>NC_141468.1:48876311-58876311 GCF_009769465.1 Tauraco erythrolophus
AGTCCCCAACGTAAGAAGGACATGGACCAGTTGGAGAGGGTCCAGGGGAGGGCCACGAAGATGTTAAGAGGGCTGGAGCACCTTTCCTATGAGGACAGGCTGAAAGAGTTGGGGCTGTTCAGCCTGGAGAAGAGGAGGCTCCGGGGTGACCTTATAGCGGTCTTCCAGTACCTCTAGGGGGCCTACAAGAAAGATGGGGAGAGGCTGTTCAGGAGGGCCTGTTGTGATAGGACAAGGGGTAATGGTTTTAAAATAGAGGGAGGTAGATTCAGGTTGGATATTAGGAAAAAATTTTTTACCATGAGAGTTGTAGAACACTGGAACAGGTTGCCCAGAGAGGTGGTGGATGCTCCATCCCTGGAGACGTTCAAGGCCCGGTTGGATGAGGCCCTGAGCAACCTGATCTAGTTGGAGATATCCCTGTTCCTTGCAGGGGGGTTTGACTAGATGGCCTTTGAAGGTCCCTTCCAGCCCTAACGATTCTATGATTCTATATTTTGGTTTTAAATTGCAATAGTGCATTCCTCCGTTGTATCTATAGGAACTTGTAATAGTGGCGTATGGAATCTGCAAGTGCAGTTCGAGTAAATTGTTATCTTGGACCCTATAGTTAAACCTGTAGGTGCAGTGCAAATAAACCGCTTGCTTGTACCTTGTAGTGTGTATTGCATCTGCAAGTGCAGTTGAAGTGAATTGTTCAAATAAACCGTTTGCTTGGACCTTGTAGTCGAGTATTGAATCTGCAAGTGCAGTTCAAGTGAATTGTTATTTTGGACCTTACAGTTAACCCTGTAAGTGCAGTCCAAATAAACTGTCTGCTTGGACCTTGTAGTCGAGTCTCCTTTCGTCACAGAAGTGCACGACTGCAATTTCAGGAACTCTACTGCTTCTTGAGGTACGGGCATTTACTGATAATTCTGTACTGTTTCTCTGATGTCTCTGTCTACTTCTGCCTACAGTATAACTGGTGAACAGATTGATACATATGTAGCCCTTGAGTGACTGGATTTATCTAACTGTATGCAGAGAAATGCTTTTCACTTAGGACTGAGCTGCTGGGCCGCACTGTTTATGTGTTTTCCTTTGAGTATAATGTTATGGATTTTGTATTTTCTCAAAATATTTATCTGTATCAAGAAATGAACACTGTCAACTCATTAGCTGTTTAACTTTCATGAAAACTATGTGAATGGGTAAATCAATTTAGTTCAAAATAATTTTCTGACCTAGAAGTACTTGGGGTTTATTAGATCTTGCAAAAATAACATTGGAATACTCATCAGCAAGCAAACTGATATTATTGTACGGTAGACATTCATCAGTTCAGTTTGTTTTCCTCTTTAATCACTAGCAAACACTTAAATCACTGCTTACATTTTCAGTTTTGAACAGTGGCACTGGTTTTATACACGATAGCTTTAAAACTGCAGTTTTTGAAATATCATACAGTTTCTCCAATATGTGAGGTTTACATTTCTCATTGAAATAAAGTGATAGACAACCAGAAAAATTATTACTATTTTCTTCAAAATCAATTTTCCATTTTTTCTGACTATTTGATACAGCAGATTCCAGAGAAGACTGAAATAAATAGGGAGATTTACAACTACTCCCCAGTGATCTTCACAGAGGAAACATGAAATAGCTCATATTTCCAATCAGTACTTAGTGCTTCTTTCCTCTTTACTAATTCTTTTTAACTTCTTAATATCTTGCAAAATTTCTGCTGCAACGATTTAAAGTTTTAGGAGATTTTTATTTCTCCTTAGAATCATAGCAGTAGTTGTGAATCTGGAACCCTTCTTTCAGAATGCTTGACAAATTGTTCATCTTCACTATGATAAATTTTAGAGTATCTCCCTCATTTGTTAAAAACCATGAAATATAATCTGTTACTTCTCCAACCTGAGTGCTTCTGCATAATACAATCCTTACCCATCAGTTTGCTCTAGTCTGGGCTTTTCCAACAAAATTACGGCTTCTTAGGGCACAGACACTTGCTCTGACTTGGAGTCTTTTCTCACAGACTGCAGACGCATCTCTGCTCCACCGTCAAATCTCCAGCAGCATGAGGGACTTTTCCCACAGGAGACAATCCTCCATGAACTCCTTTGGGCGCAGGCATCTCTGCTCCAGCCTGGGGTTCTTCACAGGCTGCAGGTGGATCTCTGTTCCACCGTTAATCTCCATGGGCTGCGCAGGGACAGCCTGCCCTCTCACCACGGGCTGCAGGGGAATCTCAGCTCCAGCACATCTCCTCCCACTCCATCTTCTCTGACCTACAGATTCTGTGTTCTGGCTCATACTTGACTTGAAAAGTACAACACAGAGAAATCCAGATTAGCATAAACAACACCTGTGTTTCATTCAATATCTTGCAATAGACAGAATGGAATAACTTTTAAAAATGGAAATAAGAGTTTATTTTATGATTAAGAATTTGAAAATTCTAATAGCTGAAGTTATAGTAAAAATAACAAAGAAAATATTAATAATGCAGTTTTAACTGTCATACATCATATTTTCCGGATTGCAATTTTTTGTTGAGGGCAATCTATTGGAGTGGAGTGCTAATTTAGAACTGCAATATAGTGGGCTTCTTAGAACACACCAGAAATTATTCCTTTGCAACAATTAGACCCATTATGGTATAAAAAGAGCAGTTGTAAAGGAAGAATTTCTAGTGTATTGCCTTTCTATCAACCAAAGGTGATTAGTTTGTTTTTATGTTTCTTCACTTACATCTGCATCACTTCTTTGTGCATTGCAATAACATAAAGTTCCTAATTAAGATGGTTCCACTTCTGAATAAAAGTGTTGAATTTTTAGTTTACGCAAAGACACTTCACCAAAAATGAAAAAAGTGATATTTTTCCTGACAGCATCATCCAGTTCTGGAGCCAGAATTGCTCTTTTCTCAAATGAACATGCTATGCCAATTTTTTACAGTCACTTTCTGTTGGAGTGTGGATTTTTGAAGAGATTGCACAAAGAAAACCCTGTGTGAATAAAAGACGGGAGCTGGGAAGTTAGGCCTCAGGGGCGGAATGCCCTTGAAGTAGAGGATAAGAAACTATGCTGTATGATAAGGGAGTAGTGTTTGCTTAGAGCAGAGCTTCGCTAGGCGGGTGTTTTTTGAAATAGCCTGTTAACACAACAAGCATATGTATCATCCAATAATGGTGTAGAAAAGGTGTGGTCTCAGGATGACTGACAAAAGTTGTCTATATAAGCAATAAGAACTGCGCAATAAACGAGATTCCTGCAGCTAACTCATATTGAGTCGTCTCTGGGGTCTTCAAATCCCGCTTCCGCAACTTTCTGCTTGATGTATTCACTAAACCCCTTCTGATGGACCTCCATTGCACAATCTCTGATTTACCTTACTAAGGGAATCTATATATTTCAGTAACATCTCAAGTTCATAGGCAATTTTAGTCTTTATATCATCCAGAATTTGGGGAAGTGGCTTTGCTCCAGGTTCACTTCCACAATGTCTCAGGAAAAATTCAGGAACTGGCGTCTTTTTCACAACAGAAAAATAAGTTGTTTTCAGCCCTTTGTCTTATAGGTAGCAAATGTCTTATACTCCTAAATCTAGTCATGAAAAGTATCTCTCACCAGATTCACAGATCATAACTCAATAGCATTACTTGTGTTTTCCTTTGACTTTCCTTATTATTTTTTTAATAATCATGTTAGTAATCATAAGAATATAAAAATATCTGTAATGGCTCATACTATATATCTAGTATCCTTCTACAGAGGTTAAGCCTAAAGAAGGACAAGAAAAGAATATACTGACACTTTCCTGATAATGTCCTAGCCTCTGATGATTTGTAGCTCATTATTCTTTTAGCAAGGATAGTAGTTTGGGTTTAATAACCTCCGGTTTATCTTTTATAAATTTTGCTGCATTGGTTTTTAGATCCAATCAAGTCTTCAACTGTAGAATTGCATACAAAGTAGCTGCCTTCAAGCTGGATGACAACTTTTAAGATATCCCAGCTTTTGTATTCATAATTGTTAAGCTATGTATAAATCTGTACTTATGTTTATCCAGGATGTTCTCTTCAGTCCACCACAGGTTGTTTAATTATAAGCCTGCCTATAAAAATGCAGAGTCATTTATAAACCTGCCTGATCCACATTTCTTTATTGTTTTCTCTCTATTGGCCCTTCTTTATGCACACAGAGAACAGACAAATAGTATTCTGTGCCTACACAGAGCACCTTTAGTGCTTTCACAATTATATTGGTGTAATTCTCTATACCATTCACAATCTACACAGAAAACCAGCTAATAAAACCTTAATTTTACCCATCCAAAATCACTGCTGTGGACCATGTTACTTTTTCCTTTCACACAGAATAGTTGCTTACTATCTACAAAAAGCTAACAAGTCCCATCTCATTGCATAACCTCCCAATTTTGCTCTGGAAAATGTTTTATATCACTCTTGAAAGCATCATCGCCAGTCACTTAAGGAAACAAAGTAATGCATTAAGATATTGCTGGAAACAACTGTAAAGAAAATGGGACTTAACTTGCCTCCATTCCTTAGATCAACAGCAACAGCA
This sequence comes from Tauraco erythrolophus, assembly GCF_009769465.1. Classification (NCBI taxonomy): domain Eukaryota; kingdom Metazoa; phylum Chordata; class Aves; order Musophagiformes; family Musophagidae; genus Tauraco; species Tauraco erythrolophus. The sequence goes on from NC_141468.1 coordinate 48,880,893, forward strand.
AAAAACAAACAAATATGACTCCTATATTGCTAAAACCACCATAGAATCATAGACTTATAGAATGGGCTTGGGTTGGAAGGGACCTTGAATATCATCTAGTTCCAACTCCCCTGCCATGGACAGGGACACCTTCCACTAAACCAGGTTTCTTAAAGCCTCGTCCAACCTGGCCTTGGACACTTCCAGCAATGGGACATCTATAACTGCTCTGGGCAACCTGTTCCAGTGCCTCACCACACTCAGAGTGAAAAATTTCTTCCTTAGATCTAGTCGAAAGCTACCCTCTTTCAGTTTAAAGCCATTGCCTTTGTCTATCACTACATACCCTTGCAAAAAGTCTCTCTCCTCCTTTTGTAGGCCCCCTTTAGGTACAGGAAGACTGCTATAAGATCTCTCTGGAGCCTTCTCCAGGCTGAACAATCTCACTCTCTCAGCCTGTCTTCATAGGAGAGGTGCTCCAGCCCCCTCAGATCATCTTCATGGTCCTTCTTTAGACCTCGCTCCAACAGCTCCATGTCCTTCTTATGGCGTGGGCCCCAGAGCTGAATGCAGTACTGCAGACGGCACCCAGTCATGAGAACAGAGTAGAGGGGCAGAATCACCTCCCTTGACCTGCTGGCCACACTTCTTTGGATGCAGCCCAGGATACAGCTGTCTTTCTGGGCTGCAAGTGCACATTGCTGGCTCATGTTGAGCTTCTGATCAATCAGTGCATGTGACTGACTTGATAAGCTCTTGTCCGGAAAATGTGAATAGGAAAGGTGATCAGTGATGCATCTAGGATGTTGTGTGAGCTGTCAAGCATGCTGGTGCCCCAGAGGGTGACAACAGAGAATCTGCAGCTTCATAAGCTTCTTTTTTCTTATCCACAAGGACAGACAACACATTCCTCACCAGGCTGAATTAAACGAAACCTTACTTTGCTGTTCTTGAACCTTATTCTCCCAGTAGAGTATAACCTCTGTTTTGCTTCATTTCAGTTCTTTTGATAAAACATACACGTCCTTTTTCAGTGAGCTGATCTACTGAAATAATAAAGAAGAAAGAAAATGTTGCGATCAGCTCATAACAGGATATTTATCAAAGTTAACTCACAGTAAAAACATGTAGATGTAAAATCAATTAAATTGTATCCAGCCAAACCACTATTTGAAGATATACAATCTTCTTGATAATGAAAAACATAAATAATCCTTTCCAATATTAGTTTAAAACACATAAAAAAAAGAAAAATTAGTTATTGGAAATGTCTTGTTCAAGACCAGTGTCACCAGGTTGGTGACTGCAAACATCCTTAATTCTTACTCACCTGATGAAAGATGAAAGCTAATTATGGTAATAGTTTGAAAAATACTTTGTAAATTATGTATTTGGGAATGTATTCATAGCCAAATATGTCCTTCCTCCCCCCCCCCCCCGCCCCCCCCTTTGAGGAACCAAAAAGTCTTGTTATAACTCAGGTAATGCAGTAATGGTACTTCTTTATTGATCTAGATTGTATTTTTCACATCTTAAGGGAGCACTGTACATATGAAAGTCTTATTTCCTTTCTATACTCTTTAAACTGAAAGAGGGTAGCTTTCGACTAGATCTAAGGAAGAATTTTTCTCTCTGAGGGTGGTGAGGCACTGGAACAGGTTGCCTAGAGCAGTTATAGATGTCCCATTGCTGGAAGTGTTCAAGGCCAGGTTGGACGAGGCTTTAAGAAACCTGGTTTAGTGGAAGGTGTCCCTGTCCATGGCAGGGGGGTTGGAACTAGATGATCTTTAAGATTCCTTCCAATCCAAAGCATTCTATGATTCTGTGATTCTATGATCTTCCAGATATCTCTTTCCTTTGTGAGAAACATGGAGGCTTTGGAAAGGAGAGGATGTAAGCTATCTAAAATGTCTTTAACTCCAACAAGAAATGAGGAATTTTATAAACCATCCTAACAAGAGTCCTTGGGAAAGAAGTGAATAATTGTTGGGTTTTTGGTTGGATTGTACATTTAATGGTTGCTGCTAGACAAATGACTGACATATATGAAAAAGGCTTCTCTTAGTGATAACACACAGTAATAAATATTAGGGGAAAAAAGTAGATGTGGTACTTGTGTAAAGTGAGCAACCAAGGCTAAAAGACAAGGGCAATGTATATGCAGCACAGTAAATATTAATTTGTCCCTACTAATAAAGGCCACAAATGTTGTCCAGCCTTACAGTGGAGGGTCTCAGGACTTACCTAGACTTGCTTTGGCCTGACCTGTAGACTTTTTTTATCAATGAGGCTGAGGAATGTTATTGTGCACTTTTCAAACTTTATCTTTAAACCAATGAGAAAACATCAAACTGTTTAAAAACATGAATTAAAAAAATAAATAAATAAACACAAACAACAACAACAAAACCGCACCAAACTCCTAATCAAAGAGTTCAGAATGTGGACACATCTTCATTGCATTGTTCCCTCCATTTCTGTTACAGGAGGAGGGAATTCTGGCTTAAGATCCAGAGGAGCATTGGACAGGTGAGCAAAGAACCAGATAAAATGGGTAGAAAATAGAAAGGGCCTTTTGTACAGTAGTTCCAAAGGCTGTTTTGCATTTATTTATTCTATTAATTTACTAAAATGTTAATAGTAGTAGCAAAAAATTCTTATCACCAAATAACTCGTGTGTTTCTTGCTCCTCATGAAAAGATTGTTTAAGTGTAACAGGGAATTGGAATAAAAGTCTTTAAAACCTGTAAAATAAATAAATGAAAACAAAAGTCTTCAAGGTAAGTGAGACAATGGTAGCTAGATTGCCAAATGGACAGTATTAAAGGTAAGTTTCTGCTTTTACAGGTCCAAAAACATTTCTTTTCAGGTATGGCAAGTAGCTTGTTTTCTGCAGCTCCTGTTCATCAGGATTAAGTTTAAATGGCATTCGGAGTTAGATTCCCAAAGACAGGTGTTGCGGAAGTTTTCTGGCTGCTACATGGGCTACTACAATAGAAAGCACCTGTGCCTCGTCAGGACAGGTGCTGTGAGTCACGTTGGTCAGCCGGAAACCACGTGACTCATGGATGGTTAAAAGCGGGGCACTCCCAAGAGGGAGTAGGGCAGTTCCCTCCTGGAGACTGGAGTGGTAGGAGCCCCTGGAGAGCAGTGTCTTGAAGCTCTCTGTTAGAAGCCTTTGATTGCGGTATAGACCTTTGGAGCGAAATAAGACCTTCTGATATACGAGGGGAATCACAACAACCTTCTGGGTTGTGATTCCTGAAGAACGTGAGACCAGCGGTCTGCGACAGACAGGCAGCTAAATATGTGCAAAATTGGACCTCTCAGAGGCTTCTGGCTTATGTATACATCTGCCAGAGGTAGTCTGGGCCTGAGAGCAGGTGGAGTGATATTAAATTTTTCATACTTATTTCCTGAAAACCGCCATCAGAGACATTAGTCTGTCTCTGAATTAAGCCTACTGCATCAGTGCTGCAGTTACACTACCTTGTTACAACCTCCTTTCAGGCAGTGATGGACTCCTGCAGCAATAAGGACTCCTCTCAGCCTCCTTTTCTCCAGTCTAAACAACCCCAGTGCCCTCAGCTGCTCTTCATAAGAGACGTTATCTAGACCCTTCACCAGCTTTGTTGCTCTTCCAACATTGCTTCATGGCATTGAGCGTGGATGGTTTGATACTTGGAAATGGCTTTCCTAGCTAGGAATTAGGCTGGTAAGAGTGACCTGTTGTGTAGTCCTCACACAAGATTGCAACCACTGTAAAAGACTGGGCTTTCCTGTGTGCCCTGATAGCATGTCCTCTGCAGTCTATGTGGAGTATGATCAGCCACAGTGATTTGAAGACAGGTTTTAGGCAGCTGTTCAAAAGTGATGTTCTCATTGCACTGGTGCTCTACTCCTTTAACATCAGTGGATTTAGAACACTGCTGAATTCCTTCGTGGTGACTTACTTGTATCTTGAACTGTTTAAGAATCTAACTCTTTGAATTAGGAAATTCATTTAATAAATGGCACAAACAAACCAGCTACGCTTTCCTGAGAACAGAGTAGATACTTATACTCTCTTTAATAAATGTTACATCATCAGTGAGCAACAAAATAGAAAAGTCCCTCTGAAAAATCAAATAGTATTTTCCTTTTTTACATGAAACTGTAATATTGCATTTCTGGCACAATGGAATGCTGTCCAAAGCAGAAAATTAACAGTACTTCCTGTATCACTTTGTCCCTCAGGAATCTGCCCTTGAGCAACAACTGATTTTTTTCCAAATTTTTAGTGCAGATGAAATGCAGAACATCCAGCAAAAGAAACAGGCAATACTGTCCTACAGGAATATATTGTAGTTAGTTTCCCATCTCTCCTGGAACTCCTTACTGAACTTCAAGCTCAAGTTTTCATGTTAGCCAGATTAATTTTTCTTTAATATTTTTACTGCCTTTTTCCATTGAGGTCTCTCTTGCTGTGATGGTAGATTACTCCCTCAATATGTGTTTCTGGCTTATGTTTCTGTTTATCTTTCTATCCATCTAGCTATATGTGTGTGGGTATATAATATATAGAAATCTAAACCAAGGAGTTTTTATCTAAAGTTCTTATGTGACATATTGAATTTATACATTTTGATATGTGGATTTTATTACCTTAAGCTAGCAAGAAGGAGCAGCATATTTACAGGTAGAATTTTTAGTCTAATCAACTATACACATTTCATTTCCTAACTAATATTTTCTCTTCAGTGTCTTTTGTGCTTTCTTCCTCTTGAAGAAATTTTGGAATGCCTTTATATTTGAACGTGTTGACAGTGAGGACAGCTGTTTACACACTCTTTGTGTGTAACACAACTACTGAAAAGTACATGAATGAGAACTGAGCAAAGCCACAGAAAAGTGAACTTAGTATTTTTTTAAGCCCTAACCTCACATAGGCGGCCTCAGGAGTAAAAATATAATTCCCCTGTTATTCACATAATTGCACACATTCTGTCAGAAGAAATACGGGGGCAAATTGATTAACAGGTATTTTTTATTATACTGGATTTTTACAAGGAGTAGCTATACTTAGATTTCTGAACTATATTTCTTAGTGTGAAAACAAATATTGATTTATTTCTTTAGCATCTGTGTTGGCATATGAGCTCAGACCTGTGCTAGTCTTCATTCTTGAAGTAGACTTGTCCTTCTGGAATTGCTTTAAGTCTGACAATACTAAAGGAAAGGAATTGCCCATGTGATGATTTACTCTCTTAATATAGAACTCATGTATATCTGCAGAATAATGTACATTTTTCATAGTAGTTAATAATGATATAGGAACCAAATGTAAGCAGGTCAATAAAATTTAAATGTTTATTAACCTTAATAATTTGAATTGGTAATAAAAATGTGCAAGTCTCAGGATTTCAGTTAAAACAACTGAGAAATTAAACAAGTTCAAATGGCAAAGTTTACAGGGTATAATTTCATTACATGCAGACCTTTATAAAATCGACCTCTTGCAAAATGCTAGAGTTAAATGGAAAGCAAAGATGGAGAAGGTTCCTCATATGCATATTTTCCCCTTTCCTCTACATTTTTAAATGGTAAATCTATGGGTTTTTGTCAAACCTGAAAATCTGAACACTGAAGATTTTTCTACTTTAGAAAACTGAAAGGTGGAAATTTTTGTCCATAAACTTCAAAATTTTGTGTATGTTTTGGCTAAAGAGTTAGCATTCTTGCCAAACTCGAGTGTTTATCAAAAGAGTGTTTGAGGAAACCGTGCACTCTTTTCATTTAATTGAAAATTAATTTTGTTATTGAAAAGAATGTCGATAGAAAATATTTCTTAGCACCAATAATATAAGCCAAATACTGTATGATTTAGGTTGTCCATTCAAAGAAGCAACCACTTATTAATTTCTCTGCCATCAAACATAGCTTGAAAGTATTTAATGGCAATGGTGGCCAGGATAATAAGTTTTCATGTCCTGGAATTCTATTCTGTATTATTAAAGAGACTTGGAACCTTTCTCCTTATTTGCCTGCAGCTTAAACACTTTCAGGGAAAATCTGGCTTCAAACAGAAGGACAAAAGAAGCAGCAAGCCGTTATAATGAAATTTTTGATTGCACTCAAACGCCAATTTGATGTTTCATTTTGTTTTCAAGTAAATACTATAACCTTAGAAATCAAAGAGATTTCTGAGGTTTTAGGTTATGTAGTTGTCTAAAGTCCATACCAGAGCTTGACTTAAGCCTGTATTTTGCTGCTTTAAAATAAGCAATAATTTAATTAGTTTTTTCTTAAATAAACATTTTAAAAGCAGCAGTTTCTCAGTATACAGAAGTACAAATATTAAATCTCACATTACAAAAAAAAAGATCTTTCCCATTTTGACCTTGAGAAACATCTCACTGTGTGGTCTAGACAGGTCCTTCTGATCAAATTGTAATAATGTGAGGCAGATTTCATCTCTGCTTTGTGGCATGAATAGGGAAGGCAATTAATGTGGAATTAAATTGGGAGTCATCCTGTATAAGCAATGTACTATACTACAGGAGGCTGCAAAAGATAAGAATTAGCGTAATGAGTTTTTAATGAGACATATTCACCCATTCTGCCTCATGGCATGAGGGCTGGATAAACCATGTTGCCATACCCAGCCAATAAAACTTTAATTTATGCTGTAGCTTTGGGAACACCTATGCACCAACCTCATCATGTCAATAAAGTTTAAAGATCAAAACGCTTAAATAATTCACCTGTTTTTCACCAGAGAGACACTACAAAACAGGCTGAAATAAACAGAATATAGAGGACAGAGTAATTTCCTGTGGAAGTCATTGACTACTCCAGATGTCGTGTAATTATAATCTAACAAAGCAGGGATGAGTTTAATGTCCTGTAAAATAAATGGGAATCTTTTCTTTGAACATTGTCCCCTGTCCCATGCTGCACAATGTGGATTCACCATTGCATTGCCAAGTTCATTTTTAAAAGCCATTCTCTGTTCAAATCGTGTGAAACTGAAATCTAAAAGGAAATACAGTACTGTAGTATGTGTAGATGAAAAGCTTAATAGGCTTCAGAAATGGTACTAAAATGCAGTCTTGAAACAGAAAATCGAATTAGAAAACAGAAATATGAGATAAGATTTTTAACTCAAGATTTTTAACAGTCAAGAGGACTGTTGCAAAAAGTGTGAAATGTAACAGAGAATGAGGTTCTTTCTTTGTCTCATTTTTATAACAGCTTTAAAACAATATACTAGAGCCAAAACGGTGCCTTTAATGTTATTTTCAATATTCTATCATGATTTTTATCGTTCCTCTCCCTTCATAACCAGGCCTTTTTTCTCTTTCCATATTGAGGCCAATCTTAATACAGAGCAAAACAGATCCTCATTTCCTTTTCCATTTTTAACACAGTCAAAATGGTGCGAAAAAACATGCCAGACTGAGACTGATATGTTCCCACCCTCTCTTTTTTCTTTTTTAAAATGAGATGTTGATAAAATCCTAAACCATTTCAAAGTGTTGGTTACAGAAAAGCTAGCTATCTTAGGTGCTAAACGTAATGGGAAAATCACAAGCCGTGTTTTAAAGAGCACCAGTTTTTGACTGTTTCCAACAGCACCAGGCAAACAAGCTGAAAATAAAACAAAACATGTTCAAAAATAAGAAAAAAAAATATTTGAAAGAAGACTTCTTCCAGCATGGGGGAAAAAAACTAATACAGTAAAACCCAGGGTTTTTTTAATAGGTGTGGGGGAAGTACTTCCAAACAGTTGAAAAGAATTGAAAAATGAGAAATCGCAGAGCAAAAAAAAGTTTAAAAGGTGAAAATAATGAAATGTAAATAAATGAAACATAAATCAGAACCAGACTAGCTAGAATAATTGAGCAGAATTTACAAGAGAAGGAGGAAATAAAAAGAGGCAGATTTATTTCAGAACTAAAGGCCCTTCAAAGGAATCTGAAATGTAAAAGAAAGTTGACCTAAGTAAAATGATGTGTAGTTAAAACTGGAAACGTAATTAAAAGTAAAGTGGTTGGAAATATTATTTAAAAAATCTGAAGACTTCAATATTGAAAATAACTAAAGAATAAAAATTAGTACTAGTGACAGAAATATAAAACCTCAAGTAAATAAAATTAGAATTTGATTCAGAGTTCAAAAATAATACGGCATGAAAAGCTGTGAGACTTGAGTTTGTTAATTTCTAAATCCTGCCCCAGTGGAAGAGTTCTGACCTTCATTATAAATATACAAATCAAAATGGTAAATCATTTCTTTTCATAGGCAAAAAGCAAAGCTGTCATTTTTTAATTTGCAGTACAGTTAAGGTTTTTTTCTTACGATTTCTCAACATAGAGGTTGAAGAAAATCACATTAAAAACACAGATTTCTTTTTTTATTGTTAGTGGAATCACATTGGCAAATACATACCCTGAAATAGACTAAGATAATACTCTTTCGAACCTAATTTAGGATAAGAGAGCATCCTCTTCCCTAATATCTTGGAATATCAGGCCCTATGTCTTTCATTTTCACCTTTTCAATGCAGCCCTCTTGACTGTTAAGTGTCTACACCTGTACACAGAAGTTTGTTCATTTAGGAGCTGATATTTCCTTTGTATGTATTTTATATCAAAGGACAAAATTATTTCCGCTCATTAAATGAAGGACAAGTGAGAAAAATCAAAGTTTTAGCAACTTTCCTGAAGACCCTTGAAAGCTGTTATTTAAATTAGACGGTTCCTTAACTGACCAAATGGGCAGGATCAAGTTCGTATTTATTTATGTACTGTTATGGACTATGTGCAGTAGAAGCCAGTTCTTTTTCTGTACTCAGTAATTCATGGAGAGCTCTGAAGATCTTTCTGAAGATTCCTGTGGAGGAAGATTAGACTTTAAACTCATCGTCAAAGAATTAGAGGTATGCATCTGGGCTTAAATGTCCTTTCTTTTCACTTAAACTGTCTATTAACTTCAATTTGAAATCAACAAAAAATAAGAAACTGCATCGTGAATCTGGTGAAATGAGGCTGCCAGAGTGTGTTACAGATATTTTTATTTATTCTGGTTTTAAAGCTTTAAATTTAGCAATGACTTTTTTTTTTTTATTATTCATAGTATTGCCTTGGATCTACTGCCTATTTTAAGTATCTCAACAATAAATAACTTTACTTGTTATCTCAGTGTCATTTTCAGGTTATAATATAGAGATCGGAACTAAGGAAAAGCAACACTTCTGAAATTAAAGTACCATGCCACCTTCATTTTCTTAAAATACCTTTAAGAGCACAGTATGAAGTTCTTCTGATCCATATTTACAGTAAGTATGCGTGTGAGAAAGAGACTTTTAAGACATAAAATCTTATTAATGACTATTGAATTTCCTACTATTAGAATAATAATATACCATTCTCTTTTAAAATCAAGTATTTTATTTCAAAGAGTATTAACTTTGGTTACGATTATAGAAGCAACCCCAAAGGTTTTAAAGATCCTTTTAAAATTCATGCTGATGACAAAGCAGTGAACGTGTTTCCTTTGAAAACTCTGAAATGTATGGAACAAGCAGTTACTTGAGTAGATATCCTTAAATAGGAAAGATTACCTAATCCGACATGGAATAGATGATAGCTACTCTCCATACTACGGAAAGGAGTAACTTTTCTAATTTCATATAAACAAAATGGAAAGGACACTATTCTTTATTGTTGCAGTCCTAAATGCACAATACCATGTTCTAGGCTGGCACTGAGTGACAGAATTAGAGAAATCAACGTTGCCTGATGATTTGGCTAAAGATTTCATACTAAGAGACAACTTCTTTCCTATTCTCCGCAATTCAGGTGGCACAAAGACTTATGAAGAAGAAAAATGGTCCTGTTCCATTTTGTTGAAATAGAGAAACTTCAAGGAGGACTTACACTGAGATTGCAAATCCTTCATGAATCATAGGACTGACATATAGGGTTGTCACAAGAATAAAAGCGTTGACATTGTAATAGGCTAAGAGAAGAAGCTTCATACAATAAGAGAAAGGAAGGATGGACATTTGCTAGTGCAGCCAAAGACTGCATTGCTGCAGATTCCTGGACAAAATCCTGCAGACTATATTCCATGAGATATCACACTAGGTGTTGGGAACATTCATTTTTTCTTGCTTTCCTTTTGCCATACACTTATTATTCTTATTATTTGAACAGTGCCAATACTGCTGGCTTTTGACATATCCAGATCAGAATTCTGTGTCCCTCAGTTAGATCCTTCATTGTAGAAGGGAGGGAGTCTTTGCTATGGACACTATGCAGCCTCCACTGCCCCAAACACAGTTTCTGAAAAACCCTTGTGAAAATGTATATTTCCTAAGCACGGGGGGTGGGGGGGGGGGGGGGGGGGGTGGAAGCAAAATGCATTCTTTGCTCTTTTGTCCATGCTTACTGGGCCAGAGCGTGTTTTTGCATACGGTTTCAAATTCTTGATAAGTCTGACAGTTAAAATATGGCTCTGTGCTTTAGCACAACTTTTTTGGTACTGTTTTCTTATCCACAGTAAGTTAAATCATCTGTAACAAATGTTATAAAGTCGGACCAAAACTGTCTGAGGGAAAACTATCAAAGGTTTATGAAAAAAGGTATTGAAGTTCTAGAAAGATGATAAACTTCTGCTTGTCACAAAACTGCTGTGTGATTTGGAAGTTTTAAACACATTATTAGTTATCTAGGAAAAATGAGCAGATATTAATACAACATGCATTTATCATTAAGCTGAGAGGACGGTTAAAAACAAAAGATGAAGGATAAAAAGGAATCGAGTTAATATGTATGTGGCTAATGATTTTTAGTATGTTTATCAGTGAAATGAGAGAAAACATGACATTGTTCTTTAAATTTGTAGATGGCACAAAAAGAGAAAGGGTATGTGTATTGGATTTACATGGGAAGGTTTTGGCAGCAGCAGGGCTGCAGTGGTGGCTGCTGTGAAAAGAAATCAGATTAACCTACCACAGTTCTTTCTGGTACCAAACATGTGCTCTGGAGGAATTCCAGATGAGGACAGTAACTAGGAGAGGTAACGGGTAAGCCTTGGTCTGGACGTTGCCAGGAAGAGGCATATTTCTAGGGAGTTTTTTACTGTTGTAAGGTGGTGAAGGGACGAGGGGTGGAGTTCGTGTATATTGTCCACCTTTGTCACTGCAGCGATGATATTAGTTTGACTTTGGTGTGGGGAACTCTTTTTATTGACAGAAGTGAAATTTGTGCAGATTGTGTGATGGATGTATATTTTAATGATAATTCTTAAATATGTGTTTCACAGAGGTGAGGAGTGGGTGTATGGGGTGCAGGTGCCCAGGTGCTGGCAGCAGTGGCTGCGAGGTGGCCTCTGCAAGGAGATGCTGGGGCTGCCCCACGCCGGGCACAGACAGTTCCATCAGGCTCCAGCCGACCCCTTACAGGGCACAGCCCTGCACATCAGCCCAGGTGGTGGTGACTCTGGGAAAACACATTTAAGAAAGAGTAAAAGATGCTACACAGCAGCTGGGAGAGAGCAGTAGGAAAAACGTGAGAGAAACAGCTGTGCAGATACGAAAGTCAGTGAAGAAGGAGAGAGAGGAGGTGCTCCAGGTACCCAAGCAGAGATTCCCCTGCAGCTCATTGAGGAGACTGTGGTGGGGCCAGCTGTCCCCTTGGAGCCTATAAAAGACCACATTGAAGAAAATATCGATTCTGCAGTCCACAGAGGACTCAATGCTGCAGTAGGTGGATGTGACCTGAAGGAAGGTTCAGCCTGTGGAGACCTCATGAAGGAGCAGGTTCCTAGCAGGAGCTGCAGCCTGTGAGAGACCGGACCAATTCTGGAAGAACTGCACCCCATGGGAAGGACTCATGTTGAAGAAGTTCATGATGATCTGTATCCCATGGAAGGGACCCCATAATGGAGCAGGAGAAGAGCATGAGGAGGAAGGAACAGCAGACCTGAAGTGTTATGGATTAATACCCATTTCCATCCCCCTGCAACACCCAGTGGGGAGGAGGTGGAGGAGTCAGGAGAGAAGTTGAACCTGGAAAGAAGAGGAGGTGGTATGAAAGTGTGTTTTGTTTCTCACTGTCCTACTCTATTTTTAATTGGCAATAAATTAAATTAATCTTCCTCAAGTTGAGTCTGTTTTGCCTGTGACTGTAACTGGTGAGAGATCTCCCTCACTCAATCCACGAGTTTTTTCATCTTATATTGTCCCCTTGTCCTGCTGAGGAGCAAGATGGAGAGAGTGGCTGGGTCGACACCTGGCAGCCAGCCAAGTTCAACCCGCTGCAGTATTGAATAAAGAAAGATCAGTTCTTATTGATATCTAAGTTGATACACATCTATGTAAAGTCTGTGCAAATAAAAAAAAAGCTTAATAAGTTACACAATCTAGAGGGTGATTTTTAAAAAGTAGTGACTAAGAAAAAGATACTGAGATAACCAACCGAAGGATAATCAGTTGAAATTGCCTTCTGGCAAATGCAATTTTGTGGAATGTCACGGTAAATCTCTTATAAGTAAGCAGACCATAAAGATTGGAAGGTGCAAGTGTAGATACAGTGATTTCCTACTGCCTTTCTCTGCATGGCATTCGTGAAGTCATTATTTGATGAAGATGTCCACATCTGTTGTTTACTCAAGAGAAAAATAAATATGATTTTATTACATTCTGTAGGTAAGTGTGAAATTAATTTCTTAAAGTACGAGCATCTTTAATCTAACAGGCAGAAACTTCACCGTATGCAATAGCTGGAGGCTAATGTAAGAAAAATTCAGACACATATTGAGGAATACATTTTTTAACACAGAGTAGCTAACCATTGAAATAGCTTTCCTAGTAAGGCAATGAATTCTATGTCATCTGCAGTCCCTAAATAAAGGCTAGACCATTTTCTAAAATATTCTCTAGCTCAGAAGCTGTAGACTGGATACATCTTTTGCCAGTTTAAAATCTACAGCTTCTGCAAGCTGGTCAAGCTATGATGATTCTTTCTAGACTTGAAATCTATACTAATTCTTAAGAGAGATATTAAATATGAGTGATAGGTTGGAAAAGCAATTGTCAAGAAGACTGAAGAAAGTTAAATGCAAATTTACAGTGGGGTGCTTGCAGAGGTGAAAAAGGCAAACAGAGAATTGCTTTATAAACACAGAGGTCTGCATCCAAACAAAATGTGTGGATTCTGTGCATGACTAGTGATTTCCTTTTAATACATCTTATTCTGGGCATTATCTTGTAAGACAAACTGGAAACATTTTGAGAAAATCAACAATTCCACAGGGTAGAGATTCTTTTTTACTGAGATATTTGAATTAAACTATATACATTGCATGTCTGAATGGCAATTACAAGGTAAAGGAACATTTTAGTAAATGAGTACAAATAGCAAGGAAAGTGAAGATAAGATGGTTCAGGACAGTCATCAATCCATTCTTTCTGTGTAATTACCGCTACACAAGCCTGCTTTAAAAGTACGATCACTAGCATTTCAGTATGTCCAGATTTCTGTTATCTCCAATTTTCATAATTCAAGTCAGACTTACTGGGGAACCAGCTCTAACAAAGGGTGAAGCCACATGCTCATCACCAAGCATACCACATATATGGTCCCAGATCATTTGTTATGACTATAGACAGCCCCATTCTGGCTGAAACTTTCACTGATTTTTCAAGAACGCCTTGAGTAGCTACAGAAGAAATTGCTCATGAACGTGTCCAGCTCTGAATAACTAGCATGGTATTTCTCCCTGACCTTTTAGATAACAAGAAGCTGACTTTTATGCAGTTGCTGACATCCTCAGCAGAAACTAGCAAAAATAAGGTGTCTACCATTAAACCTGATGCAAATTTACAATTAAGCAAATAACCCTAATAGACTGTTATGGCTAGCACCATGCAAATGGTTTCTTGCTTTCTGTTCTGTATCTTCCATCAGAGTAGCTGTATGCTGTTATTATATTAACAATAATTCTCTGCTCCAGAAAATAAAAGTGATTAATGATTGATCAGACATTGTTCCATACGGTACCATGTGCTTCTTACCGTGCTTCAATTTAAATGCATGCTTTATTTCCAACAGCTTTGTTCCACTTCCCTCAAAGCTTGCTTCTGCACAGTAGGAATAGCAAGGAAAGCTGCCAGATGAAGACCAAACTTTTCACATAGCACCTATGCACACAAGAGCTGCACACCACTAGTCTGTCACAGGGCCGACATAGTTGATCAGTGAGAGTATGGTTCCCCTTTCTTTTAAGAATACTGTATCTTGTGGAAAAGCAGTATCTGAAGTTTTACTGAATCTTTCTTTCGACTTCTTGCTATACAGTTCCTAGTCTGACAAATAAAAATTAAGAGTTTTTCCTTGTTCATATGAGGGCTGTTCAGATTTGGGAGTTATGTGTAGTGCAAGTCTATTTTCAAACAGTTCTGGTTCAATTCTTCCCCTCTCCGTCTTCATCCAGGCATTAGCAGTCTACCTGGTGTAGCCAACTGTGATCTCTCCTTTTCTGGATGGCATTTACAGGCAGCTCATTTTTCACCTCCACACTGGAACAGAGGTTTCCTGGAACTGTTCTCCTTTCTCAGAATTGAGGATGACAGCTCAAATGTTCCTAGAGCCTTTGTTAAATGGGTTTTGGATGGTCTCTTAAGAATAGGCAGAGCTGGATACTGATCAGGATGTCTTGCTCTACTAAACTAAGATGCATAGGTGCAGCAGCCTTAACCCTTTTTTCATTTTCTCCTTGGCTGCAGGGAAAAGGCATTGTGTTAAACCACAGCAATGTAGATATAAATACAGGCAGTCTGGTGTAATTTTATGATAAGTATCACTTGATTCTCTCTCTTCTTGTGGGGCTTACCAGTTCTGCCTCTTAACTAACCTAACACCAAATCTCTATTCCCTCATCCCTTAGAGTACAGAGATTTCTCTCAATAAATGGAGCCAATGTTTTCCTTGTGCAATAGGTAGAGTGGCAGCTACTGACACATTCCAGTATTATATCCCACTTCTAGACAATATTTACCCTGTAAAACACGTTTGCCAAACAGAATCCTACCTCACCATGAAATCTTTTAGCATTCATATTATAGATCAGCTGATTTCCAATATCTTTTCCCCATTTAAAAAAAAAAAAAAAAAAAAATCTCTTACAAATGCATTTGCCCTGATTGCTAGGTGTTGACTATGTGGGAGTCACTGGGCAAAAGTACAGCACTACTTGTGAAATTTAAAAAGATACACTAGGGTTCTCATTGGTATGAAACTATGAAGCAGTGAATTGTTTTGTTTCAAATTCTTTATTATTTGGCCCCTGCTGTATATGAGGAGAAAAAGTACTTTCCAAATGCAAAAACATAACAGACCATTTTTATATCAAATCATTCATCTCACTCCACAAAAACAAAACCAAATATTTTTCTCTAGGAAAGTTGCAAAACAAATCATAGAGTCGATTTAGGAAAATTTAGTTTTGCTCATAGCAAAATGTGACCACTGGTAAGTATGCATTTCTTCGCAGCAGCAGAGAGAATAAAATCTCTTTCTGATTTATACTTTTGGATTGAAACAAATATCTGCAAAGTTCAGAAGGTGAGGGTGGTTTTCACCTTTAGAAAGATGTCTCCTTTCATATCATAAATACATTTTCTGAGATGGAGAAAAGAAATTGAAGATCTATCGATAACTGACTTTTTCTACAATTTGAAGGTTTTCTCTAGTCCTTTGTTACTAGACAGAATGACACACGACTGCACTACTTGTAATATTTTTCTGCTTAACTCATTTGGCTAGGAATACTGTAAATTTTCAGCAGCTACATGACTATGCTGTACTGTGTCTTTTTGTGTCCACGAGTTGGATCTTTCCAAACCTCAGAAGTCTGATTCAAAGAAACTATTAAAATGCACAGGCAACAGAAATGGCAACCTGCAATATCTTCTGAGGTTTGCAATGAGTTTGAGCCATAACTTCTCACTCCTATTACTTTGTGTGGGTGGTCATTTGACAAGTTATCTGCAGGGATATTACTAGTACACTGATACTTTTATTTGAAGTCCAAGCCTATCAGTTAGAATGAAATCATTCTGAAGAACAAACACATTTTACAAGGACAGGGAAAACTTACTTTCAAATGAAATTTAGCCTCATGAAATCCACAGCTCTGGCAGTGTCTCCGATTGGCTGACCTACCCATCACCATCGGTTTCTGTAGCGGGTTGAGAAAAACTATCAACAAAACACCTCATTCCCACGAGTATCAAAACATCCGAGTTGCCAGAAATAGCCTCATTTTTATAACCTCCCAGAGTTTAAATATGACTATTAGCCACAACACTATGGAGAAAACAACTGCTTTGATTTTGTGAGGAGCTGAGTACAGTTCCCCATGATATAATAGTCCTAATAAGAAAATCAGGCCTGATATGGCCTGCGGTTGTTTAAAAAGAGCTACTCCAACTGAGGTCTGGACATCTGCTTGTACATTAACTATAGCAGCACTATTTTACTGAATACAAAAACAACCAAAACTGCTTGCAATGGTAAATTTTTTCTAAAAAAGAGAAATATAACCTCCCACTATGAATAAAATCAAGCCTTAGTATAAGGTTGTAAAACATGATGTTCTCACCATTTCCTTGAATGTTTTTTACTAAAAATAAATAGAAAAAATTGAATATTTTCAAGAAAATTTCAGTACCAAATGAGCATCTTTCTTCCACAAAGAACTTCCAAGCACCTATCAACTTCAGCTTGCCATCTTTGCAAAATTACTGCGAAATCTCAAACCCTCTTGAAATCTGAACATAAACCTTTAATTTTGTTCTATAGTCCTCTGAATGCAAGCAGCCCTGTCTGCATTCCCCTCACTCTATGTGATGTTGACTGAATCAAACCTGGAGTGATAGTGCCAAATTATGCTGCTAAACAGCTTGAGAAGAGCTCCAGCTAGCGTTCCTGATGGATGCTTTTTCAAGTTCCCATTCTGTATGGGGCAGCATTATGCATCATTCTGTCTAACCCACTTTATACTTGATTACCTCAAGCCTGTTTCCATAAAACTGAAATATTATGCACCACACTGTATTGAACGGGCTGGATGCACACTTATGACTGCACTTGAGAGAATGAAATGGGTAGACACTCTTCCCAGAATATAGTGCTCTATACTACCATAATAGAGAAAACAGATCAGTGTCACAGACAACTCTGAGGCATTTCTGTCATGGAGAGAAATGGTTTTCATGGAGATTGACTGATCTATCTGTCTCTGTACCTATCTGTATTTCTGTCTCCTTTAATCTGTTTCCCAAGAGCTATGCTGTTTTGCCAGATGTGTTGCACAGATTGGAATCAGTGCTTTTATCAGCAAATCTTTGGATCAGAAGCACTTTAACAGTATACAATGAAAGACTCATCTACAAGAAACGAAAACATACTTCTGGTAACAATTCTGTTAATCTCAGCTGGTATTTTACTACTTTGTTTTGAATTTTAAATTCAAACAAAAGGAAAAGGAAATTTACTTCAGTTTCCTTCTGCCTATGAAGGAGCATAATTTTATTATTCTGCAGATTAGGTTATTATTATTATTATTATTATTATTATTATTATTATTATTATTATTATTATTATTATTATTATTACAATGATCGGATTCATGGTTGTACTATTCCACTCCTAACATAGTAATACTCGTAGAAAAATGGAACAATATATCAATGACTCTTGCTCTTACAAAGAGAATTTCTGTCCTGATCAGTTACAACCTAGTTAAAAAGGAAAGTGAAATGGAACACACACCTAATTACAAAAGAACAAAGCCAGTTTCCTTAAGAAAAAGAGCGAGCATATATATTCATGTCTCCAAGTGGCACCCAGCATATCTGGCATAAGATACAAGCAACTTGAGAACTACCTGAGACATCAGGCTACAAAAAGTCTATGTTTTGGCTAAGTTAGATAGTGGAGAATGTTTTCTCTGAAGAGGAAAAGTCAAGGGAATCCCTACTGCTTACGGAGCTGCCTGATTCTAATACTGACTGTAAGCGATCTAGCACTTTACCACTGTTGATGCAATGTAACGTTCCTTCACTCAAGTGCAGCTGGAGTCCCTTATGCCTTCCTGAGAAGAAACTTTTAATGCTTAAAATAGTAAACTTTTATTAACCAGAAAAAGAAGACTCACTATCCTATTTCGACTGTCTTCAAGGTATCAGTGAAAAATTTAGTGTTATGGGAATGTTAAGATATTGGTTGCAACATATTCATACTTTATGTAGAAAATAACAGATATGAAGAGAGACTAATTAAACAATGTCACACAAGAAATCTGTGTCAAAGTTAGGTTTTGGATTGGTTTTCCTTGATGCATAATTCTGTACTTGAACCTTAAGAAATTGTCTCCTGCCAGTTATTTACAGCAATTGTTTGCATATACTTGCTGCATATTCAAAACAGGCTTCAAGCTTGCCTTGTATGCCTGTCATGGAATTCTCCACGCTCAGCTATTTGGACATTCATTCACCTTATGTCACAGCTTGACATGTACATCGTCTGTACAGCACCTGCTGCCAAGCGTTCTCAGTCTCCCAAAGGACAGTCAGGTGCTATACATAACTACACGCCATCAGGAAATGTCAACATGCATTTGAATTTTCTACTTTTAAAGCAAAAAAAAACCCCACCCTAATTAATTTTTTTCCTCCTTAAAATTAAAAACAACGGGAAAAAGGATAGATAAAATCTTCAAATAAACTAGGTAGCTGCCTACACTTTCTGTTACTTCAAAAAAGCTATAAAACAAGCACAGAAGAAAACCTAAGGTAAATACATTGTCCAAGGGCTATGGTGCTAGCCAGCTCTGCACTAGCTGTGTGAAATTGCACCAGTATCAAGTGTGTCCTAATCCAAGCAAAATACTTTTTCAGTAAGGACACATTTCTTTTTTTGGCTTCATAGGAAAAGTGTCAGCTTCTTCCTCTCCTTCCCAATGAATATGATGTGAACTTTGTATCTAGATCTGTCACAAACTTCATTTGTGATCTTTCCAGTCTTTGTCTTCCCTGCAAAATGTGATCACACATCTTATTTCATGGGAGCTTTGTGCAAGTACAGATTGAAAGTAAAATATAAGGAAATAAGGAAAAAAATAACAATATGTGCATCCCGGGCTTCACAGTTCTGGGAAGGGGCTAAAATGGTCTAAACTATTCTTGCATTCTCCCAGGCTTGAACTATTTGGAGAGTCAAGATTTTCATAACCAAGAAGATATAACCATAAAGAAAGCAAACAAGGAAGGCCTGTGCAGGTTGTGCAACCCCCTTTGCACTGCACTATTGTTTCCAGCAGCTCTCACAACCCTTATTTCTTCATTCCCCAATGCTAACTGTGCCCTGCCTCCTGTAGGTTGGTTCCTGATCCCTTTCCAGGCCTAGAGTACTTGCTGGAAAGGAGGTGTATCTCACGGAAATTGGACAGCTCTATCTGCACCAGAAGAATCCTCACTCATGCTGGTTTGGAGATTTTTACATTACCAAGCATTACTCATAACAAAGATGACGATCTCACATCTTTGGTAACAAATTTGGTCTTGTTAGAATCAATTCCCAAACCTGTTTTTATTCCTATCTTTTTTTTAAAAAGATAGAGATGAAAAGTTAGAAGTGGGGAAATACCACATACACAGCCACTTATGAATCACACTCTTCTTCCCTTCCATATAACATATAGTCTTGGCAAAAGACTTTTTTTACCAATAGAATAATTTAGTCTTAATAACACCTACCAGTGAGTAGAATTGACTCCTCTATGCAGGAAAGAAACACTTGCCAGCACAGATGAATTCCTTCTAATGCTGTTGATGATGCAGCTACATTAGTTCAAGACTAGACTCTCCATCTACATTAGGGGCCAGAGCACTGAAAATGAGAAAGAAACTGGCACATACTGCACAGTTTGGCTCAAATATGTGACAAGCAAGCCAGGATGTGTAGTACCTGAAAGATTCAAAAATTAAAATCTTCATCCTTAATGGTTGCGTAGGGATGCATTTTCACAGGGTTAAGCTCCATGACACCCATTAAAGTAAACAGAAGTTTAAAGCTTGAATCTTTTGTCCCACTTTCAATATTTTCCTCATCGTAGCATACACAGAGCATGAAATATCACATTTTCCCCTTAAGACTTGCAGTTATCAAAATGAGGGGTTAATGCTTTTGGTAATATTATTATGCACCACCTGACTCACCTTCTTAGTATCATACAAGCAATAAAAACTGAATAGAGGACATATTTTTACAATTTTGGAGGAGTTTACTTCTGTACTTTGTCTGTTAAAGAAGGGAAATGGAGAGGAATATAACTGAGCGTCCCGTTTAGTATCTCATTTTGTTGCTGTTGCATCTCTCTCCCTTTTTCAACAGCTGTCCTAAATCTTCTGGGATTAGGGAGATGCAGGCTAGATGGGCAAAGTGATGCTACCCCACAAGTTACTTCTGTCATAAAAGGCAATTCTAAGAATGTTCAAAATCTCTGAGACCAGATAAGGTTTCCTTGGCTTTTGTTCTATTCACGTTAAAGAATTGCATCCAAGTCTCACTAAAGCTGACTACTCATTTCTCCTTGCTCAGTAAAACATGATCTTCAGGGAACAGTAGGTATGTCCCAGTGTATTTGTTTACCTATACCACTGTCTTCTGGGCCAGATTGTGAACTGTGAGCTACAATCCTTTATTGGTAGAGTAGACTGTTCGAGAGAAGGGACTGATCTCTTTGTGTGTGTGTGGTGGTGGAGTATTTCTGGCTTTTTACTGCTTTGCACGGTGGAATTTATACCCTAGCCAGGCTCCTGGGATGTGCCAGCAGAATGAATTAATTGCTGTCTGGGTCTGTTTGTCCCCTGCGAGGCTGCATTTTGGTGGAGAAGGGTCCAGAGGCATGCCCTGTGCATCACACATGTAGTATGTGTGAGAGTGTACAAAGGCAGAGCACAAAGACAATTTTTGCCCTCTCTGTTGCTGTTTTCTTGTTCCAAGTAAGAAATACTTCTAAAATAGCCTTCATACCTGATACTCACGAAGGTTAGAAACATTGGAAAAAATTTTCTCTTTTTTAATCAAATCAAAGCAAATTATTTTCAGGTCTATATAACTGAGATATTAATGTATGAATACCATTTTTTCCTCTGTATTTTCTTTTCACAATTTTACTCCATAGCCGCCCTTTTATTAGTTGACTTTGGCCAATTATCTGAATGTTTACCTAAGTATTTTTTAACTTCACTAGTACAGGACATCTTGCTGTCTAAAGTGATTGTCATATCGTGATCTCAGTGAGTTTCTGGCTATTCACATACTTTCCACAGTTAATATATTCCTGAGGAGGAGCTGATTCACTCTACGTTGATAAAAGGGTTAACCTGCCCAATACCCGCTCCTGAAGCTGCTAAGATAGGGTATGCTTACGCCTCTGAGAACAATGTGATACTCGTTGCCATTTTTCTTCAAACGTTGCATCTGAAGAAACTCAACTGTCTAACACAGCTGCAAACCCTTCTGATTTTATTCCCGATGTTGTGTCTTCAAACGAGATCTCCCACATGTTTTATGGCATATAAATAATTATATGTAGAGTCCACAAGGACACTGAAGTGTTGCATTTTCATTAAACATTTTTCTTTGTTTCTAGACACAGTCTTAAAATCTGTAACATCACATACTGAGTTCCTGAAGTATTTTGCCTGGGCAGCACTCAAAACTTCATATATGTCTACCAATGTGTTAGGAGTCAAATCTCAGGTCTGACTTGGACACAATTGTATTATCTTTGAAGAAATGGGCTCCTATAGCTAAGTAATGATATTCTGTAAAATAAAATTAGCCATCCAGCATTATGGCAGTGGTGATGAAAGGCCAACAAAACACTCCAGGAGACATCAAGACATGGAAACCTATTGAGTCAATTCAGCAGCAGTAAGCAAGAACAGTTAAAAACTAAAGGAGTGGCAAATTATTATCTTCACATTAAAGACATGACAGAGCACTAACATTTCACTCACCATTTCTTCTAGAAGACTATTAACCTGCTTTAATAAGAATGTGCTTTATGAGTTTAATTAGTAGTACGTACCTTGAAAGTTCATCTACATATAATACAGGCCTTTTAAGGATATAGTGGACCTGAGAATTGTTCTTACTAGGCCAAAATTGAGATTATCCAGTCATACACCTCCATCTTGGGCTAATGTTACATGGTTGAGCAGATATAATAATTTCGTTACTACCAAAAAAAAAAGAGAGGTTGAGCCCCCATCCCGCTGCAATTCTCCATTGCTTTCCTGACCAAAACCACTTTGCTTCCTCCCTCCTGTACATGTGCTTGCATTCATTTCATCCTCAGTTTAATTCACAACCTAATAAAAAATAAACTGGAAAAAAAATTGAAGAGTTTTGCTGGTCTAATGAATTGAACCTGTCTGTGAATGTCTGATGAATGCCAAAGTGAGTAGGAGCGAGAGTAGGAAGAACACCCTCCTCCTCACCAAATTGCTAGATTTGTTCAGTTGCTTTTTGATAGAACAACATCCCACAACATGTGCTTCACCTAAGAATGGCCTGTAGTGTTTCAGAGGACAAAAAATATATCCCTGAGTCCTTTGCACAATCAATACAGAGAGATGCAGCATGCGGACACAGTCGGAGCGTGATCCAGACCAGGCTCTGCTGACCTGTGCAGTACTGGCATAAGTGTTTTCTGTTCAGCATAGCAACACAGACTCAGCTTCTCTGTATTCAAACTGCAAAGGCAATTAAGAAATTCAACACAGATAGTTAGAATGCAATTTTTATGTGCGTGACAAATGCAGTTAGGCAGCTTCTGCAAATTCCAAGTACTTCACCAAACTGTTCAGTCCTGAAGGCTGGTGATTATGTAATGGGGAAAAGATAGATATGGAACGTTAGAAATTTTTTCCCCTAAAATAGAAGGAAAAGGCTGTGGAAAGAAGTTTAAGGATTGCAATTCAGTTTGTTCTGTTGGTTTTTAATGATTGTGATAAACTCATGATTTAGTGTCACCAGCAGTTTTTATATGGTTATTTGACCATACATCTGTATGCCGTGTGTCGGCTAATTTTTACCTACCTGCCAACAGTAACTTATGTAAAATCCTTAAGAGACCATGGATAGTTTTGCAATTGTTCGTAACACATAGAAAGAACTGAATATTTCTAAGGCTGAAAGCGAAATTCCATGTTTCTTTCTTCAGTGACAGTGCAGATTTAAGCGATTTCCGCTCTAGGTCCTTCCTTCCTGTTTCCACACCACCACATCCACTGTGCCAACACAGCTGTTTGTGCAGCCTGTGGTGAAAATGGGAACCATGTGAGAAATCCTGCGGAGGCAGAGAGCAATCAAAATCAAAAGGAAGCTTATAACAACGTGTGAATTAAGATATATGAGAGACTGACCTTGCACTGGGACATCAACGAGGTATGTGGAGGCCTTGTTAAACTGACCCTAGAGGATCTGAGGTCTGGGGAAAATTTTACAGTTTCTTGGGAGATTTCAAAACTTGTCTGAAGAACTCTCTTATTTCCCTAATTCAAAAGGTCTTTATCTAATGACCTTAGTTTTAGCCATTTACCACTTGTAAGACTCTTTATGGAATAATCTTAAACTTATTTGAAAATAAATCTTCTTGAGGAGTACAGACAGACCCTTAAGTGCCAACTGTTTCATCCCTCTTTTGCTTTTCTCTCAGGAAGCCAAGTGAATAGTAGCTAGATATATTTTGGTATAGGTATAGGTATAGGTATAGGTGTATAGGTATAGGTATAGGTATAGGTATAGGTATAGGTATTGTGTGTGCATATTGCTTACAACATTTTTGCAAGACACTCTATTTTTTATGTTGGATAAGCAGTTTGTTTTTTATGTTTTCGCTGTCCAGGGGAAAGCAGAACATGACGTCTTCATTAAACACAACATCCATGTTATTAAACACTTTATCATTCAAAATATATTATACGTGAACAGACCTGAACACTCAGTTTCTGTAAAGACCCACAGACATTAATGTCTCACCTTTCTGATTTGGCGGTTTCTCCGCAGTGCCTCAGTTTCTCCTGTTTTGAGAACAAGGGGTTCTGTCATGCTTAAATCGCTCACCAAATGTTGCCCATTTATAGATCTATAATTTTGGAAAACTTCACTGTCCAGCTGCATTGCATATGGGTATCTGGTTTCCATTCCAGGGACCAGGCAATAAAATGCGTATCATGTAGGTGCTTTGAGTTTTTGGCTAATTTCAAGTGTGAGTAATGGCTGGGACTATTCATATCCTTGACACTAGGCAAATGCTCAGGAGATTTACTACAATGTTAAATCACAGTAACACAGGGATCTCCGACTCAGAGCTTTTAGTCACAAACTCTCATTTTTCTTCACCTCATATCCTCATACATTGAGTTTTCTGTGCTTTTAAGTAACTATTTTTCTCCTTAAACCTTAAATTCATGGCACAATTTACCTACTATTTTACCTTGATGATTTTGTCTTCAATTTAGACAGCTAAAACAAAATAATTTTGGAAGGCTGTATTTCTTTAACATCTTTCCCCAGAACATCTCAAAATGCTTTATGAAAAGTACCAAGCTTTTCATTATGTCAAAGGCACTTGAGTACTTAAAGGGAAATTGATTCTGACACAGCCCAAGTCTTTCTTCCCAGCCCAGCATTCTCTTGCCCCAATTCATTCCTCCTCTCTCCTTCTCCTCCTATGCTAACAAAACTTTAAACACCTTTGATTCGTACCTCTCTTTAACAGCTGTATCTAACTGTAGACTATTTATTCTAAAGGCTTGATTACACCATACTTCACATAGACATCAAAACCTGTTTTCTTTCTGAAGTGCTTTTCTTTCCCCATTCCTCTTTACCTTTCTGGTTACCTGCTACCTATTCCATTTACACTTTGTCATTCATTGAGTGAGTCTTATTTCTGTGGTATCTTTTTCCTTCTCCTTCTTTCAATGAGCTCAATTTCAGTTCCACCTCCTTTCACCATTATTTTAACAATTTTCTTAATTCCTTATTCTTTGGATTGCAAATCTGACCCCTCCTTTCAATGTATTTCCTTTTGCTTGAATCAAAACTCTGAAAATCAAATAGACTTGCTTTGAAGCGGATATCTTTTTTCTTTTCGTACTATTTTCCTTTCCACTAATCAGTTCTACTACTTCTAGTTAAGAGAATATCTCTTATCCTTGAACTTCTAGTGATGGAAAACACTTTCTTCTTTTTCCATCTGTTGAGTTTGGATTGGACACGAGACATCCAGAGAACATCTCAAAAGTAGAGAAATATATAGGACTGAATAAAAGGGAGAATGTTTACATTCATTTTTTTCACGGAATAAATTCTTTATCATAAGACCATAATTTAAAGACTATGGCACAGGAGCTGTTTGTATACTTCGTTGGGAAAAAATCAACAAGGAAGACGTGCATTGATGCTGATTTGAGATAAGTGTGTCTTAGTTAATATTTTTCACTCATTTAGTACTAAGTAATGAGGAATGCTGTACAGATGAAAGGTATTGTGGTTCCATCAGAGCCAGTAAGAAATGTTCTACACCGTCTTTGCCAAAAGGGTTAAACAACTGCCCAAGGCATGTTTTAGTAGCTGCATTACTTTTAAAACACTACCAGATATCACAGTAGTTGGTTTCCTCAGAAGCAAGGTTGCAGACTTGAGTCACTCCTGCAGCTGCTGTCCCTTCTTGGTCCTCCTTGCTGCCCCCTCCGCTCTCACCTGCCTCATTGTCACTTTCAGCATTTACTGATGATGGCAGTGAGAAGCACTGCAGTCTTTACTATTATTATTAGTGTTAGTAGCAATATTATTGTCTGAGATTCTCTTATTCCGCTAATTAATTTGCCAGCTAATTAATTCACTAATTTCAGAAATGAGAACAGCAAGTAATAGGATATTTGAAAAAAGGCGTGTTAGAAAATCACTGATTTCAAAATGTTGACTCAAGAAGCTAATTGCTCTCAAGACCCAAAAGTGTGCTATGTGGCGCTGGGATACTGACAGTGCGTCATTGCTTTTACTAGCCTTAAAGAGCTGTTGTGTCTTTCTTTCTTGGGTATAAAAAATCAAATATTTATGAAAGCAGCTGAAGGTACAGAAGATTAGTAAAGTTCTGACTTTTAGCAAGGCCACGATCATTCTTAAGAGTTCTCCGTTTTGGTAGAGAAAAAAAATACAGCATTCTCCCCTTTTTAAAATCCAGACCATTTACCAACACACATGAAATACGAGCACCATCCAGTGGCAAAGGAAGTAAATCACATCTTTTACTTTCGATTGCCTCCTTTTTCCTCAAACCACAGAATCTAACCAGGTATTTAAATGTTTATATTAAATTTCCTATATTTTTGAAAACTGGGATAACTACATTTCTGCGAATTTCTCAAAGATGTTGCAGTGGTAGGAAATTTTTTTTGCAGTACACTGCATCTCAGCTGAACACTGCATAGTCAGTCTTTCATGGTGGTCAATACAGTTAAGCATTTTCAGATTATCTAAAACTCTTTTGCAAATACATCCTTCTTTTCTCCGCTACTGCTATCACAAGCCTAATTGATTCCTCCCTAGTGTGATGAGATCACCATTCCCCTTACAACAGCATGAGGATTCATCAGCTAACTTGTATCTACTGCTCCCTGAGAATAGGGTTATGATTGTTGAACCTTTGCTTTTGTTCTTGTTTCTTTTTTTTTTTTCCTTTCATTCTTATCTCTTTTTTCTCTGATCTCATTTTTTCTTCCCTGCTTGTTACTCTATAAGCTATCAATAAAATTTTGATAGATCAGAAAAGACTATAAATAGGCAACAAGGCTGTATAATCTCTGCCTTGCACTTCATTGAGTTTGAGAATCTCTGTTGAAGAGTATGGAGGTAATGACATGGCCTTCATTTGTGCCATACTGATGTTGATTGATTTTGTTATCTTTCTTTCTATCCCTTTCTTTGGGGAAACTAGATCTCATAAGCCATATTAGTTTCAGAAACCTTAGGCCTTCTGCAATAAATTATATTGGAAACGTATTTTCACTTTCCACGTCGATGATTTTGTTCCTAGGCTATTTCTGATTGTGTAAGACACAAATAGGATTTTCTTTAATTTTAAGCATGACTGCCTTTTGCTACGATCTTTTCTTTTAAAAAAGGCAAATTAATTGTGGTTATGACTGACAAGACACACAGACATTCTGGCTTTTACATAGATAAATATCTGAAACCTCTCTCTCCTGCCCTCTACTCTTCTTTTACTTCTTTTTATCCATAAGGACAGGAAGTAGCAACTTGCTCACAAAGTTGAAGTATGAAAGTGGTGTGAAGTCTCTTGGTTTTAACAGCAACTGTATATACAATTTCATACTTTGCTTCAGCAGTTATATCATTAATATCCAAGGACTGAGATGTTACACTTTATAGTAATGATCCTTCACGTTTTTAAACCTTCACATCTACCTGTTTTTTGGATCAGTCCTGCTTCTTTAGGCAGGACAGCTGATGCCTTAATTTTTAGCCCATGAAACTAAACCACCTTAAAGGAAATTCTGCACTTCAGGGTGTTCAATCATGGTTGAGATCAAACTATGAATCAAGCATCCAGTAGTAGAGAGGATATAAATTCTGGGCTTTCTCAAGCCTGAAAAATTTCATGAAGTTGAGGTGAGACATACTAATTGGAGCTATTAGAAAGAAACTGATTGAGAAGCAGTAGTTTAAATGAGTGGAAATTCTAAATACTCATTAAAAGTATTTAAGGAGACAGGCAAAAGGGCAGAAAGAGACACATATTCCCAGCAGAATAATCTTCAGCAGTCTGCTTAAGTAGCATTAGTCCCCTTTGTGGTGCTTTAAACAGAAGTAGCTATTGCACTTTGATAGCAAGATCTTGCTCACATCCTTTTTAACAGGTCTTGTGTAGTAGCAGACATTTGGCCATCACTTCACATTTAAAACTAGGATCTGTATAACTAAAAGCACATCTCACTATACGCAAGAATTCTGTAACAACAGATTTCTGCATGCTGTGGACTGAGCACAGAGAGGATGCATGACAGCTACCCCTGAGCAGTCACTTCAGAAGACTGATGTGATATGATGGTGGAAATCTGCTGCTGCTCTGCCACAGCAGGAATATTTTGTACACGCTTCTTCTGTGCCTCTAACGCTGATCCATTATATACACAGTAATATTGCCAATTGATCAGTTATGAACACACAACCCACTTAAACTGCGCCAGCTCTCACCCGTATGTTCCAATACAGGCATTTTAGACAACTACTTTAAATTCTATGTGCACAACTTCTAACAAAATGTAAGGTAGGCCTGGTAATCAAATATAGCTTTTTTCTCAACTAATGTTACTAGTTCAGCTTTCTGATGATTAAAAATAACTTCAAAAACTCCCAGGTTAGCAATGGAAAATTATCTGGGATTATTCTCCCAAAGACTAAAGAGTTATCTACCTCTAAGGAACTTTACCACGTTGCCGAGATATTTTTATTTGTTTAAGATTTTGATTCCTTTCATTTGTTTGGCATAGCTTTTCCACATTGACAGCCCGAAGCTGTACTCTTGAAGCACACAGCTACTGTATGTTTTAGAACACCGTTGTTCCCCATCCCATCAACCAGAAGGCACTTACCTCTTAGGCCACCAGCATCCTAAATCATCCTTAACAATTTTTCTTCCCACATCAAAGGGCAAGAGGTGGGCAAAGAATGATAGAGAATAGTCAGAGCTATGCAAGAGATCTGTTTCAGGTTTTGGCCTCTGAAACAGAGTTAAGCTGGAGGGATGGAGAGTAGGATAGCGACACATCCATATCTGGTTAAGATTCTGAGACTGGCATTTACCTCATCTGTTCTTTGTCTGATGCTGGGGCAATGCAACTAGGTTTGCCCTTTGCTTATTAGAAGTAGTGAAGGCAGAATTTACGCCAAACTTTAAAGCCTTTTAAGGCAAGAAATAAATCACGTACTAGCTTCCAGAGTATCATGTCAATTTACAGCACTACATCAATTACTATATTCACAGTAAAAGTCCCTGTTCGATAGTTTAGAGATGACTGATTTAGCATTTTTTGTTTTAAGGCTCTTCTAGCATCTCTATTCAGCTGGTAAATATTACTCTTTCAGATAGTCCAACTGAGGGAAAAGCAGGCTGTGTTATTGTCGTGGTTTAACCCCAGCTAACAACTAGGCACCACACAGCCACTCGCTGTGGGATAAGGGAGGGAATCAGAAGAGTAAAAGTGAGAAATCTCAGTTTATAATAATTTATAGTAAGTGCACAGTTATGATATGTGTATTAGGAAACCACAGAGAAGCACCTTGTCAATCTCTTTATTCATAGGTTAAAATATAATGCCATACAGTTCTTAACAATTACCGACTGAAAAAAATTATCTGCATAAAACAGAAGCAAAACCGAAGACTAATTAAAAAAGCCATCCTGCTTCAACTTTTGAAATGATTACATACAGAATAATATACATATTTACATTACAAGTATATTATATAAATATAATATATATGTAATCTTGTAACCACAATAAATATCAAGGTCTTTTTTAGGCACACAGCATAGAAAAAAATGCAGAATCTGCACAATCCTTAAGATTCTTGGAGTGACTCACTCTTACATCGTTTTCACACTGAAAAAGCAAATATTTTACACAAAATATACAGCCACAGTTTATGCAGTCCCCAGTGAACAGGGAATCTCTCCTCACTTTCCGGTAAGTCTACTCCTTGATTTTCTAAGTCTATTGCTCTATACAGCTATTACATAAGAAAATAGTTTGCAGGTTTGTTTTTACTCAGCTAATAGCCTAAGTAATTATCAGTGCTAACAAAATAAGTACAGCGTATCTACATAAGGTACATACAAGTGTTTGCACAAACACGGGTTTTGTGAACTACTTCTGAGCTCACTTTTAATACTGGGGTGTTAACCTGAAAGCAGAAAAAAAGAATTTTCAGTGATATTACCTCAGAAATATTTTATCATTTGAGTGAGACCAGGGCTTCAGAGATAGAAAGCTTTAAATTCAGAAATTAATTTAAAAATCAAATTCTTGGATATACTGGCAGAGGTAGGCTGCCATTGATTTTGAATGTGTTCCCTTCAGTGCAAATGAAAACCCAGAGAATTAATCCAGTTTTCTCAACCTGTACGTACAGTCATGACATTTTAAAGACTGTAGCTACAGAGCACCTGAGATCGCACCCTAGTAAGTGAAGCTGACCACTTCTCGTAGGAGAGCCATGATCAGTGAGAAAGGAGAAAAAACTGCAGTTTTTTTCTGCAGTTACAAATCAGACTCTGGCATATCGGGCATATCTGCCATCAGGTACCCAATACCATAACGTCCATTTGGAGCAGTGTCCAGAGTTGGTGATCCAGTCTGTTTTCGATATATGTTTTTCCCAAAATTTGGAGATGGCACTTCACTCGGACTCTTTCCATGAATCAGACTTGTATTATCTCCCTCCAGATTAACAGGTTCCTTTATTATCCGTCCTCTTTTGTAGGATACAGATGCCAAACTACCAGAGCTGTCATCGATAAGGTTGCAACGGCGCACCATGAAGACTATTGGGACTGGCAGTATGGCCAACACCATCAGAGATATACAGACAATCATTCCCCATGTTGGATAGCTGTGGAACTCTTCTGTAGCCTGAGCAACCCAAGAGAAAAATACAACTTTATTTAAAAAAGAGCAAACCTGCAGTCCTCACCAAGGCCTAAGATAATAATCTTTTTATTGTCTTGCACCCACAACATGAGCATCACTACAAATCTCAAATTTGAGCAATTGTGGAGATGTAGAATTGCTATCTTTCTGCCAGCGAGTAGAACCAAAACACCATCCCACAGTCTCTGAGATGCTCGGAGCACTCCAGCAGAATCCAAATCAAGATTTTCACATTAGGCCTTCTGCTACATTTGTCTGTATTTTTCCCTGATCCTTTAAAGCATGTTAAGAACAGACAAGCGTGCAGTGGTATCTGTAACTGTGCCTGGAAAATAAGTCCTTGTTCTGGTCTAGACAACGACTGTCTCAGATTACGCTGTGGAATCGTTCCACTTTGTATAAACCTCATGTAGACTATAATGCATTTACTGGGGCAGTGACTGCACCCCACACCTCTGCTGCATCCATGAATGCACTGACTCAGTTTCCCTAGTAGCTCAATTAACATCTAATTTTATAAACAGAAAGGAATAGTCTGTTTGGTATTCTTAGGTATTTCTCTTTCTGATTTTTGAGGGCAAGAATCTAACATAATGAGAGTGTTTATCTGAGAATCTTGAGAAAATAATAGTGGTTGTCTGGTTAGAAGCAGGCATCTACCTACAGTGAAGCCAACCTATTATATTTACCTTTTACCTGTCTTTGCTGCTGATTTTTTTCCCTGGCTAATTTGGACAATTATCCATTCAGAAAGGTCTCCAAGATTCACTTCTCTGACATTTTATTCTCCCTATACTTCATATGACAAGCCTGTAGAAACACCTGAGGGCTGATGAGCCTACAAGCTAGCAGAACATTTAGAGGAGTTACCCTGGCTCAATCTCTTTTTGGAAACAACACACGGCACTGACTCTGCAGTTCACACAGACAAGTTCTTTACAAATCAAATGTTCTTATCAGAGACAGTTTTTAATGCAGCTGTTACCTACAATGTGATACGTGTTCCCAAGGGGGAAAATTTATGACATGACTAATCTCAATATTTAGTTCCACATTAAAAATTGATGTGATATCTGAAACGATTTATTCAGTGTTATCAGCCAACTATTTTCTGCAGTAAAATAAAATGTAATGAAAGTGAACAACCTCTCCCACCCTTAAGAACTCCTTCAACATATATCAACAAACTAAAACTCACAAAAAGGATAAAGAGTTCCTGTCAAGAAGTTGTATTTTAAAGCAGGACTACTCTAAAATTAAAAGAATGCTTACTTGAGATAAAAAAAACCCATGTCATTATTTATACTGATTTTGAATTTGTAATCACATATTTTCCTCTTTTCATGTACTTCGGAAATACTTCAGACATTATCATTATGATGGTGATGGCATCTGTTATATACATACCGTATATTCAATCCAAGCATTGTAGCCAGGAGGACTTAATCCCATTTGGACAATGCTAGCTACCAGCAAACATAACAGTACTAAAGGTGAAACATACTTCCACATGTAGTAATAATACTGGCTTGGAGAAAACCCAAGCATATCCTTCAGATCCTCCATAAATCTGTGAAGGGAATAAAAGACTATTGTTACCGCATACACCGAGATTTCAAATACTGTAATTGACACATGGTAACTAATTTGAGGGAACAGACATACTGAAAAAATGCATGTATACAAATATAGCCCATTTTAGATTACCTGATGAGCTGAAACACTGAGCTTGTATTACTAGTTCAGAACAGATGAACAGAAGGAATCATTACACAGTGCAGTGACTTAGTAAACTGCTGGCTGGACTGTGCTGGAAAGATATTTAAACTCACTTTTCTTTTATAAGATTCTTTTTTATAATCTTCTTATATTGTCTACTGGATTGTTTACTGAGGCATGTGTCATCACTTTTGAGGACCTATAAAACCAGCACATCTTACAGATTCTGCAAAATTCATTTCAAACCCACGTGTGCTGTAGTGTAAAAAATAACTTTACACATAAACTGTGGTTTGCATCATGTAAACTGCTGAAATAAAACTTTCTGAAGTTTTAAATCTGCCTCCTTGTGCCTCAAAATTACAAGTTATGATCTGAACAAAACTCCTATTTTTGTATTCTTGAAGGAGAAGTATATGGTTCCAGAGCCAGTAAAAAAAGAGAGAATATTTTTAGAGTTAATTCTTTTGGAGTGTGCACAAGCACTGATTCTGTTTTAACTCCCTTGTGGTCCTACTCCCTTTTGAAACACGCATTTGAAAAAAGCTCTTACAGCAATAAAAATGTTTCCAAAGCGGTTACACATGTGAAGCCACTGTCATACAAACTCTCAAAAATTTTTTTGAACTGCATAGTTTGGGATATTCTATCCTTTGTTTACATTGCAATGAAACACATTGTTAAAAAGAAGTTGAATTTACAAATGGTTTGTGCCTTCTATAGATAGTCTTTCCTTTCTGGGATCTCCAGTTCTTCATCAGCATAAATCTATTATCTTAAAGCCTTTCATCATCTCCATCCCAATTTAAAAGCGACCAAGATCCTTTAGCACTGATTCTGGTGTTTATCTCTGACTTACATTTTCAAAAAGGTATCTTCAGAGGTATTGTCCCTCAGCTATGGGCGATGTATCCCACAAATACCTCTGATTCTATTTCAGTTTAAGTTTTGTTTGCTGTGAGGTCTACACAAATTTTGACAGCAGCTGCTTTGCAAGGCTAGGGCTCATGGTGTTAACCAATAATATTTTATGCCTTCTTGGCTACAGGAATCCACATGCTGGTTTTTTTCTATCCTTTGGCTGTAATCCCTTTGGATGCAATGTGGGTTGTTTGGGTTTTTTTTCCTATCTCATCAAAGACAACATGTGTAATAAGAAATATACAACGGATCTTCATCTATGTGTATGACTTCTTGATGCTACCATAACAAATGACAACCTGAGGCTGTCAATCCTGGCAGTTTTTGCGAAGAAGAATGCTAGGTCCCTGAAGAAAAATATTCTAGAGAAATATACATCAGAAGAAATATTAGGAATACTCCAGAGGGAGGTTCAAGTGGCTGTTATGAATGAGAAATCTGGCTGTTAACTTTTCACTATATCCTGTCACAACCCCTTCTCAAAACATGAATCAACTGCACTCTGATTCAGAAGCAAAGTACTGCAATATTTTAGCTATGCCTAATCACCAACTTCCTCACAGGTAAGTTTCTGACTTTTGGCATGTCTACCTCCCTTCACAGTGGAACCCTACCTGACTGGACACTACCAACCTGATAGTCATCTGTTTCATCTTTTGTTTGCATGTGTAAAAACATCTATATGGTGTTTTCACATGTATGTGATCAATTATAGGATTACATATGTGGCCTAAGAGGGAATTCTTCCCTAATGAGTAAGTAGACCAGGCACTACTTGTGTAGACCAGAAACAATGTCTGGAAACCATAAAATCAAATTTTCTTATTATAGTTTTATTTCATTATGGCGAGGGACTGGCTGATTACTCAGATTGAACAAGTGAAAAGTCGAATGAAAAACCACCCATTCTATGTCACCCTTTGTACATGCAAAAGAATCACAGATGTTTAAATTACTTCAACATGCTAGTATAGCATACTCTGTTTTATCTGTGGATAGCATGAGTTATTTTTGGTACAAACTCTTCCTTAAATGTGGCACACATTGATCTCGCTTAGTGAACACATTCTGGTGATTTCAGTCATAAGATGTAAAAGTAGAGGAACTTGATGGTCTTTTCTCTTCAGCCATCACCGATAGAAGGTCACTTAACTTCATTGTCAGATGTGCTGCTTCCAAGTTAAGTTTTGACCCTGTTCTTTGCTACCATTTCCTATATTTCCTCTCTCACAACTATCACAAAGAAGAATTAATTGCTACAACACTCCAAACTAAGTCTAGTTCATCAACTGAAACTTTCTTATTGGTACTGCCATTAGTTTGCTTTGTTCCTTTCTCAGGCTGCCAGGAATACTGCAGATCTGTTCAGAATACCCATCCTCATCTACTGCTTAGACCATGGTTATTACTTCTTGAAATCTTTCTCTTGCTGTCTTATTTCCATAAAAATTTCTCATACTTGCCATATCCAGCCTCCTTTCTAACTCTCTAATTTTGTCTCTTTTACTGTATTTTCCTCTCTTGATCTGTTGCAATCACTCTTTGAGTTTCACTACACTGTTCTGATGCAGTATATCTTGCTCCAAACATGTTCTTACAAGCAGGCTAGATTCATGTCAGATTGATCCACTTTCTACTTAGTTGTCTTTATGTGTACATCACAAATATTTCACGTAATATAATTAAAATACTAATAATTATTGTAAGGAATACTGTTGATATGGACAGGGAGATAGATTTCCTTCACTTACTTGTCTATTCCATAAATTCGAGTGACTGCAATATTCTCCAAAATGACCACAATAAGCAGGGGCAGAGTAGCTGAGTAGTCATCAAACATAGTCACAAAATAATTTCCAGAGCGCTGCACAAAGATCAGGCCAATAAAAAATGCTACTGAGCAGCAGATGACTGGAATAAAGGACAGAAATGTAAGCTGTAATTATAACAAAGTTCCACATACAAAGAGGAAATAAAGAGAGTTTGAAACAGTAAAGATATACTTTAATGCACTATTTCATATAATCAAAGTTGGTAACATTTTCCTTCCTAGAGGGTTTCAATTTTAAGAATATTAGCAATCTTACCTATTCCTTACATAATAGAAAAGTTATGAAACTAGAATTACTCACATT
The DNA here is from genome assembly GCF_009769465.1 of Tauraco erythrolophus. Classification (NCBI taxonomy): domain Eukaryota; kingdom Metazoa; phylum Chordata; class Aves; order Musophagiformes; family Musophagidae; genus Tauraco; species Tauraco erythrolophus. Next base: position 48,916,452 of record NC_141468.1, read on the forward strand.
ACCATATTACAACACTTTCAATTAAGCAGCAGAGGTTAATCAAGTGACTATTTCTCATTAAACATTTAACTTAATGTGAATGCAAGGCTAAAATAAACAGACTTGGTAAGCTAAACATCATACAGCATACATCATGTTACTTGGTCATGAGATCACTTTTTGGAATTTAAAAGTGTAAAGACCCAAAGTTTCAGATTATGACTCTAAAAAATAAAAAATGCTGAAAAGGCATCCCCTTAAAGATCATTCATGGCATAAAGTTCCACTAGGATCTATATAAATGTATTCTGTCTAATTGTAACGTTGCACTAAGCAACAACATTTCTGCCCCTTCTTTTGTTTAAGGACAACCCAAAATGCATTTCTTGAATGCTTGATCCTACATAGTGAATCTCAGTATAATTTTTTCCTACTAAATTTACTGAGAATAAGACTGAACACTTAAGTAGCCATGAAAAATGTCAAATTTCAATAAATTCATATAATAGTTTGCTTGGAAGAGATATTTAAAGGTCATCTAGTCCAACCCCTCTGCAATGAACAGGGACATACTCAACTAGATCAGGTTGCTCAGAGCCCCATCCAAGTTAACCTTGAATGTCTCCTGGGAATGGAGCATCTATCACCTCTCTGGGCAACCTGTTCCAGTGTTCCATCACTCTCATTGTAAAAAATGTCTTCTTTATCTCTAGTCTAAATCTACCCTCTTTTAGTTTAAAACCATTACCACTTGTACTATCTCTACAGGGCCTACTAAACGTTTGTTCCCACCTTTCTTATAAGCCTCCTTTAAGTACTGGAAGGCTGCTAGAAGATCTCCTTGGAGTCTTCTGTTCTCCAGGTTAAACAACCTCAAGTCTCTCAGCCTGTCTTCATAGCAGAGGTATCTAGCCCTCTGATCATCTTCATGGCCCTCCTCTGGACTTGCTCCAACAGGTCCACATTCTTCTTACATTGGGGGCCCCAGAGCTGAAGGCAGTACTCCAGGTGGGGTATCACCAGAGAGCAAAGCAGGGAGGCAGAATCACCTCCTTCGACCTGCTAGCCGCACTTCTTTTGATGCAGCCCAGGATATGGTTGGCTTTCTGGGCTGCAAGTGCACATTGCCAGCTCATGTTGAGCTTTTCATCCACCAGTACCACCAAGTCCTTCTCCGCAGGGCTGTTCTCAATCCCTCATCCCTGAGCGCGTACTGACACCAGGGATTGCCCCGACTCAGGTGCAGGACCTTGCACTTGGCCTTGCTGAACTTCATAAGGTTCACATGGGCTCATTTCTCGAGCTTGTCCAGGTCACTCTGGGTGGCATCCTGTCCCTAATCCACCAAACAATCCACCCATCAAATTCATCTCTTCAATTTAGAGAGAAGGATGTCCTGGTGGACCGTGTCAAAGGCCTTACAGAAGTCCAGATAAACAGCATGCGTAGCTCTCCCCTTGTCCACTGATATAGTCACTCCATTGTAGAAGGCCACTAGGTCAGCCACGCAGGACTTGGCCTTGCTGAAGCCATGCTGGCTGTCTCGAATCACCTCCCTGTCCTCCATGTGCCTTAACATAGCTTCTAGGAGGCTCTGTTCCATGGTCTTCCCAGGCACAGAGGTGAGGCTGACAGGTCAGTAGATCCCAGGGTCCTCCTTTCTACCCTTTTTAACAATGGGTGCAATGTCTATCTTTTTCCAGTCACTAGAGGTTTCACCTGACTGCCATGACTTTTCAAATATCATGGAGAGTGGCTTCGCAGCTACATCAGCCAATTCCCTCAGGACTCTGGGATGCATCTCCTCAGGTCCCATAGGCTTACAGATATATTCAGGTTCCTCAGGTGGTCACAAATTCTATCTTCTCTTACAATAGGAGAGACTTTGCTCCTCCAGCTCCTGCCTTGCAGTCCATCCACTCGAGGGGTGCGGGAAGCAAGGTTGCCAGTGAAGACTGAAGCAAAAAAGTTATTGAGTACCTCAGCCTTCTCCTCCTCCATGGTTACCAGTTTGCCAGCCTCACTCGTCATAGGGGATACACTTTCTTTGACTTTCTTTTTCTGCCTGACATACCTTTAGAAGCCCATCGTATCATTCTTTGCATCCCTTGCCAAGTTCAGCTCCATCTGTGCCTTGGCCTTCCTGACCCCATCCCTACACAACTGGACAGTGTCCCTATATTCTTGCCAGGATACCTGTTCCTGCTTCCACTGCCTGTGCATTTCCTTCTTGCCCTTTAGTTTGACCAGCAGGTCTTGACTCAGTCATGCCGGTCTCTTGCCTCCCTTGCCTGATTTCTTACACATGGGGATCGAGATCTCTTGTGCTTTATGGAAAGCATCCTTAAAGATCTGACAGCTCTGCTCTGCTCCCTTGTCTCTGAGGGCAGTTTCCCAGGGGGTCCTATTGGCTAATTCCTTGAACAGCTGCAAGTTTGCTTTCCTAAAATTCAGAGTCCTGACTTTACTTTTTGCCTGAGATAGTAGAAATTCATAGAATTAAAGAGATCATTACAAATTGATGTGAACTCCTAACACAACAAAACCAAAAGAACGCAGATAAAATCTCCTCAAATTGAGTCTCATTTTTCACTCTGAGTTTTATTACTGATCCTGAGAAAAGAATTAGACCAACAGAACCACGTACATGTGAATCTTTGCTGTTCTTATCTTTGGGGTGTCTTATCATTACACCCCAAAAATACGCTTCTTTAATTGTAAACTAAGGCTCTAGTAGGTATACTCATCATAGCTCAGCACATACACATGTAGACTACAATTTGGAAATACCTTGACACAAAATAACTTTAAGCATATGAGTTGGTTTCCCTGAATTCAAGAGGGATTGAACTGGAACCACACTGCAAAAAGTTGCAAATGTGTTCGCACTTCCGTAAAAATTGAAGATTTGTGGGTTTTAAGCACAAACTCTAGCGCAAGCATAATCCTTGTTAAATCCCACCGACACTGCATGAAGTATGACCCAGGCATTTCAATTTTCTAAGTTAATTATAAAAACACCACATCAAGTTGTAATCCTTTAAGTACAGTTGAGTTTAGCAAAAATCATGCATACATACCACTCAAAAAAATTACAAGAAAAAGGTAGTTCTTGAATATTCCTTTATCTTCATAGTTTTTTTGTCAAACACAATAACAACGACTTACTGTAAAATGCTCCATTACTCTAGAGTAATGACTATATATCATAATATTTGCATATATATTTAGTAACAACAGCTAATTTCTAAATGTCATGCCAGTTATTCAGTAATAATTTAAAAGCTGATTAAACAACAAAAAAAATAACAAGCAAGTGCTCAATAGGTTAGGACTTCCGAAAAATCAGTTAATTTATCTTTATGAAGAATTTTATTCTTAGATGTAGTAAAGCAAAAAAACATGTTTTCTGTTAAATATTACTTATTAGCTAAGTAATGTAAGGAAAGCAGTCAGGAAAAGGCACTGCTCTGCTACATCGGGGGTTAACTCTTATAAAATATATTATTATTTCCTTCATAGAGTTAGATAATGTTAAAGCAGCTTATTGTATTTTTTATTTTCTATCCTTTGTGTCACAGGAAGGAAATTCACGAAATCCGAATTTGTGCATAACAGATCAAGTCCCTTGCAGCTGTCCTGAAGATTTTCAGAAACTTAACTTTCACATTTTATGCTGATCTATCTCAAAAACAGAAATTGGTGCAAGATCATCAGGGCTACATGAACAGGCTACACTTCAAACAACTTTCAGCATTCAAATTAAAACAAAAACAAAAAGCAAAATAAAAAAAAAACAACAACTAGACATCTCGTTTAAGACCCTTTCCACATTCAACAGGGAAAAATACGTTCCTCTAGAGAGTAACCGTACTGATTTTTAACATAATAAACATTTCATCATAAATTACAATTTCATCTGGCCTACAATAATTTGTAGTAATTTTCAATGTATTTTCATTCCTTCCTTTTCCTTTGTTTCCCTGATGTGTGAGACAGGCTGGAATGGAAAGTATTCTGGAAGAGCTCAGAAAGATCAACCATACAGAAACTTGTAACAGAAATCCTCCATTAAAATTTAAGTTCCAGGATGTTTCTGCTCTTGTAGCACTCAGGAAAAGGTTTTACTTGCAGGTATTTATCTGGAATACAGTGATTTACTGCTCTGTAAAATATCAGCACTGAAAACGTTCATGTCAAAAAACAAGACTTCATACTCAAAAAAATCTTCAGCTTACTGCTTTAGTAAGAAAAGAAAGTTTTGTGAACTCACCAGTAAGAATTTCTTTCCTGACTTTGAAGGTATCAACAATAGGTGTGATGATGCCTTCAATGGTTCCAAACATACTTCCAAGTCCCAAATTTACCAACATGAGGAAGAACATGACTGACCAAAAGGGAGAAGCAGGGAAGTGGGTCATTGCTTCTGTAAAGGCAATAAAAGCTAAACCAGTTCCTTGAACCGCCTGTCAGTGAGAAAAAAAATCTACATTATTATTCATGGACAGTGTTTTTTTGATAGTGTGACAGTCTGACTTGGTGTTCATGCAATGTCATTGATTAAATCTTGAAGGTAGAGTGGGAAGCTGCTATGTAATATGTGATTCTTCCAAACCTATGAACTTAATACTATTTACTGAAATATTGGATTTGGCTGAACCTGTAAGCTGATTGATATTAACAACACATTTCTTTCTCTCTTTCATCGATACTTTTGCATGAAAGCTATTATACAGGACTGCTACAAAATACACTCTGTTTCCTCCAGTAAGTATATAAAGGACTTCATTTCTGTACCTATTTGTTTCAAATTTAAATGCCAGGAACAGTATAGAAACTTTTAATATCCAAGTCAACAATATGACATTTTAGCATCAGATGCTGGTGCAACTACATAGAGGTCAATATTTAAAACTGGAAGTCCATCTGAAAAAGCTAGAAAAAAATATGTTTTCTTTTACAGATCTGGCTTACTGTTAGATTGTAAGATTTCAAAACAGAATGATAAACAACTATCAAATACTACTTTCTAGTGAAATAGTATTTATATTTAGCAATTGTATCTTAATATTGGAAGACATCATCGTTTGAGACATTGTATAGGTACATCTCTGTTTAGTATTTGGAAAAACCCTCACGCTCAACTCTTCTAAAAAACAGAACTTTAAAAACTTATCATCTCCTGAAGAGAGTGATATAATGATCAAACTATATTATAAATTAGTGAAGACTATAATAAGACATCAGACGCAAAAGTCCTCAGGTAAGCTGGAATGTGATCCTGGACAGAATCTTGTTTTCACATGGATCTCTACAGGTGCACTGCTTATAGGTACATTGTACGGATACTCTATGCAAGTATATTTCAGAGTTTATTTCAGGCTTAACAAATATTCATCTGTTTACAATCTCTGTATTTAAGACAAACTTATTACTCTCACCTTGTTAAGTTCATCCTCAATTTGACAAGATTTGAGACCGAGAGAACCAAACTCTTCTTCTTTAACTTTCCGAATAATGTCATAAACTAAATTGTAATCTTCTGCTGTAATGCTTGAGAAATTGATATGATGTGGGATCATATCTTGGCTCAGATTGCCTATTTTCAAAAGTTTTAAAATCTTCTCTGAATTTCTGTAAAACACAATAAAACAGAGAAATCAAATTTGATGATCTGGTTTAATTTATAAATTAAATATACCATAAAAATAATTTAAGAAAAAGAAATGGATATTCATACTGGATAACACATTTTTCATTTATGATATTGGCTTTGAAGCCCAGAACAGCAAACACCACCAAAGTTGCCAGCACAGAAGTGAAAAAATTGATGAAGGACACCAGTACAGCATCAAAATGGCAGTTGTTGTCTCTCTTGTTGTAGCTTGAAAAGGCAATGACTCCACCAAATCCAAGCCCTAAGGCAAAGAACACCTGAGTAGCAGCTTCTCTCCAGACCTTGGGCTCCAGCATTATTTCAAGCTGTTTGAAATTAGATATAATATATGTCAGCTATAAAATGCATTTCTATTATACGAAAAGACAACAGAAGAAAAACACAGGAAAACAACCTACATCACAAAACGCTAATACTCCACTACAAATGTATTTTCATTATGATACAATGAAAGCTGAATGTGACACCTAAGATTGAGCGAACTTAAGGGGCCAGAATTTCTATTGATTTTATATGATATATCCTTAAAGAGAAACAGCCTGTTCCCAACAACGTGGCAATACTGGAGCTATATGATAACTGAACTAGCAGCTAGTTAAGTTATGGAATGAGAGAATATCTGTCTTTTTTCTTTTTTTTTTTTTTTTACAGTATTTACTGGCTTTTTTTATAGTAAATGTATTATCAGTTGTTAGAATTAAGATTTATTTTGGGATGATCAACCCTCTTATAAATGCAGTAAGTATGTTGAAAGTTGTTTTATTGTTACTTTCCAAAACAAACAAACAAAAAGTGACCATGAGATACACATGCTTATATGGAATTCTATTACATGCAAATATGTAAAGTGAAACGCAAGATATGAAATAAATGCTGGCCACCACAATCTGTATAGTCCATGAGTCAAATCTGCCTTAAGCTAAATGCCTCAAACTTACCCTATGTTAAACGGGTCATATATTTGAGGTACAACTAAGCCTTTTTTCAAAAAATTGAACTGTATTGCTCTTTCAGATGACCATACTTCAAGAAATATCTTTGTTAAATTTATGAGTCATCATCTGTCTGTCAGATCCTTCTAGATAATGAATCATAAAAAAGTACATGTGAAATTTAAACACTAGATTTTCCCAAGTTGATTCAGAGCCTCCATTCATTTAACAGTGAAAGACCTTACTTCTGCAAATGTGTTGGGTTTTGCTTTTTTTTTTTTTTTAATACCCTAGGCTTATTGAAAAGAATAAACTAAAAAGCATCAGCATAGATGCCAGCAGACTGACTGTCTTACTCCGGGGGAAAAAAAATAAATTTGCTATTGTTATGGTAACATTCTGAAAAATTTTCCAGTTTCCCATAAAGGTATAATATTTATTATATATACGTAGCAAATATCTTCTTTTTTATTTTATATATAGCTAAATACAATATATTTGAAAAAAAAAAGAGTGTTTATGACAATAAACTTGTTCCTGACTTATAATTTTTGTCGTAATTACAGTGCACAAGCAGCTATTGCACATAGTTGAAGCTGCCTGTACCACACAGTCATGCCAGAGCTTTTCCACCAGAGGGTGCTCGAGGAATAGTCTTAATTTTACCTAATCTGCGAAGGATCTAAGTATCAAACACTTCTCGCTTTCTGCAAGATATCATTTGATATCATCAAAAGTAGTAAGTTCTTAGATACACATCGCCTAGCATTTCAAAATAAACTTGTAACTGATTTGCTATTATAAGATAATTTCTGTGAAATTTGGGGAGCTCTGCATTTAACCCTCATACAGTCCTACAGTTTCACTGTAGTAGTTCACGTCAGTGGGTTTTTCATATATCCTTCTTTACGTTTTTTATTAAGGTTATTATTTAGAATTTCTGCTTTGTTCATCAACCACAGCAAAGAGAGAAATCCTCCTCTTCACTAGCCCTGTGCTCTCACATCTGCACCAATGTGTCAGTTCTCTGCTGTGCTAACACAACTGTTCTGTGGGAATGTGTTGTGATCATCTCTGGTCAAAACGTAGTCATTTGCTGAACGAACTGACACTGAAAAGATGTCTCCTCCTCCCCTCTGATGTCTACCTATCTATATTATTTTAAAGCTCGATCAGTTTAGCCATCTTTTTTACAGTCTGTCTGCCGAAACAAACTGTTAGCACAATGGAGCAAATGGAAACAGCAACAGGTGGGTTAGTCTGAATTCCTTCAGGTAGTTTCACACGAGCCTACCGTGCAAACTAGCGCTCAAATATAGAAACAATCAGAGATGATAATGAAAATACTTTTGAAGGTTTACATTCACATATAGTGTATGCAACATATAGGCCTCCTAACCTCAAATTTTGGCCACAACTTAAATTTTGAGATACAGAACTGGAAACCAGTAGAATAAATTAAAAACAATTTCTCTTTCAAGATTGTTTATCTGAACACTTGAAACAATTGTATGATTAAGACATAAAGTACTATAAAGTAAGCATCAGCTGCAACTTATTTTAGGTCTAACTCATGAAAGATGAAATAGTGAAGAGGTGTTGGTATTCAAGGGGAGTTTCAGTGTTTCCCTCAGTATCTAGTGGTACTTCTCTAGTTAAAAAAGAGGATAAATACTGTAGTTGAGAAACTAAACTATAACTTCAAGAAGCCTGTATCCCATCTCTACTACAGACTTCCTCTTCACCAATAAGCACTGCATTTCTCTGTTCCTCAGATTTCTCAAATTTGCCTGAGCAGCCTGTAAGTTTCTGCAGAACCTCGACTCTGAAGTGATGACAGTGAGTGAGGCAGAACACAACTGCTTATCCCAATGCAAGAAATAACAATGTGATAGCTAACAAAGGTCACTTTTATAGGATGACAGTTCTTCACAGACTCAAAACACTTGGAATCAAAACAACTGACAACATCTCTGCCATCTGTGTTAGCCACTATGTGTATTGATTTTAATAATCTTATTATTTAGCTTTCATTTTTGAAACCTCAGTCCTGTTCTTCTGCTCAGCTGTACTATGATATGCACTTGTTGGAAAGTACATTTCATAATACAGTCATAAAACACGAAGCCCAGCATTATGCATTCCTGAGCAAGTATGGCTCTGACTACTCAAATATGCTGTTCCTGTGGTATAGATACAGCTACAAGCATTTGAGACGGGTGTGGGAAGAATTTAGATCTTCAGGCTAAACAATGATTCATAACATCTCTTCTCAACTCCATAGTTATAAAATCTAAAGTTCTGTAAGACATATTCCCAGTAAAAATGTTGACAGTAAAATATGTATGCTTAGACTTGCTGCTACCTTGGCATGACAACCATATAGAACATGGTAAGGAAAGTTGAGTGGTGAGTACTTACACTACTTTTACAAGATGAGCAGAGCATTAAAGACAGGTCTCCTGTACTTTTGGGTACTGAAGCACTAATGCAAACAGCACTAATTTATTTCCAAAACGAGACAAATTTGTCCCCTTGCAAAAGCGACCAGTTAATTATGTAAATCCATGACAACATTCAAAGTAAGGCATTTCACTGTGACGTCACAGAACTAGGCATTTCAATCTTAAAGAATGGCAGGCTTTAAGATTCACTTCCCTTTTCAGTATTTGGAGCTTTCTAAGTATCCTAAATCCTGGAAATACCACTTACAGCTGCTTAGCTTTATAAAGGTATCTAACTGTGAACTTGCCACCTAAGGGAGGTAACTCTACACAGACACTTGGAACACTTAAAGCCTTTGGATCTTAGAACTTGATGTTGTGCCACTGAAGTCAAGGATAATTTTGCAATTTAATCAAACAGGAAAATGGTAAAATGTTCTATGAAGACAATAAACTTAAATGAGAGCATTCATAAATGGTTAAATTGCCACTGAAACTTTAATACACTGCAAACTGAAATTAAGCACATACCTTAGGTGTGAACATGTGACGAATTCCATCCACTGCCCCATTAAGGAGCAGTCCTCTGATCAGAAAGCACAAAAGTACCACATAAGGAAAAAGGGAACTAAAATACATGATCTGAAAAACATTAAAAAGAAATAAAACATGATATCCATGGATTTTATTTTCAATAGCTTCATTCCTTACTCAGTACATGACTGAATTGATAACCATACACTCTAAGAAATATGCAGAACACTTTTCATTCCCTTAGGTGTGAGTCATAAGAACTAGAAAGCAATATTGCACTGACTACTGGACAAACAAAAGGCCACGGAGTCGTCAGAATCCCAAAGTGCAATGCTGTGCAGCTTTCCACACTGAAGGAGCATGCTTTTGCTACTGCATTTGTGAAGCCCAACACTTCTGTGTTACCTGAACACTTGCCTAATAGAATTCCTTTCTGACACACTGATTGACTCATTTATCTAACACAAAGAGTAAACAAAAAATGAGTAGTCAAATACAATCTTTCATTCTCCACCCTGAATCAACACAAATCTATTCTGTTTCAAAGTTTAGTAAAATGATTCTCTCACTAAAATTGCTAGTTGTTTCTTTAACTGAAGTACACTAAAGGAGGTCACAGGAATTTTCACCTCAGTGCTTTTTAATAGCAAAGAATTTTGCTGTTAGAACAGATTATTTTTCATCTGAAAGTCCCACTGAGATCAACAGAGCTAGCAAATCATTCCGGCAGGCTGCATGGAAAGGAAAGACGACAAGGTATGTACTCAGATGCAAAGGGATGGTTAGTCTTTAGTCAAAAGAGACAATCCAGAATCCTGAAAAGCAGCTGTATTAATGACAGAAGCATGGATATCAATGACAGTAATGATAAAAAGAAAAATGCCAAGGAATTTTGAGGACCTGGGTGCACTGCAATTGTACTGTGAGTATACATGGAAACCTAATTCCCTAGACATTCAGAAACACACAGGCTTAACGCTGCATTGACAATTCAACAAAGCTGAAGTACAGCTACTTGCAACAGTTACGTTGATGATAACAGAAATGATTCTTCCTCAGATCTCAGTTCCCACTAAATTACTACAGTTCCCACTAAAATTATTACAATTGTAACGCTTAACTATTAAAATTCCTCTACTTGAGATTATACAAACACTGGAGTGAGTCACAGCTACTAACCTGCTCCTACAGATTTCATGAGAGAGTAAACAGAGGGTGTGGTCAACAAAAATGCTGTGAAACATTTCAAAGTAAAACACTGTCATTTAGGTAAACGGTATACTCACTTTGCCTGAAGACTGAATGCCTTTGATCATGGCTAGGCATACCATGACCCAGGCAGCCAGCAAGCAGACAGTCATCTTCCAGTTTAAACCCCCACTCTCAGACAGAGAGCCGGAAATATTCAGCGCTTCCCTGTACCAGTAATAAGTGGTTGCAGAACTTTTTTCACACTCTGGCTCCACAACTGTCAAGAGATGTTAGCAAGTAAAGAATGAGTTCAGGATAGAAGTATTTTCCCAGCACTTTCATAACAATGTTCTACCAACTCCCAATATTTGCAAATTGTGCTGTCATCAAACTCGCAAAAGGTCTTAAGGCATTTGCTACAAGAAAAAGTGGCTGCTATCAGTGAAAGGTTCTGGAAAAACCTTTATAAACAACCTTTTGGGATAATGTATTCTTCTGCATACGGTCAACCTGAGTCCTAAACAAAATTTAATTTTCACTTAAGTAGTAAATAGTAAGCAGGCTTAGATGAAGACATACATTTCATTTATCACACATAATATTAGACCACCTACATATAATACTGTGACTTACAAATCATGTAAAGTATCTCTCTGAAATTGCACACTGAATTACATTGATTTTGAAAATATATGGAAAATAAATTATCAATTGTGTCTGCTTTGATATGACACTCAAATCGACGGGCACTTAATTACTATTGTAAATGATAATATGATACCAAAGTGACAAGAAAAGGAAAAAATCACTCCTTCACAGCTATGTTAAATGTAAATTGATGTGTGTATTCCAGAAGTGATTTTTTTATTATATTGTAATTCTGCTTTATTACGTTACCTAACAGTTGAAGGAATTGTGTGTATCTAGACATAACACAAATAAATAGAGATAATTCTTCAAAGAAAATATTTAATTAACTTTATTATAAATTATTTATATCTGACAATCAATCATATCTCTAAGCTAGGTCCTGAGTCAAGATTAATGAAAAGGAGGGAAAAATACACTAATTTTAAGAAACATAACACAGATGTCAGATCTTCACTGAAATAAACTGTCAAAAATGATCGGATATTATCAAATATAATACTTTTCTGTGTTTAAGCTTAGTTCAGATGACCTCTGCTGAAGTTAGCCTAACACGCTGTATCTTAATATTTGGCAGGAGAAACACTGTGGCTCGATTATATCTTAATATTTGTATCTTAATATATTAATATTTATATCTTAATATTTGTATCTTAATATCTGTATCTTAATATTTGGCACAGACAAACACTGTGGCTCGATTAATGGATAACGGTTTGTGGAACACAGTCAATTTGACTATGTGCCAACATTCACATATACTGATTATTTCAAACAACTGAAGCAAGCAACTCTGGCAAAGACACTATAAAAACATTGTACAACTTTTCAAATGTCCCTGGTTATGTTATTTATTGAAGGGGTAAAAAAAAAACTTTACAAAAGGTGAAGAAAATTTAGGATCTGAAATAAAAATGAAAAGAAATATTTCATATTTCAAGACCAAGGATAATGCACAGTGTGTAATCATGACAAGAGAACCAAAACCAAGAGATAAAGAACTTTTAATGCTGTTGTATAATATGTCCATTTGAGACTACCTCATTATAGCAACAAACCAGTGACCATTTATCTAATTCCTATTAGCTTACCAAGCAAATAATGCTTTTATCACATGCATTTATTTGATGTTTACAATTTTCCATTTTCTACTTTGTTAGAAATGCAACACTTTTTGCTTTGTTGCCAGCAAGTATCCTACTAATTGAATTGTAGAAATATCCTTCATTTTTCACCAAGAAAGCATAAAAAGCAGTATCAAAATCAGGAAAAAAGTAATCAGAAATTCTTTTTTTTTTTTCCTTGCAACGTACTAAATAGCACTCTTATGATTTCATTACTCTTTAAAATGCTGTTGACAGTGATGTTCCTTTCCAAATACAGTATGTTTATCTCAGGTTAGGCTTCTTGTATTTTTTCCCAGTATTATGATGTGACATCTCATTAAGATGCAAAACCAGCTTTGCACACAACACTTTTTCCCAAAAATATTTCTTTCAATTGTATTTTTTTCTCCTTTTTGTTTAAAAATCTTCAATTTTTTTTTTTTTTTTTTTTAAGAACATTAATATAGACTTACAGGTATGAGATGTGTTTTTAACTAAAGGACACTGGTCCCATGGTAATGGATGCTGAAAAGACTGGGAAAAGTAAAACAGACTCCATCCAATAATGACATTGTAGTACAGGGCCACAAAAAAACATACCTATTAAAAAAAAAAAGATAGAAAAGTAACATTTATTAACTACATTTCTAAATAAATAAATAAATAAATCCATATTGAACTTCTGCATATTTCTGCTTATCAGCCACTGAACCTAATTTTAACTAAAATAAGTCAGAATAAGAACTGAATGTCTTGCCCCATTGAAGTACCTTACATTTTCTAAATTTTCACTTTTCTCTGTACTTACCGTGTAACACCTACACTTTTACAGGCTTTGTTTCTCCAGAAGACTACTCTTTTCCCTATTTTTTAATTTCAAAAGAATCACAAAATATAGGTTGACTGGTCCTACAGACACATTTGTATTAATATTTCTAATGTACTAATTTAGGATCTTACAAAGCGTCGTCAACTGACCTTGAAGCCCAGCTACAAATCAGTGGCTTTTTCCTGCAGTAAAATAGTAATCATACAGATTGAAAGCAAACCACACAATTGTCGTTAAAAACTTACTACGCAGCTTGCAAATCCAATTCCTCCCAGTTTGGGGCTGATGTAATTCCACACACCAATACTCCCTCGGCGGATCCTCTGCCCCACAGCAAGCTCCAAGAAAAAGAGTGGAATCCCTATTATCAGTAGCAAGACTAAATATGGCACAAGATAAGCACCTATGAAAGGAACAAAGTATAAATCAGAGTGAGTGGAGGAAGATTCAGAACCTGACACAACAAACGTGAAACCTTACAATAGCTGCGAGTTTGAATTAGTGTCATTCACTGCAGTCTCTTTGATACATGCAAAAAGTAGTTTTACCTGAACCTTGCCCATACATCTTGTTAAGATCTGAAAAGACAAGAGGCATTGAATTTCTAAATCACTTTAACATTTTTAGGCAAACCTTACTGAAAACAAGTCATCTAATCTAGTTGTATGCTTGATGACATTTTGGCTATTTGACTAAGCTTTTTAGAGATTCAGTGATGCAATCAGGAGCTGAATCAACATTTCTTCAAAAACTCTACACTTTGATTTGTAACAGAGTAGCAAGACCCAATTTATGAAAGAAATATTCTCAATTTCATCCAATTTTAAGCCGTTTCAGAAGACTGTATTGTTAATTTCTCCATGTGCACCTCAGATGCTCAGAAAGGGGATTTCACACTGTACAGAATAATGACTCAGCAAGAAAACTGTATCAGCCCATTTCTACGGGCTCCAGACAGAGACTAGAGACAGGAGGTGGAAATGAAATGGAGTACTGTAGACCCAGATCTTGCAGTACTCAGAAACTCTCCTTAAAGACATATTTGAAAATGCAACTGTTACTTCACCTTTAGGCATATATATGTAAAACAATTCATCTTTTCAAGATCTGATTCCCAGGAGATGGTCATACACAATTCTAACATAAGGATGTATCTCCATTTATTTCAGTAAAACTAATTGCAAGCAAATACATTCATATACTAAGTGCACTGACAAATTCAGAGCTTAACCTTGTCTTTGCTGTTAGGAGTATTTAGTACTAGAGCTAACAAAACATTTAGGCACCAGCAATTAGCAACGTGGCACCTAATTTTCAAATGCATGGCTCTTACATTGCAATTTAGGGTACTGTGCTGGCCACCTAATTCAAAAGTCTTATGACTTTTGATTGCAACCACTGTAAGGCTAAAGAAAAACACTTGAGAGATGCAGACTGTGGCATCTTGGAGCAAGCTACAAAACAAAGATCTAAAGACCTCAGAAGCTTACTCAGAACTATTAAGTTGTCTAATCAGTCTATTCATCTCTGTGATGAGAAAGAAGCTGAGGAAAGTTAAGAAACCAGTTTGAGATTCATCCTCAACTCCAGCTAAGTCCTACTTTAAGTTTCTTCATCCAGGGTCAATTTTCTAGGGTTTTAGGAGTCTTTCAAAATACACTGTCATTTGCATATCCTTAGCAGGTAGTTTATCTCATGGAATTCAGTTTACTTGAGAAAAGTTAAACTTTCCTAAGCTGTGCAGGAAGCCTCAGATTTTCTGATAGCATTCATTCCTATTTAGGTCCACTTGCTATTTTGCTCTTTAAGAAATATGCACAAATTGGACATCATCTTCCATTATAAAGATCTTACAAAGATCCTAAGCATGGAGTAACTACAGTCCTCAGTCTAAAAAAAGTTAAGAAGAAAGATACAGAAAAGAAAATCTGAGAAAAACTACTGATGGATCAGACAAAGAATATTGATCTTATTTACTCCACTGTCTAAAGCCTACTGTTAGCAATGAAACAGCTCCTTGTGTTTTATTTTCATGGCATATCATGATATGCAATGATATTGCCTGAGCAGCACTTGCTCACAATCCACGTCAGGCTCTGAACAATGTACTGGTTTTGAGGTTACAGTACTCTCTCACGGAGCCAGATATGATGGTCTGTCTACCCTTTTCAGCACAGTACAGGTTGTCTGCTCTACTGAGGTGGCATCTACATTCCCATTCAGTACTTTGGTGTCTCTCGTGATTCATCTTGCACGTGCACATAATGAAAAGAATGCAAAGAACTTACTTTCTACTGTGAAAAGAGAGACAACAGAGACAGAAGGAAATAAACATGAGGAAAACTGAAGAATAGAGTGACAACCACATTCCAAAATGAGGACTATCTGTCTTAAGAATATATAAGACAAACAATATCCTTAAATACCCTTGATTTATCATCAACATTCTCTCAAAATTTCTGTGAGACAGAAATATACTGTAAATTCACATTGCAAATGAGAAGCTTTGGCATCACTACGTTTAAAAATTTGGTCATACAATTAATTGAAAGCCATCAGTACATAGTTTGTCTAATAGTATAACACTACTGTAAATGATACCTGAGGTCTTAATGAGACAGGTGTTGCATAGCTGAGCAGAGACAAGCCTAAATAGCTCAAAAAAATTGGGGCCTAAGTGACTTACCCCGTATCCCACTGGATGACTGTACTAGAGCAGGAACTGAACCCAGCTCTTCAGTGTCCCAGTCCACAACCTTAATCACAAGGCTGCAAAGTTAAGCACATGTTTAAAGACTGGGCTGACGTGTGTGTTTTATGGTGCAGTATCAATGTAAGTTGCAAGATTTATCAGTTAGATTCAACCAAATGAGTTAAATAAATGTGGTGTTAAATCCACATTACATTATACATGACACAACCCTGAAATTCAGTGTGGGCAGCCAGTAGAGTTCACCTCTACACCGCAGAGCTTGCGCAGAGCACCTAAAGCACCGGTTTTCTGATCACTCAAACCTGCTGAGCTCCCTTCTGATCTTGTGCCCCTCCCCAAAAGAAGGATATAATGGAAAATAACGCACATAAGAGTTCCAGTGCTATATAGTTTGGACATAGCTGGATTGTATAAGTGTATATCACAGCTGCAAAGGGCTTCTGGGTCTTACAGTCAACATGAAAACACAGCATCTCTGGACAAGTATTGTTTCAGCCTTCCCTTGAAGCTAGGCATACTTCAAAGAACTGTAAGACATCTTCACTTCATCATAAAACAGAATCACTATGGAAACAGCTCAGCATGTCTGTTATTTGCCAGTGCATGAAAACATGGGTCCTTAGAGTTACAATATTGAATAAGGATCATTGTTATTTGAATTAGAACAATAAACTACACAAGCTGGCCTTGAACAGCATCCTATAGTTAGTTACATTGTCTGCTACATCTGCCAGCTACGCAGCCTTCTGAGTATCACAGTTCTGTGTGGTTCAGGATCCCCAGGCCTCCTTTCTACATTTTGAATATTATTCTCCTGTCAAGTCACTTTTTTGCATATTTTGGCCTTAGACATTGGCTTTCATACTTAAAAAAAAGCTCATCTAGACTTCATAAGGAAAAAAAAAATCTAAAAAATATACCTCATCCTTCTTCACCAGGATGAATGGCAAAAATACAAAAGATTTCAGGAACTGGTGAATGTTAACAATGTGCACAGCACTGCTTTGATTTCTAATATTTTTATTTAAGCAAGTACCATAATGAGATAACTGGTAAATTGCCTGTCTTGATATTACAATATGTACTACATTTAGCAACATTATTGATAGAAGTGGAATATTAACACTGATTTTGATTTAAGTTCTATACATGCTCAGGGGAAAAAAATAACATAAAATGACATGATTCATAGTAATTAAAGAGTTAGAAAATAACTTCAGAAGCAACAACGCAAGACGACATAACTATTACCCTCTTCATACTACAAATAAACTTTTCTTCTTCTAGCCATTTTTGATGTAACCTGAAAAACGTAATAACTTTCCAGATTTGTTTCAACCACTATTGTGCTAGTTTTTAATTAAGTGTCTAGCGGCTGATTTAATTCTTAGTCAATGAAGGTGAGTTTTACCACTGTCTGGAGAAGACATCCCATTTCTTACAGCTTACTGCACACATTAACAGAAAGCTAGTGAGAAGCTGATATTCAGATGAAGATCAACTTATTCTGAATGTCAAATGTTAAAATTTTCAAAGTTATGACAAATGGACAATAAAACACTATAGGTTCACAATCTACTAAGCTCCTATAAGCGATTTTCTTTACCATTACAAAATACAAACTGCTTTTATCAGGAAAACTCTGATAAAAGGTTTTACATTTTACATTTTACATTTTACATTTTACATTTTATCTGCAGGTTTGTAGTCTATCCTACTGATTGGACAGGCTTCCTGTCAGTAGTCCTTCACAGTTTAAATATCTTCAGGTGTGCCTATTTACAAATCTGTGCTTAAACGATGAAATCCCCTTAGCCAATCAACTTTAATGACGAATTACGCTTGCAAAATAAAAATCGGACATTTTCAGCACACTGAAGTACAACTAAATTTCATGAGTCTGATAATACAGTTTAAATGGGAACTCAAAAAATAATGTTGAAGACATCAATGAATTCAAGCCACTGATTATAAATTATTGATCAAAAGCTAAATAATGAAGGCACTGAATCCATACTTAGTGTTGGAATACAACACAGTACTTGCTTGGCTCACAATTCCACTTAAATTAGACAATCAGACTGTAGCTTTTAATGAATACTCAGTCTTTAACAATTTACATATAATTTCCTCAGCAGTTGTCAGCAATAGCTGCTTTGCTTTTTACAAGACCACAGAACTCACTTTAACTGTTTGATCTGCTGGTATTTCAGTATAAAATCCAGACTATTTAAATGTAGAAATTCATTATGTGATTGTATCCATGTCAATCTTTTCAAAACATAATGGCAAGGTAATCTACTACAGATTTCCCTACCTGCTCACAGCTTTTATCTGTTATCATTGTTTACTAGTTCTTTTGACTTTTTACATCACAGAGATGTTAAAAAGACTGACCGTAAAAATTAAGTCAATACTCATGAAAATATAACACAAAATCTCTGGTGTGTATTACTTCGTAGACTCCCAAAACCATTTGCAACACTAGAAGCACCTCTTAGATAATGATGTTCACTTGCCTTTACAATAAAATTCACTCAAATATCACTTATTCTAGCAGAACAGCTAATTTAGTTTGCTTTTGTTTCTTCTAATACGTGAATGTACCATTTTACTTCTGCTAATCCTATGGGAAAATCACAATCAAACAGAACAAATATTTCCTTTGTTTGAACAAGGTGAAAGGTGCGCAAGCTACTCACCAGATGATAGCAATGAGCAGCAGTAAAACACAGGTCTAGTTTGTTGCTATTTATTAGCCTTACGGCAAGACTGGGTAGATCCAAATTGTGTATTTTTAAGGCTCACCTTCAATCATAGGAAGCTGAGGCAGCTCAGAACCTATTGCATGCTAACATAGGTTATGAAACTGTTATATAGGAACTGTGCCTATCTGAACAAACACAAATATTTGTCTTCATATAGTAAAGGAGTAATAAATAAAACTGTACAGTGTAAAAACGGTAAATATTTTTTTAAAAGTAGAGTAAACCCAACTCCAATACAAATCACTTCTGTGAGGCATCAAGGAAGAAATAGCTTTTTTATCTGTTAGGCTGCAAAGAGTGGAAGAGGTGCCTTAAGTGCCAGATGGGGATTAGGTATTGCCTACCAGGGAGAAGGAGGACCTGTGGTGAGAACAGGGGTGAAGAAGGCAGAGAGATCTATAGTCAGTTCCTCAAAACTTTACTGAACAGCTTCAGCCCCTCATTTATGGAGTCTAAAACTCGTTTGAGCCCTCCCTCTCAACCCAAGTCAAGAAAATGAGCACTCTGGAGTTCCCTCAGTCTCCTCCCAGCCTTTTTCTTTCTCTTGATACTTCCTGCATTACAGCTACCTCCCAAATGCGGATCAAAGTTTGTCCCAGCTCCATACAAGCCTCTTCTCTCACCTCTCTTGACGGACTTTTTTCTGGGAAAAGGCCAAGTATGAAAGCCAGCAAAGAGCTACTCGCTCTAGCTGTAACTTAGTTGAGCATAAAAAATACCAAATATTACTCTAAATATTTATGAGTTTATATAAATTAAAAAAAAATGTTAAAAGATCACAAGAAATAAAGTGAAGGAAGTTGTTTCGGCGGTACAGAGCAGACGCAGAAACACAGATTGGAAAGACACATATGGACGCCCAAGTATCAGCACAGTGTAGTGATACATGAGTTACTTTTAAAGATGGTACCATAGATACCTCGCTGAAGCAGGAGAGAACTACTAAGTCAGGAGCACTGGCATACCACAGGCCACAGCCACAAACAAACCCAATCCCTCCAGTAAACAGGGCAGTAGAGACCAAGTATCTTCCCCGCAAAACCCTCTAATAATATACATCTATTTGGCCTAGCTAGTCTGTGTCTTTTCTGTTTATTTTGTTGGTTTTGTTGTTCGTCACAGAAGATTAAAAAAAAAAAAAGACAAAATTGCTACATGGTTAGGATTTGCCTTCTCTTTTACTGGGGGCTTTGGAACACTCAACATTAGAAGAAATCTGTGAAGGAAACTAACCAGTAACTACTGTTTTTCCTTCTTTTTAGTTTCAATTTGAAGTGTATTTATTGGTTTACCACTTTCCAATATACTCCTCTCACCTGATGGTATTTGCCAGATACAAGTTGCTTAAACATAGGAAAGAAAATGAAAAACATTTGGACAAGACCAAAGGTGGCAACCTAGCTATAATGCTTCACTGAAACAGTTCTAATGAAAATCCACAGAAGGGTTGTTTACCCTACATTTAGAGACTTCAACAGGTATTTATAGTAAAGCTTTCTCAGCAGAAGACTAGAGAACAGTTCTAACACTGATATTTAGAAAAGGTTGCATAAACTCACCCTAATTTTACCTAGAATGAAACATACATGAAGTATGTATAGCAGAAAACAGGAACATCGCATAAAATGTGTGTAACTTATCTTCCCATGCGTTTGAACTTCTCCCTCCCTCCTTCCCCCTATTCTTTTACGTACTTGTGAGAACTATCTGTCCATCTGCACACACACATACAGGCACCAATGTACTTCGCATGTTTTAATGTTCTGTGTCAACTTCTCCATCTTGCATTATGGCTAACTTGAAAACCAAGAAAGCTTTAGCTCTAATGATCACTTGCTTTTCTCTGTTGTTCTGAAGGTTGCAATTTGCTAAAATGGTGCAGAATTATTGTTAAAAGCCAAATATATCCTTGTCTCAGCAATGTACAAAAAAATTATGTCTCCACAGACTATCTTACACATCCAAGATCCTGCAATCACAGCACAGGGGAAAGCATTTAATTTCAACCTCAAATGACTCCATATTTATTTTTTCAAGTTTTCTTAATGAAGTGCCATAATCCCTGCAGGTTCGGGGTTTTTTTTCCTAAATTGTGAAATTATTAGTTACTTTAATATATTTATATTTGATCTGAATTAAATTTACATTCACTTGCAGAGTAACTCTAAAAATGCCTGACAGTATGAATCCACCAGTCTAAGCAACATATCAACAGATCTTTTTGAAGGAGAATCCGATGGGTTTGAAAATTAGTAACTAACTACTTTAAACACAGACTTTCAAAAAGGACACAACCACACAAAACAAACTGCTGTAATGCATCCTTGAGACTACATCTTGACACCATACTTAAGATCAAATGATACAGAATATAAATATTTTAATAGCTACATCTTTAACTAGAAATCAGTTTGTTTTAAAAATTGTTCGTTAAGAAATGTATTAATTTTTTTCAACTAGTAGTGATACGTGATCAATTCTATACTGTGTCTAGTAGACTAGATAAGATTGCCATCCACTGACATGTTTTTTGAGAAACTACATTCAATGTGTTTTCTCCATTAATATCAGGAAGGAAGAAAACTTCAGATTCCACACAAATCATTAAATCAACCATTTAATGACTTTCTCTCCAGAATAAAGGAGGAAAACAAGGAAGTTAAATGAGAGTGGAAAAAAAAAAAAAAATCTATTCTATAAAAGAATTTAGACTTGATCCTGGAGATGGAATATTTGAAAGTATAAACTCCATTTTAATTGCTTGAACTGAACGAGAGAAAACAAAGTACAAAATTATACTCTGATTATATTCTAGGCTCATTTCTATACTCCTCAATTACATTAGTTTTACCATTCAGCTTTTAAAATGCAGCATGAATAAAATGTTGTTCTTTATTTTCTATTCTATAGTTAGTGTCACTTTGTATCCTAGAAAGTGACAGGTTTGTTTTGAATTCAGCTAAGTAATTAGCTACAACAGGATGTGCGTAGATGCAGTATAGTAGGGTACAGTATAGCATAGGATAAAACACTAATCCCATATGCATAAAGGAAGGTCTCCAGCCTCACACTTCATACTACATTCAAAATCATAAAAGGAAGCTAACAAACAGCTTGATGTTTTTGTTCTAAGTGAGAAGTAACTTGTTATTTAGTAAAATAGTTAACCATATAACAGCACAAAACATATATTCCCTTAATGTATATGTTATGTTTTAAATTATTCATGATCAGTAAAAAAATCATTTCACTCCTGCAGTATTTTGTTGTTCTTGCAGAAAGTAAATCATGACCAAACGGCTTAGGAGCTAAAGGCAATTAAAAAGTAAAGGTATGAAGCTTAGTACCGTTAAATACTGAAGACCGAATACTGCTTTGGTCTTTAAAGTGGATGCAGATGTAATGCCTTGATTTATTGTCCAAGTGCTATAAAGAACACTTTAGCACAAAAATAATTAGGTCCTAAATAATGCAAACCCTCCATAAAGATGTGCTTTGCTTAATCACTAGTTTTACCACTAGTTAAGTTTATATCAAGAACTTTCTACCGTAAAATGCGGAAATGGAATCTTAGAACAATCTGCTACTTACTTTAACAAATGTGTGTCTCTAAATAAAGAGAATTTGTGTTTTTCCTCATAGGCTCTGGCAGAAATTATAAGAAAAATCTGACATGCTGGAGCAGGTTTTACTGTGGATATCTCTGCTGACCTTGAAATCTGAAAGGTTAGCTTCAGCATTTAGCTACAACTAGCTATCACAAGACTTACCTCCACCATTTTTCTGACACAGATAGGGGAATCGCCACACATTTCCCAATCCCACAGAAAATCCAACTTGTGCCAGAATATATTGAAGTTTGCTGTTCCAAGCAGGTCTTTCATCTTCTACATCTGAGCCTTCTTCAACATCTACATCCTTTTCTTCTTGATCATCAACCATAAGTTCACTCTTCTTAAAGGCATCATCTGAAGAGTCTTCATTAGAGAGAAGGTCCTTAACTGACTCAATAACCTCATCATCTAGTTCTCTTTTCACTACTTTGCTGTTCTTAGGCATTTGTAATATGAGAAAAACAGTAACGAAGTCAAGTTGAGATGAGACAGATGGACAAGCGCTGAAGAAAGCTCTCCCTCTCCTCGGCCAAAACTATTGAAGAAATACACTGAAGATGGTGCTTGATGAGTCCTTGATACCAGGGAATCAAGAGTAAGGACCTGTGTTTCTGAACTTTTGTTCTACTGAAAGTATCTGTGAAAAAATAAAAAAACAGATATTATACTATTATGCAGAAGAAACTTTATTTAGAAATTGTATGCTTTGGTTTACCTATTTCTGCTTATCTCAATGACTTGACAAGAGGAAAAAAAGAGAAGAAAAGGATGTTAAACCACTTCCAAATTATAGGCATTAAGTCCACTTTTTGGTCTTAAATACTTATGTAGAATACATTTCATTCGCTTGTTGAGGGTTTTTTGGGAGGTTGTTTTTTTTATTTCCTAAAGACTGATAGGCTAATTGCTCATATTTTGACAGCATAACAAGATTCTTCTTAAGAGGCATAATGGGGTATGCACATTACATAAAATTTAAGAGTTCAATTCAATTACTTCCCGACTTAACAGCTGTACTTGAATTTATTAGAAATTTATTTTAAACAAAGTAGATTAAGTTTTTCAGATCATTTCTGAAAGTCATGCAGCCTTTAAGATTTTGATATATAGCATTAAGATTTTGATATACAGGATGTATCTAGTGCTTCAAAAGCAAGGGTGTCTTATTTTCCTGTATTCTTCATCAAGGAATACATAATCGCAATCATTTTTTCAAAAGAGAGTTGCTCATCTCTTATGAGCTTTGATGCTTTAGATAGTTTCTTGGAAACAGGAAATAATTAAACATACCTGAAGCATCTGAAAAGCTGTAACCAAAGCCATTTTAAAAACCTGCTGTTCCAAACATGTATGTACAAACACAAAAATGGCTCCATTTGAATATGTGTTTTTCTTTTAAGACAATGAATCATTTTAAAAGGCAGATCAACTTGCTTGCAACTGCCATATTGAAGGTAACCGTAAAATTTTGGAGAGGAATGTTTTTCTGAGAAATTCTTCACTAATCACATGGGACAAAACTAGTATGTGCAAAGCCATCTGCACAATTAGGAGTCTTAATAGGGATTTAGATTATGTGTTAAGCTTCGTGAAAACTCTAAAGAGGGAATACACGAGGAGTCAAATCAAGAACTGCTACCTGATGAGAATCAAAAATTACTCTGGCATACATGAGACCTTTTGGCTTTTCTTTTATGGACTTGCTGTAATATCTGGTCCATAGGACGACGGCCGTATTATGCTCTGCTGAACTTGCATGTAGCTGAGAACTGCAAGGTGGTACTGGACTGTTAGCACAATAATTGAGAGATCAAGCACCTCCGAGCTGCTTCAGTGACAGACCAGAAGGAAAGCCGTTAAGCCACTGGACCCCAGCTTATCAAGATGAGACTTCACAACAACAGAACTAAAACCTCTGTCACCACAAGTACTACCACAAGCCTTGTGGCTGACAGGACAACAACCTTTTTCAATAGTTTCCAATGATATGGAAGTTGAACTTCGCTCCAGTTGCCTACTAAACTCCATTCTAACCCCTTTTCGTTCATTCCCTACTCTCCCCTCATCGCCTTCTCACTTTCCCTCTCTCTCCTGTTCCTGCCTCCTCTCAGCAACTCCAGCTCTGGCAGTCAGCCCAAATCTTTTAAGCACGGCAGAGCCTACCGGCTTGTGGTCTGCTTCATGCTTACTGACACTGGAAGGATTCAGGGTCCTATAAACTCTCCTTCTGGCATGTGGCGGAACTAGTATTAGGCTTTGTTTCTTCTGTGTTGTGGGTTAGGCTGCTCCATCAAACGAACCGCCCCCCCCCCCAGTCGTTTACTCACCCTCCCCCAGCCCCAGGGATGAGGGAGAGAATTAAAGGAGAAACGGGAAAACCGTGGGTTGAGATAAGAACAATTTAATACAGATGATTTAATACACAGTGTGGATGCTCACCACTCCCTCATATGTGAAGCCCGTCTCGTCCTGAAGCTGCAAATGCCGGACGAACACGAGGCCCCGAAATAGAGAGGGGCAGAGAGAGAGAGAGATAGTACTCCGAGAGTGGGAGTACTGGGAGAGAGAGAAAAAGGAAAAAAAAAAAAAAGCAATAGAGTAAAAGCGCAGAAGTGCAAAAGACCAAAAGCGGCGAAAGAGCCAAAGCGCAAAAGCCCTTCTGTCCGGCTGACCCTCACCTTTATACTGGGCATGACGCTGCATGATATGGAATACTAATTGGCCAGTTTGGCCCTCAATCTTAAGTTCCACTACAAATCACAAGGAGAATCGTGTCCCCCTTGTCCCAGCTATGCTCCCCCCTTATCCCGCTGTGCTTCTGCACTCCGGCACACTGAAAAGTCCTTGGAGTCTCACATCCAACCACAAACATCAACTTGCTATCAACATTCTTCTCAGAGCAAGCCTCTGAGTAAAACCAAAACACGGAGCTCTTCTAGCTGCTAAAAAGTAGAGCTAACTGTCCCAGCTAAAACCAGGACATTCTGACATCAGTTCTTATAAAAAAATTAAGTATATGAGCTATATACAGAACAGTAAAACGGGGAGAGCTGTTAACAGAGAAATTCCAATACTGCATCCTGTATATCTGGGCTAAGTGAATGTTTGCTCAGACCTCTTTTTATCTGTTTTGTCTTTTAGGTTGAAAACTCTTCAAAAACTATATCCTCTTCTAGTCCATCTCTGGTTCAGTAGTTCTTACTTATGACTGAGATATCTAGGTAGAACCAGAATGCAAACACTAGATTAAGTGGAAGCATTTAAGTAGTCCTAACAGAGCTTTGGGACTATAAGCTGCAGCATCTGGTACTTCAGCCACTACTTTTAGTCACATTTCAAATTTTTCTTTTCCTTTTTTTTCCAGTGATGCAAATTAGAGCAGCTTCTCAGTTCCAGTAATTACTAATAAGTTCAGGGAGTATGCTAAAATGAAACCATTTTCTCTCTGTATTTAATGTAACAGCTGCACAAGTGAAACTACATCCGTATTTGTCTGCAGGTCTGAAATCCTTCTCTAACTGTAATAAGCAAAAGATATTTTCAGTCAAAAAGGCACAAGCCATCCATCATTATTTATTAAAATATTTAAGAAGGTCATATCTGTATTAATTATTTCAGATACAGTAACTTGCAGGGCAACAATATGATTTATCTGGAGCTCTCACAGATGAGTCAATTCCAAAAGAAATTGCATCATTTTGTCCTGTCATGCATTAAACACTGCATTGCTGCACTTCAGAATAAACTAGGCTTGATACTTTTATTTCTAGCACAGTATCATATTAATTTCCCTTTAATTAACCTTCTATTAAGCAGGATGTTATCCATAGCACTATCACTATATAGACTTGCAATACTTGCAGGGCTTAAGAAAATGTGGGAGG
This sequence comes from Tauraco erythrolophus, assembly GCF_009769465.1. Taxonomy (NCBI): domain Eukaryota; kingdom Metazoa; phylum Chordata; class Aves; order Musophagiformes; family Musophagidae; genus Tauraco; species Tauraco erythrolophus. The sequence goes on from NC_141468.1 coordinate 48,942,771, forward strand.
CATGCTCAGCAGACTGGTGCTTGGTTCTAACAATACTGATTTTCTAACTGAACATGTATCATTGGTCAAACTGCAACAAAGATGCAGGATAGTCCTTCAGGATACATTACAAATTGTAGAATCATAGAATAGTTTGGAAGGGACCTTAAAGATCATCTAGTTCTAATCACCCTGCCATGGGCGGGGACACCCACCACTACACCAGGTTGCTCAAAGCCTCATCCAACCTGGCCTTGAACACTTTCAGGGATGGGGCATCCACAACTTCTCTGGGCAACCTGTTCCAGTGCCTTACCACCCTCTGAGTGCAGAGTTTCTTCCTTGTATCTAACCAAAACCTACCCTCTTTCATTTTAAAGCCATTGCCCCTTGTCCTAACACTACACACCCTTGTAAAAAGTCCCTCTCCAGCTTTTCTGTAGGGCCACTTTAGGACCTGGAGGCTGCTAGAAGGTCCCCCAGAACCTTCTCTTCTCCAGGCTGAACAGCCCCAACTCTCTCAGCCTGTCTTCACAGAAGAGGTGCTCCAGCTCTCTGATCATCTTCATAGCCCTCCTCTGGACTCGCTCCAGCAGCTCTATGTCCTTCTTGTGTTGGGGACTCCAGAGCTGAAGGCAGTACTGCAGGCGGGGTCTCACGAGAGCAGAGTAGAGGGGCAGAATCACTGACACAGGTGGTGGCAGAAATACATAGGTGGTCCTCAACTGTCAGATTTAATGACTTGTTCACTGTACTGAAGGGGTCAGTACTAAACCAAACAAGCAGTCCTACCTCACCAGGCACCACTATCAGGTACAAATATTCAAAGCGTGGTCCCGCCTGGTTTGTGCAAGGAGCCTGACGTTCTGTGCCTGGCACTCCCAGAACGCACTCTAAGACACGCACAGAAGCCTCTCTCTTTGATCCAAATCACACCCGCACAGAAGACGGACACCAAACTACTCAGCCAGAGCTCGGTCTCTAGATAGGAGGGCTACCGAGTGAAGACTGAATAGGGGCAGACCTAGTAAAGTTACTCACCAACACAGTTTGGCTAAACACGAATCACTGAACAAGCTCTTTTTTTAAATCACAGCATTCAATTTTAGCGCTTCTACCTATAAAATGCTACTCTAGGTTCCCACAGCACTTCGGTCCAGTCCAGTATTGAACTGAAGTTCTTCATTAGCAGCAAATGGTAATTAGGAAATATCACACCAAATTCTGTTAAACTGCTCTATCAATTAGCTCCCCTACTAGCTACCTCCTACACAGTCTTGTGCAGTAATATGGCATTATGTGATAGGACTGTTTCTCCTAAATATGATTTTAAAAAAATCTACATAACAAACCACATGTACTGAAGAATTACAGAATTCAGTATCATAGACTCAGTCATTACTGGGATCATTTTAAACTCCAAGTCTTAAATCTTGTCATGTATTTTAAAATACTACTTTGCTATACTATTACCAGCACCTTAGATTAAAAGTAAAATGTCTGAAATATAACTTAGCCTTATTAAAGCTGTTTGGTGGTTGGGTTTTTTTCTATATTACATCTACATCATGGAATTTGATCAAGTGATTTAATTCTGTTTTCCAGGCAGTTTCACTCATCCTTTTCATGACTCAAATGATGTCATGTGTCAGATAAGAACACTGAAGGGAAATTTTTATTATCACATTTACTGGAGAATATATTTTTTCTCTGGACTTTCCCACAACTGAAATGAATGAGTAAGATAGTACCCCTTTTCTTATGTAAAATTCCCTTTGAAAAAAAAAAAATCTAATATTAATCTTAAACTGACCTGTCAGGTGTCTCTATTGTTTGAGGGAATTTAACAGAACAGAAATTGCTGAACAGTACATGGTTCAGTTAGAAGAACATTTAGAAAATTATTCTGTCACTGAATTAACAGTAATCAATAATCTGTGTTAGCAGAAATGAACTTTTGGTCACAACTTACTAAATCAAACAAATCAGCTAGATGTTTATGTCTTACTAGCATTGCCCTTGATATGTTAAAATCTCTATTTCTTTCTCGTACTGAAAGATAAAACAGTGAGTCTTCTCTGACACGTGGAGCAAACTGCAGATGCAATCTTTCTTTCTCAGAACACAGTGGGAATTTTGTTATTTTCTTCTAGCAAAGAATCAAGCCTTAATGCATCAGCATGCAGACGTAAAGTAACCTGATTAAACCACCACATTATTAGCAGATTAAGCAACAGTAATCCCTTGTGACAGGGAATTCAGACCCAAATTAGCTTCCTGGGAGATCTGGGCTCGCTATAGAACTTTTTCTTCAGCTTCAGGCCCGCAATCAGAAATGCTGGCACAGAGAGATTAGACCCGTAAAGCCTCCACCGACCAAACTGCATGCATTTGCAGTAAGACTCGAAGGAACTTCATTAATCAAAGCACTAAAAGATACGTTGAAAAATTTTGCTGCATACCCTTTTCTCCCAATTTTTCTTATACCTATTGTCTAGGAAGGGAGTTGTACTAGTTCTGTCCAACACTGCCTGCTCCTCTTCACCGTTACACTGGTAATGAATCTCATGTCGGGCTCCCTTTTGACGTACCTCTAATAGACCTGCACGACAATACACAGAGACTACTAGACCAACACTGTACTTCCAGTTCTCTCAACTGTGTAGTACCAGTAAACAATTAAAAGTTGTGAGAGTGCATATTTTCGTAATGTGTACAGAAAAACAGATACAAAAAAAAAAATCTCTTGCTTATAATTTTGAAAGTATGAGTACCACTGCCCCATGTTCTTGCAATTACAGCACAAGTCTCTATAAAAAGTCATTTTTAAAGCAATTTCATGTTTAGTACATCCCACGATACTATTGCAACAACTGATAAAACTAAATATGAAAGAACTTTTAGCAATGCTTTTCTGACAGAAATTAAAACGTGATTATTTTTACATTGTATCCCTTTTTAAAAACCAGCAACCTGCTCTGAAAAGGAAAGCCCAATAAACCCTCCGTTCTTTTCTAACACAATATACTTTATTTCTTTTATTGTCTTATTGTTATACCTGATGGAAACACAGTAATTTGGCAAAATTATCTACATTCAAATTTTAACACATGACAAGTAATCCTTAAATCTTCTTTGATTAAAAACGGTTTTAATCTTAAATGTGAGTTGGAAGGAAAGGAAAGAAGCGGGGGGGGGGGAGGAAATAAAATAGTGTGTTCATACTTACATAAAAGACTACCAAGAAAGTCCTGACAGAAAATAACTTCCTAGAAGGTTACTGTAACATCATAAAAAAATAGAAAAAGGAAAGAATGGATACCTTTTTAAGTTCAATGTTTGCCAATAAAGGGAGAAAAAGATAAACGTTCTGTTCTTCAGAGCTCTGCGCTCTTCTCCAGTGAAGCAGTCAACATACCAACATGCTGCTGTGGGGGTGGCAAAATGCAATATAAAGCTGCAGCCAGTTCACACTACTATAATCTCTGCTTTAGAGATTATAAGGTAGATTGTGATAGCACAGTGTACCAGTCCAATCCCACAAGCTTCTGTCTAACGCTCGTGCTCACAAAATCTCCACCTTGATTCCCAACAAAGAAACCAGTATGATTCAGCAGACAACATGGAACTAAACGTCAGGATTCTCACCATGGCAGATGTTCATAAAATATCTTGATCAATACTTATGTCAAAGGTTTCAGTCTGTCTGAAATCACTGGATGAGAATGACATGTAAAAATGAAGAAGAGGAGCTTTTGCACCTTGAAGGAAACCTACAAAATGCACCTCAAATACAAGTCTACGAGCTAGGTAGAAGAAAGTACGATGGGAACAACCAATATAGAAAAAAGAAAACCAGTTGCAGAAGCAAAAGACTCCTGTGAGTCTGCAAAAAGGAATCAGACCATTGGTGCAGACAGGACAGGGGGAATAGCTAATGACCATCATATTTGAGTGAAAAAGAGAGAAAGAACACCGCAGGAGCAAACCCATTTTCGTGGGAGTACTGTGATTGTGAAGAACGGCTATCGCTGGGGGAATCTGTGTACGGATAATTATTTCAGCAAGAGTTACTCTGTGTTACAGTACTCCTTGCACAGACTGAATTACTGCTGCAATGCAGCATTGTGTTCTTTGGCGGAAATAAGAATACGCACCATGGCCTTTTTGCCTAGTCAAGTTCATTTTTTATCTATCTACTGAAGCAGCCATTACGCTGCTCCTCAGCATTAACTACATGATCTAGTATTTTGCCCTAGCTAGTTTAATACAACCTGTCAGTAACATATATGGATTCAATATTCATAGATTCATAGATTTCTAGGTTGGAAAAGACCTTAGAGATCATCGAGTCCAACCGTCCCTATGTACTTAACTCAATCATAATGAAAGATAGTTATATTCTATACAATAAAACGTACGTTTCTCTGCATGCTTCAGCGATGAGACACGTTAATGCATGTTACAAATACTACATGATACTGTAAAAAAATGAGCGCTTTTTGTGATATGGGAGACTTGAAAGCATTAGAAAGTGAGAATGGTTTGACTCTGGCATCTCTATATGAAATCATTTAGACTATAGCAAAACTATTTGAAGATACAAGACTAAATTCACACCTGCTGCAAATACAGGTAGCTATACAGACGTCAGCAACACTGCACCTGTTTAATATTGCTAGGAAATTTGTTCTCGTTTCCTACAAAACGTTCTTCCTGGACTTACCTTATGTCAAGAACCTGCACAGTCTCAATTGCAGACAATTTCTCTCACAGATTAGTCTCCTCAAATTTTAGTTACTCATGAATACTTTCTATTATTATAAGACAAACACAATGATTTGACAAAAATAGTAAGATTTCTTCCCCAGAATTGTTCATTGTCAATAGATTTGATCTTAACAGCTTGTATGATGTCCTCAAAATCACTGGCCAACCATCTAAGAGATAGATAGAATGTTACAACCTTGAGCTCTTGAATGTAATTTTTTCTTTTCATTGCATGTAATCTCTAAAGACTTTATTGGCCTTACTGCAGTTTCTCACCTGCTTTCACAGATTTCTCAATATTTTCTTCTCACAGATCAACTTCACTGAAACACTTGACAGATTACATGATGTGCTAACTGTGATTTCCTATTCGGGTGGAGAAAATGTATCACTTATTCTGCAGACTTTTCTTACATGTACTTTATTGAAGGAACAAATCCAGTAGTTACCACTCCTCCAGCTGAAGCTGAGTGAAGCAATCATCTCAGCAATTCTGACAATACTCCATCCTTGATTGGTCAAGCTCAAAAGGCATAACTGCTGGCAACTTGAAACAAAATCTCAATTTTCTAAGTTCGTCATATAAGCTACAACGGAACTATGACTTTATTGCAAAATCTTATTACACTTCTGAGAAGGGAGAGGATATAAAAGTATATTAAATATTTCATTCAAGTACTGAAGTTATTTAAGTCTCAAAATCAATTGCTGAAAGTTAGACATTACCAGATACATAATTGCCCTGAGACCTTAATTCTCTGCCCTCTGTGCTTCAGAATGGATTAGTAAGTAAATCAAGTTGTCTTCTGGAAGAACTGATGCGATTACTTCTTTGTCTGTTTTTCACATGTAAACAAAGAAGCTGAACTGGTCATAGATAGGTTAGTAGAAATCTTGCTTCTTCTCAAATCTGATTATTTAATTTTATGATATAAATCATGCTTTCAAGTTATGTTACAGCAAATCTCTATGTCTATAAAATGAAAATTATTAATACTAATTCCACTACAGAAAACCCAACACTGTAAACTTCCTATCCCAGTTTCCCAACTCTTCTCCATTTTGGCTTAAGAAGAGCATGCTGAATCATTAGTACTGCAGTACACATTTCTGACACTTGAAATGCAAAAATAGTATCACTTGCCAGCAGCACAAAACTGTTTTCCTAGTGAGAAATAGACTAGTGGCACCGTTAGATTCAAGGTGTTGTACGCAGCATTACGCAAACTTTTTCTTTCCGTTCTCCTATACAGAAAATAAGGAACCCCTAGTCTTAAGAGTGAAGGATAAGAACAAAGAGGTCTACTTCAGTGTAGGCTTCTGGGAAGCTCAGCTCAGTTATTGCCATTGCCTAAAGCAATCATTCTGGCAGTTACCATTGCTCTTTCATGCTACTTTGCATGGGCTTGTCAGGTTTTATGCATCCAGCTCTGCAGTAGAACAGTGCTCAGTTATCATTTGCCAATACTTTTTTTTCCTAAATTATACAGGAACACTTCCTAAGTAATGGCAAGGTTACTTTGAATCAAATTTCAAAGAAGAAGGGAGTTGCTTAAGTTTTGAGATGTCACTTGCTGATATGTCGAAGTCATTCTGCAACTGACTGAGAATTCTGAAATCTTTAAAGCCACACAGAAAAGTTGTTACTGGTATTATCATTTTTTCACAGTCCATTGCCATGCCTATCTATAAACTTTATGAGCAAAGAACCCAAAACTGTTCTTCCAGAAGCAACAGATATTTTGTCTTTTGGAGCCAGAACATTATGCCTTGATGTAAGTGAAACAGTCAGTGCAATGAAAAGTAGCTGGGGACACAGATGAATGTGTCCTTAATGTCGTGGACACTTTTGCTTGCACACTAGAGAATTTCAGAAAAAAAAAAAAAATCTGTCTTCCCTAAAAGATTCCTACCTCAAGCACTTCCCAAGCGATGTAATTCCATACCACATGAATGGCAATTCCTCCAATATATCTTAACAATGCATTTTATAACAAAAGGAATAGCTGTAATTAATAGGTTGTGTTTATGAATTACCTGCAATTTTCTTCCTTTTCTGATAAATTCAACATTTTTAAAGTTTTGTTCATACAGGTTTTTGCAATATATAGCAGAGAAAAGATTTAACAGAGTTGTTCAATCTATATGGTCCTCATCTGCACTACTACTTTTTCATTTGCTTGCCTGTAAGAAAAAAGAAAACTGAAAGAATGGCAAGACACTAAAGGTCAACAAGAATCAGTTTATGCTGGTTTCAAGATGCCTTGGCAGTTTCACTTACTCAGTTTCACTATTGGTGGCACATCTGAACAGCTATAAAATGGCCTGGATTTTCAACCACACATCAAAACCAATAGGATTTTTTGTTCTTGAATCTGAAGTGCAGAACTGAGCCCAAAGGGAATGTTTGATATGCACTGAATGCAGGCTGTAATTCTAACACGCTCTTAATGTGCTCTACGTGTAAACCAAATTCTTGCTTATTGACCAAGACGAAATTAAGCATTCTTTCCTAACTTTTTTTTTTAATTTTCCTTTTCAATGAGATGTTGATAATGGGAAACACACTACCAAATAGAAAAAATTGAGTATTTCATCATCATTTTTTAACTAAATGGAGTAAGCTGTCTGCATAATACATCCAGTGCACATGTACACGACATCAGATAACAAAATCTTTATTTCCTTCATTTATACTTCTCTTTGGAGGGGGAAATAGAATTTGGATCCCTATCCTATAGTATGTCACAGTGACATATTGATACTGACATACTATGTAAAAATAATTAGGCTTCTCTTAGAAATCAACACTACAACAGCAAGCTTGTTACGTAGCAATACCACACAGAAAATAAAATGGCTGATGAAGATGAGGTCTTGACTACAACACCTTTTACAAATAAAACAAGGTGCAACTTACTTAAATGGAACAAATCCCATTGCTACCTCTCAATGTGGCAGGTCAGTATGACTGTGCAGACAATATTTCAATCACCTCATTTACTTCCACAACAAAAGCAAAGCCTTGCAAAGAAATTCCAGTTCGCTCTAATACCAGCGACATCGGAACAAAACCAGCCAGTATGGGCATGGGAAATAAGAAGCATTAATAAAAAAAAAATAGAAGAGAAAAAAAGAATCACTGGGAGAGAACTGTAGGTATGAATGTACCCTGTGGATATGCCGTAGTAGACAGAGGACAGCGAGCACTAAAATATTTAACAGAAGATAAGCGTAAGACGCATAAAGGTTGAGAAAAGGTCCTCATTAACATACCCACCCAAACATGGCTGACACCCGGGTGCACCAGCCCCCGGCCCGCCGGGGCTGCTCCAGCCCGCGCGGGGCGAGGGACGCGCGCGGCGGCGGTGGGAATAACCGCGCGCCGGGCCCCGCCGGGCGACGCCCACGCTCCGCGGCGACAGCGCAGCGCCCGGGGGGTCTTCCCACCTCCCTCCTGCGCCTCCCCCCAGCCCTCCAACACGGCGACCACGGCCCGCGCCTCTCCGCTGCCGCCGGCTTAGGGCGGAGATGGCCGCCCGCGGGCCGCTCCCGGCGTGACCGGCGGTATTCCTGCTCCCTCATCTGCCGGAACAGCGAGGCTCGTCCCGCTCCCTGGGAGTGCGGAGCCATCCGCCCAGCCAGCGGCATGAACACGGTGCTCCCGCGATGCAGACAGCCCTCGCCCCCTGAAACGCGCGCTACACACACACTTTAAAGCGCTTTACGCAACACGCGGGAGATGAATGAAATTTCTATCACTCGTGGTAAGGAAACGATGTAAATTCCCCGTCTCTCCTATAACAATAATTATTATTATAGAAACAGCCCTGCGCATCCTTCTAAACTACCGCTGAGTCAAAGCACATGGGCGGCTTGCAGCGGGCGCTCGCTATTCTATTGTCTCCCGAGGAGCCGGCTCTCCTCCCGCCAGCGAGAGGCTGGTGCCGGGGGGAAGGCAGCCCCCCCGGGAACTGGGGGCTGGGGGAACCCTCCCCCCCTGCGCCCCGCAGGAAAACGGACACCGGGCGGAACGGGACCCCCCTCACATCCTGCCCCTTCCCGCCCAGCGACACGAGGGACCGCGGCGGTGCGCAGCACGCCCGCCCGCCCTCCGCAGCCGCCACCGCCCTGCCTTGCCTGGCCTTACCTGCCCCCGCGGGGCTCGCCGGGCTCCAGCTGCGGGAAAGAGGGGGCCGGGTGCCCCTACGGGTGCGGGGTGGCGAGCGGGGCCGTGCGGACGCGGGGCTCAGCGGCGGGCGGGCGGCGGCAGCGAGCACATGTGCCCAGCCCTCGCTGCGGCGGCGCTTAAAGACAGACATAAAAGCGGCGGGGGGAGAGGAAAGGGGAGGGCAGCGCCGGGCCGGGGGAGCCGCACCTCCTGACGCAGGGAGGAGCCCCCCCCCCCCCCCGCCGCGCCTTCCGCCTGCAGCAGCATCTCTTTCGCCGGAGGCGGGCGGGGAGGAGGCAGAGACGGCAGCGGTAGGAGGAAGGAGGAGGGGGGAGACGCCCGCCGCCGCGCCAGAAGCCCTGCGGCCCCGCTCCGGCCCCGCGGGTGCCCCGTTCCCTGCCTCCTCCCGCCCGGAGGCGTGACGGTCACCGTGTCCCCGGGCCCCGCGTGCTGCCGGGGTAGCGGGGCACAGGCGGGCTGGTGGCCTCCGGGGTGGCCGGGAGAAGACGGGAGGCGGGCGCACGGGTGTGAGCTTCCGTGGGGAACAAGGAGGTTTTCCAAAATGAGGGGGGAGTGGGAGGGAGGGGTGTGGGCCTGAGGAAGGAAGAGGGGTCGGTCAGGAGGAGGGTGACGGCGGAGCGGCCGAAGCGGGTACAGCGGCGTGCTGGAGGTCGGGAGGCAGCTTGGGAGGATGGAGGATGGAGACCTGGCAGGGGCGAGCCTGGAGGTTGAAGAGATGGAGGGAGACCGTGAGGAGGATGGAAGGCACCAACCAGTACCCGCGGTGATGGTGCACAAGCCTTGAAGCCCAGGCTTTCAATGCTGCCGCAACTGCATGAGGATGATGTTTCGCTTTAACACCGCCCACCCTCCCCAAACTTTCTGTCGTTTCTATCATTAAGTCTGTCCACTGTCTTTCTACCATTTTTTTTTCTTTGCTTGCATTTTTCTTTAAAAAAAAATAACAAAAAGGCAGACCGATTCTGGCTAGAAAGGAAGGTTTGTAGTAAAGATGAGAAAATAAGCTGTTCAAAGGCGCAGCAGTCAGACAGGAAAGGCACGTTGGCTTCGGTGAAGCACGTTGGCTTTGGAGAGCGAACCGTTTTAATGTTCACTCTGAATAGTTACTGCAACGACTTCAATCTTAACATATGCTGAATAAAGATATATAACTTTCTTACACCACATGAATCAAGGAGAGATGTTTCTTCAAAGAGCTACCAAGTTAGTCTGCCTAGCTGATTTGCATTTCCTTCATATTTTACTGAGAAAGCTGTGATGCAAACTTAGTTTGATATTTCTACTTCATTATTAAAAGCAATTTGTCATCATATTGTACATTTCTCGTTATTGTTGCTTGTACACTTAACTAATAATTTCCACAATGTATTTCTGTTATGTGTAAAAACAGTCCTGCAAACAGTAGATTTTGCGCTAAGTGATTGAACATTATTTGGAACTCAGTAAAAATGAACTAGACTTCTTTTATACTAAGTACCAATGAGAGAAAGAATTTATGCTTTCTATTGCCAGATCATGAGTGATACTTTTACTTAGTAAATTAACGAATAGTGTTATCATATGACTGCATAGTTAATTGACACAGGAAAAGGTCATTCCTGGATTCCTTTGAATTCTGTGTGCAGTTAATGATGAGCTTAGATCTGCAATCGTGTTCTCAGTTATTTGATGCCTCTAATTTTACCATGGGATAGGTATCACTCAACTTTTAATGTCCGCTAACCATATAATCAGATATTTACAGCTTTTTGCAATTCCCTGAGGAATGCGCAGTTCCTCAAATACTGTGTAAAATACCTTATTGGTAACTATTCAGCAGCAATCTTTTCTTCTTCAGACTTTCTGCAAACTAGCAACCTACATTTAGAATAGATGGACTAGGGTATTTTTACTGCAGCTCTTGTAAACGAAGTATCTTTTTACTTCACTGCTTGTAATCACCTTTGTAATCTTTTTTATTAGGTTTATTGGAACTTAAAACAACTGTCTTTAAATTCCACGTTGCTTTAATCTTCAAACTGCAGATATTTCCAGCTTCAAAGCTGTAGAAGCAATTCTGCTTCCACTGTAGAAGGATTTTCACTTCTGCTTCTGGGTGCAAATGACAAAAATATGATACAAAAATAGCTTACTAATTTTTGCCATGTTTTTTAAACACAGGAAACTACTGTTGGACACAAGGTTTGCAATTTAACGATTGTAAGATTCAGCTACATTGGAGGGGAGCTTGTCATTCTCTAAGCTGAGTTATGGGCCTGCACACAGAGAAAGTCTCATTTACTGGTCAGGCTCCCAGCGTACCTGATCTTGTGAATCAGAATGTTTGAGGACAGAGAGAAACAATCTAAGTGGAAAGCAAGAAATACCAGCATGAGAAAAAACATCCTAAAGCGAAGCTGAGATGCTGATGTACAAAACCTCTACCTCATCAAAATTTTAGATAAAAAAATGCACGAGAAGAGAAAATGAGTGTACGCTGTTTAGAAGTAAATGTTTTAGGTAGCAGTTAGGTCAATTGTATTTTTCTGCTAGGTTTTACTGTCTTGTCGCTTGCACAGAAACGTTAAATATAACACATTATTTTATAATTTTGTTGGAAGTAAACATGTATGAAATAAGCCATTTAATAAAAAATATTTTTACACCTTTTCTAACTATTGACTAACGACAATCTTAATTAATAATATATTGAGTTCTTTAAAAATCTTTTCTGCCCTGAACTATTTATATGCCTTAGTTTGACGGTGTGCCATTCAGTTATAGGGGTACAATAGGAATAATATTCTGCTAACTAGAATGAAGTAGACAAGCACATGCCAAAATAGGAATAAATATGAGTCAGTATACACCAGTAAATTGGAGTGGAAATAGTGGTAAGTGATTGTCATTATTACTGGTTAAAAATCATACCTCAGGTTCATAGTCCAGGGCTTGAACTTCCAGGACAGAAACTTTTAGTGTTCTGGGCTTCTCTATAAAATCTGTTGCATAGTGCTTAAATAAAAAATGACAGTTTCTTTTTAAATGGGCCTTTTGCGTACTAGTATTGTTAATATTCTCCGTGCATATAAATGACACTTTTTCACATGCTGGCTAAATGTGAAAATAGATAATATTGCATCTTACACCTTTTGAATCTGTCACTATTGATAACATTCTCTCTTTGTCTCGGTGTTCACTCAGCACTGAATTTTAGCTTAAGATATCACAATTCAGAATACTATAGATTGCAACGTGAGTTACATCAGTAATTATCAACTATACAAGCTATTAAACCAGCCTGCTACAGCTGTACCATGATGATCTAAAAGTCTCTGGAAGACTGCTTTACACCAATACTTTATTTTTACAGATTTTGAACTATGATTTGAGGCACAGTAAGCATGCAGATTTTACACACAGAACTCAAAAAGTCAGGTATGTTGTCAATAACAAGTCCACAATTTTGTGCTTACACTAAAAAATGATTGTTCTAAGGATCATGTTCAGCCTGAATTTTGATCCTGTGTTAGTTTCAAACTCTGTTAGAAGTTGAACAAGAAAGTATACTTGACTTTTTTAATATAATTTGTCACTGCCAACCTCAGTTTAGACATCATCGCTTGATAGTGTGCTGTCAAAATAGAAATTTTTTACGTTTTCCACCTTGAGTTGCCATTTGTTTTTCAGTTCAGCATTCAACTTGGTGCAAATTGACCCCTAATCTATTTTTTCTAGTAACCCTCCACTCTCTCTTCAAACCTGCTTATAATTTTGTCCGTATGTGCCCTTCAGGTTCGCAATTATCGTCAGACAGAAACTCTCAACTAATTTTGAAACACCAATTCTGGACAATTGAATAGCTTTTCAGCTTATTAAAATATGTCCAAACTATTGTGATCACATTTCTGAGTGCGTTAATGGGAACTGCTGTATAGAAGAGAGAGAACAGTCTTGGATTTTTATCTAACTTAACAACCTTCAAAAATGGGAAAATTTCAGGTAGAATGACGTCTCGGTCTGACCCTACAATGCTTCTCACTGCAGAACAACCTGCTGACACAAGCAGACTTCCTTGGACAAGCAAACAAGCATAACAGAATCACAGATTCACAGAATGGTTTTGGTTAGAAGGGATCTTAAAGATCATCTAGTTCCAATCCGCCTGCCATGGGCAGGGACAGTTTCCACTACATTGGGTTGCTCGAAGCCTCATCCAACCTGGACTTGAACATTTCCAGGAATGGGGCATCCACAACTGCTCTGGGCAACCAGTTCCAGTGCTTCACTGGAAGTATTCCTAAGTGTTCTTGCCAAATCTACAAAAAATATTGTAGACTTTACATGGTTCTTTCATGAATGATGAGCTACAAACAACATATCTTGGATCAGGTGAGAAACCACTGTGATTTAAGAAATACCAGGTAATGGTAATAGAGCAAGTGATCTGCTGAGATATTGCCAGCTACTCTGAGCAGTTGTGAGCCACAGTAGTTGCTCCTACATGTTGCAGTAGTGAGAGCCCTTAGAGTCTGGCTATACTTATTCATTTTTTTACGCTTTCATCTCTAAATATTTTCCAAAATATTAACAGATATAAGAGATTTGCTACTTTTTGCTGGCTTTATCAAAGGACACATCTGTTTCCATGTCGTCAAAAATGTGGACTGTCTGTTACTCTGTGTGTAGCTTCATTGCAAGATTTAAAAGTCTGTTGAAAAGGCGACTGAATCATTTTTACAGTTGCACACAAAAATTACTGACAACTGGACAACATAAGATGAAAAATCAGTTGAAAAATCCACTGTGCATACCAGTGGCACATTCAACCATAGCAGCAGTGCAAGGGGGTATCTAGGATTGTCTGCTAAACTCATATTCTCACCCTCACTTTCACTGGTTTTGGATGGAAGGTGTATGAAGATTTCAGTGCATGGGATTTCTGTACCTCTACAAGGGCACTGCAGGAAGAAGCGATTGTAGCAGTTGTCTGTTGCTTAGAATTACTGTGTGTTAATAATCTCTCAGCCGTGGTCTTGTGTGGCCTTCTCACGTGAATATAAGAAGCAAGACAGTGGCTTATGTGATTCCTGCCATCATTGCTGTGTGTATCGTGCTGAGAGTGGAACATCCTGAAACTTAAATCTTGCCCTCGGGCTTTGTCTCCTAAATATACATATTTAGGCAACTCTGGCAGCTAATTTAGGAAGTTGCAGTGTACCTCATTCTAGTAGGGAATAACATGAGAAATGAAGTCCTGGAAGTTGTGAGCTACTGTAGAAATCTTACCAGAATACATGTGCCCTTCTGTCACCTATTGAAGAAAAAACTATCATAAATACTTCCAAATGTGAAACAGTGGCATCATATTAAGTGATTGAGCATCAGAAGGATATGCAAATCATAGATGCTCAGAGCACCACATAGTTTATTACAGATAAAACATACATTAACTTAGTATCCAAAACAAGTGGAAAAGCCATATATAAAGTCATATTTTAGCACTTAATATCTAGTATAGATGATTATGCTACTTGTGAAAATGTGGAAAATGAAGATATAATTCTGATAATGGAGCCATTCTCTGTATCTTTGACAATTTAAAAATCACTCAAATGAAGCTAATGACAGAAATGTAGAAAGCTAGCAACCGTCCAGCTACATCTTCTTTTCTTGAATATAAAAAAACATATATAATAACTACAAGAATTTATGTCTATATAAATCAAATTTCAAGACACCAAACTTTAAAAAATAATATGGTTGAGTGGGTTGAGAATAAGGCTAAGGCTAAGGAGCTAAGAAATCCCCCAGCAAATGCACAGCAACTAGAAAAATAAAATAGGCTATGCAAATATTAGCCACAACTGTAAAACCCTGAAAGAGATCCTGGACAAAGCTAAAATGTGAAGTCTTTAACATATTACACATTGGAGTCTTAACTACAGTTTTCAAGAAGCTATCATTCCTATTTTTTTCCATATTCTTCAAAAAACCTTATGGTTCAGTAATTCTAAATCACTTACGACCATTTTCAACTTGAAATTTTTATTTTAGATGTAGCCTGTTTGGTCGACAACTTTAGTGATCTATTCATGGAAAAAAAATGCTTTGTCTCCAACAGTAGCAGAAAGATTAAAAAACCAAAAACAAAACCAAAAACAAACAGAGTACAAATATTTTATGTAAGTTGTCTGTTTTCACTGATTTTGTGATAAGGAATATATTGAGGAACTTCAGCTGAATAGCATAGAACCACTGACAAGTCACCATGAGTTTTTATTGCAGCATCATGATGTCTGCCCTTAGTTCTCTGGGAGATGGCAACTGGTCAGACTTCTGAAGGAGATTTTTCTTTATCCCTTGGGACATGAATTATCCCTTTGGGCATAATGAGCATGGATTTGCTGACTGCACACCTGTTTTGTGTTTTTTCAGACGTTTAGGAAGGCACCTTATTCTCCCCAGTCTGGGCCAATCCAAATGCGTTGCAAGACTTGGATGTGTATAGAGATTAGAATATCCAGTTCCAGGAACACTGAGTTAAGGGTTTGGCTAGTTAGGTTTTGAAATACGTATTTAAAATTTGATTTTCACTAAATTGAAGGTTTAGGTTTCATTAAAGAAATAGTACATTGTTTGTCATTTCTTTAGCAGAATAGATTAAATAAGTGCTGTATTTTATTCTGAGAAAAAAGAAATAGCATTGAAAATACTGTTCAGATAGATACAAAGTATCATGCAAAGTGTAAGTGTAGCCATAAACATGGATTTTTGTTTTTGAAATAATACAGGAAGTACTGCTTCCTAAGGAATGATTCCATCTATATATGACATCATGAGAATCTCAGAAATTATATTCTCCATTTAAATCCAGAAGACCAATATGTTTACCTTAAAATCACACCAATAAAATCATACCCAGAGGGAGTACTTTGTGATTCCCAAAACTTAGTGAGTTTTCAGACTAGAAGAAAAAGGTTGCAGCAGCTCAAAACTGTGTGTGAGTTTAAAAATAGTTTCCTCTCACGATGCGTTGTATCCGAGATGATGACATTTTCCAGAAAATTGTTGGGGATGTATTTTTTAAATAAATTAATACTTTTGTGATAGAATGCAACAGATAGGGACTCTTATTTCAATTACTACAACTCAGAATACCATGTAAACAACTGAATGTAATATTCAGACAAAATAAGAGGATTTCTTTTCAGAAATACCCAAAAGACTCTTTTACAGATTGAATCAATGATAAATTCATTTTTGTCATGGCAAGGAATAAATGGCATAGGATGTTCAATTGCAAGCCATCCATGAGAGATTTTTAAATGCATTTAAGCAAGTAAATGCACATTTGTACAGAGTGTTCTACACAGCCATTCAGGACACGGGGAAGAGAACATATCCTCTGCTCCAGAAAATAGAGGAAGAAAGATGTCACAGTCATGGGTGTCATTGCCAGAGCTGGGCTAAGACAAAAATTAATTTGAAAATTAAGAGACCAGCAGTTTGTTGAGTTGTTTTCTTTATACCATAAGTATGTTTAGATTGGTGTTGCAACACAGCGTTCAAAAAATTACGTGTTTAAATAAAAGTTTCACACATTGACTTTGTCATATAAGGACCTCAATGTCCAAGTGGAGACCAGTGACGAGTGGTGTTCTTTAGGGGTCGGTACTAGGGCCAGTGCTATTTAACATCTTTGTCGGTGACATGGACAGTTGGATCAAGTGCACTCTCAGCAAGTTTGCTGACGGCACTGAACTGTGTGGTGTTGTGGAAGGGATGCCATCCAGAGACAGCTTGACAGGCTGGAGAGGTGGGCCTGTGAGAACCTCATGAAGTTCATGAACTAGATGATCTTTGAGGTCCCTTCCAAACCAAACCATTCTATGATTCTATGATTCTAACAAGGCCAAGTGCAAGCTCCTGCATGTGGGTCGGGGCAATCCCATGCACAATTACAGGCTGGGCAGAGAATGGATGGAGAGCAGCCCTGAGGAAAAGGACTTGGGAGTGCTGGTCAATGAGAAGCTCAACATGAGCCGGCAATGTGCGCTAGCATCCCAGAAAGCCAACCGTATCCTGGGCTGCATGCAAAGAAGCGTGGCCAGCAGGTCGAGGGAGGTGATTCTGCCCCTCTGCTCTGCTCTTGTGAGACTCTACCTGCAGTACTGCTCTCAGCTCTGGGGCCTCCAACATAAGAAAAACATGGACTTGTTGGAGTGGGTCCAGAGGAGAGCCACAAAGATGATCAGAGGGATAGAGCACCAGTCCTATGAAGACAGGCTGAGAAAGTTGGGGTTGTTCAACCTGGAGAACAGAAAGCTCCTAGAAGGCCTTCTAACAGCCTTCCAGGTCCTAAAGGGGGCCTACAAGAAAGCTGGAGAGGGACTCTTTGCAAAGGCGTGTAGTGATAGGACAAGGGGCGATGACTTTATACTAAAAGAGGATAGCTTTCGACTAGATCTAAGGAAAAAATTCTTCACTGTGACGTTAGTGAAGCACTGGAACAGGTTGTTCAGATCAGCTGTGGATGTCTTATCCCTGGAAGTGTTCATCTCTATTAAGTCTCCTAACTTCTTACTATTGGCTCCTCTAAACCCAAAAATGTTAGTCACAGAACTACTTAACCATTCTATTTATTCAGTTGAACTAGCTAGTGACCTCTCAACTCTTCCTTTAACTGACTTTTTTCCCCTTAGGACTTCACTGTTCCCCAAAACAAGTTTATATAACATCACTCATTTTTGCTCCATAGATTATTTGTGAAAAAAATAAATCTATATGTCCTTTTCAAGAATAGTTTCTGTTGATAGTAGTATTTCCTCTCCAAACCCTCTATAGTTTCTATCTGCATGATAGACTTCAATAGTATTTATCTTGCCAGTAAGATTATTTTCTTCATATTAATGTTCTATTCTATTTATAATAGACCTATGCCATTATTACAAAACAAAAAAAAACCTCTTCCACCACCATCCCCAAAAAATTTAACAAAATGTTTTTTATTCATGCTTAATTCTGATTTAATAAAAGCTTTCAAAAGAAGTTTCCAGAATACTACACATCATCTTTAATTTTGTCTCTTTTCCATATCTTACACCAGCAGTTCTAAGCCTTTAGTTTTACTTTCAGAGGCCTTTGTATTAATGTAAAAATATATTAGGTATTTTCTCTTGAGTTCATCCAATTTCCTAGCTGAATTAGGCAATCTTCCTCTGTCTTGTATCCCTGACTTCTGCTCTTGTCACTCTCATCATATTTTCTTTCTCCTAGAATACTATTCTTAATTTTCTATATCTTTTACCACTCCTTTTATCAATTTTTCTCTTTTTCTTTACTAAATGTAAGTAGATTGATTGCCTGAGATGCTCAGATTTTTTTTTAAAAAAAAAAGAAAAATTGAGGGACCATGTTTGATCTTAGATACCTGGACTTACTTACATACTTAGAATCAACTCCATCTGTTAACAGGAGTCCTTTTCCTGCAAATACCTCTCAGAAGCTGGACATCTCCCTTAAATCCTCTGTTCAGCCTCCTTATCTACATTTGAATTTCCAAAAAAACTACTGCTGCAGGCTTCACTTCTGAAGAGTTTATAACCCCAAATACCTATTTAAATAATCACAGTGAGTCTTTCCTGTCTGGCTCAAAGTCCTAAAACTCCATTGGTGGTGAGATTCTTGCTATGAGAACTGCTGGACTAGCAGCACTTTGGTGTTCACTGACTCCCCACTTCTGCGAATTTTGCCCATATCTGCCATTTATTGATGTTTTTCAGTGGAAATCAGGAAATTGTTTGGATGGACATGAAGAGCAGTCAGTGGTTTTTCTGCATTTGAATCCTTTTCAGTCAACAATATCTTAAATCTTTGTTGTATCTGAATCTGCTCAATGAGCAGGCCTCTTGATTCTTAATTTTCAACCAAAAAACCCTGACTCTTTTGAATTTGCAGTGAATATCAGACTCTCTCTCATCTGTTCTATTCCTAAGGATCATTCTGCCTTGTAGACATTCTCATGTTTCCTACATATCATCTTATCTTTGCTTTTCATCTGGTTCCTGATTGTCTCTCCTCTTCCTTAAATTTTACTACTGAGATGAGCTTCCCTCCTCCTATCTGTGCCACCCTCTCTTATTTTGGTAGAAATGAGGATACATTATTGCTGCTGATCTGCAAAGGTGCTTTGTGGCAAGTTCCCAGTCCTTCTAACCTCCTGAATTGCACTACATAAAAAAAATAAATCTTGTACCCCTTCTGTATTACTATTGGCTTAATCACTTTTCTGTGTAGCTTTTGAATAAGTATTTTTAACTTTTTTATCTTTCAGTTTCCCTGTGTTTCGCATAATGTTATTCACACCGGCTGTTGTAAAAGCACAACTAATAAGTACTGATTTACATTATACTAATTAATCAAAGATTTGAGGTAAATAATGTCAAAACCAGTTTATTTATCCAAAAGTTGGTTTTGACCATTTCACTTTTATTTCATTATATTCATTACCCTACAAGAACCATATTGAAAACAAAGTTTTGATTCAGATAACACTTGTTTTCTCTAAACTGCTGGAAAACTTCAAGTAGAGTTAAATACACACAAAAAGGATCTGGATTTTGCAATTCATCTATTTGTTTTAACTATTTTATTAACAAAAAATTATTCTCTAAAGACTATTAAGTAGTAACACTGATTAATTTAGAAGGGTTTTTTTTGTGAGGATACCCATAAAACTACTCAATCACTCATGTTTCCATGAAGAAAAGTAGTTGCTACGTCTACACACAAGCTAGGGTTGATTGCATGTAGTTTTAAAAGCCTATTTTATGCTTTAGTACTTTATTCCTTTACGGGATAGTACTTTATTTCTTTAACAAATAGGTTAACATCATGCCATCACAAGGGAAAACAGAATTGATAATATATTGGAAAATTATTTTTTTTGTAGTAAATAGATATA
The DNA here is from genome assembly GCF_009769465.1 of Tauraco erythrolophus. Lineage (NCBI taxonomy): Eukaryota > Metazoa > Chordata > Aves > Musophagiformes > Musophagidae > Tauraco > Tauraco erythrolophus. Next base: position 48,962,657 of record NC_141468.1, read on the forward strand.
TTTGTTTTAACTACTAACGTGATTACAAGTTGTAACATTGGAAAATAGATTGTATTTTTTGAAACTGCTGATTTTAGTAGTTATTTTTTTCAATTTTGTGAATTACAATGAATCATATCAAGTAATTTTTTAAATACTATATTTCATTTAGTGTTCATTATAATTTGTGAATTTTAAACCAAATTCTATTTTGCAATGGTGCCTTTAAGATCTGATTTAGACTAGAAAAATCAATAATTCTTTCAAACATCAAACACTAGCTCACTCTTGAAAATCAGATGCTTTCTCCAGGTTTTTGTTTGTTTGTTTATTATAGGAAATGTATCATATATGAGTGTATCACAAGTACTTGAAAAGCAAGATTTATCTATCTAACACAGTTAGATAACACATTATTGTTACTTACATTCCTCTGGTGGGATGGGATAAGCTGCCCTGTGGATACCTGTTCTGTCCAGCAGCTGAAAAGAAGACAAAAGCTTAACTTAATCCAGACACTTAACTTTGAGGCAGCTGAAAAAATTCCATCCCTCACCCACGCACCTTACCTAGGTACAGCTTTGAGATGCCTAGTCCTTAAATTAGTCTCATTATGTCAGACATATTTTGGCACAAACTTGAGATTCTAACTAACTAGTTGTACACTTTGACTAAATCCTTACTATGAGAATTTATGAAGAGCAAGGATTTAAAAAATTATGAATTTAGAACGACATAATTTACTGCTAGACTATGTAAAAATGCTAGTTCAAAAATACCAGGCTGTAGAAAAATTGGCTGTGTAGACTGTTTTAGATTCTACATATTATTTTGCATTCTATGCTTTATGTTAATATGAATATTATATAACAATTAGTATGATTCAATTTGGTAATAAAACTTCCTCAAATTACATTCTTCTGAGTATATATTTACAAGTACTAGAAATCGTTGACTAATATTTGCTTGAAAATCCAATAAACACTATTTCTTTATGCAGAAATCAAAATAGGCAATATTTACACTAGTATTCTTTATATGATATTATATATAATATTCCATATATGATTTCTTTAGATAGCACTCCAATTTGATTCTCTTTTACTGTTAGACAAATGATATATCAAGGAATTTATATTACTTTGGTGAGATTTTTCTATGAAATTATACTTAGATTTTGAAGAGTCATTCTAACAATGCAGTTTAAGTTTCAAAATAAGAGATATTTGGCTATTCAAGGCTTGTGACTCAAAAGTAAATCTTAAATGCAATTTGCAGAGGTGTCAGTGCAATTTGTAGTGGTAGTAGTGTATTGTAGTACAAGTGCTGGTATGCAAGACCGGGGTTTGGAGTTTAGAGAAGTCTCGTTTGGTTCATTCTTTTTCCTAGAGCTATTGATTTAACCTGGACACTACTGTATACCTGAGAGCAGTATGAGGTGTTATACTGTGGAACTGAAATCACTAACTAATGAGTAGACCATGAGTTTAATTCCCTGTAAATGTGTTTTTCTTATGAACTTGCCTGTCTTCCAAGGTTCAGGGCTATGACAGCAGGGAGGGATAGATCTTGTGTTTAGTGAAGTCAATGGCAAAATTTCCATAGTAAGTAATAATTAAGAGCCTCCCCATCCTTGGCAATATGTAAGAACATGTGAACAAAAGCTCTAATTTTCTGCAGGTACGAACTAGCAAGAAATAACTCCCCAGAGTAAGAGAAGTAGTCAGGAATGTGCACCGCAGAGATATGTGCCTGGGGGCAGACAGTCATGGTACCTATGAGCGCTGCCGCTTGGTGCATCAGACTTGCTTTGAGCTAAAATCTTTAAGGAAGTCAGTAAACGGAATCAACATTTCAAGCTGCAGGATCCAGCAACTCAGTTACAGGTTGAGAAAGTTTGGCAAGCTTGGTATCTTTGTTCAGGCGAAGTATACGATTAAACAAACTGAAAGCTTCTTTAAAAATACATGTTTTGTTCACAAAAATAGCATATCTGAAGTAGTGAATCTATTGTGAATATGTACAAAGAGACAATTAATGCTGGATTCACATGAAAGCACCAGTTAGAAAGCTAATTTTCCTGGTCTCTTATCTTTAAAATGCAACGGTCTTACATGGACATGACAAATGGGGACCACAAGACCCTGCAAAACAAGCCTTGTCTACTTCATAGTGTTGATATCATTGTTTAATTAATGAAAAGAACGGAGTTTGTTATAAAAAATGAAAACATGTTATTGATTTCCTAAGAGATCCCAGTGAAAAATCATGCAAATAATATTATGCTCTTTTACCTATAGAAACAAACAGATTACACACTATCAAACTTTAGTCTTTAATTGTGGGAAATGTTTGTTCAGACTGGGGGCAGATAGTTACATCCATGTTTATCCAGTAGAACTGATAAATGCTACTAAATTAAACTGAGTATTTTTCCAGCTGTTTTACAGAGGATTATGTATTTCCAAAGGCTTTTCATAAATTTGTCAAAAGCTGGAAAAAAGTGAATAGAGAACAAAACTTCTTGCTAAACAGATAAGCCAATGAACTCATTAATATGCCACGAGTGGGAGGATGGGATTTGCTACATACTTCATGATGGCAACTTTAGTGTTCTGTCATTTTGACACCCAGATACGCATATGCATAACAAATATATCACTCACTGGAAGATCAGTGCAAATGATGGGTATGGAGAAGTAGCAGCCCCCAGGGCTCAGTTCAGCATTTAGTGGAAAAGCCAAGAGTAGACCATGCTGAAGAAGGTGTTTTAGTTTAGCAAGTCTAGCTCTTCAAATATATATGTACATGTTTTCGCACTCTTGTGTAAGTGTAATGTGCCATGTTTCTGGTTTTATACTGTGCTCATTTAGGAATTTTCATAAACTGAGAGAATCTCCCAGTCATTGGAATTTCTCTCATTATTTTCCTTATCTCAAGCTACTTTTATAATGATTACATTGCTTTAAATAACAAGATTACCGACATTCAATACATTAAAAAGACAATTGTTTAAAAAAAAAATTTAAAGACAAAACTTTAAAAATCTTAGATGATTTGAATCTCTCTCATAAAATGTTATCTGGTTTGACCTAATGACTATTTTCTGTATACTGTGGAGAACGGGGAAGGCCAATAGCACAGCAAGCGTTTTGGAGTGCTTCCTGAAAGAAACTAATTGAAAAAGCTACATTTGAAGCTGGAGCTTTAATAGGTGATATTTACATGCCGCCTCCACCAGGGAGGTGGTGGAGTCCCCATCCCTGGAGGTGTTTAAGAGTCTTAAGTCTTAGAGACTTAAGTCTTAAGTCTCTAAGACTCTGACAGTGCAGGGTGAATGGTTGGACTCGATGATCTCGAAGGTCTCTTCCAACCAGACAATTCTATGATTCTATGATTCTCTGATTGCCCCTCTACTCTGCTCTCATAAGACCCCACCTGGAGTACTGTGTTCAGCTCTGGAGTTCTCAACACAAGAAGGACATGGAACTGCTGGAGAGAGTCCAGAGGAGGGCCACAAAGATGATCTAAGGGCTGGAGCACCTCTCCTATGAAGACAGGCTGAGAGAGTTGGGAGTGTTCAGCCTGGAGAAGAGAAGGCTCCGGGGTGATCTTGTTGCAGCCTTCCAGTACTTAAAGGGGCCCTACAGGAAAGCTGCAGAGGGACTTTTTACAAGGGCATGTAATGATAAGACAAGGGGCAATGGCTTTAAACTGAAAGAGGGGAGATTTAGATTAGATATAAGGAAGAAATTCTTCACTCTGAGGGTGGTGAGGCACTGGAACAGGTTGCCCAGAGAAGCTGTGGGTGCCCCATCCCTGGAAGTGTTCAAGGCCAGGTTGGATGAGGCTTTGAGCAACCTGGTGTAGTGGTGGGTGTCCCTGCCCATGGCAGGGGGGGTTGGAACTAGATGATTGTTGAGATCCCTCCCAACCCAAACCATTCTATGATTCTATAATTCTAATTACTTTCTGTACCAGTAGAATATTTACGTTTTTAAGAATTTAACCTTGTATTTATAAAAGCAAATTATCTGTTGTATAAATTCACTAAGCCAGCTCTTTAGTTCATGCAATTTGAATCTGGCTAGAACTACAGTACAGTAGATGCTTGAGGGCTTAGCCTTTTCACTTAAAAAATAAAATGGGGTTGAGGAAGGAAAGATGATTTCAGACATTTTAGCTTTGCTTATTTAGAAAGTCTAGCAGGAAAAAAAGCAACCAGATGTTTTTATTTTCTCTTTACAGTGGTTGAGCAGATTTTATATTTGGTTTCTTCTTATATCTGAGCTAAAACACTGTAATATTTTCTATATCATCTCCTTTGATGTGCAAAACACAGGGATTATAAATCAGACAATTCATGCAAACAAAATGTGTTAAATCCTTTGGAAAAATTGTGTAAATAAATTTTGATACACCACTGTGAAACTGGAACTCAAGCAGCTTGTGTTTTAGGAAGAAAAAAGAGAGAGCTCTGACTACCTCACACCAGCCAAAGGATGATAACTATTATGTGCAGAATGCCTGATGTGAAAGATTTAGCTATAGTTTTTACACAGATTAGCAGGTAAAGGGAAAAATAAAAGGAAACTTAATAGATGTGAATTCACAATGTGAGAGGCTGGTAAAAAAGTCTTGAGAGTGCATACAAAAGAAAGGTTATCATTCTACAAATGCATTTAGAAATATAATGTCTCTGAAAATTAACTGTATGTGATGAAATTAAGTCTTTGAATAAATAAATACTGTTATGAAATGTTTCTTTATAAAATAATACACTTATGGCTCAAATTCAAGTTCATCAAACACAAATAGGTTAGTAATCTAATGTAGTAATTTAGCAAACAGACTTTGGTTTATGGTGGGTTAGAGTATGACTGTACATTTGGGATACTTAAGTGAATAGTGATTGTATTACTCATCATCATAACACTTGCTTATTATTCTTAATTGCAAGTCTGGCAGTGATCAGATCAATCATCCTACAAAAAATGGACTAACATGAAAACAGTTTCAAAAGTTAACTCGTGTTGGCTGGCAGGTGTTCTCATCAGATAACACTTGCAAAATTACATTACAGGAGCTCACATATATTTTCTATATATAAAAATACATATATAAACTGTTCATGTATGTATACATTTGCATCTATATACATGGATATCTATGGGTGTGTATATATATGTACAGTCACCTATAGATAAATCATATATCAGAGACAAAGAGAGAGAGGGAGAGACAGGTGTGTGTCTGTCTGTCCATTCCACCAACACTCACAACTCTGAATTTCTTGTCTGTGAAGACTAGAAATGACAAGATGCTGTCATTAAGCACAATATGGATTTGTCGCAGGAATCTCGTGGTGACGTTGGATGGTCAGTGAGGGCTAATAACATGGTCAATGGAGAGACTTAATCCAAGGGTGGCATTGAATTTGGAACTCTGTGTCTTCCTCTGGATGAGCATCTTTCTCCCAATAACCACAGGGATCCTGTAGAGACTGTGCCTCCTGAGAAGGGCATCAGAATAAATTAGTTCCTTGCTCATTTTGCATGGTAGAAATGCTATAAGCTTTCAGTGTCTGAGTGCACTCTTGTACATCTTAAAAACAGGTCAAAGTAGAGCAATGGTAGAACAGCATGAGGAAAATCTGTTTAATTGATATATTTTCTTGTATTGGTTTGCCTGGCTTAATTGAGCAGCTAATGACAGTTTCTAGGGCATATATTGGATGACATTATGTCTGTTATATATAATCAGGAGAATGATATCCTGCCAGCTTCCCAGTTGTGAGCCATAAATTTTGTCCTCTGGCTACACAAAACTCAAATTTAAAATGTTGTCATAACTTGCAAATATGCAAAAATTATTTACTTTCTGCGTCTTGTTAGACTAAGTATAAACTTTACCATTCCGTGTTTTATTATTCACTTTTTTTTTTCCTGTGGAGTAGAAGAAAGTCTTCCTGAAAGCTGTTAGGGATGAGCATCAGTGCCAAATGAAATCTGAAATAAAATTGTCTGAAACAAGCAGTGAAGTTGTACATTCCTCTGGCATGTTTTGGTATATAGATTATAATCATTTCCCTTAGGATATATTCCTATTCTCCTGACAATAGGCATTTGCTTCTGGCTATGATTTTCAAAAGCATATAAGTTACTTCAAAGCATGATTTTTATCAGCTTGAAATGGAGTCGTGCCTCTGAATTATGGAGATACTTTAAAATTGCTTTCCTTTCACTTTAGTAAAGCACAGTCAGATTCTCTAATATATGAACACAGATTACTTTTTATCTTTGAACCATTTCTACGTTTGAGAAAATATATCCTTTTTTTATAATACACATTCCTTGCTTTATTGTCTAAGAAACAATTATTTTCGCTGATATTTTATGATGATAACATGGAGAGTACTCCCACTCTTACCCCATAGGGGAAAATATACTTTTTTTGTGACATCTCAGATAAAACAGTGATGACAGTAAAATGAAAATATTACTCAACCGCTTGTTTAAATGACTAAATTGTCCAATAAGCTAAAAGCAGATGCATTTATTATTTAAAATAGACACAGGTTTCTGACCATGGAAACTTCTGAACTTGCTTTTATTAAGAAGATTAATATCAATGAAAAAATCAGTATTCAGGGTGTGGGGAGTGGGACATATTTTATATATCTATGTAAATACACTGTATTTTTCTAATACATAATTTGATCATTTTTTTCTTCTCTCTTATTTGTAAGTTGACCACTGAGTTATGAAGTAGAAAATCCTACTGGCACCACTGTCTATGCTGAAAAAATGGACCATGAGGGACTGTGTCAGGGCTAAAACTCTGTGGGCTGGAACAAGGCAATCCACCACAGAATGGGTAGACCTTGGAAGCATGGACATTGGGCAAAGGAAGTTGTCTCCCTGAGGGTTCCACTTTTGTTTCAATGAACCAATACTACTCAGAGCCCAGTCTTATTTTCTTCCTTGAGTGACAATACTGGAGTGGAAAAGCACCAACAAATTGGATACACCATCCTTCAGACGTAAGATAACCAGAAGGGATATGCAGAATTTCATTTTCGGCTGCCAGGTTCAAGATCCCGGACAAGGGTTTTGTCAGGGTACACCCATTCTGCAGTGCCATCATAACAAGTACAAGGTCCCATTCCTGGTACCAAGGAAGGTAGTCATCTTCCTCACCTAAGTCTGCTCACCACTGGCTCATAACAATTGTTCAATTCTCAGTTCAGGGTGGGCAAATTCACAAGTGGTTTGGTCATAGCCTACATAAGTAAGCAATTCCTGTGTTCTCGTAAAGTTCACATCTTTGGCACCTCGAAGTCACTACCAGACTGACAGCTATGCAGGATCTTCCCTTCTTTTGCCTCCTTTTCCAAAAGTAGTCTGGCACTTCAGTTCTAGACATGGCTATAAGCCCATTCAAAAGCAAAAGAGGTAAAATGATATCTAAAAAATTAATTAGCCTTTAATGAAAATCAACTTTGTTTCCATTTAACAAACTTTTGAATTCTGCAATTCTTTTTATTGCTGTAAATCATAAGCCAATATTTATCTGTAAATCTTGTAATATATTTAAGTCTTGAGTCTAAAACTCAGTCTCTCATCTCTCACTCAATTTTTGAAATTGCAAATAATTTCAAACAAGGGCACCTATTTACTTACGCAAAGTGGAACACAGTGGACCTTCTGTACTTCTGTTCCCAACTCATCTAAACACCACATAATGACTTTTAAAATATAACCTAGCTTTAGATTTATGCTCTTGCATTATAAAGTGTGCAAAATAAATTTGAATGCTGGATTTTTTTTCTCATTTTAAAAGTTCAGAAAATTCAGTTTGCACTAATACAGAACAAAAACAAAGTTTGAAACGTTGAAAGTTACAATGAAAAAGAATTTCTCTCCTTTGCACTCCAGAAAAGAATTGAGTCTTGGCTTAGGTGATTTCAAACATACAGCTGTACTTCCTCATGACAAGCACCTGCAGGTAAAAGATATGCACTAAAAAATTCTAGTTACTCATAAACTTTTACAAAACAGTATGTTGTTGTTTTTTTAAATAATATAAATCCACAAGCAGAAAAGTGAAATCCATCAATTTCAAAGAGCATTGTAGGATGAGGGAAGCTTATACTTCATCAGCAATTACAGATTTTTTTGTGTCAGGTTTAATTAAGCCTGAAAATAGAATAAAAAACGTTAATCAGAAAGAGTTCACTGGTCAAAAGGTAGTAAAAATTTAAGTCAGAGAATGTATATTCTTTCCCTCCAAACTCCCCTGACACTGAAACACATGCAGAAGCAGAGAAAAGCCCCTACGTCATGGCTGTGCATGCAGATAGCAACAATGAGAAGTGGAGATAATTGAATCTGTTACCAGATGATCATTGCTGTAACAGAGATGGCAAAATACAAGACATTTTCAGATATTAATGAGCATGAAGAGAGTGTCTTCTAAAGAGGGAGGAGAAGAACCATCAGCAAAAGATAAAAACAGTAAAAAACCAGTAATATGGACTCAATACTTACTCACTACATTTGTCAGGTAAAACATATTTCATTAAAGCTATAATTTAGTGAACTACTTGACATCAAGTCCAGTAATTTTAAGCTTTCATGAAAAATCTCAGAGTGCGTCTAAGTTGATATTTCATCTAGCTTTGGAATTATTTTTCTGCTTTAACATCTTGCTAGGAGTATTTCATTGTGTTCAAAGTTCAGGGCAACATCACATGTTGATCTGCATGTCTTAGCCTGGCTGAAAGAGCTTTTTGTCTTTACATTTTTTTCCCCTCCCAACTGATTAATTCAGTTTAGCCATTTGCTCCTCCTTTCCATAACTGAAGGTTTGTTTATGTTTGGCTGATGCTCTGTATTTTGGTAGCAAGGGTAAACTGGTTTCTGATACAGGGCCATTAGTACTGGCAGAAAACCAGACAGATGCCTAGTCTTCCTGTCTCATCCTCCTCTCTTTCATTCTCTCTTCTCTTATTAAACAATTTGTTTTTCAAAGACCTATCCTGATGTTCAACATCTTCTCTAACTTAGTCTGTAAAATTTAGTAAAAGTTCAAATCAAAATGGCTACTTACAGCATTTTCTGCTAACTGCAGGATACTAAATGTGTGTTGAGAAATGATGCCCAAGATGTTACTAGAATTAAATTTGAAGATATAAGGGGGTTAAAGAGAGGGAGAGATCTGAGGTCTAGAAAAAAATTACCAGATCAACCTGAAGTTTTGACACTGGTTTAACAGCATAGAAATTCTGTTTTTTAACTTTCCTTTTTGAGAAACATAACTAAAGATACTAACCAGCTATACAGTTACCACATACACACAGGTATAAGGCGCTAAGAAGTTTTCCATTAGCAGCAGAATTTTGGAATCAAGAAACATATTCTTTAAACATCTACTTCAAACTATTTCAAGCAAAGAAGAGCAATCAAAACCAAATTATGAATATGCTATCCTCCTTTCTCTTGTTATTATTGCTGCTACCTAGCAGAATTTCATGAATCGTAGAGGTCTTTATTGGCAGGAGAAGTGTACATCACGTAAAAATATAGATAAAGTAACTCTTGCAGTAGAGAACTCTATAACCTAAACGCTTACCTTTTACATGTGTAAAGCATGCGTTCTTGGATCAGAGAAGCTGCACACTTTTCTTCCTCATGACTTTATGCTGATTTGCATTTTGTACCATGATTCATGCAGTGGTCTGTCTGAACATCAGCACGCCTGCAGTTACCCACAGCCTGATACCTGCAGGCAGTCACACGGAGAATGAGCAGAGCAATTGTTGTGACTCGCCTACCTCCAGCAGTGAGGCTGCTGTTGCAGTCTGTCCCTCTGTTTACACACGTGTTTGTACACACACGCAGGCATGCTCCCCGCTTCTTACTCAGAGAGATTTCCCTACCAAGATGATGATAGTAAGTATAAAAACCAAACATTAATATACAACTGTCGTGGGTTATGTTGAACCGCCCCACACACAGCCGGTCACTCCCCCTCCCCCACCCCCAGGAATGAGGGAGAGAATTAAAGGATAAACGTGAAACCCGTGGGTTGAGATAAGAGTGATTTAATACAGATGATTTAATACAATGTAGGTGCTCACCACCCCTCGTATGCGAAGCCCGTCTCGTCCCGAAAACTGCAAATCCCGGACGAACGCGAGGCCCCGAAATAGAGAGGGGCAGAGAGGGAGAGAAAGAGAGAGAGAGAGAAAGAAAAAAAAACAGCAGAGCAGCAGCGCAGCAAGCGCAAAAGAGCAAAAGTGCAAAAAGAGCAAAAGCGCAAAAGCCCTTCTTCCCGGCTGACCCTCGCTTTTATACTGGGCATGACGCTGCATGATATGGAATACTAATTGGCCAGTTTGGCCCTCAGTCTTAAGTTCCACACAAATGACAAGGGGAATCGTGTCCCCCTTGTCCCAGCTATGCTCCCCCCTTATCCTGCCGTGTTTCTGTACTCCGCACACTGAAAAGTCCTTGGAGTTTCACTTCCAACCACAAACATCAGCTTGCTATCAACATTCTTCTCAGAGTGAGCCTCTGAGTGAAACCAAAACAGGGAGCTCTTCTGGCTGTTAAAAAAAAACTCTGTCCCAGCTAAAACTGGGACAGTATCCACCCCTTATTCCATACCATGCATGTCATGCTCAAACCTTACATATATACTATTCCCTTAGCCATGGGTCATCCCTCCAAAATGTGTCTTCATCTGTTACAGCAGTCTCTCAGGGCAGGAAAGACGACGTGGAATTCGCTCAGTCGGTAGAACGGATGACATGTAGTCTTTGTTGCGTGTGGCGCCTGGAGCTCGTAGTTGGTGTATCCGGCCGCTGTCTGCAGGTTGAAGATGTTGATCTTGAAGAAGTTGCTGGTTGTTTGGAATCAGTTCTGATTCTGACGAAGTTCATTCTTCATTAACCTGGATGATTCTTAATATAATGACATTAGTACAATGTGACAACCATAGTGATGATGGTATGCAGGGACAGGGTTATTCAGCAATTAATATCACACAATTCAATTCATTTTATCATCTATTTTCACCCAACATCAAATCCCCTTGAGGTACACATCGGACTTCCCCGTCCTTCTGCATCACCCACCAAGTACACCCAGGTCCCTGAGCAAAAGCAATCCCACGAATGGGTTTACCTTTACCCGAGGCAGGAATAACCCAAACTGTCTTCCCGAGTATATTCCTCATGTGCACTACAGGGACTTTGTCTCCTTCTACAGTACGTAGAAGTTCTGATTGCGCAGGACCAGCTCGATTGGCAGATCCTCTAGTGTTAACTAACCAGGTGGCTTTTGCTAAATGCGTATCCCAATGTTTGAAGGTTCCACCACCCATTGCTTTCAGTGTGGTTTTTAGCAATCCATTATATCGTTCAATCTTTCCAGAAGCTGGTGCATGATAAGGGATGTGATATACCCACTCGATGCCATGCTCTTTGGCCCAGGTGTCTATAAGATTGTTACGGAAATGAGTCCCGTTGTCCGACTCAATTCTTTCTGGGGTGCCATGCCGCCACAAGACTTGCTTTTCAAGGCCCAAGATCGTGTTCCGGGCGGTGGCATGGGGCACAGCATAGGTTTCCAGCCATCCAGTGGTCGCTTCCACCATTGTAAGCACATAACGCTTGCCACTGCGAGTTTGTGGAAGTGTGACATAGTCAATTTGCCAAGCCTCTCCATATTGATATTTCGACCAACGCCCTCCATACCAAAGAGGTTTCAACCGCTTGGCTTGCTTGATTGCAGCACACGTTTCACATTCATGGATCACCTCTGCAATGGTGTCCATAGTTAGGTCCACCCCTCGATCACGAGCCCATTTGTATGTGGCGTCCCTTCCTTGATGGCCTGAGGCATCATGGGCCCAACGAGCTAGAAATTTTTCACCTTTATGTTGCCAGTCCAGATCCACCTGAGCCACTTTAATCTTGGCGGCCTGATCCACCTGTTGATTGTTTTCATGTTCTTCTGTGGCCCGACTCTTGGGTACATGGGCATCTACATGTCGTACTTTCACAATCAGCTTCTCTACTCGAGCAGCAATGTCTTTCCACAACGGGGCAGCCCAGATGGGTTTACCTCTGCGTTGCCAGCTGCTCTGCTTCCATTGCCGTAGCCATCCCCACAGGGCATTTGCTACCATCCAAGAGTCGGTATAGAGATAGAGCATTGGCCACTTTTCTCGTTCAGCGATGTCTAAAGCCAGTTGGATGGCTTTCACCTCTGCGAACTGGCTTGATTCACCTTCTCCTTCGGTAGCTTCTGCGACCTGTCGAGTAGGACTCCATACAGCAGCTTTCCATTTTCGATGTTTTCCTACAAGGCGACAGGACCCGTCGGTAAACAGAGCGTACTTCTTCTCATTGTCTGATAGTTCATTATAAGGTGGAGCCTCCTCAGCACGTGTCACCTCCTCCTCCTCTGGTGACATTCCAAAGTCTTTACCTTCAGCCCAGTTAGTGATTACTTCCAAAATTCCTGGGCGATTGAGGTTTCCTATCCGAGCTCTTTGTGTGATCAGCGCGATCCACTTGCTCCATGTGGCATCAGTTGCGTGGTGTGTAGACGGGACGCTCCCTTTGAACATCCAGCCGAGCACTGGCAATCGGGGTGCCAGGAGCAACTGTGCTTCTGTACCAATCACTTCAGAAGCAGCTCGGACTCCTTCATATGCTGCCAATATCTCTTTTTCCGTTGGAGTATAGTTGGTTTCGGATCCTTTGTATCCTCGACTCCAAAACCCAAGAGGTCGACCTCGCGTCTCCCCTGGCGCTTTTTGCCAGAGACTCCAGGTGGGACCATTCTCCCCGGCTGCGGTGTAGAGCACGTTTTTGACATCTTGTCCTGTCCGGACTGGTCCCAGGGCTACCGCATGGACTATTTCTTGTTTAATTTGTTCAAAGGCTTGTTTTTGCTCTGGGCCCCATTCAAAATTATTCCTCTTTCGGGTTATTTGGTAGAGGGGTTTTACAATCTGGCTGTAGTCAGGAATATGCATTCGCCAGAAACCCACAATGCCTAAGAAAGCTTGTGCTTCCTTTTTGTTGGTTGGTGGGGACATAGCTGTTATTTTATTAATCACGTCCATCGGAATCTGACGACGCCCATCTTGCCATTTTATTCCCAAAAACTGAATCTCCTGGGCAGGTCCCTTGACTTTACTCTGTTTTATGGCAAAGCCTGCTTTCAGAAGGATTTGGATTATCTTTTCACCTTTCTCAAAAACTTCTTCTGCTGTGTTGCCCCATACAATGATGTCATCAATGTATTGCAGATGTTCTGGGGCATCACCCTGTTCCAGTGTGGTCTGGATCAGTCCATGGCAAATAGTGGGGCTGTGTTTCCACCCCTGGGGCAGTCGATTCCAGGTATACTGGATGCCCCTCCAAGTGAAAGCAAACTGTGGCCTGCATTCCGGTGCCAAAGGAATTGAGAAAAACGCATTAGCGATATCAATTGTAGCGTACCACCTGGCTGCCTTTGACTCCAGTTCATACTGAAGTTCCAGCATATCTGGCACGGCAGCACTCAATGGTGGTGTAACTTCATTCAAGCCACGATAGTCTACCGTCAGCCTCCACTCGCCATTGGACTTACGCACAGGCCATATAGGGCTGTTAAAAGGGGAGCGGGTCTTTGTGATGACTCCTTGACTCTCCAGTTGACGAATCAACTTATGGATAGGAATTAGAGAGTCTCGGTTGGTACGATATTGCCGTCGGTGCACTGTTGTATTAGCAATTGGCACCTGCTGTTCTTCGACCCTCAGTAACCCCACAGCAGAAGGGTCCGTTGAGAGACCAGGCAAAGTAGACAGCTGCCTGCCTTCTTCTGTCTCTACTGCAGCTATGCCAAAAGCCCACCGATACCCTTTTGGGTCTTTGAAATACCCTCTCTTAAGATAATCTATGCCAAGGATGCACGGGGCTTCTGGGCCAGTTACAATAGGGTGTTTTTGCCACTGCTGTCCAGTTAGGCTCACTTCAGCCTCTAACACAGTCAGTTGTTGAGACCCCCCTGTCACTCCAGAAATAGAGATGGATTCTGCCCCTCTGAAGTTCGATGGTATCAAAGTGCATTGGGCACCAGTATCCACTAAAGCCTTATACTTTCTAGGGTATGATGTGCCAGGCCACCGAATCCACACAGTCCAGTACACTCGATTATCCTTCTCCTCCACCTGGCTGGAGGCAGGGCCCCTCTAATGCCTGTTATCATATTCATCAGAGGAATCAGCAGGATTGGAGTCAGGATGGCTAGGAGGATCAGCCCTCCCATTTTGACTAGTGGACTGCTCACTGTAGACTGGGGCAACAGCTGTCCTGGAGGAATTGGAGAAAGTTCTATTCCTGTTGGTTCTTCCTCCCAACTGGCGTACCCTGGCCTCTAAAGCGGAGGTGGGTTTTCCATCCCACCTTCTCATGTCTTCTCCATGATCACGGAGGTAGAACCATAGCTCACCCCGTGATCTGTACCGTCTCTCTTGTCTCTCTCGAGGAGGGTAACGCCTGGTTCTGACAGCTGAAATTCTAGAACGTTCGGGTGGTGGGAAATCTACTTTTTCTCTTAATTCTCGGACCTCTTCAGACAGCTTTTCCACAGCCGCAACACAGGTTCGTATAGAAGTGTCATCATCATATCGTCGGAGGTAGGTGACCAGATTACCTACGGATAGTGGTGCTTCATCGTCCCCGAAGTCCATTATTGCCAATGAGGTGGAATATGCGGCTGGCGCACTCCGTATAATCTTCTGCCACATTGGTCGTGTGCACCGGACGTCATCTGGATCTTCGAGTCTTGGTCCGCTTCTCGAGTCAAGATAAATCAACTCTCGCACAGCCAGTTCTCTCAGATACTGAATAGCTTTTTCTATGTTGGTCCACCTGCTTACATTACATGGCACCTCGTCCTTGTAGGGGTACCTTTCCTTTATGGCTGCCAGGAGTCGTCTCCAGAGGCTGCGGACTTGTGTCTGCCTTCCAATTGCTTTATCAATGCCTCCATCCATGGCAAGGGCTCCCAGCTGCCTAGCTTCACTACCATCTAACTCCAGACTATTGGCTCCCATGTCCCAGCATCTGAGCAACCAAGAGACAATGGGCTCACCTTTAAGGCGGCCATAATCTTTTCGAATATCTCGCAGCTCGCTCATTTTTAGAGATCTGGTGGTTATCCTCTCATCTATGATGTCACTCCTCCTCCATTGAGATTTCCTCTGGGGCGAAACAGAACGCTCCCGCTTCATTTCTCGTGATGGCCCTGGTCGCTCTTCATCATCATCATCATCCTCTCCTCTGCGTTCTGACTTTCGCAGACATTTCCTTGGTTTCTCTTCCTCCAATCGTTGTGATGGCCCCGGTTGTTCTTCTTTGTCTGGTTGCTTTGATGGTCCTGGTTGCTCTTCCTCATTTGGTTGTTGTGATGGCCCTGATTCCTCTTCTTCGTCGTCTAACTTTTGTATACATTTTCTTTTCCTTACGGGGGCAACTGATAACGTTGTAGTCTGAGTAGCTATAGTGCTTGTCATGGGAGTTGAGATGGCAAGCACAATAACCCGAGAAATAAATTGATATACACCCCTAAATGGCCGATTGATTTTGAATATATAGATAATTAAACATATATTCAGGAGACCTTGCAGGACAATCAAACCGGTTAAATTATTCCAATGATGTTCGGCATTATCAAAATCAACGTAAGCTTTTGTGAATGAAAAGTCACCGGTATAATTGGCGATGATATCCGCCAGGTGACGCTCAAAATTAATAAACGAGTTCCACATCACCATCCCCCTCTGCACCGCCGAATACAAAGACTGAGCCGGACCCAGCACCGATGATCTTATCAGAGTTACACCGTACAGTATAGCAAAACCCTTAATTACCGATAACATACTTTTCATGCCGGTCCAACACCCAGAGCCAGAAAACCGCATAAACATTCCGCCTAACATCATATAGGGTAGATAAGACAATAAATTATGAATGTCCGGTAACATGTACGCAAGCATAACAAACAGCGTTCCGGCCAGCCACATCGTTATCTCAACCCCTTCGGGCCCCACGTTGGGCGCCAATTAGGACTGTCGTGGGTTATGTTGAACCGCCCCACACACAGCCGGTCACTCCCCCTCCCCCACCCCCAGGAATGAGGGAGAGAATTAAAGGATAAACGTGAAACCCGTGGGTTGAGATAAGAGTGATTTAATACAGATGATTTAATACAATGTAGGTGCTCACCACCCCTCGTATGCGAAGCCCGTCTCGTCCCGAAAACTGCAAATCCCGGACGAACGCGAGGCCCCGAAATAGAGAGGGGCAGAGAGGGAGAGAAAGAGAGAGAGAGAGAAAGAAAAAAAAACAGCAGAGCAGCAGCGCAGCAAGCGCAAAAGAGCAAAAGTGCAAAAAGAGCAAAAGCGCAAAAGCCCCTCTTCCCGGCTGACCCTCGCTTTTATACTGGGCATGACGCTGCATGATATGGAATACTAATTGGCCAGTTTGGCCCTCAGTCTTAAGTTCCACACAAATGACAAGGGGAATCGTGTCCCCCTTGTCCCAGCTATGCTCCCCCCTTATCCTGCCGTGTTTCTGTACTCCGCACACTGAAAAGTCCTTGGAGTTTCACTTCCAACCACAAACATCAGCTTGCTATCAACATTCTTCTCAGAGTGAGCCTCTGAGTGAAACCAAAACAGGGAGCTCTTCTGGCTGTTAAAAAAAAACTCTGTCCCAGCTAAAACTGGGACAACAACCTAATGTGTGCAACTTCTGGATCATTTACAACATGCCAGTACTCACTCTTGAGTAATTTTGCTTAGCAGTGAAGGCAAACAAATGAAGAGAAACCTCAAAGGATAATTAAGAAATAACACAGGTTTTTTCTTTAGTTTTCCTTTACACATTTTTTTTACAAATCTCCATTCAACTTTAATTAAGTTTTGCTTTGAGCTCCTGAACCTGCAACGGTGGATTTTTTTTTTTCTCATAATACAAACTTTACCTTGCATATAAAATAAAAAAAGAAGTCACAGAGCTATAATAATCAGATCATAGAATGAAAGGATTATGAGTTTTATACCAGCTAAAAAAATCTTTGAATTCATTATCTTTTTATGAGTTTTGTGTATGTGTGAAATATCAGACTAATAGGGCCTTATTCCATTCATATTTGGTGTTAGAGGACTCTTAAGTGAGCAAAAGTAACTCATGCTCAATTGAAGAGCTCTTCGAACTAGCAAGATGTTGCAAAGTGATTAAGGACTAGGCCCCGAAAGCTTCACTGGCTTTAATAGTTTAAATGAATATAAGCCTTAAGTTGGAGGCTATTATATAACATATACTTGAATAAGATCAATAAAATTCCACATCAAATAAAATGCTTTTTTTGCACTGAAATATAGTCTTCAAATTAATTTATACATAATTTCTAATCTTTTATTTCAATGTAGGATTACAGAGCTTAGACTATTGCTTATTATATACTTCTATGCAAATGATACAGTAGAAACAAGTGAAGTATTCCATCAAAGGTAGAGGCAGTTATGGCTCTGAACGATCAAAAAGAAGGTAAAATAAGTAATAAGGGACACTCTTTCTTGTATATTAAACAGGTAAATCATTCTCATTTATGCTATATGCATGTCTGTCAAGTGTTCTAATAATTTTAGATAATCATGAAATACATTGTTAAGCATTTCTACAAGGTTTCATGTTTTTGAGTCACAACAATATTGAGAACTTCTTATTTCATTGTTCCCACAAAACAAGTGTTAGTTGCCAACAATCATAGAGCAATTCAGTTTATGTATGAGAATCAGAGCCAAAGATTTAATTGTCCAAAGCATAATCTATTCTACATACCTCTGCTGAAAATGTAAATAAGGGAGTATTCACTGCATATGGTCAGAAACACGAACTGGTTTATAGTTTCTGTGCTCCAGGTATTACAGATGGCTTTGCTGTGTAATTTCTACTGTCTTTGCTGTGTAATTTAATGTCTCAGTAATGTCTCATTACTAAAACAAAGAAACAATAACAGATATTGACCATGCCAAAAAATACAAAGCCAAACTGCTAAATAGTTACTTGAAGGGGTACAGAAGTGCGTAAGTCAACACTGATTTCAGAGAATGGCCCAACACATTCCAAAGAATCTTTCATTTCTGCAGCTGTGATTTATACTGCATGTTCTAATAACTAGAGGAACAAAGGCAGAGGGAAACACTAATTTGATATCAACTCATTTTTGGAACTGTGGTCTGAAAGGTAAGAATTCTTAAGAGAAAAGAACACAACTCAAACTTATGTTTATAGACTCTATTACCATTTCAACATCATTTTGATTTCATGTTGAAAAACATAGGCCTGAGACAGCAATCTTATGAGAAACAATGACACTAACTTAACTTCATGCCTTTGCTGCCTGTTGCTCATGAACTTAGCTCCAACCCCTACCACGCAAATTTCTCTTTCAGTGCGACGGCTTGCTACAGCTTCCTATTTCAGAGGAAGATATTGCTACACTATCTTAAAATAACTTTTCAATTTAGACTAGAGCTTGTGGAACAACATAAGTGATTGGAAAAAATTGGTAAGTTCACAGGAACTGAGGAATCCCTCAGTAAAGCAGTGTCTTATCTGATCAACTAGATAGAGATTTCAGAATCTTACTGACAGGTTAGAGAGGTTTATTTTAATATGTATATATGACTACAGGATATTTTTTTAATTATTAAAACCTTTTTATAGTTGAATTCAGCTGAATATTTAGCTATCACTATTTAATATTTTTTTTTCCTCTGTGAAGTTTAATAATTATGCTGGTGCTATCTCTGTTAAACAGTTAAAGTCATCCTCCTTTTCATTCACTCCTCCCATCTCATTCAGCTTCCTTATGTGACTGTCAAAACTTGCTCTGACCTAAACATTAGAATAGGCCTAGAGTAAGCCACATTTTGAGTCAGGGAAGAGTATTGTTTTGGTCAGTACAAGACAATGACACTTTTATTTACTTTTCCTCAGTTTGTATTTTGTTATTTGTGTATTATCATTTTTAAGGCAAATTTAGAATCTACACTTTTCAGACTTTGTTTCAAGATATTTGCCTTCAATTAAAGACTGCAGACACATTAGACAGGAAAAATAATTCATTCTGATCTCCATTGATATGACTAAAACCCTGGTTAACACATCTCTTGTTACAAGGTAATTTCCATTCCAAATAACAAAAGCCAGCAATATGTCTCACCACATTATGTCAACATGGAAATCTTGAACAAACATCAAGATGTAACAGATCAGCACTTTTTAATGCGGACTCTTCATCATAGCCCATACCTCTTGACTTTCCTCTTCACAAAATCATGAGGCACTGTAAAGTCTGCTATATGTTGTTTTGCTTGGTGAGGGGACCATGTGCAGCTGGGAAGCCACCAGCATAGCTCCAAACACCTCCTTGCCCTCCTTGAGGATGCTACTGATCAGGTCCATCTGGTTAGTGGATCATAGGATTGCAAAAACGAGTTGTCTCTGGAGCAGAAGAAAGGCTGCGCATGAGGAGGGAGTAAATTTGTTTGACTATGGAGCTTGACATTTCAGAAACCTGAAGTCTGGGCCAGAAAACCTCCTCTCACATGACAGCAGCTGAATCCTTTATTCAGCCTGACTCTAACTAAGCTCACCTGTAGCTACAGGAAACATTCCTGTTCGGAATTCTGGGAAGTCCTGGTGGGAAGAAAAACCTGTAAAGATCATCATCCAGGACTTTTCTCAGACTGGATTTAACATAATTTTGCGATTTCCTTGCAGTGCTGTTGCTAGTATTTCATCAGGTTTACCTTTTTTTCATTCAGGCGTATTTACTAATATTTCCCATGATTCACTTGCTATAGTGGCCGTTTCTAGAAGATGTTAAGTAAAGAAACATTAAGCCATTTCTAAGTCACAGGAGCATAAAGGAAACAATAAATAATGTAATTATAATGTAATTTATATTACACGTCATCTTGTAGAAAATGCTGTGAGATTCTATTGTCTAGAAATAATGAAAATTTTAACTTATTGTGTCTATGGAATAAGTAGCAACACAGTCATTTATTCAAAAATTGCCTAATATACAACATATTCCTTTTCTTTTTGACTGCTTCGTAAGTACAAATGCTAGAAGAAAATAGATATACGTAAGAACATTACTGCTCAAAGCAGTATATGTAAGTAATCTGTAAGTCATCTTACAGATAATCTAATTTTTAAAAGGCTGCAGAAGAATTGCGACTTTGCCTATTATTACAAATCGATTTTCCAGCACTAAGTGTTGACTAGCAATGCCGAAAAAAAAAAGTTAAGCAAGAGTGGGAAGCAAAACAACAGAGCTTGTAGTGCTCATACGCTTGAAAAAGAGCAGGGTGCAAGTTCCTAAACTTGGATAAAAAGAAACTTTCTTTTAAATAGTTCACAATATACTGAGGAAGTCTGATTCTCTGTAAGAGGGTACTAGGTTTAAAGAGATCTGATTCTGCTCTTGGCTCACACACTCTCTTACTGCATGGGCTTCAGCAAAATATTCCATTTTTCACTGACTCCCTTCCCATTGTTTGCAAGTTCTGCTTATTTAAATTGAAAGACCTCAGGAAAAACAAGCCAAAACAGTTTCTTATTGTTGTACTCACTATATTCCAAGGCAAATTTATAGTACTGCAATAACACAGATAATAATAATGCTGTACTTACATTTATATTGATCATGTGACTGAAGCATGGAGTATAATGCATGTGTACAGAGGAACTGAGGTATGACTGTCTAAGAAACAAACTTTTACATAGAGGAAGGTAGAGAAAAAAGAGGCTGCTAGAGGTGTAGTGACACTGGAAGCTTCTGTGTCCATCCTTTTTTCATGTCTTTCATTTGGTAGACATACCAGAACTGCAGGGACCAGGTTCGTTTTGGTGCTGCACTGTCACAGGAGTTTTCTGGGTTGCACAGACATAGATGATCATGGCTTTTTACTAAGAGGAAAAAAAAAATAGATTTGTGCTGCACCTCTTATGCAAGAATGTTGCCTCCTGACCCTCCAAAATCACTGTTAGATTTTAGTTCACAAAAACCAGTAGGAGTTTATAAGCTCCATAATTTTGAATTCTCGATTTAAGATTTCCTAATTTATAGAATGCCTCTCTGTTTTTAACAGTAATTTGCAAATACTATTCACAGTATAACACAGCCTGGGGAAGCACTTTTTCACTCCACTTAGTTTTTTCTCCTTCTCATCCACAGGAAAACCATGCCTGGCAGCTGTACCAAATAACTATGTCAAGCTTGTTCTGAAATTCTGAGAACACCTTGGTTTCTCACGTTTTCCATTGGAGAAAGGCATAGACTGAAAATTGTACTTTTAAAGCTGCATTACAAGAAAAGAGGAGAGAATGGCTATATTTATTTCATGTGCATAATCTTTTTACCCATCCTTACCCACTTAGCTCAGTGTGCTTTTCCAGCTCCTCCCTCTCTGTCTGGCTCTGTCTTCACCTGATGAGCTCCTGGGTCAAAAGCACTGAATCTTGTAGTTTCCAGACCAATATCCATATCAGCATTTGAGGAAGACCAAGCTGTTTCCCCTTCTTCATTCATAGCCATTGCTCCAAAGGGAGAACAACACAATCCATGCACTTGCTCAGTAACTTTTTATTAAAGTGGTTTTCAGTTCACAGCCTCCTCTAAAATGTGCTGCAGAGGTGGTTTGTGCGTAAAGTGAGAATGGAGACTGGGAGACGCGTGGTGATGAAAGGACTGTGGTAAAGCAGTGTGCTCTTCCACAAAACAGCATGAGCACAAACTTTAGGACAATTTATAAAATGGAAGCAGATGTTTATCTTGACTACACAGACATAAGGTCTTTCTTCCCCTAGCCATATAAAATTAATATTAATCATCAGAATGTGACATCAAACAATACAAATTATTAGAACTTTCTACACAGAAATGAAAAAAAAAGGTCCTGTTTTTTAAAATATGCATGCAAGCAAAGATAGATGGGTTATTTTACTAATAGTCTCATGCAGGTTCTTGTCCTTTTAAAATATTTTTATTATTACTAATTACTTATGTTCTAAGTCGAGGGTGTCCCAGTTTTAGCTGGGACAGAGTTTTTTTTTAACAGCCAGAAGAGCTCCCTGTTTTGGTTTCACTCAGAGGCTCACTCTGAGAAGAATGTTGATAGCAAGCTGATGTTTGTGGTTGGAAGTGAAACTCCAAGGACTTTTCAGTGTGCGGAGTACAGAAACACGGCAGGATAAGGGGGGAGCATAGCTGGGACAAGGGGGACACGATTCCCCTTGTCATTTGTGTGGAACTTAAGACTGAGGGCCAAACTGGCCAATTAGTATTCCATATCATGCAGCGTCATGCCCAGTATAAAAGCGAGGGTCAGCCGGGAAGAGGGGCTTTTGCGCTTTTGCTCTTTTTTGCACTTTTGCTCTTTTGCGCTTGCTGCGCTGTTGCTCTGCTGTTTTTTTTCTTTCTCTCTCTCTCTCTCTTTCTCTCCCTCTCTGCCCCTCTCTATTTCGGGGCCTCGCGTTCGTCCGGGATTTGCAGTTTTCGGGACGAGACGGGCTTCGCATACGAGGGGTGGTGAGCACCTACATTGTATTAAATCATCTGTATTAAATCATTCTTATCTCAACCCACGGGTTTCACGTTTATCCTTTAATTCTCTCCCTCATTCCTGGGGGTGGGGGAGGGGGAGTGACCGGCTGTGTGTGGGGTGGTTCAACATAACCCACGACAAGGGGAAAACAATAGTTTCTCTGTTCATTCTTAGACCATTGCACACTGCCAGAGTGCACGTGAGCAAGCTTGTATTTCTTCAGCCAAGTAAGTGCAAGCCACAATCTTGACAATGTTTAAGGTGCAAGACAGAGTGCAGATTTGACCAGTTCTATGTGTTTTTGAAAGCTCTGGCTTTCTCTGTAGGAAATTTGTCCTACAACATTTGACCTCTTGTTGTTTATACATTTCACATGGTCCTAGTAAAAGATTCATATTCTTTTATATATTTTCCTGTAGGCTAATAAATCTTGATTTAAAGCAGCCCAGATTTCTCTACAAGGACCTAAAGAATTTTAAATCAAAATTTTATTTGACTAAAATGAGAATGGAAATTCCATTCTGAAACTAGACGTGTAGCTTTACAATAGAGAAAAACGAAATTAGGCAAGAAAACAAAAGCTACAAGGTTTCTACACCCCTCTCCTTCTACCAGCAGTGTTCTTGAAGGCTGATCCTTGCTCTTGGTCCCTCAGTGGCTTTCTGACGAACACAACCTCTGCCCTGGTCCCTAGGAAGCACTTTCTGGGAAGGCTGAGATCTGTCTGCTCCTTGCTGCCCACTGCAGTCCCTTTAGTCTCTACGTGAGACTAAGCAGCTCTTGCTGTTGCCTTTTCTCCTCTGCAGTTCCCTTAGGAAAGAGACAACCTTCCTCCACATAGCCCACCTGATCTCATCTTGTCAAGTACAGGTAAGCCCTCTCAAAACCAAGAATGAGCAGCGAATACCTTGCCTCAAAGCAGGTCAAGAGTTTTCCTCACTTCTTTTGGAGGCGGATGATAGAGAGCTCTGTCCAAACAGGCTGGCTGTGAGCCAGATCCCCAGCTACGTGGCTTCCATGTCAGTGCAGACTTGCACTCGACTTGCTCGAAGTCAGGCAATGCTCATTCATGTTTGCAAAAGATCATGGAGATATACTCAAAAATAAACATCAGGTATGTCTGCAGACATATAAAAATATGAATACAGAGCTAATTTAGAGCTCACTCAAGTTTTGCTTGTATACACACGTGCATGTTATGACAGCCTGTAGTCTACTAAATTACTATTATCTGTATTTACCATTTATTTTTATTTTGTTACCACTTAAAAACAAGTCTGGGTCTCATTGTGCTAGACACTGCATGAACATAATTGATGAGAAAGTCTGTGTCCCTAAAAGCTTTTAGTCTGAAGGATAAGACATGAAACAATCAAATCAACTGGATGAACTTGGGGGAAAATATGCTCAAAAAAATAAATCCACAGTTTAATATGTTCTGCATCACAGTGACAATTTCTCCATCTGTTTCTGACTGATAACAGCCTGAGAGGTACCACTTTCCCTGTTACTGCTTTATTTAGTAAAATGTTATGTTAAAAAAAAAATGTTGCCTCTCTGTGGGGAGTTAGTGGAATGAGTACAAGTGAATACAACTCTTTAGAGGTTTTGGTCTTCCAATTACTTCCAAAGGAAGATAAATGCAGTAAGCATCAAAGTGATTGTTCACTGTCCTATATTGTCAATAAAACTGGTAGTTCTAATAACAGACAAGTAAAAGAAACCAAGTACATCTCAGTCCTTCAACCTTCCTGTGTGTACTCCCACTGAAGTCAAGAGTTGTACGGGATTGGATTCAGCAGAAAGATGTTGCATGTTAAAGTTTTGATTCAGGAAATGAATGCAAATATACTAAACCAAAGTACAGAGAAGAGAGAGATTTCTCTTTCTTTTAACTTTTCAGAGAGAGGAAAAAATCTCCTTTTAAAAGATACTACCCAGCAAAAGTAAATCTAAGCAATTTTACTTAAAATAGCTAAATATGTATTATGTTCACAACCCTTTTATCAGCCTTTTAATGTAATCCATAATATTTCCATTGATGGAAACCAGCAACTTATGTCCATTGCAATTATGATTCATGATAATTGTGTTGTCTTAAAGAATTTTGTTAAAATTTTCAAAGGATATCAAACTAATAGAAAAATTAAAGGCATCATTTCTGTATTTATTCACTCTAGAAAAAAGCTGAAATTTAATATGGTCACTCATAAATCATTATTGACATACATTACAACACCCTTTAATATCTAGTGTACAGAAAAGAATTGCTCTGGCTTTTTTTTCTGGACATGGTTTGCTTTCATTCAAAGTATAGACAAAGCATATTACACCTAATATTTGCTAAGATTGATTTGCCTTAAAATCTAACATCTAGCATCATTTTCGTTGATGCATCCTAAGTAAGGATAACATCTAGTAGTCTAGATAATTGTCTAAGATAAATCTTAAATTTTAGGTTTACATCACAGTATAAAGGATGGGATGTGGCGACTTTATTTCTGTCTTCTTTAATTTCATAAGCAATATTTAAAGGGTCAGCTTTATTTATCAAACTGATTCTTCATTGATTTTTGCTTCTGCCATGTAGTTTATTGATTTATTTGTTCTACCGAAAATTGTCTGTCAGCTGCTTTATTTGACCAGCTGACCTTTCAAAAACATGATTAAGGAGCAAGCACTTCATCCTGGGTTATGGATGTGAGAACTTCTGGCTGAGGAAGAGTCACACACATCTGGGGCAACTACTGTTTGCTTAGCGAGTCTTTGTCCATGCTCAGTTGCTCTGTGACCCAAGCTGATGCAGCTGAACTTCTTCACTTCCCTCAACCAGGTCATCTAAAAGTAGTTTGAGATTCTCCATCTTACGTTGTGATCCATAACATAACGTATGATATAGTGTGTTGCACTATATTTAGGTACACTAATTTATCTACATCTCAGAGGATTAGGTTGCTTTTATTGTCCTTTCATAGGTAACAGGAAAAATGTAATCCCATCTAGTAATTAATTTAAAAGCTAACATAAGCTTTCTGGCTGTATTTTGAAGTGTCTTCTTCCCTTTTTCATTTCTTTCTTTTCTCTGATATGATCAATAGTCTTCTATTTGTCAGTCAGGCCATCTCCTACTTGACTGTTAATTTAGAAACTTCCTGAAATAGAATTTTTCACCTTCAGTTTTCAATTTACACATTCCAAGCATGAATTCTCAGGTAACATGAAAGATAGTGTCTTTCTCATCACAAGAAAAAAGAAAATTTCTGGCTATTTTCAAAATTATTTTCAAAGGATGGAAGTGGGCTGCAGTGTTTTGACTAGACTTCTTTCCTTATTTTTGTTGCTTGTTTTTCTTTTTTTTTTTTTTTCTGGAAGACCCAAAACTGTTTAAAACTCAAGCCATAATGTAAGTCATTACATTATAAAGATTACTTTGAAATCTTATATTAACTTAGTATTCTTTAACTTAGAGACCTAGGCTACCCAGTAACATACTGGAAAGCATAGGCTTCCCTGACAGGAGAGATATGAAGAAATGATGCTCTTTGCTTCATCTGGTTTATTTTTGATTTTGAATATAGGCTTAGAGAAGACAAATAAGGTAAATAAATATCAGAGAATCCGATGCCTAAATTATCACAGCATAACATTGTACCTCCTAAATAAATTATTTCAATATTTATATTATATTTGATTTTTTAAACTAGTGCTTCCTTCCTTTTTTAGTTGTACCTAAGTGTTACGGGACCATTCTTGGTCTCAAAATCTAAAGAAATTTGAAGACTAAATCTTTCTGTTTTTCTACTAAAGGACAGCTAAATCAAGAAATGTTTGTTAGTATTTTATGAGAAAAGGCATGGTAGTAGATGTAAAAGGAACAGAAGGGAAGGAATAGAACATTAAAAGTAAGTGAAACACTAAGAGCAGAAAATAATGATCCAAGAATAAAGTTGCCTGTAATTTCTTCTTACTCTTGGTTTTCTTTTTTGATGCAGACAGAGACTGATTTTATATACTGTTCAAAATATAGTCATTTATACATCTCAGATAATGATATTAAAAAATAACATTATCATATACCATTTCACACATCAAATACTCATTTTCAATGCAATATAGATCTTAAAGTTTTGAGTGGTTTGCTAATCTTAAAAGATCTTAAGTAGAGGTTCATATTTAGAGCATACAATTAAATTCTGGTTTCTGTTTTGATTTGCATATGCTACTACTCTGCTTATTTTTCAGTAGATTTCATTGTGTTGATAAATATCTTTTCTTTCATTGATAAAATATGGAAGTATCCATATATTAGTTTTCCATATGCACATTTTAAGGAATAAAGAAAACTGCATTTTAATGGAAAATTCATTGAGAAACGGTCAACATTTACATTTATATTGTTCTTGTATCTTTTTGTGCTATGTGCTTATATGAAACTTGTTTACTGTTATGGTTTAGAAGTCATTTATGTCTATAAAAAACATAACACTTTAAAGATAACAAAAAGAGAAAAGAAAGTTATGTAGTTTATCCAAACTCTAAGTAAAGGGAAGTCTGATAGGTTGTTTTAAATATTTTACATTTTCTTTCAAGGCAAAGGAATGTGGGATTTTATTTGATATTAAAATGTTTTATTAAACCTTAATGGATTCCTTATTCCTGCTAGTAATCATAATCCTTTTTAAATGATATGGCACCGTTGCATACAGCAAATAATGTCGCTTTCACTGCAATATATACTGAAGCCAATAACAACAATACCTTATTGTGAAGCAAAGTTAATAGCTGTAACTGGCAGCAATATTTCAGCCTCTTGCCAGCTTATAGCTGATAAAATATTAATTCTTATGTCTGTCACAGAGAATTGCAATTGCTGAGCTACACCACTTACCAGACATTGTCAACTACTAAATATTTCATCAAAAATGACGTAGCAAATCAAGGCTATTATGTGTTGTTGCAGGGTTTTTTTCAGTCATTGGATACCTACATGTCAATACTGCCCTTGGCTAGCAGCATACTTGCTTCTTCTAAAGAAGCCAAGAAGTTCCACACTAGGATATGTGCAATCCACAAGTTCCACACTAGGATACGTGCAATCCACAGCACGCTGCCAGTTAACCCCAAGCCATGGGTACGGGTGCATTGCAGGGGTCGGTGGAGCAGAGTCCATTAAGCTGCTCAGGCAGCTACTTTTGAATTGCCACGAAAGACAATCTGACATATTACAGGTAACTGAAATTGATGGTGGTTTACCTTAATATGACAGGCTCTAAACTGCTGTGGTTCATTATCTCAGAAGCAACTGAGCAGCCCCAGCACCTGGCTGGGAACTGACAGGAGCAGGGACAGACAGGTAGCTTGGACCCGAAATCAAGCCCAAAGCCTTGGACGCAGGAGACAAAGACCGGAGCTGGGAGGATGGTTGGGACTGTCACACTCTTCTGGGGAAGTACATTTCCCGGGTCCTTTCACTACTCACTTTTGGCTACTATTGGACAGAGGGTACTGTCCAATAAATGACCCTTTGGTCCATATGATTCAAGTTTCTGTTACCTACTCTTTCAAATATGCCTAGCGATCACAGTTCAGGAATGTCCAAAGTACTTTGAAAAGATGAGGAGCACAGTGTATTTACCCATACTGAAAGTCCAGGTTTGTTAGCAGCATCAGACTGACACAAGAAAACAACCTGCAGATTCTCAGGTCTCTCAGCCATCCTGGACTGCTTTGCACCCTGACTTATTGTATCGTATAGAAATATCTTTTTTTTTTTTGCAGAACACTTTTCTACCTAATGATACTTTGTATGTGTTTACTATGCTTCTTTTTCTTCACTTATTTGTTTTCATTATCAGTATTTTAGGAATGTCTTTGCATTTGAGATTTTGGGATTGTCTTTCTCTGGGACTGAATTCAAATGCAGCTGCAAGGCTTGGGCACTGCAATAATACATCTATTCCCACTAAGTACTGCAGACACAGGGTTAACATTAAGCTTGATTCTTACAAACTGAAAAATGTAGGAAGTGAATATTTCTGTGACCCGAAGACCTTGATGTTTTAATTACAGTCCTCCTAACTATAGCTCTCCTTCTGATCATAACATGGGTCACATGCCTCCTGATCGTTCACTCTTTCTTTAAGATTTAATGTTCAGTCTCTAACTCCATTCTGCTTCTCTACATGCTGTCATTTTTGCGTACTAACTTATGTGGTGCCAGTGATTTTCATACACTGATTAACTGAATTAGTTATTGAATGGAGACATCATTTTATGATTGTTATCTTTCTCTTCACTCAAGCCTGCAACCTGCCCAAGACAAAGAAAGGCTGCTGTGTTCAGTGAATCATGCAGATGGTGTACATGGTGGTCACTGAAAATACATTCAAGTACTACTGAATCTTTGAAGAGTCTTTAACCTCCTTAGCAATCATGAAATATCTTTAAGATTAAGTTGCTGTTTTTTTTGAATTATTATTGTGAAAGCTTCATTTTCTAAAAGTGACCAGGCTTCTGCAACCCTGGTATTTTTAGTAGTTTATTTTAAAGGATTCTGATCATTAAAAAGTGATGAGCAATTATCCTGTGAAAATCAGGTCCCTTTGAAAATTTAAATCCCTCTGTATTATTTTCTTTTAATAGCTTCATATCTTGAGGGAAAAAATAAGGGAAAAATAAGCATTCCCTTGCAAGCACTGTGTGAAGTGCCATTCTTTTGGCAAAGAGAAGCTTAGACATGCATAATTTATCTACTTCCTATCTGTTACATGTGCCTTTTTTCCACATTTAGTCCCACAACAACTATAGAGATCACTACGTTGCAGATAGCTGGACAGATCCTTTTGAAGGCTATACTTGCTTATTTTATAATAAAATCTGACACTAAACAGTTTTTGTAGAGATGTACCTGATATTTTGTTACTGTAAAAGCACTAAATCTGGCACAGCTACCTTTCTTTTCTAGTTCATTTCTCTGATTAATTGTTAAGTATTCAGAAGAGGATATGTCCCTTGACGATCTACATATGATGCCAAGTGTATGTGACTTTGCTCTTAACTTGAACTAACTAAAAAGAAAATTATCCATGCCTATAGATTTATATCAGTTGGCACTGACATATCCCTCCTCTACAGAAGGCCAGCATTTAAGCCATGTTGAATCGCTAGTACACATATGATTTCACTTTGGAATACATCAATCACTTTATAATGAAAACAGAAGCTAAGGTATTTTAAAGTCAGCCTCTTTTTTTTTTTTATAAACCAAAACAAATCAAAACCCTTTTATTGAATCAAAAGTGGTTCCCACCTGTAGAGAAATTACCAATGTGCAAATTCAAATCTCAATTGACTATATCTATAGTGACATGTTGCCATTTCCTGAAGAAATGTTCTAAGCAGTTTATTTCTCTTTTCTGTCAGTTGATGGTCTGTCAGTCCTTTAAAAAGCAAATCTTTTCTCTGTAAAATCCAGAATAATCACATGCATATCAAATATTGTTTCACAGTATTTTCTAATTGTGGTCATTCATGATATGAAAATATTGAAGTCGAGTTTTCTGTATTACATAGGAGACATCATTTGAAATTATACACAGAAAAGGATTTGAGGCCCAGATTCATCACGATGCTACAACTGCTTAGTACTACAGGAAATGATGGGAAGGAGACGGCATCTAGTAGTGAGTATGGTCTTTGATTTCCCTTTCATTCTCTTCTTCTAGTTATTCGATGAAGGTAAATCATATAAAGCATTTCAGGTATGAACTACTTTGATATCACACACATTTTCTTGGAAAGAATTTAAATGTCAGAAAAAATATTTAAATGTTATTTTTATTCTAGAGCTGTGATGTGTGCACATACATGTAATTAATTAAGTAACCCAGCAAACATTTTCTTTGCATATTTTTCAAGAATTTAGATTATATTTTAGATTTTTAAGATAGTCTAATTTTGTGTTTGCATTGTAAACATTCCTAACAATTGCAACTGAAATTCAAGTTCTCTTTAATTAGGCTCTGTCGATATGTATGCCATAGGAAGAGAGTCCCAGGCATTAGCAGCATATATTATAACCAGATATATGATAAACAAATAACAATTTTTATCCTGGTTTTTCATAGAGTTTATGGAAAAGTTAAGTCTTTCTAAAATCCCATAAAATTTTTCCAGCTTTTCTGCTACAGAAAAGCTTGAAAATATGACCTCTACGAGTTGGAAGGACAAAAAAAGCTGAAACAGATATTAAAGTACAAAATGGAAAACAAACTTTAAATTTAATTGCATTTTTTCGGTTGGGTATTTGTTCATGATTTTCAAACGTGTTGTTTTTATCATTTTTGAAGTGAAAATAATTCTGTGTATGGAAGTATAAACAATCCTTGTTCATAACCCTTTGGTTTGATACCCAGAAAAATTACTTATCTATACAATGTGTATTATGCTTCAATATGTCTTCAACGTATTTAACTTAACATTAATGCAAATACTGTGTTGTATTTAATTGCAAATTTATTTTTAGTTTTCACACAAGCACATTTCAAGATGTGCTTCCACCACCTTCCTATCATAAAAAAACTGACCCTAACAGAGCTTTCAGGAGCATGTTCCTCCATTGTAAAGCTAAGTGGTTGCTTTTGTACATCCTTCTGCTAAAATACTATATGGGCTCAAATTAGAGCTTTTATGCCTGAAAACAGATAACAGTGGACTTTGGTGACAGCTATGGACCCAAAAGGCTATGGACAGCTATAGACTCCCCACTTGATGGGATGCTTCGCAGATGAATTTAGTTGGCTGTAGCACAGACACTAATAGCTGGTTTGTTCCTTTGTAACCAGATGACAGAAATAGTCAATTTTGCAGTGTAAGTCCATTGATTTACACAGGATCAGGACCTTGACAAGTCAGGACAAGGTGAACTGTTCCTAGGATGCCCCAGTTTCTCTCCATTGATTACAAAGTGGATACGGATGACTAGAGGAGATGTTTTGTGTACATCAAGTAAGATGATTCCTGCCCTTGGTGTCTATTCATTTAGCAATTCATTGATGAGAGCTTACACTACTTTTCAATCACTGCTCAATGAGCAATGGTCACTGCATGGGTCACTTAACTACCAACACAAGTGGTGTACATTAGCAGGTGTCTTTTTACCTCTTCCTGATTCCTCAAAGATCACAGGATCACCTTAGGATTGCTGTGCTACAGCTCTACTACAGCACTGGTAATAGCCCACAAGGATCAATGTATTAACTGGAGACTTCTTTAGACATTTGCCCTGGGCGCCATCACTCTATGCTACACTGACATATAAGTGAGGAAAAAATGCATATATCAGTTATATTTCAACTCCAGTTCCCTTAAATTTACTTGGCTTCCAACATCCAAACTTCAACTTCCTGTACAAGATGGCCTTAGGGCACCTTCTATCAGCAAAAAAGAATTAAGAAATGTTGGGATTTGCATAAGCTTTTTTGTATGGCTGCCATGCCAAAAAGAGGCCAAGAATGACATTTACTGAACTCTATACAAACATAAAATGCAAAATACTCAAAACAATTGAAAATTTTTTTTTTGGGGGGGAGCAGCTGAAGATATGAAATTGATATCTTCAGGGGAAAAAAAATTCATCTTAAAAAACTTGTACAAGAATGTCATTTTCAAGGAATGTAATAAACTTAATGATCACTGTACAGAGGCTGAATAGGGACATGATTTGGATCTTTTCCTGATCGTTTTAGCTGTCTCAGCACGATCCTTTAGACTTTCAACTTCTCCTTTGTCTTTTACAAAAATGTCTTCTTTATTCCTCACCCTACTATGATTCTTGCAATCTTTACCAGTATATAAGTTCATACAAATGGTTTTCTTGTGGTCTGTGTATTACATATTTGCTGCAGTTCTTCTGAGACAGAGGGGCTTATGTACCGAGACAACATTTGTTTCTAATTAAGAGTTCCGTAGCCTGACTAGGACATGAGAAATCATAATCCCAAACAGTTTTATCCATAAGATTTTAATTACCTTACACTCATATATATGCTAACTGTTGTCAATATTCATATATAGATGCCACTTTAATTTCATCTTACATAAAATAAAAGTGCTTATGAGTATTTTGAATGAGAACAGAATAAACATTCTGAAATCCATGAAATCCGTGAAATCAGTCATCCCTGAAATGTTTATTCCTTTGTTATGTCTTCATGACTCATGCTGAATTGTATATTACCCCTCAATGAGTTCTATGGCAGCCCTTTGGCAACTCGTAGAAAGAAGCAATTTAAAGATACATAAAATGTTTTGAAATATCTGCAGTTCTGATTTTCTTCAAGTTCACACCAAAATAGATGTCATTTAGAAGCTATGAAGTGGAGTAGCCTGGCAAGGAATGGGCCAGAATTTGCTCTTACTTAATTCTGTTAACAGGTCTTCTAGTGTTTCCAGGGCTTCGTTCACACATGTGTGTATTCAAGTAGGTACATATAATTTTAAAAACTGCCAGGCTGTTCTGCTTTCGCTTTCCCTCTACACATTTAAAGATCACCTGGGTTTTTCTCTACTCAGCAAGTTGGAATTAATTCACATGCCCTTCAGTTTGGTTTGTGTTAAAGAATCCAGAAAATCTAATTAGTTTTTCAAGAGATCCTTTGAACAGAGATTCATGAGACCTCATCCGGATATTCTTGCAGAAGTTCTTAGAACCAACAGGAAACTTTTCTTGTAGATGGACCAAGATTTGTAATGAATGCTTGACACACACAAGCCTACTCAGTAAACCTGTCATTACAGAGAACACCACTGAATAGCTACAGGCATTTTATTCAGTTTCAGTTAAAGTTTGGAAAAGGTATGCTGATGGCTGTTGGTTCAGTGTTTTGGGTTTTGGTTTAATTTTCCGTTGCTGGTTTGTAGTCTTTTTCAATATGGCTAGGGGGTAGTATTTATGTCGTAAAGCAGTTCTGAGGGCAAACTGTTTTCATACAGACAAGAAAATTGCACATACAGGCACAGCTGGCTAAGTTGTACAGCAGAGGTATCTGTTTTGCTTCTAGATAAATATCTATTGTATTTCACTTTGCCATTTCTTTCCTTTTTCCCATTTTCAAGCGGTTTTGGTTCTTACTCTTTTCTCTTTTGGTACAAGAGTATGAACCAAGATAACAGGAATTAGGTTTTTCTAGCTCACTCAGGTATGGGAACTAAAAAGTCTATGCTAACTAAAAAGTCTAGGCCAGTGCAATGCTGTCTTGGCATGCAGCAGTACTCCGCAAGGTTCACTTTCCAGAGTAGTGGGGAACAGCAACACGCAGTATGGCATGCCAGAGGCAGGTTGCAACAGACAGTTCGATGATTTCAGAATTCGATCTAACTTAATCTATCTGAATTCTTCCTCATAATCCTGGTCTTACTGAACTGTTTAATTACTGACTCTACAGTAAGAACAGTTGTTCAGTGCCCGTATTTGTCACTGTAGTTGCATTTCCTCTGACTTTCTTAATCTTTCATTTCAGGAAATGCCCTAAATGCAATGTAATATTCATTTGCCACTCACTTTCAGTAGCAAAGGTCTACTAAGTGACTTCTCCAAAACATTTACACAGATCTGTGACCTAATGTGTGGATTAAAGGTAAAAAAGATAATTGGGATTAATTACAATACATTACTGGTGCATGAAGCTACACGTTCAGGAAAATTTGCCAGCCATAATAATTAAATACTTCTAAAGTTATGCATTTCTAATTGAATATAATTTTCAGCATCTTAATGTGTCTACAGCTCTTGACAAGTTGCAGCTGCACTTGTACTTCTAACATAGAAAAAATACTATTTTAAAACTAACTCAGCATTATGGCAGAAATTTATTCCATTTTTTGATTCCTTGAGGTCAAGAAGGCAAGAAGTTGAGCTTTTTTCATTCCTAAGTACTCTGAGTACCTTAAAAAATATCTTACAGATAAATCTCTCTCATCATGCCTCTTCTTAAAAAAAATTAGACCTACCCAAACAGTAAAACAAGTAAATGCAGGAGAAAATCCAATCCTCTCATTGTAAACTTAAAAAATAAATTTTATTGAGCTTTTTAAGAAGAATATCCAACTTCCAAGGATAGAAAAGTTTATTACACTGATGATCCATCAGCAAAGCCCATATTATCACACTCTCTCTTCCTGTCTTTCTTCCTCTGCTCAGAAAAGTGATATAAATGGCTTACATTGTGTCAAGATGTGGTTATGACACAAGCTATGGCAGGAGAGAAAAGTTACAACAAGGGACGAGTGTCTTTTACAAAAATCTTCTAATAGATCCATGAGCAGTCATGGTTTAGACAGTTTTCAATGGCACAGCTTACTTCATTTGGGGAACAGGTACAGAAATAGCAGAAAAAGCATGGAATTTTCTGCTGCAGTGTATGCAGATCTTTGCTGTTACAGTATAGCTCTCATGTCTGCTCCATACATCACTGTATTCTAATGCATTATGCATGTATAGAATGATACATTTGAGAATATACTAGAGTGCTCTCCCGAGTAGGTTGCTTCAGTTAAGTGCTGTTTGCCTCACAGTTTCGGTGGCTGGCCTACCATTGAACTAGTAACCTGAACAACCAATATACACTAGATGAGGAAGTATAAACCCTGTGAATTCACTGGAGGCAGAAGTCTTGCTAAGCTGGACACTCCCTTTTACCCTGAAGAAATCAGTTGGGGGTAAGGAACCTTTAGCCACTTGGGATCTCATTTGCCAGGAGAGAAGCATGATGGAAGGCATATGGTAACTATACCTGCCTTGTAGTTCAGCAGTCAAGAAGTTAGACCATTTTCTTGAGAAGTGAGAGACCTGGCTTGTAGGCCCCACACAACCTAAAAGTGAGCCAAGCTACATCTTTCACCTGACAGATAATTGTTCTGACCAGTAGCCCATGAGGTATCTTCGGTATGGATGCTCTGGAGCACTCATCCTAAACTCGATGTACTGCACAGCTGGGAATTTGAGGGCGATGCTCCATGACTGAGCAACAAGAAAAGCGAGATTCTCAGTACTGAATTCTCACCCTGATTCCCAGATCTTTCAGTCATCATCTGCACAATTAAAAGAAATGGCAAGATACCTCTAATTATTCTCTCTTGTCGTTCCAAGTTGTTCAGTCACTACTGAATGGCTAGCTAACTAACTGAGGAAATAAAAACCTAGCACACACCGAAAATCTCCAGAGAAGCAGAATGAATATCGTGCCCACGCTGAGCTCAGCTGCAGCGTGGGTGCACTGCCAGCAGTGCCTCAACCAGCTAGTTTCAACCCAAGATAAGCCACAGTTAGAGTGGTCCTCTACAACATTTTATTCAAGGTTATATTGAAATACCTCAGCTGATGTTGCAATTATGTAAAACCAGGCTCATCTAGCACTTTCCAGTAGAAATTATAGAGCTTTTGTTTTAGAGATGGCTTCCCCAAATTTGGTGGTTCTGTGTATATGGTTTTGATTCAGTACATATGCTTAATGTCATTTAATAGGAAGACTCTTATTTTTAAATATTAGTAGTGTAATCTGATACCAAAAGTGTGTACATTTTTAATTAATATGATGAACTGAGCATGTATTTACAGCATATGCTGTGAATTATGCTACCAAATACGTTTACAGTAACTCTTTTTATGGGACATCTGCAATTCAAAGGTGCTTATTACCTCTTTCCATCATTTGAGGTCATAAGATGAACATAACACTCGTTCTTTTCTGAGTATTTTGAGCTGTCATGCTGGTCTCTCCTCATATTTTTTCCTTAATTTCCCCTGCAACACAATGAGTTAATCATTCTCAGACAGTATGTCCACAGAAAAATATCATTCTTTAGCAGATTTTTTTAAGTGTTTTCTTAAGGTCATCTTAATAATTCTTCATCTGCAGTGTGGACATTCACATGATGTTCAACATTCCTCTGAGAGACCACAATTTAAGATCTCTCATTTGCCCTTTTGAAGTATTTATCTTGTACAGTCATACAGGAAGTTGAACATATGTGATATTTTAGTAATCTCAGGAGAATGAATAACATAAAATTCATTCTCTGCAAAACTCCATTTGGAAGATATGAAACTAAAACTTTTCAATCAGTATTTTACTGTTTAATCTATGGTAATGCAACTATTTGTTTTTAAAGTAAATGTGTAAATGTTTTTATATTCTTGCCAATCTTCACAACTGAATGCTATTCTTCTATCTAAGTTCAGCTGATGCACTCATCATCCAGTGACACAGCTCAGGGGGTAGGACCCAACATCAGGACACAATTGCTCATCTTAGGAAAAAGTCATTGGGGTTGTATCCTGGACAAAGGAGAGGCTTCAATACTATACATGGGAGATAGCCTGCTTCTGCAACTGGTGATCAGCTGCTGTACAAAAAAACCCACACCAACCAGAAACGAAGACGTAGTGTAAACAGTAAAATAGAACTCGTAATAAACATACACAGTCAATATCTTTTCTTTGTAATCAAAATTCACACCTTCTAGGATATTTTAATCTGCCTCTTTTAAGAAGAGATTTTCAGTTAGTGAAAATTAAATCCAATTGTATCACAAGATTTATTCCTAATACTTAGCTAATATAAACTATTTCTGTCAGGTCTCCTTGTACAGCTTGAGCGGCTCAGACGTAACCTCAAAAAATCCCTTTTGGAGACTAATTTATAATCTGGTCTGGTGTGTGCATATGCATCTGTCAAAGGATATTTGTCACCTGATTACCAGGTTTCAGCTACAGACTGAGTCAGGTTTTCAGTTTTGTCTTGAACGCTCCACTTACATGACAACATTATTTTGCTAGAAACTTTGTAAATTATGAAGTTAGAAAAAACAAGGAAGTCTTAAATGTTGCTTTAACATTTAAAGGAAAGGTGATCAAAAATCAAGTGATTACTACTTTGGCAGCAGTAACAGATCCTCTAATTAAACAATCATATAGCAATTTATGAAACCGAGTTGTCTCAAGGCTTCTCAACAGTGTGAGCAAAATGGGATTTCACCACTTAAACAGTGAGAGATCATGATGAGAATGCTCATGTCATGATAAGGAGAAGTAAAGGGAACATGGAAGGCAGGAATAGGAGCAGGCATGGATATACTGGCCTTGGAAGCATGGGAAATTTGGACTGGATGACTACAGGGAAACCCCCTTCTCAGCTCCAGCAGATTTCCTCAGCAATTTCCCATCCCACCTCCTCCTTTCGTAGCTGAGAGAACCAGTAAAGTAAAAGTAAAGATGGTTTTGTGCCAATTACAGGAAATATTGGTCATGTCGAAAAAAAAAAAAAAGAGTCAAATCCAAAAGGTTATATAAGAAAATAAGTTAGGAAATCTACATTTTGAAGTATTCCCAAGGAAACGTAATATCTTTTGATCCTATCCCACTCCCACTGAACTCAAATGACAAAGTTCCTACCGGCTTCATGGGAAACAGAACCAGAGCTTATGTTACAACATGAGTAAGTGTATTGTATTGAAATTTCGTGATTCATTTTCAAATGTAACTTCAAAAATTAGTTTTGCTATTTCATATTTTAAGATTATATAAACAATGAGAATGTTTATAATAAGGGATTTTGAAAAAATTTGGGTATGGAGAATAAGATAATCTAATGACCATGTAATTTTACTCATATGCTCAGGAGAAAACGAATGCATCAGTGTTGTAATTATTAAAAGACACAAGAAGTATCAGATATATCTTGTTAGTATAGCCA
This sequence comes from Tauraco erythrolophus, assembly GCF_009769465.1. Classification (NCBI taxonomy): domain Eukaryota; kingdom Metazoa; phylum Chordata; class Aves; order Musophagiformes; family Musophagidae; genus Tauraco; species Tauraco erythrolophus. The sequence goes on from NC_141468.1 coordinate 49,001,080, forward strand.
GTGTACAATAAAATGTTAGTCTTTCTTCTCTCATTAACATCACTAGTTAATATCTGAAACAAAGAATGTCTTCAGAGAACTTCCTAGCAATACCGAAAGGTTGTTTGGACTTTATACAAAAGAGAGAATAGAATCTCACTGATTTTTTTTTTTTTTCCCAGAACCTGATTAAAAAATCACCTTCACATACACAAGATCTCCACAAAACAATTTTCTGACAGAGTAGCTGCATCTGCCTTGCCTTAGCCAAACTACTGACCTTGGCCTTTGAATGCCAAGGTTTTATACAACAAATGAGAACACTAATGCTGAAACTTATTTTGTCTTACACTTCTCTATCAAAAACTATGTCTGATTTATTACATTCCAAAATGACTGTAGTTTAGTTTTCAGATTGAGGGGCCCCAAAACGTGTGTTTATGTCAGCAGAGCAAAGATGAAGATTCTGTGATTCAGAGCAAAGGAAGAGTAGATTACATACATGTCTTAATCTTCTTATTCTGAAGGCTATTTTGACCCTCAAGAGAGATGAATGTAGGGGTTAAGGTTTTTTTTAAGTATTCCTCTTCCTCTGTCTTTTTTTTATGAGAAGGAGAGGAGAGGAGAGGAGAGGAGAGGAGAGGAGAGGAGAGGAGAGGAGATAGCTCTTTTTCTCCCCATTCTCTTGAAGCAAGCATTTCTTTTGTCTTCCCTGTCCCTAAAGAAATGCATGCCTTCTATTAAAGTGCAGGGGCTTACACAAAAATAGCTCAGCACACTAGGTTGCCTCTAGTTTATACTGAAAGCAACAATTGAAAGAAATACCTATTTTTCTATCCCAAAACTCAGCTATCAAGTGAATCCACTCGAGTCAACAGGGAATTTTTTCACTGAGGCCATTAGGACTTGGAGAAAAACAAGCAAAATCTGATGTAGTCTTCTGTTCAGAAGGGACTTCAGTTTTGCTCTAAAAATTAAACTTTCAGTGTTCAAATGAGTCAGAATGTAGGGGAAAAAATGATCTTTCATCCTCTGGCTATAGGATTTTATTGAGAATCTCTTTGTCTTTCCTATTAAAACATTCATATGCAAGCCTCATTTTTCTTCTATAAGTAGAAATAGCTAAAGTAATAATGAATAATAATCTGATCAGAGACTGCCAGCAAGCTTGGACTGCATGAGCCTTTCATACAGAGATTAGGAGTTTTTACTCTTTTCTTTGATCTCCAGTCTTGCCCTCGGCAATTGAAACTTTGCCAAATGGACCTTGACAACACTTCATGTCCACTCTGTCCTCATATGCTCAGGTTTCTGTGAAACTGCTGTAATTAAATCTGTTTCTATCAACAATTGTAAGAGATTTTCTTAGGCTGTGGGGCAAGATGAAACATTTCTGGCTTCTGGTCCATTTATATAATGACCACAGGTTGAAATTAGAAGCTTCAAGGCTTTACCTTTCTCTTGCTTATGCACAATCTAAGGTTCACCATAAAATGAAAGAGAACAGAGCAGATAAGAATCAAAATGAATTCAATAGCAACAAATAAAAAGAATATACAGAAAATTAGGGTCAAATCTTAGTTCTGCTAGTGTCAAAAGTAAAACATCTAGATATTTCACAATGGAGTTCATTTTAATTAAAATAGTATGAGTGAAAATACATTTTGTAAATCTGTACCTTTGTAAGTTTTATTTTATTTTAGATAATTTTTCTTGGAATGAACAGCTGAACAAAATAAAATATTCAATTAATTCCAATATATGACTATAACCTGAGCAATGAATTGCGATTTTCCTCTATAACTTTCACTCCATGAAGTGACAATCTCAAGTAGGCTAGGTCATGTCATACATACCCATTTGCATTCTTACCAAAGACCATAGTTTTCTCAGTCTTTTTTTTTTTCCCCTCTTTTTTTCTTTTCTTGAGCACAATTTTCATATACAGTAGAATATTAGTTTTAATTTAACTACGACTAAGATTTTGTCTGTGTTTTGTATCCCTGAGTGCTATCAGTCCGTCACTGTTAGTAATTCATTTTCTTGAACCTGGTTTTGGAGAAGAAAAGTACTTTCATACTTTTACTTTTTCCTTATAGTGTAAGATTATATATGTTTATTGCTTCAACTTTGAACATAAAAACTCTTATAACTACAGTGAACTCTTATTACTCTGGAATAAAGTAAATGTCCAGGACAGATCTCAAAATCAGAGTTTTGCATAATCTGAGTAGAAAGTTCTTAACTGGCTTTTCCCATGAACTTTTATTAAAGAGAGAACACATTCATTTGAAAATCTTCATCAATTCCACGTTTGTCATCTCCAGGCTACATTACTACAAGCTATTATATCTCTGGCTCTAGCAGGGAGTGAGGCGGAGCTCCAGCTGGGGGGAATGGGACAGCCAACTCTTCAGTTAGGTGAGTCACTACCTTTTCCTTGTAGCTTTAATTCATCCATCATCTCCTAATCACTACCCATTCCCTGTTCAAGAATCATAGAATCATAGAATCATAGAATCATAAAATGGTTAGGGTTGGAAGAGGTCTCAAAGATCATCTAGTTCCAACCCCCCTGCCATGGGCAGGGACACCCTCCACTACACCAGGTTGCTCAAAGCCTCATCCAACCTGGCCTTGAACACTTCCAGGGATGGGGCATCTACAACTTCTCTAGGCAACTTGTTCCAATGCCTCACCACCCTCTGAGTGAAAAATTTCTTCCTTATATCTAATCTAAATCTCCCCTCTTTCAGTTTAAAGCCATTTCCCCTTGCCCTATCACTACATGCCCTTGTGAAAAGTCCCTCTCCAGCTTTCCTGTAGGCCCCCTTTAAGTACTGGAAGGCTGCTATAAGATCACCCCGGAGCCTTCTCTTCTCCAGGCTGAACGGAAGAAGTTGCATTGCTCAGCTTCCTGACAAATTCAAGAATGTATCAACACTTTGGCTCTGACAATAGTATTTCCAGATCTGCAGCATATTTCAGGATTCCAGAAGGGAGTTAAGCCTAGTGTTTTGGTGTGGGGTAGTGGTGGTTTGGGGGGGCAGGGGTGTGTGTGTTATAATGAATAAGAGAGTACTTTCCTTTCTCTCCATATAATAAGCAATAATTTTATAGTTATCACACTTGTCTTTGAGGGACAGGACTTCAAATTCTGTTCTTTCTGATTCAGATTATAAATTTAGTTCCCCAGGTTCTCAGGCTCCATACATGATTCTTTTTTGAGATGGATGCTGATCATAGGATCCTGAGATGTAAGAAAAACATGTCCTTGTTTGGAATCATTAAACCAGGACTTAAACTAACTCCTGTAGTTAAACGCTTTACTATGAGGCTATGAGCTGTAGGTTATGAGTATTTAATCAGTATTTCTCAGTCAGGTCTAGAGAGGACCTAGGTACATCAATGGCTATACCTTCCCTCATGATCCATCAAGGCAAGAGGGAAGTATAGTTCACTGTAGTAAACACAAAATACTTGAAACTTGGACAAATTTTTCTTCTGTAGCTGCTCATAAGATTTGGAACTTCCACAGAGTATTCAAATAACTAAATTCCTTAAAAAGTCTTTTCTACTGTGGTTTTTGACTATACTTGAAAGAGTTCTACTTCAAAAAGCTAACTGCATTTTTGAGCTTTTTGTGATCTCGGGGAGCCAAAATCCAGGTTCCTTGAGTAAGTTCAGCTTCTAGTATTTGCTGTGCTAATTGGATTTATCTATGACTACTTACATGTCATAGTGGCAAGATCTACAGAAAACCCTACAGGGAAAAGATAAGTTCCCTAAGTAAAAATCCTATCTATTTCGTTCTGTGAAGGACATCCAACAGGTCAAAGGATAAGTCTCAATCAACTCTGACTTTTACTGCTCATTTCCCAACAATTGATATTGGCAATATAAGTAAAATGATGTAGAACAAGAAGTGAATATCCTAGTGAAATAAATACAGTTTAGAATCTGCCATCTCTCCTGCCTCACCTGGAGCTCAAGTAATTTTTTTAACTGGGTTATAAAAGTTAAATTCTTAGGGCTTTGGAAGACATTAAACTCACTTCTTTATCAACAGAGCATCTTGATAAGGAAAAGGAATGACTTCTGTAAAATCAAACACGAACTCTAAAAGAACTCTGGACTTCTTATAATACAAAGTTCATTATAGGTGGTTAATTATGGACAGTGGAATTTCTTTCCACATTTTGTTCTTTTTTGTTGGAAGCTTACTGAATGAATTGTAAATATAATAGAGAGAAATGACTTTCATGTGCCTGGCATGTAGTAGGAATGATTAAAAAGATGTAAATTTAACCCACAGAGTTTCTGTGTTTTGGAGAGAGCAATGATTTTAATCGATACTTTATTTGTTTGTTTGTTTGTTTATTTTCCAAATCTGGGTTTATGGCTGAATTCAGAGACTCTGCAACTGTTCAACATTGTCCCACATTTGTCTTGAAATTAAAGAAAGAAAAGTCCTCTCTCTACATTTCTTCTTCCTGGATAACTATATATATCTTGTAGAGTTCAATTAGAGAAAAAATAGATAAGATGTTTTTAAAATGTGTGAACTGAGATGACTGTAGCATTTCAGCGTGGACAAGAAGTCCTCTAGTCTTCCTGCCATGGGCATACCCATACCTATGCACAGACTCAACTCCATACTGACTTTTCCACCCAAGCATTTTGAAAAGACTGGGATTAATAACCTAGAGTATAAGAGATTATTTTATAATGATTACTAGATGTTATAAATTGTGATGAGTGGTTCATCTGATTTGATAAGCAACATTTCTTTAAAAGCAGAACTTCACACTCTTGCAATTAGAGTGGAGCTTAAAAAAATATTTAGTATTCACCTCTCAAAAAAAAAAAAAAAGCTGAAATAATTTTGAGTCCTGCATTGTTCTGCAGGTTTCCAGCATTCTGGAATCTATGTATAGTCTCCTAATTAAAACTCCATAAACCCAGCTACAAGCAGTCCACACCGTCCCCAATCTGGGGTAGACTCAGTTCTTTTTGCCCTAGGTAAGAAGAGCCAGATCTCCTGGGACCTCTATACAGGAGTCAACTGCTGGGAACTCGTTGAATGGCACTAGATTTGCTGAAAGTTGGTGAACCTGAAGATATTTTGAATAAAAGATTTCAGATGAGCCAGTATTAGCAAATGAAACGTGATTTTTTCCAAAAACCTTTAACCAACTCAAGCAATAAAAATATATTTACTGATATATCTGGTTTCAGAATGTAAATCTGAAAAATAGATTTATTCCAATGATGCTCACTGTAATTTTCATGGTAGTGACAGAAGTTCGTTTTAAAACTAGATCTTGTATTTCTGCCAATGCATAGTGTGCTTGACCTGCAATGCCCTTGCTATTCCAGTCCTAAGCCTCCCCTGAGCAAACTCTGACAGTCATACAAATGTGTGGATAGCAATGTGGATCTGTAGCAAGTTAACAGGGAAATAACATCAAAATATTAATTTCCACTTGTGATCTGAAGCAATTTTCCAGGTAAAATATTTTAGAGAGGTAACCTAGTGTTCCCAACCCTGTAACATCATTGCCTGATAACTGGTGTTCAGCTGGCTGTAATTTTGAAGTGAATACTCCAAAAATACCATTTGATGATAAAACCAAAGCTGAGATACCTTCACAGCATGAATAGATAGAGTCAAAGAAGGACAATAAATGTTGAAGGTTGCCTCTTCATTTTAGCAGAAAAAGACAGTCGTGCTTTGATGTGGTTGCTACACATGTCTATTACAGCAACAAAGAAAATACAATTTGATTTTTGACTGGCACTAGCACAGATCTTGGAAGATCATGTGATTTTAACATCAGCTTAAGCAATTCAAGGAGAGGCCGTCTAAAACCATGGAATGTTGGAGCTCGCCATGTGATGTAGAGGGACCAGCTTTCCCCCACTGCACTGTTGCCCATAGCAACAGGGAAGCATGTGATGGCTCTGATGTGTTACAGCCACCCAGCAACAGCGAGAGCTTGGATTTAAATGAAAGGGATGGAAATATTGACTCGGACAGCTGGAGTTTCCCAGTGCATTACAGTGATAATGCGAATTGATAATTCTGGTGGAAAAGGAGACAGGTATTAAAAAAAACCTGTAAGAAGAAGCGCCATTTAATTTTCTAAGATATATTTCCAAGAACTTTTAAAAGACAAAAATGAAGCAGGTGCACTTATCTTAGCGATAAATACACTGTTTTTTGTGGTTTTTTTCATTTATGCCTACTGTATCATAATGTAAGAAAGAAGAATGGTCAATACATTAACAGAGGAATTATCATGTACTCAGTAATGAAAATAAAGAATGAAGTAGAATGTATAAACCTTTAAAAAAGAAAAGTTTATTCATGTTTCAGAGTCCTTTTGTTACCAGGAATTGAAATAATGGTAAAACAAAGAACAAAGGTTAGAAATAGTGCTCATAGGCTTCAAGTCAATATATCCAGATATTAAATTTGCATTATTCACTATGTACATGCCATACTTCTGCAGCTGGACAGAATAGCATGCTCCTGGCGTATCCTAGAAACTCAAAACCATTAATTTCATTTTAATTCCAGTAGGTATTTAGAAGCACTTATATGTACAGCAAGTTAAAAATCTCCAAGTGGAATACTTTTTTATCAGAAAATGCTACACGACATGTTTTGATGAGACGTCATTTACAATATAAAGACTCAGGGTAGTCCCAGAAACTGGAATTTTTTTCCATGTTGTATGTTTCAGTGTTTCAATTTTTTTTCTCATATTTGAATTTTTTTATTCATTTTTCAAAGTTATATTTTGGATAATATATTACCTTCAGCGCTGGTTCGAAACACCTTTTAGATGTCTGAGTGACTCAAAAATAATTTTGCAATTTCATTTCATACAAACTCATTTTTATTTTTACTTTCCTAAACAGAAAAAAAATAAAATTGCCAAAAGTCTGCAGAAGTTCAAATCTTTTTCTGCTCACAACCTGGTATTTGCAGAAAAAGTTTACTTGTTAAGTTATAAAACAGAATAATGTTGTCTTTTTGCCTTATTCTTTCTGAAAATGTATATATTTGACAGAAAAACCTAAACCCAAAACTTTGCAGCTGTTATGAGTATATGCTAGTGAGTATATATTAAAATAATTAATTATAGGCTCTGTTCAAACAGCAACAACAGCAAAAATCACTTATATGTCTGATGAATAAGGTGTCTTAAGTAAAATCCTCCAAAGTATTAGATTGGAGCAATTCTAGTTTTTCACACTCATTTGAGTCATATTTCTAACAGTAACTGCTTATTTGCTATACTTCAATTTTTTTCTTTTAAAATAGAAATATTTTCAGAGGAAATATTTTTTTTTTCAGTGATTTCATTTTACAAGAACAGAATTACACACAAATCATAGAAACCTGTGCCATCTGACCATCACATTGCACAAGTATTCAACAGACTAATTCAGTCCACAACAGAATCTTTCCATCAAATGTAGTAGAAGACCTAAACAGGGCTTGGGCAGATCCGAGATGACTAGAACAAAAAATCCCCACATACTCTCACTCAGTGATGTCTTAACCTGAAGGCTGTTAAGATCAGTTGTTTCCTCCCTGTTTGATTTTAAAGTTCTCTGAACTCTTAAAATTTTGTTTTAGTGCATGCCCAGGGCTTCCCCAGCCCCAGGAGGTGCTTATCTCCTGTCTAAGCCTAATGCAGATCCAGAAGCGAGGTGCTTCTCTGCCAGGCACCTCCAGGGTCTGACACAGGCTGACAGGACTTCACAAAAATGTTGCGGCTGCTTTCTTTGCAATTGCAGCTGAGGGGAGAGGTAGTAGCCACAGAGATTCAAGCATTCAACCAGGAAACAGGCGATCTGGATTGAGTTCTCTCCTTCGCCTGAGGGATTCAAACCCACATCACCTACCTCCCAGGAGAGTCATGTAAGAACGAAGCTGTAGGTTATTTGAGGGATCAGAAGTAAAGCAAGTATGTGAAGGGGTGCTCTTTGCATGTTCTGCATGGGTGTTACCTCTGTAGATTAAAAACAGAAGTCAGATGGGTTTGTGGCATCCATCTGAACATGGAGAGCCTGTGTCATGTTTGACTTAAGTACAGAAATGATCTTTAGAGAAGGGACTCAGAAAATCCTCCAGCATTGTTCAAGTCCCAGCCATCAGCTTGTGGCATCAAGCCCCTCTTTTACTTGTCTCATGAATTTCAGTGCTGAGACAGCAAACGGACAGCAAAATGGGATCATAATATTGTTCAAGGAAAGTGTGGCCTAGCTGCCATATAATGAAGCTTTATGGCTTTGAACCTCTCCTACTGAGGAGAATTTTGAACCCAAGCAGGGGACACTTTCAAATAGAGGTGTAAAAGACAAGTAACTACTCCACCTCTCTTTCTCATTCTCCTTTTCTTTCTCTCTCTCTTTTAAGAAAAGTACACCCCACAGCCTTTTAAAAGACTGGACCTTTTGAATATAAAGTGTCCTCCTGCAGCCCTTGCTCTTCATTTGCAAATCACTGTGTCAGATGTAGTGTTCCTCAGTGTGTTGTGCAGACTGGCCCTTTCCCAGTGTCTCCTCCTTTCTGGTCCCATTCTGAAACAGCTAATTCTCCTCTTCATAGGAACCCTAAGTGCCTTACTCAAAACTTAGTTTCCACCAAGAAAAAGTATGCCTAAAAATTATCTACTTTATTAAACATAATTCGTCATTGAATGCAGACATTCAAGGAATAGAAAAAACCTGGCTGAATGCTCAAAACGCAAAGTAAATTATTAGAATAAAACCCCAAAACATTATTTTATATCTAAGCTAAATATTTGTGATGTGAAAAGCCTTGCATTACTTTCTAAATTAGATAACTTCCTCTTTAGGCTTGCTTTCTCAGTGCCATCATTACTGGAAATCACTTGTAAGAGAAATTTGTACAGAGTACATCCAACCGAATGGCTGATTACAGTGAAAGTGAGATGCCAGTTTGAAATAGAATGATTATAGCTTTTTTCCTTCACATCCATTCAATCACAGTAATCCTATGCAGTTTAATTCTGTGAATCTTTGTTTATCTCATATCAAGATTACTCTCTTGATTGTTTGCAGATCAGAGATTTCAGGGCAGCAAAGAGGGAGTCTGAAGGAGTGCTTTCATTTAAATATACCATCACCACTTTTGTTAACATTTTCCCTGCTTCATGATATCACATAATTGGGAAAGTCATCAAAGTAAGAAAAAAATGTGTGATTGTAGTAAGTCCAATAGTTATAAAAGTTCTATATAGCTTAGCACCAGGAGATTGAATTCATTTCAGTAGTACAGTATTACAAGGGACAGCAGTATGTGCATACATGTATATGGGTAACTGAATGAACATCCAGGTATATGAACATATAAGTACCTATTCCATATAGAGAAGTATAGCAAAAGGATGGTGACAAATACACTTGCATTTACATGACAGGCAGTTTCTTTTTTCCTTCATGCATATCTTGTTTCTGTATCTTCATATTCTTACATAAAGTCTGAACAGTTAGTTTCATTTAGACAACATTTTGCTCAGCCCTCAAATTTATATTGAATCTTCATTTTTGGCTTACCTTATTAAGTGTCATTGAGTACCTTTGAATAATTGTTTCACTGAAAAATAACATTTAAAGTGAATGAACAATAAACAAAGGTATTTAAAGAGTTTGCTGCCAGGCAGAATGATATCGTTAAATCACCTATTGTTTAGCCTTTTTTATTGGAAAACCGATAGATGAAATAATTTACAAGGAAAGAACCTGAACATTCCCTGACATGCATTCTGCATTTATTTCTCATAGCTTAGGAATTTTAAATTGTAGGGGATCCTGGCCAAACAATATAACATAATTGTGATTTGTATTTCTAAAGGTAAAGTGCAAGCTAGCAGATTTGAAGATTATAATAATAGCATTTGCTATATAGAAGCAACCCATGCCAAATGTTTGGAGGGACTTAAGAACTAGAGTTACAGTAAAGTATGGGTTAATTTAGAAAAGAAAAAAAAAAAAGAAAATAAAAGAATTGTAATATCCAGAATCCTGATTTCAGTTTGCTGTTTCAACATCTTCTTTAGATATGCAAGACTAGGTATCAAAAATCTTGATTTTGTTCCGAGTTCTGTGAATTTTTCCCAAATAGAAGTAATGTTAGAAATCACTAAAATGGAAAAAAAAATATTTTCCTTAACTTGTTCTGTTAAAATTTCAATGATCTCTAAAATTCTCTAAGGTTTCTTGAAGATGCAGCAGAGTTCACAGGCTGAGAAGAGCAGTTAAAGCAGTTTTAAATACCCGGACATCAGCAAAGTGTTTGACACTTTCACACAGCCTCCTTCTAGGCAAACTGGCAAGATACTCACCTGGATGGGTGATCAATGAGATGGGTAGGAAATTGGCTGTACTCAGAGGGTGGCAATCAATGGTTTTTACTCAGACTGGCATCCTGTCACATGCAGGGTCCCCCAGGGATCAATATCGATCCCCACACTGTTCAACATCTTCATAAATTATCTGGATGACGGGACTGAAAGCACCCTCACCAAGTTTGCTGATGACACTAACATGGGTGATGTCTTTACCACTTAAGGAAGTTCAATTTCTTATTTTAAGTGTTCTAGAGAGTACTTTCTATGCTGTCTTTATGTCCAGCAACTTCTTTCGATATCATTAATCCATCACTCCTAAGTAGCAGAGATGCTACCCACATTTAGTCTGCATTAACTTTCTGATTTGGATATTGTATGCATTCTCCTCAGAGGGAGGAACGAAGAAAGCAGCACTGCTGGATTTTTTCTCAAATATTGTCTGATGGCCTTGTACTAGGGCTTAATATTTTATCTGAATTAGAAATAATGGAGACAGTTTTCTTATGTATTTGTGTATGAGGATTAGATTCTTTGGTGTCTAATTAACAGCAAGAACAGTTTGGGGGAACTTTCTTCTGTGCAAGTTGCTTATTTTCATAAAACTTGTATTTCTATGAACATTGCAGTCTTGAGGGTTCTGTGTCTTTCATACTTGATATCTACAAATGGATTCAAAAAAAGGGAATGTGCCTCCACAAGCATTCACACATTAAGTACACTGTATAGAACTTTCTTATTGAGGAAACCGAAATCCCATTCTCTCATTGTTTGTAGTGACAATAGATGAAAGAAACACTTTTATTATTATTTACATGATTAAATATATATTCTGTTATAAAGCAGATAACTTTTTGAAATGTAACTCATCCCTAAATGTTGCCAAAAGTCAAACTCAAGTCTGCAGAAAGGTGTTATGTCTGATTAGAAATGTGTACTACATAAGAAGCTGATTTATTTAACTTTACAGATAACCTGGAGAGGTCACCTAGTGAGAATCACTTCTCACCATGCAAGAGCTGCAAATTATGTCTGAAGTGAATATTTCTGATTAAAATTGACACTTCTGAGCCTCCTGTTGACCAACACTGGTTTGCTTAAGCAGTAACCTCATTTCAGCTGAAAATGCCTTCAGCACACACACTTTCAGTTCTGTACTCCACTCTGCTCTATTTTTGCAGGACAAATCTCAAACATTTATCCCAGACATATCCACCAGTCTATGGAGGTACCTTGAGTATTTTCCCCTATCATTTTTGCAACTGCTGTGCTGAAGTAGTAAGCAGTGTAGTAGCTGAAAATTTCTGCTTTCTTCTCAGTTGATATCTCTTACAAGTCTTCTGATCACCTGCTGTTCTACTACTGCCTTGTGATCACTGACCATATGGACTTCCCAGTGCCAGCCCTACTATTTTATCTTGTGACATCATTCTGATACATATCTACCTTTTCCTAGAGCTCAATGCCATACTTCTCATTCTATGAATGTAAAGAGATTTCTATCCCAAACCAGGATGAATACTCAAAATGAAAATTTAAAAAAAAAAGAACCAAACAGGCTTTAATGAGTTTTTAATCAGTTTTCCAGACAGCTTAATTTTTTTGTTTGTTTGTACTACATCTGCCTTCAGCTTCTAAATTGTGATCTTCTTGACTAGGAAAATTCACACTTTTACTTTTGAACATGTTGAAATATTCCTTTGCAAAGTGCTTTGTATATCTCCAGAAAATAAAACAAGTCAACATTTCTTCCTTTTCTAAGTAAAAGTAATCACTCCTCCAAAGTGAAGAATGTAAAAGAAATTTGAAAAATAATATGGGTTTGAAGTTTCCCTGTTCATTTTGTGGGGGTTTTTTAATCTTTCATATGTTTTTTTTCACCTTGAGAACTGTGGCTGACCTTATGCCATTGCACCTTCATAATATCCTCTCAGAAATACATCTCGCATTATCATTTTCTGATCTGACACAGAGCCAGAATTTTTACTGTGATTCTAAAACAACATTGTCCTTTAATCAATATACTTGGGATTGTCTGGAAAAAGAGAGTAATAATACTGCTAAAAGCTTACTAAGTAATTTAGCAATGGATAACATTATTTATTCTTCAAGAGAACATAGCTTGGCTACAAAATGGCACTTCAACGGGACAAAAATATAATAGCTATACAGCAACTGCTTCTACCACTTTAGTACAGAAGTGCAATGAAGCAGTTTCATGAAACTCATTTCTATGCCCATTTTCCTAAAAACCAATAGTAGTAAGCTACAGCTAACTGTAGAAACTCAGATAGTAATTGGTTAGCTTAAACAAGAGAACTATGCCAAGTGCTGGTGGTGTGAACTAGAGATTTATTTAGGTAGCTTCCTTTCAAGAGCGACCTCAGAACATTTGGATCGCCTGCTGTCACAAACAATAGATAGTAAGTTAGTAGAATAAATAATGCCTTTTATCCTTCTGTGTGTTTTAGTCAGAAAACAGTGTAAAGCTACACCCTAAAAAGCACCTATCCCTTCACATAGAAGTCATATTCCACACTCTAATTGCTCTGATATCATGCGAAGGTGATCACCTCCCCTGGCAGCCATGTTTTCAAACGAATAAGTATAACTGATTAGATTAATAATTTTCCCGCAAACTGCAACTAACTGTTCAGGTTTTCCCATAGAAGAAAGCCAAATACCAGAAGCTGTGTGATTAAATTTGTATCACAAAGATTATTAGCTGGGAGGTAGGTGCCCACACACCTACAATAGGATATTTTTGTTCATTGTGTAGTCACCTAGAATGAGGCATCTAAAGAAGTAGCAGTTAATCTTGAAGATTTTATATGCTTACAAAGGCAAATTTTCTTGGAAACATAAGGACTGTTGCAGTCTAGATCTGGCCTTTTGCCTTATACTGTTTCCTGGGCAGCAGGTAGCCCCATGCTGGTGTAGAATCAACTACTGAGATTGTCCTCAGTAGCTGCGAAAGGGATACACCCATTTCTCCCAAGCAGACACTGGGAAATGACTGGCATGAGCTGCATTTCTGACAAAGCATAGTTACCTTCTGCTCCTGGCTGGCTCCTGTAGACCACGTGCACACTAAAGAATTCAGTGGGCACAGGAGAATCTGATGGACAGAGAAGAGTGAGCAAAAACTCATAAGGAGCAAAGTCTCACAGGGAAGGCGAAGACCAAATCTTGGTATTTGGGACAATTTTAAAATACTGTCTCACTACCAACGGGAAGGCACATCATATTATTCATGTTGAACTCATCCACCACATGTAACACTACTGATTTCCAAGAGTGTGAATAGTGCTGTGCAAATGGGATGAACAAAAAGTAGTTCTGATTGTTGCTGAAAAAGACTTACGTTGTGTACAAAACTTCAGTTGTTCTTGAGAAGTAGAGTCTCAAAATTTATTCAATAAATAAAAATACTACATAAAATGCCTTTCATTCTCACCTGTATCTTTGAGAGAACAGTAAGGAGACAGAACGAGAGAACATATTCTACACTGATTGAGGTAGGGCTTTAGAAATACATTGCAAGGCTAAGAAGTATAAATGAACTGTAAAATTATCCTTATTGTTGAAATCTTGTCACCTGAAGAAAAAAAATCCATTCTAATTTCATTACCAACTAACTTATGTTGCAGTAAGATAATTAAATTTTAGAAAAATTAAGAAACATTTGAGCAACTTTCAGACTGTTCTTAATTCAAACACCATCTTTGACATAGGTCTTCCACAAACAGTCACAGCTGGGTTCTGCCTGGCTTTATGGAATACTGGTAGCTATTTATTCTAATACCAGCTCTTTCAGGTCAGTGCCTATTTGACACTTAACTGTCAGAGATTAATTCAATATGGAAGAAATATGTGTTTTTCACAGTACATGGGTTTTCCATGACTCGAAATAACACCCTACATCTATAAGAAGTTCAGAGTTTAACTTTATTAATTTGACCTTATTTCAGAAGATTGAAATAGCTAAAAATATTTTTTCAGAGATAAAGTAGCTCCATGTTGTCCCATGCAGTCTTGGCGAGTTTGATACTGGGAGATTTGCAATATACGTACATGGCAATCAAGAGGACCAAGAGCTGGGGTTTTTTTCCAGAAAGTCGCCCAAGGAAAACAGGAGTGGGGGAGTCACTGTAGGTGTGAATTCCCTCAGCAAGGTGATGTCTCTGTAAGAGGCAAAGCTGGTTGCTAACATCCTCCATTTGGTCTCCAGGGCATAAGGGAAATGCAGACATAAAATGCTGTAAGAGTGAAATGCAGAGGTGCTGGACTCTGCTGATCAACTGTCCTTCACAGCTGTCTGACCCTGGGATTGTACTTCTAGCGTGGCAGGAGCTGGGCAGGGAATCACAATATTGGTGTTTTATAGATGACTGGCAAGTTGAATTCCTGAAGAATAGTTATTAAAAAATGACTGTTTATTGGATTACTAGTTGCACCTTGCATAATTTTTTCTCCTTTTATGTCTATGCACCACGAAATATTAAACTATAAATGTGCTTCCTTTGATACAGTGCTGAGCAGAAAAAACTGAAAGAAAAATTTCTCTGACCATTTGTGCAAGGAATTGAATCGTAAGTCTCCAAAAAGGGTAGTTATGTTTTTCTTTATGAAATGGATCTCATTTGAAATGTCAAACCTTATTTAGGCAGTTAAAAATACACAGAGAGTTATCAGAATAAATGGCTGGTTTATTACTAGAGATTTCTTCTAGAGGTGGAGGTTCGGAGTTCATCTGTTCAGTTTCCATTGACATAGGTGTTTGGATTTAACACAAAAGTTGATTCTTAGGAACCATTTTCAATAAGCCTCAAATAAAATATGTATGTTTAAAAAGGTCAAACATGTTAGAAAATTCCCTGATCACTCTTTTAATTTACAAATATACATTGACTTTTTATTTATATTTTCAAGTTCATTCTGCATTTGACGCATCTTTCATTGCATTAATGATGTCCATGAAAGAAAAACATCATTAAGATGTAAGATATGCAATTAGCATTTTCCCATTTAAAACTCTGAAGATCTCAGGATTCCTGAAAAACTACACATATAAGAAATGTCTGGTTCATTGTTCACTTTGTTATACAGATTTATGCACTCAATTAAATGGAACTTTAAAAATATATGATATCTATTGTGTGCTTTAAAAACATTGTGAATTTTTTGAGACACATCTGCACAGTAAGGACGCTTATCCTCTTTCAAACTGCTTCACAGATTTCATAGACTCAAAGGACAACTTTGTCTGGAAGGGACTATAAGAGATTCACAGTACATCCCAAAGCAACGCTAACATCAATGTTAGTGTGTGTATAAAAATGTGTATATACATATGTGTATGTGTACTTATTGTCATAAGACGTATAGGTAAAGATCCTATAGAAAAGGTATCCAAAGGATGACTTTTAACCCTCTTATTTGACCAGAAAAATTTTTCTGCGATGTAACTGTAAAAATCCTTATACCATTTAAAACAAAAAAAAAGACCTCCTAAAAATATTTTACAATCTTCTAAAATTATTTTTTAAAATTCTTTTAAAATCTTCTTTTGTTTTCTGTTCACGATGAACAGAAGAGGTATTGAAATTTGTCCTCATTTAAAATATTATAATCATTAAAATATTATAATAATATAATCATGTCTGTGATAAAAGAGATCTAGAGAAAACGTAGGCCCTCTCCAGAAAGAAACGGGGGACCTGGCTACCCGGGATATGGAGAAGGCTGAGGTACTCAACGACTTCTTTGCCTCAGTCTTTACTGACAAGAGCTCCAGCTGCACAGCCATAATCATAGAAGGCAAAGGCAGGGACTGGGAGAATGAAGAACCACCCACTGTAGGAGAAGACCAGGTTCCAGACCATCTGAAGAACCTGAAGGTGAACAAGTTCATGGAACCTGATAAGATGCATCCACAGGTCCTGAGGGAATTGGCAGATGAAGTTGCTAAGCCATTATCCATCATATTTCAGAAGTCATGGCAGTATGGTGAAGTTCCCACTGACTGGAAAAGGGGAAATACAGCCTCCATCTTTAAAAAGCAAAAAAAAGAAGACCCAGGGAACTACAGGCCAGTCAGTCTCACCTATGTGCCTGGCAAGATCATCGAGCAGATCCTCGTGGCGACTATGCTAAGGCACATAGAAAATAAGGAGGTGATTGGTGACAGCTTCACTAGGGGCAAATCCTGCCTGACGAATTTGCTGGCCTTCTATGATGAGGTTACAGCATTGATGGATAAGGGAAGAGCAACTGACATCATCCACCTGGACTTGTCCAAAGCATTTGATACTGTCCCAAACAACATTCTTGTCTCTAAACTGGAAAGACACGGATTTGTCGGATGGACCACTCAGTGGATAAGGAATTGGCTGGATGGTCACACTCAAAGAGTTGTGGTCAACAGCTCAGTGTCCAAGTGGAGGCCAGTAATGAGGGGTGTTCCTCAGGGCACAGTACTGGGGCCAGTGCTATTTAACATCTTTGTTGGCAACATGGACATTTGGATTGAGTGCACCCTCAGCAAGTTTGCAGATGGCACCAAGCTGTGTGGTGTTGTGGACACGCTGGAGGGAAGCGATGCCATCCAGAGGGACCTTGACAGGCTGGAGAGGTGGGCCTGTGAGAACCTCATGAAGTTCAACAAGGCCAAGTGCAAGGTCCTGCACATGGGTCGGGGCAATCCCATGCACAAGTACAGGCTCGGCGGAGAATGGATTGAGAGCAGCTCTGAGGAAAAGGACTTGGGAGTGCTGGTGGATGAGAAGCTCAACATGAGCCGGCAACGTGCTCTTGCAGCCCAGAAAGTCAACTGTGTCCTGGGCTGCATCAAAAGAAGCATGGCCAGCAGGTCAAGGGAGGTGATTCTGCCCCTCTACTCTGCTCTCATGAGGCCCCACCTGGAATACTGCGTTCAGCTCTGGAGTCCCCAAGACAAGAAAGACATGGAGCTGCTGGAGCGGGTCCAGAGGAGGGCCACGAAGGTGATCCGAGGGCTGGAGCTCCTCTGCTATGAAGACAGGCTGAGAGAGTTGGGGCTGTTCAGCCTGGAGAAGAGAAGGCTCTGGGGTGATCTTATTGCAGCCTTCCAGTACTTAAAGGGGACCTACAGGAAAGCGGGAGAGGGACTTTTTACAAGGGTGTGTAGTGATAGGACCAGGGGCAATGGATTTAAACTGAAAGTGGGTAGATTTAGATTGGATATAAGAAAGAAATTTTTCACTCAGAGGGTGGTGAGGCACTGGAACAGGTTGCGCAGAGATGTTGTAGATGCCCCATCCCTGGAAGTGTTCAAGGCCAGGTTGGATGAGGCTTTAGGCAACCTGGTGTAGTGGAGGGTTTCCCTGCCCATGGCAGGGGGGTTGGAACTAGATGATCTTTGAGGTCCCTTCCAACCCTAACCATTCTATGATTCTATGATTCTATTTTAAATAGATAAACTTCCAGTAAACCTAAATATTGGAGAAAGACTGTTGTGCCAATACAATGAATGACAACATGAAACCTAATGATGCAGTTAGGGTAACTGACTAGTGCCTACACAGTTAATGTTTCTTTTATAATGTTTTTGAAGGTAAGCTGTACACAGTTGCAGCTTTATTTGTTATCCATGTGAAGATTCTTATGTTTAATAATGATCTATCCATGTGAATAAGGAGATTAAGTTTTAACAAATTCTGTGAAGAATCTTTTAAAGATCAAGCTGACAGTCACTGTGTAAATTTAAATCACTATATTAGATCAATGAACCTAAGAAACTAAATGGTCTGACCGTGAAGGATAGCAATCTGCTTCTGCAAGACTCCTCTGCACTCTTAAATCTCACTAAGCACAGCAATGACTAAAGATACTCAGCATCCTTATGAATCCAGTTCAAAAACCATATTGTATTCCTGTAATCCACAGACATCCACACTTATACCATGCTTGAATGTTTATATTAGTGATGAAACAACTAACTAGTCAAGTCCCCTCATCCTACTCAGTAATTGGTACGAAGTAGATCTGACAATGTTGATGAACCCAGACATTTTCAAGGGTCATAGCAATTAAAAATTCAGATAATGTGTTGTAAATTATAATCCTATTAGAGGAATACGAACAACTCTTGGGAAAAAAAAAAAAAAAACCAACAAAAAACCAGAAGACTGGCTAAGAGACTGCTTTGTAAAAAGTAACTATTACATTTCATGCAGGTTTAAGACTTCAGAAGTCTTAATTAGTTCATAATCTGAGCTATAGTGGCTCATAACATAAATGCAAACTATGTAAAATTTTAAATGACCTTCTCAGTGAAAGTATTAAAGGCTGAAGTCGTCACACAATGCCTAGGATTAACAAAAATATAATTCTCTACTGAGAGTCCATAGCTAAAATTGATTGAAATTCCATGAATTTCACTGAAAACTAAGTACTTCTGTAGCAAAACCACTGCAGACACACAGAACACAATGAGATCACAATGTATTGACACAAACATGGGGCCACCCTGCTCAGTCCATGTAATGATTTTTGTATTTGATGCAGACAAGTGGTGAGTAATATCTGAGAAACTACTGTTATATTTTCTTTCCCTGCCCCACTGCTCCACTCCATGACTCTATTTCTCCAGAGACTCTTCTTGTTTTAGTAATACTGAGCGAAGAGATTTCAATGGAAGAACGTATCATGGGATGACAGATGATGGCTCATGAAGTGCTCTGAAGAAAACACATGAAGAGAGATGATCCTGATCTATGTAGGGAATATTCTTGGGACAACATGAGAAAAATTCAGGCTTCGCTTCCATCCACAATTTAGCACAAATTGGTAGTGGCTGGGAAGGGGTTAAAATGACAAAACTCTTTGGAGCTATGGGAAGGATGAAACAGTCAGGGAAACAATATGTGAAGGCACTCATCACTCAGTCCAAAGCGGTACCTAACTCATCTGCCTGCATTACAGATACAACAAAAAAAAAGTCATGGCCCCATCACCACTTACTTATTAGGAAGCTTATGTTTGCTGAATATTTAAGAAGCTACAGGTTTAAGATTTTATTCTTTCTTCTTCAGTGAGATAGCGTGTTTTTGCAATACAATTCTTTCCTGATTTGTGTTATTATGTCACAAAATGGAGAAGACATCTATTAAGTCTGATCTTTCTTCCTTTAATTTTAAGCTTCTCTATAAGACAATAGACTATTTTTCCAGTTATTGTTACAGCCATTATGACATGAAATTAAGAAGATAATTGTAATATAGGAGCAATATTGTTTTAGAACAGTCTATTTGGCTTCTTCAAAACTCAAAGGGGTTTTAGAACTATGGTTTTAGATTTGTAACACAAATTTGATCAATCTCTAATTCAGATGCAAATTGCAAGTCTAAACCCCTCCTAAACCAGAATTTCTTTCAAGTTAAGGATTAATTTGAGATAATCATGAGTTTAAGATAAATATTTCCTATTTTCTTTTTATAGAAGGGTTTCAGAAATGCCTCGGGCAAAGCCACTTATAAGATATTAGTGGCTTACTGCAGTAACCTAGCATGAACCTTTTCTGAGAACAGTACTTCTAGCTTCGAATGCTGCTGCTTTTCTACAATTCTTTTTATTTCTCTTATCTGCTGTGCTTTCCATCTTTGTAGTGTTCTTTAGCAAATGCATAGGATATAGTCCTGGAATGGACTTTTTGGGCCATGTATGTCATCTCCTGGGTATAACTACTTTTTTTTTTTTTTTTTAATGGAATGAAATCCCTGATTTTATTTGTCGGCCCTAATAATTTCTTCCTATGTTATGACCACATGAAGATTACCCACCATCTCACATAGAGAAGACATCAACTTCCTTTTCTAGGTAAAGGCAGGATTTAAGAGAAATTTTTTTCTTCTCCAGCCTAATGCACCAGCCTCAAGAACAACTCAATCAAGAACTAAAAGAGGTAACTAAGCATTACCAAACATATATACTTGTGCAATATACTTCCTCCTGAAGGAGAGACAAGAATATAAAGTACAATTTAATCCAAACATTAATATTTCAGAGCCAATAATTATATGTTCTCTCTCATTAAGGGCTAGAGTTAAATATTCAGCCTACCATCACATGACATATTCTTGGACTAAGGACCATGTCTTCCTGTGTTTTCGTAAAACTCACAGCACAGTCAGATCCATAATTCTGCTAGGGATGGCGAGGCACTTGATAATATATGTTGTTGGGTATACCTTCAGTCCTTACAGGAGAAGATCTGCATTTATGTAAAAATTTTCTGCATTTGTGTATGCAAAGAAGTAATTTTGTAAATATACATTTTATATCATTTTGAACACACTCAAATAAATCCTTGCGTCATTCAATAAAAAAGTTTTTATGAGAGAAATGAAGATATAAAGGGTTAATTTAAAATAAACTCCTAGCCATTCCAGTAGTGCTGGTTTAAGAATACTTTCATTAGGAAAAGGAAATTTTGCCACTACAAATTTTCTTAGTAATTGATCAATTAAAGAAGAGTTTTAAAATTGGGATAATTAATGATGTTTTCTCATACATTTTTTTCTGTAACTATGGAGAAGAATACATCACAAAAAGAGCACACAAATTCTACCACAAATTGAATTCACTGATTTAAAACTGGACATAATCCATCCAGTTGTGCTGCTGAAAGTAATTGCTCCAATAATTAGGATACCAGAGAATAAGGAAATACATCTTCATCTTCTTTGCTGTGTTAGAGGTCCAGATGTGATTCTCTGCTCACTTCTCCAACTGAAGCAGAGGGGATAGCCTCTGAAGGGGAGCAGGAAGCATGCTGGTCCCAGATTCCACATCCCATTGTCTGCTGTGTCTGCTATGAGAACAGGCAGGTGCAGCAGACCATGTGACAGTTGCCAACGCTTCAGTAACTCCAGCATGGAGGGGACGATGTCTGACCTGTTTTCTGCTGCTGCAGCCATGAGGGAGAGTACCATGGCAGAGGACAGGGGTGAGCATCAGGGAGATAGCTTGTAAAAGCAAACCGTTACAAAAGCAGAGATTTTTCTTCTGATCTTACAGAATTTCCTCTGGGAGTGACAAGCTTAGCTTTTATCTTTTCCTTTTTCTCAGAGGTAGTAAAGTGCTGTAGTGGTGACAAACTGTCCTCTTTTCTTGACATTTTAGCTTGGCTAGCAGTGTGTTGCTCCCTCCTCTCTATGTTGTTGATTCCCATTGCCTTATTGCAAACTTCATTATATTGTCTACTTTTTAAGTTCTTGCTTCAAAATTATATGATTAGGTGAGAATTTAAGCTTTGCTTTATAACAGTATACTGCTCTAATCCTATCATATGTGCAAAAAAGCTTGAACATGTAACCTGTGTGTAGTCTGGAGACTCAAAAATCACAGATCAAAAAGAAATTAAAACTGTTTCTTTCTTTTTCCTTTTTTTTTTTTTTTTAATCCTGTGAGCATCAAGTCAGACAAATTATATTTTCAGGCCTTACTCATGATTCTCACATGCTTGGAGACTGTAAAATTAACCTCTCTTGCCACCCACCCACTTCCTGACCAACTGCATCAGCAGAACAAGGGAGACACAGGTATACTGCTACCGCAACCTCCAGGGCATGGCATTATACATGTTGCTTTGCAGGGCCAACACGAGATTGAACTTCTTTTCCTGATCCCAGGTGGGTATAGATTTCCTAAAATGGAAACTTACCTTCAAAATCTGAGCACAGACAGGGAAAAGAGTTTTGTAGGAGATTCTGCTTCAGACTATTGAACATTACTGCCTTCTTATCTTTACAGGAACAGCTCCTGCCTCAGAAACTATACAAGTCTATACTATACATTCTCATACACGCAGGGAGGGATGATGTGATTAAGGCAAAGTATTGGACATTAAAAATGTGTGCTGAAAGCTGAAGTATGCTGAAGTGAAAGAAAGCTTTACTACTGGTTTCTAGGGCTCAAGTTTTCACTCCAGAATGTATGTTCTCTGCCAGAACCTCCTGTTACCATCGCAGGCAAATTGCATATTTTATTACTTAGAAAACATTTACCTATTTGCTTAACTTTAAACCTATGAGAATTATACTTGGGCTTTCTGAATCTCATTTTTCCTTATCTCTGCGATAAGTATGAAAAAGTTTTCATTATCAGGCACATGAAGATGACTTGAAGCAAAATTAAAACTGCGGTCTGCACATGGAAAGCGGTTTGAAGCATTAATTATCATTGCAGCATCTATAAGTAATCTATTTTGATGTCTTACAGTACTGGTCCTTCCATGGTAGAGACACTATGTCTGAGAAGAGTTTTTATAATGTGTGTTGTTATCAAGCTTGTCTGACACGAGTGAAGAATGAATCAGTCCAGACAGAGACATGGGTCCGGGTTCTCAGCCCAGTGCCAGAATACATTTCAGAGCCCCTCAAAGTTAAGCATTGAAAAAAACATGATGAAAAGTGAAATGACCAAAGTCAGGAGCGTGAGTGGCACCATTTTCACCTTATTTAACACTACTCGAATGCACTTTCTTTCTCTTGGGAGACAGACCTCCTGAATCCTTTCCTAAAAGTAGTTACCTCTGTCCTTCTTTCAAAGATGGAACAGAGATTGTTCCTTCCTTCTGAACCCCAGCTGTTGATGGTGATAATTCAGTGGTTGGAGCATTTACACTCACTTGCCTGAGGGCTGTCTTATAACCTACCAATCTTCCAGCTGCATCGAGGGCCCTGCCCACCACTCATTAAGTTTTCCAAGAGAGTGTGCGAGAGGGCAGACTTCACCTCTGCCTTTGGAATAGCAATGCTCTGAAAGACAGTAACGCCAGATTCAGTGGAGCACAAACAGGCAACATGCAAAATCTCGACTGTCTCATCCAGTGACTGGGACACTCTCTCAGGAGTGAACTAGTTCGTGAAGTGGCTGTCAAATCTACTTATTTACTTCTACCTACTGCTGTGTCTTATTCCAGGAGTGTGCACCACCTCTGTGTACTCAGTCACATAGGAAACTTCTGCTGCTCTTCTCTTTTCTCTCATATTGAGGAAATACAAAATTAGCCATCGAAGGTGTTCAAACTTCCCTCCCTCTATTTGAACCCTGTTGCTCTTAGCCTGCACGTCCCTGCCTCTGAATTCAGTCTGGGATTATTCCTTCTCTGCCCTTTTCGGATGCCACTCTGTCATGGTAAGAGCAGAAGCGAAGTAGAGAAAGGAGAAAGTTGCTTATTTGACACAAAACAAACCCCTGACTCCACTACTTTTCCCTCTCCCGTTCTGCAGAGCTCCACTCCCTGGTCCTGCCTCCACAATATCCAGTTTGTGAGCACCCACGAGTCCTCCACGTATATGTAGAGCCCTCCACACAGAAAATTTGGTTGGCTGGAGCCCACGTGGTCAGTGAGCTCTGAGGACACCGGCTTAGTTGGGCCCCTTAATGGACAAGACCTATCTGGTGAATTCTGATTACGCTTAGAGACAAGCAACAACCTGAGCTTTGGTTATGGAGACGGATGCACCTCATAAGATACAGTTAAACAAAACAAAGCAAGAAAAATCTAATGATTTTTCAGACCCACTGCTTTGGTTTTCTATGGTGTCTATGCTTGTTTTTGTCAGACATTAACTTTAGTTAAATATCGATTCTTTTATTTGTTTAAAATTTAGATTATCACGTTATTTGTTAACCTGAGGGCACTCAGCTGATACTGTAAGCCTGGTTATCATTTGATCTGTTCAAAAACCAAGACTTTTTCTGTACTCTCAAGTGTCATCATTGTCAAATATTAAATGATACGCTGAACCATTGTGAAACAATGTGTCTCATGACGCATCTGTCAGTAGGCATATCTAACTGGTTTGAGTTTGTATTTTTTACAAATAAATTGCATTTCCTAGTCCTAGTTCTTTATGACTGAAACTATTTGAATGATAATTAAGCTTCATCAAGCTACTACAAGTATAGATATGAAGATGCTCACACAACACCACTTATGAAAGGTTAGAAAACAGACAAGATGTATGCTGTCATTCATTCTTTGAAGAATATGAATAAAAGCAGCTAATAAAGCTATAAGCTCCATCTTTGAAATTCGGAAATCAATCTGATATTTATTTAGAACTCCTAAATCAATTGGAAATAAATTTGTGGAGGAATTTAGAAAAGTCATTTAGGGAGGACAAGTTGATAGTAGATGTTTTCATGATTTTGTTTTTAGTTTTACTTCTCAGGATTTTTCTCCATGACACAACATAATGTCTGGATTTTAATTTGTTTCAATTCCATTTAAAATATGCAACTTTACTGAAATCAAAAGCAGAACTCTCCTCCAACTAAATAAGGGCTGTGATTTCCCTCTCAGCTATTTATGGCTGTACCTTTTATGTTTTTGGATAAGCATAATTTTTCAGCTTTAACTCCCAAAAGACAAAGAAGTTTGTTGTTGACCCCTTATGGTGAACAAATTCCAGGACTCTGACAGAAGGAACCAGAGAGTAATGTTCATGCATACCTGATTTCAAATGTGTTTTACAACACCTGGGTGTTTATTAGAACTTCTTGGACTCACCAAGAGAAATGCAGCTTATTATTACCTATTTCAGGAATCTTGAGGATGTGAAAATTGTCAGTAGATATCCAGAGGTAACTGAAAGTTGCTCGTTTAATGACTAAGCAGTTTCTGGGAGAAAAATCTTGTTTACTGTCAAGATAACTTTACATCAGTTCTTTAAAAATGTCAGGATCCAAGGGCCACACTGCATCACAGGATGGGTGAGTCATATTATCAGGTTCAACAAAATGTAACAGATCCAATCTTGTGTTAATGCACAGGGCAGGTATAGTGCAAATTCATTTCAAACTAATTTCTAGCAAACTGTACAATTATTAATGGTGACTTTAATGGCAAAGAATCCTACAGGGCTGTGGCAACTCTGCCATATGAATGGAAATCATGTGGGAATTCTATACCTCCACATTACTGAGAGTGGAATAAAGACTGTGTCCTGTTTAGGAAAATGACTTGAAGCTAGAGCGGAAACATATAGATGCTTCTCTGTTAAGCACGAAGCCTGGGCTGAATGTGGCCTCATCGTATTTCAGTGGAGTTGACCTTCTTATCCTAGGGTTTGGATTTGTTTCTGCAGCTGCTGATGCATGAAAATCATTGGGAGCTGCTGTTAGCTGCCCTTAAGGCTAGTGTATAATTATTGAAGACAATTACAAGATACGTTAAATTATTACGTGATGCTATTTGAACAGGTTAAAACTCATTAGAAACCACATAAAAACGTTTTTCATTAACACCATGAAACAGTCCAGTACTTCATTTTTGTGTCATAGGCAAATTGCTCTGCTTTTACAAACACACCCTCTCATGTACAGTAGTGGCCTACAATCATGGCCAAGTGGATTAAGTATAAATTCAAAATCATTAGATTTATCTTATAATTCCTTTTGCTGCCATTAAAGTGCAGATTAAGGAACAACTTCTTAGTAGGAATGGCCTGAATCTCTTTTGCTTCTTCACTCCCTGTTCAAACCTGCTTGCTCTCGCTGCCACGTTGCTCGCTGTGCTCTGCCAGATGCACAGGATCTTGCATAACATGTACCCACAGCCTGAGCCTCTGCGTGTGATCTTACAGAAATCACTGATGCTCTCTGAACAACAGTTCCTAGTCATCAAGGAGTACAGGGAAACTTTTGTTATTGTTTTTATTTACAATTTGTGTGCAAGTTTGGTCTTCATACATGACTATTGAATGCCTAGCTGGGCTGATCTTCCACCACAACTCAGTAAACTATCCTGTTGATTTAGTTGCTGACTTTTCTCACATTTAGAAGCTTAGTTTCATACAGATTTCACAGATCTTTTCTTCCATTTTGCATGAAGTAAAAATTTGGGGATTAAATACATTTATTTATTTTATGAAACAGCATACTTAAGTGTATTTAAATGCCAAAAGACAAAAATAGAATTTTTAGGTGTAAAAATCAATGTATCCATTTCTTAAGAACTAGAACTAAAAAAAAAAATAAAATTAAAAACAGTCATACCATGAATTACAGTAAAGAACTTGAAAACTACAGAGCTAGGAAATAGAATACTAACACACCTTTGATTTGGGAAATATTTGTCCCAACGTGCCGCTTGGCACACTCCAGTAAGGCAGGCAAAAAGTATGTAATTTATAGCACTCCATTAGCTATACAAGTCTTAGACCTGAGATTATAGCAATAAGCAGGTTCTAACAGTAAAATGTCAACAGAATTACAGTTGCTATGTCTCATAGGTACATCTTGAGTGCTTGCTTTACCTTCATCTTGGATCAGATAAATAGGAAGCAAAAAAGAAGTGTTGGTGATTTCTGCCTTTGAAGTGACAGAGCTGAGCTTCTGTTTCCTTCACGGAACAGGAGGAGAACAGGAGAACTGAAAAGTAACTGTTGGTGTTAGGGTCCTTCTGAGATGATGTATTTCTCTGGCTGTAGGGAAAAAAATCCGTTTAAGAACTAAGAAAAAAACATTCAGCTAACTTGAAATACAGGGTCAAAACTAATGGAATCATTCTAATGAGCTTAACTTATATATAAAAAGTATTTCTCAGTTTGTCAGTGTTGACAATTCAAGAGGAGTTCTCGTGACTCAGGAGTTGTCTAGAAAAATTCTGTAAACCTAATCAGTTATGACGCTCTTAAAATTTTGTGTTTTGGACAGTTTAGCTGACCCAGTTCTCTAGCATTTGAGGTGAACTTGTCAAGATTATTCATAATTTCTATGAAACATAAGGTCAGAAGTCTGACTTAAACTATGAAAAGGCAAGAGTTCAGATTAACATTGGAACTCCCTCTCTCTTGCTGTTATTGGATGTCAGAATATGTAAGAAGACCAAGTGATTATGTATGATTTGGTATCTTGTAGAGTAAATCTCTTTTTGAATCACAGACTATAAACATGTGTCTTGTTGCGTCGGACTCTCCTCCTGATCATTGTTTGAGGACTAAATTCAATAAGTAACCAAGCTGGATTTTACCCACCACAAGTAAGTTAGTTTAACTTTCAAATTATATTGTTCATCAGAATCCTCTGTCAGCATGAGGATACTGCAATCAATAATCTCTTTATCACAAAAGTTCTTTAAAGGCACTTTTGCATAACAAAGCAAAAGTAAACAGCTAAAAATACTACAGATTCCAATCAGGAAACATAAAATAATCTCAACATTTACTCCACTGTACTATCATCTGATAATACATACTTTAGAAGAATTTTTTCGGTACTGTCATAAACTCCTTGCTTTTCTCTGACAGATACTTAAAAAAACGTCTAAAGACATTTCTCCTGACAACACAGTACTAAAACGCATTTGGCAATAACACCTCAACATGCTGGTTTTGGCTGGGATAGAGTTAATTTTCTTCACAGCATCTAGTATGGGGCTCTGTTTTGGATTTGTGCTGAAAACTGCATTGATAACACAGAGATGTTTTAGTTACTGCTGCGCGACGCTCACACAGAGTCAAGGCCTTCTCTGCTTCTCACACCACCTCACCAGCGAGTAGGCTGGGGGTGCACATGAAATACCAAAGGGGTATTCTACACCATATGACATCATGCTCAGCATATAAAGCTGGGGGGGCAAGAAAAAAGGGGGTGAAGTTCAGCATTATGACATTTTGTATTCCCAAACAACCGTTCCAGGTGATGAAGCCCTGCTTTCCTGGAGATGGTTGAACACCTGCCTGCCAATGGGAAGCAGCGAATGAATTCCATGCTTTGCTTTGCGCGCACACACGGCTTTTGCTTTATCTATTAAACTGTCTTTATCTCAACCCATGAGTTTTCTCACTTTTACCTTTCTGATTCTCTCCCCCATCCCATGGCAGGGGAGTGAGTGAGCGAGCAGCTGTATGGTGCTTAGCTGCTGGCTCGGATTAAACCACGGCACTTGGTAATATAAACAGAAATGCTATCCAAACTTTTGTCTTTTTAGACTGGATTTACTATTGATGGTATAAGCTTTGTGCAAATCTGTGGATGAAGCTGTCTGGCCCTTGTCTGGATTTAACCGGCTTCAACAAAAGAGCTGAACACCTTTCTCACTGACAGAGAGCAGAAGCACTGATTGTTGCTAATAGGAGCAGACACAGCCTGCTGATGGCTGTATTTTAAGCAGCTTCACTTGAATTTTATAAATGAGTTTATTGTGATTCTAACACGTGAATTTTGACTTTTACCGTTGGAGAACCCAACTCAAGTAACCTTACTAGTAACAGTGGAACTATTATTTATTACAGTAGTCCCCAGTGACTTCCAACAAAGACCACTAAACAAATACACAGAGTTAAAATCAGGCCCTATATCCAGAAGGCATAAAATTTAAAATAAATAAGTCAGACAAATGACCACAAAAAGGAAGTGTTCTTATGCCATTTTGCAGAGGGGGATTTGGAATAATAAGATATGAAAAGATTAGCCTACAATTACCCAATATGTCAATGGCAAAGAAGAAAAA
Source organism: Tauraco erythrolophus (assembly GCF_009769465.1). Lineage (NCBI taxonomy): Eukaryota > Metazoa > Chordata > Aves > Musophagiformes > Musophagidae > Tauraco > Tauraco erythrolophus. The sequence goes on from NC_141468.1 coordinate 49,029,952, forward strand.
TGAATCAAGAATTTCTGAGTCTCTGTCTATTGTCCTAAGTATAGCACTCCACAACTTATTTCAACACTTTATTTCTAAATCAAGATCCAGCTAAGGCTGGTCTCAAATAACTTTTTTAGCTTAAATCTCTCCTTTCTATTTACATTTCCAATAATCCTCACAATAGTTTATCCTAATTATACATAACCTATTCAGTATATTACAAGGTATATTTTATAGAAAATACAGTCTGCAGGAGCTCTCATCCCTTCTTGACATATGAACAAATATTCATCTTTTACTATGAAGGCAGTAAAGGGAATATAACCCTCAATTCTTTATACATTCTTCTCTTCTCCAAAAAAAGCTGGAGAAAGCATTGTAATTCAGGCTCTATTCTTGCTCCCACTGTTATTCATCTTGAGGAACACGTGGAGTTAGACTCGTGAAATGCTGTGAGGTAAGGAAGAATCATGGAATCATAGAATCATAGAATGATTAGGGTTGGAAGGGACCTCAAAGATCATCTAGTTCCAACCCCCCTGCCATGGGCAGGGAAACCCTCCACTACACCAGGTTGCCCAAAGCCTCATCCAACCTGGCCTTGAACACTTCCAGGGATGGGGCATCTACAACTTCTCTGGGCAACCTGTTCCAGTGCCTCACCACCCTCTGAGTGAAAAATTTCTTCCTTATATCTAATCTAAATCTACCCTCTTTCAATTTAAATCCATTGCCCCTTGTCCTATCACTACACACCCTTGTAAAAGTCCCTCTGCAGCTTTCCTGTAGGCCCCCTTTAGGTACTGGAAGGCTGCTATAAGATCACCCCGGAGTCTTCTCTTCTCCAGGCTGAACAGCCCCAACTCTCTCAGCCTGTCTTCATAGCAGAGGTGCTCCAGCCCTCGGATCACCTTCGTGGCCCTCCTCTGGACCTGCTCCAGCAGCTCCATGTCTTTCTTGTCTTGGGGACTCCAGAGCTGAACGCAGTATTCCAGGTGGGGCCTCATCAGAGCAGAGTAGAGGGGCAGAATCACCTCCCTTGACCTGCTGGCCACGCTTCTTTTGATGCAGTCCAGGATACAGCTGGCTTTCTGGGCTGCAAGAGCACGTTGCCGGCTCATGTTGAGCTTCTCATCCACCAGCACTCCTGAGTCCTTCTCCTCAGGGCTGCTCTCAATCCATTCACCACCCAGCCTGTACATATGCTTGGGATTGCCCTGACCCACGTGCAGGACCTTGCACTTGGCCTTGTTGAACTTCATGAGGTTCTCACAGGCCCACCTCTCCAGCCTGTCAAGGTCCCTCTGGATGGCATCCCTTCCCTCCAGCATGTCCACAACACCACACAGCTTGGTGCCATCTGCAAACTTGCTGAGGGTGCACTCAATCTCACTGTTCATGTCACCAACAAAGATGTTAAATAGTACTGGCCCCAGTACTGAACCTGTCCTTTCTCTTTCTGAAGAATTCCTCTTTGGCTTTTACAGCTATATAGCACACAATGAAATGTGTGCAATGCAAAGAAGCCAATTACAGCATTATTTGAAAGATATATATATTCACGATGCACTTAAAATAAATATGTCTTCGAGGGGGAGGAAATTGAAAAGTCTATAAATAAATATGGAGAAATATTCTAGTGGTCTTTTCCCCTTTGTGTTTGCAGAGCTGTGCCAACATTCTAAATGTGTTTGCTTAGATTTTTCATTTGTACTTATTATTTCTGCAAAATAGAATAAATCTGTGTAGGGAAAAAAAATAAAAATCACTGCCTGGAGGTTTTGAGCTAGTGCACAGGAGCAAGAATCACCAAGAAATCTATGATCTTTAGCAGTGACACAGCTCTTTGGAAAGAGCATACCAATGACTCTGCTATTTGCTTTTAAAATATTGGACTACCTCTGTTACTTCTAGTTTAGTTTCTCTAAAACATAACTACTTTCTAACATATGGATCAGCCCATTAGCTAGTGTGAATTCTCACTGATTGAACTTACTTGGTTATGTTGAAGATTTGAAAATTATTAGTGCATACAGCTATCTGTCAGAAATAAGGAAAATGAATACTTTCCTTTCTAGTAAGGGAAAATATTATTAGTATTTCTAGCTATTTACATACATTCATAACCCAGTGTAATGAGTGTGGAGATCACGTCATGCAGAGCTATAGGGCAGCAGATTTAGGAAGTGTGCTAATAGTCTAACTCTTCAGCTGTATTTCTTAGAAAAATGAGACCTGATTGCATAGCCATGCTGTAATGGTATGAAAGGTTTGTAAAGTTTTAAAACCTTCAGGTTCCTATTATAGCACTGAAAACAGGTGACTGAGGATAGGAGAAAGCCTCTTAGAGGAAGGGCTGCTACATAAACATACCCTTAATTAGTAACATAAGACATTGTAGTATAGAAAAGAAATGGTCAGAATGCCTAAGCATGAGAAAAGGCTCAACGAGAGCTTGCTTAGTGTAGCAAAACGCATGCAAGATTCAAGGTAGGGTAATTTAAATTGTACTTCCTGTTGCCTTTACTTTGTGGTGAACGTAGGGATGTTACCAAACGTTTTTACTCCATTCCTTTGAGCTGCTCAGTGAATTACATGTATCTGTGTCTGAATTAGTGAAGAAAGCAAGATGGTTTTGCAGAAACATTAAAAGTGTATCTGATCCACCTAAGCATACAAAACATTCAAAATAAAACAGAAAACCTAAGATGTCCATCACTCTGATAATGATTGATGAATGGTGCTACTTATAAATGAGTGTGATGGATATGATATGGGAACAGGTACCAGTCCCGGAATACTAGAGGTGAAGGTTATGAGGATTGTAACAGTCATGTTCACAAATAATTCAGCACTGAATCCTGGATCAGACTCAAGAGCCATTGGGAAATGTTTCATTTACATGCTGCAACAATATTTTTTTTTCCCAGAAGCTGTATCTATTAAATGAAACAGTGCCTTGCCAAATTGGGCTGCAGACTTTCAAGAACCACAACCAGTTTCAATGTAGCTATCCAAAAATATGGATGTTACTATCCACAGTCAAACTAAAATGATGTTGCTCAAGATCATACATTCATTGTCAATTCATGGTGTTTACAAATAATACAGTATCTAAGAATCGCACGCTGTACTAGACTTCAATACTTTAGATTGACATCTGCAATTTACATCAAAACAGGACAGATAACCAAACAGTAAACTCCTGGCTTACCCAGCACTGGGAAAGTGTAGAACTACAGGCAGAGATCTAGGTAGGACTAAGTCTCAAAAAACAGTAAACCATCTGAATTTTTTTCATACAATGGAGACGATAGGGGTTTCACCACTCTGCCATTTGAAGTATTATTATATTCTTTATCCTACATTCAACAAAAAGCAGAGAGGTGGGAATTGTTCCATGTTTCCTGCGCTTCCCTTGGATATCTAAGTGTCTAATATTAGTGGCTTGTTCCTCCAAAGCTGTCACGCTCTTTGCCTACCCTGAGAGGCCCTTTAAGTTTCCCATGCACTTCATGATCTCTGGGCATATTGAAATGGAATTGAATTCTGGTAGAATTATGCATTCTGTATGATAATCCCAATATAGCATTTACAGACAAAAGAGGCATGCATTACCACTGATCCCTCTCACAGCTTTCATTTTCATTCACTGGATTTGAATTTATAGTTCATAGACAAAAGGTGCCCTGTTGGGTGTTGCAATAATGAGTTGGGTTGTGCCTGCAAAACATTCAGATGTAGTTGGGAACCCAAACAGTAATATGAACTTAAATCAACAGCAGATAGACCAAAACCCCAAGAGATGCAGTATTGCCAGCTCCAGCCAAGCCAAGTGCCCACGAAATACAAGATCTGATCAATTTTTACAAGCTTTTTTAAAAAAGTCAGTCTGTGGCTCCCCTGCCCCGCACTCTTTTTTTTAAGTCTGTATGTTTTATTGTAAGCTTTTCTTTTCAGCCAAATGGAGTACAAATAAACTTTTAATGAAAGTCAGGGTTGTCGCATGAGAATCTAGAACTTTAAGAAATAAATCAAGTATTATCTCACATTTAACAAACCCTAAGTATTAGCATACTCTAAGACTATTAAAAGCCTTAATTAAAATAAAGCTAAAGTGTAAAATGTATTTACATAAAAGGCAACACTTACTGTAACCTAATTTTAGGGTTATGTCACGGTTTGATGTGGAGGGGGGGTGGTTCTGGTGGCAGGAGAGGGGTTTTGGTCCCTGTGACCTCCCCGGTTTTGGAACCGGGTTAGGTTTAGTTCTGGCCACCAGATCAGACTGCCATCCCCCTCGGGATTGAGCCAATAGGGCGCCTCTGCGAATTGCCCCATTTAAGTCAGGACAAAGGAACCGGAAAAGATGCTTTGCCCAGGATTGAGGAGAGAAGGGAGGAGGGCACTGCCCCCGCTCCCTGGCTCCCGGCCGGGCAGCTGCCTGCGTCGGGCCGGCACCGCCCACGAAGAATGGCGGCGGCGGAGCCAGCTGGGGAACTCGGGGGCACCCCACTCCCGGGGTGCCCACTGGGCTGAGTTCACCTGGAGAGGACTGAGATCTGAGAGAAACAGCTGCATCGACAGCAGGTCAGTGAGGATGGAGCGGGAGGAGGTGTGCCGGAGCCGAGTTTCCCCTGCGGCTGGTGGTGAGATGGCAGGCGGCCCCCCTGCAACCAGGACGGCCTCGGTGGAGCAGAGACCCACTCGCAGCCCGTGGGGAGAAGATGCCTCAGCCTGAGGATGGTCGTGTGGGATGCACGACAAGGCAGAGAGGCATCTGGAGTCTGCGTGACGACCCACGCCGGAGCGAGTGGCTACAGCTCCCTAAGTATCCGAGACTGTGGTAAAGCCCACACTGGAGCAATCTGTGGGGAAGGATTGTTTCCAGTGGGCTGGACTCACACTGGAGAAGTTTGTGGATTTTTCCTCGTGGGTAGGGGATCCATTGGAGCAGGGGAAAAGGGTGTAAGGACTCCTTCTCCTTTAAGAAAGAAGCAGCAGTAACAGCACGGAATGAACTGACCTGCACTCCCCCAGTCCCTGCCCCCTGTGCTGCTGGGGGAGGAGGTAGAGCCGGGAGGAAAAGGAAAGGGGGGGGGGAAGGCGTCGATTTTAAGATCTGGTTTTGTTTCTTTCTGTCCTCTCGAGTAATCGGTTTTTGTTTCCCTTTGTCCTTCTAAGTAATCATTAATAAACTCTTTTGCTTTGAGAAAGCCCTGTCTGGTTTGCCCGGGACCATGGTTGGTGGGTGCTCCCTCTGTTCTTGTCTCAACCCTCAGTCCCTTTGTTTTTTTTTTCCCTCTCCTCTCTACTTTACTGGAGAAGGAGAGACTGTGTGAGTTTTAGTTGCTAGATCAGCCTAAAACCACGACAGGTTACTTTTTGGTAGTTCAAGATTTTGAAACTGTCAACGCACATGAAAACTAATTTTTGTTTACAGATAGAAGTATTTCAAAAGATGATTTAATAAGCTCCATATTCTAGTAATTTATAGGGGAAAAGAATTTCTCTGTCTTCTAAGGTATTGCAATGCTTTATCCAGTTGATTTGGAATAAAATATTGATCTCTTGTCTTTGGAAACTATTTGAGTCAATTTAAAATAAATATGATTTACTTAAAAATAGTTCAGACTGGGGAAAACTGAAATATAAACATATATTATTTCCAAGGGAAAATAAATAATGCGAATCTAGCTGGGAAGCTTTGTTTTGCAAAATATGAAATACACAGATTGTTTTAATCACTTTATTGTCATAAAGGATAAATTCCCTAACTTCTGGGATCAAAACATTGTGCAGGACTGTCTGTATGTGTATTTAGCATAATTGAGGCTTAAGACTGTTCTTTAAAGAAAGAAAGGTCACCTTTCATTTTGAAATACCATTAGATCACTGGGATCATATGTTAATGTCACTACATCTGTTAAGCAAAAAGAATATTATTTACTGTACTCTTTTTAGAATTCTAAATATTTTTATTAGAATGGAGAACAGGAGCTTGCCTAGTGATTATTCAGTGAGCTAGAAACTCTGACTCCTTTCAAAACAAAAAAAAAGGCTGTTCACACTTTTTTTCTTTTAAATCTTCATGCTAGGTGTTTCTTTTTTTTGTTTGTTGATGGATTATATGTCCTAATTGCTAGTATTCCTCTATTAAAAAATGGTTTCCATTTTTCATTACAAAGAGATTTTCATCCTAGACAAATTATCTCTTTGATCTGTCCTATTCTTTTGAGCTTGGATCCTCAAATTCTGGGAGGTCATACCTGAAATAATCCCCTCTGTTCTAGCCCAAACTAACATTTAAAATAGCTGGACCTGTTCCCTGTGACTTTTGTACCAGAGTAGCTATAGTAGTTGATTAAATTAGCTTTGGATGAGTACCAAACACAAATTACAAATGCCCTGTAGGAACTGCAGATTCTGTTTCTTCAGGAGATGAGCAGTATGGTGATATAAGTGCAAACCAAATAATTATAATTTTTATTTCTTTCAGAATATGAAAACAAAATAGCCAGGTGGCATTCACAACACTGTTTTTCTAGGATTCCCTAGCCATGCAGGTAGGCATATCATAGAATCACAGAATCACAGAATGTTAGGGATTGGAAGGGACCTCAAAGGATCATTTAGTCCAATCCCCCTGCCAGAGCAGGACCACCTAGATCGCATCACACAAGAGCATGTCCAGACGGGTTTTGAACATCTCCAGAGAGGGAGACTCCACAACCTCTCTGGGCAGCCTGTTCCAGTGTTCTGTTACCCTTACTGGGAAGAAGTTCTTCCTCATGTTTCAGCGGAACCTCCTATGTTCCAGCTTATATCCATTTCCCCTTGTTCTATCACTGGATGCCAGTGAGAAGAGCCTGGCTCCATCCTCATGACAGTCACCCTTTACATATTTATATACATTAATGAGGTCCCCCCTCAGTCTCCTCCAAGCTAAAGAGACCCAGCTCCCTCAGCCTTTCCTCAGAAGGGAGATGCTCCACTCCCTTAATCATCTTTGTGGCCCTGCGCTGGACTCTCTCAAGCAGTTTCTTGTCCTTCTTGAATTGAGGGGCCTAGAATATAGTTCACTTGTTCCTCCCTACGTTGTTAAAAAAATTTTTGGGAGCTTCAGTCACTACGCAATTCCAAGGTGCCCATTTCATTGGTACAGACCATCCAGCTTATATCTGTAGATTTATAAAAAATCAAACCGAGCAGTATAGGATTTATTCAGAGCCACCTTAAGACCCTGGAGAATTCTCCAAATATTAGTCATAATGAACACCATGACGATTTGCTTGATGTAATACTGACAGTGATTCTACCTTCTTATATTATCTACTGTTATAATAATTGGAGCACTGACTACAGAGGTAGGAAACATCAGTTTTCAGTCTCATTCGGCTCCAAGGGTTGAATGCACCTTGAAATTTCAAGACAGCATCCTAGTCCCCAAGTCATGAGACATTGTGAGTGAGAGCACTTAATGTCCTTTTACTGAAGCTTAACCATTGTGATCCAGGCACATAACATGGTGGGGCAGATACTCAAAAAGCAAGAGGGAACCTTATTTTAGCATAGGGGTTAGGACGCTCTTTGTACAAAGGGGCAGAACCAAAATTTCAACCCCTGAAATGTACATATATTTTACACTGGACTAGTATCGGACAAAAAAAAAATAATCAAAAAAACAAACACCAAAACAAAAAACAAACCAACTAACCAAATCAACCAACAAAACCAAACCAAAACAAACAAACAAAACCAACAAAAAAACCCTGAACACATAAAAAAAAACCCTCACTTTTTTGTGGGATTGGTTTTTAGACCATTCAGGGCTTTGGGCCAGTTCCCCACAAAACTGCACAGGTACCAGTGCCAATGCCCATCCAGGGATGGGAGCAAGGCTAAGAACACGAAGACAGAGAGGGACCATCTCTTTAGCAGTAGAGTGCTTTTAGGTCACACAAAAGTGACTGTGTAACCACACTCTTTGTTTCCTCTCTTTACTGATTTGTATAGGGAATTTATGCAGTTATGACTTCCCTCTGCACTCTCACACCAATAATCCCTTTCGGGACATTTCCTAATTTTGGTGATACAACTTCTAAATAAGCTGAACTGGATTCATGCATTACCTTTAACACAGCTGCTGTGAGTTGATTCCCATAGCAGTCCTGTGAAGCCCACTATCTCTGAGCATCATTTTCTCTGACAGTGCAGTGCCACATGGCTACCACCTTTAGACTTATTCAATAGGTTTTAAAGTGTGGACTATGTATAAGGTGTGTACATTATGTCATTCTGTAAATCTTGTGTTTATTTTTCTATGTCCTGTATAATTCTTAAGCTCCCTCTGTCCTCTAGTGTCTATCTATCAGCATTGCACAAATCGGCAAACACTCGTTTCCATTTTCTTGTCTCAAAACATAAAAATAAAAGATTTAACTTTCTATCCTGTAAATTATCTATTCTATTCTTCCTTTTTCAATAACTACTGTATTACTAATGAAGTTTTTATAACTATTCTTGTTAAGAACCAGCAGCATGCTTGGCAGTACTGTCAATTTTGTATATAATCTTCTTGTGCACACACACACACACATATGTCTGTTATCTAATTTATCTGTGTGCCTGCTAGAGATTTTAGCAGCCAGTAAGCACATTTTATTGTGAATGTTGATGACAGGTCTTGGTAGGTATTGTGTAGCATTTTCTTACATACTGATGAACGTTTTCCTCTCACTTGGGTGTGCCAAACTGTCACTGAAGACAATAGGAGCTGCTTCTATTCATCCTAAAATAATATTTGGGTACAGACCACAGTACATTTATACAGAATTTGGATTTTAGCCTACTGTGGAAAGCTGGTATGTGAGCACATAATTGACAACCATTTTGTAATACAGATACATTAGGAACTAAATTAGGAAATTTAGATTCCACATGTGACTTTACTTGGGGCCTTCTGAATTTTTGACTGTATAATATTAAATTGAGATCCAATTAATCTAGTGTTAACCATTTTAAGTTGTAGAAACTCTAAGCTAGTGTAACTAGGTTTCCACTCAAATCGGAAAAATAAAGGTACTTCTGGAGGATGTCATTCTATAATATCTACCTAGGAAAAGTAGGATGAATTACTGTACAGGAGTACCTTACTCTTCACATGTGCTGTAACACTTGTCCAGCTTTTACATGGCTGCATTTACCCAGATGATCCCATCCTTAATATCCTTTTAAAACCGAAGGAGTGCATATGGAATTATTTTAAGTGTAACGAACAGTAAAACATCAATAGGTGTTTATTAGATTTGGATGCAATTTACTGCACTAGACTAGTGAAGGACCATCCCACATGGACTGAACAGAAGCATTTGTATATCTGCAGAAGCTACTTCACACTGACTGAAGTATTCTGCATTTCTCAAAATGTAGCTCTTGGACGGAAGGAGGCACTCCCCTGCCAACTTGACTTGATATTTCAGGAAGAATCCACAGAGCTTTGCCTTTGAAGGGCTGATGAGCCAGTTGAGAGTTTATGGGTGTCGAAGGTTTTTTTGGACTGAGGGTCGAGACAAGAACCGAAAAGGGAGCACCCACCAAACATGGTCTCGGGCAAAACATGACTCAGGCTTTCTTAATAAAACAAAACAATTTATTAACAGTTACTTAACAGGAGACAAGGGAACGAAACCGGTTACTTGAGAGGAGAAAGAGAAAACAAGACCCGATCTTAAAACAACACCTCCCCACCCCCTATTTTCCTTTCGTTCCTGGCTCTGTCTTCCCCCCAGCGGCGCAGGGAGACAGGGAATGGGGGAGTACAGGTCAGTTCATCCATGTTGTTCACTGCCGCTCCTTTCTTAAAGGAGGAGGAGTCTTTACACCATTTTTCCCTTGCTTCGGTGGATCCCCTACTCACAAAGAAAAAGTCCCCAAACTTTTCCAAAGTAAGTCCTGCCCGCAGGATTGCAATCCTCCCCATGGATCGCACCAGTTCGGGCTTTACCAGTCTCGGCCTCTTAGGGAGCTGCTGCCACTCGCGTCGGCGTGGGTCGTCCCACGGTCTCCAGATGCCTCCACGACCTCGTCGTGCATTCCATGCCCCATTATCAACAGTACCTGGTCGCGCATCCCCTGCTCCACGACCTCTCCTGGGCTCAGGCATCTCCTTCCCGACGTGGGTTTCTCCACAGGCCACGAGTGGGTCGCTGCTCCGCCGAGTACACCCTGGCTGCAGGGGGGCCGCCTGCCATCTCACACCGATTTGCAAGGGAAGCCTCAGCTCCAGTACACCTCCTCCTGCTCCATCTTTGCTGACCCGGTCGTTGTGGTTGTCTTCTCTTAGATATTAATCCTCTCTGGGGAAGCTCGGCCCGGTGGGCACCCCGGGAGTGGGGCGCTTACCGAGTCCCCCATGCGGCTCCCCCGGCGCCATCTTGAGCACATGGCGCCGGCCCGGGCCCGAGCGGCCGCTCGGCCGGGAGCCGGGAGCGAGGGCAGCGCCCTCCTGCTCTCTCCTCGCTCCCGAGTAAAAAAAGCCCCTTTCCCGCCCCTTTGTCCCAACTTAAATAGGGCAATTCGCAGAGGCGCCGCCTTGGCTCAACCTCCCCCGGGGGGGATGGGACTCAGATCTGGTGGCACAGGGAGCAAATCCCCTCCCCTGCTACCAGAACACCCCCCACACATCAAACTATCACAATGGGCAAGGATCAGAGGACAAACCAATGCAGGTGATGTCATAGGTATCTACCAGAGACTGCTTGATCAAGAAGGTGAAGTCCAAAAAGTCTTCTTTAGGCAACTGGAGGAGGAAGCCTCATGATTGCTGGCCCCTGCACTCAGGGGAACCACCTGACATCTGCTAGAAGGGCAATATCGCTTGGCGCAAGCAACCTAGGATATTTCTGGTTTGAGTTGACAATACTGGGTTGATGCAGGTGATCAACAATCCAGCTAGTGAAGATGATCTGCTGGTTTTGTTACTCACAAACGAGGAGGAATTGGTTGGAAATGCAAAGATCAAGGATGTCATCTGCAGTGACCAAGAGACTGTGGGCTTTAAAATCCTAAAACAAATGAGCAGGTGGTTGCTCAGGTATCTGCTTGGCAGGATCATATGTGAGACTTTCATGTGTTGCAGACCGCTAGTATCTCGTTCTTCAGGAATCACAACCCAGAAGGTTGTTGTGATTCCCCTCGTATATCAGAAGGTCTTGTTTCGCTCCAAAGGTCTATACTGCAATCAAAAGCTTCTAACAGAGAGCTCCAAGACACTGCTCTCCAGGGACTCCTACCACTTCAGTCTCCAGGAGGGAACTGCCCCACTCCCTCTTGGGAGTGCCCCGCCTTTAACCATCCATGAGTCACGTGGTCTCCGGCTGACCAACGTGACTCACAGCACCTGTCCTGACGAGGCACAGGTGCTTTCTATTGTAGTAGCCCACGTAGCAGCCAGAAAACTTCCACAACATTCATGAAGAGCAAAAAGGGCTCCAAATTGCTGGCTGATTTTCTAGGACGACCTCCTCAGAGTGTAAGAACTATCCATGCTGACGTGCAGGAAGTTGAGCAAGTGTGGCGGAAGGCTAGTATGGATAACAGTCAACTGGTCTCAAATACAAAACTGCGATAATCAGATACTGGTCTCAAATACAAAAAGGAAGTATACCTTCCTGGGCTACCCAAGAAGAAAAGAGAAACATTGCCCAAGCATGCAGGGATGGATGCAGGAAAGCCAGTGCTCAGCAGGAGTTGAAACTATTGAGGGATGTGAACGGGGACAAGAAAGGCTTCTGTAAGTAGATGGGCAGCAAAAATCAGTCTAAGAAAAATGTGGACCCATTGTTCAGTGGGGTAGAGGATCTAGTGATAAAGGGCATGGAAAGACTGAGGTACTTTGCATTTACAGGCAATGTTTGTCCTCAGGAATCTCAGGTACTTGAGCCTAGTAGGAGGGAAGAATAACCCATGGTACAGGAAGCTAGAGTGCTTCAACATGTTGGACATTCACAAGCCCATGGATCAATATGGACCTGTCTCAATATCACTGAGCAGTCACGTTCTATCATTTTCGAAAGGTTATGGTATTTGGGGAGATTCCTGACAGCTGCTGAGAAATAAACGTCGCACTAATCTTCAAAGAGGACAAGGAGGAGGGTATGGGGAACTGCAGGGTGGTCAGCCTCACCTTACACTCTTGAAAAGTTATGGGACAAATCCTCCTGGAAACTCTTTCCAAGCACAATAAGAACTCCAGTCATTGGGAACAGCCAGCTTGGCTTTGCCAAGGGCAAATCATGTCTAACCAAGCTTAATTACCTTCTATGAAGAGATGATTGGCTTAGTAGCAGTCCAAAGAGTAATGACCACCAAGTACCTTAACAAGGCCTTTGGCATGGTCTCCCATAATATTTTTATAGCCAAAGTGGTGATACATGGACAGGATAAGAGGACTGTTGGGAGGAAAATTGGCTCAAATGATTGTGATCAGCAGTATAAAGCTGAGGTAGTGGCTGGTTAATTATGTCACCCTTCAATGATCAAGACTGGGGGCAATTCTCTTAATGACCTGAATGATGGAATGAACTGCACCTTCAGCAGCTCTGCAAATGATAGCAACTTGTAGGAAGAACACTCAATAATCTGGAGGGCAGAGCTGCTATTCAGAGGGACCTTGACAAGCTAGAGAAACAGGCTGACAGGGAACTCATGACATTCAGTAAAGACATCTGGGTTGAAATAACCCCATGCAGCAGTACAAGTTGCATGTAGGCCAAATGGGAAGAAAGCACATTAGAAGAAAGTATCTGGGGCTTCTGCTAGAAAACAAATTGAACATGAGTCAGGAGTGTGCCCTCACAGCAAAGGCGGTCAACTGCATCCTGGGCTGTATTAGCAAGTGTGCAGTCAGCAGGCCGAGAGAAATGATTGTTGTTCTCTTGTGCGACCATTATCTCAAGTACTGCATCCAGTCTGTGCTCCTCAGCACCAGAAAGACATTAGCATACTGCAGCAGTTTCAGCAGAGGAACCCCAAAATTGCTAGCAGTCCAGAGCACATGACAGGAGGACAGGCTGAGAGAACTGGGTTGCTCTGTTTGGAAGAGAAAAGCCTAAGAGGAGATCTTAATGCTAGCTTCAACTACGTAGTGAGAAGGAGGGGAAAAGATAGAGCCAGCTCTTCTCAGAGGTGCACAGTGGTAGTTCAAGAGGCAAAGGGCACAAGTTGTGACAGGGGAAGTTCCAGTCACACGTAAGGAAAAAGATTCTCACTGTGAGAGTGGTCAACACTGGAACGGTTTCCGCAGAAAGACTGTGGAATCCCCATCCCTGGAGATATTCAACACTCACCTGGACACAGCCTTGAACAACTTGATCTAAGTGGACTTGCTTTGAGCAGAGAACTGGACTATGTAGTCCCCAGATGTCCATTTGAACCTGTATTACGGTATGGTTCTATGATTCTGTATTTAGTTTCCATGTTGAAAATTAAATGCATGAAAAAAAGTAAGTGAAAAGTAGCTATATCCTGCTCTGTATCACATATCTATTCAATTAAATGGATCTACTTTCCAATTAAAAAGTAGTTTCTGTTATTTTACCAGATGGTTGGGATTTTTAAATGTCTATTACAGTTAGGTTATTTCTCTCTTTTAGAATTATATTTATGAACTCAAATTCAGATTCTTGATCTTAATTTTCTGAAGTACTCTGTAAATTGCAAAACTAAGATTACTGGAAAAAATACTTCTTTATTATTATTTAATATCCTCCTTGGATTGTATTCTCCAACTGAATTACATCAATAACAAGATTAAAAGCTTTTAAACCATCACAGGCATCAAGGTAACAGGTATCTGCAATTCTTAATGCAGATAAACCTTTGAGTGGGATGAGAGACTTCATCACTGTGTTCTTTATATTTTTGCTGGTGGCAGAACAAAAAGTACAAGTTCGGAATTCAGACTCTGTTCTAAGCATGCTGTTCACCTCTGAATGGACACATTTCTTTTATTTGAAGTTCTCTAAATAAGAAATTCAGCCTGTGGCAGGCACTTGAAATTGAAATTTTTCAGACTAACTAAAAAGGAGTTATTGAATCTATAAACATTAGAAAACGAATTACTGAAACGGGAAGTTTTAGACAAAAAATAGTTAACAATGCTACCACCTACACTTGTAATACCATGACTTCCTCCCTTTTACTTAAGACATTCCAGGTCACCTCACTGCTCAGAGGATAAAGAATGTTTCAAGGTTTCAGACTTTCTCCACCTAAACCACTGAAGCCATTGGATTAAATGAATGGGAAGAGCCCTTCAGCAAGAATGAAAGATGTCTGCTACAACACTTCTTAGAAAAGAGCTGATAAGAGTCCAGTATTTATAAGACTCAGTGAAATTTTGGGAGATTAAATTGCACAACAGACAAGGACAAAACAGACAAGGACTGGAAGGAAAGGTAAAGGTCAAAAAAAATATCAGCAAGGTTTTGTAAATGTGTTTCTTGGCTGAACCTCATAAAGGGTTTCTTCTGTTCCAAAGTGCGGTATACTGTACAGCACTGTTTATAACACTCTGAAAAAGTAGTTCTGGAGACTCAGGAAACTAATACTCATATTATCAGGAAATTTTATTAACCAGCTAGTAAATGGCATTACTTCAGACTTTAATATACATAATTTTGTAGCATACCGCCATATCCATAGCCATGAACAATAGACAAACATATTAAAGCCCAAATGTTAATATCCTAGTAATTAAAATACGTAAAGCTCGATACAAATTTTAGTGGAAGCAATTTTGTTGACTGTCAGAGGCACGGATCAGATAATTCTTGCACCACAGCAATGCTCAGAAGAGTTCATGGTTCATTTGGCCAAATATTATTCTTTCTGATGTTTCTAAATAGCTGACCCGTTAGTGCGATCAAAAACAACTGAGAAAGAAAAAAAGGTGAGTTAGAAATAACAAAGAAAGTGGTGATACCTACTCATTACAGAGTCAATCTGACTGTTAACCTGGCTCCTATGAATGACAACACAAAAGGATATAAAGGAGAATGATCACCATGTGCCTGAAGACACAAGCTGAATTCTCTGCTCTGCCACAGGCTTGCTGTGGGATCTCCAGCAAGTCCCTTGGGCCCACATCCACAGAAGTATCTTGAAGTGGCACATAATTCAGTTAAGTGTTAAGTGTTTCATTGCCATATGAAACTTGGTCTTAACCTCTTGAATGGGGATAAGAGCTCTTTTGCACCTGACAAGGTGTCAATGATAGTACACTGAAGATCATGAGATACTAATGTAGTGAGGATTAGGTGAGTATGAATAGGAAACATTTTCATTACTGAATTGGCTCACTCCATAGCCAACATGTTTTTACTACATATGTCTATGGGAAGGTGCTACATATGAAAGAGTTAAAATAGTTTACGCTTTTAACTGTCTGACTAAAAACGAACTAATCTCATTTTCAACATCATGATTTTAGAAATCATCAAAAATCCTTCTGCCTGCTTGATGGTACTCAACCTTCAGGGTGTCTGTGGAGTGAACAATCCGATCTTGTTTTGATACTGAAAGCTTTATTGCTTTTTACCCAATAAAATTTTCTCATAGATATGTGGAGGGAGCACTTTCACGATTCTGTATTGTTTGATGTAGCATATTCATGGACTAGTTTCTGTACAAATAGAGGACAAAAGAGGTCTTTTGCCCCACAGATTTTACATTCTCTTTAACTGCTTCCTGTTTGCTTTCACAAGTCAGGTCAAATACTTCATTCAACAAACTGTGGACACCAACATCTGTGATGGTGCTTCTATATTTTGGAGTTTGTTGGTAAACATTGATTGATCTTACTTCTAATTAAAATTGATGGAAAGCTTTACAAAATTTTGGAGAGTGTGCCAAAGCCAAATGGCACTGAATCGATTTTTACCCCCAGTAGAATATCAATATTTTGTGATTTTTGCTTAAAAATACTCTTACCTGTGTAATTAGCAGGCCGATAGTAATTGCAGTTAAGATCAAAACATTGTTTTCAAACCATGTATTTAAATATTCTTCACATCCCTAAGCAAGTACAGATGAACAGGTTTCAAGAAAAATCATTTCAGCTTTTGAATTCATATTGCATCTTTATAAGAACATACTTCAGAAATATATAGAACAGAACTTTCTGCATGTTATGATGGGTTCTGATATTTACTTGCCAGAAACCAAATACATAGTAATGCATACTGCAGAGAATTAGCTATAATATTTTAAAAATTATCTGAACTAAACAGATTGTTCTTTAAGTAAATCCGATATTTTTGTATGGAAATGTTCCAGAGCTTGTGACTTAATCAAAAGGGAATTTCTTTTTGTGCGAGTATAACTGAGAGACTTGATCTGTAAAGTAAATGCTTGAAAGAATATTTTCAAGTTTTCAGCGATTCTCATACATTATGCATCCTGAAATGGACGTGCATATTTTCCAGATTGCAGTCTGTTTTTATTACATTGTTTTTTAAAATAAATTCTAAATTACCACACAGCTTAAAATAGCCATAAATATAATAAAACATATAAATAAATGCTTTCTATCCTTTCAAGCAATCTTTTAGTGACATGTGTTTGTAGAAACCAGGGAACAATTCCAAACCAATGAGCGAAGGAAGACAATACCAGATGTATTTGACAACATCCTTTCTATTATTTACTGTCCTGCATTATCAAATGCCCATTGAATTTCTTGTTCTCATTGGACAGTCCTATTAATACTGGAGAGTTTATGGAAAAGCATAATATGTATTGCTTTGTTCCAGCTTTCTATTATCAGGTGATGATATCCAATGGTCCTATGCAAACTGGTCCCTAGATATTAAGACACGTAAATACTAACATGAAGCGGTCTCGAGAACAAGTCCCATATATTAATGCCTCGCTCATTCCTCTTACCCTGTAAAGTATTGAAAATACTATGGAAAGAGAATACAAACAGGTGGAGATGTTGCTGACATTCTGTAAGTAATGAATAGTAATTGCTAGTGGAAAATGTACTGTATACTTTTTATCTTCTGTCATTTTCCATTCCCATCATTGATTTGCACAGCATCAATTTTTGAATGCCAAGATGCTTATAACTTTTTAAACCAGTATGAAATGTACCTGTGATATTGATCTGTGATATTCACAACTCCTGTTTTCTTGAAATATCCTTAATTTAGAACTGCCTGCATGACTGACACCTAACAAGTAAAAGGTCACTTCATAGAATCATAGAATCATAGAATGGTTTGGGTTGGAAGGGACCTCAAAGATGATCTAGTTCCAACCCCCTTGCCATGGGCAGGGACACCCTGCACTACACCAGGTTGCTCAAAGCCTCAGGGTGATCAAAGACAAAACAATGAATATTATTAATACTTTGGCATTTGTAAGCACAGTCTTGGTGGAAATTACGTTTTGTATATTTTTCCAAAGACCACTTAGTAGCAAAAGTTACATTCATCCAGACATGTTTTTCATTTCTTACCATACTGTATGTTGAATCCCTTGAGACATTACAAAACCATTTCTTCAGACTAGATTTTATGCATGAACATGGGATCTGAGTACTATTTTCCTTGTTTTTATTCCTTTCCCACTGAGTGACATTGTATCTTCCACAGCATTCCATCTAGAATAGAAATCCTGTAACTTGTAACTCCAACACCTATAAAGACTGTCACACAGAAGAATTTCCACCCCAACCAGTGGTAGCTATTTGATTTAGTTGATTAAATTAGGTAGGTAGTTTCCCTCCATATTCAGAAGAGAGAGATTTCTGCAGGGGATGTTTCACCCTTGTGTATATATAATTTCCCATGTTATTCACTCTATAGCACAGGTTTAAGAAGGATATAATGTTAAAATATACTTTTGAAAAGAACTTTCTTTTAGACTCTAAATTATTCTGGAACACATGCAAATAGGTTACAAACCCAAATTAAAGCAAAACATTTTGACTATCCCCCTTAACCTTACAAAGTCAATTCAGTGTAGAAATTGTGTGTAAGCAGTAAGATATATTAAGGATGTGCTCACTGTGAAGCACAACAAAAAGAAAGCAAACGACATATTATTAGAAACAACACAATGAATGTTGCTTCATAATGAATGCAGAAAATAAGGAGACAGATTTTATAAATCATATTTTAATAAATAAAATTAAAAACCCAGCCACTGTTTTACTCTGATGTAGGAACTTAAATAAGGACAAGATTTTGAAAACTTTTTTAGTTATTCCTTTGTCACTTCTAATGTCGTATTTGCAAAAATTCTCTGCTATTTAGCAACAGGAGATCTTTAGAAACTCTCCATATTCCAATTTGTGTTTTAGCAGCAATTGATCTCTTGTGAACATGGAGCTCAAATCAAAGCACGAAACAAATACTGTCTCCTGTTCAGCTGCATTATCAGCTAGCTCTTCCCAATAATCTATTTCAATACCAGTAACACGAAATCAAACCAAGCCATCAAACAGCTTGGAGAATGGAATTCTTGTCATGTAGGAAATTCAAGCAGTTTTTCATTCTGAATCAGAATGAAACTTCAGAAATTGTTGAGTTTGCTGTGTTGTTTGTTATTTGGGTTTTTTTTTTGTGGGATGAAAAGCCTGTCATATTTTTTGGCTTATAGATGGTAAACAAAAGCACCTCATCTGGTGTTTTGAAGACTCAATGAAAAATACACTGCTTCTAAACTTTGAAAAATTAAATAAATTAGCCAAAACTTTCCTTTCTCTCTAAAAACATTCAATTTCAACAACCCTGTAAGTTCAGTTAAAAAAATCACCAGCTTCAAGCAGTACATTAAATTTTACCATGAATATATAAAAATACAGTTCTTCCCTAATATTATTCACGATCTTAGGCTTTTTATTTTTCTCATGGCAGATGCTGATGGTATTGTCAAGAGCTGGAAGCATATAACACAAGACCTGGAGATGGAAGTTTTCATTCAGAAGTATGATTACAGTTCACCTTGGCAGATCTAATACCATTTTATCTGGTTTAGGTATTGACAGCAAAATATCCACAGGACTTTGAGATATGCCACAGTTTAAACATATCCAACAGAGTAGGTGGTGGGTAGGTAGCTTTGCTGAAATCTCTGCTCCCATAACAATTCAATGAAACTGAGCTCAAGTATACCAGCACATAGTCTAGCCACACTATTGACATAACGAGGTCACCATTAATCACTGGAGAAATCACAAAAGCAATGAGAGAAGACTGGATTTTCAAAGAACAGATTTTAAATATACATTACAAATGCATTTGTAATCTTGAGTCTAGACACACATGCTTTGTGAGTTCTCTGGAATCATAAATCATCTTCAACATTTGTCAAGAACCGTAGCACTCATCTCTGCAAGAAGTCATACTAAGGGACTCACAGCTGGTCTACAGAAGCATATTAAAACATATTAAACTCTTAAGCTTTAATGTTTGCAATTAAAAGACCATGATGCAGAATTAATTTGAAAGGCCACTGGTCAAAACCACTGCTAAAAACTTCCAAAATAATTGATCCCATACAAATGCTTTAAAGGATTTTTCTGGAAAAGGAAAGAAATTACATGCTGCCAGGCCACAAAAAATACTATGATTAATAATTAAGTATATGTGCTGAAAGTATTGATTTGCAAGCTTATTTGAGGCTTTAAGCACTAATTCTGAGAGGGTCTCAGCATAATACCTATTCAAATGCTCTCACAGTAGGAGCTCTGCTTTGATCTCACAGCATCTCTGCTTATTCATGGTTCAGGTCAGTGTTGAGATCTAAGCAGATCAAGTGTTTTATGGTATCTAACACTGTCAAAGATATTAGGAAACCCATCAGTTTTTTCAGCTGCAGTAAACTTCAGTGACCAGAACTGTCTGCTCCTACATACCTTGACAAGTCCTTCAAAAGCCTAATCTCATCCATAATAATCCATATAAATGCATGGAATCTGTCAAACCACATCAGATACTAGCAGCAGATCTTGAAAAATTAATCCTTTACTAAAGAAGCTGGTTTTTTAAACTAAGTTCTGATTGGTAAAAACATTTTTTGGTTGATGTAGTATTTTTGGTGGTGATATTTTGTGGGGTTTTTTTCTTACATTGCGCTGCACGGCATTCAGAATGTTCCACACGGGTTCCTGCTCAGCCAGACTCTCATTCCCATATTCAGAAATAACATCATCAATTCTGTTGTTCCATTGATTGTGGACCTGTTCATAAATATTTATAGCATTTGGTATACTCATATTGATTAGAATGTGGATGAATAGTACAATCCTTGATCTTTTAGTGATATTCAGGTTTCTTCAAGAGTTACTTGCAAGCAGCAGCATTCTAATCAATTTGCCAAACATGATCTAAGGCATGTCATAGCCGTTGCAACAATGGGAAAGGTGAAAGCGAAAGGGAAAGATAAACAAAGTGACCCAAATCACATACATAGCACAGGCAGACACAAGGTGATTAGCCCAAATGGAGCCAGAAGACCCAGGAAACATAGTTCTGCTGCACCTGGTCTGTCATGAAATACTAAATCCTACCTCTCATTTTTATTAAGCACAGCACCGTAATACAACAAGCACAAACCCAAAATTCATTCTGCACCTAATGTGATACAAGATTGTGCGAGCATACAATCTGGTCAGGGCATGTATTGCTTTGGGCTAGAGAAGTCAGCAGCTCATGTTGCCCTAGATAAGGCATCTTTGCAGAGACTGTTAAAATACACCTTCAATAGTAATTGAATGATTCCTACTATCAACTGCACAGCGGACCACTGTTATCACCTGCTAGCAGACACAGTTTAGCATCCAATGCTTTCTCCTACCTCTGCTGATGTCCAGGAAATAGGGACTTTCTGAGTTATCCCTCAAAAAGGAATAAAGCTACCCCTTACACTGTCGATTCCGCACTCCTGAACAGGGAGAGCATGTTTTGTTGTGGGAGAGAAACTGGAAATATATTTCCATGCTCTCCCCTCTACAACTATTGAACCATGCTGAATTCCTCAAATTAAGTTTTCCACATCTTCTGCTATGCCTGGTCGACATGTAGAATACATTCAAACAAATGGTGATACAGCATACAGTGAGAACTGACTATTAGAACTTTTTTAATTAATTGCAAGAAACTACTTTGAAATTATCAGCAGTCTCACATAATTTATTTACATACCTCTTCTTTCTTCACTAATATCAGCACCGGTATTGCCATGTGGGTAACAAACATCAGGATCTGAAAACTCATATACTGAAAAAAAAAAAATTATGAATAAACATACTGACCTAGTGAGCAACGCCATAAAAAATTCCAGAAGCTTATGTATAATCCTTCATGACTGTTATTTAGAGTCATTCCAACAAAAATAAATATTTTTTCCTGGAAACCCTCAGAAAGTGACATTATAGTCTAAGAGGCACGCTTCAGGAAAAAACAAACAAGCAAACAAACTTGCTGTTTTGGGTTTAAAGACAAAGCCATAACTTTCTTGGAAGCGAAGAACAAAAGCTGTTGTTAAGCAGCTGTGCTTCACTGAAGAAAACTCTTATTTCATTATTTCCCATTTGAATTATCATGGTATCTAACTCTCATGTCTAGTCAAGGACTCCTTTAAGCTATAAGGCACACAAACAAAACAATAGTCAATTTTGTTCAGTTTCAGTGAGACCAAATTTTCACCCACAGTATCTAGATATTGTGATATTAGATATTTCCGTGGAAGTTAGAAATTAGATGCTTCTTTCTCTCTCATCGTCTAAAAACCTGTGAGGCAAACACTACGTGCCTAGGGCAGTAGCAGGAAGGAAGAAAATACAAGATTCCTGGTTATAGCACCTGGGCTCCTTTCACTGCTGTGCCAGTAGATATTCGCAGTGCTTAACAAATGAATCAGTAGAACAGTCCTCTGCTTCAGCCTTCAAATAGACTAAAATAGGTCACCCAAAAACTATGACAATAAACGAAATACAAAAGAAATAATGTAATCAAAGTGATCGTAAGACTGTATAGTTACAGTGTAATATTTCAAAGTGTTTTTCCCTTAAAAAGCAGGAATGGTATCTAAATATGGAGTATCCAGGTAGGTCTACACAGGAAACAGCTTTTTAAATCATACTCTCCATTTCAATACTGTAACTACTTGTGCCTTAAACCTGCAGCATTTTGTGGCAGGCTTTTCTTTATTTCTTCAGCACATACTAAGCATGTGAGCACATATTGAGAGATAGTTACTCTGCATAATTTCAATACTAAATTAATTTTAAAACCTCTAAGTTAATACAGTAATTAAAATCTTTGCTGCATCAAACTGCAAGAGTTTTGTCATTGAAAACATTTCATGCAGCAATATGGAAAGATCTTCAGTTTTGTTCAGATTTCTTTTGAGCCAGGACATATCTTTCTATCAGTAGATTTGTTAAGCACTGTATGTGGAAATCACACCACCAAGACATGGTCACAGTTTTCATGCACACAAAACTCCTTTTAATTTTCTGAGAAAGTTAGAGTCTGATTTACACTTACTGTCAATAGTAGATATTTGATTTCCTTAGCACTTCCAAGGAATCCCACGGCTGATGCAAAAATTGTAACAGATCCAATTCCAAGTAACATATAAGAAATATATGCTACTAGCTGGTTATCACCTGAAGAAACTGTAACACAGTGCATTCATAGTGTCACTTCTCTTTTTTTTTTGAGACTTCTACTTACAAAACTTATTCCAGAAAAATAATTAAACCTTTGCAATGCCATTAATGAAAGAATGGAAATAGTAGAATGGTAAAAAGGTATTATTATTACTTACACTATCTACAGCCACAGAAGGAAACATAGATTTGCATAAATTCAGAGGATGGTAACATGTGAGATGTAAACAGAACATACTCAATTGAACAATGTAAACCACTCACAATGAAATCAGAGAACAATTACAAGTTTATAGAATTAGTAGCATATGGACATGGACATAGATTTAGTTTTCATTAAATCCAGACTCAGATTCAATACTATCCTTCCTCTTTGTGACTGGCCACTTTCCCCTTAACCCAGTTTAGCCACTCTTGTATAGATATGGAAAGTAGCAGGAGGTTTCATTACTTTCATCTCAAAGGCTTTGTCCCAGAACTACTGTATTTGATGATTCCCATCCCACCAGTTGGGAACCGTTGCTGCTTTGTGCAGCCAAGGCAGACAGCTCTTCAAAAGCACAGATGTTATCTGACCCAAAACTTACTTCTCTGTGAAACAACTTGATAGACACTCTGGGAAAAGGGAATATCTATATGGAGAGGCCTAAGCTCCAGCTTGTGTTCATTCTACTCAAATATCCACGTAAAGGATCTATAATCTTGTCAAATGCCGGCCAAATGCAGTCTGGTAAATTATATAAGGAAAAGATCAATAGAGCTGATCTATATTTCAGTGATTCATCTATAAGTTGTACACCAAGAGAAATAAATAAATTGCTTAAATTATAATTATATATAAATTGTAGATATACTCCTATTAGAATATATCTAATAGATATATTCTCCCCTATTTTGGTAATCATACTGTCTAATGATGGAAAATATACACAATAGAAAAAATAACCTATGCATTTCAATCCAATACTGCCACCTTGTGGAAAAAAATCTATAGCTTTTTCTGTTGACTTCTCTTGCAATCATTTGAAACAAAAGAAAAATTCTATTTATACTCACATAACACACTGAATAAATTGTTTCTGTCAAATAAAAGCCACAGGCCAAATGTCAAAAGCATAAGACCTAGTGCCTGAAAAAAAAAAAAAAAGGATTATTTTTTCAATTCAAAACATTTTTTAAAAAATAATTTGAAGTTGAAAAACAAGAAAAAGAAAGCAGAATTTTTACCGAGAAAATTCCATTCAAAACATTTAAGTAGTACTTCTGTATTAGTATTTTATCTCTTATTTTCATTCTTCAGTTTTCATTTTTGAATCACAGCTGAAAAATATAACCATGTATTCAGTTCAATATGAAACAGATATAACTAAGCCTATAAATTACAACAGGATTTATTTTCTTCAGATAATGTTTTATAAATTTAAACAATCACCTGATACATTGAACAAAAAACAGTAGCAACAACAGAAGCATCATATTATATTGTACACATGTTTGGGTCTTTTTAGCTTTTTTTTTCTTAACTACTAAAGATATTTGGAGGCAGCATGTATGTAGGAAGATTCATATTTGCAAGAATAACATAGTCTGGCATACACTTGTCCTCATATTCTTCAATATATTTAGTTTACTAATTATTAAGGATACCAGCTGAAATGAAAAGGTGGAACCATAGCAAAGACATAAGCTCTCTTTTGTCTATACAACCTGCTTCAATTTTTGTTGAAAATAGCAGACACAGCCTAATGATGTCAGTGTGATCCAGCACACAGTTCTAGCAAAGCCATGAGAGCTGTCAAACAGTGCTACCAACTGTCTCCAGAGTATGCTTTACACTTTTGAAGTGAATCTCCCAGTCACCCTTACTTACTTTCTTGCTCCATTTTTTGTTGTGGAATGTAATAGGACGTGAAAATTTGAATTCCTTTCAAATGAAACTAAATCAAGATATGCACTTCATCAGTCATCAACAGTAAATGGCACCCAGTCAACAGAAGGGCAAGCAGAGACTCTGCCCATAGCAACTGCCCACGAAATACACACAAAGCGTGCATTAGAACCTGAATACCAACTGTATCACTCTTGCAAATGCTTGCAAACCCCAACAGAACCCCAGTGAAGCCACATGGGCATTCACATCTTGAGTGTAGTTCAGCATATTTCAGCAGGAAAGACCCCTAGCACTGTAAACTCTCTGACCCAATACTTATTTTTTATATATCGCTATTGAATACCATATCTTAGGGGCCTATCAAGATTTTTGCACAGAGTGAAACTCATACATTTGTCCCCCACCTTGTGTTCCCTTCCACCTATCTTGCTGCTTCTGTAAACATACTCTGGCATTTTGGTCTGCCTGGCTTTGTGGCACAAGCTGAAAGGAGTTCAAAGTAGTGTCGGATGATAGCTTCTGCAACAGCAGCCAACTGCAGCTGTCCTGCACTTCTCGTGTGTAAAGCAGGCAGGCACACAAACATGCACAGATGCATGAACACAGCCAGCATAGTCATACTCTTCAGAAAGTATTGTCTAATGCAAAGGGACGTGCTTGAAAGGAATCATTCTTGTCTTCTGTCAGAATTCCTACAGATTGATTACAATAAAGTTATGTCTTCTGTTACTTGTAAAACAGAAGGAGAAAAAAAAGACAAAAAACCCCCTTGCATTAACAACTTATTTTACATACAAAACATACGTTACATATGTATCAAATTTGTTGATTAGAATAAGAGATTCAGCAAACACAAGCTTTGTGTGCCCTGTCAAGATCCTCATTGCCTGTATTATAAAACTTGCTGAACCACAGAATGAAGAAAGCTGTAAGCTTCTCAAACTAGCTCCACAGTGGATTTGGGCCAATAATGCACCATGTAAGCTTACGGACTGTATTAGATAAATGATTTTGCACATTCCCTGAAGAAGATCCGCTACTTTTAAGAGTAATTAAACTTTAACAGAGTTTTAAAAACCAGAATGTACTAAAACATCAGTGTGATGCATTGTTTTAGTAAAAAACCCTGAACAGTTACATATTTCACTTGAAAACTGGCATCTGCAGTAGTTCTGTTGTAATAACGATGTGGTTTCAACACTTTGTTTTGATTCATTTTAATAATTATTCAGTTTATCTTAAATTATTTACCTGAAAAATATAATCTTTATGAACATTTTATATTACATTGTTACTTCACAAGAAAATCCTTACCAGCTCTGAATATTTCCATCCTGCCTTAAAGAGCAGAGTCTCATCATGATACACTTCTTCCTGAAGTCCAACTTAACCACATCCTTGCAAAAGAAAAGTTTTCTTTTGTTGATCGGCTCTGACTTCCTGGTTACAGGCAACAGGCCTGCAGAAACGTCTTTTTTTATTGGTAAAGTTGTTTGCTAAACGCATGACACAGTGCCCATGGTCTTCAGTTGCCATGATCACAAGGTAACTCGCATTACAAAACAAGTCTCAAGTGCACATTCAACTCAGTGCTCCAAGACTTCACCATTGAAAAGTTCACTGGTTACAGGATCCTGTAAAGTATGAGACTCTGCAGGGTGGATTTCAAATAGATGGGTTTCCACTGTTTTAAGATTTAAATGTCTGTCTTATCCATAACACTGGTGAGAAAATAGTAAATGATTGCCTTTGAATACAGTGTTTTGTGGTTAACATCCCTAAGACTTTCAGAAAGGTAGTCAGTTTATTTTAAAGATGGTAGATGCGAAAACCCCCTACTATCCTTTGCAGATCCTTCCTGTTGCTCACAAAAGTGTGCTTTTTCTACGTAAAACCTGTCTTTACCTTTCAGCTCTTATTTTTCTGTTATACCTGTCTTTGCACCCTGGTTTCCCTAATCAGACTTTAGGGACAGATGCATTCCCAATAAATTACATTACACATTAAAATTTCATTGTCTGCATCATCCTTACCCTGATAACAGTGGAATTTTGAACATAATCCTTTGTAAATATGTTTCAGTCATTTACCTGCAGCTCTGACTATCACGTAGGACATTCACAATGTCAAGGATGGAACTTTGTAACAATCAAGGATGCTTGTACAGCATTTGGCAAGAACAACCACCATAGTTGTGTCCTGAAGTGAATTCTTCCTCAGAATGAGGAGGGGCACTTACCCAAACGACCACCTGAGATCCCCACACATGTGTGGTATAGTTTTGCAATGCCAGCATTATGCAAATGTAGTAAATGGATGGGATTTAGTGTGATGTATGTACCATGTAAGCAAAATAGGTAAATTTCAGTGTATAAGTATGTTAAGTTTTCTGTTCAATTTTGCATTCAATTTAGGAACTTTCCCTGAGTGTCTGATTTTGATCACTATCAAATAAAGCAATGTCTCCTTCCTAAATGTAGTCTCTTCATCGGCGTTTCAAGAGTTACATTAAAACAATAACAACCCCATACCACTTTTGCTAAACTGAATTGTGGAATCTTTAATTCTCTGACTGGATGTTTTCTCCAGCTCTCAAGTAATTTGTACGTGTCTTTCTCCGATCGTAATCGCCCCAGGACACCGTCACCACCCCAGGACGCCAGCGGATCACCAGCCTTTCCAAGTCACGACGGGGCCCTACTGTGTGAATGCAGATGCGGTATCTGGCCGGTTTCCTTTTCTCATGCCTCTGGAGGTGGCTTGGAAACAGGAAGCAAAACCACGGTATTTTAACTGTCGTTTAGTACACTGTCTTTGCTCTGCTTTTATTGTTGTTTTTTTTCCCCCCCCGATTAATTGCCGATTATAATTTACTCTGAACACTAAATTCCAGTCCATTACTTAAAATTAAAAAAATAATTTAAAAAAATAATTTGCGAGGTGTTTCGTCCCACGCGGACGACCGCGACGCGGCGGCCTTCGGAGGGGGCCGCCACCCGCCCCACCGGGCGCGGAAAGACAACCGCTCGCGACGTTTCGATCCTCCCGCTCGCCGTTGGAGCCTGTGTTTCCCGTTGCCGTGGCGACGCTCCCGGTTTAACTGCGCGGTGGCGAGGCTCTGGCCATCCCCGCGGAGGGCTTGATCGGGGGAGGTTTAGGGGCTGCGGGATTTCAGGGCGGAGGGGCCGTCGGTCTCCGGAGGCAGATGGGACGGCGGGGGCTCCGGTAAGAGCTTGGCTGAACGAGGAGTGAGTAGCTCCGCGGAGCAGATCGCGGAGACCCGAGAACCATGCGTGCCCCGAACGGCGGACTACAGCCCCCAGCATGCAAAGGGGCGGCCCCGCGGCTTTTTCGGAACCGGCCGTGGGCGGGCGTCCTCCGCGCCGCGATGCCTTCTGGGAGGTGTAGTTTTCCTCAGCGAGGAACGGCTTCGCGCCTTCATGGGTGGAGCGCGAGCGAGCGTGTCCCTTTTCCTGCGCGAAGAACCAGCGAGGGACAAGGAGCTGCTCGCCGCCTCTGACGGGGCGGGTCCAGGCGACTTCACCTGTCCCGTAACTGGCGCTCGGGGGGAGAAGAGGGATGCGGGCTGCGGAGGGAGGGAGGCAGGGAGGGAACCCGCCTACTACGAGTCTTGTGCTTCTGTGGGTTACGCCATTCCTCACCACTTTCTCTGTATCATTACAACTGCATCCAGTGCTTTCTGCATTCTTAGTCTTATTTTGTAATTGTTAATATGCATTTATTTTTCGAAGCTTTTTTTTTTTCTTTGCAGCTATTAGAGCTGGAAAGAAACCTTTATGAGGCATAGGTTGTGGCGCTGATACTGTCCACAGGACACAGAGCAAGCAGAGATTTTTGGTATTCAAATTTGATAACACTTGCAAAATTTAGAGGAGTAGACTAACGGGGATTATTTTTCTGCGAACTAACGCTTTTCTTATTTTTTTTGTATGGAGTGAGGTGTTCAGAACAAACCTCTGCTGTTCCTTTTCATGTTTTAAGACAACTTTTCAATAAATAGATCTGAATAAACTTATGCTAAATGAGCACCCTCTTTATTTGGGTTCATGCAGTGCTGAAAGTTAGTATTTTCTTTGTATGTCTTTGAAAACAGATAAGACACTATGGAGAATAGAATGTCTGAAGATATTGAAGGAATTGAAAAAGAAATACAAATTGAATTAAGCAGAATCAGTGTTTCTTCTTTTGAAGCTGATGATCCTGACACAGATGTGTCAGACGAAGCTTTGAGTGACAGTGAGACAGTAAGTATTCAGTGGGCTAAAACTGTTTCTGTTTCTGCTTGAAAGTAGTAACGGGCATTGGAAAGCCTATCTAATGAGTGAACTTTTTCCTGACATACTTGACCTGAGGATTTCCTCTGAAAAGTAGTCTCACTAGTATTGCTTCATGAAGAATGTAACCTCCAATGGTGACAATACAATAAAAGAGATAGATGGATATCAGCATTCTGCTTAAGTGAGAAAGTCAGACTTGTAGATAATGTTTTGGTTTAGGATCCTCTGAAGCTGGAAGATTTTGTTAAAGCTAATGAGATAGATTAAATCTGGATGAATAAACTAATGATTCTTCATTTAACTCTGTATTTAAATCTTACAAGAGACTGTCTTATGTTTGAAGACTTCTTGATACTAATTTCTTATAAATTCATGCTTTAAATCCTCTTCTTTGGATGGCTTCTTTTGCGGAAAGATTTTCCTCTGATACCTGGTCAGTTGTTTTCAGTTATTTTAATCCTTCAGACTTGTAGCAAAAGAATTGGTCTATAGGATATTAGGGTAGATGATATGGGTCGTATGTGACCATAAATCATATGTTTGATATGACATAAAGGTAGTCAAAGGCATCAGTGGTAGTTATTTATGCACTCACATGCTGAATGCCAGCAATGTTTACTGCAATTTACACATCTGAGAGAAGGCAACCCATTCTCCCAAATCATTGCAGTAAAAGACAGTCTTTTAAATAGAAAGTTTCCATGTAGTAAAGTTGAAGAATCTGATTTACGTGCATTCTTTAAACATTAGTAAATTTAAGACTAATGTATTGTTGAAAGAGCCTGGACATTTTTAAGAAAAAGATCCTGTACGTCATAGGTGTTTGTTAATTTGCCTTAACCTTTTTCTTAATTTCTTGGTCCAACACAATTATAAAGAAAATGTGTTTCTGAACATAGTGGAAGATAAGTTACTAAAATATGTTCCAATCGAAATTTAATTAAAAAGTAATTAAAGATGAGAATTATTAATTGTTCAGTGGGTGATAAGACAATGGCAAGAGTGTAGGAATTGGGAATAATTTTGGTAGCAATTGCTACGGAATCTCCATCAGTGCTTTATAGGTGAAGCCAAAATGAGTCTTTATTCTTTCATGTCAAGTATTTACCTCTAGTCATGGCTGTGAGATGAAAATGTAGAATTTATGTCAAACATTATGTTTTTCTAGATTTCAGATGACTTGCCAGAATCAGTTCTCTCTTATTTACACTTTATAAAGAGCAGAAATCAAGATGCCGAAAAGCTTATACTGCAAGACCTAGACGATGAAGAAACTACAAGTAAGCAGGGATCACAGTTAAAATATTTACGCAGCTCATATTGCCAGTGGAAGTTAGACTAACAATCATCAGTAAAACAAACCAAACTTTTCAGTAAACCAAGCGATGAAACCT
Source organism: Tauraco erythrolophus (assembly GCF_009769465.1). Classification (NCBI taxonomy): domain Eukaryota; kingdom Metazoa; phylum Chordata; class Aves; order Musophagiformes; family Musophagidae; genus Tauraco; species Tauraco erythrolophus. Next base: position 49,060,204 of record NC_141468.1, read on the forward strand.
CCTGCATCAGTTTCTGAATGCATGCTGAAAATCTCTAGGAATAAACCATGCAATGCTGTTTTATAGGATTAACATCTAAGTATGAATTGAATTTTTCTAAAAATTTATCTGATGCTAAACCATAGATCAAGGCAAGTTGCAGGATCATTCTCTGAAACAGGATCAGGGCCAGACTCTTCATGAGAATCTAAAATGAAGTTCAAGGCAGAGTTGGATGACGCTTTGAGCAACCTCATCCTGTGGAAAGTGTCCCTGCCCATGTCAAGGGGCTTGGAACTAGATGATCTTTAAGGTTCCTTCCAAACCAAACCATTCTGTGATTCTATGATAAGTCACTAGGAGCTGAAGTTAAAAGTTTAGATACAATTGAACCCCATATGAGACGTTTAAAGTCTGTCTTTAGAGATATCCAGACAAACACTAAATGAAATGATCTTGTAATTGAGAACAGCGTTGCTGTGTCAGCTGTGTGACTGAAGCCAGGCTCATAGTTTATGCCAGAGATGGCATTGTCTGTTCCGTTCTAGTTTTTCACATCATCTTTGTTTTCACACTCATTTAGCGTAACAGTCTTTGTGAACAAAAGTTGAATATTGTCTGTACATTTTGATATTGATGAAGGTTTCTTTTTATCCTTTTTCTGTAATGGACACTTTCTCTTTTTCATTATTTTTGTAGCTCTTTGTCAGTTTTTGACTTATCTGGTACAAGTTCTACTGTATTTTTCTACACAGAAAATTTTCTGCTGTGTTCTATGCTGTGGAATTCTCTTGCTTATTTGCTATCACTGGATTCTTACAATATCGTTGTGTGTGTTCCAGTTACAGATATTTGCTGCTTTTAATGTAGATAAATGACTCTCACATGTATTTGAGTAACATTGGAGGGGGAGGGGGGAGCGAGTTAAGAATTTTAAAGGAAAAAAGATGCTTTATTTTAATTTAAATAAATATAGTAGCTAAGCAATGTAGAGCAGAACTGGGTACTAGTAAGGGTCTTTCTCTCTGTGTACTAAATTATATATTTATTTCTTCTTTAGGTAACATTTATGGAGTAGTTTCTTGCCAGGCTTCAGATTACTTGGCAGAATTGGCTTCTGAATATAATGAAGATCCAGAACAATTCAAAAAAAGGGTATTGTCTATTTAAACAATATTTATAGTGAACAAAATTCTATTAAGTAATATAGGTAGCTTACATTTGCTGTGTTGTCCTCCTAAGGAGACCTATAGATGTATTCAGTTTTGTTTCTGTCAGACTGACCATAGGTATTACGACGAGTTTGCATGTGCCATTCTTTAAAACTGGGACATCAGCTGCAATACACCATGTCTATAAGTTTTAAAATTGGAATAAATTCTCTATATTAGTAGTTGGGATGCTACACACAAAAATCAACAAAATTAAACAAAACTGAATAATCCTTTTTTGTTAATTATTTGCAGAATATTATCTCAATAGTATGATAACACTTTTAAACTTCTCTATTTTATTCTTTTTATGATGATCAGGAGGATGTGCTACTATTAATCTTGCTCCTAATATATTCCTTTATTTCGTAGAAAATGTAAACATAATAATGTCTGTTACTTTCAAAGGCAAATCAAAAGTTATGAAGCTGGGTTATTTTATATTTTCATGGGATTTGACTGAATAACTTGCTGAAGTTCTTAGAAAAACATAAACCTGTATTTAATTTAATCACTTTTAATTTGCCAGCTGACTTTTATTAGTGAGCGGTTTTGCAAACATGACTTTTTGTTCTCAGAAGACCATTGTTTAGAGCAGCATAATTACTTTATGTGACTTCGGCTGCATTACAAATATTAATATATGCCCCAAGGATGTGATTAACAGATGATAAATGAGCAGGAATAGAATACTTCTTACCAATAAAGAACAATGAAAGAAATACAGCAATCTTCATGCCCATAGCATTATTTTCAAATAGACTTCCAAAAAATTTACCCTATAACTAGCACTTCCTCTATGTACATGACAGTATTAATGCATAAATACAGTGCTTAGTTGTGCAAAAAGTAAAACAAATCCCAAATCCAAACGATTCATTTTTCCAAGTCAAAATGTAAAATATTTTGGCAAATGCTCCAATATTTATCACTCTAGAAAACAGTATTTTGACTGAAACATTGGCTTTATCCAATGTCTAAGGCTTCCAGTCAGTAGCAATTTTCATATTGTTGTACTTTTCATCATATGACGAAAAGCTTATCCTTGTTCTGGAAGATTTTTATAACGTTCTGCTTTTACATTTTGTTTCTTAATGACCATATTAAACTATATTAGGGACTATTTGAAATTGAAAATGAAGACTTAGGGATTGCTACAACACCTGGTTATAATAATCAGTCCACCAGTGATGACGTGGTCACTGATGACCATTTTGTTACAGGTAAGCAAACGCATTAGTCATTTGATTGAGTTGATCATTAGCATCATATTGCTATTTACTGCTTTTCTGTTTCCATGAATATCATAACATTCTTTGTAAAGGATTACACGTTACCGTATGCGATAGATTTTGATACTTCATGAATTGGACATAAGCAAATGCCTGTGCTTTTATCTCATTTCAGGATCACAAAATTGTCCTAGTCTTTAATGTCTTGATAGAAATTTGTTTTAAAAATACTACCCAAAAATGATTTAATTAATTATGAATACAAACGGCAGCCGGATTGGAGGCATTAAGCAGGTTGTGCTTTGGCCAGAACTTCTTTTATAGTCACATCGTCTGAGTCCTTTTCCCTTCGTCATAGCCTTGGCATGTTTTGGCTTGGAGTGCATCAGTTATAAAACCCCTGCTGACAGCCACACAAGACATTCGTGTTGAAGCCAAAGTGTGATCCCGAAATATGCATTGGTAGAATAAGCATGATTGTAGCAGTCAGTAAGTGTGCGTCGTGATAATAAGACATCTCTGATAGCAAAGGGAAATGCTTATTGGGAAATTAAATAAAAAGTTTAAAAAGTTTGCTTTTTTGATTACAAATTCGTAGCTGATGTTGAAATGAACATAAGCCTTACTCATCGTGAAGTAGAAGAAAACCATAGACAAGAATTTGAGCGGTGGGAGAAAAGACAAAAGGAGCTCAAAGATGAGAGGAGGAAAAAGTGCAAAACTGAGAGGGGTGCACAGGAAAAACAGAATGAAGAGGAACATGCAAGAAAGGTGCAGCATCTGGAGGATTTTGAGTCTGAAAGAATAAAGTTTGAGCTTCTTCATAAGGTAATTAATGATATTGAAGCCAATCTGTTCCCATATAGACTGTCTGAATTGAACATCTAATGTCAAAAAAAGTACTATCTCAAACTGTGTGACTGTCCTAAACTTTGTCTACTTGTGATACCAAAGTGAGATATAAGACATATTTAAGTACGATCCATTGAGTTTTATGCATTTACTGCTTTGATCAACAGTGAATGAATTTACTATGCTAAATGATAAATTATTCTTTAAGCTTTGATCTTGCTAAGTTTTTATATTATGACACCAACCAAAGTAATGAAAATGAGAGTTGTAATAAATAAATTACTTACAAATGAGAAATGGTCACTGTGCCTTAATAAAAAATACTTACTTACTTTGGACCTCCCACCCCGATTTCACATTTAAATGAAAAATCATAGGTGAAGTAATCTGAACCAAAATCATTCAGTTCAGAATTGCTGATGCTGCACTTCATCTAGGTAAAAGTTACAATGGTTCCTTTTCTTGTCTGTATGTGGGAAACTGAGTCAGGCTTTATCTACTGAGTTCTGCCACAACAGAACGTGACACCACATGTTGACTGGTTGCCTTCTCAGAGTTTCTAGTCGTGTTTTGCTCTAGTGTGTGGTGCATACTGAAGGGTAAGATTTGATAGCTCTCCACAAAAGAGCATAAGAACATGAAGAAACATAACCCTCAGATATTATACTTGTAAGGCCACAATATTTCATTATTTAGCCTAAATATTTGTGTTTTGAGAGATGCGTTAACACTGCATTTTCATTTAACTAATTTGTAGCTTTCTGAAGAGGTGGGCATCTTGCTTCCAGCAAGGAAATTCAAGTCACCAAAATTAAGGAAGGACTTAGTAAACAAAAAGACCTTTGATCTCTGAAGGCCAGTTCAATGTTTGATATAGCTTTTAAGATTATAGTTTTTAAGATTATCAGTAAGGTAACAGTGCAATTAAAGAGGGATTGTTCATGCTACTTTCAGACCGTGTGTTTCTGTTATGTTTCTATTATCTAACTTTGAATCGTTGTTTCATAAGCATAGTTTTCATCTTCAGTAGTAGTACAGAATTTGGAGAGGAAAGTGAGAGTTGTATGGGTCAGTACTGAGATGCTGACTCTCTAAAGGTATGCATCTTTCAGTACATGACCAAATCTGCATTACTGATGCAAGTGTCCAGTTCTTTGGTATTGATCCTTACACAACTGAGTGTCTCAATTTAATTCAGGAATCCACAAACTGGACTGTTGGAAAGTCATGAAGACTGGGGAGATTGAAGAGGGGGTGTTTTGCGATGTTCCAAGTTCTGTACAATAGTCATTTAAATTAATTTGTTGTGCAGAAACACCAAACTGCAATAGGAGATGAGTTACAGAAAGAAAAGAAAGCTTGGAGAGGCAAAATGATGCAACATGAGGTAAGGTAGTACAATGAGCTTTTGTCAAAAGACTGTGAGATTGCTATCGTATATTTGAGAATAAATTTTTTTTCTGGAATAGTTAATACACCAGATTCTGTTTATTAATGATAAATATGTGCCAACACTTGTCCTATTTTAAAAGTGATTGAAATCTGTCCTAATTGATTTGGCCTAGGAATTGATCATGAAGCTACAGTTGCAACTGGAAGAGGAGAAAAAGGCCTTGGAAGAGCAAAAAGCAAAAGAAAAACTACACCTGGCAGAACAACAGAATACAGCAGCTGTGAAAATCCAAGCTAGATTTAGATCATTTTTAGTCCATAAGAAATATGCTCCCATCTTAAAAGAATGGAAAGATGAAATAAAAAAGAAGCAGAAAATACTGGAAGACATAGAGAGAGAAATGAAAGAGAAAGAGGAAAGAATGAAGAGGCGAATGGAAGAAAATAGGCGAAAGAAAGAAGAAGAAAAAAGGAGACAAGAAGAACTTGAAAGACAGGAATATTTGGAACAAGTGAGGAGGCATGAAGAATATGAGAGAAAGAAAGAAAGCCTGAGACTTGAAAGGGAAAAGCAACTGCAAATAAGAAGAGAAGAGCAGAGAAAATTAGGAGCTAAACCACCAAAAGCTGTGATGAGTGAAAGTGGAGAAAACAAAAAAGCAAACATAAAAAAAGAGGAGAAGACAGAAAATACAAAAGTAATAAGAGAACAGAAGAAGGAACTAAATAAGCAAGTAGAGCAACGAAAAGAAAAACAGACTGAAATGATAGATGAAACAAATAATTGGATGATTCCAGCAGAAAGAAATTTGACACCAACACCAAATATGCTAGGCTCTGAGAAGGAACACTCTTCTCAAGTAAATAATGAGAACATATATATGAATTCCATAACACATGTAGAAGAAAATTATTCACAAACTAAAGATCTTAATAAAGTTCCAAACAGTCATACTTCAAAGGATGAATCTGTTAATGTTGGAGCTAATGACATGGTGGAAAATAAGGCAAACAATATATGCAGCAGTCCACCAAATGCTAGTAATAGAGAAGTGAAAGATCAATTTTCTCAGTCTGAAACAATGAAGGAAATTGTGTTTCTAATGGATGATGCTAATAAGGAAGTCAGAGACACCTGGGACAGAATTCAAGATGTAGCTGAATGTTCCAGTAAACTAGTTCTTCCTGATGATATTGAAAAGAAGAGATTAAACTGGATGAACACATGTAAGTCTTGGTCTAAAATATATGAGGAAAACCAAAGAAAGCAATTAACTATAAAAAAACGACCAAGGAAAAGTTCAGTTAGCAGGATGCCTCCGTTAAGTACACAAAAGATAATTCATAGTGGCTCTTGGAGTACTCTGCAGCAGGTAACTATACAACCATCACTTTTTTCTTTTTTTTTTTAATTTAGTGTGTCAGCAGAATGCTATTTTTGAGCAGGATATAGATCTCTGTGAGAGTTCCTCTGCACAAGTGCGGAATACGGGCAACGAGAATGACTTTTGAATTCCTGTAAGCATTGTGGAGCAGACTGGTGTGCTATTAGTCTTCAGATGGTTGATAGTATCTTAAGCCTATAAAAGGCAGGAGCTCCTATTTTCTGCTAAATTAACATGATTTTGCTTTTATATGATGGTCTGCATTTCAACTCCTGCCCCTTCAGAATTTTGAGATTAGTCTCCTTCAGAACTAAGACATAGCTGATCAGCTTATAGGTGGTGTTTTGCCATAAAGAACATCTCTTGGTTCCCAGCACTTACTTTACTTACCGCTTACTAACTTACCACTGTATGCTTGCTCTGTGCTCTCATCTTGGTGTCCACTCTGAGATGACAGTCTAGACTACAAATACTTTTGGTCTGAATTATTTTTGTCTGGTTTTGTGCACTCCTGCACTTGTTATTTATGATAGTGTGCTGGGAAACAATTCACACTATTAATTACTTAACTTAGTGTTAATCTTACATCCATTCATATTCAACGTCATTAGTAAAGTGTCGGTTTTATTTAAAGGTGGATGTTAAAATCAAACAGTTTGTTTTAATAATAACTTCTCCTGTTTAACAGATCAAACCCATCACTGACATGCTTTTCTATATGAAAGGATTAACATTAGTTGCTTATGTTTTCTAAAGTGCTACTAGAATGTAGTTTTGGTCTCTTTTTATTTTTAAAGCAAATAGCCATAATGTGACATTATACAATGAATGTTCAATATACAAACAATTAGTTTTATTTATCAATAAATGCATGTAGGTCACAACGCTTACACTCGAAGATTTGCCAGCTTGTAGTCTCTCAACGTTATCCAAGTGTTCAAATCTTCAAGTTTTGACTCTGAGGCGCTGCGGACTAGTTGTGCTGGAAGGACTAAGTAGCTGCAAAGACCTGAAGTATATCAATGTGGAGGTACCAAGCATGTTTGATTCTTTATTATAACTCGTGGAAAACTGCCAGTTTTGCTGCTTCGGTAGTTATGCTGTTGCATCCAACTGAATATATAACTTTTAGTGCCATAAGAGCATAGGAATATCAATGGAATACTCCCAAATGTGAACAAAGTTCTACTGGCAGATTTGCATTGTACTAAAGCAACATCCTGCAAATGAACCAAGCTATGCTAAGAAAAGTGCGTGATAGCGTCAGCCGAGGATTAGTGTTAGCATGGCGCAGCAATAGGACTTCGATACCTCAGTCTCTCTGATTCATGGGTGGGCGGATGCTGTTGCCCATGGCAGACGCTCAGCTTAAGCAGGAGTAGGTAGAAGTAAGAGTCCTTTGCCATACACACCTTGAATATTAAAATTACTTATATATGCTCAAGGAACAGCATAGTGAGTGACGCTGAAGGCATGATGTCTAGGTACTTGCTACTGCACAGTGTCTTACATGGCCTTATAAATTTAATGACTAAAGAAAACATTTTGCTCTGTGATGCATCTCAGTTCCAGAACTTGACAATTTACATGAAACAACTCTGTTCACATTTTTTATTTCATGTGTTTTAACAACACCAGTTCACAAGAAAGTTAATATGCCCTTATTAACCATAAAAATCTTGAATGTTTCCGCTTGCCTAGTAACTGGTATTCTTTCCAAAGTATGGGGCATTTGTTGATTTGGGATTTTTTAATTAAAATCAGAGAAAAAAGATGATAATAATTATAGTTAAAGGATTGTTGTCTGTCCAGTAACTAGAGCTTTACAATGGGGCAGGTGTCCTTTTCTCAGTTTTCAAATCAATTCAGAATGTAATTTCTGGGATTTGATAACTTTGAGTACTTCAAAATACAAGAGCAAGGTATTAGAATAAGGACATAATATATAGCTAAGCTGTCAGTCTTACTAAGATTGGCGTTTATTTGTGAATTTTTTTCAAATCAAATATTGTCTCTTACAGAACAGTTTTGGTTTTGTGGTTTGTTGAGTTTTTTTATTCTAAAATGTTACACTTTAAAAAATATACAGGCTGACTGGCTTCACTGGGATATGTCAGGGTAATGTAGTTAAGGAGGAGACTCTTAGATATACTTTTAAGTATGCTTTATTAATAATTTAATAATTATATATATTATTAATAATAATACTTTATACTTTTGCTGTGCCAGCTAATGTGGCAGTTGTCTTCCATTCAACCTTAAAGAAGCCTCTTTTGTGACAGTTGAAACAGTTTGAGATTGTTTCCTGGGTATTTCTCGCATAGCTTAAGCAGCTGCCTCAGTTTCCCTTGGACATTCATTCCTACTTGATATTGCCCCTCAATCCAGTTGATACATTTAAGCCATATCAGTTCTCTACTTTACCTTACTAGTGCGACTGAAAGGGCTGTCCAAGGGCAGGAATCAGTGCTATGGCTTCCAAAGGAAACCCGTATGCATCTCTGCCTGCAGCTCGAAATAGCACCTAAATCTAGTCAGCATTAATTCTGGAATAGGAATTAGGAATTAAGCTTTTTGGCTTAATCAGTTTGTTACAAAGCCAGAGAATTTAAGTTTTGTTTGTTTGAGCATCTGCAGGTGAAAAACAGAAGGAAACAGCAAGGGCAGCAAATAGTGAGATAAAAATCTGAGGAAGCATTATTAAAATGGCCTGGGGAGGAGGATGTTAAAAGAGCAAGATCTCTTTGGGGAAGAATATTGGCTGAGAATGTGTAACTTTAGTGTTAAAGTTTGTGACCAAAATACCTCTAAATGCAGATTTTCACTGCATTGGAATGAATAGGATTACAGGAAAGTCATCGCTGTCTTCGTTAGTATCTAGTAAATATGGTGGTTTCTATGCAGTTTTTAGTTTAGTCTCCCAGGATTTAGGAAGCTAGGAAAGCGTACATGGAAAAGACCACTCTGCCCTTGACTTGTCCTAACAGTTTTTTGTTTCAACTTCTGGGCATTTTCAGAGCCAAAATGAAGTTTGAGATATTTTTTTGTTCTATCCCAGCAGGGCACAAAAGGCAATTTCTATGACTCATGAATTTCCCAATGGAAAAACTAGAGATGCCCTTACTCGTAGCTAGAAGTTTAGGATAAAAAACTCTTAATTCTGCTAATTCACTTCAGATGCTATGTAATATTCTTATTTTCCTTTATTGTAGGAAAACAACATTCAAATAATTGACTGTGAAAATCTAGAAAATCTCTGTATTCTGATTCTGAATAAGAACCATCTTTCATCAGTTTGTGGCTTAGATGGCTGCATAAATCTCCAAAATCTTGAGCTTTCCTACAATAGAATCACTCGAATTGGTAAGAAAATTAATGAAAAGTAATTCTAATTCGTATAACAATATTTTTGCTGTTTATATTCAGAATTATACTTCCCTTGGATTCAGAGCCAACCAGCCGCTAAGCTCAAGGAGAACGAGGAGACAAACTAAGAACAGACCTGCGTTTTAAAGCATACTCAGCTTCACATTTATTTGTACTATAGCTTAGCCACTGCTGTATATTCCATCTACCAGGTCATAGAACTATTGTCATCCAAAGAGAACTAAAAATCTTTCTAGAAGGGCCCCTGATATTACCTGCACTAACTCCACTGGAATATGTGAGTAGTCTGAGTTCAGTTTACCTCCAGAAACAATTAATAAAGGCTAATCTTGCAACTGCAGAGAATTCCAGTGTGTTCCTGACTGACACAGTAAGTAATTACATAGAAAGGGTGTTATCTGTCCAAGTCTGTGAACCATGCTATCACGGGACCACGGATTCTTTTTCTACTAAAATGATGCCCATTCTGCACTCCAAACTTTTGTTCTATGTTTCCCTCCCACTCAGACTTTTCATTGCTGCTCATTGCCCCCAAAAATGGGGAAAAAAAAGAGTTTAAGGTAAAATTGTGCAAATTATTACTGCATTATTTAATGGAATGAAAGTATTGACATATGGTATGTAGAAAGTAATCTTGTTTCCTGAGTTTTGAGGAAAGGGTTGGTTCTTTATTTTAGAGGTGATAAACTTATTCCTAACTGCAAGTTCAAGTCAAGTGCACCTTGACTTGTGTAAGGCCTTTGACACTGTCCCATACAACATCCTTGACACTGAGTTGGAGAGATATGGGTTTGATGGATGGGCTTTTTAATGGATAAGGTATTGTCTGGATGGATGCTGTCAATGGCTGAATGTCCAAATGGAGATCAGCAACAAGCAGTGTCTCTCAGGTGTCGGTACTGGGACAGGTACTGTTCAGTATCTTTATTAATAATATAGACAGTGGGATTGAGTGCACTCTCAGCAAGTTTGTGGATGACACCAAACTGAGTGGTGCAGTTGATACACTTGAGGGAAGGGATGCCACCGGAGGGACCTTGACAGGCTTGAAAGTGAACCATATGAACCTCATGAAGTTCAAGGCCAAGTGCAACGTCCTGCATCTGGGTTGGGGCAATCCTTGATTAGGTCCGCAGTACAAGACTGACATGGACGTGTTAGAGCAGGTCCAGAGGAGGGCCGTGAAAATGACCAGAAGGGCTGGAACACCTCTTCTATGAAGAAAGGCTGAGAGTTGAGGTTGTTCAACTCAGTTGAGCCTGGAAAAGAAAAGGTTCCAAGGAGACCTTATTGCAGCCTTTCAATATATGAAGGGGCTTATAAGCAAGATGGAGAGAGACCTTTTACCAAGACCTGTAGTGACAGGATAAGAGAGAGAGTTTTTAACTGAAAGAGGGTAGATTCAGGCTAGATATAATGAGGACATTTTTTACAATGAAGATGGTGAGGCACTGGAGCAGGTTGCAAGTTGTGGACGTTCCATCCCTGGAAGTGTTCAAGGTCAGATTGAATGGGTGCTTTGAGCAACTTGATTTAGTGAAAGATGTCCCAGCCCACAGCAGGAAGGTTGGACAGCATGATCTTTAAAGGTCCCTTCCAACCCAAACCATTCTATGATTCTATGATTCTATTTAGGCACAGCAGGTGTGCAAGCCTCTATTATGTTTACAAAGGCAATTTGTTATATTTATTAGGTCCAACCATTGTCAGGCAACAGGTGTCCCTTCAGCATGCAGTCAACCAGTTAGAATTTGTGTGCACCCAGACCACTCAACAAATACATCAATACATGAAATCTTTCTGCCAGGAGAGAGATATTTTCTGTTGGCCAGCCAGGAATTTTTCCTGTAGTGAACAAGTGTATGCCTCTCTGCTTGTACTGCAACTCGGCCTGTAAATTGCCGAAGGGGTAGATACTGTGTCTCAGCTTCGGGCAAGCCAAAAATATTGCATTGTGAGCCTTGTGTTCTGTAGATTTGGTATAGATGTAATCAGGATCCAGAGCCTTTTCTACTGGCAAAAGGTCAGGAAAGTGTAGTGCAGTGAAAATAGCCAAGAGTACTGCTGTATGTAAGTGGAGAAGCCAGTTTTTTGGTTTTAGAATGATGTACGGAGGGAAGACCATTAGTGGTCCCTCAAAAGCAACATTAACAGTTGAGAAAAGGTAGTAGTAAATTGCCGGATCATTACGTGGAAGGGAGCTCTCAAGGCTTGAAAGTAGCAACTTTCTTTCAAGAAGGCAGTACGACAGATAGGACAGACCTAGATTTAACAGCCTCCCTGTACTCTAGGGACTGGATTTTTGTACACGACATACTGTGGAATTTGTAAAGGCCATAAAAATACAGGTGACTATATAACCTCAGTATTATATTCTCAACGGAGATTAATCTTCAGAGATTTGTCCATTGAAATAAAACCTTATGGTCAAGAAAAAAATTGCATGTGATGAAGTAATTAATTTTGTATAAATTGAAACATGAAACCCAAAAAGGTGACTTTCTGGTTGCGTTCTTAGTCTGTGCAAAATCTAAAGATGTTACTTGGAAAGACTGCAGAGCTGGGAATTGAAAGGAGATAAGGAGATTTTGATTTGGTTTTTATTTGTCTTGATTTAGACTTTTAATTTTCTTTAAAGTATGTGGACATACTTTATTTTCCTGCTAGACAGCAGGAGAATAATATAAAACAATTTTTAAGCTAATAGATGAAATATATTCACGTAAGACATTAATATGAAGAAATGATTTCCACTGTTAAAAAGAAAAGGAGACTGAAACAGTATGAACACAAATAATGCAATTCCATGATAAATAACAAGGGCATAAAAAAGGAAAGGAAATGGGAAAGCTTAAAAAAAATCTGTAGATTAAGAAGGTCTAATGTTGATATTGTTAATATTTTTTGCTAATATGTGCAAATTTGGAATGTTAATATTTTTAAACAGAGTTTATAATCCTGAGAATAAAGGTAGTGGAATATCAATGTACCTATGGCATATCATTAGTACCTTAATGAGAAACAATAAAATAAACTTGTTAAAGAAACTTTATCTATATCCTGTGGCCAATAATGCTGGATAAAATTCTTATTCAGATTTCAGTATGCAAAATATGTCTCATTTATGCTTTTCCGCTTAAGAATGCATGATCACAAATTAAGTAATTGTGTCAGTAATACACTGAAGTTCAGTGCATGTTTGTATTTGGAAGATGAATGCTTTACTTAGAAAAAATTCTTACACAGAAGTAGCGTTTTGACTTGAGTCATAGAATATGCTTTTGTAGGGTGTCTGTGTTGCCACATCATGTTGGCTAAAATCCAGGCAGTGCTAAGAATAGCAGTGCATAACCATGGAGAGTTATAAATGCTTCTTTAGACCTACACTTTCTAAGAAAGTACATAGAGAGGTTTTTATCAGACACCTTTCAGTTTTGGGGTTTTTTTTGTATGTGTGTTTTTCATCTTCATGTTCACCATCAGCTTTCACTCCTCATCTTTGTCACACGTAGGGGTTAGTTACTTCAGAACTGCGTCGATAGCTGAGATGGGGTCCATAGCTAATAGTCTGCAGCTGCACTTTGCCAGTTGCTAAGAGCTGCTTATATAAAGGTTCTCCAAAAATCTTGCCGAAACCATGTATTTTTCAACAGAATGCATTTTTCCATATACTGCTATAGCTGTTGTTGATTACATCATATATGAGACAATATCTTCTGGAAATATTCAGAAGACTTTCATGCTTATTTTTAATTTTGCATCTGTGCAGAAGAAACATTAAAATGCCATCTGTTTGTTTTACATTATTCTCTCTTGTGTATGTTTCTGTTGGACTTCATTTGATAGTTCCAGAATAGATTGTGATCCCATTGTATGTAGCCTTGGCACATCTGTTCCAAATGACACTCAGTCTAATTAAGCAAGGGAGATGAGGAGGAAATGTTAAAAAGGAATTTGTGCATCATGCAGAATAGGAAATTTCCAGATCCTGTATTAACTTCTTGACTTTTCTTACTGTGCAGTCTCTCCTCTCTGTCCCGCTCCAGGCTAATTCAGTGCCTTGAAAGTTTCTGGTACTGCTATGCTGATAACTTAAAAGTAGACGTATAAAGAAAGGCTGCTCTTATGAGACGGTCTTGAGAGCTGTTAATTTTAACAGTCTGAAAGGGAATTGTTTTGAGACCACTAGGTGGTGCTGATACCTTTTTTATTTTTATCCAAGTATAAAGAAATACAGACCAGGATCTTGCAGTCAGGATAGTATGTCATAGGCATGTTTGAAATTCTTTCAGAATAATTAAATGTTTGTATATTTATTTTCTAAAGCACAGTTTTGAAGTTACAGTATGGGATATTTGGTTTTAGATTTAGGACATCTCTTCAATATCAGGTGATCACTAAGTGCTTTCCATTTTTAAATTACTATGATTCAAAAGCTTATATTTGATTGGATTTTTTTAAATGTACTGCTAGTTTTGGCATTTAATGTTTTACTTCTTCCTCTTCTATTTCCTCAATAATCTATGGTGCAAACTGGTTTCTGGTGTCGTAATCCAGTTTATTCTTGGAGGACAATCACAAAGACATTCACCTCTGTAAAGCTCACCCAGCCTCCTTGTGGGAACTTGGGGAGTTTTGGGTGAGATAAGATGAGACAGAGTATTACCTTAATTAATCCTGCCAAGAATACATGAAAGAAAAGTAAATTCAGAAATTCCTTATTTTAGATATGTTTTGCAAAGGGTGACCCTTCAAAGGAGTTTTACTACAGAGATGCAGAAAAACTGCTTGGACCTGTAGCACGTCAGATGCATCAGTGCTATTGCAGAACATCCAGCATGTGTAAGACCGTGGAAAGACTGTGTGATTTTTGCCATTGTAAGAGGATGATTTGGTAAAAATTCGATGAAAGAAACAGACGCTGGCAGGAACCTTTTCCTTTACATCTTTTTGGAGTAGAAATCACACACATTCTTACTCTTTACACTAGCTGGTGGGAGTAAATTTGTTGAGGGCGTAATGGCTCTAGAAGTATAGCTTTATACCTAAACCCACTATGTTTTTGTTATAAATTTCTTCAGTATAAAAATTTTATAGCATAATTCCATAAACAAGATTCACTTAAATAATAGAGGTGTTGCTGGCCAAAGTTTTAATACAATTTGTTCTCACCTTGCTGATAACTTAACAAAAACTTTTAAAGGCAATAATGAAAAATTAACCTTTAAACAGAAATACTGTTTCCATTCTAAGGGGTGATTTTAAGAGGGCTGTTAGCATTTCACAGAGCCCTGAGTTCTGAGTTCAGTTATAAAGGGCTTGCTTTAAGCAAGCACAGTAAGTTTGTTTATCACTAAAAGAATGTTCTGTTCTAGCAGAAGTGCTAAAGGCATTATGAACTCTTATTATTGCTTGGTTAACAGGGTCACAAATTGGTGATCTGTATGCATTGTTTATTTGATGGGGTCAAAATACAGTAATTATTTTTAAACCTTATACAGGACTAATGTTAATTGTTACTTTAGATATTATAAATGTATTGAAAGGTCAGAGTTTTCTTAGTATTTGAAAACCAACAGGGTTTTATTTCATTATGGCTTAATTCAGCTAAAATCTTTAACTTTCAGGTGGTCTGGAGTCATTAAAAAATCTTCAGCGATTAATTATGGACCATAATCAGTTAATCAGCACAAAAGGTCTCTGTGAGGCACCTACTCTCATTCACCTAGACTGCTCTTTTAATCATCTCATACAAGTTGAAGGCATTGAGAATTGTGGCCTACTTCAGATTCTCAAGTTGCAAGGCAATAACCTCCAAGAGGTAAAAGCTTTGAATTCGGTGGCTGTTGTGCGTGCATCTTTGTTAACAGTCATATTCTTCAGAAAGCTGATCATGTCCTCTTTGTTTGCTGTGGGATGTTTCATGCTCTTAGGCAGGCTTTTTTTCCCCTAATAGAGGCAGATTTTTCGAAGAGACAAACACCTAGCAGTTAAATATTTTCTTGCTCCCAAGACGTTGAAAAAATTGCCCCTTAGTAATTATATCTCCCTCCTTTGTTTATAGCATCTAGTCTTCAGTTTGTATTATATGATACTGATTCTTTGTTTAAAATGTAACGAAATGTTGTTATCATTATGTATAAGTATTAGTTTTGACTGCTTTGATGTATGCTGATCCTCCAAACGCTGAAGTTCTTGCTACAGCATTTAATAATAAGAAAGAAGTTTGCTAACTATACACTTAGTCGTATTTACTGACGATGATTCTCTTATAAATCTGAGAGGGGAAAACCACTGTCAATAAGCAGCAAATAACTGCATGAATAAAATCGTGAGACTGTGGCTCTTGGGCCCTTGACTTTTTTTTTTTTTTAATTTATATTGACTATTCAGACTAGGTAGAAGGCGTTAAAAAATGCTTTCCACCTAATATATAGAAATCATGTGTGACAACTGGTACATACATAATAAGGAAATTATACATATGTCCAAAATGTGGGTTTTGCTTGTATTTAGTAATGATTTATGAAAAGCATCTGGTAAGCATTCCATTGTTGTTTCTCTAATTTATATTAATTTCAAATAACCATCTCTTTTCTATTTAGCTTCCAAGACTAGAAAATCATGTTCTCCTAAGAGAATTATATTTGGATGACAATAGCATTTCTTCTATGAGAACTCTTTCTTTGTGTTGGTTACCTCTATTGCAGATTCTTTTTCTGTCTCAAAATAGGTAAGCAAGAAACGTTCTTCCACTTATAAAACTGATACAGAGGAATTGACTAATATAACAGTTATCTGAAAAGTATAATTCTCAGTATGGTTAAAATATCACTACCTTTTCCAGATATTCTTTCAAAATATGTGGTTGACAAGTAATGATATTGGCTACCTTTAGCTAAAAAATTTGAAACAGCATTAACTATGAAGAGCATTTTTTTTCTATTAGATGTTATATAAAAATAATTTTTGAGCATTGTGGCACTATTAAAACCATGATGTTTCTTTTTTTTTCCTTTCGTTAGCAATTATTTCTAGAGTATGTCTGTCAAACTTCATATTTCACAGCCAGCTTATTCAAAACAGACTTTGAAGGCTGTGTTAAGTGCAACTACCAGAGTTAAAAGGGACAAATAAGAATGTTGGTTTTTATTTACATACATATGTTAATGCCCTCCAAAACAAGCCTATTTGCTTTAATTTTTCACTCTTATGGTTCTGTTTGAAAGGTATAGAATAAAAAAGGAGGATCAAGACAAGCAGCATAAAACCAGGTCATGCATTCAAGTACTCTATAATTAGCTTTCTGTTCATTTTCTAAGCTAATCTGTACATCTGTACAGTTAGACTGACCAGATATTCAGGAGTCAAAATTTTGACTTCCCCACTCTCACCCCCTTTTTCTCAATTTAAATTCTGCTAAAAAAATAAGCAGCAATTATTGTTACAATGTGTTAGTAGTAAAGTGAATTTTAGATTAACATAAATCAATTATTTTCCTATGCTGTGACCATTTGACAAGATTGATTTCAGCTAAACAAATAGAATACACTGTTACACAGAATATACAGTATATACACTCTGAATAATCACTTTCCTATTAGTGAAGAGGAGATGCTTTTAGAGTGTGATTCATCTGCCATTTTTAGTCGTTTACTTTGAGACTAATCATACCCTACAAGTGCCTGTTCATCTCCACTGGCTATTGACAGAGTCAAAATGACCAGCTCCCGTGTAGGTGTGTAGATTCGAACCGATGAACCCCACCCTGTGTGACATTTAGTTCTGCAGAGTCAACTGTAGCTGGGAGCCTGTGGGCGAAAAGATCTGTAAGACCGAGTCCTGTTATTATAAGGAATGTTCTTCATGGAAAATTAATATTATTTGAGTATATAGAACCTATATTTTTGTCTAACTTTTTTTATATATTATTATATAACTTTTCAGATCGTTTCATATTATCTGTAATGAAATAAAATGCATGTAAACTCTTGGATGTAAATGTAACACCTAGCTACGTTTACAGAATCTAATCTTCAAATTGCTGGACTTTCAAAGTTTTTTTTGTTCTTTTATTAATTTTTTTTGAGTTTGGAGAAAGTACTGCCTGCCTGTGGTTAACAAGAGCATTATTTGTTAAGTGTTAGATTCTGGATCACACATATTGATTTAATTCATGTTCTTTGGTGGTTGTTTTTTTCACCTCGTCCTGTTCAGCTTTTTGCAGAACACGAAGTAATGTGGCTCTATTTTCTTGTAGTTTCCTCCTATTCCTCCAGTTTGTTTTTTGTTAACATCAAGGTGTAGCTATGCTGTGTGTAATAAAAAGTTAGCAAAACTGCTTGAAGACCTCATGTGCCTGCTAGGGAGAAAACAAACTTAGGAGCACAGTCTCAGGCATAGCTTGAATGCAGGCTCTGGATCTAGGATGTGCTGGACTGGCACAACCTGTCCCGTGATCTTAGCAGTTTTTTATGTCCATTGTAGTGCTTATCCTGATTTTCCTGTGGCCAAGCTGAGATGCAGTGTTCGGTCCACCAAGTTTTTTCTGCTGGACTGGAAGAAAGCACATATTTTTGCATCAGCAAGCTGGATGTGCTGAAAATAAACCCACACCTTCTCCCTAAACAATTCCCTTTCTTTCCTTGATATATCTGTAGCTTATCTCAAATTTTTGTGACAAACAGGACAAGATAGCCTTAAATGCATATTAAAAGTCTCAAAATTCCTGGCATTTCAGTAGCCTGCTCTGTTACACTCACTTTATGTACACTTCTAAGCAGCTCCATATGTGTGTGCTATAGTATAAGTAACTCCATGTTCTATAGAAACAGTGAATGTAATGGAGTAAGCTGTTGAAAGAAAAGCTGTTTCTTTACTTTTATCCTACAGCTAGTGCAATTTTGTGAATTTTTTTCAAGTGTGCACTGAGTGCCATTTCCTTTTTACTGATTGCAGGAAGCCCATATAATGGTAATGCTGTGAATCTGCATTCTTTCTAAAAGTGCAGTACTGTGAATAGAAAATTCTTACACTAATTTACGGGATTTTTTTATTCCTGAGACTCTTTGTCTGTATCATAAACCAGAAATTGCCGAAAAAAGACCTCAAAAAAATTAATTGTTTTAAACCTACAATCTAGCAACAAGGAATTACAAAGTAATAGATAGTGATTAACTCCTTCAAATATAAAAATGGCAGCTATTTCACCACTACTGCTTTTATGAAGTGTTTTATTGTGGTTTTCGCATACAAAGCATATACATGGTCAATGTGCAATTGACTAAAGCCAATAATGAATATCCTCTTGACTTGGTTACTGCAGAATTGGGACTATGAAGATCTGTCCTCTATTTTATAGCAACTGGAGAACACAACTGTTAACTTAGTTTAAAAAAGGCACATTTTCTTTCTTCTTCTGTTGTGGACAAAAATTGAGGTGTAGGAGAGAAAAACCTTGCCCGTGGAACTAAAATTAGTATATATTTAATATGTGTTAAGAGTTCACATGGTATTTATATTTACATGTAATCCCACTTAATTATGTAGGTTACCTGTTAATGTCTTTTTCATTTAAAAGTTTGACAGTGAGACACTAAATCAATCTGCTGTTCAGTGAGACATTACTTTTTTTGGCAACTTCAAAATAGACAAATCTATCCCTCTTAAAATTTCTCTCCTAATACGACATTAATATGTGAATTTATGAACATGTTACTCCCAGTTTTTTTCAACTAGATGCATACTGTTCCTAAAAGGCTTATAAAAGAAATACTAAAAAATCAGCTCAATTCTTTCTTAGTGTGTATTGTTCTCCTTGCTTAAATATATATGCTATCTACGTTTTTAACCTAATTTCTCGGGTGTAGGAGTTGAACTCACTGTCATTGCAAGCCATCACGTTTTGAGAATTCGACCACTTTTCCAGAGCTGTCATAATAAATCTGAATGTCATTGGTTGTTGAAATAAGTCAGTCATGAAAAAGCTATGTACTTAAGTATAGTGGTTTTCCCTATCCCGTCCTTACCAGTCTAGAGTTTTTTGATCGCTGTCAGTAATTCTTTGCTGGTGATAAGTTTATCTCTAAGTGTGTGGCACCATGGGCAATGCAGTTGAAGTACTGCCTACTATAGTATTCAAGAAACAAGTGACTAACTAATTTCCTACATTGTATTTGATTGCGACTTATAAATACTGTGAATATTGCAAACTAAAATATTTTTATTTTTAAAGATGGAAAAAGAAAGATGGGCTTTACTTAAAGATCTAGATTCATATAAAATTATTTTTAATTATTTTGCCCTCCTTCCTGCTAATGTCTTGTTAACATCAATGATAATCTTTCTGGGGAAAAGCAGATGCACAGCAGGATTTGGACAGTCCTGCAAGTAACTGCAATTAATGTTCAGAAAAGCAATCTTTATTTTCTCTGTTGCATACTTGCAACAATTGTAGTCTCTTAAGTCTTGTTTTCTGACATGGAGTTTCTGTGGCTATCTGTGTCCTGTCCTGCTACAGCTTTAAATGGGAGCAGAAAGAGGAAGCTATAGCTTGCTTTTATGTGAATATCTTTTACTTTTGTGTCTTCTTTGTAATTTATATCTCTCTTATGCCCAGGGCTAATGTGACAAGGTCAAGTAGTATTAAGTTTTCAGTAATGTCCTTTGTCTTTCTGGTTTGAATTTTCTTAGGAAAAAAAATTAACAAAGAATGTCAGTAAAGAGAAAGCTATAGAATGACGGGGAAATGATTTAACTCTCATAATGCCAACGGCAGGCAAGGATAGTCCAGTAGGCAATTTCTAATTCACCACAGTGTATACTGATAAAGATCCAGAGAACTCACTCACTATAAATAAAATAAACTGCATTATCTTTCATCCCTTGTGCAAAGTACAACGTTTATTTTCCCAGATATTGCTGAATATGTGAATCTATGATCTGAATCATGGATTTTCAGACTTCGCAGCTATACTATTAGCTGCTAATTTCTATAATGATATTTGTTACAAATATTAAATATACTTATGTACTGTTGACTTGTCATGAGAACCTAAAGTGCTGGTATTTGTAGTACTATGAACAGATCTACATATAAGGTTTACTGGCTTTTAGAGTTAACACGTCTTAATATTTTTTTGATTCCATGTAAATCTGGCAGGGAGGTAGTAGAATTAAATAGGACTAGAACCCTGACAACTTTACAATATAGTTTGAGAAAGAAATGGAAGTATGGTGACACATATTGCCTTTATATCTGTTTCTCTGAATTTGCTATTAAAATGTTACGTTGTCATATAGAAATACTTGTCAACTGAACATGGAACTGATTTTTTTTTCTGTTTTGCGTATGGTCAAAACCAAAAAAAAAAAGTCAAAATTTCAATAAGATTAAAGAACCTACAAACAACTTTTGGTCTATAATTTGTGTACCAAAGTTAAATCTAACTCTGCCTTTCAGTGATAACACCTGTGCTGGAAACAAAACATAGTCACATGTTTCAGAACAAATAAGCATTTTTGGCTCTGACTAGTTGTAAGTTTGTGGAGTGAGTGAGTTTCGTTTTTTTCCATGGTCATATTTCTGACCATAATAATTCTGATTTATAGCTTTCAAAGGCACCCTCAGAAAATATTGCTTTCCATGAAAATTAGCAGTCACAAAGTGACAACACACATTGCTATCATTCTCTCATTATTCTTAGACTTTGTCCTTACAGAGATGAAGAAAGTTACCTAAATGTTTATTTTTTTAAAAAAGATATAGTTGATTGAGTATATGCTTATACATAAACATTCTAGTTTTAGTTGAAGACTGGGGTTTTTTTGCATGTTGATTTTAATTTTTGCTCCCTCTTTCGTATTTAACATAAAACAAAATAAGCTTTTTTGTCTGGAAGGTAATATTTGGAAATAGCGTGGCAGTTGACAACCATTCAACATTCATTCTTAGTTGCACTAATGCAAGTTTGTAAGTAAAGACTCTTGAATAATACTGGACATTAATGTTTTAACAGTAGTGATAATACACATCTTACAGTCCAAAATCCGTTGTACAGATGAATGTCAGCTCAATTTCCTTACATTTACTCTTCAATTCTACAATGACTTTACTACTGCTTTGCACAAGAAAAGCTCTGATACACAAGAAGAGAAATTCCATAACTGTCTGTATAATAGGCACCTATTTGACACCATCTTACAGAAGTGTAAGACAGAGGAAGCACTAAAAATATGTTACAGGACAGTGCAGCCTTGACCTGCTAAGAAATACAACGGTGACAATGATTATGTAAGTTTTAGGATCTAGGAAGTAATACATTGGGTGCAGAAGAGAAACAAACTGACAAGAAACTGAGCAATGAGAAGTGAAGGAAGAGGAAAAGCTGATTTTATTTCTTCTCCAGAATCAGGGCCTTCTGTTAGTTTCATTCATTCATTTATGTTGCCTAAAGAAAAGCCAATTGAGTTGTGTAAATTTTACAAGACATCAGATCCTCAACACTGAATGCAAGAAACAGAATGAAATATTTACCAGATAAAACAAAACATTAATGAGTAAACATTAAAAACTGAGAAGACTAAGAAATGCTTTTGAGTTAAAATTTCCATAATTAGTTCTAGCACCTTGGATAGCTAAGTGAGTATTTTCTTATGTAAATAAGTAAATTGTCGTAACTATGAAAGACTCTGGTGCCTTTCAGTTTATGAACTGTTGTTTTATTTAATGAAAAGAAAACCTCTTCTATTTTGTTCTTAGACTGACTGAGCTTGTGCCTTTAAATTCATTTGTATTTTTGGAAAAGCTGGATATCAAAAATAACTGCTTGTCAGGTAAGTTGTATAAAAAGCATAAAAACCCATCCAAACAAGAACTTCTTAATGAAATAATAAGCTTACTTGAATTTGATTGTTCCCATTTATTTGGAAGAGACACACAGAAGACATATAAATATTTGCCAAACATGGATGTTATAGATATTAATTATAACTACACTGTATAGGTAACAGAATTGCTTGCAGTACTTAATGATTTTGGTACATTTTACTTTTATGTAAGATTTTATGAGAAATAATACATTTCTGCATTCAAATTTATATTTCATTTTCTTTCCTACTACAATACAGACATTAAAGATGTCATTACATGGTTAAGTGGCTGTCATAAACTGAGGGAGTTGTCACTCAGTGGAAATCCTCTTCTCCAAGAAAGGAATTGGAGGTAAGAAAATAAACTAATTTACTAAATCAAAAAATCAAAATCGGCCAAAAACTAGGTGCATATACATCTTGCTCATCAATCAAAATCAGCCAAAAATTTGGTATACATACATTAGTTAAATAATAGAAATGAAGTAAATATGAACACTACCACAAATTGGAAGACAATTATATGAAAATAACAAATAAAATTCAATTCTGTGGTCTTTATTTTCTAAGAATTCCAGTTTGTAGTTCTGTTTAAACAAAATTCTTGATGTTTGACCTAGCACTTGGAAACTTAAAAAGAAGCAGTTTGTGCTAAAACTTGACAGTGGTCTCTCTATGCTCTTTAATTGTTATCCTAAATGAGTGTTTGTCTTTATGTCAACTTCTTTAGGCACATGCAGAAATTATAAAAGATGCTATAGGCCTTCTTTGTGCTGTTTATTTGTAACTGCTTCTTTGTCCACTGATCACAATATCTTCTTTTTCAGCGTGAATTCTGGTTGTTCCTCTTTACTGACAAGTTTACCACCTTTGATAACTTTAACTTTCTGAATGAGGTTTTGCCTGACCTTTATTACCCTATTTAACATTCCATTAAAACTTTTGCACAGACATGACCATCCACTCAACCTTTTTCTCTTTTTCTTTCTTCTACACTGTTTAACACCTTTATTTTTTCTCTGATTATTAAGGTTCTTACACTGCTCACTTGCCCTTCTCAGAACCATCAGTTTCTGACTGTCTAGCATATAGCTTTTTAGTGTGTTCCTCTTTGTACTTTTTTAATATTTTCCTTATTTACTCCCTTTCATCACTTCATCCATTCACTGCGTAGTAGTCTTACTCCTGTGACAGGTAAGGCTGCTAGAGAAAGGGTGGTGTCTACAGTAAATGTATCAAAGAATCCTTGGTTTATCATCTTATAAAGAAAAAAATTTAGAAGAAGATAAAGTTGGAATGAATACTTGATTTTTCCTTAGTATTTGAAGATTAGACTTTTTTCTTGTTCTGAGAATTCCTTATCTTTACACCAAAAAATAATAACTTATGATTATGAAAGAATCACAGGCATAAGAATAACGCTGTTCTTTATCCTCCAGTGATGTATAATACTGAAATGATAATCTGAAAAAAAAATCAGAGAGCAAGTCCTAGAGACTATTCTATGTGTTTGTGTAAAAACTGGATAGGGTAGAAAGGAAACTTGACATATGAAATGAGACGTGGTCACCAGAATCCCTGAAATTAGTAGTTGTAATAGGATTGTATTTGAAAGCCATATGAATAAAATTGTATATGGATAGGGTTTTTTTATATTTTTTTTGTATTTTAGTAGAAATCTCCTGGTTTCTTGATAATTCTGTGGTCTGAAACCCTGTATGTGGGCCAATGCTGTCAAGAATAAAGATGTCTGAGAGAATTGCTCAGCAAAAGTACAGTGTTGCTGTCAATTTAATGTGAAGTGCTCTTTCATCTTCTTTACAATTAATACTTTCTTACAGAATGACCAGTTGGAAATGCAATTTTAGATTTTCAGGTGATATTCCAGTGTACATGTGTTGAAACTGTAGAGTGTCTTCTAGGGAACTCTTATTATTATGCCATTAAATCTACAAAGAAGCATTTAATCAGTGAGAATTTAAATCATTACCAATTGTCTCAGCTAAGGAAATCGAGTATTTACCTAGGAAAGTGTTGACGTAATGAAATCGTAGAATCATAGAATGGGTTGGGTTGGAAGGGACCTTAAAAATCATCTCGTTCCAACTCTCATGTCTGAGGAAAGGAAATGAAATGAGACACAACAGTTGGACTTTCATTTTGGATGTAATTAAAACAGATGACTGAGATTTTTTTATTAGAAAAATACTTTTTTTTAAAGCTTAGCAATTCTGAAGAATGATGAAAATTGTTCCTTATATAATTTGAAGTCAATTCAAGTTGAGGCTTTACACTGTAATGTTACACAATAACGTGTTTAGATAAATTTTTTTCACATTTGCTGTATTAGATTGCCTAGTGTAACAACAGCAACGTTTAGGGTATATGTGTTTTGGAGTATGTGTTGTATTAAGAGAAAAAACAAAAGCAAAACCATGCTTACATGTATATCTTCCATGAGAAGATTTTTTTGTACAAATTTCTGATTAGTATTCCAGTGGAAAAAAAAACTATTTGAAACTTTTAGTTGGAAATGTTTGAGTAGCTTGAAAGATGGCTGTACAAATACATTCTTGGTTAGTTTGTTTTTTAATAAACAGACTTATTTACACTGTCATGATTCCTGCAGGTAATTTTGTGAATAAAATTCAGTGACTGTGACAATATTTTAAATTCCCATTTACATTGTTTTAATTCCCACTGTTTTACAGAACTAACTGTTATTTCACTTGTAACCTAGAAGGGAAAAGCTTTCTGAATTCTGATTTAACTATAAGAACTGACACTTTAGATTGCTTGACCTAATAGAGCTTTTATGATTAGACAAGAGATTCATTTGTCTAAAGGATTTAAAGTATGGGATACTATAAAATATGGATTTGCTGAATACAGCATTGACTGTAACTTCAGGCAATATGTTCCAGTGAACTTTACATAACCCCTTGATACCAACAAAGGAATTAGTTGTAGAATTTCCCAATTGGTTTTGTACTTTCATGTCCAGCCAGCGATAACACCAACAAAAGTGAAGTAGTAAGAGATTGCTTTTTAAAAATGAAACCCTGGGATCAGTCTGAACACTCCTAGGGGAATGTGTTTCAATGCTGTAATGATTAATAGAGCTCTTAAGTGACAGAATATTCACCAGGAAGTTTTCTCTAAATGAAATATTGACTCAGCCCTTCACCAGGAGAAACCCAGCTGGAAAAGCTAGTGTTGAGATCCCATAGCTCTAAGACACAATACTTCCAGCATCAATCAACTTTGATACGGCACTTTTTTAATGTATCACTATTCAACATCAGTTTTGGTAATTTCTCTCTATCTGTTCACGGACTGTCTATCTAAACCCATCATTTTATTCCAAATGTATTTCAGAAAGTGTGTTCTTACATTAATGGGCAGTAGAGAAGGCAAGTTGTATATTTGAAAAAAACTAATATTCTGTTCTATTGAGCTACATTTTGGAATATTTTAACTCAATCACAGAAACTTTCTCTGATTTTAAACTTTGTATTGTCTGAGCTGGGTTATAGTCCTTTTCCTTCACAGAGAACAGTCAAGGAGTTCTAAAATTTTGAAATAGTATTATCTTTTTTATTAGTAAGGAGGCTTACAGCCTACAATCAGTATTCTTACAAGAGTTCTTAAGTGTTATATTCAGTGTTGATGTATTGATTTAAATAATTTTGCAGTCTTGAAACTTTCAACAAATTTGTTCTGATATAAGAAACATGTGAAACAATGTTCCAGTGCTAGATTATATTTCACAATAACCTAAAAGAGAGAGCATTCATGACCACTATTTTTTATATCGGTAGATAAGTTTCTCATATATATTTTTTCTCACATCAGTAGCCCCAACTGTCCTGTTCATAGCAAGGAAATGTTGCTATGAACTTGCTATGGACAGCTCTACTGTCATCCCTTTCACTGACCCAAATTCAGTATTTCAAGAGTGTATTTTTTCCTGTCAGTCATACTGAATTGCTTTATGTGGTGCATGCAAATAGTGAGGGGAGTAAGACTAACAATGTTTAGTATTCTGTGCAGTTTTTAAATCTAAACCTTTCAATGTGTCAACAAAACCAGTGCAAAATCTTAATCCTATGACTTAGTTTGCTGAATTGGCTACTAATCAAATGCATTACAGGTGCCTATACACAAATGTGTCAAATTTTCCTGTTATTGTTTAAGTAGGCAAAATGCTAGCTCTAGTGAATTGACCTCCCTGAGGTCAGTATTTCAGCAGTGGTCTTTATACCAACAAAGTATTAAGAATTCTTGTTAAGTTCCGTGGTTTATTAAGAATAAAGTTTTAGTTAATATATTAACATATGAAATAAGGACAAATATATACAAATACTTAGAGAACTATCATCATGTTCTGTCTTGTTACATGATTGTATCAATAGAATGGGAGTTTTAGCATTAAGTTTTTTTCATAAAAACTATTATGACTTTTTATTTTCTAAGGGCTTCGTTGTGTAGAGTCCTTCCTAGTTTACAGTTTCTTGATGGTGAAATCTTAAACTATCATACTTTACCCACAACTGAAAGAATCAAAGGATCGGAATCAAGAACTTTTCTGGAACTTTGTCAAGTTCAAATTGACGAAAATGTTCTACTGAAAAAAAAAGCTGCTGAACTAGGGTATGTATTTATATGACTATAAATTGTGTTCAGAAATATGTTTTCCTGTATTTTTAGTGTAGTTCCTGGTGTCCTGTGAATTTTACTTAGCTTTTTGCCTGGAAATGTATTATGTTCAGCACAGAGAGTGTTTTAGACAGATATTAAAATGTATGGGCCTTGACTTGTTTGCTTAATTTTGAGAAAACAGGTAGTTCAAAACTTTCAGTTAGTAGCTGAATGAATTCATACACACAACATAGTACAGTGGTATGCAGGAATAGTAGCTTAAATCCTGGAAGAGGTATAATCATATTAACATGATTTCCAACTTTAGCTTAATCAAACCTGATTTGACCATTGATGCAATATGCTCTATTTTTTTTCCTGCATTTGTTTTCCATGTTTGTATTATTCACGTTCTAAATGACTGCAAAAGATTTGACCTCTTTTCTCTTAAAGCAGAGGATCAGATGGCTCTGTTTACAAGTCCTTTATTTTGTCGTACTTACTACCTTTATCATTATTACCGTGGTTAGTTGTCCAGTGACTTTGGCTTAGACATTGGTAATTTATTGTTTATACCTGCTATCCGTTCATTGCTTTGTAGTATCTAAATAACTTCTTATATTTTTCCACTTGATAATATTGCCTACTTTCTTCTTTCTTAGTTCCTTTTCATTTCCTAGCAGGTTCACAATATCCTTGTAGTCCTTTTGATATCCACCTTGTCTGCTGGTGTTTGGAAAGATGGTTTTCTTGATCCAGCCAGGTACTGAACATTATCCCAGAACAGGCAAAGCATGTGACATTTGACAATACTTTAGTCTGAACTTGTCCTTCTGTATTTTGTTGGTTCAGGAAAAGTGCCCGCTTTTTTTTCAGAATCTAACTGATTTGCGTTTACATGTGAACCTGTATTTCCGTGGTGTCTTCTTACTACCTAACAGGTTATAACATTGATGTATTGTTGGCTGTTACTAAGCTGCAATAAAATCTTTATAGCTCACAAAAAAAAGATTTATTTGAAAAGAGGTTCGTGTTAAGAATTAGATTGAAGGTAGTCTGGGAGAAATTATACAGTGCAGTTTTCTACGACAGATGTAATATCTAGGTGGCTCCTAGAACTCATTAAACCCTCAATATACATCTTCTCAACTTCTGTGATTTTTGGCTTCTGGTTTGCAGGTGAGAAACTGATACTTCCTAATCTATTTACCATTTTGAAATAGTGTTCTCTCCATTCTTTTTCTTAAATGGAAAAAAAGGTACTCCTCCTCCTTTACGGTAGAGAAAATTTTCTTATGTCTGAGATTTAGGACCTGTTTCATCAATATCCTTCACAGAAAAAAAAAAAAAAAAGCCAGTCTGTAATTAGGATATGACTTGTGAGAGAGATGTAGTAGAATCTGAGGACCTAACTTTCAAATACAGTTCTGCAAGGTGGTAAAACATGGGAGGGAAAGATGATATTCACAAAATTTAGTGGTTTATTTAACCATGGTCTGCATGAATGGACACCTAGAAGGTAAGAAATGTGTCGGGTAGTCAGGATCAGACCATCCATTAACTAGGTAATGCCTCATGCTATATTCTGGAAGCTGACTTGTCCATCTAACATCTTTGTCAAAAACCTGGAGCAGGAGATGAAATGCACACTTACCATGCTTGCAGATGACAACAATTTGGAGGAAACTCTTTACAGGCCTGAGAGCAGGGCTACCATTCAGAAGGACCTAAGCAAGCTGGGAGACAAGCCAACAGGAGCTTTGTGAATTCAACAAGTGAAAAGTTCTTTACCTTGGAAGGAGTGACTCCTTGCAACAATACAGGTTGGGACTGGTTGGCTGATAAATGTCTCTGCTGAAAAGGACCTTTAGATCTGGGTAGATAAGAAACTGAATGTTAGTCAGCAGTGTGCCCTGGTACCAAAGAAAGTTAAGAATAGACGGGGCTGTATCTGCAAGAACATAGCCAGTGGATTGAGAGAAGTTATTATTTCCCTCTCTTTAGCCCATATTAGCTCACATCTACTGTGTCCCATATTTCAGGTCACCAATACATAGAAGACATTGATAAACTGGAAACAAGTTAGGCGTATGGCCCCAAGATGGTCAAGAGGTTCGAGCAGACACTCAAGAAGACAGATCCAGGCTGTTTGCAGTGGTGCTCAACAGAATGATGAGCAACAAGGATGTAAGCTGAAACAAGAGAGGTTCAGACTGGTGTGGTGGGTTGATTCCAGCCAGTAACTAGGAACCTACTAGCTACTTGCTCACTACTCCCCACACCAGCAGGATGGGAGAGATAATCAGAAGATCAGAAGCAAGAAAAACCCATGGATCAAGATAAAAACAGTGAAGAGGGGAAGAAGGAAAAAAAAAAATAAAGGAAAACAATCACTCACCTCCTCCCACTGGCAGACTGATGCCCAACCATTCTCTGAGCAATGGCTGCCTTGGGAAGACTACCCCCAAGGTTTTATTTGCTGAGCACAATGTTATATGGCATGGAATATAGTTTTGGACAGTTCAGATCACCTGTCTTGGCTGTGTCCCTTCCCAGCCTCTTGCCCACTCCCAGCCTACTTGCTGAGTGGGACAGAGAAGGTCTTGACTCCGGCCAATCACATTGAAGCAGAGCATCAATGTTTTACTAATACAGTTTCAGTCACAAATCTAAAATACAGCACCATGGGCAGCTATAATGAGAATTAACTCCATCCCAGTCAGACCCAGTACAACTAGACATACGGAAAAACCTTTTCACTGTTGCAAATCAATGAATTGCAACAGGTTGCCCAGAGAGGTTGTGCTGTCTCTTTTCTTGGAGGTTTTCAAGACCTAACTGGATAAAGCTCTGAGCAACCTGGTCTGATCTCAGAGCTAACCCAGCTTTGAAGCAGGAGATTGGACTAGAGACCTCCTTCAATTGAGATTTTTTCTATGATTCTGTGCAAGTTTCATTTGAAAGAGCTTGCAGATGTTCGAGAAGAACAATAACGGGAAGAAAAAATCATATAAACATCTTTCCTGAATGTATGATTTGGTCAGGGAGGGAGCATTGTGAGTTTTTTAAGATTTTGAGAATTCATTCACAGTATATTAAATTGGTAACTTTCACATGGTCAAAGCATCTTGTATCAAATTTAGTCTTAAAATTAATTTCTTGTGTGTTAAAGCCCTCTACATTTTATTTTGACTAGAAGTACAATTTATGGATGATATGAAAACCATTGAAAACTGCAGTTCATAAAAGGAACTCTAACCAACTTGTTTATATATAAGCCTTAACAACATAGCTATTATATGTACATACTGCAATACTTTGACTGAATTAATGTGACATTGCTAAAGAACAGGCCAACGACAGAGCAAACTTCTGTCTGTTTCACATCTTGCTAAGTTATGAGCCCCTGTAGGTGCGACCTCAAGTATGTAAGCTGCCAAAAGTAATCACTTCTTGCTTCCCTAATCCATGTTTCATACTCCACGGCTGCCCAATTAAATTGTCTGTGTTGTTTCTGCCTGAAACTTCACTGTTCTTGCCGTGCTTAAGAATGAAACATATTTTAAAATCAAATTTCTCTAATCAATGCTTTCTGTCACATAATCTTTAGATGTCATGTAACAAGTAATCATACAAAAAAATAATAGGACGACACCTTGGCTTCACTAATTTGCATTTAGTCATCAGATATGCAGATGTCTGGAGTGGAACATGAACTTTTTAAATACTATATGTATAATATGGTGAAAATGACAGGAATTTCATAAATGGTATTGCAGGAGAGAATATGTAAACAGTGACCTCTTTCATATGTTTGTAAGGGACTTTTGTAACCTGCAGTTGAACATCAGTAATGATGCTTATAGAAGTTTCCCCGAAGACAAATTAGGTTTTACCCCACACTCTTACAAAGAAAAGCTCAGTTAAAATTGGAGTGTACTATTTGAATATTCCATGTATCAGAATTATGAAAATCACAGTAGAGCCACAAAGGGAAAAATGTGACATTAAGCAAAATTTTAACTAACGCACAAACTAGCACGCAAAGGGGTAGAATATTATTTATGTTTTAGCTGCAATGGCCAGGAGAAAACTGCCATTGCTGATTAGAACCGGCTTGTTTGTCCACTGTCCCTCTTGTCTCTGAGAGATTTGTTCTGCTGACTTTTCCATATAATTTGTACTGTATCATTCTGACAAAAATATGCTCTTTAAATAACCTGGCAGTCGTTGGAGATGCAATTGCAGTAGGAAATTCTATACAAAATATGTCAGCTCTGTAAGCAAGCTTCCACTGCCACCTTAAACTTTCTAAGTGTCGACATTTTGACTGATTTAAACTCCTCCGAAAGGCCTTTAAGGATGAATAATTTGTCCTTGTCCATATCTGTTAAGTCAGCCTGTGCGTGGGTCCTTACCCTTCCTAGGTGGTGTCGGTGGAGGTTTACTCCTCCCTACCTCTGCTCTTCCCTCCCCAAACACTGTGTGTGAAACTGAGCAGGGTTTGGTCTAAATTTACCAAGACAACGGTGATGGATACTCTTGGTTAATTGATGTTAGGACTGAAGTTGTAGCAGTCATTAATAAATGCCTGACTTGAATTTCCAAATAGATTAAAATCTGATTCTAATGCTTTTCTCTTTTCTCAAAGTCCCTTAAAAATCCTAGCAGAAGTTGAGAGGTATCTTTTGGGTAAGAAAGGTACTGGTAGATTTCTGCTCTTAGCATTTGTTTGTGAAAGTAGTATCTTGGTCTTTAGGTACTATTAGTGCCACTATTCTGGCACATTTGTAGATTGCTATGAAAGACCCATCACTTCCTCTTCTGGCTTATTATCCCTTTCTCCCACTGCAAAAGAGGTGCATCCTTTGTGGCTATGCTAAAATTTACATACGGCATAAATTGCTTCCACATGTTAAGATCAAAATGAAGCTATGAGTAGACATTGAACATGAGGGAATGTGCTATTCAAAGCTGGAAGCCATAAAAACTTTGCTGTAGCAAGGCTGCCATATTGATCTACATTTCATTACATACTAAGCAGCCAGACAGTGTGGATACTGGTGCTTCCATCAGGACAATCCCATTTCTTGTTTTGTCTAGATGCCAATTTATGCTTAAAACCTTGGTTTGTTCTTAACCAAGAATCAATTCTAGAAGAGTTGGTGACCAGACCCCTTGATCTATAATGTCAAAAAAGGTTTGAAAGGCAAACAATAGATTTACATTGACTGAAAAGGATATATTGTGGTATCAAAACTCTTAATATTGTCATATTTATTATTTTGTCTTCTCTTTTTCCTCATATGTGTTTTTTTCCATTAAAGAAGTAAATCGGTCCTGCATATTTTCCCTTATATCAGATTCCTTTCTGTGGTTTGAATAGGTGGTCTTCAGGAGCACATCTCTGATATGAAGAATGCAGTCTTTTTGAGACACTGAGAAAGCTGCAGTGCATTGATAGGATAGCTCTACCCCAAACCTATTGAATAGTTCTTTCTTTTCTCCAAAGCTGCCTGAAATTCCGGTTCACCTAAGAGAACCACCAAGGTGACTGCCACCTAGCACTCAGGCCTCATCTTCATGTTTGTTATATGTACTTGGAGCTTAACCTTTGCAGGACAACGCCAAATACAGTCACCAAGCCACTTCATTGCTCATAATTCTCTGATATGTCACTACAGCTTTGTTTGTAGTTTCTTGAAACTTAGGCTGGTCTGACTGCCTGAAAGGAAAGCCACTGCTACACTGAAGGCAGCCTAAAAATCCTACAAAATTAGAGTATAGTTGTGGATTGCCAGGGAATGTGTCAACTGTGAGATAGGGTGCATACCCACAGTGTCAAGACTGTATTTTGCAACCACTGCTTGAAAAAGCTGCCCAAAAGCAGCTTCTGTGAAAAAAGTAACTCACGATCCCTGGTGACCACACAGTTACTCCCTGCCTGAATTTTCAGTCGCATTCCACCTCCCCTCCCATTTCTGCTTGCCACAGTCATAGTCACTGGAAGGGTGAAACATCTGCTTGAAATGCCTCTGCACCTGTCAAAGGAGAGGATGCACAAGTATCCTACTCTGTTCACTGTTATGGTGTTATGTTTTTCTTTGTTTCTGTTTTCTGAGAATGAACAAGTATGCTCAGGATATACTTTTCATACAGAAGTTTATTTTGCCCAATATATTAAATATTCTGGGTTTTCTGCAGTATTTTAATCCTCAAATAAATACAAACAAACAAACAAATCTAAAAAAACTCCTAAAGTAATAAAAAAGATGGGAATTCATTTTTTTTTCTTTTTTTATCTTGTCATCTTAGTGTGTTTTGTAGAACTTTGGTAATGGTCTTGTACCAAATTTATCTTCCTAAATACTTTAACTAATTTAAAGTATTTATCTAAAATATTTAACTAATCCTTTAAGTATTTCATATTGAAGAAATTACTATTCTGTGTAGTAGGAGACAGCTAGAATTTATTAGATCCTTAAGGAAATATATACATTGGTTTAAATATTTTTAGGAATTGTTTTAGGAATTGTCATATTTGTGGAATTAACAGAATTGGGCGTAATGTTGTGTAATGGGCAATCAAATGTACAGCTAATGCACAGTGAGTTGCATAATTAAGCTGTGTGGATTGGCCTATCAATTTAGCCATTCATATTTTGTCCAAGAGCACTGAAGTTGCACTAGCAGAAGAGTTGGAATCTTTTTTACTCTCGTAAGATCTGACTCTGTGTATTCTTAAAAATCTAAAAAGTTTTTAGTTGAACTTCACTAGAGGAAATAGTTGTATAGGTAAAGAGTCTTTTCCCTATAAAATCTTACAAAAGCTTCCCCTTTAAAGAATGATGAACAGGAAGGAAGATTCTGTTATTCATCCTTGTCATTTAGATGCTGTAACACAAAGAATTAATGAGAGCCAGACTTTGTAGATTAAAGTTGCTTCAGTCTAGCACCTTCCCTTATATTAATAAAAATATCTGTACTTAAAGTTTCTGTTTTCCTAAATTCTCTCTAGGAATTGTGGTTTGTTGGTTTGAGTCTGTTGGTTTTGTTGCTCTAGTTCTAATCTACATTTTAAAATTACTGTTATTTTTATATTAGCTTTCATCGTTTCCAGATAAAATTGGATTATTAAGGCTATTACAGGATTTATAACAAAATTGCCTCAAATCCGCTAAAATTTTCGGCTTCATATGCCTGCAACCACATAGAAAATTAATAGTGAAATGGATGCCCTAGTGCCTATTTCAAACCAACTGAAACCTTGTTAAAAAAAAAGTCAGAGTAGAATAAGCAATCTAATATATATGAGTATATTGTAAATACTGCCGAAAAAAGAAAAATGGAATTAGGATTTATAAATACTGAAAATGGTTTTCAATCAGAGTAATTACTATTCACTGTAAGATATGGAAACACATAAGGATACTTGAAAATACAGGGTAGCTTAGAAAATAATAGAGGGAATATATTTTTTAAAAAGCATTCTTACAGTCCGAAACACATGTAAAAACATTTTTTTCTTTTTTCAGAATTGCCTCTTCTATTGATTCTGCACAGGGACAATGCTGGTATTTTAATGAGTTGATGAAACTTAGTATTAAACATCGATACGCACATGAGTACGGTGAACTAAACATTACTGACAGAGATGGACCAGAAGCACTGCAAAATCATTTAAAGCAAACATCCACTGGCTGCCTACAGGAAAATAACCTCTTTATCATGTGTGCGACAGAAAATAAACAGGTCTTGTTGGATCCTTCCGAAAGATGGATTGCTACTGACCATATTCAGGCCACATTCATTAACTCCTCCATACCTGTGCACCAAAAGGAAAATAAAGAGGATCAGAGAGTGAAGCAGAAGAGCACTGAATCTTGTATTAATTATAGCGAGGAGAGCAAAATCAACAATAACATGTCAGCCCGACTCACATTGCAACAGCCAGAGATAGTAGTGAGTAATATGGGAAGAGATCATCAGAATTTTGAGAATGATACAGAAAGGTAAGACAGGTGTCAGGTTGCTTTCAAATAGATTATATGGGTAGGCAATAGGAGAGCGGATTTCTTGTGTAAAATAGAGGCACAGAACTTGCAATAAGAAAACAGTATTTTTAAGCTTATTAGACAATAAAGAGTTATTTTAAGGTGATGCACACTAGACTTTCATATTAACAACAATCCTTTGTGGTATTCTGTCTGTTGATATATTAGAATATAGATATGTATGTACTGAAAATAATTTAAAAATACTGTATAGTAAGATAATTCAAAAACTTGGTCTCTTACCTTTTCCTTTTTTTGTAGTAAATTTATGACACTAATTCAATGACACATACAATGTTAGGGATGAAAATGCTGGATGGTTTGCAGGAGTTTTGAGGCAGTTTAAACTACAAACTAGTGTAAGGTGGTTTTGCTATACTTTTCATTAGACATTCAAGATTCATCTGTGTGGAGTTTACAGTCAGTATCGTTTAGAAAGCAAGAGGGAAAAGTTGCTTAAATCTACTATCCTACTCCCTTGACCTTAGACCAATCTCCTGCTGTTGTGATGACTGAAGAGCTAACAGCCTGCCCTGCCCTTGGTACTCCTCCAGCATGCCTCAACCTGCTGCTTAAAAGTAGAGGCAGGGGTGAGGGGCCAGTTCAACTTGTTCTCTGCCCCTAAATATTCTCCCTCATGCAACAGATTGGTTTATTACCTCCTTGGAATGCATTTGCTGCTGGTTTGTATGGTTCTGGACGTAGAAAACCAGAATATTTCAGGGAAAACAGAAGCTGAAATTTTCACCCTAAAGGTACAAAAATTCAGTTATGTTTTCGTAAGAATTCAGTTTCAAAAATGCATGTCTTGAGAACACTATGAAGAGCAAGCATGCAAGGTGTGCTTCTTCATGCTGTTTAGACTTACGGTAAATGGACAGAAGTGCTTAGTAGATACTTGAGACACTAATAATTTGTCATAGAATTATTATTCAGGAAGACCATAGAATTCATCATTGCCTCTCAGGAAGCTGAAAGTAAGAGTACAGTTGTCTGTTATGGAAGATGAACTCTTCAGAAAAATCTTTTGAAATAGTTCATTTAGAGTTTTTAGTTAGTGTTTTAAATGCATTCTGTAAGTCTCTTGTTGGACAGTTCTACTCAACGCAGAATACAAACCTTTAGAGGAGTTTTCTTTGTTTTTTAACTCAGCTACTGCTTTTTACAGATGAAAAGCTTTTACAGATGTAAACCATGTTTTGGGGTTGGTAAACTTAATAAACATATTTTAGGGAAAAAAAAATCTGGCTTAGCTGCTAAAGTGTGCTTTTTTACTGAAAAGGACTCCTCTATTTAAATAGATGCACTGCACAAGACAAGAAAATATGTAAAGATTGAGGGAAATTTAGGTGTCATGCCTTAAACCCACTGTCCAATTGAAATGAGAATTTTGTGGAGAAAAGGATTCCAAGATAGTAAGAATAATACAGAGCTGCCCTTAAACTTTTTCTTCATCAGTATAACTTAATTGAACATATATTTAGAAATTCAGTCACTGAACAAATCTAAATAGTCTGTAATCAGTGCTTATTGAACAATGAGCAAATTAGAAAATGTACACATATAACCAGTGGTTAGTAACGTTAAATTGAAGGGTAAAAGTAGGTAAACGATAAAATTGCACTTTCTCAGTTTTTCCTGTCAGCTTCATTGGAGATATTTGTCTCATGCAGTTTTCAGCATTTAGTTCTGTTTAGTTGTTATGGGTTTTTTTTCTATGGATAGTGGAGATAAGTGACCCCTCCAATAGCTTATTCAGTCATTGTTGAACTGCTTCTGCTCCTAATCCTTCCCTTGAGGAGACTCTTCCTCTCCAGTGAATATATAGGGAACAGAGCCCAGGAGAGATTAGTCCTCTTAGGTAATTGGATTTCCAAAGTTATGTGATGTGAATATCCTCCAGTGTTTCTGAACATATATGTCATGTCGGGATTGTAATTTCTTAACAGTTTAATAGCAGAGCCTTCCATTTGCCTCAATTCATAGTACTATATTTTATGGCAATAGTTTAGCAGCTATGATAATTCAGTTGTGCTGGTGAGGCTATGTCATTCATAAAGGTATTTGTTTCTCTACAAGGCTACGTAAGGCAGCATCAGTGATTCAGTCCCTTTGGCGGCAGTACCATGCCAGGAGGAAAACTGGCTGCACCAAAACGGAGAATCATCAGTGTATAGAAGCTTTGAGGCAGAAGCATGAAGCTGCTACGCTAATCCAGGTTGGTTTATGGTGTTCTCTTTACTTATTTTGCAAACTTAATAGGAAAAAAATCTGACTAGTTTTGTGTACTTGTCATCTTCTCTCTATTTTGATGATGATTTTATAAGTAGTTTCATAATTAAACATTTTTGTTTTATTTAATCAGCATAAGCTTGACCTTTTTAAAAAGCCTTCTTTTCAAAAAGTTTTATGGGAGCATTAAAAGTATTTTCCCTTTTTTCACCAATTATTTCCATGAATTACTTTTGCATGATTTAATTCTAATATTATGTTTAAGACATATTGTGCCCATGTTATTACTGGGATATGACTGTGCTATTAACTAACAGATGCTGCATAACTGGTACATCATGTCTGATATCTATACACCTAACTACTCTTCTCATCTCTTCTCTCCTACCTATCCATCTCTTTCCTTCTATCCCCATCTCCCAAAACCAGGATTGCCTCATCCATACTGCCATTGAGAACGGACCATGGCCTAGGCTGTCCTATAGTAGATACTGAGCTAACGGTTAAACAGAAGGGATTACTATGGGCAAGAATTGAAGTCCATCCCTTGGCTCTGTTTAGTTTGCTAACCAGATATAGTATCTGTCTGCTAAATTGCCAGGGTTCATGGGTTTTTATACATTTTTAAGCAAATGGAACCTGTAATGATTTCAGATTTCAAGTTAACTTAAAACCATTTAATATTGTAAGTCTTCTGGAAAAATGTCAACAGTGCCAAAGCGATTTGGGAGCCTAAGTTCCATTTTCAGACTGAAAATCCAAGTAATTCATTAGTATCTGTTCAAAAAATGGGCAGTAGCAAAATGTTTAGTAAATGTGCATACTAAAAAACAGGACAAGTACAGAATCATATTACAGCAGTCAGTTATCTGGGAAGTTGAGCTAAAATTTGTTTCTAGAGTATAGTGTGTACCTAGTATATTAACAATTGATCTCTGTAAACTTATTTAATCCATTTTTGAACTTATGTATTTGACCTCTACTATATATTAAAGTGAGGAGTTTCACAAATTTATATGGTGATTAAAATGTGCTTCCTTTCATTTATTTCAATCCTGATAATTTCCAAAGTTAGTATGAAAATAAAGTCTTTCAGTATAGGTTCTGTGCATTGTATGGATTTTTAGATCTCTCTTATATTCATCCATATATTTCATAGATTTCATAGATTTCGTAGATTTTCTAGGTTGGAAAAGACCTTAGAGATCATCCAGTCCAACCATCCCTAATCTCCCATTAAACCATATCCCTAAATAGTTCATCCACCCTTTTCTTAAACACATCCAGGGATGGGGACTCAACCACCTCCCTGGGCAGCCTATTCCAGTGGCTGACAACCCTTTCAGAGAAGAAATTCTTTCTAACATCCAACCTGAATCTCCCCTGACTAAGCTTATACCCATTTCCTCTTGTCCTGTCACCCATCACTAATGTAAAGAGCCCTTCCCCCACCTCCCCACCATCCCTTCTCAAGTATTTGTAGGCTGTAATCAGGTCTCCCCTCAGCCTCCTCTCTCCAGGCTAAACAGCCCCAACTCCCTCAGCCGCTCCCCATAAGTTTTATTTTCCAGCCCCTTGACCAGTTTAGTCACCCTTCTTTGTACCTACTCCAGGAGCTCCATATCTCTCTTAAAGCGAGGGGCCCAAAACTGGACACAATATTCCAGGTGCGGAATATTGTCACTGCCCTGTTCCTGCTGGTCACACTATTTTTGATACATGCCAGTATCCCATTGGCCTTTTTGGCCACCTGGGCACACTGCTGGCTCATATCAAGCTGGTAGTCAGTCAACACCCCCAGGTCCTTCTCTGCCAGGCAGCTCTCCAGCCACTCTTCCCCGAGCCTATAGCGATGCTTGGGGTTTTTATACCCCAAGTGAAGGACTCTGCACTTGGCCTTATTAAAGCCCATGCCATTGGCCTCAGCCCAACTATTCAGTCTGTTCAAATCCCTCTGAATCATAGAATCATAGAATCATAGAATGGTTAGGGCTGGAAGGGACCTTCAAAGGTCATCTAGTCCAACCCCCCTGCAAGGAACAGGGATATCTCCTACTAGATCAGGTTGCTCAGGGCCTTGTCCAACCTGGCCTTGAACGTCTCCAGGGATGGAGCATCCACCACCTCTCTGGGCAACCTGTTCCAGTGTTCTACCACTCTCATAGTAAAAAATTTTTTCCTAATATCCAACCTGAACCTACCTCCCTCTATTTTAAAACCATTACCCCTTGTCCTATCATAACTGGCCCTCCTGAACAGCCTCTCCCCATCTTTCCTGTAGGCCCCCTTGAGGTACTGGAAGACCGCTATAAGGTCACCCCGGAGCCTCCTCTTCTCCAGGCTGAACAGCCCCAACTCTTTCAGCCTGTCCTCATAGGAAAGGTGCTCCAGCCCTCTTATCATCTTCGTGGCCCTCCTCTGGACCCTCTCCAACTGGTCCATGTCCTTCTTATGTTGGGGACTCCAGAACTGGACG
Source organism: Tauraco erythrolophus (assembly GCF_009769465.1). Lineage (NCBI taxonomy): Eukaryota > Metazoa > Chordata > Aves > Musophagiformes > Musophagidae > Tauraco > Tauraco erythrolophus. Next base: position 49,099,915 of record NC_141468.1, read on the forward strand.
CAGTACTCCAAGTGAGGTCTCACGAGGGCAGAGTAGAGGGGGAGAATCACCTCCCTCGACCTGCTGGCCACGCTCCTCTTGATGCAGCCCAGGACGCGGTTGGCCTTCTGGGCCGCAAGAGCACATTGCCGGCTCATATTGAGCTTCTCGTCCACCAGTACTCCCAAGTCCTTCTCCTCAGGGCTGCTCTCGATCCAATCACCACCCAGTCTGTATTTATGCCTGGGATTGCCACGACCCAGATGTAGGACCTTGCATTTGGTCTGGTTAAACTTCATGAGGTTGGTACGGGCCCACCTCTCCAGCCTGTCAAGGTCCCTCTGGATGGCATCCCTCCCTTCCAGCGTGTCGACGGCACCACACAGCTTGGTGTCATCGGCGAACTTGCTGAGGGTGCACTCCATGCCACTGTCCACGTCACCGACAAAGATGTTGAAGAGGGCCGGGCCCAACACGGACCCCTGAGGGACGCCACTCATGACCGGTCTCCACTTGGACATTGAGCCGTTGACCACTACTCTCTGAGTGCGGCCATTGAGCCAATTCCTTATCCACCGAGTGGTCCATCCATCAAACCCATGACTCTCTAATTTAGAGAGAAGAATGTCGTGCGGGACAGTGTCAAAAGCTTTGCACAAGTCCAGGTAGATGACATCCATTGGTCGACCCTTGTCCACCGATGCTGTCACCCCATCGTAAAAGGCCACCAAGTTGGTCAGGCACGATCTGCCTTTGGTGAAGCCATGTTGGCTGTCACCCACCACCTCCTTGCTCTCCAGGTCTCCCTACCCTCGAGCAGATCGACACAGCCTCCCAGCTTGGTGTCGTCTGCAAATTTACTGAGGGTACATTCAATTCCCTCATCCAGGTCATTGATAAAGATGTTAAACAGAACCGGACCCAGCACTGAGCCCTGGGGAACCCCACTGGTGACCGGCCTCCAGCCGGATTTAGCCCCATTTACCACCACTCTTTGGGCCCGGCCATCCAGCCAGTTTTTAACCCAAAGGAGGGTGTGCCTATCCAGGCCAGCGGTTACCAGTTTCTCAACCAGAACACTATGAGAAACTGTATCAAAGGCTTTACTGAGGTCAAGGAAAACTACATCCACAGCCCTTCCCTCATCAACCAGGCAGGTCACCCCATCATAGAAGGTGATCAGGTTTGATTGGCAAGACCTGCCTTTCATAAACCCATGCTGACTGGGCCTGATCACCCGGTTAACCTGTATGTGCTCATTAATAGCACTCAAGATAACCTGTTCCATGACTTTGCCCGTCACCGAGGTCAGACTGACAGGCCTGTAGTTCCCCGGATCCTCCTTCCGTCCTTTTTTGTAAATGGGGGTAACATCCGCCAGCCTCCAGTCCAGCGGAACTTCCCCAGTGAGCCAAGACTGCCCAAAGATAATGGACAGGGGTTTGGCAATGACATCCGCCAGCTCTCTCAGGACTCTCGGGTGGATACCATCAGGCCCCATAGACTTGTGGGCATCCAGTTGGTGAAGCAGATCCTTGACCCGTTCCTCTTGGATCACAGGAGCTTCGATTTGCTCTCCCTCCCTGCTCTCAGGCACCATAGGCCAGCTCACCTGGGAACTACTAACCTTATTATTAAAGACTGAGGCAAAGAAGGCATTAAGGACCTCAGCCTTGTCCTCATCCCTAGTGACTAACGTACCCCATGTCCAGTAGGGGCTGGAGGTGATCTTTAGCCCTCCTTTTGTTATTAATGTATTTATAGAAGGACTTTTTGTTGTCCTTTACGAAGCAGGCTAGTCTAAGTTCCAGTTGGGCTTTTGCCCCCCTGATTATCTCCCTACATGCCCTAACTTCCTCCCTGTAGTCCTCCCTGGATGCCTGCCCATTCTTCCAAGACTTATAGACTTCCCTTTTTCTTTTGAGGTGTTCCCAAATCTCCTTGGTCATCCAGACGGTTTTCTACCCTGGCGGCTCGATTTCCGGCACACAGGGACAGCTCGCTCCTGTGCCTCCAGAATTTCCTTTTTGAGGAGTAACCAGCCCTCTGGCGCCCCCTTACCCTTGAGAGCTGTCTCCCACTGGACTTTATTAACCAGACTTCTAAACAGTCCAAAGTCAGCTCTCCCAAAGTCCAGCTTGGCCGTTTTAGTGCTCCCCCTCCTAACTTCCCCTAGAATTGAGAATTCTCTTATCTCATGGTCACTATTCACTCTTGTAAATAAAAGTTTAGTCCAGTTAGTCTCTTTTCACATTACTTTGTACTACTTTTTGTCTTTTTGTCCCTCTCTGAACTTTTACTTCATTCTTTTATAACCTTTTTTAAAGAAGTGATTAGAATGGAATTCCATATGCAGATACATCACAAATTTGTACTGCAAGACAGTTTTCATCTTGTTTCTTAAAAACTAACAACTTTCATAGATCTGTGTTAACAGCTGCCTTACTTTTTATACTTCTGCATGTACCATTAGGAATGCTTTTCACTTTTACATTTGTAAAAACTAATTGTATTTGTTGAATGAAATATATTTGTCATTTGATTGCTCAGTAATATCAGGATATTTTATAGGGATGGTTATGAAGCTTTGTAGGAAAATAACAACAATGACATTATAAGAAAGCTGTTCTAATACATTTAATCATTTTTATAATAATCGGGAAGTGTGTGTAAAAGCAGTAACATTTTCAATAATTTATGCATTTAGACAATCATTTCCTAAAAATTAATTAGCTGAACGTTAAGCCAGAATATGAGATTTACCCTTACTATTTTGACACCTTCGTTGCAAAGCCATTAAATATGGACAACATTACATCTTTCAGGACAGTGAAAATTTTTTGCATGGTGTTTTAAATGCTTAGAGGATCTTGAACTCTCATGATTTAGGTGAACATTGCTGTCCTGAATTTAGTTTTCTTAATTCTGTCTATGTAATTTTGATCTCAGAAGTGTTTTCCTGGGTCTGATTATACAGCTTGGCATGTCTTCCTAACACCCTTCCTCTTTTTCTAGCACTCAATTCCTAATGTGCTCTTTTTCTTAGATATGATTATACCTACTGGTAATATTTTTTTTAAATAAAGATCTTAGACAGTTAAGAAAGAGTAACTGACCTAGGTCAATTGCATGAGATGTCTCCAAGAATTGCTACTTGTAAACTATAAGACATTTAGTACAAGTGTATTTTTATTCTCAGTAATTTGAAAATTGACACTCGACTTTTTGTTATGTAGACTTTCCTTTCCGTTTATAATAGTCCCTGAAGGAATTGTCAAATAATTAATTAGTTGACCCAGGTTTGTAGTTGAGGGAGTTGCAGGATTCCTTTCTGCTTACTTGTGGAGAGCCTCTTGAGTACTCTAAGCTTTAGACATATGCTGGCATTTAATTTGTCTTGTAGTTTTAAATGTCACATAAAGTTCAAAAACAGATCATTGAGCTATTAAACCAAGGCCCAAGATGTTTTATCTTCCTAATGGGATAACATAGAGAATCTAGATTTCAGTTTGATCTATGGCTTTGTATAACATGCTTTAAATTTTTTGTTTAGGCATTTTGGAAGGGCTTTCTTTTGCGAAAGAAACTGGCCAGTGCTCTTGCAGCTGTTAAAAGTGATGAAGTGGAGGATGACTATGAAGAAATAAATGTGGATCTTTTCAGATTTTCTGAAGTAAGCACAGTCATTAGCATAAAAAATTCATGTAAAAAAATATTATTCTTCTTAAGAAATTGTGTAGGTGTTGGAAATAAAAGAAATTGAAAGGACTACCAGGGCTAGAATTAACATGTTGGATGTCCAAAACTAAAGAAGCATTTAGTATATATAGCTCATTTAAATGTATTGCATGGATTAATTGCTTCCTGCTCTTTGAGATGCTCTGATAGTAACTGTGCTATTAATGCCACAGCCAGTGTAAAACCCCATATATTTCTACAGTTAAAGGACAGTCAAATGACAATAACAGCTCCTTTTGTTTTAAAATATTTAGCTTTTTAGTATTTTAGTAACAGATTATAATGACTGTATATTCAAAAAAAATATTTGAGTATTTTGTTCATTTTCATGATAGAATGCGAACAATAATATACTGAAAATACAGAAAATATAGCTGAGATTCAGTGTTACAGTATTCCAGTAAAAAGAACACACACCCAAAACCACAGGTGAAGCAGACTTATTAACTCTTCTTTGTCTTGCAAGGAAAGTGCTAAAAAGATTACGAGTCTGAATACAATAGTAAATTATGAAGAGAAGTATAGTTAAATCAGAAAAAAAAACACAATTAGAAGGTCTGTGATGCAAAAAATCCAGAAATTATTGTTAACAATAGGAATAATATCATATTCAAAACTGAATTTAGTGATAATTAAGTAAAAAATAAAAATGTCCACAAGTTCAAAATTGTCACACAGTAATCAAGGAGAAGAATCTTTACACCAATTTTATAGCCTCAAAGACATAGTCTACATGGGAAGTTCTAGACTTGGTATGCATAGTAAGGCAGCTGTTGATGACTTACCTATAAATTTGTTTTTAGCACTACTTTCTCTACTTGTTCACATTTGTTAGCTTTTTTTTTTTTTCATTATTTCAGGTAAAGCAGAGAAAACTTATAGCCATTTGAGACCTAAAAGGATATGACTGAGTTTTTTTTCGAGAATCCTGTTTCTGAATGTGCTTATTCAGCTGCTGCATCTTTGCAAGAGCGATTTGTCGATATTCCACTGTAATTTTGCAAAGGAGATTGATGCAATAGCCCTGCTACTGGCAGGATGAGATCCTATTTATGATCACATGTTTGTATGGCTCATAGGGAGTTATGAAACCAAATATGTTGTTATTTGGAGTTTTCAGTTGATCAGACTTTGGTCATCTGAACATCAGCCTTCTTTTGCCATGACCCTTCCCGTAGAAAATATCTGGGCTTTGTATGAAGCTATTATCAATGATTTGGTGACTTGGAGTAATTTTACTTTTTCTTCTCCCTTTCAGCAGCTTTTTTAATTTATATTTTCAGAATTACTGTTTTCTTGTAAGAGCATGCAAAATGTTTGAGGCAGGAGTTCCAGGAATCATTTGGTAGACAGGAAATGTGTGTGTATAAACACAGAGATCTGGCTTAAATTTTAGGATTTTTTTCATTTTAATTTGAAATATATATACAAAAAAGAACAGTCTCATTAGCTGATGTTCTCTGATCCCTGGCTTCTTTCTAAAATAATAAAAAGCAGAAAGTTGAAGGATTTATTTCTTCACACAGGAAGGAAGTATCTGTTCATATATTAAAGAAGGAAAATATCCTGTTTTGAATTATTCAGCCAGTAGGCCAGAGTCTTACATACTGTAATTCAATTGAGCTGTTCTTGTTTCACTCTGTTTGGCCCAAATAATCCTGTGATTTTTAATTTTTTTTTATTGCTAAACTGGAAACTACATGGGTAGTTTTGTTCCATCTGTCTATCAGCAAGGCAATTGCATTTGGCAGGTGCTTCGGAAGGCAGGGAGAAAAGGAAGGAGTGGGGAAGGCAGGAAAAAAAAGACAACTCATTTCAGAGAGGCTTTCACTGTATCGCCCTCTGGTGTTGCCACACATTTCTTTCTTTTTTTTTTACTTTTTTGCTTTTATTGAGTTTATTAGGAAAAACAAAACGTGGGTTTAGGTGACAATTCTCAGAGAAAGTGTTTAGTTCAGATCATGACAGAAGAACCATGAGCTGACATTTTAATTTGCACAGCAGGCTCAAAGGCTGAACTGGGAACTGATGTCAAATAAGTTACTCAAGCCCGTAGTTTCTTGTGATGAAAAATATAAGAACATCTGTTTTCTCCAGAGTTGTGTATGTGATAAATTTACAGTGTGTATGCTCAGGAAGGATATACTTTGTTCTGTGAGCGTTTCAGAGTTCAAGATTAATGGCTGCAACTAGAATTATACCCTGCAATATTTGTCATATTTTTTCCTTCTTTGTTTGTTTTTTTTTTTTTAAAGCACATATCTTGTCTGTGCTGAAGACTTTGATTGTGATAAATGTGTGGCTTATCTATAATGGGTCTACGCTCTGCTCTGCCTAGCCCAAGCTAGCCATCCGTCACTCCTAGGTTGCCCAATTCCGTGTGTCTTTGCCTGTTTAGTTCTCTGCAGTTGGGCAATACCAAATCACATGGACTTTCTACTTCTGCAGAAACAAGCAGCAGAAGCTTGGAACGGTTTATACTTCCTATTCCTTCCTTTCTGGCCTCAGTGTTTTCTAGCAATGTGTTGAAGCAGAGCCAAATAACGACATATGATATCAATGGCTATCTGTTGGGCCTCAGACAAGTGTGCAGGGAAGAGTACATATTGCTGGGCTAAGAAATCCCATATGCTAGGGCGTGAAGAGGAAAATATCTGGACGCCATTTTGTGCTGCAGATTTAACTGTTGGATAGGGTGAGTGAAATGAGAGAGAAGGGCTTTATTGCAAACCAATACAAATGTACTAAAGCTTGTCCAAAAGTTTTTTGAATAGCCCACTATTTTGTGATGTAGTCATTGCTTGGGGTTTTTATACCAGTATTATGTAGATTTCAGTCATAATGATTTTATTCAATATTATCTGGCGTTCTACAAAGCCACTAGTGTGCAAGTACCTATTTAAACCATTTGCAAATATCTCAATGCAGTAAGTCATTAAATACCAGTCTTCATTAAATTAATACTTCATATCTTCATTATAAGTTCAGTGTACTCAGGGCTCTGTGGAAGGTAAGGCTGCAAAACAGCGTGGGGAAGACTCTAGTCTTTGCTAAACACCTTTGTTTACTTTGTTTATGCACATTGAGCAGTAGTATATTTTCAGTACAAGTTTGGCACCATATCATGTGAAAAATGGATTGCACGTGATTGAGCTGGAGGAAGGGCCTTTGTCTTGCTCACAATAGCATGGATAGTAATCATTTCACCTGAACAGTTACTGATATCTTCTTGTTTTCATATCAGCTCCCATACATTGCCAAAATATTCAGAGGCAATTGATGGCAGTAGTGTTTTGTGTCTGTTGTATTGTGCGATGTCAAATGGGCTGTCCAGATGAGACGAAAGATCTGGCTAACAGATGTCTCAAAAAGTACGAGCCTGGTATTTAGTGATATTTCATGTCTTTCATGTGGACTTTGGAGAATTCCAGCCTATATGCTCCAGAAGGCTGATCTTAAGGCAACCTTTCATCAAGAGTCCATCCATGTAGCAAATGATCTACAAGGCAGAGCTCCCTTTACTTCTGGTGGACAAAATCTGACAACACATTTGCTTGACACAGCTCTTACTTTCCATACCATGTAACCATTGACAATGTTGTTTTCCTTGGTGAGAATGTGATGTGAGCCAAATGCCAAATGGCTGAACTTGACAGTGTGTCAGAAAGCTGAACCAGTTGAATAAGATCTGTTTTAAGACAATTCTTTACTCAGAATATCTGCCTTTGAATAAATTATTGTTTTCCTACACTGAGTCAGCATGTGGGCATATGTCTTATTCTCATCAAGTACCAATGTTGATGGTTACATGGCACAGAAAGTAAGTACTGTATTTTTCAAAACTTCGTTTTTTGCATTTAGTTCAAATCAAGACTATCTAGTCAGACTTTTCAAAAAGAAAGTAACTTTGTAAGTTGAAACCAAGCTAAAAAGAAATGTATCACTGCTTCCTTCATCAAAGGAATAAATCTGTTGCCCTGAGACAAGTGTTTTTCTGCTTCTGAGCTTAATTATGTAGAATTTTAAAATCCAGTCTTTTTGACTGCTTTTGAAATTATTGACCAGGAATTTCCTTCATGTTTTTTTACGTATCCACACTCAGAGGCGTAGCTGTTCCTATTTTTTTGCTTGCCTTTCATGGCAGCTAAGTCACAGTTTTCTTTTTTTTTTTTTAATTTTTTAGGGGGCAGTGGGGTGCAGAGAAGAATAAAAACTAGCTCATATGTGTTAACTCTTGAAAAGTAAACAACAATTAGAACAATTTCTCCCATCTTTGTTATTCTTATCACATGTCCAAACTAGACACATATAATGTGTTTTGTTTTCTTTTCAGATAATCCTTCATGATACGATTTGTCTCAGGCTGTGAGCTTGTGATTGTGGGCTTGTGACAGTGATTGCTGTTTTCTAACTAGTGCCAGAAAATAAGTGTAGCTTATGGATTAGAAGGTCTCCATAACATTTCTTGTATCTTGACACTCTTACGCATGTCTAGCTCTTGTAATTGCTTATAAATGTCAGTTCCGAATCCAGCCTTTTGGTATTGTATGCTGCAAAGAATATGAACCTTTATTCGTCACGTTTCTTGTAAAGTTAACAGTGTTGTAGAAAAGCAAAATGTGCATGATGAAAATTTTGTTAGATCCATCCTCTTCTTTTGAAAAGGAGGGGGAAAACTCTCTCCTAAGTAACATATTGGAAGATCAATCTTTTCAATCTACTGTCCCTTGATATGATCCTGCTTCACAGAATCATGGAATCTTAGGGATTGGAAGGGACCTCAAAGCTTCTTCAGCTGCTATGTTAATGAATTGCATGCCATTCTCAGTCTGTGGCATTATCAGATACATAAAGCCTTTTTGCTACCTCTTTCAGCAATGATGTTTATCTAAAATGCTGAAATCTTGTTTTCTAGTTATCTGGTAGATATCCTGGCCTTGAAAGTAGGTTGTTGCAGTCAGTATCTGACAAAATAAACACAAACGCAGCTATTAGGAGTTGTGGCTGTCAGTGACACTCCAGTTTCACATCTCATGCAGAATGTGCTCTGATTGCTTTCTGGCCTTCCACATGAGATGTCAGTTCTTAATGCCACCTGAAATGTTTTTAATTTTTAAGCAGAAGCTATCTTCACAGCTTGTCCCTATCTAAGCCTCGGTAAAATAGCCAGATTCAAACAAATACTTTCCAAAGCAAAGCCCACTAATGATGCATGACACTAAAGATATCATTTGGAACCTGTATTTAGCCAAGAGTATAGTATTTTTCTAAATTATATTTAGCATGTATGACATATCAAAGTATAGTGATGTCATTAATGATACTTCCTACTCTTATTTCTCTAAAGACAAAGCCAAGCATCAGAATTGAATGAACAGGCCAAGCAATGGAAAAATGTATAAAAGTGAAAAACTTCTTAGTTCTGTGGAGTTTTAAACTCATTACTGTAGCCTCAAAGGAAAATCGTTCTCAGCCAAATGCATCATTGTAAATGGAAGTAATAACAGAGCCATCAGTTCTTCTCAGTGAGTGCATTTGCATCTGGAGTCTCTTGAAAGCTGAGCTAGAATTCCCAAGTCATTGAATATAACTTCCCTAAATTCTTTAATTTTTATGTAATTTTAAAATTGACATTTTAGTGTGGGTATAGATTGTGTTTAAAGGATCTAGTTAAATGTCTGGTATTTAGCATGTCCACATATATTGATTTCCATTGAAAAGGATTTTTTAGTAATGCCTGTTTACAAATTTCAGGAGCTCTCCCAACTGACTTGTCTGTGCTCTCGGAGAAGAGGCCATTGATGCAGCTGATATTGTAATTAAATTAAATAGCAATACTTTTGGAGGAACCAAAGAGGAAAGTGAGATGTCAGCTTCCTTTCTCCTCCACGCTTAAATCCATATATGTCTCATTCCCTGGACCTTGAAGTCCCTTTAGTTTAGAACACACCAGATGTTATCCAACCACAGCAGAGCTTAGCTCACCTGAACGTATACAAGTCTCAGGGAATGGATAGGATGCATCCAAGGGAGTTCAACAAGCTGCCTGATATCATTTTTAGGTCACTCTCTATCATCTTTGAAAGATTGTGACAACTGGGGGAAGTTACTGGTGACTGGAAAAGGACGGACATGACACCCATCTTTAAGAAAGGAAAGAAGAAAGATCCAGGGAACTAGAGGTCAATCAACCTTATCTCAGTTCCTAGGAAAATAGTGGAGCAAATCCTCTCATAAGCCGTTTCTAACCCATGAAAATGGAATTGGGAGCAGCCAGCTTGGGTTTGCCAAGGGCTGATCAACTTCGTAGCTTTCTATCACAAGGTGGCTGGCAGTATGAAGGGGGGGTTAGTGCGTGTTGCACACCTTTATTTTAGTAAAGACATTGACAGACTCCTCAGACTGTCCTCAAAATTTTTTGACCAAGGTGACTGGCAAATTGACTGGACTGCCAGGCTCCAATAGTTGTGTTCTGTGGTGCAAAATCCAGCTTGTGGATAGTAATTAATAGAGCCCATCATGAATGGTAGGGGGACTGAATAGTTAATATTTTAATTAGCAACCTGTATGATGGAACAGAGTGCAATCTCAGCAAGTGTGCAGATGATGCCGAATTGGAGTCAGCAGTCGGTATGCTGGAGGACCAGGGTGTTCTTTAGAGCAGCCTGCACAGATACACAGGACTGACTAGAGCCTCATGATGTTCAACAAGAACAAGTGCAAAGTCTGATGTATGGGTTAGAGTCACCCCATGCAACACTGTTGGCTAGTGACTGACTGTCTAGGAGGCAGCACCACAGAAAGTGATCTAGGGTCCTCATGGACTTTTCCTCACCATACAATTCTTGAGTTTCTAATTAGTGGAAACAGAGAAGGGAAAAAATCACACAAAAAAACATACCCTATAACACAATCTTAGTTTAACTACAAACTTTATGTCTAGTTTGTTCTTGAATGGAGTGGGCTAAGGAATCCTAAGTGCTAAATATTGTTAAAACCATCTCCTACTATTCAGTCGAGTCATTTTGTTTGTATGGAAAATACTTCAAAATTTTATTTTGATAAATAATAAATTTTCAACAAATATTTTGGAAATAACAGTAGCTATTGATCATTTCACAAATCTGAGTTTACAACAGGAAAACATCCCAAAGAATCAGCTCCTGAAGCTCTTGAATTCCCCAGAGAGTAACAGTGCAGGTCCCAAAAGATTTAAGGTGTTGAGACTAGTTAGGAATCAACAATTGCAGATTCGTTTGTGCATAATTTATCTCAAATAGAAGAGTTAGTGTCAGGGACATATAACGAGGACACTAAAAGTGAAGCTGAGAGATGATTAAGACATATCTTCTTTAGAATTAAGCATTTTAGTGTAAGCAGAGATTTGTTATCATCAGTTCTAAAAATGTATGCTTACAACTTAGTCCTTCTTTGTTCTTTATCTTCCAACTATTATTTGTTCTTATTTCTGAAATAGGGACTTTTAAACAAACAGGAGAAATCTTGAAATTGAATGAGATTTCTCATGTGACATGAACTTTGAAACATATAAAGGTTAGATGACTACAAACTTGTGACTATTTTTATTACTCTGTGCTTCTGCCTGACTTCTCTTCCTTTGACAAAACTGCAAGCTGAAGTACAGCGTTCTTTGCTATTGTGTTTACTAGTACTCATTCCCCAAGCTCAATAGAACGTTTTGAGTTATCTTCCTTTGAATTGTATATTCTTTGAAATTGTTGTACTAGAATGTACAGTATTTAAGGGGTGGGGATGAGTTGTCCCTTGGCTGTTTTTTGCTGAGCTTTTGACCATTGCCCCTTCAAAGTTTTGTTTGTTATTATCACAGAGGTAGAAGAACTTGGAAAAAGGCTTATAGGGACTAAAGTTTGTATAGTGTGGCGAAGTCAGAGAGGGGAAGACCTGAAGACTCTTGTCATTTTAATGGGGAAAGACTGCATCTGGGGTCTTAGAGCCCTTTTGAGGAGTGGCCTGAAGATCCCAGGAGCCTGATGTTTATTGAGGTGGGGTGGGGTATACATCTCAAAAGATTTTTGAAGTATACATTTCTGATGCTTACTTCAACCATGTCTAACCTCTGAAACTGAGATTACCATATACTCATCTGTATCTTTTACAACTGTATTCAAAAAAAGATGTAGGACTCAGAGCTTCCTTTGAACACTGTCAGGCTTAAGACAAAAATGCATTTCTACAAAAGTTTGGGTCACATTGGGTCACGTGACATGAACTGCAATAAAATTCAGACTCTTGGAGAGTTAATTATGTATGTACACAGTCAACATTTTTTGTGAAAGAAAACTTTTAGTCTCCCTGAAGTTTGCATTATTCATTTACTTTTGTATAGTCTGAAATAAATGTTTGCATAATTTTAGTCATATGTATTCAGAGAAATAACATAAGTACATCTATTATATTACGTATATTACATATATTATATGTATGTGTGAATTAGAATTTGAGGAGAACAATCAATTTTCTGACATTATGAAAGCAGTTTAGAAAAATTACGTTTGGAGAATACATTCTCCAATAAAATTTTCTTGAATGTTTTTCTTAACGGTATTGTGATTTTTCCATTAATTGTCAATATATCCTTCTTATAAATGGACAACTACACAACTATGCTTGTCCTCTAATTTTCCTACAAGAATGTACTCAAATATCAAGCAGCTTTTGTAAGTGTATAAAACCTCCTGGGATCAATTAATCGTTGCAATATTTCTTTGGAATCCATATGACACTCACTATTTTTTTTGACGTGAAACATTGTTTGGTTTTAGCAGTCGTAAGAATGCAGCTGTGCCCAGCTTTCTTTCCTAACTTTCTTGTCTTATATAAAGACAGAGTTGAAAAAGAAGCATTGCCAAAGGTTTAAAATAACCCTTATTACGGTGCTAGCCTATTATCTTCACCACATAAATATGGGAAAAAGCGTGTGAAAGACAAACCCAGAGAAAAAGACTTTTTTTCCTTCTGCTTGCAGTTCAGAGATCTGTTCTCTATAAAATGTATGTCTAACTGTCTAATTAAAAAGAAGTCTGTATATTTTTTTATAAATTGTTCAAATCAACACATTTACATGTAGTTTTAAAATGACAGAACTTAGACTGAGTTTTTATGATGTTGAAAATGGAATAGTGATGCAACTAATAGATGATTCAGTTAATGATGTCATATTTGATACTATCTTGGTTTTGGAAGCTTTTTAGAAAGTCTGAGTCTGAATTGGTATTCGACTTCCTAACATAGAACTAAGCTTTACACATGAAATTGAGTTTCTCAGAAAAGCTAGTCCATAGAGTAATCTGATTTCTAAAATGATCAGATGAAAGAAAAGGCTAAATACACAAAAATATTCAGATCTTTAATTTCAAAGGAAGCTTTCAATCACAGTCTATCAAAAATATATAAATGAGCATAAAAAAGTGATCTGGTCCGTCATTACCAGATTTAAGAGCTAAAAATTTGTGATTTCTTAAGAAGTTTGACAAAACTTACTTATTCTTTTAGAGAAGAAATTTCTAGCAAAGAATACTTAGTTTAAAAAGAAATGAAAGATGTTGTCCTGGAGTAGCATGATATTTGAATGAAATACTCCACAGAGTGAAATGTGTTTGCCAGGAACCAAGAAAGAAAGTTACAACTTTCTGCCAGATGAAAGACGGTACAGTATGGCTGGCTATGGTATGTCCTTTTCTGTTGTGAGTATCCACAGGGTTAATCTTCAGCATATGGTCCTTCTGCTTGACCACTCCCCCATCCCAGTCTCTGAGTAATTATTTAACCTACGAGATGTCTGACACTAGGAAAAGTAGTTCTTCATGTGGCATGTATTTCCCAAAGAGAAATTTTGTCAGCTTATTTGAAATAGTCATAGAATGCTGTTGAACATTCTACCTTGGATTAAAGCACTTTCACTTGTCTTTTTGTTTTAACTTTTTATCTTATTTTCTTGGAGTGAACTAGACTTTAGCTGCACTCTTGAAATATACTCACTAAAAACTAGGAAAGTTTTTACCACCGTGAAGAACTGTACTGAAACTTGTATTCTGTAGAGAAAACTAGTTGAAAGCTTCATTCTGGTTGATTTATTTATTTATTCTTATTATGTATTATTCTTATTAAAAATGTATTTGAATGTACAGAAGGCAGATCATTTGTAAAATTTGTTTGAAAAGGGCCATTGTAAAAATGACATTAATGGCCTGCCTCACTGAAGTGAGCAGAAGTCCAGAAAAACAGGTTAGACAAAACCAGACAGGTGAATTGAAGGGTGAATCTTTTTCTTAAAAGCAACGAATTCCACACGTTATTTCTGTGAAATTGTAATGTGGAATTTCTTTTTTTTTTTTTTTTAATAAAAGAGGCTTTCTTCCCTCCCATTCCTCCTATTCTGTTGTAATGCTCAGGAGCCAGTCATAACTCTGAGTTCGGAGTGAGTTAAGGATATTGATTTTCTTCTGCTTGTTCATATTCTGTTGGGTAATTTTCCTGTTTTTATCTTAAGATACTATATAAATAAAAGCACTGCATAAATATCAGTAAAACATTTTTTTCTGGCTAAACTATTCCTGTCCTGCAAAACAGTGAATGAGACAATGAAGAAACGAAAGAAGAAATGAAAGAGGTATAAGGGTTAGTTCTCCCTGATTTTCAAAAATAGTTTCACAGTTTTGTCAGATGATGATTCGTCTTGTGGTTCTGAGGTCCACCATGTTTGGAAACCTGGGGTAGCTTCAGCTGCCATGACAGCTGACATGTTGGCCTTTTGGAGTTAATCTACACCACTTCAGCAGTTATATGCTCGAGAGATATGAATGATTTGCATTCTTTCTGGATTGACATAGAGGTGACCTTGCAAACATACTGACTAGATGGTTATATTTGTAATAAGAGGTTGATTAGTGTTTTAAGTTGAGGGATCTTTTCCTAGTTGTTAGCAGAAAGGCCTTAATGACCAGTTTCCAAGGTCTGAAAGAATATACCAAGGAAGGATTGTCCTCAGCATATCCAGCTTCTTTCATTCTTTCTATAAGCATCTGCTACTGAACTCTTCTGGAAGCAGAGTACTGATGTAGACAGATGTTTGGTCTGACCCAGAACAGAGTTCTTACATATCAAATGCTGGCCTTTCTTTTTCAGCCTGTCTTGCATCCTCTGCTTCTAACCATAGTACAGTTTGGGGGATTGATTTGTTTTTATTATAGTCTTGTGATCCTCCTGATCTCAGAGAGATGAAAGGCAATATGTGATAGCGTTATTCACAGTTTGGACAGTTACTTGTAGAAGTACTTCAAAGCTGAGTGTAAGTTTGACACTGTGTCCTGTGAGCTGTTTTTTGTTTGTGGTTTAAATATGACTCAGAGCAGCCCAAATTACGTGTGTAGTAATTATAAAATATTATGTAGCTCCAGAATGTAAACTAGAGCATATAAAAGATGCTTAGAATTAGATTATATAAATAACACTTGCAGTTAACTCTGCTGTTCAGTAGCTCATTCAGTCGCCGTTGAAGTTAGTAGAACCATTCTCACTGACTTTGGTGGTTATAGAAGAGTTGAATTCTGTTCTGAGACTACAGAAGTTTAACGTTTGATGGTAAATAGTCGTTACATTTTGAAAAGCAAGGGATAGAACATATATTTGAAAACTGAAGGAATAGCAAAATGAAAAAGATTATGTATAATATACCATGAAAAAATAAATCCCTAAGCCTCCAGAGTTCATTGGTGAGCTACAAAATCAAGTGGAGAAAAAAAACCTGTAGGACTAGGCTCTCAACAGGTAAAAAATGTGTTGTGAATCAGGTTAACAAGTTCTTGATCCTATGGCTAATGGAAATAGCTAATACTATGGAAGTTTTATCATTAAAATTCAGACAGAAAACCCCAAACCCAGATTTATTCACGTCTTCTTCTTGTTGGAGAATGATATCAGGGATAACTATATTGTGTTTAATAGTGAATTTAGTGGCCTGTATTCTTTCTAGTCTTGGAACTATTTTGTATGTGTCCTGAACAGGAGCTAAATGAAACTAACATAAATCTAGGAAAAAAAAGAAAAAAAAAATCCTTGAAAAATTTGACAAGTATTAAAAATGTGTTTTGAACAGTAAATTAAAGTGAATTTATTTTTGTGAAGCTTTAGCAAAAAATTAGAAGATCTATGTATGTTTTATGTGCTTGTGAAAACTGAAACTTTTTTGAAGTAATTAATACAGTCTGAAACAAACACCGAAAGTAAAGTATTGAGAATACAGAAGTGTAAAAGATATCTTCAGATGAACTATGTGTGTTAAATCAACGTATGTGATTTGCACATACGTGTAAAGCTACGTTATATACCTCAGTGTTTATTAAATAAATTCCTTAATTTGGCTTATGAAATAAACATAAATATATTATGCCTATAACTATCAATGTAGTCCATACAATTAAACGTATCATTTATTTGCTTTATAATTTATCTGATTGTTTGTTTTTTTTTTCCTTATTAGACAATGTCAGTAGAAATGGATCTAGTTTTTAGCCTTAAGTATTGGTAAATCTGTCACAAACTTTACATTAGTTATAATTTAAGACTGTGTTTATGAGAGACATATGGACAGAAGTTTCTTGAACTTAGTGCTGTCAAACGTAGTGGGACAAACATAGTGGAAGAGCATATATTTGAAAATCAATTATGTGTTTGTTTTTGTTGGCCAAAGCAAATGACAGTATGGTATGTTTTTATAATATGCTACACATTCATAGGAGTGCCAAACGTGCTTAATGATAAATAAGTTGTCTTTTTTTTCTTTTTGTCTTACATATTTATACCTTTGAATCCTGCTTTTATATTTTCATTTGTGTTTCTTTTCAACACTTAGAACACTGAAAAAACATCTTATAGGCTATAAAAGAAATAAAAACACTGGAGAATATTAAAATAATAAATGGCAAACACTAGGAAAATATTTTGTGAGAAAAGTTTCAACCTAAATATTAAGAGCAAAGAATTTTAATTGGGTTATGGTACACCTATAAAGCAAAAGGATTCAATCAGTGTACTGCTTAAGTGATTCTTGTTCCAAAAAATGGACTACAATTTTGGAGTACTAGTTTTCATGTTTCATAATTTTATTGATTTCTATCACAAACAATTTCATCAAAGAGGTAGAAATTCAAGTAGCTAGGATGCAAGCTAAATTGAAATTTGACAGTAGAACTTGGATAATATTCACTGCTAACATAGGATGTTTAAGTACCCAGGTAATTAATGGATACATCATTGTACACACTAATTAAGTTGATTGACATTTACATTGTACAAGAAGTGGAAATCTACCTCTCTCCTAGCTATATTGATTCGTTTGCAAATAGAGGAGGAAAAAAATACTTCAGAAATTTGCCATTTTCATATACCTTTGTATACCAGCAAAGTTGAAGACACATCTTTTGCAGATGTTGAGTTTACCTGTGACTGGATTGCATGTCCACACTTTGAAATAAGTGAACAACTCTCATCTGAAAAACTAGAAATATGATTTACATAGTGCCATTGAAGAGTAAACTCAAAGAGGACAAGGAGGAATAATATCTAATTTCACTGACAGTTCTTGGTCAGATTTTCTCCCTTTTTCATAGTTAATCATTTTGACCATTCTGCCTATAGACCCCAGGCAATTGCAAACTTCAATATGTCATGGCTTTGTCTCTGCTGAGATATGAACTTGTCAGTTTAATCTTCTGTGTCCAAACCGTACCAATTTCACATCTTTAAATGATCGCCTTTGGGATTGGATTTGCTACAATCTACTTCTGGGATAGATTTTAACTATTTTAACTGATTTTTGAATCAACTACTCAGTGGTTATCGGCATAAGAGTAATCACTGAGGAGAGATAGGTTAGTGGGTTGTACGTAAATGTAACAGTTAAAGAATGGGATACATTTGTTTGTTGCATGCCTCCACAGTTTATTCACGTAGGTTTTTTAACATATACAACCATCTGAGAGAAGAGGTGTGGGTTAAAAAGGATAATGTTGTATATTTGTTGTCAATTGAAACAGTAAGAAGGGGAAGAGTGATAAAGATAATGTTAATAATTATCTGTTAATAATGAGGGCATAGAATTTATCCGGATTTATTAAATAAAAGAATGAAAACCGAAACATACTGTAATCAAAGAATAGGGAATTCCAGAAATATAAGAATGCATCCCTTTTAAGACATGAAAACAAAGGCAAAATTTATTGAAACTTATGTTAAAAGCAAGGTGAGAATGAAAGAGTAATAATACTGATTCACAGTTATCTTATAAATAAAAAGAGTGGTCTTATAGTCACCAAATTATGCTATCAGTACCTGAAGTAACCTTTTCAAAATAGCGGGAATACGATCCTTTTGTCTCTCAGAATTCCAAAGGGCTTGGAAGATCTTCTTGTTCCCCAGTCTAAGGCTGTGCAAAGTCGTGTTTACACAAACTACACAATAAAGTACCCAAAGTTCGGATAATTTCTCAGGATCAGGTATCAGTGCATTCTGAAATACTCTATGAATAGGTTAAAAGTAGTCCAGTTTCATAAATTGGACATTTTCAAAAGAACCAACCCCAGGCTCTTTGCTGCTGAAGTATGAACAGCCTGAATGACTGAGCCCTGTGTAAGTCAAGCCGAATTCTTCAGAGGTGTTTACTTACTGTGTGGGAGTAATTTGCTTCTCTCACTTATCAGAATATATTGAAAGAACATGTGGTCAAAAACTCAAGGACATTTAAGAAAAATAAGACATATACAGGTTTAGTTTGAAACAAAATCTAAATTTTGTTTTCGTGTAAGAAAACTGAATTCTGCCTTGAAGGGCTAGAGACACTAGTTAGCACCTAATTCTGTCACCTCTCTTCATTCCAAGCTATTATTTTAGTTTGCAAATTGATTAATTGAAAGAAAGTATACATAGCATTCGCTTTTTTAACCCCAGATTTCAATGAAAACTATTCATCAATTCTGTTCAACTCAACAAAAGCAAGTTTAACATAATCAGGCACCTAAATCTGGATATAAAATACTCAATTAGTCAAAAACAGCAAACAAAGACGTTAATGTCTTTGGGCCTGTATTTTTTCAGAGTTTGGCAGCCTTTTTTAATAACGTGAGTTTACTAACAATATTGGGATAAAATCACAAGAATTTGCGAAGGAGAGGATGCGTCTTATTTGAAAAACAAAACAAAACAAAACCAAAACCCAAAAAAACCCCACAACCCACAAATACTGTTAATCTGATTTGTTTAAAATAAAACAGTACAACACAGCATCTCCAAAGTTTTTTTAAGTGTGATTGCTCTGCAGGTGGCAGTTCTGATATACAACTTGAAAACACTTGAAAAGTATGTAAGACAATTTAAAAGAGACTTTGCAAAAGTTATCAAAACTAAACTGATTTTATCAGTGCACTATTTGACTTTACTCATTCATACAGGCGGCATTAGAGAAGGAATGGCTAACTCTAGATTCCACCCGTTTCCCTTCAAAAACACTCCTGCTCTCAAACCAGCTGCACTGGCCAAAGGTAACATGTCACAGAAATTTCTTACTCTTCAGTCTTTACTCATTCCTTAAGGATATGCTATTCTGGGGTGATTAATATGACAATCTATTGACTTGAAAAACACAATTACTTTTAGAAGTCTCAGACTTCCTCCTCATCTCCAGATGCAATTTTTCTTTTGGATTTTCTTTCATTTGCCTAGTTTTTTCTTTATTTTGGATTTATTTCAACACTTTACTTCACAGTAGCAAAAAAAAAAGGCGATGTGCTTCATCTGTACATTTGGCAATGGATTAAAAATTGCTAGTTGACACACTACTTTAAAAATACCAAGATCTGCATTATATGACAACAGCTGAATGTTTTCAGAACAGCTAAAGGTCATTGAACTGTAATGTCTGCTAGTTATTTGATAAACTTTGAAGTTTTAGCTTTTTGTTTTGGTAGGGTTTCTCTTCTTGTTACGAGCATAGTATTACTAATGTTTTATTTCCTACAATTAAAAGAAAGGATTCTTATAAATGTATAATTCATTATATTTGGGGACATTAAATATAATTAAAGTCACCTTTTTGCCCTAGTAGTTAGTTGAAGGCAAGGTCTGTAATGGGCATATCACTATTAAGAATACTTTCTGTTAAAGTAATAGACTCTGCAAACCCTGGTGCAGGTTTACCTGCACATTTTAAACTCAGACTTGCAGGAATCTCAACTGCAATCTTTTTCTTTCTTTTACTTAGAAGTATTGTAGGCCTTCAAATTCCAGTGAACACTCAAATAGCTCACCATTGTCACCACAAGAGGTTTGGCAGTGTGTTAACAGACCACATTCATACTCAGCAGAAAATATCCACTTTCATAGCAGGTAAGTATAAGTAATGTGGTTTTTTCATTATATTTAATTCATTTGGATTTGACAAAAATCAAGAGGAGAACTTGAGGCTGTTTTCTGATGCTTTTACTACTTTTGGTTAATGTGATATTACTGGAGTAAAAATGTATTTACTTATTAAAACCAAATATATTTAAATCAATTGCAATTTTTCATTGACTACCAGAATTAAGAATGTAAGAATATATATGTGTATTTTTATTTATCTAGGTTTGACTGTAAATCATAAAACTTGTGTTTTTTCATATATATCATAACATAGATGTTGAAATAGAGATTTTTAAGACTAGATAAAGATTAAAAGGGATTTCTTACACAGCTGCATTCTTGTGGAGAGAAAGGACTGAAATATGCTTCAAGTAATTGAAATGTAAACATTTCAAATTGATGGCAGACTTTTATTACTCTCCAAGATAAAGCCTTTCTGGAGTATTAAAATAGATTTTTTGTATTATTTCCAAGCTTCAACAGTGCCTTTAAAAGGCACAAACAACTTGCAGAATAACAACACCCAAGACCCTTCCTTATTTACCTATCTTCAGTACCGCTCTTATACTTTGTTTTCAGGTCAGGGAAAGGAACAATGTCACAGCTCTCTGACTGGAAGGAAAAAAGAAATTTTCATTCATGTCTGAAAAAGAAGAGAAAATTTCAGAAGAATGGTACGTTAAGCTTTATTTGCTCACAGAGTAACTTCTAGGAATAGATACAGTATAGTTCGCTGTTGTTACTTGTTTTTTCTAAGTTCCACCTTTCAAGAATATGTTTTCTGCCAAAATAAAAATTATTGTAGTTACTTTTACAAGTGTCTGAGAGACTAGCTTAGTAAATTGTAATAAAATAATAAAATTAAGCATTGCAGCTATCTGTGCAATTCAGAAAGTTTCATACCATGCATAAGAAGTACTATACACTTACATTCTTTTTGAAAAGTGCATTCTACAATAATATGCAGGTAGTGTAGCATAATATATGTGAAATGTGAAGTAAGCTTTTCTCTTCCCGTAGGGGTTTTAAGGATATATCTACTGCACAGCTAATGCTGAAGAGGGCCCATAAAATGAAGCCCAAAAAATATAGTAATAAAATTTAGGTAAGTCAACAGTTAAAAAATGGTTATGTTGATGTAATGTTTCTATTCTTAAATCTCAAAATAGTAACTCTCTTTTAAAATGTTTGCTTGCACAACATTAATTGGAACTCAGTTTAAGTCTTTGTAAATAAATCAATTTGTTCCGGTGATAAAATAATCAGATTTTGAAAAGCATTCTACTGGATTTTGGAGTTGATTATTTGGCAGCTGTGTTAAACAGAAATTTTGTTCCTTTTTGTTCATGTATCTTTTTCTAGATATGGATTTTATATTTCTGCACTTTGTGCTTCTTGTATTTTTCTCTTGGGGAATCTGAGGTTAAAATTATTGATTTATGCAAGAATTACTTATGAAAATGACCATTTGATACATATGAAATGAAATGTTTTTTGTATTAATATTCACTGTGGAAATAGATAATGCTTATCCAGCTTGTCTGTAATTGTCTTCTGGTTCTTCTCAGATACTTCCTATGTTGATGAACGTTTCTTAGAATTGTCAACTGTTAGTGCAGTATGCTAATACAAATGTTAATGGAATATATTAATAAAAATATTAATAAAATACTGCTGGTATAAGAAATGTTCAAATGTGTAAAAGCCTGACTGACAGTAAGACATAGCTCTAAAGTCTACCTTTATTTACATTTTATTTTTTTAAATTGTGGCACAAGCTGCAGTTAATTTGTATAACTGCAAATCTCTCCTGTATTAAGTATTGAAAATATTGAAAGACATTTTGCTCCTGGAAGGGAAAAAATTCAGCATACAGATAAAGTTAAGAAAGTGTTTCTCTGTATAATTTTTTCTAGTTTAAATATCATCCCTAAAACTCAATATGACAAAAAAGATCTCTAGTTTAAGACAACAACAACAACAAAAACACCACAATAAAAAAAAAAAACCACAAACAAAGGAGAGAGAAGTATGTCATCAACAAACTATGCTTTATTGTTATGGAAAGGAGAAAAATGGATAAGAGGTTAAAGTAATTCTATTTAAATCTTGACACCTTCTCATGATGCCCTACCATGTTACCTAAAAACCCCATAGTAAATATCTGGTGTGCAGATGAATTTTTTACATGTGTTCCATTTGGTGGCCTTTGTATCATGTTTTAATGAATAGAGCTTATTAAGTTATATCATCTTTTCTCCATATGCTTTCTGGTTTATGTTAGTAGTAATTAATCCAGTCGTAAATGTCTGATTGAGCATATCAGATTTGCTATCCTATTTTTGTTGTAGTTCTAATGGCTTTTTTTTATATATTTATATTCACTTTGTCTAGATTATTCAATATGGTATATGTGTGTTGCGCTTTTTAATGTATCACTTGGAATATTCTCAAACAATGTTACTCGTGTTGAAAAATTAACAAAACTTTTGCACAACGTTTTTATAGGTTCAAATTTTCTCTTCTTGACACTACCTCGCATAGAATTTTCTGTCTTTCTGTTACATCAAGCACAAAAATAACTTGTATATATAGTTTTTCTCTATAGAGTTCTCTGACAGTCATTAAAATCACATTCTTTTTTCAGGTAAGCTGAAAGAGTAATTTCCAGAACCAAGAAATATGACTTAAAATATTGCACTCCCAATCCCTTTTCAGTACAAAGATTGTCAAGCCAACTAGTCTTTCTCATACAGCAGACTGACAAAGTCAGTCCTTCCTTGGTCAGTAAGGACCAAACAGACTTTAAACCAAGTATTTTCATCTTAAACTGATGCTAAAACTCAGCTGTTGTGCTAAAATTCATCTTAATGGAATGTTCTCTAGGTGAGAAGAATCTCCATGTATATAATTATGTTTTACTTCAGCTACCTTCTCTGAAGCAGTAAGAGTAATTCAGAGTCTGGTTGAACAGAGGAACTTCACATCGATAGACACCTTATCCTGAGGCCAGCCAGCTCCACATCAGGAAACTGTAACCGCACCTGTTAGGCTGCTAGTGTCTTTCTTGGATCTCTGTGTGGTACTGCTCATGCTAGAATACTTACAACAATTCCAGTATAACTAGAAAGAGAAAGAATTGGCAATCTTAGGCCATTGTTGTGAGTTCAACCCTGCCAAAGCAGGACTTCCATAAGAGACTTTATTCCTTCTAATATTTAAAAGTAAACTGAAATTCAGCGGAATAAGTACATGTCAGCATTGTCTTTTAATGTTTCCATAGAAATTAGCATCCTATCACCTTCATCTCCTCTTAAATGAGCTTCATCCATCTTGTACTTACTGAAGCTGCCTATGCAATCTTGCAGGATTTATTTTTAGTATTATTATTGCTGTTCTTTCTTTTGAATTTCCAGGTCCTCAGTGTTGTAATTGCAACTGTTTCCTTTTTAGCATTCTGATTTAAAATAGTTGAAGTTATGCTAGCTACAATAAAATTATTTTGATCTGTAGTGATACAGATTCCTGCCCACTAGAAAATAAGTAGCCAGCATACAAATGAATATACAAATAAATTATAAGCTATTACCAAATAAGTTGATAGCTTTTATGCTAAGATTTCAGCATCATCATAAACATCTTTTATGTGCTATTGAGCTCTTCCATCATAATGATCTTATTAGTTGCAGGTAATGCTAAGGTACCGATGGATTTTGTAGGAAGGAATGACCTGTCAGAGTATGCTGTCTGCTTTCATATGCAATCAAACTCCTTTGCCTTTGGCCTGAGGTTCGCAAATGCAAAGTGTTAAATCAACCTCCTTTCAGAGAGTTTTACAATTGCTCTTTAACCTAGTCAAGACGTCTGCTCGATTGGAACTTGGATTGGACAGTCATGAACAGTTTCAATTCTTGTCATCCTCAGATGTGGGAATTTATTAGTTTCTATTTTCCATCTAAAGTGTCTTCTCCTAGTGCAACAGTGATGGGATTTGTTTGGTTAATTATAGAAATCCCCATCTGAGCTAGCCATCTGCTCATCTGCATTCCTTTATGGAAAGAGGTAGCCACCTTAAATGCTATTAATTTCCTCATAAAACATAATTCAAAAACAGACTACTTAAATATCACTGTGAAAGCACTTATAGTTCTCCTTTGCCTAGACACGAAACCTAGAGTGACTGGCTGAAGTGCAGAGTTACACTGTAGATATGTAGAAGTAACTGAGAAGTATCTTACCTCACCGTGTCTGGCCACGTACCTTCTCAGTAGTGAAAAAAAGTATGGAAACTACTAGCAAGTGCACTGAATCCTGTGGTTTGTATTACAATGAAGAGCTTAAAGTAGCATAACCTTATAATAGGGAGTGATCCAGGCAGTGCTTATATTGCAGTAGACTAATGGCCTTCAGGCCCGTTATGCTCTAATCCACTACAGTTATGTGTGCTTGTTTATGTAGTCAAATAAAGTTGTGGCCTGTAGTTTAACGATACCAAATGTAGGCTGTGTCTGCTTCAACTATTTTTACTTTATAGCAAGATAATACAAAAAATGTGGGCAAGAAACCAGAAATTTTGCAGCCAAGTAAAACTGCCACAATGTCAGAAATATTCCTGTTTATCATGGATGCATAAAATTCTATAGAAATTCTAATTAAAATCTAAATACAGCAGACATTAATGCACCTCACTGTGCTTAAAATTGGGTGTCTATGACTCATAACAATCCTAGCTTCCTAAAGATGTCTTGGCACAGCAGTACAGAATTTCTTGCTTCACTTTGAATTTTCTTGATTTATGTGGATTTTATATTAGCTTCTGAAAGTTAACTTCATTTTCTTTTAAGATGGCTGGAAGCCTTGTCTTGCTTTCAACTTGTCTCTCCTACACTGCTGTATTACTTCTTGTTTAACCACATCCTCTCCAAAGGAAAGCTCTCTTGTCAATGACGGACAGCATGAGATGATAGTTCCTGCTGCCACATAGGTAGGGAAAAAAAAAGGTAAAAACAACTGCAGTGGGCCTAGACTCCTAAAACCAGAACACAATAATAAAGATATTTCAGAGAGGTCAGTAAGTATTTTTTAGTTCTAGTTTAGAATTTAAAACAGCAATGCAATTCTAATTAAAAAAAACAAAACAAAACAAAAAAAAAAAAACCATCCCACCTCTCTCAAAACCTAAAACCTCAAAACAGATGATCTGTCTATACAACATTGATTTGTTGAATTAACAACAATTGGAATAAAAATCTCTGGGATATTATTATTTGTTGTTACACATTACATAAATGACCACTAATCTATATTTTCTCAGTAGCAAAAAGAAAACTACTTTTGTCGTTATTGTGTTCTATGTAGCAGTATCATCTGTAAACTCCAAACATGGATGAGTTAGAGTTCTAATAGCTGTTCAATTATGGAACAAAATGTGTTCTTTCTTCCAATGAATTTACAAATTGAATTATCTTACAGGTAAGCATCTGTCACTCTGTGCTACTTTGATTTATCAACTCTTTAAAGTTGGCACAGATTTGTTTATATTTTTCTGATTATAGGTATTGCACAACTAAAATGAATTATAAATGTTTAATTTTTTTCAGTTTCACGTATTATCAAGAAGTTGTTTAGCAAATGTGGTGCCATATCAGGCAGTAACTAGTCCTTCCATATTGTTTCCATAACATTTCTTGTGTTTGTCCAACTTATCTTCTATATTTGGAGTCAGCCAAGCAATGTGCATTAAATTACCTCCTTGGTTCCTAGATTCCAGCACAGATCATCATCTAATAAGCCACGTTTAAATGAGTATGCCAGAATCCAGGGAGATATTTGTATGATTTTGAACTATGGACTCTTTCACAGTTCTCTGTGTGATATCTAAAACATTTGATTGCTTGTCATCAAAGCATACATGCAGTTCATTTCCCTAGCTCAATCAGAGACTGAAAAGCACTAGTATTATAAAGTAATCTATGTAATATTGCCTACATTTGGACTAGATAAAGAAATGGACTCATTTTTAATAACAAAAGAGCTGTAGGCAATGGTTGAGGTGATCCAGGTAGGTACAAATTCTAGTGGTCTGGCACTATGTTAAATCCCAACAGATTATTTAAGTTATTTTGCAAAGACTCAAAGATAAATCTTCTGATAGAAAAATCTTAGAAGAACAATTTCCATCATTTCCTTCTCTTCCCAGTTCATGGACCTTCTACTGATATCCTTGTATACAAATAAATGTTTGAAAAATCTAGGTAACTTCATGTGGCTTCACCCAAAAGTCCTTGGTATAGTTTAACTTCGGACTGGTTGAGGATTTTGTAGAATTAGGTGAGAGACTGGGTTAAGGAAAGATGACATTTTAAAAACATTTTGGAGCAATTTCAATAGACCCACATAGGAAAAATGTCTGTTATTTCAGAATTTGTTTTAAGTTAATCAAAAATAGTTTGGAAATCCTCTATCCCATTCTGTCTTAAGAGGTTTTAATCAATTTTGTCTTTGGTCTTTTATTGAAGAAAAACACTATTTTTGTAACTAACGTAAAGCTAGAAGAAGTTAGAAATCTTTTTATCAACCCTGTATCATATCAACGCTGTATGCCGGATATTGGAAAAACTGTAATTACAAAAAATTTATTCTGTACGTTTTTATGTGTGTATAGTGCTCATATGGCTGCGTATCTTACAAGTATAGAAAACACAAGAGTACTTCACACTTAAAATATTTTTCATAACTGCTATTAAATAAAATTTTAAAAAGAGCTTTTAAAATATGATGTATTACCATTTCAAGATATTTTAATCACAAATCTTACTGTGATCTACCGCCCCAAACATTTGCTACCCTGAAGAGCACTAGGTTGCTATAAATTTCTTTTGAGCTGTGAGACATGCCAAAATAGGCCTACTTTATGCATCTATGCACAGTGAAAATATCTACAAAGTAATCCAGTTGTGAATAAATGATCTCATTATCAGAATCATTCTAATAATCTACCTTTAAAACTAATAGAGCTAGTCATTATTGTGTTTCATTGAATTTATACTTTAGTTAGCAAAAGTCGGTTAAAATGACTTAAAATCTGACATCCTCTAGGTTAATCTGAAAGCTATAATGATTGTACAATATGAGAGACGTTCTTCTAGACAATTTGAAATAACAAAGTGTAAGGTATCACTGATTCTACCTTGGGAAGAAGGCATAGCCTATATTACTTCCACTCATGTTTTCCACATTTTCTTCGTTAGTCAAGCCTGCAGCTTTGTGAAAGGTTAGCACTATTAAGAACATTCTGTCAACCAAATGCTGCTGCAGTGTGAGCTGACCAAGAACACCGTAACATTTTGACATGTTTTGTCAATGTGTTATCTCCTGAAGTATCCACACCCCATTAGAGATCTTCTCTGGGCTTACAAGATACAGTATGTCTGCGTCGTCTTGCTTGTGTCAAGAGAGCGTTCTCTGAGAAATGGTGGAGCTCTTAGGATCCCTTTATGTTCCGAAACATCTACTGCAAATATAGGGGTCTAGTCAAAACCAACTTTATAAATTGCTGTTAAACTTCGCAAGAAATTGCCCACTGACTTAACAGGGCATTCTGATCCTTTGTTTCCATAAATCAAGAAATAATAAAAAAAAAGCTACTTACTTTGCTGCAGTACTATAAATATACTTATAAACTCTCTCAATAAACATCAACAAGGTCATGTAAGAAGCTAAAAATGAAGCATTAGACAAAATTAGTCATGTAAATTTATTCTGTCTGAATGTTCTGAGTCTTTCCATCTCCTCTATTTTCCTGCTGTATCTGTTCTGGCAGTGTATCACATATTCATTTTTGCTACACTTGCATTCTTTGTGACAATTTTGATCCTTTCCATGCTGTACCTACTTTCTTGCTAAGTTCTATTGCTGTTTTCCATCTTTATTTTATTTCTACTCTTTTCTGACAGTTTGTAGTCACCTTTGTAGACAAACCTCTTCTGCTTCATTGTTCCTGAGAGTGTATTTGTCTGCTTGTGCTATTGTTTTCTTCTTTTAACCATGTGAAACATATTTCTTCGAGTTTTTCCTTGACTTTTTGTTACTCGTGTAATCATGCTCAGTGTCATACCTACAAAACCCTATATACTTTTGCTCATCGTTATGTAATTGCTTTTGTTTCTACATTCTTCTCAGTCTTTTATTTTTTTTTAATTACTGACTGGTTTATTCTCCACTGTGCATAGAATTTTCACATTCTTTCTAACCCGCTGTTTCTCTTAAACTCCTACTGTCCTCTTATGTCGAGCAAACGATTCTTCCTTCATATAAGAAGTAACACATGAAAATCACCTTTGTTAATTAATTTTGTATTTTTTTTCCAATCTAGGAAGATTTATTATCTAGATTTATAGACAGTTCTGTGCTCATCTTTGCTTCTTTGCAAAGTTTTCAAAATAACAGTTATGAAACTAACCAAGATTTTATACTGTGGTATATAGATGAATCTGTAGACTTTTGGAATATTTTTATTTCAGTAAGGATGGGAAATGGAAGAAGGTTAGCTTATTATCTGCAAATTTAGCCTCAAAAAACCCCTGTCTCCTGTTAATTCTAAGTGTAAATGATTTGATTTAGACTGCTGAATAACTCTGAACCAAAACTTTTAGAAATGGTGTTTGACATATATTCTGTTAATATTTCTGCTTTAATTTCAAGCTTTAAAATCAGATTTTTAAAATATTTTATGCAAGTATGTATTTTAGAATTTATTTTTAATTTGGAGATTAGCAATCTAAAAGATCAACAATGTTAAAATCCTGTAAAATAGTGACTTTAGTTCTCAGTTGCACATGTATTTATGTTGCTTTATTTTAGAAAGTGTGATCCTTTGTGAATATAAAACCTACTTTTAAAGGTATTTTCATTTATTAAGTGGCTAAAAGGTGAAAAACTGCTTGAAGGAATGAATGAGCCAGGTCTGACCTTTGATTTTAACTTGTTCTTGTCGTCTAGACCCAGCTGTGCGCCTGGCGTTGTTCAAAAACAATGAAAATAAACATCTCCATGTGAAACCACCAAGGAAGACACAGCCTATAAATGCTGGTTACTTTGAAGGTATGAACAAGTTTTTCACTTTGTCTCTATGCATATAAGCATATATATCTTCTAATGTCTCTTAAGCAAGCCTACTTGAAATGTAAAGCAATATGCACAAATAGAAGAAGACAGGAGTTTAAGGTTCTTATCTGTTCCTGGGTATCTCAAGTTACAGCAGCGAAACATTTGAATTCCAATTCATTGCGGGGGGCAGGGAGGGCTCTTAGAGATTAATTCATTATGAAATTGTGCGTCATTTATTTATTATTTATTATTTATTATTATTAATCTTCATAATAAAAATAATTATCATAAAAACCATCAAAGCCTATTGCAGAGGTATAAAATGCAAAGCACTAGAATAAAATTTTATGAATGAAATATCACTTCAAGTTACTCACTCATTGTCACCTTTTCTCAAGCTAGCCATTAATTCCTGATGGTCGTTAACATGTTTTTAGGAAGTTTTACTTTCATAAATATTCCCTAAAAACCTGCCATTCACAGAGGACAAGAAAATAATCTTCAGTATGTAAATATAAATTGGCTTTCCAAAAGCATTTAAATACTGATGTAGCTCTTTTACTTTAGAAATTCATGTTAAAATTCTGCTTGGTTTCAGTACAATTAGAATAAGGCCAAGTCTATTTAAAATACCCTTGTTATAAGAAGCTGAGCATCTCCACAATCATTGTTTTTAGACTGTTTTGATTCCTTTCGCAACTCAATAATGTGCTCAGAAAGTTGTCGCCTCTGTCTTTTATGTTTTTCAAAGACAGCCATATGCTATCTGATTTAGTTCCAATCCCATAAAATAAAATTTAAAATAATACTATATTAACATTCACTGAATGAGGATAGATATTAGAACCTTTCTGAGACAGATGTGTAATCAATCTGAGTTTGCTTGAACTCAATTCAGTCAATTAACTTAGCTATATGAAAGTTCAAATTTGTCTCACATTCATGAGCCCATGCTCAAATTTGGTTGGAAACAATTCTTAGTGAATTCTGAAGAGTAAAAATGTTTGCACTATCATATGCCTTGGATCCAAGCATGAATTTACCTAGAATACAGCGTCTTTATATACTGTGCCTTAGCATTTTCAGTGTCTAATATCTGTTCCTGTGGCATATGCTTATATGCAAAAATGTATCATATGCTGAAGAAATAGGATATGCAGACTGCCTGCAAAACACTGGGTGTCTAAAGCCTGCAAGCAGTAGTGTGAATGTTCAAAGTCATGTAAAAGAGAGAAGCTTGATCCCAGGTTCAGTATGCTAAAGTCAGTGCAGGCTTAGCCTAGCTTTCCTGCCACCAGTTTATTTGTTCATGCCTGGAGACATTTCCCTTCTTTCTGGAAATTCAGCATATGCATTCTAAATATTACTGAAATTACTTTTTGAGTACATGGAGAGAAGGCACCATAGCAGATCAGCTGTCAAAAGCCAGGCACTGTAGTGATGCTTTTGTTTATCTTTCATTTCAAGGACCATTGTACTTCTTTGGCCAACTAATAAACTGAGATTTTTTTCATCAATCTTTTATTGGATGCTAACATGCAATCTGCTGAGCCTTCAAGAAGACAAGCAATACTCTTCTCCTTGACCAGAATAGAAAATTTTCCTACTTCAGGCATTGCTAACTCAGATGGTACATCCAGAAAACACTAGGTTGTGAGTTAGAACCCAGAGTGCAGCTCAGAGCATTTATTTATGTGTATGTGAGATACCATCAGACAGAACTAAGAGGTTCTAAATTTAGAATTTGATAACACTTTGTGTGTTACCTACTACAAAGCAAAGCACCTGCATGATAATTGCACAGAGTTGTGTTATCAGTCATTTCTTTCCTCACTCACAGAAAAACTTGTTTCCCATTTCCCCTCTCTCACCTTTTGACCATTTCTTCCTCTTTTGCCTGGAATAGATTTCTTTGGGTCTGTTCTGCGATGGGAGTTCTTTCTGTAACAAGAAGGTGGAATGTTTTGACTCTGTATCCATAAATCTTGTGGACACCATAATATTAAGTGAAGAGAGAACACAGACCAGTCCATTGCATGGTGGAAATAAACTTCCTCCATTCAAGCCCTTTTACCTTCACAGACTGGTAGTCAGTGCTCTGGTAGAAAATTTGAACTCCAATCCATCTCCTTCATGAACCGCTAAATAAATTAAAAAAAAAAAAAAAAAGTACGTTCTAAATATTCCTGCTTTATTTCTTTAAATTGGGAAATAGGAGGAGAAACCATAGCATCAACAGCAAGTACACATGTGTTATCTGTTAAATAACAGAATCACTACTTTTGAAAGGGGATGCCCTCGGAAGTGAAACAATTAGAACAGTTTTAGATTTCCAAACTGGAACCCATCATGGTAGTGAATATTTAAGAGGTAATCTAGTTAAAATGTACGATGAATGTCTTTCGTCTTCATTGTGTCTTTAATTTGTGTTTAAAAATACAAATAAGACAAAAAGGAATAAAAAAAATAGAGGTATAAAAACAAAGAGTGAAAAGGAATGAGCTTAAATCTGGTGCTTGTGTGTTTCCGAGATAAATGTTATATTTTATCACAAATTGCCTTCTCATCTAAGCTACTGCTTCATATTGACAGTCTTGTATCATGCAGCATCTGTAAAGCAATATCTAAACATAGTGAGGACACAGTGCCAATGCAATATTCGGCTATTTTCCTGTTGCAGAAGTTGTGAGGAGCTGATATGCAAATGGACATCCAATTTTGAGAACTTGTGCATGACTTTAATCCCATGGGACAATTTATGTATCTCTAATTTGACATGCACATTGTAGGAAAATACATTTCCAAAACTTGAGTGACATCATAAATTTTTATTAAATTTTAGAAGGTCATCATGCTTTACTCACTGATGTTATAAAAATCCCTGCAGGGGACCGTTATTTTGCATTTATATCACGATAGCACACAGAAGTTAGTCAGAGACAAACTCCTTTGTACTACATGAGGAAACATTGTTCCAACAGACAAGAACTTACCATTTAAAAATGCAAGCAACATATGAAGGCAGGAACCATGGGAATGTAATTAAATGTGTGTTAGTGTATATGTGTCTGTCTCTATATGTGTATGTGTCAATACATACAATACCTGTGTGTATACACACACAAATATGTATGCATAAACTGTGAGTATAAGTAGGTATATGAATTCAATAAACATAGCACTTATGCTTTTTTATTTGTATATTTTGAAAGGAAAGTAAATTATGAACAAATGCTCTCTGGTGTAATTTGTAGTATCAACGTGCATTTTGTAATCCTAATGCTTTCTGTCTAGGAGCTGTTTCAGTTTCTTTAAAATTAACGTAATGCATGTTGTCATTGTAAAATACAGATTCATTAAAACTTATTTAAGTAAGTATTTTTGAATCATAATTATATATTGTGACATTAACTTCAGTAGATTATAAAGTAAGCCACAGAATACGCAAGTGTTTACCGCTTCTCTTCAGAAACTATAGCCTGATCAAAAACCTGAAGACAGATGAAAGGCCGACTTGATGTACTTTCACTTCTGATGATTTGCTGGAGGTTTCCTGGGATTATGTATATTACACTACCTTTTTTGATGTGATAGTGTTATGCTTCCAGCAGGTCGTTGTGTTTCAGTTAGTGCTACTTAGTTTATAAACAAAATATGTCTGCTTACTGTTTTATTGAACATTCTTGGTGATTTTGTGTGTTTTGTAGATTATGACATTTCAAAGATGTCAAAATTTTGGAAATGTTATAAGGAACACAGATAATTTTCATAATTTTCTATTTTGCAGCAAAGCATATTTTTAGAAATCTTTATGACTGCTTCTCCTCTTATTGCCTGAAGGCTATTTCAGTCATCGATTTAATGTAAAATGTTCTTGACTGTTTTGGATAAAGTAGATCAGGAATTGAAGAAAGAATCTTTCCTTGACTCCTTCTCTTTTCTTGGCGAGTTCCAATTAGTCCTGGCTGAAAGTGCATCTCTGCCAACTGTGGGTTGTCAATTATAGGGTCTGTAATTTCATTTGCAGAGAGGAAGGATATCTGCTTTTCCAACCAAGAGTGTGAATGCTTTGTCTTGGTACAGCAGCTCAAAACTAAAGAGCGAGCTCCCAGGCCTAGCACATTGTTTTGCTACAAGCTTTGGGAGCGGTATCTTTTGGTGTCCTCTTTAATCCATCTACCTCAACAATTTTGGTCAGTTATCCTAATAATTTCTGTTCAGTGGAATGTGAAGCTGGATTCCAATCTGTAGAGCAAGTTGAAAGAATGCAGTAGATCAGCTGAGAGTCCAATCAAATTATCCAAGTATTATTTGGATGTGATTCACTTAGTTTCTCAGAATTTCATAGACTGTGTTCTAATTAATTATGTAGATTAGGTGATTTATTGGCACATATAGTACATTTATTTTTGGTCATATCCATGTCCATCAGTGGCACATCTATACCATACATTTCAAAGAAGTGGAAACAACACAACCTGACTTGACCCAGGAATATGCACAGTGACCAATGCCAGGAAGTTTAACTATATTAAAAGTGCATTCAACTCTGTTGTCAAGACGTGTTTACTGTAGTTTGGGCACCTGTATTTCTAACTGACAGTACTGCATTTCCTGTCATTTTATGCTCATTGATGACTAAAGAGAACATAAGAGGTATAATGTTAAAACAGATTTCACCAATACAAATTTGATAATGAACAGATTATGCTTTCTCAGGTGGCTTTTAATTATGGAAATATTTATTCATTTCTCTTTAAATTGTCAGTAGAAATAACATTTATTTTTCATATTGGAACAAGAATAAGAGGTAAAATGATCTCGCGATTATGTCATATGATTGAAAAATAAATACCAAGGATCCGTTTAAAGTCATCTGTTTTCCAGGCTTCTGATAGTTCACAATTATGAAACTCCTTGTAGTCTCAAGTGAAAAACGTTGCAAAACGTTCTGATAGATTATTATTACTAGTGCTAATTAAAAATGTGAACTTGAGACTTTGGAAAGTGGTAATTTAAGGTTACCTTTTTGTTACTTATGTGACCTCATGAAAAATATTGTTACGTAATTAGTTTCTTAGATCTTTCTATATTAGAAAATATGAATACATTGAAGAAAAAATATATGTGGTAATTAAATAGAATTTATATTGATTCAAATCACTGATGCTTTTAAATATCTGCATTGGAGTTAAGACAAGGTACCAAGAGTGGAATGCTGATATTCATCTTTTTCTGTGCTTTAAATATTTTGTTCTTTATTTTTTAAGAGCATTTAAAAAAACATTGAACTGTAGCTAATGATGTATGTTAGCTGTTTTCAGTTTTTAGAAATTAGTTATTTTCAATGGAAAAATACAAATGGCATCAACTCCCAGGAAGTGCATTGTTTGCAAACATCCATTTCAAAATTAAGTAATTTTATTAAGCTGTGATCCGAAAAGGATTAATAATCACATTCTAAATGTGGCCTTGCTGCAATTCTTCTAACTCAGTTACCATGTTTACAGTAAAATGCAACTATTACCTATCTCCGAGGTTTTAAATTGGTATGCCACATTAGGGAAGCAGTTTCTAAACCATATAGCACTGGCAAAAATGACAGAATGATACATTTCCAGAGAATGTAAGATCTGTCCTGAAATGTGATGAAAATACATTGCAAAAACCTGTAATATGGAAGGGGATCTATCTTTTAAAATCAGAATTCTATGGCTTTGTTTCTTATTATTTGGTTTGAGCTCACACAACAGAACTCTCACACTGAAATATTTTCTCATTTTAAGGAATTAATGGCTCTCCACCAGCCCTTTAACATGTAAAATGAGTAGGTTACTTGTGTCCAGTACATCCAAAAAGAGCCAGGATAAAATAAACATAAGGAGTTGGATATCTTGGAAAAAATCTGTCATGGGTTTGGGTTAATCATCTCCAGAAGAAATTCAACTTGATGCCTGAAATGTAAGACTTCTTGGAGAAAGCAGTAAAGCCTGAGGCAGTGTTGATCTGAAGGAGTGCTCTCCATGGGTCAGAGCTGCTCTGCTGGCAGAGTGCAAACCCAGTTCACAACAGCGGTACGCTGAAAAGTTGTAAAAGACTGCAGGGGCCTTACAGTGCACGCACTCAAGCTTCGGTTACATAGTTCTAGTGGCCCAGTTCCTTATTATAAAATAAAACTGAAAAATAAAATCTGTGCCTAATTTTCTAGCCTCCTGTCCATCAATGATACTGTAGGATTTTTTCAGTGTTTGTGGAATGAAGCAATCCTGAAGTTATAGTATATGTTTAAAAATAAATATGTAAAACATCGTTTATATGCTTTTATGCAGTGCACTTCAGTGTCTGAATATTTATAAATTATCTAGACATACATTTTTAGTTATATTCTTGCTTTTCACATTCAATTAAAAAAAAAAAAAAAAAAAAAGATTTTCTGTTTGCCTGAAGTTCCTGAGCAGGAGATGCTTGCCATAGGTACCTGCCAACTTAATGACTTCTCACTGTGGTTCCAGTCTTCAGGGTTCCTGTATTGACATGTTAAAAGTTTCTGACCACGTTTCACCCGCCTGTGTGTTATCTCTTTGTTCATGCCTCCACTGTTTTGCAGACTGTTGTAATTTGTGGTGGTATCAGAACTTTATTAGTGCATCAGGCTTAAATGTGGTCTCTGAGCTAGAGAGAGTATGTGTTTGTTCCAATAAACTTCCAAAATTTGGATACTATGCAATGTGTAGGCCTGTCATCTGTGCTTTCACAACATAGTAGCTTAGCAATCTTTATCTTAAAAGGAACTGTACATATGAAAAAAAAGTCTTACTGCTTTTTGCTAATAACTATTCAGTGATGACATCAGTAGGAATGAGATTTCACCTGAAATGTCATCAGAGGTTGAAAATCAGTTTTTCTCATTCTTGAATAAGGTAACACAATAGTTCAGATAGTTTTATTTGCAGATTCTGACATTCTACCTCTCTTTTTTCTCCTTTTTTGACGTTTTATGTCCAAAAGCTAGGTACTGTAGATATCTGCATCTCAGCCAATGTATACATAAACAAGTTGACTCCATGTTCACGGCTTTTAATACTACATAAGGCAATCATTTTGGATGAATAGACCCCTGAGTACCAAAGCATTTCAAATCCTTTTTCATTTGACCATTCAATGACCTGATAACTATTTCCTGTCCCTAAGTAAGGTTGTGACCCAGGTCTTAGAGTGCAAAAGACAGATAATTTTAGCAACAACTTAAACCCAAATGGATTTGGTTGGAGGGGGTAAGGGAGAATAGGTTTGGTTAAATTCATCTAAAATAAAGTGTTACAGCACTTGGATTTAGAACGCCTAGTTAAAAGTAATTGTTGAATTTGTTACCATCAGTTTGGATGCCTGGGGACTGTAGTCAATACTGGGGTGCTTTGTTTATTTGTTTTGCTTTTACTGAACATTACCCCATACTCATTTTACACTTCAAAAAAACAATTACTAATGAAGAGGTCATTAAAAGTGCATTTTCAGATATATTCCAAGCATTTTCCAACATTTTAACATAGGCCACAAAAAGTGTATAGTCTGTGTCCATAAAAATATCATGAATGTTGCATTGCACAAATGTCCATCTTGCAAAAGAATTTCCATTTGGTATGGAGCTATGAACAAGGAGTATAATGTATTCTTAGAAATATTTTGTAAGTACAAATCTTGTTTCAGTTGGACTACGTGATACATTTCAGATCACATTTAAAGAAATGT
Source organism: Tauraco erythrolophus (assembly GCF_009769465.1). Classification (NCBI taxonomy): domain Eukaryota; kingdom Metazoa; phylum Chordata; class Aves; order Musophagiformes; family Musophagidae; genus Tauraco; species Tauraco erythrolophus. The sequence continues at coordinate 49,136,923 of NC_141468.1, forward strand.
TTCCTGTAGCTATATATTTTAATAGCAATTCCTCTGCCTATTTTAAGTACTTTCAGAGGTGAATTAAAGGAAGGCCTTCACCCGAGAGCTTTTCATTGATTTGAAAATATGATTGATTAAAGTTGCTTATAAAAGAATTCTTTTTTCCCTATTCTGTAACAGAAACTATGGTGTTACAGAGAATTAATACTATTAATGAGGTCAGAGATCTACAACATTCCAAAAAGGCCATTTTCATGTGTTTAATATTGAACACATATTTAAGTCTCTTTTTTATAAACAATAGTGTTGTTCAGATACATAACATAATTTGATAAAATGCAACATTTTTAAAGCTAAACATTAAAACAAGACTCTAAAATCGAAATCTAGATAATAAAAATTTTACGCAGCTCAATGCCAACTCTTATAGCAAAGTCCTATACCTTTTACAAGTCTCATGTAATCTATAAGATAGTATGTATGATAGATGATTTCACAAGGAATTGCAAGTAACTCAAATATTTTGATAAAAATGTACAATCATGCAGTGATAGCTATGTAACTTCTGTGCTGTGTTATTTCTATAATGTACAACTTCAGACTTCCTAACTTTGCAGTTCAATTCTTACCATGTGCAATACAGAAACTTTTTAGCAGTTGTTTGAAACTGGTAGGTTTGTGCTGTTTTGATGTGTGCACTGCAGATATTTTGTCTGGCTTATGTGTATAAAAAAGGTAGAAATGTTGAATTTTACAGTTATTTGATATATATGTATATTTTCCTCATATTCCTAAGAAAGGCTGCATACAGTAATAATATTTTGAATAAAATTTTATTTACTTGACAGTCTAGAATAGTTCTTCCTTTGCGGGTTTATTGTCAGATTAACTTATCCAACATAGTTGTAATTTCATAAATTGCTATATTTGTAGAATCCTGTAGATAATCCAGGTCCAGGTAACAAGATAAAGAAATTCAGGTAGCTAGACAAAAGAACTTCATTTCACTTTTACAATCATTGTTAAACAAGCAGATAATTAATAGCTTTAATTTTTTTTAGTGGTTTCTAAATGCAGATTAAGTATCAGGCTTGCTAAGAAATTGACTGTGGAAAGTCATTTCCCTGAACTCTTGCATGCTTATTGGTTTTTAATATGAAGCAAGCTTAGTAGTTTTCAGTTTATGAAGAGACCAGGGATATCTTTTGTCAAAGATAGAATTTAACTTTTTAAAAGGGGGAATTTAAATACTACTGTGTATTTCAAAGTTAAATTTCCTGAGAATTTGCTTAGGTAGCTGAATTATATTTTGTAATTGAGAAATTAGTAGTAAATATAAAAAGAAAGGAAGCTATGTGCTACTAAGGCAGAAAGTTCTGATTTAACCTACCAATGACCTGACTTTGTTTGTTCAGATGACAGTTCTAAAAGTGTGCAGAGAATATTCCCTTTTAATACAGTTATTTGCCGCAAGCTGTGACCTCACTGCCTGTCAGGGAGCAGGTCTGAATTGGCCCTTTCTCTGATATCGTGACATTGCTTCTGTTGCCTCGATTGTGACCTCTGATTGCATGATACCCCTGAGAATTCAATTTAATGAGCGTGACTCCTGACTCTTAGCCAGGTCTGCCTTCTTAGGTTTTGTCAGACTCTACTTGTATTCTGGTCTACATATGCTAAAACACTGCATAGGCTGTCATCATAACATGTGAGTTGTGTGCACTCTGTTCAAAATTTGCTTTCAAACCTCTTTCATTTATTGCAAATGGAGATATTTATAAAAGCTTACTGAGAATAAATTTTAGAAGTTGCTTCTTCCGCGGTTATGGCTGCTCAGGATTTTTGGGTTTTGTACCTTTGTGCAAATAGTTACTATTATTTCCTTGTATTACTAAGCACGCGTGTTATCCATGCATGATGCAAATTCCCTACTTTGAAATTTGTTTTATTTCCCCTGTGAGATTGTTTTATATTTATATGACTTCCCATCAACAATGTTTGTTCATTATAGAAATGGTTGGGGTAAATCCCCATTTTCATTGCATAATTCATACAGTTGCACAAGGAGACAGTACTGATGAGCACCGAGAGCACTGTGAGGTGTAGTTATTCAGGACTAGTCAGGTGAAAGGTGAAGAATCTGTTTGGAATCCAGCAGAAGGTGAGTAGAATTGAGACTCTTTAAATATAATTGAAAATTATAAATCTTGGGTTTAGTGACTATTTTGCTACATCATTGCATTCTTTTCTCCTGTTTTCCTCCTCTTCTATCCAGAATCCTGAAGGAGAGTTTGTTCAGAGACCTGGATGCCTTGAGGATGTTGATGCTATTCAGACACTTCTCCAGTTTTAGTATCCCTTGATGCATTCACTGAACCAGAATATGGAGAGTTCAAAGATTTGAAAGAGAATTTCAAGAACTGTGGTACAAATTACAGACAATTTTCTGTATTTACTCACATACATTTTTTGTATTCTCATTGCAGATACATTTACCTTTTTGTAACCTCTGTATCAGTACCTCTAACATACTTCTTCTAGTCAATGTATTTATCTTTTCAGAAAAGTAGAAAAAATCTTACTGCAACACAAGAATGTTTTGTGCTCACTTTTGTAGTTAAATTAAAAGATTTTCTGTAAATGTTACCATTTAGTATTTCTCTGTTTCTTCAACTATTTTAAAGAATTCTATTCGCATTTACACTCACATGGCTTTGTGTTAAAATTGTTTTATCTTGTATGAAAAAGAAACTATATTAGGATCTTTCTTAGAAAACAAGTTCTCCAATATAAAGCAAAAACCAAGTATTTTCTTGTTACACTCAAACTTGCAATGAAATGCTATTCATTCTTCTTCATGACAGTGTCTATTACAGTCGAAGTAATATCTTAGTTTGGCCAGTTAAATCATATTTAATTCGTATAGCAAAAAAAAAGTCATATTTAATCCTGTACATATTTAATCATGTACAAATGCCCATGTAAGTTAATACAATTTTAATAGCCTAGTTTAGTCTATAGGATTGTGAAACTCATAATATAATCTGTTCCCTTCTTCTGGAGTAAATAGTATAAGATTTGCTATTGAAGTTCCGTAATCTCAAGTGAGAGTTTGCTTACCTAATTGGAATTTATGGGATTTCACTCCTTTTTGCATCAGACCTTAATGCTCTGTAAGTTCCTGTGCTATTTGCAGGAGCTTAGATAATTGACTGCAAACAAGCAAAATTGTTGTTAGGCAACAGGTAAAACAAATTATACTTCTAAGTTAATTAGTTATGGCTGTCTTGAAAGCTATTGCAAATATAAACAGAATGCACGAGGCAAATTCACCTATTCAGAGTCATCATGTTATTTAACTTATTCCCTCCTTTTCAAACAAATTTTTTATATATGTATATGTCAGTGAGTTGGAGAGTTTCATAGCAAGTTTAGCTTAAATGTTTAGTAAAAAATAAACTAATTTAAACACACCTACTCTAAGAGTAAAATATTTACAATCAAGCTTAAGGAAGATTAAATTATGTTCAGTAATAGAACTGGGGTTTTTGTTTTATTCATTTTCTCATTAAAAAAAAGAATTTAAATAAAGGTCTAAACAAAATTCTATAAAAGAACAGGAGAAGTCAGGGCTAATTTATTCCTTTTTCAACTCTGATTTCTTTATTCAGTGAGGTAAATCATTCAAACCTTCTCTGCATGGATAGAAAAAAAACCTGTGCCATTGTAACTGTAATTGATTCTAAATCAATATATTTAAGTCAATTCAATTCTCTTGGGGCTAAATACTCTTGAAAATGTGTTGGTTTCTCTAAAATTATATACTTTGTTTCAATTATTGCATTTTTCATATGTTTACAAGCTGAAAAATTCAGTCCAAATAATCAAGAAATCTATAAAAATACTAAGCTCTTTGAGCCATATGAATTAAGAATTAACCTGAGGCAACTTGCAGGCAAATTGTGGTTTTGTTTCACTTTTTTTACCTGTCCTTCTTTACAAATGAAATTCCCTTTTTTTGATAGATCCATCACACACTGGAATTTCATATTGTTTATTTTCTTCCATGATGTATCAACCAATTAAGTATAACTTAATAAAAAGAATTAGTACTTTTATGTCTATATTTATTTATAGTCACTCGTAAGTTTAGTATTTATGGTTATTTTTAAGCTGGATATAAATATATAAGAACTGCACACACTTGGGGATTAGCTCACTTTAGATGTAGAGACTTAAGAAAAAGAACCATGTCTATATGAGACTTTTTTTCCATTGAATTCAATGAGCATTAAATCAAGCCTTGTTTATACAATGTTTGGCATAATGACAGGCCTGATCTTCAGTGGTACCTCTGGGTTTTACTATAAAATAAATTAAACAGCAGCCTTGCACTTAGTCTGTGTAGACTTTGTGTGTATATTTGACAATGTAGAGCAGTTCCGCTGTTACGCATTACTGCAGTGACAAAGCTGTGAATTGTTGTCACAGTACCTTCATCAAATACCAGCAGGTATTTCAAGTCAATGTCAGAAAGTAAGCCAGAAATAGTTTCACCCACTCAAAATAAAATAATTTTAGATTGAAAATGATATTTATACACAATAGATAGAAGAGATAACCAATTAATAGGTATTCATAACTGAACCACATATTGACATTAATACAGTAATTTCATTAATTCATTGTTGCTCTGCATTAATACATACCAATCATGTATGGTACTCATGTACACCACATGTGTTGATAAACACAGGTTCTTAAAACCAAATTCATTTATTGTTCAGATAATGATTTAGAAAAATATTTTTTCTCAAGAGTAAGCATAATAAAGATTTTTTAAATGTACATTCCCAAACTGTGATACAAAATTACTTATTTAATTACTTGTTCATAAAAATTATGAGACAATTCTTAATGTGGCCTAAGTCAGCTTTGCTGACCAACTGCATGCTGCTCCTGAGTAATGACTTTTTTTTTGTTTTTTTTTTTTTCAATTCTTGACATTTGTATCTTCTTGTCACATAGCAACCTGAAATTGTGGTTTTGAACAAATCTTTTGTTGGGTTTGGATTTTTCTTCTACCCTTCTTGTACTTTTAAGTCCTTCAGTACAAACAAAATCTACCTTAATGATTGTCACAGTCAATAAAATTTATTGTATTTCGTATTTTTTGCCCTATTGATAGGGGACAACATAGTAGTTAGACCTCCTGCGCGCTTACAAAATGTTCCTTTGTATTTGTTTTTTTGAGAGTTCCTTTGGAAGATCTGATGTCTTAAATCATTTTGCTTGGTTTATTGAATTTAGAGAATGATATTCCTCTGGCTCAGACTCCATACGAAGTGATAATCTTTCCTTGCTTGGGAATGCTGTTTCATATACTGAGCAACTAAACACTTCTGTTCAAGTTCTTGATTGTTTCTGTCAGTTAATCTTAAGAACTGGTAATGTATAGAAATAAAATCTATCAAAAGATTCTGTAAAAAAAAATTGATGTTATGCATCTCTTAATTTTCTCCTGAGCAATATACAATCCATTCCTCTTTTCAGTAGAAAATGTCCATCATTAGGGAGTTTACTAATTCCCAAAGATTATGAGAAAAAACTAGAGATAGGGTCAATGTTAGTCAGATTTTGAGGATAAGACAGAAATTATGTGAGAATGTAGGGGGTAAGGATAACCAAAATATACTCAATTTTCTTCCGTCTTATTTATTCCTTACATTTAATAATGGATAACTAAGCATGGAAATGCTGAACATACCATTTTAAAATATTTTTTTATTCCTCCTTGATTTCTGTGGTTCTTCAAGGACCTTGACTATCCAAAGATCTCTGGGTAACTCTTGGCTATACTCCAAATTTACTTCTCAGCAGCACTGTTGATGAGACGTGCCCATACTGAGCGGCTGAAGCAGGGAGTATATAGACTACAGAACATCCTCTTCATAGAAGACTGCACAAAAGAATAATGTGAAAGTACATCATCGTGCTGTAAAATTTTGTATGTATTTTTTCAACTTGTAAAAGCCTGAGTGGATCTTGAAGAGTGCTAATTGCAGGAAGGAGTAGTTTACATCAGTTTACATTACACTCTCCTTTGTGTGCTTACGGGTAGAATATCATCCCTGTAGTTTCTCCGTTTTTGTAGAGTTGAGGTTTGGGGTTGGTGTTGGATTGTTTGTTTTTAAGAAAGAAACAACTTCGTTTTTCAAACACAATGCTATTTCATGTCATTTCCCAACTGTACCTAAAACAAGTGTGGCTGGACTGAGAAATGTTAGTTTGTCTTTTTAGTTGTAATACAACTTCTATCTGTTTAAGTTTTGGGAAGCTGAGGAAGCTGTGTCTGTGTCTGTGTAGTTAGATGCTGAGATATTCAACTTTTCTTTATATGTACTCTTCCTCCTATCTGTTGGTGCTTGGTTTACGCTTATTCCTGAGTAAAATACAATCTATCTTCACTTTCACCACAGCATTAATCCAGTATGAAAACTTCTGACTATCCTAATAGTAATCGAGTTTATTATACGATTACCACAATGTAAGGGTCCAGCATACTGTAGCTGAAGAGTTTGATGTTCGGCTGTCTTCAATACTTGCCTTAGTATAAACAAAAGTACCCAGAGCAGCTGATACGTTTCAACGGAGTGCAGTCAGTGACTATATAGCATTTAATCAAAAATTTAATAAATGCTAAATCATAGACTCAGTCACTAGACCTTGATATTTGCATATCCAAACTTGGAAGATTTCAGAGAAATTAGAATCTTAACATTTCCAAATGTTTATGCAGTTTATTCTCCTGCTGTTTCTTCTGCTTTTCTCGGGTGAAAAAATCACATAGCCTTTGTCATTCACTGAAGTTAATATAAAAAAACACAACTATATGTTTAATTCCAGTGTTAAAAAACTGCTGTATCATTCTGAAGAAAGGAACCAATTTTGCTGAATATTTCCTTGATATGAATGTGTTTGAACTGTAGTCTACGTAAGTGTAAATGTAGTGGTTTAAATGGTACAAACTTAATCAGTTTAATCTAATGGCAGTATATTGTTTTGTTTTCTGGGTTATTTTTTTAAAGAGATAATTCTTTAGTTGGTGGACAAAGAAATCTCATACAATTTATTAGAGAGCGTGGACATGTATTAAGCCAGTGCACTACTGTTCCTTTATTTTTTCTTCCCATCTCTATGACTAATTTTTAATTGACCTAAGCAACCTATTCTTACATTATTATTGTTATTAGTCCTTCACTATTCAATCCCTATATCTTTGCACAAATACATCTCCAAATATCCCAAGATTCACTGCCTGAATCTGATCGGGACAGTCATAAATTAGCAAAAAAATTAAATCAGCAATTACACATGTGGCATCTTCTTGTACACACTTAAGGTGAAATATTTCTTTAGGTTTATAGATAACTCAGAAAGATGTTATATGTCTTAGGAAATAACATGATATGAAACTGATATTATTATGAAGAAAGTTATAGAAGATAAATGAGAAACTGTTTAACATAAATGGAGGAGTGCAGAAAGTGGTGACAGCCCATAAAAGTTGCAAAAGTTGGATAAACTGGAAGGAACAGTGTTTAATGCTGCCTTGAGCTCAGTGCTAGGAAAGTGAAGCTTATGAAGCAATTCAAAGAGAAATGTACCATGTTGACAAAAAGAGTAAAGACATAAGCAATTTAACATGTAGTAGTTTGCAATGCATTTGTGTGATCAGAGGGTTGGAGTGAAAGAGATGCAATAATCAGGAAATACTGGGAGAACTTCACCAACACTGTTGTGATATGAATAGAGAGAAATAACTTTAAATCGAGTGTCTTAAAAGTACACCATTGAACATTAGGTAAGACTTGGATTTGCCTCAGTGTGGGGAAAGGAACAAATTAAGCATAGGTATACATACTAATGACTACTGATAAATAGTAGTGGTGATGTATTCTGCAGAGGCAGGAACAAGTGGCAAAATGGAAAAGAAGATGTGGGAAGGCCCAAGTATGAAATCCTGTTCTCCTTTAATTCAGAAGCTGAAATTTTTACAGTTTCACTGGTTTAGGAATCTTAGTGAAAGGGTTCAGCTATTGCATAATCTAATAATAAGACATCAAAGAGCACAGAACACATAGGCTGAAATGTGGTAACCACTGAAGCAGGATGAGCTAAGTAGGTGAAGCTTTACTACTGGTGTTAATCAGAAATAGAGCATAGTGTAAAAGACAGCAAAAAATAGAAATGAAAACAGGGAGAAAAAGGACAGCCAAAATAAAGACTATGATCTTGACTGAGAGTGTGGTGAATACCTGGATTCAGTGAAGGAAGAATGAGTGTGAGGGTGAGGTCAAGAACAGTCATGTGGTAAAAGGAGATGATTACAATAGCAGATGAAGAGATTAGAGAGGAGAAGGAGGTTTGCAGATGGAATAGTAATACAGTAGACCTTATTTATAGTCCGAAAAAAAACACTGAAACACTTGGTAAAAAGAGAAAAAGGGCATAAGTTTTAGAAAAAAAAGATCAGAAATATTTTCTTTCCTTTCATTATTTGCTTTCATAATTTTTGAGAGACATACTCTTATGGGTTGGTCAGCACTCTAATGTTCAACACTCCTTGTGATGTAATTGATAATGCATTTTTAAGCATCAAGAAATTTTGCAGGTCATAACCTGGTTTGGTATTCTTGTGAAAAAATTCTATATTTCATCTTTTATTCAACTGTGAACTCACTCAGACACTGCTATAAGTATTTATATTTCATTCATTCTAGTCCTAGAGATGAAAGTTGGTTTAGTCAAAAGTTACTCAGATGAAAAAGTAACATCTAAAATTAACTAATCCATACAGTATAACTATGTCACAAACAAGTTTCTGTGTTTTTAAGGTAGAAATGTATGTGTTTCACTGTCTGGAAAGTCCAGACCTGAGTTGTAGATGAACATGAATTATGTGGAGCTACGGTGATTTTAGCTGAAAAGAACTCTATCTCAATTACTGCCATATGATACTACCAATTGTCTGAAAGTCTTACATATATTGCTAATATAAATGTATTCACTGAATACTTGTGGACATGCTAAAAACCACTTTAAATGCCATTCTTTTTCCCAAAACTATGTTTTCAGCATGTAGTGATTGCTACATAATGCTTAGGTGTACTTAGTGACTTCTGACAAAATAGACTGTGACAAATGTGTCAAGCTTTTTGTGGAAGAGAAGAAATTCTTCTCATTTCTCCTACATTCTACTATAAGTTTCTGCATGGTTTTGGAGGTGGAGGTCGGGAAGTTGTGGGTTTTTTATTGTTGTTATTTTCCTGACTGTTTCCAAATTCTTCAGTTTGTTGCCGTAGTAGCAATGTTATTACTCATGTTGTTCTTGCTTTCTGTTCTGTGTGTATTATACACAGTGTGACAGAAATAATGTAATTTCATTTGTTGACTAACATATGGAGAAAATGAGATAAAAATTGGAATTTTTGGTTTGCGGTTTCAAGATTATTTATTAATGTGCATTATAACTTTACAGAAGACAAATGATAAATTTTAAAAATTCTCACAGTGCATATGTAATTTTAGTTTTCATTCAGAATATTCTTTTTATAGTTCGTACACTCATACATAGACTCACATATGCAAGCCCTCATAACATATATTGCTGACCAGTAATGTATACTAGAATACTGACAGATAAGAAAAACGTCAATGTATTAATAGCATAGACATGATTTTCATATGCAAGCTCAGCTACTTAATTCCTATATTAAGAGCACCACTTCCAGAATACATATTGAGAAAATTAACTCTGGTCACAGATTTTTTATATTAAGGGAGGAAAACTTAGAATACTGAAGATATTCTTTCTTCTTTCACATTGTAGGTCTTAATATTCTTAGTCTCTTGCTTTATTTGTATTGTACTCTGTATGAAGAAAATTTTCAAGTGAATTAAATCACCCTCTAAATGCAAAATTAACTGTAAAAGGCTGGATACAGTGCAGACTTCTCCAGGCATTTCTCTGTTTCAAGAAACATATGACATATTAAAGTTAGACCTTTTATCTTCCCATCATCAACAAATAGATTTGGAAAAAAAAAAAGAAAAACAAAAAAAAAAAACCAAAAAACTGTGTTGAATCAGGTTCCTCAGCATCCTCTTGCATATAAATTGACAAAGCGTTGAGTGGCTAACTGGGATTTACAACAATCAAATCAGTTTTTCCTGGGCAGAGAATCTGAAAACAAAATGCAGAATCTGAAAGATCACCCTAAATTTAAACATTGTGTAACCATCTTCCTTCTTTTTGTTTACTGGCTTGCTGTTAAGAACACTTGACCTAGCACTGGGGAATGTGAGTGGGTATGAGGTAATCCTTAGGCAGTGGGCAACGTAGATTTCGGGTACTCCTTAGCCTGGTGAGATTTGAGTCTCCGGCTTCCACATGCCAAGCTATTCCCTTCAGGTATGTTTCAGCTACCTTTTTGAAACTGCTACTATAGCTGAGGGCACAAGATGCATCAATCTTGAAGAACGTCCTATGAGAAGAAAACTGACTCTATCTAGAACTTAGGACACTTCACCAGAAATAGTCCACAGATTCTTAACCCTTCTTAACTCATTTAATGTATTATCCAGAGACAGTCTAATTTAAAGTACATAAGTAGCATCCATATTTCAAGCTGAACATGAATTGTGCTGTCTCAGAGCATGCCCAGCAAACAAATTTGACAGACAGAGGATGACATTATTTTGGATCGTGAAGTTCAGGTTTTTATAGGTTTGCATGTTGATTTGGGCACCTGGAAAAGAATTTGTCATTTTCCCGTAATGTTCAGTTCCAAAGACATTTCAGGTGCCTGGACTCTTCTGAGTAAGTTCTCTCTACTTAGATGCCCAAATTCTGTAGGAAAATGGCAGTGGGTGCCCCTGAAAGCTGCATTGGATCTGGCCTAAGTGCACAGTATATATGTGGATGATTAGTTGGCAACACCTTAAAAATCATTACTATATTAATGCCAAATGTAAGACTATTCCAATCTTAAATTATTAACGTGTGTGTCATGTAAAAAAAAAAAAAAAGTCAAAAAGATTGAAAGCTTAGAAGTGATAATCTAATGAGGGTACGATACTTTAAATACCTCTGAGATTAGTTTTTGATGTAGTTGTTCCTTCTTTGATGTGTTCCTTTTTTCTTTGATATTGTAAGAGTTGTCTGGGTTTAACAATTAAAGATTATAGGTCTGATCTATTTCAAAGATGCAGAATGCTTACAGCTCTTTGGAACTTCTGTGGAATTTGTGAGTGTTAGTACTTCTACAAAATCAGGTCCAGGTTTTAAAAAAAAAAACAACAGAGCCCTAATTTAAGAAAGTTATCAAACAAGTGCATGTTAATGATACTGATACACTAGATCTTCAAACACATGATGTTCATAAGTGGAACAGAAAAGTGAGAATGCTGTGGGTCAATTCATAGCATAGTATTTTTTCATAAGAATTAAAAAGAGATATGTTACTATTAAAAAGTAAGAATATGGATATGTTCCAAATAAGAAAATACAGTTTTCTGCAGCATTATTAAACAAATTATTGAATCGTGTCTGCCCATTTGAGAAAAAAAAACACTATTAACACTAATATGGAACAAGAATACTCTATTTAATAGCATATATGATTTTAAGAAAAAAAACAACTCTATTGTGTGCACTTTTATCTTGGTCACTTTCTTGTTTCAATAATGTTTCAACAATTAATATGTAAAAATGAATAAAAATAAATGAAAAATAAAAGAAGATTTTATTAAATAAAACCAATTGCATTTCAAATATAATTCAGTCAAAAATCCAGACTGCAACCAAGGCAAATTATGGACAATGATTTTGGAAAAAATAACTTGCCAAGTTAAAAATATTAATTTTTTTGTAAGTTTTATCATAGCTTATTGTATGTACATCTTCCTTTGAACATCACTGACGGACAAACTCAGACTTGAACTTCTAATACTGGTTTTAAATCCCTGCATAGATTTCCCTTTTAATGAAGGAAAAAGTAACAAACATTTTAGCAAATGCATAAATAATACTGATCCTTTTAATAGGAAGAAGTAATTCTCCCGAGAAAGATGGTAATACTGGACCAACTTTTCTGTAAATAGAGATAAGAAAAAACCTAGAAATAATTTCTTGAGGAATTATTCCTCATTGGAGAACATATGCTAAAAAGCAAAAGTCTCAATCTCCAGGACTGCTCATATGAAGTCATGCAGAATGTTTCTTATTCCTGTTATAAATCAGCATCTTCTTCATCTGAAGAGCTATAAGAGTGTAGTTGCAGACTTGGAACCTATAAATTTTCAAAATGTAAATGTCAGAAAACTTTACTTCTGAGCCAGGAACAGAGGAAGGCAATATCATAAACTTAGAAAACAAGAAATGGCTCTCACTTTAATCAAGGAAGATGATGAAGTTGTTAGAACTCTTTATATTTTAATATTTGGCCCTGATTGAGCAGTTCACTGCCTGACCTTTTTAGTCAGCCCTCACAACCTCATTTGAGTAGATACAGTTACCATCCATCTAAGCTTTTCACTTTCTGTCTTCCTAAGGAGGTAAATGAGAGTTCTTTACATGAACTGAGGATAAATTCTTCTGCCTAACTTCTAATCTGTAAGTCACTAGCAAGACATATATGACTTCATATTCTGGACCAGGATCTTACCTAATTTTAATAGGCTAATTACAGGTTTGACAATTGAACAGGTTCAGTCTAAGGAATAGATTTGATTTGAAAAGAGATTCTCTATCCTAAGATAAATGGAGAGCACAACTGAAAGACATTTGTATTTCAGACGATGAAATAAGAAGCTACAATACTTTAACAGTATTCTTGTGAAGCTAAAAGATTAAAGCAATGAGCTCACTGAAAAGCCAAGTAAAATGCAAGTGAGGAACTACATTTTGCAGCTTATGCAAAGTAAAATATAATTTTTACAGAAGAATAAGTTTAAAAAATACTACAGGTAATTTAGCAAACCTCTTAACAGGTGAGTTGGTGAATAGCCTGTTACTTCAGTTCATGTTGTCAAAATATGAATGAAAACTAAGGCTTAAAATAAGGAGCATGAGGAAATTATTCACCTCGAAGGCAGTTCTGACATCCCCCACCTGCCTTCCATCCTTTGCAGTTATATAGTGGGCAAATGGACTTGATACCAAGTGAGGTGATCTCCATTCTTTACTGGTTTAAGTGCAAAAGAACAGGTATGCTCCTACAGTTTACTAAACAACTTCTAGTAGCTGCTGAATTCACCTACCACTGAGAGAAAGAAAAATCTTTGAAGGAAAAAAAAGAATAATCAGCAAGAGGGAGATGAACTCAATGTCATCTGAAATTACATTAAAGAGAAAAAATGAAAAGCTTTTTTTTCTGATATTCTTCTCCTTATGCTTCAAAACATATCTGATATTCAGCAGAATGGTCTCAAAAACTGAAGGATCTCCAGAATTGTACAACTTTTTTCCATCGTGTTGCTATTTTATTCTCTATTTTTGGGTATCTTTTGTGATTCAAAAGTAGGTAGTAATTTGTTAAAAATATTATGATGTATGCAATTGCTTTGAAACCCAATATCAGAAATTACCATTAAAATGTCTTAATAAATCATATCAGTAAAAGACAGATCAGAGGAATAAGATTGCCGGATGTCCACTCTTGTATGTAATGGTGAGGTTTTTTGCCTTATAAATTGGTAAATGGAATCGTAAATATAAATGAACGTCTATTTCTAGTGATACACATAGCACAACAAGCAACGTTCACAGGTGTTATGACAAGCAATTTATGTATAATATATATTTCTATGTATATTTCAGAATAAAGGAGAATCTTAATTCCCAATAAAAATAACTTTATTCAGAAGGCAAATATTTAATCCTGAAAGAGAAAATAAACTATAAAATTCAAAATTAATTTAAAAGTATTTCTTCAATATGTCTGAAGAAATTCAAGCTAGTTGGACTCTTTGCAAGAACATGAAGTAATTGCCTTTTTTTCTTTTTAGAAGGCAATACATGCAAAATTTATTTGAGAAATCTTAAAAAAATATATATTTCAAAATAACAATGAAACACAGGAGTATCTTTTTCCTCCTCAGGTAAAAAAGAAGAATTTCCTCTGCTGGATACTACTTTAGATGAGAAATTACAAAGGAGAAAAGACTTTACATACCAATGGCTTCATACACAGCTTTTGGATTATGAAGCAGCCAGTTCCAAAAATATGAAGTGGTGAGGTCATTTCCTTTAAATTACGGATTTTTTATTTTATTTTAAATTTATCTTGTAAAGTGAAACCTAGGTTAATAGTTCTAAAATAAACATGACTTTGTAGCTGGCAGACAGTATGCCGTACTTCTGGGTCCAAAACATGGTACCCTTTAGAATTGGTTTAGTAGTCATTGTACAGATACTTCTTCCATAATGGTAATGAAATGATAAACTGTGCAGAATCTTACAACAAATATCTACAAAAGCAATGCAGTGTGTTTTATATTGTAAAATGTAGAAAAAGTACTTATTCATCATATATTTTGTAACTTTGTTGGTATATATTATGGTTTTATGTAATTAGATCAACTGTAACATTACCTATATTGTTAGATTTGATTAAGGAAGTAAAAAAAAAAACAGCACTTTTTAACTAGATAGTATGTATTTATATTTTGTCTTCAAAACATAAACCCAAGTTTTACATCTTCATAGTATACTTTAGTAAAATATTGTAAACCTGCTCCTCCTATATTTAATTTTGGTTATTAAACACATAACAATAATATTAAAGAAGAGATTAATCTCATTCCCTAAACTAACATCAAGACATAGTAAGTATATTTTGGTCATAAATTCAATATAAACCATCAATATCTTAATGAAGTCATTAGCAGACACAATGCCAAGCACCTCTTATAAAAACAAACAAGGTGTCAGTAGGCAAACAATGGATTTAGCATAAGCATTTTAACTTTATTTTCATTAAAAATTTATTTCATTTGTAATGACATACTGTAACTGCATATTGTTATGTTTTGAATGGAAAATAATTCCACATTTCTGAATTGTGTCAATGACTGTAGGAAGTAGATGCAGCACATATTCCTTAGAACATACTTATCTGTGAGTCATGTTCCATAATAGTGAAACATTCCAAGTATTTGTGTAAGATAATTGTCATGACTTTTAATTTGAATAAGAACACTGGAACAGAAGATGTAATGATGTTTGAAAGTAAGAAGACACAGAAATTCATAAAATAATTTTTAAAATGTTATTATGTTACCTCTGCAGATGTATACTATGCACTGATACTTGTACTGACATTTTTAAGATTATGATACCATTTTTTTCTGTGGTAAAAATCCCACTGACCTCCACTGGAACATCACTAGTAGACTGTTTAGAACAGCTGATACGTTTATGTAACTGGAAACAATTTTATTCCTAATAAAGAAATGTGGCAACTGATTTGGCTATAATTTCATAGAATCATAGAATCATAGAATGGTTAGGGCTGGAAGGGACCTTCGAAGGTCATCTAGTCCAACCCCCCTGCAAGGAACAGGGATATCTCCAACTACATGCAAAAATTCATGCATGGTTGTATTTATTGACATTTATATTGTTAAATCAGTGTTCTATCATTGGAATAAACAATATTAATTGTTAATGATTTATTGATTTTAATCTTAAGTACAAAACCAAATGATATTAATTACTCTGATGCTTTGACATTATCAATTAATATTAATTGCTCTGATACATCTTTACTATGGAATTATTTTAAATGGTATCATTTCTACTTAAGCAGGAGTATTTGCAGGAAAAGTTTCTGTGCAGGTATTTTAGTGAACTCAGTACAGTGAGATTTATTTAAATTTCTATTCTACGTTTTTCCCAGCTGTCATTTTTTGCCTGAGTTGGATCCTGCGATACGTGACAGTAGACAAGTACAACTTGTGGTAAGAACTTGTTTACTTGTGGGATTTTGCAGAATTCAGCAATGCCTTGATGGTATTTTCAAATGCATATTTGATGTAAAAACAACGAGGACATTTTTTTGATTTAATATAATTATTTAATGTTGCCTTTATTTGGCAATCGAGTTGCCCATTGATGGAGATCAGAAGAAAATGTTTGAGCACAACAACCCATGTGTGTACACAGGGTTCTAGTTTCATGATCTGATACTGATTTTGTTTTTGAGGCATCAAATGCTACTGTGTGTTTTCTAAAGCTTCTAAATCAACCTTTTATGTTGATATTTAAAAAAACTAAATATGACTCAACACCAATTACATTATTGAATGAAAACATCTATTCTTGTCAATCAGATTAGTTTAAATGTTCTTAAATTCTGTAGGTCACATTCCTGAATTATTCTTATATGCCCATAGTGTCATTTATTGAAAGACAGTAAGTTGGACCTGTGCATTAATATGTTGACTTTATTTAAAACAGTGTATAAAGTCAGACTTCTTCCTATGTTTTATTTCCAATATTTTTTTACATCATAAAATGCCCTCTACTCTTTTCATGAGTCATTCTTTTCTTTGCAGCATTTAAAACATATTTTGAATATTTTCTGAAGTGGGTAGTCCTGCATGTTGACAGGAGGGGAAATGTAAGCAATTTAACAATTTGAAGATTTGCAAAAGAAAAGACTCAGTGTCAGAGATACCCAAAAGTTCCTTTGATAGTGATCAGTGTTATGATATCTACAGGCTGATTTATACTCTCTCTCTATGTATATACACACTTTACATTTTATTGCCAAATTAGACATATTCTTGTTGATATAATTATGTAGGGTTTAAAAAATGGGGTAAAAACTTTAAAACTATACAGAATTAGTGTCTTATATTAATATACATAATGTAAAATATTACATAAAAAGTACTTCCCAGTTTGACGATGTGTCATATGCCTCACTCTGTACTCTGAGCAATCTTGGCCCTTTCTAACCTCTGTCTTTCTTAGCTTCGCCATCTGTGCAATATGCTTGTTTTGGAAATGCTTCCGTAAACTCGTCTAAAACTCACTGGTGACAAAATGCTTTTAAGTCTTAGATGTTACTATTACTATTTTTTCTAAGTCAGATTTTGTCAAAGGTTTTCCTCTAGTGTGGGATGTGTCCAATCCTTAGGTTCCTGTTAAACTTTAGTGGCTGAAGTGATGAACCAGACGACCGTTGTGATGGGTTTTGGTTGCAGCCGTGCCAATAGCTATTTGTTAGGTAATGTCTAAAACAGTAATTGCTCTGATTTGAGCAAATCATAATCTAATAATGTTATCTAAATTGCATATTATGTAATTATTGGTAAGCATATGTGAACATAGGTAGGTTGTATCTTATTTACAGTAAGCAGTTCTATCCACAAAATACTGCTGCAATCCCACAGCAGTATTATGTGGTGTGCCCACGTAACTGGCAATGTTATGGGATTGTCACAGCCTGTGCCACATAATTGCATAGCTGTTCCACATGAATGAAATACAGAGAAAAATGCAATAGAAGGTCAAAAAATAGAAAAAGGAATAAAATATATCTTTAATGCAGAAAACAGTAGTGTATAGGCAATGAAATAATGATATGGTTTGTACACTTATGGTTTTTAAAAGAGAGAATTATGGTTTTAAAATTTATATGGGTTCCCTTCACATTTAAAGGTTGAAGTGTGAAATGTAAACATATTTCTAATGCTTCTGCACAGTAACTCAGTTAAAAGCTATGAAATCATGACAAAAATGAAGTTCACACTTAGCTGCAATCATTATTAAAAAGTAGGAAAAGTTCTGGTAAACTAGAAGAAAGAGGCAAATATGCATTAAAAAAAAAAAAATAGAAGAGGAAAGCATTCCTGGGCATTTCCAGTAGTTTATTCATATGTCCTGTACTCGATCATAAAGTTTTCTGCGTGTAGTAGGATCCCTAATTTGTATGTTTTGCATAAATCTGCATTCTGGAAGTACTAGATTAATAATGTTTTCTAACTGAGACATTCTTTTTTGTGGATACAAAATGGCATGTCGATTGTTGCATATTAACAATAAAGTCTTAGCCCTTCTCGTTGGGGAATAAACTCTATGTAATAACATGCAATAAATCTCAGACCTTATTATGTTAATCTTGATCATTTTGATTATTTCGCTTTCTTCTACTACTACATAAGCACTTAGGAAGGCATGCTGACCTACAGTTTAAACTGAGCACTTGAAATTAATATGATTCTGCTGACTGACATGAAGGATAGACTTCCTGATTCATCTTTCTATATATTTTAAGTTACCTACATGGTTAACCACTTCACTATTTATCACTATCTCCAAATCATTAAGATATAACTTGCATTTAAAAGCACATTTTACCTCAGAATTTTACATAATATCTTCATAATTTGACATAGGAATAGAAGAATGTTCAAATGCAGAGCTGTATTCAAGGCAAAGATTCCTCCTGAGTTAAATCAGTTTCCAATTAATTGTTAAAAAAGTATTTGTAGTAATAAAATTAAGGGCAAAAAGTCTGAAGAGTTAAATATGGTGATCACTACAGATGAAAGTCAAATACTATGTTTTGTGAAAAAGAGTACCACTATCTTAAGTTTCTTCCAAACTTTTGGCTTTAAGCTATAAATGTAAAAGGGAAGGTTTTAATTAGCATCAGAGGACTTTCAATCAGGTTCTTTACAAACCTGATTTGCTCCAGTGATTAATACAACCTTAAATATTACTCTGACTGTAATTCGGTGAAAACATTTCTCTTTATTTGAAAGAAAATAAGAAATATTTTGCATCAGAGCACCAGACAGCCCTAATAAAATATAGCATGTAACACTGAATATTGTTGTCTACAAGATGATGAAGCCTCAGATTCTATGATGATGGGGATTGAATAATAATCCCATGGAAAGGTTAGTTGTTTAAAATACTGTGGCCGCCTGGGCCTTTGGAAATTGGGACATTAGAAAACTTCTGCTATGTGTTGAAACAGGTTAGATAGAAATAAAAATTATCAATTCCATTGGTTTGAATCTCTCTGAGCATCACAATGATTGCATTTCTATTAAGGAAAGATCAATAGCTTTCTCTTAAGGAAAGATCAAAAGCTTTCTGTTTAAAGATTTTGAACATATAGAGGTCTCACAAGCTTAAAGTGACCATAAATATTAAGACCAAGAAAATAAAGAGTTGACAGCATGTAACTCTTATTCTTTTCAAAGTTTCTTCTTTTTTTCTCTTGAAAGAAGAGGAAAAAAAATATTGATGCTAACAGCAATAATAACAGCTTGCTACCTGTGCAGAGCAAAACTTTAAACTGATGGTCATTAAACATGTAGAAGGCAAGAGATCAGAAAACAAGAGATAAACTTTCTGCGCTGACACAAAGGATACGCAGTCACTAAGGAAGGGCATAAAATCTCTGTATCTTTGGAGTTATTAGTTTGAAAATGCATGCACTTTTTAATGAATTTTACATTAAACAGTGACTGGGTAAAGACAAAGAAATGAAACAGGTCTCCATTTCATCTGAGTTCTTTAAGTTAGACTGGACTACAAAGCCTGTCTGCATTGGTGCAATGCTGCTCTCAGTACAGTGAGCTGGTTGAACAGGAAGTCTGGAGATCGTCTCCTCCGGAATAGCCTACGACTTTATAGTAACGGCATTTTCCTGAGAAAAGGGAGCTGCAGGCTTCAACCTCCCTGAGGAAGGAGCTGAGACCCAATCTCTTGATTCCTGATTGAGCAGTCTAGCTACTATGGTATTTTGCAAAAGTTTGGTGACATTGCCACTAGCATAGTCTTTCCATTTTTGTTGTTTGTTTTTATAAAAAAATAGATGCTACTCAGTTAGACATCTAGAGTCCGAAAGGATTCAGGGCTTTTCAGCCCAGATAGAAGAAGGACTTAATCTGCCTCTTGGACTCCACTTCTGAAGGTCCAGAGACTAGAAAATTTAAGTATGTCCTTATGTTCAGTGCTTCCAGCTGACGGGTTCTGCACTGGGCATTTTGTAGATTGCTTTTCTGCAGTGTCTGATTTTTCCCTGTCATTGTTACTGGCCCTCAGTGTCTAGTCGATAGTATTGTCAGATGGTTGCTTTTGATGTTGAATAGCTTTTCATTTCAAGAAAAAGAAGTTCTTGTTGAGTAAATGTGAAGTCATTGCTGCAAAACTGACAATCTGCCATTTATGGTGTGTGGTATCTTCCAGGTCAGTATTTTTAACCTTTGCCCTACATGTTCCCAAAACAAGGACCCATTGCTAAAATGAAATACAGTTTTCCTTTTTATTTTGCCATATTTATGAGCAGGTAACATGCCTCGTGCCAAAGTGTACCACCACTGGATGTTAGTTTATAATTAAGATAATACTCTTACCTAAAGTATAATTAAAATGCTGTCTGATGGTTATGGTTAATTAGCCAAAAACTGAAAGATTGAATTACTTACTGGGCCCTTGACTGATTGATCTGATACGTGTCCTGGATAAAACATAAATATTGCAGAAAATAATCCAATATGACATGTCTGACATTCAACTTTAACTTAAATTATAGACTGGTCAGTAAATGATCTTAAGCTGTTTAAGGTTTCATCAGCCATCTGCAAGATTGATTTTCTTCAAAATTACTGTACTAAAATGTTTTCTTTTGTTGTTGCACTGACTCAGATCACAAACCACAATTTTAAGATCGGCTCTTATTTACAAAAATGCTTTGACATAGTGCATTTGTTCAGCCTAGGCAACAATAAAGGATTGTGGTATCATTTTGAAGAAGGTTGTTTGACAGACGCTGTTTGTTTATTTGGGGTAATGTGAGCTGCATTCAGAAAATGTTATATTTTGTTTCATGATTGTGTACATTCTCTCCCACTGCTTCCAGGCAAGCCCTGTAAGCAGAGAAGACACGGATTCAGACCTTGTTTCCATGGCCAGTGGAAGTGCTTTGACTGAGAACAGAGAAAAAAATAAGCAGCCACACAGACAGTCAGCAAGATCTTCAAGTAAGTTATGTTTTTTTTATTATCAGCTTTAGAGATCACTTTAAAATGCTAGGTGGAACTGAGCATGCTTGGAATCCCTAATAACACATTCTACTTCTCTTTCTGTTTCTTTCTTACCTAAAACCTTTTCATACGTTTTCTACAGTTTGTTTAAAAACTGAGTTGTTGCTATCAATAGGCTCTCCTCTTGTGATTTTAACCCATGGGAAGTTCCCTGTGACATATGTTAGGTCTTCTGATGATCAAGTTCTTAAAAGACTTTCTTTTCTCTAAATTAGAAACCAGAGTGGTTTTTTTAATATTCTCCTTCATTTTTTTTTCCAAAAGAAACAAAATATTTTGTTTTCAGTTAACAAAATACATGTTTTGTTAACTGAATACCAGAACACATATCCTAATCAAGCCACGTATTTCTGTCATGTTATCAATTATGCTGTAGTATGTGTGTCCTACTGAATTTTCTATAGCTCAGTGGCAGAGGATCCTTTTAAAGCCTTACATTTTTACCACTCTAATATCATATAAATTAACAAAAGAATCTATATAGAGAAAAAAATAAAAAATAATACTTGAAAGTCATAAAATGGTAACATTTTAAGTTTCATGGTTTGTTTTGTGTAATATAAATGAAGAAAATGTTATCATATTTCTAATAATACAATTACTATATTTTGTCATTTGTGTACAATGTCTTTTCCAAATAAATAAAACTCCAAATCCCAAAAATGTATGTTACAGAAAATACAAGCAGTATTATAGAACTTTGGCAAAATTATTGAAATTTCTGAAACTGTTTTAGTAGTGAAGTCTCTTGAAATGCTTTATCTCAAAATAGAAATCAAGTTATGTCATAAATTATATGTAATTTCTGAATTTACTTTTTGATTATGTTTTCATATATGCTGACTTCACTTTCAATGAAAAAATTCAAGGAAAACATGTCAAAATACTTGATGTCGTTATTTTTCTGACATACTTTTTAAAGGCTTTGGAATAAAGGTTTATTTACATTATATTATTACATATAGACAAAAAAAATAACAGTGAGTACAATTTGTCCGTGCTTATTCACTGGATTAACATTCCTAAAATTAGATTAGATAAAATTTATCGTCCTAGTCTAAATTAATTCCATCTTGGAGAAAGGATATGATTCTTTCTCTCTGCCTGCCATCTTAGAAAACAATGAGTTGTGTCCTAAGTTTTCCTGTTTCTCTCCATTGGCTAGTGATGAAGCCCCACCATTTAAATTAGATGAGATTCCTAACTGCTAAGCTACTGATGTCAATGGCAAAATTATCATTATGTTCATATATTCAGAGTAGAACATATGCATATCTTGAATAGTTGAGTTAAATAATATACACTGCATTCATATTAATGTATAACTGCTGTCTAGATTGTAAACTACACTATACCTCCATCCAGAAAAGTAAATAATAAGCTCTTTCGACAAAGACAGGCGTGTAGAACTTGCCTATGTTAGGAGCTTGGGAACAGTTAAGAAAAAAAGTGGTGTTGTATTTTATCTTGAAAAAGAATAGACTAAGAAAGGAGCAGGAAAGAACAATCAACTGACAGAGTCATAAGTGTGAGAGACAGAGAGGCAGTTTACAGTATCCGGTAATATACATGTATTTTCATAAAATACACATCTACTACAGCACAATTACATATTCATTCTCCTTTCAGTAGTCCAGGAATTAAGGAAAAAAAGGCCCAAGTCTTACATCTTTCTATATACGTTTCTGTATGTGCATCTATATAAATCTTTTCATCATGGATTTGAGAAATTAAACAATGATGATACATTAAATTGTATTGCATGTTATATATAAAACCAGACATTACTATTATCTTTGTACAATTTATAAGCAGTATATAAACATGTTCATTTTATTAGTTCCGTTTGCCAAAGGCTGTTGCTTTTCGGTGACTGTAAATAAATTACTAATCCTGTGGTATCCTTAATTTGAAAACATTAGAAATTTGCTTTTATTTATAATGTATTCCTGTTGTATTGTCTCTTTCAGTTTTGCTTTCTGAAATACTTAATGAAGCAACCTACAAACTATTTTAGTGTTAGTAGGTGTATTCCTTTTGAGTTAGCCTGCACTTGTATTAAAAAAGAGCTTAGAAAAGATTCTGTGACCTTAGAGGTGCTCCCATTTGAATTAGTGGTTAAATAAGGTTTTTGAACCATTTTTTCAGGAGAATTGAACCTTGAATGTTTGACAGTAAAATGTTACTAAGTGCGCTTTGCAGCATCCATAGTCCTGGTTGTTGCTCAGAATTCTTTTTGATTATTTGTAGGAAGTCTTTGGCAAACTGTGCAATGCAACTGAGAGATGTTACTATATATCAGAGATATTAGTTGAGGGTAACATATATATTTCTTATATATAATTTGTAATTCAGTAATTGTATCAATAAATTGTTGAGATCCTCCAGGCTTAAAAGTGAGGTCTAAAAATTCAAGATAAATTATTTTAAGTATATTTACTCAAAAAACTCTCAAATATATATGATATTGAAATAAAATACATTTTATATACTGCAGAGACATGGCTGTACATGAATGATAATGGTTTTGTAGAGACAAAATCTACAATGTTTCAAAATTATTATCCTTTAGTTCAGAGGTTTCTTAGAAAGGCTAAGTCAAGATTTTCAGAAACATTTTGGGGAACTGCTCAACTTTGATGTACATTTTGTAGATCTTATTTTCCAAGGGAAGGTTCTTAGAATTCCTGGTTAAAGAATTTTGATGTTTTTATTATCCGAATTTACTTTAAAAAACAAACAAACAAACAAACAAACAACCTGAATAGGGAGTAGATTAATCCTAAAGTAGCTTAATTCTGTTCCTTAGCAAAACAAAATTAATTAAGGAATAACGGAAATGCTGTGGACATAGTATGTCTCAGTTTAAGGAAAGCATTTGTGTACTTAAAGTATTTGATGTGGTTCCGTGTTATATGTTCAAAGGAAAGCTTGACTGTGGGTTAAATTATCTCAGTATTTAAAAAAAAAAAAAAAAAAGTAAAAATATATGTATGACCTGAAGAAAGAGTAGCAGTTGTTCAGTTAGACTAATTAGTTACCTATCTAATTTAGGACCTTATCTCTATTGATGGCCAGTACATTATGTTCTCAAACATACTACTTTATATTCATTTCAGGAATCATAGCTGTTTCTTGATGCTCCCTGTTAACTAATTTTTCTTTTCTGTTTCTTGAGGTGGTTTTTTTGGGTGGGTGTTCGGGGTTTTTTTGTCCATTCTTGTCTCCTAAGATTGGTAAAATCACTGCCAAAATCTTAATCTCTGTGGTACCTAGTAACAATAAGTTGCAAAAGTAGATGTGTTAGAATGACCTTTTGCTGATTATATTTTCTACCTTTCAGTTTTACATAAACTTACCTTGCTTTTGTAAAAAAAGGACAGAAAAAAAAATTCTTTTTCCCTGATCTATATTTCTCTGTAATACACGTACATGAGCCCTGGTGATTAGTCGCTTACAGTCAGAGTTATGCAAGATTTAAGTACTGAGCTTACACTCAATATTTTTATTAACTTTGTAAATATTGGTGTGAATTGTTGGTCATATTTTTTGTTTTAATACTTTCCTGAACATAGGTAGTGTAGTCAGCACTAAGTCGCAAGATGGGCACAGAAATATTTTGTAAGAACTGGAAGTAATTATTTTTTTTATACCTAGCCAGACAGGATACTTTTTTTATACTGGTGTCCAGTTTGTGAGTAGGCTAGCACAATCAGCAACTCCATTCTGTCATCATAATCTGGTTCTGTCCAGCCAATATTGGACCTCTAATGAGTCTCCTACGTATTTATATTGTCTACCTGTCATCACAATTTTGTGGTTCTCTTTTCTTTGAAAATCTTCAGCTTTATTTTCATTGTACTTCTTGTCTTGTGAACTGCAGTCTTTTCACAGGGATTTCCAGAACACCAGAATTTGAAAGTGAAATGCAATGGAAGCTATGCCTCTGATTGTTATCTAAAATACTGCTTAGAATTCTTAATTCTTCTCTTCCCTGAATTCTAGTCTTTCAGGGAGCCTCTGATATCAGTAAAACACTGCTTTCCAGAGGAAAAAAAAAAAAAATTTGGACCTGAATCTTGTCATTCCTTAGTCACTCCTAGTTCAAAAAATGGCCCATGAATACTGTCATCTCCACTACAAAACGTATATAAATTTAATTTCACAGATAAAGTCAAACTTTGCCATTCTGTTAATAAAATGAAATTAATCAAGTTTAATAATGCCTTTCTTACAGTGGAAACACTTCAAACTCAAAGAGAAAAAAAAAACAGTTACTTTTATTTCACTTTCCTTTCTACATCTTTCTCTCAATCCTTTTTCCTCTTGACAGAACCCCCACCTTTTTTTTTTTTTTTGCCTTCCTTTCTTTGATAAAGAGAGTCCTTAGAAAGTCTTCAACCTTGTTTTAAACAGTATATGGTACAGCTTCACTTCTTTAAAAAATTCTTACTTTGCCACTCCTTTCTCCTTAGCATTAGTATTGTCTATGTATTCTAGTTGCATAACCTCTGTCATTCATTTAGAATTTGTAAACTCCCTCTGGGCAGTAAACATCTCATTTTTAAGCTCTCTCTTCATGCCTTTACTCATATTTTACCGAGAAGTTTCTGGTGGTCTATTTTTCTGTTCTTTTTTTTTTTTTTTTCTGCTTATACAGTCTGAATTAGAAGTTTGCCATGTTATAGAAACTGAGTAAGAAACATCTTAGAAGCATGGGATCAAATATGGAGATATTTATTTAGTAGTCCTTTCAATTTCTCAGCATTTACCTACTTAATAGACCTCCTAGAAGATAATGGTAAAATTTATGCTTTCTTTTTTAGAAATGCAGAGAAATGCTCTAGATTTATAGAGGATATTTACAGTACAAATTACTGCTTATCAGCAAAATGCTGAACCCAATTTACCTTAGAAATCACAACTACTGTCACAATTTTAGAAATAAAGCTGTCTCTTCTTTAAGCCACATCTGGTTATATGACCACATGAATGTTAGTGGACAAGTATTTTGTCCAATAAAAGATAGTGAGATGATTCCATACTATTAATATCTTTGTGCTCAGAAAATTAAGGCATGTAATGGATGAGAAAGGGTTCTACAGTTCTGAAGTAATTAAAATTTACCAGGCTTTGATACCCAGTAGAAAAGCATGAATATTGTTTTGAACAACCTTTCAGTATGTTTTTTCCCACACAGATACCTCTGTACATCTTACCAGAATACAAAATATAGCTCAGAAAAAGACCTGTTGATCCACCATACATTAATGTGTAACATATATTTACATAGTCAGAGAAAAACAAAAACTTGTTAAACCTATGTTATAGGCTGAAAGAATGCAAAATAGCGTCCGTCTGGAAGTCCTTAGGGATGTTAGAATAGAATGGTACCGAGGCAAAAAGCTATGCAGAGAGATGGGGTAATTTAGCAGCGCCACAACTCTATATGAATTTGAAATTCTTTAGTAACTTCCAAACAAGAGCTCACTCATATCCTGCAAATTTATGGTGCAGGTAGATAAAGCTTATAATCTTAATATTGCGTCGTGTTCAAATCTTTCATTCATCTGACATTGATGCTTTCTTTTAAATAATCAGTGAGAAAAGGCACTGTATTAGAAATCAATAAACCCATATATTACTCTTCATTATATTTTAAACATTCTTCAGTATGCTGAACTTTACTTGATGTTCTATATGTGAAAATACACAGCAAAATGGAACTTGTTCATGTGCAGACTTAGATACTAAAACCTACTTTTCTGTGTACAGTGCTGATAGGATACATTTTATCCACATGTCATGGTTTGACACCCCCCCCTCCACATCAAACCATGACACCACATGAGAAAAAGTATTTGACTACAGATTCCAGAGTTTTGGCTTTTTCCAGTTTTTTCACTTGCCTGTTAGTTGATATTAGGAATGTTGTGTTGAATCTAGAGACATCAATTTTCCTATTTACAGAAATAATAGTGATGTATACCATCCTTGTATAATGTTTATGTATCTGCTCAGGAAAGGATGAATGTTATGTTTAACTGTTAGGAAAAAGAAGGGGCCTCTTCCTCATTCGTGAACTGGATAAACCGGTTGGAAGCTGCCATGTCAACAAAGGAGTAATGTTACAGATGGATATACACAGGTATAGCCATGCAAACAACAATCTAGTTACAGTATGGTGACAAAATCAAGGAATATGTCAAAAAGTGGAATGATTAATTCACAAAATAAAGATAGTTGGTGACAATGTAGGATTAACTGTCATTCTTTCAGAGTTTCTTAAATTCACTACTTTTTTTTCTTAGCTGGGGAGATACTGTATTGAGTAACAATAGAAATGCTTAGAAGTACTTCAAGAAACAATATTAAAAAATCAATGAACGGTTTATAACGCCGAAATGAGAAAAAGTCAGGTATGCACCATGATCTTCTTTCCAGTCTAGATGTAAATCATGTGTTTAGAAGTAAAGTAAATCAGCATAGTGTCACCATTTATGTGTGCAGAGGGCTATTTATCTTAATACTGTCTGCCTGAGAAGGCGACTTCTTTCAAAAATTAACATAAAATTGTGAAGGTAAAAGTGAATTTCTAAGGTGAAATCCTGGCTTAATCAAAGCCAGTAAGCCAGATTTCAGTATGATACATGCCTCTAATGTACAATGTGAAAAACTTTTATTTTTTACTGATTTTTTTTCCTATTCACAGATATGACATCTGAGTATTTCCCTGTTCTTGCTGTGTGAAATCTTAATAACTTATATTTTTTAAAAATGTAAAGAAACACACTTGTAGGCTTGGCTCATCAGTTGAATTCCACTGATTTCCATGCTCAAGTGTTTTAAAAATTCAACCAGTGGTGAGTGTGATTAAGAAGAAGAAAATCTGGACCAGGAAAGTACTTGTGTATAATTTTGCTCATGCATGCAAATTTGACATATTCTGCAAGATCAGAACTGGGTTTATCTGTTAAACATAGCTGAAAGATGCTGCTTTCCTAACCATTTGAAATTATTATGGGGATGCATGTATATTTTTCTATATATTAGTTAACTACTGAACATCACATACCTAATCTTTTTGAACAGACTACAGAATGATAATTTACTAGATGCTGCTTAATTAACTTTGAGGTTGCATATTAAAAAAATTACCTAAATGCAGCTATTAAAAGTCACTTAAAACTTGTTTTCATTAAATTTAGCAGGCTAGGGGGAAAAATGATAGATTATCTCATGTAATTTCAT
Organism: Tauraco erythrolophus; assembly: GCF_009769465.1. Lineage (NCBI taxonomy): Eukaryota > Metazoa > Chordata > Aves > Musophagiformes > Musophagidae > Tauraco > Tauraco erythrolophus. The sequence continues at coordinate 49,165,288 of NC_141468.1, forward strand.
CATCTGTGTTTTGAATTATGACAATAATTCAAGAACTATGTGTAACAGATACACAAAGGCCTTTTCTAAGTTTTAAGTGCTTAATTTTACAGCCTGAGAGTCTTTTAGGAGGGTTTGGGGGTTCTTGCAGGAGGTGTTTGGTTTTTTTAAAGAGAATCAAGGTTAAAGAAAGAGGAGAAAATCCATTCTGAGACATTGATTTACATGTAACAGATACCTACTTGGAACCTTGGAACCATTAGACCCACCACAGGTATTTCTATCATACAATATGAGTAAATAACAACAATTTTAGGTTTCCTTTGCTGTGGAATATTTGTCAAGTAGCTTCAAAATTATTTCTCAAGTCAGTGCACAGAAACACCCAATAATGAATGTTCGGCAACTAAATAGTTGTTGCATTAGATGGCAAAGATGTGTCTATATATTTTTTTCCCCAAGATAAACTTTCTTTTCTTGTTTTTTTTCGTTCTAATTTGTCTCTTTTTCATGGCTGACTTTTCCACACTTGTGTTCCATAATCCTTTCTTTTGCTATGAACAATTCTTGTTTCTGTTCCTCCCAACTTCTTATGCGAGCATAAGCTTCCTCTTCCATCCACTCTTAGGCTTCCTTTCCACAGTCACCATCAAGTCTTATGTTTGTTTCCATAGATCCTTGTCTGATTACCTTTTTCCTCTCTCTATTCCCTTTCGTATCCAGATATTCCTTGTTACTATTCTTCATATTCATCATCTCCTAGTTTAAATGTCCTCCAAATTTGGCTTGGTTTAGTGTACTATTTAGCACATCTTGAGTACATCTTAATGTACTCATTCTCTGTATCCTTTCTTATCATCACCTGTATCTTCACTTCTTTTAATTATGTAAGTTATGAGACTTAGGGCCCATCTAGTGCCCCTTCATCCATCTTCTTTATTCTTAATCAGTTCCCCTTTGCCAGTTCACAACTTCTTCCCTATGTTTTCTCTCTGCTGCCAGTGTCAGTATTTGTCAAGTCGTTCTAGTCTTTTGAGCCAGCTACATCAGGATATGGTTTGCCAAGTTAGCCTTAATTTCTCTCTCCTTAAATCCAAGTCAGTCTCATTTCTCTCTGCCCTCTGCCTCTTCTGTCAGTCTCCCTCGTATAGGAGTTTTGGTTCTTATCCTCTCCATGGTTCCTGTAGCTAGGCTCCATCTGCCACAGAGAGCATAAAACAAGCAGGATCTTAAGTTCCCTGACCTAGCATGATCTTCAACATTATTTTTAGGAATAGTCTTGCTTAGCTTCTTGTAGCATCATGGTAAAGCATGTTTCCATGTTTACTGATATTTTAGGGAATATAGCCAAAAATATCAAGAACAACTCCTCTGTTCGTGCAGAAACTGCAGTTTGGATGTACTTGATCCAAATTTGGACAGATCCTAAAGGCAAGACTCTGTTACTTGGCGGACTTCAAGTCCCCTCTACAAAGGGCAACATAAATATTTCCCATATTTTCTTAGAAGTGACCGACCTTTCAGAAAACTTTGACCAAAACAGATACTCAATATGTAAAATTTCATCCTAAATGGTCAAAATTGGGAAAATAGATAAGGAGCTGAAAAACAAAATTAATATTGAGCTTTAATAACCAGTGGTGCTAAAAGTCCTGTTTGTAGTTAGGAAAATGTTATATTTTACCGGACTATATTTGGAGTATTCTGTTTATTAACCTGCTTATTTTAAGTGTGTAGAATGGCAATTAATAAATGTTTATAACTTATTCTTGTAAATGCTTATTTATCTGAGTTCCTTTTTGTGACTGGGTCACATTTTAGAGTTCAGATTATTCAACTATGTAATTGTCAGCATGATCTGGTTTTCTAACCAGCATCAATGTTTGATAAACAAAGTAATTTAAATTCATTGTTTCTAAAAAATTTTAAGATTATTCTCTGGTCCTACCAACTCAAAGTCAAGGACGTTGCAAACAAATCAATTATTTATTAAAAAAAATAATCAAAAGTATTTTTATCTTGAAATTTCCATATGGAAAGATGATATAGTAATACATATTATGTGGGATTTTGTATAAGATGCTCCTGAGGCTTCTCAGTGCTATTCAAATAAAAGTGTGAAATACAAAAATTTAATGTAAAACTTTTGTTCTGATGTAAACAATGCAACTAAAAAAAAATTTTGATTCACCTTCAATATAGCCATAAGTAATATTATGAAAAAGTAACTTTTCTGAGATCGTAGCATTTACCTTTTTCACAGACCTGCTGAACCTAGCTTCTTTCCAGAGCTTAAATTGATGTAAACGCTTTGCTGCTCAGGATTCGTTCTGGTCATTTTCATTAAAATGTTGAAGTTTCTTCTCCATGCCTTCTTATGCTGTATTTGCGCTTAAGTAATACAATATGGTAAGGACTTTGAAATAAATTATATCCCCAGACACATAATGTTAGGTGTATCGATAAATGCCCTATGACGTCTACTATACATCATAAAATTTTTATCATAACCTGTTTAACAAAGCTTTTCTTCTTGGACACCAAGAATTTCATTCAAAGCATTTTACATATTGCATTACTTATCAAAACAGAGGATATGTAAACCTTGACATTTGTTAAAAGACCCAGGCTTTAACTAAAAAAGACCAGAACAAATCAATAGCAGAAAACAGATTAAACAGCAGAAAAGTGACTGCTTAGAAATGGAAGCATGTTAACTTAACCCAAGACAAGCTTTCAGCACATACTCAAAAGAAATGGTTATTTGATATATATAGGCACCTGAAAATCTCTCAAGACTATACTAGAGCTTCAAATAGTCAAATATTACAATTAAATGAAAGTACAGTAAATAACTGTTACAGCCTGTCTACCAAAGTCTAGTTTGGGATAGGAGAAATTAAATTGCTTTTCTTGGCCAAGATTTTGTTCCCGTGTGAGTAGGTATTAGAATAACCGTATATCATGTTAAATCATACTTCATATACTTGCCAGGTTCTATTTAATTATAGTACCAGTAATGGTATAGTAATAATAATAATAAGAAGAAGAATCTAATAATAATAATAATAATAATAATAATAATAATAATAATAATAATAATAATAATAATAATAATAATAATAATAATAATGTAAAAATAATAATAGTAATGTCAAAAATATCAGTACTTTATGGAGTAAAACCAATTTAATTGTTCTAATTTATATTTAGTAAAGATACTTAAATATGGGCTTGAACCAATGTGAATCTTTCTGTCGTTACCTCTGGATAAGGCCTGCTACAAATACACTCATGACACATAAGATGAAAATAAAGTGTTATGATCATGCTTACAATTATTCGTAAACTCATAAATCACTAATATGCATGTGCATACCTATATTTGCGTGTAAGCATATTAATGAAATATATGCCTTACAGTTCTCCTCATAGCTAAATATGACTGTAAATGTCACCTTTTATTTTACCAGTGAATAAGCTCTATTAATAGCAATTTCATTCTCTCATATATGCCAATATGTGAACCGTTCGTTTGTAAGACACATTGCAGTTTAGGGAAAAATTGAGGTATTGCAAATCCAAGCTTGCTGTAAAAACTGCTCACATCATTGTTAATGCAGTAAGAGAAAGATATAAGCTCTCTCAAAAACACAATTGAGATGTAAAGTAAGACTTTCAAATGAAGTACACCTTAGAGAACAGTTAAACAGTCTCACAGAGATGTTAAATATTTTAATAATACCCAAATATCTGACCTTGCAACACTTCAGGCGTGTGCTTGGTAGAACATTTTTTAAAATGCAAAATATTTTCATTTGCTATCAATCACCGGGTTTTGGTGAATCTTTGGTTTATTTTTCTGTACGTTGAACTAAGTATCCTCCCTATTTTTTACTATTTTCTCCCTTTTTCTTAAAATAAAAAATCTCATAAAGTGGTAAAATTGCACAACTTCCCCTGAGCAGGTATAAGTGTATTTACATCCAAAGAGAAGAAGTAAAGCATGATAAATAGAAGTAATGACAACAAATGTAAGTGAAAAAATATAGTAAGGAATCAGTTATCTATTCATTTCAAATTGGCTTTGGTTTTTTTTAGAAAAATAAGACTGTATTTTTAAGGAACGTTTCTAAATTCAGTCTTTTAATTCAAAGTGGCATTGTCATCCCTTACCAGACTCTCTTGTCTTCCCTCACCCACTTGGTTGAGACAAAATTCTAGCATTTGCTAATGGAGATGTCTTTGCTGAATATTTCTGAAGGAAAAAATTGCCTGTCTGAATAATGTAAAATCAGAAAATCTGTTGTAAACACAGGTATTGACAGCAAAATAACTGAGTTTTAGTTTTAATTCATATGTAGTATTTTTACTTCTTGCACGACTCTACCTAGATGCTTACTTTATACTTAAGCACAAAGCTGCTCTTACTTCAACACAAGAGTGTTCATACCTACATTTTCATTGAAATAACAAAAAACATAAAATAAAAATAAGCATAGTTCTATGTATATTATATAATAATTAATATATGCTTATTATATATAATAAGCATATATTAAAAATAAGCATATCTGTGGGCACGCATATGATAAATCAGGTAAGTCCTATATTTGCAGTGCCTTCCATTCCTGTATTTTCGTTATTCTTTCTGTTTGTTCTTGCATTAAACTCTAGGAGAAATAACTGCAATAAAAACCTTGCTCATATTTTACTAGCATCTTCATTTTAAATGAGGCATTTCTTTGCTTTATGACACAATTTTACAATCATAATTAATATTTAAGCCACTAGCAATCTGTAATTGTAAGGTCTGAGAACTAGGTATAATAGGAATAGGAGTAAGCAAACTGCACTATGCTTATATGTTGGTCTGACTCATATCTGTGTTTCTGCGAAGAAGAGATTTTCATGTTTTTCAGAGAAAATTCTTCTTCAGAGAATAGGCTGTTGGATTTCCATGCCAGTTCTGTCCTTTCATCATCGCAGTTGAAACAGTAACTGAAACATCAATGCTGATAATAATACCTATCTCTTAGTTAGTAGGTATCAGAAGTGCTTTATCAGAAGAGCAAGCATAATTATGCCCATTTCAAAGATCAGAAGATGAGACATACAAAGGTTTGCAACAAACCTGTCTTGTAGATATTTCATTCTAAATTAGTTGATCATTCCCTACAGTCATTGTATTTTATTTGACTGAAAGTGCTGAGAACTGTGTGAAGGATGGAAAGAAAAATATAGAATCATAGAATCATAAAATGGTTAGGGTTGGAAGGGACCTCAAAGATCATCTAGTTCCAAGCCCCCTGCCATGGGCAGGGACGCCCTCCACTACACCAGGTTGCTCAAAGCCTCATCTGACCTGGCCTTGAACACTTCCAGGGATGGGACTTTGATTCAATTTGTCTAGGTCACTACTGTATAGTAAAGTTTAAAGCAGACCCTAGGAAATGTAACCAGCACTTCAGACTAGATAAAGAGAGCTGTGACTGTCAGACTTTGGGATAGGCTCTGATTTGTTAAACCTGCATTCAAGGAAGTAGAGAGTTTACACTTTTAGAGTATCTGGGATTTTGCGAAAATATCTTCAGGCTGAGGAAGTTATCCTGCTCTATTACTGAGGGTCTACAAATCCTGAACTATGATTCTCTCAGACATGTAAAATGTTGTTTTGTCAGACAACTTATATACACTCAAGATTAATAGTTATTACATTTTACTCACAAAATATTTGACTATGCTACCCTCTGAACAGTGCAGAAACCAGTTACGATTAAAAATTTTAAAAAAATAAACTTGTGAATTTTTGGCTCTGAAGTTTAAGCAAGCAGAATTCCTGCTGTGACAGATGCGGCTGCTATTGTGCCAAAATAAGAGGATATATTAGTAATTTATGAAGACTTTTCACAAGCTTCTTGCAGCAAATTACGGCAAATATTTGGGATTTTTTTAGATAATAATAATATGCATTTCATAGTAATGGAAGGACAATATATCCCTTCCAGTTAATTGCATATAGTTATAATTGGAAAGCCAGAAATCCCACATTTACGAATTTCTGAAGTCCATTGTGAAAATAATATTTAACAGTACAGACATGATCATGAGGTTGTTAGTCCAGATATAATCCAGATTAGACAACTAAAAAGAAGTTGACTTCTTGTTTTGCTGCATTGACTCTATCTATCACTTCTAAACTAATTTTCAAATTTATTATCCATGGTTTTGTTCTGGAATTTGTATTTATTCTATTTTTTAAATAATGTAATAAAAAATATTTGCTTTGTCAAAATATAGAAATAAATAACTGTTATGTCTGGTTTATCTTTATCATTAGTACAACCTTGAAGATGAGTGCATAAGAAAGTCAGTCTCAAGCATGTTAGCCTCAAACTTCTTTTCCAGTCTAAACATGCAATAGCTATTTCCCCCCCTTTATTTTTTTAACAAAGAACGCATTCCAGTCTTAATTCTTTTTGTTGATTAACAATGCTTGTAACTTCAGAAAAACTATCTTTAAATTAAAGGGATGCAATTTTTTAAATATTATTACCATGTTAGATTTATTTTGAAGTTTCACTAATTAACCACTTAATTTGCTAATTTGAGGGTTCCAGCATTCAGTGAATATGTTATGGTTCCCAGTCAAAAGAATTAATGGAAAGTTTACTGCTTGATTAAATAACTTTATTCTTTGCTCTTTAACAAAAATCTTTCCGCACTAGACATATCTGCTATCATTTGAGGTGTTAAATAAAAGGATCCAAAGGCAAGGAAACTGGGAATCCTGTAAAGACATGACATGAGTATTTTAAACCTTTATCAGGTAGACTTAGAGTAAGTTATATATTTTAAGAAACAAAAACAATTGACTACATCTGTAGAGCCATAAGCAAACAAACAGAGATCATGTTAAAAATACTTGAAAGCTCTTGGTTACAAAAAGAAAGATTTATTTAGTAAGATACATTTGCAATAACATAAAATTCTTAAGAAAGGGAGCTATAGGCTGGGAAAAGCTCCTGACATTTAGATCTAGCAAACTGCAGAAAAACATCCATGAGAAAACAAAGAAGTTCTTACTGCTTGAAATTTTTTGTCTATGTTATGTATGTTAGTAGATAGACATATTCAGTCATATGATTTAAGCTTTGTGGGTTTTTTTTGGACTATTTATTGTGAGAAATTTAATTTAACTATTAAAAAGTACTAAACAGTTAAAATAAAAAAAAATACTAAATATATGCAGTTAGTAATCTTTTCCTTTGATAGGTGGCAAAAAGATGTATGCAAAATTTTTATTTGATAAGCTAAGGTAGCATGGTAATTTTGTGTGTGTGTATACATATATCTAAACTGCTGTACTGTGAACATCGTATCATTGTCTGCCAAAGCTCGACTTGTCTTCTATAGATGCTTTCTTCCTTATAAATGTCTAAGAAAGATATTCCCACCTGTAAAATGTTGATTTGTGTAAAATAAAGATCATACCTTTGGCCAGGTCTACTGATTATTTTATTTAAATAATTGTCTTAAGTATTTTGTAGAAACTATTGTCTAAACTACTCAAGCGTCTGCGTGCATGACAATGAAAGTGATTATGTCATGTATTTCTATGTGTGCTTAAACTTGCTGTGGCAAGTTTAAGCACAAAGCTGTTTTGATGTTTCAGCATCAAAGTTTAAGTATTCCTGGGCTTTGGAAAAAAAGAAATCTCTCTTTTATTTGGCCTAATATAGTAAAGCAATAATTTGTTAATTAGATATATCTTCTGAACTAGTTCTCCATCCATTTGAAGGATGAATGACATTAGTAGTTTCTGTGTCAAAAGCATTTCATAGCTCTGTATGTGTTTAACATATGTTCAAAATGGACAGATAGTGGCACTTTTACAAATATGATAATTTTGTGTGTTAATTTTACTGCCTATTTTGATAAGTTTGTTTTTAAAAAGGTACTACCTTGTGAAAATACTTGTATTACTTTTAAAATGGTAAGGAATACATAATTATAAAAGTTGTGTGCTATCAAATTAGATACATTAATGTATATCATTATCTTAAAAAGAATATGATGTGGTGAAATTTAGGGAGGTTTGTTTCTTTGTTTGTTAATTTCACATGTCTGTTTATTGTTTAGAAAAGAATATATCTACTCCAGAAAAATCATGTGTGGGTCCATCTCATAAAGAACGGATATCATTTCGAGACCATCCAGTGCAACTCAGCGGAGGATGGGGAGCAGGCAAAAAAAGGCAAAATCTTAAAAACATTAGCTGAATATTGGAGATAATTTCACTAGTTGATTGATCAAATACGGAGAGCATATGGAGAGCTGTTTATTTTTAAGCCTGTGAATACCAATTTTTGGACTCTTATTTATTGATAGTATAAACAGTTTCAGTTAACTACATTCGACTTACTTTATTATACATGGTTGCAGTGGTTTGGGGTGGGAGGGGAGGGTCAAAGTATTTTATACCTGTCAGTAAGTTATCATAGTTTGTGTTTTCAATTGCTTACATGTTCATGTGGTGCAGAATGCAGAACTGATTAACCCTACAAGGATTGTTGTACAGAGAACAACTTTAGGCTTGCTTATAAGAACTAGTTGAGAGTGCAGATGTAATAATGATTCATGCTCATGTGATGTATGTCACATATCAAAGCATTGGATTCTCATTTTCTCACAAATAAAATACATGCTTGCAAACTGTGTTGTTAGCTGTGACAACCAGCAATGCCATTCTTAGAGAAGTCTGTTTAGAATATTTTACTGAAGCAGCAAAAATTCACAGTAACGTACAAACGGTGGGGATGCACTTATGTTTTTTTAGTAATATGAGAAGTCATTTAGAGCTTTCATCCTGAATTATGGTCATAATATGATAAAGGAAGCTGTTATAGTTTTATACTTTCAAGGACTTCTGACATTTTCCTAAAGTGTTAAAGAAAAAAATAAATTTACTAAATTCTCATTTTGACACTGTTAACCAGACTTTATTTGTTCATGTAGCCAGACTTCTTCAGACTCATGTGTTAAAGTTTTGTGGTGCGAAGAGACCTAGAGAAAGACAAGAAATACTATTTCAACTATTCCTGGGTATCTAACTCACTACTTCTAGCGAATGCTTTGTCCATCAACATACAGGACAGAAAATGTTCCTTGATTTTAAAGCCTAACATTATTTTAATGTTTTCCACTTTGAGGGTAGAAGTTGCTAATTTGATCTGGAGAAGCCTGTCTTTGGTATTTCCTCATCTGTTTTTGCCCAGTATTGTGAATCCTTAACCCCCTACAGACAGAGAGAGGTGGGGAGGGTAGTGGGGCTTGAAACTTCAGTCAATAAAGAACATAAATTCTTATGTTGTGGCTGTTTTTAAAATGTATTTAAATTACATATGACATTATTTTGTGAGGTGCTTTTTATGCTAACATACGCATATGAGAGTATGGATTGAAAACAATTATCTCCATTTTTGTCAACATTCACATTCATTTTCACATTAAAAGATGGCTGATCTCATGGAAAACCTCCAGTAAATAACCTTACTGGTTTGAATCAGTATACTGGTTTTTATTATCATTTATCATCACTTCATATCTGAAGTGCAGCCTACTTCAGAAAAGATTTCTTCACCTTTCTGCACAATGATGATCAGTGCAGGTTGCTCGGCCTGACTATAGAAATGCTGTGGCTGTCAGCAGGATATAAAATATCCCTAGATGCTTATATTATCTAGTTAGTTTCCCAGTGTATATAGTAAGTGTTGAACTGAATTTCCAGATCTGCTATATCAAGACTCTTAAATGTCACCCCCAAAGACTGGAGCCTCTGTGATTTCAATTGTATCATCAAGGATAAAAGTTTTGTAGAAAAAATTTTGTTAGTTCAAACTGTCTGCCACTGTACGTGGCAGTGTGGTCAGTAGATAGATACACCACTGGAGATGAAAATGCAAAATCAAGCAGTTCTCAGTTTAACACTTCTTGCAGATTATTCCCTCTGTTTGCCTAGAGTGTCCATAATACACTACACATAACCACAGCAGTAAATAAGAGACATTTGTATTTCAGACTTCATAAATCTTTCTATATCTGTGTCATCTATATCTCTATCTACCTCTAGATCTAAAAAAGATCTGCCGTATAAAAGTCATCACACCTGATCTCTTTTTCTTTCCAGATGTTTCCTAATTAGAAATACCTCCAAGCCTAAATAAAATGTTTTGGCAACATTTTTAAAGGTATTGTATTTTGCAAAGAGAAAATAGTAACTTTTTAACATACAATTTACTAAATTAGAAATTGGAGTGACCATATTTGCCTTTTCAGGTTCATAATATGCTTAGTCGGCTATTCCATAAATTGATATTGTTATGCATAGTTTAAGTAGTATACCCAACAGAAATTAAATTATAAAGTATGCCAAAATATGTTGCTGTTTACATTACATAACATTGTGATGTGTAATAGCATGATGTCTTATTATTGTATCCATCACATTTTTTTAAGAATTGCAGCGTTGAAAGTGCAGTGTGTCTGTTCAGCTATGGATAAACATGCAAGGTACAGCTTCTGTTCAAGCTAGCAGAAAAATGTTTATTGCTTTCAGGAATGAGACGAAGCAACCCTAAATCTGGGCAAATGCCTGCTGTTCAGTCACATTTTACAGTAGTAAGGTCAGAGCTTACACAAATGCTGCACATTGTGAAGTATTTGTGATATGAGTTTTTCAAGCCCTGTTCTGCACAGCAGATAGCTGTTTCATGCTTTCGTTGTGTCTTTCTTGGGTTTTCTTTTCCATCTCTCTTTTTCCTTTTTTGTTTTCTTTATCATTTTTTAAATGATTTTTTTCTTATTTTCTTTCTCCCCTCCACCCCTACCCCCCCAATACAGCAATTCCCATTTTGGACAAGAATATATTTTTAAAAGTAAGTTTATCTGGCAATCTGTTCAGATATCAGAGTGGCTGTGCGTCACAGTGACAGCCCAGGAAACCTGCACTATTAATCCTGAACACTGCATATTTCTAGATGCACTACTGCCTTTGTGGTGCTCCAGACCTCAGCACTACTGCTCTTCGTGGTTCAACAGCATCATCTCCTCAGCACTTCTTTCTGTGTTCCCTATAGATGTTTTAACATGAAGGAAGAGAGACTGCATGTAAATAAGCTTTTTAAAAAATCTTCCTTTATGTATGAAGCTCTAGTCTTGGAAATGTAGAAAAGCATTCATTCAAAATTAAGCATGAAACAACTGAGGTGCATTTATACAGTGATCCTTTGATGGGTGTCATTCACCTAATCGAATTGAAAAGTTTTCTACGAGCTCCCTGAACGAATCACTGGAGTGTCTTTTCCTGTGCAACTTACCTGAACCTCTGCACAGTAGTTCTTTAAACCCTCCATCGTTTGAATGGTGGCGTTAGGAGCACCATTACCTACTGCAACAGAAAAAATGCTCCCCAAAAGACATGTTCTGAATGAGAACGAGGTGTTAATGGTACTCAGATAATCCACATCTGAATGACAAAACACGGTGAGGAAATGTTTCTCTCTGAATAATGGGCAGATTTTCCTACTTACCTGTTAAGACACTCTTAAACAATAATCATGCTGACTCAAAAGATAATCGCTCAAATAGATTTATCGTTTTAACAGATCTGTAAATAGCAGAGAGGCAATGTATCTATAGGATAGACGTTGCTTTGGTTCAGAGTGAATTGGTGTCACACTTTGACTTAGTAAATCATTATGAAGACAGGCTGAGAGAGTTGGGGATGTTCAGCCTGGAGAAGAGAAGGCTCCGGGGTGATATTATTGCAGCTCTCCAGTACTTGAAGGGCGCCTACAGGAAAGCTGAAGAGGGACTTTTTACAAGGGCATGTAGTGATAGGACAAGGGGCAATGGCTTTAAACTGAAAGAGGGGAGATTTGGATTAGATATAAGGAAGAAATGTTTCACTCAGAGGGTGGTGAGGTACCGGAACAAGGTTGCCCAGGGCAGTTGTAGATGCCCCATCCCTGGAAGTGTTCAAAGAAAGGTTGGATGAGGCTTTGAGCAACCTGGTGTAGTGGAGGGTGTCCCTGCCCATGGCAGGGGGATTGGAACTAGATGATCTTTGAGGTCCCTTCCAACCCTAACCATTCTATGATTCTATGATTATAATTTATCATTAATAATCATATTATTCAAACATGCATTCATTAAGAGTGTCCGCTGTATGTAATATTTACATTTTTCAAGAACATTCTACAAGTGGCATCCACATCTGGCCTCAGTCACATGAGTGCAAAACTGCCTCTTGATCTCCCACTACCACTGTTGTACGTGCCATGACAAAAATACTGGATTAACATCCTTATGATTTTAGTGTCATGTCATCATGATAACGGCGATGTATATTTATGGAGGTGCAGTCTTTCCTTGATCCACAGCGAAGTTACTCCTATTAGCATTAATGGAAGCCAGGCTAATATTCTGGGACACTGCAATATCTTAATATGCTTTTCTTTCAGTAGAAATACACATATGAAAAGTAGCTGCTACTGCATGGCCCCAAAAAAGCAGGAGAGGAACTCAACCATTTTATAAAAGATTGAGTAGCCTGATATCGCATCTGAGATCCAAGCTGTTTGTACTTAGCTGTACTAGCTGAAAAAATAACCAACTTACGCCAGCAAACTTTGTTGCTTTGTTTATTTCTTCTTACAGTCACAAGTGAAAAACAAATTAACTAATTTTACTTTTTATAGACGTTGTGAAAAGCATCAGCCCAGCATAAGGGTTTTGCCTACTAGTCTGTGGCAAGCAGACAAATCAGTCACTGCTGATTTCATCATTGCATAAGGTCTTAGTGAATGGAAATCTTGGCCCACAGTGAACTATAGCAGCACTTGTAAAAGCCTGTGTGATATATACATATGAGAGTGGGATGCCAACTGGTCATGGATGTAGCTGTGGTTAAGTAGGAATGGGACACCTCTTTCCTCTCACACGGAGGCAAAAGAATGTGCCCAGAGTAGGCAAAGAGAAAAAGGGATGGCCTGCAAGTAATAATACAGATCAGTCTAAAGCAGCTGTTGGGTCTTGTGGAGATCTGCTTCTCTGTTTTTCAAGGGGGATGGTGGACAGGAAAGTGCTGACCATATGGGCTTGGATCGATCCTCAAGGCACTTTCTGGGTGCCAAGTTGTGCTGAGGGTTTGTTAGCACTAAAATCCCTACTGGAGAAACGTTCATGAAGTTCCACAGTGGCTGATGGACAGGGACTGGGCTTTCAAAGAGATTTTTAGTAGAACTATTGTGTAACTGCCCCAGACTGGCTACCTTTACAAGGACTGGAAGTTGAAATGAATTACATTATTAACTATGCTGATGCTTGCAGAGCAGTTGGACAAATGGATTGTTTTTCATGAGCACAGATGGACTTCCTCCATTATTTTGATGACATAGATGCTGACATGTCACATCTAACAGGTGTGTGACTACGTCACATCTAACAGGTTAGCACATACCTAGCTGCCTAGGACTAGCACTTGTTCCTCTCCTCGTCTTCACTCGAAGGATAGATTTATTTGGAGTTAGCAACCTTTCTTAGTTTCTTAGTTGATTGGTTGTTGTTTATATAGCTAGTTTTGTTTGTTGGTTTTTGGTTTTTTTTTTTTGCATGGAACACTGAAGAAGCCCAAATACTCGGGTAGATGCAAAATTACTTCTGGCTGAAATGCAACTGATACCTCAAACAATAGGCAGATAAGAGCATTTTATATTGGTAACAACCAATGCCAATCTCACAAAGTTAAGACGTGATAAAAAAAAATGTTTAATAGGTAAGGATCGGATTTTCTTTATTCCTAGCGCATTAATTTGTTAAATTACTCTTAGACGAAGAAACCAGAGGTTAGCATTTTATTTCTTTTTTATTTTTCACGAGCATTATTTCAAGCCTGAACGCGAATAAGCACCACGAATTAGTCGAGCCACAGCCAACGTGCCCGGCCGGTATCCTGAGGCATCTGTCCAAGGCAGCTTTTTAGGAGGGATCGCTATAGCTACCGAGTTAAAATTCTAATAAAGGATGAATGCCTCTATTTCAAGTCAGTTTAATTTTCTGTGCTTGTGAGCCACGCTTGGAAAACGAAAATGTAAAAAAAAAAAAAAAAAAAAAAAAAAAAAAAAAAAAAGCTTTATTTTTCCTGCTCCATCCCGGTCATTAGATGAGAGCTGTCCCTTCAAAATCGCGTGTTCTCTGCCCCCATCACCACGTGCAGGAGTTTCGAGAGGTTATTCCCTGCAAGAACTCTGCTGAGCCGTAAATTTGACTATGATTTGCCTAACGTGTTGCCATTTAATTCAGTTCTCCGGCAATTTTCCTTTCCACGACGGTTTCCTTAATGTGAGAAAAGAAGGCGTGCCGCAGGGAAAAAAGCACGGCTGGGCGAGCGGCGGGAGAGGAGGAGAGAACGCACCGGCCGCGCAGTCGCGACTAAGCGGTGACTTTCTGGTGGCTTTTTCTCCTCCGTCGCGGTTTACTCTTAATTCGCGGCTGCTGTGGCGAGGCCGGCGGCGGCCGCGCGTCTCGCGTTCGTCTCCCGGCTTACGGCCAGCGGCTTCGTTCTCCACCGGTTTCCCAGTAGAAAGCCGACAGCGACGAGTTGCGTTTCGCGCCGCCCCTTCGCGTCGGCGCCGTTTTCGTCGGGTTTCGGTCGCGGGTAGCGGCCCGGGAGGTTGTCGAGCTCGCGTAACCGCCGGGCGAAGCGGGCATCCTCGAGCCGGGCGGGAAGGGGCGGGAAGGGCTCGTCCCCGCTGCGGCGGGACGCGCCGGCTGTGGCGGCAAGCGGGGCCGGCGGCCGCCCGCCGTCTCTTCGCCGGCACCTCGTGCCCTGCGAGCAGGAGGCGCCGTGCGGCTCCACGGCTCCACGGCTTCACGCCTCCGCCTCGCCCGGCAACGCTGCCCTCGCCCCGGCACAAGCGCAGGCAGAAATGAGAGACTTTCCTGCTGGGTCACGTCCCCTCCCCGCCGCCCATCGCTGCCTGACACCCCCCAGAAACAGCCACCGCACGAACGGGATAGGGAAAGCTCCCTCGCGGTGACACATGCCAGGTACGGGTTTTGTCAGGAAAAGTGAAAGGCTCCGCAGCAATTTGTAATACAGGGGATTAATTTTGATTGCCCGGGGTAGAAACAAAAAGAAGGCTGTCTCTAACCGTGGACTGGGGGCTGGCTTTATTTGCCAATATCAATATTTGTGTGGAAAGCTTAAAATATGTTGTTTTTCCAAGAGCTGAAGTTTTAAAAGGGGAGGAGGAGGAGGAGGAGGAGGCCCGTGGATGAAATACTAGCAGCATATCGGTTAACCACTAAGTCCTTTTTTGTATTCATCTAGCCGTTTCTGGTAAGAAGGGCAGAGTCTCTAAAGACTCGGGGATAGATGCTCCTTAATGCACGTCAGCGTTTCAAAAGATACAGGCAGCTCTCGGCAGAGGACAAAATAAGGCTGAGACTGTACAGAACCGGGTGTGGAAAAACCGGAATAAAATTGCTCTGCGGCTTTCAGCATCCCTGAATTACACATTTTTAATCGGATCTAGCACACATCACATTGGGGAGGGGAATTAAAAAAAAAAAAAAAAAAAAAAAGTAAAGGTGCTTTCAAGCGAGCTAGCCTTGAAAACCGGCAGTCCCTGTCAAAGCAGCTCAATGCATCCGTTTGTTAGTGTCTCCGACCTGAACAGGGATCTATTTCTTAGCCCCTGTCCCTTCTGTCTCACACCTTCCTTTAGCTGCGTGCTTAGAAACCAGAATGTCGACCCATATTTCATGCCTTAGAAGAAATCAATTCATCTGAGATGACAAGGCAGCCCCCCACACGCTTTCCAGGCCCCTCGATACAGTCAGAACCTCGAGGTCGCTGCGGTAATGTAGCCCGTATATTTTAAGAATTGTCCCAATATTAATCAAACTGCCAGCAGGGAAGACGGCGCAACTGGCAAAGGAGAGTTTTTCTTTTGGTTTTCTCGTTTGCAGAGGTGCGCTAAAGCTCAGCGCTCTGCAGTCAGCGCTCAGCCCGCTCGCGACAGGAGACGGAGAAGGGGTCGTTGGTGAAAAAAAAAAAAATTAGTTAGACTTCTACACTTAGAACTCTTAATCAGCTCCTTTGAGGGAGCTCCCCCACTCCTCGGAAATAATTTCTCGAGGAGAGGGGGAGAAACAAGTGTTCGCCCGTAACATATTGCGTGAGGTACTACTGAGATGCTTTTTCGCGTTTGGGTTTTTCCCCTAAGGCGTCTGTTTCTTCGATACGAAGAGCGGTGTTTGCATTTTGCGTTGCATATATCTATAATTTGTTGGAAAGCACGGCGGCGCGGGCGAGGGCAGCATTTGGATTTCAAAGAGCGGATCCAGCTGCTGGAGCACAAACCCATCTCGGCTGACTGACCCGGCAGGTTTGTCCCCTCGTCCAGGCGAGTGGGACAGACGCCTCCTCCAGGAGCCACGGCCATCTCCGGCTGAAGGCAGATGTCTTTCCTATGTTTCCGAGTGGAAAGCCGGATCCTACTGTTACACTAAGCGCGGAGAAAAACAAATGGGATGTAAGAAGCCTCTTCAGGAGCAGATCTCTCCTTCCTGATAGTGCCGAACTGCAACGGGGCTTTGAGTCCCACGGCCCAACTTTCAAATCCTTTCTAAACTCGATAAAGGGCTACAATAGCAGCTCGACAAAGCATAGATTAAATTCTTGTCGGATTTGTTTTTATAGCACGTACGTAAGTAGGATTCATTATAATTTGAACTAGATCAAGATAAGAGATTAATGCTTTTATAGAGCATCTCTGCTGAGATTTCCTATGGGGCTAAGATTAAATCCACACACTAAATATTATCTCATTCCGTTTTGTGTTGAAAGAAACGTTAGACGGTTTAAGAAGAGTCATTACGTGTTGCTGCAAGAAGAAAATTGCCGAGGTTCGTTCAGCTCTGACAGCAATCCCGGTTTTCCAACCTGCGGAGAGAGACGGAGGAATATTCCCGTTCACCAGTTTCTTATCTTCCTTCTGAATATGCCTTTGAGGCTCATGAAATCTACATTTTATCTGTGCAGGTGTCACAAAGGAAACCTCCTGAACAGCTGAGGTACTGTCAAAGCGCCAAACTGCAGGAACCGTGAATTGATTACTGTCATTACTTTTTGGCTGGTTCGTGGACGAAATCTGGGAGCGTCTGAACCTCGAATCTGGTTGGGAAATGCTCCGAGCTCGGGCCCAGCGTAATGAGGAACGACACATCACTTTCCCTGTGCGCACTTCTAGGAGATGTGCGGGGCTCAACGGTCTCATCCTCTGCCCGCGCAGAATGAACATTAAATTACCGAATCGAAGAGTAGTCGATTTGTTCCTACACTTTCACTTATCTCTGAAAATACAGATCCCAGGCTTTTGGTAAAGTCACTCCAAACAATGTCAATTAAACACTTCCCCTCCGAGCGGAAAATCTAAAGGCTGCCCACCTACACCAGCACTGATTTTCGTTTGTTTTCTTAAGCGAACAGAAACTGCCCTTTAGGAAGAAAGTTCGTTAAAAGAGGCTTGTACCGGCACCTTTTTGCAGACTGACTGCGGAGATTCGAAGCACAGTCGTTACTTTTAGGCATTAGGATAGTGATGCTTAAGATATTAAGGGGGGGCGGGGGGGGAAGGGGGGAAATTCCCCCCCCCTCCGAAAAAAAAAAAAAAAAGTCTAACAGCCCCCCAAGCCCAACTTCTTTTAGTGTTCATTGAGATGTATTACACATTTTTTTAGCTGCCAGTAAGAATACTTCACGTGTTTCTTCTCACAAACAGGATGTCTGGAAAATTATAACTCAGCCAAGCTAGTTTGAATCTGTAATTTGCCATTTGCCGCATTCCTCGGGGAGGGAGATGTGAAGCGAGTCACGGAGTGTCTACACCTTCTCTCGGCTCCGCAGGTCAGGTCGCTCGTTTCCAGGACCTGGCGACGGAGACTGGGGCGCTCGGAGGCATTCTGTGTAGCCCAACTCCTGAACTCATCTAATGCAATAAAATCTCTGGATCTAAGGGTGAAATAACTAGGTAAAACTAGGTAGAGCCCCAGCAAAGAAAACAGGCGGCTTGTGGAAATACCCAACCATTTGAGCACCTGTTTTTCGAGATATTCCTTCGAAAAACATGTTCCCTTCGTATTTCATGGACCCTCCTTCCCCCCGCGGCTGTTGGGGTACTCCATCTCTTTCAAGGGAGCACATCGCTCCCTTTCTTCCCCTGCTGCCCGCTCCCGGCCGCCCCTCTCTGACGGAGCTATTTCCCTGCCAGAATGTCCAGTTCTCATCTCTGCAGCTTCCCCTTCCATTTTCACTGCTAATTGGATTGGGTGCATGTGAAAGGAAGCGAGTAATACCCCCAAAATTCGTTTAGCCCAGTCCCAGGTAGGGCTGATTTCTTGCCATTCAGTCTCTAAATTAGCTTCGTGTTGTAACTTTTCTGGAGGGAAGAGAAGTGTTGGTGTAACACAGACTAAAAAAATAAAAATATCTTCTCTGTGTCCTGACATCCATAGTCAAAAAACAGTATTAGAAATGGGGAGGGGGGACAGAGAATAGGGATTCTGGGGTATTTGAAAGGGAGATCCTCGCCCGTATTGATCCCAGTCTCATTTTATTTAAACAAACTCAAGAATTTGAAGAGAACTGTTAAGGAGATCCCTCAAACATGCAGTAGCACCGTTGCGGCTGGAAACTGTCATCCAGCACGGCGGCATCAGCTGGGGAGCGAGTAACGACCACCCTGTCCGGGGCGGCTTGTCTCGTACCGTGCGGGTCCAGCACCGGACTCGCGCGTATATTTTCCTACATCCGTTCACTTTTCGGCAGCGACACGCCAGCAATTTATGCGAGATCCTCATTCCTACGCTCGGGTAACTTGTGGTCTCAGAAAGGGGAGGAATGCGAGGGCGAAGGGGGGAAGGCAACTCGCCTTCCCCGCAGGAGAGCCCCGCGGCTGCCGAGGCAGGGAAGCCTCCCGCGGTGTGCGCTCCCGGCTGCTCTCCGGGGACAGGCTTCCCCCGAGGGGCTGCTATGTGGTGCCGGGGCGAGCTCCTTCACACCACCTCTGGCCACGAAACGTCTCTCCATCACACGTAACACCCTTTCACAGAAGGTTTAGGAGATCCTCCGTCTCTAGAAACACAATGGCACATCTGCACGCAGCTCAATAACCGGTCGGAGGGAGTCGGTCCCTGAAGAAAGATGCTTTTCAAAGCTGTCTCACCTCAGTACAGGATTTATTTTTTTTTTCTTTTTTTCTTCGTTGCCACCTTCTCCCTCGGGATCTGACCAACCCCTTTTAAATGGTTTTAGCCCGCTGAAGTCAGCTTTCTGATTTCAAGCTTTTAAGGAGAACGGATGCCGTACGTGGCGCCGATTCTCCCCTAGGTTACATCTCTCCCTCCCTTTGAAGTCAGCTGGGCTGCACAAAGGTAAATGAGAGCAGAATTGGGCCCCTGTGGCTAACAATGATGTGGAACCACTCTGAATTTTTATTTATTTATTTACTTTCGGGGGGAGGAGGGGTGGCGATCAGATCCGGTTGTGATTTGTGTCGCTCTCTATCTTTAGTACTCAGGCCGCTGATACCGTAAGCGCATGTATAAATCCCGGCGCTAGTCTCGCCGGGCAGCGCTTGGCAAAGACGGGGAGAGCAGTGAGTGGGATCGGTCACCACCGGGACGGAGATGTTGCGGAGGGGCCGTTTTTCCTCCGTGGGTCAGGGAGGGAGGGGAGAAGAGCACGGAGGACGCGGCAGCCTCTCCGGAGCCCGGCCCCCAGCCGAGGCCGGAGCTTCCACCTCCCCGTGGGTCAGCTGCCGCCGCCGGGGGGCCGGGGCGGCCCGGGAGGGAGCGGGGAGCCGCGGCGCTGCCGGGGTGCGGGGCTGCCCGAGGCCGCCCGGCCGGGACCGAGCGCCGCCACCGCCGCCGAGGCGGCTCTTCGCCGCCAGCGGGACACGCGTGTCCCCGCGGGCGGGCACCCGCGATTCCTACAGACTATCTCGAAAAAGCCCTGCTGCTGCTGGGAGCTGCCTGTTTTTTTGTTTGGTTTGGTTTGGTTTTGGTTGTGTCGTTTGTTTTTTTTTACAGGCATACGAGATGCTCCTTGTCCTCGGCTCCCCCGGAGTTTACTAGCTGCCTTTAAAGAGGGACATTTATCGGGATAAAAGTGGATTGCAGGCTGCAACAACGTTGCATGTGTCTTTCATTTAGAAGACACCGAGAGCTCCTTTTTTTTTTCTTCTTCCCCCCCCCCAAGGCATTTAGTGCTTTTAAGGCATGGTTATAAACAAGCTGCCGAAAGCCAGCACACAGAGATGCGTGTGGCGGGGGCGGGGGGCAGGGAGAGGATCGATTTCCCCGGGTCTGGAGCAGGCTTTGCTCCAAAAAGTGCAAGGAGGAAACGTGCCATATCTTCAAGGAAGATCCATGGACGGGAACTGCTCCTTGAGCGGCTCCCGGGACCGGGTCTTGCCCCTCGTCCGGGCGAGGCAGCAGGCTGACCCCCGTCGCACCTCGCCGCGCACCGCGGGCACCGCTCCCCCTCCGCACCCCTTCCCTTTCCCTTCCCCTTCTGCCGGGACCTTATAGGAACCGCTTCCACCTCTCCTTTCCTGGGGCAAAGTACCCCCGTACTCGAAAACACCCCAACCAACCCCTAGTCCCTGCCACCTCTGCGCTCTCCCCCGGCAGGGCCGAGCATCCCTGCGGGGGTGGCGCCGGCGGCGGCCGGCGGGGCAGCCTCCCCGGGCTCCGCAGGCCGGTGCCGGTGGCAGGTAAAGCTGGAAAACGGGGCGGAGATGCGGAGGTGGCGAGGTGGCAGCCCAGCTCTGAGGGACAGCAGGGAAGGGCAGGTTGTGCGTGTGTCGGGTGATGCCTGAAGCTACTCGACTGAAGCTGAAACAAGCATCCCTCTCTTAAACACCTCTTTCTGCGGCAAAATATCAAACTAGAGACCAGCTGAAGAAGGGGGAGAGCTGCTCGCCAGGAAATACGCTGGACCTGAACTGGCCTTCTCCTCTCTTTTGGCTGGGTTGGCAAGAAAGACCTCTTAAGACGCTCGGCGGTCCTGGCTGGCCATTACAGCACCTATACTTCAACCGCTGGTTAAAGCTTCCCTTGTCTCCCCCCACATGGGAGAAGGGCCCACAGAACTGATTTCTAAAACAGTCTCATTAGAGCAGACAAGCTCAGGCTCTCGGTGCTGAAATACTGATCCGAAGTGACTGCAGATTCGCTTTGCTTTACTCCAATGAGTATTCCCTTCACCGTGAAGCAGGGAGCAGTTCTTTTCCACAATTTGTGCCTTCCCTGAATAGTTCCCTATCTCTGTCTTGCCTGTGTTTTAGATCCGTGTGAAAGGACCAAGGAATTCAGCACTTCAAAGCTCACACTTTGGGTGAAAACCACCCGCTTTTTCAATATCCATAGGAATGCATATATATATGGCTCTTTTCTTTCCCTTTCTATTACGCAAGACTCTGATTTAATACTTTCATTTAAAAACTGTATTTTTTTTTCCAAGTCAGTAGCGATAATATTTCAGGAGATTTAAAATAAAGGACCCGTTTTAACTGCTTTGCACGCACACACACACACACACAGGCAGACTGGAGGTCTGTTTGAGAGCAGCCAAATTCTCTTTTAGGTCGGTTTCTGATGTGAGAGATTGCGAGTTTTAAGTTCCTCTATTTTCCATTTCCATTACACAAGCGACCGCCTATAATATTTCCTTCTCTCTTTAGGACCAAACTTCTGAGCTGTTTAATAAAGGAGGAACACCGGTTCTTAATTTTACAGCTTCAGAGAACAGGACTGCAGCTCCCGAGGTATCAGTCAAATTGATTAAAGAAGATCCTTTACTTGAGGGTATGTGCCCCTGAAATTACCTTGCTCTAAGCCTCTAGGGGAGCTGAGGGGAGAGGGAGGGAAGCGAGGGATTACTCTTTTTCCAGGATCCCTGGAGAAATGTGAATAGGTTGCAGAGGGGAAACGTCCTTTTCATGTGTCCTCCCTCCTTCCCTCTCTCCCTCCCAGTCTCCCCTCACCCTCCTCGCACGCCTCTGTGTGTCTGTCTGTCTGAAACGGATCTGTCTGTCGAAAATGGGCCTGGAACTCCCTCCTGTGTTGGGATTAGGTCTTGGGGGACCTGGGGTGGAGTTACGCTGCTTGTCTATTTTCATATTCATTAGAAATGGGAGGTTGCATAAGGAGCCCTGCTGAGCTTCGAGATATAAAAGCAACTTCGGGTTCCCCCTCTCAAGACAAGACAAATCAAAGGCTCAGAGGCAAAACAGCTCCCTGAGCTCTGAACGTCTTTCCCTCCCTCCCTCCCTCCTTCCTTCCCTCCCATCCGCTCACCCACTCTCCCTCCCTCCCTCTCTCCCTCCCTCCTCTGCTCACAGTCCAGCCTCTGTCTAGGGAAGAGGCTCTCAAGCAGCCTTAGATGATTATGGATTTTCTGAGCGAGAAGTTTGCCCTGAAGAGCCAGCCGAGCAAGAACAGTGACTTTTACATGGGAGCAGGAGGCACTTTGGAGCATGTTATGGAAACTTTGGACAATGAGTCCTTTTATAGCAAAACGTCAGGCAGCAAATGCGTGCAGGCCTTCAACCCTCTGCAAAGGGCTGAGCATCATGTGAGGCTGGAGAGGACATCACCCTGCCAGGACAACAACGGTGAGTCGCCATCCCAGGGTTATTCTCGCTCCTCTGCTTTGCCCTCCCTGGAGATGCACAGGAGAGGCCGGGGCTCCTTCAGCTTTGGGCGCTGACACGTGAGGGGCTGTCAGGTAGTACTAAACAACAACAACAACAACAACAACGACGACGACGACGACGGGAAAAGGTGATCGCCTACTTGGAAGCGCTCTTTTCCTTTCAGGGCTGCCCCTTCGGCTGCTGCCCTCCCGGCCGGCCCCGGGCCGGCTCCCTCGGCTCGGCCCCGGCACCACCACGGGAGCGCCGGGGCGCGGAAAGCGCAGCGCCGAGCGCGCAGGCACAGCCCGCCCGGCCGCGGGACCCCCCGGGACCCCCCGGCCCCCGGGGGAGGGACACAACGGCCGCTCCGAGGCGGCCGGGGACGGGGAAGGGCCGCGGTGCCGGAGCGGCGGCGGCCGGCGGCTGCGGGAGGGCTCGGCCGCCGCCCCGGCCCCGTCGCCGGCCGCCCGGTGCCGCTCCCCGTGGGGCAGAGGCTCGGGGCCGGCGTGCGGCGTCCCCCGCGCCCGCTGCGGGCAGCGGCGTTTCCATCCAGGGAACTCCTCGGAAAACACCGGGCACGTCCGGCTCTCGGCCGGCGAGGTACCGGTACGGGATGGAAACGGAAGGTCGCGTTTGGTTCCTTCAGATAACGCTCTGGGAGGACAATAGTTTTGGTGGTGTTTTTATTTTATTTTATTTTATTTTTTAATTTTTGTTTTCTGCTGTGTTACTGAATAACGCATAATACTGAGTCTTCACACTGGCCGAAAACGACTTAGGCAATGCAAACAGAAGTGTTACATATTTATTTCTTTTTTTTCCTAGCTGATCGGCAAGGAGAATGTGGAATTTCTGAAACGCTCAGAATTTTCCCCATTATTCCAACATGATGTAAATCATGTACAGAAAAAATAATTTTTAAAGTCTTTTCCTAGCACAATCGGAAAATGTGGCTAAGATCAGCTGCAATAATCAGAGTAACAATATTTTACATTTTTCGATTTCATATAGGCATTAAAATATTTTTTTGAAAACGTCCTTGTTGTATGAAACAGTTCGTCAGGAATAACGACAGACTTCTGCAAGTGCAACTTAAAAAAAAAAAAAACTGCAGAAAATTGATTTATACATTGAAGTTTTTCTTAATTAACTAATTTAATGCGTGCCTTGGGGGCTTTGGGGCATTTCCTATCTGTGTATGTATTGATGGTAAGTATCTAAAAATTGTGTTTGGTTAAAATCAGCTCCGACTGAACGAAAATAAATTACTGAGAATGTGAGAAAGTCCCAAGGCAAGCATCTTACCGTATGTTACATGCTGTCTTCGGAAATTTTAATTTCAATAGTTTTAAACTTTTTTTTTTTGCCAATTTCTAGGAGGAAAAAACCAAACCAAACCAAACCAAACCAAACCAAACCAAACCAAACCCTTTCGAATCTTGTAACATATCGCATGACTTTTTCAGTGACGTGAGATGTGTAAGAATAGAAAAAAAAGGGAAATGTTTTCATTTCTTATTAAGGAGCTACAGAGGAATATTTCTTATCTCTGCCACTCAGATTTTAACTGAAGACAAATAGTTCCTGCAATCCTTATACAAAGTATATGGAACGATCTCTTCTAATAAGTTAACATTTTGCAGAAACTCTCTGTATTTTGTAACCATAACAAACTTAATTGGAAACAATTCCACTTTACAAATCCAAGAGAGCGTAAATGGTATCCATCGAGTTTACAAAGTGAAGGTAATTTTTGGTTTCATTTGCTTCTTGATTTGTCAGTTTACAGGTATCTAGTTTATAGATATTTTGTATTTTCATATGAATAGAGTTTATTTATCTGCTGCCAAGTTTAAAGGCACATTTATCAATAGCTTTATGTCACTTTTCTTATACAAAAATCTGTTTTGGGCTGAGATTCCTTATCTGTGCAACTCTAGCTGAAGCTGATTTCATGGATTATTAACCACTTTAGTGGCAGAATAAAATATTCAAGTATTCTCAGGCAGCTTTCTTATATGGAAAGATTTTAGATTATACCTTCAGATACAATTTTCAGTTAAACTTCAGTGTGATTTAGTACTTCTATTCTGTTTGTGGTTAATATTACAGATTCCCCTTCCACGACCTCATATAGAAATACACAGCCATATAGAATTTGGTTCCTTGTGGCATTGTTTTATATGAGCTCTTGACTCCAAAGTCCCCCCTTTTAACCAGTTATTTCTCTCCCCCACCTTGTGTACAGTGAACTATGGGATTACTAAAGTGGAAGGACAGCCTCTTCACACAGAGCTGAACAGGCCCATGGACAATTGCAACAATCTCAGGATGTCTCCAGCGAAAGGGATGCAGGAGAAGGGGGAACTGGACGAACTTGGTGATAAGTGTGACAGCAATGTCTCCAGCAGCAAGAAGAGGAGACACAGAACAACTTTCACCAGTTTACAGCTGGAGGAACTGGAGAAAGTATTCCAGAAAACTCACTACCCTGATGTTTATGTAAGAGAACAGCTAGCTCTGAGAACAGAGCTCACTGAGGCCAGAGTCCAGGTAGGAACCAAACTTCAGCATTTTCATGACAAGTTGTGTGTTGTAGGAACTGGTAAATGGCACTCTTGGGGATTCTACAAAAGCCCATAAAGTGAAAGTAAATAGCTCATTTTGCTTTATTTCTTTATAGATATGAGCTGTTATGATGCAATACTAAAATAGCTTGTGTTGCTGTTCTAGAAACTTGTTTAAAGGATGAGAAAACAACATCAATAGCAATACAGTCTTGATCTCTCATAGTCCTGTTTTACTGTCAAAATTCCAGGCAGTGAATATATAAAGTGTTACGTGTGAAGATCCTTTAGAGAGATATGTTACATGTAGTTCAGACTGATGATAATGCAGAACTCAGCCACAGAGGATTCTCTGCGTGTTACGACATGAAAAGTACAATCTAAAAAGTAATCAAATGCCTTGTTTAGATCCAAAGAGTATGCAGTGAAACTGCACATACATAGATGTGTATAAATATGTATATGTGTGTGTGTTTGTGTCTGTAGAGCAAGAACATAATCCTTTCATGTCTCATGTACAGAATGAGTTTAAAAATCACAAAATTGGGAAGTACACTTGTGGACTTTTAAACTTGCACAACCGATGGATAATGTTATTCTAATTTTTCGAAAGAAACATACTGTTGTCCACTTAGTGCAGTATTTGAGTATCTTAACTGCGTACGAAGTTGATTCATTCAGTATGTGCTCGTACAGTAATCTCAACAATATTTATGGCTTTGAATGTGTAATGGTGAGAAAAGAAGCGAAACATCCAGGAAATACAGCCTTTCCCCCACTCAGACATCTTCCCTTAGAAAAGGGTGTAAACTGCATTTTGTGAGTTTATCCTGTTTTTAGAGCTCTACCCCATTCTGGTAATACTCATCATTTCAAATTAGGGAACAGCAGTCCTGTTGATTCTTACAGACTGGGATTAATTTTTTTAATTTAGTGACTTGATTATGATAACAACTTCACAACTTGTAATTAAACACATACTCAGACGTACATATAAAGAAATAGACGTCAATGCACATGCATACAACTGAAATTAAACCAGGATCACTTTCAGAAACAAACTCAGCTAATTAATTTTATAAAGAAGCATTCTTTTCATGTCTATTCAACCAGACAGTATATTCACTGTTGTCATCGGAAAAGAGAGTCCAAAATTTTGTGTCAGTTACATCGATACGATATCAGTGATGCTGATGGAATTTAGTTCAGCGGTTTTTAACTCTTCAGGCTCTATGCAATCCCTCTCCCTCTGAATTTGAGACAATTTTCCAAGTAGGACTTCCGTTCATTAGGAATTATTCTTGACTTAAAAAGAAATGCTTGCATAATGTTTAAACACTGTTCTTACAATTGCATAAATCTGGTATTATGAGAACAACTCTAAGAATAAATTAATAGTCAGAACAGGGAGGGGAGAATGGGGCTAAAATATGTCAATTGGCTTTTTTACTACATTTTTTTCTGAGCTTCAGAAGCTTCATATGGTAAAAGTATTAGAAATAAGAGGATAAATCTGAAAACATATAGGTCTGCACCAGTCTTTCACAGAATATCTATTTCTATTTTATTTAAACACATTCTCCCCTTTCTTAAAAGACAACCAATCTTTGAATTTCTCATATGCTAAATATGAAAGGAAATGGTGATCATTTTTATCCAGAGTAGCAACAGTATTCCATCACAAGATTAAGCAATCTAAAAGGCCTTACATCATTAGCGGCAAGCATCTGGCAATTCAAGGATAACAAGCAGCAGATTTTTACATTGCTTTGTGGAGGCAAATGGTTACTTTATCTCTGCCAAGAGTCAGTTTCTAGTAAAGTGATGTAAACAGAAACATTTTAGGGGATTGTCAAAGAAAAAAAAGTGTGCTTTTTTTCTCATTTAGTTACTATAAATTCAAGCAAATTAATTGATTTAGTTTAGGAGAGTGATCAGCTGGATACCTTACCCACATTTCCCTTCACCACCATTTCATCAAGATCCAATTTAATATTTGTCCTGCATACATGCAGAGAGCGCCAACCTGAACCTAATTTATCTAAGTTGTTCTCTTTCCTGCTGCATGTCAGTGAAGTAATTGGCACCCATTTTAAGGAGATTGTCAAGGCCTTTTTTCAATGAAAGAGCCTCATTACTAAATTCCCTTAGCGTGTCCTTGATGCCTCCTGTGGAGACAGGATAATTTTTTTTTCTTTTTCTTTTCTTTTTACTGAGCCTCGGGCATCATAAATAATACAAATTTACCAACAAGGTCCCTAAAAATATAGAATCAGCAGTTACATGCATGGGCCTTGCTTTGATTGCCAAGCACACTTTAAAAGATTGCACATACTAAATTTGCAACAAGTCCTTGGGAATTAAAATGAGCAAAATTATGCCCTGATTGCTTAAGCAGCATCAAAAGACAGTTGAGTTCTCCAAAGATCAAGGCCAAAATTGGATTATAAACCAAACAGTGTTATTTTAAATATCGCACTGTCAGGGATCAGAAAATATCCTTCAAAATGGAATACACACTCAGTGTCTATATAAAAAAAATCTATTCATGTATGTATCTATCCAAATGGATTCACAATCCATTTAGCCAGAAGACTAGCCAATGGCATTGTTTCCTTAAAAATGTAATGGTTCTGTTAGTAGTGCAACTTCTTTAAAAAGAGCTAGAATGAGTTTGCTCATAGCTGAACAATAAAGTCAGTTGAATAATATTATGTTCATAAAGGAACAGTTAACTTGTCTTAGCAATCCCTTTAGTTCGCCAGGATAATTGTTAGCCAGTCCAAACTAAACTGCTTGAAAGAAAAACATTTTCTTTAAGACCACAGGACAATGACAGATATCAGTCATGCAAGAAATATGCATATAACAGTTTTTAAGATAACATCTGACATTCAAAATATTACAGAACAGTCCAAAGGTTATTTAAGCATAAAGCAAATAGCTTTAGTTGACAAAAAGATATTGTTTCAGGTCTAAGTTATTTTGTAGTCTAAAGGTAAAGTGCCATTCTTTAGTTTTCCATTGTCAGAAACATAGATATTTCCTAACACAAATGTGAGAAAAATGCAACAACAGTATTACAATGATCTGCAATATCATGATTTTTTATTATCTTCCTACCCTGTTAGCCTTTCTTATGGAAACTTTTTCTGTGGCACAGACTACTGTCCTGGTACCAGCTTTTCCTGCCTCTTCATTACTGCACTTGTTAAAGGTTATGTATACTCCTAGAAGGCAGATGAGAGGTGGTCATATCAAATCAGTGAGCGTGTGAAATTTAGAGAAAGTTTCTTTACAGTGTGACTTGCTGTTACTTGGCGATTTTCCTTTACAGAGCTGAACTCTGTCAAAGTTAGCACTACCTGACAGACTGGTCTTTCCTCTGCTTTTTTTTTTCTTTTTTTCTTTTCAGGCACTAGACAGGGAATAGCATATATTTTTAAAATAGCCAGAAATAACTTAAGCAGGTCTGACATTGAGAAGACTGAAACTGAAAGAAATTAATCCTCAGATGGAGAACTTCCCTTTCTTAGATAAACAGACATTTTCAAAACTGCTGTCCAAAATCTCTTGGCTTTTTCGTAAGACTCTTTGCAGAGTAGGTAATTGAGTTTACCTTCATGATTGTTTCTTCATTTACTATAGGTTTGGTTCCAAAATCGAAGAGCAAAATGGAGGAAAAGAGAACGTTATGGTCAGATCCAGCAAGCTAAGAGCCATTTTGCTGCCACCTATGATATATCTGTTCTTCCAAGGACTGATAGCTACCCTCAGGTATGGTAAAGACCAAGTAGTATGTTGGTTCTACGTTTACCTTCTCTTCCATTCTTAGGCACATATGTGCACAGAAGATGCACGAAGACTTTCCTGTGTTTAGCGTTCTGTATTCTTTAGACACATTGACAGGACCTGCCACTGGGAACAATGGTTCTGACAACCATATGAATAATTAACTCTTAAAATACAAGTATTTTTTAAAGAACAATCTTAGGAGCAGAGGAGTTTTGCATAAGTTATGTTCTGAGCATGACTGGCGATATGGTTGTGCAGCTAAGTCTTTCCTGCTTATAAAAATATGTGGGGGTTTGAATCACTTTTATGTCCATACACAAATTCTGGATGAAGTCTAGACCCGTTGAGATTCACAGGAATGATGTTGTTTTGACCACAATAAGGTCAGGATTTCACTTCTGGGGCATTTATATTCACAGCCACAACTGTCTTAACAACTCGTCTTGTATGCTTTGGTAAGATGAGGCATAAACTATGTGATCTCTAAGCAACTTCCTTCTGATATATTAAACATGCACCATTTCTGTACAGACCTCAATAGACCATTGAATACAACAAGTCTTCTAGCATGAAACCATACTATGGCCGCATACAATCAGAATTGAATGTATATGACTGGGAGAAGGAGGTATAGAGACAATAAAGCTCTCTTGGACAGTAGTAGCTAGTTTTATTCTTTTTTTTTTGTTCTTTTCCAGTTCTCCGTCAGCATATAGTAAGGTACCACTGTGTAATAAGATCATCATCTTCTGTTTCTGTTCTCCAGTCCTTCGATTTACTACTTTGCCTCACTCTCTGCTGTTGTTTTTCTGCTTGCTTGTTTTAGTACTTTGAATACTTTTATTTTGAAGCCATTGTTTTTCATGTCTATAACTTCCCATTGCTTTTACCACATAATTAAAAAAAAGAGAAAAAGGCCACAGAAAGCAAAAATCTTGTATGGATCCCTGTGGCAGAGTCCTTCCACTGCTGGTGTCCTGGTGCTTTTCTAGTTCATTAGGTAGCATGGTCTCTTTAGGAATATACTCATATTCAAAAAAATTACTGGCTTTATCTATGTGGGCTTGCCTTGGTCATATTCTGCATTTGCTGAATGTGATTAGCTTTGAACTAGAGGCCTTGGTTCCATGTGTAATCTTCCCAGCTTAAAGTGCTTTACCTCTGAGGAGGTTGCATGCTATTAGATTTGATGCCTGGGCCAGAGCTGGCTTGTGTTCCAGCAGCTCACAATACGGGCACGACCATTATCAGAGCTGGTGGCACTCCTCAGTCTGCCTGCTTTTGCTTTATAACATAATGGTGAATTACATCAGAAACCACCGCATGATACGCCCTATGTTTAAGTACAAGGACACAATACTTGTTTGAGACCTACCTAGGTGGAGGTGTGCAAAAAGACCTTAAGGACTCCTAGGCAGATTCACACAGACATAGATGCACAGTCTCTCACAGATTTCACTCAAGGTGTTCAAGCATCTTTTGAAGGCCTTTCTGACTTACCGGTGTCATCATAACAAATGATACAAGGAACAGTACTTAAGCTTTGGGCTTTATATCCCTGACTCAGTTCTCTAGACTAAATTTTGTGTCTCCAAGCCCATCTTGTATTTTTAGTAGGACTTCATCTACAAACTTTCCCAACTGACAGAAGTTACATTAGCATAAGACAATGGAATAATGCAAGTCATTGGTAAGCATTTTAAATTGTTGTCCTAAAATTAATGTTTTTTAAAAAGAAACACTTTTGAATTCTAGGAGAATATCATCCACAGAAATCGTAACCCAATGATATATTAATTGTATACTTTCAGATTGTTAAAAAGACAAGTGAATTCACTGCATTTCTGTTTACAAATTTGTTTAAAAACCTCTTTCCTAGGCTGATGACGCTACTAGGTTTTAGCCTAGGAAAACTTTCTATCATTAATTTATAAGCTCTTAAAAACAGGAGATTGAAATGGAAATGTTGGAACCATAATCTTAAATAAAGCATCTCTAAAATGTGTAGAAATATAAAACGTATACTCATTCATAAACATAAATATGTAGTACTCACAGCCACAGACTAACACACTCTGGGTAAACAGACAGGTGCAAACACATAATTTGTCTGTCACCTACAAGAGAAAATTTTACTGTACTGTACCATACCTCATGAACAGGAGCAAGGAGCTAAATGAAGGTGTGAATCCACTTTACATTGGATATTTCAGCTAAGTGCTTGCATGCCTAGTTTGGCTACGTGATAAAACCAAGGTATCTTACTACTCAATGAAGAAGGTGACTACTTTTCTGTATACTGGAATACCAAGTGGTATCTGGGCAATTATCACAGAACAGTCAATGTAAGTTCATGTTCTTGCTAACCTGGTGGTAATTCTTCATAGTTTCACATTCTTAAATCCTTGCCTTCAGTACAACCATGTGTTTATCATACACAAAACATTTCCATTGAGAATGCTTGAGACAAGAAAAATCCATATTAAAAACACAATGGCCACTAACATCATTACATTAAAATCTTTTGAACTAGTTGTCTATTTATGAATGTCTCACTTATGGAAAACAAATATACAGTATAGGACTTGCTATAAACTCATTCATCTATCCTACAGTTCAGGCAGAAAGAGGTATTTTGAGTTGTGATTTGCATGTTTAGTTTTAGTGTTACAAATTGATTTCCCAGAACAATTCCATTACTTCGATGTAGTTAATGCAAGAAAGGAAATCATCGATGCTTCCCGTCTGCTTTTTTCTTTCTTTTTTTTTTTTCTATCTACAAACACTCTTACTGTAACATTGACATCACTAAATATTAGACAGACTTTGCCATAATTAGAGTAACTAATTTTTCTTGGGGATCATGGAACACAGATCACTAGAGCTTGTTTATGAAGCCTTTATTAATACAGGGAAAAACAGAATCTGTTGCTGGCAAAAAATATAGGATGATGTTGAAAAAGGATAAAATCAAGCTGAGATATTTACTACTGTATGGCAGAAGGAACGGAAACAAAAGTGAATTTCTGGTGTACATTATATAAATTTGCAGTCTGAAGATTTCTGGTTTGAGCTACGAGTTTGTTCCCAAAACAGACATTCCACTTGCATTCCAGCAGAAACATTAGTCTCTTTTGCAACCAACAGAGAGTGAGGAGACCACTGCTTTTTCTCTTCATCAACTGTCTTCATCAAGTACAAATTAAGAACATGATGCTGCTCTGTGTTGTGTGACAGTATAAACTTGAAAGATTTTCCTGTAATGATCTTTTCAACTTATTTCAGATAGAAGGTTGGCTCTGAATCAGAGAATGGTTGAGGCTGAAGAGACCTCTGGGGCTGATCTGGTCCAACCTCCAGTTCTATAATCCAGTCTAATTTTGCTATTAAATTACACATCTTTATCTTCAAAATAACAACTTTTTTTTTTTTTTTTCTAGACCTTAACTGTTTGTTTTGCTAATTCAGTTTAGCCTTAATTATTTTTACAGTGCGTTGCCTTTGGGTGTTGCTTATTTTATGAAAGAGTTTCTCAGCTGTCTGTCAAGAAGTTAAATATCTCCTAAACTGTCCAAATTCTGAACGCATAGATCTGCTATTAATTATACTGGCAACACCTGGATTGCAGAGGAGGACAGTTAGTACAATATTCCAGGACAATCATCTGTTATTCACATGTTTTTTCTAGGATTTAACATTTAAAATAACATGGAGTTGTTACATTTTCTCTGAGATGGAATATTTAACTTTTAACAACATTATGCTGAAAATTAGATTTCTCTAGGAAAATGTTATATACAGTACTTTTTATTAATGTTAGTAAATATTTTCGGTTTTATTAGTTTTAATATTTAACCTTCAAGGTTCTCTTGGAGATGCAACACATGGTGGTCTAAGTCATCTTAAGTTCACTCAAAAAACAATTCACTGGTTAAAACTCTTATCCCAGACACTTTGAGCCTCATTAGCCAGCAATATTCTGCTGATGGTATGAAAGCTAAAAGGCAGCATCCTAACATGAGTGATGAAATGAGTGCAGATTCACTTAATGGAGACATTTACTTCAACTCACCTGAGTAAATGTTAGTGAACAAGTAGTATTTGATTCGGTCACCTAAATACAGTGCTATTTAAGATGTCTTAGGATATCTGAGGCGGTGCTACAGTGCTGATGAACAGGACTTACAAGAAGCATGTACCCTTTAGGGGAGGCAGCTAGTGGTCAGATAGATAAACTTGTGTTTAGGAAACTTTTATGCTGGAGATGGGTTCCCTTCGCAGTTGGTTAAAATCTGGTCAATTAAGTTTTCTCTCCCTGAACTATAAAATTTAAAATAGGTAAAACAATCTCTAAAAGTGTATTTTTCTCTCTGATGCCAGGTTCTGCTGCAGACATCTTTAGTTTTCTTAGATGGATCTATGTATTATGTGTCTGGAGAGGAGCAATAAAAAAGTTGTTTAGTCATGCTCTTTTCTTACCTTATTGGTCTTTAATTGACTACTTTTGCTGTCCTATGTGTAGTGAGAGGGCTAATGGCATAAACGGTGCTTGACTTTGTCATATTTAAAGCCTCAGTATGAGAAGGAGCAAAGGACCAAAAAACCTGAGACAAAGTTTCATTTTTATCCCCTCTTTATTTACGCACATGAGAGTCAAATTTGATCAAAAGCCTATACTATTACCACATAGACCTCTAGCTTTCCTTGTATGAGTTAAATTCATAAATATGTCATCAATATTAAATTATATCCTTGAAAAACAAATATAAAGGGGAATGTTTTTCCCACCCAGTCTCTTTCCATACTTTGCATCTTCTCTTCTTGCTTGTTCTTTGAGTCTAGTTCATTTGTTGTCATTTTTCTTCTAAGTTCTTTTGAAAGGGTTTACCCTGTCACACTATTATACCTTCCCTCCTACTATCATATGTGAAATGCATTGTTCACCTCTCTCATTTACTTGAAAACGCAGGCAAGAGTTGGACAGGACTGAACTTAAGGTTTTCTTTGGTGGAAAACCAAGCCTAGTGTTGGTGGGAATGCCAAGAGGAGAAAAAAGCATTTCAAAAATATTGAAACTGGAGTGATACAGAAGGTGTAGAAAGAAGGCAGAATGTTGAAATTTCAAAAACAGAAGGAAGAGACTGAAGTTTACATTTCACCCACTAGACTGATAAATCAAATTAAATGTGTCAAACAGCATGGCATCACATGATTTGTTTTGGCAATCAAAGAGTGTAGAAGTGGTATCAGTATACATGTGTTATGTACTAAGTCCTTGGATCATCATTACAGTTCTGCTTGAGCCTTAGTACATATGGGTAATTCTCATTAGCAATAATCAAAGTTACAGGCTCCTATTAAATCTTTCATATGGCACATATTAGACACCATATGTTATATGACTTAAAAATTCTTTTAACTGTAGTAGACATATAAACGACACTTAATCACAATAGTTCATTAGGGCTATGGATACACTGATTAAGTAGGAGTAGATGTGGTAGACATATCTGAGCTAGCTTCAAAGAAGTTTTATCATATACTCATGCTGTCTAGCTGTGACAGCATGGAGCTCAGGCTGGGCCACCACCTGGATGGTATGTTGCTTGCTGCATATATGCTGACTGTTGCACTGCTGGGCTGATCTTCCAACAAGAGTAACACTTCTAGCATTTTTGGGTGGTGTCTGTTCCACACGAAGTAGTTTGTACACTGCACTTTTTGTTTGTTTGTTGTTTGTTTTGTTCTGAACCATCACCGTATGCAGTTCTTGCAGTTTCAACACTCTGTTTGTTTCTTAATTCTTTTTTTTTTCTTTTAACATTTCTTTCTTTCTTTCTTTAAGTCTGTGAGGGACTTTAGCTGGGGCTTAATTATAAGGCAAATTGATTTTTTTCTGAGGTAGAAACTTCTTTTTAATAATATTTTTCAAGGTATGAAATATTATCTTTAACTCTATCATAGATGTGAAATAGAATTAATTTTTATCATAACTGGCCTTGAGATTGCAGTAGGCAGAAGTTACACTTCATCTACAAAACATCGCATACAAGAATGAAAGCTTGATGACTTTTTGCATTATTTTGCATCTTAGTAAACTTGTTAACCATGGAATAAAATGAACAGATTTTTATTTTGTTCACTATATGTAAGGCCTAATAGTGGACTGAATGGTTCTAGGACAAATTTTAGAGCTGTAGCATTAAGCATCTCACTACCATGGTCCAACTTGCATTTTATGGACATATCTGAAAATGGTGTGCTGCAGCTCTCACCCTCAATACAGTACAGATGATCTTCACGTGTGCGTTAGGTCCAACAGCTCCTATAAAATGATCACAAATTACACCAAGAAGTATTCTATCTAGATAAAAGAGAAGAAGTACAATGAGAGTGGTAAACCCTTGGAACAAGTTGCTCAGAAATTGTTGGATCCCTGTAGCTGGAGCTACTCAGAATTTGACTGGATAGGGCTTGAGTAACCTGATCTAAATTCAAAATCAGCTGTGAGAAGAGGTTAGGAATAATAATCCTAGAGGTCATTTCCAATTCAAATTATCCTGAGAAATTATGAATCTGCAAACCCAGGAAGTACAAACAAATCTCTGTCCATGCTTTGGATGTTCTTAAGAGCCCTCCAGAAGAAAAATACTGGGGCAAGTGGCAAATTAATTGTGCTGTTGTCTCCCTTGCTATGCCTAGGAACATTCTCAAAATAGAGTCAATGTGTAGTTTCTAATTACTTACTAGAGTAATTATAGTAGCATATAACATAACATACGTAAGATATTACCTAATATAGTAATAACAACAACAATAATAACTTATTACTTCATATCTAGAGATTTTAAAAGAGATTAACATTTTGTTCCCTATGTGAAGCGCTAAAACACATGCCCACTCAAATAGAAGCTGTGTGTGTTTATGCTTGTGTCTCTTGGAAATAGACTCCAGTCTGGATAGGCAGATGACTCAAATAACATGAGTCAAGACATTTGGTGATGGGAGAACCAAAGCTGGGTGACAGTAAAACTCAGAAAATTTGGAGATTTGAGTTCATGTGGTTTCTCCAGCTGCTGTGTAAGAAGACTGAAGCTCCAGGAACTCGAAAGTTTAACAGAAAAAGAGCAATGACACCAAGTGGGATGACCTATTACCTCAGTTGATTTTCCTCTGCAGTGTCAAGCAGAAGGTCATATGCTTAGGAAATGATATCGTAACTGTGTTAACAACCATAACTCTCCATCTATGTTCTGGTCACAGCTATGAAATCCTACTTTTTTTTTTTCTATCAGGAAGGGTGTGTGTGCGTGTGTGTGTTTGTGTATAAAACATACAGTAGGTAAATATATTGAAGGGCTCTGGTAATTTCATGGTAACCACAAGAGCAAAGCTCAAGTTGTTTGTGATGTTAACAGAAACCAGAGATGTGCCGTGTATATAGCCTCATTCACAGTCTCTGAATTGCCTTTTATATAGTTCGTGGATCACACAAGAGTTTAAGAGGAAAAATATTTTCTTTAAATTCATGTACATAATGTCCCTTTTCCTTCCAACATACCAGAAGAAGGTCTGATAATTTTGACTTATTGTAAAACATTACTGTATTTATTTTTAAGACAGGAATGCCTTCTGCACTTAAATTTCACTATAAGATATTTATGTTGTAAATTCTTGCTAAGAAATGAAAATCTAATATCAAAAGTGAAGTCAACCAACCAACTGAAATGAACAGAAAATTGATATGACTGAAACATTTTTTTGAAAAGCGTAACTGTCTCGTGAGACAAGATGTTAAGTTTTCCTAGCATCTTGTGGCATTTCTGAAGTTAAGTTTACTAATTTAGATTCCTTCCTCTAAGGAAGAAACCTAGGACACCCCTTTGAAAGTTTTAGGCACGAATAGCTTGTTCACATATTTCTTTAACAAGACGTTGATATATTTTAGGATTTGCAGATGAATTCTGTTCTCATTTACACCTGTGCAATCTCATTGGAGCTAAATTGAAAGATATTTGTCTAGGATAAAAATATCAGGAAAATTGGTAGTACTAAGTTTACTGCAATGCAAACTACTAGAAATATGGAAGGAAAGAATGATTTTTTGATACCTCCAAACCACATAGGTTATTGGGCACTTTCAAACTGAGCCTCTGAACCTTTTGAAGTCTTCCCGTCATGACTGTATTAAAGGGAAACTCATGCATGTTCCTGTTTGAACAGATTTTTTTTGAAAATTATTTCTATAATTATATCTGTGCAGCCTGGGTGACTGTAGCATTTGGCATAGTGTTTCTTAGAAAGACATCGTAGTAACTCAGATAAATGAGACGTTGTTTTGTGTGAGTTAGCTTTGGGGATGATGAGTGCCTTCAGGATTAGCTCCTGTAATAGATGCTACATAGTTGAACTAATCTCTGCCTGGGCAAATTCATTTTATTGTGACGGTTCTGAGGCTAACCGTTTGGCCTGGAAATACCATCAAAAAGAACGGGGTTCTGTGTGCATGTGTTTGAAATATATATATATATATATATGTGGTTTTTTTTTCTGGATTCTTTTTTAGCTGTATCGGCTCCCTGTTTCAATTCAGTAAAGAGCTGTATCAGGGAAAAAATCTGAAGTGGAACAGCATGGAAACAGGAGTGGATGACTTGTTTTCTAGGAAGAAAGGGAAAGAAAACTCCAACAGTTGCTTAATCTGTCACTGCTACTGCAAGAAACGTATATGTAACCATGAAATACAATAAAGTAAAATTAAAAAGTTATAATGCTCCTGAACAAAAAAGAAGACAAAGATTTTTGTAGAGATGATTGGGTTTTTGATCTTCCCAATTTGTGACTGAGACAGGATGTGTGCAGCATAGGCTTCCAATCAAAGTGGAGATATTCTCTAGATCTTAAAGGTTTTCAGCTGCTATCTTCTTTACTACTCTTCTCTGTATGCTAATCACATGCTATGTGGCTCCAAACTCCTTAAGCCTGAGAAGGGAGCAAGCCTTATGAGTCTTAGTGGATGACTTCCCAGTTGCCATAACATTTAACTACCACACTGTCCAGCTCTTTCAGGTTCTCTTGTTTTCTTCTTGCCATATTATGTAAATCTATACTAGGATCTGAGAGACCTTCCAGGCAATAGGACGCTCAGGAATCCTTGAATCCTGAGCCATAAGAGATGTACTGCTCTCTTTGGGAATGTTCTGTACGGTTGAATGCAACAAACTTTTGTAAGCAAGGCAGTAGTTCAAATAGGTCCAGGTACGGTATATCCTTTAATCCCCACTAAGCCACCCTACTAAGATAAAAAAAAAAAATGTTTGTCTGATTATAAGTCAAAACTAGCTCAGGTAGGTTAATTAAGGAGTAATAAGGCATGTGAGGATCACTTCAAACTGTGGAGGGTCTCCCATGGGCTGATGATTGAGAGTCTTCTAAAAACTGCTGAAGGGAGGAGGGAAGGATGGGAACTGGAAAGCTCTGAAACTCTCACTAGAGTCTCTTTCCTCCTGTAGATCTCAGAAGGCCCACAAGATGGAGGAAAAATCCTTGATATCCTTCCCCAGGCACTATATTCACTCCATTACCTCTCAGCAGACCGCCTAAGATATGCAGGGGCAGATGCCTGAGGTGTGCCCAACTAGCTGTGCATATGTGTGTGTATGGAAAGGCAAGCTGCGTTCACACAAGTGAGTGTGGAAGTGTGTATATGCCTGTACGTACGCATATCTGTGTGAACAAGGAGTTGGGCATACCAACGGTTTGGGGAGACGTGTTGCTACCATGGCTTTTCCCCAGCCTTCTGCAGGAAATGAAAACGGAGCATTTACTGTTTCTTTTTTTTTTTTTTTTTTTTTCTGCTGGAATTGCCAAGGAGCCCAAATTAGTTTGTCAGCTCCTGATGACCCCTGCTAGTACAGCTGTTCAAAATATTAACTTTTAAAGTAAGATTCTAATTGTCTCATTCTAATTATCTCATCCTTGCTATCTGCACAAGATCTCAGCGAGATGAGTTCAGTGAACCATAGTTTACCTCTTTAGCTTGTTGGTGGTTTGGTGGGTATGTGTTGTTGCACAGTAATAGGGCAACGGGAAAAAAAAATGACTCAGCATTAGAAACATGTTTTCATTCTCTGTGTATGTATGTGTGTCTGTCATAATTCATTTCTTCCACTGACCTCAAATTTGGAGGAAAACAATCACTCAGCTAGAGAGATCATCTACATATCCTAAAGCGAAAATTACTTTGTCTATGGATTTGGAATGTGAAGGCAAAATTATGTTTGAAGTGGAAATTCACTTTACAGGGCTAACCAACGAGTAATTGCAATTACTCTAAAGTATAGCAGAGAACAAAGACATGTGGGCTCAATCCCAGTGCATCGGAGCGATGATATACTGAACAGACAACAGATTTTTAGGATGAAGACAAATTCAGCAAAGTAAAACAAAAAGAAAAGGATATAGCTCCTGGCTGACAAGTTTTGTACTGTGAGTAAGGGCTACAAATGTCTTGTATTATATCTGTACATTAAAAAAAAAATCAGCAATTAAGAAAGAGATATAAGTAAAAGTGGAGAAGAAATATAAAGCTGCATAGAAGAATGGTGAGTGCAAGTGAGAAATGACCAAGGAAGTCAGAGTGTGTCAGAAAGTATATCCATATAGTACTGATAGCGAGGTATAAACAGTAGGGAGTTTAAAAAGACAGAAATACAGCTGCTGAATGTGAAGTTTGATTAAAGCGAAGTCAATAGAGGAGTGAAAGAATGCAGAGTCTGAGATAATGACAGGAGCTGACTTGTGCTAGGCCTTGAAAATCTGTCTGTCTGTTCATCTAGTAACAAATATGTGAAAAATACCTATCCATAAATAACATCTACACATAGATGATAGGAGAGGGGCTGAGACTCAGAATGAAGCTTTAAGTGACTGCCAAGTACAGAAGGCATTACACATCAAAGCTTGAATACGTGGTTACTCCAGATCTTCAGCAGACATTGCTGGTAACCACAAAGTTTGTCTCCCAGTCTGTCATGCAACGTTTTCCAGGGATGCACAGTGCAGCCAGTTAAGGCTGAGAGCTGAAACAGAAATGCCCTCAAATATAATTTTGTATAAAAACATCATGAAAGGAATTTTTATCTTAAAATTATCTTTGAAACAACTTTAGGAAAAACTCTTGGATGTATTATCAACTATACCTGTATTTTATAAAGTCATTTGTTTTGAGTAATTATGCAAGGCTTCTCAATATTCAATTTTGCAAATACTCCTTTGGCTTTGTCACTTGAGAAATCCTGGTTTGTTTTGTTCAGCTTTTAATACTGTTTCCTACCATTACTCTAAGAAAGAATTCTCATGAGGAGAATCTTTTATGGTCAAAACAGCTATGATATTGTGCACTCTTTTGACACATTTTCTTTGGAATCAGTTGTGTGCTTCCACTAATTTTACTGAGTAGCTGGGCTAGTGGCATCCTGGGGTTCTATGGTAAACAATCAGGATAGAGCCGCAGAGCAAACAGATGACAGCAAGGAATATGATTCAGCAGCCCTTGCTCTTAAGTGAATGATCCAGCATTTTGACTCGTATTGTCGTCATGGTATTTTCTAATATGATTGCAGAGAACTAGTAAAGAACTTGTTGCTT
Source organism: Tauraco erythrolophus (assembly GCF_009769465.1). Classification (NCBI taxonomy): domain Eukaryota; kingdom Metazoa; phylum Chordata; class Aves; order Musophagiformes; family Musophagidae; genus Tauraco; species Tauraco erythrolophus. Next base: position 49,206,044 of record NC_141468.1, read on the forward strand.
GTTTTAGAGGAGAACTAATAGTGGATGTGCTAAGTAAAGCAAACCAAGCATTGCAGAAAGCAAAATATGAACTAAACAACTTTAATTTTATTTATTTTTATATGTTCCAGATTCAGAACAATCTGTGGGCAGGGAATGCAGCTAGCGGTTCTGTGGTTACTTCCTGCATGCTACCACGAGATACGTCCTCCTGTATGACACCTTATTCCCATTCACCTCGGACAGATTCTGGCTACACAGGCTTTTCAAACCACCAGAATCAGTTCAGCCACATGCCCCTCAATAATTTTTTCACTGACTCTTTACTTTCTGGGGCAACCAATGGACATGCTTTTGAAACCAAGCCGGAGTTTGAAAGGAGGTCTTCCAGCATTGCAGTTCTACGGATGAAGGCCAAAGAGCATGCTGCCAATATTTCCTGGGCCATGTAATATAGCAGTATCCTTTCTTCATTTTCTTTTCTTTTTTTTTTTTTTTTTTAATAGCAAACTGAAAACATTTTTATTTCCCATATTTAAAGGACACAACAATAAGCTACTGTGTGTGGAATGCTAGAAATCACAATATAGACAAAGTCTGCTTAAACAAATGCAATATAATATTTAACAATAAAACAAGAATAAACCAAATAGATTTACCATGCATCAAGCTCAACAAGCCCTCTTTGTTTTGTTGTTTTTTTTTTTTTATATAGAAATATGTTTCGTTGTACCAGTTGATGAAATATGATTATAGAACCTGGAAAACAGAATAAAACTATTAAGCAAATCTGTCTAGTCCATTGGTTTTTAGCAGTCCTGTATACAAAATTGATGCTTTTCAAATGAACACTTCATAAGGGAATAACTCCATAAAGAAAAATAAATTTATTATACTGAAACCATGAAGTAAATCTTTAAGCATACCATGCAGAGAAAGAAATATGCGATCGTTCATGTTGTAGGTGGAATTTGTAGACCTAACTCTCAATACTGTGCTGCTGCTCTGAGCCAGCTCTGCTGTTCTGGTAAATTCATGTTGAGCTCGTCGGAGTTATATCAATGATCAACTAATGTAATGACAATAGAAGGTACTCCTTTATTTTATGGACCTGAGTGTATTCCTGTTAAAAATAATGAGATTTTTTTGCCAAACATATCACTAAAAGCAGGGTCACAGTGTTTAATACAGTTTTCAAAGATATATACAGAATATGTCGGTCAACTAGTGTTTAAATGAAATCTTCAAGGTTGCAGACAGGGTATCTTGAAACTTAGGTGACTAGAAGAGAGCATGGAATAGTACTGCAATGCTTTCAACAGAATACAGATTTAGAAAAGAACCCACAACAGCTGCAAAGTTTTACTTCCAATTCAGTCAGTCTTACTAACTGCTTTTTGCTATACTATGGTCAAATTGAAAAGAAAAAAGTACAAGGCTTTCAAATTTCAGTCTGTAACTGATCTCAAGATTTTATAAGAGTACACTTCTTTTAGTTTTAGTTACAGTTTTTTCATACATTGCTTTTTTTTTTTTTTCATAGTGTAAGACTGGTTTGCTCCTTTTAAATTCTATAGGAAAAATCTTTTCAACTGCAGTGGCAGCAGGATTTGGCTCTCAGCTCCCAGCCTATCACAAAGGAATTAAAATGTCAGCAGGCTTTCTGACATTTCTTGTGGAAAAAAAAAATAGAGGAGAAGAAAAATACTTTACATCTGGAGAATTGCTATCTGCTTTGATTTACTTCTCCTCCCTTTCCCCTGTCACATTCCAAGCTCCTTCAGATGAGTGAAATGTCAGCCTCTTTGAAAGCAACAGTCAGTCTCTCAGGTTCATAAAGGCAAAGTAAATTAATTGAAATAAAGAAGGACTTGCATGGCTATGATTAGAACAGGATACAACTCTCTGGGTACCTCTTGCTCCTTCTTGCTTTTCTCTCTGGCCATTAGTTAGGAACAGAGGGTGGGTGGGGGGAGAACAGAAGATCAGGAAAGCACGTTTCATCACAGCAACTGCAGAACTATCAGTGCTCACAAAAACAAACTCACAGGAACCCACGGATTGTCTCTGCTCCCACTCAGGAGGCTAAACTTGAAAACAAAAATAGATGAGTCCATTCTGTAATCTTTCAGTGGAATAAATAAACTTAACTTTGAAACCGTCAGGATCACTTGAAAATGGGAATTTTACGGTACATCCTTTCTTACACAGCTGATTGAAAGAAAGGTTGTCCTATTTGCCACCAGTAATAAACTCAAAGTTTAACATGTACGTGTACTCAAACTTGTGGTTTCCTAATTTTATTCTACTTCTAAAAATTACCTTCAACTTTGGCCTGAAGAACTAGGAAAGAGTGTTCTTGCTAGAATTTATCTTTTCCTTTTTTATGGTTTGTTTAGACAGCAGTAAAATAAGCCTTTTGATTTAAAGCAAAGAAGAATTTTATTAGTACAGGTAAAGACACTAGTTTTATATAGACACTTGCGCCTCGTGCCCAAGGATGAAAGGGATGGAAATACAAGGTTGTTTTTTTTTAGCAGATCAAACTGTTTCCAGTTCTAAAATGTGGGTTTTTTGGTTTCTTTTTTTTCAGTTTCAACATAATGATTTTCTAAGGTGTAGCATTTGGAACATGTCAAATTGATTTCCAGATAATTTTCATTAGAGCATCATTAGTTGATAATGAAGCAAAAGCTTAGCTGGCAAACTTCAAGGCATTTTTATTATTGTCTCTCAGTTCACTTCTTTATTTTGATAGCAGAACTTGCTGTTATTGTCTCGTGAAATCCAGAAAGAAGTTAATTTTTACAGGGCTTTATCTGTCAAGAGTAGAATTCAACAATTCCTAGGAATTTATTGTAGCGATAGAATGCTTGAGGAGAATAAGGATCCGTTTTCAAAACATTACAACATTTTTAGGTGCTTTAAGCCTCCAAAATAAAAGAGGAAAATAAAAGACTATGTCATCTTTCTGCTGATTTTAATTATGTGAAAGGGATACAATTCTAATTAAATATTCATCCTCGATTTTACCCATGGAAATTACTTGTTACATGTTGCTAGCATAACTTTATGCGTTAGACAAGCAGGTATTCAACCCTTCATTAAACCTGAGGTGTGATAAGTTGCAGGCCTGCATTAAGCTTGTCATGCTCTTGCATCAGCCTCGTCTCAAAGAATGAATGATAGTCTGTTGGTTGCAGCATTTCATTTAGCTAATGAAAAAGTATCTTCGTGTTAGATGGCAAGTACTACAACAGGGTCACATTCTGCCACTTTTATTTAGTAGTGCTTTACTCCATGAGTAGACGCATTGATGTGAGTGAGACTACTCACATAGGCCAAATTGTGAATCACTTGTAAATGTTTATTCACAATGGCCCCATTCATGCAAAGAGCGGCTCAGCACAACATGAGTGATCGGTTCATAATCAGGCCCAGCTTAAGGTACTATTCAGCTCTGGTAAGGACGGCAGAATCTGGCCCACACTGGCTTAAGGCCAGACTCAGATTTTTCAACCAAGATGAGTAGCTCCTTATTCCACAAATAGTGCAAACAGAGCCAACAGAGCTGTTTGTGGAGTTCTCTTTTCACAAGAAAATTCTAGAGAAGAGGCATTTCAGTATATGCAAATAATTTGAATAAGTTTGTATTCAAGGTAAATGATTTTATTTTCCACTGGACTATACTCCCACATTTGACAGGACTTTTCCTCTTGTGCTTTGATTTTATCCACTTAATGATTTCTTAGCACAAGCAACTAATCTTTTCGCTGCTTCTTCAACATGTGGCAAATGCACTAAAAACAAAAGGAGGTGATTTACATAGCCTTCCTGCCAAGTACTTTAACTAATGTTTGAGATATGTGATCATCATGCAATACTGAGAAGTAAATTTATAGAACTTCTGGGCAAAGAGTCCCTATCCTGTTAAAAGAGAAAGTGAAATATTGTTGTAATTATTGCTGTGAAGAATTTGTGATGACATAGCACTGCACTGTTTTTTCTCGTATGATTGATTCATGAACAATTTGAAAATGTTAAGCCTATATTTGAACACATTTTTTATCAGATGTAAATTTATCTATGAAAATTGAAAGTCCTCTTTAAGATTTGTACAGACTCTTGGGAATGATGGGCAACACTGCATTTAGCAGCTAAATGCCTAGTCTCCTTACCATAAAGATGGTCAGAAAAGTTTGACACAACTGATTTGTACCTACAGTTCAATCAGCAGTGTAACATAGCACAGGAACATATTAATGAAGGCACCTTTTGTTGCTGAGAATAAGCTGAAATGAACTATATCTCTTACTTAACTTCTTTACTGTCATATTTTACACTGTCAAGTGTTGAAAAAATCCAGTTCAATATGTTAAAGGCATTTTATTTTGACTGTAAACTTTAAAGTAAGGCCCTAAAGTATGTAATTTAACAAATATGACCAATGCAGTGCATTTAATACTGAGATACTTTAGAATGATGGAAGTGAATTATTTTGTTTGCAAAGAATAAAATATTATAGTATTTTCAAAATGACGCAGCTGAATTAATATTTTATTGATAGTTTTCTAAATATCAGAGATATTTAGTAATCAGAGTTAAATCAGGCTGATCAGAGTTAGAACTCATTTAAAACACTTACACTGCTAGAAGTCAAAACGTTTCCAGGGGAAGTTCTTTCTGAGACAAGGCACTGATTTTTCCCCCTGGAGTTTCATAATCAAATAATAAGTGGCCCACTCATCTCCAGAATACACTCTTCTTATCCCTCTACAGTGATCTTTTTAGATTTGACTGGCATCAGGGTGATAGTAAGACATTGTGAGTTACCTGAAGCTTGATACCCATGACACTTTTGTGTAGCTTGAAGAAGCTGAAGCATACATCTAGTTTAACTAGGTTTACAGCTGGTTTGTATTGCCAGTGCAACGCAAAACAACTGTGGTATGCTGGTGAATTATCATATGAAATATTGGTGGTGTAAGCAAACCTAGTAAGTAAATATCCAGAATGTAAACTTGTGGTAGTTGAAAGAACATATTTTAGATTTAAATTCTGTAGAATAAGCAGCAGGCTGAGCAAGCACTGAATGTGAGGTGTGGGTATGAGGAAGGAGTGCATAGTGAGTATGGGGATGTGATGGTTGGGAATGGCAGAATAATCTTCTGGGAGGAAAGTCAGGGTGCAGTGCTGGACTAAGGAGGAAACCTAAACCCAAGACCTCTCTTCCTTCCCTCTCTTACCTAAATTCCCCTGCCTAAATCTCACCAGGACCTGTGAACATAAGAATCATTTTGTTGCCACCTCACCTATCTCTATTTGCAAGAACAGTATGGGTTTAAGGAGGGATATAAAGAATCCAAAAAGTAAGTCTTGAAGGGGTGGGGGTGGTAGGTGTATGACTATCACTGCCAATAAACCATATTGATCAAAGTTAATAATGTTGTTAGCATGAAAACGATAATTTGGAAGCCTATAGATTATAGAATCAGGACAAAAAACATACTTTCTGACTGACTTATACAGTGGAACTTAATGGCTTACAAGATGCTGTTACATGAGTCTGGTTCTAACTACAGCAACCCTCCATAACCTAATAGCTGGCCACTTCATCTTTCAGAAGCTGAGACAGTGGTAGTCTCTGTATCCTTTAATTATTAAAAATAATTTAAATAAACTTGATCCTCTCTGCCTTGTATGCCTGTGAGAATATCCATACGTGCATATCAACCACAGTTTAGTATGGTCTCACTACCATTACAGCTGGGCCAAGACTTCTTCTATAATCCAGTAGTTGCAAAAATTAGGCTCCTGCACTCAAAATTGCTCTGTGAATGAACAATTTATTGATATGGAGAGGGACGACTACGAAGGTTAAAACTTTTTTTGGTTAAAAACGAAGATATTTTTCTTAGTTGTTAAATCCAGTCTGATTATGATTACAAAACTGCTTGTAAGTTGAATAAGGTCCTAGTTAATACTTTCACAATGCTTTGGCCCTTCTGAGAAAGAGAAGGGTACAGTTAAAATGAAAGCTTTGTTGAAAAGAGAGACAGAAGTATCTGAATCTGTATAAGACTGTATTTAATCAGGTGTATTTACTCAAATGATTTTGTTTTAATCATTAAAAATGGAAATCAGCTGAGATCTTTAACTGTGAAAATGACAATACAAATTGTCATTGACAATACAATTGTTCATTGCATTTTTCTTTCAATGTGATATTAAGGGACCAACTCAGCTTCTAGAGTACTAAGAATGATTTTCGCATAAGTATTTATAAACATTTAACTATATAATGAAATGCATCTTTACATATGGAAAAATCTGTCACATGTCACTTAGACACATTGAGTACATAAAACACTGAATGATTTTGGAGCCTTTTAGAGAAAAAGGTCTGGAATAGAGAACTAAGTTAGTATTATTTAGCAAATACTTAAGTAATATATACAATGAGAAAAGAGGAAAATGCACTCATTGGCTGGGAATTTATTGAATATTTAGAGCCAGAAAACTCAGTGTTGGCAGAGGGATGAAATTTCCTTAACACTACTCAAAAATTTCCCTATGGTCAAATCCAAATTGAAGTTAATGGGAATCTTGCCAGCAACTTCACTTGGGAGCAGAATATGATCCCTAATAAATATATAATAGATTTACTGTGCTAAATCACATTGTCCTGGAACAGCATTACGTAGTTTATATGATTTTTTTTTAGGTAGCCCATTCTGCTATTTTTAAAACACTGAACTCTATTAAATCAGTGTTTTATATTTAATTTAGTACAGTGGTTTCCATATTTGTATCTGTTGTTTTTGGGCTTTGTGTTTTTGTGTGTGTGTGTGGTTTTTTTCTTTTTTTTTTTAAGAATCAGACAGATAAGAATGCACTGAGCAATACTTTCTCTGTTTAGGGAGACCTGTTCTAAGGAGGAGTGTTAGTTTTAGTTTGAAAACAGTTCTACGCATATGCTAAATTGCTAGTTCAGAGGCAGAGCATTAACTCTTATATAAACTAATTGGGCTAATTCTCTTCTGGAATTTAGGCAAATAATGTAACTGAGATAAACAGAAAGTCACTTATATACCCACATTTATCTACACTTCCTATTTATACTGCTAAATGCTTAAAACAACACTGGCCCATAAATTTGCCTTTTTGTTCTCATTCTTTTGGCAGTGTTTCCTACATGCTGCACTTTTAAGAGTGCAGTTTGGTCTCCTCTCAAATAAATAAGAGCCATGGAAGGAAAAAACTGCAGCTACAAAGTAGTTCTAATCCATTAAATGCAGATGGCCCACAGGGGGTTTAATCATAAGAGAGAGAACACACATCATGAAATATAGAGCTGTTTTCTATCACTTGTTACCATTTGAATGTCTGTCCCAGGAAAGTGAATTCAATATATCTTCCTGGCCATCAGTTGCCCTCTGAATACTCCTTCTCTCTCTGATGTAGCTAGATTTCCCTTTAGAACATACAGAGATGAATGAGCTCTTACCACACGTAGAAGTGAAAGAAAACATTTCTTTCTGCACTAGAACAGATGAGATTCATCATTAAGAGAATGGATTTGACCTTGTCAAGTGGACCAAAGCAATTTATAAACAAACTCCTACAGGGGAGGCTACTTTTGGCCAAGTACTATATTAGCAGTGTTTTACTTATGCCCACTGCTACCTTACAATAACTTCACAAACAGGCTGACTTCCTGAAATATAGGGTGCTGAGAGATATCACAGATGTATCTAGAAACACTGGGATAGCGTAGGGTTACTTTCCTCCCTAGAGGCTATATAGAAATATGTCCACCCACTTTGCTATCTCATTCTTGGCAAAAGTTGCTGATCACTACCCAAATTAAAACTCCATTTGATGTTTAGCATATGTAACAAAGAACATATTTATACTTCAATTTGCCATTATTATATTGTTGTTTGTGTATGCAACACTCAGATGGAAGATAGTGTCCAATATGAAATGAAATGACATCTACCCATTTGAACACTAGCAGAATAACAAAAGCAATTCAGTGTCTGTCTATGTTGTTTCCAATGTTGGAAAAAGAATATGAATAGTCAAAGTTGTTTAGACCAGCCAATACTCCCATTTCTACTGATAACTTTTCTTCCTTTAACAGGATACTTAAACTGCAGGTAAGAATTTTAACTCTCATCATCCCAAGCCTGTGCCACATATGCATTTTAAGTGGGAGCAGTGTTTCAATGGTTACAAAATGGCCAATATCTTTTTGTTCTGTCCAATAATCATAAGAAAGGCAGAAAAACGAGGATATTCAGTGTCTCAGAGATAACCTTATTGTGTGGGAAGAGAAGACTATGTGCCAGCCCAAGGGGATGGCTGCATGATAAAGTGGAGAAAAGACTCACTATATGTATAAGTTACATTTCATTGATAAGAAAGCTTTTACTATGACTTCTAGGATGCACCTCCCTATCTGTATCAACCTTAGTCATGTCAGCAGAGCTGATAGTGTTAGAATCTCCACTCTGTCTCAAAAAAGGGAATCATGGAACATTTTTAGAAGGGAACTGACCAACATAGTCACTGTTCTCTTGGACTCATTTCTCCTATGGCATCTATCCAAACAAAAGAGGTGAAGCTACTACTTACCTTAAAATCTATAGTAATAAGCCTGTATATAGTGATAATGTTTTATTTTTGTTGATACTGCTTTAGAAGTCATAGTTAGGGTTGATGACTGTGAGAAGGAACTCTTTCTTCTAATACCGAGAATCTTTAATAAACTGTATGTGGAGTCCTTCAAGTTATTATTTTCCCAAAGATTTCAGAAAGCATTGAGCCTCCTTCATTTATGAGTCTTATATGAACAGCCAAGAGCTTGATACATATTTTAGTTCAGAAGAAATCTATGCTGTCCAAGTCTTGCCTGCTTCATCATAGAAGCTCTTTAATGTTCAAAAAACAACACAACAGTTTCAACTATGTTTCATTGCCAGGAGATAACAATACTGACCCTCTTGAGGTCAGAACAATGAGAAGAATTTCCCAAGTCCTTAGAAGGCACTATATTGCATATATTCATAGCTGCTTAGCAGATTTATGCCTTGTTCTTCAGTAGGTCAAATTCTGAAGGTCTTCTGCTATTAGGCTGAGAAAAGAGGAAAGGCCACTTGCCTACTTCTTATAGCTATCATTCATTATTCATGCACCTTTCTCTCTCAGTGTGTGCTAGGTGTTTCTGAGTCAAATTTGGAGATGAAGGACCTAGTTGTGATGTTGATTTCCCTAGTTTTATAATCACATCTCCAGTCTAATTTGCAGAGGTGCAAGGAAAAACAGAGTCAGGACCTTGGCCTCTGGACCGAGCATACTTACAATGAAAATATACAAGTTACAGAAAAAGGGAAAGATTGCAGCAAAGAACAAGTGATTGAGTACTACTGTGTAACTTACTTATCTTGACTCACATTTTTCATAAGTATGCATCTGTTTACACTCTTTAAGAGGAAGATCAAAGTTCACAGAGAATTTTTATTACCCTGGGAAGAAATTTATCTCTTTTTTTTTTTTTTTAAGAAGAAAACATGGTTTATTATCTGCCTTAAATGAAACAAAAACAAATCTTTCCCTCTTCACTTTTACACCAGGCAGGAAGCATTCAAGATGTGCAATACTTCATGAAAGGTATTCTGCTATGTCTCAAAATTTTTCTAAAAGCACTGATTCATCCTGAAATCAATCCTCACAGTTTTGCTCTGCCTGAAAATTCATTGCGGTGTTTATAGAGATGATTTTTTGTTGTGTTAAATTTGGTCTTGTAGATTAATGGGGTAATCACATTTCTACTCTCCTTTGGCTTTACTGCTTCTTCTGGAAACGATAGCCTAGGCTAAAAAATGCTATTTTCCATTTATTCTGTATGTCAATATTCAGCAGGGAGACCTTGGGAAGTTGTGAGAGGCAAGAATTCTATAAACGGCAATAGCTTGCTACAGAATACATTTTATTAATTTAAACATCTCCACCTCCATCCATCTTTGGCATCCGATATGCATATATAAAGTGTTGCTGCTACTTTCCAGTTTGAATTCAGAGCTTTTTTTTTTTTTCTGTAAAACAGTTCTGTTACATTTCTACGTTGTAACAGTTCTGTTACATACTACATTGTAGTATGTCAAAGCAAAATCAAGTTTGTTGTTACTCTTCAGGGCTTTACACATCGCTGCTTTTGTTTTGTTAATATGCAAGCTGACTGTCACCTACTTTCTCTGTTTCACCAATGTTTGCAAAGTTCTTGTATGGCAACATATATGCTCCCTCTCTATAGCCCTGATAGACTATTAGAGTCCTGCCATGCAACGCTTTGGCTGACTCAAAAATAATTTCTTTTAAATTGTCTTCCTTGTTTTTGTAGGATCTTATGGATTTGTACGAAAATGATCTAGTGTCGTTCATCTTCCTGAGTGTTCAGCCTGTGACACCTCAAATCAGAAACTGTCCATAGTTTTATGCAGAATGATTAACACAAGCCACTACATAAAATAATTCCTGCACGTCACCAGATTTATGACTTCCTCTCAGCTCCCTGACTTTTAGTTCTCATTCTGAACAAAGCTTCCATATTCTCTTCCCAGTAGATATCACAAGTATTCAAGTCCCTGACTGTCATGCACTAGTCCTCTTTGTCATTAACCAGACTCCACTTTCTTTCTCAGCTGCACATTAGTCTAGCACTTTTTTCTGCTTCCAGCCTTATTATCGTTTCCAAGTACTGGCCAACATATTTTCCACATAAGTGTGTGTATTATTTACTCTTGCTGATGCTGTTTCATATGTGATTCATAATCAAACACTTCTTCCATTCAGTTTTCTACAGAAGTGCTGTCAGCTTCTAGCTTTTACTAGCACCATTCCCCGGTTGCAAATATAGTTCTTGTGGGTTTTAGTGGGAAAATCATGATAAAAGTGAATTAACCACAAGTTACATTTTTTTTTCTCTGTGAATTCTGGAGAAGTGAGAAGCAATGTGCATCTGCCTGGACCTGATTATTTCTTTATCAGCTGCCCTTCTGCAAAGTTTAGGAGGCATGAGGAAATAATACTTGATTTTTTCGTCACTACAGAAGTATCTCATGAGGAGATCCTTTAAATGCAGCTTTCTCTTTGGCTGACCAACGCATGAAAAAAGTTCATATACTGAATGTGGAGAGATTAGCGGAAAGGGAAGAGCTATATGAACTATATGCTACTAGGTAACTTATTTGTATCCTACAGATACATGAAGTTGTATTGTCTGCCCAGCTTTCTAAATAAATGATACAAATAAGATTTTTCAAGGTAGAATTAGAAATATTCCTCTCTATACTTGTCCCATTTTTGTTCCTTCTTCCCTAAGAATTCACTGAGTGAGTTTCACTTTACCTGGATCATAGGTGAGAAGTGGCTTTCCAGCTCCCAACACAAGACTTCAACATCTGAAGCAGAGGAGCCTTAGTTTAATACTGAAAGCATCATTAGGATACAAGACAGAGATATCATTCAACTAAAGGCCGTCAAAGGGAATTCTTCTACATGAAGGATTTCAATATAAGACTCTGGTTTTTGCTACCATGAATACTTAATGGAAGAATCTGTCAAATACTTCTGGAACAGGATGGGAACATTTTCAGATGAGAGTCTACTTACTAGATGATAAAAGTCACTCTCATTCATATTTGTTCTCTTTTTTTCCTTGCATGGTGATTTCTTAAGCTTTTGATTTCAACAGAAAGTAATAGAAGGACACCTCTCCCTAAAATGCCCGATGGCTTGTTGCAAGGATAGTGTCTAGGTGAAAATTGTTATAGTTTTTCAAGTAGAAGAAGGAGCTTAGCCTGAACTCATACAAATCACAGCCCAGTGATATTTCCGCCTGTGTGAGGTTTTCACATTCACTGAAAATTCAAATCCTCCTTTTACAAAGAAGTTTGTAAATTCTGAAAGTTTTAACTGTGAGCTATGCTTTGTGTTACTGAAACTTTGGGATAAGGTGGCCTTTAGGACGTGCTCAGAACAGAGTTCTCCACACCTGAAATGCTTTAAAGTTCAAGACACAGGTAATTCTTGGGCTAGACTTCACCTTAGATGGGGTGCTGAAGTTGTAACCTTTAGATTTAAACATATAAAATGACAGCTAGATGCCTAAATTTTTCACAGTTCCTATATGGATCTATCATAAATCCTTGACTCAGCTCCCAGATTGTTCTCTCTTTTGTCTTTTTTAAGTGATGTCTCTAAAGTTCATGATTTGCAAAGCAGAAATGACCCTGTGTGTCTCAAAAAGTATATGTTTTCCATATGTGCATTACATAGGTTTCAATATTTATTACCATATTTATAAAACAGTGTTACCATGATTAGGGATAACCAAGCTGCATTTTTATATTTCAATATTGAAAGACACTATAACATAATATGTTATATTCTGGTGTCCCCACCATAAGAGAGACATAGATTTGTTGGAGCGTGTTCAGAGGAGGGCCACAAAGATGATCCAGGGGCTGGAGCACCTCTGCTACGAGGACAGGTTGCAGGAGCTGGGATTGTTCAGCCTTGAAGAGAAAAGACTTCGGGGGACCTAATACCTGCCTTCCAATATCTGAAGAGAACCTACAGGAAGGCTGGGGAGGGACTTTTTACAAGAGTGTACGCTGATAGGACAAGGGGAAATGGGTTTAAGTTGAAGGAGAACAGATTTAGGTCAGATTTTAGGAAGAAATTCTTCAGTACGAGGGTGGTAAGACTTTGGAATAAATTGCCCAGAGAAGTTGTGGATGCCCCGTCCCTGGAGGTGTTCAAGGCTAAGTCAGACGGAGCCTTGAGTATCCTGATCTAGTTGAGAGGCGTCCCTGCCCATGACAGGGAGGTTGGATTAGATGATCTCTAAGGTCCCTTCCAGCCTATGCCATTCTATGATCCTATGATTCTATGTTGCTGATATATTCCAAATATACAGGCAAATATTTTAACTGTCATAAAATGTTTATGTTTCAATTTCTTTACATATATTTTAAGCAGTATGTCAAATTTTCTGTAGAAAGATCTGTGAAAGATATTAAAATGCAAAAATTGAAACTGTGACTTTTTCAAGAGAAGGTGATAGTTACAGTAAAGTGTCGATCAGTCAAAACCACATGGATCTGCAATATTTACAAGCCTTAAAGTGAGATTTGCATCCAATTTCAGAAGCTAATCTTTATTTCTGACTTTGTCTTCCGTAAAAAATTGGTTTTTGTTTTTCCAAGTTTGAAGAGGTTATGAATAAATGGTGCTGGGAGGGAGCAGTGATTAATCGATAGTTGGCACTTGCTTTGATGAAAACACCATGCATATTATTAACATAGACAAAATTTTAATGTCATAGTGCTGATTCTCAAACTATTGTACCAACAACATTGGATTGTATCCCCTTCCCTTGTTGACAATTGTGTAGACATCGAGGTGTTGGCAGTGGAGAGCTGCAAGGGAGGCTTCTGTGGGAGGAGGCCAGGGGCTGCCCTGTTCCTAACCTATTGCAGGATACTGCTGACCCCAGCAGTGAAGCTGGTAGCTCCTCTGAGAAAACGTTTAAGAAAAAGCAAAATTGCTGGACAGAGAGAGGAGGAAGTAACAAAAAGAGTGAGAAACAGTAGAGGGAACACCAAGATTAGAGGAGGGTGGGGAGTTGGGTAGAGGTGCTCCAGGCACCAGAGCAGGTATTCACTGCATCAACTGCATCAGACCCACGATGGAGCGGTTATTTCCTGAAGGAACTAAAGCTAGCAAGGAAAGTCCATGTTGGAGCAGGGTAGAAGTGTGATAGGGAAGGAGCAGCAGAGAGGAATTATTACGTATTGACCATCATCTCCTCATTCCCCTTTTCCACTGTCAGCGTGAGTAGAGGGTTTGGGAGTGAAGGAGCAAAACGGCCTGGGACAGGGGGAAGGAAAATTGTTTTAATGTTTATCTTTGTTTCTTACTACCCTAATCTATTTTAACCAGCAAAAAAATAAATTATTTTTCCCCAAGTCAGGCAGTTTTACCCATCACAGTAATTGGCAAGTGATCTCCCTGTCTTTATCTCGACCTGCAAGCCTTCTAATCCTGTTTTCTCTCCCTCTCCTGCTGGGGTGGGGAGCGACTGAGCAGCTGGATAGGAGTTTGGCTCTTAGCCAAGATTAACCCACCACAACAGCCAAATTGGTTCTGAGTCCCAATAAATTGGGTCTGACTAAGACATGTTGTTCAGTCATCAATCTGAAGATCTCAAGTGATTAAAAATCTGCCAATGCCTATAACAAATTTGTTCCACTTGCCAGTCTTTCCCATTGTGAAATATTTTTACATCGTTTCTCAATGTTCTCGTTTGCAAAAATGCCCATCAGTCTCATAGGGGAGTTTACTCTTTTGTGGGCAATTTGATGACGACAGCAATACCCATTTCTGGTATGGATGGAAAAGAGTCTGAGTCTGGAGAAAAACTCTTTCATATTTTGAGTTTAGTGCCACACCTTGGAAAGATCATCTCCTAGCTTTACTTTTTTACCTTTGCTTGCAATATATTGGAAATCATTGGCAGCAGTTATGAGTATTTACATTGCAAAAGACTCATAGAATGAGAAACTAAACTGCTCCAAAAATTTACAGGGGTGAGAAAGATAAGAATATTGTAGAACTAGTACTTTGACGAGTAGACTGCACTATATTAAACATCCCATTAGCCATAAATAGAAGTATAGTATTACCTCGGGCACAGTTGAATGAAAAAATAGCCGAGTACATATAATAAGGAGCAAACATGCACTGTAAAAACATAGCAATCGTGCAAAAGAGAGTACTGAGAACTATCCCTTTCTTGGATGTTACTTTCTACCTGCTAAACATTTTTGTATATCTTAACTGCTCATGTGTGAGAACACATGAATAGGATGTTTTCCTGATACGTTCCCAAATGTAAAGGGTAAAAAGTGATTTGTGTGATGCTTCCCAGCTCCTGTGATGGCTAGTCCATGGAGATGTACTGATCTACCACTGCTAACCTCTTCTGCAGGAAATAAGTGTGACCAGATAAGGAATCAGCAATATTCTATAGTGATATAAAAGAATATTTCTGCTCAGGAAACTTCCATATTAATGTAAAGTGATAGTCTCCTCACATACTAAAGGAAACTCCTAAGTGATATATTTCACCTTATTGGCTGTAGAGGAAGCCTAGGAAAGCTGTTCTTGCCTATCTGAAGTTAGTTTTTGTGAACACTTTATGAAAGTATTGGTTTTATTAATGCCTTCACATTGACTTACTAGGCAGAAGGTATATATATCTTTCTGGGTTTAAGGCATGGAAATGAAAGGCTGTTGCAAGAATGACTATTGGTATAAATTAAAGCCTTCCTAGGTTTGCAGTGGCTTACTATGGCCCATCCCAAAATGACTATGGACAGTAAAGAAGAATACAAATTTAAATCAATGCTGTCTCTGTCTGAGTGCTTGGTCATTGTCCAGGTTGGGACACATTACTCTGAGTATCTGGGAGGACTGGTTCTGCTTACTCCACATGAATTTGCCTCCTCTGGATCTTTCTTTTGTATTGCTGCCCCCTTTATTTTGTGGAGCCACACATAAAGATTGAGATGAGAAGGAAGGCAGGAAATAAGTAGACTATATTTTTTAAAAATGACTTGCACAGGTCTGCACATATACAGCATATCTCACAAAAGTTATGGGAATTAGGTTGTTAAAGTCCCTAAAAGTCTTTATGTTCTCCTGTGGTGAGAAAGTTCTCTTCCCCTTATCCCTAAAGGGGAAGGGAAACCCCTCTGGAGAGGTCATCTGTGATGTTCATTATCTCTGAAATGCAACTATTGTATAAATCAGGTTCAAACAACGTGGAGTACACAAATGTATGCAAACCTCTGAGGGCAAATATGTGGAAAGGTTCCTCCCTCTTCCTACTTCCTTCTCCCTCCCCACAAGCAAGGCTTGCAGATGTTTTCTTCTGCTCTTTATTCTTTTGTTCCTGTTTGGCTGTGACCCTTACTCCCAACTGATTCTTTTTTGTCAAACTTTGTTTTTTCCTGAGCCTTTGATCCTGTGCTTTGACTCTTGCAATAATGAACATGATACTATTATTTTGCTAGATTCATTTTATGATTCTTTACCTCTCAGAGTTCCCATGATCAATAGGATGCACTTCTACTCTGGCAGTGTCTTGCAGAAAAAGAGGAGAGTCTCACAAAAACTACTACCTTGCCTGAGGACAGGTGAAATATACCTTACATATGTAGAATAAATACTTAGCATTATGCGTGGTAACCATACATTTGATTATCCAGTTTGCCTTTGTTTATATTTCTTCAGTTTCCCAGCTATAGGAAACTAGTCAAAGGTTAAAAAAGATACTAATAGAACCAAATTTAGAAGATACACAGCAGATAAGATGCTAGGGCTCCAGTATTGGGTCAGGAATAACAGTTCCTTGTTCTCAGAAAGAAATGTTGCCTTATTCCAAAAGTGTATATACACTTAGGTCTTCTGATGTTTTGTTTTGTGGTTTTTTGTTTTGTTTTTTTTTTTTTTATTTGTTTGTTTTTTTATTTCAGTGCCCAGATATCTCTATTTAATTGAAAGAAGTGGGAGAAAGAGAATCTCTGTCTGCTTCAAGGAAAATAAATGTGCCTACACAGAAAACATTCTAGTTGCTGTAGTTGAGTATCCATCATACAGTATATGACATATGCTGTATATGCTGTGAGAATATCATTAACCATTAATCTAGACCAACCAGTCTTGACCTCTAGCAAACTAGTAAGGTTTTTTTCCATGAAACTGTGATTCAGATACATATATTGAGTAGCATACATGTGTAACAATAGTTATAGAAAGTACATCTTGAGAGAAACTGCATGTATGATTTTTCATACATCTCCTTTCAAGTGCTCCAGTGATTTACTAGAATCTTAAAGTTGGTGGCTTGCCTTTGATGTAAGGTGACTCTGTAGTCAACACAAAGCTGATCAAGGAGACTATCTCTCCTTTGCAACAACAGTGGAGGAAGTTATTTAAGGTTGCTACTGTCAGCTGCACACAGATCTTCGGACTATTTTAATTTATATCATAGGCAGGCAGGCCCCAAGCTGTGCTCAGATGATCAGAAGCAGCAGTAATAACTCGGAAACAATATTTTTTCTCAAGTCTATGTGCTAAGTACGACTCAGCTGGAACAGAGGGAACCGAATGCAACTTTTGTAATTTGATTGGTTGAAATGAGCAATCCATGTGAAGAGAGATAAGGGAGATTATAGTGGCTTGGACAGTAAATCATTGTCTAAAGATTTCTTTTCCTACTTCTTTTCTTTTTAAATAAATGCTTTATTTAAAAGAAAAATCTAGTTAATAATTATTATACAGAGTCAGAAGAAATAAAGAAAAAGCCTGCATAGGAGAAAAAAGTTCAATAAAGAGAGGTAAGTAGAAAGAAGAGAAGGGAACAAGAGTCTTCTGCTTCTTTCCATCTTTGTAAAATATCTTGTCGTTAAACAAACCCCAAAATGTGAAAACAACACCAAAAGAAAAAAAAGCCTTATAATATCAAATCCATATGAAGAAAAATACCTTTGGCAGACAGTAAATCAGAATTGCCCAAGTCGGTTCACTCCAAGACTAGTTGTCTGCAAAGTTGCCTGGAATCAAAGGAAATGCTGGTGAGATCCGTACTTTCGGAGTCCACATTGGTTGCATCTAGCTGAGCCCCAGATAATCCCACTACTCTGTCTCTGATCCATTACCATAGTAATGACATGCCCAGCTAGAAATGTTGAGAAAGGCTTCTAGTGCTTCATTCTCTAGTGATTATTTTCATGTAATTTCATATTTGTGTTTCCCAGATATATGCAACTGAAAATAGAGTAGTGCTTGTTGCAGAGGTGTTGGCAGAAAACTGTGATTTATTGACAATACCAATAAAAAACCCTGCTGGTACATTGGCTGAAAGTGGGCAATTTTGAGTAGGCTTAAAGAAAGGTTTTTGCTGGGTAATAAATTCAAGAAGTATGAATACTTAAATCATGATGTTGAAACATTTCCATACTATAGGACAAACACATACGTTTCTGTTACATTTTATATCCTAGAGTAGCCAAGGTTTGGATCTAGTTCAGAATGTCCCCAAAGTTTAGAAATATTCTGAAAATTTATCTAGAAACTGACATAAAGCAAGTGGGAACAAAAGCAATTAAAATTCATATTTGTAAGTAAATGTCATGAAAATGTGGCCATATTCTGGTCCGGGGTTACTATTTTTTTAAAGACATTTTCTCTGTACTTACATAGGCTAGTGTCAGATAGTAAGTAGTCTGCAGATTTATTCTTCTATTGCACCCTAAAAGTAATTTTAAAATTCTTAAAGACAAGAATATGGAATAGAGTATCCAGAGTATCCAGTGCTCCTTAATGGAGATGTGATTATAAAATGTATACAGAACAGAGAAGTTTAAATCCTGGCTCAGATGAGATCAAAGAAAATCTCTCCCAAATCCTAATATATTTATTCTTGTTCTGTGTCACCTCTACTATCCTAATATGCGTACGTTGTTTCCCATGGATCAAATGTAAAAGGTTTTGCATTTCTCCTCCACTTAGGATGCTTTGCTTGCAAGCCCCAAAATTCATTGTGGTGTTATTGGTTCCAGATTTATAGCTCAACCAGCTTTGTAGTAGCCTCTTCTTTTATGGGTGGACTTTTTTGGACATTATGAAATATATGTCACCTTTTTCCTTTTTGGTTGGAACTTTTTTCCAAATTCCACTAACTTTTCCTTAAGATCTACAGAACATGGATTGCATTTCATTGTCTAATTTAGATGATGCACAAATCACTTGCCATGCCCAGATGATTCTCCATTGAAACAGTTTTCCAAGGTGTGACCACACATTTACTGCTCATCAGTGAAACAACTATCATTATTTGAAATGCTGGAGCTCAGAGCTAACAGCTCATGAGGAGCTACGACAGTCCTGCTTCTCACACAGTTCTCAAGATCTACAGTTCGATGATATAATGAATTCAGCTTTGAGCTCTTGCTATCGGATCAAAAACACTACGGTCACACAATGCAAAATATTTATCTCATGTAAATTTAGTTTACTTCTTTAAATTTAATTGATTGCTCAAAATATTGATTTTTTTTTTCTACTGTTTTTCATTACAGGTACCTGTTAAAGTCACTTTGCAAGGTATGGTTCATAACAGAAATGTAAAGCATACCAACTTTGTCTCTTTGTATGCAGGCTCTTCCTCTCAAAACACTACCTCATATTTATTTTGAGGTAGGATCACAACAGGGTGCATGACACATCATAAAGCCATATTCTAATTTTTTTTTTTGGTAACTTATTTATGTGACTATATCATAAATATTGTTGTTGTTTATAATTAGTCTTATCTAGATAGAAGGTTTTGTTCAGATACTTCCTATGTGACAGTAGGCATATTTATTATTATCCTGGAATTAAGCCGGAACCCTTAGAGTTAGATTTAGAAGTTCAGGCTTCTTAACTTGGGCTTTAACAGACTCAAGTCATTTGGTAGTGACTAGACAATCTTGTAGCACTTGTTTATCTCCACTTTACACTTACCTGCTCTGAGTGCTGATATTTTATATTCTTCTATTTAAAATTGTGATCCATGATTTTCTTTTTAGGAGAGAGTGATTGAGATCCAGTGTGTAAGTTTAAAACCTCAAGATGTATTGACAATCTAACTTCTAAATCAAGTGCCTGTGAAATCGTGATGTTTGTGAGAAGAGATGGAACAAAGCACATCCAGTCCTGAACTAAACTGGAAATTTCATCCCTAGAAAAACAATCTGAAGGTTGCACTTCCTTGAATTGCATCTGGTACACTCATGAAGCTTCCTAGTAATTGTTAGATAATAAACAAACTTAAGACTGATTTTACTTTCTTTTTTAAAATTGTTATCATTGGCAATTATCTCAAATTAATGTTGAACAATTGTATTTTTCAATTCTATATTTTTAGAATTTATTAGATTATTCAGTTACTGTTTATTTTTTTCTCAATACTGATGTAAATTTAGGTTAGAAAGGGAGAGAAGAAAACACGGGCAAAATTCTGCCTTTTTCCTGGTATGAGACATGCAGGTATGAGATACAGTCTTCAGATTGGGCTGTTACCAGGTTCGTTTTCATATCCAATAACATCAGTGGACAGAATTTCTATCTTCTCCCACTGACTGTAAAAATTTGGTACCAGCCGTATACGGACAGTTAAAACTTTGCAAAGGTGAAGGGATGCTTTTGTGAATGGCCATTTCAGATATAAACTAAAACTGTAGCTTCCTATCAGTATAAAGCAGGAGTTGATAGAACATCACAAACATCACTCTGGACAGACTTGCTTGGCCCTGTCAAGCGGCAGATGGAAGCAGCTTTAAATTGAATTGGTCAAACTTTGCCTAAGGAAGTAAGCCGTGTCTGAAACTGATAAAGTTTTTATTATGAAACATCTGAATCTAGCATTTAACTAGAGAGATGGGTCTTGTATATGAAAAAAAAACAGATTGCATGTTGTCAGAAACCGTTTCATCAGGAACAGTTAGAAATGGTAAGTCGAAGCAAAGGAAAATTTTTGTATCAAGGACGACACCTGAAACGAAGACCCTGTAAGACCTGTGGTGAGTACAAAGTGTTATTCCAGCATGAGTCTCCAGTTTCACTATAGCATACGTATACATTATTATTTCTGCTCTTTGACGTATTCTGGAATATGGGAGAAACCACTGCATTCACTCCAGGAACGTGCTGTTGGTGACACATTGATGCTCCAGGTCCAGCTAAGCCACTTCATGAAAGACAAAAATCTGTGCCACTCAGGCTACATTTTGAATTCTTGCTGTCTCTGAGCAGAGGGTGATGGATGAGCTGTGTGCAAGAAATGGCGTAAACACCTCTTGAAAAACCACAGCTGCACTTACATCGGAGTCCTAAAAGTGAAACCAAGTGGGGAGAAATCATGAAAAACTGAAGAAACAAGAAAAATGGGTCCATTTATATTTACAGAGGAAACGATTTTAGAGTACACATAGAATGCTAAAGTAAAGCACAAGTTAGTTAGAGTCCTCTCTTTACATTTGCAATATTTCTAAAGGCTCTCAATGTATCTTTCTCATTGTGACCTTACTCCTGTTGTGAACGCATTTCTTATTTGGATTTCCATGGAATGGTGAAGTTGGGATCAGGATTCTTTTCTTCTTGGCCCCATGTGGAAGAGGAGAGTTTTGTTCTAAAGATTTAACACTCAAAGAGTTCAATCTTGCAATTGGTAACGCATAAGCAAAGAGATGTAACTTTTGATGATAGCATCACAATCTCAAATATCATGTTTGTTTAACTGACACCCATAAAATTTAATTGCTTCAAGTACATTTGTAGTTGCAGTCATCACTAATTCACACATTCTATTTCACTAACTGGAATTAATTTTTTTTTTAACAGAAGACAAATAGCAATAGGAACAATTTGCCCAGGGATGTGATAGATTCTGAATGCATGTCTAAAAGCTGCTGTGACTCAGAAAGAGGTTACAGGTTTAGGACAAGTTAGTAAATGAATTTCTGTTGCCTGTATTTTTGCAATCATGCTAATCAACACAAGTGATATCTGACTTTAAGATACACACATTGGCTTACTAAAACAAGAAATGGAAGAAGTGCTATTTCCGAAGTTTAATTAACTAATAATTTTGTATGTTCTAAATATTTGGAAGTATAACTTTCAAAGCTATCAAAAAAAAAAACCCATAATTTGATATTTTATTTTTTTTTCTAATGATCCTTGTCATTGACTTGGTGCCAGGGATGAAAACACATTTTTTTAATGTATATTTCTAAGTGCCCAAGATATTTGCCCAGTCAAACAAAAAATAATAACCCAGAAGTCCCTGCACAATTTGCATCACTGTGTTCTTAATGTTTTGGTCCTTGGTAAAGACTGGAATACAGTAAGATGCTGTAGAAAAGCTCATACCCTTCTGCTTCTGGGTTGAACTGGGTTTGTGACAGCAAAACTGGCTTTTGTTGACTTCCTCTGGGTTGCCACTGCCTGCTTTGGACTAATAAAGTCCATAATACTCCTCAGTCATTTTTCCATTAAACAATCCAACAGCTATACTCCCTTCCCACCAATTATCATCATAATTCCATGCATAGCTCCAAAAAACTAGAAAATATGTATGATATCTCAGAGGAGAATGATTGAAGGGTGGATGCAATATCAGTTTAATCTTCTTTCAGTACGTTCATATTTATGAATTCGTATTGTTTCTTGTGCATTGGTGGTCCATCTGTGCTTCAAAAATGGAGAGGACAATAAACATAATTTGTAATTAAGATCGCGCTTTTCCTCTTTTTATCACTTTGACTTGGGTTATTTTTCTATATGCGGGTATTTATATAGGGACAGCTAAAAAAATGGGTGGCCTCAATACTGATACAGTCAACGACCTAAATATGCCATATTTGTGATGCTTATTTTTAGTAAAATATTACCTGAAATTGTCTTATTTTACAGAATAAGTATAGCTATTCAATGAGTTTATTCTGTGGAAAATTTAGTTTACTTAGTTTAAATTCATGGCGTTTTAACCCACTTGTTTCTGTACCAAGAATTTAGGTACACTCACCCGCACAAAACACACGTATACTACACAAAGACAGAAGCTTTCATTTTGTGTGGAGAAACATCCATCTTTCTAGCCATGGAAGGGAAGGGAAGTCTCCCAGGAGCTCATTCCAAATGCAATGTTAAGTTTAAAATAAACAGAATAATTGCACTGTTTACAGGATTTCTTTTATTGCTATCCTTGTGATTGCTGCAATTGTAAATAAATGTGCTCCTTGCCACAAATTTGTTTTGTTTTCTAGAAAGAAGGACAGATTTGCTTCCTTTCCCTCCAATTATAATAATGGGCAATATATGTTTGCATTTAGGTTTCTTTAGCCAATGTAAGCCAGACAGCCAGGCAGCTGTTGATCTTAAAGGATTATCACAAAACAAGTTCACTTAGTTTTAGATTGTAATTTATCATTTGAGATAAAATCCTGATTGTGTTTTTAAAATAGTTGCATTTTAAAAACGGCAACTCCAAAATGTACACTATATATGAAAAATGATGTACTCTTCCATGAGAAACAACACTAGTCCATAGTGAACATGTCTGAGCACTTAGTTAGGCTATCAAGATAAACTCATGCTCATGTCAGCCCTACAGCAATTGAACGCAAAAGACCAAAACATCCTGACAAGAAAGCAAATTTTCTCCTGGAACTTCTGGTTGTCTTGGCTCAGGCAAACTGGTTTTCATCACCTCTTTCCCTAGAAGTTAAAGGTAAGATTAAGGCTATATAATGTTTGAAGGACCTCCTCAGGACCCTTGATGGCTTTTGGATATCAGCAACATAATTTTATTTTTCCAGGAGTCTGATTCAAATCTGAATTAGGCTCCCCCATAGCAGGGGGGTTGGAACTAGATGATCTTTGAGGTCCCTTTCAACCCTAACCATTCTATGATTCTGTGATTCTATATGTACGTGTACCATTAATGTAAATAGATGCACAGTCTACTTAATGAACTGATACTGCATTCATTTTGTGGTTGGTTCTTAAGAAAGTAGTTTCTCAGGTGGGATTTGTTGTTGATTCATCCCATAGCATCAGCAGATCCTACAGTACTACCAGAAAATCATCTCTGTGTAGGACAGTCCCTTAATGCAGGAAGAAAAAGAGAGACAGCTGCATCCTACTCACCTCTGTCCTTCTGGTTTAATAGAACAATTGCAAAGAAATGTTTCCATCTCATGTCAGGGCCAGCTGCAGTTTTGACTTCCTGATACCTTTAGTCATTGATGTAATCTGAAGCAGTATAAGGATTTTTCAAGTACAAAATGGGCAAAAACCTTAAATCAGTTCACTGGAAACACATAAAAGTGTCATGTCCTGGCAGTGGTTTGTCCAAACCTGAGAATGAAAAAAAATTGCATATGGAAGGTTCTAGTATAGTTTCAAGATGCAGACAGAAGCATCTCATTTTAACCTATGTAAAGACTAGAGATCTTCATACTGACTTGTCCCAGAGAAAGTTTTTTACTTAAAACTTAGAAATATTTTCAAGTAATTACTTTCCTATTTAAAAAAAAAATCAAGAACAGCATTGGTAGAATTGACAAACTTCATTTGATTTCAGCAAATGTTTTAATGGAAAAAACCCAAATAAATCTCAAGTAAATTTAAGAAGACTCTAAATTTAAGTATTTTGATTACAAGTACATTTTAATAAAGAAAATATACCCACTTTATTTATACTTTCAGGAAGTTCTAAACTCTTTGAAAGATTTG
This sequence comes from Tauraco erythrolophus, assembly GCF_009769465.1. Taxonomy (NCBI): domain Eukaryota; kingdom Metazoa; phylum Chordata; class Aves; order Musophagiformes; family Musophagidae; genus Tauraco; species Tauraco erythrolophus. The sequence goes on from NC_141468.1 coordinate 49,230,440, forward strand.
TTGTTACTATTTCTTAGGTTGAGCTGAAAATATTTTTTTGCTATATTTTCACTTTATCAGTCAGTAAGAAACTAAATTCTTGCTGGAATCTATTCTGACACGATTTTAAATGTTTTTAAACGGTATGTTTCTTTTCATAAGTACAAATAGGTGAACAAAAGTGAGAAACGACTCAAAAAGCGTAGCCAGATTTTTTAAATTTTACATTGAAATTATTAAATATACAGTATACCAAGCGGTTTTTAAATAATTGATCTCTCTTCTGTACAGAAAACATGAGCAGTGGTCTTATTCTGTCACTTCTATATATTTATCAATCCATGTGTCTCAAGCATTTATAAGCATCTGTCATCACTTTCCTCTGAAAAACCTTTACAAATAAACCATTTGGGTTTTTGCTATTTGATAATAGGTAAATCCTGTGGTATTATGCTAGTATACGACACAGGACATCATTAGCAGAGGAACGGAGTCAGCAATAAAATCAGCTGGAGATTAAGCTCATTCACAAAACTTCAGTCCCTGGTGAGCGTAGTGTTAAACATGCTCGATTGCTTCATTCAATAGTCCAGCCATTGACAGGGTCCCAAAACCCTAGTTAAGTTTTTATAAGGCTTTTCACTAGAGAACATAATTGTTATTTCCACATACCTACATTCAATTTTCAGGGATTACTTAAAGTGTGAATTCTCAGGTATTTCTTCCAGCTGTCTCCTGTCAACCCATAATCCCATATGCTCAGCTCTGTCCCTGCAGGGTAGGCACTTGATCCTAGGGTCAAAGGTCCGTTAGCTCTTGACTAATGCACCTCATTAGAAGAGGAAAGCAGAATGTGTCCAGCAATTCAAATGTCATGAGAAGTAACAGAACTATATATTTTTAATCATGTTAAACAAGTTTGTTTTATTTTAGACACAATGGAAAAAAAAGCTGAAGGCTTCTCATTTATAATCTTTGAAAGAACCAAGTGTCTCGTTTGCTGTACATTCAAGTGTGATGCAGGAGTGTTTAACTAAATTGAGAGGAAGTAAAATAATTAATAATCATGTGCAGTATCTTTTTTTATTGCAGTAAGAATCTGGTCATAAATTAATAACTGTCATTACTCAGGTATTTGAACTAAAATTAACATATTAGTTAAGTCAAATGCTGTTTTTCTTAGCACTTTATGTTAATGTTATTAATGGTTTTATCCTGTGTCAAAAAAATAATCACCTCATAAACCAAAAGTTTTTGATTAAACCATGAAACTGGAACTCAGTACAACTGAATCTCTAAGCAAATGTAAGACACTACATTTTCTACAAAAGTTTTTTATGAGGTCACTGTAGTCACAACCAAATTCTCTTTGCTTTAGAAATCAAACACAGTTATTTGCATTTAAACAAGACTGTGTTTTGAATGCTTTATAACTTTAAACTGACATCAGCAATTCTGGCTATTTGTCATGATTGCATTTTAAAGGAGCTTTACAAGGTAATTATGTGAGCTAACTTGTTTATTGAATTTGAACTGTAATTATTCAATTATTGAGCCTCATTTACTGCAGTAAGTCAGCTTACACTCTGGTATCCAGATAGCTTAAAAGAAAGAAATGTCAGCTATAGTTGTACACCAACTGTTATTTAAACAAATGAGTTTGTGTATTCATTGGATGGAGCTACAGAAGTTGAAATCTTGATGTCACCAAAGGCAAAAGCACTCTCTCACTTATTTCAAAGTGGTCTGAAATGTCCCTAAAATTTATTCCATCAGGCTTCTACCTGACAAGCATTCTGTGACAGTATGTAGGATTTTCTGACATATCCAGGCATTTTCTGGAATACAGGTAAACTTTAAACATGTGATTTTTGTCATTAGAGGAAACAATACCACAGGGATGGATGTAATGTTATGATCTCAGTTTTTATATTATGACTAAAAGTGTTTTTCTCATAATATTTTGATGTCAGAAAAATCCTGTCACTTTTTCTATGTGTAGTTACTTCTAATGTAATTATGAAACATAAATGTGAGACAAGACATTTTCTTTTATTGAATTAACTAATAAACTTGGAAAATGTTGGACAATTCAGGCACAAAATTCTTCCTTTGTCTTGAGATTATCACATTCATAACAGCAGTAGTTTTATGCCTTATTTAATGTCTCTCATTCTGAATAAAATGTGATTGCACACTGGTTTAGAGATGTATTAGTGAGTAAGATGTTTTAGTGAGTATTTTTTGTTACCACTTTATAGCAAGTAAGTCTTGAAGATTTTTTGCAGCATATTAGGTTTGATACCATTGTAAATAATACCTTTTATATTATTTTAACTTCTTTGAAATTAAAAGACTACAGAAATTGATGTTTTATTCTGTCTGGAGACATAGGAGTTACACAGTGAGTTACCTGTTTGGTTTTTTTTCTGTTTATTAACAAGAGAAATAAATGTCAAGTTTCTTAAACAAAATGGGTGCCATCTAATCAAGCGTTTTCCTTACTCACATCTCTTTCAGCCAGCACTCTTATTGAAAAAAGATGACCTATTAAGGTCCCTTTTCAAGCCAAACCCCAGTTGTTTGAGCTGTGGAACATTTTTCTCTCAGTCTTTATTTTAGAGCGTATAGCTATGATTTTCTACCTGAGTTCACAACCCTGCTCATAAACAGTGTCTGCACTGACTACTTTCTGCTAAACACTTGGCTCACACCATTCATTTCTCTTGAGTGGTCTTCCACTGTGTCTTTCTCCCAGCAACTTCTTTAAATGAAAAACAGTGAAATTTATCAGCTCATCCTGTACCAATAACACAGTTTAATTTGAGTTGTACTAGTGAGAGCAGAGTTACTGGCTAACCTCATATTTGTCTCACCAGCACATATTATTTCCAAGTGTCATTTACTACAGCCATAAATGCTAGCTTTCTGGTTTGTAAAAGTTGTACTAAACCCATCCTGCTCATTGAAGGAAAACAGTTACATCTGAGGTAGCTCTCACTACCAAATTGTTGTGCGCAATTATTTTCCTGCTGGCTGTTGTTAGCTGCTATGATTCTCTTGATAAATGAGTAAAATAGCCTTACTGGCCCTCAACCATCTCTTAACTGTCTTACCTCTCCTAGCCTTCTCTTTAGTTTTACAAATGAATCCACACACAAAAAGGTCGAAGTTGTCAGAAGAGGAACTTCCCTCAAAGTGTTTTAATGATGGTTAATGGTCACAGCTAGAGATGTAAAGTACTGTGGTAATTATGTGAATTTGAAGAGATGTACTTATATATGTTTAACAGGCCTATTTGCAAATAATCCACACAAATACTTGCTTCCTCAGACTTAGTAGTTACATCTTTTATGGTGCCTGAAGATGACAGTAGTTTTTACCCTTCATTTCACTGGACTTGGCACAAAATTCACGCTCCTGATGGTCCTGTTCCATAACCAACATGCTGTTGAAAAACTGACAACTAATCACATAGCAAAAAGGTGAAGGGCTGCTTGAGGACTGACAGTGCTTTTCTGTGACTTCTATAGTGCTGGGAGGTCAAATCTGTTCATGACAAGAAAGTGTTTCCCTTGTCTGTTTATCAAGAAGCACCAAACATTTTGCATAGCAATGATATTCTGCTCTATTCAAGTTGCTCACTTAAGAAGAAGAAAGTATCTTTCTATGAAGGCTACAGATGCAAAAGCAGAACAGACGTGCTTTGACAGAAAAGTAGATTGGAAACATATTTGGGTTTACAGAATACTTTCTATCCTTCAAAGATATTGAAAGGCACACATCTCTACTTCATTTCCATTATTGTAGTGAGAAAAGGCTTAGAGAGACAACAGTTAAGAAGCTATAATCTCAATATTAATGCAAAAGTTATATATTTCAGATTGCTACTGCTCTGCGTCTGCAGGCCTCCTCTTATGCGTCCTGTTTTATGAAAAATATGTATGCTTTTGATTTAGGAACCAATAATATTTTAAACTCTAACGTTAAAAGCAGAAAATATAAAAAAGAAAAAGAAACAAGTGGGGAAATGATTGAATTACATAGGACATATTTTTCCTTTAAAATACAGTAAAAGATTCAACAGTTCAAATCGCTCAGGGGTGATCACATTTCTTTCAGAAGGTGCTCTGTATCTTGAGGGCAGTGTAAGTATCAAATACTGCTGATAGTTCAGCAGATGCATTTTTTATTGAAAGTCACAGAAAAGAGTTGCAATAAAACCTGCATTAACAGCCAGAGCTCAAGCTGAGGCTGCCTTGTGATTTATGCACTCTCCTTTGTTTTGATCTTTTAATGAATGTGACTTGCCACATTATATACTATTCTGGGATTTTCTCCTTCATCACTCTCATTACTATACTCCCACTGACGATCCGATTATGCAGTTTCATATGATTCAGGAAAAAGAAAATCAGCTACTAGCAGTCGTCTGTGTGTGATTTTGTACATTCTTATGGCTGGGGTCTGATTCGAAATGCAGGCAGAAGAGCGAGAGGACTCTAGTTGCTTTTAATGGACTTTGGGTCAGGGTACGAATATAATGCTTTTTCAGGGCATACCATTTTAGGTTATCCATTGTGCATCTAATTGTTCTTTTCAAGTGCCCTTCATCTCTACATAAAGCTAGTCACAGCAAATAAAAGAAAATAAATTCACAGTTTCTCTACTATTCAGAATGGACAAGCTTGATTTTTTTCTTAATTTTAAGGAATAATATTCTTTAGGAAATACCTTAATCCAGAGACTGAAACATACGGAGGGTTGTTCAAGTACCATCTATAGCTCTTATTTACATTTGAGACTCTCTATAAGTTTTTACATTATACTTGCCTCATGAAAATAACTTGGGGTAAGAATCATTTTTCAAATGTTATTAATAGATAAAAAGTAATCCAAGGATAAATGCTTCCAGACTGCAGCTACTGTGTGTATCTAGGCTAGACATATATATCTCAGTGTTTTGTTTTTTCAGTCTGACTAATTGTCTTTGTCTTTAATGACTCTCCTTTAAATGTCTGCTTTATGTTTCACAAATACTTAATCATTGCTTTTCTTCATACATTGATAGAGTTTAAACACGCACATATGAACCGAAGTGACGTTACCTGAGGAAATGTTGGGCAGAAATCTGATTTTTTCCCATCATTCAAATTAAATCCTTTCTCCTAGCTGAAGCCCACAAAACCAATCATGCTTTTTCTCTCTTGCTGTAAATACAGGAAGAAAAGTTTGTGGAAATGGGAATTTTTACAATATGCACAAAGTATACTTAAAAGAGGAACACAGGAGAAAACATCTCAGCTCAGGACCCCATCCTGGCCTGTATGAATTGTACCAAGAAGACTAGTAAGCATACTCATGCAAGTAAATGTTACACACGTGTTAAAGACTAGAAGAATGGTGTCTCATAGATGGAAGCTCTTACACTCTAATGAAACACCTTTGTGTATGTTATGTCAATGGAACAGCATGTGGCTTTGGTACATATAAAAGTGATTATGGAAGTAATATTAGGGCCTGACTTGCCTTTTTCTGTTGGTTTCAGGGCTTCAGGCTCCCTAATAGCTTTAACCCAAGTCAGAATGATAGACATCTTCTCACAATAAAACTTTCAATTCTTTTAATGGCCTAGAAGCCCTTCAAATCTGTCATTGGCATTTATATTAGAAACATTTCCATTAGAGAAGATTTTACAATTTGTCTCTGATTTTTCTTTGTTACTTTTTTAGAAACTGTAGATAGTCTGGGATATTTTAAATAATGGTGATTTGGTTTCTGGTTATTTATTGACTTTTCCCACATGATGTGTCTTGAAACTATGGTGTAGCACATGTCCAGATTTCAGAGAAATCCAGAAATGTAGTGCCAGATGATGCAGCTACAAAGAGTATGTCGTAGTGCTAGCTTGATTGTATTGGCCACTGATAACCTGCTCCATCTGTCTTGCCTTTGACATGTAGGCTGGACAGGAGAGAGACGGGGCAGCCTCTAAAAACAGGAATCATTATGAGAAGAAACAGAAGCCCAGCAGCAATCAAGTATTTTGTTGAAAAGTTCAAGAGATCATCTTATTTTTTTTTTCTTCTTTTACCTACTTTAAAGTCCATTATCACAGCAAACACGGTATTTCTGTAGTGAGTCATGGAGGATGACTCAGTCTTTTTACCCTTCTTCAGTGCAGTGTTGTTGGTTAAGATTCTTGAAGTCCAGTTGGTCAGCCAAATATCTGGGCTTGTCTCTTCCTTCTCCCATTTTTGTAGCCCAGGACTTAAACTCTGATCAGCTCTGGCACAGTTACACTTCTTCAACACTTTGTACCTATCCTCCTGATATATCTTTAGGATGAGTTCTCCTACAAACTATAAAAGCTTTCTCCCTTCCTTTTCCTTGTAAACAGCTTTGAAAATGTCAAGTCCGTTAATATATAAATAGCCTAATTTGTGTACTATGCATTGTTATTCATTATATTATACTGTATATGGGCCATATGTTCACATATGCACATATGTACACAGTCAGTTAAGAAAGATTAGTATCATTTGTTTATACATACACAGGAAGTATTAATTTTTTAAATATTTTGTGACCTGGATGATATACAGGTCTTTGCACGTGGCAGACTTCACTGCCTAGGGAAATCTAAGTTCTCTAGCACAAATACTTAGGAAAATGAGTTTAACCTCTAGTGCTCCGAGATGAAAACACAGTCCAAACTCATAGCTTTATTGGAAATTTCCATATTAGCAGTTCATGTCATGCCTTCCAGCTACTGGCTAGATGAAGTGATATTTTGAAACAGCAGAATAATTGTCTCAGTACTTCAGAGGTTAACATAAGTATGGTGTCCATGCCCATGACAGGAGGGTTGGAACTAGATGATCTTTATGTCCCTTCCAACCTAAACCATTCTATGATTCTATGATAAAAATCTGGGTTGGGAGAAAGAGGGAAATGTTAAAGAAAAATGAAATATGCCAGCTATGATATGACTATTCATATCATGTTGTGGTTTTAAGTGGTCTTCCCTTTTGGTTAGACAATAAAACTACTCCATGTGTAGAAGGAGTATAACCCTCCATTTCATGGAGCAAAGTCCTCTGTGAGTAATAAATTTTACTTCTTTCCAGATTCAATTACAAATTCTTCCTTCTTTCTTCAAATGATATTGAACTTAAATACAATTTTTCGTGGCCCATGATACTCATACTGGGCTGAATACTATTCCAGCTCTGCTATTTCACTTTCATAACTTCCTTAGCTCATCCTGTGAACAGAGCATGAAGCTTTCGAGTAGTGGCTTCTGTTTATTCAGATGTATTTGGTTTAGTTCCTTATCCTTCTGGTTTGAAAGCTAGCACTGGCACAGCAGATTGAAGTTTTCTGGAAAATGATTGTAAGTTCCTAAAAACTATAATTACAGCCTTACAATATCTTTAGCTGTGGCAAATACCAGACACAGTTACTGCAACACAGCGATTATGATGCCACTTTATCAGAAGCACGACAATTCATAGACTAGTATATAGTTCTGATCACAGCCAAGATCCCTGGTTTAGCCCCTGGGTCTGGGGATGCCCAGGTAGTCCACAAAAGCTGAATGGAAGAAGTTCAAGAATGCAGACCAAACAGTGCTTGTTGTGCCCATTTAGAAACCGTAACAATCTCCCTGCCTTAGTCAATCATCTCTGCCACTTTTATATGTTGTCTCATGAAGACCTCAATAAGGTCTTGATAATGGTGCAAGGATTGTATAGCAGCTTTTACTGGCCCACTCTGCTGCATTTCTTTCTTAGTAGGAGATCTGTTTGCTTAAGGACTGCCTACCCATGAACGTTAACCATTTGTGATCACATAACACCCTCCCCCAAAATGCGTGTCTAAAATTAAACTACAGATGGTATTCACAAAGGTTAACCTTAGCCTGGGGTGCCAAATCCGCTTAGAATTCCTCCACAGTCAATGGAAAAAGGAAATGTCTCCTTTAACACAGTATTCCTCAATCTGTGCTCTGGGAACCAGTAGTGATCTGGAAGACATCTGATGGTAGTTCATGAAAACGTTGGAAACATTTAACCTTCCCCTGCAGAAAACACCTTCAAACTATATACAGAAATTCCTACGTATGCACGCAAGCAAACAATCAATTTGGGAGATTTAAAAAGTAATAAACAAACCTTGAATTGAAAGGGCATTTTGCTGTAAATGAAAACCATTATGACAGCACTTCATAACACAGTACTTAATTATTTTTTTTTGAAGGTTTGGTAGACTTTCAATTAGCAAAAGAAAAGAAGGTTAATTTTAAGTCTTTCTCTCCCGGATGACTACACAGAGGTGTTGAGGAGACACGCTTGCCTAAGAGTTGGTTCTTATAAAAGCCCTCACATCTTAAAATAACAAAACATGAAAACTGATGTCTGTGCATCGAGTATGGTACGCTCAATGGTCATTTCTTGAGAGCTCTTCCATTGGATAGTTAGTATTATATGATATACTTTCAAAGGATGTTTTGAAGAAGGAATTTTAAAAAATATACTCAACAAATTCACATTAAACTGAGTGACTGGAGTCTTTAGTTTTTGAAATAAATGGAGATGTTAGTTTTCAAGGCAAAGAGTTAAAATCAGAAGCATTATTGAAATCAGATGGACTTATGCTATGTCACATAAAATATTCTAAATTGTAGCAAGTAAAAATATAATCTAATGAGTGAACTTTTTCATTTGTTATTTTATCTGACTAAAGATTTTGCTAATTACAGCAGCTTTATGGTTATTTGTATCACATAAAATTCATTCCCATGTGGAATGCACCATAAGGATTTCTGCCTAACAGATGGGTTTCTCATGCTTTTAATTCCTTTTGGAAATCTTAGCTTTGTTGTGTATGAAACAAAAAGAAGAAATTGTTGCGAAGGTCTTTTTTTGTGCACTCCTTTTCTATTCTGAGCTGCCCCAGGGAACAAATCTGATGCTGTATGCAGTGAAGAGGCTAGGTTAAAAAAAATAAAACTCTTTCAGTCCATCTCCTTGAGTGTTCAGCATCATATTTTCTAACTTTAGAGTTACATATATTTACTGTTTTTTACTCAACTTGCACTCTAGATCCACTGGCGGTAAATTATAATAATCTGTACTGTGATCATAAATCACATCTTAGTTAAGAGTTTGTTTCCAAACAATCTGTGTCTAGCATCTGATCCCATCCCAAAAGTTCATAGATTCATAGATTTCTAGGTTGGAAAAGACCTTAGAGATCATCGAGTCCAACCATCCCTAATCCCCATTAAACCATATCCTCAAGTAGCTCATCCACCCTATTCTTAAACACATCCAGGGATGGGGACTCAACCACCTCCCTGGGCAGCCTATTCCAGTGGCTGACAACCCTTTCAGAGAAGAAATACTTCCTAACATCCAACCTGAATCTCCCCTGACTAAGCTTATGCCCATTTCCTCTTGTTCTATCACCCGTCACTAATGTAAAGAGCCCTTCCCCTACCTCCCCACCATCTTTTCTCAAGTATTTATAGGCCGTAATCAGGTCTCCCCTCAGCCTCCTCTCCTCCAGGCTAAACAGCCCCAACTCCCTCAGCCGCTCCTCATAAGTTTTATTTTCCAGCCCCTTGACCAGTTTAGTCGCCCTTCTTTGGACTCGCTCCAGGAGCTCAATATCTCTTTTAAAGCAAGGGGCCCAAAACTGGGCACAATATTCCAGGTGCGGCCTCACCAGCGCCGAGTACAGGGGCAGGATCACTTCCCTATTCCTGCTGGTCACACTATTCTTGATACACGCCAGTATCCCATTGGCCTTTTTGGCCACCTGGCCACACTGCTGGCTCATATCAAGCCGATAGTCAACCAACACCCCGAGGTCCTTCTCTGCCAGGCAGCTCTCCAGCCACTCCTCCCCGAGCCTATAGCGATGCTTGGGGTTTTTATACCCCAAGTGAAGGACTCTGCACTTGGCCTTATTAAAGCTCATGCCATTGGCCTCAGCCCAACGATCCAGTCTGTTCAAATCCCTCTGAAGGGCCTCCCTACCCTCGAGCAGATCGACACAGCCTCCCAGCTTGGTGTCGTCCGCAAATTTACTGAGGGTACATTCAATCCCCTCATCCAGGTCATTGATAAAGATGTTAAACAGAACTGGACCCAGCACTGAGCCCTGGGGAACCCCACTGGTGACCGGCCTCCAGCCGGATTTAGCCCCATTTACCACCACTCTTTGGGCCCGGCCATCCAGCCAGTTTTTAACCCAAAGGAGGGTGTGCCTATCCAGGCCAGCAGTTACCAGTTTCTCAACCAGAACACCATGAGAAACTGTATCAAAGGCTTTACTGAGGTCAAGGAAAACTACATCCACAGCCCTTCCCTCGTCAACCAGGCGGGTCACCCTGTCATAGAAGGTGATCAGGTTTGATTGGCAAGACCTGCCTTTCATGAACCCATGTTGACTGGGCCTGATCACCCGGTTAACCTGTGTGTGCTCATTCATAGCACTCAAGATAACCTGTTCCATGACTTTGCCCGTCACCGAGGTCAGACTGACAGGCCTATAGTTCCCCGGATCCTCCTTCCGCCCTTTTTTGTAAATGGGGGTAACATCCGCCAGCCTCCAGTCCAGCGGAACTTCCCCAGTGAGCCAAGACTGCCCAAAGATAATGGACAGGGGTTTGGCAATGACATCCGCCAGCTCTCTCAGGACTCTCGGGTGGATACCATCAGGCCCCATAGACTTGTGGGCATCCAGCCGAAGGAGCAGATCCTTGACCCGTTCCTCTTGGATCACAGGAGCTTCGATCTGCTCTCCCTCCCTGCACTCAGACACCGAAGGCCAGCTCACCTGGGAACTGCTGACCTTATTATTAAAGACTGAGGCAAAGAAGGCATTAAGGACCTCAGCCTTGTCCTCGTCCCTAGTGACTAACGTACCCAACTAAAACTACCTAACTAAAAGTACTAACTAAACTACCTAACTAAAACGTACCTAACTAAAAGTTGCTCCTCAGGACATTTGTTTCTCTTCTCTTGAACTACACCAATTCATCTCATGAAGTGTATTTCTTACATGTCTCAAGAGATCTCCCACCATAAGTGTTCTGAATATTTATTGTTCCAGTAAAAAGTAGTAGAAAAGATGCTCCATGTGTGAACAAAATAGTAACAAATAGAAGACTTGACATCTCCAACTTTCTAGATTTTCTTAAAGATGGGTAAAGTACTTAAATAATAGACTAAACATTAGTTCTAAGGAACAGAGAATGGGTGACATAATAAGCTGCTAAAATTTTTGCATACTAGTTTTAAGGAATTGAGCTGTCTGATCAGAACTATAGGTTGCAAATAAACTGTAATCGTGGCATACAAATCACATCCCAGGATGCCTGATTTTGCAGATTACTCACATTTTGGAGTACGCTGTGACTATTTACTAGATAGCAAGTCTAGAAAGGGTATTTAAGAGAACTAAAGTGAGGGCAGCAGCTTCACAGCTCACTCTTTCCCCAGTATGGAGTGTTGCTGTTAGCTGAGGACTTCACAAGGACCAGGGAATTGTAAATGGTTTTCCACTGTGTACATGTAACTGCAGAAAACTAGATACAAAATACAGATTTGTGAAGTCCCATTGTATTCTGGAGAAGTTTACATGTCTTATTTCTGCCTAGGTTTTTAATCAAAAGTTTCCTCACATTCTTCTATCTATCCAAAATGAGATAATCTTGGAGGTGGTGAAAAGGTAGCCCTTTCAGAAAAGAGAAAGGAAAGTAAAAAGCTGAAACCAGAGTATTATTTTTCAAAAGATTGAGCAAAACTCAGTAATTTCTTAATGTGATTTCTTTAATGTGATTACCTGCATTTTTGAACTGAATATGAAAACATAATAATTTTAATGAACTTGTGTTTAAGTCATGAGAGAAAAATCAAATATAGTCCCATCTAATTTCTTTGCATAATTTAAAACAAATTTACCTTTAAAAAAAATGAATCAAATGCTTACAAGTAGATACATATAACAGAAATGCATATGGAACAAAATTCCACCATTTTTTGTGAATGTGAATATTTGGATACATACTTTTGGACCTCACCAAAAGCTGGCGGGAGAATGAAAACGTCATCTGGAAAATGACATTTTGAGATTTTTCTGACTAAGAACAAACACTCTGCACTTCTATACATGCTACAAACAAAATGGCTAGGAGTGGGTAAGTTTTGTTTTCTTTCAATTAAAATGTTTTATTTGAATTTATCTTGGATGTTCCATCATAGCATGGAAAGTTTCGACTTGAAGATCACTCAAAGAGAAAAAAAAGTTTTCTGAAATAATAGTGTAGAATATTTTGACAAAACTTTTGTTTGTATTTCTTTCTTGATTTGGATATGCATTTTCTACAAAATTAATGAAATTCTGTGAAATATTTTCATTCCAAAGATGCATATTTTTATTGCGTAAAAAGATCTAGGTTTTTGAAAATCTATTCTTAACTTATGCCTTTTCAGTTAGAAATAGTATTTTCTCTCAAAGATCTTACGAATTATGTTAGACTAATCTTTATCCTGAACAAAAATTGTCTCCTAAATAGGAATTTGCTTTGGAACACATTGAACACAACTACTAGGTCAATGAGCCAGTGTGGAAAAAGGATTATTATCAGAGAAATGAGATGAAGAGACATTACAGATTCACCTACACGACACAGTGCAGTGCTATGTAGAAATACGTTATTTAGTTCTCAATGAGAAGCAGGGAGATAGAAAACATTTCTTTGAAAAATTCCCAGCTGATTCTACAATGAAGTCAAACAGTTCACTTATCATAATGCTATTATAGTACCTCCTTCTAAATGAAGATTAATAGCAACATGTTGCATTTGTTCCTAAATATAAAGATTTCCATTTAATAAGCTCTCCGTGAATCATATCCTCAATGCAACCATTTTCCTCATTTCTTGCAAAAATATCTACCTCTGTTGGCTTTTAGTTATAATCCAGGGCAATGTCTCTCTTGCAGACTGTGTGCGTTTTTCACAAACATGTCAACATACACTCCTCGAGGAGGATATTGTTTACTTTGGATAAAACTGCCTTATGAAGGATAAAACCATTCTTTGTGAACACTTATGAAGGACAAGAGTGACTGCACTACTTATGAAATGTTTCGTTATGCAGTATGTGGTCTGCATTATATAAATAATTCTTTCCCCCTCATCTACTTCTCTGTGGGCATATTGAATAAATAATTAAAGGGGGAAAAAAAAGAGTAGGAAGAAATAAGTATAAACAACTCGAAAGATGATTCATAAGTTGAGTTACGTTAATTGTATTTCCTACATCAAACATCAAAGTGCATTTGGTAACATTAAATATCTGCATCTTTCCAAGATTTTATACTTTGGCTTTCTTTAGGGTGCTGATAATTACACACAATAACCTCATGGAAAATGTCCCCAAAAGCTTTGTTTAGTGTTTATTTTCGCAGAGCAAGACACCACTTATAATCTCTTTTTTTAAAGGGCTAGTTCTTTGCTCTTTGTTATGGAAGTTTGTTGGGAGACACTGCTGAGTCCACAGTCAGAGTATGTAAGGGCTTATCGCAGTCACATAACTTTTGTTGCCTTTATGAGGCTTGTCAGCCACAAGAGAGAAAAAAAAAAACACCAAAAACCCACAAGAGTAGCAGAGCACTAATCAAAATCACTGCATTTTGGCTACTTTCTTTGAGAATTATTATATACCAAAATATATTTTTTTTTATTTATATTGCAGTAATGGTTAGAGGCCCTGATCAGTGATTTAGGGTAGTATTTTCTAAAGTGTGTAAGTAATGCAACAGCTACAGTCATAAATGAACAAGGGCAACAGTTTCACATTTTAGGTCTGTAAGTCTGAATTTCAGGTACTTGAAGTCCATCTGGTGGTTTTTTTTCCCTAGTAGACCTTGATTTCCTCTATTTCTGCTGTTGGATGCTCGCAGAACTTGCCCAGCTGTGCCAACACAGGTGATAACGCACACATAGGTATACCAAGAGTCATGGTACGGACCTTTTACCATCTATATATCCTGATGGGCCTGCTCTAGAAGACAGTTCTTATTAAATAAAAGGAGAACTCCTATCAAATCTGGACTGACTAGAACCAAGACTGAGAAAGCAACATCCTCCTCTGCTCTCCTTTGAGAGCTGCAAAATAACCCTTCAGCTTCTTAAAACAGTGAAAAGATGCAAAAGTCAGGAAACTGACTATTATGTGTAAATCAGTCACTATCTTATTTTCTTTACCTCAGGATAATTTGAATGACAGAAGCCTATGAAAAATCATCAACAGGATGGAATAATACACTTTCTTTTTTTACACCTCTTCCCTGTGCTTCTTCCATACTCCTAGGATGAACCTGATTTGCATTTGATGGGGCTGACTGTAAAAGAATGACTGAAATATTCTGAGGTTTTAAACATTGTTTTTTTTCTACCTGAAGACATCTCAAAAAAGAGAACTTCCAAGACAAGTAATGGGGAAGAACGCCAGTAAACATCCACTTGAGTTTTAGCTCATGGTCTAACACTATATGGTTCAGAGCAAGTTCTTGAATACGTCTGTTATGTGGCACGGAGTTCTTCAGAAATCAGCTGTTGATGAATATTTAATAAGAGTAAAATAATTTCAATGGGAGTACTTTAAAGACTGAGAAACTCACTTGCTAAGCCAAGGTGAAGTAATGTACTACGGAAGAGGGAAAGGCTTCACATCAAAATCATCATTCAGCCTTTCTCTGGAATATTAAGTCTCAAAAAATGCACAAACCTATCTTTTCAGGAAAATTTTCCTAATCTTCAGGAGTACTGGATATTCTGAGATCTCGTTCATGCTTTCTGGCTTCCATCTAAATTTACAAATGATATTGATGAGAAATGCATTATAAGCCATGGTTTCTCTAAGGAAAAGTCTTAGTTGGCTAAATTTGGTAATTCCTAGTTATTCAGAACTTCTGTTGGCAAGAACATTGCTTTAAAGCTTGAGGAATTTGTTTTAATAGAAATTTGCCTAGGTAGTTATTTTCTTAGTGAATAGCATAAGACATGTATCACCAACACTGATTTTAGACACACATATACACAATATTCTCTCTTCTTCTCACTGAACATTATGGGTTTCAAAATAATTGTGCATGCTGTACTATATTTTAGTTTTCACCATGTTTCAGGATATATTTGATTGTTTCATCCACTGATAATGTTTAAAAGGTGATTTATTTCTTAAATTGAAGCGGCCTGAATAAGGTAGTTTGAAATCAGGCCACAAGTAACAGATTGATTTGTTTAAACTTATTATACATTTTACTCGCTTGATCTTATCCTGGTTTACACATCCCGTATCATCAGCAGGATACGTGAGAAATGTCACATACTATATATATTCAGACTGACTGCTGTGAAGGGATTACCAGCACAGCTCTGGCATAAAACCTCTTTTAATATTTGCTGACTGCAGCACTATAGCCACAAACCACTGGCAATGGCAAGGAAATTAGGAGCTGGTTAGCAACACAAAATTGTTAAATCTTGCTATGGAGCCTCGATAAATTATCTTGTAGTTCAATTGAAACCTTAGATATTTTTCACCAAATTTGATCCTTTTTTCCTCCCAGATTTTCACCTAAATATGGTCTAATTTGATTGCACTGCATTCTGTTATTACAACAAAATATAAGAACATTGTGATGTTTTGGAACTATTTTTCTTACTTGGAACTACTTTCTTACCTACATGACTTGGGTAAAATCCTTTTTTTCTAGGTGTAAGATTGTAACTGCATGATGATTCATATGCCTGCCACGAGAGGTCTCTTCCTGTATGACAAACTTGAAGACTAAGAGCCAAACAGCCTCACTTTTCCCAAGTGCTCTTTCAGGCTCGTGTTCACGTTCCAATGCCAGTCAAACTTCAGATGTACCTGATAATAAAACTGCATTTGCAGATTGCGACAGTGATCAAGTGATTGGAACCTGATCCATAGTGTCAGAGTTCAGAGACATGTGAACACAGAAAATAGGGATGATGTTCCAGTGCTGAACTTTAGATATACTCCAATTGCCTCTCCAATTTCTTCTTTTCCTTCTCACAGAATCACAGAATCACAGAATGTTAGGGATTGGAAGGTACCTCAAAGGATCATCTAGTCCAATCCCCCTGTCAGAGCAGGACCTCCTAGATCGGATCACACAAGAGCATGTCCAGGTGGGTTTTGAACATCTCCAGAGAAGGAGACTCCACAACCTCTCTGGGCAGCCTGTTCCAGTGTTCTGTTACCCTTACTGGGAAGAAATTCTTCCTCATGTTTCAGCGGAACCTCCTATGTTCCAGCTCATATCCATTTCCCCTTGTCCTATCACTGGATGCCGGTGAGAAGAGCCTGGCTCCATTCTCATGACAGTCACCCTTTACATATTTATATGCATTAATGAGGTCCCCCCTCAGTCTCCTCTTCTCCAAGCTAAAGAGACCCAGCTCCTTCAGCCTTTCCTCAGAAGGGAGATGCTCCACACCCTTAATCATCTTTGTGGCCCTGCGCTGGACTCTCTCAAGCAGTTTCTTGTCCTTCTTGAACTGAGGGGCCCAGAACTGGACACAATATTCCAGATGCAGCCTCACCAGGGCAGAGTAGAGGGGAAGGAGAGCCTCTCTCGACCTACTAACCACACCCCTTCTAATACACCCCAGGATGTCGTTGGCCTTCTTGGCCATAAGGGCACATTGCTGGCTCATGGTCATCCTGCTGTCCACCAGGACACCCAGGTCCCTTTCCCCTGTGCTGTTCCCCAACAGTTCAGTCCCCAACTTGTACTGGTACACGGGGTTGTTCTTACCCAGATGCAAGACTCTACACTTGCCCTTGTTGTATTTCATTAAATTCCTCCCCACCCAACTCTCCAGCCTGTCCAGGTCTCTCTGAATGGCAGCACAGCCTTCAGGTGTGTCAGCCACTCCTCCCAGTTTAGTGTCACCAGCAAACTTGCTGACCATGCACTCTATTCCCTCATCCAAGTCATCGATGTATATGTTGAACAATACTGGTCCCAGTACCGACCCTTGAGGGACGCCACTGGATACAGGCCTCCAACTGGACTCTGTCCCATTGACCACTACTCTCTGGCTTCTATCCTTCAGCCAGTTTACAATTCACCTCACTGTCCAATCATCCAGACCACACTTCCTCAGTTTAGCTGTGAGGATGCTGTGGGAGACTGTGTCAAATGCCTTACTGAAGTCAAGATAGACCACATTCACTGCTCTACCATCCTCCACCCACTGGGTGATGTCCTCATAAAAGGCCATCAGGTTTTTCAAGCACAACTTACCCTTAGTGAAGCCATGTTGACTGCCCCTAATGACCCTCTTATCCCTGATATGCCTAGAGACAGCACCAAGAATAAGTTGTTCCATTATCTTTCCAGGGATGGAGGTGAGGCTGACTGGTCTATAGTTACCTGGGTCTTCCTTCTTGCCCTTTTTGAAGACCAGAGTGACATTTGCTTTCCTCCAGTCCTCAGGCACCTCTCGCGTTACCCACAATTTAGCAAAGATGATGGCGAGTGGCCTGGCAATGACACCTGCCAGCTCCCTCAGCACCCATGGGTGCATCCCATCAGGACCCAAGGACTTATGGATGGCCAGGTTGCTTAACTGGTCCCTAACCAAGTCTTCATCAACCAGGGTAGACTCCTCCTCTATCCTGACTTCCTCAGGAGCCTCAGGGTTCCAGAGCTCATCCGGATAGCCTCCAGCAGTATAGACTGAGGCAAAGAAGGCATTCAGTAACTCTGCCTTGTTCTTATCCTCTGTTACCAGGGCACCCTCCTCATTCACCAGTGGGCCTACATTGCCTCTAGTGTTAGTTTTATCTTCAATGTATTTGAAGAAGCCCTTTCTGTTGTCCTTGACCTTTCTTGCAAGGTTTAATTCCAAGGAGGTCTTAGCTTTCCTGATTGCCTCCCTACATCCTCTGACAGCAGACCTATATTCCTCCCAAGTGGCCTGCCCCTCCTTCCATGATCTGTACACTCTCTTTTTCCACTTGAGTTTGCCCAACAGTTCCCCATTTAACCATGCAGGTCTCTTGGTACCCTTTCTTGACTTCCTGCCTGTTGGGATACTATCTTTCATGTATTACATCAATTTCCTTGTTTGTTCACAAACTGATGAGTGTGACGAGCATGTGCAGTGCTCCCAGGCCCAGTGCTCCCATGCTAAGGTTTCATCCTTTTGATGGAAAATTATGCTAAAGAGTTAATAATTTGATTTACAGCCTTTTGAGACATCACAAATAAACTTCATAGCCTGTTTGAGACACTTTTCATTTGCTCCTTCCTTTAAAATTTTTAGTGTTTGCTTTTGCATATGAAAAATGTGAGACTTGTGAACAACATAGTCTTCTGGGATGCTCTACAATAGCAACCAAGTTTTTAATGGATAAGATGCATCTGTTTCTCTCTCTTGTCTTTGGACCTTATGTCATAATTACATCCACCAACTGCAAGGATAAAAGGGAGGAAATAGATAAGAAAAGAAAAAATGGAAACTTGTGGAAGATAAGCAGGTAGCTGATAGGATCTAGACAGAAGCTTCTATCACAACTCTAGATTTGTTGTGTTGAGTGATAAATGAGTTCTTCAGTTGTTAGTATGGACAGTGAGCTTTCTAGATAGATAATGAAGTCACTTAGGCCGTATGAAAGTTTTGCTGCATCCATATTGTAAAAATACATTTTTATTAAATTTGAGTGAACTGCTAGTAATGTGAATACTACAGCTTGGAATAACAGCTCTTACTTAGCATCCAGTAGCATGTAGATGGTCAGATTTTATTAAAAAAATCATAATCTCTTTTCTATTATTTTTTCTTACTCTTTATTCATAGATTCATAGATTCATAGATTTCTAGGTTGGAAAAGACCTTAGAGATCATCAAGTCCAACCATCCCTAATCCCCATTAATTGATAGTAAACGAAGTGGTACTTGCTATCAGTAATAAAATAAAAAGGAAAAATTACCCTATGTCAAATATATCTATGTTTCCTTTCTTTTTTTTTTCCTATGCTAGGCGTAGGCAATGTCTAATGGCTGCCAAAATCATCACAGAAAATTAATGTGCCAAGTACAGTGGATCAGTAAAAGTTGTAGATGGAGAGAAGCCAAAATATGTTTTTAAGAAAAATAGCGGGGCTGCAAGTTTGGGATGAAATCACAAAGAACCATCCTCTGTCAGGCTAGGAGTCAGTCTTATTTAAATTCCTCCTGCTTTTAATGTCAATACTTGGCAAAATTCCCTTAGTCAGATACAGGCACCATGATTTCAAAACACTGTAAAATATTTATGTTACCTGATAACATGCCTCATTTGACTCCCCTTTCCACACCCAGTCCAGAGGGAATCACACATAACTTTATAGAGAGAGAAATTGAACTATTTTGGCAGTCCTTCAAAACGGAAATAAAGTTTGAACAAAAAATACATGTAAGGAAATGATTTGGTTATGCCCTCTGATTCCAGAATTACTATATATATATATTATTTTTTTTTTATTTAGTTTCTATTGCCTCTGGGAAAGTATTTTCCACCCATGAAAAACTAATTTCCAGTGTTCATGCACATAATCCTGGTGTTTTCTCACAGCTTTTAAAGGATGTTGGTCACTTTACAGCTTGCTTTACATTTCACCTTGGGTTCTTCATCTCCTCAAAGAACCAACGTGGGACTTTGGTAGCTAGTTGCATACCTGACAGTAAGTGCATCCTGCACAACGGCCAGTCTGTGTAGTGTGTGTATCCTAAATAAGGATTGTAAGTGGCTTGGAACAGGAAAGATTGGGCCTTGAGTTAGGTAATGCACTTTTTCCGAATTGTGACCAAGACAATTTCATCTGCTTTCTACACAACAGCAGTTAAAAACATTGCTTGGCTATATATTGATAACAACTTCAAAAGTGCTTTTTGTTGTCATAGTGCAGTTGCTAAATTATACAAAAGACTGGAAGACTGCTTACAGATTTGCTATGTCTCTAAATTTACCAACAGGAGAATGAAAACAAAAGTACATTCATGAAACAGTGCAATATACTGATGAATAATATATACCTGGGACCCTGCCAGACTGTTCCTCAAGAAGTATGTACCATATCTGTGGTCAAGAAATAAATTACATTTATCATCCACCTTTGCTTTCCTCATTTATCCATCTCTGCCTGGACTACCTTAAGTATTCCGATTACTGATGTGCATCAAAGTTTCTGTCCAACGTAAAAAGAAAAGAAAGAATAGTAAGAAAACAATTAATTTGCCCCTCTCCCTCAGCTAGTACAACATTCATCTTTCCCTACAAAACACTGACATTTTTTACTGGTTGGTTTTGAGATGGGCAACAGCAAAACATTATCTAAGTGTCTGGATAGACAATTCATAGAGCACTTGACCTACCTAAAAATAGATAGGCTCGTTTCTTGAATTTTTGGGTTTTAAACTGATTTTTCTGTATTCCAGATGAAGAAATCAGACAGAATAAACTAGATCTGGCAGGGGCTTGATAGGTCATCTAGTTTCATCCCCTCTTGCAATATTCTTTATATTGTTTTCTAGCTTTTTTTAAAAAAAAATTATAGTACAGTTAATCTTCATGGATTAAACATTTCTAAAAATGTTACATGAACTAGGATAAAAAGCTACAGACCAACAATAGTCCTAGAAATCTGCAGGTCATTGATTCTTACCTTCCTATCCTTATTTGCTCTTTAACATCAAGTTCAGTTTGATGTCAAATACTTTTTATATCAGAAAAAAATTTCCCCTCCCCTCCCCTAGGGCAGGAATGACCAGGGATGGGGAGTGCAAGTGCCTTGTGCCATCTTTGTGCTCCCAAGTAGTTGGATACACACAGAGTCCACCATGAAACCAGCAGCACTGAGGTCAATGCTCTGATTCTTCAATATAAAAAGTTAAAACAAGAGTTCTGGACCTTGCTGAAGAAGGGTACACAGTTTAATTCCAAAACTAGAATTAAATACCACACCTTAGCTGATTCATTAAATCTAAAGAACCATTAAATCACCAATCACTACAGCTGAAATCCCAGACAATGGCAGACCTCAGTATTTTTTGATAAAGGCAAACCTAGTCTCAAATGCAAAAGTAAAGCTCAGAAAAGGATCAAAAAACTCCACAGAATGTTTGTGTTCATAGAATTAAAATATGCAAATCCCTTTGGAAACAGAGAAATTCAAGTTTCTAGAAAATTGAATTGGTACAGTTTTGTGTGTTAAAGCACTGTGAGGAACAGAGTGTTTCGATAATCTGAGTGGTATTCCATTCCCTGAGTGTTAGGTGGAGAATTATTTGTTAAGGTATTTTGCACAGAAAAGTGGGGTAGGGACTCACTCGACAAGAAACAGAGATGCTCTTAGCATTGGATATCCAATCACACAACTTCAAATAGTGTCTTTGTGTAATTCAAACCAAGAAATAAGGGGTGAATAGCTTAAAAAAGCATCAGTAGTTCATAATCACCCCTTAAAACTGTTAAGAATAATGCAGCAAAAATGCTTTTATGGAGAATCTGAAAATTTAAATTGGTTATTTCAGTAATTACTTTGCTCAGTTTTCAAAGATAAATCACCTATTCAAGACTAAGGGAATTTTGTCTGTGTAAGTCCTCAGTAAAGCTTGAGAAGACAGAGCCCATGATGTTGCTATTAGAATAAAATATCCTTTGGATTTTTTACAAGCTGAAACCAGGATTTATGAAAAATGGACTCCATGTGCTGTTATTTGTGGTACTGAAGGCATAGCGGTGGGGTAAAGGAGATGTTTCTAATAAAGCTCCGTCTCCAGCCTGCTACGAGGCTGGAAGATGTTCAGGCTGTATCCCACCGGGAGCTTCCACGTGGACCTAGAATCCCTCTGGGGAGACTTCTGCCTTTGCCTGAAGCTAATTAGAATTCATGTTTTCTTAGCGAATTAAGGACAGTGATAGCCACTCACTCTCTAATTGCAGTTAAGCCTAATGGGCAGCCCAGGATGGATAGTTACCCAAAGTATCTACCTAGCAAATATTTTGACATTTTCCTCCATTTCACATTTACCACTGAGCACTCAGCAGGTGCTCCCATTTTAGAAAGGAAGTGCTAATGCCTCCAGTCCTTCTCTTATTCTGGTTAGTATGCATCTAATTGATGACTCACCTCTGGGAAAACAAAGACAGCAAATTCAGGTTAATGTTCCTGCAGACTGGGAGGCATGGCTTAGTGTATTAACCCAGCCAAGCCTGAAACACTGACACCTATAATAATATGAGGAGAAATTACAAGATTTCTCAGGAACATCATCATACATCAAAAGTAGTCTCCAAATGGTATCAGAAAAAAAAAATAAGAATAATGTTTGGAATTACTTTTCTCATGCTCAAAGGGTATTTATTGGTAAAGTAAAATAAATGCATTTTGTGGGAGAAGTCTGAGTAAAGAACCAAATGGTAAGACCAGGGGATTGAGGTGAAGATAAGTGGTTCTTGTTGTTAGTCTAGCTGCCTCCAGAGAAGAGTAACACCTCTCCTTCAACACTGAGTTGAGGGTGATGCATTCTCAACACAGAGTAAGAAATTCACCTTATCTAATGGTAGTTGCCCACGTTTCAAGCCCTAGGGTAGATCTGGACTAGTCATGCTTGTCTCTTACCGTATGAAGAATGAATAAGGATTTCACATCATGATTTATCAGATTGTTTGAAGTACCTTCCCTAGGATGAGATGTTCCATACCTCCAATATGGTTGTTCCTCTCCATTGATTATAAAAGTCTGGACAACTATTTCAGCTGTGGTCTCTCACTTGTTATTTATTGCTCATCTATCACCAGGTTTCCTTACGAAATCTGGTGTGTAAATAATGGTATGAGGGTACAGAGAGAACTGCTATTCAAAAACAGTTGTAGAGCTAAATATTCAGCTGTGGAAACATGCTTCACTGCTTAGTTGTAGTTACTGTGGCCATTTATATTTACACCAGCTAAGAAACAGTGTCAGGATGATGTACAGCACAACTCAGAGCCTCAAAGAGTTGTGGTCCCCATGAGAAATGTACACCTTAATACTTCTCTAAAGTACAAGGCTATCATTCAGAAATATTCTCTTTTGCATTTAGTAGCTTATTCCCTTACAACGGATTTCAGAAGTTACTAATTCATTACACTCTAGAACCTAGAACCAGCTGGGAAGTAAAAAGCATGAAATCATATTTATTAGCTATGCTGAATTACCTCTTTATAAAATAAATTTACAGTTTTTCTAAAGACAGATGTTCAGCATTGCAGTACTAAACGGTTCAACTCCCAGAAAGAATTTACTGATTTATATGGTTCAAGGTTAAAGAAATCAGTAAGTAGTAATCAAGCATCTATAGAAAAAAGGTAACAGACTAAGGCTGACCTTTGTACCATGTGTTAAAAAACCAACTCTGCTACATTAAATTCAGTAAAACTACACAAAAGTTGTTTAGAATCATGCTTTTTGTATGTGAAAAAGGAAAGTGCAGGTAACCTCAAAAGAAGAGAAACTTATCTGAAACTTCAGAAATATTCACTCTCTCTTAGTAAAGTCAGGTATTATTCTTAACGAACGGACTATTGACTTTTTGTGTTAGTTCTAGGCAAAGTTATACATGAAATACACTTGTAATAAGCTGAATCTTAGTTCCTTACAGTGTTTGGGAAATGGACAATGCAAAAATGAAAATATCCATTCAACTTAGGGTAGAAATGAGATTCTGGGATCTATTCCCTCTGTCCCTTCCATAGTCCCTCAAGATAATGACATTGTGAGTGAAAAGCCTATTGCTCAACACTCACAAAGTCACCTCCGTATTTTCAGTGCTCTGGCTAGAGAGGCATTGCATACTCTCAGGTGAGGTGTGGGGGTTTTTGTTGCAGTTTTTTTTGTTTTTTGTTTGTTTTGTTTTTCTTGTACAGATGTTGCTGTTTAAACTCATTTGGATGAAAAAGAGGTCACACAGATGACATAACGATATCCTTATTATTTGAACCCTCTGTAATGTGACCTCATAAATTTTTTCTAAAGTAGGAATTAAGCCACCTCTGTATTATTTTTTCCCTGGTAGTTACGAGTAACATTTCACAAAAGAGCAAAGCAAAAAAAAGTGGTGGCAGATCTCTTATCTTTACCCTCATAGAGTTGATTTTGACATTTCTTAGCTTTGATTGAAAGAGTGGTTCAGTGTACACTTTAAACTAGCATAAAGTTACTGCTAGTGAAAGGAGCATTCCTGTCTTCTACACGCTCCCTCATTTCCTTCCCTTACTGCCTCAGTCTCTTGCAGTGTCGCAAGCACTCGCATAGCTGAGCAATAAATCAGACTGGGAATTGGATCTACTTTGTAAGAAAAAGAAAGGCAATGTGAACACAGACCAGTTTCCCAGTTCAGCTGACCACAAATAAATGCTTTTGTTTACCAACGGGGCAGGGAACAGGAGGATGGGGCACTTCTTTCAGTCCGAAGTACTGTTGAAAAAGAGCACTAAAGAGAGCTACAGTCAATAGCATTATCAATAGCTTTATCAATATTGATCAAGAGCAAAAGCTGAATACAGAATGTACATCTTTAATTTTAGTGAAAAAAAGAATATATCTCAGCACTCCCCAGTAAAGGAAGCCAGTACTGTTTCTTAGTCATGTGAAATACATAAGTTTTTGAAGCTTCTATTTTTGTGGGTCTGATCTCTACTACAGCTAGTTTATTTCATTCCACTGTCCTTCACTATTTCAAGTCTTTCACTTTTGAATAATTCTTTTGGAGTCTTTATTTCATTGAATATATTTTGTTTGTGTCATCATTATTATGAAGTGAGTAGGAATAGCTTAATTTTTATTGAACACAAATTACTTATACCTATAGTGCATTTTGCATTGAAAAGCTGCCCTTCATTACTTTCACCATATGATTTTTCAGATTTTCTTCAGTAAGAAACAATATTTAAGCCCAAAGTAAATGAAAAGTTCAATGTGAAATAAAGGTGAAATAAAGAAAAGCTGCAATTTAAAGATAACTAAGGAAAAAAAAAATCCTGCCATGCCTGTATGTTTTTGATTGTATTAGACAAATACTTATAGGTTGGGTTGAATTCTAGAAAAATTGTCCAATGAAGACACCCAGGAAGCCTTTTTGTAATCTATGTCAAGTCTCAAACACTCAAAGACATCCCAACAGAATTCAGAAAGAGTGGAACACTGGTTAAGGACAAGCCTTGAATCAAAATTGTTTCTTGCGGTACAGTTGGATAGTGATATAGAAAGCTGGTTTATATTAATTTTTCCAGTGAGAATGTACATCAGTCTTTGGGCTTGTTTTATGCAATGTCTGGCACACAAGTATACACACAAATGCAAAACACTGTCATGTTTACATACACACCGTGGTGTGTTCCTCAGCCCACAGGGATGTAACTGTGATGACAAGTAAATAGCGATGAATGATTCTCAGTCTTGATATGGCAGCTGACATAGTTTCGTATTAATTGATATTTGACCTTAGAATGATATTGAGCCCTTTGTTACCAAGATAAAAAAATCACAAAAACCACTCATGCATAATGGGTAAAAATACGAGATGCAAAGAAATGGTCTCCGAAGTGCTGAATTAGCCAAAAAACGTGGGAGGAAGAAAATGTTACTTTGGCTAAAACAGAGAGATTTTCCAGAATTTTTTTTACAAAATTAACAAAGAACAAACCCAAACCATCCCAAAACTCGAAATCCTTGCCTCTTCAAAAAAATGCCTAGCCAATCTTCAAATGAAAAATGATATTTTGAATTACAAACAATTCACAATATGTCTTAAGAACATGGTGGAATTCCAGAAAGAAACATTTGAAACAAAGTGAGGTTTTATGATTTTCAAGTATTTCCCATCCCTATTTTAGCCACCTCAACTGACCAGTTCCTCAATACATCTGTGAACACTCTGAGCTGGCCAGAACCTCAGCTTTCAGAGACAGATTTATTTTCCATTGAAAAACCGAAGTTGAATCTGGATCACATCTAAAGATCTCATCATTGGGAATTTGATGTTGTAACACTGCAATATGCTTTTTATCTTCATTCATTCAGTAGAAAGGGAGAATTCCAGTCAAAAAAATGTATATATTTTGTTTAATAAACTGTTACATAGATAACACAGAGCAATGATCTGGTTTTATTTTGCATTTCATCCCGCTTGTTAGGAATGATTTAACTACCTTATTGATAGCAGATTATTAGCTATTTCTTCCAAATACAGCTTTGTCTATCTTAGAATCTTGGCAACATATCTACTACGTTAAAAGATTTACAGTACCTTGAGAGGTTGTCATTAAAGAAATTGACTTAATAATACATCATACAGTGAATACTACTTTATTGCATAAATATAAATCCTAATAACTGGGTTTTCAGTGAGAATAGTCAGAGTTAAAATTTTGAATTTTTTCTTCCCATTATCATTTTTAATAGTCACTGAATGCTATACTTTCAAAAAATTAATTTCTTAGAATAAACACAAACTATACATAAAAACACTACTGAGATATTTACAAATTCTGATGACAGCTGTAGAAGTTGTTTGTGGTGTTTAGAAAAGTTGCTGTAAATGTGGAGAAACGCATTCAGCCAAACAATACACCCACACCAAAATATATAAAATTTCTTTTCCATTCAGTCTTTGAAGGGAATATGTAGAATTTTCTCACTTAATCTCTGTACTTTTGGCCTGTAAGCTTTATTTCAATGAATAAATGTTGCCTTTCAGATTTAAGGGAACAGGAATTTTCCCATTCCCTGCTAATTCTTTATGAGCTTACTAAATATCAACAGAGAAGTCACTTAGCAGGAAGGGTCGTTTAACACTATTATAAAATAATTTAATAAAGAAAATTGTTACTGAAAATAAATAGTAGCACAAAATTGTAGATGGTAGGTACTTTCCTGCTATGAAGAATGAAGGAAAATATGTTTTTTCTTTTTCTCATAAATATGAATATGCATACTGTTCAAAAGTCACACAAACATGCATGTATCAATAGACGTATCTATAGCATTAATTTATGTGTACATTACTTCAGCCGAGTAATTAATTTAGAGTCACAATCTTTTGCAAAACACTTCTATATAAAAGCTGTCTGTTTGGACATCATTCCTATCTATAAATAATGATTAAGATATTTTTGTCATTAAAATGGAAAAAAAACATTCTTGGGCTGACTCAAGATGTTATTACTATAGGTGGTCAGCAGACAGCTTGCAGGTTGAAGTGGATTGTCTGTCTTCCCCTGAAGAGATGTGGGCAGGATGCTGTAAGCTAAACAATCTGTCTCTGCTACCTGCTTTCCTGCTATAAAGGTGTCGAAGATGGATCAGGCTGTCTGTGAAAGCCACTGGAGGATAAACAGAACACAGTGAGTGGGTGTGTGGTGAGCTCAAGCCCAGGGAGTGTCTGTGGGAACTGCAAGGTGCTGGACTGTGAGTGTTGAGGCCTCAGCTTCTGAATGATGAGGCAGGAAAATTATATTTGTGGAAATCCCTTTGAGGCTTTTCCCTACATCCTTCTCAAAAATGATACTGATTATTCCACTCCTTTGTTGAGGACTCCTGATTGCCCCTCTCTCCCTACCACCCAATTACACTGCAAAACTCAGTACTCTAGATTGTCTTTGGTGTTGAGAAATCTTTTACTGGATGTATCTATTCTAGTGCAAAGTGCTATCACTCCGAAAGTGAAATCTTTGTTGTTCTGAAATCAGTTGTAAGCGTCACATGGCCTTCACAGAGGCTAAATTTCACCCTGCAGGTTACACTGAGTCTACTTAGCTCCTTCACACGAGCTGTAAGTGTAGGCGAGTTGCAGTCTTGTCTTTCTTGCTTATCAGACAAATGTAAGTGTAACATACTTTATACATGCATTACACATTTTATTTTTTATTACCAGTTTACATGCATATTGAGAATATAGTACTAACTCATCATAGTATTTTAAACACGTTTAAACTTAAGCCAGAATGAAGCCAATTCTCAAACACTTTGCTGAACTGAGATCAACATCTTTAAACACAATATTGTGGTTATTCCTTCTTTTGGATCCAACTTGGCATGCATGAGGTTGAAAAGGGCCAAATTTCGACTGTACTATTACATTTCCTTCCTTTTAGAACAAAATGGTTTTCCTGAGGTCTTAATGCACAAATGAACTAACTAAGACTGTATTTCCAGACAAAATTAATTCCAAACTGAAGGTAATCGGATTTGACAGAATCTGGCTTGATACAAAAATCTGGACAGTTGTATAGGACAATAATATTTAGAGGAATTTGTAATCCGATTTTGCTTCAGCCATTCATCTAAAACCAACAAAACACAAGGCTTATCTGCAAGTGGAAGTGTTTGGGAAGGAAGTAAGATCGTGAATATTGTAACAGCGTGATTGTTATCTGTTTCATTTCTTGCACGGACACCCTTATTTATGTTCCTAGGCATAGATTAACTGAATCTGTCCCCAAAGGGAGAATAAGGGAATCTAGTTATAGACATCTTCTGGTGTTGAATTGCTATTATAGAATAGCCATTATAGTTTATTTGACTTTGCATAGAAGACAGTCTCAGTTTTTATATATTGGAATAAAAATGGTTTTATTTCTCATTTCCTTTGCTGATTGAGCTTTCTGTGCAGAGTTGTGGGATGTTATCTGTGTGAATTTACAACACTGAAATGTTCAAGGCTTCAGGAAAGTTTGAGACTAGGAAATCTGTGTGTCTTTTATCCTCTGAATATGATTAATGATGCTTTGTGTTTTGCAAGACATTATTAAAAACAGAAGCCTATGACTTCATTGTCTCTGACAATGACTTTGAACATGGGGTCAGTTATTCCACTTTTACATTTCTTTGCAAGATTAAAAGAAAGTAAAAACAATTGCATTGGGAGGGGGGAAACTTTACACAGATGTAACAAAGCAGGATACACACACGTTTTCAATATGCTTCTTCCAATGAAAATTCACCTCATTCATATGATACTGCTGGTAAGCAAACACTAGCGATAGGCAAATCTAGCCATCAGGAAAACATACTGGGGTCAGGATTATCTCAAGTATCACATTCTAGAATCATTGAAAACTTTCAGGAAAGAGCTGAGAGTTTGATTGGGGAAATTACAAGTAACAGATGCAATTTCTTATTTGCATTCCTGGACATTCAGTGATTGACAAGAAAGTTATCATTATGCAGAACTGAAATAAAATGTGCAACAGTGAGAATTTATATGAAAATATTAGTGAGCTATTGAATATCTGTACTTTTTAATTTTCACACAAAATGCACTACTTTCACAAGTTGAATATGCTATACATTTATACAGTTTAAATGTAGTCTTGTTTAAAGTGCTCGAAATGCTAGATCTTCCTTTAATATTTAAACAGGAAATTATTTGCTCTTTTTGAGCTTATTCTATTCATCTGTGATGCATTATTTTATTGAATTTCTGCAATGCAAAGGTTATTTGTTTTTACTGATATCTTCACCTTTCATGAATGTCAACAACATTCCCATTGTACTAAAAGTCCAAAGGGGCAACTTAAAGCCTCATAGAAATTAATGGGAAAATTTGTAATTATTTTAGCAACAGTGAGGTTTTGCTAAGTGAGGCTGAGAATATGTTTGCAATAACTCACCATCACTTTGCCCATTGACAGAAGAATGATTATTATCTAAAACTGGCATTTTCTGCCACCAGAACGCTCATTCAGAGACAGCACTAGAAAATCATGGTACTTTGTCGGTCAGTTCTGTTTGTCACTGTCTTTAACTAACTTGCTTGTAAAAATTGGTCTATCACAGAATCACAGAATGTTAGGGATTGGAAGAGACCTCAAAGGATCATCTAGTCCAGTCCCTGGATATCGAGTGAATCTTGTCTGTAATTGACTAGAACAACTATGAAATTCTATTACAAAGTAATAAATTCATCTTGTCTGTTATCAAGGTTCCCTTTTCTGAGTTCTTCTCTGACCTTTTAGTATTCCATTGGCCTTAGTTGATACGGTAAACAGGCAACACTGTAAATTAAACTTTATGCAGTATATGATCAATGAAGAGGTGGAAGAGTCAGTTAATATTGCATCTGAGGCTCTTCTATTTGGATCTTCACCGCCTTAACCAGAAAACTTTCCTGAACTGCCTGATTTGACACAAATCAAAAATGTCTCCTGTAATATGATCCACTTTTTAATTTTCTACCCACCTAATGATTTTAAAAAGGGGTTCATATCTCCCTCCATTGGTGGCTCAAGAATCAGATAGGAATTATTACTGAACAGTTTGTACTAACACTGAAACAATTTGTACTAGCATTGAACTTTAAATGAGACGACCTTCAGAGCTAAGTCTTAAAAATGAATCAAACCAGTGTAGAATAGCAGGACCCTTTTTGTTTCTCTGCAGTCAAATAACGAAGAATTGATTACTATTTGCAAAGACAGTTTTACTAGCTGGACTTTTGGAAAATGGGATTACAGTTCAGTGAAAATACTTGCATTTGCAGAATATTTGGCCTGTCTGATAGAAGTATAAAAGCCACACAGTTTAAAAAAAAAAAAAAAAAAAGTAAATTTCACTGTGTTTCACTTCACGCTGGAATGTGCTATTTTCACTCTGAGCTACCTCTATGTATATGTCCTCTGCATTCTGTGCTGGCTCCTGGTGGCCTGTCAGACCTTGTTGGACTGGGATTGGCTCCCTGGCACTGGCACAGTACGTGTCAGACTCCTAGTTACTCACCACTGACTGGCATTGAGATATTTTTCTCAGATCTTTGTTGTTAAGAGTATGCTTAGACTTAACACACGTTTTCATACGTGGCAATATCTGACAAGAATCACATAAATGTCCTGGCAAGATCTCTTGTTGCAGCCTTCAGGTACAGGGTTGCAGAGCCAGGGTACATGGAAATCCAGAACTGTCATGGCCCTTTATAGCTCAGGTCAGAGACTACAGAGTAGCTGGGATCCCTGAGATGAAACTCCTGGTTTTCCTCAATTCCCAAGTCAGCAATGTCTTCATGCCTCAAGAGTTAGGGGGTTTAAGAAGCTACTATACAGAGCTTCTTAATATACTTAGTATATATAGCTGTACATACAGTTATTATATATATCTCTGAGGAAGCTTGCATGGCTGGAAGCTCAAGAGATGAGCTTCAGACAAGGTAAGTAAGAAAGCAGAAAATTAGGACAGTTTTGAGGCTTCCCTGGGTCCCCTCATGAATTTATCAAAGCAGAAATGTTTTAAATTCCATTATAAATATCCTTTGTCATTGTTCTCACAGACTTTACAAAATACTCAGTTCATTAAAAATTTAGGATTAGTTTCTGCAACATGAATCTTAATATTTCAGCTAAGAGTTCCTCATAGCTTCTGGACATCCCCACAACTTAGGCTCAGCATTGCTTTATTGTACCGCTGCAATAACACTAGACAGAAGGTATATTTAGATAGATCCTGTTACATTTTTCAAATAATTTTTCTGTCAATACAGAAATGTCTGAAAAAGAATATTTTTCCCTGACATATACATATTTTCTTAAATAGAAGAGAGAGAAACGTTAGCAAAAGAACAAGCATGAAGGGGTCCTGTATTTACCAAATAAAGGAAAAAAACAGTGGCAGCTGTTTAACACTCTAAGTGTTGCTCTAGTGACACTTTTCCTTTTACTTGTGTAAAAAGAGTTTTCTCATTAATAATAATATTCTTATTATTTCTTTATCTAGTCAGAATATTTTCTCATTAATAATAATATTCTCAGTATTTCTTTACCTAGTGGCAGCATATGTCATATTGTCATGTTTTGATACTTGTAGATATGTCTTTAATACACACAAACATATATATAAGTATGTAAAGTATTTAAAATGCATATACATGCACATGAAAGATCATTTTCTTGAACGTCTAACAGAACTGTGTTATTGATATCTACTGACGGATTCTGCACTTACTTAACAGTAGTATAAATCTGAAGAAGTCCACTATTCCATACAGTAATGGAGCTGATCTAGTTTTAGCTTAACCAAGAGCAGGCTCCTGTCCGTTCTCCCTGGTTTCTATTCATAATCAGTTTCAGAGAATTACTGTTCTAATGTTACATACACCTCACTGGTTACCAGGCCACAACCTGACCTTAAATTTGTATGAAAAATTAAGTGGAAGGCAGACGATTGAGCTGTGGTTTCTTTCAGTTTCATATCATTGCCCTTGCATCTGGCTGGGGGAAAAAAAAAAAAAAAGCAGCTGCCTGATACCATAATGTCACTTTTAAGTTTTACGCTGAAAAAGCACTAAGCAGGGCTTACTCAGAGTCATTTTTCAGCCAATTCTTCTTCCTGGAAATGTGATGATGTGAAGACAGACAGAACTGAGGGAAGAAACAGTCCAAAAACCATCTCCCTCACTCTATTATTACGAATCACCCCTGTTATAGAAGGAAAACTACACATACTCAGCATGCTTCAAAGAAGGAAAATGATGTGACAAAGCCATGAAGTTAAATTAAACAGATTTGATCTACGCAACCAATTTCATGTCTGCATATTTTTCCTTTTAATTAAAAGTAGCTTGAGACTGCTCTTACAGTATGTGATAGCAAGTTAATATATTAATTCAAAATGTAGTTAAGTAGCACATCTGTCAAAAATAACTCTATGGCTTGAATTTGGTTGATCAAGTTAATTGAATTAAGTATTTTATTTTGTAAGGCTAAGGAAAAGTTTGCTTATAAATAACATGCAGTTTGAATTAAAGTTTGTACAATATTTCAGATATGCATCTTAATAACCTTTATTTTAGGATTTTAACACATTTTTTCAGTAAGAACATTTTAAGGTTAGCTAGTTACTTGTACTAGCATACATAATTTCCAGAATTAGACATCATGTGACTTTAAGAGTGAGACTTGATTCTCAGTTCATATTTTTCCTTCTCTTTTGTAACAAGCAAATTTTACACATCAGAAGTAAGTGCAGCAAAGTTATTAAATAACACATTTCCTCTACGCCTCAGTGAGGCAGATGATCTGTCAAATAAGTCATATGGTACTTATAAAAATGTGGGCAATTAACAGGGGACAAACTATTCACTGCTGCCTTACTGATGAATCTCCTTTGCTATTCATAGAGAAGCAAGAACAGGTAGACTACCTGTTTCAGCCCAAAGCCATTTTCCAAGAATGATAGAAATGTTCTCCTGTGAGCATTTGAGCAGAATTAACAGTAGAGCAAAACTATAGCAAAGTGGTAGCGGTTTAGGAAGTTGTCAATGAATTTGGCAACATGACTTACTTAGAAACCCTATTCAGGAAAGAAGAACCATTTTTTAATTCCATTATCAGCTTTGAGGAAAGGTATTATCCTTGGTGTCTCTGTTACTCCCTCCTTGGGCACAGTTGGCAGACTAAAGAAAAAAAGGAAGGCAGGATTATTTCCTTCATACACACAAAAACCACCAAAAAGTATTGCGGCCTCTTAAAAGAGAGTATGTTGGCAGCTGTGGACACTTATCTGATGGCAAAATGTAAGTTCTGCCAACCTTTAGGCATTTCTTTACGTGAGTTGTTAATATTAAGCTTCCCACTGATTAACAGACTAAAACCACAACTTCTAAGAAAGGGTTTACCTGACCTATTTTAGACTTTGTCCCTACTTCATGATGGAATGAATTTGACCTACGTATTCCTACCTATTTCCACTGATTTTTATGATTAAAATAGATCTAGATCAGATATATCAAGCTCGTAGAGATATGGCTTAGCATAGGTTTCGAGGAGACAGCAGATAATATGTCAGCAGCTTTTTTCATGTTGTTCTTATTGATATTTCTCCCCTATTTATAGTGTAACACTGGAAAATTTGAAGAAAAATGCTTTTGCAAGCCTTATTCTCCATGGTTTTCTACCATCCCAGTGAATTAACTTCAGTAGGATCATCTCAATCTTCGGTGGGTGAAAAGGCAATTAGGTCCATTGTTTCTGCTGACTGTTATTCAACTTCCAATGACTCTCTGGACAAAAGATATCTTTGTTAAAATGTCAGCACTCTTTCCCTTCAACTATGATGTAACAGTTCACAATACACTTTTCTGGTCTTTCCTTCCTCATCCCCTGAAGCAAAATTAGGATACATCAGCCCAGCAAGTGACAAGATAGCTTTGAAAGAACTGGATTGAGAAGATAAACTGTGATGTAACAGAGCTGTAAAGAAATAGAACTGTTTGCATCTTTTTAATACATTGCGTAGAACTGGGAAATGTTATACTCCAATTCTTTTAAATTACTAAGGACAAGCCAACATTAAACTGAAAGAGGGTAGATTTAGATTAGATCTAAGGAAGGAATTCTTCACTCTGAGGGTGGTGAGGCACTGGAACAGGTTGCCTAGAGAAGTTGCGGATGCCCCATCCCTGGAAGTGTTCAAGGCCAGGTTGGATGAGGCTTTGAGCAACCTGGTGTAGTGGAGGGTGTCCCTTCCCATGGCAGGGGGGGTTGGAACTAGATGATCTTTGAGGTCCCTTCCAACCCAAACCATTCTATGATTCTATGATTAATATGATGCCACAGCCAAACTCAGATTGCTGGCTAGGTCAAGTGTAGTTATTACTGTAGCTATAACCTGACCCAAATTGATTGCAGGATTTACTATCTCTGGTTGTGTTATAGCTTTCCAGGCCTTTCCAAGTAAAATTTTAACTAGATTTTTTTTCACATCTATTATCTAGTTCGTTGACTTCCAAAACACTGCTGACCTTCAGACTTTCTCTCATATCAGCTTGTATAACATTTAACTGATCTGACTGAAAACAATGCAAATGTTGTGCTCTGTGGATTCACAGGCCAGCACTGGACCACTGACAGTGACCTCAGAGATCACCCACAGTCCATGGATCACAGTGCAGAACCAGTGATTTATGTCTTTTTGTTCCCTTGTTCACTGAGGGCAACAAAACATTGTCCGGTGACATACTTTAGCTGGTAATACACAAATAATTAAGACGACTTAAAACAATAACATTAAAGTAACAAAACTTCTTGTTTCAATAAACATCCACATTTCTTTCTAATGTATGTGTTACTGAAATTTAAAGAATAGAAAAGTAGATAAAATGAGGCTTTGATTAAAACCAGTATTTGGTTTTTTTTATAGTTTGAGTGTGAAAAGACCTACATAATCAATAAGTTCCAGGGCAGTGGTAAGCTATTAAAGTAATTCAGATGCAGAAAGTAATCTGGGAATATTAATCACCATTGGGCAAAAGAACCTATTTATTTGCTGGAAAAGCAATTTTTAACATTATGTTTTTGGTTTATGTTAGTGTGCTTGTTAATAAGAGATTCAAATTAATTTCAGCTGATGCCAGGAAAAGAACATGTTCAATGTTGCTGGGTAATGCATATGTGTGGAATACCATTGCTATTTTATTAAACTGTGAAATTACTACTCACTCTTATGGAATAATAAAAAATTTATTATGGAAAGGGTCTTTGTGCATTTTCTAGCTATAAATGATATATATATTTTATACTGTAGGCAGTAATATTCCTTCTAAATGTATACCATATAGCACTTCAGTTTGAAATGAGGGAATAATCGACCCAGACTCAAAACCATATGTTATGGCTAATGCCCTGTGGAATTTGCAAGCAAACTTTTAGTATAATTATTCCTACTTAACAGCATTATGGATGAGAATGCAGCAGTGGATGACAGGATTTACAGTACTATAATCTAATGAAATCCCTCTGGAAGGTTTCTCAAGTTTTGTTTTAGATATTAAATTTGAATTTTTTTAGTATTATTTGGTCTAATAAGAAAGTAAACACAGTTCAGAGGAGGGATAGAGACTTCTAATCATCTGTTTCTCTAGAAAGAGTCTCAGCATTGGTTCATTTAAAAAATAATAATAATAAAAAGTTTAGCTTTTTATGTGGGAAAGAAATCTGCAGAAACACAATTTAAGTAAGGTTTTATTATCCTCGGTAAACACAATATCCTATATTATAAAGAAATCTAAGTCATTTTTTTTGTTAATTATGAAGTGGTAAAATTTGTATTTTCTTTAGTGTAAAGGAATAAATGAAGCATTGTGTAAATATAGTTTGACATTTGGGACATTTAAAGCACTAAAATTACAATATTATTTCTGCAATTTTACTGACAAGATATGGAAAAACACGGAAAAAGTTCTTTATAATTTTGTAAGTTTCAATGAAAATAAAATTTAATAAAATATACATACTTCAGGAATTACCATTTATATTACATATTCCAACTCCACTCATTAGCTTTATTACACTGAGAGACAGGATAAGGAAAGTTGCTCTGGCAAAATTTCTTCTTTTATGCAAAATGCTGGACCTTTAAAGATTGTAGCAAAATTGCTTTAATGTTCTTATACAAAATTTCATACAATTATGTTTTAAATAAGATTTTATGGATTAAATAAACCTATTAGGCTATCTAAATTTCTTAATGGATTTTATTATAATTTCATTCTTATACATTATCTTATATCATTTCCTGTCTAGTTTAATGTCACAAGTAACGTCAATTTTCCAAACACAGTAATCTTTTCATTACTCAGTGAATCCTGAACCAAAAAGGAAGCAGTAACTCAGCTTCAGATACAACCTAACGGCTCTGAGTAAGTGAAAGCTACTCTCGATAGACATAATTTTCTCTATAAAGTGGTAAAAGAACCCCAGATCTTTCTATGGAATTAAAACTCATTTAATCCAGTAGGGCTCTGCCAGAAGCATGGACATGGTCTATAGAAAGTACTTATCAATTGTGAAAGTATTTTAAAACTCTCCTTTCTTAAGGGTTTGCAGGGTTGGGTTTTTGTTTTTGTTTTGTTTTGTTTTTTAATCCTGTATCTATTTATAAATCATATAATTTTTATATAAGGAATATATTTTATTGGTACTTAGAGAATAGAACAAAACTCTCAGAAATGTTCATATCCTTTTGCTACATTTCTTAAGGTTTTCTTACTTCAGGTCATTGCTTTCCTTCATTTTTTCAGTCATTGTTAGAATTCCCCACTGCTGAAGTCGCTAAAAATGGTAACTGTGATAATGTCAAGTCTTTACTAACTTTTGTGTCTTGTAGACCTGTTCTGTGAAAGATTAGATAACAGCATATACATATATATATATATAAACATCAGAAAAACCCTTTAAAAATCCATCATAAAGCATTCTGTGTTTGTCTATTATATGAATTATATCAGAGGTTATTCCTCAATGGGAAATTTTAGTAAACAGAAAGTTGTCTCAAGATATAAAAATAGAAAAAAATAAGAGCAACAACAATAATAATGATGATGATGAACAATTTATGTTAAACTCAGTAGAAAGTGTCTTGTTTTTAGTTTGGTGACTAAATAGGACAAATGTATATCAAGCATGCCGTTTTGAAGTAAGCCTAGATATTTTCTTCTCTGGCATTTACTTAGTTATAGTGTCTTAAACATTTTGATTCTGGATATCATTCTGTTAATATTAGGTTTTATTTTGGTTTTGAATTTAAAATAAGAAATAGTTCTTTGCTAACAGTTCCAGACTTTCCTTGAAAAAATGCAGTCCCCATCCAGCAATCCCTTTAAAAGATCTTTGCTGATATCCAGAAACACTGAGGGGCAGAACCTCAAATAATTCATAAGATTCATGGGATCAAACAGCAAAAATAATAGTTCAGGGCATGAAGGAGAATAGATGAAAGAACACCCAATAAACCACTTACAATATAGAACAAAAAGAGAATCACAAAAGTTCAGAGTTCTTTTTGAAAAACATTTTACAATTCGAATTCTTTTCCTGACCTTATGGGCATTCTGTCATCTTACATGTAGCACCTTTTTCCTACAATTCCATTCAGTAGCAGGGTTTGAGATCCATTTACATCACTAAGTAGCCCACTTTTTTTTCCCCCCAATGAGCATAGGTGGAAAGGTTTATTTTTCCTACTGGATTTTTTCTGAAGATCTCTCTTTCCTGGAAACCCACTTATTAAAGTTAAATCAAAATAAAAGTTGTGTACGTTCCTGTGTATTATTAACGTTTGGTTGGAAAAAAATTCTGTGATCTATTCAGACTTAAATTTGAGGCCTAGCTTAATGGACTGAAATGCTTCTTTAAACACACTTAAAACACACTTTAAAAACATTAATTAAAAAAATGTTTCTTTCCCACAATAGAGATTAAACCATATATCTGAATAGTCTGGGTGTCCTGTGGAGCTATTTGTGAACTAGTTAGTGGTGACTGACAGGACTACCCAGTGTGCCAATGTGTCTCTTGTTTTGGTTTATCAGATAACTGGTGAAATGTAACACTGATGGTGTCGGCTTCCTATTTACAGCATTGTTAGATAAACAAAAGCTGCATAGGAGTGTTTGGGATTTTTCACTCATTTGAATTCTTAATTTGTCCTTTCTTGTAATGTTCCTGTTTCTAATTAACAGCATTTAAGAGAGGATTAACTCTCTTTTTGCCTTTACCAAGTAGACTATGGCCAGTTTTGCATGCCGAGAGGAGCTTTCTACTGTAGTTACAATTTATGCCACAGAAACATAAACATTAAAACATACAATGAGATTTTTGCCTTTCTTCCAAGCTTAGGCTGGCCAATTGAAATAAATTGTATATGAAAACATTTTTATACTATGTGGAATGAAGTTCAAACTGCTTGGAATGAAGTTTTTGCTAGTGTAGAAAAATTCAAAAGCCTTCTCTCAATAGCTCAAATAGCTATACTGATAGGAAATTCCAGCATGGGTTGGGAATTCTCAGTTTCGACTCTCCAAAATTAAGAGGGTTTCTAAATTGGTTCATTTTACTAATGAAGTTAGTTCACCTTACTTTAGATGAGAGCAAGCCAAGTAACCCAAAGTAACCCAAACTTAAATTAATTACTCTGGATTCCCAGCCTTAGTATATAGTAGGGAACATGGACTCCCAGAGAACTTCCGTCTAATCCTTAAACTCTCTCTCAACATAGATAAGATTAATTAAATCTTATCTATGTTGAGGCAACTTAGGCAACAGCTTGTGATGTTTTCTTCAGTACCTCCCATTTATGATGTCATTGTTAAAATATAATATTTGGTATAGTGTAGAACAAAGATAGAACTGAACTTTTACTTCTGTCAGAATAAGCAATTTTCCTCCAAACTTACTCACAAATGGAATGCTTATCCAACAGATTCTTTATATGACTAAAGTTTACAGAGGGATAAGGTTCAAGACTACTGAAATTTACTGATGTTATCAGACTTCTCTCATTTGTTGTTTTGTCAGTTTTTCAAATTCCATCAGTTATCCTACACTAAGAATACTAAGAAAAGCCTTTATTACAGAAATAGAATCTGACAAATATAATATACTCTACTATGAATTACTGAAAATTTACTTTAATGCATTCTAAGTAGGATCAATAAGTTATAAATAGCCTGATACTTCGAATTATATTTGCCCAGTAATAATAAAATATCTGAAAGTTATAAAAAGATTAAGTGCTTTCTTCTCAAACCGACAACTGGGTGACTTTAAAACAAAATTCTACAATTTCCATTCATTTGCATGATTTTCTGCTGAAATCACATGAATCTGAATACAATTAAAGTATGAATCTAACATGTAATGCAGAGTGACACGAATAGAAAAGCAATCCCTTTGTATTGTAAATACTGCAATGGGTAACATGGTGATGGAATGAAATAAACAGGGTACTACTGCAGGCAGACAGGGTGGAGTTAGGGTTAGTTTTCCAAAGATCTACAGAATTCACAGTTACATTTTTCCCATAAGTTAGACCATCAGCTGACATTCATCTGGAACTGCATGTGTCCCAAAGTTGTGGTGACATGTCTCCTTTCCTTTTGCAGTAGAGGAGCAACAAAGGGATGCCTTTATTAAAGCGTGCAGAAGTCATGCACTGAACATTTAGAGGACTCAGCTCAAAGCACTTGAATAATACATAGTGTATGACCTACATGAACCTTTCATGACCTACAGTCTGTGCCCTCACTGACTGGTTGTGTCTCTTTACCTTGCAAGTTTATCCACGTTTGAAAAACGATATTAACAATAAAGTAATAAATAATAAGATGGGAATCTTGTATTATCCTCAGGATAAATATTAGCTTAAGCTAAATTCACTTATACTATTCATTAGCTATTTTAGTTTTATCTGATTTGCATGAACATCTAATATGATTAACTGTTGCTGGTTAACACTAGTAGGTAGCCAAGCCCCAGGCAGCTGTTCTCTCACTCACCATGCAGTGGAATGGAGGAGAGAACTGAAAGGGCAGAAGGGAGAAAATTCATTAGTTGAGATAAAGACAGTTTTATAGGTAAAGCAAAAGCTGTGTGCACAAGCAAAGTAAAATGAGGACTGCTTCCTATCAGCAGGCAAGTGTTCAGCCATTTCCAGGAAAGCAGGGCTTCATCATGCGTAATGGTAACTTAGGAAGACAAATACCATAACCCCTCTGTCCCCTCCATCTTTCCCCCAGCTTCATATGCTAAGCATGACATCGTATGATATGGAATATCCTTTTGATCAGTTGGGGTCAGCTGTCCCAGCTGTGTCCCCTCTCAACTTCTTGTGCACTGCCAGCCTACTCGCTGGAAGGGCAGTGTGAGAAACAGAAAAGGCCTTGACTCCCTATGAGCACTGCTCAGCAGTAGCTAAAACAGTGGTGTGTTATCAACTGTGTTGGTCACAAACCCAAAACATAGCATTATACAAGCTGCTATGAAGAGAATTAACTCTATCCCAGAAAAAAACTGTACGATAATAAAATAGCATCTCAGGAGATACTCCTCTGGGCAAAGCAACTAAGAACTCTTGCAAAGTTAGGATAAAACCCAGAAAAACTTCCAAAGGTCTGTAAATAGTTCTCCAAAATACTTCGGAACTAAACTTTTACCCATGTTGGGCAGAACCAGACACAGGGTACCAAATAGTGACATCAACATAAGTTGATATGCTCCTCATGTAACATAAATTAAAGGAACATAATTTGAAGTATTCTCTGCTTTTCTCTATTAAATTATAGGATCTTGGAAAGAAAAAGCTAATAAAGCATGAGTTGAAAAGAGAAGTTGATGTACTAAAAGAGGAAGAAACAACTTTCTAAATATATAGGAAGGAAATTTTGGACACATTAAGTCAGTCATACCATGTACTCACCTACCAATCTATCCCTTCACATATTACAGCTTTGATATATTTTAATTTCTCTTTCTTTGTGTGAGTTATCTAAACGAAGAGTAAACTGATTAGCTGAGGGATAAGAGGTTACTCGAAAGTATTGATATCTTTCTGAATTGCCTGACTAAGGCAGAGTGGGGCAGAGATTTTAAAAAGTGAGAATTATGTCCTCATTGTTAATATTGTCAATGTTTATGTGGATTAACTAAACACGAAGAAAGAAAAAGTATAAAATGTTCCCTTACAAATCAGAAAACACTGTAAATCTTCCATGAGAGAGTATGAGTCAAGTTGAGTCACTCTTGTTCTGGAAATGCTGCTCTGGCTAGAATGAGCAACGGTGGTGACATAAGAACAAGGTAACTGATTTTTTTTATTTTTTTCTGAAAACTCAAAACACACTGCCTTGATTTGAGGATTTAGTTTCAAAAATTCATGTTACTTTTCTAAGCTCTAACTCTTTGAGAGTCCCTGTAATACCTAAAATAAAATTATAAAAAGTAAGAACTGTACTAAGTAGAAGTATTTCTCTACAAGTTTGAAGTCACATCTGCAATATTATTGTTTTCCATGTGATTCTTTTGGTGAGACAAATATTACACAAGTCTAAGAATTTGAGTGACAGTAAAGACTGAAAACAGGACCAATTACTGGTGTGAGACTCTTCATTGCTTGTATATGTAAAACCAAACCGGTTTGCAGTGAAATGCATTATTTCATGCTTTGCATAAAGCATAGAGGTTATAAAAAACTATTCTGTTTTTATGTTTGAGGAAAGTTCTATGTACAATGGGAAATTGTGCTCAAGGGAAAAAAGTAGCAGTTAGTAGTAACTGGTTTGGGCCCATTTCCTTCTCAAGCTGTCAATCATCTTCAGTGTATGTCTTTCTACACTGCAGGAGCTATCTTTACAATCCTCTTTACACATCAAATAACAATAGTTTAACTCCAACAGAGGGTGAGGCTGATGTTATAAGACTTATTAAAAAGTATTTAGTCCTCCCGATTTTATTTAGCTTCTGGCAGGCAACCAAGTTGCGTATTAAATAACAAGCTTAGAAGACAGAGGCTAGGAGTACTTTAGACTTTTAGGAATTAGAATATGCTTAGTATTGCATCATTTTGCTTTTCCACACAACCATGGAACAAAATTTAATTTAAGGATCTGATAGTCCTTACTGCTAATGTAAATTTTAATTAGCCTGAGGATTTAGGCCTTCTCATTTCGGAATCAGATATTGTCTATAGTGGGTTTGTACCATACTGGCTCCAGGAGTCCAAGACCTGAAGCAACAACAGTTACTTCAGGTTTACAGAGCTGCCGGATTTAAGACTGATGAGATCCTGTTCTTTCAGTGCAGTTTCACAGGTTTGCCCATTGACTTCAATGAGAACAAGAGCAAGATCAGGCTCCAGATTTCCTTTCGCTTCTAACTGTTAATTGGCCATATCGAACAAGCACATTACATATATGGACATGAGGCTTAATAACATTGAACCCTTTGAAGAACACAAGATGATCATTAATGGGTTAAAGGCTCCCCACTTCTGTCTTCAAGCCGCTAGAATCTGCAATTACAAAAAAGGTCTTGATCTCTGGAAACCATGCCTTGTTAAATTTCCTTAGCAGACAAGATGGTACTGTGTAGCATTACACGTGGTTACTGTTAGTCACATCCCTGCTGTAAGTTACCATAGTGTAGCTAAGGTAATAAGATGTGACAAATGGCAGCAAAGCAAGTCAGTCTGGGTAGTTTCCTTTGGAATATGAAAACTGTGTAAGAGGCTTATTCTGTTTTCACTAGCCATTTTTTCATGGATGTAATGAACACCCATCAACTTAGCTTTAAGCCACACTCACTTACAAAGAGGAAAGGGAAGATCCTAGGGAACTGCAAGAAATTTGCTAGGGACAAACGGTGGGTGAAGCAAGGCAGAGTGGGACACTGTGCAGAATGGATATACATCTTGGATCATTTATTTGGCCACAATTACTTCACAAATACACTTAAAACATTATATTTAAAAAAAAAAAAATCAAACCCTAATTTTGCCATTTAGGTCCATGAAACTCTTGGATCCTGTGGCAATTGTCCATGAGGTGAGATTTTGCTGTTGGGAATGTGCAAAGCCAACAACAAAAAAATTATGCTATTGCTTTGCAGTCTTGACCTCCAAAAATGATATTATT
Source organism: Tauraco erythrolophus (assembly GCF_009769465.1). Classification (NCBI taxonomy): domain Eukaryota; kingdom Metazoa; phylum Chordata; class Aves; order Musophagiformes; family Musophagidae; genus Tauraco; species Tauraco erythrolophus. The sequence continues at coordinate 49,273,956 of NC_141468.1, forward strand.
GAAGTAGGAAACTGTATACCTCCTCCATTTTTCCAGCACAGATACAGTGTGGGCTTCTTCGTTTTGATTTAGTGATGCTGGTAGATTTTATTAATTACCTTATAAATTGCTGTTACTTTGAAGGGTAGGAGGAGATTGGAGAGAATGATAATTTTCTTCCATAAGAAAAATACATAGCACTTCTTCATGACAGAAGGTTAGAAACATTTCAAAGGTCCTTTCACAGCTGTCTGGCTTCCCCTAGATTATAGAACTACCAGAAATGGCTGTAGGCAACAAATTACTTCAGTGGTTATTGTGTGAACATAATGTTAAAACCCCCCCACAATTCAGTTATATTTTGATGTTTAGATATAGTGCAATAGTAGCCATATAAAACAAGATGGAGGAAAACGGCAATTATTTTGGGAGAGTCGGGGTTTTTTTAACCTTGTTTTTAAAAGAAAAAAATGAAAACTTTTCGCTAAATTTATTTTCAGACTTCTGTTATGAAACCAAAGTAGGCTTGGGTTTTACAATATGAATTTTCACTGATGGCCACAATATTGAGACAGAAATTAAAAAAAAAAAAAAATTCCATTCCAGTTTAATAAACACTTTAGCAGCTATGTATAGACATGTAAGACAACAAGATAACAGGACAGATATCCTATATGCTTCGAGGTTTTTTTGGGAAGACAAACGATGACAACTCAAACATAATTGCTACATAATCGTTCCTATGACTACTATTTGAAGGCAAAGAGAATTAATAATTTCTTACTGAAAACCCTATTCTGTTATTTGGGAAAAAACAGCAACCACAGCTTTGAAAAATGAAACACAAATTGGCCTCAGAGAGGCATAATATATTGTAGAAGTGTGTTTTAGGTGTTTTTTCAATCCTTCTCTCAATGAATTTTGGATTCATTTTCTACTAAAGTTATTGCTGAGTACCATCATTTGTTTAACATTTGCCTATGTAAAACACCAAACACCCTTATGAAGGGAAGATATCTTGACTCTTGTCTCCACAGATGTCAATTACAACACTTCTTTTAGTTTGGAGGTGAGGTTTCACTGTGTGGTTGTATTATGAAAACAGGCAACATCATCATTATTAAGACCCATAACAAGATCACTGTAGCAATATAACACATATAAAACTTGGAGAACACTATTTTAAAAGTGTCAATTGCTTTTAAATGGTCATATCAGTGTGAAATTCAAATACGTTAAAGAAAGATTTATGAAAATAATTTTCCAGTTCTGTTTCCTTTTCCTTATTTTTAACAAAAGGTAATATCAGTTTCAGTCTGTACATGCCCTTTTTTTTCTGCTTGTTTTTTACTCTCCACTAGCCATTTTTGAAAAGAAAAATGAAAGGTCTTTGTAACTTCTAAAGCTGAAGGAAGTTGGAAAATTTATAATGACAAATTTGCACTTTCGATTTGGCACTCTGAGAGCTCCTCAAAGTTGGAAAAAGCTTTACAAGTCACCAGCTGGAGAAAATCAAATAAAACCCTCAACCTTAGGCATTCCAAACAAATATAAAATACGTCAGTTTAGTAGTGAACCAGTTAAAAGACGTGCCACTGACCATAGATTAACTCATATGGTGGGTCTTTGTTAAATTTTTCACAACTTTTGCTGCATTCAGGAACAACTGTCCTTTCCAGCAGCATATCTGTGCTTCCGGTGGTATACACCCCAGGGTGTAATCTAGACCACACACTGAGGCTGAGATCAGACCAACAGCTCTAGCCCAAGGAGGTGACTGTCACACCCTGGCCAATTACCAGCTTTAGGAGGTTGCTGTCCCTGACAAGTCACTCCTTCTCCTTTCCCTCCTCCCACTTCCTGCCAAGGTTGTCTCCATCTCTTTCAGTTCTGTTAAGTCCTGGGTAGAAAAATACAGCAGCTAAAGATATGACTCAGAATTGGGACCGGACTAGAGGCACAAACCATTTTATATGGATCAATAGAACAGCATGTCTGACTCGATGTTTACTGTACAGTATTGGTGCATTGTGTTCCCCTTCACAAGCCTCAGACATTCACCTTCTGAATATTGATGGAATAAAATAATTCTCCAATGGGGTTAGAAAGATTTCCATCCTATAGCTACTTTTACATCTTCTCTTTCTTATTGACATTTTTGCCTTTTCAGATGTCTAAAAGTTATAGATTTTCTCAGTTGCTGACATAGCCCTGAACAGCAATAGTCTCACTGAGTGTTTTATTCCTTGTCCCTCTCAAGACTTGTTCTGTGATTATGAGCAAGTTCTGTTGGCTGGAGCACGTGTGTCTTCAAAAGGTGAAAAAAAATTTACCATAAGGAGCACAGTGCAAATGTTGAGATGTGCATCCTCTGCGCTCATGGATCTTGTTTGCTATAGCTAGTGTGTGATGCACATGAAAGGGATTTGGAACTCCATTACTGGGGATAGCAAAGAAATATTATGCCATGCATAGTCACAAGAGGATCTAGGTGGAGGAATGTGCTTTTCTGCAGGCCTTTTGCAAGGCAACAGATTGGAATTCAACAAATCTATTTTTCTCTTTCCTGTTCTCAGAAGGAAGAATAGCACTCTTGTGGTGACACTGAATTTACAAAACATTCTATAGTCATCCTGAATATCTGAGTAGGATTTCTGAAGAAAGTGTTTTTTCTGTCTTGATTTGACTTAATTTTAATGGCATTGATAGTTAATTTGGAATAGAGAATGAAGAGTCCCAGGTATCCTGGTTAAATCTTAACTGTTTTGATTCTGATATTCTGAATATTCACTTATGATAATAATTTTATATTATTTTTTTTTGTAGAGCCAGTTGCTGATAATCAGAAATTTACAGTCAAAAATTTAATCAAGAAATTAATCACAACTAGTACCGTGTGGCATTTTGTTTTATTTTGGTTTATATTTCTAAAATTTGGATTAAAAGTACAGCTAATTTCATCCAGTGTTTATTTTAATTTCATAAGAAATGGTTTTACATATCTCAATGCAATTTACCAGTCCGTATTTTCAACTGATCAATCTCTGTGAGATATGCATATATTAAATGTCACTACGTGCTAAAAGTCAAACAAATGTAGGGGAAAATAAGTATATTTTAGTCAATAGCTATAGCTGCTGTCATTTCATAAAATATATATATAAAGCATTTTAGTTATTACATTGAAATGTGATTTCTAGAGAAATATTTCCAGTGTGAGTAACCATATGGAAGTAGAAAACCATTAAAAAAATGAAAATAAGATGGTTTATATCACCTGCGTATCTCGTTTTGTTCCCTGCCTTCAGGCTTCAAAACCCGCTTCCCATATATTTTCCTTTCTTTAAAAACAATGTACATCAGTTTAATTTATCCCAGGTCCCAACAGAAGGATCAGATTTTAAGCATTTAATGCTGTGGTTTCAAATCCAATTTTACAGTGTTCATCATTTCAGAAGTGGCAGAATCCAAAGTGAGCTTTAAAAAAAAAGAAAGAAAAAAAGAAAACAAAAAAGCTCAAGCTGCTTAGTGTGCATGCTCATTTTTTTAAGGTACAGCTTCTGTATGAAGCTGTAACATGATGAATATTTCCGAAGGTGTTAGGAAAATTCTCATTTTAAGAATTATTTCTTATTCAAAAGAAGCAAAATTTTGAAGGACAGCCTTATGGTGTAGGTGCAAATTTTGTTGTACTTCCTCTGATGAACCCTACTGAAATTACTGCACAAGAAGACAATGTTTCAGATTAACAGAGAAAAAAAAAACCCTAAAAAAATCACTTGAACTCAAGAGTGTAGACTAATCTCTTTGCATCCAAACATAAGTGTGCTGAAGCTGGTATAATATGATCTCTTCTTCCTGCTCATGGGACTGCTTGAGCATTTTTGGCTCAGACTTGACAACAGCCATTTGCATGATACAGTAGCATCTCTTATTTTGACAGCACCATTAGCAGGCAAAAAAAAATATAAATGTTTCAGATAATCTCTACTTTCTCTATGACATGTACCCAGGAACAACCTCTGTTATCTGGGCCAATCTGTACAGATGAGTTCACTTTTCTGCTCTCTTCACTTTCCTGGTCAAGCCTACCATCCTTAGCGGATTGCTATCTGTATTTCCACAATCTGTAGGGCGCAAGCCCTACAGCAAAGATCCTAAGCAGAGAAAAGAATACTATGAGGCACTCATTGGCAATGCTTCATTCAGCAGGTAAAATCTGCTTTGCAAGTCTCCCCATGCTTCTCAATGAATAGCAAGTGCTATTCACAGGTGCAATTTTATTGACTTCAAAAATGGGCCCGTTACTCAAAATCAGTGTTGGATCTTCATCACAAACAGAGAACAGGAGTGAGTAATGATTGTGTTTTGGGTCCACGCAGACGTTATAACTGATGGAGACCAGAAGAGAACTTTACTTGCTGAGAAAAACCAGCTCTGTTAGAAGGCTTTTGCAAGTGTAGTAAATGACTCCCAAATACATGACCGTGATTGCCACATATCTGTTTGACAGTAACAGAAAATATACGTGTTAGTGTTAGATACCTTTCTGCCCTTCCTAGAAAATCCTGATCCCCTCGGGATATTTTCCCCTCAGGGAAATTTGTAGCTAATTAAAAACGAAAAATAAATGTAATAAATTAAATGGGAATTGTGGACTGAAAATTTACCATATGTATTTTTTCACTGTACAAAGCTGTCTGTTGGAGGAAATTTGGGTGTAGTATCTCAGTTGAGTGTAAGTCAACAGTAGAGATATCACTGGGATTGCAGGCATAACAACGAAGCAGCACCTTCTTTGTGATCACTGCAAAATTAATTGAATTGACTGTTGCTTCTCAGAGGCTGTGACAGCAGACTGCACAGGTAACCTGTTTTTGATGTTGGAAAGAAGCCAAAGATTTAATGGCTACAGAAAGTGAATTACCTTCTTCACCGTAAATGGGCTCCTATAGGTCAAGGTTCAGACACATTAGTGAGGTAATGTGACAAAGCTTATGCTGATACTACTTCTTCTAGGGACACTTGGAGGATGTTTGTCAGTTAGGTGTCACAGACAGTCCTAGACTGACTTTATTTTGAAGTGGGTGGAGAAACCATGGATCATCCATTTTGACATAGCAATCCCTTCTAAAACGTTATAAAATTAAGATTAAAAAATCTGCTTTTTTAACTGAGCTGTAGCTTCTTGTTTGTATGCAGCTTCCTTGTATTGCTTTTTCTTTGTAAGGTACGTAGAATGCTAAAATTCACCCCCTTTTTAACAAAGCATAGCCAAAAATAACCTAGACACATGATACTGAAGCTGCTCTTGTGCTACCCATTGAAGTTATGTATCAAGTCTAAATTTAATCAAGGCCACATTTTATTTATACATTTCATGCATTAAACTCATTTAAACGTTTAGTCAGATTTCATTAGCAGAAATACTACCGCGCACATCATGCAGTAGTAAAGCTAATGTGCTTCAGGAATTTGAAAGGATTTAGAGATCGGAGGGTCTGATTTCAAAATTTCTTTTTCTTTTTCTGCTTAGTGCTTGGAGCAGGTCTGTATGCTGCACGTAGTTTTGTTTCCTAGGACACTAATACAGTCAGCATGGTCTGTTCAAATGTGTAAACACAGACATTCTCTGTAATCAGTGCTTTTGGTGTCTTAAGGCAAGATTATGTTTTTTTAGGAAACGCAATTTATGTTCAAGATTAAATTTCTTCTCCAGACTGATAACGTCTTGAGGTTGAATGAGATCATAAATATTGTGTCCTGACTTCTTGTTCTCCATCTCAGATCTTCATTCCCTTTTTTGAGTGTTTTAGGAAAGAGAGACAGAAAGAAATGCATCTATAATGATTTACCTACACAAAAATATAGTCTGCAAGGCTTGATAATGTGTAAATAAAAAACTATATATATAAAATTATGGACAATCACACTCTTGGTCAACATTGTTGTTTCATTCTGATTTCTTCCAAGATTAAAAACACCCAACCAACCAAACAAAAAAGGTTACCTGTAAGAAAACAGTAACATAGCCCTAACTGAATTTAACTGTTTTTGTTTGTCAGATTTCTTTTGCTCAGATTCTGCCTGATGTTGACTCACCCACTGTTTATGAAATTGAGGAAACTTCATATTTTGTCTTTTATTTGAACTCAAATAGAGAAATACATATATATATATATTCCAGATTCACTGAACAGATTCATTTATCTTTGCTACAAAAAAGAAAAAAAAAAAGAAGAAATGAAAGAAAAATTAAAAAGGCAAATTAAAAATCCCCACCCTCTGCTTTTTCAGACAAAGTAATTGGACTTTATTGTAGTGTGAGGCTTTTTCCCTCCTGGTACAATTTCACCATAGTCCTCAAGAATGGAATTTTACCATTCTCACATGTATTGTATCTTACAATGCTGAAAAGCCAGTACATGGCAAAGCTGTAGTGACCCAGGGCATATTTGAACTTGTGATCTAGAGATGAAAGGCTTCATGTTCAATTCCCAGTCCCATGACTCATCCAGTTCTGCAGCATAATTTTGGTTTGGGAAAGAATTTTTTGAATTATGAGTGTGTAAAAAGCTTTCCAACAGAATTGCAATTTAAAACCAGAATGGCCTAATTTACAGGCATGTTGAACCCTCAGGGTCCCACTGAATTAAGAGTATGCAACAGTCAGAAAAGCAGACCTTACTTAGCACCTGTCTTCAAAACACTGCACAAAAGATAAACATATTTCTGTAGGATCTAGAGATCATGATCCCAGGTGCAGATATGAGGCCAGGCTTGGAAAGAAATGGCTTCTCTCCTCAGCCTGTGAGGAAACCACTACAAAGGAACTTTTGAAGACTCTGGACATGGGGTGTGTCCTGAAGGGCTGATGAGACTAGGAGCTCTGCTTTGTGACAGCAGAGACTATGACCTGATCTCTGATTGCATCCCTTTGCACCTACATGTCTTTCAAGGAAAAAAATATTTCTCTCCCTCTTAACATCAACCCTGATGATGGGAATCTATTTTCCCTCAAGCTCAAGTACTTTGTTTCTCTGACAGAGAGTTTCTTTGCAATATAGACTCGGGCAAACAGAAGGTGTGTGAGGAAACTAGAGCTGCACAAAAGAAATTAAGTCTCCCGTTATGTGTGTTATACTGATTCAAGTCTCAAGCAAAACACTTCAGTGGTGCCCATGTCACACAAGTCAGCTCACCCTCAGAACAAGCAGCCTCTTCAAGTGAACAATTTCAGGCACCCATATTCGTGCTCAGATCTGCCTCAAATTATTTAACATGCTCGAATCCTGCCTACCTTAGCAGTATGAACACAGCTAGAGAGAGCTATGTGCTGTAGTTAACTCAAAGCCCATGCTCATGCACAGCCAACAAAAGCAATGTAATTGTTTTTGTAGGTCTTAGATAACCTCTTAGCAGTTGAACTCTCTTGTGACTACATAGTCATATCAACCGTTATTCCTCACAGAAGAATTTTTGGAATGTGGTAGCTAAGATAAAAATAATTTTAACAACAGTATTCAGGAGGGATGTTGCCAAGACAAAGAAATCATGAGATCAAGAAGAGGCAAAATAACTTGTCTGAGGGATCTCTGCTTTTAGGAGCTCCTCTACTTTTTGCATCATAAACATCTTAAGCACAGATCATAGTGCTTTTGTGTATTAAAAGAGGTTTCCTGCTAAAATGAAAAATAAATTACTCCTGGCTTGAGCTAAGTAAAATATGTCTCATCATAACATGGATAAATGAGTAGAGACAATATAATTATTATGGAAAGCTTCAGTGGAAACTCCACTGGTGCTACTGGACCTGTTTGGTGGAAATGGCTGTGTGATTAAACTTTAATGTAGCCTAAGAGCGAGCTGAAATGCAACCAATGAAGAAAACAAACAGAAAACTGAGCTATAGTAGTTACTAGCACTTTATGTAGCTGTTCCTCTCCCTCACTGCCTTTCAATGGCACAAGATGATCATATTGATTTCACACATATCATCGGTCGCCTTGTTAAACAAAAGACAACATAGTATCCTGTTAGGAACTGGAAAATTCTCATCATATGAATATGGAAGTAGATAGATACAATCTTTCAAGAGAAGATATACTAAAGCAGCTTGAAAATAGAAGGCTTTGAAAATAGAAGTTGGCAAATTCTGTGGCGACCTTCAGCTACAGAGGGATTACATCTTTGGGCCAAATTACTAGTGAAGTAATTTTGACCTGGTTTCAATGCAGGAGATTTAGATTTCTGCAGAGGTTTTGGTCAGCTGGATTTTGTGAATGCTGGAAATAAGTTTGCTTCTTTACAGGTAGAACGCAAATATAGTACCTAAGTTTACCACAGTTTTAGACAAAAACATTACTCTTTCCCATGGTCCTTGGAGAATGAAACAATTAATTTTCAGTTTGATCTGTGCTTAAACATTACCACTAATAAAAGTGCAAACCATAAAATTCTTTGGGATTCAACTGGACTATGCTTTTGATTTCAACTGAAATCCCAAAGGACATGAGTGTCTTGCAGATCTACATTTTTTATCAAGCAGTTTAATCAACTTTAATACACTTATCATTTCAAAAAACCGAGATGTAGGCATAATAGTTTTTAAAGCTGGAGTGTTTCTTTTCTCCACTGGGTGTCACCATAAGGCAACGACAACTGAGTTTGAAAATCTCAGTAAGAAGTTTATTAGATCAGAGACTTTGTGTTTACACCAGAAGGCTGTAGTGGGATAATGGTACTTGCTAACCATTGAAGAAAGCCCCATCTAGCTCTGAGGTCAACAAGAAGATGCCTGTATCCCAGTGAGTACCAGAGCAGGCCTGAAGGTGGTCACCAAAATAACCCACTCAAAACAAACAAAAAACCCAACAGACTGTTTCTATGAAAGACTGTTAAGTGCATTTTAAAATTCCTTACTGGTGTTCATAAAAAGAATTAGATGAAAGAACCTTCATGAAAGACTGACAGTTTCATTGAAATGTTTCATTTGTGAACAGAGAGTGTGGTTCAATTATTGCTAGAGCAGTTGCTGTAGAGAAGAGCCTTTTACCTGACTTCAGAGAAAATTTATCACAGTTTCACCTGTCTATACCATTTCAACCTTCCCCATTCCATTAAAACACTCATCTCCAAGCTGTCAGTCATTTTTCACGGAGCAACAACTTACAGGAGTTACGGATGACTCGTAGGCAGAAACCACAGCATTACTCCCTTTACCTGCAACACTTACAGCTGGATCTGATTGCCACCTAAACAGTCTGTAGCTACATCCCATAGAAAAAAATATATTTGAAAGGAAGACAGCCAATAATCATGTATCTTATTTTTTAAAAAACAGTTTCCCACAAACTGTATTAAGGTATCATTCTAAGCAACTTTCTCCCCATCCCTATAGTATTTACTTAATTTGTTTTTATTCCTCTTCTTTTTTTTCTTTTGTCACACAATGATGCTTAATGTCACAATCAATAGTCTAGACACTTATTGGTTCTATTGGTTGAAATTTTTGTTTTTCTGAATACCTATCAACAATTCCTCCAGTGTATATTATGAAAAAAATATTGCGAATTTTTGTGGAACTTTCTTTACATTTGAATTCTGGCCAGACTGCAATTACAAAAAGCAAAGCCAACTTCTGTGGTTTGATTCTTTGCTGCACAATTTTGGTCAAACTATGAAATTCAGTAACAGGAAAAAATAATGAAAACAAATTTTGAGGCTGGCCCATCCATCCCACATTATCATAACATTTGCCTTTTTTTGCTGTTTATATTAAAAGTAAATAAACAGTAAAAGATTAAGGCTACAAAACTAAAATGGATTTGAACACTCCAGACATGTTCATGTAGACTGACAGTAATGTAGACAATATTTCCTTGTTAGTTATCAACCTTTGAATGGAAATATAACACTGTGCAACCTTGTATCTTCTTCAATCCACGAATCATTTTTTTTCTATGGGGACCAGGTAGTGAGTTTTGTTTCTGGGAACAGGAGAAGATATTTTGTGAAAACTGTTGAATTTTCATCCCAATGTGATCAAACTAGACTTGAGAAAAAGAAGAAAAAAAAAAAAGAAAATAAATGAGAAAAAGAGAAAAGGGTTATATTGGAAATGCCAGTAACACTCAGGACTCCTACTTGAAATGTCTGAGACTGAATATCTGTTCTGAAATTGGTCCCCTCCCCCTCCAACCACCCAAAAGAAGCCCACTGCCTGCTTTGTTGAGGTTTTGTATACTTTGGGTCTACATTCTGCAGATTTCAGAAGCTATTGTGTGTACATATCTTAGAGGATGGCCAAGCAGAACTGCTAGTCTTGAGCATCAGTAACATGGTGCACAGAGGATTCCACCTTCCCAGTAAGCTCTTTAGCTTTGGGCTGAGACTTTGCTCACTTATCATTTGCAGGAATAAATATCATTTGTATTACTCTAATTAAAATTGAGTTAGCTCTTTTTTCCCCTGTACCAACAAAGAACAAGTCTGGCCAGCTTAAGAGATGAGATGATGACCCTTATAATTTCTTTGAAAGGATCCTAACCCTTTGCACAAACTAAAGTTGTAGAAAGGTATCAGATCACCCTGCTAACAGACTTTTTATAGTAAAGGTTGAGCAAGATCAAGGGAACCTTACAATCAGCACAAACTTTACTTGAACATTTCCTCTGGAAACATTAACCCAACTTGATTTTGGTTGTATTTGAAATTCAAATACTTAAGAATAAATGCACTGTTAGGAGTATCATCAACAAGACTTTCATCTTAGAAGACAGATCATTGCTGGAAATTTATAAGCACTGAGACTTACACAGCTATGGGTCTGGCGTTTCTGTTATTTAAAAATCCAGTGACCTCAAAAATACCATGCAATCCATACGAATGACAAGGAAATGGGAGCACAAAGCTCCAAGTAACCTTGGACTAATAAGGGGTTATGGGAATTCTCTTTTGGTTAACATGAAGTCTAAGCATAAATTTTATGTAAATTATACTAAGAGTTGGAAAAAGTAGAGAAAATCTAGGCTGCAACAAAGGAATATATTGCTGGTAACAGGCTACTAATTTGAAGAATAAAATAAACATTTCTTTTTTTTTTTTTTAAGGTCTTCTGGTGCTTTTCCATTCTGTGAAAATATTCTGAGTAGCGCCACCTGAAAAGAAACAAAAGACAAGTACAGGGTGCAAGTCAGGTCTGAGTTTTTGTTAGACTTCAGTGAAAACTCACGCTCCAGATTAAGGGGATAGAAGTCTCCGTCAGCCTTCCCCTTCAGGTAGACACCAATGCTGCCATGTGCTTTGTGCCAATGGCTTACCATCAATCTGGAGAACACCGACTCATTTTTATTTGATCTCTGTGCAAGTCTATGGCCTGTCCCTCAAAGCTACCTTCTGAACACACTATGTGAGATGACTGGGCATATTACAGTTCTTGCATTTTTTTTTCAGTGTCAGACAATGAGTTTTACCTTCAAAACACAAAATGATAAGGTTTCTGGAATCTCTTTAATATCTCTGAGCAGAAGCTTAAAACTGATTTTTGTAAGACTATTCAGTGTTCTGCCTTGAAAGCTTCTGCCAGTTCTTAAGAACAAACGAGGCTACTAAGCATTTTATATATAACATAAACCCTTAGCTTCAGTAGTCAGTTGTTGAAGAATTTAACTCAATATAACATAGCTATATACAAATGCATTTGAAAACAAAGATAGGAAGCTTTGCTACTAGATCTAAAACCTTTTATCTTTCATAGTAGACAGTAAAGCTTGAGGTGCATTATTTCCTGCAATTTCCATGATGCCACCACCAGAAGACAGCATCACACATTGGAGTAATGAATTGTTTTTAGTAGTATTCTTTCCAGGCCCATTTACAACACTAGGAGGTCTTTTGGCTCTTTAATTTCATTCTGAATAAGTTCTATGGAGAAAACACAGGACCCTAAGTAAGCTGGATGGCGTGTTCTACTTGGGACACAGGGAATAGCTGTGCTCCTCCTCTCAAGGACGCATTTCTGAACAGGAGGGAAATGCAATTCCTTCTTCTTCACCTAGTTAATGAGAAATTACAAACTTCACATAAGAACTTATGGCCCACTGCCTTAGGAAAGAGAAGTCTGGTTACTTCTGACTTCTAGTTTCTCCTCCTACGATCATCTGATGCTAAGAGGTCTGGCTGCCAAACAAACAATGAAAGGGGCCAAGAAGATGGAAGTTCAGTGTTGCTAAACTGTTCTAAACCTAGTTTTCTTACTTTGGGTAGTGATCTTTGCTCGACCGTAGCTGGTTGGTATGACTCAGCCACAGGTAGTTTTCTGCTTACTGGACATGTAACAGTGAAAAGAGGATGACCAGCCACAGGTGAGCACATGTGCCAGCTGTGTCACTGCTGCCTTTCTCTTACTTGCAAGCAATGGTTCCTTGTGGTCACCCACAGTCATATGTTATACAGTAACTTCTTTGTTTTTACCCTCAAAAGTTTCATCCTCTGTCTCATGAAGGCAGTTGTTTTCATCTTGTCCTAAGCATGTATATCCTTTATATTTTTCACCATAATACTTCACTGGTCTTCAAGGCTGAACATATTGCACAGATAGTGAACATTCTGATCTATAATCTCTGAAGAAAGATGACTGCAACACTTTGGAGCCAAGCAACCCCAAGGTTTTGTCTTCAGTGTAACAGCTGCCAAAATTTAGATGGTGTGGATAGCTAGGGAAATTAATATCAGGTGTTTGCAGCCTTTTAAGAGAATAGCATAGATGTGGCCTTCATAGCCCTACCAAGCCTCATATCTTGCCAGCATGTTTGCTTCATGTGAACCATGTCAAAAATGCTTTCAGATAAAAAGTGATAAGAACAGTTGACCATGATATATAAGGCTGCAAGAGAGGTCATATCCCAGATATTTGTACCATGCTGTTAGGTTGAAAGCAGACTGGTCAAAAAGTTTTCAGTTAGAAAATGAAAACTTTAGCTGTAAATTTCTTAGTAGCTGTTTGCCACATGACTGGAAAGAGATAAAAGCACACTCAATGAGGGGTAACAGAACACCTTGTTCTGATGTTCAGTCACTCCTCTTTCTCTAATGCTTTTGATTTAGCAAGATATTTAGGTCCATGGGTCAATGTTTTGCTGAGCTGAAGTTTATATTTCTGATGATGACAACGCACTTCATAAAGAAATTCCCTGCAAAACAAAGCAATTGCATTTACTACCTGGACTCTGGCGCTGAGGGTAGCTCCACAGTTTCTCAGCAATATTATTTCTTAGCAGTACATTCTCAATCACTGTCATCATGAGGCCAAGAGGAAAATAATAACTTTGTATGCACATGGCATACAGTAAGCTCAAAGTGCTAAAACTTCGGATAGCTTCTAAGTGAAAACTCAGAGCTACACTGAAAAAGACAGGAGGGCTGCTCATGCGTGAAGAACCTGTCTGATTTCTTCCCCGAGTTACTGTCTGTAAAATGAAAACTCCGAATTCGGGCCCCTGTTTTTAAAACAGGCACCCAAATGAAGACTCCTAGATGATTCGATCACCGCTTAAGAGCCGAGCATGCTGACCACCTCCAGCTGCAGCCCACCCCTGCCTGGGTGACAGGGCTTTTGTCACATCGCTGCAGAGCTGCGCTCCCGCACGTTGGAACACAGCACCATCTAGTGAGCCACAAACAGCAGCTTTGCACTGACTATGGCCTAAAAAAAACATATAAACATTTAAAACTCATCTAAGTAAAGTCGCCCTTTCTGCAGAAAAGAAAAGCTCATTTATGGAAGGTCAGCCTTTATTTTTCAGTCCCAGTACAAAGCTCTCAATATCTTAAAGTTATTAAGTATAATGACCAATTAAATGTAATGATTACTTGAATTGCAACAAAGGCTTGGCAGACTGTTATTATTTATTTAGTCATGCACTATCAAAATCAAAAATACTTTTTCAAAGCATAATAATATCCTCCTGAAGATTTTAACGTATTTTTACCTTTTGAAGAGAACAAGAAGAGTGGAGTTGTCTGTCAGAAAAGCCACCACTACTGTACATGACCTGGTCCAGTGATTTATTTACATGAATGTAACAAGACAGATTAAAATCATGCCCTGTATGTTTAATATGCTACATCAGCATGCTCCCTCACTATGGCAACATAAGCTCAAATTTTCCTGTTCAATGTGCTTTGCTGTACTGGAAGCTATCTGCAAGATGGTATCTAATTCCACCTCTGTACTTTTGCTCTCCTGTTATCTGTGTGTCAGTCCTCTGAGTCTTTATCTTACTCTTGTATACATGCCTTCTTCCATGTCACCTTTGCCACTCTTTGAAAACCTATACAGGCTAAGCACTTTCTCTTGGCTTCAATAGCTTCTTAAAACATCCTCTTGGGAACTTTCTCAACAATGAATCAATTATTTGAAACAAAATAAAGCAAATGAGCTTTGAGACTGTCCAACTACAATTAGTGGTATACTCAGTATCATCTCTTGAAAAGCATATAATACTTTCAAAAGTAGGCAATCTTTCAATCTATCAAAAAAAATAAACAGAAAAAACAAAACATGGAAAAATGTAGCCACAGGTTCAGACACTTGGGTGTTTTTTTGGTTTGTTTTGTTTGGATTTTTTTGTTTTGTTTCACTGTTTGCAAGAGAATTTGTTTAGACCTTGTTGGCAGTACTGCATTTGAAGCATTGCAAATGAGAGGGGTTTGGAGATATTTCATTATATGAATCTAGGAGTACCTGACAAACTTATAGCTACATTGACATAATATGCACAGTTCTCTAATTTACATGACAGGATGTGGATCAAAATTTTCAAGATAATTTGCAAGTTCTGCTGTTAGTGCAAAAGATAAAACATCGCAGATTTTCTGAGGTATCATCACATCTGTACTGAAACCTTAGTCCCAGAATTACCTAGTTTTTGGAGGTACTCTTTCTACCATAAATGGACTTTGCCCCTTTCAGCGTCTAAGTTGAGCTGGGTATAGAAGCATAGGAGGGAATGTAGGATTCTGTCCTGTTCTTGACATTCATGTTCTTTTTATTGGCAAACTCCGGAACACTTCTATAGCTTTATAAAAAAGAAACAATCCTGATGCAGGTAAGATGCAGCAAACAACGCAGTCTTTTGCTAGGAATGGATATTATAGCTTTTTCAAAGCCTATAATGTCAATATAAAGATATTTCTAGCTTCTATCTAGACATGTCTACCTCCAAACAACAAATACGTGTATGTTCTTCGTCACGGAATATAATCTGTATTTGGGGTTATTATATGTCTGAATTTTTTGCAAATTGTATTCTTTTCCACCTGTAAAAAAGTTTGACTATTTATCTGCTATTTCTGAACATCTGGAGACACTGTTAGACTCTTGGATGTATCAGGTTTGCACCAGCTGTGCTGTTTGATGGACGTGCCTGTATTTTTTTCAGGCATGTTTTAGTTCACAAAAACAGAAGCCTCAAACCAAACATCTTCTGTAAAACAGAAAAATTACCAATCTCATGAGTTACTAACCAAATAAACGAAAAACTAAAAATAATGTTTATACATAATTTGGAGCACCTTCTTTTTCTTAGCATTTCTTTTCATCCTTGAAAGTGGGCCCTTAAATGTATTGTTATCGAAGTTCTGTAACAGTAATGGCTTCATAGTACTAGGCCTTATAGTCATAAGTAAAGGGAATTAACTGCTCTGCGAGACCAAGCAAACTTTTGGGCAAACAAAGCGTGGTTTGGCTATACTTTGATCCAATTTAGCAGCTCTGACACTCAGAGAATCATGCAGAGTGAGCTAAGAAAAAGTGCTGTTGTACTTCTAATGTACTTTCTCCAAATATAGACTCATTCCCTAACACATTCTTTTCATGTGGCTAGGCATTGATTCACTGAATTACTGATACCTGTTGTTCTCTTACTACAATGCTTACTTACGACTATTGTCTTTTATATATCTATATTTTAAAAAAAAACCAACCCAACTCTTCTGATCATATTTTTCACCTACTTAGTAGCTCTCATCCTTGTTAAAGCTTTCAGGCCTTCTAGGTGTTACGCAATAGTTGCATAACATCATAGAATCATAGAATCATCCCATTAAATCCAGATACAAATGTAAGAGTGATGAGAAAGCAGGTTAATGAACATATTTAAAACTGTTTTCCTAGTGTTAGAGTCAGAGATCAGATTCTCAATACTAGTGACTGAAATTGGTTTATATACAGATCCAAAGATTGCAATGAACAGTTTTACAGTGTCTTGGATAATTTTTCTGTGCCTAGATTCACTTTTGCCTCAGCATCTCCTGTGAAGTCTGATGGTGTCAATAAAATGAGGTGATATTATACTTTGCCCTTTGATGAGATGTATGGATTTTACCATTTCAAAGTCAATATTTACCCTCTTGCGTGACATGATACTGAATTTGTGTATGCATTAGCAAGAAATGCAGCACACTGGGAGTGGACCTGAAGTGTATTTCAGTGGTATTTATTTCGGATTAGCTCTAGTCTAGCCCTTGACTAGTAGACTATAAGCTTATTAATAATTGGAGCACATTAGATGTAATGCTGAAAGGTGTCTTCTTTAATTTAATATGGATGGAATCCACTGATAACATTGAGAACTGCTCAGGATGCGAGCCCAAGGCACAACAGGCAGAGCCACCCAGGAGATTCACTTTAGAAACACACTGATCTGAACTAGAATGCTTATATCCTCAGAAATATCCTGAGACATTCCACTTAATTTCTATTCTAAGTGTTTGATGAAGGTGCATTGATTTCATAACTACTTGCAATGGCAAATACTGATAAACATTCTGTTATGCACTTTGCCTAACTTCTTTGTATAAGATTTTTAATTTCCATGCTAGATTATGCAGAGGATGAGAAAAGCATTCCAAAAAAGATTTTGTTGAGTGGGACATGAGCAGAAGAATTGTAATCCAAATAAGGAAAGAAATAAAACTTGGTAGGAAAGAGGGAATTCTGCAAGCACTACTGAAATATTAACTTCTTTTAGGTATATTCTCATTGTATACTCTCTAAAAATACAGGACTTAGTTTCTAACTAAAATATATCCATTGCAACTCTCAACAAAATCTCATATCTCGACCAGGTGCAGTAAACAGGACCTAAGGATCATATTTCGAAGAATATATTTTGAATCTACTGAATTTTAAACTCAATAATGTCAAAACTGTTCAGTTTATTTAAATTCGTGCAGAATTTTAAATAGGCAGAAAAACTAGACCTCAATACGTTTTACACCTTCATTTTTTAAGTGTTCAGTTCCCAGATTTCATTTTTTTTTGAGAGGTGTGAATACCAATAGATCTGAATAATACTTTTCTTTTTTCCTTTTCAAAGGTATTTTGGTAACTTTTCCTTCAAACCCACACGTCAGCTCTACATTTCACATCACAGCACATAAAACAGATACTTTAGAGTATCCACATCAGACCAGCCTTTTAATCAGAGGATTAAATTCTTTATAGGAAATGTAGAAATGATCTTTGCTTTTACATCTATTATGCAATCAGTAAAATGTATGAGAGAGAATATTCCATCTGCTGCCTTGAAAACAGGCTGCTTTCCCTGTGGTACACCCTAACAATGAGTTGAGGAAATATTATGTTGACAGAGCTTGAGGGAAGAAGAAAATGAACATTGTTCTTCAATAGCTCTCAAATTCAGCTTTGGCAGCAGAGTAAGCAGCTACAATCTAATGGCATCTTGTGTAAGTGAATTTACAAGATGTCATTTTTAGGGATCATTTTCCTGTTATAAAGCACATATGGCGAGTAAGAATTAGATGAAGAAAAATTTTGATTAGTTGTATGCATAGCTCTTATGGCTTCTCCGACAAACTAATTTTCATTAACTTTAACTTTTCTCCTTTTGGAAACATACTCAAAGCTTATAACTGTCATAAGCAGTCTCTGTGAAAGGAATGGGATGGAAATACCTCCCCTACAAGTTCTAAGAAAATAGCCACTTCCAAAACCTGTCAAATATACAAACAACTTGTGGTGGGGTGTTTTTTTTGTTGTTTTGTTTGTTTTTTCTTTAGACAAACAACATTCATTATAATTAATGCTTAAAATTATAAAAGAGCTTGATATTAGAAACTGCATTAATTCCTAATCATAAAGCACAAAATAGTCTTTATCTGTGGGCCTCTTCTTTCTCATGACAATTTAAACAGAATGTGAATGGAGTGCTGTGTGTGTGTGCTCATTATGAGTTATTGTTTTGTTAGTTTTTCAGTAGCAGAACAGTGAAAATTAATTTAAAAATTATTTTCAGTCATGAGAATTCTTATTGAAAATACTTTTAAAATATGGAAATTTGTGCTAGTAACATTGATATAAGGTTTTTTGAGATATGTGAGAGCATGTGTTAACAGTATATGGATCCATTTCTTTACCTTTTCTTTGTCTACAGCTGGGAATACAAGTTACATTGATTATCAGAAAAATTCTGGGAGCTTTCACCTTGTTTTTGTTGCTAAGGAAACCATTTCCTTGGCATCAGTGCATCTAGCAGGTCTGTCTTACTTTCCTGTGAGCTCTAACAGAGGCAGCATTGTGGAATGGCATTGGGGGGCAAAAAACCCACAGAGATAAACAAGGAGGAAAAGATCAACAAAAGTAGCTGAAAGTTAATACAAGGATATCTCCTAGTTGAACTGAATTAAGTCTTGTTTCTGTGCAGGTCAGCTAGGGAGCTCTGTGTATAGGTAAGGATTTAAGGCTCCAACAAGACTACAGCTCAAAGCCAAAGAGGAACAGAAGCCTCCACATCAGAAAATCCTAGCTGCAACCCCCCTCTCCCTAGACCCCCTTCTCCCCCCTCCCCAAAAAAACCAAAACGAAGAGGGAAATGTGGAACCATGTGGTCTGGATACAAAATCTGAAGGCAGAGATGTTGGGTTTCCACTCTTCTACCAGTCTTAAAATGTTAACCTTATTTTAAACAGAGTCCTTTCTTCTAATGCTCCCATCATGTCATTTACCTGATGGTATGGGTATGTCAGCTGGGATATTCCATGAGAATGTAGTAGTTATGTATATTTAATATCATAAATGAACTTTTCGTTAATATTTCTACAGTTGTAATTTAATTCTTCACTTCAGCACTATGTATCACAAAACCAAGTATGGATAATGAGGAGACAGATAAGTGACTCTGCTATCCACTTTTCCTGGCTGACAGTACAATGCCTCAGCTGTTTCCTTTTCCAGCACTGTTTCTTGCAAATAACTTAAAATCTGCTAAAAATGAAGTGAGCGACAAGCAGGATACACCAAACACCACATTTGGCAGAAAGCTGGGTGACACATGAAAACCTGTCAAATAACTTATATTAGTAAAACCGAAGAAAACCCCAAGTGGCAAAATGGTTGGCTCCGAGGCATAGTAGTGGTATACAAAAAAAAAAGGAAAAATGTCTAAGACAGTGGTATGAATCCAGGCAAGAGCAATAGTAAAAACATCATCATCACCTTACAAATTTACAACAACCTACCATGTCTGAAGGCCGTTAATAGTCTCTGTACCATGTCTTTTTCAAAAGTCAGACAAAACCCCCTGCCACCACAGCTAGGACTATTTGCATTCTTAAACTGAAAGTTTCAAAATGTATTGTTGGTATGAAAGTGTGAAAGCACTGAAGTTTTAGTAAGGGAAGCACGGCGAGATATTCCCAATTCACTTACTCTGTTCACTATTTCTGCACATAAAATACATATATTTTTCTGTATATTTCAGGGTTATTTTTGTGATTATGAACATGTGCATAAACATGTCCAATCACGGACACATTTACCTGTCTGGAGCTGTCAGGAGCTGTCAGGAGCCGCAAGAGTGAGGCTACTCCACAGGGAAGCTGAGCTGAGAGCCAAGGGTGTCCCCTGCACAGCTGGGCAGTAATCCTTCCTGCCCAGGGTGCAGAGGAGCAGAGCTAGGCAGTGGAGACAACAGGTATCATCGACAGGACAGTGTTATCAGACAAAGGCAAGGTAATCTCAGAGAAATGTTCAAGGTTAATTCAGGAAAGCTAAATGGAAATTTGGGATCAGCAGATGACAGGACTAGAACCAGTTACACCAGTGACACAGCTTAGGCAAGCTCAGCTGAGCATTGATAGGCGTCTTGGACCAAAGAGTACATGGGATGCTGCGGTCAGGCCAGGGAGCTGAGCCTGTGGGTGCTCTCAGAGCCCCAGCAGGGAATTATTGTGGAACGATTTGAAAAGTTTCTGTTTATTCTGTTAGTGTGAGTAGATAACAAAACAGTGTATTGGATATTATTGGACAATACATCAGAGATAACCATGATATAGCACTTCATTACAAGAGTTTAATTATACATTTACCCTAGTGTGGGCCAAATTTTGTGGTTCATTCTTACTGTATACAAAGGGACTCTGGAGATTTCTCTTCTGTATGTGAACCTAAGAGCAATAGTGAAGACATCACTGTAACTTGAGGAGAGCAGAAGCCACAGCAACATTAAACATACTCTCACAAACCTGCATGCTCAGGGGTGCTACACCATACATGAATGAGGTCTAACCCACTGCAAAGCATGGATGGATAAGCAAGGCTGGGGAAAATAGTAACAGACCTTCAAAAGTCATAACATTTTATGTTACCTGTCTTTCTCCTTCTTTTAGTTTTTGACCTTTTTCTGTACTTTCTCTTCCATAACCAGAAATGCAAAAATGGGTAAATTCATTTTACAGAATCCCTGCTATACAATAAGCTGAAAGAACTGGAAACTGTCAGAAAACAAAAATTTGTTATTGTTATGATGTTCTGATATAATAGAAGACAGCTGGCCTTTCAAAAGTAGTTTCTGCTTACTTCAGGATCAGTTACTTTTTTTTACAGAATACATACTATAAACGGGTAATCTAGGAATGTATGATGAGTTTAAATAAGCAGTTGATATCTAAATAGATCACACCACCACAAACACTGAAATGTGTCCACAGTGAGTTTGCAGTCCGTACAGAAGATAAGTAATCTTAATGTCCTAGACTCAAACCGTGTCTGAATTCAGTAAGATACACCTTCTGTAACAAATAAATAATTTTATTTTTTAAAAAAATTCTTGCAATGCCTTTCTTTTCCTCTGGCAATATCAAATAGAAGCTTTGTTCTGTATGCTGCTAGTATGCAATATCGGTTGGTTGAACATGCACAAAATACAGGATTTTAGAATTAGTTAGAAATTAATCTAACTGAGCACTTTGGCTTTTAAAGAAAGAGTAAATTGAGAGAAATAGCATCCAAGATAGCATGAAGCTGGCTTGATGATTTCAAAGCCCTAGCTATGTCCAGATAGTAAGTCTACAAAGCACATACAGTGCAAAAAAATCCTCTCAGCTTTTTGATGGAAGTAACATCCTGTGACTAATGGTCATTGTGCAATTAAAGGACATGAAACCCTTACTGACCAGCAGAGAAATGATCACTTTTACCTCCTTTTTCTTTGAGAAGAATTTGTGCTTATATAAAGTGCCACCTGAATTAATATATATAAGGAAGTAATTTGTCCTTGCTCACTTGTAGCCTGAATATAGGTTTGTGTTTTATTCTTTAATGTTAAAACTTGGGCTCAGTTCTACAGAAAAGATAATATCAGTTTTTCTTCAAAGTCTGATATTAATTTTCTAGAAACAGAATTATATGTCTTGAAATTTTATTACTGTTCTAAGTAAAACTTGGAGCACATAATAATTCAATATCTGAGAAAATCCAAGAGTTGATTCTAAAACAAATAAACATTTTTTCCATATAAGATAGCTCCATGAAATACAATGAAAGTTGATAAAATGAGAATTTTCTCAATCACAAAGTCCAAAGCTAAATTTGTCTGAATATATGATTTAGTTCCCATTGAAAAATGATCTTTAAATATGTAACTGAGGGGAGATACTTTTGAATTCCATATAAACAATACTTTATTTCTCTGTAATATATTTTTTAAAAAACTAAGTTGACAATAATCAGGAATCTATTTAAATTAGCATCACCCCTGGTGTTACTGACCGAATTCATACAATGGTTTGATTTCTTTTAAGGGACCTTAAAAATCATCTAGTTCCAACCACCTGACATGGGCAGAGACACCTTCCACTACATCAGGTAGTGGAAGCCTCATCTAACCTAGTCTTGAATTCTTCCAGATATGGGGCATCCACAATTGAGTAGGTCCTAGTTGATGATAATGAGATTTTAAACATCTAGTTCATCTTAAACACCTGGATACTTACACTGGAACGCCTAAACTAAAATTCCTAATTCTTAAGTCAAGTAAAATTAGAAGTGACTAGTTTATCTCAGGCTTCACATTGCAACTTATTTCTCTATATCTTTTGGCCCTTGTTTGGACAAATATTTTTCAGCAACTGAACACAAAGTAGGCATAAAACACAGTTTTTAACTTGCACCTTTGGCCAGATTTGGACTAAGGTTCAGTTTTGGCTCTTTATCTGCAGCAATTGTCCATTGTCCACAGTAAGTACCTGAGAAACATGCATTTGAAAATCAGAACCTATTTCTATTCTCTTTTATCTGTGGGCTTTATCCAAAGCAAACTTACATCATCCCTTTTTGTTCTGGATTTGTGTGAAGAGATAATGAGAAGTTTCTCACACCTTGCATAAATATACATACAGAGCAAAATGCTGGAGCAGTAAGATTGCTATAGGATTATTGATTTACTGCAGTTAGAGAAATGAGCTTTTCTAAGCAAACAAATGACCTTAACCTGAGAAAAATCATCTGTGTGAAAGAAAGAAACTCCCTTGTCACAAATAAGATCTCTAATGCTAATTTATTAAGGATTATGAAAACCTCAGAAAACGTATCTAAAAATAAGAGACATAATTTAGAAAGAAAATCCACTTTATTTCACATTTCTGCAATGCTGTAACAATTCAGGTAAGTGTATTTTATTAAGTCTTCTGTTTATCAGCAATCAGCTTACATTTCTGGTGTCTGGTGCAGTTATTAGTACCAGAGTGCTATGCATATTTTATATCATAGATAAACAATGTAGCACTTATCTTTGGAACAGAAGTTTTATATGAAAATTAAAAATGTCTAAGGCAGTAATTTCTTTACCTGTCACATGAGAATGAGAATAGGCTTAGTGAGAAACAAAAGGCTTGCTGTTGAAGACATTGTATGCTGTTGCTTCCAACAAAAAAAGTCTTGATATCTCTTTCATGCCACCAACTCTCAGTAATCAAAGAACATTTCAAGAAGCACAGAACAGAGATTTTCTTTCATAGTGTTTTTTTTTTATTTTTTTCTTTTCATGGATTTACATTTCTAAGAATAAGAAAAGAATAGAATAATCTTAGAAAGAATAGAAACTATTCTATAGAATTCTAGAAATTCTATTCTATAGAATAATCTTAGAAAGTCTGTAAGGTTTAGCTGAGGGATTCAGTTAAAGAGAATGGACTTTAACTTAAAGAAATTTAGAAAAAAATCAAATAAAGAAGCATTTAGTCTTTAATTCACTGGAGTGCTCATGAATAGAACTGTGAAATTCTGGAGTGAAAATGTGAAAATGTCATCATCACGGACGTGTCCATTCACACACAGATTTCAGTTCAAAATATAAGACTATTTATTTTGGCAAATATATTATACCTACAAAAATTGAGACTTTCTGTTGCATTCCTTCCATACATATATTCAACATGATATTCTGGCTCAGTTAGAGTGAGTAGTTAGGGATACTTCCCCCAGGAAAGATGGGGAGAGGCTGTTCAGGAGGGCCTGTTGTGATAGGACAAGGGGTAATGGTTTTAAAATAGAGGGAGGTAGATTCAGGTTGGATATTAGGAAAAAATTTTTTACCATGAGAGTTGTAGAACACTGGAACAGGTTGCCCAGAGAGGTGGTGGATGCTCCATCCCTGGAGACGTTCAAGGCCAGGTTGGATGAGGCCCTGAGCAACCTGATCTAGTTGGAGATATCCCTGTTCCTTGCAGGGGGGTTGGACTAGATGACCTTTGAGGGTTCCTTCCAGCCCTAACCATTCTATGATTCTATGATTCTATATTTTTGAATTTTACAGACAAAATCACAGAGACTGAACTAAACAATAGGAAAACATTTTATGACCTGTAAACCATTTTCCAGTTTTTGAGTATTCTTATTATTTCCTTTCCTTCATTTCTTTTTAAAAGTAGTTGAATAGGTAAGATAGATAAAGAAAATACAATAATCCCAAGTAACGTTCATAAGAAGTTTACGGAAGTGTTAATAATAATGTAATTAGTAAAATTCAGAATCTATTGAAGATAATTTGTATATGGGAAAAAGAAGAAAAAAAGGCCTCTCATGAGAAATCCTGATTCTTTGGAAACAAATGGAACATTTTTGCAATTGACAGCAGGAGATCTGAGAACTCACTCTTTCTAGCTGAAATATGGGAGGCATGAATCTTTTTGAAGTTGATGTATATTTCTGGAAATATCTAAATGAACCTTCGGTACACCTGCAAGAGAGCTTCAGGTCATGACATATTCCAAAATAAATCTTATAAAACCCAAAATGCACACAATCTCTGGATAAGTATCTTCTCATTCCTTACTAATATTCATGCTGTCCTGAAGTGAGCCAGAGTGGTGAACTAGTCACGATAGCCATTAACTGAAGGAAAAGAAATCAATTTCTTTTCATTTACGTTGCCTCCCAGATTCTGCTTGATGAACAGAAGAGACATCAGCTTCAGAACAATGGAGAGTTGCAGCCATAGTTCATAGGATTACCCAGAGTATTTCCTATGCTATTCCTAAAGCTGGACATTAGATGGAAGAACTTCAGTAACAGCTACAAAGTGGCAATTTGAGGAGGGAGAATCTTACACTCTTCCTGAAGTGTCGCTGCTGCAGATGATGCTGAGCTAGATGGGTCATAGGCTTGAAGTAGCCTTGGTATCCGTGACCCTCACCTACAAACTCTTTGCTGGCTCATCAGAAGATGCAGAGTGAAACCTGTCTTAAAAATATCGAAAACTAAATGCATAGCTACAGTTTTGTGTGGAATAAAAAAACCTTTCTAAAAGCTTGCTTTGATATAAGCATCACCTTAGTACACCTCTCACCCATGTGAAGAGAAAAACAGAGAGCAACCATACCACGTGACTGCCTGAAAAAGAATCATGAGTCTTGAGTTGGCTGCCTGTTAATTTCTTATTTGTCTGTGTTTTCCATACATTGTATTGAAGTGGCACTTTTTAAGAGGTAATCACAGAGGCAGGAAGTTATTTCTCTCCTCTGACATCAATATATATTGGGAAATTTTGCTTCAAGGAGTGTTCAGTGGTGATAGCTTTACAACAACTACAGGGAGATAAAAATTGAAGAAAGAGAGTGGGAAAAAAAAGAGAAGAAACCAGCTATGTTTAAAGATATCGTGATAACCACGTGACTGAGTTATAAAACAGACTATATGATGGGAGAGCAGGTTTGAACATAAAGAAGTCTTGCAGTGAATTGCCCTTTCACAACAGGGTGGTCCCAGTGGGATGAAAAGTCAGTAGTCTAAACTATACCTTACTATAAAAACGGCCCAAACTTTAAATAAGCTATTGTCTTAGTCATCAATTAAATCATAAAACCACTAAGTAAAATAATTGACTTCTTTGTCAAATAGGAATTTAATTATAAAGCTTTAATCTTTACAATGCCACTTGAAAAGAAACTTTAAACTGTGACCAGAAGTGTGTGTGTTGCTAGTAACACTTGCATTGCTTAAAGAGTTTCCTTTTCTTAAGTAATTTGCACATTTGACCTTTTATCCATTTTTGTGTGCACTTGAGAGGAATATGCACTTATCTGAGGTTGTTCCAAAACTCGTGGAAGTCAAAAGTAGTTTTTTCCATTTGTATATTACCAGTTTAGTATGAATTCAAGCAAAATTCTAAAGGATTACCGAATTTGTAACAGGAAAGAAAATAACAATAATAAATATTATTTGAGGCCCACTTAAGTATAGAAATACTTTTTTGCCAAATTTCTTTTAACTCTAAAAAGTCTTCATACAAAGATCATTGTATGGATCATCCGGCTCATAAATCCAAATCAAGTTTCTCGGCAATGCCCAGCACACAGGTGACACAGGGGGTTGTAGAAGCCACCCAGCTTTGTATTGCATTGAGGCAGAGACGACCCACGGGCAGCTGTGTAGATGGCTCAGCCCTGAGTTGTCTGATGAGTCAGTGCTGCGTTATACAAAGAACCAAAACTTGATTTGAGCCTTGAAATCCCTCAACAAAGAATATGCCCTGAGTCTCAATTCAACCATTGTCCGGTTGCCTGAGATAAGGTATTCAGGCACAATCGATAAGGGGAAACTCCCTGTCACACCCTTAAAGACCCTTAAAGACCCTTGAAGACCCTCAAAGACCATCAAAGACACCCCCCCCTCAGGCACAATCGATAAGGAGAAGCTCCCTGTCACACCCTTAAAGAAGCCTCCTCAGGCATGGTACCTACACAGTCACGTATATCAGGGGAGAAAAGCCCTACGATTTGGGTTGGAAACGGGGAGTTTCTTCTCCAGCTACACAACTAGTCTATAAGGAGATTCTTTCCCCCCTTGATCGGGACGCCGGCCAAGGTAACTTCCCTGGGATTGAGAGCCCTTACCTGAGGGGGTAAGTGATTTCTTTTTTATTCTCTTTTTCGCATGCTTTAAGGCTAGTGCGCTGTGTGCGCTCTCGCTCGTGTGTGTGTAATAGCGCATTCTGTGACTCTGCTGTGCTGCAATAGTACATTCCGTGACTCTCTTGTGTGCCGTGATAGCGTATTGTAATAGTGTATATTTTGGTTTTAAATTGCGATAGTGCATTCCTCCGTTGTATCTATAAGAACCTGTAATAGTGGCGTATTGAAAATGCAAGTGCAGTTCGAGTAAATTGTTAACTTGGACCTTACAATTAAACCTGTAGGTGCAGTCCGAATAGACCGTTTGCTTGGACCTTGTAGTCGAGTCTCTTTTCGTCACAATCATCCTTTTGTGGAACGTATAGTGTAACAGAAATACCATAGCCTTGACAGTAATAATTATTTTTCTACCACATTTTTCTATCCTTTACTCTTTCTTTAAAATGGTTTTTATACAATATGTTTGACTATATTAAATATTTATTAAATAAAGTAACAGGCAACATATTGCTGTATGTTACAATATGTTATTAATACATTGATTTTGATAATTAACAAACTGTATTATTTACATATTACTAGTATATAAAATATTTTTCATATTTTTAATGTAATTTGCATTATTTGTTGTTTTGACTTATAAATAAACGAAGTTATTAGAAAGGCAAAAATCCAAACTGATGGCGCTTTTTCTTGAAAGATACTCTCCTAAGCATAGTGAAGTTTGGGTGTGTCAAAATTCCAGTGTTCCTATGGTACTACAGTTCTGAATAGAGCTGTGCAAATCATTCATGTTTGTAGATCAATATCCAAACAAAGAAAACATTTCTATCGGGGAAAGACATTGATGCAAGAGCCCTCCCCAAAGCAAGTGCAGACCACATCCATAGCAGAGGTTCTTCCCTCTCTGTCTTTCAAGCTTCTTACAAGACGCCAACATTTCTACAGTCTAAACTAGAAGCCATCTTCTTACTTTTAGGTAAAGGCGCTGTAGGGAGGTGTAATTGCCAGCACGGAGCAGGAGTTGCCTGAACAGTCTCCTCTGTTACAAGGAGCTGATGGAGTTTAACATGTGTCCGAGGGACCTATGCAGCACAACACAGGCCTGAAGGCCATGCTGTATGTGCAGCATGGCACGGCACAGTACAACCTGCATCTGGTGAGATCAGCTGTGCTGTGGATCACTCACTCCTCCATGGTCAGGAACACTAAAGCTGCTCCCATGGCACGGCGTGGCGATATTTCTATTGGCTTCAGATCAGGGCTAGAAATTGTGTCAGTTACTCAAATCTGCAGAGCTTCAAAGCATGGACATGGACCATTATTCCCAAAGCAAGTAAAATTCAAATTTTCCACCAGTTATAGTCAGAAATCAATTTATCTATTTAACTCATCTGAGGCTGTATAATACCCTCTAGTCTTTCTGGATTTAGGAGCTTGTGATGAAGAGTTGAGAAAAATGCTCTCTTTGTTTACCGTAGAAACTCTGAAACTACAGATCCCAAAAGTGAGCAAGGAAGAGATAAGAAATAGCTTGAGGTAAAAAATTTACAGGGGTATTCACTTTATATTAAAGATATTATCCCTGTCTTTTAAAACTCCTCTTAAAAAATCCTTCAATTTGACTCAGCTTCACTGAACAATTTTGGTTGAAAAAAATAGTACAAGAACACAGCAGTTTTCCTTTTTTTCTGAAAATGTTAATAGTTAAAATATTCACCTAGTATCCTAGAAACAAGATTCAATTCACTCTTCAGCTTATGGAGTAAGTCTGCATCTTTCTTTGCTTGAGAACACTTCCAAGCCACCACACTAAGAAGTGTTCTGGCCTCTACTGTAAACTATGTCTCATTTAGTTTAAATACAGATTAAGGACTGGAATCGGTATGCTTCATTAAACTTGGTAAATGGACAGTTTACTTTAAAACCACTAGGCATGACTATCCCTTCCACTTTTGTCCACAATTATTTATTTTGCATAAAGCGTAACCACTCTTGTTCTATTTCTATGGTCAGTATCTAGGAAAAAGGTCAGTGTCATTATATGGTAAAAGATACAGTTCAAAATTTCATCAAGCAGTAGAAGCAATATGCCTTGAACAGTTTTGTCTTTCTTCCTCCCTTCCCTTTTCTCCTCTTAAACCCCATTGCAGGTTAAATGAAATTTTTATGTTAAGCAGAAAAATTGGGGTTAACTGCTGAAAAAAATAAATCAGTTAACTGAAAAATAAGTTCACGCATCTCTAGACCTGTTTTTCAAATGATGAAATCAAGATCAAAAATCCATATTAGTAAATGTTACATAAACACAGAAATAGACAGCTATACCTTTTCCAAATGATGTCATCTGAATGTGTTCAGCCGTGAATGAAAGAGGAGGTAAGCAAAAGGAGATTTTTGCTGCATATCACTTTACTTGCATAAAATGGGAAATTAAAATATGGTTGTAGTTACTGTACACGTAATACATAATGTGCACCAGCATCTTTTTCCCATATTGACTGGCTTGTTTGTGAAATCAGAGGGGAAAAAGTAAAACCAGCACAGCTTCCCCAAGATCCCCATCCTCAAAGCACAGACTCTCTGAGACTCAAAAGAACGGAGATCTCAAAACATCTTTGATATTCCTCTGCCTTTGAAGTTTTGGGCAATGACTAGGTGGCCATTCCGTATCAATGAATAATGGCCTTGACCTGACTTGGACTCCAGATAGACATCTTTCTTATTTATCATAGTTTTCTGAAAACTTACACTTTTCAATATTTAATGTATCATCTATAGTTTGAGATGTTGGAAGTCTCACACAGAACATTTTTATTTCAGATACGAATACTTCCTCTAGTATAAATCACTTATTCAGTAAGACTTGCAATCCAAATTTCATGTTTCCTCTTTCAGTTGTATATCATGTGTATTCATCACCTATCCGTCACATTGCTATTTGTACTCTGCACTGACAACCTGATTTTGCATTCTCATTTAATTAGAATGCACTAATGTCAATAAATCTGAAGTTATACCCTTGGTTAAATATTTCACCAAGTTTTAGCTTTAACTGATAAATTCCAAGGACAAATCTTACCTTCTACTTTGGTTCTTAATATAACACAGCTGAATCTCTCAGGTCTAAAACTACCTTTTTAGAGGTTTGAGGGTTTTTTTTTTGTGTTTTTTTTTTCCTTTTATTTTTCACTTCCTAGCCCTTAGTAAAAATGCTCTCATGTAAAGAGACTTTGCCAGTGTGTGTAAGATTTTCATAAAGTACAATTATTTTGGCATTTTTTCCTGAAATATAGTTATAAATAGAGTATTGTTCAGGCATCTAACCGGAAGGAAAGGGAAAAAAAAGGAAATATCTTTTGGAATTCCATAAAAAGCACAAGCTCTTTAGTGGGATATTTTTGAATATTCTATCTTGATTTAAAGATATAATTTGTAGACTTATTTTTAGAAGCAGTATAACTTTTTCAAACATTTGTCATCTTAGTGTACTTTAGAAGTAGTTAGCTCGCTCTATCAGTGCAGAATTTCTATATAGAAATATTGCAAGTTTGAACTGATGGGTTTTTAAAGTGAGAACATTTCTGTAACAAATGCTATATGTAAAACATAACATTTCATAATTCTATTAAATTTTTTAGTTACACTTTTTATATGCAAGAAATTTTAAAAACATAAAAATAATTTCTCTCACTCTCCTGAAATGAGCTAAGTCAGAGTTGTTCATAAAATCCTTTTATACTCCATTAAAAATCATTTTCTTGTGGAATAACATCTGTAGAGTAGTCTTCAGGTAGACAGGCAGAGAGCTGTTCTGAGCATTTCACAAAAAACTTTTTAACCAGTTTATGACCCAAACAAGGAGAATTACATTTTAGTTTAGAGACTATATGACCATATTGCAAGTTACTGTAAATTTTCCCAGAAGAGAAAGAAAGAACAGATGTTTTCAGAGCCATCCCTAAAGACTCTGATGTAAAGGAAAGATTCCTTTCCCAAACACATTAGCACACAGTTGCATTCACATAACATGCATTGACTCCACTGCTGTTTCAATATTTTGTTTATTTTCAATTCATTTTTGCCCCCATAGATATGAGCAAAAGGCTTGCTTACATTTTTAATAGAACACTGAAAAATGAGAAAGGAGCACTAAGATCCATTAAAGCAATTTGATGGTAAAGTAAAACGAAAACTGTGGCAAAAACAAAATAGAAAACCAAACCTTAGAGAGATAAGAGATTGATTAGATCAGGCAATATATTTAAATATATTCATTTTATCAAAGAGAAAATAGAGTGATGAATTGATTGCATTGGATAGTGTGATCATCAGAAGAAAATATGAAAAGTATAGCCATCTAAACGAGAAAAACATCATAATATCATTGTCTGGGTCCTAAGAGTAGAGAAATTGAAATCAGAAATGTACATATGAACGTATCAACATGTATCATGAATCTGGTAACCATCGAATGTGCTAGGAAAGGAAGAGGTGAATTCCATATTCCTTGACATCTTCAACGTAAAATCATGTGGTTCTCTGGAAGAAAGCTAAACACTACATATTGACTTTGACTGGCTGAAATTCTACCGTTACAAAAATACCAATCAACATACATGATTTGGAGTTCCTGATTGGCTGGTGTTTTCTATATACTTTCTCAACTTCAGTCTGGTCTTTCCTTTAGACATTTTTAACTGCAGGTTTTGAGATAATAATTTTCTTCCTCTAAATGGACAAGATCTTGTCACAATTTTTTGTTCATATAACTCTTGTCTACATGACAGTAAACTATCCAAATATATAAATATAGTTTACCTAATTAAAATCTAAGACACAGAATCATAGAATAATTTAGATTGGAAAAGACCTTTAAGATCATCGAGTCCAACCACAAACCTAACACTGCCAAGTCCACCACTAAACCATGTCCCTATGTGCCACATCCACACGTCTTTTAAATACCTCCAAGGATGGTGATTCAACCACTTCCCTGGGCAACCTGTTCCAATGCTTGATAACCCTTTCAGGGAATAAATTTTTCCTAATATCCAATCTAAACCTCACCTGGTGCATCTTGAGGCCATCTCCTCTTGCCTTATAGCTTGTTAGTTTGGAGAAGAGACCGACACTCACCTCGCTACAACCTCTTTTCAGGTAGTTGTACAGAGCAATAAGGTGATGTGTATATGTAAGTTTATATATATATAATATATGGACCTATGTGCTGCTTGTATATATGATGAATACTTTTTTTTTTTATGTTTAAGCAGTAGCCTTTCCACAAAAATCAGTTCCACATTGCTTCTACTCTTCACTATCTTTTTCAACTCTACTTTGTGAAAGTCTTTAAAAATTAGGAAAATATATGCCATGTTATTTGACATGGATGTAATTTTATTATTTATACATTAACAAAAGAATGGCAAATCTGTGAACAAAGGTAATATAATGAAGATGCTGTTGTGATCTGGCAGTACGCATTCAGAATTTCAGTACATAAACCTGTTGGTTGATGGAAAAGAGTTTGAAAATAACCTAGAGTCTGATTTGTATTGATTCCAATGGACACATACGCCCAGGTATTTGTGAAAATCCACCAGGATTGTATACTGTATTCAGCTACCAATAGCTTTATCCGATTAAGAAGCTAAATCAACCCTGGTAAGTTCTGTAGTGTTTTTCTACTCTTGAAAGATTTTTGGGATATTTCTCCTTTCTAGTATAAAATACCACTTATTTTAGGTCTTACATGAAAATTTTTAGACAAAGTTTCATGACATGGGCTATATAGTGCCTTACTTACAAACATTTTAAAAAATGTAACATAAATCATTACTGGAACAAACAATTTATAAGACTGATTTCAAAGAAAATTAAAATTTCTGTTTTATGATACTCTTCCAAAGCTGTGGAAAGAGGTTTCAAACTTACAAATTGAAATCTAAGAAATCAATTGTAGACAATTGTGTTAGTTTTCTAGATGCTATCATTCACGTGTTCTATTCAATGACCTTTGGAGATGATAGAAAATCTGATGTTGCCCTTCAGGGCAACAGGTAAGGTCAAAGCCTAAACACTTTAAACTGAGTATGACATCCGAACTCTTCATGGTTTTGTTGAAGGAAATAAATCCATTTCTCATACAGAACTTGGTACTTTGCATATGGGTGAGAACTAATACAGGACTTCTCTCTTCTCATTTGCAAACCTGTCTTTAACTAATCTGCTGTTAGTGTCATCACTAAGCCTGCCAGTAATTTTGTTTGCTAGTTGTTTTAAGATTATACTCCCACATTTAAATTACTTACTTGACATTTTGAATCTAGTTTCGTTATTTTTAGTCCCATTTTTTGTGCTTTCATATGGCTATTTTTTCCTCTTTCCCATTGCATTTGTTTCCTGTTCCTAGTTCTGCTCCTCATTCTCTGCAGTATAACATTGTTTGCAAATCTAATTAAAGTGCTGTTTATCTCTTCTCCTAGACAATTAATGAGCACGTTAAATAATATGGGTTTTCTTGCAGGTACCTTGCATACTTCATTGCAGATCTCAGGTCTAATAGTTTAGAATGTATATGTATTGCAGCTTTTCCGTTTGTTCCTCTTTGGGTGGTTTGTTTTTTGTATAACTGCTTTTATATCCAGGCAAATATGATTAACTATACTAGTAAAAGTTTTTGAAATGCTATCAAATAACCTAGTAAAATCTAGGGTGAGTAGGTAAGGGAAGAAAATTATTGTACCATTAGTTAATTTATAAGTAAGCACTTCAAAACCAATGATGTCTTGAAAACCATCTTTGGTTTGCCATTGCTCAGTTATATTAGAATTCCACCACTGAGGTTTCCTAAGCCTGTTTTCTTTTGCAGACTGTGTTACTACTGAGCAGAGTCTTTGCTGGACACATTAGAGCAATTTATTTGCACCACACATATTCAGAGTCCTAAAGCATTCTTAAATTAAATAGGATATGATGGTTTAGAGAATTGATGATGAATGTTTTGCTGCAGCAGATTATTCCATGCAACAGTTCATAGTAAAAGCATCTGGAGTCACAGAATCCTATAATTACTTACAGACAAAATATACTATGATGCAAATTCATCTCCTTCAAAAAGAACGCATATACAAAAATAAGTTTTATACAATATTTCAGATATCACATTCATCTGTTTGTTCACATTTTTGTTCTTCCAGAGGGAGACAATATTTTAAGTCTTAATTATTTCAGCTGTGAGGATTGCTTAGTTCTAATTTGTGGAAGATATTGATTTAAAATGGTGTCTGACTGTGACACTAGATGGAGCTATCTCTTTGAAATAGTCAGCTCTATTGGAAATTCAACTTTTGTTCCACATTTATCATACTGCAGACTATCATATACAAGAAAAAGAAAATAAAAAGGGAACAAGTATAAAGAGAAAAAAATCAAAAGAAGAAATCAAACAAGTAATAGAATCATTTAAATTATGAAGAGTTGTTCAGAATAATTTCAAATGAATATATATAGGATGATTTTTTTAATACTGAGAACTTTTTCCGCAGGAGTAATTTTAATCAAGGTCCTATTGAGAATTTTAGGTCTGAAGAAGCTTCGGTAGTTTTTAAGTAAAATGAAATTAGTTAACATCTAGTTACTTTATTACAAATCATGCAGTAGTACTGCATGGTATTATTTTTCTATCAATCCTCTGCTCCTCACAGACATTTCAGCAAGGAATATTGAACAAGGGTAAAACAACTACATTTTTCATTGTAGTTTGTACGTTGATCCCATCAGCAATGTGCTTCTATCCTGTAGCTGCTGCTCCTTGAAAGCTAACAACTCAATATCTAAATTTTTCACCATGCACACCATTGTAGCCATCATCAAAAGAGAAGATGATGTGGAAATACATCATCTAAAGCTAGTTCCAATTAGAACCAAATACTGTATTTGTGGATGGAACTTTTCTTGCAAGAGGTTACTAAAGTTTGTTAATTAAAAATCATTAAGAGGGATTCTTTGTATTAAGGTTCAAAACAAGTTCTGTGGATTTATGGAGCCTTGGAAGGAATGACATTTAGTGAGACTCATGCAAAATTTTCCATAGGATGCTTGCGTTTTACAAGATCTTGTCAGAAGCATAAGAACAGAAATAGGAAAGCTGGCTAAGAAACAAAAAGTACACACAGTTAGATTAGTTTTCCCATGGATTACACAAACCTTTTTTTTTCTCGAGTTTCCAAAAAAGGCTTTCCATAAGCTGTGCCAGATGTCTTTCTCCAATGCCAGATCACCACTCTTTGAATCTACTGAATAGTGAGACCATTCTTGGCCAGCACTAAGAGTGCTACAGTCTTTTTCAAAACAAACAGAAAAGATAAGGAAATCTATCGCTCAATTCTTTACATTCTAGACAAAAACAGATTTTCAAAGTTACCAGTGTGTGGGTAGATTGTCAAACTCAAAGGTGTAACAAAATGCCCTGATTTTTTTTAATGAAGAATGTTTTTCTCCTTACTTCTAAATATGTCTCCTATGCATCTTCTCCATACTTTGCTATTTTCTAATAGACAGAAATTCTGCATCTCATTAATCCACTTTGCATTGGAAAACCCTTCATTAACTGACTCTGTATTTCATTGTTCATGTTTATGGTTACTGCAGGTAGGTAAAATAAAGTACTTGAGAAGGACTTGAGGTTCCTGGTGGATGAAAAATTGAACATAAGCTAGCAATATATGCTTGCTGTCCAGAAAGGCAATCATATCCTGGGCTGTATAAAAAAGAGTATGGCCAGTAGGTTGAGGGAAGGGATACTTCGCCTCTGCTCTCGTGAGAGAACAGACTCTGGGGACACCTTATTGTGGCTTTTCAATATATATAGAGGGCTTGTAAGAAAGCTGGAGAGATACTTTTTATCAGGGCCTGTAGTGACTGGACAAGAGTCAATGTTTTTAAATTGAAAGAGAGTAGATATAGATTCAATATAAGGAAGAAATTTTTTATGATGAAGGTGTTGAGACATGGGAACAGGTTGTCCAGAGAAGCTGTGGATTCCCCATCATTGGAAGTGTTCAAAGTCAGGTTGGATGGGACTTTGAGCAACCTAGTCTAGTGGAAGATGCCAGTGCTGATGGCAGAGGTGACAGGGATGGACTAGATGATCTTCAAGGTCCCTTCCAATCCAAACCATTCTATAATTCTATTATTCTAAGTACCTAAGTTTTTAATTTAGTTGTGATCGCAAACCATCATGGGCAATTGATAGCTCTTGGTTCATGCAACAGGATTATTAGATGACCAAACCTGTGCCTTGAAGAGAGTTCTGCTGTGAGAAATATGGGAGGTGAAGTTCAATCAGTTGGCTTGGTGAACACACCTCAAAAGTCCATTTAATCCATTTTAGTGTATTTGTTCAGTATGTAATCTTCTCAAAACAAAACAAAACAAAATTTATGTGTCTGAAGAGCATAGACTTCAGCTTGGAGGTTGTTGCCAAATAATAAACTAACAATGGATTTGGCTTTCTTCTATTTACTACACTAAGAAAACACCTAATTTGTCTTCAATATCACTTTTAAGCCATTCTGACTTCTATAGACAGAAGAAAGTGAACAATAATAGTAATAACAATAATAATACCAAAACCAGCAAACATTAGTGCCCTGCATAATCAATATATAACAATTATTTATATACTCTATGTTTTTGAAATAGCACCAAGACAGTGGACTGTAAAATTTACAGCAACGCCATTCATAATGCAAGGTTCTAGCAAATGATTAAGGACTTTAATTTCCCATGTTTTAGAGTAAAACAAAATATGCTAAAATATTTATGAAAGAAAAAACTCCACAGAGTTTGATGGAGTCTTTTCTGAACACTCCAAGCCTTCATTGCTATGGAAATCATGAAGTTATTTCTAGAATACACTATTGCCTTTTCTGGCATATACTAGTATGAGACATAGAGAAAGGCTCTCCATCTTGCTTCCAAATGAATTACGGCTAGGCAAGTTGTTTGGAAAAATAAGAACAAATTCTAAGTAAATGCTGAAGTTCATGAATAACATGCAGGGAGAGGGAATTTTAAAAAGCTGAAGAACAAATTTAAATTTCAGAAATATCTATCACCCAAGTTCTGTGTCTCATATGGCCTGTCCTGTTTGAATACTCACGAATAGAAATTATTAAACAACTTTCTAAACTTAAAATAACATTAAAAACTGTTTCACATCCCTGACAGTTTTACAGAAAGCATAATGCATGCTACTGACACAATTCTGCATATACAAACTGATTATATTTATTTGCACTAGTCTGGGTTGCTAAAGATGAGTTGAAGTTACAGTACAAATTGATTTTAGGGACTGTTCTATGTGCTTCAGTTTCAGGAGTGATCTTAATTTTGGTTAGTACTTGTTAGCAGATTCTTGGAAGATAGCCTATTAAATGTTGAAAGGAAAAAAAGAAAGAAAGGGGGGTAGGAAAGCTTAGCTGTACTGGAAACACAAATGAAAGCAAACTTCTCTTTTGCAAATACACTGTATTTTCTGAGAGCAGCAAATAGCTCTCTGAGGAATAAAACATTTGTGAGAGTGCAAAAAGGTTTCTGTTTTTTTTTTTATTGCTATGACATTAACATAACTTAACAAGCTTCAAACACTGGAAGTAGGTTAACAGGATTAATGTTTAGTTTTAGGTGATTAACAGACTACTTGCAGAGCAGTCTTATTTCTGGTATGTGAGAAAAAAATGAAAGTATAATGAAGTCGTGCATGAAACTGAGTTTCTGCTTGAGGAATTGACTTTTCATTAACCATTTAAATAGTAAGTGATGATTAAAATACAGAGCAATTCACTCAAAATTCCCATTTATTTAGTTCCATTAGATTTATACTCAGAGATTAAATTGGTTGCAGAGATCAGCATAGTTATCCCAGTGACTGGCACCAGATAAAAATCTAAACCTACTGGTGAGATTTTTTTGGTTCAAATTCAAAAATGACGTGAGTGGGTGTTTCTTGCCAAAACTTCTGTTACAAGTACCATAAATCAGTCTTGAAGCTAAAGTCTATTCTGTGTATTTGCTGGGGTTTTTGTGTAATCAATACAGATTTACACATGTGTAATGTAAAGTCTTATGTGCAAGTAGAATACAAAACTGTAACACCAGATGAAGTAAGGTAACTGGTATTAATTTTAATTGGAATAGAGAGGTACAACATATATTGAAGGTAGCAAAGGAGAAAACAGCGTGAAAATAATTAGCACTATTTTAAAATAGGTGATTTTTTTCCCTTTGCACATTTCTATGAATTTCCTCTCCTGCAGTGATTGTGCCACTTATTTCCTTATAGATCTCTTATAATGCTCACTGTAGCTGTATAAAAGAATTCCCAGTGGTGCACTGAAACTTTTAGTTTTGTACTTTCCTTACCAATCTAAATGAAACAGGATTTTCATTTTTCTTTCCTTGTTCAGTTCCTAATATGCAGGTTTTAAAAATGTCATCATAACTGTTTCTGGATTATCCATACCTTCTTTGTTCTTTTTGTTCTTTTTTTTTTTAAATCTTTTCTCCAGTGTGAGATATCATCCACTTTATAAAAGAGAACTAATCTTCTAAGTAGGTCCCAAATAATTGTGTCTTATTTTTTCCAAGAACTGCATTATAATTATCTTTCTGAATATCTGTGATTTTCTAGATCTACAAATGAACTGAAGTCGGATAGAATTTTCAGATATTCACTGTTTCAGGACTACGAAAAATTGGATTAAAAGAAATATTTTTTTGTTTGTTTCCCGTTTTTTTTCTAAATTTATTTTTTTTTTTTTAGAGTTATGCCAGCAGCAATGTGTGGTCTTTTCATCCCAAATTTGAGGATATTTCTTAGTTTCCACACAACAAACTGGCTTTGCAAAAAGGAAAATGGATGATTGAAGCGGATTGAAATGATTGAAATAAAGTATTTCCAATCGAAGCTGGTCAATCTTTTATAATATCCTTAAATTTATGTAAATTCACAGTAGGAAAAGATTAGGTTAGGGACTTCAAAAACTGATGCGTTTTCAAATACTGATTCAGATGAGTTTGTTTTAGGCTAGTTAAGGGAGTGGCTGAAGCAAGTCTCAGAGCTGTCATTATTTATATCTAAGAACTTACACAAAATGTGTAGAAGTCCAGAAGACTGGAAAAATGAAAGAAAGGATGGGATGACTGCCAAATTTTGGCAGCTCTCCTAGGTAGGTGGATCTCATGGGAGTGATGTCTGCACTGAGTGTGAGAATAGTTGATGTCACCTGTGTTTGTCTTCTATCACAAAAAGGAAAATTTGTAGACGGTATGAAATGTTTAGGAATCTTCTTTGTAGCAGCATAATAACCAACTTTTTGATTTGTCTTCCTCGTTATGAACAACAGATCCTTCCTTTTTGAGTACTACATCTATGTATAAACATGGAATGTATTGTACCTACCATTTCTACCCCTTCACATGTGTAAAGACATATCCCCTCAGTTGCCTAGTAACTACAAAAAACAAGTTCTTTAAAATTTTCCTCATCATGTTTTCTTGACTTAAAATCATTCTCTAATCATTGTTTCACCCTGACCTTTTGCAGGAACGCAATCTTCTTTACTGAGCCTTAACTTTCCGAAAGTGCCATGTCCTAAACTTTCTGTACTGCTCCAGATGAGGCCTTTCCACTGCTAACTGGAAGAAAGGAAATATGCTATATGTCATAACAATACAAATCTAGTTTAAGCAAACCACTGTAACATTTGCTTTTTCCACCACAATATGATATATGAAAGTTCAAACACTTCTAGTGAAACCCCCTCTTTACCATGGCCACAGCCTTTAATAAGAGAATTTAGCAACTATGTTTTGAACACTATCTAACTATGTTTTGAACATTATTTTTCCAGTGATTTCTCTTTTTTGTGGACTCCTTATAGCAAGCCCATATTTTCATGATAGCTTCTGTGTACGTCACGTAGGGCAGAGGCTAAATCTTTACAGGATCTGGATGTTTACATCAATCCTCAGGGCCTTTTGCCTTGTCAAAGGAGGAAATCAGATTGATTTGATATGATTTACTCTTTAAAATCGATTTTGACCATTTCTTATCACATCATTACACTCTAAATATTTGCATATAGCTTGTTTATTATTTGTTCTTATATTCTTAAAGAAACTGAATTTACAATTCTATAGCTATTCACTCTCTACCTTTCAAAGGCAGACATAAGATAGGTTATAGTCTAAGTGTACCTAAATTGAACGTCGAAGTTTGTTGCCTACCTAGAGAGATATCCAGCTCTTTGCTATTATTTGGCCTGAAAGTTTTTGGTGTCTAAATTTAGTGTCTAAATTTAGGCACCTGTATATACTCACAAATGCTTTCCTTGAGTCACACACAACCTAAATTTCAGGTCAAACCCCATCTAAATATTGTTGGGAATTTCTGTAACTTTTCTTGCCTGAAAGCGTTTCACTTCTTTTTGAATATTCACTACCGTGATTGACTGTCCTAGACCCTCCACTCAGATCCCCCAGATGAGGGAATGGCACGGATCTCCACGGCTAGCTCTCCTCTCTTTCCTGGCCTTCTCTGTCTTAGTTCTTCATTTCCCAGTGTTACTGAGGCAAATCCTTCCCCCTTCCATGCACATTTCACCCTATTTGGCAGCTATCTTAGATAACTGGTCAGGTGAAGAGTCCCTGAAAGTATCTGTCTCTTTTCAGCATCTGTAAGAGCCTCCTATAATGACTCATTCATATGTAAATATCCACATTGCAGATACTTCAAGTCAAATGTGATCAGTATCTGTCTTACTTGGTGGAGGGAAATGCAGTGATAACTGTAAACAAGGAGATTGCTAAATCCAAACAGTGCAGTTCCCCAGTTTTGGAACGGCACTGGGTTTATCTCCACAATCCGATTTCCAAGTTCTTTGATAAATAGAGAACACTGAGAAATAGATAAATAAAGAACTATAAATAGAGAACTGACTGAGAAGTCAGTATTTCATGCAAAGTATATGTACTGGGTTGTTTTTTTTTTTTTTTACAATTTTTTTACTGAAAGTTTTTATGACAATGGCAATAGGAAAAGAGAAAGAAAAAAGAGCGAAGCAATTTTTGTGCTCTTAGAATCTAATCTCTTTTCTGGAACTGAATTCTACACTTCCTTACACTCTTTACATAAATTAACAGGTCAGTTCTGATGGAAGTAGATGAAATAAAGAAAATTCCGTCATTAGCTAAAAGCCTCTGAGATATACAATAACGTAAAGTAGCATGGTGGATGAAAGCTCAATCAATTATTCCTTGCAGTGCAGTTCATTATTTATGAAAACTACCATCCAAAGATGTAAAATAACAACATTATCCAGCTACATAGTTATAAATATTATTTGCATAGTTATTTTTTCAAAGAAAATATATTATGTTTTTTTGTTCCTGAATTGAATTGTAAATTCTAATAGAAGCTTTTTGTCACGTAAGCTTGCCAATGTTTCTACTTCCTCTGTTATGATCATATAACATATAAACCTGCACTGGTTCAATAGACTTACAGAAACATGTACTTTTCTGAAAACCTTTTCGTTTGACATATGTTCTACAAGGAAAGGTAGTTGTTAAAGTTGTAACTTCAGCTATCTGAGTTACCAAATTATTAGATAAGAAGTCAACTAGCAAAAGAGGAAGCAATTGCCCTCCTTTCAGTGTAATTATCTGAGTATTTAAAACATTTGAAAGACAGGACAACAAGAAATTTAAAATATTTTATATTAGAAGTTGCAGAGTAGGAACCACTATGCCTCCCAAAGGTTACTCAGAGTAGTAAAGAATTACTCTGACAAATAGAAAATGATAGGAGAAATATGTAATCTTCTTCTAAATTTTAGTCCTCTCTTTAAGAATCTTGATACTAGAAAGTATCTCTGCTTCAGGAAAGCATATTTTCTTTTTTATTTATTATGAATATGTTACAAAATTCAAACAAACCCTTAAGTGGCCTACGACCTTCATGGAATTGTGTAAGATCTTTATAAAATCTTAAGCCACATGCAGCAGACAAATGTCTGTCTCTGTTCCAGTGAGCTTGTGTCAGAGTCCATGAGGGAATTTACTGAGGTATTTATTTATACAATATCTGGTTTCTGGAAAACAGTGTGTGCTAGGGCTTTCAAAAAGCTCATTCCAGTTCTCAGAAACAAGAGCAACTGTGTCATCTCTTTAGCTTTTCTTTATCATGTTTATTATTTTAAAAATGTTATACTTTGTCTTTTACATGTTTTGATGAATGAAGTAAGTTAATAGTGATGAGCTATGTAAAGCACTTTGAGTGAGCAATTATTAAACCCCTCAGAATTCTACTTTTGCTGTTTGCTTTGTGAAAAAACATCTTTTTTGGTTTGGTTATACTTGTGATATATGTTGAAGACTCTGAATTTATAATAGCTGGAGTCCCCTTTCTTTTTCATCTTTTTCAAGTACAATTAGGAGGTCTATCTTTAATTATTTCTTAATTCAGAAACACTACTGAATGTACTATGAAATCCATGGTTTCTGTGCTTCTTTACATAGATATAATAATTTTTAAGCATTCCAGACCAGATGCAGTTTTTAAAAATGCCATACTAGACTGTCATTTAAAAAAATATCAGACCAGATACACAGAATTTGGGGTTTTCTATGCTTTTTACTTTAGTGTAGAAAGCCTAGAAGTCTTGAGGATGCAGGGATTGCCCTTCTCATGAATGGTAGTCTCTGTAAGCCTGTATACACAGCTAGCAGAAAAATACACAGCTGTTAATGGAAACAGAGGACATATGTTGAAACCCGTCTACTTCCATGAAAATTTCAGAACTTTGGTTTCAAAATACTCTCTTAAGCTCTTAGAGCCCACTGACAGCACGCATGTACTACATGTAAGGAGTAAGTTAGAAAGATACTTTGTGGAGGTGTTTCAAATAGTTCATAAAGGAAGGATATACAAGTGTATATGCTATTTGTTTCCTTGTAGGTATGCCAAATGGGTTTGCACAGAGATTAAATTACCTTCAACAATTACAGCAATTTAATTGAATTTTTACATATACATAAAATTGTTCTGCACTATTTGTTACAATTTGAAACTATTTTGTGGAGACAGAAATTCCCAAAGAGCTATTAAACCTACATACAATATTTTGTAATAAAAGTAAAACATGTTCCTGTATCTACTAGGCTGTTGGGCAGCTGAGAACCAAGCATGCCCAGTGTGCTAAGCTGATACCAGTGTTCCAGTTAAAAGTGCACGTGTGGCTTCTATCTGTCTGCCTGCCATGTATTGATTCTACTAATAACTAATTGGAAACTATAGGTTCTCCTATAGCCTGTGATCCCATGCACTTAGCCTGGAAAAATGGATTGCAAGTTTAAACTGGAGACTTGTGTTTTCTTTCTAATTTATATTGAATGCACAAATAAGCAATGTCAGAAATCAGGCTAGGATTTTCTGTTATTCCACTTATAATTCATGATTGTCTCTGCACTGTTTAGCTCTGGGTGGAGCTAAACATATTTTCCTAAAATTTTCTCTTACAGGAGTTTTGTAGCTCATTCACCTCGTCTAAAGGCTGGGCAGTGCTTATGTTTCTAGTAATTAATGCGACATCTGCTAGATTGAAAAGAAGACCAGCCAGCTGGAGGAATGCTGATGGTGACTCAGGTGTTCCCAGCTCCAGGATTCTCCTTGAATAACATGCATATTCCCTGTACTCTGACCATTTCCAATGTTAGCTTTTTCCACCTGGAAAGTCACTGGTGTGGTCATCCACATAGTTTTGTGGATTGTACTGACATGTTGGTAGCATAATCTTACTTGTATTTATCTGGATGGAAATTCAGGAGGAAGCTTTAATCTTCCCTAAACATAACTGATGAGCAATAATTCCAGAATTAAAATAATACAGAAATTTATCTTATAGAGGAATTAAGCTTTAAGTTTTAAATTAAAAAAAAACCCCACACAAAAAAAAACAACCCAACACTCACCCCACATTCCGCTCAAAACCACTCCAACCCTGAAACAAATCAAAACCTTACCACAAACCAACAAATAACAACAAAACTTTTTCTGAAAGATCCAGTTTCAATGATACTTATTGTATGTATATAGCTAAAGAGTACACAACTAAAGAGTAAAGTTGCACTTCTTTTCAGGAGAAGTCTTATAACCATTTGAAATGTTAAGACATGGCTTTTAACATTTTGAGAAGGCAAACATCCCAGTTAGTAAAACTGTAACTTAATCATTCCAACCCTAACCATTCTATGATTCTATGTTTCTATGAAAATTATAGAACTTGAATCTTACAGTATGAATGACATACAGACAAAAATGATGCCACTTGTTTCATAAAGTACAGTGACAGAAAACTTTGTGCTTAGATCTAAATCTGTTTCTAATTGCTTACCAGTCTTCTTTGCGGACCATGAAAAAGGTAAGTAAACAATTACCATTGCTTTAAAAAAGCAACAACAAAAACCCCCTCTCTATTGTTATCTTAGAATACTTTCTTAGAGAAATTTAGGTAATGTGTATGAAACATTACTTAAACTTCGAACGTACTGGTTTTTATCCTTATTGTCTTTATTTTTGGAGGGGAGGGGCGGAAATATCCTATTATCTAGATGTATAAAACAAAACTACTTTGAGCAAAAGAATTTAAATTCTAGAAAAATAGTGCAGTAATATTAATAAGGCACTGTTCAGGCATTTTTTCCTTGGAAGTTTCACATTTCTGCATAGGAATTATATGCATAAATAATCATATTGGAAATGTCTTTGTCAGTTTTTGTCATTAGCCTATTAGAAAAGACACAGTGGTACAGCTAGTGAACAGAAGTATTGGAATGTAATGCACGTAGCTGTTCGTTATTGTGTGGGAGGAAAAAACCAAGAGCATAATAGTCTAAGTAAATGGTGTGAGAATAACTTACTGCTTGAAATTTGTTCATTCAGACTTCTGCATCAGCAATATTTTTCTAGAGACTGAAATCAGTTCATGAACAGAA
Organism: Tauraco erythrolophus; assembly: GCF_009769465.1. Taxonomy (NCBI): domain Eukaryota; kingdom Metazoa; phylum Chordata; class Aves; order Musophagiformes; family Musophagidae; genus Tauraco; species Tauraco erythrolophus. The sequence goes on from NC_141468.1 coordinate 49,318,710, forward strand.
GAGATGGCAACTGGACAATAAGCATCAAGTATGCTTTTAAAATTAAAATGTATTAAACATTCTAACTTAAAATTACAAATACAATAAGTGACAAAGAAAAATACTTTATACAAATGTGTAGAATGTTAAAATAGTTTGACAAATAGCTAACATATCCCCTTTTTTCTGTTTTTTTTTCCTCCCTAAAGTATCACACTGATGTTAACTTTTCTATAGAGACGCAAAATTAGTTTCACAGCTTTCTCATTTATCACATGTTTCTGAAAATGTGAGATGTAAGAGAAGGACAAAATAAAGATTGGTTTCTCTCTGGCCTCCTGGGAGAGAGTTAGACAGTAAATTGTTGCATCAAAGATGCTCAACACCACCTCTGGCCAGAGGTTTTTACAGATGTGGTTCTAGACACTGGTTTTGTCACTCATTTCTGTTTGTCTCAGGCAGCGTCTGAGGGTATGTGCTTTAAGAGACCTTTCCCATGGGGCTGAGAAATCTATATTTGGCTTGTGATAGAATTTGAACCTTCACTTAAAGAATTTTGGATACATTTTCGTAACATTTACTATATCTTAAATTTAGATTGAAATGCAGTTCTCAGAATCGCTTATAAGGAGAGGACGAAATGCCTCTATAGGGTGTTTTTTTATATGTATCTATTTCCTCTATGGAGTTTTCTGCATTACTTTTTTTCTTTAATTTGCTATATATCCTAAAATTTCAGTTTTATGTCTATCAGCTTTCTAGATCTTTCTTTAGGTGTGGTACGTATTCTTTTTTTCTCACTACCTCTTTCAAATAACTTCACAAGGAAATTGGAGACATGCACCATAGATTAGAGAAGTCCACCCGGAGGTCGGCTTTGATCAAGAGAAATCCTTTATATGGCTAAATCTGTTCCAGGTCAGGACTCTAGAAAATGTGGTTAGTGGGCAGTAGCAATTTCAAAGCATAAAACCAGAATCCTTTAATGTATCATTGTTTTTTCTTTCTCACACAGAGTGTTCTACTCTGGAAATTAATGAAAAGTAAGTAAACAGAATGGAGATAAAGTGGAATGAGATTGACCTCTCTGCAGCTGTATTAACCTTCCATGGATCACCCCAACCTGGAGCCTCAGGGCAGTTGGGGTTGGGGAAGTGCTTGTCAACTGAATCCTCTGCTAATAGAACTTAGTCAAACCTTACTGGGAAAAATTAAATGAACAGATATGGTAGGCAGAGTCCTAAAAACACTTGGTATCACAGAGGTTCAATTAAGTCAACATAATTTGTCTTCTGGAAGCAGATACCTAATCTTCTAAATAAATGCTTTGATAAGCTCTCCAGTATCATAATTCACAAATAATTTTATTCTTTCAAAGATCCATCCTTGAGACCTGAGATAATGTGGAGTACTGTTCTTATTTTTTTCTTACAGAAAACAAATGATGAAATAGCAATGCTAAAACTGAATCAGTTTCACTATCCTGCCTTTTTCTGCACTGTCTGAAATTTACTTACCTATGACACCCACTTATAGAGCATATGGCATCTGACAAGGGCAAGGATCCTTTTGAGACTTGTGTTCAGTTATCAAATACTCTATTGTTCCTGAAGACCTAAGAAATCTGCAGTGCTTCTAGATTAGGACACTTAAATCTAAGAAGTTTCATAAAGTAACCCTAGGAATTAGCTTCTGCTTCCCAATATTATCAAGTGAGACACTATGATAATCTCAGTTCTCACAGACATTCAACATTTTATAACTATAAATAAATTATAGCCAAGGCATGCTAATTTATGCCTTTTTTTTTTTCTTAAATGTAAGCATTAGTTCCTGACTACAAATCAAAGGAAAAGACAGAAAGGATAGAGAACAAAAAAAATTAAGAATCATGTCCATTGTTTCAATTGCTGCATATTTGTTGTGGTTTAGCCCAGCCAACATGCAGCTGCTCGCTCACCCTCCCCCACCCCCAGGCAATGGGGAAGAGAATTAAAGGGGAAAAGGGAAGCAGACCTGTGGGTTGAGATAAGAACAATTTAATAATAATTATTATTATATGAAATTAAAAGTAATAATGATAAAATAATATTAGTATATGAATATATATATGTATAAAATTATATATACAAACAAGTTATGCACAGTATAATTGCTCTGGTCACCAACATCTGTCCCATACCAGCAAATGATTCCAAACAGATGAGTCCTGACACCACAATCCTGGATGAGTGAAAGGCCCAAAAGGAGAGTGAGAGAGAGAACTCTGAGCCATCTGAAGAGAAAGAGCCTTCGGAAGAGCAAGATCTTCTTCCTTGTGAACTCTCATCTATATCTGGGCATAATGTTGCATGATATAAAATACTTCATTGGCCAATTTGGCCCTCAATCCTAAATCTAAGTTCAAATCATAACGGGAGTTGTGAGCCTTTTGTCCCAACTATGCTCCCCCCCATCCTGTTGTGCTTCTGCACACTGGCAAGAACACAGCAAGCCGAGAGGTCCTTGATGTCTCAATGCCAACTATAAACATCAATGCACTATCCACATTCTTCTCATAGCAAATCTCATACTAAATTCAAAACACAGAGTTCTTCTAGCTGCTAAAAAGAAAAACTAACTTTTCCAGTCAAAACCAGGACAATATTGCATGGCGTTTTATTCTTTCTGTAGAGGAGTTGTAAAAACTTAAATTAATTCAGACATCGATTGTGGAGATACTTCTTTAAATTACTTAGTTAAACACATGGTTTGTTAGCTGATTCAATTACAAAGAGTGACTGTGCTCTTCTTGGAAAGACTTTCTGTGTTTAAGACAGCTTTCAAGAAAAAAAACACAGTATCCACTTTCTGAGATGTTGTTAAGTAAAAACCACAAGCCTGTACATAAAAAGATAGATGCAGCCAGCACTAATCAAGGAACATTTACAAGAAAAAGTAAACCTTGCTTAATATTTTGAAAAGAAAAAAGGACTTTACTCCCAGGAAATGATCTTCCAGGAGATTGTGGCTTTCAAAAGGTTAGAGATACCTCAAAGCCCCAATACCTTCCAAAGAGGCCAGGATAAATTGAAGGAAGGAAAATTCACTGAGGACTACTGAATACATATAAAGCTGCAGATGACCAGGAGCTCTGTGCTGACAATGATCACAGGTCACTGACAGAAGTATTACTTACCTACGCTCCATTCTGATACTTTGCCTTGGACATCTCCTTTGTTCATGATTGAAGACAATATACTTTGGCTAGCAGGATGGTGGTTTATCTCAGTGGTGGCTTTCCTATTTCTTATGGTTTTGATACTCCTTTATGTTAAGCACTTACCTTTAGGTAGCTCTAGAAACTCTGTTAGGTACTTCAGATCTCATTCTATACGAGATCTGAGCCTGGGGATCAAAATCAGATTTTCATTTTGGAGGCCAGGTAACAATTTCTTTTCCTCCATTGTAATTAAACTATATCTGATTGTGTCTGACATATAACTGAATACTAATATTTCAATAAGGCTATTAATAGTAGAACTGGAGCTCATAATTAATAAAACATCATTAAAAAAATATTTTAACAGGCCTTACCTTTGAAACATCCACTGTTCCAAATCCGAAGGTAATAAAAGCAATCTTTTTCTCTTATTTAAATTCAAAACTCATGTTTGGACAAAATACTTTTTTGGGGGATATATTATCTCCAGTAACTTTTCTTTTTGGAAGTGAAGAGGCAGATATTGTCTTTTGTTTGACTTCCTACTCTTTCCAGCTTAAATGACTTTATATAATGTATTAGACGATGTATAGTAGAAAAAAAAGGAGTTATAATTAAGAGTATTCTTAAAGCTGTTATTTACCATTATCTATAATTTAGAGATATTATCCGTTGATAGTTCAAAAATTAGGGCTTTATTGCTATGTCATGCATCACTGTTTATAGCTCAAATTTGCAGTTGATACTGGCTTGCTTTAGAAATCAGAACAAAATATAGTCGGTGATTCCCCTGAGGTCACAGAATATGTTCACTAACAAGTATTTTCAATATGTAGCCTAAAGCATTGTGAAGAAGAAACTAAAGTGTATCCCTGCCTAAAGCTAAAGCTTCTCTCCTGTAGCGAGCTCTGGGTACAGCCCAAACACTGTGTACGGTAGTACATATATCTCTTTGGAAACATTGGCCTTCGGACAGGCTACAGTTTGTGCCTGCCCCTGTGCTTGTGTGGAACTCTGTGCAAGTCCATGTGGCTTTATACGTGCATACAAACTTGTGTCTTCTGGAATTCTGCTTTTACCTTTTTCCTGCTTGTAACGGATCAAATCCAGATTTCTATTCCTTACACTGGATGTGCGAAAACCCTTGTTTTAACAATTAGCATATTTTTTAAAAGCTCAGAAATAAAATCGTGCTAAATATGCTTCAATTCAAACCACATGGCAAACAGATTAACTCTTAATGCTGAAATGGTTGTTGAGAGCCCTGGCTTGAAAGAGACATTTCTTCTCAACAATGTCCTGAGCAGTTGGCAACTATTACGATAAGCGGTCTTCTCCATAGAATAATTACTGTTTTATCCAGACAGCGTCTATTTTAATTTTCAAGTATAGAACTCAGATAAATGAATCCATTAAAATTAAATTCTGTGTATTATAGTAATATTATTTTAATACTATTCTTCAGACTTTATTAGTTTTACTATGTGCTCTTTTGGATCTGTAGTTGCTTCCAACTGCCATGGAAACAAACTTCCTTCCTCTTTAGAAAGCAAACGACAGGAATTTTTGAGAGAAGTTTGAAATCACCTTATGCTGCTATTTCAAAAGCTGTCTGAGAAGTTTAAAGGTATATCACTTCCATTTCAAATGGCTTTTAAGGCTAATACAAAATGTCAGATGAACAAACTCTGCTATATGTCTTCATGCAGTACCTAGACAGGCAAAAGTGTTAGTTTTCCCACTACTAGTAATCTGTTTTTTAATATCTAGTAATATACTTGTATTTGTGAGGGAAAACTGTGGGTATTTTTACTTTACACCTAAGACAGACTTGGCTAATCACTGTAAATGTGTTGTGTATTTGCTACTTTCCATCTGACACTGTACCTTCTTAAAATCATTCAGATGTTTTAATTCTATGCTAAGAATATCATAAGAACTATAATTCTTATTTTTTAAGCTTTTCTACTAGATTCAAGTCACTATAAAAAACATTACAGCACTTTGCAGAAAAGTCTATCATCAGACCTGCATTTTAGCATGAGAAAAAAGTACATGATTTAAGCCAAAGTTTATCTCAGTCACTCTCTTTACATTAACCGGTTTTGAAGCTACCTTTAAAGTGTAATGAGAGTCTTGCTTGAATGAAGTCCACAGCTTGTTAGTCATGTTAAAAAGTAAAACTTAGTAATTAGATAAATAAAATAAAAAATCATAAATTTGTATAACTTCATTTATTAGGTTAACTAGTAACAATCACTTGTGCAATATTTTCCCACTTCAGTTACAGAGACATGGAAACTCAGTTCAAAAAGCAAATTCTTTGACCTTTTCCAAGTCAGTATTGGCTAGTCTGTTCAAGTCTCTACTCCTTCATTCAGCTAGTGAGCTATCCTCAATGTTAGACCTGTTACCATGCAATGATGAAATATCATTTGGCACAAACCATAAGAGAAGTGTCTGTGAGTAATTAATAAAATTGTATTTCTTTCTGCCATTCTATTGTGACTTTATTGTGCATTCTTAATTCTCACTGATGAGTCAGATTCCACCCTTCCACCTTTAAAATCTACCTAATTTTAACCTCCTATGCAAGCCATACACATCTGCAGTCTTAGGCAAGCTCACACTTGTTCTCACTTTGAGTGCACTTATTTTTGAACACATTGTCCTTCTGTTATCATCCTCACAGTGCCTGGGAGATCTTGCTCAGAAATAAAATCTGAGTGACCACAGGTTATGTCTCTTTCTAGTTCATCTAATGTGCATGTGGTAAGAAAACAACACTATCTGTCTCTGCCTGAAAGCAATGGAGTTAAGTCCATGTTGAGAAGATGGAGGGAACAGGCACACAGGCATCTCATTTCTTACTGTTTAAAAAGTCCTTCCAAGTTCGCTTTGGAGATTTATGAAAGGAAACGAGTGGGATGGAAACCATGATCTCCAACTGCTCAGACATAAAAGCTAGTTTCTTCTCATAGCACAGTAAACTCAATTTCCACATATCCTGAATATCCTGAGTAGGTGTTATTTTTCTGGTGTTGACTAATCAGGGCAGAGGAAATAGTTTTCTTTGACTCTTTTTGCAGATAGTGATCATTTCAGTCTGATGGAATGATCGTATTTCCTGAGGTGTCTGTTGGTCTTGACTGATATGCAAAACAATTTGTGATGGTCATGCTGGCACCAAGGATGAGCTTGTGAAAGAGGCCTAGAGCAATTTAGTAACCAGCTCCCTGAGTGAAGAGTAGAAATAAATGAAATATTTTCTGCTGCTTTAAGTAGCAATAAATTCAGAGAAGATAGAATGATGTAGGGGGATGTAACTTTATTAAGTCTGTATTTTCTTACAGTCAGGATTAAAGTTTTATTTGGAAAGACTTGCCCTCTTCTGGAACAAAGTTGTTACCATTCTTGAATATTTGAAAGCAACACAATTAGAACCTCAAATCTGACATAATTTCATTCTTTGACTGTTATCAGGAAAGTAATTATGCCCTGCTTAAATGACTTGTGCAAGTCTGAGCTCCTGCAAGATGAATGATTATTTGCATACTTATTAATTCCGACATTTTTCTAAGTTGTTTTCTCCCCTCTTCCCTTGGTTAGCTCTAATAGTCTTAGTGAAATGTGTAACTACTATTCAGGTCTCTGAAACAAAGATCACTCTTGAAAAGTAAAAATATTAATATATTTATGTCATACTTCATAAATCCTACTTCATCTCTATTTTCTCTAGAAGCTGAATGGGAAGTTTCAAAAAGGAAATGAGTGGATCTCATGGTAGTATGATAAAGAAAGTTTAATTGAAATAAACTTGAGTATGGGTAAAGCTTATAGGGCTTTAAATTTATTTTCCAGATGCACCTGAAACTTGTAACATGTTTTATTAAAAGAACAAAATAATCACTAAAGTTTAGTAGATATGTTTCCTTCCTCATGGGTAACCTCTTAGTGTTTCTGTTACCTCATCACCATTTGGGTCTTTTGATGCAACTGAAATATAAAGAGGAGACAGCTTAAATGTGTTTGCCAATTATTGGATCTTGAACACTAATGAATACTTGACCGATGCAGAACATTAGCTGCAGCTATTCATCAGTCTAAACCTATTTTCTAACTAGCAGACTAGCTCAATTTTAGTGCTTATTAGAGATGACAGGCAAATATTGAGGATGTCATTTAAATCATGTACTCATGAGATTTCTTAAAATGAAGCAAAACCAGAAATAAAGTGGTTTACGTATACATTGACTAAAAAAACCATCGCTAAATTTAATATTTAGGAGTCATTCTGTGGTTGTTAAGTCCAATATATGGACTTATTATTGACATTAATGGTTTTATAGAAATATTATAATTTTGTCCTGTATTTTATTTCTCAGTAGCTTTTTGAGACAAGGATTATTTTTTATTTGATGCCACTCATGACTATACCTTTTATTTGACCTTATTCTCTCTGTGCTAGCAATAAGAGTGAGAGAAAAACTATGTACATCAAAGAAAACAAGTATAGTAATTTGAGAGAAGGGACTAGAATGAAGACATTTTCTGCTGATTAAGCAGATGATAAAATAGTACAAGAGGAACTCAATCTTAATCTGTGATTAACTGTAATACAGGCAGCAGTAACAGCAATAATATAGCAGAAATACTGGCAATACTTATTGGCATGGCATTGTATTTGCTAGCGTAAATGATTTAAGAATCACACATGGAAGAAAGGGAATTCAACTAATGTTATTCCCTTAAGATTAGCTGATAACATACTGGTGTCGGTGCTCATGCAAATTCAATTCTGATTAGATTTTGTATTGGAGATAAAGTTCACAGATTGTAAGTATAGGCAGGAGCATCGTGACAATCCAGTCTCATCTCCTACATAACATAGTGTACAGATTTTTTTCATCAATTCTTGTTTAGAATTGGTGCACATCTTCTGAATAACACACCATTTCAAGAAAAATATTTATAACATACTGGGCATGAGGCTGCACGATGTGGAATACTTCATTGGCCAGTTTGGCCCTCAATCCTAAGTGTAAGTTCAAATGTTAAGGGGAGTTGTGGACCCTTTGTCCCAGCTGTGCTCCCCCTATCCTGTTGTGCTCCTGCACACTGGCAAGAACACGGCAAGCTGAAAGGTCTTTGAGACCTCAGTGCCAACCATAAACATCAGTGCACTGTCAGCATTCTACTCAGAATGAGTCTCAAACTAAAACCAAAACACAGAGCTCTTCTAGCTGTTACAAAGAAGAGCTAACACTGTCCTAGCAGGATGAGAACCTACCATAGACCATAATAACTTGTTTTAAAGCTAAATTATTCTCAGTGTTAAAAATGCATTCCTTAGTTCATGTTTGAATTTGTCTGGCTTTAGTTTTCTGTCATTAGATGCTGTATCATTGTTCACTACTAAGAAGGCACAATTTCTAGAAGCGTCTAAGTGAACAGGAGGGAAAAATATAGTTTCATGAGTTCACTTGCAGGCCTATCCATGTGTCACGATGATATCACGAATTTTTTCAACATCTGTTTTACTCCATAAAACATGAGCTACATATACAAACAAACATGATAGTTCTCCTTTCAGATAATACACAGAATTCAGAAACAAAAAGTGTTTTGTTAAGTTTTTTTTTACCTCAAAGTTAAAAAGTTTTCAGTTAGGGTAAGGTATCTTAGGGTAAGATATCACAAAGCAATAAAGCTTTCACAAATTGACTAGAACATATTGTCTTTTCAGAAGTATCTTAGCATGAGGTTTTATGTCAAGAGTGGAAAGTACTGCATCCAAAATATTTCAAAAACTCTTCTACAAATCTTCCATATGCTGTGTTTTCCTAAGGAAGTCCCAGATGAAATCTTGATTTCTAACAGTACTGGGTTTTAGGAAAGCTTGAATCAGAGCATGATGTGACTCTGAGAATAGTGCTTACCTATTTTGTAACTAGTTTAGTTTTTACTAAATGTTCCAAGAGATGTAAAGTCTCTCAAGAGTACTTCACTTTTATCTTGCTGAACAGATCCACCTGTACTAATGCAGTTATATTTAGGCACAGATAATTTGATTTAACTTTAATACTGTTTATTAGATCAAATTTAGCACTGCTGTAGTCTCTCATAACTGTTCAGTTTATATGAGACTTTCATTTGAAATATTAAGTATTTTATGACATTTCTTCAACAAATAAAAAAATCAGATAAGATAAAGTTCAGAATTAGGCTAGAATTCACATGATTTTAATAGCATTTATCATTAATGAACCACTACGTCCATCAGTAATAAGAACTCAAAACATTCAGAAAACCTATATAACACATTTAAAAAAGATTCTTCTGACTATTCAGATCTCTAGAATTCAAATATTAACTCAAATTATTCACAGACTTCCTGAATGCTTGTTCAGATCCCAGAACACTGAATTTAATTAGAGTTTTGACAGCTATCTTAATGGATATAGGAGAAGGTTCTTTATCTGTCACTTCATGACTCATCTCAAAAGATATCAGCACTGTATTGTAGCTTAAGTATTATAACTTAAAAGTATTACTGTTGAACAGGAGAAGCCACAGAGTTATAGAAAGAGAAGATGAAAGTCCTCGTCCTGGCAGAGTACACATGAGCTCACACTATCCAAGAAGCAGACACCACTACATACCACCAAAGACAGTAAAAGTAGAACAATCATCTCCAAATGGACGAACAAAGAAAGTCCCTGCTAATCTGATATGAAGAAAATGTTATCTCGTAACTCAAAATCTAGTGACCGAATGAATCAAAGTGTATGAGCAAGACACACCACCAGTCAGGAAGCTCAAAGGTTTCCCAATGCCACCGAAAGCATCGGCTCGCCTAATCTCAGTATCTATTCTCTAGCAGTAGTCAATCTCCAATTGTTCAGTGGACAATGGGAAAGGGAGCAACCAGTAGGCCTTGATGCATGGAATTAATTACTAGCAGAATAAACAAATCAAATTAAATAGTGAATAAATTTCCTTTTCAACCATCTGCTGTTTTCATTCGCAAACAGCAAATGAATTCAAAAATTAAATACTTATCAAAAAAACAGCCTGTAGACACAGCAGTGAATATTGCTGGTACACCCATGTAGTTGCTGCAGTACAGGATGTGTCACATACTGGTTTATATCTTGTTTTATTTATGACTTTTCCTTTTACTTAAAAATCAGTAAAGAAGAAAAAAATTAAACCATAATTTTTCAGATATTAGGTATATAATTTCTTAAAAAAAAAAGAAAGCACAAAGTGTTCCAGCTGCTCCACATATCATGAGATTATCAACACACATGCTGAGGACAGATGTTTAAAGCTGAAGGCCTCCATATACCAGTATAATGAAAATCTGTATGCCAACCACTGTATCCCATTTCAGTCATCTTTTTCCCCCATCATTTTTTCAGCATTGTAAATGGTACAAAATCTTGAAGATAGTCAAGTTAAAATTAATGTGGATTCAAAAGCTGAAAAGCCTGTCAGTACCCTACAGAAATTTACTGTCATATATAAGTCCTTCTAATTGTTCGGTAACTAAAGAACTTTCTGGCTAGCCCAGGTTTTGTCTTCTCTTGGTTTTGGATCATCTTCCAGAACTCAGGGTCAAGGTTCTGTTCATCTCCTGTCCTATTCTGAAACTTTCCAAAGATTTTTAAATCTACTCTCTTGGTTTCCATGGAAACTAAGAAATTACACAAAGTTGCTGCAACAGTCATTCTTCAAAGCACAATTGGAAACAAAATAAAAAAGCCTCGAATTTGCTTCTTCTTGGCAAGAAAAAAAATTGAGTTGAGGCTGAATATGATTCAAAAACCCTTAGTGAATATTATAAACCATTCTTTCAGTTCACTGTTTTTATAAAACATTATAAAACTCTTCTACACACCAATCACTCCTCCCTCTATTATTTCTGAATTTTGAAAACAAAAATATCAAATTCGTCACCACGACACAGATTAATCATCAAATATTCACTCCACATTTACTTTCTCTGTTTGCTACATTTCATGGGTAATGATATGGTCATTGATATATCAACAACAACTAAACATGAAGCAAAGATGTTGACAATCACATAACCCTAGATCTATAACACCATGGCAGTGTTTTCTTAGTTCTAGGAAACATCTAAGAAAATAACCATAGAATTCTCCAAGTGGACTCTGAAATCTTCATTGCAAACATGGGAAAGGCTTTAGTTAAATCAGAAAGAAGGTTCTTATCTTCCACTGTCCCCTTCAGAAGGATTACATTTTCAGATTCTGTTTGCTTCTCAGACTGGCTCACAGCTTCATTCCAAGACTGTGCTTTATCACATTTTCATGACATTCTTTTATTCTCATTATCTAAATCAAAATAAAAACTTACAGTAATGGTCTTGGTGTGATGATCATTCTATTGTGAAGAAATATTAACACCATTGAGCTCCTTGCAAAATTTTAAAATTCACTTTTAAGTAAGAACAATTAAAGGAAACCTTTGCATTTCCTGCTTCATTGCCTAAATTTTAGTTTCGATACGCTGGAGAACTGGATCCAATGGAATAAGGAAAACAAGATGACATGAAAATGCATGATATAAAAATACTGTCAACCTAAAGCTTTAGCAAGTTAACGAATAGGTATCGAACAGTGATGAGTTTAATACTGAGCTTCTTTTGAATTTGACAACAGTGAAGCAGTCATTTCTGGAATAGTTTCTGTCACTATGTAATGAAAGTTATCTCACAATTACTTATAACTTTCTAAAATGCTCTTGCAAAGATCTGAGAGAATATGAAGATACATAAACTAAAAGGAAAAAATTTTGGGAAAAGAAAAAAAAGTAAGCTATTGTAGAGACTTTTTTTCTGTTGTAGGAGCATACATAAATAAAGTACACAGTTTGCATATAGGTCATGTTAATAGATGTGGGAGCTTATATGGTCTCTTTTGCTTGGAAATATTTGGGATAGTATGTAGGAGAGTTTTCAGCCACCAAAGTGGAACATTCTAGTTAGATCTTTATCAATATGCTTGAGCACCTTAGTTTCTCCACTGAGACTGAATATTTTAGGAAATCGGAGAAAGGCACAAAAGTTAATAGAGTTTTTATGGAGAGAATAAAACTAACATTGAAGAGGCTGGGTTTGGAACATCAAGGAGAAATTCACAGTGTTTCTCTTCTGCCTCTCTTTTGACTGGGATAGAGTTAACTTTCTTCACAGTAGCTGCTATGGGGCTATGTTTTGTATCTGTGTGGAAATATTGTTGATAATGCAGAGAAGTTTTTGTTATTGCTGAGCAGTGCTCACACAGTGTCAAGGCCTTTTCTGCTTTACACATCACTCCACCAGTGAGTAAACTAGGGTGCACAAGAAGTTGGGAGGGGACGCAGTTGGAATAGCTGACCCCAACTGACCAAAGGGATGTTTCATACCATATGACATCATGCTCAGCATGTAAAGCAGGAGGAAGAAGAAGGAAGGGAGGGACATTTTTCTTCTCAAGTAATCATTGTGCATGATGGAGCCCTGCTTTCCTGGAAATGACTGAACACCTACCTGTTGACAGGAAGCGGTGAATGAATTCCTTGTTTTGCTTTGCTTGCGTGTGCAGCTTTTGCTTTACCTATTAAACTGTGTTTATCTCAACCCATGAGTTTTCTCACTTTTACTCTTCTGATTCTCTCCTGCATCCCACCACGGGGGAGTAAGAAAGTGGCTGCACAGTGCTTAGTTGCCAGCTGGGGTGAAACCACAACGCTATCTCAAAACAATTCAATTCTAACAGCGTTGCAGAAAAATATCAGGGAGAGCTTGAAAATTATCCACCTTGAATAACTAGATACTTGGAATCACTAACAAGTTGGCATTGGCTTGTTTAGAACTGTAAATTCCAATAATTCTATTCATGCTATTGATATTTTCATTCTCATGAGCTTACATTGAAAATACAAAAATAGGAAAACGCATTGAAAATATGAAATAGCTTTTATGCTATTTTCATTCCCATTGTTGACCAAATGGGTGTGCTGGCCACATCTGTTCGTATGTTTTTATGTTTATTAATAGTTACATTTGTTTTACAAATACTAATCAAATGCATGTATGTTAACATCACTATGAATTAGCTTGTGACTTCCATGGGAGCAAGAATAGGCCCTATCAGAAAAACAAGATTTTGACTCTTAAGAATCAAGTACATATTCTGCTTTTCAAGCAGCAGTTGGTATTTTTTTCCAGTATATGAGATGATGAATAGACTCTTGATATAAATTTTCTTACAATGTCAGGTCAGAGCCAAGAATTTTGAGTGGAGGTAGTTTTGTTACAAAGGTAGCTACTGAAGTGAGATTCCACTTGACCAAGTCTTAGTCATTCTGGGCAAGCTTTTCAAATTTAAATGGACATTTGACATTGTAGAGTAAATCAAGCTCTATAAGAAACAATGAGAGTTGTTTTGAGAAAAACAACATTAGGATAATACAGCAGAGGTCATATTACAATATTAGTGTTTTATACATTCGTTTTAAAAAGCATTTTAGCCTGTTAGTGACACGTGCTTTATGGCAAATATCCTTTTTCCCATACTTTCCACATCTGATATATCTCTAAAGCATCTTGTCAAATGAAGCACAAGAACATCCTGAGGAGAAGGAAACTAATCCATAATGTATTTTTTTTTACTGTAAGTGCCAAAATACTGAATTTATTAGAGAAGAATTCTTTGAAAGAGAATTCTGTGCTTTTGCATCAACTTCACTAGCTCTCTAAAATCCTGAACCGAACCTCACCTTCTAATCTTCAAGCTGTGCGAATTTTTCTTTGTCACTGGAGGAAACACAGAAGTACATAAAGTTCCGGATCGAGTGCAGAAGTGGCTGAAAGAAAACATAAAAACCTAAGAAAAGCTGAATGCTACTTCTTCCTGCTAACCTGAATCAATGAAGAAGATGACAATGTGTAATTCCATTATGTTACTGTTGTCTGAGTAGATATAGTTACTTTATAGCCATTCCTTTAGAACACTTGCTTCTTTGAAGTATACAAATTAGGTTTCAATAACTACCTTAAATGTATATTCAGACATTTATAGATAATTAGTATCATTCTGTATTAAGATATATGAAATGAGAACTAAACCATCATAAAATCTAGATCTTTCTGTTCCTTCTTAATTATAGTTTTACTACTTATATAGCATACATCTGTAGTGGATATATTTTCAAAGACCAAAATTCAATTTTCTTTATTCTTGAGTACTTTAGGATTGGTTATGAGCAAAGTGTTTGTAATATCTGATTTGTTTTCAGGTATTTTAAGAGACATTTCTATATCAGCTGACTTTGTAATGTTGGTAAAGAGAAAAATATCAAAGGCAAAATATATTGCATACAAGTAGTGGAGGGAATTGTGATGCTTCTTAGAAAGAATTGATGTTTTCTATTGAGAAAACACTATATTTGAACTTGTTAATTCCCCCCGAATAAAGCTGTTCAGAGAAACAATATGAAGCTGTTCAGAGAAACAGGTTCAACAAACTTATTAAAATACCTGCCTGTCAAAGTAGTCTTTGTTTCAAGTATTGGTGAAATGGTCCCAGTGTACTGTTTGTCTCTTAGAAATTGTACTTTTGATCACTTACATCTCTAAAGAACTAGAAATTTGTTTACACTGTAATTGCCTTGTAATTAATTAACAGCTTTACCTCATTATGTGTGCATTACAGAAAAATAAACTCTATGCTCACAATCTACAGAGAATGATTAGAAGCAAGAGACCAATTTAACATTAATTAAAGAAAGTAGGCAGTTATGCTAGTGTTTCTTTCCATGCACCTTTATTCTCTGATGATCCATGGCACATGGATTTACTCCAAGAGTCTAACCTTTTAGTTCTTATGGCTTATACTTTATCTTTAAAGGTTCTGATATTTTTATTTTTCAAAGATAATTTTAGATACGTACATATTTTTAAATCAAGGTAATTAAATATATTATAACATAAAATGAGCTAATTCACAAAATTACATAGAATATCTGGGGAAGAAGTAATATGCAGAGAAGTGGTGAATTTACTATATAGACAAATAACAAGGGACATGGTCAGAAAGGAGATACCTATGTTAGCATGTTAACTTCGTTCTTTGTGATCAAAAATCTATTCCACATGTTTTTCTGAGCGTCCTGGAGTTTAAAGAAAGAAAAATAGGCATAGCTTTCAGTGAAGTAAACTCACAGTACAAGTTACAAGTGAAATAAGCTTCATTCTGCTTGTTCTTTTTACTTTACTGAAATATAATTCTGAAAAATCCATAGAAAATTATACTTTTACAAATTGTTAATTCAGGAGCTATGCATCAACAAACTAAATGTTAATTTAGGATCTACACATTAACAAACTCGGCAGAAGACTCCTTATACAAATGAATAACTGAAAAACGAGACACAGCTAGATATTTGCTCAGTCTTAAATCTACTGCCAACGACTGTATTGCAGCATTATCACTGGAAAAGTATTATCACTGAGAAAACAATGTTCCCCAGAGTTCAGTTTTAGCAGCCAGTTCCTGTTTTTATAAG
The DNA here is from genome assembly GCF_009769465.1 of Tauraco erythrolophus. NCBI lineage: Eukaryota > Metazoa > Chordata > Aves > Musophagiformes > Musophagidae > Tauraco > Tauraco erythrolophus. The sequence goes on from NC_141468.1 coordinate 49,334,470, forward strand.
GATTCATCAAGTACTTGCTTGCCATTAAGCTGTGTAACACTTCAGGACTGAATAGACAGCAGTGTTGCAACACACGAGTAGGTGGTCTGTATTTTCAAACTCATATTTTAATACCTCTCTGAGATCACTTTGTTTGCTTTGTTTGCGATCCTCAGAGTACAGGCTGCAGTGGTCCTGACCAGCAGTGCCCTGTACCTGGAGGAGCGAGTGATCCGCAGCAGAGCCGATCGGAGCAGCACAAGTGGTGCCGTGCCGCACGCACAGCCTGTTGCCTTACACCGCACAGATCCCTCACCTGCTGGCCAAACTCAGCCAGCTCCTTGGCAGCTCCCGCTTGGTACTGGCGCCTACATCTTCTGCCTGACCTTGCCTTTATCTTAACAGTTGTTGTGGATGGAGTGATACAATTCACTCACAAGAGAGAAGCAGCACTATATTCTTCTATTGAGTTAACAAAGTTCAAAGGTCAGTGTGACAAAAAGATTTGATAGCAAGGTACGCTGGATAATTTATGGCATAGAGGACGGCGTCAGAGAAAACTGTCAGGGAGACCCTCCCATTGAGTCATGAGGTTCAGAAAGGACTCCCTTGCTTTCTAAACTCCTTCTTGGAGAGGAGTCTAGGTGTAGCTGGATTCAGTCCCAGTCCCAGACTTGGTCAACGGTTTATGTCTAAAGTATTATATGTGCACAATCAATCTAAGATATAATCTTAGTGAAGCTTCAAAGGTCAGAGGGCTATTAGACACTTATCAAGGATCTGCTGTGGCAAGAAATTTCTTGACTTCGAGGAATAACCTTGAGAGGTGTCCTTACTCAAGGGAGCTTCCTGACATGCAGCCCACTGCCGTGCAGGAGTGCTCCAAGGGCTCTTGGGCTGCTCACTGTTTACGGAGCAAGATGACTGACTTATAGTCATATTTGCACACCAACTACAGATTCCAGTTTGTCGTGGTTTAGGCTGGTTGGCAGCTAACTTCACACAGCCACTCGCTCACCCTCTTCCACTCCCCGGGGATGAGGAAGAGAATTTAAGGGGAAAAGGGAAAAAGACCCATGGGTTGAGAAAAGAAAAATTTAATACTACTACTAATGTATTAATATATACATATATGTACAATGATAAATATATACGAACGAGTGATGCACAGTGTAATCGCTCAGTACCCCTTGACTGAGGCCCATCCCATCCTGGACTAACGATCCTGAAACACTGCAATCCCGGATAAATTAGAGGCCCAAATACAGAGCAAGACAGAGAGAGCACTCCGAGAGTCTGAGAGTGAGATTCCCAGAAGAGCAAAGGCCCTTCTTTCCAGCTGACCCTCATTTTTATACTGGGCATGACGCTACATGATATGGAATACTAATTGGCCAATTTGGCCCTAAATCTGCAAACTAAATCTAATCGTAACTCTAAGAACAAATCATAAGGGGAGTCGTGGGCCCTCTGTCCCGGCTATGCTCCCCCCTATCCTGTTGTGCTCCTGTACATGAGCAAGAACATGGCAGCTGTGAAAAGTCCTTGAGACCTCAGTGCCAACTATAAACATCAGTGCATTGTCAACGTTCTTCTCAGAACAAGTCTCAGACTAAAACCAAAACATGGAGCTCTTCTAGCTGTTAAAAAGAAGAGCTGACTCTGTCCCAGCTGAAACCAGGATGCAGTTTCTTCCAAATTTGTCTCCAGTCGGACACTGACCAGCACTGTGGCCAGGTGGGCATATTATCATAAATTATCCCTTGGCTATTATATTGCTATCTTTCTTCTCTGAATCCACTTTGAGACAGATGCAGTTATCATGACTAGACACATCCATCACGATCACCACTGGTGGTTCTCACTTGAACAGGGGTTACAGGAAAAGGTCAGGTCAGGGATGGGGGAAGCACATCGTCACAACAGGGTAGCAAGAAGTTCTCATGGGAACATCCTTTTTGTTTGACAGCAGAAATGAGAAACAGAGTTGGCTTCTATAAGGAAAATCCTGTAAGAGCTTAAAAGACTGAAAGGAGAGAATCTCTGTGTCGTGGTTTGGGCCGATCCAGCAACTTAACTCCACGCAGCCGCTCTCTCACTCCTCCCCTCAGTAAAGTGGAGAGGAGAAAAATGTAATAAAAGAACTTTCTTTTCCCTTGCTCCAGTGGATTCGCTACTCAGCAGGAAAATCCACAAACTTCTCCAGCATGAGTCCTACCCGCAGCATGCAATCCTTCCCCATCGGATTGCTCCGGTGTGGGCTTTTGCTACAGTCACGGATTCTTAGGGAATTGCCACTCGCTCCGGCGTGGGTCATCACACGGACTCTAGATGCCTCTCTACCTTGTCGTGTGTCCCATTCTCCACGACGTCTCTCAGGCTCAGGCATCTCTTCTCCAACGTGGGCTTCTCCATGGGCTGCGAGTGGGTCTCTGCTCCACCGAGTCTGTCCTGGCTGCAGGGGGGCCGCCTGCCGTCTTGCCACCAGTTGCAAGGGAAACTTAGCTCCAGCACACCTCATCCTGTTCCATCTTCACTGACCTGGTGTTGGTGTGGCCGTTTCTCTCAGATCTCAGTCCTCTCTGGATGAACTTGGCACAGCGGCACCCCGGGAGCAGAGCGCTCCCCGAGTTCCCCAGGTGGCTCCGCTGCGGCCATCCTTAGCTGGTGGCGCCCGCTGCGGCCATCCTTAGCTGGCGGCGCCGGCCCGGCGTGGGCAGCCGCCCAGCCGGGAGCCGGGGAGTGGGGGCAGAACCCTCCTCCCTTCTCTCCTCACTCCTGGGTAAAGCACCTTTTTCCAGTTCCTTTGTCCCAACTTAAACAGGGCAATTCGCAGAGGCATTGGCCCAACCCCGAGGGGAATGGGAGTCCGATCTGGTGGCCAGAACCGAGTCTGACCCGGTTCTGAAACCAGGGAAATCACAGGGAGCGAATCCCCTCTTCTGCCACCAGAACCCGTTTACACAAACCCATCACACTCTGCTATGGACAGGATCTGGACGGTGTGCTGCACATGGGTCAGAGTCCTGTTCAATGCTACACTGCTCAGGGCTCCCAGCATCTAAAGGGACACAAGATCTTCCATGCTATTCTCTTCTTACAGTGTTAACTCTAATGAATAGCCTTTTAAATGATACTTTAGAGTTTACTGGCATCATAATGGACCAGCACCTCCCAGGACAAAACAGGCCTACCTAGGTGTTTTTTTCTTACAGTGTTTCAAAACATGATTGTCTGTAGTCTGTCCTTTGTCTTTTCCTGAAAACATTTTGAAAGCCCTGGGTCAACAGAAGTTGTTCTGATTCAGAGTTCAGGTGAGCGATCCTGGGTTGGTTTGTTTTGTGATGATGTTCTGGCAAAGCAGAGTTATTCTTCTGCCAGCTCTAAAGATAATGTGTTTCCACTAACATTTCCAACCAACTGGTTTTTCTTTTTATAAAACTTTACCAAAGCCAAAGCTCAGTCTGTGCTTGATATAAAGTATAAATTAAATAATAGAAATATAAATTATAAATTATATTCATAGAATCATAGAATCATAGAATGGCATAGGGTGGAAGGGACCTTAGAGATCATCTAATCCAACCTCCCTGTCATGGGCAGGGTCACTTCACAAAGCACATAACAGGATAGTTTTATCTCACATACTTACATGATCCCTGTTCTAAGCCTACAAAAATCCCTTACAGCCATCTGCATAAAGTGCTATGGCAACCTCCTTGTACAAATTGAGAAACAATCCACATTGTTCAGGTTTCATCCCACCAAATGTCTGGTAACCAACTAACACAGCCCATTTAAAAGTTTTCCTATTTTTGGCTCTGTCTATAATCAGAGGAGAGAGAGAAATGAGAGAAAAGACATCTCTTCAGAGGAAAAGACACAGTTTAGGTGGAACAAGACTAAGATAGCAAGACTGGGAGCTACATTCACACCTAGGATGTAGGCACTGCAGGGCTGCCCAGTGTAGTATGCAGATGACATCATTGTACTGAGCAGTGTACAGAACCCGGCATGAGGACACAGCATCTCCATACTGGGATTAATAGTTTGAGGTCCAAGAGTGAATTCCACATGAATCAGCTAATTGAACAGGGAGCTTCTTCACCTATCAAATAATGAATGTCTACAGAACTGAGTACCTCATTCCTCTTTGGATTCATAGCTATAATCTATTGAAGAGCTTTTGGAGTCAGTTGCCTGAAGACTGTCTCCTCTAAGTGAGAGAACCAGTGCTTAAAGAGCTCTGAATAAATGAGGAGGCCAAAGATTTATACCCCTTGTCTTGGTTAAACAACCCAGTCCCACATCTCCACCCTTCTGGACAGTGCCTTAAGTATCAGCTATCAGGTGTATAAGGATTTTTATATTCAATTATTATTTGTAAAGTCATTCCATGTCATTTTACTTTGTTTTCTAAGACAAGGTAGAAGGGAAAGGAAGGAGACAAGTAGGAGAATGGGGAAAGGACTGCATTTCAGAATCTGTTCTAAAAAATGACATGTACAGAATGAATAGATTGAGTTGGAGAGTCTGAAATCCTCTCTGTCCTTGCTGATATTCTCCTTATCGATATTCTTCAGAATATATTCTTCTTAGGCAGTATCAAGAACTATTTTCAGCAGCTTCGGTGATTACTTTAAATATCAGCTTGTCTGTCTGAATGGGAGACTACCCCTTGATGTTGATCAAACTTGCTACTTAAAGATTTCCAACATGTCAAGTCACACAGGTTTATTCAACATAGTCTTTGGAAATTATGGAACTTTAGGGTGCCTAAGAGATGCTAGGTAAAGTGTTTGAAGTTAAATAAAGAATCCAAGCAAATCATGAGTTTTGTCCCATTTATTCTCAACACTATCAATCTACATGAATTAGTTCAGAGTCTCTAAAGCATATATGTTGAGTAGCAAGGGACAGAACTACAGTTACTATTTTGTGGAATCACCCTAATCTTTTTCAGGTTACATATACTTCATTGTTTTACACAGAACAGACTCTCTTTGGACAGAGTTTCTTATTCCCAAAAGGATTTGAAAACTATTCTCTACCCAGCTTGAGTGAAAACAGTGCCTCAGCAGTTAGATCTGCAGGGAAGAACAGATGAATAACCATGTATCCTGTACATGTTGCATTACACAGCAATGGTTTTAGTCATGTCTTTGCATTTAAGAATTTCTTTCCATACACATAAGCAATATTTAGACTTTTCAGACGAAACATATTTCAGATGGTGACTTATTTATTTTTCTGTGAAAATTTTAGTAAATGCAAAGTTGTATTATTTTTGCTACAAACAATTATCCAGTGAATAATTCTCACCAGAAAGAAACTTATTCTTTTTTTGCCACCCCCCCCTCCCCCCGCCTTCCCCAATTATTAGGAAGATAGCACAACAACATATGTGACAGCCATGACTAACCCTTCCATCCATAAGCAGGAATTTGCTGGCATAATGTTGTGGCAAATGTTCCCGAATTAGACAGACATGCAGAATTCCATGATGTTCAAACCATTCATGAACAGGAAAAGGCTAATCATTTTAACTGAAATATTCCTCCAGCTGCAGATGTAATTTCATTTTCAGGTTACTATTTAATTACTGTTACAAGCAATTAAGGAAATTTGTCTGAAGGATACCACATGGAATACCACTATTTACTATAGTTAATGATGAGCATTGCATAAATGGCTGACTTTTCAAAGGTGTTGGGAATCAAAACTAAAGTGAGTAGAAGACCCTGAATTTAGTTCCGTTTCAGTCTATGTAAACAATTTTACGACTGCTAGATGGATGTACATTCAGCTTATGATCCCTTTGTTTCCAGATCAGTTATCGATTTTAGTATTGTTCAAGGCTGTGCTACATTTGACTTTAAGTTTGACTTCAGAAATTTCCGGGGGAAAACCAGCAGTTAATTTGTTGAATGAAGAAAAGTGCCTTTATTTCTTTGGAAATAGAAGGAAGTGTATGGAAAATTATTTTGCGATGGTTAAATAAAAAACATTAATTGCATCAATTGCACCCTTTCTCCTGGATGTGTTACTACTAATGTGTTTGTTTAGCAGATAATAGAGCAAGACTTTTTAATAATCAATGAGGCCTATGGATGATCCCTGTCAATAAAATGTCTGATATTTTGCTGGACTTTCATACAGTGTCTTGGACAACAGAACAAGAATTTTCAGACAATAACACAATATAATTGATCCATCAGTTTACATTGTCCTGTCACTTCAGATATACTTTTTGGAAGGCACGTTTGAATATCAATGTAAGCAATATTTCGGAGTATTCTGAGACTGGATAAAGCAAAAATTCTGAATGACATAAAAAGGGAGGAAAACATTTGCCTTGAGAAGTTATTTCTAGCAAGGAAGGCATAGCAGGAAGCGTTGTCTCTGATCTCCTTGTCATAATTTTCTTTTAAAGAAATAGCTATACAATCCTGATGCCCCTAAAAACCGGTATTTTCTATGAACCTCGAAAGATAAGGACATGTTACAGCAGAAAAGCAGAATTGTGACTGAGGCTATTGACACTTTGACATGCAGTGCCAGTGAGGGACTTGCTACAGCTGCTGAAATATCTGCTGTCATGAAGCCAGATCTGAGTGTTGCACTGCATTCTGGCTTATTTTGTGTGGCACCATGTATACATGCAACTAACTGTTCATACAAATGCGTCACTGTGTTATTTTTTTGACCCTTTTTATCTTATTAATATCTTCCTTTCTTGCTTTTTATCTTTGGTGTTCTAGTCTTATATGTTTGCTCACCATAACATTTCTGCCAATAGCTAAAGACTGTTACATTCAAGAGTCTTTCTGGACTTTGGTCTTTATGAGCTCTCTCTTTATCTCTGTCTGCTAGAAATTGCTTTTAACTGTTCTACTGAGCCATTCTTCTTATCAAGTAAGCATCTGAAAGAGAATACTTAAAATAGTCAAGAAAAGCAATTGACCTTTTTGCCTCTCTTTTTGAAAGGACATACCTTTGACCACTTAACTTTTTGAATTCTATTTTATATCAGGGGACACTTAAGATGTTTATTTCATGCTACAGTCAGTTATTTATCATATGAAAAAAGGAAAATTAATTTCTGAACTTTTTATAAAAATAATTGATCTCAAAGTAAGGCTGTCTGTCCAATTGTAGTTATCCAGTTCTGAAGATCTGCAAATGAATAAATGGTAAGTATACTGAGTAGACATTGGCAAACATACCAATTACCTGTATGTCATGCCAAATCTTGAAGTACTTATCCACTCAGAGCTTTTTGATGAAGTTCACAAGAGTCTGGATCAGGACTTGAAAATCAGACCATTTGGAATTTGAATATCTTAATGACTGATAAAAAGTTATTGTCCTGTTCATTTAAGAAGGAGGTAGCTTTACAGTGGAGAGAGACAATAGACATCGTAGAGTGACAGCTGTGAAAAACTACATATTAAATAGTGCAGATCAAGTTATGACCCAATCCAGTGATCCGTGAAGATAAGATTCTGTCAGACTATGGAAAAGTCAAACATAAAAGGAAAAATCTTGTGACAGAAAAAGGTGTGATGAAAAGTAGATTCACTTAGAATGTTCATTTAAGGAGAATAAAGACAAAGAAAAATTAAACAAAAAGAGAGTTTTTCCATTCTCCAATGAAAAAATAATTGGCTTCCTCATTGAGGTAAACTGGATTTTTCAGATAAATTGTTCTTATTAACACTTAATTTTAGAAGAGACATAAAAATAAAATATTAAGTATTATATTTAATCTTTATGGAAAGATATTAGAAAGTAAAAAAACTTCTAAAGCTTCCAGATACTCTCATGACACCATAGCCATTAGTAGATGACTTCTGCATGTATTCTAATATTTTACTAAATGGCTAGTCAATCATCCAGCAGCTTGATATGGATGCCTGGACACATTTAGGTGTCTTTATATTGAAGAAACCCAGAAATCAAAATAAGAAGAACCTTAGTTACTGTCCAGATCTATAGCTAGTGCAGATCAGAGAATAAAGGAAATAGGACAGCTTAATTCCAGCGAATTGATATAAAATACCTAAGTTTAGTTTTTATCAAATACCTAAGTTTAGGTATCAAATAAGGTATTTGATATCAAATATCTTATCAGTTTCGAAACCAGTTCAAACACTGGAATGGATCTAACCATGGAATGAGAGGAGAGGCCATCAGATTGAAGTGAAGAAATTGGCATGATATTGCCTTACTTATTCTGAGTGACTTTGCTGACCTACCAACAGAACAGGGGGATTGACTAAACAGGAGTCACTTGACTCTGAATCGACTTCTTTTTAAAATTTCCTAAAGAAAGCTTGAACACTCTTTAAACTGAGGTGACAGGAAAGAAAGGTTATGCTCTCCTTGCTGAGTGCCTTCTCCCCGGGTCCTTTCTGGGCGCAGCACTAAACGCCTGCTCACAGCTTGTCTCCAAGAGAGTGTCCTGTTCCATTAAAAACATTTTTGCAAAGCAGAGCCTGAAGGAAGAACATTTGAGCTGCAACCTAAAAGCTGCAAATGGCTGTTTCAGAAGTTTCGAACTGACTCTTAGTCTTACTCAGTCCTACCAGCAGCTAGGATAGCGTTATGCTGGCAAGGTGGCTTTGTCATCACAAAAGACCATTAAGAGCTGCTTTTTCTTCAGATTTGGGAATGGCGTATCAATGTATCATTTTCTTTTCTGCCTTAGTTCTTTAAAATTTCATTTAGAGACATAATTAGAGCACAAGATGGTTCTATTTTCCTTACAACTAACCGTGTCTCAAAAGAGCTAAAAAAAAATTGCTAGTAAAGTCATAGACTGCAGATTTCTACATGAGCTACTGCAAAGCTTTCAAGTCTGCTATACATTGACACATAGATTGGAAACTATAGAATTTTGCTCTTCAATGTGTAGGAAATATTTGGCAGACATAAAGATGTAGAAAATTGTTCAGATCTGATAACTATGAAGTAATGATAAATGGGAATTACTAGTCATAAATAATCAGAACAGAGAATAAGTGAAAGTTTTTTTTTCAGACAAGAGAGATCACTGCAGTTGAAGTCATTCTACAGTTGAGAAATAACATAGCAAAAATTTAAATTTTATTCAGTTTTATTTAGTGCATTAATCAAAAGTTTTACATTAAGACATTTTATGTAAATTTAGCTTGACAAAATTTAGGCATCCTGAAGTTATATATGCTACTTCACCAAATGAAAGAATTTATCTCAGACTAAAAGAGTATTTTTAAGATTTATTTTCTATTCTGCCTTATTTAAATAATCTGGTTTATAGTGTTATTACCCAATAAAACATGTTGCATAGATACATGCTGCAGTTGACCATGACTAGCCAGAAGCGGGCATATAAACCAGTTTTGGACAAATTGTTTATAAAATTACAGGCCTGGATTCTGAAAGTTATTAACCACCCTTACCTGTGTACCCACCAATCCCCATACTAACTACATACATTTCAGTTCTTCAGCACTGTACAGAAGTGAGCCTTGTCATTTCAGAATGCATGTTTTACAAAACAATTTTAACTGGGACACTTCTGAAATTTTGTGTACAGAAACACCTAAAATTTACAGTTTTTTCCTTTTGTGGTCCTGTTGGGTATAGTAAGATTCTCTAAGTGAATGCAGTGGAGTAGATGGTGAAATGCTATAGTTTTGCAGAAGTTATCTCCTAAGGAAAGCATCGCTATTAATATTTTCTTAAAACCAAAAGATAACTTCATTGTAGCTAACCTTGAATCCTAAGTAAAATAATTTGAAACCTACGGGGAAAGAAAACTAAAAGTTTAAAAATTACATACAAAAATATAAAATGTTAATAGTTTAAGGTCCAATTCTCAGTCTTTAAGAAAAGATGACGTTAAAGTCATTTGTGTAGTTTCCTCGTATTCTCTTGCTCACTGATGTTACAGCAAATAACAGTAGTATACTGTTTTGCCAAATAACAGACTTTTGGTTATTAAATTAAGATATGCTTGCTGAACACATCAGAGATTTTTCAAAGGACTTTCATAGTTGCCTAAAGGTTTGGCCACATCTCATTCATAGCACAGGTCAATCAGCTTCCAGGATGACCACAAAAATACAGAATCATAAAACATGAAATACTTCTCAGATGCATGACTATTTTTTTAACATCATAATAACATTTACTTTTTTCCTTAGTTTTTTTTCTAAGAAGCAGCTAACTGCTGCTGCTGAAAATTCTTGCAAAAATACAAGGCCAAATAATTAAAATTTATCAAATCTTTAGAAAAATAAAAATAAAACCTTAAAATGGAAAATAATTGGCAACTTATTCTTTTAGAGTCCTTCCCAGTATCACCTACACTAATGTAAGGGCAAAGTATGGGCATGTTAGCAAGGTTCTACCTTATCCTAATTTTATTTTATGATTCTTTTATAAACTCTCTTTTCACATCAAGTAGACAAACATTACAACTTGTTAGACTCTCGATTACTTTTAAATCTAGAGACTGGTACATTTATACTACTAAAATAATTATGCAGTTTTGACAGAGTTTAAAATGCATGTCAATCAAACAAGGGGATGATATTTTTCTCAGTTACTTCCACTGTTGACACATGGCATGGGAAAACAAACGGGATACTTGTCATAAGGCTGCACTTACTGATGTTATTTGCTAAGTAACAGAGCCATAGATCTTAACTTTCAAATTACTGTGAATATTCTTTGTTTCCCTTTTTGGACTCGATGATCAGACAGCTGTCAATGCTGTATGATTTACCCACTTTAATTTATACTTAAAGTTTAGGTAACAGTGTACTAAAGAGAAGGTTGTAGCAGTGTGGATGTTGGTCTCTTCTCCCAAGTAACAAGTGATAAGATGAAAGGAAAAACCCTCAGGTTGCACCAGGGGAGGTTTGGATCGGATATTAGGAAAAATTTCTTCACTGAAGCTGTTGTCAAACATTGGAACAAGTTGTCCAGGGAAGTGGTTGAGTCGCCATCCCTGAAGGAATTTAAAAGACATGTAGATGTGTCACGTAGGGACATGGTTCAGTGGTGGACTTGACAGAGCTGGGTTAACATTGGACTTGATGATCTTAAAGGTCTTTTCCAACCTAAATGATGTTAGGATTCTGTGAAAAAAAATGTTTCAAGGTGTCAAGCAAGTTATCAGCAAGATCCATTTATGGCAGTAGTTTTGGAGTCTGAGTTGAGAAAATAGGGAAGGAACAAAACTCACTTTGAAGAGCTAGGTAGAAAATCCATAAAGACAAAGAAAGGAAAGGAAATTCAAGATGTATCATTCACAGCTTGGTTGCTTGTGGCTGCTAATGTCACTGTTTTGTCTAAAGAATTAGTTTCCCATAATATAGTACAAGAAGTAGTAGGGCTTGTCTGGATATGAAAGATGAGCAAAGATGTTCAAACAAATCCAAAAGGACCAGCATGTAAGCCACTTTATGAAGGTGACAGTTCTCATTCTGAGTTGCTTACAGGTGAAAACATGAAATCTCTAATACATATGTAATCAGATTTGCAATAGTTTGTATAGGTCTTAAATAAATAAATAATAATAAAAAAAAATCTAAAAAAACCCGATGCAGCACTAGTATGCAGTGGGGATTAAACTCTTTTTGTCAGGAATGTGTTCGAATTGATTTAATAGGTCATTTCTAGTTCTAAGAGACCTCAGACTTCTTTTTATGACTGTCTGAAAGCAATGGAACCTTTCCAGAAGAACAGATGATTGTACTTACACTTTGAAAGTAATAAATACCTTTTCCTTCCCTGAGAAAAAAACCACAACAATATGTCTGTACTGAGGAATTTATTTCTGTGGCTTCACAACAGTTGTCAGGACTGAGGATACAAAAAGGTAGTCAACGCTCTGTGACAGTTGTCAGATATATACATATTGATATGCATGTAGGTTTCCAAGTCCCTTAACTTATGAGTGTAACTGATCTAGTTACAATACTGCTTTCATTTGTATTGGAAACTCAAGAGGACAATGGGCTACTTAATTCAGGGATACATGAAGAGAAAGCTATTTTTCTCTGTATTTTTCATTTTAGTGCCAAAGGCTGCTAAACCAGAACAGATACTTTACCTAATTAGATATATTTGAAGAAATGCTTTTCTTTATTAAAGGCTTTAGAGCTAAGCACGTAATTAATGTAATTAAGCTCCAGTGAATTATAGATCAGTTGGCCTATAGCTAGGAGTGCTAAGAATATTAATTTATATATTTTTACTTGCTTATTTCTATTTTTTGCCTGCAGTTGAACCTATATTATCATGTGTAGATATTATGTAGAGAGTCTGAGAAACTGAAGAATGACTGTATTGACTATTTAATTGGATTTTAGTAAAATCATATTTGTTTATCTGAAGAGCGATATTCTCAGTTGAGCAAAATGAGCATGTAGTAAACAGATGTCTTTTGACACCAGATAATGTGCTGGGTCAGATGCTGAGGACATTTGTAATGTTAACTAAGTATTGTTTCATGTTTCATGGGTTATGAGCAACTGCAAAATTATTTCCTGATATAGCATTACAGACTGCGGTAGAGGCACAAAAGGAAGGAGTATGCCGCTTGATCTTGAAGTATTCAAAGTCCTAGGTAACATCAAAACAATAATGTAAGATTTAATGTAAGAAATATTTCATAATAAATACAAAAATAGTTCGGCAAACATGAGCCAGATTCAAAGTCTTCCAAGGTAGTCTACCAACCAGACTACAAAGTCAGATTCACCCTGTACTTCCTCTCTGGTCCAATATATCCTGCACTGTTATCTGCCTGGGGACATTTTCAAAAGAGACATGCGGATGTTCTCCCATACTTCAGGAGACAATTGTCTGGTGACTAGGACATGAGCTTTGAAGGTGGAAGATGCAGATTAGAGTTTTCAGGAAAGAGATGAGACTGAATCTAGGAGTCCAACCTGCTCAGTGAGTGCACTGAGTGGTATGCCAGTAAGCAACATGCTGCATGGTAAACAAGGGAAAGGGTTCTCATCTCTTCTCTGTCCGTGGTCTAAAACTGACCTACTTTAGATTTTCAGTGTGTGAAGAGTGGGGTCCTGCCATGTTCTATGGCCTCTGGGAGTGTTTACTGGATTGAACTTTTGGGGTGATTCAAACCTCACTCCTCCTAGTTTCTCAATCTAAACTGAGCTCAGACATGACCTAAATGCAGAGCTGCTTAAGCCTGCCAAGTATAGGACAGTTCTGGGCACGTGCATTGACTTAATAGGTACCTGAAGAGATTTAACATCAAATGTCAAAGAGCTTATAGAGATTAGGTGTTTCCAGCTCAAAAGGTGAGTCAGGACTTTGCAATCACAATTTCTCCCCAGCAGCCCACACTGATTTGATTTTAGTACCTAAAGCTTGTACTGGAACTTGCCTTGAATGCCCTCTACATATAAAAGAAAAAACCCAAAATCTATCACTATAAAGTAAAGGGTTTCTTGTTTCCAGTATTTAACTGCAGAAATGTCTTTCTTTAGAGAACAAACCTTAGAAACACATGGAATGCTCTTCAGTAGATAAAAATCTCATAAACCAGATTTCTACACTTATGATCCTTCTGATCTAGGTAATAGTAATACTTACTCATTGCATTTAAGTAAAGAAAATGTGCATAGAAATAAGAAAAATGCCTCAGGCACAAGACATTGAGAATAAATTTGCCTGGTAGTGTGAACAGCATTATTAATACTCAACCTCAAGTTAACTCACTTCAATGTCATTATTTTCTGAAGTAATTATGACGTGAAATAGCATAGAAATATGTCAGGAGATATCTGAAAGTAGGTGAAATGATTGCTGATCATCAGCACTGAATAAGGGTTTAACTGAAGCTATATGAATTTTTAGGATGACGAGAATTAGTTATAGACAAGCTTCATAGCAGGTTAGGTCACTCAATTCTTAAAAGCTATTCATGAAAATTCACTTTCTAAATCAACTCCAAGTTAGCTAGAACACCTTTGAACATTAGTTCATATGATCCAGGAGACACAGACATGATGACCTTTATTATTACCTCTGGTTAGGCACCAAAGAAGAAACAAGCAAAAAAGTAAACAAACAAAATATGCATGCCTAAATTCCTTAACTTTTTTTGAATGTCTCTACTCTCTGCAAATAATATGGTGCAGTTCTTAGTTGTGCAGAATGCTTGCCACTGCCACTGGCTTCACTTCTACCCTGAAACCTACATATCTATTTTAGTGCTTTATTTTGAAGTCATTCATGTTTGGAAAAGGCAGGCCAATCTTTCTTTTCTGACAAATGTGTGAGTAAGGTATCAAAATGAAACTGAATGAGTCATCAAGTCTTCATTAACCTACTTTTAGGGACCATTTTATTACAGGTTTAAAGATATCATTGTACAAGAAGAGGATGTTCCTCAAGCAGTGAAGTTACCAGACAAAGCAGAGTCTCAGATGAAATCCATATTTAGATGCCTTTGAGTACCTGAGTTCCTGTCTCTACAGCAAAGTTCAAATAGATGGCATATTGTTCCCAGTGTACAGGTTCCTAAACTGTCCTGGATCAACAACATATTGATTAAATTAGCTGCATCATATAGGCAGTGCACTTTAGATAACATTCTTTCTTTAAGCTACACTCATCTGAGTCCAATAATGCTTGTAGTTCCTACAGTTGATAATAATAATATTTTAAAACATACTAGCTCTTCTTTGACTCTTTTATCACATTGTTAGTTACCTTGGGATCATTCAGATATACATTTTTTCATCTTTATTCAAGTTGAAGTCCATTGGGAAAGGAAAATGAAGAGTTGAGAAATCAAAAGGATCTGAATGTAGATAAAAGAATATTTTCTTTTTAAAGTGTATTTCTTTATGTCTTCTTTTTTTTTCTTTTTTTCCCCTAAGATCTTTACCACAGACTGATGCTCTAAAGCCACAGGCTATTGAACTTTCTAGTACAAAGACCTACCTAGTGCTGAATAATCATATACAGCTTTCGTCTGATCTCTTCAAAATGAAGCTTTTAAGTCAGGCTCCTGAGACCATTGCGGATCATGCTGACCAATACTGTGCCACTTTTTCTTTGTAATTCCCTGCCAGTCTGCATTCATCTGTTGCCTCTTGCCTTGCCTTACAGTCAATTACAAACTTTTTTGAGACAGACTGTGTTTGTGTTTGTACAATATATACAGATGTCTGAAGTGATCTCCTAAGTATTACCTCTGCAAATATCAATAATTAGTTATATAAAAACATTTATATTAATTTAATTTACTGCTTGCGTTGTGCAAGAATAAAAATGTGTATGTCATACTTCTAGCATGACACTTCAAGATGACACTTTGCATTTGAAGGCAATTCCAATTATGAATATTTTAAATATAATAAAATAAGCTTTTTAAATATCAGTGCTGTGAGAGTTAGAATCAAAAGTTTATTTTGTATGAAACTCCCAAAGATCAATGAGTTGAGAAATTCAAACACATAAATTCTTTCACTATTATGTGATTCTGAAAAGTGAGTACAATTCATAAAAGCAAATAATCCAATATTTATTAATCTCTATTTCTTATCTAGTAAGGTTCCATAGGACTATCTTTCCTCAACATAAGCCTCACGCCCTTCATTCTGATTCTTCCAGAAAACATGCAGTCACTTACCCAAGTACAATCTGTATATTAGAGAAATGCCTCTCCTTGTTTCCAGAAAGAGCAACTATATAGTTAAATTCTAAAAGCACTGCAAATGTATATAATCACTAATTGTGGCAGATCATTGGATTAGAACAGATCAAGAGTTACTGTCTTTATATAATGAGCTTAATCTGCAAAGAAACCCTTCTCTTCAAATCATCTACCACTCAGGGATTTCTCATCTGACACACTATAAACACTCCAACAAATACATCTGGAATTTAGTATCCCAAAGGTTAATGATTTCTGAAGAAAAACCCCAAACCTATTTGTATACTATCTCCAGAAATTCTAGTTCAATTCTTCTGTGGACATGACTGTACAGCGGCATTAAATAGAATTACAGCCACAAGAATCTCTCCTAAGCTGTTACTTTTCAGTTAGAATAATTAACAACATAAATATTCCAGCATTTGCTTTATTAATACACACACTAAAGATTCTACTGGGATATATAAAAAGACAGAAGGTAAAGTGAATAAGCCAATTTACTGTAGTTTTCTTTCACTTACTGTATATTCGCTCTTTAAGAGGCTGTGGGTTTACAATCTGAATGAAGACTCAAACCTGCCATCTGAACGTGTGATGTAGAATCAAATTGAGGACATGGGGAAGTTGACTTGTGTTGACAAAAAATATTGAAACATTAAAGAGAAATCTGTTGCAAAAATTTTCACATCGTCTACCTCTCCTTTATGCTTTCATTCACGTTCTTTTAATGTTCTCTAAAAGAAATGCAGTCAGGCATCAGAATGTGGGCTGCCTTTCTATGTTCATAGATGCTCATATGCCTATACATTTCTTATTTATCATGCCCGAAAACTGACAGTTTCAATAAGAAAGAACATTTATGTGTGTGCAGAGATGTCTTCAAAGGATAGCAATTGACACTACGTATTCTTAACAAAAATTTAACTGGTAGAGCATGACATTTCATCAGATAATTGTACTAAGGAAATAGCTACATATGTTCTCTCTTTCATCAAATATTCCCTGTAATATAAGAACTGCTGATCGGTTGTAGAAGAATATCCTAGTAGAGTCATTAGGTATACCATTAATTTTTTCTGCAGCTACATAGTCTGTTCAAAAGGAAGGAGTTTTCTCTAGGGTTTCCTTATCCTGGCAGTTACAACAGCTGAAAATTTTTGGCAGTTAGAAAAACTGACCTAAGCTGTGCATTGGGTGGGAAAAGAGTAAACCAAAAATAAGGAAATTAATGCAAAAACCATGTAAAATTTTATTTGGACGGTTTTCTCCTCACAGCTTCATTCATTCAATCCTCTATGTTTTCTTACTTTTTATTTTAATATAATCATTTTTAAAATACCATTTAATTACATATTGGTTTAGCCACAGTCTTTCATTTCTATCCTATAGTTCTTAATTTATGACATTAATTATTTATTTTGTAATTATAAATCAAAGCCATTTTGAGTCAAATACTTTATAACTCCACAATGTAAAAAGAAGCCTGTTGATCTTTGTACTATCCAAGTGTACCAATGATTGTGGCAAAGTGGATACGAGTTATACTAAGAATAAATGGAACCCCAAATTAACTGTGACATTCATGTCCCGTAGCTTCAGCCATTTAAAAGGCAGATATTTTCTAACTTCTGGGCTCTCTCTACAGTCAGTGATACCTCTGGAAGTTTCACGTCTAAAATAGCCTCATATCATGAATTATGTTTGTTCCTCTCCATTGAGAAAACCTGGGTGACTGGATAGGTTGGTGCTTACATTTCAGGTTGCTAAAATGAGGAGTGATGAC
Source organism: Tauraco erythrolophus (assembly GCF_009769465.1). Taxonomy (NCBI): domain Eukaryota; kingdom Metazoa; phylum Chordata; class Aves; order Musophagiformes; family Musophagidae; genus Tauraco; species Tauraco erythrolophus. The sequence goes on from NC_141468.1 coordinate 49,351,923, forward strand.
TTTTACCTTCTTGATCTGAATGCGGCAAGGATATAAAGACAATCCTTTGTATTCCTATCTCTCATTTTCAAACAGGTACATATATGAAATTACCTTATTGCTTTACTCAGATTGGCTTAGAATACCATTTTTTTTCCCTTTTGTTCTGTCAGTCTCAATTTGTGCCAAGTGACAAACTGTGTGAAACATGGTCTGCCTCTATTCTTTCACCCTTGTGACCTGATTTATGTCAAAAAAGTAGTTACAAAATATTAATTTACTGTTCATTTTTTTTCTAAGCAGTAAAGTCTGTGGAACGTACAACTCATATAAGATTGTTTTATTCTTGCACTCAGTGATGTGAGGACATTTAGCTCTCTCACTCTTGTTATGACGCTCTCCCTATTCTCACCGGTGTTATTCTAGACTTATATAGTTCAGTTCTTCACCTTTTAAGACTTTTCAGTTTGCGGAAAAAGAGCATAAAGTTGCTGAAAAATTTTAAAATATAACTAAGCTATGTGCTTAAATGATATGTTTCAACTCAATATAAATTAAGGGTTACAAAGAACAAAGGGCTTCGAGTTTTTTAGTTTGATCTTTAGCAATTGAGATACGGAAGATCTTGCATTGCATATTGTTGCTTAGAAATGGCACTTCTTAGTTGGCAATAGCAGGCAGAATTCTTTTACATTACCTCCAGCCAGCGAATAAGGAAGTCTTCAAACCAGCTGAAGTCTTTTTTTCTTGTTTATGGCTCACTCATTATGTTATATTGCTTTGGTGTGCTTACAAGATCACCAGTTAACATATTTGATTACTAAATAGTACATTACAACCCTTACAATTCATACAATTGTAAACCCATCACTTTAGTAGTATGAATAGAGAAAAATAGCATTTTAAAAGTAAGATGAGATATAAACAGCACCCCTCCTCCTTGTTTATACTGCAGCAGTCAGCACTTATTATTGTTCTGTGTAAAATGCTAAGAAAACAATCATTTCCAGGCTGGATAAAAGCCATGTAAATAGCAGCAGGTGTATTTAGTGCTATTAACCTGGCTGTAAAGAGCTTATTTACACAAAATGTTCAGGAAGAAACTCTTATTACTTGGCAATGTTACTGGACCATAACCTTTAAACAAACCCTGAAATCACTGGCTAAAGCCATAACCGTGTTGAAGTGGAAGCAAGTATGTATGCACAAGAGTGCTTAAAAGCCTGGTAAAACAGCCTAAACAGGAGCAGGCGTCTTTCTGCTCGTCAGCTATAATGAAAATAACAAACCTACCCTGTGCAAAAGGGATTTCTTCTGATGAAAGCTACGCTACTGAGTTTCTTGGAGACACAAAGTTATAGGCGCCTCTGGATGCAACTCCATTTCACAGTAAGGCACTCATAACCTGAAACATAGCTGGAAATTGAAGGAGTGAAGTCAGATTCATCAGATAGCTATCTCTACCACCCTAAATTATTGATTGTCAAACTTATCTTTGTATTGTAATCAATAACAACCGGTTTGCAGATAAATTTTTTCACTGTCTGTATTTATACAGCTGGAACTGGCTATAATTGAGTAACTGAGTCTTGTGTAATTCCACTGCTGCTGCATAGGAAGTTCAGAGCGAACCAGTAGTTGGTAGAGATAGAGAGTAACTGAGTTTTTTCAAATAACATTGAACTGTGAGGCAATGTTTTTTCCTGTTTGTTTTCATTTGGGAATGATCAGCTGTTATTGGTGGGCTAAAGTGAAGGAAAGAAACACAAAGGAAAAAGAAACAATGAAACAAGTATTGACTAAATAGGTACAAATTCCAGAACTTCTGGGGGAAAAAAAAAAAGATGAAGATACCACTGTGCTGAATAATGAAGACATCTATGTAACACTAGTTATGCCAGCATGCATATTGGCCATAACCAATAGGCAAATGAGTCAACAACAGGGGGACTACACAAGACACTGAGCAGAGATCTTTCCTCTCAGAGACTAAAAACGAGTGTTCATTAGGTATAAGCAACTCATAATTTTCCAGTCGGAATATTTTGATATTGACTTTTTTGAAGATTAAAATGTTAAGGAAAGCTGATATTTAACACAAGTTATTCAATCTTGAATTTTATCATTTATGTTTAAGTAAGTAAGATACTTGAATATACTATTATTGACTCAATCTTAACTCAAATATAAAAACTGATTGAAGCAGTAAGTGTGACTGAAAGAAGAGCTACCTTTTATCTTCTGTTTAAATATATTAGAATAGCATAAGGAATTATGAAAGTCCTAATAGTGTGCAATTAAACTTTAGGGAGACAGTGGGAACTGTAGAATAGAATAAAAGCAGATTAAGAAAAAATATGTTTAAAATCAATTTATATTCAAAGTATAATCCATTTAGATTGAACATTGAGAATAAATCTCGAGTCAAAACTTCTGTGTTAATGAGCACAGGAAAAAGGAAACCTGAAAAAAGTAAAATGAATGAATGTTGATGAGAAATCTGAGGTTTATATCTTGCTTCTGGAAAATAAAAAGGTAGCCCAAGAGAATACAGAGTACTTCAAACTGAAATTTGACACACTACACCCTCTACCAAAAAAAACCAGTAAAAAACAATCACAAAAAACCCTCAGCTTGCAAACAGGAAACACATCTGTGAACATTAGACTTAATTCGCTCACTGTTTAGTATTTTCTTAATAAATAAATAAAAAATAATTTATGCTAGACAGCTGTTTTGTTCACGGAAGATTGTTAAAGGAAGTCAATGCCCACTTTCAGCCACAAATTTCTTCACTGTTGCATTTTTGTTTGAAGCTGTGCTGTCAGCTGTAATTAAATCAGCTATTGGGCAGCTGCAAATAATGATGGAAAACCTGGAAAAGTTCATAAGCTGGCCCTCATAAGCAGCTCAAAGTCATTAGTTACCTGATAGTTGCAAGCATTTTAATCCACAAGACCTGACCATGAGTTTTACAAGTGCAAGCATGTTCACAATAGTTGAAGCAATAGAGTATCTAGCAAAAATCATAGCCAAGATCTTCGGTTTCTCTGAGTAATGGATTTTAAACTCTAACCTGAGATGTTGAAAATGGATTTTTTTTCTCCCAACTAAAAAACAAACAAAATGATACCTTGGGTTAAGACCTGAAAACTAATGCATCTGTATTATTAGAACCATTAGAAAAGCCTTTTACCTAATGAGAGGTAACATTTACTTCAATAACAGGTAAAAGCGAACAGCATAGAATGTAGAACTATTTTTGTCAACAGCAAACATAAGAGGAACCTGCAAAAAGGGCAGATACTTCTCCTTCCTTAGGAGTCAAGTAGAACATCTTAAGGTCAAAGTTGCTAAAAAAGACATGGTTAAGATGTTGTTACATCTTGATGCTCAGTACACCCAATTCTTCAAAATACCAGGAGATAATTTCGACATACAATTACCTACAAGAGTTTGTTCAAGCAGTTAAATGCGGTTAGAAGCCATTTTCTATCATTAAAGCATCTACACTTCTGATTTCAAGATGAATTTGGAAAAAAAAATACCTCTGTGAAATGATAGAAGCTAAAAGAATATTTTGGAATCTCAGTCAAACTTTCACTTGAATTTAGTTTTATGAGGAGTTAACACTTAACCTGAACTGATTTCATCTGTCTTTAAGCTGCAAGGATATTCTTATGCAGTCTAATGTCCTTCCTTCACTGCTATTATTTCCCTCTACTAACAAAAAAAACATTCATTTTTTTAATGCCTTATGCAGAGTTCCTGCATCAGAAAATGAAAATAGCACATAGTAAGACATTTCTGTTAGAAGTAGGCTCAAGAGGGAAGGATTGAACCCGATCTGAAATATACAAAGATAAGGAGTTTGGTATATTTTTGCCAGTTTAGGGCTTTTGTAGGATAATCTTTTGGCTGAGGCTGGCTCGTGTCTACATTGTCTCAGTGTTCAGAAAAGAGAAGCTAAAAAAGACTGATTGCAGGTTGGAAAGATACATATAGAGGAGAATTAGGGAAATAATCAATTTATTTCCTCTTTCTATAGTAAATAAACCCTTCTGACTTTCTCTGTTTCAAATTTTTGTAATCTTGTCTGCATGCAGAAATCTTCTTCCAGTCAATCGTATGTAGCAGATGCACTTATTCTGGTAAGATTTACTGGTATTCTAAGAAAGAACTGTGAAAGGATTAATTTATACTTAAGTATTTGCTCTAGTCAATTACACTTTGGCATGTTTAGTATTATTATCAATGTTTTTTACCGTAACAAGTGTAATATTGAGCTAGTGAGAAATCAGGTACAATATTTTGGCTTTCCTGCTTAAAAATGCCATGTTGTTTCTGATTGGTAACTTAACACAAATCTGTTTTTCAGAGTCATATCTTGGAAATACTTCTTGAAAATGTGAATATCTTGTTTTGTGAAATGGAAGGAATAATAAACCATCTGCATTTCCAAGTTCGGCCCATTCTGACAATGGAAATGAGACTTGCAGTGTACCTGTTCAAAATGAGATCTTTTTGTCTTTCATTGTAACATTAAACCAATGTACAAAGGCATGATAATAAATAAAAGTTTTTATGTCTGTTATTTTCTTCAAGTTGAGTGGAATCCTTGTGTTAACAAAGTACGCCTGTAATATACATTAAATGAGACTCAGAGAGGACCAGTAGAATGCCCAGGTCTCACATTAAGACAGCAATAGCACCACGAGTAGTGTCTGAAAAGTAACTACTGTTTTAACTGTTAAACTCAAGTATTTAACCAACAACAAAAAATTAATGAAAATTAGGTTGGAGTAAATACTGAAACTTTGTAGAGATCTGAACAAAAGCCTCTCCTCAGATAGGTATGCAGAATCGAAGTTCTAGTGGCCAGGGGCAATGAAATAACTCGTATAATTTTGGCTTACAACAAGAAAAAAACAGGTCATAACAATTTCATTTCCTCTGTGGCAGAAAAACAATCTTTGATGAAAAGTAGAAGAAGTACATGTAATATACACATTCACAAACTTTTGGTTTTCTCTTACATGATAATTTCATAAACAAGGTAGAGACACATGCTATAGATAAGAAAACATTAGGCTGAATGGAAAACTGGTTTTAAAAAGAATATTTTGATACATAGTAAAATAATAGTTATTTACAGCTCATCATGAAATTGGATTCAGTTATCTGATGTACACCACAGAAATTTGTTTTGGACCAATACCATTATTGTTATTAACAAATTTTGAGAAACAGACTTTCAACAACATTGGTACAGAAGGTGTTGCAAGCAGATCAGAAAACAAAACTTGAACAATTCAGAAACACTGCCTAATCTCCAAAATATTAAATAAAATGAAGAATGAAAATATTGAGATATCAAGAAAAAAATAACTGACAGTGGGAAATTTGAAAACCTTGTCTAGGGATAGGACAAGAAAAAGTCTAAAGAGGACTGAAAGGGGTAATGCTAAAATGATCTGTTCCGTGTTCAAAGGTCCACCTAACTTAGCATTCTGTATCTAACACCAGCCAACAAGAACTTCTTAGAAAAGATTATATGAAGCAGAATAAGATGGATTGACCCCTCCCTAGTATATTCTCTGACATTTTTATATTAAAACAATATTACAAGATGTAAAAGACAGCTTCACAAAACAAATGAATGTAATGTTCTCAGCATCAGGTATGGATTCAACCTTAAAATCTGTGGCCTAAGCCTCAAGTTACAGATTTGAGGTAAATGACAAAAAGAAACTTTATTAATAGAGTTCAGGGATGTTTCAAATAATTATCAGGAGAGATTTCTGTAACAGTAGGTTAGACAAATGTTTATGAGAGATGACAGCTGATCCTGGAATGAGTCAGGGAACGAATCAAATAAGCTCTTGAGATCTCTTTTAGATATATTTTCTATGATTCCACATCTTCTCAGTCATCTTCCAACTATCTTCCAGGTGGTTTTTGTTTCTTTGGCAGAAAATGTATAATGTGTTTTATGAATAAACCATGTGCAATGTTTGGCTTAGGAAGATGAAGTGGTCACAGCTTTTCTCAGGTGGAATATGATTCAGCAGCACAAAACCAGAAATAGACTGAAAAGAAAAAGGTCTGTTCAGGAAACTAGATGAACTTAAATATCTGTCCTGGAGATGCCTCTTGAATTTGAAAAAAATGAACAAAGCCCAAAAGAGAATTAAATAAGAATTCAAACTACTACACATCACAGTAGTTTCCCAGTGCAAGTTTTAAAGAGAAATATTATTTTCATACAATAAATGATAATTTTCTTCGCACCATTATTCTGCACAGTTTCCTGTATTTTATTTTCTTCTTTCACCTGCTTTGTTAGTAAAATCTCTCAATTTTTTTTACTATGCTGGTATTCCATACTCTCAGATATAAGACCAGGCATTGTGTGCTTCTGCTGCATCATATGCCTTCTTGTTAATAACTGAATCTTTAGCTACTAAATTAGAAATCATTTGTGTACAGGAAGTCAGCTAAACATAATTGTATTCATCACATTATAATTATATCATAGATATTACCTAAGGCACCATTAAAAAAACCCCTAATGTATAAACTGAAACTACTAGAGCTTCATACAAGATTTTTCTTGAGCAATTGGCACCCAACCAGACAGCGTACTTACAGACTTCTCAATCTTCTTGTATCAAATAAAATTTAAGGGGGAAAAAAAAAAGTATATTAACATTTTGTTTAGGGGAGATTAGTTCTCCTTTACAATTCCATAAAAAAATGTTACGGAATAGTAGCTTTCTTTGTCTCTCATTACTACTATAAAAGTTTTTTCTCACTCCTATAACTATGGAAAATCTTATGCCAGAAACAACGAACTAAACCCCACCTTGACATTTGTACATTGATGCTAATCAAGGTTAATCAAGGTTGTCCCTGTAGCACATAGCAACATAATAGTTTTTCTAAACACAAGTACACCCTACAGGTCTTAATTCATTCTTTTAGAGGCGCTGACATGTTGAAGTTCAACTAGTTATGCTTTTCTCGGTTTGATTTCCACAAATCAAAATTTTAAAACTAACTGGATAAACCCTTTGTTTACCTTAATTGATCTTTTCCATTTTTGCTTTGCTTTCCCCTCGAGGATAAGTATTTTAGGCGATCTCATCATTCATGAAGAACAGTTACTAGTGAAAACCACTTCTTGACATACTTTTTCTCCTCCATTTCCGTGATCTACTTTATGTGTCCACTAGTCCTTATCCAGCAGACAAGTAATACAGGATCAGCCCTTTTTCAGACATCTCATGGAAGCAACTTGATGCATATGATGAATGTTTCTTCAAAAAACCACCATTTGTTACAAGAGTCTCAGTATTGAATGTTTCATGACATGTATTAGGTGCAGGATTATACTTGCTTTTCTGAATCGTGGCTTCAAACTTATTTATGCTATTCTTCTTTCTATGGAGCCAGTTTATACTGCAAAGCATGAGGAAATTCAGGGTAAGCAGCACTACAGATCTTCCATGTCTACTATAAGCACTACCTACTCAGGTTTACTATCACATATTATTATCCTACGTGTTAGATACCGATGCTGAGCAACAGAAAGATTTGGGTGTTTTTGAAAACATATCTATTCGATGGTAAAGAATGGTTTTACTTCACAAAATGTTTTGTAGAAGTTACAACTAAGTTTTTCTTTTTTAGCAGTAAGTTCATACATTTACCTTGATTGTCTACAGTACTTTTGAACATTGTTTAACTTTATTCTGTAAATATTGTTTCACTGAGATGACTGCAATATGAGTGTAAGCAAAACACCCTCCGTTGGTTTCAAAATCTGGAAAGGCTCTGTACCGAGAGCCTCAGACGTCACTTTCCATGGAACTTATGACAGGGTGGTGGAAAATTTTAGCCATATTTTGGCTGTTAAATCAAGGGAAAAGATTATCATTGCCAAAAACAATTCCCTCTGCAATTCTTTACCTCAGTTATCGGCAGCATTCTGCCTGTTATCTGTTTTCTCTCCTCATTGTTCTGACTGGCAAGGGAAGTACAGGTCACTCTGCAGTGGCACCTGAACACAGCTGCACAGGCTGCTCCTTGTAATGACGAGCTTATTACACAATAGTGAGAAATCAAAATGCACATTTCCTGGCAAGCTGAAAGGTATCGCTTTCAACAGAAGGGTAACTATTGCAAAGGGGAAAAAGAATCCTTCACATTCATATGTCTTTGTAAAAGGAACTATTGCATAAGTTGTGTCTGTGGTAAAATATGTTGAGGTCTGATTAATAAGGAAACTGACACAATGAGAGGAAAAATGTTTTAGTGGACACAAAAAGTATTCTGATCAAATGAAATACAAGCTTCATCAATAATGGCTTGAAAGAAACTCTTACTGCCTGCACCAAACGTGTCTGTTTTTTGAAGACTGCTTAGGTAAAAGTGAATTACGCTGCTCATGCATTTAAAGCTATATTTTTCTAGGTATCACTTGGCATAGTCATAGAAAACACAGTCATAGTTGCCTGAGGGATATTTGTTATCATTTTCTGGGTAGATAATGTGATTTTTTTTTCCCAAGTAGTTGCTTTCTATGGAATAAGAGAGGCAGAAAACGATTTCTGCAAATTGGAATTGATGAAATGTCTTTTTCTAAGTCACACATGCAAGTAATTACTGATTAAATTACGTGTTAATTAAGGTGAATTGTTTACTCACTGCTTCTGTATTTTTTTATGGGTTCACTTATACTTTATAGACAGAGTGACATATTTCAATCCTGAGTATTTATAATCATTCTGCTTAGTTGAGCTATCTATTGGTTGAAGAAATACACCACAAAAATCTTTTAAAAAACATCCAAATATTGGGATTTAACTGAAAGATCCCATTTCAGACACAAATGGAGAATTATATTAGAGTTTTTTGAGGCAATTTTTGCAATTTAGCAAAATTGGATAGGTTGAAACTGAAGTATGTAAGTTCTTGGGCAGTTATGGTGGTTTTTGTTTGGCATTCTCCAAATCAAATCTGACTTCATTTTGACTTTCTCACAAGGTAAAAACCAGATTTATCTGAGGCTCATCATGTCTTCTCAAAACTGTCACTTTAAAGATATGTAAACTACACCCATAAAACTATTTGTTGATCTTTCGCAAGTCTTCATTTATATTTAGAGCTGGTCTCCCAAGGAAACTTCCTTGCAATTTTGACTTGTCCAGACATTTCTTCTTGTACATTTTTCAGCCTTTCTTGTCAACTCAGTTTTGCAATATAAGCAGGACCCAGAGCTAAAGATACTAAGAGAAAGCTTATTTCCTTCTAAGTCCAGAATGGATCATTATAGGAAACTCTTGAGATTTTCCAGATATACATGTTTCAGAGGTAATACAAAGAAAATAGTATGAAGAAAATCTCTTCTGTGCTTAACTACTCTGATAACATAAGTGGGCAATTGGCTTGAAGATCCAGGTCCCTCATGAAATGAATGATTTCCCATTTATATCAGAATCAAAACTGATGTGCTTATCTTGGTTGTTACATCTGCTTACAGATGCTGGAGAGAGTAGACAGCCAAGTGACACAAGTAGATTTTAAGCCTCAGAGTGAGAATGCTCTCATGAAAAGATATTCCAGTATGCTTTCAGAGGTTATGTGAAAATCATTTAATCTGACTTTCCTTTTTCTTTTTTTACATTATCTTTCCAGAAAATTTTTGTTGGGGTAAAAACATCACATCCTTTCAGTGTTATTTTTGCTTTTATTTGCCTCACATAACTCTTGTCCCTTCCTTTCTGTCTTATCTGCAGCTTGAAAAAAAAGTAAAACCAAGCTTAAAAATAATATACATACAGTTTATAAGCAATAAATTTCCTTTCATTATTTTAGAGTTACTTTCTGCTTCTCACAGACACCATTGCCTCACATATTCCTTTATGTTAAGGAGAAAATACCATGCCATTCTAGAAAATCCCTGGTTATTGTGAGCATTTCAGCTTTTAAAGTATTGCTTTACACACTTCTTCATAGATTGTTAAGTTTTTCGGTTGCATTGGATCAGAGTCTGTCAGGCAAACGCTTCATGTGAAAGACATGGCTGGGAATTCTCTTCCAGATTAAGTCCCTTAAAATTAGGTGTCTACAATGTGAGCTGGTGCCTAATTTCCCTTGAAGTTAATAGAGTACTAGGACTTGATGCAGTTGCCTAGACTTAGGCATTCAATACCATCTGAGGTGGGCTAGAGTTTGCAGTTCCAACTGCCACCTGAAGGACATCCCCCTTTAGGTCCTGTGACTTGTTGATGCTGATCTCATCAAAACAGCTCGCGTCCTAGGGCATCTGAGATGGCAATATAGCTGGAAAGGTGTGTTCAGGCTACACAATCAATATCCTGAACAATATGGCCATAAAAGTCTTGAAATGGTTTAGATAACTAATCCCTGCATATTCGCTTGAGGGTGATTTAAATCGTTTTGTCAGTTCTGTTCAGTAGACCACCTTTAATAGAAGCTTAGATATATCAGTATACATGCAAACACCTACATTCATATGTCTTCATTGCAAACTGATTCCCATCCAGATTATTTGTCAAATATGAAATTTGAGAGACTTTACTGTGCCTCTTGTTTTCCTTGTAAAAATTGAAATTAAACCCTTGAGAGATCAATATGTGGTTTCCATATAGTGTAGAAATGCAAAACTCATTTGCACCTCAGGAGGTAACATCTCATATATCTTCAGTTTAACCAGCTCTTCTCAGGTACGTTGAGAAAATATGTCACTGTACAAGAAGCTAAAGAGCCTTCTTTGCCCCTAAAGACTTTAGCTTACCATCCCTCAATTGTTTTATCGTGTAATGAGAGTAGAAGAATCAGGTCATTCCATGGGATTTCAAGAAATTAGAAACAGAGAGTTGGAGGGATCTATTCCTGAAAATCTTCCAATTTGATTACATATCCAAAGATACTAAGCTGAAACAGGCTTTTTCCAACAAACACATTGAAATTAAACCTCCATTAGTTGAATTAAAACATTAAAAAATGTAGACTTAAGGTTTCCCCCATTTGAATTATGAACTTTTCCCTCTTCAAATTCTTACCGATTGTGACTAGCTGAAGTAAAATAATGAACAAAATGAATAGAAATTAATATTTATCTTTTAATCATAAGACAAAATGCTCAGCTTAATTCTTAAATATGGAGAATACTTAAAAATGTAAAAAGACTCATTGATCAGCACTGTAAGCTTGATTAGGTGAGCATTCAAATCAGCAAAGCATCCAGGCAGACTGTCTAAAACCATAGCATGCATGTAACAGTGTTTTATTTCAAGTCATGTCTCAGGCTCTTACAGTGATTTGCAATAGACTGAGAGGAGAATTTAACTTTACCATCTCGAAGAGATGATTTCCACAAGGTTAAAATTGGAGATAAAATAGACTTAAGGGGAATCCTGAAGAGACTAGTTGATCATTGAGTTAATTGGAAGTGATGAAGCTATTTTATGTCGTAGAAAAACTAATCAAGATTTATTAACCTCAGGTAACAAACTCATTTGAGAGGGCTCTGGTGAAGTAGGATAATCTGATTCGGTAATTTCTTGGACAGGAAGACTATCACTCACAACAAATGTCCTGCTCACAATTCTCATTTGTGTTCCACATTATATTTGTTTCAGGTTTGTGGAAGTTCTGTGATGTGTCAAACACCATTCCTTCATCTGGACAATGTAATTCGCAAATAAACAAACTTACAATGAACAATTTTAATTTAACTCCGTCGTTAGAGAACAAGCATATTAGACTATTCATATTTATCAGGATTCTCATATGCTCTTATCATTGTTAATAATATGTAACGTTCTAATTGCTCACATATACGGAATTAGTGAAAAGCCAATTACAAAAACTGTTTCAGAGATACTCCCAAAAGACTACCACCCTCCAGGCCTTTTCAAAAGGCGTCTATGACATAAGTGACTCTAACCTATGCATTCCTATTCCTTTCATCTGAAGAGAAGTGGCTATTTATTTATCATAACACATTCTGTTGCCCTTGATCTTTAAATATTACAAGTAGATAAAGAATGTAGCCCTGAACTCTGTTCTGCTGTCCAGTTCTTATACCGCTATTTTTTTTAATATGATTTATCTGTTCAGTTGCGTTAGGTAACTTACTTTTGGAAGTCCATTAGACTTCAAGCAGATTTTTGCTACTGTATAAATTCCTGTTAGCTTTCAGGTCTCCCTCTAAACCCACAGATATTTGAATAATTCTATAGCCACTACATCAGAAGACACAGATAAACAGCAACAAATTGATTGAAGGATGAACAAGATGGCACTACTTAGGTCAGAGAAAAGTTCCTCACTAACTCCATAATACAATTCTAGATAATAATTTTTTTTTTCTTCAATATTTCAATATCTAGAATAACTATTTCAAATTAGGTTCAAGGACAAGTATGAGACAAAATTCAGGAAAGGGGAAATTTACAGGGACTTTCACATTTTTGTAGATTCACCCTGGTTGTCATGATCTTCCACACTAGTGTAGTGCTTTCCATATTATTAAATCTATCTTGAATATATGATTACCAGAACCACTAGTTATCAACAATGTTAAGAAATCAACCCTGTTACTTCCACAGTACATTGACTGATTTTCAGACAGAGAAGGCAGTCTTTTCAGTGAGATGCTCAAGGTCTATAAGCAGACAATCTGCACATATTTTATACTGCCACAGGTAGAGTTATTAAATTCTGCAGAGTTTTATGATGATATGGGTAAACTTTCTAAATTTAGTTTAAATAGAAGTGATATTATTATTATTGAGTCATCCATGCAACACTCCTGAGCCTGAGGTGTGTTCATACAGAGTGAAACTGGTCTTAATGCACACATTGACTATCCCCTAACTTCATCCACTTTTCCATGAGTTGTTTGCTGATGCTTTAAAATTTTATAATGTTTTCTGCCTTATCAGATTGACTTGCAAACTGTGAACATGACTGCTAGGCTCTTACATAAATGTTATTGGCAGCTTCTAACAAAATTTCTTTGTGCAAATGTTTATCTTCTTGGAGATGGTATGCATGAGCCATAAATTACAAGATGATTTTTATTTTTTGCATAGTTCTCTGTGGTTTGGTGTTTGTTTGTTTAATTTTTCTGCTATTGTTTATAGTTTCCTTATAGAGCTGCAAAATCTCTTTATGGAGTCAAGTTCTATTACGAAAAAATAGAAAGTTATAGCCAAAAGGTTGGACTTACTTAGGAAGTAAGAAGAGGAGAGAGAGTCCATTTTATCTCATGTTGAAACGAGTGACCTTTTGCATTGACTTACAAAAGCCTCAGACTGAACTTTTAAGTTGAGGAGCTAAAGGAATACTTTTCCAAACAGCAGATGCCGCAGCATGCACACGCACAGACACACACAGGGTTTTTTTTACATTTATTGACTTAAAGAGATGTTCAGTAGATAGAAACTTTGAAAGGAAGACTCAGGATATGGCAGGTTTTGGAGAAAGCACCAAAAAACACATGCAATGGGATATGTGGAGGGCATAGTGAAATCAGCAGATTAGTTTATCAAGAAAGAGACAGAAAGAGCTGCCAAAACACAAGTGAAAACAAGACTTGAGGAATCAGTCAGGGATGAAAGATGTGGGGAGGGTCGTAAATCTTTGATTAGAATTTTTAATAAGGGATTTCTTCTATATTGTGAAACATAATGTACTCTGTCTAAATTCAAATTAATCTGATGTTTTTCTCTCAAGAAGAATTGTTGAAAAATACAGCCACAAAAAGCAAGATTGATAAATTTGAGGGTTGGCTTTTTGTTACAAGGCTATACATCACATACTTGGGGCTTATCTTCGATTTACACTTATACAAATTAGAAAGTATTATTTCGGGTTGTGAGATGATCCTGGCTGACCTGTATTATTTTGAAGTATTCTTAATAAACATCATGGTCTCATCTGGATTTTGAGATTGTTCTAATACATCATACACCTTTTGTTCAGTATCAAAATCTGTAATTTAATATCAACTTAGAGACAGACACATAAATCAAACATTAAAGAAAGATGAAAGCCTAATGAATATCGTCTCTTGCTCATAACTTCTCTTATTGTAAGTGAAGTTATGAGCAATTGTTTATACAAATTAAATTCCTGTGCATTTTAATAAGATGAATTTACAGCTTCAAAATTATAGCTTCTCTTTCCAGTGTTTAATTTGTAGAGATCTCTTTCATAATTATATAAGCATTCATTTTATATGGAGCTTTTGAATTATAGCATTTGGATCTTGGAGAATAAATGTTTAATAATCATGTTTAAAAGTGAGTTGCAGGAGCTAATCAAAAAGAAATGTTGAAATAAACCAATTGGTTATTATAATAACTAAGATGGACCATTGATATCTGATTAGAAGCCTACATAACTTTCACAGATGCCTCAGTATTAAATAAAAAATGAAATTCTGCATTGTAAAACTGATATTTTCAGTTGCTGAAGGGTGTGATTATAGCCATAATAACTACTACAGTCATTTCATTGCACAATCTAATTCTGGCCATAACTAAACCAAGAATTACTCAATTAATTTTTTAGACATCCAAATAATGTTTGGATTAACCTTGAGGTTTTAGTAAGGAATTTTTGAACATTTTTCACAAATAGAATTTCTGAAAGCCTAATTTTGAACAGTCTGAGCTTTCTTAAACATGTATTTTAAAAGATGTCAGTACAGAAAAGATAGTGCTATATTATAAGATTTCAAGGTTAGCCAAGATAAGCATGTACTTAAACCTAAGCGTGTGACCAATCCTGACAGATAACTATTAATTCTCTGGTAAATTAGCTTTGAATTTCTATTACTTGTCATTAATTGAAAGCACTTTACAATGGAAAAGAAAAAAGAGAGAGGCACTGCTAGACGCAGCCGTAGATTTCAGCTGATCATCTTAGAAGCTTTCACACTTCAGAGAGGAACACTAAAGCTGCAGCAAAGATGATGATCACAAGATGGGTAGTTGAAAAATTATTCCGTGTGACTGGAGAACACAATAGCGAGACAAGAAATAGCTGAATAAGGAGAACAATTGCACATTCATACTATCACAAGTTAAAAAGTGTTTGGATTACTCAGTTTCTCGGCTGGAAAAAATATCTTAGGCATAAAAATCAGAAAGTTAAAATAGTGTGAGAGAAGCCATGGGTAAATTTTGGTTAAATTTAATTTCAAAATTAAAACCAAAACATTTCCTCAATTCCAAAATGAAACTTTATTTTTTCAAATTTTCTCATCTTGATATGTCGATGAATAACTTCATTTCACCTGAACCAATAATTTGTAGTGAGCCTTAAACACCAAATTTTTTCAGCCAGCCTTAGTTTGAAAATATCAGATGAAATGACTGATGAATATCAACAAAGCTCTCTTCACTCTAGTCTATTGTACCATATGGCCAGTGACATCTATCAGTTATCTCATGGCTGTATGCACTTGAGGCTTGGAGTTACGCACTGTCGCCACTACAGTGTGGCTACAGCAGGATAGCAACAGGTTCCCTGAAAAAGTGCACTTCAAGGCGGAATATGCTGTGGAAGAGTAGCTTCAGAGCTACTAAACAGAAAATAGTACTGACCACTCAGGGTTACCTTTTGCCTTTTTGCACCTTTCTTAGGTGTGAGCATTAGCTATTTTTTAGTAAGGTGCTTTTTTTTAAACAAAAAAAGAAAGTACTACTTGACAGTATAAGCAGATTCATCTTTCTACGCACCTACAGTGCACAAAAATAATTTTCATTGGAATTTTCCTCAAAAATTGAGGTAAAGTCAAAATGGTAGAAGTTTACCTTTTCATACTTATGAAATGGTCAAGTCTGGACTCTAGCAGCCTATGTTTTCCTATTGCCTCGCAGGCATAAAACTCCAAATACCTTAATGTCAATGTGTACTATGTGCCAAGTGCTTCATTAGCTCATGCAGTCATTTTTCGTGGGGTCAGCTGTTCATGCTTCCAGCCTCCAGCACTTACTATGGGAAGTAGGTGGACTTCCTTTTCCTGGTGTTTTCCTGTAAAACTATAGCACCAGAGTAGGCCAGTCAGACTGGCTTTTACAAAATGCAGGCATGAAACTCTGCTCTTTTCTGACCTGTTCAAACGACAAACTATCCTCGCAACCTGTGCTTATGAACTTCATGAAGTTTCCAGTTAACCATTTGGTCTCTCTAAACCCATAAATGACAGAATGGTATATTTTGCAGCTCAGACTTATCCATACGCATACTCTTCATAGGCCTGGCATATTTTGGCAAGATCATATGTTTAAAACCTGTTACATTTTCATTCTATCATCTTTCATTAGAAGGATAACAAATACTGTCTTCAAAAATTGTATTACCGAAAGCTCTCTGGTTGACTTAAAAATATTATCCAATAGGGTGTACTAACTTCATGACACTATGGACACCTGAACAACCTAATATCATCGCAGTGCTGTAGAACTAAAGCGAGGTCATCTTACTGTTTGCAGCAACATGTAGGTTTTTTTCCAAACTTTCTGCTGATCATTCCAAGAGGGCTTAATCCAGGACAGATTATCTGCAATGAAACAAAGCATCTTCAGCGTTTACTTCTTTAAGTGTATTGCAACATATCTACAGTCTCTGCAATTTCTTTATGAAAAGATGACACTTCTCAGAATGGCAAACATCCTTTTACCTACACATATTATTATCTTAATTCATTTTTTTCCTGTGTTTTAAAAGAGTTCTCTTAATATTATCATTTCGAGTCATCCACAACGGGGGCTTCTAATTTCTCACATCAAGATGCAAACAAATAATCTGCAGTGAGTGTCTCAATTTAGTATACCACTATTTGCATTTGAAATAACGTCAGTGAAATTTCCAGTCATGTCTTTTGCAAGTCAAGTGGTCACATCCCACCTTTCTGCCTCCAGTAAAGTGTACCACATGTTCTCAGAAAGGAAGCACCTGTTAGGAAACGCCTCTCCCTTTTTCAGTCCTTTGAGATCTCTAGTAACAGACCTTTGGGAAAGGTCATATATCTCATTACGTTTATCAAATTTAGATAAGAATGGCTTTTAAATGGATGATAGATGCTGTTAGTTGTTTAAAAATAAAAGGAAAAAATCAGAAGAATGCCATGTATACAATAAACTCTTTGAATATAAAACTTTGGAAATCATCATGTCTATCATTTAAAGATCAGTGAGCATACACAATGTATAGCCTCCAGTTTACAGTCTTTTCTTAAACTTAGAATTCCCATCTTTTTCCTCTTTCAGAATACATTAGAGCTGTGCAGACACAGCAAGCACTTATTTCATACTCTTACTATAGAGCTAAAAATTCACAGAAACATTAGGTAAGAGGAAATAATGAACTCATCTGACAACTGAGTTTATATACAAAGGCCAATAAATGCCTTTGTAAAACAGAACAACTCGTTTCTATGCCCCACATCACACACCTTTTTTTTTTTTCTACCATCTCCTGCGATATAATGTACCCTCCCTTACATGAGATATTTCTTTTGGAGTGACAAAAGCTTTTTTGAATAGATTGGTCAATTCAGCTTCTGCACAATCTTAAGAAAAACCTCTGTGAATTCTGTTTATGCTGGTATTGTAATCTATTATCTTATCTCATTCCCTAAATCTTAGGGAAGTACTCAAATGTAATAATGTGCAAGTAGCCAGGTGATGGATTTTTGAGTACTAGCTCCTCACTGTCATTAGCCGAAAATGTAATGCCCTTAGCAGTTAAACAGGTAGCACTACAGGGTCAGTGCAGGACTGTAGATAAGCTTCAGATGTTCAGCAGAACATCTGAACTTAACTGATTTCAGAGCCAAGCAGTGTGAGTGCTGAACTTTGCCATCAGGGACATATTGGTACTGAGATGGCTGCTCATTTAGGTAGAAACAAAGAAAAAGACTGGTGATCGCTCAATAAATGATTGCAACAAAGAAGAAGACTGGTGATGATTGCTCAGAAAAAAAGAATTGAATATGTAGTGAGGAGCAATTATAATAGACTTCTGAAAAAATACTAGGAGCAATTATAATAGACTTCTGAAAAAATACTAGTTTAATGCAAAAATGTATGTCACTACCATCATTTGAAAGCATAAATACACATTTTAGTAAAATTATCTCTTCTAACTAATAAGTTGCTGAAAAACATGTATGCTTGGTACCTAAAAAGATGTGCAAATCTGCAAGGAATTCACACAGCTGTTTATTGCAAGTCAAACTTCTGAGAAAGATGCCGTGCTGGGAAGTTAGTCCAACTGGCACTACATTCATAACCACAGAAGAACTGTATGTAGAGGAAATATCTCCTAAACTAAGCTCTCATTAGGGTAAGGCTGAGAATGAAAGCACACAGCTGTGATTCAAAATCATGTTACTCAAGTACGTTATAATTACATTTTTTGTCCTTTGGTGATATCAGAAAACTAGAAAATGAAGCAAATGTCAAAGCATCAAAGATATATGTTAGCTTTGAGTCATTGATATAAGAATCCACTGATTTCCCTTCTCTCTTAGAGTACATAACATATGTACCACTTAGTAGTAAGCTAAAATATGTATTTATTTTAAACCTTGACTTTGTTATATTGTCATTGCTCTTTAACCACTATAATTTGCCCTTACCAGTGGGACATGCTGCTACTGTGAGAAATGGCCCTAGAAGAATTAGTTGCTCTAAGAAATCAAAAAGACTCATCTGAGACACACCAAGAACCACCTACATGTTGCTGAGGCTGCTTTAGAACTGAATGGGGATAGGAAATTGTCACCATCAGCATGATTTTTTTTTTTTAATCTGATGTTTGTAAGATTGTATAAAATCTACTTTAGATGACAGAAAAAATTGTAAGCAACAGAAGAAAAGACAGCATTGAGGTGTGTCAGGGCTGCAAGCTCTAATGATATGAAGCCTTTCATCATAAAAACTATTTTGCCAGATTATAGGTGAAGCACATGTGCTTTGTTTGAGAAATGTAACCTGAAGTCACAACTTTTTATCTCCTAACATTTGAGTCCTGGACTGTTCTAAGGCATGAAGTGACTGCGCACAAGGCTTACAGGCCTGTGCACGTTGGTGTCTCTCTTTGGCTACATTCCATTTATCGAATTCTATAGGCACACAATTATCTCCATTAGAGGAAAACATAAGGAAAGATAAAAAGCAACTTGTCTGCAGAAAAGAAAGAAACAGAAAAATTAAATCTGGAAGAAAACAGTCATCCACTTTATTATACTAGGGTTACTGAGCTTTAAGAATGAGACCACTGACTAGTCATTTTGTTATTTACTGGTAGCATATACTAACTGTAGTTAACGTTAACTGACAAGGCACTTTTTACCAACAGAACAAGTATGTTATTATTGTTACCTTTCCGATGTTACCTTTCTGTTATCTAATGCTACCTTTGTAATCAGCTTCTTGGATTTCATAAACTAGTATAGAACAGAAGCTTAATTTGAAAAGAGAAAGCAAAAACACCTGCTGAAAACAACTTTTTCATTCCATAGTATATTTTGGAGAAATATATAATAAATTTCAGGCACCTTGGTTGGGTTTTTCTTTCTGGATACTCAAAAAGTCTGCTTCTGTTTATACTACAATGACTGTTAAAATTATTTTTGCAGCCATCCGTGAAGAAGTCTTTCATCAGCAAAAACACAAATCAAGGAACTTTAAATGCACAAAATATCCTTTAGCTGCTTCTTTCCTTCCTAATATCCTTTATAGACTTTTACTATTAAAAACCCCTGACGAATTCTCAGACTTTTAGTACTCCTGGATTTAAATAAAAATTCAGCTGAAATGTATCCATGCAATATATTAACTCATCAAGCAACCCATATTTAAACAAATAAAATCTTTCCACAACAAATCCAGTCATATAACTCTAACTGCCTTTACTTCCTATTTCTTGTCCAACTGAAATCAACTCCTGAGGATAGGAAGCAAATTTGAAGTACTTTTTAAAGAACATACTATTCTTGTTTACTAAAAAATGCAAAATATATTATTTTTAATATTAAAAATGGCGAAGTCATTTATGACCATCATGGCTTCTGTTCTTATCTCAGATGAACTAGTTTTTGATCCTGTCTTGGCAGGTTGTTGTCAAGAAGAATGACCGTAATGTTGAACTTTCAATAGGTGGCAGTCTTATTCACTATGAAGTCCAGCAGTGTGTACGGTAGGGCAGAAGACATGTATATGAAGATTGTTTTTATTCTTAAATCAAAGCCAGTAACAACCCAAGAAGAGTATGAGCAGATACTAGTGAATGGTGTGCTGGGCTGGCAATTGTGAGACCTAGGTGTTAGCTTCAGCTCTGCCTCTTTCCCTGGCGTATGGCTGCTAATTTAGTCTTGTTGAATGAATTCATTCAAATATCTAAATTGAAACACAGTTTAAGTATCAAGAACAGTCAGAGACTTATGCATAAACTCACAATCCTAGGCTCCCTTTCTTGTGAAGTGAAAGAAATATACGCACTTCTAGAGCGTATCTGAATCAGATTACAGCCTCTAGAAGCGACTAATTCTTCCCACTGACTATAAAGCAGACTACACAGATATATTTAACTTTTAAATAGGTAAACCAGATTAACTTGATTCCACCCTTTGTTTCTCAGTGCCTATATTGGTTGTCTGTCTCTAGACTTTAGAGGGAATACTCTTCACTTGCTATGTATACCATGCCTAGTTTAACAGGTTTTTGACTGCAGGCATAACCCCTGAAGTCTGCTCTCTAAGGCATTTGTTTTAGTCTGGAATGATGTGCCATTCACACTAGAGTGATTTGGAAAGAACATCCTACAATGGAGCTACAGAGAATGGTAACAATGGAGCCATTGTAGAAAAAAAAAATGTTTGAGCTTATTTGTGGTCACTAAAATAACCAGAAACAGCTCACTCTCCATAGAAATGTTCATCTCAACATCTCAAATATCAAACACAAATCCATCCACAACGGGCAGAGGAAAGTTTTGCTTTCAAATAATAATTTGGACTTTATTATTCAAGATTTTCTGTAATTTGATTTCTACATTAATAAAAATCTAGCTTTCTTGAGTTTAGAACATCCTAGACGTGGTTTGAAGGGTATGCTATATGGGAAAGATCTTGGCAGATTCACCTTAAAGCTCTGGCCAACACCTTCATGTCTTTATATATTACTTTATATATATTTCTTTTATATATATATATGTATTTTTTTTTCTTTATTACTTTCTCTATATTACTTTAGAGAAAGTCATTAGCAGGTATTTTACAGTAGATGCTGAAAATCAACAAATACAAAAGGCTGCAAGATATGAGAATGAAGATTCTAAATTACATTGTTCCTTTAGTTTCCTGAATTTACCTTCAGCTGAGTCCATGTGGTGATTGATAGTTTTGTAACTTTCAGATGACCACAGTCTTAATGAAATTAAGATATGAGATATACATAGAAATTGACTGTATAAAGGACTCAAAGTAGCACCCGTTGCATATCATACAGGAATACACAAGAATTTCTGTTTGATTATACAGGAATCTTCAAAAGTCCTTTAGATATATGAAAGTCGTCTTCATCCTTCTCTCCTGGGACAAGTATAGCTGAAATGTTTTTGTCCAAATATTAGCCTTTATTTCCTGTGAAGTTTAATACAGAAAACATACATGAGATGCAGATCATGTGTGGGGCTGAAGTTCTGTGCATTTTCTTGCTGTGAAAACAAGCATCTGAAGTCATCTTGATATCAAGCTTTTCCATTTTAAATTCACTGGCATCTTATAAACCTAATGCAGTCAAACAAAATTTCCATACAGTTCTATCAGCACATGATTAGTTTTATAGTTTGGTACTGCAGATAGCAAGTAACTCAGTGCTGGATCAAAGATAAGTCTTAATTCTGAAAAGAAAAATTATAATTATTAACAGAATTTAAAATTTAAAAGTGAATATCGATAAAACATTGAGTAGTGTTTAAATGTAGACAACATATATTTATTGTTAACGAATTGTCAAACTTAACTGAATATGGATTTACTAGTCAGTGACCACACAGAATGTCCCGTTTTGTTAAATTTCACTGTTCTTCATCTGCAATGCCTATTAAGCAGTCATTGATTTAAACAAGCAAGCAAACAAGAAAACAAACAAAACCTCTATTATGAAACTAATACTAATTTCATATGAATTTAAGAAAATATATATTCTTTTACTTGGCTCATTTTAGCTACTCTGTCACTTAAAATCACAATGGGTCAGAACCATTTAGAAAGATATCAGAAATAATGTGGCCAGCAGGACTAGGGAAATGATCATCCCCCTGTACTCAGCACTTGTGAGGCTGCACCTCGAATACTGTGTTCAGTTTTGGGCCTCTGTACTGTGAGAAAGACGTTGAGGTGCTGGAGCATGTCCAAAGAAGAGCAACAAAGCTGGCGAAGGGTCTAGGGCACAAATCTTATGAGCGGCTCAGGGAACTGGTGTTGTTTAGCCTGGAGAAAGGGAGGCTGAGGGGAGACCTTATCACTCTCTACAAGTACCTGAAAAGAGGTTGTAACAGAGTGGGTGTCGGTCTCTTCTCCCAAGTAACAAGTGAGAGGACGAGAGGAAACACTCCCAAGTTGCGCCAGGGGAGGTTTAGGTTGGATATTAGGAAAAATTACTTCATTGGAAGGGTTGTCAAGCATTGGAACAGGCTGCCCAGGGAAGTAGTCGAGTCACTATCGCTGGGAGTATTTAAAAGATGTTTAGATGTGGCACTCAGGGACATGATTTAACATTGGACTTGGCAGTGCTAGGTTTACCGTTGGACTCAATGATCTTAAAGGTCTTTTCCAACCCAAATGATTTTATGAGTCTACGATTCTAAGCTATGTGGTAAACACTTAAAAGGTTCCCTAGTTCCAAAAGGTGATTTCTTTTCTGTTTTACAGTTATAGTTTTAAATGCTATAATATTTTCAAGCAAAATAAAAAGAAAAATAGGATACTATTTTTGAAGTGGTAAATTTTTTCTTAGGAAAACGCAATGCCAGGCACAAAGGTGTCATTGTTAACTTTGCCTCTGTCTGTCTTTTTATGAAGAAAAGAGTTTAAACCAGAAATGCCTTGAGGATATAAAGCAAAGAACAAGGATTAAAAAATTAATCTGTTACCTTTCTGAAATGAAGCAGATGGACAAGATCAACAGTGGAAGAGAATACTGAAATAACCTTTTATTTATAACATCCAGATAATGTTGTTCCTTAATCCTTTTAGACATTTATCCCTAAATTAAGTTTGCATCTTATAATTGTACATAATTTGCCATACAGATCTTTCCTGGGTACAAATGCTTGCAGGCAGTATACGTGCAAAAATGTAATAAATATCTGAAGCTGAATTAGAACAAGTGAATCAGAACACTTTGAAAAGGGAAAAGATAATTTTCTGACAGGACTTTAGAGGTGCTACAGTGATTCAAAAATATATTAAATTACTCATAACAAAACACAATTTAAGTCAAATGCACCATCAGTAAAATAAAAATTTTCTGATTTGATTGTCTCAGTAAGAATGAAGAGATAGGAAGAGGCTATAATCTCATCATTTTCAAAAACCTGCTACTGGCTCTACCTTTGTCACTTTTGGCCCCTCTAATGTTTTTTTTGTTTTCTACATGTGCCGTTGGCTTGAATCTTCATCTCCAAATGAAAAACAGTTTCATTCCCAGCTACTTAGACTTTTCAACTTGCATTGACAATATTCACTTCTTATAAGACTAATAATTCTCAAGTAAGGTGAAATATGACTTAAGAATAGCCTTAGAAACTATGCGATTTTAGTTAAGTGTTTTATAAATGATATAGTTGCCTCAGGTCAAGTAGCAACTTGCTTAATCCCCGATCCAATACCCATTTCAGCAAAGAGACTTTTGACAGAACAATTTATTAACTTAAGGGAATCTCATATCTAATCCAACCTTTTATTCAGCCTCTAAGAACATCACCGATGTGCCTCTAGTACATCATGCAAACATTATCTTAGTCACTTGACTCTCCCTTCTTCAAAATCAAATGACCTTTCTTTTTCTTTTAAAGCTCACATATTGAGTTTATTTTCCCAATGCTGTTTTTACAAGTGAACTTATCAAGAACCTTTGGTTCTGCCCAAGACAGTCACTGAGAAGCAGCTACAGCTGGTTTTGTTTGTTGCATCTATACTTTATAGCAAAATGACTATAGATATAGTCTAAAAGTTTTAGTTTTGTAAGTACCGTGGTAATTGAAAGTAAATTTAGCATGAACCATTTTTATCTGCAGTTTAGAAAAGACTGAAGGCAGTGAAATGAAATACTTTGGAAAAACTATAAAGACTCAGAGCCTTGTAATTGAGTAAAACGGTTTGCCACAAGAAGACTATTTCAGACTGATATTGCATTTTAACTTAGTATAAGACACTCTAATTGCACTTGATGTTATTTAGAAGTATTATAGGAAGAAAGATGATGATATGGTTTATTGAGATATGTCATTGACTGATTTCAATAAGATTTTAAAGCTAGTTAACAAGTCACATTAGAAAATGATTATTTGCAGACCCCAAAATGTACTTTAATATCCAAAGTGCCTAAAGCCAAAACCAAAATAAGATCTACGTTATACAGATTATGTGATCATAACAAATCTTTCAAAGCAAAAGCCCAGCACAAACTAACAAATAAAATGATATCCTCTTTTGGTTTTGTCACTTACTCTGTGATGTGGATTCATATACAACAAGAAATTGTGATATTTTTATTATCAGTCCCCTGTCTCAGAGGGGAGATTTCTTTCCTGGACAGCTCTGTATTGGTTTAAGCAACCCTGCCACCAATCACTGCAAATTAGGACAAACGAGTCAATCAATTGTCTTTGAAACTTGTACATTGTTGTCAAACTTACCATGAGATTTGGCAACAAAATGTTCAGAATACTTACATAACCCTCTTTTCTAGTTTCCTCTGTGCCTACAGAGGTAAGTAAGGATAGGCATGTTATCCCTAAAAGAGTTTTGAGTTCAGAGCAAGACACAATTACCTTTATGACCTGACTTATATATCATCTGAATATTGCAAACTAACCATTGGAAAAGTTTCCCATTTAATTTAATAGCTTTTGTGTCAGGCACAAATCCCTAATAAGAAACAATTACTGTATATCTGACTGTATATATGTCTGTAACTGACAAAGGATTGGGGTTTTTTGAATGCGTTGCTTAACTATATCCCCAAAATTTTTCATCAAGCCTTAGCTGTGTCAGCTGAAAATACATAATATTCATGGTCAGTAAAATGTCTGTGCATCTGTAGTTACATGACCATGACATGCAGCTTTTAAAAGATGAGAATAAAGAAATAGATGTTAACATATCCCTCTTAGATTTAAATGGAACTCTGAGCTTTTAATTAATCTAATTAATCCTTTATAATCAGAATTTGTTGAGCCAATGACACAAGATGTTGCTATTTTGCATCCCTTCACTCTGAACCGTTATCAACTATATTTGCATTAGCATGTGGTGCAGTTTTGATAGGAGTGGTTTGTGAAACATAACATTTGTTGCTGAGGACCTGATGCCATACTGTTATCTGGGAATTTAATCTCGCTATAGGTACTGAATGTCCATGAGGAGTTGGAGTGCATTTTTCTGTTGCATTTAATTCACAAGCAATCCAGTTAGTGCAGTCTGGGACTGCTCCATGATGCAAATCACATCAGTGAGTGGGGACAACTGGTAAACTCCCTTCAAAAATCACATTCCTCTTCAAATGAACATGCTTATGCAGAGAAGCATGTTGTCTGTCTAGCACTCATGGTAAATAGGTGACCATGGAGCATTCCACTAGCATGAATTCAACACTTCTCGTTTAACTTTTACCCAAGATAGCTCAGAAGAACTGAATCTACAGGAAAGAGGAGATAACACAGAGCATGCATCATCCTCTCCACCAGGAATTGTAGAAACAGCCAGTTTCTTCTGCAACTGCATGGAGCTTTCCAAGTAATAAAGAGAAGTCATCAGTAAGATTTCCAAAATTACTATAATCCCAATTGGCCTACAGTGGTACCAAAAGTTTAAACTGAACTCTGCCAACAAAGATCAGTCAGATTGTGGTGTAGTTCAAATACTCCCCACAGGTAAATTGCCTTGAAAATATTTTAAAAAGCCATATTGGTACTTGGAATTTGTCAGTGTTAAATTCATAGTGAGCTTCCAAATGCAAGTTTGTCAAACACTAAATTTTAAATGCATATTCAACTTCATGCTACCATCAAGAGCAAAGATTATCTAGCCTATTAGTAAGTAACAGGGAAGAGCTCAAAACTCATGTTTTGTTTTTGAAGCCAAATGAGCATTCAGATAAAATATTCAAAGTACTCCTAGGTTGATAAAAATCGCTGCTTTTATACTGTTTAGTTCAAAGAGAGTAGACAAACACATATCTGACAACTCAAGGTTTTCAGGAACATTCTCAATATTTTTTCTCAAACATTGAATAAATATCTTCAATACAACTTACAGCAGGAAATTTCTTTTCCTGAAGGTTATATTTGAAACAGGGTTCTTTGATATTTTTACATCGAGTTGAGAAGACAATTTTTCATATGAATTTGGAAGGTATCGTAGAAAATTTTTGCCCCAGTGAGTTAATAAACGTTGTGCAAAAAATCATTGGATTTTCAAAAAAAATCCCAGAGTTTCAACTTCAGAAAAGTGTTATATTCATGAAATAGTGACATATTTCAGCCTCTAGCTTCTATCTACCACAAAGAATTCAAATTGATTCTGAAGATGTTGCCATTGGCATCTGAAAATAGGTAGAGAAATATATGAATAGACTTATCTTTTTTGTTTGTTTGTTTTCCATATATCTTTACTTTTACAACAAATAGGATTAGATACTTCTACTTGTTAATGAATCATTTCTCTATAAGAAATATTCAGTCATTTACCTTTAAAATTTTTGTAAAGTATCTAGAAATAAGTATAATAATAAAATATCACCAATAATAATCTGGTAGTCAATAATAACTGACATTTTCATTCAAGGTTCTCTGTTATTTTACTTGTCAGATTAATATTCACTAAAACCATTGATGGTTGAGATAATCCTTGCATGTGTCTTCACTACTACAAGACTCAAACTTGACTCAAAATTTTTGCTTGCACCCACAGCCATGTTTTATAGTAGTTACGTGCTACCACTGTTAGAAGCGGATGGAAGACTTTATTTAACCAGACATTTTAATAGTTTGCCTATTTCTCCCCTTTCATCAGCTGGTAAGTGTTTGGAGAGTTTTTGTCCCATGTTTTTCGCAAATTCCTCTGACTATTTAGGCTTGTCAGACGTTCACTCAAGAGTTGTTTCAGCTGGTAGCCTTGTTCCCAATGTCACAAAACTACCCTGTGCATTCCCTCTATGATTTCTGCTTTTCTACATGTGAAAAGCTGAATCCTAGACAAGTTTAGATAGATATCAAGCCGATTTCAAGTATCTGCAGTAGATATTTTAGGTAGCTATCTTCACTTTAACAATATTTCTGACTGGTTATTCATACAGCATCTCAGCAATATGATATAATTAACATCCGAATAGCTTTTCACCTGCTAATTTCACTCTGCAACTGGTTTCAAAGAGAAGCCCAACTTACCTAAGAGTGTTTCCTAAGTCTATATATTAAATAAAGTGTTTTTAAAAAAGAAAAGAAGAATGTTCCTTAGCCTAAAGGCTAAGTGGCTGTCTAGTTTACCACCATACCAATTCACCTTGTAGAATCATAGAATTATAGGATTCTTTGGGTTGGAAGGGCCATTAAAGATCATGTTTAGTTCCAACTTCCAACAAGAAGTTCCAACTTCCAACAAGAAGTTCCAACTTCCCTGCCATGGGCAGGGACACCTTCCACTACACCAGATTGCCCAAAGCCTCATCCAACCTGGCCTTGAACACTTCCAGGGATTGGGGAGTCTACAACTGCTCTGTGCAACTCTTTCAGTGTTTTACCACCCTCATTGTAAAAAATTTCTTCCTCATCTCTAATCCAAATCTACCTTCTTTCAGATTAAAACCATTGTGCCTTGTTCTATCACTACACGCCCTTGTAAAAAGTTCCTCTCCAGCTTTCTTGTAGGCCCCCTTTAAGGTACTGGAAGGCTGCTAGAAGGTCTCCCCGGAGCCCTCCTCTTCATGGGAGAGATGCTCCAGCCCTCGTATCATTTTTGCGGCCCTCCTCTGGACTTGTTCCAACAGGTCCATGTACTTCCTATGTTGGGGATCTCAAAGCTGAACAGAGTATTCCAGGTGGGATCTCACGAGAGCAGAGTAGAGGGGCCGAATCACCTCCCTCAATCTGCTAGACATGCTTAGTACTGCTCCTCAGTCTTTCCTTGTTTACATGAAAGCCATGTGATCCAAAGCTATATAAAAGAATCCATTCAGGAAACCCTAATATTTACCTCATTCAACCTTATAAATGAAGAAAGCTTCCATTTCCAGGAATCTACTGTTTCTGTTTGCGTATTTCAACCTCAGGTTTGTTGACAACTCTTTTCTCCTCTGTTCTCTGTTCCAAAGAGAGCTTAAAAATACAAAACATCATCTAATTTTAAAGCTGTACTCCACAGACAGACTCATAAAGCCGTTGATGAAAAACAGTATCTCATCATCATTCATCACACCTAGAGGCTGACCAGGGAAACCTGCATTTTCATGCCTGCTAAATATTGCGAAAGCACTTGCTGGTGTCAAAACACGTTCCTCAAAATGTATGCATCACCAATGACCTCAGAGAACGAAATGTGAGGAAAGATCTAAGACATATGACAAGGTATAAAAAGGAAAGGATTCACTTATGTACCTATATTTAAAAAAAGTTCTCATAGCTGCTTCTCTGAAGCAGTCCAGAAAAGGTAACAGTGTATAATAAATTTGGAGATCTTTATCCCGCTTCTTAGAAGAGAAACTTTTGGTTGACTGAGGCTTACTGTAAGCCTGTGTACATGAGCTGAACGTACAAGTGCTCCCAGCATTAGTGACCTGCCACATAGATGAGATTAATGTCCTGTGTTGCATTAAATACACCTGATGAATGAGACAGCTTTAATTGCAGTACAATATTTTGTTCATAAAACTTCACGATATTTAAAATTCAATTTGCTTGAAAACAAAAAATTTGCAATGTGCACTTTTTTTCCCACATTGTGGCAAAGCAGTCATCTTAAAAAGGAACAAGATCTGAAATAGTTTTTATGGGTTTCATAAGATCACGTGTGAAGAGAACACACACTTACGTGAGACATACTTTTTTGAATTATTTGGAAAAAAAATCAGCATTGACCTCATGATCTAAGTTAATTATCTTGCTTTTACTAAAGTAAACTAGAGCTCACTATTATTTTAAAGAGGATTAGACCCTAGTTGAAAAATAATGTGCTAATAAGATATTTGTTTCTATTATTTTGATAGTCTAAGAATTTTTAACATTAAAACCTCTTACAAAATTGTTTTTAAATAAAAACTATCTTCTGTATAAAAAAAAAGTCAATTATTGTGTTTTGTTTTATTTCAAAAAAGGCCTTTATTTTGAGATTACTGATTTAATGTGTGCTTACTGTTTCACGAGGTAAACGAGTTACAGGTTATTATACATAATAATTTCCATATAATAACTATCTATTTTAGATTAACATATCTTAATTCTGTGAAGTGGTGTTCCTCAAGGGTCAGTACTGGGGTCAATGCTATTTAACATCTTTGTTGGTGACATGGACAGTGGGATCGAGTGTACTCTCAGCACGTTTGTAGATGGCACCAAGCTGTGTGGTGTTGTTGTGGACACGCTGGAGGGAAGGGATGCCATCCAGAGGGACCTTGACAGGCTCGAGAGGTGGGTCTGTGAGAACCTCAGGAAGTTCAACAAGGCCAAGTACAAGGTCCTGCACGTGGGTCAGGGCAATCTGAAGCACAAGTACAGGCTGGTGGAGAATGGATGGAGAGCAACCCTGAGGAAAAGAACTTGGGAGTGCTGGTGGATGAGAAGCTCAACATGAGCCATCAATGTGTGCTGGCAGCCCAAAAAGCCAACCGTATCCTGGGCTGCATCAAAAGAAGTGTGGCCAGCAGGTCGAGGGAGGTGATTCTGTCCCTGTACTCTGCTCTCGTGAGACTCCACCTGGAATACTGCATTGAGCTCTGGAGTCCCCAACACAAGAAGGACATGGAGCTGCTGGAGCGGAGCCTCCTCCTCCCAGAGGAGGGCCACAAAGGTGATCCGAGGGCTGGAGCACCTCTGCTATGAAGACAGGCTGAGAGAGTTGAGGCTGTTCAGCCTGGAGAAGAGAAGGTTCTGAGGGACCTTCTAGCAGCCTCCAGGTCCTATAGAGGCCCTACAGAAAAGCTGGAGAGGGACTTTTTACAAAGGCATGTAGTGATAGAACAAGGGGAAATGGCTTTAAACTGAAAGAGGGTAGATTTAGATTAGATATAAGGAAGAAATTCCTCCCTCTGAGGCTGGTGAGGCACTGGAACAGGTTGCCTAGAGAAGCTGTAGATGCCCCATCCCTGGAAGTGTTCAAGGCCAGGTTGGATGAGGCTTTGGGCAACCTGGTGTAGTGGAGGGTTTCCCTGCCCATTGCAGGGGGCTTGGAACTAGATGAACTTTGAGGTCCCTTCCAACGCTAACCATTCCATGATTCTATGAATCTTCATTAGGTGCGAGGCGTTATCACAGAAACAATGTTAATCTTTTAGAAGGTATGTATGTTGTGAAAATAGGATACATGTACAATGTTTTATTTACATCACTGGTCTATATATAGTCAATACAATGTGTTAATATTTCCTGGATATTTGTTTTCTGTGAAGGAATATTTTTAAGGAGAATTGCTGGGTATTATATGGTATTGAGTATATCTTACAATTACACAATGTTATATTGTAGATTTCAATACTTATTTTGGATAAGAATTGCTGTCTTTTTTTTTTATGTAATAGTGTAATAGATTTATTCTCTACAGAAACCATTGTAATTTTGATTAATTATTTGTAATTATTTTTTTTTTTAAAGGAACTCATTTTCCCAGTGGGAGATTAACCTAAGTTTATAATAACCAGATATTTACTCAAGTAAAAAAAAATTGTGGAAATATTTCTGTAGTAAATGTCTTTAAAAAGGAAAAACTCATAACTTATCATTTAATTACATTTATGATCTCTGGCTTAAATTAACAGTTTTCCTTATCAAATATTTGAACATCACATGTAATGAAACTTTAAATGGACATAACGAAATATATGGCTTCTTGACCACAGGGACAGGAAAACCAAAGACATCAAAGATTCAAATCAGTGAATAGTAGCTGTTGCTTTTAAGTGGTTTACAAAATTTGGATAAAACAGTAAATTCACAGATGAAAGCTCTCACTCCACAGAACCCTGCTGTATTAGGCTAAATGAAACACACTCAAGATGAAACCTTCTGGGAGTGATGGCATTTTCATTCAAACAAAATATTTTTTAACAACACGTTTCAAACACTGACAGGCTTTTTTTTTTCTCTCACTCTTTATGAAGTTTCATCTTCTCTTTCAACTTATTTCCCCAGCTGAATCTATGCTGATTTGTTCCTTCTATCTAATAAGATTTGGTTTTCCTACATTCTCTAGCATGTTAACATCTTAGAAAAAAAAGTATAGACAAATGTTGGTAGTATAGTATTCAATTGACTTGGAAATATGCTGAAAATACAATTTGGATGGGAAGGAGAAAGGAGGCATCAGTACTAATAATCAAAATTGAACCTTCACAATAAAATTACAATAAGTACCTTCACTGTTATCATGTCAACAAAAAACTGAAATTAACATTAGCTGGAAAAGTGGTCATTAATAAATTGTTCAGATAATTAGATAGAAGTTAACCTCAAACAGATTAATTACCAAATATACTATCAGATTAATGCTAAATGGCTAAATAGCTAAATAACCACATGCTGGAGCCAATGAAGGAATCACGCATGCTTCACCAAGACCACATTGGTTAGCCAAAGCCATTATAAATTTTAATAAGCTGAAACCAACCTGAAATGCCCAGGTACCAGATGTAATTAGGCCTTGTAGCTGTTGTAGAAGAAAATTATTATAGTCTCCCATGTCTTGGTAGAGCGGTGAAAGTTGAGGGAGAGATGATATATTAGAGTAGTTCTTTCAAATTATGGGTGTGAGTTAAGAGAGTGCTTAATAAATATACACATTACATTTATAAAATGATTTCTACTGTATATAGAGAGTTGTTCAGAAATACAAAGATCGTTATATTTCTAAACAACTATCTACATACAGTTTGAAGTACTTAAGTTGATCTTTTCTAACCAGATAAGACTCTCTCCTCGGACTGCAGTACACCTACTTCTGGCCAGGATCTAAACTGATGGTTTTAACCCAAATCCTGTCTTGGTGGAGCAGTCTTAAGAGTAGAATTTCCAGAGACTACTACAAATGCTATGTAGCCTCAGTAAAACAAAACAACCCAAACCAACAGACTAGCCTAGCTACAGAAAAAAATGTTAAGAGAAACCACTACATTGGACTCGGGGAGAAAGTGTCCATATTTACTTGTACTTTTTCTCATTATCCTCATCAACTCAATCTTCAATGGAAGATACAATGTTTGGGCAATTGTCACGCTGTATCTGCTAGAAAGAAAAGAAAAAAGAAAAATCAAGCTAAGGCTTGGCTGGTAGATTTAGAATCATAGAATCATAAAATTTTTAAGGTTGGAAAGGACCTCTAAGATCATCAAGTACAACTGTCAAACCAATACCACCATGCTCACTAAACCATGTCCTGAAGTGCTACATCTACACGTTTTTTTGAACACTTCCAGGCATGGTGACTCCACCACTTCCCTGGGCAACCTGTTCAAATGTTTGACCACTCTTTCTGTAAAGAAACTTTCCCTGTCGCAACTTGAGGCCATTTCCTCTCCTCCTATCACTAGCTACCTGGGAGAAGAGACCAACACTGAACTCGCTACAACTTCGTTTCACATAGTTATAGAAATTGATAAGATCTCCCCTGAGCCTCCTTTTCTCTAGGCTAAACAACCTCAGTTTCCTCAGCCACTCCTCATAAGACTTGTGCTTCAGACTCTTCACCAGCTTTGTTGCCCTTCTCTGGACACACTCCAGCATCTCAGTGTCCTTCTTGTAGTGAGGGGAAGTGTCAGAAAAGACACTTGAAACCTCATTTCTATAAAGTAACCCTTTATCTAGACTAAAAAGCCAACATTTAGTTATTCTAGAGTATATTCAATACAAGATTTAAAAAGATTGGCTTGATTTTATGTGAAACACAAAGAAAAACATATAATATTTGAGAAATATAATCTGAAAATACTAATCTTAAAATTATTAATTTCAAAAATATTTTCTCCTAAAATATACTCCAGTCTTAGATATCTTTGAAATTTATTGAGCAAGCTGGAGCTACTCAGGGGAGTATTCTTTAGAATTGAACTCATTAAGACTGAGTCTTTTAGTTAATACAAGATTTCCTCTGCTGTTGAATACATTGAACATTTTACCTCATACTCAAGTAATTAAGATAATTAGTGTCATGTTTATGATCTCATAGATCAGAGGTAATGCAAGAGGCTAGTATGAATAATGAAAGGGCAAACAGTAATAATCTAATGATGACATTCATTATCTATATCATCATCCCACGGACTGAAAATTTCAAAAGCAACCTCACTGACAGATTTGCCATGACCTATCTTCCTTCTTTTGCCACACCATTGGAAGCTACATCTTCATGGAAGTGAGTAGCTATGGAGATTGGTTAATCCAGAGAGAACAATGATGTAGATCAATAAAAAAACTTCATTTTTGAGACAGATAATGTCAGAACACCTCATTTTTAAAAATAAGCATTCCACTAGTGGAAAATTTATAGTCTTGAGTTAGCACAGTGCTGTTGAGAGCACAAAGATCCTTATATTATCACTAATAATTGTTTCCTTGGAAATGGATTCACTAATTCCAAACACATATATCAGTCCACCTCCACTCCTATTTCATCCAAAAGAAAATAACTACCTTTTAGAACCAAGTCTGAACTGGAGACTTTGTCATGACATATCTCAGTAGACAAGTGTTTGGGTTTTTTTTTAGCAAATACCTTTAGACGGTAAGACACAAATGTACAATACACTTATGGCTGTAGAAAATACATCTGTTTTGCTAATCAAACACTTGAGGTAAAATTCTGTATCTGTGTAGGACTACTGAGGTGGATAATATTTTTAATAGTATTTTATATTATTGTTTCCAATTGCAAAATGAGGCCTTTTAGAAAGGACCATCATCTCCATTTTACTAAACTACTTGAGCACAATGAAGCAAATGGAAGAGGTGGAATAATGTCACTGATGAAATGAGTCTTCTCTGACAGGATCTTTCATATGACAAATTCACAAGTTTGCTCATAGTACAGACCTGCTTATGGAATCAAAGCAAAAAAGCAAAGACAAAAAGACGATATGAAGAATAAAAGCAAACAAAATTCCAAAGGCCAAGTATGAAAACTGCACCTTGTTTTGGTGTGAGAAAGTAAACAGCAAATACTGAACTTTTCCAGAACATGTTTTTTAAAGTATTTTCTGCTTTATCTTCACTTTTTTTTTCCCTAAGAAATTTTAATTTTGGAGAAAACAGAATGGAAGAAGTGTATATAGTTCCACAGGGTTGCAATTTCAGCAATTATGAGTAAAAATCCCCATATTTTTATAGGCATAACTACAAAAAGGGAGCCATAAGTGGGAAAATGAAAACTTGGAACTGAAAGTCAAAATATGCAACCTTCATTAGGAGTTTCAATTACGAAAGCAGGCCTGTTAAAATAATCCTAGTACCTATGATGTTCTTCAGGTTTTCAACAGAAAAAGTAATTTAACTAATTCTACTGAGAAAAATAAGTGGAGCTTATTCAGTAGGTGTTAAATATGTAATTAGAAAAGTTTAATCAATTTTATTACATAGTAAGACACACGAAACAAGATATTTGCAGGAAAGCAGGTCTTCTCAACTTCAAAAAGACTGCCTATTAGAGAAAAGATTTCAATTTTATAAAATTAACCTTTCGTTACAAATACTATCCCTCAATTACGAGTAAAAGGAGTAAATTTTCCAGTTTTCCATAGAGTACGTTCGCTTTTTTGTTTCCATTTTTTGTTAAAGAGTTGTTGTCATTCTCTTGCTGAATCATTTTTCAGCATTTTTCTTTTCTTTGACTACCCAATTTTACTAAACCACACTCAAAATAAAGGAATAAATAATTCTTTTTTATACCATGCATGACTGAAAAAAACAGGGTCAGCTTTAGCAGTGCAGTCCTGTGTGAATTCATTATATATGTGGGAAATTGTACAGAAGGATGTGGGAAAATAACCCAAATTGGGGAAATGGAAAAATACTGCTTCGCAAAGTTCAGCTCAAAAGTTGCAATATTAAAGGTAGCTCTAAGACAAGGCACAGCTGCTGCTCACAGGAACACAATGCGGTTGACATGGACAAGGTCTGCCCTGGCCAAACAGAACGTATAATGTCCTTGAAATGGGAAGCAGAGTGGTACGAAGGTATCACGGCTCGTCCCTGTTCTCAGGGATAGAAGAATGGCTGGCAAAGGTAACCACACAACTGTCAAGGAAGACGGATAGTGGTTCTTGCCTCAACAATGGTGATGGATAGAAGCATTCACCTAGGCCATTTGGGCATGTCGACATTCAACAAGTTGCCAAGTGGCTGGCCTTTGAGGTGATCTTTGCTCATTATAATATCATTATAATACCAAAACACACCTCCATCCCAAAAGCTACCCATCTCCAGGCTGTGTTATACCTTTAAATCAAAGCGAGAAAAACTTGGACCAATCCTGGCAAAGATACGCTTGACCAGAGTCACTGAAGCCTCATCAAAAAAGTATAAAAATGGCTCCATCAGAACTTTCGGATCAGTTGATGGGCTGGACTTCTCTTTTCCCCCTCCATAGGGACGTCTATTGGGTAAGAGCTCTGTGTTATGCACGCTTAATTACTAACACCTTGCTAGCTACTTAGTATTATCACTAATCAGTTCTAGTTTTATATTGTTCTTAATCAAAGTTGTTTTCGCAGTCAGTCCCCATCACTGGCTATCTTCGAATCTGTATTCTGTCACAAGCATATGTAAAAAAATTTATATAAATATAAGTTCCCGCAAACTTCACAATTGATACAGAGAATATAAGGGATTTGGCCCTTTGTGCTGCCAGCGGGGTCCCTGAATAGGTTGGGAAACATCCTCGGACTTAGCGGGCTGCCCAGGGAGGGGCAGGCGAGTTGGGTACAAGGGTCTCGTCTTTCTTGGGAAGCTGGTAGACTGGTCAAATTGCTCCCTAACCTCTGTTGACCTGACCTTGTGTCATAACGTGACAAAAGAAAATTATGAAAGCAATTGAAAGCCATTATAAGAAAGTAGTAAGTATATCAGCATTCTTTTAGAATATTATAAACAAAACATATATATTGCAGTGTGCAAAGTAGTCCCTAAATACATCTCTCTCAATCAGAGGGCCATGTATGAAGCATATGAATCACATGAAGCATATTATTTTTAACTTCAGCTTGCTTAAAAACATTTCCAATTCTGTTTGTTTCAAAAGAGAATTTTTTTTAATAAAATGTCAACAAAAAAAGGATAATAAAAGTGCTTTATTTTGGCAAAATCCCTAATCGTTGTGCTTTCTCTTTTGTGCGTTACAAATTTTAATGCAAGCTGCAGAGCAACCTTTTTTTTTTTTTTTTAATGATCTCTGTGTGTCTGGATTAGCATGGATTGGATCCTAGGCCCCAATAAACCTTCTTGAAAAGAGCAACAGTTTATTTGTAAAAAACTTCTGTCTTTCTAAATGGTTTATTACATACAATATTGCCCTTTTAGTCAGATTAGAGAATCAGTATAATGGACAAGTCATTTTAACTTCTATAATTTCACAGCAATACATTTAACTAAAAATCGTATAATCTCTTTTTTTTTTTTGAGAAAACAAAATCTGCATGCTAGCATCTAAGTATTTAGACATTAAAGAAAGTTTCTACCATGTAATGATACAGAACTTCATCCTGAGCAGGGCTTGGTATAGTGTTCTGAGCTAGGACAAACAAAAGATGCAGACATCTAAGGTAGGTCTTAGGCAAAGATAAAATTTTAAATTTTTCCTGTCTATATTTAATTTTATATAAACACAAATGTACAACAATTCTCACTCATTAACTTATTTCATTCTAAGCTTGAGGTACATTGGGTTGTCTACATAGAGTGACATTCCTCATTATAAAAACTTTGTTTCTGTCTTCTTCTAAAGAAGGTCATCATATTAAAGATGCAGAGAATACATTATCATCATCGAAACCATCACAAAATGTTCTTGTGGTTGCTGTCTTTTAACTAAGATGCAGCCATCAAAGGAAGGAGGTGGTTATGACCACTTTTTATATCAGTTCAGAGAAAATAATCCTGAGTCATCTCCATCCTTCCTAATACAGCTATGGCACTGCACACACAAAAAGGACAAGCTTTCTAAAAGCAGCTGCCCATTTAAGAGACTGAGTGAATGCTCCTTGTTCTTAGGTGGTAAGGAAACAATTTCTCTTCCTTTCACACTAATCTCCCCAAAGGTGATGGAGCAGCAAGATCCAGTGACTTCCTTAAGGACGGTAAAATGGGAACAATCCTCACACAGGCCAACACACACGACAAGATACAGTCCCACGGTGTCTGAGCATGGTGGGCAAAGCCAGATGCTGGGAACAGAGTCCTCAACAGCCACAGAACTGGCAAGCAACAAACTAGATCCATCCAAGGAGTCCAGTCAGAAGCAAAAAGACACAGGGACAAAGACAAGCTGTGACATAAACCAAAGCACCCATACAAAAACCCAACATAAACCCAAGAAACCAAACAAAAAGCTGAAGACCAGTACTCTTACACTGTAGTTAGGTCAGGCCTGAGCTTATAAGGGGTCCTGGACCGATGGGTAGATGGTGTGGGTCTAGCATAGAAGGAGGTCTAGGTGAGGCTAGTCGGAGTCAAAAAGGGCTTTTCAGTGCCCTGAGGAACATGACTGAAATAATTTTCTCTAATTCCTCTTAAATTATTAGTGATAGTAGTGGTTTATTGAGATCTTATTCTCTGGTTGGAAGTTCTCATTTGTCATCCTATAATAACCCTAGGCATAGGGCTATAA
The DNA here is from genome assembly GCF_009769465.1 of Tauraco erythrolophus. NCBI lineage: Eukaryota > Metazoa > Chordata > Aves > Musophagiformes > Musophagidae > Tauraco > Tauraco erythrolophus. Next base: position 49,390,258 of record NC_141468.1, read on the forward strand.
AAACACCTTAAATCTGTAATTTCTCAGTTCGGTCATTGAGCTTGAATTAGAGATTCTGGATTCAGTTCTCTACTACAAGGGGTTTTTTTCCCCCTCTGATTTAAGTGCACTTGTCATTAAGTTGCCTATTCTAGATCTTATTTCAGTGGCCTCCCTTAAAGGTTTCCTCTTGTGCAGAAAGGAAGACAACCCTTAAACTTTCTACCCTGCTATTTAGGATATTCTCCTGCCAGTTGGACTAGGGATTTCAAATTGTTCAGTCTCAGGTGGTCAAGCATTCTAACTAGAATATTGAATAAAAAGCAGATGATGACCCCTGACCCTCCAGGATCCAAGGTATAGAAAAAACAAGATCTACTAAGGTTTTGGTTTTGTTTTGCCCTTTTTTTTTTTTTTTTTTTTTAAAGTAATATAAGTAATAGTTAGCAAACCTACTTTCAGGACGATATTTTGGACTCAGGAACTGATTTGCATAGAACTCAATAACATGGAGTGGAGTTAAGCTCCTAACTCCAAACAGGGAATTAATTAATCTGTGCATGACATTTTTGTGATGATTTCTGTGCTAGTCCCTAAGCACAGTATGGGGTTTTGGATTCTCCCCTCATTCTCTTTTTGCCTTGAAGACTCTAGATTTCCTGTGTACTCTCTCAGGACTTAATATTGAACCTTTGATTCTGCAGTGAAAGTCAACTGAATACAGACCTTGAAGTAGCTCAGTTTGTAATGTCCAAGTCCTTTACTGGCTCTAGCTCCTTGTTGGTATGTGCATATATATTTCACTGTAATTATGCGTTTTTCCATAACCTGAAACCAAGTTCCTACTGCAGAATAATTGATTGTGCCTTAAGGAGAACAATTAATATTCATTCAGAATTTCAAAACATTGGTAGTTTCATGCATGTCTTTCTTTAAAGACCCCTTCCATATGGATTTTCGTTCAGTCTTCTGGTTTGGAGCTTCATAATAGCTGAGATCACCAGTGAATTGATTTTGAAGACAATCAAGGTCATGAAAGGAAATCTTTCCTAACAAGAAGTAATGATAATTAAAAAATACCTTCCAAAGAAAAAATATTTTTTGTTCCATTTAGATATGCAAAGAAATAATAGAGGAACCTGACAAACTTCAGTTACAATTTTTTAATGGCAGTAGAGTCATAGACTGGTCATTAAACAAAAATTAATATTTGTCAACCTATATAGAATGGTGCCAGGACTATTACCATTTCACTAAAAAGAAAAATGCATTATCTTTTATATGATGTTTACCATGCAGTTGCCAGATGACTGTAAAAAAAATCAACTCAAAAATTGTGTAATTTAACTTAGCTTCCTTATGAGAGGATATTATTTCCAGCAACCACCAGTCAGAGGAAGTGTTTTCAACAGTTTGGCTGACGAGACCTATGAACAGGCCACAGCTAGGAAGAATCTTAAATGTCTGTGGCCCTTACAATGACACTTACAGTGTATCTTGCCTGATTATTAGTACTCTGATCAATTAATCTTTATCTGTCAAACTAATGTTCAGTGCAGAATTGACCCAAGTTGGGTATAATAGGTATTTCATGCTAGGATTTATGTACGGTATGGTTTGAGTTACTATAGTGATATCTCTACACTGAGAAAATAAAGTGGGAGTAAGGAACAGTTAATTAAAAGTAATAGTCTTTTTCTTTTTTTCTTTGTTTAAATGGACAAAGTAACAGCTGGCCACAACAGCTGCCAGTGCTCTAAATTTTGGACAGATGTATTTTCCACGCAATTTTAAGTTCACAAAGACCAGATACTTTCCCTTGTTGCTTTAACCAGTTTTTCCGTGTTCAGTGTTCAGTGATTTGTTTTGAACTAAGGCTTTTGTTCTTCTCCTGAATCTTTCATTATTTGTATTTACAAAGTTGTCAGTCAAGGCAAGAGATATTAGGGTCAAACTGGATTAATTTTGAACACACATTGCTTCTTTTGAATTATTTTCATTTTAGATTCAGAGGTAAAATTATCATACATGGCACTGTCTTCACATGTTCAATATGTGTGCATACCTTTTCAGAGAGGAATTTAAATGACAAAAATCAATGTTTCTTGTAAACGCTTGTTAAAATTTAATGAATTTGCTTTAGAAAGGTCCATGTTCCTAGTTACATTCATATTGAGAAAAAATATTGAGTGTATCTATTTGCTCATATGAAGGTTGGACTATTTCCTAGAATTATACTGGAAAATTGGAAAAGAAAACAAACAATAGGATTGAGTTCTGAAATTTTCTGGGCCAAATCTTGATCTTGGAAAATGCTGACTGTGCTGTCACTGATCCAACAAAATAATTAGGCCCAACAATTACAACAACTGTTTAGCCTCAAGGATGAGAGGATGTCTCTCTGGATTCAGCTGGACAGTTCCAGTGTTTAGCTAGGAGTCCAAAAGTAGTTGCTCTGCTGGAATAAGTCCAGAGCATTTAGTATATTGTTAGATAGGCTCTTAAATGAGCCACAGATTGATCTTATCCTCAAGTTTAGGGCTGCGCAACTCATCATTTTTCAGCATAGGCTGAAGTGATGACAGACAATTAAAGAGAGCTAATTGCAATAAACTCTGTATATTTCACATATGATGGGACATAAGGAGGAGCTGGGTTCCCAAAGTCTGTTGCCAGAGCCCTGGCATAGAGGTAGTTAAGCCAGAAAATGGCAGACCACACCCTTCTCAGTCAGAACAGCACATCCATACGAAATTATTTTGGCTGTGCTGAAAGAAGAATTAAGCACATTCTTTTGCCTACATAGCAAAGGAAGTAAAGATTAAACAATTTATTCTTTATGATTTTATGTGTATGTTTTATTCAATTATTCGTTCTGTCCAAGAAATGTACAGGATATGCATGCTCAACTCCCTACAACATTTTATCTATCTGATTAGGGAATAGAATAAGAATGACAGAGAATAATTAAAATACCTCAGATTTTAAATGTTTAATGATCATATCTGGTGAAGCATACTTGATTCATACTGTTTGCAAAGAAATAGATTTGCACTGCTAAAATAATGGAGGCATTTGTTTACTTAATGCTTGTACGGAAAATATATAAATAACCCCCACAACTTTTCCCCAAGTTATTTTTTTTTTAACACTGCCTTCATGTATATACTCAGTTATTAAATGGATTGTAGTGTATATCCCTAACTTCTATCACTGACCTATGTATTGCATCTTGATATTTTTAATTTCCTGTTATCTCTTAGAAGTGATCTTTTTGTAAACAGAACCAGCACCGTAAAATGAAGATATTTGTGTGCTTTTAGAGGAACGAAGGAGTTACAAATCATTATACTGCTAATACTTTAAGTTATAAGTAGGGGCAGTGGTAACAAGGAAATGGGAAGGAGTTAAGAAATGCTAAAGAGGTTATAGACATCTCATTAACTTCATTCACCCTTACTTCCATGGTACAAATCAGGTAATGTTACTATGAATATCTAACTCCTTCCGCCATTCAAGTTTTTTTTTTCACTTTGCATGGAATAGCTGAAGAATGTCCTTCCTTGCTTTCTTTGTTTTCTTCCTTTCTTTTTCAGTATATTAACTGAGAATAGTTCATTAGACAAGAATAACTAAACATATTTTGACTTAAGATAGCTGACTGTTCTATGTATTTAACTTGCAATATCCGACTGTACATCCTTACAGCACACATTGTAGAGTTTTACAAGCACTAAAGAGTATTGAACCACTAGGTCAATGTTCCCACAGATGTAGAACATTAGGTTACTATTTCAGAAAGCATTACCTACCATTTGGTATGCTCAGACAGCTGTGTGTACATAGATTGGTAACTAGTGTTTGACTCAGTTAACAAAAGTAATCAAAATTTGCTCATTCAATCCATTTCCTGGCAACTACAGTGATTCATTAGTAAATTGTCTGCCTATAAGCAATCCATAAGCATGGCTTCTTCCCAAAACTGTTTGCATTATGTGGATTACCTTCAAACTTTAATGGGCATTTTGTGAGATTCTCAGACATGGAGTCAGATTTATTAGGTTAATCATATGATAGTATTCTTTTATGGATGTATATTCCAGGGGATAAAATGGATGACACGTTTTATGCAATTTCAGTGAAAAAGAGGGTTCATACAGTGTTTTTCCATAAATCTAGAAACCTCTTTCTCTGAGTAAAAGATACAGCTAATAAAATGTTCCCTAGTGACTGTTCCAGCTGAAGAGGACAGTCTTGTGAACTCAGAGATGTTCATCAGGACACTGGTCTCCAATAGGCTAAAAACTCTGTAAGTCTTCATGGATTTAGGAAACAATGCCCTTAATGACTGTGCTAATAAGTATTTCAGAGTGCTCTTTTTTCAGAATCACTTCTGACTGGTCCTCATGGATGCTAAGTTTTCAAGAGAGCACAAATAGGAGTGCTAATGAGCCATTCGTCTGAAATCTACTTTTCTTTCAAACAAAATCTCGATGAAAATGAAAATGTTTTCATGAAGATGTGTATAATACAAATCTGATGAAATTATAGCATAACAACTGTTAGGTTATTACTATCTGATAAGTACGCCCACCACACACACCAAAAAAATTAGGTTCTTCTTTCTAATACAGTGCTCTGGATCAAGTAGGCAAGTTTACTGATGGTGCTAAACCTGAAAAAAAAAAAAAAAAACTTCTTTGTAATTTATTGATTTCAAGAGCACACTTTCAAGATGATGCATATAAGGTCCCATAAGACATGCAAACTCATTCTCTGGCTTTTCATCCTTCGTCAAAACAGGTTCATACACTAAAACCGAAAGTTATTTGCTTTATATGCTGTAGATTGAATTAAAACAATGCTCAAAATTCACTTCTGTGGTATACAGTTACTGTGGAAAATTGAGGGATTGGAAAGAATTTAAAGGAAAAGGAAACCATTGAGTACATAGTCTATGTGTAAGACAGCCTATCCAAACACCCTGAAATTTCCCTCTGAACAGAAATTTCTCACATTTTCATCACAATAACATATAAAATCTAGATTTTCTTGTCTACTTGCATCTTTAACCAGTCTTAATGCAGCACACAAAAGTTACTGTGTTGTCCAGAGCTTCTCACTTCCTTTGCTCGTTCCTCCTTTGTCTTCACAGTAAATCCAAATTCCCATAAATGGTGCAGTGTTCAACCCAGTTTTACACAGATTTTGCCAGACTCAGTTTTTCCTCTTGAACCAGAGCTGAAATGATTTTGATGAGTATTGTCTTTAGAAAAATATGAAAAATTAAAAACCTAAATCTGTGACTTTTTTTCTCTACATTCTAGTAGGACATATGAATATAAATAGTTCTTCATAAAATGTGTTCTGCTTGTTGTCTCTGGTATCACAGCTCTGTTTCAAAAGAGAAAATAGCTTAAGCCACAGACTCTCATTCTATTATAAGTTTATTTGTGACTTGGCCAGACCATTGCTGTAATAAGAATCAAAATAATAGATTACCTTCACTAATCCATCTGGCTTCTGGCATATGTGTGACCGTGCTGATCAGGAATCACTTGGATAGGAGACAACAAGAAAATAGGGTTCTACAGGCCTATCCAAATGCCAGTGCTAGGACAGAGCCAGCTGCTGCGGGAAGTGGACATCCCATCCCACATCCCCTTTCACTTTAGGAGGAGCACCAATACATCACATATTGCTCCTTCTAGCAATGTAATAAGAGGAAGTTGTTGAGGTGGAGTCTCTCAGAGGGTGACAGGCAACTGATGAAGTCTGACGCGTTACTCTTGCTAAGGCCCAGAAAAAAAATGCTGGCACTGCAAGCAACCTGCAGTCCTAAATCACTGTACTGATCCCACGAGTCAACTTTTTTGTTTCCTGAACTCTACATCAGGCAGACAAGTATTATCTTTCTATTGCCTTTAATGAGATCAGTTAAGAAAAATTAATCTTAAGAGTCAGAGGCTTTTATTATGACGACAAATTCATAATATACACAAGTTAATTGCCTAAATTCTAAACTTTAGACATTTCTGCTACTGTAAGTTAGAAAGAATAACAAGATTTTGTTCACTGAAGAGAAGATTAAATAATTAAGAATACTCTTTTTACTATCAAAAAAATCTTCAAGGACACAGTCTGGACAAGAAAGAGTTTAGAAGATGTCTGTTTACATATGAATAACACATCATCCTGTTGATAAACAGTGCTGCCTTTAGAGTTATTACAGAAGTCACAGAAGGAAAGGGAGAGACTGGGAGAATGAAGAACTGCCCACTGTAGGAGATCAGGTTCAAGACCATCTAAGGAACCTGAAGGTGGACAAGTCCATGGGACCTGATGACATACAGCTGTGAGTCCTGAGGGAACCAGCAGATAAAATTGCTAAGTCACTATCCATCATATTTGAGAAGTCGTGGCAGTCCAGTGAAGTTCCCACTGACTGGAAAAGGAGAAACATTTTTAAAAAGTAAAAAAAGGAAGACCCAGGAAACTACAGGCCAGTCAGTCTCACCTCTGTGTCCGGCAAGACTATGGAGTAGATGTTCCTGGAAACCACACTAAGGCACATGGGAAAAAAGGAGGTGATTGGTGACAGCCAACATGGCTTCACTAAGGACAAATCATGCCTGACTAATTTGGTGGCCTTCTATGATGGGGTTACAGTGTTGCTGGATAAGCGAAGAGCAACGGACATCATCTACCTGGGCTTGTGCAAAGGATTTGACACTGTCTGGGATAACACTGTTGTGTCTAAATTGGAGAGACACGGATTTGATGGATGAACCGTTTGAGCATAAGGAATTGTCTGGATGGTCGCACTCAGAGAGTTGTGATCGATGTCCAAACGGAGGCCAATGACGAGTGGCATTCCTCAGGGGTCAGTTTTTGGGTCAGTGCTGTTTAATATCTTTGTTAGAACAAATTCTTCACTCTGAGGGTGGTGAAACACTGCAACAAATTTCCCAGAGAAGTTGTGGATGCCCTGTTGCTGGAAGTATTCAAGGCGAGGTTGGATGAGGCTTTGAGCAACCTGATGTAGTGAAGGTGTCCCTGCCCATGGCAGGGAGGTTGGAACTAGATGACCTTTAAGGTTCCTTCCAACTCAAATCATTCTGTGATTTCATGATTGAGGTCTACGGTCTTTTTAAGCGCTTATTCTTATTTTACAATAGTAGCAGGGGGAAAGAAAAAGCGTAACATTGTTTGATTTTTGGTTCTTATTTCCAAGTTTTAATGATCTTATTAATAGAAAATACTGGTAGGACTACAAAGCCAGTTAACACATTGAGAGATTTTGTAAAATCCACTCTCTGATCAGAACACTGAAATTGAATAAAAAATATATCACTAAAAAATCTGGCTCTGTTTGGAAATAGGTGAGGTGTATGTAATAGCCTTTTATTATTTTAACTGTATTTTTGATAGAAATTCTTCATTGAGAAACCTAAATCCAATATTCAGAAGAAGATGAAAAATTTTCAAAGAATCCCAGGAAGGGCGATTGTAAGATCTGTTTTGATATGCTTTTTTGAAATTGTTGGAATTATTCTGCATTCTGTTTTTATATGATATAGTTTTAACCATTATAGTTGAACAGTAATGGCATATAGTCAGACTATTCTACATTGTAATTGATATCATTGTCAGGAAATCTTCTTTTACATATGTCCAGATCTCTCTTCCTTTTCCCAAGTTATAGTCCAATTTCACACAAAGTTCCAGGACTCTTTCTGTCTTGGAACTGCCTGTTTAAACAAGCCCTGTGCCTACAAGATACCTGAAATCTTCAAATGTTCAGGGATTTGTTGTATATACTCCTTCATTACTATGTTTGAGTGTGTGTGGGTACTTTGGGCTTGGTGGGGAAGTTCATCTAATTAAATTTTATATTTATGACATTCATAATGTCGATATATATTTGTGCATCTCAGCAAAGAGACCAAACATGCTCATGAGACCTTATTTAAGGTACTTCCTCCTTTCAGTGTGGTTGATTTTGCAAATGTAATATTATATTATCTAAACCTGTTTCTGGACACAGTTTCCTCCTGAACATAAAGACAAACAGTCGTAAGAAGAAAAAAAAAGAAAGAAAAATGGACTAAGCTGACAAATGAAAGTGGATTTTCTATGCATACTGTTTTATTTTGCAGTCAAAATCTCTTAAACTTTGCACATTCGACCTTAGTGACATGTTAAAAGAATCTGATTTTCAAGAAGTCTTTGCTGAACATCATGTAAGTAGAAGGATTCTTTAAAGTCTTTTCTTTAGGGTCTCTGAACCAAAGGTGTCCAACATGACTATGTAAAATCTGAACAGAACACAAACACTGTTGCTGTAGCATATTCAGAAAGATTAGCCCAAAGGCCTGTCTTGGGCCACGGCTGGTGAACTGGCTGGGATAGGGACAGGTTTCCCGTGCAACATTCTCCTTGTTTCCTTTCTCAACAAAAACCATCTTAGCAACAGAGGTTTTTACTCAGTTAAATCACAGCCTTCTTGGAACTTCCTTAATTTCTGTACACTGGTAATGTACGCATCTTTATATAGAGGAGGCACAAACACCAAACTTGTTGTATTTGAGTGTTGGAAGTTAAGTTTCTGAAAATGTGTTTTGATTCTGATTAGCAATGTTCTTTGAAATTCAGAGTTCCTTGTCCCAATGTTTATATTTACTTTAATGAATAAAAGAGTCCAGTGTCTGTCCTGTGATCCTGAGGCCGAATGCAATGACTGACCTTGTATTCAAATGGAAAAACTCTCCAAAGCAGAGTGGCCTCTTTTGTGCTGCCTTCTTGGAAGGACTGTCCTCACTGCTCCCTGATGGGTTCCGTATCATGCTCAGGCATTGTCTGGGAGAACATTTGTGGCCCTGGGCCAAACAATGACAGGAACTGTGCAGAAGAACAACAGTAGTTTGTTTGCACTATGTTAACAGTTTGTTAACAGTTTATTTTAAGTCAGTGATGCTAATACATACAGATACTTGTGTGCAAGTGTTCAAACCTGTTCCCTGGCCCCGCTCAGTTTACTGGGGCACCTGTAACCAATGAAGTCAGGTCTTGAGGTTTGTTTACTTGCTTCCTTGTTTGTATATTTTGCTTTCAGACACCTGCAGAGCAATAAATTTTAAACGTTTCGACCTGTCCTTAAACTGAAGACGGCGTTTGATCTTAGAAGGCTTGTGATAATTCCCTAGTCCATCAGACTTTCTGTGAGACCACCAAATCACTTAGCCTTTGTGTTTCAGTCCCATATCTGCAAAGTTGTACTTTCCATTCTTCCCAGGAGTCCTGTTAAATGTCATAAGGCTGGCTGACTTTCTGGCAATTGCAACCCTGTCTCAGTGCACAAACAAATAGGGAACGATTGTTCTTAGCTGATTTTTAGAACAAATTTAGTCTTGATTATTCTGGAGCTCAACAGCTATTACCATAGCAACCTTTTTTAATAACTTCCAAAATGTACAAAATGAACTACATTAGATTAATTCTGTGGTTACGCGTTGAACATAATATGCAACTATCTGGCTCCCCATGGAGGCTACAAGGAATGCATATTTCAAACAGGAGCTTAACCAACAGTTCAAGCACCATACCTGCCAATGAAAGATTTCCCCCCCCTCCCCACCTTTTTTACAAAATTACTTTAGTATCTGCAACATTTGTTTAAAAGAAGATTAAGAGTTTTAACCTACAAGATCTTAGTGAAAACAATACTGTATACAGATATTCTTGTCACTAACTATCCTGTCTCTGGAAAGTATTATGCTTCAGGATTAAAGAGAAGGTTATCCTTTTTCTACACCTTTATGCCCCACGTATGAAAACATTGTAAGAATATACTTTTTCTGATAAAGTTTTAAAAAGTTTGTTCATGTAGAAAAGGATAAATTCTTCAATTTCAGTTCAGCTTCCATTTAACTCCAGTAAGCTTTCTAGATAATTGGGTTTTTTAAACCTATTATCTTTTCATTTGGATCACTGATACTTAAGATCAAAAGTGATTAGGACAAATAAGTAATCTATTGGGAAAAATTACTTTCATAATTACATACAATGAGAAAAAGCCAAGAAAAATCCAATTTACTTTCAGAGCATCTCTTTTGAAAATAAGATAAATAGACATTTGTAATATAACATATTTATTGCATTTTCAGTCTTCTGTATGCAAGTGTCTTTGCAGCCTTTAGACACCAGACAGAGAAAACACACTCAGAAGGCTGAGGATAGATGAAATAAAAGTTAATAGAAGCAGATTTAAAGGCTTCCTTCCCCTTCGTTTACAGAAATGCACATAAAATATTTCTACACTTTTCCCCTGCCTTTCTATGATTTTGTAGAATCCAGTTTCACGTTCTCTTTCTAGTCATTTAGATGTTGTTTTTTTCTTGGAAAAGTTAAATTTGTCTCCTTCAGAATCAGCTTAGAGAGGAAGAAGATATTTAATCTTAGTACTTCATGTAATTTTGCCAATAAAAACCCCAAGCATTGCTATAGGCTCGGGGAAGAGTGGCTGGAGAGCTGCCTGGCGGAGAAGGACCTGGGGGTGTTGGTTGACTACTGGCTTGATATGAGCCAGCAGTGTGGCCAGGTGGCCAAAAAGGCCAATGGGATACTGGCGTGTATCAAGAATAGTGTAACCAGCAGGAATAGGGAAGTGATCCTGCCCCTGTACTCGGCACTGGTGAGGCCACACCTGGAATATTGTGTCCAGTTTTGGGCCCCTCACTTTAAGAGAGATATTGAGCTCCTGGAGCGGGTCCAAAGAAGGGCGACTAAACTGGTCAAGGGGCTGGAAAATAAAACTTATAAGGAGCGGCTAAGGGAGTTGGGGCTGTTTAGCCTGGAGAAGAGGAGGCTGAGGGGAGACCTGATTACAGCCTACAAATACTTGAGAAGGGATGGTGGGGAGGTGGGGGAAGGGCTCTTTACATTAGTGATGGGTGATAGAACAAGAGGAAATGGGTATAAGCTTAGTCAGGGGAGGTTCAGGTTGGATGTTAGGAAGTATTTCTTCTCTGAAAGGGTTGTCAGCCACTGGAATAAGCTGCCCAGGGAGGTGGTTGAGCCCCCATCCCCGGATGTGTTTAAGAATAGGGTGGATGATCTACTTAGGGATATGGTTTAATGCGGGATTAGGGACGGTTGGACTCGATGATCTCTAAGGTCTTTTCCAACCTAGAAATCTATGAATCTACGAATCCATATGACTAATCCCATATTCAAATTCAGGTTAAAAAATAGATAAATTAATTTCCAATGTATCGTTAAACATCGTAGAATCATAGAATGGCATAGGCTGGAAGGGACCTCAGAGGTCATCTAATCCAGCCTCCCTGTCATGGGCAGGGACACCTCTCAACTAGACCAGGCTACTCAAGGCTCTGTCCAACCTGGCCTTGAACACCTTGAACACTTGAACATAGTATTGATATTTTCCTAACAATTTCATCTTGTAGTATGGTATGTTACCTTCTTCCTTAAAAAGGACAAAAAAAAATTGTCTTGGTGAAAATTAATTCTATTTCAACTGCCTTATGCTATCTAAACTCTGCATGGCGAGAGGCTTAAGGACATCCATCATCAGTCGCTCTGCTATGCCAAAGAGTTGTCATATGAATTCTTGTGTCAGTCCCATCAAGGTAATCTACAAGGTGATATTACAAGGAAAGAAAATATTTCCAGGCATATCACTTGGGAGTTGTAGCTTTCAACTTAAATGTTGATGGATTATTTTGATTTTTGAATTTTGATGTTTGAACATAAATGGGGGAGGGAATCAGGAAGGTGGGATATATAAAGTATAAATTCAAAATTTATACTTTATACAACCCAGAACTCAGAATATGTAGTACTGGGTTGTATAAAGTATAAGTGTTGAATTATTTAAAAATATTATTTAAATATTATTCAAACATTATTTTAAATATTATTTAAAAATAAATAAAAGCTTCCCAGAATAGTCCAGCTGCTCAGGGGAAGAATTCCACTGTGCATTTGGTCAATGTTCTGCCACATCACAATGTCTAAATGACACTAATTACTCAAAGGGTAAACCTTGATTATTGAACCCATGATTAGGAGGGTTGGCAGCAGGAGTTTATATGTGCTGGAGAAGGCTAAGTGATAAGAGGGGTCACTTTTACACTGGCTATTTCCTATACATGAGCATATCTTTTGTTTTCTAAATTTTGTGCTGAGTTTGCTATTTCAAGGTATAATTATGAAACCGTATTCTTTCTTTTAGTGAACTTGATCAAGATTTTCATGAAAATACAAGCTTGACAAGCCATAACAATGCAAAAATTTCCTAAGCTAGTGCACCACCCACTGAGAATATTGCTCTATATCTGAATCAGACATGAGTCAACATCTAAAAACTATTTAGAAGGGGATAAGGTGGCATAATGAATACAACCCCCCTTTTTTTAAGTAACTACAGAATTAAAAGTAATATTTTAGATAATGGCCATTTTGTTTTCTCTTTGTCGTGATCCCAAGGATTAGAGAATGTGGTGCGCAAAGTATTATTTTTGTTTATTTGTAATACCTATCATCAAGCTTTGATTAGTCAACACAGTTCCCATCATCAGTCAACAATGACCTTGAAGTTTTGTTGCTTCACCCATATACCTAGGCAGGTGTAGACTAGAACGCTTGTTATTACCTTTAAAAATACTTCAGAAGACGATATTTGGCAATTACTGTGACTCTAGCCTGTAGAAGTCCACTGAACTTCCAATCTGCCACCCATCATGCTGTGACTTCTAGGTGGTTGAACTCAGGCTATAAAGAAGAAATATTGCTATTTCTTCTTTTATTCAGTTCTAACAGTGCAGTCTTTGTGCTTTCATAGAATCATAGAATGGTTAGGGTGGGAAGGGACCTCAAAGATCATCTAGTTCCAACTCCCCTGCCATGGGCAGGGAAACCCTCCACTACACCAGGTTGCCCAAAGCCTCATCCAACCTGGCCTTGAACACTCCCAGGGATGGGGCATCTACAACTTCTCTGGGCAATCAGTTTTTCACTGTAAGCCCTCACCAGCCTCACAGTGAAAAATTTCTTCCTTAGATCTAATCTAAATCTGCCCTCTTTCAGTTTAAAGCCATTGCCCCTTGTTCTATCACTACATGCCCTTGTAAAAAGTCCCTCTCCAGCTTTCCCATAGGCCCCCTTTAAGTACTGGAAGGCTGCTATAAGATCACCCCAGAGCCTTCTCTTCTCCAGGCTGAACAGCCCCAACTCTCTCAGCCTGTCTTCATAGCAGAGGTGTTGCAGCCCTCGGATCATCTTTGTGGCCTTCCTCTGGGAGGAGGAGGCTCCGCTCCAGCAGCTCCATGTCCTTCTTGTATTGGGGACTCCAGAGCTGAATGCAGTATTCCAGGTGGGGTCTCACGAGAGCAGAGTAGAGGGGCAGAATTGACCTGCTGGCCACGCTTCTTTTGATGCAGTCCAGGATATGGTTGGCTTTCTGGGCTGCCAGCGCACATTACCGGCTCATGTTGAGCTTCTCATCCACCAGCACTCCCAAGTCCTTTTCCTCAGGGCTGCTCTCAATGCATTCTCTGCCCAGCCTGTACTTGTGCTTGGGATTGCCCCGACCCACGTGCAGGACCTTGCACTTGGCCTTTTTGAACTTCATGAGGTTCTCACAGGCCCACCTCTCAAGCTTGTCAAGGTCCCTCTGGATGGCAATCCCTTCCCTCCAGCGTGTCCACAGCACCACACAACTTGGTGTCATCTGCAAATGTGCTGAGGATGCACTCAATCCCACTGTCCACGTCACCAACAAAGATGTTAAATAGCATTGGCCCCAGTACTGACCCCTGAGGAGCACCACTCGTCACAGGCTTCCACTTGGATATTGAACCGTTGATCACAACTCTTTGAGAGCGACCATCCAGCCAATTCCTTATCCACCGAGTGGTCCATCCATTAAATCCATGTCTCTTCAGTTTAGAGACAAGGATTTTGTGTGGGACAGTATCAAATGCTTCAGATAAGTCCAGGTAGATGATGTCAGTTGCTCTTCCCCTATCCATCAATGCTGTAACCCCATCATAGAAGGCCACCAAATTAGTCAGATTAGTTAGACTTGCCTTTAGTGAAGCCATGTTGGCTGTCACCAATCACCTCCCTGTTTTCTATGTGCCTTAGCATAGTCACCAGGAGGATCTGCTCCATGATCTTGCTGGGCACAGAGGTGAGACTGACTGGCCTATAGTTCCCTGGGTCTTCTTTTTTTCCCTTTTTAAAAACGGAGGCTATGTTTCCCCTTTTCCAGTCAGTGGGAACTTCACTTCACTGCCACAACTTCTGAAATATGATGAGTAGTGGCTTAGCAACTTCATCTGCCAGTTCCCTCAGGATCCACAGAGGCCCCTCATCAGGTTCCATAGACTTGTGCACCTTCAGGTTCTTTAGATGGTCTCGAACCTGATCTTCTCCTACAGTGGGTGGTACTTCATTCTCCCAGTCCCTGCCTTTGCCTTCTGTGACTTGGGCTGTGCAGCTGGAGCTCACATGTTTTTGAAAAATACAGTTTGGACTAAGGTTTGATCCAAAACAGCTCCTGATAGCAAACAGGAACAGGAAATGAAAAAGTTGATGTGTATTCATAGTATTCAAAGGCTTTTAAACCCTTTTCTACCTTTTCTTCCTTTCTTTCTAGTGGTAGTGGGAAGGCGAGTGCTTCAAACAACTTTTCCTCCCCTCTGAAGGTGATAAAAAGATTATATTCATGCTGAGTTGTACCAGGAGGTATTGCAGTGTGAGCAGAATTTTATTTTATTCCCCACAGATTGCGGAACATCCAAATATTGCTCCCATATTAATACACTTCTATTGTTACGACATTGCTATGATGTTCAATAAAATTTAAAATTAAAAATATTTGGTTTACATATATATACAATTTAAACATATATACACTTGATAATCATTTTGATAGAGTACTTGATACAGCTCTTCCTTACTTATTTTCTCAGACCCACCTATGCTCAGTCTATACAAGAAAGTTGTTGAATTCCCGAGTAGTTACAGTAAAATGTATTCCATCATTCTTCTTTTTGTTTTCTCTCATATTAGTGATATTCAACACTATTGCTTTATGGAAAAGACAGGAGGGATGAACACTGCACAGGAGATTAATTCATCTGTAATTAGTACTCTTGAAACCTAAGAGAAGTAGAATGAACTACATCAGAGTAATACATTAAGTCGTTTAAGGGCAGACTAATAAGACTTATTTTAAAACTAGGTTCATCTTCAGCTGAAAGAAGCAAATGAAAGAAGAGAAGAAAATTCTCCATTAGGTAGAGGGTAGAAGCAGAGAAGTGTACATTGCAAAAGTCACGGATGAGAGTTGATCTGTCATACCATACACACTTCAGGAAACATAAGTGTGAAATGGAACCAGAATAGGACAGAACCACTAAAGTGGTCAGAGTGAAGAATGATATATTTATAGAAGGCAACTAAGTTTGACTGTTTTACTAAACTTATCAACACTGAAAGGTCTAGAACGTATAACATATACATATAATCTATTTGTAAATATGCAACATAGATGCAACACAAATATATATGTTCTATAGATAAATGTGCAAGACATGCTTAAAAGCTGTGAAAAGTAAGGCCTCATGAAAGTATAACATTTTGTATGAGAAAAAAAGGAAACAATAATATACTTAGTCTCAAAATGATTAAAAGAGGAATGAGATTTCAGAACAGCTTTCCTAAAACATTCTCTAGTAGAGCACGAGGGAGGGAGGAAACAACCAATATTTAAGATTAAGCTTGATGTGTTTGTGGTATGATCATGCGACATGATTCCCTGGCATAACAGAGTGCTAGGCATGATGATCTCCACAATATTTGCGGCTGTCTGAGATGTTGACCTCTTAATGCTGCTAAGCAACATCTTCTGACATGATTAAGGTTTGTGACTATTTTGAATTTGAATGGCCCATTGCCAGACAAAGCCTCAAGATTCAGTAAATTTATTTCACATCACCCATTTAAATATACATAACTTAGCAAAACTGTCTCAAGGACATAATAATGAAAGTCCATATTTTAATTCAGTCAACAAATCACCCATGCTCCAGGAGATCAAATTTATGTATCTTTATGAGGTCATTTCTCTCACATCCCAGTTGAGGCACAACAATTTGCCATATATAAGACCTTAGCTACAATGACACGTATAACAGGGCTGACTACTGTCTGCGATTAGAACATCTATTAATGGAGCATACTATGTAACATTAATATTAAAAAACTACTTCTTGCAAGACTATGGCTGATTTAGTAAAGAAGTAAGATTTATCTTTCTACAAATAACAGATAGTGAAAAAATGTTTTTTTATTTCCATGAGACACTGACTTGCATCAGCTTTACCTTACTATGAAATCCAAAAGGGAAAAAAGGTAAAGTAGGTCTAATATTTAGTAAAAGCCTCTTTATAGGCTAATTCTATAGCATAACACTAATATAATATTTATATTCAAAATAGACTTTTTAAAAATCCTAGGTACCTGTCATGTACTTCCATTACGGAGAAAACATAGCAAAGGACCATGGTAGTCCTATACAATAAGATTTTCTTAATAGTTGTGGTCATCTCAAAGACAATTTGGCTCAAACAGGTCATGTCCTCTGCTGAAGGTAACACCACTGTCTGGCACTAGAGAGAAATGGGGAAAAAAATATGGTCTGTGAAGTTTCTTCCCAAGAGTAAATGTTATTTTTAGTTGGTGAAAAATAGAGCATACTAATTCTATCAAATCCGTGAATGAATTACATATGTGACTATGTTCACTTGATTAGGGTAATGCTTATGAAGACAGTTTTCGGAAGTGAAATGTGTAAATAAACATCTAAGGAAATTTTGTCAATAGAGCACTATTTGCAGAGCAAAATCTGTAAGAACTCTACTCTCCTACCATTGGAAAGTTTCTCATGTCAGTTTTTAAAACTCATAAATTAGCTGAAAGGCTCCAAAAATATACCTTTTCTTAATAAAAAAATTATTAGTATCCCTCTTTTTTAATTTGTTTTGGTTTTGTTTTTTAATGGCAAATTACTAAGGATTAAGAGACTGTCTGTGCCTCTATTTGTAATTAAGGTAAATTCTGTAGACTGTATTTCAGGAATCTTTGGTAGAGCAGGATTGATAAGCTTTATTCCATTTAAATAGGAAAGAAGCAACGTGCACAAGTTAAAAAACAAACAAACAAACAAACAGATATTAAATTCTGCCTGAACACAATCAAACAGTCTTTTACTGTGAGATTGATCAACACTGGCACAGGTTGCCCAGAGCAGTTGTAGAATCTCCCTTGGAGACAGTCAAAAGCCATTTGTATGTGGTCATGGGCAGCCTTCTCTAGGTGACCCTTACTGAGCAGTCGAATTGGACAAGACAACCTCAAGGTGTTCCTACCAACGTCAACCATTCTGTGATTTTTGTGATTCTGTGGTAATCCTGTATATTTTTCTCAGATATCCATACTGCCATTTGCTTGTCTAAATCTGTTGTTGTTTGAAAAGCCACGTGATGACAAAGTTCAACCCTTCAGGATAATATTTTCAGTAGTATTCAGAATTAATCTTATTCTACGCTTACTAGTACCACACAAAAGACCTAATGTGAACAAAAGAGGTATCCTATATCTCTTGTGGTACAAAAAAAAAAAAAAAAAAAAAAAAAAGGACAGATGAACATAATCAATTAAAAATACTTCTAGATGTAGAATACGAAAGTACACAACAAACTGTAATGTCAGCTTGATTATTTTTTGAATTAATTCTAGGTGTTATGGTCTAGGGTTTCTGAGCAACTCATTCTCTAAACTGCCTGTTTAAGTTAATGTGCAAATGGCTATTCATGCTTCAGTGCTTCTATATCAGCTTTTACTGAAGGTTGTTTTCAGAACTATTTTTATTATGTTTGCTGATTGATTAATATTTCACTTCTTAGCAGCAATTGAAAGAAAACTTGTGATGATAAAACAAATTTAACAGTAAGCCTCCACCGTACTTGGATTTCTGTCCAAGACTTACATAAGTCAAATCAATGATCAACATATTATATAGACTTTATCAGTACAGATGTTAAGTGAGTTGAAAGAACTTTATTTTAAATGAGTGCCAAGACTTTTATTTATAAGCACAAAAACCCAATAGTAATTTGATAATATATTCAAAGAGTAACATCTATAACATCAATTATAAAATCGGAGGAAAGCCTATATTTATGACAGTGCGTCAGCTTGTTTTCCTTAACAAAACAAGAGCTTTATAAGAATGTGCCTGAGAAGTACTACATGGTGCACAGACTGACCCTCACAATAGTGGACCTCTGATTTTCCAAGTGTTGAGCCTCTGGATCCAAATTCAAAGGCAATGCTTGCTTTGGTGAACAATAGGTAGACCTATCAAACACCAACAGGTGATTCTGCTTCCATTCACAAGCTGTTGGGTGGCTCACTTCATTATAATGTGCTATTATAATACACCATTTAAATTGCAGAGTAGGACATAGCTCTAATTTGAATAGGGTAAGGAGAGAAGGGTATGTAAGTAGGGTGCATTGTGTGATTAGGAGTGTTCAGTCACTCTGGGCAGTTGTCCTGAAGGGAAAGAAGGAAATCTACTGTCTGCTTAAATGTTTTGTCCCCAGTAAATCACACGGTAAAGGTCAGTTCTTACAAAAAGGCTCAACTGAAAAAATTAGTGGGTAAATAGACAGAAAAAGATACAGATAGGCTATAAAACATCACACACACGTATATATGCAAGTAAGATCACTTGAGTGATATTGACATACATTATGTCCATACATAATGTATACATGTATAAATTTAGAAGCACACATATAAAAGACCACAGATGAAAACAATTGTACGATTTTGAATTACTATTCTCTCGTATCTGTTTCAGTGAAAGAAAATATACCTTTTATTCAAATGTTCCTTCAGTGAAAATGGTGAAATGTCCATAGAACTGACTCAAATTCTTCTTCAGACTACTGGCAATCATGCATCAGCTTATTTTGCACACTGATATTTATTTACACCGACTGTATTGTTACAGATATTCAGGACATTACTGGTGTCTCAGATAGTGCACTATACTGTTCTGTATGAAGATAAGTATATCAAAGATATAATTATTATGCAAATAATTCTGGGATTATCCTTTGTCTGAGAAAGACATTAATATAATAAAAAGTTTTATAGAGATGTTTTAGTTTTCTATCTCAGAGGAAGAAGAGAAGCGTTAATACCAAAACAAACTCCATGTAATGAGTCTTCTGCTCATGCAGATGCAAAATGTTTTTACTAAGTCAAATTAAAGTGTAAGCTTTGGACAGAGTTTAAATACTAATGACTAAAACTGCCATTCTGAAAATCCATGTTCTTCTGGCACTGAGCCCTTGAGGAACTTAGACTCTGTAGAAGATGCAGATTTCTATCTCAAAATTCCTCAGGCTCCTGAAGTTCTGCTTCTGTACATGCCCAGAAGTGCCTTGGTTTTGTAGGGTTCGACAGACTGTGCAAATTTATCATCAAAGTCTGACTGGTATCCCAATATGAACTGCTCCTTACCTTCTGAGCTCTGTTCGTACTGAAACTTTGCCACTGTAAGGAAACATGGAAGAAACACTAAGGCAGGAACAAAGAGAGAGAAAGAGAGACAGAGTCAGGGATGATTTTGCCTTGTATTAGATGAGAAACCAATAGCCTACAATTCTTGTAGAATTTTCAGAGACATTTCAGTGTAAGGGAATTCAAAGCAGGAACAAGAAACTGATCTCTGATTGTTTCAAGCACTGCAATCACTGCGTTACAGAATTCCACATTTTGACCAAATGGTTTCCTGGACAAGGCTGAAGGTACATTTTTACCCCCAGTATTTCTTAGTAGCTAGCTCAGCTGAAGAATTTGGACACCATTTCTAGGTGCTTACCTTTCCCTGAGGTAAGGATATTCCCCATACCTTTCCAGTATAAAGCCTTGCTGTAAGGCTCCAGGCTTGACTCTGGGGACAGACATCGGGAGTGGGTATATTGGTACTCCAGGGATAAATTTTTACAGGATTGAGGCCTTTTGGATTCAATTGAAAAGGAAACGCACCATATATGTATTCAATGATGTTCTTCATTTAATAGACAGAATATGAGGCACAAATCAAATGTCTATTTATGCAAGTGATCTGTGGCACATCTTAACCTGTTATCCAAACTGTTTTGACTCTTTTTGTTGTCATATTAGGAGTCTTAAAATAAAAGAATTAGACAGAATAAACAATCTGTGCCCATTCCTCTGATGATTTACCATCATTAAATTCACAAGCAATGTATTATTGGAGTATATTTAAAACACATTTTTATATGTTTAGCACATGACAGACACTGACTTCATAAAATCTTAATAGTGGTATACACATTCTTGTTAATTTTTGTTGTTGTTTCCTCCCTCTTCCCCCCAACAGTAGGCAAAATATCGTATCAAGATACTGTATTTATAGTATTTTGAAGGAGACATTAAAAATTAAACAACTAAAAGAACAATGTCAGATTCCTTTAGACTTACAATTAGTCACAAATAAATTAATTACACATCTTTACATATGCATAAATTTGATACACTGAAAAAAACTGGTGTGGATTGCATGTTCTGCAGATGTATTCTACAGAAGCTGTAACTCTTTGGATTCACTTTCCTGTCATCTTTTTCCATTTTGTTACATGAAGCTTGGCAATGATGACCACTTCTGCATACATTATTCAAAGGGCAGGAACTATGGATATATACAGTACTATAATTGTACTATAATTTGATTTGATCTCCATTTCTTCCCTAATCATTCCTAACTTTCTGTTTTCCGTGCAGGAAATTTGCCATGGAACATCAAGTATTTCAGACAGCTGTCTGCAATAGCCTATTTCCAATATCATCCTGATAAAGGCAAATTAAATCCTAGTGTATCCAAGTGCTTCTATTACTTTCCCTGAAAGACTCTAATCTAATATCTAAAACACAAGCAGAGATATTTTTGACTTTTGATAACAATCTTTCCCCTAAAATGAAGTTGAGGCTATGATCTCCTGACTCAAAAAACTGAACTACACAGTTATATATACGGTTAAAAGTTGTTAATGCATTTTAACAGTAGAAAAAACATGAATATTTTAACTCATTATGAGCTTGGTCCATTTTGACTAATCCATTTTTTGCAATAGTTATTGGAATATTGTAGGCACATCTTGGATAGTACTGCTCCAGACATTTTGATATTGAATCTTTGCAAAAATAATGCTGCTGCTGAAATGCTGAGGATTGAGTGTTGTTCGTATTGTAAAGACTGGAATTAAAGTTTCTAATAATCCACATTTTAGGGGCAAAAATAACACCTCCGGGTCCTTGAGCTGAAATACATGTTTTCATTGGGCACAATTTAAATGAGGCAAAATATTTCTAGAGATGGAATGACTCTACAGGTAGTGGAGTAAATTCATTATAATGATTGGCATTGGCAGGTTATGTCTCTGGTGAGTACGCCAGAGAAAGTGTTCAGCATAACTGAATGAAAATATGGGATAAATAAGTTTGGAGAAATCCATTTCATTAAAAATAACTATTTCATAAAGGCAAGCTGTAAAATCAATGATGTTAATGAGAATAAAATATTTCCTTAATAACAACTATTTGAAACCTTCTAGCACTCCTTACTGGAAGGATATTTTTAACGTCTGTTAAGGAAACTAAGTCAGAAAAAGTAAATAAGCCTTTTAAACAGGAGCTCTGCCAGAGAGAAAGCTACATAAACAGGTTCTAAATAAGAGTGGAAGAGGATCTCAGCTGATATAACCCAGCACAGTTTTACTGATTCAGCATTGTTACTCCAATTAACTGTGCTGAAGTTCTGGCAGAGGGTCTGAATATGGTCTCAGCTTTATATTTTAAAAGTCAAACATGCTCTTTTGCTAGATATGTTCCAAACAGGACTTCCTCATAGATTAAGAGGAATATAAAGGGCCATTACGAATGATGCTGCTTGACCTCTTGTTTAGCAAATACCAGAGAATTACGTCAATTGAAATGCAGTGACGAGCAACCTCCAATTCTTTCCATTTAAATGCTTGTGATGCTCTTGTCACTGAAGACTGCAGATGCTGAGCCGTAAAGAGCAGATAGACCGAGGATGCAAAACACAGTTACTCAGGATCTTCTTCCTCTCCCACTCTAGCGCAATGGAATTGCAAAGGTTCTGCTGTAAGCCTGCCTCTCTTGGGCAAAAGAAAAGGCATAATTTCTTTTGTTTACCTCCCCAGGGTCTTTATTAACACACGTACTTGGAAGACATTATGTTATTAGCTGATTAGTAATGCAGAAGTAGTTTCAAACATGAACTTGAATTTCATATATGCCAATGATGAGCTTTCATTATGCACTCCTTATGGTCTTGTTTTATCTTTTTAGACAGTTACTTGACAACAGTAATGCTTTCCTTTTGAGAAATTCTGACAATTTATTTTGAAGAACTTTCCTGTAAGAAGATACCGTGCAGGGAATTGGCACAATGGAGCCTTATCGAAATAGAAATCATCCCAGGCTGTGCATGAGTTGTGCATATACTGTTGCCTTCCTGCCGACAACCTGACCGAGCAGCCAGCATAACTAAATTCTCTAATGATTGAGCTAAACTTCATATTACACTTATTGCTGCCAAGGTAAAAGGGGTGACCAACGCAAAGGGAATACAGACAGCATTGCCCAACACAAAGCTGGTTGCCAGCTGCTCTTTCAGCCCTGGAGGACATATGTAGCTTGAGTAATTTAGGGCAGCTTTTTTAAACACGCCTGAACAACTCAGATACACTTTTGAGAGCAGAACACTTGCAAAGGTGAGTTTTCCTCATTCCCTGTACCTGTTAGTATGTCTAAATATTCCTTAACCATAACCAAGGAATCAGCTGTTTATTTATAACTAATTTCTGCCATACAAGAAACCAGCTCCTGCTTCTGAAGCATTTACCTTCAGAAGTAGGGAAAAAAGGAATATGTTGAAAAATATATTCTCAGGCATATAGTATCACATCATCAAATCCCAGATTTAGAGACTCACAGTGTTCTCTGTCTTTAACAACCCCCTCATTCTATAGCGTGTTAATTTGTATCATCAGGCTGTTTTTTCTTCTCTTGATTTAATGAAATAGTTCCTAACTGATCCCTATAGACAAAGTACTGCCTCTATGGTATAGATTTTCATCAGAGGTTCTTTGTACAACACTCTCATTCCTAGAGCAACACTGAATCGTTCTAAGAAAGTTTGAGTTATTCTATTTATTATCTATCATCATTCTATGAATTATTAACTCCAATTTTTTCAATTATGTGAAAGATTTCTTGCAGTATATTAATTGAGTTTCAGTCTATTAATTCTTTGCAAAAATAATGAGGTATTTATCTGTCCTTAAAACATATAGTGTAACATAAAAAGCCTTTTGAGACAAGTGCAAACATACACTATGTAAATGAACTTTCCCTTTAAAGGATGGGCAGCTCTACTGAAATGACTGTAGTAGTTCTTCATGCTCCCATTGCAGTTCAATAGCACTCACTTTAGTGAGGATTCAGTTGGAAGACAGACCTGTGATGAATGTGAGACTACCCATGCTGAGGAGCCAATGGATATCTAATCCTACATCTCTTTTTCAAGCACGTGGACATACACACATAAAAGCATACGTATCTGGTCCTAATAAATACATACTCATCTGCGTTAATTGCAAAAGAGAACTAAAATGTCTCAGATATTCTTCACTAAAGAAAAAAGAAGGGAATTCTAACTAGAAGAAAAATGCAGCAATAACAACAAAACCTCTATGCTAATCTCTGTCAGCATGGATAACTTGATTAATGCTAAAACATTAATCTGACATAAACTAACTATGAAACCTATAATGTCTCTCTCAAGCGAAAATATAATCCTTAACTTTGTTCATGCATCAGGTTTAGTATTTACAATACCTTCATTTCTGGAGGATAATATAACTTGATATGGGTTGTTGTAAAAATGCTTTAATAGATTTCCTTTATTTTCAATAGACTTTTGCAAGTACATAATTAATATACACTAAGTATTTAGCAATTTTGCCTGTGGTATACAAAACTGCATCTATGAATAATGATTCAGTGGCCAGCCTGTGTGAGGAGAAGATATGATAGGATGTGATTCTTAGACACATAAATGCATAAACTGTTCCTCCCATCTGTCTCTAACTACTTAAAGTTTGCTTTTCTATGCTCTATTCGTCACTTAGCATATATCATTTGTTCACAGATTAATGAGGTCTCTAGGAAACAGATCATTAATTCAGAATTCTGAAAAGTGTATTGTGAGTTTGGATTTCTCAATTTTCAGGTGTTCCAAGCCCAGCAAGAGGTCCAGATTGTCAGAATATAACTTCTAAGAAATGATTCTTCTTAAGAGTCCCTAAACTCCTGAAACTCCCAAGAGAACTACTAATGTCCAGAAATATTGGATGAGTTGCATTTCTTCACCATTTGTAAAACATAAACTTCAAAGACAGAGAAGTAACTGCTAATTAATTAAAATCATAGCCAAGAGTCCTATTAACTCATTATTATGAAATATGTTATGATCCAAAAAAAAGTTATCAAGATATTCCAGTCACTTTACCTACTAAACTCTTTCTGTTGTTTTTTTTTTTTTTTTTTTCCTTTTAGCCTTCTCTTCTCCAGGCTGAACAACTCCAACTCTCACAGTCTGTCTGCATGGGAGAGGTGCTTCAGCCCTCGGATGATTTTTGTGGCCCTCCTCTGAACTTGCCCCAACAGGTCTGTGTCCTTCTGTTGAAGACCCCAGAGCTGAATACAGTACTCTAGAAGGGGTCTCATAAGAGCAGAGCAGAGGAGCAGAAATCACCTCCCTAGACCTTCTGGCCACACTTCTTCTGATGCAGCCCAGGATACAGCTGGCTTCAACTGCCAGTGCACATTGACGGCTCATATTGAGCTTCTCATCAACCAGCACTTCCAAGTCCTTCTCCTCAAGACTGCTCTCAATCCATTCTCCACCCAGCCTGTACTTGTGCTTGGGATTGCCCTGACCCACGTGCAGGACCTTGCACCTGGCCTTTTTGAACTTCATGAGGTTCTCACAGACCCACCTCTCCAGCCTGTCAAGGTCCCTCTGAATGACATCCCTTCCCTCCAGCATGTCCACAACACCACACAGCTTGGTGTCAGCAAACTTTCTGAGGGTGCACTCAATCCCACTGTCCATGTCGCCAACAAAGATGTTAAATAGCACTGGCCCCAGTATTGACCCCTGAGGAACACCACTCGTCAGTGGCCTCCACTTGGACATTGAGCTGTTGACCGCAACTCTCTGAGTGTGACCATCCAGCCAATTTCTAATTCACCAAGTGGTCCATCCATCAAATTCATGTCTCTCCAGTTTAGAGACAAGGATTTTGTGTGGGACAGTATCAAATGCTTTGGACAAGTCCAGGTAGATGATGTCAGTTGCTCTTCCCTTATCCAACAGCACTGTAACCTCATCATAGAAGGCCATCAAACTTGTCAGGCACGATTTGTTGGCAGTCACTAATCACCTCCTTTTTTTCCCAGGAGGGAAAAAATCTATGCCTTAGCATAGTTTCTAGGAGCATCTGCTCCACGATCTTACTAGGCACAGAGGCGAGACTGACTGGCCTGTAGTTCTCTGCATCTTCCTTTTTCCCCTTTTTAAAAATGAGGGCTATATTTCCCCTTTTCCAGTTGGTGGGAACTTCACTGGACTGCCAACACTTCTCAAATATGATGGATAATGATCGGCCAGTTCCCTCAGGACCTGCAGATGCATCTTATCAGGTCTCATGGACTTGTCCACCTTCAGGTTTTTTAGATGGTCTCAAACCTGATCTTCTCCTACAGTGGAAGGTTCTTCATTCTCCCAGTCCCTGCCTTTGCCTTCTGTGACTTGGGCCATGAGGCTAGAGCACTTGCTAGTGGAGACTGAGGCAAAAAAATCAGTGAGTACCTCAGCCTTCCCCATATCCTGAGTAATGAGGTCTCCCGTTTCTTTATGGGGAGGGCTCACATTTTCCCTAGTCCTCCTTCTATCACGGAGGACATACCTACAGAGGCTTTTTTTGTTGCCTTTGATATCGCTGGCCAGATTTAAATCTACCACTGCTTTAGCTTTCCTAACCTGATCCCTGATTGCTCAGACAATTGCTCTGCATTCCTCCCAGGCTACCTGTCCCTGCCTCCACCCTCTGTAGTTTTCCTTTTTATGTTTGAGATTGTCCAGGAGCTCCTTGTTCATCCATGCAGGTGTCCTGGTGTTTTGGCAACTTCTTCTTTGCTGGGATGCATTTTTCCTGAGCTTGGAGGAGGTGATCCTTGAATATTAACTAGCTTTCTTGGGCCCCTCTCCCCTCCAGGACTTTATCTCATGGTACTCTATCAAGCAGATCCCTGAAGAGTCCAAAGTCTGCTCTCCTGAAGGCCAGAGTTGTGAGCTTGCTGTGTGCCCTCCTCACCACCTTAAGAATCTTGAATTCCACTATTTCATGGTCACTACAGCCAAGGCTGCCCTTGAGCTTCACATTCCCCACAAGCTCCAACTTGTTAGTGAGAACAGGGTCCAGCATAGCACCTCTCCTCATTGGCTCCTCTACCATTTGGAGAAGGAAGTTATCATCAATGCATTCCAGGAACCTCCTGGATTGTTTATCCTGCTGTGTTGCCCTTTCAACAGATATTGGGGTCGTTGAAGACCTCATGAGGACCAGGGCTCATGAACGTGAGGCTGCTCCTATCTGTTTATAACAGGCCTCATCCACTCAGTCTTCCTATTCAGATGGCCTGTAGCAGACACCCACTACAATTTCACCTGTCCCCACCCTCCCTTTATCCTTGACCCATAAGCTCTTAGTTTGCTCCTCATCCATCCCCAGGCAGAGCTCCATGCACTCCAGCTGGTCATTGACATAGAAGGTAACACCTGTTCCTCGTCTCTCCTGCCTGTCCTTCCTAAAAAGCCTGTATCCTTCCATTCTGACACTCAAGTCATAGGATTCATCCCTCCACATCTCCGTGATGCCAATAATATCACAGCCCTGCAGGCATGCACACACCTCTAACTCCCTTTGTTTATTCCCCAGGCTATATGTGTTTGCACAGAGCCATTTAAGTTTGGCCCCTGATGAATCTGACTTCCTGGCTGGAGTGTCTGTAATTCCTTTCTGCTGCTCTTCAAGTGCTCTCAGCTTGTCTTGATCAAGCCTGATATTATCCCCCTCGCCCTTCAAATCAAGTTTAAAGCCCTGTCTATGAGGCCCACTAGCTGTTGCGCAAAGATCCTCATCCTTCTTTGAGAAAGAAAGAGAGAATCCCATTTGATGCTAGCAAGCCTGGTGCCATGTAGACTGTCCCATTATCAAAAAAAACAAAGTTGTGGAAGTGACACCAGCCATGGAGCCACATGATTTTGCACATAGAATTATTAATGCTATCTGCCTCATTGCCATCCATGTATGTTTGTTGGAGATACCTGATGAAGGCGATAAATGCTACCAAATTCCAGATGATGGTAATAATTTGTTTTCTACAGAATTTATTCTTAAGTTTGTCAAAAACTAGGCTGTTTTCCTTACTACTAGCTGTTGTTCATCTGCTCATATTTTTATTAAATGTGGAATTAATTTCATTAATGTGGAATTATTTTTTATGGGAAAAGTAATAAAAATCATCAGGCAAAATTACCAGGTTTTAAACTAACTTTTCTCTATTTCCTTGTGTTACAAATAAATCTAGTGGAAGGTATCCCTGCTTATGGCAGGGGAGTTGGAACTAGATGATGCTTCAGGTGCCTTCCAACCCAAACCATTCTATGATTCTATGAAATCCACACATTTTCATACAGCTATTGATTCCTTTAATAATTATATGGAATGCAACTTGCAGTACTTGTACATAACACCTAGGGACAGCATGGAATATTCTAACTCAGAAAAGAAATGGGTTTTGAGCCCCAGAGTTTCTGCTTCTCAGAAAAGAAGCATAAAATCATGGAAAGAATGCTGGAAAAGACTTCAAGAGATCACTTAGTCATTCTTCTTTTCCTCTCTCAACCAATTACGTCTAGGGCTAGCTTGAAAGATGTTTGTCTAAGATTAAAATTTCCAATGTGTAATGCAAATCTCTCCTGTTGCAATTTAAGCTCTTTAATTTTTTTTTATTGACCATGAACATGAAAAAGGGATTATTCACTTCCTCTTTGAAGCAGTTTTTATGTACTTGAATTCCATCAACATGTTTCTCTTCTGTCTTTGTAGACTCTAAACAACCCAATTAACCCAGTATTTTTTAATAATTCATGGTTTTTAAACCTTCAATCATTCTTGAAGATCCTTTTTTTTGCTTTTTCCAATTGATTCACATTATGCTTGAAGTGCAATAATTGCAACTCAGAGATTAAAAATTACGTATTATATATGACAGAGCAAACATATTATTTGGATGCCTTAAGTAAAATTCCCTTTTTTACAACAGCTTGAAATTGGTCATTCACAAGTGGCATGTAAATTTAAATCACAAACTTGTTTTGATGGTAGCATCCTCCCCAAACTGTACTTTTGCTCTGAATTAGCACCTAAATCTAGATCCTTACCCTTGTCTTTACTAAGTGTAGCTTGGCCTCCATGTGTTTATATGTAAATTTACTTCCAATTCTCTATATAAACAATAAATGTAGTTATCATTAACTAAAATATTAGCCAGCATATGTGCAGGACTGATGTCTGTTGAAGGTTGATTCACTTCAGGTATTATTCTATCTTGAATCAATGATAATACTTCTGGTCGTGATTGTTTAGCTAACTACGAAACCAGCTCTAAGCAGTTTCATTTAGTCTGTTCTTATCATTAGAAGCCTTGTGAGGTGTCAGTTGTGGGTTTTTTTTTTTAACATGTCAATAACTTGGTAAGAATTTAGATCTATTTGTGCTGCTGTTTGTCCACTCCCTACTGAAGACATCATGCAAGAGTTGCTCAGCAACAAGTTGGGCCAAACTAGTGATGGCACTTATTTCACTGATATTCATCTAGGAGCTTACAAACTGTTTGATTATTTTACAGCTTTTTTCCATGCTCAGATTACAGTTTTCTGCTCCTCCATTTTCCTGCTTTTTAAAGAGAGGGAATGTATTTCACTTTTCCAGCCTCCAAAAAATGTTGCTCATCACTTTGTTCTTCAAAAGCAATCATTATTATCTCTGAGATTGTTTCAGACAGATTTATGTGATATTGAGATTAATTTTATCTAAGTTCTGGTCTGTCTCTAGCCCTTTCTTTGCCTGTTCTGGGTGGACATTTTATCCTTTTGATTTGTCCTTAATTGCATTAGTCACTTCTCTATAATCAAGCTATTTTTAGTGAAGACTGATTCAAAAGAGGCATAAAACTCTTTGACCTCCTCAGCACTATCTACTCCCTATTACTTCCTTCCTGATTTTTTCCTTCTGTTTGTATTATTCTTTTATGTTTGTCCTCACTGTTTGAGATCACAGTCAATGAAAAGCTTGTGACTCAACTTTTCATGAGTAAATTGATCTACTATAAAACTCCTATCTTTTCCTCGTATTTAAATAAGGGTTGTCAAGTAGAAACTTTTATAAAGATTTTATGAGGCTTTAGTGGACTAAATTCAGTCCTGTTTTCAAAATCAAGTATTCTGAGTTGGACACTGAAAAGTCTTTAGAAATTTTCTGCTCTTAGCTGAAAATTAAGGACAGTAAACAGATTTCTGATTGAAACCTGAATGTAGATTCATCCCAAGTAACAAATCTCTTTTGATGAGCTTTTCTGATTTTATAATTCTTTTTAAAGAAAAAATGCTTAGCAAATTGAGATAATGCAAATCAAAATTCACTGCATTTCTTAATTGTCATATAGTTAATTGGTATTTATGTTATCATTTATGTGATTTAGATGCTTCACAAAGCTCTGTATGTTCTAATTAATTTCACAGAGCAAAGAAAACAAAAATCTGTATGTTTAATATGTTTTCTGAAGCACGAGAATGCCTTGATGATCCTCAGAAACAAGCATTACTATTTAAGTGGGTAATTTTGAGGGCACTTTATAATTCAAAAAGTCAGAGAAACACTTTGTTTTCCTTGGTATGCTATGTACATCCACTATTCTTCAGTTTCAGCTTATGAATTTTCATGAGTATTTCATTTTCTCTTCTCATCCCTTGTTAGTCATTTCAAGTACTGCAGTCAATTAATTGTATGATAAAGCTGATATTACCTTTTGGTTTCTAATCTTAACAGCAATGAAGTAATCAAGAAAGGTATCGAAGACCACATTAACTGAGGAATAGCTCTAGAAAATAAACAACAGTACTATCGCTATTCTAAAATGCTGATAATGCCCCATCAGGAACAGCGTGCACAGTGCCGATAAATATCCCACAGGAAGGAAGTTGCCTCAGAGAAGGCAAGGCATAAGGAAACAGATTACTATATCCCAGGAGCCTGATTTGACTTTCCTAGAGTGGGGCTGAGTTTTAAGAAAGCAGAATTATTCTTCAGAATGATATAAATGAAAAGAAACATGTGAATAGCTTGTACATTTTTGCTTATTCGTTCATTCTAGTAAGAACAAAAGTACATGTCATATTAGTAAAGTGCAAGATGGGAGTGAGGTCCCCGATGATTCTATTAGCAAAATTCAGAATTTGCCATATAAGCCAGGAGGAAAAATAGAAGCTAGAGAACTGTCTGAAAAGATGACTAACAAACTTAAAAAGCATGCTGCAGCTTAGTAGGGATAATTACCCTAAAGTATGCCTGCTAATTTAAAATACTTTTTTGGTTCACAAATAAGACTTAATGCATTATATGGGTAAGCTCTTCTTGTGAGGTTCCAATTTAGTATTGTCAGCCACAGGCACTCAAAAGCTCTTTTAGTACTACACCTTGTGCCCATCCCATCAGAAGGATGAGATTTGGAAGAGAGCACATGTAGGGGTTAGGGAGAGTTTGTTTGTTTTTTTACCTCACTGGGAATGTTTATCCTCCAACTAATATTCAGTCTGGAAAGCTAGAAAATGTTTTGGTTTTAAATGAAGGCTGAGGTTTCTTAGGTAATAATCAGTTTTCAGCAGCTCAAGTTTCAAGCAACAAAACAAATAAAGAAGCAAACCCAACAAAGAAAAGTCCATCTATCATATGATTGATAAGAAAAAATCTTTATATTGCAAAGTTTGGCAATGGTACTAATGCTTTCCATATAGGCAATAAATAGTGAAAACCTGGATCTCGCAGATCACTAAAACCATACAGCAAATATGGTGCTTGCCCTTTTCCCTAAAACCATGAGGCATGGCACAATACATAAACCACACAGTTCTTTGAAAATCCAGACAGAAAATGATTACTTGCGTAAGGACTTTTGTACCAATTTTACCTCCTTGAAACAGACATTATTTTTCCTTTGTACTTCTCAAAATCCAGGAGGACTCCACTACATTCTGAAGAGCAAAGAAAAGAGAGATGGATAGTATTAGACAACCTTCTTCTGTTTGTTCGTGTTTGAGAATCCCATTCTGAAGCTCTTAACTTTGGTGCAAATCATGTATAAGTTGGCTAACTACCCACAAGTTATCGCTCTTATTAAGTGTATTGGTTTGGACTGCGATAGAGTTAATTTTCTTCATAGTAGCTTGCATGGTGTTTGTTTTGGATTTGTGACCAAAACTGTGTTGATAACAGGCCGATGTTTAAAGTCTTGCTGAGCAGTGCTGACACAGAGTCAAGGATTTTTCTACTCCTTACACTGCCCTGCCAGCAAGTCGGCTGGGGGTGTGCAAGAATTTGGTAGGGAGCACAGCTGGGACAGCTGACACCAAAAGACCAAAAGAATATTCCATACCTTATGATGTCGTGCTCAGCAATAAAAGCCAGGGGAAATATGGAGGGGACAGAGCGGCTATGCTGTTTGTCTTCCCAAGTAACCGTTGGCATGATGGAGCTCTGTGTTCCTGGAGATGGCTGAACACCGGCCTGCCGATGGGAAGGGGCGAATGAATTCATTTTTTTTGCACACACAGCTTTTGCTTTCCCTATTAAACTGTCTTTACTGCAGCTCAGAAGTTTCACACTTTTACCCTTCCAATTCTCTGCCTCATCTCACTCAGTGGGGAGTGAGCGAGCGGCTGTGCATTGCTCAACTGTCTGCCAGGGTTCATCCTTAACCAGCATGGAGGCATCCAACTTCCCACACACAAATACTCAGCGCCATCTTATAGGCTGTAGGATACCTGAGAAATCTAGAGGGGGATTGACAGACAGGACATGTAGCCTTGACACATCGTTCATGACCTGACTGGTAGCTGGAGGCAGGGAAAACAGCCAGGCCTAGGGTATCTGAAATGTCACTAGATGTCTATATTTAAGCAGTTGAATCACTTCCCATGAATTTTGAATGCTGTACTTTTTAAGTAAACAAATATTTTTAGTAGGATAAAAGCCTAAGAATGTAATGTGAAGTTAGCTGAAAAAACAATCTAATCGCCTACACCATCCGCATTGCACATACATAAATATCGACATTAAAAGCAGTAACATTAGTTTTGTTTTATTTTAGTACACCTGCTCACTATTAGCAGGCTCTGCTTCCAAAGCAAGGGTAATTCATAAGAAGAAAAATCATTTAAGCAGAAGATTGTATAAAGTTTATTTGGCTTTTGCTCCATGTCATAACACTGAGATGGTAATGCTAACACGGTTGAGGTAGACACTGTCTGGAGTGACCTGTTCTAATTGCGGTTGGACTATATGACATCCAGAGATCCTTTCCATCCTCAACAGTTCTGTGATTCTAATATTACAGGTTCATTCAAAACTACATAAATTCTGTTTTCATACTGTTTATGAAGCTTATGTTCAACATAAAAGCAAAACAAGAATGAAGTCAAGTATTCTGGCCAATAAAACATAGGTACATGCTTGTGTACAGGTACATCCAGGTCCATATTTTATATGTTTTTATTAATCTGTTAAAAAGTTTTTCTACCTTGCTGATGTAATTTGACATACTAATTTGATTCATGGCACTATTTTAACTTGCTGTCGTGACCTATGGCTACACGAGTCATTTCCAGGGCTCTGAGCTTTTGACATCACTGCAGCAGAAAGAGCGTAACATAGAAATCCTTGTCTTGCCAAAAGAAGGGGCAGAAGGAGAAAAGGTCACAGTGCCCACCCCGTGTGTTACGAGAGCCACCAGAAGCCTGTGGGTTGAAGCATACTCTGTCTCCAGAAGAGACACAGATGTTTTTTCTCTGTTGGTCTGTACAGCCCGACGCTTCTTTCAACATGGAAAATGCCAACAACTGCTGAGATGGAATTGAATCAATCCACTTTTTCTTCAGCCCTCACCTATTTTTTAGTGCAAAGTTGTAAATGAAAAGAGCCCTTTGAGTGAGCTGCGGCATGCATTAGTTTTAATTTGCTTTACCTGTAGGGGCATATATGTTAACATCTAATAGATAGCTTGATGATTCACCTTTGCTGCTGAGGGCAAAATGATTTTTCACTCAACAGAAGCACAAACAGTTTGTTCTATAAATTCTTTTCTGCCCTAAAAGAGCTGTGTTCTTACAGAAATTTTGACACTGTAAGAAATGCTCATGTTTGAGTTAAAAAAAAAAAAGCCTCAGAAATGTAGAATCATCTACCACAGCTGATGCATTAAAGATGAGTGAGGGCAAAATAATATCTGTTGTGTAATGTCTTGCAATTCATGTATGAGAAGAAATGTTCTGCAAGAACTATCAGCAGAAGCAGTTAACAGAATTTGCAACTTTCTCTTCTGATGAAGCGTCAAACTGGCCCATTCCTGAGTCCAGGCCCTTCATGGTTAGTCTAAAAGAAAGATGTGATACATCTTTATCAAGATAGAAACAGCCAGATCAACTGAATGCTTCAGAAACGATGACAGATAATCTGAACTACTTCTCCAGTAAAGCATTTCTTTAACTTCAATCTATATTGATTCTGACACTCTGAAGATTACACAAGATGAGCAGTCAACATTTTCTGTGCCTAAATTGCAAGCATACAGGGAGGAAACTGGAGACAGCTGCTACTTTTTTTTTTGTGGGGAGAAGTTGTGTGTGGTCTTTTGTTTGTTTGGGGTTTTGTTGTTGTTGTTGTTCTTGTTCTTCAAAACACTTTTAATTTTTCTTCAGCATTGACCAAGGAATGAAAGTTTGGATGTTCAGCTATTAGCATGTTTGTATCCATATTCTAATCCGATTTTTCTTAACTTTTAAATATTACCCAAGCTTATGAACATTTGTGTGCATAAGCCTGAAATACTTCGGGAGGTATTACACTATATCGAAACAGAGAAGCTAGTGGGGAGCAATAGCACCCTTGCATCACTCTTGATGGCTCTTTAAAAGGAATCTAAATGCAGTGGAGACTGACAGAAATTAAACCCCTGCAAAATTGCAAATTTATGCTGAGATTTATAGTTGAGCATAACAGTCATATTGATGCATTCTCTGAACTAATTCATTGTTTTTGTGATTAATCCCAGTCGGAAATTTTTGGATTTATTTCGTTCTAAATAAGAAGCCTCTTTTATTATTTGTTTTTAATTAACTTCAATATAATTTGAAAAATCAGAACTGTCTTGGTACTTCAGGATTGTCGTAAAAGACAATTTTGCAAAATATTTTATTCTACCCTGTCCCTTTCCAAACAAACCCTGTGCACATCACTCACAAAGTACATTTAGCTTTCTTGAATTTAAACGATATTCATCCAACTTAAACTTGAACAGCAAATTTGTCTCTTCAAATATGTAATACTTTCATTGTCCAAAGCCTGCTTTGGTTATACCAGGATAATGTTATTATATTAACAACATGGAATTGTATAATTGATGAAATGTGTTTTCATGCAATAAAGTTTGGTTTTTTGTAAATTTATATAAAGTTTGGCTTAGATAATATGAAATTTGGGATTTCACCAAAGAATTCCACCCAAACTAAAATCATATGTACAACAGCAAAGAGTAAAAGAGAAATAAATCACTCTGCATAATGTAAATATCAGGACTTGTTATCATGAACAAGTATTAAAAAGAAAAATAAAGCACATTAGACCCAATAAACTGCAAGTCACATTCCATGTTTTTTGAAGACCAGGCAGCAAATGACAGTGGTAAACTGGTTTTGTTTTTGTATTTAGCATCAACATAACATAGCCCCAAACGTATTATGAATTGAGTAAACTTTTAATAACTGTCCATGCGTTTCTATGCCAACAGTATTTCTGGCATATTTTTTATTATGACGACGTTTCTTACAATGGATAGGAGGCAATGTAGACAGAATGTATCACACATACAATAAATTTACAACAGCTAAAACAACTCTTCACTCTCTCGAGTCAGAGATCCTAAGAGGCCACTTTCATACTCTCTGACTTCCCTATGCTGCTTAAGCATCATGAAGAGACAGTAATCAACATTCATATCCATTTTCAACAAATTTGATTATATGAATATGAACAAGGGAGGATTAGAATTTCATATTGTTCCACTGCTAAGAAAAAGATAGCTATTTTGGTTAATTCTGGTTTTATGAATAGTTTGTTTATACATTATTACTGCCAAAATTCTCCAGATAGAATAAAAGCATGCATTTTCATAAGTTCTTTGAAGGAAGTTGTATTTACCTTAAAATTACCAGGTAGTAAGGTTACTTGGGTTTCTGAAAATATAGAGAGGTGTGTATGCATGTGCATACGTGTGTGTGAAGCTAGAGACAGGTATCTTGCCATCAAACAATTTAATATTTTTAAGAAGAGAATTTCAGAGCTCTTTTCTAGGACAATACTACGAAGTTCTGAAAATTGGCATTTTTAGCACAAATATATAAAAAAGTTTTTTCTTCCACTCTTCCTTTTAAACAAATCTTAAGATTGTTTCCTAAAGTTCTCTTTTATAACCACTGTCAAAATAACTGAGAATGATGATGTGAAACTAGGAAAAAGTAAATTTAGGCTGAGCATCAGAACAAATGAATGGTGAGGAAATAACCAGAACTCCCAGTCAGAGAGGATAAAGCACTTTCATTTGAGTGATTTAGAACTTGGAAATTCACTTCAGAGAAAAATCCAGCACTTGGCAAAGAATGACCCAGATAAGTATTGGCTGCTTAAACTACTTTCTAAGCTGATTGTGTGATACGTATGACAGACTATCATTCTATCTATTTACTTCTTATTGCTCCTTTATGATAATGTAGTTGGTATCATATAACATTACAGATTCATCTCTGCAGCATTTTTACAGAGCAGCTCAGGCAGACAGTTTTTAATAGGGCCATAATCCCAGCTGAAGAGAAAACTGATGTGACCATTTCTTAAAGGGTAAAAGGCATCTGTGAATTATTTCTACAGGTTTCAGTAATCTCTTGATATTTATTGGGATCATGTAACTAAAAATAGTTTCACTAAGCTATATCACTGTAATAATTAAGAATATGGTTAAAATTGAAGTTGTACTATGCATTTCTCTACTTTTCATTTTAATATAGTGATATTACATTTCTTGATTTTTATTAAAAAATCTGTGATGAAACTTAGCATCCCACATATCTATATAAATATCAAGCTAGTGTTTGGAAATTTTTTTTGTTATTCAGATGTTCCCAATTCACATTCAGGAGCAAATACTTTGAAATTGTTCAGAGACACTGAGATTCTGCTTCGGTTATACATTTTGGAGGATAATACACACACATGCATACTCATCTGAAGATTTTGTAAATGGTCTCTTATCTCTAAAAAGACAATACACAGATAAAAAGATGAACTGAAAGTTCATGGTAAGCTAAATTCTTTTCCAGAGTAGTTGGGATGTGACTACAAAAAGCTAGTGTTCAGCAGACAGGGCTCTGACATAATTTTCTGCATCACAGGTTCATTTATTATCTCAGGAATTCCACTTCTCCCAGCACGGACTCGGTGTTCACCACAACCATTTCAAATTCCTAAATAAGAGCTCCATCTTGCCCTTGCTCCTTGCATACCAGTAGTCAACTCTCTAGCTAACTGAAACTGCCAGGTAAATCTATGCAACTGAGAAATTAGCCATGGTGTCATACAGCTGTCTTTCCAAATTAAAACCAAACCAACCAAATAAAAAATGAAGACTTTCAAACAGAAGATGGAAAGCATGTGAGCTGGCTTGTAGATTTATTGCAACATGCAAGTATTATTTCCTTCTTCCAAGAAATTATGTTATATTGATAACCGCAGCCATAATGTCTAATGCCAATTTTTTTCATATTTTTTCAGCATTTTACCCTTGGATAAGTCAATCAGTATTCCATAGCTTTCAAAAAAATATTGTCCAACAGCAGAGAAGCAGAATATCTTCAGAACATGAACAACCAAATGCATCTGATGATATTTCCAAATGTATAGATTTGGCTTGGTGTATCTAGACTTAGGAAAGAAAGAAAACATGAGAGAAATAAAGAAGCAATTTTCAGAAGTCATTCTCTTCCCAGGACAAGGACAAGGATGAAAGAAACATGATTGTGACTTTGAAAGCTTTTGGACCCACTGATGATCAGGAATACCAAATGTTCTCTCAGTTAAAATAGATTTGATAAGTCATTTTTTCATGCACCAGGAACAGATGCTTAAATGTAAGTTGGGAGTGAAATAAACTACATTTTCATTTACATACTTATGTGGAATTTAAATTCGTAATCAATAGATTTTTCTCATGATTTCTCAATTCTCTGTGATATGTTTTTCCACACCCTTTCATGCTATGGCTTGATAACAGTACTTAACACTGATGAAGAAATAGTTGCTTTAAAGGTTAAGTCTTGTTCACCTTAATTTTAAAGGCCTTGACTCATCTTTCTCAGAACATCTCCTGAATTAGAGGATTACTAATGCAAAGCTATGGTTTAGCCACAGTTTTTCATCTCTTGCCCATCTCTTTCATACTACTTCAATTTCACAGATATTATTCTCCAATTATTTTAGCTTTACTGATTAATCCTTATAATATAGATATTGATACATGTACACCAATTTTCCAGGATCACATTACAGCTAGATTTAGCAGAGTATGACTGTGGCAAGAAATGCCTGCAATGTACATAGCTATATTCATTTTTACTTTAAACTCAGCTGAATAATAGCAGCAATAAACATTATTTGGACCGACAGAGTATAAGTTTTTTCACTAAAAGGTTCCTTAACATAATGCTTTCATAAGATATTAATTAGAGAAATGTGCACAAAGGACAATGGATTAGTAATGAAAAGTGGTAGTAGAACTCAAACTATCTTTTTATTGATTTTATATCAATAACGCAATATTTGAGTAAACAATGTTAAAAAGCTAACATACTTTGTAATCTCATTCATCTTTTGCCTTTATTTGGAAATTAAAAGGAACTGTTTGTCCCTTTGAACTATTCATCAGATAAATAATGCACTACTGAACAGGAAGCAAAGAATTAGAATCAGTGGGGTGTAACCATATCTGTAGCCATTTAGTTATGTAGTTCTTGAGTATTCTTATTTGCCAGAAAGTGTGTATTAACTACATTTTCAATGCTTCAGAGAACCAACTGACTTCCTCTACCCCGATGAGATATATTTTGCATAGTGGCAACCTATTTCCTTGTTGAGTCTTTTGCATTGAAGGGTGAGAAAACCAAGACAAGAATAGATGACATATTTCAGACTTACCACAATCTCTCAGCTTTTTTACAGGCTTCTTACAGGAGAAAAATGTCTGACTGACTGCCACGTGGATGCCTTCACAGTGAGACTCCCTAAAAAGTCCTCAAACTGATCAGGCAAAGAATAATGACATTTCTCTCCATGCCTCTTTCCAAGGTGGATGAAGCATCCATGGAGCCAGGAAGACTAGCGAGAAGCAAATTAAAACCCAGGAGAGATCACTTCAGGTAGCTTTGCATAAGTTTTCATATTTGTTCTTCAGACTGTAAGAGTTGCTCTGTACTTTGCAGAACTTTATTGTTGCTTTCAGAAAGTCAGAAACGATGAGAAGCGCAGATGTCCTTCTTAGGGCATGAACTTAGATTCTGGGGCTTGTTTGACATGTTGCTGTTGATTTTTGGAGGTGAGCACAATATGAGTGTCTGATTATAGAGTATGCTGCCTACCAACAAACCATCAGAATGTATCAGCTCCAGAGCCAGCCATTGCTTTGAGATTAAATTCTCTTTTCAGCCCAGTTTCCTTGAAATGACCAGCCAAATAATGTTAAAAGTTTTCCCACCTGTATGACTATTTCCTGTAGAAAATACACACATAAATTTAACTACATCATATAAATAGGAAAAAAATCAGATCTGCTGAGACAAGATTGAACGTTTGAAAGAAATCACTCCCTCCTTCCTTCCTCTCTCTGTCCCTCCTCTATATCTGTGTCTTTGTCCTTTATGCAGTTAATCTTCTTTTAATTACTTCTAACATTTGCTGTAGTTCCTTTTAAAAGACTCCTCTTATGTTAGAGGATCCTTCTTTGCTATGTCTGAATTTTTTTCTGCATTGCAGAAAATTTTTCCCAGCTGAGCATACTTGTTTGTTCTCAGAGACAGAGTAATTTTTTCCTGTCTCCAGGAGCCTCTGCATTGCCCACCCACAGCCAGAACATACAACCTGGCAGCCCTCCTTCCTGCTGCCCAGCCGCACCTTCTTAAACAAAGCATACAGGAAACGATACACATACACTCAACCAAGAACAAACAGATTTAAAATTTCTGCCAACTTTCACTTAGTTCACACCCTCCTTTTACCTTAATTGCAAGGCCTGAGGTTGTGCCAATGGCTAACTGCCGAACAGTCTCCTAGGTTCTGGGATGGATTTTAAACAACATGAAATAAATAACATGAAATCGGAAGATTCGTTCTTTATTTCTTTCCTATCCACTCTGCAGATTTAAGCAACAGATTTAAAAAATCTGACAGATTATAGTGTGACTGGTTGGATTACTAGAGTAAAATTAATGATTTAAAAATTACAGCCACTATGTTCTGTATCTCATTGTTTCTAAAGAGACACAGTCTACACTAATAAAAGTGGATCAACATTTAGCCCTTTAAAAAAAGTTTAAAGGACATATTTTTTTCTGTTCAATCTTATCACTTCATTCCAACTGAAATGTAAATAAAATTATACTCAGGAAGATTTGATCGCTTTCCAGAATTTTTGAAGATAGGCTGTGAGGCTGGTTGTTTTGCTTTAGACTTTGCTTTGGAGGTTTTTAAGATCTTATTTCAGAAGTTCTGAATATTTAAATAAAAAATGGGCACTTTCCCAAACATAAGACGTACCTGCTTGCTTCTGATTAAGATAGATTTTTGGCAACTGCTAACACTTCTTACACTTTTTACCTACACGTGATATTGTATCTTGTATGGTTGAGCTGACATTTTCAGGTCAATTAATATTACCCCATAGGAAAAAAATGTGGTTACTTACAGAAAGACAAATATAATACCTGATTAAAGCAATTTGGAACATTTTGTGGAAGAAAATTTTGGTGAAATACAGGATTTTATCAAAGCAGAAAAAAAAATTACAAGCATACATCTGTTCCAACCAAGCTTTTAATGAGAAAACTAGGTTTGAAACACATCCAGAAAGTGAAGAAGTGATGCTTGCTTTCTTAGTATCTCTGCATATAAGCCAAAGTCCCACCCATCAATGTATAGAGTATGACTGGCATTTATTCACTGACTGATTTCCAATTTTACACACACAAGAAAAATAAACAAGCAAACATCATTTTTGATCATTATAGTGTGATAGTGAAAAAGAAAAAGAAACTTTGAAAGCTATTCACACACTAAATCCTTAGTTATTGCAGAGCGTTTTTGTATAGATGTGCTAATCTTCCTGTGCTGCGTATCAGTAATTGAAATTACACAGAGAAAAGCAATTACAGTTTTAGAAATATTTTTACTACATCAATATTTAGATTTCAGTTATATCTAAACATGTTCTCATGTTTCTATCAGAAAAAAAAAATTACCCACTTTAATTTCAGTTTGTGTCCCCATGAAGTCTGGGACCTTCCATAAATATTTTGTTAATAACTGAAAATAAATGGATAAATTTGTGTGATCTGAAGTTAAAATGTTTTTTCTTTTACATGCAATTCTCATTTGCATTTTTCTTTAAGTCATATTAGCAGATACTTTTTAATTAAGCTGGAAGAAGGAACTTATTCTAAAATGAATGCCCCCATGGAAAACTTTGTTCTTACAGTTTGAGCACCTGAACAGTGTAGAATAATTTTACTGCTATAACTTTCTTGGAAACATTGAAGATTCTGGAGATTAAGTACAGTTTCTGTTACATTCTATGCCTTTCACTATGGACAAGTAATTCAATTTCTCTTTGCAGTTTGCCCCATCTAAACCATCTAAAAAGTGTATTAGACTTTCCCATCTTGTCTAG
This sequence comes from Tauraco erythrolophus, assembly GCF_009769465.1. Taxonomy (NCBI): domain Eukaryota; kingdom Metazoa; phylum Chordata; class Aves; order Musophagiformes; family Musophagidae; genus Tauraco; species Tauraco erythrolophus. The sequence goes on from NC_141468.1 coordinate 49,431,841, forward strand.
TTGTCTTGGAAACAATCACAGGAGGGAACTGGCTCTGATTTTCTACATCTATTTTGCTTTTCAGAATTCTCTAGTTTAGATATCTAGTGAATTACCGAACATTACTACCATATTAAAATAAAATGTTTACTGGGAGACAAAAAATTAGGGTCTTTTACAAGTTGTTTGTTAATGAAAAGAACCTCCAGTCCAAAGGAAGAAACAAACAGTCAAAAGAAAACGTGGATGCTGTAAGTTAAAACGTGAATATTCTATTTTGTCCTGGGTATGAATTTGAATGTCTGATTTTGATATTTTAGGTTAGATTTAATTAGTAATGTTAATTAGTTAAATTAATTGAGACTCTCATAGATCAAAATAGTGAAGCTTTATAATAAAATTTTCATTAAAGTGTAAGCTTCTGAAAAGTTTAGTCACAGTCTGGCATTTTTGTTTCTCATGTGTTTTTTAATTTAAAAAGCACAAATGTTCACTTTCTTAAAGTCTAAAATATGGTCATAATCCAGATCAACTGCTAAATTGTTTATCTCCACATTCCATGTTTATGATTGCCAAGTGGGGTAGCAAAAATTGTAAAATTATGCACAACTTGACATTTTGCTATCCATTCTAGTGCCTTCCTCTCTCCACTGTCACCACCAAGTTTACTAGCACAGAAGAATAATTACCCACAATAGGTGTCTTTCATGTAATTATGCTAGATGCTACAGTCAAAAGTAACTTGTGACTAACATCACCAAAATAAATGTTTTGCTAGAAAATATTGAAGGGAAAAAAAAATCATTTTTTATCCCCTTTTTAAGTGTCAGGCTAGTGAGGACAGAAAAGAAAGTGAGGGCTGGTGATGGAGCTGTATGACATCAATCAGTAAATGTGTTTGCAATCTCCACTCAGCCTGGACATTTTGGGAAAATTCACAGATGTATATTATGACTGCTCTGTGAGGAGACAAGGGTAAGAATAGGTCTTGAATGCATTCATTATTCCAGTCTGTAGAGAACTTCAAACTCATATCATAGTTTTAAATGACACTTGTTTTAAGTGGTCACAGCTTCTGTCCTTTTTCTAAGCTCCAGAATTCAACTATTTTTAGAACTGTTAAATCCAGGGTGAATTTGAGACCTACTTGTGCTCAGTGGATCACCCAGTTAAACACTCGGCTTTTCATTCTTTAATGAACTCTGACAGGTAACAAGCTAACAGAGTTGCCAATGCATATATATGGAGTTTGAAAGATGACTGGAGTTTTTAACTTATGAATCAGAAAGCTCAACATGTTTTCGTGAATATGATCATACTCCACACGTGTACATTCATGAAAATGAATGTAATTACTAGCACATGAACACATTCCATGTCTGGTTGATTCTTCCTTTAGAGGAAAGATAATATTACCAATTCCAGTATTGCCTATATTCATGGGGAATTGTCGTGGGTTAGGCCAATCTGGCAACTAAACTCCATGCAGTCAGTCTCTCACTCCAGTAAAATGGAGAGGAGAAAAATATAATAAAAAGACTGAGGGTCGAGACAAGAACAGAGGAGCACCCACCAACCACGGTCCCGGGCAAAAGAGACTCAGTTTCCTTAAAGCAAAACAGTTCATTAACAGCTACCTAAAAAAAAACAAAAGAGGAGGATACTTACTTACTTGAGAGGATAACAAGAAAACAAGGCCAAATCTTAAAAATAACACCACTCCCCCCCTTTGCCTTTTCTTCTCGGCTCTACCTTCTCCCCCCAGCGGCGCAGGGGGGGAGGGAACGGAGGAGTGCAGGTCAGTTCATTCCATGTTGTTAAGGCTGCTTCTCTTAAAGGAGAAGGAGTCCTTACACCATTGTCCCTTGCTCCAGTGGATCCCCTACTCAAGAGGAAAATCCACAGACTTTTCCAGCGTGAGTCCTACCCGCAGGATGCAATCCTTACCCCATCGGATTGCTCCAGCTGCGGGCTTTACCACAGTCTCGGATTCTTAGGAAGTTGTTGCCACTCGCTCTGGCGTGGGTCGCCATGCAGAATTTAAATGCGCCTCCATACAGACTTAAAATGCGTAAATGCATAAATGTGCCTCAATCTGTGCCCATAATTCACAGTAGTCTCAGGCTCAGGCATCTCCTTTAAACAAAACACCTCCCCATCGACGGGGGTTTTCCCACGGACTTAGATGCGTACCGTACTCAGGCTCAGGCATCTCTTCTCGACGTGGATCCTCCACGGGCTGCGAGTGGGTCTCTGCTCCCCCAAGGACCACCTTTAGCTGCAAGGGGGAGAGCTCGCCGTCTCACCACTGGTCTGCAAGAGGGACTCAGCTGCAGCACACGTCCCGCTCCATCTTCACTGACCTGGTGTCGGTGTGGCCATTTGTCTCAGATCTCAGTCCTTTCTGTGTGAACTCGGCCTGGTGGGCACCCCGGGAGCGGGGCTCTTCCCGAGTTCACCAAGCGGCTCCGCCGCCGCCATCCTCAGCAGGTGGCACTGACCACCGGGGAGAGGGGGGCCGTGCTCCCCTCCCTTCTCCTCGCTCCTGGGCACAGGCACACCTTTCCGGTTCCTTTGTCCCAACGTAAATAGGGCAATTTGCAGAGGCGCTGATTGGCTCAAGCCCCGAAGGGGATGGGAGTCCGTTCTGATGGGCAGTTTCTGCCACCAGAACCTCCCCCCCCCACATAAAACCATGACAGGAATATTTAACCAAAGATGATCTAAGAACTTCTAGACAGGTACATTTATATTTCCCCTTCTCAGACAAGGAAGCATGCTCTCCTGAAATACACAAATATTCTTCTGGAAAAGGGACATAATCAATTTCCTGCAGAATCCTCTTCATGATGACTGAGGTATGGATAACCCAGTTCATGACACAGAAGAGCAGAGCATGGAAGTAAGCTATGAGAGCAAGTCCTTCAGAGGACTGGAGGTGGAACAAAGAACAAACGAGATCAAAGCAGCAGTCTCATATTCCAAGAGAAAACATGTAGATACATAGAAATATATGTGCTAGTACCAAACTAGTCCAGTAGAATGTAACATTTTAAGTCTCTTACTTAATAAAATCCATTAGGATATTCAGGATAAAAGACTTAGTTTTAACTTATGCCAAATGCTTGAGTTTTCTTATGAAGATACTAGACACATAGCATCAGCAAACATTTCCCTGTATACGTTTTAATCAAGACAATCTAATGTGCTTATATATATATATTGTCCTTCTATATATTTACACTGTGCTAACATGAGAATATTGTTGAAAGAGACCTGAATTCAAACACACTCGAAGTATGGAGCATTAGTGAGATGTGACCAGATAGTATGGGTAATTGGTTTTAAGAGAATTATAAGGCTTCATTCAAAGAAAAGCAGAAAATAAAAAAAGGAGAAAGCTGTGCAGCTCTGTTGAAAAATAAGGAGATTTTAAGAGTCCTATTTATTTTTCTATAGTATATTTACAAACTGCTATCCATGAAAGGAAGACACTCAATAGCCCTACTCAGTGCCAAGTATTACTTTAACAGACAGTTAGCAGTTTTGCCATCTCACAGTTTGATTACACTTTGATTATTAGAGTGATTTATCATTTCCATTGGTGTCACTTTTTTTGTAAGGAAAATAATTCATAGGGTGACCAGTTCTGGGACACAAAGAACTGTGAAACAGGACAGACAATCATATTCTGCCTACTCAAATTTCCACCTTGGTTTTTAGTAATTATTTTTTTGTAATCATGTTACTTGTAATAACTAGTAAAAACATTGGTTAGGCATTAACCTGCGCAGTTCACAATCAGATAGTCTTGGCTTGAAAAACTTATTTAGGAAAGGAAGTGGGAAAAGAAACATGAGAATTTTAATTGCCTTCTTGAGAGTGATACATTAGGCTAGTTGAAGATCTGACAGTAAAAGGTGGTACTCTTGAACTCCAGTTCAAAACCCTGTATCTATCAGACCAGGATCGCACAATGACACAATGGTTGAGATTGGAAATGACCTCTGGAGGTCACCTGGTCCAATCTCCCTGCTCAAGCAGGGCCACTTAGAGCCAGTTGCCCAGGCATTTGAATATCTCTAAGGAGGGAGATTCCACAACCTCCCTAGGCAACCTGTGCCAGTGCTCCATCACTCTCACTGTAAAAAAGTGTTTCCTGATGTTCAGATGAACTTCCAGTGTTTCAGTTTGTGCCCATTGCCTCTTGTCCTGTCACTAGAAGCACTGAAAAGAGCTTGGCTCTGTCTCCTTTACATACTCTGCTCAGGTATTTGTACATCTTAATGAGATCCCCCTGAGCCTTCTCTTTTCCAGGCTGGACAGTCCTAGCTCTCAGTCTTTCCTCATAGGAGGAATGCTCCATTCCCATAATTGTCTTAGGGGCTCTTCACAGGATTCTTTCTATTATGTCCATGTCTCTCTTGTACTAGTTAGTCCAGAACTAGACTCAGTACTCCAGGTGTGGCCTTATCAGTACTGAATAAAGGAGAAGGATCACCTCCTTGAACCTGCTGACAATGGTTTACTTAATGCAGCCTGCAATACCACTAGCCTTTTTTGCTGCAAGGGTACATTCCTGACTCATATTCAACTTGGTGTCTGCCATGACCCCCAGGTCGTTTTCTACAAAGCTGCTTTCTTGCTCAGTGGCCCCCAGAATCTGTTGTTGCATGGTGCTGTTTCTCCCCAGATGCAGGGCTTTATACTTATCCTTGTTGAACTTCACGAGGTTCTTGTCAGCTCAGTTCTCCAACCTGTCAAGTTCACTCTGAATGGCAGCACAACCTTCTGGTGTATCAGCCATGCTGCCCAGTTTCGTGACTCTGCCCCATCATCCAGATCATTAAAGAAGAGCCAGTCTGGACTAGATCCACTGTTGTTCTGTGGGATACACCACTGGCTACTGGCCTCCAGCTCAGCTTTGTGCTACTGGTCACCACCCTCTGGACCTGATCATTCAGACAGTTTTCAATCCACCTCACTGTCTGCTTATCCAGCCCATACTTCAACAGCTCCTGTATGAGGTTCTTAAGGAAGACAGCATTGAAAACCTTACTAAAGTCAAAATAGACAGTATCCATTGCTCTCCCTCATTTAACAAGACAGTCATTTCATTATAGGAGGTCATCAAGCTGGTCAAACATGATATAAGTATATTTCTTAGTAAATCTATTACAATTCTCTTTTAATTTATAGTGCCTAGTTCAAGTGTCAGAAGCTAAAGCATTAAAATAAGAATTAAAGAGAATATACTACCTAAGTTTTAAAGATAACAATTAAGAATCATTGCAATGTAGAAACAAGGAAAAAATATCTTTTTTTTCTCATTAATTACTGAAAATCAGAGAAAAGTGATTTCTTTACTAAGAAAACACCATGACTGGAACCCAATTCTGATGTGTGTAAAACAAAGTTTTCAGATTTGTGAGTTCTGTCAATATATCAGTAACCTCAAGCCGTAATATTGCAAATATTCCAAGTATGGGATTTCTTTTATTGTTTTCTTAATTCCTGCCAGATGACTCACCAATTCATCTCCAGTGTTCAACAACAAACATATTCTTAAGCTTGGATGATACTGCTTGATATGAATGTGCCTTATTCTTCTCTGTGCTTTCATGTCTACACTTAAAGCAAATCTCTTATTTTTTTTATAGATACCATTTCAGGCTTGAGCAATCCTTTGATCAATAGTACTGCCATCTGCAGCACTATAAGTTCAAAGTATAAATTCAGTAATGGAGAAATGAAGTACAGTTGTCCTGGTAAGATTACAGACAATGAGATGGAAATGGAGAAAGGGAGACGGGTGCAAAACAAAAAAAACTCATAGCTGTACTTAATGTTTGTGTGCTACTCTGTTATTTTATCTTAGTTACTTATAAAGTATGGCAGGACATCAGTCTAGTAATTAACTGTTGAATTTAACTTGTGATGGAGCAATACACAGGAATATCTGATTTCTGTTATCTGAAAAGTTTTACATATGAAGCAATTAAAAGATAGCAGTGTTTTGTTTACAGACATTCTACTCTGTGATTTATCTGTTAGATTTTATCACATAGCATGCACATATTTTTGGAAAATGAGTCAGTCCTTGCAATTGCCCAAAATTCACTCTCGTTCATTCAGTTCCTTCTTGTGCACTCTATGTTATCGTAACTGTTGTTTTTTCAGTGTACTCTATGTTCCCTTCACCATAATCAAATCAGGAAAGTGATGATCAAGATTACTCCTACTTAGGACAGCTACTTTCATTTCTCAAAAACTTATAAAAGTAGTAGCTATATATATCTGTCTACAGGTATTAGCACTTACACTGTATTGTTATTTTTTTTATATTTTAAGTAGTGGTAGAATTTTTTTGCATAATTTCCTGACATGTGTTCTGCTTGTCTTCATCACTGTACTTGACTTTGCAACTATTTTATATACAGAGAAAAAGCAGGTGGAAAACAGAGAGCTTTCAAGAAAACAGGAAACCAAGCCTGTATCTTCCAGGTCTTAGACCAAGATCATAGAACTTGAGGCATTTTTGCTCCATACTTATCATTCCCTTTTATTTAAAAAATAAAATACACTTCTCAAGATTTTGTCTTTATGGTGAGCTTGTTATGTTATCCATTCCCAAATAGTGTTATACCAAACATATAGCTAGTGTTAGTGTGTATTGGTGTTTGTGTCAGATCATCAAAGCAATATTACTCGAGTAACTTTAAAAGAGATGATGAAGTACACGTGGTACATCCCTCGCCACATTGAAATACTATCTCAGCCATTCTCTCCAGTAAAAAATAAGCAGTATTTGCTTGAGACTTCTTTTTCTATCCATAAGTAAATCTTCCCAGAGTGGAGCACGTTGCATTCCTGAGACAGTAAAATATTTCAGCTCACCTTGTAATTTAGAGGATTCATTTCATCTCCTCTAGCCACCATTGAAACCTTTCATTACATATCTGAGGTTTTGAGGTCAACAGTATTCTTAATTTGCACAACAGTGATCAATAAAGTAAACAGTAGTAAAAATGTTCTGCACCATTTTGTCAACACTTAACTTCCTTTTTTTTTCTTTTTCCATTTGAGAAGTTTTAAAACAGCCACAGCTTATAGCAGACATCTGTTTCTGTTTATCTTCAAATAATGAAAACCTCTTCCAACCACATCCAGTACAGGACTTTATAGTGTAATAGAGATTTTGTATTTTGACCAATTAAGTCACCTCAAATTGCTTTCTTTACCTGAAGTAAGTGCTTCAGGTATTCTTATGAGATATTCTTAGCAATAATTTCCTTTAAAGAAAGTCTGAAAGAAAAATCAAAACTAGATCTGTAACAACTTCACAGGAGGATAAAATCAGCTCCAAATGCTATTGAAAATTTCAGAGTGATAATGGCTGGAGGCAACAAAATGGGAAATTCTTTGCTAACAAGTTAAGTATTAAACAATAAGCTGCAGCTATTACATCATAAATTAAAGCCTTTTTTTTCATTATTTAATGTCTTTCACACTGAACTCGGCATTATATTTTTTTTTCTAAAATGAGAGCTCACTTTTCTTATGTCTTAGAACTATTATGGCAACCTTTCTCTTGAGTTTAAATTGATCATAGCTGCAGTTCACCAACTTCTATGCACTCAGATTTGCAAACAAGTTATGGCTGAATTGCTCTGTCTACCTCCATAGATCTTGTTAAGAGAAAATTCAACCAAATTATATCATCATGTATTTACCACAGGCTAAAAGGATGACCAGAGTTACATATTGCAACTTAGTTGATGTGTGATAACTTGTGCATTATTCGCACTGAGTTAATAAAAATAAAGTTTTATTTGATGGGTCTGAACACTCTTTTAGGTACTTTTAAGTCCTTGGAATCCATTTTAAAAAAAAACCTGTTTACAATACCATCTGAGCCATTTGCTTCTGGCACTCTTAATATTCAAAAGCTGACGGAAAATGTGAATTTTAAAATTTTCATACAATAAATAGAAAATCAGGTGGTTTAGAATGGAACATGAAATACTCAGAACACAAAGAATGGTAATAGAAGTCAGAACCTTTCAGCTGGGATCGCTGAAAACCCTTGAGTGCCTTAAATCTAGAACTGTGTACAAGAGTGGTGGAGGTGTTTGAGATGTTTGTTCTCAGGAACTTCAGGCTGAAATTTTGTGTCTCGGAACACAGTCCTTTATTCCTATCTTTCAAAAATGAGATTGGTCATTTCTGCTTTTTTCAAGGCACCTCAGCTCAGTGTTTCAAGGCATGGTGTGCAGAGGTAGTGGGAGATGCAGATTTAGCAGGTATTTTTCTGGCAGAAAGAAAATTATGTTACATAGAATAGTCACAGCCTGGGTGAATGTTCCCAGCAGGAAAACAGACAGCCTAGTGGTTAAACTATTCTTGAAAAAGGGAGATTTAAAATCCCTCAGACTAAGGAAGACATTGAATTTAGCTGGTGGATACCTTCAGCACCAGTCTTTATCCTCCAGTCCTCTACAGATACTACAATGTTACCACATATAACATAATATCCTCTGGTTAATGTGGGTAATCTAACTAGGCTGAGCTTTTTCCCCGTGTCGTCTAAAACCATAACGAGAATAAGGCAAACCAGAATCTATGCGAAGGTAAGATACAGGCACCCTGAGGCCAGTAATTGGACACTCAGATGATGGAGCACAAAGCTCATTGTGCTTTGCATAGTTCTTTATTCTTGTTTCCAACACACAGTGACCTATTTAAATAATGAGAAAAGAACATTAGTGCAATACAGTATTTAATATATTAATCATAAAAGATATTACAAAGGCCTTTCATTAATGTATGAGAGTCACCACCCAGCACTACCTACCTCATGACTAGTTTACAAGCGTCTTGTTCCAGAAACACGAGCAATTCTTTCTGTTTGAAATGTCAATCAAGCGATGTTAACATATGGTCTTCTTTCCTACTTAGATAATTCTGCCAACATTATCGTGGACATTAGAAACCATTATTTTGGAGATAATTCCCCTTTGGTTTTCCTACTCAATTCAAATATCTTCCACAGCATATTTATCTATCTTAGTTTCTGGCATGAGTTTGATTGCATGCACAGCAATAGTACAGAACTGTACCAGTTTTTCAGCATGACTAATTACCTCAAGCGGGCAGAGAGAGACAGCCGCACCAACAACACGCCCACTATCTTTTTGCATAACGTGTACTTTACACTCACCAATCTGTTCACATATAGGGATATTTTTTTCAGCCATTATGACCAAGAATTTTAAAGAGATAACATGTAGAGGAAAAGACTGGCAGTAGAAAAAGCCAAGCTGGACAAATTTCATTCAGCAAATGTAGCGAGTCCAAATTATGTCTGTTCAGAGCTATTGAGTTAATCTAGAAAGTGTGTAGATACTTTTCATCTTCACACAGTTACATATTTCCTGACTGCATCCCTTTTAAGAGACATTAACTCATGTATCACAAACAATAAATTCCACTCCATTTAGTTTAAGATAAACTAGAATTTTCACAGGTAATTTTAAAAATATATTTAATGTATAACATATCCAATATACACCATACACCATACGCTAACCCTATATACTACATATAGACATATGTACAATATATATGTTTATATGTAATGTATGTATTTTGATAGACTGCATAAGCACTTGGACTTCACGAAGCTCATGAAAATACATTTTTCTGCCTCATTCCTATAATTAAGCACCAAGCTATGAAATAGTATTCAGTAGTCGTACACATCCTTCTCTGGAGTAGGAGCTGTGCTAAGACCTGGGAAGATCCATATCACAGAGGAGTTGCTCTGTACAATGTGTCAAGGGGGAGGCCAGCATGCACTGATTCCAGCTATTCGTGACCTGTAAAGGACAGTGCTTCTGCACTGAGTTACAGCATATGGCTCTGCAAAGAGAAGTCAGAGAGTCACAAATGATTTCTCAGAATCTCAGAACTTCTTTGAACTTTTCTCTTTAGCTCCGACTACTATTTCTTCATTAAAGGAAAGGATCATAGAAAACCTGTTCAGTGGTATTGTTACATGTATATGGAGTTAATTCATGTTTAATTTGGGCAGCATTTATTGTCCGTCTCATTGTTTTTCCTGGAATAGCAGGAAGACAACTTTAACTTCTCATCTTATTTATCACACTGCCATTGTGCCCTTGCTTCATGTTCAGCAAATTCAGTCACAGAATGACAACGTATTTTAATTTATCTCAAGATGAGGAATTTGAAATTTTATATGAAGCATTTTCTTCCTCCAGCCAGCCAGCATTGCAGTATATACATAAGGAATCAGTGATGAAAAAGTAAAATAAAAAGATATACCGCAGTCATCCAATACCTACCGTAGTTGTCTGTCTGTGGTCTGATTCTTAGAGAGGAGGGAGCAAGCTGTGCCCAGGGTGCTAGTGGGAGACATTATAATTCAAGCCCAAGGCAGATCCACTTGTGGGAGTACAGAAATCTGTGCTTCAGCCAGGTGAGGTCAGCTTTCATTTACTGCCTGGTCTACACTGATGGCAACTGAGGTTACCTTTCTGGATGAGCAGACTGCATGCAACTGGAAAACTGTAAAAGACATATTGTTTGAAAGTCAGAACAGGAAACTTACTGAGAGGGGTGGGTAAGGTCTCTCTATTTAAGTGCCTATTCCCTTCTGAGCTTTTGTGCTGAACAGAGATAACCATCTGTGCTAAATTGTTAGTTATGGTTTTGTAACATCAGCATCTGCTGATAAAGAAGATAAGGGAATATGTGCCTGCAATAGCTGAAGCCTCATTTACCACATCAGAATTCACTTTCTAATTGTTCAGTTTTATTTTAGCCAGAGTGCAGGTGTTGTCACTCCTTCTGCCACTGAAAATAATTTAGAATAAGATTCATCCATAGAATGCTAGTTTTTGGGTTTGGTTTTATTTCAAATTTATTCTGGATTTTTGTACACAAATAAAAAGTATAAATTTTGTCCTGCATGTCTCAAATATATTAAAAGAAAAAAATAATGTTTTCTAAAGGTTGTTTTTCTACGTAACCACATGCTCTCAATCTAAAATCATAGTTTTTAGACAAGGGAGAGATGAAAGTGAAATCTCTTGGAAGATCACAGAACATATGTCTCTTTTGTGCCAGCTGTAAAATATTAGCCCAAAATGTCTGCCTGTCTGCTACTGACAATTCTTGACAAATTTTAATGTTGCAGCACACGAGATATTAAGTCACAAAAAATCAGTCGCACTCAAGATTGGCACATAGCCACACACCTGCACTAAACACAGTCTGCACACATACTGTTTTGATATGACGTATCAATTTGATATGAAGTGTTGTATTTCAAACTGTCAACATCCCTGTTAGGTTTGCAGACAGCAGTGTGAGCACAGTGGATGATTTAACGGAGGACGGTAGGATATATTCTCAGTGCCTGAAGTACTGGGAGCCTCCGTATCTTCTATCGAGGGAACTTCTGTGCCACTGGAACTGCGATCCGAGCACTTATGTGGCTGGGGACAGTCAGCTTGGCTCTTGTGGTCTTGCCAGCTGAGCTTCAAATCCAGTCATGCCAGACCAGAGATGGTTACATGAAAAGTGCTTCAGTTGTCTCTGTATTGTGCTTCCAGAATCCACAGTGATTGAAACTCTATGTGAAAACACCTAAACTGGCTTCCATCAGACTTGTTAGCTAAAGCTCCACATGGCAGGAAAGCATCTGCATTTCTTCAGGGTCCAAGCAGCCATCAAGATGTTGTAACCACACTTGCGCAATGCTGTCTATAAGCACCTGTACCCCACTGGGCAGTGTACGCAGCACAGCTAATCTGAAACTGAGTGAACCGTCAATGGGTGATTGAGTTTATTTAGTGAACATTTTAAAAAGTAATAGAGATAAACTTTGCATCAACCAGAAGCTGAAATTCAAGAAGGAGCTGGAATCATAATCTGACTGTCTCTACAGCAAATCACTTCCCATCATTTGTATTTGACAAAACAAACATAAACTAAAGAAAAAATTGAATAACTTTTGCATGGAGATGCAGCTTCAGCAAGAAGCTAGAAACTAGCCCTCTCTCCAAAAAACTAGCTTTCTTCCAAATCAGCATATTTGATTGGAATAACATCCAGGAAAATGGGAGTTCTTCATTTGGACTCAAGCAGAGGACAGAACTTAAGTCCTGTTCCTTACAGCATAGAGCTGGATGTTCTGTCTACAGGACTATTAAATCAAAGGGTTAATATGAGTACCATATGACTGGACACTAAAGGACAGCGGTTTCAGTGCCTAACTTGCAGGCAGTGTTCTGAGATGTCTGAGTTTTACAGGTCAGTTCCTGCAGTCATGAGATAAGGACCTGGCCTCCCCTTCTGAGCACTGTGGAGGAATACCAGGCTACACCTGCCTCAGCAATTAAGCCCTTGTGAAGGTGTTGATTCATTTTGGTCACAGTCCTTTCCTCAGAAGTTGGGAGACTAAGCTGGCAAGTATTGCAAAACTCAGCACCCTAGAGGGTGTGAATGCTGTCCTTCAAAACTTACCAGGTTTGAGCCATGTGCAAAAACTTTTCCTTGCAAGTTGAGAGACTCATAGAACCAAAAGTAAATGATAGGTTTACTGTTGCCAGAAGCAAGGAGATGGTTTTATCTCTACTTTAAGCAAAGAACTGTTTATATTTATTGTATCCTATGGTTAATACATATCTCCACTGGTTAATTTACACAAAATCTACAACACTTGTATACTTTTCTTTAACCAAAATACCAAAATTTTGTCTGCAATTAAAGTGGTAAATTTGTATTGCAGATATTACGCAGATTTGTTCAAGACCAATTTATCATTGATGCATTTATTGTTAAAGTAAGAAAATATGAATACTGTGAAAATAATCCTTAAATATGACCTCTAATTAAATTTATTTTTTTACAACTTAATCCCCCAATAAATTGTTTAGCTTCAAACATCCATTTGACTACCTGGCAAGGCTCAGGGATGGCATCATGTAGTGATACCTGCCAATACTTTCACTGACTTATACACAGACACAGGTCTAATTCTGACTGTCTGGAAAATTTACATTTTAATTTTACATGTATGTTTACTGTATAGATGCCTCCAAAACAAATCACAACAATTTGATATAAACCAATAATTTCCACTAGATAAAACAATAGAGAAATACCAGTCAACTTACCTGGAAAAACAGGAATGAACCCCTTAATTACATATAACAGTCATTAAGGTATAGGTCAAGTCAGATTCTAAGCTTAATTTAATTTTGTTTTCTATATGTAGATATATATATATAAATAACTCTACAATGAATGAAATACTTAGAGTTTTTTGGGGGGTTAATTTCGCAAATATTTGAAGAGGAGATGAAATAGACATGGTAACAATGAAGAAAAAGACAAATGGTTGGTGAAAATCTTTGTTAAGACATCTGCAATGGAGGAAACTGGTTTCTAGGAAATTGTAGTACTAACCTAAAATATAATTTAATGAGAAGAAAGACTAATATAAACGTGAAAAAGACAGGATAGTTTAGAACATAACAAGAAAATTCATTTTTTAAGTGATAGCATGAATAGAGCCATGTGGCACTTACTGATGAAATCAAATATTTAAACAATTAATTTGGTCAATATTAGAAATGCAAATATGTGAGCACTTCCAGATTTCTGTCCCAAAACAAGAGTTCAAAGAGAATATCTGAAGTGAAAGAGCTGTATGTATTAGGTAATCATAGCAGACTTTTCACCTCTAGAACTCTGTTTCAAATTACAACCAAAAAAGTCATCACAATCTGAAGGCTGAAATAAATTTACTTTTCTTAGTCAACTTGTTCCAAGTGAACATTTGTCCACATCACGTTTTTTATTTTGAACAGAGAGGCTCTAACAGGCTTCGTTCCTGGATTACTTTTTAACTGCAAGAAAATGTTTCCTCTAGGACAGGATGTGCTTTACGTTTATGAATAGAACTCTTCACTTGAGAGTTAACATTAAATATTATCTTACAAAAAAAACATGGAAAAGACTGAAGGGTTGCAATGAAAGTTCAAAAAGAATAGGACTCAATGCAGTTCAGTTTAACAGAAGATAAAGATAGTATTATAGACAGGAAAACAATTGGTTTCAAGAACATCTGTACAAGTGGTAGGATTTGAATAGCAGAAAATAAGGACAAAGAAGATCAAAGACATCTTGAGGAAATGTTCTACTTTCAGAAATGCCAAAGGAAAAGGAACTTCCCATGAAATGATACATAGAATTGCAGAAGCAGTTTGGAACATTGTAGTAGTTTCCATCTCTTCCATATCTTCAGTTTGGTTTTAGCTGGAGGTCAGCAACATTTTAACTTGACACAGCTCCCCCTCCCTAGGTTGAGGTCAATAAAAAGTGTACCAAAAATAAACTAAAACAAAATGAAGTGTGGCAGTGTTGCTGGCAATGTTGCCTGCATATGCACAACCAGTAAAAAAAAAAAAAAAATAGTTTAAACTAAAGTGTTTCACTGATTACCGTAACAGGTGAAAACTACATGGAGGCTTTAACTTCCTTTTCCTAGAATTCTCATTTTAAACCCACATGTTCTCGCAAAAGTTTCATGTTTCAACTTCATATATCATCTTAATCACCAGAAAGGTTTGATATTGTGAAAAGACAGCTGTACTGAGACACAGAAGTTCTCTGTCTAGCTTTAGTATAAAGTAACAGTGTTAAAGGAACACATTTAAATTAGAGAAAGTAGAGAGGTAAGCTATGAAGTTCAGAATTGAAATGAACGTGAAAGGCTAGTGCTGACACACAAATACGAATTAGAATGTGTTAATCAAATAAAATGGTAAGAGGATCAGACACTTCTCAATGAGACCAGAAGGACATTGACCAACATTAGAAGGCCTGTCTGCCATATAAAGGCCTAAAATACACAGAATTTTCAAAATATAGTACAAGAATCTTTATATATGGTTATTTACAGGATCACCACAATAATTCTTTCCCGCATGTACATTGTGTTGTGTGGTGAATTGCCTCTAGCTTGTATATCTTTGGAAAATATTGTCACAGTACATATCTTTGCTAGCTTAGATGAAAAGGTCCCCCTTATCTCCTGTGATAAACAAATGCTTTCAAGTCCTTTAAACTGGACCTCTGGTGAAAGCATGCTACTCTTTACATTTCAGTATATACATATTCTTATACCAGCATTGGATTGTCCTTCCTTGACAGGTCTAAATCTCTATGCAATGGACAACTGCAGCGCTTTATTCTAAGACTGTGACCTCACATGTGTCTCACCACTCTGCCTTCTCTCTGAAGTGCAAATGTAACCATTGCTCCACTGCTGACACTGGCTGAGACTGTGATGAACACAGCTGAGAGCAACCATAAACAGAATGTATAAAGGTAAGGTCAAATGTTTTTCTTTCATTTGTGAGGCAGAGACAATTGAAGAGTTTTGACTGACTTACCATACAGAAGAAACCATACCAAGAACCAAATGTCAAACTTCTGTCTGACAAGACCTTCAGTTACAACCTAAGAATAATTAATGCATATTCCTACGTCTGCAGGAACTCAGGATACTTACAAGAATATGTTATCTTCCTTAAAGCAAAGATTAGCAAGCATTAGAAACACGTACCCAGCTATAGGAACATTACGATCTCAGTCCTTCATCCAAGGGATCCCAGTGCTGTAGCTGTTCAGCTCAGAACATTTAAAGAACTTGCAACACCACAAACACATGTAATCCTAGAAAGGCATGTTGAGGAAATGCAGAAGAGATTCTTAGTATGGAGAAGAGATTCAAACGTATACTGAGAATGTTTCAAAAACAAAGAAACAGACTTTGTAAAAAGTGTGGTTTTGATACATCCAGAGATTAAGATCTCTTGTCTCAGATGAGCGAAAGGGCAGGAAAATTAAAATGCAACACAGCAAAAAAAATAAAGAAATGGCTCTGGGATTGTGGTCCAAGTTTGAAAATGAGGAACTTAGTGAGAATAGAGAAATGCTAATAGTCACCTCTTCTCCTCAGTCTAATAGAGACATCCATTTGTTATGATAAGCTCCATAAAACAGTCTGTATATAAGAGGTTCTGAGATATAAGGGACCTATGGAGTTGTAAAATTTGGCCACAGGCTGTTCAATTTGTGCCAGCATATGGACATGTACACTTGGCTGAAAATTTGTATTATCGCAAAATATGTTTTCTAAGGATATTTTAGATATCTGAAAAGTGTTGGAGGACAGAGTGCAATGTTCTTCTGTACCATTTACCATAACTTAGAGTCTAAATCCCACCTCAGTTTGGGCTTATGTGCTATTTTAAATTGTCCAGCAGTCCCTGGAAAGGTTGAGACTATTGTTCTACCTGTTCCTTACCATGCAGGTCATTGATAGTTAGCTTAAATGACTCTTGCAAAATATAATGGCTTTTGTGATTCCCAGCTCCAGCAATGAGGTCTTCCACATACCGCACATTCCTTGAGGTGCTGCAAGTGAGGTTTTCTGGTAGGTCCAGCAGTAAGTGACATGACTTACAGCTGTTCACGAGTGAGCATCCTAAATTAAAGAAAGCAACAATTATTATCTAAAGGTTGTCTGGATGTCTTATGAGAATATATGTCACCATGGAGAATAAATAAATAAATAAATAAATAAATAAATAAATAAATAAATAAATAAATGTGGAATTACACAATGGAATGATACAATCAGTCCCAATGTTTACCAGAACACATTTTGGAAGCTTTTTTAAGGATTAATAGACTCATAAGGACTTCCTTTATGCATTAGAAACTGCAAAATACTATGTCAAGAATTGACAGTTACCTTCGTCCATCAAAAAGAAATCTCAAAATGCAATGTATCGTTGTTCTCAGATAAAATTTTCTTTTTAATTTTTTCTTTCAGGAAGCTGAAGAAATTAAATTTGCTGTATATATGCTGAGGATTGCTGAGTATTTAAACTTTGGATCTTATTTTCTAAGAATACCAACTATCATCCTCATTATAGCCCAATAAAATTGTTGCTTTGGTTACAAGTTCTTAGATTTTATGAGTGTTTCTGGAAACAGAGCTTGTTAAGAACTTTTACTCATTTAGATCAGTTAGTAGCACACCATGTATTTTTGTCATGTGAGGTTTTCCCAGTGAAATCACCATGTAGTAATACTTTCCTTAGCAGTAATGCTAAAAATTCATGCTTATTCTGTTTGGGTTTTTTTTTTAGCTCTTTTAATACATTTGTGGAAAGATTTGGTTTTGTTCCTAGAAATATGAATCTCAGTCCTCACCAAAAAAAAAAAAAAGGCAAATAATTAATTATGAGTCATAACTATTATGACTGACTTTGTCTATATAGTCTTTTGGTAATTTATTTTAATTCTATATAAGCACTAAATTGCAAGAAAATATTTCTCAAATAGTTTATACTCCTTGGCTGTTCCCAAACTGATCAGCTCAAATATTTGGCATGTGATTCTTTATAATAGCTCATTTACATCATGAATTATTGTTCCTGTTCCTCAATTTGTGTTTGTAATATTTGGGAAATGTTTGTAATGAATGGGAAACTTCTTAATAACAAAATTAGCATAATCATTTCTATTTAAATTACTTAAGCTTTCACACTTAACAATGAAAAACTCTACAGGAGCTGGCAATGTGTGCTAGCACCCCAGAAAGCCAATCATATCCTAGGCTGCATCAAAAGAAGCGTGGCCAGCAGGTCAAGGGAGGTGATTCTGTCCCTCTACTCTGCCCTCGTGAGACCCCACCTGGAGCTCATTCAGCTCTGGAGTCTCCAACACAAGAAGGACATGGAGCTGCTGGAGTGAGTCCAGAGGAGGGCCACGAAGATGATCTGAGGGCTGGAGCACCTCTGCTATGAAGACAGGCTGAGAGAGTTGGGGCTCTTCAGCCTGGAGAAGAAAAGGCTCCGGGGAGACCTTCCAGCAGCCTTCCAGTATCTGAAGGGGAGTTATAAGAAAGTTGAGGACAGACTTTTTAGCAGGGTCTGTTGCAATAGGACAAGGATTAATGGTTTTAAACTGAAAGAGGGTAGATTCAGACTAGATATAAGGAAAAAATTTCTTACTATGATGGTGGTGAAACACTGGAACAGGTTGCCCAGAGAGGTCATAGATGCCTCATCCCTGGAAACATTCAAGGTCAGGCTGGACGGATTTGAGCAACTTGATCTAGTCTACGATGACTCTACTCACTGCAGGGGCGTTGGAGTAGAAGACCTTTAAATGTCCCTTCCAACCCAAACTATTCTGTGATTCTATGACTCTATGAACTACAAACTTGCATGGCAGTAATTATCCGTGAGTGATGAGACTAAAATCTGCAGGCATAAAAGGATTCCCTTTTATGGGAGAGAGAGTTGGGGCTGTTCAGCCTGGAGAAGAGAAGGCTCCGGGGTGATCTTATAGCAGTCTTCCAGTACCTAAAGGGGGCCTACAGGAAAGCTGCAGGGGGACTTTTTACAAGGGCATGTATTGATAGGACAAAGGGCAATGGATTTAAACTGAAAGAGGGCAGATTTAGGTTAGATATAAGAAAGAAATTCTTTACATTGAGGGTGGTGAGGTACTGGAACAGGTTGCCCAGAGAAGTTGTGGATGCCCCATCCTGGAGGTGTTCAAGGCCAGGTTGGATGAGGCTTTGGGCAATCTGGTGTAGTGGAGGATTTCCCTGCCCATGGCAGGGGGGTTGGAACTAGATGATCTTTGAGGTCCCTTTCAACCCAAACCATTCTATGATTCTATGATTCCTTAAAACTCGTTATGAATAAAGCTGCATGGTTTTGCCAAAATGTCTCTGGAAGAACTTGGAATTAAGCTTGTCTTTTATCTTATTACTGCAGCTAGAGGAGGAAAGACAACTTTGGGATCGGTGGGGTCTCTGTAAGAATTTATGAACTTTAAATTTACAATAGGACTGGGAAAATATTTTTCCTGGAAAAAATGTGGAAATTAATAGTTCTTACTTCACTGAAGTTTTCTTTTCAAATATTTAATTTTTGTTTGATGAAAAGCCAAATCAGTAGAAAAGGGTTTTTGCAAAAATGTTACATTTTATTCAAAATTTTTGATTAATATTATTTTAGTCAGCAGTAGTAGTACAAATATGTCTAAAGTGAAGGAATGTGTGTAGTTACCATATTACTATAGTACTATCTTACTACTAGAGCTAGTAAAAGATGCATATTTTAGACATTTGATCAGAAAGGTTTAGGCTGGGGGTGATCATACAGTTTAACTCAAAGAAAAACAACTTCAAACACATTTCAGCATAGGCAGATCTGAGAATTAAGCATGTGCTTACAAGACGTATTAAGCAGGGCTGAGCTTTTTATGGTGCCTGTCCTAGCTTTCCCCATCTTTTTAATTTCCTCAGAAGTATAGCATGCTCACAAAATATTCTCATAGCACATTGATACATATCATCAGCAACCACAATGTAAAGTATACTTGCAAATGAAAATGATGAAAGCAAAATTGTACCTCTCTGTATAATTTGCCTTGAGACACGCTTACAGGATTCTAGAGTTCAGACTTTATCACAAAACTTTTCAGTGAGGCTGAGGAACAAGCATTAATATTAAGGGTAGTATTTTCAAGTAGTGTTATTTCACCTCTGCTGTTTTCAGTAATAGATATAGGCCCAGATGAAGAACTTTATTTACGCCCTGAGCACATAAGTGTGTGGACACTGTGATACTGGATGCCACAGAATCTAATAGTTTGACAGACATATAAAGGAGTGAGATCATAAATATCCAGATCCTGAGGTAGGATGGATCTGGAAAGCAGATCTGAGAAAGCTTTACACAGGGAAAGCACACTGACATGTGAGGGGTTAAGTGAAAACTTGAGGCTTTAAGGCTGTTGCAGTGTCAAAAGGATGGCACAGGGTCTTTATGGATCAAAAAGTCCCCAGTTGCCTTTATGGAATTCTCCACTCTCAACTACTGTGGCTCTGCAATCAGCTGCAGTCAGGTATATATAGGAGATATGAATATGAAAGCATTTGGATACAGACATCTTAGAAAATGCTGAACTATGAAACTGTAACAGTTAGTGCCTTCCTCTCATTTTATCTTTCCCTTCCTTGTAATGAGTAATGTTTTGGGGAAAAAAACCCACCATGGTACAGTTATTCAAACATTATGTTTTGATAGGAAAAATCACACATAAAGCACATTTTAATGTGAATATTCACCATAACTCAGTAATTAGTGATAATCTAATTATTAAAAATTGTCTTTTGTTCTGTTTAGAGTCCGTATTTGAAATCGTAAGAAAGAAAGTGCAAATAATACTTAACGAGTGTACTACTGCAGTGTAGGGTGTAAATGAATCTCAAACTCATACCTGTCTGCAGTAATCTTTTGAGTTAACTTACGGTAAATGTCAACTGCAACCTCGGGGTGAAGTATGATTTTGATAGTAAGCAGTATGTTACACTTTATTCATCTCAAGACACTGATCTTACATTGATTTTGTTTGTCTACATAATTCATCACCACATTGAACACTTTCTTGGCTTTGCTCTACCAAACAGATGTAAAGCCAAAAAAAAAAAATTTTTTTTAAATTGGTCCCTTAGTGATTTCTCTTGTGTTAAAGGGAAGACATGGATGACAGAGCTGGAACAGAATTGCAACTTTTTCCTCAAAATCCCACAGCAGCCATTATATTTATACCCTAAAACTGTGAAAAAATCACTTTGAAGACTGAAAATACATTTGCCTCTGCAAGGGATCTTTGTTAAATAATTGTTCTCATTTCGCTCTTTAGCTTTCCACAACTAAAAAGCAAGCTGTCATCATTGTGCAACAGCTATGAACATTGTGCAACATAATTTTTTTGGACTGTCTGGAACACTGAATAAGTAAATATTTGTATCAGAGTTATAATTAAAGGTGAGAGATGGAGCTATGCTCACCATAGAATGCTGAAGAGGTTGTATAAATTAAGCAATATGGACTTCTGAACGGGGGTTTCACTCCTAGACTGGGTATTATAAGTATTTGGATGTGTACCAGCAAAGATGTTTAGTCTGTGTCTGCTTTGGATGCAAGGCTTAGTCCAACAGGAATGCTTTTAAACAGCTTCATGATTGGATGAGAAGGAAAGGAGAACACATAATTAGTGAAACAAACATACAATTTATGGAATAGAGAGAGAGAACATATCAGGACACAGCATATACAAATGATATATCCAATAGTAAAAGGAACAAGGGAGTGATGATATTTCCAAAGTTTTGCCAGATATGGTAGCAGGTAAAGTTAATTATTTTTAAATAGTCAGCAAATCTATATGCTGAAAAAATGAGTAATCTACACACCTGAGGTTTTTGTTTAGTAGTTCTCAATAACAGGCTCAACATATGTTAATCTGATTCTGTTAGTTAAATGCCTCAGGCTTTCACTTAGTCCAAAATTCCAATTAATCTGAAACACCACAAGATAGCATCAGGGTGGGAAAAGCTTGGCAGGGATCTCGTTTAACATGATATGAGCTGCACACATTAATGAGTCAGTGGCAAACTTACCAGCTAGATAAAACATGTACTACTGACAGGCAGGCAAATAGAAAATGAGTTGTGGATCTCCTCCTTCATATATTATTACAAATTACTGATTTAGCTCTGAAAATGGCCAAAAGACTTTGCAAAGCAGAGGAAGACAGTAGCTTCTTGAAAATCTTGTAGACAAAGAGAGATGATAAAAAACCCCCAAACAATTCACAGTTGTTTATGTAGATATGGGGTATAGTGTAATTATTGGAAGGAAAATAAAGATAGGAAAGGATTCAGAACAGTTGCCTAAAGATACATCTAAATGCAGAAGGAAGATGGGGGTGGAAGTAGACTGTGCTGTGCATAGGGTGGATGGTGAAAGAATATATGAAAATGACTGTGAGAGAAGAGGAACAGAGGAGCAATAAATTTTGCAGAACCCCAACATGATAGTAAAAAGAATACATTACACACTATTGCAACAAAAATACAAAACCTACATAATATATAACAAGAATGTACCGAAGCCAAAACTTCAATATAACCATATCTCACCCATAACTCATGCTTTGAAACTGTTCTACTATGAATTGATAGTTTTGTACCCCAGAAACAGCTCTGTATTCTTCTAAACTTCTTATATGGAACCAAACTTGTGAGTGTCTTCTTTTGCTCCTTCTGCCCTACCCCTCCTACTTGTGCTTCATAGCTGATGTGGAGGCTGGAGGCTGTGGTGAGACTGAGAGGGCCTCTTGAGAAGGACAGCTGACACCCTCAGGAGGGCCAGGATGTGCAGCTTGAGGCTCTGAGCATCCCCAACCAGAGGGAGGAGAGCAAAGCCTTCTCCTGTGCCTCTGGCTTAATTAGAGTAACCACAATGGCTCTGGAATGGGCAGAATCCTACTTCCCACGGTGTCAGTCCTACTTTCATCTCTGTAGCTTTTGCCTTCCGAACTCCATTATGGGTCACTGTCCTTTTTCACAGTTTGTTACTGCTCTTAGGTACATTTCTGATGGAGATGCACCAGCTGCTTATACTTGTGGGCTTGCTTATGCTGTGTTCAGAACCATTTCTGTTGCAGTTGAAGCTGCTTCTCCAGCAGTTTCATGTAACACAGTTCTGGGACAGGATGTTTTCTGACAATTCTTCTATGTTTCATGGTTGTATTTGGTGTGCAGAGAACATGGTAGATCGCAAGGGAGGACCAGAAGCCCTCCGTCTAGTCAGTCTCTGGGGTCAAAGATAAAAACCACGTTATTCTCTGAAGAGCTGTGAATGGCCATAGAGTAGCATGTCTGTAGTCATCCTCACTCTGAAATCAATGACCCACACTTTCCACTACAAAATAGCATGTCTAGACTAGAGATACTCCTTTGCAGATGTTGTCAAAGTAGGACTTCTAGCAAAACAGCTTTGGAGAAAATGTCCCACCAGTAACCTGGAAGTCTATCTAAGCCTCTAAGGAAAGATGGGATCTTGAGGTTTTCTCCAGTGATGTCTAAGTTTACAACAATTTGCACAAGAGATTTCAGCGAAAGCTATTTGGCAAGTACAGATAAGCAGGTGAAGGACAGAGGCAGAGTGATCCTTTCCAGGTCTTTGTAACAACCTCTGAGTGGTGATTAAGAACATTACAGTGCTTAAAGTGCCTTAGTAAGGAAGATGAGATGCACAAGAGCTGCTTCACCTTATTCTACTGCCCATCCTGATGGAGACACGATTTGGTCGAGTATGTAACTAGAGATGTTTTAATGTGTGAGAAACATGCAAGAGGAGTTTGGGATTTTTTTTTCTGCTAATGTAATGCCAGATAAATAGCATTTCTTCTCACTGTAGCAGTTCTTGAAAATAGGAAGAGTTTTTGGTTTGAGCATTTACAGCACCACTTTTATAGCCTTATCATGTAACCTGTTTCCTGTAGGAATAATGGCAGGGGATTGCTGGCCCAGTTTTCCTTGGCAGTCATGGCTACAGAAAAGGTGTGTCACAATTATATCTACTGCTCTTGGTTGGAGGGAAGTCAAGCAGTGACATAGCTGTTGCTGTGCGGTAGCGTTGCCAGTCTGGAGCTGAGCTATCAGGGAATAAAGCTTGGAGAGCTGCCAGTAAAAGAGACTTTTCCTCCTGCTGACTGCAGATAGCACTGGCAGGGAGAAGCAGGGTAGGACAACTATGAGAGCAGGGGGCTGGCAAAGGGTGCTGACTCACACAGGCTTATCCTTAAAACGTAACCCTTGTACTTTCCAGAAAATTCGTCCTCTGGTCGTGAAGGAGAAATCCTCACTGCAAATGAATTACCAGAGATGCATGGGGAGGGGTTAGGATGACTTCCTTGAGCAGGGAGGAGGAGAAACACCTGTGGTGGTTTTCATCCATATCACCTCCAAGACTACTGCACAGAATAATTTTTTAATATTGTTGTTATATGTGGAATAAAATTTATTTTCCCACTCCAGATGGCTGAATAATACTCAGCTCAAGGATGCAGATACTGGTCAGTGCCACACCCTTGTGGATCTAGCTTGTGTTCCTTTGTGGGTTTGGCTATCTCGGCTGACTACATAGCACTGAATTAACTTTAGTAATTAATTTTGAAAAATATTTTTCATATGGTATGTTTCACTTCATATTATTTTTTGCAATAAAATAATCCATTATTTTTTCTCCAGTGTACTATGCCACAGGAATGCTCTCCTGCCTAGCTAAATGGTTCCATTTGTATAACTGCAATTTTTAAATGGAGTCTCTTGAGATTTTAGTAATAAGAATATGATCTAAAAGTAGATATCACATTTTTTCTGTAAAACCATATTTCGGGTAGCAATTTCATTTGAATTAATTTATTCTAATAATTGTCTCTTTGGTTAAAGTCCTTTTTTGATATTTCTTTTTTTTTAATTTCTTACAATTCAACATGCATATAAACAATATTATGCAGCTTTGTCACATCTTCTGTGAAAAGAATACTATCGGAAATGCTCCACTGATCTAAGACGATCTTCTACTCTTTGTAAATTAAATACAAATTTGAAATTACTTTTATCACATCCGAGAGAGGCCATTGGACTGTTATTAGACTAATTGACTAAGCCTGAAAATCAGGCTTTTAGATAAAGTTCTTCTTTATTTTCACTGAAACTGACAAAAAAATATATTTAAGAATTTAAGAATTATTTAAGACTTTTACATCATCTTTACTTTAGGAATAATGTACTGATAATGAAAACAAGGTAGCATTAGATAATAAAATAGAATGGAAATTAATGAGTCAAGAAACATAAAATAATTAGTACAATCTTTAAAAAATTTGTAAAGAAATACTACTTTCTGCTGGATTTCCTTTACTAGAACTTGATTACTTCCACAATGCTTCATTTTAACTGCAAGAGTAAAATGCAACATTTCTCAGGGGAAACTCTAGCCTTATTTAGGAAATCGTCAGAGGAATGGTTTTTTTAAAAATTATTATTACTAATATATACATAGCTTAATAAAGCTTCAGGATTAAGTTGCTTTTAGCTTCACCCAGACTACTTCAGATGCCCAGAAGACAAAATACTCAACAAGAGAGACTGAGCTCAGCAAGTGAAACTTCCACTATCTTGCACATATCTGGCAGCATTTTTTCCACAAACAATAAAATCCTATATTTACTAAGTCCATGTGCTAGACCTAAATATGGTGACAATTTCTAGTCAGAATTGTGGTCATAATGCCATTAATGATGTCACCATTATTTTTATGACTTTTCATGTCATACTCACATCAGTTAACATCCTTTCCATCAAGATACTCTTAATTTCCTGAAGCATTTTTGGAAACACACCTATTTTCACTTATACAGCAACCTACTCATGCCTTATGATGTGGAAGAAGAAAGGATTCATAATGAGAGTTAGAAGGATGGTTACTTAGAAACACCACCATGTTTTTTCAGATGAGGTTATGCCATTTTCTCTCTATGATTGTAGAAAATTATTTCAACTGGCTGAAAGTTTCCATTCTTTTCACTGAAGAAAGGAATCAAAGTGGTTTTCAGGGTGAACATTTACTACTGCATTTATCTGTGCAGGACATGAGTCTTAGGTTAGCTAGTCATTTCCACTAGCAATATTACAGCACTGAATTTGTCCCTTAATACAGACATGCAAGTCCACCGCGGTGTGCAAGGCTTCATGGGTTTGACACTTAGTCTTCTGCGAAAATATCTCAAAATTCCCAATGCCTCACTAACAAAAACATTATGAGGGCTGGTTCACAAAGACTTTGAGAGGTAGCAGGTTTGTTCTTCCCAGACTCATAAATGGTTTCAGATCATTGCTGCTTGTATCTCAGGCACTCCTAGCTTTGCATATGTAGAGAAAAAGCTTGGATCCTCTGGAGAATTGCTCTTTGGGTCTGATTTGTATATGGAATATGTGTATTAATTGATTAAAAGCTAATCTCCATAAAAACTAAGGGCTAGAGGAATACGAACTGGTAGAAGAACCACAGAAATGTCAACCGAACTAGAAATGTATTAAATAATGCCAAATGGGGTTTGCCAGCAGTAGAGAGGAGTATGTCTGAAGCGAAGTCGGCTCTCAGAGAACAGGTTTTCCAGCCTGAAGGAAGGTCAGCAGCAGCACGTCTAGCAGTGGCCCAGTGGGCTCTGTTTGCCCACCTAAGACTAGTAAGTGAATGAAAACATTAACCAAATCACTGAAGATTGATCATATAATGCTTAGAAACAGTATAAGTAAGCTAAACTTTCTTCTTCCAGCATGGTTCATCTACTTGAAAGAAAGAGATGGTGCAACTATGGATTATGCTTTACATATTATTTAAAAAAAAAGACTAATTCAAAAAGACTAATTCACTTCATGTTCTGCTACAAGATTAAGGCTACAGTTTAATATCTTGATTAATTTTGTATAATAGTCTCCTGTGTATCATTTTCCAATCAATTTTCTAGCAAAGTATATCCAGATCAAACAGAAGTATGTTTCAGAGATACTTCTTTTTTTTAAAAAAAAAAAATGGGCAGAAATGCAGTTACAATAAAAACATCTACAAATGTGGTTAGACATCGTTTCAACACCATTTTAGTCAAGGCAAGTCCTGAAGTTCTAATCTACCTGCAGTGTAAGAAAAGGAAATTTTTCATTTTTTAGAGCATGAAGAAGATGCATTAGGCAGTGTGAAAAATGGTTAGATTAGGACTAAAGGAAGATGAGTCATGTCAAGAGAGGATGTCTTTTGTGTTTACATTCTTGCCTCCCAGTGACTTGGCTGAGGAACAAGGGCATGTCAGACTGGGAAAGGGAAAAGTGACGTGTTTGATTGCAGCATAGGTGTCTTTCAGTGGAAGCAACCACTGGGAGCTTCCTTCATTGAGGAACCTCCTGAGCAACCACAATGCCCTGTCCTGCAAATGGCCTCTGCTGCCAGGAGTGACTGGTGGCCAGAACATGGTGGTTCCGGACCAGTGGATTTCACACTGAAGAAGCTTCTGGAAATAAGTATAGATAGCCATACTTTCACTGCCTCTACAGACTCTGGATGATTAGGGATGGAGCTCACAATTCAGAACTGTTCTTTATGCCTTGAAATCCCAAAGAGGGAATGTTGTGTTAGGTACAACACATGCTTACCTGTTTATTTGAGTCTGATGTACAGATAGGGATGAGGTATGGTCAATACACACAGAAAATCTGTAAGAACAAGGTCTGGCAGTGTTCCTTTCTGCTAGTCTTTTTTTAGACTCAGAGCTGACATTATAGCCCCTATGTCCTTGCAGCCAGCACCCTAGATGTCAAAGAAAGGGACAGGAATTTAAAAAAAAAAAATAAAAAATAATCTTAGTATTGTGGTTAAAATCTCTGCTTTCTAGGAATTTCCAAATTTGACTATCTCTAAAGTCAAGGTTAGCTCACAGTCTTCTGTTTCACTTTCACACTGAGAAAACTAGTTGGTTTTGCTATGTTCCGGAGGGGACTAATGGCCTTTCTAGGCTTTCAAGGGAGATAGGAGTTGCAGACAAAGCTAGATCTTCTTCCACAAGGATTAAAAGTAAAGTTTTTGTCCTAAAATCAGTGATGCAAGGTTGAAACTCTAGTGTGGCTTGCAAACAAATGGCAAGTCCTGGGGGTTTCAAAATGTATTTTTAGAAGAAACATATGCTAATCAAGATATGCCCCACATAGTTGAAACAACATGATTCACAAGGGAACTTTGTTAGCCCCAGAGATGAGTAGTGTTACAATCCTGGGAGATCCAATAAAATACATGATTTTTTTTTTTTTAAATTGCATTCTCCTAGTTAATCCTCATGGGCTTCCAATAATCTTTTTTTGTTCTATTGTTTTCCATTACTACTTTGCTGTCACACAGAAGATAGATTGCCATCTAGGAAAAGACCAACAGTACTCTCCATTCTGCCTCGAATAGACAGGCAGATCATTAATGCTATACAACAGCAGACTGAACGTGTCCTGTTTTCAGCAAAACAGGCAGGCTACTCGTCATCCAAAGGGGACTAGACAGGTAGGGTCATAAAATTAATCTAAATGGTAAACCCAGCAGGTTTACTGGAATAAAATTAGTTGTTAGTTTGTAGGTAATTTAGAATATTGCACCTTGATAAAATAATGCCTGCTATCTCTGAATAATGATAAGTAACTTCGAAAAAGTGAAAAAAGTAGAATATTAAGATTCATTTTGTTCAGGTTCCTCTTTTAAAAGAGCAATCATTGATAATTTATGTAATGCAACAGCTATTGTATTCCTGTTGAGACATTATAACAGTTATGACTAACAATTTTAAATATATTTTTTGCTGTTTTTTCCTATATAAGAGGTTATTTTTAGAAAATGGAAATTAAATAGAATGGAACAACAGCCAGAAAAAAATTAGCATTGTGCCAGACTATGTACAGCCTGTGAATTTGGTCTTGAACAGAGAAGCCAAGGGGCAAAGGAACTGCTGTCAACTTGCAGGTTTCATTTAAATCCTAAATCAACCTCTGTGACAGGAATAAACTCTGATATACCAGAGCAAATTCACTCTTGGCAAAGTTTCAGAGAACAGCCTCAGGGCCCCAGTGATGATTCATTCCTGCACCTGAACTGTGAGTAAGGACACACGAAAGCTATTCAGGAACTGATGGGAGTAGGACAAAGTCACAGTGTCTTCACTGTCAGGTCTGAAGTCAAATTGACTGACTGTCCGTAATCCATTTACCTTCCAGAGCTCACTATGGTCAAACTGGAGAATATTTACAACTTCTACTTTTCTCAAGTGCACTCCTGTGCCATAGCAGTGAGGATTTGATCTGAAGGCTCTTGCTGGGGTGGGAGGCTGGTGATTTGGTCCTCAGCTGCTTGCTGGGCTTTGGGCCAGAATCACTCAGTGCAGGAATGCTAAAATTGAAGCCAGGCTGGTTTCTGGCAGCAAGAAATTATCAGGTGTCCATGGACCATTTGTCTCATTAATCTAATTCTCCTTAGCAATAACTGAAGAATTCCTCTTTTCTTAAGACAGTAAGGTAGCTTTTCTGTGCGTCTATTAGGGAATTAGCAAGGCCTTTTCCTTTAAAACAATTAGTAAGACCTACCTGAAGTATTTTAAGTTTCCCCATGGCTGCCTCTTCAAATGTATGTGAGCATTTTTCCTTGAAAATAGTTAGCAACTGGAACCCAAACTGAAACCTGTTTGCTAATGCTAGGCACTTTTTCATTTGGTTATGCTCCAGATGCTCTGTGCTTTATGTCTTTTAATCTAAATCCTGTCTAGATTATAACTTCTATTTAGAGGTGGACAGCCAACCTACTTCCTTTTTTTCTTTTTTTTTGGCAGTCAAAAGATTGCAGAATAAAACTTCTCGTGTTTATTTTGCTTACTGAGTTTAGAAAAGGATAGTTTATGTTTTCCATTGCTGTTCATGTCATGTTGCAGTGTTACTTGTTATCTTGTTCAGTGACTCCAAACATTTTCTTGTCGACATCTATATTGACTAGTACGCCATTTCATCAGGCTTTGACATGTCTAGTTCCTACTAGTTTTCATCTTTGACTGTATTTTCAGCTCCTCTGTGCCATTTCTTAGCATTGTGGACTATGAAAGGAGTGTTTCAGTAGTAACTATTAAAAATAAATATTTCATTTTAGACCCAAAATTAAATGGACTTCACAATAGTAAATGTTACAAATACAGAAAATGTTCTCTACGCTTCATCCTGGTTATTTCACTTCGAGATATTTTTGGTACAGCACATTATTAATATACTATCTCCTGAAAGAGTAATATTTTTCATTACATTTTCCCATTCAAAAACATTTTAGGTTACATTGAAAACAAAGGAGAATGACAAAATCGGACCAAGAAAGGATGCTTTCTACTTCATATTGCATTGAAACTTGAAAAGAGACTTGTAAGAAGAACAAAAAAACTTGTTGGTAAAATGCGATCACGTCACAAAGTATGAGAGCTCTGTAGTTTGGAGAATCTTACCCAAGAATTTGGATGTATAGAAGAGCTAGAGTGTCTGATAGGAAAATATCTTAAAACCTAAATACTTCTCAAAATGAAATGAATTAAAACACAAGCTAGTTTATTGAGTATAATTTCTAAACTTCCATGTTTGTAGAGGTTAAAATAATTGTAAAACAGGGCAGAAATCACCAATTTTGTTGATTTCCTTTGTTTGAGCAACATACTTTTCTAACAGTACTATTCTCCTTATTGCTGTGTGTTTGAAGATTTGTTTGGAAGATTTTGGATTGTAACACCGTTGTAAAGTTAGCCCTATGAGCTGTCAGATAACAACACCTGCTGCTCTGTTTACATGTGCATTGAAATAAAGGATGGAGTTTCCTGTTGTAGATTATGTAAAATCCAGCCATTGTTAATCAAAGGAAGCTTCTTTCTCTGGTATGTCAGTTGAGATCAGACCAAAATATTTCAGAATCGCTAAGGCTAAGGCCGGACACAGTTTAACCAACAGTCTTTTTTGGCAGATTTCCTCAGAGACTCCTGGGAATGTTAGTCTTCAAGATGCAGTCTCTGCAAAGGCTGCAGAGCTCACGGCTTGCTTGGCACCTTGCAGCTCCCTGGCTTTGAGCAGCTTCTCCGAGCCCTGTCAGCTTACAGCTCACAATAGAGAAAAGCCACAGAGCACCAAGGTGCCTGCACCTGGGCCACTCTGTCCTGTGGCAATGGCCACA
This sequence comes from Tauraco erythrolophus, assembly GCF_009769465.1. Lineage (NCBI taxonomy): Eukaryota > Metazoa > Chordata > Aves > Musophagiformes > Musophagidae > Tauraco > Tauraco erythrolophus. The sequence continues at coordinate 49,462,584 of NC_141468.1, forward strand.
TGTGCCAGGTCTTCATCCAAAAAAACCCCCACATTGTTGTATTTATACTACTTTTTCTAGATGATGAGTTAATTGCTGTGTTTTTCTCCATATTTGTACAGACAGTTAGCACATCACACCACAGTATGAGGAAAGTGTGTGCGCTACTTCTCACTCTTTTATACACAAACATCACAGGAAGGGTGAAACACTGCTAGAGTGGTTGGAATACAATCTACTGACTTTCCAGGAATTCTTCCATTTAACACAGCTGAAAACAAAATTTTAAAAGGATTTTTTTCTTTCTGATTTAGTTACTGCAATCACAACTTAAATTTGAGATACTGATAACTAAAAAAAAGAAAAGATCACATGACACTGGCTTTAAGTTGACATTGCATACCTTAGAATACCACAAAACATCTATGACCCTCAAATAAGAAATACTGTATACACACAATATAATTATTCATATCAAACCCATCAAATAATGATGTTTAACATCACTTTAATCCTACTGTTAAATAATGAACTATAAGGGGAATTTCAAGATGTATATCTAGAAAAATAACTCTTAGACTGTGGATTCATTTGACCAATGATTGAAACAGCTATTGAACCATTCAAATGCATACTGCCATTTGCAGTTCTATTTTAAATAACTTAGAATTCATTTCATCTGGAAGTCCATTTTAGCTTTCTTATAGATTTCTTTCTACTTCAGCTTTTTCTTCTTTTTTGCAGTTATCTCTTTTCTGTTAGTATATTTACATTCATGGCATTTTCATGTAATGCATTCCTCTCCCTTTCAACTCTTTCAACATAAGACGTCACACTGTAAAAGCAGAGTATAACACCCAGGACTAGTGAAATGCTATGTATATTGACATGCAATAAATAACTTGATTCAAACTAGCAGAACTGTGTTGCCAACTTTTTTTTTTTAATTAAACAAGAGGATCAGAAATTTTTATATTTTTTAAATCTGACATCCTAATGATTTATGGAACTCTATGACTTACAGAATATCTTAAAAAAACAGGCCTACCAGGCAAATGAAATGAATAAAAGCTACAACAGACAGCAGTACGAGGGCTCCACAGATAGGAAAGAACTCAGTCTCTGAGGACAGAATACATCTGTAAACTCCTCACCTTTTCTTATGAAGAATTTTAAAGTTGCTACATTTTTCCTTGCCTTGGTTTTCTGCCCATGGTACCTTTTCAACTCTTACAATGTTTGTAGTTTTGTTATATATTTATTTTTCATTTTCTATTCCTGTTTATTCCTGAGAGATAACCAATATCAAACAAGGCATAAAAAGAATTTTGTGTCCCTCTCTATAAAACACATATTCAGAGTTATATGATTAAAGTGGCTTCCCAATTTCTAAAGGTAAACTTAAAAAATGTTTTTAAAGCTCAGATACCTGACGGAAACAGTTTGGGGTTTGGGTTTTTTATTATTCTCTGTGGTGCTTTTTTTCCCCACCAGAAAGCATCTCTAATAAGGAAAATGCTCAATCATATATTAAAATCTAGAAGTATCAACTTCCCATAGAGAAAAAAATCAGAATTATTCAGATATTTATTCTTTTACTGGAATGACAATTACTTTAATCTTTTCAGCACTCATCTTTGCATACAGTACTGATATCATACTAAAACTTGGAGCTTCTAAAGGACATGATCACTTTCAGCCTGCTCTTCATAGGTCTGGCTGTCTGACAAGTCTGTATGTACCTTATTATATATAGACAGCCAGCAATTAGAAAAACTGCTTGGAAATGTAAGAGATGTAATCTTACAATCCTGTAAGCCTTGCCTCTTAAAGTCACTTCTCATGTATTGAAACTGAAGGCAGTTCGGTACGTAAGCACCTAGTAGTTAGCCTGAACAGTATTTCAGGATCTAACTTCCATTAGTTTATGTCCCTAAACACCTTTCAGGATCTGGGCTATAAACACTTGAAATTATTTTTTTGTTTCACTACTGCCTTAGAAGTCTCAGTTTCATCACTTTATTGTGAGATGTAAATTCCCTCAAGTTTCCTGTCCTCACAAGCAATAAATACTCTGTATTTTTAGTAGGCTTTGCTGTGTGTAGTAATTTACTATAGGATTTATATTAGTTTCTACCTTTTAAAAATTCTGTATGTGCTATGCTAGGCCTGTTTTTGCTTCTAGATAAGGGAATTTTAGAACCCTGGTCGGCTTCATTACATGCTAAAGCAGTCCTATAGTAATATTTATGTATAGCAGGCTAAAGGGAAGATGACTCTGCAGCATCTATGACAGATCTTGTATTCTCTGGCTAATGGCACTGCAATAAATGTCCTGTGAATTAGCAGTACACTAGCATGCAAGATAGAGACACTCTTATATGTTTGCACACATTTATGTTACTGTGTTTCGATATTAGTGATGTTTCATCATTGCTGTGTTGTATAACTGTATAGTATTTTATAATTTGATATTATTAAGGATATCCATTTTACAATTGCCAGAAGAAGTAATTGTTTGGCTTTATCTGTTACTTGGACAGGCTTTCCATAAAAGGTGTAAGAAGCACTTATGTTTCCCTTATATGCTATACTGCAGTGAAGGGCAGTATCTGTTTCCATTATGAATCACTTAATCAGAAGATAATGTTAGCCTTGCAACACAAAAGCATAGGACAGGCCTCTCCCTATGCAGGAAAAGATACATGCAGAATCATGGCAATATGAGAAGATCATGATGACTGGGAAAAGCTTCAGGGCAAAAGAAATGGGTGGAGAGAGGAAGGAGGATCAGCTTATGGAAATGAACTGGCACGGCTCTGGGTTTTGTTTTAACAATTCCATTTAATTCTATCACAGAAGCAAATGATGACTGAGAAAACCTCCAAAAAAGCTACTGCTGTCTAAACAGTGGTAGCACTGTTTGGAACAGTGTTGAAAGTGAGTGCTTTTGAATTTCAATAGGGCCTTTCCAAAGAGGAGAATAACAGCCCTGTATATTGTGTAACTTTGGACCAGACACTGTATGAGGGGAGCTACCACACAGCTAGGAAAATAATGTGAAGCCTATTACAGAACAAGAGAGCAACTGTTTGTGGGAATATGAAAGTAATGGCAATGAAAAACAGAACAGAAAAAAACGTTCTTTAAAAAAGCAACAAATTTACGTATATTTTAAAAATACCTACAAATGTCAGAAATCAGTTGGTCAGTGTATACAAGGTAGGTAGTAATTCAGTTTGTATCCTGATGCCTGAGAAACTGGAACAAGAACATTAATTAACTATTTGTCTAATATAATTAGATCAACTTAACCTGGAAACAATTTCATTTGGTGGAAAGAAATGAACCAATATTGTATTAAGAAGAGCTCTGCAGAGGATTGTGTTCTGATTAATGAGAAACTGAGACACTACAACAAGCAGCGAAGGCTTTGGACCCATTTCTGATTTTAATTACACCAATAGGAATAAGACTAACCTTGTTAATGAGTTTTCCAGTGCAAAAGTCAGATCTCAAACAAGTCATTCAAACTTCAAGACTTACCTGGAAGAAGTCAGCAGTGAGGAGTAAAGAAAATTATTTAATCTTATAAATTATGATACTATGAAATTTGAGATAAAAAAATAAAGGCAGTTTGTTATTCCCAAAAGGCATCAGAGAAACTGAGGTTCCTATCAGGGAAAAAAAAGTTGTTAGATACTATTTATACTGTTTCCATGCCCACATAATTTATTTCTCATTATGACCTTGATTATAGCATGTTAACTTACATACATCCAAAAAGGATGTCTGAGGTAAATGTGATAGAAACAAAATGAAGAGTTTTGTTTTATTTCGTTTTGTTTTGTTTTGCTTTGTTTTTTTTAAATTTGAAAGTGCCAAAACAGCCTGAAGTGATGTGGCTCACAGGATGATTTTCTAAGTAATATAGCACAAACTGCATAGATAGCACAGCTGGACATCTCATCACTGTGTTAAAAAGGGGGAAGTTATGACTGTTGTTGTCCATGACTTCTGAGTCGCAGTTTGGGAAAAAGGATACGTACAGGGGATTGTAAGGTTTGAGGGATTTCTCCTCAGAAGGAGACTCTGCATCTACATAATCCATAAGACCCACACAGCTCTGCCTTCACATTTTTGAGCTCTGAACAGCCTGTGTGTCACAACCTTACAACATGTTGCCACTGCCTTTTTTTTCCCAGTCTCCTCAATTATTTTCTTCACATTTGTTTTTTTCTGTGAGGTCTTGTATCCTGGCCATGTTGCCAAAGGCAATACTAGAATGCAACCTGCCCTGTATGAGAATTTCAAAAGCATTATACTCCATAGGAAAAGCATGAAAGAGTCCTTCATGTTCTCTGGAATTACAAATGAAAACAAAGGCAAAAGATCATGTTCTTCTCTCCCTTGCTACTTTGAACACATGCTCAAAATTGCTTACAAACTGAAATGCTGCTACCCATTACAGCCACAACAAAGAACTTTTTAAAGTGTAGTGGAAAGCTATTTAGAGCATTATATGTAGAAACATAAGTTCCTCAATTTTCTTCATTTTCCATGGGTTTGTAAGTCCAGCACATGTGACCACATTGTTCAATGAGAAATTTCAGATTTCATTGGATACATTCAGAAAATGGAAGTGAAAGTAGTGAATGCAAATAAGATATTCATGTTCATAGTAACCAGAGGTACATTCTCACATTTAATTGCTGTCCAAGCCACAAAAGCACTTTAAGCACGTACTTACTTGCTTACTGTATTACAAAGTTTTAACACTAATGGCCCCATTGGGACTTTTACCATTGACTTCAAAGGGAACCAGATTAGGATTTATACAGATTTGGCTAGTAGCACTGCCTGTTATTAAAGACCTTCTTTTATGTTGCATAAAACTTTGCCAGACTTTAACCATTTAGGCTGAAATTCCATATGCTTCATAGCTGCCTCAGGCTGAATTCTTCTAGAAAACTCCAAAGAAAACAATTTAGTTTTTTTCAGGAGCTAGGACTGACTTGGCAGGAAGACTGGAACAGGGAAATCAGGGAATGTGAGCAGGACTGGGAATGTCTGGAAGAGGAAATTTGGACTGCCAGTGGCAGAAGTAATCTAGGACTTCAAGGAGAAGCTAAGAGACAACCAAGAAATACATAGTAGAAAAGGATATGCATGGGAAGCAGCAAATAAAATATTATGTGGTGGTTTAGCCCCACCGGCAGCTCAGCCACCACGAAGTCACTCACTCACTCCTGCCCCTCAGTGAGGTGGAGAGGAGAAAAATGCAAGAAAGGCCTGAGAGTAGAGATAAGAACAGAGAAGGATCACCCAACAGCCATGGCCCTGGGCAAAATGGTCTCAGCTTGGGGACAAAACAATTTAATTCGCTCATTCAGAGAGGATAACAAGAAACAAAGCCAGATCTCAAAAAACACCTTCCACCCACCTCTCCCGTCTTCCAGGCTCTACCTCCTCTCCCAGCGGCACAGGGGACAGGGAGTGGGGGGGTTGCAGGTCAGTTCCTCATACATTGTCTCTGCCACTCCTTTTCTTAAAGGAGGAGGACTCCTTACACTCTTTTCCCCTGCTCCAATGGATCCCCTCCTCACGGGACAGTCCACAGACTTCTCCAATGTGAGTCCTTCTTGCAGGATGCAATCCTTACCCGTCAGATTGCTCCAGTGCGGGCTCTTCCCCACCGAGTCACGACTTCTTGGGGAGCTTCCACCTGCTCCAGCGTGAGGTTCTCCACAGGCTTCAGATGCCTCTCCGCCTTGTCGTCAGCCTCCAGCAGCTCACAGAGACCGTTCTCTATGACTTCCTTCAAGCACAGGCATGTCTGCTCCAGTGCAAAGTTCTCCACGGGCTGCAGGTGGATCTCTGCTCCACCATTAATCTACATGGGCTGCAGGGGGCCCGCTGCCATCTCACCACAGGCTGCCAGGGAATCACAGCTCCAGCACACCTCCTCCTGCTCCATCTTCACTGTCCTTGGTGTCTGCGCGGCCCTTTTTCTCAGGTCTCAGTCCTCTCGACTAACCTCGGCAATCCCAGCAGGACACACTCCTCCCAGCGGGCACCCTGGGAGCGGGGCGCTTCGGAGCGCTCCCAGCCACGCTGCTGCAGCCATCTCCAGTTGGGCAGCGGCGGCCCAGTGTGGGCAACCGCCCGCTCGAGAGGCGGGGGAGGCAGCCCCTGACTCCTCCATCTCTTCAGTGTAGGTCCAGCCCCAGTTCAGGCTCCTTTGTCCCCGTCTAAATTAGACCATTGGCAGAGGCATTGACTGGCTTGGCCCTGGCCTGAGGGGATGGAGGGTCTGACCCAGCCAGAGTCCGGTTCAACTGGGTTTGGAGCTGGGGAAGCTTTTCACAGCTACTTACAGGGGCCATTTCTGCAGCCCCTCCCATAAACTCAGCACATATGGATAGGGCAATATGGCTGGTACAAGAAACCATGAGTGAGAAAGATGCAGAACTGGGAAACAAACATTAGGTTAGAGAAGCTGGAACATGAGGGTCATGGTGTTGGCCCAGCCAGCAACTAAACACCGCACAGCCGCTTGCTTGCTCCTCCCCCCCGGTGGGATGGAGATGAGAAAATATAGTGAAAGGCCCGTGGGTTGAGATAAGGACAGGGAGGGATCACCCGCCAATTATGGTCACAGGCAAAACAGATTTGACTCGGGGGAAAAAAATCAATTTAATTTGTTACCAATCAAATCAGAAACCATAATGAGAAATAAAATCAAATCCTAAAAACACACCTTCCCCCCACCCCTCCCTTCTTCCCAGGCTCAACTTGGCTCCTGAATTTCCCTACCTTCTCCCCCTGAGAGGCACAGGGGGATGGGGAAAGGGGGTTGCAGTCAGTCTATCACATTATTTATGCTGCTCCTTTTTCCTCAGGGAGAGGACTCCTCGGACTCTTTCTCTGCTCCAGCATGGGGTCCCCCCACAGGAGACAGTTTTCTCCTCTGTGAGACTGTCGTGGGTTAGGCCGATCCAGCAACTAAACCCACGCAGCTCTCCCAGTCCAGTAAAATGGAGAGGAGAGAAAAATGTAATAAAAGAGCTGAGGATCGAGATAGGAACAGAGGAGCACCCACCAACCACGGTCCCGGGCAAAAGAGGCTGTTTTCTTAATGCAAAACTATTTATTAACAGCTACCTATAAAGAGAAAAGCAAACAAAAACGGTTACTTAAGAGAATAACAAGAAAACAAGGCCAGGTCTTAAAAACAACACCACTGCCCCACTTTTGCCTCTTCTTCCCGGCTCTACCTCCTCCCCCCAGCAGCGCAGGGGGGCAGGGAATGGGGGAGTGCAGGTCAGTTCATTCCAAGTTGTTACTGCCGCTTCTCTTAAAGGAAAAGGAGTCCTTACACCATTGTCCCTTGCTCCAGTGGATCCCCTACTCACGGCGAAAGCGTGAATCCTGCCCGCTGGGAGGCAAATCCTTACCCCATCGGATTTGCCCAAGTGCGGGCTTTACCAGTCCTGGACCTTTAAGGAGCTGTAGCCACTCGCTCTGGCGTGGGTCATCAACAAACTTTAAATGCGCTCCGGCGTGGGTCGGCATATCGACCTGCAATGCGCCTCCGTACAGACTTAGATGCGTAAATGCAAAATGCGTAAATGCGTCTCTACCTGTGCCCATGATTCACAATAGCCTCAGGCTCAGGCATCTCTTTTAACAAAGCACCTCCCCATCGGCGGGGGTCATCCCACAGACTCTAGATGCGTACCGTGCTCAGGCTCTGGCATCTCTTCTCGACGTGGGTCCTCCACGGGCTGCGAGTGGGTCTCTGCTTGCTCCACTGAGGACTGTTTGCAAAGGGGCTGCTCGCAAGGGGGACTCAGCCGCGGCACACGTTGTTCCGTTCCATCTTCAGTGACCTCTTATCTGTGTGGCCGTTTCTCTTAGATCTCAGTCCTTTCTGGGTGAACTCGGCCCGGTGGGCGCCCCGGCAGCGGGGCTCTCCCCGAGTTCCCCAAGCGCCTCCACCACCGCCATCCTCGACGGGGCGGGCATCGGCATGGAGCGGGCGCCGGTCCGGCCTGGCCTGGCCCGGCCCAGGCTGCCGGCCCGGCCGGGAGCCGGGAGCGGGGGGCCGTGCCCCCCTCTCCCTTCTCCTTGCTCCTGGGCACAGGCACACCTTTCCGGTTCCTTTGTCCGACATAAATAGGGCAATTCGCAGAGGCGCCGATTGGCTCAAGCCCCAAGGGGGATGGGATTCCGGTGTGATGGGCAGCTTCTGCCACCCAGACCTCCCCCCCCACTTCAAACCATAACAGAGACCCTCCCATGGGCTGCAGCTCTTCATGAACTGTTCCAGTGCGGGTCCCTCCCATGGGATGTAGTCTGTCAGGAACTGACTGCTCCAGTGCAGGCTTCCCACAGAGTCATGGTCTTATTTGGGTGCAGCCACCTGCTCCGGCGTGGGGTCCTCCACAGGCTGTGGGTGGATTTCTGCCTCACTGTTTCTGTCACGGGCTGCAGGGAAGTCACTTGCTGTCTCACCACAGGCTGCCGGGGAATCTCAGCTCCAGCACACCTCCTCCCACTCCATCCTCACTGACCTTGGTGGCTGCTTAGCTGTTTCTCTTACATCCCAATCCCCTCTCCCCACTGCCGCACCGGCCCTGGCGGGACCAGCTCCACCCAGTGGGCACTCTGGGAGCAGGAAGCTTCGGAGTGCTCTCCAGGTGTCAATTTAGGGGGAACAAAGGCCCTTGGCTGACATGGCCAGGCTGTGGGTCCACACACAGGCTGCAAGGCACCCCGGCTGTGCTGCAGCAGTTGTCGACCCACCACCAGGCAAGGGACAGCAGCACAGCACAGACAGCTGCCCACATAGGAGTCTGGAGGGAGGCTCGTGTCTACCCCCTCTCTCTGCTGCAGGTTGCCCAGCAGTTTTGTTTTTTTCTCTTCTTAAATATATTACTACAGAGGTGCTACCACCGTTGCCTTCCTTGGCCAGAGGAGGGTCTGAGTTTGGATCAAGGAAAGCTTCTAGCAGCTTTTCACAGGAGCCATCTCAGTAGCCCCTTCCCTGCTACCAAAACCCTGCCACACCAATACAATGAGGATGGGCTAAAATTCTGGAACAGCCTGTGCTGTTGCAACACCACCTTCTCTGAAGCTTGGAGCAGCCCTGAGCCTCTTAATCTCATTCCCCCTGAGGGCAAATAGCCATAAAAGACACTAGCAAAATTGCTCATTCTTCTCTATGGCTTGTCTATGCAAAAGATAAAAAATTGTTAATTATTCCTTTGACTTCATTAGCTTTGATAAGCTTAACTGTCTTTTATTCCATTGGCTTAAATGAGGGATATGAATATTACAACTTCAATGACTTGTATAGGTGTCAATATGAAACCACATCATAGAACTTAGTTTTTCCCTATTTCTTCTTCAAAACATTTTCACCTGCCTCCTGACTTCCCTGATAAAAAAGCTTTATTTCACCTGTGAAATATCAGATGTAGTGTGAGATCCAGGAAATTGTTCCTTCGTGACCATGCGATTCCTGGTGCTAACTAAACTTTTTCTGGTGAGGAATAGGAATCATATGTTAAAGAGAGACCAACAATAAAACAAACAAAAAAGACCATTTGCAAACCAAAGAGGAAACTTCAGGAAAAGAGTAGAGAACTGAAATTTTGGATTATAACCCAGATTATTTCTAGAAATTCCTGCATGACTGTGAAGAAAAGTATGTGTCTGACTTATTTGCTTCCAACTTGCATGTTATCTTCCCTATCATAGAGTGAGAAAGTCAGGTCAACGCCTCAGGAAGATGAGAGGTTGCTCCTCATATCATGGACATGGAGAAAAGTTTCCCAGAGACTGCAGAGAAGAGCAGAACAAGAAAGAAGGGAAATGGCAGCAAGAAAGTGGGAGCATGAACCACTATGAAGATCAGGGAATAGACAGACATGCCTCGAAGACAATGGAAAGATAAAATACCTAAGGACCAGCAGGGACTGTGTCATTTATTGCAGGATTGATTGACAACAAGCCAGGACCTGTCTTCAAGGACACAGCAGACAAAAGAAGTGTGGCTTTTTAATTTCTATTATGTTTCTATGTCTTTTTTTTTTTTTAAATATGCAGTGCAATATGTAATCTTAAAATAACTAGAGCTGTGATGAGGTTGCTTTGAGTTTTTCATTTGGTTAGATATTTGTTAATTTTTTTACTTAAAAACCTTGGGGAGCTCACCACAAGCAAAAGGTCTAAGCAGTTGGCTGAAAGATCAGCAAATCTGGGGTTTTGACATGATGATGAAATGGACGTTTCAAGGATAAATACTGATTTTGCATTCCTTAGCTCCTAAACAGACAGAGATTCCATAGGAAGAAGACTGGTAAGTCTATCTCTCCCTGACAAACAGCACCATCCCAGCTAGTGTCTAGTCTCTGCGCTATGCATCACATGTAGTTGCAATGCTGTAGCTGCATTGGTCTTTTCCCTCTCCAGCTGGATCACTTTTTCCACTGAGAACCCAATGTCTAATTGAGAGACATCCTGAAGATAAAGTGAAATGTAAATAAAATCAATGGAAGCCAGGACTTCGAACTCGTACCTGTCATAAAGGGCTGTCTGTTAATGCTATGAGTCAAGTGTTAAAGAACTCTCGTTAAACATGAAATATTAATGGAAATGTTTGACCTTAAGCTCTTTCTGCTTCAGCTTTCCCTCTTCTGAGAGTGCCTCATAACAAAAAATTTGTAAGTCTTTGTGAATCTTTTGTGTCTTTGATTCTATGGATGCTTCCCACAGTGAAATCCAGAAGGGAATTTAATGTCTGAATAGCGTGCAATTCACAGAGGAGAAGGTCACACAGGGAACAGAAGAGAATAATACCTGAAACAGTGGTCCATTATGTGATAAGAACTTTTCCTGCACTGCATACAGGAGGGTCCTGCTGAAAAATAACATATGTTAATGTGATTGGTGCCTGTATATTATAATGCATGAAATCAAAAGAAGTGAATTCATTTTGTGAAAGGAAACTAACTCTGACATTTGAGTGCTTAATATTGCAGTTAAATTGTATGTTTTTAAAGTAGTATTCTTGGATAGTATATTTTAAAATAAAAGCTATGCGTCTGTAATCTCCATGCAGAAATAAACAAATATGAAAAATATGTGAAGCTATTAAATACCTAAATGTTAATGATTGAAGAATTCTTTCCAAAAGGAAATGTCACTTTAAAAGTTACAAATCTTTCTCTATATACAGTTCCTGCACATTGACAGAAGGAAAAGGCAACAATGTATTTTTTTTGTTTTTCATGTAAATGCTATAAATTCTCTTTAATATAAATTTGTTGCTAAAAATGAACAGAATAATTTTACTTTTTTTTAAAAAAAAAATTATATTTGAAATCCTGGGTTTCTTTACATATGACTATTTATTATTTTATATAATCCCAAAAATAAGAAAAAAAATCTATTGTTCTATTTGTCATTAACTGTTTCTCTGGATTAGAAGGAAAAAAAAATCCAGAAAGAAGGCAGAGTTAAAAATCTCTGGTCCCAGCAATAACTGTTACTGTGGATCTTTCCGTTCACCTAAATGGGAACTGGTAGAAAATAATGGACAGAGGACTATTCTAGGACTCAATAATCTCATTAAAAATACAATTCTACACTGACTGACTGGCTGAGTGATCTTGGCCAACTCCATTTTCTTCTTCTGCCTTGCTTTACCTTGGAAATAGCAATTCAAACATATTTCATTAGGTGGTGTAAGATCTCAAGATGAAAAGTTATGCTTTCCTAACAGTTGTTGCTGAAGTGGTCAGACGTTATTAAATTGCTGCTTCGTATTATATTAAAACTCAGTCATTCTCATTTTTACCTTTTATTTCTCATTCCTCCTCCCCACTGTATACCTACACATAATTTTTGCATGTCTAAAACCATGCTCGTGAATTCATCCCCAGACTCCTGGGGATCAAATGGCCTCCCCAGTATGTATCTAGAAAAGAGCTCAGCCCTCTTAGCAGGCGCCTCAACAATGTGGCTTTTCTGTTCAGCTAGCATATGAGAAGGAAAATTTTCAAAACATATCCCCTAGAGTCACTGCTTAATAGACCCAAGTCACAGTCACAAGTGGCAATGACTGTAGTCACTAGCAGCTTTGTCTCTTGCTTATGTTTCGAAAATGTTTCAAGATGTGATCCTATGATGACAATAAAAGCCGTGAGATCCTATTATATTTGGTAGCAATGGCTGACCCTATGTCATTTGTTACCACAGCAGGAAACTCCTAACCATGCCCCAGATGATGCATCATAAGGCAGAAAATTCAAAGTGAATCCCACATGTCATTCCTAACTCATAGACACAGCACGTCCTTTGCAGTGCTAAACTAAGCAGTTCCACAAATATGATAAAGAGGCTGTTGCATAACTTCTGCACACTTGGCAAAGCCCCTGCTATTGTTTTTGAAAAATGACTGTTGGTAAACACTGAAAATTTTTGTGCAAGAGCGCCTTCGGCATGAGGAAACAACGATATGCTGTAAAGCTGATGGTTGTTTTATTCCATACTTAATCGATACTCAATGCACAGCTTTCCTTTTCACCCACAATCAGCTGTGGTGCCACAGATGGAGAAATGCCAGCTTGAGCTCTAGAAGGAAACTAAACGAGAGAGTGACTTTTCTTCCTCTGAACTGGGGACACTTCCAGCCACATTACACAGAAGTCTCCCTCACAGTTTCCCAGTCTCTTGTGAGCTGAGGGAGCCCGTTTTTAAAGAAATAGGTACACATCCAACATATTTTTCTCCCTTCCTCTCCCACATCCTAGTGCTAGCAGGGGAGTATGGAGGGAATTTCACTACTGGTGCATCTTTCCTCACTGCTTCTTCCCATTTCTTCTTTGCAGTTCAAAATCCACTCAACGGGTCCAGATTTTGTAACATAAACCTTTGCACAGTATCTTGTTATTAAACAATTTCCTTCTACGAGATGAGATGACTACGTCTAAAGTGAGTAGCGACTGAAGAGATTAGGCAGACCTTAAGAGTGAGTATTTTTCAGTATCTTACCATTTTTACTTCTCTCCCTTGTGAAATGCTTTTTCTTAGAAATCTGCATTGCCATAACTAGTTTTGAATAGTTATTCCAGGATCAGTTTTCTCCCTAGCACTTCCTCCTTTTGATGTATTTATAAAGTACCTTATGCTCCTTAATTCTTTTGCCTGCCAGCAATAGTGTGCTATGAATGACTTCACTGTCAATGTTCCTGCAAAATTTTACACTTCGAAGTTGCATGTAAATTTTCTGACATTTATTAAAAAAAAACCAACCCAACCGTCTATGTAAATATAAGGAACTCACTATTAAAAAAAAAAAAAATCTACCAGAGTTTTCCATTTGTAGCAAAAGGTCCATAGTGTAGGCCTGCAAATGACACAATTTCATAAATTACTTTTTCTGGACTGCTAGCATCCTACACTGGGAGAGCATTGTGTTGCATCCTGCACAAACATATGATGCTTTCACACAGAACAAAGAAATTACTTCTTGATGCTCGTAGCATCATATAGCATTCATCATGACTGTATTTGCTGTATCAGCCCCAAAATTGCTTTAAGATGCAGCATAATCTTTGCTGAAGATTCAGTCCTGCCTATTTGAGAACTAGGTGTATCAAGTTCCCCGCCAGTTACGAGAAGTTAGATCACTATTTCAACCTTCCTGACCCTTCAGCAATTCCTATTTTTCAATGCCTCATGGCTTTTGCAGGCTTTATGGTACACTTGGATTTCCAAGTACATCTAGGTTTTGGGAGACTATGAAAGCAGCAACTCTAGTTCTTCCTTTGGTCTCTACTTGTCTGTTCCCAAGAATATTGTATTATTTACCAAGTTAGGTGAGGAAAGATGTATTTAACTTACTAGCAAGCAAAGTCATGCAACTCCACGTGAAATAGCTATTTCTTTAAGGAATAAATTGAGCTTAAATTGCAGATGTTCTTATGCTTTCACATGTAATTTGCTGCTCAGCATGGGTATGTGTATTCAGAGATCTACAAAGTTCTGCAGGGAAGCAGGCTGTTTTCAAATAACTTTACTTAATAAAAGGCTATTTGAAAAATTACTTTCCAGAGGCTACTATCAAAAAACCACATTTGCACCAATAGTCTATCAACTTTGTTATGTAGTAAATTATCCAATTCCTATTACAACAGATGGAGTGCAGCAATTAGATGGTGTCTCACATAGACCATCTGAATTTTATTAGCTGACGCCTTTGCTGAAACTAAAGCTGGAGAATGCATGGGAGCATTTCTAGTTAGTGTGATCTCACACCTTAAATGAGATCCTTCATCTCACTTTTGTCAATCAGGGTAAATGCAATTATACTGAAAATTTCTTTATAATGAACGGCCACTGTATTGAATACTTCATGTGTTGCACCCTGAACAATACATGATGAATTGTAGTTCAGTGCACAGGCATAAACACAAGCTGTACATAGGAAGTGTTTACTAAAACCTGCAGTCCCATTGAAGTTTTGCTGATAAATTAAAGATGGGTAAACTCTTCTAACACTTATTTCTTGAGATCAAGGAAGTGATACTTTGATGGAAAAGCTTTTGGTTTGTTTTGCTTCACTTCAGTTAATTAACGGCTTTTGCTTTCAGTATAGATATTGGAACTATCGTAGAGAAGACCAAGACAGTAAGATTAGGTACCAAATAAGTCTCAGTTAAATCACTACCAGTGAAATAATTTTCATAAAATGCTTTGTAAGCCATGAGTGATACCATGTAAGACAGAAAATTTTTGTTAAAAATACTGAAAGAGAGATTGATCCTTCTCAATCTGTTCCTTTTATTGACTATCTTGTATTTTCCATAGTCCCATCAGGTATCTTAAAGCATGATTTCAGGCTTTTGTGAAGGGAGGTTATCAAATACCCAAAATTTCTCATCCTTTGTACCTTTTTCAAGTTTTCAACCATACCTAGCCATTAGGTCAGATATCTATTAAGTGTTCTGATCTGCCACTTTTCTTATCAGGGATCAGTTTTCAGATGCTATTCTTCTGAAATACACCTTAGATGCCTTTCCAGCCATGACCAGCTTGTGATGTAGAGATACCTGGAAGGAAAGAGAGAAGGGATAGAAGAATGTTTTTCCTGTGATTTTCTGGGATGGGGACGTCTGAAGGTTCCATTGTGTATAAACTTCTGGAAACATTCTGAAAAAGATTTTTTTTTTTTCCCCTTGCTGGCACAAGGTTTCTTTTTTCCGTGTGAGCTCAAGAGAGCAGATCAATAGTTTGTGATCTAAAAGGATGTATGTCAATACCAAGCCCCATGACACTCTGTTCTCATGTTTTTGACATTTGTTCCAAGTACATGTAATGTACCTCTTATTCCTCAATCTTACAAACTTCTGAGAATTTACTAAGCTATGCAACTGGCAGTGTAAGCCTAGCATAATTATAGCACTTCCATTTGTGTGCTTCACGATGTGCAGTGAATATATAAAGACAAAAAATGCAGAATTCATCTTTACAGCTATAGTTTTATAGCAATAGGTTAATGTAACTTGACTGTGATTACATGACAAAAAGTTTAAATCGCCTAAACCAGTTCACATTTTAACCCTAATAAAATAGGACCAAGATTCATTTTTAGAATTTTACTTCATACACTCACAAGTAACAGAACTGTCCCAAGCTTAGACTGAAATGGAAAATTAAGAAAGAAAGTCGAATTAGTTTGTAAGTTTACAATTCATCCTAAAAAGGATGTGGCATACAGCTGAAAGCTAAAGCAGAAGACAGAATTAGTAGCTCTGGGCTGTTGTATTTCCCTTCTCTGACTTTTGCTCTGTTCATTTTCCCCATCTTCTTTTCACCTGTTTTCAGGCATTGCACACAGAGTACTCCCACTCTTTGAGCCTTGTGTGGTATTACTGTTTCAGCAGGAGGAAGTAGGAAAGATCTACTGTGTGCCAGGGCTTTGTCAGTCTAGTTTGTTAGGACCTTTCTGCTTCTCTTCCTCTGGTAAAATCCTCTATGATGTGAGACAGGATGGTAGAAACCAGATAGCAGGAAGAGTCCTAGCATTAGTAGCATGATAGATCCATGCTTAATTCTATTTATTCCCTGGCTCTGACAGAATCTTCACGACTTTGAGTGACTCAGTCATTCTGAACCTAGTTTCTCACATGTAAGAAGACACTATTTCTTTGTCTGCTTAGACAGTCATTGCACTGGCAGGTAAATCTCTGCATGGCTTTGCATGAGAGATTTACACTGAGGAGGGTGTAGGCAATACTTCTTTCAGCTACCAGGAGAGAAAGCAGTAGAGAACTCACAGCTTGGGTTTTTTTGTGCACAAAATTTTCAGTTAGGCTGTGACTACAAACAACTCTGGGTACACAATAATTCC
Organism: Tauraco erythrolophus; assembly: GCF_009769465.1. Classification (NCBI taxonomy): domain Eukaryota; kingdom Metazoa; phylum Chordata; class Aves; order Musophagiformes; family Musophagidae; genus Tauraco; species Tauraco erythrolophus. The sequence continues at coordinate 49,478,986 of NC_141468.1, forward strand.
AGAACAAGCAAATTTGCCCATTATGGAAACAGTAGTGCTTTATTATAAGGAAAACATTTTAGATCAGTGCTTCAGTCCTCCTTTTGCCATTCATTATTTTCTGACAAGGTTTTATTTCTGAGCAGCTATAAATTTTAAGGGCAGGTTTTAAGACATAAGGATCATCTGGTTTGATCTTTGCCTAACACAGGCCATAAAATTTCACCAATAATTCTTGCAGTGGAACATATCATCTTCCCCTAAAATGTAAGTAAATACTGTCAAGCCCAATAAATTGTGGTTTACTAGAGCATAAAAACACCCTGTCTCAATTTAAGGAATCCTGGAGATGATTAATTTCCTACTTCCTTGGCAATGGATGATTGCTATCACTGCAGACCAGTTGTTTCTAATTTTTGTTTTGAACCAAAACAAATACAGGGCTGCCATCTGATATGGGTGGGTATGGCCTGAGAGTTTGTCACACCCACAACAAGGGACAAAACAGTCTACTTTGTATCTGAACATATGTGCTTGCTCTGCTGGCCTTTTGTAACTGTTTTAAGGGGTTTACATTATGGTTGGCTCCAGTTCAATCCTTACTTTACTTTTATCCTATTTCATGCTAAACCACTTTTAAAATCATTCCTCTCCCAAGGCTCACAAAAGCTGTCTCAGGCCACAGAAAAGAGAAGGCAGGAATTATCTGGCATGTCATGGGACGTAACAGACAGTGAATTGTGTGATGATGGTGCTTTTTACTCATATAAGATTATGTGTTAGGAGAAAAACCATGGTAGCACAATTCAGTTGTGAGACTCAGAATTACCTGTCTCATGAGCTAAGCATCTGCCAAGCATAAACTTACAAATTTTTGCACAAATCACATTGAGACCCCAACTACCTGATGCAACTGGTCATACCTAAGCCTGGCTAACTGCATCTGGCACTGTGAATGTCAGAAATACTAGTGTTGTAATAGGAAAACCTGAAATTAGAGGAAGACATATACAAATGCATAAGTCATAACAAGCTCATTCCTGGGGTATTTACATACTCTTTTGACTTCAAAAAAAAAAAAAAAAAAGAAAAGCCTCAACTTCTCCCACAACGAAATCCTGCAGATAGCGTTTGCTTATGCTCTTTATGTGTCAATGATTTTCCATTCTTAGTGTCAATGTGTTCTATACCTGGCAAATCATGTATTTTCGTTATAAATACATTTTTTAAATTATTGATAAAAACTCTGTATCGGTAGTGTAGTAGCTGCACTAACAAACTGAAGTGTCTAAAGCTGTGTGTACTGGTTATGGGTCAAAATGCTATTTGGGGAGAGTCATAGTCTAAAGAGGAAAAATAAGTGATAATTAACAAAATAACAAAGTATAGATACAAACAAACTGTAAGATTATTACTTAGCAACATAAAGGGATTAGTTAATTCAGTAGAGTATAAAAAAGCACACTGTTTTAAAAAAGAAAAAAGAAGTCATGTAGAGAGAATGTTAAAAACCAGTGGAAAATTAACTGGGAATCACAGCAAACTGTGGTGCTTTTATGCAGAAATAAAAGGATATTAATCTACTTTTAGAAAACAGATGAGAGCATTCTTTTATCATTTATTCTACTGAATTTACTTATACCATAAATTTGATCTAATGTATCACTCATTCAATACAAGGAGTGTAATGTATTTCTGAGGAAAATCCTGTTATTTCTGTGTACAATTTAGGGGAGAGTCCAATGATGGAATCACTGCAATTTCTCAGATGCCAGATGTCAGGATGCTATTTTGATGGATGCTTTTCTTGCAAACTATTCTGAGGATTTGTTGTGCTTCAGTAAATTAGGTGTGAATAATTTTTTGAGGCAAATCTGTGACTTAAAACTACAGTTTTACCAACTCAAGGAATAAAAGACATTATCAAGACATCCTGGCTGTGAATTTAGCTTGAAGATCATCAAAATTTATTGAACTAGCTTCTTATGTTTGAATGAAAATTACATGTGGATCATTTTTCAGGCAGTCTTCTGCAAAGCTGTAACAGGAAGTTTATTCTCCTTCTCTCTCTTAGTGAAAACAGTGCACCACGTAATCACAAAATTCAAGAAATTAGCTTGTCAGGAAATTACAGTTCATCATAAAGCATTCTTTTGCCATCTTCACCAAGATGCAGTTGTAGAACACTCGTGTTACAGTAGGTGCTGTGAGATGGCTCTGCTTTCACTCCATACTCATATCCAAACAAGCTCTCTTTCCTAAATCTCAGGGAATTTTACAGCAACGAAACAGTTAACACAAGCACAGGACTTGGTCTTTCTCTAAATGCCTGTTGCATAGCTCAAATATTGACTTAACTACAAACACTTTCAGCCTGTAATTTTAGACATCAAAACCTAATATATGAAATATGTCTTGGAAAAGAGAGCTGAAAGCAGCAATAGTACGCAAGTGACTAATCTGTACAGAAAGGAATACAAGAAATACAATTTTTTTTTTTTTCAAAGCTCTTGAGCTAAAAATTTGTTTATATCATTCCACTTTTGAAAAAAAAAAAAAAAAGAGAAATTAAAAACAGCTGAAGATCTGCTTGTTACTACAAAGTCCTTCCTAAAGAAAGGGAGGGTTCAAATTTACAGAACAAAATTGTTTGCATAGTAAAATAATCATCCAGATGGCGAAAATAAGCAACCCTGAAAATGGTAAATATTAAAAGGAAGAGTATGCCTCTTGGGGTCATCATCAGTAACAGTTTCCTAACAACTATTTCAAACTCTCAGCTTTAAGCATACCAGAACAGTTTAGTGAACATTAGCTAATCTGTGTATTGCTAATCTATTATTCTAGAAATGTGTGACTGTGCAATACAGCCCTAGGTTTATGATTGACCTGGCCCTGTTTGACATGAAAATACCAGAAAAGAAATACCAGTTCAGATTTTTTTTTGTGTAACTCCTCTGCTGTCAGCATTCAGTGCAACTATAAATAATGTAGGGAATATTTCAATCAAGACATTCCTATGTTACATAAAAGTATCTTCTGATCCACTTAAATTTTTCATACATAAAAGTAAGGGCAATTTACTGTATGCAAACTATTAACAGGCTAATCACCTCTGTGAACTGAGATTTAAGTAGTAACCTCCTTCCCCAAGGAAGTATGTGTGTCTATTTTATTAATAGTTAAGCAAAATAAAATACGAAGCAGCAGCTACTTAATGAGGAGTTTAAAACAAATACGTGCACTGAGAAATAAGAACTTGAAATACAGCTGATCTGAAGCAAAACAGGAACTAACAGAAAATAAAAGAGCATGATATTTGCTGTTGGAAAAAATTCTAAATAAAATCTGATCCAATCACTGAATAACTCAAAAAAGTGCAAATATGAACATAATGGAAGTTGCATGGAGCTGCAAATACATACGACTGGCAATTATTTAGGTAAAGTATGGAGATGAGTCAAATCAGAATAGGGAAAAATGGTCACATAAGCTTTACATTCACACAGTCTGTGGTAACCTGCAAAAGAATTAAAATTACCATGGACACTGTGTATTTTTCTGTCGCTATAGTCTAATACAAAAGGAGTCCACACTACTTCTAGATTATGAATGAGAAAAGCTCTCTAAATCAAAAGGTCTCTCTCTATGCCTCGCAAAAACTCTGAATACAGATACAAAGGAGGTAACAGCTACTTCCTCATCCAAATAACTCTCTCTTTCCTCCCATGATCTGTAAGAGTTGCTGACGTAGTATTCTCAGAAACGCTATGGTAAAGTGCTCAGATACTTTTGTATCTTGTATACTCACTCCTCTAAGGTTTTGCATTGTAGTAGGACAACACAGATTTTTTTATCATGGCAAGTAACGCATGACTTTCTCTGTAGTTAATATTATATGACCTATCCAACCTCAATACTTCATAGGATTAAATTGAACTTCTAACTGACAGTAAACTTTTTGTACCAGCTGGACTTTTTAATTTATCTTGACTGGATTCTAGCAAGATGATCTCTGAATTGTTCTTAACAACATAATTCCTCTCTCCCAGAAAGAATTACTATTTCCTGAAAAATAAATGTCAGTGATTGAACATCACAAGTTAAGTTTTCAAATATTTGAGTGAATTAAAATCTCAACCAACAGGCTAGTCAAGCAAAATATGCATATAGTCATTGCATAAGCAAACCTCTGCATTTACATGCACAAAGTCTACATTTTCCCACTCTTATGAGGAATTCAGCTGACAAAGCAAGCACAGTCAACCGTTCTTACCATAAATATTTTTCAAAATGGAATGATCATTTGGTTTTTGAATGAACCATTGATGTGAAACCCCTCAAATTCCAGATGAATAAGATAGAAAACTGGTATGAATTCTAGTCAGATTTTAAGTTTTGGATTTTCTTTTTTTTTTTTTTTTCTTTACACCTGAAAACTGAAGGTAGCATAATATGTAAGCACTTAATTCATAATTCAAGAAAAGTGAAATACTGCCCAAACATAACCATAAGTCCTTATTTAGGAATGTTTCCTGAATTAAAACTGAAGGCTTGTAAAGCATTATCAACAGTTCCCATTGAAATTAGTGACTGGATTCCAGTTGGACTTGATTTGTCAGAGATGCAAGGCAGCCACCAATTTGATTCCAGAAAATCAGTCTGTAATCATCTGTCTGAAAAGTTACGTTTGATGTAAGGCATATTAACTAAATACTAGAATCTGTTAAATATTAGAAAGAAATCTTAATGTCTATATTTTATCTATCAGCAGTCCTCTCTTTACAAGATTACAATTTCAGTCATGGACAGTTTGGTTTGAGAAAGCACTATGAGATTTTGACATAGTACAATCTGAGTTGCTTGTTACATTAAAAAAAAAAACAACCAACAACAAACTTTGTAATGAGACTAGTTCATTTTACAAAACACTGTATCACAAAGGCGATATATATTTTTAAAACCCCTATACTCATTTAAACAAATTTCAGGAAAAAAATACCAGTTTTTAATATACAGGAAAAAATGATTATATTATGAGCGCTGGAAATGTAGTTGCATTTGTTTTGAAGTATGTTTACATTGTCAGATGGAGCCCTGAGAAAGATAGCAAACAGCAATTTATTTCAGGAGTTATAAAATGCCAAATAACCTAGTTGTCTTTTATACGCTGTAGTAAAATATCCAGAAGGATAAACACCACAGCTCTAGGAAAAGAAAAATATTATGTGTAGCTTATTATGAGCATGCTATTGTTGGAAGAAAATAGTAATTTACGTTCAAGCTAACTGAACTGTCAAGACAGGAAGAGATGGTCTAAGGCATGTTTAGAAAAAAGCCCTTTGGATTAGAGACTTCTGTTCTTCAGTGTATGTCCCACTTACACTATTAATGAAAACATTTATCATTACCAAAGATATTTTATTACAAATCCAGTGTTTCATGAGATGAAAATGGAAAATAATAAGTGGTTATTGTTGTTATTGTTGTTGGTTTTTAACAGAATGAATAATTAACAAGAACACTACAAATTTATCAAGGAATGCTCACATATTATTAGAGAAAATATAATATGCAGAACACACAAAATCATTCAAATTACTACTTGCTTAAAGTTAGATATATCAGTACATCGCTGAATTAGGTGTATGGATCTAAATCTTTGTCCAAATTCATGAACACAATTAGGCAATGAGAAATAGAAATGATATGATTTGTAATAATGATTTGCTACAGTACATGTATTTATGTCTTTACACAGTTGGAAGTATGCAGAAACTAACAAATGACAATTCTGCGCATGTAGAGAAACGTAAATCCTATTGATCTTAGTAGCCTAAAGCTGCAAGTTGAAGCTCCCGTCTCTATGAATTTCCATCTGTCAGAATTGTATAATCGAATACCTTGTGTTAGCAATATGTATTTTATGTATGGAACACGAGATAGCCAGTAGGACAATCCCTGAATGCACAATCTGAAGACAAATATATAATTATAAGTCTGAAATTATTTAAGTCCTTGGGGATTGTTCAGTTTTGCAGGGGGAAAAAAAAATTAAAGCTTTAATTACATGGTAATTTTAAGAACATAAATGGGTGGGAAATATCCATAAGTGTGTGCAAATTTATATATAACCAAATAATAATTATGCTTTATATTTGAAAAAGTCATCAAGGAACTGAAGCAGGTAATTAAATTGACTCATCTGTTTTCATCAAATTTGTAAAAATACATAATAAAGTCAGGCAGAAACATGAGATTGGGGTATACACTGTGTTCCCTAGAAATTGTTGAGTTATATTGGTTATAAATATATAAGTGAAACTATGTAAATGTGTAGGATTCAAAGGACTTTGTATTAGACAAGTCCATCCATTTCAGTACTGTTAGCCCAGATGACAGTCACTGAAGATCTCTGCCTAGATTCTTTCTTATCGGAGTCTAACTGTGCATTCATCTAAATTCTGAAAGAAACAAGTTTGTTTGAGATATCGAAGTATAAGCTTCAAACATAAGCTTCAAACACTGGATTTTTAATATTATTTTATTTTTTAAGAAATACTCTTTCCCAACCTATTTTTCCTATTTTCTTCTTAAAACACAGTAATGCTCTTAAGATCTACACATTGCAGGGGATGTACAATTAAGACATAGTGTGGATAAAGATCAATTCCCAGAACCAGTGCAAGATCCTATGAGTCAAATAAATCTGACAGAGTATGAGTGGAAATTACTTCCCCCGTTGGTCTTGTACTAGCCTGCACAGCTGCGAATATTATTCTGTTGAATCTTTATCCCCTAAGTATTTATAAAAAAAAAATGACTCATTAGAAATTACTGTTAGCTAAATTCACAAGAACTCATAGACTACATTAGCCTACTCTCAACATTCAGAGCTCTGTGCCTACTACTTGTCAGTGTGATACCACAGAGTTCAAAAGATGCTGAGTTGCGTTAATAAATTATTACAAAGATAAGATAATAATTTGATACATACTTGTGTTTCCATCAGGAGCTGATGAGTCTAAATATGACATTATTATTGAAGTATTCAAATAACATTGCATGACAAAAACACAACACAAAATATATTAAGGCAACTAGCATACTTTCCTGGAACAGAAACTGTTTATAAAATCCAGGATCAAAAAATCTTAAAAAAAACCCCCACAATAATTGCCTTCCTAGAAAAGGCTTTTTTTTTCTTTTCTTCCCCCTCCCCCTCCCCTCTCCCGCCTTGAATCAAATATGTGCTAATCAGCAGTTCTAGCACTTTGGTCATTTTAGAAAACAGATGATTGACAGACATTTAGGAGAAGAAAAATACAAAAAGGGAAAGCAGCGTATCTGAAAGTATTTTACATTTACACCTTCTAGGTACTGTCCATTCATTTATTTCGTAGGCCTTTAACTCCAGAATTTGTTTCAATTTTACTGGAGCTAAACTTTGTTTAGGAACACTGTAACTATTTCTCCATTCAATTCATTTAATCAAACACTTTAAACAAGTTGATCTGCAAAATAAACATGGCAACGCAGAAATTACTCATGTACTCTCTGTTAGCAGAGTCTCTAGTTCAGAGTTAGAAATCTTGTTTGGCAACAAGAACACCTCAGTTATACACTTTCACTTTGGATTCACAGCAACGTGCTGGAGAAGGATGTGTGACCCACTACTACATTCTTAAGTGAAATCATTTGACTTAACCACATGGTTGTAAAATTCTCATCTTTTGCATTCCTTCTTTTTTTTTTTTTTTGCCGGGGCCCAATAATTAATATCTATATAAAGTGGATCAGTATCAGCTGTATCCCAGAGTCCTCACCAAGGAATAGGATTTACAGGTCCATATCCCTGCTCCCAAACAGCATGAGATGGGATTTGACAACCTACCTGCGATGTGAAAATGAAAGGTTCAACCCTCCTGGCTATTGGGAAAGACTGTTCAGCCAGAGCCAAAATGTCGGTTCCTGTCTTTCCTTTCTGTTATGCTTTATAGTAGTCATGATCTGAAGAGGCTAAGATACTGGATCTGACTGGTGAGATAGGCAGAAGAAGCCTTTGCTGAAAATGCCCCTGAGGTTGGGTGTGAGCTTGGGATTTGAGCGTCTCGCCCAAGCGGGATGTAGGCAGTTCTGACATGCCCGCTGGCAGAAAACTCTGCAGGCTAAGCATCCACTGGGGCAACTACAGGGTTAACAGCAGGTAAGTAGGGGTTTTAAGGACCTTAGAAGCACTTAAATGCTGCTGAAAGAGAATGGAAACTAAAATCTACGTGCGTAAGGTAATTTTTTAAAATGAGATTTAGGTGGTTTTTGAACATATAATCCAGATAAATCAAGAATAAATTTAAATATACAGCATAAATGAAACTGTGGGTTTTTTTTTTGTCCTACCAATATTATAAAAGCTCTTTCTTGATAGAGTACGTACTCGATTATATAATCCTTTACAGCAGCTTCATGGCAGGGAAACTCCAGCTAAATAAAGCTAATGTAACAGAGCAGAAAATCAAGCTCTCTGTCTAGTTTGGTCTAATCTCTAATTGACATTCCTAAAAGTTAGAGAGATGTAGAGGTCGATCCAAAGATTAGAGTGTATCAAATCTCCAGACTTTTGGTCAAGGCAGTCAGAATGCTCCTGCTTCACTGAGGATCGATATCAGGAGATCTAAACAGTCTGTCCTGATTTAGCAAAGCCAACAACCTTGCACCTATTGCAGTTAAACCATGAGACTGCCCGTGCATTTAAGCACAAGTATACCATTAAGCACACAAATAGACGCTGTTTACTTTGCTAGAGCGGTTGCCACAGTTTTAACACCTGAAGGGTCAAACTCTCAAGACAAATTTTACTAATTCTTATAAATATCCTCAAAATATGACTTTTCATAAATGCACGACTGTTTTCAACTATGTTGACAACAGTACCACGTCCCCTGAAGTTATTTCAGAGTCCTGACTGTGTGTAGAGCTGATTCCAGTGTCAGAGTCTGTATCGTTATGTCCAGATTAGTCACTCTATGAACGAAGTCAGGAACTGCAATGCTGCTGCTGGAGACGCCACTGCCTTTGGTTGGCTCTTCATTTGATGGAAGCCTAGTTTCAATGTTATCTTTAACATGTAGTAAATTAAATTCTTCTGTAAGAAGTTCATACTCTTTTTCCTTCTTTTGAAGCAGTGAGTCCCTGTATGTAAGCTCTTTCTGAATGCAGCTCAGGTACGAATTGATTCTCAGACCATCTTTCATACTTTTTTCCAGCTCATATTTTACACTTTCAAATTCGAGTTTTCCAGTCAGTATTAGCAGCTCCTTCTGTGCAAACATCATCTCCATTTTTTTTCTGTGCATTATACCATGTACCTCTCTTTCAATTTCAGCACACAGCTTCCTATTAATTGTTTGTGATGTTTCAGTCTCTCTTTCAACCTGTAAAATTCCCTCACTTTTGCTCAAATATTCAGCATTTCTTTTGGATCATCTGGCCTATTGCCCTGCTGCTCAGCTCATTGGATTGCTCATAAATAGGAGTCCTGCAATAATTTTCTCCATCATTGGCTAACGATCCAGATGGAATTTGCTTCACATTTTTCAATTCCATATCTAGTTCCTTCATCTAAGAACTTGCTGATGAATGGTATGATCTGAGAGATGATCAGATGAATCAATGTCTCATATTATCTCTCTCTTGCTGAACATTGTCCTGTTAAGCTGGCCAGTTTCCGGAAAGTCTTCTGACAATTTTCTTTTGTTTGTCTATAGGCAACCTCTCATGTAATTTGCTGGACTAAGCTCCACTGTTTTTCTACTTTGTACTACCTTAGCTTCAAGCTGTCTTCCACAATGGAAATGAGAGGAAAGCATCGGACTTGACCAACACAAAGTGCAAATTAGACTGCTCTTCCCCCCAGGCCTTCCAAAGTCTCAGAATCTTTGTCAAGGGAGGAAGTACTCGCTCTGAGCCTCTCCATTTTTCTACAATGCAGTAATCACTAGGTTTTCCAAAAGGACCCTTTTTTTCTCCAAATGTTGCCTGATGTTCCTCAAGCAGTGCCTGAACCACTTCTGCACAAGTTGTGCGCTTTGTCAGGCCACATACAATCTTCTCCTCCTGGCAAACCCAAACCACAATCTCTCTTTCATTTGAAGCCATGTCCTTGTTGGGAGACTGGAAAACAAGAAGAAATCAAATATAAATTACATATCAATGGCACAGACTGTATGAATACTAACTATAATTCTGATATGACTACCACATGAAAAATCCCCATATTATTGTACAAGACAATATACTTATTTAAATCGCATGAAGAAATACCTTTGGATTAAGTAACAGAAACACACACCCATTTCATCTACTGCTTTAATATTATTACTAGACCAGCTGACTGTGAATCTCACACTAAATATGTTCTCATCAAATTTAGTTTTTGTACACATATAAGTGTGTATTAACGATAAGTGATAAAGTTGGCAATTTGCATTGCATTTTCCAGACTGTCCTAGGATAACATAACTTTCAGATCTGCATATCTGTTCTCATCACACAGACATTGCGCAAGCTTTCATAAGCTTCTTAATATCACTGAAGCTTCTGAAGGGAAGAATTGTGTCTCCAAATATGCACTGAACACAGCTGGACCGAGAAAAGATGATTGAACGTCATCTAAGTTAAAAGAAACTTGATGACAGAATAAATCTATAGCTCTTTTGCCACACCTTCACAAACACAAGCATAAATATCATTGTTTTCCACTGTGATTTTTCAGTAACAAGGTCTCCAGAAACGTGCTGCTTTTCCTGAAGTACCAAATAGCTAGAATTCCCAGTGAGATGGGAGAGAATACCAACTGTGAGAGAATACATGTTTGGGTCCATATTTTATAACCTTAGTAATGATACAGAAATGCCAGAAAATGTGAAGAAGTTTAAAATTTTACTTATTTTATTTATTTATTTATGAATCCCAATGAATGCAGTATTAACCTGACATCAGCAACTGGTACTCTTTTCGTGTTGAGAAACCTAACTTCAGAAATCTAAGATCCCATTATGGCTACTGTAGCTGTCTAATCAATACAGTCAGAGGAGCCTAGAGAGCGATTCAGCTGACCAAATGTAGAAGCTCACTTTACCATTAACTCTCAGGTTTGTTCCCCATCTGAGTAGCCCTGGACTGCCATGGCCCTACATTGGTAGAGTGGCCTTGTGGAACCTGTCCAGGATATTCCTGTCCTCCAGCCTCCACATGCATAATTTGCTGCTTGCCCAGACCTGGTGATTTGGGCTCTTGCCTAAAACGATAAACAATAAATTCCCTCAGGGAAATACATTCCTTTGGATTTTCTGGTATCACTTCCAGTTGATTTGAATGAACGAGATTTAACTCAGTTGACAGAGAAAGTTTGAAATAAACATGACAATTCAGACAATATTTTAAGGGCTCGATACCACATTTGTTTCTATCTGGGACTCCTTATTCGAAATACTTTTCTAGTTTTTGAGATGCAGGAGGAATGGAGTATTACTTGGCTAATTAGGGTTTACCCCTGTGCTTATTAAAGCAATCCAACTTGTTTCTTTTTCTTAATTACTTACAACACGAGAGATGAACTGCAATCCAATAAATTGTACTACGATTGACTCAGCTCTAGGTGCCACTCTGACAGGAGGCAATAATCCTCAAAAGGCAGGAGACTGTAAATGAATACTAATAAAACCTATAAGACTCAGTTTATTAGTATCATCACACCAGAGAGCTCTGTCCAACTACATTGCTCTAGGTCTTGGAACAATCCTCTGCAAAATTTTGTTTTGGTAGATTACTCTGAGTAATGACACCATTTTGCTACTTCAGTAGCTCTCTCTTACAGAACAGCATTTTATAGTAATATTTTTTAAAACTGGTGTTCAGAAGATTAATAATGTTTTCATAGACGACTACTCAAAATAGGAAAGCATATGTCACAGACATAGAAAACGGCAAAATGGCACAAAGAAACAAATATTCAAGTTTAAATGGAGGGAAGGGAATGAAAGACGATATCGGATTAAATGACATTACTGTTAAGTATGTCACATGCTAGAAAGTCAGTACCTGTAAGTGGTTTTAGGTTTATAGAATACAGGATGCTATAGGAATATTTTTGTCCATTGACAGACTGGTAGTTGAATAAAACTTAAATAAATGGACAATTGCAACATAAATCCGTGACTGTCTAACTCAGTATTTGTTTTACACTACAAATATAAAAGGAAAGAAACAAATAAACTGCAGTTACACTATATGTTAAGCATAAAATTATGCAAAATGAATTATCAAAAATACAATGTCTGAAAACATGTTCAGTACTGATACAAAAAGAATTGACCTAGAAATAAAAGTGTATTAGCAGTCATTGCATTTCAGTTTATAAAAGTACTGACAGGGGGGGAAAAAAACACATAAAAATAGAAGAAATACCAGACCTTGAGGTAGTAATTCAGAATGTGTCTTTCGTGTGGCTTTTTTTTTTTTTTTTTTTTAGTTAATCAATAAGTGCATCTCAGGGAATGAGTGTTATCTCAGTCTTTTAGCATTCTTCTGAGAGTCTTATGCGATTTGTTTGCACATTGAAACTCTTCCTATTTCCTTCTCATTCATTTTTTGGTTGATTGCCATATTTTCTCCTAGTCAATATCTTCAGTGCTTAACAGATCATGTGAGTTAAGCAGAAGCTTACTGTCTCTCTTCGTCCTGGCTCCTTTAAAGCTTTCCTATGAAGAGAGTTTCTCTCTGTGATTTGGTAAATCTTCAGATAAATTTGAAAACCCTTAGATACCCCATAGTATTAGTGTACTGATAAATACTTTTGCTATACCCATTTTTCAGATGGACTTCCCACAGACTTCAGCAGGGGTTAAGCAAACTTCTGATGGAAATACATTGTTTATTGTAAAGTAATCTCTACAGGATCTCTGCAAAAAATATGGGTGTAAAATAACATTTTAAAGCTACTATTTTCAACCATTTTTTAGCTGTTTATCACCCCCCTGTTATTTTTTCAGTTACAGTGCACCTGTCTACCTAGAATTTACATTGAGCTTTTTTGGGAAGGATTCTTCTTTACTTTGTCTTGCTTTGTCTTTACTTTACTTCTTGCTTGGAGAAGAGGAGACTGAGGGGGGACCTCATTAATGCATATAAATATGTAAAGGTTGACTGTCATGAGGATGGAGCCAGGCTCTTCTCACTGGCATCCAATGATGGGACATGGGGAAATGGATATAAGCTGGAACATAGGAGGTTCCGCTTAAACATGAGGAAGAACTTCTTCCCAGTAAGGGTAACAGAACACTGGAACAGGCTGCCCAGAGAGGTTGTGGAGTCTCCTTCTCTGGAGATGTTCAAAACCCACCTGGACGCGTTCTTGTGTGATCTGATCTAGGTGGTCCTGCTCCAGCAGGGGGATTGGACTAGATGATCCTTTGAGGTACCTTCCAATCCCTAACATTCTGTGATTCTGTGTAAAGCGAAATACCACCTGCTGATCTGTGTCTGTGTCTTTAGCATATTTAACATACTGAAGTCCATAACTAGTAGCAGCACTCCACAAATGGATAATGTATGCAAATGCAGTTACAGAATGAACTCAAGTAGCTTACACATAAAAGTATATATTTATTAATATATATGTATAGCACATGTAATGTATACCTTGTAATTATATTGTCACCTTTAACAGAAAAGGAGAGAAGAAAAAAAAGAAATTCTGAACATCATTGTAATTCTTGGATCAAACCAGAACTGTAAAGTGCAAATTCTTTCATTATTTTTTCCGTGTGTTTGTCACAACATGTATTATTTTCATTTTTATTCAGCAGCATCACTAAATTTTTGATCTTTCTTTTTAATCAAAATGAATTAGCAAGTCATTTATAATCTTACAGTGCCATGGAATTCTAATATGTTCTAAAAAAATCAAGTGTTCTTTATTATCTTCCACTAAAAAATGGTAAGTTGGTGTGGCCTACTATGGACCTTTTAAGTAAATATTATTGTATAATTCTTTAATCATAGTTAATTCAGGTAGTGTCAAACAAAAATGAAGCTTCAGCATGTCAGTCACAGCATAACAATTATTAAAGACTTGCTTTCAGGATGCAAGAAGATACTGATACTAGGAAACATCTTTCTTTAAGTTGTGCTTTCCTCATAGAAAGCGGAGAGCAGATTCTGCGTATACAAAGTAGAATTCACCTCACTTAGGCATCTGAAAGTTAAGAGTTCAGTATAAATTCACCATCAAAGTTCCTCCTTGTCATGGGAGGAGAATGGATCTCCAAGGAGAAAGTCACCATAGCCTAAACCATCTATGATCATTGAGATGAATCCTCAAATGAAGCTATTTCTCTCTTTCATGAACTACAAGAGACCTACATGGCCATCTTCAGTAAAAAGCTCACTTTCTGGTAGCTAAATACAGGTCAGAGTAATCCAGTCATATTCTGGTTTATTGTCTGAGAGAACTGTAACAAGAATGGTTCAGATGATAGCAGTAGATTTAATAAAGATAACTGAACTGGGACCTACATATTATGACTTCATAGCTTAGTTTAGATGCTGTCTACTCCATTTGCTGTTTAATTTCTTAATATCAGTTATAAGGAAATCCATTAAGTCATTTCAATACTAAGGAAGATGTAATGCAGTTTGTAACTTCTCATCTTGAATAAATGTTGGTCATTCACAGTGATTCTTTTTTTATTTTCTGAGATGTAATACCAAAAGTAATAATATTTAGCAACAAGATCTGCTTTTACAAGGTCATTTTAACGAAGAGGCACGCTTCTTATACTTACTAATTCCTTGAGCTTGACATCCTGCACTTTTGTAAAGAAAGTAAAAGAATTGTCATTTTTTAATGACATATCAATTAATGAGTCTGTAATAGCTAAGGTGTTATTCCAGTTTAAATGTTTGGCTTTCTGGAAAAACAATTTCAGTAATAACTTCTTCAAAACTTGCTAGGCAACTTCATTTTTTTTTCCAAAAGTTTATTGCTGTTGCTGTAAACAGCTTTTAAAGATTTTGATTCTGGCTTGAATTCTGTTTCTTTGAATTGATCACTGAAATGTTCTCTTTATCCATCTACGACTTTAAAGCCTTTAAAGCCTTAGCAACAAAAACATGTAGGTCTATCTTTTTTTGCAAAGTCACTTGTTGCTCAGGAACAGATGAGAATTTAAGCTGAAGAACAGTCAAAAGTACATTTACAATTTGTTTTGCTTGTTTGTTTTCATCGCTAGTTTCATGGCTTCTACTCTTTGCTTCTCTTCCTGATTATCCAAAAAAAACATTCTAATCATGTTATAGACCTCACACAAAGTCTTGATTGTGTCAGCACGCGCTGACTGTTGCGTGTCAGATATACACTTCATTAATTTATTATTCAGGCCTAGGGGAAGAAAAGTAATACATTCCAGCAATGTATAGACAAAACAAAAACACGTACTTACCTTGCAAAGTCAAAATATGAGATAGCTTAAATGCTGGAAGCAGTACTTTTGATATTCACTAACTTTAAGAGGTGGCTGGCACAAAAACATACATCTCAAACGCACAGTTCTTTGCCTTCCAGAAAATTTTAACATTCTTCCTAAATATGCAACATACAGTTTTACAACCAATCACCAATCAAATAAAGGGATCCCCTACTTTTTAGAATTTCATCTACGTGTCTACAAGATGCTCATTTTTCCTTACTAATTCCAGCAAACATTCTGTTGGCACTAGATCACTTACATATCATATTGTTAGCAGATTAATATAGTGTCTCTAACATATTACTGACATTAAAAGAATATTCTATCTCTGTTGAGAAAAAAAAAAGATAAAACTCTTCTCTCCCTTCACTGTAATAAATTCTTTGTACACTTTCACGGAAAACTAAAATTGAATTCCTTTCTCATCATTCTTGTATTTCTTGATGTACTGTCCCCAAGGAACTAATCAAATTGAGTAACTCAAAAATATCTAGATAATGGCTAGAAGTTTCACAACCAAGACATTTTTGTGAACCTCTTGCTAGCACTACTGTTTAATGCTGTACTAATTTTAAGTTGGCATGGCTGATTGAACCAATTTTGAAGTCAACATGACCATGAAAGCTTTTGTGTTAGGAAAAGGATTAAAAACTTCCGATTATGTTCATGATCTAAAATCTTATTAATTATCTCCTCCTAGTCATGAAAATCATTTATACAGAATAAAAAATTTGCAGGCAAAAATAAATGGCACACAAAGAAATACATCAATCCTTTGCTTGAAAATGTATATGACTTTATAATTTATAAATTTGAAATAAAAGAGTTTATGCTGGAAAGCCATTTGTGTGAAATAGCTTAGTCATTTATTCACCAATTTATAGGAGAAATCATGGTTTATAATCTTAATTTTCAGAGGTGGAAGAGCTGTTACTTATTATGTATGAATTAATTTACTGTTAATCAGACGTCATAAAGTTGTATCTGCTAGTACAAATGTTTGTGGGTTGGAATATTCTTGTACTTCTTAGTGTAATAATGTCACCCTTTTTTCTTTTATCATTGCACCTGCAAGTGGTAAATAATCTGTAATTAATTATTCTTTTCATCAGAAGGATTGTTTCTAGTATTATGCTAGCAGATGATATAACTAATTTAGTCCATTTTAGTGTAGAAAACGAATTAAATTTTGTAATTTTGAGATCTTCTCTTCATCTATTTTTTCTTTTTGATGCTGTTTGCATAAATACATTTCGGTGTACAGAAGACCCAGAAAGCCACACAACACAACTGTCATTTGCAATGCAAAAAAGGCATTAATTTAATAATTAATTTAATATTAATTTGATTTATAAACAGCCTCTTATTGACAGCATAAACCCTCTCAATAGCACATTTGAACATAAAGTCTAATCTGCATCAAATCAGATGATAATTGTGGTTTATGATTGACCGGTTGCCATGATGGGGTCCTCAGATGACCAGAGCTCTCAGGTAGGTATGCTGTTGTAATGACCTCCCCAGAGTAAGACCAAAGTGCTTCTAAACTTCTAAGAAACAAACCCTATATTACATCAAGATATCACTCTGAACAATTAAATTCTTCAATGGAGAAACCAAAGCCAGCTATGTGACAGAATAGGAAAAAAAAAAAAGGCTTAAAAATACAATCATCCTACTGTCTACTGCATCCTTGCAGTGAAGTCCTGGCCCAGAGCTTCAGTGTCTGCCATCTCAGAGCTTTTCTGGAGTCCACTATGACACATGAAACCTCCAGGCAGATCCAAGCAGGGTTGTGCTCCCTGCACCTCTTGGCAGGTTCTCCCTTCCTTCCCAAGTTGTACACTCCCAGCTCCTCCAAGATGTTCTGTGCCTCATCTCCTACCTGCCACACTGCACAGTGGGCAACAATCTCCCAGCTAAGCATGCTCAGATAGCTCAGCCACTTGTTCTCTTTCGGAAACACTGTGACACAATGGCATAAACCAAGAAACATCTGCCAAAAAAGTGTTTAATAATCTAGTCTTTTCAAGGGGATGATTGAGCATGCTGCGGGCCATGCAAATCTGCCACTTGGATTTTGCCAAGTGGTATTTGTGCTACCGTCTTCTCTTTGTTCTGCACTCATAAATGTTCCCTTCACGTGCAAGGGCCCAGAGAACCCATACCTGTTTAAGCACTCGCTAATAACCATGTTACCTGTATGTCTCAGATCTAAGCCATAACTACCTATCAAAGAAATTTGATGGCTTTTAATTATATTTACTTGCGGGAAATAAGGAGAGGCCAATATTACAGGGATACCTACTTGATATAAACAACCTGCATTTGTAGCGTAGGACACATGCTACAACATGTAGTTTGAGAGCTTCTAATGACAGTGGCATTACATGTCTGGGTATATGAGGGCTGATGAGTTTATCGGTCACCACATTCCTTTTAGAAATGATAATATAATATTTATTATTTATTTTTCAAAATCTCAGAATTTACCATATATACATATTAAAAAAAAGCATATATGAGACAGTGGATGATCATTTCTGTCATTTTGGCTCTGTGGGACTTTATCTGTGAGATTTGCAAAAAGTAAAGCTATTAGTGCTATGTATTGCAGCCCTTGCTTGGAAGAAACTCTAACTTAATTTGAGCCAATGCATTTTTGACAGTGGGTTTAACATTAAAGCTATAAAGAATACACAGCCCATATGAAAGCTGAGATCAGAAGTATTCAACCTTTCAGGCACAAATGGATCATATTAAAAGTTCACACTAGAGTTATTCAGATTTTCCACATTTAATCCACTCTTTTTCTCAACTTGGTCACCTTCCGTAAAGGTTCGGAAAGCAATAAAGCCTGAATCTTATACTCAGTATGCCTCCTGTCTAAGTAGATTACATATCTCTGAGTAACTTTCCTAAGGGCAGCAATGAGGAAGTATCTACTCTCTTACCACCTAATGAAGCTGGAATTATTCCAAAGCCTTAGGGATTCAAGACAGGCCATCAACTAACTGCATTCCCGTTCCCCTTCACCTGTCCCTAAAAAACAATATTAATGGAGGCACAGTTAATGTCCATATCATGTAGGAGATAGACATTCCATACATGATGTGTCAGAAACTTGGTCCTTCTTCCCTTCTACATCACGTGAAAATCAGGGCAATGTCTAGCTAAAAGGTATCATGGCAAGGGTGGGCTGGTACTTTAACTATAATAATAATAATAAAACCCTTGATATAGATAATCAGAGTAGTCCTAATGCTGCAGGCAGACTTGGAAAGAACACTATAGAACTTGTGAAAACAAAATCATCCTTTCAAAAGAAACAACTTTGATTTCCTCTACCATCTGTTTCTGTTATTGATTTAATGTTGCTCTATGATACAGTTTCCTTCTTTACAGAAATGTACATATGCATTTATTAAAATAAGAGAAAATTAGGCATCTCGATATTCAGTGACATTTTCAAATATGCGTATACACAATAGTTTGGATGCTCTAATTGAAATATTTCAGATATTTGAAACAAATTATTTTAAACAAAGGCTATTTAACTGGCTATGCACAACACATTTTGCACAACACATTTCTCCTAGTATAAGTTTGTGTTCATTTTGTAACTCCTTTTAAATACATAAATTTTTAACTCATATTGTCAAGAAGCCTTTATGAAACAGCTGTTGAAAATTATGTTCTATATCAATTGTCATTTGTGTACTTAAAACTCTAACTAGTTCTTTAATCCTTTCTGCAGAGGAATGTCATCACCTCAGTTAACTACTGTACAAATTGCATACATTATCATTCGGTAATGATCTGTGACGAAAATTTCAGTTCATCCAATCATTTTACACTGTATTAGTGCTCTATGACAAATTTCAGTTAAATAATTTGAATTGAATGGGATGGTATTATTCTGTCACAGAATAAACAACATAAAAGGTATGAAGGTTTAAAAAATAAAAAAGTTCTCTAAGATAATTATTATTGCAAATCAGCCATTCACATCAGAGTTCTTGCTGACTTGAAATGTCAGTCTTCAGTAAAATACCACGGAAATCGTGCGCTTCATTCTAATAACTACTTCTTGGACACAGGTGCTTGAACAAAGATCAGTACTTAAGAGAACTAAAAAGATATCACGAGATAAGAGTGATAGTTATGACAGATTATCCTGAATACCTCCCTGCCTCTCTCATTTAATAATGACATAA
Source organism: Tauraco erythrolophus (assembly GCF_009769465.1). Lineage (NCBI taxonomy): Eukaryota > Metazoa > Chordata > Aves > Musophagiformes > Musophagidae > Tauraco > Tauraco erythrolophus. The sequence continues at coordinate 49,498,709 of NC_141468.1, forward strand.
CCGTCTGTCGTTGCTCCAGTGGTCGATACTGTTTTGCCAAAATCTCATTTGCAAAGTTCAAGTGCAGATTTTCAGCAGAGGTGACCAAGAGGCTACTGAGTCCTCCCTTTGCTTATTACCTCTGCCCTGTGCCATTTTTACACTCCAAATCACTAACTACAGGCAAGTGCAAAAGCTGCAGTCTCCATTCAGATGAAGGTTGCATCTGTCCCTGCCCTTTCCTCCTGTCTTACCTCTGAAATTATTCCTCTCCCCCTAAGGGTACACATTCTTTATAAATTAAATCTACACTTTAAATCTGCCTTCCTTTCAGACAAATCACCATTTCTCCATTGTATATCAAAGTCATAAGGTTGTTAAGTGGATATAGTCAAAAAATGTTTGGAATTGCAATGAGTAACATCAGCAAGTGTGTTGTGTACACAAACTGCTGTGACAGGTAATGTGTTCCATCGTATCAGGTCTGTATTTGTGGGGGCCTGACACAGTGGAGGTTTGGGAACAGAGGAGAGCTAGCTGTCCACCAAAATATTTTCCAAGATCAGCAACAGTAACATCACAATTGGCTTTACTGGGAAACACGCTTGAATGTGTATATTGCAACTGCTACTGAGGAAGCAGCTGTGATACAGGAATGGGAGATCCAGGAAAAACTCCAGAGCCAAAACAGCGACATATTCAGTGGTTTTAATTCTTTAGACCATGAGGGAGGGAATGGGAAGATGGGCATTTTCAAATTCCTCAGTGTCAGTAAGCAACATGCAAAGTTTAGGAATATCCATATAACAAATGCTACATCTTGAGTTTGGGCAGTGGGCAGCTCTTGCGAGTTGACAAATGAAGATGTCACTGATACTTTTTATCTACCACAAGAATTTTGCTGCACTGCAAAATACAATTCTTTATATTGTTCTGTGTCTGTTTAAATGCTATGCATGTTTTGAGCACTGGTTACATTATCAAGCTTTATGGGGCTCCTATTAATAATGTACAGAATGTGTCTAAACTTCCATCATTTTCAATAATACAGAGGAAGCAGAATCATTATAGCTCATTAGAACATATGCTTTTTAAACGATGAAGTCAAAGATGCTATTACAGCTAACAGAAATTGGGTTTATCTAAATTCTCCATTAGAATTTTGTAACTGCCTTTTAGAAGCACCCTGTTTGTTTACCAGCTTTTGAGATCAAAGAAGTGAGGGGAATTCCAAGGCTTGAAAGCACTATTTTAGTTTTTTGTGTTGTTGTCCATGAAATCAGTTCAGCTTTTGTTGAAAGGCAAACATACACTATTTCCCTCCCCTGGGTTTGTTGACATCTTGCCCAGTGAAGAAATAAACATAAAGCATTCTGAGGTTGGGTCTGGACTGCCAAAACACGAACAAGCACACTACACGGAGACCAGTGATAATAAGGCAGGCTGAATAAAGGAACAAGATACAGACAAGGAAATAAGATTTCATGTCACCTTTCCAACACTCCCTGGGGCTAAAGGAAGCTGGGACAGTTACCTTCTTATGAACCTTTATACACAGTGCATGGCCACCAGGAAGGTGGCATCTCACCACTCATTCACAATGGAAGGAAAGAAAGTCCAGATGGACTTGGTTTCTTTTGACCAGTTCCCCAAGTTGAATCAGGCTCCACAAAGCATCTCTTCCTCATAATCTTTTCCTGATGGCTACCTACGGTAACTACTTCTGTAGCTGCTCTAGCAGCAGCCTGTGGTGAATTTCAGAGTTTGGACACTGTACTTCATGATTCTGAAAAGGAACATTGTAGGAATTGGTATCTATTTTCAAACTCTCCAAACATTCCCAGACCCATCCCCAAAATACACAAAATTATTTACAAGATAACTACCTTAGGAATATGATTATCCTAAATACTATTTTTTAACTGCTAAATCTCATCTTACAGGTTAGCAACTGTATGACTTAAATTCATGAATTAGTTTAGGCAATCTGTTGTCTACCTGACATTTCTCATCTCCTTGCTTGTGTCAGCTCTGCTAGTTTAACCAAAGGGTTTTCAGCTTGATAAACTGGCAGCAAGCTAATCCATAAAAAGAAAAAAGAAATAGTGCTCCCTGAGTTGTGTTCTGCAGGGTCAGGTGAGAACAGGACCAGTGTAAAGGAAATGGCATAGAGTGCCAGGATCCTGGAAAGGGACTTGGGACTGCCCTTTGTGCAACAGCAAGCCTTTACATCTGTTCAGCCATCTCATCAAACATGGTCCTCTCTTAACTTTTGACATCTAATGATCTTTCAAATAGCTTGTTTTGTATATCATAAAACCTAGTTTGAATATCTCTTTGCCAGGAGTAAGAAAGGCAGGATGGGCTTTAATTTTTTTCTGTATTTACTGCAATAAATTTTGCAGAAAGTGAACCACCCTACTTTGAAATTATACTGTATGATATTCCCATTTCATTTGCTTTCATTAAATTATATTAAAGAGTCACTTCAAAAGGGGTTCTATCAAGATCTCATTTACAATTAATTCTTTTTTTTTCTTTTTCAAATTTCTTCCCTGAACTTTCTGAAAGATAATTCAGTGACAAATGTGTTCCATTACTTACAATATTTGAAGATCTGAAAGGAAAAAAATTAGATGATGAAGTGGACTCTTACATAAATCTTCACCCTAAAGAGCTAAATTGAGCACTAGATACATAATTATGCTAACAAGAAGAGTGGACATAAATTTTTAAAATTGAAACCTGAAGCATTTTAGTGTCCATTGACAATCTGAGAGATTTGTGCAGCTTGTGCTTTCAAGTAATTTCCTAAAATTGCTTATCAATGAATGCTTCAGTATGTAGTTAGTCAGGCACAGGCTGATAGGGTCTCTGAAATATCACCACCTCCTCTCTGAAGAAGCTACTGAACAAATGAAATAAATTGTTAAGCTTACCAACTGTGCTCTGCCCTAGCAATGGATATGCTAAAGAAGGCACAGGAGCTTGCAAAACTAGTTCTGGCCAGCTGAGCAACAGAGAGGGAAGGGAAGGCAAGAAGGGAGGAATTGCTGTCTGGAAGCAAGGTTAATGCTGGATCATAAGATTAAGAGTAATGGGAAATTCACTAGATTAATATAAAGAAGAAAGCATAGGCAAGAGGAGATACAGAGAATGGCATCCAGAAGCGCGCACACGCACACACACAATTTTTAGCTGTGAGAAAATGAAGGAAGCTGACTAGAGAGGAAAAACATTCCATGATTCAGACAAAAAGCCATGTGAATCCTAAAATATTTAAATGACCTTGACTTAAGCCCAAAAACTGTTCAAGAACAGAGATAATGAGCACAGATAATGAGTGCTGGAGCCACCTGAAGAGGCTCATAGCCATGTCAGTTGTCTGTCACAACCCTCCCACTGGACCTGAGCTGCTTGTCAGACCTCCAAACCACATAAGTCTTGAGAGTTAGGCCATAAAGATAGAGGCCTTGTTAAACCATCTAAGATAACACACCTGAATGTGACTGAACAGTTTAGGAAGAAATCATTCAAAAAATTGATGCAGCTGAAAAGATGGTAACCCCTGCAAAAGACTGTGATGAACAGTGAGCAGAGGTGTGGGACAAAAACTCATAGTGAGCCCAGCTGAAGCCAAAAAGGCCAAGTGTCTATGGCAAAGACTAAGGCAGGTCCAAGAAATAATGGGGCTAGTTTTGCGAGATGCATCTATGGCAGGATAGTGATTATCCTAAGAAGGCTGTGACACCAGAAAGACACCAAGCTACTTGTTGTCTTCAGTTCACAGAAAGTCAGACTGACTCAACATTCAAATTAATCTGATGTTTCTTTACTTCACATATCCAAATGTCTTTGCAGGTGGGATCCTTTGAACATATGAGAAATTCAGATGACTTCATAGCTCAGGGAGGATAAAAAGGCAGTTTACTTCTAACAAGGCACTTCATAAACTGAATGGATACCGCAGTGACAGCTGAATGAAGGCATTCTTCCTTCTGCCATGAGAACAACTCTATGATGTTTGGAGAAATATACATATTTAGCATTTTTCCGTGACATGTTCACATTCTGTTTGTCACTTCTGACTTTTAAAGAACCCTTGTATGTACCCAGTTTTGTAATATGTAGATACATATGTATGCAATCTACAGAAGTGTCTATTCTGCACATATTGTTTATATATATGATGATTTGGGGTCTGTAAAATGATTTTATTGTATGTTAGATGTAGATGACAGGTTAGATCTGTAAGATATGTGACAGTACAACTTATGTGCTATACATATGCATTACACGATCACACAGCACCACAAACTGTCATACATGCATTTATATACTGAATATACACCTACCATGCACAACACTTTAGCAGAAAGAAACATGCTTAATTTGCAGTCAAGCACTGAAAAATTGACAAAAAAAAACCCACAAGCATGGTGTTAAGTTTTCCATGCTACTTACTTCCACCAAAATGAATTTGATTCAGCGTACCCATAGCAAGGCGCATTCTCTTCTTAAATCAGACCCCTGTCTCACTTGAATGCATACAAGAGACAATATGCAGTTTTGCCAGAGCAACAGAAGGTACCGAGGCATTGCAGACACCGGGTGTTACTACTTTGAGGTGCCTTCTGAACTGGTGAAATTCATAATCTCTCAGACACCTAAACTTCCGCAAAAAGCACCGTGGAAGAGTTCAACTACTAACAATGGGATTTGTTGACACCAGCAAGTTCAGCAGGAACTGATCTAAAGCAGTCAGACACATGAACAAAAAGGCAGGACTTAGCTACTTTTAGACTACGTCCAGATGTCCACTGCATGAAACATTACAATATTAATTAGAACGGCAACCAAAGCTTGATCCTTTTCTCCTAGTGAAGCTTCAACAAGAATCCTTGTCTTTCTCTGAGTTACTGTAAGTCAGTCACATAAGCCAGTACAAAATGGAGCAGCTGAGAGAATTTCAGTTTAGAATAACTTGACAAGACTTTCCTGACAAATACATATTGAGAGTGCTAGTGAGGGTATCTCACAGGGGTGTTCTGGCCACAGGACACCTGGCTGCATTTTGTGTGTTGTTGCATGTGCCTGAACAGGGCTATTATGTGGGACCTCATGGTTGAAAAAAATGAAAGATTGCCTTTTTCTTAATTGTAGTAAGGTGTGAGGGAGGCACACAATTGCAGGGTTTTCAGGACTGGTGAAAGACACGATGGGAGTATAGGTGGCTGGGGAGTGCTCCAGTCAAAACATTACTACCTCAGGTTTTAATCACCATGTTGTGAACATAAGTTCTTAAAAGTTTGTCTTAGGTGACTACTATGACATTTAGAAACCGAAATCTCCTGCATCAGTCTAGCCCTTATAATTTATGTTTGTTCAGTATGCGCGCATTTTGTATCTTTTGTCCTATGTACAGCACTACCTTTTATAGAAGACATACATTTAATTTAATCGTTGCTACATGCCTTTATCACCAGATATTCGATTGCTTTACAAGATGACACATTACTGAATTTATCTCTTATAGGGAGAGAACTCCCTTTTACAAACAGTAGCTCACAAAGATTTAGGTCAAAGCTCTCCACTCATTTAAGCTCCTACCCTGGCTAACTGAACGGGTATCTGTAGAGATGTCCAAAGCAGGAACCTTACAAACTTCCTTCGCTCAGCTCTTGTGCAGAACAGATTACAGGACACTGAATGAGAAACGAGGAACATGCAGTGAGTAACACTGTGTAAACTGCGGTTTCTGTGACTTGCCCAACATCACGTAGGAATTTTGTGACAGAGGCAGAGAAGACATCCATACTATTAGGATGTCTCTCTCTTAATCATTCATTATCCACCTGTAATTCACCTATCCATTCACTATTCCCTTTTTAATTTCTAAAATGAATGGTACAAAAGATGGTTAATTAGGTGCTCCACAAAGTCTGAGCATGCTCCATGAAGACCTTCCCTTTGAAAGTGATTGGGGCGGAGCTCATGTCATCTACATTAAGCTATTTAAAATGTAGATGTGTAGTCAAAGACAATTTTCTGACCTTCCTCTGTAATCAGTGGCATAAGATAGGCACCTCGAAAAGGGTGACTAATCCCTTGCTGAAGCCTGTCTAATGCTGAATGAATTGCCCTCTGGAAGTGTTTGAGATGTACCCATTAACTACAAAGAGTACCTAGATGACTAGATACCTAAATTTCAATGGCTCAAGTTGAGTAAGATGAAGCTTGACTTTTGTGCTTTGCTGTGTACCTGAACCTTAAAAACAATATGAGTGTCAGTAAAAGTACTGTGACCATCCACAACTGCAGTTCCAAATATAACTCAGATCTTTGCCTGACAATTGTAGTGGCCTTCACAGGTAAACATGATTAGTTATCTACCTAGCCTGAAAGTATTGTAAGTAAAAGTCTGGGAAAGTGCAGCAAAGTCACTATCAATGCTAAATTTCTGTTAGGAAACTGGATTTGTATGGAGCTCTTAGTAAACAGGATATAAAACAACTAAGTGGCCCTGAGAGATACAGGCAATAATCAAGTCAAACAAGTAAATTAATGCCTTAGCAATCAGTGCAGAGGAAGTCTGTCAACAGGTAATGCCAAGTGAAACAACAGTTCAGAACACCAATGTACTGATTAGGAAGCCAACAGAAACAAGAGCAGCTGAAAATTGGTGTGTGAACCCTTATTTTTAAGTATCATGAGGCCACTCTGTTTAGTGAGCAGAATCTGATAACTTCCTATGACAAAAGAGGGCATACTTTATGTCATCAAAGCAGTGCACCAACTGTTGCTCTGAAAAATCTTGAGTTTTAAAAGTGTTTTCACAGCGGGAAACGATCCTCTGCAGAAACAACCCTTTTGAATTTGGAGGAGGTCAGGGAAAGCATAGTAAGGTGTTCCACATGGATGAAGGAATCTATTAACACAGAGCAAATTGCGCATTCAAGACCCAAGGGCAGACTCCCTTAAAAAGTGGTAGTCTGCACTCAACTACATTATTCCACTGAGGTCATACATCCTTCAAGCTAAAGAAAGGTAAACATATTTATACTTGACCAAAACAAAACTTGGTCTTATAGATTATTACATTTTTTATAAACTTGATTTTGTCCCCAAATGAGAGAATGTTATGCTACCCTCTGTATAAATATATTTTCCTGTTAGCATTACTCCACCGCTGACTAATGAATGTGAAAAAAAAAAAAACAACAAACACGACAAAACCACCTTCAACCCAAGAAAACAGAGGTTCACATCACCTATAAGATTACAACATAAGAAATAAGTTAGTAGCCTGGCTTCTTCTAATGCTAATGCTCAAAAAATGTACGTCTAGAGACCATCTAAACTACAAATGAAATTATTCAAACTGACAAAGGTAAACATGTACTCAGGCAGCCATGTGTGAGAGTGAATAGGAAAAAGTTGGTGACAGAGAAACACATCTTTAAATAAAGTGTATTGGAGAGATGTGCCAAACTTGCACCAGAAAATTTTCTTTCAAGTTTAGTGTCTTTTATTCCTCTCCACATGATATCAGGACTTAGGTTTCACAGCATTAAGAATATAATTACATGAACACTTTATTGTCATTACCAGTGAAAACTTTCCTTTCTGATTTTTTGTTTCAAAAGTTAACTTTCTTTCCTTATGTTCACCTCATAAAGCCACCTCAAAATCTAATTTAAGATATACATGGCATTTTTTTTATTATATATTTCTCTTTCTGTGACGTTACAACCCTCCTCACAAAGCATTTTTAACATTATGAAAAATTTTAGACCATTGAAAATTCCTCAGTGAATCATGTGAAATCAAACCTAAACAATCCACAGTGTCTTCTCATTTCTCTGCGTGGCAGCCAGCTCTAATGGACTGTACAAGCATAAGAAACAAGGAACTCCCAGATTTTATTCATACCTCTCCCACTAACTGGCTTTCACGCTGTGCAGTTCTACGGATTTTACACTGTCTAGTCATGTCCCACTTATTTTCCTGAGGCATGTAAATATTATCACCTAAATTACAACTAAGGAAAACTCCTTATGCTTATCAGTTGTCTGAGGTCACAAACAAGTAGGTATCGTTATCGCTATTACAACACGTGCACCTTAAGTGGGTAGGTTGAGACAGGAAAAGGCGAATAGTTGGTCATTCTGGTGTCTATTTAAGACAAGTTTCAGAATGGTGCTCAAAAAAGTTTTCTTTTGGACAAAGGTCCCCAAAAATGCAACTTCCAAAATCACTAATTAGCTCTTGGCATTTATATTTATGTGTAGCACATATGCATGAGAAATGATTTATGAAAAATTCTCATTTTATTGCAAGAATTTTGCAGGTCCATAGAAAATTTACAACCAGGGAAGGTAAAATGCCATCACCAGAATTTGCATGAAAACTATACTGCACTCAGCAGTTCTAAGTAATTTTTTCTAATGGGAGACATAGATATGGAATAGTTGATTAAAAAAGACCAGACACAAACTGATCTGATAGAAATTTTCAGAGACCTCTGCATGACATCAGTCTGTAATATAGTATCTTACCTACCTGAAAGTTACAATGAACTGTATTTGTTTAGTACGTACATTCAGAGGATGGTTCTGGTCTTTGTTATACAGATAAATTTAGTCATCTATTTTCCCCTCTAATTCCATTTGGTTGGTCAGTCTTTCTTTCTGTTCATCCTGAAACCATTTGACCCTCATCTCTTGTGTCTTGTGTGATACTTGGGGAATTGCTAGCATGGTAACACTGCAGAAGACGACAGAAAGTCACCATCTTGAGAGTATCATAACACATAAGAGAAACAATGGAAGTGACAGTAATAGCTCAGTTACCTATGCACATGACTGGGTACCAACATGTCCAACATTCGGCTCTGGGCTTCACTTAGTGTGTGGTCTTAACAAAAACTTCATCTTGCATCATTCTTTCTGTCACCATTAATAAGGATTTATCTACATACTAAACACAGAAGTTGGATGAACTAATTAAGGCTTGTACAGCATGCGCATTGCTAATGCTTGCAAATAATAATTTACGATCATAATTTTAAGTTGTTTTTATTCGTCATATAAACAAACAAACAAAAAAAATAGGTTTTCTGAGCAGAAGAGTATACCTTTGCAGGTCAATCAAGAGGTACTACTCTGATTATCACTGACTTTTATTAAAGTTATTAGAATTAAAAAAAAAAAATCTCTGAAAACTTACACTTCTCTACTGAAATCATTACACATTTAGCAACATGTCTGAGTCTTTTCTCCGCATGTAAAACGTTAATTTTTTCACCATTAACTAGGAAATCAAACTGATCAGCAAGCTTTTTCTCCTGTATTACTAAAAACGTGTTTCTTTGTCTGAAGTGTATCTTCTCAGCCTGACTCTACGTTATACTAGTGTTTCAGATTAGCTTCAGCTTAACCTAAGTAATGCTCTTTCCTTAGATGGTGTAGTATTACACATATCTATTACTCATTTTATTTACTCCTTTGGAATGAAATTGCTGTCTGCCCTCCTGGAATAGTAGATAATTAACTCTCTAGAATAAGGTTAGTGTTTCGCTAGACGAAAAGCTTTTCCTGAAAGTGAAGTGAATAAATATGTACAAAGATTATTAGAAAATGTATGCAACCATTTTGACCCTTGAGACAAAGCTGGCAAGCCAGTCCAGAAATAAATTATAACGTATGAACTCTGGCTCAAAAAGGAACTTCTTTGATAGTTCACTAATACATCTCATGCTCAAGGAAAAATAAAAATAAGGAGGAAGAACATGTTCCATCATTACCAAACAAGCACCACCTTTTCAATCTAAAATTTAACACAGATAGCATCACTGTCTAAGTAAGCTTTTATCCACCCCCTCCAACATACATACCAAATGCCAGGTAGTCTTGAATCAAAAAGCAGCTTTATAGCTTCATAAAGACTTTTCTCTGGGTATGCTCATCCAAGACAAGTATTAGACATCTCACATGATCCCATGAGGCTTACAGTGTGGGTCATACACAGTTCATTCAGATAAGCAGCTGATCTCCAAGAGCTTTTCCAGTCCAAACCTAAACATTGAGTATTTTCAGTTTTGCTTCACCAAGGCTTAAAATGTAGTACAGTAGTGTGCTCAACTGAAAAGTAGTAGATATGTTCAGAGTAATACTCAAATCACTGTGCTAACTAAGTACGATGAGAAACTACTGGGGGGAGGGAGGAAGGGAGGGAACATGGTAATGCTAGGTCAGTATCAGATACATGAAGTCTCTAATCTAATTATTAACCTGTGCTTGTAATATAAAACCTGGGAGAATAATTGAATGTTTCCTTCGCTAGGGAGGGCCTCTGGCTGTCAGGATACAGAAGAACTCCCTGTATAAGACGTATGAATGAATGCATATATGCGATCTTTCTTTCTACCTATGAACCAGAGATGAGCTGATTAAGAGAAACAGATATGAAGAGTAGGCAAAGTAGATCTTTGCCTCCTCTACAGAAACACTACAGTAACTGCTGTGGCACTAAGACATTGACAGTAAATATAGACAAAAAAAACCAGGAAGGAAAAGCAAAAGCAGTAAATACATTTAAATAATAACAGATTTGTAACACAACTGTTCGTCATCAAACAGCACTGTGGGTTCAGATGTGTTGTTGTATGTTAACAGAGCATACAAACGGTTGTGGCAAACTTAGGACCAATATAAATTACACCAGCAAAAATACTTCTCAAGCTCTTTGTGCCTAACAGAACAGTGCTACAGCATCAAGGACAACTCTGTGAAGAAGACAGATTCTCTGTCCCTTTTCAGACTGCTACTTCCCTGGCTACAACTTGCATGGAATGGTAGAGTTTCAAAAAGTTTGGGTAAGGTCATGTGAAACATCCAAGGAAGCGGACTCAATGAAAGAGAATTAGCAATGGAGTCAGCTTTCTTGGTGTGAGATCACTGGGCAGATAAGACAATGATAGATCCAGATATCCTTGAGATGAGGGTAAGGACTGAGTATTTAAATGAACTTAAAGACTCATTCTCAGAATTGATCAAATCTAGCACCCAAGAGCAGAGAAGTCTTAATCTTACAGGAAGATCAATGTGGCATAGATTCTTGTTCTACTTCATAACCAGGAATCGTGTACAATGTGAAACCCTGGTACATAAACAGTGCAAGCATATACGCTTTGTATTTGTTGGTCATATTTGGGTAGGGAGCTGTTCTGTCTCTGTGCAATACAATGCAATGTGTTAGATCAACATTGGACCTTATCTGCAAAGAAGTCAGTGCCCTTTCTCTTACTCCACCGTCGGCTGAGCATTTCCTCACATCATCACACCTCCAAAGTGTGATATGAGCTGAGCATTCCTCACGCTTCCAAAAGAACAGCGTCTTTAAGAGATTTACATAAAAATAAATCCCCTTGAGCTTATTGGTGGCTTAGTCCTGCAGGAAACTTTCCCTTTTCCTTTATTGCCTTAGAGTGTACAGCCTGTCCTTGCTGAGCATATTTGAATTCATAGGTGGGTGGGGTATGGCCTTGCTACCTTTTGGATGTATTGTTTTCCAGGGGACACACTGGCAAGCACATACATGCTCTGCAGACTATGGTTATTTCTGGATGTCACAGGAAGTCACAGAATAGCAGAAAAACTCCTTATAACTCCTGAAAAAGGTATCAAGATACTACTCATTCTCTTTCTGGCCAAGAAAAACATGTAGAGGCCACATTCCTAGTGGCCACTCCTCTAAAATCAAATCAAGGCTTACAATGAACGAAGGGTTGCCCAGGCCCAGTGCTGTCTCTCTGCATGAGAGAGATTTCAGCAGCCCAAGAGTAATAGCGGCTGAAGATCTTTCAAATACTAGAAGCAGTTCAGCCTAGGTTTTGTCTTCTGAGACTTAATCTCAGTTTCTTTCTCCAAAGTCTTGTGGCATCACAGTCAACATCCTAAGCCTCTTGCTCAAATACCTCAGAGATACAGCAGAGTATTTTATTTTGCTTAAAATCTAAGGTCTTATGGGTAGAGACTGATATTTTATGATCTGGATGTGAAGATTCTACTATGAAACAGGGCCCTGATCTGGGACCTCTGGGCAATGCTGCAAGACAAGAACTAATTACAGAGGTGTCACCTTGTTATCTGAGCAAATGACTGTAACGCCTTATTTTCCTTCTGGCTCTTCTTCCGACTACCTTTGTTGCCTTGACTTAGCTTTATGTCCTCCTCCTGTAAACACAGATTTTATTTCTCGTTTGCTTATCTAATAACTCTCAGGAATTATATTTGCATGTAGCTAATGGTCATTAAATACTTTCCAGTGAAAAGCCAAGTGGGAAGAGACAGAGGGGAGTGCTTGCTCTTCCTGTACTCTACCTTTACTCAATAATTTTTCTGTTACGAAAAACTGAGTTTCTCAAAGAGATGGACAAGCATTACACATAATAAACAAAGCAGCAAATTAAATATATATATATGCCCTTTTTGGTTCCTCTTTACAGGTAGGCAAACTAAGACAAGGTAGTGAGCCACAAGTTCTGACTCCCCAACTACTGCTCTAAACACAGTCAAGGATTTTAAGCTCGCTTGACTTCCTTTTCAAGATTTTCAAATGAGTTCACAATGATACAATTATAATGAAAAAAGAGATGTTACACAGCTCTTCATACTACAAGACCCTTCTACTAACAGCATAAACAAAGTTTAATTCTCGAAATACAGTATCAAAAGCTAACGTTAAATACATAGAAATTTAAATATTTGACTAGACAATAACGCCTTAAGAATTATGTAGTTTGCTTTGTTCTTGATCCCTCCCCCACGCCCCCCCCCCCCCACCTTTCTGTAGTCACAAGACTTTCGGCCCCTTCTTATTGCCACAATACCTCTCTGCCATTAAATTAAGGCATTAACTTCTTGTTTCGAGGGTGAGGGTGGAGAGAGGGGAGTGGGGAGAGGGAGGGTGAAATGAGAAGTGTTACATGTTCACAGTAATGGTTCCTTTGGTATTTTAATTTTCATTGGCTATTAAAAGCTTTGGATTATGACTTTCTTTTCCTGAGGAATAAAATGTCACGTCAGGAAACACGGTGAGATTGATGCAATTAGAATGAAGATATTCTAAATGTGCAAAAGAGAAACAGTTTCACCACTGAACGGAGTGGAACCATGCTTTGTGAATTAACACAGTTATTCGGGCAATTGACGACAGTAGTAAAACTTCTAATAGTAATAAATTTACAGCTCTATGTGAAAGCAATTTCATGAAAAAGTTCACGTCCACCTTTCCAGACCTTCTGAACATAAAATGGCTACATGAGAAGTACATCAAAGTTTGTCGGTTTCGAGACACTTTAGCAAAATACATTGTTTAATCAGTAACCTACAGCATTAATAAATTCTAAAATAGTATCTTATTTTTCAAACCTTGACTGTTACTGTCTTTCTGATTTACAGTCCATATAATACGCAAAATTAATACTTTCATACAATCCCAACAAATACAATCTCTCCAGAATAACTTTCAGTGTATTGAATGGGAAAACCGAAAGCCAAATCTGGGAAAAAAAAATCAGGACATTTTTACCTGACTTTGTAGGGTCCAATTATATTCCCTCTGAAAAAGATTTTCCCTTGCATATACTTAAATATGCATTAAATTTCAGCGGAGAGCACCAGTCAAAGCGGGGAAGAGACTACAAGTGATTTTTGAGTTTCTCGCTAAGCCAAAATTTCAGTCATCTGTTTCTGCTCGATCTTAGCTAGACGGGCTCAGCCACTCTGAATTCCGTCAGGTCCAAGCAAATTCACTCCACCCCGAGCACATTTACAAGCACATTTACTCTTAAAGAGTCTAGTGCCGTCCTAGCGCTTAAAATGATTACATAACTCTTTTTCTTCTTTTCACAGGCGCTGTGCGTGGCCTGTGGAAGCCCGCACAACGCGAGGGGCAAAGTCCCAATAAAGAAACTTTGCAGAAGCCAACCCAGGGACCACAGCTGTCACCCTGAACGTTTTTCTAGGGGGAAAAAAAATAATAAAGAGAAAAAAAAAAAAAACACCAACACAAAAAGCAGGCACTCATGTTCAGCTCAAACTAAAGGCTAACAAAAAAAAAGCATCCGCCCTCTGCCCACTCTGGAAGATCGATGCTCTCCTGCCTCCCAGACTCAGAGCCAGCGGACGAATTAAGGGAGGGGGCTGATCCGAAGGGGTTGCAGGCTCCCCCTTCCAGGGTAGCGGAGGGCCCGGAGCCCGGCCCGCCGCCGCCCTCCCGTGAGAAACTCGGGGTTCTTTTCGCAGGGCGGGTGAGGGGCTGCAGGTCCCCCCCGTCCGTCGGCACTTGCCGCCGCAGGCCGGACCCGCCCGCCGGGGCCGCCGCCAGCCTTCCCCCCCCAGCCCCGGCCGAGCCTCACCTTGCTACACGGGGGACTTCCAAAGTTCCCCTTGGTTTTAGACGGAGGAGGTTGAAAGTCACGAAGAGCTATCGCCCCTCACTGAGAGTATTGCCCAGGAGTCAAAAGAGCCAGAGGCGACGAGGAGAGAGCCCGGTCCAAAGGGGGGGGGGGTGGTGGAGAGAATCGCCCCTTCCCGCCGCACACGCCGACCCGCTCCCTCCGGCCCGGCTCCGCTCGCAGGTGAGCTCCGAAGTTACGGCTCCCGGGAGCGCCATGGGGCCGGAGCAACACATCCTTCCCCCAGCATCAGAAAAACAAAACCAAAAAAGTATAAAAGAAAGCCATCCCGTATCGCCCTCCCTTTTCCTCCACGTGCCCACGCACTTTACCTGTTTTTATGCCGGGTTTTTTTAACAAATTCCTTCCAAAGGGAGCCATGACCCAGCGGCAGAAGCATAACATCAGCGATGCCCAAACAATTCGAGGGTGTTTCCTTCTCCCCTATTTTTTTCCCTGAGCGGCTTCCAGCTTCTTAATAGTCACTGAGCGTAGCGATGAGCTGGAAGTTGTGCAATTTACTGCTAACTTTGAACTCCGGCTTGCTGCTACTGCTGCTGCTGCTGCTGTTGCACCTTTGGAGTCTTGCCCAGCTGCAAACTTGAAGGAGGCGTTTAGGAGCAGGGAAAAGAAAGGGTGGGGGGCGGGGGGGGGCGGGGGCGGAGTGGGGGGAGAAACACGCACTTGCTCTTGCGATGTGAAGTTATGCGCAGAACTTTGCTAAACTTTCAGCCTCGTCACCCTCAGGGCATCAGCCTGCAAATGGGGCAAGAAGGGGGTTTGCTCCGGTGGGGAGATCTCTGTAAAAAAAAACCCACATAACAAAAGGGCTAAAAACTTTCCCCGGGAGGCTCCAGCCACTTCAGGTCAAGTCGTTCAGCTCTAAACTCCGGCGTTAATGAAGGGCAGGCAACAGTTGCCACACCAGTTTTCAGTACATAACAACCTGCCTTTTCAGTACCTCTCTAGAAGGTGTTGGACTAGTAATGGAAGATGAAGGGGAAAAACTGAGACCGCTGTGGCCCCTCTGTCCTCCCTGGATTTTTAAGTAAACAAGCTATTTGCATGAAAGCTTTCTTTCGCAGACTAAAAGCACCTCCGAAAACCTCTTTGGCGTGGCCTAGCAGAGAACAAGCGAGGCAGCAACAGAAAGGTTCCATTCGTACTGCGACGTTGCAGGACTTTTTTTGTTATTATTCTAAGCTGGCTTTGCCAGAAGGGAAATGAACGCACGCTACAGTTCCTGTTCGCTGGAACCCCCCTGGGAACGAGAGATTCGGGGAAGGGAAAACTTTGTAAAGCTTCATAAGGAAAAAAAGATCTTTTTTTTTTTTTTTTTTTCCCCCCTCTCCCCTCCTCCAATTTGGAGCAGAGCACGGGAAAGCAGACCCATAGTACCCCATCAGCTGATGCTGATGCTGGTGGGTGAAGGTCTTAGGGCTGGCAGGCAGAAGGGAAGTCCTCAGCATAGCCCTAGTCCACCTTAGCCCTCTACTTTCAGCAGTTATTTTTACAGGTACATATTAGATGTAAATAACTTTTTTCTTCTTTTTTTTTCTTTTTTTTTTTTCTTTCTCATGTATTACAGGGCAAATTCTTCATGTGGCCGCCCAAAGGTGCAGCACAATAGGGAATTGTTTTATTAATCAGGGGTGATGATTAAATAGGAGCCTACCAGAGCAAGGGCTTATCTGGAAAAAGGCTTTTTCTTTTTCTAAAACTCCCCTTTCCTCCCTTAGTCAAGATAGTCACAGCAGCCTGAAGAAACAAACCAAAGGGCCATTCCATTGGTTACCTATTACTGGCTGCTCTGGGAATACCCCACATATTTTCGGTTCAGTCCCACGCCTCTAAATTCTCTGAGCTGTAAACTACAAAGAGAGGGACCAGAGCCTCTTAAAAGCTTTGTTTGGGTAATCATCCAAATAACACAAAAATAGGGAAGCTGAAATGGAACAATTTTCAAGATTTCTTATCCTGCTCCCAGGGGAGAATTTAAGTGGTCTGATTTTGGTGTTATGAACATAAGCCCAAACACATTATGTCCATAGAGGTCTTTCCTTCTGCTTTAAATCTGGTTATATATGCCACGAAGAGGGGATTTTCTCATATCTAAAGGTCTGGGAAAATTTTTCAGTCGCTAAGAGATGTTCAAGGCGTACTTGGCATAAAAATCAAATCAATGTAGAATTTCCTAGAGAATAGTTAATATTCAAATCACTATTTTTATTGGTAGAGTTAAAATGAAGTAGCTTTATCTACAGAATAATATTCACTTTTCATTATGAAAATAAATGGGAACTCGACGGTATTTGTAGCTGTTTTTATTATTTTTGAAAAGTCATCTCACAATTTTATTCAAATATTAAAATATCATGTAAATGGTTCCTCTTCTACTAGTAAATGCAAAATAATTTTCAACCAAAGGTATGTAATGTGGGAACTGGGTCCCTCTATGCAAGTAAATCAAATGCTTCTTACATTCATGTAGCTATGCAAAGAATTGTAGGAAAGACTCCAGCATAATATGCAGGCATTTTCCCCACAGCTGAGAGAGAAGAGAAGGCTTTTAGTCTATGCACTTTCACAATTAGGCTAACCAAAACCGGGAAGAAAGTAAGTGGGTGTATGATAAAGTCTTAAAAAGCAATAAAGGAGAGAATCCTAAAAACGAGGAACATTGCTCTTTACTAAAAACAAGACCAAAGGACATTTAGTATACCATAAAGAAGTGACTACACGCTTTTTCACTTGGTATTCAATTAATCTTTAGAACTCAAACAAAAGTATCATAGGGGGCAAAAATACTTACTGAGTTTATACAAATACATACACAAAAACGTAAAAATGCATGGATATTTCTCTTAGTAATCGACAGGACATGAATTTCCATTCCTCAGCACATAAACCAGTCTCTGAAGAGAGCACAAATAGTAGCAAAACATTTCAGAGGGAAAGGTTAATTTTGTAGGCAGTGTTGACACAACAGTTCAGTCAGCTTGCCCTTAAACTTCCAAAGTGCCTTAAACTATCTGTATCTGTATGTACACGTCCTTAGTTTTCTTTAAACTCCAGCTCTGATCTTCCAGGAACATTGGGCCAACATTCCAGACCAGGGCCCTGGTGCTTCCCAGCATGCCAGGTGAACAGAAAAAGCAACCACTGCTCAAGTCTTGAGCATGCTATCTTCATGCAAAAATCTAAAAGTCAAATGGCTGGTAACATCTCATTTTTCACCCTGGAGCTGTTCAGCTCAGCCAAATTGTTCTCCTACACAACTTCTTTCCCTTAGGAGAAGTAATGAATGAATGGCAAATAGTTCAGTTTGCAGGACTCGTTTTTTCAAAACACTCCATAAAACACATATGTACTGAACTCAAGATCATCAGAAAGATGTGTCAACAATTCACTCTGGTATTTAAAAGAGAAGGAAAGGGAATTAGAAACGCTAGACTGTCACCTGCCACCTGGGTAAGCTCACTGAACAATAAATCTGGATGTAGATCTTGGGTGCTTTATCAGAAAGCTTAAGGTTAATAAATAGAAATGTTTTGCCATTATGGCATTTGCCATATTCCAAAGCAGCTCACACTGAGTATTGTATACATCTCCGGCAAAAATACTGCAGGGTAGCAATGCTTTAAACTCTAGCTTTAACCCAGCTTTAAAACTCAGCTTTAACCATATCAGTCTGTGGGTTTAGCTTCAAATTAACTTCTTACATGCAACAAGGAGCGGGTGTGCTTCGGCTCTCTCCTTTCCTTTCTTACCTCTCTTACTCATCACTTGGTTCCAGTGCCTATCTTACACAGTCTCTGGGATGTCATCTGATCTCCTGATAAGCTGACGTAACTCTTTCAAATCCAACCCAGCAACGAAAATTTGTTCCTTCTGTTTTGGGCTGACTGGTGAGGTGAGTTGGCTAACCTCGGAATCAGACAAGATCGGTCAGACAGTGTGATCTCCAGAGCTGATGCAAGCAAAGAACTATAAGCAGGACTAAGACAACAAAAGAGAGGAAGCCAAGTGAAAGGAGGACTTGGAAATACAGGCAGGGAGCAAGACTCCTCCTTTTTCTGTATGGCAGGGCAGCTTGGCAGCTCAGTGAAACTTGTCCTAAGAGTGAGTTTACATGAAATGACATCATCTAGTTTAATGGCTTACTGTCTCTGAAAGTGAGGAGGTCTCATTCCCTTCCCACCAGCCACATACTCCCGACTCTTTCCTTGTGCCAGGTCTGGTTGTCGACAGGCTTTGTGCTCACACCATTCAACTTTTTAAATGGATGAAAACCTGACTTTGACACAGGAAAGTGAATAAACAGCTTTTTGCTGGGCTAACTAGTTAAATCGGCTTAGTGAGGTGTCAGACAATTGGCAGGACTGGCATGTGAGGAGAGAAACAGGATCATGTGGCCAAGAGTGTGGGCAGATAGATATATGTGAGGAAGACGTCCCATCTGAGCAGCCCTGAGCAGCTGGATTGGCTCAGCCACATTATGGAACTTCATCATGGCTGCAGCAGCGAGCAGCTCAATGGAGGCAGCAAAAGCTAACTTAGGAACAGGATAAATTGCCTATTATTTGCTCCAGATTACTGTGCCTAGGCTGCTTCTGGTACCTTGGTTCCCTTATTTTAAACCATCACAAATAGGTATATGATAGGTATACGAACACAAGACACTAGACTAAATTGTCCAATACACTCAGTGCTGGGATTATAACTGGATAAAGGACAGGAAACTGAGTGAGCCCTCTTCAGAGAGGTTGTGGACCTGTGCTGCTCAACTTACTTGATTTGCAAAAGGCACTCAGAAGACTGGTGGCTGATGATAAACTGGAAGGTGAAGGTCATGTTGATGAGTGCAGAGTAATATACTGAGAAGAAAATCTAAATAAACCTTTAAATTAACTGTCACATCTCAGAAATATAATTTATTTGGGGCAGTTCACTTAAAGCCTTAGGTCAATGTTCTATACTGGTAAAATCCGACTCAACCAATCAACCAAAGAGAGTTAACAATTAATGAGAAAAGAATACAGAATGAAGTGGAAAAGCTCATTATGCCACTGTAAACTTTCATTCTGAGCCTATATTTTGAATAGCCCAGGTACTCCATCTGGAAAAGGATATAGTGGGTGTGGAGGAGCGAATGGTAGTAAGAGAGTTTTAATATACAGAATAGCTT
Source organism: Tauraco erythrolophus (assembly GCF_009769465.1). NCBI lineage: Eukaryota > Metazoa > Chordata > Aves > Musophagiformes > Musophagidae > Tauraco > Tauraco erythrolophus. The sequence continues at coordinate 49,518,337 of NC_141468.1, forward strand.
AATATATGAGGAGAAATTAAGTAGAGAGATAAAACTATTGAATATGAAGAAAGGTGAATATCTGGTTATTATAAGAGAGGCCTATAATAATCTATATAATGGAAAAAATAAATAGGAAACAGTTATTTCTCACAGTGTAAGTACAAGGGCCCCCTGAAAGAAATAATCAGACAGCAAAGTTAAAATAAACATGCACAAAAAATTTTACTTGTAAATAAATGACAGAACTGCCTTCTGATTGCATATGTCAAGGAGAACAAAAGTATGATTGAGCCAAAAAAGAGATTAGGCAAAATCATAGAGCATATGGTTGACAGAGGTCATGAAAATCACTGGGTTCTTGGGTCTTTATCACCTTGGTCCAGCTGTTTCCCAGACTTCTTTTTTTTTTTTTTTCCCCTTCCTTTCCCTACAGCTCACTAGCTACTGGCATAGCCCTAAGTACAGTAAACCTCACAGGCTACTTTTGACTTGCAGATTGGGTCCAGATGTAGCACCACCTCAGCTGCTGTGACCTCTGTAGAGAAGTTCCATGTAAGGATTTTGCTGTGTTTTAAAACAGCAGTAAATGAAATCAGCAGCTTGTCCCCCTGTAAGCAGATTTTTATTCAGTATTGCAGATACAGACCTATTTTTATATTCTACAAGGCCCAAGTACCCTTAAGCATATATCTCAAGGCAGGGAGCAACTCCCCAGATGTGGAGTCAAGTTCTTTGTCTGTACGTGACTGTCCCAGTCAGCATATTCTTCATCCAGCCCCAAATCACAGAATCATAGAATCGTAGAATCATAGAATGGTTAGGGTTGGAAGGGACCTCAAAGATCATCTAGTTCCAACTCCCCCTGCCATGGGCAGGGAAACCCTCACTACACCAGGTTGCCCAAAGCCTCATCCAACCTGGCCTTGAACACTTCCAGGCATGGGGCATCTACAACTGCTCTAGGCAACCTGTTCCAGTACCTCACCACCCTCTGAGTGAAAAATTTCTTCCTTACATCTAATCTAAATCTGCCTTGTTTCCGTTTAAATCCATTGCCCCTTGTCCTATCACTACATGCCCTTGTAAAAAGTCCCTCTCCAGCTTTCCTGTAGGTCCCCTTTAGGTACTGGAAAGCTTCTATAAGATCACCCCGGAGCCTTCTCTTCTCCAGGCTTAACAGCCCCAACTCTCTCAGCCTGTCTTCATAGGAGAGGTGCTCCAGCCATCGGATCATCTTCGTGTTCCTCCTCTGGACCCGCTCCAGCAGCTCCATGTCCTTCTTGGGCTGAGGAGTCCAGAGCTGAACGCAGTATTCCAGGTGGGGTCTCATGAGAGCAGAGAAAAAATCTCTTTCCTCATTGCTTTCATTAGGCACTGAGATGTCCTGTGACTGAATTTAGCATCTTCTCCATTCCAAACACTCTCCTCCCCTACGTGTTCCTTCTCTTTCTGCAATGCTATAAATGTTTGTCAGTTAAGTACTTGAATAGTCTGCAATAAAGATGCTGAAGCAAATTAAGTGAGCATCAAGGTTTATGAAAGAACATCCTTCTGTCTATTGCAGGGACTATTAACTCTAATAGTCCAAATAAGCTTTCAGCTCTGAAAATCCTTGAATCACTGATTACCTGATGCTGGGAGTAAAAACACTACCTCTTTTTTGCCTTGCTTTTATACTCTTCCCTAAACATCTGCTAGTGCTCACTATCAGAAACAAGATATGATGCCAGCAAGGTATTTGGTGTGATTTAGTAGAGCAGCTCTTCTGTTAATGATTGGATGTAATGTGACAATTGCTCCTCTCCTTGTGTCTTTTCTCCAGCTCCTTAGCAGATTCTTTTTCTTCTCCCTGTAATTTTGATTAAAATGTGTTAAGAGACATGAAATAAACTCTCAGCTCCTACAGATTTGCACAGTTATTATGGAAACAGCAGATAGGGTTAAATGATCTATCTAATACTCTACTTTATTTTTTTAATCCTCTTACGAAACATATCATATAATTACTTTTCATAACACTTTTTGCAGCATGCTGCAATAATATTTTGTGGTTATATTCTTTGGTATAAGAGCCTGAATGAGTAGCAGCTCTGACTATTGTGCCATCTAAGTCAAAGAGAGACTTCATCTGAACTGCTCTGTCCCAAGCTGCCATATTCGGGTCACCAATAATTGGTATAGAGGATTTATCACAAGACATATAACACACATCTCCAGAAGCCCTCACTCAAACTGCACCCATTGTGAAAGGCACATCGGAAAGACATCAGATACACCGAAGAAAATTCCTATTAGTGGAAGGGTTTAGAAGTCAAAGAGAAAAGGCACAAAGAAAATTATTTTTTGTATTTAAAAATATGACAAAATACTTTCTTGATACAAATCAGTCAATCAAGAGAGACTTAGGACCCTGGGAAAGCTGGTAAGAGGATCTGGGCACAGGTAATTTTTTCTTCTATCCTTCCAGTTGAAAGCAGTGGCACTGGAAGAAGCAAATGCATCCAGTTGATTAATATGTGGCTCTGTGGCTGGTGTCATCGCCACAATTTTGGCTTTTTCAATAATGGGAAGGGCCACATGACACCAGGCCTACTGCCACCAGATGGGACTTGCCATTCCCAGAGGGAAACAAGGATCTTAGCGCAACAGCTAGCAGGGCTCATTGACAGGGATTTAAACTAGATTCGAAGGGGGAGGGGGGTAATATCAAGATTGATAAAGATATGCTGGAAGCACCTGAAGAACAGCAGAAAGGAATTCCAGCCGCTCCAGCCAGGAAGTCAGATTCATCTGGGGCCCAACTTAAATGCCTCTACGCTAATGCATGCAGCATGGGGAATAGCAAGAGGAGTTAGAAGTGTGTGTGCGCCCGTTGGAATACGATCTTGTTGGCATGACGGAGACATGGTGGGATGAATCCTATGACTGGAGTGTCAGAATAGAAGGGTACAGGCTCTTTAGAAAGGATAGGCAGGGAGAAGAGGAGGAGGGGTTGCCCTCTATGTCAAGACCAGCTGGAGTGCATGGAGCTGCACCTGGGGACTGATGAGGAGCCAACTGAGAGTTTATGGGTTAGGATTAAAGGGAGAGCAAGGACAGGGGACATAATAGTGGGAGACTGCTACAGACCACCTGACCAGGCGGACCAAATGGATAAGGCCCTCTAGAGACAGATAGGAGCAGCCTCACGTTCACGAGCCCTGGTCCTCATGGGGGACTTCAACCACCCCGATATCTGTTGGAGGAACAACGCAGCAGGGCATAGGCAATCCTGGAGGTCCCTGGAATGCATAGATGATAACTTCCTCTTCCAAGTGGTAGAGGAACCAACGAGGAGAGGTGCTTTGCTGCACCTTGTTCTCACCAATGAAGAAGGGCTGGTGGGGAACGTGACGCTCAAGGACAGCCTTGGCTGCAGTGATCATGAAATGGTGGAATTCAAGATTCTTAGGGAAGCAAGGAGGGTGCACAGTAAGCTCACTACCCTGGATTTCAGGAGAGCAGACTTTGGCCTCTTCAGGGATCTCCTCGGTAGAGTACAATGGGATGAAGCCCTGGAGAGAAGAGGGGCCCAAGAAAGCTCGTTACTATTCAAGGATCACCTCCTCCAAACTCAGGAGCGGTGCCTCCCACCAAAGAGAAAGTCAGGTAGGAACACCAGGAGGCCTGCATGGATGAACAAGGAGCTCCTGGACCAGCTCCGGCACAAAAAGAAGGCCTACAGAGGGTGGAAGCAAGGACAGGTAGCCTGGGAAGAATACAGAGCGATCGTCCGAGCAACCAGAGATCAGGTTAGGAAAGCTAAAGCCCTGATGGAGTTAAATCTGGCCAGGGACATCAAGGGCAACAAGAAAAACTTCTATAGATATGTCAGTGATAAAGAGATCTAGGGAAAACGTAGGCCCTCTCCGGAAGGAAACGGGGGACCTGGATACCTGGGATATGGAGAAGGCTGAGGTTCTTTATGACTTCTTTGCCTCAGTCTTCACTGATAAGAGTTCCAGCTGCACAGCCCAAGTCACAGAAGGCAAAGGCAGGGACTGGGAGAATGAAGAACCTTCCACTGTAGGAGAAGATCTGGTTCGAGACCATCTAAAGAACCTGAAGGTGGACAAATCCATGGGACCTGATGAGGTGCATCCGCGGGTCCTGAGGGAACTGGCGGATGAAGTTGCTAAGCTGCTATCCATCATATTTGAGAAGTCGTGGCAGTCTGGTGAAGTTCCCACTGTCTGGAAAAGGGGAAATATAGTCCCCATCTTTAAAAAGGGGAAAAAAGAAGACCCAGGGAACTACAGGCCAGTCAGTCTCACCTCCATGCCTGTCAAAATCATGGAGCAGATCCTCATGGTGACTTTGCTAAGGCATCTGGAAAATAAGGAGGTGATTGGTGACAACCAGCATGGCTTCACTAGGGGCAAATCCTGCCTGACTAATTTGGTGGCCTTCTATGATGAGGTTACAGCACTGATGGATAAGGGAAGAGCAACTGACATCGTCTACCTGGACTTATCCAAAGCATTTGATACTGTTCCACATGACATCCTTGTCTCTAAACTGGAGAGACATGGATTTGACAGATGGACCACTTGGTGATAAGGAATTGGCTGGATGGTCGCACTCAAAGAGTTGTGGTCAATGGTTCAATGTCCAAGTGGAAGCCAGTGACGAGTGGTGTTCTTCAGGGGGTCAGTACTGGGGCCGTGCTATTTAACATCTTTGTTGGAGACATGGACAGTGGGATCAAGTGCACCCTCAGAACGTTTGCAGATGACACCAAGCTGTGTTGTGTTGTGCACACGCTGGAGGGAAGGGATGCCATCCAGAGGGACCTTGACAGGCTGGAGAGGTGGACTTGTAAGAATCTAATAAAGTTGAATAAGGCCAAGTGCAAGGTCCTGCAGGTGGCTCGTGGCAATCCCAAGCACAAGTACAGGCTGGGCAGAGAATGCATTGAGAGCAGCCCTGAGGAAAAGGACTTGGAAGTACTGGTGGATGAGAAGCTCAACATGAGCTGGCAATGTGCACTGGCAGCCCAGGAAGCCAACCGTATCCTGGGCTGCATCAAAAGAAGCGTGGCCAGCAGGTCGAGGGAGGTGATTCTGCCCCTCTACTCTGCTCTCGTGAGACCCCACCTGGAATACTGCGTTCAGCTCTTGTGCATTCAGCACAAGAAGGACATGGAGCTGCTGGAGCGGGTCCAGAGGAGGAACACGAAGATGATCCAAGGGCTGGAGCACCTCTCCTATGAGGACAGGCAGAGGGAGTTTGGGCTGTTAAGCCTGGAGAAGAGAAGACTCCGGGGTGATCTTATAGCAGCTTTCCAGTACCTAAAGGGGGCCTACAGGAAAGCTGGAGAGGGACTTTTTACAAGGGCATGTAGTGATAGGACAAGGGGCAATGGATTTAAACGGAAACAAGGCAGATTTAGATTAGATGTAAGGAAGAAATTTTTCACTCAGAGGGTGGTGAGGTACTGGAACAGGTTGCCTAGAGCAGTTGTGGATGCCCCATGCCTGGAAGTGTTCAAGGCCAGGTTGGATGAGGCTTTGGGCAACCTGGTGTAGTGAGGGTTTCCCTGCCCATGGCAGGGGGAGTTGGAACTAGATGATCTTTGAGGTCCCTTCCAACCCAAACCATTCTATGATTCTAAGATTCTATGAAATATAATATAGGGTTTTAAATATCTTTAATAACATCTTTTCTATCTAGCAATTTTTTCTTTCAAAAGGCATACACTGAATTTGCTTAATGTACTACAATCTACTCTGGTGTTCTGAAAAAAGCTGCTTATTCTTATGCTGCCTACATTCAAGGATAAGCAATGACAGTCTGCAGGACTAAATAGGAACAGATGAGCACAGGATTTGCAGATAAGTAATTGTCTTATAAGAAATATTATTTTCAATAATTTGAAGACTTTTTATCACATAGAAAGCAAAGGAATACAGGTAGAATCTATGGAAATATTCCTGGAACACTCCCCCTGACTTTAAACCTCCGTTAATGATGATATGCTTTACTCCACTATATGATTAATAAAGGGAATATTAATTGTATGTCTTGTGGTTTGCAATGATAACATTCCATTCATTTCATATTTCATGATTTTCTAAGGTTTACGTTTAGTTAGGACTCTCCCAAGATCTTGGTTCATACAATAGGAGAATAAATGGTTTCAAACCACAAACTGGAGAATAATGTTACTGTCTCTCCTCTTCCTACCTAAATTTTAATCTCCTAAACTTCAAGACAAGGACCGTATATCCAACAGAGAGCCTCCAAGGTAAGGAGTCTTCGTGCTCTATGTATAGAGTTTACCGCTTTTTTTGAATATTGTGTTTAAAGTTGCCTCTTAACAGAGTGATATATTCTCACTGGAATTAAACTGTTGACATGCTCATGGCTGGGTTTGATTCCTCAAATACACACATATACAGAGGTAGTATTTTATTTTTCTTATGCCTATATTTCAGAAACCTCTTGCTCAATTGGGCTGGATCAATTGGGTCATTATTTAACTTTGGGTCATTATTTAATATTTCAAAAGAGATACTCATTTTTAGGTAATTTTAGTAGACCTTACAGTATTTAGAAGAACTGACTTTTGCAACTGAAAATTATTTTCAGAAAGAAACAAGCCTCGGAGTGTGCTTGTCTGCTGAGAGACAAACAGCTGAAACAAATGTCCCCTGGAGGTGTGCACTACTCCAGTCATTACAGAGTGAGTTCTCGTGTTCTTCTTTAATGCCAGTCCCTGAGATCCTGTCAGTACCTGCTCCCATTAAGCCTATCACTTTTCAACTTTACACCAAATTCCTTGATATTTTTTCCTGATGTACCCTTCCAGCATGCCTGTTCTCGCCTTCCTGCACAGGGAGAGAGAGATCTCCTCCAGACGTTGGCTCAAATGTGGGCCAGACACACATTAAGATACAAGAACTCTCTCCTTGATAGATTCTAGCCATGCATGGAAAATACTCAAACCCTACTTACATGGCAGAATAACTCCATCCCTGCAGCCTATTTTCATGAAGGACAGAAACAAATGTTTACACTCCCTCTACTCTCATCTCCTCTCATCTAGGGGAACATGGAAAGTATCAGAGATAATTCCACAGTGGCAGAAAGCTGCTGTTTTGTAATGTTTTACTGGCACACTGCCAGTTCATGAATGACTTTTAAAGGAAATTAGGACATCATGAAGAATAAGAAATCTTCTAATACACAACATGTGAAAATGCTAGGCTGAAGCAGCTTCTAAATCTTTCTCTCACTCCATTTCTTACTAAAAAAAAATAAAAAAAAAACAGCAGGGTAGGAATCTGCATATGATGTAATACCTGGAGACAATTAAATTCACATTTCTGTGTGCTTTTTTGAAGCTTTTGTATTGAAGCCAGTGGGAGTTTTGTCTGATCAAGGCCTTCTTACACAAATGAACAACTGTAAATGTGTTAGGAAAAACTGATCTCTGGGACAGTGAATCACAAGTGTTTTGTGTCCTTTAGAGGAAAAAAAAAAACCAACCCTCTTGAGACTTGTCAGTAATTCATATCCAAAAGAATTTCTTACTTTCATCTTAGCTGGAAAGCAGACTTATTGCACAGAACATTAACTTAAGAATAAACCTGGTGGTAACTTCAGAATAAAGCAATTCAAATAGGACCAATTTAAGACAAAGAAATGAAAAAAAAAAAAAAAGATAAAACTGTATTGAACTTACTCTCCAGATGGGGCAGAATATTTTTCATTGTAGTTTCTAGTGTCTTTGTCTATTTCAAATATAATAATACAATCAACACTATCTGAATCCTTCAGAAATCTAAGCCGTATTTGCTCTTTCACAGATTCATCATTAGTTCCAATAAGGGACGTAGGTCACTAATGAAAGGTTTAGGAGGGTTTTACATGCCTGAATGTTTCTGGAAGAGATGCTAGGGATGGCATTCCAGACCAACTAATATCAGGAAGATTTTCAAAGGGCGGAAGGCCATATGGGATGCATGCTTGCATCGGACAGACGAAAAGAAGCAGCAGGATGAGACAGTTTACATAGCAGAGATACACATGTCAAGACGTACATCTCCTCCAGAAGATGTTATAGTGTATTGAACTGGAGTATAATTCCTCACAATGGAGGACACTTGCCTCCTTGTAAATGATTGCTCCTGTGAAACTCTTTTATGCCTCTTGGTCAAGTACATATTTTTTCTCAGCTAATTTGCTGATTATTATTTCAGCAAGAAAGTTGCCCGAGGCCCAGGCACCTAAGCTCTAGAGGATAAAAGAACGTACTCCACTGGTTTCTTCCCCATCCCTCTGGCTGCTACTATCCTAATTCCTGAATCAGTAAAAAGGAAATCTAGTTATCCAATAAAAAGGCATAGAGGCTTTTGACTTAGCATTGCCTCAGTCTGCATCCACAAAGTTGTTTAGATAATTAATTCCCACTGATTTTAATATGTATGGATATTTTTACCGTTTAAGCCTAGTTCCCCTGTGCTAGAAGATGTAGCATTAGGGGGAAGACGGTCAAGCCCTGACTGTGATTATGACTGACTATGTAAGCCTGTGTGATGGCTTGAAGGCCTTACTCACAAAAAGATCTAGTTGATTAAGTGCATAAATCTATGGCTATACAACCATGTACATAACCACTATGGATATGATCTGTGAAAAACTGCTACCATTAAAGTATATACGCAAAAGCACAGGTTCAGTGCTGCAAATATGAACGACATCTAGCAGCAGTGTCTGGTGGCGGGGAAGAGCTGGAATGGTTGTTACATGTGGCAGAGAAGTGTCCTATTCTCTTCTCTCCTCCATAGCGAAAATTACTGTAAGAAACACGTATGGACTCTGACTCTGGCGCAAAGGCTATAGGCTTATTATGATGGTGCTAGTGTCTGCACACCCTATTCCATGAAATGAAAATGTACAGGATCACCCAGCAGAGGCTATCTGATGAAGTCGGCATTATAGCTGAAACACCTGTTATAAACAAAGGTGTAAATAGCAGCCAACTCCTTACCTCTAATGTTTATGTTTCCAAGAAACTTTGGAGAGTGGTGAAGTTGGTCAGTGTTGTCTTGTGTTCTTGATTAAGGTCAATAAGAGTGGAATATCTGAAAACCCATAAAGGAGGTTAATCAAATACATCTGCCACTTGAACTGAGGCATTAGTCCGTGAGGCATATCTTTCTTCTGAGGCTTTAAACTGTAGGGAGTAGGAGCTACCTATACTTGCTGTACCTATGTAAGCCTGCCATAGATAACATGTCACACCTGCTAAGTTTTTTAACTCCTTCACGTCTTCTAACACCCCTTAGCTCTATGGGGATGCTATTTAACATTATTCTTTCTGCATTAAGACCTCAGGTGGCTGTTTGCACAGCAGAGGGACCTCATCTATGTAAACAAACCTTTTCCCTTGGGTGATATTAATTGAAATCGGGGGAGAGAGGTTCACTTCCAATGCTTCGCCTTGCTCGTAAAGATATGGCCCTATGGAGTGAGACCACTGCAGCTACATCTATGCAAAGCCATCCTTTACTTGCTAGCCCTAACAGTGAATATCACGCTGTCTCACCAGCTACCAGTGGATGCAGTTCATCCAGGAGAGACTGGGCACAATGAGGAGCAAAGGAGGCAGAAACTGAAGTTTGTCACTTTGTCCTTGCTATTTATTCTTGACTTTCAAAAGTCTCATTTTTACCTAAATCAACAACATGAAATGCTACAGGGCACCACCAGGTAAACATCATGCTCTTCAAACTTACTTGTAATCTTTGACTGCTAACATATGTTCAGTTGATGCCCAAAGTACTCCATAAATATTCCATTCTCACTAAAATCAAGAGTCACAATCCAGGCCTCACTGTTTAAATCAACAATTCGTGTTCCTCAGTATGGGTACGTGAAATTTACAGATACAGACAAGCTTAAGTTTTAGCATTTGAGTCATGCTACTCGTCTTCTTAAAATTAGGCATGTATGGAGGTGTTTGCAGGATTGGGGCTACATCATCAAGTGATTAGAAAACAGTCCCCTCTGGGTCTCAATTACACATGGCTCCAGTAGCACAAATCAATGTACCAGGGGGGCGGTTTGAAGCTGAGATCATGTCTACAGCAGAAGGCACGGTTGACATCACCATGTTAATCTGGGGTGTGAGCGCTCTGTGCTCGCCGAATCCCCTAGTTTACCTGCAGTTATAACAGCACAACTGTTCTCTTGCCAGTCTAACATATTTTTGTTGGGAGGAATAGGCGGAGGGGGGAGAGAGAGAGAGGAATGCGTAAATCAAGCCTTGATGCCATTATGATGTGGATGGCGATCACAGATGTGGAACTATGGTCATGACACCTGTCCAGGAGGATGGACTGCTCTGGATGGTTTTGATAAGGGTAGAGGTAAAGATTGCAGCTCTTTAGCATTCCCTGTGATAAGTCTTACCAGTAAAAACAAGGCTGGTATAGAGTGCCACAGATGACAGACATTTCTTCTTTTCCAGAGCAGTGTATATTTATAACCTGTATTCTAGTTTAGACATAGCTATAGTTAATTAATGTTTGTAAAGCACTGAAATTGAAAGATGTTATGCAGATGTAAAATATTCTTCAGATGCAAAGCCTTGTTTTATTTTTCAGAAGAGCTGCTTGCTTTCTTTGTCAGTTATGGTTTTGCTTATGTTGTAAATGATTGGCTGCCTCTGTTTGCTGTTGTAACATGTGTTATTACCACTTTGTCTGTCTTTATTGGGATGTCTGCTTTTCAATCTCCAAGGAATTTCTTAAATGCTATGCATGCAAATTTCAGTTCACAGATGTGCAAATTACACAGATGCTTTCCATCCCTCATAGGTAAAAAGGCTGGAGGTTGCAGAAAGGGTGTATACTTGGAATGTGCATTCTGGCACAGCACTGAAACCACAGCTCTTTGAATTCATATTTTGCTTCTGAGGATTACTCCTAAATCAAAAACAATCAGATTTAACAATTATTTTTAAATGATCTACTCATAAATGGTCAAACCAAGCACCTTGTATATGAACAACAAATTTAGTGCTTCTGCCCTGCTTAATGAAGCATTATCATTCTATTTTGTCTTCCCTGGCACCTTCACAAATTTCTTAAATAATTATGCTGTTTCCTTGTACCCAAGAGGCAATTTCATTTCTTATGTAGAAATCACACAGCCATGAAAAGATAAGGAAGAAGATAAGGAAAAATAACTATAAATTTAATAAGATAAACACTTCTATGAAGTGAGGCAGTGATTCTTAGTCTTTTCCTATGTTACAGTAGAACAACTGTGGAAGACTGTCGATGACTCTTGAGGCTCTCCCTCATAAGAAAAAAAGAAAAAAAGTTACTCGTTAGAAAACCTTTTAAGGACTCCTGGTGAAGAACCCGTATCTAGCCAAAACAAAGGTCTCAGCATAGTATCACTGATTTACAGTAATAATAGCATGTTGCTTTTCTACTGTGCACAGAGGAAATATTCCTCAGTATTTTTAACTCAAAATCTTTTCATGGCTGTGTGATTTCTAAATAACAAGTGAAATTGTCTCTTGGGTACAAGGAAACAGCACAATTATTTAAGAAATTTGTGAAGGTGGCAGGAAAAACAAAATAGAATGACTTCAAGACATTCACAGTGTGGAGTCCAATTCCTACTTATGTGACATAATTAAACCTGTGTAATATAACAGTGTATATTGCACGTCTTCAGCTACCATGTTCCAGGGAATACTGAAGAATAATTGCAGACAAAACCAGAGCATCATAGGAAAAAGAGAGTCACCCCTCTGAATTTGGATCAATTTCATTTTGCTCTCTTAGGAATTGTATATAATCATTGTCAACTGATCAGTCTAACAGTAATACTATTAAGACAATAATTTTTATTCTTGTAACTATTTCATCAGTTTAACACAGAATTTCAAAGCATGATCACTCTGATGAACAGTAGATTACATGAATATGCAATCTTCAACAACCTTATATCAGACTCTTCACCCATGTCCATTGTATATATTATATCCTGGAACTTAAATTAAAATATTCATAGCTCACTGGAGAGAAATGAAAAATTGATTAACTTAGGTGTTTGGGGAAAATATGTAATGAGAGAAATGAGAAAGATGCAGTCTGGCCTGGGAATGCATTGTTGAAAGGTGAAAGTAAGGAGGAGGTGCCCAAAGCATAACTCCCATGACACACTGTGGTGGCACTTCTAACTGCACTGGTTGCTTTCTCAGATAGGAGGATTCTAGTAAAAGCAAAAAAAGGACATGGAAATTATAAGTAGGAGGGAAGATTGTTTTCTTATGGCCTTTTTTATCCAAAATTACTTTTCCTAAACAATTTCCAAACAATGGCATGTATATATGACCAAAAGGTTCACATTTTTAGCAATTATGTGTAGATGCATACATGTTGTATTTGCTTTATAGTAAAGGAAATGCAGAATCTATTTTGTCAGGAGAAGGGTTAGGGAATCTGAAAGTCCCAAAAATGTAATGGCTGTACTTTAATGGAAAAAAAAAAAAAAAAAAAAGAATCCAAAAGAAGAAATAACACTTCAGATCATTCTGTTGAGATGACACTTTAAAATTTTCTATGACTTGAGAATCATGATCCCCTGGGGTACTGAGATGTTGTTGCTGTTTGAAGAGTCAAACACCAAGAAAAAAAGCTCTGCCAGGCATGTAGACCTGATATGTAGAGGCTACGCAGAATGCCAATTTCACAGTTTCAGACTCTGGAACTTTAAAACATAAAAAAATAGCTCATTAGCCATCCAAGAAGTTTCTGCTGATGTGCAGCTCCTTACAAAATGTGACATAGGTTTACTGCATATTAAGAAATATTTCTGATTCAGATAATAATGTGGTTGCTTATGTGTTTGGTTTTTTTTCTGCAGTAGTAAATTCTTGAATATTACACATTTGACTCCTCACGGTTTCCTCAAAGTGCATAACCTCACAAATGTAAAAAATCGAGCCACAGAATGGCTAAAGGAGATTGGATTTGAAGTAGGGAGAATGCTTAATGTTTTACTTACTTAGGAATGATCCAGTGTGTTAAGCATCATCTCCTTTTTACTTTTGATTTTTTTTTCCGATATCCTCTGCAGCACAGGTGGTCTCTGGGATTTCAGCAGGTGAATACACCAAGTTTAGAGCATCACTGTCCTGACCAAACAGAATAAAAATCATAGACATATTTTAAGCTCAGAGAAAGAGATGCTGAGAACTCACAATGACTGGGAAATTCACCTGCAGTGTCTGGCTGTGTTTTATGCTTTAAATGTGCTTTGAATATCCTTCCCTGCCTCTCCTGCTGCTTTGCTTGAGCTTATTGTCCCTTGAGCTGACATGATAGAAATTAGTCACCAGTTTTCTGCCCATCATATCAACCTAGACTGTTGATAACCAAACTATTGTAGCAGCAAAGGAGCTTAATCACCACAACTAATTCAAATTTGAGATTGTGAGTGAGCATCTTGAGCCAGTTTGCTGTGTGAAATTTTGTCTTGCTGACCACCTCCAGGATGATTCCTCTTCTAGTTTCCATACTTCTATAACTATCTCAAAGTCTGGCTAAAAAACATTAAAAAAAAATCCACAAAAATTTCTCAGGCATTAATATATTTAATGACACGATTGAACAGCTTGACTTGCCTTCCATTCATTCTCACAGTGTTTATTTTTGTTCCCAAGGCATAAGACTGCTAACTGGAACATCGGCTGTTCCTTATTATAGTCTCCAGTACCTTCTACTGCAGGATCATTAGCAGAATGGTTTTCTCCGTCTGTTTGGTGATTACAGCTTTTGTGTTTGGTGTCATTCATATGTTATGATGGTCGTTTTATGTTCCAGTAACAAAGCAAATAGAGGTTCATGTATGTGTTCTTTCATGAATCTGCCATTTGCCTGGTAGTTTCATTATCTTCACATGCCTCACAATTGTGAATGGACCAGATTTGTAGGCCTGGACAGGCTGTCTAAATCACATGTTGAGGGCAAATAAAGATAAACCCAGTTTCCCAAGCTGACTGACACTAATGAATGGTTATAAATGTTTTTTCTAGCTGAAGAATATTTAAAAAGAAAGAGGGAGAGAAAGAGAGAGACAGGTCTGCAAAGATGGGGTTTTTTTTCTTACTAAAGCTTCTCTGGAGGATATTTCTTCACAAGATAAATCACAGAATCATAGAATCATAGAATGGCATAGGCTGGAAGGGACCTTAGAGATCATCTAATCCAACCTCCCTGTCATGGGCAGGGATGCCTCTCAACTAGATCAGGCTACTCAAGGCTCCATCCAACCTGGCCTTGAACACCTCCAGGGAGGGGGCATCCACAAATCCTCCTCATTAGGACAAATATGATATGAAGATGACTTGGAGAAGTCAAGGTGATTTAGGAAATTAACTGTTGAAAGGGTTTAAAATTCCTAGTATGCAGTTTTTAAAATTCCTGATGCAGTAGAAGCTACAGATGTAGGAAAGAGGTAGAAAAAGTAAGTAAAGGAGCATCTGAGAAATAGAAGACAGTTCAGTTCTACTGAGAAAAAATATAAATGCCCAAGCTCAGTTGTGTCTGATCCACGGGACTTGAAGATAATATGTCAAGAACATTCAACGTGATAAGAAAGCAAAGATGATTTTTAACACTGAAGTTTCTGCCTTATCATTTTATACAAAAAGAAAAACAACAAACAGATGAAAACAGAGCAATGATGAAAAAGATTGTGGCCCATAACATACCATATACTCATCTTTTTGAAGTCACTAATAATTAGTATCCGAGCATTAAAAAAAAAACAACAAAGGCGACAATTAGGTGATCACAGGTGTTAATGGCAGGAAAAATGGCAATTACTTTCCTTCTGAGGAAAAAATAAAACTTCATTCCTATAAATTCCAGTTACATAAGAATATGAGCAATTACACTATTGAAGAAATCTGTGACAGAGTAGGCACTAGAAAATATCTATGAAATATGATTCTCATTCATAGAGCTTTCTGAACTGCAGAACACCCACAGAGCAAAATCAGCTGCAGATTGGTCTTTCTACATCATGGAAATAATAGAAAATAGGACTAGAGGGGAATGTGAGTGGCTATCTCATCTAACCTCCATGCTAGGGCAGATGAGCAATAGCTGAAACTTTCTGGCAGGCTAGCACAGCCCATACAATGTGATAAACGTGCTTTGGGGGGTTTGTTTGTTTGTTTGTTTGTTTGTTTGTTTGAAATTCTATTAGTAGGACAGAAATAGGTGTTCCCAACTGTATGCAAAAATCCGTGTTCTTAAAACCGCTGATACCACCGGAATGCACTCAACTTTAATTCTGCGTGCTTCTATTTGACTATAAGCCAAAACAACATTCAAACTTAAATTTTGTTGTGCTGCAAAAATTGATTCAGGGAAGAAGGAATTCAGTTAATTAAACTTTTCTCTCCACAGGAGTTCCCTGTGGCAGAATTTTGAAAACTCTGCATGTTTTCTGTTTCTGCGGCATCTATGCAGTCGTATAGACAGGCACAGAGGGTACGGGAGGAAAGCAGCACCCGTGACTGCTCTTTGCATTAAAAGGAAACTTTCTGCCGCGAAGAGAACATCCACGCTAGCAGAGTCTACCACTCACGGAGCGCGTTCCTGCTGCCTGTGGCATGTGGATCTGTCCTGAAATGTATTCACAGAGACCAAAATGTTCCGCATCGTAATTATTTGCGTTCAACAGATGGAGCATTTGTCTGTGTCTGGGAAAAATCACAGTACAAGCAGGAGCGCGATGAAGGCTGCTGCGAGATTTCAGCTTTACATTTATATACTCGCACGTTAAAGATTAGCCGGCCCTACCCTCCCTTTCGGATAATTTCCGTGAGTTTTACGGTTCAGGAGAGCCCGGAACAGACAACCGGCTCCCGTGGGCGTATGGAGGGCAGGGCGTGCGACGGAAAGAGGGGGGACCCCGCGGCCCCCTCCTCCGGCGCCGCCCTCTGCCTCCGCGCCCCCGCCCGGGGCAGTGCGCGCCCCCTCCGCGCCCGCTGCGCCGCCGCGCTGCCTCCCGCCCCGGGTCGCCTGAGTGTTTTAGTGGGTCGTGAGGTCTGGGTGTTGTTCACGGAGAGGTGTCTATGGTAAAATTCAACCAGGAAAGTACATCTTCAGAGAAACGTCTGCTAGGAGCGTCACCCTCTGGAAACCGTAGCTGTTGGCTTATGGCAGGCGCTCTTCAGAAGTAATAGGCAGTCTCCCCGTGTCGGGAATTAGATCTTTTTACGCATCTATGAAGAATCTTTATCAAAGTGACTTTCCCGTTATCTTTCTACATCGCTCTCTCTGACACACAAGACTTTTTTTTTTTTTTTCCTGCTACCTATGCCCGATGTAACACCCCTGCCCATGCCCAGGGTTATACCCCTGCCCGTGCCAGGTGTCACACACCCCCTGCCCATGTCCGGTTTAACACCGCTCTCCCAGCCTGGTGTCGCACCCCTGCCAGTGTGCGGTTCTCCCCGGTTTTTGTCCCTGACTGCAGGAAGAGGTAAAACAGACGACAAGACAAAGCGCATCAGACGGCGACGGCACGAGGCCCGCGGCGCTACGCGCGCTGCTCAGCCGTAGGCGCGGCCGTTTCCCGCCCCTGGCCCAGCGCGCAGCACGCACCAGGGGTCCGAGCAAGCTACGGCGGTAACTTTTTTTTTTTCAATAATAACAATAAAAAAAAAATTATTTCAGGGATTTTCCAGATCAGAGGATAGTTCCCTTTCGGGAAAAGCCCGCTCCGGCCGCGCCCCGCGGCGGTGAGCGCGGGCGTCCGCTCCGCGCCCCGCCGCGCGCCCCGCGGGGCTCCGCGTGCGTCAGGCGGCGAGTGGCGTCAGCGCTGGCGGGCGCGGAGCGACGGGGAGGGGGCGGCTGGGGGCGGCGGGGGAGGAGGGAGGGCGCTTCATCAGGAGGCGATGGCGGCACCGCCGTGACATCACCCCGCGGCTTATATAGTTGGGGAAGGGTCCGGGTGCCCCGTCTGGTGCCTGCAGCCGCGTGCTGAGGGTGCGGAGCGGCGCGGCTCTCTCTCTCTGTCTGTGTCTCTCTCTCTCTCCGTCTCTCCCCAGGATTTATGGACTTTACTTTCTAGAGGGCGGCGCGGCAAGGATGAGAGCCCAGCTGATGTGCGTGGTGCTGCTGGCCTTGGCCTCCTGCAGCCTCGGCTCAGGTAAGCTCCCGCCGGCGCCCCCCGCAGCGCGGGCTCGCCGCCTTCCCCCGAAGTCTCTCCGGACGGTGGGCACTCAGCCGCTCCCGGAGCCTTGGGAGGCACCTAAGGAAAGGAGGTGAAGTCGCTTCGGGCTGCCGCGGCTGTAACCCGTAGGCGCCAAGGAGCTGGCGCTGATAACGGGCGCTGGCCAGCATCATTTTTTGTGTCGCGCCCGTAACTTTCTCCCTTCATAGAAACCGGTCCTCCTCACAGCATCCGTACCGTGGCACTTCGTGTAGGCTAGTTAGTGGAAATATAAATCAGTGTAGACCATCTGCTTGATTGTGCTGCCTCGTTTGTGATTTGTTGAGTACCACATATTTCCAAACTGTCGTAGAAATTGTGATTTCTGCAACTCATATGAATAGCTGCCATAAACCAAATCAGCCTGAATACATATGCACTTCAGTCACTTTTTAGTGACAGAAATGCAATTTTAGTATTCTGGGGAAAAAATCGCTAGCAACTGATCTGGAATTATGACAAAAAAACACTGAATCAGATGCAGATCACACTGTAGGAAGAAGGTTAATGTAAGTGCATTTCTACTATAAGAGCAATTGCTTTAGAAACCTGAAAAAAGAGGACAATATATTAAAATGCTTTGCCTGCTTCTGTGGAAAATGACACAGCTAAGTGCGTGTCATTTATACCCTAAGTTTATGACCAAAAATAGGTATGGTGGTGATTAAACAGGTGTACAAACACAGACATGAGGCAGACTAAATTTCAAAATCCAGTCTTAACTAACTTGCAAATTACTTTAGTTTTTAACTCCACAGAATTTAAAGAGTAAATTTACAAGTAGCTTCATTTTTCAGCTTCAGCATTCAGGAGGACTTAGGATTCCTAATTCTCACAGTAGGTGAAAGTTTCCAATTTGTATTCCCCTGCAGAAGAAAAATGTAACACGCCTAATACCTGCTTTTTATCACAGTTTAAACATAATCAGTCTGTATACTATAGTGCACTGGTGATCTTAGTGACAAGGCTTAATATTTATTATTTTCTCATATATTTGAAGCTTTTTAAACAAATGATGAGTATTTTCAGTGTGACTGACATGATGGTTTATTTGCTGGAAAATTTGAAATTGTGTTTAAGTGAGAAATACCATGGAGAAGCTTTTGTGGAGGGACTAACTCAGTTTTAGCCAATATGGACAGTTATGTCATAGAGAACATGATCAGTCATTTTAATTTTCTTTTGAAAATGTTCGCCCTCAGGAGAAAGCGTGAACCTCTAGAAGGTAACTATTCCTGTAGAATGAATATATGAATAGAAGCTATATTTCTTGTTATTAAGAAGTGAATCAAGACATCAAACTGTGTGAATTTCCCTCTGATTTGAACAATAGTGTGTAACCAGACTTTTTTATACATTGAGAGCCTACTGTTTTTATGTTCTTATTCCTCATCTCTCTCACTCCTGAATTGCCTGGATGTGCTCCCTTCTCCTCCTCCAAGCCTTGCTTTATTCTTCACTTGAGAAATCTTGACCAGCCTTCTAAATAATGTCCTCCAGACTTCTTTTCTCCATCAAAATGTTCCTTAATACCTACCTGTCTTCCATGTCTGCAGCTATCTTCCAGCTTCCATGGCGTGGAAGCTATCTTCCATCCTCTATAGTGGTGCTAACCAGACACAAGTCCTTTCATTGTCCTCAGCTGGTATGACCCAGGACACCACAAATCATGATGCTGTCACACATGCGCCTCTCATCCATTCACAGGAGCTGCTGCGATCAGTAGTAGAAATTTAGCTGAGGTGATCTCGTGCTGCCAGCAGAACTTTGGCTAACGGTAAAGTGGTTAAGAGATCAAGTACTTAACACTGACAACCAGTAGTGCTGAAGGGGCTGAAAGGCATTAGGTTGGAGACTAGTTGCTGATGACTTACTGTGATACTAATCTACAATCATTTAATATTTTCAGTAATAGCTTCAATGCAAAAAGTAAGAATGAATGAATGTAGTGTGCTGGTAATGCAAAGGTGAACAGACACATCTCTACAGAGGAAGACTGGCATAGCACAGAGAAATTTTTGATGACCTGAGTAATAGAAACAAGAAGCGGTGTGACAGTGCGAAATACAACATTTTAGGAAATAATGGACGTTCCCATTAAAAGCTCCTTTTAACAGGAGCACAGCTGTTGGAAATGTCTGAGGAGATAAAAGACTTGGTCATATTATCTGCCCTCTTTTTTCTTTTTATGAGGTACTAAAGTTTTTCAGCCATGAAAGACAAACAAAATGAAAAAACGTAGGAGAGCTACTTCCTGTAGCTAATGGTAAGCATTAAGGTAGTTAAGTACTGAGGCTTCTGATCCAAACTGTACTGTGCTGTGCTATCTTGACATCCCATCAAGCACAGAGAAGGACTGCTCTGATGAGTTGGGGAATACACGGAAATGGTTTATGTTCAAAAGGCACAGTTATCTTGCCTTTGTTAGCTAATCACCGTGTAAGCACACCCTAACAATCTAAGCTAGGAAGAGCTCTCAAAAAATACCAGTTGAGCAAATACTGCAAATACAAAGGTGTCATTTTTAGTGAAGGAAGTCATATACAAACCATTACTAAATTTGTAATTAGAAACAAATTAGACTTGAAATTAGAAGAAGGTGAATAACTATTGACAGTTTCGAAGAATTCCCCAAAGAAGACACACAGTGATGGTGAGATCTTGTTATTAACATGATTGATTTTTAAGAACATTATAATGGTTGGCTTACTGTGCTAGCAGAAATCTATGACAGATTAGCACATATTTGTATAAAAGGTCCTTTACAGTCTCATGTTCTGTGAAAGATAGTGACACAACATGGTGATGATCCCTAAAATGAAGACATGGACAGAATCTATCCACAGATTCTGTGGTAGAGTTTTACATGCCAACAGCATGTGAATTATCATTTTAATGACAGTGAAATATGACTTATATGAATATGGAATAGATTTTGATTTAGTTTTTTTTTAAATATAAGTAAGCATACTGTTTAGCTTTGGACTGCTGGTATTCCAGAAAAGCTGAAAGCCATGTGGAACTCTGTTTTGCCTGGAGACTTAACTGTGTATATCCTGTCTTTGAGCTGTGATTGATGCTACATTTTCAAGGCACCAGATCTTCCTTCTGATTCTGTAGAGCACAAAGCCGAAAAGTTTGTGGCCACTTTTTCTCTTTGCAGAAGTTTTTACCTTCTTCACCAAATTACAGATCTTGCAAGTCTGCTGAGTTGTCAAAGGTCAATTAAATTAGCAAAAAAAAATCCTAAGACTTTCAGTCAGAAGACTTGCTTTTGGTACATGCATTGTCAAGAGCTTGTATCACAAAGGTCAAGCTCGATTCCACCATATCAGTATAAGTATTCTTAATTTAACCAAGAATAATCAAGACAAAATCTTGTCAGGTAATCATAACTGCCATTATGGTAAGCACCTAAATACTTAGCTGCTACTTAAATAAATATTTTTTGAAAATAAATATCCAAAATCTTCTTCCAAAGTAAGCAGAGGTGACAAATCACGATTATGAAAATCATACTGATTTTGGATGAAGAATATCACAGCAGTTTTGTTTACTGAAAGGGCTGCAAATTAGGGAGCCTGTCTACCACTGAACTGAGATTCATGAATCATTTAATTCACTTCAATGAACTTGATCATGCTTTAAGAACGTAGTGAGTATCCATTTTAACATAATGTTACTGTTACCTGAAGAATCCCCACAGTCCCTCTAGGTGACTTCACTGTGCTTTTATCTAAGTTTTTTATTTGGTTGGTTGATTTTTGTTTCTTCATTTTTCAAAATCCATTGATATATCTAAATTCTGAAATGTCCATGATTTATGATGAAATAATAAACATATGTTTCTGGTTTATTCCCAGATTCAGAAGAGGAAATGAAAGCGTTAGAAGCAGATTTATTGACCAATATGTACACATCAAAGGTAATTATTTTTCTTCTTTTAGCCGACGGGTAGGGAGCAAATGAGTTCTCATTACAAACCCAGAAGTCTTTGCACAAAGTAATAACCTACGGTCTAGACTGAAAAGTTCAGTGCTGGACATTACTTTGGTGCAAGGTTTTCTCCAGTTCAAAGGAAATTTAAAGGTGTTGATGTGACACACTAAAAGTGCTTCTCACTCATAACACTGGTACTTTCATTAAACTGTCAAAACTGTGTTATGTGCAGAGATGTAAATTTATATGAGGAAACGTGTTTCCAACAGGATTATGCCTGATGAAAGTTAAATTAACCTTCAGCCAAATCCGTAAGTGTTATTTTTATGTAGAACTTTTCCTATATGCCTATAAAATCAAGACAGTCATAAAGCAGAAACTGTTAATACATATGCTGATTTTGGTTTAGGAGTTTAATCATAGTGTCAGTATAGGAACATGGGGACATGACTATGAAAATATTAATTTGATAAGTGACATTTCCTTGAGAGACTGCCAGACTGTGAGCGATGTACATGTTATTTAATACAAACAGGCAAAAATTCAGTTCCAATCTTATACTGACAAGGTGAAGCCGCAAGTGTTGTACATATGTATTGAACAAGCTGATAGACAAACACTTTCTCGACACTGTTATTTTCCATGAATGATCTAAGAAATACATATGTCTGATATTTCTTTAGCAACATATTAAAGCACAAACCCTGAAACCAGTGCCATAGGCTTAAGGTTGAATGTTTTAATTCTTTGTTCTAATGAAGTTCAAGTCGTGCTAAAATTAAAGGAAAATAAAATGAGAAATGTAAAATTTCCCCCCCAAAAAAGCATTTCATAAACCAATGACTAGTTGAAGGTCAAGAACAAAACCTGCCTGGAAGACTTCTGTGTTTGCTGTATTTGCTTATATGTGAACTTTTTCACAGGATCCTTTGAATAGACTAAAATAAGAAATGAGGCCAGAAAATACATTGTTTTGATCTGGTCTGGTAGTTCTTAGGTTCCCATGTTCTTTGCTGGCATGATAGTTAACCTTAGATGCCAAATAAACCTGTTTGCCACTCACTTCTCTATGGTACAGAAAGATTTAATAGATATTCTTTTCCTGAGACATTTAAATGTAGGTGACTAACAAAAATAGTTCTTTTTCTGTGTGGCAAAGCATGGTATGCCCTGGGAGGAAACCCTGCAGCTATTGGTATTTGTGCTACTGACTTTAGTGGAACTGTGAACCTAAATTCCACTTCCTTCTTTTCCTCCCTCTCAGCACAGAGCACAATCTCAGGTGACTAAAAATGCACAAATATAGTGCATCAGTTGGTAGTGTAATGATGTTTGCTATAATACTCTTGTATGTTGTTTTACATCATGTAGGTTGCTGCTGAATTTTCTTATGGCTTATACCGTAAGTCAAGTGACACATGAAATTGACAGAAGCAGTAGATGCATGTTGGTGACACTGCTTTAATTCTACGTTATACTGCCTGAAATCACCATCTAGAATTCATTAGTTCAATATGTATTGTCTATTGACATCTAAGTAAGGCATGATGGAACTGCTAAAAAGTGTGCATAAATGCTTCTACAAGAGGTATGCCACTATTCCATTCATTAAAGAAGTTACAAATTCTTTTTTTTTTTTTTTCCTGTTGTCTTCTGCTAGCTTTTAACCTTCATTATAACACAAGTATGGTTCTGGTGTGAGAGAGAAATTTAAGGATGATATGTGTAAGAACTGTCTTGTATTGTGCCTGAGATCCAGTTCCAGTTGAGGGCAATTACTGTTAAATTGTATGAACTGCCTTTGACGCTGACTTGGTAATAAGCAGCAAGCGTTATCCAGACAATTTAAATAGCATTAAGATGGAGGAAGAAAAAAAAAGAAAGAAATTATTTATGAAAGCTCAGATCGAAAAATGCAGCGAAGTGGATTATCACTTGTGGTTCTACTAATTGATAAAAAAATATTCCTAAGTAGGAACTTGTGAGGTATAGTATCAAGACTACAGCTAGAGTTTAAGCATACACCTTTTGCAACATTTAGTAGTCTATCCAATATTATGGAAAGAGTTACCATATGCTTTTGACTTTACAGACTGCTGTCAAATGTCCACTGACCCTTTTCAAACTGCTCTTTAAGGTCATCTATAGGCTGAATCACTCTTCATCTTTAAAGAAGTGTGTCCATGCTTATTACTACTTGTCTTCAATATTTAATACCGTTTATCACCCTTCCCTGCCGTTACATCTCAAAGAAGATACAGGGATCAAACAAGTCCCTAAAATATTTTATCTGTCTTTCCTCTAAGATAAAATCCAACGAGCCATTTGGAAGATCTGGTAAGACAACACAACCTGTAGTGTCACAAATATGTGAGCAGTTGTCTGCTGTCTCTCATTTGTATGAAATAGATAGCTCTATTCCCAGCTTCCTAAATGCTTGCCTGAAACCACCACTTGCATGAAGAATGTTCTGAACTCAAACAAGATTGAGACGATGTTAGTTAAAGGAAAAAAAAAAGGAAAAAAAAAAGAGGAAAAAAAAAAGTGTTTCCTTGAAGAATATATAATCACTAGAATATACTCCACCTTTGGCATCCCCACTCACATTAATTTTCTGGAGTCTTGGACCTTCTGAGCTTCTTACTGTTTGAGGGTGCCTGTTGCTGACTGTATGTGCCCATACAGTTTAGCCTCCTTGTCAGCTGCTCGGGAGTTACTGACTTCCTGACTCAGTCACGCATAAAAATTCATTACATTTACAAGCATTAGTAAGAAGAAGAACTTCGACTGTAACAGAACTCAATACCATATCTGCTTGAAGATAGAGAGTAGTAGTATTATTTCTATGGTTACATTCTGGACAAAATTCAACTACTATTCCGAACAGAAAGCCTAGAGATTCTACATTGCCTTGGGTTTTACTGGTTAAGAATTTGTTTTTCATCTGCTTTCACTAGATGAAGATGAGAATATAAAAAGCAGAGAACTTATCTTTCTTTTTCTACAAAAATAGCATTTGAGAGGCATGTATTATAACATAAGAAGTACCCTAAACAAACTATTAGGGGTATCATTCAACCAGAAATGAAAAGAAAAAGATATCATGTAAGTTATAACTTGGGATTCTCTTTAATCTTTTGTATGACAAGTCAGTTGTCAAAGAAGGAAATATTCTCAAGCTTATTTCAGTTTCTTAGATGACTTAAAATTCTCTTTCAAGATACATGAGGTGTGGGAAAACATATCTGAGTCTTATTTCACAAGCATGTTCAACAATGGAAATGCATACATCATGTTCACTTCAGCATTAATCACTTTTCAATTCTGATTCATACTGCAGTCTCTTTCGTTCCTTCAGATCACTTCCAGATTTTTCAGATTTATCTTAAAAAAATTAGTTCCATCTTGGCAGATATGTGTTCCTTGATCTTTTATATAGGTGTTTTCCAAAATGCATCTTGAACAACTGTAGTTGGTATTCCTTAGACCTGTGTGAAAAATATATCACACACTGGAAATGTACCTGAACATTTGGATTATGGTCATCTTAAACTGTATTTTCACATATTTTTTTAGGATAACCACCTCAGAGATTTCCTATAACCTATAAAACAAAGCTGTCTGATTACAATACTTGCTGTAATAGTGAAGTAGAGTAGAGTAGAGTAGAGAAGAGTAGAGTAGAGTAGAGTAGTACTTTGAGGTGATTTATGTGTGATATTGATGGGAATTGGACTCCCTTAACAAACAAAGTATGCTTGCAGACAGCACTGCATTTTTTTTTCCGTAATCTCATAAGTAGCAGCTAAGATCCATTTCACCTGATGAAGTCTGCTATTTTAGTATTTTACTAATATACAGAGAAAGGTTCCTTTAAATATAGACATGCATCAGGCTAACATAAAGTAGTAACTTTAGATCAAAAAGATTCAATAAATTATGCAAGAAAGCATAACAAATTTCCCTATCCTTTTCTCTTCTGTTCCCATCCACTGGAATATTTTGTGGGTTTTTTTTAACTCAGAATTCTCACTTGCTCACTTAGCACTGCTCCTGGATTTCATTCTTCATTGCAATTTAGCTGTTGTAGTGCTAGCTCACATTTCTTTCATATACCCAGTAGAGAGAATTACACTGGAAAACCCTCCTTATTTGTTGTGGAAAGCTCCATGTTTTTATATTTCACAAATATTTTAAAACAGACCAAAGAAGATTTTGAAATTGCAGTGGACACGTACTCTTTTTGCTAGTTTAACTTCTGTTAATTAGACATTCTGCAAGAAGGATAGTTTTTATTTTGAACTTGTCACATCTTTTCAAATAATTCAATAGACTAATTAACGCACCTAGATCGAACATCAGATGAGCTCTAAGTAAACAATGCAGCACCAATTTCAAGCTTTTGAATAAGATTTGAGATTTGTTTTCTTTTTAGCCTCAAAAGAAAATACTCTTTTTTTTTTCCCTTTCTGATCCCTGTCAGGAATCTGAGAACACATAGTGATTTTATAAAAGGGTTAAATTATTCTCATTTTGAAAGGCATGCATATAACAGATGCATATTGCAGTAATGATTATGGCCAAAAGGGAATTTTTTGTAACTAATGCTAATAGTGATGCCAGCTTTCCTGGTTTCTTCCTCGCTCCTCTCCATTTTCTTTCTTTTCCGTCAAAAAAGTAGCAAAGTATCATGAATATGCATAAATCTTGTATACAGTGCCCCTTTGTTAGAAAGGTGCTTTAAAGAAACAGCAGATTATGTGATTGCCTGATGTTTGTCTAAGTAAGCACTGCATCCACACTCTTAATTAATGCTGTCAGTATGTAGGAGGCAACATCTGTGTTAATATAATACCTATACTTAACTTGGTACATCCAGGAAAAGAAGCAACTATATTTCAGTTCATAGGCAACGTGTAATCTTAATGTGCACAGCAAGGAAGCCCTTGCCAGTAATAAATAGGAATTTGCTGTTTGGCTTTTGATTGGAGATTGCTGTGTCACCAGTTCTAGTTTAAGGAAACTAATTTCTATACTCACCACAAAAAGCAATACAATTTGAAAGAAATAACTAGTAGTGGGCGAACCAAGAAACTGACAAAGACATGAAAAGCAGTGAATGAAGTAGGAATTAGTTTTTTGACTTACTTTTTTTCTATTGATAATCAAAACTAAAGAAGACTACTGCCACAACTGCTTGGAAAGAACAGTACCAGTAGAAAAGTAAAAATTATATTTCTCAAAATTTCTTAAAAAGGGCTTAAAAGTTAAATAGCTCCTAAATAATGTGAGATACTGGAGCAAGCAAAAGTGGAGACAAGCCATGGTGAAATTTCTCTATTTCTGTCTTTCTGTAACATCTCTAAACAGGTCCATGATGGACCACCTAAATACAGTTGTCCTGAGTTTTTCAATCCAATTACCAAATCAGGAATATTTTGTTTGCACAGCTCTGTTTCATCTTTGCTCTGTCTTCATCTAAGCCTGTAGACCTTCAGTTCACATCTCCCAAGCTCATGACTCTAGCATCCAAAACTCCTGGGGCTTACAGATTCCGTAACTTCAGACCCAGCCTCATCAGGCAGCTTGCCCTGAAGCAGGGACTCCATTCCTTTTCTCAGGGAATTCTGAAATGACTTATATTTGTTCTGAACTGAGGAGGAGTGTCTAGTTAACCACAGGCATCCACCATGAATTCCAGTACTGGGAATTTATCCAGTGGGTTTGACTCATTTTCCTGATTTACACCTGCGAATTTATATTATATGAATTTCCATCTGTGTTTTTGTTTGTACCTGTGCAGAATGACTATGAAATGCTACCATTCTGGTTTGGTAGCAGTTTAGTTTTTCATTGTGTATATCTACCTGGGGGGTAAGGCTGTGGGGAAGCAGACTTAGCCTGTTTAATAAATGAGTTGTCCTAATTTCAGGACTCTCTAATTATTCTCTAAAAGTTGAGCAGATGAAAAGTACTTCAAACACACAACTTGTTCCTACCAAAATGTTTGAATGTCACACATTATTACTAAAAAGCAAAACAAAAATTGCTATATTAAATAGTATTTGTATTTTCAGATTAACAGAGCAAAACTTCCTTACTGGAAAATGACCTTGCTAAATGTCTGCAATCTTGTCAACAACATAAACAACCAAGTGGGGGAAGCAGTAGAGGTGGATGAAGAGGATCTCGTTTCAGGAAGACAGTTTCCTGCTGATCTGGATGGCTTCAGCTTGGAAGCAATGCTGACAGTATATCAACTCCAAAAAGTTTGCCACAGCAGAGCCTTTCAGCATTGGGAGGTAAAATAAACTGTCAAAAATTCGTATTTCAACTGATGTTAAACTCTCAGGCTCTGTTTGTAGTGATGTTTTAAAATCCATATCCATGTGACTGCCATTACGTTATCCGAGCTTTCCTTTCCTTTTTAATATTCTCTAATACCTCTAAAATGCCTTTTATTGAAAGAGTAATGAATTAATGTAGTTTCTGATGAGCTGTCTTTATTTTTGTAATGACCTATGGATAAATGAGAACTGTTCTTAACTACATACTTTCTCCACTCTTTGTAGCCCTTCCAAGGAACGAGACAAACACATGAAAGTGAGCTCTATGCCAGAACACAAAATTAGTATCTGCTTTACAGACGTGAAGTTACTGCAGATTTATTGGGACATAACTAAATGTAGGCAGTTTCTGAAAATCCTTTTAAGACCCTAAGGCAAACTGGATTCAAAATGCATGGACACATGCCCCTGTGTACGTGTAATTTTACCAGGTGCTCTGGGCTTCTTATCATTGCTAGGAAACCAGTAGCAAGGGAGCTCTTGCTTTTTGCTTCCCCACACCTAAAGAGAGCCCTGAAAGTCGACATCGTGATTGTATGAGGATTGCTACTCTTAAATAATGACTTTTTATAGTCCATTTGTGATATTTATCTTAGTGCAGTGATCACACAGAGGCACACCTGGCCCAATCCACTGGCGTTGTTATATATTACACTAAAAGTTGCTTTGGGTAGTGAAAAAAGGCATCTTGGTGTCACTACCCACTTGCCAGTAAACCCAATTTTTTCAGCTATCACAGGTTCATGGACAATCTGGTTGAATCTTGAGCCTCACAGCTCTGTATTTGCAGACTTATTCGCAATCCTTCATATTAGCTGGGGTGGTCAACATAAAACTGCAACATCTTTGAGAACCAGAGATTTCTAAGGACTCTCTTCACCCCATTTATTGCTGAAAAGGAGCTACTGTGGAACTGACTATGTGCGATAGCCTGTATGACTTAGCCACAGTTCCTTACTTTGCAGTTGCATCACCTCTTGTGGTGGCTGGGAACCATCACTCCTGACACTACTGCATGTGAAATTAAAAAAAAAATATTCCTCTCTCAGCTTAGGAACACACTTATGCAGTGCAGAGGTTTCTAAAACACCATAAAAGAGGACGGAATAGAGCCAGAGGGAGAAGAATTGAAAAAGGCTAGAAATAAACAATTTATGTAATGAAAGAAGTTCTTATGCTCTTATTCAACCAGGGTTGACTCCAAAGTCTGTTGAAACCATGAGAGTCTTTCCATTCATTTCAACAGAATTTAGATGAGCACTCATTTATTAATTGAGTAACAGAGTTTGATTGCTTAGGGAAATACTAAGGTGAGCATAAAAACATTTTCAGTTTAATGCCTTTCAGCTAGACAGTACTTGAGTACTTGAGCATGGAAGAATGTGTTAAGAGAATGGATGAAATCTTAACAGATAAAGCAAGAACAAATCTGAAAAAAATAACTTTAAAAACTCCAAGTAAAACTCAAACCACGGTTATATAAGAAATTTTGACTGACAAAATTTTGGCTTTCTTGCGCTTTATTTCATTTCTCATTTGTTTATTACACATTTTGATTTTTTAGCTGTAGGAAGTTGCAGATAAAAATATTGCTTGAAAGCTGAAACCAGCAAGCAGTGGGTGTTTTAGGAGGTGTTTAGCCTAAATGAATGATTACAGAGTGACAATCACTAGGAAGTTTTCAGTCGAGTTTTGGTCTAAGGAGGACGTTCCAGCTTTTCTCTCTAGGCAAAACCAATTATCTCATCTGTTTCAGTGGAATTTAAGTATCACCTCTGTAGGATTCAGCTCATCTTTAGCCTGATCTTAATTTTGTGTCTTGAGTTTTGAGCTTTCTTTTCCCTTCCTTTTTTTTTTTTTCCTAAACCCACAACTACTATGGTAAATATTTTTATTGCTGGCAGATGTTTTAGAGTTTTATAAAACTTACTAGGAATTGGTAATTCTCATTACCAAAAAAAGCTGATAACACTGTATCTTGTCTTGCATCCTACAGTTACTTCAGCAAGATTCTTTTGATCTAGAGAACTCAAGCCAAGAAAAGGAAATAATGAAAAGAAAAAATCCCTATATTCTGAAACGGCAGCTACATGTCAACAAAGCTAGAAGACCATACATACTCAAGAGAAGTTCATATTACTGATGCAGCAGAAGAAAACAATGTATATTTAGTTTATAGGTAACTGTGCGTTATGGTTATCTTATTTAAATCTAAAATCATACTTGTGTGAAAATATACTATGGAAAATCATCAAGATGATAACATAACTGTGTCTTTTTTTGCAATTGCTGTTTCTTGATTGTGATTTTTTCCTACTTGAGATTAATTGGACTGATACATTTGCAAATAAATATAGTTTCTAAGCATGATGTATTGTACAAAACTGAGATTTCAACATATTTACAACAATATTGTAGTCTTTTGCTATTTTATAAAGCACACCGACATACACCAAGTAAATTGATATTGTCCATAAACCCTACTGAGAATCTTACAATCTCTTAATGCAACCTCTCAAACATATATATGCTTGCAAATTTTTGCATAATAGACTAGTGAGAACTGCCTCAATATGTTATATATTGACCAGTTTAATTTATTAGGGATTAGGTTTCAGAAAGGAAGGAAATACTATCAGCTAACTCTCAAATGGCAATTTCAAAATCCGTATTTTAAATAGCCTGCTTACAACTGAATTTTAAGTTCTTGACTCCTAACTTGCCACTGAAGTCATAATTTAAGAAAACAATACATAAATGAGACTTTAACAAAGTATACTAGTGAGAACAAAGCCAGATGTGCTTCAGAGTCTTGTGTATCACGGACTAAATAAGGAAAACAGTTTATTAAATCAGTAAAAGAAATTACAATGTCTACCTAATTTATGAATGCTCAGGAAAAATAATAAAGACAAAAAATAAAAGCTGATTCATGCTCCTGTGCTGTCACTGTTAAAGCCAAAATACAAATCTGATTATATGAGAAACTTGGGAGAAATATTTGAAAGAGGAATTAAAATCAGGACGTCTTAAACTTACAATTAAAAGGCATTTCCTTTCCTTCCCTCTGCAAATTTGTAATAACAGGCAGTTTCAGGGTTAAAGATAGTCTTAGAAGGTGACGAAAAAGGAAGCTTCCAACATGAAGAAAATGATCTCAAGCCATGAGGAATTAAGTGCCACCTGAAACTTAGACATTTTTCAGCTCTGTATCTGTGATGTGTGCACGAGACGGGATCTCAATGATCCTGGGTTCCAGTCTGGAGGAGAACACTCTGAAAGAACTCAGAGTCACAACAACAGTCAAAATAGAGGGATGGTCCAAGACCCATGAAGCCTGGACACTCAGACCAGAAGTCAAAAACTAGAACAGACATTGCGTTTGAAAACTTACTTGTTTTCTGTTTGAGGTGTTTCCTCAAAGCAATGCTGTTCCAACAAATTTCCAGAAAAGAAAAACACTTAGAGAATTTCCAAATCCTCTCACAGGTCAGATTTTCTGTCAATTATTATTAAACATATACAGGGATACGCATAGAAAAAAACATACCCATACCAATGGTTATACCGACTTTATTACATGAGGAGGGATATTTTTTTACAGTAAAACATATTTTCACTATATTAAAGAGAACTGTATTTCCTTTTCTTACTGAAAATGTTATTAATCAGTTTATTCAATAGCCACTAAATGCATGCACTCATAAGATATAACTGAGCATACACTAATTACTGTAATAATCGTTATGACTTGAATACAGCAAAGCACTTAAGCACGTTTGGTCTCAATGTTTTAAATACTTAATATGCTTAAGGGCTTTGCTTAAATAAGGTTCTAGTAGATTCATACCCTTTATTTTTTTATTAAACTGTTGTAGAATTAGACTGGAGGCACACTAAGCTCTCAAGTGGCTAAGAAACATCTCTCTTTCCAACAAGTGTACAAGATCCGTATTCTTATTATGGACACTTTTAAGTTCTAAATTACATTTCTAAATGTTGGTCTGAAATAACAAAGCAGAACAGAGTTTGTTCCAAATGCACAGCTAGCAATGTATGAGGAAAAAAAGCAAAGACACTTCAGATCACTATTTCACGGGGAATACAGAAGAATAAGACAAACAGTTTGCCATGATATTTTTCTCTTGTGTTCAGTTTAAGAGTATGAGAGTTAAAAAAAAATAAAAAAAGTGTAAGGTAATGTGGTTGTCATCTGATAAAGAATCTTAAAATTTTCAAAACCAAAAACATCCTTCCATGTTTCATTTTGTAGGTGATTTAGATATTAAGAGTGATGGCAAAAGATCTCAAATAACGATATTAACTGTTTGACCCTCATATAGTGCTCCACACTCAAGTGGGACTTGTACTAGTTCCTTCAGTGCAGAGTTAACAGATTAGCCAGACTGACTGGCTGAAAATGGCTTAAAATAACCCATTTCCTTTCAACACACTGTGAATCCACACGTGGTCACTACTGTGTGTCGCTGGAGGAGGTAAAACTTAAAGTATGGCAGGAGGTATCTTGTGCAGTTGTTCCCTAG
This sequence comes from Tauraco erythrolophus, assembly GCF_009769465.1. NCBI lineage: Eukaryota > Metazoa > Chordata > Aves > Musophagiformes > Musophagidae > Tauraco > Tauraco erythrolophus. The sequence continues at coordinate 49,550,444 of NC_141468.1, forward strand.
CCTCTGAGGGAGGTGTTCAGGGATCTGTCAGAGGAATGTCATCCAGAGTCAGAGACAGTCTAACTGGATGAGGAAACAATATCCAGAACTGTAACATGGTCAGTTAGAGATAACAAAAGCCAATGCTGGCATTTCAGCTGTTATTGGTCATTGGTGAAAATCAAGCACAGCAGCATTAAAATGTTATAAAACACACTTAAACTATACAATTAAGTCAGATATGCAGAGCTGTTAAGGGATATTTTGATGTCTGGGAGACCCTTATTTTCTTGAAATCTCTCACTCTTTCACTTCTAGCTGTTGCTACCTCCTGATGACCTCACTGCTGTGGAATTACAGCCTTTCTTTAGCTCTCCTTTTTGGATGATGGCAGCAAAAAAATAGGCAGACTTATGCATATTCATCTCTATTTCACATGTTATTTCAGTGGGATCCTCAGGGTACCTGCCTTGGCTCTAGCTGTGCATTGTCTGCAAAATCAATGCTCTATTTGCAGCAACAATGGGTGCTGAATGAAGTTCATGCCAGAGGAGGCCCTCAAAATATGTAAAGATTTGTAAATTCAGACAGGTTTTTTTTCATATTTTTCTTTTTTTTTTTTTTGCAGCTGATAATTGCCTTAAGTTTAAAAATGTTATTTTGAAGACCATTAACTCAGATTGCTATCTTAGCTTAAATAACCTGCCTCTTGATACGGATGATTTTGTTTTATAAAGGCAATTACTGAGAGATTTGCTGTCTTTCTCTGTCTCCGTGGAGAAGCACATTTTTCCTACATATTCCATTGCTGATTTTTTTATGATGTTCATAGATGAGTAATTATACCAATTATTCAGAAACTTTATACTTAATTATTTCTCATACTCCTAAAATATTGGATATTGTCATACAGAGCAATTGCAGGAACCTCTCAGTTATTTCTAATCTAGAATTAAATGTAACTGAGATTTAATTTGATTTTATGTATTTTTAATAGTTATCATCCATAATGTTATGAATGCCCTAAACAAGAAAAGTAAAACATAGAGAAATGAATAATTTTGTCATCTATGAAGCATATATTTGTTAGTTTTTCTTTAAAAGAAACATTAAAAAGTAATAGTTACTGTTCTCAAGGTTAAATGTAGTGATAAAATAAGTCCTCAGCTTTTCTGATTCTTGCTTGTGGTGTATTACAAAATTTCTGTTTTCTGTCTTTTCTGTTATAAGTCTAAACTTTGTTCTATGCTTTAGATAAGAGTTTAATGGCTGTGGTGAGAACAGAGTGGATGAAATGTAGAGTTTGCAGATTAAAAGAGATTTAATTTTGCAGTGTATGATTGTGATGATGCCTCATAACCTACTCTTAACTAACACACAATGGAGACATGATAATTTGGTCTTGATCTTTACTCTTTTTCTCCAAGTTTAGTTACCAGTTTTCACTATGTGGTATCAAATTAAGTATGCAAGCCACCACTATAATACTTGAGTGTAGGAGAGCAGAAAGAAGAGCAGATTCTTCTGAAATTCCCCAGGGTTCCAGACTCATCATTGATGCTTTCCACATCCAAAATATTGGACTGACTGAAGTCAGTCATAAAACATGAGTTGCATAGAATCTGCAAAATAAAATACAATGACTTCTGTGACGTAACAATAGAGTCAGAACCTGTACTCCGCTGCCCAGGAAAAAAGAAAGTGGAGGGAGGGGTCAATCTTCATAAGGAACCTGAGGAATGAGATTTTCATTTCATTGAATCCAAGCATTCAAAAGTCGTAAGTGAGGCTGCAAAACCTGCAAATAGATAGATAGTTAGGTAGATAAATACATACCCCTGGCATCTAAAAAAAATAATAGACTTAAAACTATTTTTATTCCACTCCATTTACTGGACTGCCAATGAGCATCTGAATCACACTTTTAAGCTTTGTCAACAAGAAGAGCAAACCCATGTTTGTTTGGTTTTATTCATTGCTACCGAGAATTGGCATTCTCATCCAATCTCTTGAATCCAGCAGGTGTCACATTAAGACATACACAAAAGCACAATGTTGATGACCGGATTTCAAAACCTATTGGATCCAGGATACGTGGATACTCTGATACAATAATCAGACAGTGGACTAGAAAGAGCTTTGTGGTACCTCATTAACAGGCAAGATTTGCCTGATGGAATGACGACTCTGAGGTGATGGTATGGAGAAAAGGCATCTGAGCCACCCAGGAACTTCTGGAGGAGTGTCAGCTATTAAGGAGCATAAAGCCTTCAGGAGCTGTTAGTTGCCCAACTAAGACTTGCTTTCTCCAAGTAGATGAGAGCGTACAGCTGTTGTCTCAGGAGACTCCTCACATTCTCTCATATAGAAGGAAAAAATGGGACTATACATGACTGGATTTGAATTACCAAGGAATAGCATTTGTCCGTTTGAGCTCCCAGTCTGTTTTGTCTCAAAAGTGCAGTATTAGCCTGGAACCGTTTTCTGTTTTAGTCTTGAAGTTCAGTTGTAGGAATGTTTTGCAGGATGTGTTTCTCTTATGAGTAATAAGGGACTTCTCGGATAGTCTACACATTGCTTTCATAAATGACTGCCAGCAGGCTGAGGACCTCTGTCCAGATGTCGTGGCTAAGCTGCTTAACAAAGTGTTAACAGTATGTGAATGAAAAACTGCTGGGTTTGTACGTCAGTGAATTTGATCTTGAGGATAGACTGGAAACATCCTAAAAGACAATCTTGACATCATTATTTCAGCTTTTTCTGACTCATTGTTTAAAAATCCAAGCTATGTAACAGATTTTTGTAATCCAATATTTCAGAATTTAAGATTTCCCCCCCCCCCATAAATATTTAACTCAAGGTCTAAAATAAACGTGTACACAAAAAAACCCTCAAGTTCAAAAAAACCACCAAACTTGTATGTGCTATATCATGCATTATTTTCTTAAAGAAAGTTGTCACAGAGCAGTATGACTTGGGAATCAATTTGTCTGGAATCAATGGTGTGGTTCCTCCAAAATTTTTTTCAAAACTATATTGTTTGTGTGTATTTAAAGACAACTGTTCCTAGAATAGAATATTGTAAAGACTTTTATTAGGATGCAAAAAACTATTTAGTTGACTCAATGAATAATCTCTATGGTTAAAAAACAATTCTCTTAAAAAAAATAACTAAGATTTTCTATATTGTAGCAGGTATAGAGAAGGTCTTAGAATTAGTTTACTTAATAGTTCTTGCATGAATTAAGTCTCTTGGTTATTTTTGTGTACTAATAAATCCTTAGGGTAGTTGTATAACCCATACACTGCATTTGTTGTTGTGTTTTGGTATCTTATTTGATGATCTTTTAAATAAAGAGCTGTTTGGAACAGACGATGTGCCTTTTGTTCTGTTCAAAAAGAAGGAATAAAAAAAATAACACCACATGGAGCAAAGGTGTATGTGTATGTATCCACGACTGAAAAGTTTATTCAAATTATTCTGAATTCTACAGTAAATAAAGTATAATTTATGAGGATATGTAACTGCAGAATATTGTGATACCATGGTACTTCTGCCGTTTGCTGCAGAAATAGGCAATAATGACACGAATTTCTAAATGATTTTCTTTAATATGCAGAAGGCACTGAAGTACTAAGATTGCAGCTGCTTTTGAAGCTGAAGTCCTTGGTGAATACTTAACTTCCATTCTCCTCAAAAGTCTGCATTTACTGAAGGCAGTTTTTTCATTATAGTGGAGTTAAGAGTTACTATTCCAAGACCCTGCTTGTGCAGAATGAGGGAGCTATGAACATTGTAATTTGTTTGTTTGTTTGTTTGTTTTTTATAAATATTGCATGTGCCTCCACTTTACCTTTGTGGTTTTACAGATTCCTATGTTAGAGAGTTGAACTGAATGGGGCTGTAAGGCAAGAAGCAAACAGGAAATGAAATACAGACAGATAAGCGACTTCAGAAAATGTGAGAAGGTGTTAACTGGACATTCCGTCTGTCTGACTCCAGCCAGAGAGTGTGAGAGGTGACTGAGGCATGGGTTGTACGTATTTGGAGGGACGGAGGGAGAAAGGGAGGGGAAAGTCAGGGCGAAAGGAGGAAAGAGAATTTAATGAGTTAAGTCTCGCTCAGTTAGTGTTGAGGACTAAAGTGTACATGGGCTGTACGAACCAGAAGATACAGGACGTTCTGAAAAAAAGGGCAGAGGATAGTAAGAGCAATTGTCTGGCCCCCATTCCCAACACTTTCCTTGAATCAAGAAAAGCAGCTTGAAATTGAGAGGTTTCAAATCCAGAGTTTCAAAGCTGAAATTGGAACAAATAAAGAAAGCTGATCAGGTAAAGGAGAGAGTGGGTGGCAAGGGTCAGAAATGACACAAATCAAAGTCAGTTCAATCACTCGCTAAGCTGTGCAGAGCCAGGAATATCAGTACTGAGAAAGGCAGAAATACAGATTGCTGTTAATAGTTTGAGATCATCAACAAAAATCTGCCCAAGTTTGAGAAAACTTCTGGTTTGAATCTGTGTCTCCAGCAGATTAGCATCATTTTCTCACACTGGTCTTGGAGTTAGAAGACGTCATGGTATCCATGCAGGAGGCAAGGAAGACCTTTTAAGGGCTGTAAAAATGAACAGAAGAAAACAGCTCCAAGGAGAAGGCCTTATCAGAAACCAAAATCATTTCATTCTTGAAACGTAATGAGAAACATTTGTAGGTGTGTATACATTGATAGATCATATACTGCTTATCTTTTCTATTTTATATTCTTTCCCACTTTTTTTTTTTTTCACTGTGGTGAGACCATTTATTACAATTTATGAAATTGTTCAAAAAAGACTGAATCTTTAGGAATGTAATTATTAGTGTCCCTTGATGTTTTCCATCTCTGATCTACTCATTCTCATCCACCCTAGCACTAATTCCTTGGCCTACTTCAAATTCCTCTGCTGTTATTCACTCTGCTTCACTTAGCAAGTTCCCTAATAGGACTGAGTCAAATATTAGTGAAATAAAAAGAAATTATATATAGTGCGTTTAGCATGTATTAAAAAAAGTTATCAGAGAAAAATATTGAATCGTATGTGAACTGATTTTTATCCCATTTTACATGTATTCAGTTAATTTTTCATTGAAAGCCTCAAATTCTATTAAAATTACTTTAGTAGTTACACAGATTAGTTTTCTTCCAGATAGCTCTTAAATATAGATTTGTTATTTTCTCTTTGTATCATTCGAATCTGACATGTATATATTGTTAAAGTCAATATCTGCAGCTTCAGAATTCAGATCTATTGCTTTGAATGTTGTCATGGAGTTTGCTCAGAACCCTGATTGAATTCTCTGTTTCACTCATGCTCTGATAATCTTTAGGAAGTGTAGCAAAACATTCCTTTTCAGAAAAAAGACAGTCAGGTAACCGTCTCTTTACGTGCTTTACACCCCCAAAGAAACAAAGACGGATAGAAAGCACGTGAAAGTAATTCCCTATTCCATAAAAGAGCTTTGAACTAAGAAAACAATTAGAAAGTAATTTTGTATAGACTTCATTATTGCTCATGATTGCATGTGGTAACACCTCAGGTTTTACAGTTTTTCCATGGTAATAAGATATTTTGAATGCCAGAAATATCTAAAACTAATATGTAACATTAACATCTAATGCTAACATCTGACACTAACACTAGCATAGAGAAGATTATGCTTTAGGGAAAATTCACCTTTGTTTAGAGGGTTTAAATATGATTTGCTTCCCGCTTTCTTCTTTATGTTTAAGTAAATACTTATTACTAAAGTAAAGTAAGGAAATTACTCTTTGAGCAGTCTAAGGAAAATCTTTGTTAAATACAGCTGTATTATTTAAGACAACAAACTCGTCCAGGGACTGTTCTAATACAATCTACACCTAGATAATAAAAGCTTGACTGAAGTGTTACTGCACATGGACTAAGCTAACTTGAAAATAATAAATTTAGTTTTTCATAATGTTTTTTCTTTGGTAGTTTTGATATTTTTTCCTCTGTTTTTCCATTTTTAGTCTGTTCTATTCTGTTTACTCTACAGGGCCCTGGTTTGTTGCTCAGCTTCAGATAGGATGCTCTTGTAATTGGAGGGAACAGGATGAGTGGTTGCAGAAAACACTAGTCCCTTCACTTTAGCAAAATGTGCAAGTCTTCAGGGTTCAAACCTGGACGATTTCTGCATGGTCAGCACTCTAAATCAGGTTTCCTTTGACTGTTTAATGATACAGAAAAAGAATAGTAAAATATTTATTGAGAACCCACTCACTGTGTCCAGAAACTGAAATGATCAGAGATTTCTGATACTAGATTTCATGCAAAAAAAATCTGTAAGCCTGTATTTCTGAACCCCGTGTTCTCAGATCCTTTGGGAGGAAAAAAATACCTATGAAAAACATCTGGATCTTTGTGAAACTTTTCCCTCAGTGTAAGATGAAGGAGTGGCATTGGGAACTGTAGCTTTTTTCAGACAGGCTTCACAGATAAAAGTTTAGAGAGAAGCTCCAGAAATGTATGTTCTCTTGAAAATAATCTGGAACTAGTCTTTGAAAAAATTAGATTTTCTTCATGTATCTAGCATAATTGTGGCAAATCGGACAGCCTATTTCAATGCATAGTTCTCTGACCTGGTCCTGAAATCCATGTTTCTGTGACCTGGATGGGTATAGATTATAAACAAGATTTCTTCTGAGCATTCAACAAGGCAGAAGGCAAAAGAAGATAACGCTGTGCTAAAACATTTTTCATGCCTTATTAGCAGCTTTCAGTAGTGTGTGAAAAAACATAATGTACTATTTGCACCACTTTCCAAGGCATGTCTTAATGTGAAAGAAGGAGCTGACATTTACTGTGAAAAGTAGAGTCTTTATTTAGATAGAGTGAGTGTTAAAGTATCTGATGCATGGTGCTTGTAAACCTGACTTCTGTTCACTTAAGCACTTCAGTGCTTTTCTGCTAGAAGTGCATTTGCCCCTTTGAGGATACTGAAAGTCTCTCTGACTCATCTTCCTTAGCTAAACTTTTACCGAGAAAACGTGTTTGGCAACAGGTGTGAACGAGAAAGCATAGCTCAGATTCACCATTATACATAGTCATTGAGACTGGTAATGTAGAAAGCTAAAGCTCTCTAAAACAGTTTTGTGCTACCAGTTGAAAGGGTTTTGGGAAAAAAGTCAAATAAATGGACTATATTTCTTCCGCTAATGTATGGGCACGCACACACTCAAGCACACACTTTTATATGAAGACACTGCACATAATGTCCTCTGCCATATCTCTGTTAAGCTGTATCTCATCAAAGAAGATCTTCACAGGAATGTTACTTGATTTTTCTGGCCAAATAGTGGATTTCTATGCTTGTTTCATGTGTAAAAAAAGTCAATACTTTCATAATTCTTGCTGTGTAGTAGCAGAGCTGGCCAAAATGATGACCCCATAGCTGATCTCGTCTAGTGTGAGTGTAAGCTGCACAACTGGGTAGTATGCCTGATGGTCACCTTCCAACATTCACAAAATCAGCTCCATGTCCTGTGCAGTCACACGGGACCTGAACAGAAAACACAATTTGCAGTGGGAGAAGAGGAAAAGTGTGGTTGATAGAGAAGCCTCGGCCTTGTAAGACAGCAGTAGACACACAAGAAACCCCAGATATTGCGAAGCTGGTAGGAGGGCAGCTTTCTGGAAGCTGGAAATTGTGATAAGATAAAACAGAATTGGTGACAAACAAAAAATGGAGCAAATGGTTGCTATTAAAGCTAAATGAAGAAAACAGGGAGAGAGAGAGAGAAGGTGATAGTATGTTGCTCCCCACATAACATAACATAAATTCTTTCAAAAGATATTACCGTCCTTCAAAATTGCTTCCTTTCTGACACTGAGTACAAAAACCTTTTGTCTGTCCTCTTCAAGAACAAGAAAGAGCACGCCCTTACCTGTCCTCCAGGATTGCAGAAATCAAACTTGTGAGAACTAGTATTTAAATTTTCCTATTGAAGTAGCACCGAGTCAGCAGCAGAATGTGGAAGTGCACAAGCCAGAGTCTAATCTTGTTTTTGGAGAAAAGTAACTGATATATGAGTATCCTACTGCTCTTTTTTTTTTTTTTTTTTTTTTTTTTAACTAGTTTCTAGAAACTTGGCCCATTTGAAATTACAGGAGATCAGTACTACTTGGCAAAATGGAGTTTCCTTTGTAGTTCCTTAAAAGCATCCTGATGTTGGATGGATTGTAGAAGTAGAGTTACTACAGAGTTGAAAGAGCATGAAATTTGATATGAAGTAATGCAAAAGACAATAAGAGTAGAAGATACCATCCAAGTCATTGAGTTCAAGCCTTCACAATTTTAGGCTGGCAAATATAGACTTTTCATGTGGAATTCATCTCACGTAGCTGTAACCATCTGAAAGTCAGATATCTAGGTCTAAGCTAGTTATGCAGGTTTCCTCCATGGCTAATGAAGAGAGAGATGCTTTAGGGAAGAAATCCTGCATCGGGAATTATCTATCTGTAAACAAACAGTCTAGCTTGGACTAGATAATTCAGCTTTAAGTGTTACAAATATGGCAGATGAATCTTAGTTTGAGCTGAAAATGAGTCACAGAAGTTTCTACGCAATGATAATCATGAGTTGAAAAATATGAGCTAGCAAAAGAAGTAGTTCCCTGAAACAATAGTGAAAAAGAATAAAGCAAGTTTGAAGTAATAATCACTTTACTGGTCCTGGTATCTGGTGTTACAGAAAATATTTTACAGTGTCACATGGGATGCTCATTGAGCAAATGTTTGAGAGAATGATCAAAGATTAAGAAAATATTTCTGGAAATTAAAAAAAATAACATTTCATGTAACATGGACATAAGGTAAAAGTTTAGCAGTAAATTTATATTATTGAATTAAAAATTAGATTCTCGGATCCAACAGAAAATCTTTGTATGTGCTATGAGTGTGTTATGCATATGTAGCTAAAGAAGCCCCAAAGACAATTTACATAAGGAATTGTTGGAAAAAACATTGCAGAATTTGAAAAACGATTAAAGATTAAATGTTTGTTTCAAAGGATGTGTTCTGTGAAACTGCTACAGCCACAGAGAGATTAAGAGCAAGCTTATTTACATATGTCAGTTCAAAATTTTGTTACTGAAAAAATGACAGAAAAGCTTGAAAACATTATCTAAAAGAGAAGCTGACTGAAAGTGTGTGACAGAATATTGCATATGTTGCCATATTTAGGTCATGATTCAATAACTATTTGTGAATATGCCGAAGTTTATGTCCTTTGAGTTATCTATCTGTGCAAACAAACTACTCACCCTACTTTATCTTTGTTATCAGTGGCATGAGTATTGCGCTTTTTTTTTTTAAATTTTACAGATTATCCATTGTTTCTGAGTAAACGATGATTCTAAAAGAGAGTAGCTTTACGTTTGTAATTCTGTTACTAGCAAAAAATGTATTATTGAAGTTTTGGGCTGGCAACTACAGTTTTCCTTTCAAAAGTGTTTGTGATTGTTGTTGACATTTTTCTCAGGTTTTATAAAACCTGTTTTGCAGCAATTGAGTAAGCGACACAATGTCTTAGACCTTAACGTTGCAACCAGACAGTTTAACCTGTTGGAAAATAATCAGTTTTCCTAAAGTTGCTAATAGCTCTGCATGCCTGATTTGTAATGTGTTAATCAAGATTGCCTTTTAGAAAACAGAACACTTTTCATATTGCTTTTTTCTCTAAAACTTTTTCAGACTGAGCACCTACAAAGTAAGGTAGCATGTAAATCATAAACGGCTACTTTAAAATTATTGGTAGGTTTTTAATAAAATTCCCTGTTCTAATAATGTTTCTGGCCCACTTTCAGGTGTAAATAAAGCTGTGAGTAAATTACAAAGGCTTCCATGACTCTTGTGCTCCATTAGTTTCCCAATCTATGGGGAATACTTTGGATTTTTGCAGATGAAAACATGCATTTTCCCTTCATCTTCTTTTTTGGGTGAGGTAGATTAGTTCCTACTGTGGCCTTTAGGAGATTACTGGTAATAGAAGAAGCTTTTGCAGAGCAGCTGCCAGTTCAGCACGCACCCATGTCACATCAGCCACCTCGTAGCCCAGGATAAGGAGATCAAATGATGAGCTGCTCTTCATGATCAGTGGTCTTAAAAACGATCCGCATTATCGGTGAGCAGGCAGCTGAGGAGGCAGCAGTCAACATGGCAGAAAATAATTCAGCAGAGTACGGATGACAGGGCTGGGAGTTTGGGCTGCTTCATGTTTGGGACCAAAGGGTAAAATATCTATTTTAATTACTTTTAGCTTCTGAGACTTTGACTTTCACATGAACAGTGGATAATTAGAAAACAGTCCTGCTCCAGGCTTGAAGCCTACTTTTCACATCCACACAGCTTAGAGTGGAGTGTCAGGACTTGTGCTAAGCGTCATATTCCCAGAGGCCCCAAGGAACTTAAGGATTAGCAAGTTTGACCCTTTTACTTGTGAATGCATACGAAGGCATTGCCTGGAGAGACACAGTGAATAAAGCATAGACAACAGCTTTATATTTTGCCTTTTAAGATTTTCCTTTGTTAAAATCAGTAACATACAGCTTCCATTCAGTTCAGATGATGAAATAACAATTTCCCAATAGAAGAAAAATAAGTTTATTCTCAATGAGAACACAAAGTTTTTAATGGGGAGCCTGTCGGCATTTTTTTTTTTTCACTTGGAAGCACTTAAACGTCTACATACACAGATTCTAATTTGATATCACAACACTTGGAGATGAAGTGTGAGAGTATTAACTACCTAGAATAAAGCTTGAAATGTCACCCTCTCCCACCAATACCCGTGACTCTTGCAAGAAAAACCCATATCCTGTAAGAGCTTCAAAATTCACTGTTTCTACCAAGTTAGTTCTAGAAGGTGCTGGGAATGCTGATGTGGCTTCATGCACACGCTCACCGCTTAGCTAAAGTAATTCTTTCAGAATCAGTGGGAATCTACGTGTGTTGAGGCCAAGGCCCATCTTTAAGCCATGGTCCATCTTTAAGCCAAAGTTAAATCTTCCTTGAGCTGATGTCAAAGCATTCAGAACATTCAGGAGTTATATCATGATATCTGAATACAGTTTAAGTACTTACTTTGAAGTGCCCAGGGCCTTATGCTTAATTCATCAGAAAAGTGCACTGGTATTACAGGTGAGACAGCAAAATACAACTAGTAAACTCTGCTGAGAAGAGAAATAGATGAAAACTGTGGTCAGGAATCATTACTGAAGCGGGATAGAAATATATCAAAATATTTGATTAAAAATAATAACTATGAATATCTCTCCTGCTCAGTCTGTTAAAAACAAAGCTATCTGACACCTGAAACTATAGCGAACAGAGTGGAAGGAAAGTAATTTTACCGACAAAGAATTTCCCTTGCTTTTTGGGAAAGGAGCAGTAAAACGGCCTTCCCAAGTACGTTTTTGCTTTGCAATATACCACCATCTGGTGGAAGTAAAGAGAAAGACAAAGCTTTTGATAATTGGTAATTGCGCAGCTTTAGTTTCTTAAAACTAATTGACTTCAACGGACCCGTAAGGCTTTAGTGTACCAAATCACTTAAACACATCTGAAACTTCCACACTGCTCTATTCAATTTATTTACTTCAGATAGTTATTTAAGTTCAGAGGATTTAATTTTAAGGGGCTAAAGGATGCTAAATACTCACTTCTGTATTAAGGAGATTCGGTCTGTGAAACAAGACAGAATTTTGCTTGTGGTGATGTAAGATACTTCAAAATATTTTGCTAAACACCAGGCAATATTTATGATATGGATTATAGATCATTGCTCTATATTCTATGTATGGGTAGAATTTGATTTCTTTCTCTTTTAAAAAATTGGTAACAAGATGACTTTCTTTTTGCTATTAGTTTCACCCCCACCCCCACCCCCCCTTTCCCCTCATACTTTAGTTAAAATCTTAGGGGAAAAATTCTGGTCATATCGCCCATGCCCTTTAGGACCTAAACTTCACTTTGCACTGCACTGAAAATGTAGGTGTTACCAGAGTTCATGATATATGCTGATAGTAGCTGTGCTTTCTCTATGGTCAGCATGTACTTTCTGTGTTTTCACCAAAAAATGTTATTAAATATTATGAATAAAACAAGCTTAGAAATAAAATATGCATAGATTAAAAAAACTAAATTTCTAGAAAAATCTAGGGAAAAAAGCCAAATAATTATGTTGATATTTGTGGGGTTTTTTTGTTTGTTTGTGGGTTGGGTTTGTTTTTTTGTTTATTTGTGGTTTTTTTTTTATTTATTGTAGAACTAAATATTCTGCTCTGGAACTATTTTTCCAGGATCCTTAGTGTCTCTTTTTTTTTTTTGCCAGGCTTTCAGTCTAAATGCTCAGGCATCCCAAATGTCCATCAACCAATTATTTGGGGAATTGAGGTCTAGTACCACCAGATGTTGGGGAGCTGGCTGCAAAGAGACTTAAGCAGGCTTATGGCCAGGCGTCTTATGCAGTCTTGGACCCCAGCAAGCCAGCAAAAGCTTTCCAGGGCAATTAAGAGTCTTCCTGAGCCAGGTGACATGGTGGCAGTCAAGCGTTCAGCCTGTCTGCCAGCTTCTGCTGGAGTTTTGGCAAGATCCACCAGGCCACAGGAGCGTGCCAAGGGCAGACGACTAGCATTTTGTGATGGGAAAATGTTTTGTGACAATGTTTTGACCAGGCCTAATAGGATGCTGTGGATAAAACTGTGGCATTGGCTTTGTAACAACTGCCCTTCTCTTACTGGATAGAAGGATTCCCTCTGGTTTCCAGAAAGCCAGAGGGAATGCTTCTGGCAGGAGAGGGCCTTCAGTGGTGTAGAGCTGCTGATCCCCTTCCAGTGTACCAGGGAGGAAGAGATCTCAACAGTGGCGCAGGAACATTTTGAACATGGCATATGTTTCCCAAAGGCTGCCACATTTACAAGGTGGCATAGGATCTGTTTCTCTTGCTTGCTATTTTCAAGTGAGGCTGTGTTCAGGATGACACAAATTTGTAGCTGTCCCCAGGACGTGCAGACACCTGCTTATGAGCCCGACTGCTGCCATTTGCAAGAAGAGGGGTGAGCTGTTAAATTTCGTTCCATATCCAGAGTTTTACCCTCCTCCTACCTACTAAAATGTGAAAGGGCTCAGATTTCACTTTTAAAATTTAGGCCTTCGTTTCTACAAAATTATTATCTCATATAGATTAAAAGTGTTCTTTTGCATTTAATTATTGTAATTTCAGTTAAATTTTGAAGTAAACCCCTAGAATAATTTAATCGTACTATATGAAGTGGGTATCATTTTCATAGTGCACCTAAGCATGTAGTACAGGGGTTCCAATTCTACTGGGAACAGACGATCAGGTTCAAGCTATACTGCTGAAGAGAAAATGGAAAATATACATCCAGTGGAAAGTGCAGCTAAAATGACTCAGAAGGTTGCACCATTTTAATGCCATGGATATTTATGAAAGCAAGGAATCCATCTATCATAATAATATTGAAGAGCTTTGTTATACGTAATATTGCCAGTTTTGTAAGCAACTCTTCATTCCTTTTCAGTCACATGGCAACGAGTTTCACAAGTTAATAGTGTCTTGCAACATGAATCCTTTTTGGATATTTTTTAACAGGGTGGTTTTAATTTTTGTTTCCAACTTATAATTATGTTAATCTTTATAGAATGAAAACCAGCATCATTGCTATCCTCTTTTAAGGTTGGTTGTTTGTTTCTTTGGAAAATAGTCTACTTTTAATGAATCCTTCTGTTTCCTTTTTAAAACTAATGTGACATGGCTACATTACATCGCTCCATTACTGAAAGTTCTGTTGCACCTCTGGGCAGCTGATTGTTTGTTACAAAAATTGCTTTCTTCCTCAAAGAGATTCTTGTATGGCTGACAATACTTTTAAGATTATTGTATGGCTTTTTCAGTTCTCTCCATGTGTTGTGGTTTAATGCTGGTAGGCAGCTAAGCACCGTTCAGCCCCTCACTCAATTTCCCCTGCAGTGGGATGGAGGAAGAGGAAAGGAAGAACAAAGGCAAGAAAACCTAGGGGTCAAAATAATAATTAAAAACAGTTTAATAAATGAAGGAGAAGTGGAAGAAGAGAGAAAGAAAGCAAAACAAGTGACGCAAAGGCAATCACTCACTGTATGCTACAGGTACGTCAACACCCAGCCAGTTCCTAAACAAAAGATGGCTAAACCCCACCTTTTCCCTTCTTATTGCTAAGCATGATGCTATATGGCATGGAACATTTCTTTGGATAATTTGGGTTGTCTGCCTGGTTGTGTCCCCTCTCTATTTATTGTGCACCCCCAATCTATACAGTGCAGTGGCAGAGGGAGAAACATAGAAGTCCTTGATGCTATGCGGACACTGTTTGGCAATAGCTACAACACCAGTGCGTTATCAGCGTTGTTTTGGTCACAAATTTAAACCTTGGCACCATATGAGCTGCTGTGAAGAAAATTAACTCTATCCCCTCCAGGCCCAGTACAATACGTTACTGTTGGACATGACTGAAGCTCTCCAAAGCATCTGGGCTACATATATCACCAAAACCAGTTTCATACACAGCCTTCAGTGTAATAAAAATCTATTGAAGAAAAAATATGAAATCTTCCATTCTGTTCTTTGCCTGAAGGAAGTGCAGGATTAGTCTGCTGTCTCCTTTTTCACTGCAAAGATGGTGATTTTATTTGTCCTATTTTTTTGTCAAAGGTTTGTTTTTTCGCTGCTTAAGGTGACAAAATTAGTAAACACACCTAGCAGTCTACCAATTTTATTGAAAAAAACCCAGACACCACCACAGACACCACCACTCTGGCCGAAATTATGCACTTTCTACTTAGTTGTATGACTTGAGTAAAGGTTACAAAAAACCTTATTTTACTGGTTAACTTCACATCTTTTAACTACTACCTGGTCTGAATAGCCACACTCTTTCTGATCTTCTGAAGTCAATTCCATATGTCCTTTGAGCTTTGTCCTATCTGTCTGCATGTCTGGCAGCCTGAACTGAATCCCATGTTTAGCAAAACAAGCCCTACATGATATATTTCAGTAGCAGTGTACAAAAGTTCATGTTATTTTCCTGGCTACATTATGCATCTGAATATATTATTTGCTTTTTAGAATTGTAGTAGGCAAAGGTCTGAGCTTTTAAGTCCAAATGTATAAACTGGTGCTTAGACATTTTTTTATCAGTGAATAGAGTTCAGAGAATCATAGTTAATAGGTGAAGAATGAAACATTAAATCACTGATTCTGCTTTCCTCTACCAGAGAGACAAGATAATTTAATCAAGACCAAAGCTAATTTTCTAGCCCAAATTTGAAGACTTCAGAAGGATAAATGTCTCACTCCCACCTTTGATTATCTTTTCCAAAGACCTTAACTGCTGAAAACTAGAAATAAACAGTGCAAGTTAGAATTTGTCAAGTGTTAATTTTTAACTATTTGTTCATTACGCTTTTATCCACCAGATTAAATATCACCTTTAGTATCCAGTAGTTTTTTTCTGTAAAATACCTTATCAATGCTATTTTAAAATACTACTTTATTTTTTTTTCCCCTTAAATTCAATGCTCTCCGTATTTACTGTATGAAATATTTCAGGCTCAAATAAGAGCTGATTCCATATTTTCTGCACAGGTGTATTCAATTTTGTAGAGAAATGGCAGAGGTATGGGGGATGAGGGAGGGCATGATGTAGGAAGAATTAGCAGTGGCAGCAGTAAGTTCAGGCAAGTGCAGGAGAATAGCTTCAGTAGGCTAGTGGCAAGGAAGGGAGGCTGAGCCTTCAGATATGAAGGTGATGGCTGCAGAGTCATAGAATCATAGCATCATAGAATGGTTTGGGTTTGAAGGACCTTAAAGATCATCTAGTTCCAACTCCCATGCCATGGGCACAGACATCTTCCAGGTCAGATCAGGTTGCTCAAAGCCTCATCCAACCTGGCCTTAAACATTTTCTGAAATGGGCAGCCACAACTTCTCTGGGCAACCTGTTCCATATTTCACTATCTTCCTTGTAAAAAATTTCTTCTTTAGATCTAATCGAAATCTACCCTCTTTCAGTTTAAAGCCATTGCCCCTTGTCCTATCACTATATACCCTTGTAAAAAGTCCCTCTGTAGCTTTCCTGTAGGCCCCCTTTAAGTACTGGAAGGCTGCTGGAAGGCCTTCCCGGAGCCTTCTGTTCTCCAGGCTGAACAGCCCCAACTCTCTCAGCCTGTCTTCATAGGAGAGTTTCTCCAGCCCTCAGATAATCTTCATGGCCCTCATCTGGACTTGCTCCAACAGGTCCATGTCCTTCTTGTGTTGGGGGCCCCAGAGCTGAACACAGTACTCCAGATGGGATCTCACAAGAGCAGAGCAGAGGAGGAGAATCACCTCCCTCTATGGGGCTTGTTTTTATTTGTAGGAAAGACAAAGGCATGTAAATGGGAACTTTGAGAAATTTGGCCTTAGAAGTGTGACTGGAAAGGCTCAGCAGTATTTCATGTAGCTGACTGTTTAAGGAGCGATTAGTGTGAGTGCGCTGGGGGAGTAAAGAGAAGAGCAATGGCTGAGTTTCTTCTGACACAACCCAGATCATGCCCCTCCTAGTGCTTACAGGACTTTATATATAGTCTCTATGTGGACCCTTGCTACTCCTAAATGAAGCTCTGCCTTTTCCTCCCCTCTTCTCTGCTTCACACACTGATGGGAAATGAAGGCGGAAGAGGAAGAGTTTGGACATGGCCTACTGCTGCTGCAGAGGCAGAAAGTGTGTGGGATGGAGTCAGACACCTGAGCTGAAAATCGTGAGTGGGAAGACTTAGTTGTTCTCTATGTCCTTAAAGGAATGAGAGGTTAAAGCACTCTTTCCCGTTTCTATGTAAGAAAGCATACGATTCCGGAGACCATTCCTGCCTAATACTGGAGAAATCAAGATGCTCATTCATATATGAATGCTTACCTGCGTCAACAAAACTATATGCTAAAGTAAGAACTGTCAGCCTGCTGCATAACATTTGCCTCAACTCTTTGGCCTTTATTGATGCATTTATTTAAAGCAAAAAGAACATTGTTCAAATCCACGTGCCCAGAATGGTACAAAATGATGGGAAATGTATGAAATTAGTTTGTTTTAATCAATAGGAAAGGAATAAGTGGCACTGAGCAGCAGTAAAAGGATATTTTTCAAATAATTTCACAAAAAATCTTATGGCCAGTAGGTGGTACCCTTATTCCAAATAACAAACGAGTGGGGGAAAAGGAAAAAAAGCTGGAAAGCTGAACATTAGCTCAAAATCGTGAATATTTTCCCTCCCTGCTAGCCACTGCAGACCCCAGCACATACTCTGTAAAGAGCGCTGGGCAAGGCTAATGAGGGTTTGGGCAAGGCAGCTGTATGTAAACTATGAAAGGGCAAAGGGTCAGATTCTGTTATTGACAGGTTCTTATTGCTGGAATCAGACACTGTCATTTTCCACGGTAGGAAGCTTTAACCATTTTGGAATCAAGCTTTTATGCATTCAGCAACTTGATATTCACACTAAGTACTTAAACCTCTGACCCACAGATTGTACTACTGATGAATACAAATAACTCAAAAATTTGTTTAAACACTTTATGCTTATTTTGTGAGAACATTGCAACTAATTTTTTTTAACTGAGAAAAGCTCCTTTACTATTTTAGACAATTCTTAAGACATGGAAGGAAGTTATGAAGAAATGTGGGTTTAGTAACATAGCACATTAATTAGTCAATGTACTGTTCCTTGCGGATATACACATTGAAATGATTAGGACAAAACATCAGTGCCTGTGGAATAAAAGCCAGGCACAAAATGTTACAGTACAATAGACAGCCTTTCAAACCGGTCCTCAAGATTTTGCACAATGAATTGAAATCCATAAAATGGCAAACTGGCAGTAAGCGTTGCGCTTTTTTTTTTTTTTTTGAAAAAGTATAGAGACGAGTATTTTCAGTTTAAAACATCAATTTGAGTACACTTTGGGGCGGAGGTCGGGGTAGAAATTGAACTAACAGACGAAACTGTACAATGGATGCGTGTCATGCAATCAGTCCTCTCAACACGGGAAGTCTCGTGTAAGCTAGTCATTCAGAATCCATTACAGCCTTTTGCGAGAGAAGCACCCGGAGAGGTTGCCATCTCTCTTTGGTACTTAACTCAATCTAGCATGCAATGAATAGCTCTCTGGAGACAGCATCTCTCTCTATTGACTATAGACATTCCTATACTGGTTTTCTTAAACCAAATACCTCAGTTTTAGGTTGCTTTAATAATGAGTTTTATTGCTGTTTTTTATCATGAAGGATAATAGTAATAATAGTAATACTTGGCCACCAGCTGACACTTCTCAAGGCTGTTTATTACCTAAGATCCCATACCCTGCTGATCAACCCTGGATTTCAGATATCTCCGATACCAAATAGTATCTAAAATGGCATTGAATATCAATACCCATGAAAATGAATCATGCTCAAACTTTTACAAAGTTTTATATACTTTTGCTATTTATTGACCAGAATCAAATGAAATTAATTTGAAAATGCTAAAAGGTTAGGTTATTTTTCTTTTCCTTTTTAATTTCTTTCTCTTTGATTTTCCTAATTTTTAATTTAAAACAAGCAGAATTGCTACAGTGAGCTATTGCGAGTACAACATCTTCGATATTTTTACACTAATCTGAAGCAGAAATTAAAAAAAAATCTTAATTAAAAAAATGAAACTGTGTAATCAAGTAAACTGAGTAGGCTGATAACAACCACATAGACTTGGTTCATTTGAAAATATCTTCTGAACCAAACTCAGCTTTAGGCCTCTCAGGATGCACATAACTCAGAATCCAGCCTTCACACTGAAAACCTACATATAATACTAGAAGAGATTTGATGTCTCCAAACTGAACTTCATAGGTCCCGTTAGACTTCACTATTTTCTATTCTAGCACTAGAGAAAAAAAATTTAAAAAATATCGAAAAAGTAGGAAATATCATTTTGTCTGAATTATTGTCTGCTTTAAGTGACAGCTCAGAGAAAATTATTCATGTGAGTGTAATTTTTATCAGTTTGCATTCTTCACGTCTGCTTTCTCTATTCTCTCCTGCCTTCCTGAATCCATCTGATATTGATCTGTGCTGTGGCTCTCTGATATCTCTCAGTCTCTACTTGTGTCCCAATGGGCCTGGCTGCACTAGAAGTCTTTTTTACCACCCTTGTAATTTTTTTTTAAATTGCTTTACTAAAGGTCATAACTTTTGTGTCCAGCTCTCTATGAAATGGAAAGGATTGATGTAGTTTTATCCTTTCCAGTCTTACAATGTCTCTGCCATCATATAACAGAGTTTTTCTGATATCATTATTTTTAAAGCTGAAAGCTCCTGTTCATCTTGCAAACAGAAAATTGGAGTTATTTTATAAAACTATGCAACTCCAAATGTCCTTTTCAATCTTAAAAAAATCGACTGAACGTGGAAATTACAGTTGAAAATTGTACAAGACAATTAAATTAGTCTTCTGTTTTCTATCCCTAGCTGTACAACTATGCCAAAAAAGCACTCCTCTTTTTTTCCCCACAACATTCTGTCCAGACTGCCATGACTTTACATCATCTCACTATGAAACTTGTTCACTGGCAATGAAGTCTGCCTCCACAGTTGTCTTCTGCTCACACTCTTGAATCTCTTGGGTGAAGAAGGAATCTTCACACAGTAGTGGGAAGTGTGGGATATGCTGAAGGTAGACAGTGTCTGTGCTTATTCTCTGCAACCTCATGCACTCTGTTGACAATTATCAATGACATGCCATGCACATTTATTTGCATTTATGCCTTTGGTGTGTATTAAAAATCTCCATGTACTCATGAATTTTGGAAAAGAATTCATAGACTTATAAGCTCTAATTAGAATATTTTTTTAAAATGCAAACAGAAGATGATTCTTTGGTTTTCTGGTTTTAATTTTCTTCACTCATTCATAAAGCTCCTGGTTGATACTCAGCTGTCTGCTAGCAACAGTGTTCACCTCTTTGGCTATGGAGACTTGAAATCCATATCTGTTATTCAAATAAGTCCTAATTTATGCATGTCAAGCTGAAATTCTCAAATCAGTATGATTTTACAGTGTGGAAAATGCTTGTCTGTAACAATAGTTAGCAAAGATGTAGCAGGAGGCATGAATGAAATTAAAGAGAATTTATTTACAGGAATTGCTTTTTAAGATAGCTAACCGGATAGGTAATGACTATTTTTAAAGGGATTTTCTTATGGCCATGAGATTACATTTTATGTAAAATTATAAAAGGCCAAAAAAGAAGAAAAATCAAAACAAAGTGTTTACAGCTGTACAATGAGAAATCATGAAGACCTGGGCCCAGCTCGTGGCTGTGATATAATTTTACTTTATGGCCTTGGTAGTGTTTAGTATTTAGCTTTATTTCATCTGCTTGGATTAACACTTTTTTCTTTCTCTCTCTTGAGTTATCATTTTTATATCTTTAGATCTGAGACAATAAGATTATTATATATGCTAATACAGACACTAAAGGAAATGGATTATAAATACCTCAGGGGCTACAGACAAATGCTTAGTCATTAACTACACAGTGTCTTCTTTCCATCTAACTGAATTACATTAGCTCCAGTTCCTCAGCTATGCCCGCACAAGGACAGATAAGATGAACTAACACCAAAATTTTTATTTCTTGCTTGGTTATAATCCATTTTCTATTCCTCTCTTTGATTCATTGTCTGACTCACTGGGTACTTGTACCAGCACAGTGCAGGGATGTGATGGAAAGACAAGAACAGAAGCAAGGCAGGACCACAAACCCCTATTTTCAGCTTAGGGGAAAGAGTGGCAACTGATTTTAATTAAATTTTCCATAACTCTGAATAAGATTTCTTAAAAAAACTTCAGTACCAACAGTGTCCTATTTTCATAGCTATTGTCTCAAAGTGCCATCACTAAGACTAGTTTAATGTGTAGAGATAATTTCTGATTTAGGATACAATCAAAGAACTGTTGAAATGAAGGCATTCACCCCTTTTCATTTCTTTGGATTAAGTTTGAAACACTTTAAATTATAGAATACTTTGGGAGCACTAGAAACATCTGCATCATCCTTTGCTTTGTTAATGACTGTCCCCTTCTCACATCTTATTCCTCTTCAGCGACTGTGGAATTGCTACTTTCAGGCTTGAGGAACCGTTTAAACTAAAGTAATTTCTCTGCTTTGCCTGTTTATATGTAATCCAATGTGCCACTCTACATGCTCAAAGCATTGCAGGGCATTCCAAAGGAAAAATGCCCTTCAGTAACAGTGTTCTGCCACTTCTTTCTGTATCCTCTCTTTTGTAGTATTAAAAAGGAAAATACAAGCTCAATTTACCAGATGAACTGCTTCTTACAAATAGCTCCCATTCTGATAAAAAAAAAGAAAAAAAAACAACCTCCACAGAGAAGCTGTTAACAAGTCTTCATCTGGATTCCAGTACAGCCAAAAAAGAAAAAAAAAATCCCACCACCACAAAAAAACCACCTTGGGTTCATAACAGAAAGTGATTGCTTAGCCACAACAGAAAACTATAAGAAAAAACAGCTGAGGGGGAAAAAAAAAAAGGTGCATTAGCACTTAGGAATATGTTGCAAATAGCAGTTTGAGTGCCAAAACTGTTCTGAGGTGCCATATGGGAGAAAAGATCTGTTTTCCAACAAAAGGGATAAAAAATGAGCAATTCTCCTGAAGGCTATAAACATTTTCCTAATTGTTTCTTTGCGTCTCTTACATTTTTGTCTGGAAACTTCAGCGAACTGAAGTAAACAGGGAGAACAGAAATAATTCCTGATTGCAAAATTTTATGTCATTAAAAAACAAAACCTGAAAATGGGGCCTATTAACACAAGTGCAGTGAAGGCAGTTAAGCTACTAAGTGCAGTATTTTAGAAATGTGAGACAAGCAGAAAAAGATCTCATGAGTCCCAGTAGATACACACCCTATTTATAAAATTATCAATTTATCCTTTGGACTAAAGACTGTTTTAGAAGAAAGGTGCTTTTCCATAACTTATACTGAGATGAGGAAGAGGAAGGAGGCTCTGTGGCAGGTTCCTAGGATTCAAAGGTTCAAATTCTTGGGAAATCTTCTTCAGCACTTGCTTTTGTGAGAGAGAAAGGAATTTAAGTCTCTGGTTTCTTCCTCTGAGTTAAACTAAAGATCATGTTCTCCTCAAAAAGCTTTTCAGGCTATTCTATTCATCTCAGTCTATTTAATTATAGCATTAAATTGAAGAAAATAAAATAAAGAAGGACAAAAATTAGGTATAGCTTTTGTTTTTCAACTAGTATTGGAAGTAGTTATTTGCACCAGGGTAATTCAGATAAGCATCTGGCCTACAAACTATCCTGGCACAGACAAAGGTTTGTTTGTTTTTTTTTAAGAACTAGGAATTTTTCCAAGAAGTCCTGACTACTGGGAGTAGAGCGTCTGACCAATGTATGCTCACCAGATGGTAGATGTTTCCATGTGGGTAAATATTAAAAAGTTCTAAATCTATGCAAACGGGGAAGTAAGGGTGGGAAAGGTTTGCTGTTGTTTTTCAGTTTTAATTGCCTCTGCAACTAGTAAATGTAGGGGGAAAAAAATGAAAGAAAACTAAATTTAGTAGGAAAAAAAAAGTCTCATAATTTGTTACTAGATCTGATCTATTGTTAATGAGTAATTTGGGAAACTTTGGAGTTAAAAGCTTTTTTTTTCTTTTTCCTTTTTTCTTTTCATTCATTAATAACTTTATTACTTTGTTATTCAAAAACTTACTGTGCTAAAATGTAATAGATCTACAAATAATGGCAAGAAGGATTGTTCTGTGTAGGTAAGGAAGTGTAAAAAAAACCCCACAAAAGCCTGTCTGAAGGACCAGCTGAAGGCTTTGTACAACCAACTCCCCACCATTCACTATTGCTGGTGGGGCAGGAGCAGAAGGCATCGTGGGTCAATGCTGCTGGTGCACCAGGTCCACCAACCTATCACTGTATTTAAAATACTGATGAAAGTAGGTTTGCACAAAGATGCTGCACAGAGCAGCGACTTTGCTGAGCTCTTCTCTTCCACGGGCTCTGCTGTTGGGGCTGTAACTTCAAGCGAAGTGAGGAGAGAGGAATACAACAAAAGCTGGCAAGTGGTAAGGTTTTAAACCGCTATAGCTGTCGGCTGGCAGGATGTGAGTTGGAGGCCTATAGTGCTAAAATGCATGCCCAAGGAGTCTTCTAGGTGATGTAGTGTGCTGCGTTTGGCTCCAGTACCCAGCCTCAGCAGGGGTAAACACCTCTCTAACTTTAACATCTGCATAAATGTTTGCTGGGTTAGTAATTTATCCCAGATTTAAAACCACGTAGGCAGCTAGAGGGTACATCTACACAGCAAGGTGTAGTTCGACCAGAAAGCAAGCTGACTTACATGACAGAAGATTTATAGCTGAAGTGGCATAGCAAAGTAGTGTGAAGTTAACAGAAAAGTTCCTACTAAGTGTGGTGAGCTTTAGATCACGTATCCACAGAGACACTTGAAATGGAAGAAATGTCACAGTGAAAAGGCAGGACAGCAGGAGAAAATGTTCTTTAGCTTTCTTTGTACTGAACTTGAAATATATAAGACAGCTTCTCTCTCTCTCATGCTTCCCTGTCTACCAGAAACCTATTGCTTACAAAGCCTTTCTATTTATTTGGTTTTTTTCACTGCGTAATTGCGTGCCTGCAGTGAAGGAGGGAGTAGCAAAATCTGGATATGAAGAAAGTGATGACAGAAATAGGTGATGTAGAAACAACCAATTTTTTTTCCCTCCACTCCTCAGGAAATCTATCTTTATGAAAATAAATAAACAAAACCAACTACTAGTCACTGATTATCAAAACAATGAGATATATTGACCAGAACTTTACAATATTTTCTTCCTTAGGACAGCGGAAAATATCTGTTCAATCTTTAATAAATATAAAAAGATAAGAGTTTGCTAAACTAAATGCATCCAAACCTGATGGGGATCTGACTTAATTTTGTGGAGGTGATGGAATTACATGATGCAAAGAAACAGTTTCATGAACCAGAACTGGAGAGCCATGATGCCTCGCTGTTAGTAGAGGAAATAAAAGTTTAGGAATGGGAATCTTTTCAGTAATATGGTATTGTGATTTTTTTTCTCACAAGGTTCTGAAAAAAAAAAGATGCTCTAGTGTCTTTTTTGAACAGATAAATACTTAAATATACTTTTATGGTTTAAATACCTTTTCTCAAATATGCTGTAAGTACAATGGTAGAATCCAGTTTCATACTAGAATACACACGTGGCTCCTAATTCCTTGTTCTAGAGTGTTTATGCTAAAGATACTGAAAAGAACAAATGCATTTCCTTAACTTAAAAGAGAAAAATGTTTTCAAATAAAAGAAGACAAATATCTTTTATCAATAGTTTATGGTCAAGGTAAATATATTAATTATAATCAAAATTCAGGAAAAGTAACATCTGTTTACAAAATACATGCAACAGTTTGGCAAGAGATATTACCCAAGAGATTATATTCTATGGAATTGGCTTAGTATCAGAAGAAAGAGTCATTAACTGTAGAAAAGTTAACATCCAAATTATTTCTGACAGACTGCCTTGATCAAAACATATTTTCTCTCCTTAGCCAGAGACCTTAAAGTCTTTGGTGAAGAAGGCAGCTACAGATGTGGTTTTTTTCTACTGTTTTATTCACATTCACATTCATATGCAGACACTTACTTACTTACAAAGCCTTACCTGACTTTTTATTTGCTTGGTTTTGTGTGAGGAGCAAACATTTTATCTTCTTTGAGGGAATATATTGCATATCTCATTTGGAATGCTTAAAAATAAATAGACCCTCGAAAAAATTTTCTGGCCGTGTTGTGTCATTTATTCCCCAAATATAAGAGTTTCTGCATAAACTAAAACTACCCATTTCCAAAAGGAAAATACAAGTGTGCAGAGAGGAATGAGTTGAGGTATCAGGAGGAAGGGGGACCACATGTTGATTTTAATATACAATTTTGAGGGAGAGAAGGGAAGCAACAGACAAAAGAAATTGCATCTTTGAAAGGTAGCAGACAAGCATTAGAGAGAAGACCTGTTTGGGGTTATTTTTTTCTTCCTTGAAAGACACTATTCAGCTCTGTGGAAGACAGAAACCTGGCTCTGTTTGCAAATGCAAAAACCGACTGCTGCCAGGAACCATTTGCAGGAGTGATTAACAAAACCAGTTTGCTTTACAAGATTTTTCAAGATGCTAAAAAGATATGCATATAATTTTGATACAATAAAATAGTGCACCCTTAGAGTCATACAGCAAAAAAGAAATAGCACTTCTCCCTTAAAAGGATGTATCATTACAGCATGCTTATTGTCTTCTCAGCATATATGACATTTAAATATAGTGAGCAATGACCAAATCAAGGAAGTAATTCAGAGAAATAAATGACAGTAACAGTCTCTGTTTCCTGAATGCAGGTGAAAGTAATTTGGCAATATTTACCCAAGATGATGTTAATATATTCAGTACCGAAATTAAAGAGAGAGGAATGGAATGCCTGTGTGTGCTGGTGAAAGCATAACGTGACATAATTAGAACAGACTTTAAAGTTGCAGATGAACTGAAATCCCCCAAGCGTCATGAGCTCAAAGTGAGGGACTTCCAGTAGCAGCAAATAGTGTAAAGGTTTAACTTATGCTTTAAGACCTCTGCTGTTAGTGATGCAAGGTATATTAAGGAAAAAAAGCCAGAACATTTTGAATTGCAGCTCTGGACTTCAATTTGAGCAGGAACTCTAAATCCAGGTTAGCAGAACAAGGTGAACATACATTTGAGAAAGCAAAGTATACAATAATGCGTTGCCAAATTTATTTTGAAGTATGCTTTTTTCCTTTGGGTTATATGCACTTTTGGCTCAAGTTAAACAAATGAAAATGTAATATCTACAGTTAAAAGAAAACAGAATAGTACCATGGTTCAAGAGAAGGGCATTAAGCCAAAGGGTCTTTCCATATCTTACATTTATTTCCAAAAATATTACAGGTACTGTAGCAAGGATTGTAACTGCTCCTTATTACATTTCCATCTCCACTCTGGTAGACGTAAGTATTCCAGTGCTGCAGTACAGCAGGCTGGACAGAGGGCCAATATTGTTCTTTGTGTACCACAGAAGTGTACATGCCCAAGGCAATGCTTTTGAAAGCTAAATCTATTACTTTCATTGATACAGCAAAAAAGAGACGTTTTAGGGGCCACCACTGGCTCCTTTTTGCTGTAAAAGGGTTGGTACAATGATAATACTCTGACAAAAAAACACTTTTAAATAATAAATTAGTTTAAGTGCAATCATACAGGAGGAAGTATACACACATAATATTTATTTAACCTTTTCTTGCCATCATAGTGCTTTCATCTCTTCTACTCAAATTGCTCAGGATAGATGAAACCTGACCACAAAAATACCCTTGAATCTCATTTTAGCAATTGAAAGTAGGTCTTTTGCATAGCAGATATTTTTTTCTTGGTAATATCTTTTTTAATGTCTGTCTTCCATGCAGTTATCTAGAGAGAAAATCCGCTCTAATAACACCAAGAGAGAGTGCAAGAAACTGGACACTGCTTGTGCTGGTTTTCAGAAAATGGTATGGGTCTGCTGAGAAACAGGAACATTTCATGAAGTACAAACACAGTGTCTTTGAGACTGAGAATTCACAGCCTGAGATTTCCATGGCTGCCAGTCAGGTTTTCCTGAACTGGCAAAAGCAAAACTGATGTTAATGAGTAAATAGCAAGAAAGAGGGAAGGTAGCTATTTAACCAGCTGAACAGAGGAAATAAGCATCGGCTTTTGATGTTCAGCTTCACTCATTAAATGTGAAACTCTTACATAAGCCCAGCAAAGAGCTGGCAAAGGGTTTAATTAGCAATATAACCCTACTCAAAGTATTTTCACGGAATTTTAAGAGCCTTTTTACAACTCTGAGGACAAAGTAGAATTTTATTTGAGAATTTGTAGTCGGTAGTATGACAGTTGAAAAACATACAGAAATGTTGCTGAAATATAGCTTTGTATCTGCCCAGATGCCAATCCAATGTTATGCCAACCTAGCAACAAACTACTATTATGGAAATTTTATCGTACTTAATCTTTCTCTGTACTTAATTTCATCATTAAACTAATGCGTAATAAATAATGCTTTAGATTCAAGGTGACGATTCATATTCCTTATTTTAAAGCTCAGCAAACTATTTTCATTGAAATTGCAAGACAGTTATTTACGAGGAAGACAGTGAACATCCCTGCTGTGAAGACTGGTGCTGCTGATAGGAAATTATCTGTAAAAATTTATATGTATCATATGTTTTTATGTAGATTTATACATATTATATGTAATCATGCAAAAGAAACACATCTCCTGTATCTCTAGTTATCTGGGAAGTGAATGTTCAGGCTAAACCACTTGCATAGCCTCCCACCACAGTCAGTAGAGAGAAGCACATCTTAGACAACCATTGTACACTGAGATGACTCTAGACTTGCTCATCATTCTCTCAAGTTACAGCAGAAGCAGCAATCTAACCTTCGTCTACGTGCCTGACTGTGCTGCTAAAGGGCACGAAAGTCTAGGTGACACAGAAGTATTTGCTGTTACAAAACCAGTAACAGAAGCAAGAACCTGGAAAATGCCATCTGGAGATACCAAAACACATCTGTTTGGAGACTATTTTCATTTCAGCCTTCCAGGATGGCTAAAACTAAAATGGAAAAGATAAGACAAATATTCGTTTATAATAAAAAAATAATTATTTTACAAAATCAATACTTTCAGGCTTTTATGTTTTATAGATCAATCCTGCTTCCACTAAAGGGAGTAGAAATTTTGTAGTTTTCATCTCCAAGGGCTAAGGAGAGAAGGACAAGGATTAAGCCTCTTGTTTTACTTTATCTGAAAAGCTGATGGAGTGGTGGAGACACTTCAATTCATTTGTCTTTGTATATAGAATACGACATCAAAACCACTTAATTTGTTTTCATTATGATGCATCTGTATTTTCCACCTGTTTTTTTCAAAACATTATGCTGTACCATTTGAGAATACAATACTGCTTGAGCTCATGATACATGATCTGCATTACTACTCATAATCTCATACTTATTGAAATGTAGCCTAATAGAACTGCAAATTTAATATGAAAGCATTAAGAACTATTATTTCCATCAGAATCTCTGAAATGCTTCACAATGAAAGCTGGTTGCATCTGCATTTTTTAAAGTTGTTAAGCATGATTTTTTTCCTTTAATAGTTTTCCAAGATGAAATATTTTCCAAGGTGTTACAGTTTGGTGTTTATTTCACTTTTAATAATTCAGTAATGAACAGGTTCCTGATTTCCCTTTATAAAATCAAAAACATTAGTGTCTAACAGAATACTGAACAGAGAGTAAAACAGAGCATCATGTTAGAACATTGATTGAAATATAACGCATTCATATAGCACCTTAGTGAATTATCTTTATCACAGTAAACATAGCAAATATGCTAAAACTATTTTGTCTGAAAATTATTGTCTTCTGGGTTTGTTTATTCTGCACTAAACTAAGGGCTCAGTTCTTCTTTTAATTCACAGTGAGCAGTATTTTACTTCCCAAGAATCCCTATGTCAGAGGGATCACACTATGTGAAGAAAGATAGAAGACAAACTGGCTTTTAGTTAAGAAAAGTAAAAGAAATACCAAGGGATATCATATAGTGAGGAATCCCAGAGAGTGCCAATGGGAACAACATTTGTATGTTAGTGAAGAATAGACCCATTGATGTACAGACCACAGTATAATATTTTCAGTATTGGCATTTCAGTATGAAAATATTGATGTTCAGTTCACAAATGAACACAACAAATACATACCAACAGAACCAAACGTACACACCAATGAACAGAGTTTTGTGACACCACTAATCTTTTGCTTTATCAGTGAAAAAAAGAAAATCCAAACTTTGGGAAGTATTAGTGAACATACACACACATCTGATTAAATATTTCCCTTTCTGAAGGCAATCACTTTTCTTTGCACATAAATTAAAAATGTATCTTCAAATACGTCTTTCTGAAATCTGTCTGAAAAACAGTTACTGTTAATTTTATGGCTTTTTTTTCGGTTTTTCTTCAAAATTTGACAACCATTTTCATGTGAATGAGTTATATAAATTATGCATTCTGTAAAGGAGGAGCTGGGAATCATGCACAAAGGTGAGTGCTCGAGCAAAACACTAGTTTATAGAACAGCATTCTTGCCTCTCCTGGAATAAATGTATCTTTAATTATTTTTTCCAAATCAACTCAAATTCAACAGGAAGAGTAGCGAATGCCTCTCATTCACAGCACATACCACTGTCCACACCCAAGGAAAGCTTTCTTTAAGGGCATTCACTTGGCATTTATGGGTTTGACCCTCTCAGACTGGTAACAGTCAGATGAGTGTTCTCACTGCCAAGCCATGATATTGAAGATGAGACTCACTACTACTGTTGTTTTAAAAAGGAAAGCAGTTTTGTTCATATCTTTATTCAAAAATACAATTTAAATTACTTCAGGCTGGTGTTGAGAGCATTTGATTTGTACCAGCCTTTCACATTGTGTACTGTTTTGATTACAATAACATTTTAAATGTTAGCATTGAGTATATTTTCCATTCTAATTTAGAAGATTGGTTTGGACATATTGCATTTCGAATAAAAGTAAAGGTAATATTCCTAGTTAACCTAGTTATGTTTGCTTTGGCGTTAATAGTTAACAATCGAGGAAAGGAAAAATAGAAGAATGACAGTTCATTAAAACATTGGTGTTGACTAATGGCTAATTATCAACTAAATATTTAATAATCATGGAATATCACTGTTCAAAGGCAAGTCCTTCATAAGAATTTATAATCATTTGAGATTAGCAAGTATTTTTCATTTTAAAAAATGGTGTTTTCAGATTGAACATGTACATCACTTTTAATCTATTTTACTGAAGATATGTATAGGAAGAAAAGACATTTAGGTGCTTATTAAGGAACAAAGAAACAAAGACTTTCTTTGAGAAGAGGGTGCTTTTCTGAACTATATAGACGCACATATCAGAAGATTTATTTTAAAATGTACTTTACCCCGGTATTGGGGGATTTGCCAAACCTGGACCTGAATTTATCAATTATCAATTTATGAATCAGGAAAAGCGATTGTCTTGCTGTTTTGTGTAGATTTTTGAATAATTTACCCTTCTGAAATAGCTGTGTTAGGTTTGGATGTACTGAGTATAGTAGTTCGTTCACTCTTGGTCAGTGCAGACATTCTTGAAATTTCATCCTTGCTTTCCAGGTTGAACTAAAATTCATAGATGCAAATATATGATAACCACAGTATTCATGAGAGTGACAATACATTGTTCATTTGTGTCACACTTGATACTCATGGTTTTCTTAGTGTGTTGACTGGGAGAGTATGGAGAATTTCTTGGAGGAAAAAACCCCATCGATTCTGCTAATCCAAATGTGTGCATATAATATAAATCATATAGCTATACAACCTCTCTGTGTGATGCGCTAAAAGCCCAGAGCTGACACTGAAGCCATGAGGATTGAAGGAACTTTTCTGCTTATTGGCTAAAGCTGGACAAAATCAGCTTACAGGGAATAACCAGAGACAGTGGAAAAATGTCTACAAAACTAACATGACTGGGATTAGAAAACTGTAGAAAAAAAACCCCACCTAATTCAGAAACATATCAATTTTTCATTGAATCAAGACTCTTCATTTTGCATCTTCTCTGTTGGTTAGAGACCGTCCAGGAAAGACTGGTCATTACATTCACCTCACATCCATTAACCTGACACACTTTATGCTTGTATCATACATTGACTGAACTTGTAGATACAGAAGGCGTAAGTCCTTGGAAAGCAAGCTGCAGTGTTCATCTGTGTGCAAATTTCTCACGGGGAGTTGTGCATATCGTGAAGGAACAGAAAATGTTGAAGCTGAGATCTGTTAAGATGCCTGTCTAAGAGAACAGTGTTGCCCTTGAGGTGCTTGGGTTTGATAGCAACATCTGTACTCAAGCAGAATGCTTGCTTACTATGAGGCATTTTGTTCAAATAAGGAGAGTAAATTGGTCCCCTAAGTAACACAGAATCCAAGTAGTGCTCGTTTCAGTGAAAGGACCCAGGAAAAAGAACAGAGGATATTTGTTGAGACAGAATAACAGATGCAATTATCTATTTTTTTACATAGTTGTCACGTCAGATTTATAATTTTACATACATTCCCTTTTGAAAAGAAGTTGCAATGATTAGCCATATTATTTTCTCATAGTGATCAGAATGAAACTGCCAGTTTCAGGACAGATTTCCTTGTCACAACCGCCTTTGAAAGAAACACATCACCAGCTACTGTACAAACGCATACTACCATAACATTTTAAATTTATATGTGCGTAAGGTACAATCCAATTTCTTTTCACAACATACTGGTCATAGTTTTAAACATTTTGGTACATATAGGATGTTTTGTTTTGTTCTATTTAGTCCAGAAGATCTCTCTTACAGAGAAATGATAATAAAAAAGGGGTCTGAGATCTCCAGAGAGGTTTGAGAACTTTGCATTTCCTATAAAATCCAAAATTTTCAACAAATGTTTGTATATTGCCTGGCCAAAACTACTACAAAATAAATTGCTTTGCATGTTTTGTGATTTCCCCAGATTTTCTGTGTCTCTGGTGAAGAGTTGGAAATGTCAGTTTTTCTGGGGAATGGCACCAGTTGGGACCCAGCAGATTGTATGCACTCTGTACCATCTCAGGTGACGTGACTTTATTGATTTGGTGTTTGAGAAGTCCAGACGCTAATGCTCCTAATGATCAGCCATTCTTTTTGACTTTTGGTAACAAGTATTCTCATGCAGTTAATATCAAACAGAACTTTGTGCTCTACATCTGTTATTTCAAAATTCCCGTTTCTGAATTCCCCTAGTCTCAAGTAAGTAGTACATTGTCTCCCTTTTTTACTCCCTACAATCTTTTCTCCTACTTCCAGGGCCCCATGATGCAAAATGTCATTTTGCCGGTCTTCAGTTCCAGTGACAACTTTAATTTTACTGATTTTAATGGGCTTTTCAAATATAATCCCATAGAAGTCTCCAGTAGAAGGAGCTTTGCCCCAAAAGTACTCATCAATGCTGCTGTAAGCCTTGCTTGCCTCATAGTTTTCAAATACATTCATGTTAGTGTGCAAGTTTGCAGGTGGGTTGTCAGGGATATCAAATGATTCCTCTTCAAAATCATCATCCTTTAGCTTGTTTTCAGCTCCTTTGTAAGACGAGTAGTATCCCATGTGCTGGAACAGAGATGGCTTAAAACGTATCACTTCCTTTTGAGCTAACAGCCCACGAAAGTGGATGAGCAGCCAATCACAAGGCATTTCTTGGTAGAACATCAACAAAAAATGGGCCAGGCGTGGGAGATCATGGGAATGGTAGAGCTTTCCAATGTAGCCTAGTTTGGAGAATTCCAAAGTCACCCAGTAGGATCCTTCTCGGGAGGTAATTACTTTCTTAACTGCAGTCAAAAAATTCTTTGAGCAGCGAACGTCATCTTCTAGCATCACATAGTAGTCAGAAAGATTAGCACAGAAGTTAAGAAGGAAAGCATAATCTACGTTTTGTTTGGATCGAAACTTCACACGGTCCTCTGGGTCATTGTAATTTCTCTTGAGGCCATCCAGTACAGGATAATATTCTTCAGGGACGTGAATAACTATTAATCTGCCCGCAATTATATGATGTGCAAATTTCTGTGAAATATCCTGGACCATCCCTTCGCACCAAGCTGAGTCAAAATCTGCCAGCTGCACTACCACTGCAATTTCTTTGAGTTCCTCATAACTTGACTGTTCAAATATGGACTTGATGGTCTCAAGCAGGTAGTTTCCCTTTTTCCGTTTCACAGAGGATAGCCCAATTGTAAGATACCCTGTACAAAAGACAATTCAAACAAAAACTCAGTATCTGACACTGGAAGCCATTTATCCACAAAGCTCCCCTCCAGAGCCACGCTTATATTAAATAAACCTTTTGAATGGTGAAGTCTGAGAAATTTGGTACATGGATTTATTAAGCTGCGTGCAACAAAGGACGTTTATTGCCTTTTCATGAAACAAGAATTGTATTGCAAGTAAATGGACATATGGAGGCTATTGCATTAAACATTCGCTTGTTAACTGCAAGGACTGGCATATAGTGGACAAAAGCCAAAGCAATGTTCACATATATGCCTGGTAGAGAAACCAGATAGACAGGATAAGGCTGTAAATTCTGCTAAAAGAAAGGGAATTATGAGATATGATCCACACAATATTTTTAAAGCAAGGAACTGTGAAATGCAGCATAAAAACATGATCTACAGATTAATTGCCAAATTTTTATCATTTTAAGCACTCTGCAAGGCTAGTTACATTTATGCATAACTTCACAGTTTTATGAATGTGGCACGGATAATTTCTTTCTCTGTGTTCATTTTTAACTGAATTTTCCAATTTTTCCTTGCTAATAGTTCTTCTTCTAACCCTTTTTCAGGACTCATTGAGCATTTTACAGGGAAATTCCTCTTGCAAGACGTAATTTAGATATTATTTTAAAGTAGAAGAGAACTTACTACTGCATACCTGTGCTTGTAGAAATAATTTTTAATACTGTTATATCTTTCTAGGGAGAGATGCATCTTAATCAGAAGGGAAGAATTTTCATCTCTGCTGTTTTGGAGTCAGTGCCATTCAGCTGTTATCAGTAGTCTAAATATTTTTTTTTTTTATATTTGCTAATATATCTTCATTTCTCTAACTTCTGATGTAAAAAATGTGAATACTTTATAATTGACAGGGCATACTTTAGTTGAACCTACTTCAACTTTCTTAAAATATTGTGATTTGTAAAAGGCTGCTCTGATAAAGTGATTCAGAGTTTCCCTCGAGGCTTAAGTCTGCTCAAAATGCAGTTGTACAGTGAGGTACAACCCCCAGACGCCATTCACACTGCCTACACGGCCCCAAATTTCTCAAATCTAATTTGAACTAACTTTACTTTATAGCTTTCTATGAAGATCAACAACTCATAGATGATTTTATTTTACCATCTGTGCTTGGACTTCTGAGCCTTGTTTATGTTTGTGAAATGATTTATTTGGAACCCAAAGGACACCTGTCTAAATGCCAGGTATGGCCATATTTCACTTCAAGATGAAAGTCTTGAACCCTGCCTGAAGTCAGAATAACTAGACAGTCCATCTGCAGACGGCTGCGAAAAGAATCCTCCTTTACTGTCCCTGTAATAGCACATTTCACCTCCCCTGTTATCACAGATACAAGAACAATGAGATCCAGCAGCTGCTGGACTGGTACAACAGGGGACCTGAAGGGTGTCTCTACCTGATCACAAGCATATCTTACATCAGATGTACTGATCGGACAGAGGCAGACAGAATGGTTTCAGAGGGTGGTTACAGAGCACCACCAGCACGTGCCTTGCTCCTGCATCCTAAATATTCTTTCCTGGCCTGGAGGAAGATCCATAAATATATGCTCTCGCAGACCATCCAGGGGCTGCCTGCAGGACGACTACAAGTCAGGTGTTTGGTCAGGAGGTAACCAGGCTGCGGGGCAGCCACTTCTAGGTCTGAACTGGCAGCTGACCAAGCTCTGCCTATGCAGAGAGAGATAGCTGTCCCACTAACTCCATGAGATCATCACTGCTTAACTCAGCCCCTCTTGCCTAGAAATATCACAGGGACTACATGGATTTCACTCATTTTTAAATTAGCTCATTTCATAACATTCAGATTGCAGTTACTTACTTTTCCTTGGCAAAGGCGTGCCAGCTAGGTAGCGATAGGAAATGTTTATAGATCCTGAGAAATTAGACAAATCTTTAAAAGTGGGAACATAGCGCTCTGGGTTGAGCTGGTGCGTGGCTGTTTCTCTGATTAATTGCTTGTCCCCTTCCTATTAGTGAGAAAACAAAAAGAATAGGAGAGGGAGAGAGACAGAGAAAAACACATTTGTGAATGCCAGCCAGAGAGGAAACACGGACAGGCAGGTTTCCAAGAGTAACATTTTTCAGTGTCAGCTTTCGTGAAAGCTTGTAGATGTCACCTCATTTTTTAAAAAAAACATTACTGAATATCATACATTTTTGGCTACAGAAAAATCTACCATAAGCCTTCAGATTATGGTAACAAAAAAAAGTAGAAAAAATATTTTGGACAAAATCTCTGGAAAGATTGCAAACACTAAATTATTGCCAAAAAATGCTGCAGTATTTAAAATAGAAATCAGAAAGTATCAATCAGATAATAAGATGAGATAATTTTCATAGATGGTGAAGTATGGGAGGTTTTTTGAAAATGTTTTCAGTGATTAAAAGAACCACCAAAACTGTTGCAAAGTAAAGACAAAACTAGATCCTGGCATCTGGCTCATTTTGCCACTTTTCTGAATAGCTCCAACTCAGATTTGTGATAAGCAGAAAT
Source organism: Tauraco erythrolophus (assembly GCF_009769465.1). NCBI lineage: Eukaryota > Metazoa > Chordata > Aves > Musophagiformes > Musophagidae > Tauraco > Tauraco erythrolophus. The sequence continues at coordinate 49,586,079 of NC_141468.1, forward strand.
ACATGTGATCATCCAGACAGTCAAAGCTTTTTCTGAATTTGGTGAACACTCTTTGATGGTATAGAAAAAAGGCAAATTTATCACCATGCTTCCTCTTCTGGCCTCCTTCTCCTCTCTTTTTCTTCCAAGATGCTTCTCAAGCCATAGTGAAGTTACACAAGGGAAGTAGTAGTTTCATCAGCAGCACCCTATCCATAAGCTCAGTTGGATCTAAGGGAAAATCTGTTCCTTAGTCCTTAAGAAAAGGGAAACCATCTAACAAGTTGTAGTGTCACGAGGCTGAATTTAAAGGTAGGAATGTTTATTTAATTTACTTTACTTGATTTTAGTCTAATGACAGGCCAGTGTTTGAATGAGTTTATTTCTTCTGATACTTAACAGTATGTTAACACACTAAGAACATCCTGATCTGTCTTAAAGAGGAGCATTGTGCAGCGATAGCACTGCTGCTAACAAGAACAACCACGGAAACAGTAAACAGCATTCATATTTAATGGTATACATATTCAAAACAAGGTCAAAGATGTATTTTATAACACAAGAAATATTTCTGTACACGGATCCTAGGTTCATTTTGAGTTCATTATTTTTCTTTCACAGGAGTAGTAAATAATCCACTTCTGTGCTTCATAAAGATCTTTGGTGCACATCCAAGGGCATCTACCTGCACTTTTATGCTCTTTTGATCTGCAATGTCTCTCCAGTAATTTATTTCTAGTGCTGCTATGCTACTTTGCAATTGCTCACAAGTTATGAGAGAAAGGTTTATCTTGATCAGATTCCAGATTAAAATGTAACTCAATGGGCTAGGAAGAGAATTCACCAAAACTTCATTTTCGATGATTTTCCATGAAAACTGTCAAATGGAGAAAAAAAACGGGCTGGTCCAAAAGCTTCCTTTTTTTAAACCCAACCTTTCTTTAATGTCAGAACATCATGTGTCATTGGTTCCAGAATAGAGCACCAAAATTCTTTGTTTCATAAGAAGGTTTTGGAACTGAAACTTGTTCTGCTGAAGTTTTTCTACATAAAATGTTTCAAAATGTTTAGAAATAGAGAATGTGAGGACAAAATGTTTTGATTTTAACAAGCCAAGTATTTAAAATGACCACAACAATTTTCCTTTTTTTTTTTTTCCTGTTTCAGAAATGCCTTTTGTGGTTAACAATCTATTTTTTAATTGTTGTTTTTATTCCTTTATAGAATGAAAAGCAGAAATGAAATATGGATTTTTCCAAAAATTTGAAATCCGGTTCTTCTACCTCTGACTACTATGCAGAGGTGTGCAAAGCTGTAGAGCTTGATTAGCTCTCTTTAGCTGTCTTCTCTAATTTTTTCTACGATGATTCTGGTAACTAACACTAACTTACATTCCAGTGTTTGCTGGAGCTTGGAAGGTTCCTGGGGGTGCCATGGGAAGAAGTGCCAGAAGTTTTCCATTCTTTATAGAGATACTCTCTCTGCTAAAGATGTTGTGTCAGCTACAATACTATTGTTTCCATAGTGCCCAAAATAATGATTAATATCATAGAAAAGTGCAGGTCATGCTTCACTTAGAGTTCACTTACAACTCAGAATATGTATTAAAAATCGCTAGAAATCCTAGGTGCTCTAGGTTATATTCAGTATGTCTTCAAAATATTTGATCAGATGTGGTACATACGCTACAGAAGAAGAAGCATCTTAAACTGCTGTGCTGACATACATGAATCAGCACTGCATAGCTTCTATCAAACATACTTAATCAATTTTCCCAGGTGGGCCCTTACTTTCCATTTCCACAGTGAATGCCGTGCAGAAAACAGTGAAGGGATTCTTTGGACGTAGAAGAGTCTCTGAGCCAAAAAGTAAAGTTCTCCTCTCCCCTCTTAAGATTTGGCACAGTGAATCTCGCTTCGTCATTCTAACTTGCTGAAAAAGGCCACTCTTCTCATCTTACATCTGATGAAAAAGGCGTCAGCCTCGCATCCCCATGCACAGCCTGCTCTCTGGGACTGGGAAGAGAAACTCAGAGTCAATTGTACCCTTCCTCTATCAGTTTCCTTTAAGAGATATTCCAGCAGGAGACTCACTAGAGTCAAAAGACCTTTGGGACTCTGAGGGCTTTCAGATTCCTGTTCCCTGAGGGGAACTGGTTAACCTGCTGTCCTTGAAAGCTGTTCCCCAGAGTTTCTCTCCTCACCAGCAACAAGGAAACTCCTTATCATTTACCTCAGCAGAGAAAACACACCAGACAAGTTAACGGAACTGTCAGCCATGGTCAGGAAAGTTGAAAATAAAAATAAATAAATAAACCAAAAAGTCAACAGCCTAACACATTTGAAAAATGCTTGATGGACCATAAAGGTATCAAGAGATCTGGAAGAACTGTCAGGAGACTTGGCAAGAGACTTGGCTGGGAGCTACATGAATGCAAACATGCCAGAACTGTGATGAGAGAAGCAATGAAAGAGAGTGGATTTCTAAAAGAGGTGAAAGAAACAGCAAATTAAAAACAAGACATGGAGCCATCTGGGGAGCTGGCAAATAGGACAGGAAAAGATTTCAAAAACAAACCAAGAGAAACACCATTAACAGTGATAAGAAAAGCACTTTCAGAAACATCTGGGGGACTTTGAAGCAATTAGTGAAAGGAGAAGAAGCATCAGGGAAAATACCACTGGGAGAAAAAAAAAGTGATAAGCCAGGTCAAATTCGATCACAAGGAAGAAATGATGAATAAATAAAACATAGTGCAAAATCTTAGTGCAAGTACTGTTAGAGAAAGCAATATGCCTGTAATGGAGTAACATGCTAGAAGCATGGGTTATTTTTTCAACCATTTAAAAAGTAGCAGGACAGTCTTAATAATATTCACAATATTTACAGTATTTTTCCAAATAATGTTATAAGTGTACTATTTTACATTAAAATTACTAGTAAGCTATCTACGGTATTAGTCTAATCATATCACAATGCTATATATTCAGTTTAGTCATATATCCTGTTTAGTCACTTTACTATTTACAAGCTCCAGTTATCAAAATACCATTTTACTGGGCCCAGTCCAGCCTCAGATGAACTGGAAATTCAATCCATTAGTCAAGCCTTCAGAGCTTACTTGGCATTGAGCACTGAGACACCCATATGTTACATACAAATTGTAGAGTTGGGTTACATTGTTAGTAGCTTACTTGTTGAAATTCCTAACGCAGATCTTTCAATAAATCTTTTTCACAATCATAAACTTACACTAGGTATATAAAATCATAGAGTCACTGAGCCTGCCAGACTCAAATCTGGGATACAAGACGTGAGAAAAACTCGGAATAAAAACACTAAAAAGAAATTATTCATGCAAAGAGCTTGAAATATACAGAATTAGTGTAAGTTCTCTTCTATAATTATATTTCTATAATATTGTTTAATACAATTACCACAGGTGAGATTTGTAGTGTGGACTGAAAAAGCTCACATGAATATTTCAGATGTAGATTTTCAACCGTAAAATTGAGGGAAATCCAGAAGTATGGAAAACATAGGGGATGTTTTGACTGAAAGGAAGACATTTGATGGAGACGTCTCCATGTTTTGCTACATTCATTATCTCCCATACTTCCAATAAACAATGATGTATTTAACTTCTGTGAATAGGACTGTTAGAATCTTACTAACACACCCTGTGTGCAGTATATATTGATAAGATGGCTTCATCATAAAGGACACATTTTAAGGATACTTCAGTGTTAATGGTACACTTACAGGGGAAACTGCAGGACTTATGAACTTTACTGCTTAGCTAGAGATTTGTCCTGTTCTGTCATTCTGGGATAATTTCTTCCATCTAAAAAACTTACCAAAACATAACCATCTTCAATGTACAAGTTCATGAATAGCAAGCAAATGACAAGGATTCCTAAGAATGACACTGCTGATCGTTTCCGCAAGCATCTCATTTTATCAAAATATTTCAAGATGTGTCTCATGTGAAGAAAGGCATACAGTAGTGTTACCTACAAAACAAGACCAGAGTGTTACAAGAACTCATCTGATAAACACGATAGCAAAACAACTTACCTTCAGATATATCAAATCCCTTCAAACATGCATAGATTATACTCTTTAAGATAGAATTTAATTTAATCATGATCATCTTCAAGGTTAACACACAATCTTAACTATAATTTCAGCTTCCTTTTTTTTTTTTTTTGTCAATAAAGAAAAAACACACTTTATTCTACCCATTTTAGTCTGGAATTATGATATCACTGTGTCAGGAGTGCATTAGCAGTTCAATTTCCCATGTATAACTGTCAAATCTCAACTTGATGTCAAGAGAAGATAGTGTTGTGCACTGTTTCCATGTGTGCCCAGGTCTTCTTCCAAAGACAGCTCAGGCCAACAGGCAAGGAAGAAGCTATTTCATGGCTCAGTATCACTGCTAGTAGAAGTCTGCATACCAGAACTGCCAGGCACAAAAAAGTTACCTTGCTTTCAGTGAGAAGGCAGTAGCAAGACTGTGGAGCATCCCTTAGCCAAAGATCGTTGTATTGGGACAGAAAGACTCTCACTGGAGGTGTTATTTACTCCAGAAGAAGAAAAGTAGATGTCTATCTTATACCAGACACATCTACACAGAGTACTGGAAAGTCCTTAATTGCCCCAATTAGGTGAATCAGATAAAGAAGAGTGGCATAGAGGATCAGAAAGACACTCAGTAGTTCACTTCAAGATCAAGAAAGAGAACTGTCTAGCAATATCACAATGTTACATATTCAGTTCAGCTATTTTACTGTTTAAAGCAAGCTGTATGCTCTTTCTGGCCATTAAATCATAAGCATTAACCTTGGTAGGACTACATGTGTCTGAACAAGATCTGGCCACAAACTAAAGGAACAGACTCCAAATTGGACTGCCCAAACTCTGAGAGATTCTTAACTCAAAAGGAGATTATAAACTCATCTTTCATGTTCTCACTTTTTAAACTACAAATGTATTTTGGCTATTGTCTGTAACAATGTCTGTCTATCAAATTTAATGTATTGAAGTCATGTACAAATGGAGAGTTCAAAGCTAGCCTATGTGATGTAGTAAAGAGCACTGCATGTGCAGTGGTTAAACTCTGCATTTAAATAACTTCATTTTTGAAAGTGCTGAACATCTAAACTGACACAAAATAGGCTCAATTAGAAGTTTCATAAAAGATTTGTCATGTCATATAGAAAATTTCCTGGACTAATAACAAAAAAGCTTCCAAGTGCAAATTCAATCTACATTTGCTTTGCTAAACCAATTAAATAAATCTTAACAGTATAAAATATGAGTCCATTAGACTTTAGAGAACAGGGAGGTAAATACATCAAGCATTAGTAATACGAACGTTTAACTGCAAGGTTTTGTCCATATAGAATCAAGAACTTCAGCAAATGAACACTGGTTGTACACAGAACAATTTTAAAATCATTATGTTGAGAACAAGAACAACTGACATGTTGCACAAAGGAAAAAACATAACTAATAACTATATGTATTTCTGTCCCTATTTATTTGAAGGTGGACTGAATTGCAGTGGACTAATTATCTCAAAGCTGAAAAAGCTCAATGTAGCTATATTTTAAATTATAGCAACAATTTTCTTTTCCTTAATATCTAATGAAAAGAAAGATCAGGAAGGAGCTGTCAGGGTCATGAATCTCCAAGCTCTTGCCCCCACCCCACGTTGTGACAGCACAGTGATTGTTGAGTGTCTGTGGATTCCAACAGGCTGTTGTGGAAATGAAAGTTGCCCCTGTTTTAGAAAAGACCATGTTACACCATTAGTTTGGGTTTAATTTGGTTTCTTTTTTCCTCCTTCTTTTTCTCCTAGCATAACTACTGATTTTCAAAGCAATATACTCTTTAAAAAACTTAGAGGATCACTGGACGGATTAAATATTGACACTTTTCAGAGAATCGTGTGAACTAGACTGACTACTGAAGACTCAAGTAGTCTAGGTTGGTGTGCTTGCAGCCACTGGCAGCTTCAGGAGTTACAGATATGCACTACAGTTGCACAAATTGAAATTTTTCTTTTGAAAAAAGAACTATGCTTGACAGTTATGTTATATTAGTTTTTCCCCATGCAGTTTTCATTAGTTCATTACTATGTCAGATTAGGAAGAGAAATTGAGGGAACTGTGCAGGTGAGACTGGAGGAACAGAGGACTGTCATTACTAATGCTGATGTACAGGAAGAGAAGAGCTTGGTACAGCCATCATTCAGAGAAAAACACTTGCATTTCTTGTACTGTTTTTTTTTGAGCAGAATATTTACCTTTACTCAAAACTAAGATTCCAATGTTGAAAGAAAGACTTCAACTCATAATTCAATTCTGAAGTTACAGCTTTGCTTGAAGATTTTTTTCCTTCATTATTCATGCACAATTGAGTAGCTATCAGGATGTTATAAATGCAATTTGTTTCATAAAGCTGGCATTATGCAGTTAAATGTAATAACTAATAAACATGCATGAATTATAAATCTTTTCCTTTCTAAATGAGTTGTATTGTTTTCCTCAGTCTCTTCAGAGAGACCTCTTCAGTTCTCAGATCCTTAAATACATGTTTGCCGTCACACATATATATGCAGTTTTACATAGTAATATGAAACTATTTTTTTTTTTTACTTTATAAAATGATAAAGCAATGAAAAGACAGTGAGCTAAAAAAATGCAATGGCATACCCTTACAGAGTGAAGAAGTTGTTCTTTATAGGATCTGCAAGGTTTAAATTTAAAGTTGATGAAAATTTTTTAAACATCTTTCAATTATGATGTCAATGTAGGTGTTCCCAAGAGGAAAAAACGAGACAAAGCAAGACTTTTTCTCTTATTTTCCTCTTTTCCAGAGGAAAAATGATGAACCATTTCATATTCAATCCACTCTAATTCTTCACCACTTTCTGACAATACTAGAGATTTGTGCTTCGTGTTCCTATACCCTTAAGCGTGCCAATCTGAATTAAGGACTTAGCTTTACCTAACCCATACAGTGAATCTGCTTGTATCTACAGTTGTACAGAGATGTAACAACAAGGTTGTCTTAGTATTATACTCTGGTCTGCTGGAGTGCTGTGACCCAGCAGCTGAGGAAAAGTTGCTTATTTGCAGAGGAACTGATGGCTGTCAGAAATGACAACTGCAATGTATTTATACTACAATATTTCCAAATCAGACACGTAGCCTTGCCTGTCACTGCAGAATCTGTATTCCAGGACATATGGTAGGGCAGATTCACTACCACATTTATTATACCAACAAAATCCATAGATAACACAGAAAAACCCATGATTGGATTATTAAATCCCTTGTGAACTTTATTGCAATCTCTCATTTGACTAAAATACTCAGAAGCAGGTACTTCATTCCTCAATCTTGTCACATACCATTCCAACATTGTGTAACTGAATTGCTTTACTTGCAGTTCTTAATGCTTGTCCAATTTGTTTTTCAGCTTTTCTTTTTGGAAGGCTGCATGTGATGCCTCAAGGGTTGCATTCCATACTCTTTACAAAGTGGCAAAAGAAACAGTTCCAGAAAAAAAAGAAGGGGAAAAAAAGGGGGAAAAAAAAGGAATTTTTTATGTGGTTATTAAATTTTGCATGTGTCATGGTTTTTCTGATACAAGATGAAAAACCCAAACCCTAAGTTTTGATATACATTTGAGCTGCAGCTGGTAGTGAACTGGGAAATGATAACGGATAGACTCCCAGCAACATTCACTGTCTGTCTTACTGAAAGCCTAAAAGTAAATACGAAATGTTTAAGGCTGACAGGCAGGATGTTTGCTGTCACTGGAACCAGGGAAGTAAAAATTGATCTGAGGGAAAGGAAGGTTTAACTCAGAATGAGGCTAACCAATCCAGAGGGTAGAGGTCAGGTTTTAAACTGACCATAAGTACATTTTTTCGATGGCTTACCATTGTATAGCTCCACATGCTCAAAATAAAGGGTTTAAAGATTACCATGTCTTCTGACATTTATATTCTAGATACAGAAAGTTTAAAAAGAAGCATATAAGTGGGTAGATTACTCAAAAACTAAGAGTAATAAAAAGATGGGCAAAAGAATTGGTTTTTAAAGAAGGATTTGAAAGGCATATTGATCCTTGATCCACAGAAAGCAAGAATTGCAAACACTGGTGTGACATATAGATATATACAGAACTCAACAATTTGGGAAAAGGGATGAGAGTCTGGGAGGGAAAAGATGTTTCAGGAGAGGCGAGTTACAAAACAATACAGAAAAATAAAGAGCTTAAATTCAGTGTGGATTTTGGAGGACGAAGTGTCTTCCCTGTCTGACAGCTTCAGAGTGACATAAAATGGAGCCACAAAACTTACTTTAGCTGTAGCGCTCTGAGTAAAACGTAATGTATTTCTTCTGGTGGAGGAGTCAAGTCTAATCAAAGGGAAGAGATGACTAAGAAGTGTGAAGATGTATTGACTTAGACAGTAAAGCACTATCTAATCCATCACTGGATGGATGGCAGTGTGTACCACTGGCTATATTTTATCAAATACGTTGTTGTGTAAAAGATGGGTTTTAGAAAAAAAGTATAGACAATGAGTTAATGGGATGTGGATAGAGCCTGGAAGGCAAGAAAAAATGATGAAGAAATCTGAAATAGCCCTCAAGTTCTGCTCCACAGAGGCAAAGCACAGGGAAAAATAAAAGAGCATGGACATGAACAGGGAAGCGACAGCTCTCTATAACATCCAGAGTGAGATTAGAAGCTTTTAGAAATACAGGAGCGGGAGTTTAGGCTGCATCACAAATATAGGCAGAAATGCTTGAGCATTGAAAATAACACTGGGCACCGTTTAGAGGAAAGAATTTATAGAAAGATGAGGATAGAGGTAGAGATTGTCCCTACCCATGGCAGGGGGGTTGGAACTAGATGATCTTTGAGGTCCCTTGCAACTCTAACCATTCTATGATTCTATGATTCTATGAGTTAAGTAGATATTCAATAGATTTTATCCATTGAATAATCAATGAATGAAAGGGTCCTTTACTCTGGGTCCTTTACTCTTTAGTTAGACTAGGTTTAAGTATTTCAGAAGAGGAAAAAGTTAATTTAGAGAGGTTGCTAACTGTTATAGAGCAACTCTCAAACTCATGAGATTCTGCCATATAATTGATTACTGGCACAAAGCCTTGAGTCTGTAAAGTTCATGGTACCTTTGGGAAATAATGTAAAATAGATTAGAAGATTAAATGTGAGAAAATTTGTTTTCACTGGCTGTATTACTAATCTTTTTCTAAGGTTTCATTAAGACTTTCCACTGAGCAGTCAGACAGCAGCTTCCTGATCAATGGGGTAACTCATTCTATAGAGAACGCTTAGAAAACTAGGTATGGGTGTGTGAGACCAACAACTGGCTTATTCTTTAAAAAAAAAAAACAATAAATTTCAGTAAGTTTTGACGAATAAGCATCTATAAAATGAAAACAATTCTTTATGAAATTATACACTTGTTACTTGTCTGTTTTAAAATGTTTTTTGTGCTGAACTTCATATATCGTCAAACTCAAAATATGCTACTATGATAATTTCTTTTTGATAGAAGCAATCTAGTATGGACAATATACATCCAAAATTTGACATCTTCAGCTCTGATTCTGCAGCCAGATTTACTAGCAGAAACCCAACTAATATCTCTGAAGCTATTAATGAATTCAGAAACTGATAGCCTTGATTGCATTTATTTGTTTTTTAGCAAGAAAGAACTACAATTATTTTTGGTGTTCAGTGGACTGTGCTATTTATGGGCTAGTCTAGACTTGATCTATTACTTTAATTGATGTTGATTGTATAACTAATGGAGACAGTTTTAGGGGTACCATAAAATCTGCAACATGTTATCTTGCACTGTAATGCAATTAGGTCACGCAAGCTAAGTGGGATCTGTAGTGGAGGGGTTATGAGTATCCTCACCGCTTCTGCCTTCTGAATTAATGCTAGATTAAAGACTTTGTAAATAAAAGTTTGTCGTGGGTTAGGTTGTAAACCACCACACACACACAGCTGGTCACTCCCCCTCCCCCACCCCCAGGAATGAGGGAGAGAATTAAAGAAGAAACGGGAAACCCGTGGGTTGAGATAACAATGATTTAATACAGATGATTTAATACAGTGTAGATGCTCACCACCCCCTCGTATGTGAAGCCCGTCTCGTCCCGAAGCTGCAATCCCGGACGAACGCGAGGCCCCGAAATAGAGAGGGGCAGAGAGAGAGAGAGAGAGAAGGAAGGAAAAGCAACAGAGCGAAGCACAGCAAGCGCAAAAGCCAAAGCGCAAAAGAGCCAAAGCGCAAAAAGCCTTTCTTCCCGGCTGCCCCTCACTTTTATACTGGGCATGACGCTGCATGATATGGAATACTGATTGGCCAGTTTGGCCCTCAATCTTAAGTTCCACCACAAATGACAAGGGGAATCGTGTCCCCCTTGTCCCAGCTATGCTCCCCCCTTATCCCGCCGAGCTTCTGCACTCCGGCACACTGAAAAGTCCTTGGAGTCTCACTTCCAACCACAAACATCAGCTTGCTATCAACATTCTTCTCAGAGTGAGCCTCTGAGTAAAACCAAAACACGGAGCTCTTCTGGCTGTTAAAAAAACCCCAACTCTGTCCCAGCTAAAACTGGGACAAAGTTTCATAGAAGAGAAGTAGACCAGGTACACTAACAACTTTCAGTTGCCATGATGACAATTTCAAGCTTAATTATCAGATTTCCTGTAGACTTCAGAAAATTGACACTAGGCAGAGTGAAAAGAGGTCTCTGATGAATAGCTACACGTCAAGCTAATAGGTATTTCAGATCCACGATGGTGAGTAGCATAGGCTCTCTGTGAGCATATGGACTCATCTAAAGCTGCTTTCAGCGAGCAGGATTGTGCTAGCCTATATCTCTGTGACCTGTCAAATAAAGCTAGTTCCATTTGGATAGGGAACATCTCTCCAAAGCCTGCATACTTCTGCATATATCTCCCCATGGAAATCTCTCCTATCCAGTAAGAAGCTGGAGCTTCATTTCATTAAACTGGTGCACCATTATTCAAAGGGATAGTAGGGAAGGAGAAGAGATTACTATCTCTGTCTTGTAGCAGATTAGCCTCCATAATTTTTTAAGAGACGCTTATCTCATTTCACTTCCAGCTTTAATTTGTCTGTTTACTAATGTTATGTTTGGTAGTATCTGTTAGGTCATGGCAGAGATAATTTTGTAACCTAAGCAGAACACTTCCTACCCTGCATCCTCTGCTTTTTTTTTAAAAAAAAGAAACTTTAAAGAAAAAACATCAACAAAACGTCTGGATGATATGGCCAACCTGTCAAGAGTGGTGAACAGACTTTCTTATCCTTAGCATATGACAAACGTGATTATCAATAAAGGCTTAAATGACCCTTTCCACTATTCTGTATGTCACTTATAAATAACCTCAAACCATGGCAATAAAATAATACTTTGCTATCGAGCTTTCTAATGGCAAAAATTGTTTTTTTTTTTAATTTTCTATTTTGCCCAATAAATAGCTAAATAATCAAAGCTTGGTAGCAGGGAGTGAATAAATCTCTAAAAAATATACATGATTATTTTCTTTCGAGTGTTTTAAGGTAAACTTCCAGCACACTTTTCCTCTGAAAAAACTGTAAACTATTGACTCAATTTAGTGACAGAAGGCTTTCATTTTTGTGTGTGTGTCTTAAATCATATCAATATCAGAAATATATGGTTAATAAGTAAAATAGTTATTTCAGTTGAACACAATACACAGGCAGGAAGGAACTTTCATTAATATGGTCAAGAGTAAGTTCAACAAGTCTGAATGAGCACTTTCATCATCTGTTTTTTCCTTTTTACGATACCAGCAACTACAGTATAGTTTGGGAGGAAAGGGAATTTTAGAGTTTGGGAAAAAGAAGGACAAAAAAAGAGCTGTTCACTGAAAAAAATACATTTCTTTGCAAGTAAAGTTCAAACAAGATCAATTGCTAATTTAAACTTTTATTTGGTTCTAAATACTAGGACTAAAGTGAAGCATTTTTACTTAGAAGGAAATAAGCATTTGTACACTGTGATTCATCTCACTGAAAAGTCACTGTCTAAAACATATCAGATGAAGCGTGTCTGAAAATGCCCATTTCTCTTCACTGGATACAAAAAACAGCCTGAGATGTCTGATTCAGACATAGATACCAAAAGGGAGGAATTCCATTCATGTTTTCCCTTAGTAATTCCTTTCTCTGTTTTGCTGCCTTTTTATGGACAGCACATAAGCAATAAGCCACTGTCTCTAGCTCCAAAGCATAGACCTACAGCACTGACCTACACCTTTCCTGAGCACAGAAATGTCCTAATTCTGACAATAACACAAGGTTAGATTCTAAATCTTCCTCACCTATGACACTATGGATGGTACATCTGGCCTACTGTAGACTGCTGCAAGTTATCTTCCTTTAAAAACCTTGAGTTTGGTTGCCTATCTCAAGACAGTTCCCTTTATGCATCTCACAGGCCAGTTCTCTGATTGCAGGTATCAGTCTTTCCTGCTTCCCCCCGGCTTTATCCAGAATGCAGTTCTGCTACTGCTAGAGTTTCCGCTCAATAGATTCATCACAGTACAACACACAGAGGACAGACTATTACCTGCATGCCCCAGAGTAGGATCCTAATAGCTTTACTGCAGGATATTTGAAAGTAGAAAGAGATACCCATAAAGAGCTTAACAGCCACAGTGGACTCATGCCCTCAAGTTGTGTTAATGGGGGAAGTAATCTATGGTCTGTCTGTATATTTGACTCATCCACAGCACCTGGTAAGATCAGAAACTCAGTTCATTCACTGCATTCAAATGAAACATCTGATTTTAGGTGGAATAAATTACCTGTATGGCAGGACAGTAAGGTAGGGAGCTGCTTCATTTCAATGCAGTAAGTGAACTGAGATTCTGATCTTGTCAGGTTCTGTGGGTGTGTCAAAGATACATACTCTTCAGCCTAAAGGTAGGACGTCTATTGTACACATCATTCACTCTGATTCTCTTAACTCCTCAAAGTAATGTTCTATCTTTTGTGTAGCTTTTGGTATTCAGCAAAATGCTTCTTTTTCCAGGAGAAGCTTCAAGGTGTTATACTGGGGTAAGGTATCAGGGACCCCAGTGCTATGTGTGCCCATATAGTAATGTGATTTGGCTCAAAGTTTTGTTAGTTTATTTTGGGGTGGAGGTGATTCATTCCCACTGAAGATTAAATGCCATTTTTAGATTAACATGTCCCTATCTGGAGTTAGGGAAGTTTTGGGTTCATTCTTGCTAGCTTCTGGAAAAAGCTTTGGATAGTTCATACTGTTGTAACACTGGATGCCAGCTAACTCAAAAGAAACAATGCTTAAACAAGGCATTAGAGTGATCTCTGATTTTCTTAGACCACATCAAAGATACATGTCATTTTGAGGACAAGTTTTACTTTTATTAAAAGTACAGACATAACAATCTGGTATAATTTTCCTGACCTAAATCTAAATAATGAAACTCTGTTGGAAACACGATATAAACACTCAAGGTGTATGTGCATGCTAGCTGGTCAAAATAGTTTCTGTAAAGTTTACGAAGATCTTACTGGCCTGAAAAAGTGAGAAATATCTGATTTCACTCTATCATTCTCAGTGTTACATTCCTATTTAGACTAGATTCTGGACTTTTTCCATAGTCAACAGGCAGATATATAAACTTCCAGGTAACATACCTTTCCTAAGCATTTAAAACAAGCAAGATGAATTCAGTTATTCCCAACAATAAAAGAGAGAGTGCTAAAGCATGCAAGAGCACTTTAGCTTTTACATAGCTAAAATGAGTTGACATGAATCTTACCTACCTCAATATTTGGCAACCACATCTATAGGACTAGTTATGACTTCACCAGACAGATGAAAAGAATGTACCATTGGCTTCCAATGACTGGAGAACCCCAAAACGTAACAAGCAGTATGGTAAATATATGCAAAAAAAGCATTTGCAAGATATGTAGAAAAAGGAGAAATTAACATTATCTCTTGTCTCTCTGGATTGACAAAGTTCTAAGCCAAACTAAAGAAAAAATGTTACTGAATACGAATAAAATGAATTCAGAAATGCTAGTTTTCCTTACATGCACACCTGCCCAGCAATACGGATTTAAGTAAATGCACAAAACCACTAACTCCTTAGACACACTTTTTCACCCTCTTTGTTATTACTGTAGTATCTTTTCAAAGTAGCATATATATCAAAGTATAGATGTGCAAAAATCAAACCCCAAATGTAGAATATAATTGCAGGAAAATTATTTTGTATATTGATTTCTTGAATGAAATACTATGACAATAAAGAGATTGAATGAAGCATTATCTTGAAGAAACACCAGTTTAAGCCACTGATATGTTTCAGCCTTTGCAGAAAAAAAAAAATCTCTTTTTTTGGTCTTTTTTTTTTTAATGGATTGAAGTCTGCCCAATAAAGGGGAAAACTCCAACAAATTGCAAAGAAAATTGAGGTCCTTGTAAACTCATTCTCTACTAGATCAGAATTCCTTATTGCTAACTGTGTAATCAAAGGAGCAACTTGGCATCTGTAGTACACCTGAGGTACATGAAATCCCAGGAAAGAGCAAATGAATTGCGTTATCCCTACAGTTATGGGATAACTTTATGGTTATACTGGACCTCCGGGGTTCAATTGAGCATCTACCTTCATGAAATATCATTGAAGGAATTAAATCAGGCTATTTCACTTTTTCTGAACAGTATGCTCATTCTTGTGGCGCTTCACTGGACTCTCTCCATTATCTCTAGCTCTCTTTTGTACTGGGGAGCCTAAAACTGAACACAGTACTTGGTGTCACCTCACCAGTGCTGAATAGAGAAGGATCTCCTCCCTTGACCTGCTGCCAATACTTTGCCTAATGCAGTCAGATTTAGGAGGCAGCTGAACAATGTTTTCATGGTAATCGCTTTCTAATGAAAGGTTCTGATGGGAGCAAATAGAGCATTTGCAGAAAATGAACATTATTACACTAAGAAATTGATAAACTTCAGTTACAGAATGTGCTGCTTTTGACTGGGATAGAGCTAATTTTTGCCATAGTAGCTAGTACGGGGCTCTGCTTTGGATTTGTGCTGGAACCAGTGTTGATTGTGCTGGGATGTTTTAGTTACTGCTGAGCAGTGCTCAGAGTCAAGGCTTTTTCTACCTCTCCCACCACCTCACCAGTGAGTAAGCTGGGGGTGCACAAGAAGGTGGGAGGGGACACAGTTGGGACAGCTGACCCCAACTGACTAAAGGGACGTTCCATACCATATGATGTCATGTTCAGCATATAAAGTTGGTGGAAGAAGAAGGAAGGGAGAGACGTTCAGAGTGATGGCATTTGTCTTCCCAAGTAACCACTACGTGTGACGGAGCCCTGCTTTCTTGGAGATGGCCGAACACCTGTCTGCCGATGGGAAATGATGAATAAATTCCTTGTTTTGCTTTGCTTACGTGAGCAGCTTTCGCTTAACTTATTTATCAATCTATGAGTTTTCTCATTTTACCCTTCTGATTCTCTCCCCCACCCCACTGGGGGGAGTGAGCCAGTGGCTGTGTGGTGCTTAGTTGCCAGCTAGGGTTAAACCATAACACTGTACTAGTTACCTGTCTGTGAATATGCGTCAGGATGTATGTACATCACTGTCTGACCTCCAAATTGTCAAAAATCTGTCAAAAAGTGTCACAGCACATTATTATTATTATTTTTTTAAGTGTATTAGGACAAAAAAGCCTACACTGGTGCAGTGGAAAAAATTTGTTTCAGCTTTTTATTTAAATTTTAATCTTACATCTTAAGATGTAATATCTTTACAAAACCTGGTAGTCAGCAAGAAGAAAACTGTTGAGTATGTGATCCAAAAGGTTTCCAGTAGCAGATGACAAGTCGTTATTTTACCTAAATAGTATTTTCCAGAACAGGAAGTTTTCCTTTGTTTCTATTCTATTATTTTCCAAGTTGTAGATTCTGTAATTTGTTTGAAGACCACTGAGTCTTCAACTGGCTTCTGTATATCTCATTTAAGACCACAGTATACTAGCAGTTAACATCTATTTAGTGTGTAGAATGTAATAGAGACTTTTCTTTGTTATATATTTTATAGAAACTACTGTATAGTAGTTGGAAGTGGCAGAGAGTAATAATATCAAGGTGGTAGAGAATTTCAAAAGGGTTGTTATTCCTTTTTAAAAATAATGTAGGTATTGAGCTAAAGAACTCCTGAGTTATATTTACATTAAATTTACCGATTCACTAACACTTCTTTATGGTCCTAAGAATACTAGCCTAGCAGAATATTGAAAATCAATGCTCTTTTTCTTATGCTATTCTAGATCCAAAGATACATGTAAAAATTAGTAAAAATTTAGAAGACTTGGTCCAAAGGTTCTTCTAATGTAATTCTAGATGCTGAATTTATCAGAAGAGCTTGTATTGTCTGCTGGTAGGATTTCAAATTGCTGATAAATTCTCCTGATGAGTGCCTTTAGCTCCTAAATCAGCAAAGGTCCAATAAATGCCAGGGACCTCAGCACTCTTTCTGTGATAGAAACGTGAGCTGTGTTCTGATAAAACCAAATTCTTTTGAAAACTAACTGTAAAATGACTCTGTGACAGTAATTCTGTATCATCCTCCATATATCTACCACTAAGGAAAGATTAAAGTGGTGTAGCCAGTTCATCTCTTTTCCCTGTAGAGGTGTAGTAGTGTTCAAGCAGGTCAAAATGTGGAATTAAGAGGATTTTAACCCTTCTATTACTACTGGTCAATGTAACTTGCTTCTTTATTGGAGGGCACAGTTCAGATCACATCTTGCATTTAGACTGAGACTGAATCCTAGTCCTTTGACACATTATGTCAGTTTAAACTTGTCACTTTGTCTTCCAGGATATATTATCTTCTCTATTTATAGGATAACACCTTTTTAGGTTTATGTCACTTGACTATAGTTGTCTTATCTAAACTAGTTTGTTTAGGCTTCTTTATACAGTCAGTGTGTACTGACTAACAATTCCCCAAAGTGATTCATTTAAATTGCCTTGCTAGATATTTTAAAAGGGAAATAAATGCTCCTTTAAAGTGTCTTTCTCTTTATTTACTGACCATAGAAATAACCTATATAACTAGTTTAGTCTAGATCCTTAAGTTTTCAATAGTTAAAGATGGTTGGAATAAACACCAGTCTGCTGCCACTACTATCAGCCAATAATCTACAGTAGACAGTATAGTCAATTGTATTTCCTAAAATGTTCTTAAAATTTTTGTAGCATCAAAAGCCTGCCAGAAAATCTAACTGTGGCAATATTTGTCTCTAAAATAACGCTAAAGGAAGAAAAATCAGACACATAGCGGTGTTTATTTCAGAGGTTTGAATACAATCTTTCTACTCCGGGCATGTTATTTCCAAAGGCTAACCTCCTTCTTCTCAGTTTTTATGAAATGTAAGTGAACTGCTGCCAGTCCACCTTTAGCTAAAACTGATCAACAATGGAAAACCCACAAGCTTAATAAAAACCCGCAAATCTCAATTGACTTCGAGCCATACACCCTTGCACACCCAAAGCAGTGTGGAAAAAAAGACCAACATACCACAAAAAAAAACTAAATAACAAAAAATTCCTAAAACCCTGGAAGATATATGAATAAACCCTAGCTAAGCAGAAATGTGTTCAATATTCGAGTGCACAAACTGGACAGCCATTCAATAACTGCAGGAGGAAACACATATGAGGGCATACGATACTAGCAGGATTCCAAAAGCTGTGCTTGTGTTAGGCAGGACACAGCATGGTAAGAGGTGGTGGACTGAGCCATCATGCCTGCAGAGTTTCAGAGGAAGCACTACTAATGCTTGGCTGAAAGCTTACTGAGAAGCAAGCTGTGTCAGAATACACTTTTTAATTGGAGCTCTAGAGGCCATAGGCACATCTTCGTCAAGCTCAGACACAATCTCCTTGGAAAAGAAAGTATTCGCAGTATTGCTGACGATCAATATTTTTGTACTGTAAATATTTAGCAAGCAAATTTTATCAATGGCTCTTGTGTGTTTGGATGAGGGAAGTGGGACTAACCGTATCTGCAAATGCAGCCAAGCAAACACACTTTGACTCACTGATTTGCATATTAGAAATATGTGATTCATGCATATAATTGTAGTAAATTAGAGGAAAATCACTGAATTGCCTGCAACTGGAAAATTAGGCAGATATTTAGCTTCTTCCATTCTGAGTTTACAGTCGTTATTTTATATTGTTGTAGTTTAGCCCCGCCAGCAGCTCAGCCACCACAAGCTTGCTCGTTCACTCCTCCCCCTAAGTGGGGTGGAGAGGAGAAAATGTAACCAAAGGGCTGAGGGTTGAGGGTAACAGGGAGGGATCACCCACAGACTGTGGCCCTGGGCAAAACGGACTCAGTCTGGGGACAAATCAATTTAATTCGTTAACGGCTCATTCAGACAGGATGAAAAGAAACAACACCAGATGTCAAAAACAACTTCAACATCCTCCAGTCAGGTAGTGGTGGCCCAGCATGGGCAGCTGCCCGCTGGGAAGGCTGGGGGCCAACCCCCACCTCCACTGTCTCTTTCAGTGTAGGTCCAGCCCCTGTTCGGGCTCCTTTGTCCCCGTCTTAAATAGGGCATTGGCAGAGGCACTGACTGGCTCAGCCCTGGCCAGAGGGGATGGGGAGGGTCTGACCCGGCCAGAGAGCAGTCCGAGTGATTTTAGAGCTGTGGAAGCTTTACACAGCTACTTACAAGGGCCATTTCTGCAGCCCCTCCTGCAAACCCAGCACATATATAAATCCTTAGCATAGAGAATAAGCAAGAGGGAAAAAGCCACAAAATTCCAGCTTTGTTAGTTGCCACTGTTTGATGGAAATAGATATGATAGTGAGAGGGGCTTATATTATGTACTGCAACCTTCTTAGAAATCTTTGCTGGCAAAATTTTTGCATGTTTGTAGTTGGAGTATTTTCAGGTTTTTTACCATGGAATTTTGGAGATAGACACTTAAAAAAGAGCTGTGAGATGACAAGGAAAATGCTGCATTTGCTTCCTGCTTTTCCTGGTGACTTCCAGAGCATTAAACCAAAAACCAGAATGCAGCTATAGTTTTAGGTGTCATCAGCTCCCAGTATGACATAGTATCTAATTGCTGGTCAGCATGTGTGTAGCTTTTTCAAAATTGGGTTTGGGAGGAGTAGAAGAGTTTCCACTATTTCTATACCACTGAGTATTTGAACTCTAATGACTGTTGACATTCATTTTTTTCTGTGTCACTTTCTAATACATCTGGACTGCAGTTAGATATAAGCCTAGGCTTTCAACATCTCTTTGACCTCTGATTTTACAAATCCTGTAACACCAGCATGATATGATCTTGTAACATCAATAGGTGAAATGACATCTTTCTGGGATTCCCTTTAACTATGTTAATACATTATTTCAAAGTGCTATTTGAAAAGATAGACAGTTTCTTGCCTAAAGGCAGTATATTCCAGCAAGTTTATGTGCAGTAAACAGCCTAGTTATTTTTCATTAGCAGCATACCTACAGAAACAAAGATGATTAGAACTAAATTACAGGTTATACATTATCTGCATTTTGGCGGGGTTTTTTTCTATTAATATTTCAGGTTCTGTAGCTCAGTAGTACACATTGCTTTTTTATCACTGTTGTTTCTGTTAAACTACATGAAAATGTAGTTTGTGTTTCTATACTGGCTTACAGTGTGCAATGACTTATAAAGAAGTGAAAAAATGTAAATTATTTAAATAGTTAGATCCTTCCATTTTGTTTAGATCCAATGCCCATTTCCGCACTCTCAATTTTTTTCATGATCGGAGAGAGGCCAAGTACAGAACATGTATCAACAGGCACAACAGTGAGACTCATTGCTGAAATATCATTGAATTCAGCATGATAAGTTATTCTTTAAGTGCTGTTGTGCATTTTTATTGCCTAGTTAAGCAGTAAAATGAATGTGTCATTGGTTATGGATATATCTATCTATCTATCTCAGCATGTCTTAGCTAGTAGGTCTGGAAGAAAAATACTGCTTCTTAGAATCTGTGATTTTCACATAGGAAAAAACATATAAACCCAGATTGTTTAGTTGTGACTATTTAAAGGAACTTTCAGCCATAGTGCTATGCAAAGTAAAGGAAAAATGATTCAAAGTATGCTCATAAGATGAATGTACTGGATATTTGTATGCACATACAATTATGCATAATAAATTAAACATATTCTACTCAAGATGGTCATATCTAAGACTATAGAATGGTATATAACTGTGGAGGGATCATGGACCATACAGAGCTCTATATAAGATACTAGAGGGATCATATAGTACTTAAAAGGACTAGATAGTAAAAATATATTTCAATTTTTTCTATCCACAAAATCTTTGTGGAACAATGTCTTCCATATTCATTAAACACAGCACATATTTAACATTTCTTTAAAAAATTGCTTTCTATATAATAACACCTTTCCTGTAAACTAATGGTTAACTAACATAAAGCTTAGCCTGCAAAACGAGATTTTAAGAACTGTAATACAATGAAGGGGAGGGAATTACTAGTAATGTTTTTGCAAATGTGAAGGTCTAAGCAAATGTAAGGAAATGATAAAAATGTCTTTTGCTGAATCTGCTTCCAGTCAAAAAGTTAGGTTAGTGGGCATGAAAGTACTTTTATGAGATTGAAATAAATAGCAAACTTTAACTATATATGATTTGGGGACTGTATTTAACTCATGTTAATCAACTAGTTTGAGAGTCAGTACCTGTAGTAAGACTAATAGCAAGGCAGGGGTAATATTTACTTACATCCTCTGTGATGGATGGATAAGTAACTACCACATGTAGAGTGGATTAGCTAGCAAGAGGTGGGTAATATAAATTCAGTATCATCATTAAGACCATGACTTTAGGTGACTAATAAAATGATGTAAGTTCCCAAGCTCACGTTTTGAAGATATTTTGAAAGAATTAGTGTAGTGATATCCCTTATGCTAATTTAAAAAAGCACCCCCACTGTGACCTGTAGCCAGTGTTTACGATAGCAGTAGTACGGCCATGTAGGCTAGCACCCACCTGCTTCATAACCTGCTGGGAGGAAACTGCAAGACTTGCTCATATCAGAGCATCCGAGGTGTTTCTGTACACCTATAGCTAGATCTATTAGGACAGAAATCAAAACCAGTTACATTTTTAGACAGTGAAACTCAAAACAATACAGAATAGAAATAAAATACTTTGGAAACAAACACTCCGAGACTCTCTGAGTCTGTAAAAGATGGACCGTTTCCACCAGATTTTCTCTCAGATTAGCAACATTTAGCAGTTTCCTGCTTGCAACAGACTTTGCACAATCGCTCCCTTATCATCTGCAAGATCAGTCTGTGTGTCTGCCCCTTGTCAGTGCTGTGGGGTCCCTGCTATCTGTCACTGTCTCTCCCTCCACCAACTCAGCTTTCTTGTAGCCCTTCTCCCATGTGAGTATGCTAAACTGCTCTCAGAAAAAGATCAAAGACATACTCTTTACAAAAGGGCTTTTACCCTATGTGGGCAACTAGGAAAGACAACGAGATGATCTCCATCATCTTTGTTCAGACGCAACATTTGAACAGAGTGTTCATTAACATACAAACTAAGAAATAACAGATAAAACTGATTCTGCATGACCGCAAACCTACCATTTAATTTTAATTAAGGAGTTATGGAACTGTTATGGATATGTTAACTATTAGAAATAGAATAGAACAGAATAGAATAGAATAGAATAGAAAGTTAAATAATAGTTTAATAATGAATGACTGTTACAGGCAGCCTGTGTCAATTTAACATTAGTTAAGCTAGTTAGATTATCAGGTTATACTGAAGGTATAAAATAGAGAAGAGTATAGTTTTCCACAAGCAAATCTTAAAAAGAAACAACTTGATTGCTAAGTCACCTATAAATGTCAGGCCAATGGCATGAGCTTTAATAAGGCCAAGTGCAGAGTCCTTCACTTGGGGTGTAAAAACCCCAAGCATCGCTATAGGCTCGGGGAACAGTGGCTGGAGAGCTGCCTGGCGGAGAAGGACCTGGGGGTGTTGGTTGACTACCGGCTTGATATGAGCCAGCAGTGTGCCCAGGTGGCCAAGAAGGCCAATGGGATACTGGCGTGTATCAAGAATAGTGTGACCAGCAGGAACAGGGAAGTGATCCTGCCCCTGTACTTGGCACTGGTGAGGCCGCACCTGGAATATTGTGTCCAGTTTTGGGCCCCTCGCTTTAAGAGAGATATTGAGCTCCTGGAGCAAGTCCAAAGAAGGGCGACTAAACTGGTCAAGGGGCTGGAAAACAAAACTTATGGGGAGCAGCTGAGGGAGTTGGGGCTGTTTAGCCTGGAGAAGAGGAGGCTGAGGGGAGACCTGATTACAGCCTACAAATACTTGAGAAGGGATGGTGGGGAGGTGGGGGAAGGGCTCTTTACATTAGTGATGGGTGATAGGACAAGAGGAAATGGGTATAAGCTTAGTCAGGGGAGGCTCAGGTTGGATGTTAGAAAGAATTTCTTCTCTGAAAGGGTTGTCAGCCACTGGAATAGGCTGCCCAGGGAAGTGGTTGAGTCCCCATCCCTGGATGTGTTTAAGAAAAGGGTGGATGAACTACTTAGGGATACGGTTTAATGCGGGATTAGGGACAGTTGGACTGGATGATCTCTAAGGTCTTTTTCAACCTAGAAATTCTATGAAATTCTATAAATGTGTTTTTTTAAGCTTTTTGAGTTAAGATCAAGTCATACAATATTATCTTATTACGTTGTATACAGTAATATATTTCATATTATTAGGATAATCAAGCGATTTTGTCATAGAGATAACTTTCTTTTGGCTGAATATCTGCTTAGGCTGATGTTCTCACCTGCAGATGTCCAAGATCTGTTTGAAGCTTACTCAGTTCAGCTAAGCAAATTTCTTTATGATACAATGATACAATTCTTCTTAAGTGCTTTTTTTTCCCATGTTCATTACTTTTTAATTTTTCTGTTCATTCTTGTTTTTATTTATTCTGTACTAGTATAATTATATTTGAATGCATTTCATGTCATTGTTGCACCTGAATTCTCCATCATCTTTATTGCATTCTTTTTTTTTGTTCATTGTATGGCATAGTTAAATTAACAGGTAAAATTATTGCCTCTGTTGACCTAAAAGTTTAATCAGTTTACATTGGTTCCTTTGATTCTCATCGGTTCATAGCTGATGTTTGGAGATCAGTGTATCACATCAATAAGTACAATTTTGAGGATGTTATTTGTGAGCTTCTTTTGAACAGGCAGCGCTACAGCCCCTTTACTGGTCTGTCAGCAGTGATATTCTCATTACATTAGAACACAATCATGATGTTAATTTGGAGACCATCTTTTGCCAATGCAGAAAAGCAGTCAGACTTATAGCTATGTTCTATATGGCGGGGGGTGGAGAGTTGGAATTAGATGCTCTTTAAGGCTCCTTCCAACCTAAACCATTCTATGATTCTATAATTCTATGATAATGTTTATCCAGATAGCTCTTTATACTAAAATTATGTTAGCTAATGTTGCTATTTTTTAAAATGTGAGGAAGAAATGCCATTCACTCTGAAATATTCCACCAAAAGCAGTATGGTTAAAATTCGTATTCCTGAAATATTTGCTGAGAAGATGTTTTAATTAAGACAGTAACAAGCTATTCAGCTATATTTGGGTATTACACTAGTTTAATTCACACTTCTTTGCTAAATAAACCCACAACAGCAGTCTATGAAGTTAAAATATGGAACACCTATGTTTTTGCTTGGTATCATCTGGTATTTTAACATTTTACACTGCTGAATATAAATATCCAAAGGAAAGATGTGAACCAATCTGGAAGGAAGGGAGGGGCTGATTCATGACAGGGCTTTAAGCAGGTGTAGAACCAACAAATGAATTGCTTCTTAACCATTATGGTGAAAATAATTTGCAATGAATAATTTGTCTAACACATTTAGCCTGTTTTTAGATGTTTTGTCTGTTTATTTGTTTGGAGAAAATACATTAATAAATTATGAATTCAGCTATTTTAGGATATTCATGATGATTTTTATTTCCAGTCTTTGTCTTGATTAGAAATTGTTTCCAGGGAATACTTACCATTTCTATCATGTTTGCTATAATTTCTCAGAGATGTCTTAAAATGTTTCTTTGCCCAGTTGATAGGTAGCTAAACATTTCTTGCTGCAGTTTGAATTCTAAAATTCATATTTGGCATAATGCTGGATCAGTTTAATTTAGTCTAAATAATATTTATATAAAACAATTTGGAAAAGTGTAAGACTAACTAAGTAAATATACACGAAAAGTGGATTCGTACGAATATAATCTTCATATAGTTCTTATCAGTCTTGAAGACATTGTTACAGATGGTAGAAAATTGGGAAATACAGACTTTGGAAATAGGATTGGGAAAAATAGAAAATGGGAAAAACTTTCTTCAATATTGCACGATGAGGCTTATTCTCTAGTATGAATCTTCCTGTACTGTATTTTTCAGCATTACAATTTCAACCTTTCATTGCGGAAAGTAAAGTTATTGCTTTTGTAATACTAAAAGTGCAACCAAATGGATAACTTTGTTCCCAAAGGGGAAGCTAGAGAGTTGACTCTGATTTCAGCTGCTTCTTACTGACATCAAACTGAAACCGTATTTTCTCTTTCAGAGAAGTAAACTGGGAGGTAGGTTTCCCACTGTGACCTGTAAAGTTTGTTAATAATGATCTCCATATTAAACTTGACCTCTGTTTTTTAGCTAAAATTTGTAAACAGTCTAAGCAATTTGTTTGAATGAAAAAGAATATGCATTGAAAATTATGCATTGGTAAGTCCCTCGACACTGTGACCCTTAAAAGTAGGTCAATGTTGATTCCTAATGTGATGGTCTCTCTTTAGAAGTTTATTTGTAGGCTTTTCTAAGCATATGTATGTGTGTAACAAAAAATATGCAAACACACACATACACAAAGTAATGATTAATTAAGTTAATTCAGCAGACATATTGATAAAACATCAGGTCAACTGGTAGATCATTTAGGCTGACTGTTTAGCATTAGTCTCTGCCATGTAGTCAACTTGAAATACATTATCATGTTTGTTTAAGTGATACAAGAGAAAAAAAAATTTCTCCGGGAAACTACATTTAACAAACAGTTTCTGCTTTTTCATTACTTTATAAAATACATAATTATTTCTGAGGTTTTTCAACTGACCTGTCTGTTCTGCGTGCTTAGAAAACTTCATAAAATCATCAACACTTCCTTATTTGGATATATTGGCTTGTAAGCCTCCTATTTGTACTGTACTTTGTTCACAAATAGCTCCAAAATTTTATAGAATACAATGACAAAAATCCCTATCTAAGAAATCAGATTAAGAAGTGGAAACATTGTGCCAAATGATGAGAAAATCTGCAGCTGGTATGTGAGCTCAGTTTTCAGTTTGATGAAGTTCTGTTGTGTGTATAAGGAACAATTATGTCCCTCTCTACAAAAAGTGTCAGCATTTCTAAAATTAGTAACTTTTGAGGTTGAATGAAAAGCAGAACATCTGAATGACTGTATATGACTTTAGCCAAATATAAACGGGTCATGGAAGCTATTTTTCTATCATACTAAAAGTGATACTTTAATTGAGAGTTATCAGAATTAAAATAAGCTTTACCCTGCTCTGTCTGTCATCTTACATTGTAGCTCAAAATTTTGATAGCTGTGAATCAAGGACTTGATCTTATTACTTCAAAGACAAGAACCAGAGCACAAAGCAGAAGATAAAAAACAAAGCAAAGAAAACATAAAATAGGTTGAAGATGGAGAGAAGCAGAAAATGTACTTTGATTAATTAAAAGGTTAATTACCGAAAGACTTTTTCCACACAGCATACTGGTAATTAGAAAGTCTGAGCAATGTGTGATTTCCTTTAACACTATGCAAAAAGCCAACACGACACAATAAACTGCTCGATTCTTCTTGTGTTTGTGAAACACATAACCTCGTATTTCATTTCACTCTAGCGTAAAAGAAAGCACCTTTTCTTTTTTCTTTCTTTTTTAATAGATAAAAAACAAGGTAAAAAAATGAGAGATTGGTAGGACGAGGCCAATTAGACACCATGGGCTAGTGTTCTTGTCTACCACTACTGCCTTAGCTCTGATCTGTGAAGCACACTGGGCACAGGACAGAACTGTGCTCTCCAGTAGGATTTCTGGTCATGTCAAGAGGAATCTTATGGTGTCTTTTACAAATTATTGAGTCTCCTTGAAAGTTACATTTATTTTCCAACATTTTGAGAAAAGTGTTGTTCTCATAAGAATTAAAAGCAGAATGTTAAAAATATTCCATGAGAATAGCATTTCCAGTAGAGCATCAGGCTGTCCTGATTATGTCCTACCAGAAACTCCTAACTTCTTCTGACTCTTGAAAACACTCTCAGTGAAATCAGCATTAGCGCGTTGGGGAAGCTACTGACAAAAAGAAAAATGTGTGCAGAGCCCAGAAATCTCATGAGCTTTGAGACCTCCTGGGTATACCTCAGGGGCTGCAGGACTATTAAATTGCTGATTTCCAAGGAGGTATAGAAATAAGTAGAAAGGAGACAATACTGGATGATGAATTTGAGAGAATCCGGAACTGGAATATCATGGGATTCAAGTCTACATTGCTGGTGGAAGTGTAAATTTAACAAGAAGATTTGATGGGAAATATTTTTATAGGGTAATCAAAAAGACAGACTGTAGTTACCAGTGTAGTACCAAGACCAGACAAGGTATAAGACCAAGACTTAGCTCCTGGGTTACCACCTCTATCTCTTTGAGACATGAAAGCAGTACCCTGAAACTGGCTGACAGTAACATCAACAGAAATAGCAATGCTTTCAACAATTAAGAAAGAATTCATCCTATGGTTTTAGTCATCTAAGAGCTAGTCGTGTAATCTAAGCTACTTACATAGGTGCTCATCATAAAATAATTAAACCCATGCTAAGATAACTTTAAGGAAGTTCCTCTGAATAGACAAACTGTCTCTCTCCATTTATTCCACTTTTTTAAGACTAAAGCTAGGTGAGATGACTCCTCTTTTTAAAGTCTCAGTGTAATTTTTGAGGGGCCTAGAAAATCAAAACCATTTTATCCAGATTTTATTTTAAGGAGGTTTATAAAATTACATCACAGCGTAAACAAAAGAACACAGAAATAACAAGTGCATAGTAAGCAGCATGATTCAAGCAGGAAGAAAAAAAAAAAGCAAAATCTTAACAGTGCTGTGCAATTAATTTGTCAAGGATGTAAAAATCCACACTGTCACTGACTACTGATAGAGACAGCTTATTGTCCTCCACGGACATCTAGCATGAATTGCTCTTATAAAATTCCTTTTATTCTTTATTGCAGAGTCAAGATATCCATTCCAATGCATGTTGCTATCTGGATAATTCATTAAATCTACCAAGCACAGGTTAAAAATTTGAAAATAAGGCTTGTCTTTTCAACCTAAGAGTTGCTTTTCTTTAACTAGCCCATGTTAACAGCAGCTGACTAATGAAGTCATAAATTAAGAAGTATGAGGTAGTGGAATAAGAAAGATAAAAGAAAATATCCCTTAACCAAAGAAAGGGTTCACCCAGTCCTCCAGACTTTGAGATAGAAGTTTTGACTCAATTTAGTTTAACTCAAGCAAGCCCCAGCCATGTGGGATTAAAAAAAAAGATTGACAAGGAAGAAAGTGTGATCATTTCCCACTCCCCTTCACCCCTCAAATAACAGGAAGTAGTCGAAACCTGGAAGTCTACTAACAGCTGCTCCTGCAGCATATGTTGTAACCACCATGGCAACTAGCAGCTTAAGTATCTTTTCCCTGTTGTGGCACAAGATTACAAATGAAGATATAATTTTCTTTCTCCATTCTTCTACTCATTCTTCTAGCTCCAAGTGAGGAACAGCATTCTGCAGAGTACTGTGATATCAGGAGAAATAAAAGGAAATTGCATACTGGAAAACAGCTCTGCTTTTGAACAACAAAACTGTGCTGCAAAATTTATAAAGCTGTTAAACTTGGATCATTAAATAAAAAATTCAGGTCCTTTATCTTGTCTGAAAACTGCATATATTTTCATCTGAACAGACATAATTTTTTTATAGTATATAATTTCTGATGGAGATCACAGAAAAGAAATAGGTTAGACTGAGAAAGCTCTGCCAACAAGATAAACCTATAGTCACAGACACATCTAATTCCCCAAGCTTTCATCATTAATGTTTTATGGCTCTCACTGATCTGCCCAATCTTGAAGAAAAATGTATCATTCATTTAAGCAGGCAGGGCACAGTAATAGAATTTATCTGTATCAAAAGGAGATAAAATGCAAACTACAATAGAGATGTCACAGCAAAGTATTGAGTTTGCTCACTGTTACTTGAAACACTGATCCCTGCAAGGAGTGTTTTATTTGAACAGCAGAAATAACATTAGCATACACATGTATGACGGCATTGCTGTTGAGAGGAAAATATGATGAATGCTATTTGTGGGAGTTTTTTAATCTCTACCTAAACACTTTATTTTTCACAGTCTCTCCATAAAGCAACATCCATTTCCTTTGCTGCAGATTCCTGTAGGTTACGGCTAATCTTTCAAGTTTAACATATCAACATTTTTGATTTATCAGCATTAAAGGGAATATAAAAAGGAAATTATTCTTTTCCTACATTCACTGATGAAGCTCAATAATGCATCAAGGAATGTTTACTAAGGTAAAGACACTTAAGGAGACCACACAGTTTAAATAGTTTTGTTGGTGAGTCTGCTTGCATTAGTGATATGTGAAAATATAAGAACAGAAGCACTGTGCTGTGCTCTGTAGTAACTCTATCAGTTATGTTGAGGTATAGAGGGAATAACACATTTGTCTATGACAAAGGGGAAACAATGGATTTACGTAGAAAAAAATACAGGTATATCAGTTACAACTCCATAACACATGCCAGTTGTATAAGGCTGACCATGAACCACCCTTTGATGATAATATAGTGATACATGAAATTTAGAGACCGCCTGAACAATCCTTAGCTCAAGTTCCTTGTTTGTCCTGCCTAGACTGTGCTGTTTGACTTGGGTCACAGGGACACAACTGTATCATTTGCAGACAGCTCAGAGCAAGCAGTGGTGCAACGAAAATAGATGGAAGTTTGTGATATACCTCTCTCTACTCTATCACCTACATATAAGGATTGATTAGTTTTGTCATCATCCGTTTTTAGCACAGTATGTTGGTGTAATATGGAGCAGTTCCTGGAAATCACAAAGTCTAAAGGCTGTAATTCTCCAGGATGCTTAACCTAATGTACAGTCCTTGTGATGGTAGCTCTTTCTACCTTTTCTGTTTGCCTGAGCCACAGTATTATCACAGTATGTGTGATGGTTTGATGGTGGCGGGGAGGTTCTGGTGGCAGGAGCTGCCCACCAGATTGGACTGCCATCCCCCTCGGGGTTTGAGCCAACCGGTGCCTCTGCGAATTGCCCTATTTAAGTTGGGACAAAGGAACCGGAAAGGTGTGCCTTTGCCCAGGAGCGAGGAGAGAAGGGAGGAGGGCACTGCCCCCACTCCCTGGCGCCCGGCCAGGTGGCTGCCTGCATCGGGCCGGTGCCGCCCACTGAGGATGGCCGCAGCGGAGCCGCTTGGGGAACTCGGGGAGAGCCCTGCTCCCGGGGTGCCAAAAAGGACTGTCGTGGTTTAGGCCGATCCAGCAACTAAACTCCACACAGCCACTCTCTCACTCCTTCTTCAGTAAAGTGGAGAGGAGAAGAATATAACAAAAGAACTGAGGGGTCGAGACAAGAACAGAGGGAGCACCCACAAACCATGGTCCTGGGCAAAACAGACTCAGCTTTCTTAAAGCAAAATAATTTATTAACAGTTACTTAAAAGAATAAAGACAAGCAAAACCAGTTACTTAAGAGGATAAAAAGAAAACAAGGCCAGATCTTAAAAACAACAGCTCTCCACCCCCCTTTCCTTTTCTTCCCGGCTCTGCCTCCTCCCCTCAGCGGCGCAGGGGGACAGGGAATGGGGGAGTGCAGGTCAGTTCATTCCATGTTGTTACTGCCGCTCATTTTCTTAAACAAGATGAGTCCTTACACCATTTTCCTGTGCTCCAGCGGATCTCCTGCTCACGAGGAAAATCCACAAACTTCTCCAGCGTGAGTCCTACCCGCAGGATGCAATCCTTCCCTATCGGATTGCTCCAGTGTGGGCTTTACCACAGTCTCGGATTCTTAGGGAGTTGTTGCCACTCGCTCTGGCGTGGGTCGTCACATAGACTCTAAATGTGTCTCTACCTGTGCCCATGCTTCACAACTGTCCTCAGGCTCAGGCATCTCCTTTAAACAAAACACCTTCCAACTGACATGGGTCGTCACACGGACTCTAGATGCGTACCATTGTCAGGCCCAGGCATCTCTTCTCCAACATGGGTTCTCCATGGGCTGCAAGTGGGTCTCTGCTCCACTGGGACCGCCCTGGCTGCAGGGGGTCCGCTTGCCGTCTCACCACCGGTTGCAGGGGAAACTCAGCTCTGGCACACCTCATCCCATTCCATCTTCACTGACCTGGTGTCTGTGTAGCCGTTTCTCTCAGATCGCAGTCCTCTCTGGGTGAACTCAGCCCGGGAGCGGGGCGCTCACCAAGTTTCACAAGCGTCTCCACCGCCACCATCCTCAGCGGGTGGCGCCGGCCCAGTGCGGGCAGCTGCCCGGCTGGGAGCCGGGGAACGGGGGCAGCGCCCCCCCTCCCCTCTCCTCGCTCCTGGGCAAAGGCACACCTTTCCGGTTCCTTTGTCCCAACTTAAATAGGGCAATTTGAAGAGGCACCAGTTGGCTCAAATCCCGAGGGGAATGGGAGTCCTATCTGGTGGCCAGCTCCTGCCACCAGAACCTCCCCCCCCACATCAAACCATCACAATATGATAGAAGTGCTGGTTGGGAGGGATGTATATGGACTTCATGTAGGTCAATTCCTAGTCAGAATGGGGCTATGCCCAACAGTAGAAAAAGCTGGCTGTGGCTTTTTCTAGCCAAGGCTTGAAAATTTCCAAGGGCATTCCACAACCTTTCTGGGTAGCCTCTTCCAGTCCTGCACTACCCTTCTAGTGGATTTTTCTCCCAAGTGTCTAATTAGAAACTCTCAGGCTGTAATCTCTGACATTAACAGAGAGCTAAAATTATAATTCTGTTGCCTAAAATTAAATGTGAAAATTAAATATGAAAAATAAAAAAATAATAAAAACACTTAAAACGTTTCATTCCGTGATACAAGATGCAGGAACTTCAGTGCAAAGTCATCTCACAACAGCTCATGAGAAAGACATGAAAACTCACTTAGCAGAATGCCTTATTGTTTGAAGGTCCAAGTCAGAAACTGAAAGGTAAAAAATGAAAATACACTTTTCAAATCTCATCAATTTCATTAAGAGTGACTGTAGTAATTACTAACAGTTTAGTCACATGGGAAAGATATCCTATTACCTATAATGCAATTAAAATGCAAATAATATTCAGTCATCTATATTTTAGAATGAAATAATTAATACTCAGTATTATCAATGTTGAAGTAAAACCATATCCTCATAACACATGAGGAGAGGGAAGGGGAGGGGAGGGGAGGGGAGGGGAGGGGAGGGGAGGAGGAGAAGGAGGAGGAGGAGGAGGAGAAGAATGAGAAGAAAAGAGGAAGGAGGAGAGGGGAGGTCACTGGGATTTGGTTCAGGAGCCAACAGGTCTTGCTACAGCTGTGAAAAGGGCCCAGTATATTTGACAAACTGTTAATGTCTTAAGCTCGGAAAATTTCACTTGTTATATTTTCCTACTCCTTAATACCACTATAATTATGTTGGTAAAATTAAACAAGAAATTTGTCCTATGCTGAAATTAGAAATTACAGTCTCACCTGTGATTACAGTTTTATAACTTTTCTGAGCATAGGGATGCAGTACTAACAGGAATGATTCAGTCTGTCCTTTGCCATAAAATCGTAGAATCATAGAATGGTTAGAGTTGGAAGAGACCTCAAAGATCATCTAGTTCCAACCCCCCTGCCATGGGCAGGGAAACCCTCCACTACACCAGGTTGCCCAAAGCCTCATCCAACCTGGCCTTGAACACTTCCAGGGATGGGGCATCTACAACTTCTCTGGGCAACCTGTTCCACTGCCTCACCACCCTCTGAGTGAAAAATTTCTTCCTTATATCTAATCTAAATCTGCCCTCTTTCATTTTAAATCCGTTGACCCTTGTCCTATCACTACACGCCCTTGTAAAAAGTCCCTCTCCAGCTTTCCTGTAGGCTGGAGGGCTGCAATAAGATCACCCCGGAGCCTTCTGTTCTCCAGGCTGAACAGCCCCAACTCTCTCAGCCTGTCTTCATAGCAGAGGTGTTCCAGCCCTTGGATCATCTTCGTGGCCCTCCTCTGGACCCGCTCCAGCAGCTCCATTTCCTTCTTGTGCTGGGGACTCCAGAGCTGAATGCAGTATTCCAGGTGGGGTCTCAGGAGAGCAGAGTAGAGGGGCAGAATCACCTCCCTCAACCTGCTGGCCACAATTCTTTTGATGCAGCCCAGGATACGGTTGGCTTTCTGGGCTGTCAGCGCACATTGCCAGCTCATGTTGAGCTTCTCATCCACCAGCACTCCCAAGTCCTTTTCCTCAGGGCTGCTCTCCATCCATTCTCCGCCCAGCCTGTACTTCTGCTTGGGATTGCCACAACCCACATGCAGGACCTTGCACTTGGCCTTGTTGAACTTGATGAGGTTCTCACAGGCCCACCTCTCCAGCCTGTCAAGGTCCCTCTGGATGGCATCCCTTCCCTCCAGCGTGTCCACAACACCACACAACTTGGTGTCATCTGCAAACTTTCTGAGAGTGCACTTGATCCCACTCTTCATGTCACCAACAAAGATGTTAAATAGCACTGGTCCCAGTACCGACCCCTGAGGAACACCACTCGTCACTGGCCTCCACTTGGACATTGAACCGTTGACCACAACTCTTTGAGTGCGACCATCCAGCCAATTAATTCCTTATCCACTGAGTGGTCCATCCATCAAAACCACGTCTTTCCAGTTTAGAGACAAGGATGTTGTGTGGGACAGTATCAAATGCTTTAGATAAGTCCGGGTAGATGATGTCAGTTGCTCTTCCCTTATCCATCAATGCCATAACCTCATCATAGGTTAACCTCATCATAACCAAATCCTTAGTGATGTCACCTGTTAAATTCAAAATTTGGCTAGACAGACAGATTGCTTCTGTGATTCATGTGCATATTAAAGTACCCTTTGGTTTTCAGAACAAAATGAAGCCTGAGTAGATAGGATAGAAAACTTTACAAATAGCAAAGAAAACTGCTGAAATGACAAGTTCTTTTATTATTGTAGGCTTAAACTATGGTCAATAGCATATTTGCTTAGACCATGGGGACCTTAACACAGCTGTAATAACAGAGCTGTTTAATTATAGATGATAATAATAATAATACAAAAGAGAGCATGTCAGACTACCAGAAAAAAAAATAAAATCAGATCATAATTAGGAAATGCTGAACTCTTGTGTAAATTAGATGCATCCTCAGGCTTTTGGCAATGAAAACTATGAGAATCATCTCAGAGCTAAGCATTTTAGGGAGGTAAAGATTCTTACAGTGTCGGCTAGTAATAGCCTCATCCCCAGCAGTTTATCATGAGGCTATGCATGTGCATATGAGGAAGAACAGAAAAAAAAAAAAGCTGAAACAAAAAAGCTGCACCAGTCTAACTTTAATCACTGAAATATAATTTTAATATGAAACTTGCAACTGATGTCTAACATTTATATATTGCATTACTTCCACAATATGACAATAATATCGATTCTAGCTCCTGGCATATACCTCAGAAATAATTGACTTCTTACTTAAGAGTTTCTGTTTGTGATAGAGCAAAAAGAAGAATACAAATCAAGCTGACCAAAGAGTGAATCGCCCACAACTATACTGTCTCACTTTATTTTGGAGAAGGCTGAGAGAAAAATCCTTGGTTTGTGCAAAGTGCCACAGGTCCACTGAAATTATCTTTTTCTGTCGTCTCAAGAACTGTTCTTCAGTTTGTTTTTTTTTTTCCTCTAGTTTCCTTTTCATATCAATTAACAAAGAAAAGGGAGGTAAACACTGAGTGTTGTTTCTTAATTTCTCACCAGTTTCAGATAAAAAATTTGTCGCTGATTGTTTCTTTGAAGTCTATAAGCTATTGAAAAAAGTGACTCAGAATCATATCTGGAAACTCTTCTTAAATGATTTTTTGAGATGGCTTAGATGTTCATATGTTGCCTATCTGTAAAATACTGCCCCCAGATTTCTTTGTACTAATGGCAGTATCTTATGATAGACACATTTTGGTGTTCTTCTGGAACTGTACTGGAAGGGAGTTCATATCAATGTTATTATAATCCTTATAATAATAATCAAGGAGATTTTTCTTTTTCTAGCAGTCATCCAGGATGACAGGCAAGCCTGTCCCTGTGCCACATTCTTCCAGTGCTTATCCTTTAATACCTTGAAACCTAGCAAGAGCGTTTCATATGGCACACATCTCCTTTAGTCGTCTGCCAGAAATGAACGCTGGCAGCTGCTCTGAAGCTTGTTCATTGAACCTGCACCATTTCTAGAGCAAAGCTCTGCTAGATGTGAGGGAAACGGTGCCAAGCCAGCCTATCTTTGTACTATGCAGTCACTGCTCTTGTTGCCTGGTGTGAACCCCCAGGTTTCCTAAGCATTTAAGGAGGGAATGCAGAGGATGGAAGGAGCTATTTGTACATAAACTCATCTCTTTCAGCAAAGAGAGTTTCTAAACTAAACAGGGAGACATTTTGCAGAGAGACCAAGGATAACTGTCATAGAAATTTGTAAAGTCATTCCTAAATATGTTAAATTTGCCTAGTGAAATCTGTGAATCTATCTTAAGTCCAGGAAAATAAAATAAAGAAATAAAAATATATATCATATAAGATAAATAAAATAAATCTATTTCTTTCTATTTGGCAGCTAATATCATCTTTGGTTGCTTTTCACAGCAATAGACATGTTTTCATATTTACGATGTGGGCTGTAGCATTTAAAGCCTTTTCTGAATGATTTAAAGAACTAATTTAACATTAACTCTAATTTTTCTGGACTTCAAAATTGGCCCATAACATAACTTTAAGTAATATGCTTTTCTTGTCTGTGACTAAATAAATGCTTG
The DNA here is from genome assembly GCF_009769465.1 of Tauraco erythrolophus. NCBI lineage: Eukaryota > Metazoa > Chordata > Aves > Musophagiformes > Musophagidae > Tauraco > Tauraco erythrolophus. The sequence continues at coordinate 49,621,492 of NC_141468.1, forward strand.
CTAATGCAAGCATGTGAAAGACTTACAATTAGAATTTAGTAAGACATTAAAAGCTAAATTTGGAGTTTTTAATAACGTTAGATATATCTTTCACTTTTACCCAAAGATTATTATTAATAACTGTTTGCATTTCCTCTTTTTTTGTTGAACGCTATTCTTTGGTATTGTGAAGTTTTATAGAGTCGCTGTCTGTTTTTATGTTAAAGAAGAAGGGCAGCTTTCCTCCTAAATGGTCGGCGTCTGCCAAAGGCCATTTGATCTTTTCAATCGTCTGTACTACTCATTTGGAACAATAAATTTCTAATAATTGCTACTGCATACTGCATTCAAATGACAAAGAAACTTTTCATATATGTGTTCAAATCAAGCCATTCTTTTTTTTTCTTCAGTTTCAGCAGAAATATAAACAAGCTGATATATCAAGCAGAAGAATGTAGCTAGGTTTCTGGAATAAAATGGTTTTTCTCATCCACTGGTGCAGGGGAAGTGATTGCTCCCTGCAGACTGACAAAGCTATTCCAATGTTTATCTCACGTAAATGTCAGAAGTGACAATAAGGTGATCTCCTAGGAAGCAGGGTGTGGGTGTGGGGGGTGCTGGAAAGCAGAACACCCTGCAAACCGAGACTCACAATCTAAACAGCCAGACATTTCCAAAAGACCAACTTTTGATAAGCTTAATAAAAATTTCAAATATTTTCTGGCTCAAATTCAATGATTAGGGCTAGGTGAACAGCTACAGTGTTTTGCAGTGACACAAAGCTGCTTAAGTAATTAAGTGACTGACATCGTGACAGGTTCTTCTGGGAAAAGGTCTACATGGCCAATGAAGCCGTGTAGAAAGAAGCTGGTCCAATAAAAAAGTTTTTTCTTCTCATTCCCCTCACGAATGTAATGTTTTCCCCAAATTTGAAACTATTTCAAGGTAGAACTGTATCAAGTAAAAATCTCAAAATACTGCTGTTGCAATCAGCATTTATTAAATAGCTAATGAGATGTACTATAATACCTTTTCATACATACTGTAAAAAGGGCAAAAGAACAACAGAATCTGAGTCTACAGTAATGGAAGGCTACAGGTATCCAATGGATTAATATGACATCTAACAAATTTTTCAGTGTCCTAAATATCTGTACATACAGAAAAGAACAGAAAAGAATGACAGAGGGAAAGAAGATAGAAAGGAGAAGGAAATTTGAAGTTAATGGTGATGAATGATAGGAATTTTTCTTTTTTTTTTTTTTAGTTCCACTAACACTATGACCATTATGACCACTAACAATGCTCCACTACAGCTGGGAGTAGAACAAAAACAAAAATATGAATTCATAGGTACACATCCACTATCAGTCTTTTTTACCTTGATCGCACAAATGCTATAACATTACCAAAGCTCTCTTTTGTTATAGATAGAGTGGAAAAGCAGTATTAATTTCAGTCAGAAACTAGTCTCACTGTCATGTAAAAAACAGAATCCCAAAATGTAGTGTTTAAGATAATTTATCTTTAGTTATTTTCTTTACCTGGTTGATATTTACTATATATATTCTTCCTAACTCTGCACTGTCCATGTGGATCATTTTGCAGCAAAATAATAAAATGAAGTAAACACGTATTAAACAGAGTAACATTTTTAGCAACTGAGATGTTTTAGCATTGCATGAGAGCTTCTGACTGGGTCTTTCAGAGAACCGAAAATTCTCTGTCAATTTATGGTAAATAAAGTGTAAAAAAAAATGCCTTTGACTGCTAGCTTACCACTACGTGAAATAAAGGCAAATATGTATCAAGCATGGAAGAAATACATACTATGCATACTATGATGTCTATTTTAAATATTTAATAACAGAGCAGACTAGTTGCATATTCTGCTCTTACATAGTGTTACACTTTTCCTATTCAATAGTATTGCAGATATCTGTTCAGATATGACAGTAACTAATCTTAAAAATAATTCTATATGAAAGAAGAAAGTACAGAATAATTCAAATACATCTCAGTACTGAAGATATTTAGATGCCTGAAGATAAGATTAATTTAATGTTAATGAACAGCTGAAATTATTTTTCACTAAACTATTACTGTAAAGGTTTTATAATATTTTCAGTTTGGTTCTTAAAGAAAAGTTCTCAGTCAGATCAATGAAAGTGATAATATCTAATATATTTGAGTCGACAAAATGTCACTGAAAGGCCCTTTACTGAAAAATGACTTAAAGGTCAACTTCCTTTGTTTATATATCACTTTTATGTTTTATTTATTTATAGTCTTAATATAAATAAAAGTGAAAATAATTTTGTTGGAAAAAAGACAAGCAAATACAAATGCTAAGTACCATTTATAGAATAAGAAATGTGTATGTTAGAATTTTAAATGTACTGATATGCTTAAATGGTGACATTATATGAATGATTTAATTTTATGCCTTACTTAGTGGTATATTTATGACATAATTATGATATACAGTTGAAATAGACCAAAACCTTTTCAGTAATGGTACATAAAACCTTTTGAACTGAACTTCTAGAAACGGAAAGTGCTCTTTCAATTTATTGACTTTAGTATATCATTAGAAATCTATAATCACGTGAGGACATACTAAGAATGAAGTATAACTAATATAAAAGACTAATGACTTCCTTTTTAATATTTCATCAGTCTTTAGAACATGTGTTGAAAGCTTACACATTGTAGTTTTGGTTGAAAGGGAGCCAAAAATACCCTTATAACACAGTTTTAAAGCAATCTTGGTTTTCAGAAACAGAGTTTCTTAAAATCGTTGGCCATATTTGCCTAAAATTTCTGCAGTTATAAACATTAGGTCCTTTGACAGCTGATTTTTATGAGAAAATGACCAACATCTTGTTTTTACATTGTCACTCCAGAAGGAAACTAAAACAGCTTAGTGAGAAATAGATTCTTTGTGTTCTCTTGCCCTACTTCCAGTTAAAATCTTGAATGATGAATGCATTCAAAATAATAATAATATTTTGTTGCCTGAACCAGATAGTCATTTAGTGAATTGCTTGACAAAGTGATATATTCTGCAAAATGTGAACTTGTTACTGGCTACTGATAAGCTACCTTTTCACACTTGATTCGGCATCAAATAAAAGCATCTATGAGATTCACAGCATTTTTCTGCATCTCTATATTTGTAGGCAATTTACTTCACCTCTAAAGGCATCTTTTCTTCCCACTTCAAAATCCTCAAACAGATGCCAAAAAATCTAGATAAAAGGCATCTACCATTAGATCTCTTATATGTCTCTTTGAGACATTTGGACCAAATTCTTTCCTCCCCTATCCTTGCACCATGATCTCTTCCTCCTAACTGTGATTATTAGCTTCTCCAGAAAGACTTTGGAAAAATGATCTTTGCTCATTAGTTAGATTCCCATGGAATATCAGAAACTTTGAATAGTACTGCCACTCTCTTAGTGAGTTTTCCTTCTCAGGTGCTTCGTATAAGACAGAAGATGGAGAGGTATCTCTGTCCCCAGTAAGGGACCCTCTGAAGGACACTGTGCTCTGCAGAAGTCAGCTTTGCCGAGAGGATTGACTCAGTGGAAGGCTTTGCATCATGCCTATCACATACTGCCAGCTGCGCTCTATGAGACTAGTGTGCTGTCCCATGTTACACGGTGAATTGTTCACTCATGCTCACCCTGTAAATGTGGGCTCTTAGCACAGCAAAGGTGGAAGAGCTCTGCAGACAAAACACTGTATACTGTGAAATACAGAAGAAGAAGAAGAAGAAAAGCAGAGATGAGGAGAAGGCAAACAGCACAGACATTGAATGACCTGCTGGAATATAGACTAAGTGTCCAGACAGGGCAGTCACCCTTTCTCGGTTTTGTAGTCTATACAGGCACAGGTCAGGGCCATGGCTGAGTGTCCTTCCAGAAGTCTCTTTCACCTTCAGCTTTGGAAACACAAGGGTGACTCTACATTGCTTGTACAGAGAACAATTGTGGTGTTGTGACAGAAGAAATATTTCTTCTATCAGAAATTGCATGGCCAGCAGGGCTAGGGAAACGATCATTCCTTAGTACTCAGCACTGGTGAGACTGTACCTTGAGTACTGTGTTCACTTTTGAATCCCTCACTGCAAGACTTTGGGGTGCTGGAACACATCCAAAGAAGGGTAACGAAGCTGGTGAAGGGTCTAGAGCACAAGTCTTATGAAGAGTGGTTGAGGGAACTGGGATTGTTTAGTCTGGAGAAAAGGCTGAGGGGAGACCTTATTGCCCTCTACAACTACCTGAATGGTGCTTGTAGCAAGGTAGGTGTCAGTCTCTTCTCCCAATTAACCAGCGATAGGACAATAGGAAATGGCCTCAAGTTGTGCCACGGGAGGTTTAGACTGGATATTACGAAAAAATTCTTCAACAAAAAGTTTATCAAGCATTGGAACATGCTGCCCAAGGAAGTAGTTGAGTCACCATCCCTGGAGGTATTTAAAAGATGTATAGATGTGGCACTTAGCAACATACTTCAGTGGTGGACTTGGCAGTGCTAGATTTACAGTTGGACTCAATCTTAAGGGTCTTTTCCAACCTAAATGATTCTATGAATCTACAATTCTACATTCCTTGAGCATTTTGTCGGTCTTGACACTGACAGTCTCCTTCCCTGGGAAAGGTATTGGGCAGCTCTGTCTCTCCTGCTTTTCACCCTTTCAAAAGATGTGTTAATGAAAAAAATATACCAACAGTCAAGATTTTTCCTGGTAGCTCTACATTAACACACAGACACTCACATACACAAACACATGCTGTCAGGGCAAGCAGCACAAATTCGACATTTCCCTGATGTGAAATGAAGCTCAGCAGCCTCCTTCTGCTCTTTTCTTGCCTTCAGAGCCCTGCACACCCAACACCTCATACTACCCTATATCAGCGCATACCATGAGGAAAGCACACTAGGAAGTCTACCTTCAAGCATTCTAGTAAAATTAAATTTTTTATCATCTTCTCTAGCCTTCTTTATCTCTCTCAGCCCAGGAAAGCAGGTTTATATGTCTCTGTCCAGTCTAAACCTCTTGAAGTGGAGAACCTTGGCACTCCAGCATCATCCTGAGTCGTCTACTCCTTTGTGCACCCAGAAGCTCCCAGAGAAGACAGAGTTATCTTAGCAGCAGGTCCACTAATATCTAGTCTTCTAGAGGGCCTGGCACATGAACCAGAAAAACACAGTCCAGTTGTTTGTATTTCTCATGTTTATAAGGATGCAAACAATGACTAGGTGTCAGTTATTTCCAGATGCTAAATCTCCGGCTGTTAGGCTGCCCTTCCTTCCCTCTCCCTGGAGAGTGTCCTCTCTGGAGTTTGGTGGAGGGACAGCAGGACATGGAGTAACTGTAGCTGAAACTAAACTTTATACCTATGTCCAATGGAGACACTTTCTAAATACTTTCTCTGCCAGGCAGTCCCACTGCCAAAGCTCTTTGCATCCTGGCTCATGAGGAGCACTCTGTAGCTCCATGTCAGAGCCCAGGGAGCAGAACCCTTCTCTGGAACATGGCATAGACTATTACTTTGATCTTCATGCCTTTAGGCATATCGCGCACCACAATGAGCAGAACAAATCCGTGCTTAATGTGTTCCAAAACACATAACTGTGAATGCTGTGGCATCATTCAGGATCTGCAGGATACCTCTGTCCTTCTGGAACAATATCTGAACACCAGACATGATAAGAGCTGCTGGGACATAAAGGAATAGGTAACCACTAGACAGATCCTGCTGTGCACAGTCATGGACCTGGAGGTTAGGCTGTGGGCTACAGGCAGTGAACAGGCAAGGGGTAGGCAGGTCCCCTGCCCAGAGCACAGGAGCAAACACAGTCCCTGAATATCTTCAGCCTCTAGGCAACCAGCACCCAATCCTCACCGCAACCAGTATAAGGAAGCCTCTGTTGCTGTCTCAGGCAGGACACTGGTAGCAAAGCCTTCACCTCTGAGACTCCTGCTGAGACCAGAACACTACCTTAGAGGATATCATTACTGAGGTCACTGCTGCAGAGGTCAACACAGAGACTCTCACCCCTACCCTGCATGACACTGCCACTGCCACTGCTGTCTCAACATCAAGAAATGCAGGACCACAATCAGAGCTGAAAGGACTTCCAGAAAAGCTGTCACTAGGACAAACAGCAGAGCCAACTGCTACTCCAGAAATGTCTTCAGATAGGTCCTTCTGACATCACTAATACATGTGTATCATGAATCTTACTGAGGTCAAGAAGATCCCTGAATAAGGGCTATTATCATGAGCAAGAGTTGGCAAGAGTTGCTGCATGTTTCATACTCTGATTCATTCCACAGTGCTAGTTCTGGAAAACTGTTGTTTCAAGGTAAACATGTGCTTCATGATGGAGTAAGAAAAAATAATTGTGATATCCAGGAAGAAGTATATCAATATAAAACATTTTTGAAGCACTTCAATTTTCTGAATACATATTTAACAAAGGGATCAATAGTTTAATTAAGCTAAAACTGCTTCTAGTGACTTAGCATTTTTTAACTCAAATAATCAGAACTATTATTTTTTATAAAATCAGTAAGAGGGACTGTCAAATATGACAACAATTTAAGATCTATATTAATAAACAAATATTTATTGTTTATTTCTTTCAGTCTTAAGCCATTCCTGCTAGTTTTGATGGTGTTTGTCTTAGATTAACTATTGGGTTAGTGGAAGGAAGATGAGAAAATGGAGATAAATTTTATCTCAGTTGTTTAAATGGTAAACTTTCATATCTTTTAAGACTGGCAAATGCAGGCTGTATATTTCGCAATAAAGCATGTAGATCACATTTACAAAAAAGAACATGAGGGCTTGAGTGGTGAAAAAACAAGAAGCTAAAAGAAGACTGAAAGATGGCAAATAAACATGAATTCTCATAAGTATGTTACAGAACCATACCTGGCTATGTTATGTGAGTGAACAAAATGACTGGATAAATGCAGGTGCATTGAGGGAGGCATCTAGTGGTAAGGTGGAAATTACTTAAAGGTAAGGTAGAGTTACATACAATGTGGTATCATTAATGGAAAGACTAATGTTTTTCAGGTAGGCATAACTCAAGAAGACTATTAAAACTTGAAAGGGTTTCAAAGGGCAGTGCAAGAGGAATTTGGAGTATACAAAATATACTTGATATTAAAACTTAGTTTGCTTTAGTTGCAGGCCATGTATATGATTATATCTATCAAGATACTGAATGAGGAAGCAATTTTGAAGGAAAAAGAGTTAATGTGGTTCTTAAATGCTTGATTCATTACAATAAAAATTGATTACCCCCTCCCTCATTTTTTAAGAGCATGAAGGTAGCCATTTACAAAGCTACAGCATTTATACCATCCTTTTTAGTCTTTAAAATCTGTGGCTTTGTTTATAATTTTTTTTGTGGCATATTTGTTTATTTAGGAAATCAGACTAAGTGTTTAGCATGGAAATATCTAAAAGGGGAATCTGTTGATATACCAGATACAATAATCTTTCCTACTTTGATTACCTTTATTTACTTTCTTACTTTAAGACAAAGATAGGGCTGAGGTAGTTTCTCACAGTTTGGGAACATCCCTGGTCCTGATGGCCAGAAATTTGCCCAATTTATGTAGAGAACAGGCAAGTAAGCCACAGTGCAACCCACTGCCATGTTGCCTTTCTTGTTCAGATGTGGAGAGCTGTTAGAGTGTGACATGCATGTATTTCTGGCCTACATATATGCATTTTCCAGTCTTCAAAAGTAGGTCTCAGAGGGACAGAGAGATGGTCTCCCTGTGTGTCAACATCCAGATGGATTCTACACCTAGCACTTGGTTCTTAAGTGCAGACTCAAGCTATGAAGATTTTCACTAAAATATTCATTCAGAGTGCTTCAAGTTTAATTTCAGACAAGCTTGGAAAATCCATTAATCCTGATCTACACTATTTACATATGGTTTATATTGTAGTGATTCATATTAGGTTAAATATTAAAGTGCTCATTTATACCAATTTCTTAAGCAGCCTACACAATAATGTATTATCTTTGCAGATATTTCACTTAATGAGAGCCATGTAGAGTCTTACAGTTCCCAAACTACTCTCAGTGAACAGCATAATGACCTAACAGCTTTTCACTAATTCCTGGGAAATGTATATATATTTATATATTTAAAAAGTCAAAATACTAAATGCATACCGATTCTAGATGGAACTCACTACCAGCATGGGATAATTTTTTACAAATGCATTATTAAATTCAGATAACTAATGAAAGTAACACTATGGTTGATGGATATTTTAAGTCAAATGCTTCATTGTTAATGAAAGATCACTGTTTTTTTTTTTTTCTACGAGTGCTTTTACATTCACCACAAAGATACATTTCAGGACTATACAGTGGACAACCATCCATTTCAGTTGAAAAGTCAAGAGCTAAGTCATTGATGGAAAAGATGTTAATTTAACTTAAAATTCTGTAGTCATTAAATGATAAAAAATTGAAGGGTTATTCATCAGTTTCTCTAAGGGAAAGGAGAAGATGTCATTTTTATATATCCTCTAAAAACTCTCATGTGTCCACATTAAGGAAAATATATTTGACTCTTTAAAACTGAATATTTTCATTAGGTATTTAATCTTTCAATAACAAAGCAGCAAAATACCAGAGCTAATATCCGACTCAGGAAAATTGAATTTGATAGTTGTTGCCTACAGACTAGCTATTTCGTCCTCGTCAAGACATTTCACTCTGCTTTCCAGTTTCAGGGTAACCAAGGTTTTAAAGGAATCACCTGGGATGTTGACCTAATGCTTTACAACTGTATAGCAGACATTATAACCAAAAGAGTCCACAAACTACTTCACATTCCTCCATTCACTGTAGGTCAGAAAACACTCCTCCTATCTTACAGAAAACTTAGATCTACAGAGCAAAAGTTCACAGAGCAGGAATATAAACTTGCTTGAAAGGAAGCAGAGGCAATCAAAGTCACTAGTCAGCACACAACGTCTCTGAATGGATTTATTAGAGAAAACTCTCAGACATTAAAAGGAAGCTGACTGAACCTCAAATTACAGAAGAAAGTAACACAAACAAACAAAGCTGCCAACAACTCATAGATATAACTTCAGGAAAAATTCCTTCTTCACCTGTCACTACTATTGAAACTTGAACTTTTTGTCTTTGTTAATTCCTTTTGTTGGAGAGTTACTGTTATCAGCTGTAAAGTGGGGGTGAGAGCTCTGCAAGCAAGCAGAAGCCTCAGGGGAATTATTTGTGGAATCTCTGACAGTTCACAGCAGTTAGAGGGGAGGCAGATTCTTGCTGTAACCCTCAGGCCTTCAATACTTATGCTATTTCTGAGCATAACACAGGTCATCAGAAGTAATTTTGTGACAACATTTTGTGAAAGGACTCTGAAGAAAATCTTAAGAGCCCTTTCAGGGACCTATGAAGGCATGAAGTATTGAATTTTTGTTTATAGAAACTTGTGTCTCTAGAAAAACAAAGGGTCATTTAGAGTTTCAGGAGGAATTAACAGGCCTTAATCGAACTGATAGACGAAGGTGCTGCTTTTTTTTTTTAAAGCAAAGACATCAGTTTTTCTTTTTAGCTTTAATCTTTTTAAAAGAGAATTTTAATTTTTAATTTATTTCAAAATTTAATTCTGGTGCAGTTAAATATGTACATATGCATTACATTATGCATATACATATGCTTTACCTGAGCACATGCATTATACGTATGCATATACACTTGGAAAAAATGGAGGACTGAATGCACGTTTGAAAAAACTCAGTTCTCAGTGTTTTCAAAGTTAATGTTTTATGAGAAATATCCTGTATAGGATGCCCTTCAAATAAATTTTTAGTGGAGGAATATAAGAATGCGGTCTATTACAACCACCATATCAGAAGAATTGAGTAAATGTTCTGTAATGCAAAGCCTCAATACATAATTGTCTAAAATTCTTACCAAGAACATTGAAATGGGCTGTGCCCTTTTCAGTAATTTTAGAGACTAACATCACTATCCAACTCCTTTGATACATAGAATCATAGAATGTTTAGGGTTGAATGAAATATTTCTTATGAAATATTAATGTAATTCAATAAAAAGCATTAAAAAAAAAGTTTTAAAAAATCTCAGTGAGAAACTATCAATAAGGCAGAAGAGTCTTACATAATTCAGCTGCCGCTATCTGTAGTTAAGATGTCGGATCATCGTCCTAAATGGTTTAGTTCGTAAAAACAATCAATATGGCTCACAGAAACGTTTACTGTAGGTTATGTCAGGAGAATACAAAACAAAATTCTTCTAAGATATGTACAGGGACTGCGTTGTAATCCATTTGTTTGTGCTGGTATTGTTTCCTTGGGCTATTCTAGCTAGTCTACTGAATCGAGGCATAGAATTACAAACAATCTGTTATCATGAAAGATTTTTCTTTTTTCCTCTAGGTACTGCATTTGTTTTAACTTTGCCCTACACACAGGCTGCACTGCCTAGCTAATTTCTACATGACAGAAGCAGTTTTGAAGTCATGTATTGATCCAGGCTTTACTGATGAAGCTGTCCTTACTCCTTTCATCCCCATCTCTGAAGTCTGATAATCTCTTACCTGCATGATGTCTGAAAGTTGTTATGAAAGAAATCAATCTAAAATGCTTGTCTATCTATCAGCATCCTATAGGCTGGGAGGAATTCAACTTCATGGGGCTCTACTTGGGAAAAGGGTTTGTTTCTACCTCTTCTTTGCACAGAGGCCTTGTGGCAACAAACATTTCTTAGTGGACACACACTGTGTCTCCATGGTCTGACAAGACTCTAGCTTCACATGGGAACATTCAGCGATTCTGGCAGGGAATCTTGAAGGAATATGGGTGAGAAAGGGGAGAAAAGGTTATTTTAAATACTATAGAAACTCCACTAAATCTGAACAGAGTATCACAAAAGAAAACGAAAGCACTACATCCAGAAGGTATGTAACTTATCAAACAGAGAAGTCAAATCATAACATTTCATCAATTGCACAAAGAAAAGTTTGTGACAATCATCTGTAACAGGAAACATCTGACATGCTAAATATCAGTGTGGTTTTTTTAAATGTGATACAATACGATCATGAAAACAAGCTTTACCTAGAATTGAGTTGGAAGGTGAATACATTCAGTTTAGCAGTGGGCCATAAATGTATGTGTATGTACACAGATATACATATGTACATATGTATATACAGCTATATCACTTTTAGAAATACATGAAGCCTTTTACCACACAGATCTATATTAAAATATATGTTTTGGTATTTACTTCCCTTTTTTTCAAATTACTGTGGTTTCAGTATTATTCATTTTATATCGCAGTAGCTGTAAAAGCAGTAGGGAGATTTAATCCAAGAAAACTGTAACAGTATCATAAACAGATTTCACTAAAACACTCAGTGAAAATTAAAAGAATACTTGAAATAAGAATCGGAATGTAACCTTGACATGTGTGGTAATTCTGGTATGATCAGTGACCTCAATTCAACACTCAGTACTCAGGGAAAGAAATTAAAGATAAGACATTACATAATAATGACCTATGCTTGGAACTAAAAAGAAGTAGTGGACAAGTGATGATAAGAAAAAAGACTCCTAAATTTTAAGCAAATAGAATTCAGATGCCACAAGCAAGGTAAAGAACCCTGAAGAGAACGATTGACAAACGTATAAAAGAAATAAGAATGCTGCAGCACTCCAAAGAGAAAATCAAGAGGAAAAACAAATAAAAGGAGTTCTCCTGTTTTGATTAGATTCTCTGCTTTTAAAAGACAGCTAATAGACACACAGGCAAGTAAACTAATCCAATTTCTTACTACTACAAACAAAATTCCATTAAGATCAGTACTAGTGCTGAAAGTCAAGCAGTCAAAAATTAGGAAATACCCCAACTGTCTCTGCCTGTTCATTCTCAACTTGGCCCCTGGGGCATAACTAGTATGATAGCAATATAGTCACAAGTTATTTTGATTCTGTTTATCCTGAGGGAACACTGAGCTGCTCTTTAATTCCATAATTGGTGAACAAGAAGCCGACATGTTCTGCTGCAGATTGGAAAGCTGAGTGATTCCCATGGGGAAAAATGAGCATGTTTTTCTAAAGTGTAGTGCTCATTTGTTTCAGTCATGAAATGAGAGCAAACTATAGGGTTAGTGAAGTAGTAAGGTTGCTCCATCTGCTCGAGCCTTGCTTCTGTTTTGGTATTGCCCCATTTGAGTATGCCTTACCAGAAGTTAGGGTAGGAGCACCATTTTATTTAATAAGAGAGACTTATTGGTTAGAAATTATGTTTAGCTATCTAGCTTGAATTAGAGTCAGCAACAAAAAAATAATAGGCTCTGCAGAACGTTAGTCCAGACCACCCAGTTCCTGAAACATTAAACATAATATGGTTTAGTTTAAAATCAGTACACCCATCCAAAATTAAATATGTAAAGACAATAGATAGTCTTCGTCTAAATTCTTGATGCTGAGCGCATGAAATTGCCACTAAAATCAATAGTCAATGTAGATGATTGGGATCTCTTAATACTTTTTTCTTAGTTCTCATACATTTTAACACTAAATGAACACTGAATTCAAAATAATATTAGACAGTTTTTCAAGTGCTGTAGTAAGTGGTTTAGAAATATCTTAGTCTTGAAGATTGCATTAAATTTATTTTTATCATTCCAAAGATACTTGGAACATGCTATAAATTCAACTGAAATAATAAACACATTTTTCATCTGTATAGACCCATGTAATGGACCACTAAAATCCAATCACATCTGAAGAGATATGGAGATGGGTGTTTTAATATTACTTCAAGCAATGCTGAGTTATCTGGAGTGAGGAAAAAAAATATTTGGTTTTACATTTACTGCAACATTAAAAAAAAAGGATGATAACCTATCAAAAATAAGATTTTGCATGAGGGCACAATAGTAGGAAGATATGGGTTTGCCCCCAGATTCTATAGATCTATTTATATCACTCAAATAGAATCAATCGCAAAAAGATTTCAGAGCAGGGACTGCTTTATATTTTACAGCTTATAGATTCAAGATCTCCAATACAGTTTATAGATTCAAGATCTCCAATACTACAGGAAAAGAAAGCCAGTTATGAACATAGTAGAATTTTTAAAAACACTCTTCCTAAAAAGCTGAAGCTTCATTTACTAAACCAGTGTCATTAGATGCTGATACGACATCTCAGCATCTAGCAACCTACCAGTGCTAGCATTACTGTTATCAGCTGGTATTAATGTCACATAAGAGCTAATGAACAGCAGCACAGCTGCTCATGGAAGCAGGAGAGAAAATGCATTCATTACCACTATGTGGCTTAGTATTAAACTTCATGCTGTGCCTTCCTCAAATGTTAGTGAAAACTGCAATTGTTCTAAAAGTTGTATGATAATTTTCTCTTTGATAACCACTCAGGAGAACAAGCACCACTGAATATTTGCATGGCTACTAATCAATGTTTAATTATGGTCATCTCTGATTACTTATGTGGCACAGCTGTAGAATACTAGAGCTCTAACTACACTGCCAGAGGCAATGTCTAGGCTCAAGCATGCCAAGTCTCACGACCTTGTCTTTTCCCCATTCACCTTTTTGATTTGGCCAAAACGTGGTATGAGCTCACAGCTTTGCTGTTGGCAAAAAAGTCTTGATTTGGGAAATTTCACTTCTTTAATTTATAGCCAATTAACATTAGCTTTTAATTACTGACTCAGGTACTAAGAAATGAAGAAGACATAAACTGTCTCAACTCCCCTTCTTCTCTTGCCACACATAGTGTTCAGCCCCTTCAACCTCTACTACCCAAACCCTGCCATTTTTGCACAGTACAAGGCTCCATGCTGTCTCTGGAAGACCTAAACCGCAAATATCTGCTGATATATTGGGCTGTGGTAGCACAGCTGGTTTTGCTTAGGTCTGATCCATGCAGTGCACCTGAAAGAGAATTGGAGCTGGCATTAAGGCCCTGATAATCTTCCCTTGCTCTGAACTGGATTGTAGCTCAGAATATGAAGCATTGTGGACTCACACTTGACTGATAAGGAGGACATATTCTATGTAGTCATTCTGTCTCAACAAGGAAAGTCTAAGTTCCATAGGCTGAAAAAAACAGCCTAAATTTTCTTCACTCTTTTCTTTCCGTGGATTTCTCAGAAACACTAGCTGTAAGCAAATCATATACATTTAAAACCCCCACCATTTTCCAGGAAACATTCAAGAAAATATAATAATTTTGATAACATATTATTCAAAGATGCAAAAGATGCACATATTGTCTGGAAAACCTCTTATGTTTGACTCTGACTCTACTTCACTGAAGACTATTTTCCAAAAAGCAGAAAGGTAAATGACATTTAGAAATTCAAAGCTGAGCATGCATATTAAGTGCTTTTGCTTGAGCAGCTTAGAGTCATTTCAAATTCTAGGAGATGAAATAACGGCATACTCTACAGTATTTATTTGTTTGTTTGTTTGTTTTGTGCTGGGCTGCTTTATAGACAAATTACTAGGTTGTCTTTTTTTCAGTTGGTGTGAAAGAGATGCTAAAGAAATCTTTCTACACGTACGACTTTAATGCTAAGATAGTAGAATTAAAATGTAATTAACTACATTGCTACTTGTCTTTTTGTAATTTAATCTTAAGTACTTCTTTCCTCTGCTTCATTTAGTGCTTAATGTCATACAGGGATTTTTACCCTTGTAGTGTGTGACGGATGCACTTGATCCTTCCCCCCTCACCCAAACCAGCAGGAATTTGCTACAGACTCCAAAGGAGGTAAAGGCCTGAGACGTAGCCAGGCCAAGAATGCTTTGAAGAAGCCCACAAGGAGCAGAGCAACACAGTGAACACCGATAAGTTGTGGGTAAAAGGAGCCTTGTCCATACCTCTTCCACTGAACGCAACTTGACTACAAGCCTACTACTTTATCCCAGAAATAGGAGAGTCTAAACGAGCCTTCTTTGAGCTCTCCCTGCTAGGCAGCGTGGCTGCATGGAGATGATTTCCCCCTTAGCAGGTCACCTCTCAAGGGTGCTCCTAGAAGTAATGAGAACTTTTACCAATTGCTGGATAAGCCCAATTTGAACTCTTCCTGGATGACAATTAGACTGCTAGGCAACTCTCTCCTTTAGCCGGGATGCCTCCCAGTGTTAAGAGATACCAGTTGTTTAGCTTAAATAAGCAAGTTTTAAACAGAATAAATCACTTAGAGCTATAATAGTGTGATTTAGTATGCTGTTTGCTTAGCTTTACTTACCTAGCATGAGTAGCTAGAGTGGCTGAAACCTTTTGGTCGCAAGCTGTAAATTTCCACTTAGATTTACTGAACGTGTACCTCCTTAGTCAAAAACGGGCCCCTGGAGCCAGTGTAAGTCAGAAGATACAGAGGCTTCAAGGCTACAACCATCAACAGCAGCTGTAATTAGACAAGAAAACAACCTGTCTGAAGACAGTGAAGGAATGCAATGAGGAACAAGAAGACCCCAGACCCAAATATTACTACTGAACCAAATCACTGCGCAAGGGGCAAGTGATCACTGCCCCCTTTCTGGAGGCACCCAACTTGAGCTGACTCTGCTGCTGTACCACTCTTTTAATAGAGTCTGGTTTGAACTTTGGAGTGAACTAACTCTGCATGCCCAAATGGAAGGTAAGTGAATTGGAAATAAGCGTGATGAAACTTTGAAATCTTAGCTAAATGACATAGAGAATTGGGTGTGCACATATAATCCTCTAGCTAGAAACACATATAATCTCTTAGCCATAAACCATTAAACAAGTTGGGACAAGGAGTGCATCCAGTCGCATTTAGACTCCTCTGTGAGAAGGAGTTTAGAAAGCAAGGGGGTCCATTCTGAACCTTGTGACTCAATGGGAGAGTCTCTCTTACCTTTTTACATCTCCACTCTCTGTGTAAATCATTTCAAATCAGTTCTAACCCAATTTTCCGTCCATATGTTTCTTCCATGGAGTAAGTAATAGAGTGAACCTTGCCATTGATTCTGTTAAATCGCGCTTTTATCTAAACACTCATCCATGCCATAACTGCAGTTATGTAAAATAATGACTTAAATTTTATCTTATATTAATTCCAGTCACATACATAAATGCAAGAAATGAATGTAGAACTATTTTCCATCATGATCTTTAGAGTTGGAAAATCTTTATCTGAAGTTACCGTAAACGACTCTCCAGTTGTTAGAAGCTAAATTCTATGAGACATTATTTGATTACAAAAACACTGATGGATATCTGGAACAAATGCAAATGAAGTTACCCTGGCTTTAATGACCAGAAGCTGACCCTGACTTTAGTAAAACATTCATATACTGCCAAAACCCAGTTCTCAAACTTCCTTAGTAATGGGAACTTAGCTTTAAAGAAATCCAAACTTAAATCCAGTCTTCGTGTTGATTCAACTCCACTACTAGACATATAATATAACACAAATGAAGGATATGAATCTTGGAAGTCTAACTGGAACAAAGATATCAGAAAACATAGAAATATTCCTGAGATTTATGCAGCCTTCTAATCAGGAAAAAGATGAAAACACATACCAAGAAGGTAAAAAATTATTCTGAGTTCAAATGGAGATGAGATGATCAATTGAATGCTTTCGGAGAAGGTGAAAAAAAACCCACCAAAAACCAGAAAAACAAAGCAAGGAGGATGTGGGAAACAATTAACAGTGGAAAGACAAGACATAATAGCATTTTAAATATTCAAATCTTCTTTCTGAAAAATACAATACAGTGAACTTTTAAAGCTCAGTATATTTTTAAAATGTGTTGATAACCTTTTAAGGGAAGAGGGAGGGAACATAAAGGGTAAGAAATAAGTAGAATAACAAATAAAGCTGGCACAAGAATTATGTGCACATAATAAGCACAGTTAGGTTGTAAATCAAAAAAGGTAAGGTTCTAGAACAACTTTCTAATATCAGTTAAAGGATTAAAACCCAAACTATTTAAGACAGAGATGGATCAGTTTAGAAGAGCAGTTGTAAGGCTTGTCAATTGCAATAGACTGGATTCAGTGACATGGGAAATTCTTTCCAGTTTAACATTTTCATTCAGTGAGTAGGAGAAATAATAATGAGATAATATTCAGCTAAATTGATTTTTTTTTCTGACTTAAAAATGGAAGAACCTAAGAACCTGACTACTGAAAGTATAATAATATACTTTAAAAATCTGACCTTGATAAGTCAAATATTTAACTTCTCTTAGGAAAAAAATAATGTAGCAAAAGAGAATATAGTAAGCTGACACTCACTAAAAAGTCCTATATACACAACAGCTAATAAATTCAGTCCACAGGCAAGAGCAAAGCATAAGAAGAGGTGTATTTGACTACTTCAGTAGTAATTTGGTGACACTGAAATCAAAAAGGTCGTTCACAAAGTAGAAGCAATGATATATTACTTAAGATGAGTATAAAGAAATAGGGAAAGTATGTAAAGATGAAGTCAGAAAGGTTGAGAGAAAAGAGTTACAGTTCTCTAAGAATATTAAAAACATAGAGGAAAGAGATTATAATATAGTAGATACTAAGAAGAAGAGAAAAGAAAGTCTAGTAGTATTTCTTATGAGGGAGGGAGAGCATTCAAGTGGAAGACTCTGAAAAGCTAAAAAATTAAAGGAACTTTTTTACCCTTTGTTTTTTACAGAAAAAGTTATGACCATATACTCACCACACACACAAGATTAAAAAACAAAAAATTGAAAGGATAGAAATGAATGCCAGAAGACAGAACAGCTTAAAACCAATTTTAATAAATTAAATTATTCAAAGAGAAAGATATGATAACACTTTACCCATGAATTCTGGAAAGAAAAAGGACCAACCTATCTTTGAATTTTGGAAAAATATTAATTTATAGGATAAGAAACCACTAAGTATCCCGACATGTATTTTGCTATAAATTAAGGCATTGGGACAACCTAATTTCCATCTTTGTAAGGAAAGTTAGCTTCATAGGTAGGAAAGAAATAGCAGGTGTGACAATATATTGACCTTAAATAACCTTGTAATATTGTCTTTATAACATTTTCATAAACAAATTGGGGAGAAATTACAGTTTGAAAGAAATTCCCTTACAATAGATGCCCTTCAAAAATATATTTTCTTGAAGAACACCTGTCTGTTTCTAGCTAAATTACAAATATGACACCACTGGGATCTTGTCTGGCTCCACAGATTTCCTGGAAGTTTCTTGTGTGCTTTGGTTTCTGATAATTGAGGAAATGTGACATTTAGTAGACTATTTGTGGCAGCAAACTGAAGCGCATATTCTACTTGCAAAAATTATTTTTTTTTTTTTTTAAGCTGCCCATCTGAAAAATGTAATGTTTCTGACTACTTACGATTTCAAGTATGGAAAAAAAAAAAAAAGCAACATTTCCATTGCATGAAAAAAGAAAAAAATCTTAATATTTCTAATCCTAGATTAAGTAGGACATTTGTAGGGCTCAACATCCACTTTGTTTGAAGACCAAATAACCATTTGGTCTTGGTTAGTTCTTGATACTAAGATCCAGAAAGATTTGCATTCTTATTCATGTAATTTCTAATTTCTCTAGAATGGGAATTTCTTTAGAGTAGCTGTGGGAATGAAGTAGATAAATAAACATTACAAAGAAAATTCTTGTTTTCTCAAGGGTTAGTCCACGTGGAATCCAACCATGAATTAGAAATGCTGCATCTAAAGAGACTAGAGTTTATCTTCCCTTATGACTCAGTCTTCAGCCTCTACTGATTTTCCGGTAGAACCGCCAGTTATGGTCTGTATACCTGTCCACAAAGGAGACAACTGAAAATGCCAGGTAATGTAATGTCAGGCAGCATGGGGGTGTTAGTAAACTGCTGATATTCTAACACTAGCGAACTAGGCTGGATTTGAAGGGGCAGCTCTGAGGCAAATGACATCATACATCATTGTTGTTGTCCTGAGCAATATAATGCCATTATTATTAAGTTTTGATTCCATAATGTTGCCTATGGTATGATACTAACCAGCATTTTCTAGAAAACTTAATCTAAATATATCCTGAATACTGGCAAATCTAATACTGCTTTTATGTGCTCTGATTTAATCTCTCTCGTAAGAAATCAAAGACTGAGTTATGCATCAAAACACAGTCGTCATGGAGTTTTAAAATACCAGTGTGATATTTTGTAACACATTCCTCCACCTTTTTCCTAAGAGGTCTATATTGCTTTATGAATTTAAAGTGAAATATTAGTTTTATAAGTATAATTAAAAGATCATTCTTGCTGCATTAGGGTGCCAGAATGCATCAGGGTGCAATTATTTGTTGAAATGCTTTATAAAAAAAAAATACAGAAAGATCTAGTTAAACACTGACAGAAAGATTAAATCAGCAAGAAAAGACAGAGCAGATTTTATGATAGCCTGGAGTTAAGAATACTTTATGGTCAAGGATGGATAGATTTGAAAGTGTTCAGGTAAGGAGACTTGTGTTCAGAAAGCAATGATCATGAACGCTGGGTATGAAGATTTAGGTTAAGAAAGGCAGATCTAAGAACTTTCAATCCTCAATAATTTTGCTAAATATTCACTCACAGTTGAAAGTGAATGTTTCAGAACTTTAGAACTCAGATATAATGCACATTTGTAGCAAGGTATCTTTCTGAGTTACACTGAGTTATGTAACATAAAGAAAAAAACAAAACAAAACAAAACAAAATAAAAGACTACACTGAAGTAATCCATACCAAAAACACACAATAAAATAGACTGAGTATATTACTGATAAAGAACTGTATGGATAAAAAACTAAACAGGACAGCCTAGAGTCCACTATAGACACCATAAGCCTTTAGAAATACTGCATAAACTTTTTATAAGTCAATCAATTATTTCCAGTTTTGTAAATCTGGACATAATTAGCCAAATCTAAACTGAGGAAACCTTTTGATACATCTAAGTCAGATTCTTCAATCATTCATCTCTTACTAGGCAGAATCCATGGTGATTTAGGGTTTTGACTAAATAAAGAACAATAAAATTTATTCCTCAGTGAATTTGTGGAAAAGAAGTGCAGGTATGTCCAAGTTTTATGTTTATTGATTTTCAAGTCTCTAATCTGATCTCAGAGATCGCCCTTCTCTGAGCACGAGGTTGGTCTAGAGACCTTGTAAGGTCCCTTCCAAACAGAATGATTCTGTGATTCTACGTTTTTAAATCTATTAAAAAAAAAAAAATCTAGATAGAAAAAATAACCAGTGTTACTTCAACTTCTTCATATTTAAAGTGCCACATGAAGGCAACAGGGTGATGCAGAGAAATGTTTGTATGCTGACTACCTATGCATTCCTCGCAGAAGAGTTGGCTCTGTGTCAGGGTAAAGTACAAAACTGCAGATTGGGTTACCATTGAAAACTGACAGAATTTTCTAAGAATAGACCTGAGGTTAGCCATATTAAATCCCTTTTACTTGAGATTCCGTTGTTGAAGTCGTCTTCTGAAAAAAGCTGCCTAAGTAGAATGACTCAAGGAAACCTACACATACCCAAAGGGTGAAGAGCATGTGTGACCACTAGTCTTGTTTTGCATGATAGCTTAGCATTAAAGCACTTGCATGCTAAAGATGAGGCCTGGGTGTAATCTTCTGTTCAGTGAGAGGCAATTCTTACCCCTGCAGTATATTGTTTGAGGGAGTGCTCCATCACCGAAGTACAAAAACTGTTTTAACATGTCACAGTAACAGAAATGAGGCAGTAAAATCAATCTGAAAGGAATCCACACCCAAACGCTGGACTCGTTTCTCACAGCTGATATTTCTGTTTGGCCAAAAATCAGGGTTTCTTTTTGTTATTTGCTGATTTATGTATTTTTTTTTCCCCAGCCTTTATGTGTTGCAATACTTATTACACAGATTCCCAGATTCAGCAGGAAAGGTGGAAAATTATCCCATACAGCTTAGACTGTAAGAAAATAACATTCCAGAAAGATTTTTGGGGAAAAAAAAATAATTACTTGTTACAGTTCAGTCACAGTTCTTGTTCTGTTAATGTGTCCTAAGAACTTCAAAAGTAATAGCTCTCTTTTGCCAAGTTTTGGGATCTCATGTGCTGTAGACTAGTTTACTTCCCAGCATGACTGGATTTGCTCTGCTCTAGACCTGCACACAGTACAGAATTCCACTTCTATGACGCTTTTAGGTCAAATCAGGCATGCCTAGTGAGTTTAGACACTTACATGATTGGGTGGCCAATAAACAAAAAGAAATCAGTGTTTTACATTTAGTCAGCTATTATCTACCTGCCTTCTGTTTTAGCTATTTAAATCCTTTCCTTGGTTTGGAATATTAATGCTGTACAATCCTTATCTGTATAACTATTTTTTTTTAATTATCCTCTGAAATGATGTAAGAGCTAAATCTTTGTGTTGCAAATGTACCCTGCTGCATATTGTGAGACCACTGAGAGGTTTTTAAATCTTTTGCTATAGAAGAATCATCATAGGAAATTCTGTACTGTTCTATGCATGGGAAAAAAAAAGTCTTGTCAGTCCACTTAATTAATTGTAACATGGTAAAGAAGATGAGAATGTATTACAGAAAGCTTAAATGCTTTCAACCTCTCTTTTGAAAGATTAACAATGGCATTTCAATGTGAGAAAAACAATCCAGGGGGAGACAAGCCCTGAAGAGCTCTTGAATACCTAAAAAGACAGGAAATCAATACGGCCTGTAATTATTGGCGCAGAGATTTAATGAAGTGTAAAACTTTGGTGTAACAACAAATTAAAACTCCATTAATGTCCATGGATAATGAAGAACAAAAAATGATTTGGAAAAAAAATACAGTATTTTCCTTTTTTTTCTTTTCCCATACAGTTAATTCAGAATTTTTTGAATGTAAGAAGTAGCTGAGAAGGACTTTAAATGGTAATTTTAATGGGAATTTAAGACTTATTATGAAGCAAACCTAAGCACTTTGTAATACTTCCCAAATGGATATAGAATTTTAAACTAGTAACAGCTTTCACTGAAAGGATTTAGAAATTAATATGAAACATACTACAGGCAGGTTAATTGGGTTCATTTCATGAAAGTGTATTCTAAATTAGCTAACCTTATTCTTTTTCTTCTTTTTTTTTTTTTTTTTTTTTTTTTGGCAGAATAAAAGGTCTTTGAAACTACGGCCATTGAGCTTGATCCTGAGATGTAGAAGAATCTGACTGATAGCAGTGGGAACTGGGAGGCTGGTAGTTTACATGTAGATCACAGGGAGTTCTCAAAAGCATTTGTTGTCCATGAAGGATGAATCAGACAACTTGGACAAATATTTGCAGAAGAATTAATATCCTGCTTGTCTTACTCCATGATTGCTGCTAGATATGTCTTCCATTTATTAGAGGCCTTTCCTGTGTTCATACAAATCAAGCTTCTAACAGAGACAATATTATTTCCTGTGACACTGTTGCACACATATTTTCCTTGTATTCCACAAACATCTTACTAATTAATTTAGTTTGATGGATGTTAACACACTGTACAACAAAAGTTAATGATCTCGCAGCAGAACATTAGTCACAACTTGTTCTGTCCATACACTTTCTCTATATATGCAATCTGTCTATATGTATAATGATACCTAAATATTGTAGAATTTTATTAGATAAAGCACATCAGGTATAGCACAGAAGTAGTTATAGAACTTAGATTATCTAAATACTATCTAAGATAACAAAATGGCACCAACCACAGAGATAAGTAATTAGCTATCAATCTAAGCAAATTGCAATACTAGGGAAGCATAGATCACCTCACTTTTAGAATTTATTTTGAGTGTGTTTGTGTAGAAATTATATGCTCTTAGAATAGAGTAGGAAAAAAAATCTCTTGAGAACAACATTACGATATTTAAATAATAGCCTACAAAGGTCCTGAATAGTCTTCACACAGGAATCTCCCTCTAAATAACTAACCCAAGTCCTCAGTTCTGATTCAGGACACTTTTCTTGACTGGCATTCCCCCATGTGCTGAGAAATGCCCTTCTGGTGACAGTTGCTGTTCATGTCTTTCTCAGTAACCATCTGCTAACCCTTTGGCAGAAGAACCCTGTTTCCCCCGTGGCAGCTTGATTTTCTGTCAGGCTTTGAAAATATGCAGAAGAAAGCACCACTTGGGCAGTTTTTTCCCCTTCTTCATGGGAAAAAGGCAGAAAGAGAAAAATGATACATGAGCTGAATTTGACATCAGGCCAGGCTGGACCATGTGTTAGATGGTCTCCCAAGCATATTGAGAAGAAAACAGCAAAGCACTGTAGGTACAAAGACCAATATTCTAAGCATCTCTTGTTAGTAATATGCCATATATTTTAGACATTTTAAATACCTAATATAAATTAAATGCAAAACCAGAAATCACTGCTACCAAACACCAAATGTTTGAGGTGTTCAAGGCCAGGTTGGATGGAGCCTTGAGTAGCCTGATCTAGTTGAGAGGCGTCCCTGCCCATGACAGGGAGGTTGGATTAGGTGATCTCTAAGGTCCCTTCCAGCCTATGCCATTCTATGATTCTATGATTTTATGATATACCGAGCAAAAACATTCTGCTTTCACCATCTCTTAATCAATTTCTGCTCTGAGGTTTGAAACTACTTGGTTCTGACAGAAACTGGAGGGACAATAGATATGGAAGAGAAGCCATGCCTTAGGAATGTATCACTGCTGATACAACAAAAATCTATTCCTGTGGAAAACCTACCTTTTTCTTCCAAAGCACAAGCTCTGTTGATGGAAATTGCCTAACTAATAGCATTTAAAACCGAAAGTTACACTGCGTGATTCCTATCAAGTCAGATTTACAATAAGAATGGAGCATTTTTCTGAGCTTGTCTAGGTGGAAAATTCATATTAGACATAAGGTTACTGCTTTCCTTAAGCCTTTTCCTCCAGAGCCAACAGTGGATGTCTGTATATATCCTGTCCTATGGTAGATCTTACGATATAACTTAAGTTGATTTCATAGTGCAGAAATAGCAAAAGATTATTTTTTTCTATATTTTATCATTTCTGATTTACAGTCTGTGGCAAGCTATAGCTCAAGAAAAATGTTAAATTTTAAATGGCTGATGTAATCTATGCAGACTTGAACAAAGTTTACCTGTTATCTAGAAACAACAAAATAAAATAGACTTTATTCTTAGCTATTTAGAAAATTATTCCCCCAAAGTCACTGTACAACAGTTATTAGGAAAGCAACTATAAAGATTTCATTTTGTGTTAAATGAAACAATTTATTCCAAACATTTTGCTGAGTGGGAAGCTCTTGGCATAGTTGTCCTGGTTTTGACTGGGACAGAATTAGTTTTTCTTTTTAGCAGTTAGGAGAGCTCTGTGTTTTGGATTTAGTCTGGTGTGGAGGAACTCCTCTCCGAGACCGGCCACAATATTCTCTCGGGTATGGACAATCCCTGTTTGGGCCCCAGAGCGCAAGATTACTAACTAGACTACCTTTGCCCTTCAAGTTAACTTCATGGCCTTAAAAGAAAATGTAGACTGATCACCTTGCCAAGATGCATGCCTCCTGGATGCCTCTCCGATGACCGAACCGCAACGAGGAGAACAAAGGGATGAGCTTATTACCTGCAGTCTGCTAACGCTACCCTATCACTATAACCCACAAGAGTGTGCTTGCTTTAAACAAACCAATTGTACAATGTAGGCGTGTCACGCCATATTCTTCTATATAACCTTTGTGTCAGTTGTAATAAAAGGAGCCTGATTTCTAATCATATTGGTGTATGGTCATGACTCGGGTCTTGTCCGCAGCAGGGACCCTGCAACAGTCTGTGATTTGTTATGAGAACAGTGTTGATAGCTGTCGGGGAAGTTTCCTGGCTGCTACATGGGAAGCACCTGTGCCTTGTTGAGACAGGTGCTGTGAGTCACGGTGGTCAGCTGGAGACCACGTGACCTATGGGAAGCTTAAAGGCAGGGCACTCCCAAGAGGGAGTGGGGCATTTCCCTCCTAGAGTTTGGAGTGGTAGCAGCCCCTGGAGAGCTTAAGTTGGAGCTCTCTGTTGGATAACCTTTGGTTGAGATAACAGTGAGATTGGATCAGCCTTCTGATCGTGAGACACATCGTGGTCGCAACAGTCGTTTGGTTGCGACCCATCGTGAGAGGATACAGGCAGTCCGCGACAGATAGCGCACTGATGTTTATAGTTGGTACTGAGACATCAAGGACCTTTCATCTTCCCATGTTTTTGCCAGTGTACAGGAGCACAACAGGCTGGGGGGGAGCACAGCTGGGACAAAGGGCCCACAACTCCTCTTTTGATTTGAACTTGCATTTAGGATTGAGGGCCAAATTGGACAATGACATATTCCATATCATGCAATGTCATGCTTGGTATATAGATGAGGGTTGACGGGGAAGAAGATCTTGCTCTTCTGAGGGTACTTTCTCTTCCAAGGGCGCTCTCAAGACTCGGTGTCTCACAGTTCTCTCTCTCTGTCTCTCCAGGTGTCTCACTTATCAGAGATTGCAGTGTCGGGACTTATCTGATTTGGAATTGTTTGTCAGGACAAGACAAGTGTTGATCACTGGGTGGTGAGCAACTACACTGTGCATCACTTGTTTACATACTCATATTATGATAAATAATACATACTCATATATTATTATTTCATCATTATTACTTTTAATTTTATATTATTATTACTATTAAATTGTTCTTATCTCAACTCATGAGTCTCCTTCCCTTTTCCCCTTTAATTCTGCACCCCAGCCCCAGGGGAGGGGGAGCATGATTGAGCAGCTTTGTGGCATTTAGTTACTGGCTGGGTTACACCATGACATTAGTAAAAAACACCATTAAATAAACTGGCTTTACCTACTTAATTCAGAAACTCCAGATAATTTAGATAATTTAGATAGAAGTATAAAATTAGATTAGAACTATGTCTGATCAATAACAAAGTGATTGGATGAGTCTAACTGAACTATCTGATCTAAAACATAAGAAGGTCACTGTCACAATGGGTCAGACTGCTGGTCCAGCCTGACCAGTCTTTGCTCTCCAGCAGCTGCGAGTCAGAGAAAGTTCTGAGAACTTCTTACTGGGTTATTTTCTGCAGAAGATAGAAACATTTCAAGTCTCAATTTTTCACAGAGTAGGAGTAGTGTAAATCCAAAATAATTTATCCCAATATTCTTGTCTTTATTTCTTTTCTCTATAAGCATGGAAACTAAATATTCCTATTAGTTTTATAATGAAAGAGTGCTTTCTATTTCTCTCATCATCACAACTATTATGATTACAAAATATACCAGGGAATACGTTAATTGCTGTTAATAAAATATAATTTCTCTCAAGATGGTCCCTTCCAACCCTAACCATTCTATGATTCTATGATTAAAGAAAAATAAAACACATATGGAGCAAGTCAGTGTGGAAACCAAGAGGTCTTTGCAAAACAGAAAATGGATGCATTGGTTTGCTTGGTTAGAAGTTCTGTATGTTTTCTTTCTCCTTTATTTTGTTTTCATTGAGTTTGTAAGATTTGTTTCTATCTGGGCTCATGAAGAAATGCATTCATTTCATAGCACCTGAAGATGCATTTTTAATTGATTTAAAAGCAACCACAAGAACTTATTAGCCTTAAATGACCTTGTTTGCCTCCTAGGTAAAACGTTTATCGCTTTTTTCTTTTTTATTACACTAATCATAAAAAATTCCCTTAAGACGATGTGTTATTTTTTGTTTCAAATCTGCCTGTAAACTTCATCAGTATGTCTTTCTCTGTCCCATCGTTTTTATAGCTGTTCACCTTTTACTACACGTTGGGTCCCGGTGCCCAGGCACTGGCAGCAGGGGCTGCCAGGGCTGCCTCATGCCGGACACAGCATGAGGTCCCTCAGCCAACATGGTGGTGCCTCTAGGAAAGCGTATTTAAGATGGAACAAAAATACCAAAAAGCAAGGAAGAGTGAGGGGAAAAAAAAAAGTGGGAAACAACAGAGGGAAGATCAAGGTCAGAGGAGAGTTGATGCTCCAGGTACTGGAGCAGAGACAAATAGTGAGCAGGAAGGAGCAGCAGAGGGGAACTGATGTGGGCTGACCACAACCCCCCATTCCCCACCTCCCCCGTACTGCTTGGGATGGGAGGTAGAGGAGTTGGAAATGAAGGAGTGAAGTGCTGAGTCTGTGAAAGCAGGGGAGGAAGTGACATTCAAAGGTTTTTGTTCTTTTTTCTCACTACTCAAATCTATTTTAATTGGCAATAAGTGAAATTAATTTTCCCCAAGTTGAGTCTGTTGTGCCTGTGATAATACTTGATAAGCAATCTCCCTGTCTTCATCTGAATCTGTCAAGCTTTCTCATAGTATTTTCTCCCTCTGTCTCACTGAAGAGGAGTGGGTGAGTGGGCAGGATAAGCATTGGCTGTTAGTCAGGGTTAACCCACCACACACGTTTACCTCTCTTGGTTAAAACACTTATGCTATCTCTTGCCTCCACTTCTCAGTCTATTTGCAAGGTTCATGCTCCTTTCGATTTTGTATTCTCTTTATTCATACAGATAACATCCATCTCTTTGTGATTTGTGGTCAGCTCTACAGGATTCTGCTGCTGCACTTTTTGTTTGAACTGAACAAAATCATTGTTTCATGGTCCTTCTTTATCGCATGATTGTTTCGATATGAAGCTAACTGGAAATGGTACAAAAAGAGGTTCGTACGGAAAAGACTGTAACAGAAAAATATCTGTATAGTAATCATGACCAGAAGTAGTCTGCCTGAAATACATAGAATTATTAAGAGAATTACTTTGTTAAATGGGAACGATCTATTAAATTTAAACTCCGATGAAATGAAGATTTTAATTAGATTACATTCCTGTACACAGAAGTTGTTACAGCCCCTGGACCTAGTTTGCGTTCTACTTTAAGACTGTTTCAGTCCCAAATCTTGGCTTGTCTGATCTGCCTTATCCAGAGTACCCTGATTGGGCAACTTCTTGTAGACACTTTTATTTATTCAGAGCAAAAGCAAGCTGCTTCACACACATTGTCAAGGACTGCACAAGTTATCTTTCAGGCAATGGCCAAACTTAGGCGTGAGGGTAGAAAAAGGGCCCTCCGTTTCAATATCTTTGAATCCTCTTCTCTAAATTTTACCATTCTTTGACACCATTTACTAAAACAATTTTTTCACTCAATTTTACTTGTGATATATTCTTATGTATTTAGAAAATGATTTCTCAATAAGTTATTTTGGCTAATCAGAGTAGTATACAACTGTATAATTATTTTATAGGATTCAAAGTACAATGAGTTTATTAAAGCTTGTATTAAAAAAATTCAGAACACTTTCTGGTTTTAATCTGTTTACAATGTTACTATATTGATCTATTTCAGAGCTGATCCAGCCTAAGTAGTAACTGTTCCAAGGAACAGACAATCAATCACCTACTTGACTTTTTTTGGGGGAAAAGTCATCAGAAAAGGTCCATTCCCCCTTCTGTTCATATGCTGCACTGCCAGAATGGCTGATGAGAATTATTCATGTTCATACCAAGGAGAAGAATATTCCCTAAAGCATTTTAACCTTCTTTTATGAAAGCACATAAAAAGGACTTGACTCATAGCTATTTTTTTTTAAAGGTGACTCTGTTAAAACCTTCCCAGAGCTACCATACTCACACTAATAACCTACTATCATACAAAAAAAAAATTCAATAAAAAACGCAGACAAGTGGAAGACAAAATATCTATCAAATACTTACATAATTATCACTGAATAGCAATGCTAGACACCTGGTGCGAACTGTATGTTGCCATTCATTTTGTGTGCTGTTATTAATTTTTTAAAATGTAGATTCTCCATGAATACTTCTTACTATAAAAATTTCAGACACAATAAAGCTGTAACTTCTGTTGAACTCTTTAGTCATGAATCAGAATAGACATTATTTCAGGAATAAAAGACCATTTATTATTGACAAGAATATGTTATAGGCATTGTGGGTTTTTTTTAAACTTTTACAAGGAGTTACATTTACTTTCACTTTATTCCAGTGCACATGGCTTCAGCTGCAGTGAACAAAAAAGGATTTTCTGGAAAATCTTTACTTTAAAGTAATTGCTTATTAAACAATAACAAGCTCCAATTACAGATATTTGAGGCTTCTTCTTTCTTCTTCTTTTTTTTTTTTTTTTTTGTAATAAACATTTTAATTATTCTGGTGTAGCTACTTGCATTCATGTAATTTATTGCAAATTTGGTATAAAATGACACCAAATCCTAGTCATGTTTAATTCTAATACACTGTTTAGCACTAAATCTTGTTCTTTTTATTCAAACGCTGGCTACCTAAATCTTTCCTAAAAACCCTCAACCTGATCAAGTTAGTAGAATTAATCAGTAATTGCTAGTTTAGTCGAGGAAGGAGCAAAATTTGTTCAAATGGTGATATATGCTTTCATGACCATTTTATAATCCTATCCTATGTATTTCTCTTTGCCAGCAGTTTTCAGGATACCATCCTGTTTTCATTATTCCATTAACATTGGAATTCCAGTATAGGAAAAACAGGGTACTTATAGATGTTATCTGACCATGTAAAAGAAAGTGCATTTTACTCTACTTAAAATAGAAAATAAAATTAATTATCTCATGACATATAATTTCCTGTGGCAGTCAGGTTTCCAATTGCAAATGTAGATAGGTGTCATAAATGCAAGTTATATTCCATCTACAAGAAAAAAGGTGGCCAGTCATAGCCAAAAATTATATTTGGAGATCTGAAATATTTATTAAGTTATTGATAAAACTCATTCATAAGTTGTAGTTATTCTTATATAATAAATGTACTGAGTTTGGCTCCTAGTCCACTTGCTTAAACTAAGTGAGAAACCATCAGAAAAATGCTCTTAGGGAGCGCTAGGACTTCCTAGAATGCAGAGGGATGTCTCTGAGGCTGTAAAGATGATATTGAACATTTTTCATGACCTGCTGCTTCTAGTTGTTTCTGGAACAAATGTCAGAGGTGAAGAAAGTCAAGGTATAAGTAGCTCTTTAGCTAGTATAAATCAGCTAGAAACCATCCTTGCACTGGATCAAGCTAAAGAGTTGGAAAGGTTGGAATAGTTGGAAGATGCCTTTACTGCTATCTCTGACTGTGTATGAGTGGCATCAAACGTGTCTTTGGCACTGAGCAAAAACTGAGGCATGTCTTCAGAATGTATTTAATATTTTTATTAATTATAGGTGAAAGATATTCCTGACCTGGGCATGGTAAATTGGGTTGGAAATCTTTAATGATATGAATTACTGAGCTTTACTGTGAGCGTTGAACTACAGTCTAATTCTCTGGTGTTGCCCAGTCCCAGAGCCTGGACCAAAACTGCAAGATTTTGTTATATGATCCCATCCAGCTTCTGCATGAAACAATGAAATTCTAATCCACAGTGCTTTTATATATATAAAAAATAAATATAAATAAAAGTATCATATTATTAAAATAAGATTTGTGTCGATAGTGTACCATGTAATCCCTTCGCCCACTCAAAAATTCTGCTCAGTATTTCATGAACAATAATAAAACATCCCATAGCGCTCTGCTGTAGTTTTCAGAGTCCTTTAGGAATAATGTCAAAGGGCATTACCATTTGATTGATGTTACTAGAACAATATTGCTCCTTTTTGAAAACGTTTAATGATTCAGGTCACTAGTATGAACTATACTCAGTGGCTTTGTCAAGTACACAAAATCTTTCTTCAAAAAGAGTACAGAAACATGAGCTTTTTCCTTTGAAAGAAAATGTGAATCCATCTCAACCACTTATTTTTTCATAACTGCATGGTGTATATGAAAACAAAGTAAACCTACAATAATCAATTCAAAACTGCTTTCTTTATCTGTATTCATAAATGTTTTATAAAGGAAACAAACAAATAGTGCATTCAGGGGCATATAAAGAAGCCATCACAAAAAAAGCAAATGGTTTCACTTCAGATCTTTTATGAATTAATTTTTACTGAGGTTGCTTTTTAAGTAACTGAAAGCAGAACAAACAGAGCTATAATATTAATAGTAAATGCTGTTGTAATTATAGGCAGAGAGTTATCAAGATATTCCTTATAATTATTAGAAAGTCAACAACACCAAATTATAAAATTATCTTCTTTTCTCTCTTAAATAGCAAAACATAAACATGCTGTTTTCTAAAAACCTGAATTCCGATAATTGAAATCAATCTTTTGATTTTTTATATTTTGAAGACTTCACTAGTTGCAAACAATTTTGAGGCAGATCTTTCCAAGAAATACCTTATTTTACAGTTATCAAAGATTAAAGAAATATCTCTTTGTCAGCAAATACTGTTAAAATAGTTAAGTGAAAGACAACTTTTTTTCTCTCTTGTGTTTTAAGAATAAATGGTTTTGCCATATGACAGGTTGCCTTGTTAGCATCACAGAATACAGACCTCAGATAACACTGAGTGCTTGTGCTATAGCTCAGTCAGCTCCTCAGATGACGTAAATCAATGTACCTCTATTGAAGGCACCAGAGCTACATGCATCTACATCAGCTAAGGATCCAGACCTTTATATCACCAGGCTGCCCTTCTCCTTTTCAGGTGTCTCTATATGCACTGCTGCTTTCACCTCAGTTACAGGAATTCCATACAAAGTCACATATATATATAAAAAAAGTGTACTCCGAAAAGCCCATGGAACAGAGAGTGAGATTCTGTTTGCAAATGAAGGTGTCTGTATGTAGATATTCGCACGTGAACTACAGATCAGCTCATTTGCACATTAGATATCTACTGAAAATTGAAATTCCCTCAAGTATCCTTCTATCTGCCATGCCACTAGGATTCAGCTCTTCTATAGGTTCTGCATTGTATTTGCCTCAATGAGGCTATCTCAGACAATTTAGGGCATCTAAAATGACACAAGGTGTCTTCATGCAGGGAACTGACCCACGTGCTTATTCAATATATCCAGTGGAGGTTAAAGAGCAGTTCAACCCTCTGTAGCACAGAAATTTAAGGTGGAATTCCAGAGTATAAGTATTTAATGCCATTTTTGATACTTTGAGACATCTGAGGCATGCTTGGCATGCTTACGTGGCTAAAAGATACAAAATAAAACCTACAGAGACACTCCTCCTTCTGAAATGAAGAGATGAGTGAAGCCTAAGAGCATATCTCACAGTGTTTACGACGACAGCAGATACCTCTGGGAAACTCAATCCTGTGTTTGGGTGGTTGATCAGCTAAAGAGCTTTTAAGAATCTATTTGCAACATTGACGATATTGACTAGATAACTGGAAATCCACTGGTGTCCTAATCTGTGAGCTAAATCCTACCCTGAGTGATGATAATAATTTAGCCATTGTTTTTCCTATCCGCTTTTAAGTGCGGGAAATACTTTTTATACTGGATGATGGGCAAACTCCATAGCTATGCACAGTTCTCTGATTATTGCACCTTGTTTATGATGTACATGATCTATAAACACGTATGGGACCTCAGCTAAACTGTGCTGGCAGTATTTGGCTAATTTTCATCCCCAGGTTGGAATTCTAACCTGAGGACAGGAATAACTGAGTAGGCAGTTTATATGTTTTTCTCATTTGAAACAAACAACATATTTTGAATATCGGGAAAATCAACTATTTCCATGACTCAAACCAGAAAACCATAACATAGAAGTAAAAAGGGATTTAAGACACAAAGACCTCGTAGGCCTATTTTAGAAGATGCACCATCGAGGTATGGCAAGCTACTATCCTGTGTACTTGCAGAATCAGGATTTAGGAGAAACACTTCTTTGCTGTTTCTCCTAAAGGTTTAATGCTCGTGTTTCTATAGGTGTCTTATGGCTTGGTAGCTACTAACAACTAGCAAACACGAAGTCAAATATTGTTGTTAAAGGTAATGTGTGTCATTTAAATAAGTAGCAAGTGGTTTGGCCATGTGGAAGACAAAACAAAACTGCATTCAAATTAACCCATCTATTTCCAAATGTAGTTAATTCATCCATTGGTGGGTAAAAAGTATGAGTATGGTGGACTCACTGAGTGTTCTTTCATCCTCACAAATATGAACTTTACAGGTATGTAAAAAGTATCGCATGAGGAAAATCAAAGGTCAGGTAACATGAGTGTGAGAAGTTTTGGCTGGATTTTTTCTGACAGAGCCAAGATTCATTAAAAAATAGAATTTAATTGAGCTCCAGAATATTTTATCTAAACCTTCCACAGAATTTAAGGTAGTTCTTGACAAAACTATCTTAGCATAAAGGATACCAGAGGATGTCTGTCAACGGCACAGGGTATTTTTGTGCTCAAAGCCACACAAAAGGCACAGAAACGAGCACTTTCTACACACTACAGCCGCTCTGTGGGAACAACATTCTCACAGCCAAATGGCTAATAGTAGCAAGCCAGCTTCAGAGGTCTAAGAAAATTGGCCAGTTTGATCTAAGAAAATTCTAACATGCTGGAAATTTGCAGGAAAAAAAACCTTTAAGTAGCTTTAACCCACTTTGGACATCCCTTCCCCCAAACATTTCTTGTATATCTAGCTGATGTTTTTCAGCTTGTCTAGATCCAACACAGATCATATTAATTTTAAATTTCACCAGAAAGGTACAAGTGTTTTTTAAAAAATAAATTTCCTTTTCATATTATTACAAATATCTCCCTTTCCTTCAACCAATAATGTACCTGAAGACAATAAAGTGCATGGAGATTAAGACCCAATTTGTAAAAAGAAAATAAATTTTGTAACGGTAATCTTAAAGGCATTGATAATTGTTGACACAAATCACAGCACTTAAATATGTAACCGGATGGCTGAACCTGAAAATTAACTATCTCTACAGTTACATGCAATCATTTGGTTTGCAATTATGTGTCCACACTGTTGATTCTGGAAATAACTGCAGGTGCAAAATTGAAGCCTGGGTTATGTCTCCTTTTAAAGCATGGTCCTTGGTGCAATTTGTGTTTTAATATGCATTTGCAGCATATATTGTAATTGTTTCTCTAGAGCTCATATCTATGATGTGAATGCATAACATCAGTAGCACAGATTGCATATTATAGCTCCAGAATACCAATTGTTTTTTAAAATGTCTATTGATTGGAAAGTAGCAATTTGCATATGGCATGCAGAAGTTACTGAAGTGTTTAAGTATTTTTTTACATTACAAGGTTTAGTAGTTCATAACATGTACTATGCTTACTAAAGTTAACTTGAAAGAATATTGCAGAAAAACAGAAAAATACATGCTTAAATTTGAAGCTCCTCATTTGCTTTAAAACCTTCCTCCATCAGTATGACTTACATTTAAAGCACGGCTTTTCATGAAACAGTACTTCTTTTAATCTTATATTTATTTTATCTTTGTTGTTTCTTAATCCAATGATAAAAACATTGATGATGATGGGACATTTTGTGAGACCTAGGAGCTATCAAAAATATTCCAGCTCTCTTTTTCTCACCACTCTGCAAATACATCCATCTTACTACTTCTGTTTACTGCTGCTTTCACCAAGAACCTGAGGGAAAGCTTCAGAAGCTCCATTTACAACATTGGATGGTGGTATGGCAATCAGAAACTGAAGAGAAGAAAGGATTAAATTTTTATTTACTCAGTTTTCCATATCCTGGATGTGTATATCTGCAAGTAAACCTGGCCAAGTGACACATTTTCTCTTCATCCTTCCCCTCCTCCACCCATCCTTTTTTTAATTGGAATGAGAAAAAAAGCAAAATTATTCCATCTGATTTTTTCCTCATGCAAGCTATAGTTTCTAGAAACATGTGTAACAGCACACTCAGACACATCAGCTTTTGTATATTTGCAAAATTTTCTCTTTTTTTGGGGGGATTCACTCTATTATATAGACTGTATGTCTAATGTATGATGTTCTTATTATTTCTAAATAGGGCATATTATTTTAAAGGTAAAACAGTGATAATGAATGCTGGATTGTAGATAATAAAAGGAAGATATTGACTGCTCATGTGCAATATGGGCATTCCTACAATGAATACTCAATTGACAAAGAAATATGGAAAGAAAATACATTAGTGGAAAGATAATAACTAATTATGAAGTTTAGAATTTATGTTATTAAATCTTTGTCTTTTCCTTCAAATTGATATAAAAAATTGAATTAAAAAAAATGGCTTAGAAATGATGAAACTCCTCACCTTTACAAAATTCCTAAATTTGCTAAGTGTATTGAATTGATTTGCCATGCTCTCTTTTAAATAAACCGTTATTTTTCCCTGTAGTAATGTATTATTTTTCCTTTGGAACACTGACATTATTTATAGGACTCATTTTCTGAGTGAACTGATTGTACTGAACAACAGAAAGATGAATATTTTCACTATTGTAATATTTTCAGTGCTACCACTAGATACACTAGTCAAAGAAACGTGCTCCATAAAAGAGAATAGATACTCAGAGTACAATTCCCAAATGGCATTTAAGTGAAAGTAAGAAGCAGTTCAATGTTTTGCTCAACTGATTCCATTGAGAAGCTTCTCAGTTGAAACTGGGTTTGGTCAGTTCAAATTCGAAAAAAACTAAAATTAAAGTTATATAAAAAGTATTTTCATAGAACATACATATGTATGTATGCATGTATATAATTTATCATGAAAAAAGTATTGTAGAAACTCATTTCCTCTTGCAAATGACTGTAAAAAAATATTTTTAAACAGTTTTCCTCCACAGCAACATGTGAATACTAAGACCTGATGATCCTGGATGTTTTGGGGAATTGTTCTTTTGTGATATTCAGCCAGCTTTGTTCGTAATACAACTTTTCTTATGAAGTGCCATAGTCTGTAACTAATCCTACTTTTATCAGAGGAAGAAATGGTACCAGTTTGCTTCCTATTACCAGAATTTATTCTGCTTTGATATATAGGAGATCACGCTTATTTTTCAGACACAGCATTTCTTTCAAAATTAAACTGCTTTCCTCTTTAGTGTTTTCATCAAGTTTTTTCTGTAATCCATAACATACTTATAAACTGCATGTTTTCTATGCGATAGTTAATTCATGTGATCTTACAGTACTATCAATTTCTTACCAGTTTCCTGATTACTGGAGTCTAAGTGGCCCCGAAGTTATTTGTTAATAAACAAAGAAAATACCTGACAGTACAATTTTTAACAAGACAGATAAAAATGAACCAATTCCAGTGTAAAGAATAGGTATCCATTTGGGGAAAATGTGCTGCAACTCTAATGACTGAGTTTTTGATGTGGATTTACAAAGGGAACAGAATATTTTTCTTCGTAGGCTTGCACTGAAGATTAGCTTTTTATTTGTAAGGAACTGTTGCTTTTGGAGTTTGTAATATGCCTCTTCAAGAGCTATCATGGCGCTATCAAGTTTACTTATAATTAAACTATCAAGGGATTAATTTCCTTGACATAATGTTTAGTTCTAGTGTATTAGAGTCTTGATCTGCTCGAAAAAATCAGACAAACTGCAGTTGTAGTGAAAAAAATCAATGCAGAACATTTAAAAAAACCAGTATAATGAACCAAACGGGTACATAGTTCTTTAATGAAAGGCAAACTAAACTTTTCATTTTAGTTTGACAGCTATATTGATGGAAAAATCTTTAATCCAATATAAGACTGTGTGGAGAAGAGATGCAAACGTGTATTTCCTTTTCACTTCTGGCCATGTCTGTTACACACCTGCTGTGTGAGAATAACTTCAGAATCTGCTGGTAGCCTTATAAGGATTTTTAAAAACACTGTCACTGGATGTCTCTGGATACTTAATGCATAAATGCCTCTAGGTTAGTTTCTCAAAGACACTTAAAGATGTAGACAGAGATTTATTAAAATGTCTAAATTACCTCCTTGGATATTTTCTGAAGTATTCATTTGCACCATGAACATCTAAATAATTTGAAAATCTGGATGGTTCTTCACGAATCTTAGTGGTGTAGAAGCTAAAGTCCTATTTGCCAAATACAACTAAAATTTAACCAAAAACGTACTAATTGTTCATTTGCATAAACATCAGAGAATACAGTATATAAACTAAGTATATAAATTGCCATTTAACACAGGAAAAATATTGAGGGAGGGAAATTTTAAAAAAATAAAATAGAAAAGTGGGGATATCTCAAATACTGTTACTAATTATCAACATATGCAGATTTTAAGTAGAGTTACCATTGAAAAGACGGTGCGCTTTCATATCAGACATCATATCATGAATCCTGGGCACTTGGTCACTGAATTCTCAGTTATTCAGTATTTTATTCAAGTATCTCTAAAGGCTGATATTACCTCCATCTGCCAACATAACATGCAGCTGTAACTCCAGGCAATCTAGATGCACATTTCTGAGATAGACCGAGCAGCCTGCAGAATTTTAGCCAACTTAACTAAACTTTTAGTGCTGAGTTTTATAAAAGCTTGGTTCACTTTTCATCGCTATAGCTGCTTTCTGGGATCATTGAGATCACGAATACCAGACAGTTCAAGAAAATTATTTCTCGCACTGCTTCCAGCATAATGTAAGGATGAAAGAATTTCAGAAAAGTTTTGTAAACTTATAATAGGAATGGAACAAATTCTACAAGCCCTGTAAGATTATCTGGTCATTATGTTCCTAGGGAACAGAACAGAAAAAAAAAAAATCACACAAAATGTACCAGCAATGAAGTTTTGAAATATCTAAGGGGCAATGAGTAGAGGGAAACTAACCAATCTTCCTAGGTAGCTGATTTTGTCTTCTTTTCTTCTCATATCAAAAATTCATTTCTCCTCCTAAAATCTTTCATATTTCAGGCATTTAATGAGTCTTCCT
This sequence comes from Tauraco erythrolophus, assembly GCF_009769465.1. Classification (NCBI taxonomy): domain Eukaryota; kingdom Metazoa; phylum Chordata; class Aves; order Musophagiformes; family Musophagidae; genus Tauraco; species Tauraco erythrolophus. The sequence goes on from NC_141468.1 coordinate 49,659,404, forward strand.
GTTATCAAGATATAGCGAAATACATTTTAAAATGTACTTCTCTCTGTCTACCTGATTTCATTATTTTCTATGCTATTCTGAATCTGAAGCTTTATTTATGTAATATACAGAAATTAAGAATATCAGAAAGCATTATCAAAACATAAAAAGATCAAAATCAAATGACCACTTAAAAAAAAATAGCCTTTCTAAAAAATCCAACATGTAACCCCAGAAGTCCCATCAGCTTTTAGATACGCTGGTATCACAAGAAGATCTTTAAAGGTAAACTACTGATGTCAAATAGAACAAGTATCACTATTATCTGACCTTGCATACTGGCAAATGTGTGGAAAGACGATTCAAGTAGTTCAGGAATGACCTATTGTTGTATCAGTAGGAAGATAAATGTGTTCCTCAATCACGTTTTCACATTTCTACCAGTTTGGCTCCTAAAATTGAAAAAAAAAAAAAGATTTTTGAAAAGCTATCTTTCAAACTCTAAAGTAGATACTAAAGAACATAAAGAAAAATTCTGACAAGGAAAGTGGTTAGAGAGAGTAATCAAGGCTTCTGGAAAATCGTAGAATCATGGAATCATAGAATAGTTTGGGCTGGAGGGGACCTCAAAGATCATCTAGTTCCAACTCCCCTGCCATGGGCAGGGTCATCTTCCACTAGATCAGGTTGCTCAAAGTCTCATCCAGCCTGGCCTTGAACACCCTCAGGGATGGGGCACCCACAACTTCTCTGGGCAACCTATTCCAGTGTTTCACCACTCTCATTGTAAAAAATTTATTCCTTATATCTAATCTAAATCTCCCCTCTTTCAGTTTAAAGACATTGCCCTTTGTCCTATCACTACGCACCCTTGTAAAAAGTCCCTCTCCAGCGTTCTTGTAGGCCCCCTTTAAGTACTGGCAGACTGCTCTAAGATCTCTCCAGAGCCTTCTCTTCTTCAGGCTGAATAATTCCAACTCTCTTAGCCTGTCTGCATGGGAGAGGTATTCCAGTCCTCGGATCATCTTCGTGGTGCTCCTCTGGATTTGCTCCAACAGTTCCATGTCCTTCTTACATTGCAGATCTCAGAGCTGAATGCAGTATTCCAGGTGGGGTCTTACGACAGCAGAGTAGAGGGTATCACCTGTATTGATAATTTTATATAATTGAAACTGAAAAATGCTTCCAATCCCACCTTCCTGGTGCATGCTTTTCTTTTTTCTTTTTCTTTCTTTTTCCTTTTTTCCTTTTTCTTTTTTCTTTTTTCTTTTTTTTAAATTCATTTAATTCCTTTGTTTATGTTTCTTTTTCCACAGTCTTAGGTATTAATTGGTTTTGATACTCATTGGCTTTATAGATAATTTTAAAAGGCATCAAATTCCTCACATTAACTAGTCATAAACCTTTCTCTGTCAAGTGGAAAGTAAGAAATAGCAAATAACTAATGCAAATAAAAGGCCTGGCCTTTATTGCAGGTGAAGAGTCTGCTTAATATGTTGCTAAACTCTAAAGGAATTTAACTTGCGAATATCTAAGTATTTAAACAGCCATAGAGCCACTGAGGACAATATTCGTTCAGCTGCAGTATAGGATCAGGATTACTTCTGCTACAGGTGGTTAAGTTCCTCCAACGAAGAATAATGCCTAATATCTGGGACATTGTCCAGGACATGGCTGAAGGACAGCATAGCACTGTCCACCAAGCTCCAACCTGTGTCTTGGCATAAATGTATGTTGAGTGCCCTGTGTTCTGCAGCTGAGAGTGAGAACAGGCAAGACTCAGAGCACAGCTCAATGTTGCAATTCTCATAAAAATCTGCATATAAGGAAGATGAGAAAGTGACAAAACCATTGCAAAAAACTCCTTACGGTGTTTCGAAATTATTGTTTTGAAATTTGTGGTTCAGTGAAAGTTGGAAATTTCTCTGAAAATACTTTTCAACTGATGTTTTACACCCGATCGGAGGAAAAACTGAACAATGGTATGTTGACAGAATTGTCTGTTGCAACGAAAAGAGTCCAGGAGTTCAAATGAACTTTTTTCATGGTTGCACGTTTTACTGTAGTAACATAGTTACAGCATATTTACAGCTGTCAGTTTAGTCTTCTATTTTTGTTTTTAAAAGTATTAATGAAGCTATATATGATTATGTAAGGTATGCATGATTATTATTTAAGCAACAGAAACCAATATTTTTTTATGACATTGATATGGTCATTACTTTTTTTTATGCATACACACGCACAACTTGCTACAGAAAAAATCTGAAAATAAAATATAGTTTATAAAAAAATAAGCTGTGCATTTCTGTATTCAGTCATTCTTTTTGGAATCAAGTTTCAGTTATGTCTCAGTAATGATTATATTCTTTTATTGTTCAGTTTTGGAAATCAAAAATCTGGTACAAGTGGGTAAAATTTTCTTAAAGTGGGTCAACAAGTGGGTTGCTATGGGAAACTGAGATATTGAAAAATCTCTGTACTTTCGCTGCTTGAGGAAAATACTAGTTGCTTTTGTGTGCCTCCCATGTGGCTTCTCCTGAAGTGACATACTTTAAATTACATTATATTTTTCAAGGCAAGATGCCTGACAGGGTATATAAGTATATATCATTTATTTCTACAGAAAAAATGATATACAAAATGAAGGATTGCTGTTTTGAAAATAATGATTTTAAAAAACAGTTCAGCTACCACTAGCTATAAATTAAAACTATATTGGAAATATATTTGGATATTTATCTTATCTATTTAAAATATTTGTCTTTCTTCTACATAATGGCTTGTAGCAATGCAGGGTTACTACGTCCATTACCTTATATGACAACAACCATCTTTATAGGCAGTAGAAGTGGAATACATCAGCCCTTAGAAAGTGCTTATTAACTTCCCTAATTGCAAGAATAATGGTATCAGTTATCAGTTAACTTCATAGATTATTTTTCAAGTTTTGTTTTGTAGAATTTATACCATATGTTCCAACACATCGTAAAGTGAAGGTGTCGATCTTTGCTAATAATCTATTTTGCTATTTTTTCTAATATTTTGAGGTTTGAAAAGGAATTGAAATTTTATTTTAAAACACTGACAATGCTAGGGAGGTACACTGATGTTCTGTATGCATTATAAATTACATTAAAGACCAGTCTACTGATCTCTTGAGCTGTAGAGAAGTTATATAGTAACGGATTTGCTTTAGATGTATTATCTCTTTTGATGCGTTCTGAACTAGAATTCTTGCTAGAACATGAATACTTCTAATTTAGAGTTTTATAGATATTTGTCTCTGTACATTGACCTGTCTCTAGGCGTGTTAGTACAATCTCTTGCCCGGAAAGCAGTCTTATTGACTACTACTGCTGAGAAGGGCAAAGTAGGAACTTTTTTATCATTTCTGGACAAGTTGTCCTGGTCATCTGCCTGAAGGCTTAAACTGTCTGGAAAGTACCTCCATATCGACTTTTTTTCCTGGGCAGATAAGACTAGAGGTCACCTCTCTTAAATAGCCAACATGGGAAGACTTAAAATCAATTCCAAGAGTACATGGCTTTAAAAAAAATATTCTTTAACTTATTGCATAGGACCAGAACTGCTCTAAAAAGCTGTTCTTAGATAAACTTTTCCACTGTAGTTTCCTTTTCTTGAGGTATCCTAATAAGATATCCTAATACAAGAGAATTATCCTGGTTTAGAACTACTTTATATATAAAACAAAGCAATTTGTTTCCTTCAGAGTCACAGAAGTCCTAAACAAACTAAAGGAGAAAAAAAAATCTCTAAGAATGTGGTAGAGTGACTGATATGACCTCCTAATGTATTCAATGACTTCAACAAGTATTCTAAACAGCTAAGTCTACTGCTTTAAAATTTCTTATCTACAGCATCAGTAGAATAGACAGGCTCAAATATGATGCTATGCTAACCCAAATATACAGCTGCTAAGTAAGAGGACATATTTATTTATGATATTCTTTACTGGATTCACTAATTCAAATAATGTTTGCTTATGACTCTTTGCGAAAGCTGATACCAGCTTTCTGGGATTTCTTGAATTTGAAAATATGATCAGCATTCTTTTTTTTTTTCTTTTTTATTTTCTATACATGTAATATTCAGAAATGCAGCTCAAGTGTGAATATATGTTTTTATGATTTCAGAAAGTGGCTTTCAAGAAAAAACTATAAACATTTTGGAAAGCTTTCTCTCACTAATAAGATGGATAAAAACTGTGAAACACACTATTAAATATCTTAAACCAGATCAATTTGGTTGTCAGAATACTCATAGACTCTGACATAGTGAAACAAAAAATATGACGTGGGTATTTTTAATTTACTTCTGTTCATGCAAAAATACGTAGAGAATATCTTCTGATATATTAAATGAATTTTAATATAAAAAAACTTGAAGCAAAAAATCTGGATTATCATAGAATCATAAAATGGTTTGGGTTGGAGGGGACCTCAAAGATCATCTAGTTCCAACTCCCTGCCATGGGCAAGGACACCTTCCACTAGATCAGGTTGCTCAAAGTCTCATTCAAACTGGCCTTGAACACTTCCAGGGATGGGACATCCACAACTTCTCTGGGAAATCTGTACCAGTGCCTCACCACCCTCATTGTAATAAATTTCTTCCTTATACCTAATCTAAATCTGAGCACAGTACTCCAGGTGGGGGGTCTCATGAGAGCAGAGTAGAGGGGCAGAATCACCTCCCTCGACCTGCTGGTCATGCTTCTTTTGATGCAGCCCAGGATACGGTTGGCTTTCTGGGCTGCAAGCGCACATTGCTGGCTCATGTTGAGCTTCTAATTAACCAAAACCCCCAAGTCCTTCTCCTCAGGGCTGCTCTTAATCTATTCTCTGCTTAGTCTGTACTTGTACTTGGCATTACCCCAACCCATGTGCAGGACCTTGCACTTGGCCTTGTTGAACTTCATGAGGTTCATACAGGCCCATCTCTCCAGCCTGTCAAGGTCTCTCTGGAAGACATCCCTTCTGTCCAGCCTATCGATCACACCACACAACTCGGTGTCATAAACAAACTTGCCGAGGGTGCACTTGATCCCACTGACCATGTCACTGGCAAAGATGTTAAATAGTACCAGCCCCAATATTGACTCCTGAGGAACATCATCGTCACTGGTCTCCACTTGGACATTAAGCCCTTGACCACAACTCTTTGAGTGCAACCATTCAGCCAATTCCTTATCCACCGAGTGATCCATCCATCAAATTCATGCCTCTCCAGTTTAGAGACAAGGATGTCATGTGGGACTGTGTCAAACGCTTTGGGCAAGTCCAGGTAGACGATGTCAGTTCATCTGCCATTTCCTTCAGGACCCGTGGATGCACCTCCTCCGGTCCCAAGGACTTCTACACCTTCAGGTTCTTTAGATGGTCTCAGACCTGATCTTTTCTTACAGTAGGCGGTCCTTCATTCTCCCAGTCCCTGCCTTTGCCTTCTGTGACTTGGGCAGTCACAGACCTATCATCCACATCCACATCATCCATTGACAGGGCTTCCCCCTTCAGAACCTCAAACCTATTGTACAGAGGCACCTGGTAAGGTGAGGTGGGCAAGGAGAGGGTTTGCCTGTGGCCCCGAGCACAGACTTGCCTCCATTCCCTCTTTTCCTTTAAGCTCTTGCCTTCAGCCTGGTGGGGGGAGGATACAGAAACCCCTTCATCTTGAGGTTTTTTTTATGGCTCTTCCTGTTTCTGTCTCAGGCAAGCAGAGTACAAAACCACCAGTCTCTCTTTCTCAGATTTCCTGATGGTCCTTAGCCCTTCTACTTCCTCATTTTCCTTTCTACTTCCTATTATAGAATCATAGATCATAATCTGGGATAAAATCCAGATCTGAAGATGGCAAGACCTATACTGCCTGTCAGTAACGTCCACATTCTCTTCCCTGACCCTCTACCCTTTACCCAGCTGCTTAAATTTTCCATATTTGTCTTGTGATTTTGAGGGTTTGTAATAATTTATATTTCTCTCAAAAGTCATTAAGTGTTAGATGATCAAAAATCCAAGGATGAAGCTCTAGAGTGTTAGAGCTTCAGATCACTTTGGGAAAAAGCATCCAATATTCACATGTAGAAAATAAAAAAATCCTGCTTCACATCTTAATGAAGACCACCTGAATATCCCAGAGAGTAAAATCTCTCCATGGCAATGTACAGTGTGGATTGACAATATTTTCAATTACTTCACCCTTCTTAAATACACACTCTCACTTGGAATCATTTGTCTTAGAAGAGAGTGACAATCACACCACCAGCAAGAAACTAAGCTTTGATTGACAGAGTAGAAAAACAGAAGTGTCTATCAGTATTTTGTCTTTCTTCATACCTCTTTCAGAGGGCCACAAACTTGTGGTAGCTGACTGTCCCAAATGAGCCAACACATGGTTTTATATGCTGGCACTGCCATATTCAGCTCCAGTTGAAACTTGGAGAGGTCATGTTCATCCATTTATGATGATTCTTGTATTATGATTAAAATTGTCTTTACTACTTATTGCAACTTTGAATTTAAATATGCTCAAACAATCTAAAAACAGACCGAAGAAACATTTGACATTGAAACACGGACTTTGAACCAGAGACAAGACTCAGCTGACAGCAAAAGACACATGGGCTGATGGTCTGCTCTGTACTCAGCAGAGCTTGTATCTGAAGCAAGTGATTTCCCAAAGATGGGATGTATAAGGAAGAATCTTTTATCTAAGTGCTAGAAAAGTTTTATGTCTGGAATGATGTGCATATATGTACATAGGTTCTTATGCAGAAACTGTGTTTTGCGTTTCAACAAACCTTTGCCATTAAAATGTAGGTTAAGCTCAGCAGGATAACATCGCTTCACATCCCTCACCTCATACCAAGAAACATTAAATAGGCATAAATAAAAAGAATGCTAAAGTTTTCATCCTGCTTTCTTACCTCCTGTAATACACAAGGTTATATCTACAAATTTATTAATTCTGTTTTCTTCAAAGTTCCTATAAAAGAACAGGAACAGGATTTTAGAAGATGTACATATACATATACATGTAACTTGGTTATGAAAAAAACATTCATATATATGTGTGTATATATATATACACACACACATATACACCTTGTTCTGAAACGATTTTGAGGCAATTTTGATATCACCCAAATATCAAAATGTAAAGTGGTAATGCTGTGGGATTGTTATACAAATAATCAGCTGCCAACATTTCTCCATTAAAATAAAATATTATGAAGAGTTTCTGATTTCTCTTGCATATGTAATCTGTGCCTGACAGAAAAGAGTTATTATTTTTCTTCAAATGCAGAGACATTGTCAAACATATTTTTATGGTATTTGTATGTAAACATTCAGTTTTAAGGAGGAAAACAGATGTGTAGATTTCCAAACAGTCTGCTCTGGGAAGTTATTTTAAGAATCAAATTACATCTTACATGTAGCTTGAGAGTTCTCCCCAACACGTCTGAGCTGATCCTGCACCGTAAGAATTTTGACTTACTGCCTTCCAAGAACAGTACAGCTTTTAAGATTTCCTCCATGCTTAATAAGAAAACACCTCAGATACTGTATAATAAATACAGATTTACACAGAATTAATCAGAGTGCAGTCAGTGAGTACAAGTATGCTTAGTACATAAAGTATATTAAGGGTTTTGTTCAGAAAATATATTCGGATCACTGACTTTTCTTCCTGCTTGTGCTACCCGTCCTTAGAACCAAAGTCAGAAAATCACTTTGGGAATAGATATTTGTGTTTCGAATCATCCATTAGATTGCCATGAAACACTGGCCTTGCTTCCTGCCCCCTCCCCAGGCCCAACATGCATTTCAGCATGTATGGACTATACCTTTTAGGTTTTCTATAACTCAAAAGGTTACAGCCCTATGAAGAAGAATTAGGGTCATTATAATCAGTAACTACATATTTTTTTGTTATAGGAAAAATAATTCTAGTGATACTTTACATGAAGGAAATTATTTGATGTGTAAGCAACCTTGGTTTCTTTCAAACACATAGATCAGGGAAAATGATGTGACCGTGACACGAGACTTTTGCTCTAATTAGTGCTTATGAATGCAGTGAAAGCAGACAAGAGGTGCTTGAAAACCTAGAAATTTCCCCTATCAGACACAGATGAAATCTATTGTTCTGTTTCCTTGCATTTCAGCCACATTAATGAAAGTAGTAATAGCTGAAGACCCCGTGTCATTTTGTCATATAGTCATGATTTGTCCTTTCACAAAAGAAAATCAGAAAACTGCTGAGTATTATAGATATTAATGGTTGCTAGAAAAGTGTAATAAAGGGCTCCTCTTCTAAAGGATTGCCAGGCTTTTATGTCATTATTCATGAATGACTAACACATTCAGAGGAGAGTAGCTCTGATATCCCAGAAAACAATGACGAGCAGCAGAAAAGAAGGGTGCAAGGAAAGCGTTTTTTCATAGGACTCAAATATCAGGGATGCGTGTAATATGCAATTTGAACAGAAATGAAAATGAATTATTTTTCATGAATGTTCATGAGTAGCACATCATTTGGAAAGAGAGGTAGGTCAAACCTGTATACTGGTTGAAACATTTCAGAATGAGAGTGGGTGGGGATGAGAACATCAAAGAAGAGTAAAAATAGACCAGACAAGAGGAGACCAGACTAGAATTTGGTAACAAGCAAAATAGCAGACAGCAGTTCTTACACTTTGAGCTATTTTGTTGGCACTTAGTATTTACATTCTCAACAAAATTATGTTATTTTTACACAGTAATTAACAACGTTTTAGCAACATATTACAACAGAAGACATGAGTATCAATAACTGAATCATAAAAGAAATTGTTAAATCATGTATACTTCATGATGTATTAACTAGACCATTGTTCAGTTGTATTTGTTTAATTACTCTGTAAATCACAAAATATATTTTAAAAAATACAGCTCCCATTCATTACTATGAAATAGCTGGGAAATGGTGTTGAAATAAACAACTAATTTTGTATAAGTGATTGCTGCATTCCATTAAGCAAAATGATTTTTTTTCTTCTTTTTCTTCACTTACTATACTATCTTGGTGCATCAGAAACTCAGTTTAAGAAATGCTGAACAAAGCCACTCGGAATCTTTGCATTGACTTTGAAGGGTTTTGAAGTAGATTTTTTCTAAGAGGAGAGCGCTCCAGAACCAGGAAGTGTCCAGTTCACACTGAAGTCTCTTGTAGCATTTTTATAGTGTTTATAGTTTTCAGTACAGAAATTCCACTTGTCCTAACTTTTGAGGATTTAAGAGAAATTTAAACAGAGCAGATATCTTAGTGCCAGCTATAGGGCAGGATATATTTCACACTGAAAGGACAAACAGAAAATATTTTTATAATTATTGAGGAAGTTCACCAAAGTTAAATGAAAGAAAAAAATTAGTGTATTTAGTGTATTTTTTAATAACAAAGGAATGAGAGGTAGCACACAATTTTTTATTATATCAACTATCAGTTTATACAGTGGGCCAAAGATTACAGAATATTTCATAGTACATAGTTATCTGCTATATTATATTAGACTTAAAATATTCAGGATTATACCCACAATAAAAATACTTAGATTCAGGTATCTACATGAAGGTGGTTACATGAAAACTACGTTTCCATCTGTGGAGAAATTAGGCATGGTTCACCTCCTTAAAAATGTCTCTTGAGGTTTAAGACTTGTTGAGGTATCAGGCTCACAGACTGAGACTTGTGCTTTTCTGAAATAGCAACTGGATGCTACACTGAATATTCTAGAGCAATTCTGAGTTTGGAAAACTCAGCAGAACTCCCCATTTCAAAAGGCTAAAACCATACTGGTTTTGTGTAATCTCATCTTACTTCTCATGCTAACAGATGGGACATAATTTTTATTATAAATAATCATAGGTTAAAAACTTGTAATTTTCAAATTCTTGGAAATTAAATATTTTTTTTCTTTCTTTCTTTGTTTTTCTTGATACATGGAACAGTATGTAAAAGTCAAGATTTCAGAAAGATCTGCCTGCTCATCCAGGCTCATTTTGACTCACTGCTTTCTTTGAGCATTTATAATGCTATTTATTAAAGTAATAAACATAAATACACAAGTGCCTTAGTCAAAGGATATCTATGGTAAAGTAGCCCATGAGACAGATTTTCAAAATTGGATGTGATCATCACAAATTGTAAGATATGCCAATTAAAACAAAACCAAAGCAGGACTTTGTATGTGTTTGTGTATGTGTGTATGTTTGTTGGAGACAAATTTAAGTCAAAACTATATATCTCTATGTCCTGATTTAGACAGGGATAGAGTAAAATTTTCCTCCTAGTAGCTGGTATAGAGTTGTGCTTTGGATTTAGGATGAGAATAATCTTGATAACACACTGATGTTTTAGTTGTTGCTGAGCAGTGCTTGCACTAAGTGCTTGCACTTTCAGCTCCTCATTCTTCTCTGCCAGCGAGGAGGCCGGGGTACACAAGAACCTGGGAGATGACACATCCAGGACAGCTGACTGAAACTGGCCAAAGGGATATTCCACATCATATGATGTTGTGCTCGGTATATAAAGTAGGGGGAAAGTTAGCCAGGGGGCCACTGCTCTGGAACTGTCTGGGCATTGGTTAGTGGATGGTGAGCGACTGCATCACGTTACTTGTTTTGTATATTATTATTATTATTATTATCTCCTCCTTTTCTGTCCTATTAAACTGTCTTTATCTCAAACCACGAATTTTACTCTACCTCACCAACTCTCTCCCCCGTCCCACTGAGGAGAGAGAATGAGAGAACAGTTGTGTGATGTTTAGCTACCTGCCAGGTTAAACCACAACACTCTATTTTAATATATATTGGAAGATTAAATTTTTTTAGGTATGACCTACAGCATATTGAGATTCTTTTCAAGGAAAAAAAACAAACTCAACAAAAAAATTCATTAAAATGAAATAGAAATAAAAAAACCACACTGGCTATTAACCTTCATTTCTAACTAAGATTCAAAGTCACACTTTGTTACATGAAATAACTGTTCTCAGAATTTTTTTATTTAGTTCTTAACCTAAACTTATTTAAAGTGATCTGTGTATCTAGGTATCTGGAATCTAGTTTTGTCGTTATGGTTGTTATCAGGTTAAACTTGTAATATGAAGAATACTTTAAAAAACCACTTTATAATGTACTTTTTTCTGATTAATTAAAAGAATCTTTGTTACATTGTATTAAAAATATTAAATAAATTTTTTTCAGTGTACTGACAAGGACAAGCAAGGCTAGCACAAATATACATAATGCTTAAGTTTGCACATTTTGTCAGATTCATATTCATACGTGGGAAGAATGTTTGTACATGTCTTTCAAAAATGACACTTTCTAACTAGATATTACTGAAGGTTAAAAAATTGTATGAAATACATGAAAACATTTCCATAAACATTATGCAAAACCATCTAATATTATTCATGTGAGATTTTAAATGTATTTTCTTCAGTCATCTTTCATTCTTTTTTAAGTATGTTTTCCCCAATAAATTTCAATGATAATTTACCAGAAAGCAAAGTTTGAAGTTGAAGGTACAAACCTGTGAACAATTAATCTGCAGACAGACACTGTGGGTGAAATCAGAGATGGAAAATAACTGGCCATCAAGAAACTGTATTGTCAGTAGAGAGTGCAACATAAGCATTGTGCTAGCTGTTGCTTAATAAAGTCACCAGTTTATTGGGCAAGAAAGGAATTACTTGGCATAACCTTCAGTATTGCGCTCATATATACCACAAAATGCCTGCCTTTCCTGTCTAGTCCAAGAACACACAAATGTAAGGAACAAATGCTGAACCTATCTTCAGTAGAAAAGTTCTTAACTAGGAAGAAGGAAATTTACATTCAGTGCTGAAAAGTTTCTTTGGTTTTAAAATTATAAGCTCCATCCGAGAAATATGGGGTTTTAGAGTATGACACAAATCTACTGAAATAGGTGAAAACCTTCAGGTAAGGCTAATAGGGCTGAATTTTACCTTCAGATACAACTTGAAATACAGCGGTAAAAAATACGTTTGTTTATTTGGGTATTTTTTTTGTACAGCTGATTGAGGTAGAAGTGGCATTAAGTCAGAAAAAGGTATTTGAGGCAGAAGACTGTCTAGAAAGTCCGTTGACTAGATGCTTTGGAAATGTGCTGAACTGTGCAAGCTTGTGCATTGTCTTGGCTTGCTGTGGGATTCCACTGCAGCCATTGCTCATGTAAATCTTGCTTGGCATTTGTTTCTATAATTTACTAATTTCTACAATGATATCTATGAGTTATGTTTTAAATTAAAAGTGAAAAAAGAATGTGGACAATAAGACAGGAGAAATTTATAACAGATTAAGGAGAAAATAACACTAGCATAGGAAGTATTTGGGATATATTTGTGGTTAAATAATCAAAGATTATTTTCTTTTGGGGCTCTAGAAGTCTTTACATTTTCTTTGGTTTAATTAGGCTTCGATGTCAGCTGTTTCCTTAGTCTTTCTGGAACATTTAGTTTTAGGTAGTCCTACGAGAAAAAAAGAGTGGATTTAATGAACCTTATGGGTCCTTTCTAACTTGAGATATTCTACGATTCTATGATTTTATGATATTCTAAGCCGGATAATCCTCTACAGGGGTAAAACTGACTAAAGATTCTCAGATACAGTGCTGATTTGGTACTATAGTTGTAATATTGGAGTGCCAAATACTGAAACACTTTTAAAGTTTAAATTTCAGTGATAATTGAGGCAAGCAAACATAAGATCTTATTGTTCAGGAAAAAAAAAAAAAGGGTCAGTTTACTTAGATACCACAAAACTTATGTAGTTTAAAGGAAAAAATTGGCATCCTTTTCCCTAATCTAGTTTCTTCATCACTCCTTTATGTTGGAGTGTTTTATTTTCGTGACTTTATGTTTAAATAATGAAGGTGTAGCATCTATGTTGTATGTCGATTTCCACAACCATCAAGGTTTTTTTATTTTTCAAAGCTGTCCATTTTGCCCTCACTGATCATTTTTACTCACAGAATAATTCATACTGTGTTTCCACACTGTGTTGCTGATGGAATAACTTACAAGTTTCTGTTAAGGTTTTATTTGGTTTCATTTTATAAGGGTTTTTCTGTTGGTGGTGGTTTTTTTACCTCTACAGTGAAGTAAGTGGTGGTAATCAGTACACATAGACTCTAGTCTGAGGGCCATTTCTTATCACAAAAGTCACTGCATGGTAGAAGCTGCTGTGGCACTACTTACAGGAATTTCACTGCTGTTTAGAATCAGAATTATGTCTGTTTGCTGTATGAAACTAAAACCACTGCATTATTAATGCCAGTAAATACCACATATTGGTGTCCAAATGAGACTATTCTTGTTATATATTACATATCCTCTCAAAGCTGTCACATCAGTGATGTACTGTATAACGCTAATAGCTGCTACTCCAATGATGTATACCAAGTGCCATCACTCCAGCTAAATATTTCATCATGGCAACAGAATTTGTGCTAAAATATTTCAACAGTATGGTTGAAAATACAATATACATGCACAGCCCAATCATTCTGTAAAGTGCTACAGAATTATTCACCCTGTATGTGCATGTGTGCTTGAGTGTGCACACCTGAAATCAGATAGTTTTCTGTTTTCAGGATATGCACATTGCTTTTGATTATTAATAGCCTGATGCCAAGTACTCTTAAGGCTAATGCCTTTAACATACCCAAAATCTCTTATCACATCCTTGCCCTGAATTTTCTTGATCATGTCTCTGTGACTTTGGAAAACCAGTATCCTACATCTGAGGTCTCACTCTAATATCATGGGCTACCCATTATCAGCATTCCCTTTCATCAGTCGTCCTTTCTTCATTATTTCCCTTATCTTCCCCCTTCTATCTCCAATTATTCTTTCTCTTCCACTGTTTTCAACCCCACCAAGTGTCAAAGCTGAGTTTCGCTGTTCAGACCTATACCTAGTATTTAACAATATTCAATGATCTGCTAAGTAACTTGTGGTTTCAACCCAAATCAAAACGAACAAGAGCCAAAAATCACAGAAAAAAACAAACGAAAACAATACAACCCCCTCCACAACCAACCAATCAAAAACAGAAGAAATGAGCTGAAGTACTGTCACACTCAATACTTAGGCTTCCCTAGGTCAGGAGTCATGGCTTGATAGGAAGAAATGCACCAATTAAACCCAACTCACTCCTCCCTCTCAGTTACACTAAATGATTATCTGGAAATGTTACTACTTTCTCCATAGGATTCTACCTCAAAAATATGGGAAGCAACATGGAAGCAGAATAAAGTTTACACATAGACTCCATTCATAGGATAATTCAGGCAGTAGGAGACTACAGGAGATCTATAGGCCAAACTGTTGCTCAAAGAAGGGTCAGCTTTGGGATCAGACCAGGCTGCTTAGGGCTGTATCCAGTTGGGTGTTGACTGCTCACCTCTCTGTGCAACCTGTTCCACTGCTTGACAGGAAAAGTGTTTCTCTCTAAAATATTATTTTATTGATTGCATTGAGGTAAGATGTCTTACAGTGGTTTTTACACCACGTGTTTTCAGAACTTCATGTTCTTTATGTTTTCTTTCAAAAGGATTTCAAAAGACAAAATCAACGTGCAAAGCACTCAGTTTGGTTTATGCTTTCTTGCCTTAAATAATTTATCAAAAATGCTGTAAAATATTAAGCTTTTTCATTCTCATTAACTTTTAAGATTTTTCACATTTTTCCTCCTGCACAGAAATCAGATCAGCATCTTAAAATGTTAGCACAAAGCTTATATTTGTATCTGTCTTATGTTTCTGTAATTGCAATTTTTGTGACAAAGATTCATAATTTTTGTCTTTGGCAAATTCACTCACATTTGATAGCCTGTCTTCTTTACTTTGAGACTCATGCAGACCACTCTCAAATCATTAGTATTTCTTTCTGTCTTCTTTTCTTCACCAAACCATAAAATACTGTCTTTTGATATATCTTTCTTTGGTCTCTTTTTCATTTTCACATTTCTCAAGACGTGACTGATTCTGAAAACATGCAGTTTGCAATTCATTTTACAGACAGGAAGCTGTAGAATTGTATCCTCGAATCATCCCTTCGTCTTCATTTTCATGGCCTCTGGTGTCTCTTTTCTGTATATACCTGAACATGTCATACAAGATATCAACAATGTCTTAAATCTACGTAGCAGTCTTCTAAACCTTTACTTTCAGCTGGATATTCCTGTCTATATTTTAGCTTTCACAAAGGTTCTGAATTGTACTTGTAGCTTTTTCTAGAAAATATACTTTTTAATTTAAAGAGACTTTTTGTCCTTAGAATCAGCAAATATCACAAAAGGTTGCTTCTTTTATAATTTTCAGCTACTTCAATGCCTTTATCTTTTCCTGACATTTCCGTCTATCTTATAGTTCAAAGTCTTCAGGAAACATTCCAAGTAAACCTGTATAATCACTCTAAATTGGCTGTGGTTCTGGAGCGGCCGAGTGGCTTGAGATGCAACTTACTACCAACAGAATGTCGTGTGTCTGCTGATCTGTATGAATAGCTCACCTTGTGGCCTGTGGCTACGAATAAGCTCTATATGCTACAAGTGTATTCTTACGCTTTATTTCAAGAAATCCTTAAAACCTTAGATCCAGCAATAATTATTCTGATCTAGAAAACCAAGTGTCTCTGACAGAACGATGGTCATAAATAAAGGGCCTGTTCTTGTGTGAATCACAATCACTTCAGTACAAAAAGTTTATGCCTTTCCTTTAATATCTCAAGTCCTACAAGCCCTCTAAAAATTTCAGCTTTGAACTCAGAAGTAAACTGGTGAGTGGGATCAGAAGACATAGAAGAAGGACAGGGAGTTAAAACATGGAATATTTAGAGCATAAATGCAACTGGGACTCTGCCATGTGCTTTTGAAGCATTGCATACACATCACAGCCTCACAAGATACCTGGGATGTGGATCTTTTAAGTTAGTGAATTCACACTGTGTTATAGGAGAGAAGAGACTGTGAGGCATGAAATAGGATTGAGTTTCATGATGAATGATACTCTTATTATCAGCAGTTATTGGTTTTGACACTATCAGTGAAGAAATCCTCTATCTAAGGGTAAGAGCAAAATGGTAAAATATTGACCTTAAACGCTCCTTCCGGAAGAACATAAAATGAAATACAAGATATTTTATGAAGCGAAGTTGAAATACAAAGTATTTTATGAAAAGCATTAACAAATAATCAGAATCCTGACAGAAACATCCAAATAACTGCAGGTGACTGCAATGTGGAAGTATTAAAGGCACTTCCACAGAAAACAATTGTAATTAATGACAGTCTTTATGATATAGTTAAAAGGAGGAGAATAATTATTTAAACATATACAAAGTCATGACTGTAAAGAGAAATGAGTTTTATAAACTTGGTGCTTATCAGCAATCTTAAATGAGATAGGATATTAGTTGCTATCAATCAGCTTAATCATGCATTTACTGATTCTTGACATTAGAGTGGTATCAAGAACAAGAGGAACCTCAGGGGATGTTTACACTCAGACCACTGACTTAGAAGAATATTGTTAAAAAAATATTTGCTACGACAGAGAGGTGAGGGAATGATAGGTAAAATTTTTCCTATATAAAAATGAAACAATAAACTGTAAAATATGCATAATCTAGTTTAACAGTGAATAAATGTTTGAATGCATAACCAGAGCAATAGCAAGAATATAAGAAAATTGAGTACATTAAAAAACTCCAAACCAAATCAAAAAACAAACACAAAATTTATTAGGCTGTGAAATAATATTTCGATAGAAGAAATAAAAGCCTTAACTCTTGCATCCCACAAACTTACATTTTGAATTAGTAAATTTTAAAACATGATTTTACATAAACATTTTAAAAAGTGTCCAGGGACATTTAATAGAGATTGAGAAAGGGGGCACAAGAAAAAAATGCTCTCGCTCATATGGCAGACAAAAATGTGAAAATATACTTCTGTAATGAGTGAAATAAAGAGTTATTTTCTAAAATTCAGAGAACAGATACCAGCATTACTTCATGGAAGGGTTTGACATAAATAACGTTTGCAAATAAATGCAACCAATTCAGTAAGAGACAGAACAAACATGAATCAGGAATTATAAAATCTGATTCAGAAATTTGACATATTTTTAAAATTGTGAAAGTATCACTTTACAATCACTGTGGAAAATAGGTGATTTCAAGTTAGTGGATTATTTCTAATTCAATAAATCTAAGGGAACAATTCTCTACAGGCTTATGTACATTCATAAATGTGAAAAAGCTATATTTCACTATATATAGAGTAAGTTTTAGGAAGTTTTTGAATTTTGTATCTAAGGGGAATTTAGAAGAGATATCTAACAGAACAAAGGAGAACGTGATTACCTTTTTAGTAAAAATACTCACTAAAAGCTGATTTAGAGTGCCATTTGATGATATAACCACAGCTAATTGTAAGCTTGAGGGGAAGATCTTAAAACTGTTAGATTAGACTATTGCATTTTATATTGTTAGTGATTTTTAGCATTTCAGGTACTTACTACATTGCAATCCATTATGATGTGTCTAATCTGAAATTATTCACATTAATATAATCATTTTCACTTGTATTTATATTGTCTGACTTAATATGAATTTAACTCATTATGATGAAAAATTAGCATTACATTTTACGCTCTAGAAATGGACTCTTTTACATTATTAACAAGCATGTTAGAGCAGTGTATAATGAATAAAAATCTGAAAAAAGAATATATTTCCATCTGTTCATAATAACATCATTTCATGCAGTATCCAATTAAGATGTGAGTTGATTCGCAAAATTGACAGTATATTTGAAATCGTTCCCAATACAACCTGCAAGGCAGAAAAGAATCATAAGAAAATCAGCAAAGAATACTAACTGTTCTTCTTTTAAATCTTATTGTATATCTCCACAGGTGAATGATTACTTATGGACAATCAGATGAGGAACATCTGTCATTTTAGTATATGTTGCACAGATAGTAGATTGATTTTGAATTTTTTTTTAATGGTAATAAGAAATGCAGCATGTAATGTGTTACTATTCGTGTTTGTTCTTTAATATATTTAGCCTCCTAGTGCTCTTATAAGTGTAACTATGCCCTCTTACAAATGAGACTTATGAACAGGGAAGCTTTAAAAACTCACATAGAAAAATTGTTAGAAAACGGACAATGGAAGGCATTTAGGCCAAGGCCCAGATAATCATGGAAAAAAAAACACATGGAAAACCACAGAACCATTCTTCTTTTCTCAATTAATTCAGAACATTAAATCCCTGGAACATTTCCCCAGGGAAAGCTGTTAGCAGAAAATATTTCAATGATAATAAAAAATTGACTAACTAATCCTCTTGAGATAAATATATATCTCTTGTTCTATTATAAACTGCGAGAATCTGAAATTCTGTTCACAGATCTGCTACTTTATCTGACACCAATAAATCTGCTTCCTTACATAAATGATGACTGAGACCTCTGTTACTGTTTTGCTTTCCTTGCTATCGTTTATATCTTAATTTCTTTTGTAGAAATAAATCTAAAAAATCAGCTTGATTTACTTTCAAACTCTAAAACATTTAACATATAGGTAATAGCAGCATCTAAGGCATTAATTAATATAACCTAACAGTTAAGTGGATTTCTTGCATTCAATAAACTATCTATCTCAAGCATCTGCTAGGAATCTCAGTAAAATTAACCACTTATCTTAGACATTCCTAGCAGGCAGTACTTACATGACATGTAAAACAAGGGAAATGTATTAGCACAGAAAAAACAACATAACATTAATCTTCTCTACCACAGTGGTTAGTAACTCTAGACCCAGTTCTAAGCCGTAGGTATCCAACAGTTAGGTACTTCCAAAATGCAGTAGGAAAAACTTCTTCCTTCCTTGGAAGATGTTGCCTTATTCTATCTGAAAGATTAAATGCCTCCAGTTATTTAAGCATTGTTGCCCTCAGCAGGGAGGGCTCAGTCTGACTGCAGAGGTTCAATAAACAGCTACCTCTGCACTGTATTAGCCCTGACAAAAAGCCTTACCAGCCATCTGCAAAAGAAAGCTTGCACAGAGAGCCACCTGCCACTATCTACCGAAAGACAGGGAAAGATGCCTCCTTTCCATCCTGATTCATCCAGAGCTCTGACTAAATCAGTTCTGCAAATGAAATGATCTGTATCTGTTTCCTGCCCTTTTATTCCCTGTCCACCACCAACGATCACTGAAACTCAGCACTTCCTAGGACTTGGGGACAAGCGCCTTCAGCATCTGTGCACACTTTTCCCACTCTGTTTTTAGTGGCATACACTTTTAACTCCCTTAAAAGTTGCGTACCATTTCACAGGGAAAATTCCTGTACTATCGACAGCCTGAGGAAATTGTCTCATAGACTTTCAAGGTATTTTTTATTTATTTTTGCTTTTCACTGATGACCGCACATCTTGCTACCTTCCCTCTCTCCCTTCTGTTCTTTGGCAGACTGGACAGGGCTTGGCAGGGTTCTGAGAGATAGAAAACCTTGTATATCGGGACTGTTTGGCTCCTCTGTTCCTAGATACTATTTTCTTTCACTATTCAAGACGTAATTGCATGGGAAGGCTGTTGAGATTGGATTTCCTACAAGATTCCAGTTTTTCCTTCATCTCACAGCCACCAGAAAGCCTTGAGTCTCTACTCCAGTGCAGTTTGGCCTCTGAGCGATTCCAAAGTCCAAAGTTTAAAGGCATTCTACAAGGCATCTACATCTGGTAATCTGACTAGAAATTTGTGCAAGACCTGATGGCTTTGATATGGGGGAATTTAAAGAAAAATCTGCATCTCAGATATTGAAGAGCAGTATGATTGACTGTGAAGACTGCATATAATCTGTGTGAATGACAGAATATTTTTATTTAAAATATTTAAGTCAATTAATTACTGCTGAAAAAAAGGACTACAGCTAATAGTTAACTAAGTGCCCAATTTGAAAAAAAATATACTGACAAGGAAGGGAGGAAAATATTCAGAAGAAATTGAAAAAAAAAATCCAGACTGTGACTTGCTGTTGCATATCCTATTTCAAGCAGAGCAAACTAAAAAGACTGTGTTAGAACATAACAAGATAAATAGTTATTAACAATTCACCATCATGCAAAAACCATGTAGTGGTCACACATGTTTAATATACAATGAAGGCAGTTATCTTACTAAACTTAACGACACCTACAAAAGGGAGACAAGTCACAGGCTTGAGACAGTAATGAGATAAGCTTGCAGTCTGATCAGTTTGCATGCAAATGACCTAATCTGAATTAATGTTTGCATTTTTACACTATTCTGAAAGAGCAGTCATCCCTATTGTTATATCCTCACTTTCTTGAATTTTCTTGGAAATAAGAAAAAAAATGCTAATCAAGAGGCTAAAGATCAGGTTGTACTCTGCCATTACATCAGTTTTCAAATGTTCATTACTGAGTGGAAGATTCTACTGAAGTCCATCAAAGACATGTTTGAAACAATTTATGTCTGATTAGCAATTTTAATAAAGTTTAAAAAGTTGAAATATATATTTGATTTAGAATATATTCATCTTTTTGAAAAGAATGAGATGATAAAGCCTCACATTCAGATGAACAACATATCAGTGAATTTAATTATTTTTTCCATACAAAGAAAACCTCCTTACAATTTATTTTTTTAATGCATTCCATAATTAAAGAAATAAAGAAGCTGGAGTCATGTTTATTTTCACCTACATTGTATTTCTAAACCTTTAGTTTATTTTTCCTGCAAACGATATTTCAGAAGAGATAACCACTATTTCATTTATTTGCTTTCTGTGCAGTTGGTTTTTAGACTTAATGTAAAGACACGAGAAAAGTATTTTCTTTATATCACCAGATGTCAGTCTGACAGCAAAAACTTTCTATTAATGTTCAATAATGCAACATGCTGAATAATTTGACCACAGCCTAGCAAAATATTTAAGAGCACGTTTCCTTTTAAACACAGAAACATGTTGTACTTCTTTAAATTATGAAGTAAAAAGGTATTTTGACAGGTGAGGGTAAATAACTATAGAATTGCACAAAAGTGAGTTCAAGGCAAGCTCCAGATAAATACAATTTAAAGAGTGCCTTAAATTTGTATTTTAATGAACATCACACTAATTCTTTAAATAACTTTACTATTATTGTGGACTTAGTAAAAGTTGTACTTGTCCCCTTCTCCATTCTTAATGTTCCAGATACAGAAGAAGGTTTTATTTTAACATAAATATGTAGTATCATGCAGTTGCATGATTTGATTACTTCCTTCTCTATTAAACATCAGAAAATAGAAGAGAAAAAAAACAACATACAAAACAACTGCTCTTCATCCTCTTTTTTTGTTGTTATTCAGACAAGCTATTGACAGGATCAACTTACGTTACAGAACTATCCCTATGATTGGATGGCTCCAAAGAAGACTAAGACTGTCAGTGGAAAGTCACAGAGAGAATTTCTCACGCACTTAAAGGAATAAGTGCCAGATGTTGTACAGCCTCTAAATATCACAGAGAAGGAGGGCAGCCTAGCACCAGGCTAGAATGTGGCAGTCTAGCACCAGGCTCTGGCAGGGTTTTCTTTCTGAACTAGCTAAAAACAATGTTGTGAAATGCAGGCAGCAAGGCTGGGAAGGCATTCAACTAACATTTACTACCTCCAGATTTCATCCCCAAGCACGGAATGGAAATCTTTTGGAAATTAGTTTAGAAAAAGTTGGAAAAAAGAGAATTACTTTGCTGGAAGTAACAGTAAATTATTAGGGGGAATGAGAAATATTTTCAGTGACAAAGAAGAGAAGTAATCAGGAGGAAAGGAAATTATGAAGTCAGTAACTTAGAATTTATGACATAGCTTTCACTTAACCTTTCAGTATAGGAAGAAAAAGTTTAAAGACCTATGTATTATCTACAGTTCGTAAAAGATCATGTCCAAAGAAAACATGTGGAGGAGAAGATGCTATTGATTTGACTGTTCTAATTCGGATCTGTTGTCTGTATTCTCTGATCAATTGAAGAAAATAACCATGAGAATAAAAGCAGTATACACAAGATACCGACCCACCTTAAGATGATACTCAAGATGGAAAGAGGAATTAAATATTTGAATTAACAAATGCTAGAAAATGGAAAATCGTAATACAAAACTCCAACTTCACTTGTGGCTAACTAACTGTAAGTAAGAACTCCGTTATTCAAGACAACCTGAAAATGTAAAGCAGAATCATATCTACTCTAAAAATCCAAAGTGTCAAACCAGAAATCTAAACTCCATTCTAACAATGCTTCAGTATATAACTTCACCGTCTTATCTTGGAAACTGAAAAGGTGTATAACATTATTTCCTTGCCTTCTTGCTTGCAAAGGTGTGATGAAGGATTTCTGATGCTTCTTACATGTAAAGCTGTGTTTCAGCATTTTCTGACCTATAATAAGAGGCAATGGATTGTGCTTTTTACATGATTACATCTGCTTCCAAAGCTAATTGTCGTCATTGGCTCACACAAAACATCAACAAAATAAAGATGTTTATATTCTTGCCTAATCCACTTAAAAATATATATTCAGAAAGAAACTATTCAAATTAATTCTACTAAGTTCATTATAAGATGAAACACCTTGTGTGGTAGCACCTAGGTGGAAGAAAATGTAAATTGTAAATCTTTATCTTTTTCACTTATTGAAGTAGAATGCAAATGAAATATGTAGGAAACATCTGGTTAAAAAATAATATTTATGACTGACCTGGAGAACGATGAAAGGCAGTTGCTTATATTTTTTTTACTAGTATATAGAATTAATTGTGTATTTTCATTTCAGGTTTTATTTTTCACGTTTGCTTTTGTTCAGCTAGGAATACTATCAGTAGATGCAGAGAAAGACAGATGTGGAAGCTGTGTGAGGACAAACGGAATTGGACGTAAGCAGAAATCACCTCCCAGGAAGATGGTAGAAATTTATTTTGAGTTTCTTCAAGTTGTATAGTTTTGAAAGACATCAGTCAAGTGGAACAAGTTTGTCTTGAAACAATATAAGATGAAATGTGGAAGACATAGAAAATAATACCTGCTAAAATAATGTCATGTTGGCTGATTGAAGAAACTTAAGGCAAAATTTTGAGGAGCACACTGATTTTAAGCTACTCAGTTTTACAGAAGTTAAACTCCTGCATCTTCATTATCATTTGGTAACATGGTGCAGATAAACCATTAAGAACTAAGGGGCCATTTAAGTTCTCAGCACCTTGGAAAATACAGACTCATGTTAGATCTACTGATACAGCCAATAAGACCGAACAAATTAAGATATACGAAGTATGAAGACTTACTCTACAAGAAAGTTTTGTAGGTCTTATGATTTCGCTACTCAAGCGTTTACAAGAACTTTTCTTCTGATCTCCCACTAAACCAAAAAAACACCAACAAAACACACCCATAATAAAAACCAAGCATGAGTTATGAAGATTAAATCACGTTATTTCTGTCATGTTAAGAGTTTGTGAGAAGAAAAAAAATGCAATAAACAAGCATGTTCCTAATATCTTTGTTATCTTACAAGATCTTTCTTCTGTAACTGTTTTAGTCTCAGTAAATTCATTTAACAGATGAGAAAGAAGAAGAAATGCGATACAAATCACTAGATTTTAATCTTGGTCTACCTGTGTTAGATGAAAAAAGCTGGTACAAGACTTATTTTAGTAACTGAAAATGAAAAAAATACATGAATAATCGATGCTGTTCACAGAAAGCGATTGTAATGCAGAAAATTACATTCATACAATGGATCAACTTTGCTGCTAGGCGTGTTTCAATGGCATCAAGACAGTGTTAATCACTGGAACAGTCTCTCATTGTGTGTGGAAGAAATACTGCTATTTCAGGCCACTTAGGCTCATTACTATCAATGTTGCTAAACAGACAAGTTGAATCAGTGTCTTTTTTCTTCACATAACTTTAATCCCTCAACATATAAAACTCTTCCTTGAGCAAATCTAGATTTACCTGTTTTCTCGGCACAAATTTCCCTTGAGGTCTCTTCTCTGGTTGGCTTTCACCAGGGAGCGCTGGTGAAATCCTTCACTGTGAGTTAGCTTAAGGGAAACTATTAAACCAGCTGAATAATTTCACATTTAGTAACAAAAGGATATAAATAAAGAAACAATTGGACAGTTTTTGTCATACTGGAAAGGCAGATATTCCAAGGGAAAAAAAAGGTGCAGAATCACCAAAATAAGAGTTGCTCTTAGACACTATCTAAGATCCAATGTATAGAGTAAATCTAGGACCACTCATGCTGGCAGCATGCTGTAATAGTCAGTCCCAAAATATTTAGTAACATTTAGAATTAGATACCCTACCAGTTAAGAAACTAAATTTTTCATAACAATAACATGCTCCAACACCATCTTTCCTCCTCCAGGATGGCCTGAAGTGAACCATATCTTCTGGAGATAGAAAAAAGATCACAAACTTTGTAGCTTCCATACATAATACAATTCTATTTCCCCTTATTGAAATTAATTATGTTAAAGTTATTTAACACCATAAAACATTTTCTATATTAATATAAGAATCTGAAAAAATTAAATTGTTATAAGATACAATGATTGCTTTCAAAACTATTTCTACTGCCAATATAAATACAAAACTTTGCTTATGGAAGCAATGATGTTCTTTTATTTGTAGGGATAAAAGACGTACTATTTTAAGGAAGAATATTGTTGCATTCTGCAAGTATGCAAACATGATAAAATTTGTATGAATCAAGGTAATTGAGGACATTCTTCAAACACACACTGAACCTGGGTAGAACAGATGCTGGTTCCTCCCAGAGGTATGCAGAACACGGGGGAAGAATACATTATATAGTCAAGTACGATCTTCTTATATATTTAATTTATTATGTCAGTCTGCAAGTGCTCCTTTCCATCTCTACAGGTCTAAAAAACCTCTCAAGTAGAAAAAAATTATTAAAAATTAGCATTTCTTTCTGATTTCAATATTTCCAAATCTGTTTTCATCTGCACTCAGAACTCAAATATTAAATGTGAATTTTTTTTTTAAAGAAAAAAAAAATCTAAACTTGCTTCAGTATTTTAGACTGAAATGAATCATTTTATGTCTGAATCAAATATTCCATTCCCGTTTGTTGAATTGGTCTTATGTATAACTATTTGACATGACATGAGTCAATTCAACATTCATCTGCATTTCCATCCTATGAAACAAAACTTCATGGGAGTTCTCATTTACCTGAAATCTTCATTTTATTTATATATATATACACACATATATATACATATCCATATAATTTATATCACAGTGTTTAATTTAGGAATATTTATTGTAATTGTTTGGGCATAAAGAAAATTAAACTGAGGATTATAGCAGTCTTGTCAACTTTATATTTTTGCATATCTACTTACATTTAGGATACTTCCTTGTAGCTATTAAATCTACTTGCATTTAGTCTGACTCTTTTTTTTTATGTTCAGTTTCTACTACCAAGTTTTAGTGCACCCTGTGTTACAGAGTGTCAAGATCTTTACAATTGCTATTTTAGACTTTGGATATAGTATCCAGAAATGCTGATCAATTATCTGTATAGCTGTGTGTTGTATTTTCAGCAATGATGGGAATGTGGATAAACACAAACTAGGATGTTTGAAACTGTTGAAACCACTGTTGATGTCTTCATAACAGAAAACTTTAACAATCGTGTCATTTAGAGTATGGTAATAAAGTACTAATATTATTCCAAGAATGTGTTTACATTTATAAAGGCAATGATAAGGATAGTTTTACAGAGAAACAGTAACTTATCTGACAATGCCAGGATAAAAGTCAGTGACAATATCAAGTAAATGAGAACATAAAAGTGGTCGTCCAGGCAAACTAATTCTTTTCACTAAGCATGAAAAACCATTTATGAAAATGATAGTAAGATCATTCACTTTATTATATGGCCATGAAACAAACTGTATCTATAGGCTAAAATCTGAAAGAGATACGTCTGATTTTTAGAATTGCTAAGGAGTCTATATTCCTGCTTTAGAAAAATACATGTATTTACAAGCCTTAGCTTAACTTCCATGGCTGCTATTACATCATATTCTGCTTTGATCAAATGTTCTGATTCACATTTAAAAGATCAATGTTCTGTGATAAGTACAATATGAGAAACTGTAAGATTAAGAATAGAAAAGAACCGTCATGACTTTGAGTGGTTTTTTTTTTTTTTCTCGGGGTTTTGGGTGTTGGTTGTTTGGGATTTTTTCTGTGATACACGCTCATAAAGTTTTTCAGGTCTTCAGACTATTTCCCATGACAATAAAAGCAGCCACAGTAGATCACCTTTCTCATTAATTGGTTTAGAGGATGCCATGTGAATTTGTGTCCTGTAGGTAAGTTTATGAATTAGATTTAACTTTTTTTTTTTTCCTTTACCTGTCCTTCTAGTGATCTTTTTTTGGATATGGTTCTTTTTCCAGGCTTTCACATATATGTAGCAATAAAATTTTAGAGGTCATCTTCAAAATGTGTATTTGTTATTCCAGGCATGTATGGTGCTTCATCAACTGCCTACTTTAAAAAAAAATAACAAACAAAACTGCAGCAGAGAAGGTTTCAATCTTGTCTTGTCACAGAAAAAGCAGGTAACAGAGCACAGTGTTATTATTCTAATAAAATTTTATCATCAATAAATGCCCATAGTACATAAATCCGCTGAATACAAAAAATCAGGGATCTGTTGAATTATTAATTCATGGAGACAAATATTTTGTAAGCATAGTTTCTGTGATTATATTAAACAGAACATGACCAAATCCTGAATCTCAGGTCTGCAAGAAAGGGTTGCTTTGGTAGAGATTAACCACAGTTTCATGACAGTCTTCCAGCATTATATAAAATGAATTTGATCATCCAAACGGTAATGCAAGTAGATGCTAACAAGCACAACAAAAGACTAAGTAGTGTGAAATCAATGATCCAGGTAATCGATATGGTTTTTACTGGTGCCCAGCAGTTTATGGCTCATGGTTTAGCAAGTCTTTCCACCTCCCCCTGGCATCTAGTTATTTAGTATTTTAACTTACTTTGTTTAATGTTATTATCCTCTTTCAGAAATGTGTTCCCAGAAAATACTTAGTGAACTACTCAAAACATCAAGGGTAGTTCTCGAAGGACTGCTTAAAACAAGGTAATAATTTTAGCTACAGTTTGAAATCACAAGGTCAGGAATCAGACCACTACAAAGTAATATGCTATAATGAAACGCTCTCCCTTGGGAAAGCGTAACACATTCTTGTTTTCAATATTCTACTCACTATTCAAAAGCTTGGATTTTGAAGACACAAGATATCATTGTCTCCTTACTCCAGAAAAGGAAATTAGCAAGAGTTTAAGCGTGTAATGTTCAACTTTGATTCCATTAACACATCTTAAGAATTCTTCTGACTAGTCAAAACCTAAAATGCTTGAGCTTTATAGCCCAATATACGTCTGGAAATCTCCCTTAGTGATCTTCATAATAATAATACAAACATCTCTAGTAGAACAGCTCTGCTTCTTTCTGAACTTAATTGCAGTTAGCTCTGTTTCTTTCTGAACTTAATTGCAGTTGGAAACTAGCAAAAACCATTTGAAAATAGAGAAAAAAACACCATAAATATGTCTTTATCAGTAGAGCAAATCACAGCCTTGGCAGGTCTAAAGATATTCAACATATGGATCACTCTGCCCCTCTTCCAGCTTATTTCTAATTACAATCTCATCAGGCAATTGATTGCAAGGGATTACATTATAACAATAACATTAAAAATAGATCAGTAGTACTACATCTCTCTTATTGTATATTCAGCATTTGCTATTCAAAAGGTAGAGGAGTGTATGACACTTTGAAGCTACAACTTCAGTACGGAAGCTACTGAAGCTTTCCATACAGTTCAGACCATGAAGTATCTTTAGACTTCATTTTAAAATAAACTCACAGAATAGTAAATGAAAAAAGTCCTGATTTTTCTGACATATAAGATTATCAAAATTACTCTCCTTATTGCACCCTTCCATAATAAAAACACTAACCCCGAAGGGAGGAATAAACTCTGAAATTAGAAAAGGTGAGTCTCTAGAGCCTGGCAGCCTGTTTCAGAAAAGTAGAAGTAACACAAAACCATATGTATTTAATTGCAGAAAGAAGGAAAGGTGGATAGAAACACAATGCTAAAATATTCTGAATTATTTTTCTGTATTAACGAGATATATGTCATTAAATTCTCTTTATGAAAAAGCAGATGTAACTCCCCATGGACTACTGAACTTCAGATTAAATATTCATGAAAGACAGGGTTTTTTTACAATTAATAGTTCTACAGACAGAAATTACACTGAGACTTACAGCCAAATGAGATTTTGGTTACATACGTTTCTCCATAGGATCTAACTTACATGTTTCCCCTACAGCTTTTCATAGAATCATAGAATGGCATAGGCTGGAAGGAACCTCAGAGATCATCTAATCCAACCTCCCTGTCATGGGCAGGGACACCTCTCAACTAGATCAGGCCACTCAAGGCTCTGTCCAACTTGGCCTTGAACATCTCCAGAGAGGGGGCATCCACAAATTCTCTGAGCAACTTATTCCAAAGTCTTACCACCCTCGTACTGAAGATTTTCTTCCTAAGATCTAATCTAAATCTGTTCTTCCTCAACTTAAACCCATTTCCCCTTGTCCTATCAGTGTACACTCTTGTAAAAAGTCCCTCCCCAGCCTTCCTGTAAGTTCCCTTCAGGTATTGGAAGGCAGCTATTAGGTCCCCCCGAAGACTTCTCTTTTCAAAGCTGAACAATCCCAGCTCCTGCAACCTGTCCTTGTAGCAGAGGTGCTCCAGCCCCTGGATCATGTTTGTGGCCCTCCTCTGAACACGCTCCAACAGATCTATGTCTCTCTTATGGTGGGGACACCAGAACTGGACGCAGTATTTGAGATGGAGTCTCACAAGAGCAGAGTAAAGGGGGAGAATCACCTCTCTTGACCTGCTGACCACACTTCTCTTGATACATCCCAGGATGCGGTTGGCCTTCTGGGCCGCATGAGCGCACTGTCGGCTCATGTTGAGCTTCTCATCTATAAACACCCCCAAATCCTTCTCTTCAGGGCTACTCTTAACCCACTCTGTGCCCAGTTTGTATTTATGCCTAGGATTGGTCTGACCTAGGCGAAGGACCTTGCATTTTGACTTGTTGAAGCTCATGCAGTTTTCACTGGCCCATTTCTCAAGCCTATTAAGGTCCCTCTGGATGGCATCTCTTCCCTCAAGTAAGTCCACGGCACCACACAGCTTGGTGTCGTCAGCAAACTTACTGAGGTACACTCAATGCCATCATCCATGTCACTGACAAAGATGCTGAACAACACTGGACCCAGAACAGATCCCCGAGGAACACCCCTTGACACTGGTCTCCACGTAGACATTGCGCCATTGACCACAACTCTTTGAGTGCGATCATCCAGCCAGTTCTTTATCCACTGAGTGGTCCATCTGTCAAATCTGTGTCTCTCTGTTTTAGAGACAAGGATGTCATGTGGGACAGTGTCAAACACCTTGCACAAGTCCAGGAAAATGACATCCGTTGCTTTACCCACGTCAACCAACACTGTAGCTTTGTCGTAGAAGGCCACTAAATTAGTCAGGCACGATTTGCCCCTAGTGAAGCCATGTTGGCTTTTCTTGAAACTTTGCTCTACAAATATAGTCCTGTAGTGCCATGATATTTCTACATTGCAAATTCAGATCACTGATATAATACATTTAAAGGAAAGAAAATAGTTGATGTTGCAAAGAAGACAGAAGCTGAGGAAGAAGAAAACATGTTTGAATTTCCTAACCATCTGATTCAGGGCAGAAACTGGAATTTGACTCTGATATAAAGCACAAGTTAGATCAGTGTTGCAGTTGAAATACTTAATACTAAACTGATGACTAGATGTTATTCCCATTAATGATTCTAGTTCTCAGCATCTGACAAGTTTGAGGTTTCAGTAGTTGATCAGTAAAATTATTATTTATAACTCTTGGGATTCCTACAACTATGCCCACATAAATGAGCCTAACTCAAAACCCACTGAGTTTATTGCTCTTTGGATAGTAACCTGAAACAGCAAAGAATGCAATATTAAGCATCATAGATATAGACATGCAACAGATCAAATAGCATGCAGCATTCAACAGAACTTAAAAATCAGGGTGTTTTCTGGAGAGTTGTTCCTTTTTATTTATTTTAACCTCTAGTAATTACTGTTAATTCAAAATTGAAACAATTTGCAAGTGCATTGGTGTCCTGGTTTCACTGGCATAGAATCATAGAATCAATTTTCTGTTCAAAGCAGCTACACTTTTAAAGTAAGCCGCATTTTTAAAAACACTGGAGCACCCAATCTGGTGAGAACAAAGTTGATAAGACACTTTGCTTTGGTTTGTAGCTAACCATGGTATGCAGGTATCTGTAATTTTCAAGGACTTTTCAACCTGTGTTTGCTAATGACTCAGATGTCCAAGAACCTGGGGAAGGCATGGCCAGGGTGATTGACACCTAAATTGGCAAATGGCTATTCCATACCCTGTAATCATAGAATCATAGAATGGTTAGGGCTGGAAGGGACCTTCAAAGGTCATCTAGTCCAACCCCCCTGCAAGGAACAGGGATATCTCCAACTAGATCAGGTTGCTCAGGGCCTCGTCCAACCTGGCCTTGAACGTCTCCAGGGATGGAGCATCCACCACCTCTCTGGGCAACCTGTTCCAGTGTTCTACAACTCTCATGGTAAAAAATTTTTTCCTAATATCCAATCTGAATCTACCTCCCTCTATTTTAAAACCATTACCCCTTGTCCTATCAAATGTCATGCTAACTATAAATTGGAAAGTTTGTTGGGGACAGGCTCTCTGCTCTTCAGCTCTCCTTTGCTCTTGCTCTCTTTTCCTCAGTGGCCACTGTCCCTGGAAGGCCTCGCTCGTCATTCTGCTCCTGAGATCGCTGGCAGGGAACGGGCTGCACGTTGGTCAAGGGGTGGTGAGCAGCTGCACCGTACATCACTGGTCTGTGATAATAATAATAAATTATTATTGTTATTATTGTTATTTTAATTTTTATTCTATTTTATTTCAGATTTTAAATAGTTCTTGTCTCAACCCATGGGTCTTCTTTCCTTTTCCCAATTCCCCTTTTCAAGTGAGGAGGGGTCACTGGGTAATAGAACAGCTGGCTATTGTTTAGCTGTGGATACAGGCTAAAAGTAGATAGTTGGATTGCTTAAGTTTTGCATTTTGGGGAAACTATTAGAATATGCTAACTGATTACATGAAGGATGGCATTCAGAGGGGAATGTTGGTATCTAAAACACAGTGTAGGTGTCACCTGACAATAAGGGGACGATAGTCCAAAGTGCAACCCAAACATGGATCAGATGCAGAGGTGTGATGAGTTCAGGTACATCTTTATTTGAATTCAAGGTTCATTCAGTGTCATTTCCCTAAGATCTGAGAAGATATTAACAAATAGGAAAGAAGAAAAAGCGTATTTTGTGGGAAATCAGTCCTTGCAGAAAAACCAAAGACAAAATGCATAACTCTGTTTTCATTTTGAGAGGCCCTGTTCTTGAAAGTGCTAGAGGAGATGTGTGGCAACAGATACACTTCTTTTTGCACATCTTACTGTATGCCATTTTTCTTTACTAGGATATAGTGGTGCAGAGGGTAAGACAATTTGTTTGACTTTTCCTGGCATTTTCTCTGCAGGTCCTCCTGGGCCACACAGGCAGAAAGCACATAGGTACAAGAGGATGGATGGTGGTGACCTAGGAGATCACACCACCATGAGGACTGAGGGACTCCTAAGAAGCTCAAGGATCATACATTGGTCTATGTGTCCTGGAAGCAAGAAAAAGTGTTCTTAGGAATCTGGAAAGGACCGTGTCAAACTTGCCACAATTTAGACAGCCATTGAAATGATGCTGGACTAGGAAGAAACATGAGCTAAAGGATGTTCTTTTCAAAGGCAGAGTAGGCTTGTGACTGCAGAGTAGAGAAAACTGCCTTTCAACTCTGTATCTACTCTAACTCATTCTGAGCTTTACAGTGAAAATATCTTGGCTTAGCTTAGAGTCTGACAGAACCTAATTTTAAAGGCACACAGCACTTCAGGGGTGATGTGCTCACTGTGCAGGCAGTTCCCCCTCTGCTTTCTCTCTCTCTTTGGGTCCCCTCAAAAGGTACCATATTCATGGTAAGGTTAGTCTAGTGGTAAAGGAGTACTTGAGAAGCAGTAGGCTTAGATTTAGGTCCTCCTCTGTCAAAGCATTTTCAAATCCACATCTATCTATTGCTTTCACAGAGAACAGTCTAAAAAGTAAACAATAAACAGTATTCCATTTTTCATGCCATAGCTGTGCCACTGGCTGCATTAGCAATTGATGTGGCCCAGAAAGAGTCTGTAGATCCAAATTCTTGTAGGCTGAGAACCCAATTTCCACATTATACACATATCTGGTGTGAGAGTATTGTGGTGGGGAAGGGAGAGTTATTTCTGATTAATTCCACTCTGGTCCTGTGAACTGAAAGCCATAAGAGCATGTTTGGTTTTAATTCATGGGAAAGGAGTTTAGAGTTTATAGGCTGAGATTTTTCAGAGGTAATTTCCAGTGAGCAGAGAAAATCATGCAATTTGCTTGTAAAGCTCACTCCAGATCTAAACTAAAATACTCATATAGATATGTCCATTATGCAGCAAATAAAAAAGTGTGTTAGAGACTGAACTTGGAGAGAAGCTCCTGAATTCCAGTACTTGCTTATACATTTTATTAATTGATTACTTGACATAAAGTGTGTAAAAACTTCTATATGGTACATGTAATACCATAATCAGACTATGTTCCCATAATTGTTCTCTAATTTCTAGAGGTCACTGAAAATGAAAAAATGTATATATTGGTTGCTTAGTATTTTCATACTAATCCATTATTCAGAGTTTTTATGTGACTTAAACAAAGAATGCATAACTTTTCTTTCAAGCAAGCTTGCTTTTAACTCTGAGTTACTGTTTATCCAGCTGTCTCTTAGCATCAAACATTATTGGAAATTGCAATCTTCAAGAAAGTAATAATACACTGTTCTCAGAGGTCATACTTATGTACATGCAGACAAATTTTGATGGGGTAAGTCTCAATGAGAACTACATCACGAGATCCTCTAACAGCTTAGAGAGGAAAATGATTCCTATTTGCAGAAAGAGCCATAAACATTCACTTTATGAGCTTCTGAAGGGTTGGATATGTCAATGTAGGTGCTGCTGGGCCACTCTTCCCTGCTTTCTAAAATTGATATATGAAAAAAGTTCCTTCCGTCTCTGAGTCACGAATATTTCATGCTATAATTTATAGAAGTGAAATTTGCATTAATAGTGAAATAACTGAACAGTGCTCTCAATAATTAAGTGATAAGCTGTATTAAACTAATTGGGAAAGAATTCAAACAGTACAAACACAAAGGACAATGCTTCTTTAAAAAGAATTAGACTGAATAAAATCTTCCAACTACATGAACAAACTTTCAGAAAATCAAGTTTTAAGGCAAATTTAATACCTAACAATTTTGGAAAATATTTTTATTTATTAAGATTTCACCTCAGAAATGTGGTTTATAAACTGTTTATATCCAGAAGTATCATAAAATATACCATCTTTTTTTCTGATAGCTTCCACACCCTGTTATTTAGGATAATAACAGACCATGCATGCAACAAACAGAATTATTTTGATGATCAGAAAAGTGTACTTGGCAATGTAATTAATCCTCTGTAAAAAGGATTTCTTTTAAAAGCCTGTGATTAGAGCCTCTTTAGAAATACTTTTTCCCCCAGTTTTTTACATTCTGCTAATCACATCTATCTGAATCTCACTCTGCAATTTTCCTGCTATCAGAAAAGATGCTTAATGCATTCTGATTAGTCCATTGGATGGAGATTTATAATTTACATTTTATGAAAGAGGTTCACGCTGTTCTAAACAGTTATCTCCTTTATTATATTTCCAGAATAACCTAATACCATAAAAGAGAGAGTGTATTTATTCTTATCACTGAATAAAAGCATCACATTGGTTCATGAAATGTGATAGAGAGGGTAGCCTTAAGCAGAGGTATATAAACCAGTCAAAACTGGATCAAAAATAGACAAGCAAAAGCCTGACAAAAAAATGTGCATGATGGATAGGTTCGTATAGATTGCTGAAGCACACCAGGAGTTCTACTTTAATCGAAATCACACTTTCTTTTAGTCTTGTATATAAACTTGTCATTAAATGTATGCAAGGGCCTTTTTTTCTTTCTGAAAAAAGAATGATTCCCTTGTTTCTTCCACTGAACAAAGCTAAGCAATATAGTTCTTCCCCTGTAAAGCTTATAAAAAGTATTTTTTTAACTCTACAGATGTTAAATGTGTTCATTTTATTTTTTCTCTGCCCCCCACCCCTTTAAAAAATGTTTTGTTCTTCCTATATATCTTGCTCTTTAGACTTCACAAAAGGAGTGAATACACAGTATAAAAGTTTCAGGGAAACTTATCAGGAAACTTTTATTACTATACTTGCCTTGGGAAAAAAATAAAATGTACTGCTGGGCTATTTCCCATTAATGGTTTAATATTAAACCATTAAATATTTAATATTCATAAAATAAATAAAAATCTCACTAGATTTGTCGAGCCCAGTACCCTGCCTCTGCCAGTGGCCTACTCTGAGTGCCAAGGGAAAACGTAGAGGACACAGGGCAAGTATGAGACAGTTCTTTGCTCCAGGTGCCTCACAACTTCCAGGATTTCACTGTTTGTCTCATATTCTCTCTCATATTGTGAAATTCTTTGGAATCTCTGTGAAAACTTTTGAAGGAAATAAGCGTATTTCCTAAGAGCACACATACATACAAAACCAACATGCATAGCCAGTCTATATCTTCCATACACAGACATGTGTACCCGTGTAAAGGCAAATCTTGACTCTAGAGTATGAGTAAGGATTCTGCTACCAGTTATTTACAAATCTTGCAAGATTTTCAGCCAAGTGACAAGGTTTTACTCTATATTCACTTATGTAAAGGTAGACTTATTTTCCTATTGATCACATTAAAACCTACACAATACCAATATTTTACATAAGGACAGGTAGCTACTTGAGAAATGTATCAATTTCCCCTTTTATTTTTCAGATATTTAATTTTTACTACAAGTTTACAGAATCTTATTTTGCATAGAAATCTTGAATATTTAAGAGGCGGGTGGAGAAGGAGGGAATTAGGTAGTAAATACTCAGGAAGTAAGTGAGAGACCAAAGTACAACGAGCATGACACATGTTAAGATATTTTATACTAGATAATAATCCAAAGATTGTCTGCAAAACAGTCAAATAGGAAAATACTGCTGAATTAGTAAGTATTGAACACTGCAAATTACTAATCAAGGCTAAGAAATAATAGGTCAAGGAATTTAGTGAGTGAGATGATATCTTCTGAATCAGCTGCAGAAAAGCTGTTGGAATCAGTAAGGTGATTTGTTTTCTGAGTGTACCAATGGTCAATAATACAGTGCTTATAGCTACCATCTGAAGTTCATCCTGTTTGGAACAAGGCAGAGCTTCTGCCTGAGGTGGGTACTCACCTTTATTTTCTATACAAGACACTTACTGGGAAAAGAAGGGAAACTATATGTACTTGCATCTCACTTCAAGATAAAGCTGGGACGTAATTAGAGAGTGCATCGAGTCCCATGTGCTTGAAAGAGCTCATGAGTTCTCTAATCTAAACCATATACTGGTTTTTAGAATCACCCTGTTTGGTAAAAATAGTAGTTCTTGTTTCTGCTTTGAATTGATGTGAAACTTTGAACACAACATACCCTTGAAAGATAAGACTAACTGGAAAATGACTGGAAGCAAAAAGAAAATGAGCAATATCTCCGATAAAAACTTTCCTGGCCTTTTCTGATACAAAAGTCTGAACAGGTACAAAAGCCTCTCATTGGTGGATTTCAATTTATTATATGAGCACTGGATTAATTTTCTGTAATTCTGACTGGTTCCAGTATGCATAGGTCTGTATTATTTTTTTTTGCTCAACTGATTAGATTTTGATATGGCTGTGAAACAGGGCAAAAATAAAATGTAAATGTCACCTGAAAAGCATAATCTAAGTAAAATACCAGAATTAGATAACCACTAGCAATCCTCAGGAATGAGCTCTTTAATTTTGGTTGGGTAGGATTTTTTTTTTTTTATTAAAACGTAGAATAGAAATTTTTTTCATTATTATTTTAATGATTCAAAATAAAAGTAAATGGAAAGTCCTCCTGGAGGCATATTTTGAAAACTCTTAAGAAACAGACTCTTTATGCAGACTGAGGAATATGAGGTCATCAAGAAGAATTTAGAGTTAGACATCTGTTTCTATGCCATGGCAGCCATAATTTTTATTTGCCATTTCCTTGTCTGTTTTTTTTTCTTAAAAATGAAAAATAAAAACAATGACAAGAGTTTATTGGAATATTCTGTGCTTTTCTCTCTTCATTGTCTATCCTTTTTAAAAAAGTACTATTATCAGTCTAACATTCACATTTCCAAAGCCCATTCTCTTTATCAACCTGAAAATTATCTTTCCAAAAGGAATCAGAGAGAAAAAAATGCCATTGTAAATTATATCACTTCCAAGTTGAGGAGCAAGTAAAATGCCAGCAGCTAAAGTGCAGATGCAATTTTGCTGCAAACAATGAATTTGTTTTCCAATTTATTTCTCAAAGCTTTCCTCCAGAGATTCTCACCTAAATTTCCTTACTCCTCACTAGCTGGGGAATTATTTTAATGGCAGGAAATCTGTAATGTTAATCCCAGTAGATACACAAATTTTGATGTTCCTTTCAATCACACAGCTAGGGAAAAAATAAACGTGCTTGGAATGCTGTGTGACAAACTCAGTGTCCTTTTATAACAATGCAGAAATTAAAGCTACAGAATTATTACAAGGTGATATTTATAGCTTTTGGTCCCTAAAATTCACAAACAGAAGAGTACTGTGTGGCACGAAGTATGTACAACCTCTGTCATGAGGGAAGTTGACCACTGAAATAAAGACGAAGAGTTTGATTTTTTTTCCCATTAAAAATAAAACAATATTAGGAATAAAGAATATTACCCTTCATCTCTACTGACTGAGGATTCTGATTACTACTTCCTACAATTGTTTAGGATCCTATGAGCAGCCATGTTTCTCAGGATGCTTAAAATATTGTGTAGCCACCATACCATAGAATAAAGCTGTCTCCATGGTTTTAAATATTGCTGTTAATAGTAACGTTCAGTTATCTCCATTTCAGTAAACCAAAGACATGAAATACAGCTGAGTTTCAGAAAAACAGTATCAAGTGTGGAGGATTGGAATAATCTTGCTAGAGAAGCCATATCATTTTGGAGCATTGTAATTATACTGAGGTAAATTTTGGTTAATACACGATACAGAGTAAACTTGACTGGTAAAAATTTGACCAAAAGTGAGACTCTGTGATTCTGAAATTACTTCCTGGCACACTGTGATAACAGAGAAAGAGGCATCTGTCACACCTGACTACACGTTTGTGTTGTTTTATGATCTGAAGCATCTCTCTGTATCCATACTTCTAATTATTGATTTCCTAATACACCAGATACATGGTTTTGGTTTTCTGTTGCATCAAAAGATGAAGTAGGAGGACTTCCTGAAGAGAAACACACATCATCCAGACTAAACCCATTTCGTAAAATGATGATGTGAAGTGATTGGAGTATATGCTATTCACTCAAGCACAGCAATAACTCTCTGGAAGGAGAAAACAGGAGTGAAAATTGGATATGTTGTGATGCCATAAGGGCAAAATACAAAAGAAGTTGTTAACCAGAGGTTTTAAAATCACTAGGGATGGAAAACATTACCTCTTCACTTTGTAGAGAAAGGCAAAACATGAGGGAAATTCTTGCTAGGTAAGTAATTTGGAAATTAATCACTCTAGGGGACAGATGACCTTTCAAAAGGTATGTTTATTCACAAACATAGAGAAAAGGTTCATCATCTTCATGAAAGTAAACTATCTGAAGAGTATATGGATTTATATACAGAAACTGCTTATACATAGCAATCTATATTCCAGGTCCAGCTCTGTTGTAGATTAGTTTATTTTGACCATGTGAGAAATTCAACAGCACAATGCCAACTTGCTGCCACATTTTAGGAATAAAGAATTACTTTGAGTGTCATGGAAAGCGGAAGGGAAGAGAGGAGAATAGAAGGGGTAAGGGCAGGAGTGGGGGCAAGAAGGAAAGGGAAAAGATCTCATTCTCTTATTGAACCATCACAAATCTTTTCAGAAAAAAAAAAATGGCAGAGTGACTATAATTTTCACGGAACTAACTTCTTTTTAGAAACTGAGAAACAGAACCACATGACAACAGTAATAACACATTTCCAGTGGCTACCCACTTGGAAAAGAAATGTCAGAATAAGAGAAGCAAAATAACATATGTGGAAGGCAGTTTCATGATAAAAGAACATTCAAAGAAAACAAAGAAGAATTAAAAAGAAAAACTAAGAAAGAGGCAGTGAGATAAAAAATCAGTTATTCAATATTCTCTTTTTAGACTTTCCTCACTTGAGTTACTACTACATTTTAGATAACTGAAGTCATCATTTTCACATATATCTAAAAATTACATGATCTAGTAAACAAAAAAGCAAAAGATTGCCATTATAAAGGAAAATGCATTATTACATAAATTTTGCTGAGTGGACTAAACACTCGACTTATTTGAAGCCACAGAATATTTATAAACGGAGAAAAGTGATTATCTTCCTCCATAAAAAACATTTAGAAAGACTTTCTTGAAAAATATGAAAACAAAAACCAAACAGTGTAAGGCATCAAATAATCAGAAAATTGGGGTGATTTAGTTTTCCAGAATTAGAGGGCAACACAGTTCCTCTAAAGTAAATGCAGTTAAAGTAATGGCTGAAGATCTGTTCTTGAATGCCCAACTAATGCAGCAATACAGGCAGAGCTGTCGATTACTCTCTTCTACTGATTTCGTCATGATTATTTAATTAGTGAGCTAAAAAATAACATTTGTCAATTGGTCAAATAGGGGGGATACTCCTTCCCAAACTTAGCTGCTAATTATCTTCTCTTCTAAAGTACAAGATTTGATTATATCGCTTTTAGATTATTGCAACAAACAACTAGTCAAACCTTTGATCCCCTATATGAACCCAAATTCAGTGACAGAAACATGAAAAAGTGAATGTTAGCAAAGAGTGAGATTTTAACACCATCACGGAATTTTGCAGGGCTAATAATTCATGCACACAGACTCACAGCTGGTGTTTCCTTTCATAAGAAAAGGGTACACTCTACAACAGAGCAGAAAGATCAGACTAGCACTACAGGTACCAAAACTGATGAAAGTTGATCCTCAGTTGTCATTTCACTCCCTTTCACCCACAAAAATAAGGCTCAAACATTTAATATCTAAAAGCCTGAAATAAAAGCTATATAGGTTGGGATCATTTTTGGAAAGCTACATTTCTAAGGACAGACTAGGAGCTGATTCATAGATTCATAGATTTCTAGGTTGGAAAAGACCTTAGAGATCATCGAGTCCAACTGTCCCTAATCCCCATTAAACCATATCGCTAAGTAGATCATCCACCCTATTCTTAAACACATCCAAGGATGGGGACTCAACCACCTCCCTGGGCAGCCTATTCCAGTGGCTGACAACCCTTTCAGAGAAGAAATACTTCCTAACATCCAACCTGAATCTCCCCTGACTAAACTTATACCCATTTCCTCTTGTCCTATCACCCAACACTAATGTAAAGAGCCCTTCCCCTACCTCCCCACCATCTTTTCTCAAGTATTCGTAGGCTGTAATCAGGTCTCCCCTCAGCCTCCTCTTCTCCAGGCTAAACAGCCCCAACTCCCTCAGCCGCTCCTCATAAGTTTTATTTTCCAGCCCCTTGACCAGTTTAGTCGCCCTTCTTTGGACTCGCTCCAGGAGCTCAATATCTCTCTTAAAGCGAGGGGCCCAA
The DNA here is from genome assembly GCF_009769465.1 of Tauraco erythrolophus. Classification (NCBI taxonomy): domain Eukaryota; kingdom Metazoa; phylum Chordata; class Aves; order Musophagiformes; family Musophagidae; genus Tauraco; species Tauraco erythrolophus. Next base: position 49,699,656 of record NC_141468.1, read on the forward strand.
AACTGGACACAATATTCCAGGTGCGGCCTCACCAGTGCCGAGTACAGGGGCAGGATCACTTCCCTGCTCCTGCTGGTCACACTATTCTTGATACACGCCAGTATCCCATTGGCCTTTTTGGCCACCTGGGCACACTGTTGGCTCATATCAAGCTGGTAGTCAACCAACACCCCCAGGTCCTTCTCCGCCAGGCAGCTCTCCAGCCACTCTTCCCCGAGCCTATAGCGATGCTTGGGGGTTTTATACCCCAAGTGAAGGACTCTGCACTTGGCCTTATTAAAGCTCATGCTGTTGGCCTCAGCCCAACGATCCAGTCTGTTCAAATCCCTCTGAAGGGCCTCCCTACCCTCGAGCAGATCGACACAGCCTCCCAGCTTGGTGTCGTCTGCAAATTTACTGAGGGTACATTCAATCCCCTCATCCAGGTCATTGATAAAGATGTTAAACAGAACTGGACCCAGCACTGAGCCCTGGGGAACCCCACTGGTGACCGGCCTCCAGCCGGATTTAGCCCCATTTACCACCACTCTTTGGGCCCGGCCATCCAGCCAGTTTTTAACCCAAAGGAGGGTGTGCCTATCCAGGCCAGCAGTTATCAGTTTCTCAACCAGATTCCAGTAGTCTTGGTCATTTGGTACAGCTCAGAGAGGTTTAAAGAATTATAAATGCAGCTGCTGGTTTGGATTTGATTGAGAGGAAACAGAATGGAGAAGGTGAGTTGTTAATAGCATCTCAGTTAAACTCATGGGGCAGATTGACTGTCAGCTTAAATGTTTAGTCTTTGCTCAGCAAAGAAATATGTGCCAAAAGGATGGTGAATATTACAATTAATTTATTGCCTGAAAAAACAGTAGTTTTAATTGATTGACAAATGAACAGAAGCAAAGAATAAGAAAAGTAAATGAAAACACTGCAAGAATTGACAGTTTTGTAATTGGAAATTGTAAAGGTCACTAAGCATGGCTTATTGCTATCTGTTTGAATGTAATCATTACCTTGCGGAAATCTTTATTTGGAGCCTGGGTATGAACAACATTGACTGTCATGAAATAAGGGGTTTTTTTATGAATACTTTGAGCATGAATGAACACAGTAAATGTGGAGTTGTGATGCTTCTGTAAAAAGTGATAAGACAATTATACACCATTACTAATGTGCACTGTTGACCCAGTTTGAAATTATGCAATACACTGTATTTCTGGGGAAGATCGTTAATCTGGGCAACCAGAAATAAAAAAATATTAAAAGATTTAGGACATCAAGAATCAGATTAATATTAATTTAAAAGTTATTTTTAACAAATGAAATTGGCATTTATTATACAAAAATAAAAAATTAGATGACTTGCCTAAATTCATGACCTAAACTAGAAATGAGATACATCTTTCGGTGCTTCTGGTATTATTAAAATATCTCTTCAAATATCCCAAACACCACTGTTTAAAATATTATTGCTCCAAAGCTGACATCAATTCATGAAATTATTTCCATTAGAAGTGTATACAAGTTCTTCAGTCTGTCTCTTATACGGAAATATCATTCTCCTCTATATTTTCATTTGGATATATATATATACTTACATGTAAGTAAACATAAACTCTTCAAAAGTTAGAAAAAAATCTGTTTCCTTTGGGGATTAGTCTTCAGCTAAATGCATCCATTTTCTCAGTATTTTTTCCTGATATTTAGAACTTTTATTTCAATCCATAATCTAAGAGCTGGTACCCATATAGGTATTCTTTAAAGCTTACACATTTTTCAAGACAGAAATCTATCCTTTTGCCCTGAACAACGTATTTCTGAAATTATTAATGTATGATGAAGTAGTTTAGATTTAGTTCTTTATCTGTGTTTGAAAACTCTTTCAATGAAGTTTCTTTCAACTGATTGAAATTTTATTCTTTCATTCTGACTAGGCCATCTGATATGAAAGTGAAATCACCACTCACCAAAAGTGAGTATGAGAAGTGAAAAAAAATCATCCCAGTCACAAATTTGGCATCCTGACATTTTTTCTTCTGCAACTTTAACAAGCTAAGCTTTCACAACAGAAAGTTGCTATGAATTACCTTTAACTTGCCTCTTGAGAGATAATTATTTCATATCACTTGAGTATCAAAGACAGGAGCTTTCAAATCAGTTCTGAAATTGGCTGTTCCTCCTAAGGAAGCAACATTTGCAGAGTTCATTACTGTGTTTCTCATTTCTTCCAGACCACAGTGAAAGTTTAAAAGAACAGCCCTACAAGTAATTCGCTTTTGTATTATAGGAAACGCTTTCTGCCATTTTAATACATTGCAATGTTGTTCCCTTTGTGTGCTGTCCTACAGCCAGTTTTCACTCCACTGGCGTGGGAGTGAAGTGGGCATTCTGAAAATAAGTTTTCCACAAAGAAGCTTGAGAATCATTTCACCAGACTTCTCAGTGTAGATATTTATGTTGGACTTAAGTTCTCCAGACTTGCTTTAGTGTTATTGGAGAAGATGACACATCTGGACTATTTCAAATATCTACATGAGAATCTGATAAATCATCCTCAAGCAGTGCCTATTTCTCTCTCTTAGCTATAAAGGGAATTCAGATTTTCAATATGCTGGCCCCCTCACAGATGACCAATGCCATGGAGGTACTCTGAAGTATCACACCTTATCCCCTTCCAGAAGACCACAGGCTCAGCATCCAGTCTCTCAGGCCTGTCCCTAGATAGCCTAGAGCATCTCATGTGCTCTCGTGCTGTTGTGATTAGGCAAAGGACTTGTGATCCAGCTGACCAGCTCAAAGGTAGGTGTCTCTGTACCTGGAGTGGGATGCAGTTCAAGATTAGTATCTTTCAGTGTAGTTTTACTGTATGTGAGCTCTTTTGTAGGCTCCTCTTACAGTCTGAGATTATTTGTGGCTTCATATAACTCCTAAACAGAGACAGCTAGTGCCTTTTGAGATATCCTAAGGTATTTGAGAGCTCTGCAAAGGGCTGGTGCATAAGATAAATGACTCCTGTGTGTTCCTCTGGACTGGCAGGTAATAGGCAGCTGGTCAGAGATAGCCCAAGACATTTCAGGCATCCTCAGACACCCAACTGATTTGTACTTTACTCAGTAAAAGCAATGCATCCTTGCAGAGAATCTGCTCGAACTGCAGTAGACACCTGGTGTCTGTTCAGCTGAATAACTTCCTAAGCTTCATTGAATAAAGACTCATTATTTTGTGTAAACATAGCTGTATACTGCCATTTGAGATACTCTAGTATTGCTTCTCAAATGATACCTATAATATTCCCATCACTACTACTCTCGAACAAATCTCAAAATAAAGATTTTCCTTTTTGTGAGATATTCAAATTCTTTTCTGAACTGTGAAGGTAAAAATCATTGCAAAAGTCCCTTAACAGTTTTTTTTGTCATTAATTTAATCTACTTTATTTATTACTTTTTCTCTAATAATTATTTTACCATTGCACATTTGTAAGAAACTTTTAGATTTTTAAATAAATAAAGACATATTTATTTTCCTGTGAATGAACTGACAGCATACTCTTGCTAATAGCCTACTTCTCAATTCCTGTTATATTCCCTTTTCTCTTTCCTTCAGTCTCTCAGAGGTCCTTTTTGATGTTACATTTTGCCAACATTCTTCCCTACTGTGAAATATTACGGAACTAGGACTGTTTTAATGAGCTGCCTACTATATTAAATAGTTGTAACTGTTTAATATCTCACTATACTGGAGGGACGTTACTTAAATTTAAGTATGTGAAAGTATAACACTGACCTGAAATAGCTATTTTTATTTTTATTTCTTAACTTCAAGTTTTACAGCTCTGATACGTTTTCAGCTGAGTCCTGTTTCAGCCAATCTAACAGACTCCTTACACAATGAGTTACTCCTGACTCCCTCCTTTTACACTTAATTAACATGATTAAATATTTATACTGCTGTCATAGCCTATGTCCTTATCAAGATTGAGGTCCTATTGTGTTAACTGCTAGGTACAGTACAAACACAAAAGTCCATCATATTAATTACTTGTGAAAAATATTGTTAGCTTTCTATGAAGAATTACTTGCTACATGAAATATTCTTCAATTTTCTGAGTAGAAAATAACCTTGTGTAATATAAATGGCTTTAAATTGAAGGAAAAATGATATAGATTTTCACACTTCAGGATTATGATAGCTGTCTGATTTTGGCAGCAGTCATACATTACCTAAATTATAATTATGAATATTATTATTATATACAATCAACATTACCATCAGTATTTAACACTGCAAGGTATGCAAAATGAGAACTATGAATAGTTTTTTAATGAATAGCCATTCATATGCATTGTTGGTGGCAAAATAGACCATAAAGCAGAAGCCTGCATTCACAGGAAGAAAGACTGAATATGTTTCTAAAGGAGCTCATACATTATGTATCTTACGTAATATATCTTAGGAGCGAAACATTTCTAAGAACATACACAAGACAAAATTCTAATCCTTATGCATATTGCACTACATATAATATGCTCGTATGTTACTGAGATAGAAAACAAAATGAATAAGTTTGTAGTGGGGACAGGTAGGGTAGGATAACAGTCTAAGCATGGCAAAATTTTCAGCTCTAACAAATTAACAGCAACGGTAGTAATCTTGATTAATTCCAAACTTAAGGTTACACAGTTTTGCTTTAGAACTGCAAGAAAGAGAAAGATAGAATCTGACAGTTACTTACTAGTAATTCCAGATTCTGTAATATTTCAGAAAATAAAAATGTGGTTGTGTTCAGACAATTTAAACTCTAGTTTAGATGAGGCACAAAAGAAATATAGTTATTCTGATCATCTCCTTGTAAGAAGCATATGTACTCATACAATCACATGCCACAAGTTTTGGTCGCAAACCTCCTCAGACACCTATACTCAGAATTGACTGAGATTAAGGAATCTGTTATGATTTGCAGATGTGTTCTTAAATTCTTCCTGTGCACCTGGACGCACTCAATCCATAAGGAATACTATTTTAAAACAAGCCTGGTGCACAGATACCTGAGACAGAATGGTCTAAGGAACTGTGGTGGAATATGTTTAAGGACCGGACACAACTAATGGAGCCCGAACACAATTAACAGATTGGATTTTACAGGGATTAGGTGAGTGTGATCATGTTCACAAATCTGATCCTTTAAAACAAGAGTTAGTATAATCAGATGCTATTGAGGTTAAAACAGAGATTACAGGCATTTTCACTGAAAACCATCAAATGGAGAAAAAAGGTACTTCCCATAACCTAATAGCTCATTTGTTAGAGCACCTTTAAGAAGGAAAAGACATTAGAGTCAAGTGATGAGGATCTAGAAAAAGAAAAGTCTCTGGTCAAGGATACCTGAACCTTAACATGCAAAAGGAAGATGAGAAAGATATGATTACCCAGCTGAGTGATGTCAATGTCACTTCTGAAAGAGGAAGTAGCAGTAAGAGGGAACAGGGTTTGCCTGATGCTTCTTTAAGCATCTAATATGGGGGGGGAAAGGATTAAATTTCTTACTTCAAAATGATTGGATTTAGAACCCTTAAAAGCTCTCCAGCTCAATAACTCAGCTAAAAATTTATCTATTCCAGCAGAACAATCTGCATTAGTCACATAATAGAGTAGCACTAGCCATTTTTAACCCATAAAAGAACACAGAATCCTCCAGAATGACCCAAATACCTCAAATTCAGTAGAAGCAGAAAGAATTTTTTTTTTTTTGAAACAGAAGTACTTAGTTGATGCTATCTAATCTTAATTTTCTCAGAAGTCCATTTTTTGCAGAGATGTTTACCTTTTGTTTCTAGCAAATGATTATGAATTTTTTCTCCCATTGAAATACTATTTCTTGATGGACAAGTGTTTAAAGATTTTTTTCCTTATGAGTTAGGGAATCTGTGGATTCCCTCTGACTCCACTCAACTTTTGTATTAGTTCACCTCATACAAGCTTAGCTGTGTATTGCTGTGAACATTTAAACATACCCCTAAAAACCGTGTCTCATAAGCTGAGCAACACAATTACAGAAGGAAGAAGAATCAAGCACGAATTACATTCGCCTACAATTATAAATCTGGAGAATGATTTATTGCCAGTCTCTGGAAATTTTTGTAATGTCAGATAATATTTCCTGCCTCTTAGAAATATTTGAAAGAAAAAAAGATGTATGTATCTAGTTATTCTTTGGAGTTTTGTAGAACTACTTGGCATTATGACCATATGATTTCTGTAAAAATACAACTAAAAAACAGGGAAGGTGAAAAATTTTACTTCATTGAAATCATCAGGACTTAAATAATTGCTCTGAATAGCTCATTCACTGCTGCACGTTTTTTACTCAGAAATCAATCTCTAAATGCGTACATTCTATGTATTCATGATTAATGAATTTGTTCCTATATGCAAAGGTCTCTTCTTGCAGTCACATTTCTATGTTGAAAATCCAAAGTTTCTCTAATATTTAGCTTCATTAAGTCTTCCCAGGAATCACACCAGTGAAGATTTGCAGAATCTAACATGCAAATATACTCTAACATGTCAGTGTCTCTCTATTTTTTTAGCTTTCTGCAATGTTTTCCACCCCTGTCTCCCTTGTCCTCTTGATGATCAAACCTTCCTGTTCCTGTAGAGTATCTCATTACTTGTCAGCTCTTCCCCCAATCACCATATGAGTTTTCAGCTACGTTTAGCCCTGATCTGAAAAACTTTTCGTGGTTGATCCCCACATTTGAGAATTCTCCTGCTGCATCACAAGCGAGAAAAATGTGAGCTTTCCACTGAGTCTGCTTCCCCTTGGAAGAGAAAATCGAGGAGGGGACAGCTCAGCAGCAGAAGGAAGAAGAGAAGGAGTACTGTCTGACAGCCACAGTGACCACAAATGGAGATGAAATAGCTAACTACAGACAGCTTGCCTGCACCATCTTATGAAGACAAAGACAGTAACTGCATAATGAAATTAAAGTTCATGCTCACTAAGCACAATGTGGAACTGAGTCTGCTATAGGTAATAACGGTGAATGCACAAATCTTCCTACTAACATTCATTGGAACAAGCTTCAGTTTAGCATGTTTCCATTGTAGGAATCAAAGATTAAGGATAATCAAATTTCATATCACAGTTAGGATATCTGACTTTTCACTATGACTTTTCATAGAGAGGATATTAATGGTTACAGGAAATATTAAAAACCTAGTGTTATATATTGCCTGATCTTGGAATGGTTCATCTTTTATGTTAACACCATTGTTCAAATTTAATAATTTTTGTATCGAATCTTCTTAATACAGGCATTTAGCTCCTAATTGAAATTATGCTGCTTTAATGCAAAAGCAATTTAAACATTAATTATATTTTTAAAGTGGGAGGAAGAACCCAACACAACAATGATTTCTTCCTAAATGTTCCACAGAAGGGTAATTAAAGTAATTGAACGTTATGATTTTCCATCAGTAATGTCTTTTAAGTCATTCTTCTATTAATATTAATGAGATGTATTAAAAAATTGGGGATGGGTTTGCAGGGAAATACAGATGACAATGCACCTGGGCAACCTATGTGTCAGATGTTGTGTCAGCATAATAAATGATTGACCCAAATATGAATCCAGTTATGTAAATGCTGCAGAATTTTATAAAACTGCTATGAATAAAACTTTTAGGTTTGATTCTTTTTCAGATGTGTATGTAAGTAACATGTGAAACTCAACATATTTAAACTGGTGCTTTCAGTTCATCACACAAATTTCATCCAGAATGAAATCAGGTAAGCTATTTAAAATTCCTATCCCTTTCTTCCACTGCAAAATCTCTCACTTACTTATATTTATAAAAAGACGTTAACCAGGTAGAAGGACTCTATTAGGTCAAAAGATTTATAATAGATTTAAGAAGGAATAACTAAGAGTGTTGCACATTATAGATATTGTGATAATCTCCTGACAAATTTTAAAATATAAAAGTGTCCTCATTTCAGTGTCTTTATTTTAACATAACATTCAAGCTGAAGAGGAAGAATCAGAACTATTTTAAATGTGGGATGACTTTTGAAGTAATAAGAGAATTAGTTTTCTTAGAAACTAATATGCTAATTTCAGAGATGGTGTCAAATAATAGCTGTATTGAAATCACTGGGAACTTTGCTAGTGACTTCCTTGAAGTAAGATTTTCTCTTTGTGAAAATTAGGCCCCTTTTCACTCACATTGACTACTCTTTTCACACCTATTTTCACACATTTTTCAAAAGGTGAAGAACTAACTTAGCACAATTTAACAAAAAGAGATGAAAGAAGGTGTAAAATAATGTCGTTTAAAGTGGGAGAGGTACTGACATCTACTTCTTTTAAAATGAGGTAAGCAAATGAAAGCACAACCAGTTACATAAAAGACATGGATGAACAGGGTGGGAAACTGAAAGGCTTTGAACAGTACAGAGAAAAAAACACAACAAAGTGACGTCAAGGTACATATTATTTTATAACAGCTACCACATTTTATGGACTAATTTGGATTTCTTTCTGAATTATATCAGCGATAGACTGAGATTAGATAAGGTGTCTCTATTATACCATACTATGATTCTATGATACCATTCTATGATTCTGTCATTCTATTACAAAAGTTTCCCAAAAGTAGGATAGTAATTAATTGACAATATCCTCAAATGAAAGGGTGGGGGGGGCGGGCAGGGATGCGAGAATGGAGGAACACTACAAAACAATAGAGCTTAAAGGAAAAGATATGTTTTATGAAGCTTTTGTGTATGTAAGTATAGTATCAAACAGTATGCAACCAGTAGTAAACCAACAGTGCTCATTATCTTGGCATCAGTCTCAAATGAGTAATATTTATCATTCATATAAAGGTCAAAGTTTTCAAAGTGCTCTATCCACATATTAACAAATTTATCTTTACCATTCTTCTGTTTGGTAAGCAAATATCTGCTATATCTGTTGGAAAGTAGTGTGAGAGCCAGAGTTATTAAGACTTCCAAGCTGTGATACATTTATAAATAGTATGTATCCCCAACGTAGTGACAAGGTTAAACAAACGTACATTCCCTTAGCTATTCTGAGATCTGGATGAAATTAAACATCTCATTCAAGATGGTAAGTAAATAGAACTACTTTTGAAATTGTCTGCATTTAATGAGTTCCCTGTTTCAGTAAGGTAAAACAAAACACATTTAATAATTATAATTCAATCTTCAAGTGAAGTTTTAAAAAGAAGATTACTTTGGGGAGAAAAAAGCATTGTTAGTTACAAAATAATGCTTTGCAAATATTTCTTAATGGTCTGATTATTTTTTTTAAAGTGTTCACCACACAAAACTGAAATAAAACTTGAACAATACATGACTGATGAAATATTCAGAAGGACTAAAAGGAATAAGAGCCCAAACTCTCATTGTTGCAAAGATTCTAAAGTGTCAAAGTTGAAAGATCAATCCTTTGTTTTCAGATATTAAGAAAAATTTTGTTCAGCTAATATTGCTGAAGCTTGTCAGTTAGAATCATAAAATCACTTAGGCTGGAAAAGACCATTAAGATCACCAAGTCCAACCACAAAACTAACACTGTCAAGTCCACCACTAAAACATGTCCCTAAACACCATGTCTACACGTCTTTTGAAAGGGAGAATTCCCCATTCAGCCTCCCCTCTGAACAGAGATACATCTTTGGCAAAAGAGGGAGACTCTGTTCAACTTCTGAACGAGGTGGAAGTGACTGCCTATAGATAGTGACGTCTGTCAGGATGATACACAATCTGTTTCCTCTCTCAGTGCTAGGCCACCAGACTATTAGCTGTTTGTGCTAGATAGGAAGATATATTTGCAGCTAGAGGACATCTTTGTAATTTGCTTGAGATTTTCTGATAGTCTTGCCCTTCTGGTATCTAGCATTACTGATCTAAATTGACAGATCAGTCAGGTTACAGAAGCACAGAGCCACGTTTCTCCAGCCCACCGTGAGCCTGCGCACTGACTCTGTAATCCCTGCCTAGCCAAGGTGGGAATCGCAGCTGGAGTCGGCACACGAGGCTCAGCAGTTCTTGCCTTTTGGGCATAACAGTTATTGCAGACAGTCCCACTAAAGAAGAAGTGCAGACTGGTATGGGAATGCAGGGTATTTACACGTGTATTTTCATGTCATATCAAAAGATATCAGAAGTGGATGTACACGGAAGTGGGTGGTATTATCATGCTATGTGCAAAAATGTGTGGATTAAATTTTACCTTGTTCTCTGAACTACAAATAAAGAAAATAATCTCAGAATCTAAATAATTTCCTGAGACATTTTGAAGTACTGTCTGGGCTAGGTTATATATTAATTATGCATTTCATTTTAATTCATTTTCAATATTGGTGCACGGTCCAGTGCAGGCTGTTTCTTTTCTTACATTGTTATTCTACTCTGGCTGTTATAGCTGATTTTAAAACCCTGTGCACATTAATATTTTGGTTTTATATAAAAGATGTTCTGAGATTCACTGCAGCAAATTGACACCTGTTAATTCCTAATATGATTTTCAATTTACTGAGGCTCTCTCTGCAATGAGAAGAGAAGATAGAGCACATCGTATCAAATCAGAAGGTCAAGTTTCTCCATCCAAAGCAGAGAACAAAGAAAGAGGAGCATCCTACATATAGAAAATACAAGAATAAAAAATATTGTAAAATACGATTTACGCTTTACAAATCATAAACACCACAAGAAACGAACACGGTTAAATAAAAAAATATCTTTATTTCCTATATATTCCAACTATTAACTCCTCTATGTATCCTGCTGGCCATCAAACAGTAGTAATGAATGTTCACAATTGGTTTGATTCTGTTAACTCCAGTTTTAAGAAGATAACATGATAATTTCTAAAATGAAAATATCTTCCCATTGTGTAGTCATGTTTACTATTCTTGCTTCTGTCTCAGAAATTGACACATTGTTCAAATATATTAGGTTTATTTAAGCATTTCAGAGCCAGCAGACTTTCTTGTCCCTTGCCTATACAAACAAGCCCCAGAAACAAATGATATGTTGCTTGATCTATGTGTAGCTTTCAACTTAAGGGACACTTTTGATAGCTCTTTTTAATACCTAAGCCCTTACTCAAATCAGAATCTGTAGTATATAGAGATCTGTTATATTCACAACAGTTCCTGCAACTACATTTTTGCTAAAATCTCCTCCTGCAGACAAAGACTTATACCTTTGCAAATATGTATCACACTTAGCAATCAAATACAAATATTTCAAATTTTTGTGCTGAACTCTTTACTGTTCCAAAGCACTGCTGAAACTTACACCCCTAAAAAATCCAACTGCAGGTTTTATCAGACACACTTGAGTTACAAGCTCAAATTTTTCCAGGTTTAGATTGCTATGATGAAAAGAACTGAGATTTTACTCACAAGACCACACCAAAAGACCTATGTAATGGATTATGATTTCTTTTTAAGACACATAATTGCTCTGTACAAAAATTATCTTAGTTCATGTTTGCATACAGGATCAGATTAGACAGGCCTCAGTATTTATACATTCACCAGTGCTAAGGGAATTCATTCTTGTTAGGATCAGCAAAGCCAGACTAGACAAACAGATTCTGTGGACTAAGTCCCCAAGGAACTGTCCTAGACAGCATGAGAAGGCTATCAGCAATTATCAAAGACACTGTCAAGAAAATGTGAACTGTGGCTTCTTGTGTCTGGAGTGATCATGAGATGTGTTTGGAAATGGGGGAGAAATAAATGACTATGTACTTTTTTTAATCATGGATTAATACACTTGAAAAATTTATGTGCAAACTTAAATATTCATAGTATAATTTATTAGTATTTTAACAATTATGAAGATACATAGGTCAGAAAATATCAGTTGTGTTACATTGCTATGCTACTACTCAGGAAAATTTGAATAAAATTTCCTATTCATTAATGTTACCTTTAAAAATTATAATTTAACAATAAAGCACAAAAGGAAAATCTCCTACGTCTTTAACAGGACAAACTTTAGAAAAGTAAATATATTTCATGCTATGAAACCTTAATTTTCACTTTTTTACAGCCAAAAAGTGTTTTTCCTTAGTTTGAGATCAGAAGTAAGAATGTGTGATCATAAGCTTACATGCTTTCTTCCAGTACTTGTAGGACAAATGTTCATATGATCTTCAGTTCAAAGGAAAAGTAACATTAAATAACTCATAGAAAAACATGGACATGGAGGAACAAACAGCTGACTGCAACTTTCCTGATTTTTTAACGATGGAATGCTAATGTACATCATTCAAAATCATATACTCTGGGGAATATTTCAAAGGTTTCCATGTTAAAATGTGCTTCAGAAGAATCATATATTCCAATATTTATTGAATATACAATTTAATAGAAAATTAATTAAAATTAATTCCCTTCATATGATGTACCCTTGAAACGAACCTTTCGTTTCATCAAGCCCGGTCTGTATTATCGAAGAAAACTACAATGTGCATCTGCTGTTATAAATTTTTCAAGCTTTGTTTTGAGAATTGGTTTGATCAGCTTTTTGCCCAAGCTAATATTGAGAAGCTCTTTCTGAATTTCTTTTCCTTGGTACTTAAGAAAACAAACATTTCTTGTAATTTTCCACTTAAATTCTTGGCCTGTTTTATTCATTTTTGTGACAGCTTGCTCTTTACTTCATTCCTGGAGCTGATACACTAACGTCTTTAAAGGAGAGGAGTAGATAGCCTTTTGTTCTTCATAGAACAAGACAGGGGGATATAAAGTGTTGTTTTGTAGGCAAAAAAATGGTTAGGACTTGTGTTTGCAGAGCTCTCCGGCTGGGGAAAATGGGGAATGGCAGACTCCATTAGTGCACCTCAGTTCCTCTGCAGTCGGCTTGCTGAGCATCCTTGCCTTGACTTCAGCTTAATCACGCACAGGGTGTCATTGCTACACACCGCCCCGCTGCTGCATGTGTCTGCCTTGTTCAGGCAGTGGTGTTAAACAACCAGCAATGTGGGATATCAGTCCTTTCCCATAGGATCACAAAGCAAAACTTACACTGAGCAACTAAAAGGAAGTAATACAAATATAGAGATGTTGTCAAACTTCTCCCTGTTTCCTTGCCTGGCCATCTTAGGCATACTATAAATGCAGCAAGTAAGTCTCCTTCTTATGACCACTCTCTCAGGATCAGTCTCACTAACTGTTCGCTTTGTTTTCATTCTGGTTTTACCTACAGTTTGCAATCTAAAAGCAAAAATCAACCAACCAAACAAAAAAATGAAAGTATTCATAATAAAATTTTCTTTAGATTTTTTAAAAACTATTATTATTTGTTTGGTGGGATGCAGGATTAAAGCTGGCTCTTGTCCTAAAGTCAATTTGGCTTTGTCTATGAGTTTGACCGTTTAAGAGGGGGAGTCTAGTTTTAGCTGAACTAATAAAACATAAAGCAAAATGCAATTAGCAATTGCATTTTTAAAATGAACTCATATGGTAAATATGAAATAAATACTTGCTAGAGAAAGCATTGGCTTAACCAGAATGCATTAGACCACACAGAAAACTGATAATTTTGGAAAGATTCAGATGACTCAGAATTCTTCCCACAAATGCACCATAAAACATCATGTGTTCTACAAAAGACAACGGGATAACAACAGCAGCACTGTAGACTACTCCATCATGTACATCGTGATTGTTCTCAATTCTTCCCAGAAGGACCAAAAAATATTCATTGTAATCGCATAAAAGCCAGAATTATAGCTGAAATATTTTTGACACCATGCACAAAGGTAGATCACAGTTTTTCTTCTACGGTTTTATACACACTGACCAAAGGTAAGATTTACTGCTTTTCACTCAGAACAAAGTAATAAATTTTTCATAAGGAATTAAAATAAAACTGAATTCTTAGATCTGTAGATATCATAAAGGCAAGCAATCTCCCTCTTCTTTGTCATTTGTCAAGTAAAATCCAGAAACTTGAGTATCACAAGCTGGTGGGCAGCTTTGTAAAGTAACTTTTTGAGAGCAGGGCAGAACAAGGATCTTGTCATGCTTCCAATAACTGCATTTTATAAAAGCTTTTTGGAAATATTCTGACACATCATTGCTTCTTTCTTTTGTTCATGAAATGTTGGTAAACTAAAATAATTTTTTCTTCTTAAGATTACATTGATTTCTTCCCAGTTGAATGGGACATGACTGAATAATTTATTTCCATCAGTTGAAATACTGCACATTTTTAATAACAAAATATAATTTTAAGATATGACCTATCAAACCAAAATATTCCAGTTGAGTCAAAACATTTTTATTATATTATATTGAATTATGTTTATTGATTTATATTTCAAACAGAAAAGTTAAAATCATTAGTTCCAATCTTAGCAAGATGAAGCTAGATTCTATTATTTCTTAGAGTTGCATTACGAGATAAGATTTCTACCATTTGACATTATTTAACTTCAGAAGTTAATCTGAATTCCAGAATTTCCCATAGGTTTTCCCACTAAGCAGAGCCATGTATTAATGAAAGATTATAGGAAGTGCCACTGGGTAGAATGCTTTCATACTAAGATTTGGGAGACTGTGATTTGGAAATGGCAGGTCAGAAAGACAAAAATCAATCCCACTTTAAGTGATAGATATGTCCACATAGAATCATAGAATCATACAATGGTTAGGGTTGGAAGGGACCTCAAAGATCATCTAGTTCCAACCCCCCTGCCATGGGCAGGGAAATCCTCCACTACACATGTTATAGAATGCTGTAGAAAACAACTTAAAATCTTTAAAGCAAAATCAATAAATTCCTGATAGTTTCAGGGAAGTGTGTGATGTTAAAATAATCTTATTTTCTTGATCAGAAATATGTATATCTTTTTTTTCACCCATAATAGAAGCACTAACCATAAATCACCATGGTACTTTATGCATCCCTCTTTGACACCTTATAGCCTTAGCATCTCCTCTAACAGAAGCTTGGACCAAACAGACACACACTCTTAGCAGCTGTGAGAGAGATATGAAGTGAAAAGGAACATGGTAATTCCTCTTGCTACATTTATAGTAAAAGATATCACTGGAAATTAGACCTGTATCAGACTATTGCCTTCCCAGTTCCTCTACTTCGATTTTTTTTCCCCTTAATTTATATAGGAAGTGGGGAAATGGTATTAGACTACAGAAGAGATTATTTCATCTCTTGAATGTTTTTGCAGAGCAAACACAGTGATTATGGTTAAAGGACACAGCACTTCTGTTACACTGAGCACCTCTAAAGAAACAAAAGCATATCTAATAATGTAACTTAAAGTATTCGGTGCTTTAGATAGCCTTATTAATTAGGTCTAATATATTAGGTATCTGGGTTGCTTATAAAGCAGATCATTCCCCAGAAGCATTTTAATTTATTCTCTTTGTGAATAATTTGTTCAGGAACCAGGAAGGAATTATACTTCTGACATAATGGATTAATGAGTCAATTTTCAACCAACAAAGGAAATTGAATGCAAAGGTTAGTAACCAAGGATGAAACTAATTTAAAAAATACATAACCTATTTATCTGGATTTTAAATATACTTAGAAAAGTGCATAAATTTGACTGACTTCCTGTGATGAACTAGTATTTTCTTATACACTGCATAAACACAAATAAATATTTCTACATTGAATAAAAATAAACTTATCATGTAATATATCTATATACATGCATTTATTAAATATGTGCATATTTACTGAAGTATAAGAGTTGCCATATGAATAAACTGATTCTTCCTTCTAAGGTTGTTTTTGCATGTGTGTTTGTTGGTAAGTGCGTACACATGCATACACTAAAGGAAGAATTTGTAGAGAAAAAAATGTTCATTCAATTTTTGATGAGCATAAAGGAGCTGAAATATTTGTTCAAGGTTACTGCATGTATTTTCAGTTTGGAAATTTTGTATGATCAGTCCCTTTTAAGTGTGTCTTTTGCATAAGTTAATTTCTTGACTCACATAGACAAAAGTAGAAAAAATCCTTGCTATTTAAATTAGATTCCTGTGATTTGGACAAGCTAGGAAAAGACAGAAACATAAGGCAGCTGGATTTTAAGTTGGAAAAAAGGCTTATGTTGTTCAGTTCATTCAGAATCTGGGAAACTTCTGCTTGGAGAACAGGGGATCCAGATTTCATGAAACACAGTTTCCCAGAAAGGAAAAATACTTTCAGCTCTACCTCTTTGTAAGTATGTACACGAATGCACATATGTATGTATATTTAAACACAATTATCTGTCCATCTACCTGTCTAGAAAGCTGCTAGATGGCACCTTTGAAGAAGAAGATGTGCTGGACATTTATGGCAAAACCCCACGAGCAGGTCCGAGGAGGTGAACCTCTCCCTTTCTTTGACACTTGTGACATCTTGTTTGGAGGACTTTGACCCGTTTTTGGCTCCTCAGTATCAGACCAGAATGAGTCCAGTAGAAGGTGACCGAGATGGTGAAAGGACTGGAGCACCTGGCACACAAGGCTGAGAGCTGCATCTGGCCAGCCTAAAGAAGGGAAATTTCAGGGGAGGCCATATTGCTACCTGATCAGACAACAAAGCCAGACATTTCCAAGAGGGATACAACAGAAGGACAATCTGGAAGGTGGAGAATGCCAACTAGATGCAAGGAAAAAAATATCATGAGGGTGATTACATGCTGAGAGAGATTGCCAGGAGAGATTGTGGATACTCCATCCTTGCAGGTATTCAGAACTCAGCTGGTCATGGCTGTGAGCAACTTCCTCTAGTTGACACTCCCTTTCAGCAAGCAATCCGTATTGTTCTTGAATTTTACTAAACTTTATTTTTTAAAAAGGAAACATTTATGACTGGATTTTCTATAATTTTGTTCATTAGAAAGTGTATATGGCCATGAAAATGCTCACATTTCTTGTGATCTTACTAAACTAAAGCCATTCCCAGTCCCACATATAAATTTTTGTTAAAAAAAAAAAAAGAAAATAATAAAAGCATAAATTGCAACTTTAGAACTATATTTGGCTTTGATTTTCCATCCACACAATAAAATATATAAAATATAGTATGGCTATATGGTCTTTTACTATTTTTCTTTTGAGTAAATTTAGACTACATTTTCAAAATCTTTTTTTCAATGTTTAATGCACAGTTAGAATTGCACCCATTCATATGTATATACATATGTATGTACAGATATCTGTGTATTTACATATATATATACGTGTGTATTCATCTATAGGAACCAGGACTTTATGCATAACAGATACATGTCAGAATTATCTCTTGCTGCTGGTATTACAAGATAATGTTGTCAGTGATGTCAAGATTTGTTTTAGACAGACAAAAGATTGTATGCACCGTATATCTAAATAAATAGTTATCTTTATTTTTAGTGGGTGGAAAGCGCTCCAAGGCCTTTAGAGATGCTACTGTAAACTCTTTTATATGACGATAAAACTATTTGCAGGAAAACGTGCTACAATATTTAGATGAGATTCATTCATCAGGATCAGATATTTTACCACTGAGGACTGTTCAGTTTAAAAGGACCATTTTCTTACAGGAGTGAAGGATGGAACTCCATGTTCCTTAATTTGATGGGCAAATAACAACACTGGTGACAGCTTTTGGTTCCTGCTTTTTTGGGTTAACCCAGAGCCTCAGGAAACAGCAGCTGCAGAACTATGAACTACCTGAGTCTAAAGTGAAGATGATTATCATGACTCAGGAAACCTTTTCCCATATGTGGCATGGAAAAGGATTAGGAAATACCAAACCAAACCAAAAAGCCACAGCTTTTGATAAGAGATTGTTTTAAGGGAGTGACAGGAGGAAATCAAAGTAGTTGAAGACATCAGACTTTCCTTGTAGCAGGGGAAAAGTCCACCTGGTTTAAATCTGCAGAAAGGTATGTTGGGTTGAAAATGTTGGAGTTAGTTTGCTACATTCTCTGCAGCTTTGCCTGGTTTTATTGTTTTGCTTTTTCAAGTGTTGGAGTAGAAGATGAACAGTAGTGCAATAATGAGAGCATTGGAAAATCTCTCTTTTCAATTCTGTTTTAAATGAGCTAGCGACAAAAATATCAGTGGTTTGTTCTGAGATTGAAGAGGAAGATTCATTTCTAATTAGTATTGAAAAATGTCTGCTGGTTTCCAGTTCCCACGAGGTTTTGCAATAGAGTGACAGTTAATTGTCATTAAGTCTAACAAAATGTTTCATCCCTAACTTACCAGCATATTGTAATAATCAGAAATAATTAAAATTACTTTTACATTAAAACTTTTATAAATATGTAGAAACCTGTTAATCCATTCATAATGAAATAAATGAGGACAGAGAGTCTCTTTTTGTTCTGTGTAATAGAGAACGAAGCTCATTTGGAGTCTATCACTGGACTCCTGGGCACTATCACAACACAAGAAATAAATTATAACAGCAGAGCAATGCAAATTCTACAGCTACAAGCCTGTACTGTAATTTTTAATGATGTGTGTGAGCCTGCCGCACTGTTCATAACAAATATTCACACACAGTCTTATGCACGTGTATTCATGCTGTTTACAATGTTTCTTTTCCTCCTGAGACGTTTTTTCGAAATCATTGTCAGTCTGCTGCAATCTCATGCCATTTTCTGAAGTTAGGAAAATCAGTTTAAAGTCACTTGTTACAGATCAATGAATCAAGTACAATTTGTATTTGGGAAAGGGAGGGTTAGCCTTGTTTGCTTGACCAGCTTGCATATTTCAGTAACTCACAATGGGTTTCTCAGTCGTTAGTCTGAATGAGCGAGGTTTTCTGGTAATAATAAAATAGCAACATGGTCTGTTAGTCAAGACAGCAATCACACTGAAGTGGAGCTCTGCTGTCTTAATGCTATGAAAATGCAAGAAGACAATAATATTTCTTCACTCTGTGGTCTCTGGAGGACTCTGGTAAGAACTCACGGGTCACAGATGACCTTCAAAGTCACAAAAGACAAAGAAAAGTTGATGAAAAAAAGGACTAAAAGGGTGGCTTTCTACTTATTCGTGAAGAATCAGTGCTCCCTCCAATGTCTTTGGCTGATCCATTTAGAATAAAGTCCCACTGCATCACCTCTGCATTAACTGCACAAGGCTTTTGCCAGAACCCATTTACCACTGAGCACTCTTGTAGCATCTACTTTGGTGTGTTCCTCTCACACAAGCTCTAACAATAAGCCATATAAGCTCAAAACAAATAATCTCTCTGATGTCTAACCATTTTGGAAGTATTCATTTGAAACCTGGTTTATTAAAGTCTTTCCACCAAATCAATCATCAAAATCATTTATTTCCACTATATTATTTTTGTTAAGATAAATAACCACCTAATAAACCATTTCCTAACAAGTATTAGGTAAGAGTAAATCTTAAATTCACATATGCCACACAACTGAGGTTAAAGTTTGAAGATCTGGGCTTAGTGTGTCCTGCAGAAAATTGCCAACATGCTAGATGTTCAGGAAAAGTAAGAAACCAAAAGTAATTTAGCTAGAATTTTGGAGACAGACTTTTCACTCCTGCCTCCCACCTCTGATATATAAATTTGTATGTAATGTATTCAAAGAGTAATACCAATATTTACTACTTAGAACTATCTTCTTATGTCTTTCAGAACACTATTCAGACCTTTATTTAGTCCTTGAAATAGTCACATAAAATAAGAGCATTATGTCCCCTTTATACAAAAAGAAATTCAGTCCTGAGTAGGACACACAAGCAAAGTTCACTCAACTACCAAATGAGATAATTTATTATTAGACTGATTAAGACTAGCATGGAAACTTCAACCCTCCTGAGTAAGGCCATTGCTTTTGGAAATTGATGTTGAGACCCATGAAAGACATAGTTGCTTTAATTCAAAGAAAACAGTACATTCCTATAATGTATTATTACAAAGATTGTTCTGTAAATATGAAACTCTGAAAAGCAGTTTCCAAAATTCTCAAGTCAAAAAGAAAGTGTCATTTTTCTGTCTCAAAAGACAGAATGAATATTCTTTCCTCACCCCTACCAAAGTCTTCATAAATTCATCTCCCATGCAGGACAGTCAGGCCGTAGAGTATGAGATCTCTTCTGATCCATTCAGTTATCTGTTGTCCTCTTCTGTTATGTCATAAGATTTAGAAACATATTGGCAGAAATTTTTAAGGTAAAAAGAAATCATATTCTGATCCAAGCTGTCACTTCTTTTGTAGAGTTGCAATAATATCAGTGGTGCTTTTATTATAACAGGTCATTCGCACGTTCGTACCTTAAATTTTTTTTTGAGACAAACAAAGATTTCTGAACGTGTACTTTAGATTTCATGAATTCATTAAATGCATTACTTTTGGTTTTCAAGCTATTAAGGATAATTTTTAGTTTTATATAGTTCTTTACAGTATTAATTACTGTATTTTTTTTTTATTCTCCAGCTATATATTTATGTCTCAACAGAAAAAGATGAGGTTATGAAAGTAATTATCATCTGAAATGTCAGTACTGCACAGGATCAAGCCTCCACACTAGAAATTCTCTCTGCTGTTTGTCAGATATTAGATGAATACGTCCATGTTTCCAAAATAACTGATGGAGTTTTTTTGTTACCTAGCAACAGAACAACAAACTTATCTTAAGATTAGCTGTATTATTGAATGAGATAAAAAAAAAAAGTTTTTCTATATGTATGTGTAGATAGTGAAAGTCTATACAATCTCATTAAGCATTTCCAAGGGATTCTTTTTTTTCGTATGCTGTATCTGACAGTAAGAACATATAGAAACCAAAACAGGCTGAAGTGATGCACACTCAGGAGAGGGAAAGAAGCTGATAAAGGATTCCTACACTCAAACTCAATTCTATATTAAATAACTTCATAGGTAATACCAAATTGAACAGCCCAGATCCTGCAATTTAGTTTAAGTCAACGGAAATATGTTAGTTACTGAGGTACTAGCTATATGAGCTGTATGGGCAATCGTTTCTATATTTCTCATTCAAGGAAGACCTCTAACTAATATACTTGAAATTAATTTTCTTTCAAAATGACATTTTGAATTAAAAGTTCCTTAGAGAAAGTCTTTACCATCCACATAATCTATAATATTTGTACTAGGATATCTTCCATCCTACAAATATTTAATTTATTATTAATCTCAAAAATGTTTGCAACAGAGTCAGAAATATAACAAAAACGAACTAGTTACAACTTCAGTAAGAAAGCAGACTATACTACTAAATGGAAAATTCACTGATGCAAGAATTTTAGCTTGCAGTCAATACCTTGTATAACACAGTTTGTTTCACTGCATTTAATCTGTGAAAAAGGTCAGAAAAAGATGTTCTTGAACTTCTCTTGTATATAAACAAAGTGCCTTCTACAGGAAAATAAAATAATCTTTTAATGTCTGCTGAAGTTAATTTCCAATGGAAGTAGCATTTGGCTTCAACTGCTGAATTCTATGTTTTATTTTTGTCTGGAGGTGATAAGCAGATGAAATTTTCTTATTCAAATAAAGACAGTTTATACAGTCTGTTACATTTTGATATTGGTCGAATACATATTCTGTCTTCAGTTGGCAGATATAATGAATTTAATATTCAAGAGTCAGAAGAGAAGCATTCAGTTTTATATTATGTTTAAAAATATAAGTGTATTCTATTTCTTTGTTTGCACATATTTTATTCATATCTCAATTCCTAAACCTTCAGTAGCAAAAAGTTTGCTGTTCATATTCATTAGGACACTTGAAAAAATTATGCTCTTGCTCACAAAACTTTCAGCTTCATTAATTTTAAGGCTCACTTTGGAGTGCAGGAGATCAGATTTCCTTTCACTATTTACGATGTGTTACAAACGTCTTAAAGTTCAGTCCAATTGGGAAATGTCATAGCAATGAATTTTGAGAGGTTTGAGGTTTCCTGAAACAGGTTTTTTAATCCCTAGTGAATTAGAGAAAAAAAAAAATCTATTATGAAATCAAGGCAGTTGCATACTCTAGCCATGATAACTTTAGTTACAGAACCTGTTTAGAGTAACAACCATGCTTAATTTCATCACTGTCATCCCAAGACAGTAATAGCATTATCACACATTAATAACACATAGCACTTTGTCACTATCCTGGTAAATTCACAGAAATCATTATCTCTGATTGTTGGATCTAGACAGAATTTGACATTGGCTTAAAAAATGATTTCCTTTATCATTGCTTAGGATAGGACATTGTGTAGGACTAGGAGATCAAACTGGTCAGAACCTGTCTCTACAGTTAACAGTAATACAAGTAAGAGATTACATGAAAAATAATGTTATGTGCAGATATTCTAGAAAAAAAAATCAGATTTAATTTTTCTAACTCAAAGAAATCACTGTAAATTGAAGAGTGACTAATGGCATATTTTACTAACATTTGGAGCAGAGGCTTATTGGCAGTAAAAAGTGAGGATAAACAAAATATATATTGGGATGAGGGAGAGTGTTTTGTTCCATATACAGTCTTGTTACAAATATTACCATGTATGAATTGCAGGTAACATTTATTTAGGTAAAATGTGTGCAAGATTCTTTATGCCATGAAGTATCTATGACTGCCTGCAAGAGTATGCTTGAAACAGCAGCCAGAAAGGGCCTGCTTTGTCATATTATGGCATTCCCACAAATTTTGTGTGAGTGACTGCTGTAATCACAGTCTCTTTTAATTTTCTCTCATTAAGCTTAGATGACAGAACTTTGTTTAGACAATGAAGAACAGGAGAATTGCAGATTTATATACTCTTTACATGAACATATATGAAAATAAAGTGGTTTTAAATTTAGAATCAAAGAATCATAGAATTATGCAGGTTATAAGGGACTTCAGCAGTCATTCGGTCTAATACCTTGCTGAAAGAAAAGGTCAACTACAGCAAGTCGCTCACAGCCATGACCAGCTGAGTTCTGAATATCTGCAAGGATGGAGACTCTACAGCCTTTCAGGACAAACTCTTCCAGTATGCGATCACTCTCATGGTATTTTTTTTCCCTTGCATCTTGTTGGCATTCTGCATCTTCCAGCTTGTCCCCATTGCTGCCTCTCATCCCTCCGTTGCACCCCTCTGAGGAATGCCTAGCTCTGTCACGTAGCAGATTGAGTAGCAATACAGCCTCCTCTGAGACTTCCCTTCTTTAGGCTGGCCAGATGCAGCTCTCAGCCTTGTGTGCCAGGTGCTCCAGCCCCTATCACCAACTCAGTGACCTTCTACTGGAATCACTCTGGTCTGGTACTGGGGAGTCCAAAACTGGTCACAGTCCTCCAAACAAGATGTCACAAGTGCCAAAGAATGGGGAAGGCTCACCTCCCTGGACCTGCTGGAGGGGTGCTTGCCCAAACAGCCCAGGTTGCAGCCAGCCACCTACTTTGCTGCTGAGTGACCTAGTTGCTCACGTTCCACTTCTTGCCCATCATGTCTTTTTTTGTAAGACTGCTCACTATCCAGTCAGGCTCCAGCCTGCCCTGTTTAATCAGACTATTTCACAATCAGATGCAGAAAGTGTATTCGTTTTTATTGAACTTTAGGTGGTTCCCATCACCCCCTTTGTGCATGAGACTGTGCTTCATCTCATCTTTTAGGTTATTAATAACAACATTAAACAGTTTTGTCCCCACTATCCAACCCTGAGTGAAGGTAAACAATTAAATGTCATGGAGGAGATACAGCAAAAAAAAAAAAAAAAAAAAAAAAAAATTTGTCACACCTACAACTGATACAACTAAGCTTTTTATCCTAAACTCAAGTACAATATATTAATTAAACTACCAACATCTACCATACGCTTGATTTGTCCACACATTCTACATTAACCTTTTTATTTTTCAGTTTGTGGTAGCATTCTCAATTGGTAAAATTATCTTGGTTAAAACCAGTAAAATGTTTTTAGGAGCTGTTCTAGACTTCGAACTTTGTAATCATTACCTGAAAAAAAAACCTGTAGCCCTAGGCATTCTCTCTTTCATGATTGTTGTAATTATCGGATTAAAACTTTAGTATATAGTGAAATACTTGGTATGGGGCTAAAAGGCAACTTAGAATACCTCTATGGGCTCAAAACCTTACTATACAAATTTCTTGGTCCTTTGAGCTGCAGCTAAACAAATCTGTCTTTTTCTTTAGAAGGTGAAAAATGTTGAGTCCTTAGCTGAACATGTGCGTTGCATATTTGAGCAGTACTCTGTCATATCACATGCTAAAAGTTAAGTTCACTGCCTTGGTCAAGATCTCAGGTTTGCTGTTGGGGATTTGGCTTCATGCACTGATTCTGTGGTGCCGCTGGATTTCTGCTATCTGCTATTCCTCAGCAGCTTTTTAATCTACCAAGAAGCCGAATTTATTAATTAAGAATTAATTCTTATTTTCATAATTTCTCATTTTGTAAATATGATTGTGGTTAACTGGCCTTGTACCCAATGAAAATCTATAATCCACCTCCCAGTTGTTCAGCCATCTGAGATCCAAGGATTAGTTTAGTGCAGCATAGCTGAACCACCTTAGTTCAGCTTTACAGAGAAAATTGTTGCTAAGCTGATAGATAGCACACGGAGCAGCAGCAATCTCACCTCTCTCAGGCTGTTGGATCTGGCATGACCCATTTTCTCCTAACAAATTCAAGATGTCAGCCCTCTGTGAAGAATCCTCTTTCATGTTACAATGCACTATCTAATGTTTCACCCCACAACCTGCTTATAAATGAAGGACTCACTAAAAGACAAACTAAATAAATCTCTTAAGTCTGGCAATGTATTTACTGCACTCATCTGTTTCGGTTTGGCAAACTTTTAGATTATATCCCATTGGCAAGGACAATGTAAATGATATAATTATCCAGATAGAGATAAATAATCATATCTCATGGCGATATATTAACATGCATAGAAAAAAACCTATGTAATAATAAAATCAGTTTATCAGCAGAGAATCCTTGTTTTCCTAGCACCCCTTAACCAGGTCACAAAAAAAGCATGATGAGAAGCTTTTAATTGACAAAATTCTATGTCTTCATGCACTTATGGGAATTTGAACATAAGAAAATTAATTTCAGAAAAGCAAACCTCAGGTCTCTAAAACAATAAAACTGGCTGAAAATACATACAGATTATCTGGCGCTTGTTTCAACAGGATCATGTTGGGTTTTTTTGCAGTCTGTCAATGAGGCAGAGCTTCACTCAGAAAACCTGAGAGTCACTGACTCAGGTTTCTTGAATTATGGTCTTTGTAGATCAAATATTTTTCTGAAATGATGTAGTTTTTTAATTCTCTTCTTGTCTTAGAGCAGTATGCACATATATACAATATTTATTTCTTTTCAAATAAAAATATGATTACTTTACAAAGAATAAGAACCTCAGACTTATTTACCATATTTTGTATATTCTCTAAATGCAGTTATTTCCAGCTGTCAGAGCATTATCATTGATCATGCAAGCAGGAAATATATAAATTATTATATATAAATTTCACACACAATATCTCTGAAAAACTTCTCATCAATGATTTATTTCCTTGAGAAAGTTTTGCTAATAGATTAAAGGATTAAGCTGTACACCAAACATTCATTTGGAATTGTACAAGGTAGAATTGTCAGCATATTACTGACAAACTTTGTTATTCTATTTTTAAGCTACACAAAATACATTAATCAATGTTATCAGTGTATAACACCTCAATACTTACAAACTAGAAGATAAAAAAAGAAAAAAAATCATTCAAACCAGCATGTGTACTAAATAATAATAAAATGCACAAAAGGAATTGCCAACAAATCAGATTAATCAGGAATACAAGGAAAGGTTATATAAGAACTTGAAGAACACATGTTCTTGAATATAATGCACTGTTATCTACTCCTTCTTACTTTGAACATTTTCTCTAATGGGTTGCACTGCAATAAGACACGATCTCATTCTTCTTGCAGCATTGCAAGAGAACAGGATGAGGACCAGCTGAAGCCAAAAGACAAATGACCATGTCATAGAATCATAGAATCGTTAGGGTTGGAAGGGACCTCAAAGATCATCTAGTTCCAACCCCCCTGCCATGGGCAGGGAAATCCTCCACTACACCAGGTTGCCCAAAGCCTCATCCAACCTGGCCTTGAACACTGCCAGAGATGGGGCATCCACAACTTTTCTGGGCAACCTGTTCCAGTACCTCACCACCCTCAATGTAAAGAATTTCTTTCTTATATCTAACCTAAATCTGCCCTCTTTCAGTTTAAATCCATTGCCCCTTGTCCCATCACTACACACCCTTGTAAAAAGTCAAGGATGGTCATGTCTTGACTGTTATAACTACCTTATGGCAGAAATTATTACCCAGTACTAAGAAAGCCACATGGCTTTTGCTCACCTTGTAGCATAGCAGGAACTATACCTGATTTCTCTTAGCCTGCAAGGACCATAATGCAATTGAAGTAAAGTACTAAAATAAAATAAAAAAAAAAAAATCAGATGAAGCAGATCTCACTGAAGAATTTCAATTCAAATATTAACACCTGAGCCCTAGCAGTTTAAAACATAGGACCAGGATCCACAGGTTAGTCTGTGACACATTACGTTATTTTTGTAGACGGAACATAGAAGGAATATTAGAAAGTCATCCTGAATGCTCTAGATTGTAACAATATGAGTGCAGACTATGTTTATTTAGTGCACTGAAAAACTGTGCTAGCACATGAGAAAAAAAATAGTGTCCAGAGCTGCAGGTCAAATGGGATATTCAATGGGAATTCTACGTGATTAAAACAAAAACCAACAAATGACACACAATGCGCACCGGAAACTACGTTTATTATGTTTCTGGTTTGTTTCTTTACTTGAATCTCTGTGTGTGAAAGTGTCTGATTAAAAAACAACTCAGCATCTCACATACCACTTTCTGGCATCTGTGAACCACCTGTGGTCCACACACTGCAAGCTGAGAAACACTCAAATAACTTAAAGACATAACCACAAGACAGGAAAGAAGGAATAGGGACAAATACAACTGACTGTGAGATAAAGTGGTTAAGTGCTAAGTTAGAAAGAAAGAAAGGAAGAGAGGGGAAGAGGGCAGTACTAAAACATTGGTCAAGAAACGCAAGCGAGAAGAAATATGCTTAATCACAGTTAGTGGAAACCTGTCAGCACAGGGGAAAAGCTCTATTCTCATTGCAAGGCTTAGCAAGGAAAAAATATTCTCTGCACAGAACTGATGGAGCAGCTTTCCTACAGATGTGTATCTTCTCTTTCCTAAGTCATCTCTACATGAAGTGGACACTTGTGACATCATTGCTGGCCATGAGACAGATTGAACCTTTAGGCACACCACCTCACCAGCCAGTCTATATGTGCTAATTGGGCAGCTGGCTTCTGCCAGACAATGTGCAATGATGGACATTTTCCTGCCTTTCCTTCAGAGTCTGCCTCCTGCAATTTTAGTTTTCACAGAACTTGAAGTGTTCTTATCTAAACTTTGGCTTTCTGTATTAAACCAGTTAAAATGTTCAAAAATTATTAGGAGGTGGGGAAGGGAGCAAGCATTTGTCATAAAAATCAGCCAAGTAATACTTTCTTTGGAAAACAGAGGTGCTCTTTGAGGGGGAAAATGACCTAGGAATAGCTTATTTGGGGTATCCTAGATATCAATTAAATGTTTTTTGCTGTTCATAATTGAATACTGACTTTTGAAAGGTAAAACAGTGTAAAAGTTGAAGTGTAAAGTATGTAGAGATGACTGAGGAAAATGATATTCATGAATGAGTAACTGATTAGTTTCAGAGAGGAGTATGTAAGTCTGTGCCTCTGGGCACGTTAAATTGAATTTACCTACATTTCTGCTTTACGCAGTTGGAAATCCACATTAGCACAAAAATTGGCATTATATAGGTGGTATTTTCAGATGAACAAATTATTTTTGTAAACCTGAAGCTATATTGTAATGATACTCATGATGAAATTGGAAGTCAATCATAAGATTTCATCTAATATCCCATAAATCCTATCAAATCTTGCTGCTGCAAAAGTAGACAATGCAGTGCTACAAAAATATGTATCCATATTACTAAAGTTGGTCCTTATTGGAACACTGAAGAGCTGTCACCTGTGCAATCTAGCAGTGAACTGGAAAGCAACATCAACAAAACTCTTCCAAGGCTGCCCAAATTACCTCACTAATATTTACCAAACCAAATCAGAGTGAAAAAAATAAGCAGGAGCACAACAGACTGGGGAGGGACTATGGCCAGGACAAAGCGCCCACAACTCCCTTTATGATTTGAACTTAGATTTAAGATGGACAGCTAAATTAGCCAATGGAGTATTCCATATAATGCAATGTCATGCCCAGTATATAGATGAGGGTTGACTGGAAAGAAGGGCTTTTGCTCTTCTGAGCGCTCTCACTCTCAGCTTCTTGGAGTTCTCTTGCTCTTGCTTTTTCTCTCTCTCTCTCTCGGCCTCACACTTATCTGGGATTGCAGTAAATTATCTGTTTTGGGATAATTAGCCGCGATGGGACAGACCTTGGTCACCGAGTGGTGAGCAATTATACTCTGCATCACTTCTTTGTATGTATTATTATCATATATATATATATTCATATATTATTATTAAATTGTTCTATCTCAATCCACGAATCTTCTTTCTTTTTCCCCTTTAATTCTCTTTCCCATCCCCTGGGGGTGGGGGAGGGTGAGCGAGCAGCTGTGTGCAGTTTAGTTGCTGGCCAGGCTAAACCACAACGCGAAGTTCTAGAAAATGAAGAAAATTAAAAAAGGATAGGTGAACCGTAAATTTAAAAAGTGCTAGTGTGAGCGTCAGTCAGTCATTGTGCAAGACAAAAGTTTGGCTTACACAATGCTGCTCAGAACACAGGCACTGGATGAAACAGCTGTCTGTCAGATTTCTTTGCTCTGAGTGATTGCTGATCACAAGAACAAAGTTCAGTTGTGTATCAGTGAGTCTAAAATTTTATTTACTAAATTAGTCAATATAGGTAATAACCAGCACTTCCAGGCTGCATATGGATGTGTCCCCTGGTGAAATTTAGACATAGGGGAACCCAGGCCATGAAAGAAGCACTAGGTGAATGGGTCATGTCCCTGATTTAAAGGAAAAGGGAAAGAGGGTCCCTTCTCACACATTGCACTGATCTGTCTAGTCATTCTTATTAGATCTGAATCTTCATGTCTACAAAATCAATGGGTTTTGTACAGCTGCAGGAGGCAGACCACAGAGCTCAAGACTGTGTAGATTTGAGCCTCCGCCCAGAAATTCTATCAGTCTTAAGCATTCTTCACTCTCAAGAATTTTTATTATTTTTCTAATGTATTTGGCCAAAGCAAAAAGCAACAGTGGTTCTGAAGGCTCCTCAAAAAAATTAAGAATCACAGAACCACATAAACATTTGAGATCGGAAGGGATCCTTGGAGGTCCAACCACCCTGGTCAAGCAGAACCACTTGAAGCTGGCTAGCCAGGACCATGTCCAGATGGCTTTTGAGTATCTCCAAGAAGGGAGACTCCACAACTGCTCTGGGCAGCCTGTACCATTCTTAGTCACCCTCACAGTAAAAAAGGGTTTCCTGATGTTCAGAGGAAACCTCCTATGTTTTAGTTTGTGCCCATTGCCTCTTGCCCTGTCACTGGGCACCACCAAAAGGAAGAGCCTGACTCTATCTTCTTTGCACCTTTCCTTAAGGTACTTACACGCATTGATGAGATGCCCCCAGAGCCTTCTCTTCTCCAGGCTGAACAGTTGCAGTTCTCCCAGTCTTTCCTCATAGGAGAGGTGTTCTTGTCCCTTAATCATTCTTGTGGCCCTTCATTGGACTCTCTTCGGTACGTCTATGTCTCTCTCGTACTGAGGAGCCCAGAACTGGGCACAGTAATCCAGCTGTGGCCTCACCAGTTCTGAGGATCTCCTCACAGTCCTTCCTGTTATGCTGATATTTTAGGTAAACATTTTAATCATCATTTTGTAAACAATTTAATGTCTTGCAGAAATACTTGCAATAATTTGTTAATACTGTGAAATGAGTGGAAGAGCCATTATTTTTTTTCATGTTTGCATGTGTGTTTGTGATGACTCATTAAATGATGTCATTTAAAAACCATTACTCTGAGTATAGCTCCTTAATACAACAGACTTTCATTGATGGAGGTAGAAACACTCAATAGAATCACAGAATTGTAGAGTGGTTTGGTTTGGAAGGGACCTTTAAAGATTATTTAGTCCAAGCCTGCTGCCATAGGCATGGGCATCTTTCAATAGATCAAGTTGCCCAAAGCCTCATTCAACCTGGCTTTGAACACTTCCAGGGGTAAGGCATCCACAACTTCTCTGGGCAACCTGTTACAGAGGCCCATCGCCCTCATAGTGAAGAATTTCTTCCTTATGTCCAATCTAAAACTATTATCTTTCACTTTAAAGCTATTACTCCATTTACATACAGAGTAAGTACTCCATATTTACTCAAAACTATAAGGCCTGTACTATCATTACAGGCCTTACTAAAAAAGTGTCTATCTTTCTCATAAATCTCCTATATAAGTATTGGAAGGCCACAATAAGGTCACCCTTAATACTTTTCTTCTCCAGGCTAAACAAACTCAGCTTTCTCAGTCTGTCTTCCAGGGTGTTCCAGACCTCTGATCATTCTTATGACACTTCTCTGGAACCACTCCAACAGGTCCGTGTCTGTCTTACACTGGGGACCCCAGAGCTGGACACAGTATGCCATGCGGGGTCTCACAAGGGAGGACTACAAGGTGAGAATCACCTCCCTCAGCCTGCTGACCATGTTTCTTTTTATGCAGCCCAGGATATGATTTGCTTTGTGGGCTTGAAATATGCTTTTAGCTGATATAAAACCTGTACAGGAAATCAATGAGGAGTTAAAAATGTCAATTCAAGCTCTACGATATTCAAGAATCTGAGATTCTAAACTGACAATATTTGGCCACAAGAGTGCAGGGCCACAGACACTCAGGAAATGTGTGCACTGACATTGGCCAGAGCAGCATAAGTCAGAAGGCAAAAGTGGTTTCATATTACAGACACAGGACGTTACCTTTCATTGTCTATAGCTTTAAAAAAGGTGAAATCGGGTGAAACAAAAGGAAAGTTATTTTTTTTCCTCATACACCAGGCACTAGTTTGTTTGTACCCAAAAACCTGACTACAGAGAAAAATAACCACTTTAGACAGCGTTCCCATTAGTATATCCCCAGTCAATTTCTCTTTCTGAAGAGACAAATATCTTTTGGAGCATCTTTGCATTTAGCTAGGACTTACAGGCTTTTCTCCGACAACAGTCAGTTAAGGAAACGTATGAGAACTAATGGTTCTTCCTGTGTACCTAAGGCTTGTCCCTGCCACAGTCTGCAGATGATTAGTGTAATCACAAATCTTTACCCAGAGAAAGACACCGCACCAACCCTCTTCAAACTGTCTTCATTTTCTCCATCCTTCATAGAATAAATTTATCCACTGATTTTAAGATCTAAGGAGTAGTACAATACATATAGGTAAGGAAGGAAGTATAGGAGAACTTCATGTCAAATATATTATGAAAACCATATTTTTGTGGTTTAAGCAAGGACTTTAAAAGTGGCACCAAAACATTAAAAGAATTAGGAGGATTAATATGTTATCTGAGTAACATTTCTCATAGTGCATAAGGTCCAGATCAGACTGCTTATTTTAGACAGTAAGTTTAGGTATTATTCCACACAGAATACAGGTGATTACTGAGCAATGACAATTACCTATGTTAGACGCCCTGTTTGTATCAGTTAAATGTCTTTGATTGTCAGGGAAGTTTATATGCTGAGCACAGAACCACATCTGACTGCCTATGAGCAGCACTTTGTCTGCCTGTGGGGCAGATGCAGTCTGTGCTCTGCATCACTATCCTAGTTCACAGTCCTTCACAGAGTTATTGGAGTGCACTGTGGCACCTGGATTTTCTTTCAGAGGGGAACGAGGGATGCAGAGGTCTGCAGTTCTCATCTCAAAGTGAAAAGAGAATGTGGTCATGATGCCTGCATAAAGGCTATAGGAACGCATCCGTTCTGCGGTATGTTCTTTGGAACATAATTGCCACGGTTCTGCAGCCAACTGTCTGAATTCTTTGTGTATTAAACCTTCACTGGATAAAATTAAAAAATAATCCAGCATTTGTCATTTATCAGAGTGCAACAAAGCTACAATGCTACTTGATTTCCTACATTGCCACCACGCCTATATTCCTGTGGTTGCACAGTGTCCAAGATCCAACTGGCTGGGTGGCAAAAGCCCTATCTCCCTTGTTGGTCAGTGTTTTTGATATGAACCTGTAAAGACAGCAACATAGGTTTCAACTCCTTCAGATTGAGGCTTCTCTAGAACTCAAATGTTTGACATACAATTTCATTTCAACATTCCTGTCATCTTGTTTAATACAGGAATGGACCTGCTTAAAAGCTTTTACCTCAAATACAATATGGTCTTTGGAACTTACTGTGGAGCATACTAAATGTGATTAAGAAAAAAAGAAGAGAGGATCAAGGATCAATGCTTTCTTGGAAATTGAATGCTTAATAAAAAGCCACATTAAAAGTAAGCTCTCTAATTCAACCAAGTAACTGAAAATGAGTAAGGCTGTCCTGAAAGGAAGTGTGATTCTAGTGAGAATACACAGATTTTTACCCTCTGAATGCATCTGGAGGCACAGAGCAGGTGGGACCAGCCAATTATCTCCTATTATCTGTATGATTAAGTACAGTTACTCAAATCAATGATATTATAATTGTCTGTCACAGTTCTTCGTGGTTCTTGAATTTCTGAAACTCTTAGCAAAGTCAGCCTAACCATTTCTTTTGGTGTAGCTCCCCGGGAGCTCGGAGGGTCTACAGCAGTGCCAGTGTGAAACATTGTGAGGCCCAGAAGGGAATTCTTGTAAGTGTGCAAGAAACTGATACCTTCTCTGTCTGTCACAGAAAGGAAGTTAACAAGCCCACTGAGGATTTGAGTCTGCTTATTCTCTTGTCTGCTTCTAATTTAGAAGCAACCTAAAGGTCTCTGTCAGATACCAGGAGGAACAATTGCCCAATTGGGAGTAAAACATTTACCTTTTAGACATTTTTGGTTAAACTAAACAAAGACATTAATCTTTTGAGAAAACCTTGCCTTCAGAAGTTTTACCTGTTCTGGAAAGATTTCAATGAATTACTGATATTTCTGAGCACCTATAGAAAATTATTTGATAGAGGGGATACTGCAATGTCTTACTAAATCACATTCACGCAAGATAAATTAGTACATAGGAAAAGCTAACTGTAAAAATTCATAAGATATACTAGAATTGTAGTTGTACATGAAATACTTAGCCTGTTTCTGGACATATTTTACTGACCGTGTCCTCATAACACAGTGCCCATGAAACATATCATCTCTGTGGTTCATTCTGTATCACCGTTCTAAAAACTGCAAATTTCCAGCTCCTTCCTGGCATCCCCATGGAAGAGAACAGATGCAGTGATATCCTAATCCGATGAAAGTTCTCAGAGCTCTAGTGATACAGTCCTAGTGTCCACACACTTAAACACAATCCCACTGTTTGTTTTCTTGAGAAAATAGGCTTACTCTTCATCCTCACATAATAACTTTGGAATGGAGTAGAAGACACCAAATTTAAACATCTTGGGAACAATTCTCTAGATCCAATTAGAGCGGAACAGAATAAGACATCTCTTTCCCCCTCTGCTTTTTGTTGGATGAAGCTGAAAGGAGAGGCAGAGAGAAAACACAGCTCTCCTGGTATGCTAGTGACAGTACTTGATTCTAACTGCACAAGTGAGTACTTGTTAGTCCTGCAGGGAGAAGAATGGTTTAATTTTACAAGCATATGGAGAGATAACAAGGAATCTCAGTATCAATCACTTAAAAAGTTAATTAATTAAGGGACATAAACCCATAGGAAAT
Source organism: Tauraco erythrolophus (assembly GCF_009769465.1). Lineage (NCBI taxonomy): Eukaryota > Metazoa > Chordata > Aves > Musophagiformes > Musophagidae > Tauraco > Tauraco erythrolophus. Next base: position 49,733,651 of record NC_141468.1, read on the forward strand.
CAAGCACTGTTTCCAGGGATCATTAATATACTTAGCTATCGCTCTTGGTTTTTTTCCCCCCTTACGGTTCTACAAGAATTATAAGATGAAAAAATGAATGAAGATGCTATAATTCCCCCTGTTCTTTACACACTGGTTGCAACAGCCATCATAAGGATAGTGGCATTAAACAGGTTTCTTGATAATTTCTTTATAACTTGGGGTTCAGATTCAGATGTGCTTTCAGAGAGGGATTAAAATCAGGGAATCAGGAAATCCTCTAAGTATTCTAATGGTATTAACTTGAGAAGAATTCTTCCCAAATATTGATTTTCAAAGTACACAATCTTTTTTAGGTTCAAAAATTAAAACAAACTAGATAATACACATTTTAGGAAACAATAAAAAAAATTCCAGAGATACACATAAAAAAGTGAAAGTCATGAGCTCTTAGTGCTGTTATTTTTTGCCTAGTTGCTGATATGCACAATCCAGATGTCTGTTCTACCTTTACAACTGAAAACAAGGGCAACTGAGAGAATGACTTCAACACACCCCTTGTCAGTGCTACAGACCATTAGCAATACTATAAATAGCATGATCAAATCCCAGATTGCAGATTCAGTCATAAAAGTGTCTACATTTCGTGCTGATTCAGAGGGGCAGCAGCACTAACTGCGATCATCAAGAAATGTGACATCTCCACAGTATTTTTTACAGCTCACTGGTCTCGTGACAGGACAATTGTTAAAAATTAATGGGGACCATCAGATGTGGATAAGTACAGCTTGGCAACTATGAAAGCCATACTTCCTATTTGTGACTGATAATGTAATATCATTCTATGATAGATAGTAATAGATTATTTAAATTATATTTCATTCAGGAAGAAATAATTCTTCTTACTCTTTGAAAATTTGGCCATAATATTTTATTTAATTGATAAATTTGTAAGCCAGGGAATAGGGAGAGAGGAGTATTTTCACAGTTTTCTAATTTTTCTCTGTTGAAAGTACACTTCCACCTTCTGTTTATCCATTATAATCACTCACTCCTAAACTAGATAACACTCTAAGAAAGAAAGTCAAGATCCTAAAATCCAAAGCTTGCGAAGAGATTGATTCTGACAGTTAATAAGCAAAATATCAATGCATTGCACCCAGCAATTTTCAGCTTCATGTCTGGATTTATGAGGAATACCACAACTTTGTCTGATACATTCTTATCATCTTATGTGTCTATATTTTTAAACCGGAACAAACTCTTTCAACCAAAATCATGGGCCTGATGAAGGATTTGCTGGATGAAGTTCTCTCGGCTGTTTTATACCTAGGGGCAGAGTAAACTATCATACCATTCGTAAGATTGCTTAAGAACTCCTGCATAGAAACTGATCCAAAAGGAAGGACAGCCCAACTGACCAAAATTCCTGTTTATCATTATGGACACTGGCCATTTGACCTGAAATTATAGATACTAAACATCTCATGCAGTTGTCAAAGAATGAAACTAGACAAGGGATGTTTCTCTGTCCATGTTCAACACTCTGAATGCTTGAGGAGTCCTAAATGTTAGTGCAGGAACTTGAAGACTGGCAGCAGAAACAATGTGTGTGTGATCTCTGTCTTCTAGGGAGAAAAATCCAATCGAATTTAGCCAAGATGTAATACTTTGGAAATATGCAGCACATAGAAGAAACAGCTAGAGTCTCCAATGATTCTGGGAGCAGGTAAATACATGGTCAGAGACAGGAATAAAAAGAGTTTTAAGCATGGGAGACAATGCGTGAACAAATGGAAAAGATGACAGCTGTGGCAATTTCCCAAATCTTTACATTTCACAGATGCCATCAAATATCTGTGGAACCTCCAAGTCTTGGACTATGTGCTCTAGTCAACACCTCTGCTGTTACAGAGCTAAAGTCCAGAGCACATTTATAGCAGAAATAAATAACTGTGACTCCAATGTACAGCAAATAATGGCTATAATTATTTGTTTGTTTATTTGTTATTTATGTTACTGGTGGGATTCACTCTTACTCAGGAATCTTAAAGATCTTAATTAGACTATATTTAAAAGTCTGGAAGTTAGACACATAATCGAAAGAATTCAGGTAGGTTGTCTATACGGAGTGAATCTGCCCCCTTCAGAGAGTGATTCAGCTCATATATCTGAAATAATTATCTTAAGAATGAGATGAATCCTTCTTTGGAGATATCCCTTTCTCTCCACAGATTGTAAGAGGAACCTTTCTGACTGAAATCAGCTAAAATTAATATTACTCTCATTAAAACACATAGGATTGACTCCATACACTCACAGTGTCACACTCCCATGTGGAAATATACAATTATGGAAACAAAAAGCATCATGCTATATGTAGGCAAAAGATCTTAACTGAGGTTGCAAAAATAACTTAAAATTTGAGTTTTAAGTCCTTGACTATGATCTTCTTTTAGTAAAATCTTTATTGTGTAGCAGAGCATCCATTAGACTTCATTTAAGATTCAAAACAAACAAAAAAAAAAACCACCGAAAACCAGAAAACAAAACAGAAAACAAAAAAGTTGTCACTGTCTGTACTGTGTGATAGATACGTGATCTACATTACTGGTCCTTTAATTATCCAGACAGGTGACCTATTGGAGGACATGCAAGGTGTGCTCTCCATGTCTGTACATAGAATCATAGAATCATAGAATCATAGAATCATAGAATCATAGAATGGTTAGGGTTGGAAGGGACCTCAAAGATCATCTAGTTCCAACCCCCTGCCATGGGCAGGGAAATCCTCCACTACACCAGGTTGCCCAAAGCCTCATCCAACCTGGCCTTGAACACTTCCAGGGATGGGGCATCCACAACTTTTCTGGGCAACCTGTTCCAGTGCCTCACCACCCTCAATGTAAAAAATTTCTTCCTTATATCTAATCAAAATGTCCCCATCTGGATTTCTTTCCAAAAGAAAACAGTGACTTGTGAGATGCGGATCTGCATCCATCCCTCCATTTCTCACATTAGAAATACTGTTTGTAATCTCTATTCCTTTTGACTTTGCTAGCAGAGAAATGAAAAAAAAAAAAAAAAGAAAAAATCTCCTTATAATTAAATAATTGACAAGATTTTTTTTGGCTTGGATAATGGAATACGAGAAGACAAAAGATAGCGGAACAGAATAGACTCTCTAATCTCATTCTCTGGCACCCTTATACATAAAGAACCTCAGTGATGGACAAGGAGGATGGTTGCAGCACAAGGTTTTGTGGCTGTATTTATAATTCGGAAGTTCCTAGAGGAGCCTCCTTGTAACCTATCCTAGATAAACCAAAAACATGAACATTGGACCAAAGCTTGGAGTACGAAGGAACTCCTCTGTCTCCTGTACTTAACGTAAACTGAATACAGAGCAAAATGTATGGTTAAAATCCTACTTTAATTTGTATTTTCTAAGGATAATTTTCCATTGCCAGTTACAGACGAAGAAGAATTATATTACTCTTAGTTCATGTTTTTACTACTGGTGATATGGATACTTTTTCAACAATAAATGTAATTATCATATTTCTGATTAGCTGACACCTTTGTTTTCTACAAGAAATATTAAATGCATTGAATTTTGATTCAAAAAAAGAAATCCCCTTTTGCCACTTTGCTTGAAATTATGTGACAAGAGAAGTGAGTATCTTATGTAGGAGGAATGACTCAAATCTTCATTGTAAGAGTTGTTACCTGATGTCATTGTGAAAATGTAGGAGTTGACTCATTCATAGAAAATCAGACCAATAAAATGACCTGTTCTTACAGTCAAGCAACCTCATGCTAATTCTTCTTTTAATACAGTGGGCTGTTGATGGAATATGGACTTCACAGAATATTCTCTGTGGATATAATCTGTCATTCATGCACAGGACAAGAAAGACTCTTTCCAAGAACAATGGTCAATCTGCTATGCAGTCCGTGTGCTCGCATTATCATAGTTATCTTTATTATTTGAAAGAAAACACAAAGGCTGCAACAATATTTTTATCCAAGAAATATGGTTTTCTACCGGGTTTTTTTAAGCTGAATTTATTTTCTGATTGAAAGTAAACAAAAAACTGACCTATATTTTTCCCATAAAATAGTCTTCCAGAAATGATTTCTTTTTCTATTGAAAGATTAAACTGAACTAGAAAGTCTCGTTTCCTATAAGAAGTTGATTGCTATCTGTTTGGATTATGATATCATGAAGTTTCCTTGGCTTGCCTAGGTCCATGTTTACTATCTGATAAAGAAATGGACATTAGTACTTAAAAGGACTCATATATTAAAAACAGTCTTTGAATGCTTTGGATCAGAACATTGTGAGTGTAGCAAATCAGCATTAAATCTACATTATATCCATCATCTTGTATTTCAGCAGAAATAACAGACAATTTGTTGATATGTGAATTTTGGCTAAACCAAGCAAGAAAAGAAACACTGTGAGATCTGACACGAAGCCTAGTAATGAAGCATTGATAAATTGCTTGGATTTATGCAACGTCTAGACATGTAAAACTGAGAGAGAAGTCCAAATACTTTTACTTTTCAATTAAAAAAAAAGAGATAATTTAAAGGTATAGCTGCAAGGCTGGCATAAGATAAGTCTTAGTTAAACTTGATAATAATCTAAGCAAGAAGCATAAAGTAGTAAAATATCAAATACTCCTCTCCCTTATAGGCCATGATGATCTCACCTTTGAACTGGAATAACTGCCTTTTGCTAGTGAAAAGACAACAAACTGTAATGATAGTTTCACCTTAACAAAAATACGTTATTCGAACCCCATCTATATTATGGATATGATATTTAAGAGAAGCTTGGGATTGTTTGGGCACATTAATACCCAGAGACAAATTAAAATTCATAAATACCAGGAATTGGGCAGACAGGACTAGACTAGTAAAAAGTACAAAAGTACAGTACAGCTGAGAAACTCTACTCTCTTAAGTGGTGCTTGAGCTGAAAACAACTATTATTCCTCTGATAGTGATTATAGCAGACCTAGTTATAGCTAGATTGAATGACAATATATCTCAATTTTACAAGCACTTGTAATAATCACTGCATATGTCGTTATTTAAAACTTTGTATTGTGTAATCATGGATTACTGAAATAAATGCAGAGTTCTTAAGTGGCCTAGGTATTTAGTGAATTCTAATCACTATAAAATAAATGTCATCAAGCTTTTAAATTAACTGGAGCCTGCTATTTATTATTTCTTATTAGGTAGACTACTTGACTAGTTAAACGGGTTATTGGATTCTTCGTACAGTAGCCTCTGATCTCCTTCAGTCAATTAAATCCTTTATTGCATCTGATTTGTCAATGTCAGTGTCACTTCTAATCTCTTAAATCCACATCAGTTCAGAAGCTTTAAATGTACTTATTCTGTTGCAAAATTAGGAAGTCACAAAGACAGAATCCTTCCCCTCCCCTTCCTCCCTCTGTGCAAACCACAAAGCTGCTAACAATGTAAAAGATATAAACGCTTCTTCAGCCTCTGTGCATGCACTCATGTAGCTACAGAATGAGACATTTTTAAATAAGAGCTACAGAATGCAAGGGAGAAAAAACATACAAACAAACAAAAAACACCTGCGTTGGGTGGTTTGCTACCAGTATGTTGTACATTGAACACTTTTGATCTTTGACTCTGTTTCTTATCACTTTAAATTATGGAAATGAGCGAAACAAAGTAACTATAACTAATTCCAGGACTGAAAACTTGAACACCTTGGTATTAATCTTCGTGGTTTTTGATTGATATCTGCAAAAGTATTCCGGAGCATTTTTTAAAGTTGGTACAACATTAAATTCCCTTTTCTTAAATCTCCCCGTTTCTCCGTTCATCAACAAAAGCTACATTTCAAAGGAAAAATACAGGTGTTAAAGGAAGAGAAAGCAAAACCACAGGTACTAAACCATTGTTCTGCGCGGTGGTCTTGCCAGCCTGATCACTCTGTAGTTCACCTGAGGAGCAGCACAGACATGCAGGCTATTTATTTCCATACCGTAAAGTAGAGTTTGCCAGACGCAGACTTGTCTTTCCTTTAAAACGCTCCCTTTCTCAAGGACCTCCCTTCTGCCAGTAAAAGCCACTCTTGGCACGTTTCAGCCGTGCAAGCCTCCGATTCCCCCCGCGGGTTGGGCGCCTCACCTCTATTCCGAGAGCGGAGGCGAAGCAGAGCAGACTCTTACCAGAGACAGGGAAAACAATCGCTTCGGCTCGATCCAGCGGGGCCGCGCGCGAGCGGGCGGCGTGAGCGATCCCGGGGCCTCACACAAAAGCCGGAGAATTGGCTCTCGAGGAAGAGCTGTAAACATCCATCACGGCGGCGCGGGCGCGGGCGCGGCGGCGGAGCTGCCCCGGCCGGGCGCGGTGCTCCCGTGCGGGATGATGTCAGAGGCATCAACCGGGCGGACTCTCATTGGCTTCCCTCACCTGGAATCATCCCTTAACCCTAAACTGCCAGCCACGCACTGAAATGTCTCTCTCTGATCACTACGTACACACGCAGCTGGGGTCTTCCCCCGCCCATCCCCTTCTTTTATTTTTCTTTTTTTTTTTTTTTTTTTTATTTTATTTTATTTTTTGATTCTTTGGTTGTGCTTTGGGTTTTATTGGTTTTGTGGGGTTTTGGTTTGTTTTTTGATTTGTGTGTTGTTTTTTTTTTTCCTGGGGAAAATTAGACTGTACAAGAAGCTCCCTGCTTTGGGGACCAGGAGTGGCAGCTGCTTGCTGCTTAGCCATTGAACGTAGCAATTAAAAAAATTCTAAAAACTAATTTGCCTAAATGATTGAACAAGACCCTCAGGTAACTGCATTTTCATAATCTGTTTACTAAATGACAGTAATCATCAAAATATTGTACAGAAGAGGTATTAAAGGAAAGGTTAATGCATGCAGCACCTGGAGAACACACTTTTTAAATTATTTTGCATTGCCTCCTCTTCAGCTGTGACATTAATAAAGGTACACACTGGAAAAAGGGTGTAAATTCAAGAACATTGCACTATTGCAATGTCAGGTTAATTATTGTGTCTTTTTAAGTATTTAAAACTAACAGCAAAAGCAGAGATACACAAATGTACATGCACACTTACTCTTTGAATGCTAACTAGCAGCCCAGACATTCTGTAGTAAATGAGGCATGAAACACACTGCCAAATGTGTGATGTCCTAAACATAGTGGCACTAAGTATTTTGCTATATTACAGGCAATACCATAAATCACATGAACTTTTAAATGAGTCCAAATCAGTGCTTAAAGAATTTCTTTTTCCATAAAAGAGTATTTGGATGTCTCATGCTTAAGTGACAAAAAAATCCTGTTGCTGTATGGAAAAATATAAAAAATCTTGTCTAACAGGTGTTGTATTTACACCTTTTGTTCTCCTTCAACTTTTTTTTTCATCTATGGAAAAGGATTTTTTCTTTTAATGGATAGGAACCTGATTCAATATTTATTTATAGTAAATTATAAACCACACTAGTTTATTTATGGTCTGCTATTCCCCCATGATAAAAAAAAAAAAGACCAAACCAAACAACAACAACAAAAAAGATAAATCATTTAAAAAATTGTCTTACTCAGTTTGTTCTCTGGGGAAAAAAGAAAAACCAAAAAAACAACCACACCAAGCCAAACAAACAGGAAAAACAAAATATATAATCAGACACTATTTAGCTTAATATATAAGACGTGAAACATAAGATTTCCAGAACAAACTTGATAAACAGCTCTGCTATTTCCTTGTGATTCTTTCACAAAGTTATAGAGGCTCAGGAGATTAAATTCTGGGGACTTAATAAACAGCAGTTCTGTGTGGGGATCTGGAGGCCAACCTATTAGTCAAAACATACTTTAGGCCAAAATGAAAGCCTCTGTTCATTTATTTCCGCTCAGAAAACATGGGAGTTCAGACGGAAATGCATATACAAAAAGATTCATTGCCATGCAAAGTGACAAAACTGAATTACAGATCAGAAAAGATGAATTTGGACAATGGGAATGCCAGCTTTGCTTTTGTGTGATTAATAATAAAGGTAAGACATAGTAATTGCTAAGAAGATATGAGTCACGAGTAAAAGAATTATTGATGAGATAAAAAATGCTCAGATGTGTCATATGTACAAGTTATATTCTCCCCAAAATTTAATGCTATAAATAGCCTAGACCAAACAGACACATTGTTGACAAAATTTGATTATGTGGGTTGATTTCGCCTGAAAAACACACGGTTTTCCCATATCTAGTTAATCTTACCGTGACAAATTAAAGTTCTATACATTTTTTATTCTTACATAGACTACATTTTATTCCTTAACAGAGTGTGTCACTCACAGATGACCTGCTAGACAGTCCTTAATGGTAGAGTGCAGTACTCTTACAAAGTCTTCAGCGTTCATAAAGTATGTTATCTATGGTGATAATACAGACCTTATGCTTTATGAACTAAGCAGTAACTTATATTAGCAGAAAATTTACTTAGAACAGGTAGTACAAATGTTAGCTTGGAATTTTAGTGGAGGATACTTCTTAGCAAATGGCCCATAAATTTTGACGTTTTCTTTAAAAAAAAAAAAAGCCTTTTCTTTCAGTAAGATATGATAGATTAAGGTTTTGAAATTGAGTGACTTACGAATATTAGTGATAAACTATCAGTTTGTAGATATTCTTCGTTTTAAGAACGAAAATTATCTATCACCAGTGTTTTTAAAAACATAGATGACTTTGGAGATTCAGGCTGAGCAAAGGTAATAGCTGTAGATAACAGAACAGTTCCATGATCCTAATCAAATCACACATCATTTTTCACACTTCAACATGTTGTCATACACAGATTATAACCAGTTTGAACTTAGTATTATTTATATTACAAATAGGAAAAAATAGGGTAGGATTTAAATCATACCTTTTACCTATGCAATAGTATCAAGCCAATTCAACAAAAAAAATGTCATTACATCATTTCTTTAAATGAAAAGTCATTTAAATAAAATAAGCATATAGAATAGGCTGCAAGAGACCAAAGAAGGGTGTGCGTGACTGTGTGTGAAATCCAGGAACACATAATTCATATAAGAGACTAGCTTGCTAACTTATGCCTGGCACAGACAATGGGTGTACAATTGCTGGCGATATTTTTTGACATCATAGTTTCAAATACAAGTCACACAGAAAAAGAAAGAAGGAAAGAATAAGAGAATGAAAGAGAAGTGACAATGATTTTCAGTAACTTACTGTATCATTTCATTCTATAATATAATATTCATTGACATATGAATAATGCTGAACAATCTAACAAGAGTGGATGTTTTAGTTCTCAAGCAAAGCAAAACTCAGGTTTATTAGTAGATATTTCCCATGAGTTGAAATCATTACTGCATTTAATTACTTGACAATTATTTCTGTCACATCAATTTAATGGTTAAACCAATTATTTATATTACAAAGCATAGCTCTGCACCAGACACTAATTGAAAAACACAAGCGGTTCTTCACTGTTGCTTAACCTATACATTATTAATACTGGAAGGGCTAGGTCTAAAGATTTTTGGGGAAATTAGAACTCAGTCAGGTGATAAGAGGTTTTAGAGATTGAATGTGCAAGTTCAAAATTACAGCTTTCATAATCATGTCTATGAGCTGAATGCCAAGTCAGGTAAAGCTGATAATTACTATAAATATTTTTTTTCTTCTGCATTCTGGAACACGAGCCACCTGCTCTTAGGATGTTTTTATCCACAAGATGGCAGCTCTGTTTGCATGGTCACGACTTCCTGCAATATTAAACTTGAAAATTGCAACACAGTCTTTTTTTTTCATTTTATAGCAGATATGCTTTTCTACCTGATGAAGATTTTTTTTTAAATCTCCAAACAAACCCAATAGTCAAGCATTAATTAACCACAATGTTGAGGTAAAATTTACCAAATTTTTGATGAAATGTTGGCAGATCATAAGAATTTTTAACTGGACAAAAATTTTATTTTCAGAGTTTTGAAAGAAAACTCCATTTCGATCCATATGTTTCCCATGCTTCCGTTTCTAGACCACCAAACCCAGCATAGCTTTTAACAGATTCTACTTAAAAAGCATAAAAAGATCATCTGATGGTAAAGGAAATGCTCACATGCCTAAAGGTAAACTTACGTTAATAAGTTCCTCTATAGATAATGATATATTTTATTTTGTTTAACTGCTAAACTCATCAAGAATGCTCATTTATGTTGTTAAAATCTAATAGGTAACTTTATTTCTAAGGTAAAAAATGCTGAGATGTCTGTGTGTAGGAATCAACCACATGTAAAGAATAACTGTTCATGGCTTATAAAATTCATAAATTACAAGGAAATACAGGTAACAGGCTTTAGCTCTTTTCAAGGGGATTATTCATAGCTGAAATGATTAGCAAAACTCTTCGTTTCAGACTTGGGGCAAAGGTATATAACACGTGAAAACATTTTCTTTTGTCAATGAAACCTAGTAAATTAAAATGAAGCTTTAATAAAACAGTGCATAATTGAACCTGGAAATAGTTTGCCTGTCCAAAGGAAGTTATTTGGCTCAGGGCAACTGTCTGTGTGCAATCTTTGATGCCGCTTCTGGAGTGCAATCTTTGATCCCTCAGAGAGCGGTAAGCAACTCTGAGTTATCTAAAATTTACCATTGACCAAGACCCTTCACACATAGCATCATAAATCATTGGACAGGAGCTTGTAGACTGTAGTAAATGCAAACCAGATTGATGTTACTTAACTCTTCCTGAAAAACACATAAACAGTTTCCTAACTAGTGTGGGGCAGGAGGGTGTATGCGAATGGTTGTCATGGATCAGCTAATGGGCAGTAACTTGTTAACGTGTCAGTAGGGCAGTTATTCATGGCTTAGGGGAGCATACTTGCTCACACAGCATTTTACGTAATGCAAAGCACAATTCTGTGATGTGAAATTCCAGCGGACAAGAGCATGATTGGTAACCTAGGTCACATCGGCATTGGTTAAGTTGAGACGTGCAGCAGAAGAGAAACGGATAAAAAGGGTCTAAAGAAAAAAGGTGATATGACAGAAGGATTGTCCTAGGTTACAATGCAAGATGTGCCCAAAAGTATGTATTCTATCACCATCTTCATGAGCTGTTGAGACCAGGTGGGGCAATGTTTTCCTTGCCTTCTCCTTTCAGATTATCTTCTGTTAATGGGCCCATCAATGCCTTGCCGCGTGACTCATGGATAGCTCCCTCCAGGAGCTATCTCTCTTTAATGGGCAATCAAGGATCTACCGCCAGACTCACAGAACATCAGCCCCGTCGGGAGATGCTCCAGCCGGGAGGGGAAGGGGCGCCTCGCGACTGCGCTCGCGTGCAGGAAAGCGGCGGCGGTCGGTCGGTCGGTGGGTCGGTCGGGCTCTGGCGCTCACCGGGGGCAGACGGGCACTGCTGGCTGCTGGTTGCCTGGTTGGAACAGAGCAGCCACTCGAGGCCCGCTGTGTGCCTTCCTCTCAGACCTGGGGGGCCTGGGTCGGTCGGCATTGACGCTGCAGAGGAGCAGCTTTTCTTCCCCACTGGATTCCCAGAGGAGCAGTTTTTCTTCTCCGCCGGGTTCCCGGAGGCAGACCGGGCCCACCCGCAGCACCGCCGGCCCTTCGGAGGAAGCCTGCGCCCTTCGGCGGGATCGCTGCTTCGGCAGAGCCACGTCTGCCGTTCCAGGAGGGCTGCAGCCACTATTCGATCGGACTGCTGCCAGCGCCCTGACCAGCACCGTGTCAGGTCGTATTCTGACTCTGTCAGTGGATTTTTTTTTTGTACTATTGTATTTGCATTTTTTTTTCCTTCTCTTTAATTTTCCTAGTAAAGAACTGTTATATCCTACTCCCATATCTTTGCCTGAGAGCCCCTTAATTTCAAAATTCTAGTAATTCGGAGGCAGGGGGGTTTACATTTTCCATTTCAAGGGAGGCTCCTGCCTTCCTTAGCAGACCCTGTCTTTTCAAACCGAGACAAGGATAAAAGTAATTTGAGGTAGTTTAGACTTCTGTGAAGATAGGGCAAGCTGCCCAATGCATGACATGAGCCTGAACTCAGTCAGTTATCTGAGAGCAGATGATTCACTACAAATTACAATCCCACAGTGACTTGTTCATGTAGCCACACTGCAGCAGCACACCACTGGTCTTGTAGGAGAATTGTCATAACAGAAGTGCTGGTCTTTCATCAGAGGATGTCAAAATACATTAATGTCATGAAGTTGCATTTTTATTCCATAAACTAAGATGTGAAAAGAGTTTCAGGAGAAAAAGGTTTCAAGTTTTCTCTACCCACGTTCATGAGGGAGGTTCTACACCAGGGTTTCCTAACAGTGGATAAGTTGACTGTTGTATTCGGGTCTCTTTTAACAGAATTTTTTAAAATTAGTCAATTTCATATGGATTAGAATGCTTCAGTAAATGCACCTGGACTGAGAATTTGCAACATTCTCAATAGAAAATACATATGGAGATTAACTTTTTGCAACACTGAAGACAAAAGTTTTCAGATAAAGCTTAAATTTAAGATAAAATTCAAAAAAGTCTATGTAGATGAGGAGACTAAATCACTTTTTCACAAATGACTTCAGCTCTAAATTTTGCATATCTAAGACAGCTTTCTTACCGCCTGAGTTCAGAGATTGCTGAGCTGCCTGTGAATGTACCAGAATCTCCTTACAGGATAGGGTAGAACCATACAGGTATACTCAACGGGCCTCAGACCTACCACAGCCAGCCTGTGGAGTGCCTGTCCTGTATGCTCAGTGAAGAGCAATACCATGTTTGTTCAAAACAGAGTTTGTTCAAACTGCTGTTGCAAATCAGGAACAGTGTCAGCTGATTCACCTTCATTTGAGCATGACAGAGACATCATCTGGAAAGACTGAAAAAAAGGATGAAGACAACTGACATATGGAAATACCTTCTACTTCTCTGATGATCATATTACTATTGTACTTCAGCTAAAAAGCCCTGCTCATACCATCTCTGTTTTGAACGGCTACAATTATTTCATAACTGGAACCCTCAGAGAATCATTTTACAGGTTCTGATTCCAGAGCTATTCATACACAAGCTCTGAAGAACTGTCATTATTGAGTCTCAGGGAAAAAATTTCTAAGACAAAAATTGTAAGAATGTAGTCACACAAAGTTCCTGCATAAGATAGGACCCAAATAGTCTTTTTATACTTTTGCAAATCATCCCTTTAGCACCTAGCTTCCATAATTGCTTTGGAAATTATTTATTTATTAGTCAGTGTTTTTTTTGACTAATAAATGACTTCATTATTGACTCCTATATAAGCCATTTAAAATTTAGAAGCCAAAATGTGATTCAGTAAGTACAAACATACAAGTCTCATAATCACTTCACACATAGAAGTCAGAACATATCGTAAATTAAAAAATATGATCTTTACAGCTTTTTTTTCTAATTCCTATTTTGATAACACTCTCTCTATGTGTAAGCTTTAGCACAAACAGAAATATCAAAAGCGCACTGCTGGAAGCTGTGACTGCTGTGTTATATAGTTTGCCCAAGGTAAGGATCACAAGGGTAAAAGAATGAGTAGAACTACCTGAAAATTGGCTTTGGAATACTAAGTGTTCATTTCCATATTTTGACCTGTAAAATAGCTGACCATCCTGGAGTAACATTTTCAGACACTACTGCAGTGAAGGGACTTCCATTAACACTCAAATCACTAGGCAAAGAGAAATTTTTGCAGGTCTAAGTCTGAAATATTGCTTTTTAAGAGCACCTCTTATGATCACTACAAAATACAATAGAAGCATCCTTCTCTTTAACTCAAGTTTTACATTGTTGGATGTGCCAGGTGCAAATTGACAGGGGATGCTAAAGGTACCAGATGTCAATGCCAACTTGTGAAGGACATAAATTGCATGCTAAGTGTATCACATGACATTAGTAGCCACACCGCTGTGCAACCCCTCCTTAACCTTGTTCCTGAATGTCATCCTAACAAGACGACTTCTTTAGCAGTTTACTTGAAAGTTCATTGATGAGGAAGTTACTCAGAAGAAATATGTCAATGTTTGATGTTTTACCAGGAGATTTTGAGCTGGCACGAAATTAAGAGCTTGTTTCTGCAGCTAGCATGACAGTGTACAAAACCATGCCACACTAAAAAGGTAGACGTGACTGATTGAGGTACAGCTCTGTGCTGACTGACCAAACAACCTTTCTGATGTGTTAAATGTTAAGCTAAATTTGAATTGACAGATAGCTACGTTTAAGTTATTTGTACACATTAGAAAACTTCATTATGCTTTGCTGATTTACCCAAAAAGTTTACTTCCAAAAGTATGTATGGCAATATTTAATAGAGCTATCACATTACTAAAACAAGACACACTGAAACTATAGAGAAAAAAATAACTAAAAAAAAAGATACTAGGCATGGTAGTCATCTTCAGTGTTTTATTGAATGCTCAGGGAGTCATAAAAACAAGACAATGACTTTGGAAAGGATAACCTATTAAGTGACTCGATCTTGAAGACATTATCTTCATTCTGACATTGTTTTGAGAACCAGAAGGGGAAAGGACAGCTTTCTGTCAGAGGTCTCTGTTCGTGGCTGGACAGATGGATTTAAAAATGACAATGAATTACTGTTATATTTATACTAACATACAAAGTTATATATGGTGTATGATTGTCGTGGTTTAGGCCGATCCAGCAGCTAAACTCCTCACAGCCGCTCACTCACTCCTTCCCCAGTGAAGTGGAGAGGAGAAAAATATAATAAAAAGGACTGAGGGTCAAAACAAGAACAGAGAGGGAGCACTCACCAACCATGGTCCCCGGCAAAACAGGCTCAGCTTGGGAATAAAGCAAAAGAATTTAACGGTTACTTGAAAGGATAAAGAGAAACAAAACTTGAGAGGATAAAAAGAAACAAAGCCAGACCTTAAAAACAACACCTTCCCCCCCCCTTTCCTTTTCTTCCCGGCTCTACCTCCTCCCCCAGTGGCGCAGGGGGACAGGGACTGGGGGAGTGCAGGTCAGTTCATCCCATGTTGTTACTGCCGCTCATTTTCTTAAAGGAGGAGTCCTTACACCCTTTTTCCCTTGCTCCAGTGAATCCCCTACTCACAAGGAAAATCCACAAACTTCTCCAGCGTGAGTCCTACCTGCAGGATGCAATCCTTCCCCATCGGATTGGTCCAGTGCGGGCTTTTACCACAGTCACGGATTCTTAGGGAGTTGCCACTCACTCTGGCGTGGGCCGGCACGCGGACTTCAGATGCGTCTCTACCTTGTCATGCGTCCCATTCTCCACATCAGGCTCAGGCATCTCTTCTCCAACGTGAACTTCTCCACGGGCTGCGAGTGGGTCTCTGCTCCACCGTGTCTGTCCTGGCTGCAGGGGGGCCACCTGCTGTCTCGCCACCAGTTGCAGGGGAAAGTCAGCTCCGGCACACCTCGTCCTGTTCCATCTTCACTGACCCGGTGTCTGTGTGGCCGTTTCTCTCAGATCTCAGTTCTCTCTGGTTGAACTCGGCACAGCAGCTCCCCGGCAGCGGGGCACTCCCTGAGTTCCCCAGCTGGCTTCACTGCCGCCATCCTCAGCAGGTGGCGCTGGCCCGGCGTGGGCAGCTGCCCAGCCAGGAGCCAGGGAGCGGGGGGCAGTGCCCTCCTCCCTTCTCTCCTCACTCCCAGGCAAAAGCACCTTTGCCAGTTCTTTTGTCCCAACTTAAATAGGGCAATTCACAGAGGTGCCGATTGGTTCAACCCCGAGGGGGATGGGAATCCAGTCTGGTGGCCAGAACTGGGTCTGACCCGGTTCTGAATCCAGGGAAGTCCCAGGGAGTAAATCCCCTCTCCTGCCACCAGAACCCCTTTACATCAGCCCGTCACAATGATATATATAGTATGTCATAAAATAAAGTTAGGCAGATTTAAAAGTGCAC
Source organism: Tauraco erythrolophus (assembly GCF_009769465.1). Classification (NCBI taxonomy): domain Eukaryota; kingdom Metazoa; phylum Chordata; class Aves; order Musophagiformes; family Musophagidae; genus Tauraco; species Tauraco erythrolophus. Next base: position 49,749,620 of record NC_141468.1, read on the forward strand.
TTTCCAAAGGTAATAGTTAAAAGAAAATAAGAAAAAATATTAATACAAATATTCAACACTGTTCAGTAAATTAATTCTAGAGGACATTAGTAGTGATAGGATAAGGAGTAATAATTTTAAACTAAAAGACGGTAGATTTAGATTGGATATAAGGAAGAAATTATTTACTATGAGGGTGATGAGACACTGGAACAGGTTGCCCAGAGAAATTGTGGATGCCACATCACTGGAAGAGTTCAAAGCCAGGTTGGATGAGCTTCAATCAGCCTGATCTTTTGCAAGATGTCCCTGTCAATGACAGGTGGGTTGGACTAGATGATCTTTGAAGGTCCCTTTCAACTCAAACCATTCCATGATTCTATGACTCTATGACAAAATTATCTGCCAGCACAGATAATGTTTTGAATGTTATAACACTGAGATGCAATTTGCTTAAAGGGTTAACTTTTTTAGAATTAACATTCAGCAAAGCACATACGCAGTTTCACGTAGATTCAAAACTATATCCAAGATGCACCACTAACCACTACTTTATTAAGCACAGTCTATTAAAATGATAACATCTTAGGTTTTAGGATGGTTGCAGTAATTAAAGCTGGTCGAACCATTCTGCACAAGATAAAGAGTCAGCTGAATTTAGGGGGAATTTTCAATTAGCCTACTAGATTAAATCTGTCTTGGTTTAAATCTGTCTGGATGATTTAAAATGGTAATGCTTTGCTATATGTGGGTTTCAGTTTCAGATTAACACTCACAAATTCAAGTGTCTAGGTGTGAGCTAGGTATCTTATCTCACTTTATAATCAAGGCAAAGCTAATAAGTGCTCAGAGATCTCCACTGATGTTACAACTTATCTACCAGCCATATGCAGATGTCTCCAGTACCATAGGCCATCATCTCAAATGGCACTGGATGTTTTGGCAATTGATTTGAACCCTCTGAGGAGAAACTGCACCTTTCGATGTTATCCAGGTAGGTTTTCTTGTTTCTTAGATGTTGCTTCCTAAAATAAGCACTTGCATTTGTGTAACTGAGTAAGTGTGCCTTAACCTTATTTCTAGGGACACTAGATTTAGTCTGATGTTCTAAAAATAGTGAACTTGAACATGGGCCATCCTGCAACAATATGTATATTAACATTGTTGGAAAAATAGTCCAGGGAAACCAGGTCTTAACAAACAACAACTATAGTTGGGACAATGAACTATAGTTCCTATAAGGACTTGCATTAGGAAAGTGTCACTTCCACATTGTTTTTTTAAATTTAATTGTTTATTGAAATTGTAATATTATTACTCAGCTCAATAGAATGAATCATTTCATTTGGTGGACTGGCAGAGGGAATAAAGAAGGTGAACATAGCATAATTTTTTGTACTGTTTAGATCTGTTACATTATGTGCTACTATCCTATATGCCACTTAAATAAAGAGCAATTTGTAAAAAAAATCCTTTGTAAGGAAGGTACATTTTACTTCTTTTCAGTTTTGACACACACTTGAAAACTAAACTGTGATCTAAAATAATCCCAGTCATTGTAATTTCAGAGAGTGTGATCATAAATTGCATATAGATCTTGAACTTGTAGATGAAGCACGGGAAGAATGGTAATCAATAAGAAGTTTTATTATCTCAATATTACCTAAGATACACTGAGGAAGGAAAAAAAAAGTATACAGCTAATTTCATCAGCAGGATTGTGAGAGTACATGTGCTTTCTGAGGTGAGACTTCTCCATAATGTGTTTACATTTCAGCTATGAGTATTTTAAGCTGAAATTGTGTCATGGTTTGATGTGGGGGCGTTGTGGGGGTTCTGGTGGCAGGAGAGGGGCTTTGCTCCCTGTGGCCTCCCTGGTTTTGGAACTGGGTTAGACTTGGTTCTGGCCACCAGATCAGACTGCCATCCCCCTCAGGGTTGAGCCAATCAGCACCTCTGCGAATTGCCCTATTTAAGTCAGGACAAAGGAACCGGAAAAGGTGCTTTGCCCAGGAGCGAGAAGGGAGGAGGGCACTGCCCCCACTCCCTGGCTCCCGGCCGGGCGGATGGTGGCGGTGGAGCCGCTTGGGGAACTCGGGGAGCATCCCACTCCCGGGGTGCCCACTGGGCTGAGTTCACCCGGAGAGGACTGAGATCTGAGAGAAACAGCTGCATTGACAGCAGGTCAGTGAGGATGGAGCGGGACGAGGTGTGCCAGAGCTGAGTTTCCCCTGCAGCTGGTGATGAGATAGCAGGCGGCCCCCCTGCAACCAGGACGGCCTCGGTGGAGTAGAGACCCACTCGCAGCCCGTGGAGAGAAGATGCCTGAGCCTGAGGACGGTTGTGTTGGGACGCACAACAAGGTAGAGAGGCATCTGGAGTCTGCGTGACGACCCACGCTGGAGCGAGTGGCTACAACTCCCTAAGAATCTGAGACTGTGGTAAAGCCCACACTGGAGCAATCTGATGGGGAAGGATTGCATCCTGTGGGCTGGACTCACGCTGGAGAAGTTTGTGGAGTTTTCCTTGTGAGTAGGGGATCCACTGGAGCAGGGGAAAAGTGTGTAAGGACTCCTCCTCCTTTAAGAAAGAAGCGACAGTAACAGCATGGGATGAACTGACCTGCACTCCCCCAGTCCCTGCCCCCCTGCGCCGCCGCTGGGGGGAGGAGGTAGAGCCGGGAGGAAAAGGAAAGGGGGGGAAGGTAGGTGTCAGTTTTAAGATCTGGCTTTGTTTCTTTTTATCCTCTCAAGTAACTGGTTTTGTTTCACTTTGTCCTTTTAAATAACCGTCAATAAATTGTTTTGCTTTTAAGAAAGCCAAGTCTGTTTTGCCCAGGACCATGGTTGATGGGTGCTCCCTCTGTTCTTGTCTCAACCCTCAGTCCCTTTATTATATTTTTCTCCTTTCCACTTTACTGGAGAAGGTGCAACTGTGTGAGTTTTAGTTTCTGGATCTGCCTAAAACCATGACACGTTGTGATATGTCTACATTTCATCTTTGTGAAACAAATGCTAATAGATGTTTTTATTTGCCGAAGCAGACTTTGGGACATGTAGAACAGAGTGTTTATCGATTCATTCTGAATAAAATTGAAGTTCAACATCCTCAGAAGAAATATCTGTGGGAAATACCAACATGACAAGATAGGAGTTGCGTCCTATGCTAGACCTTTGCCATAGGTTTTTCTCTTACGTTGCTCATTTCGGAAAATGACATCAAGAAATTATTTTTGTACATTAGTACCAATCATCACAATATCTCACTGCACTTGTCAGTTTGTAATAATGTCATTGGTTCTATGAAATTAAATAATCCACTATTTTAATATTATTTCTATTGTGTTCCTCTTGCTTGTGATTAGTTTTATGAGATGGCTTGGTTTTTGCTTGTTTAAATTATATCTTTCTTAGACATAAGAAATTTTATATAGTCTCATACATATTGCTGGGTCAGTGAATTTTCTGCTCTTCAGGGAAACAATATTTTACCTTTGTTAGTTGTGCCATGGTGACACATGCTTTGCTCCTATTTAAGCAACACAATTGAGGAGATGCTTGAAATAATCTGGACACAGATCACTGTATTGTCATTGGCTGTGCTGACTTCATATGTAGGTGCTCTCCTGCTCCGTATTTACTAGACTTTTTCCCATGCACTGCTAAAACAAAACAAGGACTCACATTTTCCTCCTTACTTGGCTTTAATCTAAATAAATTCCCAAATGGATTCTAAAATCTACCTTATGATATAACCTTACCTTGGCTTCAGTTAATAGTCACTTTTTTTTTATTTTCTGCCTTACTTTAAGTTACAAAATTAAATAAATATCTATTTTGGGTTTCTTTATTGAAATTAATGAACCATATATTCCATTTCATCTGTTTTGGATGAAATTAATAATGTTTGAATCCTATTTTATCTTTTCTTTTCTGAAATTAATAACCTATATGACCTTTGTTATCTTTCTTTGACTTAAAAAAGTAATCTTCATGTCTATTTTTGCTCTCAGTGTCCTGAATTGCTTAACCTAGCTTTGTCTTCTTCAATAAAATTAAATTTCTTCAAATCAGTTAATCTTCATTTTTATTTAAATGAGATAATTCTTTATTACCATTTCCTTGCCATCATTCCTTGGTTTCAGTGAAGTAACCTGCTGAGAAACATATTATTTTAAACAATTAATTTGCTGTCTAATGTGTTAATATGTAGTTTATTCCATCCTTACTACCCCGTATGTCTTTGCAATTTTTAATCATTTTATATTTTCTTTCTATTGTCATTTTTTTCTGTTTTGTCTCACTAAGGTGTACCCTGAGCCTCTAGCTACACAGCTTTCCTCCCACGTGTTCTCCATGTGGAATCAAATTTGCAGTGTGACTGTAATTCATCCCTGTGGCAAAAGGTAAGAACAAAGTCTATGAATCACCTAAGTCCAACTGAAGCCTTTAAATAGACTTTATATCATCACTGTGCATACAAATGAGCTTTGTCATTACAGAGTTTCCCCGGTTTATTTGTGTATACAGTCCAACAGAAGCCTCCTGGGGAAAAAAAAAAATCACAAAACCCAACTAAAACTGTCTGATTTTATGAACTTCTAAAATTAATATCAATGATTTGTCTTAAAAAAAATATATTCACAATACTTGGTAGTATCCTTATTGACAAGACTTTTTTTCTTTTTCTTTTTACATAGTCATATGGCATAGAATTATTAACACAAATTATATTTAGTAGTTGAAATAAAATATCTTTTGTGGATACAGTGAAAACTGCAAGTAAGTGCTAAGTCTGTTCTGTGAGCTGGTGGAAATATTTACTTACTTTATATTCCAGATGTCTGAGATGCCATTTGGGACCTTTGACCAACCTCTAGCCCTAAGGTCTCTTTACCAATCATTCTGTCAATTGTCATGTGATTTCTGTTTGGAAGATATTCCTCCTGAAACTAGTAGAAAATGTCATTGTTGGCATGACAGAAATCTAAACTATGATTAAGATTTGCATTTTTGAAATAATATTTTTTCATAAAGTCACTTTTAGACTACATTAACTAGATGGCTCCTGACTAGAAAAGAATAGAAACTTCTGCCTGATAAATGGGTATTGTGAAAAAGAAGTTAGAAAGAAATCCTGCCAAATGAAGGTCTGGTCCTAAATCTATTGAACTAGTGGAAAAATTCCCAATTACTTTATTGAGCTTTGCCTCAAGGTGATAAGGAACACAAAATCAATAACAAACTTAGTTATTATCTCCAAGTTATGTGAGGCTGGATCTCCAGCAGATTTAAACTGATGCAGCTCTATTTGTTTAAATTCAGTTGTGCCTTTGCAGACTAAAAGAGACTGCTTCAAATTTTAGTTTAAAGCTTTCACTGCTTACCAAAACGTCTCTTATGAGTGAAATGTAGGTTAATTTGAGGTCATTCAGAAGAAATATAAAAAGATGGGTAAAACATTTCTAAATTTTTGATCATTAAAAATATTTTAATGAAATTATCTTCTTCATTAAGAAAAGTTCTTTAGAAAGTAGTCAGGGAGGAATAATAACTACTTTTAATTACGGCACCTATCTGGTCTGAATAATTTAACTACAGAGCATTTTGCCTGCAATGTGTTGTAATGGGTCATTGATGCCGCCTGTGATCCCTTGTTCTCTCAAGCAGCTCTTTCAAACCCCTCACCCTCATTCCTTTTCTGTGTGTATTATTCAATATCTTGAAGCACTAGAGACCCTCATAACATGGCAATATTTATGCTTCAAAAGCTTAAAAAGAAAGGATTCTCATAGATTCATAGATTTCTAGGTTGGAAAAGACCTTGTAGATCATCGAGTCCAACCATCCCTAATCCCCATTAAACCATATCCCGAAGTAGATCATCCACCCTATTCTTAAACACATCCAGGGATGGGGACTCAACCACCTCCCTGGGCAGCCTATTCCAGTGGCTGACAACCCTTTCAGAGAAGAAATTCTTCCTAACATCCAACCTGAATCTCCCCTGACTAAGCTTATACCCATTTCTTCTTGTTCTATCACCCATCACTAATGTAAAGAGCCCTTCCCCCACCTCCCCACCGTCCCTTCTCAAGTATTTGTAGGTTGTAATCAGGTCTCCCCTCAGCCTCCTCTTCTCCAGGCTAAACAGCCCCAACTCCCTCAGCCGCTCCTCATAATTCTCCCTTTTTATACCCCTTATTATTCTCACATAATATTTTCTTCTTTTCTGTTGTGAAACACTGTTTTGGACTTGGAACTGACCATGGTTCATATTCAAAGAATTGTTCGTCAAGATTTTACATGTTCAAGGACGATATTCTCTGTGCATACTGACTCTCCATGATGAATGTTTTTTTTCAGCTACCTTCAGGAGCCTCACTCCCAGACACCTGGGAAAACAGCGATACACTGTGATGGTCAGGACTGAACAATACAAATACCGACATAGGAGATGTGTTCCACTTCTGAGTATCCTTTAAAATGAGAAATATCTTCCTTACAGTCTCCTACTGGTTAAGCAGAATGACTGTTTACTCAGCGACAAGTGCGCATGAGGAGAGACGTTATTGCTTAGATAGGGTATCTCATTAAAGAGAGAAAAAATGCCATAATTTTCAAATAAATAATTTGAAACTTTTAAGGGTGGATAGTCTGGTGGTTTGTGGCCTTTTTGTTTGTTTGTTTGTTTGTTTTTTTTTTTTTTGTTGTTGTTGTTGTTGTTGTTGTTTGTTGTTGTTGTTGTTGTTTGTTGTTGTTGTTTCTTTGTTTGTTTGTTTATTTTTTAATTCCCTGAGCCAAATTTCAGGTGCTTCTTTCTCACTCAGAATGAAAACAGTTTACATGATTGAAAACAGAATTAAGATCATTCATTTCCTTCCAAAATTCTCTTAGAATATATATGCTATTTTCCCCCAAGTGTAATTTCATATGGTGTGTCCTTCAGATATGCAGCACTGAGGGCCAGCTGCTAGGAGGAAATGTATTAATTTTCCATTGTAAAACTTGATCTCAGGTTTAGTTAAAGCATGTTTCTCTTAGTTATGTCAAGTCCTGCTTTACTTGTTAGCTTCTGTGTAGCTGCAGAGAAGGCAAATGTTGAAAATTCATAGTGAACTTTCTTTAAGCACAAGCAAAACCTGAGAAAATAAATTTTCCAATACAAAGAGGTCATTTCTACCTACCTATTAAAAAAAAAAAAGAGAGAAAAAAATTATTTCTGTCAGTGGTTTTTGTTCTCAGAAGAAAAAGAGAAAAATAAGTCTTATAGATGTGATTGTAAGAGTCTACTTAGAAATAATTAACAATAAGGTCTGTAGAAACTGTCATATGTACATATAATGCCCTTAAGTTAATAAAGGTTTACATCGCCTACATTGTTTTCCACAAAGAGTGCTGTTCCATTCTATTTGACCTTAATTAGTATAATTGATAGTAGTTTTAGAGCTGCACACCATTTTAATCATGTAGTTACAGCTTTCATGGCAGAAGAAAAATGAAATAGCAGCTGGGAGTTATCTATTAATAGTGAGAGAACAGAAAGGTAAAAGGAAAGACTCTTCTGTTCTAGGACTTCAGGGCTTTTATGGCGTTGGTAATGAATGACTAATGTATTCCAAGAGGAGCACGCTGATCTCCAAGGATGTAATGAAGGGCAGCAGGAGGTAGGATCAATGTGAGTTAGAAATTTGATATCGTTAGGAAATCATATGGCTACAGTAGTATATGGATAGGCCAGAAAAAATGTCAAAGCTTGAGAATATAAGCTATGCTCATGCATGCACGTATGAATGGGGTTACCTGGGGGGGTGTGTTAGGGGTTCGGACTGACATATGGAGTACTTTAAAGTTTCCTGGAAAACCATGCAGTGCTACCGTAGCTCATGAGGCTAGAGAGAGAATGGCAGAACAACCAAAATTTAATTGGAGATTTGATTATTTGGAATGGATTTGAAACAAGCCATGGTACGATGGAAAAAGAGAATAAACAAGAGAGTTTCTAAACTTTGAGCAAAGCATCCTAAATGAGCAGATTTGCTCATTAGCTTCAGTTGGAAATTGTTTTCTTGAATGTTTCTTCTGTCATTGTCAATGACACTCAGAGATTCTGAGGTTGGGAAGCTTTACCAAAAAAGAAAGCTTATTCTGTTGTTTCTTTCTCACAGATCTAGTTGAAAAAATCTCAACAACAACAAAAAAAAACCCACAAAACAAAACAAAACAAAAACCCCTCTACTGTTGGCACTTATTCCACATCATACTGGGGAAAGAAGCATGTCAAGATAACTGCTAATTATGTATAAATCTGTATTCCACTAAGTTAATCTATGACACTACAGTTTGGTACATGACTTTTGTAAAAATTACAGTTTAAGATCAATTCATTGAGAAATACTAATTATATTTTATATCTAACAATTCTTTTTCTTTAAATTAAAAAAGAAAAAACACAGACTTCAATTAACTTAAAAAATATGGCAGAGGACAGCATAATTGAAAGAATCTGGGGATATATATTAGTTTTTAACTGTGCTTGTACCTAGAGAAGAATTGTGTTTATTTAAGGTAGACCAGCTTAGTCATGAAAATAAATAACATAAAATAGCTCTTATAACTTAAATGTAATCATACCTATTTTGAAGATCACGACAAAAAAAGCTTTATTGAGGTACTGACTGTGTGTTATTCGTAGTGTTAAAGCATCTTTACAGTTCCAGTCTTTGTGGATTTGACATACAAACAATGCTAGGAATAGTCAAATGTCATTATATACGTGGGACTAGTCAAATGATAAGAAAGAAAAATATTTCTAAAGACTCGTAAAACAAATTCTTATCCAGCTTTTTTTCTAGCTTTGCAGAGTGATTGTTGGCGTTTTTCGTTATTTTTGTTTTCACCTGTGTTTCTGCTCTCCTGTATTCTTGCACAAAAAATGAACTTTGACAATGGGAATTCTAAGACTTTTGCTGCCTAGGCAAAGTGAAAAACATCCATCCTGCCATTACTTATAGAATGTATAGTCAATTAAATCTGTTGCTGTTCCAGTTAACAGTATATTGTGGCTATATGATAAACCCAGTTCTATTTTTAGGTCAATCAATGCAGAAAGGACTTTTTTTTTTTTCTTCTGTCTTTTGTTATGACATATTTTAATCTTTTCTATAGAAAAAACATTAACAGCAAAGTTAAGATTACACACATTTCTACCTCTAGGTGTGAGAAAATATGCACAATGATTGCATTCATTACATAACTATTTAGAACTGGTGAAAAATACGATGTCTTTTCCAACATTTTTAAGTACACACATTAGGAGTCTTGCACTACTTACTTTATTCCTAAACATATAAATATTATTTGCATTCCCTATCTGCCTCTGTACTGACTTAACTCAGAGTTCCTTAGAAGTAGCCACGCATTTCAGAAAGTTAAGTCTTTTTCACTTCCAATGAAAGCACAATGCAAAACAAAACCCAGGTCATAGATTTTGAAATTAGTTCACAACTCTGATGAAGCACAGCACAGCGATTTCATTGTGATTTTCTCTTCACAATTATATAAATCCTGAAAAATAATTAGTATTTTTGATTCCTTCTTCTTTGCCTTATAGAGCACTAACGCAGTTCTAGTACAAGTAAAAACTTCAGAAATTTACTTGAAAATTACTGTCTAAGTTTCTCGTGGATATTAAACTCCACTTATCAACAAGTCAAAAGCACAGCTTTCACTGTGTGAACAGGTACGCAGAGCCCTTTCTTTTTTTGTCCAATGCCTGGTTTTGGTCTACAATATTTAATACTTTATTCTCAACTGGAGAGGAATAAAGTGCTCCTTTACTGAGGAAATTGTAGAAATGTCATTAGCATCCTCAATTAAAAAAAAAAAAAAACACAAATCAAAGAAGCCTCTAAAATCCCGAATATTTTAATATATATCTATACTAATACCCAATCATCATCTGTAAATGTTTGCACATCTGCAATTTACTGAAAAAAACATTTAAACAAAGACAACAACAAACAGATGGGATTTGTTGTTGTATAAACATGACTTTTTTCAAGACTTGTCTCAGTTCTATCAAATTGAATAGACAGATTTCAGTACAAATGCCTAGTTTTATCAAAGTCACAAGAGGATTTGTATTAATTTTATAGCTTGTTTGAAATTTGTCCTATTTTCAAGATCGTTATTTTTATTCTTCTCCTCATATTTTCTTAATTTTGTACTCTTCACTAGCAGTCTACTTTATATGATAGTGTAGCTTTCTTCAGAGGAAAGATAGGTTTTTTTTTCAGAATGAGACTGATGATATGAAAATGCATCTGACTTTATATGTGAGTCCAAACAAGAACATCTAATTTGTGTTCCATTTTCATTTATTGATTTTAGTACTGAATCACTACTATTGCCTAATTTCAGTTACTACACTATCATTACAGCTCCACATTTCTCCAAAGTTACCTTCGATCGGGATTTAAGATCCAAACTGTCATTCATATTGTGTGACATTGCCTTCTCCAACTGTTATTGGAGAGTAATTCTTAAGATAATGATATATTTTAGGAAATGTAGTACAACCAAGTATCTAAAGCAGGGAAGGACATAAAATGCATGACAAGCTGCAATATAGCAGCTCAGACCAATATCTTTTAGTAAAAAGTAAAAATTCTCATAGCTGGAGAATTAGGTCTAAAAATTAATCCTAGAGTACAGCTAAAGTTCTGAATTTGAGGGGAGTGAAAATATCAAGAGGAAAATTCTGTTAAGAAATTTCAAATGATACTTTTTTGGGAATGCTATTGAACAAATAGAATAATTATTTGCAGTATTTATTGATGAAGGGATGAAAAATATCACTTTTTCGAAGAAAATATTTTATAACAAACAGTAAAACAGTCTACTTTTTCAAATGTTAAAATCCTACCAATGTCGATTAACACGTGTATCACATCTACTGTCTTTCAGCTCAGATGCTGTTGTTTTTGAACTTCTCATAGTGTAACGATTTACAAAAATGTGACCTATAATACACGCTGCAACCTGGGTCTTTCATTGAAACTCTTCTATATGAGTCTTGGTCTATTGATGCATTTATTTTTAAATGTACTTTTAGAGTGAATATGGGGAGAAAAAGTCGTGCTTGAAAGTTCTGAAACTTCAAATTATTCTGATCGATATAATTATACCTTATGTGGCCAAAAGCTGCTATACATAGCTCAATGAGAAATCAGGGAACCAATGTTTTGTTGGTAAAGCCTATATACCATGAAATGAAACTTCACTTAAACAGTATTTTTTATACTTGGTAATTGTTATCATATTGTTATCATAAATTAGTATACAGTATTTTCTAAGATTACATGGTCTCAAATACTGACATAAAAATTTGTCCTTTTTGTTTATTTAACATTAACTAAGAGAATCAATCCTGTTATTTAGATTATTATATTTACAGATGTTGAGGCAAACATGTCCTGTCAGAATATCAGTAGGAAGTGCTCTTGTGTTATCAATATAATTGTGAATCCAGAGCATTCTGTATAATCACTTCAATGTATGAGTCGCTGTGTTTGAGTAAAATAATTTTTTTACTTTTCAGTTATCATTCTTTGTTTCTCCCAGAAGAATAAAGTTCTTATTTTATAATCCATATGTATTCAAGAAAACGAATGCCAGCCACTGGTGAGACTGATTTACTGAGAATTTTTACACAGTCCTTGACCTATGGAGCTTTTGAAAAAAATTATGTTGACTTTTTATGTACATGAGGGACAAACATAAAGTTGGGAATGGATTAAGGAGGACAAAAATAATCTTTTGTCATACAATCTGTATTTAGCAGAGGAAGACTCAATGGCATTAGGCAGCACAGTTTCCAAAAGACATCTGCCTAGAAGATGTCATGAAAGTTTTAAATGCCAATGCCTAATAGTCCTTTTCACCTGCCAGCAGTGTTGACCAGAAGCTAATCGGTGCTCCCTGACTATGGCACAACCATTGCATTTCACTGTAACTTCTTATGGGAATCTTGATCCCTTGACCACAGAAGAGCATTGTGCTTCATGGCTCTGGCAATAAATGTGAACTACAGGTTATGTAACAACAGACAGTAATGTAGCACATTTTTTTCCTCTATAATTTATTCTATGTAGAATCATAGAATCATAGAATCATAGAATGGTTAGGGCTGGAAGGGACCTTCAAAGGTCATCTAGTCCAACCCCCCTGCAAGGAACAGGGATATCTCCAACTAGATCAGGTTGCTTAGGGCCTCATGCAACCGGGCCTTGAACGTCTCCAGGGATGGAGCATCCACCACCTCTCTGGGCAACCTGTTCCAGTGTTCTACAACTCTCATGGTAAAAAATTTTTTCCTAATATCCAACCTGAATCTACAATATCCAACCTGAATCTACGATATATACTTTCAGATACTTTATTCTACCATCACAAAACAATGTTTTGACTGAACTCATCCAAGCATCAGAGCATCCTCATAAACAGTAAGCAAAACTATGAGTCATTTCTGCATGATCAACATTTTTGTCTAGGCATCTAAACATTTCACCTGATAGTGGATATAGATGTTAAAAAGAATAGGAGAAGGAGTTCATCGACGTGGGTTTTCATTGGAAAGTGAATCAAAGTAAAAGTGTAATTTCAATTTCAATGTCAGCTGAATTTCATCAAATTTTAGACACGTACATAGATACTCCTTTGCACTGCAACATACTGAACCATGAGAAATACTCCAGAGGAATTATAGAATCATAAAATGGTTTAAATTGGAAAGGACCTTTAAAGACCATCTAGTCCAGTCCCTCTGCCATAGGCAGGGACATCTTGCATTAGATCAGGTTGCTCAAAGCCCCATCTGACCTCCCTTTGAACCCTTCCACCCTCATCATAATGTTTGCATGTATCCAATCTAAATCTACCCGCTTTCAGTTTAAAACCATTGTTCCTTGTCCTGTCACTATAGACCCTGGTATAAAGTGTCTCTCCATCTTTCTTAGAAGCCCCCTTTAAGTATTGAAAGGCTGCAATAAAGTCTCTCCAAAGCCTTTTCTTCTCCAAGCTGAATTACCCCAACTCTCTCAGTCTTTCTTCATAGGAGATGTATTCCAGCCCTCCGACAGTTTTTGTGGCCCTCCTCTGGGCCTGCTCTGATTCATCTCTTTCTTGTGCTGAGGACCCCAGAGAGAGATGCAATACTCCAGGTGGGGTCTCACAAGATCAGAGGAGTGTGAGAATCACTTCCTTTGACCTACTGGTCATGCTTCTTTTCATGCAACCCTGGATACAACTGGCTTTCTGGGCTGCAATCACTCATTGCTGGCTCATATCCAATTTTTCATCCTCCAGTGTCCCCAAGTCCTTCTCTGCAGAGCTGCTCTCCATCAATTTGGCCCTCAGTTTGTATTGAAATTGTGAATTGCCTCAACCAAGGTGTGGGACCTTGCACTTGGTGTTATTGAACTTCATGAGGTTCACATGGGCCCAAGGCTCAAGGCTGTCAAGGTTCCTCTGAATGGCATCCATATTAACTGCAACGCTCAGGCTGGTGTCATCTGCAAACTTGCTGAAGGTGCACTCAGTCACCAATCAATGGTGTTTGTCCCAATACGGGCCCTGCCCTTGAGGGACACCACTTGTTACTGATTTTCACTTGGACATTGAGCCACTGACAGTAAGTCTTTGGATGTGGCCATCTAGCTAATTCCTTGTCCGTCTAACAGGTAGTCCATCAAACCAATATCTCTCCAATTTAGAAGCAAGAATGATGGGAGTAGGGGAGGTGGGGGGACGAGGGAGGGATTCAAAGGCCAAACAGAAATCCAGGTAGGTGACAGGTAGAAACTAGTGAGTTTATTTGAGATGTGTGCATTAGGATCAGAAAAATTTTGCTATGTAAGTACCTGCTTCCCTTCATTTTAAGGCAGTCTACGCAGCTAGGTCAGATGCAGACATTCACAGTCACGTGAGTTGAATCTTTCCACAAAGAGCATTCAGAACATTTTAGAGTTATTGCTATTTCTGACATGATTAGCAGCAACTGTTCATTATGAAGAATTTCAGAAGCTAAAGAGACAGATCAGCTATTTAATCTTACACTATCCATAAGCAGAGGCCAGCAGTCATCTGTATATAGTACAAAAGCTCCTTACTATTACTCCTTACTACTTCTTTGAATTTAAATGTAACAGATGGAAAAAGTTGACTTCAGTTAGACTAACTTTTTGTTTGGCTTTACTAACTTCTGCCAAGCTTGTTCAGTTGTATGAAATTTGTCTTTATGTAGGATTTGGTCAAACTTGAAATATAGCATGAGTTTCCTCATGGATAGTTATGCTATTACATTCTTGACTAGTTCGGGTACTGAATTGTGAATTGAACTGTGCAACAAAATCTGCTTAGCATGCATAGCTTTGTAAAGTCATCTGTAAACCCCCCAAACAACTCTACTTCAGTCTTCTGGTCAAGGTTTGTACTACCTTACAGGGACTTAAGAAAATGATGGTGACAAAGTATTTGGTATTTTACCCTGGAATATCTATGAACCACTCTAGATATGCAAATCTTGGACTTTAGCTACTTAGAGTTTTCCAGAACATCTTGATGATTTAATGCATTGAAGTTTAGGAATACATGTTGGTTTTTGGCTTGTGAGTATAAAATGGGATGATTCATACTTCAAGCTTCATATATGAGATCTTTTATTATAATAGCAGTACTATTCTTGCAGCACCTCATGCTGCATTCAGTTGCAAGTTGTAGGTATCTGGGATTGACTTACCATTTTAAGTAGCAACATAATCAGGATTTTAAATTGTCATTGAGAAATGTTAAGAAACATATTTGAGGAATTTGATATGTTTTTTTTTTTCCCTTTGAATGACCATAGCAATCGCAGAAGATATTTTCTCTGAAAGGTCACATGAAGTAGATGTTCACAGAGTACATTAAGTTGGTGTTGCTGAAAATATATTTCAAACTTTCATGAGTGCAATATATTAGGATAAAGCCTCTCAAATATATAATACTGCATTTTCAACTCAGCCTTCTTAAGCAGTAATTACATCAGAAGATTAAGGGGAATAAGAAACTGAATATGCAAATAAACTTTTTCTAAGATAAACATTTAATAAAACTCACCTTTTATTAAAAAAAAAAAAAAAAGCTAAAATGTGCCCTTTGAGATAGATCTAAATCAAACTTTTCAATTTGCAAGCTTGAATTTCAATTTACTGAATAAACTTTCTATGTTTGGACATCTTATTGTTTTCTTTCTGGCCTGACTCCATCTCCAGCAATTGTTAAATGATTTGTAAGAACTTCTCATATCTACTCAGCACTCAATAGACAAATGGCATTTTTTCCATCCTGTGTGTAAAATATTGTTAACTTTATCTTATATCTCAACCTTTATTTTATTATTGATGATAAGGAATTGACAACTGCTTTACACTAAGAATCTAAAAATAAAGATCGTATTTTGCCAAAGAAAAGTCCAATTTCTTGTATTGAAAGAATTGGTGAACCAGAAATTTTCTGAGTTGGGAGGTGTTATTTTGTAGCATAAGTTATGCCACCTGTTAACCAGAAATTAAGAATTTATGATGCTTCAAACAATAACAAACAATAACAAACGATTTTTTTTTTCTGGTGCACACAAGATCAGCCTTATGATAAAAACGTTTGCTCAGAATCAGAGATTTGTGTCCACTCAATGATTCAACACTTAAAAATCCTTTCATTGCTGCTGCATATCCTCCTTTAACTTGACAATCCACAGAAGGAGTTACAGAGAATCACTGTTGTTGAAAACCTCTTCACCTTAATTGTTATGGAAAGATTCCACGTTTAGAATTAGATGAGTTAAGAGAGAGAGAGATCAACATAGACCAAAACATGTATTTGTATACTTTTATACGTACTTTGTGTAGTTATATCTGTATTGCCTCTACTTCCATGAATATTTAACTTTCTTAATAGACTCTTCTGTATGAAACCACAAGAAAAATCTTTTGTAAGTCTAAATGTAGCATGTTTCCAATTTCTTTTATTCATTACACTATTGACATCTACAGTTCATCTCAAGAACTGAGTGAAAGATACTTTTCTTGGTAGACATCACACTGGATAAGTTCTATTATTTCATGATGTTCCATATCTTTTATTGCTCTATTTTTAATTATTTCTCAACAGACAGTTGTCAGGTATAGGTGTAAAGATTCGACTGGTTTAAAATTTCCCAGGTAACATTTATATCGTTTATAGCTAAAATATATAGTTAAACTCATAATTAAAAGAAGACAAGAGGCAATGGGCATAAACTGCAACACAAGATTCCATCTGAACATCAGATGGAATCTGATGGAGAAAAGAAACCTTTTTTTTACTGTGAAAGTGACTGAGCCCTCACAGTCTGCCCAAAGCAATTGTGGAGTCTCCATTCTTGGAGATATTCAAAAGCTATCTGGACATGGTCCTGGGCAATTGGCTCTATGTGGCCCTGCTTGAGCAGTGTGATTAGACCAGATGACTTCCAGAGGTTCCTTCCAACCTCAGCCATTCTACATGATTCTGTGAAAACAATGCATAGTTCAAATTTCTGCTTTCCAAATGTCTAAGCCATTGAACTGCTTAGAATAAGAGACTGGGTGTTTTGTTGTTGCCACTTCACAGTTAAGCTTTTTTAGACTCTTGGGTATATACCATCTGGAGTGGTGACTCTGCTTTCGAAGTTGTTGATTTACTGCAAAAATGTTGTTTCCCACAAGTCAGTCTCTGAGGATTCCTCATGTCAATTATTAAACAAGCCAGGCCCAAACTGCTGCATTTTTATTGATGGTGACAAGAAATGATTCACTTCACAGTATTGTCTGCATCTTGTTTAGCTGTTTCTTTTAACCCTTTGATATAGCAGACCAGTCGTCCTCTTCATAAAGACCATGGTTTTTTACAAGACATTGAAATTCAATTTTGGCATTTCTGATTTCCCCTGATTTTAATGATTAATCACAAAATATTCCTGTCTTTCTCTATTCTATAGTACGCATGTTTCTGAAGGAAATGTGGTAGGCCAAGGCAAAGCTGTCAGAGTCCACCTCACGAAGATAACAGGGTATGTGCACATGCATTGGTAAGAGCATTCTTCCTGGTGACCAAAGAGGATGGTGACCTCCCATGGCTTTCCTTAATTTATGGCTATCATTATCATTAGTTAGGCAGTGACTCTTCCTCATGTGATAGGAATAATTCAATGCATTAAGCAATGTCTCAAATATCTTTATACTTATTGAATCTAATATGAAACCTAGCTCCTGGTAGGGAAAAATGTAATTCCTTAGGATTTCTGTATTTTGTATTCGTGCAAAGAATAGTTTATATTTTAACAGGATATTGAAATACCTTTGTTTTGAAGTGCTTCATAGGCAAAAGCATCAGAAAACCTTTCAAAGGTTTTCCACAACTAATGTGAAGAGCTATTCTGAGTAGCAGTGTATTGTCTAGTAAGTACCAAAATCAGAGCTCTCTGAAGGAATGAAAAGTGCAAAAGTACCTTTGTCTTCCTTTCTATGAGCCTAGCTGTCGTGGTTTAGGCTGATCCGGCAACTAAACTCCACACAGCCACTCTCTCACTCCTTCTCCGGTAAAGTGGAGAGGAGAAAAATGTAATAAAGGGACTGAGGGTAGAGACAAGAACAGAGGGAGCACCCACCAAGCATGGTCCCGGGCAAAACAGACTCGGCTTTCTCAAAACAAAACAATTTATTGACGGTTTCTTAAAAGGACAAAGGGAAACAAAACCGGTTACTTGAGAGGATAAAAGGAAACAAGGCCAGATCTTAAAAACAACACCTTCCCCCTCCCCCCCCCTTTCCTTTTCTTCCCGACTCTACCTCCTCCCCCAGCGGCGCAGGGGGACAGGGAATGGGGGAGTGCAGGTTAGTTCAGTCCATGTTGTTACTGCCTCTCCTTTCTGAAAGGAGAAGGAGTCCTTACACCCTTTTCCCTTGTTCCAGTGGATTCCCTACTCACAAGGAAAATCCACGAACTTCTCCAGCATGAGTCCAGCCCACAGGATGCAATCCTTCCCCATCAGATTGCTCTGGTGCGGGCTTTACCACAGTCACGGATTCTTAGGGAGTTGTTGCCACTCACTCCATGGGTCGGCACACGGACTCTAGATGCCTCTCTACCTTGTCGTGCATCCCATGCTTCACGACTGGCCTCAGGCTCAGGCATCCCTTCCCTGACGTGGGCTTCTCCACGGGCTGCGAGTGGGTCTCTGCTCCACTGAGACCGTCCTGGCTTCAGGGGGGGCCGCCTGCCATCTCGCCACCGTTTGCAGGGGAAACTCAGCTCCGGCACACCTCCTCCCACTCCATCTTCACTGACCTGATGTCTGTGTGGCCGTTTGTCTCAGATCTCAGTCCTCTCTGGGTGAACTTGGCCCAGTGGGCACCCCAGGAGTGGGGTGTTCCCCGAGTTCCCCAAGCAGCTGCACCGCTGCCATCCTCAGCGGGTGGCGCCAGCCCAGCGTGGGCAGCTGCCCATCCGGGAGCTGGGGAGTGGGGGCAGTGCCCTCCTTCCTTCTTCCTCCTGGGCAAAGCACACCTTTCCGGTTCCTTTGTCCCAACTTAAATAGGGCAATTTGCAGAGGCGTCGATTGGCTCAAACCCGGAGGGGGATGGGAGTCCAATCTGGTGGCCAGCTCCTGCCACCAGAACCGCCCCCCCCCCCATCAAACCATCATACTAGCCCAGCTGGGAGTTTTAGAAGGGTGATGTGTTTGGTTTTGTGTTGGTTTTTGTTTTCTTCTTTTACTTACATTTTTTTTTTTTTTTAAATTATTCTTCTAGCTACTTTTAGCTTCGTTTAGGAAATAGAATCTGCTCAATCCAGATTATCAGAGCTTGAATTAAATTGCCACATAAATCTTCTAAAGCACTCTTTTGCTTCTTTTTACATCTCTGTTATGACAGTTAGTCATGACTCTAAGGAACCTACATATTCTTCATGCTCTAGATCTCCCTGTCTAAATGTTAGGGATAGATGGATGCTTCTCCCTAACTTTTCTTCAATTTCAACCCACTTGGTCATACCTTGTGGAATTAAAGAGCTGACATCATTTGTTAGATTCTCCATGCTTTCTTTCATCCAGATGTTTGTAGAAAGTAAATTAAGTCAGAGTGCACCATAGAATTCATCGAACAGATTTTACTTTTTGAACCAAATAAGCACAATCACAAAACAATTAGAAATCCTAATAAATAGAAGAAAGAAGATAGACAATAGATAAATAGTATTTTCTAAGCAAAGGAACTTGGAAAAGATTATAAAATTTTAGAATTCATAAAAAAGAAAAAAACTTCGAAACAAATTTGAGTTTACTGCTGGTAAGTACAGTGATTACTAACTAAAGAAATAAACCATAATAGAAACACACATTTCACTTGTTGGAAGTTCAAACAAGTCAAAGATGCTGTTACAGCCTTATTTCAGTAGCCTTTTGTATCTGCATTTTAATATGACCCTTGACTACGTGATTGCATACTACTTTTCTGTGAATGTCTGTTTCCGGTCATCTTAGTACATCTTTGACATCTTCAGACTCAATGTCTTAGTTCTAGCCTTCTCAGCCGAAGTTTTGCATCCAGTTTAACTCCTGGACCTTCCTGTGTCCTAGCGTATTGTTCACATCCCATCATCTAGGTTGACTGTTGTATTTGGTTTGTGTGGCAAGGTTTCAGTAGCAGAGGGGGCTACAGATATGGTTTCCCTGCCCTCCCTTCAAACAGACTAACCCTGTTAGAAGCTCCCCCTATGTCCAATAGAGCCAGTACCAACCAGTTCCAAGATGGATCTGCCACTGGCCAAGGGCGAGCCAATCAGTGATGGTGGTAGCACCTCTGTGATAACATATTTAAGAAGGGGAAAAAAAAAATGCTATGGAAACAGAAGTAGAGAGAGGAGTGAGAATATGTGAGAGAAACAACTCTGCAGTCACCAAGGGCAGTGAAGAAGGAGAGGGAGAAGCTCCTCCAGGCACCAGAGCAGAGATTCCCCTGCAGCCCATCGTGAAGACCATGGTAAGGCAGGCTGTCCCCCTGCAGCCCATGGAGGACCCCACACTGGAGAAGATGGATGCCTGAAGGAGGAGGCTGTGGCCTCGTGGGAAGCCTGTGATGGAGCAGGCTCCTGGCAGGACCTGTGGACCTATGGAGAAAGGAGCCCACGGTGGAGAAGGTTTGCTGGCAGTACTGTAACTCCATGGGGTACTTACACTGGAGCAGCCTGTTTCTGAAGGACTGCACTCCATGGAAAGGACCCATACTGGAGCAGTTCATGAAGAACTGCAGCCTGTGGGAAGGACTCATGGAGAAGTTCACGGAAAAGTGTCTCCCATGGATGGGACCTCACACTGGAGCAGGGGAAGACTGTGAGGAATCCTTCTCCTGAAGAGGAAGGAGCAGCAGAAACCACGTGTAACAAACTGACTGCAACCTCCATTCCCCATCTCCCTGAGCTGCTGGAACTGAGGAGGTAGAGAAATCAGGAGCAAGGTTAAGTCTGGGAGAAAGGTGTTTTAAAGATTTGGTTTTATTTCTTGCTATCCTACTCTGATTTGGATGTCAATAAACTAAATTAAATTTTCTCCAAGTCGAGTCTGTTTTGCCTGTGATGGTAATTGGGGAATGATCTCTCCTGTCCTGAATGAGCTTTTCATTATATTTTCTCTCCCCTGTCCAGTTGAGGAGGAGGAGTGATAGAATGACTTTGGTGGGCATCTGGTGTCCAGCCAGGATCAGACCACCACAACCCATTCTCCCTGCTGCTCCTGAACTTCATAGACTTATGTTCACTTTCTATATACTAATTTCTTCCCCTAATTTAGAGAAACAGTAAAAGTGAGCCCCTCTAAAAAACATTTAAAAGAAGGACAAGTATTCACACACCCACAGTTGAAGGAAGAAGAGATAACAGAATCGTATGGGTGTTATATGAGTCCTGAAAACAAAGAAAAAAAACATCCTATGTACCGATGTATCCTATCACAGATCTTTTTGCACTCTTTCCTATTGTCACCCCTTTATTTTTTTCAGACTTACTAGTCTTTATTTGCACACCAAGAACTCCCATTTCTGTCCATTGATCAGATCTCCACCCCTGCTCATTACATTCAAAAGAGATGGCTTCTTCTTCACTACCATCAAAAGCCTGTATCTATACTCTCAGCTGTACATCTTCACGAGTCTCGGAGATTCGGACCCGCCACTTCCCAGACTTTGAGGTGAATTGTTGCTCCTTCATTACTTGTTTCCTAGCTTTCACTCCAAGTGACATAAGTGTAGGTAGGGACTGGCATGTCCTACCTTTCCCAACTCTCAACATAAGATCAGGATGAAACTGACTTTCCAGAAGAGCAGATAATGCTACCAGAAGTACAAAGAAGCTGCTCTTTATCCTTGGACATACATACTTAAAAATAAACAACTGTACTGCAAATTACTACTGAAAAAATAGAAGAAGAAAAGACACAAGAATGGCTAAGAAGAGAATGAAGACTGGGCAGCTTGCACTAGCCATGTGCCTAGACAGCAAAAAAACCTGCACCACAAGCTTGTTGTCTAAATAGTAGTAGAAACTGAAACTACATTAGGAGAAAAAGAAGTTGTGGGGTTTTTTTTTTTCAATTGTTCAGAGCAAAGTATTTATGTATTTTTTTCTCTAGCGGGTGCTCACCAAATATAGTAATTAGTTATTTTCAAATTCAAGAATTAGATGATTGGAGGTAGCGTAACTGATTTCTTCATAATGTGTCTTCTAGATTAATTTGGGGTCCGCACAAAATTTATTAAATTTTGTTCACCACTCATCCCCTCTATTCACAGAGTGGGGAGTTTAATAAAATGTTGTCAATGACAGGAAGAAAAACAGTAATAAAGAGGAGAGAGATAAAACAGAACGAACTACTTAGAGTGGGACAACATAAGAGATTTCATTTCTCACCCCTTTCCTTCCATGGTCAAAAGTTCAAAACATAAAATATTATTGTGAGCCACCTTCTCAGACCTAACTTCTTTGTTCAGCACTCTCTTTTCTCTAACATTGTTCAGAAACTTGGCCATCTATAGGACAATTACGTTATTTCTTTCGCATAAGAAAAGTGGTCTCGTGCTGCCCAGCCTATTCAGTAGTTCCTGTTTCATGTAGCAGAAGCTATTTCTCCTCTATTCACACACAATAGATAAGACATCTCTCTTTCCAGAAGTTTCTTCAGCTTTCTCTTTTATATGCTATGAAGCATCAAAAGTTAGTCGACATTGCTGGAAACTTGGGAGAGTTTCACATGATCTACTAAATCTCTACAGAAAATGAAAATGTTCGGCAGATCAGAGTTTGAGAACTGATGGATGAATACCTATAAATATTATATTAAATGCAAAAAGCTATGTTAATTCTATATTAAGTATGCTGAGTTAAAGTCTCAAAGTCAGCCAAATTCCAAGGTTAAGAGTTCCACACTTCGACAGCAACTCCTGACAACAGTATAGAATATATATTTAATAGAAAATGGAATAAAAAATAAAATATGCAGAAAGGAATTTCTAAGAGACAATATATAGAAACATAGAACAATAAGCTAAAGAAATAAAATTAAAAAGTAATTATATGACAAAACAATTCCTTTATAGAAACAACAAAGTAAAATTTAAAAAATGGACTAAACAGTTCAAATTATAAAAAAAAATTCAAACGAGCATTATCAACAAATCATACTAGCAAATTCCTCTTATCCATTCTCTAGCAATGTGAATATATGAGCACATATACATCATTCTTATGAAATCTTCAGAAACATTTTACTTAAAAGAATATCTTCAGTATATAAAGGTTATTATCTTAACAGCTGAAATATTTAGTTTTCAGTGTTTATCATAAACTTAAAAAAATGCAGCAATCTCAAAGCTTAAATATTCTTCTTTGTATTTTCCTCTTTATGACAAAATTCATACAATTTAAATGCACTCCTAGTTTATACGTAACTGTTTATATATCAGTTTTTATTACTGTGGCACTGTGACTTAAAAGCTTTTATAATAGAGAACATATGTCTGCTTTTTCTCTGATAGGCAGTAGAATTGTAATAAACTGTGATGCTTCAATTTGTTTAAATTTTGAAGTATGTTCAGATTAAATAATGAATCCGACATTAGACTACTGGTATGTTTTTTTAATGAACTCAGGCCATTTTGGTACTAAATGTTTGACATATACTGTATGTCAAAGTAGCAACATTTAACAGGACTATAATGCAAATACAAATGAAGCAATACTGAACAAATACAATACAGCCCTGATAGAGTTAAGTCTGGCCAGGGACATCAAGGGCAACAAGAAAAACTTCTGTTGATATGTCAGTGATAAAAAGAGATCTAGAGAAAACGTAGGCCCTCTCCGGAAAGAAACGGGGGACCTGGCTACCCAGGATATGGAGAAGACTGAGGTTCTCAACAACTTCTTTGCCTCAGTCTTCACTGGCAAGAGCTACAACTGCACAGCCCAAGTCACGGAAGGCAAAGGCAGGGACTGGGAGAATGAAGAACCACCCACTATAGGAGAAGATCAGGTTCAAGACCATCTAAAGAACCTGAAGGTGCACAAGTCCGTGGGACCTGATGAGGTGCATCCGCGGGTCCTGAGGGAACTGGCAGATGAAGTTGCCAAGCCACTATCCATGATATTTCAGAAGTCGTGGCACTCTGGTGAAGTTCCCACTGACTGGAAAAGGGGAAACATAGCCCCCATCTTTAAAAAGGGGAAAAAAGAAGACCCAGGGAACTGCAGGCCAGTCAGTCTCACCTCTGTGCCTGGCAAGATCATGGAGCAGATCCTCCTGGCGACTATGCTAAGGCATAAGGAAAATAAGGGGGTGATTGGTGACAGCCAACATGGCTTCACTAAGGGCAAATCCTGCCTGACTAATTTGGTGGCCTTCTGTGATGGAGTTATAGCGTTGGTAGATAGGGGAAGAGCAACTGACATCGTCTACCTGGACTTGCCCAAAGCATTTGATACCGTCCCACACGACCTTGTCTCTAAACTGGAGAGACATGGATTTGACGGATGGACCACTCAGTGGATAAGGAATTGGCTGGATGGTCACACTCAAAGAGTTGCAGTCAACGGTTCAATGTCCACGTGGAGGCCAGTGACGAGTGGTGTTCCTCAGGGGTCAGTACTGGGACCAGTGCTATTTAACATCTTTGTTGGAGACATGGACAGTGGGATTTAGTGCATCCTCAGCAAGTTTTCAGATGACACCAAGCTGTGTGGTGTTGTGGACACACTGGAGGGAAGGGATGCCATCCAGAGGGATTTCAACAGGCTGGAGAGCTAGGCCTGTGAGAACCTCATTAAGTTCAACAAGGCCAAGTGCAAGGTCCTGCACGTGGGTCAGGGCAATCTCAAGCTCAAGAACAGCCTGGATGGAGAATGGATTGAGAGCAGCCCTGACGAAAAGGACTTGGGAGTGCTGGTGGATGAGAAGTTCAACATGAGCTGGCAATGTGGGCTGGCAGCCCAGGAAGCCAACCGTATCCTGGGCTGCATCAAAAGAAGCATGGCCAGCAGGTTGAGGGAGGTGATTCTGCCCCTTTACTCTGCTCTCATGAGACCCCATCTGGAATACTGCGTTCAGCTCTGGAGTCTCCAACACAAGAAGGACATGGAGCTGCTGGAGCAAGTCCAGAGGAGGGCCATGAAGGTGATCCGAGGGCTGGAGCACCTCTGCTATGAAGACAGGCTGAGAGAGTTGGGGCTGTTAAGCCTGGAGAAGAGAAGGCTCTGGGGTGATCTTATAGCAGCTTTCCAGTACTTAAAGGGGGCCTACAGGAAAGTTGGAGAGGGACTTTTTACAAGGACGTGTAGTGATAGGACAAGGGACAATGGCTTTAAACTGAAAGAGGGGAGATTTCGATTAGATATAAGGAAGAAATTTTTCACTCAGAGGGCGGTGAGGCACTGGAACAGGTTGCTCAGAGAAGTTGTAGATGCCCCATCCCTGGAAGTGTTCAAGGCCAGGTTGGATGAGGCTTTGGGCAACCTGGTGTAATGGAGGGTGTCCCTGCCTATGGCAGTGGAGTTGGAACTAGATGACCTTTGAGGTCCCTTCCAACCCTAACCATTCTATGACTTTATAATTGTGACCCTACGCACTTGTTTGTAGTATTGTAGATGCCATAAATAGAGTCTTAATCTATATGTAAATTAGATTATTTCATACTATGAAACAACATGAAACAACTGCTGGAATGGTTTCTTTAAAACAGCCGTTAGCTGCCTGTAAAAAAATAAATAAAAGGCTTTTGCACATTATCTGTGAACCACAAGACAAAACCTTCTCATTCTGCTTAGTTTAGCTTAAAGTTTCTCATGGTATTCATATTGGGGGACAACTATAGATTTGGGGCCCTCTGAATCTTCCTAATGAAGCCATGCTTGCCTTTCTATTTTAAGACTCACAGCTCTGAAATTTCTGTTGTCATGCATCTACCTTTAGAAACACATGAACTCTTTTGCAACATCAGTGTCACTGCTACTGTATTTCATTGGTATTTCAGAAACTGTTTTCATGGCGAGGAACAGAGTTTTGCACCTGTAGAAGGACATTATATGGACTAAGTTATAATCAGTCCTTGCCACTGTGAAATGAACTGTCCCTCACTACTGCATGCATTTCCTCCAGCCTGCTTAACAAGCCAGTGGCATCAGCTTTGATAAGTCACTGTAATGACCAGGCCAGTCTCTTTGACTTTCCCTGCATGTGAAGTCAGTCAGCATTTGTTTTCTGGCTGACTACCACCTTCTAGCCTCCTGCCCCAAAGATGCTAAAAGGAAGTAAAGTCATTAACTGTTCATCAGTCCTGTGGTTTCCCAGTGCATATCTGAATCAGCTAATCACTTAAAAGAAAGGTTGCATTACATCAGTTGCATCACAAAGTTTGCTTGTTAGTTCTTTGTTTTTCAGCACATAAAATAGGATAAATTTAGTTGCTTTCGGGCAGATGTAATCTAGACCTCACCTATCTGAGTGGTGATTTCGGTAGACTTCACACCTGAATTCTGTTACTTACAGACAAATCTGATATACTGAGCAGCAGTTTCTGAGGACTGAGTAATTTTCTTCCTGCTCTGCGAACTTCTGTGGGCATGTGTAAACTCTAGGGGTCACATCCAAGCAAATGTTGTGTTTGCTCTTAAAGTGTTTGAATTTGGCCCCATGCTGGCCATTCTGTCAGTTTTAGGCTGGAGGTTCAGGGCAATATTTTGAGAGAACAAAATTATTATATATTAGTTGTATTCATTCATTCACCATGAAATGTTAACAGTAATGAACTGCATTTGTTAGAACTATAAATCAAATCTCATAGATAAGAGATAGCTACAGGATGACTACAACAAAAAAAAAGTTACAGTAATGTTTTTGGAAATTTTCTAACGTAAGTAATGATGGATTTTTAAGCACAGTTGTTAAACATAAGCTAGGGACAGACAATCTACTTAAATTCCAGAGGAGTATTTACTACTGAGTACTGGAAAAAACTGTTACATTGACAACTAATCTCGGTCACTACAAAGACTAAGTTGTCATGAAGCTTGCGAACGTATCCCATACTAGGAGATCAGCAAAGTAAGTGACATGTATCCACATTCACTTTTAAATGTCTAAAGTTCTCTTCAGAACATTTGCTTTAGTTAATTAATATAAAATCTCATCATTGCTTGTATTAAAGTTTTCCACTAAGCCACACTTTTTCTACAAAGGGTATGAGAAAAAACAGTGTCTTACACCTGAATGACATCTTCAAGTACTATTGCACTTGTGATTAAAAATTAGTTCTATCTATTTGCATATAATGAAAGAAATTTGCTTTCATTATATGCAATAGTAGCATAAAAATGAAATGGTCAAATAACATGAAAGGCAAGCTTTCAATTACTTTTCAAGGCAAGCAATGTCAATGTAATATCAGTACCTGCCTTCTGCAGAACAACTACGTCTTTCAAAGTTACCAAGGAAAAAAAAAGAAGTTGAAACAGCTGAGAGAAGCCCAGCACTCCAGCAACTCCCTCAAGGGAACCAATATTAAACAGAAGGCTGAGTGATATTATTAATTATTCTGTAATTTCAGTAAGTGAGTCATGGTATGAATTGATCTTGATAAATTCTTTTGAGCAAAAATTACGGCTTTGTTCTGTTTCAGGAAGTGAAAGGTGCTGTTTTGCTAAAGGTGCTATTGAAAAGGTGCACTTCCAATTTCTGTGCAATTTCCAAGGCTGAATTCCTCAGCATAGATTTTTAATTTTTCTTATTCAGTTTATTTTTCTCATACCAGATTTGATAAATTGACCTAAAGATTCAGATTTATTCCTTCATTTAAAAGGAATTTCTTCTGCCTTTTGGAATGCCAGGAGACCATTGCCTCCTACTCTTCACAATAACTTGAACTGTATCTTTGTCATCCTGAGGTCTATCACAGCAGAATTCCTTGAGTCAGTAACTACTGAGCTTAGTAAAACAGGAGGAAAGTATCAGCGAGGAATAGCAGTAGCAGACTGGACTGTGGCTGAAGTTATATTGGACTAGTGAAAAAGACAACCCAGAAGTGAGACCAAAATGATATGAAAGAAAAATCAGAAGTGATAACACAGGATGACAAAGATATATTGTTAGCTACATACACGAAATAGTGAAATGAGTTGAAATCTGGGACAAATTTCAAACTTTTAATTGTAATATCCTCTCCTTCGGGCTGCACTCAGGCTTTCAGTGTTGCAAAATGAATGTTTTCTAGTTTTGTGATAAAAAAACCCCAAGAAATTATCAGCTGGCTTAATTTACCAGTTTTAAAATTTAGAGCAAACAGAATTTTATATTCATCAGCTGATGTTATCCTTATTAAGTCATGTTGAAATACTCAAGAGGAAAAAAAAAGCTAACCTGTGTATGAGACAGGAGAAACGTTCGCTGCAGATCAATATAACTAGCATGACATTTCAGTTACTGTTAAATATTCTAAGAAGAAAAAAAGTAATCTTTCTATGGGGAAAAATATTTTTTTTCTTTGTCCCAGTACAAGGGATTCTTTATAATATATTGAAATAAAGAATTCAGGATTTTGGATTTAAAGTATAACATTGGTTTCCGAATACTGAATCTTAAACTTTGAAGTGATTTCTAGGTACAAAAGTAGCAAGAAGAAAAAAACTTACTAATATTTAAAAAAAAAAATCAGAGGAAATTTTATTTTAAATTACAAAAACTCGGCGTGCAATTTTGTAACATTCTGTCAAAGATATTACATAAAACCAAACATGTCTTTCTGTAACAACATCCAAATTCAGTGGCTCCATGAAAGTAAGCTACATTCAAACACATAAATTTGTGTTTAAGCCAACTTTGAGACAGACTTCTTAAAATTAAGTGATGGGGGGGGTGGGGGGCAGGGGAAGAGAGAGAGAAATGTAATGGAATTATATCTGAGATTAAAACTGATTCAACAGCCACAGTGATAGTGAACATTAACTGTCCCTTTATGGTGAATCATAAAGGTAATTTATAGAAAATATGCCATTTTTTAATGTTTTAATTTTGTGAAGATTACTGAGAGTTCCTTTGCTTTAACATCCAAACACTTTGACATATTAAAATAGGGTATTAGATCAACCAACTATTTTGAAAAATCTGTAAACAGAGTACTGGAAAGAAGTTCCCCTTATAAGTACCTAATGCGATGTGTGTAAAATCCTCTTGTATTTACAATGTTATTGGAGCTGTCTGTGGATATCTTGTCTTCAGGAAACAAAGTATGCTATTTTATAAAATACTTATTGCTATACTCAGAAATTTCTTAGTTTGTTTGGTAAATGAGAGATGACACATAAAATGAGAGTACCTGTATGTATTTACTTATTTTCCATTTGAAAAGGATTTCATCTAGTGATGTTTTGTGGAAATTTTCCGTTCTGTACAACTATATATGGAATTAGTAGGCAAAACTGAAGATGTGTATGTCATACAGTGTAGAGACATTATTATTTTTACAAATATATTTCCATCTTTCCTGTATGTGTTTTACAAATAGCTGATTTCCATTGTTGGCTACTGCTGTTCCTAGCAGAAAAAAGTCAAAACATTGTGTGTTTATACTACCACTCATTATTCACACTTTTTATGCAATCAAATAATTAGCTCCAAATTGAGCAATTTACATAAACTGCAGTACCAGTTCAGCAAAAGATGTCATGTGTAGGAGAGAGCAACTTCAGTGTATGTGACTCATAAATGTATCACTGAATCCTTGTTTCTGCATCTTTTCAGTTGGATCTTTTCCCTTTACTGGCTCATTTACTATGCTGATCGCATTGGAAACTTACTTTTGTACAATGAGGCAAGTATTTCTTTTAGTTTCATCAGCTTCTTTGCTAAAAATAATAATAAAAATTTGCCTCTTCATGTTTTCCTCACTACTATCCTTGAACAAGTAAATGTGACTTTTTTTACGGCAAAAAAATCAGGGAGCTTTACTGCCAGGAGATGATTTCATGATAAGAAGAGTTTGCTGGCAGTATCAGCTTAAAATATTCCATCCCCTTCTTGCAATAGTGACAGGAGGTAGAATTATTCATTTTAAATCCTGAATCAGTTTGCTGCTCCCACTCACCAAGTGACTCCACCGGTAGCTGTTGCCAACAAAGTGCAGCAGCTTAGGGAGGCAGGAATGGCGAACAGTAGTGGCAGGGAGTGGAAAGAAAAGTGGGAATGTCTTAAACCAGGATTACTGGATATTTTGTATCAAGCTGTCCTGGTTTTAGCTGGGACAGTTAGCTCTTCTTTTTAGCAGCTAGAAGAGTTCCGTGTTTTGGTTTTACTCAGAGGCTCGCTGAGAAGAATGCTGATAGCAAGCTGATGTTTGTGGTTGGATGTGAAACTCCCAAGGACTTTTCAGTGTGCCGGAGTGCAGAAACACGGCAGGATAAGGGGGGAGCATAGCCGGGACAAGTGGGACACGATTCCCCTTGTGATTTGTGGTGGAATTTTAGATTGAGGGCCAAACTGGCCAATTAGTATTCCATATCATGCAGCGTCATGCGCAGTATAAAAGTGAGGGGCAGCCGGAGAGAAGGGCTTTTGCACTTTGGCTCTTTCAGTGCTTTTTGCTCTTTTGCGCTTGCTGCGCTTTTGCTCTATTGCTTTTTTTTTTTTTCCTCTCTCTCCCAGTACTCCCACTCTCGGAGTACTCTCTCTCTTTCTCTCTGTCCCTCTCTATTTCGGGGCCTCGCATTCGTCCGGGATTGCAGCTTTGGGACGAGACGGGCTTCGCATACGAGGGGGTGGTGAGCATCTACACTGTGTATTAAATCATCTGTATTAAATTGTTCTTATCTCAACCCACGGGTTTCCCGTTTATCCTTTAATTCTCTCCCTCATTCCTGGGGGTTGGGGGGTGGCGTGGTTTGGTTGCGGAGCGGCCTAACCCACAACACAAGCAATTACGGTACAGCACGTGTTTGATAAAGTAATGAGCAGTACAACAACAAATATTTGGAAGGCAAGACAGGGAAAAAACAACCCAAGGTTTCCCATGAATATTTTGACATAAACATGGAGAGTTTGTAAATGCCCGACTTACAGTGATGAAGCTAGATAAATAACTGCACTTTTCCACTGGAGTTCACAGTTTGTAAAGCTGTCACTACTGACACTTGGTTGATAGCACTGGGGAAATGACCGCTCACAGCACAACAAGAATGCAGATTGAATTGCTTTGACTATGGGTGTCTTGGGAGCTTGCTAGACATTTTATCCAGGAACCAAGTCCTGTCACTTCTTAAAACAGCTGGAAAAAACTACCCTGTGATACAGATCATATTCTACACATCTTTTAGACTACTAATCTCAATGATCTCTAATGATGTAACAACTGACAGCTGTAGTAATTCTTGTTGAAAGTATTCTTAAATTAGTTTGCATTATGCATAGTTGACTGTTGGAAAAGACAAAAATAATTAAGAGACAATAAATTTCATATCTAATTTTAATCTTGACAGGAACAAGTTAGTCTGAATCACAAAGACTCCTGTTATTCCCAGAAATGTAAGTCTTTCTATTTGCATTACACAGTTGTTACTTCTCAGTCAGAAATTGGAAGAATGCTTCAGAACTTCATCTTTCATACATGTACACTGATCTAGGTAAATGTATTTGTTATTTAAAGTTAAAAACGGTACAAAAAAATTAAGATAGGGAGATCTATTTGAATAACACTAACTGTATAGTTTTAAAAATTTCTCTTTGTATTTTATTCATGCTGTATAATAGTAATTTAAAATACATACAATTGAATAATGTCATATTATACCACATATGTAATGTGATAGGTATTAGATATAGATGTAATAGGTAATCTCATAATAAGTGTTTCTAATGTATACATACGTATACCTTAGTATGTATAAGTATACATTATATATAATATATATTATCTGCATATATAATAATATATAATATATATAACCTGTAAATATAACACTAAATAATATATATATTTAAATATTAAACCATGCCTATATTTCTGTGTATATATATTTTTACATACTTATCTATACGTCTCTTTCTAGATCATAAGCCAACCAAAATGGACTGAAAAAACGTAAGCTTCAATGAAATTAAGGAGTTGTACAGCACACTGAGAAGACAATGGCACATAGATATTGCTAGTGCTTTCCAAAGGTGAGAACATGCAGCAATGACTGGCAAAGCACGATCATAAGAATTTTAAAGCCCTGCCAAATAAGGCATTACATACATATGTAATCAACCTCAGAGGTTTCCTAGAAAATCAGTCTAACCTATCCAGTGATTAGAGATATAACCTAGTTGATAAGAGTACAGAGGGGTTTTCAAGATTAATTTATTCTAATGAAGAATGAAAGTGACTGTGACAGTCATCCTATCATTATAAAATAAAGTATTATAAAGGAAGTCAAAGAGAAAAAGTACTGAGAAAAATTGTTACTGGAGACGAATGTTCACGTTTCCTCATCAAACACACTGACAGTCCAGTATAGAGTTCATTGTACTTTACAGGGCGACGAAGCAAAGACAGGAAACAGCTATTCAAATTATTTGCTCAGTCAAGGGTATCAGGGTAGTATGTTCTAGGCTCTGCAGACCACAGCTGTTCTCATTTGTCCCTGAAAATGGGATGCAACACTCTGTGTAGCATGTACAGAAATCAGTATATTTGGCAAGTTCACAGCATAGGAAAAGAAACTTTGATATTTATCTAAATTAGAAATCTGAGAATCACTTATAAAATGAGAAAAATGTATAAAGTAAAACACTGGGGGAAAGGGGGAGATAAAGAGAAAACAGAAAACTCTCTTATTCACCTTTTAGATTTCGGGTTATATTAATGTTTATGTTTTCATTCTTCTGTATTCATAAATTTGAAATAAAAATAAAACCTTTTGTCCTTGAAAACAGGAACTGTAGCAAGCATTCAAATAATTGATGCTATGTCTAAAACCACGAAATCTGGCTGTGTTCTCAAGACTCATTTATCCTATTGAAGAGGAAGGTGTCTGTAGAAATCACGCTATCTATTACAAAATTAAATTAAAAATATTAAAAGTGAGTAAAACCACCAAATTAAACCAAACCAAACCTAAAGAAGTGTGTCTTTCTGCTGTGGTCCTGTCATTCTGAAGTCCTAGTTAATGGAAAGCTGCTAGTCTGTAATACTGTTTATTTCTTTATTAGGAGTGAAAACCTGTGAAGGTAGTATGAGAATGTCTCATATACCTATTCCTAAACTAATTCAACAAATAAGTTTTCACATGAAATATGTCACCATAACAATAAATAAATACAGAGATCTTCTGAAATTTATTTCTGTGCTAGAAAAAAAATAAATATGCAGCTGACTGTGTGTGGGAGCAATGTGTCAGAACTAGAACAACAGGCATATTTAACAAGCTATTCGCTTATCAAATGTGTGACATAAAAATGTGCACCGATAAAATCAGTATTAATAGACAGCTACTCTTGCTATAGTAAGTGCAAATGCTAAGGTTCAGGAGACATTTGCCAAAATTTACTGTAGTAGAGGAGGCCTAAAATGATTTATTTTTTCTCCAAAGATGCTTTCCATCTACTTTTCCTGTGTACTTTGATCAAACTTTGATGAGTTTTCTGCCTATCTAACTATGAAAATTGACCCTCAGTAACTAAGATTAAATATTTTGACCCTCATTTTTATCCATGTTTTTGAAGAATTTCAAGGCATAAAACTTACGTTTGTATTCCCTTATGCATTTATGATCCTAAATATGCTCAGCTGTTCAGTGACAAATAAGAAATACTTTCCCTCTAGCTATGTTCCTGAACTTTTAGATGATCATCTTTTCCATTCTCTAGAAGAAAGGGACTCAGAAGACAGGTTCCTTAATTGTGGATCATAATTTTATATCAGAACTAAATTTTAAGTCAGGTAGCTCTTTTAACATTAAATAGACAAAGCTAAAATGGTTAAGGTCAAATTTCTCATTTTCTCGTTTCTCATTTTTGTTTAATTAAGTTATAAACATGTCAGCTAGTTCAGTATAGAATAAGTTTATGGTAAGAGAAGATATTTAACAGATTTATTTCAAAATTAATCTGTAAACGTCTTCTGTGAAAAGAAATATGTGATTTATCATTATTTAATTAATCATCTTCTCACTCTTAAAATGGCATAAGATTTCCCCAGATTACCCAATTTTAAAAAAAGAAAAAAAAAAGAAAAAAAAAAACTTAAAAAGAAAGGTTGACCTCTGATGTTCAAGAATGGACATCATATAAATAATACAGAAAACTTATTATAAAATTTAGGAAATTTTTGCAGTGTTTTTAAAACTTTAAGATAGACCTCAAGTTATGGGGAAAAAGTATCTTAGATATGTATTGCTAGTTCTCAGTTTCATTTAAAATTCATTTAGAGTTTGTCCCCTTTCACTAGAATTAATAGTGATTACATACATAATACAGCTTTTCTGCCAGCTGTAAGTCATCTTTACAGAGTTATATAATACAAAGGAGAGTAAAAGGGTAAGATTTAAACTAGTTCTTGGACTAGAAAGTAAGTGGTTATGGAATTAACTACTTAGACTGCTTTTGAAGTTTCTATCATTTGAAAATCTTACTATGGCAAAATTCTCCAAGTGCAATTAAACAAACAACAGTAACAGCTCCATGGACCAAATCTGACTTTAAATGTGTAAAAGCCTGCACAATATCTATTGTATTCTGAAAATGGTATTAAACATAATATCGAAAGTGTTTTTTTCACAGTACTTGCTGACAAATTACTGCACAACTGAAATTAAAAGTAGGTCCAATTTATTATGCCCAATTCTTTTAAAACGCTAGTGATGTTAAAATTTGATTAACTCATACCAGGAAAACAAGTCCATTAGCTCACACATCAGTGGAAAACCATTTTGTGTGACAGACCATCAAATGCCAACTATGAAGCAAATTAATATGCTACCCCAGGAAAAATTTATTTCAGTAGAATTTTAACTACTTGTCAAAATCCTATTTAAAGCATATTATAATATTTCTGTATGTTTTAATGCTGTTGCTGATGAGACAAAAAGGAATAAATCATTTGAATTTAATTTCTGCATTAAATTTGCTCCTCTTTCTATTTCAGATGTTTATAAATACACAAACAATGAAATAAACAGGGTTTTTTTTAAAGCTTTTTTTTTTATATTAGGTTGCCAACCAAAATGCATAAGTGAAAGTTCTCTTGAGAGATGTGATTAGAATTCCTCTGGGGTTTTTTATGCCTAGAACCTAGTGTCAGGAGACTTTAGAGAAACCATTTTGATTCATTGTTCTCCATGACAGTACCTTATTTCCAAAGTAGCCTGAGAAATAAGCAAACAAACAAAATAAATAAAAAAATCTTTAGTACATTCAAAAGGTTTTTTTTTTTTAAAGAGCGATTTGCTTTAAGTTCTATGATAATACAACTTTATAAAGTTGAACAAAATCTGCTGTTGGAGTCTCACTAGTGTATCTGAGATGGAGAAAAGCAGCCTGAAGGCAGGAATGAACCAACTAGAGGAGTTTGCAAATAAAGAATATGATTTTAGAATCAGAAATTGGCACAGGTACCGTTTATCAACAGCTAATTCTCCCAACCTCTTAATAGTGAGAACGCTTGTGCTATGTATGCATCAGTAAACAGTTTTCATAAATTGAAAGTGCTCAGGATTTATATTGACATAGCAAGAATTGGATCTTGATTATAGGTAGATAGATTTTTCTATGGGAAGCTGAACCAATGTTATGGTCCCTTTGAAATCTGCTTGATTTTAGGTTAAGGTCAGGTTGGTAGTGCCATGATATGTTATTTGATAAGGGGGGAGCTAATCTGAATGCTAGGAGTTATAAAATGTTCTCATATAGTTCTGAAAAATAGGAAAGTCTGCTTCAGGGTTGGATCTATTACTGAAAATACGATACTTTTGGTACTTGCAGTTATCGATAAAGATTGTCATATCTGCCATACTCAGTCATTCATCAAACACTACATCATGTAAGAGAATAACTGACTGTTTCAAGGTTCCAAAGAATGTATGGAAACATGCGAAAAATGAGTGGAGAAGCCTTTGAACAGTCATCTAATCTAATATTTTACTTTGGTTAGGATCAACTGAGTTAAAAATACCAACACCATTAAAGCATATAATTATTCATATTTTTAGGTATTTAGAGCAAGTTCTGCACATAGGCAGTTTCAATTCAGAATTATACAAACTTGTATCTTGATAACATATAAAAGAACTTTGAGAACAGGAACTGGCACCTTGAATATGGAGAGGTTATTCTAGTAGAATCAGAGTTTAGGGAGATAAAGGAAGATAAAGCTGTTGATAAATTTAATCCTGTATGTACAAAAAGGTAAGACAAGATCATGCCAAGATAAATCTATAATGACACAAGAAAGAAAAAAAACAGTTTTCTCACAGATTATAAATTATATAACTTGAAATATGTGAAGTAGGAGGATCTCATAGAAAATGAATCATTGCAAGTGTGGAGAAAGAATTTTAGAAGTTAGAGGTTTCTGATCAAGAATTTTAATTTATTCTTTCAAGACAGGGGCAACAACATCACTGGCAAATCTGGTAATAAGGGTTGAAAGGACATACGCAATTGGCCCTTCAATCAAAATCTATAAGGAATTTGCGAATATTTTTTGGCAATATGCTATCACAACCTCAAAAAGAATGTCCAGTACTACTTAGCAGGTTGAAAAGGAAGCAGTCATCTAAAAGAATGTATGGATTTGTTGGCACAGCATAATCCACTCAGGTGGCTACGACATGAAGGCCTGGCACAGGTACTGATAATCAGACAATTTTTAAACTACATGAAAGTGAAGTAAAATTTAAGATTAGCTGATAATCCTATTGGATTATTTGTTTGTATATTGTGAAATATTCATTTCATATTTGAAAATGCATCAACTACTGTGTGGCCACAGAATTTGAGAATATTATTTTTATAAACTGTATTTGCAGTAAAGATTATTCTCTTCTATTAAGTCATGTTGGTAAGTAGTGTGTCTTTCTGAATGGTCTCCATGAATTATATCTGACAACTCACTTAAAAGGTAGAGTTGCCAAAAAGAAAAGTTATTCATCTCTTGTGAGCTAGGTCCAAAGAACATCAATCCTACTTGGAAGTTATCACTAGAGAAAAGTTGAGATTTATGTTCAGGTCATGATCAATATCCTTAATTTAACTAATGGAGACAAACTCTGGCTCCTCGGCGTCTTGTCTGCCAAGGAATTTAACCTGAGAAAAAAAGATAAACTTTACTCTCTGTTTTTTACAATTACAACATGGTTTAAAAAAGGCTTTAAGAGAGAGAGAGACGCTGAAGGAAACAAGGTATTTTACATAAAGATTTAGAATATCCAAGGTATAGGTAAGCACAGTCACAGCCCTTAATCATGAACTGATCTTTTATATATATGTATTTTATATATACACATAGTTTTATATATATGTTTGCATGTGTACAGCAAGTAGTTAAGGAACTCAGACATCATAATAAAAGACAAATTTAGTGCCTCTTCCACTCTGAGCATTTGTTTATTGTGAGCGGGTTTTCTTTAATGATTTTAGGGTTGATACGCCCTGAATTTTTCTTAAATTTATTGGTCAATTGAATAAGAAGTTTTATTGTTTAACACTTTGTTTACATTTGTGCTTTTTAATACCTTTGTATAGAATATTTCTTCACTTTTTTCTTTATACTGTATTTTTCTTTTGCTGAATATTTTTGTAAAGAAGACAGGAGATTAAGACTATTGTTAATAATTGGAGAGAGCCATGAATATATTTAATAGAGTACAAAAATACTGTGGACTTAAACAAGATTAGAATTGTCACTGTTTGAAAAATGTTACGTGTGATTAATCAGAAAATAAATACTAAGAGGCAAGACACAAAGAGCGTTGCTAAGTGTAACTTCAGACGTGAACACTTTCTCAAAAATGAATAGTAGGTTCACCTAGAATCCCATTTATTTCTACTACCAAGTAACTATGGGATAATATCAATTCATGCAGAAGAGGCTGAAACAAAATCAAAATGATACTCACCCTCCTCTTTAATTCATGTTACTTCCAGCAATGTCACCTTTGCCACAAATTGTGTAACCATGACATACAAATAGTTTTCCTTTGCTTCTTTGGACAACACACATAAAAGAACCTTACCTCTCTGTCAGGGAATGTAAGGATACAATTTCCTATTGAACTGGGTGCAGTTATAAAAGTAAAAATACGAGAGTATAAATATCACCATGAATCAAAATTAATGTAAAATTTAATAGCATTCATGCTTGGATCACATTCACTGTGCAGTATTGTCAGATATAAGTTACATGCATGCTATAGTTTCAATGCAAGAGCAAGATTTCACAGCAAGGGAAGTTTACTTTCTCATTTCTAAATTAGTCCATGGTCCTTCTGGTAGTTATGGTCATCTTGCAGGTCACAGTGCTTCAAGACCAAAAGCATTTTGCAGAACTGGATAGTATTTGTCCAAAATATTTGTGATAATACTAGTGTCTGTCATTCTGTTTCTATTATCCTCTTTTCAGAACTGGTATCCAAAACAATAATGAAGAAATTTTAGATATGATAAGTGTAGCATCAAGAGGTTTAAGTCGATACTTTTAAGGAAGAAACTACAAATACAACATCACCTTATCTTCCACCCACTGAAATTCAGCTGTGATCTCTGAATTTAACCAAAATCCACCAAGGGTCATCAAAATATGGTATATGCAGTTCAATACTGAAAAGGTCTGCTGTCCATTAAAGCACTGTTATGCTCAAGCAAATAGCAATTAGGAAAAAATCATTGCTTGTCTCACCAGCTGCCTTCACTGTCTTAAGACAAAAGCTTAGAAAAGTGGCTGGTGAGAATAGTGAAGAGTCCAAAGATTTTTTATTTTCATCCCCTTCATCTGATGGCCAACCTAAATATGGAACTTACTGCAATAGCCCTGATTGTAGGCCTATACAGATAGACATCTATATTGCTTTGGATCTTCTTCTCACTAGATGAACTGCCTATGAGTTGAGCAGAAAGGCATAGCTTAAATTGCTCCATTTTCTCCTCTCCAATAGATTACGGAGTGTGGATTTAGGCAATTGCTCATCTGTACCCAGAGACCTCTGCTCTGTGAATCTCCTTTGAATTGCTCTTCAATTATGTATGTGATGCTGCAAGGAAGGAGAGAGAAAGATTAAGTGGATGGTCGTGTCAGCAAAGATGTGAATGAGGCAGAGCTTTGGCACTTTTTTAGACTGCGATGTCTTTGCTTTATGGATGCATTGCCAAGAGTGAGTTTTTGATTGAGGGGGATGGTTTCTAGAGCTATAAGCAGAAAAGAGAATTGTGATATAAGTACACTGAGAGAAACCTTTAGAAGGATAGATAGAGATGGAGAGGGTGAGGTTATTTCTTCATTATTTATAGTAATCACTCTTATTTCAAACAGAAGATTTTAGTATGATGCTGAATACCCACTGAATATCCACTTATATATCCATCACTTTTAGTAACATTAGCCCTAAATGGCCCTTTTCGTTTCTGTCTCATTTTAGCCTTGCAAAGCTTCTGGAAATCTCATGCTAAGTAAAAGACCCAGAAAATACATTTTTGGAATTGGCATCGATCATCTACATTTATTTTCTAAATTCTTTAGCCTCCTGTCTTGTAACTTAGATAGATGAGGGCATGTAACACAAAAAATTGTTGATTCTTCTATTCATTAATTTTTAAAATGAATAAACTCTAAATAGGAGATTGATGTTTAGTAAGTACTTCTGTGAACTGTTATAGGCTGAAGAATCAGATATTTTGATTACAATTTAGACTTCTTCAAGTCATGCCAGAGTTCTTTTAATTTATTTTATAGTTACAAGCTAACCTTTTGAAGCAAACTTCCAGGAAAACATTAATTTAAATAATTAGTGTAAAAGAAAATGAGGGATTAATTTTAAATAAAATTATATTCATCACTAGTATATTTTTTATTTATGCAACTAATAATAATAGTGGATTCATTGTCATGTAATGAAGCTGACTGGACACCTAAAAATGGGTGTTACAGAGAATGGGATGCTAGTTGTTGATTGTGTTGAAATTAAACTCATAGTTCACCAGTCAATAACACAAAGTGATTTTGAATGAGGGCTTCAATTAATGAAATATCAAAATTAACTTTAAGTATGATTGTATCCTAAGCTAACAGAAAATTAGTCATACTGCCTATAGTTTGTTAAAATGGATAGGACTCATTCATTCATTTAAAACAAGCCAAAACAGCCAAACATTTTTTATTGAATCAGAATTTTTTTTTTTTCAATTTTCACATGTAGCAGAGGCAGGCAAGAGAAAGTGGAACTTGCCTTGTTAGTTACCTTGCCTAGTGGAACTACCTTCAGGAGTTTCTTCAAACCTCACAACAGTCTCCAGCTCTTGAAGAGAGCCCTTTTCCTGTGCGTGCATGAATATGAGAAGGGAAGGCCCAAGCCAACTATTGATAAATTACGTAGCCAGTAGTGCTGTGCATTGGAGGCATATCAATATCACAATAATTTACAGATGGATGGGAAATTTGATTGGCATCAGTAATGACAATTAGGAAACAGGAAAGAATAAGAGGTAAGTAGGGAGGTGCAACTATCCAGGGAAGGTGCTTATTATTGAGTAAGAAGGGCTCTCATACTAAACCACAATCATCACAACAGACTTGCATGGTCCCAGTTACGCTGTCCATTTAATGACTTGGTCCACAGTCAGTAAGACTCCAGGCACATTGGACTCAATGCTGAAGCATAAGTGCTTTGAGTACATGCAGTGGCCAAGCACAGTCACTTTTAGAAGACCAGGTTTGCAGCAGCCTGGGAAGAAGACGTATAGAAATCCATGCCTGTATCTATAATCACAGCAGCCGGACAATGGATTACTGATTTTTACTGACCAGTTACACACAGTTAGTCACAAGAGACCAGTTATTCTATGTATGAGAATAATACAGAATTCTAGTGTCCCAACTCACTTGCAGTGCGATTCCTCTCTTACAGTGTATTTCCTTATTACCCAACAGACAATTGTCATAATGGATGGAAAGGCAAAAGAATGCATTTGTCCTTATTTATATACTGAAACAGAATGTTTCTTTAATATGTTATAAAAATATTCATGAAAAAAATCATTAATATACAGATTAAAACGTATTAGTAGTTCGCATCATCCACGCATTAATGTAGTGCTTCCTCCCTGTATTGTTTGGATTATTCCTTGTGGCATTTTGCATTGTCAAGCAGTATGTTCCATGTCAGAAACACTGTTTCTAATTTTAGTAATCTACATACATATTTGCAGTGCCTGTTCTGCAAATGACTCTCTGGAGAAGTCAGTGTTACCAGTGATGATGACAGATAGGGCAAAAATATATATTTCACTGGTTTGGCAACAGGCATAGTACAGAATTTTCATACTAATGATTTTCAGTATTTGTTTAGCTTTTGTGCAGGGCTTGTACTATCAAATTATTAGATGTTTTTAAATAATTTTTCTAAGTTTTATTTCAGGGTTTCTACAGCCTTATGTGAACTTTTTCATGTATCGTCATTTTCATCACCTCTATGAACTGTACATATATGCAATTTGTACTAGTGACCTATAAGTATGAATCACTAAGTCAATGCGTAAACATGATACAAAAAAATGAGGTTACATCCAAGTACAAAACTGATATGTAGTTTTAGCTTATAAATTATGAAAAAATATTCATAACTCACAAAAAATAATTACAACGTAAATGAGATTTAAAAAAACTGCCAAGTTGATTCTATAATTATTGATTATAAGTGAGAGTGTTTTTACTGACTGTAAGCTTCTTATATCAGAGAGGTGGAAAGTAAAATCCTTCATTTTGATAATTTAAAAAATAATTACAAGAAATGGATTAATTTCTATTTGAAATTGATTTCCGGTCACTCGTAAACTTTCTTTCTGAAAATATATTTTGGGATTACAGTACTTTGACACTCAATAAAATACAGGACA
The DNA here is from genome assembly GCF_009769465.1 of Tauraco erythrolophus. NCBI lineage: Eukaryota > Metazoa > Chordata > Aves > Musophagiformes > Musophagidae > Tauraco > Tauraco erythrolophus. Next base: position 49,791,332 of record NC_141468.1, read on the forward strand.
TATTCATCTTTACAAGAAGCTCAATTTTAATAACCCTGAAATTTGAAGTCAACAGCATATTCATTAACTCACTGTTTTGCCACAAATTGTATAGTTGCCTAATTGAAATAGAGATTTTCTAAAGCTAAAGCTATCAAACACTAAGCACGTGCTATCATCTTACACAGTTAGCAGCTTGTTAAAGAAGAGCAAACCACTAACAGGAATGAATGGTTGCTTTAACAATGGAGGATTACCTGAGAAATCCCCTGGCAACCTGTGAGGGAACCTGTATTTTTAAGTATATTCATAGATGGATGATCTGGAAAAGATATTAAACAATGAAAGAATGTATGATGATATCAGAATTATTCAGAATAGTTAAAATTAAAGTTGACAGCAAAGAGTTGCAGAACTATTTTATGATATTGGGTAACTGGACCATAAAATGACAGGAGAAATTCAGTATAATAAGCGTAAAGCAAAAATTAGGAAAAAAGTCAGACGTGTATATGTGCATATATAACAATGAGTTCTAAATAATGCACTAGCAAAAGCACTAAAGTAATTGTGGTTAATGTTATGAAAACAGCAGTTCTTAGCAGCAGTCAAAGTAGTGGGGTTTTAGAAGAGAGGAAAAAACTATAAAACAAAATCATAAAACATTACCATGTGTTGTGGTATTTCATAATTGTGTAATTCATACGTATCTTGAATGCTGAACATCTTTCAAGCCTCAACTCAAAGGAAAAAGTACAAGTAAAAATGAAGTATGAAAAAAACACTATACGAGGAGAGATTAAATCAGCTAGAATTTTTCATCTGGAAAAAGAAATGATTGGAGGAAAATATATGACTGCAATATAGAGACATTAATAATGCAGAGAAGGTGCGAAAAAGGAAGTGTTATTCACTGTTTCACTTAATACAAAACCCGAAAATAACCAAAAGAAATATTCAAGAAGAATTCTTGAATTGAACTGAAAGTACGTTTTTTTTCACTCAATGGGTAAATGAATTGTAAAACTTACTGGCAACGTGCTGTGCCAACATAACTGCTGTTGCAGTTATTAAGTGATATCAAACATAAGGATGTAGAGACGAACTCCAGTTCAGACGGTCCTAAGCTACAGTGTATCAGAAGCTGTGAGGTTAAACTGAGTGAAGTATTAATTTATTCTCGCATTCGCAATTGGCCACCGTCTAACACAAGATGTTGGAGTAGACGAGCCTTTTATCTTGCCCATTACTGTTGCTTTTACGAGCATTTCGCAATCTGATCCTTTCTTGAGGCTAACTAATGAGAGGATGTGACTGCTGCATTTTGATATGGGACTATGTATGAATAAAATTGATCAACTGAAAACCATTAAATTTGTATTGCTCTATCTGCACACATGTGCAAACGACTTTTATCTTGTTATAGCTATTGTTATTTCCCTGACAGTCCTAAATAGTCACCATGTTACAGTCTGTTGTAGAGACAGATAAATAGAGATGAAAGACAAGGCCCCCATAAACGATAAGTAAAACCCTTCGCTTTGACTTTGAAAGTTACAACCTGGGTACAAAAACTTGGTTTTATTATTTGCAATGTAAATAGATGTGTACATTGCCATGGTAAATACTACATTCTGATACACATTTTAAGATCATCACTGAAACTCAGGCACCACAAAACTGAATACAGAGGAGTTGGGAGAAATTTAAGTCTGTAGAAGTGGCAGATTTTTTTCTCCCTGAAACTTGCAGAAAAGTGGCAAACTACAGCTTCAGAGTTCCCTGTGATTCTATTCAAAGTATTCCTGCCAGCCTGAAATGTCTTTGTCTGTGTAACTGAGAAAGATAAACTAGTATTGAGTCATGTGTTCTTTAAGAAAAGAGCAAAGGAAAAAACCTAAAGGATTGCTATGGCGTTTATTCCATCAGTGCAGAATTGTTCCCTGGTGTGTATTTCAAGCATTGGACTAGTCTGCCTTAAATGGCTAAGCAATAAGTTTATGAACTACTTATTACAGGGAACCCTATTTTATGCTTAAAATTAATATATCTTGAAAGCATTATCCTAATGTACAATACTGTTTTCTTGATTTAAATCACGTTTCTCTTGGAAATCCCTCCTTGCATGTTCTTCAAGGACATGCACGTTACTATTATAGGGGAAAACAGTAGCAACAGCCTCAATTAAAATGCCATTTTTACTACATTTTAAAATGTCATGGTTTGATGTGGAGGGGGGGGGTGGTTCTGGTGGCAGGAGAGGGATTTTGCTCCCTGCGACCTCCCCGGTTTTGGATCCGGGTTAGGCTTAGTTCTGGCCACCGGATCAGACTGCCATCCCCCTCGGGGTTGAGCCAATAGGGCGCCTCTGCGAATTGCCCTATTTAAGTCAGGACAAGGGAACCGGAAAAGGTGCTTCGCCCAGGATCGACCAGAGAAGGGAGGAGGGCACTGCCCCCGCTCCTTGGCTCCCGGCCGGGCGGCTGCCTGCGTCGGGCCGGCGCCGCCCACGGAGGATGGCGGCAGCGGAGCCAGCTGGGGAACTCGGGGGCACCCCACTCCCAGGGTGCCCACTGGGCTGAGTTCACCTGGAGAGGACTGAGATCTGAGAGAAACAGCTGCATCGACAGCAGGTCAGTGAGGATGGAGCGGGAGGAGGTGTGCCGGAGCCGAGTTTCCCCTGCGGCTGATGGTGAGATAGCAGGCGGCCCCCCTGCAACCAGGACGGCCTCGGTGGAGCAGCGACCCACTCGCAGCCCATGGGGAGACGATGCCTGAGCCCGAGGATGGTCGTGTTGGGGGCACGGCAAGGCAGAAAGGCATCTGGAGTCTTCGTGACGACCCACGCCGGAGCGAGTGGCTACAGCTCCCTAAGTACCCGAGACTGTGGTAAAGCCCACACCGGAGCAATCTGTGGGGAAGGATTGTTTCCAGTGGGCTGGACTCATGTTGGAGAAATTTGTGGATTTTTCCTCGTGGGTAGGGGATCCATTGGAGCAGGGGAAAAGGGTGTAAGGACTCCTTCTCCTTTAAGAAAGAAGCAGCAGTAACAGCACGGAATGAACTGACCTGCACTCCCCCAGTCCCTGCCCCCTGTGCTGCTGGGAGGAGGAGGTAGAGCCGGGAGGAAAAGGAAGGTGGTGGGGGGGGGAAGGTGTCGGTTTTAAGATCTGGTTTTGTTTCTTTCTGTCCTCTCAAGTAATCGGTTTTTATTTCCCTTTGTCCTTCTAAGTAATCATTAATAAACTGTTTTGCTTTGAGAAAAGCGCTGCCTGTTTTGCCAGGACCATGGTTGGTGGGTGCTCCCTCTGTTCTTGCCTCAACCCTCAGTCCTTTTTTTTTTTTTTTTTCTCTCCTCTCTACTTTATTGGAGAAGGAGAGACTGTGTGAGTTTTAGTTGCTGGATCAGCCTAAAACCACGACATAAAACAAAAATCTTTCCAGTAGAATCTTCGATACTATGTCTTTATACATTTCTGAATTATTAGCCTTTAGTTTTAACATGTTGTGTTCTTTATACTCCTTGTGTATAAGGGATTCTGACGATGACTTTTATAGTAAGGTCTTGTAGTATTTATGTCAGTGTTATCCAGTCTGGTTGAACAGGTACTGAGGGTGGCAAAAATAAGAAAGGAAAATTAGCAGAATAAGAATATATTATGAAAAAAAGGTTCCATTTTTTTTTTTAATTAATTTATGTCTCTACAATGGTACACACAAACCTTAATGAGAATAAGGTATATTTTTTTTCTTCAGAAGCCTTAAAAAAGCAAAAAATGCTGCTTGTGTTACTATATTTATACACATAAATCTGATTGGTATGTCTTCCCTAGATGGAAGTATATGGATCATCCGGCTCATAAATCCAAATCAAGTTTCTCGGCAATGCCCAGCACACAGGTGACACAGGGGGGTTGTAGAAGCCACCCAGCTTTGTATTGCATTGAGGCAGAGACGACCCACGGGCAGCTGTGTAGATGGCTCAGCCCTGAGTTGTCTGATGAGTCAGTGCTGCGTTATACAAAGAAACAAAACTTGATTTGAGCCTTGAAAGCCCTCAACAAAGAATATGCCCCGAGTCTCAATTCAACCATTGTCCGGTTCCTGAGATAAGGTATTCAGGCACAATCGATAAGGGGAAACTCCCTGTCACACCCTTAAAGACCCTTAAAGATCCTTGAAGACCCTTGAAGACCTTCAAAGACACATCCCCCTCAGGCACAATCGATAAAGGGAAACTCCCTGTCACACCCTTAAAGAGCCTGCTCAGGCATGGTACCTACACAGTCACGTACATCAGGGGACAAAAGCCCTACGATTTGGGTTGGAAACGGGGAGTTGCTTCTCCAGCTACACAACTAGTCTATAAGGAGATTCTTTCCCCCCTGGATCGGGACGCCGGCCAAGGTAACTTCCTTGGGATTAAGAGCCCTTACCTGAGGGGGTAAGTGTTTTCTTTTTTCTTCTTTTTCGCATGCTTTAAGGCTAGTGCGCTGTGTGCGCTCTCGCTCGTGTGTGTGTAATAGCGCATTCTGTGACTCTGCTGAGCTGTAATAGCACATTCCGTGACTCTCTTGTGTGCCGTGATAGTGTGTTGTAATAGTGTATATTTTGGTTTTAAATTGCGATAGTGCATTCCTCCGTTGTATCTATAAGAACCTGTAATAGTGGCGTATTGAATCTCCAAGTGCAGTTCGAGTAAATTGTTATCTTGAACCTTACAGTTAAACCTGTAAGTGCAGTCCGAATAGACTGTTTGCTTGGACCTTGTAGTCGAGTCTCTTTTCATCACAGGAAGAACACTAACTGGTTCTAGCTGTTGTACCTTGTTCTTTTTTTATGTGCTGATTTGCTAAGATAAAGTAGGCTTCACGTACAATGAAGTCCATCTTGTGTGGGTCCCTTTTCCTATGAACAACTTAGTACAGATATTAATAGCAATAAAGCTTCCATCCAGAATAATATACCTTCTGGTTCCCAAAGACCTGATCTAGGTGGGACAAGTCAATAAACCAGAATTTCCTCCAGTGACACATAAGAGAATGATAATCAGGGGTCCTTTCATAAGGTAAAACGGCAGCAGCGTGTTCAGTGAACAGATCTTTCACAGCAATCTTACTAACAAAAAAGAAAATAAAAGGTGTGGGTTTTTTTTTTTTTTTTTTTTTGAGAAATCAAGCAATGGAATAACAGTATATGTAATCTAGCTATAGTTGATAGTAAGGAGTGCTTCTGTAGGAAGAATGTTATTCTGATTAATATAATTATAATGAATAAATTAAAAGCAAAATATGCAGAAATTGTTAAAAATTACTGCATCCCGAACACACAGAACATTCAGTCTATAATAATTCTTTAAGAACTATTCGCAGTATGCTAGTTGTAAATCGAAGACTTAGCCCAACACATGCAGACAGTTAAGTTTAACAGTGCAACATCAGGGCACAAAAGACTCATGTAACAAAACCACAGAGAGCAAATTTCCAGTATGCTCAAGGTAAGATGTATATCCAGCATGAGTGAAGATAGGCACTTAGTTCCACTTAGAAAATCTTCGCATTTTATAAAGCTCTGTCATGCATGAAAATGGATGTATGGAGAAACATAAAAAAGGACCAAGAAATCATTCCAGATTTGATGTGTCTAACAACAGTAATGAAATTAACTGTGGAAACTGCACAAGAGAAAAAATCTTCAAGTGGCAGCAAGCAAACATTCAGAAAAGAACTTGCAAAACAGAAATGGTGCAGTTAATGCAGTTAAAATTCTACGCTGACAAGGAAATAAAAATGTAAAGAGAAAATTCTCAAACCATGGGCAAAGCATGACTGCTGCACATTGGGGTTCCAGTGCATGCAGAACATGAGCTTGTTTATTAATATGACAAAATTATGCTCAAAAGGAAAAGAAATCATTTTCTCTTGCTTCTGGATATCAAAAAGCCATCAGCATATATGTAGCTTGTGATGGCAAAATAACTGAAAAAGCCATGAGATCCTAACAAATATCTTGACAAACCATTAGCTTTCACACAACCTATATGTGATATTAAAGCTATAAAAATATAACAAGAAAAAGTATAAACATAGAAATTCTTCTAACTGATCTGCTCTCACAGTATTTTAAAAGAATGCAATAAAATAGGGGAAAGACTAAAGGAATCAGTTCACCTTTTATACATCCAGTATTTTAAAATACGGTATTGATATACGCTATTAGCAACTTCATGCCTCATGAGCAGTTCCACCAAAAATAAAATCTTTATCATATTTTTAAAAATTTTACTCTTATTTTTGATCATCTTCATCCACCATCAATAATGGCTTTTAAATAATAAGCTCTTAAAGAAAGGTTTGTAATAAGACCCCAAGATAGGGTCATAATCTTAAATGAACTTTTCAGGAATTCATCATGTTATAAAAAGTAATGAAAAAGGTCAATTGCAAACATCATTCTAATAGGTTTCTTCCTATTCATTGTCCTCTGTTGAGAGATTGATAAGCATACTGCACCACTCCTTTTTAGTTTTACCTACTACTTTTAGCTATTATACTCAAAGCTGATTTCGTTTTCAGTGCAGGTGCTAGTTTCTGAAAAGGCGCTTTTTTTTTTTTTTTTTTTTTCCTTTTGGGATGCAGGATGATGGATGATAAAGAATACTGTCTGTCAAGGTGCCACTCTTTCTCAGCTCCTTCACTAGTCCAGCTTCTGTTCAATGCCAAAGGAAACAGGAGACATCGTAGCTTTGCTTTGCATTGAGAGTTATACCTTTTATAAATAATTTCTATAGGTATTTCTGAATTCCATGTTCATGTCTTTCCACAGATTTTGACCAAAATACCAAAGTTTTAAGAACTATTTTCATTCATTTTTGTTTGCAACACAATAAAAAAGTTTTGATCTTATGATAGCACTATAGTTTAAATGTTCAAATAAGGAACTTAATAGATTATGGATTGTAGATCTTGCCGCTGAAAATATCAACCTAGGATGGTATCACTACCTCCACTTATTTTTTAAATATATATATTTACAACCATTTTTTTCTAAAAGAATCTTGTTTATTAGAAGTGCTCTCAAAGATATATTACCTCTATATAAAAAGTAAAATGAAAGTTATGTTAGGAATGAAGTAAATAAAATTATAGACTAATACAACAAACAACAAATTTCTAACAACATCAGCATGAACAAAGTTGCACCCCAAACTCATATAGTATTCTGATGGTTGCCAGGGAAAAGAGCATGTGCTTAAAGTGATAAGAACTTATACTGATTTTGACTAGATAATGTCTACGAAATGTTAATTTTATGTTGGTGATCATTAATTTAGCTATTTCCTAACTTCTCCCAAATCATACACAAGTTCTACCAAGTGTAAATAATTCTTACAATGGAAACAATATCTTTCAATAGTCTCCCTAGACTGTATGATGAAATCAAAGGATTTGAATCCAAATAGAAAAGAAGAGAAACTCTTTATGATACAAAGAAAAATGAAAGTTATTTTTTTCAACTCTTCTGTAAGAAGAGCATCCGTTTTAGGAACCTAAATGCGCTGTGCAGCCAAACTGAGATGATTACTCAGAGTGAGCAACTAACCTAATCATGAGGGATTCAGAACCATCTTCTGAGCAAGTCTTATATCTCTAAGTACTCTGTGTGAAGCATAGGCAGTATAACACTCACACTGAGACAACTGAAACAAGGTGATTAGAACAAAACATACTCTCCATCATTAGGACAATCACCCCTGTATTTCTTTCTTTTATACAGGAACTTCTGGAAAACTGGGAAAGGAGAAAAAAACATCCAGCAGAGGTTCTCAGGGAGGACTGAAGGAATACTCTGGGGAAAAAAAGGCAAGAACAGAAAGCAGAGCTTGCTAATATGTCTGATTAGATTAAGAAACTTTCAATAAAGCAGGAACATGAATCTTAGTGTCCAGCAATGTCAAAGAGAATTTTCCCAACTGCTACTTAATACAAAAAGAATTGTAAATAGATGTCCTTTAACAAGAAGCGATATACTGAAGTGTATTTACACTGAAGTGTTGTGCTCGATTTCTTCCCTACATTCAAACAAACACAAAATTGAAGTAACATGAAATCTTAAAGATTAAGCATCTTAAAATCTGATAATGTGTGGTGATTCATAGCATCAAGTTAAATATGATTGAGCATAACTTAAGAGAATCATAGAATGGTTGAGGTGGGAAGGGACATCTGAAGGTCATCTGGAGTGTGTCCAGAGGAAGATGACCAAGATGGTGAAAGGTCTTGAGGGCAAGACTTGTGAGGACCAGTTAAGGTCACTTGTCTTGTTCAGCTTGGAGGAGAGAAGACTGAGGGGTGACCTCATTGAAGTCTACAGCTTCCTCAAGGAGGGTAGCACAGAGGGAGGTGCTGATTTCCTCTCTCTGGTGACCAGTGATAGGACACGAGGAAATGGAATGAAGCTGCACCAGGTGAAGTTCAGATTGGACATTAAGTACAGGTTCTTCACTGAGAGAATGTTTGGTCACCGGAGCAGTGGTCACAGCACTGGGCTGTCAGAGTTTGAGAAGCATCTGGATGATGCTCTCAGTTGTATGATTTAGTTTTAGGTAGCCCTGCAAGGAGCAAGGAGTTGGACTCGATGATCCCCATGGGTCTCTTCCAACCTAATATATTGCATGATTCTATGATCTGGTCCAACCCACTGCTCAAGCAGGGCTGCATGGAGCCAGATGTCTAGGACCATGTCCAGATGGCTCTTGAATATCTCCGAGGAGGTAGATCCACAACCTCTCTGGGCAGCCTGTGCCAGTGCTCAATCACCCTCACAATCAAAAAGTGTTTCCTGATGTTCAGACGGAACCTCCTGTGTTTCAATTTGTACCTTTTGCCTCTTGTCCTGTCACTGGGCACCACTGAAAAGATCCTGTCTCCATCCTCTTCACACCCTCTTTTCAGCAATTTCTATACACTGATAAGATCCTCCCTGAACCTTTTCTTCTCTAGGTTAAAGTCTCAGTTCTCCCAGCCTTTCCTCATAGGAGATATGCTCCAGCTCCTCAATCGTCTTAGTGTCCCTTTGTTGTCTCCAGTACCTCCATATCTCTCTTTTACTGAGGAGTCCAGAACTGCACACAATGCTCCAGGTGTGGCCTCACCGGTGCTGAACAGAGGGGAAGGTTCCTCTCCCTCAACCTGCTGGCAATATCCAATGCAGCTGATGACAGTATTCACCTTCTTTGCAGCAAGGGCACATTGGTGGCTCATGTTCAACCTGGTGACCACTAGGACTCCCGGTCCTGTTCTGCCAAGCTGCTTTCTGGCTGAGTGTTCCCCAGCATATATTGGTGCATGGGTTGTTGCTCCTGAGGTAAGGTCTTTGAACTTGCCCTAGTTGAAATTCATGAGGTTAAACTTTAAACATTCTTGCTCTGTATGTGAATATGTAGATTTAAATAGCAGATAAAACAAACACTTTCAAATGCTGCCTAAAGAACAATGTCTAGAGGTGAAAAATTACCTTACAAAGATTTAATACTGTACTTCCGTAGTTAAGCGGGGCTAGTAACATGAGTACTCAATAAAATTAATAGGAGCGAAAGTCAGTCTAGACCAGAGTATCAGTCCTTAGAGAGAAGCACAGTTTTGTGCTGAGAGAAGACTATAACTGAAAGACGGTTACAGAAGTCAAAGATAGATATAGAAGATTACAACTCAAGATGAGTTTAGATCTCTTTGCTTGCCATTATTAGTAAAAATGACACCAATAAACAGATGTGTGATTAAATAGTAGGACAATACTTAGTTTAATAAACTTAAGTAATAACCATAACCGTGAATATACTGAGGATCAGAGAGTATGGTGTCTCACCAAAATTCGAATGGCAGCCCGTCGGAAGGGCCCATGTCAGAGTAGCTGATGTCCAATCTAAACACATACGCAATTTCTAAAGCAAAAAATCTCATATTCTGTACCAAGTTCAAAGTAAAACCAGAAAGTTATTTTTTTGATGTATCTACAGCTATTCAATTGAATTGAAGAAAGAGATCTCAGCTCATATTTCGGCACTAGTGTCAGTTACTAAGTACTTCCAAAGGATGAGTATGTGGAGCCAAAAGGAAAAAGAACTTAAACTTCACTTCCTTTTCTCCTCTTTCTCTCTTTTTTTTTTTTTTTTTTTTAAAGTGGTAATATCCAGCCAAGTCCCCAACACAAGAAGGACATGGAGCTACTGAAACGAGTCCAGAGGAGGGCCATGAAGGTGATCCGAGGGCTGGAGCACCTCTGCTATGAAGACAGGCTGAGAGAGTTGGGGCTGTTTAGCCTGGAGAAGAGAAGGCTCTGGGGTGATCTTATAGCAGCTTTCCAGTACCTAAAGGGGGCCTACAGGAAAGCTGGAGAGGGACTTTTTACAAGGGCGTGTAGTGATAGGACAAGGGGCAATGGATTTAAACTGAAAGAGGGCATATTTAGATTAGATATAAGAAAGAAATTTTTCACTCAGAGGGTGGTGAGGCACTGGAACAGGTTGCCCAGAGAAGTTGTAGATGCCCCATCCCTGGAAGTGTTCAAGGCCAGGTTGGATGAGGCTTTGGGCAACCTGGTGTAGTGGAGGGTTTCCCTGCCCATGGCAGGGGTGTTGGAACTAGATGATCTTTAAGGTCCCTTCCAACCCTAATGATTCTATGATTCTAATATGAATTTAAAGATTTATGGTGAAATTCAGACACCATGGGATTAAAAGCAAATTTCCCACAGACTTCAACAGAACTTAAACATTCCTCTTACTTTACGTTATGACTAGCAAATCTACTTCAAGAATCACTAAAAAAGAATAAACAATTCTGCTCCTCTTGTGAAATATTAAAAGAGCTTTTTTCAAACTTTCAATGATTTATGAGGGAATTGATGGTATCTGGCCTCCTGCAGAGAGCACTTCACTGGAAAATGAAAAAAAAAAAAAAATTCCACCACTACTGCTTATGTTGACTACTAAAAAGATTGTTCTTAAAAACAAACCGATCAGACTATGTATTGTGTTTATGAACAGCATTCTATAATATGAGTTTTGAAAGAAATATGTTGTAGCTATGATGGCAGAAAACAAACAAATTTTATTTCAGGAATGGCATTACAGCAAACAGTCTCACAGTCATTTTGACTTACTGATGTCTTGAAGGACTTACCAGTCTTACAGGACTGATTTCTTGAAAACAATAGTTCAATAGAAGATGAACACTACGTAAGCGTAAAAACATTTATTCTTGGTGACTGACATTGCCCAAAAGAATTTGGTTACCTGTTTTTCTTCAATCATAATAATTTCATACAAACTGCTGAAACGCTTGAAATGGAGTGTAAGCCATCTAAAATAGAAGATGTTATTTAACATACAGAGTTTTTCACACTAGGCTGATTAGTGTTTTCAGTTTATTAAGAAACAGGAATTTTTAAAGAAATAAGACTTTCCAGTATCTGTAAGCTAATTAAAAAAATATTGTCACCTTTTAAAATATTTGATATACCAATGTAGTAAGCTTAAAGATAGCATACTAAACCCAGACTTTTCAAAGATTTATTACTTTGTCCCTTTTTCACTCCTCAGACATGGAACGAGGAGTGTAATGACGGGATTAAAACAGAAAGTCAACAAATCCACGGTTATTTACTCCAAACATCACAACCAATGAGAAATTAATTTGCACATTCTCAGCTGTAGAGAGACTTTTCAAGTACTTCTGGTGCTCAAAAGCTACCCTGCTGTTCTGATTCCAAACTACTTTCACCTGATTTCTGGGGCAGGCATCAGGTCTGTAAAGTTTAATTTTATTAAAGGATGTGGCTTAACAAATCTTATGTATGTTCAAAATATCTCTTGTTTTCCATCTTCCTTTCTAATAAGAATATGATAATTTCCTCCAATGGAAATATATGACAACTCTTATTTAACATTATTTAACACTGCATTCCTAAGAAAAAGCTAAATTTCATTTGGTTTAATATACTTTACTGCAATTTTAATTCGGTTCGTCTGGTCTCTGAGATGTAACCAGCATCTCAGATAAGAGATAGATTTAAAAAAAAAAAAATTTAAGAGCTTTCTAAAAGAAGATTTCTGGAGTTCAGTTTTCATAAAGAAGCAATAGAATGAAGTTTTTTTTTTACAATGGCAAATAGTTAAAGATTAGTTAAATGATTCAGTACTTTACCAATATGTTATAGAATAGTCACACATACAAGAATTCAGAATATTTTTACAATGTAAACGTCAAAAAAGAAATGTAAACTACACTGCAATAGAAAATTTATATGTTAGCTCAGAAGCAGTCACAGAATAAATAGTCACTAAATGATGTATTTTAAAGGCAATTGCGTGGCTCTAAGTCATGCGAAAGATAGTACTGAATTGAGATATATGTATATTATTAAATATAATTCTGGCATTCACAATAGCCCATTAGACTTAGATAATTTTTTTCTGGATCAAAGTTCCCTGCTAAAAGTCAGAAAGTGCAACTTCTGTGCTTTATTTTTATTATCTGTCTTCAACACATCCATAGCCTGTCAGCTAGTGATGTGCATTGCACTGTGCTGTTTGCATTAAGCATATTTATAGTAGTTAATAATTAATGAGTTCAGGCACAGGCATTTTTGCAGTTTTCACCTTAGGCCCAGACTCTCCCATTTTCTGCCAAGTTTCAGGAAGCTCATGAAAAAAAAGATCAATGTGCTCTTAGATGCTGAGTACAGTAATCCTTATTTAGGCAGATATACAGAATAAAATTTTCAACAATGGCCCACAAAATCCAGCTTTTACGTATTGGAGTAATGATTTATGCACACCTGACAACGCAATTTACAAACACTGGGTACATGCAGAATTGTTCAGAGAATTCTTAAAATGACATAGTCTGCACAACGTGTTTTTGTCTATACAAATCCTGATTTTCAGATCAAAGGGAAGGGAGAAATTTTTTTAAGCTGCCTTTATTACCTTGCCAAAACCCTGGTCTCCAAGGCCTTGTATAAAGCTGAACTAGTCAATTTGTAATTAAATCTTATAGGATACAGCAGTGATACTCGTTACAGAAAAGGCATTTCATGGTCAGCAATCTTATTTGCAACTAACAGGATAATACAAAAGTCACAGTTCACAGAAGCTTTATGTCTGTTATTTTATGCTGGAATAATGCTGCACAAACCAATTAGCCAGTATAATCGTGCCACTGTGTATTTAAACAAAAAAACTGGATCTGGTGAAATGCCTCTGCCTTTCTCATATTTATAATGTCCTGTGTATTACCGGCAAAGTTTAACATTTGAAGAGTCAATCTTGTGGGGTGTTGAGAAATAAATCTCATAAAGCACTTAGCCTATATATAATTAATATAGGATGGTGTAAGTCCCATTCCATAAATAAGATTTTTCTTACAGTTGTAAACAATGGCTACAGTTCCAGAAAAGACAAAACTGAAAAAAAAACCCCAAACTATTAAAATTAAAGAAAAAAAAATCATTGCAGCATAACAGCTTCAGTTAAGGCATGCATTAAGGTGAATGGGCTAAGAGACTGTTATGCTTCTGTTAGACTGCTGAATTAAGTCAGCAATGCTCTGTCTAGCGTGAAGGGTTTTCACATCCATGAGCACTGGCCTTTTACTTTTGTCTCCTTGCTTGAAACAAAACTGATTCAGGAATATCACAGAAAAAGGAGGGGAAATGGGAGAGGAAGAAGATTGGAGGACTAATGAAAGATTTGAAGGGGGATAAATTTAGTACCTTAAATTAAGCACAAAATTCTGATTTCCAGAAAACCTCTTTCATCAGATTCTAGAAGATTTCCAAGTAATTGAGATCTACATAAAGTTTTACAGAGGAGTGATGAACGTTTGTAAAGCAGACCTACTGTTCAAATCAGTGAGTAAGGTGCCACTGGATTCTCAGAAAACATCGGATTATTACAAGTTCTTCTAAAGTGGAATTATAATATTCAGTTATATTTTTATAACGTCAAGTGGATTTTGTAAGATTATAAAACGATAAGAACAAAACTTGTAAGAAAAGTTTATATGGTAAATCTTTGTCCTATGACTACATAGCTTTTCTAGGAAGATGCAAAGATCTTCATACTGTTACATCCCTGTAAGTAACCTCAGTATGTGGAAGTGTGAATGGAAAAATGTTTCATATCCTATCCTGACTACTAGTTCCACTCTTTCTAATCAGTGAGAAGGACAGTATCACTCTAAATTTGTAAATAAATCTTATTTGGATATTCAGATTGCCTCTCATTTCTCTTATCATGACAAAGATTTACTTTAGGTTTCTATCAAAATATCAACATATTTACATGACAATTTCTAATTATATTCTGCTATGACAGAGCAGTGAAACATTTTTCCCTTTTAAATATTCAATACTGTTTTAATTGGCTGACTATTTCAGCTTCACATTTAAGCAAAACAATCATTTTTATATGTTTACATAAGATAGCCAGGTATATTAGAGAATATTAAAGAAGATTTAATGCAAGATATACATGGGCTTGTCACCAGAGGCCAACAAAACAAGAGCACTTCAGAAATGAAAAAATTAGAATGGAATTATGGAGGAGCAATTCTACTTCAGTCAGCAGGAGGTTTATACCTTCACCTCTTTCTTTCCTTTAAAGAAAAATTAGAATATCAGACTTGAAGAAATAAATAAAATGGAAATATTACTGTGGAATTAGAAGACAGCCCATCTTCTTTCTAATCAGTTATGAATCAGAAGAAGAAAATGGAAATCAATCAGCAAAGCATGAATTTCTACAACTAGGTCTCAAAATTGTAATTTCATAGACTAATACTGATCTTCTAAAGAGCTAAGAAAATTATACACTTTTTTTTTCCTCAGGTAGTAGTACAGTTACAAGATATTAACTTTCTTTGTCTTGTGCCTAGTTTTCTTTTCTTTCTGTGTATTACCTAGAAATGAATACAGCTGGGATACAAAAATTTAACTCAGAATATAAAAAAACATTGAATGAATGACACAAGCATTGAAAGAATATTTTAGTACTTAAGTGGCATTTCCTGGATTAAAAATGTATATTAAAATGTTAGCCAAAAATATTTTCATCTAAAGAGTAAAAATGTTGTATCAACTACTGGCTACAGATTTTTTAGTATTCAGTAAGTCTAACATGTTTAGCATTACATGCTCCAAAGTCAACTCATAGAATATTTTACCTTTTTAAAGGAGGAAAAATGTTGGGTGTTCATGTGATGCCATTTCCTGTTCAGTTTTTGAAATACATGGTTGACTTGCAATAGTGTTTAACTAGATATAAGTTTTAGTTTTGTGGTTTTGAAAAAGAATAATGAATTTTAAATCTTTAAGAGTTTTAAGAAGAGTTATGTCTCTTTGAGGTCCCTTCCAACCCTAACCATTCTATGATTCTGTGATTCTATGAATGCTTTTAAATGTATGTACTGTATTTGTCATCACTGCTTATTAGATATACACACAAGGCTGAAGTTCATTGTTTAATTTACAGATTAGAAGGTATGAAGGATTTTTCATTTAAATACTGTGAATTCTACATGATTGATCTAATAAGCTATCTTTCATAAAGCCTTAGTAAGTACTAATATCATAAAAACAGCAGTGGAAGTGGTGGGGAAGGAGAGACAGGAAAAATTCTTAATCCATGCAGTGTGAAGTGTTCCATTTGGTCTACAATAAACTTTTCTTGTAAAATGGAGAGATAAAAAATGCATTTGGTTTATGCTTTATCCCAGTATAGAACATTTGCTTCTCAATTGAAAATAATGAATTGATTTCTGGACCTATTTTGCAGCTATAAAGATTGTGAATAAAATTTTTAATCTACTAGAAATATTGCTTTTAATTTATAGTTTACATATCCTTTATTGCATCAATTTAATATCACAAGTTGGGAAATGGCAGCAAAATGTACCAAAACATCTTTCTTACACCCACACTAGGAGAAAGAAATTATGTTGCAAAATAATATAGTTTGAATTTATATGCCTTTATCTATTGCTAGTATGCTAAGACACTTTTAGAAAAAAAAGCATTATTTTAAAATTGCAGGGTGTTTTACTTTCAGGATCAGGAATTCAGCAAGATTTTAGGACAGTCTTACACCTTAATAAACCTCCATAAAAATAAGCCAGTGGTTTATCTCTGTTGTCCAACAGCACTCTCCTCTCGCCCCCAAAAAAGGATTTAGTGACAAAACAAGAAATTTAATCCATCTTAAATATATACTGTGCAGCTAAAAAGCTGCAACCTAGTTGCTGTTTCTGAAACTTTGTGGGGTGAATCCCGTGAGTGTGGCTATCAATGGCTACAATCTCTTCAGAAGGGAAAAATGAGGAAGAGAGTCGGAGACATTGCCCTCTTCATCAAGAAATCGATAGAGTGTGAAGAGCTGTCTCTGAAAAATAGCCAAGAGCTGGTTGAAAGCTTACGTGTAAGAAAGAAGTAGAGACTGAGGCATCAAAGGGAACCTTGTGGTTGATGTCTACTACAGGCTGCCTCATCAAGGGGAGCCTATTGACAAAGCCCTCTTACTCCAGCTGCAGGAGGCATTGTGCTCACAGGCTCTTGTCCTGCTGGGGGACTGCAGTCACCAATATCTGCTGGAAAACATGCTGGAACCTCATGAAGTTCATCAAGACCAAGTGCAAGGTCCTGCACCTGGGTTGAGGCAACTTCCAATATCAGTACAGGCTGGAGGATGAAGAGAGTAGCCCTGAGGAGAAGGACTTGTGGGTACTAGTGGATGAAAAGCTGGACGTGAGTTGGCGATGTATACTCTCAACTCAGAAAGCCAACCATGTCCTGGGCCGCATACAAAGATCCGTGGCCAGCAGGTAAAGGGAGGTGATTGTCCTCCCCTACTCCACTCTGGTGAGACCCCACCTGGAGTACTGCATCCAAATCTGCAGTCCTCAGCACAGAAAAGACATGGATTTGTTGGAGTGCATCCACAGAAGGGCCATAAAAATGATCAGAGGGGTGGAACACCTCTCTGATGTAGAAAAGCTGAGAGAGTTGAAGTTGTTCAGCCTAGAGAAGAGAAGGGTCTGGGGAGATCTTATTGCAGCCTTTCCTTACTTATAAGAAAGTAAGGGGCTTATAAGAAAGATGGGGACAAACTTTTTAGCAGGGCTTGTTGTGATAGGACAAGGGATAATGGTTTTAAACTAAAAAAGGGTAGATTTACATTAGATATAAGGAAATTTTTTACGAGAGTGGTGAAACACTGGAACAGGTTTCCCAGAGAGGTGGCAGGTGCCCTATCCCTAGGAACATTCAAGGTAAGGTTGGATGAGGCTCTAAGCAATGTCATCTAGATGAAGATGTCCCTGCTCACTGCAGGGGGGTTGGACTAGATGACCTTTAAAAGTCTCTGCAAACCCAAACTACTCTATAATTCTGTGATTCTGTACAGTAATTGCAACAAAAAACTTTACTAACAGAAATTAAGAGACTCATGAATCTTGGCACAACAATCAGCAGCCATTCACTTGATCTAAGAGAATCTACACATAAACTCTCCACAGAATGGTTATCCATATTATATTAAATAATAATCAGATTTTCTAGAAAAAAAATAAACTAGTGTAAAATCTCTAATGAGATGGAGATTTCAGCTGTCAAGTCTTGATAGAAAGAGCTCACATGAATCAAGCATGTCCCATCCAGTAGCATGGTTCTGATGACCCCTGAATGTGACCTGCTCTCAGTGGAAAGCAATTTAATGTTCTACTGCACATAGAATAGTATATATGAGTACAAAAAACCCCAGATAAATTACTGACAGGTACACCTGAATAGAACTGCTTCTTAGCCACTTATCTGCAGCCAGGCAAGCTTGTTTCACCTCAGTTTAAAAGATAAAGACACATGGCAGGCTGCCTCTGCAAGTTCTCATTAGGCAAACAGCCTCCATTGTCCATTAGTGAAAGTCTCCCTATTATTTAAGGAAATGTGGCAGTAATGGAGGTGAAGTGAAAACTATCTGATGGCAGGAAATTCATCAGCACATTAAGAAGCTTTTTGCTTTCTACAACTTATATCAGACTCTTTCTCTTTCCACTTTTTTTATCTGACAGCTCAAATGCCCCACAGCTGTAGCCATGGCAAAGGTCAAGAACATAACAGCAGGGCTATAAAGTGAGGCTGTTTCAGGGGGAGAAGCTGCCAAACACAAAGAAGTTTATGGAGCACTAGACAATGAGATGAGAGCCCACATTTCAGCAAATTTATCTTAGTAACTGCCACTGCTTTTGAAAAAAACATTGAGAACCTTTAAAAAAACTTGAAACTTTTACATACTCTCTGAGACCTAAAAACCCTAAGAAATATCAAAATATCTGTTATAATATAAATATTAGAAAGTTTCATTTGTATTTGGAACTGTTGTAAATATGCATAACTAACAGATAGCCTGTATTTTAAAACAGACCTCTCAGTCACAAACTATTAATTTCAAATATTCATAAAATAATATATGGCTTATATTAGGCTCACTTAGTGCGTATACAAATGTGTATTTTACTAAAGACTAAATCACTTCAGTATGATGGTCAAACATAAACAGAAAACGCACTGTCTTCTTGCTTTCTTTAATAAAGACAAAGTTTGCAATGCTATGAATGTCAAGACGAAAGGCAAGAATTTTGCTTATATTAATTTAATCCTGGAAATTTATGGTTTTAGTTTTTCACAATCAGTGGTAGCAACAAGGTGAAGTTTAATTACCTTTCACAATGTCCAGCAGTACTCTTATCAAGTCAAAGAACAGGTTAGGTGTCTGATTAGAAAATCCACAGTGCAAATTCCTGCTAAAACAAAGAAAACAAAGACAGAATCTCAGCTTCCTATTCTGTAAAATGCTAATCTTTAGACGTATGCATATTCAGCATGTGCAAGGAATAAAATCATTAAGAAAATGTGAGACAGCTTTTGCATATGCATCCATTCAGATGTGACTTTAGCTATAGACAAAAGACTGTCTATTGTCAACGTATGGCTGTTACTACCATGCACACATCGTATAAAAACATTCTAAGCAAATCATCTGTTAAACATTGTCAGGCTCAAACACCAACGGTTTTAGACAGATATATGACTGTAGCAACATTTTGTATTATCCAAATTGTATATTAACACACATGATTCAAGTGAGAATAATTGTGGTGGATTGACCCTGGCTCGATAAATAATTTTTATTTTTAAACTGTTTGTGTATGACTAATTTTTCTTTCTAGTCCCCATGCATACAGATCCCAATGCAATATGTTGCTGGATGAAAGAAATAATATCATGTTTAGAGACCTGGGATTATTTTTTCTGGATGCCATTTTTAGATTTCATACATGTATTCAAGACTGAGTTAGATGTTTAAATTTAAATTTTGTAATATACTCTTTAGAGGTTCTTAGAAATGTGCTTCAGACATTTTGATATTCTAAAATTAAAACATTCATCATGAAATTTATTTACCCTTGAGTTTCATGAATGTATTTTGACGTTACACATTTTAGTAGACTAAAATATGCTTAAAGAAAGGTAGATTATAAGTGTATATATTTGTGTTTGTACATATACTTGTATAAACAGATATTTGTAAAACCTTTTAAAAGTTTCTGCTTCTCCAAATTTGTCCCATAACACACCATATCGCATTATATAGACAAGATCCATTGTACTATGCTAATAAATATTTCGTTAGCATTTCACACTAAGAAAAGTAGGAAAATCTCCTTCAGAAGTTATTTATTATATACATATCTGTATCTATGCCTAGCCCTATATTTTTCTATTTACATAGATATATATATGTAAATGTATAGGTTTGTATATAATTAACTTCAACAGAATATGAAAGAAGAGAGGGAGTATTATCCTTCTCTTTTTCCTGTCATTATTGACATGGCTCTATATGGCATATTGCTTCCTCATTTATAGTGTATGTACACTTACCCCAGTCATTGCAAGCTTTTGCTTACATGCTTTGCATTACATGCTTTGGAGATGTCTGATGCTAATCTCTTTGAGCTCCACTACTTGCTGATATAGATTAAGTTAATACGGGCTAATCGCTTTTAACGTGACCAGTGGAGAATAAATAGCATGCAATATCACTGCCAGAGAACTGGATTACACAGATTTGAATATTTCCCCTTAAATCTTGAGTCACCCAAAGATAAGAAAACAGCAGATGAAGATTGCATAACCAAGAAAGCTTTTTCAAAGGTAGTCAGCAAAATGGGAACAATACCAAGTGAAGAACTGAGACGCAAGCAAGGTTTGTACTTGGAAAGAGAACAAGATGGAAATGAACAGGTGGCAGTGAAGAGAGCTACCATGTGACCTGGTCCTACCATCACGTGCAATAGAGGTGCAGAGTTAAAAGCAGCTCTCAGGCCCTCAACACAAGGACATGGAACTGTTGGAGTGAGTCCAAAGGAGGGCCACGAAGATGATCTGAGGGATGGAGCACCTCTCCTATGAAGACAGGCTGAGAGAGTTGGAGCTGTTCAGCCTGGAGAAGAGAAGGCTCCAGGGAGATCTTCTAGCAGTCTTCCAGGGCTCCTCTAAGAAAGCCACAAAAAGACTTTTTACAAGGGCATGTAGTGATAGGACAAGGGGCAATGTCTTTAAACTGAAAGAGGGGAGATTTCAACTAGATCTAAGGAAGAAATTCTTCCTTATGAGCTTGGTGAAGCACTGGAACAGGTTGCCCAGACAAACTGTGGATGTGCCATCCCTGGAAGCATCCAAGGCCAGATTGGATGAGGCTTTGAGTAACGCAATCTAGGGGAAGGCGTCCTTGCCCATGGCAGGGGGATTGGAACTATATGATCTTTAAGGTTCCTTCCAATCCAAACCGTTCTACGATTATATGATCTACACAAAGGAAACAGTGAGACTGACTTACAGAAAAGTCTTCAGAAGAAAAAGGAAATATAATAAAGAGCACTAGCAGAATAAGTAAAAATATTAACAGGAATGAAAGTTTGAAGAAAGTAAGTCTTGATAAGTGATACTTAAGTGGTATAGGGTGAAGAAAAAGGTGTCGTATTATCATCTAAGGTTGCTGTAAGAATTACATATAGAATAACCAGACCCTACCAGAGATAAACATAAAAGACATAATATATTAAATAGATTTGTATCTTTAGAATAATTTTAAAAAAAAGGTATTAATCAAAAGCAAGGAAGAAGAGTTCCATTTTGTGTCAAAGAAGATTTCACACACAGAATTTCTAAACACACTTAATGCCAAGTTGATAAACTTTAAAATACTAAAAAAACCCAGAATGCATAAAATAGTAGAAAAGATAATCTACTTGTATTGGCCATATGAACCCCGCTATAAAATTGGTTAAAGTATTTTAAATGTGCTTATAAATATGTTAATGATAGCCTTTATTTTTTTTCATTTGCAGATAACTTGACACTTTTCACTTTTAGTACTATTATTTAGCTCATTTGTGACTCAATGTAGATCAATTAATGTCTCTGAATAGATGATGCACAGCTTTAGCTAAAACTCGAGGAGAAACATTTTCCTAGGTTGCAGCACATAGAAAAGAGATTTGTAGCTATGATAACTGACTGAAAAATCAACTTCTCAGTTAATTGGTTCAAGAATCAAGAATCAATGCATCATTGATTTATAGCAACAAGGCTCTCGGCTTCACTATAGACCTTGATAGGGAGAGATTAAATGAACGCTTAGAAACATGAACTGGAACTTTTCCAATTAAAGTCAGTGTGTTTATAACACACAGAGTTTAAAGTGAAGAAAACCCTTATTAAAATGAATTCTCATCAACAGTGTCACTGCTGCATGGGTCTTGCAGCAAAGTAAGTTCTCAACATTTAAGTGTCTATGAAAGGAGAGTCCTCAGTTCCTTTCATTCTTATGCTCACCCCCAAATAAAAGTAAAATATTTAGTTACTGCCAAGTGTGATAATAAAAAAAATAACACTCAGCTAGCCTTTTAAAATTAGAATTATATTTTGATAATAGGGATATAAGTCACCCTTCCCCATTAGGACTGCCTGCTGTGAGACAGTTCTTCTGGTGACCAGAAGCCACAAGTATACCTGGGTCATTCAGCTTTGGACACTCAGCATAGCAGAGGTATTCAGTGTGTTTCATTGCATACCACAGCCTAACATTGAACAATTGGGCACAGCATTTTTAAAATGATGTCTTCAGAAGACTGGATGTGCAAAACAAGCATATTTTGAAATTTTTATGTATATCACTAGTTCAGTAAAAATACTCAGATTTTGTATTATAGGCATTTAGAGAATCATGTTGTAATAATTACATAAATTATATCTAATATAGTCTTATGGTCCAGTACTTATCTATTGGGTTGACCTTGGATGGCTGCCAGATGACCATTCAGCTGCTCTCTCACTCCCCTTCCCTCAGAGGACAGAGGGAGAAAATAAGATGGAAAAGCTCATGGGTCGAGGTAAAGATAGGGAGCTCGCTCACACATTGTCATCATGGGCAAAATGGACTCAATTTGGGGAAAATTTATTTGGTGTATTATTAGAGTATGATGGTCAAAAACAAAGGCAAAACCTAAAATACTTCCCCCCCACATTCCCTCTTTCCCAGGCTCAACTCCACTCCATCATTCCCAAGTCCTCTATCCACTCTACGCCACCAAGTGGTGAAGAGGGAAGAAGAATGGGAGACCAGTCCGCAACAGCTCCCCTCTGCTGCTCCTTCTTCCTCACGCTTTTCCCCGGCTCTGGCATGGGATCCCCCACGGGCTGCAGTGTGGATGCCTGCTCCACCATTGCTCATTCCCACGGACTGCCCGGGAATCTCAGCTCCGGCACTTGGGTCACCTCCTCCCCTCCTTCTTGTCTCATCTTGACGTTCACGGGGCTGTTTCTCACACTCTTCTTCCTCACTCCACTCTCTGTGTGACATTTTGCCCTTTCTTAAATGTGCTTTTCCAGAGGCATCACCACCTCGGCTGAGGGGCTGAGCAGTGCCCTGTGGGGGTTGGCTGGAGCTGGCTGTGTCTGGCAAGGGGCAGCCCCAGCCTCTCCTCAGAGGCCGCCTGGCAGGTCCCCTGCGACCAGGGCAGCTTATAGCAAAGCCTGTCCTGTCAAGTACACCTGCCCGAAAAGTATCATCTGTTTTATTTAACTCATATCACCACGTACTGATCTTACCCAGAGGAAAACTGTTCGCTGAAGTGGAAATTAAGATCAGATTTAAGAAACCTGCATTGTTCTACTGCACAGGGTAAATGTAACTAATTTTCCCTTTCTGTCTGAAGAACTTTAACCTATCAAAAATTTTGGACCCTTTGCTTGTCTGCTTGCTGCATAAATAACTTTTGTCTGTTTTTATAACTTCTCTCCCACTTCATATACCACACTTCCTGTTGCTCCTTTACACCTGATCTGATTTCACATGTTTGAGGAATTGAAATAGCAGTATATAG
The DNA here is from genome assembly GCF_009769465.1 of Tauraco erythrolophus. Taxonomy (NCBI): domain Eukaryota; kingdom Metazoa; phylum Chordata; class Aves; order Musophagiformes; family Musophagidae; genus Tauraco; species Tauraco erythrolophus. The sequence continues at coordinate 49,814,815 of NC_141468.1, forward strand.
GGTATAACTACGTAGTAACAAGCATTAAATTACCTCAGACGTAAGTAACAGTTATGGTATCTCTCATCTGAGGCTGCCAGAAATATCTTGCTTTCAACTACCTCCAAACTAGGAAAAAATTTTCAAACAAAAATGTTGAAGTCACTGTAAAGATAATTCTAGTTTAAAAAACATCTCTTCCACTTTAAAGTCAGTTTTTCACTGAATTAGCCTTAAATTCTTCCTCCGTATTACCCACAACTCCATATTCAACCCAGTTTTCCATATTGCCAACCTGGTTTCTGTCAGCTTCAGTTAACCGTTCATGAATGCAAGAAGAACTGGACTCCACATCTTGAAGACAACCCTTTCTCATATCTTACATTAGTGCTACAGTTAATTATTCTTTTCAATATATTAACCCAAAGAAAAAATAAAAAAAAATACACGTAACAAATAAAACCTCTGCAAACATCACCATCACTCCCAGTGAAGAGAAAGCGTAGCTAAAACTGTAAAACTGAGAATGTGTGTCTTAATTTCTTACTTGAGCACTATGTAGTGAAGAAGCATTTCTAATTTGTATAGCAGTATCATTGTAAGAAAAGAAAGTGATTTTTTATCAAAAATCCCACATAGTCAGCAGTATTTACTTTATTATACTTATGTGATCAATTCTGAAAGCATTATTAATTTTAATATATTCAATAAAAATGATTAATGCAAGCTTAAAATTCATTTGGGAGATATTATTTAGATCAAAATTAAGACTTGAAAAATAAATCATCATTAAAGTGACAGTAAAAAATAAGATATAGAGGTAATTCTTCAAATTATAAAAAGTGATTTTAATATGTCTAATAGGATGAAATAAAAAAACATTATTAGCCCCAAAATTATCTAAAGAAACAATCTCTGTGGTGAAACTTTGACCTTATTTGAAGAAGCTTTAGTACAATTTGAGGAAGAAATTAAGTATGACGGAATAGTAAAATACAAAGGTTCTGGCAATTTGTTAGAGGATCTACAATATTTCATAATTGTCAAATCTTTAACTATATTTGTGACAATAACATTGCATAAAGATTCAGTCTGCTATTTTTGCAAATAAGTAGTACCTTTTATCACAGTTATTTTCTGTTTTCTGTTAACTATTAAAATTAATTTCAGATCAGGGTTGTATGAAACATGTATAACAATATATAAATGAAGATGAAATCTAACTTTGATAAATTTAAGGTATTTCAGGAACTCATGCAACCCTCTACTTAACAGAACTGCATTTCATACCTAGGAAGATCTTTAGCTTTCCTTTAAAAACATAAATAGAAATTAAAACCAAACAAACCAAACAAAAATCCCCAAATGTATTTCTATGAGTGAAAGGAAGGAAGCTAGACTTTGTGTAGTTGGAAGAGAATTAAAAAAGACATTCAGTAAGAAGTATTTTATCTGTGGAAAAAAGCCAATGGGCTGAATTAGTTTTTCTCATGGGTCTATCTATATGAGGAAGTAACATGAACATCATGTTGAGTAACTTAGTTTGTTGAAAACTAACCTGCATGAGCTACTAATCCGTGGATGCATGTCACTGTAACTGTAAGTGATGAGAAAATATGCTTATTATGATAAATACAGTAGCCATCTGCAAGAGGGAGTTATCTCATGAAATTGTTTTTAATATCAAATAAATAGCTGGTCATATTTCAATTCAAAAGTAACTCTTACAGACAAGCATACCAGAACTGTGACAACAGACTGAACTTAAGCTTTCTGATAATGTTATTCAGTGTCTCAGGGACCAGAAACAACACAAATTTCTGCATATGTATTATGTTAATAAACACTACTGCGGCCTCCATCTGTAATACAATGTAGCTTTGAGTACCTTGTAAAATCTTGAAAGTGTTAAAAGAGGTAAGAAGGCATTCTGAAAGGTATGAAGAAGCATAACCAGACTGCTCATTCAAATGAAGTAAATTCTAATATAAATTTAAAACATCTCAATTTCAAGGCTCAAAAAAAAGATGAGACATTTCCAAGAAATCAAACCAAAACCCAGTGAATTAGTTAAACTACATAACCCTTACTCTCTCAGGCAACTTATACTGCTGTTACCTTAATGAGGGAGATATTTCATCTTCAGATAAAGATCAGTCAGAATGATGCTTATTGTCATATCACTTTTTTAGTCTTCCACATCTGAATATAAGATTGGGAAGAACAGCATTTCTCACACAAGAAAGCAGATGAAATCTAGGCCTTCCTCTCCTGATTTCATTGTTTGAATTTGAAAGACATAGAACAAAACAATTGCCATTCATTTTCTCCAAAATCATGGTTCAAAGACAGATCGGGCTAATCAGTCTAAGTCTATGACAAGAATCTCGATAGTCTTAAAAATGTGAGAGAAATTACTTCTGACTGAAGGTACCAAAGTGGGCAATTAGCTTAACAATAGTCAGCACAGTTCTTTCCTTAGGCTTATCTGTAATATAAAATACCAATTTATTTGATGCATTGCTGTAATAAATGAATAACTGTTTAAAAAATACTTTATCTTTACTATTTTAAATAATATTTATTAAAAACGTAGACAGTCTACAACAATTCCCAATCTCTATTAATGAGAGCTCATCAATGTTCCCTTCATTTTGATGCCCTCACAGGAAGTGGTAATGCATATATATCCACTTAAACTTTCATGATTACACAGTGATCTTTGTATTTAATACTATGCACAAAAGGAATTAAATACTGTCTCCCTGAAGTTTAAAACAGATTTCTGATTCTGTGCCTACTTTCACAAGTAGTGTCATGATTACAAGTGGATTAGCAGGTCAAGACGATGAAGACCCTACAGTTATAGAATCATAGAATCATAGAATGGTTAGGGCTGGAAGGGACCTTCAAAGGTCATCTAGTCCAACCCCCCTGCAAGGAACAGGGATATCTCCAACTAGATCAGGTTGCTCAGGGCCTTGTCCAACCTGGCCTTGAACGTCTCCAGGGATGGAGCATCCACCACCTCTCTGGGCAACCTGTTCCAGTGTTCTACAACTCTCATGGTAAAAAATTTTTTCCTAATATCCAACCTGAATCTACCTCTCTGTATTTTAAAACCATTACGCCTTGTCCTATCACAACTGGCCCTCCTGAACAGCCTCTCCCCATCTTTCTTGTAGGCCCCCTTGAGGTACTGGAAGACCGCTATAAGGTCACCCCGGAGCCTCCTTTTCTCCAGGCTGAACAGCCCCAACTCTTTCAGCCTGTCCTCATAGGAAAGGTGCTCCAGCCCTCTTATCATCTTTGTGGCCCTCCTCTGGACCCTCTTCAACTGGTCCATGTCCTTCTTATGTTGGGGGCTCCAGAACTGGACGCAATACTCCAGGTGAGGTCTCACGAGGGCAGAGTAGAGGGGGAGAATCACCTCCCTCAAGTTACATTATGCACACTTAAATAGCAAAGTTTATATGGCGCTACAGTTAGTCTGACCATCTGGACTAAACTCATTCAGTGCCAGAGTGCCGTAAGGACCAACATCTCCCTATCGGTTGGGGGCTGGGACCATTGGAGGGTTCTCACGGGGGACAGCAGGCCAGGCTCTGGCAGACAGAGCATGACCCACCTCCCAGCCAGGAACAGGGCAACCAGGGGACACTGGGGCAGCCCCAGGCATCAGACAGCTCCATAGGGATCAGCCTGGGCCAAGGCTAGGCTGGGATATCAGTTTACAGGTAGAGGATCAGGATCTGGGCTGGTGAGGGGAAATAGTGTCTGATTTATAACCCTGGGATGGCTGGGCAGGTCTGTGAGGATGTAGCCGTGCTGAGGCTGGGCCAGGCTATCAGCCTGCAGGTGTACTAATGTGAAACATTTTTTTCTTGTGATCATGCTTGAACCTTTGGTGAGCCCAAGAGAGAGAAGTTGGCAAAGAAAGAAACAACAAGGAAAAATGCAAAAAAAGAAAATGAAAGAGACTCGGTAACAAGATACAGCAGCCAACGAAAGGCAAAGAAAACAGGAAATTATATCAAGACAAGAAAAATCCTCTGTTGAAGACTAAAAAATGAGCTGTAAAACCTGAGGGTTGGTGGATGACAGCAAATGTTAAAGCATAAAAGAGTTTTGTCTTGTTATATAGAATAACTCACTGTCTTGGAGTTTCACATCTGCACTACAAGAAAGAATGTGGTGCTCATCTGGAGTGGATTTTCCAGTTTACTTTCATCTGAAAGGATTCTTGTTTATATACACTTTGCAGTCAAAACCGATTGCAATAAACAAGGAGGATCAGGAGGCTTGTTTCAGAAGTGCATCACTGCTCCAAATGAAAATGTTAAAGAAGATTCATTATCTGTCAAATATAAAGATGGGGAAAACTACTAGAAGCATGCTCTCATCAAGATAACTTTTTCTGTTTTTCTGTTGCAGGTGAGTCCCTAGGGAAGCTATGAACTTTATTCATCTTCTAACAGCACGAAATTTCCAAACTATATTCAAATATTGGCAGCACATATGGGCTCAAAATCATTAAATTTGGAGAGCGCAGACCAAGCATATTCAAAAACATCAGACCTTACAGCAACGTACTACTTACTGTCTTATCAGATATTACAAAATAGATCATTTAAGTTCAGAATGAGGTGAATACAAAGGAACATAAACTATGTCAGATACATTAAAAAAGAATAATTGGTCAACCAGATAGGAAAATTAAAAATTCCACATATTAAATAAAGTAACTTTAAAATAAACTGACTTATCCAAATAGTGAGATATATCTCCTACTCTCCACCTTCGCTGTTACTTAGCTGAATGTCAGCACTGTATTATTTATGAAGAAATATGTCATAATGAGCAGCATATGTAGTTCTATTGACAGATTCTAAAACAATGAAGAAAAATTACTGATTTCTGCTTGCCTTTCTTTTTTTTTTCTTTTAACTTCCTGTTAACTGACCAAGACTTTTATAAGAATAGCGATTTTAAAAATGTTGGTTGGTAAAACCAAAACTGCAAAGCTCTAAACCTAGTGATGATTGAACTCCAGCCATTTTATTTTTGTAGTGATTCAGTAAGAAAAAAAAACCTCTCTATGTTTTACATCAATTCAGAAAAATGTGCAGTTAGTTGAATGTCAGACAGTTCTCTGTTCCAGAAAGAAATCGGCAGTTATCTAAGAAAGTGGAGACACATTACTTCCTCCTAGTAAATTAAAGTTTCTGACCTCAGTAAACCAAGACCACGCAAAAATATCTACATTTTTGTAACAAATAGCGAGCAATCTCATAAATAACAAAGACAGGCTTCCAACATCCTGAGAAATTTATTAATAAATAATTTCTAAAAACCGTAGTATAGATTATTCTTGCAATAATATAATAATAACAATAATAACAACGTTACAATATGGAATTGAATTATTGCACGACTTCTAAAAATAGTACATAACAAAAACTTTGGAAAATCTTCCAGTTATTAAAAACAATTCTCAAGAGAGGAGGATGACAAGCCATAGAAAAAAAAAAGTAGAGTTTTTTTAAAGAAAAGAAAAAGAAAAAAGACCTGCATAATGCTTCAGAACAACGATGCTATAGTGAAACATGCATTAAATACAATGAAATACTGAGATACTGCAAATAAAAATATAGATGCTTTGCACAGATGGTCTTTTTTCTTTAAATTGAAAAAAATCTGTTGTTGTTTCTTTCAGTATAATGTAGCAAAAAAAGCAACAGACCTTATAGTCATATGCCATAGGAGACATTGTCAACCTAAACGTAAGTAAAATTTTGGAAATATAAACTTTGGCTGTTATGATGAAAGAACATATAGAAATGAAACAAAATGCTTCGACTGAGTCAACACAGAGAAAGTCCTGTGGCCAGGTTGAAAGAAAACTTTTGCATTAACTGGCAGTTCAGGTTTCGAGCTTTCCTTTAGTTGTGACGTTGTAACAGACAAAGACCTTCCTTAAGAGTTGTTATAAATGACCACCACTCCCTATGGACCTGGGGCTGGGTGTTCATCCTGCCTGGCTGCTAGAGCCCAGTGTGTGGCTCCCTGAGGCCTGGGGGTCTCTGCCTCAGGTCTGCAGACACAGCTGCTGCTTTACACACGCACGCGCGCACACACACCCCCACACTTGATGGCCACACAAAGACAAGGCACTGCCCTCAAACAGCAGCAACATAGAGCACTACCAGGACTCACCTAAACCACACATAGGTTTAGAGAAGATAAAAACACTTGCCCCATCAGCAGCCAGCGCCAGGCTCATGGGCTGTGACTCACAGTCCCACTTCTGCCACCAGCACCGAGCTCCTCACTTGCCCTAGTCATGCTGGTCTCTCTCTCAGTAGCTGCTTTTCAGGACATGCATTGTTCTTTCCCCAGTGGCTCGTGGTCAAACCCCTCACCCACTCCATTTGCTGGCACTGAGATCCCTACTAGCACCAGTAGTTGACACCACTGAGTTGCCTACACCCTGGTCAGACTCTAGCTGCTGACACCAAATCCACTTGTGCTCACCTCACCAGTAGCTGTCACTTTGTCTTTGCAGCACTCACATGCACAGGTCAGAGGGTGAGATTACATGGAAAGCAAGTTACGAAAGGATTTAACAAGAAGATACAGACGATCAGATGCAGGGCTTGGTCAGAAGTGTACTGACTTACAATGTTTCACCTGGAATTGGCACCTTTTATATCCCCTTCTTTCTACTACCTTCTTCGCTGCTACCTGATCCCCTTCCCCTAAAGATCCCTTAATAAATTTTACAGTCTCACATAACCCCTCGAAAATCTCGAATCCTCATGTTCTTCTTGTTGTCCCTTTCTTATCAGTTACGAGGTCCAGATGGCCTTCTCGAAAGCTATGTCTGGGGTTGTGTAATGGTCCATCAATTAGTAACTAGAGGCTTTTGGTCTTTTCTGTTGTCTCTATTATCCCTTGTTGTCTAATAGGTTTATGTCTCCCTGTGTTCTTGTTTGTCACTGCCCCATTTATTTATTATCCCCTTTTGCATTGAAAAGGTCCTTGACTATTATTGGATGATCTTGATGAAGCAGATGCTTTCACCTTTAACATAACTCTACAGTCTTATTTACTGAATTCCAGATTACCCATCTGCCATTTTTACTTCCACTTCTGACAATGATGTTCAAGAAGAAGCCACCAAAGGAAAATATTTTTATTTATTTATCTATTTTTTTTTCAGCTGAAAAGCTAATAGCATCTGTCTCTTTTTGAACAACTAGGTAGCTTTTTTACCCCTCTTGTTATTGCTCCTGTTCTACAGCCTCTCCACGTTTCAGTATTACTTTCTCTGTTCTCGTAGCATACAGTCATACTGTCTGTTCATGTTTCAATCCGTAATGCAAACACTTGCATTCATCATAGGCTAACTTCTTTGAAAACCAAAAGCAGCCCTGTTTTTCCTCTATTTCTACAGGGATTTTCTTATATCGCATTAACTAGATAACACCCATTGAGTGCCAAAGGGTCAAACTTAACAATTTCATATCAAAAACCTTTGTTCTCACCAGAAAAGTTTTAAACGAGCCAGTTTCTGCTACAGTTCCTTTGTGTCTTTTTCCCTTCACATGCACCAACCATATCCTCACTTAATGAATCCCTTCTCTACCTTATCTCACCTGGACTTTGTATTCTCTTTCTGCATCTGACACTTCTGCTTGAAATTTCCTTCACTGCTTGTTGGCACTTTTAAATTTAATACTTTCTCAAATTATTTTAGCCTTCTGTTTTATCTTTCCAACAGAAAAGGACTTTAGAGAACATCATATTCAGTCCATGAGCTAATGCAACAAAACACACTTTGCAGAAAAGACATCTTAGTTTGGTTATCTTCCAGCAGACTCTATTATTTCTTCTTTTAATGCCACCTTTTGCCCTGTACCCCAACCTCATTTTACAGGAAAGCCATTTCCCTCATAGATTAGACAAATCAGTCTCAAAAGAATGCTTTTAATTACTCTGTTTGAAAGAACAAAAATTAAAATTTCCTTATCTTACAACATTGTAGAAGCAACACAATGAGCAGTAGCAAAAGAAAAGCAAAATCGCTGAGATATTGTTTATATAAGGAGGTAACTGTACAGCTACCTAGAATGTCAATTTCTATTAGTAATTGTATAAATATCCTGAGTAAAGTATTTTGAAATTAATATCTTCAGTTACTATACAATGACTTCTTTTGTTGACATGCCCCAATTTCATATCTTTGCTTAGGGAGAGGTCCTCGCCTTTCTTTGCTCTATTTTGTTAACACCAAGACAGCTGCTGCAAGAATGATAGCTCAGTGGAATAGCCACATTAGCTCACGGCTAGATCTGGGAGAAGGAAAAAACCTATGCGCCCGGATTCTTTTTGTTATTTCTTACAATCCTGGTCCTATCCATCCCACTGGTCTTCTGTTAATAAAGCACAACACCCATGTAGGGAGTACACCCAAGTTCTCTCTCTATGGTGCCGCAAACGTACAAAGTAAGATATCGTGGGTCCAGCTTTCCCACTGCCGAATGAGAAAGACAGTCAATCTTATGTTCACTCAGTTCACGTGAACTGAAAGTTAGAAATAATAGTAAATCCTGCAACTGAATGTAGTTTTAGATATTTTTCCTCTTTAATTTCTTAGTTGAAAAACGTAATGAATGATATTTTCCTCCTTACTGTTATCTGTTATGAATTCATAAAGATTATAAGATATTTATTTAAGAAAAGATTAAAGGAGTTGAACGCATTTAACTTCGTTTAATTTAGCTGCTGTTTTAAGGACCTTAAATTATCAGACATCCATGTTAGGTTGGCACCTATGACATGCATGGAAGAATTTTGTTCTTCTATAATAACTGATGGAGAACAGACCAGGCAAGTAATTTAAGAGGCTGCTAGATATTTACATTCAGTTACGGAAATTTCACCCAGTGTCTCATGGATTAGAAGTAATATTCACAGCAGGAAGTGTGAATATAACTGTTCCTATAGAATTGGAGTTTAAAAAAAATTGATGGTCATTTATTATTTTTTGAAGTGGATGAGTAAACTGTAATAAGGGAATATTCTAGTCACGTATATTATTTTATTCCGTATTCTAATTCTGATTATCCTGTGCACAAATGTTATTTAGTATACACAATTTAATATTCTTACAAATGAAACATGTTATTCAAGTCAATGAATATAGTGTATTCAGCAGTCGTATAGTCAATAATCATATAAACTCCCTGATTGACACAGATTGCCTAAGATTTAGAAAAATTATGAACTGAAGAGACATGCAGAAAAAAAATATGCAATTTCATTAATATTACTTATTTATCTTTAAAATTATGCCAGCAATTACATGAATATTAACTAGAGTAGTTTTCTTATTTAAAGTATGTTGTTTTAAATGTTGCACACTGCTTAATATAAAAGTATAGACTGTTTGTATAACTCTTTAACTTTCTATAATCCCATTTCCAAATGAATACTGTAAATCTCTCTCTATTGATCCCTTTGTAACTTGAGTATATTTTTAAATCAACCAGAAGTCATAGCAATGAAAAACTCAAGCTACAAAAACTGTATTTTGTTAAAGACTATTCTTGACCTTTTCACAGGTGAAGTATGTCAGTATCAAGGAACTTCTAAAGACTATTTATTTTAATGTCAAGCAATGGTCTCCTATTATTCATGATAATATAAAGTTATTAGAACCAAAATTCTATCTTTTATTCACACACTCACTCAGGAGTTGGAATCATAATCTTCCTAGGAACAATAGGTACTGTGTAATCTAATTAACTGCCACTATTTTTTTTTTAAGTTTTCAATTTAAGAATTTGGAAGAATATTCTGATCTTTATTTACAACTAATCCATGAACAAAAAACCACAGTAATGAGAGATGCAGTAAAAATCCATTTAACTAATCCTTTCACAATTCTGACATTGTTAATAAAAGTCGTAAATTGCTTATCTAAGATACCAACTCAGTTACAATAATAAAAAAAGTTCAGCATTTGGTAACAGTGCTCTATTACCAGGTCAGCATAATGATTCTTTCTAGCCATGAAAGAAAAGATTAATCACTAGAATAAAGGAAATCCAACCATTACATAGAGATGAACAGAGTTAATCCTGCCATACTAGTTCATCAAGTACTACAGATACCCATCCCAAATCTGGATTGACTGTACATAGACTGACTGCTGACTGGAAAACCACTGAGCTCAGCACACTAAGTATGTACAAACCCATTTGCTTTAAATAAATGGGAAAATCAACACCAGTTCTTGAATCTCCTGAACTGTTTTTAACCAAATAATTTATATTACTTACAACTTTAATTGCAATTTCATTTTTTTCTTATAAGTACATCCCCCTTTAACGAAATACCTATGTGCTCTAGATGAGATTGGTTCTAGGAAAACATTAACACCCTTCCTCTATTTTTTCAGTGTAACATTGAAAAGATTGAAAGAAAAGAAGTTTACTTAAATTCTGTATACTTGAATGTAAAGAGAAACTGGATTTAGAACAGTTTGATTTTGAAATAAAATGCTTATAAATGTCTATAAGTCATAAATAATTTAGCACCACTGTTGTAAGTGAAGTTGTACGGAGAAAAAAACCCACAAGATTAAAAAGAGTTACAAATTGGGAACCCTGAAAATATTTCTTGATACAATATTAAAACCAAATAAAAAAAAGTTAGAATTAAAAACATTTGTCCTGAAATGTATTGTTTTCATCTGTTACTGGTATTTTAATAACTTTATTATTTAAGTTAATTGAAAATTTAAAACAAAATGAGTTTGGAAAGAAAATAACCTTCTCTGTATAAAATGGAGTTTTCTGGAGTCAAATAGAAAATATATTTATAAAGCTTGACCGAAATTTTCAATACAGAGGAGAATATTTAAATGTATAAATCATCTTACCTTTAAAGAACAGTTAAGATTTCATCCTTCTAAATGCTTCTTCTAAAATATTGTGTACTACTTAATGAACAAATCAAATATTAGTGTAGAAGTTAGCTAAGGAAAGAAAAGATTTTATGTTCCTGTTTGTTCATTGATCAAAATGGCAACACAGGCAACCTGAGGAAACTGGGAAACTTTGTGTGGAAGGTGAAAAGGGACTTTTTATCATCTGAATTCTCTCATCTCTTGCAAAAATAGCTCACATAGGAGACAAAAGTTTACAGACATGATTTAACCATAAGGAGCAAAGTAGTCAACAGGGACTTTTGTTCTCCTCTTGGTTTCAGCTGGGATAGAGTTAGTTTTCTACTTAGTAGATAGAATAGCACTGTGTTTTGGATTTAGTGTGGGATTTGGTATGAGAAGAATGTTGATAATACACTGATGGTTTTAGTTGTTGCTAAGAAATCAAGGACTTTTCAACTTCCCATGCTTTGCTACTGTGCAGATGCACAAGAAACTGAGACGCAACACTGCCAGAGCAACTGACCCAAGTTGACCAGTGAGATATTCCATACCATGCAACATCCTGCTGAATATATAAATGAGGGTTGGCTGGGAAGCTGGCTATCTTTCTCTTATCCAGGATTGCGGTTTCAGGATTTCCCTCCTCTGGGTTTGCTAACTGGGGAGGGGCTGGGCATTGGTCAGCGGGTGGTAAGCAATTGCACTGTGCATTACTCATTTGTATATTCTATTATTATTATAATTTTAAAATTATTTTATTTTATTTCAATTATTAAACTTTTTTTATCCCAACCCACGAGTCTCCTTGCCTTTACCCCTCCAGTTCTCTCCTCCATCCCCCGGGGCAGGGGAGGGTGAGTGAGCAGCTGTGTGGTGTTTGGTTGCTGGCCAGGTTAAAACCACAGCATCTCTTCCTAAGATTGTAGTAGAAGAAAATGCACACCAGTACTAAGTCTGGCAAGACCTCACTTTGGTCTGAGTTATTCTTGATCATGTTGTAAGAAGGGCACTCAACACAGATATATTGCTTTTAGGGATCTGTCTTTAGGCATCTCGAACAAACTTCCACTTTCCTTTTTTCCAAGTGGCCAACCTCTAACAGGTCTGATAGCAAGGGAAACCTTTGTATCTGCTGCAAAATGCTGAAAAATAATGCTATAGCACAAAAGTTGATGCTTTGAACTTTTAGCATTTGAAAAGTGCTCTGGGCTTTTTGCTTTATCCAGAGCAAATATAAAACCTCTATAAGAAAGTGATTGTATTTTTTTCTCCTTCAAAGATACCATAATTGTAAATAAGGTTTCTACATACCTGAGATGAGTGAAGTCAGACATGCTAGGATTCTATATTTATGCTTTTGCACAAGACTGTAATCACTTTGGTTATTTGCAAAGATTTACAATCTTAATTCAAGGTCAACAATGGAGTCAATGTTTTAGGTGTTTAGTAGTTGTGATGGAAACAGTTACCTCCAATTAATACGTGCATGAACAAGACTATGTGCAATTACATTTAGATGTTACCAGATACATAGATTTACATGTATTTTTTACTAAAATAAAAATGAAATGTAATAATCTCTGTATATTATAAAAGCAAGTGTACCAGTTTTAAGAAACTTATTATCTGAGAAAAATTCTAGGGAAGAAAAATGATTGAACACAATATAGATTTTAAATTAAAATGTTTTAATTCAGAAAATAATTTATAGCTATTTTAATTCAACAGCGCTTTAAAGCTCTGGACTAGATAAAACTGTGAAGGCAAAGTTTTATAGGGTATCTGAATCTTGCTACTGTGAATGCTTGACAGAAAAAGTGAGTCAACCACTACACCGTTGATTCCTACTTTCTCCTGGCTCCTGATTTTTCTGCCCTAGCCTCGTGCTGAGCTGGGGCAAAAACCAGCAGTTACAATAATAACAACCCATGCGACAAGGTGGAGATATTTTACTTTCCTTAGTACTTTGGAAACAGATATCTATCTCTGTGTTTTATTCATGGGCTTCTAAAAATAAATGGAGGCATTATTGCCTTCTATTTCACTCAGTGAAAAACTGAGTTAATCTGACTTTCTGAGGACTTACTACTTTTAAAGATTTAACGGGAAATGTTAACGTCAGATGTATTGCTTCCACATTTTTCACATACCCAGAATTTTTACAAGTATGATTACAGCCTGTGCTAAGTCACTTATGTTGAGCCTGAAAGGATTGAATCATATGGCTTTCTTTTGCCTGTGTCACAAATTGCTCTCCATACCCAGACCTACAAGTCTATTTGTTCTTCTTCATGGGTGTAAAAATTTCCTGTCTAGCCAGCCTATACTAGTCCCTTTTGTAATACAGGACAAAACTAAGAGGTTATGCATGTCTGTATATGCTAACTAGAACGAAAATATATCCTCTAGAATTTAGATCCATAAAACTGAAGAAGACCAAAAAGATGTAATCATTTACAATTAAGACTTTTATCTTAGTATACGAGTGGCAGAAGAAATGCGTAATTGATCACCATGAGAGCAACATTACTTTGTCTCAGGAGAAATGAGTCAGGAGAATCTGTGTGGTATTCTAGCACTGTAAGATGATACTATTGTTATTATTTGTATTATTATTATTATTGTTATTGAACAAAAAAGACTTCAGACCGGAAGTGTTCGAGTTTATTTGGACAGGTCCATATTTCTTCAGTTAAGAATTCAAGGTCACATTCATAGTGTATTTTTTTGCCAAATTATTTTTAGGCAACCGATATAATATGATAAGGAATGCACAAAAACAGAACTTTGATGCATAACAAAAATATCTGAAAGATAAGAAAAAGCTGTTAATACTATATTAAGATGTCAAACCTTCAAGAAACATGACATCATGGGATTTTAATGGATTATGACATATCAAAATATATAGTGCAATGCATCTAAACATTGTATCAAAGCTTTTTATAATTAAGATAGCTATAATAGCGGACTATGTCAAAGCAGCAGATGTTAAACTGAAATGCCAATATAAAAAAAATCTTACAAACTTATGTAATAGTGCTGTTTACATAGCTCCACGTGAGTCTTTGCTATGTATTTGCTGACTTGCAGGAAGAACAGTGACAATAATATTAAACATATGTTTGGGGAGACAAAGTGTAACTGAGGATGGATGATACTAAGGTTTGGGAGTTGACATAGAGTGTACCATACGAGATACAATCCCTTATGCAAGGATAGGAAAAGTTCAAGATACATGAACAGAAGTCATGGGGCTGTTACTTGTAATAACAGATTTAGTCTGATATAAGGAATCTGCATATACTTATGAGCTCATGGAAAAGAATCAGGGAAAGGATTGAAAACATGATATGATTCTCTCTAAAAGGGGAAGATACTGCAATATATATGCCCAATCCAGGAATATTGAATGTGAATCCTGCCCTGGATAACTGAAAAACTAGTAGTCACACGGGAGATGCCATATTGAAAGCATCCATCTTTCTATTTATCTGTCTGTCTACTTACCTATCCATCTATCTCAAAATGTTAAAACTATGTGTCTTAGCAGACAGCAATACAAAAAGAAAAGTTCACATGTTCTTATGTATGACTCAGTCAAAAATCCAGGCAAATCAACTTCATGGTGTTACGTAAAACAGTCAGTAGGATTATAAAAAAAAAAAAAAAAGTCCTTATTTATTCTGAAAACACTGTGCAAGTACAAGAGTATTGGCTTTTTACAAATAAAACTCAAGTACTAACATGACCTTGGTGATGTGAACCACTCTTTTGGAAAACAGCAGAACATTCCTGCCTGGTGAATTCAGCACCTTGGACCACTCATACAGAACTAACAAAGCTCAGTATATTACAAACTCCCTGATCCTTCTTGTAATAAATTGGACTATGCCTTTGAAATGTTATCTGGAATGTAATTGGTTAATTGTTTAAGGGAAATGTCTTAAGCAAATAAAGTTGAGAAAACTAACGAAGCAGTTGGAAAAAAAAAAAAGAATAATAAGAGCATATTATTTTCTAGTCTCCAGGAAAAAAAACAATCTTACGAGTTTGTTTTCTAATTTTGTAGCCAGTTTCCAAAAGCAAAGATTTATTGAGTTCTGAATTATAAATGTAGAAGGAATAAGTTATGAACATCCTTACATATCTAAATCTCATTCCAATGGATTTCATTTAATTAATTCTAATCTGAATCAAAGCATATCTCTATGGGGAAGTATGGATGTTTTGCTTTAAAATTTACAAGTGTTTAGGAATTCTCCAGAGACTTGGTTAGCTGATGCATCAGTTATTTATACTTTTAAAAAAATCTTATACCTTTAAATTCTAGCTACTTTCAATCTCAAAGTATTTGATCATATTTTAACCTAGTCTTTAAATAGCCTTCTTATCAGCTTCCTGCACTCAGGTGTGTATTTCCAGACTACAATCTAGTTACTGTCTCCTTTTTTTGCTACACTGACTAGAGTTACTTTCCTGATATTTACCATGAAATTCCAAATCATTTTCTAATTTACTGTCTGTAAGGGCAATGTTTAATCTCAATAATTAGATGCCAAAAGTATTTTCCTGATTTATCATGAACTTACCTTTTAATTTTGTAATATGAATGTATCATCATCTACGTTTTATATAAAGTCTATAACTTTTGCAGATAAGTTTAGCTTTTCTGCTACTGGATTATTGTAGACCACTTTATATTACTACCTTGATTATAAGCATAGTGTTTCATTTCCAAAGTCAAAACTACCTTTGTTATTAAAATATGTATGTATTCTTGGATTGGGATTCAGTGATTCAGTTGAAAACTGAGACATTTACATGTAGAAATCTGTTCATGACAAGCGTCAAAGTTCTTTTTAGAGTTAACACATCTGGTCAGTAGAACTGGTGCAATGATTCCCTGCAAGTCAATTGACTGAACATAGAAATCTAGTAATGTTTCAAAATAAGGGAATTTGATACATCTGAGAAAGGACCAGTCAGGTACTTGCACTCTTCAGGATTAGCTACTGGAGACCAAGTGTAATATTAGGACATTTCAAAAATCCTTAAACACCCATTCTTGGACCTGGAATCCCATCCTTAGCATGTGCTGCAAGGTAAACTGAGTCACTCTCAGTCTCCGTTTACTATATTCAATAAGTGTTCAATTCTCTTGCCCATGAATAGGCTTGGTAGCATTCAAATGTCTTGTGATATCCTGTCTGGCAATGCAAATGGCCCCAGATGTCTAGTTTTAAATAAATGAATTGACCTATGGATTTCCATTAACTGTCATGAGGGTTTAGACATCTAACTCACATAGCATCGCAGGATCAGAGGATATCAGGTTGGAAGGAACCTCTGGAGGTTTCTAGTCCAAACTCCAGCTCAAGTTCTCATATGAGCTCCCTGCTTAGTCAAGTCAGTCTCCTATTCTATCTACTTGTTTCCTGAGTGTCAGGATGACTTTTCTTGCACTTGAAGGATGCTGTCCTTAAGGATATGACAGCTTTCCTGCTCTCCTTTGCCATTCAGAGATATTTCCCATGAGATGCCCTCTACCAGGGCCCTGAATAAATAAAATCTGGTGAAGCCGAGAGTGCTGAACTCTTCATCATTCCCTTTAGGATGTTTAACTCTATTGTTTCCTGTCATGTGCAGACACCTAAGTTAACATGTCTTAATATGGAGCTGATACGCACACATACTGTCCTAAACTATGTCTGAGTCTTTTTCTTTCTTTTCTCCTTACTGTAGTCATAGTCTTAGTTTATTGTAATTGCTATCCTCTTTCAACCTGTTATTTTTTACAAATAAGAATAAGTTGTTTTTTTCCTTTCCTATTCAGGTGTCTCTGAGTCTCTCTCTGTGTCTCTATATTTTTTGGCATATGTTGTAGGTGAAAACAGTCTCTTAAGAATGTGTAGTGTTAAACTTTTGTAATCTAGATATAATTAATGACACCATAAGAAGCACTTTCAAATGTAAACAGTTACTTATTCAATGTAAAGCCTTTAGGAAATCTTATGAATATGAAAGGTGTCATTCTCCATGTCACCTGAGAAACTTTATGATCAACAGCGTATCTTTTTCTTCTGAAGAGGAATAAATCATTGTAAGATATGTAAGATGACTGTGACATAGTTGGTAATTTCCGTATTGCAACTGCAGCACAACTTTGGGGCAGAAATGTCAGGGGATTTTATATACAATATGCAGATACAGACACGCATATGTACATATTTATAGTTATATGTGTATATATATATCTCTATAGACATACAGACAGGTAGAGATATATAGGGTTTTTTATTGTTTGGCTTTGGGGTTGTTCTGTTTTTTTTTTTTTGGTGATTGGTTGGGGTTTTTTAAATAGAGTAAATTTGTGTACATAGTGATCCAGAGAGCCTTCGGTAACTTTAATTAGTTTGTCAGTCTTATTGGGCAATGCACTGGGCAAAAACGTATCTTAAGAATTTCTAACTGAAATGCAAAAGACATGGTTTATGCTAAGACAGTCATATTTAGAGCAATGCCACTGTTCAAAGGAGGGTTGATAATTAGGGCTTGGTCTTCATTTTCCGTTGGCACAGTTTTCTTAATGGATACTAATCAGAATAGGGAACAAAGAAGAGGACAGCAACACTCCAGTGTTAATGATGCCATAATCTAGAAATATGGGATAGAGAGTTTTTGCTTTTTTTTTTTTTTTTTGCTTGTAAATGCATCTGGTCAAGCATGAAATAGATGGTTATCAGACACCTAATGGTCACCAGAGACTTGACAACCTAAATTACTCAGATCTAATGAAGATAAATAGCATTCTAGACATGGACACATACTACATACTGAAGAGAAATTGACACTGATGTTGTTGCCAGGCAACTCATCTCCTCATGTAAAGCATGCATTTCCTATGAGTTTACTGTATATGTATCCAGAAAAAGATGGGGGGGGCAGAGGATGGGGACCCTAGTATTGTCTTTCACTGAATTACTACTTCATTGAAATGTACCAGAAAAAAATCTATATTCACTAATCTGATTTTATTATGCTCTTAAACATAAGATCCTCATTCCTTTTTATGGATCTTGCATATAAAACCAGGTAAGAAAGCACAGTCACTTACTTGTAGTTGTTTCAAAATGTTAAATTGTACATTTTCATTGAATAATGATGCTTTATTTAAGGATTTATATTGGTAGTTGGGTAATTTTCTTGATATAGTGCCAATCATTATCTGTAAGTGAGTGAAATCACATTTTGTCTTTTTCAGTTCAAACAGTAAGAAAAAAGGGTTCTGCTCTGTCACCATTTATTCTATATGCAGCCAATTTATGACAGGTTTTTTTTGTTGTTTTTCATTTTCACTCTCTTTCTCTTCTTATAGAATAGGTCTCTGATTGTTCTTTTTACACAGGGTTTTCCTAAGTGATATACAAGTACCACATAAGTGTCATAATTAAAATTTATTTCTAACAAAGCAAAATGGATTACCATTAAGAGAAGTGCATAGAGCTTAACGATATTCTAATAAAGCTCAGAAACCCATCCTGTAACAATAATTTCTCTAAGAACCTGCTCTCTTACATTTTCTTGTTTGTGCTACAACGTCCCTGATTAATACATACTCCAAGAAACATGAAGAGTGTTTACTGTAAAAGCAGATGTCATTTCATATTTCATTCCACAGTTTGATTCTTTGTTTTATAAACTACTTTAATGTACTTTGTTCATGCATTCTCACATAACTATTTGGTTATAGAAGGGCATCAGCACGCTTACTATAGCATAACAAATACAGTGAATCAAAAATGTCTTCAGCAGTATACTTGATTCAGAAACGTAAGCTTTTTGAAACTGGTCTATCTGTCTTCTAGATGACAATCATAATGAATATTTACCACACTTAAGGTGCCAGGGGCTTGTTTCTCAATTTTATGCAATCCAGACACCGTCTTCCAGTTTTCCTCACAGCTGATGCTAAGATAGATAATTGGGAAAAATCTAATTCAGTAGCCTCCAGATCAAGCAATGTTATCACTTGCACTTATATTTTCAAGAACCTTAAAATTGAAAGGAGGAAAAGGACTTGGGAGTGCTGGTGGATGAGAAGCTCAACATGAGCCATCAATGTGCACTGGCAGCCCAGAAAGCCAGCCGTGTCTTGGGCTGCATCAAAAGAAGTGTGGCCAGCAGGTCGAGGGAGATGATTCTGCCCCTCTACTCTGCTCTTGTGAGACCCCATATGGATTATTGCATTCAGCTCTGGAGTCCCCAGCACAAGAAGGACATGGAGCTGCTGGAGCAGGTCCAGAGGAGGGCCACAAAGATGATCCGAGGCCTGGAGCACCTCTGCTATGAAGACAGGCTGAGAGAGTTGGGCTGTTCAGCCTGGAGAAGAGAAGGCTCTGGGGTGATCTTATTGCAGCCTTCCAGTACCTAAAGGGGGCCTACAGGAAAGCTGGAGAGGGACTTTTTACAAGGGTATATAGTGATAGGACAAGGGGCAATGGCTTTAAACTGAAAGAGGGTAGATTAAGATTATATATAAGGAAGAAATTTTTCACTCAGAGGGTGGTGAGGCATTGAAACAGGTTGCCCAGAGAAGTTGTGGATGCCCCATCCCTGGAAGTGTTCAAGGCCAGGTTGGATGAGGTGTTGAGCAACCCGGTGTAGTGGAGGGTGTCCCTGCCCATGGCAGGGAGGTTGAAACTAGATGATCTTTGAGATCCCTTCCAACCCTAACCATTGTATCATTCTATGAAATCGAGATCAAGTATTCATAGAATTATTATTTTTTGAATCATTGTTGCATTCATTGCTTGGCATCATTTGGGCTATTGAACTACAAATCAGATTATAATCACTTTAAAAAGAAAACACTACATAAAGATTTGTTCAGTGCTGCATTCAATATTGGATAGGAGAATATGTAGAACTTCCTGTAACTTAAGTCCCAGTGTTATACATTGTGACATGGCTCTCTAAACAAGCTGAAGATAAGTTTTTCTATTTCTAATATCAAAGATCGAGAGTTCACTGAGTTTTTCTATGTCTCTTTTTTTTCTTTTTATATCTGGCTTAAAACTGTGTTTAGTAATATAACCATAACTTTTTATTAAGGACAATGTAAGGAATATCTGGTGCTTTTCCAATATCTGAGTTTTCACACCTGTGAATATGTCTCAACGTAACAAAAAATGCGAGGTAGGAAAGGCTGAAGAGCAATGAAGAAAATCACATACCTGTAGCCAGTGAAGAGCATTTTTGACTGGAAACAAAAGAATAGAATTTCCCATCCTGTCTCCTTGGACTTAGTATTAATTTATATTAAGTGGTCATTGAAGAAAATGCAAACAAAACTTTCTACAAGGAATGCATTTTTTCTCAGATATACTTAGTGATATTCATTTGTTCAAGCTTTCCCTAGTCTTTCGATTTTATCCTGATAAAGTATGTTGGTGAAATTTATGTTGGAAATTTCACACAGTAGGGTGCAGTCTTCACCATATGATAATCTTTTCTATCTAATATGCTTTGATCATAAATGAAATAGTAAATGTTAAAATTCACACTATCATTCCTGGAACCCAAATGGGCACCACTAAGATGAAAGGACAGGATTTTTGAATTATATGTTTTTGCAAATAATTTCAGAATCTGTCGAATATTCAGTAATAGTTACAGTTTGCTTAAGCCAGAAAGGCTTTTATTTCTGTTTTGCAGTCTTAAAGGCTAGAAGTTTTATTTTATATTTAGTGAAATATGAAATATTCAAATATAGAATGGCAATCGGAAAGAAGAAATAAGCCAAGTCAGCCTAACCTGAGCCCTTCTTAAAAGAATGGACAATGTTTGATAGGACAAGGGTAATGGTTTTAAAATAGAGGGAGGTAGATTCAGATTGGATATTAGGAAAAAATTTTTTACTATGAGAGTTGTAGAACACTGGAACAGGTTGCCCAGAGAGGTGGTGGATGCTCCATCCCTGGAGACGTTCAAGGCCAGGTTGGATGAGGCCCTGAGCAACCTAATCTAGTTGGAGATATCCCTGTTCCTTGCAGGGGGATTGGACTAGATGACCTTTGAAGGTCCCTTCCAGCCCTAACCATTCTATGATTCTATGATTCTAAGAATGGATGTAAAGGGACAGTGAAGGAAATCCCAACTTTTTGGTGTAATCACTATGTCTACTGTCATTCTTTTACATTAAGTGATTTCTCCACACATAGTTCTTTTTTTATGTATGTTTTTGTGCCACTTCAGAGTTCTAGGAGACTGATTTTTGGAGGAGATAAGTCAAAGGCTATTTATAGTTTTGTATTCTCTCATTTTGCCACATATTTAAAGAATTCCATGCTATAAACACATCTATAAAGTGTTTTCAAACTATTTGGAAGTAGGATATCTATGTGAAAGAGGAAGATTTACACAATAAAACTGGGTTAAGAGAAAATAATCCTTAGTAATTCTTGGTAATCCTTGGTAATTCTGTAAACCAAATAGTTCTTCTAGAGAGACTGGAGGAGACATAACCTAGAGAAACACTTGAGTAGGTGAAATGAGAAACTAAGCTCATCTTCAAACCAAAAATAATGGCAAAGAGTCCTGGAGATGAGAAAAGCCATGAGAATTGTAGACATTTGAGACAGCATAGAAGGAAAGAAGCTGTCTGGACTAACAAAAGCCTTCCATAGGATGTACATTTATAAATTCTGCTCTTAGATTTGCAAGCACAGCATTCACTGAATTCAAGGATATGAGAGATTACACAAAATTAATAAAATTCTGCCTTACAGAATAGTAACACTGGACTTGTCTCCAGAGATTAATTTTTTATTGATACTCTTATATTTAAGCTAAAAGCAGATGAAATCAGAAAGAAGTAAATGACTAATTCTTATCAGAATTACAACTGAATAAGGTGTATATTTTAGGAAAGTTGGAGGATACAGTTTAAAACTATTTTTCGATAGAGACTGCTTTCTTTCATAGGTTATCAGTAAAACAGAAATTAGAAAGAAATACTTAGAAATGAAGTGATTAGCAAGTCATTTAAATAAAGTTTTCATGCCTATTTAAATATTTCAATACAATCTGTTATTAGAGACAGGGTTTAACATAAGTTAATGAAGAATATTCATATATACTTTCAATATTAACATGAACTATAGCACATCATGTCACTGATATTTAAGTACTGAACAGTGACATGGAACAAAGACCACAGAAAATCTAACACTTTTGTATTTTTAAATTTAGAATTAGGTTTTGTGGTTTTAGACTGATTTTGGTTTTAATTTCAGACAAAAAAGGTTATTCTTTCTGTAATAAGATATAACAACAGGAATTATACAAAAGTAATGTATCTTTAACATTTGTATCGCTGAGGTAAGTAGGTGACACAGGTATGTTCAGCAATACAACAGTACTGTGGAGAAAAGATTTTGTTAAATAATTTGTTTCAGTTGCTAGCTACAGTAATAGCTCTCTGGAGACTACAATCTTAAGAGCAACAAAAGATTTGACACATATAAATTCATAACAAGACATATATAAATTCATAACAAGACAGATAGAATGATATGAAATATTTTCTCGAAGGCTGTGGTTATTTTATTGTATAGGTGCTGGTAGTAGAGCAATGTAATTTATATTTATGTTTTGAGTTTTTTTAATGTGGTTTTTTTTTCCTCCTTCTTCTACCTAATCTATAATTTGCTAAAACATATTATTATAATAGCTATAAATATTCCAAAATACAAAATTTATCTTCAGTATCTTAATTTCATAACACTATTCATGTACTTCTTCATTTTTTTTTTATCAAAATAAGAAAGGAATGAATGTGTCTTTAAATTATTTGTTGACTGATATCTCAAATTCTTTCCTGATAGCAATTACAATTATTGTCCTTATAAGATACTGTTTTGAACTATATATTTTGCTAGTTTTCTGATTCTCTACAGTTGGTTTGCCTGTTATTCTTAATATTCTGTTTATCATATAACAATTTTTTTTTTACATCTGTATGATTGAAGGAAACTAAAGAGATTTAGAGTCATCATATAAATATTCAGCAACACTACACAACCCGAGACCACGCTGAGGAAGGATGTGGGTTACATCCAGAGATGATGTGACAGGTGGCTGGATGGGATTAATCACAAAATGAAGACAACAAATATTAGGTATATATATGTGAACTCGGTGTCTAATCTTCTATTGTAGTCCATGAAGAGCCAGAAAATGCAGTTGACTGAAGCAGGATAATGATTTGCATGTCTAGATATAGTATATAGAATGTAGTTTCCTAAACAGAAATGTCAAGTACCATGCAACACTGAGCCGTATCTCACTCACACAAGGCTGGTGGATGTGACATGGAGCCTATGGAAGAACCTATGACTTGCTGGAATGGCAGCCAGAGACCATGTGACACATTTTAGGTTGACTAAAACTATGTTTAGATAGAAGAACTATGCTTTAGGGATCAAAGCTCTCTGGGCTCCATTGACAATGTTAGGTATCAAGACAGCTCAAATCTTGATATGTGGTTGTACATGCTTATATTTAAGCATCAATCTTAAATGAGCCTTACATCACAACACATTCCACACACAAATTCCAAATTATTTTCTTTATGTAAATGTGAAATGTCATCCAGTTTAAACTAATAAAAATAATATATCACTACAATAAAGTTTTATAAAAGTCTACCACCTAATAGGTATAAATATAACAATTTATTTGCACAAGATGTTTGGCCTCATGAACGTGGCAAACAAACTCTCAGTAATAACAAACTATGAATAACCAACAAGAAAAGTGATCAAATAGTCTATTTGATTGAGAAGCATGCTGTTCTATACAAATAAAATAAGTATATGGTTAGAATATGATATGATAACAAATATAATAATTAATTCATTTGTTGCAGAATCCTATGGATTAACAAAACCAATACCTTCCTAGAGGGCAAATGAATTCTGTTGAATTCTGCACAGAAAAATATCTAGTAATGATATGTTATTTTGAATAAAAGTATACAAATTCACTCCTTATTAATATCTTTATTCCAACTATCTGTTCTCTCAAACAATACGGGGAATAGGCTACCAGACAAAGCATCTTTCTTTTATCTAGAAAGGGTGAATTCAATTAATATGAGCATATTTCCTGTGTTTACATTTCTTATTCAAGTCAATATTTTATTTCCTAGGATTTCCCTTCCTTAAGAAACTAAATTCAACACGCACGTCTCATTACTAAGGTAAAATTCATGGCATGAAAAGAAAAAGCAACAAAAAATATTAATATTTTTATATTGATGAAATTGATAGATAATAGACTAAACAGATTAACTAGGATCCTGTATATTTGTGTGTATGTATGCATATATGTGTACAGATATTACTTTCTGTTTTTTTTTTTTGTTGATCCTAATTATCTACAAGGATGTATTTTAATTTTCATATTGATCTTTTTAACATAAACAAAGAAATACTGTGCATTAGACTATAGCAAGTCTTTTGAGATATTTCCAAAGAAATCACTATAGTGTTTATAAATACAAAATTCAGTTAGTCTCATTTATCCAGAGCATTAGCAAATACGACAATTTTAGCTCTGAATTTCTTTTGTAAGATATATTAGAACACCCCACACACATGAGTGAAATGCACTTAAAACAAGAACAGAGGTAAAGGAATTAAAAGTAAAAATTTAAAATATGAAATAGTGTATTTGCTGTTGTTATTGTCCATGCACAGAAAAAGTGCATTTCAAGAAAATATTCAGTCAATAATTGCCACCATGAGTGAAAAAGAGTAAAGTATTTCAGTCAGTAAGAGAGGGAACTTCCTTGAAAAACTAATTGTCAATAGAATTACAGTAGTGTTGGTAACCATAGATTCAAGGTTACTATATTACTTCCCAGAGAACAAGTATAGTATTTAAAAAAACCCAAACATCTCAACATCACCTGTATTCTCTCATTCTTATTGCTAAATTACTGTTCCTTCTGCAATTCTAACTTCAGTTTCCATAGAATGTGCAATTTAACTAAAACCAAACTCCTAATACAATTATTTGTCTTTATCAGAAAGCATCAGAAAGTATTTAGTTATATTAATCCATCTCATATATTGGCACATGTTTTTATGTATGGTTTTTAGGTACATTAACAAACAAATCACAGATGGCCATAAAAAGCCTGAGGATTCAAATGTATTTTTTTAATTGTTAATGAAAGTTTATCTCACTATTATTCATACTTCTGAATTTAATTCTCTTGAAGACAGTTTAACTTGGATGGTAAAGCATGCAATATTCAAAATCCAATATTTCATATGAATGTTCATAGTCCATATGAAGTCTATATGAGCATTTATACTGCATCTATTTCTATATATGTTCTGTTAAATTATAACAATATTTGAAATGTAGTGTCATTGTGCAGATTCATTTAAAAATAATTTTTAAAACACCTGGAGAAAAAAGAAAATAATTTCTTCCTCTTCCTCCTTTTGTAGATGTGCCCAGAAAAACAATAATAATCTGCCTTGCAGATTACCTTTTTCATACTGTACATCTTTTTGCCTTTACTTCACTAATGTTTGCATTCTAGATTTTGACATTGTATGGAAAGTTTGGTGGAGGTATTGACTTCCACTAACCATATATCTTACGCTTTTGCTAAAGGATCCACTGTAAAATGTCTACTGCAACATCTCTTTCCAGAAATCTGCTTACAGTTTTTCGGAGAGGGGAAGTACTCTATAAATCAACCTCAAGAAAAAATTAATCACCTATCCACCTGCATTTCCAATTTTTTCCTGGATTGTTCTTTTTGATTTTGTGGCAACCTCCAAAAAACCTATTTCTATGAACTACTCATACGGTAAAAGATAGACAGTTGTCATGGCTTGATGTGGAGGGGATGGGGGTTCTGGTGGCAGGAGAGGGGCTTTGCTCCCTGTGACCTCCCTGGTTTTGGAGCTGGGGTCAGGCCTGGTTCTGGCCACCAGATCAGACTGCCATCCCCCTCGGGGTTGAGCCAATCAGCGCCTCTGTGAATTGCCCTATTTAAGTCGAGACAAAGGAACCGGAAAAGGTGCTTTGCCCAGGATCGAGGAGAGAAGGGAGGAGGGCACTGCCCCCGCTCCCTGGTTCCCGGCCAGGCAGCTGCCTGCGTCGGGCCGGCGCCGCCCACGGAGAATGGCGGTGGCAAAGCTGGCTGGGGAACTTGGGAGCACCCCACTCCCAAGGTGCCCACTGGGCTGAGTTCACCTGGAGAGGACTGAGATCTGAGAGAAAAAGCCACATCGACAGCAGGTCAGTGAGGATGGAGTGGGAGGAGGTGTGCCGGAGCCGAGTTTCCCCTGCAGCTGGTGGTGAGATAGCAGGCTGCCCCCCTGCAACCAGGATGGCCTTGGTGGAGCAGAGACCCACTCGCAGCCCGTGGGGAGAAGATGCCTGAGCCTGAGGGACGGTCGTGTTGGGGTGCATGACAAGGCAGAGAGGCATCTGGAGTCTGCGTGACGACCCACGCCGGAGCGAGTGGCTACAGCTCCCTAAGTATCCGAGACTGTGGTAAAGCCCACACTGGGGCAATCTGTGGGGAAGGATTGTTTCCAGTGGGCTGGACTCACACTGGAGAAGTTTGTGGATTTTTCCTCATGGGTAGGGGATCCACTGGAGCAGGAGAAAAGGGTGTAAGGATTCCTCCTCCTTTAAGAAAGAAGCAGCAGTAACAGCACAGAATGAACTGACCTGCACTCCCCCATCCCCTGCTCCCTGCGCCGCTGGGGGGGGGAGGAAAGTGTCGGTTTTTAAGATCTGGCTTTGTTTCTTTTTGTCCTCTCACATAACTGGTTTTGTTTCCCTTTGTCCTTTTAGGTAACTGTCAATAAATTGTTTTGCTTTTAAGAAAGCCAAGTCTGTTTTGCCCAGGACCATGGTTGGTGGGTGCTCCCTCTGTTCTTGTCTCATCCCTCAGTCCCTTTATTATATTTTTCTCCTCTCCACTTTACTGGAGAAGGAGAAACTATGTGAGTTTTTGTTGCTGGATCAGTCTAAACCCACGACAACAGTATGTACAGATTTCACATTTCATGTGGAAAATGATAGATCTATGGCATAAAAAGCTAATTTAAAATACCATTTTTTTATCAGAGATTGTCAATAAAGTAGTAGTGTCTTGCTAGTATCATAAAGAGGCTTAGACTTCTATGTATAAATAGTTTTATCATTAACTTTTATTAAAATAATTTTTGGTACAGCTAAAAGTTCCTAAGAGATGTTTAGCCACTGAAACTTGTAAAATTATCTGCAATTTCTATAGGAAATTTAAGTATTTTTTACTTAATGAGAGCTGAAATGAAGTTTATTTTACACCCTTTTCTCTTTCCCCTTTTTGTACTCCATGCTGCCCTATGCACAACCCCCCCCACTCCCCCACCCCCCACCCCCCTCATGCAATTAAACCACACTGTTCTTCATGTTTTCTAAGAACTATCTCTGGTAGGAAAAATCACAGTGAAAAAATCTCTTGGACAGTACTCTAAGAAGAATCACAGTTTCTGACACAGTAAGAGATGCATCCTAAAAATGCCTCTATAATGCTCTGAATCAGTCCAGTGAGCTACAACAAATAAAAAACTTTGGAATGCAGTTCCACAACTGCAATTGCAATTGTCTAATTCACAAAAATCTAAGTTTAAGATAGACACTTGAACCAATTAGGACGTAAAACCAAATAAGCTCTTCCATTAGTTTTATCAAAAAGGGAATTGAGATCAATGAGTAAGAACACACTTGCTATTCAATTACAACCAAATATATGTACATGCCAATAGCAATATCATACCGCACAATAAAATATCTCCTAAATAATCCAACTAGATTCAAAGGAGAGTATTCTTATACCCGATGGTTTTGAAGCTAGAGAGAAAATGCTGGTCTGACTCTACATATTCTCAGTTCAGTTGCTTGAGACTTTTATAAGGTTTTGTTTGCATGTTGATTTTTTTTTTAATTGGAAGAGAAGGCTTAATCCCAAACTATTTACAAACTATTTACAAAATTTTTACTTGAAAAAATGCAGTCTTCCTTCTCTACAAGACACTAGAAAATGATTGGTTTGCAGTTTTCTAATGGAGGCTATATGTCCTTGATATTACATGAACTGCCCAGTGGTAGGATTCAAAGACATTACTTAGAACACAAGACCCAGTCTTCAATAATCACTAGAGAATAAAAAATCTGGAGCACCTTCAGCCAGATTCTTTGCGGAAAAATCTACTTTGCCAATGAAGTGCTGAAAATTAATGATAATATACTAATACCTGCAGTAAGCTAAACATCCTTTTAGTTTATTCAATGTCTCCTCTGCCTGTATCAATATAATTTGTTTTCCCCTCATCAAGGGTTATGTGGCAGAGATCCTTTATTGATGCACACAGTACAGATATACTCTAGAGTTTATATATGGATATTTTAAAATAATGTACTTGCCATCTGCTGTTGAATCCCACCATGTCATTGTCCATATTTCTTTTAAACTGCTGCCGGGATTAAGATTTCCTACTTTGATGAGGGTGTGGAAATCTGTGTTGTCAGACAGATCGCCAATGAGCCAGCTTAGACACATTGGAACATTTCCACCAGTCCAGTAATCACAGATCCTTGAGCACAGAAAAACCCAGCAGTTTCTTTGCCTCCACTGTGGCCACCAAACATATGATGACTTCCTGATGTAATTGACCAGACTTGGAACTCTGTCTGCTGATGATACTCTAACCTTTTCCACAGCAGGCTCATTTGTTACCATCCTATTTAAAGAATAATGAGAATGAATTTTGCCTGTCACTGAGAAATCCTATATACACAATTAACAAACTGGCTGGTAATTAATACTGAAACTTGTCAGCCACAGGAGATATTACAGATTCAAGAACAATCTGAAAGATATAGTTTAACAATTAGATACAATAATTACAATATTTCAAATGCTCACATAGAATATATTCCAGCTTTATTAAACCTTAGACTTTTTATGCTCCATGTTTTTAATGCTTGAATTTAAAGTAGTTTGATAGCAGAACATTATGCAAATACAGTTGTGCAATATACATTACAATCTTGCGTCTGTCTAAAGATGACATTGCCGCATCTTTCAAAAGACAATTCATCATACTGACACTTAATAAGACACTAACAAATCAAAAACTACTCTATGGCTCACCAGTGTAACGCATGCTTGACTGATGGTTTTGCAAGAGCCGCAAAGGCCTATCCTTTGTTGTCATGTTAATGTGAAATAACAGTAACTAATTAAATCATTTTTTTAAAAAAGGTCTTACATATGTTGTTAAAAATAGCATCTAAAGAATGCTGTAAAATTCAACTTGTTTTATAAATCATATTTTTTCTATTGTATTCTATGTCTGTTCATATGCAGCAATCCAAATTTAATTTCTTTGCACTATTTCTCTCTGATCTTTGATTTACTAATTTTTTTTTAACTTGTATATATTCAATTATTTCATACTTTACATAGTATACCAAACAAGTTTAAAACAAAATAACACTCTGGTAGTTGCATTGGAAGTAGTAAAATTCTAGGTATCTTTAAATTCAGTTGTTATGTATTTGCCTAATGTAACACCAGTTAGATCATATACAGAACCATGGAAAATATTTAAATCACTTGATAATGGCAATATAAAACTTTACTATCAGTAAGTAAAATACAACTTAAAACCAAAACTTTAAATTAGAACCAATAAACAACTGAGTAACTTAGCCATATATTGTAATCTCTTGAATGAGAACAGTGAAGAGTACAGGAATCTACTTCAGTGGATTAGCCTATCTCCAAGAATCCTAGAGGACAGCTGTGAGCTTTTGTTCTCTCTCCTACAGAGTTCCTGTTATGCTTCCACAAAGTATTTCTTACTACATACAAGAATTCCTATGTATTCCATATTGCATTGTCATTAGTATGATACAGTCAAGACAATATAAGTCAAAATATGATTAAGTACCTTCTCCCCTTTTCAGGATCTACCTTGCTCTTTTCAACTACTTCTACATATGATCATCAGTTCCTAGCTGTGCCTTAAATTTCTCCAATTAACATTCCCTTGTGTGTGCCTGAGAGAATTCATTCCAATGGCTATTACCTCTCAACAGAAAGGAAAAGGAGCTAGTCTACAGGGGAAACATTTTCAGAGTAATATAGATGGAAGAGTAATGTATGTAGTCAAAACCATATGATAAACTTTATAAAGTAGGGTTGGTGGGCTATATGCATATGCATTAATTTTCACAAATAGGTAAACACTTTAAATATCAATTTCTGTGGAAACAAGATATTTTTATGATGAGAGAAAAATCTTCTGACAAAGGTTGCATACAAGAAGTGGAAAATAATATGAAAGCAAAGGTAATTTTGAGAAAGAGTAAATGCACTCTTACAAATGTTTTAGTAATGAAGACCCAGCACTACAGCAATACCAACAGCTGTACATGTGGGATAAAGACATTGCAGAGATGTGGGATTGATAACCTAGAACACATGAATACTAAAAAAAATTGTTAGGCAACCTTCTTTTAAATTGTCACAGATGTTTCCAAAAAATTACCATCTCTATTTCCATAGTTGTTGTCTTCACAAAACAAGATGGTAGACAGAGTATAAAAATTTACTGAATCTGTGAAAGCAGAGTCAATGAAATACCTTATCTACATTTCTTATTGTTAGCTTAAGGCACTTAATAGCAGTAGAGGTGAAAATTGTCATACTGGGGACAGGTAAAAAGGGTAAAGAGAAATTTGACAGTTTGTCTCCTATGTGTATCTCACCAACATATGTAGGCCTAACTGTCACAGATGAGTTTTGGTTGTGGAATCACACACACAGTTACAGTTGGGGCCTGACTTGATGATTTAAGCCTGTGCTCTTTCTGAGTTGGGAAACACCGATAAAGACGATAGAAAAGAAAAGGGAGTGTGAGCAGCTGGTGTAGGGAGTGTGAGAAGCTAGCGCAGGAGTGTGAGAAGCTGACATAGGGAGTATGGGAAGATGATATAGGGTGTGTGAGAAACTGATATTTAGTTTAGTAATGCTTTTTTAGGCATAAGCCAATAGTAAAGCTAAAACAGGTGCGTGCACTATTGTTTGTAACCAATCACAGGTGGGCAAAGGGCGCGTGAACACATCGTGGCTGCAGTGATGATCTATAAAAGCTGCTTGTAAATTGTAATAAATGTCTCTGGTATCACATCTATGGAGTCCGTGCATTCAGCCATTGCATTTGGTCTTCTAAGAATTGAGGGGAGGAGCAGAGGAAAAAGAAATTATGTGGTACCTGTTATTCATCAAGATAGACTAATTGCCTTGTTTAACAAAACAGGTTAAAACTTCATAGGAGGAGTTATCTGCTGTAGCGCTATAGCATAGCCTTCAAAATGGCAGGAGAAAAATAAACAAAAATGAAATGTTTACCATACGTGATATCAAGAGGTCTTGTCACAGACCTCATTGAATCATGTTATCACTAGTAAGATCATTGTACAAAGCAGTTCCCATCACTATACTGGAGGACAACCCTCTAGAAGAATGGAAGGACAAGTTTCAGCACTGCTGTAGTATTGCACACAGCTCTTCATGAAATGAGTAAGATCTAAACAAATTTGGCATGTTGCTTACTTCTCTGTTCTCCATAACTCACACAATATTAATACAATGGGCTTTCAAACTTTCATGTAAATGTTCATCATGACAGCCCTTGCTTATGGAACTAGATGTTAATAAGCCAGTTCTTTTTTTTTTTTTCCCCAAATATATCAACAACAGTTTCTCTCTGAGCTCCATCTAGTTGGTTGCTTTCCTAAAAATAGTATAAACCAATAACTTCAATAAAAAAAACATTGAAACCCTTGCTTTTACACATCCCCAAAGTCAAGGCATTCGTTGCCTTGTAAATACCGAGCATATATGTTATAAGACCATGGTCAAGTTATGCATAAATGGCATTTAATTTGATTAAAGTGTTCAAAGAATGTCCTTATTGACCTTAAGCCAAAAATACACAGTTGCAGCATATTGCTATTCCTGATATTTTCCTACTTAGTTTTCTTCAAAGGACAGAAAGATATTTATGGTGTATGGCTGTTTATTTTTCAAGGCAATAATGACATCTGCTAAGAGTCCAGTTGCAGTGTCTCAGTATTTAGAATTCCTGAACATCTCTTATTTAAATTTTTATTGCTTATACTATCTAAAGCTCACCTTATACTAAAGAAATTATTTGTGGACATAATTGCTGATGAATTTGAGCAATTCCAAAATCTGTATTTAAAATATTGATTATTGATAACTGTATTTTAGATTTTTTTAAAAAAAGCTGCCTCCATCAGAAAAAATAAACCACCAAAATAGCAACAGAGCAAGAGAACTCCACATTTGCACTTGTCTAGTGCACAATATTAATGAGTAACTGAACACTAAAAGTTGATTTTGTGTGAGTGCATTTCAAACAGTTTGTTTCAGGAAGATTCTAAGAATTATCTTTCACACAATCAGAGTTCAGCTGAATTTGAGTTAAGCACTTATTTATTTCATTATTTTGAAATTTTATCAGTAAAGAAAACAAAATTATTCCAATTTACAGTGCTTTTATACTAAAGTAAGAGTTTACAACTGAATGTTCTATCGAATATTAGACTCAATCACAGCCATGTAAACAGGAACTAATTTCTTACTTAGAAACTTGTCCATAAATGTTTCATTTACTTGGACAGCTGTAGCACTATGAAGAAATCACAGAATTGTTTTGGTAACTGTTCTTGTTAACTATGAAATGTCATCCACACAGTTGTATTAGATAAAAAAATCAATCTCTCTCTGGATTAATTTAATAGAATTAACTGCTTCTTTAGGTTGATGTTCTAGTCTATATTCATTTTTTTCTGCATTGTTAACACATCTTTCTGACTACACTGTATTTTAAACAAAGTTGAAAGCAAGCATACAGAAAAAGAAAATATGAAATCATTTGTACATGCCCCCAGTCAAAATTGGATGTTTAATGTAGTTTTTTCCTTGTTCCATTTCTCAGTTACCAAGCCTGAAGGCAATTCATAGACAAGATCCTGGAGGACAATATCATGCTGACAATAGAATGTGGAAACATCGCTTCTAAGATTCGTGGACTTTGCTGCATTGCTGGGATTTTTGAACTTGACTATCTTTCAAAGACTCCAAGATACCAGCTGCAAAATAACTTTTGAAGAAAATTGAACTCTGTAACATTGAGCTCAGGTAACTTCAAAATTACTAGTAACTTCAAATCATTTTCTCTAGATAGTTTTCTTGGAATCAATTTCATTTGTTCCAAGGGGTTACAAGAGCAATAATTATCGAACTGGAAGATCGGGAAGAAATGTGAGATCAGAGAAAAGAATGTATGTTTAAGATGTGAAAGACTCATATTTTTTATGACAGAAAATAAAACTGAAGCCAGATTTTCCCCATGCTAGACAACTAAGATATAAGAAAGATGGCAAAGGTTCTATCAGCAATGATTATAGCTCCAGCTGTTCTTCTGTTTTTCATTTCTTACAGTGTTTTATTTTGGGTTTTCTACTGAACCTATAGGAAGACAGGGGAAATATAAGAGAATAAGAGAGATTTATTTTACTTTTTAAATCTAAAGCAAACTTTTTTTTTTTTAATGTCAATTCAGCCAGCAGAAGAATTAAAAATGACTTAAAAATGTTAAAAATTCAACTAGAATTAAATACTAAAGCATACCTCTCATATTATTTAAAGATAAATTAATACCACAGATACACATATTGAAAATACAGGTTATCATCTGAGTGTATATAGATATTTTCATCCTATCATAAATTTAGATTCTGTAAAGAATCAAATATCTTTAATATTATGCCTCTGACTGTGAACTATATAAAACCATTAATGTTGGTTTCTCATCTTTGAAATGTCTTTACATCTAATAAGCTATTTACTTAGAAAATGTGTTCTTGGGAGGCATAAAAACTATTGCTAATGCACTTAAAAAGTATGTCCCATGTCCTATGCCTTTCACTAGAAAAAAAATTTAATATAAATTTCCTTTCCCAAAAGTAGGGATATATTATGCACCATGACCATGAAACAGCTTTACAGGGGCAGATCTTTTCATGTACATATAAAAATGCAGAGTTTTATTTCAAGAACCAACTACAACTTCAAGTGAAAGCGGATAAGAATTACTGATGTTTCCTGAGAACACAATATGTGTTGAGAGACCAATCAGTTTGCTGTGACAAAGAAAATCCTCCATCACTTGATTTAGTATAATAACCACTACGATTCTGAACATGCTTTCCTATACCATATTTTAGCCTCATCTTGGTCAGCATGCCAGAAAGACTAGGAAAAGGTAGAACAAAAGAAAAAAAAAGAAGAAAACTGTCTGGATCTGACATATTTAGGATATAAATATGAACGTCACTAGAAAAGTATCTGAAAGGATTTGGAATTTGAACCTACTGTCTGAAAAGAACTACCAAAAATCCTCCCCCTCTTTTTTTAACCTTCTTCAATCAGTTAAAATATTTTATATTTCCTGATTTGTACTATACTTTTCATTTTCAGAAGAAATTTTAAGATAATTTAAGACAGAATAGAAAAAATCAAATTAATATAAAACAATGCTTTTTCTTATGACTAGTAAGAACTGCTTATTTAACAGTATTATGCTAATACAGTCATCTCTCCCCATAAATGCACTCACTGACCATTGGTGCATCACTGATAATTTATCTATGGCAGAATGACTGTGGCAATCTTGCAGTTTTCTAACTGAAGACATGAGAATCTGATGGCTACTTCTTCATCATCAATCAAAACAAGGTCTTTGTAGGTTTTCCCAAATAAAGCAATTCTATTCC
The DNA here is from genome assembly GCF_009769465.1 of Tauraco erythrolophus. Taxonomy (NCBI): domain Eukaryota; kingdom Metazoa; phylum Chordata; class Aves; order Musophagiformes; family Musophagidae; genus Tauraco; species Tauraco erythrolophus. The sequence continues at coordinate 49,849,709 of NC_141468.1, forward strand.
AAAATTTGTCGTGCATCTTGACCATGAAAGCCGTCCATGAAAAAATTCCAAACTTCTAATACTCCAAAATGGAAAGCTGAGATAAAAATCTGTATTTATTTATTAGCCTTGTTAAAGGTTTTATAAGCCCTATGATGATTCCCTCTCTAGTCTTCTGAAGTTTCGATCAGCAATTTGACCCTTCGCACATGAAAGATATGATTTTGTCAATACTTGCCAGACCATATTTGAAAAGAATCTGAACACTTACAGTCAAAACAGAGAAAAATCAATAATAAAAGTAAAAGGATCCGTATACAAACTACAATAATTTGTGATGTGGGCATATCATCCTAATGTAACATCAATGATTGAGTTATAAAAAGCATAAATACATAAAAAGATATAAAGGTGGAAATAACTGTAGTCTCTTCCTGATTCCAGTGAAGCATTAGTATTCAGCTTAATTTAAAGCCATGCTATCAGAAAGAGTTAGTTATGTAAAACTAACCTCTATTTCAACTGCAGTCAAAGAAATAGGCACCTTCAGAGGTGATTCAGCTCATTGAGACAGTGCTGGAGATAACTGGCTGGAATCCCTGAATGTGTAAATGTCTACTAACTCTGCTAACAAGAGGAAGTTAGAATAAGCAGTTTGCATTAGAAAATCAGCTATTAGATGCCAGTTTCCTCACATTATTAGATACACGGGGCAAGATTCAACAGGTACAATTTGCCAGAACGAAAATTATGATTGTATAAAGAAAGCCTTTTCACAGTGTGCACGATTAAGCATGGAACAGCTTGTCCAGGGATGCCCTGGAATCTTGTCCTTAGGATATTCAAAGCTCAGCCTAAAAAGGTAAAGCAATATTGGGCTCTAGCTGTGAATTTAGCCCTACTTTGAGCAGGAGGTTGACCAAGATGATCTCCTGGATACAACAGCTAAATGCATCTGTCAGCCATATTCTCTTTATGGTTCTAGATCTAAAGTCCTGAGACAAATCCAAATTTAAAGCCATTGTCTATTTCAGAAACCCTGATTTGAATCAAATGGCAGCTAATCTAAAAAAAAACTTTAAATCTTATGCAGTTGTCTGACAGACTGGCAAAATTATTAACCTAACTGTTAAAATGATATAGGAATGCTGCTTATCGGAACAGCAAAAATTGGAAACACAAGGGTGGGTTCAGAGAGCAAACAAGCACATGGAAACATCACATTCTCAAAAGGGAAAAAAAATGCTTATTAAGATTTTATGAACTTCAAAAGAGATTTTATAAGGTTCAAAAATTTTAAACTCATGTACATTTGACTTTGAGCATACTAGATTCTGCCTAGATGTATTTACTTGTATCTACATCAAATCATAGCTATGAGCCAGCGCACCTCAGGCATACTTTGACCGTTAGCTCATCTGCATTTGTTATGCACCAAAGTGCTTTGTTAGCAGTTTACCGTTCTGGAATTATTTTTAAAGGTTCCAACAGTGCTGCACGTGGTGGAGAAAGATGGTCAGAAAACAGACAGAAAGATACATGGACATAGGATGCAAAAAGTGTCATTTTAAACATTTATTCTAAAAATCAGAACCTTAATGTCTGCATTAGTTGTTCATTTCATTTCTGCCTTCAGAACCAGACATGTTCTCAGAGATGCAAAAAGTGGTACAAAATTTAAAAATGGCTTTCAAGTAGGAAATCTCTGTGCATGTAAGTATTTATGGCAACTCTTAAAGTTAAAAAAATCTGATGTGATTTCAGGTTTTAAATGTATTACTGAAATAGAGATGCTAATTGCAGCTAGTAAGTGACCTCACATAAAAGTGATTACTCCCTGTGTAACAGTTTATTGTACCTGAACACCTTATATAAACATATCACTCTTCAGTTTACCAGCACTTCCTCCTTACCAAATTCTAAGCAGCTCCTAAGGGTCATATTTTTTTTCCAATGTTTTCAAAAAAGTATTTACAAGAGTAGAAAGTTAAAATTTTCAATTTTTTTGGTCATGTGTTTTTTTTTTTTAGTGAACAATGAAACTGACTAAACTAATTTCCTAGAGATTTGTGTTGATTTCCCCACAGTAATGCATCATCTTTACTTATGACACTTCTACTTCAGTTTACCACTTTGCTCCTTGCCTATCTTATGAATATTTCCTTTTATATGTCTTTTTTCCCATGTATCACTTGGGCAGGAGTCAACGGGAATCACCAAGGTCCCAGCCAACCTGAGTCATCCTACAAGGGGACAGTTCAGAAAGAACAGATAACTCTTGAGCTCCTAATGTAGCTTTTCTCTCAATATAGTATATACTCTTTCTACCTACCTTTGAATTTTATAAAATCAGAACCATATACTGGTTTTGAGCTCTGTACTTCTGTGTCAAATTTGGTTTAAATTGGCCAGCATGTAAAGAGTTATCAGGGAAAAGAAACGACCGGTGGAACAAGTGATTGCATAAACCTTTCTTAATGAAACTTGACTAAAAAGAAAAAAATAAAAAACATAATTTTTGTGGCTGTTCAAAAAATATCTTCAGCATTCCAGTTCCTAGATACTTTGTACAATGTCTTTCTAAATATTCTTTGAAAAAATAATTACCCTTCGAAACATAAAAGAGTCCCAGGGGACTGAATTTAGTTTTATGAATTTCTGCTGTCTGAGAAAGTCAAGCATGGCTTGCAATTGCTCTGAGAATAAAGTCCTTTTAAACCAATCTTTTTAAAGTACAAAAGGAGAGAAATAGGAACAGGACTATTACCTATAAAATATTTTTAATATACATGGAATTGGTTTTGAATTACAATTTGGTTTTTGAGCGTTAAAATTCAGTGCATTTTCCTGGAAAGATTAGCTTCTCAAATGGAAGAGAAAACACAATATGTAAAATTAGATTATGAGCTGAATTCAAACCTGATAGTAAAGTTTAACTTGAACTAGATAAAGCTGATTTTAATGCAAAGTAAGCAATTTTTTTTAATATAAAAATTCCCACTAAATGTTTCAAATTGTCATAAATTTAAGTCATCACTGGGATAGATTATGTTCTTCTCTGGGATCAGGTGATTTTCACTTTCCATACATTCCAAGCACCGCCTTTCTCCATTGTTTGTAGGGGAACTTAATATTTGAATTGAATTGCTTCTATAAGTTCATGATGTTATATCTATATATATCCAAGGATGGACTGCCCTAAGTTCTGAAGTTAAGGACATAGAGAGGAACTTCAGGCAATAATTTTATGCAACAACTACTTCCATTTCAAAACAGGAATCAGCTGACATTGAATTTTGGAACGAGATATTTCCCTGAAACAAAGGAATTTCACACATCTTCATTCAATACAGAGGATTTTCTTCAACTAGTACTGATCTCCAGTTTAAGATTCATAAATGTCATGGGTGTACCTGGGAGCTTGTTAGCAGCTGTACAGGACTAACATGAAACTAACAATACTAGAGGCAAAACACTATGTTGATTTATTACTCTTCCAATAAAATAATTGCACTACCCAAAAAATAGGGATGATATCCCTGCAAACAGCTTCAGCAATAAGAGATCGTTGAATGCCATAGTTACTTTGACTAAAATGCTGTTTAAGAAAAAGTTTTTCACTACTTATCCACTGTTTTTATAAATTGAATGTGAAAATGATCTTGACGGAAAGAGAAATGTCTTTCTGGCTAATTGCTACACCTATATTTTTAGGTCATGCTCTAGAGAATATAGACATCTTATTTTGTAACACTTCGTTCTTTTCACTCATATTTAGCTGAAATACTGCCATAACTTCAAAGAGAAAGAAATTTGTATGTTAATTTATTCTATCACAGACCACTGGACAGAGGTTTCAGACTCTAGAGGCTCTTACTTGTGATGAAGCTGTCAAAAAATTGCTAGAGTTTCTCCACCTCTAAAGGAATGATGATATCTCTGATAAAATCAAAACACATTTCTACTGTATAAACTCTGCTAAGGAAGCAGAAAGTCTCGGTGTTTTTTCATTTCCACCTTGTCATTCTTTGTGAAGAGGTATGCAATTATGTATTTGAATATTTATTAGGTCCCAAAATAATTGAAAGAAAGCCCAAATTGGATATTGAAAAAAAATTCATCTTTGAAAGTTGGAAATAGCAAAGTAGATCTGCCAATCACTGTCTCTAAGTTCTTTAAAAATACAGTATAAAAGCCAACAGTGGCTGCTTTTCATCTAAGATATGCTTTTTCAAACAGCTAACTGACTCCGAATGTCTAGCCACAGAATTAACTCAACACCAGAAATATTTTTCAGGTTTTCTTTCATTCAGAAAATCTGGCAAACAGTATAGCTCTGCGATAAGACTGGTCAAAGCAAAAAAAAAAAAGAAACAGACTAAATAAAAAAAACCAAACCAAAACCCCCATAACCCTGAACCAATACCAAACAAAACTAAACCAGAAAAAACAACAAACTCCAGCTTTTTGTAGGAAGAAGTTGGTGACTTCAAGTTTCACCCAGAACAAGTACTGATTCATTGGTCATTCACCTGACAGTAAATTGCATGGAGTCTATATTTTGCAGAGCCAACTACTGATTTAGTATTTGCACTCATCACACAACTATTCTCACTCTGTTAATGGTTTTGCTGGTACCTTTCTCAGGCTGTAAAAGCTGGTCAATAGTCATATTAGCATATATACCTAAAAAAGTGTAGGTATGCAACAATGCAAATAATCCTTTTCTAATCTTTTTTTTCCCCTGCCGATTCTGATTTGTTTCCTTTTATACTTTGCTGTCCCTAAACCAGTTGTTAATATTTCCTATAACAAAAATATACCAGAGAAAACCAAAACTCTAAGCAAACATAAATATTTAAATATATGAAGAAAGCTTGTAAACCTTAAATAACCTTAAATAACCTTATTACTTGTCATAGAAACACTAATTTAAAATAAACGATGAAATTAGTATTAAATGTTAATATTAATGAAGTTACCTAAAACAGGAGTTATGCAGATTTGTCAAAGTTACCAAAAAATTAAGAATTTCACAGAAATAATTTCGAATTATTGACTTGAATTTTGAATTATCTTGACTTCATCTGCTGTCCGTGCAAATAATGTTCATGGTTTGAATGCTCCTGACTGTAATTTATGGGTTTCAGAAGCAGGCTGTCTTCAGCATACTATGAACTGAAGTTACAGACTTATGTAATGCATCTGGAAAACTATTCAGAAAAACCTATTGCTGCTGTTGATTTACTGGAAATAGCCGGGATATAAAAAAATCTTCTGTGATGGCATTAAAAGTCCATCTAGTGTTTTCACTAAAAATCTACACATGAAAATCAAACAAGTTAGGAAAGTTAATAAAATAAAGCATTGAGTTTGCACATTCTGTCATAGACATGGTGCTTTAGAAGAATGGAAATTCCAAGACTTCATAAAGTACAGGTATTGTGAATACATAGGATACTCAACATGCTATAAGTATTGTGTTCTGGGACCATAGGGTGTATTTCCTGATGAAAATTAATTTCCTGGGTGATAGTTATTTCAAAACAGTAGCATAAACTGTAAGTCTTTGGAATATCACTCCAAGATATACATGGAAATAGGAAGGGTTTATATATACAGTTAGAGTGGTAAGATCATGTATGCTCTTTGAGTCATTCTCAAGAGGTTTAATAAAGCAAAGACATAGTCGTAACTTACAGAATAGTATCCTCATAATAGCAAATGATAGAAGAAATTAAATACTTGAGACTGAACAAATAGGGATCTTACATGTAAGATAGGTTACAGACAGACACTACTTTTTCGGGTTGAGAATATTTATTGCTTTATTATCCACACTTTCTCATCAATGTTGATGGTCCTTTGCATTCCAACTAAGTATTTAGAACAGATGGTGAAAAGCTTAAATTAATCTAATTTTGGCTTTAAAATAGCATGTATTACCTGTAATTTTCAGTATAACAGCAGTTTACTTTACTAGAAAAGGAATTTATGATGCACTGGAATTAATTGAGTAACATGTTTCTGTATCAGGAAATTCTCTATAGATAAGAACTTTGGTAGTTGATTGTTAGGTTTTTTTGCCTTAAGTGAAAATTATGAAGATTTTAGGTATCTAAATTAATGACAGTGATTCAGTAAAAGGTACTAATGTATTCTGTTGCTTGAGGCATGGTTCATATTATGAAATGCTTGGCCAAAGTTCCAGATTAATATATTCTTGCTTCTCTCTCAGTCCCTGTTACTAGTCCCTGCTTCCTGTCTGAGAAGCACTGCCCCCACAATTTTTCAATCTGCTTTTTATGAAATTTAGTTGTGAACTTGCTTAATAAAGCAAGAATCCTGACAATCTACAGATAGTACTAGCATATTCCTCCAGGGGCTAAAAAAAGCCCCAAACCAAAGACACTAAAACCCAAGTACTCTCATTAGGTATCTACATTTTTTATAATGATATATATTCACAGATACAGTGATTTTAGTTGACTTCCCACACAAGGCTGCTTAGTATTCACCTCTCAAGAATGCTATGTAGCCAGGAATGCATGTAAGGAGGCTGAAAGTAAACAAAAACTATCCATATTATGATTATAATGTGGAGAAGAGATTCTAGTGGGGGCGGAGAAGATATACGGTTTTATTCCCCTTCCTAAGGGCAATCTCAAGAATATTTCTGCATTTTGTATTAGACAACCACTGGAAAAATAATAGGAACCCAAAAATTGGTCTATGGATGAATGAAACTTGTATTTCTGGTTTCAAAGTGACTTTATTTTAACAAAACAGTAGTTTTTAGGAGTAGTGGCTTTTAATTTGACAATAGCAGGGTCCCGTCCCACTAGAACTTCAAATGTAAATCTTATTTTGTAATAATACTAAACATAGATAAAACAGACACTAAGCCTACCACCACAACACTCTGAAACAAGAAGCTTGCACTGAATCAGAAAATCTATTGCACCTGCCTATTGCGATCCTCATCAGATAAAAGAGACATCAGCAGATCCTGTCTTGATTGTTGGTATGTTCACTTTGGAAATCAGAGATATAAGTTTCAGTCCCTCAGACTAAAGAACAGCTATAGATTTTCCAACTCTTAGGCAATTTCTAACCACAAAGCATTACAAAAAAGTATGTTATGCACAACAGTATGACATCCAGCTGTGCTTTCAAAGTAGAGCAAATCATTCAGCTATACAACACAAATTATATAGATACCTGAGCATATGGAAATATTTTCAGTCTCTGAACATATGTCTGCATTGACAGAGTCCATAAAGGTAAAATTATAAAATATACATTTTTATCCACTCCAAAAATATTTCTAAAAAAAAAATGATCAAGAGAGAAAAAATCGCAATAAGACTAACACAAATAAGCTTCTTATTTTAAATATGCAAAGATGAAAATGACAGATATGCGATACATTCAGTTAGAGCAAACAGCTTTTTATAGTGAAGCAGTGTATATATTTTCTAAGGTGCGATAGAAATAACTGCATCGCAAGTTACTTGGAATAAAAATGAGAAATCTCTTCTAAACTTCATCCAGTGAATGACATTTGTACTAATAACATTTCATAATCCGGCATAAGGATCCCATGTAAAACGTATTTCACTGGTACTTTCCTTGAAGTGTGAAGACTAGATTTTTCTTCAAGGAGTGTTGCATTGAAAACTTTGTAAAAGAGTGTATGTTTGGGTTTAAATGAAGATCTGAAAGAGCTACCTGACTCCTCAAAAAAAACCCCTGCTGTTGATCATTTAAATAAGGTTTTAAAAAATCTGTTTAATTATTAACAAAATATTCTCCCCTCTGTGTAAGAACTGAGACAACTGAGCAACTAATTTAAGATGTTTCCATTTTACTTTCAGGGTCAATACTGAATCTCTATTTTTCTCATCCTATGACTGATGTTCAACAGCCTGCAATAAGAGAAAAGCTGATTATATTTTGAATAGAAAAAAAACATATTTTTTGAATTCTCGTACCTCACATCCATTTTGCAAAATGACTAACGTCCAACATAATTTGTGTACAGAAGACTGCGCAACCTCTGTGAAAAGAATGTTTTTGTTCATAGTTGAATTACAATTTTGAAATAGCAAAACTATTTTGAAGTAAAAAATAATATTGCAAAACCCATCATAGCTTTCTTCACTCAGATTTCCTGGGTTCTCTTTTGTGCACTGCATTTACCTCCCTTATGATTTCAGCAAACTTCATTCTTTCCTGAAACCTCCTGTTCCATTCTTTACACTTCCTGTTTGGAGTAACAATAAAATCAGTAATATCGAATATTAAATGGGGATTGTAATCCTTAGTCATAGTTTAAAGGTTCTCAACAATAAAGCATAGACCCAAACAACAGGAATCCTAAAATTATCTTGAGAATTTGGATAAGAATTTTTTCTCCTATGGTTCCCTTTATTTCTCAAACTCTGTCCTTTTTTTTGTCATTGATTAAACAACTGGGAGCTAAGAAATGTTCACCACTTGTTACTAGAATATATTCAAAACTCCATTTTACTCTCTGTAATCTGCTATCATACAACAAATAACGAGTACTGTATAATATCTATTGAATTCTGTCTCTAAGAGGTCATTAAAAAATAGAAACAGATCAGCAAAAAACAAGAACACAGGAAGAAGAGCTAGAATCAACAAAAAGAAGGAAGAGGTTCAGTCAGTGAGGACAGCTATAGTTTCACTTGAAAAGGTATGATGATAGCACAGAGACAATATTCAGAAATCATGAATTCAGAATTTTATGGAAGTCAGTTGAAATGCAACAGAAAACTCTATAGCATCAAAGTACTAAATAAATTCCTAGCAGATGAATGGCAAAAGGACACTGAAAAGCTAAAATACCTGACGTCAACATGGTTTTGTACCAAGATAACTAGCTTAGTATAAAAAACCCCATACTGGTGTGGCATAAAGATGAAAGAACAGGAACTGGTAATAAGACTTGCATCTATCTCTTAATATATCTTTAAAAAATACTATTTAACTCGATTTAAATTTAATATATGTTAACAGTGTGAAATTAATACAGTTCACCAAATCCTTGTGTTATCTCATAGAAACTGAAGAATTAAACACTCTCTCATCTTATCAGTTTTTCAGAAAGACAGTGAGTGAACAAAAGTCATCTTAGTGGAAGATGGATCTGAAATACACAAAGAACCAGGTTGCTAGCATTTTCAATTTGAATGGTGGATACTTCTGAGATAGGAACCTATGAAAATATAAACATTAACTTCTTGTGAAAAATGTACAATGCAAGAAGGAGAACATATTTTTCTTTCTTAATGCTCTAAATAATATAGTTATTTCCTCCTTTTTCTTACTATGCTTTTGGCTGAAGAACTCAGAAAGACCCTGCCAGCTGCTAACACGTACTAGTTCACTTTAGGGCAGACTGAAATAATTAGATATGTTTCTTTGGTAAACAGAACAGGACAGAGAGATAAAGCCATTTCCCTCTTGGTTAGAAGTAATTAAGTATCCAAGTTATAGATATGCAGACATTTATCTAGGGAGATTTAAATTGATTTCCAAGTCACATGAAAGACAAAGTTCTCCATCTTGGTACAGAGGATGAATACTGCAGTTGTTCACATTTGCTCATGTCTGAAAGCCAGTTATTATACGGAAAAGAACTGCTAGGAAAAATGAAAATGCATAAATTGTATCCTGACAGTAAAGGTACTTCAGAGGACCATGTTCCATGTTCAAGGGAGTCTTCTGACTAGCATGAAAAATCCTGTCCTTCTTAATCCTTAGTGTAAAAGTGTGTATTCCAGTGTGTCCTCTCTGTGTCACACACAGCAAGATATACATGCATCATTTGAGAATTTATATCATTCAGGGAGTAAGAACAAGGAAGAAAATCATTACATATTGTCATGTCTCTTGCTGGTTTGTGTTAGGGAAATGCTGAGAGACAATGGAAAGCAATATTTCTAAATAAGTCTTCAATAGTTATTACTTTTATGGAAGACATTCTAAGACATTCCAGGCAGAATTGGACTATGTGGTGCTAGGTATTAGATAGATTTATGACAAAGAACCTTCCCTGTTGAAATTTACAGCCTATTTATAAGAGAAAATAAATGGGTACACTGTCCTGGAACAAGTAAATTGTGAGTACACAGCTATGGATCTTGCTTTATTCTGCCACACGTCACAATAGGTTGTGTATTTTTTCCCAACTACTTGTCTTAAAAGAAATAAAGTTATAATTACCTTGGCATCATAGCTACTATTTAAGAGAAAGGAGACTATTAATATGCTGCTTCTTGTTTTGTTTTGTTCCACTTTACCATCAAATTTAATAATGAAAAGTAAAGAATTGTGAAAGGCAAAGGACAATATAAGGAAAGGAAGAGAAAAATAATTCCTCTGAATTTTTTGAATGAATATTTAAATGAATCAAAATGAAAGAGAATGATAAGAAGTAGAAATGCTTCACTAATTTCTACTGGGAGACAAAAGGACACATAAAAGCTCATTTTAGATCAGAATTAAATCTAATCTTTCTTTCCTTTATGGAATGGTAAAACTTCAATAATCCTCTTGATATACCATTTCAGCATGGATGGTTCGGCAGTCACTGTCTTAACAATGATAAACCTAAATCCAAAATAATCCCTTATTCTTAATAAAAGACACAAAACTTTGTGAAAGACAATTATGAGTAGCCATACATTATCATCTGAGCTGTTCTTGCTTACAAAATGCAGAATCAAGTGAATACATCAGATGAACTTAGGTAATGTAAAGATTGTGTGATGCAAGATATCATTCCTATCCCCAGGATACAGAGCTGTGGAACAAAAAGAGCAGCACCAAATTCTTACATCTCGTTTTAATTGAACTGTTGTACAGCTTCAAAAGTAAGTTAGTGACCTTGGGAACAAGAAGGGCAGTGAAAATGTGAATGCAACACCAGAAAAAAAAGTAGTAGACTGTTAGGAAGTGTGTATATAACTTTTAAACTCGCTCACACTCCGCAACCCCCAGGAGATGGGGAAAAGAATTAAGGGGAAAAGAGAAAGAGACCTGTGGGTTGAGATAAGAACAATTTACTACTACTACTACTAATATACAAACAAGTGATACACAATGTAATTGCTTACCACTCCTTGACCAAGGCCCATCCTGTCCCAGACTAAAGATCCTGAAACGGTCCCGACACCGCAATCCCGAGAGTGAGAGTCCCAGAAGAGCAAAGGCCCTTCTATCAAGTAAAGATGTGAAATTTGTAGTCCTCACTACAATTAAAACTTACGAAATCCACTCTATGATTACTTAATAAAAAAAAATCTTGCTAATATATACATAAAAATAGTTTACTCTTCTAATGCAGAAACAATGACAACAGCAGCAGAACTAAGGTAACCATCTTCCAAACCACGTAATTACAAAGAATTAAATGCTTGAGATTTAAACTTATTAGTGATCACACTTAGTCTCTCATTCATGTATAAATAAATGCAGGGAACATGTAACTGGGAAAACTATTAAAGTAGGTGTGAAAAAATTACTTGCATCTAGTTTACAGTGGAAAGAATACACCAGTATAGTTTTCTAAACATAAAAGCACTGAGGTTGTATTATTCAATCATTCTCTTCAATGAATGGAAATGAGCCATTCAACATTCTGTCTTACAAATTTCAATTTTTTTAACAATTACCTAGTAAGGTAATACCATGTTTCATAAACTCTTGAATTCATAATCTTAGTTTTTATTATTTAGAATTATTTAGTGATCTAGATCTATATAAATCAGAGCATGTTGATCCGTCACCACATGTCTCCCTCTAGACATACATTGCCTGCCTTGTTGGCAGCACTGCACCATTGCCCCTCTGGTGTTCCACTGAGAGCCTTCATAAGCTGCAGGGAAAATTCTCTCCTTAATCTAAAACTGATTACAATATAAAGATGATATACAATCAGCTGAATTATTTTTGATGAGAAGTGCAGTGCTTCTTGTATCACAGGAATTTCTGAGCCAGCTTTCTCTCTTATATATATCATCCTTCATCTTACCTTTCTGACTCCTTCTTCTTTTCACTAAGCTAATGAGGACTGCATTTTTAGATAGGACTTTTTTCTGTGATGTGTTTGTGACGTACTCATTAAGTAAGATCTTTCAAATATTAAAACCTTTCAAAAATCTTTGAATTTGAAATCTCCATACCCCATCTCCCTTCCAAGTACTAAGAGAGCTGGACAAGAGGACATCACAAGCAATGTCTTTCCTGCCATACGGAGTGAGTTTACATTAATATTTTGGTTTTTACTGGGAGTGTGCTTCTGAACGGGTCATGCCCACTTACTACATTTTAATTCAAATGACAGACATGGACATAAAAACTGGATTTTGGTTTTTTTTTATGATATAGAATCAGAGGGTATGTTCTAAGAACACAGCTAGTGACCTCCAATTTCTCATTCAGTCCAGTGGAGTAAATAAAATACGGTGTGAAGTAAAAAAACTCAACACGTTTGTAGTGATGACTTCACCTTTTTCTTCTGAAAAGCCATTCCTTTAGGCTGAAGTGGACCACCGTGTAACTACTTTGAGGAAAAGGAATCCTTTGGACTGAATTGTAATTCAAAAACTGTCCTGGTTGGAGATGTTGCTGAATATTTATAGCAAAAGCAATATTTCTCTTCATTTAAAAATACCTTTCAAAAATATGTTTTATATGATGTATTGGAATATAAAGCAAGGTATTAATTTGCATCTTACTATTTTAGGAAAAGCAGAGAAGAAAGTTTTCAGTTCACCTATTGGATAGTTTCAGGATGGGGAATAAAGTGTCAAATTATGTCAAACTATAGATATAACTTTCAGTTTTACTTTCTCTAAAATCCAAAACACTTACTCAAAAACTTTAAAGAAAGATCAACACATAAGCGAAAAACCAGTTTGAGTTTAATTTCTTCAGTAGTCAATACTTTGCACTGGCAGATAGTCAGCAGAGGGAAAAGAAGTTAATTAACAAGAATTGTTCCCAGAGCTCTGCTAATATAATTAATAATGTAGGTACACAAAGGTACAAATGATGAAGAGGAATACTGATTTGTTTTACATAAAAAATCAAGAGTGGAAGCCTTTAGTAACAGAAGTCTTGACAGACAGTACCCTATCCCATGAAGAACCTGTTAACATTTTTGCACCCAAGGGAAACGTGTAATGATATATGCAGATTTTAGAAAATGATTCTGACACAGTTAAAAGAATGACATGTATTCTTAGGTGATGGTTTTTAACATTAGGTTGTAACTCTTTGTGTCAGACAACCTATAAGATAGTTGTTCTTGGGTAGTTATTGATATATGGCTGGTGCTTGTCCACACATAGAATTCTACTGTCCCTCATCATTTAAGGATTGTATTAAAGATGTACGAGACATTTCAGCCAGAATCCACAGCTTGCTTTCTCTTTGAGTCACTTCTTATTCCCTGTAAGAAATCTGAAACACTGGTTCACTCTAGATATTTCTTACAAAGTACCTTTTGGCATCACTGTAGGTACATCACTCTGTTTCCAGATGTTTCATTTCTGAAGACCGTCATATGGTCATCAACTGCATTGTCTTTCCACTGGATCACAAAGTTGTTACCAGTTTTAAAAAAAATCCCAAAACCTCCTTAACACATTTGTTTTTTTCACTTGTGCAACAGCTACTCCAGAAGTATTCCTCTTTTACCTTGAATAGCACAACGTGCTCTTGCTTAAATGAACAGTCTCAGGTAAGTGGATTCGCTAGTCTCCGGTGAGCTAAAGCATAAAAAGCCCTAATTCCAAATCAACCTTTCAAACAACAGTAGGAAAACATTAGCGGATGTGTGTATATGAACACATTGCAGCCAAGACAGAGTAGTTCATGTACTGCTAATGCTCCTAAAAAGATAAAGCACTGGAGTGATCTCCATCACAAAACTGAGATACAGCAACAACCATCTGAGCAGCTGCTCAATCCCAAATACATAATGAGTCTTCTCTTGCAAATGCAACTAATGCTTTAAAATGCAGTGGTTTGTTATTATTGGTGAACATCGTATTTGGCAGTGTATTAAGTAGCTCTTATATTTCAAATTCTTTCAAAATTACTGGAACAGCAGTCTAAAATGTGTGATACTTGCAGGTAACTGCCCATGAAGGTTGAATGAGCGAATGAGAATAGACTGTGTCCCCAGGAAGGAACAAATGCGATGTATTTGCTGACATCATACAAAAGATCTGTAGCTTGAAATATGGAGATAGAAGAAAAGCCACTTGTATAGGAAATGCATATATAATAAGTGACATGAGAACAGTCTCTTCAGGAGACTCAGGTCGTTAAGGTAACCGGAGTGACCTTGTGGAGTAACAGATGGATGAGAGGTTATAGCTGTAGATATAATAGAAGGAAGACGTGGAACTGCTGAGGCTCCTGTCTGCTCAGCTTTGTAGACTTTTGTTGTCCAAAAGGAGTAATGCCTGTTCGAAGAGAGAAAACGGGAATAAGATATCAGGGAAGAAGAAATATAATGGTTCCTTGTCGACAGGAACTGCAAGCAAGCAAAATCAGAGATGGATATGAGGAATGTGTATGTCAACAATCTTGAAAAAATCGTAATTTTATCCTTTTTATCCAGTTTATATAGAAGCTGACTCCACTGATATATTTCTAAAATTATTTTGTGTAGCCTGCATAAATGAGGAAACAGCAGGCAAAAATTAAACACAAGGTTTTTAATAGAGATCATGACATTTTTAATATTGAAGGGGAAGGAATTTTAAAAGTATGAAATAAAATCTAAATTCTGAATGTTCAGACTATTTCAATTGATTCCTTAATATCACAGAAAGAAACTGGGATAATTTTTTAAGTAAAGGACAAAATCTGTAGGAGGTACATAATAGGAGCAATGTGTGAAGTAGAAAACAGAGTTTTATCTTTGGTTTGTGACAAGGAATTTCATATTCATGCACCAAGATAAAAATTGAAGTATTGTTGAAGTAATGTAGTACCCAAGTCACTGAAAAGTGTTCAAGTTATATGGGAAGATATCGGAGAGGAAGGATTAACTACTTTTTAGGAGATTAAAGATGATTGTATCAAATAAAGAACATCCAAGCAAAATATTTATGTGTGTTTCCATCAGGAGTCAGAAAAGAAAATACCTTTACTATAAGCAATAATAATAAAAAACAAGCCACAATAAAGAGAAAGCTACAGGTGTAAGTTATGTTACTACATAGCTATTGAACAGCAGGAGCTAGCCTTGTGACATAGGTGAATTTCACTCTATGAGTTTCCAAGTGCCTTGTAGCTTGTCATTCCTTTTGCATTAAATAAGTACTGCCCTTTGGAATATCTATTTCCTCCTTCTAAGCACAGCAGCAGCATCTCCATGATAGGTTTAAACAACTGTCCAGTCACTAATAATAGGGTAAGGACCATAGTAAGGAAATAAGGCAATTAGGGCTTGTACAGGCTCAGTTTCAGTTTTAGGAGGATTTTGAATAGGAGAACTAGTGGATAAGTTGCTCATGATGACAGATATCCCAAGACTGAGACAGTTCCTTCTGAAAGGATTTAGAAATGAGATATTATAGGGAAAGTATCAAACAAAAACCAACTGGGAATCAGGGAGAACCTCTGCTTAAATTAAACAAGTTCGGTTTAATTTGAGACAAAGAAAATACTACTGAGAAAACTAATTTCTCAAATGTACTACAGGCAGAATGAGATCCTAGTTTGCAAATATTATAGAAAGTGGTAACTGTGCTAGCATTGCCTTTATTGTCATGTACAATACAGGAAAAGAATGGCTACAAAAATGTCCAAACCCAAGCTAGTTACACTCAAAGAGGAAGAGGAATAAGACATTGCTAGTGTGAATACATATACCAAGGAGAATCATGGCATATAAAGCCATATAAACGTCATGTAATAATTTGTACATAATACAGACATTATACAATAAGACTTCTAAACATCCCAAAACATATGAACTGAAGAGACGCTCTATCTCAAAAATTGAATAAAATTCTAGAAAAATAAGAGGAATTTAAGACCAAGAACAGTTCAGTGTGCTTTGAGTCAAGTTGAGAGTAATAACCATTACCAAGCTTCAGTGACTGTGAATAAAACCAGTTTGATCAAAAATGCATTCTCTTAGGACTGGAGTTAAACTCATGATGTTTGGTTCTAGGCACATGGTACGCATCTCCTGTAGAATAATTAACAATAAATATACAGTAGCGATAGAAACACTAAAAGGTGCGATAGCTTAAAAGAAAAACAATAATTCATATGATATACTGATGGAAATGGCAAGAAACACATATGATTCAAGCAGTTCTCTAGTGAAAGCTAAAAACTTCTGTCCTGGTTTTGACTGGAACAGAGTTAGTGCTTCCTTTTAGAAGTTAGAAGAGCTCTGTGTTTTGGATTTAGGATGGGATTTGTTATGAGAAGAATTTTGATACTGCACTGATGTTTATAGTTGATGCCAAGATATCAAGGACCTTTCAGCTTGCCCTAGTTTTGGCAGTATGCAAGAGCATAACAGGCTGAGGGGAACATAGCTGGGACGAAGGATCCACAACTGCTATTATGATTTGAACTTAGACTCAGGATTGAGAGCAAAATTGGCCAATGAAGTATTCCATATCATGCAACATCATGCCTGTGGGAAAATAACCGAAATTGGTGAAAATTGGAAAAATACGGCTTTGCAAAATTTAGCTCAAAGGCTGCAATATTAGAGCAACTTTGAAGTGAAATGCAGTTACTGCTTCCAGGATGGACACGGCCTGCTGGACACAGCTGCTGCTCCCAGAAACAATCAAGGCCTATACAACATCCTTGAAATAGGGAGTAGAGTGATATGACGGTATCACGGCTCACCCCCTGTTACAAACAAGGCCCACACAATATCCTTGAAATGGGGAGCAGAGTGATACGGAGGTACCACGGCTCATCCCTGTTATCAGGGATGAGGGAGCGCCTAGTGAAAGACAAATCGCAACCGTTGTTTTAGCAGTAATGGCGAATTAGCTACTAAATCACACCTCCACCCCTCACGAGAGAAATTTTCACCAATCCTAATAAAGTGATGCATGACTAGAGTCACTCGAGCTCCACCTAAAAGTAAAGAAATAATATAAAATGGCAAAAGTCAAAGGGGATGATAGAGAGAAGCCCCCCCATCGGAACGTCTGGGATCAGTCGACGGGCTGAACCTCTCTTCTCCCCCCCACTAGGGGACGCTATTGGGTAAGAGCTCTGTGTTATGCACGCTTAGTTACTAACACCTTGCTAGCTATTTAGTATTATCACTAATCAGTAATTGTTTTACATTATCACTGCAGTATTTCAATTAAAGTTTGTTTTGTAGTCAGTCACTATCGCCAGCTATCCTGGAACCTGTATTCTGTCACAAATAAAATCTATATGCATGTTTCCGGAAACTTTTGAATTATTAAGGAGTTGGTCCGTAGTACTACTAGTGACGATCCCTAATAAGTGGGTGAATCACCCTCCGATTCACTGAGCTGCCAAGGGAAGGCAGGGGGAGTCAGACCCAAGGGTCTCGCCTGACTTGGGACGCTGATAGACTGGTCTTTTGACCTCAAAATTGACAATGCCCAGTATATAGATGAGGATTGACCCAGAAGAAGGGGCTTTTACTTTTATGGGAACTCTCTTCTGAGGTCTCTCTCAGACTCTCAGAGTCTATCTTTCTCTCACCCTCTTTTGGGTCTCTGACTCCTCTGGGATTATGGTGTTGGGATTTATGTGTTTCAGGATTATTTGCTGGGACGGACGGGGGTTGGTCACTGGGTGGTGAGCAATTGTACTATGCATAACTTGTTTGCATACATTATTATCATTATATATATTAATGTATTATTATTTATCATTAATACTTTAAATTTTATATTGTTATTGTTATTGTTATTAAATTGTTCTTGTCTCAACCCACGGGTCTCCTTCCCTTTTCCCCTTTAATTCTCTTCCCCAGTCCCTGGGTCTGGAGGAGGGTAAGTGAGTGGCTGTGTGGCACCCATTGCTGGCTGAGTTAAAGATTGGGTTGTGTGCAATACAAAAACCTTCCTTTAAAATGTAGTATACATTTTAAACATATTAAAAGTGTTCTTACTGATGATATAAAAACATATTTTACAGTGTGAGGTACATGTTTTGAAGTCTTCTCTGTATTATAAAATATATATAAATATATATAAACTCTGAAGGTTAAAGTCAAACAGGCAAAAAAAGACTGTAAACATGGCTGAGCCATCTCTTCTATGAGATTTTCAGAATAAGAGTCTGTTTGCCAGATCAGAGCATAGGAATGAGAATTTCTTGAATGCTATAACATGTGTTCCTAGATTTTACTAACTCTTCAGAGGACATCAGTTGATCTGTGTAAGATGTTGCTTTGGCCTTCCGCAGTAATAATACTATAGGCTACTCTGCTATCATGCTACTTTATTTTTCGAAACTTAATCTAACAGGAATCAAGGAAGTTTCACTAGGATGAAATTACAGTGAGATCTCAGATTTTATTGGTCAAAATAGCTCAAAATACGTATTATATTTCAGTACTGAGAAGTACAAGAACATTATAACGTTTTCCGTAATGTTTTTGAATGAGACAATACAGGGGATTTTTTCAATGTGAATAGTCAGAAAAATTGTAAAGATGAGATACTAGAATGTAGTTATCACCAAGCAGTTTGAGGAGAACAAGAGAAACAGATGAAGTGGGATCAAGAATCAGCGTGTCACTGGCAGAGGTTATTGGTGTAACACTAGTTCAACGAAGAGAAAGCGTTTGAAAAATAGAGGAAGCAGCACAACTTTAACAATAGAAATTGTGAAGTACTGGAAGATATCAGTGAAGGAAAGGTCAGAATTAGAAAAAAAGTCAGAAACTGTCTCAGAGAAGTGGATCTCCAGGAAAAATGTGTGATCAACAATGTTAAAAGAGGCAGAGAAAACAACAATAATAAGCATGAAAGAGCTGACAGAAAAAGTAGATCTCTGTTTTGCTTAGGGCACTTTAGTTAGCCTAAAGACATCTAGTATTCTAAAGTAATGTGATGTATAACAGCAATAATAAAATAAAATGTCATTGACCCGTATCAGTTGACATAATCCAGTACAGCTCTGCTGTAAGTGATGTAACCTCTGTGATTCACACTACACGACTGTTGAGTGCATAAATGAAAGCAGGAAAGTTCAGACTGCTTCTTACAGTATTCAAAAAGTATGATTCTCTACCTTGCCTTCCTTACTTTCTCCACTCTCCCTCACAGAGAAATGATATTCCAAGATTTGTTTACATCATTTGGTGACAGATAACTCTCTTCAGGTCATTTAATGTAATGAAATAATCAGAAAAAGTTATATTAGAATATGTATGAATCATGTACCAATCTAGATAGTAGATATTTTTGTGTGGTATTCAGAAATGAACATTTTCTATGAATCCTTTTCAGAGGATAAAACTTGTTCAAACATATTTATAGAAGGAGCATATATTTGTACTTTGTTTGAAAGATGACCTCATCAAACAGTAATGTACACTGTGCTGCCTACTGCAAATCAGATGATGGAAAAGGACAAAAACTTTAATGGACAGTGACTAAGGAGGCTTTTGTAACACAGAAATGTGTTCTTAAGAACGCGTTATGCTTATGTCTCCCTAGCAAGCCATGAATAGATCAGACATATTTCTAAAATTCTGTAGACTATTCTTTCATCTGTTTATATCTTGAAGTTTAGACTCTGTTCAAAGATACCTGGTCACATATGCACCTATGTCAGTATTCTGTTCATGGATTTCTGACTTTTTTAAATTCTATTTTAATTCTGTTTTATCATACTCTACAGCTATTGTCACGTCAACTTTTCTCAAAACAAAAATACCCTCACATCAGAAGGATCAAATGGGGGAAAAAACCAACCAAACAAATGATTTTTGCCTCTTTTAAACCATGACACAAGAAAAGTTGTAGGCAATACTAGCACACAAACAAACAAAAAAAAAAAAGAAAAAAACAAAGTCCTAATTATGACTACAATCAAACTCATGTTCTTGGTCTCCCAGTACAGAGGTTTAGGATCCCTTAAAGCTTAATGAAAATTTCCAAAATTTAAAGCTTTTTTAAAGATTAGTTATATTGAAAAAAAAAACCCCACCCCCAAAAAATTCAGTTACAGAGTCTGCTTCTTTTAAACTGACTTCTCTTGTTCTGGAGGAAAAAAAAGAAAAAAGGAAAAAAAAATACCTCATTAATAAAGAACAGCCTTTGCAATATCATTTCATTAACCTTCTAATAATAGTATCGTAAGCTGAAGTTATAGGGATTTTCATATTTGCAAACTTTTCATATTTAAGTACAAAAATCAATCAGTCATAAAAAAGTGTCATAAGAACAGCAAAGTCTTGCTTTTCCAATATCCTGACTACAAGACATTAGTGTAAGGGAGATTAATTTAGTACATTTAAATTATTCACATTAGTTTCACTGAATAGACTGGATCCAATCTAAGAGAAAAGAAAACTTTCAATAGGGTAGTGAAATAAAAGAGAATACGTGTTTGAAGTACAGTGCTAAAACTGAAGCCTTCTAATAATTACATACCTGGTAGAGGGCGGTCATGGCGGATTTTCTGAGGTGCTAAGTAACTTCCTTTTGAGTCAATCAAAGCAAGATATTGATACTCAGAGCTTTGAAACATCGTGGCAAAGACCCCAGGTGAAGCCTAAAAGTATGTTCACTCTTGAAAAATTGATTAACTGCAGCTACGCATTGCTTTCTGTTTCATTTATGTCCTTTAGTAGTAAACCTTTTCTTTTTGTTAAAAATGCTGAAATAAAAATACAAGTATGCCAGTGATGTCCACCAAACATCACTGGGGTTAGACTGAGAAATACGTCTACATCTATAGTTACATCTACACCTACATACAAATAAAATAGCCACCTACTTTTTATTCATTGTCTGAAACTCCCACAACAGCTTTCATATACAAGCACAGAGCAGGATTTCGTGAAGAAAAGATATGGGATCTGGGATGTATCTTGCTGCACGTTTTGCTTTCTTAATTATAATACAGAAACAAAATAACTGCTACTGTTACTTTCATAACTCATACTGGGAAACATCAGAAGCAAAGGCAATTTTGTATTTCTTCAAGGCTTTCTTAATTATTTCAAGAAAATACCTTACCTTACTAGCTTCAAGTAGTCATTTAGCTATCTAACACTAGCTCTGAAAAATAGCATTTCAAAAACATTCAGTTATCATAGGTATTGAAGTGACAAAAAGATTTTCACAGCTCCTTCACTGATCTGTCATATCACTAAGGTTATTTATATTTGGAAACTATATGCACTTTGATAAAAAACAAAAAAGTATATGCTCTTTAAAGTTGTCTTCTGGTCTCAAGAGTTCTCGGTAAAAATGCCTGAAATATCGAGAAAAAAATTACAAGACAGAATACTGGAAAAGGTGTCATTAACCATAACTATCCATTAAGACTAGTCACACATTACTACTATTTAGGACTCTACATGTATACTTCCTTGTGAATGCTTTAAAATGGCTTACTTTTGTAATAAATAATTTATTTAATTAACATAACAATGTCTTTTACTAAAAATGTATTCTATTCTACAAAAACCTATAAGATGAAAATTGTGTCATTACATATAAACTCAGATGGGCACAAACAAGAATTTAAAATATGTTCTTATTTCAATACATCTTTTTCTTTAGAAGAATTAAATTTAAAAGATACCTTATTACACAACCATGATATTTTACAGGAGGATTGGTAAAAACAATGGAATATATTTTGATAATTTACACTTGTTAAAAGGCAACATGCACATATGGTCAAGTACATTTTGAAAAACAAATCTTCTCTTGTTGAGTTGCATTGCAGGAGAGCAGAGTTGTTGGCCTATTCTCAGACATCCTACTTAGGCAGGCAGATTTACTCTGAATGTGAAGCTGTATACACATACACTGTAAAACTGCCCAGAAAAGAGCAGTGTTCAACCTCTTTCTTTACATTCTAACAGACACATAAAAACTTCTCTAAATAACCAATTCTGTAACACCGTGTATTTATTAAGCATATGCCAACATTAAAAATAAACCTAAACTATCGTATGAGAAAAGTTATATCATGGTAAGTAGATATTCTAGCCTGCCAGTGTAGATGACATCTTTTTTCTGAACTGACGTGAACTGAAATATCCCCCTCCTAGACCACTGAAGTCCAAAATAAGAAAAACATAAAAGAAATTTAAAAAGGAAATAAAATGAAAGGAAATAAAACGAAATGAAATGAAATTAAATAAAATGAAATAAAATAAAATATAAAATAAAATAAAGTAAAATAAAATAAAATAAAATATAAAATAAAATAAAATAAAATAAATAAAATATAAAATAAAATAAAATAAAATAAAATAAAATAAATAAAATAAATAAATAAAATAAAATAAAATATAAAATAAAATAAAATAAAATAAAATAAAATAAAATAAAATAAAATAAAATAAAATAAAATAAAGTAAAATAAAAGTTTCGGAAACCACAAGAAGGTAAGTTATTGTTGATTTAAACAAATCCTATTTATTCCCAGTGCAAAGTAAAGAAGAAGCCAATCTGATGCAAATTTCAAGTAATTTCATGTAAATGAATATGTAAATTAGTTGTAGACCTTCCATTCCTGAAAAGTTGCCAGTGTAGCCTTCTGTGTTGTAAAGATTGCAATCCATTGCACTAGACAAAGGGAGCTACTAGATGTCGCCCCCTTGCATGATTTAACTTGGTCTTCCCAATTGTACTTTTGACTGAAGAGCAAGATATAGAGATGGAGTTTTTGAGAACCTTTGCGTTACTATATGGATTTGGCCCTTGGATGATCAGAGGCTCTGATCCCCGGAGACAACTTCATCAGCAAGCTGGTGTGATGTCATCCTCTTTGTCAGAAAGACAGCCTGCGCCAGCTACAGAACCTTCAAACGCCGAAAGGCATAGCTGAAGACTTCTGCTATAGGTGTTTTTATACAATTTTGCACAACGTTACTTTAAATAGAAGACTTCTCAGGAACTTTTAAATGTAGAGAAGACAGTGCCTAAGTGGAGCTCCTAATCCCTCAATAGCCATCAATTAATGGCTGATCAGTTGGAAAGGGCACCTTTCAAGTTTTCTCCCTGATAACGCACATGAGAAATACTGATGAGACCATACGAATATGGGAAATATATGAATCTCTCTTCTCTGTGTTTTCCTGGTGTGTGGGTGGTGTTGACAAGCTCCAAGTTTCACTGTTGTGCCTACTCCAGGATACGCGTGATTGCAAAAACCACAATTTGGAAGGCTTCCCAGGAAGGATGCATAACAGCTGAGTTCTGTTACTCTGCCTCAGACTCAAAGGGGACGCTGACACTTTTCTCAGCAAGACAGGGACATTCACTGGACTCAGGTATCAACTTGTAATATCAGAGATACTATACTCTAGCACCACCGGCTATAGCCAAATAATGATAGTTCATGTCATGACATTATGTGCATACCATGTCTTGAAAACATGGTTTGGGCTATGTGAGTACAAAATGGTTTCACATAACAGATCAGACGTCAACATCCTCAACATATTCTTAATTATGGGTGCCAGATGTGTCTCGCACAGCCTCCATGAAAATGTGAGGAGACTTTCTATGCAGACCAGAACAGCAAGGGTCCAGTTTTCTCAGGAACTGTATGTTCAGATGTCCACATAATCTTCAAGGAGTCAGGACATCTAGAATAGCACTCATCTGTGCTTTCATTGTAAGGAATACTCTGAGTGTTTGGGAGATCGAATAGGACAAGAGGAATGTAGCTGCACATCAATGCCTTTAGTTTCTGTCCCTCTTTTGGCAAAGACTGATGAGCTGTGCCATTTCCTTGGAGTTCTGTGTGGCACCACACTGGATCTTCTGAGACACCGAAACAGGAGACCAGGGACAACTGGTCCTCTGAAAAAGGGGCAACTGAAGGTAAGACATATAAAGAAAAGAAAAAGAGAACAAGACTAAGGCTGGATAGATAAGGAAAAAGCAAGGGGAGTCACTAGGAAAATTTGGTCCAATAGCAAATATAAAGATGTAAGAGTAATTTTTATATAGCACAAGAAGTACTCCATAGTGTGGGCTGACAGCCTCGTGTTTTAAAACCTTTCAGTTAGCACATGTTTGCTAGTACATTCTGGAAGATTGTGCCCATTCATTGATCCATTTGTTCCCATTAGACACACTCCTGATTAGATCTTACTGTCTGGTTTCATTCAAAAGGAATTTGTTCACCTGCATAATGCCCATCCTTCATGTATAGCAACCCAGTAAGTGAAGATGAAAATGAATCAAGAACACACTTAGGGTCTGTATTAACAATAACTGCCAGAAAATTTTCTTATGTAGAAGTAAATGATACATAACAGGTCCTTCAAAATGTAGAGAAAGTCAAATGACACATTTGTTAAACATGAAATTCATTGAAGTAGCTAATATTTTAAAATCTGAATGGAGAAACAAGTTACCAGACAGCAAAACTTATAAAATAAAAAATCAAATATTGACAGATTTATTTTCTAACACAAATAATTAAGATGCCCTAAAATTAGTCTGGCCTATCTGGCAACTGATGCAAGCTTATTCACTTTTTAGATCAAGAAGGCTTGGGCCAACTGATCATTGATAATGTAGGAAGTGAAATTTGTGTATGACTTGGAGAGATCTGAGGTTTTTTTTCTGTATGAAAAATAAATGATTACTTACTTCTATATAAACAATATTTCACCTTTTCCAGCAGTTTTTCATATGCTAGTAACTTGTTTTTTAAAAATATTATTTTTCTGGATTTTTTTTTTCCTGCTACAAATAGATGTTACACAATGGATTTGGTGTCCTGGTTTTAACTCGGACAGTGTTAGCTCTTCTTTTTAGCAGCTAGAAGAGCTCCGTGTTTTGGTTTTACTCAGAGGCTCGCTCTGAGAAGAACGCTGATAGCAAGCTGATGTTTGTGGTTGGAAGTGAGACTCCAAGGACTTTTCAGTGTGCCGGAGTGCAGAAACACGGCAGGATAAGGGGAGAGCATAGCCGGGACAAGGGAGACACGATTCCCCTTGTGATTTGTGGTGGAACTTAAGATTGAGGGCCAAACTGGCCAATTAGTATTCCATATCATGCAGCGTCATGCCCAGTATAAAAGTGAGGGTCAGCCGGACAAAAGGGCTTTTGCGCTTTGGCTCTTTCGCCACTTCTGCTCTTTTGTGCTTGCTGCGCTTTTGCTCTATTGCCTTTTTTTCTCTCTCTCCCAGTACTCCCACTCTCGGAGTACTCTCTCTCTCTCTGCCCCTCTCTATTTTGGGGCCTCGCGTTCGTCTGGGATTGCAGCTTCGGGACGAGATGGGCTGCGGATAAGAGGGGGTGGTGAGCATCCACACTGTGTATTAAATCATCTGTATTAAATTGTTCTTATCTCAACCCATGGGTTTCCCGTTTATCCTTTAATTCTCTCCCTCATCTCTGGGGCTGGGGGAGGGTGAGTCAACAACTGGGGGGGGGAGTGGTTTGGTTGCCAGAGCAGCCTAACCCACGACATTTGGACAGAGACTCTTGAAAGACAGATTGTAACAGTGGTGGAAGAAAGTTAAGGAATTAAATTCAAAGATAGCTTTATAGAATCAAAATCAGATGTAAACATTCTAAAGAGATTTAGATATCCAAAGGAAGGAAGTGGAACAGTTTATTCTTCACATCATAGAATCATAGAATCATAGAATCATAGAATCATTTAGGTTGGAATGACCCTTAAGGGCATCGAGTCCAACTGTAAACCTAATACTGCCAAGTCTATTAAGTGGGTAGCCCCTAGTGGGTAATTAATTCTGTGCAAAAATCCTTCATTTAAAAAAGAAATAAAAATTACTCTTTCCACAAGGAACATTTCCACTCTGGCAAGGCATATTATTGGAAACATCTTATACAAATTGCTGCTTAAAATAGGAAACCTGGCCTTCATGTCTTATTTTTCACATATATATAAAGCTAAACTTAAAATTGATTTAATATGCATAAACAGAGTTTTATTGTGGAAAGACGAATACCATTCTTTCGTCAAAGGGTATCAAATCGGGGATATCAAAATGTCCAACTGGTTTGCAAAGCATAGAAGTCTACCATCATTTAACTGCAGTTGTGCACTCATAGGTTCACAGAGCATTCAGAAAATCCCGTGGTCACCTCTTTATTCAGTCAACTATATCTTCTTATAATATCCTGCAATGTTGCCATCACCTAATACTGAGGGACTCAAGTCAGCCATATGTTCAGAATTATTCTTACGGGGAATAAAGCACTCGCTAAAAAGGATAGATGTCTAGTTATCACTGTAACCCCACTAACAATCAGTTTACTGCCAAAGTGGAATGCTTAAGCATCTTGATTTTGATTTTAAAAAAGCCCATACCTTCAGTGAGTTTCTACATAGTTTGGTCATTTCTTAAGCCTCGCTGATGTACAAAGTGCAAGACTGCTGTCAGAAACTCAGTTAATTATCCTATTTATGACTCAGCATGGGCTATGAGATTCAGATGGCATAAAGAGAATTAAAAGCATAGCATAGTCACTGAAGAGAGAGGAGAGAATCCAGGCTAATATGAGGAACATTAAGTAGGAAGCTGACAGTTCTATAACATAATATCTTTTTTTATAATTATTATTATTTGTTTGTTAGTTTTGTTTTGTCTTGTTTTCTTTTGGTTTTGGTTTAGGGTTTTTTTTTTGCATGGCCCAGTATTTAAGAATATTTTGAACTTCAGTGTCTTACTTTTAACACAATGTTATAAAAGAATCGTCTGACAGATACAGAAGAAGGCAGATACATTTTCTGATTTCTGTAGTAGGTATTATTGTCACTGTAGAGGATGCCAAAAGTTTATATTCTAGCCCTTTTCTTCCTTATAAAGCACTTTCAAGCCTTAGCCTCAATGCAAGTAGTTCTAGAGTCACTGGATTTCAGACTGGTTTGTGTGGCAACTTCCATAAGTGTTGTTTAAAGAGGAACAAGCAAAAATTTCTCTCAGAAGACAACACACATACCGCATCTCATAACACCTTGTGATCCTGGCAGCCTTCCACAAAATTGTTCTTCAGGTTTATGAGCAATATGCAAAAAGTAGAAATATACCATTTACACATGGTTCACCCTTGACAAAACAAACAGAAAAGATCAAACCCATTTAATGAGGTAGATATCCCAATGTTTGATTTCTGAAAGTGACCAGTGACAGATGTGTAAAGAAAACAGCAGATGCATAAGAAAAGAGCAAACATACAGTTGTATTTTCTGGCATAGTCTGTCCCCTCTCAGAGATCTGTGGCTCGAAGACACCATGAGCCACAAGCAGCATCTCTGTCATGAAGAATCCACAATGGATTCTTTTCCCATATGCTTATCGATTTGCTTTCTCAGCCCCTCTGAATTTCAGGCACTTACAATGCAGGGACTTCTTGCGGAGTCCATTTCCTTCCCTTCTCATATCACTGTCCCTCCTATCCACGGAGAGTCATGCCAGTGTTAGAAAGCACCCTGATGAACTGTGCTCTTTTGTGCCCTCTGGCTATTCCTCACAATTACAATTCAAATATTAACATGTTTATACTCTTTTGTCACCTTTTGAATTTTAAATGCTAGTTGTATTCTCCTATTTTACTTTAAATTAAGCTGGTTAGTGCTGTACAGCTCTCCTGTGTCCTAAATGCTTACCCATTCAAAACTTTACTTTTTTTTTAGATGTCAGGAGTTAGGCTCCACGTTTTGTTAGATCATATATACCTTGTACAGAACATTGTAATGAGTGTTACATGCAGATTTTGGTTTTTAACCTAAGTGACACAATCCCTCTTCTTTCCATACTTATGTAACTGATACCTGTATGCACTGTGTGCATTAACTCTTCATTAACAATTCAAAAAAGAGTATATGATATTCCACGATATCAGAATATTTATATCTAACAAGCAAGCCACTGATAATCCCCTCTGGTTAACGATCTATCTCTATACCCATTCCTCCAACTGTGTATCACTAGAACAATTACATTTTTTTTAATGATTTTTTTTTTTCTGATCAGTAGAAATACCCACACATGAAGTTACCTTCCTAGTCTGAGAAGAGACATATGCGTGGTTTGGTGAGGAGATCTCATATAATGTCTCCTTTTGCCACGTGGATGTCCTCCTGGGCCAAAACAACCGTAGGGTAGCAATATAGTAGAGGCTGGACATCTATGGCCTTGAAAATCCCAGAAGAAATTTTCTCTCTCATTCTGTTTTCTTCTGGTAGTTCACCCTGACTGCAAGAGATCATTCAGATTCATCTAACCTTAGTGATTTATAACATGGGAGGTTTTTTTTTTCTGGTGCAAATGTGCCTTTCATCTTTTCTTGGAGGCTGGTAGCATTCACTTTAGGACACTGCTGGTCCTCTCAAAGGGGTTTATCTCCTGATGTAACCAAGACTGGAAAAGTGCATCAGAACGTCATCAAGAGCACACCATTTGCGATGTGGACACAAGGTCACCTGGCAGTTAGTTCTCTATGCTTGTCCAGTACGTGTCTAGGCTTTAGTGTCAACTTCGTTACCACTAAAGACATAATATGAACATATGAACATGTGAACAGTCAAATCGTGGTGCTTGTCCCTTTACACATGCTCATCTGTAATTTAGATGTATTCACTAGGGACTGAGTGAGCTGCTAGAACCTTGGGAACATGCACTTGCCCATGGGGTTGGTAACTGTATATCTAATACTCAGTAAAGTAGTTGGGACATCTCAAGTTATGTTGGACTTCTATCATCTGCATTTTGATTCACTTGCAAGAATTAGTAGCTGGTTTTGCTTGTTTCCCTGTTCATCTAACCTATTTAGCTCTTCTGGTTTTGCGGCTTGTCTGTGAATTAGGGCTAGAGCTTGCCCGCTTCTGTTTATACAACTGTGATGAAGAAAATATCCATTATGGTTTTGCTTAATAAGTAAAAGGAAGGTTAAATGTCTCAAACTTGGAATATCTCCAGTTTTAATTTCAAGTTTTAATCAGAACATTTTTCAGCTCCTTTCACATTGGACTCTCACTACGTATTTAGAAAACTATGCATTCCTCTTATTAAAATGTTCACAATAAGGATGAGGGGAGTAAATTATAAATGAGAAAGAAAAAAAAAAAGAAAAAAGTATTTGCCATTGCCTTGCAAATCTTTCTATTTTTCAAGAAAAACCTTGCAAAGTCTTTTCCTTGGCAGCTTCAATGTTGTTCATGCTGTCATCCAGATCGTGTTTCTGAAGGTCTGGGAAAAACAAATGAGTTCACAAAACACTGAGTGTGCACATGAGGCAGCGGTGCTTGCTCAAGCCTGGATGACCTCTACTCAAGGGCTTTACTATGATGCAGCCAAATCAGAAGGAGGCTATTGATGCATGCAGTAACATCTTCTGTATTTCAGAACAAATGAGAACAGCATATGAGAATAAATCAGAGCATTTTGGTATCTGAGTTCTGAAAGAACACTAAAATTTTAAACAGCCTTTGGAACGAAAGAACACGTAGAGATTTTAACAAAATCATGTCTTCGATTCTCAGATTTGTTAAATTACCTTTCACTCTTTCACTAAGATAGCTATGAAAAGAATGCTCAGAGATTTACCTCAGAAGCACAATGATATTTTATTTAAATGTTTATTAAATATGTAATTTCCCAAAGATATTTCTGTCTAAATTTCTGGTGAAACAGTCAGCTTATCTTGTAATTTTTTCCCTCAACATACAAAGATGACAATATTATTTGTGTTTGCCCACACACAAAAAAAGAATGTAACATTCTGTATGTAGTGTTGCCACCATTTGTAATGAATGATTTCAAATATTACCCATGAAATGTTAGAGACAGAAAAATGAAATGTTGCCCAAAGATTAGAGGATACAGTATACAGTACAGCTGGTTTGTCAGAGGGCTCAGTATGCACAGTCCATCTCACCTGCACTATCTGTTTGGAACAAGATTATTCCTGCTAAGGATGCACTGCAACATGGTACAAAAGGACTAGCAGCATTTTAAAGATGCATAGGACTTAAATGTTTTTGGCTGTGATAATTCATTTAAAGCTGTGCTACATCCAGGCTAGTCTGTGACATTCTAAAATCCTCAGTGATACAATACTGGTGTCAAACAAGTGTGAGTCTCTCACAGAAATTTTAAATACGCTATACTCCACAGAAGCCTGCAAGACCTCGATACACAATATCCATTATGTTTTGCCCAGTCACTCACGACAGAGTAATTTTAGAACAGAACCTGAACTCATTTACATTCCAGAAAACACAAATTTAAAAATACAAAAATAGAAAGTGAAATGATTTTTTCATATGTTCAAGGAGAAAGATTTTTAAACGAATCATAGGTGCTGACGTAAGGAGAATGAGTAGAAGTTCCCATTTCCAGCAGGAACTGATATGCATACAGAGAAGCCTAGGGAAATATATGTCTAAAGTTCATTTTAGATACTTATGTCTTTAAAATCTAAAGGACTCATGGATTTTTTTATTTAAAGTAGCAGTTTTTAGAAAGTTTAATTCTAAATTTGAAAGTTTAGAAGAATGTGTTAAATTTTGGCATGATATGTATTTTGATATTCTAACATATCTAAAGGGAATTTGTCTGATTTTGTAAAAGACAGATATAAACAGAACATATATAACAGAAAAAACAGATATAAACAGTCATACCATGAAAGGAATGCAAAGGAGAAACTATCACCTATGACATTGACAATGACTATATGTCTTTTAAAAGCACTTATTCTTAATCTTTTTTACAGGAACTTAAGTGAGTTTTCTACTTTAATGCTTCTTAAATACAGAAATACTGCATATGGCTCAGGACAGCCAAAAGCCCAAGTGTTGATATTATTATGTGCTCTGCATAAATAGCCTACATGTATCAAACCCATTTAAAAGCTTATCATAAATGCACTTAATGTACAGACTGATATAAAATACAGTGATTGTAGACACTTTATATTGAAAGGTACAGAATTAGTTGCTTTTGAAGAACCACTTGTTGAGTCAAGGAATTGTGATTTGTGATCTTCGAAATCCCAAAGATTTAGAAGCATACACATTTGGGGGAGAAAAGAAATTCACTAGATTGACCGCTGTCATGGTTTGATGTGGAGGGGGGGGTGGTTCTGGTGGCAGGAGAGGGATTTTGCTCCCTGCGACCTCCCCGGTTTTGGATCCGGGTTAGGCTTAGTTCTGGCCACCGGATCAGACTGCCATCCCCCTCGGGGTTGAGCCAATAGGGCGCCTCTGCGAATTGCCCTATTTAAGTCAGGACAAGGGAACCGGAAAAGGTGCTTCACCCAGGATCGACCAGAGAAGGGAGGAGGGCACTGCCCCCGCTCCCTGGCTCCCGGCCGGGCGGCTGCCTGCGTCGGGCCGGCGCCGCCCACGAAGAATGGCGGCGGCGGAGCCAGCTGGGGAACTCGGGGGCACCCCACTCCCAGGGTGCCCTCTGGGCTGAGTTCACCTGGAGAGGACTGAGATCTGAGAGAAACAGCCACATCGACAGCAGGTCAGTGAGGATGGAGCGGGAGGAGGTGTGCCGGAGCCGAGTTTCCCCTGCGGCTGATGGTGAGATAGCAGGCGGCCCCCCTGCAACCAGGACGGCCTCGGTGGAGCAGCGACCCACTCACAGCCCGTGGGGAGAAGATGCCTGAGCCCGAGGATGGTCGTGTTGGGGGCACGGCAAGGCAGAAAGGCATCTGGAGTCTTCGTGACGACCCACGCCGGAGCGAGTGGCTACAGCTCCCTAAGTACCCGAGACTGTGGTATAGCCCACACCGGAGCAATCTGTGGGGAAGGATTGTTTCCAGTGGGCTGGACTCACATTGGAGAAATTTGTGGATTTTTCCTCGTGGGTAGGGGATCCATTGGAGCAGGGGAAAAGGGTGTAAGGACTCCTTCTCTTTTAAGAAAGAAGCAGCAGTAACAGCACGGAATGAACTGACCTGCACTCCCCCAGTCCCTGCCCCCTGTGCTGCTGGGGGGAGGAGGTAGAGCTGGGAGGAAAAGGAAGGTGGTGGGGGGGGGAAGGTGTCGGTTTTAAGATCTGGTTTTGTTTCTTTCTGTCCTCTCAAGTAATCGGTTTTTATTTCCCTTTGTCCTTCTAAGTAATCATTAATAAACTGTTTTGCTTTGAGAAAAGCGCTGCCTGTTTTGCCCAGGACCATGGTTGGTGGGTGCTCCTTCTGTTCTTGCCTCAACCCTCAGTCCTTTTGGTTTTTTTTTTCCCTCTCCTCTCTACTTTATTGGAGAAGGAGAGACTGTGTGAGTTTTAGTTGCTGGATCAGCCTAAAACCACTACAACCGCAAAGTGTGAAGTTAATATCTAAGGTCCTTTTAGAGGACTCGAAGTAACAGGTAAGCAATGAAAACTGACTTCCTCCTGTAGGACAAAAGTCTATTTGATATCATCTGAGACATGGAATACATAGAAAGACACAATCCCTGATGAGGTGTATGTCAGAAAAGTATCATAAATTAGTTGGCTTCGAGACAATAAGAGACCTTACAGATTTAAATCAAGTGTAAATAGATGGTGTTTTCCTCCTATTTTTTAATGTCTTTTATGAGTATATCATCTTCTCACATTTTGATTTCATAAGTGCTCTTACATGCCTGTTAACTTAATTTAGCTTGAGTTAAATGTGAATTGCAGCCTAATAAAAAAGTGTTCCTCCCTTGAAAGTGTGCATATCTGTAACTTGGACACTTAAAGGTTAACAGATTTCACACAGATTCATCAGTGTGCAGAGGACAAAACACTCCATACCTACAGAATATGTCTAAAGTGATTTGTGGGGAAGTATCAAAGATGCTGGAGGAGGAAAATTCTCTGCCAGGGACAGGTTATACTCAAGAGATGGTCTATGGTGTATGTCATTCCAAGGAGAAGAGACAGATTGGAAGATGTTGTCTTTCAGATGCCTGTAAAGTAGCAAAATAAGTGATTACATTAGTGTCACTGAAACATGCTTTGAACAAGAGGCCTAATCTTCCAGTACACATATTTCGTGCCAAAACTTTAGAGCAACCATTCTGTAATAACAAGATATAGCCAAAATATAATCACATCCAGAAGATTAAAACACATGCTTAGAACCGTTGTTTCATTCTACACAATACAGAACATGGTAGCATAAGCACTGCTCTGTGGAATTGTTTTTATAAGGAATGAACACCATATTTCTTTAGATAAAAACTCTGTTTGTATAACTGAATCAGTTATGAAACAACTGAATCAGAAACATTCTTTTAATATTTATCAAGTCAGAACCATAAAAATGAACATGCAATATTTACTGTTATTATTAATTTGGGTGTGAAGTGCAAGTCAGAAGCATTAAGACAGAGTTATCAATATAAAAGTCCAGTAATGTAGAAATGTTCGTTTTTAAGGTGCTTTGTAAGTTTTTAAATATTAATAGTTTTATTAAATGAGACAGGGTGTCCTACATCAATAAAAAAGAAATCTGAATAATAAGTGACTTAGTGTTTCATGATATCAGACTTCTAGTTATCATATACATATCTTAGAATATGTCAGACAGCCAAAAAGACAATAAGCAGCTCTTAACATAGGCCTGTCCTGTGTGCAGGACAGGATTCGGAATGTTACAGGATCTCAACTCCAGCAGCTTTCCAGAAACATATATGTATAAAAGCTACTCCAGTAATGTAGTAGCGTACTCTCTCTCTCCTTCTGTAGTGTTAAACCTTAAAAATTGAACAATGTGAATAATTAGAAAGACTATTAAAATGACTTTGAAGGTGTAAAATATTTTCAGTCTAGACATATAAAGATATTAAGATCATTAAATTGTGTCTTAGAGAAAACATTATTACATAGCTGAAATCTAGTCCAATTCTTGAAAACAGACAAAAAAACATGACTACAAATTTTAGGAGGTGTTCCCAGAATGATAAAGGAAACACTAGGCTAGATTTCTGCTATACCTGGAGGACAAATACAATGAACTATAATTAAAAACAAAAGAAAACAAAACAACAACAAAAACTAATGAAAAAAATCAGCAAATTAAACCACAAAAAAGCTTCTTTTTTTTTTTTTTTTTTTTTTTTTTTTTTTAAATAAAAGGAATAAAGAAGAACCAGTACAGCTTTGGCAGGCAAAAGTCATGCTCCACAAACCTAGAAGTTCCGTTTGAGGAACATTCAACACAGGATATTTGCTCAAAACTGTCTAGCTGGATTTCAATATGGCTTTTTACATGATTCTCAGGCTCTTAAAGAAACCAAGATACGATGAGCTAGAGGAGAAAGTCCTCCCATAGGCTAGTGAGAGGTTACTCATTTGGAAACAAAGCCAGAGAATAAATATTGAGGGTTCTCCACAGTAGTATGTGAACGGTGACCTGTTCTTTGACCTGAACTAATGAACTGGAAAAGGAGGTGATACATCAATGGACAAAACTTACTAGGAGATGGTAACAAAATGTGGCATATGGCAACAGTAGCCACCTGTGAAGAGATGCCGAAGGACTTCTCAGCATTGCGTGGCCTGGAGAGACAGCAGTGAATTTCTTTGCACCTAGCTCCAGTATAACAATGTACACACGCTACCAGCTTCACTTGTGTGATGTCAGGCTTGGAAATGGGTATTTCCACTCCAAAATTGACATCTCAGAGTTACTGCTTCTTTGTCCAACCCAAACATGACCAGTGCTCAGCAGGTTGCAGCAACATATGAAAGGTGATATATATTTTCCAACCAGCCTCCACCTAACTCAGAAGGACAACACAGGGGCGGAAAACACAAAGAGGAGGCCAATCAGGATGAGAAGGGAAGGAAAAGGACTCTGTAGGCACATCAGCTCAGCACTCTGGAGCTCCTGGGAAAGAAAAGACACAATTGTGGAGGGTAGCAGTGGTGTGGCCCCAGGCGACTGGGAAAGAGGAATCATAGTTCACTCTGTTATGTGAACGTGCCCTATCTCTATCCTCATGCAGCGTGATGGCAGGCACTGAGGAAATGGAAAGGGAACTATTGTCACAGACCATGTCAGTAAGAAGGTGAAGTCCCTGCCCCAGGGTGCTGTGAGTGTCTGAAATTTAGAGGAGTTGAGAAATCAAATAGACAAGCAAATGGGAAAGAAATCTATTGTGGGCTACTTAAGAGAGAGTTACTGCTTGTGGCTCATGGTGTCTCTGAGCCACAAATCTCTAGGAGGAGACAGACCATGCCAGGGACTTACTTTGTAAATTTGTTGTATGTTTTCATCTTATATACTGTGTAATTTTTATATTTTTTTTTAAAAAGTAGGCAATACAGCAAGAGTGACAGAGGCATGAAACAGTTTCTCTAAAAACTGAGACTAGACAACAGTAGGAAGTCCTGGAAAAACAGTGGCTTATGGGGAGAAACGGCATGAGATATATAACAGTAAGATTTTCTCACTGAGGAATTAGTGACATGAGATTGATTTACCAAGTAGGAAGTAACTAAACAGATTGAGAAAAGTGTAGTGTTTTGATTTGGTTTGATGTTTTTCTTACTTTTCCACTTTATCATGTTGTGAACATCAAGACTTTAACATTATTGATATAATCTGTTATGCTTTATAACATTCAGAGATATGAAGCATATGGAAGATGATGATGTAATCAGAGACAGACAGCATGGCTTCACCAAGGGCAAATCACACCTGACTAGTCTAGTGGACTTCTACGATGGAGTGACTTGTCAGTGGTCAAGGGAAAAGTAATTGATGTCATCTACCTGGACCTCTGCAAGGCCTATAGTTTGCTCTACCACAACATTCTTTACTCTAAATTGGAGAGATATGCGTTTGACGGAGGGACTGTTAGGTGGATAAGGAAAGGCAACATCCAACAGTTACAATATTCAAATTGAAAAAAATAATGAGTGGTGTCACTCAAGGCTCCATACTGAAACAAATACTGTTTAATATCTTCATCAATGACATAGATTCAGTGCACTCTCAACAAGTTTGTGGATGACACCAAGCTGAGTAGTGCAGTTGGTATGCTTGAAGGGAGGTCAACCAGAAGGACCTTGACAGGCTACAGAAATGGGCTCATATGAACCTCATGAAGTTCAACAAGGCCAAGTGCAAGGTTTTGCACATGGGTCACAGCAATCCCAGATACCAGTACAGACTGAGGGATGAATGAATTGAGAGCAGCCCTGAAGAGAAGGACTTGGGGATACTGCTGGTTGAAAAATTGGACATGAGCCTGCAAAGAGTGATTGCAGCCCAAGAAGCCAATCATATCCTGGGTTGCACCAAAAGAAGAATAGCCAGCAAATTGAAGGAAGTGATTGTCTAACTCCTCTGCTCTTGTGAGACCCCACTTGGAGTACTGTATCCGGTTGTGGAGTCCCCAGTACAAGGAAGACATGGATGTATTAGAGAGGATCAAGAGGAGGTACACAAAAATGGTTAGACAGAAGGTATACCTCTCCTATGAAGAAAGGCTGACTTGGAATTGTTTAGTCAGGAGAAGAGAACGCTTCAGGGACAGCTTATTTCAGCCTTTCAGTATACAAACAGGGCTTATAAGGAAGACAGATTTTTTACCAAGGCCTGAGGCGATAGGAGAAGGTGCAATGGTTTAAAACTGAAAGAGGATAGATCTAGATTGGACACAGGGAAGAAAATGTTTGACATGAGGATGGAGGGACAGTAGAACAGGTTTCCCAGAGAAGTTGTGGATGCCCAACATTGAAAGTGTTCAAGGTCAGGCTGGATGGGGCTTTTAACAACCTGATCTAGTGGAAGATGTCT
Source organism: Tauraco erythrolophus (assembly GCF_009769465.1). Classification (NCBI taxonomy): domain Eukaryota; kingdom Metazoa; phylum Chordata; class Aves; order Musophagiformes; family Musophagidae; genus Tauraco; species Tauraco erythrolophus. Next base: position 49,886,671 of record NC_141468.1, read on the forward strand.
CTGCCCGTGGCAAGTGGGTTGGACTAGATCTTTGAAGGTCTCTTCCAACCCAAATAATTCTGTGGTGCTGTGTACATAAGTATCACTGCGTAACTAGCATGTTTTATAATCTTCTGAGTATACACTTATGATATAAAGAGGAAAAAGATTAATATTGTTTTAACCTACTATAGCCATCCTTTTGATACTATCATACAGTTGCTGCCTTGTTAAACTCAGTGAGAATGTTGCCTTCAGTGTTGATTTTGGAAAAATTTTTGGATAATTCCTTTTCTCTAAAGAATTTTCCCATTTCCTTGTAAATGTGTAGTCATTTTTTCCTATGTTATTACTGCCTTTTAGTTTAAATAGTCCTTGTCTCTCTTCAGAGCTTGCTTTCAGGTATTAAAACTCCACCCTTTTCCTTTTAGTGAGAGTAGCCATGACTGAAGTGAAGACAGGAATTTGAAAAATTTTAATAAACCCACTCTTGGGTAAATTGAAGTGATTAATCAGAAAGACTTTTGGAAATAAGTTGTTATAACATAAATTGCGTGGGCATGTGATCTAGGTGAAAAGAAGTATTTACCAGATTGAGAACATGAGCTAACATGTCATATTAGTTTACTTAAAGTACTAGTTTCTAAAGGCTAGAAATAAAATCTTAATAATCTAATAGTTTCCCACTCTTTGTTTGACCAAAATTTAACTCTCTTAAATTTTTAACTACATTCTATTTAAATTGTAAATTTTTGTGAAAATAGTTAATCGTCTTTTTTTTTTTTTTCAGATTTAAAACAACTGGAGTGAGAATAGTGCAACTGATGTTTCAACTGCATGTTTGAATTATCTTTGACTTCATTTGTTAAAGTCTCCACACTAGAAAAACTGATAGAGAGAATTCTTTCACTGGTATAATTAGTGACTCTACAGAAAAGCACATTAAACTAAAAAAGTAGTCTGTTTTTATTATCCTCAAAAATGATTAAAAGTGGTAGCAAGTTTATTGTATTGCAACATGAGAAGTTTATTAAAATGGCAGATGTTGATTTAATGTACAAAGTTAATATTTTCACCATATACGAAAGGAAGTATTAACATTCATATTTTATAACAAAAAATTCAGTGTACTGATTATGTTTTGCATATTAATTTATGGCTCTAATTATCTTATAGTCAATGTATTGTTGCTACTACTTACACTGAAATCTTGTTATAAAATTGGTAAGAAAAGTATTCTGTAAAATAATCTAAACATAATAATCTACTTTTGACCAGTTTGATTGTCCTCAACACCAGTTTTGAATAGATTAGAATTTATGACATTGTACTGTTATTATTCAAAGCACACATTCTGTGGTATGTTCATTTCTTTAAAGATTTTCTCCCCACTTTGGATTATCTAGAAAATCTCTCCAGTGACTTAATTATTTTCAGCACAAGTTTTGTACTAAATACATTCTCCCAACAGTTTTATTCTATCTTAGATATAGCTCTGGTGGGAAGAGTTGTAAGATTTGATCTACAATATTCCAGTCCTCTATCTTCCTGTGTCTTGAGACCAACAAATTGGAAATGATTGCTAAAATCAAGCCATGTAATTAGACAGCATAACATCTAATATACTCCTTTTGTCAGCTTGCCAGAAAGAGAATTTCAGTAAATGATACATTACACGGTGAAAAAACTGTTTCAAATAAGCCTGTTAATGATGATAAATAAAGAACTTGTGCAAAACCAAGCAATTAATCCTTTGGAAACTTTCCATTGAAGTTACTATTAAGGCATCAAGAAATGCAAATACATACATAAACAATTCCTTTGTGAATATTCCACTTTAGGTTAGTGTATTTTCTTGCAAACCCATCTGTAGTTAACTTCTTTCGTATCATTTCTTATTCACTAAAATATTGTCTTCATTTTAAGAAAGGAACAATCAACAGTCATTCATAGTTGCAAGAATCAGTTAAAGAAAAAATACATTCTATTATGTGAGAATTTTTAATATTGAGAGACTACATTTTATTTTCAAAGAATAGATATCAGTATATTTACTTATGAAGCCAAAGTATTTTTTGTTTCTGCTGCAGGGACAGAGCAGATTGCAATATTCTGGCATTAATAATGCATTGAAAATGAAGGGGAACGGTAAGCAAAAATTTATGTTGCAGCTTGTAAAAAATGTGAAATGTCAAAAGGTTATGGAAAGATCATCCCAGTAAGCACTATTTCAAGTTGCAATCTTGTAAAGTGGTTTCTCAGTATTCAGGCAACTAAGTAGATCAATGTTTCGGTACAACAGAGGATAGTGCACACTGGTGTTTTCAGTTAGCTTTTTTTTTTTTTTTAATAGGTCCCCCAAATTATTCCCTGTTTGTATTATGGTCTATAGCTAGAAGCATAAAAGAAAGTTAAAAATTGCTTAGTGTTTTTTTTCACTCTGTAAACACAGAGCAGTTCAGATCCTACTTTATTATCAGACAGAAGGAAAATCTTTTGGATATGTGCTTTCAGTTTAAATCACATAAAATAACTAAAAAACCCCAACATAACCAAAGTATGGGTCACAAGAAGGTGTGGAAGTCTTTTATTATGTGTAGCACAAAATACAGATGGATTTCAGTTTTGAATCAGGTTTTGCTGAATCATCTCACACTCCTTTTGGTTGACCATTCATACTGCAAAAGGTGCCATTAGCATAAATTAATGTAGGTCATATATATTACCTGCAGGTAAAATAATTTTTTGCCTTATAGACCAAGATTTTTCCTTTTTTTCGCTTTGCCATGTACTTGAACAATAAGCATAAAAAACTCTATGAAGACTAAAGATGTAACATGGTCTTTGTTTTTACAATAGGACAATAATGGCTCAGTGATTTAGTGGAAAGTAGTATTAAACCAAAATGATCTTCAATTTTGTGACAGTATAGAGTATTTTACCAAAGTAAACTGCAGGACTATTCTAACTAATGCAATTTTAAGTTAAATCAAATGTCAACAATTTGTCAGGAGAGGATGGTATCACTAACATATCATTGACTGCTTGCAGTTTTAGATTTTTTTTCTTTTGCAAGATATCTTTCAAAGAAAAAGGAAATGACAGAGGTGGTGTTTCTCCAAAGTGAATGAATGGTTATTCCTTCCCAAGCACAGGACTTTGTACATCTCATTGTTCAAATTTCCTTTCGTGAGTTTTCTGTCAGCCTATTTTCCTTGCCTGTCAAGGTCTCTCTGGATGGCAGCACGAGTATGGTGTATCATTCACTGCTCCCAGCTTGATGTTGTCTGTAGCTGCTGAGGTTATGCTCTGCCTCATCATCCAGACCGTTAGTGAAGACATTAAACAGGATGGGATCTAGTATTGACCCCTGAGGTTCAGTTACTGGCAGGACAGGCTAGTTACTGGCCACCAGCTAGATGTTGTGTAACTGATCACCATCCTCTGGGTCCAGCTGTTTAGCCAATTTTCAACCCACTTTGCTACCTGTTCATCCAGGCCATACTTCACCAGCTTCTCTATGAGGATCTCATGGAAGACAGTGTCAAAAGCCTTAGATGTATTGTAGAGGATGATTTTGTAAGTAAGGTTCTCCACTCATGTCTCAGTTTGGCTACACATGACTGTAACTTAGTAATGGACAACTTCTTAATTTCTCTGTCCCTCTATAATTAGTTAAATGGAGGCAACGATCCCACCCAACGGGTGGATGATGGTAGAGCAGTGGATGTGGTCTACCTTGACTTCAGTAGGGCATTTGACACAGTCTCCCACAGCATCCTCACAGCTAAACTGAGGAAGTGTGGTCTGGATGATCGGATAGTGAGGTGGATTGTGAACTGGCTGAAGGATAGAAGCCAGAGAGTAGTGGTCAATGGGACAGAGTCCAGTTGGAGGCCTGTATCCAGTGGAATCCCTCAAGGGTCGGTACTGGGACCTGTATTGTTCAAAATATTCATCAATGATTTGGATGAGGGAATAGAGTGCATGGTCAGCAGGTTTGCTGATGACACTAAACTGGGAAGAGTGGCTGACGCACTTGAAGGCTGTTCTGCCATTCAGAGAGACCTGGACAGGCTGGAGAGTTGGGCAGGGAAAAATTTAATGAAATACAACAAGGGCAAGTGTAGAGTCTTGCATTTGGGTAAGAACAACCCCATGTACCAGTACAAGTTGGGGACTGAACTGCTGGGGAACAGCACAGGGGAAAGGGACCTGGGGGTCCTGGTGGACAGCAGGATGACCATGAGCCAGCAATGTGCCCTTGTGGCCAAGAAGGCCAATGACATCCTGGGGTGTATTAGAAGGGGTGTGGTTAGTAGGTCAAGAGATATTCTCCTCCCTCTCTACTCTGCGCTGGTGAGGTCGCATCTGGAATATTGTGTCCAGTTCTGGGCCCCTCAATTCAAGAAGGACAAGGAACTGCTTGAGAGAGTCCAGCATAGGGCCACAAAGATGATTAAGGGTGTGGAGCACCTCCCTTAGGAGGAAAGGCTGAGGGAGCTGGGTCTCTTTAGCTTGAAGAAGAGGAGACTGAGGGGGGACTTCATCAATGTTTATAAATATGTAAAGGGTGACTGTCATGAGGATGGAGCCACGCTCTTCTCAGTGGCATCCAATGATAGGACAAAGGGAAATGGATATAAGCTGGAACATAGGAGGTTCCGCTTAAACATGAGGAAGAACTTCTTCCCAGTAAGGGTAACAGAACACTGGAACAGGCTGCCCAGAGAGGTTGTGGAGTCTCCTTCTCTGGAGATGTTCAAAACCCGCCTGGGCGCGTTCTTGTGTGATCTGATCTAGGTGATCCTGCTCAGGCAGGGGGATTGGACTAGAGATCCTTTGAGGTCCCTTCCAATCCCTAACATTCTGTGATTCTGTGATTCTGTGTAATGATACTTCTCTTCCTAATGATGACATTTGTGAGGCCAAGTTTTTATTTTTGAAGATCTCATTAACTATTGTGACTTGACTTATCACAGAATTGTATTGATATTAATAATATTCATGCTTTTTTTAGCAAATGAAAGATTTTTATTGTAATTTTTGCACTACTCTATTAAAAAAAAAAACAAACCAAACAACCACAAACCAAAAAAAAAAAAACCCCACAACAAAAAACCAACCACGAACCCTGATGGTGACTCTGATACTGGTGTTGGACTGTATGGTAAGATGTTGGTCTCCTAAGTACAATTGTGAAAAACATAACCTCTGCCTACCTAGATGGAAACCCTCATCTGGGAGCTTTATTTTCTGGAAATGTTATTCATTTAGTGTAGCTAAACTGGGAGACCTAGACTGGGAGAAGGAAAGAGAAAAGCTGGAGAGTATTCATAATGTATTCTCTCAATGAAATGTCTGTTAATACACATTTAATTATCCAAATGATTAATAAAATCAATATCTATTCTCTTTGTGTTTATTAAGAAACAAATCTTCCTGACATGTCTCTTACAGAGTGATACACCCAAAATTACATTTCTAATACATTAAGCTTGTAAATAATGTTAAACCAATTTTAACCAGGGAGCTGTACTGTTTTTGTTAAATTTCTTTTCATCTATTATCAGTTAATTTGCATGTAAGAGTAATGGGTTAAATAGAGACAAAGCAAAACAGATATCTCATCAGGTTCTATACTAAACAGCTACAAGCACAAAATCTGACCGTCTGTAGAATCTGCTGTGAAAGAAATACACCATGCTGTGTCAGTGGGGAACTGAAAATGGTGGATACAGAAGTGTTTAAATTTGAAGGTGAGAAATAGTTTTGCACTGTTTCTAAATTCTGTAAATCAAGACCATTTATATGAGGAGATCGAGGGAGATTCGTAATATTTTTTTAAAAAAGGAAGAAAAAGCGAGAGGGGAAGGATAATTATGTTGTCTTTTTTTTTTCTCTTTTCTTTTTTCTTTTTTATTTGGTGTGTGTATGGAGTAATGGATAATCTTTCCATGCCCTTTTCATAAGAGAAATCCAGAAATCTGTGGGTGTTTTGCAACATCAAGACTGGATATAATCACATGTTAAACAGTAAATTATTTGGAATATATTTTTCTCAGAACAGCTGGTGATAGCACCGAGGTTAAATGACAAATATATTCCCCCGAGACAGGCACCATATCCAAGAAAAGAGTACAGTCTGAAAAGTTTTACCTTCAGTGGGAATTGAGATAATTGGTCATTGTGGGCTCTTGTGATGAATTCCATATTTGGGTCTCAAGAAAGAAACATGCAGTCAAATGTTTACGTATACAAGAAGTAACCTAGAAGGGCTGATTCATTTTGGCAAGGATGATCTGCTGGGGATTGCAACAGAAATTTAATCTACTAGGGAGAAATAAGAGACATAATATACATTCTGGGCTACATGTCACAACATTTGTCACTGACTAAAATGAAGGAAAAGTTTTAATGTGGGTGTTACACATCCACCATCAGTATTATAAACTCTGAAAGTGACGCTTTTCTTTCTCAGTGTTACTCTTCCCATCAACTATAACAATAGACTTATTTCCAAAATGTTCCCAAAGACTTCACATTGACTGCTTAGTCTTTAGAACACAAGGAGATTGAAGGTGATGACCTCAACTGAATAATTTTTAATTTAATTTTTCATTCCCTGAAATTCTAGCCTTGGAATTTTTAAACTAAGACATAGCTGATTTTACAGGCATAATATAGGCGGCACTACTTGCAATTTACCAGAGGCCTTGTGATTTTGAATCAGCTTGTTCATTAATCTGCACATGCTCATTTTAATGTTACATATATATATATGACTATAGAATATACGTTATAATTTCATATGCAAGGGTCTGGACATGAAACAAAATAATTAGTATAATAGATATATTTTTTTTTAGAATATTGATGTCATTGTATTATCAAAATAAAGCTCTGAATAGCTGTTAAGACAGAATATACATTAATTTATTGTGTTAATAATACACCTTTGCATTGTGGCTGGGTAATGGCCAGGAATGGCAGGACTTGGATCAGTAAAATATTTTTCTGCTAAACTAATTCAAAGGGAAGAATACATCTTTCAGTATCAGAGGTATTCAGAAATTTGTCTCTATCTTTGTCAAGGACATTTTTGAGAGATATGTTCGACGAAAGAATTCAGAAAATATTAAATTCTTTATGCATTTTGACATTGCATGTAATTTATAATTCTTCCTTTTGCTTACTTTTAAAGTAATACAGCTACATTGATAATACTGATTCCACAGCACAGCAACTGTCGAAATGTTAGTGGTGAACAGCATGCAGAATATACATGGAAAGATGTGAAACAGATCTGATTGACTGCTAGAAAGAGTGCAAGACAAAATGATGGATAGAAGTAAAGGGCATGACCAGTATTCAGTCATTCAGGAATCAGGGAAACAATGAATATGTTGGTGCCATAATATAGAAATACATTCCAATGGAAGTGAAATGTGGTTTTTTTTCCACAAAAGAGAAAGAGATCATATCTGTTCTAAATAGATGTGTAAATTTAAGTGATGCTTAAGAACATTTCAGTTTCTTCAGTTTTAATGAAAAACCATGATGGAATTCACAGGTTTTCTTTGCTCCTATTTACTTCTGTGTCAAAATAACAAAACATAGTGAAATGAAAACAGCTGTATTTCAAACAAAATCTCACTAAAAATTCCAAAGTTGTAGATCATTTCAGTGTTTCAGGTCATGTACATCTTAAAAGAAAAGAAAATTTGAATGTTCACTTCATGGTGACAGTAAACAGTTGAAATGGTTGAGCTTCAGAGTAAGACGACAAGCAGACAAGGAATGGTATTTTAGAAAACATTATTTTTCTGTCACAAGTCCATTGGTTTTGTTACAGAACTTTGAAATTTTTTCATGCAGTCTTTACAAGACATTGCAGTGTGTCAGGATAATGAGTTCTGCAAGTGACCAGTGTTACTAGAGAGCCACCACACAATATTTGATTGCAAGAAGAAAAGGTGTTTTACTTGATGTAGAGGAGTAAATGTATGAGATGTTTACTTTCTTGTTTTTCTAGTTTTCTGCCCTAGTACCTCTTACTTCTCTTAATAAAATTACCACTGTTTGATGTAGTAAGGGTTTTGATATTTTTATAAGTAGAAAATATTTTTAAGTTATTAGTCTGAGTTTTATAACATAGATAATATTTTAAAATTCTAACCAGTCATTTATTCTTCATCCCTTTTACGTAATTTTAAAGGCAAAATAATGTTTTCTAGTTGATAACACTAGTGCATCTGCATAGTGTTGCTAAAAACATGTTCTTCATTTTTAATTGTCTCTGGAAGGAGAAAAAAATGCTGATCTTGTGATTAAGGCCCCAGTTACTTAGCAGACTTCTGTTTTCTGCTTATAGAGAATAGTACAATCATGAATTTTCCTTTATATACAAGTCCACTATCATTCTCTGCTTCCAATTCACCACTGTTCTAACTTGTTCTCATTTTTTTGATACATCAAATGAGAAGAATCATAAGAAAGGTAAACAGAAGCTCCTCCTAATCACACTGACATTTTCTACTTTCCACACAGAATTGGGAAATGATTTAGTGTTTTATTCTCTGGACATTTGATGTAAGTTTTGCATAGGACATTCATGGATATTAATGCTTTTCATGTCTAAACTCATACTTCCCCCAAGCAAACACTGTATATGGATACAGACACATATGATATGTAAACATGAAAGTCTAGGTGAAAATTCGTATTTTACTTTAAAGGTTTTGATCACTTTTTATGTGAACAAACTGTATGTGTTTCCAATCTCTCTTTTTGGATTAATTTTCAAAGAAGTTCTGTGGTGTCTTTTCATTGTTGTTTTACTGAAGTATTTCTCTGAATGCATGACTGTATTCAGTCAATTTTTGTAAGCTTCAACTGATAAAGCAGTCATTTCCTTTACATTCCAATATATAACCTGAAAGGCAAGTTTACGTTTTATTACACAACCCTATTCCAGAAAATCTGTCTGGTTGATGCTGCATTATTTTTCATTTTCTCAGCTTACTGAAGTAAATGATTCCAATTTTAACGTTACTTATATGCCAATGAGGCGATGGCAACCATACCAGAGGACTTCTCTGCTAATATAGTTATGAAAACCAAGAATTTTCTGACAGCAAAGTAGCACTAGGTATACAATTTCTTCAGGAATACACCTAATTATGTAAAGACAATCAAACATAATAGATAGCAAGAGGATAAAACCATGATAAAGTTGCAATTAAATACATTGAAAAGCTATAGTAAGGAAGATCTTGGAAATCCCTCAGGTCTTCACTTCAAGGCTTCTTAGATAATTGAAGTAGATACACAAATATGAGACTGAAAGGGTACGTGAGAGTGTATTTTAAAATAATCTTCAGTTTCATCTGTATTCCTCTGAAAACTAGTTTCTGCAAGTAAATCATACACCTTTTTTTCCCCTTTTTCTTTACTTGATCTACTTAAAATGTATCTTTTCCTACTGTGCATATGATCCAGAGTTTTCAGATTGCAGTACAATTTGCACAGAAGACATTGCACTTTGTATTGTCAGTATTTGAGTAGTTTTTCACACACGGATTATTCCATGGGTATCTGGGAAGTGATGGTGGGACCTTTACATCAGAACCTTGTTTTCTTTTTTCTGTTAACTTGTCTCTGAAACCATAAACTATACCTTAACTAAAATCCATACAGGAGAAATCTCTTTTATCTATTTTTTTTTTTCTTTTCTCCACACATTTCACTAAACACTCTCGTCAGTATGCATTTTGTTCTTAAAAGGAAGTTAAGACTTTTTTAGATTCATTTATTATAAACTTTTCATTTACTTCATGATGTAAAGCCTTTTTTTAATAGAATGCTTTAATTGATTATAAGTGTATTTAATCAGATGCATCTTTTTTTTCATCATATTCTTTCCTTTGATCTTCAGGTTATGAATTTCTTCTAGTGAACTGCTTATACAGTAATATTTCAAAGCATTTTGTTCCACAGTCAGAAGTATTTTTATAAGGCTGCTTTTGTGCTGAAATCCCTTCCCTGTTACATGAAAGGACAACAAAAAACACAACTAACATGTTGGATTAATTAGACATTCCCAGTCTTAATGGCATGTTAAGAGAAAGAAGGAAAAGAAAAAATGTCATAGAAAGTCCAGCTAAAGTTGCAAGATAGATTTATCTGCCACTGGTGCTCCAAGGCATCTGCTGACTTTGTTAACATTTAGTCTGATTAGATATGTATATATTTTCACCCTAATATTTCATAGATATATATACACCTAATATATTTTTATGCTTTTTTATATATGTATATATATGTATTTTTTTAACCTTTCAGATTGGAAATATTTGTTTCACTATACATATACGTGTATGTGCGTTACATATATGTGTATGTGTTTGAGTATATATAGTTTCTATTCTGTGAAATACTTGTCAATGTTATTGGGGAATGAGAAACATGCTGATGAATTGTAATGATCCAGCTGGACTGTAAACGCCTTCATCAGCCAGTGAGTGAGCTTCGTCGGGAGCCCAACTTAAATGTCTCTAAGCAAACGCACATAGCATAGGGAATAAGCATGAGGAGTTAGAGGTGTGTGCACGCCTGCAGGGCTGTGATTTTATTGGCATCATGGAAACATGGTGGGATGAATCTTATGACTGAAGTGTAGGAGTTGAAGGACACAGGCTTTTTAGGAAGGACAGGCAGGGGAGATCAGGAGTAGGTGTCACTCTCTATGTCGAAGACCAGCTGAAGTGCATAGAGCTTAGCCTGGAGATGGATTAGGAGCTGACTGAGAGTTTATGGGTCAGGATTAAAGAGAGGGCAGGGACAGGTGATATTACTGTGGGGGTCTGCTACAGGCTGCCTGACGAGGAAGACCAAGAGGATGAGGCTCTCTACAGACAGATAGGAGCAGCCGCACGTTCACATGCTCTGGTCCTCATGGGGGACTTCAACCAGCCCAATAACTGTTGGAGGGACAACACAGCACGGCATCGGCAATCCAGGAGGTTCCTGGAATGCATTGATGATAACTTCCTTCTCCAAGTGATAGAACAATCAACAAGGAGAGGTGCTATGCTGGACCTTTTTCTCACTAACAAGGAGGGGCTGGTGGAGAACGTGAAGTTCAAGGGCAGTCTTGGCTGCAGGGTACATGAAATGCTGTAGTTCAAGGTTCTTAGGGCAATGAGGAGAGCACACAGCAAGCTCACTACCCTGGCCTTCAGGAGAGCAGACTTTGACCTTTTTACGGATCTGCTTGGTAGAGCACCATGGACAAAGTCCTGGAGGGCAGAGGGGCCCAAGAAAGCTGGTTAATATTCAAGAATCATCTTCTCCAAGCTCAGGAGCAATGCATCCAAACAAAGAGGAATTTGGACAAAAATGCCAGGAGGCCTGCATGGATCAACAAGGAGCTTCTGGACAATCTCAAACACAAAAAGGAAGACTACAGAGGGTGAAATCAAGGACAGGTAGACTGGGAATAATATAGAGAAATTGTCTGAGCAACCAGTAATCAGGTTTGGAAAGCTAAAGCAGTGATACAATTAAATCTGGCCGGCGACATCAAGGGCAACAAGAAAAACTTCTATAGATATGTCAGTGATAAAAGAAGGAGTAGGGAAAACATGGGCCCTCTCCAGAAGGAAACGGGATACCTGACTACCTGGGATACAGAGAAGGCTGAGGTACTCAATGACTTCTTTGCCTCAGTCTTCACTGACAAGTGCTCTAGCTGCACAGCCGTAGTCGCAGAAGGCAGAGGCAGGAACTAGGAGAATGAAGAATCACTCAATGTAAGAGAAAACAGGTTTGAGATCATCTAAGGAACCAGAAGGTACAGAAGTCCATGAGACCTGATGAGATGCATCCACAAGTCCTGAGAGTACTGGAGGATGAAGTTCCTAAGCCACTATCTATCATATTTGAAAAGTCGTGGCAGTCTGGTGAAGTTTCCACTGACTGGAAAAGCTCTATTTTTAAAATATAGCTCTATTTTTAAAAAAGGAAAGAAGGAAGACTGAGGGAACTACAGGTCAATCAGTCTTACCTCTGTGCCTGATGAGATCATGGAGCAGGTGCTCCTAGAAACATGTTAAGGCACATGGAAAATAAGGAGGTGATTGATGACAGCCAACACAGCTCCACTAAGAGCAAATCAAGCCTGACAAATTTGGTGGCTGCCTAAGATGGGGTTATAGCGTTAATAGATAAGGGAAGAGTAACTAACATCATCTACCTGACATTCTGCAAAACGTTTGACATTGTCCTGCACTACATCCTTGTCTCTAAACTGGAGAGACGGATTTGACAGACGGATCACTCGGTGGATAAGCAATTGGCTGGATGGTTGCACTCAAAGTGTTGCAGTCAATGGTTCCATGTCCAAGTGGAGACTAGTTCCTCAGGAGTTCCGCAGGGGTCAGTATTGGGACTGGCACTGTTTAAAATCTTTGTCAGAGACTTGGACAGGGGGATCAAGCGCACTCTCAGAAAGTTTGCTGATGATACCAAGCTTTGTGGTATGGTTGACACGCTGGAGGGAAGGGAGGCCATCCAGAGGGACCTTGACAGTCTTGAGAGGTGGGCCTGTGTGAACCTCATGAAGTTCAACAAGGCCAAGTGCAAGGTCCTGCACATGGGTCGGGGCAATCCCAAGCACAAGTACAGGCTGGGCGGAGAATGGATTGAGAGCAGCCTTGAGGAGAAGGACTTGGGAGTGCTGGTGGATGAGAAGCCCAACACGAGCCGGCAATGTGTGCTTGCAGCCCAGAAAGTCAACCGTATCCGGGGCTGCATCAAAAGAAGCGTGGCCAGCAGGTCAAGGGAGGTGGTTCTGCCCCTCTACTCTGCTCTCGTGATTCCTCACCTGGAGTACTACATTCAGCTCTGGGGCCCTCAACAAAAGAAGGACATGGAGCTGTTGGAGTGGGTACAGAGGAGTGTCACGAAGATAATCCAAGGGCTGAAGCACTTCTATGAAGACAGGCTGAGAGAGCTGGTCTTATTCAGCCTGGAGAAGAGAAGACTCTGGGGAGATCTTATAGCAGCTATCCAGTCCTTTAAGCGGGTATACAGGAAAGCCAGAGAGGGACTTTTTACAAGGGTGTGTAGTCATAGGACAAGGGGTAATGGCTTTAAACTGAAAGAAGGCAGATTTTGATTAGATATAACAAAGAAATTCTTCCCTATGAGGATAGTGAGACACTGAAATAGGTTTCCTAGAGAAGCTGCGGATGCCCCATCCCTGGAAGTGTTCAAGGCCAGGTTAGATGAAGTTTTTAGTTTAGATGATCTTTAAGGTCTCTTCCAACCTAAACCATTCTATGATTCTATATGGACATTCTAATTAGTTTTTGTTTAAAAAGTGGAACTGCTGCAGGTTAATATTCCAATTCATGATAAATTGTATCATTTTCCCTGGGCAGGAGATGTAGTTGAGGAGCTCCTACTAAGAGCCTGGTTATTATGAACAGCTCTGTAGTACTTAGAGAAACTCATAGGTACTACCAGAGATTTCACTTTAAAAAATTGTTCACTGTCAAGAATAGTGTATTAACTACTTGAGAGTTTATCTGAACCAAATAATGCAGTAAGATGACTAAAGCATAGATGCCCAAGTTGTGCTGTGCTTAACCTTATTTGAGACAGTTCCTCTACTGCATGCAGTCTATGACACCTCAACTTAAAATCTTTTTCAATTTTATTTCTTTTAGAGAATGAAAATTAAATGAAATTAAACCCCAGTATCTAGTAGTATACTTGTACTTCCTAATTATTGTCTTCGAAAATGTTAAAGACTTACGTCCCTCAATCATTGTACAAAGAATTAAGAATTTGTGCAAATCTCTATATCTACCAGCAAATCCTAATAATTATGTATTGTAGTTGTGCCTCATCTTGCAAATAGGAGCTCCAGAGTTTGTGATCTGAAAACCTCTCTATGTGGAGAAAGAGAGAAATATCCATACACAGTTTCCAGGTTCTGGCTGGAATGCCCTAAGGACTTTTACTGTCCTTCATCAGACACTCCAGCAGGGCCAAGGACTCTTGGTCTTACAGCACATCTACCCTCCTCACATAGATATCTCATCTCTTGTAGTATCACTATGACTGAATGCAGAATTTAAACTGGAAAAACAGCTGGAAGGTAGACTATCCGTATTTTAGGAAGTTACAACAGCAGTTACATTTTCCCTTTCAAATGTTCATTAAATTGGAAAAGGAAAGGAACAGTGATATCACTTTTATGACTGAGTGGTGTTGTAGTTACATCTATATGATGCCATTATTACCATTTGATAAAGGGAACAATATGACCATTAAGAACCATATGACCATAAGAACAATATGGCCTCATGACCTTTTCTGGAGTTACTAGCAGTTCCTCATGAAACATTTAATTTCTACACTCTGCTATCATAGTAGCCTTCTACTTAATCTAGAATGGTGTTTCATGCATAGAAAAAAAATTATCTTGATACTTTTTATATTTCTCTCATTATTCTATTTGTACAAGTGAGCAATCTAGCTAGACTATAACCAAATTAAAACAAACAAACAAACAAAAAAAACCCCCACCCAAAATAAACCAAAACATATTGTGTTTATAATACTTAAAATACTTGAACAGCAAAGCAGAAATTGTAAATGTGGGATTATACTGATATCACTGATGAAGGGAAAAAAAGAAAAGAAAATCACATCAAATATCATATTGTTGAAAAAAATTCATTTAAAATATTTAAATAAGCATCCATACATATCTTTCTCTCTCTTACAGTTGCAAAGTTGGCATAGTTCAATTGTAAAAATATTACTTTGTTCTATTCTTTGTCAACATCTTTTAACATTCCACTTAATATTCGTCTTCTGTAGCATGGATAAAAGTTGGTATTTTCACTTTACTTTTACTTTAAAAGTAATTCTGAACTCAATCATAATGCTACAGTTCTTTTTCATTAAACCTACACAAACATTTTTGGTTTTATTTTTTGATGTATCTAAGCTTGCATTTATATTTAAAGATACTCTGCAATAAAGGTGAAATCTGAATAGACCAAGGAAAGATTTCACCTTGTAGTCTTAATTCTAAAGCAAATCCTTGGCACATCTGGTAATTGCATAAACATCGTCTGGTACTATAATAACAGGTTCTTATATATGCATCTTGTTAGTGTGGGCTGAATGGCTTTCACCTGATCTGGCAATTATCTGTAATGTTGACACTCGATAATTTTATAATACCTTCCCTTTCTGTTGTGTGTGAACACTCACACTAACTATAGAATCAAAGAATCATAGAATCATAGAATCATAGAATGGTTAGGGCTGGAAGGGACCTTCAAAGGTCATCTAGTCCAACCCCCCTGCAAGGAGCAGGGATATCTCCAACTAGATCAGGTTGCTCAGGGCCTCGTCCAACCTGGCCTTGAACGTCTCCAGGGATGGAGCATCCACCACCTCTCTGGGCAACCTGTTCCAGTGTTCTACAACTCTCATGGTAAAAAATTTTTTCCTAATATCCAACCTGAATCTACCTCCCTCTATTTTAAAACCATTACCCCTTGTCCTATCGCAACTGGCCCTCCTGAACAGCCTCTCCCCATCTTTCCTGTAGGCCCCCTTGAGGTACTGGAAAACCGCTATAAGGTCACCCCGGAGCCTCCTCTTCTCCAGGCTGTATAAACAAATATTTTCTATTAAACAATTACTTTTTTCGATGTCTGGCCCCAGACCAGATAATTTAGTCAATAATAGATGTACTAAGTTGTGACTGAAGCACAGAAGGAATTTTGTCTGAATTAATATAAAAATGTGCAATGCTCATGTGAGAAGTGTACATCCTGCCATTAACTGTAACCCATGCTGTTCATTATATAGTTAGGAATAAAGTAATATAAGCCAGTAATGATAAACCTCTTGATATAACATCTCTTATTAAAGCCACGCGTTATTAGAATATATAAAAACAAAATATCATCTTTTTAATTTTTTTATTTTTTTTTTAATGTAGGAAGCTACATATGTGTTCTGGAGAAGAAAGTGGCTTATAAAATAGATTTACGAAGTGAATGATGCTTTTATTGGGAGAATTCCAGAAACATAATAGGTTTTAATCAAGCTGTGCAAATTTTTGTTATTTCTGTTTTGGTAATCAAATAGAATTTCAGGGAATATTATATTAACCCAAAAACCAGAAGACAAAAAAAAAAAAGAGTGCTTATTTTATTTAAAATATGCAGCAAACAGATGTAATTTGTCATTTGGAGAGGGAAATTTTAATATTTGTTTAGAAAAAAAGAAAGATGAATTCTTCTTATTTTTTCTCTTTTTCTCTCTCTTTCTCTCTTTTTCTCCTTTGAGGGAGAAGTGAAGCTCCAAGCAAATGACTGAATTTAAATCAATTTCACTGGGGTTTTTTGGTCTAGAAGTCATTTCTTGATTTAATAAAACATTTTTACACAGCCTTATAAACAATTGAACTGGCAAAGTTCAATTCAATCATCTTGTCTTTTAGATAATTAGATTAAGGAGTTGAGATTTTGCCGCGATGTTGTGCTAAAGAACAAACATATTGATCTGTAAATCACCTTTAACTTCAATTAAATGACTTTTCTCTTACTGTCTTAATTATTTGTGACCATTCTTCAAAAATGACTCAGATTTAATGAACACAAATTGAGCATTTTTTTTGACTATTCTCTACTTTCAAGCTTGGGAGTTTTTACTTACATGCTATAAAGAGTATTCCAGATATTTTCAAGTGTTATATAAATATCTGGGTTTCAAATGAACTATTCTGCAGTACTTGGATAACATCTGGAAAGAAATGTGGTGTTCTTCTGTGAAGAAGGAAGGGGAAGAGGTGCTCCATGTGCCAGGGTAGAGATTTCCTTGCAGCCCATGGAGGAGACTGTGGTGACGCAGGTTGTCGCTCTACAGCCCAAGGAGGTTCCTGGTGGAGCAGGTAATCTCCTTGCAGCCTTTGGAGGACCCCACACTGAAGCGGGTGGATGTGCCATGCAGGAGGTTGTGACCCTATGAAGAGCCCATACTGGAGCAGGCTTCTTGCAGGACCTGTGACCTCATGGGGGACTCACGTTGGAGCAACCCATTCCTCAAAGACGCTACTCCATGGAAATGACCCATGCTGAAGCAGAGAAAGAGTATGAGGAGGAAGGAGTAGCAGAGACAACACGTGATGAACTGATCGCAACCTCTATTCCTTGTCCTCCTGTGCTGTTCTGGTAGAGGAGGTAGAGAAAATTAAGAGTGAAACTGAGACCAGGTAGAAGGAAGGGGTAGATGTTTTTGGATTGTTCTTATTTCTCATTATTCTACTACAGTTTTAATTGGCAATAAATTAAATTAATTACTCCAAGTCGAGTCTGTTTTGCCTGTGATGGTTAATTTTTGAGTGATCTCCCTGTCTTTATCTCAACCCATGAACCTTTGGTGGCATTTCCTCTCCCCTGTCCAATTGAAGAGATGGAGTGATAGAGTGGCTTGGTGGGCACCTGGCATCCAGCTAAGGTCAATCCACCACAAATCCTGAGCCTCAAAGACCAGAGGGAAAGTCTGGAGCAAGGAGGATATACCTACGATGGAAGACGATCAGGTTAGCAAATACTTAGGCAAACTGGACATACATAAATACAAGGAGTCTGATAGGATGCACCCAAAAGGGTTGAGGGAGCTGGTTGATGTCAGTGTGAGACCACTCTCAATAAGCTTTGAATGATCATGGCAACTGGAAGACATGCCTGAGGACTGGAGGAAAGCAAACGTTACTACTTTTTTCAGGAAGGGCAAGAAGGAGGGCCCAGGGAACTACGGGCCAGTCAGCCTCACCTAGATCCTTGGGAGAGTGATGGGACAACTAATCCTGGAAACCATTTCCAGGCACATGAATGACAAGAAGGTAATAGGGAGTAGCCAGCATGAATTCACCAAGGAGAATTCATACTTAACCGATTTGATAATCTTTTATGATTTAATGATTGTCTAGGTAGATGAGAAAAGAGCAGTGGTTACTGACTATCTGAATTTCAGTACAGTCTTTGGCACTGACTGCTAAAAGATCCTCACAGAGAGACTGTTAAGTATGGGCAAGATGAACAGACAGTGAGGTGGACTGAAAATAGGCTGAAAGCTGGGCCCAGAGCGTGCTGATCAGCCACATAACACCTAGTTGGAGGTCAGTAACCAGCGCTATACCCCAGGGGTCAATACTGGGTTCAATCCAGTTCAATGTCTCCATTAAGAATCTGGATGTGGGGCAAAGGGTATCCTCCTCAAGTTTGATGATGACACAAAAATATGAGGAGTGGCTGTTATACCAGTGGGTCATACTGCTGTCCAGAGAGACATTGGGTATCTGGAGAAATTGACTGACAGGAAACTCGTGAAAGGCAATTTCAAGGAGTTGTACAAAGTCCTGCACCAGGGGAGAAACAACCCCATGCACCAACATATGCTGGTGACCAACCGGTTGGAAAAACAAGTTTGCATCAGAGGACCTGGAGGTCCTGGTGGTCATCAGGTTGACCACGAGCCAGTAATGTGCCCTTACAACAAAGAAGGCTAAGGGTGTCCTGAGCTGCATTAGGCAAAGCATTGCTAACAGATTAAGGGAGGGGATCCTTCTCCTCCACTAAGCACTGGAGAGACCACAGCTGGAGTACTTTATAGTACTTTATAGAAAGATAAGGAGGTACTGGATAAAGTACAGAGATGATGGGACTCAAACACCTCTACTATGAGGAAAGGTGTTGTGGGTTAGGCTGATTCCCCCCCACCCCCCCCCACCCCAGCCAGTCACTCACCCTTCCCCACCCCCAGGAATGAGGGAGAGAATTAAATGAGAAACGGGAAACCCGTGGGTTGAGATAAGAGCAATTTAATACAGATGATTTAATACACAGTGTAGATGCTCACCACCCCCTCGTATGCGAAGCCCGTCTCGTCCCGAAGCTGCAAATCCCAGATGAACGCGAGGCCCCAAAATAAAGAGGGGCAGAGAGAGAGAGAGATAGTACTCCGAGAGCGGGAGTACTGGGAGAGAGAGGAAAAGAAAGAAAAGCAATAGAGCAAAAGCGCAGCAAGCGCAAAAGAGCGGAAGCGGCGAAAGAGCCAAAGCGCAAAAGCCCTTCTGTCCGGCTGACCCTCACTTTTATACTGGGCATGACGCTGCATGATATGGAATACTAATTGGCCAGTTTGGCCCTCAATCTTAAGTTCCACCACAAATCACAAGGGGAATCGTGTCCCCCTTGTCCCGGCTATGCTCCGCCCTTATCCCGCCGTGCTTCTGCACTCTGGCACACTGAAAAGTCCTTGGAGTCTCAAACATCAGTTTGCTATCAGCATTCTTCTCAGAGCGAGCCTCTGAGTAAAACCAAAACACGGAGCTCTTCTGGCTCTTAAAAAGAAGAGCTAACTGTCCCAGCTAAAACCAGAACAAAAGGTTTAGAGAATAAGGACTGTTCAGGCTGGAGAAAGCAAGGCTCAGGGGAATCTAATCAGCTTATATGAATACCTGAAAGGAGGACGCAAAGAGGACAGAGCCAGGCTCTTTTCAGTTATTCCCAGTGACAGGACCAGAGGCAATGGGCACAAAATGAAGCACAGGAGATTTTGTCCGAACATCAGGAAACACTTTTTCACTGTGATGGTGACTGTGCACTGACACATGCAGCCCAGAACAGTTGCGGAGCCTCTCCCTTGGAGATATTCAAAAAACGTCTAGACATGTTCCTAGGCACACAATTCAAGGTGTGAGCAGTGGCATTGGACCAGATGACCTCCAGAGGTCCCATCCAATCTCAACCTGTCTGTGATTCTGTGAATAGTATAATATAATGAGACAATCTAAAGCAATATAAACTTTAATACCTAGAAAACAGTTCAAATTTTACTGGATAATACACTATTATAACGCAAAACTGCAGACTTTTGTTTGACAAATTTCTTATTTTTTATAATCAAGCACATTTCAATAATAAAAAGGAAAGAACTCTCGCTGTGCTATTTCTAGTGAGTTACCCACACTTTTCCAACTTAAATGAAATGATGGGCAATGTACAGAATTTTGCCAATAGGGATCTCATTCTGTGATTTATTGTCAAGATTTTATTACCAGGCCTCTGAGTCTAGCATGTTTCACAAAATCTAAACTGCATTTATTTTAAATATGCCACATAAAATAGGAAAAAAAGCTGTGAAAGGTTTTCTTGTATTATTTGGCAGACCACCCTCAGTCATAAATCAGCATGTGATATTAATTCATGTGGCAGAACAAATATGTATTAAAGATCTAAAACTATACAAAGCATTAAACTTACCTTCCGGGACATTAAAAAAAACCCAAACCCAACACAGAAAAACACACAAAACCCCAACAATAAAGAAGTTTTGTTAAACTATCTTTTCCTTGTCTAGTAGACAGTAATAGCACTTTATTAAAAACTATAGTATAGTCACCTGATTACAGAAGCATTACAGTCTTAGCTTTACTTTTCTATTGAATGATTTTATTTGTAGATCTTATATGAACACACATTCATTGAATTCAGACTGACCTTATCTGTGAAGGTGTAAGAATCTGAAACAAACTTTCTCTGCCCAAGTTTCCTCTTTTCACTGTATAATCCTACTGTTTTGCTTTTGCTGGCTTCTTAAGTCATAAAACTTTAAAGTTTGGGGATTTTTTTAATGATCACTTCATTTAGAACATTGTATTTATTGTGTTAAAAATATTAAAGTGTGTTTTATATTAAAGCTGGTTGCATTTGAAACCTTAGTAAATGGTCTTCTTTCATGTGGAGAAAAAGGAAGAAAGAGTGCTCTAAATTGTAAGCTAATGGAGTGTAAAATTTTCATTATCTAAATCTGTTTGAGTGATAAAAGCCTAATCATGATGAGGAATCCCTTTTTTTGTATTATTCTACAACTTCAGATAGACAAACTACTTACAGCGTATTTGAAAAGATGGCTTAAGAATAAGTTTTCATGAGGTCTGAAATATATGATAGTTCCTTTGAAAACAAGATTCCTTCACCATATTTAATACCACCATTATCCTTTCCCTAAATACACAAAAATACAGGTAAAGAGAAAAAATGCTATTTTGTTTTAAAACAATGGAATAAACATGTTCTTTGAAAGTTATAATGAATTTTAGAGATAGATGTTATAATGAATTTTAGAGATAGATGCACTGTAATGGAAATATGATGACTTCTTTACCACTGTAATTCGATATCGAAACACATTATCCTTTCTCCCATTTTCAAATATTTGCTTTCTTTTCTTAACAAAATCAGTCCAGTCATGAAGAAAAAACCTTGAGGATTTCTTGTTTATATTATAACCAAGAACTTAGATTATTTCAGAAGAAGCAACAACTAATGAGGCTTCATTAACTGGGTTAACCTGTCAATATCCATGGGATGGGATTGAATTAAGAAGCTGTAAAATAATATATTTCTAAAAAGAGCAAAACAAAATAAAACAAAAAACTTGAGTTTTTCCTCCCAGCATTTCTGAGTCTCATCATTGGTTAGCAGTAGAGAACTAGTAAATGTTATTTTTAGTTACTGCTTGGACACATTTTAGATTTAAACCAGAACTTAACCATTCATTTTTAAGACTTCAGAACTAGACTTAGGGGGTCAAGCAAGATGGTCATGCTCACTCCCCCAAGCTGGACTCTAATTCTGAAAGACAAATCACCCTTACAGGAATCATGGAATCATATAATAGTGTCGTGGTTTTAGGCTGATCCAGCAACTAAAACTCACAGTCTCTCCTTCTCCAGTAAAGTGGAGAGGAGAAAAATATAATAAAGGGACTGAGGGATGAGACAAGAACAGAGGGAGCACCCACCAACCATGGTCCTGGGCAAAACAGACTTGACTTTCTTAAAGGCAAAACAATTTATTGATGGTTACTTAAAAGGACAAAGAGAAACAAAACCAGTTATGTGAGAGGATAAAAAGAAATAAAGCCAGGTCTTAAAAAAACGACACTTTCCTCCCACCCCCACCCCCTCCCCAGCGGCTCAGGGAGCAGGGACTGGGGGAGTACAGGTCAGTTCATTCCGTGCTGTTACTGCTGCTTCTCTCTTAAAAGAGCAGGAGTCCTTACACCCTCTTCCCCTGCTCCAGTGGATCCCCTACCCACGAGGAAAAATTCACAAACTTCTCCAACATGAGTCCAGCCCACAGGAAGCAATCCTTCCCCACAGATTGCTCCGGTGTGGGCTTTACCACAGTCTTGGATACTTAGGGAGCTGTAGCCACTCGCTCCAGCGTCGGTTGTCACGCAGACTCCAGATGCCTCTCTGCCTTGTCGTGCATCCCAACACGACCATCCTCAGGCTCACGCATCTTCTCTCCACGGTCTGCGAGTGGGTCTCTACTCCACCGAGGCCGTCCTGGTTGCAGGGGGGCCGCCTGCCATCTCACCACCAGCTGCAGGGGAAACTCAGCTCCGGCACACCTCCTCCCGCTCCATCCTCACTGACCTGCTGTCGATGTGGCTGTTTCTCTCAGATCTCGGTCCTCTCCAGGTGAACTCAGCCCAGTGGGCACCCCGGGAGTGGGGTGCCCCCGAGTTCCCCAAGCGGCTCCGCCGCCACCATTCTCCATGGGTGGCGCTGGCCCAACGCAGGCAGCCGCCCGGCCGGAAGCCAGGGAGCGGGGGCAGTGCCCTCCTCCCTTCTCTGCTCGATCCTGGGCAAAGCACCTTTTCAAGTTCCTTTGTCCCGACTTAAATAGGGCAATTCACAGAGGCGTCCTATTGGCTCAACCCTGAGGGAGATGGCAGTCTGATCTGGCGGCCAGAACTAAGCCTAACCCGGTTCCAAAACCAGGGAGGTCACAGGGAGCAAAACCCCTCTCCTGCCACCAGACCCCCCACCCCCTCCACATCAAACCATGACAAATAGTTTGGATTGGAAGCGACCTTAACTGAGTTCCAAGCCCCCTGCCATGGTTAAAGACACCTTCCACTAGATAACATTGCTCCAAGCCTCATCCACCCTGGCCTTGAACATTTCCAGGGATGATGGGGCATCCACAACTTCTCTGAGCAACCTGTTCCACTGCCTCACCACCCTCACAGTGAAGAATTCCTTCTTTAGATCTAATTTCTTTCAGTTTAAAGCCATTGCCCCTTGTCCTATCACTACACACCCTTGTAAAAAGTCCCTCTCCGGCTTTCTTGTAGACCCCCTTTAAGTACTGGAAGGCTGCTTTATGGTGTCCCCAGAGCCTTCTCTTCTCCAGGCTGAACAATGCCAACTCTCTCAGCTTGTCTTCACAGGAGAGGTTCTCCAGCCTTTGGATCATCTTCATGGCCCTCCTCTGGACTTGCTCCAGCAGCTCCATGTCCTTATGTTGGGGACTCCAGAGCTGAACGCAGTATTCCAGGTGTGGTCTCACGAGAGCAGAGTAGAGGGGTAGAATCACTTCCCTCGACCTGCTGGCCACGCTTCTTTGTATGTAGCCCAGGATATGGAAAAACTTGGTGAGAAGGTGGTAGAAAACCAGCAGAATTAAGTTAAACATGGTGATATTCCTGGTGTTTTTGTCAGGGAGAGGTTACTGGCATAACACACATTGACAAGAACCCTCTAGTGAATGCAGTGTCAAGCAGAACTCTACAACAGTTTGTTGTGGGTTTAGCTCAGATTTTCATAAATTACCTGCATAATGTAAAAAGAAATAA
Source organism: Tauraco erythrolophus (assembly GCF_009769465.1). Lineage (NCBI taxonomy): Eukaryota > Metazoa > Chordata > Aves > Musophagiformes > Musophagidae > Tauraco > Tauraco erythrolophus. Next base: position 49,910,401 of record NC_141468.1, read on the forward strand.
AAATATTCCATCTCCAGGCAACTCAAAACTTTGGAGGACAACAAGTATACTCTAGGACAAAACCAGAAATTACAATTACTTTGTCAGATTGCAGAACGGTTCCAGAACACAATGCTTTTTATTAAAGATACACGCATTTACACACAAATCATATAAGTGTATTTCCATAGCTAGTGTAGAAGTGATTGACTGCACAAATATAGGCTGGGGAATGATTTGTTTATCTTCAGTGATTTCTGAAGACAATACAGAGCTGTATGAAGAGGGAAAAAAGAACAGGAAAATATATAATGCCAATACTTGACTCCGGTTATGAGTGGAAAGAGCCATCATCGGGACATTAAGCCTAGTTTTGGAAACTGCTATCTAAAAGACTATGAATTAAATCACAGAATCATAGAAACATTTAAGTTGAAATAGACTTTTATGATCATCAAGTCCAACTGTAAACCTAACACTGCCAAATCCACCACTAAACCATGTCGCTAAGTGCCCCATCTACACACCTTTTAAATACCTCCATGAATGGTGATCCAACGGCTTCCCTGGGCAGCCTGTTCCAATGTTTGACAATCATTCTAGTGAAGGAATTTTTCTAATATCCGGTCTAAACCTCCCCTGGTGCAACTTGAGGCAATTTCCTCTTGACCTATCACTTGTTACTTAGGAGAAGAGACTGACACTTACTTCACTACAACCTCTTTTCAGGTAGTTGTAGAGAGAGATAAGGTTCTCCCCTCAGCTTCCTTTTCTCCAGGCTAAGCAACCTCAGTCCTCTCAACCACTCCTCATAAGACTTGCTCTCTAGACTAGATGTTAATATCAATTTATGAAAAATCTAATATTTTTTCTGCTATAGTTCTATTTACTGTTAGAATGCATTTCTAAAACATACTTTATTAATTAAGATTCATTACAAGTAAAATTCAGTTTTATCAACTATTAAAAACATATGCAGATTTCAATGATCTATTTCTGTGCATAAAATCTTTTTGCCCTTTTTACAGTTAAGCATAAACATGCTTCAGAAATTAGAATGACTTAGAAACTGAGGAAGAACTTTGGTAAATTAAAATTATAAAGCATAACATAAATATAACACGTTTTAAAGATTAAACAAATTACAGACTAAGATTTAGTAATACATTTCTAAATAAGTATTTCTCTTGAACAAGTAATTTTGATTTAAATGAAAACAATAACGAGAACTCCCCTGGTGTCAATCTTTCAACAACTTTCAAATCACTGTGGACAAATGATGATGATGATGGTGGTGGTGATCTTTATTCTTAATGAATCAGAGAACCGTACAACTACAGACATGTTAATGTGTGAATGTGTTATTTGCTTGCAGCATATATTTTACAACGAATATTACTCCCACTTCACAGATTCCATTTTCACAAATTATCTTGATAAAAATAGATAAGAATGATCATGAAGCCAATTGAAGGACTGTGAAGTAATAACTGATTATTAAAAAGTACTTAATACTAGCTTTAGATTTTGCAGTAAACATTCAAGTCAACAAAACAGTGGTATAATTCTTGTGCAAGACAGGAATTTCTACTAATATATTAATCTAGAGACTTAGTGAATATATTATTTACTATTCTGACCCAGTAGCATATTTCCATAGAACTTGAAGAAATGTTTTCATCTCTAGAACACTGCAACAAGTAAGTTAATTTAAAAATATTTTTTTAAAAACAATCCTGACTTGAACAATAATCAAAACCTAAAACTGTAAAAATATAGATTATTCTTAGAATTTTAGCGTGGCTGGAATTTCAGGAAAGCTAAAGGCCACTTAATCAAACCTTGACATATACTACATTTGTTTGACAAACAGTTGGGGGAAAAAAACCCGCTTATTTTTTGCATATTCTAGTTTTAAAAAATGTTTGTTATTAATGATTTTTGCAAAAGGAGCAATCCTCACTTCTTTCCCACTCTATTTTCTCTCTCTCTCCCCCACTCCTGCCGCATGGTGTTGCCTCCTCACTTCTGGCATTAGAGTGACCCCCTCTGATATGTTAGTATGAAGGATTATTTTATTATTTTTTTTTATTATATACTATGGTGTGATCTAAGCTTACTAGGCTGAATTAATTCATGAAGATGAGTACATTATGAGTATATTAATTCATGAGATGAGCAATAGAGTTAGAAGTAACATACAGCTCAGAATACAAAAGGACGCAAGGAAAAAGGACTGGTATCTCCAGTGAGCTGTTAAGATTTGCTCAGCTATTTCACTGCTATGCAATCAGGTCATTTTTGGTTTTATATATGTGTGTGTGTGTGTGTATAGGTTGGTTTTACACTTCATATTAATGGAAATCACATATTGACATCATGAAAAAAGAAACATTTTAGAACAATTAATGTATTGTTGCGTTTAGAGGTCTGCAACTGCTGGCACTCATGAAGAGAAGAGAAGAGAAGAGAAGAGAAGAGAAGAGAAGAGAAGAGAAGAGAAGAGAAGAGAAGAGAAGAGAAGAGAAGAGAAGAGAAGAGAAGAGAAGAGAAGAGAAGAGAACTTTAAAATATTTTAGTCTTTTTAAGGGGCATTTGCTTTGCTAAGAGAGAAAAAAAAAAATTATTCTTGCATATTTTGAAATCTCTGTAAGGTACGACCAGGAAAGCTCCCATCTCCTCAGTATGCAAGAAGCACTTTATCTGCAAGTCACGTCTTTCTAAGAGGATCTTTAACATCTTCACTTCTTCCCTCTTTGTACAACTCCACACAATGAACTAGGAAATAGTTCCACAAAATTCCAGCCCACTTTACAGTACCTGAGAGTACACAGTCAACAGTAATAGTGATAGAATATTGAAAATAGTAAGTGACAAATATGTTAAGACAGAGTAGGGAAGAAAAATTTGAGGCAGTCATCAAGATGTAAACTGAAAAGAGATTATTTCTTGTTCAGACTAGAAAGCTGAACAAATTGCTATTAGACAGTTATGTTAGCAGTTACTTTACCACATTCAGAAGTTGGTAAACTTAGTCCCATTTAGGCTATAGTCTTTCTAATATATCAAAACCTTTTCAGTTGCAATTTACCCATTACATTTCACCCTCTGTAATTTCTATCACATAGTGTCAGCCATTAACCTAATTGTACAACCACTGCCCATTTTCACTCACAGAAATAGTTAAAAGCTAGGAAGATCAGGTTATTTCCTCATAGTCTCAGAAATTAACAGCCCTAACCTATTTGCTGCTTTTTAAAGGAGAAAAAAAAAACTCAAATAATATGCTTTCTTGATATTTTTTTCTTTCTTTCCACATAGATGCTTTCCCTTGATGTTTTTTCCTCTTGGAGAGGTATTAGTTTTTAGTTATGGTCTGTAATAAAAGAATCCATAAAAAGTAAACATATTCACTAGGCAATACAGTCTGAAAAATCAAGTTTCTATAATCACTTAGTCTTTAATTTCTTTAATCTTTAAGAATGTTTCTGTTAGTGTCTGCATCTACTTTCAGTTCTTCCATGTTAGTTATGTCTTCAGTCCAGTAGCCTAAGATTTGACATTCTAGTGTTCAAGAGTGCAGTGCTCTAGTACAAAGAGTTCTTGCTCAGGACATGAGCATGACTGTGTATCTCTAGGGATAATAGCAAAAAAAAAAAAAGTTATCTTTGAGATGTGGAATAATCCAGATGTTCTGTAAAAAGAACACTTTTCGGAAATCAGTTTACAATACGATGACATTCAGGCTATCAAAAAACAACTGAAAAGAGAGTGAATGGAATATTTAATGACTTTCAATAGCAAAAGTTATAAAGAAAGCTCGTGCTGACATGAAACCATCTTACAAAGTAATACGGTCCTTCGCAAGCTGTGTTATATACATTTTTCCCTGCTCATTGAGTATAGTTTCCTGCCAGTAAATAACTGAGCTTAATTTCTCAATGTCAAACCGCTGCTGATCCCTGCATTCCATGCCAGCTTTCAAAGCAGATTATTTGTTTTTCAGAAACTGTGTACAATATTTTACTAAAAAGGCAGTTTTCTTATTCTTTCTATGAAATAATAATTAAAAAAATAATTAAAAAGTAACTATTGTTCTGTTTATTCAACATCTGTTAAGATGGTCTGTCATTAAGAAATGACTTTTTTGATAAAATTTCTTTTTCTCTCACACACACTTTCAGTAATATAATTTTCACCTCCCAATCTCTTTTGAGTTGTGACCATTACGGCAAGGAATTTTTGTCCCTTACTAATTTATAAGTACAAGTATGCTAAAGTTCACCTTTATTAGTTGTTCCAGTGTGATGAAGTCTTTACAGGCTAGTTTTAGGTCCTTACAACAAAACCACAGTTTTCAGAGATAAGAGAGTTTGGAATCCTTTCTCTTCCCTAAGCAAGTCTTGTAATTTAATTCCGTAATACAAGATCCTAGCCAGCAGTTGATACAATCTAGAGGTGATCTGCAGAGCACAGAGAAATAAAAGCCTTTAAGTCACTTACACAGACTTCTGGCTTGTTATATTTCTCTTTATATATTAAGTAAAACACCTAAGAACTAAAAATTACTGAATTAGCATTGTCAGTATTTTAAGATTTGAGATATGAGATTAGATCTTAACCTCAGAATAATTAGGATTTTTCATTTGTTCTCATGCAGATTTTCACTAGCAGTTCCATAATTTCTCATAACTAACAATGATTTTACTATAATTACTAAAATTATATTTTAGTATTATATGTTTATATATAATAAATATTATATCTATATTTTATTAAAATCAGAATTTTTTGAAATAGCAGATATGTCAGAAGTATTAAAAAGGAGTTTTGATTCACATAGGGACTTCCAGGTTGAGGGATTGCATCTGAACCCAAATTGCATTCAGTAATTGTAGCAAATTCCCTGTAAGCTTTACACCTGAAGCAGATGGAAGAAGATTGCATCAGGAGATCAACCCTTTCAAATTACAGTAGTTTATGATGCTCATTTACATTTTAATCAGATATAAAGGATTTATTTCTGAGATACATCAAGAAACACTATTTTCACCTCCTGAAATGCATCAGAGAGTTTATAGCCAGTTGAGTAAAATAGGTTGCACATTTTCACTTTGTATATCTTTCTTTCTGGTGTATGCAATATTATATGGATATAGGTGTCTGTGATTTTATTAGCAACTATATATAAGCCTATCAAAATAGAAACTAGAAAGTGATTTCATATGCCAAATACACTTTGTTAAGGATTTGACTCCTGAGCTCAATGAAAAAGAGGAATTTATGGTTACATTAGATAAATCAGATAATGTTATTTTATTCAAAATGCAGTGCAATACAATACCAGCAGATAGATAAAGCTGATCATGTATAGTCAGAGACTAGGAAAACTGCATGATTTGAAGGTACAAAGAATAAAGACTTGTCATATTTCTTGTTATGACCAGAGAGAGCATGGATTGGAACTAGTTTTGTCTTGCATAAAGATTAAACAGCAACATTCACTGAAAAAAAGTGTGTCTCTTGTTTCTGACAAATAAGTACAAGACTGATATTGCTAAAATATTCCTATACTGATAATTATTTCAGAGAAATTATTTTCTCTATTGAATTGTAATCACCCTTCTTTTTGTTCATAAATTAATAGTAAGTCAAGTTTAGGTGAAATTCAATGGCCTAGAAATAACTGCGCATCAGCAGATTGCTAACAGTGACTTATTTAAGTCAACTAATGGAGAAAATAAATTTAAATAAAAATTGCTAAGAATCTATTTGCAAACGATGTTATCTGAAAAATGATCTACTACTACTAGTTTTGGAAAATAGTGTTTTGGAAAAGGAATACAAGAACAGAAACATGTCTCCATCACCTTACCACACACACAGACACTAGAATCATAGCATAAATGTTTTGGGTTGGAAAGGACCTTCAAATATCATCTACCCCAACGTTCCCTGCATGGGTAGAGACACCTTCCATTAGATCAGGTTGCTCAAAGCCATATCTAATCTGATCTTGAACACTTCCAAACACCAGGGATGCACATTTCTCTGGGAAATCTGTTCCAGTGTCTCACTGCACTTGTCATAAAAATGTCCTCCTTATGTCCAATCTAAACCTGCTCTCTTTCAGTGTAAAACCATTGCCCCTTGTCCTATCACAACAGGCCTTGGTAAAAAGTCTTTCTGCATCTTATAATCCCCCTTTATATATTGTGAGCCCGCAACAAGGTCCTCCTTAAGGCTTTTCTTCTCCAGGCTGAAAAACCCCAACTGATTACACAGGAGAGGTGTTCCAGCTCTCTAATCATTTTGATGGTTCTCCTCTGGACCCTCTCTAAAAGATCCATGTCTTTCTTGTACGGGGGACCCCAGTACAAAAGTAATGTCTTCTTTTAATAAACAATATTCGTTGGAATATATTTTCTATAACTAGCCCTGAAAGCTCTTTATATTGCTCTCATCAGAAACAAAAATGGTGATTTTTAAATTATTCATGAACTTTCTTTCTCCTTGAGGCAATATCTGACCCACAAATCTGTAAAGGGTGAAAAATGTCTTTCTGAGAGACAAAAGAAATGCTGATTTATATAGCATTCATTTAATTCCTCTTGATTTATATCAATGTTTTACGTAAGTATTTTACATATTGTGTTTAGAGTAAAGGACTTTACATAGATATTCTTTCTCTAATCTGTCTAGCAAAATCACTACACTTGATTACACTGTTTTTCTGAGGCTTATTTCACAAAGTACATCCAGCACCACATGAATGATCATGCCCTGGCATGACAGCTTTGTTAACCTTGTGCTTATTTAACTCTTTCCATTTCACTTGATTATTTCAATTAAGGTTAACAAGTCTTTGTTTTCTGCTTTAGAAAAAATCGAACAAAAATCTTCAAATAAACAAAAAAAAATCAAAGAACTACACTCACCTTATTTGTAAATCTGAAGATGAAACAGGTTTTTTAGAGTTATACAGGGCACCCCATTTTTCATTTGCCCTCTTGGTACATCTAGTAGATTTGAAAACTTGAATTCATGTTTTAATGATCCCAAGTCATACAGAGAAAAAATTGTTTGCAATTCCACTTCTTTATTTCCTTTCTATAGATGGGTTTTGATTTTTTTAACTTATGACTCAGAAATTATCACAAATTAAACAAAGCAATATGTTTTGAAACAGATGACAGAGCCCCTCCCCTTGCAGATGCCAGATGTTTTAATACATAATATTAATAACAATACGTATTAAATAGAGATTTAAGTTTTCTTAAAGTAATTTGCTTTAATGTTTAAAATTTTACTTACCTTTTAAACTTGCCAAATCTAGCAGTTATCCGAAGGGCTCAACAGTGTCAAGGTCACAATGGAATCCAAGCTACAGCTGCTTCACTGAAAGTATTCTGCAGAGAAAAAAGAAATCCATGTAAATCTTTCAGAATACTTTTTTCCTCTGTCTCTTTTTACCCAATCATTCACTGGACAAAATCATTTTATTGTATGCAAAACAACTAAACTTGGTCAGGTTAACATTCTCTTTTCTGGTGCTAACATGGGTTGATCTACACATTGTGAATGAGTAATTCACGAGGAGAAAAACTTTTCAGAGAGTAAATGGACTTTCTGGGGCAGAACCACAGAATTTACATTCCTTACATGTGGTGGCTGTTCTAGGAGACTTCATATACATATCCCTCATTGTTCCAGTGGAGCAGTGGCATTTCCATATGCATATAAAGATTAAAGCTCCAAAAGTGCAAAGTAAAATTTAAATGATCATTTTTTCAAACTAGAATAGAGCAGAACCATGGCTGTATATTGTTTTTTGTTTCTCATTTATGTTATGAAGTGTTTTAGTGGTCTAGCCAACAAATACTTGCATACAGTCCATTTAGAATAATAAGAGGATAGAATTATCATTCTGAATTATGAAGGGGTTGGGTTGGAAGGGACTTTTAAAAGTCATCTAGTTCTTTCTTGACAAATTGTTCTTATTAGTTTGTTTCAAAAAATACAAATTGAATTTCAGGTGTTCTTTGGGGAGAAAAATACTTCTGGTCTATAGCAAAGAAGGACCCAGATATTTAAGAAACACAGAAAGTTATGAACTAAGCTGCTTTTAATTGCTTCTCATCTATTAGTAGTCGTCTTTCCACTAAAACATGGTGCCTGAAGTTAACTATGTCATGCAAGCATACCATACATACTGTTGTACGGAACCAATGAAGCACCATTGTTTTCCTTTTGATGTTTCTAAACTGCAGAGTTTGAAAACTGTCTTGATTGAAAAATGGGGGCATAATGCATAAAGATTCAACTTTTCACGAGATGACAGACCATTCAGGCAGAAAGGTGTTTATTTCCAATCAGCTCTAATGAAGTAAAAATGTTTAGCTGAAATATTACAGCTCAGACTGTGACTCAGTGATAGGATGCATCTGTTTTCATTTTACTTTTGGGAACACTTCATGCTGACAAATTTCAATTTTTAATAGACAGAAAAATATACTTCCAAAGGTATATCAAACCCGTTTTTTTTTTTTTAACTGGCATTTTTAGAGGAAATGTCCCTTTACATTGGACTTAGAAATATTTTTTATGAACCAAAAATTTACCAGCCAAACAACAAATAAAAGTTCAATGAGGAGATAACAAAATTTACTGAATTTTCTAGTACTACAGTCTATCTATGCTATTTGTTGTGAGAGAGTGCTTTATATTAGAATTTAAAGTCTAAATTAAGATTTTTGTTGTGCATAACTTCAGACACCTTTAGTAAAAATGGATCAGAACTTGTAAAAGACAATTAAGAGATAATTTGAAGGTCTAGAGTCCTTTAAGTACTTGGAATTTGGATTTCTCACAGATTCTCACAGGAGAAGAAGCATTTTGGGGAAGAACTTGAACTCCTCCAAGTTCTTATCTCCTGTTGGGGCTAACAATTTAAACACTGCACACAACAGACAGAAGCATTTACTGAAATCTCACTATACATTTAATAAAACGACCTAACCGGTATATTAAATTTCAGCAGTTCTGTTATGTCTCTTGCTCAGTCTGCATATTTGATATTCTGACTCATAGAAGAGATATCGCAAACACTCCTGAATACCACGATAAATTGGCAAGAACCATTATTGTCTAGGTATGTCTGTGCTTAGCCCTTTCTTATATTCTCCTGCTGATTGTGAAGAATATAAAATGATTTACCTAATTTAGGAACAAATTCCCACAAAAAAAAAAAGGGTAAAATAACCGATTCTGAAGATGTGTATCAAAGGCAAACATTTCCAACACAGGAACAGAATGTATGTATAATTCAGCTCCTTCTTTCCTGTTTAAACATGCATAAAATCCCCAAGACACTGACTCTGCAGTAAAGCTTGCTGAACTTGGGTAGGTACCTTTAAGAGACAAAAAACTGCAGACTTTTATTTCTTCTGTGACAAGAGTTGCATAAGCTGTTCCTTCTGATCAGCTTAGTTAACATTTTTCTGAATAGCACCTCATTGTTAGCAGAGCAGGTGAGATTTGTACAGCAGAAGTCACTCACCAGTTGAACATCAATTTTTGTGTAGAAAATAGTCTTGGAACTAATAGACATAGGCTTGTGTAACAGTATCAGACTATATTAGTCTCTAAAGCTTTCTTGCCAAAGCATACAGTACAGATCAAGATCACCAAGTAATATGATAAACACAATGTTGTATCAGCAAAGTAATTGTGGGTGTTTTTTCAGTTAGAGTACAAGAAAAATTGAACTGGTCAAAGCGAAAACAAAGTGAAAACAAAAGCATTATGGCAGCCTCTCTCAAAAGAGCCTATACAAGTACCAGTATTAATTCAAGTCTACCTGTAAAAGAAAGTTTTTCCCTCTTAAATAACAAGTTTTATTTAAGTTCAAAATTTATAATAGCAATAAAACTGTGATCCTTCTCTGGATGAAGTTGTATTAAAATCAGAACTTGCCATGTTCTTAAAAATATATCTCTCCCTGTATGTATGTCTGTATATAAAAAAAAAAAAATAGCAAGCCAACTTACGTAAACTGTCTATGCGTCATTTTAATTTCTCAAACTCCATATACTTTGACTTAGAGTACAAATTTCTAACTGAAAGAATTTAAACTTTTTTTTTTTTTGAGACACTGGAAAAAATATGCATTAAAAATTCACATTATACAAAATATTTGTTATACATACAAAAAAAAAGGCACACAATATCATGAAGCAACTTAAATATTGTGACTGCTGGGCAAACTGGAAAACACTGAAAAGCAACCTACCACGTTCTTTGCAGTTGGGTATTGTGAGGGAAAGATTAGTACATAAAAAGTCAGAGATTATGTTGAAAACCTTTGAATGACTGGCTGCAATTATTTTTAGGAGTCTTAGGAAAGAAAATATGAGTTGTAATGAAAAAAAAATCATATGTGTGAAGTACAGCCACTGATCAACTGACATTATGAAAAAGTTTTCTTTTTCCACTAGTATCACAGCTGTAATTGTGCTACTTATTCAGTGAAGGCATGGAAGTGAATGTCGGTCTTGTCAAACATCAACATGCACCACAGGTACAGAAAGAGAATAGGCAAAATAGAATCATCTAAACTCTCTCTGAACATGAAGTAGTAGGAAAAGGCAGAATTTATGGAAATAAGTTCATTCTGACTATAGAGAGACATGTAAGTTTAGGGAAATTCATGATACAGCACCTACTAGTCTGTGTACCCTTGCATGATATATACAATACCAGCCACTTCACCAGCACTGCAGAAAGCATGTTAATATTGGTGGGTTTTGTTTAGTAACATCTGTCTTTCAATCATATATTAAAAAAATTCAAGTTATCCATACTTGAATGATCATCTAAGGATATTTCATCTATCCATCTTGAATGATCATCATAGGATATTTGATACTCAAATGGTATTTGGAACTGAAAAGAGTATTGGGCCTGGCTGAGATGGAGTTAATTTTCCCCATAGCAGCCCTTACAGTGCTCTGCTTTATATCGGTAGCTACAAAGGTGTTGATAATACACTGGTGTTTTGGCTACTGCTGAGCAATACTCACATGGCATCAAAGCTCTCTCCAACATTTCTCCCTCAACAGTAGGCTGGGTCATGGGCAAGATCTTGGGAGGGGAAATAGCCAGGACAGCTGACCCAAACTGTCTGAAGGGATATTCCATACTGTATGACACCTGCTCAGCAATACAAACTAAGGAGGAGAAAAGGGTTATTCACTATTATGACATTTGTCTTCTAGAGCAACTGCTACACATACTGAAGCTCTCCTTCCCGAGAAGTGGCTGGACATTGCCTGCTAATGGGAAGTAGAGAATAAATCTTTCATTTTCTTTTGTTTCCACTTGTGGCCTTTGCTTTTGCTTTATTAAAATGCCTTTATCTTGACCCATGACATTTTTTCCGTCTTACTTTCTCCACCCCGGTCCTGCTGAGAAGAGGAGTCACAGAGCAGCTTGGTGGTCACCTGGTGCCCAGTGATGGACAAAATATGGACTGAACAATGTTAGAGGGCAGAACGTTTGTGAGGAATTTCGTGGTTTAATTGTGAAGGTACAAGGTGTGGATTGTGTATAAATCATCTGCTTTTGTTCGGTGTTGTGATGATGTTATTTTGATTTTGGTGTGGAGAATTCTTTTTTGCTGATGTGAGTGAAGTTTGTGAAGATTGCGTGATGAATGTGGGTTTTAATGATAATTCTTAAATATGTGATCCACAGAGGCAAAGGGTGGAATGTAAGGGGTGTGCATCACAACGTTTTGATACTGGATGGGGCTACAGGGGTGGCTTCTGTGAGAAACTGCTGGAAGCTTCTCCTGTGTCCAATGGAGCCAATGCCAGCTGGCTCCAAGATGGACCCCGCCACTGGCCAAGGCCGAGTCCATCAGCGATGGTGGTAATGCCACTAGGATAACATATTTAAGAAGGGGAAATAGTTGCTGTGGAACAGTAGGTGCAGTCAAAGTGAGGAGTGAGAATATGTGAGAGAAACAACTCTGCAGACACCAAGGTCAGTGAAGAAGGAGGGGGAGGAGGTGCTCCAGGCACCAGAGCACAGGTTCCCCTGAAGCCCACGGTGAAGATCATGGTGAGAGAGGATGTCCTGCTGCAGACCATGGAGGGTTGGATACTGTGGTGCACCTATCCACCTGCAGCCTTTGGAAGACTCCATGTCAGAGCTGGTGGATGCCCAAAGGAGGCTGTGGCCCTGTGGGAAGCCCACGCTGGAGTGGGTTTTGTGGCAGGACTGTAACCTAGACAGGGACCCAAGCTGTAGCAGTCTCTTCCTGAAGGATTACACCCTGTGGAAGGGATCCATGCTGGAGCAGTTTGTGAAGAATTGTCTCCTGTGCGAAGGATCCCACACTGTAGCAGGGGAAGAGTCTGAGAAGTCCTTCCCCTGAGGAGGAAGGAGTGGCAGAAACAACATGTGACGAACTGACCCAACCCCCATTCCCCGTCCCCCCTGTGCCACTGCAGGGGAGGAGGTAGAGAAAATTGATTGTAAAATTAAGCATAGGAAGAAAGGAGGGAAGGTGTTTTTAAGATTTAGTTTTGTTTCTCATTATCGTACTCCGATTTGATTGGTAATAGACTAAACTAGTTTCCCTGAGTCTAGTCTGTTTTGCTCGTGGTGGTAAGTGGTGAATCATCTCTCCCTGCCCTTATCTCAACTCATGAGTCTTTCACTATATTTTCTCTCCCCTGCCCAGTTGAGGAGGTGGAGTGACAGGGCAGCTTTGGTGGGCACCAGGCGAATAGTCAGGGTCAATCCACCACAACAAGAAAGTCAAAGAAGAAAACAAGGATAGTTCATAGTAATGTGTGCACATCACTATGCATATTATTATAAGAGATTTTTTTGTTGCTGTCACTGAACCGCTGCTCATCTGGAGACCACTATACGTGATTGCCAGCCACCTGGTTCAGAAATATACAGGCATATGGCAGAATTATTAATACTGACCCAAAGATATTGCAGCAAACATACTCCAAGTTTGAAAAAACATTTCATAAATATTCATTTAACGAATGTAAACAAATGTGTTCTATTATAAATTCTATTCTATAAACACACATGCTTTCGGTGCCAAAGCAAAACCTACTGAATGCCAGTTCACTATAGTTTTGGGAGTTAAGTATATTATGTTTATGACTTTCAATGATATCCAATAAAATTAAATGGAAAGGAGAGCAGTAAAATAAAAATCTAACATCATGCTGATCAGCACTCACATACAAAACGTAGCTAAGCTCTGAATTAGAATACCCATTTTGAAAATACAAATATAACTCTCAATGTGGTCTTAAACAACAAGCCAAACTTAACGAATGCATTAGAAACATAATGATAGAGATTGTGACAACACTGATCAGAAAAGAAAAAGCCCAGATCTAAATGACAGTTTAATAAAAAAAAAGTCCACATATCCTTACACTATCAAACACTTATTTCCTTTTACGGCACCCTCCTTGTACACTCCTAATATGTAGCGCCCCTAGGACACAAACTGACTCTTGCAGCTGTGTGTCAAGTATGTTAGCACTCAGTTGTCTCTTACGCTTATTCCATTCACAAATCTTGTTCCACATTATTCATTCAGTGCATGAGTCACTCCTTTACAGATGAGAGTTCTCCCAAACAAACAATTTTATTGGAAATGCTTGTAACTTCTGAAAAGTCAGACTTAATTTTTTAAGACTACACATGAACATTATGAGATACATCTCCAACTAAGGTGATCAAAATCACCAAAGATGAGCTCTTGAGGTAATAGTGTCTGTAACATCTACAGAAAGGATGATATTTATGATATGTATTTTTCCAGTACAACTAATTGTACTTCAAATGAAATTTCTTGTGTCAATTGCAAGTTTCCAAAGAATTCACTATAAAAATAAAAGCAACTTTCAAAAGTAAAATACTACAAAAACTTCAGGTGTTGTTTTCTTGTTGAAAACTTTATAACTGATTTCTGAATCATTATTAATATCATGTTGCAATCAAACCTATTTAGTGTTCAAAAAAATTGTTATAATTAAAACTCTTCATACTGTCCTGATCTCATAATTTTCTTGTAACTTAGAATACAATTAGAAACCTTAAAAAATTGAGCTCTAGGATATTTTAAAGTGAATGAATTATGCTTTAGTGGATTATATATAATTATCTAGATATTCAAGACCAATTAGTTTACAGCATATCTAGTGTTCTGCTCTTTTAGAATATTTATATTACACTCTACTTGATTTTTATTTCTGTACTTGAAGAATTAAAATTTACTTTGATTCCTTCAGATCTATAGACAAGAAAATTATAAAAGAAAAAAATCCACTGCTTTACATGTCTTATCACATCAGTTCTGAAAGAAAACTATAATGTTTACAGATTCTAATGCATTTTCTTGTTCTAAGAAAAAAAAATATTCCCAATTTGAACACACCTGATAATTAGTTCAAACAAGCAGTTCTCCTTCTTGTTGACCTACCAACAACCTTAGGTGCAAGGAAACATGGAAGGTTGTAATGTGGGAGGTGGACTCTCAATCTCTAATGAGTCACAAAACCAGAAAAATTCTGTTAAAACAGTTAATGAACTTCTTCAGGAAAACAAAGCTGAAGAACGAAAGTGTGATTGGGTGAAGACCTGTCTCTAGGGGACAAATCGTGGAAAAGATATGTTTCTGACCCTCCATTGGTTAATCTTCATGTTAAATGTCCTAAAATGAAGATCAAAAGGTGAGAGCAACGGACAAAGAAACGTAGAAACTACTGAAATAGATTATTGTAAGTACATGCTATACGTAGTTATAAGAAGTTATTAGCTACAAGGAGTCTCCGCTAGTGGAAAGGACAACTCAGATTTTACAGATATGATTTTCAGCTGTGCTTTAATAATGTAGTCAAACTAGTCTAAGAAAGTTATAAGCAAAACTATGCATCAAGGGAGGTAAAAAAGTGTAAATGTGATCAGTCTAGCCAGTGCAGATAAAACACCAATAAAGATTATGATCCACTTGTAGATTCAAAGATATTTCTTTTTAATTAATCGGTTTTGGTCTAAATTAAATGAAGCATTGTTTTCATCTCAAACTTCCCATGATAAAAGTATCCTAGCATTTCGTAGTTGCTCTTTCTTCTAGATTTTCCAAATCTTAAGGTATTCCAGGTTTAAGTTATAGCTTTGCAGCAGGAAACACTGGAAGAATTATCATTCTTCTTGCTGTGTAGATCGGTGCCAGCTCAAATTTCAAAAGAAGGCATACCAAACAGTACGATGTTAACATGTGATGGGAGCATGTAAAGAAGAGCGAGGCAGACTCTTCTCAGTGACACCCAGTGGCAGGATGAGAAGCATTAGACACAAACTGAAATACAGGAAATTCCACTTAAGTGTGAGAAGAGACTTAGCTGTGAGGGTGGTCAAACACTGGACCAGGTTGCCTGGAGAGCTTGTGGTGTCTCCATCCTTGGAGGTATTTGAAACCTGATTATGTGAAGCCCTGAATGACCTGCTCTAAACTGACCCTGATATGAGCAAGGGATTTGGACTAGATGATGTCCAGAGATCCCTGCCAATCTCAGCCATTCTGTGATTCCACAAAACAGACACAGAGACTCTATAACACCATCAAGTCACTCAAATTGTGGACCTTGAATCCCAGGGGAGCAGCCACAGTATGATAGGCTCAGGAATCCCTTGCCTACTGCCAGAGTCCTCAATGACTGTTGTATCCAGGCTATAGATTTCCCATATGCCTTCTTCCAAGCAAGACCTCAGAAACTGGGACTTACAGCAAGGCATCAGGAGGTCCAGGAAGAGGTCTGTCAAAATACTACCCTGAATTCAACTACTCCACAAAACATTTTGAGTGAAACCTTTCAAAGATGAAACCTAGCCAAATCAAAACCCATCCTAAACTACTGCAGCTCAATTACCTTATTTTAAACTTCAGCTATCAAGATTGACATGTGGTTTGGCAGACAGCAACATACAAGGAATAAAGATCGATCAAACTTTTTGTGAAGCTAATCAAATTGTTATCTTAAAATAAAAGATAAAATTGTTTATCTTAAAATAAACAAATAAAAAACTCTTCCTCCACCCTCCTGCAGTACTCAGTAGAGTACTTTGTTGACATGTATCCTATGATATATATCAGTGAAGTTATTTATTTGTGTTATGCTGTCATGCTTGCCTTAAAAGCCAAAACAAATGTCCAACATAAGAGTTTCTCAATCATATAAACAGGCAAACATCTGTTCAAGAGAGAAAAGTGTCATAACCTTTTATATTTACTACAAAAAAAAGGAAGTGTTTCATATAAGCTTATGTGAATGTGCCTGCTCATATATAACTAGTATTACATGCATGTGTAAAAAATACATCATCTTAGAGGAGATAATTTAGTTTTCAAACTAGATAACTTAAAATACCAAGGTGTAGCAATCCTAAATTATAGCTGTTTTATGGTCAAACTGCTTGTAACTGCCTAGCAATGTAGAATTCAACATTTCACTTTTGACTCTTCCCTTTTTAATCTCTCCTTATACTCTGTTTCTTATTAGCGTAACCATTTAACTTTACTTGTTTCAGCAAAAGATAACTTGGTCTAATAAGCCTATTACAGGCTCATTAATGTCAGACCTCTAAGGAAAGATCTATATCAGTTGCCTTTCATCATTTCCCTCTCAGACAGTTTCTTTCTTTCTCTCCTCCCTCAAACCTCTTCCAGAAATACGAGTACTTTCTTAATTTGCCACTCCTCCAGTGGCCCCTACTATCTTTCTTTTTATTCACTTATCTTCCCAACCGTGTTATGGGTCAGCTTTGTCTTCTGTCCTTCACTTAGCTTGGAGATATCTTTCATGTGTTTCATGAAAACTCCTCAGACAAAATAATTAACTTTGTATTTCTAATTGACCTGTAACTTCCCCATTGTGAAAGCTATGTCACTTTTGGCTATCTAATTTTGATTATATTTTGAACATCAGTCTCCACCTAAATACAGTTCTCTCTGCCCCTGAGAGGATATTTTCAGATTGCATGCAAACAAAAAAAGTGGCAAAAATCCTCTGAATTCTTTACAAATTATTTGCACCTTTTCCTATCACACTGTAGCCCAAAAAATCTTGCAGATAGATATTTGTGCATCAAAACACCAATCTGTCTGGGTTTCACGTAGGTTATCTCAAGTGCATGAAAATGTTAATGTGGTTCACAAAAATAAGCGAATTACTTCAAGGTCTCTGAAACCTCCAAAAGAAAGATACTGTAGTTATAATAATTTTGCATGCCCAAACAACCTGTGCACCCCAAGCATGAGTGGACTTTCTTCCTTTTATGATCAAGATAAAAGGGTTTAGAGAAGCACAGTGATGCCTTATCTCTCTCTCTACTGAACTTATTGTAAGCTAAGATGGCTGAGTACCTTTGTTAATTCACTACATTTCATGAACACTTAACCCATTCTAAGCACTGTGTAGAGATACATTGTTTATTTGCTTGTGACTTCTTTATATCATATTACCTTTATATGTGAAGGGGTGATCCTATAATTCAGCTTGGAGTTCAGCGTTATCTTTATTTTAATGTACTTCTACATCTTAAGTTCACGAAATGATACAGAGTGTAGAATCTTTCCTAATAGATCCCAGAGAGCAAGGCTAATAAAAGGTATCCATTTATCAAAATCTCTACTTCAGCCATCAGCATGTTCATTGGAAATGACAATACTTTTTTAGTAGAGGCTTTCAGTGACTCAAGATGCTCATTAGAGATGCACTGCTGAATGACAACTGTGTAAAGAAAGAAAAAGGTCACCTCATTGTTAATTGGTTGTCCATGTTGCATCAGCAATGCTAACATATCTTACATCAAACTAATTGCCAGGCAGCAAAAGTGAATCATTTCTCTAGATTCTGCGCTCTTGATTAGCTATATTAGATATTTAAATTATGTTAAAATATTGGATAAAGAAAAGATGCAAATCAAAACAAGAAATAAACTGTTTTTTCAGTTTGTACATATTAAGTCTTTCAAAACTTTTAAAATTAATCTTAAAAGAACATAGAAAAATCTTTTACTGAAAATATAGCATGTCTTCACCAGCATATTTTCATGTTACACTGAAACAAAACCTGCAATATTATACACAATTTTTATTTCTTCCTCAAATCTCCTTGTGGAAGTGTCGGAAGCTTTCAATGTCAATCTTTTTGTTCTTTATACAGAACATTTCCAAAACAACAAAGTTCATATTTTTTTTGTCCTAGTAAACTGCTATTCGTCCCTATGACAAGTAGTGACCTTCATCTCCCACAACACTGAGTGACTAAGTAGCTTGTGAACTAGATCCTGCTGAGTTGAATGGCATGTTTTCATATCTCTTCAGCTTGGAAGATTTCATCCACAGTTTGAAATATCAGGTAGATGTAAGAAATATCACTGTTACCATTACTTTAAAATGGATCAAGCATTACCTAGTTTACAGGTAAATAAAGAAAAATACACAAGATCAAAAGCCATACAAAGCAACTCCTGTGGCAAGAAGCTAGAGAAGCAATTTCATTGAAAGATAAACTTAATTTCAAATTATTTGAATGTTGAAAGAGATTTAGCTAATTTTATTATTTTCCATCTATTCTCAGCAGTGTTCATTTACCAGTAATCTAAGTTACAGTAATAAGAAGAATTGTAAAGGAAAATTTCTCTAACGACTTCGACTTAATCAATTTAATCCCAATAATCTATTTCTTAAAGTCTTTCAAGTCTACGGAAATTAACCTTAAAGCAAAAGCAGAAACTTCACATAAGGAAATAAATAAATCATTAACTTTATAAATCTGTTTTAGGTGAAAGAGATCAGTAACACTATTTTACAGGTCTAATTCTATTCCTGATTTATTGTGTTTGTTGGCTGTGGTTAGCAGAGATAGTTGAATCTGTGCGAATTCTCAGGGAGTTAATTTTAACTATTGGACAATTTATATTATTTAGGGTAAAATCTCACTTAAGACTGGTCTCAGAAAACACAGAAATAAAGTGCAAGATTAAAAGGACAAAAAGGAAACTACTAAAGTTAAGAAGTTTTTAAAAACAGAAACGCTTTCAGAGAGCCAGCCCAGTTTTGCTGTAGACAAAACTAATGCAACTGAGAGAAGATAGTGAAGACATTTTAGATAATATATTGAATGTAGGGCAAGATTAAGGTAAGGGTGTTTAAGGCCTCAGGGTAAAATTTGAGATCTTATATCCTAAAAGACGAATAACTCTGGAAGATTCTTAGAACTGGGGTATAGGGTTCAAAAGACTTTTTACAATATGATACTTCACTGTAATATGGAAACAAAAGCAAAACCAAAATCACTTCCTCACTTTAGCATTTGCGAAAGAAAGACATTCCTGTAGTCCAGCAATATAGTGTGTTTCCTGTCTTTAAATTATTTGCACTTGATGCAAATAATAATAAAGTGTTACACTTTATATGGATTAAGTACATAATACTGTCAAAGTTAACAGTTTAAGAACCGGGTAGACAATACACTAGGTGTTTGAATTTCAGATTTTTGCTTTGATTCCACTGTATATGATACAAATAGATGAATATATGCAGACAGAAAAACATTGTGCAACAGTCATCCTCAGTCTGCATGAGAAGAGTTAGGCTAGTTTAAATGGGCTAATTGTTGATGTTCTAGCACTGTATTCACTTAATAATTCTTATTCATGAGAATTTTTCTTAAAAAGTGCAGTATTCTACATATTCTTATGAAAATCCATGACCTTAACATAGTAGTACGCTTTTTTAATATAGTGGATTAAGATCTCCCTAGATGTCTGCTCACATGACAAAACATCACCTTGAAGATTCTTTAGCAATATGGCTGTAGCGTACTATGGCACCAGACCCCAGAACACTGGCATCTAGAAGACTGGAAGGTACCACCAGGGGAGTGTAAACAAAACATCTCACAAATAGGATTGGTATAGTCAGCCAAATCATGCTTTCTTTATGCTTTACAGTCACTGGGGAACTGAGCTTTGTAGGCCTGTACAAAGCAACTGTTAAGATTATGTATTCAAAGAGTCAGAGTACTTTTAATAAACATCTATAGCTATTCATGATGTTTTACCTGTTTTGTGATGACATACCTAATGCAGCACAGACTAAAGCAAGGAAAACAACAATCTCTTAATGAAGTCTTCAAAACTTCAGATAAATACCTGCAACAACCTGATGCAAGTTAGAACACCTTACATTTAAGTAAGTCCTGCACCAGTACAACACGTTTTACACCAAATTGATTTGACTAATTACTAAGTCCCGGGAAACAACTTGAGCTCAGAAGTTTGAGTTTTTTAGTCTCTGATTCATTATCTCTCCAAGGTCTAACTCATTTTTTCCAGGAGTTAAATCTTGGTTTACTATTGCCACTAATATATGTGAAAGACTGAACTACTTAAAGAGTGGGAAAAAAAAATGGCTTGATTTAAGTGATTAGCTTCACCTAGCAATTGTTAAGTACTGACGTGAAGAAGGAAAAAATAAAAAAAGGAAAACAAGATTCAATAAAGTATTACTTAGGCCATCAAAACCATAAATATATAGAATGGTGTTTTTTCCCCTCATTCAGTTACTCAAGAAGATCTATTCATATAAGGATCTTCATATAAGGAATTTCAAATATCCTTGGAAGAAAGTCAGTCATGCATACTTGACAAGCTGCTTGTCATCCAACAACAAGTAAACGGGATGCTTTATGCATAAACATTAGCATATAATGAAAATAGATGCAGGAAATAGCACTCTGAAAAATTTCCATTGTCCTAGAAATCTATACCATAGTGTGATGAAAAAAATAAACAAAACCTTAAGCAGTTATTTTTGTAAACATCAATTACAAATCAGACCATTTAACAAAACAATAGCTAAAAAGGAAAGACTAAAGAATCCATGCTATTTAGAACATTACACAGGCTATGAGATGTGAAATTAGAGGAAAAAGACCTCATAAAAATGATACCAGAGCAGAATAAGATTCAGTGACATTTCTGGGAAAACTAGAAAGATTATCATCAGTAAGGGTATCAAGTTGTTAAAGGGCAGAGGTTTTGCATCTTAACTCTTAAATAAGTTACAATAATTATTTCAACAATAATTAAATTTTCATCACATGAAACATTGTTTGCTCATGTTTTCATGTCCTAAATGATGTAAGAGGCAGTTTATGAGTTTACTAGACATCAAAACAAATGCTGAAAGTCTTTGGAAGAACTCTGAATTTCATGCTCTGAACAATATCACGTCTTCCTGTTTTTAGAGCTACCGCTTATACTAAATAAGGACAATTTCTGGCCTGTCAAATCCCCACAGATTTTCTTAATTGTTAGTAGGAGTTTTCAAAATCAAGACGCATCAATATTATATTGTTCATATTTTGATGTTGGAAACATTCCATTTTTTAAAATATTTAAACTACTCCAGGAGTAACTAATGGAAAAAAAAAAAAGAAAAAATATGTTCTTAAACAAGGTCATGTTAATATGCATAGGGGTTTTTAAGTGACAAAATAAAAAACTATTAAAGATTTGACGTAAGTGTAATTATATACAATTTTCTTAAATATATATATATAAAAGAACATATCTATAAACAGAGAATATCTAAACCGAGTTGTGTTCAAAAAGATTGGGAAAACAAGCAAAAAACCAAAAAATTTTCACCAAATTCTTGTTATCTATATGCAACAGCATGCTATTTTGCTTTCCAGGTCATTTTTAATGACTCTGTCAAACAAGAATTACTCTTCTGGTCAGTCATACCCATAAATTCAATAAAAATATTTTAAAAAAATATTGACTTTTTAAAAATAAAAAAGAATAAAGAATTAAATAATAAAATACTATGCATCTCCATTTGGTATGAATACGTTCCCAGATGTGAAAGGCATTTAATAGCAGACAGGGTTGAACTGCTCTGGAACAAAAAACTCTACAAGTACCACTAAGACAAAACTCAAAACTACTCGACAATGGGGAACCACTCACTAACAAATTGATACTTCCATGGAATTATGGCCTTGCTTTTAGTGTCTGACAACCTTGCAAGAGGAAAAATTGCTAATAATACCAGATATTGCGCTGAGACTTTCCTTTTAGCTCAGATGAAATCCCTGCAAGACTTCATTCCAAGCAAAGTTCAAATGCCAGCTAAACCTACAGACCTTAATGACACTTGGAGTAAAAAGACTGATTTAATACCACTGTGGGCTTCTACTATGTACAAAAGAACTCTCAAAATTATTTTATGTGGATTGTTAGTGCATTGCTAAGGGCCTTACAAGAAACACTGGTCATTTAGGGGATTTTCAGAAGTACAGTCTTCATACAATATTATTAACTGAATCAGTTTTTGATGTTTTCCTAGAAGTAGATTAAGTACATTTTCCAGCAGATCACTACTTCGGATAAGTCTGCAGACTTATAGAAACAGAAAACTAAAACTCAGTGTTAGAGGACATACTGAGTGAGAAGTGACAAAAGTGACATTTTAGGCAAATAATTCTCTCTTAAATACAGTGAAATATTAAATGAACACACTGAAAATATAAAGTCTAGAAAGGTAACTAGTATTAAGCAATATATTACACTCCCTGATTTGCTTGTATTTCACAAGAATCTGATCCCTTTGTAAAGAGAAATATGTACGATAAAAGTCACCAGAATCCAAATCTCACGTGATTTAGATCAGAAATTTCTGAAGCTGGATTATATAAAGCCCTCTTTACTCTTGTCCTAAGAAAACTTATTCATAGACAAAAAATTGAGTAAACTTCTTTATTTTTTAAATTTTTATTTTCACAAAAGTAGTAGCAATTGCATTACTTTCCTCAAATATATGTTCATTTAAAATTTTTCTTCTAAACTTTTGTGCTTCGAATAAAGCTATCATGATGTACAAGGCCTACATAATGGGTAAGACTGCATCTATTTCAGCTATGTACAGAGACAACACTTTCTGTCTGCAAAGCAAGTCTTTTGTTTTCCTCAATCCTCTGCCTGTCAGACCAAATGTCTCTTGCATTTCCAAAGGTCCTGACTGGAAGAAGGTGAACTTGGTGTTCTGTTTTTCATAGTCTTAATCCTAAAATAAATTGATCTAAATTAGAACAGACACCTGCTTTTCCTTTCCGCTTACAGTGGATGTTTTCCTCAATTAACAAGGATAGACAGCTGCTGAGGTGGCTAACATCCAATCAGACAAAGAATCAGTGGTTAAAGAGCGCTAGAGGAGATGAAGAAGAAAGTGGTTTACTGGAAAAGAGTGACAACTGCTCATCTAGTGCTCCTGCACAGCCCATGGTATTCCTACTGGTGATAAATGCTTCCTTTGGAGAAACTAGCTGTCAAAGGTTAAATTTTCACTGAGAGCATAATCTATTCTTTCAGAAAAAAAAAACCCTATGCATTATATTTTTTCATTCACAAGCTAATTATGCAGAAAAAAAAAGAACTAGCCTACCTGGAACAGACACATAAGTGTGCTACAGCTACTGCTTCCTATATGTATTCATTTCAGAATTGGGACAGATGTTTACTTGTTTGGGGTGAGTTTGTAAGAAAATGAGGCAATTAGCTGTGTTATTTGACCTTTAATTTTCAGCATAATTTATTGGATTATCATAGCTCCTGGTATCACTCTAAGCAGAAACATTCAACTCTTTAAACTCTATGCTTGGGCTTTTACCACTCCCCACAAAAGATATGTGCTTGTGACGCCGTAGGATCTCAAGCAGCCATTAATTATGATACTTACACTTCAGCACTTTCTGATGTATTGACTACAAGTTACACTTCAAATAACATAGTTTATCTTCCTTAGAAGAAAAAATCTTCTACATAAAATAACCTATTCACATTTTTTGTGAACTGTGACCAGGTAAGCACACTTTAGGTTCTTCTGTATAGTAAGGCAACAAAAAAAAAGTGAGATGTCATGTAAGACTTCAGGGTGTGTGACATATATAAGGGGCAACATGCCTCCAGCACTAAAAAACCTCTGAAATTTCTTAAGAAGTATTAAATATAAATATAATGATAATCAGATAATTATTTGCTAGCCCACAACATAATTAATTGTCAATGAAACTTCATTAGGGATTTCTTAACTACAATGGATCCTTTCAAGCTTGTATTAAGTTCATGAGACATAATGACATATTATTGTAAATAACTAGTTTCACAGAGCCAATAAACCTACCAACTAACTTCTTCAAAACTACATAAAAACAGATTTGATAGCAGTTTAAGCTTATACATGTGCACTCATATTTTTGTAAAAATCCCCAAATTCTTAAATCTAGAAGGAAAGTAACTCCAAACATTAAGGAAAAAGAATTGTTTATGTTAATAAATGATGTATGTTTTACACATAGTAAACACCTTAACTATGTAAGAAGGGGTATCTTGAACTGATGAAGTTACCTTTATTCTCCATTGGTACAGCTATTATTGTAGCAACCAGACTGTCTGTCCAGACTGCAAAATACTCGACAAAATAGAGTATTCAAGCACTTTAATAAGAAGCATTAAAAGTTTAGTATATTTTATGTTTCCTATTCCTGTTCTGTTTCAAGGAGCTCAGTTGACTCAGTTTATCAAATATTAATTTTATGCAAAGTCTTTAACCACCTCTCGGGGGAACAGAAACTTCCCAATAGAGAGCTTCCCAGTCTGGCACATAAAGTTATGTTAAAGCATCAAGCTGGAGTAAAGCTGCATACACTGAGAATAAAAGTAGATTTTTAAATTTTAATTTAATTAACTTTTTATTTTTTTTTAACAACAAAAGGCAATTATTCATTAGAACCACTACCTAAGGCTGAGCTAAATTCTCAATGATTGGAGCTTTTTTAATCAAGATTTTGTTAGAAACAGTGTAGTTCAACAGCAGTATTAAACATGCAACAATAATTGGATCTTTGATTTATTATAAAGGAGATCAGATTACATGATCAGCATAAACTTTTCTGACTCTATGAAGTTACTCAGAAAAAAAAAAAAAAAAACCAAAAACCTGAAATATGTTAATCCAGCATTGATATGCAGCCTCCATACTAATTTTCCATAATAGCCCATCTTTATCATAATTCTTACCCATTTTCTTGTTATTTGAATTTATATATTTTTGAAAGGAATGAATTAGAAAACATGTAGGTATATGTATGTTAGCATTAGTTGTTGGAGAAGATAGCAAACTTTCAAATAAATGAAAACATAAAAATCTTTTCGTATGAATTACACTAAATGCAATCAAAACTATGTTGAAGGTACATATAGAAGCATACATATAGCATATGCATATACAGCATACTGGTAATCTATCAGGACTTAAATAATGTACATATTGGTTTACTGCAAGAACAGTTACAATACCATCCAATTAAAAAAAAAAACTCTTCAATTATTTTTAGTCAAGGCAAACTATTACTAAAGACTTGACTTTTATATAATTCAATTTTACGTGTAGTAGGAACCATATTACTAATATTACAAGCCTACTGAAGAAACAGTTTGGTGTAGTTTTGAAAGATTCTCCCTCCTCTTCATTAAATCCTAGTTTATTCTCTGTCAATGCCATTTCAGCTCAAGTTAAGCTTATATGAGATCAAGGAAAAGAGAAAGAAAAAGTACTGTCTCCCATGTCAATGATTTGTTCTGTAACCTTAAGGTGGAAGTGGAAGAAGTGTTTGCTTGCTACCTGTATTCCTTATTTCCCTAGAAGAGCCGAATTGTTACAGCTATGCTAAAAAGAATAAAAAAATCTGTATTCTGTGAACACTTTCCTAATCACTTTACAGGCAAGTTACAGACATGAATTTAATAGATTTTTTTTTCAACTGACCTGTTATACATAGATTTTAACAAGCAACAGCTATGTATCTACTGAGGAGCTGCTATATAGTATTGAATTTACTTAAAATTTGTTTACGCTTAGAAAAGTATTCTACTCAGTCAGAATGTTTCACCACTGATTATACTTAGATATAAATCCAATATTCAAGGACAATTTTGAAGGATGTTGACTAGTATTTTTTGAAAAATAGAAAACAGGCAGCAGCAACCTTTCACCTCTTCCCTCAATTCCAATAGCAGACCAATTCTCCTTACTTTAGTTTTTTGACAGATCTATTTCCACACATTTTTTTCTACTGTCTCAGTCAGTGTTTGCCTGGATTCTTGATTTCCTTCAGACTTAATGTTTTAAATTGTACTTTATATTAGTCCTTTTTTAAGGTCAGTTGTGTTTATCACATTGAGGCATTCCCTGAATAACACATATTTCTTTTAGATAACAGTTTGTATAAAACTTGGAACATGTTCCTTAACTGTCCAATAAGGAAAACTTAAGTTGTATCCCCACAACAGATAGTTGGATCTCTCCTCTTTTTTCTTTTTTTTTTTTTTTCAGATTAAAATAAATATATATAAATGGCATTCACATGCTCTGTGGGGTAAGAGTAAGAAAGCACAAACATAAGTTTCACTGTCTCTCCTGGCAAGATTCCTCTTATTTCTCATAGTTTTCATGAAAAAAAAAAAAAGAAAAAGTACCCTTTGAACAATATCAACAATATCATGCTATTGTTGGAAACAGAATACTAAAGAATTATTTAATGTAATTCATAATAAATACCAGCAATATTTGATATCACATCATACAAGCACAATATGTAATAATGCAATTATGTTCAGACTTTACTGCTATTTAATTATAGGCCAACTATAAAATAAGATGAGACATGTTTTGTCTCATTTGATTTTAGAAATATATATTTTCGCTTAGTGAAAAAAAAGACTATCTTCTCCCACTATATCTCAAAGATAGACAAAAGCTAATAATTATTAATATTAATATAACTATATAGTTATACCTGTCACTTTTGTTAAGTATAGTTTTACCTACCAGACAACCGTTTAAAACATCAATTTCAAATTTAGCTTAAAGGTACTTGTTTAATTTATTTTCAGGCATATACTCGTCATTAAAATGATCTGAAATGAAATCTTAACACATTTCTAGTGTATAATGAATACTTAAAAACAATGTTTAATTTCTATCTGCAATGTTTTGGAAAAAAGCATAATTCACACATTACTTCTTTTTCTTTTTCTTTTTCTTTTTCTTTTTCTTTTTCTTTTTCTTTTTCTTTTTCTTTTTCTTTTTCTTTTTCTTTTTCTTTTTCTTTTTCTTTTTCTTTTTTCTTTTTCTTTTTCTTTTCTTTTTCTTTTTCTTTTTCTTTTTCTTTTTCTTTTTCTTTTTCTTTTTCTTTTTCTTTCTTTTTTCTTTTTCTTTTTTTTTCCTTCTTTTTATTTTTTTTTTGAAATAAGAACACTCACATTCTCTGCCAGACTGCAAATTCATCCATTACTTTGATGTCCTCTCTGCTACCTCTTTTTCATCATGTTGAGGTGATATATACAAAAAACAGCAAAAAAAAAGCTTTTTAAATTAATCATTGGACAAATAATGGTTGTGCATCTCATGCTGGCAGATGATCAAATACTATTGAGCAGTTCAGATCAAATACTATTAATACAGTCAAATAGCTATGACTCCAGCCAAAGAGTTTTAAAAGTCCTGAACTATAGGGAAAAGTGCGTATCATATTTCCTAGGATGTGATAACTTCGGAGGAAATCAGGCAAACAGGACCAGATATTGAACTATATCATCAGGCATTAAAAAAACCCTATCAACACAAAATAAAGCAACAACAACAAATCACAAATCTGAAGTCTTGTCATATTCTAAAATTCTATGAACCTACAATTGGAGTTTTTAAAAAGTTAGCTCTCATTCAATGCCTTTATGCTAATGTGCGCAGCATGGGGAATAAGCAAGAGGAGTTAGAAGTGTGTGCGCACCTGTTGAAATATGGTCTTATTGGCATCACGGAGACATGGTGGGATGAATCCTATGACTGGAGTGTCAGAATAGAAGAGTACAGGCTCTTTAGGAAGGACAGGCAGGGGAGAAGAGGAGGAGGGGTTGCCCTCTATGTCAAAGACCAGCTGGAGTGCATGGAGCTGCACCTGGGGATGGATGAGGTCCCAACTGAGAGTTTATGGGTTAGGATTAAAGGGAGAGCAGGAACAGGGGACATAGTAGTAGGGGTCTGCTACAGACCACCTGACCAGGAGGACCGAGTGGATGAGGCCCTCTACAGACAGATAGGAGCTGCCTCACATTCACGAGCCCTGGTCCTCATGGGGGACTTCAACCACCCCGATATCTGTTGGAAGGACAGCACAGCAGGGCATAGGCAATCCAGGGGGTTCCTGGAATGCATGGATGATGACTTCCTTCTCCAAGTGGTAGAGGAATCAACAAGGAGAGGTGCTTTGCTGGACCTTGTTCTCACCAACAAAGAAGGCCTGGTGGGGAACGTGATGCTCAAGGACAGCCTTGGCTGCAGTGATCATGAAATGGTGGAGTTCAAGATTTTTAAGGAGTCAAGCAGGGTGGACAGCAAGCTCACTACCCTGGATTTCCGGAGAGCAAACTTCGGCCTCTTCAGGGATCTCCTTGGTAGAGTACAATGGGATGAAGCCGTGGAGGGAAGAGGGGCCCAAGAAAGCTGGTTAATATTCAAGGATCACCTCCGCCGAGCTCAGGAGCAGTGCATCCCAACAAAGAGAAAGTCAGGTGGGAACACCAGGAGACCTGCATGGATGAACAAGGAGCTCCTGGACCAACTCGAACACAAAAAGAAGGCCTACAGAGGGTGGAAGCAAGGACAGGTAGCCTGGGAAGAATACAGAGCGATCGTCCGAGCAACCAGAGATCAGGTTAGGAAAGCTAAAGCCCTGACAGAGTTCAATCTGGCCAGGGAAATCAAGGACAACAAGAAAAACTTCTATAGATATGTCTGTGATAAAAAGAGATCTAGGGAAAATGTAGGCCCTCTCCAGAAGGAAACGGGGGACCTGGCTACCTGGGATATGGAGAAGGCTGAGGTTCTCAATGACTTCTTTGCCTCAGTCTTCACTGGCAAGAGCTCCAGCTGCACAGCTCAAGTCACAGAAGGCAAAGGCAAGGGCTGGGTGAATGAAGAACCACCCACTGCAGGAGAAGATCAGGTTCGAGACCATCTAAAGAACCTGAATGCGGACAAGTCCATGGGACCTGATGAGGTGCATCCCTGGGCCCTGAGGGAACCAGCAGATGAAGTTGCTAAGCCACTATCCGTCATATTTCACAAGTCGTGGCAGTCTGGTAAAGTTCCCACTGACTTGAAAAGGGGAAACATAGCTGCCATCTTTAAAAAGGGAAAAAAAGAAGATCCAGGGAACTACAGGCCAGTCAGTCTCACCTCTGTGCCCGGCAAGATCATGGAGCAGATCCTCCTGACGACCATGCTAAGGCACACAGAAAATAAGGAGGTGATTGGTGACAGCCAACATGGCTTCACAAAGGGCAAATCCTGCCTGACTAATTTGGTGGCCTTCTATGATGCGGTTACAGCATTGATGGATAAGGGAAGAGCAACTGACATCATCTACCTGGACTTATCCAAAGCATTTGATACTGTCCCACATGACATCCTTGTCTCTGAACTGGAAAGACATGGTTTTGATGGGTGGACCACTCAGTGGATAAGGAACTGGCTGGATGGTCACACTCAAAGAGTTGTGGTCAATGGCTTGATGTCCAAGTGGAGGCCAGTGACGAGTGGTGTTCTTCAGGGGTCAGTACTGGGGCCAGTGTTATTTAACATCTTTGTTGGAGACATGGACAGTGGGATCGAGTGCACTCTCAGAAAGTTTGCAGATGACACCAAGCTGTGTGGTGTTGTGGACACACTGGAGGGAAGGGATGCCATCCAGAGGGACCTTGACAAGCTGGAGAGGTGGGCCTGTGAGAACCTCATGAAGTTCAACAAGGCCAAGTGCAAGGTCCTGCACATGGGTCAGGGCAAACCCAAGAACAGGTACAGGCTGGGTGGAGAATGGATTGAGAGCAGCCCTGAGGAAAAGGACTTGGGAGTGCTGGTGGATGAGAAGCTCAACATGAGCCGGCAATTTGCGCTGGCAGCCCAGAAAGCCAACCGTATTCTGGGCTGCATCAAAAGAAGCGTGGCCAGCAGGTCGAGGGAAGTGATTCTGCCCCTCTACTCTGCTCTCGTGAGACCCCACCTGGAATACTGCGTTCAGCTCTGGAGTCCCCAACACAAGAAGGACATGGAGCTGCTGGAGCGGGTCCAGAGGAGGGCCACGAAGATGATCCGTGGGCTGGAGCACCTCTGCTATGAAGACAGGCTGAGAGAGTTGGGGCTGTTCAGCCTGGAGAACAGAAGACTCTGGGGTGATCTTATTGCAGCCTTCCAGTACTTAAAGGGGGCCTACAGGAAAGCTGGAGAGGGACTTTTTACAAGGACATGTAGTGATAGGGTTGTCCTATCACTTAAAGGCAATGGCTTTAATTTGAAAGAGGGGAGATTTAGATTAGATGTAAGGAAGAATTTTCACTCAGAGGGTGGCGAGGCACTGGAACAGGTTGCCCAGAGAAATTGTAGATGCCCCATCCCTGGAAGTGTTCAAGGCCAGGTTGGATGAGGCTTTGGGCAAGCTGGTGTAGTGGAGGGTTTCCCTGCCCATGACAGGGAGATTGGAACTAGATGATCTTTGAGGTCCCTTCCAACCCTAACCATTCTATGATTCTATGATTCTATAATAGAGAGGAGTTAGTGGCCACTTTCAATTCCAAATGGAGAGATGCATTTCTAGGGAAATATGATGTCTAAAGAAGTTAGAAAACCTGCTGGGGAGCCATAGGAGAGTCACTGCTATGATCTTTTCAAAACAGAGTAAGTTTATTACTGGATGAGTTTACTCTGGTAACATCTAAATTCAGTTGTTTGGAATAGCAATTAGAATAATTCTGTAATTCATTTTAATGATATTTTTAGGCATAATTCAGTTCATCTTCCTGTAATGCTGGCATTCCAGAGATTCTGAAACTGAAATATTATCCATACTGCCTCTGTTTCCAGATTTCGTGAACATTAGCAGGTAAGAATTTTTGCATGAATGTGGACTCTTGTTTTCCCTCTATTTGTCAGAGATTCTAAATCAATGATTTTTTTTTTAAAGCAGTTCAAATTACTGAATATTTTATTCTACATTACAGATTTGCCTATGTAAGACTAAAAAGAAAAGTAAAGGTCATTATTTGGTTGAGGAACTGAAAAATTTCAGGCAATTCACATCAAGACTTAATTTGCATGATATTTCAGAGTACTTTGGAATAGTAGCCTGACTCTTGGTCTGCTGCCAAAGCACATAATTCTGTTTACCTTTTCTTTTTCATTAAAAAATGCTTGTCAGTATAAGGAAAACACAGGAAGTTAGAAACCAGAATTAATTGCACAAGAGATTGCTGTATCTGTCCAAGATCTCTATCAGGAAGATCAGGTATGTTCTAAGTCTTGCAAGAGTGACAGGAACGTTGTATTATTAATATCTATCTCTGCTTCTTTAGAATAGCTGACAATAGAAGTAATATTTTCAATTTAAGAAAAGCAAATTGCGTTACTAATAGCAGTGGATTAATAGCGATTTGTCAATGGATTTGATTAAGCAAGGCACATTTAATTTAAGCTTATAAATAAGCATTTTGATGGGGAAGAGATATTCTTGCCACTTTTTGTCACTTAAAGAACTATAACTAAAATCTCAAATGCTTGTTTCATTAAAGGAATAGTTAATTAATATAAGGCATTTATACAGATTAGATAAAGCCAGAATTTCTTCAGATTTTGTAGGTTTTCATTTAGCTTTTCTTACAGAATTTAAACTCTTTCATCTCATAAGAAATCTGAAAGCAATGTACCCCTCTCTTCAAAAGCTAGAGATTAAACTAGTATTATTAAAAAGACTTTTATCAATAATAGAAGAAATTATAATGATAAATTCTCCATCCTGACTCCCTTGAACTTAAAGGATACATTTTCCTTTCCTAAGTAAAATAACCCAAACTCTTCAAATATTTCAATGAGATAAAAATCAGAATCCGTTTCCATTTATTGTGCTCTATTGAGGCATCAGTATATGTAACACCTGGTTAAATCAACCGCTAGTATTCTAAACAAACATGGTCCAAAATAATATAGTGATATCTGGCAATAAAGTCACTACTAGAAGAAGTACTTAGCTTTTCACAAATTCAAATAGAGAAAAAAAAGAAGCTCTTAGGTAGCTGTATTTCATCACATGTAAATTCTAGCAAATTGCATTAATAAGTGGAAGTGCTTGCCCATCATCATTGCATTGAGAGAAACTGAAGAACTGTTTACTGATGTATACTCTAGGATAAATGCCTACTTACTATTTGAAATCTTAAGAATGCCTGACTTAGAATGGGTAAAACTTGCAATGGCATCACCTTTTCTTCCACACATGGTAAAGGTATTACTGCTCAGGCCCACAGAAATGAAATGACACACGTCTCCACTGTTCCAGGCTCCCCATGGCACCCTGAGCAGCGAAATGGCCTGAAGGAGAACATTCATCTCACAGACAATCTGGCTGCTCTTCACATGGGTTTCTTTCAATCTGCCAATTTATACCACGCAATCAAATGGACAGAAAATTTTCTTGGAAATTTAAGATCAGAAGAATATTTTTCATTGCGTTCCCCCAAAATCATAGATACTATTGCATTGCTTGACTTTCCAATGCTCTCTGCAATTAGAAGCAACTGAGTTTCTGATTGCCAGATAGTAAGTTTGAATGACTTATACATTTGTTTTTAGTTTTAATCCTAAATTTGTTATTAATCTTAGTCTGATATTAATCAGTTACATCTTACAACCTCTTTGGGTTGGCAGCTGAGCATTTCTACATATATTTGTTGATTAACTAAATGCTTGACAGTAATTCTAAACTACACTGTTTACATCATGCCTTTTCCCACTACAGAAATAAAAGTTACAAACTTCAAAATAAAATTAAATCAGTGGTACACCAAAAGTTACCACTTTTTTCATTATTTCTTACGTGAAGATTAAGCCTGAGAGCTTATAAAGTAAAGTTGGTATTGAAAGCTCATATTTATTGCTTAGAGGACTATAGAAAGAAGTTTCATTATTTCATTTGTAATAGAATTTAGGCAGTATAGGGCGAAATTGAGAAAAGCCAATTTTAACATACCAATCAATAGAAAAGCTTTTGCTTCACAGATAATGGTTAATTTGTTTCGTAAACACATTTCTGGAATAAATGCTCTGAGGAATGCAAGGATTTTTAAGGAAATCTCTATAATCTGTTTCAATGTGTAACAATGGCATTTCATTTCTGTATCCACAAGGAAAATTTCATTTGTAAACACAGTGACGGCTGCCTGAGAACTGAAAGGTTAGAAGCAAGTGGGGAAGAAAACCAACATCAAAATAACAGAAATATTATAGACAAAAAAATGTTACAGAGGAGTGAGAAAAGCTTCACTTTAAACAAATAAGCAAAAAAAAAAAGCATTCATTATGTTACATAAACACCCTAAATTGCACTAGAATTACACTTGTGGTATGCCTTTTAAAATAAATGACTTAAAAGTGAGAATGTAAATGTAAGGCTAGACCACTGGAACACTGCTTAGTAGCTTGAAATCTTGTTCTCCTCAGAAAGGAAGCCCAAAAGAAGAGACCAACTTGTCTCAACAAGTTTGTGTTATATATATACAAAGGGAAGAGAATAAACAAGACGTACTCATATAAATGAAAGTTGTTTGATTTTCAGAAAAAAACATTCACAGGCAGTAAAGATCTTTTGATGAAACACACACTTGTGTATTTATAAGCACATCATTAATAGAGCAGTGTCTCCCCATAATGTTGACCTAGCCTCATCCTTCTTGAAGTAACCTCAATTACAATACAATTGACTGCTTTTCTGAGAACAATCTTTCGTTGACTTAATGACTTTGCCATCTTCTCATTAACCCTTTTCCATCTAATCTTTCTCCTCACCTTCCTTCCTTCTCTTCAGAATTCTGCAAATAATCCAAAGAGATCTAGTCTTGGTCTCTCTCTTTTCTTCTTCATCTTATTTACAAATACGTGAACTAATGTAACAGAATAGAAAATCTTCATGTTATACAAAGCTCTTCCTCCTGACTCAGCTGCTTTCTCCTGGTACTGACTAGCTATCAACTTCTCTTCCAATGATATTAACGAAACTCGCTATTTTTTCTCAGACCACTGCCTTCTGCTTTTTGTCACTATGGACAAAATACTTTTTACTGTTTTGTTAGGGACTTAGTCACATGCAACTACATTCAAAACCTTGTAATTCTTTTCACGCAAACAAAACAATTTGCTTGAGTTCTAACCTTTCCCGTAAGTCATCTTCTTTATCTACTCCTTTACTTGCTTGCATTTCAGCTGTAGTAATACCTTTGCATTTGTCAAGACCAGATGAGGTCTTGTTCAACAAGTGATATATTCAGAACTCTATTATAAAGTAATTTATAACAGTTAATCACATTTTTAATGCATTCTTCTGTTGTTACATCAAGGACTATTTCTCTTAAATTTTAAGCAATGCCATAGCTTCTTTCTTATTCAATATCAAAGATACCAAGTGGCCCAGATCGACTACTTCTATCACCTTTGACATATATACTATGTAAGGATTATATACTAAGTATATATTCCAGATTGTAAATTTTTCTCTGACATCTATTTTGGATAAGCTTTCATTTAGCATCTTCAATACTAACACTTTTTCTTCATTCACACTTAATTTTGCCGTGGTGCCTACAAAAAGCTTAAGAAGACTCTAGCCATCAGTGCTCTAGGATGACCACCTGCCATGCTGATTAGCGCTGCTCTTCTGGTTCTTGTCCTACATCTCACAGTTCGTCAATCTTTTCGGTCAGTATTTATTTCCCATTCCTGGTTTCACAGAGCGACAAACACAGCACAAACCTTGACTGTCAATAGTGCCCCTCGGACTCCTGAGAATTAAGTAGACTGAATAAATAACAAAAATCTTGACACTGCTAGTCACTTGTTAGGTTTGGTTATTCAAGTAAAAATCTCTTCTTATAGTGACTCAATAAAAAGTATATAATTAAAGTTTTCTTAACAACATTAATTATAAAATGGATACGCAAATGCTGATAAAAAAAGTCTATATTTTGAATTATGGAAGTTATAGGCAAAATAAGATTGCCATCTGAATACCATATGATTTTTACTGATGATCTTTCTTTAAGAAATAGAATTTGGAAGAAATTTTTTAAAAGAACTATAAGAAATATATTTCTGAAAGTATGTCTGGTTGAGAAATTAAAGTAAACTGGACCTCATCTAGAAAATTACTTTGCCTCCTTGGCATATTAGATGTCTTATTCAGCCATTATTAATAATTATTAATTATTAATTTTATTTATTTTATTTATTACTTGCAACAAATAGACATGAGCATCATATTTTTATGCTGTGTTTTTCTCTGAAATTTAATTTGCATGTAACAGATTCGGTCATTTTTTCTATGTGATGTAAACATGTCTTCTGTTCAATTCCTTTTTCACCTTTATGTAAATACAACCATGAAACATACAAGTCTGGAAAAAATATTCTTGAAACTCTGACATACGATTGAGCAAATACATTTAAACTAAATTCAATTTCAAATCAATGCTTACCGATCCAAACAAAGTATGCACAAGATATATTTTTCTGCTTTTTAAATCGAAGCTTTTCAATATTCAAAAGAAATCATGCATAAGAAAATCAGGATAATATCAAGATAACACTGATATGCCCATGAAACATCAATCAAATTACAAAAAAGTTACAGAAGATCTCTACAACCTGGAAAAGACTCTTGCTTGAACATTAAGAAGATGCTTCTTGTGTTTCATCCCGCATCTTCTGCTCATACCTAATTATTCCTTACTTATATTTGGCAGCTGCAAACAAGGGAATAACTTTGCAAATTTCAGACACTGGAAACCAACATATTGTTTGCAAAACCTTTTTGAATTATCCCTAAATACTTTCACATGGTTAAAAGTAAACAGGTAATGAATTCAGTCCACCAAATTTACTTCCATCAGTTATGGGCTTTAAAAAAAAAAAAAAAAAGTTATGGCCTTAACCTGTTTCTCTAGAAATTGGGTATGGTCCAGGCACTTGAACCTGCAGGAAATATTTCAGAATTTGGTTGTGAAGGGATTAATTAACAGTTTTTATTTTAAAACATTTCTTCAATTTAGGCTAAATTAATCCACTGTAAATTACCTGTCACTAGTTTAACATAAATTTGTCAGTCATTTCTCTATGAGAAAATTCCTCTTTTTTATGTACTACTTCTTAAAGATGATAGTTCATACATAACTTTTTTTCTTTGAAGCTTGGCTATCTTTTACTGCAATGCACTTTCTAAATCCTTACTTTTTCTGTGGCTTTTCTGAACACTTTCCAATCTTTTAATCCTCTTTTTGAACTCTGGGTGTCACAACTGGACAAGGAAATACAGCAGAAGTTATATAAATACCAAGTGCAACATTTTTTGGTCATTTTCTTCATTGGGAACTAAATGATATATATGTAACGGAGTTCTTTTGTAGTCTGTTGCTTATCCTTCATGGTTTGAATTTTTTCACAGTCACTGCTTTCTAAGATGAAGGTGTCTGTGCTGTGGACATCCTTAGAATTCTTCATTTCTACACTAGTCAGTTTACACTGGGCTGCAATGACACGCTTGCTGTTTGTATCAATCTTATCTGCTTAGCAACTCATTTCAGTGGCATGTTTAATCTCTTCTCTTCTTTATTCACAACACCTATCACAATCTTCATCCCACATTCAAATTTCATCAGTTCCACTTTTGTATTCCCTTTCAAGAAACAGATAAAAACTAGGTGAATACCACCAAAGGTATCAGTGATTCCTGTAGAACTAAGATAGAAACACACCCACCAGCTCCTACACAGAAAAAATGTTTTAAGATGCTTATGATGGTCTCCAAAGTGTGGGTTTGATATAATTTTCTGTCTTTAAATGCTTTGCAAATCAATTCTAGTTCTTTTAGCAGCTTATATAAATTTCTATAATGAACCTTGTGGCAAGTTTTTTATTAATAAAAAATTAAAGTGGTTAAAACTATTCTTCTTAGATCTGTATTAATCAGGATGAAGTTTTTTAAACATCTGTTCATTCATCACTCTTGTTTAATCTGTTATTATTATTTGTTCAGATCAGGATACTGCTTAGCATCGATATCAGGTCTGTTTTCTCCTTTAAAATATTGTTTTATTTTTATTCAATTTCTGTTATTTTCTCTGCTATTCTACAATTTACAGAAATTAACACAAGAAGACTTGGCAGCCTCAAATTCTAGAGTACTGTTTATCTGCATTTACAGTCTTATAAATGCTTAAATCCAGTGTCACTGTTAATATACAAGGGTTTTGCTATATAAAAAGAAAACTCACATGAAGTGGGAATATATATGGAATTCTATCCAATCATAGAAATCACCTTGCCTTTTTTACTCTATTAAAAAAAAAAAAAACTGCAATCCCCATATTCTAATTTGCATACATCACCTCCTCAGTTCTTACTTAAATAAAATCCATTAATTTTTACTTTCCAGCCATGCAAATTTTCCAGCAAGTTTTAGGAATGTCAAATAATTTTAAATTCCATATTCACAAATGAGCAGCTGTAACTTTTACATTGGCGAGACTCCCAGTATTTGTGTATATGCAATTAAGATCTCCTTTTCTCTATATTTCTAGCTGTGTTAATTCATTGTTATTATTCGTAACCAGGCTTTGTGCTAACAGCTCAGAAACTTGACTTTCAATTCAGTTTTATTTTAATTTCTTCTTTCTTTTTTACCCCGGCATTTTGTGTCAATATCTATTAATTTGTTATAGCAGTCAGCATGTTAGGTCACTGCAAATAGGGGAGCAGATGGTCTATAAGCATCTGCAAATTTAACACATATGTATCTTGATTCATTCATGCTTCTAGAAATTAAAGAACATTTAGTAAAGTAACACAAAGTTCCTTTAGAGATCTGCAGTTGATCCAAACCTTTTAAAACACTCGACTTGTGTATTGTCCTTCTTTTATTCCATGCAGAAACAGAAAATACACATATCAAGCAGCTAATTGTAATTCTTTTAATTATATGATGCGTATAGTTTTATGATCAGCTTCACAATTTTGGAGTTAAACCAATAATACTATTGAACACTGCACATTGTTTCAAACTAGGAAGTATATATTCACAGCAACAATTTGACTTTTTAAAAAATTTATTACTTTGTGGTACAAAATTCCCAATTTCATTAATAATCAGCCAAACCATGCACAACTTTCAAGAATTTATTTAATAATTAAAATGAGTACAAAAATTATACTTTCTTACTCTGTGTGTGCATGTGTGTATGTGTCTTCTTCAAAGAAGAAGCAAAAGCTCTGATCAGAGATGTAGATGACTATTCAGTTTCATGGAAACTTTCTGCAATTAAAGAAATCTACGTTTTTAAGTGTCTTCATAAAAACACAAGAATGTTCTTTCTCTTCCTTTCTGGGACAAGAACAGCAGCCCAGAGTATACGAGAATAAGGAAAATCTTGATTAAAAAGTATTCAGTGAAGGAATATATAATCAGGATATTGTGTTTGCAGGACTAGATTATATCCATCAGGCTGTTTGGTAGGTCAAAGTTATCTTTACCTCACAAAAATGTATTTTTCAAGGAAGTAGAAACAGAAGAATATTCCTCGAAAGCTGCTTAATTAAAAAAGTGACATACAGCTTCAGTTAGAAATAATTCTACAAATATGAAAACCAAAAAAAGACTGTGCCAAACAAATATCTAAATTAAAGATTTAAGATAAGCCTTCTGGTTATCAGTATGATCTGATTGTGCCTACACGGGAGAAATGAGCATTCTGCCACAGAAAAACCGATCAAAACAGAGGTTAGAAAGCAGTGATTGTGGTTACAGAGAACAGCCATACACTAACAAAGAATTTAATTAAATCAAAGACTTGAATTAAATCAAGAGATTTTTAAGAAAACTTAATAATGTGTCATGTATAATGATGTGAAAAGACAAATTCAAAACTGTAAATGTCAAAGTTAAGATTATACAAACCACCACAATTTGCCCCCTTATGATGTATGCTTGTTGATTACACCTCGAATACTAGTTACAGGATATCTTTCTTTTCCAGTCTCCCAGCACCCGTTTCCCAGCTGAAGTACAGAATAGACAGTTTTAACACAACATTATGTTTTGGGTTTATGTTCATTCTTGAACTTATGATCATAGTTGATGATCATAGTTGCTGAGTATCATTAAGACAGCTCTCTCAGAAGGTGATTATCCTCATGAATATTTTTGCTGTAACCACTGTGGCATAGAAACACTACACATCTAATAAATGCATATCTAAGAAAAGGATACAACAATATTTCATAAGGTTTTCAACATTGCTGTTACCTTAGATTCTCCACAAATGTGTGTTTTCACTATATGCTTAGGGAGTAGGTTACATTCTACCATACTGTTCTCTTGCCTCTCTTTTCTGTTCTTCTCCCATCAACCATGTAATTGGCCCTTTTTACACTGGATATTGAATTTACCTTACTGCAATCCATTTCAGCTGACTAAATGGGACAAGGATATAAGGTGATTTGATTTATTTTATTTTTTTCCCCAGATTGGTTTTCTGTTGCGACTTGTGCTCCCTTATCATGTGATCAGATGAGCATCAAAAGTGCTTGATGGAAAATTCTTCATTAATTCCTGCATGTAGCAATCATCTTTAACTTTCTCTATACATACATGAATGCGTATTAAGGTTTTTTTAACAGAAAAATCATACATTCGTATATGTATAAGAATGCACATATTACATCTGGCAAATGCATTAACAATTATAAAACTCTCAGATTGTCACAATTACAAAGGAAACCTCATGACAATTTTGTCTCAGTGTTTACAAATCAATGTTTCACAGTGCTCAACAAAAAACATGAATAACTTTTTTCAGTTTGAAATGGAAAGAAGTAGCAAATACCTCACAGAATTTTCTGTTCCATAAAAATACTTATTTTAACCTGTGATCTATTTGCCAGTTAAGTAAAAGTCTATCACTGCATTATTTGAACATTGTAGATATCAAATGGTGAAGCAGCATTATTTTGAAGATAAAGAGAAATATTTAATTCTGCAGATATTTCAAGCCATTCGGGCAATCTCATTATTTTCATACTGTCTCTGTAATCTTTACCCATTATATCAGATCTTAACTTTAAAAAAATATCAACATTCTTATTTTTTTGCTTGTGCTCTCAAGTTACAGAAGCATATAATAAGTAAATGAGAACACTGTTTAGGAGGAAAAAAAAAATTCTGAGTCACAATTAACAGAAGTGAGTTCAACAAGGTTGGATTATAGACCTGCAAATCCTCCAGAGAAGCTGGATAACATTTTATTGCATATGAATGTCTCTTGATTTTCCAAACATCCTATCTAATATAAGTTTTCAACCTTCGGAAATGTTACATCCATTAAATTGTTTGGTTTTACCAATAAGGAGGCAGCAGATCCACGATTTTTTAAAACTATTATAAGATTATTCAATATTTATAGATATTTTACCTGTAACTGGAAGTTTTAGTGCCTAATACAGTGGATTATCTGTTTCAAATAATGCTGATGTTTAGCAACAGTGCAAGTGTATGCACAAAGGGACAAGTAATAAGAAGAGTAATTTGTCAGTCTTCCTGCAATTCAGTAGCCACTGCTATGATGTCCTGTACCTTAGCCTTTCCCTTTCTCTTTTGTATATCTCTTCTGAATCACATTTTCCTTGCCTTAGTATGTGATTTGTTGTAGGTTACAGAGACACATTTTAAGGGCCTGTAAGGACCTATTCTAGCAGAGCGAAGAGGGAGGAGAGGGCAAGCAGAGGAGCTATCTATGGTGTGTGTTGTCCACATGGACATCTTAAAGGAAAAACCATGTTTTTCTGGAAACATCAGAAAAAATCACAATCGGAGTAATATTTAGAACCGCTCTCTGCAGCCAGAATATCACACAAAAAATAGCTCCATTAACACACAAAGAAGTGCCATAGCTGGTCAGATATCATGGAGGCAGATTGGCAACATCTTGAAGACGGGGTCATGAGCTATGAACAGCAAATATTTTCACATATCTACTAACACTGGCACTGTTCCATGCAAAAGAGAGTAAAGTAAAGTTAGTGACAGATCGTGGGATTTTTTTCTTCTTTAAATTCATTTTACTTTTTCTGCATTCCCAATA
This sequence comes from Tauraco erythrolophus, assembly GCF_009769465.1. Classification (NCBI taxonomy): domain Eukaryota; kingdom Metazoa; phylum Chordata; class Aves; order Musophagiformes; family Musophagidae; genus Tauraco; species Tauraco erythrolophus. The sequence goes on from NC_141468.1 coordinate 49,951,783, forward strand.
TATTTGATTGCTTTAAAATGAAGTGTTAGATTTACCATGTAAATTTGGATTCAGCTTGGTTTTGTGAGAGAAAAGTAGTTTGTAAGTCATTATTCTAGCTGTAATGCACATTCTTGTTTGTTTCCACCTTGTCATAGAGATCAACATCATTTTCAGATGAAAAAGTTACTAGAAAGTATTGATTTTGAATGCAGCATGTGTTATTAAAGGCAGCTTGCTGAAGAGTTATGAATTTTCACTAAAGGCTACTTGAGTCATGCTTAAAGGTGCAGTTTTGACAGAGTGAATCAAGAACATCTGTCACTGAACAGAAAAGTAAACAGCACCAGAAGACATAGTCTAAAAGACAAAGTCTTTCAGCTTTCCTGAGCTGTACTTAAAAACTGTGTTTTCTTTTGAAGGCACTGCGCTTCATTACTATCTTGCTATATTATTAATAAATTCTATTAAGAAGTTTAAAGCAAGAAATTCTGTCAGCACAGTACTTACAAGGTTCTTATTTATTCCAAACAACATTGTAGTCACAGGATAAAATGTGAATTTATTATTCTGAAAACACAAAAATCCCATTTTTATTTCTATGTAAAAAAGGGCATTGAAAACACTCAGGAAGTTCACAAAACGCACGTCCCCTATGCACCCATATAACAGAACAATGGACTAATTTATGGTGGCACCAATCCCAATAATCAAGCAGAAGGGAATACATTTGCTGTTCAGTGAAGGAACTCTTCACAGATTCCTACTGTACTTAGATTTCATTAATTTGGGCTTATTAGCTATACAGTGTCATAGGGTAACTGTGCTGAATAGAATTTATGAATTATTAGTACAGTTGATTACCCAAGCCACTTTAAAAGTCAGCCAGTCTATTTTTCATGAGAATTATTAGCACTAACATAAGTAACACACGTGTTAAGGGATACTCTACTTTTTGGATGTGTTATAAAAGGCGATCTCTGAGTATCAACCACTTTAAAAATAATTCGTATTTGATCAAGCTTAATACAAAAAGAAAAGTAGCTAATTTATTATTTTTAGCTTTTTATACTATATAAAAACCCATATTTTATTAGAATTTTCATGAATACTATGAATTAAATGTGTGTCACCTCAGGCCCGTGGAAAAAGATCATATAATTCATCACTTACCACAAATCTTTTACAGTACTATAAAAATGTAAGGTGCAATTTGAACATTTGTTCATTGTTTAACAAGAAATATTTGCTTACACATATTTTCTCAGAGCATAGGTCTCTCCTCTTACACTGAGATATTAGTGACTATCATCCAGCCTTGGCAAAATTGTCAATATAAAGAAATAGGCACCATAGTTGATTTAAAGGCATCTTACAGTGACTAGTTCAAACTTAATGGTTCCACTTGTGTAAACTGAGGTTGGAAAAAACAATTACCAAACTCAATACTTTGGGTGTGAATTTAATTTTAATCTGCAACTTCCTGAATGCTTTTTTGAGGAGAAAGGAGCTATTCCTTAATCAGACTGTCATTCAAGCTAACACATACAGGATATTCCAAAACCTAATGGAATAGAGATCTTTCTCTATAAAAGTCTGAAAAGGCCATATTTAAATTGGAAAAGTTCTTCAGAAATAAAAAAAAGAAAAAAAATGAAATCCAAATATTTATGATTGGTGGAGCTCAGTACACTTAGTATGAGTATTCTATGGTTCTCTTCATACCATACATAAGTTTTAAAATGGAAAAGAACACGGCTGTAGAAAAATCCCAATAAGCTGAAACGTTTGGACCCATTCCAGCAAAGTTAAGATTGTTGTTCGTCTATTTGATTTTTTACCACGCAAAGAACTAGTGCAGAAAATCCAATAGCTCACAGGACTGAAATCTCAACAACTATTGCAAAAGTGCTAATAACTTCAATTCTTTTTTCCAGCTTATAATGCCATGTATTACATTTGCCAGTGAGGAAGTCTCTGAAGGTTTAATTATCTAAATTTGTGCCTGACTTGAGAGACAAACCAAGAGGTCATTAAATACAAACTAATGAATTAATTACTCTTCAGCTTCTTCAAAGCGAAAAAGAGATCACCTACAGTACTTTTCTGTTTGTTTACAATACTTAAACATTATCCACAAATGTGAATCATAAAGAAATGTGAGACAAAAAATGATGACTTTTGAGCAAAAAGAAGCAGTAAGAAGCAAGCAGTTAACCAAAGATGTATTCTATTTTGTTTTTAAATCTTCACAAGTAGTTTTATTTCTTCGCGCGGTTCTGGAAAGAATGGAAGGAAGCTGACATTATTTGCTACTGAAATGAATATCTCCTCTGTTTCATATAATTTCCAAATGAAGTTTGCTAGACTTATTGAATCAAATTTAAATGAAAATACATTAAATGAAAAATCTAAATATTAATCACAGCTTCAATTCTCAAGCCCACTTGTAATCTGGATGGATTTTCATAAAACAAACAGAATCATGCATGGATTGTAAATCTTCATGAAATAAGAAGTTCTAGTGAAAGTCTTTCCAGGGTATGGTTAGTTCACAAGTAAATGCAGAGACACAATTTTGATGGGGAGGGGGGTGTGTGGTTGTTGGCTGTTTTGCTATAGACCAATTTCTTTTAAAATATTTTGATGTGCTTCTTCACAAAAATAAATGAATCTTCAGCCATTTATTTGAGTAAAGATTTTGTTTCTAACATTCCTAATAGTGTTCCTAATGGTCTCTGTCAGTTAAAGGTATGTGTTTAAAAGCATTATCTGAAAGAAAAAGCAGCAGAAGGAAAGAGTCAGTATTAGCAGCTATTTGAAACTCCACCACTTGTATTTGTATGTGACAGTGTGTTTATGTGCAAAAGAAGTTTAGTGGTTTAGGTATGAGTGCTACATAAGTTCATTTCAATCACATTTAGTTTATTCATTCTGTTTCATTCTGAAGGAACAAATTCATTCTGATCATTTCATCTATGGCTGAGAAAATTGAACTCTAACAGATTGCACTCCCAGAAGAAATTGCTTGCTGTTAGAGCTGCAAGTAATTGTTAAACTCCCACATGCCTCAGGGGAGAAAGCATGTCCTTGATTAGAAAAGCAAGTGGGGGGAGGGAGAGAATGAGAGAAACCATGCTTCTATTTAATGAGTATGGTGGCATTGTGTATTAAATGCTCTGGACAACTAAGTAATATTTTCTATTTTTAACTAGAATATTAATTCATATTTAAAGTAAATATTAATATTTAGAGTCTATACTTTTTTTCTGACTGAAAGGTAGATGTCCTTTTAATACAAAATGAGCTGTTAGTGAGCAGATAAACACAAAGTGCTAAAACACCTACTTCTATTCATTCTTATTCTTATTAAATTATACATTTCTGACAACTCAGCAGTGAAGACAAGTTTAGTTGTTCTCTCCTGAAAAAAAAATATATTGCTGAAAATTCAATCCATGGTAACAAGAATGTTTTGATGGTTTCTAAGATTGCAAAGAATATGATTACTGAAACTTGTGTGAAGGAGAATATTTTTCATATTTCTGTTATAATCCAAGTGAGACCCATTTACACACTAACCAGCATAAATTAGAGAATGAAAGTTACAAAGGCCTACATTCATTCAAGACTCAAAATTTGTATGGGATCTTTCTTTGTACACAAAACTGTAAGAGATGTGTATACAGTGGTCATGATTTTTAATTAATTACTTAAATGTATTTACAGTCCATATTTGAAGATAGAAACAGCGCAATCATACTAGATCCCTAGAAATCTTTGTTGCTATTGAACAGAAGATACAGAGCATAAATATTCTTGAATTCTCAGACTTTGAGAACACAACTAAAATTAAGTACATGGGTAGAAGAGGAAGTAAATTTATGGGCTAGAGTTCAACCTAGCTTAGAAAGCTTCAAATAGTAACAGATGAAGCTCCTCTCAAAGATAAGGAGAATTCGCTTTTTTTTTATTTTTTTTTTTTTCCCTAGATCACTAAATCTTGAGAGCGTTGAGAAAATGCTGTGTGGTAGTCCTCAGAGGAACTTGAGGTTTAGGTTTAGGAAATCTAGAACATTTATTTCTAATTATCTCCCTGTAGTAATTACAGTTGCCGACCCAGACTTGTTTGGGGCAATTAACTATCAGACCCATCTAAGCAGCAGGAATTTCAGGCTATGAAGTTTTCAAGTTTGACCAACAGTCTCTGTTTTTCAGAAAAGTGTTTTAAGAGCCAAGTAATGCCACAGAGGGGACCTTAGCTCCCGGCTGCACCACTGTGAATCAAAGTTAATAGGAGTTTGACACTAAGATCTAATAGGAAGGAAAGCCTTTTAGCATTAGGAAAGCTTGATTTCTTTTCTTATATTGAGGGACTGAACGGTATGTTTTTCAAGCAAAAGTTAGAGGACAGAAGTGTATCCACACAAGAAGGAATCAAAGGATTTCCATTCTCAGAGGAAGCCTTCCCAGATTAATGCATGTACAGGTTTTCTGTTGTTCATTCTTTCTCTAGTCTTCTTGCTTTATGACTCACCTTCAGAAGAGTGACTCCGTATCACACTTCCCTGTAACCTAGTGGAAAGGATATTTTCTAGTAGAGCAAAACCAAATGGGCTGAACCTCCGTATGTTCATTGAAAGCCAAAAGCCTGAACATCTCATTACCAAGACCAGGCATGAATTAAAAGAATTATATGAAGAAAAAAAACACATTCTTTATTTTGTTACATATTTACTCGTAAAAGGAATTTTCTGAGTCGACTCAGTAAATTGAAATACACTGCTCTTATCAGCTCATTCTAGGCAGTTCCTAGCTCATCAAAAGTTTTCAGTTCTTTTCTTTCTTCCTCCTCCCTCCTTCCTTCCACTCTTTCTCTTTTGCTCTTTCCTTCTTTTCTTGCTGCCCCTTCCTCTTCCCCTTCCTCTTCCTCTTCCTCTTCCCCTTCCCCAACCAAATAGCAGACAGATTTCCCTCTTGTAATATTCTATGGTTTGTTAGTGAGGATAAGAACATGACAAATAACCCCATCAAGCCACCTAGAATACTTATATAATCAATATGAAGCAAGATGTAGATGTTTAAATATCTGCTGTAAATTACCATTATTCACAGTGTTTTTACGCTTTGTAATTTTATCTCTGAGTTTTCATCACCTTGGATATGGGTAATTATTTTACTCTTACTATATTTTAGGAAATTCTTCTTACTCTATTAAATTTTGAAGTTTTGCTCTTTCTTGAAGAAGGGCACCCTGCACTGAAAAAAGATAGGCAACAGTATTAATAAGATGTAGCTTGATGCCAGTTGGTTCTCAAATAGTAAATTTTCAGAAAGCTAGTTGAGAATAACTAAAGCTATTTGAAAAGATGGGCCCAATCTGCTCAGTGGTTTTAGATTTGCTTGAAACTTGTAAGAAAAGTAATGCAAAGAAAAGGCTTAATGAATTAAAGGGTACGGTGTAAAGACGCCAGTTATTGGAATGTGTGAATTCTCCCACTGCTTAAAAACACACCACCCAATGTCCATTTTACACAGAGTTCGCATTGATGCATCCCACTGAGTTGGTTTTGTTAAAAATAATGCATATATTAACCTGCATGTATTTAGACAAATATTGCAGTAAGATTCAGACCCAGATATTCTTCCATATGACTGCCATATTCAGTGAACTACAGTATCATTGCAGTATTTTCCTCTCTCTAGTGCAAAAAATAATTACACAAGGTAAAATTAATACATTTTAACCAGAAGGATTGTAACTTTTTTTTCCCCAGGAATATACAATAGAGCTTTTATTTGAGAGACACAGATGCAGATTCATGTGAGCAAAAGGAAATTAAAGGAAAAATTTCCCCTTTTGTGAAGCATATGTTATTGCTGCCAAGCTACTAGATATAAGGGAAGCACCACATTTTTCTCTTCTAGTTTTGTGAATCTTTGTTTCGTTTGATACTTTTATCAGTCCAGGGTATTGAGGTAATCAAACCAAGAAGAAAGAGTATTTAATAACTTATAGAAATTGTTAACAATCTCCCTCTCTACTAAATAATTTGTTGGCATGCCAAGGCCCATTTTAAAAAGTTTTGATTTTTGGTATCCCAAAATACCTGACACTGTTTTCAGGAGAAAAGTTATTAGCAAGTCAAGTACAGCACAACTAGCCTCTAATATATCCTAAAAGTATAGAGTGGGACTGTATTGATTCATTTTAGTGTAACAAAAAAGGGACTAATCTAAAAATTACAATTGTTGATATTGTAGTTATGAAATCAATAACATGATCATTTGCAAATAGCTGGAAGTATTCAAACATTTATCAGAATTCATGGGGTTAAGTATAGTACACATATTCCTAGAATTTTTTCTAATGTTGGCTCTATTCACAGATTTAAGAAAAGAGCACTACAGATGAAAAGTATAATTTGTTTACTGTTTTCATTTCTCAAAATCTCTCAACCATGTTAGACAAGAGACATTAAATAAAGTAAATCTATTAGTAAGGGAGGAAAAGCTGTCTGTTTCTAACCATTATACTATTAGGAAACTAATGAAAAATATATTACATCACCAGTAAACAACTAGGATTCACTAAGACAAAAAGAAGAACAAAATTGTAAGTCACATCATGAGAACATTCTGTTATCTTTGCAAACAAATTTTAAAGCATTTATACTACCTTCCCTGCCATTTTGAAGGATTACTTGTAATATGAAATGGCATCAGACGTGCCACTCAGTCTCCCAGGTGTAAATCCAAGGTAACATCTGTAAATTTATGTTCTTGAAAACGACTGTGGTTTCAGTTGCTGTAAGTATTTTGTATCACCGATAGCCTTTGAAATACCGGTTAAAATAGCTGTATAAACATTGACAACCTATGCCTACATAGATATATTTACCTAGCTAAAACCTAGGAAATTACAACTTTCTGAACAGAAAAGTTAATACAATGAATGCACTTAACATACAATTCTTTGGGTATTTAATAAAAAAAAACCCACAAGTGAAAAAAAAACAACAGCTATTTGGATTATATTATTTCAACTACAAACTTTATTTACCAGATTTTTTTTTTCAGAATTGTCATACTGTATTTTTAGTACCTAATGCTACACACTCGAGTTTCTGAAATCCAAGAAAACTGTTGTATGATAGCAGTAAACAGGTTTCCTTTTCTTTTCCCTAATCTTGAATTTTGTATTTTATGATTGAAGACCTACACTCTGCTGCCCATGAGAAACAAAAATGTTCTTGTTCACTGTAACAGGATTTAACACATATCAATTGTAATACTATTTTCAATAGATATTTGTGCAGAACTAATACTTAATACAATAATCCAGCTAGGATTCATGGCAACAATGTTTAAAAAGCAATTTTTGCTAAATATATGGAACTTGAAATGTATAAAATAAAAGAATTTGATAAGTATTTCTATAAAAGAACTAATTCTTTTTTTTTTTTTTCTGCTTAACTGCTATGATTCCTACTTTGTCTTAGCATATACTGGACAGTGTATTGGTTTCTGTTTTAACTGTAAGGTTTGAACTGTACCCTTATCACAAGTTCATATTGATTTAACTCAGAGAATAGTATCCTAAAGGGACAAAATTTTGATTAAATAATGACTCCAGGATCTCATCCTCTTTTGATACAATAACGTGTTAATATATTATCAAGAAAAAGGAAAGGGAAGTCAATTTCTCCTTCACTGAAAAAAACTACATCATTATCCTCCATCAAAAGCAATTATATCGATTTCCAAATGATTCTTCTCCTCAAACACATAACAAAATAAAACCACAATAATAGATATGGTGAAATTAATAAAACAGTCAACCAAATATAAAAATTACTAGGTCTGATCTTCAAGCTATCCCTATTAAAAGAAGTTCCAAAATAGCATGCACAGCAATGTAGAAATTGAGTGACTTCAACTGAAAAAGGGGATTCAATCAGATATTGTTCAGTTTATCTTGAATGGAGAAATCCTACAGGCACATTCTCAAAGGTTTTCCAGATCAGTTTTAGGCAGGGAAAATTGGTTCAACTTCTATACAAACACACATTGAAAAATTTTCTGAAGGTTTTCCTATTCTTATTCTAGTATAGAATGCATATCAAGAAAAAAATGCCTTTTTTTAGTCATGTTCAGGATCATCTTTATATTATTTTACAGAAAATTAAATTTTTGATGTGGAAGATTTCTTTAGTATTTCATCTGTTTTCTCTATAATGAACAATTGGCCCTATATGTTACTTATATCAGATGTATATAGTACAGCAGTTTTTGTTAAATAGTGTGGAAAACTCAATTTCTGTTTGATACCTTCTTAAACAAATGGCAGTAATATAGGACTAATTCTTCTTTCAGTGAAACTAGAAAGGAAAATTATTTATTCATAAGGTATCGCACAAAATTCATTAGCACAGCTGTTACTGTCTGCACAAAGAATTCCAAATGAGCATGATGGGTTATAAATTTAAATTAAAATTGATTAGTAATGCAAATCTTAATGACTGCAGAAACAGGACTATGTAAAGTCATGACATTGTGTACAGTATTTCTCTCTTATGAGCTATTTAAAAAATATCTTCATGGATAGTGTCAAACTGTATCTGTGGAGGTATATCAGAAATGAGCCAAAACTCACACATATCATTAGTGGCCATAGAAGCCACTTAGTGAACAAACCTGCTAGTGTATACTCTGTGCCAGGGGAAACAGTCTTGTCTAACGCTCTTTCCAGGATACTTTCGGAATATGTAAATTATGTTTCTCTGACTTAATTTTCATTAGCAGTTCAGCTAATATATTTAATGCTGTTAATATATCTACTTAAATGCTTAAGATCTCAAATCATCTGTTCATTTTCAAAAGTGATAAACGTACTATGAGATACAGCTAATGTACTATTATGCTAAAAAGTGTTTTGGCAAAATGGACACATATTTTTCAAACTTTGTTGCAAATTTGTGGTTTGTTAAGTTAGCTTTACAAAAGCATGGCCAAAATTCACATATTCGGCTCAATTCCAATTGGAACAGTAATTCTTGTCTCTAATTAGAGCACCCTTTGACACACCTATTAATTACATGTTACATTATAAAATATATTTAGAAATTACAGTGAGAAGAAAAAGTACAAAGCTCGATTACAGTTTTAAGATCATGTTCACGCTCACGAAAGACTTTATTCCAACTCCAGGAATCCTTAACAAACATTTATTTATGATCCAGAAAAAATTACAATACTTTTTTTTTATTATTTTTAAAATTAAATAACAGAGAGGAGTGTCTTGGTCATTTCAATTTGTGGGTTCAGCAAATTCCACTACTGAAACAGTAAAAGAAAAGCAGCGACAACTAGCGAGGTAAAATTCTATGTAAAGCTGAGAGAAAGAAGACATTTCTGAAATTATGAAACTGTTATACCTCTGAAAAAATAAGCTGCCCCTGCTGCTACCATCTATCTCAAAGGGGAAATTATCCATTTTGTCATTTCATTTCTCTTCAAAACAAATGATTAATTAAACTTTTAGGTTTCAACTGTGAGAACAGAATTACACTTAATCTTGTGGCTATTTTATAGGAATACGTTTCAAGAAAAACATATGCTGCCAATTCAAATGAATGAGGAATTATCTTGACCTTGCTGCTTGCTGCAGCGGGAATATTTCTCTTTTGAATACATATTTGTGACGAACAGCAGTTATTTAGATGGCAGACTGGAACTACTCAACTTCAGGAAAAGTATTCAGAAAATAAATTTGAAACAAAAATAAAAAAAGAAGTTCTTTTTGCAAGGTAGACAGGAATTTTGAGAAATATGGGACAACTGGGAAGGATATGTATAAAAAGTCAGATGTGAAGGGGAACAAGCATAAGAAGAAATGAGATACAGAGAGGAGTGGCATATGTGCTGAAAATATGAGGAGTAAAACATCAAGCTGAGTGCATTATTTAGATAGAATAGTGTCATGGTTTGATGTGGAGGGGGGGGTGGTTCTGGTGGCAGGAGAGGGGTTTTGCTCCCTGCGACCTCCCTGGTTTTGGAACCGGGTTAGGCTTAGTTCTGGCCACCAGATCAGACTGCCATCCCCCTCGAGGTTGAGCCAATAGGGCGCCTCTGCGAATTGCCCTATTTAAGTCAGGACAAGGGAACCGGAAAAGGTGCTTCGCCCAGGATCGAGCAGAGAAGGGAGGAGGGCACTGCCCCCGCTCCCTGGCTCCCGGCCGGGCAGCTGCCTGCGTTGGGCCAGCGCCGCCCACGGAGAATGGCGGCGGCGGAGCCAGCTGGGGAACTCGGGGGCACCCCACTCCCAGGGTGCCCACTGGGCTGAGTTCACCTGGAGAGGACTGAGATCTGAGAGAAACAGCTGCATCGACAGCAGGTCAGTGAGGATGGAGCGGGAGGAGGTGTGCCGGAGCCGAGTTTCCCCTGCGGCTGATGGTGAGATGGCAGGCGGCCCCCCTGCAACCAGGACGGCCTCGGTGGAGCAGAGACTCACTCGCAGCCCGTGGAGAGAAGATGCCTGAGCCTGAGGATGGTCGTGTTGGGGTGCACGGCAAGGCAGAGAGGCATCTGGAGTCTGCGTGACGACCCACGCTGGAGCGAGTGGCTACAGCTCCCTAAGTACCCAAGACTGTGGTAAAGCCCACACCGGAGCAATCTGTGAGGAAGGATTGTTTCCAGTGGGCTGGACTCACGCTGGAGAAGTTTGTGAATTTTTCCTCGTGGGTAGGGGATCCATTGGAGCAGGGGAAAAGGGTGTAAGGACTCCTTCTCCTTTAAGAAAGAAGCAGCAGTAACAGCACGGAATGAACTGACCTGCACTCCCCCAGTCCCTGCCCCCTGTGCTGCTGGGGGGAGGAGGTAGAGCCGGGAGGAAAAGGAAGGGGTGGGGGGGGAAGGTGTCGGTTTTAAGATCTGGTTTTGTTTCTTTCTGTTCTCTCAAGTAATCGGTTTTTGTTTCCCTTTGTCCTTCTAAGTAATCATTAATAAACTGTTTTGCTTTGAGAAAAGCTCTGCCTGTTTTGCCCAGGACCATGGTTGGTGGGTGCTCCCTCTTTTCTTGTCTCAACCCTCAGTCCCTTTGTGTTTTTTTTTCTCTCCTCTCTACTTTACTGGAGAAGGAGAGACTGTGTGAGTTTTAGTTGCTGGATCAGCCTAAAACCACGAGAAATAGAAATAATAAAGATGTGAAAAAAAAGATGAAAAAATTTCTTATTAATAAGCAAAAGCTACATCACTATGTACGTAAAAAAGTTTTGATAGATCTAAGAAAGGAAGGAAAGCATAAGCCATTTACAGATTTTGTCACTTGCAAATTACATGAGCATCCCAAAAGAGTGTCAATGAAAAATCTATACTCTACAAGGATGTCATTCTTTTTACATGACATGCTTTACAGAAAGGAAGGGTAGGACCAGATCTACTATCAAAGAAGACTCAGACAGTTATATAAAAAAATCTCATAGAACTGTTTTTTTTGATTGTGTATTTATGGGACTTAAACATAGGAGCTCAAAAAATATAAAATAATTCTGAAATAAACCTGCAGAAATATAAAAATGGATCCAAGTTTAGGTAGCTAAAACTCATTTAATTAGAAAGGAAAAAAAATGCTTTACTATTTGATGTACAACCATTTGGGCAGAAAGAAGCTCAGAGAAAAATGTAAATCCAAAGTTAGAAATTCAATTGGTCACTCCACTGAAAATCATAAGCTCATTCAATCACTGTTCACTTTTCTGTGAAATATGTTTGTATATCGTTTCCTGTTCAGCTAATAATATGATGGCTATCTGTGCACCATCTGTTAATCTTCTAGGGAACAACTTTGGTATCATCAGTTTCATTGTGAAGTGCTAAATAAGCTAAGCGTTGGCTCTTTCACAATCCTTACACCTTGTATTTCAAATAGCAACTGAATAAGAACAGTGAAGTTCTTCCATCAACTGAATGAGAAAAGTGAAGTTCTTCCATCATTTGAAGATCTTTTGGTCAACTGTCTCCTCTCCTGGCACTATACACAACCAGCTGCCTAAAATTTCTCTGTAAAAGCTGTTTTCATTTTTGTATCAACATTTCCACACTGCTGAATAATAACAGAATTTTGAGGACTTGCAATTCTGCTGCTAGAGGAGAAAAAAATTCAGAAGTTGGGAAGCACATTTTGGCTATAAATATAATGTGTGCTAGCTACACATCATATGACACATACAAAATACCAGGCAGGAATATTTAAAAAAAAAAAAAAATTATGTTATTTGCAACATTTGGATGTTCGAGATTGGCTTTCAATTGCTGTACTAACCAAGAGCCTAAAAGAACCTAAAGATAGCTTTTATTTTTATTGCTTCTTCTCTCTCTCTTTTTTTTTTTTTTGTGTATGTGTGTGTGAGAGCATTGTTTTTCTCCAAACTTATTAATCAATTCCACATACATGCAATGTTTAATGCTTATGCTCGTTGGTGTAGGGTCTATCCAAATACTGATAAATTTCACCATATAAAGAAAGAAAATTATGTGTAACAGTATTATCAACATTATAAAGGAAAATAAGACATAGTAAGGGAAAATAATGAAGGGCTATGTCGCATTAGATCATGTAATAACTTAAAGGGTAGAACTTTGCTGTCAAATGCAGACACTGTGCAGAACAAATACTTTCTAACCAGGATCTTCAATAGAAGATAAAATTACCTGACATGCAATGTAAAATCAAATTTCAAAGGAAAAAATATGCATATTTTTTCCGTCTTTCAAGGAATACATTTTTGTTTCTCACTTTGACACTGAACTTCTTTGAACACCTCGGGCCTTTTCTAAAATGAAAAAAATCAAAGGAATTTGTGGTAGAGCTACTTGCCTTAAATTATAAGTTCAAAGATTAGATGACCTTGAATACATTTTAGCTCTTCAACTGAAATAAATAATATAGATACTGAACCTGAAAAAAGCTTAATATTACACAGTAGGATGTCTGAATCTTAAAATATACTGCTGTCTCTAAAACCCTATGATACAAATATGCATCAATTTAGAGTCAGAAAAAAAAAGAAATAAAAGGAAAAATAAGAAGAATCCTAGAATCATTCTTGCTGAATAAAACCTCTTTCTGATTATAAAGCATGCAGAAAATTAAAAACAAGAAAATACATGGTCATCTGTAAGTCTTCAATGTTTTCTGGACAAAATTTCGAAACACTTAAATTTTAAAACACTTTAATGGTGCAAGATTTTGAGAAGTTAACTTCTTCATAATAAATATTGTCAAACATAGTAACATTTGGCATCTTGTCATCCCTGACTTTTATACACTTAAGTATTTTTGGGTTCTGTGACAGTAAATCTAAAGGATGATGTCTTAAATTCTTTAGTATAAGTTTCTGTGTTTTGAAGAAGGCATTCTATTAGACATCCTTATCTTTTTTGCCAAAATAAGCAAGAATTTAGATTAAGAATAAATATAAAAGTCCACAACTTTTCAACCTGAGCAACCACCCCTGTCAGTAATGGCTCTGAGTATACGCTAAAAATTGATCTTAAGCCTTAGGCCTCACAAGCCTAAGGGTTGAAGGGAAACAACACTAACAGTGTAGAAAAAAAGATGGAATCAAGAAATACAAAATAAAATTATTCTTAAAAAAAATAAAAGAAAACAACATACATCAGTCAATCTCTGATTCTATTAAGAGTTGTTAAAATAACTGAAGTTTTATGATAAAATAGTACTGAAAATGAAAGTGGAAGGAAAGTGAAGAGGACATTTCGTGATCTAAGACTTGAAGCAAAAGATAAGAACCAGTGAAACAGAAGCCCAACAAAATGTTAGGAGGAATACTAATAAGGCAAAAATAATGTTTGTGGAAGATAATTCACTAGTGAACCTTTATAGGTTATAAATAGTGAATGAATAGTGACAAGTGTAGCAAGTAATTAATGAAAGAAGAAAAAAATATAAGAAAAATAAACCCAAAGTAGCTCATTTCACATCAGCTGGTCCACACCTTGTGCACCATTGACTACTACGGAAGTAACTGAGTTTGGCTAGTTGTGATGTTTTAAAAACAGACACAGGATATTAAAGGATTATTGGAGTATTGGACACATACTTTCCTTACATATCATCGAAACTGTTCTTTCCTCATAGAAATTTACATGAGTAAATCCTGAGGCACCTGCTGCCTATAACAAACATCTAAAATAAAACAATCAAATCGAGCAACCTTAAATAATTTTTCAAATCTTGTTATAAAATTGCTGAAATCTTTAAACTTACTTATACCTTTTCAAAGACAAAATCTACTTCAACTGCAATAATTATATGGGAAAACAAGGCAATTTATATATTTTTTAAATTTAATATAGCTCAGGATGTGTAAATAGATTTTAGCTTGACAGATTGTAATACCCTTTTTTTAAGGCCTTCACTGGGGTATGTTTTCTGTATTAGATGTCTTCCTTTACTGTTTTTTATCCTCTTTCCTTCCATCTTTTCAATTACATATAACTTTATGGTCTTTTATACATCTATTCGTAGACCTTGAACCACCTCCCAGAGAATGCCAGCAGTTCCAATTTGCTCCCAGCTCTGCTAGAAATCTATCTTTTTTCTGATACATTTTACCCTTAAGACCTTGTTGCACTTCAGTGGTAAATTTATGTGCACAGTAAATCAACCTATACTGTTTCCAGCCTATGCCTTTAGATTGCTAATGGAAAGTCACAGTTTACCTCATATATTGTACCATGTTCTGTTATAACACTTCAGTATCTCTATTTCTTAGGACTGGCTGAGAAACAAAGTTTTGACATCAGTTTCTGTCCACCATTGGTCTGTAAATAAATAATGTTGACATTTTTCATAAGAAAGGAAAAGAAAATAAGAATTCCTCTAATGATGTGTGGAAGCAGGTAGCAAACTTTTCCTGGATGGATGAAAGCTTAAGACCTTTATCACCTTATTACGAGTAGAGACTCAATTGCTGCTCACCTATTTGGTGAGAAAGGAATGTTCAGGCTATAAAGGTAGTTAATTCCTCTTGTTGATGTTATTTCCTATACATTATCAAATATTCCAGAGGAGAAAGAAAAGTTGAAAAATCATTAATCTTATATCTGTTGTATAGGAATATCACCTGGCATAAAAGAAACCCAAATGAACTCACTCTACCAAATCAGAGAGAGAGAGATTTGTTCTTAGAGCTCCAACAGTCCAGAACCGATCCCTTACCATTGTTCTTTTCTCAGGGGGTTTGTATATGGATATGACAAGATACTTAGTTTTGGACTCAGAAAAGCTTTTATGACGATGTTTTTATTAAAACAGCTCTATTTTAATGAAAGAATTTTCAATAACTGCCATTTTCCTTTTTTAAAAAATAATTCTCAACTATATCCATTATGTGTCATACACAAAATAACGAAGGCAGTGAGGATATAATTAGATTTCTATCATCTCGATAATCTTGTTAACTAAATTCTTGTCTGAAAGTTGTAAAAAAAATACATGTAGCACAGGAAATACAGAATAAGACTTTATTAATATTAGCTAACCATCAAAATATTCATTAATCTTCTTACACACTGTGTGTAAATAATCTTCAATATTTCCAAAAGCAGCAACCTTTCAGCTCTTATGAAGAATGATTCCTTTTTCGCTTTCATAAATAAGAAGTAAACTGCTAGTTATTTATACATACATTTACACATATCAAAACAAAAACAAACAAACAAAGGAATTGTATGGAATTATTCACTACATTATTTTTATAAAAAAATAAATCAGGAGCAGACAAAGTAAATAAAGTACTACTGATAAAATAAACTGCACTTAGGATCCCTATCCTTGATTCTTTAAAAAGTTTTTTTTAACATGTCATGGACTGATTTTTCTGTTAATGTTTATTATTATAAAAGACCAGTGGAGTGAATCAGGTAGTTAACTAGAAAGAAATAAAATCTTTCCTTTACTGCATTACCTGCCTCAAAGATTGAGTTTTTTAAATGATGATGTCAAAAATAAATCTTAGATAATAAGAACCCATTAATAGCCTAAATATTTCCAATATTTCACAGAATATATTTTCTTTTCCCTTATTTTTTAATCATTAATCCATAATTTTGCAGAATCCATGACATGATTATTTTTTACAAGATCCTAGTTATGACTGTTGTCACTCATCACACTAATATTTTACCCTGTACATTCTGCATCTAATTTTAAATCAAACCATAGAGCTAACTTTGTCTGCTCAGATGAGTAGTTCTCTGCACCTTCACAGTCACACTTATGAGCGTAACCAATAAGTACTTCTTCTGTGTTGATAAATTGATAATTGTGATAAAATTATCTTTGAGGCATATTTGTAGCTATCTCAGTGAGAGCTGACCATCACTTGAAAATGGGGAACCTGCAGTGTCATTGACATATGTAATCAGAAATTAATTGTTCTTTTTCCTCTTTTTTTCTTTTTTCCCCTTGAAAGCATGTGTAATGAATTCTGAGTCAAGACTGACTCATGTTCTCTCTCTAGAAACAAATTCATTGGTAAATGAAAACAACCATAAGGAACAGAAACAGAAGCTACAGGATCTGCAGAAAAAAACAGTTTGTTTTTTTTTGGAGCTCATCGTAAAGTGTCAAATGCCTTGACTAAAAAAACTTCATTCATGACAAATGACATAAACTGGATAATACTTGTTTTCTTATGTTTTCTCTCAGCCCACCAAGAGTCAGAGTTGTACAGACTTAATGGACTATCATTGTTCTGGTTATCAGTTTTCAAATCTTGCTCTATCTTTGATGCATTTGATGGCTTCACTACTCTGCTAGGTGGGATGTTGACTACCAGCTGTCTTCAAATAATCTTACAGGATAATCAAGGTGTTTATTCCTTCTGTTTTTTGAGTACTCAGTTTATGAAAAATCCCTGATGAGTCCCAGTATTAATAAAGAAACCTCTATTTTAATTTTCTGAAGAGGAAAAATAACATTTTTTTCAGAGACACTGTTTGGGAAATTGGCTAAACAATTCCAGGTCAAGAATTGTTGTTAAAAATATTTTAATCATAGGAATATTTCAGTATTTATAGTTTTCTAAATTCTCCATCAGAAGATGGGATCAGAACTGAGAACTGAGCTGTAATTAGTAAATGTACAGCTGTACATGAAATAGTATGACAAAGACTAGAAATATGTTAAGGCATTTAAAATGTTTGAAAGCAAATAAAAATGTTCTAGGCTTTGCCACTGTAAATGTCATCTAATTTTGTTCATAATGATAATACCTACTACATCTTTCGGATATCTTACAAGTGAGTGAAAACATACCAGAAAACACATCCTATAACTAGTGTGAAAAAAATGTTAAAATTCGAAAGAAGAAATAAAGATTAAAAAATATAGTTACTCATTTCTGGATGTCGGATGAAATCTTTAGATCTGAAAAGGTTCTAACCATCAGATCCAGATGAAGAGCTATGCCTTTCTTTGGACAAATTGAGAGACACTTCCCTCTGATTTTCAGGTATCCTTGGTTTTACAAGTATGTTCATGTACAAGCCAAGTGTTCACAAGTCTCCTTTGCACTGAAACAGGCATAGATAGAGAAGAAACTCGGATGTATGCAGATAACAGCTCTCAGATGTGATTCTCAGGCATCATTTTGTTGAGAAACAGAGAACAGAAAGAATACAGAGAAAAAAATCTAAAAATAAAAAATATATTAGATATAGCAGTTAAATATATATATAACCATATAGTCTGTGGCAAATGGTGTCCTGTAAATTTAATGAACAAGCTTACTTACAGCTAAGATTGGACTGAACAGTGATGTTAAAGCTAACTGAGTAAATTAACAGACAGAAGAAAGAAAGAAAAATATCCGAGCAATTTTGGAAGTCACATATATTTTCAACTCAAAATATGAAACAAAACAATTTTAATTTCCCTCAGCTTTGTGCTACAGACTCTTACATTGACTAATATTTCCACATGGATTATGAACTCTACAGCTATCTATATATTGCATATTGTTTGTCTTTCCCCTAATCTAGTTGTGTTTGATAAGACCAAAAGAAGCCTGTCAAACCTATAGTTTGTTAGATACATCTAAATCTATCCAACACGTCACCACCCATTTTTTACCTAGAGCTTCTCAGACATGAGTACATATTTCACTGTGGATTTACCTGCACATATAGTTCCACCTCTATTTATATAACAGATAAAACAGTGATCTCTCTCTCTTATCTGACACTCGAGGACAAAATAACCTTCTGAAAAAAGATTTCAGGGCACCCATAATGATCCAGCAATGACCTTCTTAACCTCTGTGGTCCAGCCAAAGGTTTAGTTGTCTCCCTCCCCAAGCCATATGATCAATATACATTACCTCTTATTGTATATGAGTGTGATTTTCCTTAAGTGCACAGTATTCTTGTCACAGAAGATAACAAACCTATGAAAATGAGATCCTGTAGCCATATGAAAAGCAGACACGCACATGTCACATCATTCCTGACTGTGGCCTTTGGGACAGATAACCCTATACACTAGTCATATGCACTCTTGCTTTAGCAATATCCTGTGGATCTTCTCCTGTCTTATTTTCCACGTGGCTACAGTTATTTAGCTTAAAGAACATGCAGATATGATTCTTGCAGCTGTTGAATTTTTATGCCTATTCAAAGATTTTGGAACTTTCTAGACTGAAGTATTTATGAACGGAATATGTTTTTACTATGTGATAAAATAGATGGGTTTAAGGGAATTTTAAAATGTTTTTTTAACAGGTCAATGGAATCATTTATACTCTTAACTTTGCTAACAACAAAGATTATAAAAACTAATGCAATATTTCGCTAGTTTATTTTAATGTTAATCCACATAGTTCTAAAGGCCAACATCTGAAACTATGACATTAAACATTATACCAATTTTCATTTCAGTTTTAAAATAAGTGCTTAAGCTTTTTTATTTTTAATTTTTAATTTTAAACGAGTATATAATGTTCCATTTATGAATTCTAACAGAAATAACAGTGATTTACTCTTTCTGCACTCCTTTGAATGGTATTAAATATGTGACCTAAAAAAAATATGAACAATTGACAGACTCAGTTCCTATGGACGGAAAAATGTGAGTATTAAAATAACTGTTTAGAAGAAAGACAAGGTCTTTGCAGATTATGTACCACAAAATCATAGAGTAGTTTGGGTTGGAAGGGACCTTTAAAGGTCATCTAGTCCAACTGCCCTATAGTGAGCAGGGACATCTTCAATTAGCTCAGGTTTCTCAGAGCCTCATCCAGCCTCACCTTGAATGTTCCCAGGATGGGTCATCCACGACTTCTCTGGCAACTTGTTCCAGTGTTTTGTCACCCTCATTGTAAAAAAATTCTTCCTTGTATCTAGTCTAAATCCATTCTCTTTCAGTTTAAAACCATTACCCTTTGTCCTATTACAACAATCTCTGCTAAAAAGTTTGTCATCTTTCTTACAGTCCCCCTGTAATAACTGAAAGGCTGCTATAAGCTCTCC
The DNA here is from genome assembly GCF_009769465.1 of Tauraco erythrolophus. Taxonomy (NCBI): domain Eukaryota; kingdom Metazoa; phylum Chordata; class Aves; order Musophagiformes; family Musophagidae; genus Tauraco; species Tauraco erythrolophus. The sequence goes on from NC_141468.1 coordinate 49,971,316, forward strand.
TCAGAGCCTTCTCTTGTCCGTGCTGAATGATCCCAACTCTCTCAGCCTTTCTTCATAAGAGAGGTGCTCCAGCCCTCTGATCATCTTCATGGCCCTCCTCTGGATCCTCTCCAACAGGTCCGTGTCTTTCCTGTACTAAGGACTCCAGAGCTGGATGCAGTACTCCAGGTGAGGTGTCACCAGTGTAAAGTAGAGGGGCAGAATCCCCTTCCTTGACCTGCTGGCCACACTTCTTTTGATATGGCCCAGATGACAGTTGACTTTCTGAGCTGTGAGAACATGTTGCTGGCTCATGTCCAGTTTTTCATCCACCAGTAGTCCCAAGTCCTTCTCTGCAGGACTTTTCTCAATCCCTTCATCCCTTAGCCTGTATTGATATTGGAGGTTGCCCTGACCCAAAGTGCAGGACCTTGCAATGTATGTCAGCTACAATTTACAACTACAAATGTTAGAGGATGAAGAAATAAATTGACTGACTAAGGGAGCATATTCCTAACTTAGTGGATGATATTTGAAAGTATCTGGTGTATTGAGTCTGAAGCAATTAAAAAATAAGGTTAGGAGACTATAAGTGGATTTTTTTCTATGATGTTGTTTCAGGACATACAATAGAATTTGACAACACACTGCAAAATTGAATTACTACTTTACAAATTTAGGGTGAAAATTTGAGTTCTTCTGGGACTGAACTTTATTACTTAAATTCTTGCTTTATTTAATTCCCACATTTAAAATCAGAGATCTATAATTAAAATGTACGTTTCCACCAATAACAAAACCAGCTAACTATAATAAATTCATATTATTGGAAGGAACATTTTCAGTTAACATATTCACTGGTCTAGTAGCCTTTAACAAAGATATTCTTAAAATCTTTTTAATGCTACTGCATAGATTACAATACGTATGTTTTGATCCATATGCTCAAAGGACAAGAAATGCTATATTATTATAGACTTCTTAAAGTAGTATTAATTTTACACTAAGTAAGAATTTTCTGTTTGAAAAAGTTTTCTGTGACATTTGAATTGATATGCTCTTTGGAAGTCCCCAGAATTTTCATATCTATATTGATGAATTTGGTCCCTAAATGAAATATAATTTGTTTTGCAATAAATCATCTTATGTTAAAACAATATCTCCATTAAATTAATGGCAATTCTTCTATAAATCATAGTGTGTAAATACCTTGTGAACTACTACCACTGCAAAATGGAATTATACTATTGATTTTTCATTCTGACAGGTTAGTAGGACACAGTTCAGATAAGCTTTAATTGATGCCAAGAATAGGATGAATCTATTCAAGCATGAAGAGTAAAACAAAATACTGATTTAGTAGAACAGCAAATTAACAAGCTAGGGGACCTGTCTGCAGATCACATTTTATATAAGATTAATTCCTGGTGTTCCAGAATGGATTGAAACATGCAATTACAATAATTAGCAGCAATTTTGCCCCCTACCAGGATTCAAGAGTGGGAAAGTTACTTTATGAAATGATTGCTCCCAAGAAAATAACCTGTGAAAATAAATTCAAAGAGAAGGAAGTATATAAAGAAGCTGCTCACTGCAGCAATTCAGGGTTCTCTGCCTTGACTGACAGCACATATGAATGACGTCTGTCCATGCCATTTAAGAGTGCTTATTACAAATCACTGCTGCTCTCACAATTTGTAAAGCAGACAGGACGAGACAAGTAGATTAAGGAAGATCTGATCCCATTTCTTGCTATTTGATTAGCCATATACCATTACCATTATTAATGTTCAAAATGTTAGATAGGTATAAAATATTTATAGTTATCCTGATTATAATCAGTACAGGCATCTGGGTTGCAATTCTCAAAAAACAAAGGACTTACTTACTTACACAAAAACTGTGTGGAGCTAGATAAAATTCCTACGCTCATTGAAATTATGGGGAATTTCCTGCTAATTTTCATAAGGTCAGTGTTTCATTTTTCCTAGCAACGTCTACTTTAATCTTTTTTTATACATCAGAAGCAAAAGAAAGTATTCTTGCTAAAGGTACTTTTTTGAAAAAAGGTCATGCTGATTATTCATATCAATGTAATATTTTTTAGACTCTTCATTTTTGTGTGGTGTGTTTAGTCCTGTCTGATACAGAAAAATTAAGTTACTTTTTGGAGAGAGAGAGTAAGGCAGAATAGGAGATGGATTAACAAGTACAAATGTTTTAAATTTTCCTACTGTGAGAAAATTATCTAGTTCACTTATCACACACAGCAATGTTCTGAAATCTTTGATTTGGCTTTAAGCTTTAAGGCTACTTGTATGTACGTGAATATGAAGATAACTTTGAAAAAAATTGGATGGACAAAAAACTATGCAGATAAGATAGATTCAAGCTTTATGTCATCGTATCAGAAAAGTGTAATATACAATGATATAAAACTATGGGAAAAGTGTGCTGTCATCTTCTAATGTAACCGAGTTATTTAGAAAGATATGTATTAAACAATATTAAAATGAAATAATAGTTCATATCCAATACAAAGATTTCTGATTTTCTAATTTTAAAAAATATTTTAAATGAGGAACATTTCACTCTAAATTGGCTGAAGAACAGTTAGATATGATCAGCATTATAATTCAAATTTTAACTAATAAACATATTTTTGTGTATGACTTATTATTACTGAAAAACTATATGTAAAGATCTGGAGACAAGATGTTGAGTGCAATAATACTGAAAAGACCAAATGCAGAGAGAAAATAAATGGACAGAACTCAAACAACCTTCACCATCTGATACTGAAAACTAAATGGATTCACACTGTACAGTGTTCAATAAAATACATTTTTCAATTCAATGTTTTCAAAAAAAAGATATGAGTGGAATTGGAGCTTCCATAGGCACACTAGGAGAAAATTTAAAGTGTTTTGTTGTTTTGTTTGTTTTTTTTTTTTCTGGAAAGGAGGGGAATAGTCTTTGGGTTTGGCAGTGGAGGGGTTTAGTGAAATACAGATCTAAATTACAAGTACTTCAGAAGTTTTCATTGTCCTCTCTGACCCTTAGCCAAAGCTTTGGAACACTAAGAATTTGTTAAGTACAACCATGATCCCCACAGCAAGCTATCACTTTCTCATGAAGGGCAGAAACATTATTTAAATAACTGACATTGAAAATTTGTGTATTTACTAGCTCTTCTATGATACACTTCACTCATCCTCACAAAAAAAATACAAAAATGTTATCATATATTTCTAAACAATTTTGGAGTTGGTACAGTGTGCTTTAAGTGTGTAATTAAGAAACACAGAAAATCATCCACTACAGAACCACGCATGTCTCAAACATACTAGATACAGTCTATTTAGTCTCTAAGAAAATAGACTTTTTTATTTTTTATCTCTGGAGTACCAAAAGAATATGATGTGATAAGCCTTATCTGTCTTTCACTGACAGGTTTGAAAGCCACCACTAAGACCAAGACCAGCAACTGATCTAGAATTGAATCCACCTTTCCATGAAGTTGATGGCAAGACTCTTATGAACGTTAACAAGACTGGGCAAGTCACTTAGAGCTCCTAAGTAAAACACCCCATAATCATGATAAATAAATTTCACATAAGATTCTTGACAGCTGCCAGAGTAAAAGTTGGTTTTTTTTGTCTGCTGAGCTTTGATTTTGAAAGTAGAATAAAAAAGGTGGTGTGTTTCAGGAGCTATTCTTACTATATTACCTTTCAGCGCTTCTATGATCTTAAACAATCTAAGACTATTACAGAAGTGTAATCTTAAAGTCTTACAGTTAGACATTTTTTTAAGATTGTACTAATTTCATGTTACTTGAAATGTTTTTAAAATCTTGTAAAAGAAATAAGGATGCATCACCTAATTGCAATTTGATTTAGTTATTATTCTCTCAAGAAATATTGCATTTATATGTGCTTTCCTTATTCACAGGCAGTGAGGAACAAATTAGAAAAACAGTATATTATCATAACAAAGGGTGAAGCTGGAAATCAAGTCTCAAAGATTTAAAAAGTATAATAGAAGAAAATAATACCTACATCTCATATCAAATATTCTATATTCATGATGACATTAATTTATAATACTCTTTCAACATTTTTGGTTGGGAATATATCAAAAATTATTTCAGTTAACAAGATTAATGTCAATTATCAACAGTACCCTCAAAATACCTACAGTCATCTTTCTCACTTACAGAGAATGTTTAACTCCAAAACATAGAATGTAATTACAATGCTAAATCACAAATCATGGACTGACTCAGCTTTACTTCACAGGCTTCTGAGCTTAGGAAGCTTTTCAAAATATTTCTGTCACACCAGTCTCCTGAAAACTTAATTGCCAATTCTTCAAAGATCATTATCTAAGGATACAATCAAAAGTAAAATACATAATAGACTGTTGTTTCTCTGTATGCAAATCTTTAAATTCTTGCGTGACAAGTCAGGTTGGATTTTAATCTTCAGATTTTTACCTACTTGTTTAGGGAAAAAAAAAAAATTTGTATAGATGTAACTTAAGGAAATCTGTCCAAAGGATTCATAAGTAATTAAATAACTCCCACTGATCCATACTATTTATACCAGCAACATTGATAAAAATTATTTGTCTGAAATACACAAAGGTAGAATTTCTGATTTTTTTGTCCACTTTTTCCAGAGGTTGAAGGTAGCATGAAGGGTCTGACATTTTATGTGTTTTACAAGAAAAAAAACACACCAACACAAAATAATCTGTGTGATTTCCTCCATCTCCTTGCTTGTCCATTACAGAAATAACAATAAAAAACTAATATGCTCTTTTTTACAAATGCATAGACCATGCAGAAAGTAGGCTGTGTAATGTTTACACTCTCACTGTTAAATAGTATATATCTGAGGCAAACTGATTCAGTACTTCAAATAGTCAAATAACTGACTTTTAAATTTACATCAGCGTACTTCGCTTTTAGTGCAAAAGAAAAATGTCATTACAGCTGAGAGGAGTGTCTCATTAGTGTGATTACAGTGGAATATATTTAACAAATCTTAGCAGAAAAGAGCTGTCGTTACTATTTTGTCAATATTCTAAACTATAAAGGCTATTGAAAGATTCTTTCTTTGACATGAGTTTTTCTTTTTCTTACCTTTCCTTTAAGCAAATTTTCCAAATTATCATTTGATTACTTATAACAGGTTAAGAATAAGGTAAGTATGTAAAGTTGAGATGAAGGTCAATTCTACTCACTACTATACGCAGTTCATATATTGAGACTTATGCATTTCTATCTCCTGTTAGTCAGCTAGACTCTGTGCACAATACTGTAAAATCAACTCTTCCCACGTTTTGCAAAGTTATTTAATCTTGAAGATTGTATACTCACTTTACTCACTTCTTTTTTACTTAACTAAGAAAAATTCCAAGGTATTGTGTTTCAGGTTTAAGTGAAATTTAGCAAATACTTCTAGGTAGGTGAATGCCATGCATCACACATTTACCACCAGTATCCTTGATTTCTTTAATACAGAGAAAGCTCAAGAAATATGAGAGAAAAGAAATGGTGCTTCATAGCTTTTTTCTGTACATTGTTGTTCTGTTCCAATTTAAACTGAAGGGAAATTTAGTACTGTTAGAACTAAAATAAGGCCAGCTATCAAAAAGAAAGAAATGTGCAAGGTGTTTAGAAAGTATTAATTTATTTAGTTATATTCATATTAGCCAAAGATCAAAGTAATTAGAATGTCCCTAAACGTAATTACAGCAGGTACTTCAGAAAAAAATTGCCAAGGCATAGAGCATACTTAGTGAACACCACATAAGTATTTTGAAATAACTATTCAAGTAGAAGCAGTAACATTTTAGAACTAACCAGTCATGTTACACTTGCCTCAGCAAAAGAACAACAGGAAACAAATATGCAAGATAAACCTTAATATTTCTAGTTCTTTAAACATCAGAAATCAAAACAGAGACTTTGTACATTAAGTTAGTCAAGCTCTAAATGAGATTGTACTAATACAATTAACCTCTTGTCGTGTTAAGAAACCTGAATGCACTAGGAGAAGGTCTCAAAAAAGTAGGAGTTGATTAGCTCAGTGTGAATATTGGTGAGCTCTCTGCTGAACAACTCTTCATCCTCTTAAAATAATCGCTTATTTTGGCAATAATTTTATTAAGCTATTCTAGTTTAATAATAAGTTTTGTTGCCAAGATGAGAGTTTCCAGATGAAGAACCTGACATATACAAACTGACTGAAAACATACGGTTCCAAGATCCAATTCAAGAAATGTGAGGATGCGAGGCTACTAGTCCTCAAAAGGTTGATATTTGAGGGATGGCCGTAGGCAAAGAAAGAAGCTTCGTATTTAATTCATTCATTGCTGATTTGTTTGTGATTAACTGATGGTTGTTGGCAGTTATGAGAGGAAAGAAAAAATGTAATTTCCAGCAGCTTTGTAACTTTCATGAAGGACATTTGAGTATTGACTTACTTTAATAAATAAATTCATTAAAAGCGAAGGATTTTTTTCTTCACAGGCTCAGAGCAAATAAACAGATTGTCACTGTGATTTTACAGTATTCAGACAGTAAAGTGTATTGACTTAAACAGTCCAGAGAACCATTATATTCTCAATAAGGACTAGAAGAACCTTGGCTGAACAGTACTATTTTTCTATCTTAGAAAACAAAAACTATTCAGGACTTGAGACAGTATGAAGAGATCTTGAGCTAAGATTGTTGTATTGACATGTTGATTGATTGTTGATTGATTGTTGATTGGGCTAAGCTGTTGTATTGACGTGGCACTGCTCAGTAGAAAACATGGAAAATAACTCCAGTTCTTTAGCTATTAACAGAACTATTTAGCTGATCCACTGAAATGGCCATACTAAGGCCAGGATGGAGCTAGTTTAGAGAACTCTTGACATGGTAGCATCAACATATTATAGCTGTTTTATTTCTTCCTCTCTGAAGACATGCTCTTTTGAGTGTGCGCCACTGAAATTCTAGATTTATAGTCAGTCCAGAAGGTTGGTAGCTGCACTGCTATGGTGTCATACTTGGGCAAAGGCAACTTCTACCCTACATTCAAACTTGGCTTGTATGAAGGCACTTAAAGAACTCTTGCTCTTTGTTTCTGATCATGACACAGAGTTTGGTTTCTAGACTGATACTTTTTTATATAGTGTTAAAGGCTGGGCAGTAAGCAGCAGGCAAATTCTAATACAATGCACTTTTATAGTACCTCAACTTTTGCTGAATGGGATTAGTGTGAACTGTCACCATTCTGGGTTTAGTTCACTGATCAAACCCAACAACCTCCTCCTGCTATAGTAAGACAGTTCCTGTTGCTGGAATTATTCTTACAGATTTAGATAACTATGGTTGAGCAAGTCATGTCAGACTTCATTTATCATCACCATAGAGATATGTAGTTCATTTGACACGCTTTGGGATAGGATGAAACATTCCCTAACTTCCTTATCTGTGAAGCCTAGATGCCAGTATCTTTAAAGGGATTCTGCAATGGATAACTCAGAGGTAGACATCTACGCCATGGTATCTATACCTAGGCAGATGATACAAGCCTGTCAGCCTCTTTCAATTGCTCTGTGTAGCCATTCTATTTTGATTCCAAGAAAAAATTTTTTTGCACTCTGTATTACAGAGTATTAGCTATTTTAGGGTAAGCAATAAAAAATTGTTTCCTTGTTTCCAGGAATTCAAACAGTGTTGAAATCTGTAAATATTTTTTTTTCCTAAGCTAAAAGAATACTCCTCTACAAAGGAATATTGCTTCCAAATAATTTTAAAAAGGTACTTAGCATATGCAAGACAAGCATATAAAAGGATTCTGATACTTGCCATACCTGAAAGTGCTGAAATTGTACTTTTCTCTTCTTTCCTCCTATCTATAGTGGCCAAGTAATTAATGGACATGGTTGACATTCTGGAAACAATATCTACTGAAGTCAATGCAATTATGCTGTGCTACTGAAGATTGTCAGTACTGACAACCTCCTTTGAGTTCCCAAGATTCCTTACTGCCTTACTTTTCTGGAGATGAATTAAGAAGCATAAATATATACTAACTAACACGGGAGTTCATTTATTATCTTAACGATGAATACAACTTATGTCAGGAGTTTGAAGAATATTTCATGAAATATCTGTTAGAAGCTATTCATTTAGTTGTAGCAGTTCAAAAGACTTTTAAGTCTAATGCATCTTCCAGGGTGTATGTCATCCATTTCATTTCCCATAATTACTTTTACATCTCTGAGTCATTTAAGTACTGTGGATGAAATGCTAGTACCAGTAAATTCCACCGTGAGTTTTGAAATTATCTTCAATAAAGTCAAAATTATATTTACAGTATTTCGAGTTAAAGACTGATTACTCTTGCCAAATATTCTCCTATTTACAAAGTCACATAATAGCTGTACTGCTATGAAATGAGACGAACACAAGGTTAAGAATAATGTTTCTTCATTATAGATTATTCATTGAATAATCAGCCTTAATTGACATTGAACTATCTTTTCCCTCCAGTTTCTAATAGTTGAGAAATTGTTAATTTAAAGATTCTTCTTTGTTCCTTTGCGGAACTTTAATTAAAAGGTTCATTTGGCCCAGAAATTCCCCTACGAAAGCACAGATATCAAATAAACCACTATTAGTATACGTATTTTTTTCTTAGAAAAGTTTCCAGTTACTAGAGCAATTAAGGTTAAATTGTCTTTTTTTCTGCTCTAGCTACTGAGATTTGCTATTTCTTATGTAGCTGCCCTTTGAAATTTTGCTAAAAGTGTATTGGAGTTCCCTGACCTTAGTAAGGAAAAAAAAAAAAAAAGGCAAAATAATGATGCTTTTCGAATTTTCTCTTTCTGATGCAAATATTGACAGAAAACATTAGAGGGCGTGGTTCTAAGTCATATCAAGGTTGCTTAACTGAAGTTAATTAACAGTATCGATTCTACAAAGGAGACACACTATTTTGCTGTTTGCTGTTTATAACAAATTTCACCAAAATTGTATTTGGCAGATCACTCAAACTCTGTAATTGCACACACATGAACTATGTTGTGCCTTTATAATTTCAAAATAGAAAAGCTTACCCTATTACCAAAACCATGATCCAGACACTGGAACTGATTTCTTGACTGACTTCTTTCCAAAAGATGCTGAGAATATTTTTTGAAAGCCATAGATTGTTTTGTAGCTTAAGTCTAAAATTCTCTTAAAACACCAGCTAATAACTGAGAAAGTAAGAGGTGTACTTTTAACAGTTCTTAAGAGCTTATCGGAAGAAAATCAGAAGAAAAGAAACAAAAAAATGCTTATAACTGTTTGTAGCACTTTCCTAAAAAACAGAGTATAATACAGTCTTACTTGACAAAATTGATGGACACTGTAACATGTTCTTATATATATGACAATAGTATATAGTATATATGACAATATACTTATATGAATAATCCAATAGCAGTACTTTTGCAGTGCATCTTCAAGAACAGTAAAATATATTAGATCCTGGTTTTAACATAAGAGAAGAGAAAGTGTGCTCACAGCTGGGGATCATGACTTTATCCCTCTTTAACACTCTCTGCTATTTATTTTTTTCGTTCCAGGTTCCAATTTTACTCTTTAGACAACAACAACAACAATAACAACAAATCTGTTGTGATATTTTACATTAGAAAATCAGCTAAGCTAGACTTTCAACAGTCAAAATTTAAAATTGCAACTTAATGAAATAGTTTATGGATAAAAGAAAGACTACTCTTATAGAGGAATTTAAAAATCTTTTCATGTCATTGAGCAGTAAAGTTTGAAATTACATTGCTTATCCATTACTTTAATTGTAATACTCCAAACACCTTTGAAATGCACCACACTCAATATATTTCTGGGGTCATTAAAACTCCATTGTTCTAAGATTCTTAGGCTGTTAAAATCCATTAAATAGATCATAAGTGTTCCAAAATGAAAAATTGTCCTTTTAAGATAAATATAATCCTTCCAAAGAATTACACAAATGCATTAACCTGCATGTCTGGCTTGTTTATTGACAAAATAAAACAATTCTGTAAACTTTGATCTCCTAAAATTCTAAGCCTAAAAGACATTTCTTTCCAGTACCTAAAGGGGGCCTACAGGAAAGCTGGAGAGGGACTTTTTACAAGGGCGCGTAGTGATAGGACAAGGGGCAATGGATTTAAACTGAAAGAGGGCAGATTTCAGTTAGATATAAGGAAGAAATTTTTTAGATTGTGGGTGGTGAGGCAGTGGAACAGGTTGCCCAGAGAAGTTGTGGATGCCCCATCCCTGGGAGTGTTCAAGGCCAGGTTGGATGAGGCTTTGGGCAACCTGGTGTAGTGGAGGATTTCTCTGCCCATGGCAGGGGATTGGAACTAGATGATCTTTAAGGTCCCTTCCAACCCTAACCATTCTGTGATTCTATGATTCTATATTCAATATGTTCAAAATTTAAGAAATCAATATGCAGCTAGACTTAGAGAATTGAATTATTGCAGTATTGTCTAGCAGCAGAGTCCGATGCAAGTTTCTCTCAGAAATTTCCCTTTAAAGTTTTAATTTTCCTTAAAAATCCATGAATGAAAATAGTCTCTGTGGCAAGCTCTCTATAGAATTTCACATTTTCAGTACTGTCAGAAGACCTTCAGAGACCAAAAGACCAAATATCTGTCAATACATGCATGTATACATATATCAAGACTGTCCATTAAAGAAAAAAAGAAACACCATGGTAAACCAAAACCAAAATTTAATCAGAAAATAATGCAAACAAATAAACAATTAAATAAAATCATAAGGTTGACAGTTTCTGCAAAATCGTAACACCAGCATAATTCTTACAGACATTGGCAAGTTCTTATAGAACAGAATGAAAGAAATGGTAGGATTTATTATACAGAAAAAAATTCAAAACCTCTGAAAAAAATTCAAAACCTATCCTTCTGTATACTGGAGCTCAGCATGTGGTTGAACATAACGCAACTTAGAGGAGGTGGGGAACACAACAAGGGGCAGGCAGAAAACAGCAAGTTCAGGTAGATCCCAGAGTCTCTCAGGGAGGCCCAGGGTGCAGAACTAGAGATCAGATGGCTGAGGTGGACCATAAGAGGCCAGAGGGACCAAAACATCTGAGCTGGAGAGCCAAAGGATGTTTGTGTGTGTAATGTTGGTAGAGACAGATAGAAACTCCTTGTCCTTACTCTCAGAATAGAGATAAAATTTCCTTACAGCCCCTTTTAGGCAAAATAAGTCACTGTTCCCACAGGAATGTTTTCTTGAATCCACATTGAATAAACATGCTTTCCAGCAAAGTTCATGAATTTTGCCTCACACTAATATTTTTACAGGACTATTTTGGGTAGGGGAAGGAGATTCTCTAATCTAAGTGGGGCTGTTTATGCACACTAGAAAGCATAGATACCCTCGAAACCTCAGCTAAGCCTGAAATATTTTACCCTGTCATGACTGGGATCTCCATTTCATTTCAGCCTGTCAGGCCATGAAGCCATGACATGCTGCTCCTGTACCTGGCACAAACAGAGCTCAGTTTGAGATTAGCACCTTCTTGATACAAAACTTGAACTTGCTCTCAGAAGCTATGAATAGTCTTTAAGAGAAACATAATCTAGGGAAAATTCTGATTTAAAAAATATATTGTGCTGTAAATCCGTGGTCTGTAGTCTTAGTTAATTAAAAAATACATAATTGTCATACAGATGATGTGCTCTTATATAATTTAGGCACTTAATAAGTCCTCTTTGTTTTATGAAAGAAAATTTCCTTTTCTTCTCAATTTATGAAGTACAACCCCAATAGGCCTATACCTCATACTGATACAAACAGCAACTATACATCATACTCGTTAGAGAAGTATTTATTAATAATGAGCACATGAAAGGGTAAAAAATAAATGGGATGTGGGAAAAATAGTATCTTACAGACAACTGTGAATTAACTAAGATTTACAGTAATACTTTTTCCCCATGCAAATTCTACTGTTATTTTCTATTAATTAATGTAATTGATAACAGTTACAAAGATATGTGGCATTTTAATCATGCAGATATGTCTTTTGCTGTCAGAAGAGAAAATTAAAACAGCTAGAAGTCTTTTATTTGTAGAGTTGGCTGGAGAGGAAATTAAAATAGAGCTGGTAATAAATGAGCAATACATTCAATTTAAGAGATCACAGATGTGGGTCGCAGGGGTAAGAGGACACAGAAAGATCGTGACATTCTTAAACTGTGTTTCTTTCTGGAGACATTATAAGCAATTTGAAACTCATACTGATGGGCTTGGTAGCTCATAATGCTATCATTAATACAAAAATTTGCAGTATATTTGATGTTGTTATCATTAATGAACAGTAAAAATACAAAAGCAACCACTGGACAAGTTATGTTTTGTGTAGAGATTTTTATAATTTAGTTGCATATACATGGATTCCACTTTTAAAAAAGAATTTACTCTGATATTATATAATTAATATATCAGGTACTTCAAGGAAAACATGTATGCTTTTAATTAACTGGGATTTGGGCTACATAAAGAAGACAAGTAGCTCTGCTCACTAGAAGAAAGTGAAAATTTCATACGCAGAAGGAGGCCTGGATTGGATTATTGTCTCTGACCATTTACAAAACCCAAGAGTACAAAGTAATTTTGTCCCTGTTGAAAAAGTGATGCCTTTAACCACCTCTTTTGGGAGACATCAAAGAAATATTGAAAAATTAAAAGATTAGCACTCAAAGCAAACCACTAAAATCCTGGATTCAATAATTCATATGCCTAGCTCTTTCGGGTATTTCTAGCGTGAAGAGAAAAAACAGCTAAATGTTCTTTGATACTTTGTCTATTATTTTATGACGTAGTTTGTACTGAAGCCATCTTGCATTTAGTGGGTGTTTTTCTGGCTCATAAGTAGATGAAATAGACAAAATACTAATTTCATTCTTATGGGACATTATGACAGTTCATTCTTTCTGAGGAAACCTGCCTCTAATAACTCTCCTTGTGCACAGTCAATCATTTTTCAATGAAATAAACCAGAAAAGCCTAAGATGAGGCATCTTTGGAAAAGCTACTGGGACTGATGGTGCAGTCACCCGGTTCGGGTGCCAGGCTGCAGAATTTTAGGTAGCTCCTTAACATAGAATCAAAGAATCATCATAGAATCACAGAACAATTTGAGTTGAAGGGATCTTAAAGATTGTCTAGTTCCAACCCCCTGCCACCGTCAGGGACACCTTCCACTCAGTCAGGTTACTCAAAACCTCATATGACCTGACATTGAACACTTCCAGGAATGGGACATCGATGACTGCTCTGGGAAACCTGTTCCAGTGCCTCAACACCCTCAGAGTGAAAAATTTCTTCCTCAGATCTAATTGAAATCTGCTCTCCTTTAGTTTAAAGCCATTGCCCCTTGTCCTATCACTATGTGACCTTGTCAAAAGTTCCTCTCCAGCTTTCTTGTAGGCCTCCTTTGAGGACTAGAAAGACTGCTATAAGGTGTCCTGGGAGCCTTCTGCTCTCTAGACTGAATAACTCCAACTGTATCAGTTGGTCTTCGTAGGAGAGGTGCTCCAGCCTTCAGATCATCTTTGTGGCCCTCCTCCAGACCCGCTCCAACAGCTCCATGTCTTTCTTATGTTGGGGGCCCGAGAGCTGAATGCAGTACTCCAGGTGAGGAATCACGAGAGCAGAGTAGAGGGGCAGAATCACCTCCCTTGACCTGCTGACCAGGTTTCTGTTGATGCAGCCCAGGATACGGTTGGCTTTCTGGGCTACCAGCGCACATTGCCAGCTCATGTTGAGCTTCTCATCCACCAGCACTCCCAAGTCCTTCTCCTTAGGGCTACTCTCAATCCATTCTCCACCCAGCCTGTACTTGTGCTTGGGATTGCCCCGACCCACGTGCAGGACCTTGCACTTGGCTTTGTTGAACTTCATGAAGTTCTCACAGGCCCACCTCTCAAGCTTATCAAGGTCCCTCTGGATAGCATCCCTTCCCTCCAGCATGTCCACAACACCACACAGCTTGGTGTCATCTGCAAACTTGCTGAGGGTGCAGTCGATCCCGCTGTCCATATCACCAACAAAGATGTTAAACAGCACCGGCCCCAGTACTGACCCCTGAGGAACACCACTCATCACTGGTCTCCACTTAGGCATCAAGTCATTGACTGCAACTCTTTGAGTGTGACCATCCAGCCAATTCCTTATCCACCAAGTGGTCCATCTGTCAAACCCATGTCTCTCTAATTTAGAGATAAGGATCAGAGGATGCTAACAATTAAAGGGATCCCTGAGTACAATTCTACTGCACAGATGAAAAATTTTGAAAGTCAAAGACGACATGATGTTTGAATCAAGCCTGAAAGCATGTACAGCCTTTTCTGAAGGGATCCCATGCTTCTCAGGAGTGTTCTGGATCAAAACCAGTGATAAATATTACAATGTGCAATCAGACTAAGAGAAGATTATCCAAGTCCTTTGTGGAAAAAACTCTGGTAATAGTAAATTGAATTAAAATATGTGATCATCAGCAAGCATGATATATCCTAGGCATCATCCAAACTGATAAGATATCTGGAAAGATAAGAAATATGTGGAAGATAATATTTTTTCCCCCATAGATTAATAGTCACAGATCTGAGTCACAGAAGAACACACAAAGAAATATTTTGCCAAACAAAATGTCTTTTTTGTTCCCCTAGACATACCATAAAACCTGAAACACACAGTTTTCTGAAATAAGAATTTCTGAAATTCTTATTTCTATGACAGTACTATGTTACCAAGAAGAAAGACACCATTTTTCAGTAATGCAGAGCACTCTCTGTATGAACTGAGAAACTGAACATTTGAGACTCTTATTCATCAGGTCGAATCCAGTAAACCAACCACAATACAAAAATTAAGATATCTGAGATTGAAATATGTTACAAAGATGGATTTTATCTAAGAATTTGTAGACAATAAGAGTGAAATGTAAAAAGTGGGAAAGCCAACAACCAACAGAGATATATGCGGACTTAATTTCATGTCTTAAAGCACAAAGGGAAAAGAAAGAGTGAGACAGGAAACTACTGAAAGGGAAAGGTAAAATGTAATTTACAGGAAAATTATTTTCAAGAAATCTTTAGTTCTATGAGCCAAAACACTAATCTTTAAGCCTTAAAGTCCACAATACATAGAAGTTATTTCTTTTTTTTTTCTTAATTTTTTTAAAGGCTAGGTAAAATGAACATTACCACAATTATAGTGTAATTGTAGTTTCAAATCACATTGACTGCTCCTTCTTTTTGATCCTTCTTTAAGTGTCCTTTTTTAGTCTTCCTTTATAAACACTATAATTAATATTTTAGAAAAAATATTGTAGAAACACATTAGAGGTAACATCAGATGGGGAGGGGTTGTTAATGTTTTTTTAAAATTTATTTTTTAACTTAAAAGCATTCTCAGAAAATAGCTTTACTTGTTTTCTAGACTGTGCTAAAATGAAAGGTGCTTAAAGCATATATTTTCCTCCTTGAACCAGAGGTTATTTTTTATATTCTAATTCAGAGCCCTGTAGGAAGAAAATTGCATGAACTTTACTTTTATAACAGTCCTACAAAAAATTAAATCACTATTTGTGGTTTCTAAATTGAGTGGTGTTGTAGAAGTATTATATATACAATGTCTTATTTCAAGATAAAACTGGGTCATTTAAAATATATATGTTAGAGTGCATGTGTATGTGTGTGTGTTTTAAGAGTCTTGATCCCCTAGATATTTTTGAAAATCTTTTTAAAGGACATGCTAATAAATACAGGGGTTTTTTTTTATATGTTTCCTGACCATTTAAAGACATGTTAAGAGACACACAGAGTTACATTATCCAGGTGCAATGAACCCTTTTAATTGCAACTGTGGCATTAACTCAGCAAAGTTAATGGCCTCCAAGAACATAAAATTAAACCTAATAAAATGGAAAGAGATACTTCAAATATGTCAAGTAACAATATATATAGAATCTACTTGAAATTTATTCAAACAGTAAATTAAAGCTGAATTGTTGTACACTATTGCTTAGATTAGATCAAATCAGAAGAGCACACAAATAGAAAACATAGTAATTTTATAATATTACCACTTACATGTATCTATTTTAGTGCAATAACAAATACAAGACTTTAGTAAAAGACAAAGTATCCAAGTATGCTTTGCTATTCCAGACAATGTAAGAACTGCGCATTTGATGAAAAATGTGAAAGTTGGGCAGAGCATGAAAATACTTAAAGCTGAGTTTCTTTGATTCTACAGATTTAAAAATGTCATTTCCCAAGTCTATATTATTCTCCAAATCTACGGTTGTGAACCATTTGCTTTCTCATTTGAATTAGAACGACCTCTTTTCTTCTTTCTATTTTTCAGTGGCTCTTCACCACTTTAAATCATCACTTTATCACAAGTTCTTGACTGCAAATTGTTAAAAGACAGAAAGCTAAGAGAGAAGAGCATTGGTAAGCAACTTA
Source organism: Tauraco erythrolophus (assembly GCF_009769465.1). NCBI lineage: Eukaryota > Metazoa > Chordata > Aves > Musophagiformes > Musophagidae > Tauraco > Tauraco erythrolophus. The sequence continues at coordinate 49,987,861 of NC_141468.1, forward strand.
ACCAAGAAGATTATTTATGATACTAGGGATGGATGAACTATAGAGTAGATTCTGGCAAACTTTATTTCAGAAAATGCACATATGAAGGTCAATTTAAATGTTTCAGGAGAAAACGGTGGAAACATGATTGGCCAAGTCAGTTCAGTAAAACATTTTTTGACACCTCACTCTGACCATTTACAGAGAAATGATAAATGAAATTATATTAAGCTATCAAAATCCAGTTTTGGATAATTTGAATAAACATACTGGTCGATTCATCACAGCAAAACAACTACAACATTGGAAAAATGTTTTTCTTTATTTCAGGAGATTTCTTCCTTATAGTGATAGCTGAGCTTATAAGAACCGATACACTATGAAGAGTATATTGTCAGAGCTCCAAATGAAAGATTGTGTGGTATTGTTTACACCATGCAGAGGCATAGGCAATCTTTAGACAGATATTGAAAAACTATAATAAGTGCAAGAGAGAAAATAGTCAATATTTTTTTGCAATTTAGGATCCTAAAAAAAGATTGCATAGTGAATGTTTAATGAAGAGATAATTCTAGCAATTGTAAAATGACTTGTGAATAATGGCTTTTGTACTAGCAAACTTTCATATTGCAACACCGTTTACTCATTCTTATGGCAACTTCAGAGGCAACAACAAAGAACATCCAAATTAGAAATTTGATGCAAGATAGTCTTACACTCGAAGTAGCCCTTTCTTGTAGGAACAAAACTTCAGAGCATCAAATGCCTTTACTAATCACAGAGTTCTTTCAAATTTCCACTCCAACTGTGAGTGACTGTTGTGTGTGCCTATAGCACCATTTCAGCTTGCTGTGACCTAAATGAAGGATGCTGAAGTAAAGTGGCAAGCTAGAAGAACCCTTCCTACAGTTTCAACCATCTCCGGAGTCTTTAGGAAGATTTTCCTGAACCTCCTAAAGCAAACTCATGCTCAAATATAAAACACTTCTATTCATTTTTCTTTATCATGTATTAAAGTGTCTACAGCTTGTTCCTTCTTGCTAAAGATTTGCTGAAATTTGATGATAAAACCACATCAGATGGATTTAAGGATACTAGCCAAATTTCACATATGACTAGTGGATGGTATAAAGAAGCCCTGCTACATTAAACAAGCTGTATTTAATTTCATAATTCACTTTGTGATTAAAAAAGTCAGGAAAATATGAACAAATTGCAAGAGAACAAATTAGATCTTCCCTCAGGCATCATTAAAGAGTTCATGAGTCTTTTTGTAAAAATTTTTAAACACAGTTTACTTGATTTAGAAGCTGTTTCATGTATTTTTATTATTTAAGCAGCAAATATTAGATAGAGTTTGTACCGGTGTAAGCAGAGCCATTTAAAATTTTGATTGCATTCCTAGATAAGTAGAAGGTTCTTTAGACACTCCTCAAGTCAATATAAAGAAAATATATTTTTTAATTGTAAAACACATATATTTTGAACTCAAAGTTAGAAACTGGTACAAATTAACGTAAAAGAGAAAAAGGAGGGGGAAAGCAATGGATAAACTGAATGCACAAGGTGAAAAAACAAACAAGTGCAGGTTGAACAAAAATATATCACTCAACAGGCAACAGAGTGGAACATAATGCAGGGAGAAAAAACTCTGAGGAAGAAACTCTCTTCAGAAGGAACCAATTACTCAATCAGAAATGATCACTCATGCAGTAACAGACACCTGGAGTGGAAAACAGCAAGATCAACTCAGCTGCTGTATATCCAAGACACAGCACACACACTGTTTAAGCTGGGATAAACTATCCTCTCTCCCTGAAAGTGAAGATGATATATTGGATTTAATTGTTACAAAACTTGAGGAGTTCATAATGCAAGTTCAATGTGTTGCGTAAGTGCCACCCATCCAGTTGTATAAATAACGACAAAATCTTACTGACCTTGTGTTGTGAGGTATACTTTAAAAAAAAATAGTTTCTTTGTTTCGTAAACCTGTTCTATACATAGGGCCAGAAATTACAATACAGAAAAAGAATTAAAAAAACAACTGAAATCACAAAAATTCTAAGATGATCTCTGGTACCTTGTTTAGGACTTCAGTACCAAGCACACAGAATACATTGCATTAAAACACATGTTAAATTCCTCTGATATTTCCAGGTGAAATATGTCACTAAAGAAAAAAGACTAGTCATTCTTCCTATTTTTTCCTCATTTTTCTATCCTAAGCCTTGATATAAATCAAGACTTTTAGTTAAATAAAGATGCTGATAATAGGAAAATATTTCATGTCAGATACTTTCACATATTTTCCACCTTTTCATGTCAGGTTGATTGGTATCTTCTTTTTTCATAAATTGTTCTTCCCTATCTTTTACTCACACTCCATGATCACATCATCCTGTAATAACAGTAAAAACTACAGAGTCTTAAATTCAGGAAATCAATGAGATTGCTCATATGAGTAATCTCTGAGACATAAATTTAGTACTTGCTTTTCTGGTTTTGTTATTGTCATTGCTTTTAAACAGAGCCATTTATACAGAGCAGGGACTGACAGGAAATAAATCAAACTGGCAATGGTGTGAAACCTCACTGGACACTGTTACTATATGTGAAGACAAGCAGGAGGAATGTGTCAGGTTAAAAAAAAGTTACCAGGGAACAGTAAAAATCCAGTGAAATCTGCTTTTACTCATTAGAAAAAGTAGACTGATGTCATCTTCTGATCCTTATTTATTTTTTTTTAGGATTACATAGGGACTCATTCACCCTTTTAATATTACTGTAAATTAAATGCATTATCTGTGTAAATGAATTTATATTTTGCTCTTTTTCTACATCAAAAAGATCACACATTCTATGTGTTATCTACAGAAATATTTTCCATAGCATGATAATTAAAGAGTAAGTGATCCCTCAAAACAAAAATCCCAGCTGCAGTCAAAACTTGGAAGCAGTCTCTCTCTGGAAAACTTTTCAATATGAGATTTTCCAAGTCGAAATATGAAATATTCTCAATCAATCTTTATGTCCATAAAAATTGATATACATGTGATAAGTTTACGATTCTGAAACCATTACATTCTGGTACCATTCTAATACATCATAATCATAAGAGTCAAGTCAAGGGGTCTATTATTCAGCCAGTGTAGAGGCATTTTTCTAATAATAAATGAATATAAGTACTCCAGAAGGTATTTTATTGCAAGACAAGAGTGCGGTTCCACTCTTAATTCTATTTCAGACGTACTAGATGTTGTTCCATTCTTCACAAGTTCCCTTTATTCTTGTACACTTCAGTAGTTCCCTGTTGGAATTTTCTACTTAGGCAAAAAAACTTCTTACAGAAACCTGAAATCATTTTTTCTTTTATATTTATACTGGTGTTAGGGGAAGAAAAAAAAAAAGACAGTTCAATACCTCTTAAATGCATTAAAATATTCTGTCAAAAATTAAGTAATTTCAGAAAATTGTCAGAATGAAAGAAAAAAGGCTACTTTTGAGAAGCATGAATACAAATAGAAATATCAAAAAGCTCATTATTACTCTATTTTAGTATAACGAATTATAGGTCAAACTGGAAGACAGAGCTAGCCCAACATGACTCTGCAGCATAGGGTAAGCCTAAACTGAGATTTAGCTCTGAAAGTTTTCTTTCAATATATGCTGTGATTGTATATTTCAGTCTAATTATTGCACCATAATAAGAAACTTTCCTGAGGAAATTAATTCACCTAAAGCTCAAGTTGTCTAAATGACATTTGAATCACAATCTGTGAAAGAAGGAAGAAAAGAAGACTTTTCTCTCACGTTTGTACTTATAAGCAAAAACAGGATCAGGAGTTATTCTCTGGTTTCCAGGCAAGTCTCATGGTCTGTTCATATCCACACTATCAACTATTTGCTCTGAGGGCTCATCTGAGCTCAGTGTGATCATAGAATAGCAGGATCACAGAACGTTTTTTTTTTTTGTTTGGAAGGGAACTTTGAAGATTATCTAGTCCAACCTCCCTACTGTAGGCAGGGACATCTTTCACTAGATCCAGTTGCTCAAATCCTCTTCGAACCTGACCTTGAACACTTCCAGGGATTGGACAGTCACAGCTCCTCTGAGAAACCTGTTCCAGTTGAACCATGATCCTCATCGTAAAAATTTCCTCCCTTATGTCCACTCTAAATCTACACTCTTTCAGTTTAAAACCATCGTCCCTTGTCCTGTCACTACAGGCCTTGTAAAAAGTCTTTATCTTCCTTATAAGTCCTCTGTTCGTAGTGAAAGAATACCATAAAGTCTGCCCAGAGCCTTCTCTTCCCCAGGCTGAACAACCCCAACTTTCTCAGCCTTTCTTCATAGGTGACACATTCTTTCCCTCTGACCATTTTCATAGCCCTCTTATGGACTATCTCTACTAAATTCATGTCTGTCTTGTACTGGTAATCCCAGAGCTGGACGCAGTACTCCTGGTAAGGTCTCATAGGAGCAGAGAAGAGGAGAAGGAATTATCTCCCTTGATCTGCTGGCCACACTTCTTTTGATGCAGCTCAGGATATGGTTGGCTTTCTGGGCTACAAGCTCACATTGCCAGCTCATGTTTGATTTTTCATCCACCAGTATCTCCAAATCCTTATCAACAAGGCTGCTCTCAATCAGTTAATCTCCCAGCTTGTATTGAAATTGAGAATTGCGTTGACTCAGTTGCAGGACCTTGCATTTGGCCTTGTTGAACTTCATGAGGTTTGCATGGGCCCACTGCTCAAGTCTATCAAGGTCCTTCTGGATGACATCCCTTCCCTCAAGCATATCAACTGCACCACTCAGCTTGATGTCATCAGCTTGATGATACACCTATTGCCCTGAGATACCGTATGTTTGTTCATTCGTTTGTTTTCAGTTTAATGTCTTTAATGTCTCAGTTACATGGTGTTTCCACAGTGTGAGATGGAATGTAGTTATTGTATGTCTGGGTTTGTGACTTAATGTCACAATAGAGTGAACAAGATTGCTGTGATAAAGCTGGATTAAGGTGGAGTGAATCAAACATGATGCAAGTGCCTTTTCTAAACAGCCTACTGAGAGGCATTTCTGCCACATTCCTCTGAAAACCTCAAGGACAATTCTCCCACAAACCCTTATCGATATAGGTGAAAACCATGCAAAGCATGTTTTAAGAGTTAAGAAATGGGTGATCTGCGATCCAGTGTTGGAGCTCCCTCCCTCTCCTCTTTTACTCAGCACTAAAGATTGGGAGGCAGGCACAATGCCTGGTGCTGTCTTTAAATCTGGTGAAGGATGAACGCATATCATCTAACTTCAGGCAGACCTGATTTTAAAGACCTTAGCAGATATCCTTGTTACTCAGCAGAGAAAGCAATCATTTCCTTCATGACAATTACAAGCAGGAGTATCTTTCACATCACTAGTTATAGAAAAAGATAATCTTAACCTTCTGGCATCTGACTTTCTTAGATGATGCTACTGTTAGAAACTTGATCTTTACTTCTACTACAAATCCTGAACAAGAGCAGTAAAAGGAAAATTTTCTTTAATATTCTTATTTGTTTACTTTAAAAATCAATTAAAAAGTAGAGACAGATAGGAAATAGATTAACAGCGAACAGAGAGCAAAGCAAAGGAGAAAACTGAGAACACACAGTGAGAAGACCTACTGCTAAGAACAATTCTTCATGTCAGTGGAGAAAAGCTAGAACTTACGAAGTATTCTTGTTTCCAAAGGCTGATGTTTATAAATGTGAAAAGCTAAAGGATAGCTCAAAAGTTCTATAGCTAAACAGTAAAGCGATTTTTCATACATTTTCCTGTCATTATGGTTAAAGATAATCAAGAGCCTAAGCTAAGCGTAAACATATACACGTTTCCATTTCATGCACGTTATTATATAGCAAAATTACCTCTTAAAAGCTAGCATATAGAAGAATTACATTGCATTATGTGAAATTAAGTCCCAGTTCTGCACTGTGTCACAGAGATAAAGTGTTTATCTTCAAGGCCTTCTTTATTGAAGATCTATGTAATAAAGATTTTCCTTAGGTGGTGCAGGACAGTGGTTATGATCTAGCCTTCCACTTCATAAAGCATGTCCAACTTTACATAGGAGCACTTGATAAAGTCTACTTGCAGTATATAAGGAGAGAAAAACTCTACTGCCTGCAGTACAACTGGTTGCATTTTATTGTAATTATAGAGTCTTATCAAACATCCACCACAATTCATGTTTACCAATTACAGTAAAAGACCACTTCCTCAGCTGCAATCTGGTAACTACATGTTTAAAACAATACATTTTACTTTTTACTTCAATGAACTAATAATTTGAACATTGCCATTATTGCATTTTACAATCGCAAGTTTTCTGATCATGCCTATGAAGAACACCTGATGGATCACAGCAAGGAGCCCCCATCTCACTCAAGTAAAATTCCTTCTCAAAACTATCATCTACAAGTAAAGCACAGGAACATACCTTTACTGAGGAAGTAAAGGTTCCCCAAGGTGCCTTTTCTACAAGCCTTGTGAGCTCTGTCCTGAAGACACAATTTCTTTCCTCCACCTATTTAGAAGATTCCTGATGTGGTAATTTCAGAAGATTCCCAAAGCAGATGATCAGCTGGAAGCTTTGGCTGAGTCTTTTGAGACAGATAATTTAATATTTGCAAATTTTTATAACTGGTCATTGACATTGATAATACTCATTATTAATATTGCTTTTTAGAGTTCTAATACAATGTTCATATCCCCTAGCTACTAAACGGTGTTTGGGTAAATATCTCTGCTTACTATGGCTGAGATAATTACAAAGACAGCTTCTAAATTACTTTTGTCAATTTGCCAGGAACAGATTTTTACTTAAATGATACACTTTACTGCTGTATACATACTAGATTGAACAAGCTAATGAGGGTGGATTTGATATTTTGCTTCAAGAAACGATTTATCTCGCAGCAGAGCTGGGTCTGGATTCTTTGAGGAGTATAATTATGCTCCTCTCATAGAGGTTTTTTTCCCTTTTTAAGAGAAATGCTGATAATGTTTGAGTTTATGTGTTAAAGTGTCAACTCTCTATTAATTCAAATATGATTAGCTTTCTTCTCTCTCCTTCTTCAAGAATGGACTTATTTATATTTTTCTATTACCAAATTTCACGCTCATTTGGCATTCAAAAGCAGTTAAAATATTTATCAGCCTGCCTGCTGCACAGACACGCACATTTTGGTGCTTGTGAATTTGTGGATTTGACTGTGAATGTGAATAAGTGAAATCAGTTTTGCTTTAAAATAAAAGCACAAAATCTTACATTGAGATTTTCTACAATGTTTCAGTATTAGTCCCTATATATGTCTCTATTTGCCCATTTCTAACAAAACAGGTTTCTCTTGTCTTCCTCTGTTGCAGCCTCTCTTTGCCTCCAGTCCCATGTTGTTCTTTACTACACTGACTGTGTAGGGAAGCATGAGTCATTATGAGTCAGTCCTAGGTATCTGCAATTCGAATACTATAATATAACTGGATCCCAAACAGTCAGCATGAATCTATTCCTAGATCAAAAAGACATCATTTCCCCTAAGAAAAACGTTTCATGGATGTATAGGGTTACCACCCTAAGGGCACAGAACTGAGACTGTGCCACCATCAGAAAAACTCTTGAATTGCCACTGATTCAAATTGCAGAAGAAGAACAGAGTCTATAAACTCATTTTTGAACCTTCTTATCATGTTAACTAGTGTCTTTTGAGAAAACCAATCCATATCAATCAGAAGAGAGAGAGATGCATAGAAAGACTAAAAATTAAGACACATGGATGCAGAACAATTTTCAGATGACAAGAACCTTCTTAACGGGTCAATGAAATCACTTTTGCCCCTTTAAGCAATGGTGAATATCACTAGCTTATCAAAGCCAAAAATAATGCTATGGAAAGTAGGGGATTTGTCAGTATTACAAAGGGCAGGGAGAGACAAGATGATGTAGGTGTGAAGTTTGGCCTGATTTTGATAAATGCCTTTAAAGGCCCACCAAATTACACATACTAAACATCCTTGCTCTGAACGCTATCCACCCTATAATTCCTGTATAATAATCAAACAAAACATAGCAGTATCTTTTGAAAATCTTGATGCTTTTTTCATGTTTCTGAATAATACAGGGAAAAAAGATTTTTTGTGATAATGGATGCTGCAAATAATTCCTCTTTCTTTCTCTTGTTATGCATTGCTCAGCTCTCTATCTCATAAATATTCTGCTGCTGCTAACATGCAAACTAGGACTACAGGAAAAAAAAAAATAGAAGTGCATTTGCTTTTTCAAGACTCCGAAGTCTTAGACTTATTAGATACTGCATCTGTATGATCACAAAAGCTCCTTAAAACTTAAGGAGCTCCTTAAAAGTTTTAGTGTCCTGAATTTCCATACATATAATAGGCACTGTCAGATAGGTTTTGTTTACAAATGTCATTAAATGCAGAAAAGAGTAGTTTACAGCAAATACCAAAGAACAAGACACAGCAGAGATCAGAAAACACAGGCAAGTATGTGAAGTAATCACTCTGAATAACTTTCGCATTTAGAACACTTAGGAATTAGCCACACTAGTTTCTGAACTGAACTCTCTGCTGTACAGAATAGCTAAGAATTAAACTGATATTAAAACTACACCAAAAACTTAAGAGCAGTGATAAATAGTATGCCTGGTAGAAGGCTGGACACGACCACAGGGAAACAAACCCAAGCATAACCTGGGCACAGATCTTATGTAGCGCGAGACCTGTTGTCGTGGGTTAGGCCTCTCCGGCAACCAAACCCTACACAGGTTTGACTTGGTTGCTCCGGCAACCAAACCCTCCCCCACCCCCAGGGATGAGGGAGAGAATCAAAGAAGAAAAAGAAAAGAGACTCGTGGGTTGAGATAAGAACAATTTACTACTACCGCTACCAAAAAAAAATATATATATATATATGTACAAGGATAAACATATGCAAACGAGTGATGTACAGTGTAATTGCTCACCACCCCTTGACCGAGGCCCGTCTCGTCCCGAAGCTGCAATCCCGAAACAGATAAAACCTGATACCGCAATCCCGAATGAACGGGAGGCCCTGAGACAGAAAGCGAGGGAGAGAGAGAACACCCCAAGAGTCCAAAAGTGAGAGTCCCGGAAGGGCAAAAGCCCTTCTTTCCAGCTGACTCTCACTTTTATACCGGCATGATGCTGCATGATATGGAATACTAATTGGCCAGTTTGGTCCTCAATCTTAAGTCCAAGTACAAATTGTAAGGAGAGTCGTGAACCCCTTGTCCTGGCCATGCTCCCCCCTATCCTGTTGTGCTCCTGCACACTGGCAAGAACACGGCAGCTGAAAAGTCCTTGAGACCTCAGTGCCAACTACAAACATCAACTTGCTATCAACATTTTTCTCAGAGTGAGCCTCTGGGTAAAACCAAAACACGGAGCTCTTCTAGCTGCTAAAAAGAAAAGCTAACTCTGTCCCAGCTAAAACCAGGACACCTGTAAAAGTGAAATTATATGTCATTGTTTTTTTAAATAACTTCTTAAAAGAGAATGTAATCTGAAAGATATCTCACTGAGTTTTTCTGATACGTAAGATTTCCTCCAGGAAGATGAAAAGTAGGATTAGCCTTTTTTTTTCAATGAGATGACAAATCAGAAATCAGAATTTTGGCAGTGTGAGAACAGGTAGGAAATTATTTGGAAAACTCAGTGGGATAAGGATTATGTTCAAGATCTTCTAATTCCCAATCCAGAATGGGGTGCAAGGGGTCATATAGTCATCATTCAACGAAGTGACATATAGAGCACTTCGAATAAGGAGAAAGGGAATTAATCATAGCAAATACGTGAAAACTGAAATTCTAATTGCTGTTAGCAATGTTATTCTGATAAATAACAGAAAACATCCTTTAAAGTACTATGTCTGTCTTGGTTACTTCTCCAGATCTGGTTTAAGATACTTAATTCTTCAAAAAGGTCTCTGGGTCTGCAACATTTTAATTACAGTATCAATCCCTATTGCTTTCTTTTTTATTGATAAGACAGCAATAAATTATTCCGTAAGAATTGCTTCATACATTCAAAAACTTTGTAGAAATATATTTTCAGAATCTCAGTTGCTCTTAATTTTTCCTTTTTTTAAAAATCTCTTTTTCTCTCACATTTTCTTAAAACATGAAAGATCAGCTACTGCCAGGGGCAACTTGTAGATGTGCAGTCTAAATAATAATTTTCTATACTAACTGTATTCAGGTATGAGAAAGCAACAACCTATTGCAGAAACCCCCTACATTTCTTGCAAATTTCTTAGAGTTCTATTGACTTTCTAATTATAAATAGTAATGTCTGACACAAATTAATACTCCGCTTCATACATTCCTCTCATACGCTGATACAAGAAGACTGATTAACGATAGCTAATACTTCAGAAGTTAAAACACAGCAGAAAAGTACCTAGGAAAGTATTATTGACTATATTTTTTATCAGTGTACTAGTTTCAAAGATATATGGTTGGCTTTTGTGGGGTACAGAATGACTTCACACATTTCATATCTGACCATATGTCTCATTCTACCTCAAACCCATGACAGGAGAAGATACAGGTGCACGTCACTCCTCACATTTCCGTGGTAAGGAAAGCTAAGCATTGGGTCTGAAAGGATGTCTAACCTTTGCCAAGCGACTGAGTGAAGACTGCAGTCCCCTTAGGTGCCTGTATATATGTTCAGCAGCAGCAGCTTCAGGATATATTGGAATCACACTGATAATTCAGAAGACTACAGACTGGAGTCTAAGTCCTTATATAGGTAGGTATGGTGAGAGTTGGAGCAGAGAGAAAAGGTGGAAGAAAGTAAGAGCACACAAGGGGACAATACAGAACGTTTAAGACACCTTAAGTGAGATTGTGTGAAAGTCACACACACAAAAAAGAAACTGTCTTTGCTACTGATTTTTATTTGAAGACTGAGTATCATAAGTACAAAAGTAAGCAAGCAAATTGCAAGACTGAAGATAAACCAAGTTTAGATATTGTTTTATCTTAAATAAACAAATAAATAAATTAATTAATTAATTAAAGCTAATGAGCATATTATGTCAGATGCAATTACATATCAGATTTTTTCCACTTAGAGAAGCCAGTCAATGCAATATGATAAAGAACACTTAAAAGGTATTGTGACTTCTTTGCTATACTACTACAGAAATAAAATACATTACTATCTGATATTCTTTCTCTTGAAGGTGAATCTGTCTTGGTATTTTATGACAGAACATACAGTGAATTCCAATTTAACATACAATAATTTCACTGATTTACAGTTATCAATCTTTTCCTAGCTAAATCGAGGGTTCTGTGTGATCACTGTTGTAAAAAAGGGGGCTAAATTCTATGACATATGGAAGTAGAAAAGGATTTGGGGAAGAAATGAGACTATTTCTTCTTAAAAGTGTAAAATACATCATGACTATTTACTTCATCAAAAGCAACATAAAAACTATTGGGGAAAAAAAAGGTGGCCACTTAAAAATATTTTTTAATAGATAAGGAGAAACAAACTCATTGTTTTCTAGCCTGTTTTAAAATACCAGAATGTATTCACATTTTGCAGAAAACATTAATAAATGACTGTCCATTTAAAAAAGAAGTGAGAGAGACTAAAAGAGAACTAGGCAAATGGGATCAATTGGAATAAAGACATTTCAAATAGTTACTAAATGTTTTGTAAATTTTAAGAATTTATAATTATTTTCTGCATTTGCCCGAAGAAATAGACTGTCACTTGAAACCTGTTTAAATATAAACAAAACTATACTGAAATAGAATCCTGATCTTTTTTCCTCTGTTTTGTTGAACTTTCCCCCTACATTTCTTAAGGTTTTTGTTGGATTTTTTTTAAATGAAGACTTTTATTTAGAAACTTTTGGCTAGTTATAACAAAACCTTAACAAGGACTCTGAAGTCAGATAAAATCCTTTGTTAAGTTCAGTTACCGTACATTTGAAAAATAGAAATGTAGTATAAAGGAGAGGAATGGGAACAGAGTGAAACAGACAGTGAAAGAAAATCTGAAGCTAGTGACTCAACTTGACATTCTCACTGCATGTTGCTGAGTGATTTGGAACATTATTATCATAACTAGCTATCTAACCTAACTGATCTATAAACTCAAGCACAGTGATGCTTTCTTGGCCAGTCAGGTTTCTACTATCATACTTTTTATCTTACTCTATTGTTGATCAAAATATCTAGACACAAAATGATAGCAAAGAAGCTTCTAACCCAATTTTTAAGACTCTTCTGAATGAAATCCAAAGAAACTGCTTTTGTTATTCTAGTTTTATTTCTCCCTTTCACTTTTACAAACTGATCTTACAGATGACAACTTAAAGGGAATGGTTTAGAATCTGTTTTTCATTACCTCTAAGTTCATGACCTGATAGCCTCCTGGCTATACAGGAGGCTTTTTCATCTGTGTGTATAACTCCGGCATTTCTTTCTCATATCACTCTTTCTCAAGAGTGACAAATAGACAGGACAGATAGTGATTTTTTTTTTTAATTATCATTCTTGTAATCTCTTTCCAGTTTCTGTTCTTCAGTATTAATATAATACATGTCTAGATGGGGTACAGGAAACGTACCCTCATTAGATGATTTTAAAAGCTCCCCATTTTAGTTCTTCCTTCGGTCAAATTTCACTTGAACTTTAGTTATTGCAAATCTGGGGTTTGTATGTTTGTTATTTTTTAAATTTAAACTCACACTTCCAACTTTTCCCTGGCAAGGAAAGAATATTTAGAATAATCTTTTTGATCAGAGTGTCAGGGAAACTGTGAAATCCTAGGTTTGGAGAACTCTTTTCAGCATTTTTAGTTGGAGAGTTCATTTTAACATATTCCAGATACTTCAAAGTTTGAAATTTAGATTTTTCTCTTCAGCACTTTTTTACTGCTAGAGTATGTTAGAAATAACATCACAGAGTAATAGTACGAGATCTACAATTTAATGTGAGAACAGGTCTGTTGAGAAGGATGTGACAGGCTTGTCTTGTTTCAGATGTTTGTTTCAACAGTTCTATCATATTACATCGTATTCGCTACAGGGAATTGCATATTGTGAAAATGACAAAATAATATATACTAGAATAAAAATATAATTTACTTAGAAAACAATAAATTATACCATTCCTAGGAAACAATACCACTGGAAAAATCTTACAATGAAACAGTGAGATAGATCTGTTTAAGGGAGAACTCAACACGAATATATCTCAAAGGAATTTGAGGAATCTCTGGTTTGAACTAGCTACAAAGATGTAGACACTGCATGCATCTAAAGTAAAGCACATCAACTCCTGGCTACAGCTTCAGCAATCATGAAAAAAAAATTCCTCTAAAACTGAGTATTCTATTTAGCAATTATAAATACTTCAGTTTTAAAAGATGTTCAACAACCATAGATTTTGTTATTTCCATGGAAATTAAAGTTGTTCAGAACTTGGAAAACACCATGTGTGAAAGCTGAGAGAATGAATAACGATGGACACTATTACAGTGCAAGTAAGAGACATTAGGTAAAGGAGATAAAATACAAAAACTCATATCATTGAGCTATTTACTGAGAAAATGAATCATAATACATTAAAAAGTCTTTGACATACATCCTGTTAAAATTTAAAATTCTTCTTTCTGTTCATTTCACCAGATTTTTGTATGAAGAGAAAACCAAAAAGTTGGACTACTTTAGATTCAAGACTTCACTTTAATCTAAAATTAGAGACAAACAACTCAATATTCAAGCAATAGATAAAAGAAATATAAATGTAACCTACATTTTCTTGTACATGGCAAAAGCTTTTACCTAATTGTCAGTGTAGTTAGTCTCTAAAAGTTCTGAAAATAAACTGATTCATCGTTCTTGAAATCTGAGTCATAATGGTATTTCTCAAGATCATTAAAGCATATCAGAAGCATTTGCTATCTCCATCCATATGAACCACAAGTTGTTTAAAATCATTTTAACAGATACCAGCCCCATACTTGGATCTAATCTTAAAATGAGGTGCTTTCAGACAAGAAATCACACTTTAAAAAGCCACGCTGAAGAACTGTATCTCATTCTTAAAACTTACACCTAATTTTTTTGAGCAATACTTCCTCACTGAAATTGTTACTGTAGAGACTACCTATCAAAACTGATTCTTAATTTATCAGCAAAATATTTTTTTTCCAATATTTTGAAATGAAAGTAGTCTTCAATTGAAACTTTAGATTATATCTCAGACTATAAAGCTATAAAGTCATACCTAACAACATATACATTTCACATCTTGAGTCTTTAAACAATCTGTCTTCAATGAATCTTGACCATGGTAATTTTTGGGGGGAGTTTAGCTATATTTTCCAGTCTGACATTTAAGTTTCTGAAAATTTACATTCATAATCCACTGGCTGAATCATCTTCTCTAAATAGCTACTTTTTCGCACTGAGAACTTGAGCATTAACTGTTAAAGATCAAAAGATTAAAGAAGAAATCAAAAACAATCATGCGAAAAGGTAATGCAAAAAGAGCTCTCTTTGACCCTTTCAATTCCTATGAAAGGGTCATATACATAATATATAAAACTACATTTTTCCTGTTAGATTTAGTTTGAAAGAAATAACGGAAAAATGTTCTTTTCTTTGTGCACAAAAAAAGTACTGATTTAGTACCATTTTGGTCCTGAAATACTCTCATTTTCTTTTAGTGGCAAAGGTTTTGTCACTATTGTTTGCCAAAGCATGTGAATGAACTTGCCACAACATCACTTTAATGTTCCCTTATCCGTCTACGTAACCTTTTAAAATTCATCTAATAGCACAAAATAATCTTAAAACACATTTTGGTCACTGTTCCTTCCACTAGTTTTTGGAGCAAGACTAAATTTATAACAAAGATAGGATTTTTATTCATTGTGAACTAGATACACGTTACTCTCAAACCCAATATTCACACTTCTGTGAAAATCCTGGAAACACTATAGGGAGATTCCTTGCTAACAAGGATTTGAACAAAAGTCCCTGATTCTTTATATAGTTCAGATTAAAGACGCATCAACTGGAAGACTTTTGAAGGGGTCCTCTTACCATAAGCAAGATCTTTATTTTATTCAAGTGCAGAAGAGAACAGTTACTTCATTTTTCAGATGTTTTTACACAATAGGAGAATGTTTCCTGTTCATTCACTGCTTAAAATTCTGTTCCATGTAAACAGACATTCACAGTTTGATCTTTCCTGAGTAGCACTGAACAAATAGTCTATAAAAGATAACTTTGCATGCATTTGTGATGGGATTATGAGTCAGCCACAAGCTTGTGATGAGCGTATTCATGCTGCCGCCTCTTTTTCTTAGTATAAGCTTGAAAAAAGACAATAAAAGGTTTGTAAACTCTGCAATTAGGTTTTATCAAACCACGCGAAAAAAAACGATATTGAAGAAAATAAATTTGTAGAGAGAAGAAACTTAGATCTCCTGGATAAGACATTAAATAAAGTATTTGATAAGTAAATCTACGCTCTCCAACAATTGGAGATTGATTCTTTCTTTCTTTCCATTCCAGCAACTTTCTTTGTTTTACAGGTAGGAAATTTTCCATGTTACCCCCTTGGAGTCCCAAAAAAAAGCTATAGCCATTTTGCAGGCTTTTTTCTTGTAGTTTTTTTTTCAGATCTGTCTGTCTCACATTACACTTCAGAATCTCTTCTGAGCTAAGTGTTGTGAGCTCTCAAGGAAGGAGAACTTTCCCCTTATGAAAAATTACTCCTGTTCAAAGTGCATCAGTAATATGATCAGTGAGCCTTCCCCTCTGCTGCTTGGCTACATCTTTAACCAAAAAGCACGTATACAACAAACTGTGAATGAACAGGCTAGGCAGTTAGACCATCTGTTAGCATCACAGAATAATTGATAACATGCCATTTCTGCTTTTTCTAATTAAGTACTTACATTTTAGGATATTGAAGGAGCAAGAATACTTCAAAATGTAATCTAAATGCTATTACCTGGTGTAGTGGAGGGTTTCTCTGCCCATGGCAGGGGGGTTGGAACTAGATGATCTTTGAGGTTCCTTCCAACCCTAACCATTCTATGATTCTACGATTCTATGATTCTGCTAAGTAGGAACACAGATCTTATATATAATTCCATGTTATAGTCTTGTCTATAAGCTTGAAGCTGAAGTATAAAAATATAACAGATCAACGCAATACTGGTAGAATTCTTTCAGGGGGCAGCGTTGCTGTAATTTTGTTTTTTTCTTGATCACGTCTTGATTTATTTTCATGATCATGTCTTTCTGGTACCATAGTATGCAGTTACTTAATGAAAACTGGATCTATGAATCATGTTAACATTTACAAGCTCTGAAAGAATCTTAGAATGAAAGTTAGCCATCACCAAAAATAATAGGCTTGCTGTTACATTATCCCTTAAAAACTCAGGAACTGCTTAAAATATTGAAAGTCCTATTATCAAAGCAACTAGGACAAATGTTGTGCAAATAACATCAATTTAGGCATAGTATTAATATTGGATTCTCATTTTCTCTAAAAGCTCAGTAATGATAATAAAAAAACCTGTAAACAATTGTGAAACCAGGAGGTGATAAGAATTCAAATTCAGAAGGTTCTTGAGCTGTATCCAAATTAATAGAAGCCATTCCAGGAAGATAATAATTTCTAATGTATACAGACATTAGCAGTATAATAGTACAATGAGACTGAAAACATGCATTGATCTGATAAATTTCTAACAAAGAGTTCAATAGCTTCTCTACTATAGATATCATTTTAAATGGAAACAATTTTTTCCTTCAAAACAAGTCCAAATACTGTACAAAATTAATTTTCCATGCTAGGGAGAAAAAATAAAAAGAAACAACTTCAACTTCAGGGAAAAAAAAAAAAAAAAACAGTTGCAGAATTCCTTTGTAATAGTAACAATAGTAATAGAAACTTCTTCATTAATGACCTGGACGATGGGACAGAGTGTACCTCTAACAAGTTTGTAGATGGTGCAAAATGGAGCAGAGTGTCAAGGATGCTTGAGATGGGTGCACTGCCCTCCAGAGCGACCTTGACAGACTGGAGAAATGTGCAGATAGGAACCTCATGAGATTCCACAAAAGGAAATGCCAAGTCCTGCAGCTGGGGAGGAATAACATAAGATCCCAATGAACACTGATGGCCAACTGGCTAAGAACTGTCTTCTCTTCTTTGCAGAGAAGGCCCTGGAGGTACTGGAGAATAAATTGACTGTGAGCCACTAATGTGCCCTTGCAGCAAAGGAGTCCAACAATTCTGAGATGCATTATGCGGAGTATTGCCAGCAGGTTGAGGGAAGTGATCCTTCCCCTCTTCTCAGCCTTGATGAGACACACCTGGAGTGCAGGGTCTAGTTCTGGGTTCCCCAGTCCAAAAGAGGCATGGACTTACTGGATCAAGTCGAATAACACTTCACAAAGATGACTAAGACCTTCAAGAATCTTTCATACAAAGAGAGGCTGAGAGATCTGGGTCTAGAGCAGAAAGATCAGAGGTAAGATCTCATTCATGTTCAAGAGAGGTATAAAGAAGACAGAGGTAGACGCTTCTCAGTGTTATCTAGTGACTGGACAAGAGGCAATGGGCACAAGCTGAAATACAGGAAATTCCTCTTAAACTTAAGAAAGAACTTTTTCATTGTGAGAGTAATCAAACACATGAGCAGATTTGCCATAGATTTTGTGACATACCCATCCCTGGAGACGGTCAAAATCCAACCTGATACAACCCTGCATAATCTGTTCTAGCTGACCCTGCTTTCAGCATAAGGGTTGAACCAGATGGGCTACAGAGGTCCTTGCCAAGTCATTCTGTAGCTCTACAGTATTGCTTCTTGGTATATGTATTCTTTTGAACCTCTATGCATGCTCAAATACTTTTATTACATAGACTCACGGGATCATAGGTTATTTCAGATAGGAAGGATATCTGAAGGACGTTTGACTTAACCTCCCCAGTCAGAGCAGGGCCATGCTATGGCTAAACTAAAGTGATTGTGCTGCCAGTTCTTCAAAAAGGTCTGGAAAAATATACAGGTAACTAGTATTCCCATTTCCTTCATGTACACTTTCATGTCATTAATTAGAAGATGCTGTTGTCAGACAATATGTGACTGATTCAGTTTCATACAAAACAGAAAGACAATTATGAAGTTTCAAAATGATCAGTCTCCTAGATATAGGTATTCTTAAAAATCATAGCTAATTCTTGCCTTCTGTGACTTCAGCTCATCCCAAATAAGAAAGACAATCTGTGAGCTGACAAATCCAAAATTTGCTTTAATCTGTCTTCTTTCTTAAGTCTTTGAAATATCAGATATTACTTAATTGAACAGATAGAAGAATCAAAATATATCTGAATACTAAAAAAGAATTTCTTAAATGTTTTGCTTCTTTGAGAAACTCGCTGCTATAAAATACAGTGACATATACTAAAAGCAGTGGCTATCAAGACTCAGTACTTTTTAATAATTTATTATATGAAAAGTTTGTAAAGTTAGATTTTCTGTTTTTATGTCTCAAATGAAGAATAAACTTTTACAATATAGATTTAAAAAATACAACCTTGCAACAGATTGATAATATTTAGTATTTTTTTAATATATTACTCTTTGGTGATTATGAAGATTTGTGTTGTCACAAGGCGAGAAGATTGCTGCATCTCAAATCTCAGCATGAATTTCAATTTTTAGATTATTTCATATACCTGTAACTTAGTAAATTAATTTTGCCAAAGATCATTTGAAATAACATATATGATTTTTTCCTGCTTCATTTGGAGTGTCGTTTTTCTCCCATTTATATAGACAACCTAAAAACTAAAATAAAAATGCTGTACAATGAATGGAATAACTTGATCTTTTTCTGTCATTCACATTGTTCTTTCTCTGTAGTCCTTAGGACTCTGTGCCCCAGAGAGTGCCTGAAGCTGATAAGAAGGAGTTACTTTGAGTAAGGGAAACAATTAAGCCTCTAATCAAGTAATGGACTTTCTGTCTATCACCTTTTCATACTACAATGACAACTGCCTGACACTGTCAGTTCCAGCTGACATGGATTCCATGTTCAGGTATGAAGCTGTGAAATGAGTCCACCAACTTCTATATGTAAAAATATTTTTTCTAAGTTTGATCATTAACATACCTATGTTAATGACTTGGGAAGTGGAGTTGACATGCACTGTGCTAAAATATTACTGTAAAGCTAGATCCTAGGCTGGTGTTCTGTATTCTGATGGCTTTTGAGGAAAATGGCATCTGTTCAAGGTATTCTTTAGACCTGCTCTCAGTGAGAATAAGTATTCATCAGCTCCAAGATTTTTTTTTGCTTAAACAATTCTACTGTGTTGTATAGGGAATACTTCTAGGGAAATATCATGTGAAATATATTTCTATTCTATTTTCTGGCAAAAATTCCTTTCATATTTGCCTAAATGAGCAGCATGAATTTCATCATGGACAAAGTCTTGTGTGTTTTGCATTTCTGACCTGCTAAATTATATTATGTCAAATTATGGCAAATTACAGGGCATCACATCATGTTACATAGTTCACATCGTAAGTCAATTCAGCTTGACACAACATGACAAAGTAATGCAATGTATCAGTTCTATAGCCACATTTCTTAAGTAATGAAGTAATATTTCAGCATACAAACCAGACCACCTATTTAGTATGGAATATCCACCACCTGCTCCAACAGTGGCATGTGGAGCAATTGGGTCAAGTATCTACAGGAAGAGGATATTTTTGTTGTCTTCTCTGCTAAATGATTAAAGAGAACCATACTAGCACTTTTTCTATATTCCATGCTAGCATTCTTTCTATATTATAAAAACTCATTTCTTTAAAACACTTACTATACATGTCAACAGTCTAGGAGCAGTACGTATCTCAGTGGATAAATATATGTTACTAAAACACGCAACTTGTTTTTTAAGCAACGCTGGTCTTCATTAAATCCATGAGTGAACCTACTGCTTCAGTAATCAAACTCTTGTTGAATAAGAAATATTTGTGCAAGATTGTGGTATGAGTGTTCTCAGGGCAAGAAATTTAAAACAGTTAAAACATACCAGTTGATTACAGTAGTAATCTGTACAGTAAATCTGACAGGAGTAATCAGAATACTAGTCCCTATCTCCACATAACAAATACAGCACTAAGTAAGATGCAGTTCACATTTACAGTGCCTCACCACTCATGTTCTAAGGATTCATCTGAAGAGCAAGGCCCCAATAACAATGCTGCAGCATCAAGGAGATGCAATACTAAATATATGTCTACAGTGAGACTGCAGTGCAGAATGCAGGCACTTCTTCTAGTTTTGGTAACCAGTAGCAATTTGAGCTGTGATGTGGAACTCCACACAAATTTGAATGGTAATCTACTCATTTTATGGAGAGTGTCCACATCGGCCTCCTTGCTACTAAAATTTGTTCTTGGTTACACTGTACTACACCAAAAACTGAAGTGTATTGCCTCGCTGTTGTTTCTGCCAGCTAACCCTTGCACTTTAGAGGAGAAACCCTTCCAAAACTAACAGGGCTTTCAGTTAGTGTCTCTTTAAACATCCACTATAGTGAGAGAAAAAGAGTGGTGAATAAAGAGGTTAATTAAGTAACTTAAGTTTCCAAAGCAATTATCCCAGGAGCTTCTCCATTTAGATGGATTAAGTGAGAATGGAATATATCTTAGAAAGGCATTTTTCCTTTGATATTTTCCAGTTTAGTTAGCCACGTAGCCAGCTATATATTCCTTTCTACCATAACAATAAGAGGAGCAGTGTTAGCAGAGAATTTAGAAAGGAAGGAAGCTGTTTAGGCCAGTGTTTCTGACATAATATCAGCTGTTGAGTTATCGTTCAAGTAAGAAATGGGAGCAATACGGAGAAGAAGAGAAAACAGAGAAGTGTTACTTGAAGTAGACCAGTTAGGATTTTATTAATTTTACACTAAAAGATATAGATCTTTCTATGTTTAAGAAATCCTTTCATCCTGTCTTTTGCCAAAGAGGACTTTTATGGAAAAGGCAAACATTGTTATCCAGAAAATTTTATCTGGGTCTTATTCCTGGCTCCCAAAAACACAGTGAAGTGTATCACCACTTTCGAGAAAAATCATTATTCAGGCAGAGTACTTTTTATAAACCATACTAGAAATCTCTGAGAGGTAAAAGATATTTTCTTTTAACAGTCCATAATACAAACCAGTTATCTCTCAATCTAAGAATGCTAAACAGAACATTGCTAAACAGTATTTTAATTGCTAAGTAGAGTGCCTTATGTTTCTGATAGGTTCCTTAATGATTATAAGCAAAGTTTATAAAAGATAAAGGTTTTCAAAACTGTGTACATAAGAATATTATGGATATTCAAACTAATTTTTAAATGAAGGTAAAATGTTCCATTTTAGTGTCAGTCTATTTCTCTTCTTTTTTGCCACAAGACATAGTTTTTCATTATCATTCATTATCTATGTATGTATGTATCTATCTATCTATTTATCTATATCTACTCACAAACACACATATAAAAAGCCTTGTCGTCTAACATCAGAAGCAAGTCTGGTGACTCTTTTTTTTTTCTTTTTAAGTGATAATGAAATATTAGATGAAGTAAAAAGGCAGAGGACATGCACTAATAGTGTATTAAATACACATATTTTTTTTTTAGGTACTAAAAATAATACACTTGAAAATAAAACACATCAAAGTTCTACTCACATATGACCAATACTATATGGTAAATTTGCAATATGTTGTTTAAAAAGTAAGACAGATTGTTTTGGATTAATAATTCAGTTACTAAGAATAAAATTTCAGGTTGATAAGGTACTTCAATTTGGCATGATGAACCAGTAAAGTTCAGAAATTATGCTTTTCTGTTTTTTAGCCAAACAAATTTTCACTTGATGATGAAGTAGTGTTTTATATTGCAGATAAATAAATCTAAATTTTTTTTTTTTTTTTAATACACAACTGAAAACTAGAACACTTTTAAGGTCTTCCAAAGTATTGCATTGCTCTCTGTATGAGCCCTTAAACGTGTACTTCTTGAGTAAGGCAGGTTTCATTTGAAGCTGAGAATTTAACCATAGCCCAATGGTTCAATCTATCTAGTTCCCTCTGCAAGGCCTCTTGTTTCTCAAGAGAGTCAACAGCACCTCCCAGTTAGGTATCATCAGCAAACTTCCTAATGGTGCATTCAACTCCATCCACATCATTGATAATATATTAAACAGAACTGTCCCTAGAATTGGACCGTGAGGAATAATGCTTGTGGGTGACTGCTGGTGACATCATACTTCTACAGAGTAACTAGGAATCATTAAGATGAAATAAGACAAAAAAAGAACAAATGGCTCCATTTTCTAACTTAAAATCCTAGTTCTAAACTACAGAGAAGACATTTTTTAAAGAAAATAAATAATGTTGGCTAGAATCCCCAAAACAGTTTGAGGTAAATAAAAAGAAAGCAGAATTTATA
This sequence comes from Tauraco erythrolophus, assembly GCF_009769465.1. Taxonomy (NCBI): domain Eukaryota; kingdom Metazoa; phylum Chordata; class Aves; order Musophagiformes; family Musophagidae; genus Tauraco; species Tauraco erythrolophus. The sequence goes on from NC_141468.1 coordinate 50,010,438, forward strand.
ATCTTTTTAAGCAATGCACTATTTATTTCAACGAAGAGAAGTGCAAAGTCATGTACCTGGGGAAGAGCAGCTCCGTACAACAATATATTTTAGAGGTTGACCAGCTTGAAAGCAGCTTGGTAGAAAAGGACCAGGGGGTCTTGGTGGACATCAAGTCGATCATCAGCCAGTAACGTGCCTTTGCTGCAAAGAAGGCTCCCAGGTTGCATTAGGCAAAGCACTGCCAGCAGGTTGAGGAAGGTGATTCCTCCCTTCTACTCACCACTGGTGAGGTCACATCTAAGTACTGTGTCCAATTCTAGGCTCCCAGTACAAGAGAGACATCGACAAACTAGAGAGTCCAACAAGGGGCTCCAAAGACGATGGACTATCTCTCCTATGAGAAAAGACTGAGAGAGCTAGAACTATGTAGCCTGGAGAGGAGAAGCCTCAGGGGGATCTTATCAATGTGTATAAATAGCTGAAAAGAAGATGGACCCAGGCTCTTTTCAGTGGAGCCCAGTGACAGGACTAGAGGCAATGGTCACTAACTGAAACACAGGAGGTTTTCTCTGAACATCAGGAAACTCTTTTTTACTGTGAGGTTGGATAAGCACTGGCACAAGCTGCCCAGAGAGCTTCTGGAACCTCCCTCCTTGGAGATACTCAGAAGCTGACAAGACATGGTGCTCTGTAACCCGCTCCAGGTGGTCCTGTTTGAGCAGGGGAGTTGGACCAGGTGAACTCCATAGGGCCCTTCTGACCTCAACCATTCTGTGATTCTGTGATTCTATTTTACTGTGGTAGGCAGAAGTTCCACTCCAGAATTATGCTTTGCCTGAATACACGGGAAAAAAGATGGTCCTGATCAAGCTGAAGATTAAGATGCGGTAACACACACAGTAAAACTTGGAAATGCTTAAAGCATCGCCCATTTCAGGATTTACCCAGGTGCTTTGCAAAGTGTGCCTGGTGCCTTTAATCTTCAGCATTGCAGTGGCAGCCTGAAACAAACCAAGAAAGAAACAAGGAAACCCCCAGACTTTGAAGGGAGGGGACACAGGATTGACAGACCAAAAACTACAAGCAACAAGCAAAGAAACCAAAAAGCTTTTGGAAAACAATTTGCATCAAGAAAAGGACAAGAAGATCTTCAAAAATCACTAGTGAATATATAAGTATATTTTCCCATTTTATAAAACTGATCAGATTTGGGTCGTATTTAAATAGATTTAATAAACTATACAGATGGTTCTTAGAGATCCTTTTTGACTTACTACTTTGATAACATTGCAGCGGGTGTTTTGATGGCCAGGGAAGCTTCAAAGCTCTAAGTGATTTCAATCTCCCTGTTTGACAGCCAGGCTCCTTTTCCCCAAGGAGGCACACACCAGAGCAATAAGACCTTCTCTGAAAGTTAGCAGAGATCTCGATTTTCCTCCACTGACACTTTTTGACAGGAGGTAAGGGAGACATACAAAGAGCGCAAGGCAGTTTTAAGGTGAGGTTAAATGTTATAGCTGTTGTAATCTAACAGTTTACTGCAGCAAAAAGGATGAAACCAGTCCTTCCATCCCATTCCTCTAACAGCCTCAGTCTCCCTGGTATGTTGCTGATGTGACTCAGGTCTCAGATTCATCAGGTCCTTAGCTGACATGATTCAAATTACTAAACTATTGGAAAAATACGTTTTTTTTTTTTCTGCTGAGTTAGCTTCCCATCAGGCTTGTGCTTAGAGCAGTTCATGGAGGGCATTCAGCAAGTTCCAGAGTCAAAGCTACTGAAAAGCTCTTCTCCAGAAGAGAGAACATAGCATGACATCCCTTCAGTGCTGGCAAGACGCTAAAGTGGCTCAGCTGTTGCATCATAGTCATGGACATCCTCACTTCGTACAAGGAACAATAGTAAAACATATTATATGATGGGTAGCATGGACTACAGCAAGAAGGACAGTATCAGACTGTACATAGGAGGGAGTGGAGGCTGTCTGAATCTACTGCAGAGCAGGGAAGATTTGATTTTATAGAGAACTCTTCCATCTTTAGTTACACAATAATGTTCTACACATTTGAAAACATAAATTAGAAATGCTTCTTGGTTCATATTAAAATATGCATGTGTGCCAAGGTTTCTTAATGTTAATTGCTATTCAAAAAGTAGTCAAAGTAAAACTCAAATTTTTTTTTAATGGAAGTGTATGTAATGATAACATATCTTAGAAGTGTATCCCAAGCAATACCCATGTAAAATATATATATTTCATACCTTAAAATAACAAAAATTTAGGGCATCAAATTAATAAGAAACAATCAAGGAATTAATTACATTTTTTGAAATAAGATTTGTTCATCTGCCTTAAATTCTGACAAAGAAGCTTTCAAAATTTGAGAAGCTATGGACACTTGAAAGGTATTGCTAGTCTTCAGCAGCAGCTGGGAGAGTAAAGCAGAAGCAGTTTTATGTCCAAACAAATAATCTACATTTCAAAGCCTGATTAACAGACACAGTTAAAGATAGGAACTTCACACTGATTGACATGTAGGGGCAAACAAGGATACTTAAACATACTAAGCCTGATTCCACTCTCATTTATTCCATTGTCTTCAATGCAGTGACTTCCAGCGGTACAAGAAAGAGGTAAACTGTATATTAAATGACATTCAGAACAAGATATATTACTATAATTTCTTCAGGAATGTTATTTATCTCTCTATGTGAGACAGCAGTTGTAATGACTGCATTAAGACAGAAAAGCAATATTGAAACTCCCCAAACAAACCAAATTTTTAATTGCACCTGAAAGAGACTATTGCAGAGAGCCCTATATATTTATTAGCAAGAAGAGACCAACTCTGCATGTTTCTGAATAACTTCCGCCCTCAGAAACATACAAAAAAAAAAACCAACAAAACATGGGAAAAGATTAAAGGTATAACAGTAAAGTAAAGGTATTACTTTTTTGAGGCATGTTTACTTTCTACTGCATCGAAAGGAGGAAGAAGACTAAAACCTACAACAAAAACTTTAGTCAAAATAATCCTTCAACCATATGCTTACAAGTCTTCAAGTTTTCTTACTCTAAAATTATTGTTTTCCGAAAAGGTAAGAGGAGTAGTTATTACAGATTTTCAAATGTGCTTTCATATAATTAGGATGTGGCGTGGGGAGGAACCAACAAAAAACCCCAAATCTTAGGAAGATTTTCAAAGCAAAATGCTTTGCTTAAAATATACCAAGCTAAGGTCAGTCATAGAACAAATGAATTCAGATCCATTTCTAAAAAATTATATTCAAAAGTAAATAATTTGAAAGATATTATCCTAAAGCCAATATTAATTTATTTAATCATGGACTTCTTGATATTTTTGTGAGTTATGTACCTTTCAACGGTAACACCAGCTACTTTGGACTGTAAACATTGTCTGTTAGGAGGATATAAGTAACAGAACTGTATTATTACTTGATCGGATTTATCTTAAGAGATGGGGACAGAGTAAAGCAGGAGAAGTGAATTCTGGTACTTATTTCTCTTTTTTTTTTTTTTTTCATGCAAAGATGAACAATTATCTATTCAGCTGCTTAAATATCAGTGTCTACTAAAATTTCAGATATTCTGCTTACCTAAAATAAGAGGCCGAGAGACTTATATGAGGCCTTGGACTTGTATCTGTAGCTAGGCAGGGTATCCCACAGTTTAAGGAGCCGGATTACAGTTTGAGAACATGCTGAAGTGTTTCAGTCAAAATAAGACAGCTTTGTAAATGTGAACTAGCTTTGTATGTTCTTTCCACCACTGTGTCTTGATGTGCTTTACAATAATCAGATACGATTCTCAGGGGAAACCATCTTTTCACTCTTGCATACTCAAAACTGTGAAATTATGTGTGTGAAACCACAGATTCGGTGTATGTCATTAAACCTGCTTAAGTCTCAACAACTACATAATCAAATGTGTTGTCTAGCTGATGGTCTGTGTAAAAGATACACTTGAAACAAAAGAATACACTTCATAAATGCTGTAAATAGTGACAAGTCAGTCTTGAAACCTAGAAAAACATAAAGAGAGAAACAAGCTCACAACACATCCTCGTGTTAGAAATATCCAGTTTTTGCCTGAAAGTATTCATTCTTGTTTAGTAAATCCTACCATTATCCAGACCCCTAAGCCCTTCTCTTTCTAAGTGCTTTTTCTGCTAGTTACCTGTTACAAGTTCGAAGAACAGATAATGTCAAACAGTCATGACTTTTTTTTTTTCCCCCAAAGCTCCCTAAGAGATGTCATTTATATCCACTGTATAGAATTAGGATAGTTACCACAAACACATTCTCCAATATAAAACAATTAAGAAGAAAGAAGAATATAACATGAGTAAGAAGGTGGCTTTTTTACATAAAGTTCTATGTAATATCTATACCTTCTAGAGGTTCACTCTGGGAGATGAATAAACTCTAACCTCAAACAGCTATTAAATAAGCACAAGGGAAACCAAGAACGTTGCAGAAAAAGGCCAAAACTGATCTTTTGATTTTACAATTTGTCTAGCACAAAGGAGAACAAAAATAAGCGGAACCTAAGCAGATATCAAGGAAGGAATACAGTCAACATCTAAACTTACTTACTCAAGTAAAGTGGAGTACAGGAGATAAGTGGTATTGACCAATGACTGCTGAAGAATGTGAACAAGACAGATCAGTTTGCTGTACTGCCGTAAATTCCTATGGAAAACTAACTTCTTTTTTTTGTTGTTTTCTTTCCTTTTTTTTTAGGAAATTGTTGACATAGGAAAGAGGAAAGAATAGCAAACTAACAGTGGAACAGGCACACCAGTGCAATCAGGACAGGCAGAAGAATATGTTTTAAAGATTGATTTAACATTGTAACAAACAATTTGCGCTTGAGTTTTCTTCCTTCCCAGAAGAGTTTCATCTGTTTCTGCTGTACTACTATTTGTAATACATTTATTTACACCAATGGCCTAAAAAGGATTTTTTTCTTTTATCAGAAGAAAATTCCAGATGAAAATAGCCTAGTATGAGGGCACACTACAGATCTCTATCAAGAGAAGGAGGTATAGCTGTTACTTGCATAGCATGGCAGATAAAAAGAAAAATAACAATGTGAAAGTATAGGTAGAACATAAAGATATCAATTTTCATTTACAACCTATTATTTAATATTACCCTCCTATTTAAATCTTTTTTAAATGAGTTTTGTTTCGTCTTACTTTGAAGAAAAGGTAATCAAAGATAATGTTGTGTTGCTATTGGTTACTCCCCAATGTCATATATTAGAAACAATTACATTTAATGAACTAGTGTTTTAATTAACCCAGCATTTAAAAGGAAACATACAATTGGACCTAAAGGAGACAAAATGTAATCTAATCTGGAAAAGTTAGGTTTTCATACAAGCAACCTATGATAAGAAATGTCTATATAACCATCTTAGGCTGTGACATTTATAAATGATTACAAAAAATGCTGAAATATCCATGGATGTCCAGAAGCGTTTCAAGATCATAAAATCATAGAACCATAGAATGGTTAGGGTTGGAAGAGACCTCAAAGATCATCTAGTTCCAACCCTCCTGCCATGGGCAGGGAAACCCTCAACTACACCAGGTTGCCCAAAGCCTCATCCAACCTGGCCTCGAACATTTCCAGGGATGGGGCATCTACAACGTCTCTGGGCAACCTGTTCCAGTGCCTCACCACCCTCTGAGTGAAAAATTTCTTCCTTATATCTAATCTAAATCTGTCCTCTTTCAGTTTAAAGCCATTGCCCCTTGTCCTATCACTACATGCCCTTGTAAAAAGTCCCTCTCCAGCTTTCCTGTAGACCCTCTTTAGAAGATGGCTCTATATCTTTAAGTAAAAAGCCTGGGATATTGGGAAAAACATAGCTAGTGTGCATACTTCCTTTAAAAAATAGCTTGCTGATGGTTGGAGCCTCTAGGGAGAGTTTAATGAAAGCTTCTTCGCCTCAGTCCTTCTGAGGTCCATAGGAAAGGAAATACTTTAACAGAGCCCATTGGAAATGGAACAAAATTAAGCTCTTTTCTTTTTCCTTCAGCCTTTTCAAGGCTCTAGAGGAAAGGAACTTTCAGGTGTTGCATAGAGGAGCAACATATACTGCCATAATTCATTCTGAATGCCTTGGAAATATTATATTCCATAAATAGAAGAAGTTACACTAGAAAATGCTCTTACCTCAGACTTACTGATTTTAACCCTTATGGGCTTCTGAAATCTCTTTCTGCCCCTATCTTTGTTATCTATTACCATCTTATTGCTTTCTTTCAGCAGTACATTAAAAAATATGACAAACATCCGTCACTTGTGACTAAATACCCAGTTCAGCATATCCACTGCACTATCAAGTACACCATGCACAAACCCATACATCATTTACTCTTGGTAGCATGACAGCGGCCCAGCAAGAGCACTGGACAAGAAACTACAGGTAAGATTTTTTTTTTTTCCAGGGCTTAACTCTTTCTTATCCCTGCATCTGTCTTTTTGTGTTCAAGTCTCAGAGCTTGTACCCAGGTGGAGTGCCAACTCAGGAATGAAACAAGGCCAAGACTTAAACTTGAATGTGGCAGTGCTTTTTTTCATATCTGCAGCAACTCCCGCGCTTGGAATAGTTAAAAAATGTCTGGCTCCTTCTGAAATTTAGAGATCTTTCATTTTCAGGTCAGCCTGCCTCACAAGCTACACTAACAGACATGAAGTAAGCATTTCAGATTAGGAGACAGATGCTGTAACTCCTATTTAAACACAAAAGTTTAAAAGGCAAGAAATTCTTCTTTACAGATTTTGATTTTAAAACCCCGGTTGCGGTATATAATCCTTATGCTTTACAAAGCAGCTCCTGGAATCTGGCAGTACAGATGCAACAACAGGCTTCTGTTGCATGTCTGACATCGGAGAATTTCAGAATTAAATGTCTTAACTCCCCATGCAAAAGGCTGGAATATCATAGCAAACAAGAAAATATCTAACTCTACAATTAATTTGTAGTACTTTAGGGGGAGTTCTGCACATACCTAGGTTTGGAAAGTATTTTGCAAAATAAATGCTCATCTATAACAAATTTAAAATCAGAAATATTATTTTGTTCTTCATTATTTATTGTTTCAGAAAAACAACATTCTCTGGACAGTCAGCATCAACTTGTGGCAATGTTATATGCAGCACAATGGATTTTTGCTTTTTTTGTTTAAGGGTTAGAGATTGTTTTTTGCTTAGGGGGATTGCTGACAAAGCACTTGGCAGAAGGTATAACACATCTACAGTAAGTAGATCAGAGTATTTCACCTGCAAACATGCTGCAATAAAGTGCCATCATTCAATCAATACAGATTACTTAGTTAACATCTTTCTTAATGTATCTGGATTACTAGTTCATTAGATCATTACCTGATAAATAGTGTGGGTAATGAATTGAGAGAGTAACTACATACCTTCAGGAAGAACCTGCCCGATAACAATAATCCATTAGAAAAACTGGCAGTATCCTCTGATCTATTGCCTGCAAAGCTATGACTTGATGGAGAGTTTCATTCCCTCTGCTCAGCACTCCAGAAGAAAATCAGCACAATTTAAATATTTCTCAGGATGTGACAGCTCTCTAGATCCCTGGTTGCTTTCTGTTCCCAGGGGTTGACAATCTGGTGTTCCAGTGTGCACAGAGCAGTGAAGATGAATTGAAAAAGCTTGAGATAAATTAGGGATGGCTAAGTTAAAATTGTCTCTGCTCCCGAGTCCCTCATCTGCAGTCTGCAAGCCTATTTTGCTGTGAAAAAGCTAGATGGCAGGCTGCCTCAGTGAGTTCTTCTTAAGCGACAGGGAGCATTTTCAATGAAGAAAAATTCTCCCATTATCTAAGCTAATGTGACTGCAGCTAAATCTAGTCTTAAAAGTGTCTACTAGCATGAAATTCATTCTCACTGTTGCTTTCTTTCAAGCCATCGGTTTAAAAAAAAAAAAAAGAGAGGAAAAACGTAGCACCACCCTAGAATTTTCTATCTGAAATAAATACTCAGACTTTTTAATTGATAAATGGCAATACATTTCATGATATAGCTGTGTCCAAAAATCTAAGCAGGGGAAATTATCACTGTTTTCCAAACTTTATCAGCTTATGCTCAAATTATTCTTCCACTACTTGTTCTTTCTGTTTTTCTTTTAATGGTTATAATTTCTTTGCAATTATCTTCATTTTTAATGTTCCAAGAAAGAAAATCTCAGTATTTTCCAAATTAACATGTTTAGCTGTAGTAGATAGTCATCTAAAAAAAAAAGATAGATGCTGTGAAATGCCACTAAAAAATTTTGTTTAAAAAAAAAAAACACAATAAAAACTTTGTAACAGGTTGTTGATATTTAATTATGACCCACTTCACTTCTCTGGTTGCACTAGTTTACAAGGAAGATAGAACTGAAATTTTCTTGATATCAGTTCAGTGCCAAAGCTGTTTGACAAACTCATTAATTTCAAGCTGTTATGTAAAAAGTTGTTATATAGATAGCTCAAGCGCAGGAGGTTATCATTACACATAGTAGATGACATTTAATATTTTATCCTCTCAAACTTTGGATATGTCTTTTTTAAAAAAAGGAATAATTTCAAAGAGTCAATGTCAGTCATACTCCCTAGTAAACAGGCACTTTGGCCAATCCATTCTTTAGTTTCAACTGATGTAGCTTTCTGAGGTCCTACGTATCTATCACCAACAACTTGCTCAGATATGAATTCTCAATATCATGAAAATTCATGCCCCTACCCGAAACTGTAAACAAACAGAGATGCCGTCGAATATATGGGAATATAGGCTTAGTTCTAGATCATCCTGAGAATGATAAATACCACCAAGAAATAGAGGTAGACCATGTTTTCATCAAACAGACATGAAAAGACTCTGAAAATCTTTGGGGCATGACTGCTGCAGTCTGTTTTGTTCCCAACCCCCTGAGATAAAACACGCACTCACATTAACAGTGCTATATCAGGTGAAGGGAAAATGCATGACAGACATTAACTGATTTCCTTGGGGGTTATGTCACTAAAGCCACCAACACCACAAAGCCTCCATATTCCATTCTGAAAACATTCTATTCAGCCTAAATCTTTTAAACAGAAGGTCCTTTGGCCCTTGTCCCAACAGCCACCCCTTGGAGCATATGCGAGCACTCAATAAGACCCGATTGTTCAGAAAATGCAATACATGTAAACGTCACCCAAAATAACGTATCCTTCTAGAGGGATTAAAAATTTCTTAGCTTCAGATGCTGTCTTGCTCCAGGTGTATTTCTGATGTTGCAACCACTTCTTAATTTTAGGCGGGATTGGATGTGCTGCACTCCTAGCCCTTAATGCTTGTACATTCTCTGTGTAAACAGATAATGTTATAACAATTAAAAACAAACAAACAAACAAAAATAAACACCTCAACTTGGACGGAATTTTTGTTGCACTTTTGCAAATCAGAAAGAAAACATGGATAAGTAAATGAATTTTGATTGGTTGAATTTAATCTTCACTAGTAAGCAATTTAGTTAGATCTTGTAAGGTATGTTAAACAGTTTATCTTGCAAAGCTATTTTTATAATGAGCGTGTTGTTTAGAAGAGATTCATGGTTAGTGAAACAAAAAGTTCTCAGCTTCAGTTGTGTTTCTTATGTCAACTTTTTTCATTTGTGTCAACATTTTTCATTTGTTTTCATTTTAAGGTTTTGCCAGCAGGTTGAGGGAGGTGATCCCTCCTCTCTACTCACCACTGGTGAGGTCACATCTGAAGTACTGTGTCCAGTTCTAGGCTTCCCAGTACAAGAGAGACACAGACATACTGGAGACTCCGATGAAGAAAATGAATCTCTTCTATGAAAATCTCTTCTACGAAGAAAAGCTATGAGAATTGGGACTGTTTAGGCTGGAGAAGAGAAGCCTCAGGGAAATCTTATCAATGTGTAAAAATAGCTAAAAAAATGGCTCAGATTCTTTTCAGTGGTGGCCAGTGACAGGATCAGAGGCAATGAGCACTAACTGAAACATGAGAGATTTCCTCTGAATATCAGGAAACACTTTTTTTGCTGTGAGGTTGGATGAGCACTGGCACAGGCTGCCCAAGGAGGTTCTGAAACCTCTTGCCTTGGAGATATTCAAAAGCCGACAGGATGTGGTGCTGTATGACAAGCATTAGGTGATCCTGTTTGAGCAGGGGAGTTCAACCAGGTGAACTCCTCAACCATTATGTGATTTCCACTTTTGTTTAGGAATCCAAAATCCTCAGTTCATGAAACCAGTGATTTTCTCCATTAAAATAGTTCCTAATTTTGTCAAGATTTTGTTAGCCTTTATTGTCCAAAACATCTTTCTAAAATGGAGCCAGATTATTAGCTGCCTGTTCTCTTCTGCTTACATAAGTGAATCCAGAAAGTCAGCAGTATCCTGGGCTACAGCAAAAGAAGAATGGCCAGTAGGTTGAGGGAGGTGGTTCTCCCCTTCTACCTTACTCTTATGACACTCCACCTGGAGTACTGTGTTCAGCTCTGGAGCCTCCCACATATGAAGGACATAGCCGTGTTGGAATGAGTCCAGAAGAGGGCCTGGAAGATGATCTGAGGGCTGGAGCACCTCTCCTATGAAGACAGACTGAGAGAGTTGGGTGGTTTAGCCTGAACAAGAAAAGGTTCCAGGGAGACCTTCTAGCAGCCTTCCAGTACCTGAGGGGGTCTACAAGAAAGCTGGAGAGAGCCTTTTGACAAGAGGATGTAGTGATAGGACAAGGAGTAATGGCTTTAAACTGAAAGAGGGTAGATTTCGATTAGGTATAAGGAAGAAATTTTTCACTCTGAGGGCGTTGAGGCACTGGAACAGGTTGCTCAGAGAAGTTGTGGATGGTCCGTCCCTGGAAGTGTTCAAGGCCAGGTTGGATGGGACCTTGAGCAACCTGGTCTAGGAGGTTTCCCTGCTCATGGCAAGGGGATTGAAACTAGATGATCTTTGAGGTCCCTTCCAACCCAAATCATTCTATGATTCCATGATAAGTTCAGCACCTTCTGCTGAAACTAAAGAAACTGCCTGGAAAAAATATTGACCAACACCTCACTGTGCAATAGCCCAGCTGAAAAGTTCCCAAAGTTATTCCGGTTCACGAAAAGGTAAGGCTTGATGGTGGACTCTTTAGAGCTGAATGCCACCTGCTCGCCTGCATAGGCTTGTGTGCTATTTATAAATTTTAGAATAAGCATCACTCGTGTCTCCCCTCTCTCAGAAGCTGCTGCTTCATGTAACTACCAGTGACAACCTGCTGTTTTTCTTAGAGCCTCAGTGACTTGGGTCAAATAGCCACATCAGAGTCTCAGCTTCTATTAATGAAAATCTTTTAACTTGAACAGATTTTAAAAATAAAATTCTTGTAATTCATTATTTCTAGTGGTATCACTATTTTTACAAGGTATGATTCATTCGTGTTTAGTGGTTTGAATCAGTAACATTAAAATGACAGTTTCTAGGAGATTTCTTGTTGTATTTTGAGGTATGACATAGAAGGAAACAGAGAAGTAATTTAGTCGAAAAAGTAATCCAAAATGTATTAGTAAAATTCTCTGCTGTAACCACTTGTTCAACTTAATGTTCTCTTTGTAAGTGAACAGACAGAGAAAGAAAGAAAGAAGGTAAACTTCAGTACTAACAATTGTTTCTTTCCAGGGAAAGAGGTTTAATAAATCCTGAAGATTATTAAGGATTACGCACAAACCAACCAGTAAAGAGTAGTCATTGGGTTTACAGAGCTTTAGAACAAGACATAGATTCACAAGAAATTCTCAGACATTACCAGGAGAAAAAATGAATAGGACTTTCTATTTTTAATGTGCTGTTATCCAATTATGAAAACATGTTTCAAAATGTCAAAATGAGCAGCAGTGTTACGGACAGAGCCTGATAAGGTGATCATGGAGTGGTGCATACTGTAACTCTGTGACATGATACATACCTGGATAACAGAAGTTGCAACTGTTTTAAGAATACTTTGACCTGGGCATACTTTAGAACTTTAAGAAAGTTAATTTCTAAAAGCCAAAGTTATACACTCGGCCTATTTAGTTTTTAAACTTAAATAGTAGTGTGATTTCAGAGTTACCAGGCAGATATCCAAAGAATATTTACAAACCCTCTATATAATAGGATACACTAAAAAAAATTATTTTTGGCTAAATCTGCAGAACTGAAACTCTCTTCCAACCATTAATTCTCAATGAGGAAAAGAACTCAATTTATAAAAGGTTTGTCTTTTCTATTTCCCTGTCATTCTCTAATGGAGACAAAATAGGAGTTAATGAATTCAGGATATTTTCTCCACGCTTTACCCTGCCTGTCTTGCATTAGATTTTAGTAGTAGAGAAAAATTTCTAATGGGGAACCTCAGTGGGAGTGGAGATATGCAATTCAAAGATGAAAACTTCGGAGTCAGAAAGTGAGGGGGTTTTGTTACTGTATATTATATTTTTTGTATATATATAATAACTTTGAAAAAATCCACAATGTTTATGCATATAAACACTTAATAATCTTTTTGAAGTAGCTTTTTCATCATTGTAGGTTGAACTCTTGCATAATTTTAGCTGCTTCATAAGTTTCTTTAATGTTTACTCTTGAAATATGTGTTACACTGTTTGAGTTTTTATGGGTTTTGGGGCATATCTTGTTGATAGTTTTTCTTTGTTAGGTTCACAGAGGATTAGGTCTGGATGAAAATAAGATACTTTAATAAAGATACTTTTGCTAATCTTAAGATTTAATAGTAGAAATTGTTAGCTTCCACTATGGGTGCACTTTAATCAATTGTACAGAGACTACGTAGTCTGCTCTTCTTTCAGTGATTTTCATACACTAACTTGTAACATGGGAAACAACTTGCAAGATAGAAGTACATAAATTTGAAGAGGAAATTTAGGCGTTTTGCTGTTTGGAACTGACTAGGTAACTTCAACAGGAGAATTTACTTAAGCCAGAAACATGTCCCTAGGACAGGGAGTGATTTAGGCTAGTGTCAACTGAAAGACTCTTCAAAATTTAGTCTGCTGCTTTACATGGCTCCTGGAAGAAAGAAGTTGAGACTTAGTGAGAAGAAGGATGGAAATACATGCTCTGCATATGTTGGTGTTCATTCTTCTTTTTGACTATTGTTAAAATTCCCCCTTTCGTAGAATCATAGAAATGTTTGGGTTGGAAAAAAACTTTGAGATCATCAAGTTCAACCATTAACCTAGCACTGCCAAGTCTACCACTACATCATGTCCCTAAGCACCATATCTAAACTTCTTCTGAATACCTCCAGGAATGGTGACTCAATCACTTCCCTGGGTAACCTGTTCCAATGCTTGACAACCCTTTTGGTGAAGAAATTTTTCATAATATCAAATCTAAATCTCCCCTGGTTTTCAAGCCTTCTTCACTCTGCCTTTTAGAAAAGTTTAGTTTTCAGACTGGAACATACAATATTAAACTGAAATTTTTTTTCCCCTCCCCACAATAAGGAAGTCGATTGTCTGGTTCTCTTTCCTTACTACACTTGTACACTAACAGAAGACAATAGAACAATTATATCCCAAAGACAATTTAAGTATATAGATAGCCTCAGATAAGTAAAAGATGTGAGAAGAATCTACATAATAAGAAATCCTTAATTTGAAGTTCTGCATGAAGATGTTTTTCCTCTAATTCTGCGTTATACAGTTATCAATCATTATCTGTCAACTAGAGACAGTTTCTGTGTACCCATCTTAGGCTCAAAGCTTGTCACATGATCCCTGTTACAGGCTACTTGTTCTTCTTATTAGCCTATGTACAGTTGAAATACTTTATGAACAGATATATATATGGAAGAACACACACAAGTGCTCTTGCACTTGCCATAAGAGAAGTCAACTATACCTATTACCACCAAGATAATGAAGGCTGGAAAGATAAGATCTGCAAAATGTAACAGACGAGTCCTGACATCACACACTATGTATTTTTCTAGAGTTTTTATTTCCATGGTATCTAGATTTATTCCATGTATTGTATATGCTATTGTAATGCACTATGTGCACTCTTAGGTCAAGTCTTTTTGTTGTTGTTGTTGTTTCCTGTTGTTTTGCTTTGCTTTGTTTTGTTTTGTTTTGTTTCAATGAAAAGGAAACCAGATCATGCTCGCTGACATCACACCATGAAGAAACACAGAAACTAGAAACACAAAGAATGTTTGCTTCAAAATGCTAATGTACATGTGGCCATACTGAACCTGACAAAGATAAAAATGATAACCAAAAGAGATGTTATGATCAGCTATAATTCAAATGGTTAAAAACTTACCTATGTTAAAATAAACAAAAAAAACCCCACCAAACAGGTGTCCCTCTCCTTCACTCAACTCTGCTGTCACTGTTGATTTTTCCAGGTTTGCTGCTACTTAGAGTTTTGCAGTCAGTCATTTAATTTAAAACGTTTGTTATTTAGTAAAAGATGTCCCTGTCCATGGCAGGGGGGTTGGAGTAGTTGATCTTTAAAAGTCTCTTCCAACTCAAATCATTCTATAATTCTGTAATACCATTCTTCAATATTCATAAACACTCCCAAACTGTTTGATTTTTTGTGTTTTGGTCTTGGGTTGAGTTGGTTGGTGGTGGTTTTTTTTGTTTCTGTTTCTTCAGTTAATTCCATTTAAACTTGCAAACATCACATACTTGAAAAAAAAAAAAAGTCAATAATATAGTTTATTGATTGGTAGAAAAAAAAACCAAACTCAACAAAACCACAAAATAACTTTGTCTTGAAAACAATTAAATACCTATATGACAAAATAAATAGAATCATACTCATTAAGAGTTTAATTTCAGTTTAATTTTAGGTGTTTTAAATTATTCAACAATAATTCTCTTAACAGTTTGCACATGAGACACAATACATTTTTTTGTTCTGGCTTCCGTTGTCCTCTCTCCTCTACTGGCTAGACTCTAAGAAGAAACATGCACTCCCAAAATTTCAACAATCAACAATGAAAGATCCTTCAAATTTCCTGCTTTCAACCTTTTAGGTACAAATTTGTTTCCTTCAGTTTTCATTTGCATTATAGTGAATAGGGTCTTGCTTTGAACTCAAACATTACCTTTCATCTCAAAAGCTCAAGGCAAGTTTAATGTGCTTCTCTTGAAACCCATAAAACTTGTGTCGCACAGCCTGAAATCTCAGCAGCTGTGTGTGAATTGAGAGCAACTGATCAAGGTACTGGAAGAAAATAAAGCAAAAAAAAAACCCTGTTACATAATTCCAGCCAAGTGGAGCAGGGCTTTTAGACATTACTACAATATAAATAAATAGTTAACCAGAGAAATAATGTCTTAAGAAATAAGAAATAAACCCCATAGAATATAAACATCATGCACCCTGTGGGAGTAGAGTGGAGAATTCATGGCACGTTCAAGCATGTCCAAACCTTTTAGTCTGTTCAGAAAGCTTATGCTTAGCTCTGAGGTACTGTTGAGTTTTGCCATGATAAAACCTGAACATTTTGATTTTAAATAAATAAATAATAATAATGATTAAAACTATCATAGACTGTTATTTGAAATTGAATAATCATCTTTAATCTTAAAATTATCTTAAAAATGAGATATCAGGGTGAAAAAAATATCTTCTTTTATCTTATTTTACCACTTAACGTTTTACAAGGAGGCTATTTGAAGAAAATGTAGAGAAAATGTTAGGAAAGTTCACATCTTGTTTCCAGTTCTCCCATCAAAACAGATGAATGAAAACAAAAAAGATGATACATTACACGTAATGATTCTCTTTCAGACTTTTATTCAAAACTTCAAGGTAGTATTCCTCACGTTTCATTTTATATACAGAACACAGAGAGATACAAATCTTAAAAACTAAGAAAAAAGAAAGTACATCTTGATAAAACAGCTCTTATTGTGAATTTATAGTAAATTTATCTAGAAAATAACAATCCTGAGACACGAGAAACTATCTCTCTCTAATGAAAATAGTGGTCAGGTGACCAGATATACTTGAATGCTTAGATGTATCCACTGCTGAGAACTGTCTAATAATTCTCTCACAGTCAAGAATTCAGGGATATGAAATCTAATTTCTTCGATAAATATGTCTCCTATTATACTTATTTTTCAATAGATTATATTATGAAAAGGAGGTTGTGGTGACTGTATTTCAAAAGAAATCTAGCCAAATAAAACCATGTCTAGCACGTCTAACATTGAGCACAGTTTCCCATCTTCTGTGTACCTGGATTTGATTTTGAAACACAATTCAAAGACATGTGTGTCAAAGATAAAGTGCCAGCCTGCATTCATACAGAACACATATGAATTCTCAATAGAGCTAAAATTTAAGACAAATCAGAATAAATAAAAAAAAACCACACACCAAAACAAACTTTCAGTTTCTTTGTCTTTGTCTGCATTAGAAAAACAATTTCGTAAAGTCATAAAAGCACAGTCTTCCCATGCACTTGCCATGCCAAAAGAATTTGTCACTCATTCCAGTAATGAATGTGAAGGTGCATTAGTGAATCTTATTTAATTCACTAATGCATTTTCATATTAGAAATCTTTATGGGTGTAACCAACTATGTTGCACAAAGGTACAGTGATGGATTCGTTCCCAGCATGAATACATGCAGATTTGGAAAATGAAATGACTTTTTAATGCAACAAATCTATTTGCAGTTAGATGAAAAAAACCCCATCATATATGACTGTAGAGCTAGAGAATATTCCTTTGGTATGTTGCACAAATATTTCAGTCCAAAGGAATAGATAAAAAAAGTCCCAAACAAACAAAATCACTGCAATTGACTACATGGATGCCATCATTCATTTTTCAAAACTCGCACCAAACAAAATTAATGGCTTCAAGGAGATCATTTTAGGCTTCAAAAAACTTTAGACTTCCTATTATATAAAATGAGTTCCTAGATTGTGCTTTTTTAAATCATAGAATCATGGAATGGTTTGGGTTGGAAGGGATCTCAAAGATCATCTAGTTCCAACCCCCCTGCCATGGGCAGGGGCACTTTCACTCAACCAGTTTGCTTAAAGCCTCAACTAAACTGACCTCGAACACCTCCAGGGATGGGGCATCCACAACTTCTCTGGGCAACCTGTTCCAGTGCCTCAACAACCTCAGAGTGAAAAATTTCTTACTTAGATCTAATTGAAATCTACCCTCTTTCAGTTTAAAGCCATTATCCCTTGTCCTATCACTACACGCCCTTGTAAAAAGTCCCTCTCCAGCTTTCTTGTAGGCCCCCTTAGGTACTGGAAGGCTGCTTGATGGTGTCCCCACAGCCTTCTCTTGTTCAGGCTAAACCACCCCAACTTTCTCAGTCTGTCTTCATAGGAGAGGTGCTCCAGCCCTCGGATCATTTTTGTGGCCCTCTTCTGGACCTGCTCCAACAGCTCCATGTCCTTCTTGTGTTGGGGACTCCAGAGCTGAATGCAGTATTCCAGGTGGGGTCTTATGAGAGCAGAGTAGAGGGGCAGAATTACCTCCCTCGACCTGCTGGCCATGTTTCATTTGCTGCAGCCCAGGATACAGTTGGCTTTCTGTTTGCAAATGCACATTGCCGGTTCATGTTGAGCTTCTCATCCACCAGCACTCCCAAGTCCTCTCCTTAGGGCTGCTCTCAATCCATTCTCCGGCCAGCCTGTACTTGTGCTTGGCTGTAATGCTTGTGCTTGCTTGTAATACTACTGAATACATTTATTGATAAAGGAAAAACAAACAAACAAACAAACAAACAAAAACACACAAACAAAACAAAACAAACAAAATAAACAAGGAAAACAGTCATATGCCTTAAAATGAGTTTGTGTGTCCCAAGATGTTACTGGAAAAGGGAATCGCAGTGGATGTGATCCAACAGAATCCACCTGTGGTAGGGACCACAGAATTTTTCTTCAACAGAAATTTAAAATGTAATCTGATTGCTTTTCTTTCCTAAGAA
The DNA here is from genome assembly GCF_009769465.1 of Tauraco erythrolophus. NCBI lineage: Eukaryota > Metazoa > Chordata > Aves > Musophagiformes > Musophagidae > Tauraco > Tauraco erythrolophus. Next base: position 50,028,440 of record NC_141468.1, read on the forward strand.
TTGTAGAGCACAGATTAAAATGAGTCTCTGGGCAGACCTAAAGTAAATCCTAGTGATACATCTGTTATTGTCAATTCACAGCAAATTCCTTTCTTGTGGTGACAGATTATGCCTTTTAAATTAATGAAGGTGGTCATGTCCTTTGTTCAAGACTTTGATTTCAAACAGTAATAATTTAGGCAGACCTGTTCATATTCATGCAGGAAATCAAACTACATTATTCCAGCTGTACTTTGTGGATTTTAGAAAATAACCAACGAAATCACTCTAGTGATCAGTTTCCCTCTAAGACTGGCTCATCTTCTCTGTTTAAAACAGTTGCTAAGATTTCCTCTATACATCCTGACAGTTAATGACACAACTGCTGCTGCACCTATATACCTTTCTATTTTGATACATTAATTTGCATAAAGAGCAGACCATTTACCATTGTGATACCATCAGAAAGTCTCCCAAATGTCTAAGTCAGGTATGTTTTAAGTATATGTTATGCTACAGTAAGTCGCTATCTGAAAACGGTACCACTTCACTTTAGAAAACTCAGACTTAAAAAGACTTCTGTAGATTGCAGCTTTGACACATCATTTACACTTCTGTGGACATGCATACACTCTCCAAAGAACCCAGTGACTGCATTTAAAATAATTTACTATACATACGGTCGACCTCAGTATAAAGAGTTTATTGACGAGAAACTCCCTCCCTCTTCAGGAGGTAAAATGAAAAATAATTTCTGCTTAATCATTGACTTTAAACCTTCATTGTACTTTACTCCCCCCCCCCCGGCAAAAAAAGATGTTTTGTCTTTGAAGTCCCTTCCAACTCTAACCATTCCATGATTCTATGATTCTATGACTATATGATTTTTTGCCCCTAATAACCACATTTTTAATTACCAAATTTAACTTCAATGGAATTTACTTTAAAGAATGTGGGGGAACATGAGAGAGGCAGAATAACAAAAAAAGCACACATACTCCAATAAAACATGCACATATACTCATTTAAATAAAGCATATAGCAAAGCTTATTTTACTCTCCCAGTGCTGTTTCTTATATGAAAGAAATGAGAATGGCAGTTTCCTTCTCACTGGTGGAAATAAAATTGGTATTTCACAAATAAATTGCCTGTATATTTAAAAATGAACTAATTCCTCACACAGTAATTTTGTTTATACTTCCACAGATTTTTAAAAGACTTCCTCATTACCACTATCATGCAGGTCTTCTCTCTCACTGCCCTGCCCTCCTCCCCTCAAAAAAAATAACAAATTTATTGATGAAGTATTTTCATATTATGCTTTTGACACTTTTTAAAGAACCTTTTCCTTTAAACAGTTACATTGTTTTAAAGCAAACAACAGTAAGCACTGTGACAGCAACTTCCCTTTAGTTGTGCGCAGTATTTTCATCGGCATCTTGCTGCGGATCAGATTTAGCAACCATTGGAACAGCTGTATGGGGAAGATGAATTCAGCTTCTAACCAAAAAGTGGGAGGAGGAACATGAGGAAATGAACCTACCTCACTTGGTAAAAAGGTCATCTTACATTTACTGTAGTCTGTTCCTTGCCATGTTCCACTCATCTAGATCAAGGAATGGTTCAACTTATGTTTTACATGGGTTCAGCATACCACCAGTGTTGTCTTCACAATGGTCAGTAAAAATTTGCCCTGGAATTCCTCTTGGTGCAAAAGTTTGTCCACATCCCCATTTTCTAGTGATCAATGAAATGCTATCCCACAGATATCCAGTTCATCTGAACATGATGGCATGCTGGTAAATGAGACAGAGCATCCTCAATGACCCTTCTTGAGGAATACCACCCATAGCTGACCCCATCTACAAGCTACTTGCTGAAACTGGAAATGAAAATGCCTCTTCACACCTTTTGAGGACCATGGTCTCCCTCTACTACGTGATACTCACAGCTATGCAGAGACTGGGAAGTCTCATCATCAAGAATATGCCACTGCTACACACCTTCAGTGCCCAACAAGCTGCATGACTTCATGCTGCTTGGAAAGTGAGGGCAAAGGGAGAGAGACATTTCTGTGCCCGAAATGTTCTCAGCTAATAACTTTGCTTTCTAATGAAAGGCAAGGTATCTCAATCTATGTTTGCTATTCTCCGTGGGCTTGTCGATGAGAACTGGGAAAAAGTCTTCCTGATATCTATATTCCCTTTCAAAGATCTTTTGCAAGGTCCAGGGTGTGAATTCTGAAGTAGTGCCAGAGACCATGTTCTCTTTCAAACTCTTCTATGTGTCATTCTCAGACTCCAGCAGGTAAAGATGCAGCCAAGTAGTAGGCTTAATGGTGTGTTCCCACTCAGAGTTTTTTACATTCTCTGAATTAGATCTGCCCTGAGGTCTAACTATTGCTTCGTCTTCAAAACAACAGCTTTGACCTTTCTGAACCACATACAACACTTGTACCCATTAGCGCTGTAGTAAGCAAAACTGAATAAAGCCATTTAACATATCTTTTGTGTCCTACAGACAGCTGTTTTATTTGCCAGTAGATAAATGGCAACAGCCACACAGCTAATTCTCTCTATTCATTTTACATGTATATTTTCTTCCTTCCTTTCTTTCAGGCACCTTCCTTTTCCTTGTCTTATTCCTTGAGTCTCCATGTTGACAATTTCTAGTATAATTTTGAAGGCCTGCACAGAGTACATGGATGAAAATAACTAACATTAAGCAATCTTATATGAAGAAGTTTGACTATCTCTTTTTAACATCCCCCCAAAAAAAATTATCCTTTTTCAACTCTGGAGTACCCTGTTATCAGTAATTATTAAAAAAATAATTAAAAAAAGATAAGTGTTTAATGTTATATTTTATTCTTATGATAGTTTATTTTAAATATTTAAGGATAAATATACTGTATTTAACATAAATTTCAATGAAGTTACATATGTGATTATATTCATTTTACTAGCTTTCATTATTCTGAAACATTTAATACAATGCAATAAGACAGAGCAAGTGGAGTTATTTTATTCTTGATGCATTTAACAGCTTAGATTATTATTATTTTAAAGCAACTTTTTTTTCCCCCTCCATTTAGTTACAGTTAATATAGCATACTACGTGTGGGAGATCGTCTTTTCTACTTCTTTCACCTGAGTGCTAATGTATCTGATGTATCAATGCCATTAAAGCTGCTAATCATTTTCCAGCCCACATCAGATTTCTTAACTAAATCTATTCATTAATAACACATTCCAGGTAATACCGTGAGACTATATCCCCAAAATAAGTAGGAATGTAAAAACATTTTAGACCAAAGATTTTCTTACAGGTAGATAAAAGCATACATTTATGCACTTGAATACTTGGCAAATGATTGCTTTGGGCAGTAAAGAACTACAATGAGAAGTATTTGAGATTAAGTAGGCTATTAATTTTGATACTCAGGTTCAAATGCATCTAACTGGATCACGTGTAATCACAGACATAAAAAATTTATCTGCAGATATTTTCTCCATTCCACTTTCTTCCTTAAAAATAACTGCATGTTCAAGTTTTTGTAACTAAATAATTTTCTTTTGAAAACATCTCTTGTTGTTCACACACTTTTCAGCAGAAGAAAATTTACAGTGCAGTGATACCTTAGAATTAACTTCTAAATTAAATAAAGTACCTTGAGATGTAAAGTGAAAATAGAATACTCCTGTTAATCGATTGTCAATGGTCATTAACAATTGTCAATGATTCATTTCAACATTCAACACAGTGGACAACAGAATTTACGCTGGGTTCTATCAACCACTGAGAAATCATTTCTTATTCTTCCTTTTCTCTTTGTTAACATGTTACTCCTACTTTCAGTCACTCAGTACAAATCTCTAGGGAAAAAACACCTTGGAGTATGTATATTTGGCTGTAACTTAATCCACAAAATATTTTAACTTTCCATTACTATACACATACATATTGGTAATTACATTTTGCAAAGAGAAAAAACGAAACAGGTTTTCAGCTGACACTGAATTTCACATAATCAATTTCTTTTTGTCAGTCCATATGCTACATTTTACTATGACTCAAAAGAAGATTATACAGCATATTTAAGCTATGACACATACTGTATTCCGTTTGATTAACAGCAATTAGAAATATTTCCTGTAGGTTAGCCCTTATTCTTTATTCTAAGAAAACAAGGTAAGGATTTTAATGGGGAAAAATAAAAAACAGAAAAAAACCCCAAAACTTACTCAAATGTGAGCTGAATTCAATATTCATGGTGTGATAAAATACCAGTTTGCTTTTACAATAATTATATTATTATATGGTTGTGACTTGGCTTATTGTATTCATTAGTGTTTGTTTTTTTTCTTTACAAATAATAATCGAAGACAATTATATGGGCAGTTTAAGGTTTTCAGTACAGTAATTCAAAAAATACATTTTTTTTTAAAGTACTTCAGATACGTATGTACTATGAAGAATATTCAAAAAACATTTTGCTGGTTTGGACAACTACATCTGTCGCACATTCCACATGACCTAAGTTCTGCTAATGCGTTAACTAAACTTAGCATTTGTGGTGTTAGGATTACATGATTTAAAAGAAAAAAAATAATTCTAGCATAAGAAAATAAGCACCTAACTGATAGATGTGGCATTCTTCTACTCTTTTTATTCCATTAGGCTTGTTTTGGGGCTGTACAGCAAGGTCAAAGCATTTCTGAAAGATTGTGTTCTCACCTAATGTCTAAGTCTTTTTGAAAATATTGCTAATTAACACATTTGGAGCTGCTCTAAGATTCCTTTATGTTGTGCAGAATCCAGCCAGACCTTCGTCATCTACACCAAAGCACAGAGGTTTATATAAATCCTTTGTTCCACTATGTTGCTAGCTGCACTGAAGACACTTATGACAGCTCTGAGAACCGATATTAAAAAGTTCATTCGAATAAGTGTCTCCCAAAATTTCCAGATTCAGAAAACAAATTCACCACTATCTGACCTTTCAGGATAGAGATCTTACCTATGGCTAATTTATTAGATAGTTAAATGGTTCTAATGAATTATGTACTCAAGGAAAGAATGTGTTTGTAGAGTGAAAAGGAGCCCTTTAATCCAGATGTTTTTTGTGTGTGTTCTCAGCAAGTCTAAAACCAAGAAGGAGGAAGAAGAAAAGAAAGGTTTTATCCACTCATTCAATTTGCAGATGACAACTGCGTATACAATGACTGTAAGAATTCATATAACTTTGGTACTTCGAGCATTTGCTGAGATTACTGAGGCCTACACAGTCTATTTTTATAAGTAATCTGCTTTGTCAAATTTTTGTAGCATTTGAGAAAAATATAAATCGATGCTTCCTCCTCCCCCCAATTTTGACGTCAATCCCACTTCTGAATATAAAAATGTCATTCCTACCTGTAGCAAAACAGTATTTCAATCTGATTCTTTAATTAAACATAAATCATTAGATATATTTATGAAGTTGGCATAAAGGGGAGGAGAAGAATGAGTTAGGACAAATATTAGAGATATCTTTTAAAAATCCCTAAATTTTAACTCTTTCTTGTTGATTTTTAAGCAATAATATTTCAGTGGCGTTCTATTGTTAACTGCTGTACCTGGCTCGTCAGAATGCAAATAAATAAGCTCCTATCTTAATATTATTATCTTTTTTATTGCTTTTATATTTAGAATATTTTGCCAATTACAAATGGAAAAGGATTTTCTTTCTGGATGGGAATCAAACACATTGTAAATACAAATTCATTTAGATGAATGGTCTCTGGTTTAGGTTTCTTGTTGTGTACAATGTATTGCACAGTAAATTCCTGTGGAAAGGTGCAACAGAGGTTATCAGTTTACCATACCCTTGGTGCACACATAGAACAGGGGAGATTACTCAGTTTGAGGACGTTTTCAGAACACAAAATGAAGTGGGGGGAAAAAAGAACAAGAAGACATGTATGTAGCAGGAAGAAATAATGTAGCAAGAAGAGATCAGGGAATCCTGGGAATCCTAAGAATCCTAAGATATCCGTCCAGACTTCACAGGAGGCTGAAAAGACTTTTCTTGGGTATCCAGGAGTACCTACGTGGAATTTTTTGCAACCCCAAAAGTCAGTGAAGGTTTTTTCTGTGTTTGTGTGGCAGGGTTTTTGTAGTGAGGGGGCTACAGAGGTAACTTCTGTGAGAAGCTGCTAGAAGCTTCCCCTATGTCTGACAGAGCCCATGCCAGCTGGCTCCAAGAGGGACCCGCCGCTGGCCGAGGCTGAGCCTATTGATGGCGGTGGTAGTGCCTCTGTGATAACATACTTAAGAAGGAGAAAAAGTTACTGAATAGCAGCAATTGCAGTCAGAGAGAGAAGTAAGAGTATGTGAGAGAAAAAGCTCTGCAGACGTCAAGTTCAGAGAAGAAGGAGGAGGAGGAGATGCTTCAGACACTGAAGCAGAGTTTCCCCTGCAGCCCCTGGTGAAGATCATGGTGAAACAAGTTGTCCCCCTGCAGCCCATGGAGATCCATGGTGGAGCAGATATCCACCTGCAGCTTATAGAGGATCCCATGCTGCAGCAGGTATTTGCACGTGAAGGAGGCTGTGGCCCCATGGGAAGCCTGCACTGGAGCAGGCTCCTGGCAGGACCTGTAGACCTTGTGGAGAGAGGAACCCACACTGAAGCAGGTTTACTGGCAGGTCTTGTGACCCCTCAAGCTGGAGCAGTGTATTCCTGAAGGGACTACACCGTATGGAAGGAACCCACGCTTGACCAGTTTGTGAAGAACTGTAGTCCATGGGAAGGTCTCACATTGGAGAAGTTCATGAAGAGCTGTCTCCCTTGGGAGTGACCCCACACGGGAGCAGGGGAAGAGTGTGAGGAGTCCTTCCCCTGAGGAAGAAGGAACGGCAGAAACAATGTGAGATGAACTGACAGCAACCCCCATTCCCTGTCCCCCTGCGCTACTGAGGGGAGGAGGTAGGGCAATTGGCAACACTGTTGACCCCAGGAAGAAGGGAGGAGTGGGGGGAAGGTGCCTTAAGATTTAGCTTATATTTCCCATTACCCTACATGGATTTGATTGCTAATAAACTAATTTCTCCAAGTTGAGTCTGTTCTGCCTGTGACAGAGTAAGGAGTGAGTGGTCGCTCTCTGTCCTTATCTCGGCCCAGGAGTCACTGGTTGTATTTTCTCTGCCCTGCCTGGCTGAGGAGGGGAGTGACAGAGTGGCATTGGAGGGCAGCGGGTGTCCTGCCAGCGTCAACCCACCACAAGGTTCCTGGATGAAAACCAAGACTGGAGGAAAAGAGCAGGACTAGAAGTACGGAGGGGTCAGAAGGACTTATGAACACTAATTGCTATGTCTATAACTATTTTAGAAGTTCCCACATGTATAACTCTAACTGAAGCTAGCTTTAGTGACTCAGAAGATAACACCTGTGACACTGTAATTACGCTAGTAGTTGCATGTATTTTACTTGAGATCTAACTCAAACTTCTGCTTAAAGATTTAAACAGAATATACAGCAGAGTCATTAAAAACAAGAAGAAATTATTCTAGGGCTCAAGCATCATGTGGCAACATACATTGTGATGAATGATTTGTCCTCTTTTTCTCGTTTTTCCTGTCAACACACACCGTCCTTTGCTCTGACAATTTTTTTTTTTAATATAAATTTTCTCTTCTCATTATTTCTCATAGCTACCATAGCTCTATCACATTTTCAGTAATAAAAGAACCAATACTAACTAAAAATTGGATCTCATCGATCAGGATCTATAAACCACTAATTGTTTTATATCCGCTCTGAGCTGAGGAAGATAATGTGATGTAGGTAGTCTGTGGCAGCCACCTGAAATCCTGTTTATACAAGCAGACTCACTACTGCTGTCAGTAGAGAAATACTGCTATTAAAGTTGTTTTATTTAGAAATTTCACCCATAGCTACGTATTTTCTATTAGGAAGCAAAAGCAAATGAAGGTTTAGCACAAGTTTTGTTTATTTATTCAACAGTTGCTATAAAGCATGTCAGTTAAGCTAACTGTTCCTTAGCTTTGCCTGTTTCTGGTTTATTACTCTGCTCTGTCCTTGCAATATACATTTAAGAAGAAAACAAATTACTACTTGTGACAGAAAATAATGGTAAGCAACTACCCATTCTTCATTTTCTGTAGTTTTTCACAGCACTAAACCAGGGTAGGCTATACCCATAGGTATGTGACTAACCTTATCTTTTCCAAAGCTCTGAAATCATGTTAGAGTATGCATCCACATCTATGTTATGCTGGGTCAACAATAAAGCCCAGATGTTGCTATTCACTATATTTTGATTTTGGAGTTCTTGCAGTTCAGAAAACGTTAAAAGGCTGCAGCTGTGAACTGCTCCGACTAGCAACAGTTCGCACCTGGGGTGAAGTAAAAGTGAGCTGAGCTGCTACTGTTTTCTCTTTCCATTTGTAATTTACTTTTTGTACTTGTACTTTCATAAGCAAAAAGCTACTATACAGTTATTAACATTAATCCCAAATAGGAAAAGTTGGCATGAGAAAATGTTCTTCCAAGTTCTCCAGTTGGCTGTACAAGATAGTTACATATAGAACTTAATCTAACTCATGGATTCTACCTATTCTACCTTTAAATGAATTCCACTATGAGAGTCATTTTGAAATCGTAGTGGAATAATTATACAGATTTTTAGACGTTTCCCTGTAAAATCCTGCATTACTTATTTTCCATGTTTTGCAGACACCAGCAACTGAGACTGAAACCTCTGTCTAGTAGCATGAAGACATAATGTGAAACTCGACAAGCTAGTATTTTATGTTAATTTCAGTGTTAATATTTCTAAATATTGCAGACTTGCCACCTGCAAGAGCAAGGCAATAAGAGATATAACTAATTAAGATGAGTGTAACTTATTTAAATTAGTCAGTCACAAATAAAGCAGTTTTTCATCCTATTTCTCCCACCAGGAACTTCTACAATGTAGATCTTACTAAAATGAGAAAAGTTAATAAATAGCAATGTCACTTAGGCATTGGAAAGCTTAATCAACCTTTCCCCTAATTAAAAAAGATTACGCCTCCTTCTACCAACAGAGATATTCTCAGACTACAGCTACTAATGTAATTATTCTGCTACTGCTTTTCACAAAAGGATATTGTCACAAGAATCTTGCGCAGCCTCAGAATGACATACGTTACAACAAGTCACAAAAGTTTAATTAAATGCCATTTTATTAATCAGATCTCATCATCATAATCAGCGTCAGACTGCCAAAAAGCAGAGAAATACATTTGGTAAATCTGGACTGTGAACTTTCAAAGTGAAGACAGAAAAGTAAAACAGACACACATACAAAAAAGTATATGTATATCCTCACCATTAGGCACTAATTTTCACTAGTCAGTCATTTTGTTCAGACCCCACCCCCAAATCTCATAGAGGAGAAAGATTGAAAAACAGACAGCTTACCCAAAGGAAGCAAATATATCCTCCGCTTCACTGACAAAAGCCTCCATATTTCACAAAGGCTGAAGTAGTAGGATGAAATGGGCATGGAGGACACTTCTGTGTATGTGTTTGTTTTGTAACATGTGAGTAGTTCATTAAGGTTGTTTACCAATGGAATTACTCATGTAGTTGTTTGAAGAACGGATGTCCACTTCATCTTCAGGGAAGTTAAAAACCTACAAAAGTAGAGTACTGGTAGTGTAAGATCACTGGGAAGAGGGTAAAGAATTGGGCTGTGGAAGGATTTTGGGATTTTTAGCTGTTTGGAGACACAAAATAAGTCAATCATAATTCATTCCAGTCTTAAAAAGAGAACCATAGGGGTTGTTTTGTTTAGGCTTTTTGTTTGCTTGTCAGAGCTTTTTTTGTCAGAGTTTTTTCCCCAGTAGTATAGCCTTTTTTTAAACTGAATTCTATAAATCAGGAAGTTTGGGAGAAAATAAAGCAAGTAACATTTCTTTTATATGTAAGAAAAATATAAATCATTACTTAACTATTAATATTTTCATTTTACTAGCCCACATTTCATTTTTGGAGAACTTTAAAAATATAGCTCTTATTTTTAAAAAAAAAAAAAAAAGTAAATAAAAAGATTATTCAAACAGGTCTCAGTCACATGAGATGATTCATTTACATTTGATTCAGTGGTCTGGATTTTACCTGGTAGCAAGTTCTTTCCAAATCCACCCTCTGATGCTTTCCCTGCTTTAGTTCCTTTCCTCTGTAAATCAGGCAGCCAGCCAATACATCAATGGAAGTCCCACTAATGTGAGTTTTTTCAGAACCTTTTTTTTCAAGGACACATTTCTTGTTCAAACAATTTAAAATTAATCAAACTGGGTAAACTGTAGAGTACTGCCTGGCTCAGGCTGGAGTTTCTCTTTCCAGGACCTGCTGCTCCTGCTTCCGTCATCTATAGCAATATGTGCTCTGCCAACTTTTTCTGTTGACTGGTGTGGTAATCATTTTTTTATGTTTCATCCACAGATATGAATGTGGCATTTGAATTCCGAATACAGAATGGCACAATACTGTAGGAGAAATCACAGGCAAAAAGTAAAACCTGTGACTCTTTGGTATACTGGGATACACAAACAGAATAAATACATACATTGAATGAGATAGGATCCTCCATAACATCTCGAAGCAGACCTTCCCTGTCTTCTGTTGACATCTTTCCTCTGAATGGCTCTGAATACAACATCTCATTTGATTCCTGCTGCTCCCTACCTTAGTTTAGGAGCCTGATAATACTTTTTAACTACAAGGAATAAGGTTAAAATGATGGTATCGAAATCTAATCTCATGTCCAAGTAATATATTGATGAAGATGTACTAGTTTAATGGTTAGAGCACTCACTGAGGAAGCAAATTCTCCCAGAAAGCTGGATTGGTCTTGTTATATTTAGATTTGTTCACTCGTTTGAGTTTTTGGATTGTGGGATTTTTTTTTCAGAATTAACTAAACAGGATTTTGTTCTGAAGCACATATGATCTTTCGGTTTTTTGTCATGGATTCATTAAAAACCAATGGGGAAGGGTAAAGAAAGACTATAACTTGCATTTTGAAAGAAGAATATGTTCAAACTTTGAAGGTTTGAGACTGTGAAATCAAGGCAGTATATTTCTCTCCTGGAAACAGGGAGAAGAGGATTTAAGACATGCCTTTCCTGAAGCATTCTTAAACTCCTCTGAAGTTTAAGTGACGACCTACTCTCTGGCTATTATGATAATACAGAATCTTTGAGGTTGATAGGCATCTCTGGAAAACGACTAGTTCAACTCCTCTACTCATTGCAGAATCAGCTACATCAGGTTTCTAAGGACCATATGCAGTCTGATTTTGAATACCTCCAGAGACAGAGACTCCACAATTTCTCTGCACAACCTCACCCAGTCTTTGACTGCCCTCACAGAAAAACAGTGTTTTCTTGTGTTCAGGTGGAATTTCATGTTTTTTACGTTGTGCCCATTGCCTCTTGTCTGTCATTGGACACCATTGAGAAGACATGGTGTCTTCTCTTAGACACCATCAGGCTCCTAAACTAAGGTAGGGAGCAGCAGGAATCAAACGAGATGTTGTATGCAGAGCCATTCAGAGGAAAGATGTCAACAGAAGACAGGTAAGGTCTGTTTTGAGATGTTATGGAGGATCTTATCTCATTCAATGTATGTGTTTATTCTGTTTGTGTATCCCAGTATACATCATGCTCCCTTGTCTTCATTCCTCCCATCAAGTATTCATACGCATTGGAAAGATCCCCTTGAGCCTTTCTCGTCCAGACTGAACAGTCCCAGCTCTCTCAGCCTCTCCTCATACGACTCATCTTTGTGGGCTCTTGTTGGACTTATCCCACTAAGTCCATGTACTCTTGGACTGAGGAATGCAGAACTGGACACAGCACTCCAGATGGATCCACCTCAGTTCTAAGTAGAGAGGAATGATTATCTATCTCCTGCCAGTTACTGGCAACACTCCTCCTAACACATCCCAGGGTGTGGTTGGCCTTCTTTACCAGGAAGGCATCATGAGGAGCCACTTTGTTGCCCACCAGGGCCCCAAGATCCTTCTCTGCAGAGCTGCTTTCCGCCCATTCAGGTCCCGGGTTGTATTTGTGCACAGGGTTATTCCACATCAGGTGGAGGACTTGCATATCCCTTTGCTGAACATCATGAAAGTCATCACAGCCCAGCTTTCCAGCATATCCAGGTTCCTCTGAATGCCAGTGCACCCATTTGGTGTATCGTTAGTAAAGATGTTGAACAGTACTGGCCCAGTATCAACCACCAGGATATACTGCCAGTGATTTTCTCTCAGTTGAACTTTGTGCCACTGATCACCACTGTCTGGGCTCAGCTGTTCAGCCAGTTTTCAATCCACCTCACTGTCCACTTATCTAACCTATACTTTGTCAGCTTGTCTATGAGGATGGGAGACAGCGTCAAGTCTCAGCTAGCTCCATCAACACCAGTAGGTGCCACCCATCAGTCCCTATGGACTTATGTATGTCCAGTCTGTTTAAGCGCTCTGTAACCTAGTCTTCCAGTAAGGATAACTCTCCTTGCTCCAGACTTTCCTTCTAGTCTTACAAGCCTGGGATTCCTGAAGGCTGATCTTACCAGTAAAGACCAAGGCAAAGAAGGCATTGATTACCTCTGCCTTTTCCATGTCATTTATCACCAGGTCCCCCTGCCTCATTTAGCAGTGAGTTCATGTTTTCCCTAGTCTTCCTTTTGCTGTTTATGTATTTTCCTTTCCTGTTAGAATCCCTTGACAGATTCAATTTCATATTGGCCTTGGCTTTCCTAACATTACACCTATAGAACCAAACAACAACTCATCGCGGGTCACCTTGCTTGATTTCCTACTTATTGGGATGGACTGTTCTTGAGCTGAGCTTGGAGGAGGTGAATATCAACCAGGTTTCCTGGATTTCTCTTCTCTCCAGGGCCATATCCCATGGGATTTTTTCAAGCAGATCTCTTCTTTTTTCATATAAATTTTCTATTAATTGTATAGAGAACCTAGTTAACTAATTCAGGACAGTGGATTCTACTTAGATCAAGCACCTTAAATTTATGTTAATTACAATAATAATTAATGTAAATTATAATAAATTAATAATAATAATAATTGTTATTATTTCAGTGAGCAAGACCCTTGTAGTTACTTTTTTTCATTTCAGGTGAATTTCACTCAAAATGGATCAGATCAATGAAATATTATTTATATTCTCTGCTTATCCTCTGATACAACTGTAATACACGTTTTCAATTCTACACATAAAAGTAGAGTATCATCTTCCAGTTCTAGGTCTTTCAATATCCTATTACTCAAATACTCACACACACACAAATGTGAAATTAAAACCAGTAACACCTTTACAGACTGCATACCATACAAAAGCTCTTAGTGAAAGCAGTAAACTAAAATTTCATTGTGGTGGGCGTTTCAGAAAGGAGACAAGCAGGAGAGAACAGCATTTCAAAATGGAATACTGCAGCACAAGGGAGCACTGTCTATAGTAAGAGTTGATAATCAGCAAGGCTGGGAACTACACTTTATCACATAGTGCAGGCTACATGGCAGCAAAAGATAGTGCTTTGGTGCCAGATAGAGGCAGCACAGTGAGCTTGGCAACATAGGAGAGCACTTTTTGTAACAATGCAGACAAGCGAAGTGGCAGCCTCCTTGCTTCCACGCAGAACTGATTAAAAAGCTCTGTGCTTGAAATAAACAGTGAACTGATTTTTTTTTTTTTTTTTTTAAGTCAGCTGCATACAGAGGTTCTGTTTTGACTGAATGTTTTTGTAGGCTGTCATCTGGGGTTTTGTTATTGTGTTAATTAAAAGCTGCCAAAAAATACAGGGCTGTAAAATACACAAATGTATCTGTAATACATCTGTTTTTTAAAAAATCTCCTCAGAACTCCAGAATTTCTATCTGACCAAAATATTCACACAATTTAATCTTTAAATTTGTTAAGTTTTTTATTTTGATCTAATACTTATTCATCTTGAGTATGACCTACTTTTTTGCACATATGTTAATACCTCTTGAACTAAAATGCGAAAAGCAGAATACCAGAGATGGAAATGACAGGCAACAAAAGAGAAGTATAAAAGCGTTTCTCAGATACTTAGGGAGAAATTCAAGAACAAAGCCCAGCTGGAGCTAAACCTAGCAAGGGACATTAGAGATAAGAAGAAGGATCCTACAGTTAAACTAATTGAAAAAAAAAAGTTCAGGGAAAAGGTGGATTTGCTAATCAGTGAGGGAAACAACAAGTAAGAGGTGTGATATGGACAAGGCTAAACAGCTCATTCCTTTTATGTCTTGATCTTCATAGACATTGCCTGCTCTCAGACCCCTGTATGTAGCAACATAGTCTGGGAAGCAGTAAGACAGTTAACAGTTGGGAGCAACAGCTCAAAAGTACCTAGAAAAACTGGATACGTTTAAACTCATCAGCTTGAACAACATCAGCATTTCATCAGCTGTTTCAGCTTGAAGGTGCTCAAAGAGTTGGTGGATCATGATTGTAAGGCTACTGTATGTCTTCTGTGGAAAAGAGTGATAATTGAAGGAGGTATCCACAACTGGGCAAAAGCTTCATATTAGGCTCATCATTAGGTCAGACGAGAAGGAGAACCTGGATAACGATGGATTGGTCAATCTCTTCTAAATTCTTGGAAGGGAGTATGTCCTTTTGGAGTGCTTTTCAGGCATGTGCAGGACCAGAGAGTAACCAGGACTAGTCAACATAGATATATCAATGGCAAATCAGGCTGGATGAACTGATTGCCTTTTACAACAAAATGTCTGGTTATATGGATAAAGCAGAGGGCTGGAAGTGCTATATCTTGACCTCTTTAAGCCTTTTGACGCCCGTGTCCCAAAATATTCTCATTTGTAAGATGAGAAGTATGAGCTGGAAGAATTTACTGTTAGGTGGGTTCATAATTGGCTGAACTGGGCTCAAAAGATGTTTGTCAATGCTTTAATACCCGGCTGGTTGCCTGTAAGTGGAGAATATTGTGGATTGATACTAAGGTCTGCATTTTTCAACATCGCCACCAACTATTTTGATGATAATGTAGAGCAAGATACCAACAAACTTACAGATGACACTAAATTAGGCGTGTGGCTGATACAAAATAGAGCTTCAGTCTGTAGTACACCTGAAGACTGAACTAGTAGAAACTTCATGAAATTCAACAAAGTAAAAAGTTTTGCATCTGGAAGAGGAAAAAATTTTAATATGGAACTGGGGGCTGTCTGGCCCTGCAGTTTGACTGGATATGAGCCAACAGCTCCTATTCAGATGTGAGTAAGTGAATATTTACTCTTAATACGAACAAGGCAAATTGTGTCCATTAGGAGCTTTGTGGCCAGCAGCTAGAGTGAGGTTATATTCCCCTCTACTTAGCACTGGTAAGACTACACCTGGAATGCCAAAACCAGCCTGTGGCTCCCTCATTCATGAGTGATGTGAAGAAACTGGAGGAGGGTTTGGTATGAAGAGGGTCATTCACCCTTAGCGAATGACCTTAAAGAATGGGTTGAGGAAACTGGATTTCTTTCATGAGCTGAAGAGGAGATAAGGGAAGAAATATCAGCCTGTAGCCAGAAATAAAGAAACCAAACTCTTCTCAGTACTGGTGCATGACACAAAAAGGGGTAAGAGCCAAAAATTGTGACTTGAGAGTTTTGAGTTGGATATTGGAGGATAGTGCAGCAGTGGTACTGGTTCCCTAGACAGATAGCAAAACAAGATCAAGAATCACCTAGGCATGACTGTCCTGATCAAGTGTTGGTTGTAGTCATCTTTTGAGCTGGAGATTGGACCTGATGATATCCTGACGTCACTTCCAACCAATATCTCTGTTTCTATGAGTTGTGGTCCTATTAGATCCCTGCAGTTAACGTAAAAAAAATAAGAAATACGGAATTTCGATTCTTCAAAGAGATCTTATCAATGTCAGATATTTTTGACCTTTTGCCTTAAGTTCTACGTTCCTGGGAAGATAAATACAACCAGTTACAAGGGTGAGTCAACTACTAGCAATATACCAGCACTTTATAAGCATATGTTCTTGAAATTCCTTGAAAAAAAACCCTTCCCATAGTATTGTTTGTGAAATTGCTATTATGACAAGAAAACAAATTTCAAAATTGCCTCTGAACTGTTGATGGTCTTAGGTGATCAGTCTTAGGTGTTCCATATCAACCAACATGCAACATGCCACTTTGATCAGCAATTTTTTTCAGGGTTTAGTCCATAAAATATTAATCTGTCTTTAAAACTTTTAGCACTTAAGATTTGGTTAAGAATCAAAGTCTATAGTTGGAAAAAAAAAAACAACACAAAAATAGTGACTCCTGTAATAACTTTTTAAAAACACACCACGAGCGAAAGTCTAGATAGATTCTGTTTTACACAAGGACTGCTAGGTGATACATTAGCAAGAACATAAATAAAATGCTACATGGAAAACGATCAGGAAAATATAGCAATTGCAATACACAGTTCAACTGCAATATGAATGTGATTCCCATTACTGGTCTCTATAGTATGTTTACCATCATGACACTGGGTGTCTCCAGTTGCTGGGAAGAAACATGTTGGTTGAAGCCAGCTGAAGCCCGTTGCTCTCTTTAAAATTCTTTTGTTTGTTGTTTAGTTTGTATATGTTGAGCTGAGACATTTGATGACTCTCTCCCATGTTGGTCTGGCTAACTCAGGGAGTAACACTTATACCATCAGCTGATCCACTCAGCTGATATAGCCATTTATCCAAAACAAAGGCCACCCTCAGGTCCCCTTTGTGTGGAGATAAAGTTAGCTGTCTTTGCAACTCTGCTCAGCCACACCCTACATTATTGCCTGAGCTTCATGGACACTTCACCCTTGCCCATCTCTACTGAGCCTTCTGCTAATGTAAGGATTTATTGATCAGTCAAACTCCTCACGCCTTTTTGCTGATTTTGTATTACTTTATGGAAGCTTAAAATTAGATGTCATGATCATAGGGTGAAAACAGTGACTAACATTGCCAAAAGAAAAATCCTTGGAATATGTGTACAGGTATTTTTTGCACTTACCCTATTCCTTCTTCTGCTTACTATCTAAATTCTGTACTGTGGCCTAAGCAAACATTGCTCACTTCTCTTCAATAGGGCAAATACTGAAAAAAATGTTTCTTAAAGGCTTTGCTAGAATCTTAGTATAAAATATGCAGTATTTTTTATGGAACAGTATTTTTCCAAAAAATGTAAAAAAAATATAAAATTTAAATCTGAAATGTGCTTTCATTTTACCTAGTGTTATTTTGCCAACACAATCATTATATTGGCATCCTTCTACTTGCAAACTGTAAGGTCATTACTGGCAAAGTGTAAGGTCATATTGTATGTCTAGTTGCACCAAGTTACACATTAATCCTGCTAATTAATTTACATATCAACTGAATAAAGGCTTTTGTAGCTGTAGTCTAAACCTCTCTGTACAATTATTAGCCTAGAGCTGTGAAATTATACTACTTCTATCAAAAAGGCACATAACTAAAACTGTCAATAATGCAAGATTATGTGACTTTAATTAGATTGTCATTAGAAAGTAAATGTAATTATAGTTGAATTTTTATAAAGGTATAATTTCTTTTACATAGTTCCAAAATGTCGTATTCGTAAAAGTTCATCTGCCAGATGAAAGACTAAGATTTTCTTATTAAGGAAGACTTCATTAGACATTGGAGAAAAAACTGAAGGATTCTGATTAAATTTTCAGTCTATTCTAAATTCCATATCTTTAAACTGCATGATTTTTTGAAAAAGGGAAAATGAGTTATTTTCAACTCTTATGGGATCAATTAAGTGAAATAAATAATGTGATTGAGTCACCATCCCTAGAGGTATTTAAAAGACATGTAGATGTGGTGTTTTGGGACATGGTTTAGTGGTGGACTTGGCAGTGTTACATTAACGTTTGGACTTGATGATTTTAAGGGTCTTTTCCATCCAAAATGATTCTAATGATTCTATGATTCTTTGATTCTACGATTCTCTTTTAGATGATGAAGACACTGGTTTGGTGTTCCATGTTTTACCAGTAAAGTTATTTCACTGTTGCCAGGAAGATAATTTCAAAACTAATTATTTTTTTCATTATTTAAAGAACAAAAAAATGAAGGGGGAGGGAAAACAAGGCCCATATTTCCTTGTCATGTGTATCGGTAGAATAAAAATACCGTGCAAATACAAAATGAAGTTAATATTATAGTTATATAGTTACAAACTTTTATTGAGGTGATGCCTGAGACACTACAGGCTTCACTGTACTATGTGCACCATTGAATTAATGTTTATAAAAGTCAGGGTGCAAATGTGTAAGTGTTAGCAGCAGGGGCTGCAGAGGCCTTTGTGAGAAGAAGCTGGGGCTGCCCTATGCCCGACATGGCCAGTTCTAGCTGATTCCAACCAACTCCCTGCATGGCACAGCTGAGCCCTTCAGCCAAGGTGGGGGCATTTCTGGGAAAATGTATTTAAGAAAAGGTAAAAAAATGCCAGGCGGAGACAGGAATGAGAAAATAAAAAGAGTGAGAATCAGCAGAAGGAACACCCAGGTCAGAGGAGGAGGAAGAGGAGATGCTCCAAGAGCTGGAGCAAGAGTTCACTGACATCCTACACCAGAGCAGGTTGATATTTCCTGAGGGAAATGCAATCTCTGGGGAGAGCCCACACCAGAGCAGAGTAAGTGTATGAGAAGGAAGGAGCAGCTGAGATAAATCATTATGGACTGACCATAAACTCTCCCATCACTGCTGCATCACTCAGAGTCGGAACAGGTAGAAGAGGAGTTGGGAGTAAAGTTGAGCATGGGAGAGGTAGGAGGAAAGATGTTCTAATGTATGTCTTTTCACTACCCAATTCTATTTTAATTGATAATAAGTTAAATTAGTTTTTCCTAAGTCAAGCCTGTTTTGCCCACAATTGTGGTTGGTGAGCAATCTCCTTGTCTTTATCTCAGCTCAGGAGCTTTGTCAATATTTTCTCCCACTGCTCACCTAAGGAGGAGGAGTGAGTGAGCAGATGGGTAGTATTTTGTTTGTTTGCCAAGACTAACCTTCCACAGAACAATAGATGAGTTTTGGTCAATTCATTCCCCAAAGTAGTTTGATTTGAGAACTATGTGTTAAATGAGCACTTAATTAGTATTTTTTAGGACATAATTTTTAATAACACAACATTTATATAAAGCTCAAAAAGTAACCAAAAACATTGAATAACAGTAGGATTAAGTATTTTATGCTTGCCTGTCACTCATTTTCAGAACAGATTACCAAGTGAAACCCTAATACTGTTTTATATGAGATCAAGGTAAAATTACTGTGAAGTTATTAAATAGCTGTTTAGTGAGCTCAAGAGCCTACAGAGGTGAACTGAACTAGGATTTTGCTTATTACCTTTTTTAGTTGAACCAATCTATCAGCGTTTTATACTTCACTTCTAGGGTTTCAGCGTAGCACTTGCTTCGCTTCAACTCCTGATTACAATTCAAAAGGAAGAAGCCAAAAATAAAGTAAAGAAGGAACTGTAAGCTTGTAATTAGTCACTCAGAATAACAGTAATGACTGTTTTAATACGATGCCAAAGCAAACTCTTAGGAAGGAACAGTATTCCTTCTTTACCAAAAATGAGAGTAGGAGTCTGACAATCTGTTCTGCATATCTTCACTGATCTAGGAATCTTCAGCAAATCATTTGATTTCAGATTGTTACTCAAAGATAGGCACTATTATTAAAATAGTTTCGATTTATCATGTGCCTTATGGATAATTAATTCCACATTTAAAATTGGTGGAGTGCTTTCCAATCATTGAATAAACAACAGTACAAGGAAACCAAGTGTAATTATTTGAAGTTTTACTTTACCATGATCATCTGACAGTTTCAGAAACAGTAATGATAAAGATATTTATTTACATTATGGGAGATTAATACATGCATTGCCAGGACATTCCAGAAAAAAAAAAGAATTGAAATATATTACATGCCTCTGACATGTTTTTCCATACATTTATATTCCTAAGCCATCCCATGGTGGCCAAATATCATGAACGTCTTGCAATTAAGATGATTTTATGAACAACTTAGAATATATTCTTCACATATTTTTTTACTATGTTATGCCAATCCTCCAATGTATTCCAGAATCGTAATATCACCACTGAGTAGAAATATTTCTGAAGGGAAAACAGATAAGATCACTAAGATGAATTAACATATAGTACTGATTTAAAATTAAACAACAAGCAAAACCACAAAGATTAAAGATTTAATTTCAACTTCTTTTGGACTGGATGGATAACAAGTAAAATAGGCGGCACTGACTGCAGCGAGTAGTTGAACATCCAGCAAAAACACCTTATCAAAGAAAGGTTAGAGTCATCCACAGCGGCTGATAAAGTAACAAATTATGAGACCTATGGTTTTCAAGTATGTCTAATTTTATCTTTATCTGAAGTTAAGTGTCTAATCTGTAAATTACCAGAATAAATTATTATTTTCTCCCGGTAACAAACCTAATCTTAAACTCAATTGGACCAATTGACTGAACATTTCTTCCAAAATTATGAGCTTACATTTAAAAATGAAGTGGAAAACTCAACTATTAATAAGTTATGAGTGGTCACAATAACATGAATCAGCACATACGTTTTCTGTCTTCTAACTGCAGAAGACGGTTTCCCAAATTTTCCTAATTTCAATATGATGCTTTTGCCTTACTGCTTCTGCTGAAATGTAGTCTTATCAGCTACAAAGCAGTCTCCACTTGTTCATCTCCACTTGTTTAACTGTTGGACACCAAGCACCCAGAAAAAAGTCACAACCTGTTCAGAATTAAATGAAAAATTATATGTATCCTGCACTGCTGTTAACACTACAGGCTGGTAATCAGGAAATCTCACTGTGTCATAATAACCTCCAGTATGATGTGGAGTTAAAGGTCAGTAAAGTCAGGTTCACTGAAGAAGGTACATTGCTGTAAACTGTTCTCATGTAATTGACATAAATCTAAACCAATTCTACTGATTGTAAAACATCTCTGCATTTTAAAAAATACATCTAGGTTTAAAGTCCATTAATGTGTTAGCCATCTCACTCACTCGACTGATGAACAACCAGAGGCAAACCAAAATAAGGCAAAATTAGATTATTTATCATAGGGTCATAGATCTCAGGTCTGTGTCTGTACACACAGTCTGTAGAGTTCTTTCTCAAAATAGTGCAGTTGGTTTTATGACAGGAAAAACAAATGTCACGTACCTGTTTTGAGAGCTGTAAATCCCTGCTGCACATGCAACTGGACTTCACAGACGGGCTTTCTTTGTTCCACATTCCTCTTCTCTTCAATAATTGGAAGTCTCATACTGAATTTTGAACAGTTACATCTTTCTCTGCATTTTTTAAAGGATAATGTTCACTCAATAGCACAACACCAGAAGTACATAATTATAAGGGGTGAAAGAAGCTGCATTCAAATTACCCATGAGTCTAAATGCTTGGCTCTGTATAATTACTTTCAAATTATTTCTGTCAAACACACGTTATAGTTGAGTTAGTCATTTATATTTTAAAAAGAAAATTAAGAAAATGAAGGAAGAACTTATTCAGAATTTTTAATAAGAAGAACTTGTTCTTTAACAAAAAGTAGCAGGTTTTTAAACTACTTAGTACTTAGCCAGCTAAGTTGGATATGCTGGAAAACAGATTTGCACATTAAAGACTACAACTACAGCATTCAGTATGGACAATATGATGTTCCAACATATACAGTTTAAGATAACTACTTTTTTATGTGAAACTTTGCATCTTTTAAATTCATTTTTCATTTCTATGAATTGGTAGCTTTTACTATTCTCACATCCAGCAGTGAGTGAGAACACCTGAAATCATAATATTGTGATGTAAACCACAGTGTTCTGCGTAATTGTTATGTTGATGGTTAGGAAAGGAGATAAGGGAAAATAAAAGAAACCTTCTGTCTTCTTCACTGTATTTGTATTTATGATCACCAAGATCAGCCGTTCTGTGCAATCAAATTAATTTGAAAGAAAAGACGCAACCAGCCATTGGTAAAGATACACAGCAGGGCATCTGGAAAGTCCAGGACAGATTATCTCCTTCTGATTTACTGACCCTCAAAAAAGTTACTTTGGTTTGCTGATATAATAAAAACAAACCTGTATACAAACAAATTGAACAGACAGCAGGATAGATCGACAGAATTGCAGACAGACAGCAAGTAGTAGATGATATGTTACTGTATAAATAAGTTATCCCACAGAGTTGTGATAGAAACTTCATGTTATATAAAGCATAGAAATATGAATAAAACCATTTATATCATACTACATAATTGCTTTCTACTTGTAAATGGTGTTTAATAGGAAAATAAAAACCTTCAGAATTACTGACGTGTTAATTTTTTTGAGATTAATTTTCCATATTTTTGTTGTTGGTAACATTTTTCACCCTGTAATGCTAGATTTTCTGAGACCTAAAATACAGTCCTCACTTCTAAGTCAGTTGGTTTTGGAAGACCTAGATGAGAAGACTGATGAGGTGCTTTAACAGTTATAATGTCAGACGACTACAGATAGGAGTGTTTGCCTCTAACAGTACTTAGAACATGCACTTCATATTGTAAGGAAGTATTTCAAGCTTTTTATTTATGTAAAGCTCCCACTTCCAAATCTCACAAAATGCAGAAATCATCTCTAACGTCATCTACAGTGGGGTGAAATTTAATGGAAACTGGCCTAACTTAAACCTTTTCACAGGTGAAAGTCTCTATTGAATTATCTTATGCCACAACAGAATAGAAAAAAGATCCTGGGTGAGGAGTTTGCATGTTTTGGGTGAGTTTGAACAGTACAGCTGTTTCAGCTGTGTGGTTGGCTGCATAGTGAGTCTGTGCCAGGTGTCTGTGTGTGGCAGATCACTGAACATATGGCTCTGCCTCATGCCTCCTTTATCTTTGTCCCTCGAAGTGTCCACACACGCGTACCAGAATGTTTGTCACATATGAGATGTAACATTCCCTATGTCCATAGTGAAATCCTTTGGACAAGATATTGAGATACTGTAAATTCAAGCTTGTTGGTCAAGCTGGAAATACAGTTGGAAATAGGGAATCTTCTTTAATGTCACTAGAGTCTGTTTTTAAGATTAAATTACACAAATGCTTAGAGTCTGTCAAGTGCTTTCCCAGACACCTTCCAGTCAATGTTCAAAGTCTACTCCATACAGCAAAATTGACTAAAAAGAATCCAGATTTACTTAGAATTAAAGTGTATGCTGCCAAATACACATGAAAAAATTCACAGTATTTGTCAGTGAGGGGCTAGGCTAGAGCAGTTAGGCAAACCAAGGATCTTAGATCTCACTGTTACCTCCTTTGCTGATTCATTGGAGATAATAGCTTTATTGTGTAGCACAGGATTGTCACAGGAGTGGCAGGCTGTGATTTCTATCAGTAACTGAGTTGATATAATCTTTGGTATTGTTGATAAAATACTTATGCACAGGAATATTTTTCTCTAGGAAACAGCTTTAAGCTTACAAAGAAAAAAGTGGGGAAAATCAAGTAAAAGCAGCTTTTTACAACTGGAACATTGGGTATGTTTCAATGAAAATGTTGCATATGGCATTGTGGTAAAATTTAGCACAAAATCACAAGTATCACAAAAATGTTACCTAATGCTATATGTTTCTTCATTAAGTATGTCTGATTTTATGCCACTAAGGACAGTTATTTTAGAGATGAAAATAATGTCGTTTTAATCTGTTTCCCTGGAGACTTTTTTCTGTAATTAATTAAAATGAAGAAATAAATTCCAAACCATACATCATCAGGGACCTGTGTGGGTGCTATAATTCACCCGCTTGATATTTTGTAAAGGAATAACACATATTTTAGAGAAATTATTATAGTTGATAAATAGATCTTAAGTATAGAACAACTTTTTGATTCTGAGTAAGAAGCCATTAGATTTGAAAACATCCCATAAAAGTCAGTGTACAGCAAAAGTGGAATGGATTCACATGGACTCTAAATATCATGAAACTAAATTTCACATTAAAACCAAACCATTTTATTTCTTGCTACAAAATTCCTAAATACTGGTCAGCTTACACTAAACTGAACAGAATGTGTTTTCAGGAAATTGTAGTTAATATTTATTTATTAAGATTAATTGGTACAAAATACTAAAATATATTTATCTCGACACTTCAGAACTATATGTTTTAGCAACAAGTTGATTGTTAAGTTATAGTAATGTATTCTTCCTGGGGGAAAGGCAAATCAGCAGGAGTTTGGACTTAGTTGCAACAAATATTTTTTTTCAGCTTCAGTGGAACACTGTTTTGGATGACATGATTATTTAGTGTTAACTGGTTTAAGCATGAAAGTTATAATATAAATTCTGACACATTTAAATGGAAAATAGACAGCATTGTAATTAAGCCTCACAATCGTGGTGTGGTGAGGTGTGAAAAAAAGAGGCTTATTCAGCACCCAAGATAAATTATTGTAAATCTATAGTAGGTGTATGTCAAAAATGAATTCAAAGTACATCATAGAAGATTTTTCATTACTTCTAAAATTCATGACAGTGCAAATTTTACTGCTGACTGCTGTGTTCAGGAATTAGGCTGTGGAAAAGGGATGCTAACTAAACTGTTAGAAACTGAAAGTTTCCAATATGCATTATCCACATGAATTCCATATGCCTGGAGCACTGGAGAGAGAATAACTTGTCTCACTGCACCATTTCTTTCATTTTATTGTACCTCCATCTTTGTATTCTCAATCCCTATTGAGTGTAGAGATCAGAGAAATAAAAACCAAATCTCAGTTTCTTTGTAAAGACTAAGACAATACTTTTTTATCAATATAAAGTATTCAGAAAATACCTATAGAACATATATATTTAAAAAAAATCCTGCTGTAAACCAGCAACTTACTTTCTTCTTCAAACACTTATTGAAGTGCAGCTAATTCTCATGACTCTCAAGTAGCATTCAGAAATGGAGAAATATTGTTTGAATCTAGTGAAAAATCCTGTAATACTGCTCAGCCAAAATAACCATCTAGATGAGATGACTGAATAGGTAATCTCCAGCAGAAAACTTAGTGTTTGATTCTGTAAATACATCATCTAAAAACATATTCCTAAAGGAATTTATCAGAAATGACTGTCTCCAAGTTAAAAATTAATGTCTGGAATATTCAAGTATGGACACCTCATTCCAACTCATTGAGTTGAGTGTAACTCATTAGCTGAATTAAGTGAGATACCTTGCAGAAATTCTAAACAGACTCACCATATGAAAACAAAATGCAAGAACACAAACATTGTTTTCATTAAATACTGAAACAAAAGGTTTTATCATAAGAACTGGTAAATTAACAATTTTATGAACTGAAGTAGTTGCTAGGTGGAGCAGTGCATCCCTAAACTAGTGAGATTATCTTTACTTTGAAAGATAACCTTCTCAAACTGGTACATACTACATCAGAACTAATAACAGTGCAGTTGCTGACTTGTAAAATGATTCTTATAAATGTATTTAAAAACCCTATTACTAGAAAACAATTTATGCTTGTAACCACACAGAATAAGTAGAAACCCTCAAGTGGGTACGTGTTTAACTTATTAAATAAATAAAAAATATTAACTTTCTGCAAATTAGGAATTCAGGTTTTGAAACGATAAGAAAATTATGCTGACATGACCATAGAAGAGAAATCTCTATTCTGCAGTTTACTAGAACTTCGAAACTGCAGTCTACATTGTGACCTGAACATACAGTCATTAAACACGTGAAATAAATTCTCTTTAAACTAAATCTGCTTTCTTAATAGTTAGCTTGCTTTCTGTATAATTTGACTGTGTGGTGGTCTGGTGAAGAAAGAACAAAGTCTGAATGATCGAGTTGGGGGAAAAAGAGGTTTTGGAAAACTTCCCACTGTTCAATTTCAGAACTATCCCTAACTTTTGGTTGCTTAATATTCTTTAAAATGGTAAATTCTAAAGGGATTATGAAAATAAGATAAAGAAAACTGTAAATTCAAGAAATTAAAAAGTTTTATGAGAAAGAATTAAGATTTTATTTTTTAAACAAAGAATGCTTCACTTCTTGATCTGTTGTGAAAAGATAAAGGTGGTCTATCAAGTCTATATAATGCTCTTCGATAATTTAGTAAAACGTTCTTGATTTGAGAGAATTATCTATAGAGACTGGCCTGGGAATACATTTTTAAAACAAATGTTAATATACATGTATGTAAATACTAAGGTTGGGAAGATTTTCTGTTTCTTTCTTCATTTAACCTTTAGATAAAATGTACACAAAAAATTAGGTCTAATAACTCTGCTTCATGTTAAAAAATTGCTTTTAATTATCCTCACATATAAGTTAGCTTTTACTGAATCAGAGGCTGTGATGACTTTTTCTGTTAATTATGGAAGAAAAACAGAAGACAGTTGGGTGAGGTTAGGACATCTCAACTATTAGATAGAAAAGATTTTATTTAATAAGGAGGTCAACATGGCTCTATAATTATGATAATATGGTAAATGCTGATAATTTGACTGAATGGAATTTAGTAATTTAAATAACCTATAAGAACTAGATACCTAACATGTTAACAAGTTGTAAATATAGAAATGATTCCAAATGACTATAGCTAGAGAGTACAAGGATAGGAAAGGCAGGCACAGAGGGGTGGTGCACGTTAACAAATGCCTGACTTTTTCTTGTCATAAAACAACAACATAAAACAACAACAGTGATATCTTGTAGTTATCTCTGGAGCTGTTCAGTGAAACAAAAGTACCAGAACTAATAGATGTTTGATCCTATCTTATCTAAATTTTATCTGACCACTGACATCAGTTCCACAGACAAATTACCTGTTCATTGACTGTGGAGAGATATTGAATTCTTTTGTCACATTACCAAATACAATGGTGGTGGTATTCTTAACGTTTGCTTATAAAACTTTTGACTTGAATGTGGAACAAACCCATGTAGACTAGATTTACCTAAAGTGTAAAACACTGATGTGAAGGAGGAGGATTTGTCGTTTGCAACTACTCATTGTGTCATTAAACCCCCTTCTATCCCTGTCTCACCTCAGGCTGTGACAGACAGCCATCAACCCTATCCCCAGTAGGAGACAGTGGGCACACCTTCGGATTACAAAATGGCCCAGCTGATAGGTACTTTTAAGACAGTTGTCTGAGACATAATATTAATTTGGTCAGACATTCATGAATCAGCCTGCGAGCTGTCTGAACTTTCTGTATTGTAAACGTACTGTCTCATGTTTTTCTTTAATTTGATGTTACCTTCATATTTTCTTTATTTTATGCTTTTCCTTTTGAAAAATCTAAGAAAAAATGAAATTATCTGGCAAACCTTGTACTAGTAAAATGAAAGAGTCCAGTTTCCTGAGATCTCACATTGAACACCCATGACATAATTTCTGTGGGATCAAAATATCAGGAGTCAAATCTTTTCTTCCTAAACTATACGAGATTTTTTTCTAATGCTATGAATGCTAATAAGACCTAAAATACTTGTTGAAATAAGCTCTCATGAAAAGAATCTCTGTACAGAAGCAGAAAAGGTGACTAGGGGTAAGACATATTTTCGAAGCGAATGGAATGTTCTTTTTTATGACTTTTCTGTCATTGTTAGTGTTTTTCCAGTCTTCTAAAAATCATGAATAGTTTCCAGAAAGGATAAGGTAAATGTAAAAATCCTTTGAAATGTGTCAGGGTCACTTATACAAGCAACAAGCGGATGATTTTGATGGAGGTGGGAACTGATTAAAAATTTTGGTCACTGTTTAAAAGGATGTCTTTCTGGGATTCTGTTAGTTTTTATTAGATGGATCTAAGAAAGTATCAGTGTGATAAAATGAAAAGTAAAAATGGTCTATTCTTATGAAAAGGTATCTTTTGCTTAAATGAGTATAAGTATTTATTTATAATTTATCTGTATTTCAATAAATATAAAAATAACAGTTCCATTTAAAAGGAAAGAAATCATCTTATTTTGAACCTTTTTTTGTCAGCTCAGAGTATTGCTCACAAAAGGTTTCTTTTCATTTTTCATTTGTTTTGTTTCAAAGAACTTTTTGTTTGTTTGTTCGTTTTCTGTCCATACAGATTATCACAGCTTTATAAATGTAAAGGGAAGAAATAGGTAACAGGTATAGTTGGGATTTGTGGACCATGAAATACAGAATTTCTGACATGAAAATGTTTTTCCAGCTTCATTCAAAAAAGTTCAGGACATTATAATGATAGGCATATACCTGCAGAATAAAAGTTGTGTTGAACACTAACTATATATAGTAATAGGATCCTTATCAACATGTTTAACAAAGTTTTATTTCCTGCAGCTGTTAATTTAAACTGTAAAAGTTTGAAAAGAATGTGCTTAAAATATGTTGTTCACAATTTTTCATGGAAGAATATTTTCTGAGAAACTGGATTTCATCAACAGAAATTAGAATAATAATTTCAATGTTCTATTAAGAAGAACACTGGAATAATGAATGTAAATTTTCTGGTGTTCTACTCAGTTTAATAGAACAAGTTTCTTATTAAAAGTTTAGTATTAAGCTTAGAATGTATATACACAACATTACACAAATTTTAATGTCTGGTATTCATATTTAAAAGTGAAAAGGCCAGAGCCTCAGCTGATGCAAATAGGCATACCTGTATTTACTTGCAGTCACTCCTGCCACTGAAATGTGAAATGTTTCTGTACATTTTGCACCTCATCTTTTTATATCAATGGAATTTCACAATCCAGCAGTTTTTGCCAGCATCACAGTTTTCTTCTGTCTTACTTGAAGTAAGATCTCATATCTCAGAGAGAGCTTCGCTTTAATGCTCTTCCTGGTAAAACAATCTCCTAGCATATAATCCAAAATCTATGAAATCAGTTCAAATCCACTTTATGATGTAGACAGGATTTGAATGAAATCCCCATTATACTCGATAATGTGCATTGAAATATGTTGAGGTAAAACACAACATCTTTTAAGAGTTAATAAATACTTTGCTTTTTCCTGAGGAGAATATTGGTGACTGATATATGATTATTTTACATGTTCAGCTCAAGTGAGCCACGGCCCCACAACCCTGGATAAAGACAGTCGCTGCTTAGGAAAGTTTATGGTAAGGGCAAACCCAAACATAACCCCCTCAAAGTCCAGTTTAGTGCCCTAAAAAACAAAGCATCCTTTCTCTATTAGCAGGCACTTTTACTTTGAAGCAATCCTCTTAAGATCTTAATTAACTTAGTTAGATTTAAAACTACGTTTGTCAAATCCCTTCTCATCATTCTAAACCTCTAAAGACCTGGTTTACAGCATAGAGTGGGAAGATGGGAGAGTTTTTGGGGGCTGTATTTCTGCGTCAACTCTTGAGTCACCTTTTCAAGTCATCCACCTCACATTCAACCATTTTTATATCAGCCTGCCTTCACCTAAATGTAAAATGTATTCTTTTCTGTTGATTCCACTTCCCCATTCCCAGTGGATGTAGATGGATTGCATTGTAACAACAAATGTCCTTGTTCAGAAGGTAAATACCATCCATTAAGACTTAAATGCATTCTGATATCTCAAATCCATGGAACTGTTCTTTGTACCATTTTCTTTTCCTGGGGAGAAACTCACGTAATACCAAATAGCATCACTTAAAGTTTTTTAAATCCACACAGTACAGTAAGGCACATTAGTGTCATGCAATTCCTGTAACCTTACCACATTGAATGCCTCCTCTTTAATACTGAGCTTATTTTTGCTTTTGAAATTTTGTTTCTATTTCAACTGATTTCCTGCCATAAACTATGCAGCACTTTCTGTCTTTATTTAATTCAATAACAATTTATGATCACCTTTATCATTCTTGGCTTTTACATTAAGGTAGTATAATATAATCCCTACTTGTAGGGGATATAATAGTATTTTCAATAATTCTTAATTTTTGTTGTTGTTGTTGTATGTGTTAGGAAGAAAAATTCAGATATTGACTGATAACTGTAAGACAACTCATATGCAAACTAAAAAGAACCTCCTGAAGAGCAAACTTAAAACCTAGTTGTTTGTGGCAGTTCACAAGCAATTAAGAACTGAAGATCAGTGCATGTTATAGGTCTGAATCAATATAACTAAAACCAATTAATAGAATGTGTAATCTATGCCATGCTTTGTATTGTCCTAAAATTCCCAAATAACCTACTCAGAGATCTTTAAAACAAGCTAAGTATCTAATGTTACAGCATTGATAACCTTTGGAACCTGCATTAAAAGTTATGGCAATAAAATTATTTGCAGGAGATAAGACAGATTCATCAGTTGATGAATCACACAACACACACATGAAATATTAGTAACCAGTTACAATGTTTTTCTGAAGGAACTCAATGTAAAGTACTGAAAAATAACTAACATGAGGAATCATACAAGTTTGAACCTAACCTGGGAGTAAGTAATAAATAATTACATAAATAAAAGAGAAAATAAGATAGTTGCCTAAAACAATATGAAGATCTAGAGAAGGATGGTTTCCACCAGAGTTCTTGACATCTGTTATGTACAAGCAAAGACATTGTCTCCCTTTAATCTAGGCAAAGTAATAAAAAACAAAAGAGACAAAAATTATTGAGAGCTTGAATGTAAATCTAAGTAGAAAGAAAAAACCTTAAAACAGGAAAAACATCACTAGTAGCTGATTATTAGAGTGACCAATTTATCACGGCATTAGATTGTCTCCAACTATTCTATTCTTTAAAAAAACTCTCTATGCTTCTCTTAGCTTTATGCATGCATTTAGGGGAAAAGTATTCAATTAACACTGGAGGAGATTATGTTCTCATCCTAACATATATGCTGTGCATTTATGTATTAGATATATTAAGTATTTATGTATTGGAGATAAACATTGGCCAATAGTCAATATGCAAATTAATGTTGGTTTTCAAAATAAGTAGTTGCATGATTCTGTGTCCTGAGTACGTAGAAAACATTTACACTTTTGAAATTGTGTTTATTTTCTTGAGAAAAATCACAGGATAAAGCTTTGGCCACGGCTAAGATTTTTTTCACCTCTTGTCCTGTCGGAGACATCAATTACTCTAGTTCTATATTCTGACTCCAAAAAAAGTTCAACTGCTAAAAGACTCAAACCACAATGAAGTTTTTGGAAACCAGGACATATAATGGAGGAGACTATGCATTTAGGAGCATGTCTGGGAAAAGATTGTCCAAGTTAATCAGGTGCATTTTAAAGACATGTTTATCATGCCATTCTGGATCAGAATCTAAGAACTGCAGAATAATCTTATCTCTGTATCTACAGCATTTTAATAATCCAGATAAACTATCTAAAGAAAATGGATTTGCCTTATAACTATATTTATATTGTAATCTGTTAATATTGCTACTACTCTTACTATTTAATATCCTGCATTGAACTCAGTATTTCAATCTAGGTCTTGTGCTATGTCTTATAGCAACGTAATTAATAAAGTAGTAAATAAGTAATATTAATCTGCAACATTATTTGCCAAAGATTTACCCTATACTCAAAGTATCTTCATCTATTTCAATTCACCATACTTTTCACTTTATTATATTAATTTTATTTTTATAAAATCTAAATTAAAGAGTTAACAATGCCAGGGTCTTTAGAATTTCTTTCAAAGAGGCTACTTAGCTGAAGATACACAAACTCAGAAAACTGACTTTTTTTTATTATTGTTACTATCATTTTATTTTTATATGTAACAGGGATTTACATTCCTCTTTAACTAGTCAAAATAGACACATATAGCTTTTGCCAAATCACAGATACTTTGTCTTTTCACTACCTATATTTAATGTCTCCACCTTTCATGGCATGGCTTTGCTGACTGTAGAAAAATATGACATTATTAGCATATGAGGCTGGTGAAGAGGTGACAAATTCAAGGGAAATACATGTTTTCCTGTAGTGGTAAACACCTGTGTTGTATTTAGTTGGTATTTTTATGTCTGTCGGGGAAGTTTCCCGGCTGCTACATGAGAAGCACCTGTGCCTCATCAAGACAGGTGCTGAGTCACGTTGGTTGGCCGGAGACCACGTGACCTATGGGAAGTTTAAAGGTGGGGCACTCCCAAGAGGGAGTGGGGCATTTCCCTCCTGGAGTTTGGAGAGGTAGGAGCCCTCGGGAGAGTGTGAATTGGAGCTCTCTGTTGGATTAAGGTAGCAGTGAGTTTAGAAGAGCCTTCTGATTGTAGAATACCTTGTGGTCGCAACAGTCGGTTGGTTGCGACCCATCGGAAGAAGACACAGGCAGTCCGCGACATATGTCATTATATCTGTGATACCATTTTAAGTTGACTGTGCCTAAAAGAATCAAAAATAGTAAATGAAACACTTGATCAAAGGTGTAAACTGAGTATTTTAATGATGCAGCAAGTATTCAAATTTTGATGTTACGTTTCTCTTTGAAACCAGATTTTTACAGTGCTTGTAGCTTTTTTAATCAAATTTCTATATTGTGATTCCTGCAAATGTGAATTATATTAAGCGGAATATCTTTTATGTGTGATTCTGAGTGGGGATAAATGATACTACAACTATATCAAAACTCCCATTTCTGATGAAGATAAATATTTCTTTGGTCCAGCTGTGCAGCTAATTTTTCCATTGTTGTTTCAATAACTGCTCACTTCAGAAAATTTTCTTGTATTTTAAACACTTTAAAAGTTTTATTAAAAGAAAATATGTCAGTTCTTCCCATGAAACCCATTGTTCTGCCATTTGGCACTGTACTGAATGCCTGTTAGGTGCAGAATCTTTCTGACTGATGGAGAACTCTCCATCTAAGTTGATATCATTCACTTAAAAAATATTTTTATGCTATGATAGTCACAGATAGAAAAACTTATTAGAAAGGAGTGGAAAACCCAAGTTTAATATTATTCTTCTTTTATGCGTGTCAAATTCCATATAGTGTTCAACCTCCCTTTGTCCGGAATTACTATCATTCTTCTCAGTCATTTGTATGTTATAATACATTCTGTACTCCTCCTTCTTTCACAATTCACTGTTTTCCAACCTGTGAAAATAGTTTCTTGATTAAACATAGAATCATAGAATCATAGAATCGTAGAATCATGGGTTAGAAGAGACCTGAAAGACCATCTAGTTCCAACCTGCCTGACAGAGACACTTTCCACTAGATAATATTGCTCAAAGCACCATCCATCCTGGCCTTGAATACTTCCAGGGATGGAGCATCCATTTTTATTCATGTCTTTTTAAAGGTTAATAATTAATATAATCACACAGGGCAACCTGCCCACAAATGTTATCTGCATTTTATGAACCTAAGCCTAGGTGTCAGTGATTCATTAACCATTTCTTTTGTTGTTTTATGGAACTGACCTGTAATCTTCCTGAAATAGAGTGTTTGATGAAGTTGGTATTTATGATGATCATTTGATAGAAACCGTAAAACAAACCAACCAAATAATTTTTTTTCAGTTACATTAGAGGAAAATATACATAAACAAGAGATAAACCATGCTTGGGGAACAATCTACACTTAAGGGACTTCATTTTTAAATGATTTTATCTTTGACATATGAAGAATTGATATGTCTGCCTTAGTGGTTATGGGAATAAATGTTAGTATACATAAAAGTTAAGAAGACTAAGAAAGTCTAAGCATTAAATTCTTTTAAAATAGTTTTATTTGAAGTATCTCACTTTTTCCTCAGCCTAATTAAGTGAGATGAATCATTTATCATCATTGATTGGATCAACAATGCTTTCTAAAATGATGGAATACTGGGACTAAAACAGCTTGGGGAACATGTATCATCATCTCACCACCCTTATTGAACACTAAAATGTGAATAAAAGAATAGTAGAAATTAAAGTTTAGAATCTCAACATCTATAACCTTGTACGAAGGAAATTAATGTTTCTATTTTCTTCTACAAGGTCACAGAACTTTCTTACTCGTAGAATGTGTGTTGTTGCAAAATACCTTTATAACTTAAATCCTTTGGGGATTAAAAATGAGATGACAGTCAAGTTAAAATGTTGTTACCAGTATAATGTGTTTAGTACTTAAAGAACAATGTTTAATGAACATATCAGAAAATACTACATAACTTGTCTTCCATGTATTGTACTGCCAAGTTCATATCAAAACTAACGAGTACTACCTTTCTATAAGTACATCCTATATCTATTCAACTGTAGGAGAATTGTTTAAAAAACAATGGTTATCTGTTTGCATTCTTTTCTATACAATTAAATGAGTCACAGATAAGACCTAATATTTTAAGACTGTGAGACCTTTCTGAGTTGATTGTGACCACTGTTCAGATCCTGCTCTTTTCCAGTGGTGTAGAGAGTTAGTCCTAGAGATCATCATAGACAAGAAGCCAATTCTTCCAATACCAAGGAAGCTTGGGGTCTCATGCAAGATAATATTATTTTTCCTTAACCATCATAAAGTTTAAGAATGTGGTTTTCCTTTTTGTTGATATCATTAACAGGAACACTGTGATCATGGTACCCATTTGTACTGACTGCACCATCTCCATTACCACAGATGAGAAAGCTCATAAATAATATGTTAGAATATCTCTCAGCAATAATGTGCACACAACAGTTTTAAGAGCCACATATACATTTCCTTATACATCATTTCACTATGAAGCTGTAAAAAAAACATCATGTTTTGGAAATCAAACTTCATCCCAGTGAATATTACATAATTTGCATAAAACATTTAGTTTAGATGGTGCTTCATATTTCAGAAAACTCAAACTCAAAAATAAATATTTTATTAGAAGAGGTTTTTTTATTAAAAGGTAAGATTTTTCTACTTTTGAAGTAAGACTTGTTCAGAGCATAATTTTGCCATAAAATAGACCAAGAAAGTTTTCAATATGATTTTTTACTGTATTTGCTTTGTTTGTGTCACAGCTGCACACTGCTTTATGCCTCTACAGGAAGCTTCATGTAGTGGCAGTGCTTGAAAGGTTAATGGCATTTACTGCATTACTAATCTATTCTTTAAACCACTGATTAGCATTGAAATTGATTCCCAGCTCCTCGTGGCTGAAACGACATTAATCTAGTCTCTACTACTAAAAATGTTACACCTTTCTCATGTTAGCAGGTGATAACACATCATTAATTTGATGGCTTCCATTGTTCTGTCCTTCGTTGAAACACCTACAAATGTGAGCAGCGAGCAAAAATTTAATGTATTCATTCAGAAAGAAAAATTAGAGTGGGTTATCATTAAGTGCATTTGAAATATGAAGGACAACTTTTTTTTGTAACTGTCAGGCATCCAAAAGTACGGATACAGGCATTAAGTTGTGGTCAGATGGATATAACATTATTATAGTTATAAAACATGCAAATGCAATCTACTGTGACAGTGTTGAAAGGTGGGTGGACAGTATCCAATTTTCAACAACTACTGTCCTATCTCCACGTGTCATTCAAATTACAAACTGATAATTTAGTGTTTTACCCATCAGATCAAACCCAGATGCACAGTTCCACTATGTGTTGTGCAAGAAATGTTGAACATCAAAGCACATACACTCAGTTTCCAAACACCAAGACCAGCCTTGCCATTACAGTATTGGATAAGACACCTCAAGAGTGACATCTCTTTGGATATATAAAGTCCTGTGGCTTAGCTGCTGTGTCCAGAATCCTACTTTCATTATTAAATTAAATAGATCATAAAGTCAGAACCTATTTTAGCAGGATAGTATATTCCTGCTAATCCCGATAAGTATCAATAGTAAAAACCTTACATAGCAATTTCTGCATGAATCTACAGCCTCCTTTTAAACTGTAGCCAATATTCTAGGAAATAATCTATCCTTGATGGAAAGATAGGAGGTGATAAACAGCACACATTCTCTTTACTGATATTCATACCTGGCTTCTTAATTTCCTCGCATCAGGTTATAATCAGAAATTACCATAAAATGGGGAAGAAATAAATTCACAGTATCAAGAAAATAATTTTGATTTGTTTTTTTTTTCACTCTAGTGAGCCACCTGAAAAAAAGCTGATGTTGCCTGTGATGTCAATGAAAATGCATTATAAATCTTCATCTCTAATTCAAAAGCTTTGCTAAGACAAATATGTGATCACCTTGAAAATAAAATAAGAAATTACTAGAATGGCAGCTTTTATAAACACTGTGTTGTTTTTTGCCAGTATTTCTGACACACAGAAGGTTAAAAAAATTTACAAGATTTAGCATACTGAAATTTCAAAATAAGAAAAATTGTAAAAAATAAATAAAAGCATCTATAAGACTTGTCTGTATGTTATAAAACACAGATGAGGTTTGCATAAAAGACACAGAGAGAGAGCTGTAGCATCAAGAGAACTCTAAAAAACTCTGAAAAACAGCTATTTTTTAAAAAGAAGGAAAAGATATCACAATTAAAAGTGCTGAAATATTAAACTGGAAAAGAAAACTACTAGGAGTTTTAAAAATACATATATAGAGAAGAAGAACAAAGCAAAATCTGTAATTTGAAATTTGACATAACACAAATGTCATCAAAGAAGAAAGGAGAAAAATGCTCTTATGAACTACTATCCTGGAAAGGTCTTCAAAACAAAAGCAAACAAATGTAATGCAGCTGAATATTCTAAACCTCAAAAGAAAGGAGTACCAAGTTAGTTTTAATTTTGAAAGATGAGTTAAAATGCCTATGAGGGCATCAAGATTGTAGGTCACTACAAAGTGTGTGCAAATACATTGGGCATCATGCTGCACTTCATAAAAAGACAGATTTCCACAAGTTATGGTGAAAATTTGTATGCACAGGATGGAGAAATACATTGGAATTGGTTGAGAGACAAAACGGCGAAAGATAAATCTGAGGTGAATCTGTAAGTATCAGTATTATCTTTTTTATAGACTAAAAAATTTCTCCTGTCAATATTAAGAATGAAGGAGAATGGGAGAAAAGTATCAAAAAAGCTCTGTAAAAGACCCAACTACACAACACAGAACCAGTCTATGTGTAGCACGGTAATCATGTTGAATGAAGGAATAGTTAAAAACTTCTTAAGGAAAAAGCTGAATGCTTTGTAGAACAAGTGTTAATATAGAAAATTATCCCAGTGAAGAGCGTATAATTAGTCATACAAGGCTAGATTACCGGTCTGTCTAGTCCAGTTATTTGTCTCCATCAATAGTCTGTGCCAGCTGCATTAGGAGAACATGTGAAAAATATTCTGGAAGATGCTTACAAAACAACTTATCTGAAGACAGTTTCCATTCATTGGAAGGTCCCTGATATTAATAGCATTAATATTAATTCCAAATATATTTTTTCAATGTTCATTATGCTGGACCTTATGTATTTTTAGATACTCTAGATGATTTTTTTTGACTTGCTAGATAGACTTTTTAATGCTGCTAATCTAACAAATACATCTAACATTAACATATTCTAGACTTCTGAACAGCAGCCTGAATATTAAAATAGTAACTTTTAAAGCAATAAGAAACTGCTCCAGCAAAAGATTGATTACTATCAAAACCTTACAAAAGCTTACAAAAGGTATTGTTCCCTACTCTTATTTCAGATATTGGTGGTGGTAAAGGGAATTTGACTGACTAATGTGTTTTGTGACTGGCTCAAGACCTAGTCATGTCACTAGCGTAAAATACAAAGTAATTCTTAATATTGCATTAAATAACAGCAGTTAATACAAGTATCTTTAACAAAAAAAAATTGTTTAACTGTTTTATTGATAAAAAAAAGAATAGTATTTCTTTAATAAAAGACATGTAACTCCATATTTTTTCTCAATAAAATAAATAACCTTACTGTGTACTGAACTAGGTCAGAAATTGTCAAAGAGTACAGCTGCTGAGAGAAAAATAAAATAGATTTTCTACCTAAGGGCTGTTTCATTATGCCAGACAACACTTTGTATTGATCTTTCTCTATTTATTTCTAATTTTGTTGTCCCTGATTGAGCTGAGCTCTAAATCTTGTGATGGCTTACATGCTGTTAGGATACAGCATTGTTACGTGAAGTGCAAGGTAGCAATGTTCTCATTTTAAGCTCTAATTTAGTCTGGTTTGCAACAAATTAGGCTTTCTCAAGTAGCATTTTAGTACAGAGAGACCATTTGTTTCTTATATTTTCTATAATATGTGTAGAAATTTCTCTACTGAGAAGTCAGTGAAGTTTTTTTTTTTTGTTAGTTTCACAAGGGTTGTGGGAATTGCCTAATAATTTCTTAAAAATTTTGGCACTTCATATCTAAACTTCTCAATTTTTATGACAATACAAGAAATATTTCACATCATTTCATCATTACAATAAGTCACAGAAAACAGAAGAGAACTAAGTAGCTTTTTGTTAGACTTTCCTTGATTTAAAATATATGCTGAATTACATTAAATTTGTTTACAAGACTACTTTTGGTTCCTACTATCACAATTCCATTGCCTTACAAATAATGATCTTTCAAGATAAGAGCAGCAATGGAAAAGCTGGCTCCTGGTCAGTAGAGACAAACTGGCAAAAAATCAAATTGTATGATAATTCTATTGAGTATTTTAAGAAATTGTCCAAAAAAGAAAAATAAGGTATATTACTAATTGTAAAGAGGCTGTATTTTCCCATTAATGTTATCAATCTTATATAGTTCTCCTTTTCCTGCAAAATACATGCCTGATGAACTTATGCAATATATTCAGCTACGTAAATGAAAGAAAATAGATTGCAAGCATTTCTTAATGTGCCATGAATTTTTAAAAGAAAAAAAAAAAAAAGAAAAGCTAAGGAGGGAAACAGAAGTGTGTAAAGTATATAACCTCCAATCTAATAAACCTCACTCTTTTCATTACAGACAATACAGATGATCACTGTGGGGCTCAAAGTCTGCTAGCTAGCATTTTATGAAGCTAGTTGGCTTCTTTGAACATTTAATCCAAACTGAGAGAAATACCTAGTTCTCAGGGGGTGGAAAATACAGCAGAAAGCATCCTCAAAGATCTATGTTAACTGTTTTTAATAAATTTTACAGTAATATATTTACACCCTTCCATACATCTGCATAAAGGCTTTTTCTTTTGGGAGATATATTATAAAGATCAGGGAAGTGAGTTCAGATTTTTAAATTAGTTTAAACTAGTTTTTAACTATGTAGTTTATATTTTCACGCTCTTAACTTTATTTGCCAATCATGACCTCAATATCTTCAATCACATAAAGATAATGATGGAAGAACGCAGTCTCTTAGTAGATAAAAGTCTACAGAGAAAGATTTTTCCGTTATCCCTCTCTTGACATGATTTTATTCTGGATAACTAAGTAAATTGCTTTTGCAAAAATAGCAAAAATATCTTGCTTTATGTGCATTTCTGTTAAACTGGTCAGAAATGTAATTTTTTTTACAGTTATAACTGACCAACCGGTAAAACTCTGAACTGTAGATTTGGCATAGATTTGACTACCTTTCGTATAGCCCAGTTGGCTAAAAGTCTTCTAGTATCTTGCACGAAATTGAGTAAGGGACAATTTATCTTCCTAGCTGTCCGGATTTTAATATACCTTCTGCTGAAAGTTTAGACAGAGAACTAATTCAGTTCCGCACACCCATGCCAATGGGGTATGGGGTGTCCACAGCTGAGAAAAGAGCTGTCTGAAGTGCCTGGAACCCAGCTTGAATGCAGGCTGCCTGTTAACACTGACTGTCTTTGAGGAACTGTTACCAAGTTTTCTCCAAGAAAACCCCTCTCACTAACTGGTAAGCATGCATCTGTGGCCTGTTATATGATGTTATAGGCACCAAAATTACCACTGTCTCTTTTTGTATTAATTTCTGTCCTTTGGAAAGGATTTCCATTCAATATTCAAAATGTATCGACTGGCAAATTTAAACAAAATGGCAAGCACAGAATTGTAGATATACCCTCATGTGATTAACAATACGCACATACTCAAGCAGTAAGGTCTTATGTTAAAAAAATCTAGAGGTCAGTTACATCTGATTTAAATTTACTCTGGAAACAGGCAACTCACAACGCAGGAATCATTACCATGATATGTTTAAATGAATTTTAAGAGCAACAAATTTAGATGTGAAAATCTAGCCATTATCGTGCAGTTACAAAAAATGTATAAGTTCCTCCTGCTGGAGCGTGGCCAGCAGGTCAAGGGAGGTGA
This sequence comes from Tauraco erythrolophus, assembly GCF_009769465.1. Classification (NCBI taxonomy): domain Eukaryota; kingdom Metazoa; phylum Chordata; class Aves; order Musophagiformes; family Musophagidae; genus Tauraco; species Tauraco erythrolophus. The sequence goes on from NC_141468.1 coordinate 50,068,767, forward strand.
TTCTCCCCCTCTACTCTGCCCTCGTGAGACCTCACTTGGAGTATTGCGTCCAGTTCTGGAGTCCCCAACATAAGAAGGACATGGACCAGTTGGAGAGGGTCCAGAGGAGGGCCACGAAGATGATAAGAGGGCTGGAGCACCTTTCCTATGAGGACAGGCTGAAAGAGTTGGGGCTGTTCAGCCTGGAGAAGAGGAGGCTCCGGGGTGACCTTATAGCGGTCTTCCAGTACCTCAAGGGGGCCTACAAGAAAGATGGGGAGAGGCTGTTCAAGAGGGCCAGTTGTGATAGGACAAGGGGTAATGGTTTTAAAATAGAGGGAGGTAGATTCAGGTTGGATATTAGGAAAAAATTTTTTACCATGAGAGTTGTAGAACACTGGAACAGTTTGCCCAGAGAGGTGGTGGATGCTCCATCCCTGGAGACGTTCAAGGCCCGGTTGGATGAGGCCCTGAGCAACCTGATCTAGTTGGAGATATCCCTGTTCCTTGCAGGGGGGTTGGACTAGATGACCTTTGAAGGTCCCTTCGGCCCTAACGATTCTATGATTCTATATATATTCAGCTATAGTGAATTGACTTTTTTTTCACAAAATATTTACCTGACCTTAATTGTTATCTATCTGTAACTTTAAAGCAACAACAATAACAATAGTAACAAACATAAGCATTTATTCAAACTGATAAAAATTAAAAGCTGGAAATTATTCTAATGAAACACTTTCTTAGGCTTCGTTTTTGACATTACGCTGTAGGCTGAAATACACTAAATTCTTCCTCTGAAGATGGGTGTAATTTCAGGCATGAAATTTTCATCTGTATGCAAAGCTATCCCTGTTAACACCTTAAAGACATGTGTGACTCCTCCCTTCATCAAAATGGGCATAAATAAAAAATTCACAAAGTGCAGACATGAAACTGAAAAGAATTGAAAATATTTTTTTAAAAGGAAACAAATAATACATCAAAATTAAATCTAAGAAAGTAAATAAACTGTGTTTTCTCTCTCTTAGAGTTTAAAAAGATGATATGCAGTAAAAAGAACAGAAAATTCAAAGTTTTTCAAAGAAAATACTCCTTCATACAACTTGGTACTTAGTCATGGATATAACACCTACAGGTAATTCTTATATTCAAGAAAATAATGTTATTGAAAAGATTAATTTGTTCATTAATATGAAGGGTGTGAGTTTGGTTTTGTTGCTGGTTGGTTGTTGGTTTTGTTGTGTGTTTCTTTTTTTTTTAATTCTGCAAACAGTTGTTTATTTCACAAAGGATATTTAAGCCTCCTTTAGTTAACCCAGGTCTAGAGAGAGAAATACAGATATCATGTATTGCTATTGATATAAGTACAATAGTTAATTTCATAAACAGGATTTTGTTGAAATTATAAGTGTTTGACAAAGTTTTATGATTGTTTGTTCAATATTTCACAAACCAGTGACCCTGATGCAATGACAGGGTCGTGTTTGCTCACATGTTTTTGCTACTGTTATAAGAAAACAAAACATAAAAAAAAAAAAAAAGAAGAAAATAAATTACTCAAAAAGCATCGGAAAAGCTGCTGGCAACACAAAATATGATAATGAACGATCATATTTCCCAATCTTTCCCAAGATTGCTAATTCCTTTGTTATTTACCTTGGAAACTGAATTTCTCAGGGGTATTATGCAAGATAACACCACAGTTCAAGCTGATTGTTCAAGAGTTCATGCAGATTATTGACTACACTCATCTACTTAAAACTGATCACATGAGTTGAAACAATCTTTAGATTGAATAAGTATACCATCCAGCTGAATTGTCATTGGTAAAATCAGATGAGACTTGATGTTCTTCTAACTACTTTGACTTAAGAATGACATTTAAATAGATCCCTAGGAAGTAGAAATCTACAACAAAAGCATACCAGCATTCTAGTACCTCAAAAATACTAACATTGTAAAAATATAATTGACATGCAGAATAACTACAGCTGCTATGTTTTGTTGATTATGTTTCTCCTTATACCTTATGATGGGTCCTTAGACAGAATTCAAAGAAAATAACATTAATTAAACTTAGAGAGCGAAGTACCTGTTTCAAATAATGAAACAAAAATTGGTTTAAAGGAATTTCAAACACTGGCTTTTTTTTTCTCTGCCATGCATCAAAATAAAATCCCAAGTGTTATCTTTTAACACTATATTTTGAAAGAAAATAATTTAAATAAGTGTATACTTATTTTTTTCTATTTTTTCTGGCTAGATTGCTTAGTTGAATACTAAGATGTGTGGCATCAAAGTTACTTTTTTTTTTGTCACAACTTTCAAGTGCATTCAGTTACACAGCACTATTCGAGTATGACATATTTTGAAAAAATTCTGGACTGCACAGAGACACAAATAGGAGCCTAGGAGTGAATTCCACTCAATGGGAGGGTTCCCACTGTGGTTAGAAGTCATCACATATTCACAAGCTTCTGGTGGAGTAGAAAGAATAATGTAAAAGAAACTAACGAATTATGAAAAATATCAGCATTTCAAAATTATGAGTGAACAGCTCCCCTTGGATTAGAAGAAATTAGCCTGCAATTTTATTTTGGTTTGTTGTAATGTAGACACTGTGTTTTATCTCTTCCCCAGAACTAGTGAGAGTAGTGCAAACTCTGATCACAGCTCGCTGGGATATATTCTGCGTCTTTTAGACTCAACTAAGTTTAAGTTTTGGGTTGTATATTGACTATCAAATGCAACAATTTAATTCATTATAATTTTCATAAAAGAAGAGAAGCATGTGATATCTAAGAAAAAAAAGGCTATTGGAGAAATAGGCTGGTCAGACTATGAATTGCAGGATATCACTTCAACAAGGAAAAGCAATTTGCTATCAGCAGACAAGAAACAGAAAAAATGAAGAGATATATAAATTGTTCTTTTTGTTCCATTTTTTTTTAGTCTCATGCGTCATTTCTCTTTCTGTACTTGTCTTTTTTACCTTTGCCATTCTTATTTCTCTGATTAGTATACCTGTTTAATTTTCACACCTTTCTGTAACTAAGGAAAGGAAGCCCATCTTTACCTTGCCTTGTTTTGAAAATTGAATGCTATTCTGGCATGTGAAGATGAGGAGGGCTGGTGCTAGTAGAATATCTTGAAGGCATCACAAAAATTTTGAGACAAGGGTGTGATTAGACTAGTACTGATCTCTTGTTGTGTAATTCATGACTCATGACTATACAGAGCTGTGAACCTAAGACTGGACATATGTTCTATAAAACAGTCAATTAACTGTGAGATACTGTATTGTACCACCTGTTTTCATGTTCCTCTGCAGCTGTTTATGTATTTAGGTTACTTTGGGGAAGTCAAAGTTTATTAGATGAATTCCATCTTTGGATTCTATGAAAGAGGAAAACCCATTTTCCACACAGACTGAAATCCATACATAATGTTAACAGGAATTTTGCCTTAAGTGTTGGTGAGCCAGATTTCCGGTCTGCTATACTTCATCCTGGTACACACCACAAGCTACACTTCCAGCATAAATATTGCACCTTTCTGCTGGTGAAATGATCTTCCCACATCTGATTTCTTCTCAGGATCATAAGGTGCCAAGTTAAATCTTCCAACTTTTCCTTTCCTTTTCCTTCCTAACTTCATCTTTCCATGCAAACATATATAAAACACAAATAGATAAAGCTTATAGATATTTTCCTCCTTTTTCTGAAATATCTGATTTTGACTATTCTAACAACAAGCACATGATTGCATTGCAAATAGATAAGGTTTTTTGCCTTTTGTTTACCCAATTCCTCTGGGGAAAAAACAAACAAACAAACAAACCAAAAACAGCAAATAAAAACAGAACAGGTGTTTTAAACCTGTGTTTAGAATACAGCACAGCAAAGTTTTTCAAAAGCCTCAAGCCAGCCTCTATTTATTAGTGTGTAAGTTACAACGAAATTAATCCTAGAACAGAGCCAGTGTAACTCTGGTGCAGACTACAAGAAATTGGATCATTTTCCTGAACAGAGTTGATGCATATAAATGATACCGCTTATTTTTGAAAATTCACTTATCTTTTTTTTTCAGGAATTCATCTGAGAAAATTCAGACAATTCTAAACATCTTAAAAATGAAAGACAAATATCACTCTTGGTTTTGCATCTATATTCTAGAATGTACTGTCTCCTAATCTTCTCTGATCAGGGTTCGAAATGGAAGGAAATGTGCTCACATGAAAGGATATGCTCATTTTCTGCAGCGAATATAAACATTATTCATTTTTTCTTCAACTGGAATTCCTTGTCACAGTATGCAATAGGTCAAAACAAATTATCATAAAAGTTCTGTTTTATTTCTAAATTTTAAATAGATGCCACAATTAAAATGATTCTACCTATAAACTTCTATATTTCTCAAAAATTTACATTCCAGTGAATTTGTTACACAGAATATAACTGCACTGCTTATGCACAAAACCCAGACATACTTGAACTCTATCCTTTTCACGGATACTAACAGCAGCATCCTAACAACACATTCTTTGATCAACTACACAACCATTTTGTACTTTTCATTGTGTAGCATGTTATAGTACCAAATATTCATATTCTTCATTGGTTTTGACTCATTTATTAGAGAAAAAAGTCCTACTGCCCTCTAGGAAAGTGTTTCTTCATGGAAGGAAATCTCATGTAATAAAGACTAACTTCACTTCTACTCAACTGTCAAAAATTTTACTTAGATTATGAAAATGATAATCTATGAATCCTAAACTCCTTCCTCTTTGTTACATTGCCTGTAGTTTTCAGCTAAAGATTTCTTGGAAAATTTGTGAGAAGTTTTCTTTCTGCTCCACTTCTCATGAGCATAAAGGGATTAAAAAAAGAAAACAATTTAAATATGCAACATTCAAAACTGATTGGCTGTGTGAAAGCAAAAATTCTGAAAAAAATCTCGCTGATCAATTCTGTCTCCATATGCACCTCCTTGAGAAATTAAGTAGTCAAAAAGAACTGAAGTTACTGAATTTGATGAGTATCTGCTTCCTATATTCACATACTTTGACCATGCCATTTTTGCCCACTGTATTAAAAAATGTATAAACTTGCTGTATTTCTCCAAGTGCAAATAGAAGCTGAAGCAAGAACCAAATATAAATTAAAGAGTATAGACCCAAGGAAAGAAGAAGGTTTCTTTCATGTTTTAGTAAATGAACATAGCCTTGCTTTTGGTGATGAGGCAATATTCTTACTAGGCAAAATTCAGCTACTCTTGAACTCAATGTCCTATTCATCATTTCTGCATTTCACTTACACATGCAAGCTGTCTTTTAAAGAATGATAAATGAGCTCTTTGGCCAATATAAATCTGCACAGCTTCAGTGGCATCCATGAAAGAATATGAAGAACGTTATAGGAATTGCAGCACTTAGTATATTCTTTAGTATTTATAAGGCGATGCTCATTTTGCGGAGAAATAATATCCAAAGAGTTGGAATTTATGAAGGATTTAATTCTAAATTCAAGCAAGTTTTCTAACATTAAGTTTTTCTCACAAGACTACCAAAAAAATACCCCCGAGTATTGAATGTGTCATTTTTTTTCAGAAATTAAATACTATTTTTATTAAAATGAAATATTTCTAATGAATTATTTTGTATCTCATTTTATAGTGAATTTTTAGTGTCTGTTTCATAATTTTTGTTTGTTTTTCTTCCATAAAGAAATTTCCATGCCCTGTATGAGTAACATGCTCAGTAATATGACTAGAATCTGGGACAAAATATAATAAGGTGAATGCTTTTGAAGAATTCGGAACTACTGTAGCTGAATTAGGCATGTAGGAGGTATTAGAGATTGCATGATATTCCATAGTCAACAGGACAAACTCCAGCTCCACTGTCAAACTTTGCGTATGTGGGCGTGGGTTTCATTTTAGGGGGTACCTATATAATATTATTCTATTTATTCCATTACTTATTGAGAAAAAGAGCAAAAAGTATTCTTGATGAGAATTTAGGGACTATTTATAAGAAATAATGAAATTCTAAATTATATCCCCATTCAGGTGATATAGCACCTCTAAAATCTATAAATATATTCAGTGTAACCTCATAGGTTTTTTCTACTGTCAGCGTAAATTTTATAGCTTTCTCAAATATCTATGTACGGAAGCTGCTGCTAAATCATGACATTTGAGAAAATGACCACTTAGAGATCTTTAAATAGTCCATAACGGTTCTGTGCAGAGGATAGTATATTTTAGGTTTTTCTTATAAAAGCTCCAAATTATTACTGTCTTTAACTTCAAGCTTATATATATATTAAAAAATAAGCACAAAAAAAGACACATATATATCTATGTATATTCTTGAAAATTATGCTGGAAGAACTCTATGTCACTCAGAGAATACACGCATATTGAAAGTTTTCCTTCCTGTACAGACACTGCAAAGCAAAAGAGAAACATCATTCAATTTTATCCTCAGGGACTGTTATCTATTTAAGGCTGCCTAACGTGGAAAAAGTCCTGAGTAAGCATGGCAAAACATACTGGTTTTAATCTCCAAGACACCTTTAAAGCTATATAAAAGGATTATTGCTTTTATGAGCTTCTTTTAATACTGTATCAATATTGATCTTATAATGCAATTATAGAAGATTCCCCAACCTTATTTTCCTGGAGATTGGATGGAACTGGCTCAGAATTATATATAAGTTGTTTAAAAATTGTTTCACGAGGATTGAGTATGCTAGAATGAACAGTGTGCTCAGATTGTTTTCAGTTCAGAGCCTTTCATGTCTTCCAAATACAGTCAGAAAGAAAATCTAATTTATTTTCTGTAAGTATAAAGTAGGGACTAGAGTCAATAAAATTGCCTTCCAACATAGTCACAAACATGGGATAAAAACAGCTAAATGGATTTCAATTATTATATATGCATTTAATTAACATTTGGCAGCCTAGCTAACTCTGTGATGGCTAGTATACAGATAATGCCAGATCTCAGTTTCCAGGATGAGAAACCGGTTCAGTTGAAGGTGATTTTTTATCCTTAAGAAAAAAGTCCAAGGCCATGACATGCAGTTGAAATGCACTCAAATCTGCATCTTCATTCTGGTAATCTGTCCTCCTCTTCTTGTCTGCCATCAAAAATTATTATCCTCCTCCTTCTGCTGCTGGATTGTGACATTTTAGAATAGTATCCCACACAATCATGGGCTGGAGTGCATATCCCAGGTGAATAAGAAAAAATATTATATGATACCGGTAATGGCAGAAAAGTAGAAAAAGAATACTAAAAGTAAAATAGTTTTTGTTGATTTTGTTGATGATTCCTGTTTTCCAGGGCTTTGCTGGAAGATTTAAGAAGGTCAGAAACATCAGCATGTCAAAGAGAAAAATGAGAGGAAACAAATATGGAGAAGAAACACGTCTTCAAAATTTTACTTCTTTTGGGGTATACATTTCAGCATCCCAGGACCGTACATAGTGTTTTATGGGCTTCACTAGTGTTAGATGGCACCGCTCACAGGTGTAGCTTCAGAAAGCCCTCTGCGTACACAACACACCCATATACACACAAACACACAGAGCTCAGCAAGAAGCTAGTAAAAATAACTATTACATTGTGATTTCAGGTAATGTTTATATTTCCAACTAAAATTATAAAATGCTTGCTAAGCAAGTATTAAATAATAACACAGTTCTATACAAATAAATGAGATGTCCATGTTGCTTTTTTCAAATTGGTAAAACATTTTTTTACACTGTCATGTGCTCATCTTAAGTGAAGGAGGAAACCAAAATTAATCACACAGCTTTTTTGTTCAGAAATTAATTCAGTTTATTTACTTTTCACCAGAAAAGTCAAACTTACTTTTCCTTATTTCTGTTAAGTGTTTACAAAAGTTGGGCAATTTGCATTTTAAAGTAAATCTATACATCATTTTTACAAGACACTTTATGCAGTTCTGTTATCCTACATTAATGGAGTAGATTCCAAATATACAGTAATTGCAATAATGAAAATGTTGGATTTCTCAGTTTTGATTACTGTCATAACAAAGGAAGAGTGTTTTTCCCTTGCCAATATTAATTTTTTCCTTATGCCTTCCAGCAGAAGCAAATTTCACATACTTTAGTTGATAATTTTAGCCCATTCTTTGCTTGCCTTTGACACATACTATCTATTGCTATAATAAATGATGAAATGCTTCATCATTCTACTAAATTTTCAAGTTTGTGTTATATACTTACATGTTAAGCTGATGTTTAATTCATGTTATCAAGTCAATGTACTGATCCTATAATAAAAAATATCTTCTGTTGAACTAATTTCAAGACAATGCAGTCATTTCATTCTTCAGTGTAAAGACTTTTAAACTCCCTGAGAGAAACTGTACCTCCAAAAAGCTTGTGGCATTTCACTTAATTTCATTATTAAATACAAAAACTTATCAAAGAGTTTAAGACTGCTAAGTAAAAACATTCAAGCTAGGAAATTATTGAAGTGAGGTTATTTATGCAACTTAATATACATACATCCTTTTTTGCATATACATTTAAAGATAAACCGTGATTACACAATCTGTTAATTGCATTGACTTTTTTTTTCTTTTAACTCTGTGTACAGTAACACTTATGGAATTGGCTAGGATCTAGGAGTTCATATGTTTAGCTCCACAGAAATTAACAGAAATATAAATCCAGATTTTATATAACGCTGAAATAAGAAAAAATCTCTTTAAACATAGGATTTATCCCTTAGTTATCACTCTAATTTTCCATGAAAAGATTAAAATGTCATATGTGAAATAAACAAATGTGGTAAAGCTACCTGAAAGGTCAATAAAAATATCTAGGTTTACCAACAAAATAAACCCCTGATTGCTGAAGTTCCAATTGCAAGATTCACTATAAAAAACGGATACTAAAGCACAAAAACGTAAAAAAAAAATTTATTTATTTATGCACTATTAAAAACTAACTCAGTGTTTCCCACAAGTGAAAAAAATTATTCAGAATCAGAACATGTTTCATGCCATATGTATTTCCTCTTTACCTTCCTCAGATTTCTTAGGAGTGTGAAAAATACAGACCTAACATCAGGCTCAATGAAGACACATTTGTGAAAATCAACTTGCAAGTGGTACCTAGCCGAAGCAGGAACACGTTCTGGGAAAAGACTACACTTTGCAATTCTTTATCATTACTCAGGAAATAGAAAGTTTATTTGGTTAGGGAACCTGTCAGGGGACATTTTCGTTCGTCCTGAACAACCCTGCATAAAACCAAATTACAGAAACTTGTCTGCTGTGCTGAAGTGCAGAAGGAAGGTGGGAATCAGTATGCTCATTCTCTGAGCCCAAAGTTTGAGCAGATGAGATACTGAATTTGAATTTCAGAAATGTTTTTTCTCAATCTAATCAAAAGATTAATTTATTTTATTTAGAAAAATCCAGATTTATTCTTCTTCCACTTCTCTTTGTTTCATTGCAAAACTGTTACAGTATCCCTGTATTCCCCCTCTCTCTCATTTTCTGCTATTTGCTTTAAACATATTCTAGAAGTTTCATGCACATATTTCCCCACAATATATTTTGCTTGTGATGAAATCAAGGACCTTGAATCAAGAGAGCTTGAAAAATGAATTCTTAGGAAAGTTGCCTGCTTAGAAGGAAAGCGAAGAGCCCTTTCCAGTATGTACAAACACTCCAAAAGATAAGGGCAATTGCCAAAGGTAGTCTGCAGTCTCCAAATCTCAGCCCTCTTGTGTACTTATCTGCAGGTTAGGATTAATGAAAAGGAGTTTGAACAGCAGGATTTGCCTGGCATAACTCATCAGGGACATTTTTGGGTCAATGATGAAAACGTGTGTGTGCTTATAAAAGCATACTGGAACTGCCTATGAAGTACTATCTTACTGCTAAGCCTTCAAAGAATACTTTTCGTATATTGATCTTCTGCTTCTTTGGCTGTGCAGTAAATGTGATTTTAAAAATTAAAGTCTCAGAATCTTTAAAATGTAAACAGTGGATCAATTTTTTCCCTTCCAAAATGTTTTAAAGAAAAGTGACAAAAATTGTCACACAGTGTTCTTTTATGTAAGGAAAATATCTGAAAGCCTTGCTGCTTCAAATCTTTTCAGCATGAACTATAGTTCACCAATTAAATACTACTCTTCAGAGACAGGAACCAAGGCACAGGCAATCCACTGTTAAACAACCATTGCTCAAACCTTGGGCCTCAAAAAATGTGGATTTCTCAACTGACTAGCCCACCTAGATTATTTACATGGACAGTTTATATCACAGCCATCACTGAGATGTAAAAAACTCCAGCATGTATTAAACTTCAGTTCCAGCACCTAAAACTACTTTGTTGCACTTGAAGAAGTGCTGCCTGGCCCTAGCCTTCAAATTCACAAGCCCCAGAACTAATGAACCCTTCTTTTTTCTGATCTATAGTCTTCTACTACCTGGAGTTTTGGTAGAGAAGACATCTTGCTGAAAACACCATCTTAGTATTCAGTGGGGACCAAAAAAAAGCAAAACAAGTGTTATGAATTAGCAGGAAAGGAATAAAGAACAGAACGAATACATAATTACATCACTGTATCAATCCATGGTTTAACCACACCTTAAATACACTCCGCAGTTCTTGTCCCTTTCTTTCAAAAAGGCTGAAGTAGCACTTGAAAAGGCCCAGACAGCATCAATGAAAATTATGAAAGGTGTGAAATGGCTTCTACAAAAGGAATAAGGAAATAGGCTAAGATTCTTCAGATTGACAAAGACAAAACACTAGAAGTCTTTTCTAACCTATCATTCTACAATATAATTAAAATGCAGGGGGGTTAATAGCTTCAATTGACTTCTTTCCTCAAGATTATCAGTTTTCCTGGAATCTGTAGAGACTTCAAAGCTTTGAAGTATCTTGACATCGCTACACTTACTTTTCTGCATCTCGGTCAAATTTGAGCTGAAATTTGCTGAAAGTATAGTTGACGTGACTCACAGATGGACAGACGCATGGGTGTGTTTAAACCCAAACTTCTTAATAAACCAGGCCATGCTGTACTGTGGATCCCTACCCCTTTTGCTAACTGCTATAAGTGTCCAACTCATAGCGTTATGCGATGGGTTTGTGTAAAGGGGTTCTGGTGGCAGGAGAGGGGATTTGTTCCCTGTGACTTTCCTGGTTTTGGAACTGGGTCAGACCCGGTTCTGGCCACCAGATCGGACACCCATCCCCTGCAGGGTTGAGTCAATTGGCGCCTCTGCGAATTGCTCTATTTAAGTTGGGACAAAGGAACTGGAAAAGGTGCTTTAACCGGGAGTGAGAAGGGAGGAGGGCACTGTCCCCACTACCTGGCTCCCTGCCGGGCGGCTGCACATGCCAGGCCAGCGCCACCCGCTGAGGATGGCAACGGCAGAGCCACTTGGGGAACTCGGGAAGAGCCTCGCTCCCGGGGTGCCCGCTGGGCCGAGTTCACCCAGAGAGGACGGAGATCTGAGAGAAATGACCACACAGACACCAGGTCAGTGAAGATGGAATGGGACGAGGTGTGCCGGAGCTGAGTTTCCCCTGCAACTGGTGGCTAGACGACAGGCGGCCCCCCTGCAGCCAGGACAGACTCGGTGGAGCAGACACCCACTCGCAGCACATGGAGAAGTTCACATCAGAGAAGAGATGCCTGAGCCTGAGAGAGGTTGTGGAGAATGGGACGCACGACAAGGTAGAGACACATCTAGAGTTTGTGTGACGACCCACGCCGAAGCAAGTGGCAACAACTCCCTAAGAATCCGTGACTGTGGTAAAGCCCGCACTGGAGCAATCCGATGGGGAAGGATTGCATTCTGTTGGTAGGACTCATGCTGGAGAAGTCTGTGGATTTTCCTTGTGAGTAGGGGATCCACTGGAGCAAGGGAAAAACAGGGTGTAAGTACTCCTCCTCCTTTAAGAAAAAGAGTGGCAGTAAAAGCATGGGATGAACTGATCCGCACTCCCCCATTCCCTGTCCCCCTGCGCCGCTGGGGGAGAAGGTAGAGCCGAGAAGAAAAAGAAAGGGGGGGGAAGGTGTTGTTTTTAAGATCTGGCTTTGTTTCTTTTTATCCTCTCAAGTAACTTGTTTTGTTTCTCTTTATGCTCTCAAGTAACTGTTAATAAATTGTTTTGCTTTATTCCCAAGCTGAGTCTGTTTTGCCCGGGACCATGGTTGGTGAGTGCTCCTTCTCTGTTCTTGTCTCGACCCTCAGTCCTTTTATTATATTTTTCTCCTCTCCACTTTACTGGCGAAGGAGTGAGTGAGCGGCTGTGTGGAGTTTAGTTGCCGGATTAGCCTAAACCATGACACTTTAGATTTCTGAATTTTTCATTCTTCTATTGGCTGCCATAAGAGGTGTTCACAAGATCACTAGGACAATAAAAATGCTTAAAACTTCAACTGCAGTCTACTCTTGAAATTATAAAAATGCTGAAAAGCCAATGTCACTCTGGTGAGCTTGGGGGAAAGAAGAAGTGTTTAGAAATTGACAAATTTCACATGTGGAGCAGTACTGATTATCATGTTTTTACAATGAGTAAATATTTTTAAATTCTCTACATGTTTTTCTTTTCTTACATTTTTAAAAGTCAGCAATTCAAGTTTGTGTGAAAAGAGTGAGGGAATCAGGTTAACTGCAGAATTACTTCCTACTGGTTAGATTAACTTAATTCATTTCAGAAAACATGCTTTAGATACTGTTTCGCTTCCCTAATCCCATGGTTGAGAAAGAATGTGAGCTCAATGATTTAAAGACACAGCTATGTAAATATATGAAAATAACCTCACCTCAGCAACAACTACTCTATTCTCAGGTCGTTTTATATAAAGTCTCTTGACTCTGGTACTTTTCCCTTGAGGCAATGAGCAGGGTCTCTTTCTCTGGGAAAGTTTGTTCTCTGCAAAAACGGAAGGAAGTAAAGTCTTCCGCTTTTCTTTCTAAATTATTTACATCCCTGTTTCTTTCACCTTTTCCTGTTATTCGAAGTTTTTCATATCTCTTGTATTCCAGCTATTTAAGCTTCTTAACTCATCATGTGGTGTTTAATCTTTCCTTTTTAAGACATTGTATGGAACTGACTACTCTGTGCACATCTATGAGGACTTTGGAGGATTTGGTGGTGGTGTCAGGTTTTTTCCTCCTTTTGAATGAATTGCATTCTCTAAAGTTCTAATAAAACATTCAGGTGTCTCATCTTTCTCTTTGCCTCCAATTAAGACCTATAGTCACCCTCTACGGTTACGTGACTTGTGACTGTTGCAAAAATATATTAGAAAAGAAGAAAAATGTAAAATCTGTTTCTCAATAACTCTAGCATTTTAAGACTGTCCACACTCCAAGGGAAAAAATATCATAGTTTATTTTTGGAAAACATCCATGTAGCCCTTCATTATACGTCCTCAATGAATAAACTACCATAGAGGGTTTTTTTTGTGTTACTGTAAGAAGTAAAATATCAAAACTTAAAAATTAATTGTTATTTTTCTATAAAATTTTTTAAATCAAACTTTGCTACTTAAGGTTTAGAAAATAAATTTGGCCACAAAGAAAAAGTCCCACACAATCCAGCTGAGACAACAAAAGTAGACTAGATTTTAGTGTCAACTGCAGAAGGTGTCATTGTTGAAAACATTCATTCAAATTCATAATCCATAACAGCACACTACAGAGCTCAATAAGTTGCCAAAGATACTTTAAATTTCAAACATGTAAAATCAGCAAAACATAAGCTACGAAGAATATTAAATGTGTTTTTTTTATTTTTTGCTGTGTGCACTTTTTTGCTTGTAAGTCACTATAGTTCATTATCATTTGTTAACTGTTCTCTGTCATGATTTTTTTTTCATTTCTTGCAGATATAAATAAGTACAAAATTATTTGCATCCTTTTAACAATGCTCAAGATAGAACTATGATGATCAGCAAGTGTACCATAAAGTGGTAGGTCAGAAAAGGGTTTTTTAAAGATATTTCATGGAACCGAAGAAAATGTTTTTAATGGAAATGTGAATTTATGTTTACCTCTAGGAGAAAGGAAGAAAGGGGGAAAAAAAAGAAAGAAAAAAGATACAAGTTTGAAATATACAGAAATGAAGACTTTCCAAACAATTTTAAATTCCTGACCAACTTGGTGGCCTTTTACGATGGGGTGACAGCATCGGTGGACAAGGGTCGACCAATGGATATCATCTACCTGGACTTGTGCAAAGCTTTGACACTGTCCCGCACGACATTCTTCTCTCTAAACTAGAGAGGCATGGGTTTGATGGATGGACCACTCGGTGGATAAGGAATTGGCTCAATGGCCGCACTCAGAGAGTAGTGGTGAACGGCTCGATGTCCAAGTGGAGACCGGTCACGAGTGGCGTCCCTCAGGGGTCCGTGTTGGGCCCGGCCCTCTTCAACATCTTTGTCGGTGACGTGGACAGTGGCATGGAGTGCACCCTCAGCAAGTTCGCCGATGACACCAAGCCGTGTGGTGCTGTCGACACGCTGGAAGGGAGGGATGCCATCCAGAGGGACCTCAACAGGCTGGAGAGGTGGGCCCGTACCAACCTCATGAAGTTCAACCAGGCCAAATGCAAGGTCCTACATCTGGGTCGTGGCAATCCCAGGCACAAATACAGACTGGGCGGAGAATGGATCGAGAGCAGCCCGGAGGAGAAGGACTTGGGAGTACTGGTGGACGAGAAGCTCAATATGAGCCGGCAATGTGCTCTTGCGGCCCAGAAGGCCAACCGCATCCTGGGCTGCATCAAGAGGAGCGTGGCCAGCAGGTCGAGGGAGGTGATTCTTCCCCTCTACTCTGCCCTCGTGAGACCTCACCTGGAGTACTGCGTCCAGTTCTGGAGCCCCCAACGTAAGAAGGACATGGACCAGTTGGAGAGGGTCCAGAGGAGGGCCACGAAGATGATAAGAGGGCTGGAGCACCTTTCCTATGAGGACAGGCTGAAAGAGTTGGGGCTGTTCAGCCTGGAGAAGAGGAGGCTCCGGGGTGACCTTATAGCGGTCTTCCAGTACCTCAAGGGGGCCTACAGGAAAGATGGGGAGAGGCTATTCAGGAGGGCCAGTTGTGATAGGACAAGGGGTAATGGTTTTAAAATAGAGGGAGGTAGATTCAGATTGGATATTAGGAAAAAATTTTTTACCATGAGAGTTGTAGAACACTGGAACAGGTTGCCCAGAGAGGTGGTGGATGCTCCATCCCTGGAGATGTTCAACGCCAGGTTGGACGAGGCCCTGAGCAACCTGATCTAGTTGGAGATATCCCTGTTCCTTGCAGGTGGGTTGGACTAGATGACCTTTGAAGGTCCCTTCCAGCCCTAACCATTCTATGATTCTATGATTCTATGATTCTAATTCTGTATGCATTTGTGGTTTTATGCATTTTCATCAATTTTTGATTGAAGATCAAGACATACTTTCCTCAAGGCTATCTTGCTGATCTGATAAACTTTTCTCATGAAGACGCATGCAAATACACACAAAAAATAAACTATCGTAAAGTTTCGTGTCTGCTGAAACAACCTATGACAAGGTACTTTGTGTTCTCATCGATATAGACCTATGTGTTCCCTCCAGTGACTGATTCTAAACAAAGGTTTGTATTTTGCTTTCTAGATAAATTTAATTTATGAGCCTATGAGTAAGAAATCTTTACCAGGTTCCATGGGGGATTTTTAATTAATTTCCCATCTTTTTTTTCTGACATTTATACATCAGAATATTTAAACATATAAAAGTGACATGAAAAGATTGTTTGAATGTCAAAGCATAGATGCCTTTATCATGTTTCCAGTTAAAGCCTATTGAAAAGGATTAATCTATTAATTTATTTATTTATTTATATAGACAAACTGGACACAGAGCAGAGCCGAGCCAAATAAATGTGCTAGGAAATCTTAACCATGTTTAACTTTTTATGTACTGAAGATGATCAAAATAAAGCTAACCATTTAGACTCTTTCCATAATGGATGAAGAAGTATATGCAACATCTTAGCAATCACGGATACCTCTGTTACTGGGATGTAATTGTCTCAGAGGTCTGTATTTGCTGATCTGTCTCTCTGTTGTCTACAGAAGGAGCCAACATAATTAACTTAGACAAGATAGCTAATTTTAAGACAGCTGGATTTAATGAATCCTACTTGATATTATTAAGATGTCTAAAGCTATCATCACAGTGTTAATTAAAAGCTTATTTCAGAATAAAAAATGAAGAAATTCTTAGAACAAACTCAATTTGTTTTTTTCAAAATTTAAGTCTAGGTAGGCCTTATTGAAGTAATTACTTTCTGTGCTCATTTTTATCATTCATTAAATTACAGTGACAATACTATGTAATTGTTGACCTCATTGATTGAGACATACTAGCGATGACAAGAAGACAAATTTTGCTCTGCAACCAGGACTTACCAAAATTCAATAAACTACAAATCTAAATAACCCCCAGAAGAAAATCACTTAGCAATGTGAGCATGAAAAGAGAGGAAGAGATGTTCTCTTGCATTTACTTTAAAGTTCATAACTAGTTTTTCAAAATACACCATAGTCTGCCAAGGTTAAGACTTCAACTAGCATTCAATTTTACATTAAAAGTACATCTAGAGGAAGAATAAAAACTGTAATTCTTCCTGTCTAGGGTTAAATCATTAGTCTACTAAC
This sequence comes from Tauraco erythrolophus, assembly GCF_009769465.1. Classification (NCBI taxonomy): domain Eukaryota; kingdom Metazoa; phylum Chordata; class Aves; order Musophagiformes; family Musophagidae; genus Tauraco; species Tauraco erythrolophus. Next base: position 50,085,465 of record NC_141468.1, read on the forward strand.
TACCTCCTAGGGGCATTCTGGAAACATACATACATACATACATACATAAAAATATACATAGATTTACTCATCTTTCAGAACTCTTAACTTCAAATTCTTATTCAATGTGAAACAGAGTATGCTAAAATCAGCGTGCACAGTCTTACTCATTTTTCTTTTTTTTTTCCCTTTTTAAATACACCGCAAAGCAAAACTGAGTTTGCTATTAAAATAGACTTTAAGGCAAAACATGATATTTATGTCATCACAAAGAGTAAACAGATCTCAACAAAAAAAATATAAAGTTCTGGTTTTAAATACTCTCTGGGTTATTTAGTACCCACAAAATAAAAGAAAGTTGGAATAAGAAATAACAAACTATGTATTCCCTTTTAGTAGGTTGCTACTCTTTGCCAGGGTGAGTAACAACTTTCAAGAGCTAATAAATTGAAAAGGTGCATTTATTCCTCAGTGACTAATGGAAACAAGCATTGGCTGGGACATTAAATGAAAAGCCTTACTAGATCCTTTGATTTATCATTCATCGAAGAAACATACTTCTTTGTTATTCTTCTGACACAAACTGCTGGGAAGTGATTTAAATTAGTTTGGGTTAGAATTTTCAAAATGCAATTCAGCCCGCATTTAAGGGGTAATGAAATGATTCCATTATTAAACTGATATCTGGCTACTTAAATATTGGGGTTGTGTAAGCACATTCAGACAAAGCATAACCAACAAAATTGATTTTGTCCCCTAGTTTTCAAAACCAAATGAATACAATTTTCTCCACTGCAGACTTGTTTGTGAGAAAAATGTAAATAATCTGCACCTCAGTGTACAGAAGGCATCAGTAGAACAACTGGTGAGGCATTCAACACGCTGCACATCACTCAGCTGAATGTATCTTTTCCTCATTCTTTGAGTAACAGATTCATCAGCAAAGAAGGCAAGTCATGGTAGGCAAGAAAAATGGTTGAAACATGAAGTTATTTTTAGGGCCCCGAGTAGACCGTCGGACTCTGCAACCTCCACCCACTCGGGCTATGGCTGCCTGTGTTCAAGGCCAGTTTTGTTATGGTGCAGCTGAGCCATCATTAACCAGGCTGCTGAGAGAAGATCTACATGAGGCAGCTGAGCTGAGGACCTTTGTCCTGCTCCTTGGGGCTTGTTCAAGCACTTGCCTTTGGCCCTGGCCTGAACTTTGCTGTAGACATGCCAGTGCCCACCCTTATTCCCTAGATGGCCTATCCCTGGCTTGGCTTTGAAACTGTGCTGTGATTATGATCTTACCTGGCTCACACTGGGCAGTGGCTGACCCTGGCGGTGACCACCAGACCTGCTCTGCTTTCCCTCAGGCAGTGTGGGGCAGAGCCCGTGTCAGTGGGGGCACAGCGAGTCTGCCACGCTGGGACTCTGCCCCCTCCTTGGCTTCCCTTGCAGGGCAGCACACTGTGGCACTACTCTATGAGATCCTGCATAAACCGTAACTATACAACCGACAAGAGGTTGCAATAGTTGGAGTTATTTTGGTACGTGATTAATAGTGATGGAAAAGTCAGTAAATTTTCCCAATACATGACACAGCATGCCCGAAAAAAGAGCGCCAAACTCATTAGTGAAGTGCACTGCACAGACTGATACCAAATGATCTTAAATTTAAACAGCAGATGTTCTTGGGTATTAGGGAAAAGTTTTTCCTAGTTTACCTAAAGAGGTGATATAGTCTCCATTCTTAGAGGCTGTAAAGATCCAACTGGACAAAGACCTGAACAAACTGGTCTGATGTCCGACCTGACCCAGCTTTGAAGCAGGAGGTTAAGCTAGAGACTAGCTGAGGTCCTGTCCAACCTCAATTATCCTATTTTCATGAGAGATGAGATCATCAATTTTGAAAGGAGAGACTAATTTTTAACATCTGTCCACCTAAAAGTCTAAGATGGTTATCTGTACTTCTGTAATAGTTCATGGAGAGAAATTATAGAGAAGAATCTCTCTCTGTAGATGCTTAGCGCTTTCCACTGATAATAGCAAGAACCCAGGAATTTAGACAAGACTGTTTAGTATAGATAAAAATAGACTAAATGAATCCCTCTGCGAAAAGAGAGAACAAAATTAATTTAGCCAGCTTGAAGATAACATACCTCTGGTGCACTACATACTTAGGATATGTCTGCCAAAATATGATGTTTGTTGGGTTGGTATTGAGCTGGGAGGAGGTATTTCTCCCATCCCAAAGCACTCAGAGTCAGTAGAACAGACTTTTTCCAAAGAAAGTTTAAAAAAAATATTAATCTCACCCTACTGATAATTCCTAATTCCTGACAAAAACATTGTAAAGCGTGTCTAAATGTTTTCCCACAGTTCATTTTTATTTTACCATTTAATTACTGCAAATGGAGGGGTTTTTTTCCTCAATTAAAGTGTTTATTGTTAATACTTTTTTCTCCATTTCTTTTTTAAAATACCAGGCAATTAAATAATTTATCTTGTTCATTTTCCATTCGATGGATATATGTATATGTTCTGGATTTTTTCCTTTCTTTTCATTCTGGACTTCGTTATGAACACTTTCACTGCCTTTTAGTGACATTCCTGGCATTCCCTGTACTAGTAAGATCTCTATAATAACTGTTGGAAATTATAAACTTATTGCATGGGATAATAGCGACTGTAGGAACTCAGACAAGTAGTAGGTGCTTTTTTTAAATTGCTAATTAACCTATTTGATGCAGGGCATACAGGAAATCTGTGCCAAACCTACCTGTTTCCATTAAGTCAGGGAATCAGGGACCAGGACTCCTTTCCTCCCATCACCAGAGGCAGAAACTGTGAGCGTACTGCTGTATCCTCCTTGCCATACTATGGCCACCCTTACCTCACCTGCTCCTCTACCAGCAACTCTGCCTTCTCCTCCACATCCTCTCTTTTCTATCTTTATGCTCAGCCTAATAGACTTCATGCTAGATGGTCTGACATTCTCCTGACTGATATATTAAGTGAAACTTGAATCAGGTCAGATTTAGTTCATTTATTATGTGTCAGATAAGGTACTTTAATGTTTTTTAGAAGATAAGTCTACAGATAACTGAAATTATGCCAATTCAAATGGTGAACAATAAATTAAATTTATTAGTTCACTTAGTTTCCAGTTTTCTGAGATAATTGAGCAAAAAGTATGATACATATTTAAGAGATATTTGACAGTACAAGTAGGCATACTTTCGTACGTCGTTAAAAATGGAATCTCCCCATACAAGAAAACAAAGTTAAATCATCAAATCAGTTAACATTTTGCCAATGATCAACTGAGTTGGAGAAAATTTCTGTCTCCAGTCTCATTATTGCCAATTATGATATGACTCCAGTGATACTCAAACTGAAAGTTGTAGACACAGATGAAGAATGTATTCCTCAACCTTGTGCAAGTAGAAATACTCTAAGGAAAAATATATTCTACTGAGATGTACAACTCATTTGTCCACCTAATGTAATGTTTATAAACAAGTTCCTAAACCAAAACTCAATCTACCAATAGGGTTCACTTAGCCAGGGTTTTACTGCAACCACTGTATTAGTTAACGCAGACCTAAGAAGTTCCACAGTTTAGGCAAAAAATCAGGGAAGTAAAAATTCAAAGCGAGTCTATTCTGAGATTCACACAACTTTTTTTTAGTTTTGTGTTCCACTCATATAACTTTTCAAGATCTAAATTCTGGGTTTTTTCCTAATATTGAAGTCAGTGAGATGATTCAAACAATGTTTAACTGCTACTTCTGTAAGAAGAGACACCGAATCAGTCTAATCTCTTACGAAATTAACCTACAGCCAACAGAGTCCCAAAAATCAAAAACAAACAAAAAACAAACAACAACAACAACAAAACCCCAAACCCAACAACATACAAGAACTTTTATTTTAAAAAGAAGTTTTGCTACTGAAAAATTATCTCATGATGGATTATTCCTTGTCAGAAACTCTCCTACGTTTCCAAGATACTCTAACTCAATAGGTGGATCTAGACAAATACGTTGGTTGAATTTCTTAATTTCGTTCTATGAAAACAGGTATTTGAATTCCTAAATTAAACCAATAACCAACTAAGACCATTTGCAGTGATGTACCCAACAAGAAATCTATACCAAAATGCAGCCATATTGAAATCAATGAGAGTTCCATTTTTAGGGCTATTTGGTCTTCCTGAATTTAGATGATATGCAGATTCAAATCTGAAACTGCTTAGCAATTATGAACAAGGAAATTATTATGAGGTGTTTTTTTTTAAATTACATACTATTTTACCTTAGGTGGCATGACTTTTCTTTCATTTGCAATTAAAAACAATACATAAGAAAAAAACAATAAAAAGCCTTTGAAAATAAAAAATCACAGCTCTTTATAACTTAAAACAGAATAAATATGGTAATTTCTGATATTTATTATTTAAAACCCTGTCTTAAACAACACAGGAGTTCGAAAATTTAATAAAAACATTTTGTTGTAGGGAAACTCTACTTTCATTTTTCATCTAACAAACCTCAATATATTACGCTATCAAGCACCACATAACTGAGTTCTTCATTCTGCTTTTGCTGTCTTATTATGAAGCAGAAAGAGTACTTTCCTTCCGCCTTCTTCAAAAAACATTTGTAGTCTTATATCCAATATGTTCTAACTGCTTCATTCAGAAAATTCTTGATCTCTTAAAATACCTTTAAATATGTTCTTGCTGTAGATAATTATTGTAACTCCCTCCTTCTGATTGACGATGATCAGAGAAAAATTTTAAAGTTTCACATAGGAATTCAGTATGAATGTCTAATGGGCTTTAGTGGTTTTGTAAAACATTTTGAAATCTCTAATATTAAATTTAATTCAGGTCGAAGTTTCAAGGATCTATTCTAAGCATGAAGAGTTTAAGATTTCGATATGTGCTTGGCAGTCTAGAACTATGCATCCTGTTTAAATGAAAGCAATTTGTTCTTTTTGCAGGTAATTTTGAGCAGGCAAATGACAATCATCTCAAACACTTGTTTAATTTTCTTACAAAAAACTTAACCACATGTGTAAAACTCAAGCACATTAATGTTTTTCTTCACCACAGATTTCAATACTAAACACATGCTTAAACATTTTGGTGATTCAGGAACAAAATTTTGATCAAATTTTTCCACATGTATGCATCTTTGCAGAAAATTTCACATTATAATTCACATGTACAAAAATTTATTAGCAGTCAAGTTCAAACTGAAGCACAACTGAAAAGGTAGCCAGGAACTGACCAGATGTAGTGCTGTGCCTAAGGAAATTTTCGGAAGAATTTTCAGCTTCTTTTAGTTTACCTGAACTTTTAAATTTCCCTATGCCTCTGAAAAATCAGGTCTAACTAGGCAATGAAACTATTTCTACTGGATAATACTACCACAAAGACGTAATAAAGAAGATATTCCCAAAGAAAGATGGACAATTTTAAAACATCCTAAAGAGCTTCTTACAGTAATGTGGAGAATTTCTTTTTCTAAAATTATTTTAAAGTGATATTTAAGAGAAGGAAGAAAGGTAAATTTAATCTCTGATGGAGGTAGGTATATTCATTTCACTAATCAGGTACACAAACACTAGCATTTCCCAGGCAAATCTGTCAAGTGGACCTTGGTATAGTTCCTTGCTTGAATGGTTTGGCAGAGTAAAATGCAAGTTCTATGACCTTCCTGCAGCTTTAGTATGGAGGATAATTTCTGCTGAATAGGGCTGAAAATAATCAGGATACAAAAATGTACAGCGTAGGTATCTGATCTCAGTTCATCATTATGGTACAAGTAGTGAATCGTGTGAAGATTACACTTTGATTTTAATTTAAATGGATTTTACTGGTAAATTGGATTTTGTCATGCTTGATAAGAATATATTTCATGAAGCGAGCTGAATTGCCTACCTTTACAAATTGATATGGATCAGAAGAGAAACTTCATTTCAAGCAACCTTTGAAATACCCATACAGAAATGTAAAATTTACTCTTGCAAGTCATCTGTGGCACAAACGCGTTAAGAATTATTTTTATCTAATCAGATGCAAAGGTTTGTTATTTAGCTTGCTATTTATTTATCATATTTTCAGTTGTTTTATTTTCATCTCTAATATCAAGCAGTATTAAGAACATAATCTCTTCACAATACTAAAATTATTTCTATTATTTTTTTAATTCCACTCATTCTACATGTGCCTCAATTTCCTGCTTTGTTTCTATACCTCATTCAAGCTAATCTTTTCAAAGTAATCTGAAATAACTCTTCACTCATAAGATAATGAGTATGAACTTTATACAAAAACAATTCTGTTCTTCTGGATGTTTCATTCTACACTTCTCACAGGATTCCGCATATGGTTTTCTTCATTGCTTCACTCAGGCCATAGAACTTAGAGGGCAGGTAAACATATAAAATTATACAATCACTTAAATCTATTAGTTACAATAAGAATTAAACATAAGCTTAAATGCTTTACTGAAGAAGGAAGTATTTAACTTTGTATACACAAATATCCAATATTCCTCATATCCAGTAAATAATAATGTTAAAAGCAATTTAGTTATTATAGAACTAAATTGGCAGAAAAAAAAACAAACCACATGTTGTACTTAGATACTAATACATAAAGAATTCACTCTATATCGCTTAAATGAGTATTTTATTATAAGCTAGGGAGTATTCCTAGCATTTAAGTTCTCTATACTATAGATATATTTTACTCTTTTACACTATATTTAGTCACTCAGTATATTAACATTTCATAGTGTTAAGAATACATTAACATATCTACTTGTAATTATCTACTGACAAAAATATCATAATACTTCCACATGTGTTAGTCTAAAACTATATATCCAGGAAGTATCAATCAAAATTATGCTTCAAAAAGCCTAATCTGCAAAGTTTTCAAGGTATACTTCAAAAAACCCCTACAAAACCATAAATTAAACTATCAAAATAGGTAGTTACTCTTCTTGTTAAGAAGAAAAATATTCAAAATCATTTCACATACTAAAATATTATTTATTATACATTAAATGATGTATCTCATAAGATAACTAAGGTGTCAGCTTGTCTTTAAATATCGTGTCCTGTAACACGTTATAATAAGGCATCTGCAAGGAGCAGCAAGAGGTTGATGAAGGTAAAGGTTTGTTCCAAGCTGAGGCCAGTTCTCACTCCTGTTAAAGCTCACAGGTGGAGCCAGGGTAGAGTTTGGGGTCTGTTCTGGGTTTGGTGATCCACAAAGCTTTTAAGTTCAGGGAGACTGAGTGGAGATAATTGTAAAAGCTATGTGTGTCTGTGTGGTTTTACCTACACCTTTTTTCAGCATGTTTTTCTACTATAGATTACCATATTTTAGCTGTATTCACGTACTCTAATCCAAAATTGCTTTTTCTCTTCTCCCACGCTAGATAACCCAAACTTTTTAGAAAGGTTAAATTGTACAAAGTGGTCAAACATATAATGAATTTTTGCTCATAAATTTAAGGTGAGTTTTCCTGATACGAAATCCTTCCTGCATTAATAAATGTCTTGCAACATCGTCATAGAATAAAGGCAGCATAGTCTAAATGAAGTAATTTTAGTAAAATATCAGTCAGCTTTGTCTTATTATTATATCTATTTCAAAGGAGATTAAAGTTCATATTTACTTTCTCTTAACATAAAAATGAAAATGTATTCTTCTTCCCAAGACCACACAGAGCTGTTTGTGGTCAACAAAAATATTGTGAGTGCTGTTGCCTAGCAACCTTCATGTGAGGAAAATTATATTCCTGAGCACAATTTACACTGTAATATAAGATTCTTGGATACCTATAAAATGTTGAAAGCTGCAGTGTTGCTTCTGTAAAATGAACTCAGCATCCTATAAAATATGGTCTGACAATTTAAATTAGTGCTAAGAGTTTTAATTATTTACTGAAAAAAAAGCCAAGATATGAAAACAATAAATGCCATCAAAATATTTTTAAATGCAAAGAATCACATCATTAGACACTAGAGAAAACACACTCAAGTCCTTACTAATTCCAAAAATTATGCCATGGTGTTTGCAGGGTTTTTTATTAATGTCAAATATTGCTATTTTAAAGAGAGATTTATTTTATTAAAGTATAAGCAGCACATCAGTATGTGGGAAAGAAATATATTTATATATCTCAGTGACATTAATGTTATTTGCTGGATGATTTGGACATCCTATCCAGCTTCATACATTCACAAGATGGCTCCATTATGTTCACTCTGTATGAAGGCTTGTTTTCTTTATCTTCTATTCTATTTCAGATAAAAAATAATTAGGATTGAAAGTGTTCATATTTTGTAGAATCAGATAACAAAAAGCTAGGTGAGATATTTTCACATAGCAACTGCCACAAAAGCTGGCTCTGTCCTCAAATATAATCAATACATAGAAACCCATAAGCAAGTTCAACACTGCAATGAACATCCCATTCAATACAAAGCAATAATATTCAAGCAATAATATTCAACATTCCATTCAATACAAAGCAATAGTATTTATTATATTATTGCACTATGATTAAGGAAAAATATCACTAACCAAACACTTTCCCTGTTGCTAAAGGTCATGTCAATTGAGACTTAAAGTAAATCTGTAAAATACTTACTGTAGTGCTTTCTATGGGACAACATTTTGAACTGAGTCTACAGCAGCCACGTGCATGAGAAACCATTAAGCAATAACAATAATTCTGAAAGCTGCTCTGAATTATCATTTTTTATGTATAATAACCTTGTGCAACATGTTTTGTGGTCCCATTAGAATGGAGATTTTGGATTCCATTTGGTAAATATTTAAAGTCTACTTAATTAAACTTTGATAAGTTATTTATGCAATGCCAAATTAAATTTGACATTTCCTCTGAATCACTTTGTCTTTCTTTTATACAGTTTGAATATGGAATGTGACCTCAGACTTGTTAGATGGATTGATATAGTAACAGCAAGATATCATTCACATATGCTGTTTGCCACCAAGAGTTATTTTGTGATTTGTCAGAAAGAAATCAATGTTTATTTGTAAGCATGTCTAGGTCTAGCAGAGAACAACAGGAGAGAGGTTTTTAATTTTTCTGCTTGCTTACTAAAGCCACTTGAACATCAGTATTTAATGCTGCATCTGCAATAGTCACAAAGTGATGTAGCCAAAAAATATGAAATTATCTCTATTTAAATTTTCTTCCTTTGATAGCATCACCAATTTCTATCTAATAATCCTGTCTGAGATCCTTCTTAGCTCCAGACATTTAAAATGTAAAGGCTACGATAAACTAATCTATTTAGATTCTTCTATAATCTACGCATAAACTTTTTAAAAAAAGATCCACTTAAAGTAGCTTTTCTATCTTAGATGGCTATTTCAGGCTGAAATAAGTCATTGCATGCTTGTGTATCTCCCCCTGGCTATAAAGAGAACGAAGAAGGCTAGCTCAAAGTATATATTTATATATATTGATATTTTATCTCTGTAGTATTCTACAAGTTTGTTACATATGCAAACAAGGGTTATAAGCAATGCATATTTTGATTAGTATTTATGACTGAAAATAGAATTATTTTGTTAATTAGTGAGAAGCAATTGGCATTTATTAACTTACCTATCTTATTCAAATTCTTTTCAAATTCTGATTTACCCTATCTAACCCAGCTCCCTGGGTAATATTTAAATGGGGAAAATAATATGTTTTTTGTCCAGAACCTCTCATTTCTATACTAACTCTAATTGGTGCTCCTAAGTATAAGAACTATCAAGTATTCTGTGGCTGAAGTTGAAATAACAAACGCACAGAGGACCTGTTCCTTGAAAAAACAAAACCTGATGACAGCAAGTGGGAACAAAATACCAGAAGACTAATTTCAGAGTATTAAAACTTTATGACACTTCCCTGAGCAGTCTGATCAGAGAGTTCTAAATCCGTTAGACCTGCCAAGAAGAATCTAGGCAGGATTCAGTGGCTAGACCTCAACCTAGGGATTCAGGCTAGCTACTTCTTTGCAGTCTTCAAAAGTAGGTTTTTCTACAGGTTCCTTGTAGATGACATCTCATATAAGTGATAAAAGCAGGAGGAAACCTTTTTCTTTTAAAAAAAATGTCTATATATGTTAACTTTTTCTTAAATTTTGGAAATCCATCATAGCCAAGAGTAAAATTCAACTTAGAAGCTTAGACACAGTTTGAGGTCTACCCAGTCTCACTGAATTTTCACTACACTGAAAAGCAAGAAAGCAAACTTGTGCTTAATGAAGAGATGATAAGATGTAGAAGAGAGTGTTCTGGGGCATTTTTTATTATTTTGCAGTTTTTTTTTTTTTTTTTAAAAAGAAGGATAAAAGAAATAGATTATGTCACCAGAGGTACCCGGATAGCAAAATCAGAAAAAGAAAAATATTCACTGTGTCTCCCTGCTATCCTTTGAGATAAAGCAAACAGGGGAAATTCTCTCCATTTTCCAATATACAAGCTCAGTTTCAAAAGCCTGCCCATCGTCAGGGAAGAGTTGTTCCCAAGTGACTGTAAATAACCCTTCCCTCTTGGCAGTTCTTCTGCTGCAGTAATACTGCCAGAAGATATAGGCCTCAAGGTATCTACAGTACAGAATCAGTGAAATGTTTCACTGTGAATAATGTATTTTGGCAGATGCTTGATCTTATCATTTAAAAGTAAAACTGAAACTAGACTTCCACAGAGTTCAGGCATTTCATCTTTTTAAAAAGGTTCCTTGAACAAAGTAATACAGACTAGGCTATCCTGTGTCTCTTTCTCCTACCACATCAAGACATTAAGCTGTACAATTTTGATGAGCATGACATCCCTTTCAAAATCACGAAAATTATTTCAAAATGTCTGCTAAAATAGGGTATCTGCAAATGTTGCCTCCTTATGGTTCAGATCTCAGCTAGCTGTTCCATCCGGTTCTGTTCCTTATTTTGCAGTGGAAGAATCCCACTGGAGATTGAATTCAGGAGCAAGACTTGAACCAATTGAGTATTCAGTATGTGCAAGACTGAAAAAAGGTCATTGGAATGAGAATACTTTCAACATACAATCTCATAGTCTATTCATTAGTGAAACTAGCAATCACAGGAAAATATGTCTGAGATAAAACAAAATGGAAAAAATGGAGACAGCATCTGGGACAGAAAAGAACGAGAAAACTGTATAAATGCGTATGTGAACCATATGTGGAAAGAAGAATGAAAGACAGAGAAATGAAAAAAACACAAGCAAAGAAAGATAGTGGAGGGAGAAGAGGCTAAAGAAAAAATAGCTAGAGATAGTTTAAACAGAAAAGAAAAAGTGAGAAGAAATTTTTATCAAACATGAAAATAAGAAGAGATACAGGAAAACAAACAAACAAATAAATAAATACTTAACAGCACAAAAAAATTGAAAAAAGAATAAACATGAATACATGGAAGGAGTCAGCGAAATCATTTGCAATGATAGGTGTTTAGGAAAGAGAAGGAAAATATTAACGTGAATAAAGAACAGGAAGACAGCACCAAAAAGGTAAAATAAAATCCACACTGGTGAAATAATTTTTTAAAATATACATTAGTAATGACTTGAGATTATTCTTTTAGATTTTTTTTCTGCATGTAGGCATCTAAAATTTTCAGTTCTGTAGTGTACATTCTCAGTTCCTCTAAAAACAAGCACTTTCTAAAAAATTCACCCTAATTCATTAAATTTCTGGTTCTGAACAGTCTTCGGAGTGGTAAAGTAATTTGAAAAGATTTGAGGAAATGGGAAAAGCAACAGCAATAACTCTTAGGAGGCCGATTTAACACCTTGCAAATAAAGTAAGTAAAATAGATGTCCAGTCTTTTTGTTTGCATGCTTGAATTTCTTATAGCTTTAGTTTGTTTAAGCACCATATTCTCCTTTACTATGTCTGTTCCCTTCTTCTGTAAATTATAATTATGTATTCTTATAGTGATATAATATATAGTGATGTATTCTTTTTACAGTCAGTTTAATTTCTCACTGAGAAGCATGTATTAAGCTTCCAGCACAGTACTCATGTCTAGATTAAAAATCCAAAATTTAGGTAACTAGATTTTAGTTACCTGTATGTGAATCAACTGTCTCATGCTGCACTAAATGGAGATACAGCTAGGTATTTCAATAAAGCCCAACGAAGGGCACATTAGTGGTTTTGACACTTGTTTTCCCAAGTAACATTGACACGTGCTGAGGCCATGCTTTCCAGTGAGTAAACTCCTATTTTGCTTTTCTTCACCTATTAAGTTATCTTTATCTCACCCTACAAGTTTCAGCTTTTCCTCTTCTGATTCTCTCCCCCATGCTGCTGGGACAGAAGTGAGTGTGGGACTGGTTTGGGGCTTAGTTGCTGGCTAGGTTCAACCCACTGCAATAAACAACTGAATAGAGCCCTTGGTTCACAACAGAAATACCTACACAAAAACATCCCAATATTTCATACGGTATTCTTTACTTTCAGGAGTCATAATGGACATTCTGCATAAAAACTCTGATTTTATTCTATTTGGAACAGCTAATACAAGAACTCCAAAGGCTCAACTGATTTTCTGAGGGTTCTAATTTTCTACTATTTCGCTTTAAGTGTTTCTAGTTTACTTCCTCCCATTGAATATTTAGCTTCACGACCGCTGTGCAGTGCTGAACAGTTGCAAATCAAGTTACACAAAGTACATCACATTTATTTTTACACACTCTTAATGGTGTTATTTCATGATCTGATCACTGCAAACAGCCTATAGGCTGGACAAAAGCCTAAGTCTCATAGGCAGAACGGAATGCCTAATTTAGCGTTTATTTGCAAAAGCCAATGATTGATTCCCTTATGAGCGCTGAACACCAAACCTGATTATGAGCCTAACATTGGATATTCTGCATGATCTGTGAGTCAATAGGTGCAGCAGCACTTCCTGGGTAGATTAAATCTTGAAAAGTGGGGGGAGAGAGGAACTGTGGAGGAAAAGATAATTGAATGAAAGTAAGATGTAAAATCATAGTCACTGAAATACAGTTAATTGAATATTTCTAGTTGTTAAAGTATACCTGGGGCATAAAACTACTAATGCTGGAAAATGAAATTGACTTCTAGGAAGTTTAAAGTAGGAAATTTTGGTCTCTATTGCATTAGTCAATTATACTATTCATTGATGCAAATCAACTAACTCTAGATTTTCATGGATATAAGCAAGGACAAGTAGATCCAGTCAGAGAATGACATTTCTTTAAAGGAAAACTTATTTTAGGTTTACTTTTTTTTTTAATATAAACCTTGATCTAGAGAAAAGAAATCAAATTACTATACCAAAATGAAATGGATCAGAGAAGAAGAAAGTTTTTTCATCATGCTGACCAATCTCTATATTCTATACGTACTATATATGTAACAATTATATATTGTAATTACATTATATAAAAATAAATACCATATAAATAATATATATTATTTTTAGATATATTTTTATATGTATACATAGAAAACTTTGTGTACATGTGTATAATCACTTTCAATTTTATAAATTTTAGAGACATATATAAGATATTTTTAATGGGAAAAAAATAGAAATAAAAGATGGTTCTGTTGTGATATGAAAATTGAGCGTTACCTTGTATTTTTTTTTTAAAAGGGGGAAATCAAATAATGTAAAATCTATGGTTTTTAAATAAAAAAGGTCACAAATTTGGCATTTTATGATAGAAAACTGTCCTGATGAAAGTGTCCAAAACCCTAGGAAATGTGTCATTTTTTCCAACTGTAAATAAGTAAAACATGTCCTCTGCCTTCATATAATATTTTGCTCCTTTACTGAGATAATTCTTCTTGGATTCAGACAAGAATGTTAAAATTTTAATCACCATTCTTTGCCTTTTCCATTAAAGATTCTGGAGAGGAGGTGGGACAGATTTTTTAAAATGATACGGAGTTAAAATTCACTTCATTAAAATACAACAGTAGGGCATCTGCTGAGCATCAGGAGATTTTTTCCATACAAATGAGGCAAAGCAGAAGTTACACTGTGGAGCTAATCATTAAGAATTCTAATCATTTGAAATTCCTCACTCCATGGGTGCTGATCTGATGGCTCCATAATTCAGTACATAAGAATAGGATGACATTAGAATTTTAAAAGAGTAGTCTTCATGGTCACAGAGGGCCAGTTTAGGCTTTTATGAATAATACATAGACAGGGAAGGCAAGAGATTTCATTCAGTGTTCTAACCTGAACAATTACAGAAGAGTTCTGTAATAAAGTGAGTTTCTTTGATTCTATTCAGTTTTAAAGCTTTCAAAATCAGCACAATCTAAATTTAGCATCAATGTATGAATCAGCCATAAATACTAGATAACTTATTTTCACCAAATGATACCAGTCTTATACGGATACAATACTGTATTACTTTAACCAAATTAGATTAACTAAAGGTTTCTATGTATAGTTATTTTCTGTAGGATTGCCATGAAATTATGGCATGTAAATTATTAATTGCACTAAACTATACTCTCTTCTGGAAACTGATTCTGTAATATCTTGTTACTTCTGCTTTCCCCTTGAATTTCAATGAAACTTAAAATTGTCCGTGCTTGATCAGATTCAGAAAGCTAGGGATTCTTAGGAGCATTATTCCCCCATTCTCTGTATGAATATACAACTCTAAATTATACAAAGTCCTGTCAGGAATTTAGGAAAAGGCATGATGGCTTGGGCCAGAAAGGAAGAACAAAGAGAGTGAGTGCACAAAAAGCCACAGGGACAGCAGTATATGAACAATCCATGAAACAGTCCTACCTTTTCAGGAAGTGTCTCCTGAGCAAAGCCATTGCATTTGGAAACTGCTGAAATAACTCTGATAATGTGTTTGTCCCTCATCTTTCACCTTTTAAAGGGGTCTATGTGATTATTTTGAGTAATATTACACACATTTATTAATCCAAATATTTTCCCTACTTCAGACATTAACCAGAAAAATACATCTGTGGGCTCAGTTTTAATCATATTTTATCTCTGATCCTAAACTTGCTTTAGCTTCTGAAAATATATACAAAAATCAGTAATCTATATTTTCAAAAAGCAACACATTTAAATTAAACCAACCATTTCACAGAAGACTAGGGAATTAAAGGAATAAGAGAGAGAAAACAAGGAAGAAAAAAAATAACAAAAATAAAAAGAAATATATAGAAATGACAATTTGAACAGAAAATAATTTGGTTCCCTTCATAGAAATAAATGTTTCCAAATCTAATATGAGACAACACAACTCTAGAATTTTCTATCCAATATCAAATACCCCAGCAAAACAGTGGTGATATTGTGCCTTTCTTTTTGTTCCTTCCCTATCCTATCTCTGTGCCCATTTTCATTCCCACATTTCCATTGGAAAAGGCATTCACATCATCATTCACTCTTCAATTACGTTATATTTTTCAGATCTGTAAACATATTCATACAAAAATGCCCACCTCTAGTGAGAAATATGTCTGAGAGAGAATCCCTATTTTTTTAAAAGAAAGAAGGAAGATTTTTTTTTAAATCCAAAGAATCACCATAACACTTTCAGTTAGTTTACTTTCAGATTGAAATTACTTTATCTACACCCTATGCTAAATGTATTCTTCTGTAATAAAATCCTACATTATAAAGATAACAAACCAAAAGTGATATTGAATATGATCTTCGTCTTGTCATTGTTCTTCAAATTTTCATTTCAATTGCCTCAATTTTCTTTCCTTTTATTTTTCATATTGGTTCCATTCACCCTTCATGTCTGCTGCAATTTTGCTTTGTGCCATTCTACTACTCTTTTCATCCACATTTCTATAATCTCATCACTGTCTGAATTTCATGCCCTTTTTGATATGAAACATTCTAGGCACAAGCAAATGAGTTCAGGAAGGCAGAGTAAAACAGTTCATTGTTCACATAAAGTGAGGGTGCTAGTATCATCCTGATGACGCTAAGGGACAAAACTGATAGAAGAGTGAACAGAGTTTAGAAGCACTTTGTAATTGAAAGTAATAGTAAAATGGTTAGTCATGAAAGACATAATGTGACTGAAAGTTTGAATTTACAAGTACAAGATTTTCTATTCTAAAGAAAATTAAGCAGAAGTAACTAAAGATGTGAATATTAAATATACTAAATACTTCCTTGATTATCTCATTCAAAAGACAGGTAGCGTTGATCTTCTTCGACTTCATCTCTTTGAGGGAAGGGAAGAGACGTTCATATAGGAATGTAATGCCTTTAAATTCACACCATTAATTAGTAGAAATATCCCAACTGTAGAATAGACTTGCCCTAAAAGGCAGAATGATCAAGAACATTGAAAGTTGCACTGGGATTAATTTAAATAGAAGATTTCAACTAATCCGCTGCTGAGAGATACTTTACCAACTCATGTCATTTTACTGACTACTTAGGAAAGGGCAGTCTCAGCACTATTAAAACAACTCTTCAGCAATCAAAACCACTTGCTTTAATCAAAGATGGTTCACAGAAGAACATTTTTTCAAAGAATTATGCTTTAAGGCAGGATTCTGGTTACAGTGAAGGGTATAAAAATTAAAAGCAAAATTGGCTTTTTATCATTGGCTTTGAGAAAAGAAAAATAATTTCACTTCACTGAGCATGAGTCCAGCTCAAAGAAAACAACTATATAATCAGAGGCATGCTAGACAAGTATCTGCAGAAAGACGAGTGAATCCTGGAAACAATTTCTGAATGGAAATTTATAAATTTAATTGGAGCAATTAAACATTTGCACACCTGAGGGACTATAAGGACCACTGCATAATTCCATTAGTTAGTAATCTACAATTACACTTCTAAGGAAAGGTTGAAGAACCAAAAGTGACTCTTTTTTATTCTCATTTGTCTTCCAATTACTTCTTATAAACAGCACTGAAAGTATGCAAACGTCTAAAAGCTAAATATTACATAATATTTAGCGCATTCCTCACTCTCATTATTTATTTTCAAATGTTATACTGTTTTGTTAAGGAATCTAGAAACCAGAAAGGACTTTGATGAAACTTCAAATACACTAGTTAAAGCGTACTGTAAAATATATTCCATATTTTTGCTGGTTTGAACCTGCATGCAGAATAGAGTGCTTACGTCTCCTGTCACTACTTCTGAGCAGCTTGTGGGAAAAAAATATATATAAAAAAATATTGGTCATATAAATGTATTTCCACATTTCTATCAGATATGGCCTTTTCTGCACTACTGCTGGTATTTCAGCTTGGCATTACATCACTGCATTTCATAGAATCATAGAATGATTTTGGTTGGAAGGGACCTTAAAGATCATCTAGTTCCAAACCCCCTGCCATGGACAGGGACACCTGCCATTACATCACGTTACTCAAAGCCTCATCCAACCTGGCCTTGAACACTTCCAAGGATGATGGGGCAACCACAACTTCTCTGAGCAACCTGTTCCAGTGCCTCACCACACTCACAGGGAACAATTTCTTCCTTAGATCTAATCTAAATCTACCCACTTTCAGTTTAAAGCCATTACCCCCTGTCCTCTCACTACATGCCCTTGCGAAAAATCCCTGTCCAGCTTTCTTGTAGACCCCCTTTAGGTACTGGAAGGCTGCTCCAAGGCCTCCCTTGAGCCTTCTCTTCTCCAGGCTGAACAACCCCAGCCTCAGACTCTCTTCATTGGAGAGTTGCTCCAGCCCTCGGATCATCTTTGTGGCCCTCGTCTAGTAAGGGAGACTGTTCCATGTGTCAGAAGAGCAGGAGACCATCAAATGTTACAAAGTCACTTTTACTGCATGCTACAGCTTCCTCCATGTGGTAGAGTCTCCAGAGGAAAAGTATGTTAGTGAGAGCATAAATACCACTGTTCTCAGCCACAATTGAGACAAACTCAGCTTTTGATCTCTCCTCCAAAGGGTGAAAAGTACTGCAGTGCTTCTTTGTATTGTGATACTGTTTAGTTTATGCATATGTGTTTTTAGCTTGGGTCCCATGAAAGAATGATAGAATCATAGAATAGTTGGGTTTAGAAGCGACCTCAAAGATCATCTAGTTCCAACCCCCCTGCCATGGGCAGGGACACCCTCCACTACACCAGGTTGCTCAAAGCCTCATCCAACCTGGCCTTGAACACTTCCAGGGATGATGGGGCATCCACAACTTCTCTGGGCAACCTGTTCCAGTCACAAGCTATTGATTATTTTTAACGTATAATGGGTATTGAGCATCTTCTCCATATCTGCGTAAGTAAAGAGACATCAACAATGAGTTGATGTGAGTGAGATATACAGCAGCAGTGATTTAACCTATTAAGATTAATCTAGCTGCATTCATGATATAGGCAAAAGAGAGTTCTTTTGAAGTATATTGCAGACCTGGTATTTAATTTAGACAGTCTGCCCTGTCTTAGAGGGCTTCTTTTCCCAGCCGTAGAAGGAGCCTAGTGTTAATTAGATGAACATTAGCTTTTATGAATGTTAGCCTCTCAACTTCGAGTCTCCACAAGTCAGCAATTCTAAGAAAAAAAACACAACTGTAAAATCAGCCTGAAATAAATACATGAATGTTCATAGATAATAACTGTATTTGGATTCATTACTTCCCATGCAGTTTCATTGAAATGGAGAAAATTAAAATCTGAAAAATAACTGTGTATTTAGACAGTATTAGTATTCACAACCGTCAAATAAGATAGACTTATTAAACCATATGAGAACTAATTATGAATTTTCAGAGGGATTCCATGCAAAAGAGACTGGGATATTTATTTAGGACACTTAGGGATGAAAGTTATTTTTATTATTATTCTAATAATCTTGAAAATGATACAGTTATATTAAATGTTAAAACTATGTAAAATGATAAAGCTATGCAACAATTCATGTGCATTGAAGTAAAATTGCCTCTGGTTCTCCCCAGGTAACCGTCATCAAAGCATTCCATCCTCTAACTGAATCATCATCATAAATGTGACCAAAATGAAACCAAAGTATAAACTATGCAGTCAGTGATAAAGATTTATAACCTGCTTTTCAATTTGTGTTGCTGCCCCAAAGTCATGCAGAGTAGATCCAGAATTTTATTTATTCAATCACTGTGAAGAAAGGATGTGACCTCCTACAAAATAAGGTAATTTGCACTTAATGTAATTGTGTAAACATTTATCAACATGGTAGACTGTCATTGTGTAGGATTGTGTTGTTTGGAGGTTTTTGGAGGTTTGGTTTTGCTTTTAACCTGGAGGTCACCTTAACCAAATTGAATTAACTTATAATTTGTGCTTTTCAGTAAGTCTGGTGATGCATAAGAGTAATTAAAAATAAAGGCTTCTCATCACTGTATTAAATTTACCTAACTTCTGTAATACTGAATGAAATACAGCTCCTGTTTAAAATCTAAAATAGCTGGTGTATCATGGACTGTTTTCTGCGTTTCTATGACTCTAACTCATTTAAATATTTAATGGACAAAAACACAACTGAATTTCATCCTAATAACATCCTCTTTCCAAAACAGAAATTGGACAAGAGAAAAACATAGAAGACATAGCAGTGTAATTGAATCTTTCATCTAAGTAAATAGTTAAGCATCTGTCGTGGGTTAGGCTGATCCGGCAACTAAACCCCATGCATCTCTCCCACCCCAGTAAAATGAAGAGGAGAAAAATGTAATAAAAGAGCTGAGGATCGAGACAGGAACAGAGGAGCACCCACCAACCACGGTCCTGGGCAAAAGAGGCTGTTTTCTTAAAGCAAAACTATTTATTAACAGCTACCTACAAAGAGAAAAGCAAACAAAAACGGTTACTTAAGAGGATAACAAGAAAACAAGGCCAGGTCTTAAAAACAACACCACTCCTCCGCCTTTGCCTCTTCTTCCCTGCTCTACCTCCTCCCCCCAGCGGCGCAGGGGGCAGGGAATGGGGGAGTGCAGGTCAGTTCATTCCATGTTGTTACTGCCGCTTCTCTTAAAGGAAAAGGAGTCCTTACACCATTGTCCCTTGCTCCAGTGGATCCCCTACTCACAGCGAAAGCGTGAATCCTGCCCGCTAGGAGGCAAATCCTTACCCCACCGGATTTGCCCAAGTGCGGGCTTTACCAGTCCTGGGCTTTTAAGGAGCTGTAGCCACTCGCTCTGGCGTGGGTCATCAACAAACTTTAAATGCGCTCCGGCGTGGGTCGTCATATCGACCTGCAATGCGCCTCCGTACAGACTTAGATGCGTAAATGCAAAATGCGTAAATGCGCCTCGACCTGTGCCCACGATTCACAACAGTCTCAGGCTCAGGCATCTCCTTTAACAAAGCACCTCCCCATCGGCGGGGGTCATCCCACGGACTCTAGATGCGTACCGTGCTCAGGCTCTGGCATCTCTTCTCGACGTGGGTCCTCCACGGGCTGCGAGTGGGTCTCTGCTTGCTCCACTGAGGACTGGCTGCAAAGGGGCTGCTGGCAAGGGGGACTCAGCCGCGGCACACGTTGTTCCGTCCCATCTTCACTGACCTCTTATCTGTGTGGCTGTTTCTCTCAGATCTCAGTCCTTTCTGGGTGAACTTGGCCTGGTGGGCGCCCCGGCAGTGGGGCTCTCCCCGAGTTCCCCAAGCGGCTCCGCCGCCGCCATCCTCGATGGGGCGGGCACCGGCCCAGGCCGGCCGGGAGCCGGGAGCGGGGGCCGTGCCCCCCTCCCGTCTCCTTGCTCCTGGGCAAAGGCACACCTTTCCGGTTCCTTTGTCCGACGTAAATAGGGCAATTCGCAGAGGCGCGGATTGGCTCAAGCCCCGAGGGGGACGGGAGTCCGGTGTGATGGGCAGCTTCTGCCACCCGGACCTCCCCCCCCCCCTTCAAACCATAACAGCATCTGAGTATGTAAGGAAGCCCAGTAGAACTACCCAGCTGCTTTGAGTTAAATAAATATCTGTTTACCAACTTTATTGGACTAGGATCTTAATAAAGTAATTGTTATGCTTCCACCTTTTTTTTTTTTTTTTTTTTGCGCACAGGTAAATGATAAATCTAGTCATTCAAAATGTTTTTCTTGCAATTTTATGAGTATCAAAAGCAAGGTGTTGTCATCCATCACAGAGATAGTCTCCCTAACAGAATTATTTTATTTAATTCTTAAGACTCAGTGTTATAAAGAATGTAAGGAGTGTCAGAAGCCTACTGACAGCCTCTCAGAAGAGTTTATGACAAGTTTCTTACTAAAGTAGATGATTATCAGATTATCCAGTGCAGCACCAATGAAGCTATGAAGCCATAAAGATTTATCACAACCAAAACATGGATTATGAAGTTGTTCTGCATCCCAAACACAATTTTAGATTCAAATTCTGGAAATATTTATGAGCATATTTAATTGTAGGTGTGAATTAATATTGATTTTACAATGTCAACCAGCAATTAATACTTATTTTGGTATGTGGAATACTTTGCTATATGCCTTATGTCTATTTCGTATTGCAGGATAAAACTAGCCTACCACTCAAAGTGTCAAAAGTGGTAGATAACAACTTCTTTGCTGTCAGCGTTGACCTTTTATAATGCACATCAGTTTACACACGTATAGTAAAAAATCTGATATCTGAACATAATTAGAAATATCATTAAAACAGACATCGCAGTCCTATCTATTCCAACTAACTACAGTCAGTTTTTTAATCTTTTGGAAGGCACAGCAGAGAGTACCTGGATACAATACCTACTGATATTTTAGGAAAATATTCACACTGTTGACCAGCTGAAAATGCAGTGTTATTTTAATAGAAAACATAGCAAGTTCTTCACTAACATCCCTAGGCCTGCCCAAGCAGGGACCTTATAGGGAGCATTGACTTCAAAGATTCAAATTATATAGTCTGGGAAGTCTCTTTTCTTTTATTTTTTTTCCCCCAGGGAACTTGAATCAGTCTTTCAGGACGACATCCAGTACTGAAAATGTGATTTAGATTCAGTAGAAGTTGGTGTCAGCATTGATGACCTACAGAGCAAGAGAAGTAAAAAGATAACAAATACATTTGTTGATCTCTCATCTGTGTTTGAAACCACAGTTATCTACTTTAATCATTGAAACATCAGAAAATTTACTTTGACAACCATACCAGTGACATGACAGACAGTGGACTTTCAAGCTTCTACACTCAAATCTCTGTTTTTTTCCCCCCTCTTTTCCTTTATGCCTTTCCCATTCATCAAAATTGTATTTTGGGTGACATTGTACTTGTAATATAGAAATTTGAACAAATCCTTAAAAATCCTCAAAACAAAACACAAACCCTCACAGTTCTTATGTCAAAGATTAGCAATTGAAACCAAGTGCTTTACAAGACTGCATTATCTGTATTCCACTTGAACAAGCAAAAGCCATAAAATAGCTCACAATACATTTCTGTTACACAGGACTAAAGTAAATCAACAACTTTCCAAAGTATCTCGCAGTGGCAGAGCAGCAGTCCTAGTTACGAAAAGCAAATGAAAGACAAACAACCAATAAATATCACGAACAAGCTAGTATATAGTATCAAGACAGTGATATTAATACCCTAGGGATTTTAGCATAGGCATTAATTATGTCTTCAGCAGAGCATTGCTACCATTTGCTAAAGCAACCCTCATACCACACTGCTAGGTAAAATCTCATTTTAAGAATGATAAGTGATGTGCTAAATTCTTGTCTCAATTGCCTGGCTCCCTATTGTCAAACACTGTGCCAACGAGTATCAGATGTGAAGGACTGATGTTACAGAACCATCGAAAATTATGACTGATATCAACTTAGTAGACTATAATTGCATTAATGATATACATAGCCACTTAAAAATCTAGAAAACTTCTGAATATATCTAGATCTTGCAACACAACAAAGAAAAATCTTGAATCACAAAAAAAAAAAAGGGGGGGGGGGGACGGGGAAAGACACGAAACATCAGTGATTTGATATTCTAAACAAGAACTTCCTTGGCTCCTATAGAATTAGTATAAAGATTCAGCTATCCTTTGATATTGGACTATACTCAGTCATATCCCAACAGTTCACAGAAGTCATAAATATCCTTTACAGTAATGGAGCCACACAGTTTTCTGTATTGCAGCCTGGCAAATTGAGATTATCAGTCATACATGAGCATGTGTTCAATGCAAAAGGCCTAAAAGGAATTCATTAAGTCCCCTCTGGCTCTGTTGAATGGCTCTATAACCAGAGCATGAATTTATCATCTACTGTTGCTTCTCAAAATGCCACGTATATGGGAAATAAAGCAAAGAAAAAGAGCATCAAGACACAAGAGTAATTATATTTTTCTCAGATAAGGTATCTTGATGTATGATGTTAGGCACAGATAGAGCATTCACAGGAGTGTAGCAGCCTTAGTCATGAGAATATAGCCTTAAATTTTAAAATTCAAGAGAGACTACAGCATCTGCAGCCTGCATGTACTACTTTAGCCTTTTCAGCATTCTGCATTTTGTTGCCTGTTTGTTGTTCTATTTGCTTACAGATTACTAAAGCTGTAATCATGAAAAATTGTTACTAGCAAATGAAATTTCAAAAAGCTAACAAAATCAAAAGTAATTCTGTTTACTATTATCTTTCAAAGACTATATAGCACTTCTGCCAGCTAATGCAAAGAATGTGAATTGTCATAAACCTCTTATCACAACAAAGATTTTCACAACAATTGAAAATAATATTAACTGAGTACAATCATGTCTACATTTCCAAACGAATTAGTCTAGCACCATTCATCATGACTGATAGTCATAAAAGGCTGTAAACCTGGTCTGGAAGTTTTGCTCCAGGTCGTATTTCACCTATGGCTAAAACATAGCCCGTAACCTCTGGCTAAATAGAGCATGAATGACAGTGTTGGATTTTACCAAGAGGGAAAGGGAAAGAGAAAGAGTGGAAGGCTATGCGGGAAATGTTGCTTTAAACATTTACATGCTTTTCTCCTCTAATGTTAGAAGCACCATGACATAACAAAATGACTCAAAACATAGCTGCTCTTTTTATTTCTTATAGAAATATGAAATGAATGTCACTATTTTTGAAGAATTGTGTGCAACAACTGCAAGAGTATGCAGACAGGAGAGCTGAAAAAACCTTAATGATTATAAAGCTGAAAATGAAGAGTAAAATTCTTGTTCCTTTCCAGTCACAGTGAAATACCCATTGACTCAGGAGATGTGACTCCATTAGATAAATCAGTGAAATACTCAAACACCAATGAAATGCAAAGTTACTAATTAACAAACTGCAGCAGTGTTGCAGACAGTGTAGTAATGTCTAGTAATTGACTGGCACTCTTTAATACAGAATCTAAACACCAGCTTCTTGAGTTTTTCACACAAAGATCATGTTTCTGATTCTACCTTTGAAGGAATTGAAAGTTATTGGGAGAGAGCAACATCTAGAATAAACTGAGCAGAGAAGCCAGAGCACTCATTCTCATTTCCAGCTCAACTATGACTTTTTTTTGTGACTTTTTAATCATAAAACAAAGAATAATCACAATTCCTCCACGTTTATTTGGATTTGCATTTTAAATGCTTTGATTTACCTTAGTACTAGAAATAAAAGCTACTGTTTAGCCATGTTCAAGAAAAACATAAAAACTGTTGAAAGAAGCAATGCTGAGAAACAGCCTTTCCCATCATTTCCAATAACTGGCTCTGAATGCAAACTATTTTTCTCTTTTTAACAAGTTTAATTTGCTTTGCTGTTTGCATATCTCTTATTATTTGCATAGCTCTTCACTGCTGTTGAAGATATTGAGAGGAGTGCTGAATTCTAGTCTGATTTATGCAATTCCAGTACAAGTTCTGTGTTGCAACATATCAAGATGTTAATGAATAGTACCATCATAGTTCATTCCTTATCTGAACCAAACCAATCATCAGTTATAAACTGTGTGCATCACTACAGCAATGGATTCACAAATGCTATCTATACACAGCAACAGCTCTGATTTTATTATCATTTAGTAATTTCTTCATTCATTTTCAGCAATAGTTTTAGTTCCTTTAGAAATTCATCAAGTGACTTTATGTTTACGCACACATACAATATGCCTTGCATTTATTTAAGCTATATTATATTTTTCTGAATTCCATTCACCAAGAAAAGTATATTCATAAACTGATCATGTTTTAGCTTAGCAGTAATCACATCTATTACAGGTCAATGTGACTAATGGTATGTTTATCTAACAGTTCATGTCTCTGATGACTACCTCTGTAGGCATATTTGAGTTATCTTAGCTACTAATAATAGCATATCTAGGATGATGTAAGTACTAGTGTTGGCTAAAAAGCTCAACCTATACACTAGGACATTTCTTTTGCACTTAGTTCTATTCAGAAATGGCTACTCAAAATAACTATCCATGTTTGCCAGTTTAAAACAAATCTCATGCCTAATTATACTGCACTCTACATTTGAAACGCAGGGTGAAAAAAAAAGCTTCAGCCAAACCAAGGCGTATATCTTTGGGAGAAGAAGTTATAACCCTTACCTATTTGCTCCTGTGACAAAAATCAGCACAAAAGATATGCTTCAGCTCAGGCTTCAGATACAACTTGTATCTGTTGTGCGTTTTGTATCCGTTGTGGGTTTTGTATATGCAGCCACCTCAGCTGTATTAAACAGAATACCTCTGGAGTTAGCAGAGGTATCTCATCCCAAGTGATACAATACTTCTGAGATGTTAAAAAAAAATATTTAAAAAAAAGGTAACCAAAGTAACAGTAGCTTGGTTATATAAATATGTACTGTCAGTGTTTTCACTGTCAAAAAGTGAATATGTTAATACTAAAATGTCTTGGTCAAAAGGACATTATATACTCTATATAAAACAAACAACGAGAATATAAATTGCTTAAGCAAAAGTTCCAATCCTAAACTGGTTTAAAGTGTAATGAAAAAAAGCAAAGACACAGAGCTAAAAATGAGGCATCTTCCCAGAGAAGCTGTGAAGGCCCCCTCCCTGGAGGTGTTCAACGCTAAGTTGGACAGAGCCTTGAGTAGAATGATCTAGTTGAGAGGCGTCCCTGCCCATGACAGGGAGGTTGGATTAGATGATCTCTAAGGTCCCTTCCAGCCTATGCCATTCTGTGATTCTATGATCTTAACACCAAGAAAGTCCTTTTGCTGTTTAATTCTCAGTGATCTTGCAAGAACATACGTGCTACGGAGACAGCTGCTTATACAACTATCTTCCAAATGACATGTTTTCTTTAGCAGAAGCCTTGTATAGACCACATTAAAAGTGGATACCATGACTCTGTCAGTAAGGATGTAATGAAACTCAAAACTAGTTCTTTTCTTCATACAGATCCATTTTACAGATTGTGTAACAAATTTTCTCAAATGGTCCATGTTTTGGACATGACATCAACAGAGACTACAGCAGAGTGAGCCGCTCTTTAATTAGATTGATTTTTTTTTTTTGCAAATCAGCATGTAAATTTGGAGGAAAAATTAATTATGAGGGCTGCTGTACTCAGAGGCCAATTTTAACCTCACTCTAGATTCAACAGTCAGTTTTAGTCATAAACAGATCTCTGAATAAAAAAGTATATTCTTTATATTTATAGAATTTTAGCTGTCTACAAATAAAAGTCAGTATCTTCGAATGTTACAGATGAAAGAAATTGGAAGATCTTTGAACAACCTTCACGTGAAAGGCTAAGTAGACTAGATACAAATGAACAGAAACTGATATAGGTACTCAGCACACTCATGATCACTCCCAAGACTTCTCTTTATGTACAGTCTCATAAATGAGTTTAATAACAAATAAAAGGAAGAAATTGAGGAAACTGACTAAGATTAAATTTAAATAGGGAACACCTACTATTTAAAATGAACTTTATCTATTCGAGCTTCTAAATACTCAAATGGAAAATACAACACAGCTTATTGCAAGCATAGAGGTGAAATCTGTGTTCATGAGCCAGTGTTGGTGTGTGTGTATCTAAAATCATGCAAAAACAGCAGTTTAATCCTGATAAAGACTTTGTAAAGAAATAAAGAAACTCCAAAGGGCATATTAGATGTTAGGAAAGAGCTTCAGAGATGAAATGCATGCTGTTTACTCTTCAAGTCTGGAAACTTTCTGACACCAAGGTTTTGAGAACAAAACAAAAATGGTAGTGGAGGATTTCCCTGCCCATGGCAGGGGGATTGGAACTAGATGATCTTTGAGGTCCCTTCCAACCCTAACCATTCTATGATTCTATGATTCTATCTTGCTCTTATGAGAGTGGCATAATTAAAGTCTCAAACCCTCTCTACAAAATTCATTGATGCACCAAAATCTTACAAAAAATGAAGGCTGGATGCTGTGCATGGATTCTGTGACTTAAACCCACATTCAGGCTTTTAAGTAAGAACAAGATGCACACACAGTGTAAACATTATGATAGAAATAGTCTAGACTTTGCAAACCTGTGTGGAGATAAAATGTTTTATATAATTGCCTATATAGAGAAAGCTATAATTACCTCCTGTATTAACATGAAATATACCAAACATAATCTTTTTAGTCACATATTTATCTAGTAAAAACTATTCATTCACCTCACACAGCAACAAATGTTATTCACTGAAAAGATTTTCAAAACATATTTCTCAAAACATATATTCTCAGAGCAATATCAATTTGAATGATCATAGAAACATGGAATTAAAGACTGACTTGAGTTGGAAGGGACCTTAAAGATGATCTAGTTTCAACTCCTCTGCCATGGACAGGGACACCTTCCATTACACCAGGTTATTCAAAGCCTCATCCAACCTGTCCTTGAACACTTTCAGGGATGATGGGGCATCCACAACTTCTCTGAGCAACCTGTTATAGTGCTTCACCATCCTCACACCAAGGGATTTCTTCCTTATATCTAATCTAAATCTACCCTCTTTCAGTTTAAAGCCATTTCCCCTTGTCTTATCACTACATGTCCTTGAAAACAGTCCCTCTCCAGCTTTCTTGTAGGCCCCCTTTAGGTACTGGAAGGATGCTACCAGTTCTCCCCAGAGCCTTCTCTTCTTCAGGGTGAACAATTCCAACTCTGTCAGCCTGTTTTCACAGGAGAGTTGCTGCAGTGATCATTTCATTTTACTGAAAGTCATCATTAGAAACCTGACTACTATGTTTTCTTTGAGATAAATTTAAATAATATAGTCTTCCAAGCTCATTTACAAAAGAGTGAATGTTATTGTCAAAATAAGAAAATAGCCAGTTCTATCAGTTATGCTCCACAAGCCTTCACAGAAGCAATAGAAGTGAGAGTTGTAATATTGCTACTTAAATAGTTAATTTAATTTTCCCTTTTATAGTTTAATAAATAAATAATCTTGTTGATTAAGGAAAGTAGGTTAATATGTGCAACACTTTATTTCCACAGTCCTCTGCTGATGGTATATAACCACTTCAAGGTCATCTTGCAAAAAAAACAGGGATAGAGAAGAGCTTAAGCAGGAAGTTGCAGAGACTCTCCAATGTGAGTCTTCTCCTTGGGTTCCTCTCCTCTGTAGTGAGAGATCACAAACATTTCCCAAACAAAACCAAAAAAAAAAAAAAAATCAAACAGGGAACACCCTAGCGTTTTTCCCTCCCATACAACACCTACCGTTGACGCTCACTCAAGCTTTCTATTGGTCTTTGCTTCATGACACTACTGGCACTGATGCTTAGCTAGGTACAATTGCCTGCACTTCCTGACTTCTAGACCTTAAGCACGTCTATTATCAGGCAATATTTACTGGATATTAAAATTACTATTATTTTCTTATTATCTATTTTGCTTGTTGCAGTATGGAGTCAACAACCTAGAAGCTGATAGGTAAACTCAGGGAGGAGGAGATGGGAGCATTACAAAAAACTGAAACTATAAAGCAATGAAGCATGAAGACAGTGAACAGATAGGATGACATAGACATAGAAAACATCCTCTTTCTCAGATTAATCATAACAATGATTCAAACAGCACCAGCGCAAGGCCACAAGGCCATAAGGATAAGAGCACTCGAAACATTCGGCGAAGGTGTCTCAGCTGCCCTAGAACAGCATCAGGGTGTAGAAATGATAGGTTTCAAGTTGAAAGGTGGACTAAAAACAGAAATGGAAGGCCTTTAGCAATACTAAAGTGCTTACATCCATGCAACAACATAGCCGTTTCAATGTATTTCCTTCCAGATGAAAAATATGTGTTAGACCATTTGGTGACTTATCTAGTTACGGAATTAACAAAAATTTAAAAAGTTAACAAACATAACAAAAATTGGCAAAAGCAAAGTTATAAAGGATGTGACTAGGGTTTTTTACCCCTACAAATTTAAGTATGCAGCACCTTCACCTTCAAAACTATGATAGGATTATGGTATTAGAACAAAAATAAAATACGTCATTTCCAATGTCCCTGGATGGATGCCTCTTCTATGGCAAAGAGATGTTAGTCTGTAATTTTTAAAAAATATTCCTTAATAAGAGTGGGAAAGGAATAGGTTTTCTTCCACACCACTTTGTTTTTAAATTTTGCAAGCAGACCTGCTTTGCATCAAAAAAAAAGAAAACAACAACTTTTCAAAGATTCCCATAAAAAAGGAAGGAAGCTGATAATCATTCCAGGATACATACACCTCTTCAAGTTGAGCAAAGGATGAAACTCAGGTGTCCTATGTACTAAGGCTTTTTTTGTTTAATATGGAGTAGGATAATCGATAATGTTTCACATGCTCTAATCCTCATACAAATCAAATGCATTGAATTCTTTCCTGATTGAGATGAACTCTACTTATATAAAAGTCTTTTATTGATTAAAGTTTAATTAAAACTAGTATAATCCCATGAATAGTTTTGACAGTGATCATTCAGAACCATCAAATGAAAATCAACCATGTAGGTTAACTCCCTATAAAATATATTTCTTAAAGCATTGTGATTCCATTTCTTTAAACCAGATATTTGTGTTGAGTAGTGTAGATTTCATTCTAACTCTGATTTATTCAAGCTTATGTGAAAAGTTATGGCTTCGAGTCTTCTGTAATTTTAGAATGATGCAGTACTTGTGCAAAGAGAGCAAACAATATTTGACATTCATTTTCAAACTACTTTCAGTGGTGGTCCCACATGTAAGTATAATTCTGTCTTTCACACCTTACCTGTCTCAATTCTTAGTTTATCTCCCCTTTTTCAAATGTGAGTTCCAATTCATTGATTATATATATGTACTAAGGCCAGTAGTATATTATGTCAGTACAAACAAAAGCTGACAGTCTGAGATTTCATTTTATGAGAGAGTGAAATATGTGAAAGCAACAGTTCTCGTACAGGCTGTTTAGTAGTCTTTATTTATAGTCTTACCCTCCCACATAAATAATGTACATACTTATAGTTATGACTGTATTGACTGATTTAAACAGTCTAAGATAAACACCTGACATTGTGATCTACATTATTATCTGACACATAGGAAAATAATCTGTCATTGTATATATATATATAAATGTAATACAATAGCGTAAAGACGAGTTTTATATTCATAAAATATTAACTGTACATACAAAAATGAGTATTTTAATTCTATTTTTAAGTTGTATTATTGTGAGATTGTCTGAACTTGATTGTAGAGGAAGATAAATTGTAATGCATTTTATTTACTGGAATATTTTGGATCAGTTCTATTAATTTGGCTTGCAGAACATTAAAAACTGCTGGAGTATTTGTTGCTTGACAACAGGAAACATTATTAAACTATAGGTTACATTTAATTGCAAAAGAAATGCTACTCAGTCAGTCATTTTCAAGGACCAACAAATAGCAAGGGTCAAGGTTACAACCCAGGTAATTACTATATTTACAAGTAAGAGAGCAAGAATTGGATTATTCCTCCTCTATCTTGTACACTCTTCTACCACTCAGCAAACTGAATTATGCTGCACATCTAGAATGAAGCGTTACAGGATAATTTACATGATAAGGTCTTGCGCTACTGGAGAAGTTATTAAAGAACCTCATAAACTTTCCTTCTGAAAGATATATGGTGCAGTCCATCTTTGATAAAGAGTAGCCAAGATTGAAATATCTACATGCATCCTGATCTCTGATCTCTGGACAAGCTGTTACACATAATGTGCAGATAATATTTCTTTCCACTTGCATTGCAGCGCAACCGCTAAACAGAATACAAATTATATACTGACAATCCTTGAGCAGCATTTAAAAAATACACAAATCTTCGTAAAACTATACTGTATAAAAGCATTATATTTCATTATGCCAATCCTACAGATGCACAAGGCAGCTGATTTTATCTTTCAACTTGTATTTAAAGTAATGCAACTTATTTTAAATGTTCTGGTTATGTTTTTTTAATCTTCAGCCCCTTACTGTTTGAAGGACAAGGAGGAATATTTGAATTACATATGATCTTAATTGCCTTCAAGAAACCTTGTAAAAGTAAATCAGTTTTCTAATTGCTTGGGAAACATTTTTGAGAGTAGTATATGAAGAGAAAGGGAGTGGCATTGTGTTACACACAAAAGTCATTTAAACTAAGTTTAAATTTAAGAACGTGGGCTGTTTTTTTTTTACATTTATGTATTTGGCATCACTGAAGTATTTATGCATCAGCTGAAAAAGCCTGCACACAAACAAAATTGTATTCCTGAATCATAACAAAAGCTCTAACAATTTAATGAAAATATGCCAGATTTCTAACAGTGATTTTGATGCATCCATCTCACCAGTAGGAAAGGATTTAGGAGCTTTTTGACATATCAGTTGTTCTGCTACTTCTACAGATGACAGGTCCTACTGTCACAAAATTCACATAATCATTCATTTATCACAGAAACAAGATGCAGTTAAAGAGGATATTTTATACCAAGAGATTATGCTCTGTGGTCATAATATTAGATATCCATAGATTTATTATTTTTATGAAATATCCAGTCTATTAATGAGCTGCAAAACCAAGGATTCAAAACTCCAGTCAAATCTAACAGGTAAAATTATACAGTGTCTGTCTTAAAGGGACACTAAGGAGTGATGTGATAAGCACTTCATTCAGTTGTCTTTGTTAATCAGTCAAAATAGCAAGTAAATTGTCATCTGGGTTGACCATTGGGAGGGAGATGGAAGAAGGACCTTTGGCCAGGAACTTCAAGCAAGAGTCTAGCTAATTCACCTCTGGATCTAGACCCTTCAGCTGTAAACATACTAAACCATGTGCTTATTGAGTGGTTCACTTATGAGCCACTACATTGTCCTTTCTGTAACCTAGTGATGTATTGATGATCATTATTTGAAGTATATACAGTGGGAACATAATAATTTGGCTAATACTCCTAGCCCAGAATTCTCATCCTCTCAGTTATCAACTTTATTCAAAAAATTCCCAAATGTTTCCAAATGTCTAGGTGTATTTTCAAACGCATTTAGACTGCCTAAACTTCTAGTATCTGTAATAATTTTTTTAAAAAAAATTTCCAATTTAACTGAAATTATAAATAAAAAAACAGCAATAATAAACCATTGATATGTTTGTTAATTATTGAATCCATCAACAAAACAAATCTGAGCCCATTCTGTCATGACTGTAATAATAATGAGCATTTACATAGTAATTTTGAAATTACAAGCTAAAAGTACATTAAATGGGAAAAAAATCAAACCATCAACCAATGTGCTTAGCAGAACTTCAGATGATACTTAATTGCTTACAAATTAAATAGATTACCAGACAAGTATTTATTTTAGTAATACCATAGAAGTTTCAGAAAATGTATGTATTTCCCCTTATGTCCATGGGCAAATGACCACAAGACATTTTGTGAATTTATAGTTTTGTTCTTTTTCTTTTCTTTTCTTTTCTTTTCTTTTCTTTTCTTTTCTTTTCTTTTCTTTTCTTTTCTTTTCTTTTCTTTTCTTTTCTTTTCTTTTCTTTTCTTTTCTTTTCTTTTCTTTTCTTTTCTTTTCTTTTCTTTTCTTTTCTTTTCTTTTCTTTTCTTTTTTCTTTTCTTTTCTTTTCTTTTCTCTTTTCTTTTCTTTTCTTTTCTTTTCTTTTCTTTTCTTTTCTTTTCTTTTCTTTTCTTTTCTTTTCTTTTCTTTTCTTTTCTTTTCTTTTCTTTTCTTTTCTTTTCCTTTTCTTTTCTTTTCTTTTCTTTTCTTTTCTTTTCTTTTCTTTTCTTTTCTTTTCTTTTCTTTTCTTTTCTTTTCTTCTCTTTTTAAATAAGAATACTATATAGTTGAAGCTGTATTACAATGTCTAGTAGAATTATGGCTTTAAAAGTTATCAGTTTTATACAATCCAGTTAGCCTCCGAAATACATATCTGTGGTTCTAACAACCATCTGGTTAAACTCAATCTTAAAATTGTCTTTGCTATTCAAAATTGTTATGTATTTTCAGGATTGTTTTACCACCAGTGATGCCAATGTGCTTAACTAATGACACATTCTTATTGCATATTTTATAAAGTTAAGGTGCTATTCAGATGTTACTTACAAGAGTTCTTGATGGACCTTGGACAGGAAATGGTCAGAAATTATTCATTTGTTGCACAAAATAATATTAATGGTGACTACTGTGGACAACTGATTGCTCAACACTAGTACTAGATCAGTATTCTAGAAGGCCAATTGTTTTTACTGGTGTTATCAACTCACTAATAAATAAAATCAGGACATGCAACTAGTGTGTGGCACAAGTACTATAAATTGATGCCTAGCTAAACTTAACCATTTGCACTTACCATTAGAATCCTCATGTAAAATTAAATCCTCTGGTAAAATTAGACATAAATCATGCTGGACCTCAGCTATGATAGTTTACGTATCTATGTTCTGTTTAATTACCCATATCCTTTCTTAATTAAGCTCTTATTTATTCTGAAGTGGTGTAATATCCCTTGAATTCTGAGTAGTATATTGTCATATAAAGAAAGCATCAAATCTTAATATACCTTTTTCAAAATTCCTTGAGAAATGGAAATGTAGAGAAATGGGAAGGGAGAGAATATTGTCTGTACAACTCTGGGATCAGAACTGAGGAGGTTGTGACAAAGGAAGTTTCAGGAATAAACCACAAGCAAAGAAAACAAAGAGAATAGAATGGAAAACAAACAAACAAACAAACACCTTCTTCTGTTTTCTGATTACTTTTTGATATTTTTTGGAAAGTTAGTTTCAGCAATTAAAAACAGTGTCAAAATTAAAGACTACAGCATTAAATAACATGAAAATTGACTTATTTTCCAGCTTGTCTGAATATGCACATCTAAGACGTGCATATTGCACATAGAACCCAAATGAAAAACCTTAATTCATTCCAAAATCTTCCCTTTAAGAACATTGTTCTTCTCACCTTTTTTAGTATATTAACAGTTTCTTGTAGGACTGGTATCTGCCTAAAATTCCTTGTCTGTGATTTTTCAGTTGACTTTATAGAGCCTAAGATATTTTCAGTAGCTCCACAGTGACTGAGAACTCATTCAAGCCGCATTTATTTCATCATACAAACCCGTTCCTACCATGGAGAGGAAGAAATGGATACCTCTGACATATTATTGTCCCCTTGGAAAGTTTATTCAATATGACAAATTAATTCGACATAAAATTGTGGAACCTGAGCTATCAATGAAATTTAAAATATTGATATTACAGTGTGCTATAAGCAGATATTATTTCCTACTGTGATAGAGGTTATAACACACAAGGACTTTAAATGGACCTCAAACGCTATTTCATATATATTCTAATTTCATTACAGAACTGCATTGCAGAATAAGGGATACATTAGAAGTGGTCATTTTCATCATTTTTTTCACCCTCATTCTTTCTCTTAATTGTATGCATATGTTTAGGCGTTTCATTTGTTTGCTTGTTTTTAAGTAAATGAATGAGACATTTAATGCTACAGACCATTTGGTCAATCTGTTTGGGAGCTTTTATGAGTAACAAGATATGTGCAGACTGATTTTCAGCTACATTATTTTGAAAGCTGGGTTTTTTTTCTCTTCAAAAAAACCCCAGTCAAATAACCTAAAGAACTTTACCTGACAAGCCCTAATTAAATCCAAGAATCTCTGTTTCCTTAGTAACCACTCATAGCATCACTAGCGTTCAAGAGAGAGGAGCAGGTGCAAGAAACCATAAAAATGAAAAATCTTATTTTGCGAATTGCTTATTGAAATATTAGATTGAAGTATTTAATACCGGCTTGCTACTGATTTCAGTGCTTTCTGAGTACAATCTCCTATCAATTTTTTAAAGAATTATACACTACTGAAAGTCAATTCGATCATTTTTTTTCTTTGGCATTCGACATTCTTGTATTATAGGATAGTGTACTTGCATCCATTCTTGTGATTTGATACAATTGTATGGTTTAAAGTCAAGCGCATACTCCTAACGTTGTTCTAATATTCTTCACAAGCTTTTTTTGTCTCATATTTTTGAGGCTGGTAGACTGTTATATGAAAGTATATAGAGCTGTAGAAACTGAGGAGACAGCATTTACATTAATTTTAAAGAGCAAAATAAACTTTAGAAAGTAAAGAAAAATTATGTAATCACTGTGAATTAGAAACAGAAATCTGTGAGGCTGGACTATATTTCAACAGTAGGATTTTCAGCATGGTTTATTTCATATTTATACTACAAATATTTTTATAGGAATAATTTAGCTTTACTTAATACCTTCTGCCAAAATGAAGTCAGTTTACATCAGAAGAATGTCTTACAAAATAGAGTTGCCCAGCAGAGCCAGCTGGATGAGGATGAAGGAGTCAAGTTCATCTACTGCTTCAGTGACTCTGCTTGAGAGATGAATATGACCCAAACATAAAGAGACAATCAGACTTCGGTAAGACATTTAAGCAGAATGATAGCTCTCTGGCCTTAAATTCTTAAATGCTACAATCACCTTGAAATTTTCACCTCCTATCCTCACTTTTATGTGCAAGTTTTTTTCAACAAAATGGCCCTTTGCTCAGCATAAGAACTTTAACAAGTCACTTTACAATAATAAGATGCTGAAACGTGAGTATGCTTGTGTAGTGTGGCTAAACACGTATTTTGAATCCTTAATAGAGCAGTGTCCATTTTGCACATAAATGATGTCTTGCTAACGGTCAGTCATCCCTGTTATAATCCCATGGTACTTTTTGAAATGATTTCTGCTTCTTAAAATCCTACCACTTGTGTTAATTTCCCCAAAACAAACCTATTAGATTAAAAAAAAAAAAAAGTTAAAATTAAATAATAAGCAAACGAAAAGGAGAAATAGCATAAAAGATAGATTGTTCCAGGATACCTCTGTTTGACTATTTGCAATTCTTACAGCTCATCCTGTATATATCCCTCTCTGTTGGTAAACCAGCTATTTAAACCATAGCTGTAACTAACCTCAATAGTCAATGGAGGCATGCAGCCTAAAAAAGGTGGCAGAGATTCTCCTTCATAAGGAGCAATAAAAATAAATAAAAAAAGAAAGAAAGAAAAAACAAAGGAACACATTTATTCAATAATTAGCAGGTCCTGAGGTTGTTAAAAGATGCTGATGTCTTTGTCCTGCCTGCACATGTCTTAATGAAATGCTTTCTTGATGCTGATCCTAAATCTCACCTTTTAGTTAGACCAAATTCTTGGCACTAAAGTTTCCCTGCAGCTTAAAATTCTGCCTTTGAAAATCCTTACAAGCATTTAGTCTTGTAAAAAGGTGCAAGCATCCTGCTCAAGTCTGTGACTCCTTAGCATTATTGTTAAATCTCATACAGAAAGCTCCCACTCTATATCCCTGAGCAGTCTCATTTATCCGGTGACTCACGATATGTGATTATCGAGTTCAGCTCCCCTATTTGACCTGAGATGAATTAAACCTACATTTCAAGCTTCCCAGCACAGTATCTAAGCTATTCACGTGCAGCACACTCTCACCCTGTCTTCTTGAAACCATTTCATTAGGTATAAAATAATTACATATTTATTGAGCCAAAGTTCAAGAATAAGTACTGCTTTTCATCCACTTGTTAGAACATTTATATGGGAGGCAGAGTCCTGATATTCATTTTCTATTCCAATGACTGCTGTAGTATTTTAAATTATTACTCCACACTGGTAGAAACTGGAATTTAGAACAGTCCCTTCCTGTGTAGATGTCCCAGTCATTAGACTTGACACTTAGCTTTGCTCCATCATGGCATACATTCACCAGTGAAAAAAATTAAAAGGAACAAAAAAATTCCTAGGTTATTCCCTCAAAGTGCCCTCACCCCGCTGTTATGTTTTAAACACAGAAATAGATATTCTTTTCCCAAAAGCAGCTAACCTCTGCTTTGCTTTGAAAAGAAAGATCGGAGACTGCATTTCAGGAAAGAATTCAGGAATTCAAATCATGGGAGAACATAACTGTCACCCAAATTGCCAAAATGATATTGCTTCACATTGCCTATCATAAGTTGATCAGACCACCAACATCCACATATCTCTACTATCCACCTCATAGTATATAACTGGAAATTAACAAGACTCTACTTTTTTTTTTTTTTAACCTTTATTTGCTTGTTTTGCTACATTTGTTTCTGTAGTACAGTTGCTTTGAGAATGCAACTTCCACATTCTTTGTGAAAACCTTAAATAGAAAAAATACATTGCATGATGCATAAAAAACTACTATTTTTTACATTAAATATTATGCTGGTTGCATTTTTAGTAGACTGACAAGAACTTCTAATTTGTATTACTTAAAATTTAGACAGAAGGCATTGGAAAAAAATATAGTAGAACTGGATTGTACCCAGAAGAAAAACAGGTCAGGCTAATTAAATGTGTTCACAAGTTACATATTACTTTAATTAGATTGTTAAGAAGAATAGAAAAAGCAGATTTTCTTTTAAAGTTTAATTAGAGGCGGTTCTGTGACTTTTCTTCTGATTTATTTATTAATATTTTTCATATATGCTTTCGATACATTTAAAATTATCAAATGAATTTGTCACTTTAAGAGATAAAATACAAATGTAGATCAACAGCAACTGTTAAAAATGGTATACCATCATATACATGGGTCACCTCAAGTGCATAGAGCTCATGATAAAAATAAAATGTATTGATCATGCGTATAAAAAAAACTTACATAAAACACTGTCCTGGTGTGTCCACAACAAACACTCAATCTACTCATTTCTAAATATAGTAACGATGTTCTAAAGTTTTTTTCTATACAGTGATTCATTCAGAATATTAAGTTCAAGACATCAGAGACAATACATCATCTTCCAAAGAAACTTTTATGACTAACCAAAATGTAAGACACAAGACATACAAATTACAAGGCAGACCAAGCCTCAACAAAACAGATTCTAAGATCACTGGACTTCAACAAAGAAAGCTATAGGGAACACTCCAAGAAATAAAGACAAGTAGCATTCTATCCAAAGACAAGATGAAAAAGGAAAAATAAAGAGTTCAGTTTCTAAGAAGAGAATACAAATAACAACTCCTATTTCCTTTTCGTATAACAAATACATTTCAGATAAACTTATTCCTACTGTCTCTGCGTACCTTTTTCAAATAAGTTTTCCTGAATAAATATTTATGCTTTTACCTACGGTGTGAATAGCTGCCAGTTATTAACAATAATGAACAACACGTTGTTTAATCACCTCTATCTACTTGAAAGTCAAGATATTTAAGACGAATTTTTTCCTTTCAAAATCCTTTGCGAAGGATCTCATACTGTTTCTTTAAGGATTTTTTAATTTATTTTATTTTATTTTATTTTAGTTTAGTTTAGTTTAGTTTAGTTTGACTATTCTAAGATTTTTCTTTGGTTGGTTATCTTGCATTGCCCTTGACTTTAAGGACAGAAGTGAATGGCCAAGGTAAACAGTTATAACGCTTATTTCCATTGTTCGAGACACAGCATTCCTGAGAAGAGAGAGGAAAAAAACTTTTCAGACTCTTCTTTTTCTCTTGAATCAACTCGTAACTTAGTAAAAGCAAATTGGTATGGAGTGTTTGTGCAGTGAATAGAGTAACACATAAACTGCACCCACTGCTACATATATAGACATGTATTTTGATTGTATTGCATAATAAACAAATAAAGAGCAGTTAAAAGCTGTGTAAATCAATAATTTAAAAAGTAAAATTTACAAGAAGATTTGTTTAACGAATTTAATTTCTCTGTATCAAAGTTTTGGTAACTTTTTGGCTGAAGGAAACATAAAAGACTACAGTGAAGGGAGAAATTTATTCTGACCTGTTGACACATTTGGAGTTACTGGAAATATTCACATACCGGGAATACATTCACAATTTAATGGAAAGAATTTTCATAAACTCTTCTGATACAGTGAGATACATTTAAACAACATATTTTGTAATAATACCCAAGTCTAGCTCCTGGCCCCATTATGCTGTGTATGGTAAAAACATCAGTATTATAGTGTGGGTCATATCATTCAGGTGTAATAAACATGAAAGAATACCTGTAACGCTGTTCCTTCCCATCATTTTTTATTTCTTCAAACATAATCTTTCCATCAACTGACTTTGATGTCAATGACCTAAAAGTGTCCAGTTTCATCCAGTCAACCTCAAAAGAATAGTTCAGTCACAGTTTAGAGAAGAATGAGAATTACACAATAAAATCCAGATCACCTTACAGACTACAGCTAGATCCAAGCTTTTCCATTCAATAATATGTCATGGTCCCTGCATGCTTATAGATTGCATATAGGGTCATTCTTAATCTGCTCATTTCCTCCAAAAGCAATGTAGAAATTTGTAGGAGTTGAACATTAGATTCCTTCCTGAATTTAGTTAATTAAGTAACTGAATAATTAAATCAGTTTAGCAACAATGTTAACTATGCAGTAGGTGTATCCTTATCTACAATACCTAAAAATATCTGAGCACTTGAATAATAATTTAATACTTTTACAGGAAAACTGTTTCTGTTTTCCTCAAAATTATTTCACTTCTTCAAAAGCTACCTGACAAAGTCTTGGAATTTAAGTAAGCTTTATTTTCAAGGCAATTATTTCCTGGTCTTATATGACATCCTTAGGAGAGCAGATGATGTTTTAGACATAAAGAATTTTGCTAGCGAAAATGTCTAGTCTCTAAATCTCTTGTTTATACAGCCTGAGTGAGGATAAAGGCAATATACTGTAAGACTTGAGCAATAAATCTTTAATTCATTTGGTAAATACAAGTTTCAAATATATGATTACTGCATTTTCTATTGTTCTCCCACATCTTTTTTATCCCTATGATTCCTGCTAGTTTTACTCATTTACGGGCAGTAATTGACAATCTAATCAAACTGGTGCTCTTAATCTTTACATATTAGTTAGAAATGCTTAATGTTTGTACTTAAATATTAAAAAAAAATTTCAAATGCTGTGTAAGTACAGGTACTAGTTTTAATCATGTCATTCAGCCACTCACCAGCCTCTTGGAAAATGGAATAATTCATCTATAATAATTAAATATATTAAGACTATTTAAGACACTTAAAAATAAACAAATACACAACAATAACAACAACAACCACCACCACCAAAAAAAAACCCAAACAAACAAACAGGTGAAAGCATTTACTTTGGGAGTGGAAAATGTAAGAATCAAATTTGTTCACAGTGTAGACCAAAGGAAAAACACATAAATTAATAGAGTTTTCTGCTGACTCTGATATGTATTGAAGCACAGTAATTAACGTTACATGCATTTAAAAAGCTCCAACCATCTTCTTTTATATTAGATACCTAGCAAGAATGAATTGCTTAATTACATATGCTTTGCAACACCATAGGGGGGAAAAAAAGAATACTTGGAAGAAGTAAGGCAGTAAGTTGGATACAGAAACCCCTGAACAGTTTCTGGGTTGCGTTGCTGAAATGCTTTCATTAGTTATAACTAACTGGGAACAGATCACAGCTGCTTCTTTGATTTTAAATTAAGCTAAGCATCATGTTCCACAGACTCTGTAAGAAAATGGGAGAGATGGGGGTTTCCAGCTACATCAATGGGGCTAATAAAACTAGAAGACAGTATTTCCCCCAACAAAATCACAATCACTTATCTTTAGAGCACCATAGGCACAAAAATACTTCTACAAATCATTGTGATCATTTAAAAATTTCTACACCACTGGCAAAGAATGCTAGAAGAGTCTTTGATAGCCTTTTCAAAGTATTTGTAGCAAATTCTGGCTGCACTGGAAAAAAAAAAAACAAAAAACAAAAAACAACACACCTGATTCTATTTCACTTCTATCCGTATTTTTATAATTACCTCTGTCATATTATATGATCTACGTCCAGTGTAACAAGGAGTCTGGTAAATCTACAAAACAAAATAATTCTAAAGAAAGTTTTGATTCAGACTGAAAGATCTGTGAGTTTGAATCATTAACATTAAAGTTTAATTAGTGCACAGTAATTCACTGCGTATAACCAGTTATTACACTAATTTTGGACTGACTAACACCCACTGTTTCATTAAAAGGTAATTTAGTCTCCCAGGATAAAAGGCAAAGAAGCCCTACCTAGGTAATTTTCTGTGCCTAATATTCTTTCGAGCTATAAGTGCCCTTATCTGAGAAGAACATCAGAAGCACACAATCTAAGGCTTTGTATTGGAGTTTTTGGGGCCATTACAGTTCCGCTTCAACATCACATCCACCTCTTCACACAGGATCCTGTAGCTGCACTTCAGAAGAGGGTCAGGAATGAAAGGGGCTCAGTCAGATGGTTGCTAAAGGACAATATGTCCTGGGTCTTTCATACCTTACAAATTCTGAGTACCTGCTCTTCAAATATCCAGAGGACTTTACACTGCATAAAGGAATCCATTCTCATTCTGCATGCTATTTCATCTCTTTAAGGACACATGTAATATCCAGAGATTCCCATCTCCTAAGACATTGCTATTCTGAACATGTCCAGATGTCTCTCAGAATTTACAGTTTTGCACCTGTCTTCTATAAATCCAGTTAAAATGAATAAAATAGTTGTTCATCAACCAGAGTTGCTTGAGGCAATCTGATGTGTTCTGAACAGATGTAGAAGACCAGGTTTTCTGTTAAAACAGACCACAAGGATTTTTAGATGTAATGAATGAGGGTTCAATTATTTTCTTTGCCTGAAATGATGCAGGTTTCCTGTTCTTCCCTGCTAACTCCCTTAACACTCCAGGATGATGTGCTCTACAGGAGGATATTGCTAGGAGCAGAAGCTAGCAGTAAGAATTTCAGACTCTTTTCACATTGCATAAATAAAGACTAACAGAAGCAAAAAGAGCATGGAAATTTTCATGGTGCTCTATCCTGCTGATTAGGATGCTCACTCAGGCTGTTTTAGCACCTGAATCAATTAATCTTTCAGTTTTTACATCAACTAGTAACTGTTCAGGAAAGAAAAATAAAAAATGAAAAAAAATTGTAGCACAAGTCATTTTGTTTTTCTCATGCCATATGCCTTCTCTCATGTTTTCTTTCCCTCTTAAAAACAAATCTGTAATTAAATACACAAATAAAATAGCTTTAGCTGGAATATGTGACTAATCAGGGACACTGAGGACCTGGTGGTAAAGATCTTAGCAGAATCTTTCATCCTGGTGGCTAAAAGATGAAGGTTTATACCAGTTAAAAAAAATTCAGAGGGAAAATTACATGTGCTGTTTTCCCTGAACTGTTAGATAAGAAGAAAGTACGTACTTCCCATCTCTGGCTATCATTTGGTAGCTGAAGATGCAGATTATCTTTTGGGTGGTGATGGATGCTACAGTTATGAATTCCATGTGGAAGAAAATCAGTTTAAGAAAATTAGTATAAGAATTAGTTTAAGAAAAGGCCAGGTCCTATCTGTAGCATTTCCTGCTGACTAACCCTTGAAAGTGATTGTTTATTATGTTGGCTGTAATTAATCCTGTATTATGGAATCCATCCATTCTCCTAATTGTTTAGAAGGCCTCTCTGAGGTGGTACACGCTTTTTCAGTAGTCAGGCTTAAAATTTAGGTTCCTTGTTACTCCATGCTGAGGCAAGAAAAAAATAACATATAGAGTTAAGTACATTTTATTTCTATTTCTATCACATCTATATGTGCAGTTTGACATTAAGCTAATGAGTAATAAGATAACCATTTGCTAGAACTACCAGAATTTCAAGATTATTCTAATGACTCTTCATTCAATTTTTTGATTAATTTGTTTTGATAACTTATGCTATGTCATTACTGCCTTGGGTAAAGGTAGAAATTTCCGTACCAATGTTAGGGCACCAGAACAGACACACTCTATCTTTAAAATGTATTGTTGTGGGTTGACCCTGGCTGGACACCAGGTGACACCAAAGCCACTCTATCACTGCCCCCCATCAGCTGGGCAGGGAAGAGAAAATATAATGAAAGGCTCGTGGGTTGAGGTAAGGGCAGGGAGAGATCACTCACCAATTACTGATATGGGCAAAACAGACTCGACTTCGGGAAAATTAATTTAATTTATTACCAATGAAATCAGAATAGGGTAATTAGAAATAAAAACTAAACCTAAAAGATATTCCCTCCACCCTTCACGTCTTCCTGGGCTCAACTTCACTCCAAATTTCTCTACCTCCTCCCCTCCAGCTGCACAGGGAGAGGGGAAATGGAGGATGCAGTCAGTTCATCACACATTGTTTCTGCTGCTCCTTCCTCCTCAAGGGAAGGATTCCTCACAATCTTCCTCTGTTCCAGCATGCAATCCCTCCTACGGGAGACAGTCTCCACAAACTTCTCCAACACAAGTCCTTCCCACAGGCTGCAGTTCTTCACAAATTTCTCCAACATGGGTCCCTTCCCCCAGGTGCAATCCTTCTGGAACAGACTGATGTGGTGTGGAGGATCACAAGTCCTGCCAGCAAACCTGCTCCAGCATGGGCTCCTCTCTCCCCGGGTGCACAGGTCCTGCTAGGAGCCTGCTCCAGCGCAGGCTTACCACAGAGCCACAGTCTCCTTTGAGTGCATTTAGCTACTCCGGCGTGGGGTCCTCCATGGGCTGTAGGTGGATACCTGTTCCACCATTAAGCTTCATGGACTGCAAGGGGTCAACCTGTTTCACCATGATCTTCATCATGATCTTCACCATGATCTTCACCATGGGCTGCAGGGGAATCTCTGCTGCAGTATTTGGAGCACCTCCTCCCCCTCTTTCTTCACTGAC
The DNA here is from genome assembly GCF_009769465.1 of Tauraco erythrolophus. Lineage (NCBI taxonomy): Eukaryota > Metazoa > Chordata > Aves > Musophagiformes > Musophagidae > Tauraco > Tauraco erythrolophus. Next base: position 50,129,700 of record NC_141468.1, read on the forward strand.
TACTGACAACTGCAGAGTTGTCTCTCTCACATATTCTCACTCCTCTCTCTGGCTGCAATGGCTGTTGTGCAGTAACTGCTTCTTCATTTTAGATATGTTATCCCAGAGGCACTACCACCATCATTCATGGACTCAGCCTTGGCCAGAGTGAGTCTGCCTTGGAGCTGACTGGCACTGGCTCTACTGAACATGGGGGAAGCTTCTAGCAGATTCTCACAGAAGCCAACCCTGTATCCCCCCTCACTACCAAAACCTTGCCACACAAACCCAATACATGCATAAAAGACAACTGTGCCATAAAGATCCTGAAGTTAAGATATTATATGGCACTGTTATTGAAGATATGACTTTAGACAGAAACTACTGAAAAGAACTGTGCATTCCTATTTTATGCACAAAAAAAGATCCTTGAAAAGTATACTGATTACATTTTTTATGAGTTATTTCAGCTCTTGTTGCACAAAGAACATCGCAACAGATCAAGGCATAAGAGTGTCTGCAGACCGCGCATTTCTTTGGCTCACTTCTTAATTACTCTCCCTGAAGAGAGGTATAATTGAGCTGTTAGTTTTGCATGGTACACAGAAGTATATAAGAAAACAGAGTTTGAAATGAGAATACTTGAAATACTTAATGGGCATGATGATTGGTGCAGTTATTTAGAGATAATATTAATAAGAGGATTGGAATGTTTAGAAAGGGATTCCCTGGATCCTTAAATATTCATGCTGGTTTATGAAAGTTTAAATGCATAATTTAGAGTTTCTATAATGTAAGTTAAAAAGCTTTCATTCTCTATTCATATATAACTGAAAACTAAAGGAAAGACCTGATTGCTCAGATGGATTTTTATGAATTCTGCACAAATTACTTTAAGTAACGAGTTTAAAGATCTTTCAGGATTCGTCTCCACATATCAAAAGTGAGAATTTATAACTCTTCGACACAAATATGTTTCAGCACACACAGAAAGCGTTCAGTGTACAGAGGATTCAGGCATCCTGAACTTTGAACCCTTTGTTGGTTTAGACCACTTGAAAAGCGAGTCCGCTGAAGAAAAGTAGACATCCAGAGTCCTTTAGATATTGGACAGCGACTCACAGTCTACATTCCCCACACAGAAACCACCATTTACCTCTATTAACCCAGTGTATTCAAATATCTGCATCTTTTGAGTTGCTGTATTAGTTGGCAATATGTAGAAACACCTGTATATTGCCTCTCTGGTGCACATATATACAAAAATGTCAACCTTAGCCCTTATATTAGAGGTAGTACAAGTGAAGAGAGCTGGATAATTTGTGGGTGTTTAAGATGTCTCATGACAAGTACTTAAAAGTGTCATGACATATGCTTCTGCAAATACTGTCTTCTATATTTAGATAAGATCTTCTTGCTTATGTTTCAGTTTTATAAATGTAGATAACTTGGCATGCATCTGAAGGTTTCACTTTAATGAAGATTTTCATATACATAGCTTAAAATTTCTGTATCATATGGAAGCATGTCAACATTGACTTTGATTTTCTCATTATGACCCCAAAAAGCCAACATGCTTTCAAGATCCTGTAGTATAAGACCTTTCAGAGTCCTCTAGTACATGTACACTGCTGGCCAATTCAATGAGTGATGTTGCATATTGTTTTCCACTGGGGTTTTTCTTGAACTATTGGTAGAATAGCTGAGGTAGACAAGGGGTCAAGATGATATACGCGAAAACAAGTCCACAGCTTTTCCCAGGCACGGATTGTGTGATGCACTTGATAGTTTCTGTTCAGGAAGGATATTATCTGAACTTTGCCTTCTGCCACCCCCACATAGGTTCACTAGTGCCTCTTTCCAGTTAAGCCCTGTGCATGTAACTCACCACAAAATTGAGACCAGACTTTAAAAACAGTTTCAGCTGCTGCTGCTCTTTGAGGAGTGTTGACTGAAGAGTTTCTCCTTGGCAGCAGCTGGAAATGGAGCTAGCATTTGAGGGAAACATGATAACCTCTTAGAGCCTCCGACAGGCTGAGTAATAGACAGGGGAACATGGCTATGAAAGTAAGAAAGTTTTTCCCCTGATTTTAGCAACATTTGCTATGGCGTGATTCTTTCTTCCTATGAAGAACTTCCTGTTCGCTGAAGCTTGTACTGCATTAACATCTTGCTGTACAGGAAGAAATATGAGTGTGTCAGCACCTTATGGGAAACTGATTTGGCAATTGGCAATTATAAAGAAGGAGCAGAAGTACAGAGGGAAGCACCAAGAGGAGGGGAGGGGAAGTTGTTTAATGTACTGTACTGACTTGCATCTTCATTCTGATGTTTTTCAGGTAGGAGGAAAAGAGGAGAGTAGACATCTACATGCAATTGCTCTAGTCAAGAGCTCAGATGTCTATACTGTCTTCCAATTTTATACAACAATTAGACTTTTGTTCAGGGATAGATGAGTCATTATTAAATACAGGAGCCCTGCTTTGGTAGAGAGATGCAGTCTACCTTTAGCTATGTACTTTAGTCAGATAGATTAAATCCTGTGATGGCAATATCTACTTGGTTTTATCTATGAGGCCATTCAGCTAGCAATGTGGCTGGTAAAACTCTGTAGCAGACAATTGTGTATAACATTTTTTCATGAGATAGGCAAAAAAAAAAGACTTGCCTTTCGTTCTGAGCATAAGCATTTCAAACAACGAAAGTTTCGAATATTATACAGCTCCCAAATTCATGATCTGGTCTGAACAAAAGGCCATCTAGAAATGCATGGTTAATATATAAAAACAGGTAAACATCTTCAGCAAAACTGGGCTTCCAAAGTGAAAAAAAAAAAACAAAAAGGCATTAAGCTTCAGCCTCTTTCAAAAAATGTACAATGATTAAAAAACAAAACAAAACAGACAAACAAACAAAAAAATAACTAACAAAAAATCTGTAAATATTTTCTAGAATAGGATCAAACTCTTTAGCTCTTTCTATGCTCGTCAGTGCCTCATGATCTAAGTTTCAGCAGCAGAGCAGCTGTTGAAACACACACAGTATCAGACACACAAATAAAAAACAAAGTACATTTTGTTACACTGTCATAGAAGATTTTTTTTAATGAAAAAATCATGTTTGACTAAATTCTTTAATTCTTTTCCATAATTCGGATTTATTTTGCTGAAGGTTGTAATGTTCATCCAGACGTCATTCGCTTCTCATCACACTCAGTTCTTTTCTTTTTAAAATAACTTCAGAAGAACATCTGCAGTTAACAGGAAAAGATAGAAAAGCACATAATACTTCTCAGTGTGCTGATTCAGCTTGAGATTGGAGAGAAAGATTTGGTGCCAATTTTGCCGTACGATTAAACAATAATAAGCATATTTGGGCGAGAAAACAGCAATGTGATATTGAAAAGAGCTTAAAGAGCTGAATCTGTAGATCTATAACACCAGAAAGCTTATAACTTTTATTGTTACTATAGTTGATGGATTTTTTTCTTGCAGTTTTTGAGTATCAGCTAGAGGTTCTATATGTCTTCTGGAAAAAGTCTCAGTGACACTTGTATGTGAGAGCTTATTTCCAGTACTTGCAGTTTAGATGGATAGAGGAAATGACGTGTAGGCCTAAACTCCCCTTTCACTGATACACTTTATGTAAAAATTTTCATATTTACAGAAAGAGCCTCTTGAATACCTGTAATTCCTGTAACAAATAATTACTTTGTAGATTAGTCAAAATATCATTTCTCATACGTGACACATGAAATGAGCAATCCCAAGAGAATTATAGAAGAAAAAAATAAAGAAGCCTTTTTAAAGAGCTCAAGATAAACCATTTCTCGCATTCATTGAACTGCATGCTGCAGTTGCTGTGAAAACTGCCCAAGCCATCCCGATAGTTTTGGTTCACAGATGCTACCCTTGCTAACACCTCTTATGCCAATTTGGCTGTACTGTACTGACCAAGTACATATCTGTAAATTATGAAGCTGAAGGACTGTTTTTTGTTAAAATCTATCTTGGACAATAGAAATATTATCTACAACCCACTGCTAATTAGCATAAACTGTGGACTGCTGTACCTACACCTTATGGCTAAAATGTCACCTGTACAGACAGAAATATTTTTTTAAGTCTGAAAGATTTTAATCTATGATGATCCACTCATAGCAGTCACATTGTGATTTATTTTGCATCCATTGCAATTGCACATGCTTACAGAAGGAATACTGTAACCAAGTTTTCTGAAACATCTATACTTTAACCTATGTTACTGAAATAATATTAGTGGGTTCAAATAACTCATTTGGCAGTCAAATGTACTAATTTTTTTCTGGAATGGGGTACTTCAATACCCTTAAGGACTTACAAATTAATTCTGATTAATAGAAGAACAAAAGTAAGTCTAATTACAAGCAGTAAAAAATGTATTATACAGGAGTTCAAAGCTTGCATTCATTTAATTGACTTTAAATTATTTCTATAACCTTATTGCTATAGAGATTTATGTCTCTGATTTTAAATTAAAAAGTAATTAAAACACTTATCTACTATCTGCACATTACTTTGCTTTTAGAGATTGCAAAATATAAAAGATAAGCTGAAACTATAAAACTTAGAAAGAGGTTCATGCTACAGCACTCAGAGTAGGTAAGCATTGAGCCAAAAACGACATCCTCAAGAACTCTGTTATTAAGTAGTTGTCACTCTCTCCCAGAGCTTTGAGTAAGTGCATTTATTGTTGAGAACCTTGAAGCTTGTCTCGTTTCAGACACTTTTTGTTTAAATAATGCTACATGTTCTCTCCAATTTAGAGATAAGGGTGTTGCGTGGGACAGTGTCAAATGCTTTGCACAAGACCAGGTGGACGATGTCAGCTGCTCTACCCTTATCCACCAACACTGTAATCCCTTCATAGAAGGCCACCAAATTAGTCAGGCAGGATTTGGCCTTAGTGAAGCCATGCTGGCTGTCACCAATCACCTCCTTATTTTCTATGCACCTTAGCATAGTCGCCAGGAGGATCTGCTCCATGATCTTGCCGGGTACAGAGGTGAGACTGACTGGCCTGTAGTTCCCTGGGTCTTCTTTTTTTTTCGTTTTTAAAGATGGGGGCTATGTTTCTCCTTTTCCAGTCACTGGGAACTTCACCAGACTGCCACAACTTCTGAAATATGATGGATAGTGGCTTAGCAACTTCATCTGCCAATTCCCTCAGGACCCGCGGATGCACCTCATCAGATCCCATGGACTTGACCTTCAGGTTCTTTAGATGGTCTCGAACCTGATCTTCTCCTACAGTGGGCGGTTCTTCATTCTCCCAGTCCCTGCCTTTGCCTTCTGTGACTATGGCTGTGCAGCTGGAACTCTTGCCAGTGAAGACTGAGGCAAAGAAGTCATTGAGAACCTCAGCCTTCTCCATATCCCGGGTAGCCAGGTCCCCCATTTCCTTCCAGAGAGGGCCTACATTTTCCCTAGACCTCTTTTTATCACTGACATGTCTATAGAAGTTTTTCTTGTTGCCCTTGATGTCCCTGGCCAGATTTAACTCTATCAGGGCTTTAGCTTTCCTAACCTGATCTCTGGTTGCCCGGACAATTCCCAGGCTACCTGTCCTTGCTTCCACCCTCTGTAAGCCTTCTTTTTGTGCCCGAGTTGATCCAGGAGCTCCTTGTTCATCCATGCAGGCCTCCTGCTGTTCCTACCTGACTTTCTCTTTGTTGGAATGCACCACTCCCGAGCTTGGAGGAGGTGATCCTTGAATATTAACCAGCTTTCTTGGGCCCCTCTTCCCTCCAGGGCTTCATCCGATTGTACTCTACTGAGGAGATCCCTGAAGAGGCCAAAGTCTGCTTTCCTGAAATCCAGGGTAGTGAGCTTGTTATGCACCCTCCTTGCTTCCCTAAGGATCTTGAACTCCACCATTTCACGGTCACTACAGCCAAGGCTGCCCTTGAGCTTCACATTCCTCACAAGCTCCTCCTTGTTAGTGAGAAGAAAGTCCAGCATAGCACCTCTCCTCATTGGCTCCTCTACCACCTGAAGAAGGAAGTTTTCGTCCATGCATTCCAGGAACCCTCTGGATTGCCTATGCCGTGCTGTATTGTCCCTCCAACAGATATTGGGGTGGTTGAAGTCCCCCAGGAGGACTAGGGCTCATGAACGTGAGGCTGCTCCTACCTGTTTGTAGAGGGCCTCATCCATTCAGTCCTCCTGGTCAGGTGGCCTGTAGCAGACTCTCACTATAATGTCACCTGTCCCTGTCCTCCCTTTAATCCTGACCCATAAGCTCTTAGTTTGTTCCTCATCCGTCCCCAGGTGCAGCTCCATGCACTCCAGCTGGTCATAGACACAGAGGGTGAGACCTCCTCCTGTTCTCCCCTGCCTGTCCTTCCTAAAGAGCCTGTGTCTTTTCATTCCAACATTCTAGTCACAGGATTCATCCCACCATGTCTCTGTGATGCCAATAAGATCATAACCTTGCAGGCATGCACACACCTATAACTCCTCATAATTATTCCCCATGCTAATGTGTTTGCACAGAGACATTCAAGTTGGGCCCCTGATGAATCTGACTTACTGGCTGGAGTGTCTGGAATTCCTTTCTGCTGCTCTTCAGGTGCTCTTAGCTTATCTTGATCAAGCTCGATATTGTCCTATTTCCCCTTCAAGTCCATGCCACTAATAAAGAAAACAAAGTCCTCTATGTAAACAAAACTTTCATGACGCTCATAGTATCAGTAGAATGCACAGGGAAGAGTTGATTGTAAGCAAAAAGCTTTGCATCCATGTAAAATAACACAGTGAATGGAGAACTGGGCACCTTCTGTAATTTTCTTCTGCAGTTTGTTCCATCTGAGAGAGTGGAAATTCTTGTGCTAGATCTTTTTTTTATATTTTGTTGGTGATATTAAATGTGATGGAAAAGTTCTGAAGAGAGATTTTCTCCTTCTTGTTTTTTGAACTGTGAAATCTTATTGTTCACATCAGTAAAAGAATGATAACAGCTTGGATACACCCTGAAGGTAGAACTGCTTAAAATACTTCTTAAGGATTCTTTCTGTATAAAGTGGAATTTATGTACTGATGTTGATGTTGCAATAGGACAGTAAGTATATTAAAGGCGAAGTACCAGTAAAGCAAGCTTCTTCACTGAAAAGGAAGACAAATAAAGTCGGATCCTCTTTAATTGCTGTGATGTTTTATAGTTCCTTTTCTGCCTTATGGAAATACTATCTTTAGAATGAAAGATGAGCTCTATTTTCCACTCTGCTGGTTACTGAATATATTGTTTAATAAACAGAGTTGCAGTGAGAGGTGTTGATCAGGACATTCTTGTACATGTTTCTGCACATGCAGGCTCTTGAAAGTAGAAAGCAAATAAAGGAAATTTGCTATTTTTTCTCTAATACACCATTAGAATGACAGTAAATAATTAGTCTTCTGAAAATCCCATGAATTCACACAGAGAAGGAATAATGAGTTTATCTTAATATGTAAAGAGTTTATAGAAGTATACATAAGACTGAATTTTAATATTTATCTCCTGGCTACGCAAAACATAGCAGCTTTTTCCCCTTTTATTCTCTTTCTCTCTCTGTCTCTCTCTCTCTTATTTTCTTTTTCAATTTTAGTTATTAGTAGTAATCTGCATCTATAACAGTAACTGCAAAAAAGGTGATTTTACCCCCTACCACTGCTTGGCAAGACTTAGTATAGAGCATTTAAGTTATCAGAGCTGAACCTGCATGTTCATTCAGAGCACTGAAATCAGCAATTGTGGAAAACATGTTGCATTTACCCCACCAGGCCTTCAGCCTGCCACATAATTCAATTAAACTATAGGAATGTAAAGTCCTATAAATAGGAACTTTCCTACTCGAGATCAATGCATATATTACTATAAAATATCTCACTTTTAAACAGGGTTGAAGTATTTTTTTATTCAAATCCAACTGATTGCTTATTTACATGAAGATCTGATACTTTATTATAAATAGTTTACATTTATTTTAAAGAATTGCTGGGAAAAATATGTTTCAAAATGAATGAACAGTTAAATACTAAAATCTAGATTTCTAATTATCCATGTACATGAGATAAATTCATCTTTATAAAAATAAAATAACTCTGTAGAGCACAGCCAAAAATTGCAAAATGAACTAGACTAAAACGTCATCAGGAAAAATGTACTTAAAATGAAACATAGTGTACTGAAACAAAAGTCCTTGGGAACAAAGGCTTAGCTAATAGAATTCTGGTAACCATTGCAGCATCTGACAAGGTAAATGTACTTGATCCTATCCAAACTAGAATTGCTCCAAGGAACAGAAATAAGACCTGTGGTTACAGTTTCTGTTACAGGGAGCCCATCACCCGCAAAAAATTTCTTCAGAGTAGGATGATATGTATACAAAGGAATGTATGTTACCACCTGCTGTTGTGTTATTGCTGCTATTTACAAAATACATGCATTCAGGTTTAATATTCAGAGTATCTGGCAGAAAAATTGTCTATGAAATATGTTATGAATGGAAAACACTTCCCAGTTCTCCTTCCTGGTAACTTCTTAAAAGAAATTCACCTATTATAAAACAATTCTTGTTATTATTGACTACCAAAGAAATGAAAGCAACTCTTTATTTTGTCATTAGTTTTGAGTAAACGTATTTATTCTGACCTTAATAAGGTAATATATTGAAACCCCAAATACCGTATCTAAACTGTCACGAAAGAAAAAAAGGACAGGAAGAGATACTACTGTTTGCAATACAAAGTGAATTGTGACATTGGATCTGCAGGACTTTGACAGCACTCTGTGAATTTGTGACAGAGGTAAAAAAGCATCCCACTACTTCACATAAAGTGATTAATTTTCTTAATTGTACCTCTTTTTTAAAAAAAATCTTTCCTTGTTTTATTATAGCTTGCTCTCATTGGCTCCATGTATGCAATACAGCTGCCTAGCATAGAAGGGGTACAAATGTAGTTCTCAGTGTTGTCCCATAATCATTTCTGTAGCATGGGCAGAGTTAACAGAGGTAAGTGAATCTTCCAGACTCTCTATATATCAGGAGAGAATGTTGCCTTTAGGTATTTTCATGAATTTGACTAAAGGAAATGCACTATAGCTTGTGTGGAAGCTTTGTATAGGACAGGGAGCCTTAAACAGTTAATCAATTAAATCATAAGAAAAAATTCAACTATGTAGGATCACGTTTGCCAAGAAAGGATAAGACAGCACGGTAAGGATTGCCAGTGGATCCAAACACAAGACCATGAGTTGTCTTTGTCAATTTGTGCTCATTACTAGAAAACAAAAGCTGCCATTTCTAGTGAGGCAACTAGCACCTCAAACTCTAATCAATGTTTAAGAGAAGATTTAAAAAAAATCCAAAGGGACTTAGGAACCTCAAATGCCTATTTTATTAAAAAATAAGATTTTTGGAACTATGGTCTAATTGAAATATATGTGACTGGGCTTTTGTTTCTTCTACAATTTTAGAGTTCATATCTTTGATCCCTTCTGCAGATTTTAAGAAGAGATAAAGAAAGCGGAAATCAGAAATTTACTTTCTGATTATTTTTACCTCCCATTAGAAACAATAATGTATCCTGGACAGTATTTGGGTTTTCTAAGAAAGTTGCCAAAAGGAATAGATCAGAGCTTTATACTAGGAGATTTAACCACATCTCTTCTTCTCATCTTCTTGTTATCCTGTATTATAAATAGCAATAGTTTCAGACTCTTCTGCTCTCCTCCATTTAGCCTCAGGAAATATAATTGAACCAGAATTTTTTTTTCCCTTGAGAATATTTAGTGGCACAACTGACAGAAAATGCGATTTAGTCTGCATTCTTTGAAATGCTCTACGTTCCCTGGTGAAGTTCTATATGACTGTTTTGTATGACAAAGAAAATTTTCTGAGCTGGAAGCTTGTGCTTGATATAAGAGTTCAGAGGTCAGGCTACAGTTAGACCAATGTTTTATCAGTGTCTAACAGAAATAAATATTAATCTGAAATTAATATTCTGAAAAAGAATCCAAAATTTCTTGTCTGCTTGCTGTTGAATACCACAGCATACTACAATCAAGAAAATACATTTTTGATCAGATGCTCATGGATTCTACGTTTGTGGGTTCTTTATCACAATATTTTTCCAGTCTAAACTTGAAGGTTGGAAACTCGCAGTATTCAAACTGAAGTTCTGATTAATTCTTTTTTATTCTTTCAAACAAAGTATTATCATACTGCTACTAGGAAATGTAAAATTCAGATAATTTTAATAAGATAGCGGGAGAAGATTTCATTCTCACTATTCCCAGAGTTCAAGTACAAGAAAGCTGTGTTCCTAAACTCTGATTATTCAGTGAGTACTGTCAGTCATGAAAACCTAGGACACTAAAACATAAGTTCAGGCAGCTCCAAAATCTGCCTAAACAAATTTAAGGCCAGAACAATAAGATGACTGAGAAAGATCCATGCTCAAATCCTCCATTCCTGAAACCCTGTCTTCAATAAAAAGTTGTTATTAGCTATCTAATTAGCGTTTTCTTGGCAATGACAAATCTGGATGAGAAGAAATTATGAATTTTTCTTTGTATCACACAGTATAAAATATACAGCATGTGCACAGCATGATCTTAGTATACTAACAGGAAAAGATGAATTTTATATCAGAAATATTTTTTCCTCAAAAAGAATGTTTCACTATCCTTTTAAAATGTTTAAACATGAGAACAATAATTTCATTTCTGTGCTAGCTTCACCTTCTTTTCTCTACTATAGAAAGAGTTAATTAGTTTCTGTTCAGAATCTAGAAATGACAATACAAAACACATAAGGAAATTTTTTTTATGTGTTAAATTACAGTATTTGTTAAAAGTCTTAAGTACTAATTTCCTTTTATTACTTTTCATAAATGCTCCTTTAGCATCTTACAACTATCAATTTAAAAGATATTCTGCTGCAGCAGAAGATTTCAGTCAGGACTATACACTTCTGTAATATTAAGGGTCTCTGCCCAGGTACTGGTCATTGCAGAACAAGCACCCTCATTTAATCTTTTACCTTTTTTAAAGTAAAGGCATCAATTTCTACTTAGTTTCCTTACAAGGCAACTAATTCTAAAGGATTTATCTCAGGCGAGAGAAATAAGGACTATAGTACTTAGGAAGCAGGTTTTCACATTACAATATTTGTCCTCAGGAATACTGACATAAGAGACAAGAAAAAAAAAAAAAGATATAAGCAATTTCTGAAAGAAGTAACAGCATGACAGTAAAACACACTTTTGGACCTGCAAGCCTATATATTTGGTTAAACAGCTCTGGTTAAACTATCTAATACGAAGATGTTCCATAATATTGTAGTGAAGTGTAGGAAAGGCAAAAGAGATGATAATGTGAATTCTATTTAGCTTGATATAGTCTCTAAAATTTTCAAATATTCCAGTATCTTTCAGATCTTTTCCATCTTCTGTAATGAGATTTTCCAACATATTTTCTCAAAAGATTCTTCTGTTAATAAACATGATGAAGTCATCCGTGACCTGGTATAGTAACAAAATAAAAATAAAATAAAAAAAAAAAAACAGATCACAAAAAATTGAATTTAGGTCCTTTTAGACTCCATATTACAATCTGGTTTTTGAACTTACCAGGCACAAATAGAAATTTTCATCTACATAATTTTCTTTGTAAACTTTGTCAAAGGGTAATGGAAACATGTAATTCTTCTTCTTCTGTACATTTAAACTGTGAGTTAAATTTAATTGAAGATTATATGAAAACATCTGATCAAGAAACAATATTTTAAAATTATTTTGTCCAATTCATGTTAAAAATCTTTTTAATTTTGTTGCTTGTTGGGTAATACTAGCATATGTTCAGTATGAATTCTGAACAAGTTCAGTTATATTCCTATGATTCCTGCTATGTTATCTTTCACAGTACAAAGAAAATTTTTTTCCAAGAAAGTTCAAGTTCTAATTTATCTCTTGACAAAAACAATGTAAACTCTTTACCTCATATATAAAACTGGATATGGTTTAAACAGAATTTCATTAAAACATGCTTGATGGTGTTCTCAAAATTATGGTATGAAAGGATGTACTAAAAAAGTTATGGCAGGGTATTCACATAAATAAAAATTAATCTTATTTTAAAGGCTTGATAGCACACATCTTTTCTATAGCCTTCCTTTGCCTTAGAATTTTTTTAATTCTTTAAAAAAAAAAAAATTGGTACATTTCTAAAGTTTCAGAGAAAATAGCTGACACTTACCTTATTAAGTACATCATCACATAGCACAAATCCTGTCCAAAAATCTGCACAGATCTATTGCTCTATTACTGTACTCAAAGTAATCAGAAAATGATAAATATCAATTTTGTGCATAAGAAATTTCTAACCTTGGTCAATAGAAACCACACTAGATTTTACGTATGAAAGTATTGTAGATATCCATTACACTAGCTTACTAAACAATAAACATTGAAGAGTAAACTGGGTTGTTTCTGTTTGGAAGAAAATACATAATCTTGCATTTGAAATATAAAACATACATTATACTTTACAAACATTAAACATTTTAGATAAAAAAACCACAGTAATTATTTCATTCAAAAATGTTGAATTGTTAAAAGATTTAAGAGTAATGTTCAGGTAAAAAAATTTGAAAGATGAAATTACTTGATGGCTATAAATAGAAAAGTAAATAGGAGAGAAAAACAAGTTTTTTCATTTTTATTCAGTGTTTATTACATTTCTGATGTAATTTCAAAAACACGGGGAAAAATAGTGTAATATACTTTTTCTTAAATTTTAATATAAATTAGTAAGGAAATAAACATCCTTCCCAAAATTTGAAAAGTGTGTTTTATAAGAGCAGGACCCATTAAGAAAAAATACAAGTATATAAAATATTGGGGGAAATTTGGCTTTTCTTTAAAAAATGCATCAAGATCATAATGACAACCAAGTGAAAATATGGTAACGTAATTATCTCTCATTATTGTTATTTTCAAAGAAACAACTTCTTTCTCCAAGACTGAACACCACCTACACTTGTCCCTTATCTTAAAGATCATCTAGCTGATTTACAGCTTATGCTATTCACCGTCAGCTTCATGGTAGCACTCAAACATCGTGACATCTCAGGTTTGCCAACCTGATGTCAAATTCCTTGGTAGACAGATACGTTTCATAGTACTCAACAACATGAAAACATCAAAGTAATTGGTGGAACAGAAATATTGGTTACTAACAATATCATTGCTGATCATTACGGTGAAGCCACCAAAGGTACCATGTCTGTTGCTCATCTTCAACAGTCACATTTCACAGTTCTTTAGCATGATTTTAGAACACTTTAATAGGCCATTGAAAAGCAGGAAATATAGCTTTTGCTAAGTGAGCATCAATGAATTTTGCAGATCTTCCTATGCTGTTTGTGGTGCTACCTTGGAAGCCCTTCACCGTGGCTGGTGAATATTATTTTTCTGGTCAATATTACCCTTATATTCATTAAAACTGAATTCATTACCATCTGAAAGTGAAAACTACTTCATATTTATTTCCAGCATCTTGGAAACACATTTTTGAAAGAGACAAACATGTAAAAGGCTAAAGAACATTAAAAAGTCTACTATGGGTTAGACCGAACCTTCCCAGTCTAAACCTTTTTTATGCAAGTGACCAGAAAGACACTGGGAAATTTAGCATTGAAACAGATAAAAGTAAGCCTTGAGCTCCAAAAAAAGGTATTCTCAGTATCAATATTGTGCCACACAACATAAGAAGTTACATACTGTACTCAAGGGTCACAAAACAGCTGTCTGAGCATTGAGATATCCAACTAAGTCAGCAATAAGAAGTAATAAAATAAGATATATGCCTGAAGTACTTTTTCTTGCTTGGGTTTAGGCATATCAGGTTGAGCTCAGGCATCGGTATGCAAGGATGCATAGTTTCTACCTAACTCGCAGACAGCTTGGAGATACATCCCTAGCAATCAGCTTTACAAATACATTAGTACGTTTTCAGCCATTTAAGAATTTTCATATGTAATTTTCATGTTTGTAAGTGCTTTCTTAGATATGACCTTTAATGATGTTCTCACTGACAATCATATCAAAGTTTACCATTTCTTGTTCAATCAGATTTGCCTACCAATTGCAGCAACTCATCAAGGCAGTTTAGTAAAGCGGTGTTTCAAGGTCACAAAACATAATGGTGTCCAGTTTCATATCACTAACAGCTACTTTATCTAGCTCGTAAATCAACTGATTCTGCCAATACTTAACAATGTTTGAGACAATAGACTTGCTAAATAAATGCAGACAGACATAATTGTGTGTCCGAGTTTTGGCTGGAATGGAGTTAATTTTCTTCTTAATAGTTAGAATAGCACTGTGTTTTGGATTTAGTATGGGATTTGGTATGAGAAGAATGTTGATAATATACAGATGGTTTTAGTTATTGCTAAGAAATCAAGGACTTTTCAACTCCCCATGCTTTATTAGTGTGCAGGTGCACAAGAACCTGGGAGGGAGCATAGCAAAAGCAACTGACCCAAACTGCCCAAGGAGATACTCCATACCATATAAAGTCATGCTCAGGGTATAAATCTGCAGGAAGAAGAAGGAAGGGGGCTGGATGTTAGGAGTGATGGCAGTTTGTCATCGCAAGTAACTGTTGAGCATGATGGAGCCCTGCTTTCCTGGAGATGGCTGAACATCTGCCTGCCGGTGGGGAGCAGTGAATTAATTCCTTGTTTTGCTTTACTTGCATGTGTGGCTTTTTCTTTACTTACTAAGCTGTCTTTATCCCAACCCATGAGATTTCTCACTTTTACTATTACAATTCTCTCCCTTATTCCACTAGAGGCGAGTAAGTGGTTGTGTAGTGCTTAGTCACTGGTTGGGGTTAAACCCTGACATTGTGCTATCTATGTGCACAGAACTTTCCAATATCTCCAAGATTTCCAAGAACATTCTCATCACAAGAGCATTTTTGCTGAAGATGACTATGCAATTTTATTTGCAGCAAAGAAACTAATGCTACTTAAATGATCATAAACTAGCAAAGCAGGTAACTTCTGTAGCTTTCATTTATGTAAAATCAATGCTCAGCATTCCAATACGTTTCCAAGTATCTCTTATATACGACATATTTCAAAATAGTCTTCTAAGAAAAAAATACGCAATTTCTTACATTCTAAACCTCTATCCTTAAAAAACTGTGCTCTGCATCAAGAAAAATTATAACAAGCTATGAGACAGTATTGTAAAATACATTAATGTATTTCACATACTATTCAAGATCAGTTGGTAGGTAACAGTATGCAAGGCTCATATTTCAGACATACACTCATTGTGAATGTTTCCTTTGGTAACACGGTTTTGTCCTTGCAATTTTTAGAATTATTAATATTGATGTTAGTAGTTAGCTCATCACAAAAAGAGTCAGATTTATAAGCAATAACAGGCTAATAATTATCTATTACACCCCATGAATTTTTCAGTGAAGCCCTGTCTCAACGTCATTAAGCAAAGGGCAAGAATGAAGTCCACGAATTATATATTTTAAAAATATGAATGGAAATTAGTTGCTATTGTCCTTCTTAATTAAGGCAATGTTACCCTTGCAAAGAGGAAAAAAAAATACGCAAACAAGTTGGGATTTAGGTGGCTCTGTTTTACCGAACGTTATATACTATACAACACACCAGACACTGTGACTCCCTCTTTTTCCTTTCCTCCAGTATTAAGCATCTGGGTTCCATACACATATTGAAAAAAGGCCAAGGCTTTTTATCCTCATCTATGTCTATAGTAATTAAAACAGTAAAAATGTCATTGTCTCCCTTTCTTAGCATCATCAGGAGCTGAATTTAGAAGATGTGCTGTGTAGTTTACAAGATATGGATGATAATTTTCATATTCAGTCAGCAAAAGCAGAAGCTGTTAGGATAGATGATAATAAAAATATATTCTCTGAATAAATAGTTACTTTACTTTTTCTCCGCATGTGGATATGTGGTTGCAGAGGTGCAGTCACTTGGGTCTTGGTATCTGGTACGAGGGAGATAACATTCGTACTGAACTGCGCTGTATAAAGAAGGCTGTGGCACACTGCTAAACACAAGACTGATGTCCCTATGTGCCTTGCCAAAGAGAATATCAGGAGAAATACCACTGAACAGAAGAATAAGACTAATTATTTTAGTATCAAATCCAACTAAAAAAACTTCACAATTTTGTTCAAGAACATGTACTGAATTTTAAGTACTTTTCACTATTTGCTGTCCTCAAAATATTCTTATTCAGATTGAAACAGAGACAACATATACAATAACAGAGGCACATTACACAACAGTAGGACTCCCATAACATTATCAGAAGTTTAGCAATGTTTTTTACTTCTCACCACTCTGTCTTAAAATCACCTCGTACAGAACAGCTTGAAAGTCTAAGTCTTTAACATTAGAAACACAGAACTGTTCCTTAACCCTGACTTAAACTTAACATAAAACCAAGCAAAACCCATTACCATCACCATAAAACCAAAGCTTAAAACTAAAAATTTTATTATTTTTTTTTAAATCTCAAAAAAATAGGTTCGCTCCAGAGCTGGTATTTTTTTCTGGAAAGATGACCTGAACAGCTACAGCTACCATCTCACCATAAAGAAGGACATGTAAAATAACACAACTTTATGAATATGTGCTTTTTGTCCAGGAAACTATGGTATCTCCTGTGCAATCAGCAATTAGCTATCTTTCAAAGGTTCTATTTAAGGCTGAAGTTAAGACTGAAGTACCATCTACAATCTGAATTGCCTTTCTTGTTCCCACCTATCTAAAACAGGAAGAAGGTATTAAAAAAAAAAAAAACAAACAACAAACAAACAAACAAACAAACAAAAAAAACCACAAACAATTTGCAAGGAAAGGTCGTCATGCTTGTGATACTTCCAGCATTTGTAAGCTTATAAGCTTTTACTTCTGTTTAGTGACTCGTGGTACTTAGTACTTCCAGAGTATTTTTGCTTTAAAAACCTGATTGCAAGTCCTTTCAAAATATTTTTTGTTTAATTGATCATGAATATCTCAACAAACTTCACTTTCCATATTCCATGGACTGAATGATATTTTGTTTCATCTAGAACTATTTGAACTACAAGCATCAAAATTAGGCATATCAGAGAATATTCTCTCTTCACAAACTCAATACCAGCTTTCATCAACACTGATTCAAGAACATTTTATAGCTAAAGAATACATCTGGCTTCACAGAGAATTTATTTCAGCCCAATTCACCCACTCTAATTTCTGTACCAGGATGACAAAACAGTGGTAAGTAGCAATTGAATCCATATCCCAAGGGTACTTTCAGAACTGCCTGCATTATACAGTTCACTTTTTGGATTATTTCACTCAAAGTAGTCTGGTAATCTACTTACAGTTTCAGAAAAGGGGTCAAAGTTTGGGGTTTTTTTTTGTTTACCTTTCGTTGTCATAAATAATGAACAGTTCTGAACAGTTATAAATAATCAGGTTTAGCATACAGTCTGGATTATTCAGTCTTTGCTCTGAAATACAACACAGATGCATGAAGTTGGAGTTTCTTAAAAACTGTGTGTTCAGTCATATTTGTAGGCAATCACTGATAAATATAGCAACCTTCTATTTTAAATTAAACTATCAAAGGTGAAATGAACTCAATAAATTAATGCTGATCTAATCCATTGCCACTTTTTGTTCAGAGTATTATGTCTTAGCAGTTCTGGTCATGTTCTGCTGCAGACATTCAGGACTGCAGTGTACACTGAGAAGACAAATTTTCATTCTTACCTCATTTAGAACATACTTGACAGCAATTTAAGAAAAGCAGCAGGGCTTTGAAAATTATAATGAGAAAGGAAGATCATTTTTGCAATTTCTATAATGTCGAGCACTACCACTGGGCACTCTCCATTGATTTCATTTCAGCGCTTTGCAATGAGTTGCCGCCACCACTGCTCTTCGAGCTGTAATTAAGGTAAAGTTACTGCGACAATCTTGTCATTTCAGATTTTTGGATTTTCATTTCTGAGGTTTATATTTTGATGAAATTCCTTCTTATCAGCCCACAGTTTACAGTTAATAGACTGTAACAAATCTAAATGTCATATATAATGAAAATACAGTAAATGGAAAGCTGGCACAAAGCACAGTTAGCTCTAACTTTACAAGTACTGAAAGTTAATCAGTCATCCCTGGATGTAGAGAATACATTATTCTATTTCCTTTTCCACAAGTTCTCTCTCAGGACCAAGTAGACCCACATTTCCAATAAAACACCAAATCAGTATATCTAGACTCATTTGAAGAAATTCTCTGGTAGTGGTATATGGTAGTAACCTCAGGAGTCAGACTGCTAATGATTGCAAAATTAAAGTAACTACATTGTTACAATCAAGACACTCGTCTTCTGGACAAAATGGCTGCAGAAGTTGATATCTGAATGCTAAGATCTGACTCAACATACCATAACCTTATTATAACTAAAGACTGGGTATATGTTAACCCTCCTGAGTCCCCAGCTCCCGTTAGTAATACCAAGATACTGAATTCGAGCTAAATGGTGAGCAATAAAAGCAAATTCAGAAGCTTGCGTTTCAGGTATGGTCTGTTCACTGATGTCTTCTGACTGTGATTGCTATGCAAGATATGTCTCTTGTCAAGTCTTTGATTTAGAGTATACCAGAAAATGATGCACTGAGGACAAAAATAAATCCTTTGTAAAAGTATTTGACTTTCATTGTTAATTCTAAATGTTTTTTTCAGTGCGTTATTGTAGAATGCTTGTAGATAAAACTCACAGGCCCTATCGCCTTGATTCAGAAATTAATTCTATCAATCGCAGTAGATACGTCTGTGAGAAAATGCCTGGAATTTGGATCTTATTTCCAAAACTTGCCAGACCATGCTTTAACAGTTTAATTATTGACACTTTACAGAAGTGTAGTGATTAGAGGAAAGAGGCTTGAACAGTACAATGAAATGATTATATAAAAAGTTGCAAAATCCAACACTAAAACTAATAAAACTACTAAAAGAAATCACACAATGATCTGCAGCTATTTTAGGCTAAGTTAAACCTAGTTTAATCTTCCATGCAGAAACAAAAAAACAAATAAGACTGTCCTTGATCTTTTCACATCATAAATAGATTTTTATCCTTAAATTGTCAAACGCGGTATGCATTCATGTTTGTAATAAATTTTGATTCTTGTAGAGCCTTTCTTGTTACTCTTAAGAAATAGTTTTCTTTTCCTGTTTTGCTTAAATCATTCAACTAACACTATTCTACTAACACCATTCTAACAGCAGTCTACTTTGGGTAAATTTGTTTTGTCTTTACATCATAACAATAAAAAATTCTGTATCAAAAGTTATACATTCTTACAAATTTTATACAGACTCAATAGAAGAACACAAATCAACCAACCAGATGAAAAATAAAACAATTCCAGAACACATTCTGTGCAAACACAGTTTGTACTTATTTCTGGATGCGCATGAATCGTGTATGTGAGAGCTACAGACCTAGTCTATCTTCACTAAAGGTAATAACAAAATTTATATTTTTTTCACAGGCAAAAGTTAAGGCCTAAAGAAATTTTAACTCTTATTATTCATCAGATAAAATGGACAGCCACATTATTCATTCTCCAGCTAGTCTGATCAAATATATAGAGCTACACTGTGTGTGCTAGAATGTTATTAGAAGATGGAAGATTTTTTCTTAAGAAGATATGTTTATACTCCAAAGTACATTACTTGATCTATCTGCAGCAATATTGCAGCACTTAGATATGTCAGTAGTTTGGAAACAGTCGATGCCTGTAAGGCCTGTAAGGGAAAGAGGTGCATTTTTTTCTGTCTTTACTTAGATTATGCCAATGAAAATCAAAATGTACACTGCTCCAAAATAGCCCAACAACTAGAAATTTGAATGCACAGGATTAATGGTTACATTTCACATGAACAGGGCTGTTGTCTCGATGCTTGTACTCTTCACCAGATAAATTAGTCTCTTAAAAATGTAAACTTGCCTGTTTCATCTGTAGCCTTTGAAAGTATGACACCAAGAAATCATAACACTGCAGTTCCTACCTGGATGTGAAAGTCTTAGCAAATGTCCTTGGCATTTGTATTCCAACAACCATTCTGAAGACAAGTTAAATAAAGTAAAAAGGATTCAAATGAGTTGTCTGTGATTATATGAAAATTCACTATCGTAGTTCGGATAGTTTAAAGATATATATTAATTCTATATGATGGCAGCATTTTCAGTAAAATATAATAATCTTTTTATATTATCATTCTGTGACAGATGCCCGCTTAGCTTCTTTATTTTGTTCTCTCTACATAATTTTCACTTTGGTCCCAGAAATTGTGCCAGTAACCAATCATTCATATAGGTGTGTGAAAATCCACCTCCTTTATTTCTTCTTAAAAGATTTTGGAGACTATTTGGCAACACTGTTATAAGTCTGTGAGGAGTTTCAACAACTAGAAAGTGAATAATACACTGTGATAAAGAAATCTAGAATGCTTATAAAAATGCTCTGTGAAATGTCAAGATCAAGATTGACTGATCTTTCTGTCAAAAAAAGTGTATGAGAATTGAAGAATTTCTGGCTCTGCCACAGCTGTTCTTAGTGAAGAACAAACAGACCAACTCAAATTTTGTCTCAGTGGAATCAAAGGGAATTTGCTATTAACATCAAGGAACCCAGAATATCACCCTTTATGCTTATGTTCTCATTTTCTATCAATACGATGAGGGTAATAACACTATATTTTCCATTCCATTTGTCTGCTCGGATTGCTAGTTCTTCAGCATAAGAATGGTTTCTCACTACACATCAGAGGGCATCGATCTTGATTAAAGCTTTTAGTGCTACCCTAATGGATACAGTTCATAGTATAAAAAGACATAGGCAAGTGGAATGTATTTTAGTCAACTTCAAAAACAGTGTTCTTTGGATTTCTTTAGTCGCACACATTCACAGTAACAATATGTATCTTTGCTTGGAGAAAAAAATTAAAATACTGTATACTGTATACTTCCCATGCCTTTGCCCTGATCCAAAACCCTTTTGATGCTAGTAGGTATATGATAGGCCTTTGCATTTTCAGAGATTCCTGAAAAAAAAAAAAAAGAGAAATCCCATTTGTTTCATGAACATTCAAGAATGCTTATGGATCTACTCTTTAAAAATAAAATAACAGACTTGATTTGGGGAAATTATTTTAATTTATTGCCAATTAAACAAAGCAGGATAATGAGAAATAAGAACCAATCTGAAAAACACCTTCTCCCCACCCCTCCCTTCTTCCCAAGCTCAATTTCATTCCCAACTTCTCTACCTCCTCCCAAAGGGGAATGGAGAATGGAGGTTGCAGGCAATTCATAACAGTTTGTCTCTGGTGCTTCTTCCTTCTCATGCTCTTCCCCTGCTCCAGCTTGGGGTCCCACCCATAGGAGAGAGTCTTTCATGAACTCCAGTGTCGGTCTTTCCCACAGGATGCAGTTCTTCATGAACTACTCCAGCAGGAGTTCCTTCCACAGGGTGCATTCCTTCAGGAACAGACTGCTCTAGCATGGGGTTGCCCCAGGTCATAAGTCCTGCCAGAAAACCTGCTCCTGCATGGGCTTCTCTCCATGGGCCACAGCTCCTGCCAGGAGCCTGTTCCTGTGTGAACTCTCCATGGAGTCACATTTTCCTTCAGGGCACATCCACCTGCTTCAGCATGGGGTTGTCCACAGGCTGCAGGGTGGATATTGGCTCCATCATAGTCCTCTGTGGACTGCAGGGAGTTACCATGGTCTTCCCCACAGGCTGCAGGGGAACCTCTGCTCCAGCACCTGGACATCTCCTCTCCCTCCTTCTTCACAAACCTTGGTGTCTGCAGCGTTGTTTCTCTCACATGTTCTTACTCCTCTCTCCCAGATGCTGGTGTGCAGTGTTTTTTAGCCTTTCTTAAATGTGTTATCACAAAGGCACTACCACTGTCACTGCTTGACTCGGCCTTGACCAGCAGCAGGTCTGTCTTGGAACTGACTGAAACTGGCTCTATTGGACACGGGAGGGATCTTCTAGCATCTTCTCACAGAAGCTTGAGACACTTGCAGTCATCCACTCGGCTACCAAAACCTTGCCGCATAAACCCAAGACACTAGACTTCAATAATTATGTCATTAGCATTTTGGAAAGTCAAGATAATATACTTAAAGAAACAATTGATTATTTTCCTACTGTAAATGGATAGCAAAAAACTATTTTCATTGTTTTTCTTTTAGAGTACATCCTTTCTCCTACATTTGAATATAGATGATGAACAGTAATATTTTATGGATGTTCATTAACTAATATCAGAGCAACTGTAGACCATTTTACAGTGTTATCAGGAACAGAAATTTTTGACCAGCAATGGCCAATACATTGCTTCATCTGAGGTAGACAGACATTCTCTGTTATCATTCTGCATTTGATATCTCTCTTTCTCTTATTGTAAGTTGCTGTTACTGACTGATTGATGATGTTTATGAAGCTGTAAATATTGTTTTCTGTCTCTGTGTCTGATTTTGGTTTTCATTGCAAGATTTTTCCAGGAATTATGTGTTATTGCTATACAGGTACCTTTCGAAGAAGGGATTAGATTAAACGATCCATAAAGTCTCTTCCAGTCCAGCGCATTGTAGTTTAAGTTTTAGAAAAAAATCGATTCTGGTACAGCTATATCAGATTTCTGCCTGTGATATCTGCTCTGCATCAAGCAATCTGGCAGTCTTCAGGCTTACGGAATATGAAGAGAGTGGAGATAAGTGCAATTGAACTTATGCTATACATAAATATGCTTTACAGATACAATGTGAGATTTCTGGTCATATCACAGACAAATACCCAGAAATCCTAGGGGAAAAAAAATCTAGAAAAGGAAACATCTCTAGAAGATGAGAAATACGATCATTCTAATAAAGGATTGTCACTTAAAGTAGTCATTTGACATCTTCCACAGCCAGTGAAAAGAAACAGTCATTTGTATGCTGTGAATTTCCCGAGCCTGAAGTAGATCTGCGAAAAGCAGCCGAATTATTTAGAGAAGCAGAGTTTAGGATAATTAACTGAGATCTAGATGTCCAGACTGAAACCACCAGGAATTAGGTAGAATGAATCCTATGATGGATAAATGTCAAAGTGTGTGACTTCAAGTCCTAAAATTTAGCATAAAGTCCATATCAGTTGAATCATGTGAAATTCAGTGGCTAAAGCAAAAGACTGGTGTTGAATTAAACAGTGTAATTTGGCCAAACAGTGACATGATGATTCTTTTTCTTTATGTATTATCTACTGCAACTATATGTAGAACAAAAGCAACTGTAACTAAAGTTATGCTATGTCTGTAATTTATTTGTAATTGCAGCCCTGACAAATTAGAAAGGAATGACCTTTGTGAATGTCTAAACTGCAAAGAGTTTTATCAGTTTCTGAGCATTTCAGGAAAAACAAAACAGCCCACAGATGTTCTCAATAGTCTTCTGCTCTGGAATTAATTAAACTAGACATAGACACTGGTGCAATACGCTACTTTGTAACAGTATTATTTCACTTTTCAAATATCCTCCATACACTTAACAGAAGCACAAAATAAAGTGGCCTCCTCTGAATTACCCAAGTGAGCAGTTGCTGCTCTGTTTCAAAACAGAAAGACAAACTCTGACTGATTTCAGCACCTTTGAAAATGAGGCTATTGCAAGACCGATGCTTAAATATGGATTTATAAGCTCAATTTTAAATACCCCTGTTTGAGAATCTGGCCTATATACAGAATGATAAGGTATTCATATGTTGACTTAAAATATTTGCCAGATATCTCTTGAAATTTAATAAATACTGTGAAGTATGGAGAGATAGGATGGGAATAAAACTGAAAACAGTTCTTGCAGAGAAATAACCTTTCTTTCATACAAATTCTTTCCTATTAGCTGCTATATTTGACCCTTATCCTTAAAAAATGACCTCCTGTAGTGAACAATGTATATAATAATTCTCACACTGAAATAACCTCAGAATGTGTCCAAGCATGCCAGGAAATACGTATTTTACTGACTGTAGCTACAAGCCACAATATTTATATTTAATAAGCAAATAATAAACATGACATTAAATTGCTAGAATTACAAAGACTAGAAGTCATCCATGAAATTGTCAATTATCTGACTCTCCCTGCAGTGTTGAAAGGATAAAGCAAAGATTCAAATCATACTTTGCTTTGTATCAATCTCCAATTTATACATTCCCTCTAGCTCAACATCTTTAACCTCTCAGAATCAGTTCTCCCCATGCTCATTTTCTTTGAAAAATAACATCTGACCAGTAGGCTCAACCCAAGTATGAGTTCACCTCAAATATGCATCTTAGACCAGGTTCCCAACATCTAATATTCTCTTCAAGAAATGTTTTCAGGTGTGATAGGACTAGGTAGAAAAAGAAGAGCATTTTTGATGGAGCTCTTACACAAAGATCAAAGTTACTCGAAACATGAGTACTACCATTTACCTTCTCAGAGTGAATGTCTCATTCCTATCTGAGTTTATCTGTACTGAAAATTATTAATATCTGCAGTAAAGATATGAGTATCAAGATACTTTGCAACTTTCTTCCCTTCCCTTGGGCAATAATTACCTACATATCAATATTACATATCTGCTACAGCCTAAACAAAAAACTTCGACTCTAATTAAATCGCTAAAATTGGTTAGACATTCTTAGAATTGGTGTTAGAACTATTCTAATATTTCAGCATCTGACAACCTTTTTTTTAAGAGGAAGTAGTGGTAATCAGAAAATGCTACTTCATCAAGACTGATTTTCACTGCAAAAACATGTCAGTTAAGAAAGTTGACTTACTGAAAAAGAGTCTCTGAATCCAAGCTGAAATTTCTCATCAAAATAGGAGGGAAAAAAAGCGAGATGACACATGAGTTCTCTTCTGATATAAAATATTGTGTTGAGTTTGTGTGGCATGGTGTGGGGAGGGGGGGACGGGGGGCGGGATGAGGGGTGGGCTACAGGGATAGCCTGTGTGAGAAGCTGCTAGAAGCTTCCCCAGATCCAAGTCAGACCCACTTCTGGCCAGGGCCAAGCCACTCAGCGCCTCTGTGAACAACGTATTTAAGAAGGGACAAAGAAACTTGCACCAAGTGGGACTTGCAGTGGAGACAGAGGAAAGATGCAGTCCATGAAGACCTGCAGCCCATGAAGGACCCCACATTGGAGCAGGTGGCTGCACATGAAGAAGACCATAACTCCATGGGAAAGCCCATGCTGAGTCAATCTGTTGGCAAAGGACTGCACCCTGCAGGAGGAACCCCTGCTGCAGCAGTTCATGAAGAACTGCAGCCCGTGGGAAGGAATCACATCAAAGAAGTTTGTGGAGATCTCCCTTGGGAAGAGGCCCCACACTGGACCAGAGGAAGAGTGTGAGGAGTCCTCTCCCTGAAGAGGAAGGAGAAGCAGATACAACATGTGACAAACTGATTGCAACCCCTGTTGCCCTTCCCCCTGCACTTCTGGGGGAAGGAGGTAGAGACAGGAAGAAGGCAGGGGTGGGGGGAAAGTGTTCTTAAGACCTGGCTTTATTTCTTATTTATCCTCTATGATGTGACTGGTAACTAATTAAATTGATTTTTCCCCAAGTTGAGTCCGTTTTGCCCATGACCACAATTGGTGAGCGATCTCTCCCCGTCCTTGTCTCAACACTTGAGCCTTTTGTTATATTTTCTCTTCCCCATCCCACTGGAGTGGAGGAGTGAGGAAGCAACTGGGTGATACTTAGTTGCTGGCTAGGCTAAACCACAACAGATATCAAGGTCCTTATTAGCAATTATCCCACAATCCAAGTGAATGTCCCAATTAAGTGGGATATGTGACTATACTGAGGTACGTTTTTTTCCTCATATCTGCTCTTGGTATCATCCCATTTGTGTAAATTATATTTTGAACAAGATTCAGTTTGAATATTATTTGTTTAACATTGCTAGATCACAGAACTATCATTTTTGTAGTTTAATGAATGACTATCACCAAGAGGAGGCAAAAGAGGTGGTGCAGACACTTAATTTTAAGTCACTTACCTGAATTTTTTCTTACCCATTTTTCATGATGTTTTTTTCTAAGAAGTTCCAGTTTCACCTTTTCATAGAAAGGAGCATTTATTAAATTTCAAAGTTTAACAGATGAAAAAAATACTGTCTGCAAAGAATTAGTAAGATTTTGGGGGGGAGAAAAACTGTACAAGTTTCAAATGCAAGGAAGTTTAAGGTATTCAAATTTTGGCATTTGAAGCTACCTCATCAGTTCTGCCTTCAGTTTTCAAAAGTAGCTTCAGCAAATTTGGTATCACTCATTTCACTTGACCAAGTGAGATTACACTTGGTACATTTGCTCAAATACAGTATAATAGTTTTTTTCCTGTTAGGTAGAGCAGGATCAAATAAGTACAAACAGTGGTAGCCCTAATGTTTTAAAGTTCTTTGAGATCACAAGAGAATCTTTTCCAGTAGGCATCTGGGCATGTTTGTCACAACACAAGTTTAAGAGAACAAACAACAACAGAGGTTATTAATTATCAAGATAATATGAGAATCATAGAATCATAAAATAATTTGTGTTGGAAAAGACCTTTAAGATCATCAAATCTAACCCAATTTTTAACTGGTATACATTGGAAAACAGTAAAAAATGGTGATTACCTTTTGAAGGGCCTTGTAACTTTCTCCTATGTCTTACTTTTCATGCTCAGCCCAAATTGCCACGTACTTGTCTCCGCAACTTTCAGGATCACTAGAGAAATCCCTACTCAGGGATAGTGTACAGACATATTATACCTCCTCCTCCATTGTGTACTGCGTCTTTTGATATGTATGTTCAACGCTGCTGTGTTAAGAGTGTCAGGCTTCATGCCAGCATGTACGTCATCTACATTTAACAAAAGATGTAAGACTCAGGGAGACTTTACGGAGAATCACAAAGCTCTGCTGGGGATGGACCTCATAGCCGCGAAGGTGAGGGCCAGCCCTGACTAGAAGTACATGAATAAGAATTTATAACCATTCTTTTTTCTGCACAAAGTCACAGAAAACTGAAACATATAGAATATAATGAACTACTTACAGAAAACAGGCATTCATTTGGTTTTGATCATATGAAGTTTGTGCATAGTGTGGTACTTTTCTGTTACTTCCGCATCATACAAAAGTAACAAGTATATAGCAGAGGTTATATCAATGCCATTGCTTGATGTAGCTGAATAACATATGGATTCTAGAAGTAGAATACTTTTTTCTCCTTCAGCTTTTACAGCCTCACTTCTATGTGAATAGGAATATGTATTCCTTCACAAATAAGGTGTATTAAGTCAAAATACTTTGATGCTTCACTGCTTCAACATTTAATTATTTCTGACATGATTCCAAAATATGTTTATTTAATGAGGTATAGATGCAAATCAGATTTTTGGACTAATGTCTTATTTAAACAGACATATTGTTTCTTCATTTCAATAAATTCTTTTTTATATGAAGAGAAACATACATTTGCACACAGATTTAGTAACGGCTGTTATCTAATATGCATTTCTGAGCCTTAGTTTCCTGTTTCCTTCTGGTTTTGTTTTATTTACAATGACTAGCTTTTTTATCACATTTTCTCCCTTTTACTTCACCTCCTGATATATGACCATCTCCCAACGCAAATTCCACAGGTCCATCATATTAGCAGCTTTTCCTGAACTTCTGCAAGCATTTCCTACTTCCATTTGAAGAGCCCTCACAGCAAGAGAATGCTAAAACATGTAAATCAGTCCTTTAAAATACCACAGTACTGTTAATTACTGTCTTGCTGATATCATGTGTTTACTATACCAGAGTTAATCACGATTTTATTGTTTTTAAAGGCTTCATTACCAAAGTCTTTTAGAGAATATCTGCTAGTTTTTAAAATTGCATAGTGTAATCGTCTCTCAGAGGAATGTGTCTACCTGAGGTTAGCTGGAAAATGCAAAAGACTAGTTATCATCCTTAATCACCATTCAGACATCTGTTATAAGAAGGTAATGCCCAAATCTGAATAACCCAAAAAACAAGAACGTTGTGAGAGAAGTCCAAATATGTTTTGCTACAGTACTTATGGAGATAATAGCAGTAATATTGCAAACAAACGTCCATTTCAAGTAATGATAATATTTCTTCTCTAAATGTTGGCATGTTATAAGGAACGTATGGATAGAGACTACTATATATGAAATGAATTAAATGATGACACTGACATTTCACATTCATTTCCCCTTGCATAGGAAGACTGATGGAAATGAAAGCCTACATAAAACATAAAAAGGTTCATGAGAGGTTTGAAACAATTTTTATAGTTTTGATGCAAATTATTTGGTAGCTTGTGAGTTTTGTGTTAAATTGAAAGCATATATATACACATTAAGTGTGCTTTCAATTTATATAGAGTTATATATATACAATTTGAAATTTTAATATCTGTGTATATAAACATACATAATATACACAAGCATGCCAGCTGTTGACAATTGACTCAAAATTTCCAACTCATCCAAAACCCCTAAGTGAGGCTAGGGCTTCTAGGTGATTTGCAATAATATTTCCAATAATTCAGTCAAGCAAATCATAAAGTTCATATTTTGATTTCCAACAAATACGTCACTTGTGTCAGATAGTATCTCTTCTCTGCCTTTTTAAATTATTTACTGTATGTTATTTTTTCGCATGTTATTGTTATGTTTTACATCAGAAGGCTGAGGTCAGGTAAGTTGTATTCTGACTGCCGACTGTTTGTGGAGCTGGTGAGAGGAGGTGATGGCCTGTTCTCCAACAATAATTAAGCATGGTTGGCTGGGATAATCTCTTGGATTGAAGGCTCAGAATGAGAGAAACCAGTAAGAAGTCTGCAGTGCAAGAGAAGTAACAAATTCAGTTTCTCAGGACTCCTGAAACTCCCACTTCTGAGAAATTCCTGTTTCTCAGGACAAACACTTCAGGCTGTGCCTCCAGTAGCAGTTAGCATGGCCCATTAACAGTAGTCCTGTGGAGCACACTGGTGTTATGGACCTGGTGTCCACAATACATATACTTCAGCAGGATTTACTTCAGCTTAAATTTAGTCTGGTTCATGGACCTTAGCAGTAGGGCCACAGGCTTGTGAAATGTATCTCTCAATTTAATGTCATCTAAAAAAAACTAGTCTGTGTACTTTCTGAGACTACTCTGTGAATAAAGCAAAGTACAATAAATAGTGGTAATGAGGAGAGCTGCTCTAAAAGTATAGTCTTAATCTAAACTAAAATGTTAATGTAGAAAAAGTCTTTGGAGATGATTGAAAAGCAATTTTTTTCTTAGAAAAGAAAACGTGCAGTTGGTGAAAGCTAAAATGACATTGAAAATTGCTGGAGGGAGGGATCCACTCTCAATAATAATATGGCAGAATATAAAGAAGTTTTCAGACTTCTTTATTTGTTTTTACCTTATACAAAAGGTCTTAGTTTTCTCTGTAGGTAGTATCACTTCATTCTGGTTCATAATATAATATAACATAGCATTAGATATTGAAAGATTTTTCACATTTCTTTGGGTTCACTTAGAAGAAGAGATGAACTCAGAGACAAGATAGATGCTTAGCAGAGAAAAAGTAAAAACTCATTTTTTGTGGAAGGGAGAGATTTATTCTGGAGCTAGGGACTTTCTTTAGGACACTACAAAAAGAAATAATACGAATAGTATCATAGAGTACACTTTTTCCCTCTACAAACCAAGCAGCACTGTTGACCTAAGCACATATCCTTTGTTTTTCTCATTCACATTATATGCCTAAAAAAGAAAAAAGCAAAACCAAACATCACAGTTTCCGCCAAAGTGCTGTAGTGTAGTCCCATGAATAAAAAAGCCTGCAGCAGAGCAAGTTTGATATCATGCCAGATGTTGTCATAACTAGTAGATCCTTGCAAAAAGAGTCACCAGAGCTCTGATAGTGCATTATTTCTGCTGAGTGTGTTGTTCAAAGACCTCAGAACAAGGACATATGTATGACTAGCCTAATAAAATAATTGTTGTCTTATCAGAAAAAAAAATCAAACAAACAAACAAAAACAAACATAAAAACTTACAGGCTGTTAAATGTTAAAGGAAAACAGGAAACTGTAACAAGGTTCCCGAAGGTACAAGCACAAGATGTTAGAAGAGTTCTTCAAAATAAAAGCACAGGACAATACAGAGGCCACAAGGCTATAAGCATGATGACAGATGGTTATTTAGCAGTCATTAAGAGATTGTAACTTTTTTAGCTGTGTAAAACTGGTCTTAAGAATCACAAAGAGAACAAAGATCAGATATCCAACACATGTAAAATGCCACATGTATAGTAAAACTTGAATGTGATACAGAAATGTGAATTAATAAAGAATAAGAGGACTTCGTTAAAAAAAAAAAAAACCACAGAAAACAACAACAAACCAAAACACCAACAAAAAACACCACTTGTTAAAAGGAAAAGAACAAACCTAAGTGGATTAACAAGTGAGGAGAACAATGGCTTCCACCAGCATCATACTTCTCCTAATGACAGTATAAAAAGATTTTAATGAATAAATATTTGAAATTGTATATGGCCTTCATATTTTTGGTCCCTTTCTTGTTCAGGTTCACCTGTAGCTGAAGTTGTCTAGTACAGCCACAGTTTAAGCTACGCCAAACTTGAAAATAATTACTTATACTTTATTCCAGGTTGAGAAAATTATGTGAATAATGCAAAACACTTTTTTATTTGGGTTCAGTACAAACGTGTTAAACCAAAATCTGCAGTGCAACTATGGTTACTGATAGCCAGATCATCCAGAAACCGTTTACCATCTGAAAGCTGCAGTAAATATTATTACAACAGAAGGATCTGATCAAAGCTAATCCAGAAATGTATCCTACCTTCTCTTTGCTCCTCAATTGCTTCAACTTATCATAGGAATAAAAATTTTAAAATCAAGATATTTCTAGGATTCTTTGTACCCTACTTAAAGAGGAGCTGAGAACATTCTGATAAGATTGCCTTTTCAGAAGAAAAAGAGAACATGTCTTCCCGTTTTTTCTCAGTTCAGTGCAGGATAGCAAGGAACTTAGAGTGAAGAAAAGATGTTCTGAGATGTGTGAATTTGAAAGAGTTTTTTTCCTTAGATGATTATGCTTTATGATTGACACTAGGGAGAAGTTGTGAAAAGATAGATGAGTAACAAGTGGAGTGAACTGTTGCTCTAGTTTACCTTATCCTTTTTGCCAAATCTTAAGTCATCTGTATCACTGAATATAGTAGAATATGAAAGTTTCAAAATGATCAGATGAAAGATGACCATGACTGGTTTTTTTGGTTTGCCTTGTTTTATTTGTTTACCATGTTATACTATATTTCTTTAAAAAGAGATGGTTGTGCAGCAAACTGAGAAAACTGCTTATTTGTCTTTCTTGCTAGCTGTAATTTCAGTCAAATAGAAACTTCTGGAAAGATTAAGTTTTGCTTTTCCTGCAAATGTCTAATATTTTCAGAGTGGATATTCTAAAGTACATGAAGATAACAAGGGAGTGGGACACACAAAAGATATCATGGGCAAGCTGAGGATGGGGAAACTACTGAAAAGAACAGAGAGGAGGTGACCAGCCAAGTGCCTCAGGTAACAGGGAGAACAGGAATTCAGAGCGCACCAGGTGAAGTCTGATGGCACCCAACTGTTCTCTCGTAATGTTGTAAAGGAGAAAAAGAATGGAGCAAAGACTCATCCTGCAAAGACAAAGTATAAAAAGTAGAGACTGTATCCAAGTCTTCCTAATCTCAGCCTGTCTTAGCCAGCAGATCTGAGTTTTTATATTTAAAAAAGTACCTACTCTAGTTTATATTTTAAGAAAACCTAACTTTTTAAGCCATATGTTCTCCTGGTGTTTTGTGTATGCTCACTTAACAGAAAACATTCTGTAAGATCTACCTCAAAATCTAGCCAATTTGGGATGTATTTTACCAACAGCGACAGAAGAATAGTGTGAGGAGAAAATAATGGGAAAAAAATGGAATAAAATTCGGAAAAGACATTACAAAAAAAAAATTATTAAAAAAAAGGAATAGAACATATGGCAAAAGTAATACTAAAGTATTCCGGGTTGTGTCCTTTACACCATCTCCAAAAACTGAAACACTTAATTTGCTCTGAAAGGCCCCATTATGTCCTCACACTTCCTGGCGTATTCATTGATATAGAAATTAGTGAGGAATTATAGTTAAAATTATAGTTAACAATGTAATTCTAGAAACCCACTGTGCCACATCATGCTATCATGTTCATCCCACATTCACAGTCAGACCAATTACCTAGAAGGATGAATGAGTACGATAAACATTATCTTCATCTGATGTTTCAGAGGGTCAGTACGTCAAGATCATGGTGTCAAACTGGGCAAATGACAATTCTTAGTGAGAACAACTTCAAAAATGCAAGAGAAGTTTCTTTACTATTTTTCATGGCTCAATTTTTGCTGTGTAAAATAAAAACACAAACAGAACTCCGTTTCACATTGCTTCCTGTTAAATGCTCAGATAATAAGTTAGCTAGTACCATAAAAATGTCCATAGGCAAATAAATAGCATCAAAAGGCACTCTTATATACAGCAGTGTTATACAACCTAGGCTTTTATGATCAGGGACTAATTCACAGCTTGAACAATAAAACTTCTCTGTAAGTTTTCAGCAGACATACCAAATCCTAATTCCCTTTTCCTTTCTCAATCATATCCATTTTTTTTTATCTTACCCTTCAAAATAAAATGAAATAGCTAAAATAGCCCAAAGATATTATACCTTGGTCAAGCTACTTGGTTGCATTTGTTTGATGGCCTGTCATTATTTATAGCAATAGGCTACAGGTACTTGAAACCGCAATGCCATTATACAGAAAGCTAGTCTCAAGAACACTCATAATACTTCTTAGTATGAGTTCTAACAAAGACATAGTCTCTGACTTGTTATTGTCTGTTCTTTGCCATTGCCTCAAGGTAGTGGTAATATTTCAGAGAGTCCCCTTCACAACCCTTTTCTTCCTGTTTATAATAAAGCATAACTAAGGATGATTTTAGAATATTATAAACTTTAAAGGTAACTAAGCTGTATTAAGTGAGCTGTAAGAAGAACGGAAGAATTCAGAAACATCACTTTTTTGTTTTTTAATCTTTTCCTATCCTGTTGACATAATAAAGAGGACTTCATAACAACTGCTATCTGAACTGCCGTGGTGCTCCAAGCTATACATTAATCTTCAAAGCTGAAGCGTTTCGAGTTGTATTTCCAAGAATCATAATGTGGTGTTAGTAAATCAGTGGTTCCAGTTCTGCAAACATTCTTACAGAATATTTTTTATTTTTCTCCTGAAAATGACCAAGGAACATGGAAAAATCTTTTTAGTAATTTTTGTCCTATGCTTCAAACTTCACCATCATCTGCAAACTGAGATTAAAAAACATGAAAAGTGTCCGTTATTTACAGCCTTTTTAAAGTTTTAAAACTGGCAATAGCTATAGTTTTATAGATAAAAATTCATGTCATGGTTCAGTACATTTTAATAACTGTTATTTATAATAAGTGCAATATAATGTTAGATTATTACTAATGTAGATTCATGCGTTCCTGATGGGAATATATTAAAAACAACAACAATAAAATCTAAAACACACTGCAGGCTGAAAGAATAATTTATTGTATTTTTTTTAGGCAATAAATATTTCTGATTACTACTCAGAGTTCATTAGTAATTAACTATATTCTTATTAAATATGGAGAAGAAAAATAAAAAATGGAAGGCCCTGCCAGTAGAGGAAAGACGTTGATAAAAAAAGGAGCTGATCATCAGAATCCAGGAAAATGATACTAGGATACTATGTCAATGTTAAGCAAGAAAATAATGCAGAAAAAATAATAGGTGATAGAAAATTAGAGAATCACAGCAATAATGACAGAAAAAAGACAGGAATGAGGCCTCTAAAATTGTGCAGTTTATAGAGCAGATAACCCTGTAAATAAGACATTGCCATCTCTACAAACAGGCCCAGAAACTTTGTATTAGCTCGATAGTGCAAGGCCTCAGGACTTTTCAGAGTTTGTCAGGATTTCCAGACAATAATGGATTTTTAGCAACAAAGTGACAGCTATGTAACTTGTATTAGCTTTTACTCATCTTTGTGCAATTACATGAATATCTGTTGTTATCATAGAATCATAGAATCATAGAATGGTTAGGGCTGGAAGGGACCTTCAAAGGTCATCTAGTCCAACCCCCCTGCAAGGAGCAGGGATATCTCCAACTAGATCAGGTTGCTCAGGGCCTCATCCAACCTGGCCTTGAACGTCTCCAGGGATGGAGCATCCACCACCTCTCTGGGCAACCTGTTCCAGTGTTCTACAACTCTCATGGTAAAAAATTTTTTCCTAATATCCAATCTGAATCTACCTCCCTCTATTTTAAAACCATTACCCCTTGTCCTATCACAACAGGCCCTCCTGAACAGCCTCTCCCCATCTTTCCTGTAGGCCCCCTTGAGGTACTGGAAGACCGCTATAAGGTCACCCCGGAGCCTCCTCTTCTCCAGGCTGAACAGCCCCAACTCTTTCAGCCTGTCCTCATAGGAAAGGTGCTCCAGCCCTCTTATCATCTTCGTGGCCCTCCTCTGGACCCTCTCCAACTGGTCCATGTCCTTCTTATGTTGGGGACTCCAGAACTGGACGCAGTACTCCAGGTGAGGTCTCACGAGGGCAGAGTAGAGGGGGAGAATCACCTCCCTCGACCTGCTGGCCACGCTCCTCTTGATGCAGCCCAGGATGCGGTTGGCCTTCTGGGTCGCAAGAGCACATTGCCGGCTCATATTGAGCTTCTCGTCCACCAGTACTCCCAAGTCCTTCTCCTCAGGGCTGCTCTCGATCCATTCACCACCCAGTCTGTATTTGTGCCTGGGATTGCCACGACCCAGATGTAGGACCTTGCATTTGGCCTGGCTGAACTTCATGAGGTTGACATGGGCCCACCTCTCCAGCCTGTCGAGGTCCCTCTGGATGGCATCCCTCCCTTCCAGCATGTCGACAGCACCACACAGCTTGGTGTCATCGGCGAACTTGCTGAGGGTGCACTCCATGCCACTGTCCACGTCACCGACAAAGATGTTGAAGAAGGCCGGGCCCAACACGGACCCCTGAGGGACGCCACTCGTGACCGGTCTCCACTTGGACATCGAGCCGTTGACCACTACTCTCTGAGTGCGGCCATTGAGCTAATTCCTTATCCACCGAGTGGTCCATCCATCAAACCCATGCCTCTCTAGTTTAGAGAGAAGAATGTCGTGCGGGACAGTGTCAAAAGCTTTGCACAAGTCCAGGTAGATGATATCCATTGGTCGACCCTTGTCCACCGATGCTGTCACCCCATCATAAAAGGCCACCAAGTTGGTCAGGCACGATCTGCCTTTGGTGAAGCCATGTTGGCTGTCACCCACCACCCTCCTTGCTCTCCATGTGCCTTAGCATGGTTCCCAGGAGAATCTGCTCCATGACCTTGCCAGGCACAGAGGTGAGGCTGACCGGTCTGTAATTGCCCGGGTCCTCCTTGTTCCCCTTTTTAAAAATGTGGGTTATGTTCCCTCTCTTCCAGTTATCGGGGACCTCGCCAGACCGCCACGACTTCTCAAATACAATGGCCAGTGGCTTGGCAACTTCATCTGCCAGTTCCTTCAGGACCCGCAGATGGATCTCATCAGGTCCCATGGACTTGTGCACCTTCAAGTTCCTCAGATGTTCTCGAACCTGCTCTTCAAGTACAGTGGGCAGTGGTTCATCCTCACAATTATAATAATGTTTACGTATTTTTGCAACTAGTAGATAGTAACTACAGCTAGTTGTTCTGTGCAGAGTGAGAGAAAAAAAAAAAAAGAGACATATAAAAGGATAGTATGGTAACAGTGTCCACGAAAGAATGGGAATGGGAAGAACAGAGAGTGAATGTCTGAGCAACCAGAGATCAGGTTAGGAAAGCTAAAGCCCTGATAGTGTTAAATCTGGCCAGGGATATCAAGGGCAACAAGAAAAACTTCTATAGACATGTCAGTGATAAAAAGAAATCTAGGGAAAAGGTAGGCCTTCTCCGGAAGGAAACTGGGGACCTGGCTACCCGGGATATGGAGACAATATCACTGGCAAGAGCTCCAGCTGCACAGCCATAGTCACAGAAGTCAATGGCAGGGACTGGGAGAATGAAGAACCACCCACTGTAGGAGAAGATCAGGTTTGAGACCATCTAAAGAACCTGAAGGTGGACAAGTCCATGGGACCTGATGAGGTGCATCCGCGGGTCCTGAGGGAACTGGCAAATGAAGTTGCTAAGCGACTATCCATCATATTTGAGAAGCTGTGACAGTCTGGTGAAGTTCCCAATGACTGGGAAAGGGGAAACATAGCCCCCATCTTTAAAAAGGAAAAAAAGAAGACCCAGGGAACTACATGCCAGTCAGTCTCACCTCTGTGCCTGGCAAGATCATGGAGCAGATCCTCTTGGCGACTACACCAAGGCACATAGAAAATAAGGAGGTGATTGGTGACAGCCAGCATGGCTTCACTAAGGGCAAATCCTGCCTGACTAATTTGGTGGCCTTCTATGATGAGGTTACAGCATTGATGGATAAGGGAAGAGCAACTGACATCGTCTACCTGGATTTATCCAAAGCATTTGATACTGGCCCACAGGACATCCTTGTCTCTGAACTGAAAAGATGGTTTTGATGGATGGACCACTCGGTGGATAAGGAATTGGCTGGATGGTCGCACTCAAAGAGCTGTGGTCAACGGTTCAATGTCCAAGTGGAGACCAGTGACAAGTGGTGATCCTCAGGGGTCAGTACTGGGACCAGTGCTATTTAACATCTTTGTTGGTGACATGGACAGTAGGATCAAGTGCACCCTCAGCAAGTTTGCAGATGACACCAAGCTGTGTGGTGTTGTGGACACGCTGGAGGGAAGGAATGCCATCCAGAGGGATCTCGACAGGCTTGAGAGGTGGGGCTGTGAGAACCTCATGAAGTTCAACAAGGCCAAGTGCAAGGTCCTGCACATGGATCAGGGCAATCCCAAGCACAAGTACAGGCTGGGTGGAGAATGGATTGAGAGCAGCCCTGAGGAAAAGGACTTGGGAGTGCTGGTGGATGAGAAGCTCAACATGAGCCAGCAATGTGTGCTGGCAGCCCAGAAACCCAACCGTTTTCTGGGCTGCATTAAAAGAAGTGTGGCCAGCAGGTCGAGGGAGGTGATTCTGCCCCTTTACTCAGCTCTCGTGAGACCCCGCCTGGAATACTGCGTTCAGCTCTGGAGTTCCCAACAGAAGGAAATGGAGCTGCTGGAGCGGGTCCAAAGGAGGGCCACGAAGATGATCCAAGGGCTGGAATACCTCTCCTATGAAGACAGGCTGAGAGAGTTGGGGCTGTTCAGGCTGGAGAACAGAAGGCTCCGGGGTGATTTTATTGCCTCTTTCCAGTACCTAAAGGGGGCCTACAGGAAAGCTGGAGAGGGACTTTTACAAGGGCATGTAGTGATAGGACAAGGGGCAATGGCTTTAAACTGAAAGAGGACAGATTTCAATTAGATATAAGGAAGAAGTTCTTCACTCAGAGGGTGATGAGGCACTGGAACAGGTTGCCCAGAGACATTGTAGATGCCCCATCCCTGGAAGTGTTCAAGGCCAGATTGGATGAGGCTTTGGGCAACCTGGTGTAGTGGAGGATTTCCCTGTCCATGGCAGGGGGGTTGGAACTAGATGATCTTTGAGGTCCTTTCCAACCCTAACCATTCTATGATTCTATAATTCTATGATTCTATGAAAGTATAAACATTGCATCATACCAGAGGCACTAGGGCTATAAACAGAAGTTAGCAGTCACTGTCAGCCTTGTGATATGGGTTAAACTTGTTTTAAAGGTATCGAAGAAAACAAGAACAATTATCTCATGCATGTAACATACCACGTACAAT
This sequence comes from Tauraco erythrolophus, assembly GCF_009769465.1. NCBI lineage: Eukaryota > Metazoa > Chordata > Aves > Musophagiformes > Musophagidae > Tauraco > Tauraco erythrolophus. The sequence goes on from NC_141468.1 coordinate 50,167,840, forward strand.
AAAAAATCAGCATTGTGTGAAAATATGAAAAGAACAATAAAGTAGATATGTCAGCAAACTTACAAAATTAACTCCAGTTACCCCCATAAGTGAGACGGAGGAACTTGTTCCAATGATATCATATTTCTTCCAACAATGTATTCATAACACTGACAACTCATTGTAATATCTGTGTTGGAAAGAAGGTGAGCACAAGGCTAGAGAAAGGGTATTTTGAGACCAAATGTGGCCAATAATGCCATAAGAATAGAAGATACTTTGTCACCCAAATGTTATGTTAGAGCATAGGCTCAAAAAAAACCCTAAAATAAGCTAAAAGTATTTGGAAAAACACTTGTGCTAAAGAAAAAAGTATGAGATGACATAAAAATGGAAAATCTCATGTAGGGCAGTTAGCCTTGGTTAGAATTATCCAAAGGAAAGACTGTAAAAGAGATTTTATTACTTTAGTGCAGGGATCTGCTGTAGATGCCAGTGTTAGGATACAGATAATGCTGGATTTTAATATTACTAAAGAGACATCATTAATGTCTTCCTGTTTAGTTATTCCAGTTTGCATATATGATTTCAAGATACTCTTCACAAGGAGAGGGCAGGATAGTGATTGTGGTTATGCCCACATTGACAAATCCTTTACTTCCTGTTTTATGGCTATCTGTTCCTATTATCATATGTATCGCACATTTATTATTAATTCCCAGGCCTTCTGGGGAAGTGAAAACAAATATTTCCTGCTGAGACAAAACCATCCTGGTATCCTCTTCAGTTCACACTAGGATTTCTCTGTGTGGGTAATATCAGCAGGATGGCACCAGGTTTAGTTCTTTCTAATCTGCACAGACCTACAATGATATCCCTATACACCGATATCTCTTATAAAAAAATCTCATGACATGCAACAAATATCCTTGGTGTTACAATGAAATGATCATTCTGATCACCTATGCCACAATCCTCTCGTTATTTCAGGAACTTTGAACTCTAAATCAAACCCACAAAGAAAACAACGCACACACAAATTAGTTGAGTCTCAGAGCTAACAGGTCAAATTCTATGCATTGTGTACACAGACAACTTTTTCCAGGGAAAAAGACTGAGCTCCAAACCAAAGACAGTGTCTATGATTTTAGCTATGTGCTAAATTGAAATGGATGAAGTTGCTTGAAATAGTCATCAGAGAAGCTTTAAAGACAATCCTTAAAGCAGGGTCTGGAAACCAAGACTTATGCATGATTGCTCTAAACGTGGTTCTGCTTCACAAGTGAAGGGTAACAGATCTTCATCTTTGGCCAAGGTTTGATGGAAAGTAGAAGCTACTGCTTGTTTTGTGCACTCTTCAAGACTACTTGCTGCCTTGAGCCCTTCAGGCAAGAAAGATGGAAATGTGTGTATTTTGGGAGGTTGATGTAATCTATTTAATATAGGCAAGACTGTGGTGTTTCCAAATAACATTGGTTCATAACCAGTGACTCAGTGACTTCAGGAAGTCATAGCTATATAAAAATTTTGAGAATTTGTATTTAAGACTTAGAGAGCTACATGCCATCTACGCCTCACTTTGAGATTCTCACTGTGCTTGACATTCTGAACAATTTAGAAAAATGTGTTGATTTAGATTTCTAAAAGGCAAAAAGAAAGGAAATTAATAGGAAAGGATTCTATATATAAATAGAAAGAGAAAGAAACAGACATACAACCGTCTATATTCCTAAAGAAACATACATATAAACATATATACGTTGATTTAAAATATGTCAAAGTTATAAAATATCTAGTGTTTCCTTTTTTTTTCTGTCAATCACTTTTTGACCCTACTTTAGACAGCATTTAATGAATCCCATGGATTTCAAGGTTTATTGTTTATCTTAGCAAGAATGCTTTCCTCTATTTGAGCTGTTGTGTTTGCCATTTAAAAAACACCTACTACATGAATAAGAAGAAAATTTCTCATCAGATATCTATGAGTGAAACAAATGTACTTGCTGTACTGGTCTGATTATCTGTAAATTTATAAGAATATTTGTGATCCTGATTTGCATCAGCATTCATAAAAGTAAAAATTTGCCTAAAGACATGTTTAGGGAAACAGCGTCAATAGGAATTCACCTCAACATTTGCACAGAAATTAAAAAAACTCTCTGCAGTCAGAATACTTTTTTTTTTTCCATAAAAATAAGATACTGATTTTCTTATGACTAGAATGCTTGGATACACACCTATAACTTTTCTTCTTTGAGATGTGTTATCTATGTGACAGTCACAGTGTTTGTATGCACCAGTTAGAACTATTAGAAAACATCTATATTAACAGTAACTATCAGTTTGTCCTCCCTAATTCTCCCTTCCTTGAATGTTAGACATAAAGACAGGGCATAGCTTGTCCCTTCCTTTCAGTTCCTCTTAAAGAATACAGCAAATTAGGTAAGACTTTGAGAGAGAGGGATAGGAGGAAGTACTATAAATGTTTTTGAAGTAATTGTCTATATGTTCACTCACACTGTGGGTGACTGAAGAGAGCAGCAACTAACGATTACCTGGAGGAGGACCCTTAGAGTTCTTAATTAAACAAAGATTGAAGAGTAACTCCCAAAGGCAGCATGATCATCAGATGCTTCAGTAAGTGCATAATGCTTAGTAAAAGTATGAACAGAGCTCCAGGTGGCCTCTCTGCAGATGTCAAGTGTGAAATGTTCCACAGAGAAGCTACTGTCACTGCTTAAAATGGTCAAATGAGCCCTTTTAAGGAAGGTACTTTATCTGTGGGTAATTTGATAGCATTTATTTGTAATTTATGATAACCAGGATGACTGACTCCTTGAGGTTTTTCAGCCTTGACACCAGGACATAGAGACACCTCCTGAAGCCTCTTCTGGCCAGTCTAAAAGGACTACTCTAATGTGTAGAGAATTGCATTTACTGAGGAACCATGGGGCTTATGAGAGACATTGCAGTCAGAAAATTCCTGCAGTAGAACCTTGGAAAGCCTGCTAAAGGTTACTTTTTTTCTTATGGAAATGACACAAGAGGAAATCAGTCAGAAGACCTTGTATCTCAGCTAAGCCTTGCTGTAGAAATGATAGCCACTGAAAAGGCTTTTGATAGATAAATGAGGAGGAGATTATGTCATTTAAGGTTCACAGAGCCTACATTTTTAACTGAACAAGCCTATTGATATTGTACTGGAAAGCAGGTCTGTAACTGTAGGTACAGCCTATTAGACCCTTCAAAATTTTCTCCTGCGAAGTGGGAATGCTGATTAATCTTCTACCTGAGGACATAAAGCCACAATGGCTGTTAAATAACAGAATAAAATTACAGGCCACATATCCTTAGTTTTGAGACATAGTTAAGAACTGGAAAAATCACTGAGGCTGGGAAACATGTCTTATGAGAGGAACAACATACAAATGCAACCATATAATTTGGTATGTAGATCTACTAGAATTTCTCCTACTGTTTATAAGATGATTCTTCCCTAGAAGACTGGTATTCTCTAACTCAAAGCTATCCAGCAGTTTACTCTGAGACAAACTAAGTTTCCTTTTTCTCATGAGAAAGATCTCTCGAGAAGGACAAGACAAGGGTTACTGAGAGATGTTATCTTCAACAAAAAAAGGATACTAGAATGCTTGTCTATGATATCCAAAACTCACTAGTCAAAAATTATAAATGAGGATGTTTAATGTAAATTTGACACTCAGTCCCAGAAAAGAGGCTGAGATGAGGAATTTGATAGTTACTCCAAGGGAAACAAAAATAATGCATAGCTCTTCAAGCATACCTTCAAAATATTGTCATCATTCCATCAACCTTGTCTCTAAGATGATTTATGCAAGCAGAGACCTGTAGGTAGCTCAGGGCATGGCTGAGCCATTGTGTTTTCACTAAATACCTAGAAGAGATTTAGTGGGTAAAAGAAATAGGGCCTGAGTGGAAATGTATATAGGCCTCTTGAATTAAAACTATACAGACTCAAAGATCTCAAGGGGGCCAATAAATATTTGTGGAATGTAGTTCACATAAGTGTATATGCTAAACAGGACTCGCCCTTGGAACTGCAATTCCTTAGCGGTATTTGCGGCCGCAGCCGTGAGTGCTTTCTCAGGACAGCTCTCACCGTTATGGACCTAGCTGTGATAACCTACACATAAATTTTCAACCAGGATAGGATCAAAAGCATTCTCAATTTCTAGGACTTAAACCTGAGAAGTACCTGTAATAGTATCATGCACTGTTTGTCAGCAGCAATAGTAATTGCTGAACCAAAATCAGGAGTGATGAAAGACATTTTCATTCTGAAAAACAGCCAATATATTTGTAGTATACTTTGATTACTCTGAAGGTCTAGAATGTTGCATAGCAGCAACTAAGGAGAAAGGGGATGGTGTATTAAATTTTAAAACATTCCCCTTTTCCTTTTTAATAACAGTTCTCTCTTCAGTTTTTGACATATTAATCAAATATATATTTACAGTCTGTCTTTTCCCCTCTTTTTTTCTTTTTCAAAACTATTCTAAAATATAATGTGATAGTGTTTATGCTAATATGAAAAACTCCATTCTTCCCAGCCTTTTCCAAAAGACTGTTGGGATAGTGCTCTGCATCTCTTAAAATTCATTCTCAACAGTAATAAATACAATAGTACTAAAACTTATGTTGTTATAAAAGTTAGAAAAATCCTCTTTAAAAAGGCACAGTGTTCAAAAATATAGCTCCCTATTAGTCCTAAAATAGTATGATTTTTTTTTTTTTTTTTTGAACAAGGAATTCACCAAAACAGATTTCTCAGATTTCTTTGACTTGATTTTGGTGCATTATTTACATCTTCTAGGTATTCTGCATGGGAATAAATTAATAGATTAAGTTCACTCACATTTTCAGCTAGTAGCCTTTCAGATTACAACACATGATCACATCTGAATTTTCATTTGTGCTTTTATTCCTTAATGTGATTTGAAACAAGCTTAAGACCTCACAGGTAACTTATTTTTGTATAATGTACTTCTCTCTATTAATAACTATGATCAGAAGAAGTAGATAAGATGCCATCTTTCTCTCACTGCATGGTGGAACAGGAAACACAACAGTAAATTCTTTTTTCTTACTTTCTAAATAGTAGGACGGTTTCAATATTTGTACTTTGAGTGGGTCTGCATTTCAGATCAGCAGCATGCTTCCAATAAAAATTTCTGAATTGTTCCCACTTAACATAATATACTTCTCACAGCAAATGATCTTGGAATGCAGAAGTTCAATTTCTTCTAAATGAAAATAAACTGAGAGATGCACCACTGAAATAAATCTCAACGTGCTACAATTACTACAGCTGTTCAGTCCACAGGACTGAATGCTAACCCCTTGAAATGCACACAGGGTAGAATACTCCATTTTCCATGTCAGCTGCTTCACTCTAGAGCCCTCCCCATTACATGGCACTTCCTGTTAATGTGAAAGCCTTTATTTATTTTTTCTGCTAATCAGTAATGTTTTTTCCTCTTCCTATAATAAAAAAATAACCACCAAATTTGACAGCAACAGTAGCCTATATGAATTCCTTGAAGCAGAAGAAAATGTTAGTACAAACTCTTAGCTTTCATACAATCCTGTTGAATTAGAAGCTGTTTAATTATTAAATTTCTAAAATAGAGATCATGAATTATAGGCACGGTCCAGCAAAAACTATAAGCACTCAATTTAAAAATAGAGCATTGCATTCTTTAAGTCTTCTCATGCTTAAATATAAACAAGTGCTTCAGTAAAACATTAGTCAGCATCTACATTTTGAGAATCAGGATAGATGTGACAGTTTCCATGTTTGGGCAATAAGAGATGCACTGTAGCAACACAATGAAAAGAAACTAGTCATATGGTCATAAAACAGAAAAATACTAGTTTAGTACAAGTTTACTATAAAATTAAAAATAAAAAAGCATATGAATAATGAATATTTTTTTTAAAATCATTCATGTACTTTGTCAAGGCTGAATACATTCGTTCACTGCTAATGTACCTATGACTAAAGTAAGGAAATACAGGTATATTAACTCACTAGTGCAAGTAACAATATTAAAACTATTGTTTTAATAGGGATTATGCTGCAGTGCATTATGAAAGTGACAAGAGCTATCCTGTTTCTGAATGACTATTCACTGAAAGAATATATTCAAGCTTTTATTTTCATCTAATCTGTGTAATTGAGTAGAGAAGAACTAATACTTCCCCGAAGAGCTGATAAATACTTTTAACTTCCCCAGAAAATGTCCATGCCATCCCCTTCTCCAAGCATTCACAATCACTTTTGTTCTTGCCTTATAGCCTCAGGAGAGAAAATGCTTCCAGAAAAGGAAGGCAACAAGTTTTAAAAATTAACTCTACCACTGGACAACAGAGATTGTATGCTGGACCTAGGACAGAAATAGAACAACAACCTGTCATCATCGCAAAGCATATAACAGTTTTAGGTCACATGGCTGGCATTGTGCAGTCTAGTTGACCTAGGCTGAATAAATATTAACTATTGACAATAGTTATTGACAAGAACTAATTCACAATAATTTCATGATTCTTTTAACTTGAATACTATTTGCATTGTCCACAGTCTCATCTTTAAAACTCTCGTAGAATTTAGAAAGTTACTAGCGATATAAATAACAAACAAATATGAAACCTTTCAACTTCTTCAGATTTTCATGCATTAGTAGATGTAAGAAGCCTTTTTGTCTCTGTTTACACAATTTCTCTGTAACATTCCACAACATAATGGCATACTGTGGAGACCAAAGTGAGTAGTGTAACCGGGACAGAAAATTTCAGCAAGGGAATCTTCTACTAAATAACTAAAACCACTTCATCTGGCCAGGAAAGTGCAGAGGTTCTTTTGTGAGGTAAGACATGCCCCACATGTTCAGAAGAGCAAAAAGCAGAAATTTCTTCTACGAAAGTATTTATTTCTGTTTTAATTTGCTGGTTTTGTTTTAGGTAAACTATGACCAAGATTGAAAACGTAACCCTTCAAGCTCTATGATAAATAAAAATGTTATGGAAAAAGGTGTTCATTACAGATAAGGAAGTTTCAGAGTGCCGTTGAGTCAGAATTCACTTTCTTGAATAAACATGACAAATGCAATGTGAAACAAAATTTTGCATTTCATAAGAATCATAGAATAGCTTGGGTTGGAAGGGGTCTTAATGATCCTCAAGTTCCAAACCCCCTGCCATGGGCAGGGACACCCTCCCCTACACCAGGTTGCTCAAAGCCTCATCCACCCTGGCCTTGAACACTTCCAGGGATGGGGCATCCACAACTTCTCTGGGCAACCTGTTCTAGTGCCTCACCACCCTCAGAGTGAATAATTTCTTTGCTAAAAGAATTTGTATTTGCTAAAATAAATACACATTAAAATTAATATAGCCATAGATAGCTGCAGTGCTTAGAGAAATAGAGTTCAAAATAAAATAAATGTAAGACATGGAAAAAAGTATGCAACTTTTACAGAACATGATAAAATGAACACTGCACCATTTAAAACTGATTGACAGGTAATGAACTATAAAATCTATATTGAAATGGAAATGACAAAAAGAATAGCACAAAGCATCAATGCTATAGTCACAGGGCTGAAAGATGGGAAAATTTCTGAAACAACAACTCACTGAAATTAAGCAAATTAAAGACTGATGAAAAATCTATGTGTTCTGATTGAATTAACCAGTTGCTGAGAGACAGAACAGCACTGCAATTTAATATGACCGTTAAACGCATGTTCCTGCTTATATCAAACTTCCTTTTCTAGGACTTGGATTTACTCAATAGGATGATTATTATTTCTTTTTCTCTAAGGGTTCATCTGATTCCTTTCCCACACAGAACAATAACTTTCAATATTTGTAGTTTTCATTCAATGGACTGCACTCCATCACTTGAAGCCTCTAGGTAATCTGCAGAATAAAATCACTTTCAAAATGTTTTCAGATAGATAAGAACTTGTGATAATTATGATAAACTTTGATACTTAAAAGTGATCTCTACTCACTTAAAAGTTTGAAGATTACTGCTCCAAATCATTCATTCTTTTACAACTTTCTGCATTACGTCAAACAATGAGCCACTTTATTTTTTACTTTTATTTTACTTTTTTTTTAAGCAGGAACAATATCACATCAGGAAAAGACCTCTCTTCACAAAAAGCAAAGACTATATTTACAAATTAATCAGTTCTTTAGGGGTGTTCTCACAACATCCTATGTGCAAACAAATTGATTTTTATGTGAAATATTCTACATCTTAATATACTGCCTTGACAGACAGCCAATAAGCAAACAGTAATTTCCCTGAAGTTTTAGCACCAGTTGAAAGAATATGTAATATAATAGTCTAGTTATTATATAAGAGATATATATATATATATATTTGATTTCAAGATTTTGGTAACTTCACTCACTGTTAGCCTGAAAGTGCTACTACGTTGAATAATTATAGAATCATAGAATCATAGAATGGTTTGAGTTGGAAGAGATCTTAAAGATCATCTAGTTCCAACCCCCCTGCCATGGGCAGAGACACCTTCTGCTAGATCACATTGCTCAAAGCCTCCTCCACCCTGGCCTTGAACACTTCCAGGAATGGGGCATCCACAGCTTCTCTGGACAACCTGTTCCAGTGCCTCACCACCCTCAGAGTGATCTTAATCTTTGTATAAGTAGGTCATTAAATTTTGCCTTACATTGTGTTTGTTTAGACATGTTTTCAAAAAGTGATTTATTCTTGCTTTGAAGTCATCAATAGATATCCATTGTATTTTCATGGATGTACTGTAGAGTTCCAAGGCTTTCTCTCCATTCACAAGCATGCTCAAAGGGTAATGCCTTAAGTTTATCATAAATTAGGGCAAAAACATAGGCAATCTACATCTTCTTAGCGTAGTCTAGAAAACTCACCCAAATAGTTTCCCTAACAACTTCCATCTATTAATCCTCAAGATACTTTTTTAAGCACATCCTCAGTGAATTTTCACATCTTATACCTTGCTACCTGTCACATGATTTTAATGTTGCATTCTTCAACTTCATGAAGAAGTAATGTTTAAACAGCAAAGACCATGACATTCCTTCAGCAGGTACTCCAGATAACTTCTGAGGATAACAGGTTTCTGATTTTCCTGACCCTTTTTCAGAAGAATGGTACATGAATGGAATGAGAAGGAACTAACTACCTTCACCATTAAGCTCCTTTTCCATATTTTCGAAATCCTGAAAGTGTGAAATCACCTAGCTACAATTTACCTCTGAATCAGATCTCAATTTATTCTCTTTTTTCTATATGATTTAATTTTATATTTATTTGTTGTAATGATCCATTCAACATTATTACATTTTATCTCATGCTCAGAGCATCTCCCCATTGTCATTCATCCTGCAAACATATAACGCTTTTAATGTTAAACTTGTGATAAGTTTTTCTACAAGTTTGAAATTCAAATCATCTCCACTGTGTTTAAATTGCTTCAGATAAGTAGCTATTTTCAATAATAAATGCTGCACATAAAAAATTATAAATCTTTTTTTTTTGGTAATAGGTGTTTCAGTGCTAGACATACTAATTTTTCTCTCAGGAATGTTAACATATTTCAATCCAGATTATCAAAAGAGAAGTACATTTTCTTGGAGAATAAAAAGACATGACCGCAAGAATGCTGAGAATGAGGAAAATCCATCTTCCTGTCACTATGCAATAGATTATTTTAAATACTTTTAGTTTTTTCTGAATGGTAATATCCTGCAAATATACACATCAATAAATCACTGAATAAGGAGGAATGAAATGGAACAGATCTATTAAAAAAGGTATAGTTAAATGTGTTCGCTGCTCCAGTGCACTGAAATCAATTTGGATTAGTTTTACTACACTGTTATATTGGAATACTAAACACAAGACTGTAGGTAATTTACAAAAATAACTGAATAATGCACTGAGAATATTTGCAGATCTATATTGACAGATTTCCATCTTTGAAATACTCCTCAGAATAATAAAAAACAGTATCTTCAGTTACTAAAATATCCAGACAGAGACATTCCATCAAACACCGAAGAAATAAAATGGGTTGCATCAGCCTTGAAATGTAAATCCCTGAAGTTTCTGTGTAATAAAAATTTCACTGTTAGATATAGTTCTAAGAATACTGTCAAGAAATGTCAAAATTTAGAATAGCAAAAATGTTGCTTCAGTGATACAATATATTAAAGCTCTCTGCACAATGGCTTTGTCCAAGAGTAGTTAACTTTGTCAAGGACAAAATTCAGAATGCATTAGATTAACATGAGACATTCACAACATATAGTTTAAGGAGACCTGAAATATTTAAAATATTTCTTATGGAGAAAGAAAGACATTAAAGTTTATAAGTAGCCACAAGGTTAAACTACATTTTGATGTCATATCCTCCAATATGTAAGCTGAAATACATCCTGAATCACTATAAGAACAGTACACTACTTAAGTACTGAATTACAAAAATTTCAGAAAAAGAAAAAAAAAGCCAAACTGGTACATAAGTGATACCAAAGATATCTGCACAGACTGAATTGGAGCTAGAGTTGTGTGATATGTAACTGAACTAAGATATGGTACATGGAAAACGGATATTTTTTTTTCCAAGTAAGCTTTTAAAAAAAGAAAAGGAAAAAAACAAGTATTGCTTATTCACCCTTCTTAACTTTAACAAAGAAACTAGAAATACAATGTTAAGATGTCACCTAAAATGCCAATTATTTGGGCTTTTCAATCAGTAACTGACAAAGATTTTGTTAAAGGAAAAAAGAAGGAAGGAAGATGAACTTCAAAGTTTATTATAAGGGCAATGGGATGTTAAAAATGAAGCCATGATTTCCTATTGTTACAATATCAGTCATTAACTGCTAGGAAATTACTTAAACAACGTCACATAGAGAGCACGAGATGCTGCAGATGTAGGAAAATGGTACTTCATATATTCTTAATTTTGCATGGTTTATAAATAATGGCCTCTGGGATTAATATTTTCTCACAGTTAATGACTGCCTCGCTTTAGGGGCAAACTCCTCTGGATAGTCATTAACTGTCAAGAAATGCTGACCCCACAGGTCATTCTTACTGTAGCGCTGTATAATGCATATAATAGTTATGTAAATGCTGAGTATCACTGTAATAAATATTTAAATGAGGTGCTTAGGAAAAGCTTATGAGTTATTCTTGAACAAATGCTTTGACTGGATGTGGAAGGTGGGCACAAGGAGGGTCTTTGAACGCTTGCACACAAGGGCAACCGAGCCTAAGTGTTTTTATTCTCTGATCAAAAGGACCTGGGAGCCTTAAGGCTCACTACCAGCAAAGATGAGGAATATTGAGACTGCAGAAGAGACTCTAGTTTGGAGCCCTGCCCTTTCTGGTATTTGGCTGCAGTGGAAGGAATTATTCATTGCACTGCAAAATAAATAGAATCCACTGCCAAATGTTCTCACCGTGTCACAGAGGCATATGTCCAGAACCAGAGCATCTATTTTGCTCATCCTCCTTAGATTTGGATGGGTAGTTCAGGCACCTCCCTTAGGACCACAACCATTATTGCCTCTAGTGAAAGCTATATGTCTCCAAAGAGTGTCCCTGAATTTTAAGTACTGAGCCTCCTCAAGTCTGCCAGTCAGACATATTGATTGAGGAGGAAGTTTTCCCTCCTGAATTTAGACACCTGACAAAAGGTTGTTATCAAGCTCCTCTATTCTGAATTCAGAGCACTGAGTCCTCTACTGTGGATAGATATATAACTGGACAACTATCAGTCTTCTTAAAATACTGATGGCAACAGTGTCCACATTTGCATAATAATAGCCAGCAAGATGGAGAACACATCTAGGAAGTGAATATTCAGCAACCATTTCTTTCCGAAATCAGAGAGGAATTCAGCTTACCTTACCCACTTCCCAAGTAGATGTCTTATCGTCTAGATTATAACATAGCCAGAGTTAGAAGCACTGTCTGCAATTCCTGTGGAAGTAGGGCAGCTGCATAAGCAAGAAAACAAGACTCAAGTACCCAGAAATCAAATGTATAGCCAATATTTCAAACTTTTAGGTGAAACATTAAGTATGAAGAAGAGTTTGATTTTCTGGTCCCCAGTCCAAGTTGTGTTTTGTTTTTTTACGTTAGATCAAACATTGAATAAAAAGCAAACGCTTGGAGAGATCTTGCTGTACCAAATACTGCACTATCTAGATACTATTTCTGTGAACAAAAACACTGCACCTCTCTAAGATGTTGTGTCTCCTCGCTATATATCTCAAATGCAATGAAGTTTGAGTAAAAGTTATACTACTAACTTCTCACAATGATGCACTTCTGTAAAACATTGTACACTACTAAACATCACAGTTTTGTCTCTGCATAGGATGTGTGGTTGTAACTGCGGATCAACTGAACATCCATCCCTGCAAGATTAGGGTGGAAGTTTCCAAATCACTAAATCACTTGGATATAGAATCATAGAATTGTTTAGGTTGGAAGAGACCTAGAAGACCATCAAATCCAACCATAAACCTAACACTGCCAAGTCCCCACTAAACCATGTACCTAAGTGCCACATCTACATGTCTTTTAAATACCTTCAGGAATGGTGACTTAGTCACTTCCCTCGGCAGCCTGTTCCAATGCTTGACAACCCTTCCAGTGAAGAAATTTTTCCTAATATCCAATCTAAACTTCCCCTACTTCAACTTGAAGCCATTTCCTCTTGTCTTATTGCTTGTTACTTGGGAGAAGAGACCCACACCCATCTCACTACAACCTCCTTTCAGGTAGTTGTAGAGAATGATAAGGTCTCCTTTCAGCCTTCTTTTCTCCAGACTAAACAACCTCAGTTCCCTCAGCCACTCCTCATAAGACTTGTGCTATAGACCCTTCACCAGCTTTGTAGCCCTTCTTTGGACACGCTTCCTTATGAACACTTCTCTGGGCAACCTGTTCCAGTGCCTCACCACCCTCAATGTAAAAAATTTCTTCCTTATGATATAGTAGCGGGGCAGAATGACCTCCCTCGACCTGCTGGCCATGCTCCTTTTGATGCAGCACATCAAAATGCAGCCAGTGCACACTGCTGGCTCATGTTGAGCTTCTCATCTACCAGCACTCCCAAGTCCTTTTCCTCAGGGCTGCTCTCAATCCATTCTCCGCTCAGCCTGTACTTGTGCTTGAGATTGCCCCGATCCATGTGCAGGACCTTGCACTTGGCCTTGTTGAACTTCATGAGGTTCTCACAGGCCCACCTCTCCATCCCGTCAAAGTCCCTCTGCATGGCATCCCCTCCCTCCAGCGTGTCCACAACACCACACAACTTGGTGTCATCTGCAAACTTTCTGAGAGTGCACTCGATCCCACTGTCCATGATTCTGTGATAACCAGTAAAAGGGCAGAATTTTTTGTGTATGGACTTATAGACCTTAAAGACCTATAGATATTGAAGAAATCTTTCTGTATTCAAGTGACATACACATTACACAGTAAGCTACCCCAAGCAGTAACCCCATAGTACTCATGATTTTCTGAATGTAGATCTCAAAGACATTCATAAAATAAAATAAAATAAATAATTTTTTAAGAAAAGAAAAGAAAAGAAAAGAAAAGAAAAGAAAAGAAAAGAAAAGAAAAGAAAAGAAAAGAAAAGAAAAGAAAAGAAAAGAAAAGAAAAGAAAAGAAAAGAAAAGAAAAGAAAAGAAAAGAAAAGAAAAGAAAAGAAAAGAAAAGAAAAGAAAAGAAAAGAAAAGAAAAGAAAAGAAAAGAAAAGAAAAGAAAAGAAAAGAAAAGAAAAGAAAAGAAAAGAAAAGAAAAGTACAACAGAGGACAAGTTTGCTAAAATGTGTATCATCTCCAAATGCTTTTGTGCAGTATAGTCAAACTTTTTGATACTTTTGTTCCCTGTAACTATGGTAAGAATTTCAAGGGACCATTAAGCAGATGAGAGGCTGTTAAAGTAGCATAAGAAGTTGTTTAATAGCCAATATTCTGAGATGGGGAAGTTCTACTGTCACATCAAAAGTGTTAATACAGCCCAATATCCAGTTCAAGAGCCTTTGCATGGAGAAATTTATCCTATGGATATTGATATCAAAACCATGAGTTTGAGACTCTTCAGAACCACTCCTAAAACAAAAGGGGCTCCTTGCACTGAGGCTGCAGAGTGCAGGCACATAATTGTGCCTTGGGGACTAGATTACACTTTTGAATGCTCTCCTGTTTTAGATAGAATCTGGAAATCTTCATAAGTATCTAACCTCCTTTCTTGCCAGAAATTACTTAAGACAAGAACACTTTCTTAGGTGAATACAAAAGTATGTAGATTAGCAGAGGCTCAAAGTAAGGCTCCCTCCCACCCTCGGTGTCAGGATTAAGGGATCCAGGAGAGGAGTTTCTTTACAGATGGTTCTGAAGGTTAAAGTATAAGTTCTATATGTCTGCTGTCTGACAGATAGGACAGATAAGATTTCTAACAGTTAAATGGAGTCACATGGTGTACCTGAAGGTGCTTGCCAACAGATCTTGCTGTTATTACACAGTATTTAGCATAAGGCATAGAATAATGATGGGAAGTTTAAGCCTTTCTGGAGACCAATAATTTTCATCTATCAGGCCCTCTGTGTGGGTATCCTACAGAAAAAAATGAGTTAGTCTCAGTGTAGAGGTCACTAGAAGGAAACCGAAAGAAAGGCTGGTAAGAAATGCAGCACTCAGAGGGAATTCAGATTTTTTGAACTGAAAGAATGTCTTCCCAGAGAGAACACCATCTGAAACCTTGACTATAAATTTCAGAACCTGACCTTAGGCAGCATGAAGTTATACACTACAAAATATCCTATGAGAGCTCAGTAGGATTTCATTGAAGTGGTAGGATGACTCTCCGGGCAAGGAATCGAGAAGGTGCCAAGCATATGCATGCATAGCCCCCGCCCCGGTACAGGGTGTCACACAGATAAACAGATGTTCTGTATATAAAGAATGATGGCATTGCTCCACATAATGGATTTTCAGGCCTCCAGTAATTTGTGCTTGCACAACTTGAACAGTAGTATAAAAGTTCTTCTTAATGAAGTTGTTTTCTTCACAACATTAATTTGTTTTTGTACTTTTAGGGAATGCTCTGTTCTAGTGTGTATTTGTTAAAGTAGTGACTGTCACGTATATGGGTGTTTGTCTCCACTATGCTTTTTTATGCTGCTGATGTACAGTATTAATTGTTTTTAGCTTAATTTTATGAGGTTGTATGAAATATACTCTTAGAGGATTGTCATAAAATCATTTGCAAAGGCAATTCCATTCTGATGCTGTTTTTTTAAATTAATAATAAAACCTGAAAAGAGAATTGGTTAATAGAGTGTTCTTTTCTGCAAATAAAAGCAGTTTCTGAACAGAAATGTAAACGGCAGAATTCAAAAAAGAAAATATTTCTGTCACAAAGATATTATGTATGCTGTGCACATGCTCACTTCTGCCCAAAGCCATAGTATGAGACACTGAGTTAAAACTGACCTATTTAGCTATAGCCCAAAAAAATGCAAGAATATCACTTGCTTTTTCTGAAGCAAAACTCCTTGAGGAAAAGATGATATGGGTTCCTCCACATGAAACCTTGAATTGCTCTTTAATATTCTTAGTTCCCTGTAGAAGTTATCATTACTTTTTCAATATTTTACCTAATCTACTTTCTTTTAATTCTCCTTGGGAAATATATTTGAATTATGTAAACAATTATCCATCTGCCAATATGAAAATAGTCATTGAGAGCACTTAGAAATAATGTAAATCCACAAAAAATAGACAAGAAACTGTACTGTAGAACTGTGCAACTAAGTAAAATATACTTTATCCTCTAGTCCTGTTTACAGGATAATAAACCTCAGTCAGGAGAACTAAAATGATTGATTTCATTGTTCTTTGTTCCTCCAAGAACATAATAAGAAAAGATGGCATTTTATGGGGTGTCGTGGTTTAGGCCGATCCGGCAACTTAACTCCACACAGCCACTCACTCACTCCTCCCCCTAGTGAAGTGAAGAGGAGAAAAATATAATAAAAGGACTGAGGGCTGAGACAAGAACAGAGAAGGAGCACTCACCAACCATGGTCCCGGGCAAAACAGACTACGCTTGGGAATAAAGCAAAACAATTTATTAACAGTTACTTGAAAGGATAAAGAGAAACAAAATCAGTTACTTGAGAGGATAAAAAGAAACAAAGCCAGATCTTAAAAACAACACCTTCCCCCCCCCTTTCCTTTTCTTCCCAGCTCTACCTCCTGCCCCAGTAGTGCAGGGGACAGGGAATGGGGGAGTGCAGGTCAGTTCATCCCGTGTCGTTACCGCTGCTCCTTTTCTTAAAGGAGGAGGAGTCTTTACACCCTTTTTCCCCTTGCTCCAGTGGATCCCCTACTCACAAGGAAAATCCACAAACTTCTCCAGTGTGAGTCCTACTGACAGGATGCAATCCTTCCCCATCAGATTGCTCCAGTGCGGGCTTTACCACAGTCATGGATTCTTAGGGAGTTGTTGCCACTCGCTTCGGCATGGATTGTCACACAGACTTTAGATGTGTTTCTACCTTGTCGTGCATCCCATTCTCCACGACCGTCCTCAGTCTCAGGCATCTCTTCTCCAACGTGGGCTTCTCCACAGGCTGCGAGTGGGTCTCTGCTCCACCGGGTCTGTCCTGGCTGCATGGGGGCTGCCTGCCATCTCGCCACCAGTTGCAGGGGAAACTCAGCTCCAGCACACCTCATCCCATTCCATCTTCACTGACCCAGTGTCTGTGTGGCCGTTTCTCTCAGATCTTAGTCCTCTCTGGGTGAACTTGGCCCAGCAGCACCCTGGGAGCAGGGCACTCCCCGAGTTTTCCAGGCGGCTCCGCTGTGGCCATCCTCAGTGGGTGGCACCGGCATGGCATGGGCAGCCTCCTGGCTGGAAGCCGACAAGCAGGGGCAGTTCCCTCCTCCCTTCTCTCCTCACTCCAGGGAAAAGCACCTTTTCCGGTTCCTTGTCCCAACTTAAATAGGGCAATTCGCAGAGGCGCTGATTGGCCCAGCCCCGAGGGGGATGGGAGTCCAATCTCGTGGCCAGAACTGTGTCTGACCCGGTTCCAAACCCAGGGAAGTCACAGGGAGCAAAACCCCTGTCCTGCCACCAGAACCCCTTTACATCAACCCATCACATGGGGGAAAGGTTGAAATTCTGCATTAGATGGTATTGCTCTTTAAGAAAAGATCAAAAATTTGACTCTGATGTATTGGGAGCAAAAAGACGCTATTATTTTTAGAAACAGTAGCAACATTAATGAACATAATAAATAAACTAGATGACTAGCTGTCCAATGCTCTTTTATTCAGCCTCTGAAAAAGCAATCTCAGGTTTGATATGGATGCTTAAAGGCCTTTAGCTGTTACAGAAATAACTCTGTTGCAAAACCTTTTAAACAGAGTAGTGGTACTTAGGAGATTGCAATAGAATTGTTCCAATGTCAACAGTATTCTCAATAAACACATTTTAAACACGAAAAATAATGCTACTATCTAATGAGGCATTTTTCATATTATGCAGAAATTTTTTAAAAGTGAATCATAAACGCAACCTCACGATCGAGTAAATGAGACACCTAATTTTAAATACAAACAGTACCAATGATGAACTTCAACTGTCTTCTGTATATTTCTCTTAGACATTTATCACAGCACTAAATCCTTGTAACATATAAAACAAGTTCTATATCAATATGGAAATCTTCATATTTTTATACTAAGAACAGGCATTTTGCTCACACAGTTTTCCTTTTCCAGAGAGTCTAGATATTGATTTGGCTTTCAATTGTTTATATTCTTGTTTTATTTATCAAATTGTATAAATCAACTACAATGTCTGCAATAACCTTATCCGAGCTTATATCTTAATTCTTACATAAGTAGAAAACCAGTCACAACCGTGAATTAAATCCTCCACAAATTGTTTCTAAGTTACTGAACATAATACTTATTCTGTTACAATTTTTGAATTGAAATAAATAGCAATTTTAGAACAAACCTAACAAGAAAAATGGACGTTTTTTCTTAACTATTACTGTTTCAGAAAAAAGACATGACTTCTTCGTTGACTAATAAGAAACTATAGAAGATATTTTAAATGCATGCACAAACATTTATATACACATAGCCCTTCAATTATGCCTTTTCTTTTAAAGCAGTTGATCAAAACCCAATTACCCAGCTTTTAGGTAATTTCTAGTGAGCAAAGATTCAGAAGGAAGGGGTTTTTTGTTGATTCAAAAGCCTAACCACAGTTTCAGTAAACTACTGCATGCCTTAGCTGTCTGGGCAAATACTACAACCTAATGTGTACCGTACAGTTCAGACCTTCCTTGTTCACATTAGAACATAATATTTTTCTAGCTGTAGGGTTATCATACAGCTGAATCTAGTCATCTTTCTAGTAAAGTCAGTAGCATTATTTACTTTAATTTCAACCATGCAGAATCGGCCTGAGTGCACCTCCTCATTTTCTTTCTTGTACTATCAGACATTACCCAGTAGAGCTATAATCTGTGCTCAGTGTTAGTGCCATTACATCTGACAGCGATGTATAACACATTCCATTATGTGAACAGTTAGAAATGCACTGAACTGTAAATGAGTCTCACTGCAAGAATTTTTATACTGTTTTAATTCAACGGGCACATATTGAATCCAAAATTCTGCATTAATTTACATTGCATGAAATTATTTACAGAAATGGAAATAAATCCATTCTAGAAAAGGATTACTGTATTTTCTCCTTTATCTTTACAAAAAAAAAAAAAAATCTTGCTCTTTCTTTGGTTTTCACTCAAGTCTGACATTTAACAGTAAAGATAGAAAGAAATAGGAAGCTTCAAATTGTCTTCTAAAGATCAACAAACAATCTTTGGGGACATCAGAAGAAAGACTATCCAGAACTAAAGGTCTTTCATTTAAAAATATCACGTACCTAGAAAAGCCCTCCTGCTTGAAACAGAAGACTTTTTCAAAAATTTATTCCTGCAGCTATCATACAGTCACATTTGTTTTCTTATCACCTTATCACACTCCTTCTGTGATAAACACAAAACTAAGTTATATGTGCACTCATCTTTTATTTTCAATGTGAAAATATTGATTTCATAATTTTATTGATCTTATAATACAATTTCAACTTTGCAGCAGTTAAGGGTCTCTCCGAACTTCCATTACACTACCTTGATATATAATAAGCCATTATAGATATGCTTTACCATATTAACTGAGGAGAAGACATTTAAACACGTTTAAAGTGATTCAGATCCTTTCACAAGTTTATGCTTAATTATTGCCCAGATGTGATCAGCAAGTGTTGTACTGGAAAGGTATCTTTTGGAATTTTAAAAATAAAATGAAAAGTGAAGGAAAGCATATCAATTGAAGTGGCTACAGTACATATCATGTAGCAATATATTTGCTTATGTTACATAATTCTTTTCCTCTGTAAATCTGAAAACCTTCATCATTGGAGGCACAGTGATTTATTGAAGTTTAATTAGCAGACCTTGAATCTACCAAACACTTGAATGATGTGAAGATGCTAAATAACATTCAAAACTATCAAATGTCCGAGAGTGCAGGTCACATCTTTACAACAGTTCTCATAAATACACAGATCTATCTCTCTATCAAGGCTATTGCATTCACGCTCTTACAGCTCATCCTGGTTTTCCACTGTCTTCTTCTTAGACTTCATATACTTCATTAGACAAGGAACACAACAAGGATGGATTCACCTACAGAGCCTCACTTGTAAAGAAGCTCAGGTAGAAGTACCCTTATGTAAGATTTTATTATCTTTTACCCCATGATTTTCCTTTTCTCCTCCCCCATCAGATAAACCAATGCACATGACTTGATGAGTTTATAAAAAATTAATTTCTCATTTTAAATTTAAATCATAAGCTCTTCGAGAAAACACCAATTTTTATGTATTTGAGCAGTATATAGTAGCTTTCACACAAATTCTGCATCTCTAAGCACACACACACACAAAATAAGACCAATAATGCCAAGATTTTTCTGTTGCTTCAGTGCTCCCATATTTGGTTTAGATACAAACCAAGAAGTACAAATGTCGGGGAAGTTTCCTGGCTGCTACATGAGAAGCACCTGTGTCTCATCAAGACAGGTGCTGAGTCACGTTGATTGGCTGGAGATCATGTGACCCATGGAGGCTTAAAGGTGGGGCACTCCCAAGAGGGAGTGGGGCATTTCCCTCCTGGAGTTTGGAGTGGCAGGAGCCCCCTAGAGAGTGAGAGTTGGAGCTCTCTGTTGGACTAAGATAGCAGTGAGTTTAGAAGAGCCTTCTGATTGTGGAATACGTTGTGGTCGCAACAGTCGGTTGGTTGCGACCCATTGGAAGAAGACACAGGCAGTCCGTGACATCTGGTGACCCCGACGTGATTCGTCGAAACACGAACTGCCTGAACCGCAGGGTGAACTGCGGTGGAGATAAAACCCAGCGAAGCTTGAGAGCAGCAGGAGCTGCGGATTGACCAGTTTCAACCTAGACACCTGGAACAAGGTGAGCTGCTGGGAGCTAAAATGGGCCAGAATTTTGTCAAAGAGAATCAGACCTTCACCTTTCTCAAATCTGCAGGGATGGCTGCAGGGCTCAATATAAGTAATGAAGATTTATATTACTTACTCAACTGGGCAGCGGGGCATGAAGACCTAGTTAACCTCACCTTTACCTTTAACCTAGAACTTTGGAAAAGTTTGGGGGATAAGTTACTTTATGAAGCTGTGGTTAAGCAAAAGGGCCGGACCGACCTGCTGCGTACATGGGAGGCCCTAGATAATATAATTCAAAAGGGGTCAGCAGAAGAGGAGGAAGAGGAATTAACAGATTATGTATCTGCAAGCGAAGGATACGAAGGGGGCAACGAACTGTCTGAGGGAAACAGTGTGGACAACGAATTAGACGTGTCCTCACTGTTCACGGAGATTAACAAAGTGGCGGGGACTATGCAGGAACTTTGCCCCACCCTCCAGGAGATGCTGGAGCGTCCCCCACCCTTTGCCCCAGCAACCCCCCCTTCCTCCTCAGGAGGTATCGAGCCTACAGCTCCGCCGTTTGATTTAATAACCCCACCCCTGGCAAATTCATATCCGGCGACATACATGGCACAAGTACGAGCAATGCAGCCGTTATTAGTACGACAGGCCATGACAATGCTGCAAGGTATATCCCAGCAGTTAGCAACCGTAGTGAAGACGCTGCAGCAGGCCATGACCCCCCCTGCAGTGAAAGAGATTTCAGGAGAAACCCCTAAAGCAAGTGACAGTTCAGCCGGAAAGTTTCCACCGGTTTCTCCACCAAAGAAAAAGTCGCCAAAATCTGCCCGGCCGGCCCCTCTAGAGACATGCTTATCCCCCGCTCCACAGTTAGAAATGACAGAAATTACCCCGCCTGCCATGACAGTTCATCGTGATCCAGTACTTTTCTGGAACGAAGTTAAGAAAGAGGCAATAGAGGCCGGGGACTGGAATTTGATACAAGCTTTGGGGTTACCAGTTAGTAATAAAAAACTATCGGTAATGAAAATGGAAGGAGAGCCGAGTGCGTTTCCCGTAGAACTGGCCCTCCCGGGTGCTAACCAGCCCAATAAACATTTGGGCTGGTCATGGAAGGTGATCCAGGACATGCAGAAAGCGGTAGCGCGATACGGACCAAACTCACTGGCGGTAACACAATTATTACGATTATTAAATTTAGAAGTTTTGGTGCCGTACGATTTTCAACATCTAGCCCAGGTCATGTTCCAACCAGTGCAGCGCTCCGTTTTCACAAATGTTTGGAGACAATTGGCCGACCAGCAGGCATTACAGAATATCCAATTACCCCAAAGCGACCCATGCTATGCTATAGGCACTGATGTATTGATGGGAACGGGTCAAGTATTTAGTAACCCGGCAATACAGGCTCAATGGCATCCCCAGATCCTCGAACAGGTTAAACAAATAGGGATGCAGGCACTATTACGTACAGCAGAAATGGCTGAGCCTAAGGCAAAATATTCAACAATTAAACAGGGGGCCAACGAACCTTTTCTACAGTTCGTTGAGAGATTGCAGGGGGCAATAGAAAAGCAGATATTTGACAGTAGACTACGGGCACTGTTGACAAAACAGTTGGCAAAGGACAATGCCAACCCTGATTGTCGGAGAGTCATTGAAGTATTGCCGGGGGACCCCTCCCTAGAAGAAATGGTGATTGCCTGTGCGAAAGTCGGGCCCATAAAAAGCGAGATGACCACATTGGCCACGGCTCTAACCAAACAAAGATGTTATATTTGTGGGAGAATAGGTCATCTTGCCAAAAACTGCAAATCTAATGGCCGGCCGGGAAGCAGCAGAAAGAGAAAGTATGCACAGATGTCTTATGGTCCAGGCAAGCCCTTTGCCGGAACGCTGCAACAGCTGCAGACCAGTCCAGAAAAGACCGCAGAGGGAATGCTAAAGCAACCAGAGAAGCAGCCAGGGTGGATGTATCCATCGTCGTCAGAACAATGGATATATCCACCGCCAACGTGGTATGATAAGAAAATATGAAAACGACTTCCCCATGACCTGGTCCCAAGGTGTTTGACAAACGGTGACGGAAAATGGAATTGAAATGTTGGAAACCCCTAAAGGCTGCGAAGCAATTTTTTTTTTTTTTTAAAGAAAAGGGGGAATTGTCGGGGAAGTTTCCTGGCTGCTACATGAGAAGCACCTGTGTCTCATCAAGACAGGTGCTGAGTCACGTTGATTGGCTGGAGATCACGTGACCCATGGAGGCTTAAAGGTGGGGCACTCCCAAGAGGGAGTGGGGCATTTCCCTCCTGGAGTTTGGAGTGGCAGGAGCCCCCTAGAGAGTGAGAGTTGGAGCTCTCTGTTGGACTAAGATAGCAGTGAGTTTAGAAGAGCCTTCTGATTGTGGAATACGTTGTGGTCGCAACAGTCGGTTGGTTGCGACCCATTGGAAGAAGACACAGGCAGTCCGCGACATCCAAATATAATATCAATATTTCTTTTTGCCTCCAAAATCCAAACCAGTTTCAGTTTTCAAAGAACATTTAGGCTAGAACCTCCTTACCTATGTATGTACTAATGGACTCTTTATAACAGCTGATAGAATTAATTCCATACTGCAGAACCATGCCAGTAGGATATTCAACTTTTTCTGATCTGTCTTTTCAATGAATTGAAACTTCTCTCATTCAGATCTGTATAATTAAGTCACAGTTTCTGTTAAGTCAGAATCAGAAACAAAAATTCACCTGAAGTCAGACTGCTACTTTTGAGAAGAGATAGAATCAAGGAAAAATGTATCATTTAAAACAAAAACTACAGTTAATTCACAGAGAAAACACTGAGAATAAATTACAAATATCAAGCACAATTTCTTTTTCTTTTTTTTCTTTTTTTTTTTTTTCCTTCTCTTTTCTGATGAAATAAAAAAGGCCTTGGCATGATTAGGAACATTGAATCATACAGGAAGAAAGCACTGACAGAATAATAATAATTTCCCACAGATTTCAAAATCTATTCACAGTATATACTGAGGGGATGGATTGGTCTTTAATACTAGGTTTATTTTCATTGCCAAAGTGAAATATTCCCGATTTTAATGATCTGCCTTTCTATATCTTGTTTGAGTGTCACAAAATAAAATAGAAAAATAAATACATTTTTATTTAAACATTTTTGAACCAAAATATTATTACAAAGTTAATGTGGTATGTATATAATTCTTATGTATGTTTTAGCATTGCCAAAAATTAATAAAAATACGGTATTCATTATTACATAGTTATTAGGAATTTTGTTCTAATATCTCAACAACACGAATTATGTGAAAACAGGCATTGCATCAGAGGGGCTGATACACTACTAAAATAATCTAGCAGTATATTGTTTGAAAGAGAAGGATGTCTGCAAGATCATAGCCCAGTTGATTTATCTCTGGAACTGTAAATGATGTTTCACAGAGCAAGAGTCATTCCTTGCAAAAAGCAATAACAGCATTCCTCCCTTTCCTTCTGACACATAATTCTCCGTGTGTCATAATTTTAAATGGATCACTAGAACTGACGCTTTACTGTCCTTTAAAATTCACCTCTCTCAAGAAAAATATTTTAAGAGACAATAAGACTGATGTTCTGTTTATCTAGACAATCTGCTAATTTTTGTGAAGATAGATTATCAAATCTACAAGTGAGTTAAATTTCATCTAGAGAAAAGTCCTTGAATTGCCACCAAGAGAACAGTGCACCCTCTTGAAAACTCTTTCTTTTATTCATTCAATTTAGAAGATTGAGTCAGATCAAGTGGCAAGCAGTAAGACAAGGAACATGGACAATTTTTGAGAGTCAGGCTTGACTAGAAGTCAGTGATGTCAGATGTTAGAGCGGCCATCAGACTTACAGAATTAAGGAGTGTGTAAATTTTTGAAGAGGCAATGGAATCGAGTTATTTCATAAGAAGCCAGGGGGTAGATCTTTGTTACCTACATTTCTGCTAATCCTGGAGAGGACTCAAAACATCAAGCTCCTTGGAACAGAATGTTCTGTATTCATAGAACTCGTCATCTGTGGACTGCCTAGCATCACTGCCCTATAAATACAAAATAATAAAACGAAACTTTGTCTCTCATATGGAAGTCATCCATTTCTGTTTCTTGAGATAAAACAACATTATTTATTTATTTATTTATTTATTTATTTATTTATTTATTTATTCCACTGGATTCGATTTCTTCCAGTTTGGCATTTTGAATCAGTTTACTAAAGGATAAAGAAGCACCAGTAGTAGTATAAAAAAAAAGGGAGAATGCACTTGCAGCTGGAGTTGGAGTTGCACTGGGGAGAGAAAGTAGGAAGCAGCTCAGACTGATTCCATCTGTGTTGGAAGTAATTTAACTAAGCTAGTTAAAATGTTGCAAAATTTAAGAACAAGATACTGCTTCCTGTATTAGTGAAATGTGTTGGAATTAACTTCACATTTTATATTACTGATTTGAAGGGAAAGGCAATGAGCATTAGACCCGCCTCCAGTTAAACAGTATAAACCTTTTAGCTTTCAAAATCAGCCCTTGAAATACCTGCATCTATATCACTTACAGGTTTGTATTTCCTTCATAGGAAGAGGCACCAAATCAGTAGTAGTACACAGAATCAGACAATCATTGAGGCTGGAAGGGACAGCTGAGGACCATCTAGTCCAATGCAGGGGCTCCAAGAAGGGTCTCCAAGAGTGGGTTACCCAGGGCTGTATCCAGCTGGGTCTCTGTTTTCTTGGGTAGAGACTACACGACTTCTCTCAGCAACCTGGTCTGAGGTTTGATCACTCACACCGTGAAAAGGTGGTTTGTTACGTTCGGATAGAATTTCCCATGTTTCAGTTTGTGCCCATTGCTTCCTCTTCTGTCACTGGGCATCACTGAAAAGAGGCTGACTGTGTCTTCTTTACTTTTCCCATAAGGTATTTATACATCTTGATAAGAAAACCCCTGGCTGAACAGTCCCACTTCTCTTAGCTTCTTCTCATATGAGAGATGCTCTATCCCTTCGTGATCTTCATGGCCCTTCATAGAACTCACTCCAATACGTTCATGCCTCTCTTGTGCTGGAGTGTCCAGAGCCAGATCCAGCACTCCAGATGGAGCCTCATCAGGCCTGAGTAGAGAGGAAGGACCACCTCCCTCGACCTTCTGGCGATGCCGTGTCTATTGCAGCCCCAGAGACTACTGGCTTTCTAGGCCACAATTATGCATTGCTGATTTGTGGTCAATTTGATGCCCACAAGCACCAGCAGGACCTGTTTGCAAAGTTGCTTCAAGCCTGTCAGCATCCAGTGGTACATTACTCCTCCCCAAGTGCTGGACTTTGCACTTCCCTTTGTTTAGCTGCATTAGCTTCCTATTGGCCATTTTCTACAGACTGTTGAGGTCTCTCTGAATGGCAGCACAATCCTCTGGTGTATCAGCTACTGCTCCCAGTTTTGTGCATAAGAAAATTTGCTGAGGGTTCTCTCTGTCCCATCATCCAGATCATTAATGATGATCGAGTGCACCCTCAGCAAGTTTGCAGATGACACAAAGTTGTGTGGTGTTGTGGACACGCTGGAGGGACCTTGACAGGCTGGAGAGGTGGGCCTGTGAGAATCTCATGAAGTTCAAAAAGGCCAAGTGCAAGGTCCTGCACATGGGTCGGGGCAATCCCAAGCACAAGTACAGGCTGGGCGGAGAATGGATTGAGAGCAGCCCTGAGGAAAAGAACTTAGGAGTGCTGGTCGTTGAGAAGCTCAACATGAGCTGGCAATGTGCGCTGGCAGCCCAGAAACCCAACCGTTTTCTGGGCTGCATCAAAAGGAGCATGTCAGCAGGTCGAGAGAGGTGATTCTGCCCCTCTACTCTGCTCTCATGAGACCCCACCTGGAATACTGCGTTCAGCTCTGGAGTCCCCAGCACAAGAAGAACATGGAGCTGCTGGAGCGAGTCCACGAAGATGATCAGAGGACTGGAACACCTCTGCTATAAAGACAGGCTGAGAGAGTTGGGGCTGTTCAGCCTGGAGAAAAGAAGGCTCCGGAGTGATCTTATTGCAGCCTTCCAGTACTTAAAGGGGGCCTACAGGAAAGCTGGAGAGGGACTTTTTACAAGGCCGTGTAGCGATAGGACAAGGGGCAATGGCTTTAAACTGAAAGAGGGCAGATTTCGATTAGATATAAGGAAGAAATTTTTCACTCAGAGGGTGATGAGGCACTGGAACAGGTTGCCCAGAGAAGTTGTGGATGCCCCTTCCCTGGAAGTGTTCAAGGCCAGGTTGGATGAGGCTTTGGGCAACCTGGTGTAGTGGAGAGTTTCCCTGCCCATGGCAGGGGAGTTGGAACTAGGTGATCTTTGAGGTCCCTTCCAACTCTAACCATTCTATGACTCTATGATTCTGTGTTGAACAGTGTAAGACTCGGTATCAGCCCCTGAGGTAGACTACTTGGAACTGTGCTCCAGCTGGATCAGATGTTACTGATCACATCCCTCTGGGCTTAGATGTTCGGGTAGCTTTCAGTCCACTTCCCTGTCCACCTCCCAGACTGTGCTTAATAAGCTTGTCTATCATAATGCTGTGGGAGAGTGTCAAGATAAGCAACATACACTGCCCTCCTCTCGTCCACTAAGCCAGTCATCTCATTGTAAAAGACTATGATATTGCTTGAGTACGAGTTGTCTTTTGTAAATCCATGCCAACTACTCCCAAACAAATTCATGTTCTTCATGTATTTGGAAATGGTTTCTAGAATTCATTGCCCTGTCACCTTCCAGGGATCAAAGTGAGGCTGTCCCACATGTAGTTCCCCAGGCCCTGTTATTACTCTGTCTTGAAGGTAGAAGTGACACTTGCTTTCTTCCACTTCTGAGGAACCTCACCCAGTTGACTGTAAACTTTCGAAGACAATCTAGAGTGGCTTCACAATGGCATCAGTCAGCTCCCTCAGCACTCCTTGTCATCCTATCATGTCCTGTGCACTGTGGATAGCCGGTTCATTTATATGTTTTCTAGCTTGATACTTTTCCACCAAGGAGAAGTCTTCCTTACTTCAAACTCCACCCTGGTCTCAGTAGCCAGGGATTGCTTAAGGCTAGCCTGACTAGTAAAGTCTAAGGCAAAAAAGGCATTGAGCACCTCAGCCTTTTCTGTGTCCTTTGTCACTGTGTCCCCTTCCTGATTCAGCAGCAGGTCCATGTTTTCCCTTCTTTTTGCTGTATATGTACTTGTGTGATCATTTCTAGTTACCCTTCATGTTCCTTGACAAATTTATCTCCATGTGGGCCTTGGTTTTCTTAATCCCGTTCCTGCACAATTAGACAGCCTCTCTGCATTAGTCCTGAGTCACCTGACTGTGCTTCTCCTCTTGTAAACTAACTTTTTATGTTTCATTTTAACTGGGAGATCCTTATTCATCCATGTAGACCTCCTGCTGCCTTTGTTTGATTTCCTGGTCATCGAATGCTCAAATTCTAG
Source organism: Tauraco erythrolophus (assembly GCF_009769465.1). Classification (NCBI taxonomy): domain Eukaryota; kingdom Metazoa; phylum Chordata; class Aves; order Musophagiformes; family Musophagidae; genus Tauraco; species Tauraco erythrolophus. The sequence continues at coordinate 50,195,947 of NC_141468.1, forward strand.
AGCTTGGAGTATGTGATCCTAGAATATTAACAAGTTGTCTTGGACCTCTTTTCTCTCCAGGACAGTCTCCCATGGGGTTCTTTCAAGCAGATCACTGAAGAAACTGAAGGCTACTCTTCTGAAGTCCATGGCTGTGATCCTGACTTTAGTCCTGCTCCTTCTATACAGGATCCTGAACTGCTGTCATGGTCACTGCAGCCAAGGCTACCCTGGCCTTCACAAGCCAAACAGCCTTCCTTGTTGGTAAGTATGAGATCCAGTAAAGTCTGTCTCCTTGTTAGCTTCTCAGTCACGTGTATTAGGAAGTTGCCATCAATGCACTCCTAAAACCTCCTGAATTGCTCATGCTCTGGTGTGCCCTTTGGCTGAAAACAACATTGATAGGCATCTTTGGCTGAAATGAGAATTTGAACATTAACTAGTGATATAGTTTTAGATCAGCAAAGGTCAGTACCTTTCAGTCGTTGAAAAGAGTGATAGATACTTTGGCCAGATGATTTTGGTAAAATCGTAATGTTGAATGTATGCAAGAATGGTGGAACAAGACTGCCATGTTACAGAGTGTATTACACATTCCTGTAACTTTTTTTTTCACAGGCTGGTACTGTCAATATATAAGGTATATATAATAATACTTTTTTTTTTTTTTTTAATTCAGTTTTCTGCCAGAAATGCTGAAAACAGTAATAAATATTTTACTGCGTGACTCAGGCTGCCTGGAACAAATTTTAATGATTTACATTTTAATGCTGTAATCCAAGCATTAAACTGTCAAAGTTATGATTAATAGAGTTGCAGTCTAATAAAGGAAAAAAAGTTCTTTAAGAGAAGAGAATTTTGTTCATCATTATTATGACAGTGGTATGATAAGGATACTGTATCATCAAACGTTTTGTAATAATAAAAATATATAGAAAATACATTTTACAGAAATAGAGCTGAATCACGTACTTTCAAAAAGCCATCATACTATAGTAGTGATGACCTTCTTAATCTTGCCACTGCAATAAAAAGGGAGAAGAACAAATAACTGCATTAGAGTCATAGAAGGACTACTTGTTAACCAATATAAGTTTTAGGGTGTAACTGAAGTATACAGTAGTTATTTCAAGAAAATCTAAGTATTTAACACATTTTAAACTTTTATGGGTGTTTTTTTCAACATGAAAACCAAAACCGTTTAACTTCAGGTTGACCTGATTGTTTCCACAATTGTTTCCTTCAACCAATGAACCAAAAACTCAATTAGTTGCACAGCCTTGTTTTGATGGTTCTTTCCTTACTTGACTGGTCTCAGGGAGAGTAAACAGCATAATGGTCCCAAGAGTAATCTACTATCAAACCCAAATAAAAGTTCTCAAGCTAACTACATTAACACGTACAGAGAACCCTTACTTCAGACTGATACCGCCTGAAGGTAGTTATTTATGTGTACATGACAGAATACCATGGATCATCTGTAATTTATTTTTCTTTTCATCACTACTAGACACTTCAAAAAGGTCAAACACAAATCAAACTAGATTCCATCTCCAGGTTAGAGGAATAACATGGATTATATTTCCAGAACTTTAATCAAGTATCCACACAATTTATTTGTTGTACTGAAGAAGAATGGAGGCATAGAGATGAGATTTGAAGTATTTTATCATTTGGATCTAAAAGATTTTGCTCAGGTTGGAAATGTGACTTCAAATTTGTGGAAGATATACTTGAGGATTAGTTAGCTGTCACCTGAGTAGAAGTGCACCTCTGATGCCTCCTGGCTTACACTTTACTTTGTGCTTTGGTATCAATCATCTTACTGTGAGGGAGTTTGAAGCAGAGTATACACAGAGATAGACACACAAAGACACACTCTTTAAAATCTAATTTACTTAACCTGTAAATAATGTAACCCTAATTTACTTAACAGTAGAAGATAATACTTTTCATTTTACTGAGGAGGTTACAGTAATAAAATGTGGTGAATGGCAAATTTAAAAGAAGTTTTTTTCTCTATGGAAAGTGAGGAAGATCCTACTGCAAATAAGTAGTAGCATTGCTTTTACAAGGAGAAAAACAAAGTTAGATTTGTGATAAAACAGTTCATTTGAAATACGCATTTCTACTTTTCCAGAAAATATTATGTCTAAACTAGATTTATTAATCTAGAGCTTACCAACCATGAGGGAGATACTGGTACATTGTTATGATTAGTAATCACATGAAATATTTGTAGAATAAATTTTACATTTTAAAGAACCATAAAGATCACAAAAACTTCTTGCTGAGATTAATAACAAACTGTGTATCCATTTTTCTCAAGAATAAGAAAGCAGTAACTGCTTTGGCCTTAGCAGAAGATAACAATTAAATAACAATTTAAGATAATATTTACTTTCTCCTAGAGCACACTGATAAGCAAACTCATATTTTTCTCCATATTAATGAGCAGAGAGCTCAGAATCACTGTAAAAAGATGCTGAACATGAAATGCACATAAATTGCTTCTCCACTAGTGAAGTAAGTCAAAGGCAGAACTGTTTGTGTCTCCAGCTAAGCTCTTCAAACACAGTGCCCACTTATCATTAACTCATCACTTTCTGGTGTCTCAGGGTCCTGATTCCATTTCTGTACAATTGACCTCTCCATAAGAGCTCTCTGAAGAAACTCATAGAGTAAGATGTTTCATAGATATTTAGCTCTAATTTGACCCATCAAAAGCATTTGACAATATTACAGCAGTATATGCATCAAATACCATATTCATAGCTGAGGGAGACCAGTAAATAGAGATCTTTTCTGTTTTGCTCTAAAAAAGAAAAACAAAACAAACAACAACCCTCCCAAACCTAAACTTACTTTTGCTAACGAACCTCTAATTTCCTGACAAAGTCATAAGCATTTGAAATCACTCGTATATACATACACATGCATACAAACTGGCACAGACATATATATTTTTTTCACAGTTCAATATGATTATTAAGTTTTCCAAAGGTATACTTATTGATACTTTTGGGAAAAAAAAAAAAAAAAGATCCTGTGTTCTGCTGTGCGTGGAATGTCCTGCTTATGTCCTGTCCAAGCACATATTAATTTCTATTGAAAAAAATTACTATTTTTTGCATTTCTTACAAATTTAAATTTCTACATTCAATGTCAGTAGGTCAGAGGACCATGCATTTTGCTTCTCTTCCAGCCTAATGCAGAAATCTTGACCAAAAAAAAAAAGACTAAAGTTTTTTCAATAGGATAACTAAAACAGATTAATACCACGGTCATTGGTTTTTTTCTATAGACCCTGGAGAACTTTGAGTGGATACCATCTTCAAAATGAGGGAGCTCTTGCTGACCTATTTGTTAAAATTATAAAGTAATTTGAATAAAATGAAGTGAATAAAACCAACATAGTCTTTAAATATTTTTTTCTTTTGAAGAATGCACATGGTGGTCACTATCCTCATGTCATAATTTCTTTTCGTAATACAGAGCTTCTAGGTACTTTTGATTATTTAACTAAATGTGTCAAAAAGAGGACTGTTGTCATCTTGCATTTTCAATTATTCCAAAAGACTGGCATCATAGACTGCAGGACAAAGAGAGTTTGTTGTCAAAAACAGGTTCAGGTTTTTAAAGTATTGCTAAACCCATGTTTTAAGCTCCAACACAGAACATTTTTCAAATCATCATGCCACACTTGATTTTTCCCAGTGGAAATCTTTAACACAAATAAAATCAAAAACAAGCCAATAAAGAAAAACAATTATGAACAAATGCATAATGAAGATACACCGTTTAGTTAAAAACTATGTTTTTCTCCCAGCTGATATCTTTGCCTTGCAATCTACATTTTACAAACACAGGTTTGTTAAACTCGCCAAGTGATGGATGAATTACTTAACATCTTTTCTGCACATATGGCCACAGAGATGAAAAATGAACAAGTGAAAGCATTTGATCTTAAAATATGAGTATTTACAGCAACCAGTATTTGAATGTAATGAGTTTTAATGCAAAGCTTCCTACACTTAGCACGTCTTATCCTTTACCTGGGTTTATTTCATCCTTTTTTACAAATGATCTTTTAAACTGATCAAAGAAGTTTAGAAAAAGCTAAATTCAACATTGTTATCACCATATTTTATGTCTTTCCTTAATTTTTTCTTTAAATTTGGTTAAGATTGTGGTTAGAAATTTAAAAATGAATGAATTTATATGCATTTATTTATACCAATTAAGCTATTTGAAACACACTATGATGTATATATTGAAAAGTTATTATCGAAAATAAAGCTGTCAGCAGATAATCATATTGTTGACTTTTGTAATGCTAAAGTTCCAGGTCTGCCAGCACAAGTCTTAAGTATTGTTTTGCAAATGTGTCATCAAGAATGGCAAAGAGGGTCAGGCAGTTCTCTTAGTTGTGCCCACTTAGCCACATGCATGCTGGAGGCAACGCTTGTTCCTCCCCTCCTCTCATTCTTGCCTCAACCTCTGGTCCTCTCAAAGGAGCTTTTCCAGTTTTGTTACTCCCTTGCTCTCCTGCCATTGTCCAACCTGCTTTTCTCACCATCACAAATCTCACACCCCAGCCATCTTGACCCACAACAGTACCCAATACACCCCTGTCTTGGCCTTGATCATGTCTACGGGACAGGAACAGCATGTCTCAATGTTAGCTGAGGTTCCTCAGCCACATTTGCAAGTTAATTACTCCGAAGCCTGAAGTTACTTTTGTGTATAGTGGTTAGTTGCTTCCAAATATGTAATTATTAACTGGCTGCGTTAAGCTGAAAAATTTAGGTCAGTGATTGTGATGTTGAAAGAGGTTAAAATTTTACAAAGTGAGCAATCATGATGGTCTGCCTTAAGACCATAGCAATGGGGACGCAGAAGTGGAATGTTCTTAGTAGTAGAATACTGTAAGTACCTACTCTATAATTGACTATTCTCTAAGCAGAGACCTCAGGTAATTATAAGCTGGAACTGCAATGGGATATAGGGTTAAATAATAACTTAGTGGTAGCTGATAGGATGGAGACACAACCTCTAGCTACCTTAGGTAATTATAATACTAAAAAACACAACCCTAGGAGGAGATGTTATATGCAAATGTAGGACCACCTTAGTATAATGAACTATACAGAGAATTGATATATGTGTAAATATGCTTTTATACAAGTGACCAATCAGCTATTAATATGATTTCTTCTTTGTTACCATTGCATATAAAAGATGCTGCGTGTTTCCTAAAAGTTGTGCTCACTGGTGTTAGATGCCCAGTACCCTACTCTGCAGGCTTGAAATAAAGACAAATACCTCGACTCAGTGTGTGGATTGGCTCTTTGCACATCAGGTGAAGAACTCAGATTTAGAAAAACTGCAGTATCATTATTCACACGTTAAAGGCAACTGATCACATGAAGACAGCTAAGCTTTCACTCAGGTGACAGCCTGAATATAGGCAAAAGGAAGGTGCTACCATAATGAAATGGTTTGCATTTCAGGACTGTCACTAGTATGATATTTTAGGAACTCTGATGTATAGGATATGAGATTTGATAAAAGATTCATAGCATTGTATGAGTACATGGTGTAGGAAAAAAGAAAATAGAAAGAATTCTTCTTGGTAAATATTTTCTTTGTGGTTGTCACGGTTTAGCCCAGCTGGCAGCTAAGCCACCATGTGGCCGCTCTCTCAGCCCTCCCCCTCGGTGAGGTGGAGAGGATTATAATGTACCAAAAAGCCTGAGGGTTCACATAAGAACAGGGAGGGATCACCCACCAACCATGGCCCTGGGGCCAAAGAGACTCAGCTTGGAGACAAATCAATTTAATTCATTAAAACTGTTGCTTGAGAGGATAATGAGAAACAAAACCAGATCTTAAAAACACCTTCCCTCCTTCCTCCCTTCTTCCTGGCTCTACCTCCTCCCCCAGTGGCACAGACAGACGGAGAATGGGGGTTGCAGGTCAGTTCATCACATCACATCACAGTGTTGCTGCCACTCCGTCCTCTTCAGGGACAGGACTCCTTACATTCTTTCCCCGCTCCAGTGTGGGGTCTCTCCTCACAGAAGACAGTTCTCCACAAACTTCTCCAATGTGAGTCCTTCCTGCAGGATGCAATCTTTACCCATCAGATTGCTCCAGTGAGGGCTTTTCCCATGGAGTCATGGCTTCCTAGGGTGCAGCCACCCGCTTCAGCGTGGGGTCCCTTCCCACAGACTGCAGATGCATCTCTGCTCCACCATCAGTCTCCAGCAGTGTGTGGGGATCCTCCCCACAGAGGCAGTCCTCCATGAACTCCTTCAGGTGCAGACATGTCTGCCTTGGTGTGGGATCCTCCATGGACTGTGAGTGGATCTCTGCTCCACTGTTTCTCTCATGGGCTACAGGAGGGCTGCCTGTCGTCTCACCACAGGCTGCCGGGGAATCTCAGCTCCGACACACCTCCTCCCACTCCATCTGCACTGCCTTTGGTGTCTGCATGGCCATTTCTCTCAGGTCTCAGTCCTCTCTGTTGCAGTGGTGCCAGGCCTGACTGGCCCGACAAATCCTGGCAGTCCAGGAAGGATGAACTCTACCCAGCAGGTGCCCCGGGAGCGGGGCACTTCCGTGCTCTCCAAGCTGCGCCACTGTGGCCATGTCCAGTTGAGTGGTGGTGGCCTAGCATGGGCAGACACCTGCCTGGGCCAGCCCTCTGCCTTCCTCCTCTCTTCACTGGAGTTCCCACAGGGCACAGGTTTCTTTGTCCCCTTAAATATATCATTCACAGAAGTGCTGACTGGCTCAACCCTGGCCAGAGACAAGTCCAACTGGTTTTGGAGCCGGGGAAGCTTCTTGCAGCCGCTCCCCCTCCTCTACCAAAGCCCCACTACATAAACACAGCACAGCAGTAAATATTAAAAAGGTTTGCAGCAAATTAATGTGGTCTTTGCAAGGCAACTTTTTTTTTTGAAATGGTTTCTTTCACCGCAGAGCTATGGATGACTGAGACCGCTCCAAGATTTATTTGAGCAGTCTACCAGAGGCTACAAGTCCCTAGACAAGGACTGCCATCTGTCCTTCATTTATTCAGAAGCTACTGTGGTGGATTAACCTTGGCTGGCTGCCAGGTGTCCACCAAGCTGCTCTCACATATCTCCTCAGCAGGACAGGAGAAGATAAGATGAACTTTACTTGTGTGACTCACTTGATTGCAACACGTTTCACATTCATGGATGACCCATGTGATGGCCTTCATGGTCTAGTTCAGCACTCGATCACGAGCCCATCTGTATGTTGCACCTCTCCCTAGGTGTTCTAATGTTTCATGGGTCCATGAAGCTACAAATTGCTCGTCCTTACACTCCTAGTCCAGGTCCATCTAAGCCGCTTCGATTTTGAGAGCTGGATCTACCTGTCCATTGTTACAATGTTCTACAGTGGCACAATTTTTGGCCATGGTGAATATTTACTGGACACCTTTACAGCAATGTTTTCTACCCAGGCAGCAATCTCTTGCCACAATGTGTCAATCCAGATGAGTTTACCTCTGGTCTGCTGAATGATGCTTCCACTGCTGTAGCCACCCTCACAGGTCGTTTGCCATTACCCATGAGTCAGAATAGAGTACTGGCCACTTTTCTTGTTCAGTAATCTGCAGGAGCAGCTAGATGGCTTTCACTGCTGCAAACTGACTTGACTCACTTTCTCTCTCTCTTCGATGGCTTCAACAACTTGTTTTGTGGGACTCCACACACCAGCTTTCCACTTCAGATGGTTTCCTACAATATGACAGGATCCATCAGTAGAGAGAGCATAATGCCTTTCATCTTCTGATAACATTATATGGTAGTGTCTCTTGGGTACCTGTCACCTTCTTAGGTGATGCTCAAAAATCTTTGCCTTCTAGCCAGCCCACAATCTCTTCCAGGACTTCTGGGTGATTTGGGTTCTCATTCAAGTCCATTGCATGATCAATGCTACCTATTTATTCCACATAACCTTGGTTGTATGATGTGTAGAGGGGACACTTCCTTTGACCATCCAGTCCAGCACAGGCAACCATGGTGCCAAGAGGAACTGTGCTTCAGTACCAACAACTTCTGAAATGGCCTGAACTCCCTCATATACTGCTAGTATCTGTTTTTCAATCAGCGTGTAATAGGCTTCAATATCCCCAGCTCCAAAACCCTAGAGGTTGACTGCAGTTCTCTCCTGGTGTGCCAGAGGTTCCAGATGAGGCCATATTTCCCAGCTGCAGTGCAGAGCCTATTTTGTGTGACTGGTCCTATACGAATGGGTCCAAGGGATGCCACTCAAGCTATCTTCTGTTTGATCTGCTCAAAGAGTTGTTGTTGCTCAGGACTGTATTCAAAGTAGTTGTTCTCTCCAGTCAGCTGATAGAGAGGGCTCACAAGCTGCCATTTGACTCCCAAGAACTGGATCTCTTAGGCAGGTCCTTTGACCTTGCTTTTAGAATAGTCTGAAATATTCTTTTTCTCTTCTCAAACATTTATTCTGATTTGTTGTCCCATACGATTATGTCATTGATGTATTGCGGATATTCAGGGGCATCACCCTGTTACAATGCAATTTAGATCAGTCCATGACAAATGGTAGAACTGTTCTTCCACTTCTGACATACATATTCCAAGCATATTGGATACCCCTCCACGTGGAAGCAAACTGTGGCCTGCATTTTTTTTGCCAAAGAAATTAAGAAAAATGCATTAGTGATACCAGTTGTGGCAAACTACTTGGCTGCCTTGGACTCCAGTTCATATTGGAGTTCTAGCATGTCTGGTACAGCAGCTCTCAGTGGTGACATGACTTCATTCAGACCACAATGCTCCACTGTCAACCTCCATTCTCTGTTAGACTTTCGTAAGGGCAATGTAGGACTATTAACGAGTGAAAGGGTTTTGCTGGTCACTCATTGGCTCTTTGATTGATGAACCAGCTCATGGATGGGAACCAGGAAGTCTCAAGTTCTGCAGTATTGCTGCTGATACATCGTCATGGTAACAATCAACACCTGCTGTTCTTCAACATGCAGCAACACCACAACACTGAATTTCAGTTGTTCCAGGGGACTTTAACTGAGACAAATACATTTTTGTTGTGTGAAAATTATTCAAGTGTTAAAAATTGTTTTACATCTTATTCAAACTGTCCACAGAAAAGGATGACTTTCTGCCAAGGAACACTTGAAATTCCGTTCGTATCTTCCAAATTAGCTATTTCATCATATTAATATTAATTAAGTAATTCAGATTTCATCTGTACCTACACTGTTTTCCAGCTAGAAAAAAAAAAGAGATATTGAAGTGTAACATTTACAAATTTCAATTTCTGTTTTATGAAACACTTAATAAAACCAACTGTCATCAATTATTAGTATCAGTTATGAAGGCACTGACAGTTATATCTGACTATTTTGGACAAGTGTCTTTGTACAGTTTTCAGCTTTTCACATAGCTATGGGTGTATCATAAAGCAGAAAATGAAGTATATTAGATTTCTGAGAAGTGAATCAATAAACTCATAATAATACTTCAGGGCAACCTTTAAAGCAATATAGCTGTCTGAGTTCATAATTATGATAGTTAATAGAAAGCAGTTGTATATTTCTTGAATATTACTAAGTTGTTTGATATGTCCATACCCCTGGGCTCTACTCCTGGGAGAGTCCAGATAGAGCCTTCCCTTCATAATAGAAGTCTTTTGAGAAATACACAAAAGAATTGCTGTTAATTTATTCTGAACAAAAATATATCATGTTTCACAGAAGACCTCTGTATCAGAAGGCTTACTTAAACTGCAATACAGGAATAGAATTTACCCTATGTCTGTAGTGTGTGTTTGCCCTAGATTTCCATTGCTCAAGAAAAAGAAGAGGTGTTTTGGGGCTTTTATTTTGGTTTTGTTTCCTTAGAGGAGATAAATTATCTTTACCGATTAAACACAACTCTCTTGTCTCCATTGTTTACTATCCTATAAAAGTAAAAGCAGTACTCAAAATAGTATAAGTAGCACCTCCATGGTTCTAATGGCTGTAAAAGCTTTGCCTCAATTCACTTTCTCACCCTTCACCCCTCTTCTCCTGCCAGGTGTAGTATCATGCCCAAGAAAAAAAGGATGGGATTCACGTTCAGCTTTACACTCGTAACTATAGGTGGCTACATGTGTGCTAGATATCTCACTGGCTATGGAGACCCATCAATGTCATCAGTGAACCTTGGAGAGCTGTTCTCTTTTATAACCATGCCTTTAAGGCCTTGCAGTATCTGTGCATCCATGTGGGATTGATAGATGTGACACAAGACCTACAAAATATCTCTTCCTTCCCTTTTTGGCAAGGTAACATCCCCTGGGACACCTTTGGCATCTGAATAACACTTTGTGTGTGCACTTCAAGGTCAGCTTTATAACTCTCTGTCTCCCCAGTTTCGATGATCAGACTTTCATTGATTGCATCTGAAGTTTAGACAGCACATAGAGATACTTATATGAAAACACTTCAATTATCAAACCCTAGATATCAGCTACATTAAAAAGTAGATGCTAATACTAGATAAAGGGTCTGAACAATTTTATGTTCTCAGACTGCATTCTGTATGATTTGCATTGTGATGGGGGGAAAAGGCCACAAAGCCAGCCAAAGAAAGACATGATGCTTTTTACATTGATGAACTTTACTAAAAATTCTCACGCAAACATTTTACTATACTGCATTAATAAAATAATCTGCCACTGAACTCTTATGCAGAAAGTTGTACTTTCTGAGCCAAATACATTCTTTTGCCAGCAGCTTACGTATGTCAATCATGAACTACCTGACAAAGTATTTATTTCCATAACTTTTTAATTTATCACCCTCTATTTTAATTGATCATCCTTTTGTGTTCATATTTTAAGAAAAACAAGTTATCTAAGGTCATCTTTTCTGTAATTCATTATTTCATGTAGTTAACATTCTGTTTTCATGCTTCACTTTTCTAAGTTAAATCTTTTGTCTTCTTCCTGTGAGAGTTTTTCAATACCAGTAGCCACTTTTGTTACAATTTGTCGAATTCTATTTAATGATAAAGTATTATAAATGTAAATTTACAATGTAAATTTGTATAGCATATATTATTTCATATGAAACTATACTGCTGATTTACTTATCTTTTTAATATTGCCCACATTGTTCTCCTCCTTCTTTCTATGCAGACTAATACTCAGTTTTCAGCAGCAGAAGAGACATTATCTGAGCTGTCTCCAGGAGCATCTGGATCACTACCTTGTATTAGTTTAGCCACTGTAAATCCATGCAAAAGGTAGGAATAGTTTATATTTTTCCTTACAACATATATTATTTTTCATGCCATCTGGTAACTTGATTTCCTTTCCTTTGCTCAGTGAAAGTTTTTATAGTTTTCACTTCCTTACCAAATTGAGTAACTAATCTTTTTCACAAGTGAACATGTATAATATATATTGATTCATAAAAATATAAATCTTAAAATATAAATAAGCATGTGTTGGACATATCATAGCCTAAAGATACTTTCATATTAAACATAAGAGGAGTATTACAGATTTTGAAACTTTTCCCTTCATAGAAAAATGGCTCGCATTCAGGATAAGAGAGAAAAGAGAGCTAAAGATGTAAAAGAAGCCATAAAATACTTCCTTACCTCACAGACACTTAATATGACAATAACATACCTACCACTTTCTCAAAGTGAAAGTAATTAGCATAAAACAGATTTTATAGCCATGAAAATAAGAAAGTGGACAAATCAGAATATGAAATAGGTATAATGAAATTCCAGAAGGAATAGACATGTTCAAAAAAAGTAATAAGAGATGTCTGCATTTAAAAGAAAACTTATTTTTCCAAAGTTCTAGTACATATAAACGAACAGAGGATTCTTTCTTCTCCATTAGTAAGTCCACAGGTTTCAGGAAATCCTCTGAACACAAAGAATTGAAAGCTCCTCTTCAGATTAACAATTTTAAACTAATTGTCTTAATTTTTCTTGTAAATACCACATGCATATATTTATTCCTAAAAATTACAGAATGTAGAGTAAGACTGAAATCTGTAAGTGACAATAATGCCTGTCTGCATAACAATTCTTAATTTATTAAGCATGACTCCTAACCATATTTGTATCTTCTGAATACGTCTTTTAAAATTCAGAAACTTGTAGTCATTGTGAGAACTAACAACATTATGCCATATTCTTCATCCCTTAATAACCTCTGTAAAATATCATTTCAGTAGTAATATGTGAAAATTCCCAATTCTCAATCATTTCATTCATTATACTCTCAGGTAATTACATTTGTCTTAATCGAGATGATAAACATACTTTCCTAAGTCAGATGGAGACTATTTCAATATTTTGCCTCCATTCATCTGAAAAAAATTTAAGGAGTTATCTAACTAGAATTAATTTTGCTACTAAAATAAAATCAAATCATTCAATCTATTAAAAAACAAAATCTTGATTCCAAGAGAAATTACGACTGCATTGTTAAAATTAAATTTAAATTTACATTTAAAGCAACTAAAAAAAAACCCCACCTCAATTATCCAGATGTAATTCCGCTATTGATCTCCTAAGTAACCTTGATAAAACTGGACAACAAACTACCTGATAAAGCAAAACATCTATAGCTGGAATCGAAATAAGAAAGTTAGAAGCTGTAACACTCTGTCTCTTTTATTTGCTTAAGTCATTCAAATATTGATATACAGCATCTTGCAAATTTATTGTAAGGGGAAATTAATATCTGTAAACTATGCTGAGATATTAGAAAAAGCCTATCATTGGGAATTATTGACAGTACATTAAACACAAGATTCTTTCTGGAACTAATATAAAGACAAATGCGGCTTAATATCATATTGTTGTCTAAATTTATTTGAGGAACTCACAATACCTTGCAAGCATGAGAGATATGACAGAATTCAGGAAAAAATTAAAAAAAAAAAAAATAAAAGGAACTGACATAAAATACTGAACATATATCAAACTATTCAAATGGCTTTTCTACCACAGTGCACTTCGATTCTTGGAATAACAAGGCCAGAGGATTGCAAGTATATTTCATCACATCTAGCATCATTGTTCTCTCTGTAAGGAAAGGAAAATTCTTTGCATTAGAAATTAGCAGAAAAAAATAGTAGATATTAAATCATTTTTTGGAAAACTTATAAATTGAATATGCAAAGATATTCCGGTTAAGTAAAAGGTTGATAATTAAGTACTTAGTAGATTTAGAAAGCACAATAGGTGATACGCACAAGGAAAAAATAAATGCCTAATATGTTAGCCCTTTTCTTCAAGGTCAACTGAACAGAGTTTATGCTCTGTCACAAAGAAGTCAGAAATAACAAAAGTAGAGTTCTCATTTCCTCCCCATTCCAAGGAAAAAAAAAAAGATCTAAAACAGTTATTGTGTTCATGTTAAGGCAAGTATTTTAATAGCCTTTCAACTGATACCTGGGACAGATACTTTTGAACCAAAAATACAGCTGAGTGGTCCAAAGGTTGAATCTTTAAGAAAAGTTTTTACTATAATTGGGAAATGAAAAGAGACTACCAGCTTCATCCTGGTTCTGCTTTCTTAAAAGAAAAAAATAGGTAAAATCAGCTTGTGTCAAACTTTCTCTTTTTAACTCATTTCAGTGAACTAGCCCTTTTGGGATCTGTTGTGGAACAGGGGTTGTCCAGTTGATACACCATCTACTGGTTTTAGTGCCTCACATTGACATGCAAGGTAACGAGTGCCAGACTAGTGTTTCTGTCCTACATTTTTTAGGATCTGTCAGAGAAATCGAGAACCTGGCATGGTCATCCTGAATGGCTTTGGAGAGATGGTCAACACAGATCGGCTTGATAGCTTAGACTAGCATGTAGTAGCCGGTCAAAGTAGCTGGACAAAGAAAGTCAACAGTCTGTTATTTAAGTGCATCATGGCAAGGTGAGTAAAGATTTCTGGAGTGTTCCTGCACAGACTAAAACCTTCCTTCAGTGATCAAAATCTTGCTAGCTAATGCCTCAGGCAAAGAATAATTGTATTATGAAGAATAAACATGAATAAATAAGCCGTACTAAACAATAGGCCGTACTAACACTGCAGAATTCAAGTCTTCCAAGAAAGCAAACAGCACAGTGACCAGCCTTACTGAGAACAGTAGTAAACTAAAAAGTGAAATTAACCATTTGAACTGACCTCCTCAATCTAGAAGAAGCACCTCTGGGGCATGGCACTAGGAACCATGAATGCAACAAAAGTCATCAGCTGTCACAAGAGCCAGTTGCTCTCTTATGGAATGAAATGGCTGATGGTAGAGAAGCTGAAAAGCACTATTTTAGGAACATTTCTTACTTGAAATCTTTATGTATTTCAAACAAACTGAATAAGCCAAATCTTATTTAGCTTCCTTGTATCATACATGGATGGGATAGGAAACATTGGACAAAAAGAAGCAGCACAGACCAGGAGTCAGTTAGGCTGACTAGGGGAGGGAAGTATGTTATAAAATTTATGAACATACACAGATAATGAAAATCTGCTATATGTTGACATGTACATGCAAATTAATGGTTTAGTTCAGAGCATTTTGTATTTGTTTTGACATCAGAATTAGACTGTTATATGTTATAGATTTATTTTCCACTCTTTTTTTTTTTCTTGGGAAAATAGTAAATGTAACTCATTAGTATTTATTGAAAACAATGGAATTGTTTAGAATAGAAAGCAAAGTATTGCTGGTTTACACTTGATGACTGTTTTGAAAAATTATTGTTTACAAAGTCAAAGTGCCTACAAAATAAATACTAATAACACTAATATATGGCTGACATATTTATAAATAATAGCTATTGTTATAATAATCATTACCTCTATTGCACAGTATCACGGAATAAAGAGAAGAATGACCGTTTTTCAGCTTCTTTCTGGAGGATTAGTATTTTTTTACACCTATGAAGGACCTTTGAAGCTATATATCATGCAATATAGTTGAAAATCAATGGGCATGATTTATTTTTATTTTTATTTTTATTTTTATTTTTATTTTTATTTTTATTTTTATTTTTATTTTTATTTTTATTTTTATTTTTATTTTTATTTTTATTTATTTCTTAAGTAAAACGTTTCCAGCTCATTAACAATATAGCTCTGAATTATTCTTAGATCATTCTTCCTGTTTACTGAAAAAGATGCAAAGGTTATATCTAAAAAATTCCTGCTTGCAATGAGGATAGCAATTTAGTGTTGCATAGAGATAGACAAATAATTAGAGTTAGTGATACTGAAACCTAGATGCATGAAGCCTACTTACTTCAAAGAAATTGTTTGTCACCAGAGTAATGGAAGGGGGAGATGGCAACCTGCCAAGACAAGATTCTGTTGGGTGACAGTCAGTATTCCAGTCTAGAAAAATGCTTCTGTTATTTAAGCAAATTTGACAACGGGCAAATCAGGCTACAAAGCTATGTCTCAGTAAGAGAGACGTGCCATTATAGGGCCATAGCTACTCTCACATTATTAAAAGTTTTCCTGGTTCCTAAGTTCAAAGACTGCTATAAAATATTTATATATTTTGGAAAGCACCTTGAACTATGTTTCTTTTGAAAGTATTTTGAAATGGAAATGTTGTGATTCAAATTTTTTTGAAAGTTCTTTTCTAGTATTGAAGTTTCTAAGTTTATTAAACTTTATGAGAGTCTCTTACATCTGGAAAATGTATTGGAGAGGAATCCTACATTAGTAAGACTAAAGAGAAAAGATAGTAAATCTATAATTAACACTAATGCCAGAAAAAGAAAAATGCCAAGACTATGAAATGTAATATTTTCTCTCTTGCAGTTTTGACTAACCACTTTGAAAAGCAGCACCCGCTGCTCCTCCCCTTTCCATCTCAGGGTGAGCTGAAGATCCCTTCCATCTACAACTCTTTCAGAAGCAGAAAGAAGTCACAATTCAGAGTTTTCTCCTTTTCCCTTCCCAGCAGGCCAGGAGCTAAACAGGGTCAACATGTGAGGAAAGAAGGCTTATTTCTTGTAAAAAGGGTTTGACATAGATAGGAAACACTGCCAAAAGACACTGAGCATTTTGGAGTAAGGATTAACATGAAAGTTGCACAGAGCAGCAACAAAGGGGTAGGATATCCAAGTAAAGAAGAGAGAATAGAGACTAAAAGAAGAGAACCTACAGGTCCAAGAAGCCTCACAGGTCCTTTCTTATCTTCCCCATCAAGAACCCATTGGTCTCTCCTAAACTGAACTTCTCCTAATGTTCGTGAAAATCTCTTTGAGCCTTCTTTCCCCTCCATGAAACCTGTTTCAGACAAGCCTTTACCTGATTCTAACTAAAAATGAATTCTTATCTAATCTAAGCAAATTTGCATTCCCCATGAAAACGTACTTTGTTTCCATCATCATATCCTCTAATAGGTGATACGATGCTCCTCAGAACTAAATTCAGAGCAGCAGTTTCTTTCCCAGCTGTGCTCATAACCTGATATAACATGCTGGTTAGTGCCCTACTATCTGTTTAAAATGCATTCACTTCTGGGCAGAGATTATTTTATGTTGCAAAGGTAAAAAAGAGAATCAGAACTAAGAAGAAAGAATGTATTTTGACAATATTTTTAAAAAAATATTAAATGCTATAAACTGTTGTTCATATATCTTTACACTACCAAATTCCATTTCATGACCTTCACAGGAATTGCAAAAAAGTAAAGAAATAGTAACTTCGTTACAGTAAGTTTGACTAGATAAAGGGAACAGAAGGTACAAAGACAATACCCTTGTGCCTAAAAGCATGTTACTCCAAAATAAAGAAACAATGTCTGAAAATAAGAAAAAAAAATTAAGTAGTGTGGTGCACTGATCTTGACTGCAGACCAGGTGCCTACCAAGCCGCTCTATTGCTCCCCTCCTCAACAGGATGAGAAGGGAGAAAGTAAAATGGAAAAAAACTCATATATCAAGATAAAGGCAGTTTAATAAAGTAAAAGCAAAGGCCACAAGGGAAGCAAAGGAAAACAAAATATTTATTCTATTCTTCCCATCAGTAGTCAATATCCAGCCAGTTCCCATGAAGTAGGGCTTCAGTATGCATAGCGGTTGCTCCAGGAGACAAACATCGTAATAACAAATAACCCATGTCCTCTTTTCCCTTACCTTTTATTGCTGACCAGATGGCATATGATATCAAATATCCCTTCGGTCAGTTTGCCTCAGCTGCCTTGGCTATGCCTCCTCCCAAGGTCTTGCCCACTCCCCAGCCTACTGGTGAGGGGAGAATGTTGGAGAGACAGCCTTGATGCTGCGTGAGCACTGTTCAGCAGTAGCCAAAACACTGGTGTGTTATCAGTACCTTTCTAGATACTAATACAAAGCACAGCACTATGAGGGCTGCTATAGAGAAAATTAACTCCATCTCAGCCAGACTCAATACAAGTAGAAATAAATTTAACTGATAGTTTGGCTTTAGATCGCTTTCCTGGAAAACAGGACCATTTCTATCAGTTTTGTTGAATTATTTCGTTAGTCTGTTGCCATTTTTATTCCATTGGATCTTGAAAATCTTGTATACAGAAATAGGATAAAGAACACTAATTTTTTTTATTAACAGAAAAACTTTCATTTTTACTGCTATTTTATAGCTTTTTCTATTTTCTACATAGTTTTCTTAGACCAACCGTTCTGTTTGATTCAGTCCTGACATGCCCATGACATTACAGTCTTTGAAATTATTACAGAACAATGCATCAAAGCTTTTGAAGTGAAAATTTTATGTTTATATTTCCTTATATATCAAAGATCTTTTGAAAATGAATCAATTTTCTTCCTGATTCTACTATGTTTTAGTCATCTAATTATGTTATATGATTTACTGGTCAAGCTGCGTATTTTACTAATCAACCTTTTTATTTAACATATAAATAAACATATTTTACACTTCCATGAGTTGCTTATTTTAATATTTGAAAACTTATGTAGTTTACTGATTAAGTTACACATTTCACTGATCCAATCTAACATTTTATTGATCCAGCTCCATGTGAAAATCCAGGTAGACACAAAGCTAATTGGCTTTTAGTGATACTCCGAGGATATTTGTTGGCTTTAAATATTATTTAAATACCAAATACTCTGGGTTTGGACTGTTTGTTTCCTCTTGACTGCTGCAGGAATTATCCCTACACATCCTCCTCCAGCTCAAGATTTAATGTTATTTCTCCCTAGCGTGAAACAGCTAATACTGTGCAACCAAGCTGCTGGTTCCTATGATAACTAGTTTAAAGGCAACTCAGGGAAACTTTTTCAACTTTTTTATGATGGCAATCTAGCCAATCTGAGGTTAAATTACCCAATAACAGACCAGGCATACCCTAACTGAAGAAATGAAGAACTGGGTAAGCATCTGATATCTGTAAAGGAAAAAAAGGGGCAGAAAGGGACGAAGACATCTGCACAAGTTCCCTGAAATGGGAGCTGGAAAAGAATCTTTCTGAGTTCAAACTTTCACTTTTCTTGGGACATTTATATATAGGAAAAACTTACTTAGAGGATACTGAAATGAGAAAGATGGACAGAAAGGTCATTTACATATTCATCAAACATATTCAAAAGTAACTGAAAAGTTTTGAAATGGCCAACAACATTATGGAACTGCCTACCAGCTTCTTCTATTACAGAAAAGGATTTTGAGAGTCATCATGGAAGCTCTACTGGTATGTACTACCATCTGAGCAAACCTGGAAGCAGATGGGGAAGTATAGGTCAAACAGAAAGTTAGGGAGAGAGAAGGAATCTCTGTTCCATAAAGGATCAAGAGGACTTCTTGCAGGGAAGAGTAATAAGAGACACCAGTGCAAAAGGCCAAGGTGACTGTTAGATATAGTTACTGAAATACAACTTGCAAGAAGGAGAAAATATCAGTACTGGGTAGGTTTCTGCAAGATACTAGGTGGTAAATCTCTGAAAGCTGTGAGCACAGGCAGACAAGAGGATTGTGTGTTGGGAAGTTCAGAATAAATTTTCTGGGTAAATACATGGGAGTTTCAACTCTAGATGTGTCTGGTCATATGGAGAAAGAAAGATTAATGAAAATGTTGCAGTTGTATCATCAATATACAGCACTAATTATGGTGGGATTCACAGAAATTACATTTTTTAATGCTGCATTTTAGTTTGTGGTCCTTGAATTATACATTTGGCATCTTACTTTCATAGAAAATGTTCCACATTGTTGATTTACCATGCTTTGGGAAATGTATGGAAATGACTGCTTTTTTTTTCCTACTACTGCTAAACTGCTACAGCATATTTGTTATCTCCAAGTAGCAAACAATCATCATACTTTTACTTACACACATACATACATATATATGCCTTAAAAAAATTGCATGAGAACTTTTTTTTTTCGTTCAACTTCTCCCTTATTTCTGAACTCTGTATTTCTGTGGTTTTATACCAGCTTGGTCTGAGTTCAATCATACATTACCAGTGTCCATTACAAAAAAAGTATTTCTGTTAAAAAAAAAAAAAAGTATCAATAGGCTAAAGCATAATCTATTCCTTATAGTACTGAAACAAAGGTTTAGCAAGTTACTTAAAAATGTACGTGAAGTATTTTGATCAGACCCTAAGGGAAAGCTAAAGTTTAATGGTTATACATATAACAGTGATACATTTCCTTACATGCAGCATTCAAGAGAATATATTCGATACTGAGTGTTTCTAAAGTGCTACTTCAGTTGGAGCAAAGCAAAAATTGGTATCTTTTTATGACCCCTACCATTTCTCATGGGCACAAACCCTACCTTTGAGCTAGGTATTAATCTGTGTTCATAACAACCATCAAAAGTGCAAGTGAAAAGGAACGTGAATGAAGACTTAAAAAATCTGTCCTTAGTTTCTTTCCATGCCAACTATAATCAAATAATATTTTGAAACTTGAATAAATATTTTAAAGTTAAATAATTTTAAATTTGTACTTTAGTGACAAGAGTCATCATAGCACTAAGCATAATGCAAATTGAGGAAATAAAATTTATCTGAAATTCCTTTATTGGGTTTTGTATAGAAAGAAGATTCTTTGAAAAGACTAAGAGCTATGTCATACTTGTCGAAGTTATATTAATGAGGTGATATTGACTATTAAGTAACTGATAATGTGTCACCCAAAAGTTACAGGAAATAGGTTCCTATTTAGCAGAGGGTTTCCATTACTGTAGACTTATGTGTATTTATGCAGCTTACACATGTAAATATGCCTCTGCCTGTATAATTTCATCTTTAAATCTTGTTATATGAAGATACCACTCTCTTTTCCTTTTTGTTACTCTACTGTAAGAAAAATTGATAAAACATGCCAAATTTTTCATATAAAGAGTGATTTCATTATGAAATTTTTTTTATATACAAGCTTATTCTCTTCTAGCATTTGGCTAGTCAAAGTTAATGGAAAAATTTTACTGAGTGCAGAAGTGGAAAGAGAATCTTAAGAATACATTAAAATTCTAAAAATATTTTCTAAAAAATATCTTTAAAATTTGCTAAAAATCAAGTCCCTAATGACTAAATTAAAGAAGTCAAATCTATCTGAGAATTTAAGTACTGATAGAACTTATTTTGTAGTCATTAGACAGTGGTGATGCAGAAATAATTCTAATCCCACTATACAATAAGAAAGTATTTGTATTAAATTTTTAATGCATAAATCACATATTGATCCATGAATACAAAGTTAAGAAGACCAAAATATCACTGAAGGATGGGATATATGACGATTCACTATTTTACTTTATTTTTTTTCCTCCTGGGGATTATACTTTGAATAAGTTTCAATCAAACAGAAGTAAGGGTAGATCAAATGTATTTAGCAATGCATGAAAAGAATATAGTAATGGTGGGGTTTGTGTCACTTAATAAAAAATATTATTAAAATAGTTTTAGATATTTTGTTGATACCATAAAATCACAAAACCTGAACATAGTCAAGAATTGAGCTTTAATTAAAAATTGAAAAGATTTTTAATTTTTATGTAATACAACTATGTTAACTTGAAGTTACATATGTCAAGAGTTCTTATTCTAAAGATTTTTTTGTATATTTTCTTTCATACATCCTCTCTAAAATGTTACATTTTCATTCAAACATGAATGATTTTGCCAGAACCATCGTAAGTAAAAATTAAAGCTCAAAATACGATAAGAGAAGCTCAATTAGGAGACAATTTTATATTACTTCTGTATAACCAAGATATAGTTCCTATTTGTTTTTCATTTATGTGCAAAGAAAGAAAGTGGACTGTTATTAAAGACTGTTCCAAAACATGATATTATCTCTGTCTCAGCAGGAATTGCAAGAATCAAAGAAAAACTCACATATTATGACATCGAAAAAAATACTAATTGAAAAATGTCCCACTGTTTCATTTATTTTGACTGCATGTAATATACTAATCCACTTTTGTTTATAGATGAAAATAATCAGCAATTATATTAAACCTTCCAAGCCACACTGTTAGAATGATACGCAATCTGCTTGTAAATAAACTCTTTTCCATGTGTCTGTTTCCATTTGAGCTAGTCAGTATGGTTCCTGAAAATTTTTTAAAGCAGATTAAGGAGACACAACATTTAGGTATCATCACAAAAAGTGAAAAGGATTTTTTTCTCATATTACGGATGAGGTATCAATGAAGGCCTTTTTCAGGTATTACACAACACCAGAAACTATCTCTTTAATCTTTTCTAAAATTGGGTCTATGATAGAAAGAAGCCCCAAAAATGTCGCTGACTTCAATAGTCTTACAATTCTTTTAGACCTCTAAAATAAGAGCATTTTTACTATTTTGAACCATTACAAATTGAAAATGCACCCTATACAGAGAAAGTCCAGGAGAAACAAGCAGTTACAATTTCTCCCAACTGCTATGGAAAGCAAGCCAGCTTCCAGGCTTAGAGTGGAATACTGTTGTTTTGTTCCAGATTAACTCTCCTTGCTTTCTTTCTGCAATATCTTTTCTTCAAGAGGCTACCAATAAGGTCTACACACACCTTAAGAAAATATTCTATTTATTAGAATATTAACAACAAGACCACAATATGAAGGAGGACTAACAGTAAGATTTCTTGGACAATCAAAGGGTCAGACAATCTGCCTTACCCTGTGATATGTTACATGAGTCTTCAGTGTCAGCTTTATTTTATAAGAAATCACAAATAGATTCCTCCTACTGACCTGAGCACTTAAAGGACTGGTCTGCAGTATTTCTCAGATGAAGCCTCCATTGAGAATAACATGAGTATTTAATTGTGAGATTAGATGCTAGCATCTATAAATCCCACCTCTCCTATGCATCAAAAAAATTTCATGTTCTGGAAAGTCAGTAAAAGCACCAAGGCAATCTTTATATGTCTGACATTGAGGGAAAGGCAAGGAGAGGGTTGATAAATAATATCAGCACAATTCTTTGATTTCGGTGGTTTAAGTTAGTTCTATAATAAATAGAAAGTAAATGTTGTAAGTTGTCTGATGGTTAAGATTTATCAAGGATGAAGGAAAATGAAATGCAATCCTTTCTTCTTTTCCTTTCTTGTGGTCCAGATCACAGATTTTAATCAAAATCTGATTATAGAGTTATCTGTCAATAGATTATAACATTGAACTATAAACAATTCTATAGTTTCTCTAAGAGTAAAATTCTATTTTATGTCTCAGCTAATCTGTCAGTTCACTGTTTGCTGCTGCTTGTTCTCCTTCCTTCCTACATCATTTTTCCATTTGCATACTCCTGAACCTTTTTTGAAGTGACTCTGGCACTCATCAGGCCTTTTATTGATCTGATCCAACCCACCAAGCTAGGAAAAAACAATCTTTGTCAGGTTACTTTTTGATAACTTTAGCAAACTCACTCATTGCAGGGTTAGAAGCTCCCCAGAACAAGAAAAGGCATAACGATCAGAAGAGAAGACAGAGCAGGGAGTAAAACTTTGATATTCATAATCTATCAGATTGACAAATAGGATATAATTTTATCCTGAATCTCTTCTTCAAAATTGTTTCATCCCCTGTAAAACAATTGATTCTCCATCCAGCCAAAGAAAGAGAAAGACTATTGCTGATTCTTATAGTTCTTGCTCCATAACTGATCCTTATAGAATACAAATTTCCATTTAAATTAATAGATAATTTTATGTTTATATGACTTTTTGTATTTACTGTTCATTGATCTTATTCATTCTCAAACTAGTATGCCCTCTGACTGATTCAAAATATCCTCCTGAGTTTGTGTCCAATACTCTCCTACATAGCTCCTTAACTTTAACGCCTCCCTTTTCCTGTTCCTCAGTTCCTACTTCATTTCTGATTTCCTATTCAAATTTCCATATCTTCACACTCATTCTCCTCTTGCCAAACACAAAGTCCCCATATAACTCCCCTTTCGTTACACATCTTGTCCATTCCTCCAATGTCTAATTGTCTGATCTCTAGATTCTGCACCACCGATGATGGCCAGCGCATCACAGTAGCCACATCACTGCTACCAAGCACAGCCCTGCTAAGCAGAACGCTCACAGTTAGGCACAATCTGCTTTTTCATAGCTTTTTTCCACAACGGTATGCTTGACTCCTGTTCTTGACTGCCTAAGTTACAACAGGCCCAAGGAGGAAAAAAAGCATAATTTTCCACTACAGTCACTCTAAGATGGACAGCTATAATATATTCTGTTGTCTCAAGCTTTGTCTCAGTATCTATAGCATGCTCTGAACAAGGGCTTTCAACAAAATCTCTACAGCCGGAGTCATCCCTGAGCATAGACAGCTCCCAGGTTAGCAGCAAGAACTACTAAAACCACAAACCTCTTGGAAAACTGAAATGCATACCATGTCTGCCAAAAGATAACTTACAGTGACTTGCAATCTGTAAAATACTGATAATCTAAGATAATGTGGGAATTATCAAATGCTAATGCAACAGTTTTACCATAACTGTTCACGGCAACTCCATTCTAGAGGATGTAATTGATATAAATAACAGTAAAGATTGCTTGTTAAAAAAAAAAATCAATTTGAAGTATTGTAAAGGATATGTGTGGACAAACCTAAGGATTTAATAATTTTTTTTTTTTTTTTTGCCTATGGCTGCCAATGTAGCCTTCATTTATTTGCATATTACATGTATTTTACCACTTTCCAGATTCTTTTTTTTAACCAAGCATCAAGGCATAAGTCATAGCCAAAGTTCTTTAGGGAGTTAAATTTATTTTTAACCATACGCAAAAAGTGGTTTCACTGTTTGTATAAACAATTCATGAAAGACAGCGTGTTTATAAGCAGGGTGCATGAAGATCTAAGGTAACAAAGAAAAAATGATGAAAAAAAGATTCATCCTGAACAGGATATACTGTTTTCCACCTCAGTGCTACTTGTGGATATCCAAAACTCAAAACAGTCAATACATTCCCTCAAGTTTTAAAGGCCTCCCGACAATGAAGAAAACTCTCTTTCATGAAACATATGGTCTCAGCTTTTCAAATTCAAATTTTTATTAATTTTCTACTCCCTGGACTTCTAAACTCTAGATTAAATATTTGACATGTTTGAGGGGAAAAAAAAAAAATCTAGACAGTCCAATATGCAACAGCTCGATTATACAGTAACTTCAGCAACCTAGGCTGTACATGTGGGACATCATAGCCAAATTCAGTGCTTCATGAGTAATCCATAGAGTTTACTCTTCAGTATAGCCTGCAAAAATTCTTTCACACAACAGTGGAATTGTAAATGGTGTGGGAAAATGAGAAACCCTTTCCCCTAGCAGTCCTATCTTCTGCGATAATGGGGTTAAAGTATAAATCTATCATGATTATTACTGTCTTCTTATTCAAAAGGAAAACACTATCACTCAGATTGAGCAATATTACTTCAGCAGAGGAGGATAAAGTTCTGTATTTGGAGTGAGATTGTTTGACAGCACTATGAGAGCCCTCTAACATTTTTAGCTTCAGGGGAATATATAAAGTCAGTTATGGCCTCTGTTTCATGTGTTAAAGGGAAAGAGAACTTTGATAGTAAGAATAAATCTATGAGCAAAGAAAAAAGAAGGGAAGGAAAGATGATACAGGCAACACTGAGGATACAGCAATTCTAATGTGAGTAAAGCAGATAACTTACAATGTATGAATTCTTAGGACTATGCTGTTGTATTCCCATCACTGCAACCCACCATTCTTTCCCACTCTTCATGCCTTACTGTGATGTATCATGACTTTATTCGTCAAGAATTTGTCTGGGGATTGAGAAAAGAGTACAGCATTATTTTGTAAACCGTATATGGCAAAATGGTCTTTCAGTTCTTTATTTGCACGGCATCTAACAGACAAGGCCTCTTGTCTATAACTGTAGTTCGTAGATGTTATGACTATACAATAGGAAGTAAAAGAGGAACTGCTACATTTGAAGTTGCACTGATTTCAGTTCTAGTGATTTTTGATCTTCTGAATTTTTTTCGCTGGAGTAGGGAAGACACCTGAGTCACAGAGCCGAAGATCCCATAAACCCCTTAGCCAACAGCAAATTTGCAAACAAACTATATTAAAGTGTTTGGGTTTTATGGAAGCTTGGTTTGGTGAGTATCAAGAATAGCAACTTCTCAGCTTCCTTGAGACATGAATCTCTTTCAGGTAAAACAGGATAGATTACCATTATCAAGACGTGTTTATGAGGTATGACAGTGGTTCAGATGGAAAACATCTTCAAAATATTAATATACATTCAGTAACTAACCTTATGAATTTAACAGTGCATTTTCCCTTGGTGCATTTTTATGCTTTCCAGTGAATCACTGTAACAATAAATCCAATTTAAAATCACAGGCATCAATTTTTTACTTTTCAGAATCTGTCTTTGCATGGAGTTATAAACCACTAAAGGTGAATCCACATTATCTGAAAGCATTATCCTCACAACAAGAAAACAATTGCTCATCTCTTGAAAGAAGCACAATCGTTTCAGATGCAATTCCAACTACCTCCTTCACAATTTTGAGCCCTAATCCAAAATTCAAAACTTTTGGAATAGGTGTGGGAATATTAAGAAATTTGCTATAAAAATAAGGTACTAGGTTTTCTCTTTTTACCTTTTTTTACACAAACTCTCAAAACCGCTGAACTCTATTCTGGTAGATAAACTATAAAAATAATTTGAATTAAATTTATAAATCATGAAAAGTTTAAAAATCAAAAATTATTGCTTCATTGACACTATTATGGATTCAGTATTTTATAACTTGTGTAGTATAAAAGCTATAAAGAACACTATGGTTGTTTGATTTTTTCCTTCCTCATTATCATAATGTGGATATGTTTGAGAATTTTGTTATGTAAATTATTTCCACATTGCAGATCAGGCAGTAAATCAACAGCATAACTGATGAAGAAACTTTGGTGTTCCAAATCGCTGTTCAGGGCACAGTCAGTAGATAATGTTCTTGGGTCCAATAAAGGATCTATATTAAGCAAAATGTTTTGATTTACGAGTATAGAATAAATAAAATAACAGAAATGCTGTATACAAAATTGAAACTGATTCTCTAGGTAGAGTACCTCAGGAAGGAACAGAAACAAAGTGAAGATGTGGATGGTAACTAAAGGAAACATAACTATCAACAGAAGAGGATGCTGTATAAATTGCACAAAAAGTATTGGAAATGAAGGAAAGACAAAAAGGATTTTTTTTTTATGCTGCTGTATATTTTATAATCAGATTTAAAGAATAACACAGAGAAGATTTATTAAATGTATTATATCTGCTTCTATAAAATTCAGTCAGGAAAATTGCAAAGAATAATATGGAATACAGAATCAAAGTTTTATATTGCCATGTTACTCCCTTTCTCTTTCTCAGTGAAATGGCACTGACAAACAAAGTACTTTCAGAACAGTATTACCACCTTAGATAATTTAACCATGAAGTAGTTTTCAAACAAGCTCCTGACTAAAGACAGGCAATGAGCAGAGTACTTAAATAAATATAAGAAAAAAATTCTAAAGCTAGAAAAAACGCTAAATATCTAGAATAACCTCCATGTTGCTGGATATGAAATGCTGAAGGGTTGCAAGAAGGGAACAAAGCCAATGTGCTGGCTTCAGAAATGTGCATCATAAAAAAGTATGAAATAAATTAAATAGTTTTGGTTTGGTATAGTATAAGGAAGCATCATCATTGTTAGTCACAAGAAAGAGCCAGGAAGTTTGCACCAGTATCACTGTTTGTAACAATAATTTTAGATAATGTTCTTCTGGGAAACTATCCAGAGGGTATGTATTAAATGGAACAGTCTGCCAGCACACTAAAAAAAAAAAAAAAAAGACAAAAACTGCAGCACTTAGTGCAAAAAATAAACCTGAAACAAGAAACAATATACAGCTGCAGGTAAGACAAAAGGTTATGTTAACAGGAGTAAAATGTAAAAAGACAAGAGACATTGTCACTGTACAAAATTTTGTTGAAAATACCCTCCTCCAATTGTTTCTGTAAACTGTAGGACAGACAACTTTGATAACTGAAAACAAACAAGATGAAGAACTGAATGTATGCATTGCCTTTTAAAATCTGTCTCTATAGCACAGTAGTAGAATAGGCAATTGAAATCAAAGGTCTATATTTACTTCATCAGACAGATACTATTATCTGTCAGCAGCTTTTATAATGGGAGTCATACAAAAATAAACATATTTCACTAGTCAGACTGCAGAAAAGCATGCCTGTACCATAGCAAAAATTGTATTGATCAAAATACAAAATCCAAAACAGCTAATAATTTACTGCTATAACAGTCACTGAAGTTTAAGGAAAGCCAAGTAGGTCTCTTATATTTGTGAATATTTGTGATTAACAAAAAGTGACTGTGAACTGAGCACATTTTCTGAAATTGGGAATTCAGAAGAGTCCATCAGATAAAAGTAAAATCACTTTTCAGTAAAAGTTATATAAATCTAGCTAGGCAAATAAGTAAGCATGTTGATATAATTACCTCCTTTTGCTGCCTGGTGTATTTAAATGTGGTGCCTGGTACTTCTCTCTGCTTGGGAGATATGACACATTGCTTTGAAATACTGTAATTTATTGTAAACTTACTTAAAGTTTCATTGCACTCATCTGTAAACACAGGTATTTAAAAAAAAAAAACCAAACAATTACATCCATACTTCCTATAAGGTTTCCCTAGGGCTATATATTCAGACTCGCAAAAGATTTGGTAAAGATTCTATGGGGAATTCTACTGCCATTCTCAGATAGAAGAAGAAATTTACTTAAATAAGAGATGACATTTCAAAGAGTCTTTGTGGTACCTACCACTCTTATGAGAGCTCTCCTATCCTATCATGCTCGATTATTTACAGAGAATGTCTTCATAACCAAAGCCTGGAGGACTCTAAAGAGCTGGAGAGCAATCAGATGCTCCATAGGAAAAAAGAGGGCTCAGAAAACAGTATCTTGATCAGTGTTGCTTTGATAGCACTAGAAAGCTACTGGAATATGTTCTTACTGTCTGATGCTTTTCAATTTCCAGGAGACCAGTTATCCTTTCAAAAAGAATATTAGGTTGGTTGACATGGCATGTGGTAGATAAACCCACACCACTTGTTTTAATAATCTCATTATGTTTTAGGGTCATATGGATTTATTGTTTAATTCAAAATGTAGGAGAACAATGTCGGGGAAGTTTCCCGGCTGCTACAATAGAAAGCACCTGTGCCTTGTTAGGACAGGTGCTGTGAGTCACGTTGGTCAACCGGAAACCACGTGACTCATGGATGGATAAAGGTGGGACACTCCCAGGAGGGAGTGGGGCATTTCCCTCCTGGAGTTTGGAGTGGCAGGAGCCCCTAGAGAGCGAGAGTTGGAGCTCTCTGTTGGACTAAGATAGCAGTGAGTTTAGAAGAGCCTTCTGATTGTGGAATACGTTGTGGTCGCAACAGCCGTTTGGTTGCGACCCATTGGAAGAAGACACAGGCAGTCCGTGACATCTGGTGACCCCGACGTGATTCGTCAAAACGCGAACTGCCTGGACCACAGGGTGAACTGCGGTGGAGATAAAACCCAGCGAAGCTTGAGAGCAGCAGGAGCTGCGGATTGACCAGTTTTGACCTAGACACCTGGAACAAGGTGAGCCGCTGGGAATGGACATGAGACAGAACTCTGTAAAGGAAGGCCAGACTTTTGCATTTTTTGAATCTGCGATAATGGCTGCGGGGGCCAATATAAGAAGCAAGGATCTATATAATTTACTTAACTGGGTGGCGGAGCGTGAAGACCTAGTGAGTCTCAATACGTCCTTTAGCCTTGAGCTATGGAAGAAGTTGGGGGATAAGTTGCTTTGTGAAGTAGTCTTTGAGAATAAGGACTCGACCAAAACCGACCTGTTGCGTACATGGGGGGCGTTGGATAATATAATTCAAGCAACAGATTATGTATCAATGGGCAAAGGTTTTGAGGAAGACGACGAACTGTCTGAGGGAGGACTGGCCTCAGACAGCACGGACAGTGAATTGGGTTTATCTTCACTGTTCAAGGAGATCAAGGAAGTTGCGGGGACTGTGCAGGGACTTTGCCCCACCCTGTAGGAGGTGTTAAAACGTCCCCCACCCTTTGCCCCAACAGCCCCCCCTTCCCCTATTATTATGCCTACGGCTCCGCCATTTGAGCAATTGGCCCCACCCTTGGCAACTTCATATCCCGCGGTATCTGGTTATCCGGCCCAGGTACGTTTGGTGCAGCCAATAATACTACAGCAAGTTATGACAATACTGCAAGGTATATCCCAGCAGTTAGCAGCTGTAGTGGAAACGCTGCAGCAGGCCATGACCCATCCTGCAGCAAGAGAGACTGCAGGAGAAACCTCTCAGCAGGCCATGACCCATCCTGCAGCAAGAGAGACTGCAGGAGAAACCTCTCAGCAGGCCATGACCCACCCTGCAGCAAGAGAGACTGCAGGAGAAACCTTTGAAGCAAGTGATAGTTCTGCTGGGAAGTTACCAACCGCACCTAGACCAAGGAGAAAGTCGCCAGAATCCGCCTGTTTATTGGAATCAGACCCCTTGGGAGCGACTACAGTAACAGTTCAGCCTCATGACCCAGTTCGCTTCTGGGACGAGGTTAGAACAAAAGCAATAGAGGCCAGGGACTGGGACCTGGCTAAAGCTCTGGGGGTACCAGTTAACAATAAAGAATCATCTATAACAGAAATGAGGGGAGGGCCTAGTGTGTTCCCCGTGGCACAACCCTTCCGGGTTCCCTGCGTGTTAGGAAGCAGAAGTGTTATAGATGTGGAAACCTGGGACATATAAAATCGGAATGCCCAGGACGAAAGGGTCAAAGGCGGACAATAAATGCTGGAAAAGTTAATGGCTTGGTTAATTGCCATAAATATGGAAAACAGAGATGTTACAGGTGTGGGAAAATAGGCCATATTGCTAGGCAATGCAATTCAGAGGTTTACACTAACGGCTGGCCGAGAAATAAAAGAATGAGAAAGCGTATGCAGATGTATAATGGTCCGGACAAAACTTTTGCGGGAGCGTTATGGCAGCCACAGGTTGATCAACAGAAAAAGCAGCCACAGCAGCCAAGGTGGATGTATCCGTCGTCGCCGGATCAATGGATATACCCGCCGTCACGTTATGGCAAAAAATGAGAATGACTTACAAACGGCGACGGAAAATGGAATTGAAATGTTGGAAACCCTAAAGGCTGCGAGGCTTTTTTTTTTTTTAAAAGAAAAGGGGGAATTGTCGGGGAAGTTTCCCGGCTGCTACAATAGAAAGCACCTGTGCCTTGTTAGGACAGGTGCTGTGAGTCACGTTGGTCAACCGGAAACCACGTGACTCATGGATGGATAAAGGTGGGACACTCCCAGGAGGGAGTGGGGCATTTCCCTCCTGGAGTTTGGAGTGGCAGGAGCCCCTAGAGAGCGAGAGTTGGAGCTCTCTGTTGGACTAAGATAGCAGTGAGTTTAGAAGAGCCTTCTGATTGTGGAATACGTTGTGGTCGCAACAGCCGTTTGGTTGCGACCCATTGGAAGAAGACACAGGCAGTCCGCGACAAACAACATGGAAGCACTGTTACAATCTAACACCAAGGCTAAGTTGTGACCCCATGGAAAAAAAATTGTTTGCTCAGATGGGTGCAGAAAATGCAGGAGACAAAAACTCAAAAGGGAACAGGGGTTGGAGATTTCCTGAGGCTTTCCAAGGAATGTCTCAAATATTCACAAGATGCAAAACACCCTGAAGAGAAACTCTCTGAGCTCAGCCTTGAAACTAAATTGTCACCTGGGCAGGGGGGCAGTCCACAGTGAACAGCAGACACAAAAGGGGGAGGCAAGTGCCATTGAGTGGGGACTTCGGAATGAGTGCTCCTACACACCAGACACATCAGTTGGCTGGACCAACGCTGAAATCCAGATTGGTGATATATCTCTTTCTCTCTCTCTTTTCAATGGTGCCCAGTGACAGGACAAGAGACAATGGGCACAAACTGAAACACAGGAGAAGCCATCTGAAGATCAGGAAACACTTTTTTTACTGTGACTGTGACCAAGCATGGCACAGGTTGCCCAGAGAGGTTGTGGAGTCTCCATCCTTGGAGGTATTCAAAAGCCATCTGGACACAGTTCTGGGCAACTGGCTCTGGGTGACCTTGCTTGAGCAGGGGAGGTTGGACTAGATGACCTCCAGAGGTCACTTCCAACCTCAAGCATTCTGATATTCTGTAATTCTGTGATTCTGTGATATTAGCAACTAAATATAGATTAAACTTTCTTTAGCATACTTCACCTAATTTACAACAGTATGTTATAATGTCTAAAGTTCACCAAAGAGTTACTTGATTATATCATAAAATACACCACTATTCTTGTATATCCTAATTCCTATAGATCTCTAACATTTCAATTCACAATTTAGTCTACTGATGTTAGTTATTTATAAGAAAAGTCTGCGGTGTATTTCTATCTATAAAGAAACCTCTCCCACAAAATGTTATTGTGTATAATGCAGTCCTTCAATCACAACCTTCAGAGAAAATGATTGGTTCTTCCACTGTAATTTCCAATAGCAGTTAAATGATATTATTCACCCCTAACTGGGAATTAAAATTCTTAATTTGATCTGAAATTATGTTAATGGATAAGATCATTAGTACATGGCTCTTGAACCATTTCATAGTTTGAGAAACTGAAGTGTGGTTGGATTTGAAGGATTTAGTTGTCATTACTGGAGATCAATGGCAGGGACAGAATAAAGGATTAGTCAATTAATTTCCAGATGTGAGCTGTATTTAGTCAAAAATGCTGTTTGTCTGACAGGATTGTTCATTCCTTACTTTTCTCCATACTCTCCCCCTCTATTTTATCACTTGGAAGTCAATGAAAGACCAAAAACCACCAGTAACCCTAAGCTGAAGAGTAGGTGTATAGTTATGAAATCTGTACTTTCCAGAAGACAACTGATTAATGTCATTCTTAGAATAACTAGGAATCACGGAATCACAGAATGGTTGAGGTTGGATGGAACCTCTGGAGGGCATCTGGTCCAACCTCCTTTCTCAAGAAGGACCACCTGCAGACAGTTGCTTAGGATGATGTCCGGACAGCTTTTGAATATTTCCAAGGAGGTAGACTTCACAACCTCTCTTGGTAACCTGTTCCAGCACTCAGTCACCCTCACAGTAAATGAGGGTGAATTAGTGAATGATTTTCTTAAACTCTAGCTTCTACAGAACTACTCTTTCCTGAATACTTTTTGTATTTCACATTTCTTAAAAAAAAAAGTTAATCTTTTTACAGTCAAGAAACTTTTTGTATTCTTTTTGTGGTCTTCACCCAAAGCTTCTTTTCTGCTAATAGCCAACATAGTCTTTCACTAACTAACCTCCTTCTCAAAAGTTTCTCCCATCCCATGCACTGACAATTCCAGCAGAAGTTTAATTGGATTTCCAGATATCAAAGGCACTATTTTCAAGTCTCTAACATTATTTCCGACAGAGGCAAGCATTGCAATTTCACATGGGAAAGCATCATAGTTCATGTAAACAAAATGTTCAAAATAATTTGTAAAACCAAGAAAGACTATATTGCTGCAGATTAATCATTAGTATTGGTTAAAAAGCAGTGAGATTCTCAGAAGAGCAATGCTTACAACTACGAAGTAAGGGAGTAGAAAATATTTTTTAAAGAGACAAACAACCTAGGCACATATCAGAGAAACTCACTAGTTAAAAAGGGAAGAGAGAGACTTGCCAAATAATTGATGGCCAGTTACAAAACCAAATCAGCACAAGGATTTTTTGAGATAGCATTTTGTTGTTATTATCAAGCCCAGATTTCTAGGTCACAGAGTGATTTCTCTGCACACCATGAAAAAATGTCACTTTTTGGACAGAAATATAGTAGCCCTGACTGTTGACGAAGATGCTCTCTCAGGCGGACGAGATCGTTTGCATTTGTGGTTGTTACAGTCATGAAAGCAACTGGTTTCTATTATATTTATAACAATTAAAAAAAAAAAAAAAAAGACAACCCACAACAAAACCCAGAGTAACAAGCAGTAGGGATTAACATTCTAAATTCTGGCCACTAAATCAATTGAACGTGATTTAAATTTCAAATCCTGAACAGTTGTAATGAAAGACACCATGGTGGTTCTGTTCGTCTTTTTTGTTTGTTTTGGCAAGCAAGAAATAGTTAGTTCCAGTTCTTTGGATGAATTCCAGTTTAGTAATTAATTACATTCTGTCCACTTAAATGATCATAGAAATTTCATGTGGAAAAGTCACTCCTCCCTTCTTCCCTAAATGTAACATATTGCTGCTTTCTACTGTTCAAATACCAAACTCATTATATCCCAAGGCCATATCTGAGTAAATAGAAAGAGTTCTAAATGAAAGTATTTTACAGGGAGTGCTTAGCGATTTCTCTTGAAGACAATATTCTAGACATGCAGTATGAAATTGTTATCATTAGAAAACAGGAAGACTGTACTTTCAAAAACATCTATTAGCTATGTTCAAACTGTCTCCTAAAATATGTTTTCTTTTTTATTAAAAGCAGAAAAAATGTTTGAAGTATGATAAAATATAAAAGAAATTCTGATTTCTGACTTTTCTTACTTGTTTTCTTTTTTTGCAATATCATAGGCTAACAAAGGTGCACTGATTTCTGGCAAGTGTTGCTTTTTAGTTTTTGTCATTTATCGGAAAGAAATCTCTGGTTGTCACTAATCTTCTGAGGATCAAAAGGTTGGTGAAGGAAATTGAAGTCAACATCAAAACAGACCTTCTGTGAAATGTTATTTTCCTCTTTAAAAGTTCCTCCGAAACTTTAAAAATCTCACTACTATACTCGGTTCTGTGTCCCATACCGAGGGACTGATCTAGATGTCAAGGGCGAAACATCTACAGTACGACATATTCCCAATATTGAACTACAAATGAAATCTTTCTCATCAATGAGAGACACATGTTTCAAGACTACAAAATTGCAAAACATATTTTTGCTGAGAAGGAAGTTTTTAGTCACTTTCCAAATGGAAAAGAATCATTGTCATCACAAAGGAATAAATTAGTAGGAAGTTGTGGGAATGATTGATGCTCTAAAAAGAGGTGAAGTTTAAGCATTATCAGTCCTCAGAGTTGCAGTTGTGACAAACCAAATAGATTTCAGAAAAACAGTGAGGTCATATACTAGTTATTTTATGCACAAAAAACTTGGGAATCCAGTATTATGGACAGTTTCAAATTCAAACCTTGAGAATATCTCCTTTAAAAGGCTAAGCTATTTCATGATTCTTTACAATACACTTATGCATAAACCTGATCTTATCAGCCTTTGAAATAAAATACTGCAAATATTAAGATCCTTTTAGAACCTGCGTGTGTCAAACAAATAATTTTTGTACCAAGCAAATTACATGAACTGTTAGGTGACCGAAAGACCATATGATGCTGTCCATTCTTCCCAGGCCTCCTCTTCTACATATTACACTATTTTCTTTCTATTCTTTTACTTTTTTTTTCTTTTCCTGTTCTTGTCTTCAGTTAAATTATTTTAAATAGAAAGGAATATTCCTAAAAATAAGTTTCAAGATCACAAATCATCTTAGGTGGCATGCAGCTACTCAAGTCTGAGAGAAATGTTTGAAACAGAATTTTTACCAATAAAGATTCCTAGCTCTTTAGAGTTCCATTACTGCACATAATACAGTTATCCTGTTACAGATGAGCTAACAAAATCTTTCCTCATATACACACTACACATTCCTTGCCAGTCCAGCAAGTTGTCAGAGATTATCAGGAGTCCTGGATTTAAATCCTTTCTCAGACTAAGGCTTTCCAACTCCTTTTCTCCAGAAAAGTTTCATAACATTTGGCTATGAGCTAGCCTGAGTTTACAGGACATGTTCCATTTTTACCAGGTAAAACTGTATAATTGTGTAGAATTCAAAACTAGTCTCATGAGAAAAAGGATCATTACCTTCTAGCCCAATGATCTATTTGTTGAGTGTCAGGTATCCAAGATTTTGTTTCCCTTGTGCAGAATTAACAAAGCTATATCGGTTTCTTAATTAATATTTCTGTGTGGAAAACATACAATTCCAAAGGTTTATATCATCTGAGATCAACACAAGTTTTAACTAGAGCTGTGAGTCTCAAGCCAGGGCCAATGAGCCTACATTCAGTATTGCAGCATGAAATACCGCAATGTCTCTCTAGGTCTAAGCTTAGATGTCACTGGGACCCAAAAGTAAGCTTAGACTTGTCCCCAAAGTGAATGTAATCAGGATGTTAGTAAAGAGCTAACACTACTTGGGCTACATTAGGCAAAGTATTGCCAGCAGGTCAAGGGAAGGGATCCTTTCTCTCTACTCAGAACTGGTTAGGCCACATTTGGAGTGCTGGGTTCAGTTCTGGGCTCCCCAGTACAAGAGAGACATGGACATACTGAAGAGATTCCACCAAAAAAAAACCCATGAAGATGATTAAAAGACTGGAGCATCTCTCCTATAAGGAGAGGCTGAAAGAGCTGATGTCGTTCAGTATGGAGTAGAGAATTCTCAGAGATCTCTTCAATGAGTACAAATACCTGAAGGGAAGGTGTACAGAAGACAGAACTTGGCTCTTTTCAGCGGTGCCCTGTGTCAGAACAAGAGGTAATGGGCACAAAATGAAACACCAGAGGGTCCCTCTGAACATCAGGAAACAGTTTTTACTCTTGCATAGGCTGCCTAGAACAGTTGTGGAGTTTCCATCCTTGGAGATATTCAAAAGCCGTCTAGACACAGTTATGGGTGACCATGCTTGAGCAAGAGGTATGCTACAGATGCCTTCCAACTTCAACCATTGTGTGATTCTTTGGTAACTTGCACCTTGTTTAAATAATACCTAACATCTTTTCTGCTTTCCCCCTTTTTTTTTTTTTTTTTCACCAAGAACTAGATTTATTCAAACATTGTTTATAAAAATGGTCTGCTGATGGAAGACATTCCTGAATCCTGTATGATAACATGATCATGTACTTCGTAAATCACAAGTACAAAATATGAGGTAATACACCAGAAATCATCTTGTCAATTGTTCTGAACACTTTATTAGTAGTGATAAAAAATACAAACCAGACCCCTGCAGTTTTACTGTTTATCTGAAGAATTCCTGTTGGATATTACCCACATTACTATTTAACATCGCTACAACAGTTATGGATGTCCTTTGTAAATTATAGAGAGATAAATTCTTCTCTCTCACACATTCCTTTGGCTCTTTATGTACTCTGCTCTTTCATCCATCTCTCTTTCCCTTTCTGTTAGTCAGTTTATTTCTCACTTTTTTCAGTACAAAATTGTTTCAGGTTATTTCTGTTCCTTCATGTTCTCAAGTACTTTTCAGAAAGAGAGAAAGAGCTGAACTATATATTTGTTCATCTGAAATACGACATTTTATTTTTAGAAAGTGGAATCATAGCTCTTTTTGATAGTCCTAAATGCTTTTTAGACATGAACTTTAATTGGTTCTTGGCTCTTGTTCAGCTTAATAACCTACATAAAACAAATGAAAGAGTAGCATTATAATTTCCAGGTCACTTCATCTCCTTTTCTATACGACATATTGAAACAGTTCTCAGTATGTATTTTTGTATTATCCACAGGATTCTTATATCTTATTTTTTTTTGCTGAATACTTACATATATACTCATTTCACCTAAGAGCACCTTACTATTCACTTTTCTTCCCTCTATTATACCCTTGAAAAGCAATCATATGATACTCTCTCATCCAATGTTATCAAACTGTAAATAGAGACGCTCTGTTCAGCCTTCTATGCTCGTATGACATTCTTTTGTTCAACTGATGCTTCCATTCTTCCTACTTATTTTCCACACTATTTCCCCAGGGTTCCACTCAGCTGAATTTTTTATCACACACGCTTTACATGGTCTCTCTGTTTTCTTACCAAGATAGGAGTCAAACAAGCCTGTGCTGAGCAGGGGATGTAACGCGAAACAGTCCGCAAGAGAAGGTCCTGATGGGTGAGATCCTGCTGCTGCCTGAACTAATAGAGAAGAAGAATGTGTTCAGACAAGCAGAGAAGATAAAATGCAGTAGATTTTTTCAAGGATGAAGTAGCTCCAAATGGTTTTGCATCAACTGAAACAGAACAGAATTGAAGCTGCAAGGAATGAAGTAGGGTGGTTGGACAAAGAGACTGAAGCTGATGAGATTAAAGACATTCTTTCCCAAGTCAAAATGAAGAAGGCTTTCTTTTAGAGTCATTTCTAAGAGCCACAATGAACTTAGCATTTAACAAGAATTAATAAAACTTCATTTCTTCATTTCTAGTACATAACGCAGAGTTGTTATACCTTTAGGAAGATTAACTGGAAGCCTTACTGTTGCACATATTGCTAAATATTATGACCATCATATTATGCAAAACATTATCACCATCACATTCAGAGTATTTGATGTAATCTGTTCAGCTGAAATAAAAGATGATTGATCTGGCTTATTTTGACAGCTCATTAAAATTGGTGGTATCATTAATGCGTTATAGCCAAAACTACTAAAATAGGGGTAATTAGATGAAGTTTTCCACATATGCAAGCTCTGTCCCTTCTCTTAGGTGACTGAATGCCAAATGAAAAAGGGTTTTAGTCATGTCAGTATGGTGTTGTGCTGCAGCACTGGATTTACTAACTCAGTACCACATTAGTACAGTAGCATAGCTTTTCATTTGCAATTGGTTGCTCACATCCACAAAGGGAAATGACAGCACACATATGGGCTAATAGAAATCTAAACTAGTAATCTCTCTGTTAAAAGTAGCTATATCATCCACACATAAGCTGTAAAATTTATTTTCTGCAGACA
This sequence comes from Tauraco erythrolophus, assembly GCF_009769465.1. Lineage (NCBI taxonomy): Eukaryota > Metazoa > Chordata > Aves > Musophagiformes > Musophagidae > Tauraco > Tauraco erythrolophus. The sequence continues at coordinate 50,234,377 of NC_141468.1, forward strand.
GATAGATCAACTGAAACCATCTGAAATATTTCACAATGCTTCATAGAACAAATTAACATAAGTTATGCCAAGTAATAATGCTAAAGGAAAAGCAATCAAAGGAAGTGGCAATATCTAAGAAAACTCAGTAGCAAGAAATCCAGAGGGACAGTAAAATCTTGGACAAATTACAAGAGTCAAGTGTATCTTGGTTGCAGAATAATGACTTGTTAAGATTACCATATTTGAATTATTACAGCCGTATATTCACATATATATAATAAAAAGTGGTCTTCACATTTGAACCATATTCCTCTGATCTGAACTCCTATTAAATCTAGAATTTCAACCTGTAGGTATAAACTGTAATTTGAAAGTAGTCTTGAAAATTAAAATAAAATTCGTCCTTAGAAAACTTGTTGTTTATTTGTTTTTTCTTGAAGCATCAAAATATAGAAAATTTAGATGTAAAGTTTTTCTGTCATTTTCTTGGTCACTGTACTACATACATGATTTGTCTTAAGCACCATTTGGATAGTGTTAGTGTAATTCACTGCATTTTTCATTGAAGATTTCCAACAAATTTCTTTTAAACTTGCCTTTTCTGTAACATGCCATTGCTTTGGGACATACTTCCTGGATCTCTTCAGCCTCAGGTTACAAAAACAAAGTGGGCCAACAGTTTAAAAATTATCCATGTTTCTGTTCAGATTTGATTTGGAGGGGAAACATAAGTGCGTGATCTATCTTTAGCCGGCAATTAGAGATGATCGTGTCACAGGGTATAGTGTATTTGAAAAGGTTTTCCATCAACGTTCCCCTTCTGGCAGGTGTAGCTACTATAAGAAAAGCTATTTTGTTGGAAAAAAGCGACAAACAAATTCTATAGCACATAGTTCAAAAGGTAACTGTATTAACCTTTTAGATACAACAGATCCAAAAGGGGAATGAAATAACATTTAAATAGCCTCTAGAAGACACACGAAAAAAGATAGATAATTTACCTGACGCTGTTCTTTGAAAAGCACTATCTATGTACATAGTCGGTCTGTGGTTATACATTTAAACAATCACAGTAGTTGTAGATTTTTCTCTGTTTCAGCTATAAGGATCAGATATTCTCTTTATGGAAGCAGTGGAGCATGTCTTCTTTCTCAATCCCTCTAAACTGAAAACTGCTAGCAACTCTGCAGGAGAGGAAAAGAGATTGGATTACAAATGTGCATATAGGTGATACACCTTAAAGAACAGTTCCAAGTAGTCTATTTGTATATCAGAACTCTGAGTATCACCATACATCCTGCAGAAAAACTCAAGAGCCCCTCCTTAAAAGTGCCCAAGGACAGCCTTCCCCCCAAAAATGAAGGTTTCAGTACCACTGTAAGGCTTAGAAGAAAGTGTGAACAACGCTTCAGCTAATTGGGTTTGCAATATTATTAGCAAATGTTCTACAGAGAAGCCACAAAATGGCCAGTCTTATAGTGGAATGTGCCCTAGCCCAAATAAGGTTTTCGTTCTTTGTAAAAAAAGATTTACATGCAATCTCATAAATCTTACAAAAGACCAATATACAGTCAACTATTCAGTGAGATAGTCTTTTGTCATCACTGAAAGCTCTTTAGATAAGAAGAGCCCAGAGATGTCTCCCTCTCGATCTCTTGTTGCTAAATATAATGGTATAGATGTTCTATGTACTCATAGGGGCTCCTCCAGTAAGACTTGAATGGACTTTATATCTAGAAAAATGTCATCTCTTGAGGATCATCAGTACTCTTACGTAAAAAGAAGGGCACAACTTTTGATGTTTTTCCTCTGCATTTGAAGCAGTAGTGAAAGTACAGGTGCCAATACGAGTATGAATTTGGTGAGGTGTAATCAAATTTTCATGATTTTCCTGAGCCAGAGGTGAGGAGGAACAACAATTGTTCTTGTTCTCATTGATAAGAAGGACTAAGGATCTGTCAGAAGCAGACCTTCCCCATTTGTCTCTCCTCAGGTTGCCTTTACTAGCCTAAATTCTTCATACTGGCCCAACACATGAGCTCCATGAGCTTGTTAACATAAAGAAGATGCTTTGTTACATTCACTCACAACCATTTTTGATAAGCCTCACAAAAGTTGTACAGATTCAACTTTAATTGTTTAACTGTTTTTCTTCTCAATGACTGAAGCATTATCAGTCATCTGATAAGGCCAATTTTCTACCATACACAGTTTTGAAAGTGAATGGAGAGACAGCAGTCCCACACGCTTCAATTTATGCAGCAGCAGCAGGAGACACCCTCTGTTCTGAGAACAAAGAACTGGAATAGCACAACTAATTACCTTCTGAAAAAGTTAATACACTCTTCTGAAAAAATTACAGGGCAAAAGTTATTTATGTCTAGTATGTAAGGATATTACTATAAATAAAATTAAAATATTTTTGACTTGGCATGCTGAACAGCAATTGGACAGTAATGGATTTGGCGTGCCAGTCAACACACCTCAGGAATGCAGTAAAGAACTGCACAATATCCCACAAATGCTCTATGGAATTGTTTATACAAGGAGTGATAACAAATTTTCATGTATCCAAAATTTTCAAAGTTTTCAATCAGGTGAGTACAAGGAATGCAATATTCCTTTTAAATCTTATTATATTAACAATTAAGATCTAACGAAAGAATCTAGCTATAAAAATCGAAACAGATTTTAGTTTTGTCTTTTCAGTAACCTGATTTATTGGGTATTATATTTTGTTATATTTTCTGCTGAGATAAAGGTTTCATACAGAGATAATTTCAGCATGTTCAGTATCAAAAGGCTCACAAATAAATCAGGTAAAGCAGATATATTTCCTGAAGATACTCATTTTAGCATTTTAAAAGAGTGATTAATATAAATATTTGGACATTAGCTCTGTCTTGTACTGGACTCAGTATAGCACTTGGGTATATTCACAGTCCTGGATGTAGAGAATACTTAAAGGTCTGCATAATTAAAAGCCTTGATTAAGAAATAAAACTTGTAACTGCACTGATTCAAGTGTGCTCTCAATCATCATGATTTGTGTCTGTAGGAGCAGTGGAACAGGTACTTCCACCTCACAATTTTTTTTCCTGCAGTTGCCCACAAATGAATTGGATTTCTATCTGGAATTTGCACATAGGAGCAATATAGCAATGCTTTTCACAGCATGACTTGTTTTGAGACTTGCAGTAGGAAATAAGTCTGTGCTCCTCATATTTAATTTGGACTATCTGTCTTTGTTTTTTTGGAATGAGACCTTTTCCTAATTTTATTCTTTTGACCTATGCTGTACCAAGGTAATACGATTAGTGTCAATATTTTTAAATGGTAGAAAATATTACAGAGCACAGCAATGTGCATCATTTAGAAAATAATATCAACAAAATAGCTTGGCAATATGTTAACAAATATTTGGTTGTAACAGTTTAATATCTCCACCATAAATGTGTCAGCTCAAACTAAAAGTGCATTGTATACTGCTACATTGTAGGGACAATGAAACTGAATCCATCTTCATTTTCATTGTCCAAATGTGCAATTAAACCCTGCTGATGTGGTAAATATAAAGCTGCTTTGTTGAGGTTGATCATTACATGGAAACAGCCTAGTTTGAGTTTAAATGAGAAATCAAATTGATTAGCATATAATTAGAGATAAACAAGCAGGCTCATATAAAAATCTAACCTCATGCTAGCATTGTCTGTTGCGTTAAGTAGGGCTCAAACTGAGCTTTCCATTTACAAACATAAATTGGACTTAGAAAGCTGAAAATTGCTCTGTCTTCTGGCTTTCAGTGATATGATTCAACATATTTGATACTCTGTCATTGTGTACTGACATTTAGAACACTGAATACCAATATGTACTGCAACAAAGTCTGCTGAACTTTACATTTGTGACTCAAGTTAAAGCTTCTTATCTACTATTTAAGAAGAAAAACCTTGATGGCTTAATGGGTAAAAGGCTGACCTTTCTCAGCCCACCTTCTAAGCAATGAACCCAAATGAAGTGCTGTTCGCGGTTAATCCCACAGAAGCAGAAGGCTGCATCCTGCACAGTCAGTAATCGCTGTTCAAAGAAGGCTTGAGGAATGTTTACACAACGTTCCTCTAAAACTACTCTAAATGGATCATTTTTTTAAACCATATAATCATATACAATATTGTTCTTAATTATAATCTTAAATATGTCAAAAAAGAACCGGAAAGATTTTAGACTTTAATGGGAACATTTTTTCTGACTGGGCTTCACCAAAGAAGTATAAATCAGTTTAAGAGACATCTCCCATTCAGGCAAAGCTAGAAAGGGAGAAATAGAATTTAAGATGTTGCAAAAACTGATCTTTCTTGGTGTTCTAACCGCATTCAGTTTTATATCTGTGACTTTGGAACTCATTAAAAGTGTCTTTGCAGGTTTTATTAGAATATGTGAACAGCATGAAAAGTAATTTACTTTAAGTCAAAATATTGTAAAATATAATTGTTACTGCTTACCTGGGTCCCACTAGAATTTACAATCCTATATTCAGCAACTCAAAAGGGACAGATGAATCATTCAATATTTTAACTAAATCATTTTAATTGCTTAGAATTAAGCTAATTCTTCTTATTACACTAAAAATCGGAGAGAAGTATTCATTAAGTTGTTCATGTTTTCCTTGAAGGTGTTATTTAAACACCTTAGCATGTCACACATTCTTACTAACCTCATCCATATCATCTCATTGTTATTTTTCAACGAAGTAATGAAGAAATGATAGCTGTGGCTTGATCTCAGAAGCAACTAGGAATAGTACACTGGTTTAATACTGGAGATGGAGAATTACATAAATGGCAACTTGAAGACATACTGAGTACATGTGGACCATTTCCATTACAGACATTTTACTTGCCAAACACCATAATGTTGTGCTTAATCATAATCAAACACTTTGCTTGGAAATTGAGTTGAAATTAAAATTCTTTCAGAGAGACAAATGAGAAAATATAGGCATTAAGATTGATTTAAAGGAAAACATAAGATTGTCTTTGCCAGGAAAACTTTTTATTCAAGATAAATTACGCCCAAATCTTTCTTGTTTTGCAACAGATTGTTCTGCATCTCCATAAAGCATTTATTCCTTAGTTCTCCAACAGGCTGCCTGGAGAGATTATGCAGTCTTCATCCTTAGAGGTTTTCAACATTCTGAGATTCCTTCCAGCCTGAATTATCTTATGCTTTTATTGAGGAGAGCAATGGAAAGAAAAATATAACCTATCTTGCCCCCAGAACTGGAAGGATATCTGTCATAATGCATAGATTCTACATGCTTTCAGAACAACAGAGATTTTGCATTAATATTTCTATATAATTGCAAATAAGTGTGTCGGAAGAATTCCCTACTAATGAAAGATTGACCTGATGACAAGGGCAGGATATACCATTAGTGATACGGGAAAAAAAAAAAAAACATTCAAATGTCTGCCAGCTTTTAAAAAATATGTTAAACGAAAGACAAAAATTTTTACCTGGAGTTTAATGTTTCGTTGTATAATTGCTTTTCAGTATAGCAAGGTAGATCTGACATCTGCCTGCTTTATCACTTAGAGCATTGTGGTGGTGCTGTCTATCATAACCAGACAGTCTGACCTTTTAAGTCAGCTAAAAAGGCCAAAAAAGCCAGATTCACTGCTGCATCCTTTGGAAATGACAATAAATTCACTGTGAGATCTCAAAGCTGAGCCTGCATTTTAACAGAGAAATGCTTGCCTTTCGCTACTTTTCATAGTAGTGAAAAGAAAGATGTTCCCTCCTCTTCCAATTATGTTTCCAGTGGTTCAAAGTTGAAGACTTTGCAAGGTCTTTATAAACTCATACCTATGTAGCAAATGGTGTGACAATAAAATGACTTTATCTATTCATCAGAAAGTGCAGGCAGGGCTAGCAAATGAAGCAGTCAGAATATGACCCAATTGTCACAGGCATGTTCTTATCTTTCTCCATGACTTTTCCTAAATGCTTTTTCCCTCACTAATGGCATGTTTTTTTAAAATATGAGAGGATGAATAGAAGTATTTTTCTGTCACCTGAAGAGGTACTCTGAAGACATAAATGCAAAATTTCTGGTTATAGAATTTTTTTTTTTTCTGAAACTTGACCTGATGTAAAATGATTTACCTCTAAAAATTAGTATTTGATGTGCACTCTTGATTTGGTGGGGGGGGGGGGATGGGGGCAGCGGATTGAAGAGAAAGGTAAGATAAGAAAATAAGGAAACCATCTCTTCCAGAAAAGAGAGACTATTTCTATCTTTCAGAAAATAAAGATGGAAGAGATTTATACCTGTAACTGGTATTAATATTAAAAAGATGACATCTTGCTAGAAAAAGTGGATGAAGATGACCTTAAAATTAGACAGAATGACCTTTCTGAATTGTTTTTAGCATCTATTTCTTGATATTCCATTTCAGGGTTTCATACAATTTCTTTCTAGGTTTTATTAAAAAAAAAAAAAATAAAACACAAGAGGAGGTCCAAGAAAGCCAGGAAATACAAAATAGTTGCAATTTTCAATACAACAGTCAAAATGACAGTATGGAGAGAAAAAAATAGCCTATGTGCAGCAGGAAATGAAATAAGAAAAGATGTCCTTTTGTGAAACTGTTGTTTCTTTCTCAGTCACTACAGAAGTTTCTGGAGAAGTCTGGTAATACAGTGGGAGAATGCTGTCTTGTCTGAAACAGGTGAAAATCTTCTTTTCATTGAGAGAACAAATAGGCAGAAAACAACAGAAGGCCAATTTATGAGTTTTTGCCCACTGCCTTCGAAGGCAGTTTAGATTCTAAGAGACTCTTTTATGATAGAAAATGCTACACAACACAAAAGGATAACCAAGCAGAAGATTTGTGCACAAAGTAGTGCAGGACAGCTTTGTATCACAGAGAAAAGAACCCAGCATAGGTCACAAGAGCAGTATCACTGAATCAGGATAGGGTCACACTCGTGCTAATAAACCCTGCCAAGCTCAGCCTGGTCACAGACCCCTGACTATAGAACTATCAAAGTTGTTGATAGAGCATTCATTCCATGATATAATGCTCATGTAACTAAAATGTAATTTGGATTTCTTCTAGACCAAAGTCTGAAATCCAAACATAATTTCTTCTTTATTTCTTCCGTAGGTAAAACTTTGAAAAAGCAATTTCACTTACAAACTTCAAGACCCAGACATCTAAGAATCTTCAAAATTAAGTAGATTTCCTAGGTTCTGATAATTATGTGTGTTTAAAAATCTTCTGTGATGTAGCCATATATGATCTATTGTTGCTAAATTGAAAAATGAAATAAACAGTTATTTTTTAATTTAAATGCTTAATTTTCACTTAGTAATTAATACTTTAAAGGACCACATGATGAAAGTGGTGGGTTTTTTCCCACCACTAATAAATATTTTAACCAATACTTATTAGTTGGCTTTTATTAGATGGATGCTGCATACACAAGTTCTCCCCAGAATACGTACTTTAAAAATCCAGATTTTTATTTCATAAAAACAGATACAGTACTTACTGACAAAAGTAACGAACCAGTGTCTCTACACATTCAGTAACAATTTCTCAATTTATGTTGCCTGAGATAAAGGCATCACACAGCAATGGTATAGGTCATTCTAAATTGTGTAATCCTTGCTAATTCAAAGCACTGATCTTTCAGTTTTGATGCGTATTCTTGCCATGTCTCATGAGGGACAGGTTAAAACAATCCAAGGACAGCTGATATTTTAATTATATTTCAGTGCAATAACATAAAGATTTGGCCGATGTTGATTAAAAATTAAAATGCAAAGGCTTCAAAGTTATTTCTGAAAGGAGTTTTGTTGTTTTTTCATTTGTATTAGTTTGTTTTACACTTCCTTGAAATTTATGTTGTGATAGTCAAGAAATAAATGAGAGTTAAGAAATCAGTTCTTTTTTCAGTGAAAAGTGATTACTTCAGTATTGTAGGTGATTTTGAGTCCTCTTCCTCCTCATCCCATCTACAGTTTTCTATTTCAACAGAAGATGCTTTCAAAGGATGTAGTGCTCAAGAGATTGAATATTGGTTGAACTCTGCTGTGATTCAAACGGTCATTACTGAAGTGAGAAAAAGCAAAACAAACGAACTGCTGTCATGTCTCTGCAATTCATCAGCTATTCCAGGTTTCCAGAACAGAAATCAGACATGCTATAGCTTTCTTCTCTAAGTCCAGTTTGCAATGACAGAATAATATAATTGTAAAATGCTTGTCACTGGGACGAAGTACGCAAGATATAATAGCTGAATAAAAATTCAGCACTTTTACACTTCTGACAGATGATTCATTCCTGTAAACTCTTTAGGAAAACACTTACGGTATTTTAATATCCTAAAAAAAAATCTGTTCCTGATATTCATATTTCCCTCACATTCATTATTTCCTCTTCTTCCTGAACTTCCTGTGAAGCTTTTGATATCAATTCCTTGCAAGTAAACACAGAGAATAAAGAAGTGAAGCAGCAACAAGTCTCCAGACAAACCTCCACATCAACTAATTTCAACATATTGTGCTATCCATTCTCGAACTTATATTAATTTGTTTGAAACCATGCGATTTCTGCGTGTTTATTTACAGACAGTCGTGCTCTATGGTATCCACATAAGTCTTTCATGCAGATATAATCCTTAATCACACAAGACTAAAGGCAAACTGGATGATATAATTTCCATGGATTGCCAAAATACTTTTAACAAAGGAAACTCATCAGTCCTAGCATAAGAGCATAACACATCAGAAGTGTGAAGATCTTTGTATACCTAAATAATTTGCTTAAAGGCAGGAAATAAGTGGTAGGAGTAGATTTTGAGTCTCCCCACAGTCAACAAAGAAATGTCACCATAAGAGCTCTGCAGAGGTCTGAGCTGGGATCTGAACTAATCCACATAGCCGTGTGTAGCAAAACAGATCGAGGAGTGAAGTGAAGTCTGCTGGTGAGTCTATTTCACATTAGAGATAAAGGTAGACATCAAAGACTTGTAGAAGCATCTTGTAAGATTGACTGACTCAGAAGTAAAATGTAATGGAATAATCACAGCTTCACATATGGTCTTCGCAACAGATGCTGAAATGACTGTTATTATCCAAGCAGACCATCTTGGTAGTGGGGTGGATGGGAGAATGGCGTTGGTGACAGACAGTTCCACGAAACCACCAGCTCCATAGAAGAGATCCTTTTCTAGCATTTGATTTGCTTTTTTAATGGAAAAGAATGACAAGCCAAAGAAAAACTTCATTATTTCACTCCATACGTTCATGAGTTGCTCCCACTTTGAACACTGTGTGCAGTATTTCTCCCTTCTCTATAGAAAGAACATAGCACAGCTAAACATAAACTCTTCAAAGAAGAGCAACAAAGATGATCAAAAGTATGAAACAGCCTACATATATTGAAAAAGTTGGCGGTCAAGAACTTTTATTTTGGAAAAGAGATGACTTACAGGAAATGTGATAGAAGTTTAGAAATCACAAAAAGCACAACAAGGGTGAATAAAGACTGACTGCTCGTTGTGTATTACTCATAAGAGCTTTGTGACATCCACGTGTTAAGACAAATCATTATGTCACTACATGGGAAATAAAAGAGAATATATTACAGCAAGACATTATCAATCTGTTGTCTCTCTCCCCTCCTTCCATGTTGAAAATGCTGTTCAAGTTTTGTTACAAAGTGTTTCTTTAATTCATAACCCAGAAGGAAAGCTTAGGAATGGTGCATCACAGAAACAGACACAGATTTACAGGACGTAATCAGAAGTCAGAGAACCAAAAATCAGAAAATAACATCGGAAGTCATGAAAAATTCCATGCCAGTATTTTTAACATCATTGTTAAAATTCGTGTGTTTTCCTGGAAAAAATACGCTGTGCATAACATTTTTAACCACTTGTGTGGAAGGAGGTTGAATTGGACAGAAAAGCATTTTCTCTAAGAAATGTTAAGGGAAAATAAAATCAGGATTTGTAAACCATGTATTTCTGAGACAACTGAAATATGATTTTCCAGTAAGGATATTTAGGAAGAAAAAGATTTTTTTGGTTGTTCATCTCATTTCATTCCAAGTTGGGTTTTTTTACCTAGTAGACTCCACTACCAGTTTGTACTGGAGCCCTTATCATAGTCAGATCTGGAGTCATATTTTCCTATGTGATATATAGGATTAAATCTCTTGAAACAGGAGATAATAGATGGACAACACAGAGATAACTGCAAAGTTTATGAAGTTTTTGGTTTCTGTTATTATTTTTAAATCACTTTATGTGTCTCTGTAGCATGCTACATATATCATGTCATGCATAAAACAGGTACCCTATCATATTTTTTCATTCTGTATTTGCTAAAATATTACAGGCTGCTGCTGCACAATAAAGACTGAAAGTTATCATATATTTTTCTGCTTACCATGCCTTCAGGATTAGGTTTGGTACAGAGACAGGTACAGAAACGTGTAATTTACGACTTCCATGCAGTTTAGGCAGGCGATAGCTTCCAAACAGATTAGTGTTGTCAGAATTTCAACTATATGTTCATGCCCTACAGTGGAAAACTAGATATCAACAGGATTTCTCTAGAAGAAATTTACATGCACAAGGAATTGAGCTTCATTCACACCAGACAAGGATTCTGAGAATCTACATTTTAGATGTTATTGCCTAAATCTCTTTGTAAACCTACACATAATGTTGCACTGCCATAGTGCCACTGGGATTAACAAAAAATTATATCAAGTCAAGCTTCCCTAATTTTTCAAATTCCAAATGACCTATACACCTAAATATGAAAGTAGATCTCACCAAAGTTTTGTAAAACAGATCATTGATAATAATTGGCACCAGACTATATATGCTATGTTAACCCTTGGCAGATTTTTTTTTTTCATTTTATTACTTAGACTATGAGCAACGCCTGGAAAAGATTTTGTCTCACTTAGAAATTATGGCAAGAAATGATTTAGGGTCTGCTATAAAAATGCCGAGAAATGCAATAGTTCGTCTCTGAGAGAGCATACTGACCTGCATATTAAGACAAAATCCTAGTCTTTTTCTATGGCTCAGACTTAAATCTGTATTTTAAAGGACATCAAAATAAATACAACTGTCTACGAAGAGGCAAACAAAAAAACTTTAATGTAAAGAAACAATAACAGGTTTACTAGAACAAAGCACAACAAAATCTGTGACTTGTTATAAGATACAGCTTACATTTATATTCTCCAATTCAATTCCAATTGGTTATTGCTATTCACATTAAAAAATACATTACGACATCTTTCTTGTTAAAAAAAAAAGCTTGAGGGATGAAAAGGTAATACGGGTGCCATACTTAACAAGTCACCAAGATACTTAATATTCAGGAAAAGACACTCCGTAGTTATGAAAATGTATGTGCCTTTCTTTTATTTTCCTGGAATGAACTGACATTTGTCTGCAATCATACCTAAAATGCTCTCCCCAAAAGAAAACAAGAATGCCTCAGCTTCTTCTGAAACACATGTACACAAAAGCGTTATTTTGTAGTTATGATAATCTACTGTAAGATGCTGAGAACCCCAGGTCACTTCCCTCTCACTTCACACTGAAATAGCTGAGCCACTTTAATGTTGGCATCCTCCAGAGATGAGGTTTACATGAATTTTTATCAATTTTTACCAATACAGAATATTCAAACTCTTCAATCAAACACAAATTGGAGCAGGAACCGTAGGAATGTAATAATTTTTACTGTACTTAAACACACCACTGAACTGAATTTGAAATGATAAAACAGTAAGAAAATAAAACTGATAGTATCAGAGCTTTGAGATTCTAAACACTGTGACTTGACATCATTCTTGCAAGAACACATTACTTAGCAGAGTTTGTTAAATGAAAGGTGTGGTATTTTGTGTTTCTGTTTGCCTGGGGTTTTTTTATTTCTTAAAGAAAAAAAAAAAGAGATTGCAAAGACATGACAGTGTTTAAATGTGCTTAATAAAGGCTGCATAAGACAGATGCACTGTTGAATCAGTTATGAAAATTTGTCTATCATGGCAAAGTCTGAATTGGAAAGCTTTTTTTATTCCATTAATTTTAAACCTAGCTACTTTCATCTAAGATGTCTGCAGAAGGAAGAAGAGAAAGATAAATCACTGCAGAAAATGAGCCTCTGACCTTAAGTAAATATCTTCATACATCTTTAATACCCTCCCTAGCTTTAAAAGGCAGATAACATAGACTTTCTTTAAGAGAGGCAATTAAAAAAATATATATATCTTAGATATTAACATTAGAAAAGCTCAATATAGTTATTCAATAAAGAAGCACAATGCAAAAAAAAAAAAACCCATTTGATAACTGCTGTTCTGGTTTCATAAGATATTTTGACAATATTCAATGATTATTAGTGTGTAATCCAAAAATCATCTCTGGTGTATAGCGTGGATTTTTAATATTTTCTAAAGTTCTTTAAAGATAATAATAATTAAAAATAAGAAAATAAACTTATCCATACATGTTAACCAAGTTGTTTCTGATTTGTATTGTGCGAAGTTTCTTTTTTGACTTTTAAAAGGTAGATGTATCTGCCAGTGATGTAAAATAGTTATTTTGGTGCAAAAATAAAATAAAACCAATAACTGTTAAAATAGTTTTAAATGCATTTTAAAAATCAATCCAGTCATAAATATTTACTGCGGAACAAACAGAGAAGAAATCAAAATTCCAGAGGTTTAAGTCTGGCCAGTTTTATTGTAAGGGAAAAGAGGAAGAAAGACAATCCACAAATACTGAAAAGAAGTTAATGTATTAAAAGTTGTTCATCTCGGGACAACATAAATTTACAATGCCTGAATAATAATAATAATAATTAATAATAATAAATAAATAATAATAATAGTAATAATAATAATTGTAATAATTTGCAGTGTACTTTCCATGGGAGACTTACTAGCAAAGTACTTGTGATTATTGAACAAGAAAGGAAAAATCTTGAAAACTTTGGGTTTTGCAGTCCAAATAAAGATATTTTCACTTGAATGATCATTTCACAAACCTATCTGTTGACAGAATGAAATAAATCTGCTTATGTAAAACACTATGTCTGGTTTAAAACGTGTTATCTACTTTGTTTGCCATCTCTCTATTAAAGCGTTCAAACCAACAGCCTGTCTAGAGAGAGCTGGGAAGGATTAGTTGATTTAATAAACATTAAAATTAACAAAAAGCCAGTGACAATTGCTATTTGTATTTTAGCGGTATAAATACACAAGTCCATGTGTCTCTTGTACTTCAGCGTTCATGCTAAGGGATAGTAAGGAATCTGCGCTGTATTGTACAGAGTATTACACCTTTATGCCAAGATTCAGGGTGGGATTAGTCACCTTATCGGTGAAGGATCAGTGGTTGCTGTTCCTGAATATGTGAAACAGTATGTGTCTCAGGCAGCTATGTCGAGCGGATTACAGCTGTGCAATACCTTCCAATAAGTCTGAGTTATCCAATTCAAAGTTGTGTTCAACTTCGGAAAGCGTAACAACAAGCGTAATTACATAAATGTTGTTCCTTCATACACCAATTATATGCAGGCATATTGAAATACTGATATTTTATGTGTATCCCAGCATTTCCTTTATTTACATATACATATGAACATATGGAAGATTAAAAGAAAACTAGGATAAAAAGACAAACAAAAAATCACAAAAACCTTGCTAATTTTTTTATAGGGTAATTAAAGCAGGAAATCATATATGAAGGCGATGAAATAAATACAAGATGAACCTAGCCCTTCTGCACTTTAATCAAAACCATAAAACCACTCTGTGATATTTTTAGAATTCATATGGTCTATCACGTTATTCTCCTGTCTTTCTTACAATGTAGAGCATTCTGGAAACTAAGAGAATGAGAGATGCAGTGAGTCAAAATCTGTATTTCCATTGGCCACTTATTTGATGATTTAGAGAAGCCTACTGATTCCAGCATTCTCTGAATTTCATTTATTTTAGCCTTTCTGGACCACATAGCCGTTTTTCTCGATGATGCTGATGTGCCTATTACCTGTTGTTGTCAACAGATATGTACTTCTAAATTTCATACCAGCCTTTCCATAACTGGAAGTGGCAAAAACTTTAAATCTCTATAAAGTTTAGGAAAATCAATGTCAATTAATGTAATCAAATTATTACAACTTTAAGGATCAACTCCTCATACCTCTAGGAGACAGGAGCAAGAAAAGAACCATCATCACTGCCGCTCAGCTCTTTCCTTCTTAAATAAACACGATAACATTTTGCAGAGGAACAGCAACAACCAAGGTACACTGACTGCAAGTCAGTCAGACAGTAACATCCAGAACCCTGAAGATCACATCAGAAAAAGTAAGATTTATAGTATCATTAGGAAATAGATTGGAAAATGGAGGAAGTAAAGAACACAAATGTTTTACTTCAGTTGTCAGTGTTCCAATATGATAAGACTCTTCAAAGGTCAGCCATCCATGGTAAATATGAGACCTAGGAGGAACCACTTAACTTAGACAAATCTATAAGTGATAGAGATGTTAAATTTTTACAAACTGAGTTGCTCCTCATTATATCACCATTTCCCTTCATAGGGAGATAGATAGCTGGATATTGTAAAGAGCTGGATTCAGCTCAGAAACCAATCTGCTAAAACTAACACCATAATTTAATCATTAGTTAACTGTTTATAACACCTGACTGCTCTTCAGTAGTTTTAATCAAGTCAACCCACTGGCCTTTAAAATTAAAGCAAATAACATTGAAAATCTGTGCTTTCAAACCCATTCATGTGCTGTTTTTCATTTTCTTAGATGCAATACCCCATTGTGATTTAAGCCCAGCAGGCAGCTAAGCACCACACAGCCACTCACTCACTGCCCCACTGCAGGATAGGGGTGTCGTGGTTTTAGGCTGATCCAGCAACTAAAACTCACACAGTCTCTCCTTCTCCAATAAAGTAGAGAGGAGAGGAAAAAAAAACAAAAGGACTGAGGGTTGAGGCAAGAACAGAGGGAGCACCCACCAACCATGGTCCTGGGCAAAACAGGCAGCGCTTTTCTCAAAGCAAAACAGTTTATTAATGATTACTTAGAAGGACAAAGGGAAATAAAAACCGATTACTTGAGAGGACAGAAAAAAACAAAACCAGATCTTAAAACCGACACCTTCCCCCCCCCGCCCCCTTCCTTTTCCTCCCGGCTCTACCTCCTCCCCCCAGCAGCACAGGGGGCAGGGACTGGGGGAGTGCAGGTCAGTTCATTCCGTGCTGTTACTGCTGCTTCTTTCTTAAAGGAGAAGGAGTCCTTACACCCTTTTCCCCTGCTCCAATGGATCCCCTACCCACGAGGAAAAATCCACAAATTTCTCCAACGTGAGTCCAGCCCACTGGAAACAATCCTTCCCCACAGATTGCTCCGGTGTGGGCTATACCACAGTCTCGGGTACTTAGGGAGCTGTAGCCACTCGCTCCGGCGTGGGTCGTCACGAAGACTCCAGATGCCTTTCTGCCTTGCCGTGCCCCCAACACGACCATCCTCGGGCTCAGGCATCTTCTCCCCATGGGCTGCGAGTGGGTCGCTGCTCCACCGAGGCCGTCCTGGTTGCAGGGGGGCAGCCTGCTATCTCACCATCAGCCGCAGGGGAAACTCGGCTCCAGCACACCTCCTCCCGCTCCATCCTCACTGACCTGCTGTCGATGCAGCTGTTTCTCTCAGATCTCAGTCCTCTCCAGGTGAACTCAGCCCAGTGGGCACCCTGGGAGTGGGGTGCCCCCGAGTTCCCCAGCTGGCTCCGCCGCCGCCATTCTCCGTGGGCGGCGCCGGCCCGACGCAGGCAGCCGCCCGGCCGGGAGCCAGGGAGCGGGGGCAGTGCCCTCCTCCCTTCTCTGCTCGATCCTGGGCGAAGCACCTTTTCCGGTTCCCTTGTCCTGACTTAAATAGGGCAATTCGCAGAGGCGCCCTATTGGCTCAACCCCGAGGGGGATGGCAGTCTGATCCGGTGGCCAGAACTAAGCCTAACCCGGATCCAAAACCGGGGAGGTCGCAGGGAGCAAAATCCCTCTCCTGCCACCAGAACCACCCCCCCCTCCACATCAAACCATGACAAGGGGAGAGAATCAGAAGGGTAAAAGTGAGAAAACTCATAGATTGAGATAAAGACAGTTTAATAGGTAAAACAAAAGTTCCACACGCAAACAAGGCAAAACAAGGACTTCATTCACTATTTCCCATCAGCAGGCAGGTGTTCAGCCATCTCAAGGAAAGCAGGGCTCCATCACACCGTGCTTCCGAATGTCCCTTCCTTCCTCTTACTCAAGATTTTATTGTTGAGTACAACATTGTATGGTGTGGAATATCCCTTTGGTCCATTGGAGTCAGCTGTACCAGCTGTGTCCTCTCCCGACTTTTTGCGCACCTCCAGCCTACTCATTGGTGGGCTTGTGTGACGAGCAAAAAAGGCCTTGATGCTGTGTGAGCATTCCTCTGCAATAAAGAAAATGCCCCTGTATTATCGACACTATTTTCAGCACAAATCCAAAACATAGCTCCATACTAGCCACTGTGAGGAAATTAAGTCTATTCGAGCCAAAACCAGTACATCCATCTGAGCCTCTGACATGATCTGATCTGTGGGAATCTGAGCAGCTACAACTTATAAATTATCTGCACAGACCTAAAACATCACAAACACATTACTGAGTTTTTACTTTTCAACAGGTGATTCCAATCCCATTGAGGTCAGCACAACAACTAATTTATTGAGAGCTGCAATCATTGTTTTCTGGTACTTCGAAATATCCAGTAGGATGCTGACCTGCCTGTATTAATACAACTCCAAATGATTCCAGTATCCAGCTTTTTGATACTACTAATTCTCTGCGTTATTCTAAAGCGGATGTAAAAAGGAAAGAAAAGCAGCTTGGAAATAGTTGGGCTAGGTTCCATGTGTCATTTAATGTTTTTTCGACTAATTCATCATGTTTGGATAGGAAAGAAATACATTAGATCTTGACATAGCTTATCTTCATTTTAATTAGTGCTGTCATCCAACCAAATGGCAAGGAAGTCAGGATGTACATGTGGAAAGACAGCATGAAATATGAAATCAGATAGTATCTTCCTGGAGGTAGGCTGCACAATGTTACACAATCATAAAATAAAACCTCCAAATAATTTAGCTCTACAACATACTAATTCTAATCTCTCATTTTCCCAGCTTTCCTCCACTTGTTCTTGCTAAAAGATTTCTTTTGAAACAAGAATGTAGGATACTAAATTAGTGATGTGATAGTGCTAATGTGTAATTCCTTTAAACAAATACAAATGCCATTTGCAGCAATAAGAATGAGTGTGGTTTTGTACACAGGAGAATATCAACGATCAAGACACATCTGAATGCATCTGAAGCCTTGAGAGAAACAGAAGCTCAGGAAAGAAGAGTTACATTAGTTTTAAAGATAAGCTGGATGTTTAGTTAAACCAAGAGTTTTATTACATCGGAATTCAGATAAACATAGCATCAGATTTCTTCAATATTTCAGTTCAGTTGTCAACAAAGTGCTTTATGAAAAGATCCAATTTATTTTACCATATTGCCTGGACAGAAATAACAGCCATTGTATGACTTGAACATTTGTACATTTTACTGATACAGGTAACAGATAATAAGGGTCTGTTAAAGCCTGGAAATAGCAAGAATCCTCTGATTTTTTTTTTTCTTTTTTTTGGATCTTAAAGTTCAAGCTGATGACATAAAACCAGAAATGGCATAGAATTTCATTTTAATATGATACTTAAAAGGACTGCTCTGTTTTAGAAGTGTCTGTCTTCCAATGGCTGTTGTATTTTTTGCCTCATAATCAGCAACACACATAGAAGGCAAGCTTTTGTGAAATTGCCTACTAGACCTTTCTGAATCTTTAAAGTGAGAATAAAAGTTTCATCACTTAGTATTATATAATATGTTTAAACAATAATAGTTGCATGTCAACATTGAATCACTACCTTATTGAAATGATTGCAATTGGAACATATATGGCATCAAACTTGTATATTTTTTATTAGATTTGGCAGTTGGCAAAGATTCAATACAATGACCAGAAAAACAGGCTTACAAATTAACTGTTCTCTAACTGCAAAATCTGACTAAACAACATTTCATTTCTGACATATCAATGTTTTCAGCAGGTTCTCAAAAATGTAAGTGCATCAAGTATCATATATTGATTTTGGAAAAATATCATTTTAGTTTTCACAGTAGAATACATTTTAGAAGTCACTTACTCATTATTAGTGTATAATAGAAGCTATAAGGTATACTTAAATTTAATATATTTGACAAATAAATGTTATTTATTTATTTATTTATTTATAGATATCAGTATTTTCCATACAGATAAAAACTGAACTTACTCTTTACTTGAGTGCTGGATATTCATACTTGTATTTTTGATTAGTACTTGTGAGATTTTACCTTCCTAATAAAGTATTTAAATAATTATAAAACCTTGCGTCTCACAGAGATGTATGCAACTAAGAATTTTCACAGAGAGAAGCCAAGAGTTAGAGATTAATTAAATTATCATAGGAAAACAGTAAAGAAAGAATAACTTTCGTAATCCTGAATTTACACATCATTAAGATACTCAAAGTGTTTGGTTGATTTCAGAGATTTATGATGCTATTGCTTTTGTTACAAACATTTTGATTTATAAATAAAATTTAGATAACAGACAATATTAAAAGGAAAGTGACAAAGCAAGTTAACACTTCATGGTATTTCATGTGCTTTAGGAATTCAAAAACATTGGTATTTTGAAGTGTCATAGAAATCACGTGGTGTAGCTTCACTCCTGTTCCAAAGAGTATTCTAGGATTAAGAAAGCCCACCAGGGGACTCATACTGAGAATACTTTAAGCTCTTTAGAATGCTTTAGCTGTTTAGTATGCTTTAAGTTGTTAGTAGCTTTTAGCTGTTAGTAGCTGTTAGAATGCCTAAACTTAAACTCTTAGCTTACGTCCAGCAATATGATTTTAAAGCCAAAGGTTTAACTAAATGACAAAACTCATTTAGTATTCAAATCTTCTTAGGTGTGGCACATTTTGTATTATTGAAATATATGGTTTTCCCACACACTTATATTTTCTATTTTATATGCTTTATAAATAGAACGCTGTGATTGTGACAAAGAGAAGTGATGAAATCTGTTATTAATAAATGTGTTGCACATAGTATTCATTAAATCCCTGAGCTTTTCCATATACAGTCGGTGAGCTAAAATTTAAAAATATGCTAGATACAACGCAAAATGGTGAGAAAGGTGTATAGGTGTTCATGGTTCATGTACACGTTACAGTTTGATTAGTACCACAAGCATATTGGAAATATAGTAAAAGAAAATAATTTTTTTTAAAATAGAAACTGAAGGAATAGATAAGAACTGTTGGAAGTCAAGCTGAATTAGACATTTTGTAGTACTTAAAGCAGACTGAAAATTATACTTCCGTCATAAAAACAAAAAGAACAAACCATGGCTACTATGCAATGAGGATGATCATAGATAGGACAAAATAAAAACAGATCATTGTCATGGTGTTGACCAAATAAGATAAATTTCACAAGATCCAGGATGTTTTAAATAATAAAATATTAATTTCTAGTTTCATCTCCCCAATTCCCCAGACTTTCTTCCTATTCTGAGCACAACATATTTTTTAGATAATTTTCATCTGTACTGCAGACCCCACTAATACCCGCTATACAGTCTGACTCAGTCTAAACATTAGTCCTTTCTGAATAGAACACTATTTATGGTGAAAACCCATATAAGGAAAAACCTGCAATAAGTTTTCTGGTGGCTCAACAAGAGGGAAAGTTGACAGCATAGTAAACTTCGTGTTCAGCACTTGAAATCAACAATCAAGCAGAACTTTTGAGAAGAACTACAATATTGTAGAAAGAATACTGCATGAGTCAGGAAAAGACACTTTTCTGATATATTTTCCTTTCCTATGACTTTTAGTCTCAAATAAAGAATGCAGATCAATGCTGGCACCTTTGATATAGCTACAAATTTTGAGTAATTCTGATAATCAAGTAGGGTGTTTCCGTTCAATTTTGCTCTTAATAGGAAAAAAGACATAGCCACCACTGCATATACTTGATCATTTCCAGCTGTGAAAATAACATGTTTCTGCTACATACAGCTGGGTCAGCATTTTTCCATCTGCGTGACTCCCAACAGCATCCATCAGTCAAACCAAAAGAGTAATTCAAAAGAACGCAGTCAGTGGAAGAGTTAGTTCGTATTCATCAATGCTGATGTTTCTCTAAGTGTCTTTGTATACACTACTAGAATCTAGTCAAAAAAGAAAGCTGTGTGAGAGCTGCTAGAGATGAACTGGAAATATTTGGCATGTAAACTATTCACTGGAAACTTCTGGTTATAGAAAAAAGGGCACAAATCGTCAGCTTTTTTCATAAAGAGCTTGTAACTAGTCTCCTTAATACATCTAGAATTAGTCAAACATGATCCTAAACAAATACACACATATTTTTATGCTGAAAACAGAATTTGACCAAGGCTTTTAACCTAATGAGGAAGGTAACTTTGGGTAGGTTTGTGGCCTGTTAACACCAGCTGGACACCAGGTGCCCACCAAAGCTGCTCTATCACTCCCCTCCTCAGCTGGGCAAGGGAGAGAAAATATAACAAAAGGCTCGTGAAGCAAGATAAGAACAGGGAGATCACTCAGCAATTACTGTCACAGGCAAAACAGGCTTGACTCAGGGAAAAGTCGAGTTAAAATTAATTTAATTTATTACCAATCAAATCAGATTAGGATAATGAGAAATAAAAACAAAATCTTAAAACACCTTACCCCCACCCCTCCCTTCTTCTCGGGCATAACTTTACTCCCAATTTCTCTACCTTCTCCATCCGAGCAGCATAGGGGGACAGGGAATGGGAGTTGCAGTCGGTTCATGACGTGTTGTCTCTGCCGCTCCTTCCTCCTCAGGGGGAGGACTCCTCCTGTTTTTCCCCTGCTCCAGCATGGGGTCCCTCCCACGGGAGACAGTCCTACATGAACTTCTCCAACATGAGTCCTTCCTGCAGGCTTCCTTCTTCATGAACTGCTTCAATGTGGGTCTCTTCCACAAGGTGCAGTCCTTCAGGAACAGACAGCTCCAGTATGGAGGGTCACAAGTCATGCCAGCAAACCTGCTCCAGTATGGGGTCCTCTACAGGCTGCAGGTGGATCTCTGCTCCAATATGGGTCTCCATGGGCTACAGGGGCACAGCCTGCCTCACCACAGTCTTAACCGCGGGCTGCAGGGGAATCTCAGCTCCAGCACCTCGAGCACCTCCTCCCCCTCCTTCTTCACTGACCTTGGTGTCTGCAGAGCCGTTTCTCTCACATATTCTCACTCCTCACTCCCACTGCAATTGCAGTTGTGCAGATCTTTTTCCTCTTCTGAAATATGTTATCACAGAGATGCTACCACAGGCTGGCACTGGCTTTACTGGACATGGGGGAAGCTTCAAGCAGCTTCTCACAGAAGCTAACCCGCTAGATCCCTGCATCCCCCCTGCTACCAAAACCTTGCAAAATAAATACAAGATTAAGGACATAAAATGAGTTGGTAATTTGCCTCTCAACACAATAATTATCTCTATCTCCTGTTCTGAAACATCACTAAAGAAATTCTGTTAAAACTAGAAGAGAGCACTAAGTTTTTAACAAAAACTATCATTTCTGCATATGTATATGATTTGTTACAAAAGCTTTGTATTCATAGTTTAGCTTTTAATTTATTTTCCCAGTGTGGTTACTGCCTGTGAATTTTAACACTTTAAATAATCTTTAGATCATTAATTTCTCAGCCAGCTGGTGTAATGCAACCTGTGTTACTGGCAATCAAAACTACAAAGCGTGTTCAAACCTTTGTTTTTGGCACACCACTTTGAAGAGGTCTTGTCCAGAGAAAGGAGGCATGTCTACCATGCCTCACTGGTGGCACGAAGAAAGACACTGAGAAAGAAAATATTTCACTTTCGCTATTTTGTTCATTGTCCGATTACAGCAAATCAACTACTACCTAGCACCTGAGCATTTCAGAACAGATCTGAAAAACATATTAGCAGGCAGAAAATGATCCTAACAGCTAGCATCAATGTAGGCAGTCTATTGGCAAGTTGTTTTTACCAGCACACCTTCCCAAAGGCAAAAATCCCAGCTGAGAATCATAGAATCATAGAATGGCATAGGCTGGAAGGGACTTCTGGAAGGGACTTTAGAGATCATCTAATCCAACCTCCCTGTCATGGGCAGAGACGCCTCTCAACTAGATCAGGCTGCTCAAGGCTCCGTCCAACCTGGCCTTGAACACCTCCAGGGAGGGGGCATCCACAACTTCTCTGTTGGATTTATTCCAAAGTCTTACCACCCTCGTACTGAAGAATTTCCACCTAAAATCTAATCTAAATCTGTTCTCCTTCAACTTAAACCTGTTTCCCCTTGTCCTATCAGTGGACACTCTTGTAAAAAGTCCCTCCCCAGCCTTCCTGTAGGTTCCCTTCAGGTATTGGAAGGCAGCTATTAGGTCCCCCCGAAGTCTTCTCTTTTCAAGGCTGAACAATCCCAGCTCCCGCAGCCTGTCCTTGTAGTAGAGGTGCTCCAGCCCCTGGATCATCTTTGTGGCCCTCCTCTGAACACATTCCAACAGATCTATGTCTCTCTTATGGTGGGGACACCAGAACTGGATGCAGTATTCGAGGTGTGGTCTCACAAGAGCAGAGTAAAGGGGGAGACTCACCTCTCTTGACCTGCTGACCACGCTTCTCTTGATACAACCCAGGATGCGGTTGGCCTTCTGGGCTGCATGAGCGCACTGCCGGCTGATGTTGAGCTTCTCATCTATAAACACCCCCAAATCCTTCTCTTCAGGGCTATTCTCAACCCACTCTGTGCCCAGTTTGTATTTGTGCCTAGGATTGTCCCAACTCAGGTGAAGGACCTTGCATTTTGACTTGTTGAAGCTCATGCAGTTTGCACTGGCCCAATTCTCAAGCCTATCAAGGTCCCTCTGGATGGCCTCTCTTCCCTCAATTGAGTCCACGGCACCACACAGCTTGGTGTAGTCAGCAAACTTACTGAGGGTGCACTCAATGCCATCATCCATGTTGCTGACAAAGATGTTGAACAGAACAGACCCCTGAGGGTCACCGCTTGACACTGGTCTCCATGTAGACATCGCACCATTGACCACAACTCTCTGAGCGCAACAAGCCAGCCAGTTCTTTATCCACCGAGTGGTCCATCTGTCAAATCCTTGTCTCTCCATTTTAGAGACAAGGATGACGTGGGACAGTGTCAAACACCTTGCACAAGTCCAGGAAAACTATATCTGTTGCTTTACCCATGTCAACCAGCGCTGTAGCTTTGTCATAGAAGGCCACTAAATTAGTTAGGTATGACTTGCCCCTAGTGAAGCCATCTGGCTGTCACCAACCACGTGGTTATTTTTTATGTGCCTTAGTACAGCTGCCAGGAGAATCTGTTCCATGATTTTACCTGGCACAGAGGTAAGGCTGACTGGTCTGTAGTTTCCTGGGTTATCCTTGGTCCCTTTTTTAAAGATGGGGTTAATATCCAAGAGAATATAATATCCATATATATATAATATCCATATATATATATATAATATCCATATATATATTATAATATCCATATATAATATCCAAGAATATCCAAGAGGCTTTACATTCAGCAGATACACAGCTGTGGTTAGACCTTAAGTTTATCTGCTGAAATCATTTAAAAAGAAATCCAACTTTTGGAGTTGATTGAATGAGGAGAACTGTATTAAAGTAAGTTATGCTAGTGAAGAGGGGGTTTTGTAGTCTAAAATCTGCAAAATGAATATAGAAAACTTAGTCCTGTTCTATTAGAACCGGACATACTTTACCAATTTCTGTTTAGCGATTTTTAAACCTAGAACATGTAAAGCACTATAATAAATCCAGCAGAGGAGGCCTGAGGCTGGTAGCATCACTATGATCAAAAATTACACAGGATCTTCCCAGTGTAAGATTATATTTCCAAGTGCTCATAATTTGCCAGATTTCCAGTATTTGAACTGAAATTTCCCACAGTCTTTTGTATCTACTTCAGTGCAAAGTTTTATTTACGTCTTTGTATTTTTTGTATTTTAACATTTTCCTAAGGTGAGGTAAAAAAACTTATTTCTTCTTTAAAAGTCCTGGAATTTTTACTCAAACAATCCTACCATTGCTGTGAATCAAGGAAGCAATGTTGATTCTTTCAACAATTTGGTTTTTCAGTCAGAATGTCATTTTGCCACATCAGTAAAAGACCTCTTGATATTTTTTCCATCTTTTCCCAGTTATTTCAACTAATCCTGTTTTAATTCCCCAGAGAATGAAACAGAATGAAAAATGTTAAAATCTCTCTTTGTGTCTCCTTCTTGAAAACAATCAAGCTACACTTTCAGAAAAATCCAGATGTAATTACTATTACATGGTGAATTAACAGGAAAAAGTTGCCAAACAATATTATATGCAACAGCCAAGGATTTAATGATGAAAATCTCTCTGTCTCAGATAACAAAATACACTATTTGAAAATGTCTGCAAAGACTTGTCTGCCAAACAAAAGGTTAGGTCTTTATAATAGAAGCAGAGATACTAAAATTAATTACAATATGTCTATTAAAAAGTTAGTAAATTATATAGAATAACCTCCAACTGTTTGTTTGACACAGAGCACAATTCACACTTAAAATTTAGGTAGGCCATTCATTATGATCTCTTTATCATAAAAATAAGCAGTCCTGACAACGTGCAAGTAAAACAAATCAAGACTTCACAGGTTACTGTCTCACGATCACCAAAAAATGTGAAAAATCTCTAGTTTGAGTTATTTACTATATGGTATTTAAGAATACAACAGAAATTATATACTATTCTATTTCAAACTTTCCCAAGTGTTTACATATGCATCCATGACAGTGATTGCAAAACTCTAGCCCAGAAATGCAGAAAACAGTCTCAAAAACACTGCATCACACAGAAAATGAGAGTTCTCGTTTGACAAATATTTCCAAACATGCTTTTCTTTTGTAGGGGCATTTCATTCATTACTTTCTTTAAATATCTCATCAGCTGTATCAAAAGCTATGAATATGTGATATAATCTCTTGTGGAAGCACAGACAATTTTCCCCAAGGTGGCAATATTGTTTTTTACCAACCTGCCCAAAGTGATCAGTCTGGTTTGAGAGAATTATTTCTTTTCTTCTAAAGTCCACTCTACACAATATTTGAATGTTGGAGGCCCATCAACCCTCCTGATCCTTCAAGCATTTTTTTATTGTTGCTTACCTTATCTGCTATATCAGAAACAAGTTAACACAAAACATTGACAAGACACATTTTCTGAAACAGGAGTTAAACAGATGAGATTACTATTACTGGCTTGACATGGCTAGACATTCCAGTGTGGGAAGGGAGAGATTCAGAGTATATTATCTGAGTTCTTTCCACTCCAAATCCTCTTGAAATGAAATGGAATTAAATCAAATTGTAGGCCAAACTTTTCGTAACTATTCCATTCTGTAATTCTCCCAGATAAACAACACTTTAGCAAAATTCAGGCAACCTTGTTTTATTTTAGAAGAAGGGAAATAGAAAGGGTGTAGCACACTGGATGTCTAAGAGTAATGTGAATAAGAAGTTTTGCAATTTGAAAAGAAAAACTTGGAACTAACATCTTTTAAATGTGGGCTTCCATTTAGAGATCACAATTTTAGGAAAAGAAGTGGACATAAAAAGAAAAAAAAAAGGGGGGAAACCACAAACACACAAAACTCAACTCTTCCATCTCCACATAAATCAAATTATTCAACATTAAGATATGACCCCTATATCCCCTTTTAATGAAATCATGCTATGGCCAGCTGAAAGTATTCTTTCTTGTTTCCAAATACTTTCACTTTGATTTTTTGACATATATAGCATATGTTACACATTAAAAATCCTGCAGTCATTCCCTCCTGCAGAGGGAAGAGCTTGGATCAGATTGCAGCCTCAGATTATAATAAAATTGATTTAAGAAGTACATCTTTCTTGCTTAATTTTATCCATAGCATAAATTCTTCAGATGGAAGCAAGTTATTGCTAATTCTTCACAAATTTCAGAATTCCACTCAGTAAGACAATATTTTAAAGTGCTTATTTAAACCAGGCAAATATTGTGACAGCCGATTCTTTCAGCAGACTTAATTCAGTCCCTGATCACATGGTCCATTCATCCTTCTAACATCCCTTCTTTCACACCTATAGTCTTCAATTCTGGCCATATATCTTCATTAAAGATTAGTTCAAATGTAGTTACAGAAAATGCTAAGAAAGGTTAGCCCACATAGGTGGACGTATATATATTCACATGGCTCCAGCCAGGCAGATCCAACCCAAGTGCTGCTCAGAAGCTGTGCAGCTGCAGTAGCACTGTTCTTGAACTAATCATACCCTGCCTCTCAGCAGGAGAATGACAGTCTATCTTATAAGTGGAGAATAAATGAAAAAGACTTGTTTTGCCTAACAAAACAAACAGTAAGAGAGAATATAACTGCTATCTCTAAACACACTGGGAGGTAAACATTAGAAAGGAATAAGAGTTATTTAAGCTGAAGGGCACTGTTGGCACAAGAGCAAGTGACTACAAACTCACCATGAACACGTTCAAGCTGCAAATCAGAAGATTTCTATCCAGCAGAAGATGAAGTTTTTTGATTTCCAGCAGTGTTGCCCACTAATAGTTTTTCTAGTTTTATCATGGTAATTCATAAGTTTATGAAAGATCCCATGAATTATAGTTTATGAAATATCTCATGAATTAGCTACCCAGTGTAGTAGTGATTGGGCTGAATGACTCTTCCAGTTCTTTACTCTCATATTCAGTTGACAGACGTGAATAAATATTTCTGCTTTATCCCATATTCTTATATATTGTTCTGTGATTAGCATACCTTCCTGTTTTCATAACATGGACCTAACTTTGAACATAGACTGGAAGCTGAGGAGATGTTCAAAGTAATAGTTTCACTGAATCCTTTATCTCTACAAAAATGGCTGTCCGTGCTTTTAAAATCTTAACTTGTTCAGATTATCTACGCAGTTTGAAAACTGCTTTTTCTATTCTTAACTAAAAAGTGTGTCATTCAATCATGCTAACAGTGCACTACAGAAGTATCTGTCACTTCTACACAGTCAGAATATTATTAGCCATGTGCTGACTGTCCAGGTTCAATTGCACTCATATTTTAAGCAAATGTGAGAAAAATGCATCATCAAACTGTTGACTACAAAACCAATGCACCATTTAATAAAATTAATCACTTCCAAAGAAACACTGCCATTTGCACTCAAATACTCCTGAAAATTTTGGCACCAATAGCTTTATACAATGAATAAAGAGGTACTACTAGAAGTTGCAACTTGCCATTGTTATTATTTTTTAGATTAAATTTACTAAACAGAAATACCTGCAAAGGATAACTTGAGCCAAGGGAGATTGGTTCCCAACATTTTTTCTACATTCAGAAGAAGAAAAAAGCTTTTTCATAGAAGAGTTCAGATCAGGAGTCTAACTTAGGTGTCTTCAAACACCCATTGAAGATCTGACCCATGAAATATAGGAGAATGATTAGGTCTGGATACAATCCTTTTAATATTTCATAGAATCAAAGAATCATAGAATCATAGAATGGTTAGGGTTAGAAGAGATCTTAAAGAACATCTAGTTCCAATCCCCCTGCCATGGACAGAGACACCTTCCCCTAGATCATGTTGCTCAAAGCCTCATCCAACCTGGGCTTGAAAACTTCCAGGGCTGGGACATTCATAACTTCTCTGGGCAACCTGTTCCAGTCCTTCACCATCCTCACAGGAAAGATTTTTTTCCTTAGATCTAATCGAAACCTACCCTCTTTCAGTTTAAAGCTGTTACCCCTTATCCTATCACTACACATCCTTACAAAAAGTCCCACTCCAGCTTTTCCCCTTTTTTCCCCTTTAAGTACTGGAAGGCTGCTATAAAGTCTCCCCAGAGCTTTCTGTCCTCCAGATTGAAAAACCCTAACCCTCTCAGCCTGTCTTCATAGAAGAAGTGCTCTAGCCCTCAGATCTTCTTCATGGCCCTCCTCTGGACCCACTCTAACAGATCAGTTTCCTTATGTTGGGGACTCCAGAGCTGAATGCAGTATTCCACATGGGGTTTCACGAGAGCAGAGCAGAGGGGAAGAATCACCTCCCTCGACCTGCTGCCACGCTTCTTTGGATGCAGCCCAGGATATGGTTGGCTTTCTGGGCTGCAAGTTCATATTGCCGGGTCATGTTGAGCTTCTCATCCACCAGCACTCCCAAGTCCT
Source organism: Tauraco erythrolophus (assembly GCF_009769465.1). NCBI lineage: Eukaryota > Metazoa > Chordata > Aves > Musophagiformes > Musophagidae > Tauraco > Tauraco erythrolophus. Next base: position 50,262,869 of record NC_141468.1, read on the forward strand.
TTTCCTCAGGGTTGCTCTCAATCCATTCTTTACACAGCCTGTACTTGTGCTTGGGATTACCCTGACCCACGTGCAGGACCTTGCACTTGGCCTTGTTGAACTTCATTAGGTTCTCACAGGCCCACCTCTCCAGCCTGTCAAGGTCCCTCTGGATGGCATCCCTTCCCTCCAGCGTGTCAACCACACCACACAGCTTGGGGTCGTCAGCAAACTTGCTGAGGGTGCACTCGATCCCACTCTCCATGTCGCCGACAAAGATAGTAAACAGATGTTAAGTAGTGCTGGCCCCAATACCGATCCCTGAGGAATGCCATTTGTCACTGGATTCCATTCGGACATCAAGCCATTGACCACAACTCTTTCAGTGTTACCATCCAGCCAATTCCTTATCCATCAAATCACTGTCTCTCCAATTCAGAGACAAAGATATGGTGCAGGACAGTGTCAAATACTTTGCACAAGTCTAGGTAGATTATGTCAGTTCTCTTCCCTTATCCATCAATGCTGTAACCTCATCATAGAAGGCCACCAAATTTGTCAGACATGATTTGCCCTTAGTGAAGCCATGTTGACTGTCACAAATCACCTTCTTTTTTCCATGTGCCTTAGCATAGTTGCCAGGACCATCTGCTCCTTGATCTTGTCAGGCACAGATATGAGACTGACAGGCCTGTGGTTCCCCAGGTCTTCCTTTTTGCCCTTTTTAAAAATAGGGCATATGTTTCCAGTTTTCAAGTCAGTGGGAACTTCACCAGACTGCCACGACTTCTCCAATAGGATGGATAGTGGCTTAGTAACTTCATCTGTCAGTTCCTTCAGGACCCACAGATTCATCTCATTAGGTTCCATGGAATTGTGTACCTTCAGGTTCCTTAGATGACCTCGAACCAGATCTTCTCCTACAGCAGACGGTTCTTCATTCTCCCAGTCCCTGCCTTTACATTCTGCAACTTCGGTAGTGTGGCAAGAACAGTCACCACTGAAAACTGAGGCAAAGAAATCATTGAGTACCTCAGCCTTCTCCATATTCCAGGTGACCAGGTCTCCCATTTTCTTCTGGAGAGGGTCCACATTTTCCCTAGTCCTCCTTTTATCACTGACATGCCTATAGAAGTTCTTCTAGTTGCCTTTGATGTCCCTGGCCAGATTTAACTCTATCAGGACTTTAGCTTTCCTAACCTGATCCCTGGTCCCTCCCAGGCTACCTGTCCTTGCTTCCACCCTCTGTAGGCTTCCTTTTTGTGTTTGAGTTGGTCCAGGAGTTCCTTGTTCATCCATGCAGGCCTCCTGCGTTTTTGTCTGTCTTCCTCTTTGTTGAGATGGATCATTCCTGAGCTTGGAGGAGGTGATCCTTGAATATTAACCAACTTTCTTGGGCCCCTCTTCCCTCCAAGGCTTTATCCCATGGTACTCTACCAAGCAGATCCCTGAAGAGGCCGAAGACTGATCTCCTGAAAGTCAGGGTAGTGAGCTTGCTGTGCACTCTCCTTGCCTCCCTGAGGATCTTGAACTCCACCATTTCATGGTCCCTACAAACAAGGCTGCCTTTGAGCTTCACATTTCCCAACAGCTCCTCCCTGTCGGTGAGAATAAGGTCCAGCATAGCATCTCTCCTCATTGGCTCCTCTACCACTTGGAGAAAGAAGTTATCATCAATGCATTCCAGGAACCTCCTGGATTGCTTATGCCCTGCTGTGTTGGCCCTCCAACAGATATCGGGGTGGCTGAAGTCCCCAGTGAGGACCAGGGCTCATGAACATGAGACTGCTCCTATCTGCCTGTAGAGGGCCTCATCTGCTCAGTCTTCCTGGTCAGGTGGTCGGTAGCAGACCCCCACTATAATGTCACCCGTCCCTGTCCTCCCTTTAATCCTGACCCATAAGCTCTAAGTTTGCTCCTCATCCATCCCCAGACAGAGCTCCATTCACTCCAGCTGGTCATTGACACTAAGAGCAACACCTTCTCCTCATCTCCCGTGCCTGTCCTTCCTAAAGAGTCTATATCCTTCCATTCCAATGCTCCAGTCATAGGATTCATCCCACTACGTCTCTGTGATGCCAGTAACATCATAGCCCTGCAGGCGTGCACACACCTCTAACTCCTCTTGTTTATTCCTCATGCTATGTGAATTTGCATAAAGACATTTAAGTTGGGCTTCCGACAAAGCTGACTTACTGGCTGGAGTGTCTGAAATTCCTTTCTGCTGTTCTTCAGGTGTTCTCAGCTTGTCTTGATCAAGCCTGACATTATCCCCCTCCCTCTGAAAGTCTAGTGTAAAGCTCTGTCAATGAGCCCTTCGAACCGATGTGCAAAGACCCTCTTCCTGCTTTGATAAAGGTGAATCCCATCCTGTGCCAGCAAGACTGGTGCCATGTAGGCCATCACATTGAAAAACCCAAATTGTGGTGATGACATCAGCCACGGTGTCATATATTAATAGACTGGGCATGTCTGTTTCTTCTTCTGCCCATAACTGGAATGAGACAGGAACAAATAACCTGTGCTCCATTTTCCCTTACCAAACATCCCAGGGCCCTGAAGTTTCTTTTGATCTCCCTTGGACTACATGTTGCAGCTTCATCACCACCCACTTGGAAGACCAGTAACGGGTAATAGTCTGAGGGCCGTACCAGGCTTGGAAGTTTCCTAGCAATGTCCTTAACCTAGGCCCCAGGGAGACAGCAGACTTCCCTAAGAGGAGGGTCTGTCTGGCATATTAGACTCTCCAGGAATTTGAGATTCCTGAATATCAAATCACACCCACAGTCTTAATCCATCTTAGCTCTTTCGGTCATGTTTTCCTTTAACCTGCTACCAGATCTGGCACTTTCTGACTTTTCATGTAACTCAAACATTGTTTTTGTAAAGGTCTTCCATAGTTCTTGTTAGTTAGACCAGTCTAGAATTTCACCATTACTTGCATTTCTAGAGATAACTTTAAAATTTATTTCTCCAATATTTCTTCAGTTGTTTTGCATTTAACTTTGTAATTACAGGTATCTGTGTAAAATATTTCTGCATCATTTTGTAGCATTTTCCATATCAATTCAAAATTATTTACTGGTGATCTTTATAAATATTTTTTTTCTTTACCTTACTGTAAATAATTTAATTTAAAAAAAAAAACAAACACAAAACTATTCAAATGTTTTAGAATAACTATTAGCATTTTACTGATACTCTGCCATGGCAAATTTGAATTAGAGAGAAAATATCTCTAACCATGCTTAGAGGTCTGAAAAAAGTTTTCTAATCACAATTTTGCCTTAAACTTGAATTTATTTCCCATAATTATTCTGATTTTTCATTAGTTCTCATGTGTGCTACCAGCATCTACCTGAGGGTAGATCAATGAATCAATTTTCCATTGGTAACAGGCATGAACACAATGTTTTGCAGTTCTATAAAGAAGCAGACAAGAAAATCAAGGTTGTGTATGCATGTGAAACGACGTAACTCTTATTTGTGAAACAAATTTATTATTCTTCATAAAAGAGATAATGACTCCACTTTCAGTTTCTATGCTTGATCTTGTTTACACAGCAAACCCTAACAGCTGGGAGGTGCAGCCATAGTAAAAGTCATTTTTCGTTTCTATTTTTCAAGGATGGAATACTCCCAGAACACCTGGAACAGATATCTCTTCTGACATACATACAGGTCTCCATTGAGTTATGTTCAAATTACGATGTTCTTCCCAAATGTGCCAAATTGAAGAAAATTTTTCACAGTTTCAGTGGAAAACTCCTAGATGGAAAGGTAATGCCCTATTTCGATCTTGTGTTTCTTCCCAAAAATGTGGTGTACTTTCTTTAAACTTATCCTGAGAAATCAGTCAGCTGAACATAATAAAATAATCACCCAGATTATTATTTCAATTTACTTGGTCGGTAATATTTTATCTCAAATAGTTACAGTTTAGTAAATATTTATACTCTTAAACTTATAACTAAAAGTGTAGAACAATATTAATAAAAATATCACTGACTGGACCATGCAGAAAATTTTTTCTTTTACACCTAACATGAGCAGCAAAAAGGATCAAAAATTGTTTTTTACATAGGAAATATGTAAAATAAGCAGAACTGCTTTAAGTAACTGCAGCACATGTAGATCTGCCTTTTAAATTAAGTTGTAAAGTCTTTTTACATTTTTACTAGGCAAAAGAAAGATGGGATTTACATGTTATTAGTTTATTTTCCTTTTTGATGCTTTCTGAATGTAATTTCTTTTTGTCTACATGGATAAATATTTGGTGTATAAAATAGTAATTCAGTGGCTATACAGGGTTCAGGCTATACATCAGTTTATTGCTTCAAAAATATTTGAAATATTGAATTTCAAGGTAATTCTCTCTAAGCTGTCATATAAAGCTGTGTAGCATGATTTAATATGGTGAACTTAAATATTACTACTCTAGTCTTACAGGAAAACTCAACTGCATTTAAAGTATAAGCATGTAAAATATTGACTGCATTTTAGCTACTATTTAGACTGTTTTTCTCTCTTTTTTTCAGACCAATACACCTGAAAACTGTCTTTCTTGGATTACCTTGGAGTAGAGTATTTAAAAAGGTAAGCTAAACCAGACGGTTGTGAAAATGAATGAAAACCAGAAGAAAAATGTGAATTGCAAGTTTCACCAATAGACTGTATCAATCACAAAGACATTGTCAATTATTCACTTTAACAGCCTATGTCCATTTGGCTTTTTTTTTTGCAAATAGATTTTAATTAGAGCATTACTACGTTGGAGACTACACATATTGAGACAGGAGAGGAGACCGAGTCCATTCGGGGTTCTTCCATCTCCTGCCAAAAACCAGTCAGAAAGATTTCTCCTTTCATCTTCTGATTCAGAGCAACAGAGCTCTGTTTTTGTTCTGCTTCTCACAGTTCTTGTATCCAGAGCTCTTCCTGCAGTTTCAATCTATTTCAGCTATTGACTTTCAGGTTTGAGGAAAAATTTAAATGAAGGTTGACTTAGACCAGCATGGCAAAGTCTTGGCCAGAAGAATGGTTGCTCATTTGGGACTTTGTTGGAGTACAGCTTCACAGAAATGGAAATGGTAACTTATCAACATTAGAAGTTTGACAGAAATTCGTAGTATTTTAGGAACATCGACAGAAAGGTGACCCTGTTTTTCTGAAAGGCTACATGTTAGTGATGGAAAGAGAAATTAGAAAGTTTAGGTCAATTAATAGTGCAATTCTAATCTAAATCACAAAAATACAATAGTTTGCATATATTAAGTTTATCAGCAATTAACTTCTTAACATATTAACTATTACACCTAAGGCATTTTGCAAATATATAAATAAAATTTAAAAGATAACATTTAAAGGGATAGTTCTCTCAAATCTTTCCCAAGACTACCGTTTCTAGTCCTCATAATACTCTGCTCCTGCCAGGACATGCTAAGATGACCAAGGTGAACAACTGATTTGAGTTTAGCAACCCAGTGTCTACACAAAAGATACTTCATTGCTGCTTGAATGATCTCCTGACTCTGACTAAGGATAACATGAGTTAATTGGGCCCTATATTGTCTTCTTTAGTGAGATAAATTACACCTCAAGCAGTATTTTTGACTTTTGATGCTCAGAATCACTGATATGTCCAATAGTTGCTGAATCCTGTTCGGATGTAGCCAAGAGAGTACATTTCTGACATTGCTGCATATTCCGTATGTATAATTGTATTTCTCTTTATTATCATCTAAAATCATTCTGTTCTTTTCTCTGTGCTGCTGTTGAAGTCTTCAAAATAATTTTACTGCTTGTCTTTGCCAGTCTAACCTAAATTTCATTGGCCTTTCTGAAATGTGTTCCACTGTTTCCTGGTGAGATGTATGAAAAGGTCTCCTCAGCAGTGGTCAAGCTACTCAGTAGCTCACTAAGAACCTAAGATGTGTGAAATCACTAGCGGTAAAACCTGGCTGAATTGTCACAACTTGTATATGAACTGCCAAAACCAAGATACTATTACGAAACCTGAAGGAACTGAAATAACTACTGAACTCAGCATCTATCCTGTACACTTTAAAGGCTTTGGGTGAAAGAGAAAGCATAGTGTATGCTGAACAAGATAGTGGGTATAATCTCATCCACAAATATCTAAACTGATTGGAGATGAATCATGTATATGACAAAAAGATGCACGTTTCCCCAGTTTTGTAAGCTGGATTTTGAGTTGTACGTGTTGAGATGAGACAAGGCACATAATTTTCTCAACATGTCAGAGAAGAGAAACAAATAAATTTCAGGTACAAAACCAATATAAATTATATTTTACCCAAACTTGTGGCATCCAGATATGGAATTTCCCTTATATAGAAATGTAAGATATCAAGATATGAATGAAATATGGAACTGGAATCTGCTTTTGGCCAGCACTATATTAGAGATAATTAACTTCTAAAATATTTGATAAGTTAATGCTTCAAAATTTTACATATTCTGGTTCTCTTGAATTAGCCAAAAAAGTGATTTTTTAATACCCAAGGAAAAAAAGAGACAGTCAGCCTTATAGCAAGCATAATACAAAATTGGGCCTCAAAGATTTTTTTTTATTTTTTTTCAAGTGGCCTGCATATTCAGACAATAAAATAATATTTGAGTCAAGATTATAGATAGAGTTGATTTATTGGCTGTGCTGACTGACAATGTGAGTCTAATTCCATTACTGAATGATTTTTTTATTTTAAGGGCAGAATAGCTACTGACATGTGACAGAAGGCTTACTAATAAAATGTGTTGTGTCACCAATGTCAGTAACTGCCTGTTATATTTCTGAGATGTGTGATCATTTTGACTGTCTTTAAATTAATAACATGCTGTTTGTCAGCTTGGTGGACCCTCAACATAAGAGATTCACTGAACTTCTCTCCTCTTGAGCGAAATTAGAATATCTTAATTAAGAAAGAAATTTGGCATTAAGAGTGTCAAACAATTTTAAAAAGCTGATATCTTCAGATTCTCAGAGTCAATTTAGGATTCATGTATCCTTCATGACAAAAAATGAATGTTCAAATTTAATTTCTGCCCCTGTAAATCTTGTTGCAGACACACATGAGTAAGAGGGAAAATCTCACATAAAAGTGCACGGGTATACATACAACATGGCTACTGACTTCAAGAAAATCTTCCATTTGACCCAAACGTATAAACTAACATCTGCACATGCAGTGATGATGCCCTATTTTTTTTTTTTAGATCAAATTAGAGGATATTAAATGTTCATTAAGGAAGTGCAATAGCTGCAAGTCATAATTAAGCACCAAAAATGAATCCCTTAAACTTGTTTATGGTGTATGTCACATACAGAAGAACATATCTTTAGATTTTTATATTTGAGGGAATTTTTTTATTCCTAGCAAAAAAAGAGAACATATAGTCATCATTAACACTTCTCATCACTGATATAGATGGTTTTATTCCAATGTATATACATATGCAACAACATCAGCATCCATATAATTTGTATAAATGACACTCACAGTGCAGACAGGAATTCTCCATATGTTTGTGAAAATAGTTTTTTTCTATGTGCAATAATACAAACAATTTGATGTGTATTTGGATTATGCTCTCCTTTAAAAATATCTAGCAGATGTGGATGCTATTGCCTAGAATGTGGATGGCTCCTTGCTGCAAGATATTTGTGCACGCAGCCCTCTACAGAGAAGATCCGCAGCTCCCACCGTCACTCTTAAATGGATTGCTCAAATAAGCAGCCTAGGCTTAAGTGGGGTTTTTGTTGGTGGGAAGGAGACTGAAAGGTTTCAGTGTTTCTCTAGTATTACATGCTGGGGAAACAGAGGGTTTCGGACTGTTCTAGCCTGTCTATGGCCTATAGGGTGTTTGCTCAAATAAGGTCAATCATCCATCGATTTTTAAAAGAGAAGTTTTTTTCATATTGAATGGCAAAGATACTTAAAGTCACAAGCTCCGAAATATGAGACATTCTAATTAAGGTATTAATAGATTATATGCAGGCATTGCCACACGGTATAGCTGAACTCTTCAAGGAGATAAAGAAAGTTTTCACCATATTGGGCCATGAACACCCCAATGAATACTACTTTCACTATGGGATTTAAAACTGGCTTTTTCCATTTACAATTAGACTTGCATGATGAATCAGCTGAAAAATCTGCTACAGTTTGTGTGTACCTGTTATTTAGACAGACCTTGCACTTCTTACTTATCCAAGCATAAAAACAATTGGATACCTTCTCTGCAGAGATAACCAGTTATTGCATGCAGATATTCCATATACACTTTTTATGCTACAGAAAAAATGACCTCTTATTGATATGGCAATGTTTACAGAAAAAATTGTAAGCAAAATGTATGGAAATATGCCACCTCTCAGATAAGAGTTTGTCAGTTTTAAGAACAGAATACCTCGAGATCACTCTGTGCTAGTTTAAATATATATATACACATATATAAATGCTTTTTGATTCCAGGATTTGAACAAAAGCCTGTGGTTTTTTGTCTGCTTGTTTAAAAAAATAAAACAACACACATAAGAAAACATCTAAAATATTTTTTTTTCTTTTCTGATGATGCAGTACTGATACAGCACAGAGTGCTGAAGTCACAAACATCATTTGCTGCAGTGCTTCCCGTGGAAAGAGTACTGAGACAGGATATGCACAGAGGATTTAAGAAAATATTTTTGTCATGTCATCCATGATATCCACTCCTGTGAAGACTAGCACACATCCATGTCAGGTGAAGGCGGGCTGCTAAATGCTTTTTTTTCTAAATATACACTTTCTCCAAACATGCACCTGCTATCTCTGAAAACCTGACTTAAAAATTGTCTTAACTCAAGCAGTTATTTTATAGCTAGGTGTATTTATGTATTTATTACACAATTATCTGAGTTTACTACCGCATTAAGTTTAACATCATATATGTCACTGCTCAGGAGATCATTTGAAAATTTAATGAAGATGATTGCTACATGTAAAGGATACTGAAGAGCAATAATCCTTTAAAAGAGATACATGTATTTACTTTATTATGATAAGGAAAATCAGCTACAAATCATACCTATCTCCTGTTTCAAATTTCATTTTCCTTGAAAATTACCCTTTATATTCGCAGAAAAACAAGACTTTCAAAGCTGTGAGAGAAAGAAGAGAAAAAAAAAAGAAGAAACCAAATTAAATAAAATTAAACTTCATCATGCATATGCATTCCACTGAAGAAAAAATCTATAGATAATCTGAACACATTTTATAGACGTAAATTCTCCTGTACAAAAGTTACAGCATGAAAAAAATTATATTTGCATGCAGACTACAGTGAAACAAGTGCCACATTATCTGTAGTGTAAAAACGACCTTTAAACAATTATGATAAAGCATAGACTAGAAGAAAGCTAATGGAAGTCCATTTTCTTGAGGTTCCTCAGGCAGATGCTTAAGTCCAGTCACAGTCTTTGTGCTTAGAAAGGGAAAGGGATTTCTTGCTCAGCCAACTCGCCTGCACTGGTTTTCAATGCCTCAGAGGAGGCTTATGGGGAAAGGTAGCAGGCAGCTATTAGACAGAGTAATGGAGCTAACACCACCTTCCTTGCACTCTGAAAGGGAAGGTTCATTTACCACAGTCTTGCCCCTGCTCTTCCAAACAATACCCCTCCATTCGGGTCACCCATTAAGCCACAGACTGTGGCACCAAATCTGTAAGGATCTGCAGGGCCCCAGAGAACAGTATTTTTAACAAAATTATGTTAGCATATTGGAGGTCATTAAATGCATCTAAAACCAAGAAGTTTCATGTAGGCTTTTTACAAAATCCTCCGATCTTCCTGTTGTGATCTCTCTCCAGTTCTATTATGTTTCAGAAATCAAAATCAAAGCAAAACTCCATAATATGTTCTCAGATTCTTCCAAAATGCTGAAAATCTTTGTCATCTAGCAATTTGAAGAAAAGTTACATATATTAACTATACTAACACTTTTAAGTAGGCCACAGAGACCACTCCTTTGTGGAAAGGTTACAGCTAATGAATTCAATCAGCAACTGCAAGTTTTCCACAAAACTGAAGTGTTCCCTCATTGTTCTGATACTTTCAGAGTCCCTTGATCTCACCTATAAAGTCTACTGCAGCTATGCTGTAATTTCCCACACATCTGTGAAAACGCCAGCAGTATACATGCAAGAGGGCAATACGCTTTGGAAAGATTCCCAGCGGATCCATCACTCTAACTTAGTGGCATTCTGACCTCGCAAAAGGACATGAAAAAGTAATGTGGAATGGCTGTACCTTCATTTTATAACCTGAGGGTTCGTGTAATAATTTAACAGCAGGTTGCTGGAGCTATTTGCTTACTTGCAGAAGGACTGACAGTTAATTGTCACTTTTTCCTCCTCCTCTAGCTCTGTTTAGTTCAGATGATTCAGTTCTCAGATAGTCAGCAAAAATTTACATTAAGGTGATTTGATCCTCGAGTCTTTTCTCAGTTAAAACTCATACCAATTTTGACACGGTCATTTAACACTCCAAAATGCAATGTAAGATAAATACATATGTTAAAACGTAGATGTTTTAGATGCATTTCTTTCAAATTTAACAAAATAATTCTGGTCACAACTGGTTTCAGTGGGACTACGTAAGGAGTGATGTATCATTGGCAGCAGATGCAGGTTCAGTGTATTTAAAAGCTTCTACATCACTCTTCATTAAGCTGTCATTATGTAGTATCTTATCTCTAGCAGGTTATTTAATGAGTGCAGACTGTTGTGTGTGATGTCTGTTGCTGTCTATCAAAGATAATCTGTAATACATTTTTCCCTCAGGTTATATCTGAGAATGTTGTAGGTTATTCTTCTTATTTTTAATCTCTCAAAATAAATTTAATAAAAATTATACAAAATGATATCCCAAAGCTTGCATTAATTAATTTAATAAGTAAATTCTAGAGCAAATGACTCATCTGGAGTTTAGAAAAAGACATATGTAAAGGGAAAAAAAAAAAAGGATTATTTTTGTGTATCCTCAAAATGCTGTAAATTATTTAACCACTCTGAAATTGCAATTGCAGTGAGAAACCTCTGAGGTTCTCCTAGATGCTAGGACCCTTCAGTGCATAGATTGACCACTACAACCCTTGAAATTTGCATCATTCCTCTCCTATTACTAAAAAATCTGTTCACTCAAATTTGATAGCGACTTTCCTGAACTTGCTTCAGAGGAGGCTAACTAATATATCATTTTTACAGAAATTCTTCTGGTATTTGAGATCTCACATAATCCTACTGTTAAAAAGTAAATTAATGTGATTATGTAGCAACTGCTCTTTTCCTAACCCTCTTGAGAATTTCATATCAGAAAGTAGGCTGTGGCCTCTAACAATGCTCCACAACTATCCGGCCATTCTGAAGAAACGGAAGGATAAAAAAGGAAATTAAATCATATTTTTTAAAAAATCTTCTATGCAGGAATCAAAGTTTAGAAAACTGAGGACTTATTTTTTTATGGTCTGTTACTAAGTGACTTGGGAAATGAAAAATCAGAATTGGTGGAATTAAAAGTTTATGTACTTCATATTCCCTATCACAGGTCACAAGCTAAAAACCTTTGATCTGAGCCTCGGAAGAAAACTCACTTGCATTTATCTGGTTTTATCTTGTGATGTTTATGTCACTGTACCCTGCATAGAGAAAATTTCTAACAGCCACCTTTCTCCCAGAACTCCTGGTATGACCAAACAGAATGTAATTCTGCTTGCTTCTTTCCTGATTTATAAATTTTCATTGAAAAGGGATGCTTTCTTTTTCTGATGACAGATTAAAAAAAGAACATTACCTAGGTAAAAAAAATCAAAACTGTTACCTGAGAAAGATGCTGTAGCTAGAGTCAGTCAAACTTACAGTTTGGCAGCTTGTCAAATACCTTATATATGTTTCAAAACTGAATGAGAAGATCAGAACTTGCTGACATTGCCATCTCAGCAACTACAAGAACACACAATTTCATTTAATTCACTTTTGTCTTATTTTCCTGTGTCCGTTACACTTTGTATTGGAACTGCTGTCTTGAGAGCAGTCAATCATAATTTTCCGAGGGCATTGTCATATACGCAACAGCCAAGTACACTGATAACAGTACTAAAGGTAATTTTGTTTTAGTCAATTTAGGAATGCTGCCACACTAGATTAGACCATTTATCCATTTAATCTGCCAGCACATTTCTAGCAATGGGTGATGTCTGTTGTAAAAGAATGTTCTCATGCTGCAAAAAGCCAAGTGTAAATTACTACACTCCCATGAGAAACAACTCTTTTGTTACCAGTACAACGACTACCCTCTGTCTAAAAGAATGAGATTTTAATCTCTTTGGCATAAACTCTGTCGTTTTCTTCAAGGAAAACTAACTTATAATTAGTGTTTGACCTAACAACCAGTCAAAACAAATTTCATCTTTTGAAAGTATGAAAGTAAAAGCTGTATTAAGAGCTGAAACATCCTTAGTTACTAAGCTAGTTTCTGACATGGATGAACTGGTAGCTACCATGCTTTTAGTATCCTATAACTCAGAACAAGCAAGCATGTGAAACTATACCAGTTAGATATGAAAAGGTTTGTAAGAAAGAATTCCCTATGATGCAGAGGATATATTTCTCTCACTAAAGAAAGTTAATATTTTACACATTTGAGGGAAAACATGTGTTCTTCTAGGTTAGGCATAAAATGGAAATTTGGTTGCCAGATTTCTTATTGAAATTGCCTGAACATTAGCCTCCAATCTGTTACTGCCGCCATTTTAATTGAAGATAAGTAGTTAACAACTAAAGCTTTCTGCCATCGGATGCTCTTTTAGTTTCCATCTCTATCCTTCCCATCGCCTGCTTCTGACATTCCTGCTTCTGCCTCACAAATGACAGAGTGAAACAGCTGGACAGCGATGTGAAGAGTAAGACAGAAATATGGGTGACAAGACTCTTTTCCACATAGCGACTTCACTTGCAACATCAGAAGATCCAGAAGTCAGTGAGTTCAGAAAAACTGAAGAAGTACTATGCTGCATGGCTGTTAACAAGGAACTCAGGTTTGAACTTGCAACACAAAAATCCCATATTATATGGATGGCTGGAAACTCTAATGGAAAGACAATCCAGAGAGGATGTTGTAAGGAATGTTCTTAGTTGGAGAAAATTAGAAATCCTATAGAGAAAGTGTAAATTTCATAATCAATCTTTTTCTTACAGTTTTGCAGTCATATACTAGCTAGACAGGGAAATAAACAACACTGAAAGGAAAAAATGTTTCCCAAATCCTATCTCTGCATTTATGTTTCTGAGTCACCACTAAAAACATGTTTAACCTACACAACAAAAATGATATCATGAAAAACATTAACAATTTTTTCACCTATTTCTGGCCAAAATAAACCTGAGAATGTATCCTAAACTGTGTACAAAGACCTAATAACCGTTAAATTAGAGTATTTTTCTTTATACTAGTGAGGATATCTCACCTTAGTTAATTTATTTCATGTAATGCCAAAAATATTCTTAAAAATATAGTCCAAGTTCTAAAATAACATTCTTTGTGAATTTGCATACAAACATTAAAATGCATGTAGCGGTGGACTTATAAAATTTGGGAAGAACGTCTCAAATGCATTGTACTTCTGTACCAGATCCTGTCAACTTTTTTAAATTATGAAGTTTGTGAAAGGATGTATATGGCTTTACCTGACAGGGTCATCTTATTATAATGATCTTAAAGACACACTATGAGCTTCTGCCTTCATGGTTATAAATATATGCCAAATTTCTTTTTGAATATCCTTTATTCCTTTCTAGTTATCTTTCTCCTTATGGTTCTTATGCATTTAGGAAGTTAATCTTTACTGTTTCCAATTATTTTCCAGTGAAGTGCAGTACTTGAAGCAACGTACATAATCACAACACCCAATTATTTTAAAGGATTTTACTAATGTAACTGAACTTTTGAACTCAGAGGTTGATTATTTGGAAATTCTTTACGGAGGTAATTTGTCTTTATAAAAAGCTACCAGCAGTGTTTGAATAGTATAGAATTCCCTTAATAGTCTGATCAGTTAGTTTTAAGATAAAAAATTGTATGAAAAACTAGGACGTCGGACTCATAGTTTAACAAGCGATGTGCTGTCTGCTATTTTCATTCTTTTCTGTTCTATGAATACCGTTCAGTTCTTTTTGTAATACTTTTCTGGCAGACAGCTTGGTTCTCATTTCTATGCTTGCCCACTCAGAATGACACTTTTTGGTAAACTGGTGATTTAAACTCCATTATTATTCTGCATTAAACTGCTGGAGAATGCCAGTCAGGCATTACGATTTTTTTCGGTCCAGCTGTGCAGAACTACAAGTAGATATGAAGTAATTGACCTTGTTGTTCACTGAATTGTACAATGCTTTGCTACCTACTGTTTTGTGCCACTCACTTCACTTCATGTATCTTCACAAGTCATGACCTTTATGGTGGATATTACTCTCCAACATAGACAAAAACTGCCTTTACAAAAGTAAAACATTAACCAGGATCAGCACAACATTTCAGCAACAGAAAGACCAAGCAAACCTGTAGTACTAAGATTAGAGATATTAGATGAGATTTTTCCAACTAGGGCAAAGAAAAAAAGAATAGGTTTTGTGAAAATAAACACTTGAAAATCTCCAGTGGACAAGTTAATCTTTCTTATTATCTCAGAAAGACAAGATGTTTTCTTTTGTATTTGGTAAAACTAGGCATATGGAAAGTACAACTCAGAAAAAAAGAAAATAAAAATTAAAAGAGAAAAAAAAAAGAAAAAAGTACTAGAAACAGTCCAGTTGGCTAAGTTCTGTAGAATTACTATAGGATTCAATTTAGTCTTAGAGAATTGCTAATCAGTCTCAATAGTAGAGACTGTTAAAAATGTAAATCCACAGTTTATTAAATAAAGCCAACCACTTATATGTGTATTTTGTTTTAATTTGAACAGAAGAAAATATTCTAGGAGCTAGAATGGAAATATGTATCTATTCCTATTTAATTTTCTGAATGCTGTAATATGACACAAGATATCAGCAAGTAATTTTCCTGAAGAGATAAGTGCAATTTTTAAAACACATTTGTACAGCACAGCAGCTGTGAGAAAGAAGAGTGAGAAAAATGTAAACACCAAGGTGAGAGAATAAGTAGGAGCAGGAGAAGGTGCTCCAGGCACAGGAGCAGAAGTTGCCCTGCAGGCCGTGGAGGAGACCACATTGGAGCAGGTGGATGATATTAAACCAGGAGGAGTGGCTGATGCACCAGAGGGTTGTGCTGCCATCCGGAGGGACCTTGACAAGCTGGAGAAATGCCTGACAGGAACCTTGTGGAGTTCAACATAGAGAAGTACAAAGTCCTGCACCTGGAGAAGAATAACCCCATGCACCAGTACATGCTGGGGACTGACTGGCTGGAAAAAAGTTTGGCAGAAAAGGACCTCAGGTTCCTGGTGGATGCCAAGTTGAATATGAGCCAGTAATGTGCCCTTGTGTCAAAAAAGGTTATCCTGGGCTGCTTTAGGCAAAATATTACCAGCAGGTCAAGGAAGGTTATCCTTCTTCTTTATTCAGCACTGGTGACATCATACCTGGAGTATTGTGTCCATTTCTAGAATAGAATAGAATAGAATAGAATAGAATAGAATAGAATAGAATAGAATAGAATAGAATAGAATAGAATAGAATATTTCGGTTGGAAGGTACCTACAAACAGTTGGACCGTCTATTCCAACTGTCTGACCAATTCAGGGCTGACCAAAAGTAAAAGCATGTTACTAAGGGAATTGTCCAAATGACAGGCTGGGAGTATCGACCACCTCTCTAGGAAGCCCGTTCCAGTGTTGGACCAAGAAACACTTCCTAGTGTCCAGTCTTAACCTTCACTAGCTCCACTTTTATCTCTCTGTCTTTATCTCAACCCATGAGCTTTTTAATCTTATTTTGCCCCTTGTCCTTCTGAGGAGTTGGGGTGAGAGAGTAGCGAAATGGATATCTAGCATCCAGCCAAAGTCAATTCACCACATTCTTCCCTACCAATTACAACAGTTAATTAGTCTGAAGGACATCATTGATCAACCCCAGAGCAGACTCTGCATTGTTAGGACAAAAAGAGTGAGAATAAGCTGCTCTTTATTTTAGCTGTAACTTCTCTCTGCATCCCGATGAAAAGACACCTAGCTGAGATACCCGAAAACATTTTTTCAAACTAACTAGAACCTCTCTCTTTTTAAGTCTATCTTACTTTTAGTATTTTTCATATTTTTTTCATCTTTATTGCATTATTTGTACACTTGCTATGTAAAAATGAAACACAGAACTCTCTACAGCCTGATCTTGTCTCCTCTTTCCCTTTCTAGCTTCTAATCATGTTTGTTCCAATTCTTATGCCTCCTGATAGTATTTATGACTTTTTTTGCCAATTTCTGGAGATCATAATGTGTCTGATTTTTTAACATAGAACACAAGAAAAGGGAGAGAAAACAACTACACGACCTCCAGATGTCCCTTCCAGCTTCAATCATCTTGGGATTCTGATCTCTCAGGAGACTGAACAACAAAGGAAGAGTATTTACTCCACCATCAATGAGTTACTGGAGCAGTAGATATTGAGCTTAGTAAAATAAGACTACCACCCATTCACTAGGGAAAGCGCACTCAGATATATTCCTCCCCAAAGCCTTATTCATTGTAGCCTTTCCAACATTCAGCAAGATTAAATTTAGGGATTTGCCCAGAAATACATGTTGGAGGTAAATTAGCACTGTCAGACAAATGATAAAACATGGCAAGTTGTATCCTCCGTTACCAACTATAAAACTGCACTGTCTTAGATCTAGATAAAACTTTTATTTACATCTTGAAAGAACAGAAGATCAGGATCCTATACCTGATTCAAATCATCATGAAGACCACTGAAAGGTTAGACTGTGTTTCAAACAAAATGCCTTCTGGAAGACCAGTATGTTTCAGATTGTCACCTGCACAGTAATACACTTCTGATGTATTCTGTTTGCTTGAAACAGTCACACAAAATCACATACATTTAGGGACATATTTAAGCAATGCAAAAACAAAAATTAGTGTGATTTTCTTCAAATTGGGTGATACTATTGATCACACATGAATAGCTAGTCAATGACAAACTAAAACTAGTCGATTTAAACTTCTGAAATAAATGTAGTGGGGGAAATCACATAGAGTGAATTGTGACATCTGCAGTGGAAGTGAAAAAATCTCGAATGTTTGTGACTGCCTGATCAAGGTGTAAATGTGCTTTGGAAGGTGAATAGGGCTGACAAAAGACAGAGTAAAGTGATGGAGTCAGTAATCAAGTAGTTTTAGCCACTAAGATGCTATTGACTCATCCAAGGTCTCTAGAGGAGACTTTTCCTTTGAAACTCTAGAATGTAAAAAACAGTCTTTGTATACAGGAGGAAGCAAAGAAATTTGTTTGTATAATGCTTATGCCAAAAGGAGAAACGCTATTGTCCAAAGTATCTTTTACAAAACAAGGAGCACTCCAGAGTTTTCATGAAGGCAAAGGGTTTTCTAAAAATCACTTGCATTTAGAGTAAACTAAGCAATTTTTTTAAAATATTTAGCAGTGTTTATCTGTACATTTTGAAAAACATTATTCAAAAGAAATTTATTCAGTCATAATATTTTGTTATCAAACAGTGTAAGTAACAACTAATAATAATACCAAGACTACACTGCCATGAAAAGAGGAGAAAATATTTTTCTATTTTGTCAGGATAATTCTACAGAGTGTTTTTTTTTAAAAAAAAAAAAAACCCACTTGCATAACAATACAAATAAAATTATCTCATTTTGAAACTTTTTTTTGAAATCAGTTTTGTTCATCACCTTTATAAGAGTAATGCTAAGGGAAAAAAAAAGACTTATCTTGAAGTGAATAGGATTTGTTATTGCGCTTTTCAAGTATGCTCTAGTTAATACTATTACATTGGAGATTCCAGATGAAATCATCTTAGTCCTTCATGATTCATGATGTGTTGAAAGACCTATCTTATATAGTATGCTAGGCACATTCATCATGCTTCATTTAAAGAAACTTGAGGGAAAGTCAAATCATGTATGAATCGTATATAGCTGAATTTTCTCATCTATTATTTAAAAAGGAAAAACATCTCATAAAGAATAAAATGTCTTTCTACTCTTTAAAGTGACTTTATAAAATGCATTGTGAGATGCATACATGTTAGGTAAAATAATTTATTTTAAAAGTGTGTTCATTTGTGTATAAAAATGTTTTTCCTGTATTTCTTCTGACCAAGACTAAGAATCTGCTTCAGGAGGCCCACTAGACTTCTCTCTAATGGAAAATCACAACAAAAGTCATCAAGCATAATCTTAGTAAAACCTATGTACAATGAGATCATATTTGGAAAGACTACATATGGATAATGAAGCAATAATCAGTTAATAAAAAGTATGAAATACAATGGTCAAACTCTTAGTTAAAGAATAACTAACAACTAATAAGATTAATAGATTATAATAATTAATAAGATTACAGAGATGCAGAGGTAACAAGAGTGTAACATCGTACATAGTTACCATATGAAATTAAATGTGATTCTGCATAGAACTGGATTGCTATTTTCAGATTATCTTGGTTTTTTAGCACAAAACTACAGTATAGGAATGAATGAGCCGGTAGAATAAGCAGTGGTCAAACTACATTTTTGTGTACTACGTTTCATTATTTTATTTTTTTTTTACAAAAAATACTGTGTCGCCCTGTGTAGGTGACTAGGTGACTGTGCATCAGGCTTTTAGGTTTTGGGTTTTGTTTAATCCGTTCAGTATGAGTCAAATGTTGCAGAAAAAAAAAAAAGAGGAAAATCCTTTGACTCTCAGGCATTATGCTTTGTTGCAAGAAAAATGAAAAAGGATTCTTAAGGCCCCTCTAAAGAATAGCCAAAAGAAAACAAACAAACAAAACATACATGAAAAAAAAAAAAAGTAAGAAAGGTAGCTAAACCAGAAAAAGACTAGCAAAGAATTCCATGTTGGATTCTCTAATCAGTACAAGTTTCATAAGAGAGCCTAAACTATCTATGTGTACTTTGAGAAGGATAGCCCAAACCATATTTCCACTAGAAGGAGGTAAAGGGACCCTGTTCTGATGTTATACGTTATTATTTCTCTGCAGACTATCAAATCTCCATACTTACAAGGCAAAATTCAATGCATAGAGTATTCCACATTACTTAGGACTATGAATGGAAAGGAGTGAGGCAGATAAAATTTTTCCTATTCAAAATCTCTCTCACAGATATTTCATAGAAAGACATCATGCATTTCTCAGTTCATACTTAGATAATATTTCTATGCAGAAATATTCCATATTTAGAGCCCTGCAAAACATTTTGTAAAAGGAAGCACATGGTGCAATTTATTTCTGAAACTCTAGCCTATAATCCTGTGCATCTAAACATAAGGCTTAGTAGGAGTTAGTAGTTTTATTAGCATAAGAAATCTTTTAGCTGCTTATTGTTTCTATCATACATTTTGAATACTAGATAAAAAATGGGGGTTTGGTGTGGGTTTTTTCTTTTTTTCTTGCTTTTTTTTTTTTGTTTTAATCAGTGAATTTAAAATATGTTTTCTGGGAAGCACAAATTTTATGACACTTTTACTAATTCATTTGGATTTGTTCCTCACCTCAGTATAAAATGTAGTGACTTCATTTTGTTTCTCTACTTGAGGGACCTGAAGGCTCTTAAACCCACATTACCAATTAGATCTTCAGAGCAAACTATGGAGATACAGCTATTTACTACTAGTACAAACAAAATGTAGTTCCAAAACTGTTTGGGATATGACATACTTTACATCAATAGCAAATTAATTCCCATTTCTGTTAATAAATCTGCATTTTGAAAATAACATGAGTACACTGCACCTGGCCAATCAGAAGTATTTAAAAGGTCAAAGATACATTCAGTCTGAAGAGGCAAAGATATCATACCAGTCTCCTCCTTATTTTAAAAGTTTTGTCATAACAAATCCTTTATATCCAACAGATTAGTAGGATAATTGCCACTAATTTTGAATATCTGTATCTGGAATACCTAAAAGTCATTAGAAGTGTTTAGCAGAAGAATATGTTTAACTAAATATGCACTATTGTAAATGAAAGCGTGCATAAATACAATGCTAAGAAATGTCTTCAACTAAAAGACTACTTTTGAATGCTTCCTTAGTATTATTAGCACAAGTTTAAAAGATGATTGCCCATCAGACTGTCAAGAGTTAACAGAGCATTTTATTTCATATTTTAGAACAACAAAAAAAAGAACATAAACTAAGAAACTAAGCATTCCCTAATGCTTTACTTATTGAAGTGACCCAATATAAATTTAACCTTAACTTTCCTTTGGCCTGTTAGCACATTATTCATTTTCCAGAAATGAAGGAATGTGGTCTCAAAACTGAAGCAGGAAGCTTAGAAAAGGCAAATGATGATGGTTCTGACTAACCACCAAATCCTTATGCTGTTATCTTTTTTTTCTAAATTTAATGGAAGTAGGATTGCTTACCTCAAATAATGTGTCATGTGCCTTGCCTAATAAATGTTAATAAAATGCTTAGAGACTCAGAAAAGTTCTATTTAAATGCCAAATATGATAAATAGCATTCTTCATTTTATGCAGAACATTATATTCAAAAACTCATTTCTCTATAGTACACTGGCATATCCAATTTCTACACTAATAGTATTCTGTATGGAATTCATAAGTGTTCCACAGAATAAAACAACACATTATTCTTTTTCTTTCAAAATATATCACACATTTTTACAATAATTTTGACAGGACTCAGAGGGTTAGAAACATAACATACTTGACCATCTCCCTTTTATCATTTACCACATGGCAGATTTATCTACTCTGAATAAACAAATCTGACGTTCCCAAAGAATGCAGACATGAAAATAAATGAGCTTGAAGTAAGCTGCTGCATAGAATAATAATGTGACTTCAGAATGATCCTAATCTCCAAAACCAAGGTATTAATTAAATAAAAAGTAATGACATCTCAACAAAAGCTGCACTCATTTAAAGTGACAGTGCTAAAACTGCCTGGTAATAATAGTCACAAGATGTCCATCATGTTTATGTATGTGAAGTATATGGCTTCACAGAAGCATCTAGTGCTTCTTAAAATCACCTGTACAGTGTTTTGTTTGCAAGGTTTTAAAAACTGATAGAGCCTTATGCTTTAAACATGCCAATAGGAAAGTTATCAAAATCCCTGTTCAGATTCCCAGTTTATTTGTTTTACTTGAATCCAAAAGCTTCAGTAGCATTTTAGTCTGGGTTTCTAAATGATGTTCTGGTGAAAGAAAAACCTGCAGAAAGGTTAATAACTTTTTACAATGAATTATCTTGGAGAAAATTTTTACTTCAGCCTTGGCTGCCCTTCCTGAAAACTTCACTCTACAAAATCCCTGGAGATAATCCTGTCTCTGGGAAGGATTCAGTAAGATCTGTTTTCTGTATGCTTTCCAATTAATTTCCTAGGAATTATTTCCTTGTAGAAAACATGTTTTCTTTTCTTTGTGTCAATGTAGACTTCGGTGTTTGTACTTCAGTGTTTATTATGCATATGTAGAATATTCAGACTGGAAGCCTTGGGTCAGCACGTGAGCACCTCATTCCAGTAAGGAACTAAACAGGAGGGCTCATTCAGACCCCTCTTAGTTCTTTTGCACTCAAATCATGGAAGTCAGGTTCAGAAATGTGTGTGTGCATGTGCCAGGGTGTACAGGAAGCAGGAGAGCCAGAAATGTAGGCACATCTCATTTATAATAAAAGTAATCCTTTTTATATTTAAATATATATTCTGCTTCCAGCAATATTAAGCCTGAGTATTTACAGTCCACATGAAGTAAAGCTTAAAAACTAAAGTCTGCTTGAGGTAAGAAAGACACTGTAATGACGACTGTATTAACAGGTGATTGTGCTCATTCTCAGAATGTACTTGCCAAGAATCCTTCCTGAAGACACTGAAGTAATGCAATGAGACAAAGAGGAACACAAAATTTCAGGTAAATAGAGCAAATTCCCACATAGGAGAATATCTAACTGTGAATGCATTGGAGTTAGACAACAGTCTTGGGGATAATAAAAGGCCAGCAAAAAGTACTTTATAGGATAATCATGATTTCCAAACAAAACCTGTACAATTTTTTTTTTTTCCTGAAAATCCTTCTTGATCATATTAATTTCCAAGTTCCAAGGAGGAGTTAATGGCAACAAGGAGTATCTTCCAACACAGTATCCTTCTACAAAAGATGTTTTACCGGCTTGAGAAAAGATCTGGATTCTGCCAATTAATTTGGAGTAAGGGAATGCTTTTTCAACATTTTAAAATACTCTTGAACAGCTTTGCAGTTGAACAATGAAGATCACGGCTGTTTCCCAAAAGGAAAAGACATAGGCATAAAAAGGAATCTTTTCCAAAAGGAAAAGACATAAGGCAGAGTAAAGTAACTGCTGAATTATTTCGGAAAAGCAGTTAATTCTGGCTGTTCAGAGACAGGGAGAAATACAGAGCATTGAAACAGAAGTTGAAGTACCACTGTAAGAGATATTTCCTTCATAAATCACCCTGCTACTCACAGATGCACTGAAACCTTTCTCCTATTCATTCCTACACTTTTCAAGCATGAAATATTGGGTCAGAATTTTTTGAACAAGTTTGAAGCAGAGGGTGTTGTTTTCCCAGCATGAATAGGTCATCCTTCATTAGCAAATATTGTCTAGCATTCTCAAGCTCCTGCTTTATCCAATGTACTAACCAGCACTTCTGTTGAGTCAGCCTGGATGCTACCTCTACTGAATTTGCCTGCAAAATACCTAGGAGGGCAAGGTTTGTAAGAAGTCATCTTTCATCAATATAAATTATATACGTTTTTCTGTGGAGAAGATAAGCTTCTGAGGACTCAAGTCTCTCTCCAGTCATAACCTTACAGCTCCATAATACAGTACTGACACTGTTTAATAAAAAGGTTGCAAGATTCTTACGGAGTATGCAAGGCCTCAGGACTGAAGTTTGACAGGTTTGTTCTGTCTAAACTTTTGTTGAACCCCCTGATTTAGCAGTAAACACCTTTTTTTTTTTTTTTAATTGGCCAGGTGGCTGTGGTTAATCTGTTTTATTTTGCTTATCTTTATCTTGCAGTACCACAGTGGTTTTATGACTAACATAATGATGCTCTACTGAGAAATATAGACCTAGTATCACAGAAGAGACTTTGGGAAGGGGAGACACAGGCTGGAATTAGAGACATCATGGCTGTAAACAACTTGCCCATGGTCAACTGATGACACGCAAACCTTAAGCTGGACAAAACTGGTTCGAGGAATAATAAAAAGAACAATGAAATAGTTACTGACATACTTAGAAGGCACTATATCTGTTAAGTTCAGACGAAAAGTGGAGCTGTAGGCCAATGAAAAAAGCAAAAATATAAAAGCATCCTAGAAAACATAAAAGTAACCCCAAGTGGATCCTAGAGTAAGAAAGAAGACATCAACCTGAACTAAGTGAAGACCTTTAAGTGCTGAAAACTCATCATAACACCCTCACTACATACACTGAAATAACTCTTGGCCTCAGTACTCAGAAGAACAGGGTATAGGTGAATTGCTATGAAAGAGGATAGAAATTGAAAGTGAGTATAACAATTTTAACTATGATGTTGTTACTATGATTACAGAGATTTTCTATATAGAAGCACGCTCTTTCTTTTCCTGTAATAATCAGATCTGGACTAGTAATGATTCTTGGATTGGGCTGTAAAGATTTGAATTCTACTTACAATCTATTCTTGTTTTTATATGAGATGTGCTTCCTTTTTGCCCATAAACAAGATGTTCAGCATAACACAGTCAACATAGACTTTTTGATACATTTTCTGCTTCCAGAATCTCTTCTCTTACTGCCAATCTCCAAGACAAATGAACCCTGCAGTACTGTGTCTGATAGCCTCCTAGGTAGAGATTTATGGAGAAATTGCAATAACAAGTCAGAAACAAGCAAACAAAAATCTATCCCACTAGTGAAAAAAACCAATGACTACATCGAAAACTAATAAATATTTATACTTAGGTTAAACTCAAGTTAGCAGACTGTTTCCCTGAGAAGATAGTTCCAAAAAAGAGAAAAAACATGTCAAAGTGTGAAAAAGGGTTCACTCTCTAGTCATAGATAAAAATCTGAGAAGTCAGCAGTCCTGTCCATGTCATGTCTTGCAGTCATGGGTATTGAGTCTCTCTTGAATGGTACCTGATACTTAGATTTAGGCAACTAAAGGCTGCCTCTACTGACCAGTCAGCAAAACAACTTTTTGGAAGCTACCTGTAGGTACAACTGCCATGACACAGGATCAAGAGATCTATATCCTTCTGTAAAGACTGCCAGAAATGGGAGGTATCACTCAAGGACATGTAAAACAGCATTTGACACTGATGTTAAAGAAACTGAATCCTGTCCTGAGTGAGTGCCCTGCAGTGTAAGCTGAATGGTTCTCTTGCACCTAATGCTCATATTTGGACATCTAAACATAGGTATCTTATTCTTGAACAGACTTTTACTAAGGAAAAGGAGATTTGCTTCAAATAAGGTTTTGATTTTTTTATGTAAGCTGGAACTTCTATTATTTGTAAATTCAGAAGTTTCTCTGCTCATTCCTACCCAAAGCTATGCTCTTTCATAGCAGATAGTAATTCATATTAAAATGATTGACTTCTCTACACGTTAAGAAACAAGTGCATGTACATAAAGAGGAACCTTAATGAAATAGCTTCATTTTCAAATGCATTTCTACAGATTACATTTTAAGCAGCCTGGCATAGGGGCTAAAGCAATAGTCCAAACAACCAAGCCAAAGACATTTTTAAAAGAAACATTAAAATAAATTCCCAAAACAAACTCCAAAGAAACAGTCATTTATTGGATTAAAACTTCCCTCTATATGAAAATCTTCTATTGAATAAATCTTCACTATAAAATCATCCACTGGAGAAAAACCTGTGCTATAGAAATCAGGATAGGGATGAGTAATAATTATATTGAATGTGTAAGCACATTTTGGAAAACATTTTCACGTCTTTTAAAGCTTCTACAGTCAGTTCAGCACAGTTTCAAATATGTAATATATGTTTTATGATCACTAGTGTTCTCATCCTGAAGCAGCCTTTTCCTGGCTCAAACAGAAGGAGGATCAGAACTGTTCTAGTAGTGAGGGACTCAATGATTAATTTGCCCCATGCAACAATGCATTCATCCATCTACTTATTTAGTTATACAAGCTTAATAGAGCTATTGCAATAGGAATTGAAATGTTTTAGAACCTACATTAAAGGGCATAGTAAATATAATTGTGATGCTTTTGCTGGTACTACAGAAATTAGTACGTTTTCAGTAACATATTTTGAAATATTCCTTCTCACAAAAGACTAGTTGAAAACAACATAGAAGCCTTTAAAAAAAAAAAGAGTTTCAGTTTTATCTCATGAATTCTGAAGGCATTTATGAAGGCTAATTCAAGTACAACGGTTTTAGGGGGAAAAAAGGAAAAAATGCAGATTATATTGTATTTATGAAAAAGGAGAAACAAAGAAGAGCATGCTTCAAGTAAAACACATAACCAGAATATGAAGGTTATACCCCTATCTGATGCTAGGTGTTAATATGATGCAGAATCATAATAATCTTTTTTTATGTTTTTCTTTCACTTTGAGGAGAATATGATGATACACAATAACATGTGCAAAATTTGTGCTCGTGGTCTGTTTCTTAACTCCAGAGGCACTGACTTGGTAACAGACTTGCCTAGAGAACTACCGGTATTTAGCACGTTGTTTTCTCAGGATATTGTTTTATATGCATATATGAAAGGTGTAAGTTTTCAACATACTTTAAAGAGCTCAAATTTGTATTTATATTGAATATTTTTGCAAGAGTATTACATAAAAGAAATTTAATATAAAGAAGAAGAATATGAGTGTCTAACAGATTTGCACATATGGGCTGAAGGGAGTAAACACATACATGCATGCCCTTACCCCCGCAAAAGAAAAGCCCAAGAAGGGCCTAATGCCCTTTTTCATGGTGATTACTGAACAGAAACTGGACCTTGGATACCTACCCCCTGTCTTCCAAATGGTAATGCGTCCTTGCTCCCTAGAGAACATCTCTCCGCTCCACATGGGAAGGAGTCATGCAGTTACATTGGATCAGAAAACAAAATAAATATGAATCCCATCTTAAAGCTCCTTATGCTATCACCATTAAAGTTACCCAGAATATGCTCTACATGAAATGTACTTTTTCTGCCTGCCAGGGAAACAGCATGGCCTCCAGATGAGACATTAGCAATTCAACCAAATATTAAAAAAAAAAAAAACAAAAAAAACCCAAAAAACACTACTGAAGAAAAATACACGATATGCCAGATCATATCATGATATTGTTTTACATTATCATCAAACCATCCACACATATAAAGACAGTCAGACACTTTTGCTCTGAATTGTTTGGATGCTCTCACGGTGTTATGTTGTTAACAGCAACATCATCTGTAACATGTATATAACATACATAACAGCAACATAACAGCCACATTATATCATTCGATATGTTAAAATTTATTAAGTGTTTTAACTGCACATTTTCCAGAAAGGTTATGTTAATAAGAAGCGTGTATTTAATTCAGTTGTCTTGCTCTGTGATGAAATTTTTAAAGATTAACTCTGGTCAAATGTGCAGGACCTTGAATTTGGCTTTGTTGAAATTCATGAGGCTCACAGGGGCTCACTTCTTGAGCTTGTCCAGGTCCCTCTGGATGGCATCCTGTCCCTCAGACATGCCAACGGCACCACTCAGCTTGGTGTTGTCTGCAAACTTGCTGAGGGTGCACTCGATGTCATTGCTTATGTCATTGATGATGACATTAAACAGTACTGGTCCCAGCATGGTCCCCTGAGGGACACCGCTTGTCACTGACCTACATCTGGACTCAGAGTCATTGACCCCTACTGTCTGGATGCAACCATCCAACCAATTCCTCATCCACCAGACAGTCCATCCATCAAATCCATCTCTCTCCAATTTAGAGAGAAGGATGCTGTGGGGGATCGTGTCAAAAGCCTTATAGAAGTCCTGACAGACTCCATCTGTAGCTCTCCCCTTGTCCACTGATGTAGCCACTCTGTCATAGAAGGCCACTAAGTTGGTCAGGCAGGACTTATCCTTGGTGAACCCATGCTGGCTGTCTCAAAGCAGCTCCCTGTTCTCCATGTGGTTTAGCACGGCTTTTAGGAAGACCTGTTCCTCCTGAAATGTATGATAAAATTATGAACTTCAGAAGTGGTTTGGTTTAATCAGTAAATAAGATGACATCAATTACTTTAAAAAAAAAAACCCTATACAAAAGGGTAAATCAAAATTACTTAGGGGATTATTTGAGTAAAATTGTACTTTACTATGAATATTTCGTAATGTGATAACATAAATCATTGTAGAAAAGCCTGTACTGCAAGTTAACTGAGGGGATGTTGGAAAGGTTAAAGCCTATACAGGTAATGAATGAGAGAAGGAAAAAATAAAAACATTTTCTTGGTAAGGTAAGGTGTTGCATCATGACAGGTTTTTCATAGACTAGATTTACTAATATCTTCAAGCAAAATTTTGCTAAGGATCTTACTCATTAAAGAGGAAAAATGGAGTTATGCTGTCATCACCCACTGTTTCTACAGTTGGCATTCTAATACTTATTTCATAGTCCAAGGTTTCCCTAGGTGTCTACAA
This sequence comes from Tauraco erythrolophus, assembly GCF_009769465.1. Taxonomy (NCBI): domain Eukaryota; kingdom Metazoa; phylum Chordata; class Aves; order Musophagiformes; family Musophagidae; genus Tauraco; species Tauraco erythrolophus. The sequence goes on from NC_141468.1 coordinate 50,290,757, forward strand.
GTGAAAAGTAACTTTTCATTTATTTCTTCTTTTTCTCCCAGTATTTCCTCCCCTTAGGTCTCTGCCCCCCATCAAAAGAAAAAAAAACCAAAAAGTTGGGTTTTTTTCTAATAAATTGTTGCCCATAACAGAAAGGAATATTTATCTGAGATGGTATCACATTGAAGTTGAGGTAAGTGGTAAAATTCTGTTAATTTAGAAAAGTTCAGACTGATACAATATAAGTCTTTCTGTAAAAAAGAACTGTGGTTAATGTTTGCACAAATATTCTTAAATAGCATCTATGTGGTATTTTAAATTATTTTTCACATCATTCACATTGGACTTAAAAGCATTTTAAAATCATTCAATATCAGTGATTTACACCACTGCAGCTTAACAAGGTTATTTAATTATGATCATACATTCCAATACATCATTGGTCATTAGAAAAACACAAAAACACATGTAATTTGAAGTTCATTTATGGAGCTCTGAGAAAAAAAGCATTATCTTAGTTTATAATTATTCTCTAAACATTCACATAAAAGACTATTCTAAAGCACATTTAATTCTCACTTCTACTCTTATACATATGAAACTGTAACACTCCCAAATTCAGTATATAGCCAAATGTTAATATTGCCAAAACACTATCAGAACTATTTGGACTGGTATAAAGGAAAGGAATGAAGAAAAAAAAAAAAAGGAAAAAAAAAAAAAGAAGCTACTAATTTAATCAAGATACCTCAATAACATATCTGACCACCATAACCAAAACAGTTTGTAACGGTAAGCACTGGAAAGATTCTCTGAGTAGGTTTGCTGGGGAATAAATTCAGTGTGCATGAATAAATATGAAGCATCAAAAGGCACTTTTCAGATTAGGCCACGCTTAGCAAGAACTCTTGTTCAGGTTGGAGATGGAGGGTGACTGGATGAGAGCAGGAACTGGACCTGACTGCTGACTGCCCTTGCACTTACTGACTGCTGAGCAATAAGGTGGAGAACAGAGAAAGAGCGGTGTACTATAGAATCATAGAATCATAGAATGGTTAGGGCTGGAAGGGACCTTCAAAGGTCATCTAGTCCAACCCCCCTGCAAGGAACAGGGATATCTCCAACTAGATCAGGTTGCTCAGGGCCTCATCCAACCTGGCCTTGAACGTCTCCAGGGATGGAGCATCCACCACCTCTCTGGGCAACCTGTTCCAGTGTTCTACAACTCTCATGGTAAAAAATTTTTTCCTAATATCCAACCTGAATCTACCTCCCTCTATTTTAAAACCATTACCCCTTGTCCTATCACAACAGGCCCTCCTGAACAGCCTCTCCCCATCTTTCCTGTAGGCCTCCTTGAGGTACTGGAAGACCGCTATAAGGTCACCCCGGAGCCTCCTCTTCTCCAGGCTGAGAATTGAATTATTGAATTGAACTACTTGAATTATTGACAGCAGAATAACCAGTATCTAGCTCTACATAAAACAAAGCAAAAAGAACTATCAAGCCTCTTCTCACAAGGCTGATGTGGGATTTCTTTGTGTTGAAGTCCTTTATTTTACTGGAACTCTCCACTACTCAGCATGTCAAAGCAATGCTCAACTTGGAAAGAGAGAAAAGGATGACTGGAAAAGAACCTTTAATTTACTTTTGCAGGTCAATTATTATATATCGTCATGCTTATTTTCAAGACTAAACAAATAATATTCCCATAGCCTACAAAAATTAATGTAGATAAACCACAATGCTTTCTGGTGCTCAAAATGTGATCCTCTTCACAACAGCCACAGTAGAGCCACTCATTTTCTATAGAAAGAAAAAAAAAATATAATTGCTTACCTCTGATCCAACACAAGTAAAAATATTGGATTTACATTAGAGTACTCCCTTAAAAAAACTCACCAGCTTAGCACCTCTGATTTCAATTGAAGTATTTTGAATTTATCCATGTTGGAAAGAAATCTGAGGCACAGTCTCACCAAAATTTGATCACAGTACAAATAAGATTGGGGATGGATTTTTAAACTATAAATAAGAAAGAAAAGAAGTGTAAAGGCTGTATTTATTTCAAACAGTGATGAAAATGATGGAAATAAAAATGCAGTGTTCAGTAACCATCCTTCTAGTTGATGCATCAATCTGTGCTGGACATCTCTGTATTGCAGAGTTCATGCCCATTATCTTTAGGATCAGAGAAATTTTACTTGCTGAGTCTATTTGGAGTTTTAGATTGATCTTTTAGCCACACTCAGTTCCTCCTCATCAGATCCATGACACAATCCAAACAGCTCCTATCCATGAAACGCACCATTCCCTTGCAGAAGCATTCCAGCAATCTGCTCTGTTACTTTGTTCCCTGGTCTGATGGGCCTGAGTTTACCTTACTCCAGCCTCCCATCTGTTTGTTACTGTCTCCAAATTTTCCTTAGCCTTTCCTTTTGTTCCTCTTTCTCTGCCTTGCAATACGGATGTAAATCTTCAGCCTGGTTTTCAGCAAGGCTCTCAACCTAGTTGTTTGGCTCAGCATTTTACCCCACTTCTTTTCAAGAACTTCAATTTAGTACCTTCTCGGTTTCCCAGTTTTGGTCTGCCTTATCTTACGCAGTATGTATTTTTTGTCATCAGCCAGACCTAGCTCTTGGCCCTTGTCTCACCTACCTGATATAGATCCCTCTCTACGTTTATTCCATAATATTGGAGAGCATGGAAGCACAGGACCTGTATCAGCTTGTTATGGGGCTTGTTGTTGTTGAGTTTTTGTTTGGTTTGTTATACTACAAATTCCACAAACACACAGGAATCCAAAGCAGAGAAGAAATTAGCAGCTGTAATGCAAAGCATCCAGTCATCATCATCGCTGGATATTATGAAAACACAGATGGAAATAGGGAAGGAAAAATATTTCACTGTATTATATTGCACAGATTCTGTGGAGGTACACCAAGAAGATGAGTACTTAAGAGTCCTAGTGCACTGTATGTGGAAGGATTGCCCCACTGAACAGAGCAAAGTCAATGGATTCCTTAATTTATGAGACGTTGCAAATCTATGTGCAAAACACCATGTCACTACATTGTACAAGTCTTTGGTAGGAATGTTTTAGGGAGAAAACACAGGAGCCTTGTGTCACAGAGTGTGAATTGGTTTTAAGGTGCAAGATAGTATATAGCAAAATATTTAGGTCTCAAGTTTGATTTTGAGTTTCTCAGTAGAAACTGCATCAGTTTTCACTCTTGGTAAACAGTCTAGGGGAACGTTTAAATGGCTTTGTGCTTCTTAATTGTCAGGAAATTTCTGACAAAGAATGTCGTTCAACATGTGATTCAGAAACGAACACATATAAGCAAATCATTTGATTAATATTTGAAATATCTTTAGCACTGAAGTGTAGTGCTGCCTAAAAATCGTGAAGAGAGAACACAAAGGTCTGAGAGAAGAGCTCACCAAGGTGTCATGGTATAGGGCAACCGGCAACTATATGCTACATAGCCACTCGCTCACCCTTCCCACTCCTAGGGGATGGGGAAGGGAATTAAAGACAAGAAGGAAGGAGACTCATGGGTTCAGATAAGAACAACTTAATAAAAATAACAATATATAAAATATATATATATGTGTATAATTATAATAATATATACAAACAAGTGAGGCACAGTATAATTTCTCACCACCTGGTGACCAACACCTGTCCTGCTCAGTTAACAATCCTGAAACAGATAAATCCTGACACCAGAATCCCAGATGAGTGAGAGGCCTGAAAAGAGAGTGAGAGTGAGCTAGCATTCTGAGAGACCCAATAGTGGGAGTCCCTGGAAGAGCAAAAGCCCTTCTTTCTAGTCAATCCTTGTCTATACACTGGGCATGACATGGCATGATATGGAATAATTCATTGGCCAATTTAGCCCTCAATCCTAAATTTAAGATCAAACCATAAGGGAAGTTGTGGAGCCTCTGTCCCAGCTGTGCTCCTCCCCAGCCTGTTGTGCTCCTGCACAATGGCAAGAACATGGGAAGCTGGAAAGTCCTTGAGGTCTCAGTTCCAACTATAAACATCCATGTGCTATCAACATTGTTCTCATAGCAGATCCCAGACTAAAACCAAAACACAGAGCTCTTCTAGCTGCTAAAAAGAACTAACTCCTTCCCAGTCAAAACCAGGACACCACATCAAGGCTGATTCAAGTTTTCTGTACTATTAAGACGCTCAATTGTCTTTATTAATATTTTTTCTGTATTGTAAACACTTTGCATTCATATAATGATTTTCCTAGGTAAAAAATAAAAAATGAATCATTAATTATGCAAATTCTTTCATATTGTAGAATATAAATCAAGCACAAAGCTCCAGTTCAAAGGAAATTTGCTATTCATCAGTTGTCTAAAAGTTAACTTATAAAAAATAAATAATTTTATACTTTCTTGCAGAAACCTCTTTCTTCATCACCAGTAAACTATGGTGAGTTAGCAAAAGGGTTTAGCAATTTCTTACAAAAAGAGGTTTCTTCTAAATTTCAAATCTAGTCAATGTTTTATTAACTGATTTCAGTTGATTTGCATTTTGGAGATACAAGCCTCCACTCTCACAGTAACCTCGTATCTGTGGCATTCAAGCAGTATGAGAGAGATTCAGATTCAGATGTTGTTGGAAATAAGGATTGAAATCTGTTTATTCAAAGAGTGCCCTAAGGAATATACTTCATAGTAATACCTTTTTGCAGTTGTTCTACCTGACATAAATCATCTGCTCTCCTCTGGCTCAACAGATATTAATTCTATATCCTGCTGTTCAGGTCATTCGCCTCAGATGGGGAAGCACTTTGTTCCTACTCCTGCTTTGAATCAAGTGCACGAGGATCACATAGCTTTCCAGCTCTTAGTGGGTGCCTCATCCAACAGGCTGTAGTTTACTCTCATCCAGGTCTAGAAATATCACCTTAGTGACATTGCTGTAGGAAGCAGACATATGAAAGATAGAACTCTTTCACATTTTTTTCTCCAGTCAGTTCTAGAGAAAGTCTTCTCATGCCTTGAAGAAAGTGATCCAAAGGCAGCTCTGCTCAAATAATAAGTAAAGGCAGAAAATATTCCTTAATTTGTTTGAATTCTAGCTTTCACATTTATATTCCAGCAAACCATGCTTGCTTTATTATAAATGCATGTAAATGAATGCATGAAGAAGCTCTCAAAGGTTTAGTGATTGATTTATTAAGAATCCTTTCCATAAACACTTACCAGAGGAAAATTTTATGTCCACCTAATGATCTAGATGATAAAAAGTGTTCATTAGAATTCATCTTAGGCAATCAGAAATATTAAAAAGTTATGTCCTGTTATACAATGCAGATTGAAGCCTTTGCAAGTTCAGCCTTTTCCCACAAGATGTTTATATTCATCAGTGCAGACGTGCTGAACAGTCAGGCTAGCATATACATTTGCTAATCCAGCTTGATAATGCCAGCATTATTTAGGTTACTCAAGTCATTAGCTACACAAAACAGGAACTGCAAACATGTGGGGGGGTTTTCCACCCTGATTAATTTTCTTAGTATTTAATCTCTGAGGTTCAAGAGAACCTACTTGTTTTCCTTTACAGTGATTAAAAATTCTTCCTTTAACATTTCCATACTTTAAATTCAGCATATTTCATGCAGTATGATGCATTCAATTGCTTATGCATTGTAACTCCCTTTTTATAATGCAAGCTCTGTCATTAAGATCTTAGATCTCTCCTACATCAGCAGCTCCTGACAGGAATGTAAACCTGTGAGTGTGCTGGAACTGTTCAGTGTGAGTAGTAAAATTCCCACTCACGAACAAATTATGAGGCACATGTAAAAATTTTCAAATGCTTGAAAAATAAAACAGAGGAGAGAAGGAAGACTCACCACTTCTTAATAAACATTGATGAAGAAACAAGCAAGCAGTCATAAATCATAAAACCAGTAAAAATGTGAAAAGCTAAGAAATAAAAAAGTGGATGAGAATAAATAAGTTCAGAATGGGACACTTTTTTTAAAAGATGATGTGTTACCACACAGAAGTGCTATGTAGCAATTTTAGTGCATCCTTTCAGAATATGAAGTTTCTGTAAAGTGATTCTCCACTAAGGTTGTTAGTAAGTTGATTTTAAAACTAAGGAAAGTCTTGCTATGAAGCCATCCAGCAAAAGCATTAGAAAAGGACAAAGAGGGTTAGTATTCTGTCTTATCTAACCTTAGAATATTGAACTAGAACTATATTTTTTTTTAATTCAGAATTATCTAGAACTGAGCAGCTTCATGTCTTAATATAAATGAGATCCAAAATTAGGTGCAAAAATGCTTAAAAGAGTGTGAGGAAATCAAAATGGCAGACACACTGAAAGTATGCTTAATACCAAGCCATAGGATTAGGTTCCTGAAAAGAAACAAGTGCAGCCACTCTTCATTAAAAAAAAAAAAAGGTGATGGTGTTGCTGGCAATGTTTTCTAGTATTCTAAAAGTTTTTGAATATCTGAAATTAGAAGCTGGGTTTTCAGCAATATGGAGGTTGAATCTAAATTTCTTACAGTCTTCAAAATTTCAATATGGATTATAATATAACCCATCCCATGTTGCTAAGATTATACCAGAAAAATGCCAAATTCTTGGAGTCAGGGCATATATAAAAGTATATAATGTCTGTAAATAAGCTCATATCAAATACATATGCTTTTTGTTATCAGAAAGAACAACGATTACTCACAATTCTAGGACACATCACATTGGAAACGGAAATGGAAAAAAAAAACTTTATTAGGTTATCTCATTGGTTGTTAGAGCAGAAAGTAAGATTGGTCTTCTCTCACCTCACATAGACTAATAATGTAAAATTACTTAGGCCAAAGAGTCATTCTCCTTGTAAATCCATCCAAGAGCATAAAGGACAAATTCTACATGCAGTCTCTTTTCAATACAGATTAAGCTAAGGAAAAGTTTCTGATGATGGGATTGTTCTAAATCCTTCCTCCTTTAATTCCTTTCAGTATTTACGCTTTTAGTCAGCTGTTTCATGCTTCCTTTTATTTTTTTGTTTGCATCTATTGTCTGGAGAGATACTTTATCCTCACCTCCAGAGATTTATAAAAAATAGGTGTTCACAGGGGATAAGGAAATTCTGACCACTTGCTATATCTTGTCATGTTCAGCTGTAACCCCAGTTGTTCATGAGGTAGGACTGTGTCGCAGGCAGACACGAAGAAGGTTCAGGTTGCTTCAAGCAAGCAGTTTGACCCTTGCTTACCTGCAACTGGCACTAAATCCTCCATTGTCTCCTTTCTGAACCATTGACATACACAGGTGCTATCAGGTAAAAGGGTAAAAACTATTCTTAGCCTGTCTATTTTTCTTTCCCCTGAAATGCATTGACACACATGGCTGTCAAAGGGGCTCTGGGTGAGTGCCCTGGTCAGGAGCCAGGTGGCAAACAGAACCTATTACAAAGTCTCAGAAAATGGAACAGTTAAAGCTGAAACACAAATATAAAATAGCATGTGAGCACAAAAATAACAGAGTCATAGAAAAAAAAAAATTACGTTCCTTAGTATAGTAAGGCAGGGATTAAGGTTAGATAAGAACAGAGGGTTTGTACCAGCCCTGAAATAAAAGATCCATGGAAAAACAGATCTTTTTGAAAATGCATAAAGTTCAACTGCTGATGGAAGAAACGGGGAGAAAACTGACAATAGTACATTTTCCATAAGATGCAAGAGATCAACGGAAAGAGCAGAGAGCTCATGGCGCTGATGCCTACTTTTTCAACTACCTAGGTAAGAAGACTTAATTAGAAATCAAGTTCCAGGATCAGCTTTGTGTTTTACAGCCAAAAATCATTGCAGCAGAGGAATTTACAGGCTCTGTATAGTGTTCGACTTTGGTAACCGTGCAGAAGGCCAAACTCTAACAGCCTGGACCGCCACACTGCCTTGGGGCTGAATATGCGTTTTCTGTAGCTGCTTTCCTTTCACTCTCCTTCTCCTCTTTACATCTTCCAGAAGCAGGAGAGAAGCCAGTCTTACAGCTCTGCTCTGCTCCACGCGTCCCCTTCTTAGCAACCTGGTACCGCAGGACCTGGGACTGTACCAACAATGCGACACAAGTTGATGGCACCACACAGAAGTCACTGCTAGGATCCAAAAGCTCAAACACAGTAATAGCAAATATCGAGGTCTTTCAGGAGTTTTTGTATAATTTTGTCATATCTTATTTGCTTTTTTTATAGAGAGACATTATATTGAAAGAAAGAAATAAGAGCAAAATATTAAAATAGTACATATAGTAAAACACAGGCTATTAAAATCACCTAAGGTTTGCACCATTGCTGAAGATATTACTGTCTGATAAATGCCATTTTCTAAGAGGAGGTTCTTTTCTCCTCTTCTCCCTGACTTAAATGTCTCCACAGACATTTACACCCAGTGTTTGAAGTTTACACAGAAGCAAACACAAATGAAGTTGATGTAGGTGTTTACTATGAAAAACAGTATTCTGCAGATATCAACGGGTTCAATTTAGCAGCTGAAAAACAGAACACACTGACCTTCAAAACTGAAGACTTTTCTGAAAATTCAACTGAAATAATTCTGTCTATATGCAAAGCTCTTTGCTTTGAAAGACACATTAGGTTTTCCAGCTGAGATGCATTAATATTTTAGTCAAGTCTTTCATGGCATTTAGTGTAACATGTATAATGCAGCATTTGAAAAGTTGCCTGCCTCTCTTAGGATCATAATTATTCCTGTAATTTTGAAACCTGGTAGGATATGGGTAACTGCAGTAATTATGGGCCAATTTTCTTAATTAATGCAGTCTGCAAAATACTCACACAAGTAATAGCAAAAATGATTAGAATTGATTCCTACCAAAATTAATTCATAAAAGAGAGACACTCAAACAATAACATAAGACTCTTCCTTGACCTCATTAATGAAATTTACAATAAAAATAATGAAGTGATAGATATAATATCAGCTAGAGCAAAGGGAGCAAACTCAAAATTTAATAGTGTGATATGCTTTTACCAGAGTACAACCAGGATAATGCAATGGAAAAAAGAAAACTGATTTTTCTAGAAACAGAATTTCCTAATTTGTTTAAACTACTACTAATATCAAAGATATATATCGGCACAACAGTATTCTGTGGCTTTTGGCTTATTTTTGGCAAACGAAGTAATCTGAAATTTTTGTTATCCTTTCCAGTATTCAATCATGATGGACACAAAGTTTTAGAAAAGACTGATACAAAAAGAAATCTCAAAGAGAACTCAAAATTGGAAATGAGGATTATAATTTTTCACACTCCCTGCAACACAACTGAAGTTACCTAAGCAGATCAGGTAATTAGGGTCAAACCCAAACTCCACTGAGACCAAAAGAAAATGAAAGCCCAATCCTTGCAATAATTTTACAGGATTTTTGATCAGAATTAAAACTAATATGTCCTAATGCATTTAAGAACCACTGTGAATATGATTATAAGCGTTTGCTATAGAAACTTATAATATCAGAAGTAGCTGATATCTAGAGTTATTAAAGACAAATGTCTAATTATAAAAGATATGAAGGAAATTGAAAGTAATGAGATGATAGGAAAATATCTAACAAAGCAAACATTTTGGTTACTTGCTGACCTTCTTTTGGTATCATTTGCTAAGAAACAGTAACTTTTCAGATTCTGCATTGATAGATACTATATTGTATTAGACAGAAAATATTCTCAGGGGAAAAAAAAAAGAAAGTTGAGAGTGCTTTAGTGTTTTGCCAAATGAGCAACAAAGCCACCAGAATAACGATTAATTTTCTGAATATTTAAATATCGTTTTTTTTTCCTATTAACAGGTACCTCTCTTTCCCTTACTTTAGACTCTTATGGAATCAAGAGATTATGAAAATTTATATAAACTATTACATTGGTAAACAAAAAGATAATAACTATTGACGCAATCCTAGAACAAGCCTAAAAACATGGATACACATCTAGATATTTGGTACTAGCTAAGACAGAGTGGTTCCACACTATTGCATTTTGAACAGTTATGCTGTTATGAAGTGAATTTGAAGTGAATTTAAAGCGAATTCAAAATTCAGCCTATAATCATCCAGAACTAGTAACATACAAGCTTCTAATCCTACCCCAGCAAGCACAGTCTATTACTACTCTGCCAGCAAAGCTTTGAGACATTTAGAGATGGCAATTTTGTCTTTAATTGTAACTTAGGGTCTTGGACAATCAGCTCCTGACAAGTGTAGAACTCTAGTTGTCTGCTCAGGTCAGGGAAAACTTCCAAGCTGCAGGGGAAGGCAGGACTTCTGACAAAGCTGTCCTTAGAGCAGCTATGACATAAGTGCAATACTGTCTTGGAAAGAGATCAGCTCATCTCAGCTTGTATCCAGCCAATAATATAGGTTAAAAAGAAGTCCATGCACTTTCTTACTTGCCAGAACTTGGTCATTTAAGCTGAATGAGTACAAGACATGGCTCCATATGACCTAGCACAAGCGTCCAAGACCCAAAGGCCAACTCAGCCCAATCCAGGCAACATAGGATTCAAAGAACTTTTAGATCCTGTAAGAAAGCTAGAAGAAGTTCCTGTTACAAATCCTGCAGGATTACAAAACAAGTTGTCTTGTTCTTTCATTGTCTTTTGTTTGTTTGTTTAGAAATTGTGACTAAACCAGCTAAGGGCTGGTAAATGTCATAAGAAACCTCTGAAAAGAAAGACTAATGGCAGTATCAAAACAAATAGTTAAAGATATACAATAAATACAATATAACCCATAGATAAAACATGAAGAGTCTTTCATTCATGAGTATGCAATGCATTAATACAACTCTAAAAACACACCTATAAATGCCATGTGAGAGTTTTCCTCTCTCCTGCACAAAATGACATCTGTCAGTTTGCAAGCTTTACCTGAGAATAAGTTAGCCAATTATCTTGCACTTTTCCATTTGATAGAACTCAAGCACTGTGACTATTCAGTTATCCTAGCTATGTGACAGGTTTAAAAAAAAAACATGGTATACATCTACATCCAGCCACAGTATCATGGAGGATTTGCTGTAGGTGATGTTTAGGCTGTCGCAGCTCTATCTAACTTCTGGTGAGGACAACTCCAGTGTTAGTGGGATGTAACAAAACAGCATCCCGCAAAGAGTTCTGTTCCACATTGCATCTACAGAACAATTACAGAGGAATAGCTACAGCCACTCTCTCCATTTCTATCTGAATTTCACACACTATTTATAACGTGTTTGTTAAAAAGAGAAAATTTACTCTGTATTCCCATTCATAGGCAAATGTAATTTCCTAATATCAACCAAACTGCAAATATGACATCTATTCAGCAAGCAAGGTGTTCTCTCTAGCTTTCTAAAGATAGCTTATACATTGATCATTTATTGTTAAGAGTAAAAGGCATGCAGAGTAAAAGGGGAAGGATTTGGCTTTCCATTCAAATACAGTACTGTTCTCCCTACATATATTTGTAATTTACTTCTTGTGTCTTTATACTTTAAAAAAAAAAAAAAAACACACAAAAAAAACAACAACAAACTTTAGTTCCTAGAACATGCTTAACTGATTGGCTTTCCTGGTGAAGAAAGTAAGCCCATTCCTACTTGTAACGCACAGTCTGACTAGCTTTTTCTTCACTTGCACAGCATTATTTTACCTTACTTGGGCTTGTTTCCCATCTGGAAATCTTTATGTGCAAATTTTAGGGACTGGTAAGTTTGCCTTGGATTTCCAGATGTGCAAGTTACCCATATGGTACTTACTACAGAGCTAATAGCATCAAACTTTTCACACCAGTGGCTGCCATTCATCCAGAACCATCTGACATACACACACTGTAGTTGTAGCACACCAAAGGTATGTTCGATATTTTCTGAAAATACTGGATGTAACGGCCATAATCTGTGCTATACCGTCAATGTGGAAACAGAGTAGATCTGGTGTTTCAGGAAAGGACTGGACTCCTTCACATGTGATAAAGAGCATGTTATGGTCATCTAGGAGATCCTCAAGCAATATATGGCAATCCTACTCATGCAACAATAAATTTGGAAGGCCTGAGAATAGATATTCCTGTAATTGTCTAATCATGATTCTTTGTTCAATGATAACATACAGATTGCTTCAGGACAAATTGTGGGAATTGTATAATACATTTGAGTTTGGCTAATAATATGGGAACTTGCACTACCCTTCCATCATGATCTACAATTATATATTATTAAACAAGTTTGGTGGGATTTTTTTAGAGTTTTGTCTGTCAAGGGAAAAGCAATAAGTTTACTTGTATGTCCCACTGTCCTTTAGTCTTGCAGGGAGATCATTCAGCAGCAAATGTATTTGTCCTTTCAACTTAAGTATTCAGAGATTTATCTTGAGGAAAACATAGCAGCTGTCACCCAGTTCTTTGTCAAAGTTTGAAAAAACTCAAGTTTCAAATTAAAATATGTTCTCCTCAATTAGTATTCATATTTTCGTAACAGTCAGATGATCTAATCAAGATCAAGGCCATGAGGCATTATTATGCAAACTAAAAATATGGAGTTGAGGAAAAGGGAAATCAGTCACAGATCCTGTGCTATTTGCTCCCAGTAGTTCCCTGCATGCTGCCAGCTCTGAGCTGCTGGAAACAAACATTGTGATGCTGCTGTGCTCGCTAACTCCAATGGACTATGCAAACAGGATAGTGAGCATATTTTAAAAATTCCTTGGAAGCTTATTAATAAATAAAACATCTTATGCAGTGAGATACTGTCTTTGAAACTTCCCAGGCTTGTCAAATCATTTTGACAGCATGCCATGCCCTGTCACACTGGCATATTAGGTAAGGCTGAATGCCAAAATAAGAATGCATGACAGGCCAATTATCCTGGCCCAAGTGACTTCTTAACTATCAGTATTTCTCCGGTAACACCAAACTTTATATTAAATAAGAACTGAAATTGCACTGTTACTTGTGTGCAACCAGAGAGGATCTTATAGCTCACATAGGTTAGAATCTATTTTCAAGAAGACCAGTTTTGCAGCTAATGCCAAAGTCTGACTACGCATTTCAAGTTTTGAATGTATATGAAGCATGGGCTGATTAAACTAATTTCAGTCATGATTTTTTGTTAGTAGGAACCTCATAAAATAATTACCAGATAAAGCTCACTCTAGTCAAAGCACAGAAAACTCAAGTTTTTTGAAAAGGTTTGAATTTGAAAGGTTTCAGAAGAGGTTAGGTGATAAGTGAAGATCTACCAGTAAAGACTGACTTAATTCTAGCTGTCTATAGGCTGTTTCTGTGACACTTTAAAAGAATTTCCTACATTAATTCCTTCCCCAGCTTGTTCTCCTCAGTCTGAAAAAATAAGTAGTCTTTATTCATCAGCATTTTGTCCCAACATTCTTAGTCACATTTGGCAAGGCTGGCCAGCTGCAGGATGATCTCTCTTCCTACCTCCAGCGGATGGTTCTGGAATCACTCAATTAAGTGCCAGGTTGTTGCTACCAAATATTTGCTCTCTAAGCTACCTACATTAGAACCCATGCCAGTATCAAATAATCTGAAAATCAAATATATGACGACTCATCCCCACCACCATAGTGATGGTTTTCCATTTCTTCCTTTATAACTGTGGATTTCCCATCAAGCTACTTGCTCTTTTTGAAAATTAATCACTTACATAGGAACACCAATAATATGACAAATTTGACTTCTGAAATATAAAGCATATGGTGAACAAACACCACCCAAAATACATGTGCAGACATACTGAACCCTGAAAGCTTCTTTTATTAATATTCAAATCACATCATTTTTTAAACTGTGTGCAGACTTAATGAATGCATGAAGATTCAAAAGTCAATGATATAAACTGAAATTGTATTTATATATAAATAGAATTATGTATTCAGCTAAGAAATTATTGAAATAATTTGAAGATGAATCACTAGCAAGAGCAAGCTACAACAAAACAACAGAGACTGAGGAAATAACCATCTTTAAGACTGATGACAAAAGAACAACCATATAACTTCCCGTGTTTCAATGTTTATAATACATAAAATGTAAACAGCCATCTGCTTACACTTGCCAATAGGTATTTCTCAGCATTAGAATTAATGCAAGTTAACAGTAATAAAAATTACTGCGATGAAGTTGCTTAGAGGTTTTTAATTCTTGAAAATTTCATTTACCATGTTTTCAGGTTAATTTTTTGAAATCATTCTTTCCATTTCTAAATTAAGAGATACTAAGATGTTATAATACAAGCAACACTGTCCATGTGACTCGCAATTCCGATACTTCTGGAGCAGTTTCTGTCTTAGTAAACACATACGCCTGTCCCTGAGTTCCAAAAGATTTTTCTAAAAAGAAGTTAGTTCTTATGACTGAAAACTTGCACACGAAATCTGGTTTATTTAAGACGAAAAATCACTGAGCAAAACAAAAATCTGAATATACACAAAGAAATGTTTCTCCTAGGTAGCCAATAGGAAAAAATACTAAGGTGGTAACACTTGAACAATAACATAGGCTACTGAGTTAAATCAGTAACACCAGATAGTATTGACATACTTGCAGCATAGATTCTCTTATGTGCAGTCAAACTGGATGACATTGACTGGAAATGCTTTCCTTCAAATTTTAAAGATTTTTCCCCTGCTGCCTAAAAATAAACAGAACACAAAAGAAAAGCTGGGCTACAAATTCCTGTTTCAGAAATCATAACGCTGTCACTGTTCTCATCCTTACTTTTCTGTAATTATGTCTGTTTTCAAACTTGCATTATCATTTGCTACAGCCAACAGGAAGGAGAAAAACAGGATTAAGTGTCATTCATATCTATCTTATCTGCCACCCAGAAAAGTTTAGAGTTTGAATTTACAGGAATACTTACAGAATCACTTTTCTTAGCTAATTTTTTCCACTCAATGAAATAACATCTACATAGTATTGTAATTAACTATTTGCTTCAGGTTAAACTCATCTTTAAAGCCTATTAATTTCAGTGATATTTAAAGTTCGGCACATGTTTTAAGTACATTGCTGAGCTGGACTTCCAGGTTAGTCTGCTAGCAGAAACTGTGTGCATCCCATGACAGTCGTTCAGTCTTTCCTGACAACAGCTGTCAGTTCAATGCTCTCAAATATCAGATATAACAGCACCGTCCAGTGTGTATCTCCATTTCAATGTTAACAACAGGAAAAATTTCAAGATCAATTACATCTATCTGTCTTTCTAACAGAAACAGATATGTATTAAGATACATAACAAGTTTCCACTGCTCTAATGACTTTAAAATGTTAAACATGAAATATTGCCTGGGGTAGTTTCTCTAGCATATTTTTGGAACAGTTGCAATTGTCTTCAATATTTGGAAACAAGAATGATAACAAAAATTGTCTCTTCTTCAGAACAGTCAGCCATGGGAAAATTGCCAGTGTTCTTCACCACAATGAAAACTAGCATTTAAAATTATGATTAACAACTTGATACTATTAATTAATAACATTAACATCTGTAGTTCTATTACCTAGTTTATATTTGTAGCATATTGTTCATCATGTGCTAGCAAACATATTAATACCTAAAAATGCAGAGTCAAGGTTCGCATTTCTTAATGAACTTGACAATAGAAAACAAAGATTAATAGTTTCTTTCTTCATTATTATAGCAGGAGTCAATATCAGTATGAGCATAGCTCCACTTGGAAATCCAGAGAACGATTTTTCATCCATAAGACAAAGATTTTTTATCCGTAAGACAAATATCTAAGTGAGTTGGTTTATGGCAAGCTGGTATCTTGTAAATTCTCTGCACCTAAATCCAAGTAGAGCTCAGACATCAAACTGAGCAGCGAGTTCTCTTACTCTCCATAGCACAGAGCTCAGTCGTTTCTGCAGCAGTTAATATATACAGGATCAGGTACTTTCACCACCACCACCAGAGAATTTAGCAGAACCTGAAGCTCAAGAAGCAAATAGCTCTAATATCTCCAAGCTAAAACCCATGACACAAATACCTGTCAGCCTTTTGGCTCTGAACTGGAACCAAGACTCCCTCTCCACACTGAATACTTTAAGAGCTGAGCTGGAGTCTCACTCATGCCTTTACAGCAGTCATGCTATCAGGAGGGGTGATGGGATGCATACTCATTGCTTAGCTTCTTGCATTCCAAGTAGTCTTGGAAAATAAGAACTGAGTGTTCGATTCTGTTCAGCAGGAGGTGACTGAAACCACATTTCTTATTTTTCTGGAAAGCACTCTGAACAGAAGACCTTTTACAAAAAAAACTATACAATCCACACATTCTCACTGTTGCCACAGTGTTAAAAGAAGATAGCGAGTCACGATAATTTCTTTGAAATAATGGCATTGGCAACCACTGTCACAGGAATATTCTGGGCCATGAACAGTAAAGCACCCAACTCCCATAAGCAGAATTACTTAAACACCCACTTTTCCTCCACATGTTCTATAACACATTTCTAGATATGATTTTTTTGCATTGTTTTGATATTTGTACTTCTTTTTCTCGTGTTTTCTGTAGAAATGGTTCAACGGCATCTTTGACAGTGATCAGCCCAAAGTCTCACATGCTCATGTGGCTTCAAGATGATATTATTCTTTCAAATACCAGGTGTCAGATGGTTCTCTGGCTATTGTACTCAGATGGTCAAGTGACATGCATTTTTGCTTTAGATATCTACAGAAGACCCGTCAAAGCAGCATATAATCATATATCTGGTACACAATTCTAGAGAATGAGAGGTTCTTAGAATCTATCAGCTCTGTCAGATTTGGTTCAAAGGAGACAAGAGACCTGATATTTTCTACCATTTTTGTGGTTTATTTTCTAATTTTTCAAGGCTCTAAGTAGAAATAGCTGGAATTTTATCTATCATTTATGGCAGCAGACCAGCTATGTAGAGCAGCATTTATGGGTTTTTAGCCTACATTATATTTAAGGAAAAATAAGAGTTACTCAGGAAGGATGAGTAATAATTCTCAAGAAAGAAAAACTCAGAAATCAGCAGCAGCCTAATACACTGAGGAAAATATTTGCCTAGACATGAACAGAAGTTCTCTCAGTTGCTCCAAATTTCAGCGTCCATTAACAAGACTGCACAGAGAGTAGAATTAACAACCCAAATGATAATCTAAGAGAGGAAGAAAGCAAATAAGATAAAAAGTGCACCATTTAATGATGAAAAGCCCTGTGAAAATGACAATTATAAATCTAGAAAAGTATACCTTTATTCTGCAGATATTCAGCAAAGTTTATTTGGACAGTAGGACTTTCAAAACACTAGAAAATAACGATGCAAAACTTTCATATGATGTATAGCTGCACACCATTTGTATGTGTAATCATAACACTGTTTCTGTATTTTTCTTGTGAATCAAAACCACATTGCCATTATATTAATGCAAAATTAAAGAGAAAAGACAGTACCTTTTTTTTTTCCCCATCTTGTTATCTCTCATGAGGTTTTTTACTTTAGAAAGGTGAGAAGAAAGAACATTTACTAGTATTTCCGGAGGTTTAGTGTTTTTCCTATTAAAGTGATCTAGAGATGCATAAGATGCTAAAAATAATGTACAGAATAGTCCCACTTATGGTCTATAGATAAGTTATGTGAGCAAGTACACAGACATTTTCAGATCTACTAATCAGATGTCTCTCCATCGTTGCAAGACATAGGTACCTGACAACCTTAGATTTATAGCACAAAAACCTCCTCATAACATCTGGGGTTCCTAGTACCAAATAGTCTACTGTTCTGGAGCTGTTCAGCAACTATTTGGAAAAAAGTCAGAACTTATGTCTAACAGATCTTTAAAAATCCCAACCAAACAAAAAATCCCAGGCTATTGCAGAATTTTTCCCTGAAGAACACAAAAAATGCTGTCATTAGCACCATGAGAAAAGTCACCCTCAAAATATATTTTTTACTTGATATTCATTATGAATTATGGCAAGACACAGAAATATGTTTTGCCTTTTGTCAAATATTTTGTTAACATAGATTTCATAATGATAAGTTCGGCAATCGAGAAGAATATTCCCCAAAGACCACAACTGACAGTATCCAGAATTATACAGTACGGCATTCACTTTCGCAAGTTTTTGTAAAACAAAGATGTAACCATCTATTTCAGGTGGTGAAACGCTTTTTTTTCACAGATTCCTTCTGACAGAGGTGTCATAACATAGTAAATAGCACAAAACCAGTATAATTTTTTATCTTTTAGTATCATTTAGAGCACTACTGATGTGCTGCAGAGCAAGAAAATATCCTGAGGCATTTGCACACTTGCATATCATTTAGGAAAGTCCATCAGTGGACACTGTTGTAGTTTTCCCTCATTCTGCAGTGGATACGTAGCCACACAGTTGCCACAATTTATAAGACTGGAAGTTAACATAAAAGCTAGCTGAGGTAGCAGAACTGTCAAGGGTTTATTTCACCCTTTTAAAGTCTCTGAAATTATGGAAAATAAGGTGGGGAAGTAAAAATCTCTCATGTGTTTTGCGGCAGTTCTACACTGCTGTTGGTGACACACATATAAACAAAAATAAAGTTAGAGCAAATTTACTTTCAGAGACCTGCAACATGTATCGGTCAATGTCGTGCTGATGCATAAAATCTGAGGTTGCCACTTAGTTTCATAAAACTGTCACTACACTATAAACTCCATATTATGCATTACTTCTTGATACTTGTCAAAGCCAAACAAAAAAGTTATATGGCTCCATGTTACTAATAGTGCAGCAGGTAGCTTGAAATCAGAGATATGGGTCAGATTTTCTCTTCTTCAGTCAACAATTTTTAGATTGCAAGTTATGGCCTGCACTCTGCTGTAACTTTATCATTTGAGCATTTTCTAAGACAGAAAAAGAAGTACATATTTCTCCACCTTTTCTGTTTCTCTGGTTTTCTTAATACATGGATATTACTTATTGCTATTACTTAAATCACCAAATGATTGTGAGCCCTCACAATCACAATCAATGACTGAGTGCTCTGTTTTTTTCCTCACTTCGAATTATTATTCAGAATGTGATAGGCAATGTGCTTGCAGATGCAGAACTGACTTTCCTGTTCAAGATCTGTAAAGGTGTTAAAAGAATCTGGTGAAGAGTATGGATCTGAGTCTTTGTCTTCATGTCTACAGCAATAAAATCAAAGCTACTGGAGGATGTATGTAGTACAGTACAAAGATACATACCCTTCTTTCCTCATCTCTATAATGATGAGTCAGCCAAATCCTCTCATTGAGAAGCCTATCAGTTTCTCCACACTATCTACACAAAAGAATGAAAGATATATACTCGCTAGCTATTCAAAATTATACGCCATTTCAGTTTGCATGAAATTCACAGCTTTAAGCTTAGAAAAGGAATTTTCATGTACTTCATTAAGCAATGAACCTACTCCTCTGACTTTCTACCTATGAAAAACAACACTGAGTAAGTTACTGCAATCATATAGATTTCCAGAGGATGTGTTATTGCAAGCACCTTAAGAGATCTTCTCAAGGAAAAAATTGTAGGTATTCTGGATCCTTATAACATTTTTCATTCTTTCACCTGGTACAAGAAATCTCTATCTTTTTAATGTTTTCTTGTCAAGGATTAAAAGTATTATGTGAGCAAGACAACACTTTCTTTTGAACATTACACCGACAATGGCCTGTCTTTTATGAAGCATATGATCAGGTCTAAACTCAGAGAGGATTTGTTCAGCCCATCTCTGGGATATTTTTTTTCACATGGAATACTCATTCTGGAGATGTTCAGTATTGTTATTGTATATGCAAGTGCTAAACCAAAGCCTTATGAAAAGTTTATAATACCTCACTCCTTTTCTTTTTTGTTGTAACGTTTGTTAGTATTATTTTTATAATAACAAAAAGAAGTCTTCTCAGATTCAAAATTCTTTATACTGTTACTTTTTCCTCTGAGCTTTCTCAATTCCATGCATGTAAAGGACTTGCTCTCTAAAGGAAATACCAAGGTCATGATAATGGTCAGCAGCAGCAAGTAGCAGTTCTCAGTGAGAATTCCTCCATGTCAAAAATCCACCGTACCTAGCAAAAAGTACACTTTTTTTCTTTTTCATGTTCTCAGTCTTGTTCTAGAAAATCGGAAGGGGGGGGGGGGGGGGAGGGGGGGGGCGGGATTTGGTGTGTTAATCTTTCTATAAAACAATAATGCAAAACAATCCCATATGAAGCTATACTGAAAATATCAACAAAATAAAGCAGAAGTTTCACATTTTACTCCTTAGGCATATTTGTGTAAAGAATCAAAGACAGAATATAAAAACTAGTTACGTTTTTAGCAGACCAGACTCTATACTTTAAATATATGGTGGATTTCTACTTGATAACTACTTTCAAAATCAATTTTAAACAGAACCAAAGCAATTCTATAGCCAGCTGAAAAAAGAGAATGCTTCATCCCTGTCTGCATTACAACTGTTATATTTAGGCTACTTGGTAGCAGTTAAACAAATTTCTTTCTAAATAGTTACACTGGTATAAATCAATAGAAAATTCTATATGTTCTTCAAAGAAAAGAGGGAAAAAAGTTTTCTAACAAAGCATTCTTCTTATATCTCGCAGAATAATAATTTAAAACAAAAATCTAGCTTGAATCTGTGTTATTGTTTATGAAAAGGAGGTGACAACAAAAATGAAATAATGTGAGAAAAAACAGCTGTTAAAAGACAAAGGCCTTTTTTATAGAGTATTTAATATGTTAGTAAACTTACTAACTGGATAGTTACAAAAATAACACATACTATGAAACAGATTATGTTAAACACATACTTAAATAACACTTAAAAGCAATTACACCTCACTCCACACTGGGGAAAAAAAAAAAAAAACAGATCTTTCTATTTTTCTTAAGTTAATTTTACATGCAAAAATCATATTTTATTAGTATAATTGTTATTTCATACCACTTTTTGTAGAAGGAATATCTATTCAGTATAATTTTACTCAAGTTTGTATTCTGTTGCTGACTAGGGAAACTATTGAAAATAGTATGCAAATATAAAAAAAAAAAAGACAATTTTTTCCTTCCATTTAAGATTTGGTATTGAAGAGGTATGTAAGTCAGCCGCAACAGTAATTCTTTGGGTTATGAGAAAGGACATTGAAGAGTTAAGTTTGAGGTTTGAGAGCAAAATGAAGGATATAAAAAGTTCTAAAGATAAGGAAGAGATAAACGTGTCTTGCATTTCGTAAAATTCAATTTCTACATTTAGTATAAATTACATAAACTTGCATATAACATTCCATATATATTATATCAACAAACTTCAAATTTTATCACAGTATGAGAATGAAAGTGCATAGAAAAAATTTGGGAGAAAATATATATGAGAAATATTTTAGTTTGCTTATAAACATGAATGTTCTTTGGAAAATTCAGAAGGAGTTTAAGCCTCAACTAGTGGTTTGAAAGCAATTCTGACAATTTATCCAAAGGGTAACCAGTACCCATTGAAGACACAATATTCCTCCTCCTAAAGACAGGCCTCCTACAGACAGTAATTGTCAGCCCACATCTGTACTTGAATCAAACTTCAGGCCTGAGCAGTCAGCCTCTGAAATACAGCAGGGAAGAAAACTTCAGTCTGCCGTAACATTTAGAGTCAATTTAAACTTTACTTGACCTATCTCATCATCTCTGCAGGTATCAGCTGTTTGGCCAGGTGATTCCCTCACCACATATGCCATTTTACCTTGCAGCACCGTTATAACACCAGCGCAATTCAGAATTGCTGGTGTCCTTTGCAGCTAATGGGGCAGGATGGAAGTCAAGAAATACACCGCGGTTTAACATCTATCTGTAACGCGTAAAACACACGTACGCTGTCACAAGTAACTTCAGTATGATCAAGAGTGTTTCTTTAACTCTTATTAATCGATGTTAATGTTAATTCTGGAATAGAATTCTCAGAAGTCTTTGACAGACAGGTCCTCTCATCACAAATTTCCCTTTCATTGCGTGTAGCATTCTACATCTCAGACGTTTCTTTACTAAGAATAGGAATTCATCACAGCACTGACAAGTGAATCTGGGAGCGGCACAACCAAAACTGTGGTTTTTTATAGATTTATGCCTCACAGAGAGTTCTCTAGCATATAAAATGATGTGAGCTCTGACTGAACTTTTTCATAGCTGAAACATTCACAGTATCTCTCTGAAATACGACATTCAGCAAGAGGTAGAACACTGAAATCCATCTTCTCTATTTTCACAAGGTTTGGAGAAACTCCCTTCCTTAGGATAATTTGTGAAATTTCTAAAACAAGTGATCATGTTTTAATCTCAGTCAAAAACCAAAAAAAAAGTCTTGCTGAAATACAGACATGGTGCTTTAAGAACTAGCGCTTTCACAAATTCAGCAAGCATCATCTGAAAAAAGGAAACAAATGCTCAGATACATAGAAATCACTTAATTTTTTTTACAAGATATGCAAAGAAGATATCACACTGGATTAGAAAAAAATGTCACACTGTATTAAAAGTGCAACCAAATTAAAAGCTTACAATGAATGGCAGAAAGGATAACAATGTTAATGAATGCAAACTAGGAATTACAAATTGAAGAAAATTGGTAAGGTAAGCATAGGGACATGAGGAAAACAGCACAAACCATGTAACCATGTGAGGAGTTTGTTTTGAATGTACATTTAAAAAAACAATAATCCTGATAAATGAATTAATATATTCTGCAACATAAAGAGTGGCTAAAACTAGGAAGAACTGATAATTTTTACTGTATGCTAGAAAAGGTTGGGAGAGGAAAGCCGAGTTATCAATCATAAAATCATTTTTTAAAAATAGGGTATTTCATCCCCATAGTTCAAACCAGGATCAGCTATCCTATGCCTTTCTAGATACTACTTTCTAAAACTCAGAACTAAATCTAATCTTCTAGCATAGCAAAGACCGTATCTTTGTAGCATCCTTACTCATCCATGTGAGCTCCTAGTCTGTGAACTGTCTCCCCTAAAATAATTTAATTTAAAAATAATTTAACTTAAGTAATACTTACTTTCTCATTTCTGGATGCAGAGACCGTTTTGCCATTAATTAAACTCAATCTCTAGTTATCTGGCTTGCTCATGCAATTTCAGGGGAGTAAAATTGGCAATATGGGTTAAACTGATATAATACGTAGACTGGGACAACCATTACAGCTTTCCTTCTTGTGCCATCTGGAGGTCATCTTTCTCAATATTTTTATACAAAATATTTCTCTAGTAAACTAATTTACATTATCTGTAATACTTTCACAGCTATAGCTCTCAGCAGCATAATCTTATTATGGATATTTCCAGTCACAATATCCTTAGAATATGTTCTGCAGTGACTTTGAGGCCGTGGAGTTTAAGGGAAGTGAGCAAGACTGACAGCAGAATTATAATCCTGGACTTCAGAATAGCAAACTTTAGCCTCCTCAGGGACCTGCTAGGCAGCATCCCATGGGAAACTGCCTCAGGGGGCAAAAGAGTGCAGGAGACCTGGCTGATTTTCAAGGACAGTCTCCTCAAAGCAGAGGAATGGTCCCATCTGGAGTGCAGGAAGGTGAGTAAGCATGGCATAAGGCCAGCATGGGTGAACATGGAGCTCCTGTCTGATCTCAGACGGAGAAAAGCGGGTGGGCCATGAGGTGGAAGCAGCAGTAAAAAGACATTCCCTGCACATGTAGGAACAGTGTCAGGAAAGTCAAAGACCAGCTGGAACTATGTCCTGGTTTCATCTGGGACAGAGTTAGTTCTTTTTAGCAGCTAGAAGAGCTCTGTGTTTTGGTTTTAGTCTGGGATCTGCTATGAGAACAATGTTGATAGCACATGGATGTTTATATTTGGCACTGAGACCTCAAGGACTTTTTAGCTTCTCATGTTTTGCCAGTGTGCAGGTGCATGGCAGGCTGAGGGGGGAGCACAGCCAGGACAAAGGGTCCATGATTCCCCTTATGGTTTCATCTTAGATTCAGGACTGAGGGCTAAACTGGCCAATGAAGTATTCCATATCATGCAACATCATGCCCAGTATAAAGATGAGGGTTAACCGGAAAGAAGGGCCTTTGTTCTGCCAAGGTCTCTCACTCTCAGACTCTCAGAGTGCTACCTTTCTCACTCTCTTTTCCAGCCTCTCACTCATCCAAGATTGCGATGTCGGGACTTCTCTGTTTCGGGATTGCTAGTCCAGGATGGGACAGGCCTTGGTCACCAAGTGATGAACAATTACACTGTGCATCGCTTGTTTGTATATATTATTATCATGATACATATGTGTATATTCATATATTATTCGTAGCAGTATTAAATTATTCTTATCTAAACACATGGATCTCTTTCCCTTCTTCCCCTTTAATTCTTTTCCCCATCCCCTGGGTGTGGGAAGGGTGAGCAAGCGGCTGTGTGGCATTTAATTGCCGATCGGCTTAAACCACGACAAACTGCAATTACCAAGAGAAAATGAGAAAAGCAAAAGGAAAGATAAGAAGAGTGTAGTAGAAGAAAAGAGTTCAGTATTACATAACCCATCTGGACATGCACAAGTCCCAGGTACCAGATGGGATACATCCAAGGGTGCTGAAGGAACTGGTCTACGTCATTGCAAGTCCACACTACTATCTTTGAAAGGTGAAAAGAATTCAGGAGGTTCTTATTGACTGTAAAGATGCAAAAGCCACATCCATCTTCAAGAAGAGCAAGAAGGAGTCTTACCTCAGGCTCTGAGAACGCTTTGGAGCAAATCCTCTTCTATGATGTTTTTTAACACATGAAAGACAAAGCGATTAAGAGCAGCCAGCATGGGCATGGGTTTATCATGAGCAAGTCACACCTGACCAACTTCATTGTCCTCTGTGATGAAGTGACCAATGCCGTGAGCAAGAGGAGGGCAGTACATGTTTTATACCCTGATTTTATCAAGAACTCTGAAAATCTCCCATAGTCTTCTTATCACCACATCCATGAGCTACAGGCTGGATAAGCAACGAAGGGGACAGAAAATTTGTTGGACAGCCAGAATCAAAGGCTGGGGTCTGGCTATGTAGAAAAGAACTCTGCAGAACAGGATCTGGAGGTCGTAGCAGAAGACAAGCTGAACACAAAGTGGCAGTGTCTTTTGCAGCAAAGCAATCCAAAAGCATCCTGGGTTGTACGGGCAAGAACACAGCCAGCTGGTCCAGGCAAGTGAATCTGAAATACAGCATCCAGTTTGGGGCTCTCCAGTTCAAGTATAATGTTAGTATACTGGAACGAGTGCAGTGGAGGGCCACCATCTTCGGATGGTAGAGTGCTGGAGAACATGACTTATGAAGAAATAGTTCATGTTGAGAGAGTTCTGCCTTTTCATCCTGAAGACTCAGGCAATGAGAGGGCTCAGTTCTGTCTACAACTACGGAATTGGAGGCTACAGCGAAGGCAGAGGCACATTCTTCTCGGGGGTGCACAGCAACAGGAGGACAGACAGTAGACACAGCCCTGAGCAACCTGATCTCAACAGACCTGTTCAGAGCAAAAGTTTGCACTAGATGACCACTGGACAAGTCTTCCAAATCAAATTACAATTCTATTATTCTTACATATACAGAGCAGAGCCAATAAACTTTCATTTCTAAAACTAAACAGTTATCTAAATTTCCTCTTAGTCCTCTAACAGTCTACATTTTAGATAGTGGTGTCCTCTACATTGTCTTTTGTTAATTAGTGCAATCACTGAAGATTTACACCAGTGTTGCCACTAAGATCGTAACTTCATTGGAAGTGTAATCCAGCTTGCTTCATCCTGTTGTACAAGAAGACAAATTCTTATCGACACCAACTGTTCTGTAAATTTAAAAGTGTGATTTGAGTGGCTTAATGTTGATATAGATTTCCAGAAGCTGCTTCTCTGCTACTCTCTGAGATGACAGCAGTGCTTCTAAATATTCTTATTTCTGCAAGATTAATTAATATACTGGAGCTTAAATTTTTAATGATGTATATCAAATTATATTTCTTATTAAAAAGCTTTAGGAGATCCCAGACAAGATTTTCCAATCTGGAAGAGACAGTTTCCTCTTTCAAACTGTTCATAATTTAAACTCGAATGGTTAAAGAATACTAAAAGACAAAGAAAGTAAGGTGGAAGGAAATGATGAAGCTTATAATAAAAGTATAAGATGTTTCCAGCTGATTCTGTTATGTTTTGTTTATTTGGTGCATTCCTATGAAGATTAGAAATATGTAGGAACATTATCATCATAAATTCTAGTCTCACTTCCACCGTTGTTTTTTGCATATTTAAGTTAGTGAGAGCATTGTATCACCTGTGTTCTCTTCTATAATCAATGTAATAAGTTTCCAAAGGTGATATTTGCATAATTACACATGTAGAGCAACAAAGATAAATTATTGCGCATCTAGCAGAAAAGTATTCTCTATTCACACCATTGCTCTAAACTATTTGGCAGAACTAAATAGGAATGTAGTAGCCCAGATGTTGTTTCAATGACAGGATCATCTAAATTCAGTGTAAATTTAATAGGCAAGAGTTACAGGACTTATTCTGCACTTACGCTTGTATAGCTGGCAGCTGTACAAGATGACTTTTAGAAAGGAATGGCAGGCTTTAAGGAACAAAAAAGATTAGAAAAAAGATAGTATGCAGGTTCTAGATAGTGTAAGAGTTCAAAATCCTTAAGTAATTTAGGGGAAGATCTAAAAGAAGCTAACATTATAAAAGGATTTTTATGATGATGTTCTCTGAAGTTGTCCTGGTTTTGACTGGGATAGAGTTAGTTTTCTTAGTTAGAATAGTGATGTGGTTTGGATTTAGTATGGGATTTTGTATGAGAAGAATGTTGATAATACACTGATGGTTTTAGTTGTTGCTAAGAAATCAAGGACTTTTCAACTTCCCATGCTTTGCTAGTGTGCAGGTGCACAAGAAGCTGGGAGGGAACAAAGCCAGAGCAACTGACCCAAATTGACCAATGGGATATTCCATACCTTGCTACATCCTGTGCAATATATAAATGACAGTTGGCCAGGAAGCTCTCTCTGTCTTCTGAGATGGCAGTTTCACGATTTCTCCCCTCTGGGATTTCTAGCTGGGGACGAGCTGAGCATTGGTCAGCGGGTGGTGAGCAACTACACTGTGCGTCACTTGTCTGTGACTGATCATCATTATCACTATCATTATAACTTTATTTTATAATTAATATTTATATATTTTATCATATAATTTTATTTTATTTTATTAAATTTAAATTAATCTCAACCCACGAGTCTCCTTGCATTTACCCCTCCAATTCTCTTCCCCAAGTCCCTGGGGCTGGGGAAGGTGAGCGAGCAGCTGCGTGGTGTTTTGTTACCGGGTTAAAATCACAACAGTTCACAAGTTTGCAAAGAATTTCAGTCAGATGCTTGATGAGAGTTAAGCATGTAATCTTTTTTGGATGTTAATTCATTACAAAGTCATCTCAGATAATTAGAGTGCTCAAGGTTTCTTAGTGTAGGCCATCAAAATGAAAAGCCATATCTGAGAGCAACCATTTACTCACAGATACTGCACTTTGCTGTTGCAGAGTCTTCTAGAAACATATCCTATGATTCTTTTTGCATGAATTATTCCAGTTCCTTCCCAATAAACTGTGAAATAACTTGTCAGTATTCCTGGACACTTTGGAAGGTAATGGAAGAAGATGAGAACTGAAGTAATTTAGCTTGCTTTATCACTAGCAAGACTGAGTTACCCACATGTGTAAAACATTCAACCAAGCGTTAGTCATCCTACACATCTCTGCTGGAATTTGTGTGTTAAAAAAATACACTATTTTCTTGCCTTTTCATAAGACTAGTATGTGTTCCAGTCTATACTGTGGCATTACATGTGCAAATAATTTAATATGCAAATATACTATTGGCTAAACAGTTCACCTTTAAATTCAAACCAGTAACATTATTGTATGTATCATTAAAAACAAAACCTTATCATCCAGATCAGAACATTCAAATATATGCCTGCAAGTGTATATAGATACACATACATATGTGTATAGTGAATGAAACATTTTATAAGAACGGAAGAATTTTTAACCAACATTTTTTGTAAAAACTGTTGTAAGTATATTTATGTGATTAAAGACATACCTGTCAAGCACATTGTTGCCCTTAGCCAGCTCCTAGCCAGACACCTTGAGCTGTATCTAACATAGTACTGTACCCAAGCTAACGAGCCCACTGAGCACTTGCAGTTAAGAGCAGGCTACTTTGCAACATGGTCAGACTGAACTTCTTTTATTTCCTGGAAATAATTTTGTAGGCACTTTTTAAGAGTGAAGATGCTATACTCAAAGCCAGTGCCACACGCTGGCATAAAATTGAACCAGATCTCCCCAAAATACCAAAGAATACCCCCAGGTTAATCTGGTGTAAGCAACCATACTTTACTGAAATCAAGAAACCGGGACAGTGACAGACATTCTTCATTAAAAGGGTCATCAGATAAAAACAACAGAAGATGGAAAATAATAGATTTTCCCAAGCGCAAATATAATGGAGTACATAATGTTCAGAGAAACACTGGTAAGTGTCATTGCATTAAAACTTTCTGTTTATATGTAAAGACTTTACAAAGTTACAGTATTCTAATGTATCTGTTACATTAATAGATCTCACTAGGAGATAGTAGGGTGCATTTTAGTTCCAAGATTTATATTTAGAAACATGATTTGAAGATTCTTTCCCCTTTTTATCTCAAAATGTTACTATAACAAGCAGCAAGTTGGTAAAATTATTTGCAAACAATAAAGATACCCAACACTCTGTACCCTTTTGTATTCAAGGCTTTTCTGTCTCCGATTCTTCCTCTCTTCTCCTATGATCCATTTAACGAGCTATACTTGAAACAATTTACAGTTGAAGGTGAATATCAAGTCTCATCTCACATTAATCCAGAATCTGTAGGTTATCTCAGTCATATTCATGTGGCATGTGATTCTCTACAGTCAGCAACTGTCAGACATATGCTTCTTTATCCAGCACACACATATGAAAACAAAAAAAATATATACGATTGGACAGTGCATCACAGTTCTGACATACAAGATTATGTTCTCCACCTACTAAATTACCTCTCAGTAATCTTCTTAAAATAAAAGAAAACAAAACAAAAAACCCACATTGTTAGCTTTCAAAACCAGACTTAATTATGTGGGTAACTGAACTTCTAAATTCTTCTCCGTTAAAAAAAAAAATCTATAACTTTAAATTTGTTTTTCTAGACTGAAAAGCTGATGCATGTCATCAAGCTCTTCCTTTTTCTCCCCTGAACAATGACACCATTTTGTTCATTTTTCTAAAAAACATTTTCTCATTGAAATTTAGTATTCCAGTCACTATACCTCTTTCAACCTCTAAATGTTAGGACACATTACTATAAAGAGGAAAATCACAAAACCCTGAAAATTAAGTTGATTTGTATTAATTCATCTACATAATTCATAAGGAAAAACGTCCTTTATTAGCTTCTTCACTGAAAAAATAAATGCCTCATTAATTTTAAACACATCAATCTGAAAATGCTATCCATGTCAGATAGAATAATGACTGACATTACAGAGAGCATAATAAACTGCACAGAAAATACAATCACCCATTACTCACTGTCATGTGAATTTATACCCATGTGTGTAAATACACATGGGGTTTTTGTACTATGAAAGCTTTGAAAAGTAGAAATCTTAAGAGTAACTGTGATGTAGATTAGGAGAGAGATAAACAACATGGATTTAGAAATTCATATAGAGACAGAAAAAATACTGACTTTTGCATATCTGAAATAATTGATGCTATCATGCATTCACTGCACACCCTTGGCCCACAGATCTAGACATCTCTTCACAGAAAGCAATCAAGTTGGTCAGGTTTGATTTATTTTTGGTAAATCCATGCTGGCCTGTTCCCACTCACTTCTTTTTTCGTTTCTGGAAATTATTTCCATGTGACCACGATGTTACATTATATTACTAGTATCATTCTGTTAAGTGTATCTATCTGTCCTATTCAATTTCTGAAATCTGATCATTTCAGAAGCGCATTCTTTCTTGAAGTTGTTAAAACAGAAGCTGTTCTTCTGCTTTTTGTTTCTTGTTATACACGGCATGGAAATGCCAGAAACAGTCTGACTGTTTTTCTGATTAAAAGTTTAAACATCTGATTAAATGGATCAAAGGTGGGGAAACAAATAAACAATAATTTCATAATATATGCAGATTTCAGCTAGGTAACCTTTTCTGAAGATATCAGCTATCTAAACAAATATTTTCAAAAGTCTGTCAACTTATCTGTTAAAGCACACCCCCACCACAGCTTTTTGTAGTCCCTATGGAGGCTTGCTCATCCCATCCGACATTAGTAGTCACATTGTGTTACTTGATTTATTGCAACTAATTTAAGTTGAAGGTAAAAACATCAAAAGGAGGTGGAAAAAAAACCTGGACACCTGGGATATGTGAAAAACAGTCATTCTAAGAGAAGGGAAAAACAACAATAACAAAGTAAAATAAGGTTTGTAGAGGGGGAAAAAATGAAGTACTATTATGAGGTATGTTACTCGCCAGCATATACCGTTACTTGGAGGCTTTTCCTCCGCAATACTCGAGTCGCATTTGCTGTGCTTAAAACATGAATCATTCTTCTTGTCTTGCGTCAACATCTACCTATTTATTAATTTATACTTAAAAAAATAGGTCAGCTAACTACTCAACTGATATGAAGGAAGATCACACTTGAAAAGATTTGACTTACCAAAGACTTGTAAGTATTCAGCTTTGCCTTGGCTATTACATCTTTATTAACTCTGGTTATCACTTCTCTGTAAATATAATCTTTAATGCCTGACAACGAAAGTCTATTTGAAGAAACTTATACTCCCACTTCAGATCTCCCATGTTTCTCAAGTAAAACGCGCTATCAGGCTAAATTAAGGTATGTTAAGTTTGAGAGA
Organism: Tauraco erythrolophus; assembly: GCF_009769465.1. NCBI lineage: Eukaryota > Metazoa > Chordata > Aves > Musophagiformes > Musophagidae > Tauraco > Tauraco erythrolophus. Next base: position 50,321,796 of record NC_141468.1, read on the forward strand.
AAAGTATATCTATCCATATAAGTAAGGGAGCAGTTCCAGGAGGAGTCTATTTAAGGGAACTTTGAATTCAAAAGTTTACACCTCGTACTTAGCTAGAGCTTTCCTCAGTTTATCAATCTTTTCCCTGTATTGGGCAGCCCAGAATTGGATGCAGTATTCTAAACGCGATCCAACAACTGGTATCATAAGCAATGGCATCTCTCAGATTGAAGGAGTGTGAGATGTTTTTACAGTACCACAGAAGTCAAGCACGAGTTTCACATTCAGGGACAAGCCTGCCCTTTCTCACTCATTTCCCCAAAGGACTCACCATTGGTAAAAATGTCTCCTGGGTTAATTATTTCTTTTGAATAGAACACAACACTGACACAAGCAAGTTCAGAAACATTATCGGACATTTCTGAAGATATAGTTAGCAGTCATTGTTTCTACTTCTAAGTTTTATTGCTTCTCTGTTTTAATCTCCAAATTCTTGGCAAGACACAACAATAGTTTGTTACAACAGTTATGTGTGGAATAAACACTGGCAGCTCTAAATGGATATAAGGCACTGCATTTCCTAATTAGTATGATCTTTGATCCTATTTCACAAGAATTTGAGTGGCTCTGAAGTGATGAAGCTAGCAGGTTCCACACTCTCTTAAAACATCTTCTCTACCCACTGGCAAAAATTAAAGTAACTCTTGCCCAACTTCTTTCTCCCATACTATATTTTTCACACCCATTAAAGGAAAAAAAAAAAAGTATGGCATATTCTGCAAATAGCTTGACATTCAGTTTATGATGAAGTGTAGAAATCTCCAAGTTGAAAAGACTTTTTAAAGGAAATGGTTTTATCAAAGCTAATTCTATCACAAATCCACTATTCTCAATTATTTCAAAGTAAGATGTTAAAATACAAGATGGCAAGACTTATTTAAAGATGCAAAGAAACTACACTAACATTGTGCTAACAGAAAATATACACAGACTGACTGGCTTCTAGTTCCCTCCATCATCATTTCCCTTTTTGAAAAATAAGTCCAACATTAGCTTTTTTGCAGTCATTGGGAATTCCCTCTATCTGTACATTTTAAAAGTAATAGTGATCTCTGACTTGATCAACTTGCACTGCTGGTTGTTCCTCTGTTTGAACCCTGTGTCTAGGCACAAAAGTTTGGGAGACCTTATAGTGAATACAGAGGCAAAGAAGGCACTGAATGTCCCTACTTTATCTGCATCCTCTACGTCACTAGATGTCCGGCCCATTTAGTCATGGACCCAAATTTTTATTTTTATTCTTTTACTGCTCATGTAGCCGTAGAAGGTCTTCTGCTTGCAATATCCCTTGCCTTTTCAATTCTAACTGAGCTTTGGCTTTTCTGACACCACCTCTGCAGGCCCAGGCAATGTTTCTAAGTTCTTCCTTTGCAGTGAAACCTCATTTGAATCTCCAGGATATGTCCTTTATGTATGGGAGCTTGGCCATGAGCTCCCTGCTCAGCCAAGCTGGCCTCCTGATACACATATACGCATTTTTCTAAGCACTGGGACAAACCATTATTACGCTTGAAGGCGCAAAAGCTTAAAGAACTGACAGCTCTCTTGAATGAGATAGATTACCCTGGGAAAAGTTGTCCCAATATTTTAGAGTAGAGAATATTTGTATTTTCAAAGTAACAAACAAACAAATGACCCCCAAGTCACTCAAGGTCACTTCTTAATCTGAACCCAAATGACATCTATTTAGTAGTAAGATATTTGAACTAAATTTTAAAAGTTCTATGAACTCGTTTGTCTAGTAGAATAGATGTTCTGTTAAAAGTTTAGGATTTTTTTTTTTTAACTGACATAGACTTTCAAGAGTTTTATGCTAAGTATGTACGGAAACCCTCAAGGATAAATAAGGAAGTATGGACATTACCCAAATTTATCATCTTACAATTATTTTTTAATACACATTTTTCACTATTTCAGGGTTAGGATAAATTTTACATAAAATGTAAGCTTTTCCTCTATCTTTTTTTTTCTGAAACCTGTTGCAAACTTAAACTAGATTTCAGATTTCACCACGTATTACCCTGTATGTCTTATACTGTTTGCAGACCTGAATGTAACATCTGAAAATCTGACTGAACTTCACTGACTTCAGAGAATGTAAGATGGAAATTATTAGTGATTAATAAATAATAATATTATTTAAAGCAGGTAAAATATTTAAAGCAGGTAAAATATTAAAAATTAAATCATAGGAAAGACATTGGGAGATATGTAGACTTTTTTTTAGCTCAAATAAATAAAAGATATTATTTTGATTTATAACAAAAAAAACATACTAGTTGCATAAATTCATAACAAAAATATATCTTAAAGTGTAAGATTTTTAACAGTTATAATATATATAAGTACTGCTTAGGGAGTTAATTAAAGAGAAATAAAGAAGAATAAATAATGATTAATTTTTTTAATCCTAGCCTTTAACATCTAAGTCCTGGTTTAAAAAAAAAAAAAAATTCTTCGAGGTCTCAGCAGAAACACTGAGAATGATCAATCCATCTGTGCTATAAATCAGGATGAGAATCATCCTCATCAAGAAAATCCTGGAAATCTTTCCTCTTTTTTTTTTGCTATTAATTGTTCGTAGTTATTCAATTTCTGCATGTTCCAAATCCTTTGGATCACACGGCAGACCATCAAGTGAACACATCTTTTCCAATGCTTCAGTTAGCAAGCCTGTATTTTAAATTAGCTTCTTAGCAACAGACAATTAGACATTTAACTTTGTCTAGGATCATATCTTAAAATCAAGACTAGATTTCAATATTCTCAGCATCTGATCTTGTTCAGTTTTTTCCTTAATAAATCCAAGTTAATGGACCATGGGTGAGGTGTTATTTATTGACTTGCTTTCTAAAGCTTTCCATTAGTTTAATTTCTTCTGTCTCTTTTCCAAGTAATTTTTTTAATGTTTTATGATATTGTCTTTTTAATAGAATGATTGTCATGGTTTTATCCCAGCTGGTAACAAAGTACCACACAGCCACTCACTCACTCCACCCCAACTGCGAAGGGGGAGAGAATCCAAAAGTTAAAGTGAGAAAACTCATGGGTTGAGATAAAGACAGTTTAACAGGTAAAGTAAAAGCCAAACACACAAGCAAAGCAAAACAAGGAATTCATTCACTACTTCCCACGGGCAGGCAGGTGTTCAGCCATCTCCGGGAAAGCAGGGTTCCATCATGTGTAATGGTTACTCAGGAATACAAAACATCATCACTCCAAATGTCTCTCCCTTTCTTCTTCTCCTCTTAGCTTTGTATGCTGAGCGTGATGTCATATGGTATGAAATATCCCTTTGGTCAGTTGGGGTCAGCTGTCCCAGCTGTGTCCCCTCCCAACTTCTTGTGCACCCCGAGCCTACTTGCCCGTGGGGTGGTGTGAGAAGCAGAAAAGGCCTTGACTCTGTGTGAGCACTGCTCAGCAATAACTAAAACATCCCTGTGTTATCCACACTATTTTCAGCACAAATCCAAAACAGAGCCCCTACGAAGAAAATTAACTCTATCACAGGTTTTTGCTTAGCGAAACAGCAGTCCCAGTACTCAGCTGTCTGAAAATTGCAAATATATTTTATTTACCCTCTTTGATTTAAATAGAACTTGCAAAAAAGCAGCAACAACTAACACATCTGGTTATTTTCTTAAAAATATATTTTTAAAAAAATTAGTTATTTTGACTACTACTTCTAGAAGATATTTTTGAATATTCAGTCAAAAAAATATAGTTGTGTTGAGTTCATCCTTCATTACAGAGCTTTTTGAACAGCTATTCAGATAAATGAATAGATGCACAGCTAGCCGTCCTTCATATGTTCAAGAATACATTTCGTAGTTCTTTAACTTCACTTAATTTAGAATCAGAAACATTCTAATATAATTCACACCATACTCAGTTTAATTAATAAATAGTTAATATTCAGAAGTACTGATCAACAAATCATACACACCATTACAGCAATTGCAATGATAAATATGAGCCATATTATTCAGGCCCTTAAAAAGTAAACAAATCTGTATTTCTGATGGGCTAATGCTTGACTAGATAGTTTAAAAAAAAGCATTAGCTTAAAAATTGTTCTAATCGTTAGATATCTTACAAAAACAGTATCTCTAAAATGAAGATAGAGCTACATTTGTCAAATATGGTACAGCAATGAACTCTGCTCTTGAGAGCTCACCTACCTATGATCTTCTCAACTAAAGAGAAAGAACAGCTATGCATGGCTCGGAAGGTGATGTACATCTAAAAGAAAAAAATAATATATAGAATCAAAGAATGGTTTGGGTTGGAAAGGGCCTTAAAGATCATCTAGTTCCCAACCCCCCTGCCATGGGTAGGGACACCTTCCACTAGACCAGGTTTCTTAAAGCCCCATTCAACCTGGCCTTGAACACTTCCAGGGATGGGGCATCCACAACTTCTCTGGGCAACCTGTTCCAGTGCCTCACCACCCTCGAAGTGAAAAATTTCTTCCTTAGATCTAATCTGAATCTCCCCTCTTTCAATTTAAAGCCATTGCTCCTTGTCCTATCACTACATGCCCTTGCAAAAAGTCCCTCTCCAGCTTTCCTGTAGGCCCCCTTTAAGTACCGGAAGGCTGCAATAAGATCTCCCCAGAGCCTTCTCTTCTCCAGGCTGAACAAGCCCAACTCTCTCAGCCTGTCTTCATAGGAGAGGTGCTCCAGCCCTCGGGTCATCTTCGTGGCCCTCCTCTGGGCCCGCTCCAACAGGCCCACGTAAAAATTCTGCCTTGGTCTCCATTTCACACAGCTCAAGCTGTTATGCAGAATGTATTACGTGACTTATAGATCAATATTAAGAGCATTTGGACACAATTCAGGTCTATCTCTTTTCTGGATGTGATGATAAGTCATAAGGCTATTGTCTCATGTTCCTTAATAAGGAGTTCTTAGGAGAATAACTGATGTTAACAACAACCTGCTCAGAAATATTTCTGCCTCCTTTATGGTACTAACTGCCTTCAATTCCCAGCTCACATCTCTTTCACAAGACGGCAACTACTACTTGCCTCTGCATGTTCTAGGAAACCAGGAAACTGGAGCAAGTCTAATGTCATATCTAAAATCCAAATCCATAGGTAACCAACTCTTAGTTTATAGACATTTCAGTACTACATAACGGAAAAGAAAGGAAGGACGGAGACATGAGAGAGCTAGAGAGAGATAAAGTACATTTATAAGGAACATCTCACGTCTCCCCAATTCAGATTATAACTAGCTAGCATAGAAACAAAACTAAAATTCACACTGAAACGGACTTCAGAAATTAGAGTTATTTGAAACTAAAGAAAAAAATCTTCCAGATTTCCAATGACTTCAGCACTTAAAAAAATAACCATGCACACCCCCAAGTCTACCAGCAATTGTTTCCACAGCTCATAAAATAGGAATCACATCTTAGCTGTGCCACAGTCACAGATCAAATGTATTGTAAAGTCTTTGAAATTAAAAATTGCTACCTCAGGTCCTCAAGCTCTCCTTTGAACTCAGATGCATCAAGAGAATCTATTCAAGTTATCTGTTCCTATGCAGAATGTATATGGTCTTCATAGGGGAGAAAAAATACAATTTCCCAGATCAAAACTGCTTCACATATAAAACTCTAGGTAAATCTGATTAAATATTTTGTGGTGCTATTAAAAAAGAGAGAAAGAGGCAGAGCAACAGAGAATGACAGAGATAGAGAAAGAGAACAAATTAGAGACCGACAGAGAGATGGGAAGCAGGGAAGCAACAGAGAGAGAGAGAGGGAGGCAGCCCAAGAGACAGACAACCAAGAGAGATTCACAACTGAAAGAAGACTAAATGTGTTTCAGTGATGGGCACACTGAGACTGCAGCTGCATGTACGCACTCTTGTCCTATGCAGTTAATTGTTGGTGCCAAGGGAATTGCTTAAAAACAAGGGGCAATCTTGAAACCAGGGAACAGAGACTGCTTCCTATTTGTACCTCTTTGTGGAATATGATCTAGCTGAAGACCTTTGTTTTATTTTCCTCACATTTTCTCAACTAAAGGCAATGGGAAAAGATTTATACTTGAAGTTCTCTTGTGATCATAAAGAAAACAAGCTGTGCTCAAAAAAAGAAGAGAAAAAGAATTGTGTTTCCCTGTAAAATGTCAGTACATCAGAGACGAAAGGCCATCGTTCACCTTGAAAGGTATTGCACCCTGGATGGATCATTTCTTTAAACAATGACCTCAGATAAAAGCAACAACGCAATTAGTAAAGCTGGACTTGAATAGCAGAATAAACTGTGACAGCAAATGATCCTTACATTAGGAGTAATTTCTGAAACTGCTCTAGAATTCTGACATTCTAGAAGGCTCAAGTGAATTTAATAGAGTCCAAGGGGACATCCCTGCCTAGTGTCAGCACAAGATGAATGCTCTTCAAAGTGGAAAAAGAAAGAGTCTTTAAGCATTTGGTGAGCACTTCAGAGAAATAACATAAACAGATAACAGCACCATACATAAGGTCAGACAAAACAGTTGCTATAGATGTTAGGACAATAACAGCATCCTTTCTCAAGGGACTCATTCAATTTCCTCTCTCCCATCTCGATCTCTTTAAGGCTCAGTTTCAAACAGAGAGCATAGCGGGATGATCCTGTCTTTGGTAGATGTAATTATTGTGCTCCTTAATCAAACTGTTAGAAAGTCTAAGTATGAAAGTTGCTAAAAGAAAGTAAGAAGGAATGGCAAACTACCTGCTAAAAAAGGAGCTTAATGTCTTTAAAAAAATGTAATTAAGGCAACACAAGGGGAGGCCTCTCCATTTAGCCAGATTTGTCTGTTGCTCAAACATCCTAATTTGCAGCTTCCTTAAAATGCAAAAACTAATTTGATGAATTATGCTATTGCAACCACTAGATCAGGAATGAGTAATTATTCCATGGTGCCTGTGGTTGTTATGAGATAATTCTAACCCCTGTCTTGTGCAATGGGATAAAACAATATGCTTCAATTTCTTTCTGAAGAAAACAACCTAAGATATATACCCTGATGCTGCAAATCTCAGCCAGGTCATTACTCGTTAAACACCTTAAATACTATCAGTCCTCCTTGAGGAGAAAACGCACACAGCACATAAGGAAATACGTAGATTTGTCCACTGCAAAAAAAAGAATTGCCAGAGCTTAACAAAAAGCTATTTTAAACAAAAAGTTATTTTTATTATATTTGCTACTGTCCTGAAACTCCCTTAGAGTGCCCCAGCAAGCATTAGATTTAACAAAGATGGAGAATCAAAATGTCTTGTTCAAGAAAATTTATTTATGGCCATGTTTTACTGGTTCCCTTCCATTTTCAGTGTCCTCACTGTTACATTGAGGACATTGTTCCCAAGATTTTCTTTCCAAAGATACTTCCTTGCTTTTAAAGTACACAACCTCTACAGTTCACATTTGTAAAAAACTGCAAAGAGCCATCATGAAGGTCTTTGCATAGACAAAATTGGTTTTAAAAAATGAATAGCAAAATGAAAGTAATCTAAAAGAAAACAGAGCTATTCTTAAATGTTTAAGCTGATACTTAGTTCACAGATGTAAAGTCAAATTCTTTATGAACAATAAATTTGTACTTTACTGACTGAGCTATCTTTGGTCAGAATCACATATTTTACAGTTCTTTCTCCCCAAACAGGTAAGTAGTTTAACTTGTACAAGATCCTGATGTATAGTATGTTTTTTCTTTTGGTTTGGGGGGTTTTATGATAAAACACAGCTGTCAGCAAAATTCAAATTTATGCAAAATTAGACAAAATATTACAACAACAATAGTAAGTAATAAAAAACAATATTCAAATAACTGGCTTAATCTTTGTCTTTAATTGTTCCCATCCAGTCAATAATGAGCTAAATTTGTGACACTGTTTTATCACCCATACATCTGCTACATCAAATGTTTTAAAATAAACATTTTGAGTTACCCAGTCTTAAGTTGACAAATCTGCTGGTTTCCACAAGTGTGTGACAAACTGGAAAGTTTTTCTCTTCTCAGAAGATCAAAAGTGGGATGTAAATTTAGCCTTTCACCTCAACTGTTTTGTTGCATACAGGGATAGTAGATTCCCCTGCTATGTTAGCAACAACAAGGGCCAGGAGCTAAGATTTCTGCCCAGCTGAGAGGATGACCAAATTCTGACGGGCCTTTTCTTACCAGTTCAGTGGGGCAATGACACCACCCATCAAAAACTAAACAAACCTCAGTACAGGATAAGAAGAAAGGATGGATTTGAAAATAAATGCTCTTTTTAAAGACATGTGATGATAAAAAACATTGGTTGGAGATACTATTTTCTCAGAAAATATTACCAAGATGAAATAGGGGAGAGTATAGTAGGGGAAAATTCAAAAGTGTATTGTTTCTCCTACAGAATTGAAGCTTGCTTTTATATCATTGTTCATTTAATGCTCTCCTTTTGCAAAACATATAGATTCAAAACCTTAACCTTAGCAAAGTATATGGTAAATAAAGGGTAAACTGAAATTTCCATCAACCTGATATTCTATAACCAGTGAAATATTACAAAAGGTCAGTTTGGGATCTCAGGCAGCAGTCAAAGATCTGTATTTGAAGTAAAGTACCAAACACTGAAACTGCACTCAGGCAGCTTTTTCCTCTCTGTCCAGTGTTTTTGTCCTTTCTTAATCATGTTTTCCCAGAAAAGCCACCATCTTAGCTGAGGGCTTCAGCTGTGCCCTGCAGGGTTCCTGGATGACAGAACTTGCTTCTGAAGGTGTATAGTCAGGTTTTGTCCAAAGACAACAGCATGTGCCAAGTATTTAAGTTAAGACCGCCTGAACTACACCTTCCTCAAACTTGCCATGTTGCTTTTTGAAAGCCTTCACAGAACTGAGCTCTTTAACAAAACTGTTACTTCGAAGCAAAATTGTCTCTGTATTACAAAATATTGTGGAGCAGCATTTTAAAATGGTTGTTTGAAAAGGTGTAATACATGCACATACACAGACCATAAGTATGTTGTTTCGTTCACTACTTAGAATTCGTAAGACAGTCTAGCTAAAAAAAGAAAAAAAAGAAAAAATATTTACTACATGAGTGTGTTTGCAATCCCTGAGAACAGTTGGAATTTTGAATTATCCTGTAAAAGGTCAACAGAATTAATAATTACAGCTGTAATTATGTGTGAAAAACTCTAATTAGGCTTTTTCTCAAAAATAATAAAAATAGTCTAGAGAAAAGCAAAGTAAAGTCTTGCTACTGGATGCAACAATATTTTTTTTGGAAAACATGTTCAAAAACCAGTCACATCCCATGGTTCTCTATGGATTCACATTAATTTTCAGTTCTTCTGTGCTGTATTATTCGGTGTGTGAAGGGATATATAAATGGAAAGTTAGTTATGTGTATTTTATATCATACTCTTCATCTTTTCTCTCTTAGTTATTATTAAAGATCAATAATTTTCAGACAAGGCAAGCAGAATGCCAAAGAAGAGTCAAAACACTGACAACATGACTTATCCTTCAGATCCGAGATCACTTCAGAACCTCTCTCAAGATGTTGGCTTTCCTGCTCACTGAAAACAGACTATAATTTTAGCTTACTGAACAGTCGAGAACCCCATGTAATTGTAAAGGATTTAAAAATATCCTGAGCCTATTTTTAGTCAAGGTCCAAAAGCAGAAAATAAAAAGCAATGTCTTTGAACTTACAAATATACTCTCCAATCTGCCCATAGATTTCTCTTAACGTGACTCCAAGAGTCCTATGTTCAATTCAACTGGCTCCACAGGCAAGCTGATTTAGGAATCCCTCTCCTGGACCTTTCAGGGTATTTTAGATCTAATATTAACTCTCTCTTGAAATGCCTAACTGCCTGTAACTAGTTACGTTAAAAAAGGTCTAAAATTGTTTGTGTTTTCAAACAAACGAGAGACCAAGATCTTTGTTAATCCCTATTTCTTGACTTTCAGAAGGTAGAGCCTAGTTTTAGATTACTTTTTGCTCTATCTTTCTAAACAAACATCCCTTTTCCATATCCTATGCCCTTATCCCACGTCTTGTGTTAGCTTCTATAGCAGCAACAGCTCTCAGAAAGCTTGTGCTTAGACCGGAAGGACTCTTTTGTATCTTAAAATGCCCATAAAGGGGCAATCACTTACACTGATCCTCAAAAACAAACAAATAATCAATCCCCCCTATGAACTCCCAAAATATTTGTAAGGATTCAATCAACTGCAGCTTCAGTGGATCTTACTGCTGTTCACTGCTGTAGGATCTAGGGACTAGCAAAGCTTCTCAGTCAACTGCAGAACAGATTTGCTTACTCTTTCACAACCACTACAGGTATCCAACAGAAGACATAGAAGGAAGAATTAGTTCTCCTAGTAAGTAAAAAAAAGTTTTCCAGATTATTCTCTTTATCAACTACTGCAAATGAACAGCAAAAGAGAAGGAAAAAAAAAAAAAGTTGCTACAGAGGATTACAAACCTGTGTCTTGCATCATCTTTGCCTGCTTGCCTCTAAATTCAGATGAAACCATGAGGGAACAAACACCCCTCACACGTCTAAGAGGAACTAGATTTGCCTGTCTGGTAAAACGCTGACGTAAAGCCAAATGCACCACGGATGATAAACCCATTCCCAAAAGGGGGCCAGGCCTCCATCAGCTCCAAAAGTAAAGGTTCCCAAACTAACATTTTATAAACATTTGATGAGGTAAACAAGAGAACAAGCAAAATTTAGACCCCTCTGAGACTTAAGTGTAACAGCAGACAGCAAAATACAATTTAAAAGAAATGGTGAGGAATTTGACAGAAAAGAAAAACCCATCTACATATTGCTTGGACTACATTTATACAATTCCTTTTGTGTACATTATCAAAAAGTACAACTACACGACCTTACTTCAGGATTTTTTACATGGTGTCTCGGTTTGAAAAGACAGGGGTCTGCTAAGCAAGGCAGGAGCCTCCCTTGAAATGGAAAATGTAAACCCTCTCCCTCCGAATTACTAGAATTTTGAAATTAAGGGGCTCTCAGGCAAAGATATGGGAGTAGAATATAACAGTTCTTTACTAGAAAGATTAAAGAGAAGGGGAAAAAAAAATGCAAATGCAATAGTACACAAAAACCCACTGACAGAGTCAGAATACGACCTGACACGGTGCTGGTCAGGGCGCTGGCAGCAGTCCGATCGAATGGTGGCTGCAGCCCTCCTGGAACGGCAGACGTGGCTCTGCTGAAGCAGCGATCCTGCCGAAGGGCGCGGGCCCCCTCCGAAGGGCCGGCGGTGCTGCGGCTGGGCCCGGTCTGCCTCCGGGAAGCCGGCGGAGAAGAAAAACTGCTCCTCTGGGAATCTGGTGGGGAAGAAAAGCTGCTCCTCTGCAGCGTCAATGCCGACCGACCCAGGCCCCCCAGGTCTGAGAGGAAGGCACACAGCGGGCCTCGAGTGGCGGCTCTGTTCTAATTAGCCACCAAGCTGCGAGCAGTGCCCGTCTCTCCCCCGGTGACCGCCAGAGCCCGACCGACCCACCGACCGCCGCCGCTTTCCTGCACGCGGGCGCAGTCGCGAGGTGCCCCTTCCCCTCCCGGCTGGAGCATCTCCCAATGGGGCTGATGTTGTTCCGTGAGCCTGGCGGTAGATCCTTGATTGCCCATTAAACAGAGAGAGCTCCTGGAGGGAGTTTTCCGTGAGTCATGCGGCAAGGCATTGATGGGCCCATTAACAGAAGATAATCTGGGAGGAGGAGGCAAGGAAAACATTGCCCCACCTGGTCTCAACAGCTCATGAAGATGGTGATGGAATACATACTTTTGGGCACATCTTACATTGTAACCTAGGACACATGGTTACTCAGAGTAGTCCTTAGGAGTCATATTGAGCTAAAAAGCTCAATAAGTAAAAAAAAAAAAAGTAAAAAAAAAAAATAAGTAAAAAAAGCTCACTAAGTAAAAAAAAAAACATAAGTAAACCTCAGAATCATGCTAGACATGAAGCACCAAATTCTATTCCCTCATAAAACACACTAAATCTGAATGGACTGCAACAAAAAACTGTAAGAAACTTTCCAGTTCACAGAAGACTAATCTAAGTGAACAGTAAGCACTGGGACAAATAAGTGTTAAACAAATTAATCAAACTTGAAATTTCCCCCAGAAAATGAAGACAGATTCTAATAGTCTGAAGGGCACTGTCAAGAATTTTTAAAAGCCTATATAATGAAATGAGAAGTGGCAGCTCATTAATAAATGTTTCTTTCATCATGTTGTTTTGTACAGCAAGGATGCACCATGAAAGACACAGTCTAAGCTTTTTAGATGTATTTCCTTTCCATACCTCTTCTATAGCTTCCTTAAAAATCCATCTGGATGTATATATATTAGTAACGTGTCTATGACTGGCTTATAAGCAATTAAAAAGTTACCAAATTAACAGATTTTTGTACAGCAAATCTTGTTATATTGCAACATATCTACTTACAAAATGAAGTCAAATGGTAAGATAAAAGAGAATAGTAAAACATAATACAGTGACAGGAGATGTTAAAAAATTACAGTGAATAATTACAAAAAATAATCAAAGCTATGACATGTAGGTGAATGCAATTTTAATAGGTCACATGCATAACTATGCAAGTGTTTATCTTATTCTGTTCCTCTGATACTGAGCAGATGCATGTTTTCAGCTCTAACTAACTAGGCAGCTTGATTCTGGCACTGACTGGTAAGGTTCTGGAGCTTAATCACTCTTGGGAATGAGGAGAAAACAATACCATCAGCCATCGCTGGCCTACAAATAACCTCATCTGGCAAAGTCATGAATGGTTGAGTTGAGCAGAAAGAGAATTTATTTTTTAAACACTTGTATAGTCAATTGGAAGTTCCACACAGGATTCATTAGACAAATAAAGATCTAACAACTGATAATTTGAAAAAGAAAATAGAAGGTTTATCTGAAAAAGTAAACTTCATTTTCAAGATGAAGCAGAGACTAGCATGTTCTCATCCAAAAAAAAGAGGAGCAGAAACTGCAGGAGTCATCTTCAAAGAGAAAGAGACAAATCAGCACTTCCACCATATCTTTCTCCACAAGACTGGATTCTAGAAGCCACAAAACCTGACAAGCTCCAGTCAGAGCCTAGATATTATTGAAGTAGACAGACACACAGAGAATGCTCAGTGCTTCTGACCTAAATCTCCTCTCTGGAAAAAGGATTTGCTAGCAAATCATGTTCTACATAATTGTGGACACACAACAGCATGACATGTTTCCAAAGTCAAGTCCAGTTTTTCCTCAAGAGCCTATGTGATATATAAGAGCACGCATGCCATTTGAGGTGGGGAAAGGCAAGAGAGAAAGCCCAGAGACCTAGTGTTTGTGGGGCCACAAAGGGTCTGCCAAAGGAAGGTGAGGACTGCTAAAACCTTTCAGTCGCAGCCACTTTTTTGTTGAGACACCTGCAGCCTTGCACTCTCACTTCCATCTTCCATATATATTTGTCAAAGCAGATCAAGAAGAGATGGGAAAAAAAAATGATAGCTTTGTATCATGTGCTTATAAGAATTGGGGCTGCAGTTCTGTTCATGTTACTACCATACCATTGTAGCTACTGCAACTAAAAATAACAACACTGTCTTAATGAGCTGCACAGATCACAACTTTATTAAATGAAAGTTCAAAGACTTCTGTTGAACTATATGAGTCACTGTTAACAGCAACCAGGTCTTCCCCCACAACATGACTTTCAAATTCTTCAGCCATTAGAATTACAATATCTATTTTACTTTACCTAGGCTATTCCAACTCTGCTCCAAAGACTGCTCAGTAAGACCAGCAGTATAGGTGTGGTCCTAACAAAAAAAAAAAAAAAGCACAATATTAGGAGGAGGGCTGAAGACTTTTTAAACATTGGTAAGTTCAGAAACTGAAAAACGCAGTCTTTAGGTGCACACAGCTTAGCTCATGTAGTACTAGCTACCGCAGCAGTAGTAGTTTGCAGCAGTATTCAGTAGTGGGTTTTTTTTGGTTTCTTCGTTTGCTATTTCCAGGCTCCGTATCTCTTCAGCTTTATTCACTTATAAATTGTCTGCTGTCATCACTTATGGCCATCTCCATAGGTTCAAGATAACAGATTCATAGAATGTAAGGCCAAAAGAGGCACTTTTACATCTTTTTTAATCTAGTCTCCTATATGTTCATTAAGTAATCAAGTTCCACCTTATGTTTCCCTCTATTAACATTTTTGTGTTTTGTCTTTTAGAAGGAACGTTTTAGCCAAAAGCTTTGAGATTCAATTTAGAGACACCAAGAACCAAAGAACAGCCCATCTTCTTTAGTGTCTTCTCCAGATGACAAACAACAGGTGTCCAACTTTAGTGTTTTAGCTCAGATTAGGAGTGAGTTTTTGAAGATCTCAGAGTCATCACTATGCATTGGTTTGCACTGCAGAAAAGCCTTGTAGAGTACACACTGTAGCTTTTCTGTCTGAAGCCATACTAGAAAATGTGCTCTCTTAATGGATCTTCAGGACTTGGAACCTTAGTTTCCTCTTTGATCTTGTCTTTGCATGAGGGTTGCGATTTGAGAAAGTTCAGACGAGACCGTCAAAGCTTCCCTTCTCAAATACATAGCAGATTTTCTTTCATCATTGCTTTCTTATGAAGTATTAAACACTACAATAGACAAAGTTTTGCACCTAGAAAAAGGAGTGGCTAGATCCACCATTTGAATAACTCTCTTCATTATTATTAGACAGACTCAAGAACAACCAAAAAACAGATAAAGCACAATGAAGACAAATGTGTTAATTGACTGGGGGTGCTTTAATTTCTTATAAATACACTTTTTATGATAAAATATGATGATGTATTGATTAAGACCAATTCTAAATGAAACAGAAATACTTTACAGGAAAATTAGAAAAATGCAGGTAGTTTTCTGTAAACTTGCCATTTACAATATTTCTGTTTACCCATCAATAGATGATTCGGACTGCTCACTTTCCCAAATCCTTCGAGATATTGTACAAATATCATGACAAGGAGATATGTACTGGTTACAGAAGCAATGTGCCTGTCACACGCATTGAGAAGAAAGAAAGAGCTGTAATATGCCACATGTTCAGGTTTTATCATTTGCTATCCCTTATGAACAATAATAACATCCTTAGGTCAGACAAACATTTATGAGACTAGTCACTTTTAAGACTGAGATGTTTCAGTTCAGATATCAGACAGATTTCTTCTCCCTTCAAGTTCCAGCTTCACAGAAATCAGTTATTAGTTTATCTTCATTTAATGCGTGATCCAATAAATATAAATAAAGTAAATAAATAAATAAATAAATAAAACAGTCCCAATATGGAATTCAAATCAAGCTGGCAGGAATAGCCAGAAATCAGATACAGGTAGTAAGAGATACTAATTACTAACAGTGCAAACTCTAAATTGAAATAAGAATGGAAATAATCAAGAACTGAAATAGAGAGCAATTATTTCTTCTTCCTCCCTCACAGGACAGATATTATGCCCTTAGAAGGATGCTAAACGTTTATTTCACCACTGGACTGATTCTGCTCTGCTTATGAGTTTGTTACATACTTTTCCCTGTTGGAAGAATAGTCTCAGAGCAGCTACTCAGATCTGCATGTGCTCATTGTGTGAAGGAATATGAGTCAGCTACAAGGCAGATTCGGGAGAAGCTCCTGTTTACAAGGTCCCATGGTAGCCAGAGAAGTTGTGCTGGAAGGGCTGGATGAGCACTGCTCCCCTGGGCTCCTCTCAGTTGCAGTTTCTGAGTCAGCTGAAAGAGCTACAAAAAAACCCTATCACCTGCTTCTCCTCCCTTCCTCTCCTATTCTTAAACATGCAAGATGCTGCAGTGCCACAGTACATTGATAGTCTGATAAGGGCAGAGAAAATTCCCTTTGCACTGATGTTGCTGTTTTGTGCAACAAGCAGACCTTTTGTAAGTGTATTTAATTTAGCTCTTCAGGTCTAAATTACAGGATGCTAGGCAAAGAATAAAGAGCAGCTCACAGGAGATTACAGTCAGGCTCTTAACGTATAAACTCTCTTGTGATATTTAGTACAATACGATCTGATGGACTCTGACTACTCCTTTTTCTTCCATTTTCTCTACCAATTAAGGGCATTGGTCAGACCATTACACCAGAATTTGTATTCTTGATTTCCCCATGATGCTTCAAGGAAATCAAAACAAGAAGAAATACTTAGTAAAAGGTAATTTATATTACTTTCACATTAGATGGAAAATTGGCTCACTTGTGTTCCCAAGGTAAGATGCAGCTTTCTTTAAAAGTCCTAACATGCAAGTCAGCAGTGACTCAAAGAACAAAGCCTACAAAAACTGAAATTAAATAAGCAAAGGGAATAAAGAAAAGGCTTTCAGTTCTAAAATATTCAGCATTTTAGTGTAGTCAAGGAGATAAGTTATTGAACTAAGACAGTCTGAAACACAACAGAAACTGTTCAGGAGAGAATTCTTGTCCAGACAGGGCTCTTACAGGATGAGGACTTCAAAATTTTCTGATTTATCATTATCTGTATCATTTAGGGAAGCTGAATAGATTTTATATAAATAAATATTTTGGTCTAACTGCTAACGCAACGATTTTGTTCTGCTTAATACATGCTGACACTTCCACAGTACAAAATATTATGACACACAATGTCTACCTATACGGATATTGTTAGATGCAAGCTTGATCTAGTACCCCAGCTGAAATCGCCAATAAGCCTTTTGGGTAAAATACAGAACATTTGACAAGAAATGCAATATTAAGTAACAGAGCAGTTCACTTGTTATTTGTTTTCACATTTATCCCGTTTTTACTTCCCCCTCTAATGGTCACAGACATATACTATTTATCTAGAAATCATCATTGCAGCACAGCCTTAAAGAAAGATCAGATTCCTTTATTATGTTTCCAGTATAAGCATTTTTTAATGTTCCATGCTTTTTCTGATTTCTGGTTTAAACAGTTACATGGTAGGAGATATGAGTACAGCTGCAGGAGTCAGTGCCTTTCTCCATACAAAGCCAGGAGTGGGAGAGGTGGGAAATAAAGTACAAGCAATAGTTACATTTTTAAAGATTCTGGAATTAGGTATTCTTGCTTTACAAAGCCTCTCACCAGTCAGTCTAAAGGGGCTAATTTTAGACATCACAGAAAGTAAATAAGCAATCTCTGCCCTTGAGGTACAAATAAAAAACTATTCCAGAGATTTCACCACATTAGACTGTAGTTGCACTACAGCTGGATTAAATATTTCAAACCATGTCTGAATGCACTCAGTCCATTTCTAAACAGCATGAAAAATTGAAATGGTAACACTTAGTTCATTAATTCTTTATAAATACATACAGATGTGATTTTAGGATATGAATGAAAAATTTCACAGAGATGACCTGTCTTATCAATCTTCTCATCACATCTTCCATAACCCTCACAGCAAGAAAATTTAAGTCATAGAAGGCAGCCACAAACCAGAGTTGCATTACAAGAGATATTACACATGAAATTCAAACTGTAATGGCACCATGGATGATCATCTGTCTCGACCAGTTATGCAACTGTTTTTTTTCCTCTAAGAGCTGCTAATATTGGCTGATTTGCAAAAATTTTTTAAACTTAGGTAACTACTTATAGTGCTCACTATTATTTTGTGAACTACTCAGTTGTTAAATATTTTGCTTGTGGAATTTCCGTGCCCTCAGAAGGGAAATTACAAAGTCAACAATAGATACATTCTACCTCTTCACCCCACACACATGAAGGTTACATACACACATGACCAGGCACACTTTGCATTTCTTCTGCTGATAGTTTCACTTCTTTTGCACATTATGAGTTAAAAGACAGAAGTCATTAACTTCATATATTAAGATAATCTGCATTTCTGAATCTCCTGAAAGAGGAATAATTTTCTACAAGGTAATCTCTAAGCTCTCTGACTGTCACAGTCCTAACACAGAAGAAGCTTTTTTTTTTTTTACTCTCCTGAAATGAAAATAACATCTTTAAAAAATGCACAAGCAGGTTTTGGAAATTTATATTAGCTTTCACTTTTAGTCCCAAATACATAAATTCATATTCTGTGAGAACAATTTTTAAACTAAATAACTATTATTTTCAAGTTTACTTCTTAATAGTTCCTTCCAATTTTCCTGCACTTGTGGAAGGAGAAGCAACATTGATTAGTCAAGATAAGGTCTACAGGAATGTATCCTGAGGTACGAAAAAAAATCATTCAGTTGCCTTGAAACTATGTTAACTATTTTTAATTTTGTACTTTTTTTAAAAGAAAAAAAAAAGCATTACAAAGTAGAAGGAAGAAAGAAGTTGAACAGCAAACTGAAGTGAGACGTTTCAACGCTAGCTTGCCTACATTAGTGAGGGTGGGGACCTCAATGCTGGTAGCTCCACTCACTGCTTCCCCACTTCCCCTGCCTCTTTCAGACAGACACCCCACACACACCCCTCCCTAAAAGGCACAAAGGCAGCAGCATAACGCCATGCCCAGGCCCGCTCTGCCTATTCCATACAGGCTTACACCTTCTGGATCTCTGGTCATTTTCTGTTCCTTGAAGACAGTAACAAAATGGGCAGCTGGAGGGAGAAAACAGGAACAGTTCAGCTGGTCTGAGTAACACGGTGTTACTGACCCTATAACCCCCACAACATCACCTCAGTACCATCTTCTACAGTCCACAGCCCTTCCCCTCCACAGCCCTTCCTCCTACCACTGCTCCAGCCCATCATCCCATACCATTCCCCTGCTTAGTCCCCTAGCTCAGAGGAGCCAAGCACAGAGAGATGACTACAGCAGGATCTCAAGATTGGGAAAGAAGGATGCAGCTGCTTAGTGGGATTGGACACAATGAGAATGGAAGGTGAATGCCCAATTGTGAGAGGATCAGAAACCACTTCGCTCTGGAGAGAAGCATACTCATCACACAAGAAAGTATTAAAGAATTCTTATTCCATAACTTCTTAGTTGATACACATTGCTTATATAGAGCACCAAGTAAGCAAAATGTCATCTTGTTGTTTTTTGTTTTTTTTTTTTTAAATCTACCATGAAGACAAAAGCTAAGGCATACAAATTAAAGTGCAGCCACCATCTCAGCCATTCTCATTTTCAAACACAAAGAACAGTTAAGTAGCTGTTTTCTTGAGCTGTGCTCTTGATTGATGGACTACATGGATTAAGAGTCTATTCTCTGTCTCTGGAAATAGAAATGTTTGTTTTGCAGTGACTGTGGTTTCTAGCCCTCACAATTGGAGACTTAGAGTTAAATCTTGCCCCAAATCAAATGTGCCCATTTCTTCCCCTGAAATTTCTCACATTATGGTTCTGTAAAACTTTATTATTTCCTGCCATGTTAAGGAAAGATGACGGCAAAATATTGATAAAATTCCTTATACATAGCAAGATGCAAGATAAATAATAAAGATTACTCTCAAATAGTGTAAGTGTTCATATGTAAGTGTTCAGCGCTTACCATAGCTTTAGAGATTCCATATAGAGCTCTTTTCAATAGTTTATTTGGTTTAGTGTCACTAACATAAGGCTTAGAATTAGGCAGAAAGAACAGACCCCTCACACAGACATGAACAGTCCTGAAAAAGCATCAATGCAGTGTTTACTGGTCATATCTGGTTAATAAGAGGCATGTCATAGTGTAAACATAGGGACAAATCCAAATTATTTTTCCTCTCTAAAACCTTTTTCTGTTACATTTTAAAATAGTCCACCACTCCGCAAAATACAATAGGTAACAAGTGTTTCTAATGAGCCAAGATGACATATTGTTTAGACCTCTAAACATACAGTCAGTAGTGACTTCAACCCTTCTACGTTGTCACAAGTACAGCTGTTTGCAGAGAAGCCAAAACTTCCCATATCCTTAGTCTTCAGTTATCCTGTCCCAGCCAAAAATATTACATATATGACCTTGAATTAGTATTCAGATAGAAGTTTCTGTTTTGGAAGAATAATTCTTTTTGGTAGTTGATCCCATGCAGAGCTACAACTGACATATCAGCCTAATAGCACAACCATTTATACTCACTACTCAGTTTTCATTTTTTAAAAAATAGTAATATGGTGATAAAGGACTGTTTCAAGATACAGAAGGAAAAAAAATAACACCCTTTAACTGCATTTAGAAAGCACTTTAAAGTTACATAATTCGTAAAATCCAACAATTTTATAGCATTATTGGAACTTCAATATAGGCCATAGCATAAATAATGCTTGTCAGAAAGATTTCTGACTGCCTACACTTTCTTCAAAATGTTTTATTGTTATCAGGCTTATAAAATTAACATTCCTATGGTTGTGGGGGCACCTAGTGGCAAACTAAACATATTTATACATAAAGTAGCTGATAATCAGTTGTCAGAAATCTGTATTCCTTTACTTTCAGAGAACTAGTCTCTTACTTGCATAAAAAAATACTCATCTGTGTAAGATAAATTTCAACACAAAGCAATATCAAGAAGTGACAACTTGAACATAACACACTGGCAATTCCACTGACTCCCCTGTCCTCATACTGACATGTGTCTACAGGAGCTGAAAAATAAACTTAGAAAATAAAACCCCTTTTTATCCTGTATGCCCTGTCAGAACCCATTACTCTCTGAGCAGCTTCTTTTAGATATTCCACACAAGGAGGTTTTAGTGTTTAATACCAAACACTTATTTAAAGATATTTCATGTTACACTGGATTTTGTTTTAGCAGAAGGATATGACAATGTAATGAAATCACAATACAAGCAGAACACAGCAATTCAACATACAGTTGGATCCCCATACAAACAGGATTTCGGTTACTGGTCTTCACAGGTTCACTATCATGGCATGGGGTGTTCTCAGTCACCAGGAGGGAATACAGAAGTTGAATCCAGCTCAAGCTATCCAGCTATCTTCAAAGTTCATTCTGTTGTCTGTTCAGTCTTGATACTCTACTGAGCAACTTAAACACTCCCTTCGTGCTGGATTGGCTAGCTCAGGAGATCATTTACATTCTTGATTAACATGGGAAGAAAAAGAAAAAAAACAACACAACAAAATCAATTACACAACCAGCTGATCCACTCAACCTATGCAGCTAGCTGATCTAAAACAAAGCCCACTCTCCAGTCACCTCTTTCTTTGCAAAACCTGTGGTTACCTCTTGATTTCTTCCCTGAGCTATGTGAGCCGATTTCATGTGCCCACAGCCTCTGAGCAGTTTTCCACCTCAACAGAGGTTGTTGATCAGTCACACTATCATCTCTTTTTCCTTGTCTCCATCAGAGAGGGACCATTCAGGGACAGATTGCGAATTATGCCAAAGCTGTGCTCAGATACAGCAAGGAGCAGACCATCTGGAAAACAGTTTCCTCTTCTTCATCCCAAGCTGTGCAACGTAATAAATTCAATAGTTACAAAGGTCAGAAAAAGAGTTTTTCATTTGCAAAAGTCACCTACAACGGAACACCTTGGCTACAACAACAAAAAAAAATGGATTTTCAGCATAAACTGCTTTTGGTGTTCCCTTGTGATGAAGGAATATTCTTGCTGCCTAGATGAGAGCCCATTTTGAGTATCTTAGGCAATACAAAGGACCTTTGTCTGTATTTGAGATAGCATTCTTTTTATTTTCTTACTGATATTATCATTAGGTTTTTTTCTTCTGGGACCCCAGCACTAGGTTTCCACAGAAGTTATTCACAAATTTAGACTTTATAGATTATTTCCTTATATTAAAAATTAAACATTTTATACGAACAGAGAATGACACTCTTAAGGTTTTACATTTTGTTTCTTCTACTCAAACTCTACCTGTAGTTTCCCAATAAGCTTCCTAAGTTGTGTTCTCTAAAGCTTTCTCCCTGATCAGTTGCCCAAATTCTTCTGGCAAATTGTTTTTCCTTTCCCTGTTTCTGCCCAGGGCCCATGTGAAGAAAAACATCCATGGCTTCTTCAGGCAAACAGCCTGGCTAAACCTTCAATCTACAGAGCAAAATCTCAATGTTTCCCAAAGAAGCATCATACATGGATGCTTTACTTGCTCCTTACAGAGTCCTTAGCACTAAGTTTTGGCCTGCAGATCATTTGATGGCACATTCTGGGCACCAAAGACGCTGATGCTTCAGTTATTAACATATTACCAACTGCTTAAAAGCCTCATGCTCTAACGGTATCATTTCAGCATTAATTCATAAATATCAGTTTAACTAGCCTTTTTGGGGTGGGTTTTATTTGTTTTACCCACATATATCCAGCAGCAAGTAATATGTCCACTCCAGCTCCACTGGGCTATGCGAATTCTGCACAGAGTTTTCAAGACTGGTAACAGGAACTGCAGCTGCTCTCTTAGGGAATCAGAGACGCAAAAAAATAAAAATACACAGATTTTTCTATGGGGATAAGACACAGTTTTATCATGCTCAGGAACAAGAGAAACTTACAGTCTAAATCCAAATACATACCTATCATATGATCCTGTACTAATACCTCCCAGGATTTGCCTCCAAAAGACAGAGGCTTCCCCAGCACTCAAAAATCAGCTACCATAGAACCCTGGCCACTCAACACTGATCCTACTACCCTCAATTACCTCATGCAGCTTAGTCGCTAGCCATTTTGACTAAGTCTTATCAGCTGAATCTCATCATCAGCCACACAGAAAGTTCACTGAAGTCATTACAGAGAGCAGATAGGAATCACTTGTTCATCTTTATGTAAGGATACACAAATTTTGAGCAACTATGCTGTTGCATTCTAAGTTTATCTCTCCATAAAACTGTATGTTTTCACATGCTCTTAAGCTTGCTTTATCAAAGAAGCCTTTTCATCAAAGAGCAGCATTTATTTATGTATATAAATCATTGATTCTTTTGTTCAAATTATTCTATTAAAACTGTCTCTCACCATTGTAATGAAGCATTATGGAGTATCAACAAAATAATAAGGTGTGAACTGCCCTCTGAATCTCTGCTGTGGTCTTTCAGCTTTATCTAGAACCTTTCTAGAAAAACTAACTTTGCTCAAGACTGCTTAAAATCACAAAGTCAGTCTTTTGCAGCCCGTATTAGGATAGTATAATTGAGTAAATCTATTAATGTAAACAAACACAGGAAGAGATTAGTCAATTAGTCAACCTGATTTTCATGGCTTATACAGCTGTAAGGCAATAATTTCCATGCATGGATGAAATAACTAAGATATATTCAGCCAGAGAGGGACAGTCATAAATGTACAAAATGCAAATATTTTTGTGAATAGTTTACTTTAGTTTATATGTATAAAAACATTGCATTGCCTCATCTGTGGCTATTAAACTCTTTTTACTGTACCCCTATTGTAGTACTGAAAAGCTAGTACTATCGTCAAAGTGACCTGAAAAACACTTGCTCTACAATTTAAGTATTGGAATTAACTCTTTCCCAGATTATTTGCATCAGAGGTGATATCCTTTCACAATGACAACAGAAACACAGAGTGGGTTGAAAGTAGCCCTGAAGAGAAGGATTTGGGGGTGTTTATAGATGAGAAGCTCAGCATGAGCCGGCAGAGCGCTCATGCAGCTCAGAAGGCCAACCGCATCCTGGGATGTATCAAGAGAAGCGTGTTCAGCAGGTCAAGAGAGGTGATTCTTCCCCTTTACTCTGCTCTTGTGAGACCCCACCTTGAATACTGCATCCAGTTCTGGTGTCCCCACCATAAGAGAGACACAGATTCATTGGAGTGTGTTCAGAGGAGGGCCACAAAGATGATCCAGGGGCTGGAGCACCTCTGCTACGAGGACAGGTTGCGGGAGCTGGGATTGTTCTGCCTTGAAAAGGCAGAGAGAGAGTTCAGAGGACTGTCAAAAATAGCTCTAAGATCTCTTTCCTGAATTGTAAACACCAATTCCAAATTTAATATTGTATTGACCTGGGTACATTCCTTAGGTGTCTTAACTTAAAGTAGTGAAAACTGAAGCTCAGCTGCCACTTTCATCCCTTTATAAGGGTCCTTCTAAGCCTGTTCACACCCTTTTTGCATAGCCTTGAGGGGCAGGCACATGGAAAGCTTTCAGCTATTTAACTCTAGCAAACTTGCCAACTGCTTCTCCAAAGTGCAGGACTGCTACGGAAGAAACGTCCTCTGCTCCCAGGAGCTAAACACTCCTTGAGCTTTCCTGTCCTCTAAACCAAGGATTTCTTTCTCCTGCCCTTCCTGAGCAAAGCTGCTGGACAGACTGCCCTGTTAGCTCTGTTCTCATCATCACTCAGCTACTGCTTTTTATCATCGCCTGAACAAGCTTTATATTTCCCCTTAGAGGGTTCATTAACGCAGAGACAGGGGAGCCTTGTTCCAGCTATCTCTCATCTTACCTAAACATCTGCCAAAAAATGATCACAGTTTTGCCATTTAAATTAATTACCATCTAACAGTTGACATAATTAACAGAGATACAAGCAATCTACAGCCGGAAGAAGAGCTGACATTTCAGCTTCCATACTTTCCTTTCTGGACTGAGTTAAGTGTCACCCACAAACAGCCTGCCCTATTTTGAAATGTCTTTCAGACTAACACAGTTCGCTCTTCAGGGATTGTCTGTGTCATCTTAAAACGCGTGTTGAGAGTTTCCTCAGGCTTGATGTCAACCAAGGGCCAGCCTTCAGTCTTTCTTTTGTTTCCCTTCTCTCATCAACACAAACCTTTTCTATTCAGTAAATATCTGAAGTCCATCAGCCTATAAGTCTGTGCACCTGTGTAACACATTGTCATCTCCTTATAGTACCTTCTCCTTCTGGCACTGTGCATGCATGGAAAAGGCCAGGATCTAAGACGCGGAGTCTGAATGTGCAAAGACTGAAAAGTATTATTTCAGGGAAGAAGTAGGAAACATGAGCTAAGATCCCTTTGATTTGAGTGCATTGTGGGAGGACAGGTAGAATCACAGACAACTGCTGTCAACAGTGCAACCTGGGAGCAGAAAATTAAAACTCCTAACAAAAGATGCTATCCCAAGACAGTTTTTTGTAAATGCAGACCAATGGAAGATTATGAAACTGACACAGACATGTTTTACTGAAAGAGGATTAGAAATATCATGTTGGCCAAAGCACATATTCATATTTAGAGGAGAAAAGTCTGCTGTCAGTCATGAAAAATGGGGCGGGGGGGGGGGGTGATAGAGGAAGAGCATGCTTCCAATTTCTTGCTTAAAATTTGTTCCTGTCAAAAACTTAGACACCCAGAGGGCTAGTTACGGGGTTACAAATGAAAACAAAAGGACAAGAGTTGACTAAATTTGAAACCACCTGACATGTTCCAAGGACACATTTTATAAAATTAATGTGAGAATTTCTCATGACTATAACTGCCATTAAACTTTCTTGCCCCACGGAAAAGCTGCAGGTTGGAAAATAGTCTGCTACAAGAGACTAAAGGTATAGCGTTAACCCCTAGGTCTTTACTTTGCTGACATTTTACCACATCCCTACATGTTTTCCTAACTGTAGTGCTGAAAACTATTCAAAATGATATGGTTAAACTTGCATATGTGTATGCAGTATTAGAATTCATGCCACTGTGTGAAATCTATAAAGTCTAAATGGAGTTATATTATTTATAGATGTCAAAAGAGCAACACTTAACCTTAATTTAAAAGTGCCTTAGAAAAAAAGATGTCTTACTAAGGATACTTTTTTTCACTAATTTAGGTGAAGAAGGAGGCAGCAGGTGAGAAAAAATAAGTGGTGACTCTTTTCCGGTAAATATTACGTTTTCAAGGAAAAGTGAATCAACCAGTTTTCAGATTTTAAAAAGGAGTATATCTATAGATCTTCTTTTGTTTGATTGTTTTCAACTCATTTTGAAATAAAGAAATTCTCAAAGTGATGTGTTTTATTTTCTTCAGAAATATAGTTTCATCATGAAACAAAACTGTGACAAGTCTTATTAACAAAGGCCTGGATCCTGTAAAGATTTATGTACATGTTTCAGTTACAATATTTGGCTATTCTCATTGACTTTGATAAACCTTTTCAATATCCAAGATTTTCTGTGTCTACACAGAGTATATATTTCAGTGTGTGTGTGCACTTCCTTTTCTTACATTTTTAAATTTTCTGCCTCTCTCCAAAGTTGATCTTTCCAATTCTGAAGCTGGTTAAGTCTATGCTTCACTTTGTTTATCCCCAAAAAATCACATTTCCAGAAGACCTTATGTAAATCAGAAAGGTAGTTAGCAACCAAAAGATAATTTCTCTAATACCGATGACAATCTAAGAATACTACTTGTTGGGGAAGTTTCCCGGCTGCTACATGAGAAGCACCTGTGCCTCATCAAGACAGGTGCTGAGTCATGTTGGTTGGCCGGAGACCACGTGACCTATGGGAAGCTTAAAGGCGGGGCACTCCCAAGAGGGAGTGGGGCATTTCTCTCCTGGAGTTTGGAGTGGCAGGAGTCCCCTAGAGAGTGAGAGTTGGAGCTCTCTGTTGGACTAAGATAGCAGTGAGTTTAGAAGAGCCTTCTGATTGTGGAATACGTTGTGGTCGCAACAGCCGTTTAGTTGCGACCCATTGGAAGAAGACACGGGCAGTCCGCGACATCTGGTGACCCCGATGTGATTCGTCGAAACGCGAACTGCCTGGACCGCAGGGTGAACTGCGGTGGAGATAAAACCCAGCGAAGCTTGAGAGCAGCAGGAGCTGCGGATTGACCAGTTTGGACCTAGACACCTGGAACAAGGTGAGCCACTGGGAATGGACATGAGACAGAACTCTGTAAAGGAAGGCCAGACTTTTGCATTTCTTGAATCTGCGATAATGGCTGCGGGGGCCAATATAAGAAGCAAGGATCTATATAATTTACTTAACTGGGCGGCGGAGCGTGAAGACCTAGTGAGTCTCAATACGTCCTTTAGCCTTGAGCTATGGAAGAAGTTGGGGGATAAGTTGCTTTATGAAGTAGTCTTTGAGAATAAGGACTCGACCAAAACCGACCTGTTGCGTACATGGGGGGCCTTGGATAATATAATTCAAGCAACAGATTACGTATCAATGGGCAAAGGTTTTGAGGAAGATGACGAACTGTCCGAGGGAGGACTGGCTTCAGACAGCACGGACAGTGAATCGGGTCTATCTTCACTGTTCAAGGAGATCAAGGAAGTTGCGGGGACTGTGCAGGGACTTTGCCCCACCCTGCAGGAGGTGTTAAAACGTCCCCCACCCTTTGCCCCAACAGCCCCCTCTTCCCCCGTTATTATGCCTACGGCTCCGCCATTTGAGCAATTGGCCCCACCCTTGGCAACTTCATATCCCGCGGTATCTGGTTATCCGGCCCAGGTAGGTTTGGTGCAGCCAATAATACTACAGCAAGTTATGACAGTACTGCAAGGTATATCCCAGCAGTTAGCAGCTGTAGTGGAAACGCTGCAGCAGGCCATGACCCATCCTGCAGCAAGAGAGACTGCAGGAGAAACCTCTCAGCAGGCCATGACCCATCCTGCAGCAAGAGAGACTGCAGGAGAAACCTCTCAGCAGGCCATGACCCACCCTGCAGCAAGAGAGACTGCAGGAGAAACCTTTGAAGCAAGTGATAGTTCTGCTGGGAAGTTACCAACTGCACCTAGACCAAGGAGAAAGTCGCCAGAATCTGCCTGTTTATTGGAATCAGACCCCTTGGGAGCGACTACAGTAACAGTTCAGCCTCATGACCCAGTTCGCTTCTGGGACGAGGTTAGAACAAAAGCAATAGAGGCCAGGGACTGGGACCTGGCTAAAGCTCTGGGGGTACCAGTTAACAATAAAGAATCATCTATAACAGAAATGAGGGGAGGGCCTAGTGCGTTCCCCGTGGCACTAGCCCTTCCGGGTTCCCTGCGTGTTAGGAAGCAGAAGTGTTATAGATGTGGAAACCTGGGACATATAAAATCGGAATGCCCAGGACGAAAGGGTCAAAGGCGGACAATAAATACCGGAAAAGTTAATGGCTCGGTTAATTGCCATAAATATGGAAAACAGAGATGTTACAGGTGCGGGAAAATAGGCCATATTGCTAGGCAATGCAATTCAGAGGTTTACACTAACGGCTGGCTGAGAAATAAAAGAATGAGAAAGTCTATGCAGATGCATAATGGTTTGGACAAAACTTTTGCGGGAGCGTTATGGCAGCCACAGGTTGATCAACAGAAAAAGCAGCCACAGCAGCCAAGGTGGATGTATCCGTCGTCGCCGGATCAATGGATATACCCGCCGTCACGTTACGGCAAAAAATGAGAATGACTTACAAACGGCGACGGAAAATGGAATTGAAATGTTGGAAACCCAAAAGGCTGCGAGGCAATTTTTTTTTTTAAAAAAAGAAAAGGGGGAATTGTTGGGGAAGTTTCCCGGCTGCTACATGAGAAGCACCTGTGCCTCATCAAGACAGGTGCTGAGTCACGTTGGTTGGCCGGAGACCACGGGAAGCTTAAAGGCGGGGCACTCCCAAGAGGGAGTGGGGCATTTCCCTCCTGGAGTTTGGAGTGGCAGGAGCCCCCTAGAGAGTGAGAGTTGGAGCTCTCTGTTGGACTAAGATAGCAGTGAGTTTAGAAGAGCCTTCTGATTGTGGAATACGTTGTGGTCGCAACAGCCGTTTGGTTGCGACCCATTGGAAGAAGACACGGGCAGTCCGCGACAACTACTATTAGCAATACCAGTAGGATTAAACAATGCCTTCGTGAGTAAATTCAGCAGTCTAATCAAACTGTCTCGGACCCAAAGCTACAGCCTCCTTAGTTATTTCTGAAACAAACACAAACCAAAGATTTTTGTCCTTGCTTTTGCAGTAAACTCTGGATCTAAGAAATTTAATTTCTGCCTTGTATTTCAGATACATGTTAGCTTTCTTTAAAAAGCTGCTTTCATGTAACTCACATGGCATTTGTGAGTGACAAAATAACTAGTGCACAGATTTCTAGGAAAAAAAAAAGTGCTTTAATAATACCTCATTTGCCAACTTAAATACACTTTTGGCAAGATTTCTTCACTCGGAAAAAAAAAAAAGCACAAGATACAGTAAGGTTCATAAATTATGCAAGGAGTTACAGTCACTGTATCTTAGTACATTCTTCATTCATATAGTTTATCATTAAAGAAAGAACTGATAACCAACGTTTTGTTAGAACTTTTTAAATTTTTCACAGCTAGGCTTTAATTCAGAACGCCTCATGATCATACTACTTATGCCTTATAAAACAGACCTCTATTAGATTTCCTCTTTAGCCATTGCTGTTCTGAATTCCAGTTTTATGGTTTGTTCTCAGGTTGTGTGAATAAGAGACATCATACCATGTATAAGCGAAGAAAAGAACACATAAGCATTTCAAAAAAAGCTTCAAGTTGAAACTAAAAACACAAGAAGAACTAAAATGTCATTTTAAGGTTGGATTACATTTCTATGTTTTCTAATTCTTGGTCTGATATGCAAATTCCTTACCTGTTATGCACAGTACACAGAACTTCTCACATGAAACATAAAACACAGACAAAAGAGTCTCCCTTTAAATTTACAAAATCAAAAATTATAAAAGTTTAACAGTAAGAACATTAACACTTTTTAAAGACTCTTCCTTACTAAACTTCCATTTAAAGACTTTTCACCATTTTCATACTGAGAAGCTTGTCTCTGAAAAGTTTTTAATTGGTCAGTACAAAAGCACAAGTAGTTGAAAAAAAAATAGCTATTATAGTATAGCACATCTTCTATTCTTTGCTATTCAAGGTATCATTCTGTGGCTCATCTTGTCATGATCCAAACATCTTCTACATAATAGTAATTGCACTTCCCTAAAGATACACAGAAATGGTTGCATTTGTCATCCTCTTAGGTAAAGACATTTCTTCCTTTTTTATTATTTTTATATTATATTTTATTTCATTCAAGCTGATTGATTTCTGGTGCATGTCATCTTTTTTTGAGACAGAAGGGATATCATAACTGTGGCCTTTGTGCCAGTGAAAGCTTTTTAAGAGGGGAAAGTCTAGTCACTAGCCATTTGTTTTATTAGCGTTCTTTATGGGTTATTTACAGATAAGGAAATTGTCAGACAGAATAATCAACGTTATTGCAACTATTGTCAGCCACTGCAGCGGATCTCATGACAGTATTAGTTAAACTTCTAGGAATTTGCACAGCTACAATGAGTCAGTTGAGCTCAGGTTATAACATGATAATAACTAGACGTTTATCTTAATCACTGGCCCAACATACACGCTGTGGGTTCTGAGTATAAAACTACAGCTGCTTGAAAACAGATGAAATTCACTGGATGACTCCATCAAGATGAATAGAGTCATAGTAGCAGTAGTTACAGTCATATCAGTAGTTCTCAAGAGCTTTGATTTATAGATGTCTAATTATTTTCAGTGAATGTGCAGGCTTAAGTATAGCAAATTGAAACCAAGCGACAGTTGCCTCACTCTGTAAGTTGCCTGTTACAGGCTTTGAACATGGTCTCTGATCCCAGTTAGAAAGCACTACTAAGCACTTAGACAGGAAGACATCTAAAAAACTCGTTACTTTCTCAGTACCATAGTTTGGACACCTGGTATATGCTAAAGAGACTTAACCTCTAAAAAGGTATGGTTACAGCTAACATTTGCAGGGAAGAGGCAAGAGTCCTGGTCTTCATTTTCTGGATGAAAAGTTGAAATGTTGCAAACATTTTTTTAAGTAATAAATTATTAGATCTCATTTTTCAAATTGTATTGCAATGACTTGGTGATACAGAAAATCGTTCTGCTTCTGCATTCAGGCTTATGATTGTCTACTTTATCTGGAGTATTATATCCACACAGAAATTGTAAGAGAATAAAGGAGGAGGGGGCAGAGGAGATTTATTTTCTTTTTGTTTGTTTCAGTAGCATTTGACAATTCACTGGGCTGGTTTTTTTATGTACTACACTTTGCAGACCGTGTCAAGGCAGCTTGCAGACAACTCATTTTTTATTTAGGAAATGTATGCTTAATGGCTTTAGTGCCTGGAGTTTCATCTGAATCAAATTTTGTGTAGTGCCAACTTTGGTTTCATTTCATTTGGAATCTGACAGAAAAGAAGTCACAGAGGGGAAAACAACAAAACCCCACATTCCTTGTTTATGTCCTTTCCCCCAGCCACAATTGAGGCAGACTATGAATTAATTATGAGTCCATATGAAGCCAATACCTTCGGGTCTGAGGTTTTTATGTGTTTTGATGTTTTATTACAATATTATACTCAGTGATTGTATTTCCCTTGGTTTTGCTTACATTCAGAACTGCAAAGATCTACACGCATGTGTTTCTCAGGGTTTTTTTTAAACAGATGAGTTATCTGAACCTAGTTAATTTTAGTGCTAAGTATCTTCATTTGGTACAAATTCAAGTACTTGCTCTGAAAAAGAAAAAAATAATATCAAAGGGGAATGCTGAATAGCTTATTTAGGTCTAAGAACTGCTATCCCCCTGCAGGTCCAAATGAGCTCTGGGAATTAATACTTTCTTTATCTCTGGAAATAAATACAGAACTGTGACATTAATTATGAATGTGTCTTTATGGAAAGTACGGATCAAAAGAGAGTATATACAAATAATTATACAGCAAATGTATTCAATACTGTCCCAGAAACAGATGTAAATCACATTGTAACCTCACAAAAGAGCAGTAAATAATGAGGTTACTGTTAAAGAGGAACATGAATCATTGAATTAATGATCACAGTGCTACAATATTTGTTACCATACAGTCAAATACCAGAGACTTGTGTCCAAGAACCCAGGTGCAGTTTACATCCTTAGGATACAAGTCTATTGACTCAGAAGGGTTTCAACAATCTTGTAAGTAATTGTCTCGCAACTCTTCAAAACATCTTCTAAAAGAGGTAACAATAACCTTAAAAGATCTAGAACAGGAATATTGAGTTTATGTTGGAAATGAAGTCATGCCTCCGCGACATCAAACACTCCTCGGCTTGTCTACCGTATCTCGCATAATCAGTTCCTTCTACGCAGACACTGATACTGCAACTCTCTGCACAGAGGTTCAGCTGATGCAGCACAGACAGCTACAGGACGGAGGCTCAGATCTGCTAAACATTGTTGCTAAGCTGAAAGAAAGTCAGTAAGCTAAAGCCACTCCAGCTAGTAAAAGCAAAAACAGTGTAGTTGTTGAGATAATGAGTGGGTCAAGTATTCAGAAGGAAAAATACTGACATAAAAGGATATAAAGCCCTTAAGCTGTGTATATCCTGTGTCACAGAATGACACAGTGTCAGACCAATAGAGGCCAGTTCAATAAAAGTCAGGGGCAATTCGACCAGTCTACCAGTTTCCTAAGACAAGACTCTTGTATCCGACCCGCCTGCCCACCCTGGGCAGCCCGCGACATTGGAGAGTGTTTGCCTAACATGTTCAGGGACCCCACTGGCATCCTCCCTTACATTATATCAATTATAAAGTTTCTGGAAATTTATATTAAAATAACAAATTTTATTACTGGTGCTCGTGACAGGATAGATAGGGACTGACTGTGAAAACAGATTTGATTTAGAACAATATAAACTAGAACTGATCAGTGATAATACTAAATAGCTAGCAAAATGTTAGTAAGTAAATGCGCATAACACAGAGCTCTTACCCAACAGGTGTCCCAACTCGGGGGGGGAAGAGAGGTCCAGCCCATCGACTGATCCCAGATGTTTCGATGGAAGTCTTCGCCCCTAATATCTCCCTTCTTTTTTAGCCATTTTATACTATTTCTTTACTTTCAGGTGGAGCTTGAGTGATTTTAGTCATACATATTACAATGACATTATAATGAGCAAAGTTCAGCTTCAGGGCACGATCTCACCATTGTTGGCTGAGGAGGCAGTTGCGATCCATCTTTATTGACAGCAGCTATGCTGTTATCTTACTCTTTATCTCTGATAACAGGGACAAGACGTGGTACCTCCGCACCACTCTACTCCCTGTTTCAGGGATATTGCACGTTCCATCTGGCCAGATGCAGGCCTTACCCGTTCACACATCCGTTCCCGCGCACTCTGTTCCTGGGAACAGCAACTGTGTATCACCTCAAAGCTGCTCTAATATTACAGCTCATTGTTGAAGATGTAAGCTGAACTTTGGGGGACAATATTGTCCCATTCCCCCAATTTCTATCATTTTTCCACAATCCTGTTTTCGTTGCACATAGTAAAAGACCTCAACCAAAAGTCACCTAGTGAGCTGAATTACCGATAGCATCCTACCACAAGCGGTGTAGGACTATAAGCTTTAGCGAGTCTTTGGGTTTGATGTAAGCCAGCAGTGTAAAATTTGATAGCGTGTCATACTGAGGAGGTAAGACTACATCATATAGACATGCTTTTTGAGTTTCATTTCATGAATTTAAGTCTCTCTCAAGGAAAACATGGCCTTGATTTTTAAAGAGAAGCAGTAATAATATTAGAACGCCTTAATACTAACAGCAGCATCTTGTCCAAGCTGGCAAGGACCTTGTAAGCAGAGGACTCAGAATAGCTTTGTGAATAGCTGCCATGACAATACAGCATTGTGCTTGACAGTAGCATGGAAGAAAAGTACACTGCAGAATGCCTTAAGTGTCTGCAATAAAGAGGATTTTTTAGACATGTTTAAAATATGCCTGTATGTTATTTTCCAAAAGCAGAAGGAGCATGCCAGAAGATTCAGCCCACAAAGATCACAGCCTAGCCAATGTTTAGATGGCCCCTATATGGTAGGATTGAAGAGGGCAAAATAGTTCATATTTTGGCCAAAATAAAATGCTTTGCTGACATATTTAATTTCAAGAAGTTTTGAAAGTCCAAATCAGCCACCTACCAATTGCAAGTCTCAAACCTTGGAATTCAAAAAGTGACTTAGAAGTGAGATAGACAAAATTTCATATGAATTCATTTTCAGAAGTGCAAATATTTTTGAGATGGGACAGTAAGAAGCTCAGTGGTTTAAGAGTAAAAATACTAACATAAAAGGGTAAAAAGCTTCAAGAAAAAAAAAACGAAACAAGAAAAGCAGAGATTAAGACAGCAACTCAACAGCATGAAGAGTTGGCCTATACCAACAAGCAATAGAGGCTAATACCTCCCCACTTGATGGGCAACTGCTGGGCTGGCAGACATTCCCTTGATTGGACCTGGTGAATATATTAATACTTAGCCTCCTAGGTCATAAATATTAGCTATCTATTGTATGCAGTCACCAACAGGCAACTGCTGCAGAGCCTCTGTGGCTGGTAAAAGATGCCAAAGTGGCCCAAGGTGGGTGGAAAGAGAGCTCTCAGCAGAGTGTACTGATGTCCTGGGTGTATCTTATTTTCTTTCCAGTTAAATTAACCTTGAATTATTTAAAAGACGATGAGATAGCAAATCCATATTTTCCGCGTCCTATTATTTTAACTGTTAGGAAATAATCTAAGAGGAAGGCGGCACCACACTCTCACTACTTTCTCTTTTTTAAATTGCAAGGTGTTATAAATATACATATATAATTTAGATCTTACGCTGTAGTCCACCCTGTTGAGTTAAGAAGTGAATGCAATTAATGGTAGTACTGGAGTAGATTCATTTTGGATATTTATTAGGAAGAAGAACGAAAGATAGAACTAGACTTAACAGCTGGATAGGAAAAAAGTCAATCCTGGGCATAATTGCTGCAGTAGTAGCAGAAGATGTCTCTAATCTACTTTCTCCTTCTACATCAGTCATGCTTCGAAAATTCAGTGATTAGCTCTTATCAGTCCTTTCAGAGAGTGCTGAAAAAAGTTAGGAGACTACTCTCGGGATAAGATTCTGCTTTCTGAATTTCAAGCAGATTCGTGACTTTTGCTGAAGAATGGTCTGACTTCAGCACTGAAGCTCGATGGAGGAAATAGAGATTAGATGTTGTACTTGCTGTTTTTTCCCACCAGCTCTAGGTGGCCTTCAACCAAGCTTAGGATGTTTGTTTCTTCACTCTCTGAAGCTCTAGTTCTCTGAACACACTGCATAAAGATCCTCATCAGCCTTCATAATTCTCTCTGAGACCATTCACCTACAGTTCAGGATTTTGAGTGTGTGAAATTATGGAAACGTGCAAGATGTTGCAGGACTGGAGCCTGGCCTAATCCATATTCTCGGAGATAGAAGAACTAATTTGTTTGGCTAATTTCAAGGACAAGCCATCAACACTAAGACAAATGTGTATATATATAAAATACACATAAAAATCCACATAGATAAAAACTTGTTGATTATTATTGAAAGTCTTCTTGCTTCAGACTTCATGAAGACAAAATTAAAACAACAACAAAACAACAACAACACAACAACAACAAAACAACAACAATCAACAAACCAACCATCTTTATTCCACGGAAATCTTAAATATTTATTACAAATTGATTGGACTGAATCACTTGGGGAATCAATAATTAATTAGTAGAAATGTTTCAGATCTCTCGTAAATATCAAAGACTTTGAATAATGACTTTACAAATCTAGATCAGCACAAGTCATGAAGGCTTTAAACATTGTGGGAGGTGGAAACATGATAAGAAGTTGAGAACTATAAAATTTATTGAAAATGAATCAAATATGTTTTGATTCTATACTGCCTTGTTATGAAGGAGATTAATACTGTAAACATGATGTAGCATGGATCTTCTGACACTCACCAGAGTTAACGGCTTTAATGATCTAGAACCAGGCCTATAGAAAGGTCACAGTATTGATTATACACAGTTCAGGTATCATTAGTAGCACTTCAAAGCAAGTGAGCTAGTAGTTGACATTAGAAAGTAAACTTATCTTTGCTTTGAATCTTATGAAAAACTTATTAAAGGTTTCTAAAGTACCATTGTATGTGAGCAAATGAGTAATACTCTAGAGAACTCAGGTCAAATGTAAAAAAAATTCTCCCCAAGCCCCCACAGGAGACTGAAAAAATGCAACAATAAAGACCTCATTATGTATTCTTGAAGAGAAGCAAATTGTTACAACTGGAGTGTCATTGCTGACCATTTCTAATTATAAAATTTTAAAAAAATATATTAAAAAAAAAAACATAAGAAAGGCATTTAAATTAGGCAATATTACTTAAACCCTAGATCTGACAGTTGTCCTGCAAGGGCAGGGTATCCATGAAGAGTTTTTAACTGTATGCAAAAAGTAGGAGTTTTGCTCATAATTCATTAGATTGCTGTATAAATGCTGTGAAATATTGTTACAGTTCTTGAAACTGATATTTTCATAAAGAAAAACACAATAAAAAACAATTAGAATAGAAAATCTTGTCCAAGATAAAATGTTTTTATTAAACATAAGCACATATAAATCTGTCGTGGGTTAGGCCGATCCGGCAACTAAATCCCATGCAGCTCTCCCACTCCAGTAAAATGAAGAGGAGAAAAATGTAATAAAAGAGCTGAGGATCGAGACAGGAACATTGGAGCACCCACCAACCACGGTCCCGGGCAAAAGAGGCTGTTTTCTTAAAGCAAAACTATTTATTAACAGCTACCTACAAAGAGAAAAGCATACAAAAACGGTTACTTGAGAGGATAACAAGAAAACAAGGCCAGGTCTTAAAATCACAACTCCCCCGCCTTTGCCTCTTCTTCCCGGCTCTACCTCCACCCAAAGCGGCGCAGGGGGGCAGGGAATGGGGGAGTGCAGGTCAGTTCATTCCATGTTGTCACTGCCGCTTCTCTTAAAGGAAAAGGAGTCCTTACACCATTGTCCCTTGCTCCAGTGGATCCCCTACTCACGGCGAAAGCGTGAATCCTGCCCGCTAGGAGGCAAATCCTTACCCCATCGGATTTGCCCCAAGTGCGGGCTTTACCAGTCCTGGGCTTTTAAGGAGCTGTAGCCACTCGCTCTGGCGTGGGTCATCAACAAACTTTAAATGCGCTCCGGCGTGGGTCGTCATATCGACCTGCAATGCGTCTCCCTACAGACTTAGATGCGTAAATGCAAAATGCGTAAATGCGCCTCGACCTGTGCCCACGATTCACAACAGTCTCAGGCTCAGGCATCTCCTTTAACAAAGCACCTCCCCATCGGCGGGGGTCATCCCACGGACTCTAGATGCGTACCGTGCTCAGGCTCTGGCATCTCTTCTCGACGTGGGTCCTCCCCGGGCTGCGAGTGGGTCTCTGCTTGCTCCACCGAGGACTGTTTGCAAAGGGGCTGCTGGCAAGGGGGACTCAGCCGCGGCACACGTTGTTCCGTTCCATCTTCACTGACCTCTTATCTGTGTGGCCGTTTCTCTCAGATTTCAGTCCTTTCTGGGTGAATTCGGCCCGGTGGGCGCCCCGGCAGCGGGGCTCTCCCCGAGTTCCCCAAGCGCCTCCACCGCCGCCATACTCGACGGGGCGGGCACCGGCCCGGCCGGGAGCCGGGAGCAGGGAACATGCCCCCCTCCCGTCTCCTTGCCCGTGGACAAAGGCACACCTTTCCGGTTCCTTTGTCCCGATGTAAATAGGGCAATTCGCAGAGGCGCGGATTGGCTCAAGCCCCGAGCGGGATGGGAGTCCGGTGTGATGGGCAGGTCCTGCCACCCGGACCTCCCCCCCCACTTCAAACCATAACAAAATCCCATTATTCTCCCATTGGTAGAAGACAGTGAACACACTGCAAATAACTAAACAGTTCACTGTCAAGTATGCTGTTTCTTGGATAATATAGATACGAAACAAATGCCTGTGAAATTGTAAGAGCAGGAATCTAAAATATATATTTATTTGCACCAAAACCAGAGGACAAACAGATGCTGAAGAACTCAGACAAGAATGAGAGAGTGAAAAAGTCCTTGAAGGAGAGACTGGTGACAAATCTAGCAACTCTCTACTTCATTCTACAAAAATAGCACCAGTACAATAACCACAGTAAAAGTCAGTATAGTTTAATTACACAATCATTTTCCATTTGTGTTTGTTGGTTTGTTTTTTTTTTTTTAACTAGGAGATTGCCAGTTTATATTTAATGGAAGTTAATAGTTATATAATCCCAATGCCTTTACGCTTACAGACTGTGCTTGAACATACATTCATGTATTTCTATCGTCTTAAACTGGTGCATCTGAATTTCGTCTTCTTTCCATTTCCGACTCTGTGAGTGTTTGTCAGCAGCATGATCCCCGTTATCACCAATTCTTAGAATCCAAGCATGAATACAGAGGTTCATAATGTTAGCCACGCTAAACCTAGAGTTGAACTGAAAAAGCACTTGATACCATTTATGCGGTTCTCAATTAAAGATTTTTTAGAACAGGGATTTCCTATCTTACCAGGAAATAACAGATTCCACTAAAATACTTGCAGTGTTTCATGGGCAACAGGTGTTACTAACATCTTAAATGGTTAATATTGTTATGTTACCCAACAATAAAGGTGTTAAAGTTTTTGTGGAAGAGTTTCATGAAGGGTTTAGTAGGCAGTAAGTGATTTACGCGTACCTAAAGAAACTAACAAGATGACCAGCCTTGAAGCTGTCAGGAGTGATTAAACAGGAGACTCTTTATCAAGAACTGTCTGCCCTTGGAGGGAACATCCCAGAAACTACATACACTTTGTAATCATGTTTTTCTGAACCGTGAACATGCAGTGACTTGGGGGAAAGGTAATTCCGGCAGGGGGAGATCGTGACCACCAACTCACAGACCACCTACCCTAAATACACCCCAGACCCAAAAGAAAGGGGTGGAGGAAGAGAACTGAGCATGCGAAGTCATTTACATGTAAAGCGAGAGAAAATTAACCAATCGTTTAAGAATATGTAAATATGTTATGAATTATGCAGGATTGTAGTGTATAACTAATTTTCTGTCCAGAAGCCGGGTGTGCCCAATAGGAGGAAATATCCCCCGTGCACCCAGCGCTGAAATGAAGAATGCCTGCTTTCTAAAACTCCAGAATGAGTCTTGGAAAGATCAATTTCCTTTTCAGGTATCAGCTGTAGCCCCTAGGAGGAATACAAGGGCTGTGGAGGGAAAGGAGAATGTTCGGTGGGAGGTACAGAAGGCCCAGCAGTACTTGTCAGCTCTAGCCCAGGGACCACCACTGACGTTCCCTTGGGTGCACCTGCACAGACTGGAACAGGTAAGATCCTTCACCGCAGAGATGGCAATGAGGACAAATCACTGTTGCCCAGAGGAGAATGAAAACCAGTCGTTTCAACAGAGGGATTGAGTAATAGGGAAAAGCAGAGTGAAATCAGCACTCACAGCAGCATTGCGCTTCTTACGTCTTTTATAGGTGACTCGCCAGCAGCAGGAGCAGAACAAGAGGAAGATGTTGACTTCTCTTTTAATTCTGAGGTACGATCATAGAATCATTAGGTCGGAAAGGACCCTAAAGATCATTGAGTCCAAACGTAAACCTGACACTGCCAAGTGCAGCCCTAAACCATGTCCCTAAGTGCCACGTCTACAAGTCTTCAGAACAGCTCCTAGGTCCTCGTACGGTGACTCAACCCTACACTGGTCAGCCTGTTCCACTACTTGACAACCCTTTCGGTGAAGAAATTCTTCCCAATAACCACTCTAAACCTCTCCTGGTGCAACCTGAGGCCTTTTCCTCTTGTGCTAGTACTTGCTTCCTGGGAAAGGAGGTTGATACCTCGCTACAACCTCCTTTCAGGTAGTTGTAGAGAGAGATGAGGTCTCCTGTCAGCCTCCTTTTCTCCAGGAAACAACCCCAGTTCTGTCAGCCACTCCTCATAGAACTTGTACTCTACACCCTTCGCCAGCTTCCTTGCTTTTCTTTGGACGCTCTCCAGCACCTCAGCGTCTTTCTGGTTGTGAACAGTGTTTGACGTGTGACCTCACTCGTGCCAAGTACACAGGAACAATCACTTCCCTAGTCCTGCTGGCCACACTATTTCTGATACAAGCCAGGATGCTCAGGGCCTTTTTGGCCACCTGGGCACACTGACGGCTCATATTCAGCCACCAGTCGACAAATACCCCCAGGTCCTTTTCCAAAAGGCAGCTTTCCAACCACTCTTCCCCTCCTCTGAAGGAGGCACTGGGGCCCCACTGGCCTCACTTGCTTTTGGGCTCATTTTCCTCTGCTGCTGCTTCCGCCATACGCTCCTAACTGGGGCCTTGAAATGCTGGTGCTGCAGGCAAGCGGTTCAGTTAGGACTGGGACAAAGTGAGGTCAAGCTAATGACCCAGGTCTCCAAGAAGCTGGCCTTTGAGCTGGAATTTGAGAACAGCATTGAAGCAGTAAAGCTTCACAACTGTTAACAATCCTCTGAAATCCTAGAAGGCTGGTGCTGTGAAGATATTGCTGGTTTTCCACCACACAGCTCTCTTCTCCGGATCTGGTCAGTGTCAAACGGTCGCCCGTAGGGCCTACAGTCTAGACGCTTAGCTGCTTCTGCCTAGGCCCTCTCTGTCTTGGGCAGGTGTCCTTCCGCCCCTTTTGAAAGCTCTGCTCAACAGAGATGCTCAACACGCTGCCGGTGTTTCCCTTTTCGTTCTTTCCGTCACCTTGTACCATGTTACGCACTTTGCCTCGAGCGGGAGCTTTGTGCGTGGAAAGGGGTCGAGGAGGAGTCTGTGCCAGTTCTCACGCATGTCTTTTAAATTATGCAGATCATTTCTGAAGGTCCAAGGGAAGTGTCGGCCAGCGTGCGGCTTCCAGCTGTGGACTGACACGGAGGGTGCACACAGTCCATTGCAGATGAGCGCAGCAATGGTAATTTCCTGACGGACTGGACGGTTAACTTTGTGAGCTTCCCTGGAGTGAAGTGGATGATGAAGACCAGAGTGGAACCAGCACTCACAGCATCTCTTGTCTCTTGGCAGGGGCCCGGGCAGGGAACTGATCCTTTCTTGGGGGTTTTGTGTAAGCCAGGGTGGTTCCGTGTGCGGCTAGCTGTGATGAGGGGGCTGGGACGAAACAGCACTGCTGCCTTGGGTGGCTGCCTGTTTGCACCGCTTGAAGTTACAGTGCAGGGCTGCGCTCAGGTGGTCTTAGTGCACTCAACAACTTTGCAACAGGAGTAGACTGAGTGACCTGCGAGTGACTCGCCTGGTGGGTACGATTAGAAGGGTCACTAACTGTGAACTCGCTTGGTCTTTGATTGGTGAAGGGTGTGTGCATTCCTTTCAAAAAGCTGCTTCTCAAGTTTCACGGAGCACCTCTGTTTGCTTCTTCTCTTGGGTTTGGCAAAACAGAGTGTATGCTGACGCAGAAAGGGTAGGCATACTGGAGTGTTGCGCTGGTGCTTTTTTGGAATCCCTCATCCCCTCATCCTTGTTACGGCGTTGCAAAGTCACTCGTGGAGGAGGAGGAGCTTCTAACCCTGCTGGAGTAGCCTACAAGTGACTCAAAGAGCGTTCAGAGTCCTTGAGAGAGGAGGAGGAGGAGGAGGAGGAGTGTTTTGGCAGCGTTTCGGAAACGCTGTAGGAGATCAATATAGATGTAGGAGAGGGGCCAGTATAAAAGATGAAGGCGTAACATGGGTTTTGGGAGTCGAAGTGAGAGTCAAAGCAACCCGCTCCTTTTTATCAAACCGAAGCTGACTACTGGGGATTCTTGTGCTTTGGCAGCTGCAGGAATTGAAAGAACAGCATATCCGGACTGAGTGTTACGCCGAATCCCCGAAGAACGCCATAAAGAACAAGGAGGAGGAACTAAT
Organism: Tauraco erythrolophus; assembly: GCF_009769465.1. Taxonomy (NCBI): domain Eukaryota; kingdom Metazoa; phylum Chordata; class Aves; order Musophagiformes; family Musophagidae; genus Tauraco; species Tauraco erythrolophus. The sequence goes on from NC_141468.1 coordinate 50,363,508, forward strand.
CCCTTCCAGGAACCTGCAGGGTTTTCTGGCCACGGCTTGTGGAGCCGTGGCTACTGCAGAGCTAGAAGAATACATGCAACCGTAAGGACGTAACACACCGGAGCAAGGCTTCGTTTTTTGCGGTTGTGTGAAAACAACAGCACTGCCTTCTTGCATCACAGCGAGATACTAATAAACGATTTTCAAACCATTTTTGTTTTAGATGAGGTTCTTGCACACTCTACTTTTGGGATTGGTGCTCTTGTGGACGGGTGCGATAAGGCCTGTACTTCTTTTTCAGGCTCCAAGTTGGAAAGGCCAGGCTGCAAGCCACAGCCCAGCAAGAAGCCAAGACCATGGAAGCCCTTCAGAAAGACCTGAAAGTCTTAGTAAGCTGTCCAGAGCTCTCCCTTTTCATGAGCTACACAGCCTAGAACCATATTCACATGGGGAAACTTTCAGATGAGAGAGCCTACGAGAGATCACTTCCTCTGTTCTACTGACTATCGGCTGCTCTGAAAGCCCTGCTGGCCCGTTCCCCAGCTTGCCGGCTTTGAGCTGACCCATGAGACTACAGCAAGTCCTACTCAACGCTGTCTTTGTTAAGGAGTTTACAGTAATGCACTGGCTTCAGTGGTTTCTGCTTAGAGCAGTCATGAGGTTGAGACCTTTGATGGGTAGGCTGTGTGCTGTGGTCAGGAGGGAGATGTGTGGTTGAGAGCTGCGAGAGGAGACTGGACTTGGGAGATCAGTGCCACCTTCTTTGTGGAGAACACCGTCTGCTCGTTCTGCATACGGATCCTACTCCTGTGCTCTGAGTGTGATGCATCTTTTCTATTTTGAAAACCTGGGAGCAAAAGCAAGGAAGTGAAGAAGCTGGCCCAGATGAAACGCCAATCAGAAGCGCTTCTGGACATAACACGGGGAAGAAACGTGGAAGAGCAAGCCAGGCATGGCTTTTTCGTGCTTTAGAGACATACCACGTTGAGTAGAAGTCGAGCTTTACTGAACTCTAACGTACAAGCATGAACATCACCATTTTTGAGCAAATTCAAGCCTTGCATTCGATCTTGCAAGGTGCTTCTGTGCATGAGCCCATGGTTTCAAAAAGCTGCAAAAGGTCTTGCAAAGGCAGGCTGCCTGCAGTCCTCCTGAGAGGGAAGGAAGTCTTTTCTTCCTCTGTTCAGGTAAACTTTGGGCCCTCCAAGTGATGTGTCGCACTGGAGGGCCGGCTATTCTCAGGAATTCCTGGCCTGTCAAGCAGGTTACAGAGGAAGCACACCATGGCTGTGCTGCTTACGTTAGAGTACGTGAAAAAGGCTGACTTGCTTTGTGCTTCACGCTTAAGTACTTACCAGGCAGTGTAAGTAAGTAGTGCAAGTAGTGTAAGTAAGTAGTGTAAGTATTATTCTATTATAAGTATTATTATTCAGCCATTTTTCCTCATCTTCCAATTTATATAACAGCCACCACTGATTGCAGTCTTTGACTAAAGTTTTCTTATTTACGTTTCCTCCCAGGGGACCCCCAGTATCTTTCCAATGGGCCAGGACACATCTTAACCGACTCTTTTTCCAAATTCCTGGGCAGGGCAAGGCCACGGACAGGAGATATCTCTTCCTAGGAGGAGATATCTCCCATGCATCCAGCACTGCAATAAAGAATGCGTGCTTTCTAAAACTCCAAAACGAGTCTTGGAAAGTTCCGTTTCCTTTTCAGGTATCAGTTAGAGCCATAATTTTAAAAATAGAAATGTTTTAGTAAGGCTAGCAGGCCAGCTCTGTTTAAAAGGTAAAGAGAGATGAAGTTCTGATGAATGTATAGGGAGAAACAAATCTATTGTGCATTTGCCTTCCTGAGCAAATGTTATCCACTTTGCCATATTCATGCTATCTAACATCATAAATCCGGCATCATTCCCAGCAGCCTTAAAATTATTTAAGGAAGGACCTCTTCACCTGTGATAGTTTGATGGGGGGGGGTGTTCTGGTGGCAGGGGAGGGGATTTGCTCCCTGTGCCACCAGATCTGAGTCCCATCCCCCCCCGGGGGGTTGAGCCAAATCGGTGCCTCTGCGAATTGCCCTATTTAAGTTGGGACAAAAGGGCAGGAAAGAGCTTTTTTCTCAGGAGCGAGGAGAGAGCAGGAGGGTGCTGCCCTCGCTCCCGGCTCCCGGCCGGGCGGCTGCCCGGGCCGGGAGCCGGTGCCATGTGCTCAAGATGGCGCCGGGGGAGCCGCATGGGGGGGGGGGGCTCGGGAAGCGCCTTGCTCCCGGCGTGCCCGCCGGGCCGAGCTCCTCTACAGGAGATTAAGATCTAAGAGAAAACAACCACAACGACCAGGTCAGTTAAGGATGGAGCAGGAGGAGGTGTGCTGGAGCTGAGGTTTCCCTTGCAATCGGTGTGAAGATGGCGGGTAGCCCCCCTGCAGCCAGGGTGTACTCGGCGGAGCAGAGACCCACTCGCGGCTCGTGGAGAAACCCACGTTGGGAAGGAGATGCCTGAGCCCAGGAGAGGTCGTGGAGCAGGGGATGCGCGACCAGGTACTGTTAATAATGAGGCATGGAATGCACGACGAGGTCGTGGAGGCATCTGGAATCCGTGGGATGACCCACGCCGACGCGAGTGGCAGCAGCTCCCTAAGAGGACGAGACTGGTAAAGCCCGAACTGGTACAATCCATGGGGAAGGATTGCAATCCTGCGGGCAGGACTCACTTTGGAAAAGGTTGGGGACTTTTTTCTTCATGAGTAGGGGATCCACCGAAGCAAGGGAAAAATGGTGTAAAGACTCCTCCTCCTTTAAGAAAGGAGCGGTAGTTAACAACATGGATGAACTGACCTGCACTCCCCATTCCCTGTTCCCCTGCGCCGCCGGGGGGGTGGTTGAGCCAGGAACGAAAGGAAACGGGGTGGGGAGGTGTTGTTTTAAGATCTGGCCTTGTTTTCTCTTTTCTCCTCTCAAGTAACCGGTTTCGTTCCCTTATGTCTCCTGTTAAGTAACTGTTAATAAATTGTTTTGTTTTATGAAGAAAGCCTGAGTCATGTTTTGCCCGGGACCATGGTTGGTGGGTGCTCCCTCTCGGTTCTTGTCTCGACCCTCAGTCCAAAAAAAAAAAAACCACGACATCACCTCATGTCTAACAACTGCTAATCCCCCAGAAACTAATAGTTTGTTCACTGATGAATCCATCCTCACAGGCAATACTATACTCAGTATTCACCTTCACCCTTCATTAACACCATTTAGTTACATGCTTCTATCCTTTCATATCAAGACTATTCACATTAACCATTGTTGCCTTTTAAAAAATTATACTCTTGGTTGATGAGAAAAAAAGCTATTTTTGGAATCTAAATATTTATGTGTATATGCGTATTGATATAACTGGAATATATCCATATGCCATTAACTCTTACTTGTGCAGGTTACACATTCTGCTGACAAGTATTACGATGCAAATAAACAATAGGAGTCAGAGGATCTGTATCTAAAGAGTAGAAGGTACCCAAACCCCAGCTCCTTTTGCAAGCCGAACAGCTGAGACTTCTGCAGCACCAGGGTGCAGAACCTAGGAGGTGTTACAAACAGCTCATGTTGTTTCCTCTTCTAAATTTATGCACTATATTCCTTCTAAGATTAATCTGAAGAACTTTGTAAACTCCTCCTTTCTATCATACACACTCACTCAAACATTGGCACTTTTATTTTTTAATCATCCCTTTTACTGGCTTTGGGAGAAGTTACGCATATTTTTGTCTAATCTTTGTAAATAAGAGCCTAACTGCCACAGAAACAGCACACACCAGTAAGTCAACTGCCAGAGGAATTTGCCAGGCAGGGTAAGAAAGAGTTTTCAAAAGGATTTCTCTGAGGTCATTGCTCCCCAAACAAAGATATTTAATTACAGCTATTGAGATAAAAAGTATGCTACAATGACCTTAATTTGAAAGCTGTATTTGTCACTCTCTTCTCTCCTTCTTCTTTCAGTTTAGGCAACAAAACTGCATTTCCATTATAATATATTTGGAAAGGCATCTTTCTCTCTGGTTTTCCTCTTCCTCCTCTCTTTCCCAAAGATCATCAGTCAAAGGCATTATCAGCAGCTATGCACAGAAGACATCACAATGTTATGTTATGTCTCAAGTAAAACAAAACACAAGGATACAACTTTCCTTGTGATTTTGTGATACTTGCATTTTTTTTCAGACATCCAACAGCATAAGCTATCAGACTTCTGACAAGGCAGGTATTCCTCACATAAATCATATATGGCAGTAAGTTCAGTGCTCAGTTTACCTTTGATCTGTGCATACTTCGCAAACCTGACACATCAGACATACTCAGCATGCAATAAAGGATCTCTCAGCAACTGTGTAGTGGATCTATCCCAGCCTATGAACACCTTCAGTTAGTACCACAGTCAGTAACCAAAAGGATTAAAATAGCTGGGGGAATAGAAAGGGGCTGGTAACAAGTGTGTGATCCTGCAGTAAGATGTGGAGATACAGAAGACCGGGCATTTATTCTAACCTGAACGGTTGAGTCTATTTCTCACTGTATTCCGTCACCAAAAATCTCTGTATTGTCGAAACATACCTCAGTAGAAAGGTCTGCAATTATACGTTACTTCTTTGCTTGCAAGAGGAGAAGGCAAAAGCATTTCTCTCTCCTAAAATCCATTACATCTCACTAGTTTGAATTCGCACCTAATATTTGGAATTTAGCTATATTCTTTCATGAGAAAATTGCAAGGTGTTATAAATATACATGTATAATTTAGATCTTATGCTGTAGTCCACCCTGTTGAGTTAAGAAGTGAATGCAATTAATTGTAGTACTGGAGTAGATTCATTCTGGATATTTATTAGGAAGAAGAACAAAAAATAGAACTAGACTTAACAGCTGGATAGAAAAAAAAGTCAATCCTGGACATAATTGCTGCAGTAGTAGCAGAAGATGTCTCTAATTTTGATTATTCAGGAGAGCCACAGTCGGTGGCCCACCCTAGAACATCATCGAAGCAATGAAGGAGAAAAGAGAAAACTAAGAGGTCCACTGCATCAATGTATTTAAAAGGCAGCATTTGCCAGTGGAGTTCCTGGCAGAGCCCCCACACAGCTACTATTTCTTGGTGAAAAACCTCACTCTTGTAGAGTTACTTCCTGGTTTATAGGAATATGTGGGTATAACGTGAACCAACAATTCTGGCTGTATCTGTATTTCACCAAAGAGGCTGCATTGTGTTGATTACCTCTTCACTAAATAGTTTTTGTTTTTTCTTCACTCTGACAGATTTACACTTCTATTTTCTCTCAATCTGTATTTTACAACAGCTCAAATACAAGCATCCTACTTTTGCCTTCCCCATAGTTCACCAATGCTAACACTTCTATTTCCAGCACATCCTTTTGCCCACAGTGGATATCATGCAATGAAAAGTCTTAATCTTCCTAAACTCTGAAGCTGAGATTATATAACAGCATTCAGCTCATGAGTGATTCATTTGTACAACGAAGGCTGGACAGAAAGTAATATAATTACAGTGATTGCCTGTGAGACCTCAAGAGGCAGAACCTTGCAAGACCTGAGAGTTTAACCTCATAAAAGATATAGCAGAGTCTCACAGGAGAGGATCAAGCAAAGCCAGAGAAGGCATCCACAAAAGAAGTGTCTTCATTGTTGTTCAACTGTTCTCTTTTGGCAAAATGAAAGTGATTTCTTATTTATTAAGTACTGACACAATGGTGCCAGCAGACATTTATGAAAAGTTGGGTAAAGTACAATAGCGGTTTTTCCTCTACTTTAGTACAGAGTATCAAGGGCAGAAGATAGTGAGAAAGAGTAAGACTTTGATCACTACTTAGCAGCTCAAATGAAGCAATTATAATAGCAGGATTTGATTTAATTCAAAGACCCAGAAATATAAATAAACAGTTACCTTCTGTTTTATTTTATAGCTACACTCTATGATTTGTTCTAGTTTTTAATCTTCTTTCAGAAAAAAAAAAAAAACAAACAGCTCCCGAAAGAAATGGCCACATAAGCTTTCTATTTTCTGTATTTTTGCTTCCATCTTGTGCAAAATAATGTTTTTGACTGTCAAGAAACTTGTAGAACAAAAGAAGAAGAAGAGTATAACAAAATATCAAAGTTCACATAAATGCTGTGAAGAAGTAGGCAGCCAACTGCAAGGGGAAAACAAAAAACCAAACCTCCTTTGCCTAATTCTGCCCCCTCTTCCCAAGTCACAGTAAGTACTCAGTTATTATTAAGCATCGAAGAACTCATAGAAGTCCTCAGCCTCAGGATGAACTTCCAGAAAAAGCTCTTTAAAAACCCGAAGTTGTTCATCCCTTTCTTTTGCTAACTTTTAACTTTCTAACATATAAAAACTACTTGCAGGCTAGAGCTACAGTTGCAAGCATCTAGTTTAAGCTCAACGGCCATGAAATAACACCTGTTTGCACCACATTCACAACTTGTTTTTTCTCCCCCCTTTGACTTGTTCTCCTACAACTCCTTCATCTGTTAGTACTTGTCTTGTACATCTCAATGAGGCACATATTTTCATTTGTTTCTTGATCATATTTTAGACTTTTCCCACCTTCCATTTGCAATGTTTTTCTCCCTCCCTATTTAACCAAACACTGACAGTTTCATAAACTCTGTAAGAGCTGCAAGTCTCCAATGTAGGAACATAATCTAAATGGGTTAATAAACACCTACATGCAAACAGGTGACACACACTAGACAGACAGGAGTGAACTGGGGTTGATAATCACCCTTAGAACGAGCATCTGCAATGTGCAATAAGGATCCAGACGGAAGGATGCTCCCATTCCTTACAGACAGAAAGACAAATTAAAAAGGCAATTCACAGTATTAAGAAAGAGGAGGCACCTCCAGCTTCTGTAACAGGTACAGAAGCTCTGCAGCTTTTCTCACATTTCATGTCTGACCAGCTTCCCATCCATCTGCTCCTGAGGACTTTACCTGATGCATTTTCACTGTATCTACCTGGCAGCACAGTCGTCTGTTCATGCCTGGAGACTGTATAAAGCAGAAGTTGCCAAAGGGTCAGGTAGTACATCATTTGAGTTATCCAGTGGATTTTTCCCTTAAGATGAGTCCTCTTCATCTATTTTACCTGCAACATCTCCCAAATAACTTGTATGATTCATGTTTTGTCTCCACCTGGCCCACACCTAGTACTTTGGTTATCTTGGTTACACTTCCATTAATGTGGCTACCTTGGGTTTTTGTTCCAGAAATGAGGCTTAGTCGTCATCACTTCTCACAGTTTGTAGGAACTTACACTGAGACCTTACTTCCTCATCAGCCTAAACAATACTGTAGGGTACCTCCACACCCCAGTCCCCAGATCGTGCCTCAGAGGGTTCTCCGACTGTACACTGCTGCAGCCTTTTACACTGCCTACAGTTTTCTCTTTGTTTAATTTACAGCTCACGCTGCAAAGAAAACTCTCCTCTTAAGACCTGGTCCAAAACAACTGTCCTCCCTGATATCCTCGGGAATGGCGTAGCCATTCTACATTTCTAAGTGAAAATCCTGGGGGTAGGGGAGAGGGTAGAAACCAGAGAGCAGAAAAGCAGCCTCACCCTTACAAGAAAGGTGCCATTTACCAAATGGTTCTTGAACTTCTGCAGTTAAATTCCCTTCAGCTACAAAAACACCTATGCAAAATAAGCAATGCTTGTGCACTCCCCCTCAACACAGCAGAGAGGCTGAGCAGGATGCTGCCACTTGTCATGCTTCATTAACAAGCTTATCTGCCTAACTCTGCTAAACTACACCTCAGCAGTCCTGGCTGCAGTCCCTGCATTTACCAAGGTGTTGTTAATAAATTAGTCAGAAGAGTGGAGTCTGCACTGGAGTCGTAGAGAAGCTAATTTGATTCCTCCTTATTTTTAATATTGATCATTCCTTGGAAAAGAAAAATAAAACCAAAAATTTGGTGTTTCTGTAGGCCTGGTTGAGTTTGTAGTGTTAGCAGTTCAAAAGACTGGGAGTTTTGTGTTTGGTTTTCTTAGCGGGTTGACCATTAATATTAGGAGATTATTCAGAGGTAATATTCAGTTATACCGTATTTACATCACCTTGCAAGAGCAATATTCGCTAGGATGTGTAATGTCTCTCCCTTAGAAGAAAGAATTTCTTCTGACACTTACTATTAATCATACTTCCAGGACATGACTGAGCAAGCTATGATGAGCAGGCTCTCTCTTGGACAGTAATCCTCCAGGAAGTATCTGAAAGGTAAATTGGAAATATAACTTGTGTTGCTATTGAGCTATAAACGCATGCGAAGAATCATTCCTACTTCAATGGTTTAGTAGCTGACAAATTTCTTTTATGAGCAAGCACTAGCAAGAAGGATTGAGCAGGGAACCTGACAGAAGACAGCTGCTTAATCTGCCAGAAAAAATGAATCTAGTTTAATCCATGTTATTTGTTTTACAAGCAGCAAACTGTTACGCTGCAAAAGCCCAAGAGGCTAAAATGATCTCTCAGCAGTTGCCTACTGAATGTAGAAAATCTTCATCCATGAAATCTAAATCATTTATCCATTTAAATGGATAATATTGAACTTATTTTTTGTGGCAAAAAACTGTTAAAGAAATTTTTCCATGTTACAACAACATATTTTGAGGGTTTTTTCCCCTGTGCGTTATTTGCTCTTCGTATTTGCCTGTAGGAGACAGCCTGTGCTGTTTGACTGGTGTGCTCAACTCAGCATAGTTTGCAGACAGGTAGAGAGGCCAATTAAAAGCACAAAATAAAAAGTAACAAAACCCCAAAACGCTGAGTGTTTCCACAGGGGTTAGTTTTTCAGGAAGCCTTCAAGTCCCTTAAAACCAGAACATTTAAGCAAAGGCCACAGATATTTTTATAGGACTGGGACTGGCAATTTAAATGAAGTAAGTTATCTTGCCATGTCTCGTCCTAAGCCGCAACGCTGACCAGTTACGTGTCAGATGATTTTTAGGATAATACTAGGAAATAATTTCATACATCATACAATCTGCAGTAAAACCCAGGCTTCTGAGGCAAAACTCTTTGAGCAAACTAAGGACATTTTGTCTTCTCCTTACTATTTGCTCCTCTGGTAACCTGCAGTTGGAGTGTGTAATTGTGGGAGGAAGGTAGGGGTCACACTGATGACAAAGAGGACAGGTCTCTGTGGGGAAGACAGTACCTCCCTGCCTCTCTTGGAGGGCTGCAGGTGCAGTGTGCTCACCGAGTCCCAGACCAAATTTCAAGCTGTGCTCCTTTGGGGGAAGCCTGATTGCGGCACGCGGCACGACTGCCTGCCTGCCTGCCTGCCTTGCAGGGCTCAGAAAGAAAAGGTAATGACAGACATTGGGAAGAATAATCTGACCTACTAATACACCTTACAGGTCTCTAAAGTACCTGCAACCACAGAGGGGAGAAAAGGACTCGGATACTTCTCTGAACGACTCAATAACAGCCTCTGCTCAATACATGGCATCGATCAAAAGAGCAAACAGAATGTTAGGATGCAAACGGAGCGATGTTGAAAACGATGTTGAAAACGATATTGAAAGCGAACACCATCATATAAATCAATGAGAGAGCTTCCTCTGAACCACTGTTCTGTGCTGATCGCTTCATCAAAAAAGGATGTGGCAGAAGGCAGACAGGCAGACAACAAAAATGAAGAGAGGCTTGGGAAGACATTGATTATGTGGGAGAATGAAATGACTGGGACAGTTCAGCTTTGAGAGGTACTATTTAGGGTGCCATGAATAATACATTCACTAAACCGAACTTAGGGAGAGCTGGGAATTTTCTAACTGCCTAGTTCCAGTACAAACCATGAATTTGTCAAAACGGAAGTATTCCATGGGAATGTATAATTTAAAAAAAATTTATTTCACAGGAATCACAGATAAGGTTTCTGCCTGTCAAGGATTTTTCCCCAGTTAGAAACATGCGTGATTTCCTTTCTGGGACAGATCTGTGTCATGGGCCTCCTCAGACTTAGGACAAGTGATCATTTAGGTTCAAAACTCCAGGGCAAAGCCACTCTAGGGGTAAGCAAGAATTTGAAACTCAGATTTTCCAGCTTTGGATCCAATAGCACTGTGCTGGTAGAAAGACAGGAAATCTTAAATCCCCCCAAGTTGAGTCTCTCAGGATTTCACGAGTATGGCTTGAGCACATACCATCTTTTGTTGTTCATTTAGCATACTCCATTTCATAAAGGAAATGAGTAGGCACATGCCAGACCGGAATCCAAGGTGAATGCCAGACCAGAATCCAAGGTGAATCAAAAGGTGCAGGCACTGTGTCTTTCTCAAGAAGCCTTCTAAGACAACAGTGAATCTGCATCAATAGTCCTCTGAAGCCCAAACAGCAACTTAGTGGTAGATCTCACAGTTTAGAACTGCTCCTGTGGCTTAGGTGCTGTACTGGGACTCCATGATATCTGCAGAATCCAAATAATTCAGGCATTCCCAGGGAGAAAATGCTTGGATGATCTCCTCTTTGTTTCCCATTAACATTATCTGTAAGAACAGAGTTGGAGAATGGCTACAGATACCTTGATGACAGCTTTTGCTGTCTACATTTGTATTTACCTGTCTCAGAATGGTCAGTTGCTGTGTAGCCTGGCTGGGTGTAATAGGGCTATGCAGAGTGGTAGCCACAATCTTGAGCTGTTGCTACTGAAATGCTGTTGAGAGATGACAAAGTCACAGCGCTAGTTCTTGGCAGAAGGCCTCCACTGTGCCCTCCACATCTAAAGGTCTTCCTGCATCCCTTGCTGGTCATCCCGTGTTCTGAGGACAACGTTGCCCCACAAGCTGGATGTTGCCTCATCCTCTACACACAACCTGTGATGAACAAGGGGCGGAGACTCTGAGGATGTTATTAACCCATCTTTCTGATCTATGAAGGTTGGGAGCAGGCCATCAAGGTGTCCTCTCAGAGGTACGCTGCGGCTGTGTGAGTAAGCCTGTCATTCCCTCACCCTTCACTGGACCTTTGCAGTGATCAGCAGCGATTCAGGCAGCAGGCACTGCAATATCATCTGTAAGAAGCCTGGAAACAGATGAGCAGGAACAGAATTCACGCTTCATTGAGGATAATGGTCACAGGGGCAGTGATGTGCAGTCATCATCTACATGGGGCAGGTGAAAGGACACAGTAGCATACCCTTATGAGGCCCACTGTCCTGACGGCAAAGGTTTGTAGGAAAAAATTTCCTTTGGGAGTGTTTGGGAATGCATCTTTTCCCCAGAGCACTGTAATATGCACAGTTACGACTGTCTACTCCTACTCTGGGGAACTCGCTACTTTATCCTTAAATCCAAGAAATTTTTACAATTTCTCAGTTCTCTGACAACAGCCTGTGGAAAGTTGTCCTTGCAGGATTTGAGGGAACACAGGCACAGTGGTATCATAAAATTCCTAAGAACTGAGATAGCGGACTGCTCTGATTTCACAAAAATTACAAAGGTGGGGGGAGGGGGAGGGGAGGGGGGCGCATGACATGACTTGTACAAGATGAAATATTAAATTATAACCTTTTTTAAATGTCAGAATTTTTAACAGAATAAAAATACCAATTGTGTCTCCTCAGCATAGCTATCTGTTTTTAGAAAAAGGGCACATCACTTAGTGGAAAGAAAAGCCAAGAAGTTGAAACCTGATTTTAAAAAAGAAAACATTCAGTACATCACAAGAAAAAGCTATGGAACCCACCCTTCCAATTATATTAGGCAGGAGTAAAATATATTTGGAAAGAAAATTAACGTTGCTCACTTCAAGCCATAAGATCGCTATTAAAGAAGACATTTTCCAATGCATGTACTGCTCATGATTTCCCTGGTTTGGAAAGAAATGCTTGCAGTTTCCCTGAAGCACCCTCTTTTGGTCACTCTTGGAAACAGATTATTGAGGTGTCTGGATTGGTAACCTGCCTGAAGAAATCATAATTGATTATGCTGTAGAATTTCAATCAGCATAGATATCCTACACGTGCAGGGACTACAAATTGCAGGTATTGCAACTTGTAGAGTCTAAGAAAAAGGAGGTACAGGGTATGAATTTACAGTACAAGGAGATCACTGGAACAAGTAACATGGAAAACAGTACTTTCAGCAACAGTGAAATAGCATACATTTTTTTAAAATCTATACAAATATATTAAATCTTTGCTACTCTCCGCCTGGAGTTTACATGGGGTTTAAAAGATTGGTTTTCTTTAGAGCAGCTCTGATGAGAGTCATATATCAAATTCTTGAGAGACGAATGATACGATCCAGTAAACTAAAACCTATTTCTATTATGTACCCTAACAGAGTGGTAGCTAGTCTATTAGAGTAGATCTTATGCACTGCTGTTTCTTGGCTTTTAAATAACGTTAGTGTGTACCATCCTAGGGATTTTAAAATAACGGCTTTTAAAACAGCTTTTTCCAGCAAACCAAATGTTGCATCAGTCATGCTGGAATAAGGGGAGGAGAGTCTGCTGTGAATCCCTGAGGTGTGTCACTTTAAAATAATGCAGTGCACTCTAGGGCAAATAAAACTATAGGAAATCAGGAGAGTTCAACTGCTGTGGCTATTTATTCTACAGCAACTGCAGTTCAAACCATGCTGATAGTTTTTCTAACGCCTTAAATCAAACAGCAGGTATCTGTGGCCTCAAGGTAAGAAATGCTAAACATCTGCCAGTTTCCAGACTTGAAACATTACTGCTGCCTTACCTGAAGGAAATTTTACTGGTAGTGTACCAGGAATCTCACTGCTACTGTCATGTGGCATTTTCGCTAAGGAATACGTGATTGCCACTTCACAAAATGATGAAAAACTCCCTCTCCCAAAGATCCAATGTCAAGTAATTTGCAAAATATTTTCATTATCAACTTTTTCAATTCCTTATTCTGGCCACAAAAATACAGCCACAAACTCTTCAGTTCTTTAACAGCCTCAAGACTTCTCTTGGCAGCAGGCAGTGACATAAGAAGTCATTTCAGTGTGTACTTCAGCAGTTCATCCATCCAAGCTGTACTAGCACTATTCCTGCTGACATGTGCTTTGGCCTATGAGAAAGACCTATAGAGGTAAAAATAATGGAATAAACCAAAGAATCTCTCAAAACAAATATTTCATCTCTGAGTGTTAATGGTCTGGTACTTAGGAGCACAAGCTATTCAAGACTTCTGTCTTCCCTTCCCCATTAGGTACTCCCTATGCCAACAGAACAAAGGTTTTGATTGGCACTGGCCAACTGAAAGAGCTGGTACAAGGCATGTTTTACCTAACTTGCAACTGATTGTCACGTTTCCATAATTTATTGTTCCTCCTACAATTCTCTACTGTATTTGCCCAGTTTGCAAATTTCACTTCAAAATTTAAAGACTTGCTGGATTTTACACTCTCATTCATCTCCAAGAGCAATATCAATTTGGCAGGCTGCAATGCATACTGCAATGAAAACCTTGGAAGCCACTCTGCTGTCATCAGTCAAAATACACTTGAATTTAAGAATATGAATAATTGTGTTGAAGTCAATAGAATTACCATGGGTCATGTCAGAGTATGTTGTGCTTGGTTCATACTCCTGTGAGGCTGTATATTCTTCAAAATCCACTCTGCAGATTCTCCTGGGAGGCAGAAAGATTTATGAAGATGTAAGAAGCACATTCTGTCCTTACAGTTGAAATTCATTAAAGAGCCTTCACCATGCATTAACAGTTACAAGAAGAATACCACCCGTTGAAGACATTGCTTTTGTCCACGGGAAGAAAACATGTCATAGAAAAAAAAAAGAAGTCTTTTATATATGTGTTCTTAAACCAAGTAGTGAGTCTTGGATGTTCACCTTACCTTCTCAAAAGGTCCTGTAACTTTTGATATTTAGTTCTGCTTAACTGCGTTTTTCCTAGGAAATAGAAAGTGGAAAGAAGCAGCAGGCCTTTCCTTCTGCTGTAAGTATAACAGTTGTACTCTCAGATGCCTCAAATATTACATACCACAGCAGCATATTTCTATCAGTATTTTCACCTGTAACAAAAAACAAACAAACAAACAACAAAACAGAATGTGAAAAGCAAAGGCATTTAAAATTATCTAAAAGGTTTCCAGACTGGAAAGGTTAAAGGAGACTCTCAGTCTAGGAACACCTCTTTTTAAAGACTGTTTCCCAGAAAAGCTGCGATGAGGGCTGTCCAGATCAGGAGGTAACAAAAACGCATGTAGGATGAGGGAGAAGTAGGGTTACCTCATCACTGTGTTTCGATAGACAAAAAATAGCTATTTAACGATTTTGAATATAGGTTGTCGTAGCTCTCCCCTGAATTGGCCATTAGGAAGCATAACAAGCCTATTGGGCCCTCTTCCCTTAATTTACAACCGTTGCAGAACACTGTGGAGAGGCTTCAGCTCTGCGGAGCGGGAACTAAGCGCACCCTAATAAAGGTTCGCTCTTGGGCGTTGTTCGAGCCCATTCCTGTGACTGCACTGACCCCTAGTGACTGCAGAGCCCTTTAAATGGCTCGATTTTATTTTTTTTAAATGACTATATATATTTACATAAAGTATTGGTATGCAAGGGAGCTTTCAGGGACCTTTTATCAGCAAATGTCTTCCTTTGAAGGAAATTGTCAAAATCCTTATTTTTTAAGCACTCTGCAAAATGCACAGGAAACTTTCGTTCAGTTTTTATTTTATAATAATCAATTTTTTTCTGATTCGGGTGTTGAGATGGACTTTGCTACCTTAATTTAAAAAAAAAGCTTATTTAAAATAACAGTGCTGCTAAGATGCTGGGAGTTAGTGGTTTTAATTTAGACATATAAGTTTGTTTAGGAAAGCAGAATCTCAGGCTGGAAGCTCTGTAAACTGTTAATAAAATACAGGTGGTACCACTGTTAATCTGTTTACTATCTAATATAATTCACCTAGAATACATGTCTGATGTGCTTTTAGAAGTACCGTCTGGAAAAAATGTTAGCATATTTTAACATGCATGAGGTCAAAGAAACAAATCATTCTTTTCTCTGGGCCTTTCTGTTCAGCAACAGATTATGTGTATCCACACATAACACCAGGGCAAGTTCAATGCTCCAGTAGCTGTCTGTCTCTGATCTTTGGCTCATTATCTCAGAAATTATTTACAAGTACTGTTAGCTTCAACCAGTGGGGAGAATTAGGCCCTAACTCCATGAAATGTTGAATAGTCTCAGTTTCTTTTGATTGCTCTTAGGAGCCCTAAGGACAGAGACGAGCAGGAAGAAGGGGATTAAGTAATAAAACAGAGGATTCTCTGTGATCTGGGAAACACTGGCGTATTTTTATTACTTTTGTGGATCTTGGTGCCTTTGAAGCTGTGAAAGGAAATCTTATATAAGGAGTGGATCACACAAAGCACTGATCCCTTTCCGTTCCTTTGATCTCAGTCAAGAGTAGTTAAGACCTCACGGGAAATGTTAATATCTGGTTGAGCTGTGTGTTTGTTGTACAATGACGAGGCGTTGCTTAGGACCTGTGACTTGCTGGGTTGAGCAAGTGATGACTGAAGAGAACCGGGATTGTAATTTCTCTACAGCAAGCTGCAGTGAAAAGGGAAGAGAGAATGTACTGAGGCTGTAGTTCCGCGACAATCCCAGATCCACCAAGAATGGTCTTCATGGCCAGGTCCGTCTCCTCCTGCATTTCCATGGCACCAGATGGGATTTGCCTTTCTCAAAGGGGAACAAGGGTCTCAGAACAACAGCTAACAGGGCTCATTCACAGGTCTTGAAACTAGATTCAAAGGGGGAGCGGGATAATATCAGGCTTGATAAAGATATGCAGGAAGCACATGAAGAGCAGCAGAAAGGAATTCCAGCCACTTCAGACATGAAGTCAGATTCATCTGGGGCCCAACTTAAATGCCTCTACGCTAATGCATGCAGCATGGGGAACAAGTAAGAAGAGTTAGAAGTGTGTGTGCCCCTGTTGGAATATGATCTTATTGGCACCACGGAGACGTGGTGGGATGAATCCTATGACTGAAGTGTCAAAATGGAATGATATAGGCTCTTTAGGAAGGACAGGCACTGGAGAAGAGGAGGAGAGGTTGCCCTCTATGTCAAAGACCAACTGGAGTGCATGGAGCTGCACCTGGGGACTGATGAGGAGCCAACTGAGAGCTCATGGGTTAGGATTAAAGGGAGAGCAGGGACAGGGGACATAATAGTGGGAGTCTGCTACAGACCACCTGACCAGGAAGAGTGAGTGGATGAGGCCCTCTACAGACAGAGAGGAGCTGCCTCACGTTCACAAGCCCTGGTCCTCCTGGGGGACTTCAACCACCCCAATATCTGTTGGAGGGAAAACACAGCAGGGCATAGGCAATCCAGGAGGTTCCTGGAATGCATGGATGATGACTTCCTTCTCCAAGTGGTAGAAGAACCGACAAGGAGAGGTGCTTTGCTGGACCTTGTTCTCACCAACGCTTGAGGACAGCCTTGGCTGCAGTGATCAAGAAATGGTGGAGTTCAAGATTCTTAGGGAGGCAAGGAGGGTGCTCAGCAAGCTCACTACCCTGGATTTCAGGAGAGCAGACTTCAGCCTCTTCAAGGTTCTCCTCAACAGAGTACAATGGGATGAAGCCCTGGAGGGAAGAGGGGCCCAAGAAAGCTCGTTAATATTCAAGGATCACCTCCGCCAAGCTCAGGAGCGGTGCATCCCAACAAAGAGAAAGTCAGGTAGGAACACCAGGAGGCCTGCATGGATGAACAAGGAGCTCCTGGACCAACTCGGACACAATAAGAAGGCCTACAGAGGGTGGAAGCAAGGACAGGTAGCCTGGGAAGAATACAGAGCAGTTGTCCGAGCAACCAGAGATCAGGTTAGGAAAGCTAAAGCCCTGATAGAGTTAAATCTGGCCAGGGACATCAAGGGCAACAAGAAAAACTTCTATAGGTATGTCAGTGAGAAAAAGAGATCTAGGGAAAATGTAGGCCCTCTCCGGAAGGAAGCGAGAGACCTGGCTACCCGGGATATGGAGAAGGCTGAGGTACTCACTGAATTCTTTGCCTCAGTCTTCACTGGCAAGAGCTCCAGCTGCACAGCTCAAGTCACAGAAGGCAAAGGCAGGGACTGGGAGAATGAAGAACCGCCCACTGTAGGAGAAGATCTGGTTCGAGACCATCTAAGGAACATGAAGGTCCATGAAGTCCATGGGACCTGATGAGGTGCATCTGCAGGTCCTGAGGGAACTGGCGGAGGAAGTTGCTAAGCCGCTATCCATCATATTTGAGAAGTCATGGCAGTCTGGTGAAGTTCCCGCTGACTGGAAAATGGGAAACATAGCCCCCATCTTTAAAAAGGGAAAAAAGCTTTACATTTCTGTCTATGGATCCTGCTGCAACTACCTGAACCTTTTCCTTCTCCTCTTTTTGTAGGAATTGTATTCTCAACACCTGGAAAGAATTCCCAGGGAACTACAGGCCAGTCAGTCTCACCTCTGTGCCCGGCAAGATCACGGAGCAGATCCTCCTGGAAACTATGCTAAGGCACATGGAAAATGAGGAGGTGATTGGTGACAGCCAACATGGCTTCTCTAAGGGCAAATCCTGCCTGACTAGTTTGGTGACCTTCTATGATGCGGTTACAGCTTCGGTGGATAAGGGAAGAGCAACTGATATCATCTACCTGGACTTGTCCAAAGCATTTGATACTGTCCCACACGACATCCATGTCTGTAAACTGGAGAGACATGGTTTTGATGGATGGACCACTTGGTGAATAAGAAACTGGTTGGATGGTCGCACTCAAAGAGTTGTGGTCAATGACTCGATGTCCAAGTGGAGGCCAGTGGCAAGTGGTGTTCCTCAGGGGTCAGTACTGGGGCCGGTGCTGTTTACCGTCTTTGTTAGAGACTTGGACAGTGGGATCGAGTGCACTCTCAGAAAGTTTGCAGATGACACCAAGTTGTGTGGTATTATGGACACACTGGAGGGAAGGGATGCCATCCAGAGGGACCTTGACAGGCTGGAGAGGTGGGCCTGTGAGAACCTCATGAAGTTCAACAAGGCCAAGTGCAAGGTCCTGCACATGGGTCGGGGCAATCCCAAGCACAAGTACAGGCTGGGCAGAGAATGGATTGAGAGCAGCCCTGAGGAAAAGGACTTGGGAGTGCTGGTGGATGAGAAGCTCACCATGAGCCGGCAATGTGCGCTGGCAGCCCAGAAAGCCAACTGTTGTGGTTTAGGTTGACCCAGCAACTAAACTCCACACGACCGCTCTCTCACTCCTTCGCCAGTGAAATGGACAGGAGAAAAATATAATAAAAGGACTGAGGGTCGAGAAAAGAACAGAGAAGGAGCACTCACCAATCATGGTCCCGGGCAAAACAGACTCGGATTTCTTAAAACAAAACAATTTATTAAAAGTTACGTAAAAGGACAAAGGGAAACAAAACAAATTACTTGAGAGGATAAAAAGAAAAAAGCTGAATTTCAAAACCAACACCTTCTCCCCCTTTCTTTTTTCTTCCCGTCTCTACCTCCTCCCCCATCAGCGCAGGGGGACAGGGAATGGGGGAGTGCAGGTCAGTTCATCCATGTTGTTACTGCTGCTCCTTTTTTAAAGGAAGAGGAGTCCTTACAGCATTTTCCCTTGCTCCAGTGGATCCCCTACTCATGAGGAAAATCCACAAACTTCTCCAGCGTGAGTCCTACCCGCAGGACGCAATCCTTCCCCATCGGATTGCTCCAGTGCGGGCTTCACCACAGTCTCGGATTCTTAGGGAGTTGTTGCCACTCGCTCCAGTGTGGGTCATCACACGGACTCTAGATGCCTCTCTACCTAGTCATGCCCATGCTTCATGACCATCCTTAGGCTCAGGCTCAGGCATCTCTTCTCTGACGTGGGCTCCTCCATGGGCCGTGAGTGGGTTTCTGCTCGACTGAGTCCATCCTGGCTGCAGGAGGGCCGCCTGCCGTCTCGCCACTGGTTGCAGGGGAAACTCAGCTCCGGCACACCTCATCCCACTCCATCTTCACTGACGTGGTGTCGGCGAGGTCGTTTCTCTCAGATCTCAGTCCTCTCAGGGTGAACTTGGCCCAGCGGGCACCCCGGGAGCGGGGCGCTCCCCGAATTCCCGCGGCAGCTCTGTCGCAGCCGTCCTCAGTGGGTGGTGCCGGCCCAGCGCAGGCAGCCGCCCGGCTGTGAGCCAGGCAGCGGGGGCAGTGCCCTCCTCCCCTCTCCTCGCTCCTGGGCAAAGCACCCCTTTCCAGTTCCTTTGTCCAAAATTAAATAGGGCAATTCGCAGAGGTGCCGATTGGCTCAACCACAAGGGGGATGGGAGTCCGATCTGGCAGTCAGAACCAGGTCTCACCCGGTTCCAAAACCAGGGAGGTCACAGGGAGCAAATCCCCTCTCCTGGCACCAGAACCCTCCGCCACATCAAACAATCGCACCAACCGTGTCTTGGGCTGCATCAAAAGAAGCGTGGCCAGCAGGTCAAGGGAGGTGATTCTGCCCTTCTACTCTGCTCTTGTGAGACCCCCACCTGGAATACTGCATTCAGCTCTGGAATCCCCAGCACAAGAAGGACATGGAGCTGCCGGAGCAAGTCCAGAGGAGGGCCACGAAGATGACCTGAGGGCTGGAGCACCTCTGCTATGAAGACAGGCTGAGAGAGTTGGGGCTGTTCAGCCTGGAGAAGAGAAGGCTCCAGGATGATCTTATTGCAGCCTTCCATTACTTAAAGGGGGCCTACAAGAAAGCTGCAGAGGGATGTTTTACAAGGGCATGTAGTGATAGGACAAGGAGCAATGGCTTTAAACTGAAAGAGGGCAGATTTAGATTGGATCTAAGGAAGAAATTTTTCACTCTGAGGGTGGTGAGGCACTGGAACAGGTTGCCCAGAGAAGTTGTAGATGCCCCATCCCTGGAAGTGTTCAAAGCCAGGCTGGATAAGGCTTTGGGCAACCTGGTGTAGTGAAGGGTGTCCCTGCCCATGGCAAAGGGTTGGGAACTAGATGATCTTTGAGGTCCCTTCCAACCCTAACCATTCTATGATTCTAGCCCAAAGGCAACACAAAGGATGTTTCAGCCGCTTGCCGGTAAGCACAGTGTGTGACACTCTGTATATGCATCTATGGGGGAAAAATGAATGAAGTATTTTAATGCTCTTTGCAACATGCTGGCTTTTATTGTCAGTAGATTAAAAAAGAGGAGAGGAGGGGCATCCTATGTAATAGTTTCTCCCTGTAACAGTAATTTTGATAGTGGCAAACATTGTCCAAGAAGATGACAAGTATTTGCCTTTCTGCAAGCCTCGCTCGGTGGCTTCCAAGGGTAACAGCTCCTTTTCCTGAGGTGAAGACACAGGTTTTGTTTCCTCTTCAAGATCTGCAGCAGCCGTAGGCACTCAGTTAGAAACATCTGGAGGAAATATTTTTCAGAGGTTACAAGGTTTGTATATAAAGGCCTTAAACAATGCTAAGAAGCAGCTAATGTTTGTCGATTTGTAATGATTGAAAAACTGCTTCAGTACTCATTTTCAAAATAATCCTTCCTTTCCAGCTCAAAGGAAATCTTCTGAGTAAACATGTCACCAGGGAGTGCTTGTCACAAAACCTCTGCCCAGGGTGACTCTCCTGTAATGTCTCTTGGCAGAGCTGGTGAAGAGAGTGCTCCTTCTCTGTCTCAGCTAAGGCTACTGAGATGAGCAAAGCCCTGCTCTTTATGTTGTTTAAGTTAAAGCGCCGTACTCAGACTGCAGCCGAGTGAGGCAGCACTAACAGGCCGCCCTGCCTGCCAAGCTGAAGGGCAGGGGGAATATTTTGAAGAGTATGAGAAGCTAGAAAATGCTGTCTCACTCAAATGTGGTGATGACCAGTTCTCGTAGTTTGAAGATTAGCTGGAAACCATTTCAGAAAGTTGTCAACAACTCTTCTCTACGAATGGCATGGTTATTACAGTCAGTCAGTTGTGAAGTACATGGCAAGAGTCAAAAATGCCCATTATGCCTCCTTCTAAAAGAAAGAAAAAAAATTCTTACAGTCCTCTTCATCATCCTCTTCATCCTCTTCGTCGTTGAGTTTTATAATGGCTGGAGGGTGAATGGGTATCATAATGTTCTCTGGATTTTGGATTGATTTTTGACCTTGTGCTTGATGCAGCAAAACAGTTTCAGTACTGGGGCGGCATTTTGTGAGAGCCGGGAAATGCAACTGACTGAAAGAAAAATGATGAAAAACAGTTGAGTCTGTTTGCATTGTTCAAGCTGAGCACTTTGCAACTAGAGAGAGAATCAGGATTCTGTGCATCCCATTAAAAATATTGCAATTGGATATGTTTCCCAGTTTAGAAGCAGTAAGAGAAACATGGGCATTTTCTTTTATTCCAGTTGTTGTTACTGGAAGGATATTTTTGTGGGTTTACTTTCACTAGCAAAGAAAATATTTTTACTCGTTGTTACTGGGAGGTAGAAAAAGTCCATTTATAGTGCAAGGTTTGCCATGTTTGAACCTTTCAACGAAAGCGAGGAGAGTTTACACCAATCCTGACAGAGGTACGTATGGCCAGAGTCACTCAAGCTCCACCTGAAAGGAAACAACAGTATAAAAACGGCTAAAGAGAAGGGAGTGTTGTTGGGCGAAGACCTGCATCGGAATGTCTGGGATCAGTTGACGGGCTGGACCTCTCTTCTGGCCCCCACGGGGACGGCTGTTGGGTAAGAGCTCTGCGTTAGGTGCCCTTGGTTACTAACATGTCGTGAGCTGTTAGAACTGGTCCGTGATCATTCCAGTTTGTGCGTTGTTGCAAGTCTGTTTTCGCAGTCGGTACCTGTGAGCGGCTGTCTCTGAACCTGTATCCTGTCACGAGCATATGGAATAAAGTTTGTCATCTATAAACATGAGATTCCGGTAACTTCAGCAATTGGTACAGGGGAGATAAGGGATTTGTCCCAGTGTCGCTGCCCGTGAGGGTCCCTGAACGGATCAGACGATCCCGCTGCGACACAGCGGTCTGCCCAGAGGGGTTTGTCCCGGTGACGCTGTCAGCGTGCGCCTGACAGACCGGCCAAATTGTAAAGGGTTCGAGGTGACCCCCCTTCCCCTAAACGGGGTGTGACAGGCGGGTCGGGTACGCGGGTCTCGTCTTTCCTGGGAAACTGGTAGACTGGTCAGCTCCGGAGGTCGCCCCGCGGGGCAGAGCCCGGGTGACATCGGGAGGCGGCTGTCCTGAGGGAGGCGAACTCGGCCCCAGAGAGGTGCCCGCACCGCACACGGCGGGAGCCGCCGCTGTGCGAAGCGGAGCTGCCGCGGGGCGGCGGAGAGCGGCGGAGCCGGCGCCTCGCTGAGCGCTGCCGGGGAGCGGCGCCCGGCCCCGCGCCGCCCGGCCCAGCCCGCCCCGGAGAGTCGCGGCGCTGCGGGCGGCTCCGGACTGCATTTCCCGTCGCGCCCCGCGGGCGCGGGCTGGCGCAGGCGCAGTTGGGGCCGGGCGCGTGGCGGGGTCGATGAGGCGGCGGTGCGCGGTGCAGCGGAAGGTGCCGTGTCTGTTCGTGACCGAGGTGAAGGAGGAGCCGTCGGCCAAGCGGGAGCGCCAGGTGGCCGGGGCGGCACGGGGCCGGGCGGGCGGGAGGGAGGGAGGCAGGCAGGGGGGGCCGCAGTCCCCGCGGCGGTACCGGGGCCGGGCGGAGCCGCTGGGCCGCGGTCAGCGGCGCCGCACGGCGGGGCAGAGCTTGGGACACCGGGCAGCAGCACCGACCGCCGGCGTGAGACCCGCCCGGCCCGGCCCGGCTGCGCGGCGGGAGCAGCCGAGCGGTCGGGTTGGGCCGCAGCTGTTGAGCGAAAGGCCGGTGGAGGTGTCGGTAGGGCCGGGTCGGTCGTTTGGGTGCCGTTTCAGCTCTGTCCCACTCTTTTCGTGCCAGGGGCATCCAGGTGTTCAGCCGCATGTCGTGTTGCTTTTTCTGAGCGTAGGGAACAGTCATGGCAAGGGGTGAGGCCGCTCCAGCATGACCGCACTGGGAGCTCGTGTCCAGCCATCCTGCCGTGTCCCCTGTGAGCCTTGTGGGGAAAAGTGAACTTGTCTCTCTTTTTTTTTTTTCCTTTTTTTTTTTTGTATTCAAAGGCTCTGACAGAAGAATTCGTTTGAGGCTGTAGAATGTGGAATAGTTACCAAGGGGGAAGTAATGGAGCCCAGTCAAAGTAATTTCTTCCCGAGATGTAAAAGGCAGTGTCAGGACAGATTGGGGTGACATTGTGCCGTTTAGCTGTAGACCTGCAGCTTCTGTTTGGCGATTTTAGTAGCAGCAGCTACTGCTGTGTGTCGGCTGCATATTGAACTTGAATCCATCTGGATGACTTTCTCCTGTTGGTGTTTGACTTGTGGACAGAAGATCTGAAATGATTTCCAAACTGTCAGTTACTCGGTTGTTCAGCACTTGGTACCAAAAACCATCTCGGTAATGGTCATCTAAGGGCACCTCCCTACATTGCTGTTCTCTTCCTTCATATGGAAAACGCTGACAGGGGATTAGATCTGGAGCTGGCGTATTATTTTTTTTTTGTTTTTCGGAGTGCAGGCAAGGATAATGCAGGGGATTACGACTGGTAGAGGAGAAGAGGGCTGGTGGTGGGAAAACCACCAGGACTGCTTTCTCAGTACCCTGAAAATTTTCTTTTCCATGTAATCTTCCTAAAAATCTTCATTTTATTCCCCATAAGCTGTATGTTATGGTTACAGATCTGCTGACTAACGTATCAAAGAGCCACATAATGTAACGAAAGCGTGTAGAAGGTTCTCATTTTATGAATTCCGAATTGTGTTTTGCGACTTTTGCAAGAGAAGGACTTGCGTTGTGTTTTGCTTGCAGAAAGAGACAGTGACCAGCTTGCAAGTCAGAGTGGACTGGGGAGAGAGGAGGGAGGGGCGTTGGTTACAGAGGAAAGTGTGTGAATGCACAGACAACTGATGACATGTTTGCAGTGAAACTGTTGCACAAGTGCTAGCTCTGGAAGCCTTCCTAGAAATTTGGACTAGTTGTGGCTGGATATTCGTTTCAGACCCCCGAATCACTGATTTCTTTGCTCTTTTTTAAGCGGAAGAGTGTGTAGTTGGCAGCACTGCTACTTAGTGTTTAACACCGGGATGCTTTTTCCCCTTTGCTTTCCAGTGGTCTGTATGTTGCACTAACGTGGTGCTGTTGACTTTCAGCTCCGAACTGCAAGCTCGGAGCAGCTAGGCATGATGGATTTCTGTTGCTGTCGTCATACAGAAAGGCACATGTCTAAATTTCAATAGGATTAGTGATCATGGAGGTAATGTGTAGTACTGGCCTTGCAGAGGCGAGCTGTAAGGAGCAAGCATCCCTGGGAGAACAAGGCAGCAACGTAGTTTTGAGGAGGGTTTACAATACCTGTTTCTTTTCAGCCTTTTAAAGTTTTGTCCACTGAAACTATAACTGGAAAGGCGTTAGAGGCTGATGTATACAATGCAATTCCTACTGAAAGGGTGTATGGAACCGGTAGTTGTGTAACAAGCGATGAAGGTAATGAGGAGGATCCACCGAAAGTTGGAAGTTGCTAAGCCATTATCCATCATATTTCAGAAGTTGTGGCAGTCTGGTGAAGTTCCCACTGCGGGTAAGCTGTTCAATTTGGACTGGGACAAAGTGAGGTCAAGCTAATGACCCAGGCCTCCTGGAAGCTGGCCTTTGCGCTGGATTTCGAGTACAGCATTGAAGCTATAAAGCTTCCAATGTTTACAAGCCTCTGAAATCCCAGAAGGCTGGTGCTGTGGAGGTTGCTACTTTTACACCGCACAGCTCTATTCTCCGGATCCAGCCAGTGTCAAACGATGGTTGCCCGTAGGGCCTAGAGTCTAGACGCTTAGCTGCTTCTGCCTAAGCCCTCTCTGTCTTGGGCAGGTGTCCTTCCGCTGCTTTTGAAAGCGCTGCTCAACAGAGATGCTCAACAGAGATGTTTCCCTTTTCGTTCTTTCCGTCACCTGGTAACGCGTTGCGCATGTTGCCTCGAGCAGGAGCTTTGTGCGTGGAAAGGGGTCGAGGGGGAGTCTGTGCCAGTTCTCACGCATGTCTTCTAAATTATGCAGATCATTTCTGAAGGTCCAAGGGAAGTGTCAGTCGGCATGCAGCTTCCAGCTGCAGACGGACATGGAGGGTGCGCCGTCCAGTGCAGAGGACTGCATCTAATTCCCAGGGACAGGCGGTTTCAGCGGGTTGGTGCCCGAGCAGCCGCGGCTCCCGCCGTTCACGCAGCACCAGCGGGAGCGATGGGACAGGGCGAAGCTTTGCTACACGTTCAACGGTTTGTCAGCCGCCCCGTCCGTGGCCACACCTGCCGCGTTTTGCTTCAAATCCCAGAAGGACGCGTCCTTCAAGGTTCTAACACGGGGACAAACAGGGCTCTCCAACAGCAGCTGTGCAAGTAGCACGTTTTCAAAGGCATTTTCCGGCCACCCAGCGCCCAGCACCACCACCGGGCCGCCCTGACGGCGAAGGCAGAGCCCTCCCGGCCCGGGCCGCCGCCCCCTGCCCCCTATGACGCGCCCGTCCCCCGCCTTCTGTGACGCCCCGAGCGCGCTCGACGCTGCCCCTTGTAGAACGCCCGCGGGGGCCGCCGCTGCACTGTCGGTCCGGCAGCGGAACCGGCAGCATCTCTCTGGCTCGGAGCGTAGGCGGCTGCGAGTCGCGTCCGTCGCCCGGGGCTCGGCTCTCGCCTGTCGCCGTTCTCCTCCCTCTCCCCGCCCGGGGCTCGGCTCTCGGCTCTCGCCTGTCCCCGTTCTCCTCCCTCTCCCCGCCCGGGGCTCGGCTCTCGCCTGTCGCCGTTCTCCTCCCTCTCCCCGCCCGGGGCTCGGCTCTCGGCTCTCGCCTGTCCCCGTTCTCCTCCCTCTCCCCGCCCGGGGCTCGGCTCTCGCCTCTCCCCGTCTCCTCCCTCTCCCCGCCGGGGGCTCAGCAGAGTCCGCCGGGCGCCTTCTGCGGCTGCCAACCGCGGGGCGGGCCGTGCCCTCGTCCCCGCCGCAGCATGCAGCGGCTCCTCGGGCTCCTCCGGAGGGTGCGGGAGCGGCCGCCGTCCGGCAGCGCTCCCGCGCCCAGCGCGGCCAAAGCCCCCGAGCGCCGGTCCGGGCAGCGCGGGGCGGCCGCCAGCAGCGATGTGCCCCGGCCGCAGCGGCGCCGGTGGCGGTGGACACTCCCCGTCAACGGGTGGTTCGCGAAACAGCGGTAAGGGGCGGGCAGTGCCCGTAGCAAACCCTCCAGCCAGCCTGGCTGCCAGAGCCGCCAAAGCCCAGCACGGTTGCAAGCACCCCAGGAGCAGGGCCGGCTCCTTACCCAAGTGCTGACCTTACCGGGCGCCTGCCCAAGCTGCGACAGGAGCCGGCGGATGCTCCGTCCGCTCTGCCCTGCCAGCCTGCTCCCTGTAGTGAGTCTCCTGTGGAGCTCAGCAGGCCTTTGTCCAAGCAGAGACAGCTCCTTTCCTGTTGCCAGACTGAGCAGCTTGCTCGAGCAGGCCACGGATTCACGGAAAGACAGGGCACAGCCTTCCCGTTGCTGTTAGAAATCCCATCCCCTCTGCCTCCAGGACGTGTCTGGCACGGGACTGATGGCGGGAATAGCCCGCAGCTTACACACAGGCTCCGCAGACTTACGTAGCGTCCATAGACTCCAGGCTGCCAAGACGTGGTCTCCTTTGCTGTGCTGGATGGTCCTGCTGGAGGCAGGGACCAGTGCCTGGGCACAGGAATCTGCTTGTGCAGCTTCATTTACACAGCTGAGGAGACGCCTCCTGACCCAGCGGATGCGTTGGGGATTTTTCCTAGCCTGCCCCAGGCTTTGGGTGTGCAACTACTGCCACCAGCTCTGGAACAAGAAAGCTTGCTTTTGGCTTGGCTTTTGCCACGTGAGGCTTGTGGCCCTGTGCCACAGGCTTTGGGTACCACAGCCTGAAACAGTGTCTTCAGCTGTCTGTCTGTGTTAACCGAAGGGTATGTAATTTCCAGGACACCTCCGCTGCACCTTCCTTGTGAGAGCGACCCCACAGATGTTTGGTTTCCAGCAGGAAACGCGTGCCAGCTGAACACTGGCGACAGCTTTAACAGGTCGCCGCTGATGAAGGTACGCGCAATAGGCGATATTCTTGTATGCTGGGCTCATCGATTGTGCGCTGAGCCGTACGTACCTTGCGTGATTCTTTACGTAGGCCTGCGTAGAAGCAGGTATGTTGCAGTCAGCAGACAAGGGGCATACGTTACCTAATCTTTGAAGACACTCATACTTTCCAGAGTTGGGAAGGCACAGGAGTTCTGACAGAGAGAAACGGAGATGCTGGAAGTTACTCCTCCTTTGCGTCTTGTTTCCAGGCAGTAGAGCACCAGCACGCAGACTGTGCGGCTATTCTACTGGAGCACGGTGCCAACCCTGACTTCAAAGATGTTTGCGGCAACACTGCCCTTCACCTGGCTGCCGAAATTCCTGGCACGTCTCTAGTGGAGCTGTTACTTGAGCATAACGCTGATATTGATGCTCAGAACAGGGTGAGCTTGGCCTTCAGGGAAGGCTCCTCTTCCCCAAACTTGCTTGACTTTTCTGTGTGATTCTAAAGGAGATGATTTCTCCTTTCAGTTGGGCTACACTCCGCTTACTATTGCCATCATCGAGCACTGTGAAGAGATGGTCGAGTTCCTTCTTCAAAAAGGAGCTGACGTGCATGTTCGAGACCGGCGCAAAAGGTGAAGGGTTTGTCAAAAGTGCCCGTGGGACTCCTCAGCATTGTTCAAGTCAGGTTGATGGGGGGGCACAGGAATGAGCTTTGAGAAAGAACCAAGAGCTGCCCAGAAGGAGCTCCTTCCGTGTGACTCGTGAAAGCCGACCCGCACTCAGCTGCTGTCTTACCTCGGGACGATTTCCGCACTGAGGACTGAAGGAAGCGTTGGCTGTGGTGCCACACCCACACCCACACACACAGACACCCCCGGCCACACGCCCCGAGTCTGCTCTGGGCAGGTGGTTGGCCTGGAGACCTCCTGAGGTCCCGCCAACCTGAATTCTCTGATGCTTCCACGTGTTTGGCTGTGCTTTCCCTCTGCCCGTAGGAGAGGGGAAAGGAATTGTGTGGGGAGCAAAGAGGGGCTGAAGTAATGGCAATGCAGCATCTGCGGAAGCTGATGGATTTCCTGTCCTCTCTTGGATGTTCTAGGACCACTCTTATGATTGCTGTTCTTGCTGGGCATATGGATGTCATACGAATTCTCCTTCGCCACGGTGCTGATCTTTCTGCTAAAGACCGTCGTGGCCGCACAGCTGTCTATTATGCTATGCTGTCTGGACACCTTGAGTAAGTGTTTTATGTCCCTGTCAGTGCAGTTGCCTTGTCAGAATGTCCGGCCCTTTTTCGTAAGATCACGCGGATGTAATGAGGTGTGGAGACCTTTGTTGTCTTTTCTTGTTTGTTTGAGGTTTTTTGTTTTGTTTTTAGTTCTGCTGATGAAGCAAACCTGAAAGCGGTCTCTCTCTGGAGGCCCAGCTGAGCCTCTGCCGAGGCTGCTAGAAGATAACACCTATGCAATGTTGTTAACCCCTGCAGTGCTTGGAATGCAACCGCCATCTTTGTTGGCCTCTTGATATGCCACTTAGGAGCTCTCTAAACTCTCAGGTCCTCAGACCAACCATGGGAGATTCTGAAGCCCTTCAAAGTCAGGTTTGAGAAGACGTTACCCTGGCTTGACATGAAGAGTTGGTGCAGCATTAGTATAGCATCCCACTGAGGCAGAAGCCTTGTAGTTAGATGTCAGTCTGCCAGGGCACTTGTTAGTCTCGCTGGCCCTTGAAATGGAGAGGGGGTTTGTCAGATAAGACTGTAGCCAACAGGGATGAGTTACTCCATATACAGGAATAAGCATCTCTAGCGTGAACATGCCTGTAGTGAGTATTTCGGGCTACAGCAGTAGTGAAGTAGGTTGTCCACATGCGTTGCCCTTTGCCAGCTGGCAGTGAAGACGGGTAGGACAGCTCATGAATGGCTGTTGCTCTTCCAGTAAAGAGTGTGGGCAAGTGTGTGGGTATTTTTACCGAAAGCATTTCCTTCCTTTCTGTATATAGTATTGCAAACCGACTGGAGGAATACAAGGGCTGTGAAGGGAAAGGAGAATGTTCGGCGGGAGGTACAGAAGGCCCAGCAGTACTTGTCAGCTCTAGCCCAGGGACCACCACTGACGTTCCCTTGGGTGCACCTGCACAGACTGGAACAGGTAAGATCCTTCGCCGCAGAGATGGCGATGAGGACAAATCGCTGTTGCCCAGAGGAGAATGAAAACCAGTCGTTTCAACAGAGGGATTGAGTAATAGGGAAAAGCAGAGTGAAATCAGCACTCACAGCAGCATTGCGCTTCTTACGTCTTTTATAGGTGACTCGCCAGCAGCAGGAACAGAACAAGAGGAAGATGTTGTCTTCTCTTTTATTTCTGAGGTACGATCATAGAATCATTAGGTCGGAAAGGACCCTAAAGATCATTGAGTCCAAACGTAAACCTGACACTGCCAAGTGCACCCCTAAGCCACGTCCCTAAGTGCCACGTCTACAAGTCTTCAGAACAGCTCCTAGGTCCTGGGACGGTGACTCAACCCTTCTCTGGTCAGCCTGTTCCACTACTTGACAACCCTTTTGGTGAAGAAATTCTTCCCAATAGCCACTCTAAACGTCTCCTGGTGCAACCTGAGGCCTTTTCCTCTTGTGCTAGTACTTGCTTCTGGGGAAAAGAGGTCGACACTCACTTTGCTACAACCTCCTTTCAGGTAGTTGTAGAGAGAGATGAAGTCTCCCTTCAGCCTCCTTTTCTCCAGGCTAAACAACCCCAGTTCCCTCAGCCACTCCTCACAGGACTTGTACTCTACACCACGCATGTCTTTTAAATTGCGCAGATGGACTGTGAAGGTCCAAGGGAGGTGTTGGCCGACGTGCACCTTCCAGTTGCAGATGAACACGAAGCTTGCGCGCAGTCCCGTGCAGAGGAGCGTGACAACGGTAATTTTCTTGACAGACTAAACGGTTACCTTTGTGAGCTTCCCTGGAGTGAAGCAGATGAGAAAAAGCAGAGTGAAGTCAGCACTCACAGCATTGTTGTGCTTCTTACCTCCTTTACAGGTGTCCTGCCAGCAGCAGAAGCAGAACAAGAGGAAGATGTTGACTTCTCTTTTGAATCTGAGGTACAATCATAGAATCATTAGGTCGGAAAGGACCCTAAAGATCATTGAGTCCAAACGTAAACCTGACACTGCCAAGTGCACCCCTAAACCATGTTCCTAAGTGCCATGTCTACAAGTCTTTTAGATAGCTTCAGGGACGGTGACTCAACCCTTCTCTGGTCAGCCTGTTCCACTACTTGACAACCCTTTTGGTGAAGAAATTCTTCCCAATAGCCACTCTAAACCTTTCCTGGTGCAACTCAAGGCCTTCTTCCTCTTGCTTAGTTTCTTCTGCCTAGGCCCTCTCTGTCTCGGGCAGTGTACTTCTGCCCCTTTTGAAAGCGCTGCTCAACAGAGATGCTCAACACGCTGGCGGTGTTTCCCTTTTCCTTCTTTCCGTCACCTGGTACCGCGTTACGCACGTTGCCTCAAGCAGGAGCTTTGTGTGTGGAAAGGGGTCGAGGAGGAGTCTTTGCCAGTTCTAACACGTCTTTTAAATTACGCAGATGGACTGCGAAGGTCCAAGGGAAGTGTTGGCCGACGTGCACCTTCCAGTTGCAGATGAACACGAAGCTTGCGCGCAGTCCCGTGCAGAGGAGCGTGACAACGGTAATTTTCTTGACGGACTAAACGGTTACCTTTGTGAGCTTCCCTGGAGTGAAGCAGATGAGGAAAAGCAGAGGGAAGTCAGCACTCACAGCATCGTTGTGCTTCTTACCTCCTTTACAGGTGTCCTGCCAGCAGCAGAAGCAGAACAAGAGGAAGATGTTGACTTCTTTTTTGAATCTGAGGTACAATCATAGAATCATTAGGTCGGAAAGGACCCTAAAGATCATTGAGTCCAAACGTAAACCTGACACTGCCAAGTGCAGCCCTAAACCATGTCCCTAAGTGCCACGTCTACAAGTCTTCAAAACAGCTCCTAGGTCCTGGGACGGTGACTCAACCCTTCTCTGGTCAGCCTGTTCCACTACTTGACAACCCTTTTGGTGAAGAAATTCTTCCCAATAGCCACTCTAAACGTCTCCTGGTGCAAC
The DNA here is from genome assembly GCF_009769465.1 of Tauraco erythrolophus. Lineage (NCBI taxonomy): Eukaryota > Metazoa > Chordata > Aves > Musophagiformes > Musophagidae > Tauraco > Tauraco erythrolophus. The sequence goes on from NC_141468.1 coordinate 50,394,716, forward strand.
CTGAGGCCTTTTCCTCTTGTGCTAGTACTTGCTTCTTGGGAAAAGAGGTCGATACTCACCTCGCTTCAACCTCCTTTCAGGTAGTTGTAGAGAGAGATGAAGTCTCCCGTCAGCCTCCTTTTCTCCGGGCTAAACAACCCCAGTTCCCTCAGCCACTCCTCACAGGACTTGTGCTCTACACCCTTCGCCAGCTTCCTTGCTTTTCTTTGGACGCTCTCCAGCACTTCAACCTCTTTCTGGTTGTGAACAGTGTTTGACGTGTGACCTCACTCGTGCCAAATACACAGGAACAATTACTTCCCTAGTCCTGCTGGCCACACTATTTCTGATACAAGCCAGGATGCTCAGGGCCTTTTTGGCCACCTGGGCACACTGACGGCTCATATTCAGCCACAAGTTGACAAATGCCCCCAGGTCCTCTTCCAAAAGGCAGCTTTCCAACCACTCTTCCCCTCCTCTGAAGGAGGCACTGGGGCCCCACTGGCCTCGCTTGCTTTTGGGCTCGTTTTCCTCTGCTGCTGCTTCCACCTGCTTCCGCCGGTGCTGCAGGCAAGCTGTTCAGTTAGGACTGAGACATAGTGAGGTCAAGCTAATGACCCAGGTCTCCAAGAAGCTGGCCTTTGAGCTGGATTTCGAGTACAGCATTGAAGCAGTAAAGCTTCAGGACTGTTAACAATCCTCTGAAATCCTAGAAAGCTGGTGCTGTGAAGATATTGCTTTTTTTTCACCACACAGCTCTCTTCTCCGGATCTGGTCAGTGTCAAACGGTTGCCCGTAGGGCCTACAGTCTAGACGCTTAGTTTCTTCTGCCTAGGCCCTCTCTGTCTCGGGCAGTGTACTTCTGCCCCTTTTGAAAGCGCTGCTCAACAGAGAGGCTCAGCACGCTGGCGGTGTTTCCCTTTTCCTTCTTTCCGTCACCTGGTACCACGTTACGCACGTTGCCTCCAGCGGGAGCTTTGTGCTTGGAAAGGGGTCGAGGAGGAGTCTGTGCCAGTTCTCACGCATGTCTTTTAAATTATGCAGATCATTTCTGAAGGTCCAAGGGAAGTGTCGGCCAGCGTGCGGCTTCCAGCTGCGGACGGACACGGAGGGTGCGCACAGTCCATTGCAGATGAGCGCAGCAATGGTAATTTCCTGACGGACTGGACGGTTACCTTTGTGAGCTTCCCTGGAGTGAAGTGGATGATGAAGAGCAGAGTGGAACCAGCACTCACAGCATCGTTGTGCTTCTTACCTTCTTCGTAGGTGTCCTGCCAGCATCAGGAGCAGAACGAAAGGAAGATTTTGCCTGCTCTTTTCAGAATACTATGCTTTCTCTTCTGGAGGTAATGCATTACCTGTGGGTGAAGTCATGCTTCTCTTGCCCCAGGGCTGAAATGTGGCGTGATGTAGTAGTGTTGCTGAGGATTCCTTTCCCTACTGTCATGTTGTCTTCTCACCGATTTCTCTATGTTCATGGCACACCATTTCTTTAGAGATGGATAAAGGAGCTACAGCAGGAGCTTGCTGACACTCTTGAAAAGAACTCCCTGTTAGAAGCTTCTCATGAAGTGAAGAAGCGCTACAGCAGGGACCTGCAGGAACAGAAACTGCAATTGCAGAAGGAACTGGACAGGTCTAAAGCTAAGGTATGGAGAAAGCCTGTCTCTTGTCTCTTGGCAGGGGCCCGGGCAGGGAACTGATCCTTTCTTGGGGGTTTTGTGTAAGCCAGGGTGGTTCCGTGTGCGGCTAGCTGTGATGAGGGGGCTGGGACGAAACAGCACTGCTGCCTTGGGTGGCTGCCTGTTTGCACCGCTTGAAGTTACAGTGCAGGGCTGCGCTCAGGTGGTCTTAGTGCACTCGACAACTTTGCAACAGGAGTAGATTGAGTGACCTGTGAGTGACTCGCCTGGTGGGTACGATTAGAAGGGTCACTAACTGTGAACTCGCTTGGTCTTTGATTGGTGAAGGGTGTGTGCATTCCTTTCAAAAAGCTGCTTCTCAAGTTTCACGGAGCACCTCTGTTTGCTTCTTCTCTTGGGTTTGGCAAAACAGAGTGTATGCTGACGCAGAAAGGGTAGGCATACTGGAGTGTTGCGCTGGTGCTTTTTTGGAATCCCTCATCCCCTCATCCTTGTTACGGCGTTGCAAAGTCACTCGTGGAGGAGGAGGAGCTTCTAACCCTGCTGGGGTAGCCTACAAGTGACTCAAAGAGCGTTCAGAGTCCTTGAGAGAGGAGGAGGAGGAGGAGTGTTGTGGCAGCGTTTCGGAAACGCTGTAGGAGATCGATGTAGATGTAGGAGAGGGGCCAGTATAAAAGATGAAGGCGTAACATGGGTTTTGGGGGTCGAAGTGAGAGTCAAAGCAACCCGCTCCTTTTTATCAAACCGAAGCTGACTACTGGGGATTCTTGTTGTGCTTTGGCAGCTGCAGGAATTGAAAGAACAGCATATCCGGACTGAGTGTTACGCCGAATCCCCGAAGAACGCCATAAAGAACAAGGAGGAGGAACTAATCCCTTCCAGGAACCTGCAGGGTTTTCTGGCCACGGCTTGTGGAGCCGTGGCTACTGCAGAGCTAGAAGAATACATGCAACCGTAAGGACGTAACACACCGGAGCAAGGCTTCGTTTTTTGCGGTTGTGTGAAAACAACAGCACTGCCTTCTTGCATCACAGCGAGATACTAATAAACGATTTTCAAACCATTTTTGTTTTAGATGAGGTTCTTGCACACTCTACTTTTGGGATTGGTGCTCTTGTGGACGGGTGCGATAAGGCCTGTACTTCTTTTTCAGGCTCCAAGTTGGAAAGGCCAGGCTGCAAGCCACAGCCCAGCAAGAAGCCAAGACCATGGAAGCCCTTCAGAAAGACCTGAAAGTCTTAGTAAGCTGGCCAGAGCTCTCCCTTTTCATGAGCTACACAGCCTAGAACCATATTCACATGGGGAAACTTTCAGATGAGGGAGCCTACGAGAGATCACTTCCTCTGTTCTACTGACTATCGGCTGCTCTGAAAGCCCTGCTGGCCCGTTCCCCAGCTTGCCGGCTTTGAGCTGACCCATGAGACTACAGCAAGTCCTACTTAGCGCTGTCTTTGTTAAGGAGTTTACAGTAATGCACTGGCATCAGTGGTTTCTGCTTAGAGCAGTCATGAGGTTGAGACCTTTGATGGGTAGGCTGTGTGCTGTGGTCAGGAGGGAGATGTGTGGTTGAGAGCTGCGAGAGGAGACTGGACTTGGGAGATCAGTGCCACCTTCTTTGTGGAGAACACCGTCTGCTCGTTCTGCATACGGATCCTACTCCTGTGCTCTGAGTGTGATGCATCTTTTCTATTTTGAAAACCTGGGAGCAAAAGCAAGGAAGTGAAGAAGCTGGCCCAGATGAAACGCCAATCAGAAGCGCTTCTGGACGTAACACGGGGAAGAAACGTCGCGCTGAAGGAAGAGCAAGCCAGGCACGGCTTTTTCGTGCTTTAAAGACATACCACGTTGAGTAGAAGTCGAGCTTTACTGAACTCTAACGTAAAAGCATGAACATCACCGTTTGTGAGCAAAGTCAAGCCTTGCATTCGATCTTGCAAGGTGCTTAGTAAGGCTTTTTAGCCTTACTTCAGTAAGGCTAGCAGGCCAGGTCTGTTTAAAAGGTAAAGAGAGATGAAGTTCTGATAGGGAGAAACAAATCTATTGTGCATTCCTGAACGAATGTTATCCACTTTGCCATATTCATGCTATCTAACATCATAAATCCGGCACCATTCCCAGCAGCCTTAAAATTATTTAAGGAAGGACCTCTTCACCTCATGTCTAACAACTGCTAATCCCCCAGAAACTAATAGTTTGTTCACTGATGAATCCATCCTCACAGGCAATACTATACTCAGTATTCACCTTCACCCTTCATTAACGCCATTTAGTTACATGCTTCTATCCTTTCATATCAAGACTATTCACATGAACCATTTTTCCCTTTTAAAAATTATACTCTTGGTTGATGGGAAAAAAAGCTATTTTCGGAATTTAAATATTTATGTGTATATGCGTATTGATATAACTGGAATATATCCATATGCCATTAACTCTTACTTGTGCAGGTTACAGATTCTGCTGACAAGTATTACGATGCAAATAAACAATAGGAGTAAGAGGATCTGTATCTAAAGAGTAGAAGGTACCCAAACCCCAGCTCCTTTTGCAAGCCGAACAGCTGAGACTTCTGCAGCACCAGGGTGCAGAACCTAGGAGGTGTTGCAAACAGCTCATGTTGTTTCCTCTTCTAAATTTATGCACTATATTCCTTCTAAGATTAATCTGAAGAACTTTGTAAACTCCTCCTTTCTATCATACACACTCACTCAAACATTGGCACTTTTATTTTTTAATCATCCCTTTTACTGGCTTTGGGAGAAGTTACGCATATTTTTGTCTAATCTTTGTAAATAAGAGCCTAACTGCCACAGAAACAGCACACACCAGTAAGTCAACTGCCAGAGGAATTTGCCAGGCAGGGTAAGAAAGAGTTTTCAAAAGGATTTCTCTGAGGTCATTGCTCCCCAAACAAAGGTATTTAATTACAGCTATTGAGACAAAAAGTATGCTACAATGACCTTAATTTGAAAGCTGTATTTGTCACTCTCTTCTCTCCTTCTTCTTTCAGTTTAGGCAACAAAACTGCATTTCCATTATAATATATTTGGAAAGGCATCTTTCTCTCTGGTTTTCCTCTTCCTCCTCTCTTTCCCAAAGATCATCAGTCAAAGGCATTATCAGCAGCTATGCACAGAAGACATCACAATGTTATGTTATGTCTCAAGTAAAACAAAACACAAGGATACAACTTTCCTTGTGATTTTGTGATACTTGCATTTTTTTTCAGACATCCAACAGCATAAGCTATCAGACTTCTGACAAGGCAGGTGTTCCTCACGTAAATCATACATGGCAGTAAGTTCAGTGCTCAGTTTACCTTTGATCTGTGCATACTTCGCAAACCTGACACATCAGACATACTCAGCATGCAATAAAGGATCTCTCAGCAACTGTATAGTGGATCTATCCCAGCCTATGAACACCTTCAGTTAGTACCACAGTCAGTAACCAAAAGGATTAAAATAGCTGGGGGAATAGAAAGGGGCTGGTAACAAGTGTGTGATCCTGCAGTAAGGTGTGGAGATACAGAAGACCGGGCATTTATTCTAACCTGAACGGTTGAGTCTATTTCTCACTGTATTCCGTCACCAAAAATCTCTGTATTGTCGAAACATACCTCAGTAGAAAGGTCTGCAATTATACGTTACTTCTTTGCTTGCAAGAGGAGAAGGCAAAAGCATTTCTCTCTCCTAAAATCCATTACACCTCAGTAGTTTGAACTTGCACCTAATATTTGGAATTTAGCTATATTCTTTCATGAGAAAATTGCAAGGTGTTATAAATATATAATTTGGATCTTATGCTGTAGTCCACCCTGTTGAGTTAAGAAGTGAATGCAATTAATTGTAGTACTGGAGTAGATTCATTTTGGATATTTATTAGGAAGAAGAACAAAAAATAGAACTAGACTTAACAGCTGGATAGGAAAAAAGTCAATCCTGGGCATAATTGCTGCAGTAGTAGCAGAAGATGTCTCTAATCTACTTTCTCCTTCTACATCAGTCATGCTTCGAAAATTCAGTGATTAGCTCTTATCAGTCCTTTCAGAGAGTGCTGAAAAAAGTTAGGAGACTACTCTTGGGATAAGATTCTGCTTTCTGAATTTCAAGCAGATTCATGACTTTTGCTGAAGAATGGTCTGACTTCAGCACTGAAGCTCGATGGAGGAAACAGAGATTAGATGTTGTACTTGCTGTTTCTTCCCACCAGCTCTAGGTGGCCTTCAACCAAGCTTAGGATGTTTGTTTCTTCACTCCCTGAAGCTCTAGTTCTCTGAACACACTGCATAAAGATCCTCATCAGCCTTCATAATTCTCTCTGAGACCATTCACCTACAGTTCAGGATTTTGAGTGTGTGAAATTATGGAAACGTGCAAGATGTTGCAGGACTGGAGCCTGGCCTAATCCATATTCTCGGAGATAGAAGAACTAATTTGTTTGGCTAATTTCAAGGACGAGCCATCAACACTAAGACAAATGTGTATATATATAAAATACACATAAAAATCCACATAGATAAAAACTTGTTGATTATTATTGAAAGTCTTCTTGCTTCAGACTTCATGAAGACAAAATTAAAACAACAACAACAACAACAACACAACAATCAACAAACCAACCATCTTTATTCCATGGAAATCTTAAATATTTATTACAAATTGATTGGACTGAATCACTTGGGGAATCAATAATTAATTAGTAGAAATGTTTCAGATCTCGTAAATATCAAAGACTTTGAATAATGACTTTACAAATCTAGATCAGCACAAGTCATGAAGGCTTTAAACATTGTGGGAGGTGGAAACATGATAAGAAGTTGAGAACTACAAAATTTATTAAAAATGAATCAAATATGTTTTGATTTTATACTGCCTTGTTATGAAGGAGATTAATACTGTAAACATGATGTAGCATGGATCTTCTGACACTCACCAGAGTTAACAGCTTTAATGATCTAGAACCAGGCCTATAGAAAGGTCACAGTATTGATTATACACAGTTCAGGTATCATTAATAGCACTTCAAAGCAAGTGAGCTAGTAGTTGACATTAGAAAGTAAACTTATCTTTGCTTTGAATCTTATGAAAAACTTATTAAAGGTTTCTAAAGTACCATTGTACGTGAGCAAATGAGTAATACTCTAGAGAACTCAGGTCAAATGTAAAAAAAATTCTCCCCAAGCCCCCACAGGAGACTGAAAAAATGCAACAATAAAGACCTCATTATGTATTCTTGAAGAGAAGCAAATTGTTACAACTGGAGTGTCATTGCTGACCATTTCTAATTATAAAATTTAAAAAATACATATTAAAAAAAAAAAAAACACAAGAAAGGCATTTAAATTAGGCAATATTACTTAAACCCTAGATCTGACAGTTGTCCTGCAAGGGCAGCGTAACCATGAAGAGTCTTTTTAACTGTATGCACAAAGTAGGAGTTTTGCTCATAATCATTAGATTGCTGTATAAATGCTGTGAAATATTGTTACAGTTCTTGAAACTGATATTTTCATAAAGAAAAACACAATAAAAAACAATTAGAATAGAAAATCTTGTCCAAGATAAAATGTTTTTGTTAAACATAAGCACATATAAATCCCATTATTCTCCCGTTGGTAGAAGACAGTGAACACACTGCAAATAACTAAACAGTTCACTGTCAAGTTTGCTGTTTCTTGGATAATATAGATACGAAACAAATGCCTGTGAAATTGTAAGAGCAGGAATCTAAAATATATATTTATTTGCACCAAAACCAGAGGACAAACAGATGCTGAAGAACTCAGACAAGAATGAGAGAGTGAAAAAGTCCTTGAAGGAGAGACTGGTGACAAATCTAGCAACTCTCTACTTCATTCTACAAAAATAGCACCAGTACAATAACCACAGTAAAAGTCAGTATAGTTTAATTACACAATCATTTTCCATTTGTGTTTGTTGGTTTGTTTTTTTTTTTTAACTAGGAGATTGCCAGTTTATATTTAATGGAAGTTAATAGTTATATAATCCCAATGCCTTTACGCTTACAGACTGTGCTTGAACATACATTCATGTATTTCTATCGTCTTAAACTGGTGCATCTGAATTTCGTCTTCTTTCCATTTCCGACTCTGTGAGTGTTTGTCAGCAGCATGATCCCCGTTATCACCAATTCTTAGAATCCAAGCATGAATACAGAGGTTCATAATGTTAGCCACGCTAAACCTAGAGTTGAACTGAAAAAGCACTTGATACCATTTATGCGGTTCTCAATTGAAGATTTTTTAGAACAGGGTTTTCCTATCTTAACAGGAAATAACAGATTCCACTAAAATACTTGCAGTGTTTCATGGGCAACAGGTGTTACTAACATCTTAAATGGTTAATATTGTTATGTTACCCAACAATAAAGGTGTTAAAGTTTTTGTGGAAGAGTTTCATGAAGGGTTTAGTAGGCAGTAAGTGATTTACGCGTACCTAAAGAAACTAGCAAGATGACCAGCCTTGAAGCTGTCAGGAGTGATTAAACAGGAGACTCTTTATCAAGAACTGTCTGCCCTTGGAGGGAACATCCCAGAAACCGCACAAACTTGGTTATCATGTTTTTCTGAACTGTGAACATGCAGTGACTTGGGGGAAAGGTAATTCCGGCAGGGGGAGATCGCGACCACCAACTCACAGACCTCCTACCCTAAATACACCCCAGACCCAAAAGAAAGGGGCGGAGGAAGAGAACTGAGCATGCGAAGTCATTTACATGAAAAGCGAGAGAAAATTAACCAATCGTTTAAGAATATGTAAATATGTTACGAATTATGCAGGATTGTAGTGTATAACTAATTTTCTGTCCAGAAGCCGGGTGTGCCCAATAGGAGGAAATATCCCCCGTGCACCCAGCGCTGAAATGAAGATTGCCTGCTTTCTAAAACTCCAGAATGAGTCCTGGAAAGATCAATTTCCTTTTCAGGTGTCAGCTGTAGCCCCTAGGCTGTAGCTTTGTCGTTGACACGTTTGAGCGTTTGGTTTTTGGTATCTGGATCCGCGCGTCAGTGCTGTACTGCCAGGTTCTGCTTTCCAGTGCCGCCTTCCACCCAGCCTGCTGTAAAAACAACACACAGCCTTTTCTTTTCCTGCCCTTCCCCCGGGAAGGAATGCACTTAGCAATGAGAAGATGCTGGAGCAGAGGAAGTGCCAGTGTCAGAAAACAGAGTGCTCACAGGGAGCACAGTGGGTTTTGCAGCCCACCGAGGGGAAAGGTGTGAAAAAATGAGCACAAGCTGGAACAGGGGGAACACGGATGAGGTGCCAACTGAGAGCTTATGGGTTAGGATTAAAGGGAGAGCAGGGACAGGGGACATAGTAGTGGGGGTCTGCTACAGACCACCTGACCAGGAGGACCAAGTGGATGAGGCCCTCTACAGACAGATAGGAGCTGCCTCACGTTCACGAGCCCTGGTCCTCATGGGGGACTTCAACCACCCCAATATCTGTTGGAGGGACAACACAGCAGAGCATAGGCAATCCAGGAGGTTCCTGGAATGCATGGATGATGACTTCCTTCTCCAAGTGGTAGAAGAACCAACAAGGAGAGATGCTTTGCTGGACCTTGTTCTCACCAACAAAGAAGGGCTGGTGGGGAATGTGACGCTCAAGGACAGCCTTGGCTGCAGTGATCATGAAATGGTGGAGTTCAAGATTGTTAGGGAAGCAAGGAGGGTGCCCAGCAAGGTCACTACCACCCTGTATTTCAGGAGAGCGGACTTTGGCCTCTTCAGAGACCAACTCGGACACAAAAAGAAGGCCTACAGAGGGTGGAAGCAAGGACAGGTAGCCTGGGAAGAATACAGAGCAATTGTCCGAGCAACCAGAGATCGGGTTAGGAAAGCTAAAGCCCTGATAGAGTTAAATCTGGCCAGGGACATCAAGGGCAACAAGAAAAACTTCTATAGATATGTCAGTAACAAAAAGATCTAGGGAAAACGTAGGCCCTCTCCGGAAGGAAACGGGGGACCTGGCTACCCGGGATATGGAGAAGGCTGAGGTTCTCAATGACTTCTTTGCCTCAGTCTTCACTGGCAAGAGTTCCAGCTGCACGGCCACAGTCACAGAAGGCAAAGGCAGGGACTGGGAGAATGAAGAACCGCCCACTGTAGGAGAAGATCTGGTTCGAGACCATCTAAAGAACCTGAAGGTGGACAAGTCCATGGGACCTGATGAGGTGCATCCGCGGGTCCTGAGGGAACTGGCAGATGAAGTTGCTAAGCCACTATCCATCATATTTCAGAAGTCGTGGCAGTCTGGTGAAGTTCCCACTGCGGGCAAGCTGTTCAGTTAGGACTGGGACAAAGTGAGGTCAAGCTAATGACCCAGGCCTCCTGGAAGCTGGCCTTTGCGCTGGATTTCGAGTACAGCACTGAAGCCGTAAAGCTTCCAATGTTTACAAGCCTCTGAAATCCCAGAAGGCTGGTGTTGTGGAGGTTGCTGCTTTTTCACCGCACAGCTCTCTTCTCCGAATCCAGCCAGTGTCAAACGGTGGTTGCCCGTAGGGCCTACAGTCTAGACGCTTAGCTGCTTCTGCCTAGGCCCTCTCTGTCTTGGGCAGGTGTCCTTCCGCTGCTTTTGAAAGCGCTGCTCAACAGAGATGCTCAACACGCTGGCGGTGTTTCCCTTTTCCTTCTTTCCGTCACCTGGTACCGTGTTACGCACGTTGCCTCAAGCGGGAGCTTTGTGCGTGGAAAGGGGTCGAGGGGGAGTCTGTGCCAGTTCTCACGCGTGTCTTAAATTACGCAGATCATTTCTGAAGGTCCAAGGGAAGTGTCAGTCGGCGTGCAGCTTCCAGCTGCAGACGGACATGGAGGGTGCGCAGTCCAGTGCAGAGGACTGCATCTAATTCCCAGGGACAGGCGGTTTCAGCGGGTTGGTGCCCGAGCAGCCGCGGCTCCTGCCGTTCACGCAGCACCAGCGGGAGCGATGGGACAGGGCGAAGCTTTGCTACACGTTCAACGGTTTGTCAGCCGCCCCGTCCGTGGCCACACCTGCCGCGTTTTGCTTCAAATCCCAGAAGGACGCGTCCTTCAAGGTTCTAACACGGGGACAAACAGGGCTCTCCAACAGCAGCTGTGCAAGTAGCACGTTTTCAAAGGCATTTTCCGGCCACCCAGCGCCCAGCACCACCACCGGGCCGCCCTGACGGCGAAGGCAGAGCCCTCCCGGCCCGGGCCGCCGCCCCCTGCCCCCTATGACGCGCCCGTCCCCCGCCTTCTGTGACGCCCCGAGCGCGCTCGACGCTGCCCCTTGTAGAACGCCCGCGGGGGCCGCCGCTGCACTGTCGGTCCGGCAGCGGAACCGGCAGCATCTCTCTGGCTCGGAGCGTAGGCGGCTGCGAGTCGCGTCCGTCGCCCGGGGCTCGGCTCTCGCCTGTCGCCGTTCTCCTCCCTCTCCCCGCCCGGGGCTCGGCTCTCGCCTGTCGCCGTTCTCCTCCCTCTCCCCGCCCGGGGCTCGGCTCTCGCCTCTCCCCGTCTCCTCCCTCTCCCCGCCGGGGGCTCAGCAGAGTCCGCCGGGCGCCTTCTGCGGCTGCCAACCGCGGGGCGGGCCGTGCCCTCGTCCCCGCCGCAGCATGCAGCGGCTCCTCGGGCTCCTCCGGAGGGTGCGGGAGCGGCCGCCGTCCGGCAGCGCTCCCGCGCCCAGCGCGGCCAAAGCCCCCGAGCGCCGGGGCGGGCAGCGCGGGGCGGCCGCCAGCAGCGATGTGCCCCGGCCGCAGCGGCGCCGGTGGCGGTGGACACTCCCCGTCAACGGGTGGTTCGCGAAACAGCGGTAAGGGGCGGGCAGTGCCCGTAGCAAACCCTCCAGCCAGCCTGGCTGCCAGAGCCGCCAAAGCCCAGCACGGTTGCAAGCACCCCAGGAGCAGGGCCGGCTCCTTACCCAAGTGCTGACCTTACCGGGCGCCTGCCCAAGCTGCGACAGGAGCCGGCGGATGCTCCGTCCGCTCTGCCCTGCCAGCCTGCTCCCTGTAGTGAGTCTCCTGTGGAGCTCAGCAGGCCTTTGTCCAAGCAGAGACAGCTCCTTTCCTGTTGCCAGACTGAGCAGCTTGCTCGAGCAGGCCACGGATTCACGGAAAGACAGGGCACAGCCTTCCCGTTGCTGTTAGAAATCCCATCCCCTCTGCCTCCAGGACGTGTCTGGCACGGGACTGATGGCGGGAATAGCCCGCAGCTTACACACAGGCTCCGCAGACTTACGTAGCGTCCATAGACTCCAGGCTGCCAAGACGTGGTCTCCTTTGCTGTGCTGGATGGTCCTGCTGGAGGCAGGGACCAGTGCCTGGGCACAGGAATCTGCTTGTGCAGCTTCATTTACACAGCTGAGGAGACGCCTCCTGACCCAGCGGATGCGTTGGGGATTTTTCCTAGCCTGCCCCAGGCTTTGGGTGTGCAACTACTGCCACCAGCTCTGGAACAAGAAAGCTTGCTTTTGGCTTGGCTTTTGCCACGTGAGGCTTGTGGCCCTGTGCCACAGGCTTTGGGTACCACAGCCTGAAACAGTGTCTTCAGCTGTCTGTCTGTGTTAACCGAAGGGTATGTAATTTCCAGGACACCTCCGCTGCACCTTCCTTGTGAGAGCGACCCCACAGATGTTTGGTTTCCAGCAGGAAACGCGTGCCAGCTGAACACTGGCGACAGCTTTAACAGGTCGCCGCTGATGAAGGTACGCGCAATAGGCGATATTCTTGTATGCTGGGCTCATCGATTGTGCGCTGAGCCGTACGTACCTTGCGTGATTCTTTACGTAGGCCTGCGTAGAAGCAGGTATGTTGCAGTCAGCAGACAAGGGGCATACGTTACCTAATCTTTGAAGACACTCATACTTTCCAGAGTTGGGAAGGCACAGGAGTTCTGACAGAGAGAAACGGAGATGCTGGAAGTTACTCCTCCTTTGCGTCTTGTTTCCAGGCAGTAGAGCACCAGCACGCAGACTGTGCGGCTATTCTACTGGAGCACGGTGCCAACCCTGACTTCAAAGATGTTTGCGGCAACACTGCCCTTCACCTGGCTGCCGAAATTCCTGGCACGTCTCTAGTGGAGCTGTTACTTGAGCATAACGCTGATATTGATGCTCAGAACAGGGTGAGCTTGGCCTTCAGGGAAGGCTCCTCTTCCCCAAACTTGCTTGACTTTTCTGTGTGATTCTAAAGGAGATGATTTCTCCTTTCAGTTGGGATACACTCCGCTTACTATTGCCATCATCGAGCACTGTGAAGAGATGGTCGAGTTCCTTCTTCAAAAAGGAGCTGACGTGCATGTTCGAGACCGGCGCAAAAGGTGAAGGGTTTGTCAAAAGTGCGCGTGGGACTCCTCAGCATTGTTCAAGTCAGGTTGATGGGGGGGCACAGGAATGAGCTTTGAGAAAGAACCAAGAGCTGCCCAGAAGGAGCTCCTTCCGTGTGACTCGTGAAAGCCGACCCGCACTCAGCTGCTGTCTTACCTCGGGACGATTTCCGCACTGAGGACTGAAGGAAGCGTTGGCTGTGGTGCCACACCCACACCCACACACACAGACACCCCCGGCCACACGCCCCGAGTCTGCTCTGGGCAGGTGGTTGGCCTGGAGACCTCCTGAGGTCCCGCCAACCTGAATTCTCTGATGCTTCCACGTGTTTGGCTGTGCTTTCCCTCTGCCCGTAGGAGAGGGGAAAGGAATTGTGTGGGGAGCAAAGAGGGGCTGAAGTAATGGCAATGCAGCATCTGCGGAAGCTGATGGATTCCTGTCCTCTCTTGGATGTTCTAGGACCACTCTTATGATTGCTGTTCTTGCTGGGCATATGGATGTCATACGAATTCTCCTTCGCCACGGTGCTGATCTTTCTGCTAAAGACCGTCGTGGCCGCACAGCTGTCTATTATGCTATGCTGTCTGGACACCTTGAGTAAGTGTTTTATGTCCCTGTCAGTGCAGTTGCCTTGTCAGAATGTCCGGCCCTTTTTCGTAAGATCACGCGGATGTAATGAGGTGTGGAGACCTTTGTTGTCTTTTCTTGTTTGTTTGAGGTTTTTTGTTTTGTTTTTAGTTCTGCTGATGAAGCAAACCTGAAAGCGGTCTCTCTCTGGAGGCCCAGCTGAGCCTCTGCCGAGGCTGCTAGAAGATAACACCTATGCAATGTTGTTAACCCCTGCAGTGCTTGGAATGCAACCGCCATCTTTGTTGGCCTCTTGATATGCCACTTAGGAGCTCTCTAAACTCTCAGGTCCTCAGACCAACCATGGGAGATTCTGAAGCCCTTCAAAGTCAGGTTTGAGAAGACGTTACCCTGGCTTGACATGAAGAGTTGGTGCAGCATTAGTATAGCATCCCACTGAGGCAGAAGCCTTGTAGTTAGATGTCAGTCTGCCAGGGCACTTGTTAGTCTCGCTGGCCCTTGAAATGGAGAGGGGGTTTGTCAGATAAGACTGTAGCCAACAGGGATGAGTTACTCCATATACAGGAATAAGCATCTCTAGCGTGAACATGCCTGTAGTGAGTATTTCGGGCTACAGCAGTAGTGAAGTAGGTTGTCCACATGCGTTGCCCTTTGCCAGCTGGCAGTGAAGACGGGTAGGACAGCTCATGAATGGCTGTTGCTCTTCCAGTAAAGAGTGTGGGCAAGTGTGTGGGTATTTTTACCGAAAGCATTTCCTTCCTTTCTGTATATAGTATTGCAAACCGACTGGAGGAATACAAGGGCTGTGAAGGGAAAGGAGAATGTTCGGCGGGAGGTACAGAAGGCCCAGCAGTACTTGTCAGCTCTAGCCCAGGGACCACCACTGACGTTCCCTTGGGTGCACCTGCACAGACTGGAACAGGTAAGATCCTTCGCCGCAGAGATGGCGATGAGGACAAATCGCTGTTGCCCAGAGGAGAATGAAAACCAGTCGTTTCAACAGAGGGATTGAGTAATAGGGAAAAGCAGAGTGAAATCAGCACTCACAGCAGCATTGCGCTTCTTACGTCTTTTATAGGTGACTCGCCAGCAGCAGGAACAGAACAAGAGGAAGATGTTGTCTTCTCTTTTATTTCTGAGGTACGATCATAGAATCATTAGGTCGGAAAGGACCCTAAAGATCATTGAGTCCAAACGTAAACCTGACACTGCCAAGTGCACCCCTAAGCCACGTCCCTAAGTGCCACGTCTACAAGTCTTCAGAACAGCTCCTAGGTCCTGGGACGGTGACTCAACCCTTCTCTGGTCAGCCTGTTCCACTACTTGACAACCCTTTTGGTGAAGAAATTCTTCCCAATAGCCACTCTAAACGTCTCCTGGTGCAACCTGAGGCCTTTCCTCTTGTGCTAGTACTTGCTTCTGGGGAAAAGAGGTCGACACTCACTTTGCTACAACCTCCTTTCAGGTAGTTGTAGAGAGAGATGAAGTCTCCCTTCAGCCTCCTTTTCTCCAGGCTAAACAACCCCCGTTCCCTCAGCCACTCCTCACAGGACTTGTACTCTACACCACGCATGTCTTTTAAATTGCGCAGATGGACTGTGAAGGTCCAAGGGAGGTGTTGGCCGACGTGCACCTTCCAGTTGCAGATGAACACGAAGCTTGCCGCGCAGTCCCGTGCAGAGGAGCGTGACAACGGTAATTTTCTTGACGGACTAAACGGTTACCTTTGTGAGCTTCCCTGGAGTGAAGCAGATGAGAAAAGCAGAGTGAAGTCAGCACTCACAGCATTGTTGTGCTTCTTACCTCCTTTACAGGTGTCCTGCCAGCAGCAGAAGCAGAACAAGAGGAAGATGTTGACTTCTCTTTTGAATCTGAGGTACAATCATAGAATCATTAGGTCGGAAAGGACCCTAAAGATCATTGAGTCCAAACGTAAACCTGACACTGCCAAGTGCACCCCTAAACCATGTTCCTAAGTGCCATGTCTACAAGTCTTTTAGATAGCTTCAGGGACGGTGACTCAACCCTTCTCTGGTCAGCCTGTTCCACTACTTGACAACCCTTTTGGTGAAGAAATTCTTCCCAATAGCCACTCTAAAACCTTTCCTGGTGCAACTCAAGGCCTTCTTCCTCTTGCTTAGTTTCTTCTGCCTAGGCCCTCTCTGTCTCGGGCAGTGTACTTCTGCCCCTTTTGAAAGCGCTGCTCAACAGAGATGCTCAACACGCTGGCGGTGTTTCCCTTTTCCTTCTTTCCGTCACCTGGTACCGCGTTACGCACGTTGCCTCAAGCAGGAGCTTTGTGTGTGGAAAGGGGTCGAGGAGGAGTCTTTGCCAGTTCTAACACGTCTTTTAAATTACGCAGATGGACTGCGAAGGTCCAAGGGAAGTGTTGGCCGACGTGCACCTTCCAGTTGCAGATGAACACGAAGCTTGCGCGCAGTCCCGTGCAGAGGAGCGTGACAACGGTAATTTTCTTGACGGACTAAACGGTTACCTTTGTGAGCTTCCCTGGAGTGAAGCAGATGAGGAAAAGCAGAGGGAAGTCAGCACTCACAGCATCGTTGTGCTTCTTACCTCCTTTACAGGTGTCCTGCCAGCAGCAGAAGCAGAACAAGAGGAAGATGTTGACTTCTTTTTGAATCTGAGGTACAATCATAGAATCATTAGGTCGGAAAGGACCCTAAAGATCATTGAGTCCAAACGTAAACCTGACACTGCCAAGTGCAGCCCTAAACCATGTCCCTAAGTGCCACGTCTACAAGTCTTCAAAACAGCTCCTAGGTCCTGGGACGGTGACTCAACCCTTCTCTGGTCAGCCTGTTCCACTACTTGACAACCCTTTTGGTGAAGAAATTCTTCCCAATAGCCACTCTAAACCTCTCCTGGTGCAAGCTGAGGCCTTTTCCTCTTGTGCTAGTACTTGCTTCTTGGGAAAAGAGGTCGATACTCACCTCGCTTCAACCTCCTTTCAGGTAGTTGTAGAGAGAGATGAAGTCTCCCGTCAGCCTCCTTTTCTCCGGGCTAAACAACCCCAGTTCCCTCAGCCACTCCTCACAGGACTTGTGCTCTACACCCTTCGCCAGCTTCCTTGCTTTTCTTTGGACGCTCTCCAGCACTTCAACCTCTTTCTGGTTGTGAACAGTGTTTGACGTGTGACCTCACTCGTGCCAAATACACAGGAACAATTACTTCCCTAGTCCTGCTGGCCACACTATTTCTGATACAAGCCAGGATGCTCAGGGCCTTTTGGCCACCTGGGCACACTGACGGCTCATATTCAGCCACAAGTTGACAAATGCCCCCAGGTCCTCTTCCAAAAGGCAGCTTTCCAACCACTCTTCCCCTCCTCTGAAGGAGGCACTGGGGCCCCACTGGCCTCGCTTGCTTTTGGGCTCGTTTTCCTCTGCTGCTGCTTCCACCTGCTTCCGCCGGTGCTGCAGGCAAGCTGTTCAGTTAGGACTGAGACATAGTGAGGTCAAGCTAATGACCCAGGTCTCCAAGAAGCTGGCCTTTGAGCTGGATTTCGAGTACAGCATTGAAGCAGTAAAGCTTCAGGACTGTTAACAATCCTCTGAAATCCTAGAAAGCTGGTGCTGTGAAGATATTGCTTTTTTTTCACCACACAGCTCTCTTCTCCGGATCTGGTCAGTGTCAAACGGTTGCCCGTAGGGCCTACAGTCTAGACGCTTAGTTTCTTCTGCCTAGGCCCTCTCTGTCTCGGGCAGTGTACTTCTGCCCCTTTTGAAAGCGCTGCTCAACAGAGAGGCTCAGCACGCTGGCGGTGTTTCCCTTTTCCTTCTTTCCGTCACCTGGTACCACGTTACGCACGTTGCCTCCAGCGGGAGCTTTGTGCGTGGAAAGGGGTCGAGGAGGAGTCTGTGCCAGTTCTCACGCATGTCTTTTAAATTATGCAGATCATTTCTGAAGGTCCAAGGGAAGTGTCGGCCAGCGTGCGGCTTCCAGCTGCGGACGGACACGGAGGGTGCGCACAGTCCATTGCAGATGAGCGCAGCAATGGTAATTTCCTGACGGACTGGACGGTTACCTTTGTGAGCTTCCCTGGAGTGAAGTGGATGATGAAGAGCAGAGTGGAACCAGCACTCACAGCATCGTTGTGCTTCTTACCTTCTTCGTAGGTGTCCTGCCAGCATCAGGAGCAGAACGAAAGGAAGATTTTGCCTGCTCTTTTCAGAATACTATGCTTTCCCTTCTGGAGGTAATGCATTACCTGTGGGTGAAGTCATGCTTCTCTTGCCCCAGGGCTGAAATGTGGCGTGATGTAGTAGTGTTGCTGAGGATTCCTTTCCCTACTGTCATGTTGTCTTCTCACCGATTTCTCTATGTTCATGGCACACCATTTCTTTAGAGATGGATAAAGGAGCTACAGCAGGAGCTTGCTGACACTCTTGAAAAGAACTCCCTGTTAGAAGCTTCTCATGAAGTGAAGAAGCGCTACAGCAGGGACCTGCAGGAACAGAAACTGCAATTGCAGAAGGAACTGGACAGGTCTAAAGCTAAGGTATGGAGAAAGCCTGTCTCTTGTCTCTTGGCAGGGGCCCGGGCAGGGAACTGATCCTTTCTTGGGGGTTTTGTGTAAGCCAGGGTGGTTCCGTGTGCGGCTAGCTGTGATGAGGGGGCTGGGACGAAACAGCACTGCTGCCTTGGGTGGCTGCCTGTTTGCACCGCTTGAAGTTACAGTGCAGGGCTGCGCTCAGGTGGTCTTAGTGCACTCGACAACTTTGCAACAGGAGTAGATTGAGTGACCTGTGAGTGACTCGCCTGGTGGGTACGATTAGAAGGGTCACTAACTGTGAACTCGCTTGGTCTTTGATTGGTGAAGGGTGTGTGCATTCCTTTCAAAAAGCTGCTTCTCAAGTTTCACGGAGCACCTCTGTTTGCTTCTTCTCTTGGGTTTGGCAAAACAGAGTGTATGCTGACGCAGAAAGGGTAGGCATACTGGAGTGTTGCGCTGGTGCTTTTTTGGAATCCCTCATCCCCTCATCCTTGTTACGGCGTTGCAAAGTCACTCGTGGAGGAGGAGGAGCTTCTAACCCTGCTGGGGTAGCCTACAAGTGACTCAAAGAGCGTTCAGAGTCCTTGAGAGAGGAGGAGGAGGAGGAGTGTTGTGGCAGCGTTTCGGAAACGCTGTAGGAGATCGATGTAGATGTAGGAGAGGGGCCAGTATAAAAGATGAAGGCGTAACATGGGTTTTGGGGGTCGAAGTGAGAGTCAAAGCAACCCGCTCCTTTTTATCAAACCGAAGCTGACTACTGGGGATTCTTGTTGTGCTTTGGCAGCTGCAGGAATTGAAAGAACAGCATATCCGGACTGAGTGTTACGCCGAATCCCCGAAGAACGCCATAAAGAACAAGGAGGAGGAACTAATCCCTTCCAGGAACCTGCAGGGTTTTCTGGCCACGGCTTGTGGAGCCGTGGCTACTGCAGAGCTAGAAGAATACATGCAACCGTAAGGACGTAACACACCGGAGCAAGGCTTCGTTTTTTGCGGTTGTGTGAAAACAACAGCACTGCCTTCTTGCATCACAGCGAGATACTAATAACGATTTTCAAACCATTTTTGTTTTAGATGAGGTTCTTGCACACTCTACTTTTGGGATTGGTGCTCTTGTGGACGGGTGCGATAAGGCCTGTACTTCTTTTTCAGGCTCCAAGTTGGAAAGGCCAGGCTGCAAGCCACAGCCCAGCAAGAAGCCAAGACCATGGAAGCCCTTCAGAAAGACCTGAAAGTCTTAGTAAGCTGGCCAGAGCTCTCCCTTTTCATGAGCTACACAGCCTAGAACCATATTCACATGGGGAAACTTTCAGATGAGGGAGCCTACGAGAGATCACTTCCTCTGTTCTACTGACTATCGGCTGCTCTGAAAGCCCTGCTGGCCCGTTCCCCAGCTTGCCGGCTTTGAGCTGACCCATGAGACTACAGCAAGTCCTACTTAGCGCTGTCTTTGTTAAGGAGTTTACAGTAATGCACTGGCATCAGTGGTTTCTGCTTAGAGCAGTCATGAGGTTGAGACCTTTGATGGGTAGGCTGTGTGCTGTGGTCAGGAGGGAGATGTGTGGTTGAGAGCTGCGAGAGGAGACTGGACTTGGGAGATCAGTGCCACCTTCTTTGTGGAGAACACCGTCTGCTCGTTCTGCATACGGATCCTACTCCTGTGCTCTGAGTGTGATGCATCTTTTCTATTTGAAAACCTGGGAGCAAAAGCAAGGAAGTGAAGAAGCTGGCCCAGATGAAACGCCAATCAGAAGCGCTTCTGGACGTAACACGGGGAAGAAACGTCGCGCTGAAGGAAGAGCAAGCCAGGCACGGCTTTTTCGTGCTTTAAAGACATACCACGTTGAGTAGAAGTCGAGCTTTACTGAACTCTAACGTAAAAGCATGAACATCACCGTTTGTGAGCAAAGTCAAGCCTTGCATTCGATCTTGCAAGGTGCTTAGTAAGGCTTTTAGCCTTACTTCAGTAAGGCTAGCAGGCCAGGTCTGTTTAAAAGGTAAAGAGAGATGAAGTTCTGATAGGGAGAAACAAATCTATTGTGCATTCCTGAACGAATGTTATCCACTTTGCCATATTCATGCTATCTAACATCATAAATCCGGCACCATTCCCAGCAGCCTTAAAATTATTTAAGGAAGGACCTCTTCACCTCATGTCTAACAACTGCTAATCCCCCAGAAACTAATAGTTTGTTCACTGATGAATCCATCCTCACAGGCAATACTATACTCAGTATTCACCTTCACCCTTCATTAACGCCATTTAGTTACATGCTTCTATCCTTTCATATCAAGACTATTCACATGAACCATTTTTCCCTTTAAAAATTATACTCTTGGTTGATGGGAAAAAAAGCTATTTTCGGAATTTAAATATTTATGTGTATATGCGTATTGATATAACTGGAATATAGCCATATGCCATTAACTCTTACTTGTGCAGGTTACAGATTCTGCTGACAAGTATTACGATGCAAATAAACAATAGGAGTAAGAGGATCTGTATCTAAAGAGTAGAAGGTACCCAAACCCCAGCTCCTTTTGCAAGCCGAACAGCTGAGACTTCTGCAGCACCAGGGTGCAGAACCTAGGAGGTGTTGCAAACAGCTCATGTTGTTTCCTCTTCTAAATTTATGCACTATATTCCTTCTAAGATTAATCTGAAGAACTTTGTAAACTCCTCCTTTCTATCATACACACTCACTCAAACATTGGCACTTTTATTTTTTAATCATCCCTTTACTGGCTTTGGGAGAAGTTACGCATATTTTTGTCTAATCTTTGTAAATAAGAGCCTAACTGCCACAGAAACAGCACACACCAGTAAGTCAACTGCCAGAGGAATTTGCCAGGCAGGGTAAGAAAGAGTTTTCAAAAGGATTTCTCTGAGGTCATTGCTCCCCAAACAAAGGTATTTAATTACAGCTATTGAGACAAAAGTATGCTACAATGACCTTAATTTGAAAGCTGTATTTGTCACTCTCTTCTCTCCTTCTTCTTTCAGTTTAGGCACAAAACTGCATTTCCATTATAATATATTTGGAAAGGCATCTTCTCTCTGGTTTTCCTCTTCCTCCTCTCTTTCCCAAAGATCATCAGTCAAAGGCATTATCAGCAGCTATGCACAGAAGACATCACAATGTTATGTTATGTCTCAAGTAAAACAAACACAAGGATACAACTTCCTTGTGATTTTGTGATACTTGCATTTTTTTTCAGACATCCAACAGCATAAGCTATCAGACTTCTGACAAGGCAGGTGTTCCTCACGTAAATCATACATGGCAGTAAGTTCAGTGCTCAGTTTACCTTTGATCTGTGCATACTTCGCAAACCTGACACATCAGACATACTCAGCATGCAATAAAGGATCTCTCAGCAACTGTATAGTGGATCTATCCCAGCCTATGAAACCCTTCAGTTAGTACCACAGTCAGTAACCAAAGGATTAAATAGCTGGGGGAATAGAAAGGGGCTGGTAACAAGTGTGTGATCCTGCAGTAAGGTGTGGAGATACAGAAGACCGGGCATTTATTCTAACCTGAACGGTTGAGTCTATTTCTCACTGTATTCCGTCACCAAAAATCTCTGTATTGTCGAAACATACCTCAGTAGAAAGGTCTGCAATTATACGTTACTTCTTTGCTTGCAAGAGGAGAAGGCAAAGCATTTCTCTCTCCTAAAATCCATTACACCTCAGTAGTTTGAACTTGCACCTAATATTTGGAATTTAGCTATATTCTTTCATGAGAAAATTGCAAGGTGTTATAAATATATAATTTGGATCTTATGCTGTAGTCCCACCCTGTTGAGTTAAGAAGTGAATGCAATTAATTGTAGTACTGGAGTAGATTCATTTTGGATATTTATTAGGAAGAAGAACAAAAAATAGAACTAGACTAACAGCTGGATAGGAAAAAGTCAATCCTGGCATAATTGCTGCAGTAGTAGCAGAAGATGTCTCTAATCTACTTTCTCCTTCTACATCAGTCATGCTTCGAAAATTCAGTGATTAGCTCTTATCAGTCCTTTCAGAGAGTGCTGAAAAAAGTTAGGAGACTACTCTTGGGATAAGATTCTGCTTTCTGAATTTCAAGCAGATTCATGACTTTGCTGAAGAATGGTCTGACCTTCAGCACTGAAGCTCGATGGAGAAACAGAGATTAGATTTGTACTTGCTGTTTCTTCCCACCAGCTCTAGGTGGCCTTCAACCAAGCTTAGGATGTTTGTTTCTTCACTCCCTGAAGCTCTAGTTCTCTGAACACACTGCATAAAGATCCTCATCAGCCTTCATAATTCTCTCTGAGACCATTCACCTACAGTTCAGGATTTGAGTGTGTGAAATTATGGAAACGGCAAGATGTTGCAGGACTGGAGCCTGGCCTAATCCATATTCTCGGAGATAGAAGAACTAATTTGTTTGGCTAATTTCAAGGACGAGCCATCAACACTAAGACAAATGTGTAATATATAAAATACACATAAAAATCCACATAGATAAAAACTTGTTGATTATTATTGAAAGTCTTCTTGCTTCAGACTTCATGAAGACAAAATTAAAACAACAACAACAACAACAACACAACAATCAACAAACCAACCATCTTTATTCCATGGAAATCTTAAATATTTATTACAAATTGATTGGACTGATCACTTGGGGAATCAATAATTAATTAGTAGAAATGTTTCAGATCTCGTAAATATCAAAGACTTTGAATAATGACTTTACAAATCTAGATCAGCACAAGTCATGAAGGCTTTTAAACATTGTGGGAGGTGGAAACATGATAAGAAGTTGAGAACTACAAAATTTATTAAAAATGAATCAAATATGTTTTGATTTTATACTGCCTTGTTATGAAGGGAGATTATACTGTAAACATGATGTAGCATGGATCTTCTGACACTCACCAGAGTTACAGCTTTAATGATCTAGAACCAGGCCTATAGAAAGGTCACAGTATTGATTATACACAGTTCAGGTATCATTAATAGCACTTCAAAGCAAGTGAGCTAGTAGTTGACATTAGAAAGTAAACTTATCTTTGCTTTGAATCTTATGAAAACTTATTAAAGGTTTCTAAAGTACCATTGTACGTGAGCAAATGAGTAATACTCTAGAGAACTCAGGTCAATGTAAAAAAAATTCTCCCCAAGCCCCCACAGGAGACTGAAAAAATGCAACAATAAGACCTCATTATGTATTCTTGAAGAGAAGCAAATTGTTACAACGGAGTGTCATTGCTGACCATTTCTAATTATAAAATTTAAAAAATACATATTAAAAAAAAAAAAACACAAGAAAGGCATTTAAATTAGGCAATATTACTTAAACCCTAGATCTGACAGTTGTCCTGCAAGGGCAGCGTAACCATGAAGAGTCTTTTTAACTGTATGCACAAAGTAGGAGTTTTGCTCATAATCATTAGATTGCTGTATAAATGCTGTGAAATATTGTTACAGTTCTTGAAACTGATATTTTCATAAAGAAAAACACAATAAAAAACAATTAGAATAGAAAATCTTGTCCAAGATAAAATGTTTTTGTTAAACATAAGCACATATAAATCCCATTATTCTCCCTTTGGTAGAAGACAGTGAACACACTGCAAATAACTAAACAGTTCACTGTCAAGTTTGCTGTTTCTTGGATAATATAGATACGAAACAAATGCCTGTGAAATTGTAAGAGCAGGAATCTAAAATATATATTTATTTGCACCAAAACCAGAGGACAAACAGATGCTGAAGAACTCAGACAAGAATGAGAGAGTGAAAAAGTCCTGAAGGAGAGACTGGTGACAAATCTAGCACTCTCTACTTCATTCTACAAAAATAGCACCAGTACAATAACCACAGTAAAAGTCAGTATAGTTTAATTACACAATCATTTTCCATTTGTGTTTGTTGGTTTGTTTTTTTTTTTTAACTAGGAGATTGCCAGTTTATATTTAATGAAGTTAATAGTTATATAATCCCAATGCCTTTACGCTTACAGACTGTGCTTGAACATACATTCATGTATTTCTATCGTCTTAAACTGGTGCATCTGAATTTCGTCTTCTTTCCATTTCCGACTCTGTGAGTGTTTGTCAGCAGCATGATCCCCGTTATCACCAATTCTTAGAATCCAAGCATGAATACAGAGGTTCATAATGTTAGCCACGCTAAACCTAGAGTTGAACTGAAAAAGCACTTGATACCATTTATGCGGTTCTCAATTGAAGATTTTTAGAACAGGGTTTTCCTATCTTAACAGGAAATAACAGATTCCACTAAAATACTTGCAGGTTTCATGGGCAACAGGTGTTACTAACATCTTAAATGGTTAATATTGTTATGTTACCCAACAATAAAGGTGTTAAAGTTTTTGGTGGAAGAGTTTCATGAAGGGTTTAGTAGGCAGTAAGTGATTTACGCGTACCTAAAGAAACTAGCAAGATGACCAGCCTTGAAGCTGTCAGGAAGTGATTAAACAGGAGACTCTTTATCAAGAACTGTCTGCCCTTGGAGGGAACATCCCAGAAACCGCACAAACTTGGTTATCATGTTTTTCTGAACTGTGAACATGCAGTGACTTGGGGGAAAGGTATTCCGGCAGGGGGAGATCGCGACCACCAACTCACAGACCTCCTACCCTAAATACACCCCAGACCCAAAAGAAAGGGCGGAGGAAGAGAACTGAGCATGCGAAGTCATTTACATGAAAAGCGAGAGAAAATTAACCAATCGTTTAAGAATATGTAAATATGTTACGAATTATGCAGGATTGTAGTGTATAACTAATTTTCTGTCCAGAAGGCCGGGTGTGCCCAATAGGAGGAAATATCCCCCGTGCACCCAGCGCTGAAATGAAGATTGCCTGCTTTCTAAAACTCCAGAATGAGTCCTGGAAAGATCAATTTCCTTTTCAGGTGTCAGCTGTAGCCCCTAGGCTGTAGCTTGGTCGTTGACACGTTTGAGCGTTTGGTTTTTGGTATCTGGATCCGCGCGTCAGTGCTGTACTGCCAGGTTCTGCTTTCCAGTGCCGCCTTCCACCCAGCCTGCTGTAAAAAACAACACACAGCCCTTTTCTTTCCTGCCCTTCCCCAGGGAAGGAATGCACTTAGCAATGAGAAGAGCTGGAGCAGAGGAAGTGCCAGTGTCAGAAAACAGAGTGCTCACAGGGAGCACAGTGGGGTTTGCAGCCCACCGAGGGGAAAGGTGTGAAAAAATGAGCACAAGCTGGAACAGGGGGAACACGGATGAGGTGCCAACTGAGAAGCTTATGGGTTAGGATTAAAGGGAGAGCAGGGACAGGGGACATAGTAGTGGGGGTCTGCTACAGACCACCTGACCAGGAGGACCAAGTGGATGAGGCCCTCTACAGACAGATAGGAGCTGCCTCACGTTCACGAGCCCTGGTCCTCATGGGGGACTTCAACCACCCCAATATCTGTTGGAGGGACAACACAGCAGAGCATAGGCAATCCAGGAGGTTCCTGGAATGCATGGATGATGACTTCCTTCTCCAAGTGGTAGAAGAACCGACAAGGAGAGATGCTTTGCTGGACCTTGTTTCTCACCAACAAAGAAGGGCTGGTGGGGAATGTGACGCTCAAGGACAGCCTTGGCTGCAGTGATCATGAAATGGTGGAGTTCAAGATTGTTAGGGAAGCAAGGAGGGTGCCCAGCAAGGTCACTACCACCCTGTATTTCAGGAGAGCGGACTTTGGCCTCTTCAGAGACCAACTCGGACACAAAAAGAAGGCCTACAGAGGGTGGAAGCAAGGACAGGTAGCCTGGGAAGAATACAGAGCAATTGTCCGAGCAACCAGAGATCGGGTTAGGAAAGCTAAAGCCCTGATAGAGTTAAATCTGGCCAGGGACATCAAGGGCAACAAGAAAAACTTCTATAGATATGCAGTAACAAAAGATCTAGGGAAAACGTAGGCCCTCTCCGGAAGGAAACGGGGGACCTGGCTACCCGGGAGTATGGAGAAGGCTGAGGTTCTCAATGACTTCTTTGCCTCATCTTCACTGGCAAGAGTTCCAGCTGCACGGCCACAGTCACAGAAGGCAAAGGCAGGGACTGGGAGAATGAAGAACCGCCCACTGTAGGAGAAGATCTGGTTCGAGACCATCTAAAGAACCTGAAGGTGGACAAGTCCATGGGACCTGATGAGGTGCATCCGCGGGTCCTGAGGGAACTGGCAGATGAAGTTGCTAAGCCACTATCCATCATATTTCAGAAGTCGTGGCAGTCTGGTGAAGTTCCCACTGCGGGCAAGCTGTTCAGTTAGGACTGGGACAAAGTGAGGTCAAGCTAATGACCCAGGCCTCCTGGAAGCTGGCCTTTGCGCTGGATTTCGAGTACAGCACTGAAGCCGTAAAGCTTCCATGTTTACAAGCCTCTGAAATCCCAGAAGGCTGGTGTTGTGGAGGTTGCTGCTTTTTCACCGCACAGCTCTCTTCTCTGAATCCAGCCAGTGTCAAACGGTGGTTGCCCGTAGGGCCTACAGTCTAGACGCTTAGCTGCTTCTGCTAGGCCCTCTCTGTCTTGGGCAGGTGTCCTTCCGCTGCTTTGAAAGCGCTGCTCAACAGAGATGCTCAACACGCTGGCGGTGTTTCCCTTTTCCTTCTTTCCGTCACCTGGTACCGTGTTACGCACGTTGCCTCAAGCGGGAGCTTTGTGCGTGGAAAGGGGTCGAGGGGGAGTCTGTGCCAGTTCTCACGCGTGTCTTAAATTACGCAGATCATTTCTGAAGGTCCAAGGGAAGTGTCAGTCGGCGTGCAGCTTCCAGCTGCAGACGGACATGGAGGGTGCGCAGTCCAGTGCAGAGGACTGCATCTAATTCCCAGGGACAGGCGGTTTCAGCGGGTTGGTGCCCGAGCAGCCGCGGCTCCTGCCGTTCACCGCAGCACCAGCGGGAGCGATGGGACAGGGCGAAGCTTTGCTACACGTTCAAGCGGTTTGTCAGCCGCCCCGTCCGTGGCCACACCTGCCGCGTTTTGCTTCAAATCCAGAAGGACGCGTCCTTCAAGGTTCTAACACGGGGACAAACAGGGCTCTCCAACAGCAGCTGTGCAAGTAGCACGTTTCAAAGGCATTTTCCGGCCACCCAGCGCCCAGCACCACCACCGGGCCGCCCTGACGGCGAAGGCAGAGCCCTCCCGGCCCGGGCCGCCGCCCCCTGCCCCCTATGACGCGCCCGTCCCCCCGCCTTCTGTGACGCCCCGAGCGCGCTCGACGCTGCCCCTTGTAGAACGCCCGCGGGGGCCGCCGCTGCACTGTCGGTCCGGCAGCGGAACCGCAGCATCTCTCTGGCTCGGAGCGTAGGCGGCTGCGAGTCGCGTCCGTCGCCCGGGGCTCGGCTCTCGCCTGTCGCCGTTCTCCTCCCTCTCCCCGCCCGGGGCTCGGGCTCTCGGCTCTCGCCTGTCCCCGTTCTCCTCCCTCTCCCCGCCCGGGGCTCGGCTCTCGCCTGTCGCCGTTCTCCTCCCTCTCCCCGCCCGGGGCTCGGCTCTCGGCTCTCGCCTGTCCCCGTTCTCCTCCCTCTCCCCGCCCGGGGCTCGGCTCTCGCCTCTCCCCGTCTCCTCCCTCTCCCCGCCGGGGCTCAGCAGAGTCCGCCGGCGCCTTCTGCGGCTGCCACCGCGGGGCGGGCCGTGCCCTCGTCCCCGCCGCAGCATGCAGCGGCTCCTCGGGCTCCTCCGGAGGGTGCGGGAGCGGCCGCCGTCCGGCAGCGCTCCCGCGCCAGCGCGGCCAAAGCCCCCGAGCGCCGGTCCGGGCAGCGCGGGGCGGCCGCCAGCAGCGATGTGCCCCGGCCGCAGCGGCGCCGGTGGCGGTGGACACTCCCCGTCAACGGGTGGTTCGCGAAACAGCGTAAGGGGCGGGCAGTGCCCGTAGCAACCCTCCAGCCAGCCTGGCTGCCAGAGCCGCCAAAGCCCAGCACGGTTGCAAGCACCCCAGGAGCAGGGCCGGCTCCTTACCCAAGTGCTGACCTTACCGGGCGCCTGCCCAAGCTGCGACAGGAGCCGGCGGATGCTCCGTCCGCTCTGCCCTGCCAGCCTGCTCCCTGTAGTGAGTCTCCTGTGGAGCTCAGCAGGCCTTTGTCCAAGCAGAGACAGCTCCTTTCCTGTTGCCAGACTGAGCAGCTTGCTCGAGCAGGCCACGGATTCACGGAAAGACAGGGCACAGCCTTCCCGTTGCTGTTAGAAATCCCATCCCCTCTGCCTCCAGGACGTGTCTGGCACGGGACTGATGGCGGGAATAGCCCGCAGCTTACACACAGGCTCCGCAGACTTACGTAGCGTCCATAGACTCCAGGCTGCCAAGACGTGGTCTCCTTTGCTGTGCTGGATGGTCCTGCTGGAGGCAGGGACCAGTGCCTGGGCACAGGAATCTGCTTGTGCAGCTTCATTTACACAGCTGAGGAGACGCCTCCTGACCCAGCGGATGCGTTGGGGATTTTTCCTAGCCTGCCCCAGGCTTTGGGTGTGCAACTACTGCCACCAGCTCTGGAACAAGAAAGCTTGCTTTTGGCTGGCTTTTGCCACGTGAGGCTTGTGGCCCTGTGCCACAGGCTTTGGGTACCACAGCCTGAAACAGTGTCTTCAGCTGTCTGTCTGTGTTAACCGAAGGGTATGTAATTTCCAGGACACCTCCGCTGCACCTTCCTTGTGAGAGCGACCCCACAGATGTTTGGTTTCCAGCAGGAAACGCGTGCCAGCTGAACACTGGCGACAGCTTTAACAGGTCGCCGCTGATGAAGGTACGCGCAATAGGCGATATTCTTGTATGCTGGGCTCATCGATTGTGCGCTGAGCCGTACGTACCTTGCGTGATTCTTTACGTAGGCCTGCGTAGAAGCAGGTATGTTGCAGTCAGCAGACAAGGGGCATACGTTACCTAATCTTTGAAGACACTCATACTTTCCAGAGTTGGGAAGGCACAGGAGTTCTGACAGAGAGAAACGGAGATGCTGGAAGTTACTCCTCCTTTGCGTCTGTTTCCAGGCAGTAGAGCACCAGCACGCAGACTGTGCGGCTATTCTACTGGAGCACGGTGCCAACCCTGACTTCAAAGATGTTTGCGGCAACACTGCCCTTCACCTGGCTGCCGAAATTCCTGGCACGTCTCTAGTGGAGCTGTTACTTGAGCATAACGCTGATATTGATGCTCAGAACAGGGTGAGCTTGGCCTTCAGGGAAGGCTCCTCTTCCCCAAACTTGCTTGACTTTTCTGTGTGATTCTAAAGGAGATGATTTCTCCTTTCAGTTGGGATACACTCCGCTTACTATTGCCATCATCGAGCACTGTGAAGAGATGGTCGAGTTCCTTCTTCAAAAGGAGCTGACGTGCATGTTCGAGACCGGCGCAAAAGGTGAAGGGTTTGTCAAAAGTGCGCGTGGGACTCCTCAGCATTGTTCAAGTCAGGTTGATGGGGGGCACAGGAATGAGCTTTGAGAAAGAACCAAGAGCTGCCCAGAAGGAGCTCCTTCCGTGTGACTCGTGAAAGCCGACCCGCACTCAGCTGCTGTCTTACCTCGGGACGATTTCCGCACTGAGGACTGAAGGAAGCGTTGGCTGTGGTGCCACACCCACACCCACACACACAGACACCCCCGGCCACACGCCCCGAGTCTGCTCTGGGCAGGTGGTTGGCCTGGAGACCTCCTGAGGTCCCGCCAACCTGAATTCTCTGATGCTTCCACGTGTTTGGCTGTGCTTTCCCTCTGCCGTAGGAGAGGGGAAAGGAATTGTGTGGGGAGCAAAGAGGGGCTGAAGTAATGGCAATGCAGCATCTGCGGAAGCTGATGGATTTCCTGTCCTCTCTTGGATGTTCTAGGACCACTCTTATGATTGCTGTTCTTGCTGGGCATATGGATGTCATACGAATTCTCCTTCGCCACGGTGCTGATCTTTCTGCTAAAGACCGTCGTGGCCGCACAGCTGTCTATTATGCTATGCTGTCTGGACACCTTGAGTAAGTGTTTTATGTCCCTGTCAGTGCAGTTGCCTTGTCAGAATGTCCGGCCCTTTTTCGTAAGATCACGCGGATGTAATGAGGTGTGGAGACCTTTGTTGTCTTTTCTTGTTTGTTTGAGGTTTTTGTTTTGTTTTTAGTTCTGCTGATGAAGCAAACCTGAAAGCGGTCTCTCTCTGGAGGCCCAGCTGAGCCTCTGCCGAGGCTGCTAGAAGATAACACCTATGCAATGTTGTTAACCCCTGCAGTGCTTGGAATGCAACCGCCATCTTTGTTGGGCCTCTTGATATGCCACTTAGGAGCTCTCTAACTCTCAGGTCCTCAGACCAACCATGGGAGATTCTGAAGCCCTTCAAAGTCAGGTTTGAGAAGACGTTACCCTGGCTTGACATGAAGAGTTGGTGCAGCATTAGTATAGCATCCCACTGAGGCAGAAGCCTTGTAGTTAGATGTCAGTCTGCCAGGGCACTTGTTAGTCTCGCTGGCCCTTGAAATGGAGAGGGGTTTGTCAGATAAGACTGTAGCCAACAGGGATGAGTTACTCCATATACAGGAATAAGCATCTCTAGCGGTGAACATGCCTGTAGTGAGTATTTCGGGCTACAGCAGTAGTGAAGTAGGTTGTCCGCATGCGTTGCCCTTTGCCAGCTGGCAGTGAAGACGGGTAGGGACAGCTCATGAATGGCTGTTGCTCTTCCAGTAAAGAGTGTGGGCAAGTGTGTGGGTATTTTTACCGAAAGCATTTCCTTCCTTTCTGTATATAGTATGCAAACCGACTGGAGGAATACAAGGCTGTGAAGGAAAGGAGAATGTTCGGCGGGAGGTACAGAAGCCCAGCAGTACTTGTCAGCTCTAGCCCAGGGACCACCACTGACGTTCCCTTGGGTGCACCTGCACAGACTGGAACAGGTAAGATCCTTCGCCGCAGAGATGGCGATGAGGACAAATCGCTGTTGCCCAGAGGAGAATGAAAACCAGTCGTTTCAACAGAGGGATTGAGTAATAGGGAAAAGCAGAGTGAAATCAGCACTCACAGCAGCATTGCGCTTCTTACGTCTTTTATAGGTGACTCGCCAGCAGCAGGAACAGAACAAGAGGAAGATGTTGTCTTCTCTTTTATTTCTGAGGTACGATCATAGAATCATTAGGTCGGAAAGGACCCTAAGATCATTGAGTCCAAACGTAAACCTGACACTGCCAAGTGCACCCCTAAGCCATGTCCCTAAGTGCCACGTCTACAAGTCTTCAGAACAGCTCCTAGGTCCTGGGACGGTGACTCAACCCTTCTCTGGTCAGCCTGTTCCACTACTTGACAACCCTTTTGGTGAAGAAATTCTTCCCAATAGCCACTCTAAACGTCTCCTGGTGCAACCTGAGGCCTTTTCCTCTTGTGCTAGTACTTGCTTCTGGGGAAAAGAGGTCGACACTCACTTTGCTACAACCTCCTTTCAGGTAGTTGTAGAGAGAGATGAAGTCTCCCTTCAGCCTCCTTTTCTCCAGGCTAAACAACCCCAGTCCCTCAGCCACTCCTCACAGGACTTGTACTCTACACCACGCATGTCTTTTAAATGCGCAGATGGACTGTGAAGGTCCAAGGGAGGTGTTGGCCGACGTGCACCTTCCAGTTGCAGATGAACACGAAGCTTGCGCGCAGTCCCGTGCAGAGGAGCGTGACAACGGTAATTTTCTTGACAGGACTAAACGGTTACCTTTGTGAGCTTCCCTGGAGTGAAGCAGATGAGAAAAAGCAGAGTGAAGTCAGCACCTCACAGCATTGTTGTGCTTCTTACCTCCTTTACAGGTGTCCTGCCAGCAGCAGAAGCAGAACAAGAGGAAGATGTTGACTTCTCTTTGAATCTGAGGTACAATCATAGAATCATTAGGTCGGAAAGGACCCTAAAGATCATTGAGTCCAAACGTAACCTGACACTGCCAAGTGCACCCCTAAACCATGTTCCTAAGTGCCATGTCTACAAGTCTTTTAGATAGCTTCAGGGACGGTGACTCAACCCTTCTCTGGTCAGCCTGTTCCACTACTTGACAACCCTTTTGGTGAAGAAATTCTTCCCAATAGCCACTCTAAACCTTTCCTGGTGCAACTCAAGGCCTTCTTCCTCTTGCTTAGTTTCTTCTGCCTAGGCCCTCTCTGTACTCGGGCAGTGTACTTCTGCCCCTTTTGAAAGCGCTGCTCAACAGAGATGCTCAACACGCTGGCGGTGTTTCCCTTTTCTTCTTTCCGTCACTGGTACCGCGTTACGCACGTTTGCCTCAAGCAGGAGCTTTGTGTGTGGAAAGGGGTCGAGGAGGAGTCTTTGCCAGTTCTAACACGTCTTTTAAATTACGCAGATGGACTGCGAAGGTCCAAGGGAAGTGTTGGCCGACGTGCACCTTCCAGTTGCAGATGAACACGAAGCTTGCGCGCAGTCCCGTGCAGAGGAGCGTGACAACGGTAATTTTCTTGACGGGACTAAACGGTTACCTTTGTGAGCTTCCCTGGAGTGAAGCAGATGAGGAAAAGCAGAGGGAAGTCAGCACTCACAGCATCGTGTGCTTCTTACCTCCTTTACAGGTGTCCTGCCAGCAGCAGAAGCAGAACAAGAGGAAGATGTTGACTTCTTTTTTGAATCTGAGGTACAATCATAGAATCATTAGGTCGGAAAGGACCCTAAAGATCATTGAGTCCAAACGTAAACCTGACACTGCCAAGTGCAGCCCTAAACCATGTCCCTAAGTGCCACGTCTACAAGTCTTCAAAACAGCTCCTAGGTCCTGGGACGGTGACTCAACCCTTCTCTGGTCAGCCTGTTCCACTACTTGACAACCCTTTTGGTGAAGAAATTCTTCCCAATAGCCACTCTAAACGTCTCCTGGTGCAAGCTGAGGCCTTTTCCTCTTGTGCTAGTACTTGCTTCTTGGGAAAAAGAGGTCGATACTCACCTCGCTTCAACCTCCTTTCAGGTAGTTGTAGAGAGAGATGAAGTCTCCCGTCAGCCTCCTTTTCTCCGGGCTAAACAACCCCAGTTCCCTCAGCCACTCCTCACAGGACTTGTGCTCTACACCCTTCGCCAGCTTCCTTGCTTTTCTTTGGACGCTCTCCAGCACTTCAACCTCTTTCTGGTTGTGAACAGTGTTTGACGTGTGACCTCACTCGTGCCAAATACACAGGAACAATTACTTCCCTAGTCCTGCTGGCCACACTATTTCTGATACAAGCCAGGATGCTCAGGGCCTTTTTGGCCACCTGGGCACACTGACGGCTCATATTCAGCCACAAGTTGACAAATGCCCCCAGGTCCTCTTCCAAAGGCAGCTTTCCAACCACTCTTCCCCTCCTCTGAAGGAGGCACTGGGGCCCCACTGGCCTCGCTTGCTTTTGGGCTCGTTTTCCTCTGCTGCTGCTTCCACCTGCTTCCGCCGGTGCTGCAGGCAAGCTGTTCAGTTAGGACTGAGACATAGTGAGGTCAAGCTAATGACCCAGGTCTCCAAGAAGCTGGCCTTTGAGCTGGATTTCGAGTACAGCATTGAAGCAGTAAAGCTTCAGGACTGTTAACAATCCTCTGAAATCCTAGAAAGCTGGTGCTGTGAAGATATTGCTTTTTTTTCACCACACAGCTCTCTTCTCCGGATCTGGTCAGTGTCAAACGGTTGCCCGTAGGGCCTACAGTCTAGACGCTTAGTTTCTTCTGCCTAGGCCCTCTCTGTCTCGGGCAGTGTACTTCTGCCCCTTTTGAAAGCGCTGCTCAACAGAGAGGCTCAGCACGCTGGCGGTGTTTCCCTTTTCCTTCTTTGCGTCACCTGGTACCACGTTACGCACGTTGCCTCCAGCGGGAGCTTTGTGCGTGGAAAGGGGTCGAGGAGGAGTCTGTGCCAGTTCTCACGCATGTCTTTTAAATTATGCAGATCATTTCTGAAGGTCCAAGGGAAGTGTCGGCCAGCGTGCGGCTTCCAGCTGCGGACGGACACGGAGGGTGCGCACAGTCCATTGCAGATGAGCGCAGCAATGGTAATTTCCTGACGGACTGGACGGTTACCTTGTGAGCTTCCCTGGAGTGAAGTGGATGATGAAGAGCAGAGTGGAACCAGCACTCACAGCATCGTTGTGCTTCTTACCTTCTTCGTAGGTGTCCTGCCAGCATCAGGAGCAGAACGAAAGGAAGATTTTGCCTGCTCTTTTCAGAATACTATGCTTTCCCTTCTGGAGGGTAATGCATTACCTGTGGGTGAAGTCATGCTTCTCTTGCCCCAGGGCTGAAATGTGGCGTGATGTAGTAGTGTTGCTGAGGATTCCTTTCCCTACTGTCATGTTGTCTTCTCACCGATTTCTCTATGTTCATGGCACACCATTTCTTTAGAGATGGATAAAGGAGCTACAGCAGGAGCTTGCTGACACTCTTGAAAAGAACTCCCTGTTAGAAGCTTCTCATGAAGTGAAGAAGCGCTACAGCAGGGACCTGCAGGAACAGAAACTGCAATTGCAGAAGGAACTGGACAGGTCTAAAGCTAAGGTATGGAGAAAGCCTGTCTCTTGTCTCTTGGCAGGGGCCCGGGCAGGGAACTGATCCTTTCTTGGGGGTTTTGTGTAAGCCAGGGTGGTTCCGTGTGCGGCTAGCTGTGATGAGGGGGCTGGGACGAAACAGCACTGCTGCCTTGGGTGGCTGCCTGTTTGCACCGCTTGAAGTTACAGTGCAGGGCTGCGCTCAGGTGGTCTTAGTGCACTCGACAACTTTGCAACAGGAGTAGATTGAGTGACCTGTGAGTGACTCGCCTGGTGGGTACGATTAGAAGGGTCACTAACTGTGAACTCGCTTGGTCTTTGATTGGTGAAGGGTGTGTGCATTCCTTTCAAAAAGCTGCTTCTCAAGTTTCACGGAGCACCTCTGTTTGCTTCTTCTCTTGGGTTTGGCAAAACAGAGTGTATGCTGACGCAGAAAGGGTAGGCATACTGGAGTGTTGCGCTGGTGCTTTTTTGGAATCCCTCATCCCCTCATCCTTGTTACGGCGTTGCAAAGTCACTCGTGGAGGAGGAGGAGCTTCTAACCCTGCTGGGGTAGCCTACAAGTGACTCAAAGAGCGTTCAGAGTCCTTGAGAGAGGAGGAGGAGGAGGAGTGTTGTGGCAGCGTTTCGGAAACGCTGTAGGAGATCGATGTAGATGTAGGAGAGGGGCCAGTATAAAAGATGAAGGCGTAACATGGGTTTTGGGGGTCGAAGTGAGAGTCAAAGCAACCCGCTCCTTTTTATCAAACCGAAGCTGACTACTGGGGATTCTTGTTGTGCTTTGGCAGCTGCAGGAATTGAAAGAACAGCATATCCGGACTGAGTGTTACGCCGAATCCCCGAAGAACGCCATAAAGAACAAGGAGGAGGAACTAATCCCTTCCAGGAACCTGCAGGGTTTCTGGCCACGGCTTGTGGAGCCGTGGCTACTGCAGAGCTAGAAGAATACATGCAACCGTAAGGACGTAACACACCGGAGCAAGGCTTCGTTTTTTGCGGTTGTGTGAAAACAACAGCACTGCCTTCTTGCATCACAGCGAGATACTAATAAACGATTTTCAAACCATTTTTGTTTTAGATGAGGTTCTTGCACACTCTACTTTTGGGATTGGTGCTCTTGTGGACGGGTGCGATAAGGCCTGTACTTCTTTTTCAGGCTCCAAGTTGGAAAGGCCAGGCTGCAAGCCACAGCCCAGCAAGAAGCCAAGACCATGGAAGCCCTTCAGAAAGACCTGAAAGTCTTAGTAAGCTGGCCAGAGCTCTCCCTTTTCATGAGCTACACAGCCTAGAACCATATTCACATGGGGAAACTTTCAGATGAGGGAGCCTACGAGAGATCACTTCCTCTGTTCTACTGACTATCGGCTGCTCTGAAAGCCCTGCTGGCCCGTTCCCCAGCTTGCCGGCTTTGAGCTGACCCATGAGACTACAGCAAGTCCTACTTAGCGCTGTCTTTGTTAAGGAGTTTACAGTAATGCACTGGCATCAGTGGTTTCTGCTTAGAGCAGTCATGAGGTTGAGACCTTTGATGGGTAGGCTGTGTGCTGTGGTCAGGAGGGAGATGTGTGGTTGAGAGCTGCGAGAGGAGACTGGACTTGGGAGATCAGTGCCACCTTCTTTGTGGAGAACACCGTCTGCTCGTTCTGCATACGGATCCTACTCCTGTGCTCTGAGTGTGATGCATCTTTTCTATTTTGAAAACCTGGGAGCAAAAGCAAGGAAGTGAAGAAGCTGGCCCAGATGAAACGCCAATCAGAAGCGCTTCTGGACGTAACACGGGGAAGAAACGTCGCGCTGAAGGAAGAGCAAGCCAGGCACGGCTTTTTCGTGCTTTAAAGACATACCACGTTGAGTAGAAGTCGAGCTTTACTGAACTCTAACGTAAAAGCATGAACATCACCGTTTGTGAGCAAAGTCAAGCCTTGCATTCGATCTTGCAAGGTGCTTAGTAAGGCTTTTTAGCCTTACTTCAGTAAGGCTAGCAGGCCAGGTCTGTTTAAAAGGTAAAGAGAGATGAAGTTCTGATAGGGAGAAACAAATCTATTGTGCATTCCTGAACGAATGTTATCCACTTTGCCATATTCATGCTATCTAACATCATAAATCCGGCACCATTCCCAGCAGCCTTAAAATTATTTAAGGAAGGACCTCTTCACCTCATGTCTAACAACTGCTAATCCCCCAGAAACTAATAGTTTGTTCACTGATGAATCCATCCTCACAGGCAATACTATACTCAGTATTCACCTTCACCCTTCATTAACGCCATTTAGTTACATGCTTCTATCCTTTCATATCAAGACTATTCACATGAACCATTTTTCCCTTTTAAAAATTATACTCTTGGTTGATGGGAAAAAAAGCTATTTTCGGAATTTAAATATTTATGTGTATATGCGTATTGATATAACTGGAATATATCCATATGCCATTAACTCTTACTTGTGCAGGTTACAGATTCTGCTGACAAGTATTACGATGCAAATAAACAATAGGAGTAAGAGGATCTGTATCTAAAGAGTAGAAGGTACCCAAACCCCAGCTCCTTTTGCAAGCCGAACAGCTGAGACTTCTGCAGCACCAGGGTGCAGAACCTAGGAGGTGTTGCAAACAGCTCATGTTGTTTCCTCTTCTAAATTTATGCACTATATTCCTTCTAAGATTAATCTGAAGAACTTTGTAAACTCCTCCTTTCTATCATACACACTCACTCAAACATTGGCACTTTTATTTTTTAATCATCCCTTTTACTGGCTTTGGGAGAAGTTACGCATATTTTTGTCTAATCTTTGTAAATAAGAGCCTAACTGCCACAGAAACAGCACACACCAGTAAGTCAACTGCCAGAGGAATTTGCCAGGCAGGGTAAGAAAGAGTTTTCAAAAGGATTTCTCTGAGGTCATTGCTCCCCAAACAAAGGTATTTAATTACAGCTATTGAGACAAAAAGTATGCTACAATGACCTTAATTTGAAAGCTGTATTTGTCACTCTCTTCTCTCCTTCTTCTTTCAGTTTAGGCAACAAAACTGCATTTCCATTATAATATATTTGGAAAGGCATCTTTCTCTCTGGTTTTCCTCTTCCTCCTCTCTTTCCCAAAGATCATCAGTCAAAGGCATTATCAGCAGCTATGCACAGAAGACATCACAATGTTATGTTATGTCTCAAGTAAAACAAAACACAAGGATACAACTTTCCTTGTGATTTTGTGATACTTGCATTTTTTTTCAGACATCCAACAGCATAAGCTATCAGACTTCTGACAAGGCAGGTGTTCCTCACGTAAATCATACATGGCAGTAAGTTCAGTGCTCAGTTTACCTTTGATCTGTGCATACTTCGCAAACCTGACACATCAGACATACTCAGCATGCAATAAAGGATCTCTCAGCAACTGTATAGTGGATCTATCCCAGCCTATGAACACCTTCAGTTAGTACCACAGTCAGTAACCAAAAGGATTAAAATAGCTGGGGGAATAGAAAGGGGCTGGTAACAAGTGTGTGATCCTGCAGTAAGGTGTGGAGATACAGAAGACCGGGCATTTATTCTAACCTGAACGGTTGAGTCTATTTCTCACTGTATTCCGTCACCAAAAATCTCTGTATTGTCGAAACATACCTCAGTAGAAAGGTCTGCAATTATACGTTACTTCTTTGCTTGCAAGAGGAGAAGGCAAAAGCATTTCTCTCTCCTAAATCCATTACACCTCAGTAGTTTGAACTTGCACCTAATATTTGGAATTTAGCTATATTCTTTCATGAGAAAATTGCAAGGTGTTATAAATATATAATTTGGATCTTATGCTGTAGTCCACCCTGTTGAGTTAAGAAGTGAATGCAATTAATTGTAGTACTGGAGTAGATTCATTTTGGATATTTATTAGGAAGAAGAACAAAAAATAGAACTAGACTTAACAGCTGGATAGGAAAAAAGTCAATCCTGGGCATAATTGCTGCAGTAGTAGCAGAAGATGTCTCTAATCTACTTTCTCCTTCTACATCAGTCATGCTTCGAAAATTCAGTGATTAGCTCTTATCAGTCCTTTCAGAGAGTGCTGAAAAAAGTTAGGAGACTACTCTTGGGATAAGATTCTGCTTTCTGAATTTCAAGCAGATTCATGACTTTTGCTGAAGAATGGTCTGACTTCAGCACTGAAGCTCGATGGAGGAAACAGAGATTAGATGTTGTACTTGCTGTTTCTTCCCACCAGCTCTAGGTGGCCTTCAACCAAGCTTAGGATGTTTGTTTCTTCACTCCCTGAAGCTCTAGTTCTCTGAACACACTGCATAAAGATCCTCATCAGCCTTCATAATTCTCTCTGAGACCATTCACCTACAGTTCAGGATTTTGAGTGTGTGAAATTATGGAAACGTGCAAGATGTTGCAGGACTGGAGCCTGGCCTAATCCATATTCTCGGAGACAGAAGAACTAATTTGTTTGGCTAATTTCAAGGACGAGCCATCAACACTAAGACAAATGTGTATATATATAAAATACACATAAAAATCCACATAGATAAAAACTTGTTGATTATTATTGAAAGTCTTCTTGCTTCAGACTTCATGAAGACAAAATTAAAACAACAACAACAACAACAACACAACAATCAACAAACCAACCATCTTTATTCCATGGAAATCTTAAATATTTATTACAAATTGATTGGACTGAATCACTGGGGAATCAATAATTAATTAGTAGAAATGTTTCAGATCTCGTAAATATCAAAGACTTTGAATAATGACTTTACAAATCTAGATCAGCACAAGTCATGAAGGCTTTAAACATTGTGGGAGGTGGAAACATGATAAGAAGTTGAGAACTACAAAATTTATTAAAATGAATCAAATATGTTTTGATTTTATACTGCCTTGTTATGAAGGAGATTAATACTGTAAACATGATGTAGCATGGATCTTCTGACACTCACCAGAGTTAACAGCTTTAATGATCTAGAACCAGGCCTATAGAAAGGTCACAGTATTGATTATACACAGTTCAGGTATCATTAATAGCACTTCAAAGCAAGTGAGCTAGTA
This sequence comes from Tauraco erythrolophus, assembly GCF_009769465.1. Classification (NCBI taxonomy): domain Eukaryota; kingdom Metazoa; phylum Chordata; class Aves; order Musophagiformes; family Musophagidae; genus Tauraco; species Tauraco erythrolophus. The sequence continues at coordinate 50,434,251 of NC_141468.1, forward strand.
GTTGACATTAGAAAGTAAACTTATCTTTGCTTTGAATCTTATGAAAAACTTATTAAGGTTTCTAAAGTACCATTGTACGTGAGCAAATGAGTAATACTCTAGAGAACTCAGGTCAAATGTAAAAAAAATTCTCCCCAAGCCCCCACAGGAGACTGAAAAAATGCAACAATAAAGACCTCATTACGTATTCTTGAAGAGAAGCAAATTGTTACAACTGGAGTGTCATTGCTGACCATTTCTAATTATAAAATTTAAAAAATACATATTAAAAAAAAAAAAACACAAGAAAGGCATTTAAATTAGGCAATATTACTTAAACCCTAGATCTGACAGTTGTCCTGCAAGGGCAGCGTAATCCATGAAGAGTCTTTTTAACTGTATGCACAAAGTAGGAGTTTTGCTCATAATCATTAGATTGCTGTATAAATGCTGTGAAATATTGTTACAGTTCTTGAAACTGATATTTTCATAAAGAAAAACACAATAAAAAACAATTAGAATAGAAAATCTTGTCCAAGATAAAATGTTTTTGTTAAACATAAGCACATATAAATCCCATTATTCTCCCGTTGGTAGAAGACAGTGAACACACTGCAAATAACTAAACAGTTCACTGTCAAGTTTGCTGTTTCTTGGATAATATAGATACGAAACAAATGCCTGTGAAATTGTAAGAGCAGGAATCTAAAATATATATTTATTTGCACCAAAACCAGAGGACAAACAGATGCTGAAGAACTCAGACAAGAATGAGAGAGTGAAAAAGTCCTTGAAGGAGAGACTGGTGACAAATCTAGCAACTCTCTACTTCATTCTACAAAAATAGCACCAGTACAATAACCACAGTAAAAGTCAGTATAGTTTAATTACACAATCATTTTCCATTTGTGTTTGTTGGTTTGTTTTTTTTTTTTAACTAGGAGATTGCCAGTTTATATTTAATGGAAGTTAATAGTTATATAATCCCAATGCCTTTACGCTTACAGACTGTGCTTGAACATACATTCATGTATTTCTATCGTCTTAAACTGGTGCATCTGAATTTCGTCTTCTTTCCATTTCCGACTCTGTGAGTGTTTGTCAGCAGCATGATCCCCGTTATCACCAATTCTTAGAATCCAAGCATGAATACAGAGGTTCATAATGTTAGCCACGCTAAACCTAGAGTTGAACTGAAAAAGCACTTGATACCATTTATGCGGTTCTCAATTGAAGATTTTTTAGAACAGGGTTTTCCTATCTTAACAGGAAATAACAGATTCCACTAAAATACTTGCAGTGTTTCATGGGCAACAGGTGTTACTAACATCTTAAATGGTTAATATTGTTATGTTACCCAACAATAAAGGTGTTAAAGTTTTTGTGGAAGAGTTTCATGAAGGGTTTAGTAGGCAGTAAGTGATTTACGCGTACCTAAAGAAACTAGCAAGATGACCAGCCTTGAAGCTGTCAGGAGTGATTAAACAGGAGACTCTTTATCAAGAACTGTCTGCCCTTGGAGGGAACATCCCAGAAACCGCACAAACTTGGTTATCATGTTTTTCTGAACTGTGAACATGCAGTGACTTGGGGGAAAGGTAATTCCGGCAGGGGGAGATCGCGACCACCAACTCACAGACCTCCTACCCTAAATACACCCCAGACCCAAAAGAAAGGGGCGGAGGAAGAGAACTGAGCATGTGAAGTCATTTACATGAAAAGCGAGAGAAAATTAACCAATCGTTTAAGAATATGTAAATATGTTACGAATTATGCAGGATTGTAGTGTATAACTAATTTTCTGTCCAGAAGCCGGGTGTGCCCAATAGGAGGAAATATCCCCCGTGCACCCAGCGCTGAAATGAAGATTGCCTGCTTTCTAAAACTCCAGAATGAGTCCTGGAAAGATCAATTTCCTTTTCAGGTGTCAGCTGTAGCCCCTAGGCTGTAGCTTTGTCGTTGACACGTTTGAGCGTTTGGTTTTTGGTATCTGGATCCGCGCGTCAGTGCTGTACTGCCAGGTTCTGCTTTCCAGTGCCGCCTTCCACCCAGCCTGCTGTAAAAACAACACACAGCCTTTTCTTTTCCTGCCCTTCCCCAGGGAAGGAATGCACTTAGCAATGAGAAGATGCTGGAGCAGAGGAAGTGCCAGTGTCAGAAAACAGAGTGCTCACAGGGAGCACAGTGGGTTTTGCAGCCCACCGAGGGGAAAGGTGTGAAAAAATGAGCACAAGCTGGAACAGGGGGAACACGGATGAGGTGCCAACTGAGAGCTTATGGGTTAGGATTAAAGGGAGAGCAGGGACAGGGGACATAGTAGTGGGGGTCTGCTACAGGCCACCTGACCAGGAGGACCAAGTGGATGAGGCCCTCTACAGACAGATAGGAGCTGCCTCACGTTCACGAGCCCTGGTCCTCATGGGGGACTTCAACCACCCCAATATCTGTTGGAGGGACAACACAGCAGAGCATAGGCAATCCAGGAGGTTCCTGGAATGCATGGATGATGACTTCCTTCTCCAAGTGGTAGAAGAACCGACAAGGAGAGATGCTTTGCTGGACCTTGTTCTCACCAACAAAGAAGGGCTGGTGGGGAATGTGACGCTCAAGGACAGCCTTGGCTGCAGTGATCATGAAATGGTGGAGTTCAAGATTGTTAGGGAAGCAAGGAGGGTGCCCAGCAAGGTCACTACCACCCTGTATTTCAGGAGAGCGGACTTTGGCCTCTTCAGAGACCAACTCGGTACACAAAAAGAAGGCCTACAGAGGGTGGAAGCAAGGACAGGTAGCCTGGGAAGAATACAGAGCAATTGTCCGAGCAACCAGAGATCGGGTTAGGAAAGCTAAAGCCCTGATAGAGTTAAATCTGGCCAGGGACATCAAGGGCAACAAGAAAAACTTCTATAGATATGTCAGTAACAAAAAGATCTAGGGAAAACGTAGGCCCTCTCCGGAAGGAAACGGGGGACCTGGCTACCCGGGATATGGAGAAGGCTGAGGTTCTCAATGACTTCTTTGCCTCAGTCTTCACTGGCAAGAGTTCCAGCTGCACGGCCACAGTCACAGAAGGCAAAGGCAGGGACTGGGAGAATGAAGAACCGCCCACTGTAGGAGAAGATCTGGTTCGAGACCATCTAAAGAACCTGAAGGTGGACAAGTCCATGGGACCTGATGAGGTGCATCCGCGGGTCCTGAGGGAACTGGCAGATGAAGTTGCTAAGCCACTATCCATCATATTTCAGAAGTCGTGGCAGTCTGGTGAAGTTCCCACTGCGGGCAAGCTGTTCAGTTAGGACTGGGACAAAGTGAGGTCAAGCTAATGACCCAGGCCTCCTGGAAGCTGGCCTTTGCGCTGGATTTCGAGTACAGCACTGAAGCCGTAAAGCTTCCAATGTTTACAAGCCTCTGAAATCCCAGAAGGCTGGTGTTGTGGAGGTTGCTGCTTTTTCACCGCACAGCTCTCTTCTCTGAATCCAGCCAGTGTCAAACGGTGGTTGCCCGTAGGGCCTACAGTCTAGACGCTTAGCTGCTTCTGCCTAGGCCCTCTCTGTCTTGGGCAGGTGTCCTTCCGCTGCTTTTGAAAGCGCTGCTCAACAGAGATGCTCAACACGCTGGCGGTGTTTCCCTTTTCCTTCTTTCCGTCACCTGGTACCGTGTTACGCACGTTGCCTCAAGCGGGAGCTTTGTGCGTGGAAAGGGGTCGAGGGGGAGTCTGTGCCAGTTCTCACGCGTGTCTTAAATTACGCAGATCATTTCTGAAGGTCCAAGGGAAGTGTCAGTCGGCGTGCAGCTTCCAGCTGCAGACGGACATGGAGGGTGCGCAGTCCAGTGCAGAGGACTGCATCTAATTCCCAGGGACAGGCGGTTTCAGCGGGTTGGTGCCCGAGCAGCCGCGGCTCCTGCCGTTCACGCAGCACCAGCGGGAGCGATGGGACAGGGCGAAGCTTTGCTACACGTTCAACGGTTTGTCAGCCGCCCCGTCCGTGGCCACACCTGCCGCGTTTTGCTTCAAATCCCAGAAGGACGCGTCCTTCAAGGTTCTAACACGGGGACAAACAGGGCTCTCCAACAGCAGCTGTGCAAGTAGCACGTTTTCAAAGGCATTTTCCGGCCACCCAGCGCCCAGCACCACCACCGGGCCGCCCTGACGGCGAAGGCAGAGCCCTCCCGGCCCGGGCCGCCGCCCCCTGCCCCCTATGACGCGCCCGTCCCCCGCCTTCTGTGACGCCCCGAGCGCGCTCGACGCTGCCCCTTGTAGAACGCCCGCGGGGGCCGCCGCTGCACTGTCGGTCCGGCAGCGGAACCGGCAGCATCTCTCTGGCTCGGAGCGTAGGCGGCTGCGAGTCGCGTCCGTCGCCCGGGGCTCGGCTCTCGCCTGTCGCCGTTCTCCTCCCTCTCCCCGCCCGGGGCTCGGCTCTCGGCTCTCGCCTGTCCCCGTTCTCCTCCCTCTCCCCGCCCGGGGCTCGGCTCTCGCCTGTCGCCGTTCTCCTCCCTCTCCCCGCCCGGGGCTCGGCTCTCGGCTCTCGCCTGTCCCCGTTCTCCTCCCTCTCCCCGCCCGGGGCTCGGCTCTCGCCTCTCCCCGTCTCCTCCCTCTCCCCGCCGGGGGCTCAGCAGAGTCCGCCGGGCGCCTTCTGCGGCTGCCAACCGCGGGGCGGGCCGTGCCCTCGTCCCCGCCGCAGCATGCAGCGGCTCCTCGGGCTCCTCCGGAGGGTGCGGGAGCGGCCGCCGTCCGGCAGCGCTCCCGCGCCCAGCGCGGCCAAAGCCCCCGAGCGCCGGTCCGGGCAGCGCGGGGCGGCCGCCAGCAGCGATGTGCCCCGGCCGCAGCGGCGCCGGTGGCGGTGGACACTCCCCGTCAACGGGTGGTTCGCGAAACAGCGGTAAGGGGCGGGCAGTGCCCGTAGCAAACCCTCCAGCCAGCCTGGCTGCCAGAGCCGCCAAAGCCCAGCACGGTTGCAAGCACCCCAGGAGCAGGGCCGGCTCCTTACCCAAGTGCTGACCTTACCGGGCGCCTGCCCAAGCTGCGACAGGAGCCGGCGGATGCTCCGTCCGCTCTGCCCTGCCAGCCTGCTCCCTGTAGTGAGTCTCCTGTGGAGCTCAGCAGGCCTTTGTCCAAGCAGAGACAGCTCCTTTCCTGTTGCCAGACTGAGCAGCTTGCTCGAGCAGGCCACGGATTCACGGAAAGACAGGGCACAGCCTTCCCGTTGCTGTTAGAAATCCCATCCCCTCTGCCTCCAGGACGTGTCTGGCACGGGACTGATGGCGGGAATAGCCCGCAGCTTACACACAGGCTCCGCAGACTTACGTAGCGTCCATAGACTCCAGGCTGCCAAGACGTGGTCTCCTTTGCTGTGCTGGATGGTCCTGCTGGAGGCAGGGACCAGTGCCTGGGCACAGGAATCTGCTTGTGCAGCTTCATTTACACAGCTGAGGAGACGCCTCCTGACCCAGCGGATGCGTTGGGGATTTTTCCTAGCCTGCCCCAGGCTTTGGGTGTGCAACTACTGCCACCAGCTCTGGAACAAGAAAGCTTGCTTTTGGCTTGGCTTTTGCCACGTGAGGCTTGTGGCCCTGTGCCACAGGCTTTGGGTACCACAGCCTGAAACAGTGTCTTCAGCTGTCTGTCTGTGTTAACCGAAGGGTATGTAATTTCCAGGACACCTCCGCTGCACCTTCCTTGTGAGAGCGACCCCACAGATGTTTGGTTTCCAGCAGGAAACGCGTGCCAGCTGAACACTGGCGACAGCTTTAACAGGTCGCCGCTGATGAAGGTACGCGCAATAGGCGATATTCTTGTATGCTGGGCTCATCGATTGTGCGCTGAGCCGTACGTACCTTGCGTGATTCTTTACGTAGGCCTGCGTAGAAGCAGGTATGTTGCAGTCAGCAGACAAGGGGCATACGTTACCTAATCTTTGAAGACACTCATACTTTCCAGAGTTGGGAAGGCACAGGAGTTCTGACAGAGAGAAACGGAGATGCTGGAAGTTACTCCTCCTTTGCGTCTTGTTTCCAGGCAGTAGAGCACCAGCACGCAGACTGTGCGGCTATTCTACTGGAGCACGGTGCCAACCCTGACTTCAAAGATGTTTGCGGCAACACTGCCCTTCACCTGGCTGCCGAAATTCCTGGCACGTCTCTAGTGGAGCTGTTACTTGAGCATAACGCTGATATTGATGCTCAGAACAGGGTGAGCTTGGCCTTCAGGGAAGGCTCCTCTTCCCCAAACTTGCTTGACTTTTCTGTGTGATTCTAAAGGAGATGATTTCTCCTTTCAGTTGGGATACACTCCGCTTACTATTGCCATCATCGAGCACTGTGAAGAGATGGTCGAGTTCCTTCTTCAAAAAGGAGCTGACGTGCATGTTCGAGACCGGCGCAAAAGGTGAAGGGTTTGTCAAAAGTGCGCGTGGGACTCCTCAGCATTGTTCAAGTCAGGTTGATGGGGGGGCACAGGAATGAGCTTTGAGAAAGAACCAAGAGCTGCCCAGAAGGAGCTCCTTCCGTGTGACTCGTGAAAGCCGACCCGCACTCAGCTGCTGTCTTACCTCGGGACGATTTCCGCACTGAGGACTGAAGGAAGCGTTGGCTGTGGTGCCACACCCACACCCACACACACAGACACCCCCGGCCACACGCCCCGAGTCTGCTCTGGGCAGGTGGTTGGCCTGGAGACCTCCTGAGGTCCCGCCAACCTGAATTCTCTGATGCTTCCACGTGTTTGGCTGTGCTTTCCCTCTGCCCGTAGGAGAGGGGAAAGGAATTGTGTGGGGAGCAAAGAGGGGCTGAAGTAATGGCAATGCAGCATCTGCGGAAGCTGATGGATTTCCTGTCCTCTCTTGGATGTTCTAGGACCACTCTTATGATTGCTGTTCTTGCTGGGCATATGGATGTCATACGAATTCTCCTTCGCCACGGTGCTGATCTTTCTGCTAAAGACCGTCGTGGCCGCACAGCTGTCTATTATGCTATGCTGTCTGGACACCTTGAGTAAGTGTTTTATGTCCCTGTCAGTGCAGTTGCCTTGTCAGAATGTCCGGCCCTTTTTCGTAAGATCACGCGGATGTAATGAGGTGTGGAGACCTTTGTTGTCTTTTCTTGTTTGTTTGAGGTTTTTTGTTTTGTTTTTAGTTCTGCTGATGAAGCAAACCTGAAAGCGGTCTCTCTCTGGAGGCCCAGCTGAGCCTCTGCCGAGGCTGCTAGAAGATAACACCTATGCAATGTTGTTAACCCCTGCAGTGCTTGGAATGCAACCGCCATCTTTGTTGGCCTCTTGATATGCCACTTAGGAGCTCTCTAAACTCTCAGGTCCTCAGACCAACCATGGGAGATTCTGAAGCCCTTCAAAGTCAGGTTTGAGAAGACGTTACCCTGGCTTGACATGAAGAGTTGGTGCAGCATTAGTATAGCATCCCACTGAGGCAGAAGCCTTGTAGTTAGATGTCAGTCTGCCAGGGCACTTGTTAGTCTCGCTGGCCCTTGAAATGGAGAGGGGGTTTGTCAGATAAGACTGTAGCCAACAGGGATGAGTTACTCCATATACAGGAATAAGCATCTCTAGCGTGAACATGCCTGTAGTGAGTATTTCGGGCTACAGCAGTAGTGAAGTAGGTTGTCCGCATGCGTTGCCCTTTGCCAGCTGGCAGTGAAGACGGGTAGGACAGCTCATGAATGGCTGTTGCTCTTCCAGTAAAGAGTGTGGGCAAGTGTGTGGGTATTTTTACCGAAAGCATTTCCTTCCTTTCTGTATATAGTATTGCAAACCGACTGGAGGAATACAAGGGCTGTGAAGGGAAAGGAGAATGTTCGGCGGGAGGTACAGAAGGCCCAGCAGTACTTGTCAGCTCTAGCCCAGGGACCACCACTGACGTTCCCTTGGGTGCACCTGCACAGACTGGAACAGGTAAGATCCTTCGCCGCAGAGATGGCGATGAGGACAAATCGCTGTTGCCCAGAGGAGAATGAAAACCAGTCGTTTCAACAGAGGGATTGAGTAATAGGGAAAAGCAGAGTGAAATCAGCACTCACAGCAGCATTGCGCTTCTTACGTCTTTTATAGGTGACTCGCCAGCAGCAGGAACAGAACAAGAGGAAGATGTTGTCTTCTCTTTTATTTCTGAGGTACGATCATAGAATCATTAGGTCGGAAAGGACCCTAAAGATCATTGAGTCCAAACGTAAACCTGACACTGCCAAGTGCACCCCTAAGCCATGTCCCTAAGTGCCACGTCTACAAGTCTTCAGAACAGCTCCTAGGTCCTGGGACGGTGACTCAACCCTTCTCTGGTCAGCCTGTTCCACTACTTGACAACCCTTTTGGTGAAGAAATTCTTCCCAATAGCCACTCTAAACGTCTCCTGGTGCAACCTGAGGCCTTTTCCTCTTGTGCTAGTACTTGCTTCTGGGGAAAAGAGGTCGACACTCACTTTGCTACAACCTCCTTTCAGGTAGTTGTAGAGAGAGATGAAGTCTCCCTTCAGCCTCCTTTTCTCCAGGCTAAACAACCCCAGTTCCCTCAGCCACTCCTCACAGGACTTGTACTCTACACCACGCATGTCTTTTAAATTGCGCAGATGGACTGTGAAGGTCCAAGGGAGGTGTTGGCCGACGTGCACCTTCCAGTTGCAGATGAACACGAAGCTTGCGCGCAGTCCCGTGCAGAGGAGCGTGACAACGGTAATTTTCTTGACAGACTAAACGGTTACCTTTGTGAGCTTCCCTGGAGTGAAGCAGATGAGAAAAAGCAGAGTGAAGTCAGCACTCACAGCATTGTTGTGCTTCTTACCTCCTTTACAGGTGTCCTGCCAGCAGCAGAAGCAGAACAAGAGGAAGATGTTGACTTCTCTTTTGAATCTGAGGTACAATCATAGAATCATTAGGTCGGAAAGGACCCTAAAGATCATTGAGTCCAAACGTAAACCTGACACTGCCAAGTGCACCCCTAAACCATGTTCCTAAGTGCCATGTCTACAAGTCTTTTAGATAGCTTCAGGGACGGTGACTCAACCCTTCTCTGGTCAGCCTGTTCCACTACTTGACAACCCTTTTGGTGAAGAAATTCTTCCCAATAGCCACTCTAAACCTTTCCTGGTGCAACTCAAGGCCTTCTTCCTCTTGCTTAGTTTCTTCTGCCTAGGCCCTCTCTGTCTCGGGCAGTGTACTTCTGCCCTTTTGAAAGCGCTGCTCAACAGAGATGCTCAACACGCTGGCGGTGTTTCCCTTTTCCTTCTTTCCGTCACCTGGTACCGCGTTACGCACGTTGCCTCAAGCAGGAGCTTTGTGTGTGGAAAGGGGTCGAGGAGGAGTCTTTGCCAGTTCTAACACGTCTTTTAAATTACGCAGATGGACTGCGAAGGTCCAAGGGAAGTGTTGGCCGACGTGCACCTTCCAGTTGCAGATGAACACGAAGCTTGCGCGCAGTCCCGTGCAGAGGAGCGTGACAACGGTAATTTTCTTGACGGGCTAAACGGTTACCTTTGTGAGCTTCCCTGGAGTGAAGCAGATGAGGAAAAGCAGAGGGAAGTCAGCACTCACAGCATCGTTGTGCTTCTTACCTCCTTTACAGGTGTCCTGCCAGCAGCAGAAGCAGAACAAGAGGAAGATGTTGACTTCTTTTTTGAATCTGAGGTACAATCATAGAATCATTAGGTCGGAAAGGACCCTAAAGATCATTGAGTCCAAACGTAAACCTGACACTGCCAAGTGCAGCCCTAAACCATGTCCCTAAGTGCCACGTCTACAAGTCTTCAAAACAGCTCCTAGGTCCTGGGACGGTGACTCAACCCTTCTCTGGTCAGCCTGTTCCACTACTTGACAACCCTTTTGGTGAAGAAATTCTTCCCAATAGCCACTCTAAACGTCTCCTGGTGCAACCTGAGGCCTTTTCCTCTTGTGCTAGTACTTGCTTCTTGGGAAAAGAGGTCGATACTCACCTCGCTTCAACCTCCTTTCAGGTAGTTGTAGAGAGAGATGAAGTCTCCCGTCAGCCTCCTTTTCTCCGGGCTAAACAACCCCAGTTCCCTCAGCCACTCCTCACAGGACTTGTGCTCTACACCCTTCGCCAGCTTCCTTGCTTTTCTTTGGACGCTCTCCAGCACTTCAACCTCTTTCTGGTTGTGAACAGTGTTTGACGTGTGACCTCACTCGTGCCAAATACACAGGAACAATTACTTCCCTAGTCCTGCTGGCCACACTATTTCTGATACAAGCCAGGATGCTCAGGGCCTTTTTGGCCACCTGGGCACACTGACGGCTCATATTCAGCCACAAGTTGACAAATGCCCCCAGGTCCTCTTCCAAAAGGCAGCTTTCCAACCACTCTTCCCCTCCTCTGAAGGAGGCACTGGGGCCCCACTGGCCTCGCTTGCTTTTGGGCTCGTTTTTCCTCTGCTGCTGCTTCCACCTGCTTCCGCCGGTGCTGCAGGCAAGCTGTTCAGTTAGGACTGAGACATAGTGAGGTCAAGCTAATGACCCAGGTCTCCAGAAGCTGGCCTTTGAGCTGGATTTCGAGTACAGCATTGAAGCAGTAAAGCTTCAGGACTGTTAACAATCCTCTGAAATCCTAGAAAGCTGGTGCTGTGAAGATATTGCTTTTTTTTCACCACACAGCTCTCTTCTCCGGATCTGGTCAGTGTCAAACGGTTTGCCCGTAGGGCCTACAGTCTAGACGCTTAGTTTCTCTGCCTAGGCCCTCTCTGTCTCGGGCAGTGTACTTCTGCCCCTTTTGAAAGCGCTGCTCAACAGAGAGGCTCAGCACGCTGGCGGTGTTTCCCTTTTCCTTCTTTGCGTCACCTGGTACCACGTTACGCACGTTGCCTCCAGCGGGAGCTTTGTGCGTGGAAAGGGGTCGAGGAGGAGTCTGTGCCAGTTCTCACGCATGTCTTTTAAATTATGCAGATCATTTCTGAAGGTCCAAGGGAAGTGTCGGCCAGCGTGCGGCTTCCAGCTGCGGACGGACACGGAGGGTGCGCACAGTCCATTGCAGATGAGCGCAGCAATGGTAATTTCCTGACGGACTGGACGGTTACCTTTGTGAGCTTCCCTGGAGTGAAGTGGATGATGAAGAGCAGAGTGGAACCAGCACTCACAGCATCGTTGTGCTTCTTACCTTCTTCGTAGGTGTCCTGCCAGCATCAGGAGCAGAACGAAAGGAAGATTTTGCCTGCTCTTTTTCAGAATACTATGCTTTCCCTTCTGGAGGTAATGCATTACCTGTGGGTGAAGTCATGCTTCTCTTGCCCCAGGGCTGAAATGTGGCGTGATGTAGTAGTGTTGCTGAGGATTCCTTTCCCTACTGTCATGTTGTCTTCTCACCGATTTCTCTATGTTCATGGCACACCCATTCTTTAGAGATGGATAAAGGAGCTACAGCAGGAGCTTGCTGACACTCTTGAAAAGAACTCCCTGTTAGAAGCTTCTCATGAAGTGAAGAAGCGCTACAGCAGGGACCTGCAGGAACAGAAACTGCAATTGCAGAAGGAACTGGACAGGTCTAAAGCTAAGGTATGGAGAAAGCCTGTCTCTTGTCTCTTGGCAGGGGCCTCGGGCAGGGAACTGATCCTTTCTTGGGGGTTTTGTGTAAGCCAGGGTGGTTCCGTGTGCGGCTAGCTGTGATGAGGGGCTGGGACGAAACAGCACTGCTGCCTTGGGTGGCTGCCTGTTTGCACCGCTTGAAGTTACAGTGCAGGGCTGCGCTCAGGTGGTCTTAGTGCACTCGACAACTTTGCAACAGGAGTAGATTGAGTGACCTGTGAGTGACTCGCCTGGTGGGTACGATTAGAAGGGTCACTAACTGTGAACTCGCTTGGTCTTTGATTGGTGAAGGGTGTGTGCATTCCTTTCAAAAGCTGCTTCTCAAGTTTCACGGAGCACCTCTGTTTGCTTCTTCTCTGGGTTTGGCAAAACAGAGTGTATGCTGACGCAGAAAGGGTAGGCATACTGGAGTGTTGCGCTGGTGCTTTTTTGGAATCCCTCATCCCCTCATCCTTGTTACGGCGTTGCAAAGTCACTCGTGGAGGAGGAGGAGCTTCTAACCCTGCTGGGGTAGCCTACAAGTGACTCAAAGAGCGTTCAGAGTCCTTGAGAGAGGAGGAGGAGGAGGAGTGTTGTGGCAGCGTTTCGGAAACGCTGTAGGAGATCGATGTAGATGTAGGAGAGGGGCCAGTATAAAAGATGAAGGCGTAACATGGGTTTTGGGGTCGAAGTGAGAGTCAAAGCAACCCGCTCCTTTTTATCAAACCGAAGCTGACTACTGGGGATTCTTGTTGTGCTTTGGCAGCTGCAGGAATTGAAAGAGACAGCATATCCGGACTGAGTGTTACGCCGAATCCCGAAGAACGCCATAAAGAACAAGGAGGAGGAACTAATCCCTTCCAGGAACCTGCAGGTTTTCTGGCCACGGCTTGTGGAGCAGTGGCTACTGCAGAGCTAGAAGAATACATGCAACCGTAAGGACGTAACACACCGGAGCAAGGCTTCGTTTTTTTGCGGTTGTGTGAAAACAACAGCACTGCCTTCTTGCATCACAGCGAGATACTAATAAACGATTTTCAAACCATTTTGTTTTAGATGAGGTTCTTGCACACTCTACTTTTGGGATTGGTGCTCTTGTGGACGGGTGCGATAAGGCCTGTACTTCTTTTTCAGGCTCCAAGTTGGAAAGGCCAGGCTGCAAGCCACAGCCCAGCAAGAAGCCAAGACCATGGAAGCCCTTCAGAAAGACCTGAAAGTCTTAGTAAGCTGGCCAGAGCTCTCCCTTTTCATGAGCTACACAGCCTAGAACCATATTTCACATGGGGAAACTTTCAGATGAGGGAGCCTACGAGAGATCACTTCCTCTGTTCTACTGACTATCGGCTGCTCTGAAAGCCCTGCTGGCCCGTTCCCCAGCTTGCCGGCTTTGAGCTGACCCATGAGACTACAGCAAGTCCTACTTAGCGCTGTCTTTGTTAAGGAGTTTACAGTAATGCACTGGCATCAGTGTTTCTGCTTAGAGCAGTCATGAGGTTGAGACCTTTGATGGGTAGGCTGTGTGCTGTGGTCAGGAGGGAGATGTGTGGTTGAGAGCTGCGAGAGGAGACCTGGACTTGGGAGATCAGTGCCACCTTCTTTGTGGAGAACACCGTCTGCTCGTTCTGCATACGGATCCTACTCCTGTGCTCTGAGTGTGATGCATCTTTCTATTTTGAAAACCTGGGAGCAAAAGCAAGGAAGTGAAGAAGCTGGCCCAGATGAACGCCAATCAGAAGCGCTCTCTGGACGTAACACGGGGAAAGAAACGGTCGCGCTGAAGGAAGAGCAAGCCAGGCACGGCTTTTTCGTGCTTTAAAGACATACCACGTTGAGTAGAAGTCGAGCTTTACTGAACTCTAACGTAAAAGCATGAACATCACCGTTTGTGAGCAAAGTCAAGCCTTGCATTCGATCTTGCAAGGTGCTTAGTAAGGCTTTTTAGCCTTACTTCAGTAAGGCTAGCAGGCCAGGTCTGTTTTAAAAGGTAAAGAGAGATGAAGTTCTGATAGGGAGAAACAAATCTATTGTGCATTCCTGAACGAATGTTACCACTTTGCCATATTCATGCTATCTAACATCATAAATCCGGCACCATTCCCAGCAGCCTTAAAATTATTTAAGGAAGGACCTCTTCACCTCATGTCTAACAACTGCTAATCCCCCAGAAACTAATAGTTTGTTCACTGATGAATCCATCCTCACAGGCAATACTATACTCAGTATTCACCTTCACCCTTCATTAACGCCATTTAGTTACATGCTTCTATCCTTTCATATCAAGACTATTCACATGAACCATTTTTTCCCCTTTTAAAATTATACTCTTGGTTGATGGGAAAAAAAGCTATTTTCGGAATTTACATATTTATGTGTATATGCGTATTGATTATAACTGGAATATATCCATATGCCATTAACTCTACTTGTGCAGGTTACAGATTCTGCTGACAAGTATTACGATGCAAATAAACAATAGGAGTAAGAGGATCTGTATCTAAAGAGTAGAAGGTACCCAAACCCCAGCTCCTTTTGCAAGCCTGAACAGCTGAGACTTATGCAGCACCAGGGTGCAGAACCTAGGAGGTGTTGCAAACAGGCTCATGTTGTTTCCTCTTCTAAATTTATGCACTATGATCTTCTAAGATTAATCTGAAGAACTTTGTTAAATCCTCCTTTCTATCATACACACTCACTCAAACATTGGCACTTTTATTTTTTTAATCATCCCTTTTACTGGCTTTGGGAGAAGTTACGATATTTTTTGTCTAATCTTTGTAAATAAGAGCCTAACTGCCACAGAAACAGCACACACCAGTAAGTCAACTGCCAGAGGAATTTGCCAGGCAGGGTAAGAAAGAGTTTTCAAAAGGATTTCTCTGAGGTCATTGCTCCCCAAACAAAGGTATTTAATTACAGCTATTGAGACAAAAAGTATGCTACAATGACCTTAATTGAAAGCTGTATTTGTCACTCTCTTCTCCCTTCTTCTTTCAGTTTAGGCAACAAACTGCATTTCCATTATAATATATTTGGAAAGGCATCTTTCTCTCTGGTTTTCCTCTTCCTCCTCTCTTTCCAAAGATCATCAGTCAAAGGCATTATCAGCAGCTATGCACAGAAGACATCACAATGTTATGTTATGTCTCAAGTAAAACAAAACACAAGGATACAACTTCCTTGTGATTTTGTGATACTTGCATTTTTTTTCAGACATCCAACAGCATAAGCTATCAGACTTCTGACAAGGCAGGTGTTCCTCACGTAAATCATACATGGCAGTAAGTTCAGTGCTCAGTTTACCTTTGATCTGTGCATACTTCGCAAACCTGACACATCAGACATACTCAGCATGCAATAAAGGATCTCTCAGCAACTGTATAGTGGATCTATCCCAGCCTATGAACACCTTCAGTTAGTACCACAGTCAGTAACCAAAAGGATTAAAATAGCTGGGGAATAGAAAGGGGCTGGTAACAAGTGTGTGATCCTGCAGTAAGGTGTGGAGATACAGAAGACCGGGCATTTATTCTAACCTGAACGGTTGAGTCTATTTCTCACTGTATTCCGTCACCAAAAATCTCTGTATTGTCGAAACATACCTCAGTAGAAAGGTCTGCAATTATACGTTACTTCTTTGCTTGCAAGAGGAGAAGGCAAAAGCATTTCTCTCTCCTAAAATCCATTACACCTCAGTAGTTTGAACTTGCACCTAATATTTGGAATTTAGCTATATTCTTTCATGAGAAAATTGCAAGGTGTTATAAATATATAATTTGGATCTTATGCTGTAGTCCACCCTGTTGAGTTAAGAAGTGAATGCAATTAATTGTAGTACTGGAGTAGATTCATTTTGGATATTTATTAGGAAGAAGAACAAAAAATAGAACTAGACTTAAACAGCTGGATAGGAAAAAAGTCAATCCTGGGCATAATTGCTGCAGTAGTAGCAGAAGATGTCTCTAATCTACTTTCTCCTTCTACATCAGTCATGCTTCGAAAATTCAGTGATTAGCTCTTATCAGTCCTTTCAGAGAGTGCTGAAAAAAGTTAGGAGGACTACTCTTGGGATAAGATTCTGCTTTCTGAATTTCAAGCAGATTCATGACTTTTGCTGAAGAATGGTCTGACTTCAGCACTGAAGCTCGATGGAGGAAACAGAGATTAGATGTTGTACTTGCTGTTTCTTCCCACCAGCTCTAGGTGGCCTTCAACCAAGCTTAGGCTGTTTGTTTCTTCTCACTCCCTGAAGCTCTAGTTCTCTGAACACACTGCAATAAAGATCCTCATCAGCCTTCATAATTCTCTCTGAGACCATTCCCTACAGTTCAGGATTTTGAGTGTGTGAAATTATGGAAACGTGCAAGATGTTGCAGGACTGGAGCCTGGCCTAATCCATATTCTCGGAGACTAGAAGAACTAATTTGTTTGGCTAATTTCAAGGACGAGCCATCAACACTAAGACAAATGTGTATATATATAAAATACACATAAAAATCCACATAGATAAAAACTTGTTGATTATTATTGAAAGTCTTCTTGCTTCAGACTTCATGAAGACAAAATTAAAACAACAACAACAACAACAACACAACAATCAACAAACCAACCATCTTTATTCCATGGAAATCTTAAATATTTATTACAAATTGATTGGACTGAATCACTTGGGGAATCAATAATTAATTAGTAGAAATGTTTCAGATCTCGTAAATATCAAAGACTTTGAATAATGACTTTACAAATCTAGATCAGCACAAGTCATGAAGGCTTTAAACATTGTGGGAAGTGGAAACATGATAAGAAGTTGAGAACTACAAAATTTATTAAAAATGAATCAAATATGTTTTGATTTATACTGCCTTGTTATGAAGGAGATTAATACTGTAAACATGATGTAGCATGGATCTTCTGACACTCACCAGAGTTAACAGCTTTAATGATCTAGAACCAGGCCTATAGAAAGGTCACAGTATTGATTATACACAGTTCAGGTATCATTAATAGCACTTCAAGCAAGTGAGCTAGTAGTTGACATTAGAAAGTAAACTTATCTTTGCTTGAATCTTATGAAAAACTATTAAAGGTTTCTAAGTACCATTGTACGTGAGCAAATGAGTAATACTCTAGAGAACTCAGGTCAAATGTAAAAAAAATTCTCCCCAAGCCCCCACAGGAGACTGAAAAAAATGCAACAATAAGACCTCATTACGTATTCTTGAAGAGAAGCAAATTGTTACAACTGGAGTGTCATTGCTGACCATTTCTAATTATAAAATTTAAAAATACATATTAAAAAAAAAAAAACACAAGAAAGGCATTTAAATTAGCAATTATTACTTAAACCCTAGATCTGACAGTTGTCCTGCAAGGGCAGCGTATCCATGAAGAGTCTTTTTAACTCGTATGCACAAAGTAGGAGTTTTGCTCATAATTCATTAGATTGCTGTATAAATGCTGTGAAATATTCGTTACAGTTCTTGAAACTGATATTTTCATAAAGAAAAACACAATAAAAAACAATTAGAATAGAAAATCTTGTCCAAGATAAAATGTTTTTGTTAAACATAAGCACATATAAATCCCATTATTCTCCCGTTGGTAGAAGACAGTGAACACACTGCAAATAACTAAACAGTTCACTGTCAAGTTTGCTGTTTCTTGGATAATATAGATACGAAACAAATGCCTGTGAAATTGTAAGAGCAGGAATCTAAAATATATATTTATTTGCACCAAAACCAGAGGACAAACAGATGCTGAAGAACTCAGACAAGAATGAGAGAGTGAAAAAGTCCTTGAAGGAGAGACTGGTGACAAATCTAGCAACTCTCTACTTCATTCTACAAAAATAGCACCAGTACAATAACCACAGTAAAAGTCAGTATAGTTTAATTACACAATCATTTTCCATTTGTGTTTGTTGGTTTGTTTTTTTTTTTTTAACTAGGAGATTGCCAGTTTATATTAATGGAAGTTAATAGTTATATAATCCCAATGCCTTTACGCTTACAGACTGTGCTTGAACATACATTCATGTATTTCTATCGTCTTAAACTGGTGCATCTGAATTTCGTCTTCTTTCCATTTCCGACTCTGTGAGTGTTTGTTCAGCAGCATGATCCCCGTTATCCACCAATTCTTAGAATCCAAGCATGAATACAGAGGTTCATAATGTTAGCCACGCCTAAAACCTAGAGTTGAACTGAAAAAGCACTTGATACCATTTATGCGGTTCTCAATTGAAGATTTTTTAGAACAGGGTTTTTCCTATCTTAACAGGAAATAACAGATTCCACTAAAATACTTGCAGTGTTTCATGGGCAACAGGTGTTACTAACATCTTAAATGGTTAATATTGTTATGTTACCCAACAATAAAGGTGTTAAAGTTTTGTGGAAGAGTTTCATGAAGGGTTTAGTAGGCAGTAAGTGATTTACGCGTACCTAAAGAAACTAGCAAGATGACCAGCCTTGAAGCTGTCAGGAGTGATTAAACAGGAGACTCTTTATCAAGAACTGTCTGCCCTTGGAGGGAACATCCCAGAAACCGCACAAACTTGGTTATCATGTTTTTCTGAACTGTGAACATGCAGTGACTTGGGGGAAAGGTAATTCCGGCAGGGGGAGATCGCGACCACCAACTCACAGACCTCCTACCCTAAATACACCCCAGACCAAAAGAAAGGGGCGGAGGAAGAGAACTGAGCATGCGAAGTCATTTACATGAAAAGAGAGAAAATTAACCAATCGTTTAAGAATATGTAAATATGTTACGAATTATGCAGGATTGTAGTGTATAACTAATTTTCTGTCCAGAAGCCGGGTGTGCCCAATAGGAGGAAATATCCCCCGTGCACCCAGCGCTGAAATGAAGATTGCCTGCTTTCTAAAACTCCAGAATGAGTCCTGGAAAGATCAATTTCCTTTTCAGTGTCAGCTGTAGCCCCTAGGCTGTAGCTTTGTCGTTGACACGTTTGAGCGTTTGGTTTTTGGTATCTGGATCCGCGCGTCAGTGCTGTACTGCCAGGTTCTGCTTTCCAGTGCCGCCTTCCACCCAGCCTGCTGTAAAAACAACACACAGCCTTTTCTTTTCCTGCCCTTCCCCAGGGAAGGAATGCACTTAGCAATGAGAAGATGCTGGGCAGAGGAAGTGCCAGTGTCAGAAAACAGAGTGCTCACAGGGAGCACAGTGGGTTTTGCAGCCCACCGAGGGGAAAGGTGTGAAAAAATGAGCACAAGCTGGAACAGGGGGAACACGGATGAGGTGCCAACTGAGAGCTTATGGGTTAGGATTAAAGGGAGAGCAGGGACAGGGGACATAGTAGTGGGGGTCTGCTACAGACCACCTGACCAGGAGGACCAAGTGGATGAGGCCCTCTACAGACAGATAGGAGCTGCCTCACGTTCACGAGCCCTGGTCCTCATGGGGACTTCAACCACCCCAATATCTGTTGGAGGGACAACACAGCAGAGCATAGGCAATCCAGGAGGTTCCTGGAATGCATGGATGATGACTTCCTTCTCCAAGTGGTAGAAGAACCGACAAGGAGAGATGCTTTGCTGGACCTTGTTCTCACCAACAAAGAAGGGCTGGTGGGGAATGTGACGCTCAAGGACAGCCTTGGCTGCAGTGATCATGAAATGGTGGAGTTCAAGATTGTTAGGGAAGCAAGGAGGGTGCCCAGCAAGGTCACTACCACCCTGTATTTCAGGAGAGCGGACTTTGGCCTCTTCAGGGACCAACTCGGACACAAAAAGAAGGCCTACAGAGGGTGGAAGCAAGGACAGGTAGCCTGGGAAGAATACAGAGCAATTGTCCGAGCAACCAGAGATCGGGTTAGGAAAGCTAAAGCCCTGATAGAGTTAAATCTGGCCAGGGACATCAAGGGCAACAAGAAAAACTTCTATAGATATGTCAGTAACAAAAAGATCTAGGGAAAACGTAGGCCCTCTCCGGAAGGAAACGGGGGACCTGGCTACCCGGGATATGGAGAAGGCTGAGGTTCTCAATGACTTCTTTGCCTCAGTCTTCACTGGCAAGAGTTCCAGCTGCACGGCCACAGTCACAGAAGGCAAAGGCAGGGACTGGGAGAATGAAGAACCGCCCACTGTAGGAGAAGATCTGGTTCGAGACCATCTAAAGAACCTGAAGGTGGACAAGTCCATGGGACCTGATGAGGTGCATCCGCGGGTCCTGAGGGAACTGGCAGATGAAGTTGCTAAGCCACTATCCATCATATTTCAGAAGTCGTGGCAGTCTGGTGAAGTTCCCACTGCGGGCAAGCTGTTCAGTTAGGACTGGGACAAAGTGAGGTCAAGCTAATGACCCAGGCCTCCTGGAAGCTGGCCTTTGCGCTGGATTTCGAGTACAGCACTGAAGCCGTAAAGCTTCCAATGTTTACAAGCCTCTGAAATCCCAGAAGGCTGGTGTTGTGGAGGTTGCTGCTTTTTCACCGCACAGCTCTTCTTGAATCCAGCCAGTGTCAAACGGTGGTTGCCCGTAGGGCCTACAGTCTAGACGCTTAGCTGCTTCTGCCTAGGCCCTCTCTGTCTTGGGCAGGTGTCCTTCCGCTGCTTTTGAAAGCGCTGCTCAACAGAGATGCTCAACACGCTGGCGGTGTTTCCCTTTTCCTTCTTTCCGTCACCTGGTACCGTGTTACGCACGTTGCCTCAAGCGGGAGCTTTGTGCGTGGAAAGGGGTCGAGGGGGAGTCTGTGCCAGTTCTCACGCGTGTCTTAAATTACGCAGATCATTTCTGAAGGTCCAAGGGAAGTGTCAGTCGGCGTGCAGCTTCCAGCTGCAGACGGACATGGAGGGTGCGCAGTCCAGTGCAGAGGACTGCATCTAATTCCCAGGGACAGGCGGTTTCAGCGGGTTGGTGCCCGAGCAGCCGCGGCTCCTGCCGTTCACGCAGCACCAGCGAGCGACCGATGGGACAGGGCGAAGCTTTGCTACACGTTCAACGGTTTGTCAGCCGCCCCGTCCGTGGCCACACCTGCCGCGTTTTGCTTCAAATCCCAGAAGGACGCGTCCTTCAAGGTTCTAACACGGGACAAACAGGGCTCTCCAACAGCAGCTGTGCAAGTAGCACGTTTTCAAAGGCATTTTCCGGCCACCCAGCGCCCAGCACCACCACCGGGCCGCCCTGACGGCGAAGGCAGAGCCCTCCCGGCCCGGGCCGCCGCCCCCTGCCCCCTATGACGCGCCCGTCCCCCGCCTTCTGTGACGCCCCGAGCGCGCTCGACGCTGCCCCTTGTAGAACGCCCGCGGGGGCCGCCGCTGCACTGTCGGTCCGGCAGCGGAACCGGCAGCATCTCTCTGGCTCGGAGCGTAGGCGGCTGCGAGTCGCGTCCGTCGCCCGGGGCTCGGCTCTCGCCTGTCGCCGTTCTCCTCCCTCTCCCCGCCCGGGGCTCGGCTCTCGGCTCTCGCCTGTCCCCGTTCTCCTCCCTCTCCCCGCCGGGGCTCGGCTCTCGCCTGTCGCCGTTCTCCTCCCTCTCCCCGCCCGGGGTCGGCTCTCGGCTCTCGCCTGTCCCGTTCTCCTCCCTCTCCCCGCCCGGGGCTCGGCTCTCGCCTCTCCCCGTCTCCTCCCTCTCCCCGCCGGGGGCTCAGCAGAGTCCGGGCGCCTTCTGCGGCTGCCAACCGCGGGGCGGGCCGTGCCCTCGTCCCCGCCGCAGCATGCAGCGGCTCCTCGGGCTCCTCCGGAGGGTGCGGGAGCGGCCGCCGTCCGGCAGCGCTCCCGCGCCCAGCGCGGCCAAAGCCCCCGAGCGCCGGTCCGGGCAGCGCGGGGCGGCCGCCAGCAGCGATGTGCCCCGGCCGCAGCGGCGCCGGTGGCGGTGGACACTCCCCGTCAACGGGTGGTTCGCGAAACAGCGGTAAGGGGCGGGCAGTGCCCGTAGCAAACCCTCCAGCCAGCCTGGCTGCCAGAGCCGCCAAAGCCCAGCACGGTTGCAAGCACCCCAGGAGCAGGGCCGGCTCCTTACCCAAGTGCTGACCTTACCGGGCGCCTGCCCAAGCTGCGACAGGAGCCGGCGGATGCTCCGTCCGCTCTGCCCTGCCAGCCTGCTCCCTGTAGTGAGTCTCCTGTGGAGCTCAGCAGGCCTTTGTCCAAGCAGAGACAGCTCCTTTCCTGTTGCCAGACTGAGCAGCTTGCTCGAGCAGGCCACGGATTCACGGAAAGACAGGGCACAGCCTTCCCGTTGCTGTTAGAAATCCCATCCCCTCTGCCTCCAGGACGTGTCTGGCACGGGACTGATGGCGGGAATAGCCCGCAGCTTACACACAGGCTCCGCAGACTTACGTAGCGTCCATAGACTCCAGGCTGCCAAGACGTGGTCTCCTTTGCTGTGCTGGATGGTCCTGCTGGAGGCAGGGACCAGTGCCTGGGCACAGGAATCTGCTTGTGCAGCTTCATTTACACAGCTGAGGAGACGCCTCCTGACCCAGCGGATGCGTTGGGGATTTTTCCTAGCCTGCCCCAGGCTTTGGGTGTGCAACTACTGCCACCAGCTCTGGAACAAGAAAGCTTGCTTTTGGCTTGGCTTTTGCCACGTGAGGCTTGTGGCCCTGTGCCACAGGCTTTGGGTACCACAGCCTGAAACAGTGTCTTCAGCTGTCTGTCTGTGTTAACCGAAGGGTATGTAATTTCCAGGACACCTCCGCTGCACCTTCCTTGTGAGAGCGACCCCACAGATGTTTGGTTTCCAGCAGGAAACGGTGCCAGCTGAACACTGGCGACAGCTTTAACAGGTCGCCGCTGATGAAGGTACGCGCAATAGGCGATATTCTTGTATGCTGGGCTCATCGATTGTGCGCTGAGCCGTACGTACCTTGCGTGATTCTTTACGTAGGCCTGCGTAGAAGCAGGTATGTTGCAGTCAGCAGACAAGGGGCATACGTTACCTAATCTTTGAAGACACTCATACTTTCCAGAGTTGGGAAGGCACAGGAGTTCTGACAAGAGAAAAGATGCTGGAAGTTACTCCTCCTTTGCGTCTTGTTTCCAGGCAGTAGAGCACCAGCACGCAGACTGTGCGGCTATTCTACTGGAGCACGGTGCCAACCCGACTTCAAAGATGTTTGCGGCAAACACTGCCCTTCACCTGGCTGCCGAAATTCCTGGCACGTCTCTAGTGGAGCTGTTACTTGAGCATAACGTGATATTGATGCTCAGAACAGGGTGAGCTTGGCCTTCAGGGAAGGCTCCTCTTCCCCAACTTGCTTGACTTTTCTGTGGATTAAAGGAGATGATTTCTCCTTTCAGTTGGGTACACTCCGCTTACTATTGCCATCATCGAGCACTGTGAAGAGATGGTCGAGTTCCTTCTTCAAAAAGGGTGACGTGCATGTTCGAGACCGGCGCAAAAGGTGAAGGGTTTGTCAAAAGTGCGCGTGGGACTCCTCAGCATTGTTCAAGTCAGGTTGATGGGGGGCACAGGAATGAGCTTTGAGAAAGAACCAAGAGCTGCCCAGAAGGAGCTCCTTCCGTGTGACTCGTGAAAGCCGACCCGCACTCACTGCTGTCTTACCTCGGGACGATTTCCGCACTGAGGCTGAAGGAAGCGTTGGCTGTGGTGCCACACCCACACCCCCACACACACAGACACCCCCGGCCACACGCCCCGAGTCTGCTCTGGGCAGGTGGTTGGCCTGGAGACCTCCTGAGGTCCCGCCAACCTGAATTCTCTGATGCTCCACGTGTTTGGCTGTGCTTTCCCTCTGCCCGTAGGAGAGGGGAAAGGAATTTGTGGGGAGCAAAGAGGGGCTGAAGTAATGGCAATGCAGCATCTGCGGAAGCTGATGGATTTCCTGTCCTCTCTTGGATGTTCTAGGACCACTCTTATGATTGCTGTTCTTGCTGGGCATATGGATGTCATACGAATTCTCCTTCGCCACGGTGCTGATCTTTCTGCTAAAGACCGTCGTGGCCGCACAGCTGTCTATTATGCTATGCTGTCTGGACACCTTGAGTAAGTGTTTTATGTCCCTGTCAGTGCAGTTGCCTTGTCAGAATGTCCGGCCCTTTTTCGTAAGATCACGCGGATGTAATGAGGTGTGGAGACCTTTGTTGTCTTTTCTTGTTTGTTTGAGGTTTTTTGTTTTGTTTTTAGTTCTGCTGATGAAGCAAACCTGAAAGCGGTCTCTCTCTGGAGGCCCAGCTGAGCCTCTGCCGAGGCTGCTAGAAGATAACACCTATGCAATGTTGTTAACCCCTGCAGTGCTTGGAATGCAACCGCCATCTTTGTTGGCCTCTTGATATGCCACTTAGGAGCTCTCTAAACTCTCAGGTCCTCAGACCAACCATGGGAGATTCTGAAGCCCTTCAAAGTCAGGTTTGAGAAGACGTTACCCTGGCTTGACATGAAGAGTTGGTGCAGCATTAGTATAGCATCCCACTGAGGCAGAAGCCTTGTAGTTAGATGTCAGTCTGCCAGGGCACTTGTTAGTCTCGCTGGCCTTGAAATGGAGAGGGTTTGTCAGATAACTGTAGCCAGGGATGAGTTACTCCATATACAGGAATAAGCATCTCTAGCGTGAACATGCCTGTAGTGAGTATTCGGCTACAGCAGTAGTGAAGTAGGTTGTCCGCACGTTGCCCTTTGCCAGCTGGCAGTGAAGACGGGTAGGACAGCTCATGAATGGCTGTTGCTCTTCCAGTAAAGAGTGTGGGCAAGTGTGTGGGTATTTTTACCGAAAGCATTTCCTTCCTTTCTGTATATATTGCAGCAACCGACTGGAGGAATACAAGGGCTGTGAAGGGAAAGGAGAATGTTCGGCGGAGGTACAGAAGGCCCAGCAGTACTTGTCAGCTCTAGCCCAGGGACCACCACTGACGTTCCCTTGGGTGCCTGCACAGACTGGAACAGGTAAGATCCTTCGCCGCAGAGATGGCGATGAGGACAAATCGCTGTTGCCCAGAGGAGAATGAAAACCAGTCGTTTCAACAGAGGGATTGAGTAATAGGGAAAAGCAGAGTGAAATCAGCACTCACAGCAGCATTGCGCTTCTTACGTCTTTTATAGGTGCTCGCCAGCAGCAGGAACAGAACAGAGGAAGATGTTGTCTTCTCTTTATTTCTGAGGTACGATCATAGAATCATTAGGTCGGAAAGGACCCTAAAGATCATTGAGTCCAAACGTAAACCTGACACTGCCAAGTGCACCCCTAAGCCACGTCCCTAAGTGCCACGTCTACAAGTCTTCAGAACAGCTCCTAGGTCCTGGGACGGTGACTCAACCCTTCTCTGGTCAGCCTGTTCCACTACTTGACAACCCTTTTGGTGAAGAAATTCTTCCCAATAGCCACTCTAAACGTCTCCTGGTGCAACCTGAGGCCTTTTCCTCTTGTGCTAGTACTTGCTTCTGGGGAAAAGAGGTCGACACTCACTTTGCTACAACCTCCTTTCAGGTAGTTGTAGAGAGAGATGAAGTCTCCCTTCAGCCTCCTTTCTCCAGGCTAAACAACCCCAGTTCCCTCAGCCACTCCTCACAGGACTTGTACTCTACACCACGCATGTCTTTTAAATTGCGCAGATGGACTGTGAAGGTCCAAGGGAGGTGTTGGCCGACGTGCACCTTCCAGTTGCAGATGAACACGAAGCTTGCGCGCAGTCCCGTGCAGAGGAGCGTGACAACGGTAATTTTCTTGACAGACTAAACGGTTACCTTTGTGAGCTTCCCTGGTGAAGCAGATGAGAAAAAGCAGAGTGAAGTCAGCACTCACAGCATTGTTGTGCTTCTTACCTCCTTTACAGGTGTCCTGCCAGCAGCAGAAGCAGAACAAGAGGAAGATGTTGACTTCTCTTTTGAATCTGAGGTACAATCATAGAATCATTAGGTCGGAAAGGACCCTAAAGATCATGAGTCCAAACGTAAACCTGACACTGCCAAGTGCACCCCTAAACCATGTTCCTAAGTGCCATGTCTACAAGTCTTTTAGATAGCTTCAGGGACGGTGACTCAACCCTTCTCTGGTCAGCCTGTTCCACTACTTGACAACCCTTTTGGTGAAGAAATTCTTCCCAAGCCACTCTAAACCTTTCCTGGTGCAACTCAAGGCCTTCTTCCTCTTGCTTAGTTTCTTCTGCCTAGGCCCTCTCTGTCTCGGGCAGTGTACTTCTGCCCCTTTTGAAAGCGCTGCTCAACAGAGATGCTCACACGCTGGCGGTGTTTCCCTTTTCCTTCTTTCCGTCACCTGGTACCGCGTTACGCACGTTGCCTCAAGCAGGAGCTTTGTGTGTGGAAAGGGGTCGAGGAGGAGTCTTTGCCAGTTCTAACACGTCTTTTAAATTACGCAGATGGACTGCGAAGGTCCAAGGGAAGTGTTGGCCGACGTGCACCTTCCAGTTGCAGATGACACGAAGCTTGCGCGCAGTCCGTGCAGAGGAGCGTGACAACGGTAATTTTCTTGACGGACTAAACGGTTACCTTTGTGAGCTTCCCTGGAGTGAAGCAGATGAGGAAAAGCAGAGGGAAGTCAGCACTCACAGCATCGTTGTGCTTCTTACCTCCTTTACAGGTGTCCTGCCAGCAGCAGAAGCAGAACAAGAGGAAGATGTTGACTTCTTTTTTGAATCTGAGGTACAATCATAGAATCATTAGGTCGGAAAGGACCCTAAAGATCATTGAGTCCAAACGTAAACCTGACACTGCCAAGTGCAGCCCTAAACCATGTCCCTAAGTGCCACGTCTACAAGTCTTCAAAACAGCTCCTAGGTCCTGGGACGGTGACTCAACCCTTCTCTGGTCAGCCTGTTCCACTACTTGACAACCCTTTTGGTGAAGAAATTCTTCCCAATAGCCACTCTAAACGTCTCCTGGTGCAACCTGAGGCCTTTTCCTCTTGTGCTAGTACTTGCTTCTTGGGAAAAGAGGTCGATACTCACCTCGCTTCAACCTCCTTTCAGGTAGTTGTAGAGAGAGATGAAGTCTCCCGTCAGCCTCCTTTTCTCCGGGCTAAACAACCCCAGTTCCCTCAGCCACTCCTCACAGGACTTGTGCTCTACACCCTTCGCCAGCTTCCTTGCTTTTCTTTGGACGCTCTCCAGCACTTCAACCTCTTTCTGGTTGTGAACAGTGTTTGACGTGTGACCTCACTCGTGCCAAATACACAGGAACAATTACTTCCCTAGTCCTGCTGGCCACACTATTTCTGATACAAGCCAGGATGCTCAGGGCCTTTTTGGCCACCTGGGCACACTGACGGCTCATATTCAGCCACAAGTTGACAAATGCCCCCAGGTCCTCTTCCAAAAGGCAGCTTTCCAACCACTCTTCCCCTCCTCTGAAGGAGGCACTGGGGCCCCACTGGCCTCGCTTGCTTTTGGGCTCGTTTTCCTCTGCTGCTGCTTCCACCTGCTTCCGCCGGTGCTGCAGGCAAGCTGTTCAGTTAGGACTGAGACATAGTGAGGTCAAGCTAATGACCCAGGTCTCCAAGAAGCTGGCCTTTGAGCTGGATTTCGAGTACAGCATTGAAGCAGTAAAGCTTCAGGACTGTTAACAATCCTCTGAAATCCTAGAAAGCTGGTGCTGTGAAGATATTGCTTTTTTTTCACCACACAGCTCTCTTCTCCGGATCTGGTCAGTGTCAAACGGTTGCCCGTAGGGCCTACAGTCTAGACGCTTAGTTTCTTCTGCCTAGGCCCTCTCTGTCTCGGGCAGTGTACTTCTGCCCCTTTTGAAAGCGCTGCTCAACAGAGAGGCTCAGCACGCTGGCGGTGTTTCCCTTTTCCTTCTTTCCGTCACCTGGTACCACGTTACGCACGTTGCCTCCAGCGGGAGCTTTGTGTGGAAAGGGGTCGAGGAGGAGTCTGTGCCAGTTCTCACGCATGTCTTTTAAATTATGCAGATCATTTCTGAAGGTCCAAGGGAAGTGTCGGCCAGCGTGCGGCTTCCAGCTGCGGACGGACACGGAGGGTGCGCACAGTCCATTGCAGATGAGCGCAGCAATGGTAATTTCCTGACGGACTGGACGGTTACCTTTGTGAGCTTCCCTGGAGTGAAGTGGATGATGAAAGCAGAGTGGAACCAGCACTCACAGCATCGTTGTGCTTCTTACCTTCTTCGTAGGTGTCCTGCCAGCATCAGGAGCAGAACGAAAGGAAGATTTTGCCTGCTCTTTTCAGAATACTATGCTTTCCTTCTGGAGGTAATGCATTACCTGTGGGTGAAGTCATGCTTCTCTTGCCCCAGGGCTGAAATGTGGCGTGATGTAGTAGTGTTGCTGAGGATTCCTTTCCCTACTGTCATGTTGTCTTCTCACCGATTTCTCTATGTTCATGGCACACCATTTCTTTAGAGATGGATAAAGGAGCTACAGCAGGAGCTTGCTGACACTCTTGAAAAGAACTCCCTGTTAGAAGCTTCTCATGAAGTGAAGAAGCGCTACAGCAGGGACCTGCAGGAACAGAAACTGCAATTGCAGAAGGAACTGGACAGGTCTAAAGCTAAGGTATGGAGAAAGCCTGTCTCTTGTCTCTTGGCAGGGGCCCGGGCAGGGAACTGATCCTTTCTTGGGGGTTTTGTAAGCCAGGGTGGTTCCGTGTGCGGCTAGCTGTGATGAGGGGGCTGGGACGAAACAGCACTGCTGCCTTGGGTGGCTGCCTGTTTGCACCGCTTGAAGTTACAGTGCAGGGCTGCGCTCAGGTGGTCTTAGTGCACTCGACAACTTTGCAACAGGAGTAGATTGAGTGACCTGTGAGTGACTCGCCTGGTGGGTACGATTAGAAGGGTCACTAACTGTGAACTCGCTTGGTCTTTGATTGGTGAAGGGTGTGTGCATTCCTTTCAAAAAGCTGCTTCTCAAGTTTCACGGAGCACCTCTGTTTGCTTCTTCTCTTGGGTTTGGCA
The DNA here is from genome assembly GCF_009769465.1 of Tauraco erythrolophus. Classification (NCBI taxonomy): domain Eukaryota; kingdom Metazoa; phylum Chordata; class Aves; order Musophagiformes; family Musophagidae; genus Tauraco; species Tauraco erythrolophus. Next base: position 50,462,581 of record NC_141468.1, read on the forward strand.
AAACAGAGTGTATGCTGACGCAGAAAGGGTAGGCATACTGGAGTGTTGCGCTGGTGCTTTTTTGGAATCCCTCATCCCCTCATCCTTGTTACGGCGTTGCAAAGTCACTCGTGGAGGAGGAGGAGCTTCTAACCCTGCTGGGGTAGCCTACAAGTGACTCAAAGCGTTCAGAGTCCTTGAGAGAGGAGGAGGAGGAGGAGTGTTGTGGCAGCGTTTCGGAAACGCTGTAGGAGATCGATGTAGATGTAGGAGAGGGGCCAGTATAAAAGATGAAGGCGTAACATGGGTTTTGGGGGTCGAAGTGAGAGTCAAAGCAACCCGCTCCTTTTTATCAAACCGAAGCTGACTACTGGGGATTCTTGTTGTGCTTTGGCAGCTGCAGGAATTGAAAGAACAGCATATCCGGACTGAGTGTTACGCCGAATCCCCGAAGAACGCCATAAAGAACAAGGAGGAGCTAATCCCTTCCAGGAACCTGCAGGGTTTTCTGGCCACGGCTTGTGGAGCCGTGGCTACTGCAGAGCTAGAAGAATACATGCAACCGTAAGGACGTAACACACCGGAGCAAGGCTTCGTTTTTTGCGGTTGTGTGAAAACAACAGCACTGCCTTCTTGCATCACAGCGAGATACTAATAAACGATTTTCAAACCATTTTTGTTTTAGATGAGGTTCTTGCACACTCTACTTTTGGGATTGGTGCTCTTGTGGACGGGTGCGATAAGGCCTGTACTTCTTTTTCAGGCTCCAAGTTGGAAAGGCCAGGCTGCAAGCCACAGCCCAGCAAGAAGCCAAGACCATGGAAGCCCTTCAGAAAGACCTGAAAGTCTTAGTAAGCTGGCCAGAGCTCTCCCTTTTCATGAGCTACACAGCCTAGAACCATATTCACATGGGGAAACTTTCAGATGAGGGAGCCTACGAGAGATCACTTCCTCTGTTCTACTGACTATCGGCTGCTCTGAAAGCCCTGCTGGCCCGTTCCCCAGCTTGCCGGCTTTGAGCTGACCCATGAGACTACAGCAAGTCCTACTTAGCGCTGTCTTTGTTAAGGAGTTTACAGTAATGCACTGGCATCAGTGGTTTCTGCTTAGAGCAGTCATGAGGTTGAGACCTTTGATGGGTAGGCTGTGTGCTGTGGTCAGGAGGGAGATGTGTGGTTGAGAGCTGCGAGAGGAGACTGGACTTGGGAGATCAGTGCCACCTTCTTTGTGGAGAACACCGTCTGCTCGTTCTGCATACGGATCCTACTCCTGTGCTCTGAGTGTGATGCATCTTTTCTATTTTGAAAACCTGGGAGCAAAAGCAAGGAAGTGAAGAAGCTGGCCCAGATGAAACGCCAATCAGAAGCGCTTCTGGACGTAACACGGGGAAGAAACGTCGCGCTGAAGGAAGAGCAAGCCAGGCACGGCTTTTTCGTGCTTTAAAGACATACCACGTTGAGTAGAAGTCGAGCTTTACTGAACTCTAACGTAAAAGCATGAACATCACCGTTTGTGAGCAAAGTCAAGCCTTGCATTCGATCTTGCAAGGTGCTTAGTAAGGCTTTTTAGCCTTACTTCAGTAAGGCTAGCAGGCCAGGTCTGTTTAAAAGGTAAAGAGAGATGAAGTTCTGATAGGGAGAAACAAATCTATTGTGCATTCCTGAACGAATGTTATCCACTTTGCCATATTCATGCTATCTAACATCATAAATCCGGCACCATTCCCAGCAGCCTTAAAATTATTTAAGGAAGGACCTCTTCACCTCATGTCTAACAACTGCTAATCCCCCAGAAACTAATAGTTTGTTCACTGATGAATCCATCCTCACAGGCAATACTATACTCAGTATTCACCTTCACCCTTCATTAACGCCATTTAGTTACATGCTTCTATCCTTTCATATCAAGACTATTCACATGAACCATTTTTCCCTTTTAAAAATTATACTCTTGGTTGATGGGAAAAAAAGCTATTTTCGGAATTTAAATATTTATGTGTATATGCGTATTGATATAACTGGAATATATCCATATGCCATTAACTCTTACTTGTGCAGGTTACAGATTCTGCTGACAAGTATTACGATGCAAATAAACAATAGGAGTAAGAGGATCTGTATCTAAAGAGTAGAAGGTACCCAAACCCCAGCTCCTTTTGCAAGCCGAACAGCTGAGACTTCTGCAGCACCAGGGTGCAGAACCTAGGAGGTGTTGCAAACAGCTCATGTTGTTTCCTCTTCTAAATTTATGCACTATATTCCTTCTAAGATTAATCTGAAGAACTTTGTAAACTCCTCCTTTCTCATACACACTCACTCAAACATTGGCACTTTTATTTTTTAATCATCCCTTTTACTGGCTTTGGGAGAAGTTACGCATATTTTTGTCTAATCTTTGTAAATAGAGCCTAACTGCCACAGAAACAGCACACACCAGTAAGTCAACTGCCAGAGGAATTTGCCAGGCAGGGTAAGAAAGAGTTTTCAAAAGGATTTCTCTGAGGTCATTGCTCCCCAAACAAAGGTATTTAATTACAGCTATTGAGACAAAAAGTATGCTACAATGACCTTAATTTGAAAGCTGTATTTGTCACTCTCTTCTCTCCTTCTTCTTTCAGTTTAGGCAACAAAACTGCATTTCCATTATAATATATTTGGAAAGGCATCTTTCTCTCTGGTTTTCCTCTTCCTCCTCTCTTTCCCAAAGATCATCAGTCAAAGGCATTATCAGCAGCTATGCACAGAAGACATCACAATGTTATGTTATGTCTCAAGTAAAACAAAACACAAGGATACAACTTTCCTTGTGATTTTGTGATACTTGCATTTTTTTTCAGACATCCAACAGCATAAGCTATCAGACTTCTGACAAGGCAGGTGTTCCTCACGTAAATCATACATGGCAGTAAGTTCAGTGCTCAGTTTACCTTTGATCTGTGCATACTTCGCAAACCTGACACATCAGACATACTCAGCATGCAATAAAGGATCTCTCAGCAACTGTATAGTGGATCTATCCCAGCCTATGAACACCTTCAGTTAGTACCACAGTCAGTAACCAAAAGGATTAAAATAGCTGGGGGAATAGAAAGGGGCTGGTAACAAGTGTGTGATCCTGCAGTAAGGTGTGGAGATACAGAAGACCGGGCATTTATTCTAACCTGAACGGTTGAGTCTATTTCTCACTGTATTCCGTCACCAAAAATCTCTGTATTGTCGAAACATACCTCAGTAGAAAGGTCTGCAATTATACGTTACTTCTTTGCTTGCAAGAGGAGAAGGCAAAAGCATTTCTCTCTCCTAAAATCCATTACACCTCAGTAGTTTGAACTTGCACCTAATATTTGGAATTTAGCTATATTCTTTCATGAGAAAATTGCAAGGTGTTATAAATATATAATTTGGATCTTATGCTGTAGTCCACCCTGTTGAGTTAAGAAGTGAATGCAATTAATTGTAGTACTGGAGTAGATTCATTTTGGATATTTATTAGGAAGAAGAACAAAAAATAGAACTAGACTTAACAGCTGGATAGGAAAAAAGTCAATCCTGGGCATAATTGCTGCAGTAGTAGCAGAAGATGTCTCTAATCTACTTTCTCCTTCTACATCAGTCATGCTTCGAAAATTCAGTGATTAGCTCTTATCAGTCCTTTCAGAGAGTGCTGAAAAAAGTTAGGAGACTACTCTTGGGATAAGATTCTGCTTTCTGAATTTCAAGCAGATTCATGACTTTTGCTGAAGAATGGTCTGACTTCAGCACTGAAGCTCGATGGAGGAAACAGAGATTAGATGTTGTACTTGCTGTTTCTTCCCACCAGCTCTAGGTGGCCTTCAACCAAGCTTAGGATGTTTGTTTCTTCACTCCCTGAAGCTCTAGTTCTCTGAACACACTGCATAAAGATCCTCATCAGCCTTCATAATCTCTCTGAGACCATTCACCTACAGTTCAGGATTTTGAGTGTGTGAAATTATGGAAACGTGCAAGATGTTGCAGGACTGGAGCCTGGCCTAATCCATATTCTCGGAGATAGAAGAACTAATTTGTTTGGCTAATTTCAAGGACGAGCCATCAACACTAAGACAAATGTGTATATATATAAAATACACATAAAAATCCACATAGATAAAAACTTGTTGATTATTATTGAAAGTCTTCTTGCTTCAGACTTCATGAAGACAAAATTAAAACAACAACAACAACAACACAACAATCAACAAACCAACCATCTTTATTCCATGGAAATCTTAAATATTTATTACAAATTGATTGGACTGAATCACTTGGGGAATCAATAATTAATTAGTAGAAATGTTTCAGATCTCGTAAATATCAAAGACTTTGAATAATGACTTTACAAATCTAGATCAGCACAAGTCATGAAGGCTTTAAACATTGTGGGAGGTGGAAACATGATAAGAAGTTGAGAACTACAAAATTTATTAAAAATGAATCAAATATGTTTTGATTTTATACTGCCTTGTTATGAAGGAGATTAATACTGTAAACATGATGTAGCATGGATCTTCTGACACTCACCAGAGTTAACAGCTTTAATGATCTAGAACCAGGCCTATAGAAAGGTCACAGTATTGATTATACACAGTTCAGGTATCATTAATAGCACTTCAAAGCAAGTGAGCTAGTTGACATTAGAAAGTAAACTTATCTTTGCTTTGAATCTTATGAAAAACTTATTAAAGGTTTCTAAAGTACCATTGTACGTGAGCAAATGAGTAATACTCTAGAGAACTCAGGTCAAATGTAAAAAAAATTCTCCCAAGCCCCCACAGGAGACTGAAAAAATGCAACAATAAAGACCTCATTATGTATTCTTGAAGAGAAGCAAATTGTTACAACTGGAGTGTCATTGCTGACCATTTCTAATTATAAAATTAAAAAATACATATTAAAAAAAAAAAAAACACAAGAAAGGCATTTAAATTAGGCAATATTACTTAAACCCTAGATCTGACAGTTGTCCTGCAAGGGCAGCGTATCCATGAAGAGTCTTTTTAACTGTATGCACAAAGTAGGAGTTTTGCTCATAATCATTAGATTGCTGTATAAATGCTGTGAAATATTGTTACAGTTCTTGAAACTGATATTTTCATAAAGAAAAACACAATAAAAAACAATTAGAATAGAAAATCTTGTCCAAGATAAAATGTTTTTGTTAAACATAAGCACATATAAATCCCATTATTCTCCCGTTGGTAGAAGACAGTGAACACACTGCAAATAACTAAACAGTTCACTGTCAAGTTTGCTGTTTCTTGGATAATATAGATACGAAACAAATGCCTGTGAAATTGTAAGAGCAGGAATCTAAAATATATTTATTTGCACCAAAACCAGAGGACAAACAGATGCTGAAGAACTCAGACAAGAATGAGAGAGTGAAAAAGTCCTTGAAGGAGAGACTGGTGACAAATCTAGCAACTCTCTACTTCATTCTACAAAAATAGCACCAGTACAATAACCACAGTAAAAGTCAGTATAGTTTAATTACACAATCATTTTCCATTTGTGTTTGTTGGTTTGTTTTTTTTTTTTAACTAGGAGATTGCCAGTTTATATTTAATGGAAGTTAATAGTTATATAATCCCAATGCCTTTACGCTTACAGACTGTGCTTGAACATACATTCATGTATTTCTATCGTCTTAAACTGGTGCATCTGAATTTCGTCTTCTTTCCATTTCCGACTCTGTGAGTGTTTGTCAGCAGCATGATCCCCGTTATCACCAATTCTTAGAATCCAAGCATGAATACAGAGGTTCATAATGTTAGCCACGCTAAACCTAGAGTTGAACTGAAAAAACTTGATACCATTTATGCGGTTCTCAATTGAAGATTTTTTAGAACAGGGTTTTCCTATCTTAACAGGAAATAACAGATTCCACTAAAATACTTGCAGTGTTTCATGGGCAACAGGTGTTACTAACATCTTAAATGGTTAATATTGTTATGTTACCCAACAATAAAGGTGTTAAAGTTTTTGTGGAAGAGTTTCATGAAGGGTTTAGTAGGCAGTAAGTGATTTACGCGTACCTAAAGAAACTAGCAAGATGACCAGCCTTGAAGCTGTCAGGAGTGATTAAACAGGAGACTCTTTATCAAGAACTGTCTGCCCTTGGAGGGAACATCCCAGAAACCGCACAAACTTGGTTATCATGTTTTTCTGAACTGTGAACATGCAGTGACTTGGGGGAAAGGTAATTCCGGCAGGGGGAGATCGCGACCACCAACTCACAGACCTCCTACCCTAAATACACCCCAGACCAAAAGAAAGGGGCGGAGGAAGAGAACTGAGCATGCGAAGTCATTTACATGAAAGCGAGAGAAAATTAACCAATCGTTTAAGAATATGTAAATATGTTACGAATTATGCAGGATTGTAGTGTATAACTAATTTTCTGTCCAGAAGCCGGGTGTGCCCAATAGGAGGAAATATCCCCCGTGCACCCAGCGCTGAAATGAAGATTGCCTGCTTTCTAAAACTCCAGAATGAGTCCTGGAAAGATCAATTTCCTTTTCAGGTGTCAGCTGTAGCCCCTAGGCTGTAGCTTTGTCGTTGACACGTTTGAGCGTTTGGTTTTTGGTATCTGGATCCGCGCGTCAGTGCTGTACTGCCAGGTTCTGCTTTCCAGTGCCGCCTTCCACCCAGCCTGCTGTAAAAACAACACACAGCCTTTTCTTTTCCTGCCCTTCCCCAGGGAAGGAATGCACTTAGCAATGAGAAGATGCTGGAGCAGAGGAAGTGCCAGTGTCAGAAAACAGAGTGCTCACAGGGAGCACAGTGGGTTTTGCAGCCCACCGAGGGGAAAGGTGTGAAAAAATGAGCACAAGCTGGAACAGGGGGAACACGGATGAGGTGCCAACTGAGAGCTTATGGGTTAGGATTAAAGGGAGAGCAGGGACAGGGGACATAGTAGTGGGGGTCTGCTACAGACCACCTGACCAGGAGGACCAAGTGGATGAGGCCCTCTACAGACAGATAGGAGCTGCCTCACGTTCACGAGCCCTGGTCCTCATGGGGGACTTCAACCACCCCAATATCTGTTGGAGGGACAACACAGCAGAGCATAGGCAATCCAGGAGGTTCCTGGAATGCATGGATGATGACTTCCTTCTCCAAGTGGTAGAAGAACCGACAAGGAGAGATGCTTTGCTGGACCTTGTTCTCACCAACAAAGAAGGGCTGGTGGGGAATGTGACGCTCAAGGACAGCCTTGGCTGCAGTGATCATGAAATGGTGGAGTTCAAGATTGTTAGGGAAGCAAGGAGGGTGCCCAGCAAGGTCACTACCACCCTGTATTTCAGGAGAGCGGACTTTGGCCTCTTCAGAGACCAACTCGGACACAAAAAGAAGCCTACAGAGGGTGGAAGCAAGGACAGGTAGCCTGGGAAGAATACAGAGCAATTGTCCGAGCAACCAGAGATCGGGTTAGGAAAGCTAAAGCCCTGATAGAGTTAAATCTGGCCAGGGACATCAAGGGCAACAAGAAAAACTTCTATAGATATGTCAGTAACAAAAAGATCTAGGGAAAACGTAGGCCCTCTCCGGAAGGAAACGGGGGACCTGGCTACCGGGATATGGAGAAGGCTGAGGTTCTCAATGACTTCTTTGCCTCAGTCTTCACTGGCAAGAGTTCCAGCTGCACGGCCACAGTCACAGAAGGCAAAGGCAGGGACTGGGAGAATGAAGAACCGCCCACTGTAGGAGAAGATCTGGTTCGAGACCATCTAAAGAACCTGAAGGTGGACAAGTCCATGGGACCTGATGAGGTGCATCCGCGGGTCCTGAGGGAACTGGCAGATGAAGTTGCTAAGCCACTATCCATCATATTTCAGAAGTCGTGGCAGTCTGGTGAAGTTCCCACTGCGGGCAAGCTGTTCAGTTAGGACTGGGACAAAGTGAGGTCAAGCTAATGACCAGGCCTCCTGGAAGCTGGCCTTTGCGCGGATTTCGAGTACAGCACTGAAGCCGTAAAGCTTCCAATGTTACAAGCCTCTGAAATCCCAGAAGGCTGGTGTTGTGGAGGTTGCTGCTTTTTCACCGCACAGCTCTCTTCTCCGAATCCAGCCAGTGTCAACGGTGGTTGCCCGTAGGGCCTACAGTCTAGACGCTTAGCTGCTTCTGCCTAGGCCCTCTCTGTCTTGGGCAGGTGTCCTTCCGCTGCTTTTGAAAGCGCTGCTCAACAGAGATGCTCAACACGCTGGCGGTGTTTCCCTTTTCCTTCTTTCCGTCACCTGGTACCGTGTTACGCACGTTGCCTCAAGCGGGAGCTTTGTGCGTGGAAAGGGGTCGAGGGGGAGTCTGTGCCAGTTCTCACGCGTGTCTTAAATTACGCAGATCATTTCTGAAGGTCCAAGGGAAGTGTCAGTCGGCGTGCAGCTTCCAGCTGCAGACGGACATGGAGGGTGCGCAGTCCAGTGCAGAGGACTGCATCTAATTCCCAGGGACAGGCGGTTTCAGCGGGTTGGTGCCCGAGCAGCCGCTCCTGCCGTTCACGCAGCACCAGCGGGAGCGATGGGACAGGGCGAAGCTTTGCTACACGTTCAACGGTTTGTCAGCCGCCCCGTCCGTGGCCACACCTGCCGCGTTTTGCTTCAAATCCCAGAAGGACGCGTCCTTCAAGGTTCTAACACGGGGACAAACAGGGCTCTCCAACAGCTGTGCAAGTAGCACGTTTTCAAAGGCATTTTCCGGCCACCCAGCGCCCAGCACCACCACCGGGCCGCCCTGACGGCGAAGGCAGAGCCCTCCCGGCCCGGGCCGCCGCCCCCTGCCCCCTATGACGCGCCCGTCCCCGCCTTCTGTGACGCCCGAGCGCGCTCGACGCTGCCCCTTGTAGAACGCCCGCGGGGGCCGCCGCTGCACTGTCGGTCCGGCAGCGGAACCGGCAGCATCTCTCTGGCTCGGAGCGTAGGCGGCTGCGAGTCGCGTCCGTCGCCCGGGGCTCGGCTCTCGCCTGTCGCCGTTCTCCTCCCCTCCCCGCCCGGGGCTCGGCTCTCGCCTGTCGCCGTTCTCCTCCCTCTCCCCGCCCGGGCTCGCTCTCGCCTCTCCCCGTCTCCTCCCTCTCCCGCCGGGGCTCAGCAGAGTCCGCCGGGCGCCTTCTGCGGCTGCCAACCGCGGGGCGGGCCGTGCCCTCGTCCCCGCCGCAGCATGCAGCGGCTCCTCGGGCTCCTCCGGAGGGTGCGGGAGCGGCCGCCGTCCGGCAGCGCTCCCGCGCCCAGCGCGGCCAAAGCCCCCGAGCGCCGGTCGGGCAGCGCGGGGCGGCCGCCAGCAGCGATGTGCCCCGGCCGCAGCGGCGCCGGTGGCGGTGGACACTCCCCGTCAACGGGTGGTTCGCGAAACAGCGGTAAGGGGCGGGCAGTGCCCGTAGCAAACCCTCCAGCCAGCCTGGCTGCCAGAGCCGCCAAAGCCCAGCACGGTTGCAAGCACCCCAGGAGCAGGGCCGGCTCCTTACCCAAGTGCTGACCTTACCGGGCGCCTGCCCAAGCTGCGACAGGAGCCGGCGGATGCTCCGTCCGCTCTGCCCTGCCAGCCTGCTCCCTGTAGTGAGTCTCCTGTGGAGCTCAGCAGGCCTTTGTCCAAGCAGAGACAGCTCCTTTCCTGTTGCCAGACTGAGCAGCTTGCTCGAGCAGGCCACGGATTCACGGAAAGACAGGGCACAGCCTTCCCGTTGCTGTTAGAAATCCCATCCCCTCTGCCTCCAGGACGTGTCTGGCACGGGACTGATGGCGGGAATAGCCCGCAGCTTACACACAGGCTCCGCAGACTTACGTAGCGTCCATAGACTCCAGGCTGCCAAGACGTGGTCTCCTTTGCTGTGCTGGATGGTCCTGCTGGAGGCAGGGACCAGTGCCTGGGCACAGGAATCTGCTTGTGCAGCTTCATTTACACAGCTGAGGAGACGCCTCCTGACCCAGCGGATGCGTTGGGGATTTTTCCTAGCCTGCCCCAGGCTTTGGGTGTGCAACTACTGCCACCAGCTCTGGAACAAGAAAGCTTGCTTTTGGCTTGGCTTTTGCCACGTGAGGCTTGTGGCCCTGTGCCACAGGCTTTGGGTACCACAGCCTGAAACAGTGTCTTCAGCTGTCTGTCTGTGTTAACCGAAGGGTATGTAATTTCCAGGACACCTCCGCTGCACCTTCCTTGTGAGAGCGACCCCACAGATGTTTGGTTTCCAGCAGGAAACGCGTGCCAGCTGAACACTGGCGACAGCTTTAACAGGTCGCCGCTGATGAAGGTACGCAATAGGCGATATTCTTGTATGCTGGGCTCATCGATTGTGCGCTGAGCCGTACGTACCTTGCGTGATTCTTTACGTAGGCCTGCGTAGAAGCAGGTATGTTGCAGTCAGCAGACAAGGGGCATACGTTACCTAATCTTTGAAGACACTCATACTTTCCAGAGTTGGGAAGGCACAGGAGTTCTGACAGAGAGAAACGGAGATGCTGGAAGTTACTCCTCCTTTGCGTCTTGTTTCCAGGCAGTAGAGCACCAGCACGCAGACTGTGCGGCTATTCTACTGGAGCACGGTGCCAACCCTGACTTCAAAGATGTTTGCGGCAACACTGCCCTTCACCTGGCTGCCGAAATTCCTGGCACGTCTCTAGTGGAGCTGTTACTTGAGCATAACGCTGATATTGATGCTCAGAACAGGGTGAGCTTGGCCTTCAGGGAAGGCTCCTCTTCCCCAAACTTGCTTGACTTTTCTGTGTGATTCTAAAGGAGATGATTTCTCCTTTCAGTTGGGATACACTCCGCTTACTATTGCCATCATCGAGCACTGTGAAGAGATGGTCGAGTTCCTTCTTCAAAAAGGAGCTGACGTGCATGTTCGAGACCGGCGCAAAAGGTGAAGGGTTTGTCAAAAGTGCGCGTGGGACTCCTCAGCATTGTTCAAGTCAGGTTGATGGGGGGGCACAGGAATGAGCTTTGAGAAAGAACCAAGAGCTGCCCAGAAGGAGCTCCTTCCGTGTGACTCGTGAAAGCCGACCCGCACTCAGCTGCTGTCTTACCCGGGACGATTTCCGCACTGAGGACTGAAGGAAGCGTTGGCTGTGGTGCCACACCCACACCCACACACACAGACACCCCCGGCCACACGCCCCGAGTCTGCTCTGGGCAGGTGGTTGGCCTGGAGACCTCCTGAGGTCCCGCCAACCTGAATTCTCTGATGCTTCCACGTGTTTGGCTGTGCTTTCCCTCTGCCCGTAGGAGAGGGGAAAGGAATTGTGTGGGGAGCAAAGAGGGGCTGAAGTAATGGCAATGCAGCATCTGCGGAAGCTGATGGATTTCCTGTCCTCTCTTGGATGTTCTAGGACCACTCTTATGATTGCTGTTCTTGCTGGCATATGGATGTCATACGAATTCTCCTTCGCCACGGTGCTGATCTTTCTGCTAAAGACCGTCGTGGCCGCACAGCTGTCTATTATGCTATGCTGTCTGGACACCTTGAGTAAGTGTTTTATGTCCCTGTCAGTGCAGTTGCCTTGTCAGAATGTCCGGCCCTTTTTCGTAAGATCACGCGGATGTAATGAGGTGTGGAGACCTTTGTTGTCTTTTCTTGTTTGTTTGAGGTTTTTTGTTTTGTTTTTAGTTCTGCTGATGAAGCAAACCTGAAAGCGGTCTCTCTCTGGAGGCCCAGCTGAGCCTCTGCCGAGGCTGCTAGAAGATAACACCTATGCAATGTTGTTAACCCCTGCAGTGCTTGGAATGCAACCGCCATCTTTGTTGGCCTCTTGATATGCCACTTAGGAGCTCTCTAAACTCTCAGGTCCTCAGACCAACCATGGGAGATTCTGAAGCCCTTCAAAGTCAGGTTTGAGAAGACGTTACCCTGGCTTGACATGAAGAGTTGGTGCAGCATTAGTATAGCATCCCACTGAGGCAGAAGCCTTGTAGTTAGATGTCAGTCTGCCAGGGCACTTGTTAGTCTCGCTGGCCCTTGAAATGGAGAGGGGGTTTGTCAGATAAGACTGTAGCCAACAGGGATGAGTTACTCCATATACAGGAATAAGCATCTCTAGCGTGAACATGCCTGTAGTGAGTATTTCGGGCTACAGCAGTAGTGAAGTAGGTTGTCCATGCGTTGCCCTTTGCCAGCTGGCAGTGAAGACGGGTAGGACAGCTCATGAATGGCTGTTGCTCTTCCAGTAAAGAGTGTGGGCAAGTGTGTGGGTATTTTTACCGAAAGCATTTCCTTCCTTTCTGTATATAGTATTGCAAACCGACTGGAGGAATACAAGGGCTGTGAAGGGAAAGGAGAATGTTCGGCGGGAGGTACAGAAGGCCCAGCAGTACTTGTCAGCTCTAGCCCAGGGACCACCACTGACGTTCCCTTGGGTGCACCTGCACAGACTGGAACAGGTAAGATCCTTCGCCGCAGAGATGGCGATGAGGACAAATCGCTGTTGCCCAGAGGAGAATGAAAACCAGTCGTTTCAACAGAGGGATTGAGTAATAGGGAAAAGCAGAGTGAAATCAGCACTCACAGCAGCATTGCGCTTCTTACGTCTTTTATAGGTGACTCGCCAGCAGCAGGAACAGAACAAGAGGAAGATGTTGTCTTCTCTTTTATTTCTGAGGTACGATCATAGAATCATTAGGTCGGAAAGGACCCTAAAGATCATTGAGTCCAAACGTAAACCTGACACTGCCAAGTGCACCCCTAAGCCAGTCCCTAAGTGCCACGTCTACAAGTCTTCAGAACAGCTCCTAGGTCCTGGGACGGTGACTCAACCCTTCTCTGGTCAGCCTGTTCCACTACTTGACAACCCTTTTGGTGAAGAAATTCTTCCCAATAGCCACTCTAAACGTCTCCTGGTGCAACCTGAGGCCTTTCCTCTTGTGCTAGTACTTGCTTCTGGGGAAAAGAGGTCGACACTCACTTTGCTACAACTCCTTTCAGGTAGTTGTAGAGAGAGATGAAGTCTCCCTTCAGCCTCCTTTTCTCCAGGCTAAACAACCCCAGTTCCCTCAGCCACTCCTCACAGGACTTGTACTCTACACCACGCATGTCTTTTAAATTGCGCAGATGGACTGTGAAGGTCCAAGGGAGGTGTTGGCCGACGTGCACCTTCCAGTTGCAGATGAACACGAAGCTTGCGCGCAGTCCCGTGCAGAGGAGCGTGACAACGGTAATTTTCTTGACGACTAAACGGTTACCTTTGTGAGCTTCCCTGGAGTGAAGCAGATGAGAAAAAGCAGAGTGAAGTCAGCACTCAGCATTGTTGTGCTTCTTACCTCCTTTACAGGTGTCCTGCCAGCAGCAGAAGCAGAACAAGAGGAAGATGTTGACTTCTCTTTTGAATCTGAGGTACAATCATAGAATCATTAGGTCGGAAAGGACCCTAAAGATCATTGAGTCCAAACGTAAACCTGACACTGCCAAGTGCACCCCTAAACCATGTTCCTAAGTGCCATGTCTACAAGTCTTTTAGATAGCTTCAGGGACGGTGACTCAACCCTTCTCTGGTCAGCCTGTTCCACTACTTGACAACCCTTTTGGTGAAGAAATTCTTCCCAATAGCCACTCTAAACCTTTCCTGGTGCAACTCAAGGCCTTCTTCCTCTTGCTTAGTTTCTTCTGCCTAGGCCCTCTGTCTCGGGCAGTGTACTTCTGCCCCTTTTGAAAGCGCTGCTCAACAGAGATGCTCAACACGCTGGCGGTGTTTCCCTTTTCCTTCTTTCCGTCACCTGGTACCGCGTTACGCACGTTGCCTCAAGCAGGAGCTTTGTGTGTGGAAAGGGGTCGAGGAGGAGTCTTTGCCAGTTCTAACACGTCTTTTAAATTACGCAGATGGACTGCGAAGGTCCAAGGGAAGTGTTGGCCGACGTGCACCTTCCAGTTGCAGATGAACACGAAGCTTGCGCGCAGTCCCGTGCAGAGGAGCGTGACAACGGTAATTTTCTTGACGGACTAAACGGTTACCTTTGTGAGCTTCCCTGGAGTGAAGCAGATGAGGAAAAGCAGAGGGAAGTCAGCACTCACAGCATCGTTGTGCTTCTTACCTCCTTTACAGGTGTCCTGCCAGCAGCAGAAGCAGAACAAGAGGAAGATGTTGACTTCTTTTTTGAATCTGAGGTACAATCATAGAATCATTAGGTCGGAAAGGACCCTAAAGATCATTGAGTCCAAACGTAAACCTGACACTGCCAAGTGCAGCCCTAAACCATGTCCCTAAGTGCCACGTCTACAAGTCTTCAAAACAGCTCCTAGGTCCTGGGACGGTGACTCAACCCTTCTCTGGTCAGCCTGTTCCACTACTTGACAACCCTTTTGGTGAAGAAATTCTTCCCAATAGCCACTCTAAACCTCTCCTGGTGCAAGCTGAGGCCTTTTCCTCTTGTGCTAGTACTTGCTTCTTGGGAAAAGAGGTCGATACTCACCTCGCTTCAACCTCCTTTCAGGTAGTTGTAGAGAGATGAAGTCTCCCGTCAGCCTCCTTTTCTCCGGGCTAAACAACCCCAGTTCCCTCAGCCACTCCTCACAGGACTTGTGCTCTACACCCTTCGCCAGCTTCCTTGCTTTTCTTTGGACGCTCTCCAGCACTTCAACCTCTTTCTGGTTGTGAACAGTGTTTGACGTGTGACCTCACTCGTGCCAAATACACAGGAACAATTACTTCCCTAGTCCTGCTGGCCACACTATTTCTGATACAAGCCAGGATGCTCAGGGCCTTTTTGGCCACCTGGGCACACTGACGGCTCATATTCAGCCACAAGTTGACAAATGCCCCCAGGTCCTCTTCCAAAAGGCAGCTTTCCAACCACTCTTCCCCTCCTCTGAAGGAGGCACTGGGGCCCCACTGGCCTCGCTTGCTTTTGGGCTCGTTTTCCTCTGCTGCTGCTTCCACCTGCTTCCGCCGGTGCTGCAGGCAAGCTGTTCAGTTAGGACTGAGACATAGTGAGGTCAAGCTAATGACCCAGGTCTCCAAGAAGCTGGCCTTTGAGCTGGATTTCGAGTACAGCATTGAAGCAGTAAAGCTTCAGGACTGTTAACAATCCTCTGAAATCCTAGAAAGCTGGTGCTGTGAAGATATTGCTTTTTTTTCACCACACAGCTCTCTTCTCCGGATCTGGTCAGTGTCAAACGGTTGCCCGTAGGGCCTACAGTCTAGACGCTTAGTTTCTTCTGCCTAGGCCCTCTCTGTCTCGGGCAGTGTACTTCTGCCCCTTTTGAAAGCGCTGCTCAACAGAGAGGCTCAGCACGCTGGCGGTGTTTCCCTTTTCCTTCTTTCCGTCACCTGGTACCACGTTACGCACGTTGCCTCCAGCGGGAGCTTTGTGCGTGGAAAGGGGTCGAGGAGGAGTCTGTGCCAGTTCTCACGCATGCATGTCTTTTAAATTATGCAGATCATTTCTGAAGGTCCAAGGGAAGTGTCGGCCAGCGTGCGGCTTCCAGCTGCGGACGGACACGGAGGGTGCGCACAGTCCATTGCAGATGAGCGCAGCAATGGTAATTTCCTGACGGACTGGACGGTTACCTTTGTGAGCTTCCCTGGAGTGAAGTGGATGATGAAGAGCAGAGTGGAACCAGCACTCACAGCATCGTTGTGCTTCTTACCTTCTTCGTAGGTGTCCTGCCAGCATCAGGAGCAGAACGAAAGGAAGATTTTGCCTGCTCTTTTCAGAATACTATGCTTTCCCTTCTGGAGGTAATGCACCTGTGGGTGAAGTCATGCTTCTCTTGCCCCAGGGCTGAAATGTGGCGTGATGTAGTAGTTGCTGAGGATTCCTTTCCCTACTGTCATGTTGTCTTCTCACCGATTTCTCTATGTTCATGGCACACCATTTCTTTAGAGATGGATAAAGGAGCTACAGCAGGAGCTTGCTGACACTCTTGAAAAGAACTCCCTGTTAGAAGCTTCTCATGAAGTGAAGAAGCGCTACAGCAGGGACCTGCAGGAACAGAAACTGCAATTGCAGAAGGAACTGGACAGGTCTAAAGCTAAGGTATGGAGAAAGCCTGTCTCTTGTCTCTTGGCAGGGGCCCGGGCAGGGAACTGATCCTTTCTTGGGGGTTTTGTGTAAGCCAGGGTGGTTCCGTGTGCGGCTAGCTGTGATGAGGGGGCTGGGACGAAACAGCACTGCTGCCTTGGGTGGCTGCCTGTTTGCACCGCTTGAAGTTACAGTGCAGGGCTGCGCTCAGGTGGTCTTAGTGCACTCGACAACTTTGCAACAGGAGTAGATTGAGTGACCTGTGAGTGACTCGCCTGGTGGGTACGATTAGAAGGGTCACTAACTGTGAACTCGCTTGGTCTTTGATTGGTGAAGGGTGTGTGCATTCCTTTCAAAAAGCTGCTTCTCAAGTTTCACGGAGCACCTCTGTTTGCTTCTTCTCTTGGGTTTGGCAAAACAGAGTGTATGCTGACGCAGAAAGGGTAGGCATACTGGAGTGTTGCGCTGGTGCTTTTTGGAATCCCTCATCCCCTCATCCTTGTTACGGCGTTGCAAAGTCACTCGTGGAGGAGGAGAGCTTCTAACCCTGCTGGGGTAGCCTACAAGTGACTCAAAGCGTTCAGAGTCCTTGAGAGAGGAGGAGGAGGAGGAGTGTTGTGGCAGCGTTTCGGAAACGCTGTAGGAGATCGATGTAGATGTAGGAGAGGGGCCAGTATAAAAGATGAAGGCGTAACATGGGTTTTGGGGGTCGAAGTGAGAGTCAAAGCAACCCGCTCCTTTTTATCAAACCGAAGCTGACTACTGGGGATTCTTGTTGTGCTTTGGCAGCTGCAGGAATTGAAAGAACAGCATATCCGGACTGAGTGTTACGCCGAATCCCCGAAGAACGCCATAAAGAACAAGGAGGAGGAACTAATCCCTTCCAGGAACCTGCAGGGTTTTCTGGCCACGGCTTGTGGAGCCGTGGCTACTGCAGAGCTAGAAGAATACATGCAACCGTAAGGACGTAACACACCGGAGCAAGGCTTCGTTTTTTGCGGTTGTGTGAAAACAACAGCACTGCCTTCTTGCATCACAGCGAGATACTAATAAACGATTTTCAAACCATTTTTGTTTTAGATGAGGTTCTTGCACACTCTACTTTTGGGATTGGTGCTCTTGTGGACGGGTGCGATAAGGCCTGTACTTCTTTTTCAGGCTCCAAGTTGGAAAGGCCAGGCTGCAAGCCACAGCCCAGCAAGAAGCCAAGACCATGGAAGCCCTTCAGAAAGACCTGAAAGTCTTAGTAAGCTGGCCAGAGCTCTCCCTTTTCATGAGCTACACAGCCTAGAACCATATTCACATGGGGAAACTTTCAGATGAGGGAGCCTACGAGAGATCACTTCCTCTGTTCTACTGACTATCGGCTGCTCTGAAAGCCCTGCTGGCCCGTTCCCCAGCTTGCCGGCTTTGAGCTGACCCATGAGACTACAGCAAGTCCTACTTAGCGCTGTCTTTGTTAAGGAGTTTACAGTAATGCACTGGCATCAGTGGTTTCTGCTTAGAGCAGTCATGAGGTTGAGACCTTTGATGGGTAGGCTGTGTGCTGTGGTCAGGAGGGAGATGTGTGGTTGAGAGCTGCGAGAGGAGACTGGACTTGGGAGATCAGTGCCACCTTCTTTGTGGAGAACACCGTCTGCTCGTTCTGCATACGGATCCTACTCCTGTGCTCTGAGTGTGATGCATCTTTCTATTTTGAAAACCTGGGAGCAAAAGCAAGGAAGTGAAGAAGCTGGCCCAGATGAAACGCCAATCAGAAGCGCTTCTGGACGTAACACGGGGAAGAAACGTCGCGCTGAAGGAAGAGCAAGCCAGGCACGGCTTTTTCGTGCTTTAAAGACATACCACGTTGAGTAGAAGTCGAGCTTTACTGAACTCTAACGTAAAAGCATGAACATCACCGTTTGTGAGCAAAGTCAAGCCTTGCATTCGATCTTGCAAGGTGCTTAGTAAGGCTTTTTAGCCTTACTTCAGTAAGGCTAGCAGGCCAGGTCTGTTTAAAAGGTAAAGAGAGATGAAGTTCTGATAGGGAGAAACAAATCTATTGTGCATTCCTGAACGAATGTTATCCACTTTGCCATATTCATGCTATCTAACATCATAAATCCGGCACCATTCCCAGCCTTAAAATTATTTAAGGAAGGACCTCTTCACCTCATGTCTAACAACTGCTAATCCCCCAGAAACTAATAGTTTGTTCACTGATGAATCCATCCTCACAGGCAATACTATACTCAGTATTCACCTTCACCCTTCATTAACGCCATTTAGTTACATGCTTCTATCCTTTCATATCAAGACTATTCACATGAACCATTTTTCCCTTTTAAAAATTATACTCTTGGTTGATGGGAAAAAAAGCTATTTTCGGAATTTAAATATTTATGTGTATATGCGTATTGATATAACTGGAATATATCCATATGCCATTCTCTTACTTGTGCAGGTTACAGATTCTGCTGACAAGTATTACGATGCAAATAAACAATAGGAGTAAGAGGATCTGTATCTAAAGAGTAGAAGGTACCCAAACCCCAGCTCCTTTTGCAAGCCGAACAGCTGAGACTTCTGCAGCACCAGGGTGCAGAACCTAGGAGGTGTTGCAAACAGCTCATGTTGTTTCCTCTTCTAAATTTATGCACTATATTCCTTCTAAGATTAATCTGAAGAACTTTGTAAACTCCTCCTTTCTATCATACACACTCACTCAAACATTGGCACTTTTATTTTTTAATCATCCCTTTTACTGGCTTTGGGAGAAGTTACGCATATTTTTGTCTAATCTTTGTAAATAAGAGCCTAACTGCCACAGAAACAGCACACACCAGTAAGTCAACTGCCAGAGGAATTTGCCAGGCAGGGTAAGAAAGAGTTTCAAAAGGATTTCTCTGAGGTCATTGCTCCCCAAACAAAGGTATTTAATTACAGCTATTGAGACAAAAAGTATGCTACAATGACCTTAATTTGAAAGCTGTATTTGTCACTCTCTTCTCTCCTTCTTCTTTCAGTTTAGGCAACAAAACTGCATTTCCATTATAATATATTTGGAAAGGCATCTTTCTCTCTGGTTTTCCTCTTCCTCCTCTCTTTCCCAAAGATCATCAGTCAAAGGCATTATCAGCAGCTATGCACAGAAGACATCACAATGTTATGTTATGTCTCAAGTAAAACAAAACACAAGGATACAACTTTCCTTGTGATTTTGTGATACTTGCATTTTTTTTCAGACATCCAACAGCATAAGCTATCAGACTTCTGACAAGGCAGGTGTTCCTCACGTAAATCATACATGGCAGTAAGTTCAGTGCTCAGTTTACCTTTGATCTGTGCATACTTCGCAAACCTGACACATCAGACATACTCAGCATGCAATAAAGGATCTCTCAGCAACTGTATAGTGGATCTATCCCAGCCTATGAACACCTTCAGTTAGTACCACAGTCAGTAACCAAAAGGATTAAAATAGCTGGGGGAATAGAAAGGGGCTGGTAACAAGTGTGTGATCCTGCAGTAAGGTGTGGAGATACAGAAGACCGGGCATTTATTCTAACCTGAACGGTTGAGTCTATTTCTCACTGTATTCCGTCACCAAAAATCTCTGTATTGTCGAAACATACCTCAGTAGAAAGGTCTGCAATTATACGTTACTTCTTTGCTTGCAAGAGGAGAAGGCAAAAGCATTTCTCTCTCCTAAAATCCATTACACCTCAGTAGTTTGAACTTGCACCTAATATTTGGAATTTAGCTATATTCTTTCATGAGAAAATTGCAAGGTGTTATAAATATAATTTGGATCTTATGCTGTAGTCCACCCTGTTGAGTTAAGAAGTGAATGCAATTAATTGTAGTACTGGAGTAGATTCATTTTGGATATTTATTAGGAAGAAGAACAAAAAATAGAACTAGACTTAACAGCTGGATAGGAAAAAAGTCAATCCTGGGCATAATTGCTGCAGTAGTAGCAGAAGATGTCTCTAATCTACTTTCTCCTTCTACATCAGTCATGCTTCGAAAATTCAGTGATTAGCTCTTATCAGTCCTTTCAGAGAGTGCTGAAAAAAGTTAGGAGACTACTCTTGGGATAAGATTCTGCTTTCTGAATTTCAAGCAGATTCATGACTTTTGCTGAAGAATGGTCTGACTTCAGCACTGAAGCTCGATGGAGGAAACAGAGATTAGATGTTGTACTTGCTGTTTCTTCCCACCAGCTCTAGGTGGCCTTCAACCAAGCTTAGGATGTTTGTTTCTTCACTCCCTGAAGCTCTAGTTCTCTGACACACTGCATAAAGATCCTCATCAGCCTTCATAATTCTCTCTGAGACCATTCACCTACAGTTCAGGATTTTGAGTGTGTGAAATTATGGAAACGTGCAAGATGTTGCAGGACTGGAGCCTGGCCTAATCCATATTCTCGGAGATAGAAGAACTAATTTGTTTGGCTAATTTCAAGGACGAGCCATCAACACTAAGACAAATGTGTATATATATAAATACACATAAAAATCCACATAGATAAAAACTTGTTGATTATTATTGAAAGTCTTCTTGCTTCAGACTTCATGAAGACAAAATTAAAACAACAACAACACAACAACACAACAATCAACAAACCAACCATCTTTATTCCATGGAAATCTTAAATATTTATTACAAATTGATTGGACTGAATCACTTGGGGAATCAATAATTAATTAGTAGAAATGTTTCAGATCTCGTAAATATCAAAGACTTTGAATAATGACTTTACAAATCTAGATCAGCACAAGTCATGAAGGCTTTAAACATTGTGGGAGGTGGAAACATGATAAGAAGTTGAGAACTACAAAATTTTTAAAAATGAATCAAATATGTTTTGATTTTATACTGCCTTGTTATGAATTAATACTGTAAACATGATGTAGCATGGATCTTCTGACACTCACCAGAGTTAACAGCTTTAATGATCTAGAACCAGGCCTATAGAAAGGTCACAGTATTGATTATACAGTTCAGGTATCATTAATAGCACTTCAAAGCAAGTGAGCTAGTAGTTGACATTAGAAAGTAAACTTATCTTTGCTTTGAATCTTATGAAAAACTTATTAAAGGTTTCTAAAGTACCATTGTACGTGAGCAAATGAGTAATACTCTAGAGAACTCAGGTCAAATGTAAAAAAAATTCTCCCCAAGCCCCCACAGGAGACTGAAAAAATGCAACAATAAAGACCTCATTATGTATTCTTGAAGAGAAGCAAATTGTTACAACTGGAGTGTCATTGCTGACCATTTCTAATTATAAAATTTAAAAAATACATATTAAAAAAAAAAAAACACAAGAAAGGCATTTAAATTAGGCAATATTACTTAAACCCTAGATCTGACAGTTGTCCTGCAAGGGCAGCGTATCCATGAAGAGTCTTTTTAACTGTATGCACAAAGTAGGAGTTTTGCTCATAATCATTAGATTGCTGTATAAATGCTGTGAAATATTGTTACAGTTCTTGAAACTGATATTTTCATAAAGAAAAACACAATAAAAAACAATTAGAATAGAAAATCTTGTCCAAGATAAAATGTTTTTGTTAAACATAAGCACATATAAATCCCATTATTCTCCCGTTGGTAGAAGACAGTGAACACACTGCAAATAACTAAACAGTTCACTGTCAAGTTTGCTGTTTCTTGGATAATATAGATACGAAACAAATGCCTGTGAAATTGTAAGAGCAGGAATCTAAAATATATATTTATTTGCACCAAAACCAGAGGACAAACAGATGCTGAAGAACTCAGACAAGAATGAGAGAGTGAAAAAGTCCTTGAAGGAGAGACTGGTGACAAATCTAGCAACTCTCTACTTCATTCTACAAAAATAGCACCAGTACAATAACCACAGTAAAAGTCAGTATAGTTTAATTACACAATCATTTTCCATTTGTGTTTGTTGGTTTGTTTTTTTTTTTAACTAGGAGATTGCCAGTTTATATTTAATGGAAGTTAATAGTATATAATCCCAATGCCTTTACGCTTACAGACTGTGCTTGAACATACATTCATGTATTTCTATCGTCTTAAACTGGTGCATCTGAATTTCGTCTTCTTCCATTTCCGACTCTGTGAGTGTTTGTCAGCAGCATGATCCCCGTTATCACCAATTCTTAGAATCCAAGCATGAATACAGAGGTTCATAATGTTAGCCACGCTAAACCTAGAGTTGAACTGAAAAAGCACTTGATACCATTTATGCGGTTCTCAATTGAAGATTTTTTAGAACAGGGTTTTCCTATCTTAACAGGAAATAACAGATTCCACTAAAATACTTGCAGTGTTTCATGGGCAACAGGTGTTACTAACATCTTAAATGGTTAATATTGTTATGTTACCCAACAATAAAGGTGTTAAAGTTTTTGTGGAAGAGTTTCATGAAGGGTTTAGTAGGCAGTAAGTGATTTACGCGTACCTAAAGAAACTAGCAAGATGACCAGCCTTGAAGCTGTCAGGAGTGATTAAACAGGAGACTCTTTATCAAGAACTGTCTGCCCTTGGAGGGAACATCCCAGAAACCGCACAAACTTGGTTATCATGTTTTTCTGAACTGTGAACATGCAGTGACTTGGGGGAAAGGTAATTCCGGCAGGGGCGCGACCACCAACTCACAGACCTCCTACCCTAAATACACCCCAGACCCAAAAGAAAGGGGCGGAGGAAGAGAACTGAGCATGCGAAGTCATTTACATGAAAAGCGAGAGAAAATTAACCAATCGTTTAAGAATATGTAAATATGTTACGAATTATGCAGGATTGTAGTGTATAACTAATTTTCTGTCCAGAAGCCGGGTGTGCCCAATAGGAGGAAATATCCCCCGTGCACCCAGCGCTGAAATGAAGATTGCCTGCTTTCTAAAACTCCAGAATGAGTCCTGGAAAGATCAATTTCCTTTTCAGGTGTCAGCTGTAGCCCCTAGGCTGTAGCTTTGTCGTTGACACGTTTGAGCGTTTGGTTTTTGGTATCTGGATCCGCGCGTCAGTGCTGTACTGCCAGGTTCTGCTTTCCAGTGCCGCCTTCCACCCAGCCTGCTGTAAAAACAACACACAGCCTTTTCTTTTCCTGCCCTTCCCCAGGGAAGGAATGCACTTAGCAATGAGAAGATGCTGGAGCAGAGGAAGTGCCAGTGTCAGAAAACAGAGTGCTCACAGGGAGCACAGTGGGTTTTGCAGCCCACCGAGGGGAAAGGTGTGAAAAAATGAGCACAAGCTGGAACAGGGGGAACACGGATGAGGTGCCAACTGAGAGCTTATGGGTTAGGATTAAAGGGAGAGCAGGGACAGGGGACATAGTAGTGGGGGTCTGCTACAGACCACCTGACCAGGAGGACCAAGTGGATGAGGCCCTCTACAGACAGATAGGAGCTGCCTCACGTTCACGAGCCCTGGTCCTCATGGGGGACTTCAACCACCCCAATATCTGTTGGAGGGACAACACAGCAGAGCATAGGCAATCCAGGAGGTTCCTGGAATGCATGGATGATGACTTCCTTCTCCAAGTGGTAGAAGAACCGACAAGGAGAGATGCTTTGCTGGACCTTGTTCTCACCAACAAAGAAGGGCTGGTGGGGAATGTGACGCTCAAGGACAGCCTTGGCTGCAGTGATCATGAAATGGTGGAGTTCAAGATTGTTAGGGAAGCAAGGAGGGTGCCCAGCAAGGTCACTACCACCCTGTATTTCAGGAGAGCGGACTTTGGCCTCTTCAGAGACCAACTCGGACACAAAAAGAAGGCCTACAGAGGGTGGAAGCAAGGACAGGTAGCCTGGGAAGAATACAGAGCAATTGTCCGAGCAACCAGAGATCGGGTTAGGAAAGCTAAAGCCCTGATAGAGTTAAATCTGGCCAGGGACATCAAGGGCAACAAGAAAAACTTCTATAGATATGTCAGTAACAAAAAGATCTAGGGAAAACGTAGGCCCTCTCCGGAAGGAAACGGGGGACCTGGCTACCCGGGATATGGAGAAGGCTGAGGTTCTCAATGACTTCTTTGCCTCAGTCTTCACTGGCAAGAGTTCCAGCTGCACGGCCACAGTCACAGAAGGCAAAGGCAGGGACTGGGAGAATGAAGAACCGCCCACTGTAGGAGAAGATCTGGTTCGAGACCATCTAAAGAACCTGAAGGTGGACAAGTCCATGGGACCTGATGAGGTGCATCCGCGGGTCCTGAGGGAACTGGCAGATGAAGTTGCTAAGCCACTATCCATCATATTTCAGAAGTCGTGGCAGTCTGGTGAAGTTCCCACTGCGGGCAAGCTGTTCAGTTAGGACTGGGACAAAGTGAGGTCAAGCTAATGACCCAGGCCTCCTGGAAGCTGGCCTTTGCGCTGGATTTCGAGTACAGCACTGAAGCCGTAAAGCTTCCAATGTTTACAAGCCTCTGAAATCCCAGAAGGCTGGTGTTGTGGAGGTTGCTGCTTTTTCACCGCACAGCTCTCTTCTCTGAATCCAGCCAGTGTCAAACGGTGGTTGCCCGTAGGGCCTACAGTCTAGACGCTTAGCTGCTGCTGCTGCCTAGGCCCTCTCTGTCTTGGGCAGGTGTCCTTCCGCTGCTTTTGAAAGCGCTGCTCAACAGAGATGCTCAACACGCTGGCGGTGTTTCCCTTTTCCTTCTTTCCGTCACCTGGTACCGTGTTACGCACGTTGCCTCAAGCGGGAGCTTTGTGCGTGGAAAGGGGTCGAGGGGGAGTCTGTGCCAGTTCTCACGCGTGTCTTAAATTACGCAGATCATTTCTGAAGGTCCAAGGGAAGTGTCAGTCGGCGTGCAGCTTCCAGCTGCAGACGGACATGGAGGGTGCGCAGTCCAGTGCAGAGGACTGCATCTAATTCCCAGGGACAGGCGGTTTCAGCGGGTTGGTGCCCGAGCAGCCGCGGCTCCTGCCGTTCACGCAGCACCAGCGGGAGCGATGGGACAGGGCGAAGCTTTGCTACACGTTCAACGGTTTGTCAGCCGCCCCGTCCGTGGCCACACCTGCCGCGTTTTGCTTCAAATCCCAGAAGGACGCGTCCTTCAAGGTTCTAACACGGGGACAAACAGGGCTCTCCAACAGCAGCTGTGCAAGTAGCACGTTTTCAAAGCATTTTCCGGCCACCCAGCGCCCAGCACCACCACCGGGCCGCCCTGACGGCGAAGGCAGAGCCCTCCCGGCCCGGGCCGCCGCCCCCTGCCCCCTATGACGCGCCCGTCCCCCGCCTTCTGTGACGCCCCGAGCGCGCTCGACGCTGCCCCTTGTAGAACGCCCGCGGGGCCGCCGCTGCACTGTCGGTCCGGCAGCGGAACCGGCAGCATCTCTCTGGCTCGGAGCGTAGGCGGCTGCGAGTCGCGTCCGTCGCCGGGGCTCGGCTCTCGCCTGTCGCCGTTCTCCTCCCTCTCCCCGCCCGGGGCTCGGCTCTCGGCTCTCGCCTGTCCCCGTTCTCCTCCCTCTCCCCGCCCGGGGCTCGGCTCTCGCCTGTCGCCGTTCTCCTCCCTCTCCCCCCCGGGCTCGGCTCTCGGCTCTCGCCTGTCCCCGTTCTCCTCCCTCTCCCCGCCGGGGCTCGGCTCTCGCCTCTCCCCGTCTCCTCCCTCTCCCCGCCGGGGGCTCAGCAGAGTCCGCCGGGCGCCTTCTGCGGCTGCCAACCGCGGGGCGGGCCGTGCCCTCGTCCCCGCCGCAGCATGCAGCGGCTCCTCGGGCTCCTCCGGAGGGTGCGGGAGCGGCCGCCGTCCGGCAGCGCTCCCGCGCCCCGCGGCCAAAGCCCCCGAGCGCCGGTCCGGGCAGCGCGGGGCGGCCGCCAGCAGCGATGTGCCCCGGCCGCAGCGGCGCCGGTGGCGGTGGACACTCCCCGTCAACGGGTGGTTCGCGAAACAGCGGTAAGGGGCGGGCAGTGCCCGTAGCAAACCCTCCAGCCAGCCTGGCTGCCAGAGCCGCCAAAGCCCAGCACGGTTGCAAGCACCCCAGGAGCAGGGCCGGCTCCTTACCCAAGTGCTGACCTTACCGGGCGCCTGCCCAAGCTGCGACAGGCCGGCGGATGCTCCGTCCGCTCTGCCCTGCCAGCCTGCTCCCTGTAGTGAGTCTCCTGTGGAGCTCAGCAGGCCTTTGTCCAAGCAGAGACAGCTCCTTTCCTGTTGCCAGACTGAGCAGCTTGCTCGAGCAGGCCACGGATTCACGGAAAGACAGGGCACAGCCTTCCCGTTGCTGTTAGAAATCCCATCCCCTCTGCCTCCAGGACGTGTCTGGCACGGGACTGATGGCGGGAATAGCCCGCAGCTTACACACAGGCTCCGCAGACTTACGTAGCGTCCATAGACTCCAGGCTGCCAAGACGTGGTCTCCTTTGCTGTGCTGGATGGTCCTGCTGGAGGCAGGGACCAGTGCCTGGGCACAGGAATCTGCTTGTGCAGCTTCATTTACACAGCTGAGGAGACGCCTCCTGACCCAGCGGATGCGTTGGGGATTTTTCCTAGCCTGCCCCAGGCTTTGGGTGTGCAACTACTGCCACCAGCTCTGGAACAAGAAAGCTTGCTTTTGGCTTGGCTTTTGCCACGTGAGGCTTGTGGCCCTGTGCCACAGGCTTTGGGTACCACAGCCTGAAACAGTGTCTTCAGCTGTCTGTCTGTGTTAACCGAAGGGTATGTAATTCCAGGACACCTCCGCTGCACCTTCCTTGTGAGAGCGACCCCACAGATGTTTGGTTTGCAGGAAACGCGTGCCAGCTGAACACTGGCGACAGCTTTAACAGGTCGCGCTGATGAAGGTACGCGCAATAGGCGATATTCTTGTATGCTGGGCTCATCGATTGTGCGCTGAGCCGTACGTACCTGCGTGATTCTTTACGTAGGCCTGCGTAGAAGCAGGTATGTTGCAGTCAGCAGACAAGGGGCATACGTTACCTAATCTTTGAAGACACTCATACTTTCCAGAGTTGGGAAGGCACAGGAGTTCTGACAGAGAGAAACGGAGATGCTGGAAGTTACTCCTCCTTTGCGTCTTGTTTCCAGGCAGTAGAGCACCAGCACGCAGACTGTGCGGCTATTCTACTGGAGCACGGTGCCAACCCTGACTTCAAAGATGTTTGCGGCAACACTGCCCTTCACCTGGCTGCCGAAATTCCTGGCACGTCTCTAGTGGAGCTGTTACTTGAGCATAACGCTGATATTGATGCTCAGAACAGGGTGAGCTTGGCCTTCAGGGAAGGCTCCTCTTCCCCAAACTTGCTTGACTTTTCTGTGTGATTCTAAAGGAGATGATTTCTCCTTTCAGTTGGGATACACTCCGCTTACTATTGCCATCATCGAGCACTGTGAAGAGATGGTCGAGTTCCTTCTTCAAAAAGGAGCTGACGTGCATGTTCGAGACCGGCGCAAAAGGTGAAGGGTTTGTCAAAAGTGCGTGGGACTCCTCAGCATTGTTCAAGTCAGGTTGATGGGGGGGCACAGGAATGAGCTTTGAGAAAGAACCAAGAGCTGCCCAGAAGGAGCTCCTTCCGTGTGACTCGTGAAAGCCGACCCGCACTCAGCTGCTGTCTTACCTCGGGACATTTCCGCACTGAGGACTGAAGGAAGCGTTGGCTGTGGTGCCACACCCACACCCACACACAGACACCCCCGGCCACACGCCCCGAGTCTGCTCTGGGCAGGTGGTTGGCCTGGAGACCTCCTGAGGTCCCGCCAACCTGAATTCTCTGATGCTTCCACGTGTTTGGCTGTGCTTTCCCTGCCCGTAGAGAGGGGAAAGGAATTGTGTGGGGAGCAAAGAGGGGCTGAAGTAATGGCAATGCAGCATCTGCGGAAGCTGATGGATTTCCTGTCCTCTCTTGGATGTTCTAGGACCACTCTTATGATTGCTGTTCTTGCTGGGCATATGGATGTCATACGAATTCTCCTTCGCCACGGTGCTGATCTTTCTGCTAAAGACCGTCGTGGCCGCACAGCTGTCTATTATGCTATGCTGTCTGGACACCTTGAGTAAGTGTTTTATGTCCCTGTCAGTGCAGTTGCCTTGTCAGAATGTCCGGCCCTTTTCGTAAGATCACGCGGATGTAATGAGGTGTGGACCTTGTTGTCTTTTCTTGTTTGTTTGAGGTTTTTTGTTTTGTTTTTAGTTCTGCTGATGAAGCAAACCTGAAAGCGGTCTCTCTCTGGAGGCCCAGCTGAGCCTCTGCCGAGGCTGCTAGAAGATAACCCTATGCAATGTTGTTAACCCCTGCAGTGCTTGGAATGCAACCGCCATCTTTGTTGGCCTCTTGATATGCCACTTAGGAGCTCTCTAAACTCTCAGGTCCTCAGACCAACCATGGGAGATTCTGAAGCCCTTCAAAGTCAGGTTTGAGAAGACGTACCCTGGCTTGACATGAAGAGTTGGTGCAGCATTAGTATAGCATCCCACTGAGGCAGAAGCCTTGTAGTTAGATGTCAGTCTGCCAGGGCACTTGTTAGTCTCGCTGGCCCTTGAAATGGAGAGGGGGTTTGTCAGATAAGACTGTAGCCAACAGGGATGAGTTACTCCATATACAGGAATAAGCATCTCTAGCGTGAACATGCCTGTAGTGAGTATTTCGGGCTACAGCAGTAGTGAAGTAGGTTGTCCGCATGCGTTGCCCTTTGCCAGCTGGCAGTGAAGACGGGTAGGACAGCTCATGAATGGCTGTTGCTCTTCCAGTAAAGAGTGTGGCAAGTGTGTGGGTATTTTTACCGAAAGCATTTCCTTCCTTTCTGTATATAGTATTGCAAACCGACTGGAGGAATACAAGGGCTGTGAAGGGAAAGGAGAATGTTCGGCGGGAGGTACAGAAGGCCCAGCAGTACTTGTCAGCTCTAGCCCAGGGACCACCACTGACGTTCCCTTGGGTGCACCTGCACAGACTGGAACAGGTAAGATCCTTCGCCGCAGAGATGGCGATGAGGACAAATCGCTGTTGCCCAGAGGAGAATGAAAACCAGTCGTTTCAACAGAGGGATTGAGTAATAGGGAAAAGCAGAGTGAAATCAGCACTCACAGCAGCATTGCGCTTCTTACGTCTTTTATAGGTGACTCGCCAGCAGCAGGAACAGAACAAGAGGAATGTTGTCTTCTCTTTTATTTCTGAGGTACGATCATAGAATCATTAGGTCGAAAGGACCCTAAAGATCATTGAGTCCAAACGTAAACCTGACACTGCCAAGTGCACCGTGCACCCTAAGCCCTGTCCTAAGTGCCACGTCTACAAGTCTTCAGAACAGCTCCTAGGTCCTGGGACGGTGACTCAACCCTCTCTGGTCAGCCTGTTCCACTACTTGACAACCCTTTTGGTGAAGAAATTTTCCCAATAGCCACTCTAAACGTCTCCTGGTGCAACCTGAGGCCTTTTCCTCTTGTGCTAGTACTTGCTTCTGGGGAAAAGAGGTCGACACTCACTTTGCTACAACCTCCTTTCAGGTAGTTGTAGAGAGAGATGAAGTCTCCCTTCAGCCTCCTTTTCTCCAGGCTAAACAACCCCAGTTCCCTCAGCCACTCCTCACAGGACTTGTACTCTACACCACGCATGTCTTTTAAATTGCGCAGATGGACTGTGAAGGTCCAAGGGAGGTGTTGGCCGACGTGCACCTTCCAGTTGCAGATGAACACGAAGCTTGCGCGCAGTCCCGTGCAGAGGAGCGTGACAACGGTAATTTTCTTGACAGACTAAACGGTTACCTTTGTGAGCTTCCCTGGAGTGAAGCAGATGAGAAAAAGCAGAGTGAAGTCAGCACTCACAGCATTGTTGTGCTTCTTACCCTTTTACAGGTCCTGCCAGCAGCAGAAGCAGAACAAGAGGAAGATGTTGACTTCTCTTTTGAATCTGAGGTACAATCATAGAATCATTAGGTCGGAAAGGACCCTAAAGATCATTGAGTCCAAACGTAAACCTGACTGCCAAGTGCACCCCTAAACCATGTTCCTAAGTGCCATGTCTACAAGTCTTTTAGATAGCTTCAGGGACGGTGACTCAACCCTTCTCTGGTCAGCCTGTTCCACTACTTGACAACCCTTTTGGTGAAGAAATTCTTCCCAATAGCCACTCTAAACCTTTCCTGGTGCAACTCAAGGCCTTCTTCCTCTTGCTTAGTTTCTTCTGCCTAGGCCCTCTCTGTCGGGCAGTGTACTTCTGCCCCTTTTGAAAGCGCTGCTCAACAGAGATGCTCAACACCTGGCGGTGTTTCCCTTTTCCTTCTTTCCGTCACCTGGTACCGCGTTACGCACGTTGCCTCAAGCAGGAGCTTTGTGTGTGGAAAGGGGTCGAGGAGGAGTCTTTGCCAGTTCTAACACGTCTTTTAAATTACGCAGATGGACTGCGAAGGTCCAAGGGAAGTGTTGGCCGACGTGCACCTTCCAGTTGCAGATGAACACGAAGCTTGCGCGCAGTCCCGTGCAGAGGAGCGTGACAACGGTAATTTTCTTGACGGACTAAACGGTTACCTTTGTGAGCTTCCCTGGAGTGAAGCAGATGAGGAAAAGCAGAGGGAAGTCAGCACTCACGCATCGTTGTGCTTCTTACCTCCTTACAGGTGTCCTGCCAGCAGCAGAACAGAACAAGAGGAAGATGTTGACTTCTTTTTTGAATCTGAGGTACAATCATAGAATCATTAGGTCGGAAAGGACCCTAAAGATCATTGAGTCCAAACGTAAACCTGACACTGCCAAGTGCAGCCCTAAACCATGTCCCTAAGTGCCACGTCTACAAGTCTTCAAAACAGCTCCTAGGTCCTGGGACGGTGACTCAACCCTTCTCTGGTCAGCCTGTTCCACTACTTGACAACCCTTTTGGTGAAGAAATTCTTCCCAATAGCCACTCTAAACCTCCCTGGTGCAACTGAGGCCTTTTCCTCTTGTGCTAGTACTTGCTTCTTGGGAAAAGAGGTCGATACTCACCTCGCTTCAACCTCCTTTCAGGTAGTTGTAGAGAGAGATGAAGTCTCCCGTCAGCCTCCTTTTCTCCGGGCTAAAACAACCCCAGTTCCCTCAGCCACTCCTCACAGGACTTGTGCTCTACACCCCTTCGCCAGCTTCCTTGCTTTTCTTTGGACGCTCTCCAGCACTTCAACCTCTTTCTGGTTGTGAACAGTGTTTGACGTGTGACCTCACTCGTGCCAATACACAGGAACAATTACTTCCCTAGTCCTGCTGGCCACACTATTTCTGATACAAGCCAGGATGCTCAGGGCCTTTTGGCCACCTGGGCACCTGACGGCTCATATTCAGCCACAAGTTGACAAATGCCCCCCAGGTCCTCTTCCAAAGGCAGCTTTCCAACCACTCTTCCCCTCCTCTGAAGGAGGCACTGGGGCCCCACTGGCCTCGCTTGCTTTTGGGCTCGTTTTCCTCTGCTGCTGCTTCCACCTGCTTCCGCCGGTGCTGCAGGCAAGCTGTTCAGTTAGGACTGAGACATAGTGAGGTCAAGCTAATGACCCAGGTCTCCAAGAAGCTGGCCTTTGAGCTGGATTTCGAGTACAGCATTGAAGCAGTAAAGCTTCAGGACTGTTAACAATCCTCTGAAATCCTAGAAAGCTGGTGCTGTGAAGATATTGCTTTTTTTTCACCACACAGCTCTCTTCTCCGGATCTGGTCAGTGTCAAAACGGTTGCCGTAGGGCCTACAGTCTAGACGCTTAGTTTCTTCTGCTAGGCCCTCTCTGTCTCGGGCAGTGTACTTCTGCCCCTTTTGAAAGCGCGCTCACAGAGAGGCTCAGCACGCTGGCGGTGTTTCCCTTTTCCTTCTTTGCGTCACCTGGTACCACGTTACGCACGTTGCCTCCAGCGGGAGCTTTGTGCGTGGAAAGGGGTCGAGGAGGAGTCTGTGCCAGTTCTCACGCATGTCTTTTAATTATGCAGATCATTTCTGAAGGTCCAAGGGAAGTGTCGGCCAGCGTGCGGCTTCCAGCTGCGGACGGACACGGAGGGTGCGCACAGTCCATTGCAGATGAGCGCAGCAATGGTAATTTCCTGACGGACTGGACGGTTACCTTTGTGAGCTTCCCTGGAGTGAAGTGGATGATGAAGAGCAGAGTGGAACCAGCACTCACAGCATCGTTGTGCTTCTTACCTTCTTCGTAGGTGTCCTGCCAGCATCAGGAGCAGAACGAAGGAAGATTTTGCCTGCTCTTTCAGAATACTATGCTTTCCCTTCTGGAGGTAATGCATTACCTGTGGGTGAAGTCATGCTTCTCTTGCCCCAGGGCTGAAATGTGGCGTGATGTAGTAGTGTTGCTGAGGATTCCTTTCCCTACTGTCATGTTGTCTTCTCACCGATTTCTCTATGTTCATGGCACACCATTTCTTTAGAGATGGATAAAGGAGCTACAGCAGGAGCTTGCTGACACTCTTGAAAAGAACTCCTGTTAGAAGCTTCTCATGAAGTGAAGAAGCGCTACAGCAGGGACCTGCAGGAACAGAAACTGCAATTGCAGAAGGAACTGGACAGGTTAAAGCTAAGGTATGGAGAAAGCCTGTCTCTTGTCTCTTGGCAGGGGCCCGGGCAGGGAACTGATCCTTTCTTGGGGGTTTTGTGTAAGCCAGGGTGGTTCCGTGTGCGGCTAGCTGTGATGAGGGGGCTGGGACGAAACAGCACTGCTGCCTGGGTGGCTGCCTGTTTGCACCGCTTGAAGTTACAGTGCAGGGCTGCGCTCAGGTGGTCTTAGTGCCACTCGACAACTTTGCAACAGGAGTAGATTGAGTGACCTGTGAGTGACTCGCCTGGTGGGTACGATTAGAAGGGTCACTAACTGTGAACTCGCTTGGTCTTTGATTGGTGAAGGGTGTGTGCATTCCTTTCAAAAAGCTGCTTCTCAAGTTTCACGGAGCACTCTGTTTGCTTCTTCTCTTGGGTTTGGCAAAACAGAGTGTATGCTGACGCAGAAAGGGTAGGCATACTGGAGTGTTGCGCTGGTGCTTTTTTGGAATCCCTCATCCCCTCATCCTTGTTACGGCGTGCGTTGCAAAGTCACTCGTGGAGGAGGAGGAGCTTCTAACCCTGCTGGGGTAGCCTACAAGTGACTCAAGAGCGTTCAGAGTCCTTGAGAGAGGAGGAGGAGGAGGAGTGTTGTGGCAGCGTTTCGGAAACGCTGTAGGAGATCGATGTAGATGTAGGAGAGGGGCCAGTATAAAGATGAAGGTCGTAACATGGGTTTGGGGGTCGAAGTGAGAGTCAAAGCAACCCGCTCCTTTTATCAAACCGAAGCTGACTACTGGGGATTCTTGTTGTGCTTTGGCAGCTGCAGGAATTGAAAGAACAGCATATCCGGACTGAGTGTTACGCCGAATCCCCGAAGAACGCCATAAAGAACAAGGAGGAGGAACTAATCCCTTCCAGGAACCTGCAGGGTTTCTGGCCACGGCTTGTGGAGCCGTGGCTACTGCAGAGACTAGAAGAATACATGCAACCGTAAGGACGTAACACACCGGAGCAAGGCTTCGTTTTTTTGCGGTTGTGTGAAAACAACAGCACTGCCTTCTTGCATCACAGCGAGATACTAATAAACGATTTTCAAACCATTTTTGTTTTAGATGAGGTTCTTGCACACTCTACTTTGGGATTGGTGCTCTTGTGGACGGGTGCGATAAGGCCTGTACTTCTTTTTCAGGCTCCAAGTTGGAAAGGCCAGGCTGCAAGCCACAGCCCAGCAAGAAGCCAAGACCATGGAAGCCTTCAGAAAGACCTGAAAGTCTTAGTAAGCTGGCCAGAGCTCTCCCTTTTCATGAGCTACACAGCCTAGAACCATATTCACATGGGGAAACTTTCAGATGAGGGAGCCTACGAGAGATCACTTCCTCTGTTCTACTGACTATCGGCTGCTCTGAAAGCCCTGCTGGCCCGTTCCCCAGCTTGCCGGCTTTGAGCTGACCATGAGACTACAGCAAGTCCTACTTAGCGCTGTCTTTGTTAAGGAGTTTACAGTAATGCACTGGCATCAGTGGTTTCTGCTTAGAGCAGTCATGAGGTTGAGACCTTTGATGGGTAGGCTGTGTGCTGTGGTCAGGAGGGAGATGTGTGGTTGAGAGCTGCGAGAGGAGACTGGACTTGGGAGATCAGTGCCACCTTCTTTGTGGAGAACACCGTCTGCTCGTTCTGCATACGGATCCTACTCCTGTGCTCTGAGTGTGATGCATCTTTTCTATTTTGAAAACCTGGGAGCAAAAGCAAGGAAGTGAAGAAGCTGGCCCAGATGAAACGCCAATCAGAAGCGCTTCTGGACGTAACACGGGGAAGAAACGTCGCGCTGAAGGAAGAGCAAGCCAGGCACGGCTTTTTCGTGCTTTAAAGACATACCACGTTGAGTAGAAGTCGAGCTTTACTGAACTCTAACGTAAAAGCATGAACATCACCGTTTGTGAGCAAAGTCAAGCCTTGCATTCGATCTTGCAAGGTGCTTAGTAGGCTTTTAGCCTTACTCAGTAAGGCTAGCAGGCCAGGTCTGTTTAAAAGGTAAAGAGAGATGAAGTTCTGATAGGGAGAAACAAATCTATTGTGCATTCCTGAACGAATGTTATCCACTTTGCCATATTCATGCTATCTAACATCATAAATCCGGCACCATTCCCAGCAGCCTTAAATTATTAAGGAAGGACCTCTTCACCTCATGTCTAACAACTGCTAATCCCCCAGAAACTAATAGTTTGTTCACTGATGAATCCATCCTCACAGGCAATACTATACTCAGTATTCACCTTCACCCTTCATTAACGCCATTTAGTTACATGCTTCTATCCTTTCATATCAAGACTATTCACATGAACCATTTTCCCTTTTAAAAATTATACTCTTGGTTGATGGGAAAAAAAGCTATTTTCGGAATTTAAATATTTATGTGTATATGCGTATTGATATAACTGGAATATATCCATATTGCCATTAACTCTTACTTGTGCAGGTTACAGATTCTGCTGACAAGTATTACGATGCAAATAACAATAGGAGTAAGAGGATCTGTATCTAAAGAGTAGAAGGTACCCAAACCCCAGCTCCTTTGCAAGCCGAACAGCTGAGACTTCTGCAGCACCAGGGTGCAGAACCTAGGAGGTGTTGCAACAGCTCATGTTGTTTCCTCTTCTAAATTTATGCACTATATTCCTTCTAAGATTAATCTGAAGAACTTTGTAAACTCCTCCTTTCTATCATACACACTCACTCAAACATTGGCACTTTTATTTTTTAATCATCCCTTTTACTGGCTTTGGGAGAAGTTACGCATATTTTTGTCTAATCTTTGTAAATAAGAGCCTAACTGCCACAGAAACAGCACACACCAGTAAGTCAACTGCCAGAGGAATTTGCCAGGCAGGGTAAGAAAGAGTTTTCAAAGGATTTCTCTGAGGTCATTGCTCCCCAAACAAAGGTATTTAATTACAGCTATTGAGACAAAAAGTATGCTACAATGACCTTAATTTGAAAGCTGTATTTGTCACTCCTTCTCTCCTTCTTCTTTCAGTTTAGGCAACCAAACTGCATTTCCATTATAATATATTTGGAAAGGCATCTTCTCTCTGGTTTTCCTCTTCCTCCTCTCTTTCCCAAAGATCATCAGTCAAAGGCATTATCAGCAGCTATGCACAGAAGACATCACAATGTTATGTTATGTCTCAAGTAAAACAAAACACAAGGATACAACTTTCCTTGTGATTTTGTGATACTTGCATTTTTTTTCAGACATCCAACAGCATAAGCTATCAGACTTCTGACAAGGCAGGTGTTCCTCACGTAAATCATACATGGCAGTAAGTTCAGTGCTCAGTTTACCTTTGATCTGTGCATACTTCGCAAACCTGACACATCAGACATACTCAGCATGCAATAAAGGATCTCTCAGCAACTGTATAGTGGATCTATCCCAGCCTATGAACACCTTCAGTTAGTACCACAGTCAGTAACCAAAAGGAGTAAAATAGCTGGGGGAATAGAAAGGGGCTGGTAACAAGTGTGTGATCCTGCAGTAAGGTGTGGAGATACAGAAGACCGGGCATTTATTCTAACCTGAACGGTTGAGTCTATTTCTCACTGTATTCCGTCACCAAAAATCTCTGTATTGTCGAAACATACCTCAGTAGAAAGGTCTGC
The DNA here is from genome assembly GCF_009769465.1 of Tauraco erythrolophus. Lineage (NCBI taxonomy): Eukaryota > Metazoa > Chordata > Aves > Musophagiformes > Musophagidae > Tauraco > Tauraco erythrolophus. The sequence goes on from NC_141468.1 coordinate 50,498,582, forward strand.
AATTATACGTTACTTCTTTGCTTGCAAGAGGAGAAGGCAAAAGCATTTCTCTCTCCTAAAATCCATTACACCTCAGTAGTTTGAACTTGCACCTAATATTTGGAATTTAGCTATATTCTTTCATGAGAAAATTGCAAGGTGTTATAAATATATAATTTGGATCTTATGCTGTAGTCCACCCTGTGGAGTTAAGAAGTGAATGCAATTAATTGTAGTACTGGAGTAGATTCATTTTGGATATTTATTAGGAAGAAGAACAAAAAATAGAACTAGACTTAACAGCTGGATAGGAAAAAAGTCAATCCTGGGCATAATTGCTGCAGTAGTAGCAGAAGATGTCTCTAATCTACTTTCTCCTTCTACATCAGTCATGCTTCGAAAATTCAGTGATAGCTCTTATCAGTCCTTTCAGAGAGTGCTGAAAAGTTAGGAGACTACTCTTGGGATAAGATTCTGCTTTCTGAATTTCAAGCAGATTCATGACTTTTGCTGAAGAATGGTCTGACTTCAGCACTGAAGCTCGATGGAGGAAACAGAGATTAGATGTTGTACTTGCTGTTCTTCCCACCAGCTCTAGGTGGCCTTCAACCAAGCTTAGGATGTTTGTTTCTTCACTCCCTGAAGCTCTAGTTCTCTGAACACACTGCATAAAGATCCTCATCAGCCTTCATAATTCTCTCTGAGACCATTCACCTACAGTTCAGGATTTTGAGTGTGTGAAATTATGGAAACGTGCAAGATGTTGCAGGACTGGAGCCTGGCCTAATCCATATTCTCGGAGACAGAAGAACTAATTTGTTTGGCTAATTTCAAGGACGAGCCATCAACACTAAGACAAATGTGTATATATATAAAATACACTAAAAATCCACATAGATAAAAACTTGTTGATTATTATTGAAAGTCTTCTTGCTTCAGACTTCATGAAGACAAAATTAAAACAACAACAACAACAACAACACAACAATCAACAAACCAACATCTTTATTCCATGGAAATCTTAAATATTTATTACAAATTGATTGGACTGAATCACTTGGGGAATCAATAATTAATTAGTAGAAATGTTTCAGATCTCGTAAATATCAAAGACTTTGAATAATGACTTTACAAATCTAGATCAGCACACGTCATGAAGGCTTTAAACATTGTGGGAAGTGGAAACATGATAAGAGTTGAGAACTACAAAATTTATTAAAAATGAATCAATATGTTTTGATTTTATACTGCCTTGTTATGAAGGAGATTAATACTGTAAACATGATGTAGCATGGATCTTCTGACACTCACCAGAGTTAACAGCTTTAATGATCTAGAACCAGGCCTATAGAAAGGTCACAGTATTGATTATACACAGTTCAGGTATCATTAATAGCACTTCAAAGCAAGTGAGCTAGTAGTTGACATTAGAAGTAAACTTATCTTTGCTTGAATCTTATGAAAAACTTATTAAGGTTTCTAAAGTACCATTGTACGTGAGCAAATGAGTAATACTCTAGAGAACTCAGGTCAAATGTAAAAAAAATTCTCCCCAAGCCCCACAGGAGACTGAAAAATGCAACAATAAAGACCTCATTACGTATTCTTGAAGAGAAGCAAATTGTTACAACTGGAGTGTCATTGCTGACCATTTCTAATTATAAAATTTAAAAAATACATATTAAAAAAAAAAAAACACAAGAAAGGCATTTAAATTAGGCAATATTACTTAAACCCTAGATCTGACAGTTGTCCTGCAAGGGCAGCGTATCCATGAAGAGTCTTTTAACTGTATGCACAAAGTAGGAGTTTTGCTCATAATCATTAGATTGCTGTATAAATGCTGTGAAATATTGTTACAGTTCTTGAAACTGATATTTTCATAAAGAAAAACACAATAAAAAACAATTAGAATAGAAAATCTTGTCCAAGGATAAAATGTTTTTGTTAACATAAGCACATATAAATCCCATTATTCTCCGTTGGTAGAAGACAGTGAACACACTGCAAATAACTAAACAGTTCACTGTCAAGTTTGCTGTTTCTTGGATAATATAGATACGAAACAAATGCCTGTGAAATTGTAAGAGCAGGAATCTAAATATATATTTATTTGCACCAAAACCAGAGGACAACAGATGCTGAAGAACTCAGACAAGAATGAGAGAGTGAAAAGTCCTTGAAGGAGAGGACTGGTGACAAATCTAGCAACTCTCTACTTCATTCTACAAAAATAGCACCAGTACAATAACCACAGTAAAAGTCAGTATAGTTTAATTACACAATCATTTTCCATTTGTGTTTGTTGGTTTGTTTTTTTTTTTTAACTAGGAGATTGCCAGTTTATATTTAATGGAAGTTAATAGTTATATAATCCCAATGCCTTTACGCTTACAGGACTGTGCTTGAACATACATTCATGTATTTCTATCGTCTTAAACTGGTGCATCTGAATTTCGTCTTCTTTCCATTTCCGACTCTGTGAGTGTTTGTCAGCAGCATGATCCCCGTTATCACCAATTCTTAGAATCCAAGCATGAATACAGAGGTTCATAATGTTAGCCACGCTAAACCTAGAGTTGAACTGAAAAAGCACTTGATACCATTTATGCGGTTCTCAATTGAAGATTTTTTAGAACAGGGTTTTCCTATCTTAACAGGAAATAACAGATTCCACTAAAATACTTGCAGTGTTTCATGGGCAACAGGTGTTACTAACATCTTAAATGGTAATATTGTTATGTTACCCAACAATAAAGGTGTTAAAGTTTTGTGGAAGAGTTTCATGAAGGGTTTAGTAGGCAGTAAGTGATTTACGCGTACCTAAAGAAACTAGCAAGATGACCAGCCTTGAAGCTGTCAGGAGTGATTAAACAGGAGACTCTTTATCAAGAACTGTCTGCCCTTGGAGGGAACATCCCAGAAACCGCACAAACTTGGTTATCATGTTTTTCTGAACTGTGAACATGCAGTGACTTGGGGGAAAGGTAATTCCGGCAGGGGGAGATCGCGACCACCAACTCACAGACCTCCTACCCTAAATACACCCCAGACCCAAAAGAAAGGGGCGGAGGAAGAGAACTGAGCATGTGAAGTCATTTACATGAAAAGCGAGAGAAAATTAACCAATCGTTTAAGAATATGTAAATATGTTACGAATTATGCAGGATTGTAGTGTATAACTAATTTTCTGTCCAGAAGCCGGGTGTGCCCAATAGGAGGAAATATCCCCCGTGCACCCAGCGCTGAAATGAAGATTGCCTGCTTTCTAAAACTCCAGAATGAGTCCTGGAAAGATCAATTTCCTTTTCAGGTGTCAGCTGTAGCCCCTAGGCTGTAGCTTTGTCGTTGACACGTTTGAGCGTTTGGTTTTTGGTATCTGGATCCGCGCGTCAGTGCTGTACTGCCAGGTTCTGCTTTCCAGTGCCGCCTTCCACCCAGCCTGCTGTAAAAACAACACACAGCCTTTTCTTTTCCTGCCCTTCCCCAGGGAAGGAATGCACTTAGCAATGAGAAGATGCTGGAGCAGAGGAAGTGCCAGTGTCAGAAAACAGAGTGCTCACAGGGAGCACAGTGGGTTTTGCAGCCCACCGAGGGAAAGGTGTGAAAAAATGAGCACAAGCTGGAACAGGGGGAACACGGATGAGGTGCCAACTGAGAGCTTATGGGTTAGGATTAAAGGGAGAGCAGGGACAGGGGACATAGTAGTGGGGGTCTGCTACAGACCACCTGACCAGGAGGACCAAGTGGATGAGGCCCTCTACAGACAGATAGGAGCTGCCTCACGTTCACGAGCCCTGGTCCTCATGGGGGACTTCAACCACCCCAATATCTGTTGGAGGGACAACACAGCAGAGCATAGGCAATCCAGGAGGTTCCTGGAATGCATGGATGATGACTTCCTTCTCCAAGTGGTAGAAGAACCGACAAGGAGAGATGCTTTGCTGGACCTTGTTCTCACCAACAAAGAAGGGCTGGTGGGGAATGTGACGCTCAAGGACAGCCTTGGCTGCAGTGATCATGAAATGGTGGAGTTCAAGATTGTTAGGGAAGCAAGGAGGGTGCCCAGCAAGGTCACTACCACCCTGTATTTCAGGAGAGCGGACTTTGGCCTCTTCAGAGACCAACTCGGTCACAAAAAGAAGGCCTACAGAGGGTGGAAGCAAGGACAGGTAGCCTGGGAAGAATACAGAGCAATTGTCCGAGCAACCAGAGATCGGGTTAGGAAAGCTAAAGCCCTGATAGAGTTAAATCTGGCCAGGGACATCAAGGCAACAGAAAAACTTCTATAGATATGTCAGTAACAAAAAGATCTAGGGAAAACGTAGGCCCTCTCCGGAAGGAAACGGGGGACCTGGCTACCCGGGATATGGAGAAGGCTGAGGTTCTCAATGACTTCTTTGCCTCAGTCTTCACTGGCAAGAGTTCCAGCTGCACGGCCACAGTCACAGAAGGCAAAGGCAGGGACTGGGAGAATGAAGAACCGCCCACTGTAGGAGAAGATCTGGTTCGAGACCATCTAAAGAACCTGAAGGTGGACAAGTCCATGGGACCTGATGAGGTGCATCCGCGGGTCCTGAGGGAACTGGCAGATGAAGTTGCTAAGCCACTATCCATCATATTTCAGAAGTCGTGGCAGTCTGGTGAAGTTCCCACTGCGGGCAAGCTGTTCAGTTAGGACTGGGACAAAGTGAGGTCAAGCTAATGACCCAGGCCTCCTGGAAGCTGGCCTTTGCGCTGGATTTCGAGTACAGCACTGAAGCCGTAAAGCTTCCAATGTTTACAAGCCTCTGAAATCCCAGAAGGCTGGTGTTGTGGAGGTTGCTGCTTTTTCACCGCACAGCTCTCTTCTCTGAATCCAGCCAGTGTCAAACGGTGGTTGCCCGTAGGGCCTACAGTCTAGACGCTTAGCTGCTTCTGCCTAGGCCCTCTCTGTCTTGGGCAGGTGTCCTTCCGCTGCTTTTGAAAGCGCTGCTCAACAGAGATGCTCAACACGCTGGCGGTGTTTCCCTTTTCCTTCTTTCCGTCACCTGGTACCGTGTTACGCACGTTGCCTCAAGCGGGAGCTTTGTGCGTGGAAAGGGGTCGAGGGGGAGTCTGTGCCAGTTCTCACGCGTGTCTTAAATTACGCAGATCATTTCTGAAGGTCCAAGGGAAGTGTCAGTCGGCGTGCAGCTTCCAGCTGCAGACGGACATGGAGGGTGCGCAGTCCAGTGCAGAGGACTGCATCTAATTCCCAGGGACAGGCGGTTTCAGCGGGTTGGTGCCCGAGCAGCCGCGGCTCCTGCCGTTCACGCAGCACCAGCGGGAGCGATGGGACAGGGCGAAGCTTTGCTACACGTTCAACGGTTTGTCAGCCGCCCCGTCCGTGGCCACCACCTGCCGCGTTTTGCTTCAAATCCCAGAAGGACGCGTCCTTCAAGGTTCTAACACGGGACAAACAGGGCTCTCCAACAGCAGCTGTGCAAGTAGCACGTTTTCAAAGGCATTTTCCGGCCACCCAGCGCCCAGCACCACCACCGGGCCGCCCTGACGGCGAAGGCAGAGCCCTCCCGGCCCGGGCCGCCGCCCCCTGCCCCCTATGACGCGCCCGTCCCCCGCCTTCTGTGACGCCCCGAGCGCGCTCGACGCTGCCCCTTGTAGAACGCCCGCGGGGGCCGCCGCTGCACTGTCGGTCCGGCAGCGGAACCGGCAGCATCTCTCTGGCTCGGAGCGTAGGCGGCTGCGAGTCGCGTCCGTCGCCCGGGGCTCGGCTCTCGCCTGTCGCCGTTCTCCTCCCTCTCCCCGCCCGGGGCTCGGCTCTCGGCTCTCGCCTGTCCCCGTTCTCCTCCCTCTCCCCGCCCGGGGCTCGGCTCTCGCCTGTCGCCGTTCTCCTCCCTCTCCCCGCCCGGGGCTCGGCTCTCGGCTCTCGCCTGTCCCCGTTCTCCTCCCTCTCCCCGCCCGGGGCTCGGCTCTCGCCTCTCCCCGTCTCCTCCCTCTCCCCGCCGGGGGCTCAGCAGAGTCCGCCGGGCGCCTTCTGCGGCTGCCAACCGCGGGGCGGGCCGTGCCCTCGTCCCCGCCGCAGCATGCAGCGGCTCCTCGGGCTCCTCCGGAGGGTGCGGGAGCGGCCGCCGTCCGGCAGCGCTCCCGCGCCCAGCGCGGCCAAAGCCCCCGAGCGCCGGTCCGGGCAGCGCGGGCGGCCGCCAGCAGCGATGTGCCCCGGCCGCAGCGGCGCCGGTGGCGGTGGACACTCCCCGTCAACGGGTGGTTTCGCGAAACAGCGGTAAGGGGCGGGCAGTGCCCGTAGCAAACCCTCCAGCCAGCCTGGCTGCCAGAGCCGCCAAAGCCCAGCACGGTTGCAAGCACCCCAGGAGCAGGGCCGGCTCCTTACCCAAGTGCTGACCTTACCGGGCGCCTGCCCAAGCTGCGACAGGAGCCGGCGGATGCTCCGTCCGCTCTGCCCTGCCAGCCTGCTCCCTGTAGTGAGTCTCCTGTGGAGCTCAGCAGGCCTTTGTCCAAGCAGAGACAGCTCCTTTCCTGTTGCCAGACTGAGCAGCTTGCTCGAGCAGGCCACGGATTCACGGAAAGACAGGGCACAGCCTTCCCGTTGCTGTTAGAAATCCCATCCCCTCTGCCTCCAGGACGTGTCTGGCACGGGACTGATGGCGGGAATAGCCCGCAGCTTACACACAGGCTCCGCAGACTTACGTAGCGTCCATAGACTCCAGGCTGCCAAGACGTGGTCTCCTTTGCTGTGCTGGATGGTCCTGCTGGAGGCAGGGACCAGTGCCTGGGCACAGGAATCTGCTTGTGCAGCTTCATTTACACAGCTGAGGAGACGCCTCCTGACCCAGCGGATGCGTTGGGGATTTTTCCTAGCCTGCCCCAGGCTTTGGGTGTGCAACTACTGCCACCAGCTCTGGAACAAGAAAGCTTGCTTTTGGCTTGGCTTTTGCCACGTGAGGCTTGTGGCCCTGTGCCACAGGCTTTGGGTACCACAGCCTGAAACAGTGTCTTCAGCTGTCTGTCTGTGTTAACCGAAGGGTATGTAATTTCCAGGACACCTCCGCTGCACCTTCCTTGTGAGAGCGACCCCACAGATGTTTGGTTTCCAGCAGGAAACGCGTGCCAGCTGAACACTGGCGACAGCTTTAACAGGTCGCCGCTGATGAAGGTACGCGCAATAGGCGATATTCTTGTATGCTGGGCTCATCGATTGTGCGCTGAGCCGTACGTACCTTGCGTGATTCTTTACGTAGGCCTGCGTAGAAGCAGGTATGTTGCAGTCAGCAGACAAGGGGCATACGTTACCTAATCTTTGAAGACACTCATACTTTCCAGAGTTGGGAAGGCACAGGAGTTCTGACAGAGAGAAACGGAGATGCTGGAAGTTACTCCTCCTTTGCGTCTTGTTTCCAGGCAGTAGAGCACCAGCACGCAGACTGTGCGGCTATTCTACTGGAGCACGGTGCCAACCCTGACTTCAAAGATGTTTGCGGCAACACTGCCCTTCACCTGGCTGCCGAAATTCCTGGCACGTCTCTAGTGGAGCTGTTACTTGAGCATAACGCTGATATTGATGCTCAGAACAGGGTGAGCTTGGCCTTCAGGGAAGGCTCCTCTTCCCCAAACTTGCTTGACTTTTCTGTGTGATTCTAAAGGAGATGATTTCTCCTTTCAGTTGGGATACACTCCGCTTACTATTGCCATCATCGAGCACTGTGAAGAGATGGTCGAGTTCCTTCTTCAAAAAGGAGCTGACGTGCATGTTCGAGACCGGCGCAAAAGGTGAAGGGTTTGTCAAAAGTGCGCGTGGGACTCCTCAGCATTGTTCAAGTCAGGTTGATGGGGGGGCACAGGAATGAGCTTTGAGAAAGAACCAAGAGCTGCCCAGAAGGAGCTCCTTCCGTGTGACTCGTGAAAGCCGACCCGCACTCAGCTGCTGTCTTACCTCGGGACGATTTCCGCACTGAGGACTGAAGGAAGCGTTGGCTGTGGTGCCACACCCACACCCACACACACAGACACCCCCGGCCACACGCCCCGAGTCTGCTCTGGGCAGGTGGTTGGCCTGGAGACCTCCTGAGGTCCCGCCAACCTGAATTCTCTGATGCTTCCACGTGTTTGGCTGTGCTTTCCCTCTGCCCGTAGGAGAGGGGAAAGGAATTGTGTGGGGAGCAAAGAGGGGCTGAAGTAATGGCAATGCAGCATCTGCGGAAGCTGATGGATTTCCTGTCCTCTCTTGGATGTTCTAGGACCACTCTTATGATTGCTGTTCTTGCTGGGCATATGGATGTCATACGAATTCTCCTTCGCCACGGTGCTGATCTTTCTGCTAAAGACCGTCGTGGCCGCACAGCTGTCTATTATGCTATGCTGTCTGGACACCTTGAGTAAGTGTTTATGTCCCTGTCAGTGCAGTTGCCTTGTCAGAATGTCCGGCCCTTTTCGTAAGATCACGCGGATGTAATGAGGTGTGGAGACCTTTGTTGTCTTTCTTGTTTGTTTGAGGTTTTTTGTTTTGTTTTTAGTTCTGCTGATGAAGCAAACCTGAAAGCGGTCTCTCTCTGGAGGCCCAGCTGAGCCTCTGCCGAGGCTGCTAGAAGATAACACCTATGCAATGTTGTTAACCCCTGCAGTGCTTGGAATGCAACCGCCATCTTTGTTGGCCTCTTGATATGCCACTTAGGAGCTCTCTAAACTCTCAGGTCCTCAGACCAACCATGGGAGATTCTGAAGCCCTTCAAAGTCAGGTTTGAGAAGACGTTACCCTGGCTTGACATGAAGAGTTGGTGCAGCATTAGTATAGCATCCCACTGAGGCAGAAGCCTTGTAGTTAGATGTCAGTCTGCCAGGGCACTTGTTAGTCTCGCTGGCCCTTGAAATGGAGAGGGGGTTTGTCAGATAAGACTGTAGCCAACAGGGATGAGTTACTCCATATACAGGAATAAGCATCTCTAGCGTGAACATGCCTGTAGTGAGTATTTCGGGCTACAGCAGTAGTGAAGTAGGTTGTCCGCATGCGTTGCCCTTTGCCAGCTGGCAGTGAAGACGGGTAGGACAGCTCATGAATGGCTGTTGCTCTTCCAGTAAAGAGTGTGGGCAAGTGTGTGGGTATTTTTACCGAAAGCATTTCCTTCCTTTCTGTATATAGTATTGCAAACCGACTGGAGGAATACAAGGGCTGTGAAGGGAAAGGAGAATGTTCGGCGGGAGGTACAGAAGGCCCAGCAGTACTTGTCAGCTCTAGCCCAGGGACCACCACTGACGTTCCCTTGGGTGCACCTGCACAGACTGGAACAGGTAAGATCCTTCGCCGCAGAGATGGCGATGAGGACAAATCGCTGTTGCCCAGAGGAGAATGAAAACCAGTCGTTTCAACAGAGGGATTGAGTAATAGGGAAAAGCAGAGTGAAATCAGCACTCACAGCAGCATTGCGCTTCTTACGTCTTTTATAGGTGACTCGCCAGCAGCAGGAACAGAACAAGAGGAAGATGTTGTCTTCTCTTTTATTTCTGAGGTACGATCATAGAATCATTAGGTCGGAAAGGACCCTAAAGATCATTGAGTCCAAACGTAAACCTGACACTGCCAAGTGCACCCCTAAGCCACGTCCCTAAGTGCCACGTCTACAAGTCTTCAGAACAGCTCCTAGGTCCTGGGACGGTGACTCAACCCTTCTCTGGTCAGCCTGTTCCACTACTTGACAACCCTTTTGGTGAAGAAATTCTTCCCAATAGCCACTCTAAACGTCTCCTGGTGCAACCTGAGGCCTTTTCCTCTTGTGCTAGTACTTGCTTCTGGGGAAAAGAGGTCGACACTCACTTTGCTACAACCTCCTTTCAGGTAGTTGTAGAGAGAGATGAAGTCTCCCTTCAGCCTCCTTTTCTCCAGGCTAAACAACCCCAGTTCCCTCAGCCACTCCTCACAGGACTTGTACTCTACACCACGCATGTCTTTTAAATTGCGCAGATGGACTGTGAAGGTCCAAGGGAGGTGTTGGCCGACGTGCACCTTCCAGTTGCAGATGAACACGAAGCTTGCGCGCAGTCCCGTGCAGAGGAGCGTGACAACGGTAATTTTCTTGACAGACTAAACGGTTACCTTTGTGAGCTTCCCTGGAGTGAAGCAGATGAGAAAAAGCAGAGTGAAGTCAGCACTCACAGCATTGTTGTGCTTCTTACCTCCTTTACAGGTGTCCTGCCAGCAGCAGAAGCAGAACAAGAGGAAGATGTTGACTTCTCTTTTGAATCTGAGGTACAATCATAGAATCATTAGGTCGGAAAGGACCCTAAAGATCATTGAGTCCAAACGTAAACCTGACACTGCCAAGTGCACCCCTAAACCATGTTCCTAAGTGCCATGTCTACAAGTCTTTTAGATAGCTTCAGGGACGGTGACTCAACCCTTCTCTGGTCAGCCTGTTCCACTACTTGACAACCCTTTTGGTGAAGAAATTCTTCCCAATAGCCACTCTAAACCTTTCCTGGTGCAACTCAAGGCCTTCTTCCTTTCTTCTGCCTAGGCCCTCTCTGTCTCGGGCAGTGTACTTCTGCCCCTTTTGAAAGCGCTGCTCAACAGAGATGCTCAACACGCTGGCGGTGTTTCCCTTTTCCTTCTTTCCGTCACCTGGTACCGCGTTACGCACGTTGCCTCAAGCAGGAGCTTTGTGTGTGGAAAGGGGTCGAGGAGGAGTCTTTGCCAGTTCTAACACGTCTTTTAAATTACGCAGATGGACTGCGAAGGTCCAAGGGAAGTGTTGGCCGACGTGCACCTTCCAGTTGCAGATGAACACGAAGCTTGCGCGCAGTCCCGTGCAGAGGAGCGTGACAACGGTAATTTTCTTGACGGGCTAAACGGTTACCTTTGTGAGCTTCCCTGGAGTGAAGCAGATGAGGAAAAGCAGAGGGAAGTCAGCACTCACAGCATCGTTGTGCTTCTTACCTCCTTTACAGGTGTCCTGCCAGCAGCAGAAGCAGAACAAGAGGAAGATGTTGACTTCTTTTTTGAATCTGAGGTACAATCATAGAATCATTAGGTCGGAAAGGACCCTAAAGATCATTGAGTCCAAACGTAAACCTGACACTGCCAAGTGCAGCCCTAAACCATGTCCCTAAGTGCCACGTCTACAAGTCTTCAAAACAGCTCCTAGGTCCTGGGACGGTGACTCAACCCTTCTCTGGTCAGCCTGTTCCACTACTTGACAACCCTTTTGGTGAAGAAATTCTTCCCAATAGCCACTCTAAACGTCTCCTGGTGCAACCTGAGGCCTTTTCCTCTTGTGCTAGTACTTGCTTCTTGGGAAAAGAGGTCGATACTCACCTCGCTTCAACCTCCTTTCAGGTAGTTGTAGAGAGAGATGAAGTCTCCCGTCAGCCTCCTTTTCTCCGGGCTAAACAACCCCAGTTCCCTCAGCCACTCCTCACAGGACTTGTGCTCTACACCCTTCGCCAGCTTCCTTGCTTTTCTTTGGACGCTCTCCAGCACTTCAACCTCTTTCTGGTTGTGAACAGTGTTTGACGTGTGACCTCACTCGTGCCAAATACACAGGAACAATTACTTCCCTAGTCCTGCTGGCCACACTATTTCTGATACAAGCCAGGATGCTCAGGGCCTTTTTGGCCACCTGGGCACACTGACGGCTCATATTCAGCCACAAGTTGACAAATGCCCCCAGGTCCTCTTCCAAAAGGCAGCTTTCCAACCACTCTTCCCCTCCTCTGAAGGAGGCACTGGGGCCCCACTGGCCTCGCTTGCTTTTGGGCTCGTTTTCCTCTGCTGCTGCTTCCACCTGCTTCCGCCGGTGCTGCAGGCAAGCTGTTCAGTTAGGACTGAGACATAGTGAGGTCAAGCTAATGACCCAGGTCTCCAAGAAGCTGGCCTTTGAGCTGGATTTCGAGTACAGCATTGAAGCAGTAAAGCTTCAGGACTGTTAACAATCCTCTGAAATCCTAGAAAGCTGGTGCTGTGAAGATATTGCTTTTTTTTCACCACACAGCTCTCTTCTCCGGATCTGGTCAGTGTCAAACGGTTGCCCGTAGGGCCTACAGTCTAGACGCTTAGTTTCTTCTGCCTAGGCCCTCTCTGTCTCGGGCAGTGTACTTCTGCCCCTTTTGAAAGCGCTGCTCAACAGAGAGGCTCAGCACGCTGGCGGTGTTTCCCTTTTCCTTCTTTGCGTCACCTGGTACCACGTTACGCACGTTGCCTCCAGCGGGAGCTTTGTGCGTGGAAAGGGGTCGAGGAGGAGTCTGTGCCAGTTCTCACGCATGTCTTTTAAATTATGCAGATCATTTCTGAAGGTCCAAGGGAAGTGTCGGCCAGCGTGCGGCTTCCAGCTGCGGACGGACACGGAGGGTGCGCACAGTCCATTGCAGATGAGCGCAGCAATGGTAATTTCCTGACGGACTGGACGGTTACCTTTGTGAGCTTCCCTGGAGTGAAGTGGATGATGAAGAGCAGAGTGGAACCAGCACTCACAGCATCGTTGTGCTTCTTACCTTCTTCGTAGGTGTCCTGCCAGCATCAGGAGCAGAACGAAAGGAAGATTTTGCCTGCTCTTTTCAGAATACTATGCTTTCCCTTCTGGAGGTAATGCATTACCTGTGGGTGAAGTCATGCTTCTCTTGCCCCAGGGCTGAAATGTGGCGTGATGTAGTAGTGTTGCTGAGGATTCCTTTCCCTACTGTCATGTTGTCTTCTCACCGATTTCTCTATGTTCATGGCACACCATTTCTTTAGAGATGGATAAAGGAGCTACAGCAGGAGCTTGCTGACACTCTTGAAAAGAACTCCCTGTTAGAAGCTTCTCATGAAGTGAAGAAGCGCTACAGCAGGGACCTGCAGGAACAGAAACTGCAATTGCAGAAGGAACTGGACAGGTCTAAAGCTAAGGTATGGAGAAAGCCTGTCTCTTGTCTCTTGGCAGGGGCCCGGGCAGGGAACTGATCCTTTCTTGGGGGTTTTGTGTAAGCCAGGGTGGTTCCGTGTGCGGCTAGCTGTGATGAGGGGGCTGGGACGAAACAGCACTGCTGCCTTGGGTGGCTGCCTGTTTGCACCGCTTGAAGTTACAGTGCAGGGCTGCGCTCAGGTGGTCTTAGTGCACTCGACAACTTTGCAACAGGAGTAGATTGAGTGACCTGTGAGTGACTCGCCTGGTGGGTACGATTAGAAGGGTCACTAACTGTGAACTCGCTTGGTCTTTGATTGGTGAAGGGTGTGTGCATTCCTTTCAAAAAGCTGCTTCTCAAGTTTCACGGAGCACCTCTGTTTGCTTCTTCTCTTGGGTTTGGCAAAACAGAGTGTATGCTGACGCAGAAAGGGTAGGCATACTGGAGTGTTGCGCTGGTGCTTTTTTGGAATCCCTCATCCCCTCATCCTTGTTACGGCGTTGCAAAGTCACTCGTGGAGGAGGAGGAGCTTCTAACCCTGCTGGGGTAGCCTACAAGTGACTCAAAGAGCGTTCAGAGTCCTTGAGAGAGGAGGAGGAGGAGGAGTGTTGTGGCAGCGTTTCGGAAACGCTGTAGGAGATCGATGTAGATGTAGGAGAGGGGCCAGTATAAAAGATGAAGGCGTAACATGGGTTTTGGGGGTCGAAGTGAGAGTCAAAGCAACCCGCTCCTTTTTATCAAACCGAAGCTGACTACTGGGGATTCTTGTTGTGCTTTGGCAGCTGCAGGAATTGAAAGAACAGCATATCCGGACTGAGTGTTACGCCGAATCCCCGAAGAACGCCATAAAGAACAAGGAGGAGGAACTAATCCCTTCCAGGAACCTGCAGGGTTTTCTGGCCACGGCTTGTGGAGCCGTGGCTACTGCAGAGCTAGAAGAATACATGCAACCGTAAGGACGTAACACACCGGAGCAAGGCTTCGTTTTTTGCGGTTGTGTGAAAACAACAGCACTGCCTTCTTGCATCACAGCGAGATACTAATAAACGATTTTCAAACCATTTTTGTTTTAGATGAGGTTCTTGCACACTCTACTTTTGGGATTGGTGCTCTTGTGGACGGGTGCGATAAGGCCTGTACTTCTTTTTCAGGCTCCAAGTTGGAAAGGCCAGGCTGCAAGCCACAGCCCAGCAAGAAGCCAAGACCATGGAAGCCCTTCAGAAAGACCTGAAAGTCTTAGTAAGCTGGCCAGAGCTCTCCCTTTTCATGAGCTACACAGCCTAGAACCATATTCACATGGGGAAACTTTCAGATGAGGGAGCCTACGAGAGATCACTTCCTCTGTTCTACTGACTATCGGCTGCTCTGAAAGCCCTGCTGGCCCGTTCCCCAGCTTGCCGGCTTTGAGCTGACCCATGAGACTACAGCAAGTCCTACTTAGCGCTGTCTTTGTTAAGGAGTTTACAGTAATGCACTGGCATCAGTGGTTTCTGCTTAGAGCAGTCATGAGGTTGAGACCTTTGATGGGTAGGCTGTGTGCTGTGGTCAGGAGGGAGATGTGTGGTTGAGAGCTGCGAGAGGAGACTGGACTTGGGAGATCAGTGCCACCTTCTTTGTGGAGAACACCGTCTGCTCGTTCTGCATACGGATCCTACTCCTGTGCTCTGAGTGTGATGCATCTTTTCTATTTTGAAAACCTGGGAGCAAAAGCAAGGAAGTGAAGAAGCTGGCCCAGATGAAACGCCAATCAGAAGCGCTTCTGGACGTAACACGGGGAAGAAACGTCGCGCTGAAGGAAGAGCAAGCCAGGCACGGCTTTTTCGTGCTTTAAAGACATACCACGTTGAGTAGAAGTCGAGCTTTACTGAACTCTAACGTAAAAGCATGAACATCACCGTTTGTGAGCAAAGTCAAGCCTTGCATTCGATCTTGCAAGGTGCTTAGTAAGGCTTTTTAGCCTTACTTCAGTAAGGCTAGCAGGCCAGGTCTGTTTAAAAGGTAAAGAGAGATGAAGTTCTGATAGGGAGAAACAAATCTATTGTGCATTCCTGAACGAATGTTATCCACTTTGCCATATTCATGCTATCTAACATCATAAATCCGGCACCATTCCCAGCAGCCTTAAAATTATTTAAGGAAGGACCTCTTCACCTCATGTCTAACAACTGCTAATCCCCCAGAAACTAATAGTTTGTTCACTGATGAATCCATCCTCACAGGCAATACTATACTCAGTATTCACCTTCACCCTTCATTAACGCCATTTAGTTACATGCTTCTATCCTTTCATATCAAGACTATTCACATGAACCATTTTTCCCTTTTAAAAATTATACTCTTGGTTGATGGGAAAAAAAGCTATTTTCGGAATTTAAATATTTATGTGTATATGCGTATTGATATAACTGGAATATATCCATATGCCATTAACTCTTACTTGTGCAGGTTACAGATTCTGCTGACAAGTATTACGATGCAAATAAACAATAGGAGTAAGAGGATCTGTATCTAAAGAGTAGAAGGTACCCAAACCCCAGCTCCTTTTGCAAGCCGAACAGCTGAGACTTCTGCAGCACCAGGGTGCAGAACCTAGGAGGTGTTGCAAACAGCTCATGTTGTTTCCTCTTCTAAATTTATGCACTATATTCCTTCTAAGATTAATCTGAAGAACTTTGTAAACTCCTCCTTTCTATCATACACACTCACTCAAACATTGGCACTTTTATTTTTTAATCATCCCTTTTACTGGCTTTGGGAGAAGTTACGCATATTTTTGTCTAATCTTTGTAAATAAGAGCCTAACTGCCACAGAAACAGCACACACCAGTAAGTCAACTGCCAGAGGAATTTGCCAGGCAGGGTAAGAAAGAGTTTTCAAAAGGATTTCTCTGAGGTCATTGCTCCCCAAACAAAGGTATTTAATTACAGCTATTGAGACAAAAAGTATGCTACAATGACCTTAATTTGAAAGCTGTATTTGTCACTCTCTTCTCTCCTTCTTCTTTCAGTTTAGGCAACAAAACTGCATTTCCATTATAATATATTTGGAAAGGCATCTTTCTCTCTGGTTTTCCTCTTCCTCCTCTCTTTCCCAAAGATCATCAGTCAAAGGCATTATCAGCAGCTATGCACAGAAGACATCACAATGTTATGTTATGTCTCAAGTAAAACAAAACACAAGGATACAACTTTCCTTGTGATTTTGTGATACTTGCATTTTTTTTCAGACATCCAACAGCATAAGCTATCAGACTTCTGACAAGGCAGGTGTTCCTCACGTAAATCATACATGGCAGTAAGTTCAGTGCTCAGTTTACCTTTGATCTGTGCATACTTCGCAAACCTGACACATCAGACATACTCAGCATGCAATAAAGGATCTCTCAGCAACTGTATAGTGGATCTATCCCAGCCTATGAACACCTTCAGTTAGTACCACAGTCAGTAACCAAAAGGATTAAAATAGCTGGGGGAATAGAAAGGGGCTGGTAACAAGTGTGTGATCCTGCAGTAAGGTGTGGAGATACAGAAGACCGGGCATTTATTCTAACCTGAACGGTTGAGTCTATTTCTCACTGTATTCCGTCACCAAAAATCTCTGTATTGTCGAAACATACCTCAGTAGAAAGGTCTGCAATTATACGTTACTTCTTTGCTTGCAAGAGGAGAAGGCAAAAGCATTTCTCTCTCCTAAATCCATTACACCTCAGTAGTTTGAACTTGCACCTAATATTTGGAATTTAGCTATATTCTTTCATGAGAAAATTGCAAGGTGTTATAAATATATAATTTGGATCTTATGCTGTAGTCCACCCTGTTGAGTTAAGAAGTGAATGCAATTAATTGTAGTACTGGAGTAGATTCATTTTGGATATTTATTAGGAAGAAGAACAAAAAATAGAACTAGACTTAACAGCTGGATAGGAAAAAAGTCAATCCTGGGCATAATTGCTGCAGTAGTAGCAGAAGATGTCTCTAATCTACTTTCTCCTTCTACATCAGTCATGCTTCGAAAATTCAGTGATTAGCTCTTATCAGTCCTTTCAGAGAGTGCTGAAAAAGTTAGGAGACTACTCTTGGGATAAGATTCTGCTTTCTGAATTTCAAGCAGATTCATGACTTTTGCTGAAGAATGGTCTGACTTCAGCACTGAAGCTCGATGGAGGAAACAGAGATTAGATGTTGTACTTGCTGTTTCTTCCCACCAGCTCTAGGTGGCCTTCAACCAAGCTTAGGATGTTTGTTTCTTCACTCCCTGAAGCTCTAGTTCTCTGAACACACTGCATAAAGATCCTCATCAGCCTTCATAATTCTCTCTGAGACCATTCACCTACAGTTCAGGATTTTGAGTGTGTGAAATTATGGAAACGTGCAAGATGTTGCAGGACTGGAGCCTGGCCTAATCCATATTCTCGGAGACAGAAGAAACTAATTTGTTTGGCTAATTTCAAGGACGAGCCATCAACACTAAGACAAATGTGTATATATATAAATACACATAAAAATCCACATAGATAAAAACTTGTTGATTATTATTGAAAGTCTTCTTGCTTCAGACTTCATGAAGACAAAATTAAAACAACAACAACAACAACAACACAACAATCAACAAACCAACCATCTTTATTCCATGGAAATCTTAAATATTTATTACAAATTGATTGGACTGAATCACTTGGGGAATCAATAATTAATTAGTAGAAATGTTTCAGATCTCGTAAATATCAAAGACTTTGAATAATGACTTTACAAATCTAGATCAGCACAAGTCATGAAGGCTTTAAACATTGTGGGAGGTGGAAACATGATAAGAAGTTGAGAACTACAAAATTTATTAAAAATGAATCAAATATGTTTTGATTTTATACTGCCTTGTTATGAAGGAGATTAATACTGTAAACATGATGTAGCATGGATCTTCTGACACTCACCAGAGTTAACAGCTTTAATGATCTAGAACCAGGCCTATAGAAAGGTCACAGTATTGATTATACACAGTTCAGGTATCATTAATAGCACTTCAAAGCAAGTGAGCTAGTAGTTGACATTAGAAAGTAAACTTATCTTTGCTTTGAATCTTATGAAAAACTTATTAAAGGTTTCTAAAGTACCATTGTACGTGAGCAAATGAGTAATACTCTAGAGAACTCAGGTCAAATGTAAAAAAAATTCTCCCCAAGCCCCCACAGGAGACTGAAAAAATGCAACAATAAAGACCTCATTATGTATTCTTGAAGAGAAGCAAATTGTTACAACTGGAGTGTCATTGCTGACCATTTCTAATTATAAATTTAAAAAATACATATTAAAAAAAAAAAAACACAAGAAAGGCATTTAAATTAGGCAATATTACTTAAACCCTAGATCTGACAGTTGTCCTGCAAGGGCAGCGTATCCATGAAGAGTCTTTTTAACTGTATGCACAAAGTAGGAGTTTTGCTCATAATCATTAGATTGCTGTATAAATGCTGTGAAATATTGTTACAGTTCTTGAAACTGATATTTTCATAAAGAAAAACACAATAAAAAACAATTAGAATAGAAAATCTTGTCCAAGGTAAATGTTTTTATTAAACATAAGCACATATAAATCCATTATTCTCCCATTGGTAGAAGACAATGGTAGAATATGTGGGTATAATGTGAATCAACAATTCTGGCTGTATCTGTATTTCACCAAAGAGGCTGCATTGTATTGATTACTTCTTCACTAAATAGTTTTTGTTTTCTTCGCTCTGACAGATTTACACTTCTATTTTTTCTCAATCTGTATTTTACAACAGCTCAAATACAAGCATCCTACTTTTGCCTTCCCCATAGTTCACCAATGCTAACACTTCTATTTCCAGCACATCCTTTTGCCCACAGTGGATATCACGCAATGAAAAGTCTTAATCTTCCTAAACTCTGAAGCTGAGATTATATAACAGCATTCAGCTCGTGAGTGATTAATTTGTACAACGAAGGCTGGACAGAAAGTAATATAATTACAGTGATTGTCTGTGAGACCTCAAGAGGCAGAACCTTGCAAGACCTGAGTTTAACCTCATAAAAGATATAGCAGAGCCTCACAGGAGAGGATCAGGCAAAGCCAGAGAAGGCATCCACAAAAGAAGTGTCTTGATTGTTGTTGAACTGTTCTCTTTTGGCAAAATGAAAGTGATTTCTTATTTATTAAGTACTGACACAATGGTGCCAGCAGACATTTACGAAAAGTTGGGTAAAGTACAATAGCGGTTTTTCCTCTACTTTCGTACAGAGTATCAAGGGCAGAAGATAGTGAGAAAGAATAAGACTTTGATCACTACTTAGCAGCTCAAATGAAGCAATTACAATAGCAGGATTTGATTTTAGTCAGAGACCCAGAAATATAAATAAACAGTTTCCTTCTGGTTTATTTTATAGCTACACTCTATGATTTGTTCTAGTTTTTAATCTTCTTTCAGAAAAAAAAAAAAAAAGCTCCCGAAAGAAATGGCCACATAAGCTTTCTATTTTCTGTATTTTTGCTTCCATCTTGTGCAAAATAATGTTTTTGACTGCCAAGAAACTTGTAGGACAAAAGAAGAAGAAGAGTATAACAAAATATCAAAGTTCACATAAATGCTGTGAAGAAGTAGGCAGCCAACTGCTAGGGGAAAACAAAAAAAACAAACCTCCTTTGCCTAATTCTGCCCCCTCTTCCCAAGTCACAGTAAGTACTCAGTTATTATTAAGTATCGAAGAACTCACAGAAGTCCTCAGCCTCAGGATGAACTTCCAGAAAAAGCTCTTTAAAACCTGAAGTTGTTCATCCTTTTCTTTTGCTAACTTTTAACTTTCTAACATATAAAAACTACTTGCAGGCTAGAGCTACAGTTGCAAGCATCTAGTTTAAGCTCACTGGCCATGAAATAACACCTGTTTGCACCACATTCACAACTTGTTTTTTCTCCCCCCTTTGACTTGTTCTCCTACAACTCCTTCATCTGTTAGTACTTGTCTTGTACATCTCAATGAGGCACATATTTTCATTTGTTTCTTGATCATATTTTAGACTTTTCTCACCTTCCATTTGCAATGTTTTTCTCCCTCCCTATTTAACCGAACACTGACAGTTTCATAAACTTTGTAAGAGCTGCAAGTCTCCAATGTAGGAACATAATCTAAATGGGTTAATAAACACCTAGATGCAAACAGGTGACACACACTAGATAGACAGGAATGAACTGGGGTTGATAATCACCCTTAGAACGAGCATCTGCAATGTACTATGCAATAAGGATCCAGACGGAAGGATACTCCCATTCCTTACAGACAGAAAGATAAATTAGAAAGGCAATTCACAGTATTAAGAAAGAGGAGGTACCTCCAGCTTCTGTAATAGGTACAGAAGCTCTGCAGCTTTTCTCACATTTCATGTCTGACCAGCTTCCCATCCATCTGTTCCTGAGGACTTTACCTGATGCATTTTCACTGTATCTACCTGGCAGCGCAGGCGTCTGTTCATGCCTGGAGACTGTATAAAGCAGAAGTTGCCAAAGGGTCAGGTAGTACATCATTTGAGTTATCCAGTGGATTTTTCCCCTTAAGATGAGTCCTCTTCATCTATTTTACCTGCAACACCTCCCAAATAACTTGTATGATTCATGTTTTGTCTCCACCTGGCCCACACCTAGCACTTTGGTTATCTTGGTTACACTTCCATTAATGTGGCTACCTTGGGTTTTTGTTCCAGAAATGAGGCTTAGTCGTCATCACTTCTCACAGTTTGTGGGAACTTACACTGAGACCTTACTTCCTCATCAGCCTAAACAATACTGTAGGGTACC
Source organism: Tauraco erythrolophus (assembly GCF_009769465.1). Lineage (NCBI taxonomy): Eukaryota > Metazoa > Chordata > Aves > Musophagiformes > Musophagidae > Tauraco > Tauraco erythrolophus. Next base: position 50,519,239 of record NC_141468.1, read on the forward strand.
TCCACACCCCAGTCCCCAGATCGTGCCTCAGAGGGTTCTCCGACTGTACACTGCTGCAGCCTTTTACACTGCCTACAGTTTTCTCTTTGTTTAATTTACAGCTCACACTGCAAAGAAAACTCTCCTCTTAAGACCTGGTCCAAAACAACTGTCCTCCCTGATATCCTCGGGAATGGCGTAGCCATTCTACATTTCTAAGTGAAAATCCTGGGGGTAGGGGAGAGGGTAGAAACCAGAGAGCAGAAAAGCAGCCTCACCCTTACAAGAAAGGTGCCATTTACCAAATCGTTCTTGAACTTCTGCAGTTAAATTCCCTTCAGCTACAAAAACACCTATGCAAATAAGCAATGCTTGTGCACTCCCCCTCAACACAGCAGAGAGGCTGAGCAGGATGCTGCCACTTGTCATGCTTCATTAACAAGCTTATCTGCCTAACTCTGCTAAACTACACCTCAGCAGTCCTGGCTGCAGTCCCTGCATTTACCAAGGTGTTGTTAATAAATTAGTCAGAAGAGTGGAGTCTGCACTGGAGTCGTAGAGAAGCTAATTTGATTCCTCCTTATTTTTAATATTGATCATTCCTTGGAAAAGAAAAATAAAACCAAAAATTTGGTGTTTCTGTAGGCCTGGTTGAGTTTGTAGTGTTAGCAGTTCAAAAGACTGGGAGTTTTGTGTTTGGTTTTCTTAGCGGGTTGACCATTAATATTAGGAGATTATTCAGAGGTAATATTCAGTTATACCGTATTTACATCACCTTGCAAGAGCAATATTCGCTAGGATGTGTAATGTCTCTCCCTTAGAAGAAAGAATTTCTTCTGACACTTACTATTAATCATACTTCCAGGACATGACTGAGCAAGCTATGATGAGCAGGCTCTCTCCTGGACAGTAATCCTCCAGGAAGTAACTGAAAGGTAAATTGGAAATATAACTTGTGTTGCTATTGAGCTATAAACGCATGCGAAGAATCATTCCTACTTCAATGCTTTAGTAGCTGACAAATTTCTTTTATGAGCAAGCACTAGCAAGAAGGATTGAGCAGGGAACCTGACAGAAGACAGCTGCTTAATCTGCCAGAAAAAATGAATCTAGTTTAATCCATGTTATTTGTTTTACAAGCAGCAAACTGTTACGCTGCAAAAGCCCAAGAGGCTAAAATGATCTCTCAGCAGTTGCCTACTGAATGTAGAAAATCTTCATCCATGAAATCTAAATCATTTATCCATTTAAATGGATAATATTGAACTTATTTTTTTGTGGCAAAAAACTGTTAAAGAAATTTTTCCATGTTACAACAACATATTTTGAGGGTTTTTTCCCCTGTGCGTTATTTGCTCTTCGTATTTGCCTGTAGGAGACAGCCTGTGCTGTTTGACTGGTGTGCTCAACTCACAGCATAGTTTGCAGACAGGTAGAGAGGCCAATTAAAAGCACAAAATAAAAAGTAACAAAACCCCAAAACGCTGAGTGTTTCCACAGGGGTTAGTTTTTTCAGGAAGCCTTCAAGTCCCTTAAAACCAGAACATTTAAGCGAAGGCCACAGATAGTTTTATAGGCTTCTGAGGCAAAACTCTTTGAGCAAACTAAGGACATTTTGTCTTCTCCTTACTATTTGCTCCTCTGGTAACCTGCAGTTGGAGTGTGTAGTTGTGGGAGGAAGGTAGGGGTCACACTGATGACAAAGAGGACAGGTCTCTGTGGGGAAGACAGTACCTCCCTGCCTCTCTTGGAGGGCTGCAGGTGCAGTGTGCTCACCGAGTCCCAGACCAAATTTCAAGCTGTGCTCCTTTGGGGGAAGCCTGATTGCAGCACGACTGCCTGCCTGCCTTGCAGGGCTCAGAAAGAAAAGGTAAAGGGTAACAGCTCCTTTCCTCAGGTGAAGACACAGGTTTTGTTTCCTCTTCAAGATCTGCAGCAGCCGTAGGCACTCAGTTAGAAACATCTGGAGGAAATATTTTTCAGAGATTACAAGGTTTGTATATAAAGGCCTTAAACAATTCTAAGAAGCAGCTAATGTTTGTTGATTTGAAATGATTGAAAAACTGCTTCAGTACTCATTTTCAAAATAATCCTTCCTTTCCAGCTCAAAGGAAGTCTTCTGAGTAAACATGTCACCAGGGAGTGCTTGTCACAAAACCTCTGCCCAGGGTCACTCTCCTGTAATGTCTCTTGGCAGAGCTGGTGAAGCGAGTGCTCCTTCTCTGTCTCAGCTAAGGCTACTGAGATGAGCAAAGCCCTGCTCTTTATGTTGTTTAAGTTAAAGCGCCGTACTCAGGCTGCAGCCGAGTGAGGCAGCACTAACAGGCTGCCCTGCATGCCAAGCTGAAGGGCAGGGGGAATATTTTGAAGGGTATGAGAAGTTAGAAAATGCTGTCTCACTCAAATGTGGTGACGACCAGTTCTCATAGTTTGAAGATTAGCTGGAAACCATTTCAGAAAGTTGTCAACAACTCTTCTCTACGAATGGCATGGTTATTACAGTCAGTCAGTTGTGAAGTACATGGCAAGAGTCAAAAATGCCCATTATGCTTCCTTCTAAAAGAAGGAAAAAAAAACGTTTACAGTTCTCTTCCTCTTCATCATCCTCTTCATCCTCTTCGTCGTTGAGTTTTATAATGGCTGGAGGGTGAATGGGTATCATAATGTTCTCTGGATTTTGGATTGATTTTTGACCTTGTGCTGGATGCAGCAAAACAGTTTCAGTACTGGGGCGGCATTTTCTGAGAGCCGGGAAATGCAACTGACTGAAAGAAAAATGATGAAAAACAGTTGAGTCTGTTTGCATTGTTCAAGCTGAGCACTTTGCAACTAGAGAGAGAATCAGGATTCTGTGCATCCCATTAAAAATATTGCAATTGGATATGTTTCCCAGTTTAGAAGCAGTAAGAGAAACATGGGCATTTCTTTTATTCCAGTTGTTGTTACTGGAAGGATATTTTTGTGGGTTTACTTTCACTAGCAAAGAAAATATTTTTACTCGTTGTTACTGGGAGGTAGAAAAAGTCCATTTATAGTGCAAGGTTTGCCATGTTTGAACCTTTCAACGAAAGCGAGGAGAGTTTACACCAATCCTGACAGAGGTACGTATGGCCAGAGTCACTCAAGCTCCACCTGAAAGGAAACAACAGTATAAAAACGGCTAAAGAGAAGGGAGTGTTGTTGGGCGAAGACCTGCATCGGAATGTCTGGGATCAGTTGACGGGCTGGACCTCTCTTCTGGCCCCCACGGGGACGGCTGTTGGGTAAGAGCTCTGCGTTAGGTGCCCTTGGTTACTAACATGTCGTGAGCTGTTAGAACTGGTCCGTGATCATTCCAGTTTGTGCGTTGTTGCAAGTCTGTTTTCGCAGTCGGTACCCGTGAGCGGCTGTCTCTGAACCTGTATCCTGTCACGAGCATATGGAATAAAGTTTGTCATCTATAAACATGAGATTCCGGTAACTTCAGCAATTGGTACAGGGGAGATAAGGGATTTGACCCAGTGTCGCTGCCCGTGAGGGTCCCTGAGCGGATCAGACGATCCCGCTGCGACACAGCGGTCTGCCCAGAGGGGTTTGTCCCGGTGACGCTGTCAGCGTGCGCCTGACAGACCGGCCAAATTGTAAAGGGTTCGAGGTGACCCCCCTTCCCCTAAACGGGGTGTGACAGGCGGGTCGGGTACGCGGGTCTCGTCTTTCCTGGGAAACTGGTAGACTGGTCAGCTCCGGAGGTCGCCCCGCGGGCCGAGCCCGGGTGAGACCGGGAGGCGGCTGTCCTGAGGGAGGCGAGCCCGGCCCCAGAGAGGTGCCCGCCCCGCACACGGCGCGAGCCGCCGCTGTGGGAAACGGAGCTGCCGCGGAGCTGCCTCGGAGCGGCGGAGCCAGCGCCTCGCTGAGCGCTTCCGGGGAGCGGCGCCCGGCCCGGCCCCGCCCGTCCCGGCCCGCCCCGCCCCGGAGAGTCGCGGCGCTGCGGGCGGCTCCGGACTGCATTTCCCGTCGCGCCCCGCGGGCGCGGGCTGGCGCAGGCGCAGTTGGGGCCGGGCACGTGGCGGGCGGCGGGGGCGATGAGGCGGCGGTGCGCGGTGCAGCGGAAGGTGCCGTGTCTGTTCGTGACCGAGGTGAAGGAGCAGCCGTCAGCCAAGCGGGAGGGCCAGGTGGCCGGGGTGGCACGGGGCCGGGCGGGCGGGAGGGAGGGAGGGGGGGCCGCAGTCCCCGCGGCGGTACCGGGCCCGGGCCCGGGCGGAGCCGCTGGGCCGCGGTCAGCGGCGCCGCACGGCGGGGCAGAGCTTGGGACACCGGGCAGCAGCACCGACCGCCGGCGTGAGACCCGCCCGGCCCGGCCCGGCTGCGCGGCGGGAGCAGCCGAGCGGTCGAGTTGGGCCGCAGCTCTTGAGCGAAAGGCCGGTGGAGGGTGTCGGTAGGGCCGGGTCGGTCGTTTGGGTGCCGTTTCAGCTCTGTCCCACTCTTTTCGTGCCAGGGGCATCCAGGTGTTCAGCCGCATGTCGTGTTGCTTTTTCTGAGCGTAGGGAACAGTCATGGCAAGGGGTGAGGCCGCTCCAGCATGACCGCACTGGGAGCTCGTGTCCAGCCATCCTGCCGTGTCCCCTGTGAGCCTTGTGGGGAAAAGTGAACTTGTCTCTCTTTTTTTTTTTTCCTTTTTTTTTTTTGTATTCAAAGGCTCTGACAGAAGAATTCGTTTGAGGCTGTAGAATGTGGAATAGTTACCAAGGGGGAAGTAATGGAGCCCAGTCAAAGTAATTTCTTCCCGAGATGTAAAAGGCAGTGTCGGGACAGATTGGGGTGGCATTCTGCCGTTTAGCTGTAGACCTGCAGCTACTGCTGTGTGTTGGCTGCGTATTGAACTTGAATCCATCTGGGTGACTTTCTCCTGTTGGTGTTTGACTTGTGGACAGAAGATCTGAAATGATTTCCAAACTGTCAGTTACTCGGTTGTTCAGCTCTTGGTGCCAACACCATCTCGGTGATGGTCATCTAAGGGCACCTTCCTACATAGCTGTTCTCTTCCTTCATATGGAAAACGCTGACAGGGGATTAGATCTGGAACTGGCGTATTGTTTTTTTTTTCGTTTTTCAGAGTGCAGGCAAGGATAATGCAGGGGATTACGACTGGTAGAGGAGAAGAGGGCTGGTGGTGGGAAAACCACCAGGACTGCTTTCTCAGTACCCTGAAAATGTTCTTTTTCATGTAATCTTCCTAAAATCTTCACATAAGCTGTGTGTTACGGGTACAGATCTGCTGACTAACGTATCAAAGAGCCACATAATGTAACGAAAACATGTAGAAGGTTCTCATTTTATGAATTCCGAATTGTGTTTTGCGACTTTTGCAAGAGAAGGACTTGCGTTGTGTTTTGCTTGCAGAAAGAGACAGTGACCAGCTTGCAAGTCAGAGTGGACTGGGGAGAGAGGAGGGAGGGGCGTTGGTTACACAGGAAAGTGTGTGAATGCACAGACAACTGATGACATGTTTGCAGTGAAACTGTTGCAGAAGTGCTAGCTCTGGAAGCCTTCCTAGAAATTTGGACTAGTTGTGGCTGGATATTTGTTTCAGACCCCCGAATCACTGATTTCTTTGCTCTTTTTAAGCGGAAGAGTGTGTAGTTGGCAGCACTGCTACTGAGTGTTTAACACTGGGATGCTTTTTCCCCTTTGCTTTCCAGTGGTCTGTGTGATGCACTAATGTGGTGCTGTTGACTTTCAGCTCCGAACTGCAAGCTCGGAGCAGCTAGGCATGATGGATTTCTGTTGCTGTCGTCATACAGAAAGGCACATGTCTAAATTTCAATAGGATTAGTGATCATGGAGGTAATGTGTAGTACTGGCCTTGCAGAGGCGAGCTGTAAGGAGCAAGCATCCCTGGGAGAACAAGGCAGCAACGTAGTTTTGAGGAGGGTTTACAATACCTGTTTCTTTTCAGCCGTTTAAAGTTTTGTCCACTGAAACTATAACTGGAAAGGCGTTAGAGGCTGATGTATACAATGCAATTCCTACTGAAAGGGTGTATGGAACCGGTTGTTGTGTAACTAGCGATGAAGGTGATGAGAAGGATCCATATGCAGATTTCTCATGCTGCCTACAAGCCATGTTTCCTTAGTTTTCACTTTTATTGTGTGATTTACTGGATTACAGCTGTTGTGAAAATTTCCTGTTAGTAAATCTTCCTTACGCACTTGCACTTGTATGACAGAGGGAGTCTGATTTCCTTGGGAAGGATGAAAAGAAGTATGGAGGTGGGGAGGAAAGGAGAAGACTGTGGTTTGTTGCATCAGTGGATTTCTTGCCTTTACTTGAAATTGTGAGGAAACTTTGTTTTAAACTAGGCGAGATTCTACAAATAGATGCTTAGATTCATATACAGTAGTTAATGTCTGAACGTAAGTAGTGTCTCTGGATATAAAATTTCTCTAGTGGCAAATGAGAATTCTTCTCTTGCCTTTTCTGTTGTTGATTTCAATATGGAGTATGATTACCTCAGTTAGGTGCTGGGTTTATCCCCCTGGCAACTGCAGGACAACCGTATGCTGGAGGTTGGAGGACCTCTGCTATGAAGACAGGCTGAGAGAGTTGGGGCTGTTCAGCCTGGAGAAGAGAAGACTCCAGGTTGATCTTCTAGCAGCCTTCAGTAGCTAAGGGGACCTACAGGAAAGCTGGAGAGGGGCTTTTTCCAAGGGCATGTCATGATAGGACAAGGGGTAAAGGCTTTAAACTGAAAGATGGCAGATTTCGATTGGATCTAAGGAAGAAATTTTTCACTCAAAGGGTGGTGAGGCACTGGAACAGATTGCCTAGGGAAGCTGTGGATGCCCCGAGCCTGTTCAAGGCCAGGTTGGATGAGGCTTTGGGCAAGCTGGTGTAGTGGAGGGTGTCCCTGCCCATGGCAGCGGGGTTGGAACTTGATGATCTTGGAGGTCTCTTCCAACCCAAACCATTCTAGGAGTCTATGATTTTTTATATGAGCAAGGCTGGATCAAAAACGCTCAGGACTTATTTTCAAGTACTGTTAGTTTCAAGCCGTGGGGGAATCTGTCATGCGGTGAGTATGTGAACACACAGAACTGCAATCTTTAGGGCCTCACTGCATGAAATGTTGAGGATCCTCATTTTCCTATGATTCCTCTTTGAGGTCCTAATGACAGACAAGCAAACAGAAGAGGACTAAGTTATAAAACAGGGGATGCATCTGTCATCTGGGAAGCACTGGCATTTTTTTATTACTTCTGTGGATCTTGGTGCCTTTGAAGCTGTGAAAGGAAATCTTACATATTCAAGTATCCCTCTTGCCAGTCTTCCTCTCAGTCTTTACCCAGTCTTTTATACTTTACTATACAACATGTGGAAAAGCGTATTGTGGTTAATAAAGAGTTTTGTTGAGAAGTGAGTTCAGTTCTCAGCACAGCTCTGCTGCCCTGCTAAAATGGCAAAATCTCAAGATCAGAGTCGGAGCGATCCCGCAGACATCCGAGCAACAGCTAAAACCTCTCGGAATCTGCCCTTCACACCAAAGTAGCTCCTTGCTAGAATGCATTCCTGTTGCTGTTTCCATTAAAAGTCCTCTGAAACGGCTGCGTAAAACAAACAGAATTTATTCAAATTAGAAATTATGCCTTAAAACATAGTCTATAAAAATCACTTCAACTGTCAAAGTTTTGTACCAGATTAAATTTAGTGAATATAGGGAATATTGAATCAGGTTGGAAAGGTTGTGTTGTATTTCCTGTGTATAGGTTTTGGAATTTGCAATTGTAGCATCCTTGGATTTCCCAGCTGACAGATTTCTATTTCAAGTCTACGTATCGTTCTTCTTTTCCATTCACTGCCGTGTCTTCTTGGCTCTGTTTTCAAAAGAGACATACAGAAAGAACGTTTAGTTCACGATCTATTAGAGTAAACGATGTGCTCTTTCAGAAAGATTTAGAATGAAACTTCCAGGGCGAGACACAAGACAGAGGTTCTAATCTCTGCTTTCAATACAGCTGTGAAACGCATTAACGATCCTTAGGGCGTCTCGTGACTGTTGTGTAGCCGGAGTCCTTTTATGAAGCTGGACCTCAGCTGGTCTTGTTCGGCTGCTGCCGGTGCTCCGCGAGCGGTCCGACAGAGGGACAGGGAGATCACAGTGCTGTAGTCCCTGCTGGGCTGTGCCCAGTGCTACAAGCCAAAACCCGCTTCCTGTAGCTCCTCACTTTGAAGGCAGGTGCATCTTTTGCTTTCCTATCAGTAGTACTGTGAGTAATTGGAAATCACATGCTCGTTACACGGCCAAAAGTACATGTCTGCAAACAAAACTATTCACGGCTCTTTCGGACTACTCGGCATTGCTTAGAATCCTGTGGGTTTGGGCAGGGGAAGTTTTAAGAGCACTTTTACATTTTCTCGGTGGGGAGAGACATGCGCTCTTTCTAAAAAGGCTGAATTGTGAAAATTTCTGTCAAACGGTTACCTGAATGGTTGTTTTTGACTTAAAGACCGTTTTGCGTGTGGTTTCTTTTCCTCCAAGTCGGTGCGTTGTAAGATCCTGAAGTACATTTGTCTATAGAAAAAACACATACATGGTTTCTCAGTTTCAGCTACGGTTTCAGGACAGACTCTCTCACTCTGATAGGTGAGCAAAATGTGACATTTGCTGAAATATCAACGAAGGCATCGGATGAATCGTAGATGATCCCTGAAATCGAAGCGAGTATGAAATACAGACTTTCCCTCTAGTACTTTCAAGATCATTTGGAATGTTGCAGCGTTTCTGTCAGGCATGCAGGCTCTTGCAAATGAGGCCATTCTGCCAGGGGCATCCTTGACTTAACAAAAGTCAGTGTTCCCTGTTGGAAATCTTCCCTAAGGCATCGATTGCTTTTCAATTAAAAGAATCCGTAATCCAGTCACCTGTTTTATCTCTGTGGTGACAGCACTAGATGCAAGGCAATAGGATGGGTTTGTGCTAGACAATTGATTTTGCATCTGAGTGTGCTGCCTAAGACTAAGCATTTGGTGTCAAACGTGTTTCAAACTCATTAGTATGAGAACTCTGCTTTCCGTTCGGTCTGGCTGAATTCCATGAACTCAAATCGTGAATTCCACTAAATTTTCCAGTTTACACACAACGTGTAAGTCTTACCGCAGTTTTCTGTTTGCGTACAAAATCTCCTGTTTGTGTCAAGCTGATTCTTTTCTTTGGAGCATTTGCCACCATGTGGCTCCGGTACGGCTGAAAAGAAAGGTCGTGAAAATGGTGATGGTCCGTTCTTATGACAAAAGTGCTGACCACCTTTATTTTGAAATGCTCTATCCCTTTTTAACTTGGAAATTTGAGAAGACATATTCCTCATGTTAGGAAGGTTCTGTCTGGAATCTCTATGCCAATCTGTCCAACCTTTAATCAAGCAAACATTGGAAGCAAAAAGAAGAAACCTGCAACTATCTTCCCTGAGATGAAGCAGTGATGTTGGGATTCATTTCACACCGAACCTTACTCATGTGAAAGTAGGGGTTACTCTGTGTGAAGGAGGTTCCTTTTATTGGAAATTCAGGCAGGGAGGCACCTCAGGAATGAGATTCAACCTGGCTTAAGAAAGATGAGTGAAACTGGCGAGAGGAAATTAGTCCATTTAGGACTATTTAACTTATTTACCCCTACGTTTCTTGATCAAGTGACAGATGAGAAAACACCATGATTAAGAGTAGCTGTGGAAACGGAAAGTAGAAAAGGCAAAAAAGTTTGCAATAATGAAAATAATCATAGATCCATCATAATCAAACTCCAGTGAAAAGCCAGTTGTGTGAAAATACCCTGCAAAGCAAGGGCAATTCCTTCATCCCCTGCTGGGAGGGAAGAAGTTGAACGAGAAAGTTTCTTTGGGAGGAAACAGAAATTGTACTGCAGAACTATTTCTACTTCTACTGCTATCTATAGTTAGAGTAAGAGGAGAAATTAAAGGTGGACTCTTGTGAGGTTTACTAGATATTTCTGCAGATAAATGACATAAAAGGTCTGTAACTAGTGGGGGTCAGTATATTCGTGCACTACATCGCGTCACTGCGTTCCTTCCTCTTTGCTGGGCAGAGAAACGAATTCCTGCTGGGAAGGCGGCTACGTTCTTGTGCTGAACGTTCTGTCTGCCGAACTGTAAAGCTCCCTAAAGCTTTACAGTTCTGGGTGTGGATCCTGCTGCCATGTGTTTGTGAAGGTGCTGCTGGATCGAATTTACTCTTGCCATATTTAGGCCTAAATAACTGAATGTTTACCTGCAGGGACAAAATGGAAAGCCGTGCAACGCAGACAGGCATATTCGAGTCATTTTTAGAATCCTGTTAAGCAGGAACTCACCTGTAGTTCCGTTGAGGTTTGGCTCTTGTTTGACAGAGGGTGTCCGATAGACTACATATGCTGATCTTCGCGGTTCTGGAGGGTTGAAATTAGTCTTCCTTCCCGTTCTTTCATCTTGACCTTGACCTCTTGTTTGTAACTTGGCTTTCCTTTGGGTTTATAATTTGAATTCCTAAAAGCGAAAAAACAAGCTTAGAACGCTGTTGTGCTCTTACTCCAAAATCAACATAGTACGGGACTGGAGGCTGGAAGACAAGACTGAAAACTTGTTCTTTCTGCATAGTCCATTCCAGATACGGATTGCCCATGTTGATGCTAAGAATAGAAGATTGCCTGGTTGGTACTAAGGCATGTAACTGTTTAGTAAATAAAATGAATAAGCCAACTGTTTTCCTCAAAATAGCTTTGAGAAAATACCTACACTCAAAACTTCAGTGTAATCCTGGCTATGGAAAAGCATTAAACAAAGCAAGGGCATCCTTTCTTCCTCTGCTGGGAGGAAAAAAAGGTTGAACAATAATGATTTCTTGAGAGGAAACTGAATTCTACTGCCAAACCACTTCTACTGCTATTGCTATCGATAGTTAGAGTAAAACGATAAGTTAAAGGGGAACATTCCGAGGTTTGTTAAATATTTCCACAGAAAGAATGACATAAAGCTGCTGTAAGTAGTGGGGATCGGTATAGTTGAGCACATCAATGCATCACTGCATTTGTTTCTCTTTGTGGGGCAGAGGAATGACTCCTGCTAGGAAGGTGGCTCTGTCAGTGTTCAGGAATATTCTGACTGCTTTCTGTCTGTGGATCCTGCTGCAATCTACTGGTGAAAATGCTGCTGGATCAAATCTACTCTTGCCCATGTTTAGGCCTAAATTACTGAGTGTTCACCTGCAGGGACAAAACGGAAAGCAGTGCAAGGCAGACAGGCGTATTTGAGTCATTTTTAGAATCCTGTGTAAGCAGGAACCCACCTGTAGTTCCGTTGAAGTTTGGCTCCTGTTTGACAGTGGGTGTCCGGTAGACTACATATGCTGATCTTCGCAGTTCTGGAGGGTTGAAATTAGTTTTCCTGCCTGTTTCTCTCACATAATGAATAGAAGAGGCAGTTCCATCATCCATCCTTTGGCCTCTTTGTTGGTAACTTGGTTTTACTTTGGGGTTTGAAGTGTGACTTCCTGAAGACGAAAAACAAACCACAAAGTTGTACTGTTACTTAAAACTTTGACCTGCTGCAGGAGATTGGGGGATATACACCAGATTAAAAAAGTTTCTTCTGGATAGACCTATGAAAATCTGTTCAGTTATTTTAATTTTCCAGAAGATGTTCAGCAATGAGATGCCAACTTTCAAGTCTATTACCTCCGTTCTCAAAGGATCTGCGATCTGTTCTGGAAGACTCTCTGTTGGTCCTCTCCTTCCTGAACCTTTTCCTTCTCTTTTTGTGTTATTCTGGTTTATTTGAGTTGTATTCCATCACCTGGAAAGGCAACAGGAAGAATGTGTTGGCTGCTTGTGCGTAAGCCCAGTGAATGGCACGGCTGTTCCCTTCCTCCCACCTGTGTGAGACAGGGATTGGTTTAGTGCCATTTGCTTTCGCCTCTGGGATTTTCTTCTTCCTTCTCTTTGTTAGTTATGTGGATCCTGTCTGGCATTAATGATGTATAGCTCCGATGCTCTCTCAGAAAATACCACGATACACAGGATGAAGACGACTATGGCTCCAAAGTAAAGAACCAGCTACAAATTACCCGCTCGTTCTTTAGCTTCTCACTTTTAGTGAATGATATGAGGAAATAAGAGGAAGTACCTAGGTGGTGCTAAATCCTGTCGTAGTTTGATGAATAAAAATGAATAAGCCAACTGTTTTCTCCAGATACCTTTGCCGGTTACAGTATTAGGTGAATTTCTTGGCTCTTCAGAAATCCATTTCTTTTCCTTTACTTCTTTACAGCGATGGTTCTTTGCCGGCTCCATGTGGTTCGTTTCTGAGGGATTAAGAGAACGCATAGTTTACTTTGAGAAAGCACGCAACATTTTCTTCTGCAAAAACGCTGCGGGTGTTTTGGAAAGCCAGCTCCCGCTTCGTGCACAGGTCTTCTTGGGTGAAACGTGGTTTACATGGTAATTACTCTTTCAGTGTCGTTCCCTGAAAGGAAACGGAAAGTGCTGTGTTTCCTCTAGCAGAGGAACTCTTGAAAGCAAACTCAGGTTATGGGTTAGTTTAAAGCCAAAATCTCTCCCTTTTTTCTTTTTACTCCAAAACAGCAAAGTAATAATCAGGTGACGATTCAGCTCCAGTAACCCAATGGATACATTTTCTACGCTACCGAATGGATTCTAGAATTCCTCTGGGAAAAGGATGAAGCCTATCCCTCGAGGTACTTAGGTGTAGGTGTTTTAATTGCTGGATGTGACTAGATGTTAAGTACACTTGATGGAGTGTTAACGCTCCTTCCTTGGCCGTGTTTTACTGGTTGTGTTAAGGCCCGAGTTCTGTGAGACGCACCTACAGTCAAATCTGTTTTACTTGATGGAAAGCGCACGGCGTGTCACGTGGTCAAACATGCGGGCGTGAAAGATTTTGGTAACTCAGGGACTGATCCTGCTCACATTGAACCTAACAGGATGCAAACCGGCTAAAAGAAGCACAACTGGACCATAACGTACAGCAACTGTTGTTGTCTTGCAGTGAAGGAAATGACACTGCTAATGGGAAATGGCACTCCAGATTGGTTTATGCAAAATAGAGAGGTCCACCGCGCTTGCAGAGGAACAGAAATGATCTCATCTGAAAATTAGGAAACAGATCATAATGAAGTACCTTTCCCAGTGGAGCAGTCTGATGCAATTGTTTTTCTTTCCCGAGGCAGGGCCGCGCTTCTTTTCTCTTCAACAAATGTGTTTCCTCTGTGCCACAGAACAATCGGCTCCTATAGGAAAGGAGTCTCACAGTTATCTCTGCTCAGGAGCATCCTGAGAAATGTGAACAATGCAAAGAGTCTCTTATAATTACGCGACGTTTTTAAACGGAAATGAAAACAAAAGTGCGAATCGATTGTTATCAGCATAGAGGCTGCTTCCTTTTTTTTAGTATAATCCGAAAACATGCAGAATCATAAACAGTGGTTTGAGCACTGAGGCAAGAGCCTCTAGAACATAAAGATGAATATGAAATGGTGAAGCTTAATGTGTGCGTATTCAGTTATTTTATTTATGCTCTATGGCACATGCTGTCTTTTATTGTCAGTAGATTAAAAAAGTGGAGACACGTAGCAATGTGTAGCAATGAGAAACCAATGCTCAAGCTATTACCTCCATTTTCAAAATGATCTGCAATCTGTACTGGGATACTCTGTGTTGGTCCTCTCCTTCCTGAACCCTCTCCTTCTCTTTTGTAGGAAGTGTATTCTCAACACCTGGAAAGGCAACAGAAAGGATGTTTAGCCGCTTGTCGGTAAGCCAGTGTGTGAGTCTCTGTATATGCATCTATGGGGGAAAAATGAATGAAATATTTTAATGCTCTTTGCACATGCTGTCTTTTATTGTCAGTAGATTAAAAAAGAGGAGAGGAGGGGCATCCTATGTAATGGTTTCTCCCTGTAACAGCAATTTTGAAAATGGCAACCATTGCCCAAGAAGATGCTAATACTTGCCTTTCTGCAAGCCTTGCTGCTGACTTCCAAAGGTACCAGCTCCTTTGGCTGAGGTGGAGACAGAGGTTTGTTGATTGGAGTTCAGGAGGATGCTGAATCCTGTAATACTCCCCTAAACATAGCCCCGGAGGGAAAAAAAATCCCAAGTTTACTTATAGTGGCAGCATTGCTGTTTAGGAAGGAGTGACTGAATTCATATTACCAGATTTGTAGCATATTTCCTTTATTGCTCTTTCCTCTCTAGATCTTCAGCCGTCATAGGCACCCAGTTAGAAAACACAGCTGGAGGAAATATTTTTCAAAGATTACAAGGTATGTATATAAAGGCCTTCAACAATTCTTAAGAGTCAATGCCATCATGAATTTCATTTTGGTCACAGGTGGGTTTTTTCTGACTGCAACCTCTGACTCTGCATGGAAAAACAATTCCTTAATTCTAGGTGTTTCCAAGTGCAATGGAAGTAACTCTCCTGTAATGTCTCTTGGCAGAGCCAGTGAAGCGAGTGCTCCTTCTCTGTCTCAGCTAAGGCTACTGAGATGAGCAAAGCCCTGCTGTTTATGTTGTTTAAGTTAAAGCGCCGTACTCGGACTGCAGCCGAGAGAGGCAGCACTAACAGCTGCCCTGCATGCCAACCGGAAGGGCAGGGGGCAAGTGAAAAGCAGCTTGGGGCTACTTGAGAGCTGGCACAGCAATTTGCGGGGTGCACGCATGCGAGTAGGTCGTTCTCCGCTTCGACTCTCTGGGAATGTGGGATTCATTCCTTCCCTGGGAATCTCTAATCTCTGGTGAGATAGAGTCAACGGTTAACTGCGTTTCTAAAATCTCTCTGTCTGTATATAATAACATGTACACGTACACATTCCTTGAACTAGTGAAGAGTGTTGTGTGGATTCTCTTCGTGAGATTAAGAATAACTTTCTGTAACAAAAGGAGACTGCCTATAGGGTTTAGGAAATGCCTTGAACAACTTAACTGAAGTTAGTCCTGCAACTCTCTTTGTGAACAAACCTGTGACTTCACCTTCGGTGAGGAGTGCGTACAGCCCCTGTGCAACAGTTTGTTTCCTAGCAAGAAAGGTACCTCCTCAACCTGAAATTTCGTGCCCTAATTTTGAGACATTTGAAGAGTATTTGATGGCCATCTGGACCATGGATCACATTTTAGACTCTATTAATTGAAAACGAGGGAAAATGCTGCCTCGCTCAAATCTGGTGACTACCAGTTTTGTAGGTTTGAAGATTAGCTGGAAACTTTCAAAAACTTGTCACGACCCTTCCCTAAGAATGGCATGGTCATTACAATCAACTGGTGGTGAAGTACATTGCAAGAGTCGAAAATGCCCACTCTGCTTCCTTGTAAAAGAAAGAAAAAACATATTTACAATTCTCTTCCTGTCCGTCGTCCTCCTCATCCTCTTCATCATTGATGTTTATAATCACGGGTGGGTGAATGGGTGTCACAATATTCTCTGGATTTTGGATTGGTGGTTCGATGTGCTCTTCGCTGCACAATCTGTTGTTTGGACATCCTGTGGCAATGGGGCATCTGCAGAAAAGAACCTGACATTTAGTTTACCAGGAAGGATCTAGATTGTCAAATCCATCTTCAGACCAGCAGATACAGTTTTGAAATCGTTGTCGTATTGAAGGAATCGTTAAATGGAGAGATTGTGCCTTTTGGGCAAATCTTCTGCAGAGGTTGGCAGAAGAGCATCTTCTTTCTGCAGAACGTGTGGAAAAAAAAGGGTACTGGCTCCTCGGAACAGACAGATGAGGCACTGCTGAGTAAAGCCTTTTGGAAAGAGGAACATTTTGGTCATTCTACGATTCTACGTAAAAAAGGCTGGCTGTCTCTTCCAGCTGGTGGATTTGAGTCCGTAAGCTGCTTTTTTGCAATCCCTTTTAAGGCATTGACAGCACAGGGAAACGTGATTAGTTAATACGTGGGCTGAAGTGAGTACCTAAGGTTAGGACCCCACCTGGGAAAATATTTTAAGCAGGCTGGATAATAGGCAGGCCCGTATCACTCCCCACGGCATCCGCTGTGAGGAATTTAGCAGTGTTAAGCACAGGACTACCCATTTTTAGCTTGTAGACTTTTTTCCCTATCAAAACGTTCTGAATCTCAACTCTCTTTACTGTACAAAATGTAGATTTTGAGAAAGAATAGGAAGTTCATGAGAATCCTTTGCACTTAATTAGAAGAAAATCATGCAAGATGTTCTTTCCTTCACAATGTGTATCTGCCCCTGATGTTTGCAGCAAAACTGTTTCAGTACTGGGGCGGCATTTTCTGAGAGCCGGGAGATGAACTGACTGAAAGAAAAGTGATGAAAAACAGTGAGTCTGTTTGCATCGTTGAAGCTGACCACTTTGCAACTAGAGAGAGAATCAGGATTCTGTGCATCCTGTTAAAAATATTGCAATTGGATATGTTTCCCAGTTTAGAAGCAGTAAGAAAAACATGGGCATTTTCTTCTCTTCCAGTTGTTACTGGCAGGACGTTTTTGAGGGTTTACTTACCCTAACGAACAAATTGCTAAGAAAATTTTTACTCACTGTTACTGGGAGGGAGGAATAGTCCATTTATGGTCCGAGGCTTGCTATGTTTGTAGGCACAAGTAATCTTCACACAACCTGATGGTCGCATTTCCCAGAAACAAGGAATGTTGCTGTATTTCTGCTGCAGGAGAAAACAGTTTTCAGCTATTGTAAAGGGAACCAAAAAAAGGACTAAATGGATGTGTACGTGCTACGCTCCTGCAAACGTACGAGTAAGATTCTGGGGGACTCAGCTCTGGTAGTTTAGAACATTTGAAGTTATCTTTCAAGTTGTCTTAAGCTCAGTGGAGCTTTCATGATGCGAAGCTGTTCCCAGGTGGGAATAGGAGTAAAGCAGTCTGCCTACTGTCCTGCAGACTTGTCACAATGTGCTGGGAAGACAAAATGTCTAGGAGTCACTTGGTTGTGCCTTGGGTGAGTTTCCTTGCCTGCAGGATGGGCTGATCAGGTCATTCTCAAAGGAAACGTGCTGTGCGAGTGCAAATCTTACACTCGCTCACTCCTGCTGTTAAAGGACAGGGGTCTATAGAGGAATAAGAAAGAAAACCCAGGAATATTCCCAACAAAAACTGAAAACCTAAAAGTTTGGGATTCGATGGTCGGAGACCACTCTCATTACACTGCTCGCACCATCTCGCAGCTCTGTTTAGAGATGACAAAGAAAAGCCTAAGAGGAAAAAAGGAATCCCTGCGTGGAGTTATTTAATTATCGCTGCTTTACTCATACATAATCTCACACTGCTGCTGTCCCGCTGCCGGTCAGCGTGCCGCCAGCTAAACAGTCTGCACAATATTGCAGAGAGAGCACTTGCACAAGAAGTCACTTGTGTTAGTCCTACTTCAAATTAGTTTTCTGTATCTCTGCCTTAATAGAGGTCACAGATTTGAGCATCATCCTCAAGCACACAATAAACTCATCGTTCCAAAGAGGCAAGAGGTCAGGACCATAATCCTGAAGAAACCAACTCAGGTCGATATCCTGGATATGAACTACGTCCCAGCTGAGAGCTGCAAATGCCAGGTTGCTGATCGTTTCTTAACGAGTTTCTGTCTGATTTTTTGAAGGAATGCAAAGGCACACTTGAAAATATTGGACAATTTGGAGGTCATTTTCACCCAGTTCCAGACATGAACAGCTGGATCTCGGAGCAGCATCTCTAAAACGTGCCACTGTTGGACTGTAGTCAGTGCAACTGGGCCATGCCCTGAGACGCGCTGGTGTCTGGAGCCAGAGCCCACCTCTGAGACGTGAACGCCGAAATCCCCGAGGCTAGAAGGGGTGCGATATCAAAGAGCCCTACGCCCAGCCCTGGAGTTGTACCAGATGGAACAGAAATAGTTCATTGAAGGGGGAAACCCATTTTGAAGGACTTTGTTTTAAATAACTGGTTTTGCAGAAATGCAGGTAGTCACTATAAGCAGCAACGCTAAACATGGTTTATTTATTCAGAATCAATATAAAGTTGTTCAATAAGAAAGGTGAGCGATGAGTGATCTTTAGATGCCATTTTTAACTTCCGTGTTCCTTGAGTATCTGAGCCCAGTTGACAGGACAAGTTGTCCATAGTTTAGGTGATCATTAGCTCTTTTCACTACTTGTGAAAATCCCGCGTTTGATCTACAGAAGGGGCCACGGCCCAGTGTGACCTATATCAACAACTATCTTTACATAATAGACCTCCCTTTCAACAGGGGTATATGGAGAAAATCAAGGCTCCCAGAGAGGTTGTGGAGTCTCCTTCTCTGGAGATGTTCAAAACCTGCCTGGACGCGTTCTTTTGTGATCTGATCTGATCTAGGTGGTCCTGCTCCAGCAGGGGGATTGGACTAGGTGATCCTTTGAGGTCCCTTCCAATCCCTAACATTCTGTGATGGATACAAACCCCTCTCAAATCTACTGCATTTACCTGTGCGTAGGGGGAACAAGAATGGAAGTAGCGTCCGTTCCCGCTGCTGCCATTTTCGCCTTCTGTGCCTCTCTTCTGCTCTCTGGATGCTGGCAGAACATACATGAAACCGTTACAGCTATCAACGTTCAGGCACATGGTAATCTTATCCTGAAAGCGGTAGTTTTCTTTCGAAATCTGCGCCTTCAGAAACCTAGCTGTGCTGGTTTCTTGAAAGAAAGGTCCAACTTACGCTCAACCGAAGGAGGTGCTCCCTTCCGCAGCCTCGTTGCACCGACAAAGGCGGTTGCTAGCCAGTATAGAATGTTAGGCTTCCCAAGATTCCAACGGCTCCTCCAGCCGGTTGCATGAGCACCATGGCGCCTTGTGACCTGTCCAGCTTAACATCTTCCTTTATGTCCAGTGCTTCAGAGTAACGTAGGGAAAATCGGACCTTTTCAGAGAGTCTCCCATGCGGGTGTTCCTTTAACGTGAAAAGGAGCAAACCCATTTGGCGGGGCTGAAATAACACCCAACTTCTTGCTGTACGAACTGTGGTCTTGGAAACAAGTCTTTGATACCGCCACGAGCAACCTGATTGTTGACTATTTTTAACGAAAATCCTTGAGTCCAAAGTTTTTCCTACTGCACCCCTTTCTTTGGATGGAGAAACTTGCTGCTTCCCGTTCGTACGCTGTTAGCTGCTCCCTGCTGCCATTGTTGGGGTTAATTGCTTGTTCTTGCTTCCGTGATATCCCCTGCCACAGCTCGAGCAGAAAGAACAGCGTACACTCGTGTCCCTAATTAACACCCCTGTTCTCATTCAGGTGTAGGCTGCCTGGGAGCACAAAATATCTTTGGGGTGGAGATGAAGTTTACATCCTGGACTGGGTCAGGGCTCAGGGGGAGTCGCTGGTCGGAGGATAGTGGCGGCGCACAGTGTTCAGCCGGATGTCGTGTTGCTTTTTCTAAGCGTAGGGAACAGTCATGGCGAGGGGTGAGGCTGCTCCAACATGACCGCACTGGGAGCTCCGTCAAGCCATCCTGCTGTCCCCATCTGTGAGCCTTGTGGGGAAAAGTGAGCTTGTCTCTTTTTTTTTTGGCTTTGTGTTTTGTTTTGTTTTTTTTTTTCTTCTGTTCAAAGGAATATCAGGCTTCTGACAGAATTTGTTTGAGGCTGTAGGACGTGGAATAGTTTCCATGGGGAAAGTAATGGAGCCCAGTCAAAGTATGATGGAGCCCTGCTTTCCTGGAGATGCTGAACACCTGCCTGCTGGTGGGAAGTACTGAAGGAATTCCTTGTTTTGCTTTGTTTGTGTGCGTGACGTTTGCTTTATCTGTTAAACTGTCTTTACCTCAGCCCACGAGGTTTCACGCTTTTGCTCTTGCAGTTCTCTCCCCCATCACACCGAGACGGAGCGAGTGAGCGGCTGCGTGGTGCTTAGTTGCCACTTGGTCTTAGGCTGAGACACTCTCTAGGCTGTTCTTGCTTCATACAGAAGAAGCTGAGAAGGGATAAGATCTGGAGCTGACATACACTTTTTTGTTGTTGTTTTTCAGAGTGCAGGCAAGGATAACGCAGGGGCTTAAGACTGGTAGGGAAGAAAAAGGGTGGTGGTGGTGCTGTTGACTTTCAGCTCCGAACTGCAAGCTCGGAGCAGCTAGGCATGATGGATTTCTGTTGCCATCGTCATACAGAAAGGCACATCTCAAAATTTTCTACCGTTGGACTGGAACCCTTCTAGTGTACGTGCGTTAGGTATAGTGGAAGGCAGAGTCATCTCCAAATACTAATACAGAATGGAAAAGAGGGCGAGAGTTTGCAAACAGATTGCCTTTCTCCTATTGTCTTAGGGCGTTTTCCAAAGGGTCACATCTTGAAGAAACCGTGGTGCAATTCCATAGTATCATAGTGATCAGCAATATCATGTGTAATACTGGCCTTGCAGAGGCCAGCTATAAGGAGCACAAGGGAGAAGAAGGCAGTGACATTAAACCCGGGGGAACGTGTCATGCAGTGAGTATGTGAACACACAGAACTGCAATCTTTGGGGCCTCACTGCATGAAATGTTGAATAGTCTCAGTTTCTTTTGATTGTTCTTTGGGGCCCTAAAGACAGAGACAAACAGACAGAAGGGGATTAAGTTATAAAACAGGGGATGCATCTGTCATCTGGGAAACACTGGCGTGTTTTTGTTACTTTCGTGGATCTTGGTGGCTTTGAAGCTGTGAAAGGAAATCTTACATAAAAGTATCCCTCTTGCCAGTCTTTACCCAGTCTTTTATACTTTACTATACAACATGTGGAAAAGCGTATTGTGGTTAATAAAGAGTTTTGTTGAGAAGTGAGTTCAGTTCTCAGCACAGCTCTGCTGCCCTGCTAAAATGGCAAAATCTCAAGATCAGAGTCGGAGCGATCCCGCAGACATCCGAGCAACAGCTAAAGCCTCTCGGAATCTGCCCTTCACACCAAAACAGCTGCTTTCCAGAATGCATTCCTGTTGCTGTTTCCATTAAAAGTCCTCTGAAACGGCTGCGTAAAACAAACAGAATTTATTCATATATTAGAAATTATGCTTTTAAAACATAGTCTGTAAAAATCACTTCAACTGTCAAAGTTTTGTACCAGATTCAACTTAGTGAATATAGGGAAGACCTTTATATGGGACTGTACAGAGCATACTTGTTAAATTTTTATTCGGGTTTCAAAGCTTGAGTTGTGCTTCCAGCATCTTGTTTTTGGAATTTGCAATTGTAGCATCCTTGGATTTCCTAGTTGATAATTTCCTATTTCAATTTAGATATTTCTTGTCAGTTGAAGTACTTGCTTCATCTCCTTCTCATCTCTGCGTATCGTTCTCCTTTTCCATTCACTGCCGTGTCTTCTTGGCTCTGTTTTCAAAAGAGACTTACAGAGCGTTTAGTGCACGATCTATTAGAGTAAAACGATGTGCTCTTTCAGAAAGATTTAGAATGAAACTTCCAGGGCGAGACACAAGACAGAGGTTCTAATCTCTGCTTTCAATACAGCTGTGAAACGCATTAACGATCCTTAGGGCGTCTCATGACTGTTGTGTAGCCGGAGTCCTTTTATGAAGCTGGACCTCAGCTGGTCTTGTTCGGCTGCTGCCGGTGCTCCGCGAGCGGTCCGACAGAGGGACAGGGAGATCACAGTGCTGTAGTCCCTGCTGGGCTGTGCCCAGTGCTACAAGCCAAAACCCGCTTCCTGTAGCTCCTCACTTTGAAGGCAGGTGCATCTTTTGCTTTCCTATCAGTAACTGTGAGTAATTGGGAATCACATGCTCGTTACACGGCCAAAAGTACATGTCTGCAACAAAACTACTCACGGCTCTTTCGGACTACTCGGCATTGCTTAGAATCCTGCGGGTTTGGGCAGGGGAAGTTTTAAGAGCACTTTTACATTTTCTCGGTGGGGAGAGACATGCGCTCTTTCTAAAAAGGCTGAATTGTGAAAATTTTTGTCAAATGGTTACCTGAATGGTTGTTTTTGACTTAAAGACCGTTTTTGCGTGTGGGTTTCTTTTCCTCCAAGTCGGTGCGTTGTAAGATCCTGAAGTACATTTGTCTATAGAAAAAACACATACATGGTTTCTCAGTTTCAGCTACGGTTTAAGGACAGACTCTCTCACTCTGATAGGTGAGCAAAATGTGACATTTGCTGAAATGTCAACGAAGGCATCGGATGAATCGTAGATGATCCCTGAAATCGAAGAGAGTATGAAATACAGACTTTCCCTCTAGTACTTTCAAGATCATTTGGAATGTTGCAGCGTTTCTGTCAGGCATGCAGGCTCTTGCAAATGAGGCCATTCTGCCAGGGGCATCCTTGACTTAACAAAAGTCAGTGTTCCCTGTTGGAAATCTTCCCTAAGGCATCAATTGTTTTTCGATCAAACGAATCCATAATCCTTACTCATCTGAAAGTCGGGGTTACGCTGTGTGAAGGAGGTTCTTTTTATTGGACGTTCAGGCAGGGAGGCACCTGAAGATGGAGATTCAACCTGACTTAAGAGAGATGAGTGAGACTGGCTTTGGAAATTTAGGACTATTTAACTTATTTACCCCTACATTTCTCCATAAAGTGACAGATGAAAAAACACAATGTTGCAGAGTGACTGTGGAAACAGAAAGTAGAAAGACAAATAAAAGCCAAACTATGTACTAGATTGTGTGAAGCCCACTCTTTAAACAGCACGCAAAATTTTCTTAGCAGTCTTACAAGACTCATAATCCCACTAGTAGGGTTCTTGCCAGATTTGTGACATAGCACATACTATGAAGAGGACAGCAGAGTATTCCAAAAATGGAAAAAAGATGAAGGAAACTATTTTGTTGCCTGGACGGCAAGAAGAATGAATTCAGTCCTCTTTCTGACATAAATAACGTGAAGAATAATGATATAAATCACAAGTATTTCTACTACATTGAAAGTGATAACAGAAGCTTGAATAAGAAGGAAGCCTTGTTTATTCAAGATGCAAAGTAATTTGCAATAGTGAAAATAGTCATAGATCCATCATAATCAAAACTCTAGTGAAAACCCAGTTGTGTAAAGCTGCAAAGCAAGTTTCTTTAGGAGGAAACAGAAATTCTACTGGAAAACTCTTTTTACTTCTGCTATCAATAGTTAGAATAAGAGGAGACGGTAAAAGTGGACTGTTCTGAGGTTTATTAACTATTTCCACAGAATGAATGACATAAAAGATGCTTTAACGAGTGGGGGTCAGTATATTCGTGCCTATCAGCACATCACTGCATTCATTCCTCGTTGTGGGGCAGAGAAACGAATTCCTGCTAGGAAAGCATCTGCATTCTTTTGGATAAATGTTCTGTCTGCCTAATTGTAAAGCTTCCTAAAGCTTTACATTTCTGTCTATGGATCCTGCTGCAATGTACTACCTGACCCTTCTCCTTCTCTTTTTGTAGGAATTGTATTCTCAACACCTGGAAAGAATTCCCAGGGAGCTACAGGCCAGTCAGTCTCACCTCTGTGCCCGGCAAGATCGTGGAGCAGATCCTCCTGACGACTATGCTAAGGCACATAGAAAATAAGGAGGTGATTGGTGACAGCCAACATGGCTTCACTAAGGGCAAATCCTGCCCGACTAATTTGGTGGCCTTCTATGCTGAGGTTACAGCATTGATGGAAAGGGGAAGAGCAACTGACATCATCTGGACTTATCCAAAGCATTTGATACTGTCCCACACGACATCCTTGTCTCTAAACTGGAGAGACATGTTTTTTATGGATGGATCACTTGGTGAATAAGGAACTGGCTGGATGGTCGCACTCAAAGAGTTGTGGTCAGCGGTTCAATGTCCGAGCGGAGGCCAGTGACGAGTGGTGTTCCTCAGGGGTCAGTACATGGGCCAGTGCTATTTAACATCTTTGTTGGTGACATGGACAGTGGGATTGAGTGCACTCTCAGAAAGTTTGCTGATGACACCAAGCTGTGTGGTGTTGGACATGCTGGAGGGAAGGGATGCCATCCAGAGGGACCTTGACAGGCTGGAGAGGTGGGCCTGTGAGAACATCATGAAGTTCAACAAAGCCAAGTACAAGGTCCTGCACGTGGGTTGTGGCAATCCCAAGCACAAGTACAGGCTGGGTGGAGAATGGATTGAGAGCAGCCCTGAGGAAAAGGACTTGGGAGTTCTGGTGGATGAGAAGCTCAACATGAGCCGGCAATGTGCGCTGGCAGCCCAGAAAGCCAACCGTATCCTGGGCTGCATCAAAAGAAGCGTGGCCAGCAGGTCAAGGGAGGTGATTCTGCCCCTCTACTCTGCTTCTTGTGACACCCCACCTGGAATACTGCGTTCAGCTCTGGAGTCCCCAACACAAGAAGGACATGGAGCTGCTGGAGCGGATCCAGAGGAGGGCCACGAAGATGATCCGAGGTCTGCAGCACCTCTGCTATGAAGACAGGCTGAGAGAGTCGGAGCTGTTCAGCCTGGAGAAGAGAAGGCTCCGGGGTGATCTTATTGCAGCCTTGCAGTACCTAAAGGGAGCCTGCAGGAAAGCTGCAGAGGGATGTTTTACAAGGGCATGTAGTGATAGGACAAGGGGCAATGGCTTTAAACTGAAAGAGGGAGATTTAGATTGGATCTAAGGAAGAAATTTTTCACTCTGAGGGTGGTGAGGTACTGGAACAGGTTGCCCAGAGAAGTTGCAGATGCCCCATCCCTGGAAGTGTTGAAGACCAGGCTGGATGAGGCTTTGGGCAACCTGGTGTAGTGGAGGGTGTCCCTGCCCATGGCAGGGGGTTGGAACTAGATGATCTTTGAGGTCCCTTGCAACCCAAAGCATTCTATGGTTCTATTCCAAAGGCAACAGAAAGGATGTTTTAGCCGCTTGTCAGCAAAATATACAGAGCAAAATATACAGAGTGTGACACTCTGTATATGCATCTATGGCGGAAAAATGAATGAAGTATTTTAATGCTTTTTGCAACATGCTGGCTTTTATTGTCAGTAGATTAAAAAGAGGAGAGGGGCGTCCTATGTAATAGTTTCTCCCTGTAACAGTAATTTTGATAGTGGCAAACATTGTCCAAGAAGATGACAAGTATTTGCCTTTCTGCAAGCCTCGCTCGGTGGCTTCCAAGGGTAACAGCTCCTTTTCCTGAGGAGAAGACACAGGTTTTGTTTCCTCTTCAAGATCTGCAGCAGCCGTAGGCACCCAGTTAGAATCATCTGGAGGAAATATTTTTCAGAGATTACAAGGTTTGTATATAAAGGCCTTAAACAATGCTAAGAAGCAAATGTTTGTTGATTTGAAATGATTGAAAAACTGCTTCAGTACTCATTTTCAAAATAATCCTTCCTTTCCAGCTCAAAGGAAGTCTTCTGAGTAAACATGTCACCAGGGAGTGCTTGTCACAAAACCTCTGCCCAAGGTGACTCTCCTGTAATGTCTCTTGGCAGAGCTGGTGAAGCGAGTGCTCCTTCTCTGTCTCAGCTAAGGCTACTGAGATGAGCAAAGCCCTGCTCTTTATGTTGTTTAAGTTAAAGCGCCGTACTCAGGCTGCAGCCGAGTGAGGCAGCACTAACAGGCCGCCCTGCGTGCCAAGCTGAAGGGCAGGGGGAATATTTTGAAGAGTATGAGAAGCTAGAAAATGCTGTCTCACTCAAATGTGGTGATGACCAGTTCTCATAGTTTGAAGATTAGCTGGTAACTTTCAGAAAGTTGTCAACAACTCTTCTCTACGAATGGCATGGTTATTACAGTCAATCGGTTGTGAAGTACATGGCAAGAGTCAAAAATGCCCACTATGCCTCCTTCTAAAAGAAAGAAAAAAAAACGTTTACAGTTCTCTTCCTCTTCATCATCCTCTTCATCCTCTTCGTCGTTGAGGTTTATAATGGCTGGAGGGTGAATTGGTATCGTAATGTTCTCTGGATTTCAGAGTGATTTTTGCTGTTGTGCTCGATGCAGAATCCGTTCTTTGACAGCCTGTTGCAATGGGGCATCTGCAGAAAAGAACCTGACATCTAGTTTACTGGGAAGGATCTAGATTGTCAAATCCAGCTTCAGACCAGCAGGTATAGTTTTGAAATCGTTGTCGTATTGAAGGAATCATTAAATAGAGAGAATCAGAACAGATGTTCTTTCCTTAGCAATGTATATCTCCCCTGATGTTTGCAGCAAAACTGTTACAGTACTGGGGCGGCATTTTCTGAGAGCCAGGAAATGCAACTGACTGAAAGAAAAATGATGAAAAACAGTAGAGTCTGTTTGCATTGTTCAAGCTGAGCACTTTGCAACTAGAGAGAGAATCAGGATTCTGTGCATCTTATTAAAAATACTGCAGTTGGGTATGTTTCCCAGTTTAGAAGCAGTAAGAGGAAACATGGGCATTTTCTTCTCTTCCAGTTGTTGTTGCTGGAGTAATGTTTTTGTGGGTTTACTTTCTCTAACAAAGAAAATATTTTTACTCATTGTTACTGGGAGGTAGAAAAAGTCCATTTATAGTGTGGTTTGCCATGTTTGAAGCACAGGTGATCCTCACACAGCCTGAGGGTCGTGTTTCCCAGAAACAGGGAATGTTGCTGTATTTCTGCTGCAGAAAACAGTTTTCAGCTATTGTAAAGGGAACCAAAAAAGGATTAAACGGATGTGTACGCAGTAGGCTCCTGCAATCGTATGACTAAGAGGACCACGCTGTG
The DNA here is from genome assembly GCF_009769465.1 of Tauraco erythrolophus. Lineage (NCBI taxonomy): Eukaryota > Metazoa > Chordata > Aves > Musophagiformes > Musophagidae > Tauraco > Tauraco erythrolophus. Next base: position 50,545,846 of record NC_141468.1, read on the forward strand.
ATATTTTAGAACATTTGAAGTTATCTTTCAAGTTGTCTTAAGCTCAGTGGAGCTTTCATGATGCGAAGCTGTTCCAAGGTGGGAATAGGAGTAAAGCAGTCTGCTTACTGTCCTGCAGACTTGTCACAATGTGCTGGGAGGACAAAATGTCTAGGAGTCACTTGGTTGTGCCTTCTCTATCAGGGATAGAGAGCGACTGGCGAAGATAACCGCATAGCTGCTGTCAAGGAAGATGGATCGCGACTGCTGCCTCCGCAATGATGGTGAAATCGTGTCCTGAAGCTGAGCTTTGCTCATTGTAACACCATTCTTATACCAAAAACACCACCATCTCCACAGCTACCCGCCTCCGGGCTGCGACCACCCCTCACTGAGCATGCGCTCTGGAATTCTTCTAGCCTGTACCTTTCAACCAAAGCGAGGAGAGTTTACACCAATCCTGACAGAGGTACGTATGGCCAGAGTCGCTGAAGCTCCACCTGAAAGGAAACAACAGTATAAAAACGGCTAAAGAGAAGGGAGTGTTGTTGGGCAAAGACCTGCATCGGAACGTGTGGGATCAGTTGACGGGCTGGACCTCTCTTCTGGCCCCCACGGGGACGGCTGTTGGGTAAGAGCTCTGCGTTAGGCGCCCTTGGTTACTAACATGTCGTGAGCTGTTAGAACTGGTCCGTGATCATTCCAGTTTGTGCGTTGTTGCAAGTCTGTTTTCGCAGTCGGTACCTGTGAGCGGCTGTCGCTGAACCTGTATCCTGTCACGAGCATATGGAATAAAGTTTGTCATCTATAAACATGAGATTCCGGTAACTTCAGCAATTGGTACAGGGGAGATAAGGGATTTGTCCCAGTGTCGCTGCCCGTGAGGGTCCCTGAACGGATCAGACGATCCCCCTGCGACATAGCGGGCTGCCCAGAGGGTTTGTCCCGGTGACGCTGTCAGCGTGCGCCTGACAGACCGGCCAAATTGTAAAGGGTTCGAGGTGACCCCCCTTCCCCTAAATGGGGTGTGACAGGCGGGTCGGGTACGCGGGTCTCGTCTTTCCTGGGAAACTGGTAGACTGGTCAGCTCCGGAGGTCGCCCCGCGGGGCAGAGCCCGGGTGAGACCGGGAGGCGGCTGTCCTGAGGGAGGCGAACTCGGCCCCAGAGAGGTGCCCGCACCGCACACGGCGGGAGCCGCCGCTGTGCGAAGCGGAGCTGCCGCGGGGCGGCGGAGAGCGGCGGAGCCGGCGCCTCGCTGAGCGCTGCCGGGGAGCGGCGCCCGGCCCAGCCCGCCCCGGAGAGTCGCGGCGCTGCGGGCGGCTCCGGACTGCATTTCCCGTCGCGCCCCGCGGGCGCGGGGCTGGCGCAGGCGCAGTTGGGGCTGGGCGCGGGGCGGGCGGCGGCGGGGGCGATGAGGCGGCGGTGCGCGGTGCAGCGGAAGGTGCCGTGTCTGTTCGTGACCGAGGTGAAGGAGGAGCCGTCGGCCAAGCGGGAGGCCAGGTGGCGGGCGACACGGGGCCGGCGGGCGGGAGGGAGGGAGGCAGGCGGGGGGGCGCGGGCGGGCGATGGGGGCGGGGGGGGGGGGGAGGGGGGGGGGCCGTCGGGGGGAGTGCGCCAGGGCGGCCGGGGCGACACGGGGCGGGCGGGGGGGGGGGGGGGGAGGCAGGGGGGGCCGCAGTCCCCGCGGCGGTACCGGGGCCGGGCGGAGCCGCTGGGCCGCGGTCAGCGGCGCCGCACGGCGGGGCAGAGCTTGGGACACCGGGCAGCAGCACCGACCGCCGGCGTGAGACCCGCCCGGCCCGGCCCGGCTGCGCGGCGGGAGCAGCCGAGCGGTCGGGTTGGGCCGCAGCTCTTGAGCGAAAGGCCGGTGGAGGTGTCGGTAGGGCCGGGTCGGTCGTTTGGGTGCCGTTTCAGCTCTGTCCCACTCTTTTCGTGCCAGGGGCATCCAGGTGTTCAGCCGCATGTCGTGTTGCTTTTTCTGAGCGTAGGGAACAGTCATGGCAAGGGGTGAGGCCGCTTCAGCATGACCGCACTGGGAGCTCGTGTCCAGCCATCCTGCCGTGTCCCCTGTGAGCCTTGTGGGGAAAAGTGAACTTGTCTCTCTTTTTTTTTTTTTTTCCCTTTTTTTTTTTTGTATTCAAAGGCTCTGACAGAAGAATTCGTTTGAGGCTGTAGAATGTGGAATAGTTACCAAGGGGGAAGTAATGGAGCCCAGTCAAAGTAATTTCTTCCCGAGATGTAAAAGGCAGTGTCGGGACAGATTGGGGTGGCATTCTGCCGTTTAGCTGTAGACCTGCAGCTACTGCTGTGTGTTGGCTGCGTATTGAACTTGAATCCATCTGGGTGACTTTCTCCGGTTAGTGTTTGACTTGGGACAGAAGATCTGAAATGATTTCCAAACTGTCAGTAACTCGGTTGTTCAGCTCTTGGTACCAACACCATCTCGGTGATGGTCATCTAAGGGCACCTCCCTACATTGCTGTTCTCTTCCTTCATATAGAAAACACTGACAGGGGATTAGATCTGGAACTGGCGTATTGTTTTTGTTTGTTTTTCAGAGTGCAGGCAAGGATAATGCAGGGGATTACGACTGGTAGAGGAGAAGAGGGCTGGTGGTGGGAAAACCACCAGGACTGCTTTCTCAGTACCCTGAAAATTTTCTTTTCCATGTAATCTTCCTAAAAATCTTCATTTTATTCCCCATAAGCTGTATGTTATGGTTACAGATCTGCTGACTAAGTATCAGCCACGTAATGTAACGAAAGCGTGTAGAAGGTTCTCATTTTATGAATTCTGAATTGTGTTTTGCGACTTTTGCAAGAGAAGGACTTGCGTTGTGTTTTGCTTGCAGAAAGAGACAGTGACCAGCTTGCAAGTCAGAGTGGACTGGGGAGAGAGGAGGGAGGGGCGTTGGTTACAGAGGAAAGTGTGTGAATGCACAGACAACTGATGACGTGTTTGCAGTGAAACTGTTGCAGAAGTGCTAGCTCTGGAAGCCTTCCTAGAAATTTGGACTAGTTGTGGCTGGATATTCGTTTCAGACCCCCGAATCACTGATTTCTTTGCTCTTTTTTAAGCGGAGAGTGTGTAGTTGGCAGCACTGCTACTGAGTGTTTAACACTGGGATGCTTTTTCCCCTTTGCTTTCCAGTGGTCTGTGTGATGCACTAACGTGGTGCTGTTGACTTTCAGCTCCGAACTGCAAGCTCGGAGCAGCTAGGCATGATGGATTTCTGTTGCCGTCGTCATACAGAAAGGCACATGTCTAAATTTTCTACCGTTGGACTGGAGCCCTTCTAGTGTACATGCGCTAGGTACAGTGGAAGGCAGAGTCATCTCCAAATACTAATACAGAATGGGAAAAAGGGCGGGAGTTTGCAAACAGATTGCCTTTCTCCTGTTGTCTTAGAGCATTTTCCAGAGTGTCACATCTTGAAGAAACCACAGTGTATTTCGGCAGTATTAGTGATCTGCAATATAATGTGTAATACTGGCCTTGCAGAGGCCGGCTTTGAGGAGCACGCATCCATGGGAGAACTAGGCAGTAATGTAGCCATGATGAAGGTTTAAAATACCTGTCTTCTTTTCAGCCATTTAAAGTTTTGGCAACTGAAACTATAACTGGAAAGGCGTTAGAGGCAGATGTATACAATGCAATTCCTACTGAAAAGGTCGACGGAACCTGCTGTTATGTAACTACCTATAAAGGTAATAAGGATGATCCATATGCAGACTTCTCATTCTGCCTGGAAGCCATGTTTACTTAGCTTTCACATTTATTGTATGATTTATTGGATTAGAGCTGTTGTGAATTCAGCTCTCATTATACATCTTGATCGCGAAGTAATAGTTACTGTAAGCATAGGAGGTGTTATAAAGTTGTTACGGATTTTACTTTCTAAAATGCATGACATATGGTTTAAGCAAACATGCCAGTCAAGGATCTAGTGCAGTTATAAAATTTCCTATTAGTAAATCTTTCTGGGATATATATATATTTTAAAAAACACTTAATAAATAGTATTTAATTTTCTTGGGAAGGAATGAAAGAAGTATGGAAGTGACTAGGAAAGGGGAAGGCTTTGCTTTATTGCCATTTATCTGAACAAATAACTTTTAGTTCTTGCCTTTATCTGAAATTGTAAGGAAGCTTTGTATTACAAATGGATTTTTAGATTCATATACAGTAGTTAATTTATGAATGCAAATCGTGTCTCTGGATATAAAATGTCTCTAGTGGCAAATGAGAATTCTTGCCTTTTCTGTCGTTGATTTCAGTACTTTGCAGGGTATGGTTACCTCAGTAAAGTGATGGTTTTATCTCTCTGGAAACTCTAGGGCAACCCTATCTATGGGCCAGGCTGGATCGAAAACCCAACAAACAAGCTGAAAAAAGGTTTAAACGATTCTTGTATTCATTGGAAGATTGCAAAGGTTAGTGACGATTTCTTTCCTTCTTTTTGGCAATGTACGGTATCCAGTTGGAATAACACCTCTAGTCTAACACAGGAAATGCCGATGATCCTGCTTCAAGTTTTTAATGTCACTCTTAACTTGATGTTTAGAGAGCTTTAAACTAGAATTGATGGGGAAGGAGATACCAGCAAGATTGCAGTGTGTAAGCCAAGGGTTGGCATGGCATCACCAGAGGATGGCAATGCTCCTGGGAACATTTGCACTGCTTCTGGGAGCACAGAAGGCTCAGGAGCATATCCGAAATGCTTGTACACCAGTGCACGCAGTGTGAGAAACAAACAGGATGAACTGGAAGCCTTGGTCCATTCCCAGAGCTACAATAGCATTTGTATTAGTGAGACTTGGTGGAATGAGTCCCAGGATTGTAGTGCTGTGTTCAGCTCTGAGGCCCCCAACATATGAAGGACATGGAGCTGTTGGAGTGGGTCCAGAGGAGGGCCACGAAGATGATGCGAGGGCTGGAGCACCTCTGCTATGAAGACAGGCTGAGAGAGTTAGGGCTTTTCAGCCTGAAGAAGTCTCTGGGAAAATTATAGCAGCCTTCCAGTACCTAAAGGGGGCCTATAGGAAAGCTGGAGAGGGGCTTTTTACAAGGGCGTGTGGGCAAGGGGCAATGGCTTTAAACTGAAAGAGGGTAGATTTAGATTGGATCTAAGGAAGAAGTTTTTTACGATGAGGGGTGAGGCACTGGAACAGATTGCATAGGGAAGTTGTGGATGCCCCAGCCCTAGAGGTGTTCAAGGTCAGGTTGGATGAGGCTTTGAGCAACCTGATCTGTGGAAGGTGTCCCTGCCCGTGGCAGGGTGGTTGGAGCTAGGTGATCTTTAAGGTCCCGTTTCCAACTCAAACCATTCTATGATTTGTAACTATTTAAAGGCTACTGTGCTTCTTTAAATTTTCCTCAGTGCAGCCTGTTTGAGTGTGCCAGATATTGGTGCTTGTACAAAGGAACTGGGACTACTGTCTGTAAAACAAGGTTTAGATCATTGATATTTTAATACTCGCATTGAAAGATGATAAAAACATAAAATTGTCTAGCAGTTTGCCAAAAATTGTCATGTATTTATGTCTAGAATTTGTTTGGAATGTTGAAGAGGATTTCAGGCCTGTTCCAGATACTTGGATTCCAGCAAAGGACATAGAGTTCTCTAATGGCAATCCTTTGCCCGATGAAAATGGACATATGCCAGGTACCTGTGATGCAGCACAGGTAAAATGGTGGTGGGGATCCATTTTTGAAGCAAATTAGAGTTACTTCCAGAGTTACAGGTAGTAGTTAACGTATGCAGAAGACAATTTGAATGTCCATTGGCTATCCAGAAAGGCTTGTTCTTCTGACGTGTTGGAAATATTTGCAGTTTGCTCTGCAGACTTACAGGCCTTCAGCTGCAGGCACAGTTGTCACATTTGCGTTCCTCTGACATTGCTCTCGGATATGACACCGTATTTTCGTCTTACTCTTTCTGTTTGTAGTTAACTGTGGGGTCTTTTAGTGCATGTGCAGCTCTAGTATTTGTATGGTAACTTCAGATACTCGCGGTGGTAAAATGCAGTGTTTCCCCCTAGGTTGGGTGCCTGTGGAGAAAAACAGTAAGCAGTATTGCTGGCATTCATCCGTCGTCAGTTACGAGGCCGAAATAGCGCTGGTGCTGAAACACCACGCTGAGCCGGGGCTTCTGGAAATCAGTCCGGTGCCGTTATGGAAATCTTAGAACAAACATTGGAGCTGATTGGGACAAATATTAATGCAAATCCGTATGGTAAGTTTGTATGGCCTGTTCTTAAATACTTCTCTAATTAGTGATATTTTTGAGTGCATTTCTTATGTGTAAGTTTAAAAAAAAAAGTTCTAAAGTAGCAGCATAACCTTTTTAGAAAGAAGAGGAAGGGCTAGCTCCAAGAACACTCGCCCAAAAATACTCACCTCAGAAATCTGAGTTGTCATGTGACTATTTATGTCTATTAAACCTCTTTCCACTTGCAAGTTCTTCAGGAGTTAATATAAAAAAGCTTTGCTGTATTATTTCAAAAAATATTCTGACTGGAAAAGTTGTTTTAAATATTACTAGTAAATATTTTTCAAGATTGTTGGTGCCTTTTCCTGACATTTATTTTTAATTGCTCTTCTGATGCTGTTTAGTGCGTTAAAGTAGAAAATTTTTTTCAGACACTTTCTTTTTGAATCCTTAGAGTTATAAGTTACAATTTTACAATTATGAAATATTATGAATATGTTTTTAAATGTAATTTAAGCTAAATTTTGGTTGTGGCTTCTCCCCTTAAAAGCCTTATAACAAAAAACACTTGAGTATGGAGCACAAGTGAGTTCTAACTTCTGAGCTTTGCTGTGGGATAACTTGCAAGGATGGATAGGACAAATAGTAGTACTCGGTCGAAGCATTTTCTCAGAATGTGAAGGAACTGCAACAAACGTTTCCAATAGTTTTCTTAGACGAGATTCATGTTGAACGGTCAGTGAAGACGCGATGCGTTTGTTAACAGCCTGGTTTAAGTATTAATCTATATTCATAAGAAAATGTGCCAGATTTTCAGGAACTATGTGCTGTTGATCATAATCTGAAGCATGAAGACTTCAGCTCATGGCTTTATGGTAACTGAGGAAGTGGCCACAAGCAAAAAGCAGACAACTATCTAAATCTCTGTCATGCTTTTATATAAACAAAAAGTTACGTGAGGAGGGGAGTGCTACGTGTGATACTAAAAAGTATATTTAACTGTTCTCTTAAAGGGAGGACAACGCTGTAATACCTAAAAGAAGTCAACCTTTTATAGAGTGCTTTTAAGATAAGTGTAATAACTTAAGATTTTCCTCACTTTTCTTATCACATGTAACTAGCAGGAGGATTTTTGTTTGTTTTAACATAGGATTAGGAAGCAAGAAGCAGCCTGTACATCTTCTTGTACCACATGGAGCATTTGAAATAAAGAATCCACCTACTTTGAATCAAAATGACATATTGTCTTGGTTTGAAGGCTGTAGTGAGGGTAAAGTTGAAGGAATTGTGTGGCACTGCCATGATGGGTGTTTAATCAAGGTAAATACACAGATGGACATGTGCAAAGCACTATAATAATTCATAATACATGAAGTATTGTGAGGTGTTAACTTTTTGTGTCTTGTTTTCCAAATGCTTTAGTAGTAAATGTTCTCCTAGCAAATCGGGTGGCAGTAGAATTAGTCAAGCCAGTGAATCTCTACAATGACAACATACTGAACTTTTTCATGATCTACATTAAGCTAATAAAGTAGTGGAGAACATAAAATAATATTTTCTTGCCCCTCTGTATAGGAATCACTCACCATTTTAAAGCTTAATTTGTTAATTAAAAAAATTAATTTCTTGTAATTTTGACTTACAGAACAAGTATTGTAATAAGATTATTTTTTTTAATTATTAATTAGCAAGTTTATAGTATTTCTGAAACTGTGGAGGACACCTTGGTTCTGGTTTGCCTTTCTTTGTCACTCATGTTATTCAGATAACTGATTAATGGCTGTAAGTGCCCTAATGCAGAGGATTCTAGAATTAAAGCACACACACCCACCCCCCCAAGTTAGGAACTGTTGGGATACTATATGAAAATCTCTGAACTATCTTATTTCTTTTTATTTTAGCTCCATCGCCATCATCTTGGTTTACGCTGGCCCCTTGCAGAGACACACCTGAATTCTCAGCCTGTTGTGATTTCTTTTAATAGAACAAAGTATGACTGTGACTTTGAACCAAAGAGTTTGTTCTACCATTTTTCAAACTTGGATGGTCAAAGATTTGACACACTCAAAGATATCAAGTTTGATGCTTGAAATGATTTTTCTCTTTTAAGGTAGTTGTCATATGTGCAGCATTCCTCTTCCTTGTGTCTACCACAGAACTCGTTACAAATAATCTTCCATCTTAGGCAGCAGCCTAGGTACTGCACAATTTTAAGTTTTTCCTAAATGAGCTTTATATAACGAGAGATCCGACACCCAGAGCAGAGATCTAGCATGTTTATTGTCAGTTCTGAAAAATCCTTAACTTTTGAGCCCATTTCTGGAAACTGTTTTAACTAAGCGTAAGAAGTATCTTGTCTGACACTGGCTGGTCCTAATAGCTTAGCTAATGAATGCAATCAACTGTAAAATTTCCATAGGTTGCACTTCTATAAATATAATGACACTGTTATATGTAGGATTCAGATTTAGGATCTAGTTGTTTCTTAACAGTAACAGACATATTTCAAGTGGGACCAGAATTAGTCCTGAAATATGATAATTTGTTTTAAAGTAGTAACAATTTATTTTTGGGGAAAACTTTTCACTGTTGTTTAACTGGTAAGCTGCAGCATTATGCTATTACTTGAAAACATAATTTAGCTATATCCTACAGCTACTTCCACTGTTTTAAGACAAAAAGGTATAGTAGTTTAATTACTCAGGATCTCCAAAATATGAGAGATATTGGCTTAGTAATACTGATTTTCAGACTGCATCTCAGTTAGGAAACCTCATGAAGGGCATACCAAATAAGATGGCATATAAATAATAAAGGTGAGAAAGCATGATCGTTTGAGTTTGCTTTATTTTATCTGTGCTATACGAGTATACATCCAGCTATATAAAATATACAAAATGAAAAATCATTTATCTACAAAAATACCACTAGTTCGGCTGAAAAACGGTAACTTGATTTTAAATTCTTTGTTCAATTATTTAAATTCTTTATTTTCAATTCTTCCTAAAATTGAGATAAAACCAACCACAGATGTAAGAACAGACATCCAGCACACTGACCCTGAGTCCACAGTCTGTACAATACTACCAGACAGCAAGGCCAAATTACATATTCTTACTGACCTGGAACTTAGCATACTTAGCACACTTTAAGAGTTTCTCATCTTCACCTGATGCCTGCATATTACCCAAATTACTGTTCTGAATTAAAATACTATATTGCAAAGGAGTGGGAGAGGTAAAACTCACTTTTATTTGACTGGTGTATATAAATACTGATCATAATCTGTTGACTAATCCAATTCTGCATTCTTAGGTCTACAAACTATTGTAACTTTAATAGACTTGTATCATTCCAAGATAAAAACAGACAAATAAATCAGTATTATGTAACTCCCCTGGAATTTATTTTCTGTATCAATATTGAGGATACTAAACATGAGCCTAATCAACAGAAACATTGCCTGGACTATCCACTTGAATGCCAAACTCTTCAGAAAGCTGCTTTAATCTCTCTTCTAAGATAATATTTTTTTTACTTCTTCGTTGTAGTTATATTTCAGATCTTCAATTTCTTCAAAAAAGGAAGGGTCAAGTTTTCTAGTTCTCTTCTCAGTTTTTTTGTTTCATCCTGTTGAAAAGAATGAAGGAGTACCACCTTTATCCAGAACTTAGGAAATACACATCAACAGCTTTTTTTTTTTTAATTAAGAGGCTACACGATGACAGAATAAGCATGTTCTCTAGAGACACAAAAATCTACCCACGAGCAGCACGTTCACTAACAACAAAATAGGCTTCCTAAAGATAATGCTTAGAAATCCATTTTGTCGTTGAATATTAGTTTAGATATTAAACAGCTCTTTCTAGCTAACCGTAATTTTGCTCATTATCTTGCCTAGAATGATCCTTGCAACTCACCTTTAATTGCTGTTTTTCCAACTCTGACGCTTTCAGCTGTGTCTGGAGGTCAGCTACTTCTGTCTTTAACTTGTCATTTTCATCCTTCTCTGCTGTTTCGTTATGTTCTGCAAAAATAGTGATAATTTGTTAGGAAATTTAAGGTAATGAAAATCAGTGACATGAATAATCCTGTTACAGTATCTGCATCTCCTGAAAGCTGAAACAGTTAAAGTGTAAACCCAACTGGGACCAACAACCACCGAAAATTCAGGCCGGGTCACCTGGGCTTTTCTTTAGTTCTTGTACAAACTGGGTGGTGGGTCTAGTTCCGGTGACCGAGCAGCGCTCCAGTGGCCAATCTGTCAGCACACTTCTGAGAAATACGACGTGCAGTTTCTCCGAATTAAATGCAGGAAATTTGGGAATAACGTAGTATAAGGATCTTGTTAATTGTGCTCATAATTTCAAGAGGGTTAATTTTTACTTTTTCTCCCAATCATATGGCAATGTGCTGCTCTGTAGTGCTCTGCTTTTTCCCATGGATCTGATGCCTGCTAAGTCTTAAACAGTCACAGAGCTGGTAGCTGGAAATAGACGCTCATTCTTTGGCAGCTTGGAATCCACGGCAAAAGGTTTAGGTAAGAGGGTGTCGAGGAATGACGGACAACTTAAAAGCAGTCTTTGAAGTTTAGAATGCAAACAGTGTTATGAAGTACACATCTTCTTAGAAAGGGAAATCTTACAAAGATTACAGCCTCTTGGTCAAGATAATTAATTATGGAGATTTTTACTAACATTTCTCTATAAAAAGCTTGTGTAATTACTCAAAAATCTAAGATCTTAGTCTGCTCTGGTTTACACTACTCTGGTATTAATATAATTCCGTAGATTTATTATCATTTTGCACACACATATTAAGTGAAAATGGGTTTAGGCCTGAAATACAGGAAGGTCTTAAATATATTTTAAGTATTGAAAATGATTACCAGCTGCAGGATCTTCACCTGTATGTGTGTGTATGTGGTGCTTATAATCCTCCACCTGGTGAGCTAGTGCTGCTTTTTCTTTCTCTAATCGATCATTAGTTAATCTGGAATAAAAACAATTTTAGATTTTTTAATTATTAAAATACTTTAGAATATAAAAAAATGTAACTGAAAACCACAATGGCCATTTCCCGATCATTCTTATTTCATGTATATTGGCTGAGGTATTTATTTAGTTATTTAAAAGTACATTACCTTAAAAGCTGAAGCTCCCTGATGAGGCTTTGTTCTGTCCTTGCACCTTCAGGGAAGTGTTTGAGAAGCTCAATCTTAAAAGAAAAATAAGAAAGTTTTACTCTGGAAAACAGTATCCATGGATAATGGAGTTCAGATGGAGTTCTCCTTGGCACAGGATTAAAAAATGAATGAATATAATACTAAGGATGTAATCAAGTACTAGGTTATCACAGAGAAAAAAAAAAGTCTTCATCTGCTGAAAGCTTCCACAAAGTGAATTATCTACAGCCTTTTTAAACTTAGTATAGATCATTGCTACATATTTCTTGAAGCATGAAGAAAAAACTATTCAAAGGTTAGATTTACATACTCATAGCTACATTACCATAATTTCTACGTATGCTTAAGGAAGTGAGATGCCTAAACCATTGAAGCGCTTAAAAAAACTACTGATGTGCTTATTTGCGTTCCTAGGTGTCCAAGTTCCTTTTTGAGCATAACACAAAAAGCCTGTGATTTTGCAGTGAAAACCCAAATGAGTGTCTGGTGACTCGAAGACCTGCAGTCGTACGTTAGAACAGGTCCCTCTAGAGCTGCCTTGCCGTAGAACATGTAGGAGCAAAAAATTAGGGTTTTAAATATCATACTATACAGGTTTTGAATGCAGTGACAATTTATGAACTCTCGTAAGGATACTGATACTGATGGGCTTTGGTTCTGTTACTACCTAAAATGGTACGGATTTGTTTTTTTTTTCACAATCAATCTCTGTTTCTTTGGAATATAGTTAACCTTGACTATATCCCTTCATCTGCATTTGAGACACGAAAGAAACTGGAAAGTGTGTTGCTCCAGAGTAATACCGCATAATGAAAAATTTTATCTCTGTTAATTGTGCTGCTGGTGTACACTTCCTGTTGAAAAGGGAAAACGAGCAAAAATTAATAATAAGTTCTATAGGGCTCAGTTCCAGGTTCTGTTCATTGAACATTTATGTGTATGCGTACGTCATGTACATGACTTCCTATATTGAAAGGTGGGTGTTCAACAGGCTGCACTAAGCACGGCCAGTATGGATGCCTGGGAAGAAAGCCATGCACATGTTAATAAATGAGAAGATGGAAGCTAACCTGGTGGATAGTCCTAGGGCTCATCTCTGCAGTAGTTAAAGGCCAAAATTTGAGACATGTTTCCAAAGGCCCAGAGTTTAACATTCATCAACTCTGCCATTTGTGAAATAATATTGTAGGACTTACTAGGGACTGTATTTAAAAGGCCATATTGGAAAACGCATGAAGATCCCTTTAGGCTGGCAAAGTCAATCCCCCCAAAAAAGACCTGGAAGGAAAAGGGAAGTCTCTGCAGCTAACTCACTCTACAGAACAAGCTAGAAAGACTTTACCTACAGGCTTTCATGTGATGAATGAAACTACAATAAAAAAAACTCCTACAAAAGACTACAGTAGGAGAAAATTAATTTTCCCCTAAGACAGCAAGTCAAGAATATATATTGATAATATGTGGTAAACATCATTAATTGGCCAAATATGTAAATGTACAATTATGGCAACTAGGACTGGAAAACACCTGTAACAGCATAGATTTAGAGAAAAAAGTGCACTCTGCCTATATAGACATTAGAAAGAAATTAACAAATATTAAGCAAACTGTTCTCAGAGCCATCTGGCTAAATTTTACTCACTTGTTCTTTGAAATTGTTTAAGTTTTTATCAGCATTGTGTTCACGTCTGTTGCTTCCCGAAGCAGCCGTTTCAGGTCAGTAATGCTTTGGTCTTTTTTAGCAATATCCATTTCCATTCCTTCATCTTAGTTTCATGCATCCTGGTAGTATTTTTATTAGAAAAAGATATGAGCAAAAGTTAATACTTTTGCAGAAATAGAGATTGAAATATCATTATGAGATTAAATGCCATAAAATACACTCTGAAATACGTTTGGGACATTGGCCTTGAAATAATCACTGGTCTTATAAATAAGTAAGCTGAAAGAAGCTTAATGAAAAAATACATTCTTAATCTTAGAGTAAAGGCTTTTCCAAATGTTACACCTTTGTATCCACACTTTATTGAAGGAGTACTGGAATCTTTTTACGGTATTGCACATAAACCCTGAACTACCTTCTGCTAAAAACATGCACATCTCTCAGCAACACAGTGTGCACACTGGTCAGGTCTGTCTTACTGTCATACCTTTGACAGTATTTTTCTTATGATATAATAATTTATGGGAAATAAATTAATACAGATACACAAGATGAAGACTCCAAGGGCGAAAATGTTCTGCAAGAAATTATGTTTACCTTGGAGTAACAGCAGTCTGAGGAGGACTGCATTTTGCTTTGGGCCACAGAAGGCTACAAAAGGTTTTTGCAGAATGATTGAAATGTTGGTTGGAAGGTACTTCTGGAGATCATGTAGTCCCACCTCCCATCTGAAGTGGGTTTTCAGATAGCAGCACAATCTCCAACATCTTGCTACCTGCCAAACCGCCTTTCAAAGGATCACTTGGTTGACAGCTTTGTCTGCCCTATCGAATACTTTATACTACCATGCACGTGCTTTGGAAGGGAGGATGTGCTGGTGAGGTGGATGGCATGTTAAGGTGCCCCAGTGAGCTCCTCTAGGTTAGTACAGTCTTCACGCTATTCACTTACTTGAAAAACATTAGCGTAAATGCAAATGAAAGTTTTTATTCACGCCACGCAAGTACAATTAAGCACAACCGTGTATTTTATAAATCTATCACCCATGTACGACTACCTGTCTAGATCAACTAAACAGAACTAAGCAGAAATGCTTTTCAGACGTGAAGAACTAAAGAAAAACTACATCCAACTCCTGAGCTGATACTGGCTGTTAAAGGCCTGACATCTCCACTGCATGCTCCTGTCCTCCTCCTCGTGTGGCTGGCGCCAGTTCTGCCCTCCTTCCTTACGCTGAACACGGCTGTCATCTGACCTTGCACAGAGGCACTTTACCTTACTACGGATTTAGGGGGGAAGTTACCCCCCCTGCCCAAAAAAAAACCACAAAAAACCCAAACAAAACGGCTTTCTGAGGTCTCGGTGAAGCGGCTCAGCTGTATGTCAGAGAAGCACCAGAACTTCCCCCAAGGGATCCTGTGGGAGTGCAAGGCTGGGATGTGGGTAAAATCTTGGACCTCAGCTGACAAGACTGTTCAGCAGTGATTTGACCTGAGAAGAAATCAGACAAGTCTCTCTCCTGTCCAGCTGATCTTCTGCCCTAATAAGGCTGCTGTCAGAGGTTCTGTTTTTGTAGATACCTTCCACCCCTGTTTACAACTATTAAAGAGTACTTTTGCAACACGTCATCTTATTTCATCCTGACATCATCCTGGAGTCCAGGACTACGTATTTTTTTACCAAAAAATTTGCTCTCTTCCATCCTTATGCAGGACACTGGCTGACTATTTCCCTCCTTTCCTTGTCCTTTTCTGAGATAACAGCAGTACAAGAGATGATATCCTATTAAAAACTCTTGCCTTAGGAGGAGTAAAGTTCTCCTTCCTCATCCACTTGGATGAATCGCAGGCATGTTTCACACAAATGTATCGTATATCAAACTTAATATTCTATATCAATCTGTTAATTACTAAACATGCCGGTGTGTGACGTAACTAGCATCTTGGTGTGTGGCTCATCATCAAAAATGGGTGTAACAGTGATGCTTTTTAGACTGGCAACGGTTTTGGGGTGACTGTTTTGCCAAACTAATCTCTGTAAGCAAATCACAAAACACAGGACTAAACAGCTTGCTTCTAGCAAAGAAAGGAATGCACTTAAAGTTGTTCAGGCTGTAAAGTTAAGATCTCCAGCCTGTATAAGTAGGTTGTCATAGGAAAAGCATCTGAATTATTTGCAGAAGTACAGATAAATTAAAATGTGTGCCTAAGTTGCAAAGCAGAAATTGGTGTCATAAAACTTGTTTTCTTTAGTTTGTTCCATTTGAGTGATGCGAGTGATACCCGAATTTAAAACAACTGATAGGTAACTTTCAGGTAACTTATTGGTAAAGACTTGTAGAGATTTACTATTTTTACCAAACCAAAAATTATTTTGATGCTGATTTCAAAGTCTGAGTTTTATCTAAAAATCTAGAAATGGTGATTCCCACACTTGATTTTCTGTATTCGAAAAGAGAATCCAGTGCTAGTCTCTGACTTTTTCTCCCTGATTCTACAGATAACAGAATCAACCAGCTGACTGCAATTAGCTTCAGGGCCTTCGGAACACACATGCAGGATCTTCAGCTGTGCCTACATGGCCCAAGAAATATAGGAATCCCAGCTGGTTTTCTAACACAACCTCTGCACATTCACATGGTTAAATGTAGATTTAAATTTAGCCAAGGTGGAAAATGCAAGTTGCTTCCAGGGTTTTTTTCAGATAGTCATCTATGTGGTCAGGTACTGAAATACTTTGTCTGTTCCGCAAAAATGCTGATGTCATCCCACAAAGCACAAACACAAAATAAGCTGCAAGGAACACAAAATACTTTCTTTACTATCCAGAAGTCTAAGGCTGATCTGGAGAAGAGAGGTAAGTAAACTGGCTACTGCATAAAGCAGCTAACAAGGCCAGTACTTAAGGACACTGGATCTCTGCTGGATTCATATCAGAGACCTGTACACTGATTCTGTGTGCTGATGTAGAATCAGAAAATAAAATACAGATAATACAAAACTATCTTCAAAAGCAGGAAGAAAAATTATGAAAATGAAAGTCTAACTTTTTACTAATATTTAAAGAAGAATTAACACTTTTGTTTATCTTCCTACTTCATTCTCAATTCCTACCTTGTTACAACAATGGACTTCCAGCTTTTGTTGTCAGCTCCGGTCAAATTGTCTCTCAGCCAAATTTAGCCTCTTAACGGTTCCTCCAGCTGTACAGTTAACTTCTCATTTAATATTTCCAAGTTATTCTTCGCTATTCGTAGCTTCTCTGCACTGTCAGCTTCCTATTGTTCAATAAAACCAAAGGTTTATGGAATACTTCACCTCACATGAAGCACAGGGTATCTAAAACGACGGTGAGACAGGCTCAGTGCTGATCTAGAGGAAAAACGGTGCATCCAAGTTCACTGACATGATAACTCCCAAACCGTGTCTTGGGCTGCTCCTTGAATGTCTTCTCTTCACGTATAACTAAAAATTCTGTCATAGCAACATCAGTGCTTAGAAAGCTGCCCATTCCCTATCAACCATTTAAAAAAAAAAAAAAAAAAGAGATACTTATCACAACCATTAACTAATGGAAACAACGATCATACCTTTTCAGCTCTTTACGCAGCCTCTCGTTTTCAGTAATGACTTTTTCCATTCCTTTGGTTTTAGATTCATAATGCGTACTCAGCTGGCTCCCCAGATGAAGTTTCATTTTTCCATTTCAGACTAAATATCAAACAGTTTGTTAGAACACATATACATTGCTTAGCAGAAAATTTCAGATTTCCATTTTTAAAAGTACATCATAGTTACAGCTACCTAGGAGGGCGAACATAACATTTCATCACATATTTAAATATATCCTTAAGGTACAGAGTACCTTTACATAAATCATGCAGTATGTTATGCTAAAAAGAAGTTTTGCTTTTTTATTCTACCTGTTTCATATTTGGTATCTTTAAAACACTTTTGTGCTAATCAACGTCAACAACAGACTTGCTGCTCCATTTTCCTGCTAACTTGCATATAAATCGCTATCTAAATACAGTTACTGGAGAGAAATCCATACCTTTAGCCTCTCATTTTCCTGTTCAAGACCAAGTAATTTCTCATTAGAAACCACAGCTGGAGCTTTTTTCAGATCTTCATTTTCTCTTTGGACTCTCTCCACAACCTTTTTTCATCAAACCAATTGTTTTTTTCCAATTCTGGGACTGTCTTTCCACTTCTACCAGCCTACAGTGAGGAAGAAAAAAAAAGTAAAAAAAGAAGCAAACAGTTCATCTTAACATTCTGAGATACTCCAAATCCTATTTTATTGCTCATTTTTCCACTGAAATTTATATTTATAAAAAAGATGTTATATTTTGGTGTGACTCAAACCCTAAAGTTTCTTGTATACTTAGCTCCCCAAAATGTCTAGTGATATATTCACCCCCAAAATCAACACATCAGCTCCTTCATTGACTGTGTTACCCAAGAAAGCTGCAGTTAGTCTCAAAATCTGCTGCACTTTATGACCTAAACTGAAACATTAGGAAAATGAATTGAAGTACTTTATTTTTTTAGCTTTTGTTGTAGAGCAATTCCCTGATCCAACAGACCATGCAATTACTTGAGTGTTAATACTATCTGAGGGAAAAAAAAAAAAAAGGAATAGCTGAGAGCTTGAGGGAAGAAAAGGCGGCCCTTTTTTAGCAACCATACTTCTGCTGGATTAAAGTGACAGAAGTACTACATCTTAAAGCATGAGTAGATCTTATGCCTTTCTCAAGGCATATATTCTCCTTGCAGAGTGATAAATAAATAAATAAATAACATCTAACATTCTAACATCTGCATTTAACTTCTTAATCACAAAGCTGTAACTATATTATGCGTTTACATAAATACATTAAAATAATTTTCATTTTTAGGGCTGTAAATCTTATTTTTTGTACAAATACATTTCTGAAGATAAGTTTAATCCAAACAACAAAATAAGGCCATGATAGTTTGAATGCTATTACTGTAGCTCTAGTCCTTCTAATGGTCCTATTAACTGAGTTTCGTTAGTTCATTAAGCACTTTGGCAGTAAAATAAACAAGTAAGAACAATTCTTCTCTGCTATTGGTTGATTTCAAATAATAAACATTTAATAAAACATTGCTTTTTTTCTGTATTTCGGTTTCATTTAATTATGATGAAAAATGCTGTTATAATACTCACCCCTCTAATGCTTCCCAGCTTTCGTTCAACATCTGCTTTCTCTTTTTTCAGAAGTTCACACATTTCTTTTAAGTCACCTACTTGGTCCTAAAACCCAAAGTAATAAGCAACTTATTTAGATTTCAAATTGAGGTGAACAGTAACAAAATTACAGTTGTTTACTTTCAAAAATATGAAGAGAGCCATTTCCCATCGCAATGACATTTTTCATTTCTACCAGCTTCTGATCTTCCATAAAACCATGAAAAACTTACAGTATGTACAGAAAAGATATCCATTTCTTTTTAAGCAATCCCCAAATCTGTGTTACGGTAAAGGGGACTAAGGGTAAAAAGATGTTACCTTTAGTCTTGGCAAATCTTTATTGGCCTGCTCTAGCTGGAATCTTAGCTCGACGTTTTCGGATGACAATCTAAATTTTCCTTTAAAACCTCTTGTTGCCTTTGATATGATCATCTGATCCTATTCCTGATGTCTTGAAAAAACGGAGGGGAAAAAATTAAGTGGTAATCTACTAATCATTGTATCAGTTGTAGCTGATAAAGAGCAATAGAGAATTAGTATTTTTCACAGAAATAAAATGGATGACAGTTGTATCACCAGCTTTCATCTAATCTGCTCTGACTTTAGCTCCTCTTCTCACATTTTCTAAACTTGCTTAACCTTTAAGCGAAGTTTACAAATCAGTATAACCAGTAAAAACTTTGTCAAATCAAAATTAACTCTCAAACTATCCGACAGAAATAAATCTCAAAGTCTAAAAGACAAAAAGCTACTGAGTGTAGTAAGCTGTGACACTGTACCTGGGAACAGCATCTGATTTAAGGACATGTTCTAGTATGTTTATTAAATAGTACATATGGCATAAGGAATTTCACTGAGGTTAAACAGATCACAGAGCAAGTCAGGAAGAGAAGTATACAACTCTAGCTCTCAGTCTGTTAGTTCCTACAATCTTAAGTCTTTATACAAAGAGGCTAGTAATTTCTATTACATAAAGAGTACATTGCATGCCTTATATTACCAACTCAATCATAAGCATATGGTAATTTATTATGTCTGACTAGTAAAGAGTAAAACCTCTTGATATAATAATCAGGAGTTTTTACTTATGTAATTATGGAATTAACCATACGATCCATTAATTCATCACTAGTAACGATAGGAATAAAGTATTTGCTTCAATAAAGCATATTTTTTTCTTATCCTAAGTCTCTTAACAAGTGAAGGTCATCAACTAGCTGCATGTATCACTGGATTATTTGTAAACTTTCTGGATCAAAATTTTAGAAGGGACAGTAGCTGACTTGTGAGCTGACATGCATGCCTATCATGGAAGTGTAAGGTTTGCTTTATGGACCACTTGGTGACTACTTCAATATCACGCAGACCATGCATACAAAACCACTGCATTATCAAGATCAAACTATTCTATTTCTACATCATTTATACAGAAGAAATGCTAGAGGACTGCTACAATATCAAACCTCGGGCACTTCACAAAATTCTGGGGTTGTTTCAACACCCTCTGTACCACTTTGGTAAGTTTCATATTTATCCTCTGCAGTGTTTTGATTCATTTGATTATTCACATTTATTTTTTCTGCTTCATAGTCATTAGCTTGACTAGAAGGTTCCCCTGAATCAGACTGACTGCCGCTCATTCTGTCAGTATGACGCTCTTCTACACTTTTTTCTTCATCAACATTGCATTGCTTGAGCATTTCTTGCTTCCTCTCCTCTTCTTCAAACTCCTCATGAAGTTTTCCATTTTCAGGTTGGGTTATATTTTCTTCTTTTTCACTGCAGTTCTCTTCATCAGCTTCAGCCATATTTTTGTTTTTCGATCTTTCCCTAGAAATATCTGTGTCCTTGCATTTCTCACTATCTTCAGGATGCTGTTCAGGAGACACTTCTGTGCTTGCATCCACAGTAGCTTCATGGCCTTCATTATGCATGATGCATGTTTGCATGTCTGCTTCCTCATCTATTTCATTGCCATCAGTCATGCTATAATTAGTGTGAAGTTTGATTTCATCCCTATTTGAAATAGATTTCTTTTGAAAGGAATTCAAATGCTTTTGTTTACTGATAGCGATAGGAACAGACTTGGTCAGTTCAGTGTGGTCACATGTACTCTGATTCAAGATGAAGACAGAATGAAGCATGAAAGAAAAGCAGAAGATGGTGAAACAAAACAGGAAATAAACAAACCTAGAGTGTACTACTAAATCTATTTCTTGAAAGATAACCTAATAATGCAATATTTGCAATATAATGAACCTTGTAAAAACAAAACCACAACCAAACCACCTCAATATAACTGGAACGCAGCTCAGTATTTCCCCCAACTCTGTGTATCTCAAATTTTCAATCAATATGAAATATAAAAGTAGTCTCTCAGTTGCAGACTCACATATTAGAAAATACACATCCCTTATTTCTCCACATATGCTGGGATGGTGAATATTTCAGCTTCTACCTGTAGAACACAAACTCTTAAGTTTTGGGGTTTGGTTTTTTTTTGAGGTTTGTTTTGTTGTGTTTTTTAAAAACACTAAAAGCTGAGTATTTCATATCCTGTTCTAGAATACTATAATTTGAAATAAAACCAGCTACATGACACAGAACACCAAATGGAAAACAAATACTTTTGTTAAGTAGGTGCAATTCCTCTGGGTAATATGGTTACGTTATTAACTTACCGAGGGTCTAGAATACATCTCTCTCGAACATTGTCTCTGCAATGCATGAAGCTTTTCCTGGAGGTATTGATTTTTGAAATGTAATTCTTCCACAACAGAATCTCTTGGGATTGCTTGTTGTGTTCTACATAAAAAAAATGAATCAAGCCAAAACAAACAAACGGCTATTAATGCAGAAAAACATCCTTTAAGGTAAAAATCCCACGAACTTCTGGATTACTAGACTGGATTTTCTAGTATTACTAGACTAGTTACTCTAAATCAATGCTAGCCATTCAGACTATTTCAACTAATCCCCATGAATCCAAAGTACTTACTTCAGCAAAAGGAATTTGCTCTTCTGAGTACACTATCCACTGTGACAGTGGATACACTGATTAAGAACACACTCCCCAACTGCAACTTAGCAGTTTCAGTAACATTCACCAACGCTAAATTGTAATAATTTTACACAATAGGAGCCAGATGTTTTCCATATTATTATTTAGCTTTTTAGAATAATAAACCAATGCTGCGTATTCTCTGAATATGCACAATTACTCCTGAGTAGCTTTAAGTTTGCTCATACAGATTCAAGAAGGATTTTGAAATTCCTGTCTATTTTTTTCCTCTTGAATAAGTTGGTCTAATAGAGACTCTCTCTCCCTTTCCACAGACTTTTTTTCTCATTTAGATCTTTTTAGTTTTTATAGATTCCTTTAAAATGCCTCTCACCTCATGTAAGCAACTTCATTTTCTAAATCTAGATTCCGCTTTCTTAGTTCTTCCAGTTCTTTTTCAGTCTCTGAGGCTCTTATTCCAATAACACGATCAACAGTGATCCCAGTAGTTTTCAGTTTCTTCTGCAGAGCAATTTTCTCTTTTTCAGTCCTGCAACATCCAGTAAATTTACATTTAAATCTTTATTTGCTAACTTGCTTTCTTTAGGAGAAAATATTTTCTGTCTTAAAGAATCCACATTTGCAATTTATTTGCTCTCTGAACCACATTCCCTTTTCTGTTTAATAAGGTTACCTTACAGACAGTACAGCTTTCAAAAAAAACCAACTCCAAAATCAAAAACCAAACCTGGAAAAAACAATGAACGCGTTAAGTCAGTATCATGCATGTCATAACCACTTGCGGGTCTTGCCTGTGTTTATGTGAAATTCATACAGGGCTTCCTAATTTTGAAGCCATTTCAAACCACAATCTGGCAACAGCTACAACCATCATCCAGCTTCCTCTCCATCAGTAAAAGCCTGCCATTACTGTACTGAAGCAAACAGAACACTTGCAGAGGGTTGCACATGTGTTTTCTTTAAAAGGCTTCCATCTCCTAATCCTAGAACCATCAGTACTGCAGTAGCACTACATGTAACGGCAAGCACAGATTCCAGTCCTAGCGATCTGATTAAATAAGACAGCGGCGAGACGCAGCCTGTCTTCATAAAGCTGTTACTTGTTTCAAGGGCGTAACAGAATGCTATATACAAGCATAGCAAAAGACTTAAATTAGTTTTATTCAGAGACATTTTCTTCTAAAAAGGGTTGTTGGCTTTTACAAGGGAAAGGATCCTAGAGGAGTAGCCTGCTACTTGAAAATTAACTAATCCTTTTAATCTCAATAGTGATGTCAAATTCTAGACATCCATCTTATAAATGTAACAAAACTGTTATAATTATTATGTGGCAAATATCGTTGGATTCCCCTTACGTCATCATTTTGTAGCTGAATCTATTAAAAACCAACTCACTTGGTATAAATTTCCTTCAATGTATTCAACTGTTTGGCTAAAGCATCTGCTTCTTTTTCCTTTTCCCTTAGTTTGTTTCTCAATCCTTCCATTCTGATTTGCCACTTTTTACTTTCTTCCCATCTAATCATTTCCTCCTTGGAAATCTGTGAAGCACATAAACAAACTACGTATTTATTTTTGATTATTTTTCTTGAAGTAAATAAGCAAACATGCTAGAAACTTAAGTATGATATATTCTTCATTTATCAATTCAAAGCACGAAGCCATAGTAGGCATATATTATGTACCTCATTCACCATAAGGTAAATAGCAGGCCCAGCTGGTATGCCGTAGTGACTGGTATATAAAGCTGATGCAGTTTAATGCTATTCCCAAATTCGTCCTTAGTTTTTAATATTCATGTTACAAAAAAGGAGTGACACGTTTTATGAAATACGAGGTGCTAGCTCAATGTATCCTTTCACTTTGAATTACATGGTAGTAAAGAAGACAGATTAAAGAAAAAGAAGTGTTTTCTATGTCAGTTTACAACACATCTGTCTTCTGCAGCTCCCCAGGAGTTTATATGCCCCTGCTGCACAGCTGTACAATTGGTCATTTTAGTTTATCTTTTCCTATGAGAAATGGGATCTCTACTTACAAGTTACAATTTGGTAACTATAAATTATACAGCAGTGAAAACTTGTAACTATGTAATCACAAATGGCTACTGAAAAATCACAATCAATATTCCTGTAAGCAATTTTTTAATTTTTAAATTGGACTTTTTCCTTCTCCAGTTAGCCCCTGTACTTTCTTCTCCAACTTCATTCTAAATAGTTACTGCTACTAAGGGACAGGAAGAAACCGAAATCTTTCCAAAAGGAAGAAACATGCCAAGTTTGAGAAAAATATCTCTAGACACTAAGCAACAGGTATTTAAAAAGTCTCAAATTAGAAGCATAAGTGGAGTCCTAGAATAATACTTATGATCATGAATAGCCTGAATGTCATTATACAAGCATACTATAATATTCCAGGAGAGTGGAACTGCCTAGACCTAGGCTGATGATGTCTTCCAAAGCCACGATCTAATACCACATACCTTGTCTTCTATTACACCTTTTTTTTTTCCGTTTCTTCATGCTTCTTCGCAAGTTCACTTTCCAACATTTTAATTTTTTTCTGAAGTGCATCTATCAGATTTTGTTCATCAGCTTTGCTCTGAAAAATTACAAACTGAATAATTAGCAGCAAGTAGCTGAATTAAAAAAAAATAAAATTAGACAATTCTACTGTAAATCCTTATTTATTCCCCCTTCTGAAAGGGGAAATAAGGACAGCTGGGAAAATCACAAAATTTCCTTATACAAAGAAGCTTTGAAAGTGGAAATTCAACTCCTCAGACTCTTTCAAACATATTTCAAGAAGCAAGTAGCTTTCAGTCTCTTCCTTTTATTTGAGGCATGCTTCCAACAGCAAAAACTAATACCTCATGTGTAGTCCAGCTGACGAGCAAACATAAATTTTTAAATCGTGTCTCAATGCCTGCCAAAAGTACTTAATCTTTTCCCCCAAAACAAGCACATCTATGCAGAAACTTGACTAAGATTGAACATTTTTAAAAGAACTTCTACCTGAATGCTACTGCTTAACCTCTTAATCCGTTTCTTCAGTTCTTCATTTTCTTTTTCAATTTCATTTTTTTCTTTCAACATTTTAGCAAACGCTTTTTGTTTCCTCTGAAGTTCTTGGTTCAACTCATCCCTTTCATCGGACAACGAACTTTCCCTGGTTTTACTTATTTAAGGTTATCTGTAAGGTTTGTAATCTGATTATTTAATTCCTCTATCTGCGTCTAGAAGAAAACAAACAAACACAAACCAACCAACCCAGCAAACCTCCAAAATCAGGATTATCAACAGTAGACCAATGCAATTCAATGATATTATCTAATACTCACCATAAGCCCCTTTGTTTGTCTGTCAACAATTTCCTGGACATTCATATACGCCTCTTTTTGCGAAGCAGCAGAAATAATCTGCTGTTCAGCATTAGCAGTCATTTCTGCTCGGAGCTCCAAAAGTGCTTTACTCAAAGCCTGAAAATAATAAATTAACTTATTTCTAGTGAAGAAGCTGCTAATATGAACATTACAAAACAAGAAAAGGCAATTATATTTTATTATGCTACATCATGCAATTATATTCTACCTCCTGCTGTACTATACATAGAATTCTTAAGCAATAAGCAACATCAAACATGCATGTGACATAGGGATTAATTTTTGTACTAACTTTCTGCTGCTTCTCTTTTAAGGCTAACTGGCTCTTCAACTGTTCCACCAAGTTTTTCAATGTTGTTGTGGGTGCTCTACTATTTGCTTCTTTTTGGACCTCTAGTTCAGCTTTTACACTTGCTAATTTCTGCTCCATCTGAGATAACGTGTTCCTCAATTCATTGGCTTCATCTTTTAGTTGTCCTACATCAACTGTGTGCTTTTCCTGAAGTCTAACAAAAAATAAGCATTACTAGGGTACACTGCAATAATTAAGTTAAACTCCAAACAAATGACAAAGGGCACAATGTTATGGTTTTTATTGTTAAAGCAAATGACACATAGGTTTGGAAATAGCAGAAAAAGACTGACTCAGGAAAGAAGGCCTCCATTTACTAAGAAAATTACTCAAAACGAACAGCAAAATGAGATTAGAGCATTGTCCATTTTAATTCCTGGCCCTAACAGGTAAAGAAAGCATCATGCTTTTCTCCTTTTAAACAGGAGTTAAATTTTCCTGAGTTTAAACTTCTTAGATAGCAAGCCCAAAAGCATTATCGGGGAAAAAAAACCCAAAACCACAAATCAGCAAGTATCACAGTAGCTTAAAGACAACTTTCATACCAAGATTCCTTGAAAACTTTCTTTTTCACTGAATGGCACAAAGCTAACCACTGAAAGGCATTTTTCCAAGCCACAGTTTTTCAGTATTAGTCCTGATGAAGGGCTACAGATTAGAAATAATTTACAATTACCAACCATGTTAACTCTTTTGAGTTAGTTTTTTCAGACAAATCTGAAATTTGATAGACCAGTCCTGACTTGATCCAATCCAATTGCGACTTATGTGAACAAACTGAAAACTTACTGGGCTGTGATAGTCTCAAACTCTTTGATTTTCATTAAAGTAATTTGTTTTTGTTTCTCCAAATCAGATGACGTTTTCTTTAATTTTCCAACAAGTGAAGCAAGAGAATTATCCTGTTCTGCTACAGTTTGCTCCATTTCAGCTAAGCGGAGAAGATGTTTGTTGTTGGAAAGTGATAAAGAAGTCTTTTTCACTAGCTCCTGTAAAACAGAACAAATGCATGTGATAAACATTTTAAGCTTTAAATCAAAGGTAAGCATTACTGACACATTTTAAACTCAATCCTGAATATAACCAAGCATTAGCATCTAACATGTTTATTTACCGAGATGTGACTCTCGGTCCACAGAGAAAGCAGTCACGCTAGTTTTGAAACGAGCTTTGTGCATCTTATGATCCACAGAATAACCATTTAAATACAGGTTTCAACTTATCATAAAAGTGTTAAGAGAAAATTTGTATTGAAATTATGAAATTATGTTAGTTTAACATAACAACAGACTGAATGAAAAGAAGAGGAAACAAAATATAACTGTCTCTCCTAGACATCTCCATAATCAGGATAATACAAAAAATGCTCATATGTACTGAGGTGGTTTTGATGACAAAACTGTTCATTTGAGCAACAATTTTAAAAATTTGGGAACAGCTTCACTAATCTCACAAACACACATAACTCACCAAAGCAGTCTGTTTGCACTTATTGAGGGAATTGTCATTATGTAAATCTAACTTCTGGTGTAGAACTCTTAGGTCTTCCTCATGCTTCTTTGCTAATTCCTCTTGTTCCTGTTAGTTCAAAATAAAAATATAACTCTACTGATGCACACTATTCCAGAAAGTAATGAAACTACAGTACCTTTATGTTGATTACTCACTCATTGCTCAGTATTTCTCCCCAAATTTTCCTCTAATTCTGGCAGTTTTAAAAATTCTTTTCTTCTTGCTATAATTAAGGATTATTTTTTTTTTTTTTTTTGCCTTTTTAACACTACTGGAAAAAATCTACAATTGCAGTTTTAAGCTTTTGTAGCACGCAGTATGGTGAAACAGGACAGGAGCTGGCGAGCAAATCAGTTGGTGTTGGTCCTCACTAACTATGACTATCAACATGGATAGTGACATCCATACTATGTAGTTTTCAGGTCTGTTTACTTTGGACTATAGTGTGATCCATGGATTGAATGGCTGCTAGCACGCACAGCACAGCAGGCTCACTTTTAGACTGCATCTTCTAGTCTAGTTCAAACAAAAAACTTGATTTCTCCCTGAACAGCTACATGTTAACCAAAGCACATTAAGTGAAGATCATAGCAAGTCTGCTTTGGAAATGTGCTCCTGATTCAAACACACTAAAACTGATGCCTGTTTAATCTTGAAGTACCTCTTAGACACAAGGTTTATGCTTTAAAATATGCTTTAAGGATATAGAGAATAAGGAATTCTTATGCTTAGATACACTGTTTATGCTTTAAAACATGCTTTAATTTAAAATATGCTTTAAGAAGCATATTTTCCATAAATGCATGTCTTTCCTGTACCTTCCAAATTCACTAGAAGAGGCAGCCCAGAGATCATTGTTGCAAGTACTGGAAAATCCTATATAAATATACAATATACTGAGACTACTTGTCACAGCAGAATTTTCATTTTCTTCCTGACACACTAATCCTAGGCAGACGTCACATACATAACCTCTTGACTGAGCAAGCCTCCTATTCTAAGAAGTTAAAAAATTTTACATGAAGTTTCTACATTAAAAATTGTCTCTGTTCTGTTACCTCTGAGGTCAGAAACTTTTTAAGATTTCACTAGCAATGAGATAAACAGAGAGCCAACTAAAACAACTTAAAAATGGAAGAAATTTTGTGCAAAAAGTTTAACTACCTCTCTTGCTTTAGCAAGCAAACGTTGGTATTTTTTTAACACTTCCTCCTTTTGATGTAATCTTGCTTGCATATTTGCAATGGTTTGATGAGCAATTTTTATGGTATGATGGTACTCTGGATCATCTTCTTGTTTGCCTAATTCGGCCGTTATTTTCTCTCTTTCTGATGTTGCAGGTAATCGAAGTCTTAGTTCATTTATAACTTTGTCCCTTGATAAAATATTTTGTTCAGCTTTCCACAGAGCAGTTTCGTTTTCTTTTAATTTCTACAATGAAAGATAATTACTGCATTTCCAGAACTCAAACAATGCAAAAAGGTCTTACTTTTTAAAACATGTACCAGAAAGATCATGTAAATGGACTTATACACACAAAACTGTTTTGCACTTGATTCTGACTGTATGAGATTACTATTTGATGAAAAAATCCTAGAATGCCAGTATGATGTCTTTATGTATTATTTGCGTGGAACAAGACACTTACGCAACTCAGTTTGTGCTACCAAATTAAGAAGCTGGTTTTCTCAAACTTCTTAAGAACCACAAAGTAACTTCTGTAACAGAATTTCAATTTAGCAACCCAAGATAAATGGATTTTGCTATGCTACTTATTAAATTTAATGTAACACTTGCTGAATTTAACTAGCTATAGTCAACTGAATTTTGTACAGCAAAAGCACCTTACACTACTAAATGAATGATCTAATATATTCAGAATTTTCCTCAATAGTTTTTTCCAATGGAAAAATATTTCATTTTAGTCTCAGTGCGATTATATTATTTACATTTTCTCTCGGTTAAATACTTCTAAGGGATTGGACACATGCGAGTGACATTTATAAAAGGATATTTATGATACAAAAAAAAAATTAATCGGCATAGAAATACAAACTTTGTCCCTTTATATGAAAATTCAAACATTTAATTACCTCCTCCAGTGATTTACAGGTTGCCCTAGTTTCCAGGATTGTTTGAATATGCTCCTGAATCTTTCTCAAAGCCAACTCAAGTTGTTGTGGGAGTGGCAAACTAGGGTCTGGAATTGATCCTGTAGCCTCTTCTACCTGCACAGAAAGATTCATATTCATGTAATCTGACAGCTCTGAAAAACGTGCTTATGAGTCTATTTCTCATTAATTCAGTGCACATACCTGTAGAGCTGTACTAAGTATTTCATTTTGTTGATGATCATATAGGTCTAATTGGCGCTGAAGTTCTACTTCCCTCTGATCCCAAGCCATTTGCCTTTCTTCATGAAACTGTAACAAATGTTTGATAAAGGTATTTTATTTATTGAAGGCAACAGAAATTTTAAAGTCAACTTTAACAGAAAAAAAAAAGAGATAACAAAATGTAAAACACTCAGATGTGCTATGAAAAAGAACTATGGAACCAAGATACAAACATCCATGTTAAAAACTTTTTAGGAAGAATCTTCCTTTTTAAAATCACTTAGTTACATAAGGAACAGGCTGTTTTTCTAATAGCATGCAGAAATACATACCTTGTTCTGCTGTACAATTTCTTCTTCCAGATTATTGATTGTATGTTCATATTCAGAAATTATATTACGCAAATACTTCACCTCTTCCTTTTGCTTGACTAACTCTCGATTGAGTTTAAGTTCCTGCAGATGGAGTTCCTCCATCTTCATATGCCACTCGATTACCTAATAATGAATGACATACAGTATTCTAATTTAACAAGCCCACAGACCAACTAGATGCAGCTACACTCTTTGTCTTTGAGGCAGCATGGCACTTATGAAACCAACAGGAAGAAAGACGTTCTGCCTTTTTAAGCTTCTTCATTTCTCTTGAGGGATGACGCATGGCAAGAGTATGAAACTGCAAGAGGGATAACTGAAAAGTGCAGCAGACAACTGGAGAGGCAACAGGTTTCCCCTATACTGACAGAAATGCACTGTGAATAATTTTCAGATGACCTAACTAAGCTATGCATCTGTCCAGACTAAACAAAAAAAATCATGCAAGAAGTTTGGTTGACTTTTCTAAAACAGCAAAAGATTTTCAAAACCATTAAAAACTGTATGTATTCAAAAATGCACATGGACTAAGGATAACAGACATATTTATGTCAAAATCCTCTACAAAAATATTTGAAAACTGGCTTAAAACTACAACACGCCAAGAATATTACAACAATTGCTTACATGCAGATATCTTTAGTCATGACAGATATAACCTTATTATATAATACACAGTAATCTGGAAGAGAAGTGAGAAAGCCTTATTCAAATGTCAAGGCACATTGTTTACAATAGCAAAATATGATTAAGTAGAATTACATGAGAATAGCAACATTTCTGACCATGGTGCCTAAATTATTGCCCCTGGATTTATTTAAAAAGACATGCATTTGTAGTGAAGATTTCAATGCAAGCTCATGGAACAGAACTTCAGCATGCTACTCTCTTAAATTAATCTAATTCATAATTTAATTCAATTCATAATTTAATTCAATTTAATGTAACAGAACTGAATTAATAGTTAGCCTCTACTTCCTATGTCACTTAATTGGGCACAAAAGAAAATGAGTCAATCTGACCGTGCTGACTTTTACAGGGCAACTAACTAATGAGGTATTACTTTTTTAAAATAGGAAAACAAAAAACGATAGCTGTCATATTCTACCAAAGTGTATTTTGGAATCGTTAAGTTCCACATTGAAATAGATGTTTAGGGAACAAGCTGAACTGAAATGTAATTTAAATACTGATCAGAAGAACAAAGCTATTCAAAGTTGTAAAACAGCAAACCTTTTGAGCTCCTCTTGTATCCTTCAACGCACTTATTAATTCTTCTAAACTTTTCAGTTTTAACTCCATCTCTAATGCTCTGTTTTCTGCATTTCGACGCTCCTGCTGGGCATGCTGAACTTCTTCCAGGACCTTCAGTTTGTCATTCTGTAGCTGAATCATTGTTTTAGAGAATTTTTCTTGCTGCGCTAAAGGCAGAGCACCACTAAACTGTCTCCGCAAAGACTGAACGGTCTGTTGTAGATGTTTGGCTCTATTTTTTCCTTCCAGTCGGGCAAAATATAAAGCTTGCTCTTTCTCATCAAGCTTCTGCTCTAAACGTAGATTACGGATCTCCATCTTCTGTAGTTTCAATTTAAGAGTCTCCAATTTGCCGACAGCAAAAGATTCATTACCTTGAAGGGCTATGATATGTTGATGCAGTTTTGCAATCACTGATTTTTCATCTGACTGTGCCTAAGACAAAATTTATAGAAAAAATTTATTTTCATTTTAAATGTTAATGCAGTGTATACGTAAATATAAGCAAGCTCTTATTTTTTTCCGTGTTATATATTGCATATATTTTATTCCATAAATAAGAGCAAGAATTAGCCTCTAAAAGCAGTTTTTTATTTTTCCACTATTGTTCTACAGACGTGCAGTACAGAAGTACACCTTTTCAGATACTCATCCTAAAAACTGTATCTTTCCAAAATACCAGGAAATGAGGAAGAAACGTATACTTAAACTTAGAAAATATGGTAATGTAAAAGCTGACACAAGTGTTGCATTAGGGACTCAAACCACTGAAGAACATGAAAACAAATCCCAAGAAGTTGTTTTGGCTAACGACAAAGTAATATAATAATACTACTGCAAATATTCAAGATTTACAAGTTGTTGCTTGTCTTGTAAAAAATTACTTCCCTGACATTATATTTAAATATTGATCATAAGCTATTAATCATATAGGAATAAATATTACCTAAATTACATGGAAAAAGCTCAGAATCTGTAATAGCTGTACAGCTAGAAATGGAAAAAACGGAGAAGGGAATAATTAATGTAATCTAGAACTCTTGAAAGAGTACGGCCACTATAAGGACCAGCTTGCTAAGATCCTTCTGAAATGCTTTTGCAGTTTCCTAATTCAGTGTAAAATTGCTTTATTTCTTCTCATGCCAGGGAAAAAAATCCAAACTGCAGCATTAATAAAGGTTGAATTTTACCTGATAGTCTAAAATTTGCATTCTAAGAGATTCCACTTCTTATCTCTGTATTGCTGGCGTGCCTCCAGAGTTTCAACTTGCATTTTTGCTACATCAGACAGTTCTCTTAATCTTGCAGGAAAAACAAGAGTATTGTGTCACTTGAAACCACTGAATAACCCATTAAATTCTTCTACACAGAAGATGGTAAAAAAAGAACGCTTAATATGTTTCCTCATATTAAAACATTTGAAGACTTCGTTCTTTTCAGCATGTTCTTCTCCACTACTCGGAGTCCTTGTTATGACAGTTCTCCTGTCAACTTTTTCACAGGACATTTTCCTGTAAGTTATACAGAAGTTTGCTAGCAGTAACCTACTCCAGGAAAACAATGCCATGGTTTTTAACGGAACTAAGCATCTCCGTCCTCTATTTCTCTCTCACGTCAGAACATAAATGCTCAGAAAGTTTCATTCTCAATTCCTTTCTCTGCTTCTCCAAGTCTAATCACTCATTTTCAGCTTCAAAAATCACTGCAAATGTCCCACAGACTTTGCTGTTTTAGGAATATAACAGGATTACATTATTTACTCCAACGAATGTTTATATCAACATATCTAAAAAGGTCAGTTTTTCAATTTATGCAAACAAAGTTAATCCCTTAAGTAAATGGCAAAAAAAAACCCCTACTGCAGTTTAATCTTCGAGACATCTATGACTCTTTGAAAGTAAGAATTGCTTTCCAATTTCTTTTATGAGATTTTCATATATTTAAGGGAGGTTGTGGCCAGGAGCAAAATAACCTTAATTAGTTTAAAAATACTAGTAATAAGTATCTAAGTGTACATTCACCCATGTCTATCCAGGCCAGCACTTAATTCTTTGTTCAAATCAAAATGAAGCAAATTACTTTCTTTACAGTCACAAATTAAATGGTTCAATTCCAAATTTGGCACATACAAATGCCAAAAAAATAGGCATTGAAAATTATCTGTTAGCAATACATAAGTAGTGTATTACATAAGTCTATATAGTGTAAATTTTTACATCCTTCCGAACATACTTCATTTGAGATTTGTTACTTCAACACTTACTTTGACACTTCAATCTTGAGCTCCATCTCACGCTTCTCTAGGTCCATGATGTGTCGTCTATCTGCATCACTTACTGCCTTACTTACACTCTTTGACAGTTCATCTCTTAATTCCTGTTCCACTTGCTGTGCCTCAAGGTTGATTTTGGTGAGCTTAAAAAAAACAAAACCAGAAACAAACAAAATCGTATCCTAAGCACGCAACTGCTCTTGCAAAGACAAAGCAGTGCCAAAAGTATCTTTTTTTTTTTAGCCATTACAACACACTGTTAAGCTGCGTTCAAAAAACAATTTCCTTTCCCTTCTGCTTAAATGTCTGTTTGTTCACTGCATTGCATACACATACGAACAGATGCACAGGTCAGCACAGAACAGGATTCTAAATTAAATAAAATTTTGATTAGTGAATTTTCTTAAAACCATTGCCACAATAACTTTCTGTTAAAATAAAATAAGAAAAAACATAATAAGACTTTAAACACTTTAGGAAATTAACAGTATTACTTATATAATTATATACTGTCTAGTATATCAGGATGATTGTAACACAAATATAGGTTGTAAGTGCCAAGACTCACGACAGGGTAGTTCTTTTGTTCTTTCTAAAAGGAACTTTCATAATTAAGTGATATTCTGAAGCAGCCTGATATTTCAAGTTGATTATTAACTACTGAGTAACCAATGTTTCAATTCAAGCCAAAGAGCATTCAGAAAAGATACCTATCTGAAAAGCACTAAACAACACAGAGAAGCCTCAAGAATTAATTTAGTAAATACAGTTGCAACAAATTAATCTGACACCACTCCTTAATAAAATCACTGATTTCCTAAACAAACAAGGAGAGTGTGGTGTATCTATTATCCACACTTCACATATTTGAGGCAGTACGATCTGGAAAACTAAGTCATGTTGAAGTAAATTTATGAGTTTAGAAGGAGATGTCTAGTAGACAACTTCTAGTTATCAGTTCTTAAACTGATATCACCTACAACTTTCATTATTACCTTAACACAACCTTGTTATATATATTTGTCTACATACACATCTTTATCTCTCTCTCTCTCTCAAAAAAAAGCAATGATGACAGATAAGGAGGCACAGACAACAGGAGCATATAAAACAGAAAATGTATGTCCTGGAGCTACAGAAACAAGGAAAAAAGGGATGCACAGAGGAATTAATAAGAAAAAAATTGTGGCATTAGGAGTTCATCAACTCAGAATGAAGGAAGACCAGCAGACCCAATGTATCGCAAGACAGATTATGATACATGCAAAAGAGAAAACGGAAAATGTGATCCTGGAGTGCATCACCTGAGGTACTTCTTAATGAAATGAAAAAAATCATGCCATCAGAAAGGCTTTAACAATACCGCTCCTGAAAAGCTTTATACACTTCCAGTTACTCCACGTCCCAAATTAATTCAAATCAAAACAGAGTAACAAAGACTGCTAAAACAACAGAGAAATTGTGAGTCAGATAACAGCAATCTAAAATTGCTAGGCTAAAGTCTAGCAAAGCCCACGGAGGGGGAATAAATACAATCTATCAACATTCCTGCCAACATATCTATTTTTTTTCTTGCCTTGTGTTTAAATTATAGGCCAATACTGGCACAAGAACAAATGTGTACAACCGCCTATAAGTAAGTTTAGACTGGAAATTATAATAGAGTCTCCTACTATTAAATACTGAATTTATGTATCAAACTTCAAATATGAAAAGTGGGGGCAAAAAGATCTAACAGGATTAAGACTGATATGACAGGAATAGTAAGAATCATTAGCTTCAATGGCACACAACTTCTCTTCTATTCCTGTATTATAGATAATGTTTGGCATGTGACAGAGGACATAGCCAGCCTGTAATAGAATCATGACACTATTATTTGCAAAAGGGATGCAAAGGTCTAAAATTTTTTGAATCATTGGTAATTAAGGGAAAATTAGCAGAAAAGGGATCATATGAATTAGATACAAGTAGTAACAGGTCAAGAACAGACTTTCTTCTAGCAGTCTGCTGAAAAACTAGTAAATCATCTGTCATGTGTTTTACAGAGATTAACTAAGGTTTGAAATAAACTACTGACAAATTAATTAATTGTATTTTTACCAATGTCTTATGCATGAAAAATTGCAGCTCTTAAAGGCAACTATATTTTGCATGATAAGCTTATTTGCTAGTCGTGATACAAAGTAGATTAATACTTTTTGAAAAGCTCAAAAATATGCTTTTAAGATGTGTCAAATTATGTCATTAAATCTCAATAGATTTACCTCAGCAAATTTTGTTTCCAATTCAAAATTACGTTCTTCTATTTGCTTTACAGTTTTCCGTAAATGTTCATACATTTGTTGCGAATGTTCCGCTCTCTGTCTTTCATTTAGTTCCTTCATTTCCAACATTGTGATTTTCTTAGAAATGGACAAAATCTCAGTGTTGGTTATTGCTTTTGTGGCCTTGTCCATGGCATTGTCATCCCCTACATTAAAAAATATTTAGATTAGGGAATACACAAGCTGATTCAACTATGAAAATTATTCGCACCATGAAACAGAACATGAGCTTCACTTTATCTCTGTCAAATAAACTTTACTGAAACATGTATATTACTTTTTTAAACTGGGGGCATGGTTGTCTTGCCTTATTACATTTTTGAAAAGTATGTAATCTGAATAAAATGCTATTATAAATGGGCACATCTGCAACTATGATTATTGAGACTGATAGTTATTTTCAATGTAGTCTTTCACTTTAACCTTAATTCAGCTGGTAAATCTTCAGGACATTTTATTTAAAATCTGTAAAAGAAATAGATGTGGATGAGTTCTTCTTGAATAATGGGAATGTAAACTGTACACAAAGAAACCTCAGCTATGAAGAAAAAATACTTTGTTACAGAGCATGAAAACAGGAAAAAGAAATCATTTTCCTGACAATCTATGAAGCACTTTGACTGCCAATCAAGTTAGAACACATTGCACCTTATAAAATTAAAAAAAAAAAAAAAAAAAAAATCAGGTGATGTTGCTTTACAAGTTCCAGCTTTTAAACCCTTGACCCAGCAACCCAAGAAAAGTCCATGCGGAACAGCTTCCAGAGGAAAACACCAAACTTGGTTTTGGTTACATAGATAAGTAAAACGAAGTAAACATCACCACCAAAAAAAAAAGAAATCACACAAAAAAATGAAGACTGTTAATGAAAAATACAAAATAGTTTTCATTTTTTTTGTTGTTTTAAGATACATCACTTTTAAGATGTTTTAAAATGTGACTCTTACACAGAATACACCATTTGATTTTTAATGTTGCAATATAACTTTCATACTTGCCCAGTTTAGTCATCTGTTCCCAAGCCTGTTCTACAGTGTGAAGCTTCTCTTTCGTGATCTCCAGTTCCTTATTCAGCAAATTTATCTGTGCTTTCAAGGACTCATTCTCACGCTGTATGACAAAAAAATTGAAACATAACAGCCAATTATTTAACTGTAGCAGGCTTGATATTTAGTACCTATAAAATGATTGAAATTAACAGATTTTACCTACGCAAAACCCATAATCCACATATATTGCAACAGAAGAGCATGTTTCCTCCTAAGTACAAAAATGCTAGTCTTTGCTCTCTATGTTGTATCTTACTGTCAACTAGTATTACTGTAAATATTTATCATCGGTGACCGTGATTCCTAGAGTGTCTAGAATTAAATGAAGAAATCTATGTTTGTCATACTAAACACCTTATTAACAGCGGGAAAGAAATACTTCTGGAAGATATTTCATCCCACACAGGATACTTCATATTGCACATAAAAACATATTTGAGACAGATCATGCGCTTCTCTTAGTTCTTTTAGGCATCTAATGTGATGCCAAACATTAGTTTTGTAAATGTTACTTCACTTGTCCAAATAGAAACACAAATCTCCACGTTAACTAGTAAAACAAATGAAATAATTCATATTAATTTTCAATTTTTAGTTTTCTAAACATATTTTTAGTTTGCTATTGATAAAAGATTCTCTAGCTCTATGAAATTCCTGAAAAAGGCAATGCAAGTTTTCATACACAGAAAATTTCATAAAATAGAGAAAGAATCACTCATTCTTTAGCTAACACAAATACACCTACCTGTTCCCAAACAGACAAATTTAATAGTTCAGTAAATTTACCTACCTCACGTATTTAAGCCTTGTCAACCACAGAAACCCCACAGACAAGAACATGACATGCGCTGTAACTACTGGTTAAACTACTACTTTCTTGGACTATTATTTCTGACACAAATGAAAAGCGGGATGTAGCAACGTATCTTTGAAGCCAGCTTTGCAGTTCTTGACAAGAAGCCCCCTTCTACTTGAGAATAAAAGTTCAAAGGAATAATTACATATTTGCAGTGCCTATGACATTTTGCAAACACATTGTGAACAATCTTTGGTTATTTACTTTTTTCATGGTAGTAAAGTTCCAAAGGTTCACTGCCTTTTGGAACTGAACATTTCATTCTTGTAAAGCAGGAATTAGCTTTGAAAGTGTTTACACTCATTCTACTTTCCTTATGACCTCCAAAACTAAAGATGTTAGCAATATTCTTCATGCCAGCCTTGTTCTGGTAATCAAAGAACTAAAAATACTTTGTGAGGGAACATACCCAGAGCTTAATTTAAAAAGCAAACAAATAAGTAAAAAAAACCAAACAAACAAACCCACCAAAACAATTAAACAAAATGCTTTTATGTATGCCCACTGAAATAAAATCTGGGACTTTGTGTATATTTCTTAATCCACCAAAATATACGAGGTTGTTGTGGTTCAACCACAGGTGGGAGCTAAGCACCACACAGCTGCTTGGTCTCTCCCCACAGGTATAATGGGGAGAGAATCAGAAGGGTAGAAGAGAGAAAACTCATGGGTTGAGACAAAGACAGTTTAATAGGTAAAGCAAAAGCTGTGCGCACAAGCAAAGGAAAATCACGAATTAATTTACTACTTCCCATCAGCAGGCCGATGTTCAGCCATCTCCAGGAAGGCAGGGCTCCATCATGTGTAACAGTTACTTAGGAAGACAAATGCCATCCCTCCAAACATAGAACCATAGAATGGTTTGAGTTGGAAGGGACCTTAAAGATCATCTAGTTCCAAGCCCCCTGCTATGGGCAGGGTCACTTCCCCCTAGATCAGGTTGCTCAAAGCCTCATCCAACCTGGCCTTGAACACTTCCAGGGATGGGGCATCCACAACTTCCCTGGGCAACCTGTTCTAGTGCTACACCACTCTCACAGTGAAGAATTTCTTCCTTAGATCTAATAGAAATCTATCCTCTTTCAGCTTAAATCCTCCCCTTCCTTCTTCTTTGCCCAGCTTTATATGCTGAGCATGACATCACATGGTATGGAATATCTCTTCGGTCAGTTGGAGTCAGCTGTCCCAGCTGTGTCCCATCCCAACTTCTTGTGCACCCTCAGCCTACTCGCCTGTGGGGTGGTGTGAGAAGCAGAAAAGGCCTTGATGCTTCGTGAGCACTGCTCAGCAATAACAAAAACATCCCTGTGTTATCAACACTGTTTCCAGCACAAATCCAAAATACAGCCTCATACTGGCTACTGTGAAGAAGATGAACTCTATCCTAGCCAAAATCAGCACACAGGTAAGCAAATTAAAATTTGATAGCACTGGTAAGACTGGCTCCAACATATCATACTCACTATGGAACTGTTACAGCCAGCAGTTTAGTGCTGGTTCTATCTTTCTATTAAGCGAGAACAAAAACCAATGCAGACAAATGCACGAGGTTTCTTTCCCCTTTGGGTTCAAACATAACGTAAACATTACCTCCATGTGCTCCATGTTCGAGGTCCGTTGGACGAGCGAGTTATCTTTTTGTAACATATCTCTGTATTTAGCAGTTAACGCATTATACTGCTTATTAGCCAGTTCTAGCTCAGACAATGGCACACTACCGTCCAACACTTTCTGCAGAGCCGCAATCTTAAAGCTAGCCATTTCCTGTGAAAGTAATCAACACCATGGATTACTAAGGTCTGCTAGATCCTTAAATGGAAAAAAAAAATTACTCTATAGAAAAAGAATATCACTTAATATAATACTTTATAGCATGATACTGGTTTATTTTATTAAACTACTGTTCGTCTTGTTAAATAGCTTGCAATAAACGTTGGCAAAATTTCTCTGACATTCCAACTCTCTGGGTAATCTTATCGATAGTTGCCTCTCAATCATAAGGCACTGTCAAAACATATTTTATAAAGCTGAGTTAATACAGGCCCTAGCAACCTGCAAGGCCAAAAAGTAAGATTCGGTTTCACATGACACTTTCGATAAAAAGAAATTGTTGAAGCGGCTTCAGAAGGAGAAAACTGACAGATTGCGTGTTATGATGCTTATTTAAACACAGATAATGTTTTGACAAAATTTATAGCAGCATTTAACAGGCATTTGGGAAACACATTCAAGAAACTTGTATGGCCTCCATTTAAAAAAAGTGTCTTAATTGCCAAATTGCAAAAAATAAAATGTATACTATTACTAATATAAACTATACCTTAAACCGTTGCAAGTTTCCAATCTTCCCAATCACTGCAGTCTCCATATGTGTTATTTCAGCCTTTAGTTTCTCATTTTCTTTTCTAAGATGACGTTCTGTTTCAAGTAAAGTGGTATACTGCCTTGTTAGCAACCTTTCATTAACTCGTAAAACAGTTATTTTTCTATTATTTTCTGCAAGTATTTTTTTTGTTTCATCAGGATCCAGCTGAAGTGCACTGAGTAAATTCTGTAAAATAATTTTTTTAAAAGAGCTTTGTACATTAATATGGTAAAACTCAATTACATACGCAAACGTTCTCGTACGTTTTTTAAATCTAGGTGTAAAAATTCTGTTAATCTGTCTGAAATAATTTCTTTTTGCTAATAAAACACATACACACACTCAACATGTGCCTAAGCATACAATATTCTATTATAAGAAAAGAAGAAATTTGAATCTTCAAAACTTTTGGTTTCTGAGGAACAAAAGCTAAATATACCCGACTTACTAATTTGAATTTTAGTTAATGCTGACATTTTCAACATTTAGAATGAAAATAATTCTCTGCATACATTGTCATCAGTCTTCCTTCTTTTTACTAGAATCAAAACAAATGTATTGGAACAATTTTCTAATCCAATTAGCATTCCTGTGGTTCCTAACGAACACTAATAACGTTCCACTTTGAGGACCAAACAAGTATTCATAAAGTAACCACAGACCCCTCCTATGGAAACATGCACGTGTTTGTGTGCACATGCGCACACAGACGTGTTTGCATGCATGCACAGATCGGGGTGCGGGGGGAAGACAGAGGGGAGAGGGAACTACAGCGACTCAGGTCGCCAAGGAGACAGGGAGTAGAAACTGGAGCTGTAAAATCACAGAGTCCTATGAGCCTAATGAAGAAGAGTGAGCAGGTAGCTTGAAAAAACTCCTGAGTCCTGGACACTTGAAGCCATGAAAAAAATCTAGTTCTGTGACAACTCGCAAAGATTCGGCTTTTCTGATCAAGAAGCCTGTTTTTCTTAAGATTTTAAGAGCAAAAACCACATTTTCGTTGATCATTTGCAGTGAATTAATTTCAGAGAAATGCTTAATCTGAAAATGCTCACCTAATTCTAATCAAAATTACATACTAACAAAAATAATAGCACTTGTTCCTTATCTTTGGATAGGATGTGTTTCTGGAAACAAAAGCTACTGAGAAACAGTAATTTCTTAAAGATCTCAGCAATACTTTGATAGCACCACTAACATCATAAAACTCCATTATATTCTAAAGACATTGAAAAAAACAAATCCCAGAAATATCTTAATCCTGCTCCAAACTATTCCTGTGACTCTGGAAACGCAGAATAAGATACTGAACAAACTAAAGCAAGATGGTGCGCTCTCTCCCACAACTTGTTTTTTTAAACATACAGTAGAAACATCTGCAAAACAATTTCAATTTCACTTTTTTGGAAATATATTTAGACCTAATCACCTCAGGATGCAATTTTTTTTTGCAAATCAATTACAGTTATGAACATGATTATAAGTAGGACCACATACCACTACAGTCACCGTTCAGCAGAAGAAAAGGGTTAGAACTCAGCTGCCTAAAGCTAGGTACCCACAGTCATTTTCCACACTGTGTGATATCCTTGCCCTGTGTCTGCTTCTCTAAAAGGAGATGTGTATCCCATATGTCTTCTGTCACATGTGGCAGCTTTCGATATCTGCCCCAAGTCACCCGAAGCCACCTAAAATTGCACTGTATCTGTGATTAGGCACCTGCATCAACTCCAGGAACTT
Organism: Tauraco erythrolophus; assembly: GCF_009769465.1. Taxonomy (NCBI): domain Eukaryota; kingdom Metazoa; phylum Chordata; class Aves; order Musophagiformes; family Musophagidae; genus Tauraco; species Tauraco erythrolophus. Next base: position 50,586,943 of record NC_141468.1, read on the forward strand.
TTAAATATCACCTTCTTAAGAAGTTATTTTTCACTTTTCTTAATAGAATATTGAATTCCATGGGGGTACCTGCACTGCTCCTCCTCAACAGTCTGGATAACCAACTGGATAATCAAACAGTCTGGATAACAACTGCTGTGAAGAGAGCAGTATGAGTGTAAACAGCGTGTGTGAACAGAATACCCGAGACTGTCTCAGAGGGCATTTGCTCAAAATTGATAATGTTAAAGAGGAAGATGACCATCAACCAGATTGAATAGTAACTGTAAAATTAGGGACTTGAATTAAAAAAGTAGTCAGCTTGAAAATTACTATAAAAGACGCAAGAAAACTCCTAAAAGCGGGGGCAGAGTTATAATGCAGCACTCATAACCTAGTTTAGCTTCCAAAGTTTCCCCACTGTCCCTGCATCCTCTGCGCAGATGTGAGTGCTTCCTCCCTGCTGAACACCACAAGCCTCAGCACTTCAGCTAACGGACTGGTGGTATCAAGTGCAACAAGTAGGGACTTACACCTTCGGTGTGTGTACGTGACCTCCTGGGGTGATTTCTCACCAGTGCAGATTAGCAGACTGCAGGGAGGTGCAAGGGTATCCATCACGCCAGAGCACCCCCACGGGTACACAGCACCCCAGAGCACACACCAGAGGTGTGTGTAGGCAGAGAACTTGCACTCTCAGCAAAGGGGGTGTGTGCTGGCAACCTGAAGGGGCCAAGGAGTGAATATAACTGTGTGAATGTGGATGCGTGGGATGAGAAATACTTGGGATTAATTCCTGAATGGTGCTTAGAGATTTTTAAGTCTATAGTAACATTTTGTATGTGCCTTAATATAGTGATTTACTTTTTGTATTGTTTTTAAGGATTCTGAATGTGTACTTCACTGATTACTAGTTATTTACTTTCTACTAATAAATCAATAAACCACTTCCCTTCTGATTTGATTTGAGCAGTTTTTCCCTGCAACATTTTCCCTATCTAACAAATTACAGTATTGTATTAAACCCTCTGTTCTATGTAATAAAACCTGTTTGAAAAATGAAAGCAAAAAAATTACTCACAGAATATGCCTTTATTTTTGTAGCATCCTGTTCTTTTTGCTCTTCTAGCTTTTTCTTTTCCTCTTTCATATCTTCTGATTCTTTCTGCCAGGTTTCCTTTTGACTAAAACAGTAATTAAATATTTTCATTTAGAATGATGAAAGACTTGATGATTTTCAAAACTGTAACTAAAACAGCAACCCTGAAATACTGCAAACCAAGATACTTATTTTTAACAGTAACATAATTTGAAAAACATATTACAAATTGTAGATGGATTACTGAAAAACTATCACCTGTTTAGGCTGCAGCTGGTATAATGGTGAAAATAATTCTTAAGTTAAAGTATCATCTCTTCTTCACCTGTGTACTGTAGTGCAGAGACATAGATGTCTTACTCTCAAAAAATATACACACGTGGGATTTAATCTGCTTTAAACTACACATTTGTCTTTCAAATTGATTACTTTCTTGCATATATCTTTTCAAAAATAGGCAAAGTTTAAAACTTCACAAATAAAAACATTTCCACTTTAAGTACGTCTCTGGAAACTCCAAGTCTCCCCTTCTATAGGAAGGGAGACAAAAATCATACTACTGGCACTTAACATGCTGTAAGCCCAGAAATGGGCTTTACCTTTTTAAAGCAGACTAAGCCCATCAGATTTCAGCAGGTATTCGCAATTGCTCCCAATAATTTAGCTGATAAGATTGAAGCTAGATAAAATAGTTTGGCAAATAATCAATGACTCTTTCCATAACTGCCTCCTTTGCGTGAAGCACCTGGGCGTTCATTAGCTAAGACAGACAACTTGCCAGGGGAACAAGGCTTCTGCAGCTCCTGAGAGACAGAATATCTAAGTTGATTTTGAAGCATTTTTAATTAATCATACAGAATGGTACAGTATCATAAGGAAAAGATTACTCGCTTGTGCTCTGAGAATTCCCCACAGCATAGTAGTTGGCTTTTTCTTTAAAAGATGTTGGTTCAAATTTCCCTCAGGAAGTGGACAGAATTAAACTTAGGCTTCCTACATCCAAATTCTGCATTAAAGGTCAGACTTCAAAACAAAAGGGCAGGCAATGGCTGTAGTATTAACTCAATTTTTTCAATGGTTTTGCAAATCTTTCCTTCTATTACATTCATTTTATTTCAGATGCATAAAGGACATAGTTTCTCACTCTAGTTTTTTCTATTTCAAAGAAAAAAAAAAACCACATAAAAAGATTCAGCTTTGCTTTGGCCCAAACTACTCTCCCCAATCCACTTCTACTTATTTATTTGAAACAAGAAAGACTATGAACTGTGTAGATATGTCTAACAAGGATGTTCCTATAGACTCTATAGGATAGTTTAGGCTAGTTTAAACAAATAATCAAGGGTATTTCAGAAATAGTATTTCCTCTTCAAAGAAGATGCCTTAGTTTCTTCCATAATGGAATGAAATGGAAGAAAAGGGAAAAAAGATGCTCTGAAAGTGAGGCTTTATGGGATACCAAGTCAAAGAATCTCCTCCCCTAACTTCAATCTGTAACAGGTTTGGAGAAGGAGCCTTGAATCATCATCTTATCCCTGTCACTGCAGATATCTAATCTAGTAGTAAATGAGGCAGTATACTACCGCCCTTGATATTTTCAAAAAGCTACGGCTTTAATGCCTCAAACAGAGATAATGTTACCCCGGGAAGTGTCAACTGAGTCAAACAACAAACAGATGGTCCTAAAAGATAAAACATGCTTACTCCAAAAGCCTTTCAGTGACTGCTCATTCCAATTCAAAGACAGAGTGGACACAACTAACACCATATTCATCTCTGTGCTCCTAACAGATAAAAATCTTTTTTTTGACCATAAGAAAAATTTTATAGAAATTAGATTCAATGAAGCAGTGAATTAGATTCAATGAAGAGTGTGAAAGAAAACCAAGTACGAAGTCCTGAAAATCTGTAATTTTGAAACAGAGATCTCTGCCTGTATTCGGATAAGTTTTCTTTTTTCCCCTCTAAGAAAAACTGTTAGGACCCATAATTGAAAGCAAAAGAAAATGAGACTAAAGAGTCCATAATATCAAGTTCTAATAAAATACAAGATATCAGATGCAGAACACACTATGCAATCCTCATGAGGAAGTATACAATATGAAAGGGGTCCAGCAGAAAATGTTTTTGTAAAGAGTTTTCTGAATCTTTACAGGACTAAAGAAAATATATGGAGTTCGTATCCAAGTGCAGAAGCATTTATGACATTAACTAAAGAACTACTTCGACACAGCAGCAAATCTTGTATTCAGAATTATTAAACATTTAGATAGTTGAACTTTTGTAATTCAAAAAAGAGAACAATACCTTTGATATTCTTTATACAGCAAGCCTTGCTGATGACGAATTACTGCAAATTTTCGCTTGTAGTCCTCTACTGCATCTTCTAATTTTTTAAGTAACTGTTCTTTATTTTCCAGTTCCTAATGAGTATTTTCCAAACAAAAACATTGAAGTGATTAATAGAGGTTTTAAACATGAAAGAATTAATCAAAATGCCAGTTCTCCCTTTTGTTTTCGTGATAGATGCTTCCATCACCAACTCTGTGAATTCCAGGTATGAAATGTGCGGTTTTTTTTTAGAAGCAACAGATGAAAAAAAGTCCAATAAACTTTGGTGTTCATATTAATAGGTGTGAAAGAGTGCATATTTGCACTGTGGATTACAGCCCTCAAAGTTCAAAACACCATGACATCTTGCTAGCCCACGAAGAATACTAATTGAAGGTCTAACTGGAAAGTGTTTTATTCTCATTTTCCCAAAAACTCTTCTACTTTATTATCATATACAGTTGAAAAATATTTTCTAATCAACAAAAGAAAAGTGATCAAAGACAGAACAAAATAATGTAATAAAAAGATACATTCTCTTTACTCCAATTCTCGAAAGAGTCAATTCTTCACTATGTGCTTGTCTGCTATGCTTCCAATGGGAATCACTGGATTTGGTTTCAATGTATTTATGCTTCTTTTTACAAATGTTGATGTATTTTTGAGAAATAATGGAAGGAGAATTCATATGGTAAATAAATAGAGACTTTTGCTGTACAGAGAAAACTGTCCAGAGTAAGATCTGCACATGCAGACTCAGGTGTGGAATCCAGACAGCAATAAGAGAGAATTTCTTATTGAAATTGAGTGCAACTGCAGAAGTAGAAGGAAGAGTGGGCAAATATTTAGATCAAAGTTCAGCTTTAAAACAAAAAAAACCCTGAATTGTTGTCCAAAATTCAATTAAGCATTACCTTCCAGGTTAACAACACAGCACTTAGAGTTTAAAAAAAAACAGAACAGCTTGAAGAGTTCACTGGATGTCAGAACTTCAAAATAACTTTGGGGAGTTCTCTCATGTCTATACATGGCATGGTACTAGATTTTGGAGGAATTAGCTGTATTTTACAAATATTCTTGATATCAATGAGTGAATGAGTTACCTGTATAAGATGTATTAAATATTCATTCAGAGAATTAATCATATTAACACTTGAAGGAACCATTCCTTCTGGAAGATTCACTGTTTGGAAGACAATATTGCCACCTTCTGTCTGATGTAATAAGCAGATCTCATTTTTCAGTTGTGCAATCTAAAGAAAAGAAACAAAAACATAAGGAAGTAGCTCTTGATATTCAATTAAAAAAAAACCAAACTGATGGAAAATAGAGCTTTCCTCTGCTGTATCAGTTGTTATTAACAACCTAATTCACTTCCACTTACGTTCTAAAGCATTCAAACACACTTTAAAGTAATTTAAAGTAACTTTTTAAAAACATTGTGATTCCATAAATCATTAAATGTATATTATCTTAAACCAAATTTATCAAATGACTTTAGCAATCAGGGCAGCTTCATATATCTGAGGATTCACCACAGTTTTACTCCAAATTTGTTTAAAACACAGTGCATTTCCATTCCTTTTAAAAAGATGAAGTTTTGGAAAGAATTATTGCAGTGGTTATTGATGGTTTATTCTAAAAAAAATCTTTGCCTTTTCATTTAACTTCTTAAAAGCTCTCTGGTTCTCTAACAGTACATTAACCACTACTCTAGAATACTAGTTACTGGCAAATCTTTTTACATCACCAAAACTGTTCTAAAAGGCAGATTTAAATCTAGCTTCTTGCAAGGTAATATTCCATTCCCTATTCCTGCTCTGGAAGAAGCATTCCACAGAATCAACTGTACAACTGAAAACAAGATATAGGACTTTAGATAATGATTTATCATAACTTAATGTCTACTAACTTATTTACAGATAACAAATACAAGGCTTGTGTTTTTTTGAGGAAAGAAATCTGTAAGTTTTTCTGGGCACAGCCCTCTGGAAAAGATACCCATGCTTGGTGTTTAACATGATAGGATATTCCAAGGATAAAGTAACATCTAGAAGAGAAAGATTTGAACTTAATCCAATAGACAAATTTCATTAAGATATGTATAATTATGCTGTTCACATAAGCTAAATTCAGTATCTCACAGATTGTGTGGTTTTGTTCTAAATTATCAGACCAATCACATTTCAAGTACAAAATAAATTGTATAAAATAAATTTTATACCTTTTCATTTGCACTTGCCAGTTGATTAGAGAAATTTGTTGCCTCCTTCTGAGTCTGTCTGAGTTCCTGTCTTAATTCTTCATTTCGTCCTGTAAGTTGGTCAACCTGAGCTTTCAAGTGCACACTAGCATCAAAAATTCCCTCTGAATTCTTTGACTCCATTGCCTAATGCAACAATTAATTTAATTAACAAACATTTAATTAACAAACCAAACAGAAAGTGCAGAAAAGCTTTGTTTTTTCATAATAAACTGGAGTGGTCAAGTTTAGACTACATGAATTCAGCAAAAAGCATGAAACTGTAACACTTTAAAATCTACTTATCGGTTTTCTGTTAGTATATTTGCCATGGACTGTGATTTAAATTGTTAAATTTTTCTGTAAAAACACTAATTTTTTTTAAAACGTTTCCTGCAGGTCCCATAGAGATAAAAGACATGCAAATGAACTTTTGCCTAAGCTTTACGCCTAGGACAATAAACTTGCCTAAGACAGTTTTATACTATCCAGCTGAAGATTTATTTTTTATTTATTTTTATTGGCAATCTCTTCTTGCTGTATATTTTTAATTTGCATTTTTAAAGAAGTATCACACTACATACTCATACTTGTAACTAAGGAAGAACATGTACAAGGAAGCTACTATGTAATTATACAATAACCCAATAATTAAGGAGGAGAAAAAAAGCATGTCCAGCTTACAAAGTTAAATAATACCTTAGAAAACAAGCTTACATTAACTAAACGATCCAGACTAGGGATTATTAAGGCTGTTTCTCCTCCCTTCACATTAGGATCCTTCTGCATTTCCTTCACAGCTTGCAATATTTCTTTCATTCCCTGCTTAAGTTGCTTATTCTCTTCTGATAATTCTTTTACTGTAATAAAAATTGTAAATGTGTCTAAAAGCAATGAAAAAATGAGTTGAGGTTTCCTAAGACATTTCATCATAACACTCATTGATTTGATACACAAAAAGAATATTCACATTATATATAGACATAATCAATCAGGAAGTTAAAAGCAGAGCTGCTAGGAACATCTGAAGAGTGTGTTTTGCTGGAGAAATACCAACAAAACAATAATGAAATGCTTCATAGGAACACATTTGACTTTATTGAACCTTCTTGTCTTCAGTGTTTCCTGCCATTTTTTCACTTCTTTAGTAGCCTGTCTAACCAGCTTTCACAAATCCAGAAACGTGGCTACCTTGGAAATGTCTGGGTGTACCAATGAAGTATATAGGAATTGCCTGAATTCCTGCTGCAGACGGAAGAAAGAACACTTAAATTATTTGACTGTAATAAGGACTCTCAAGACATACAATTTTCCTTCCACCATTAGTTTGCCAATGGATTTCCAGAGTTTCCAGCTCAGAGGAAGAAGCCTGAAAACTTTAAGAAAAACCAACAAACCTGTCAGGACGTTCTCTGCATCTTAACAATATGGCTAACTCTCCTGAAGATGCAGGAGTGAACTGCAAAATTTGGAGCAGTTTGAGCAATTTCAACAAGTCTATTTTGAAAAGTCAAAAAGAATTTTTATAATTCACATTCTCTGTGGAAAAAAAAAATAAGATTCTGTCTAGAGAATCAGCACTATTTTTATTTCAGAGTTGGCAAGCAGTGCACTTCAGCTAACATACCTATATATGTAAGCAGCAAGCGGATTTAATTTCCCAACACTTCCTTGGAGCCAGGAAAACACTACAATTACACAAGTAAATTGCATATTTGGGATCACTCACAGACTTAAAGCCCTTATTAGGTCTGATTCAGGAAAGAGAAACATGAGAGATCCTAGTTTTAAGTATTTCCTATGAAGAAATTATGTTTCATGTACTATCACCCATTTAAGTTTAATATTAGCTACACTATATACGTATTTATACACATGCACACAAAGATATACACTACTATAAACAATTTTTTTTTAAAAAAAAGTCATTAATGAGAATTCAAAGAAATTCCATTTTGAGAAATCCCATTTACATTCATTGTTTTGTAACCATTGTGTTCAAATCTGGACCAATTCACAACCATAATTTCCACAGTTCAGAATTATATCAGAATGATTGTTTAATAACCTGCTACGTACACAGCAAATTCAAGCATAGTGAAAGATACCTGCTGTGACTTAACCCAGGTGGGCACTAAACACCACGCAGCCACTCGATCACCCTCCCCCATCCCTGGGAGATGGGAAGGAGAATTAAAGGGGAAAAGAGAAGGAGACTCATGGGTTGAGATAAGAACAATCTAATAATTAAAATAAAATAAATTTTAAAGTAAAAATGTTAAAATAATAATATATAATATATTAAAATGACAATAAAATAAACAAACAAGTGATGCATAGTGTGATTGCTCATCGCCCATTGACCAATGCCCAGCCTGGCTCCACTAGTGATCCTGAAACCAAGAAGTTCCGAAACCACAATCCCAGAGGAGTGAGAGCCTCACAGATTGATTTGAAGAGCAATCTAAAGAGCGAGGGAGAGAGCTTCCCAGCCAACCCTCATCAATATACTGAGCATGATGTTGCATGACAGGCCTGTCAGTTTGACCTCGGTGACGGGCAAAGTCATGGAACAGGTTATCTTGAGTGCTATTAATGAGCACATACAGGTTAACCGGGTGATCAGGCCCAGTCAACATGGGTTTATGAAAGGCAGGTCTTGCCAGTCAAACCTGATCACCTTCTATGACAGGGTGACCCGCCTAGTTGACGAGGGAAGGGCTGTGGATGTAGTTTTCCTTGACCTCAGTAAAGCCTTTGATACAGTTTCTCATAGTGTTCTGGTTGAGAAACTGGTAACTGCTGGCCTGGATAGGTACACCCTCCTTTGGGTTAAAAACTGGCTGGACGGCCGGGCCCAAAGAGTGGTGGTAAATGGGGCTAAATCCGGCTGGAGGCCGGTCACCAGTGGGGTTCCCCAGGGCTCAGTGCTGGGTCCAGTTCTGTTTAACATCTTTATCAATGACCTGGATGAGGGGATTGAATGTACCCTCAGTAAATTTGCGGACGACACCAAGCTGGGAGGCTGTGTCGATCTGCTCGAGGGTAGGGAGGCCCTTCAGAGGGATTTGAACAGACTGGATCGTTGGGCTGAGGCCAATGGCATGAGCTTTAATAAGGCCAAGTGCAGAGTCCTTCACTTGGAGTATAAAAACCCCAAGCATCGCTATAGGCTCGGGGAAGAGTGGCTGGAGAGCTGCCTGGCGGAGAAGGACCTGGGGGTGTTGGTTGACTACCGGCTTGATATGAGCCAGCAGTGTGCCCAGGTGGCCAAAAAGGCCAATGGGATACTGGCGTGTATCAAGAATAGTGTGACCAGCAGGAGCAGGGAAGTGATCCTGCCCCTGTACTCGGCACTGGTGAGGCCGCACCTGGAATATTGTGTCCAGTTTTGGGCCCCTCGCTTTAAGAGAGATATTGAGCTCCTGGAGCGAGTCCAAAGAAGGGCGACTAAACTGGTCAAGGGGCTAGAAAATAAAACTTATGAAGAGAGGCTGAGGGAGTTGGGGCTGTTTAGCCTGGAGAAGAGGAGGCTGAGGGGAGACCTGATTACGGCCTATAAATACTTGAGAAAAGATGGTGGGGAGGTAGGGGAAGGACTCTTTACATTAGTGATGGGTGATAGAACAAGAGGAAATGGGCATAAGCTTAGTCAGGGGAGATTCAGGTTGGATGTTAGGAAGTATTTCTTCTCTGAAGGGGTTGTCAGCCACTGGAATAGGCTGCCCAGGGAGGTGGTTGAGTCCCCATCCCTGGATGTGTTTAAGAATAGGGTGGATGATCTACTTGAGAATATGGTTTAATGGGGATTAGGGATGGTTGGACTCAATGATCTCTAAGGTCTTTTCCAACCTAGAAATCTATGAATCTATGAATCTATGAATATTCCATTGGCCAATTTGGGCCTCAATCTTAAGCCTAAACTCAAATCCTAAACCAGGAGTTGTGGGCCCTTTGTCCCAGCTATGTTCCCGCCCAGCTTGTTGTGTGCCTGCATACTGGCAAAATTGGGAACCTGGAAAGTCCTTATGTCTTAGCAACAACTATAAATATCAGTATGTTATCAACATTCTTCTTATACCAAATCCCATACTAAATCCCAAACACAGTGCTATTCCAGCTACTAAGAAGAAAACTAACTCTATCCCAGCCAAAACTAGGACAATACCAAAGTAAACTGCATTTAAAACAGAACTGTAAAGTCGGGTATTTGTGGTCACAATCACAGAAACAGAACAACTAAATAAGCAGACTATCTGCAGGTACCTGATAAAATTCCCTAGTTTTAAACCAGGTTGTAACTTACATTTAGATTGAAACTTGGCTATTTCAGTCCTGCTCTTCTCCAAATCTCTCTCTCTCACATTCAATTCATTTGCAAGATACTCATTCTAAGGAAAAGAACAAAGAAAACTCAAAAAAATGTAATTTAGAAATTTAATTATCAGAATTTTCGTTAAGACTCTGTGGTTAAATGAGAATAAATGCTTGAAAACATTGCTAATCCATATATATTCAACAGTGAAATTACATAGCATGTAAACCACAATGAGGTGTTATATAGAAGGCAACAATCAAAGAAATAGTCTCACCTTCACAGCAACAAAATTTTCAGGAAAAAATTATTTCAACCATGAATAAGCTTTATATAAATATTTATCCTGTTTCGTTTTTTAAAAAACCTGGTACTACCTGTGCTGCCTGGCTTCTGCATCTTTCAAGACTTAATTCTGTATAGCTATTTAGCACATTCTTGATCAGCAAATCTCTGGATACCTGCTCATTCTAAAAAAAACCCCAACAGTAAGTTATTAGTATAGGATTCTATCTCCATTTACATACACTAAAATCATATTTCCAAAACTTACCTTCCAAAATACAAAAAAGTCACTTCTTTTCTACTGAAAATACAATTACTAGGCATTATTCATTCCACAGCTTGGCTAACACAGTATTTTAAGAGAAATCACAACAGCAAAGCATACTCCTGTAGCATGGAATAACTCTTGTATAATTGACAAAAGATTGATGTATATAGACTTATACTTGCCATTAATCAATTACATAGCTCTACAGACGCGACAGAAATGCCATCAGTTCCAAGACATGTCAGTTAAAAAGAGGAAATACCTATTTGCTTATCTTACACACTGTAACTGTGATGTTTCCTCATCACATCCCTAGATGGTTTCTCCCAGACAAAAAATACCGATTCTAATTTTAGCAATCTAATGTTCTAGTCCCAGCCTTTTTTCAAATTTGCCTTTATGAAAATTTCCCTGTCCATTTATGAATCTCCTGCCTGAAATGCAACGGTGACAGAGATGGATTCACTGGAAGAATTGCACAACGTGCATCCCATAGAACACTGTCTAAGGAAACATGCATTCTTGGATCATGAAGCAGTTGGAACAACACTCTGGTGCAGACCAAAAATCTGTGGAGCTCTGAGGGATTGGCTTGATCCATGTCACAGATGTATCTCTGGCAACCAGAGCAATGTCCTCCACTATACACAAAACTAACACAGCATTTCAAGGTACCAATTTAAGAATAATTTTTTAATACGATTTACCATGTGAATAAAAGAAACAACACCAAGCATCCTGAAATTAACCTTTCTTTCACTGATCATAAAAAGTTTTCAGAAACCCTTTTAAGAACCTAAAGATTTTATCATTAGAGATAATTTTAGTAAATAATGGAATTTTTCAGTGGAAATCTTTTTTTCTGAAAACTGATATACACTGTCTTTGCCAGTTGGCAAGGAAATAGATAAAAGGATAGAACCACCAACTCAAGAACTAGATGTTTCCCAGAAGGAAAGGCCTTTCTCATTCCAAAAGTCTAACTTTACACCATCTGCTCTCTCTGCAGGTAGAAGTCATTCTCCAGTCAAATAACATCTGCGTCTTTTAACAGAAGTCTCATCTCTCATCTTCCATACCAAAGGACTGACTCAGTCCCTACTTCATTAAACTAACGCTTGTAAATTACCATTTGTATTCCTCTGTATTTATTTAAAACAATTTTAAAAAATAATCCTCAAATTATGTTGTTTAAAATACACTTGCAGCAATTGATTTGTACGAGACATTTGGCTGCATGTAATAAGAAAAGTGATGAGTATTTTGTTTACACAGATGTGTGTTAAGGTCTTAGAAAAAAAACTGTTCTCTCTTTGTACCCATCTGTGTGCGCGTCCACCGGTGTTATGTAAATTTGTTCCACTGACAGAGGGAAAATATATGCCTACATTTTACAATCCTATGTCAACAAATATACTGCAAATGAATGAGTTGACACTTTTTTTATTAGAAGAAAAAATGCCCAATTCATTCAAACTATCCTACAGCTTTAATTAATAAAGATGAAAGCAAATTAACACATCTTTATTATTTGAATTTATCTTCTAAATAACTGCAATAGATATAAACATACACGTACTATAAAAGCGTCTCACCTGTGATCTAAGAAGGGCTAATTCTCTCCTCAATTGCTCTATGAGATTTTCAACAGGATCTACCTGACCTGAGCGTTCTGATTGTCCATTTTCAAGTCCACTTTCCAAAGTTTTCTCTTGTAACAATCCTGTTAAGCATTTCTTTCCTTCTCTGTCTTCTTGAAAGGCAGTTAAACCAGGAAAGTTTACCTGCGAATAGTCTTGCTTATCCTTCAATGTCATTCGTGTTTTGTGCGCTACTGGCTTTGCAAGAGCACATGCATAAGGAATCAGAGAGTTTTTGCTAGGAGGTAGTTCTGGACAAAATTTTTCCTGGCCTGCTTGGTCTGAATTAGAAGTTATGGACATCTGATTCTGAAAAGATGGTTTGTTATTAAAATTTCGGTTATTCACCTCTGAGGTCTGACACACTCGCTGACAGGCAGAAAATGAACCTGCGTACTCTGGTTTCAAGTCTTTTGACATCTCTTTATTGTCTGGATAATCTCTCATCCCCGATGCCTGTGTAAATTGTCGCTCTGGTGATACAAAAAGCTCTCTTATACTAAGAGGTTCAGAATTACAGTTCTCATTAACTAGCTGCCACTCTGTCACATGTTTTGAACCTAAACGAACCGAAGAATTACTTCTATTTTTTCCCAAGTGATCTAAATTCTCAAGTATGCCAGAAGTTCTTCTAGGCAGATTTCCCACAGCCTTACTGTTTCCAGTTATATCTTGCTCTGACTTCAAAAGTCTAACTGGTGCTTCTCTATCTGCAAGTGTGTTTCTCCTTTCCACATTACACGAGCTGCTAGCCTATATTCACAAAAAATACAGAATATTTATTAGTGTTCAAAAAAAATTACAAATTATTAATATTTGGATTTTTAAAAAGCAGTTAATAAAAGCACCTAGACATATTCACCAAAAAAAAAAATTATTTTTATTTTCAAAGAGAAACACAATAAAAGTTTATGAACTTGTTTTATGAACCTACCTTTGCTTCTACTTCAGCAATATGATGTTTGTTCAAGGAATCCAGCTTCCTCTTATTCATTTCCTTCTCTTCAGTAAAGCTGTCACTTATCTGCATATCACCATCATCCAATTCTAATTGCAAGTAAAGGTACAAGTAATAAATGATTATGAATTTTTAATTTATTTCCAAAGGGAATATATTCCACTTAGTATATCTGAGTTCTAGTTTTCTACCTGCAAAGTAAGAAGCTGTGAACCTTTCCATTTGAGCACACTGCACTTCCCTGAGGGGCACAGAATTGAAATTTTAAGATTTTTGAAATACATACATTATATAGATTTACTGGAAATCATGATAAGATCATCCTGCATCTGAGAACTACAAGCCAAAGACACAGCTCTCTGTGATGCATTACTAGTCATCATCAGTCAAAAAGCTCAGCAGCTTTTTCATAGGCTGTAAGACTATGGAAATACAGAACCCCTCACCTCTTCCTACAGATTCAATAAAATGCATTTAGCCTTGTAATTTAAACAAATGAGTAAATATAACATAGCTATATTAATAAATATAGGCAGCATGTTTTTGAAAGAATAGTTTAGTTTATACTAAAAAAAAATCCTACCTATTGTTGCAACTCTTCTTCCTTTCTCCTGAGCCAACTTACGAACCTGTTTTTTAAGTTCAATTCTTTCCTCTTCTAGTCTTTCAATCTGCATGTTATTATTCACAGATCAGTACTTCATTTTTTTCAAATACATTTTTATTATGTAGCTTTTACACAAAAATAGGATTTATCACTTGCCTCTTGCAAAAGAATCTGGTTTTCAGCTCTATATTGCTGCTGCTTCAGCACTTTGCTGTTTCTGAATTCATTTAAATCAATCATTGTCTTTGGCTCAAGACCTAAAATACAGTATATGCTGTATCATTATTAATTAAGGAGGAACATTAATGCTAGTAGTCATTAGAATGCAGTTAATTTAAATAAGAACATGACTAGTCAAATAAAATTTTTAAAAAAATGTTGATAGTTCAATATATGTAAGTATTTCTACACATGTACACACATCTTATGGTCCATGTAATAGCACCAGAAGCATAAGTTTACTTCAGTTACACAAAAAACAAAATGCAATAAAATGCCACGTAAAATTAACTATACTTATGCTTACATTCTTCTATGTAAAAATAAACCCGTTTAAAGTGTTCTGTGTTTTTCAATCTAGCTTTACAATTTCAGTATGTTATGGTTTCCAAATACCATATAAAATTAATTAACCAGTGTACAGTCAAAAAGGAATCAAAACCAAAAAAGCACTACAAAACTTTCTTCAAAGCAACCTGTAAGTCAAGTTTAATCATGTACGTTGAAGTTTAGTCATGTACATTCATGCAGTTTGTCCTAACTACCTAAAAATGCTTGCAAATATTAGCAGAATAAACAAAATTATTTCCAAGTAGTTACTTACTATACTAAGATTTCCATGATATAACATTATTTCGATTCTTACACAACAAATAATTGAAAATGTAATGGATATAGCATACCCAAGCGCTCTCTGAGTTCTTCATTTTCATCAAGAAAATCATTTATTTTAAGTTCAAGTTTATTGACTTCCTTAATTAATGTTTCAATCTCATGATCTTGGATTTTGATTTGCCTTTTCAAACCTTTTATTTCAGCAACAGCCTCTTCCAAGCCATATATTCCCTGTAAAAACCCAAATGGAAAGTAAAAACAAAACAACTAACAGAAGATGTAAGAAAATAAACTATGAATCTGTCTTTCATCATCAAACAGATAAGAAAAAAGTAACTGAATAAAAAGCAGATCTACAAATCTGTCTTTTGACTAAAGAGGACTCTCTGCATATTTCAAAATGGAGTCCTCTTAGTACATGATCCTTGGAAGAATCGTATCTTGAGTGTTCGATTACTGCTCAACGGACTTCAGACGCCCATATGAGTACGTTAAAACTGACAACTTGTAAAAATTTTTAAGTCTTGCCAACAAATTGCATGCAGTCAGTGGCCACTAAATGTTATGAAAAAAAAAAAGACAGACCAGCATCAGAAGTCATTAATTTAATTTCTAATTAAAACATAGTCAATAAAAAACAGGACAAAATGATGTCCTAAACAAATGATGAAATTACCCTGTCCACTCTGATAAATTGATTACCAGTTCATAGTCCCTCATTCGTTTCAGAGCCTCAACAAGCTCTTTGTCCTTTTCTCTAGCATCTGCTTCTGCTAATTCTGCTGCTTTCTCAGCCTCCTTAGTTCTCTCTTCTAGCATTTTCAACTTTTCTTGCATATCCCCAATACGATTCTGCTGAGCAAGAGTTGAGTGACCTGGAAAGAAAAACCTTGATCTGCTTACAATTCAACCAGGAATTCTTGCTATCAGCCATTACGCAAGAAAGAAACATTTGAGATCAGGTTATTAACAGAGATCTTCATTTTCTGCTCTTTTTGATTAAGTAATTACAAAAGATTACATATAAGAGCTTTTTTTTTTCCCCCCCAATCACTGATTCAAACAATATTTACATGAAGCAACTGCACATAAGGGACATCAGAATTTATTTTTAATTGCATGCTAATACTCACTTGCAATTCTTGATAGAGCTGAGACCTTGTATGTTATGCTCTAATCTTCACAGACCAAGTATATTTTTATTAGACGCTGTACTACCCATAAACCCACTGAAGTACTGCAAATAAATTTAAACTCTTCACAAATGTTTAATAAATGGAAATAAACAAAAAAATTAGAGACTAATATAACTGAATACTGCAAATATTTTTTCCGTATTTCTAGAGAACAAAGAATGCACAGTAAATTTGTGGTTTCTTATTTTGCTTTCCACATACATTAGGAAAAAATGCTCATGGTGAGGCACTGGAAGAGGTTGCCCAGAGAAGTTGTAGATGCCACATCCCTGGAAGTGTTCAAGGCCAGGTTGGATGAGGCTTTGGGCAACCTGGTGTAGTGGAGGGTGTCCCTGCCCATAGCAGGGGAGTTGGAACTAGATCATCTTTGAGGTCCCTTCCAACCCTAACCATTCTATGATTCTAAGTTACCTTTATCTTTTTGGAGATCATTTTTTAATTCCTCAATAATAAATGCATTTTGTTCCATTTCTTTGGTATACTGTTCAATTTGCTCAGTAAGCAATCTTATCTGAGCATCTCGCTCTTGTACACCCTACACACAAAAAAAAAGAAACTCCATTAAAGAATTCTTTATTGACAGGCAAGCTACCAATATAGGACACCACACAGTAAACGAAGAAATTAAAAGCAGCTAATACAAAACAAGTTATAGAATATGAAATATACTGTACTTACAACACAGAGTTCAGATATTATCTAGAAGTTGGGTATATAAAGGCAAAGCAGGAAAAATAAAAGAAAGAGTAAAAATAAAGCATTCAAACAGAACAAAAACTAAAGACACTATTTTAGTATATCAATTAATGGAACAGTTAGAGATGAAAAGTTTCAGACAATGCTAGGATGAAAAGTTTCAGACAATGCAGGTTTCCTATAGTTTCCTCATGAATAATTGCCAGCGGGATCTGAGAGATACAAGTTCAAGATTGGGAGGACTAACAATCCATCATACATAACACCTGTACTGCAGGCTGCCTGTCAGCAAGTCATCTAAATTTTAAGAATTCATATCACACCTTGTTTTGCATGCATCCATAAGTTCACACAGACTGTGAAAGTGAATTCTATTTATATAATACTATTTCCATGCTTATACATGAACTTTAGAAATATCACAGACAGCTTAATGTTATTTGTTCTGTGATGAACGAAAAAAGAGGAAAAGGATAAAAAAGATAATTAGAAAAAAAGTTATGACCGTAATTATAATGTAAAAATCTCAAGAGTTGCCAACCTTACTTTATACCAATGTTATGAAAAACAAAAGCTCAGGCTTTCTTAGAGGACAAATATAACCACATTTCAAATCTAGAGGTAAAGAGCTTAGCAAACATGTAAAGAGCTAAACACAACCCTTTAGAATGTAAACATATATTAAATCATAATAAGCTCATTCCATTTTGAGTTAAAACACAATACAGTAACTTGATTTAACTTTTGCTTTAAAAATATGCTTATTTCCACAAAACTGTTCAAAGTATCATGCTAACAACGGCCATCCAAAAAAGCAACCTCTACAGTCATCTAGTCAGCTAAAACCAGACTATACAACTACTTATCAAAGTCACTTTCAATCATGAGAGGCTCATTTGTACTTCAGGTTTGTTTGGGGTTTTTTCTCTGAGAAGCTATCTGTTCTTAGTTTTGGAAGACTGCAAAAATGTATCACGTCATACTGCTCAATCTACAATGGCCCAACACCTAACCCAAATGTCATGACACATTTTTTAAAAACACTTGAAACAAGGCAGGAAATCATTCTGGTATCATACACTATGCTTTCCGTAACGCATATTTCAGGGTTCCTAATGGGCTGCATTATTTATTTATACTTTTTATGTTTTTTCAGTAAAGTGGGGAAATTAAAAACCATAAAGAACTACGTAATTTTTCATGAATATGAGAGATATTTAAATTCAGCTATCTCTATCATGGGCTGAACCACGGACTTAACAGGCGTCAGGTGAGACAAAGGAACACAGAAAATTAAACACTAGGTCAGGCTCTTCCTTGACTAACAAATTTAGAAGACTGAAACTAAGCTATAATTTTAAAACATTAAATTATGGATGCTTAGATGTTAAAGCAATCACTCTATTAATAGTTAGGAAAGATAAATATGAAAGTAACAGAACCAACTACCAAGAGCTCAGTTCATACACAGAGCAAGAGAAGTTTCCTTTGTGCATGTCTATTAAGCTAACTTTGTAGTGGAATGAATCAACCTGTCTCACAATTTTCAAACACAAGTAATAGATATTCTGGTATTTGCAAACTATGAAAGACTAAACAACTATTTGGTCATTAGCGTATTTATTGAATGGTAATTTATACGTGTGTAATTTCTCACATAGACTGTACCTGCTGAAGGGCCAGTATACTGTTCCTGTCTACATCAAGTTGGGCCATTTTCATTTTCTCTTTCAAGTTAAACAAGGTTTCCTGACATTCTAGGAGTTCATCATCTTTTGAAGCTAAGATTTTCTGAAAAGGAGATAAAATACCATCAGAACACTTGAAAAAAATCCTAAAAATAATTTAAAAGTATTTAAAAGTACCTTCCATTCTTCAACTTTTGCATTTACAGCTGCCATGAGTGGATCGTCTTCCTCATTCTTTGCTTTCAGCTGATTCGAAAGCTCCTGAATCTAGAAATGCCATTTGGATGAACATTGTATCACAAAAATATTTTGCTTAACCAATATATATGTACAAACACACTACATCAAGCACATAAAATTTAACAGATTAGCACTGCAGGAAGGAAGCATGACTAACATTTTGTACAAAAAAATTTTGTGACCTGCGGTCAAGTTTTTAAATTTGCACCAAATTTAAAGATCGTACTATTTTAGAGAGTATTAGAGGGTCATGAAGATGATCCGAGGGCTGGAGCACCTCTCCTGTGAAGACAGGCTGAGAGAGTTGGGTTTGTTCAGCCTGGAGAAGAGAAGAGTCCACGGAGATCTTCTAGCAGCCTTCCAGTACCTAAAAGGGGCCTACAGGAAAGCTGGAGAGGGACTTTTTACAGGAGCGTGTAGTGACAGGAAAAGGGGCAATGGCTTTAAACTGAAAGAAGGGAGATTCCTATTAGATCTAAGGAAGAAATTCTTCTCTACGAGGGTGGTGAGGCACTGGAACAGGTTGCCCAGAGAAGTTGTGGATGCCTCATCCCTGGAAGTCTTCAAGGCCAGGCCGGATGAGGCTTTGAGCAACCTGGTGTTTTGTGTTCCTGCCCATGGCAGGGGAGCTGGAACTAGATGATTTTAAAGGTCCCTTCCAACTCAAACCATTCTATGATTCTATGATTATTTCAGTAGAGTGTGTGTGTTTAACTGATTATGTTGAGTGTTTTTTAATTCAAGCTAAAATATGAAAAACCAGTATAAACAAAAAAAAATTACATTAAATAACGTAAGAGTCAGTTCTTACTTGAAATTTGTACTGTTCTTTCTCTTTTCTTAACTGATCCATAAGAATATCAGATTGTTGCACAATTAGTTTCATTTTGTTATATTCATCAGTCATCTTCTCCATTTCTTGCACTGATTCCTCAAGGTTCTTCCTCATTTCTTGGTTTTGAATGTCTAACTTCTCATTAGCTTCAGTCAAATTCTGCAAAATTAAAGAAAAAGCTGCTTTTAAAAAGTGCACGTCTTAACACCTAAATAAGCACCAAGTGATAGCTACCTTAAATGTAAGACTTGAAAGTCTTACACGAAATTAGCACAGAAGAGATTCCACCTCTAGATCATCAACAAGTCCTAACAGCAAATAAAAGACACATCTCCCATTGCCAGTAACTTCATTACAGCTGACAGATTCACAGATGCAGAGTATATGCATCACAGAACCCAACGCGTTACGAATTCCCTTACTCCACATGACTTGATCTGCGAATGGAGACAGCTTTGTGAAAAACACTGTCGTAACAGTCTAATAATAGCATGCACAGATTTTTACCTGAATTTCATCCAAGTACTGGACAAGCTCAAAGTTCTTTTTGGACAACTGTGATCTGTAATCCGAATCCTCTCCTCTTCGTAATAGAATTGCTTCTTTTTGAGAATCTATTTGCCTCTGATAGTCAACTACATCCTGACGCAACTGTTCATTCTGCACAGAAAGTAATCCAAACTTAAATCTATTTTGAAGAGTTGAAGACAAAGTTGTTGCTTTTCTAGCTAGCTAACACAAAGAGCTAAGACAGTCAAAACTCATCCAAATTCCTACAGTCTGCTTTTAAAAAACTTAGAAGCCTCACCTTTTTCTTTATGCGTTTTTTCTTCGGATTAAAAAGGAGAGAAAAAGACCAAGAGAGTAAAGCATGAAAAACAGTAGAAATTATCTTTGCTTTAGGAAGGCTACATAGGAATCAACATAGAGACAAAATAAAATAAGAGGTTTTTATATACATGTGCATGCATGTACATACATACATACACATACATAAAAGGGCATTTTAAAGAATGTTTCTCAAGGTTTCTCCCCAAGACATTAATTTAATTTTTGCTGTCTATTTTATTCTTTTAGAGTCTAAGATTACAGGTATTAAATGCTATAAAACATGGGGTTTTTTTCTAAAAACAGTTAGAAAAAATGTTTCAAGAGAATGATTAAAAAAAAATTTCTAGTAATAAAGAATGTTAGCTATCTTTGCATTTATTGTTGAATGAGCTTTTAACTTTTTATAATTTTGTTTTAACCAACCGGATAATCTTAGCAAAAGCAGCAAGCCTAAACTGAATCCCATCTAATATCCACCAAATCCATCTGTCAATAGTATTTAAGAAAAATACTAAAAATTCAAAACAAAATCCTGACAAAATTAACACACACTAGGACTACGTCAATTCATATGTAGACACCTCCTGACCTCAATTAACTAAGTTTCCTTGGAGCAGATGTAGTAGATATTTGCTAAATGTGATTAAAACTCCATATTCTCTTTGTACCAGCAACCAGGAAACATTTTAAAACAGAATTAAACATCGTGCCACACCAAAGATTATAAATACAGAAAGATAATAATATATTTATAAATAAAGTTAAAAATACAGTAAATCAGCAATAATTCTTTACTAACCTCTCTCCTTAATTTGATGTTCTCATTTTCAGCATCTTCATTTCGAAGAGCAAGCTAGAAGAAGATGGAAAACCTTTATATGTATCACTAACACTACAAACTATGAAAACTAAGAACTCCAGAAACAAAACAGAAAACGAATGCATAGCAGTCCTATTTCATCGGTGCTTATTTTTAATTTCAGAGGCTCTTTTCAGAACATCAACTTTTCAAAAGATGTGCCAGAACAGCTTTTAGAGATGTCAAGCTGAAGTCCTTCTTACCTGTTCATTCACTTTCTTCTCTTTTTCCAGTTCCTTCTCTATATCTGTTAATCGTCTCTCTTTTTGTTCCAATTGTTTTTCCAGTTGGTGGATCTCATCACGCAAAAAGCGAGTATCACGACCACCAGCAGATCTTTGTGCCATCTTAAGAGCATTAAAATAACATTATAAATATAGCACAGTTCTTCAAAATAGAAAGAACTAAAAAACCAAAGCAGATGCTAAGACTAACATTCCTAATATTCAGGAAAAGCAAAAGGAAGAGCTCACTAGCTTCTTTCAACAAAAGCCAGAAATCTCTAAAAATAAATGGGATTTATTCAAATATAAAAAAAAACAGTCTAAAAAAGCTCACTTAAAAAACCCACCAAACAGCACGCTATAAACTAGCAAAATTTTAAAACATACCTCTAATTCATTTTGAAGTTTCATCACCTTTGTTTTAAGTTGATTTTCTATTAAAATAGAACAGATACAGTGAATTACCCACTCAGGTAAAAAGTACATAAAATAACAATGGTTAACCTTAGTCTTTAAATATTTAGCTTCACTGAAGCAAGTGACTTCAGAGCAGTTGGTAGTTTATTCAGTTCCCTAAACTTAAAAATCCCGTCACCTAAAAAAATGCATTTAACAAATCATTTAGGAACAGCATAAAAGGGCTTGCTTACCAGATTTGGCTTGCTCTTCTCCGGCTTTTTCAACTTCTTCTAGTGCCAGCTCTACCTCTTCAGCTTTCATCTGGGAAAAAAAGTATAGTAAACAAAGAATAAATATATACTCCTAACATAAATTAAAAGATTGTTCCACAGACCTCATGTTTAAAATAATGAAACTATTTACAAAAGAACATTGATTTTCCCTCTTTAAACAAAAGAAACCACTCTCATTTTTCCCCATGCTGACAATGAAGAAGTTCAGATGGTTGGAATATCTTCTTTAGTCATTTATTCTACAGGGTTACCTAAACATTCAAAAGCATACTGCTGAGAACTAAAAACAGTAAAAAAGCCTCTCTGAAACCAATGTGCAAACCTATGCTGCTGTTATTTCTTACTTTCTGTATATTTATGAGTAAATACAAGACAGTATGATAGTTTTTTAGGATCAGTTTCAGGATGGTGGTGTTTCTTCATTCATGGTGACATTTTTTTTTCATAGAATCATAGAATGGTTAGGGCTGGAAGGGACCTTCAAAGGTCATCTAGTCCAACTCCCCTGCAAGGAACAGGGATATCTCCAACTAGATCATGTTGCTCAGGGCCTCGTCCAACCTGGCCTTGAATGTCTCCAGGGATGGAGCATCCACCACCTCTCTGGGCAACCTGTTCCAGTGTTCTACCACTCTCATGGTAAAAAATTTTTTCCTAATATCCAATCTGAATCTACCTCCCTCTATTTTAAAACCATTACCCCTTGTCCTATCACAACAGGCCCTCCTGAACAGCCTCTCCCCATCTTTCTTGTAGGCCCCCTTGAGGTACTGGAAGACCGCTATAAGGTCACCCCGGAGCCTCCTCTTCTCCAGGCTGAACAGCCCCAACTCTCTCAGCCTGTCCTCATAGGAAAGGTGCTCCAGCCCTCTTATCATCTTCGTGGCCCTCCTCTGGACCCTCTCCAGCTGGTCCATGTCCTTGTGTTGGGGGCTCCAGAACTGGACGCAGTACTCCAGGTGAGGTCTCACGAGGGCAGAGTAGAGGGGGAGAATCACCTCTCTCAACCTGCTGGCCACGCTCCTCTTGATGCAGCCCAAGATGCAGTTGGCCTTCTGGGCTGCAAGAGCACATTGCCGGCTCATATTGAGCTTCTCGTCCACCAGTACTCCCAAGTCCTTCTCCTCAGGGCTACTCTCGATCCATTCTCCACCCAGTCTGTATCTGTGCCTGGCATTGCCATGACCCAGATGTAGGACCTTGCACTTGGCCTGGTTGAACTTCATGAGGTTGGTACGGGCCCACCTCTCCAGCCTGTCGAGGTCCCTCTGGATGGCATCCCTCCCTTCCAGCATGTCGACAGCACCACACAGCTTGGTGTCATCAGCGAACTTGCTGAGGGTGCACTCCATGCCACTGTCCACGTCACCAACAAAGATGTTGAAGAGGGCCGGGCCCAACACGGACCCCTGAGGGACGCCACTCGTGACCGGTCTCCACTTGGACATCGAGCCGTTGACCACTACTCTCTGAGTGCGGCCATTGAGCCAATTCCTTATCCACCGAGTGGTCCATCCATCAAACCCATGCCTCTCTAGTTTAGAGAGAAGAATGTCGTGCGGGACAGTGTCAAAAGCTTTGCACAAGTCCAGGTAGATGATATCCATTGGTCGACCCTTGTCCACCGATGCTGTCACCCCATCATAAAAGGCCACCAAGTTGGTCAGGCACGATCTGCCTTTGGTGAAGCCACGCTGGCTGTCACCCACCACCTCCTTGCTCTCCATGTGCCTTAGCATGGCTCCCAGGAGAATCTGCTCCATGACCCTGCCAGGCACAGAGGTGAGGCTGACCGGCCTGTAGTTGCCCGGGTCCTCCTTGTTCCCTTTTTTAAAGATGGGGGTTATGTTCCTTCTCTTCCAGTCATCGGGGACCTCGCCAGACCGCCAAGACTTCTCAAATACAATGGCCAGTGGCTTGGCAACTTCATCCGCCAGTTCCTTCAGGACCCACGGATGGATCTCATCAGGTCCCATGGACTTGTGCACTTTCAAGTTCCTCAGATGTTCCCGAACCTGCTCTTCAAGTACAGTGGGCGGTGGTTCATCCTCACAGTCCCTGCTAGTTCTTTCCACAGCTTGGGTGGTAAGACAAGAGGCTTTATCAGTGAAGACTGAGGCAAAAAAGTCATTGAGTAACTCAGCCTTCTCTATGTCGCGGGTAACCAGAGCACCAGTATCCTTCCGGAGGGGGCCTACATTCTCCTTGGACTTCCTTTTGTCCCCTACATACCTATAGAAGCTTTTCTTATTGCTTTTTATATCCCTTGCCAAATTCAATTCCTTCAGGGCTTTAGCCTTCCTCACCTGATCCCTGGTCACTCGTACAGCTTCTCTGTATTCCTCCCAGGCTATCTGTCTCCGCTTCCACCCTCTATAGGCTATCCTCTTCATTTTCAGTTGGTCCAGGAGCTCCTTGCTCATCCACACGGGCTTCCTGGTCCTTTTGCCCAACTTGTTCTTCATCGGGATGCACCTCTGCTGAGCTTGGAGGAGGTGCTCCTTGAATGTGGACCAACTTTCCTGGGCCCCTCGTCCCTCCAGGGCCGCCTCCCACGGCAGTTTGCTCATCAGGTCCTTGAAGAGGCCGAAGTCCGCCTTCTTGAAGTCTAGGGCACAGAGCTTGCTGTATAGTTTCCTTGCTGCCCCGTGGATCTTGAACTCCACCGTGTCATGGTCACTGCAGCCAAGGCTGTCCTTAAGTTTCACATCGCCCACCAGTCCCTCCCTGTTGGTGAGCACAAGGTCGAGCATGGTACCCCTCCTTGTCGGCTCCTCTATCACCTGCAGGAGGAAATTGTCGTCCACGCATTCCAGGAACTTCCTGGACTGCCTGTGCCCTGCCGTATTGTCTCTCCAATAGATGTCAGGGTGGTTGAAGTCCCCCATGAGGACCAGGACTTGTGACCGTGAGGCTGCTCCTATCTGGCTATAAAGCGCCTCATCTGCTCTGTCCTCCTGGCCAGGTGGCCTGTAACAGACCCCTACCGTAACATCCCCTATCCGTCCCCGTCCTCTAATCTTGACCCATAAGCTCTCTGTCAGCTCCTCCTCCGACCCCAGGCAAAGTTCCACGCACTCCAGCCGGTTGCTGACATAGAGAGCGACACCCCCTCCTCGTCTCCCCTTCCTGTCCTTTCTAAAAAGCTTATACCCCTCCATGTTGACACTCCAGTCATAGGAGTCGTCCCACCACGTCTCCGTGATGCCAATAAGGTCGTAATTTACTCTAAAACATCAATTTACAACAAAAACTTCTATTATAGTTAAAATCATTACCAATAACTTACAACATCTAACCAACTTTTGAGATATTTATTTGCATTTTCCATCTATAAAACTAAGGTTCCTTAAATATATAACTACGTTAGTCCTCTTCACTTTACTTCCCACTGCTACATGACATAATCTCAACAGCTACAAGCAGATACTGTGGTGCAAGCACACACTCAGCATATAAATGCTCTTATGAGCAACCAGTGTGTTCAATGCAGGAAAAGGGGAAAAAAAAAAGAAAAGAAGACAGTAAAGATGCTTTCATTTAAACAATAAATAAACAAATGCATCTGGAGAATTGTAGAAAGTGAGGATTAATACAAACCTTCAATAGAGACTGAGTAATTTTAAAAAGGTGTATCAGTTTTTCCGGAGTTTCAGTTTTTAAGTCTTTCCCATCAACCTAAGGAAAGAGACAACAGTGGTTTTATACAAATATTAATGAAATCCACAAATTAAATCATTTATGTATGTGAAGGACCAAAGACCATTTAAGGGAAGAATGTATAACAAAATCTTTATGTTCCATTTTCCCCTTGAGTACCTTGGACATAGTTTCCAGCAATCTGTCTGCTAGTTCCTCTTGATTAGGCAGAGCATCTGGATCAACTTTCATAATCTTCTTCCAATCTAAAATGGGTGCCATCCTGCTGAAGTTATGATTTTTTCCTGGAAAAAAAAAAGTAAAATAACAATTATCAGTGCCAGTCATTTTATGTCAAATGACTTAAAGGAGGCTGGCCACTAAACCATACATACAGAATAACTATCGATTTTGGAACACTGATTAACAATGTGTTCACATTTTGGTCTACTGCAAACAAGGAGACTATAGTAAAACCATTTTTTCTAGAAGTTAAAAATTACATCACGCATTCTCAGTGAATTTGTGACACTAATAGTGAAGATCAGGCCACATGTGAAACCTCCATTTTAACTTTAACATTCTTCTTTTCCTCCTCACCTCTCAATGCAGTATTTTTATGTTCATGAACCAACAGAACGGGATGCCCTTTGAAACAGCCCTTGTAGGATAAACATCTCCCCACAGTCACAAAATCACTATTTCTAATACTTAAAACACAACCAATACCTGCTTTATTTTGATACTATGAGCATCCATTTCTTGACATTCACTTCTAAGATCCTAAACTCTTGTATTAAATATCGTTTCCTTTTGATTAGAATACTTTAATTGATAAAGGACAGTAAACAATCTGGAAACTGACAAAAATCTGATCAGAAAGTGGTGCAAGGTTTTGTTCTACTGCTTACCTAGTGGTTGCTGTGGGCCACCACGGCTTCTCGTATAACTGAAGGTCAATGCAGTATCTGAAAAAGGCAGAAGAGATTGGAAGTCTTAGATTATTCTATTCTCTGGTGCTGTCTCTAGCCTTTATTATCAGTATTTCAAAAATTAGATTCTGCCAAGTTTAAAACAAAGCATTTTTTTCATCTACTTGTTGCCCTAAACTATGAATATGGCATAAATGGTTAAGAAAATTAAGAAAGAAATAAAACTAACCAGAATATTAAATTCACTATTATTCGGAAAACTAATGACACAGCGGGGATATATATTTTATAGGGAAAAAAAATCAAGCTCAATGAATAACTGTAACAATGCTCTATGCTGAGCATGATATTTTGAGATCTGTTCCATTATGCACCCTGTTCATCATTCAGCAGTTTAAAGACTCAACTGAAACTTCCTTTCTTAATGAAAGGCTGAACTGGTATTGCTTTCCCGAAAAATATGCCTCAGCAGTCTGAAAGAAGAACTGTAAGACTTTGAAATCCAGATGTATGCTTAATAAGGGAGGATAAAAATCAAGCTTTCCTCATCTTTTCTCAATACGTGAACTATTTGGAGCTGCACTATATTTACCATTTCTTCAGTGTTTGCTAAATGCTTTAGAAAACATGCATTCCATATAAACCATGACTTTGTAATGATGACATCATATATACATTGTTGCTTTTCTGCTTTGTCGTAGATGGCAAAGGAAAATATGAGAAAATCACATGCAGGCGCACACTGATCTTGACACTCCTTTTTCAGTTAACTGAATACTACTCGATTTCATTAACATACTTGTTAAAGGGTTGGATTTTTAAAAACATATTAATTTTTTCTTAAACAATGAGATGTAGGAATTATGGGTATGAAATGGTCAACAATCAAAATTATACTGAAAGCAAATATACAACCTGACTACTATCAATCTCTTCTTACTTTCCATCTCTTAAATCTTTTTCTCTTAACTTCTAAAATAACGTCTTAAGAAAGTCATCAGTCCTAAAATTTTATCCAAAAGGAGAGATATCTGTACATAAATAAAATAACCCAAGTTGTTGGGAGACCAGCTATAGTAAGGTGTGGGGGGCACAACCTAAGCACATGGTATGTTCCCCAGTACATACATACTCAAGGACAATAAGACAGAACTTATTTAACTGAAGAGTTTTCCATCGTAAAATTTAGCCTGCTCTCAACTAGAACCTGTGCTTTTAGTTGACAAATGGTCTATGTGGCGAGACACTGAGATCACATCTCTACAAAACGTGTGACACAGATGTGCATTTGACATCAGTTATCATGAAATCTTTTTGACTTAGTCAAGGAATCAAACACACATAAAACGGCCAGACGTTACAAAGTTCAGCAAGGGCAGACAGAAAAGGAGGTCTGGTGGGCGTGTATAAATACTATCAGAACAACAGTAATGTCCTGCGCTGCTTACAAAAAAAAAAAAAAAAAAAAAAAAGATAAAGAGGCAGCTAAGTTACCATGGAGATACATTATCACCACAGTGAATTTAAGCACCAGTAGGAATAAGCTGTTCTTTTTTCACAGAGGTGTGTACGACGTGTGACACAAAGTCCTGTACACTTTAGCAAGACTGATTACCAAGAAGCAGCACAGCCATGTGGGAGATGTGCTCTGCTAACTCCCTATTAGTTTACCAGGACTAACCCAGCTTAAGCTACTTCCCATTTCCAAATCACACTGCCCAGCCTAGCTCTCATCTACGGGCCCTGCAGAGCACTGGAGTCTAACTACAAAGCCCTAATCACAACGGGATCTTGCGCAGGGTTCCTAATTTCTTCCAATTTGTATATCCTAGCCCCGGGATATATCCCAGCGTGACAGACTGCGATCACTCCAGTACGCCGCTGAGAGGCAGTTTTGCCTCCATTTCATCTGACTCCGCCGAGTTCGCGAATTCCCTTATTTTGCGTCCACCTTCGCAGCGGGGCGCAGCGGAGGCACCAGCCCAGCGCCGCCCCGGCGGGCTGTAACCTTCTCCGGGCACCGCGCCGCGACGATGCCGGCGCCCGAACGCTTCTGCCTGGCACCCGCGGCCCCGCCTCGCCGCCGCCGCGGCTGCCCGCGGCACTCCCGGGGCAGCGCGGGCCGTCCCGGCCGGCGGCAGCGCGGCGAGTCGGGCCTCTTGCCTTAAAGCACCCCCGCCCCGTGGCCTCACCGCTCCCCGAGGACGGCGGTGGCGGCGGAGGCAGCTGCTAGGCGACGCCATCCAACTCTGCCGCCGGCTCCACTCCCAGGGACCTGGATACTCGTAGGCGCGGGGAGAGCCAACGCTCCCGCGGCACGACAGGCCCCACGGTGCCAGGCGGGCGCTCCCAATCCCGAGGTACTGCACGGCTACGCAGGGGAGGAGACGGGCGCGGGCAAACTGCTTCACCAGGGCAGCGGTGCTGGGCCAGCAGCCCAGGCGGCTAACGGCGGACTGCGTGTGCCAGCCCGCCGTGCGGCTCCGCCGGGACCACAGCTCCCAGCATGTCCCGGGATCTGCCGTTCGGGGCGAGGTGGTGGTTTCCCGACAGCCTTCGCCGGGCGGAGGGTGGCGGCGGTGGCCGTGGGGCGCTCTGCGCATGCGCTGTGGCCGGCGGCGGCGGAGCGAGCTGCGGGCGGCGGCGCCGGTAGCGGTGGAGGGAGCGGTCTCAGGTAGGGCGGGCAGCGGCGGGCTGGGGGCTGTTCCCCCGCAGACGGGATTTGGGGGGTGGGGGGGAGGCTCGGGCCCGCTGTAGCTGCTGCCCGCGGCGGCGGGTGCTCCTCTCTGCCCTGGCGGTGCCTGCCAGGCCTCATGCGTGAGCCCTGCGCGCCGCCGAGCGCCAGGCTGCCGTGCGGTCTCGGGCTGCGGCCGCGCTTCCGCTCCGCTTCAGCAGGGCGCGGGCCCGCGCACCGGCGCGGCCCGCTCCCTCCCCCAGGCTTCCTGGCGGCGGCCGCTTGCCCGGTCCCCTCCGCCCCCGACCCTGGCCGTGCGTTCCTGCCGGCCGCCGGGGCTGCGGGCGGCGTGCTCCTTCCCGCACGGGCGGCCGGCTGGAGGGCTGCAGCGCTGCCCGGGTACGCGTGTGCTTTGTGTCTAAGTGTGAAATGGTCTGGGCCCAGAGGATAGCTTGGACAGCAGTGCAGGAGGAGATCACGTCTATAAACTGCTCTGATCCATCGAGTACTGGTGGCCAGCGAGGAAGTCTGGGTGTTGGCAGTGGTCTGACGGCCCCAAAAGTTTGGGATCCTATGTTTATCGAGATGACTGTAAGCATATCTTTTCAAATAAAAAAAGGAAACCAGCAACCGTTTGAGGGATGTGTACATCTTTGTATTCATTTAACAGACGTGAAGAGCTAAAGATTTGTTTTTTCTTTCTTAATGGAAAGAGAAAGGTGATTGTAATGTCATCTTTGATCTTTTGCCTTTTTCTGGATTATTCACTGTTTTCTTTTTTGTTTCTATCTCTTGATTAGCGTTGATATTTAATGAAGGCTGACAAGACACAAGCTGCTTGGCACGCCTTATAGTTATGTAACTTGTTCCAGTCATGGCATAACTCTTAATGGAAAGTAAAGACTTTTATACCTCAGCCAGAGATTGGTTAATTACAGCTCTATATTGGGTAAGAAAAGCAAACTTTGTAGTTAGAGAAGTGAAAGAGACTGGATTATATTTCACAAATGGGAAATGTTACTGAAAGTAAAATTCATTATGGTTAAATGTAAAACAGTGATTTCTTAGCAGGAGGGACTTTTATAGGTGGAGCAGGTGGTCCACAGAGAATAATGCTGCCTTGCTACAAGATGAGCTTTCAGGAAATGGATCCCTTTGATATAGAAAATAAAATAATCCACTGATGTTAGGATGCCTCTGAATAGGAACTTTTTTTTTATATATATACTCTTTATCAGGTTAACAAGCTGTTTAGGCCCATAGAGCTATTTAATGTGCTTTCTTTTAATGTGCTTCAGCATTTTTTGAGTGTTGGGCTGTTACAGAATCAACAGAAAATATGTCACTGCATATACTGGTACTGAAACTGTGTCTAGGTTATAATTGTGTAGTGCAGCTAGTAAGGAAGAATGATGCAGACCTAAAACGGATTTTGAGGTGGGCATGAAAACTTTCGAAAGTGAAAAAAGAGGGAAAAGAATGGAAATATTAACCCTATGCAAAGTGAGGAAAGATTCCAAATACGGAATGGCTTAGAGCAAGTGGATTAGTTTTTCTTTTGTTCTACGTCGCATCTAATTGTGTGACAAACTTGGTATAAGTGGATCTTCTTTTGGTGGGAATACATGCTCGTAGTTCTGGAGCCAGAGAACATTTTAGATGCATAGTAAACAGCTTGACCTACCCTGTTAGAAGAGTTAGGCATCCATGTTAAACCACAGTTTTGGTAACACTATATGATTTCAAAGACCTAATACAAAAACTGCAATATGAAAGATCTAATGCAATGAATACCGCAAGATGTCATATACAGACTAAGCAGACTAAATAAGGACATGCACAGCAGAGTCTGAAGGCTGTCTTTTCAGCTTATGCCACCCATGTAGCTTTTGTTGGTTTTCTGTTTGGAGTTATCAAACATGCAGTTTCTGCTGGTGTATTTCTAGAACACTGAGAGTGTTGATCTGTTTGATCAGTGTTATTTTAGAGACACTATTTTTACATCAGTGTCCTATGAGGACGAAAAAAAACCAACCAAAACCAACAACCTTGAAGATTTGACTTGGAAGTATGAGATTCTGTTAATCGTTTTAAGGTATAAGATACCTTAAAATACAAACCATACCTGTGTGGTTTGTATTTCAACTGGCCGTTGCACCAGTTGCAATTGAACAAATTGAAGCTAAACCACTACCTTCATCTCACTCATTTTTAATTTTTTTAATTTTTTTTATGTTTTGAACCATGTTTTTACCTAAAATGTCCCGAGTGTTAGTTCAGCTGCTTGGTTGCCAGCAAGCTCTTCACAGTCTTCTTCCTGGGAAATCTTTCTTCTGGCGTGCAACATGTGTTCTGACTCCATGTCAGAGCTGCCATTCCTCACCTAGTTGATCCTTCAGAAATGTATGAAGAAAAGGCTAGGGGACATTGCCTTGCTGGGAAGTGAAGAGTACTTCAGATTAGTCCTGTTCCTCTTGATGCTGTAGTATTTGCAGAGGAGGGTTGCCGCATTGAAACTTTTATTGTTATATTTGTTCTGCTCTAGGATCTCAGCAAGAGGAAAAGAGAATCCAGGCATATTTTGCGTTCATCCTCCTCCTGTCTTCCCAAATACTGCTTGCCTTCTCCTATATGACGTTGAAACCAAATAATTTAAATCTCAGCTGTGTGTCTAAGTTGTTTCATACTGGAGTTGTACCTTGGAGTGACATTTTTAAGAGAAGATCAATTTAAAGGCTATGTTGAAAAGTGACAATAGAAACAAAATGATGATCTCTTTCTGTCATTAAATACTTGTATCAAGTCAGCAGAAAGAATATTTAAGTTAAAAACAAAAATACAGAAGGGGCGGCAAGTAGGCAAGACAAATTAGGACATTAGCAGAGCCTCAGAAGCTGATTTAAAATGCCATTTTTAAGTTACTGTACTACTGGGTTTGATAACCCATTGTATAGATCTCTGCTGCTATTCATCAATTCAACCACCAGCTCTTGGATTAACTTGTTACTCACTTGTTTAAAAATAAAAATTAGTCTAGGAGTGATTTTAACAGGTCTTTGTTTTGTTCCACCTTTGATAATTGGATGGGTTTCTGTGTGAACTGTGAATATGTTTTAAACAGTTCAGGACCTCAGTGGTTATCAAAGTACATGTCTTCTGTGTAAATGAGATGCACAACTATTTTTTGGCAGCTCCTTTGTGTACGTGTATCTCTTCAGTGGCCTTAGAACTCCAAACAGGAGAGTGGGAACCCCATGTTTTATGGTTAGATGTGTGCATAAATGCTCATTAGTTTGCTTTCAAAGCTTTTCATGAAACTGCCTGATCCATATACACATTGCTTGGTTTTTGTTTCGAGCAGCCTAATTAATATTTCAGAAAATTAAGTTTCTTGAGATTTACATAATGACTGTGCTTCACATTGCATTGCAACAGCAATATGCTGTTCATCAAAATGACTCTGTAAGAGTTACAGGCTGTTGCCTTGCTGATGCTTACTTACATTGTCATTTCCAGAGAACAGATGCAGTTTGATCATGGTTGAAAATGCTAACATCTTGGTATAAATGAAAAGTATCAAGTGTATTTTTAATATCTTTGACTATTTAATAAAGTGTGAATGAAAGTATTGTCCAAATATGAGACTTTAAAAAACCCCCAACAATCTTTGGATGGTAATAAGTAATGTTCTGTTATGGACAGTGATTAGGTGAATTTTTAAAAAAGTTTTCTGACAACTTGAACTGACTTTCAAAATACTAACTGTACCAAAAGCTGCAAATATCAATAATATGCCAATTATGCTGAGTATTTTCAGGAGTAGTAAGAGCTTTCATATAAAAGCTGGAAGAGGTTGAAACTTTGCAATTGTGATATCTGTTTGAAGTTAATTTTAATGATCACGTTTGTTCCTGACAGTTTCTGTGGAAATCCTGAGTAGAATTAAAAGGATTTTACAAGCTTTTTCCCCATACAAAGGTGTCGTGGTTTTCAAATTCTCTACTACTGCCATTACCCGTGCCTTTTTTTCTAGAGAAGAAAAAAAGTATAGAACATTTTCTTTGATGTAGGATTCATTGGAACAGAAACTGTCATTAATGCCCTTCAGGCTGTAAAAGAGGCAAGTGCCGTTATCCAGTAGAAGAAAAGTTTTAAATGTATGTTTAAGTTTCTAAAGTTAGGTAGTAAGATGTGTCTAATGAACACAAATATATTTACTTCTGCCAAGAGTCTGTTGTTGATTTAAGGTGGAAGATAGCATGTTTATTAGGTGATGGCTAATTATGGAGTGCTAAATAGCAGTTGCTTATTTAGGGATTGCAGCTGTATTCCTTCCTAAATACATACTTCCTAATTTTTCCTGTATTCCTATGAGCAGAAAATGGCGTCCACACTCCCAAATCTCCCAATAGAGGATACTCTTACAACATCATTATGTGTTTTTTATTTGTGTTGAGTTTTTGGTGCAGACTGTTATTTTTCAGTATGCGATCTGTAGTGTCATGGATTTGGTAGTGATTGTAGAGAAATACTTTGTTTTCCTACTTCTAGAAAAGAGTTTTGGGTGCAGATTTTTGGTGGGTTGTTTTTGTTTAGTTGGTTGGTTGTTTTTTGTTATAAAATGATAGAATGGTTAGGGTTGGAAGGGACTTCAAAGATCATCTAGTTCCAACCTCCCTGCCATGGGCAGGGAAACCCTCCACTACACCAAGTTGCCCAAAGCCTCATCCGGCCTGGCCTTGAAGACTTCCAGGGATGAGGCATCCACAACTTCTCTGGGCAACCTGTTCCAGTGCCTCACCACCCTCGTAGAGAAGAATTTCTTCCTTAGATCTAAATGAAATCTCCCTTCTTTCAGTTTAAAGCCATTGCCCCTTTTCCTGTCACTACACGCCCCTGTAAAAAGTCCCCCTCCAGCTTTCCTGTAGGCCCCCTTTAGGTACTGGAAGGCTGCTAGAAGATCTCCGTGGACTCTTCTCTTCTCCAGGCTGAACAGCCCCAACTGTGTCAGCCTGTCTTCTCAAGAGAGGTGCTCCAGCCCTCAGATCATCTTCGTGGCCCTCCTCTGGACTCGCTCCAGCAGTTCCGTGTCCTTCTTGTGTTGGGGACTCCAGAGCTGAATGCAGTATTCCAGGTGGGGTCTCACTCTTGTCTGTAATTCTTGAAGGAGAAGGCTGGATGAACTGGTAAGGTGTTCTCAACAAGTTGAAAGAGGAAAACTACATGCCTTACAAGCCAAACCTGCTTGAGAGCTCTGTGTTTTGTCTGTCCGTTCCACTTAATGTCTCTGTACATGCATGAAAACAGTAGAGTGCAAAATGCAGCTTTCTGTGCTGAACATCTTGAGAAAATTAGGCTAACAATCCGGTGTTTTGCATAGTTTGGGCATTCCGTTTTCCACAGTTGGCTCTCATGATCGTGCAGTTTCTGTCTTGCAAGGCTTATCTTGCTGCTTATTGTTTTCAGCTGTAGGTTTTTGTGACATGTTCAGATATTGTTGTAAATTAAAACATCCAACAGAAATCTTGGTAATTATGTATCTGGCCTGATTTCGTCCAGTCAAACGGAGCGGCTGTGGCTGTCCTGTAGCCCACAAACTGGCAGTCATACAGCCCAAGGGATGGTGAAGGAATGTGGTGAACAGTCTTACAAGCTGTGAAAATAGCAGTTAGGTGAAATGAAAAAATAACTTGTGGGACAGTCAATCTGTTTACATGTGTTGGAGGGGTTAATGATGTGGTTCTCCATCACAGCAAGCCTGTATTAACAAACGAGTTGTTAGGCAGCGTTTTACAAGTCTTTATGAATTCACCACTGGGAGTGGTGAAGTACTGGCACTTGCAAGACCATACTTTGGTTGATGGCAAATTTCAACGTCTGTTTGGCAAGAAGAGGAATATATCTACTCACCATGGTTCACTTGAGGAGCCTAATCATACTGGGACTTCAGCAGCCTCTTGCACAGCTGTCATCTTTGAGGTTCTCAGTCTTGCATAATCCTTATATGGCCTCTTGCTTTCTAATATCAAACTGATAACGGATTAGTTGGCATGGAAAGAGTGTTGGCTGCCAAACAGCAATTGCTATTTTCCACTGAGATTAATGGCAAACATACTTTTGCCTGGCTTACCAAATACAGATGAGCTTTTATAAGCCTCCCTCTGTTTTTGCCTTGTATTCTCAACACGTTAATGATCGTTCCAGGTTTCAAGCTTGAAGTTTGATGGTGGACCCAGCTGTAATAGCAGATAGGAAGTAGTAGTTCTGATGGTGAGCCTTCCTCAAAATCTGACTTGTTATGCTAACATAAAGGACTGCAAAAACATCTTTTCTATATTTATGCTTTAATTCAGCAAGAATGTTAAACTACCCTGTAACCAGACCAAGTGAAAAAAAGTAATTTTCCTAACTTTATTTATCTTTACAGTATGTTTCAGGAAAGTAAGGCTTTAGAATGCCAGAATGAAAGTCAGAAGTAGTAAAGTATCTGTGCTACAGTTTTGTGCAATCTACAGATTGTATGTGGCCTTTTATTTGCTGTTTTTCTTTTTGTGCTTGCCCTGGAAGCAGATTGCTGAAAAACAGGGGCTCTTCCAGATTTCCATTATGCCTGTCTGTTGCCAAGACCTACTAGTGCTTTTGCACACAACAAAATTTTACAACAGTTCAAACACTGTGTTGTGTGACTTGCTGCTAAAACCAGAACAATGCATTTTGTTGCATGTGTTCATTCCTTACAGTAAATTTAGTAGGCTGTTCAGAATGGCTTGGAGTGTCTGAGGCTCAAATACTTGTCTTGAAAGACCAAATTATAGCCATGTATTTGCAATCATATCTGTGATTGAAATGTGCGTGTAAAGGACAGTGCAAATAGCAAATTAAAAAATCATGATGTTAAAGGTGAATTTTTTTCTGGAGTTCTCAAATAGGTTTCTTAGGTGGTGGACTAACTACTTAAACTTGACTTTGGATATAGCTAAAATGTTAATTTCTTTATGCCTGAGAGTTTCCTTTTACTCAAATGAAAACAATATTTTCCCTACAGTTGGCATGTAGGTAAACATAGCTGTGTCAGAGAAGAGCATGGTCAGTAGTGGTGTAAAATTAGAGTTCTGGGCGCAAGAAATACTAGAAGTTCTGAGCAAAAAGAAGAGCTTGTGAAAGCATTGAAATTGCCTAGGATTAAGGGATAAGTATAGTAGCTGTCTTGACTATACTCTGTGTAGGGAAAAGAAAAGTAAAAACCTCCAAAAAGTAGTTGAGGACCTAGCAATTAAGGTTGGTTAAGCTTTTGCCTTTGGATAGGAGGGTATACTTAGCAAAGTATCCTTTGTTCCCTGTTTGTGAAGCAGTAGATGTTTCTGAAATAGGATTGTTAAAGAGTTACTTCAAGTTACTCTTTGATACTCAAAGCAGTATCTGCAAGGGCTCGCTGCTTCAACCAATACAGTAAACTTACATTGTTAATAAAGAAGTCGCAAGTCACCAAAAACCTGCTTGCCGTGCGATGCTTTTCCTTAAAGGGTGAATTTGAATAAACTTTATGATTGATCTGTGTGGCAATGTTATCTTGTCATGTTAATTTTTGGAACACAGGATTCAAAAAACATTGTCTAGTATGTTGGAAAATCATTACATGTTCGTTGGGGGTCCTTTTCAGATGTTACTGCTTTTCAGTAGAACTAGTGAACTTCAAGAAGTAGGAAGAGCACGGTTCAGAAGCTGTTGCAAACAAGGACTTTCAAACTCTGCTTCTGGCAGGATGAGAACAGCAGTTTCTTCTCCTCCACATTCTTTGAGAGAGGAAGTAAAAATCTTTGAGTTGAAGTTCAAAAGTGGGGTGTCTTTTCATATATTCCTGCAATATGGTTTGTTTTCTTTTTTTTGATAAGATTTCTTTGGCTGCCGAGAAGACCATAAATATGTTCAGACTTGGCTTAGTGTTTTAAAGTACTCTGATCCAGCCTGGCAAAAAGATGTAGCAGCATCCTTTGACATTTAACATTGGGTTTTTATCTGGTTTTGTTTGTTTTTCTTCTTTATTACAAAGGTAGTGGCAGCTCTGAAAAAAAGGCTCTTTCTTGGTTGAAGTAACAGCAGTAGCCAGTGCTCCAAGTACTACAGAAGGAAAAAATACCTTCACTGCCGTTATGTGAGTAACACTGAATGGATTGGTTTGATTCTTTTTAAATTATCTTTGTCCTGGTTTTTAGTTTTACTGCACCTGCATCTTGTTATACACATACTCCTTCCTGTACCACTGCTCCTTTAGCACTAGTTGTAATAGGTGATTGTTGTGCCCAGGCTGCAAACCACAACTGAGGTGACCTGTCTGGATGAGATATCTCTATAGTCTGTTTTTACAGGATAGTATACTTAAACCTGAAAAATTAGCATTAACACAAAAAAATCCAACAAACCAAAATAAAAAAAAAATCACCAGCATTTCAGGGCTAAGGACAATAAAACAGACTAGCTTCCAATTAATTTACCAGCTTTAATGCGTGAACTGTGATAGACATGAGGCTGGTATTTTTACATATTTATGAATCTGCATTATTTGGCTAATATTAGCCATTCTGTGTCCTTACAGCTGTTACCCCCCTCTAGTCTTGGGGAAGATGCTATATATTTTTGTTCAGGCATCTCTCCTTTTTCTCCAAACTAAGTCAATGTTCAACTGTCTGTAGCTTTTCAATATCTTTGGTCTCCACAATGGGCAGTAATTGACTGCCAGGCAACCAGTGGTCAAAATAATGCCTTTGACCTGTAGTTACCTCCTTATTCTTTCAAGGCAGAACAGTGTTTTCAAACAACCCCATACATAGTAATTTCACCTTTTGATTGGGTCACTCATATATTGTTTTTAAAATAATCATAAAATTGCTATTTAATAATTTCTAGAGCTTAGAAAGTTTATGCAAGATGAGAGAAAAATACAGTTCATTTGTAGTGTCTTTTTTGCATGCTGTTTTTCTTCAGACAGGACTCATAAATATTCAATGACATCAGAGCAATTCGCAGAGTTGAGAAAAAAATGACCTTTGAATTTCTATGAAGAATGCAAATGAGCAAAGTGTGAGCTTCAATGGTAAGTTTAACTTACTAGTATTACTAATGTCCTTCTTTACCTGTTCTCGAATGTATTTATGAAGCTCTTTGTTTCCCATTTGTTCTTCAGCATGTTTGAAATTTTTTTAATTGCTTTTGAAACATTTTGAGAAACACCTGTAAACCTAAAAAACATTAATTATTAGCACAGTCTGCCCTTTTTATAACTTACTGTTCTGTGAGTCTAAGTATTTTAATTTACTCAAGGTCTAGAGAACTTAATTCTCATAGTTCTTCAGTTTGCAGCATTCACATGAACTGCGTAGCTGCCGGCTAAAAACTACATCACAGTTTATCTTCAATCTTACTTCGTGTTTCAGTAAAACGTGAAATGTAGCAATGTATCCACCTTTTGTGAGGGCTTTTTAGGGGTAAGACCTTTTAATAAAAGTATTTCTTTTAAACACTAAATTGTATAAGAGGGATGAGACTTGGGGAAAGCTTTCTATCTTACTGATTTTTAGATACTATACATACTGTCATTTAGCTTCTAAAATAACAGCTGTTTTAATTTGACTTTCTGAAGCTTAGTTTTTAATCAGTAAAACTACTCAAGTTTCTGACCATACGTTTCAGCTTTTGTCCATGAAAACTCTTAGAGAAGATGGCTGATGTAAGCCTGAAGGAAGTAGCACTAATACTCGGTGTGGTGGCAGCCTGCTACTGGAACAGCCTCTTTTGTGGCTTTGTTTTTGATGATGTTTCAGCGATTTTGGACAATAAAGATTTGCATCCTTCTACTCCGATAACAAATCTATTTCAGAATGACTTCTGGGGCACTCCGATGTCTGAGGTAAACTGTTTGTGAAACACTTTGAGACATGCAGGAAATGGAAAAAAACCTTGCAGAGAGTTTTTACACTTCTTTTCCCTAATGTGATTTTAAGAGAATAGTTTGTTTCTGATGGAATTTGGTGGTGTTAGTGTTTTGTACTATAAGATCAGGAACAGATGTCGCTTATATTCCCTTTGTTCAGTAAAAGAACTTGAAGTCATATATCATGCTTCAAGATGCTGTGTGTTATCTAATTCCAGTATTGAATTGGACAACTGTGACCGTTTTCCCTTCTCCTGCAAAAGCTAGGCTTTGACATACAAGAGTATTTATTTGTAATTGCAGCCTGGAAGGAAAGATAACATGCTTAAGCAACAAAGCTAGGAGTTAGAGAATGGGTATTGAATCCATTAAAGTTAGTTGAGTAAAGATGTTTATGTGAATTCAGAGCTTTTGGTTTGTAGCCCATGTAGAGTGGCTATGTTTTTATCTGAAAAGCTGCATTGGCATTAAAATTGTTGATAAATATGGTTAAATGGCAATGGATAAAGGATTTACTTATAGTTTAGAAAGTTACACATGGTGTCATTGCTGAGCAAACGCATAAAAATTCTGACAGTCGTAGATGTTTTGCCTATCAAGGCATTCTGTCTTACAATCTTCTCTTTTCTTATGGTCATAACATACAGAGTTAGTTCCTTGTGAGATACAAGCTCTACAAATAGACTTTGATGCTTAATTTTCATATAACCCTGTATTGAAAGCTTCCAGACTTTTTCAGATGCCATCTAGTCCTGTAGTCATTTAAGTAAATAGGTTCCTAAACTCCTCCCAGTAAAATTTCAAGTAGTATTTTTCAACATGTTTTTGCTCCAGAAAAACCCTAACTATGTGGAGCAGTAGAAAGCCATCTCATTCCGTGTTGATTTTGCACTTAAAACCAACTGAAAGGTTAATTCTGACTACAGGAAGTCAGATTAATTTTGTTGTTCATGGCTTTTAAAATATTTTTTCCTATCTTGTGTTTTTGTCTGTGCGTATGTGCAGTCGGGTTCCCTGTGTCTGTCGTGTGTGTGTGTCCCAATTTTTTCTTTGATATTCTTCCTTTGTTTTACGGACATATTCAGCAAAATATCAACAGGCTGTGGGTTGACAGGTGCATTTGTGAACAGGAAGATAGTGTTAAGTGTATTTTTTTAAAAAGGTTTTATGGATGGAGTAACTGGCAACATAGACATATTGACTGGTAGATGTATTGAAAATATGTAGATAATACATTCAGCTGAGCTTACCAAATTATTATTTTATAAAATACTGATCTAAAACATGAAATGACAGTGATCAAAATTTTGGAATAATACATTAAAACTATACAGAAGTTGGAAAAATAGTCAGAATTAACTTCTCTGTTTAATGTTTTAATTTTGAGTTTTCATTTAATTCACTAGATTATTTTATTATTATTTTTTAATATTACTGATATTCAGGGCTTCATTCTGAAAGTAGATGCCTGAAAATAGAGGGGGGAATCATGTATGCATAGATTTTTTAGAAAGATATTTTGGGGTAGAAGTCCCTTTGTAAGTTGGTGGTGACTGATTTATTTATTTATTTTCTTTTAGGAGAGGAGTCATAAATCTTATCGTCCCCTTACAGTTCTTACGTTTCGCTTAAACTACTTGTTCAGCGAGTTAAATGCAGTTTCTTACCACTTCCTAAATCTGGTCTTTCATGTGGTGGTTTGTGTAGTCTTCCTCAAGGTGTGTAAGCTTTTTCTGGACAACAGGAGCAGCGTAGTTGCATCCTTGCTTTTTGCAGTGCACCCAATACATACTGAGGCGGTATGTATAGCTTTGATATGCTTAATTTGTTCAAGCTGTATTATTTAACCTTAAATTTCATGGGTTTTATATCCGTTTATATGTTGTAACTACCAAAAGTATGTGATTTTACCAGTACTTACTCTGCCCTTTGCACTGAGAGGTGGAGGTGACAGATTTTAATGCTCAAAGTTGTTTAGTATTTCATGCACCTACTGAAAAATAATTAAAGGAATATTAATTTAGTTATTAAATAACTTGGATCTCTGCTGTGAACATTGGCTTTTATGATGACGGCTTCTTTAGCTTACATAGATATTTATTCTGTGATGATTCATCCAATATCATGTTTTGCAAATACTATCAATACCTCTCAATTCATTTCCAGAATCGCTAAGCACTCCCTTCCAGCTAATCACCAAGTCAGTGCTGTCCACCTCCTTTCATGTCAATGGTTCTGTCTCAGCAGGACATTTTCTAGGATTATTGTTTCTATGCTACATCCAGCTTAGGGCCATTCTGTTTGAACCTTCCATTTTTGAATGTATCCGATAAAGAGGAAATACGTTTCTCACATCTCATGTTTACCTTTCGTTTGATTCTGAAGGAGTTTTTCACTGCTATGAAAACCATTATTTGTACAAGCTGTCTGATTATATACTTTTTAGTGGTCAGCTAGGCTTGCAGTGTTGTGAAGTAAGTGGAGTCTTGTGATCACCGTTCATTAATTCGTTTCCATCAGAAACACTGATAAAGCAGATCTGCAGAATTCTCTGCTGTTATTTCTGCACCGCTTAGATTGGCTTTCCTAGATTCCAGTTCACATGTGTTGCAAAGCCCATTCTCAGCAGTCTCTCTCAGTTTTTTTGGTCCTGATTTATTTGGGTAAAGAGTTCACATCTCTCTTGTTCTCTAGAGACACAAATCCCTCTTAGTAGCAATTCAGTAGCCTGGATCTGTGTATTTTGTGCAGATCTTTATAACAATTAAGTTCATGGGGTTTATAATTGGCTGCTACTTGAGCTACTAATATGTCCTTGCTAGAAGTTGGGTGCATGTTTAAAAATGCAGAAGTTAAACACCTAAAAATTTTTGCTTGCTTTTGTGGTTGAAAGTACAAAGCCCTATAAAGTCTTGCGTAAAATATGGGTTAAAAAAATTATTTGTTAATTTCATTTGGTTTTCTGTTTCTTTGAAAAAACGTGATTTAAATTTCAAAGATTGGCTCTGCCTCTTTGTAGTAAATGTGATAGTATCTTTACAAGAGCATTAGCAAGTTGCTAGTGACTTACTTTAGTGGTTTACAGTTTAGATCATCCTATGTGATTTTATCACTTTCATTCCAAATATGATGATTCTTTATCATGCTTGAACTGTTCAGATTCCGTGTAACAGTAACACAGTTGCTACAGAGTGAGCAAAATGTCTTGTACAGATCCTACAAAACATTGTGTAAGGGAAGCTGGTCCTGTAAGGCAACGTGTTACAAAATAGGGTTATGAAGCCATTGGGTGATAAGTGTGTCATACCTGATATTAGCCACATGAGGGCACTTTAAGACTATGTGATCGGTAGAACTTCGTGCTGCACTTAACATTTTGAAACGCTGAGATTTGTGTGCAATTGTAATTGAATTCTGCTGCTGTACTTAGATACTCAGTGAAGAAGCAGCTAAGGGGTTTTCTTCTTCCTCCCCCACCTTGTTTCCATTTTAAGCTTTCTGCTTTTGAGAAATAGAGCATTTTATCTTTTCAAGTGTTTGCATTGAGAATTCCACCTAACATGCAACCAAGAAGGGATTCTTAGAGTTGGCAGTTGAGACTTGGGCTCGTGTATAAAAGGCAAAACAACTGGAAGTTTCCATAAATGGAAAAGAGGAGGTAATAATGAGCTGGATTTTAGAATGAGGACTTGGGTTCCAGCTAACATATTCAGACTTGAGTGAAAACTTCAAAACAGGTCTCATTCCTAGTTTTTGTATCGTTTAATGGTACCTTTTTTATCATCTGATAATTGAAATGTGTCTGATTTTAATTCCTTCAAATTAGTCTCCTACTTATTACTCCCTGGCACAAGAGTTTGAAACAGCAGATGCAATACATAGACATGTCAAACCTTTACCTCTCTTGTGATAAACAGATTCTTCCTGGAGAAATTAGCAAAGCAGGATAAATAGAAAACATTTTTCTGCTTGACTTCAGAGAGAAGCTGGGCTCTTGTGGTGGTAATACATTGTTTTCTGAGGAAGAACTTTTGAGGAAACATTTTTTTTTTTCTGTTTTGGATAACAGCATCATAGTTTTCATTTGTCCTTGTCTTTGGAATTCAAGTTCAGTCTTACTAGCTATTTTGCTACTATTCTGGCATGTTGACCATCTTCACAGCCATGGGATGTCAACTAACCTTGTGAGTGCTGGAATTTTCTCTCATAAATCACCTTTGTATCTAGAAATAGAATCTCTCTTTTCTTGTCAGGGGACTGTGAAGGCACACCAGCATGCTTGCTTTACTAGTGATCTTTTTCTGTTGCTCACCAGCCTAGGCTGCGGCTCCAAGGATGTCGTTGCATCTTCAGCAGCCAGGAGGAAATGGCCCGCCTTTTGTAGGTGGGGCCTAAACCTTAATTAGATCATTACCAATACAAGCCAGCTGGGTGATATATCCATATTTTTCAATTTCTTTAATTTCTGTCTTAATGCTGAAAAATTTTGAGATCCAGACCAGGAACCCTTGAAACATCTTAAGACATTTTTGGGAACGAACACATGTATACTATGCAAAATGTTCACACAAACTCTGATATCCTGTCAGTTGTGAAACATGCTTTGTTTGTGCATGATGCAGCAAGTCCTTTGGTAAATGCAGGCTGCTCCCAATGGAAGCACCAGAGCATGATTTCAAATTCTGATTTGAATACTTTTCTTTACACTGTGACCTTGAATATTAAATTGCTTTCACTTTTTATACTGTGCTGGATCAATCATGCTTGACCAAGAATCTACCTAGCAAAAAAGACTTCTAGCTAGCTCTGGATAGCTGAATGTCAGGTTTCAGCATCATCATAATTAAACGATGAGCTGTGAGGTTTTCTTAGCTAAATACAACCATCTGCCTCGGGATAGGATGCCATTTTTCAGCCAGCTTGCTAGCAAAAATTTTGGTGTAATCAGAAGCATTACAGAAGAGGATAAATGAGGAAGAAAGCAGTCCTAAATGGTACTGCGGTCAGCACAGTGGCTACTGCAGTAACCATTAACATAGTGAG
This sequence comes from Tauraco erythrolophus, assembly GCF_009769465.1. NCBI lineage: Eukaryota > Metazoa > Chordata > Aves > Musophagiformes > Musophagidae > Tauraco > Tauraco erythrolophus. The sequence goes on from NC_141468.1 coordinate 50,630,978, forward strand.
CTGTTTTTCATCTCTGGTTGTTGGTTGCACCTTAATGTTTTTTGAAAACAGCTGCTGAAATGGAAATTAATCTATTTCATTGGGAAATCTGAAACAACACATCTACCCTGTGGATTTTAGCACTTCTCCAAATTTTCGTAAAATCCTTTCCCGTGTCTCATTACCAAATGAAGCACTACCTGCAATTTTAATATTGCCAACCAAATTTTCATTCAGAAAATTTCCAGATGTGTAGCAAAGCCTGAATCATTCTTTAACTCCATTGCACAGAGCTTGCCATAAATTTATTTGTAATTCTTAACTACTCACCTGAGAGCTGCCATAGCACTAGTCAAGGGAATGCTTCTTTCAGATTCAGATATGTTCAGTCAGAAAAGATAGGAACAAAAATAGCAATCATAGTTTCTGTATGCCACTGTCTGCAGGATGTATATGTACAACAGTCCTTGTCAGGCTTCACTTAAAGCTCTTAATGATGAAAGCTAGTTTCTTCCAATTCTTGTGAAGAAAGCAGTTGTTATCTTACCCTAACCCTGCTGCAAATGCTGTTTGTGGCTGGTGCTACTAAAGATAAAAGAAAGTACAGCATTTCTGTTGCTCTCCTCAACGGTGATACTTAGGGTCACATTAGCGACAGGTGACCACCAGCTGTGACCTGGATCGTCCTGTTCTCGTGTTCAGTAGTGATTGAGCAGAAAGCAGCCTTACTCTTCTTAGTTTTTTTTCGCTTGATTTACAGATCTTGTTTATGCATATGCTGATAGTATATCAGTCATGCACTATGCTAGGACTACAGTAGTCACTGGAAGAATAATCTTGTGTTTTCTTCTTTTTCTTTTCAGGTAACTGGAGTTGTGGGCAGAGCAGAACTTTTATCATCGATCTTTTTTCTAGCTGCTTTTTTGTCATATACAAAATCTAAAGGGCCAGATAATACCATAGGTAAATGATTGACAAATATATACATAACTTAATTTCTATATCACTGATAATAGAGCTCTCAAAATGATAATACAGGTGGGCTGGTTATTCACCAAGTGTGTACAAAAAACCTTCAGCCTCAAGATACCCATGTAATATTACTTTCCATTATGAAGTGCCTTTTTTTTTTTTTTCAAGACTTAACCACTTGTTCAGTTGTTTTGTAACACCTAAAGTAGGGGACTCTTGCACTCTCTTCTATTAATGCAAGTAAGTTGAAGTATACTGAGATGCCTCAGATGGTCACAAGTAAGCTGCAGATTTTCAGTGGAGGTGTAGGAGGCTTGCCTCTTTTCTAAAGTCACATTGACCTTGTGAAAATTCATGACTCCCTATAAAACATTCCGTTTGATAGAGTGTTCAGATGAATTAGGAAAGATGGGGTTTTTTGTTTTGCTATCATAAGTTAGTCTTTTGCCTTTCATTTAGTTCTTTCAATATAAGGGAGGCAGTTTTAAAACTGATACATGTGTATTATTTTCTGTAGAGTAAAACTGGTAATCTTCGCTTTAATAACAAATGGCATACTGAATAAGTTTATAGAACATAGCATGTTCAAACGAGAAAAGCCCAAGTCTTCACTTTTTAGGTTAATTTACTTTATTAAATGTTTGATTTTGTTGTAAGATGGAACATTTTCAATGTCTTCCTTATTTGCAGTGTGGACCCCTATTGCAATGACTGTGTTTCTAGTAGCTGTTGCAACACTGTGTAAAGAACAAGGAATAACGGTGGTGGGGATATGCTGTGTGTATGAAGTATTTGTTGCTCAAGGGGTAAGCTCTTGAAAAATAAATTGAATTTCTTCTCAAGAGTCCTGTAACGAGATGTTAAGTACTTTGAAATGTCATATTTCAGCACTGATTTTGTCAGTTCAGGCTAACTCCATAGTTTGGTTACATTTTTCAGATTTTTTTGACTCAACTGATGTTTAACATACATGGTTCATGGTGAGGGAATCCGATGACTTTGAAGTTGTCCTTTACGCACCGTACAGAGATGTTACCAAATATGCTCAGTAAAGAATCGATGTGTCTTAATAGAAACCTAAGGTTTTAGTTGACTGAGGTTTGCAAAGACTAGCATGTAACAGTCTTGATTAAAGTCTGAGGTGCATTAAGGTGGAGGATTATTTGGTTTTAATTCCTTTATTAAAAGTAGAGAACATATATACAAATGCAATTCATCACATTCTAGTGAACAAACAGATGTTTTGGAGTAGCCTTATTTGAATCAGTAATATTCTTAGGAAATTTGTTGTTCTAAGAATACCTTTATATTTATTTTCTAATCTGATGGGTTTCATCTTAAGCATTGCTAAGTCTTTACATTAATAGTAGATTTTATTTTGTTTAGAGAAACAAGATGTTCCTACAGTGAAATAATTCTTGACTCTTTAATAGTCAACCATATGCAATTTAAACATCTATGGTTGGTTGCATGTTCTAGGAAGATTTTCTAGTTTACTATTCCTTGATTACTTAAAGGAATATTTTGTAAAAACTGCACCAGTAAAAGCTGAAAGATTGTCTTGAGTATACATATTCAAGGCCAAAATACCAAAATCACATTTTTTTTTGTGCTTACAGAAGGATGTATGTTTTTAACTGTTGTCTTTGCAAGTTTAGTGAATAAGCATATAATTTTGAAACTGAATTTCTAAGAGAATCACCAATATGTGACTGTACATTTCAATCCGCTCTTCCTTTCTTTTAGTAACTTTTGATCTGATCCTCATTTTCATGAAAGTTAAACAAGTTTGTGTAAGTAAACTGAGTAGAAAAGATAAAATCCAAACTGAGGCTTTTTCTGAGGGCAGAGGTGCAGCATGAGCTAAGAGCTTGACCAGTTCTAAAAAACTTATCAATATCTGTAGCTCAGCCAACCAGTGTATGTGAAGCAGTAAATCATCCCTAGCACAAGACATGAAGACATAGAAAAAGAGGTACACAGGGAAAAAAAATCAGGGTATGTAATGGGGAACTGTACAAGATCACAATGTTCATGAGGCGGGGAGAGATGGGTTACTGCAGTAGAGGCATAAAATAGAAATTCTAGGTTAATCAGGAAGTGAACAGTATTTCTACTGGTCCTAAGGAATTTTATTTATAGGGCAAGTTTTCAGAGGGACTGATAATTCTAAAAACAGTGATTTCTCTTCTTCAATATTTATTTCATGGTCATACTTGATTTATTGAAGTCTCTGAGGATGGCTTAAACTTTTTAATCTATCAGTACAAAATGCAGGGCTACAAACATACAAGTTCAGCTGTCATAGGGTTAGCAAAAATAGTTGAATAGAGTTATTTCTGTTAGAATAGTGAACTTCTATTTGGGAGTTGTCATGAAAGCTCCAAGAAGCTGAGTTGAGTAACTATTGGGAGCAGGCATTTAGAGAAAAGGAAGAGGGGAAAAAAAAAAGATAAAGTAGTTCATATTTATCTAAGGAATTAGTGAGTACACTGTCTGATTATAAACACTTTTTTCCTTTGCAGTACACCTTGCCAGTTTTGTTGGACACAGCTGTACAGATTCTTCGAGGAAAGGGCAGTATTCCTTTCTCTATGCTCCAAACACTGTTGAAGCTCATAGTCCTAATGTTCAGTACGCTGCTGCTTGTAGTTGTCAGAGTGCAGGTTATCCAGTCTCAACTTCCAGTGTTTACAAGGTAATAGTAAAGTGTCTCTTGTTTATGGACGCTGATAAAGAAGATGTGGCTTAATGAGGTCTGAATGAAATGGCCAAAATGCATCAAGTGTTTATTAGCTTATTTTAATATTGGTAAGCAATGACTGTACAATATTACATTTTTTGTGAAATTGATAAATGGTGTATTTCAGTACCTGTTGACAAGAACATCCAAAATATTGAGGTATCTGAGCAGGAATTAATTTTTAAAAACTTAGGTTTATACTACTTGTGGTAGTTCATCGTAGTAATTCAGAAATTAAATGTTTTATTCTAAAGTATTTTTTTTGACTATGTGTTTGAACCTTGACTAAGTACTCTAAACTTCTTAATAAGTTTTTTCTCTTCTATATAAAAACATTTTTTTTTTATTTTTATATATGTGCTATGCAGAAAGCATGGTTGACTTCAGATGCTGCTGTGCTTGAAGATAAGTGTATGTAAATAATGTTAGAACAGAAACACTGTAATTTATCTTGAAAGTGTGTGAGCAATGTAGAAATACAAGTCTAATGTTTTCCCTGAAAAATGAGGCAAACTATTACAAACATAAGCAAGGACTGTTGAACCCAACTTTAGGTGTAAATCATTCTGTTTCTTCGAACTTATGTTGATTACATCCCAAACCAGTTTCTTAAACCTGAAAGAGGCTCCATCCTGCACTAAGATGAGTCATCATGCATGGTTCCCAAGTTACACACCTGACAAATGCAGGAGCATTAGGATATTATACATGTCTGTAGTTGGTAGTTCTAGCTATGAATCTGAAGTTTGCTCATTTATGAGCACAAAGCGGATCAAGACCATATCTTTTTTTAATTAAAAGCTCCTTTTTGTCCTTCCTTTTGCTTCAGGTTTGATAACCCAGCTGCTGTTAGTCCATCCCCAGCAAGACAGCTGACTTTCAACTACCTCCTCCCTGTAAATGCTTGGCTGCTTCTCAACCCTTCAGAATTATGCTGTGATTGGACAATGGGAACTATTCCTCTTGTGGAGTCTTTGTTAGATGTTAGAAATGTTGCCACCCTTACCTTCTTTTGCTTTCTGGGATCTTTGATCGTCTTCAGTCTCCGATATCCTGGGGATTCCTCCAAGACTGTATTGATGGTATGAGTGACACATTGTTTTTGTCCTTTTTTTTAAGAGTGTAAGTGGTTCAGGTTGTGTGTTTGCATGCCTAATCTGCTGTGACCCTGAGATACTGCATGCACCTCCTTTTGGGCTAGAATGAACACCTAAGAAAAGAGAATTGTTGTAGCAACAAAACTGTTAAATTGCAGTAAAGTACGTGACTCTGTCAGGGATGAGATGGAGAAGAATAGACGAGAGATGAGAATAAATATGCCCCTTGTTATGTATTTGCAAACTGTATTGCAGCCTTGCTCAGGTATTGACAACTGTACAAGGAAATGGGCATTTTCAGTAGAACTGAAATATGACTTAAAGATTGGAATGCGTTTCCATCCTGCAAACCATCTACCTTGGTCAAGTGTCGATAGTCATGCTGTGTATTTAGCAGGTGACTTGATTTTTTTTCTCATAGGTACAAAAGAAAAGAGCATATTTTGGCATTTAGGAACACAAATTTTCCTCTTTTGTTGTTCTTTTAACAAAGGCACTCTTCTGTAGTCTTTTGCCTATTCTAAGGAAAAAACTGATTTTGTCAACCTGTAAGATCAGTTCCTGGTTTTCAGTATTATATGACCTTAAAACTGAAATGAATTAACAGGAGAGAATACTTTGGAGGAAATGGAAAGAAGCAAATAAGCTAGTATTTTTCTTATCCCAACACTGTCATCTTTTTGATTGCTTCCATTGCAAATTTTCACAAAATTAATGATTATCTGATGCAGTGGTTTTTTATTAAAGTGGTCATGTACAACAAACCCACGTGCTTAGATCTTAGTCTGCTTCAGAAATGGTGTACTTTTTTAATATGTAACTCCAACTACCAAAAGTTTCACATGGGTGGGAATGTTTATGCACAATTTAAGACTAAGGATTTCTTTGCTAAGCAGCTGACAAACTATGATTCACTTCAAAGAGACCTAACATTATAGTTCTGACTAATACAATTTTTATTCTCTTGTCACTGGAGCGAGACAATTTGTTTCAGTAGAAGATCTGTGAAAATGATCTGTAGTACTGTTGATGAAGCCTCTTGTCCTGAATTTGGAAACTATGTATGAAGAAAAGAAACTTATATATCTTATTGATAAAACGAATGTGCCAGGTGACATCTTCATTAAAAAAGGCTACAGTTTTACAGCACTTTAAAAATGTAAAGAAGTAGTTCAATCTTCCTTCTTACATAAGCTTTAAACAATTGTTCTCCAGTGCGCTGACAGCAGTGGAAATGTGTGTGGGAAGTGGTTAACTTTTTTCATAGGACAGCTCTTGAACTTTAAGGCTGTTTATTTCCTTAGCATTTCTGTTTACTCCCTACTCAGTCAAGTTTGGAAGAGGAGAGGGTTAATGGAATTGTCTGCATACTTTGTTGTAAGTCAGTTAGCATTTGTTTGAGGGTGTATTTTTTTATATTTATTTTTATTTTTCCAAGTGTTTTTTTATCGGAAGGGTCTTCTGAAATAATTCAGTCCAGCCCGCGAGCCTCAGTGTCACTTAACACAGTATAATTCTTGTTTACTGAAACTTTTTTCCTTTAATATATACCTATCTTGTGTATGTAACCTTCAGTACGATTCTGATTTTTTTTTTTTCATATACAATGTCTAAATGCCTGGAAGCTAATTTCTTAGAAAATGAGAATGCAATATTTTATATTAAAAATTAATTGGTCTGTACTATAACATGTAATAACACTGTAGGCCACAGCCTATTTCTGCCTTCCAGTAAGCTGTTAATGTCCTGATGTAGGCCGGATAGTCTGCTAAGGGAGAGAGAACAAAAAAGAAAGTTCCAGGTAACTATGTTGAATTGCTAGTTTTAAAAAACTTTTTTCCATGCTTGGTTCTCAGTTCTACCAATAAAAGCTTGGATTTATGCTGGTCAAAACAAACTACTATTCTGGCAGGTATGAATTCTAAGTGCTATCCATATGGATGCCACATGGTATTAGTATAATGGTGGCCTCATCACAGTTGGTACCATGATTAAGTGCACTTTTGATATTTCAAACTCTAATGAGTGTCACTCTAAAGGAGTAATAAAGGGCTTTATAAAGAGCTTCTGCCATTACAAATCTCTAGCATGTTTTGACTCTGTCACTAGCTCGATGAGACCCTGAGGTGTGCTGAAGCCTGATCTAAGGGAAAAACTCTCAAGTTGCTTTTGTTTGAGATCAGAAAAAGTAGAACTTCAGACCTGCTGCAGAAATAAAGATGTTTATTAGGACTTTGCAAAGAAAACGCAAAAGGGAGAGATCCAAAATGCAAAAGAAGATGTCTTTCTGTACTTGCTGATGTGCATATGGATTTGGGTGCTGTACTATTTGAGGGACAAGACAGAAGAAGGGATTCCTTCTCCCACTTCCTCAAGTGCCAGTGGACGTTCCACAGTTTTCGCAAGGAGAGTCTTGCAGGATGAACTCATTATTGGGGATGCAAAAGTTGAAGGACTCTTTCTCAGTCAGTTTTCGTCTGTTGGATACCAGTTATCTCCAGGAAAAATAACTCCGGTAAGTGGGTACATTGTGTTTCATTTTGCCTTGTTTTAATTTTTGCTATAGGTTCTAAAATTGTCTTTTCAAAATAACAGAGCTAGGAGAGGACAAAACAGATAAATTGCCTTTTTTTTTTTTTTTTAACCAACTGACAATATTAACCTAACAAAAAATGGGATTATATATTATAAATTGGAACACACATTTTGGCAGATTGATTTCATTATGCTGCTTGAAGTAACCAATTATTCTTACATTAGTAAAAGACGTCCTCTTATATTTCCTGTTTACTTTATCCATGTGAATAGTCAGATAACTTGACTATTGGACAAAGTGACCTTTATAAATAGGTTACACTATAAATATTGAAAATGTTGAGTACTAATAATAGTACTGATCTAGAATTACTTAGGTGGCCTTTCAGTAGGTGTCAGAATCAAGCTGTGATCATGGCCCTCGTTTGTTAACGGAATTTCTTGGGTATAGACATTCCGTTGTTGGCTGGCAAAATTTAATAAAAGCTTTTTATTATATTTTGATATTGGCTAAGTGTCCCAAACAAGGGTGCTTTACCTTCCTTCTGATAAGATAACACTCTGTCCTACTCAGCTGCGAACTTTGGTGACTTGTTACTGTTCAAATGTCAGGAGCAGACAGGTATCCTTGGGCTTCTTGGAGAAGATTTTTAAGTATTGTGCCAAGACATCAGTACTTCTAAATTTAACAATGTTTATTTCTCTACTCATTATGCTTACACCTGACTCAGGCTTTGAAATGATTCCTTATAAGCTTCTTACTGGTTACTTAGCAATTCAGATACTCTTCATAGCTTATGATTGTGTTTTAGAGTTTTGTGATATGCTTTTTTCTTCCTGCACACTTCAATGATTTCTGTCTTTTTTTTTTTTTTTTCCCAGTTGTCTTGACCGGGATATTTTTGAATGAAGCCTCTGCAACTGCTGAAAGACTATGATGAAAAGAAAGAATAAATAAGCAGAAGAGAATGCATTTTTATCTGTAGTAGGGCTTTGAGTCTATTGCCCAAGAAATTATATTTGAACGACAGTGTGCTAAGGAGAGGCAAAAGGACTAAAAGAGAAGTTCAGCAAAACATTGTGTAGTGTTTGTCGTCAGAGGAACTGCACAGAACAGAACACCCAAAGACCTTTTTATAGATGCCTGGATCATAAGCACTCAGTGGAGACCAAGAACTTGCTAATAGCTGTAGAAGTGCGGAAAGAATTGGCTTTCATTATATGTATTTTGACCTCATGAGGCTGTGGGACTTATGTCCTCACTGTATTAAAAAAAAAAACGAACAACAAACAAACCAGAGAAACTGGCATTTTTTGAGCATTAAAACAATAATTTTAAAAAATCTTAAGAGGTGACTTCTTCAAATCGGTATACCAGCAGATTTCGTAAAATAAGTTAATTTGTTTAAGCCTATGTACAAGCCTTGCATACATTTAAAAGCTAAATACAATTTATTCACATTGCAGTGAAAACACTTGGAAAATAGCACATTGTTTGCTAAAGTAGATTTTGAACGTGCTTTTGTACTTACAAATGCTTTTGGCTGCTCAGAACAGAATGAAATACAGAATGGTACCCTCACTTCCCGTAATCCACTCCCAAAAGTGTGAAGATATTTGCTATAACTAAATTAAAAACTGATGCAGAGGACTGGCTTGGGGTTAGCGTGAAGAATCCTGCATTTCAAGGTGGATTACAGAAATTATAGAGTTCTGTGTTGAAGCTTTTACTTTTACAGATTGTTAGGTGCTGTATAAGGAGCATGTACTATAAAAACGTAAAGGAGAAAGGGAGAGGAATGTGACATGGCATTAATTTAAATTTTATCTCCGGATAATTAACATACTCTCTGTGTTGTGCTTGTAATTTGTTCAAGGCTCAATTATGTATTTATTTTTGTGTAGCTTATTGAGTTGCTGTGGATCAGCTGAGTCGTGTTAACGATCCATGTGCGTATTCTTGGCCTCTTGAAATATGAGCTGGAACCTTACTTGAAGTTTTAAATCAGTGTTGCATTTTTATATGTGAAATCCTAGATTAACTTTCAGACTGGATTTGTTAACTATTTTAGCATAGAAAAGGCAGTTATGCTTAAATCTAGATAGAAGGTGACAGCCAGTTGTATTGAAAATTTCTAGAAAATTCCTCTTTATTTATTCAAAGAAACATTCCATTTCTGTAAGGGTTTTGTGTTTTGTAACTTGGGGGCCAGATATTTTTAAATAATTATTTAAGTCTTTTCTGGTACCAGAGATTGTAAAGCTGCTGTTTAACAGTCAGTCGCCCAGGACTTAAAGCAAGTGGTCGTGTCCACTTAATCTGCAGCAGCAGAATTTCTCTCTTTTAATTCACACACCTTTTGTTAAGATATCTGTCATCAACCTATGAGCTGCAATTACGCAGTTCATAAGTTCATTGTCATCTTAGATATTTCAGGGTGCACTGTCTAAACACTGATGTTTATTCAGTGGTTGATTCTGATTTTTATGTTATTTCTTCACAAGTTTTACAGAGACTAAAACTGGACTTTATTGTATTGTAAAAATAGCTGCTTTATGCATCATATAAGCTGGTATAAATTTGTAATTGTTATAAAAGATAATGTCCAAGGTTCTCGGACTGTCATGTTTTTGTATGTGGAACTCTTATTAAAACATTGTTCTGAATTTTATCCTTTGATCTTAGTGTTTTGTCATACAGCTGCTCTTTTCTGTAGTGTAGAAAGGCAAATACACGTGTAGGCCCTTAGGTAAGGAATACTGTCATTTGCAGGTTAAAACTTGCCATGTTCAGAGTGGTCTCAATGTAAAAGAGATCTTAAGGTTTAAAAGAAAAAATCAAAAGCCTAAAGATCTACTACGTATGTCTATTTTTCTGAGACTTTTTTTGTTTGTAACTGCTTGTAATTTGTTTCTTGGGTACAGTTTGTCACTGCCTAATCTTGATTACTAATTTATTTTCATGTCTTTTCTAGGCACTCTGCTTAATAGTGCTACCATTCATTCCTGCATCAAACCTCTTTTTTCCTGTTGGATTCGTAGTAGCAGAACGAGTGTTGTATGTTCCAAGCATGGGATTCTGCATTTTGGTAGCACATGGATGGAAGAAATTATCAAATAAAAGGTAAGGTGGTGTTACCTATGACCGATTTCACTCATCTCTCTTCATTTCCTAAAAGATAACTACATTTATAACTGCAAGCTTTCCCAGTAGAGCTTTTGCCAGTGTGAATTTATTACATTATAGCTCCTATTCTGTTTCAAGTTCTTAATGAACAGAGAAATGGCAAGAAACTCTTTGGCAGTCATGTAAACAAACTACAACAAGGAAGCTCTAACTTAGGAGACCAGTGGATTGTTCTGAGGGTATTGTAACATTGATTTAAAATATATATACGTATATACACGCACATATGTATTTTATACATTTTTAATTATATATATATGCATAAATATATATATATATTAAAATGCTTCAGACTGCACCAAACATTTTTAGAATTCAGTGTAACTTACATTACACATTGCTACAGAATGGAATTTACCTATAAGCCTAATAGTATTACTCATCTCTGTGCAAAAAATCTTTTTGGCCAGAATTGATCAGTACTTTATTGAAAGATGATTACTGACCGAGGTTTATATAATACATGTATATCAGTCTGCAACGTAGTAAAATATCTTTGTTACTGATAAAATTTTCAGATGTCCCATGCTAGGAATGGACAGCAGATCCATTCAGTATTTGTTAAACTAAAGAATTTTTTGGGTAACAGTATCTCCTTAGGAAATTCTGCTCTAAAAGCATGTTTTGCACGCACGTTTGGTTTTTCTGTTATCTTCTACATTGATCTGCGCATACCTCCCTCTGACCTGGATGCTTCGTCCTTGTGACCCCAGTGGCGTCCTAATGCTAGTTCAGACAAACAGAAAGGCAGCAATTCCCAATCTGTGTTGTCTGCTATCATTAGAGGTGAGGTCTTGCAGTATAACTTATGCTGACTGGTGCTGCCAAAGCTGACAGCACTGGATAATGAGGAATTAGTGATGCCTTGTGGGAGTGAGGAGGAATTATTATCACAAATCCTACTACGAGGCAGTAAAAGTAGAAGTGATGTGAAACAAAGCCAGGAACCAGGATAGGATTGCTGGGGAGAAAAATTAGGCAGCAGTTTTGTTTACTGCAAAAATATTGGGAATTAGCACTCTAAAAAGTCTTATGAGAGAGAGCAGGCTCCTTGCTTTAGAAATACGTGGAAAGAAAAGACTTATAAGGCTGGTGGGGATATAGATTGCTGTATATGCCAGTTCTCACTGGTCGCTTTGCTAATGTTTTAGAATTGTGTAAACCAAACAGTGTAGTCTTAAGTCTGCAGAGCATTTTGTTTATCTTAAATATGAAGGGCAAAAAAAAGTTTTTCAGTTTTTAGCAAACCCTTGTGAAGTACATGGCAGTGTGAAGCAGCTGTTGCATAAGTCAAGTATAAGAAATAGTTGGCAATGGTAAACAGCCTTTGTCTGCTCAAGAATAAGATTTTTAAAAACAAAATGATATTCATAATTATAGGAAGGCTACTAGGTGTTTAATATATTTTTTTAATATTTAATTAGAATTCAAAGACCAAATGACCAGCATATTAAAGCATATGTTTTGTATCTATTGTAATTAAATTCAGTCATGTTTAAACTCCAGAAGAATAAACTGCACAAAATCTAGAAGATTGTTCCTGACAAGCTTAGTCGCAGAGAGTGACTTCTGCCCCAGTTTGCAACTTTAAAAATAAAATTGCTACAAAAACACTAAACCTTTCTCTTATTTAGCTATTACAGTAGCACTAGGATTTTATTTGCCTATGGAAGATTGGGTGGTCTCTACAGCAGGCCTCTCTGTTGTGTGAATTACAGCGTGGGAAAGATTGGTGATTTGTGCAATAAAGAATTTGTATGTAATTGTCTGATAGGAAACAAAAGGATGGGTCGTATTTTAGTTGCTTTTTTCATACTTTCACATTTTGTACAGTATTTTGAAGAACTTCACTGTTTGACATCATGATCATGTTCGTTGCCTATAATTACAGATAAGCTCTAACAGAAGTACAATTTTTTATTTACATGATATTATGTGCATTGCGTTTGTTCTTACTAAGTGAATTACATAGTGATAAAATAATTGGGTATACAACAAAATTAATTTGAAATTGGACATTATTTCCTTTCAAATTTTGGAGTGAACCATTTGGTGACGAGGCAAATAAATTGGAATATACCGTTCACAAATATGGTCCTTAGTTTATTTACCTCCTAGCATGAGATACTTATTCTAGTGTGCTTATAACAATTCTTTGTTTGTTTTATTTTGTAGTGTGCTAAGAAAAATTTCTTGGGTTTGTTTGGCTGCAGTACTGTTCACTCATGCCTTAAAAACACTGCACAGAAATTGGGACTGGGAGTCAGAGTACACGTTGTTTATGTCAGCTTTAAAGGTACTGTATTCTGTTTGAAAAGGATAATGGAAAGTTTGTGTTGCTGTTCTTCTCAAAAGGCTGCAGTAGGGCATGATAAAAACTGAGAGAAATTACGCTTGTTTTGCCACTCTTATTTCTACATTGACGGTATTAACATCTAATTAATTGCTTTTGAGAATGCTTTAAAAGCATTGTGATGTACATATGGGAATTCATGTGCAAGGAATAGATGATTTTTTTCTTGTGTTAAAGCAGTTGAATGTATTCTCTTACCTGGATGAAAGCATGATATGTTTCAGTACAAGAATCTGCAAAATGTTTAATGCATAGAATAATTTCTTCAATGTGCATATGGCATGATAGGACAGTTTGTACAACATCCCATAACAATTGCAATGAATTTTAAAATGTTTGGTATTTCAAGGGGCAAATAACTAAAATAAATGGATGTTGAGGAACAAGTTCAATGTAATCATTCTGTATGCAGTGTTTTGTTACTCTTTACATATAGCAGCTTGATGAAATCTGCCATTTGCTGTGCATTTTTACATCTTTAAGACATAGTTAAAGGAAAACCAATTGTTATGTAACTTCAGCTTAATACCTTATGCATTGGTATCTTTTCTCTCTTTCAGGTAAATAAGAACAATGCAAAATTATGGAATAATGTGGGGCACGCGTTAGAAAATGAAAAGAATTTTGAAAGAGCTCTGCAGTTCTTCATACAGGCCACACAAGTGCAACCAGGTAAAAGCTGTGACTAGATGCCTGAGTGGCATCTCCGCACTCTTTAGTATTTCAGTGTGCTTAGCTTACTTAAAAAAATCTTCTCAATGATCTGTTTTTCCCCAGCTGAGCATCAAACAGTGTCATACAATAGGTCACTTGATCTGTAGTTTTTGGAAACAAACTCAAAAGAAAATCTTCCAGAAAAGTGTCTATAAAAAGATGCAAAGAATTTCCATTTACAACTATTATTTGGATTACATTCTTTCTGAATTAACTTAAACTGTAATTTCTTATGAAACATTTATTATTTATTTTTTTTATTTAAATCTAAGGTGTATAAAAAATTTAAAAATCTAGATAGTATCAAAGTGCACATTTACTCTGTTTTACGTATTGTTGCAAAAGAAGTTCTGGATAGTACCAGACAACCTTTCCTTTTTCCGTTTAGAAGTCTAATAAATAACCTTCAATTTATGTGCCTCTACTATAGTAAGAGATTAAAGATAGATATGTGCAAGTATGACCTCAAATTTTTACCATTTCCCAAGAAACTTTATAATCCGTCTTTGGTTCATGATTAAATTATTAGCTTCATAGTTAAGATGAGAAATAATACCGAATTGCTCTTTTTTTTTGTTTTGTTGGTCTTTATGCAGTACCTGTATTTCATGCTACTCTGAGGGCATAGGTACTTATTTTCATGATACTCAGTGCGTGGAAATATATGAAATTTCTTTTTGTTTTTTCTGTTAAGATGATATTGGTGCCCACATGAATGTAGGAAGAACTTACAAAAACCTAAACAAAACTAAAGAAGCCGAAGAATCGTATATGATTGCTAAATCATTGATGCCACAGGTAATTAGTACCTTTATCTACCACCACAGGAGGGAATTCTCTCAGACCTATATTCATGATACCTTTTCGTACTTTTCCTGAAGCTCTATGCTGCTGCATACTTTAAAGTGTTTAGTTTTTTTTTTAAAAACCTATCTATTAAAAGAGTAGGTTGTATATAGTCATAGCTGTTAAAAAAAATTGCTAACTTGGAACTTCTTTGTTAAAACTATTCTACGTTACTTTTTATACTACTGTGGGTTGTTGTTTTTTTTTCCTGAAATTAAGGATATTAAACAAAGCAGCAGTTAAAAATGTACACTTATAGTTTCTAGTCACAGTGGGTTTATTTTCACTTACAGCTGATACACTGATGATGGCTTGAGTTTATGAGCCCTCAAGAGAAGGCTTAAAGGCAGCATTGGAGGTGTGAGAAGGTAGCTGCAGCAGCAACAAAAAAATCTTTGCCTGAACATGCTTTTAAAAATACGTGCTTTGTTACCTTTACCGTTTGTTAAGTTATATTTAAACCTAGCAAGTATTACTTATTCTAGCTGTTTAGGAGAAAAAGAGCGACATATTGTGGAGAATGTATGAAGGTAACAGAAGCTCTGGGTAAAGTGAGACTGACAACAAAAATCAGCAGTTCCTTGAGTAGAAGTATGGCATTAAAAAGTTGGATTTTTTTGTGAAACAGTACGAAGATTCTAGACGGATAAAGTATAAACAGTACAACTGTTCTAATGTCATAATAGCATTATCGTCTTTCATGAGTACTTTTCATCTGCTTTATCGGTGGCTGTTAAAATCTTATTTACGCTTATCTTAGGCTGGAGGGTTAAAAAAGGGAAAGAAAATGTCTGATAGAATGTCCATTTATGTGACAGAAATATTCTTTGTCTGAACGAGGCAAGTTTTGCAAGGTCTGGTTGGTTTCGAGTGGCTATCTGCATGAGACCAATTAGGTAGTAGCAGAGCTTAATTAATTGAGGTCTTTAATATAAAAGTCATCTGCGTCTTCATAGAATTAAAGAAGAAAAAATATTCTGTTTATATTTTGGTATGATTTTCTGGGAAGGAAGAGTTGCTATTTGTAATCGTTAAGAGCCAGCACACTAATGTCCACTGATACCCTAAAACAAATGTGGCAGAGTGAAGAGGAGATCTATACTGATTGTCTGTCGTATTTTTACTCATCTGTGTTTGGTACATATATTCTTTTTGACAGATTATTCCAGGTAAAAAGTATGCAGCAAGAGTTGCTCCTAACCATCTGAATGTTTATATCAATCTTGCAAACTTAATTCGAGCAAATGAATCTCGCCTCGAAGAAGCAGATCAACTGTATCGACAAGCAATTAGTATGAGGCCAGATTTCAAGCAGGCTTACATCAGCAGGTATCTTTTCTAATTTTAGAGATACGTATTCTTGAATAAACATTTATGAAGATTTGGGGCAATAATCAATTATTCATTACAAGCTCTGTTCTTTTAAATTCCTGCTTCAAATGACGTGTTTCCACATAGGCTGTGTATTCAAACATTGGATAGCAAGACGCTTCCATTAGATTTCTTTATGAGCCTCAAACTCAAATTTCTAATCTCCTAGTTTAGTTTTGAACTAAAATGCCTTTGATTAGTCTGAATCATGAAGCTTTCTTTATCCTTCTTTGTTAAAGGTGGTCCAGAAAACGGAAGACTTAACTAAAAAGCACATAAATGTCAGCTAAATAGATAAGAGTAATGTGGCTGTGAGTTTTGAGGCTTCTGTTCACTCTTTTGTTAGTTGCAATTCCCACTGGGACTTAGGGAGATGTGAAGATGCCTAAACTATAGCTGTTGCAGTGTAATTACAGAGCCAACATCAGGACCCCTTGATCTCTTCATTTTCGTTTTTGTCCTCTGTGTGTGTGTTGTATATACAGACTTTTGACAGCTGAAAGCTTTGGGAATGGTATGTAAAACAGGTCCTGTATTCTTTTGTGTTTCAAACAAACAAACAAACGAAGAAAATGCAGTTATCTCACATCTCCTGTGTATAGGAAGGCAAACTTTTAAAAAGCTTGTCAATTATTTTCGTATTAGTATGAATAAAAGTTGAAGGTTAAATCTGATTCTTCAACAGGGGAGAATTACTTCTAAAAATGAACAAACCTCTGAAAGCTAAGGAAGCTTATCTTAGAGCTCTAGAACTAGACAGAACCAATGCAGACCTGTGGTACAACTTGGCAATTGTTTACATTGAACTGAAAGATCCAACAGAAGCCCTGAAAAATTTCAACCGAGCGCTAGAACTCAACCCTACGCATAAACTGGCATTATTCAACTCAGCGCTGCTAATGCAGGAGTCTGGTACGTTAGTTGTCTCTTATATAAATATTGTGTATTTGCTTTTATAGGGTCCATACTATTTATTTTTTTTATAATGAACTGGTTTATTCTTGGAAAGTAGAAGATCGTAGCATCATCAAAGACGAAACTGTTTATTGTAATGGTCAGCTTTGTAGTTTATTGGTACCGTATGGAATTGATGCAAAGTGTACGTATACTTTAGCTGATTAGCATCTTTAATACAAGTGCTATTTTACAATATAACATCTTACAAAGAATAGTGTTACACAGGCATCTTTGAAATTGTGCCTATATATTCTTTAAAAAGTAGTATTTAGTAAAATATGTGTAATATCTATGTTTTGCATTTATATTGATTGATTTCATCCTTCATTGACTGAAAAATATAACTCATCTCTGTGGGCTTTAAATCTAGCCCTAGGAAATGTGAATGTTTTCATAGGTTCCTCTGTAGTACTGATAATTAGGAAGAATTAAGTTGA
Source organism: Tauraco erythrolophus (assembly GCF_009769465.1). NCBI lineage: Eukaryota > Metazoa > Chordata > Aves > Musophagiformes > Musophagidae > Tauraco > Tauraco erythrolophus. The sequence continues at coordinate 50,648,169 of NC_141468.1, forward strand.
GTTTTTATGAGCTTATTTTTTTCATATGTATAGCTTCGAGCATGCAAAGGGTAAGCCTTTTATGAATTGAGGCTGTTGCAAAGATCACTTAGCAAGTGACTAGTAAGGTTTATTTCCCTTTTGTTGGGAAAGAGAAAATACGGAGTCGATTGGAGTTGATGCAAATGGATTATTCTCCATCTCTTCTGGTATTGTAAGTTAGGTAGTATAAGAAATGCCTTGTTTCTTGTCTGTAGAAGCACAAGGGGCTTCAAACAAGCAGAAGCATTAGCTCTCTAGTGTTCAATTATTCATACCATACTGTTTCAGGAGGTGAAAGAAGGTGGTTAAAATCAGCTCCCTGCTGCCCCATCCTTCAGTAAGTCTGTGCCTGGAATTCCTTCCTAAAATGCATTCACTGGATTATTCAGAAAAATAGCACAGACTACAAGCTAGTCTTAGCTAATCCTGGTATTATCAGATTATTTTACTGTATCTTTTTTCAAACTGTGATGCAAGTTAAGGTATGGGAGTTACAGATTTTATTGGTTTGGTGTTAGAAGATATTTTAGCCTGGCTACATCTGAAGTCACACTATGTGATCTCTGTCTTTAAACTCTTTGAATCTTTCTTTAATAAACGTGGTCTTCTACTCCGAATTTGTCTCTCTAAGAGCTGGTTTGTCAGAACTGACGCCTTCTCTGCATTCCATTTACTCAACCATACATGAAAATCGTAGAATCATAGAATCTTCTGGTTGGAAGAGGCATTTTCTCCCTGTATCATCCCACAGAGTCCTTGTAGTTATCGTGAGTGATTAGCCCCTTCTTCCATAGGTCATAGTCTTTCTTTTTCTTCTTGAGCTCTGGCCAGAGCTCTCTGTTCAGCCAGGCTGGTCTTCTGCCCTTCTGGCTCGTCTTGCGGTTCACTGGGAGAGCCTGCTCCTGGGCTCTGAAGATTTCCCTCTTGAGAATTGTCCAGGCTTCCTGGACCCCTTTGCCTTTCAGGACCAACTCCCAAGGGACCCTTCCAGCCAGTCTTCTAAGAAGGTTGAAGTCTGCCCTCCAGAAGTCCAAGGCAGCAGTTCTGCTGACCCCTCTCCCTACTGCTTCTATGACTGAAAATTCTATTATTATTCTATTATTATTATTAAATTCTATTATTATTATAAAATAACTAATAATTCTATGATTAGAAAATTCTATTATTATTATTATGAAATAACTAATAACTCTATTATTATTATGAAATAACTTCTCTTGAACTTGAAGAGACACCTTTTGTATCTGTTATACCAAACCTAAATATAATTCAACAGATAATAGAATAATGATGCTGACTTTGGCTACAAGTCAACTGTAAGAAGTTTAATTCTGCAAAGAAGGTAGATGTCATTCACTTTTGCTGTTACACAGCAGTGATAAAAAGTAGCATTTTAAATCCGTTGCCATTTACAGTTTTGTTAAAGATGTTACGTTTTTGTTTGTATAAAAGTTAGCATTTTACAGGCCTGATCTAAAAATCCTTCAGCATAAATCTAGAAATAAATGCATTTTCTGTTATTTAGGTGATGCTCGGCTTAGACCTGAAGCTAAACAAAGACTGTTACATTATGTGAAAGAAGAACCACAGGATGCAAATGGGTACTTCAATTTGGGTATGCTGGCAATGGATGACAAAAAAGATGTGGAAGCAGAGGCATGGATGAAGAAAGCCATAAGCTTACAGCCAAACTTCCGAAGTGCTTTGTTCAATTTGGCACTGCTTTATTCTCAGACAGCAAAAGAGTTGATGGCTTTGCCCGTCCTGGAAGACCTACTGAGATACTACCCTGATCATACCAAAGGTCTGATTTTGAAAGGAGATATCCTTATGAACCAAAAGAAGGATATTGTTGGAGCAAAAATGTGTTTTGAAAAAATTTTGGAACTGGATCCCAACAATGTGCAAGGAAAACATAATCTTTGTGTGGTTTACTTCGAAGAACGAGACTTAATAAAAGCAGAAAAATGTTTGGTTGAAACGCTAGCACTGGCACCTCATGAAGAGTATATTCAGCGTCACCTAAACATAGTTAGAAGTAAAATTGCATCACTCAGTACTACGGAACAATCACTTCCAGCAGATGGGACTGCAACTGCAGCTGCTGCAGAAGAAAAAAAGAAATCATTTCAAAATTTGAAAGAAGTAAAAAATGAGCAGAAAACAACCCAGACATCAGCGGATGACAATAAAGGGCACTCAAAAAATAAGAAACGAACAGAGAAAAACAATATGGACAAAGAGACTCCCAAAAAATCTACAAAAGAAATTAAAGACATTGAGAAAAAGAGAGTTGCTGCTTTGAAAAGACTAGAAGAGATTGAACGTATATTAAACGGTGAATAGTCTTTATCATGTCAGGGTAGAACAAGGAGAGAACACTATTTTTAATTATTGTTTAATATGTGATCCAACTGGAAAGTGGTCTCAGTGCTTTGAAAACAGAAATAATGTTGACCGCATATCACTTAGCAAGCAGCAAAAGGCATTACAATGCTTTATGTGAGAAAACTGCAACTTTTAAATAAGATTGGGGGATGGGTGGGAGTTGAAGGATAAAGGGTTGAGAATAATCTTAAATGCAGGGTCCTAATAGTGAGAAAATAGCACTCATAGAAGTCAGTGGTAGTCAGGGGTATTCGGTAATGCTACTTTCAAAGAATCAGTGGAAGAACTGAATGGAGAATTAATGGGATAAGCCAGGCGCTGCTGCTTTCCCCCATATAAATCTATTTGTATTAACACTATCTACATTTCGGTTTACACATCAGCATTTTAAATCTTTCTAGACCTCTGCTATACACGAAGAAGGGTTTTTCTTTGCGTTATTTGTTTCCAGAACTTAACAAAAAGTCATCAAAATTCCACTGGTTGTAGTATAGGAGGATGCAACAACACACTAACATTTTCAGTTCCATTCTAAATATGGAATGATGTAATAACCTTTTAATTGTTCTTTACTTACACTGCTAATGGTTTGTACTGTTTTACCTGATGGAAATCTTATGGTGCTCTTAAGATGTTTGGACTTTGCTTTTACTTTTAAAAAAAATGTGTGTCTTCAGCTGTCCATCATCTAGTTGTTTTTAAAAATTATATAAAAAAAGGGTGGTTTACTGACTTTTTCCCCTGTTCATTGAATGCTGATAAATGCACTTTTGGTACAGTAACCAGTATGCTATGCAGTAATCCTTGTTGACTTTGTATCAATGGCTATGGATTCACTCCTTGGTGTAGTAAATTATTCCTTGTTTATAGCAAACTGGCTTTACTATTTCTGTCATTGGAACAATATTTCTATTGTCATGCCTTTTTACAACACTACTATAAGCAATGATTGCTGAAGGCAGTGTGGCAGTAATTAAGCCACTGGATTTAGCAATGTTTTACACAAGGAAATGTGGATAGTATCCTTCTGAATACTAAGTTCTGTTGTTTTGATACTTTGTCATGGGTGTGTGGTTTTTATTAAATATTTATTTTGACTACTAAAATATTCCGATTTACACTTTTCCACTAATGCATCATTTTAATTTCTTACAAGAAATGAAAAATCTTTGCGATTTCAGTGTTGCTTTTATCCTTGTGCAATGCATATATTTTTGTTTAAATATACACCGATTACCTAAACCTGATGTTTTCTTTAATTATGAGAAAGAAGTGTGAAAGCTGGGTTCAGTAATAATTTAATTAATCATTAAATCTAACTCTTACTCTTCATGTTTTATCTTATTTCATCATGTAGAAGTGTTTCTTAGCAACTCTACTGTTTAAAATTAATCCTTTCCGTACCTGCTTAACTTTCTGCCTCGGGCAGTAATCCAGCTGTCAGATGTAATATTTATTTCTGTGGGAGCAATCTTTAATGGTTGAAGGCCTTGCACGGACCTTTTCCTTATTATTATGTATCGTTTGTAATGTTACCACAACAATTGCTTGCATAGTAGTAACTAGGGGGGAAAAAAGTGGGGTTTTAAAAAACATTGTTTAAAAGCTGCAGACAGGAGCAGATCTGTCGTGCGCAGCTGCTCTTCATACAAAGGTTTTGAGTGCTGCAGTGTAGGGAAGTGTATGATTGGAGCGCTACCATGGATGGCTACAAGCTCTTCAGGAGGGGTAGGAGAGGTAGGAGAGGTGGCAGAGTTGTCCTTTATGTAAGGGAAGGTCTAAACTGCTTAGAGTTTAATGTTGGGGATGACTTGGTGGAGTGTCTGTGGGTAAAAATCAAAGGGGAGCCTATGAAGGCAGATATTGTAGTGGGAATCTGCTACAGGCCACCCTATCAGGACGGTGAGGCTGACGAACTATTTTTTAAACAACTGGGGGAAGTCTTGCGCTCACTAGCCCTTGTCCTTGTGGGTGACTTTAACCTACCGGATGTCTGCTGGAAGTATAACACGGCAGTCAGGAAACAGTCTAGGCGATTCCTGCAGTGTGTGGAGGACAACTTCCTATCACAACTCGTCAGTGAACCGACTAGAGAAGGTGCTCCGCTAGACCTGTGTTTGTGAACAGAGAAGGTCTCGTGGGAGATGTGATGGTTGGAGGACACCTGGGGCATAGTGAACATGAGATAATAGAATTCTCAATTCTAGGGGAAGTTAGGAGGGGGAGCACTAAAACGGCCAAGCTGGACTTTGGGAGAGCTGACTTTGGACTGTTTAGAAGTCTGGCTAATAAAGTACAGTGGGAGACAGCTCTCAAGAGTAAGGGGGGCGCCGGAGGGCTGGTTACTACTCAAAAAGGAGATTCTGCAGGCACAGGAGCGAGCTGTCCCTGTGTGCCGGAAATCGAGTCGCCGGGGTAGAAAACGGGCTTGGATGACCAAGGAGATTTGGGAATATCTCAAAAGAAAAAGGGAAGTCTATAAGTCTTGGAAGAATGGGCAAACATCCAGGGAGGACTACAGGGAGGAAGTTGGGGCATGTAGAGAGATAATCAGGGGGGCAAAAGCCCAACTGGAACTTAGACTAGCCTGCTCCCTAAAGGACAACAAAAAGTCCTTCTATAAATACATTAACAACAAAAGGAGGGTTAAAGATCACCTCCAGCCTCTGATGGACACGGGGTACGTTAGTCACTAGGGATGAGGATAAGGCTGAGGTCCTTAATGCCTTCTTTGCCTCAGTCTTTAATAATAAGGTTAGTAGTTCCCAGGTGAGCTGGCCTATGGTGCCTGAGAGCAGGGAGGGAGAGCAAATCGAAGCTCCTGTGATCCAAGAGGAACGGGTCAAGGATCTGCTTCGCCAACTGGAATCCCACAAGTCTATGGGGCCTGATGGTATCCACCCGAGAGAGCTGGCGGATGTCATTGCCAAACCCCTGTCCATTATCTTTGGGCAGTCTTGGCTCACTGGGGAAGTTCCACTGGACTGGAGGCTGGCGGATGTTACCCCCATTTACAAAAAAGGTCGGAAGGAGCATCCGGGGAACTACAGGCCTGTCAGTCTGACCTCGGTGACGGGCAAAGTCATGGAACAGGTTATCCTGAGTGCTATTAATGAGCACATACAGGTTAACCGGGTGATCAGGCCCAGTCAACATGGGTTTATAAAAGGCAGGTCTTGCCAGTCAAACCTGATCACCTTCTATGATGAGGTGACCTGCCTGGTTGATGAGGGAGGGGCTGTGGATGTAGTTTTCCTTGACCTCAGTAAAGCGTTCGATAACAGTCTCTCACAGGGTTCTGGTTGCGAAACTGGTAACTGCTGGCCTGGATAGGCACACCCTCCTTTGGGTTAAAAACTAGCTGGATGGCTGGGCCCAAAGAGTGGTGGTAAATGGGGCTAAATCCGGCTGGAGGCCGGTCACCAGTGGGGTTCCCCAGGGCTCAGTGCTGGGTCCAGTTCTGTTTAACATCTTTATCAATGACCTGGATGAGGGGATGGAAGGTACCCTCAGTAAGTTTGTGGACGACACCAAGCTGGGAGGCTGTGTCGATCTGCTGGAGGGTAGGGAGGCCCTTCAGAGGGATTTGAACAGACTGGATCGTTGGGCTGAGGCCAATGGCATGAGCTTTAGTAAGGCCAAGTGCAGAGTCCTTCACTTGGGGTATAAAAACCCCAAGCATCACTATAGGCTCGGGGAGGAGTGGCTGGAGAGCTGCCTGGCGGAGAAGGACCTGGGGGTGTTGGTTGACTACTGGCTTGATATGAGCCAGCAGTGTGCCCAGGTGGCCAAAAAGGCCAATGGGATACTGGCGTGTATCAAGAATAGTGTGACCAGCAGGAATAGGGAAGTGATCCTGCCCCTGTACTCGGCACTGGTGAGGCGGCACCTGGAATATTGTGTCCAGTTTTGGGCCCCTCGCTTTAAGAGAGATATTGAGCTCCTGGAGCGAGTCCAAAGAAGGGCGACTAAACTGGTCAAGGGGCTGGAAAATAAAACTTATGGGGAGCAGCTGAGGGAGTTGGGGCTGTTTAGCCTGGAGAAGAGGAGGTTGAGGGGAGACCTGATTACAGCCTACAAATACTTGAGAAAAGATGGTGGGGGGGTAGGGGAAAGGCTCTTTACATTAGTGATGGGTGATAGAACAAGAGGAAATGGGTATAAGCTTAGTCAGGGGTGGTTCAGGTTGGATGTTAGAAAGAATTTCTTCTCTGAAAGGGTTGTCAGCCACTGGAATAGGCTGCCCAGGGAGGTGGTTGAGTCCCCATCCCTGGATGTGTTTAAGAAAAGAGTGGATGAACTACTTAGGGATGTGGTTTAATGGGGTATTAGGGACGGTTGGACTGGATGATCTCTAAGGTCTTTTCCAACCTAGAAAATCTATGAAATATATGAAGTGCTCCCAGGGATCTATTGACCACACCTTGAAAACTGCTGTTTTATCTTGTTTGTGAGTATCTCTATTACTTGTAGCTAAAATAGCTGGTATGTTGACCTTTACAGAAACACTAACTTGCAGATTAAGTCTTTCCTCCAAATCTTTGTTTTACAGAATAATTAGACGTTGTTCTGGGTGATACAAGGGAATATTCATTTGAAAATGGAAGGAACTAAGTAGTAAGAAAAGGCACTTTCTCTCTGATGGAGCAGGCCAAGATTCTCCTCTCTTTTATATCAAGTTCTCCCAGAATCCTTTTGCTACACTACTTTCATTCAGTCTGTGAGTTGAAGAGGGGAGGAAAGGCACGTTCTCAGTTTCTGCAGTTGAGCTTCTGTCATGGTGCGCTCATCTTGACCATCCAAGTAGCTGCTCTTTAGGGACTAGCACACTAAGAGGTGCCATCAGGTTTAACTAAAATCACCAGACTAAGGTAGACTGAAGGATGCTGGAGATCAATCTTTCAGTCTCTTATCAGGTACTATGCCCCCTTTGCTGCTTTTAAAGAAATATTAATAAACACAACCATTTCAACTAATGTCAGTGCACTGAGTTGTGTTTAGCTTGTTAGGATCTGTCAACTATTTTAAAATTGAACTCTCATGAGAAAAATCATTCAGTAAATTGAAGTGGCGTAACTTCTAAAAATAATGAAAATAGCATTTTCTCATAGGAAGACTATCAAAGAGAGAATAATTTTGGCTTTGTTTGCCTGCAGATAGAACAGAATAATCGACAAATGTTTTTCCCCTTGGAGTTCAACCTATCTTTTCTCCTTTCCCTGCCATCCTCATGTGCAAGAAGACCATACATGTCACCCCTTTTCAGAACTCTCCATTTCACTGATACTCAAGAACTGGAAATTTCCAAGGATGGGACGGGCATACTAACTGAAATAATTTGTAGCCACCTTATTCAATGCAATTGCTGTGGTTGCTGGAGAAACCTGAAGAGATGTCTTACATGATCTTTGCATATATTCACAAATTGTTTAACCTTACACATGCAGCTGCAATAAACATATTAAGTGTTATACACATTTGGGCATATGATTTCAGTGCAGACTCATGCATTTGTCCGATTAATTTTTGGATCATTTGCAGGTGAGTGTATGCATAAAGAGTTAGAGGTGAGTACATGTAAATGTTTTAATTGGATATTCATGCGTATAGTCGAGACAACTGGATGCTTATGGGTAGTGCAGTTGCAGAAGGACAACGTGTAGGTTAATGAGTATAGGAATTTTTTTGTCTGTTTTGCACATGAAATGTCCTAGGAATTCATTTTCTAAGTATTGTAGGCATTCTTTATTTTCTGCTATTGTTTGCTTTACAGTTAACAACATGATCATTCAGATCTGATTTTTTTTTTTTAGTCTATTGATTTTTGTCAGCTCTGTCAGGGAAATAGGTATTGTGAAGAATAGGAAACACTTTTCTACAAGTGGGCATGTGTGAAGTGTCGGAGATTGGAGTCGGAAAGGATTAAGAGGGACAGAAATTCTTTTCCATGTGCAGTACAGTTTGCATCTTGATTAGGCAATACTGGAAGAAATAAAGTCAAGCCAGGACTAAACATACAGGCCGATTGCTGTGGATGGAGGGTTTCGTATAAAGGAAAGCAAGAAAACGTGCAATGCGTGTGCTGTCAGAGCCTTTAACTGAAGGGATTCCGAAGCTTTAGATTTCTGCTCAGTTGTGGAGACTTACTGAACTGTGCCTTATTTTGGAACCTAACAGCAGTTTCAGTATATTTAAAGGGAAAATTACATGCTGAAACCTTAGGTAAGTGTGTCTTGGCTTCAACCTGTGAAATAATGTCTGCATAGCTGTAAAACCTACAGGGACTTCTCATCTGGCTCCTCGTTCCCCACTGGCTCTGGCATGAAGCAGACGGGCTCAGAAGATCCTCTTACTCTGAAGAGGAAACAGGTTTGTTCTGTGCTCATGGGATGCAAAAGATGCACATGTTCTTTGTTTTCCAGAAGGTATGGCAGTATTGTTATTGAGTTCCCCCAAAATGGATTTATTTCACCAACAACAGTATGTTTTATTACTCAGCCTTCATTCACCACGGCTAGTTGAACTATAGACCTCAACTACAGGATGCTTATTGGGACTTCAGAGTAAAGCACTGACCTGTGAGAAGTGACAATTTTCTGGTAGAGGAGTAAACACTCTCCCAAAGCAAAAGCTGCTGAAACATTTTGGCATCGTGCATTTAGGTTGTCCAGTGCCACATCTCAGTAGCTTTCCCTTTCTCACAGCTGTTCGGCATTCCAAGACTGAAGAGAGCAGCTCTTCAGGTGAGGTAGTTGAGCCATCTGCCACTTCATTGTTGGAGGAGTTTATTGCAGCATCAGGCTGTGCCTTGTAGCAGCAAAGGCGCTCACATACCTGCTTCCAGGGTGTGGAGCTTTGGGCTGAGCTTGGAGGCGTTTGTTCCTTCCTGAAGTTTCCTTTGGGAAAAAGTCAATGAAGAGCAAAACAATTCTGGGAAGTTAGCAGCCCGCCTCAGGCTCTTGCAAACTTTGCATCCTACAAAAGCACCAGGAATAGTCCCAGTCCGGGTGAGTGTACGTGGCTGGGCTCCTTGTGGAGGCTCTACCTGTGCCGGGCAAAATGTCTGAGCTGCAGCCGAACCTGCTACTCCTGTAGAATCCTGCTTCAGCTGCTGCTGTGTAACCACAATTATGCTCCTCTGACTTTCAGCCTAGGAATCCTGCTTTGCTTAGACAGAAAGCTTGAGAATGGAAAGGCTGGAAGACACCTCTCCTTCCACCCATTCTTCACCTCCCTTCCTCTCCGTACAAAACTGTAACACTGTTCGTATAGACTTTCAACTGATCAAGAAGAATCTGTCCCCCAAACCTCCAACATAGCTTACAAAAAGGTAAGACGTTCTTGCCTGGGATCAAAATAACATAGCTTACTATGTTACATACATTACTATGCTACTTTTTAAAAACAAACAAACAAACAAACCATAAGCCTAGATATCATGCTATTTTTACAGAATTTGGCAAGTAGTAGTGCAGCTAGTATTCTTTGAAAACTTAAAAGCTGCTTTCTGCAGTCTCGTAGTTAGTGCCTGACCACAAACCAGTGGTCCTGCATGCAGGATATACATCTTTTTTGCAAACAGCCAGTAGAAATTGTATATGCACGTCAACAAAAATCAGTGATGACAAAAATGAAACAAAACAAAACCCAAACCAAACAAAAAAAAAATCCCAGAACTTTCTGCGTAATTAACCTGGGATGGGAACAATATAACAAGCTGTATAACTTTCTCGGGCTAGGAAAAACACGTTCCAGAAAAACACGTTAAACGTTCCCTGACACAGTGTCATACTTTCAAAGATTGCTAGGAAGAGAACTGGACTTTATACATATACTCTGAACTAAGGAATTCTGCTTAAAATAAAATATCAATATAATGTTATTACTTCAGCATAATACAAACATCTTTATGAGTATAAGAAAAAATACTGTTTAAGAAAGTGAGTAAAAAAAAAAATTCTCTGTTCAGCTGGTGGCTTCACTGGTGCTTACAGAACTGTAAATGTCAGTTGTTAAATGTCCATACAGAGGCACTAACTTTCTTTACAGCTAGTTTAGAGGTTACATGCTTGTTTGAGTGAACTCTGAAGCTCAGAGAAAGGAATGAAATGCTTGCGTTTGTTGGGCTTTGCATGCCAGACTATGCCTTGGCATTGTGGTAAAATGCATATGTATTTGCCAAAATTTTAGCTACTGGTAGGTCCATGCAGCAGAAGAAAATTGGTGTATTTTATATAGTCTTGTGGGGGGGGTGACATGACTTACAAGCTTCATATGAGGTTATGAATTCTCTGTCTTTTCTATGCTGCAACTGTTATGAATGGAAAACTAGAAGATTCCAGGTAGAATAGAAGTGAGCATTAAAATAAAGCATGTTGTTCAGATTTCCTACAGCTCTTCAGCATATATGTTTGTTCCTTACATGTAATTATCAGGGTATTGTCTTTTTAAATACACATAGCAAGGTATTTTTAATTATATGTGTGTTCATCCGCGCACAATGAGAGTAGGTGGAGGAGGAAAATACAACAATTACAGGATGTCTTACCAAAAGTAGCAGTCATAAATCTTGATTTTTAAAATGCCATCTTGAACACGCACTCACCTTTATTTCATTTGCAGTTTTTAACCCGGTCCTGCACTTCTGTTGTACATGATCATCAGAGAGCGATGGTGCAGTGCTGACTCCCCAGGACTGAGAGCTCAAACGAGATTGTGACAACTGGTGCTTACAGAATGGGGGATTAGTTGTTATCTCTCCTCAGCCTCAAGCTGTATAATCGAGGCTTGTTTGTTTGTTCGAGTGCACCACTTGTTTCATCTACAGGAACTTCAGACATTATAGATGACTATCTCAGTTTGCAAAATACAGTAATTTCTCTGTAAATGTATGCCTTCTCATTAGCAGACAAAGATAGTGTGATGATATTGGGCATATCTGAAAATTGTAGACAGTACAAGTGAGGGAAGCCAAATTATAAGAAATGTGAAGTGTTATTGAAATCCAGTAAGATGAAAGGTATGTAATAACTGCTGTGCTCTGAAGTGATGCAAAAATATGGTAAGTCTTATCCAGTTAAAAAAACAAAGAGGACAATTGACGAAAGAAGTTTAAAAAGAGCTTCTGAACACCCTTTCTACCCTCACAAACAAGTTTTAAACAGGTCTGGAATGCTGAGTTTTCTTCAGCTCAATGCATAAACATGTATCGCTTTTCCAATATAAATAGCTACAAACAAATAAATAGAGACAATGAAAGGTATGTGAAAGGTTAAAACTTTTGAAATTCAAATACTGTGTAGAAACATAAAAGAAGCTGAAAGGGTAATATTTCTTTAGATGTATTTATGTGAGTGGGTTTGCATGAATCATAGAATCATAGAATTGTTTAGGTTGGAAGACACCTTGAAGATCATAGAGTCCAACCACAAACCTAACACTGCCAAGTCCCCACTGAAACATATGCCTAAGCACCACATCTACACGTCTTTTAAATACCTCCAGCAATGGTGATTCAACCACTTCCCTGGGCAGTCTGTTCCAATGCTTGAGAAACCTTTCAGCAAAGAAATTTTTCTGATATCCAATCTAAATCTCCTCTGGCACAACTTGAGACCATTTCCTCTTGTCCTATTGCTTGTTACTTGGGAGAAGAGAGTGACACCCACCTCACTAAAACCTCCTTTCACGTAGTTGTAGAGATTGATAAGGTTTCCCCTCAGCCTCCTCTTCTCCAGGCTAAACAACCCCAGTTCCCTCAGCTGTTCCTTCAAGGACTTGTGCTCTAGAACCTTCACCGGGTTAGTAGCCCTTCTTTGGACACGCTCCAGCACCCCAATGTCTTTGTTGTAGTGAGGGCCTCAAAACTGAACATGATATTTCATGTGTGGCCTCACCAGTGCAGAGTACAGGGAGACAATCACTTCCCTAGTCCTGCTGGCCACATTATTTCTGATACAAACCAGGATGCTAGCAGGAGGATATTGGTCTTCTTGGCCACCTGGGCACACTGCTGGCTCATATTCAGCTGGCTATTGACCAACACTTCCAGGTCCTTTTCTGCTGGGCAGCTTTCCAGACACTCTTCCCCAAGCCTGCAGCATTGCATGGAGTTGTTGTGACCCAAGTGCAGGACCTGACACTTGGCCGTGTTGAACCCCATACAGTTGGCCATGGACTGTCGACTCAGCCTGTGCAGATCCCTCTGTAGAGCCTTCCTACCCTGAAGCAGATCAACGCTCTCGCTCAACTTAGTGTCATCTGCAAACTTACTGAGGGTGCACTTGATCCCCTTGTCCAGATCATTGATAGAAATTAAACAAATTGGCCCCAGTACTGAGCCCTGAGGAACACCACTTGTGACCAGCTGCCAGCTGGATTTAACTCCATTCACCACAAGTCTTAGAGCCCAGCCGTCCAGCCAGTTTTTAAACCAGGGAAGAGTACGCCTGTTCAAGACATGAGCAGCCAGTTTCTCCAGGAGAATGCTGTGGGAATGGTGTCAAAGGCTTTGCTAAATGAAACAATGGCTTTGCTAAATGAAACAATGAGTATTATTTGGATGAGTCATACTGTAATTCCGGCCCTTACTTGGGTAGATATAGTCAAGTTTTTAGTGCAAATATTTAGGTTCAAATTTAGTTTTCCAGGGATATTCCTTTAGCTGTTTTTACAGATATTGCAAAATAACTAATTTGCTAGAATATTCATGAAAAGCAAAACCAGGAAGCATAATTAAATTTTGGAGTAATTTCCTTCTGGTCAACATACATGAAATGTATGTATTTGAACAAAACCATATGCATTGCACAAGGATAAAAGCAACACTGAAATTAAAAATATTAAGTAATTAAAATGATGCATTAGGATTTTCCAAGGATTTTCCAATTACTTGCACTGGTTTATCTTGTGATAAAAATACTAAAAGGAACCCTCTTTCCATTGACTTCCTTTACCTTTTGACCGTCTTACTGTCTGTAAGACCTTTTGCCCTATAGGCAGATGATCTTCAGCTTACAAACACAAAGCAAATTGTGACTGTAGAAAAAGAAAAAAACTTAAACCATAAAGCAACTGAAATGCAAGAAGACATCTAGAATTTTTGTTTTAAAAATGAATAACAAAATAACAAACATTGTTATGTTAGGCTGTCTGGTGTCTAGGTGTCCTGAGGGCCTTCTGGCTGATGTGAAAATACCGCGAACTTTAACTCATCAATTACTGACCATCTCAACTTCAGAGTTTAAAATCCGTTCCATAGGATTGTTTTTACTAGTATACTCTCCCTTCTTCAGCTCTAGATGAAATGGTATAAAAGGATTGAAGGTGAGATTGAATTTCAGTAGCACAGTCTCTGTATTTCTTGAGTACCTTTAAGTTCTCTTTCCTTTGTTCTCTTGTGTTCTTTGTTTCTGCAGCAGTGGCACTTTCTCACACTGCCAGTGTTCCAGGACAGAAGGCTGTAAAGAGGAAAAAGAAAAAAGAGAGGAGCTAACTGAAGATTTTTAAGTCTTTATATGTGTATTACTAATAAGAATCTTCAGTGTTCTGCTCTTGCTTTTGGTTTAAATATATAAGATATGTATGAATATAAATCATGTATGTAAGTCTTTGCTAAAGAACTGAATTACAATTATTTCAACATTCACTAGGAAGAGCGCTGTTGAAAACACTTATTATTGCTGTTTGGAACAGGAGTGCAGAAAAACACCTCCCGGCACTGATGCCCGAGTTACTGCTTCAGGTTATTACCTAGTGTGGAGCAGTTGCATAAATCACACAAATGATGAGATAAGTGCAGAGACTCACACAAATAAATCTACAGGGTTGTATAGTATGTAGAGCATAATACTATGTAACTGAATTTTGCTGTTATATCTTGGGATTTGGTCTATTTACTGCTCGGGATCTGGCAGGGTTTTGAGAAGGTAGTAATTTCTGCTTCCAAGGGCAGCAGCTGTTCAGGCTATTGTTCATCTGCTGTCCATTATCACTTCAGAGGTGAAGGCTGTTATCTCTGTACTTGACCTCTTGGTAAGTATCTTGTTAAAATGAAGAGCAGAGGGGTAGAGTCAACAAGCTAAACTAGAACAAGATTTCAAGCAGATCATGATTATATCAAAACCAGCTGATCTACAGGTAAGGATGAAATTATATAGCATGTTTCTATATTTCTGTCCTGCATTTAGCTATTTGCAGATAGTCTTCCTTGTAGTCCTAGTAGAAACTTTGGTACAGTTTAGGCCAGTAACAGTATAAACCTTAAGCAGCAATCCAACCCCTGTTCTCTATGTGACAGTATAAATTGCAATCCTCTGAATAACACCACAAGAAGATGTGGCCTCTGACCTGAGAAGCTTATCATCATGGAAGTATGTGATGACCTAAACTAGGAAATAAATAAAAATGGCATTTCCATTATGTTTTTGAGACTAGCAGTAAAGCATCTAGGGTCTTACAAAGCTACTTAATTCTACGGAAATATGTTGATCTTCATTATATTGCCTGTTAACATCCCTCCAGGCCTGTAGTTTTCTTCTTAAGAATTTATTGGGTTTCTCTGACTACAAAATTACAGGAAAAATAGTAATTTGCTTTTAAATGTTACTGTCAAATTCGATATTCACAAATTTTTAATTTAAATTCAGGGTGATGATGCATACATCCTGAAGAGTCGACATATAGAATTGCACCAAACAGTGAAAGTGCTGTGAAGGCCACGTTTGGAATATTGCGGGTGCAACATGACTGGAAAGGGTTAAGAGGGGGAAAAAAAATCGTCCAAGATTTTTGAACACAAAGATACAATCAGTGTGTCAAGAGATGTTTACTCTGCAGATTAATGGGTGCTTGAGTACATACTAGAGAAATATATAATTTCCAACTTGCTTTTCACTTCTCTTTTTCTAAGCGTTCACTTTCAGAGACTGAAAGTTGGTTGCACAGACTGTGGTCTAATTTGCTGTGGCTGCTCTTAGAAGGAATTCTGCTGTGTACCCAAGGTGATGGCGGGCTGTAGCGTGTGATGTGTCAAGAGAGGCTGAAAAAGCTGATTTTATTTTGCCTAAAGAAGACAAGACTGT
Organism: Tauraco erythrolophus; assembly: GCF_009769465.1. Taxonomy (NCBI): domain Eukaryota; kingdom Metazoa; phylum Chordata; class Aves; order Musophagiformes; family Musophagidae; genus Tauraco; species Tauraco erythrolophus. The sequence continues at coordinate 50,663,660 of NC_141468.1, forward strand.
CAGGGCTTCTTACTGCAATCTTCAACTCTCTGTAGGTATTTGCGCAGAAGCTGGAGCTAGATTCTCCTCAGTGACACACGGTGAAAGTAATGCATACAAGTTGCAGCAGGGGAAATTTTAATTAAATGCAGGAAAATAATTCTTCTCAGCACTCCCATTTGCAAATGATCACACTATTCAGAGGCTCATCACCCCTTCAGCATATTACCTGCTTCAGGCTCTTCAGCAGTCATGTCCCTGTGAGAACAGGACTGTACTGGCCAACCACTTCAGGTGAGCTGGAGCAAGTCATTTTGCTGTGCAAGATACCGTCTGGGCTAACTCTGAGCGTACACAGTAGAATTCAAAACTGTACAGAGAAGGACAGCAGCAACTAAATCGCAAAGGTCATGCTTTACTTATACAAGGGTTTTCCAGGGTAGAAGAGATCTGGGGAAGAATCATCCAATTTTGCAAATGGCTTCAAACTGAAAGAGGGTAGATTTAGATTAGATCTAAGGAAGAAATTCTTCACTTTGAGGGTGGTGAGGCACTGGAACAGGTTGCCCAGAGAAGCTGTGAATGCCCCCATCCCTGGAAATGTTCAAGGCCAGGTTGGATGAGGCTTTGAGCAACCTGATCTAGGGGAAAGTGTCCCTGCCCATATCAGGGGGATTGGAACCAGATGATTTTTAAGGTCCCTTCCAACCCAAACCATTCTATGATTCTATGAATTTACAGTAAAGGTGGACAGGAAATGACTTTTCCTTATTTTTCTTAACACCAGGCTGGGGGACTTAAATGAATGAAGACTTTATTGGTAAAAAGAATGTCTTTGCAGAATATATAATTACATTTTGTTTTTCATTGCAAGATGTTGTGGTGGCTGAGGTATAAAAGATCCCAAGAACCAAATGACTACATGGATGAAAGCACAGATCTGTGAAATAACACAAACAAGGAGAAAGGTGCAACTTCTGGTTTAGGAAGACCTTCGTGCGCAAACTCCCAAAACCTGGTAGGATATGCTAATAGAAAAAAACATCATGTGCTTGTCCTATTCCTAGATTTGTCCCTAAACTCTTCCCCTAAGCATTTGACAGTAGACACAATCAGAGACTCTGTAGCAAGATAAATGGACTTTTAGTCTGACCTACGCCATAAGAAATATTATTCTTCAAAATCATTAGAGAAAAAAGTAGAAAGGTCTTGATTGGAGTAACATAGAATAAACGAGTATCTATTTTAACTGCATTTTGGATATATAAATATAGATTAAGATCTTGTCTGTAATGTTTTTAGCTACATAAATGTTATGGGATCTTCAACTTTGCAGATACAGACTAGAGAACAAATGCTAAGAATATGGTAAAGCCGGGATCTTTGTGTGCATACTGGCCAGCAAATTGTTAGTTAGATAGACTGTGAACCTGCAAAAGGTGACATTAGTTAAAATGAGTTTTTATAGGTAATGGGGTATTTGAGAGGATCTGGCTGTAAAAAAGCAGCTTTGTGGAAAAAATGATTTATTTTAAATTAAATTCAAAAAATAAGTAGTTGTTCCAGTCTGCATTTGCAAAGGGCAGATTTGTATACACAGAAGTGCAAAACAATTAAAAGGATAAATTAAAGGAAGGTGGAAGTAAAATACCATAAAGTTCTCTATGTAAGTTGAGATGCCATTTTATAGTTCTTTTAACAGATGAAAAAACCACTTGATATCATCTTTCTGAAATTCAGCTCTGGAGAAACTAACAGTTGAACTACAAATGACATGAATTAATGGAGTTATTGGAGGATGAATAAAAGCTATCCAAAAGGAAAAAAGCAACAGGCAGCCCTGCAATATCCAGTAGCACAGTAGTTACTAGCTATGTTCCTAAAAGAACTAGGTACTGAACTTCATTAATATTGTCATTAATGGCCTTGGTAGAAATACAGTAAAAATGCTGATTGTTATCTGTTGACAATATAAATCTGTGAGCATTGCCTATACAGAGTAGCATTTTGTATAAAAGTCACTTGTTAGGACTTGGATATAGTAGAAATGAGACAAATTTCAGTAATAGATAACAGAAGTTGATGCATCCTGGTACAGTGTCAAGCTTCTGTGGAAAGCTAGAAGTTTTCAAAGAGCTAAGGTGGAAATGTACTTGTCCGTCCTACATAACAGCAGGATTATAAATTACTGAAGTCGTTTAGTGAGAAAATGAGGTGACTGTGTTGAAAAGGTAACTCCAGTAGAAATAGAGATGTTTCTACTACGAGACACTGTGATGCTCATCTGGAATACTCAGTTTTGACTACCTGTGTTCAAGACGAATAAATTCAGAATAAAACAAATACACAAAATCTCTGCTGGGTGAATGAGGAAAGTAGGGGGCTTATCTTGTGCAAAGAGCTAGAGCTTGTTATCTGAGGCTAAACAAGTCAAAAGGGCATGTGGTTATCAAGATATTCAGTAGGAGGATGAAAACTGGAAGAAAAATTACCATTTAGGCTAAAAGCCAATGTTTGTACAAGAACAAAAAGGGAGAAAACAATTATAAATAAACTTGGTCTGGAAATGAGGCAAAAGGCCCAGACTAGTGGAACAATATATTTTGGGACTATCTTTCAAGGAGAGTGGGGAGGGGGAAGGGAAGTTATTTAAAGCTAAGACCATGAACATTTTTGAAAGTCACTGCGTAACATGCTACCTGTAATAATAAAGGACTAAACTTTGTGATCCAAGAGGTTCATTCTAATTTTGGGCTTCCTTAAAGCACTCTGAGCTAAGAAATGATTGGAATTTCCATCCCATCTTCTGTTTATTTTACAGTGTATGTTTAAATCAGAGGTACTCTTATGAAAGTAACAATGTCTATTGCTAGCTGACATATTTTGTATGTAAAATCTTCCTGCACAGAACAATGCAAAATTAGATCATATTAGAATTACCTGTTTTCAGTGGTTATAATCTTACTGAAATCTTAATGCAACAGTGAGAATAATATCTCTAAACTTGCACATTTATTTTCTTCCTGAATTATCTTAACCATCTTACTCCTTGGAATTAAGAAACTCCCACTATCGGTTAAATAAAGGAACTTCTAAAGAGCCCACTCAATGATGCTTAAAGCAAATCCCTTGATGTACAGAATACCACATAGTTGTGCGTGCTGAGTTACTGCTGCGGTTCATGGGGGAGTACACAAAGTAAATGAAAGTTTGCAATAGAATTCAGTTTTTATGAAGATGCAAATATTGCCTTTTTGTATGTATTGGAGATGGTAGTGAAAGCCTTACAGAACATTGGAGTGAATCACTATCATTGGTAACATGAAGTTAGAGAAGAATACGCAGATCTCTTCCTTTCTTTTCTTGTTTCCACGCCCTTTAGCTTGTAGGCCAGGATGACACAGTTTGCTACAGTCATATCTATAACAAAATGTATTTATTCTACATCATAATAATAGTAAAAATAAAAAACTGGTTATAAATCAAAAACAAATAGAAAATGCATTGTTTTGTACTGGATTATGTTCTTTTTTTTTATTATGATTTATAGTTCTGACTATATATGTATGTGAAAAGTAAATCATAGGCACAAGATTATCTCCCAGAAACATTTTAACCTACTTAAATACAGAACAAAAGTAGAACCTATTTTATTTTTTTATTCTGGAAATATGGAAAAAGTGGTTACTGAAATAATTAGTTACATTAAAGAAAAATTACTTCAGATTAATCTTTTATATGTATAAAATAAAAAAGGAGTGAAAGCAATTCTAAGATCACTGTGAAGTAATGACAATAACAAAGAACATAGAGAATGTACACTTAAATATAAAATAAAGGCCTGGAGTTTCCAAGTTTTCTTTTTTAAAATTATTGAACATATTTTTGGAGAATGTGGTCACATCCTCATTCAAACTTTTTGTGTCTCCCTTTTGTTTCTAAGAGCATGATGATCTAAGGCATGTACTTGCACTATGTTAAAATGAATAACAATTGTATAATTCAGAAGAAATCCACATATAAACCTAATTATCATGATTTATAATTTTATTTCCCATCGATTAACAGGTTCTTCCAGCAGAAATCATATATTTGAAATGTTAGGTGAGGATCTATCTTGAAATTTTCAACACCTGAGAGGCATAATCACATTTTTATATTGAATAAATATTGTATAATTTTTATGAAAATTTTGGTGGCAACAGTTTGTATGTGGACATGTTGTCATGGCTTGGGCCCAGCTGACAACTAAACACCACGCGGCCACTTGCTGATTCCTCTTGCCCCGGTGGGCTGGGGAGGGGAAAAATATGATGAAAGGCTTGAGGGTCAAGACAAGGAAAGGGAGGGATCACCCACCAATTATGGTCATGGGCAATATACATTCAACTTGGGGAAAAAAATAAATTTAATTTGTTGCCAATCAAATCGGAGTAGGATAACAAGAAATAAACCTAAATCTTAAGAACATCTTTCCCCAACTCCTCCCTTCTTCTCAGGCTCAACTTCACTCCCGATTTCTCTAGCTCCTCCCCTACAGTAGCGCAGGGGAATGGGGAATGGGAGTTGCAGTCAGTTCTTCACACTTTGTTTCTGCCACTCCTTCCTCCTCATGGGGAGGACTCCTCACACTCTTCCCCTGCTCCAGTGAGATAAGATAACCGTGATCTCAAAGCAGGGTAAACGACTGCAGGCTTGTGCCTATTTTAAGACATTCTTTCTGAGCAGCAGAGGTTTAATCTAAAATTTAGGAGTGTATCTTAATTCTCGTCCCTCAATGCCTTCTCAGTGTTGAAACACCTCTTTTCCAGAGCTTACTTCCCACTCTCGTGTTTCTGGTTTGAAAGAAGGGATACAGGCAATGTGTCATCCATCCCTACTCAAGAAACTGTTAAAAGTAGATACAGCTCTATCTCAGCACAGGGGCTACATTTTAAGGCTTGCTTCTCATACTCCCCTCTTGAGAACCTTCTGTTGAAAGCAGTAGTGGTTTAGGTTGGGATTCATTAGGGTTCAAGCTGTTAGGAGTCAGGGGAATCGCCCTGACACTGGGCCTGTTCACATCACATCTGAGAACTTGCATTGTCTTTCATGCTGTTTTATCTCATCTTTATTGAAAATGACAGTTTTGGTTTTATTTAATTCTCTCCTGTATTCACAGAGAAAAAGCTTGTTCTTATGGAATTTTTTTTTTTTTTTTTTCCCTTTTTTTCTTTTTTTTTTTCTTCCTTTTTTTTTTTTTTTTTTCCTGGCTGACTGGATTAATTTTGTAAAGAAAAAAAAATTTAAACAATGTAACAGATGACTATAAGGATTTTGCTTTTTAAATATCTCAGAGTTCTGACCTACACAGCTAAGTGCTTAATTGTTCCATTTTGAACTCAGACCCCAGATATGTGTCATATAAGGAAAGGATCTGGATTAGATTTATCCCAATGTGGGATAAATGAGGCTAGATGTAAAAAAAAAAATGTTTTTCTCCTCTTCTTGTCACTGGTATTCCAGAGTAGGTTTTTTGTTTCTTTGTTCTGTAATATGAATCTATGAAAGAAAGAATTTTGTTCTAATTTTCTTTTAGGGAAAAATGTCTGTTCAAATAAACGCTTATGAGTTATGTCTTAATGTAGAAGACACGCACACTCAAGCAATTAATCCAGGAAAAGATTTATCAGATTTATGAAAAAGATCTTACATTCTTCTTTAATTATAGAAAAAAGTATGAAATAGATTGGCTACTGGCATCCATAGTTGTGGAAAACATTTTATTAAGATCTTAGCATCAATGTAACTTAAAGGTGATACAACGTACAATGACAATGATGATAAGGCAAATAAGTAACAGGCAAAACTAACTCTCATAAATCTGGTGGGTCGTTTTTGCTCCCAAAATATAGTTGGAGTGAAATTCAAAATCAACATGATGAAAAAACCCATAGAGGGGTAAGGGGGAGGGGAAATTATACATATATATTATATATGCATATGCAGCATATATATGCACACACAGATATAATTATATATTAATGTATCGTATAATATATAATATTGACCAGTAGATATTATAAATCTGATATATAATATATACTTATATAAAAGTTTTCTGGCTGTTTTACCACATTGTTATTCATACATTTTAGTGACTTTCTTAGGAGAGTCAGTGCCTCTGTGTGCTATTTTTTCATAGCACTGTTAACCTATCTTTTTCTCCCTTTTCTGCATTCTTTACTTTTAAGGCAAAAAGCACATTGGAATAGATCCTGTAGGAGAAGATTTTTGAAATTTTCAAAAAAATTTCTAATGGCCACATGGATAAGCTAGCGTATGACTAAAGTAGCAAATTAAATGTGAGGATTTTTTTGGTAATGTACTAGCCTGCAGCTAGTCCCCCTGTAGCCCATGGAGATTAACGGTGGAGCAGAGATCCCATGGAGGACCCCACACTGGAGCAGAGATGCCTGTGCCCAAAGGAGTTCGTAGAGGACTGTCTCCTGTGGGAAAAGACCCCCTATGCTGCTGGAGACTGACAGTGGAGCAGAGATGCATCTGCAGTCTGTGAGAAGGGACTCCATGCTGAAGTGGGTGGCTGCACCTTGAGAAGTTGTTGCTGCATGGGAAAAGCCTGCACTGGAGCAATCTGATGGGTAAGAATTGCATCCCACGGGAAGGTCTCACATTGGAGAAGTTTGTGGAGAACTGTCTCCTGTGAGAAGGGACCCCACAGTGCAGCAGGAGAAGAATGTGGAGTCCTGTCCCTGAGGAGTACGGATTGGCAGAAACGATGCATGACAAACTGACCTGCAACCCCCATTCTCTGTCCCCTTACAGTGCTAGGGGAGAGGAGGTAGAGCTGAGAAGAAGGAAGAGGTGGGAGGAAGGTATTTTTAAGATTTAGTTTTGTTTCTCGTTATCCTCCCTAAAGTAACTGATAACGAATTAAATTGATTTGTCCCCAAGCCAAGTCTGTTTTGCCCAGGGCCATGGCTGGTGGGTGATCCCTCCCTGTTCTTATCTTGACCCTCAGGCCTTTTGTTACGTTTTTCGCCTCTCCATCCCACCAGGGAAGGGAGGAGTGAGCCAGCACCTGTGTGGCAGTTTAGCTGCTGGCTGGGCTAAACCATGATGCCATGTTTTAATTTCACAGTAAATGAATCTAACACTGCTGAAGATGGCAGTTTCAAATCAAATAATGCATTGGAGATTCATAACCTGTCTTTTTCCAGCAATGAGAGAACGAGAGCCATGTAACCTGTCCTAAGTTTTGTTACAGTATTTCTTAACCTGCTGTGTTACTCAAATTAGTAATAAAATAAACTACAAAAAAAGTTATCATACTACTTGAATAGAGTAAGTATCATGCCAGAGACTACTTTGAATAAGTGGATTTTTGTACAGATGACGTAGACTTTTCACTGTATTCCTTATTCAAATAACATTTCCAAAAAAGATTTCCAAAGCCATACTCACAGCTATTCTCACAGAAACCTCGTTTTTTACTATGCAAACAAATTGAAAACATTTGTGATAGTTTGATGGGGGGGGTGTTCTGGTGGCAAGGGAGGGGATTTGCTCCCTGTGCCACCAGATCTGAGTCCCATCCCCTCCCGGGGGAGGTTGAGCCAAATCGGCGCCTCTGCGAATTGCCCTATTTAAGTTGGGACAAAGGGGCGGGAAAGGGGCTTTTTGCCCAGGAGCGAGGAGAGAGCAGGAGGGCGCTGCCCTCGCTCCCGGCTCCCGACCGAGCGGCCGCTCGGGCCCGGGCCGGCGCCATGTGCTCAAGATGGTGCCGGGGGAGCCGCATGGGGGACTCGGTAAGCGCCCCACTCCCGGGGTGCCCGCCGGGCCGAGCTTCCCCAGAGAGGATTAAGATCTAAGAGAAAACAACCACAACGACCGGGTCAGTCAAGATGGAGAAGGAGGAGGTGTACTGGAGCTGAGGTTTCCCTTGCAAATCGGTGTGAGATGGCAGGCGGCCCCTCTGCAGCCAGGGTGTACTCGGCAGAGCAGAGACCCACTCGTGGCCCGTGGAGAAACCCACGTCAGGAAGGAGATGCCTGAGCCCAGGAGAGGTCGTGGAGCAGGGGATGCGCGACCAGGTACTGTTGATAATGGGGCATGGAATGCACGACGAGGTCGTGGAGGCATCTGGAGACCGTGGGACGACCCACGCCGACGCGAGTGGCAGCAGCTCCCTAAGAGGCCGAGACTGGTAAAGCCCGAACTGGTACAATCCATGGGGAAGGATTGCAATCTTGCGGGCAGGACTCACGTTGGAAAAGTTTGGGGACTTTTTTCTTCATGAGTAGGGGATCCACCGAAGCAAGGGAAAAATGGTGTAAAGACTCCTCCTTTGAGAAAGGAGCGGCAGTTAACAACATGGATGAACTGACCTGCACTCCCCATTCCCTGTCCCCCTGCGCCGCTAGGGGGGAGGTTGAGCCAGGAACGAAAGGAAACGGGGTGGGGAGGTGTTGTTTTAAGATCTGGCCTTGTTTTCTCTTTTCTCCTCTCAAGTAACCGGTTTCGTTTCCTTGTGTCTCTTGTTTAGTAACTGTTAATAAATTGTTTAGTTTTAAGAAGAAAGCCTGAGTCGTGTTTTGCCCGAGACCATGGTTGGTGGGTGCTCCCTTTCGGTTCTTGTCTCGATCCTCAGTCCAAAAACCACGACAACATTCAAAGTGGAAATTGCATTTCTGCTTGCACTTTGGTTGCTCTTTTCTTCCCCTTGAGTAATTACAGTTGGAAATAATACTATCCAAATAGAAGTCCTCTTTTAATGATAGGAATTTTTGCATATATTTTCAGGTAACTTGTGTAAGCATATCACATAAAAAGATAAGTGAAATCAGATGAGAAAGCAAACTGTGTTGGATCTGGAGCACGAGGATTTGAAAAGAGAGAAGATTGTGGGGTTAAATCTCCTCTTTCATAACTCTCACATGCACAGAAATGATTCTGCTGTTAGATCACACTATTTGCTTGGATTTTTTAATCTCTAATGAGTTATACACATGAAAACACATTATTTCCAGAAAAGCTCATGTGGATTTATAACAATCTGACTATGCAAATACTTGTTAGTCAGCAATGAATTCATTTAACTTTGAAATAAAATCCTGCTCAAAGATTAAATTTGGCATGAGATTTTAAAAATATTTGTGTTTTTAATATATATACGGAAGATAAGGTGATGGAGGGAATATAATTTTGACAAACCGAATCACCAATTACATAGACGTAAGCTTCAGTGGGTGGGATCTTTGATGACAGCAGTATATAGAAAGCATGATATTTGTAAAACCTTTAATACTATTATACGGAGTTTTCTGTGTATGTAGAGGTACATCTCAGAAATGAATTCTTCTAATAGACAGAGAATCTGAGGAATATTTTACAAAGACACCTGAAAGATGAATCCTGAAAATATGTTGATTCATAATTTGTTACAGTTAGCCTGTTAATAATTAACACTGCTAATACTACATATTTTAGAACAGTATGCAAAAAGTTAAACTCTTCAGTTTATCTTTATAATCCTTATGTTTATTTGGCTCTACTGGAGATTCAACTTTTATTCTGCATTTGTAGAGGTCAGTGCTTCTGATAGCATACCAGACAATTTTTATAGTAGGTCTATAAGATCTCACTTTGTTAGAATAAACACCAGACTTCTTTTGGATGATCAGAAGCAAACACTGAAGATGTGGCCTTTGGTTTTCTTCCTTGTTGCACTTTTACATGGCAAAAATAAAAATTCTTACCTTTTAAAGTCAAATACGTTAAAAAGTTAGTATGAAATACTGCCGCTCATGAAAGCTTTCGGAGGAATCTTTTCCAGTACACTTAGCCTTGATATGCTGGCTAGTGAACTAAATGAAGCCCAAATTATCTTTTTATGCTGAGCAAAACTGAATTCCATGTATATAGTGATTATGCAACTTGAACTGAAGACTTTAATTCTTATACAAAAAATGATTTTGTTTTGACTTTTGCCTTCAATGAATTCTAGGAGGTAGATTTTTCCACTCACAGTGGATTTTAAAGTCATTGCTCTCTCTTTATTGGTATCAGTAACCATGGGTCAAAGGGTAGATTATGACACTTCTAAGCCTTCAAATATTTTGGCTACATCCATGCTTGATTTTTTTCTTTTGTTTCTGCATAGTCCATAGTTATTTATGTTAAGTTTAGAAAAAGGTATGTATTCTTGTTGACTTATAGACAAGAGCTCTGATGCACTCATAGTATCTTATTGTCTACTAGTATTGTATTAAACAGTCTGACAAGCAATAGTTATGTCACTTATTCTTTCCTTTTCAGGACAAGCAACACAGCCAAGAAGCTTGCTATGGAAATCCTGCTCTTTGTTTTCAGTGTCAAACAACATGGGAAAAGAAAAAAGAAAAGAAAAGAAAAGAAAAGAAAAGAAAAGAAAAGAAAAGAAAAGAAAAGAAAAGAAAAGAAAAGAAAAGAAAGAAAAGAAAAGAAAAGAAAGAAAAGAAAAGAAAAGAAAAGAAAAGAAAAGAAAAAGAAAAGAAAAGAAAAGAAAAGAAAAGAAAAGAAAAGAAAAGAAAAGAAAAGAAAAGAAAAGAAAGAAAAGAAAAGAAAAGAAAGAAAGAAAAGAAAAGAAAAGAAAAGAAAAGAAAAGAAAAGAAAAGGAAAGAAAAGGAAAGGAAAGAAAAGAGAAAAAGAATTGTGATTGTATAAATGAATCTTGTCTTCAGATCAGCTCCTCCCTCCTAGAGGAATTTACCCCAGGATTTCAGGTCAGCTTACAAGTATATTCCCTTATTTGAGTAGAGAACCTATCTCGCCCTATGACAATTCCCTTGTGCCACAGGAGCAGAGTTTTTTTCCCTGGATGTTAGACAGTGTTAGGTGTTCTGCCTCCATAGAGTATAGAAAAAGCATGATGAATGACTGAATGTTGCTGATTTTTTTTTTTAACAGGAAACTGGCATGGGATGTAGATGGTTGATCTGATCTGTGCTGAACCTGTGAAGCAATGTGCTGCCAAGATGTGTCTAAGCAATGAAATAACTAGTCTAACTGTATCAGACAGGTGTCATTTGAGAAGCGATCAAAGCCTGCAATTCCACTGAATGAGGCAAAATTTGGGGGCTAAGCATTATTGCCAGTGCCTCTGCTAGAGATATAGTGCCAACAGTTGTCTAAATTTCTCTTTAAGAGAGATCTTTGCCATCAACCTTTTGTACAAGGAAAAGACATACACCGACACGCGCAGCTGCCATGCTTGTAACCTGTCCAGTCATGCCATGAGGTATCGAGCGGTTGGACATGTTCAGGCACATGAGTCCCCTCATGCATTCACGGGCATGCTCAATTCTGAGCTTGCGTGTGCATTTTGCTGACTTTATTGACCTGTCTGTTTTGTGAGAATGGGACTGCACTGCTAAGCAAAACATATTAAAATGGCAACGGAAATCTTTAAAAATTATTTCCTTTGCTAACTATGTTGCTTCTTTACTGCAGGTTGGTCCAGATTTAAACCAGTATTTTTCATTTCTTCACTGACCTTATCAGGTCAGCACATTCTCTTTCTTGCTGGTAGTGATGTATGTGTATATCATAGAGAACAGGAGGTATGCATGTCCTCTTAAAGCAGGTTGTAAAATACTCCGTTTAGAACGCAAGGCCCTGACATTCTTACTGGATGACTGCTGTCATACCACAAGTGGTAGATGACATACTTAAGGAAATCAATGAATAAAAATAAGTCATCTGAATCGTAACAAATATTCCCATTGTAAAAGACAAAGTTGTACATAGATTGTTTAAAAACTACTCCCTTGCTTCAGAAAATTTGTGTTTAAAAGGAGAGTTAATTATATCAAGGGACATAGGAAAATTATCTGTGATATTCCTAAGAGTCAGATTTGGAGTGATTTGGCAGTAGAATGAGCAATAAGTATTTTTCAGTAAAACATTGTTGAAAAAGCCAATTTATACAGATTTATCGTGTTTTGTTCAAATGAACTTTTGATGGTTCAGTTATTTTTTTGCGGATGTCAACACAGGAGTCTCACTGGGAGAGGGGAAAACTGCCAGGATTTTTGGTGGATGCACAGCAGGTTCAGAAAGGCTGCATTGCTGGAAGCAGTGTGGCCACCAATCTTGCAATGCTCTGGTAACTGACCTTGTGAATAAACTTGTAAATGTGAACTTCTTAGGAGATTTGCTTATTCTCTTAGCAGTGAAGTAGCCAAGAACTCCAACTCTCCAATGAGGACAGTCAGGGTCAAAATCTTCCAATTTACTGGAAAGTACTTTCAAAAAGTAAAAAATTCTGTCAAATCAGAATCCCAGTTTTCAGTTAGATGGGTTTTTACATCTCTACAAAATAGCATGTGAATATCTTTTACTTTCACTGAAAGACAGCAGTCATAAATGCAAATTCTAGAGGTGCTTTAGCTGAAGCATATTTTAAAGGCACACGTTAGGTTCTCAGAGCTGTTCCATAAAACACGATTGCAGTACTTCACATATCTTGGTAATGTCAAGCCAGCCTTCTGCTTGCAGATGAAAATATTTGTTGTAACAGGTTCATCAGTTTGGGTTACATTCTTCTTCTAAGGCCTGTTAGTCCTGAAGAAAGCCAAGAGCAGAAAGTTGGAGTCTCAAAGTTACACTAATTTGGGCTATTGGCAAGATTTACTTAGTAATCAATTTTAAGTACGCTATGAAAATATATACCCTTAAAATACAGCGATGCATTATTATGCAAATCTGAAAAAAATGAAAGTCACTTGTGTAACTGGTGAGAGTTAAGAAATATTTGGAAAAAATTTCCATTTCAGCAAGTAAAGTTAAACAGATAAACAAGTTCCTACCTGTGAATATAGGTAACGGGCTGATGCATCACTTCTCTTTTTGTTCTGTTCTGTGCTTCTGCTGTTTTGATTTTAGTAGCCAAATGACATCATGGCTCAGTTTCTTCTGAGTTAAACCCATGATATCCTGTAATACTTTCAAAGCAGTGAGTCAGAGAGAAATATAGTGGCATTTACCAGTATTTAATTATGTCTCTTTTCCTTCTCTGAAAATCAATGTTATTATTCTGTTTACTTGCAAATATTGAAGCCTTTGTGTAATACAAGCCTGGTACCTCTTTTATGTGAAAATGAGTGTTTTATGTGTAAATATAGCAAGATACTGAGGTACTATAATTTATTATCACTAAAAAAAAAAAAATCAAAGAAAGACCGAAAGACTTTCTAATTTTTTACATTAAAAAGTATATTCATTAGTTGATCCAAACAAAGTTTTCATTATTATTACAGCCTAACAGAATTAAAAGAACACCCCAGAAAAATAACTGAATGAAAGAAAAATAGCTAAGACATTAAGGATGATTTATTAATTCCTACTGCAAAAAAGCAAAGCAATATTTTCTGCAGTAGAGGATTTTGTATTAAAAAAAATGAAGCCAGGATCACAGTAAAGCTAATTCCTGTTACAGTCTTGAAAACTGAAAAATATTGGAGGCTGTTGTGTGTGTATAGCTAAGTTCCAGAAAGACCTTCTGTTTTTGATGAGACCACGGAAAAAGAAGAATAACGAATCTCTGTTTTTGCTTTCTGATTTCTAATTTGCTGTACTGCACCATCTTAGCTCACGCACTTTCAGCACGGAGATCAGTTTTCATGAGCAAGCTATAAGGAGTCCCAAAACAACTGAAGCAAAGAGAAAAGCCATGATGCAGTACCAAGAATCAGCCTTTAGTTTAGTGGAGCATCTGGAGCATACTAACTTCACTAAGTCTTACTTAGTGATACGGAGTTCAACTAATTGCTGTTAAGGATGTATAACTTTAATTTTTCTATTAATTATTTTAAAATGAGACTGAAGTTAGCTTTTGAATTGCTACAAGCTTTTAAATTGCTGCGCTTAGGTGAGACCTGCTACAGGTTATGGAGAAGGCCAGGTTGGATGAGGCTTTGGGCAACCTGGTGTAGTGGAGGATTTCCCTGCCCATGGCAGGAGGGTTGGAACTAGATGATCTTTGAGGTCCCTTCCAACTCTAACCATTCTATGATTCTATGAGAAATGAACTTTGGTCTTCTCTTATTTGCAGGAGATCATTGTTCTGATGTCCTGAAACAGTCATCTCTGTTGGAAGAACCCTGTGAATTGCGCATCCATAAAACATCACAGAAGTAATAACCAAGACTTCAGGGTTTTTCTGTGTGTGTTCAAATGTATTTGGATTTTTTTAGACTTTTTCCTTTATTTTTAATAGTGAACTAGCTGTTTTTAAGAAGTATGTGTAGCTTGCTTTTCTTTGTGTTGCATCCCTTAAAGTTGTGTAGGTGAGGAGTGAATGCTCCCTGCCTTGCTCCCACTAGTCCCAACTCCCAGACTATTTTCTGGAAATTTTTTTAGCAGACCAGCTGGCACTGATTTTTTTTTGGCGTGGCCTGCCTTTTTTTTTTTTTTTTTTTTTGGTTTGTGCTATATATTTGTACTAATTTGGGGGACAAAATTACCTGGTGCTTACCATCACAATGCCTCTTCCTGTGCCGCTGTCTTGTAACTGACAGCAGACCCTGAGAGCAGGGTGAAGCCATACATAGTGCATGTAGATGATATTTGTAAGAGAGACCCTGGCTCATACTGAACTTTTACAGGAAACACTCATTGCATGACAGGATTTGTTTTGATTCAGCTCTCAACAGATGTGAAATTCCAAGTTTTGCAGATGAGACTGTTTTCTTTTTTTCTAAATATTTATCTTCTGAGTCACTATGGACCCTGTATATCTACCCTCTTTGATTAGAAATTCAGAATGTTAGAACATTAGTTTCATTCTTCAAAAGGTTTTTCTATATGAAATTCAAAAATATCAATTTCTTTGGCTGTTCTTATCCCAGTTCAAATTCTGGATAGAGCAATTTTTTTTTTTTTTAACTATGATTTCATTACATTTTTTTGTAAGTGGATCCAAATCTTACTTGAGCAAATACACCGCTTTTTTCAGATGTTGCTTTTTCTACAGATTCTGGATGTGGTATCCTTCACTTAGTTCTGCCTCTGTCTCAAATGTTCTGGACTGATTTTTCTTCCAGAAGTACTTTTCAAAATTTTTAAACTCTTATTTATTGTAATGTATTTGGTTATTGGGCACTGAAGAAATTAAGTATATGAGGCATCAAAACTCATCCAGCTAGATTTCTACTCTGTATTCTGTACAGTTTTAAAACTTTTTTCATCAGGTCTAAAGCTAATAATTTCCACTTAAAATAGACAGTGAATTTCATAGATTTTTGCCATAAGGTGATCTTCGCACACAGACCATTAAATCAAACAATGTGCTGGATATTGATGTTAAATAGAATCAGAACACAGTATTTACATTTATTATAAAGCATTTCCTAATGTTCTGCTAACAGAATCTGTGATAATAATGAAATATTCATTAGGAGATTTAACTGAAAAGGAACCCTGAAATTAACACAGGTAGCAGTAACTATGCATTTCATCTGTTTAGTTTTTGTCGTAGGTACATATGTCAAGGCTATCTTACTGATCTAAAAAGTGCAGATAGAGTGTAGGCAACTTTCTCAATGCCATCCATTGTCTACCTAGTCTTGCTAGAAATCTACATTGCTTTATTTTTCCCGGCATTGTTCCGCTGTGCTTTTAACCGTGGTAAGCATTCTATAAAAGGTAATTATTTTTCTTAGGGAAAAAAGATACATTTTTTTGTAAAATTTTAATTAATGAAGATAGGAAAGCAGGCATAATTTTCTGATATCAGAAGATAACATCCAAAACAAAACAGTTGAAATGGGTGGATGGATTCAGTGTTCTACATTCATCTGGTGTGAAGCATACAAACACAAATCCTCAGCCAAGTACCAAACGATGTTAAATATGGCTGAGATACTAGTTGAGACACTAATTTTGAGGTCATGTTCCAAGGTCTGTGTCTGTCTATAGGATATAAAGAGGAGCAAATCTCTAATTTTCCCCAGTCTTAGTTGGATCTACAGCTAGGCTTTTTTGATGACTTGCTCTGCTCTAGTGCCATGGCCAACATGTGGACATCCTCACTCGAGTTGCTCTCTAGCCTGTCATGGTCTTTTTCCTTTTTATCAGCAAACTTAAATTTCAGCCCTGCAGGATTTAAAACCTGCAAACAGAAGGAATAGAAGGGATAGGAAGAAAATGTCTATCTTTCTTGCCAGCATTGTTCTACTTGTCATGCAAGAAAGTAATTGAATCGAAGTGAGTCAGTTGGTTAGTACATTCACTTACCACAAAGTAGACCAATGTCTGCTTCCAAGGAATGCTTCAGTATTTCATATTAAGCAATCATTGGAGCAGGGATTAGAAATCACATTTGACTTGTATGTCTCAATGAGGAATCCATTAATGCAGCTCATTAATACCAAATTGTGTTGACAATGTTAGGATAAATTAGATTCTAAGAAATTTCAAGGAGAAATGGTATTACAAATACTATCCGATTTCTCTAAATTTTATATTCAGAAGGGAATTTATCTAATTCTTAGAAAGTTCATTGAGATGTGTGTATTTCAGTGAATGATGAATTAGGCCTGCAATAAACAAAAAATTAGTAGTTTGCAAATAGTTCTAAAGAGATCTACTTCTTGTAGGCAACAATTTAAGAAGATATGTAGGAACCCTCATGTCGCGGTTTAACCCAGCCAGCAATGAAACACCACGCAGCTGCTTGCTCACCCTCCCCCACCCTTGGGAAATGGGGAAGAGAATTAAAGGGGAAAAGGGAAAGAGACTAGTGGGTTGAGATGACTGAGATAAGAACAATTAATAATTAAAAGAAAATTAAATTAAAGGTAGTAGTAATAATAATAATTATGATGATAATAATATAATATATGATAATATATAAAATGGTAATAATATATACAAACAAGTGATGCACAGTGTAATTGCTCACCACCCGACGACCAATGCCCGTTCCATCCCAGCAAGAGATCCCAAACCAGAGAAGTTCTGAAACCACAATCCCTGAAGAGTGAGAGGCCTGAAGATAGCGA
Organism: Tauraco erythrolophus; assembly: GCF_009769465.1. NCBI lineage: Eukaryota > Metazoa > Chordata > Aves > Musophagiformes > Musophagidae > Tauraco > Tauraco erythrolophus. The sequence continues at coordinate 50,680,681 of NC_141468.1, forward strand.
TCCGAAAAGTGAGTGAGAGAGAGATAAGACCAGAGAATTTGAGAATCTGACTGAATCCAAACTTCCCAGCCAACCCTCGTCTATATACTAGGCATGACATTGCATGATATGGAATATTCCATTGGCCAATTTGGACCTCAATCCTAAATTTAAGCTCAAATCATAAATTAGGAGTTGTGGGTCCTTTCTTCTGGCCATGCTCCCTCCACCAAACTGCTATGCACCTGCACACTGGTGAAACATGGGAAGCTGAAAAGTCCTTGATATCTCAGTAGCAACTATAAACATCAGTGTGCTATCTACATTCTTCTCATAAAAAATCCCATATTAAATCCCAAACACAGCACTATTCTAGCTACTAAAAAGAAATTGACTCTGTCTCAGCCAAAACCAGGACACCTCATCGACTAACCATGTAAACAGTTATATTAGCTAATAAAGTAGTTTACAGATATACTCAATACAGGGAACATACTGAGCTTGAGACATCCAAGAAATATGATACAAAATTGCAGACAGGCCAAAAATTACAATTTCAAGTTCTTGTTTCTAAGATTCCAATTTGCTTTCTATGTTTTTATTGGAATTTTAAAGTGAAACTGAAATTCCAAAACATTTACTAAAACTGTAGAAGGAAGTTTCAGGTGACATTCACTTCAGTTTAATAATTTGAATTCAATTAATTTTGGTTTGTTTGTCAAAAGTCTTTTGATTGTCTCAAAATAATATCTAGTACTAAGGTCCCTTCTAACCCTAACCATTCTATGATTCTGTGATTCTATGATACTCTGCAAGCATAATCTGTAGTTTGCGAACAGAATGAACATCAATTCCAATTACATCACTACAACAGTGCTACCTTTTATTTTTTCTGCCCATAGTTGATCATCTCCATGAATTTAATTATTAAAATCACTGAAGAACAGATGTCCAGATAAATTTTCACATATTTCATTATGTCTGTTTGCATATCTAAGGTATATTTATTTTACAATAAGTACGATAATTTAAAAAAAAAAACAACACAAAAAAAAATTGGTTGGAACTCTTTATTCATTGTGACTTCTCAGATGAACAGAGGTTTTTCAGGAAGACTTAAATAGCCAAGTTCGAAATCATTAAGGAGATGTAGGCTACACAGAGTTATATAAAATATAGGACTTCTGAGACAGTAACTAGTGCAGTCCTTTTTCCTAGGGCAGAACCAATAATATCTACACTGTTGAAGGCAGTTTTTATAATTTGTGCTTACAAATGCACAGTAGTTGGGTTATACAGCCTCCCTTGGTTATCTTTTGTGATGCTCAGTTGCCTTTGCAGACAGGTCAAGCATAAGGAAAGCTGCCAGTACCTTTTGCAGCAGTTGAGCTTGTTGCTCCACTTCGGAGTAGTTTAAAGTTGTCACAGAGAGCAGCTGACTCTCCTCCACTTCCTTGGTGTCTGAAGGAAAGGAGGAAGATGCCTTTAGATGGGAAGCGGGTGCTGTTACGGGTGCACCTGTGAGAGGCTGGAGATGAGGAGCTGAGCCCCAGGCTCCCTGGCTGTGCCACACAGCTGAGCTCTGAGCCCGGTGTGGTTTGAAACGGCAGCCAGTGCTGTCCATGCCGGTGGGTCTCAGCTCCTCTGGAGTTAGAGCCACAACTACCACGCAAGCCACCCAGGCCCATAGCTGGCACTGTGGCTGCTTAAAGGAGCTTCAGATAAATTTCCTTTATGAAGAAAAGGTACCAGTATGTGAAGTCTCTAAATTCTTACAGGACACTGTATTGTGCTTGCAAATAATGACTTTCTAGAGATGAGCAGATGGACAACAGAGCTGAGACTTTTTCACAGTACATCTAAATTATACGGTAGATGATGATTTATTTTCATTTTTAGAGAATGAAAGATAAATTTTGCTTTTCCAAGTTTTGAAATAAAAATGGGTTTCAATTTTCTGCTTTTAAAAAATGGACTTTACTAAACATAGCTACAAAAATTATTATTTCGGGGTGCGGGCGTTTTATTGTTCCTTTTATTTTTTATGTATTTCACCTTTTTCTTATGTGCTGCTCCTCTTTGTAAACATCGATGACTGGATGTTGTGAAAAGAAGTAATCACACTAAATACGAGGGATTTCATCAGAATTGTATCTGACAATCTTGTTTAAAAAATCCAATGCTGTAATTTAATAATTCTTTTTAAAAGCTGAGAATGTATGTTTTTCTGAACAGCATTTTAATATAATTTAAAATGCTAGAACTGCTTATTGCATGGACTCCATTCTCTTGGACATATAGAAGATATATGATGTTTATCAGGAGAGCTACACTGTGACATAATCATTTTTAGTTGGCAAAATGACACAAAAAGAATCATAGATACCCACACAGATGTGAGGAAGAGAAAGACTCTAAATCATCTTTTCACATTCAAATGCTGGCTTACGGAATATTATGAGAACAGAATTAAACAAGGTGGGATGGAAGTAAAAAGGAGAAGATATGAGAAAAATTACTTTCAGAATTTTGACTAATTATTACCAAATCCAAATCACTAAAAAATCATAAAAAAAACCCAAAACAAACCAACTTTACTTATTACTGATTCATTCTGTAAGGAAGGACATTAATTATTATTCCTGACATTTCTAAATTCTTATCTCTTTCACTCACTCGTCTTTATTAAGCTTTTTGGCAAAACATGACATTTCCTTTATGTTTCAGGACGAAGAAACATTACAGTTCTTTTTTGTTTGTTTGTTTGTGTTTTCCAGGAGTAGATATTTTAATTAAGATTTTTTTTTTTTTCACTTAAGGATTATTGAAGACCACAGGCAATATGATTATAGGAAATAAAGAATTTGTAAGCTTAAGGATTCTTCTTTGGGTTTTTTTTTGTTCATTTAGATGTTACTTTGACAGATGATACAGGGGAATAGATGGATGAAGTCACCTAGCCAATGTTGAGTCATAGATTACAAAGCCCTGTTTCTGTGCTAATGAATGCTTTATCTTTTTTCCTTCAAAAATATTTCATTTTTAATGACCATTACCTAAGCATTGCAATTGGAGCGTCTTCTTACAAAACCTTAATTAAATTGAATTAATAGTTAATTAAATATTGAAAACTTTAATATTTTTTATTAACTTCTAGTTAGTTGTTATACTGATTTATAATTTGTTTATTGGGTCTGGCTGTAAATGAAACTGAGGGTCTACTTTACTCAGAAAAAAACCAAAACTTTACAGCCATTTTTTAGTATGATATTAGCAATAAGTAGTAGTACCATTATTTCAAATCTAATTTGTAATTTTCTTTACATAATTTGTATTTTTCTTTTCAATTTTTCTAGAAACTGTGTTAGCATGCTACCATTACTGTTGATGTGAGAGTACAGATATTTTTAGAGAATGGAGAATAGTGTCATTGCAGGAATTGAAGATTGTCTAGTGGTTTCCCCTTTAAAAAAACTTTTTTTTTTTTTTTTTGTAAAGGACAACTGAAATGGAAGTATAACATTCATGTGGAAATTAATCCAAATAACTTATATAGTATGACGTATTTTAAAACCCCATATACACATGGGATGCCACAGCTACATTGCTTATGCATGAATAAGTTACACAGACAAGTGTATGTATGTGAATATAGTCGTTAGGTGTAATAGCATGGCAATAGGCAAATTAAAAATAGGTTTCATTTTTTGCAGAAGTTAATTAAAATCTTGGCAAGATTTTTTTCTTTGATCTTCTAGACCTAATTGTTTTTAAAAATGGATACTTTTGATAAACTTCCTAGAATTGTGTCTGGCATCTTTAAAGACGCAGTTAGTTTTGTTGGTACCTTGTTCTCTGTACTAAAAGTTAACATTGCCTTTGTTGTTTAAACACAAATCATGTCCCTATTGTCACTTCCAATTTCAATTTTAGCTTGTCTAAGAATGAAAACATTTTGAATTGTAGGACATGTAAGACTTTCATGTCTGACTCCATTGAATGCTATCATCTTTACCTTTTATTTTATCCACTTATACACACCTCTGTTCATATATCATTATTAAATTGCAAAGGGATGCTCTTCAAATTTAGGAAATATCAAAAATAAACTTGCCTCTGCAATATTATGCCAATCCATTTGTGTACTTTTCAGTTTTTAGTTATATTTTTAACCTTTAATCCAAAGATGTGCTTACAATTAACTTTACAAATATTTCTTTACACTTTCCATAGCCATTTATTCAGGCACAAAAAGATGGAGCTGAGACAGAAGGTGTAATAGATGGTGTAATTGACTGAGTTACAATTTGTCTGGGATATTTAAGTCACTTACTTCATACTTTAACCACATACTTTAACTATTCTTCTAGAACATTTTGCTATTTGTAAAGAGCTTGAGGCTAAACGGGGACTAATTCAAGAAAGAAAATCTTAGCATATACATAATACGTTTAAGTAAAAGCTTTTCTCCTAGTGAAGCATAATCCAGTTATATATAAATATATATGTGTGTATTTATGTGTGTGTTTGTGAACTACAAGAATAGAAACCTTTTTACTGACAAAGAATGGAGTAGTTTGTATGAATCATGGCACACTAAGACTTAACTAGCATCAGCACTGGTTTTATTGGAAGTTGATGGATGTAAGAGAAGACAACAGATCATGGCTGGCCAATTGAAAGGAAAGAGGCAGCTTTATTTTTGACTGTCGTGTATCTTGAAACACTGACTGAGTTCACAAAGTTCCAGTTGACTCAGGCAGAAGAGACTAACGTGCTTGAATATGATAAATTTGGCAAACACAAGGAGTACTGTCCAAGGCCAACGGAAGACAAAATTATGACTTGGGTATGACAAAGTACAGATATTTTAAAGGTAGAACTCTCTATTTGTGAATTAACAGAGCATATGCTAGCTGAGGTCTGAAGTGACTAGACAAGTCTAGACAGGTATGTGCTGGATGATGTACAAATGTATTTGGTTTATGTGGTAATGGAGGGGGCTGCAGAGGTGGCACCTTTGAGAAGATGCCAGAAGCTTCCCCCATATTGCACAGAGCCAGCTCCAGCCAGCTCCAAGATGGACCTGCTTCTGGTGAAAGGGGAGCCAGTCAGTGATGTTGGTAACACCCCTGCGATAACACATTTAAGAAAGGGTAAAAAACGCTGCGTAACAGCAGCTGAGAAGAAGGAATGGGGGTATGTGAGAGCAACAACTCTGCAAACACCAAGATTGGTGAAGAAGGAGAGGAAGGAGGTGCTCCAGGCACCAGAACAGAGATTCCCATGCAGCCTGTGGTGAAGACATTAGTGAGGCAGCTTCTCCCCCTTCAGTGCATGGAGGTCCACGGTGGAGCAGATATCAACCCATGACACCTTTGTATACACAGTCTCTCTCAGAGAGGCTCCCTTTCTCCTGGTCTTGTTATTCTTGACACCTGGCACTATAGACAAGTTAACAGAGGGGTCGATTACTGGAAGATTTGAAACTAATCTCTAAAATTAAAAAAATATATATATTTGAAGTTTTCAGACCATGGAAATCGAAGCTGGAGGATGCACAATCTTCCTAAAGGAGCATGTGAAATATGTACATTGGTGAATAACAAATTTAAAATGATATATTGTGATGCAAAGGAAAAGAGCTACTGTTACAGGACTGGCCGTACAACAAGGTTTGTTCTATTGTCAGGAGGATATCCTCATTGAGGGTTCAGATGTCCAGAACAATTGAGTAATTTAAAAATGTCTCCCAGAGAACAGAGAAACTCTCAATAGAGATCAAAAGGGAGCTGGAAGATATTAACACAGGACGTGTGTACGCAGATCATAGCACAGCTGAGATCACCACCAAGGTGTCTGCCCTAACTGGTGAGGAGAGGGCCCATGGAAATGGTGGATTATACTCGGAAATTTGTGTTAAGTTTTGTTGCTTAACCCAGCATCTTCTTAACAGTGTTGAGTAATGTTTCCCCACAGATGTGTAATTCAGATAAAGATTCTGAGGAAAGGAAAACTTAAAAAAATTCAAATTCTTAGTCATGCTGAAGTACAAAATTTAGTTCTCCACAAGTACTTCCAGGGTAGGATATAGTTCTGTTCTGAAGCTGTAAGATCAAACTTAGAGATTTAGGTGTTTTGAGCACTAATGAAAATTGAAAGCGTAATTCATACTAAGATATTTATTGTTGTACTTTGAAACCTGCACTGAGGATGGCTTGGATAACCTGGCCTTTGAGAAAATGGAAAAGAACAGGCTGGATTCATCTTCCTTACTTTTTGCTTGATAGGATGTGTATATATGATTTGGTCATATTACTCCTATTCTGTTTCAGTACCTCCAAATACATCAACATGTATATAATCATTTTGAACAGATAACTTGTTGCATTGTCCTGCTTTCAACTGGGACAGAGTTACTTTTTCTTTTTTGTAGTGTTTTGGATTTAGTATGGGATTTGAGAGGCATCCCTGCCCATGACAGGGAGGTTGGATTAGATGATCTCTGAGGTCCCTTCCAGCCTATGCCATTCTATGATTCTATGGTTTGTTACAAGAAGAATATTGATAGTGCACTGATGCGTATAGTTGATGCTGAGAAATCAAGGACTTTTCAGCTTCCCATGTTTTGCCAGTGTGTAGAAGCACAACAGGCCAGGGGAGAACATAGACTGGACAAAGGGTCCACAACTCCTCTTATGACTTGAACTTAGATTTAGGATTGAGGGCCAAACTGGCCAATGAAGTATTTCATACCATGCAATGTCATGGCCAGTATATAGAGGACGGACCAGGAAGTCTGGAAATTCTATTCTGAGGACTTTTGCAGACTCTCAGTCTATTGAGTCTATTGGAGCTCTCTCCCAGCCCCGACCCCCCCCCCCCCCCCCCCCCCCCCGCCGCCCCTTCTCAGGCCTCTCACTGGTCCAGGATTGTGGTGTTGAGACTTACATGTTTCAGGACCACTTGCCAGGATGGGATGGGCATTTGTCATTGGGTGGTGAGCAATTACACTGTGCATCACTTGTTTGCACATATTACTATCATTTTATATATATATATTAATATAATATTATTATTTTATCATTAATATTATATTATTATTGAATTGTTCTTATCTCAACCCAGGAGCCTCCTTCCTTTTCCCTATTTAACTCTCTTTTCCATTCCCCAGGGGGTGGGTGAGGGTGAGTGAGCAGCTGTATGGCGTTTAATTGCAGGCTGGATTAAACTACAACATGCATATAAGAGTTTCATGTCTTTAACTCAGACTGGATGAAACTGATTATAAATCACTTGCTGATGTTGTTTAAAATTGGTGTAAAGGTAAATGTAGGTTGCAGTCACAGTCTTTAGAAAATTTGCAAAATGTGCAATTAAGCACAGTACAAAGTTAGTTTTCACAGCACCGTATTTTAACCTAAACCAAGCAAAGATTGTAGCCAGTATCAGATGAAATAGGACATTAACTGCTCAATCTACTGTTCAGTTTAAGATACTCTGGAGAATGACTGAAACTATGAGAACAGGTTGAATAAGACAGCAAGCTTCCAGACCCTAGCGCTAAATAATCACAGAATAACAGAATAGTTGAGGTTGGAAAGGATTTCTGGAGATCATCTAGTACATCCCCACTGTTCAAAGCAGGGTCAGCTAAAGCAGGTTGCTGAGGTCTGTGTCCAGTTGGGTTTTAAACATTTCCAAGGATGGAGACTCCACAACCTGCCTGGGCAACCTGGTCCAGTGTTGGACTACTCTCACAGTGGGTAAAGTTCTCCTGTTGAAATGGAAATTTCAGTATCTCACTTTGTGCGCCTTAACTGAGCACAATGGCTAAAAGTATGACTTCGTCATGCCCTGCCTTCCCATCAGATATTTGTAGACATTGTTAAGATCCCCCTTCTTTTCCTCAGGCTGAACACTCCTGGCTCTCTCAGACTCTCTTTGTATGTCAGATGCTTCAATACCTAGTTTGTCTTCGTGGACCTGCAAGGAATTCACTCCAACAAGTCCATATCTCTTGTACTGAGGAACCCAGAACTGGGCCCAACACTCCAGATATGGCCTCACCAGTGCTGAGTAGAAGGGCAGGATCACCTCCCTCAACCTGCTGGCAATACTTTGCCTAATGCAACCTAGGAGGCTTTTGGCATTCTTTCCGGCAAGGGTGCATTGCTGGCTCATGTTTAACTTTGTGTTCATCAGGACCCCCTCAGCCTTCTCTGCATAGCTGCTTTCTAGCTAGCTGGCCCCCAGCTTGTACTGGTGCCTGGGATTATTCCTCCCCACGTGTAAGATTTGGCATTTGCTCTTGTTAAGCTTTGTGATGTTCGTGTTGGCCTATTTCTTCAGCCTGTCCAGGTCCCTCTGGAAGACAGCACAACATTCCGGTGTATCAGCCACTGCTCCCAGTTTTGTATCATCAGCAAACTTGCTGAGGGTATACTCTTCCCCACTGTCCAGGTCATTAATGAAGATGTTAAAAAGAATTTGTCCCAGTATTGGCCCCTGGGGTGCACCACTAGTGACTTGCCTCCAAAGGGACTTCATGCTGCTGATCCCAAACCTTTGAGCCCAGCAGTTCAGCTAGTTTTCAGTCCACCTTATTACATTTGCCTAGACCATACTTCATCAGTTTGTCATTAATGGTACTTTAGGAGAATGTTGAAAGCCTTGCTGAAGTCAAGATAAAAAACATCCACTGCTCTGTCCACATCTACCAAGTCAGTCATCTCATTGTAGAAGGCTACCAGGTAGACGAGGTATGGTTTCCTCTTGATAAATCTGTACTGAATACTCCCCATTCTCTTCCTGTCCTTCAAGTGCCTGGAAATGGTTTCCTGGAAAATTTACCTCCATCATGCTCATAGGCAGGGATTGAGGTGAGGCTGACCAGCCTACAGTTCCTTGAGTTTTCCTTCTTACCCATCCTGAAGCAACATTTGCTTTCTTCTGGTCTTCAAGAACCTCTCCCAGAGCCGTGACTCTCCTAATGGAGAGTGGCCGCACAATGCTATCTGCCAGCTAACATATGACTTACGGGTGCATCCCATCAGTTCCCATGAACTTAAGAATGTACAGTTCATTTAAGTGCTCCTTAAACTGTTGTTCCTCTACCAGAGGTAAGTCTTTGCTCCTGATTTTCTCACCTGTCTCAGGGAGCTGGAATTACTAAGGGCTGGTCTAAGTAGTAAAGACTAAGCCAAAGAAGACATTGTATACCTCAGCCTTTTCTATGTCCTTCATCGCTGGGTCTCCCACCCGTTTCAGCAATGGGCCTGTGTTTTTCCGTGTCTTACTTTTACTGCTTGTCTATTTGTAGAAGCCTTTCGTATTGCCTTTCATGTCTTTTATCAGATTCAACTCCTGGTGGGCATTTCCTAGCACCATCCATGCACCATTGGACAGTGTCTTCATATTCCTTCTGTGTGACCTGACCTTACTTCCACTTCTTGTATGTTTCCTTTTTAAGTCTGGATTTTTTCAGGAGCTCCTTGCTTATCTATGAAGGCCTCCTGCCACCCTTTCTTGATTTCTTACTCATCAAGATGAACCATTCTTGAGTTTGTAGGAAGAGATCCTTGAAAATCACTTAGCTCTTCTGAAACCCTCCTTTCTGCAAGACCATATCCTAGAGGAGTTTTCCAGGCAGATCTCTGTGTAGGCCAGAAGAATGCAAAAGTTCCCTGGAGTGGTTCGCTTGACAGCCTCCAGATAGTAATCCCTAAAATATTTGAGAAAAACTGGCCTTCCCTGCGCACCAGTTGAACCATACAACACTAAGCTTTCTTTGTTGGTGGTGGAGAGAGGTTGCAAGTTTGTACAATCTCTCTGCATGCCGCGTTTCTATTTCTACCTCACCCACCCCCCAGGACTATATTCATCCCTAAAACCAGCAATGTTGAGGAAACTTTGTGCTTTATATATACACCATACTGTGAGTAAATAAAGCAGATATGTATAAACAGGTTTGCATTCACCAGACAAATTATTCATTTACATTAGATTATTTTCCTTCTATTGAGTAAACAACAGATAACACATATCAGTGCTGGGTTCTTTTCAGCCACAGTATATTCACAGGGCTACATTTGTTGAGAGATGTGGGCATGATTTAAGCAGTTTACAGTGAAATATGAATTTAGATATGTAACGTTAGTGCTTATGACCCAGCGACATAGGCTGGTGGGAAAAAGAAAAAAAAGAGCCTAATAAAATGCATGCTGAAAAAGAATGCAGTCAGACACTGATCCGTATTTAGCGTGGTTGCTATGGCATAGCATAGATTAACATGTTATCACCCAGTGACATGTTGTTCAAGAAGAACTGGGAATTCAAAAAATTAGAAATGGACTGATAAGATTTCAAAAAAAATAATGTAAGTATTGTATTTCAGAGGAGCAGTGCAGGTGATAGATATGGTAGGAGTCAATGATTGGCAGACACTGTGAAACATTAAGGGAGTTGTTATACGTACACCCTAGTTGGTCACATAATGGAAAGGAGTCATTGACATGTTTTATATGCTCAATTGGTGAGGATAAGGAACATTTATTTTGCACTTTTTCCTGGGAAGAAGCGTCAATTAAGACATTTAAGCCCACAGACATGGTACTGTTAGAACAAATAACCTTGCCGCTTCTTGGGAATACTCATAACCAAAGCAGTTTTTCGAGTCCAAATGGAAAAATACAGTATCTCAGAGACTAACTGAACAATTTTAGAAATATTTGAAGCTCTCTTATTATGTAAGTGCTTACTGTCATTGGTGCTATGCTAGCCTGGCAAGAGAAGGTGTACTCTTGGAAACTATCTTTAAAGCAGCTTAGCTTTAGAGACAGGATGTCTGGGTCAGGGTTGCAGACATTGGTGTTTTGTTAAAAAGTTACAATTGTCAGACAGTAAATGAAGAAGACCTTTGTCAAATTTAACTAAGCCAGACAGCTCCTCCTTCCCGTGTGCTAGATCTTTGGGCTTGGCTACAGCCGTTTTCCAGCAGACCAGTCCTGCCATTCAAACAATTGCTGGTACAGGAACTGTGAGACCTTCTCAGCAATGAGTTTTTGTGGATAAATATGCACTTCCGTATTGTCTGTGTTAAAATTGATTTCCTGCTATGAAAGATTAATGGTGTGTGTTGTATTATTCATTAGGAAAAAGATTTGCCTGACAATTGTTTCTTTTTAAGTAGGTGATCCATAATGTAAAGAAGATGTCATAGGAATATAGTGACTGCACAATCTGAGTGTACATTGTTTGGCCTCTTAGTCATATGTTGCTTTTTGGTCATATTTTGCCTATTACTTACAAAATTCAAATAAGCTGTATTTCACATAATTACTTGGAAGGAAGAGGCCAACTTTCATACTGTTAGGTCTTCATATGATATTCTTTTCTCTTTTGTTTTAAATCATGTATGTACATCATGCATAAACCAGAAACATTTGAACTCCTTAAGCTACTCAGACACATCACTAGAGCTTACACATGAGAAATATCATGTCCACCTCCCTCAGAACTGCTTGCACAGTCACCTGAATGGGTCTTTCACTAATCTGCAGAAAAAAACATTATAGGAAAAAATCTGTAATTAGGTAATTTTGCAAAGAAGAGCAAAGAGGAATGCTTTTATAAACATTCATTGCAACCTGGTTTTGTTATGATGCTGCTTTTATCTCTTCACTTACACAGAAGCAGGAAAAGTCTTCTGGTGCTTTCACATCAGGAAACAATGGATAAAGGAAGTGTTCATTAACAGGTTTATTTCAGGTCAGAAAAGTCAGCCATAACATAAGATATGCGTCTATATAACACTTCAGAAAGTATTTCTAACTACATGATATTTTTCTTTCTGTATATGCCCTCAGGGTTCATCTGTCAGAGTGACTACTGACTCTGGCTTGCTTTTTAGGCAGAACTAGCTATTTTCATTTCCCATAATAATATTTCTGTCCACATGAGCTCTTCTCCTGCTGTGTTAGAGATCACATGGATAAGTTATAGACTGGGAATCTGAAATGTCAAAATGACAGAGTAGCTACTTTGAAATAATGAATGCTAAAATTTAGTTAGCAAAACTTGTGATGAACATTTCAAAGTAGTAAATAGAAAAACTATTCCAAAGATAGAGGATATATTAATTCTGATAGTGGAATATTTTTTCATTGCTTCTCTCTTAAATTTATGCTTTCGGTATTCACTTTGAATTTGTTTGCATTTCTTTGAAATATTTGTAAATTTTGTTGAATAAACACTCCCGTTTGACAGGGTATGTAAGTGTAAATGTTATATTGACAACACAGTTTTCAGTCAATCTATATTGTCTGAGCTGTACCTAGGCAACGTCTTGTCAAACTTGGCATCTCACAGTGGTTTCAAAAGACTTTAATAGTGTGAGGTTTAGAAAACCTTAGCAGTAAAGAGCTTTTCCACATTAATTCTAGCTTACAAAAGGAGTTCACTGCCTCCCCTCCCCCTTGAGTTGTTTTGGGATTAACCTAAGAAATCTGAAAGTTATAACCATTTATTTCTGGCAGGAAAACAAATCAGTGCTAAATAAGTGCTACTAGTTTTTTATTTCGCTTGAAAGTTTGCAGACTAGCTAGTCCTTCAGCTAGAAATTCTAATACTTTTCGATAAATCAAGGGAACTCTGTGACAGAAAGGGTTATTATTTTATCTGCAAGATTTCTGGCAAAGTGAAAAAGGGAAAAGTCAATGCACTATAGACATTAGATATCTCTATATATTAAAAACATATATATAGATATGTATATATTATGTATATGTGTATTTATAGTATTCCTAAACACATACACAAATATATGTGCAATGCTCATAATGCATTGATTATATATTGACTATATAAAAATTTGTATCTATGTATACATACATACATGCATACATATATACATATAAATAAATAAATGAAAAAATAAATAAAAATGGATTATTTTGAAATAAATAAATCCAAAAGCATTTCTGATTTTGGCTAAAAATGAAGACATTATTTGAAAACAATTGTATGTGTGCAAAGCCACAGAAACTCAGTAAGTTGTAACTTATTTAAGAGGTCTGGAGGGTAAGGGAAACGAAAGCAACAGGGTGCTTCCCCAGTGCAGCAGTTGCAATAGCAACACCAGGTTGAGTTCCTTCCTCTCCCTATCTTAGGCCATTTATTTCTGCTCCTGCAGCACAGTTCAATTCCTCTTCCACCTCTCAAGCCTCTAAGCAGCTTTGTACTTAACTGACTAAAAGCTATTGTCCAAGAAATGCGGTACATCATGAATATCAACGTACTGCTCATACCTGGCTGCCTTTTCATACACGTTAGGGAGATCTACTGTCTCCAGAAATCCCAGTGTTTCATATCACTGTAGATTCCTGACCATGTAAGCAAGAACAAAGACTAATGAAAACACAGCTATTGCTGTTGCTCACCAGCCTGGGCTGCGGCACCAGGGACGCTGTTGCATCTTCCACAGCCAGGAGGAAATGGCCTGCCTCTTGTGGGCAGGATAGGTACCTTGAGTTGAGTAGTTAATTAGTAGTTCATTATCTCAACTCAGTCCAGCTGGATAAGAATGATTGGTGCCATAATTCCCCCTTTTTGTTTTACCATTTTTTGTTTTCACAAAGGCTTTAAGGGTGAGCAGAGACCTGGCCCATTCATCCAACTCCAGCACGCTTCCCTCCCGCGAATACCACATCGGGGCTTGCGGCTTTACCTTCTTCTCCAAAGGACTCTCGCTCGAGCTCCCGGCTCCGCCTCTTTTGGCTCGGGCTCTCGGCTCGGCGAGGGAGTCGGGGCTTCCCAGGGTCTCATCGATGTATCACGTCGGGGTCACCAGTTGTTGCTCACCAGCCTGGGCTGCGGCACCAGGGATGCTGTTGCATCTTCCGCAGCCAGGAGGAAATGGCCTGCCTCTTGTGGGCAGGATAGGTACCTTGAGTTGAGTAGTTAATTAGTAGTTCATTACCTCAACTCAGTCCAGCTGGATAAGAATGATTGGTGCCATACTATTGCCTGTGTTCCAGACTCTTGGAAAAGCCCACTTAGATTCCCGGTAGTCATTTCTTAGAGTCTGCAGTTTAATACTTTGTATTTCAGCACATCTCTCCGAGCGTAAATGGTAGGAGCTAGGTGCCTTATGCAGCCTGTGGTGTTTGGTTCTATACCATGTCAGCACTTCACCTGACAGTGTACTCTGCTTGGTTTTTCTGTAAATCTTTTATCTCCTGTCTATACTCTGTGTTGTTATCTTCAGAAAGGAGTAACTGAGGTATGTCTGACTATGGCCAAGATACTGAATGCTTCTTTAGTCTAGAGAGCACACATAACAGAAAGGCAAGAGAACATACTTAGAGGCATACCAGGTTGGCTAATAGACCTGACTGAATAGTAGAGAAAACAGACTGACAAACCATTTTGACTGGCAGGGTTTACGAACACAGTAAGTCAGCTGTGGGCATTTAACTACATGGGCATTTAAACTTTGCCTAAAAAAAAGGAAAAGTCACAGACTACATTTGCAACAACAGCTATATGTATCTGAGAGCTGCTTTAATTCATAATAAACAATTATAACAATTCTGTTCTGTTCTGGGGCCAAAAATCAAAAGAATGTAATGTTTGTATTCCATGGTTGTTTTAAGCTAGGACAAACGTGTTCAACAGTTTGCATAGAAAAAGAGCAGGAAAAGAGAAAGGTGAAAGGACAGAAGCCATAAAAAATGTCTTCATTTCCCTCAGATTTGTTGCACCTTTACTTCTCAACACAAGGGAGCAGGCTGTATTTTGAGGTTCCCAGTGCCAAGGAAATGAGCATCTCACACCCATCTACACATACTCTCAACTTGCATTTCTTAGTTGTGTCATTCTTCGGCTTATGATCATCTGTGTTAGTGTCATACATCGGTTTGCTGTCCTCCTTTGCCATCTCCAGCGATAAGCCCCCAACTTTTAATCGGCTTCTAGATCAATATGTTTGTATTGCATGCTGTCAAATGTCATTTTACATTTGATTTAGTCTACAATTTGCTAAGAATCAGTCAAGCTCATTGATGTGATACCTCAAGATATACTCATACATCCTGTCTGCATCTTCACTGAGTATCAAAGCACGCTTTCCTGACCAATATTTCCTTCCTGTCTTTGATGCATTTCTTCAGGTAATAATATTTCTGAATATATTTTTTCTGTTGTAAATGAGATTCTAACTAAAAAGTAGAGCCTCTTCTGGCCTTGGTTCAACACTTGGACTGCACGACATTGCAAATTCCATTTTCCCTATTATATTACAACATCTTCACTATGGACAGCTTCGAAATTTTTCACAGTTGCTTTTAATTTTTCTGCTGTCCTTAGAGTAGGTTAATTTTCTCCACTTTTATAAAAACGGTTTCACGGAGAGAATGCTTTCTCAAAATATACTTATGGAAGCTTCCTTTTTGTTTTTCCTGAAGTATCTTTTCTAGCAAAGAGGAAAAAAACTCAATATCATATTCTACTTTTACAGATATTATTTAACCTGTTCAATTGACAAACCACAAATGGCAGACATCAAAGGCTCAGTATAGAAGGAAAACACTGAATAAGACTTTTGTTTCATTCTGATGTAGTTTTTTTCTGTTTACATATTGATTACCTTTGATAAGAGACCTATCCTTGACTGTATCTTTCCAATTTGTTCCTCAAATCTGTTTTTCTAAAAAGAAAATAAAGGTCTAATTTGCTTTACCGTTTTATGTTATTTACTCTTCTCTAAACCTCTATCACTGGAGTAAAAAAGGGAAAAATCAGTGCTGTTTTAAAAGCAAATGCTTAAGTGACAAGCCTCTTGTGATATGTCCAGGGTCAACTCGTCTCACTTCGTGTTACACTCCTATGTTGTAGACTGTATCTGAGCTAGTTATCCTAGTCCCCTCTTGTAGTCAGTGGAGGGAAGAAAACATTTCTTGTCTGATCTATCTCCATTAGGATGAGAAAAATTGGCACCAAAGAAAAGTTTGTTTTCCTTCAATATGTATCTATCTTTGGTGATTTGTTTTTCTTTTCACTTTACCTCTCTGATTATCACATTTTCTAGAATTTTTTTTTAGAAGTTGCGATGTTTCTCAATAGTATCTCAGGAGATCCAGGCCATTTGAATCTGACACTAAGTGATTGCCATCATGAATGTTCTCCACCAAGAGTGAGTGGAGCTACATGGCTTATCACTAAACCCATGTTTGTGTCAAGGGTATTCTTATAGTAGATGTTGAAATAAATAATAAGTTTTGATGGATGGAGGCATTTTATACTGAAATGTAGATAGCTATAGACTGGAGGGTGAAGTTTTACTCCTAATTCAAGGAAGTGTTAGTAGGGGAGTCAAGCGCAAAGGCACTGGAATCTTTATTCAAGTGACACTGTCCCTTGTTTAGCAGAAAAATACTGTTAGAATGACCTCCAGGAAAAGTTAAAGGTGGTAAGCTCTGGGGAAAAAGAATTGAATGCGATTATGATCACTGAGGGAAATGAAATTATTCCTAGAAAGCTGCTATGGTTTACTAGAGAAAAACTTTTTGCTGGATAGTATCTGAGAGCTGCATCAGATAAATGCACATGAACAGCTAGCTTTGTTTAAGAAACGATGAACATTTATTTTTGTGAGAGCAGGTTGAATATGACATTTCTTTTTGTATTCACATAGGTCTTTTATAAACACCTATAACTACTACATTTATTTTGTCTGTTATGAAAACAAAACAAAAATCTCAAAATTATATTCTAGCGTAAAGAGAGAAACTAAGAAAATCGTCTTGTTGTGACACAAGAACATGCCTAATGCTTAACAAAGGTACTGAAAGGCTACAGAGTTTGTCCTAACACAGAAGTCATACTAACCTTACTGTCTCCTTAACAACCCTAGTTTAAGCTCTAAATATTGTTTTAGATACGTGAACTGGTGATAGAGCTTGAACAGAAGTCAGACCCCTCGGAGATTCCAAAACAATAAATGAAGATAAAGAACTGCTTCAAAAAACTATTTCTTTTTATGTGTGCATGTAATTAGTGTTTATAGATATTCATTATTTTGCTTCATCAAAGCCCTGAAATGTGCCAGCACAGCAGATGTAGAAAGAAGAACCTAAATACAGAATTCTCATTAGGCAGGTACAATGTCTGTGATCCCACCAACTGCCATCGATGCTGTGCTGGCAATTTGATCACCAAAGAAAAAAGACAGGGTAGAGCATATGAAGTGGAAAGGCTGGTGTGCTAGAGGGCTTTACAGTAGGTCATGGAGAGATGGGTTTGAAGCTAAGGATTAGTGTCTTTGGAGCCACTAATAGATTTTAGGGGAGAGGAACTGAGAGGCAGAACCTGCAGTGCATTTTTTTTTTCAATAAATATGATACTTTTTTTGTTATTTGAGAAACTCTGTGTTTATGAGACACATTGCATTCACATTCAAGGCTTGGACACATCAAGCTGCCATAATTCAAGTGAACATAGAAAAGTCTCATTTCAGCACTACATATGGTAACTAATTTTTATTGTTTTCTAATCTGTTTGATTTTAGGTGAAGTCAAGCTTTCGTCCACTGAATTTTTACGTTTTTCTAGGTTGCCTATCAATGATGGATCAGGTAAACTGACAGGAGATATGAATTTTAGATAAGATATTTTAATCATAAGCCTACAATATTTGTTAAGGAATTAAAAATTTGTACATGGCAGATGTAAATGTTCACAGTTGCAGACAATGACCCGAATGTGTGTACTCATACAATACTTTAGGAAAAGAAAATTTCAGTTGGGACATAACGCGATAAAGCTCTGACAGTTTCCCTCTCTGCCCTTGGCTGCATGCTCCCACTTTGCCTCGTGTTGGCTCAAGCTGCTATGCAGCCACATGGTGATCCCCTTTCCTGGTGAATGGTGGTGGGGCTCTACTGGAGTGGAGGTTTTCTCAATTCTGAGTGAATAAAAGGAGGTAGCAGTTTTTAATACATGAACTTGGAAACTGCATGCGCAGTGTAACACTCCAAATCTTACTATTGCCAGAAGGAAACTCATTCTATATATGTGGAGATAAGATTTTTTTGTAAGTCTAGTTTGATAATCTAATCAAAATAAAGAGTTATAATAATACTAACACAATACTACCATTTAATAATAGTACTACCATTCACAGTCCAAATCAATACGGGAAAGTTTCTGTAACAGCTAATTACACAGAAAAACATTCTCAGTCTCGACTTATTTTCTCTGGTGTTATGCTCACTTTTCAGTATCCGTCCAGATTCTTAAGGTTGTTGGCCAATCTTTCTCAAGCAGAGGAGACATGAAAGGGCGCCAGCAAGTTGTCCATGTCCCCACTTCTGCATCAGCAGGAGTTTGATGCTGCTGGGGAAAAGGGAAGGGATTCCTTTCTCCTTGTCTTGAGGTCCATTTGTGTTTACATTTTTCCATTTTCTTCATGTGTACGTGAGCATTCTCTTAATTTGTTCTCAGTTGTTTTCATATGATTTCAGTTGTTTAGTTTTCTGTTCTCTTCGTACATCTAAACTGGTTTAACAAGATTGTATTCCTGTAGTGACCACTGACTGACCATTGTGATTTTTGTTTAGTTCAGAATCTCTGATACCACACTGCGTTTACACTCTTGCAAGTCACATTTTATTTTATGACCACAGATAGTTCAATCTACAAAGAATAATAACTTTTTCTTGCTATAAACTAAAACTAACTTAAACCAGACTTGACTGCTATGTAATAGCTGTTGTAGCTAAAAGAAGCTAAAATTAGCTTAGGCCATAGGCTAGCCTAGGCAAGTCTGGAACTCCTATACTGCCAGGTTAACACCAAGCCTATGGACTTTTAGTCATAATGGTAAAATACTACTAGACTAAAACAGCTTTACCTTGCTCACAGCTTGTCTCTCCAGGTCTGTCCAGCTCAGGAAGCACCAGATCATTCCGGGCTCCACATGGTATGTCTTCAGATCCTCATCCCTGAGAAAATGCTGTTCGTGACCTTACAGGGACGGGAAGATTGGCTTGCACCCTGGCACTTATCTCCCGAAGTGCCTATAGCACTTGTCTGTCCCAGTGCTGAGAGAGCACAAACAAAAGCTGTGTCAGGACTCTGATGAGTATGTCAGGACAGAACAGACCACGAGCAAGTGTCATGTCTGCAGTCTACTTTCTGCCTGAAACCTGAGTGTTGTGGTTTAGGTCCAGCCAGCAAATGAACACCATGTGGTCACTCGCTTACTCCTCCCTTTCTGGTGTGATGGGGAGAAGAACATACAGCATAAGTCTCGTGGGTTGAGACCAGGACAGGGAGGAATCCCTCATCAATTATGGTCATGGGCAAAACAGACTTGACTTGGGGAAAAACTACTATAAATCCCACCAAAATGCTTTTTCATATGAGAGCAAGAGAACAGAGTCTGTGAAAATATCCTTTCCTGAGCTAAGGAGAGAATTCCATTTTCACAGGAGTCTCTCTGTGAAGCCTGATTTTACAGATCACAATACCTTGTTCTTGCCAAGTTCTGCCCCTTGTGTTCTAGGATATAGTTAAGAGCCATTTCAGCTATCTTAAAGTAAGAAACATCTGCTGTAGCAGTGTGCCAGCATTGCCAGGGATTGGCTCTCAAACTGAATTTTTATTAGACACTACCTTAGCAAACATGCTGTGCTTGTCAGCCTTATGTAAAAAAGGAATCATGTCAGGTCTTTCTGTAATCCCCCCCAGCCCCCCGCCCCTGCCAAGAGGGGACTAGGATAACTAGCACAGATACAGTCTACAACATAGGAGTGTAACATGAAGTGAGACGAGTTGACCCTGGACATATCACAAGAGGCTGATGTCTTAAGCATCTGCTTTTAAAACAGCACTGATTTTTCCCCTTTTTACACCAGCGATAAAGGTTTAGAGAAGAGTAAATAACATAAAATGGTAAAGCAAATTAGACCTTTATTTTCTTTTTAGAAAAACAGATTTGAGGAACAAATTGGAAAGATACAGTCAAGTGTAGGTCTCTTATCAAAGATCTTTTATTTTGGGAAAAATTGGAAACCACATTCTCCTAAGTGAATATTCTTGCAAAAATCAATCATATGCTTTTTACAAACATTTCTAATAGTAGGTAGTAAATAGTGAAAAAGCGTGTTGCCTGTCACTTACTCTGTGAGAAGCCTACTTTGTCTTTCATCTCTCTTTTAAAATCTTGCTGGTTTTGATTGATCAGTTATGTTTACTAGTATAAATTCTTAAAAGCTGAAAAAGATTCAGTGATTTTTTTCCCAAATACAGCCTGATTTTTCCCCAATACATTCAATTTTGCAGATATAATTTCAACCAATATTCATTAAACCAAAGTAATTTAAAAAAAAAAAAGTCAAAAAAAGCCCACAGAACATTGGACTAAAAATGGTGGAAATGGCATGTCTATCTCTTGCTAATACTTTCTCAGTAGTTCTTGAACTTGCTGTCTAATTGCAATCAAATTTGTCAAAGGGACAGATGTGACAAAATTATACCACATTCCTATAAGCTTTGTAAAAATTTAAAGCTGAGACATTTATTTTCCTTTTCTTTTTAGGAAAGGTTTCTGAAGAAGAGCCAAGGAAGTGTTGGACTGTGCTCTGATGTGCTCTGACATATGAGACAAGAGAGATCACTGCAGCACACCAGTGTTGAGACAGCAACCAGCCTAACTGGATGTGTGCAACCAGTGACAGCATGCGGTAATTCAAAGCATAAGACGGAAACACAGTGAAGGAGTTGGGTGTCCTGCAGCATGGCTCAGGTGCAGAGCTGGTTACTTCTTGTGGTGGGGGGAACGCTGTCATAAATATTATAAATCATATAGGAATAAGGCTTTGTAGATCATTATAGGCCCACTGGGGCAGAGTTCAGTTTACAAATTCTTGTTTCCTGCTTCAGTTTCATTTCTATATTTGTTAATGTAAGGTAGCTGCAAAAGAGAGAATTTACTGCTACTGCTAATGCTACAACTGCTACTACAAAAATAAGGGACTAAATAAATAAAAACTACAGACTTCCCACAGAAAACAGCATAACAAATCTAATGATGCTTTAGTTCTGAAGTGGTGATACTAGTTAACTGCAGTAGATCTAAAACTCTGCTATTACTGTAACAAGTAGATATTTCTCTTTGAATTGCCTGTATTCACCGTTCTGCCTGCCATAAAAACTGCAGGATCAATCCCCATGGGAAGAAGCTGTTAGTCACTGTCTGTAACTGTCAATTCCTTACATTTAAAGAGGAATCTTACATTTCAATGATATCCACTTTACTTTTTAAATTTAAGTCAAAGCCAGTAACTTGTAACAATGAGAGCAAGAGAAAAAAAAATCTAGTAACCTTCTTGAGTCCAGGATAAGGATTGACCCTTAACTTTTATATTTTAATTGGCTTTGTTTTTTGGCTGCATATCACTGAACCAAAAATGTTATGATCTCAATTGTTTTTAACTGGGGGATCTTATGCAGAAGTTGATTTACCTTATTTATTTATTTTTACTAACACACAATTAACAGTAAATTTTCTCTAAAGTTTTTCTCCTAGAATTTCTCATGATACATTTCATAGTGTATCTGTGTTTCTCTCTAGTTAATGTCCATTTTTCCTTCTGACTTGGAATTCTTTTGAATAAATAATTTATACAGAGATGTATCACTTAGTTCTGTGATTTTTGGATGCATTATTTTCACTAAAGGTTTTGCATATTGTTCCTATACTTTTTTTCTTGTGCAGTAAAAAACGATTCAGCTGTATGTTAGAAACATTTGCTGCAAGATAAAGGTGCAGAATATTCTCAGGTGATCATGTTTGTTTTCATGGGGTTTTAAAATCAACTCGCTCTGTGACAGACCAGAAAGTTAAAATCAAATAAACACCTTTTCATTTAGATAAATAATGTAAAAACATCCTTGAAACCTCTGAAAAAAAGATTGACTTTACAGCAGGGTCAGAAGTCAGCACTTCAGTATTTTTTTTCAGGGTGAGGTGGGAGAAATCCTGTTCTTTAGTTTAAAGGCATTGTCTGAAAAGATCTCTAACAATGTTTCTAAAGATCTTTTATTTGCAAAGCCTCATTTTCAAAAAAATCTCTGCTGATTTCAGTCACAATAGGATTGCACAAAGAAAATGGAGATTGTACTCCAGATTTTTCTTTTTGTTAAAACAACTAGTTTTTGTCTTTGTACATTTTCAGTTGCCAGTTTATATGGATTTTTTCTTATGATATGGTAGGGTTTGCATTATTAGTTACAGTCAGTGTTTCTCAACTGTAGCTTTTTGCAAATAGACTTATAAATATTGCAGGCTTTTCTCTCTCATCAAAGCATTTTCTACTTCTCCAAAATCAAAGACAACATTTAGATTTAATGTCTATTATATAATGATTTATTGTATCCACCTGGATGATAAATGAAGAAATGATGGCTTTCATAAATGTTGTATTTGAGATGGAACAATTAAACTACGTGGAGTCTCCTTCCGTGACATTTGCATAAAATGATGGCATTAAGCTCCCAGCAGTGCTCTTTCCCATCATACACACGATCAAAGAGCTATTATGCTCTGAGCCTGTCTGCAGCTGTTAAATGCTTTCAAGGACTGTTTTCACTCTCTCAGTTTTTCAAGAATATTTGCCGTAGGGGAGTATCAGAGTTTCCACTGTACTTGAGCTGTAATTTCCCCAAAACAATGTTGTGTTCAGGCAACTGCCATGTTGTTTAATTTCTTTGGATTCAGCAGCTGAGTTATGTAACACATAGCATACCATGGTCATGAAAAATGTGATCTCCTGTTCTCAGGCACTGGAGCTCTCCAGAGAGCTGCCAGCTGTCTCCTGCTGACTCACTAGGGGAGAAGAGGCTGCTACCACCTTCCTACATGTGCTGCATGTGAAAATAATGATCTGGGCAGCTGGAATGGAGAAGAGACAGGACATAAAGACATATAAGTGTGTGTGTGAATTTGAGGGAAAGGCACAAAGATGAGGAACAGGCACAAGGATGAGATTTAAATGTTCATTTTTTTCAGTCTTATTATTAAGTCACCATAAACCGAACTCTCAGTTCAAGGGTAGCTATGCATTGAAACACCATGCTGCCGTTATGGAATTCTGCTAAAGTATGGTGAGGACTTTGGTGGTTTAAAACAGGCACTGGTGGGAATTGTTACAAAACACTGGTGGGACATTACTTAGATACTCACCTTTGCTGATCCTCATACATTGTTTAACTTTGGAAATCACAGAATGGTTGAGACTGGAAAGCACCTCTGGAGACCACCAAGTCTAACCCCCCTCTTCAAGCAGGATCAGCTAGAGAAGGTTGCCCAGGACCACATCCAGTCCAGTTTTGATTATCTACAAGGATGGAGACTCCATAACCTCTCTGGGACCCCTGGTCCGACATTTGACTGCCTGCAGAGTAAAACAGTGTTTTCCTGTCCTTGGATGGAATTTCATGTCTTTTGATCTGTGCTCATTGCTTCTTGCCCTGTCAGTGGGCACCACCGAGAGAAGTCAGTGGCTCCTTCTGCTTCATTCCCTCCTAACATTTGCACATATGGATAAGATCCTCCTGAGCCTTCTCTTCCCCATGCTGACCACTCCCAGTAATCTCAGCCTCTCCTCATATGTCAGATGCTGCAATCCTTTAGTCATCTTTATGGCCCTCCATTCAACTCATTCCGGTAAGTCCGTATCTTTTTTGTACTGAGGAGCTCAGAACTGGACTCAGCACTTAGTGTGTATGTTTCATTAACATGTTCTTATAGGGTTTTGCAATACTATTTTATGACCCCAGGTACAATAGAGACTAACGGGATCAAAAAGACGACAGGACGGGATGCTCACATGCTGTAACTAGTATTTATGTTATAATAAACAGTATTTTTTTCTCGTTTCTCAGTATTTACAATATTGGAATTTATCTAAGGTGTCTCTCTATTTTCCATAAGTACATTTCTTCACATGAAGAAGCATTTCTTTTATTTTCCAGAAGATGAACACTTTATTTTTGCCTCCACAAGAGAAGTATTAAAAAAGAAAATGAAATATGTTTGTCAGATTTTTTTTGTAAAGTTCACTAGAAACTAAACTAGCAGTATCTACTTAAATAGATGAAGATTAATCACTTTGTCATTAATTAGTTATAAAACAATAACCCTCTTTTATTTACTATAGCTTTCTGCAGATGTCTTAGGACTAGTTTCCAACTTTTTCAAAATATCCTAGTGTTTAGATATATTATTGGGCTGTAGGAGGTATGAAAACAAAGTAGCTTCTAATCCTTGCTTTGAAGAATTTGCAACCTAAGGCTATGTCTACAATATCTTTTTATTTGTTTGCTGGAAAAACTGTTACGGAGGGCTTTTTTCTTGTATTTTTATACTGACCAAAGCTCAAATGTCAAAATATGACATTTATATGCGTATTGAGTGATTCAAATGGAATTACTCATCGACTGGAAAATAACATGATGATATATAAGTTAGTGTTAGGTACTAAAACTCTACGCAAAAAGTGGTCTTAATAAACCTAGTGTAGAGGAGAAAGGAGAGGTTAAAAAAAAAAAAGGACACAAATATCCAGGTGATACCATTTACCATCTGCAGCAAGAGACTGAGGCTTACTACTTGAATTTTATTAATTCGTTTTAACATTTTCCTTGCCCAGTACACAGTTGATCTCCTAAAATCCCTCTAAACCACTTATATTATGAGTATCTATGGTTGGTTTCATTAAGAATCTCAAACTAGGAACAAAACCTAACAATTTAGAAGATATTTCTCTAAAATCACTGCTGTTAAGAGAATACCATCACAACTGTGATTTGGTTTATAAATGTCTCAAAAAAATTTTACACTCACTCCTTGACCTTGAAAGTGTTAGTAATGTGGAAAAAAAAATCTGTTTTCACACTAGAGAGAAAGTCTAGTAAGGAATGCCACCTTCTTTCTGCATTCTTAATTAAGCGAGTAACATGATGATAATTAAGCACTCAAAGGGCAGAGATGTCCAGGCCTACCAAATAAAAGCCCTTGGTGACAAAAGATGACTTTTTTTTTTTAATGTGTGACTGTTTTGAAGGTAATAAAGGGCTTCCAAGTTATAGTAATATTTCTTTGGCTTTAATATCATCATGGAAGGCCTGCTGCTAGGCTTTGTTTCATAGGAACAAGGACTGAGTTCAAATTTTAGGGTCACTAATAAACAAATTCCATCTACTAATTAGGGCAAAAGGAAGGAAGTGGCCTAACACCTACTAAATGAACATATCCTGCTCAGAAGGATAAATCAGCATAAAAGACAGCACTTTGTTAAAGGGGAAAAGGACAACAGAACATAAATAATTAACCCATACTGGCTTCCTCACAGCATGATGATTTGCTGTCCTCTGGTCTCCTGGAGAGACAATTGTTCATCTTACCGCCACCAGATACTAAGTTCGCAATTTTCATAATTCACCACACAAAGCCAGACTGCTAAAATTCACAAATTAGAATCTCCAGTAAAATCCATCACTTTGCAAAATGATACACTAAAGGTTTACAGATGAATTATCAAAGAAGTTACTTGCTTATGAATTACAAAAGTAGCTACCAGCAGAGAGTACCTTAAATGGTACAGAATCTTGCCTGGTATTTTTGGATATGTTTAATGCTGAAGACTTCAGTGTCATGACCAAGTAATCCCAGAGGGCCTGTCATGGACCACTCTTAAAGCAGATTCCTACTATACAAAGAAAGGTTTTTGTCTGGGCAGATCTGCAAGTGATATAACGTAGGGTTACATAATAGAAATAAATTAGCACTACATATTCATGGCAACGCTTGCATTTGTAAACTTGTTTTTTGACACAACTGTCAGGCAAACAAACTTGCACTGTCTTACAGAAATGTAACAGAAAATCACCTGTTAAAGTTTTATCCAAACACAGTGGCAGTGGCTGAGAGCATATGTTCATATGCACTGCAAGATCCGGCTGATACCTCTATACTTGAGCGTATCTTTTTTTTCCCCTACATTTCTGCTTATGCCACAGAAGTATTTTCTTAAATGTGATTACAGAAATACTAACAGGTGTACTAAACCCTTGTAGCACTGAGAGTCAAAAACAGTCTGCTCAAGGGAAGACTGCATATCCAGCCTTGGCATTGGCCAGATCCGTCAGAAATGTGATGAGCTCTTTTTTTAAACTTAGTTTTGATCCAGAACAGATTGACAAAAGTCCTCACAAATGCTCAGTGTCAAAAAAAAAAAAAAAAAAAAAAAAATTGCTGAAACTATTTTTGAGAACACGGCTGCAAGAGGCAGGGGCTCTTTTGGGGCAGCCAGGGAGCAGATTAGGATCATAGGTGGCAGCCAGGTCCAACCATCAGTCCAAATCTAGGGCACAGTGATGAGGTAGTTCCAAAGTCAAGCCTAGAGGCCAACGTGCAGGTCAGCATCAGGTCCAGTAATCACTTGGCAGACCCATAGTGATGAGGCAGGGCCGGGGTAAAATCAGGAAGTCAGTCTTCAGGTTGGTGTCTGGATCAACAAGGTTCACCACCAGCTGTAACTGCACTGAACTAGAGACTAACGTTCCTCTAACTCAGGCCCAGGTATGAGCATAAATGGAACTTCTGGACCCACCGCTGTGAGTGGAGGCCCCGGGTGAGGTTGATCTGACATGTTTCCTTCTGCCTTGGTACCAGCTGAACTCATGGCAAGTCTGTAGAGATGTACAGGTTGAGAGGTACCTGATAGTTCTAGTCCCCCTGTGTCTGGCAGGATGAGAGCCAGTGTGCTTCAGGAGGAGCCCCTCACACCAGCACTGAAGATGCACCATGAGGCACAGCAGCTCACAGTGCAAGCAGTCTTCATAAACCCACGAACTGAGAAAACCCTTTGTACTCTCTGCAAATAACCAACTTCCATAGAACAATCATCGCCTTGTTGATGTATAGTGCTACCTAAGACAACAGAATACTTTAAAATATCACCTGTCCTTCACGAATGTATAGTTGAGGTGATCAAATGCAAATGTATCAGTTCGCCTGGACACTGTAGTCAGTGTCTTTGCCCCATCTGACAATTTCTCTCAGAGTGATTGTAGGCCATTATGTTCATAGTATCCATTACCCTACTGACTGTTGCCTCTCAAAGATCAATATAGACTTTAAGAGAAGTAAGACTTCTGATTTGAACCATTCCTGTACAAGGTGTTTGTGTTAAGCTGTCTGCTTTATTTTAAAGGGTACCAGAAATACACTGTTCACACCTACACTTTCAGAATACATCTGTTGCATGAAGCAGTTTGTAGGGACTTTGGCTGTTGAAAGCTTTAGCCCTTGTTCCCAGCTCCATCTCAGCTAACCACCTTTCAGGAGAAGAATTAGTATTTTTGCTTAATTGTGTTAAACTTTGAAGCCCAGTGTAACTGGGTGTAGCCTACCTGTGGGCACTGCTCAGAAAAATGATTACCTTTGCCAAAATCAGAGTAATGGGATTAATTTTATATAAACTGGACCATTTCTTCTTTTTATTTGTGTTCTTTTTTTCAGTGTGGAGGTACTTGTGAAAGTTACTCTTAGATGCTAATGTTAGATTCATCTGCTGGCAGCTAAGTACAAAAAACAGATACCCACAGATGGAGTTTGCAATGAACTTTAGGTGCCTGAAGACTCCTATAAAATCTACTAGATAGTTATCTGCATTGGCCACACGACAATACTTCCATAAAATAGATCCTAAATTACTACTGGCATTAAAAGTATAATATCTTTAGCTCAACAGAACAAGTTTAGTTCTACATGAAACACTCAGAAGTTATTCAATTTTGTGATTACAAGGAGAACTTGCCTCAAGCTAGTCAAAGATAATGATTACTGCTTTATTCTTTATTATTTCATAGTTTAACTATGAAAACTGAAACAGATTAACATTGTGAATACTTGGTATCATTTCCCTTTTGTTCTGTCTTAATTAAAACCAAAATCTTGAATAACTCCAATTTACATTTCACATGAAATGAAGTAACTTCCTCCTAAAGCCCTAGTCTAGTCTTTCCATATTCCAGTAATTTTTAATTGAGTCCATCATTATTTTAAAAATTGAGCCTCTAGAGAGAACTTTTCTGCCATATGATGAATACAAAACTGGTGTTTGATTCCCTGGCATTACAAGGTCATCTGAACTCTTAACAATCCACCTTAAATCTTAGCCGTTCAGTGCCAGTTCTATAAATGTTTGATTTTATTCTCAGGTAGATCCAGCTTTGGGCAATTTACAGGTAGAGTTGGTAAATGAAAGCAGGACTGTTACAAATTATGAGACTTGCAGTTTCTCTTTCTGCAGAACTGCTACAAATATTCATTTTTTTATTCCCTTCCCTTTAGATTTCACAGTAAAGCAATATGTTTTGGAATTTCAATAGTGCCTTTCTACCACTGTTGCTACTAAAAATGTTATTCAAGAAAAACAAAATTTCCCCTTCCTTCTGTTATTCCACTGTATCTGCATATCAGTCTTGTTTCTGGAGACTCTGTAGTCATGTGGAAGTCCTACACTTTGATTTTGTCTTTCTATGATTAATTTATCATCTTAGTACACTGAATTAGTAAGCAATTGTTTCTTTGGAATAACATTGGAAAGTCCATAAAATTGTAGACTAAAACTAGATTATCAATAAAATTCTGGTATTTCAGTGTATTTTCTCATCATATCTCAAGCAATTTAAGTTTTACTGGTGTATCTATTGCCAAAGTCTAAGAATTACAGATTAGGTGGGAAAGTAATCCCAACTTTTTTATTTGAATTTTTAAATTTCCTCTGACATGAAATCTAAAAAATAGGACATGGACAGTTAAAATTACAGAGGTGTTCATTGGGTGTACCATATTACCTAATACCTAATTAATATTATGTGCACTTAACTTAGAACTTCCATGGACCAAAAATAATACACCAATTCTTTAAATCAGGAACAAAATAGTTCTTATAGAATCACAAGAAAATTCAGGTTGGAAGGGACCTCAAGAAAACTGATTTTAGCCTTTGGACAGATGGCAGCATTACATGTACACACTATCACATAGTTATTTGTTCATACTAGGGGACTTAAGGTCCTACCTCAACATAAGTAATCAAGCTGTGACAGGTGTCATCAAGTTTTATTATATAATGTGGGTTTCCAGTTCTAAACTGAATAACTTAGCAGAAACAGCAGCTTCCAAAAATCTGTAAGTAGCTATAAGCGTACGCTACAGTTCTACTGAGCACATCTGCCATAACAAATCTGCCAAAAATTCAGGAATTCAATGGATCTGTCAAGAATGGAGAACTGCTTTTTGAATCCTTTATTTATAACCAAATTAAGCATTTGACTATAGCCTCCTCCCTGCTGGGATCTTCTTCTGACAGTTGAAAAAGACATACAGCAGACCTTTAATAAGCCTCTGCCTGATGAGAAGACTGTATTATGGCTTAGTGATGTACTAACAGAGCAGCCCTGTAGAAAATGCTTGAGCTGAAGGAAGTCTCTGTTTTTTGAGAGCTATATCATAGTACAAAATGAGAATTTTTCATCTGAGATACAGACTTGTTATGTTATTCAATCAAATATTTTTTTCCCCACTTAACAATATAGATAGATACTGTCAAATACAGAATATTTTGCAGAACTATTGAACATGACTTCCCTAAGTCATTATGCAGCCAGGCTGAAACACGAAAATGGAAACCTGAAGACTTAGGAGTTTTTTTCATATTCTGAACTACAGCATTTTGGGATATGTACAACAACAACAAATACAGTGTTGTATTTGAACTGAGTACAAACATTGCTTGCAGCAAAGATCAGCATTGCTAATCCCTACTTATTTTTGTCAATTCATTTAGCCTGAGAGAAACTGGAAACATCTGTGAAAACATGCTCTTTTTTATTCCATCAAAGTAAGGATAAAAGGACAGGGCACAGAAATTACATTTAGAGCATCCTTTAATTATCCATAAAGAAAGCTGAAATCTGTCTGTGTTTTAGTAATTGCAAAATTTTTTTGTGGGAAATAAAGAAAGCATAAGTGATCTAGCAGAAGATGAAGTGAGAACATAGTTAAATAATAAGTCTAAATGAATAACATACAAATAAAATAAAATGAAAAGGCAATCATCCAGATATTTCCTAAGTTTCTAATGTGACTAAGAAGCCTGGAAAATGACCAAAGACAGAATACACATCCATAGTCCCTGATGGTTGCTTTGTTCCCTATAAAAATTTCTGTGTAAACACATTATTGACACCCTTGCAAAATATTTTTATGAATTGTCTTTTTGAGGATTGCATCCAAGACAGAAAACCTCTGGCTGATGAGGCTGCACTATTTAGCTCCAGAAAAGTTTATAAAAAACAAGTATTTACTATTCATGCTTTATGTAAGAGTTGGTCAAAATCATATAAGGCTAAAATAAGATTAACTGGTTTGACCTGAAGAAAGGGATTAGATAGAGTCCCATAATATGACCAAATCCATTTTATTTGTAGACAAGAAGACCTCACAAGAACCAGCATTAATAGAAACCTATGAGATGAAATTTGCATAGGGAGAGCCAAAAAAAATAGTGATATATATACTTTGAGGTATTGAATGTTTTGGGTTATTGCAACGAGATGTGGAGAACTTGAGGAAGAACAGCAGGAAAAACAAACAAGTTAGGTCTAAAGCCACACAATGTCAAAAGTTGTTTCTGACATCTGAAATACTGGAACATTTTCTTGCCATTTTTGTCCCAGCCCAAAGAGACAACAGAGAATTCAAATCAGTGAATAAAATATTACACAGAATAATTTAATTGACATTCAACTTAGCAATTTAATAAGCAGCTAGACTTCTGAATAGTATAAAAAATGAATCTGGTTTAGTTTCATCTGAAATGTTTTACTGTTTGCATATGAAACTTGCATATTGAAAAAATGGGGATATTAAGAAGCACTGTTTTCACATTGAAATATTATAAGAGACTATCACATGTTATCCATGTCTTAGATATGACTAATGAGAAGACAATTGCCCACATTTGTCATAGCAGGAGTTAAGCCTGATAAAATCAGAGCAGACAAGAAAACTTGAGCTTGCAGAACTTGTGGGTCAGAGGGGGCAGACTGTGAAGGAAAGATGTGCAGGGAATGATGCCCACTGCCAGAGGTTAGAGAACATGTGGTGGCTGTGGTTTGATAATGACTGATGGATGTGGTAGCATGCATTTTACCAGGCTGTGCAACAACTGTAAAAAATGCAAGAAGGTTTGCAGTGTGTGGTTTCCGTGAGTTGTATTTACCATCCATTGTCATGTTATTCCAGAATACTTTTTGCAATCCAATGCAAATGTTTAGTAGTTTAAGATAGTTTAAGTAACACAATATAACTTTTGGTTTGTTTATATATATGTAAGTGTACATTACTTTGTAATGAGACACAGTGTGTGTTCCTCAACATTTTCATTTGTTTTCTATGGCAGGCTATGTGACTCTCCCAGAAGCCTGAAATCTGACCTACCTTTTAAGGATTTCATAATTAATCTGCCTTTTGTTTTTGTTCAGACAGATGTATATTTCCTAAACCATATTAGAAAAAGTAACATTAGTTATCCTGTTGCCTGTGTAACTGGTCCGACTTCGGGATGATAAGCTTTTATGGACATACCCATACTTGTTTAATAGCTTGTCTATGTGGATAATATGCAGTTAAACACCATAGACATGGTATGCATTAAATTACACAGGCTTTATATACTAACAGAGTCCCCATAAGTATTCACAGTTTGAAAAACTTGAGAATTTATTTTACTGGGATTGCCAGCAGGAAAGGATACGTTTTTTACCCCCAGCCCTTTTAAGAATTATGGAAGAGATTAATCCGTTGTTCTCCACTAGTCCTCCAACAGGATGATGATTTCAGACCCTGGTTTCAGCTGTCAGGACTAGAGGAAATGTTTTTCTTTTGGGGATTATAGGACCCTCTTCAGGGCTGGATGTGGAGTTGGAAATAGTAGTTGCCACAGATTCATCAGCAGATTTATTGAAACGTTTTGTGTCTAAGAAAATTTTGATGTCTCTTTATAAAGAAACAAAAAGTGAATAGCTGAAATAGTAGCTGAAATTAAAAAATTATCTAGTCTGGGGAAGAAGAAACTGCAGTTTTGCTTGAAGTTATATTATGCTGCACTTTTAATTCTGTGCACTTGAACATGGTTGCAGACATCTGCGTTGGTTCTCATGTATGGAAATTAGCTTTTACAGACCTTTAAAGAAATCAGAGATCTGTTGCGAAACACGGTAAATTTGAACCATGTCAGATTTGGTTTTACATTCAAATAAGCAACACTCGAATAAGTATTTCTCAGAGCTAGGACCACCTCCAATAGAAGACAATGGCATGTTGCTTCCTTCAGTTTTAAGAATTTATGGCTAAGATAATCTACTGTAAGTAAATTTAAATGCTCGTCAAATTATGTGGGAGTGTACTCGTTCTGACTGGGATGGAGTTACCCTTCTCTATGAATGCCTTCATAGTGTTGCGTTTTGTATTTGTAGCTAGAAAGATGTTGATAACATACCAGTGTTTTGGCTACTGCTGAGCAGTGCTCGCACAGCATCAGGGCTGTCTCTCCAAACCATCACTCCTGCAAAGGCCAGTAGACTGGGAGGTGGGCACGATCTTGGGAGGGGACATAGCCAGGACAGCTGACCCAAACCAACCAAAGGGATATTCCATACCATACGACATTGTGCTCAGCAATAAAAGCTGCGTTTGTCTTCCAGAGCAACTGCTACGTACTGAAGACCTGCTTCCCAGGAATGGGCTGGACATCACCTGCTGATGAGAAAAAAACCTTTTTGTTTTCCTTTGCTACCATGCATGACCTTTGCTTTTTCTTTATTAAACTGCCTTCGTATTGACCCACAAGTTCGTCTTCATCTTATTTTCTACCCTCTGTCATGCTGAGGAAAGGGAGTGACAGAACGACTTGGTGAGCACCTGGTGGACAGCCAAGGTGAACTCAACACGAAGGTTTAAGGAAGATCTAGTAAATGCAGGCTGAAAATACAGAAAATTACATCCTCAATGTCATATCTCATCACTATCAGGATATTAGAGAAAGTGGACTGAAAACAGGACACTATTTTCCTTTCTTGGTCCCCCAAAACTCCTTATTTCCTTTTGAGAATCAAGGAAAGCAGAACTGTGCATTTTTCAAGTTATCTGCTAGCCAAAAGTATTTCCTAAAGCATAACGTCTTCTCCTCCCTACCCCCAAGGCAGAATCCCAGGCCAAAACACATTTTCTCTTTTTGCAGCTTGGTTAGACAGGATAAATGAACTTCTCCCTAGTCTTAGATTTTCTTGTGGAATCCTCTTTATCCACACCTCAATCTTTGCAATTCTTTAGGACTTCTATACATCTTGTACATTTTTAAATCCTTTAAATTACTGTTTAGAAGAAATGTGCTTAAGCCATATCTCTACATAAACTTGGGGTTGAAAAACTGTTATAAATTATTTATCTGGTTTTACATTCATATATTTTTAGCTAAAAAGGAAAACTGCAGTGATTCTTAAAGTATACCATAAGCTTCATGTAAAGATTGTCATTTGTAGTCATTCTAGGACAATTTTCACCCTCCCTAGGTATCTGAGTAGTTCAGTAAGCATCCTTTAGAGGCAGGAGTAAAATATGTAAAACAAATCCATGATAGATCAACTGTTTGATAAGGATTAGCATTTGCTGTATGCCTTTGAATTGTGTAAGCACCTAATATCTCCTCTTTTCAAATGCAGCTAGACCAATTAAAGGAGATAAACCTTTCACTCAGTTTTTCAGATTGCCATATTTATCATCTCTTAATCCCATGGTAGAGGTTGTCAAATTCATCTGCACAATTGTATTTAGTTTCTTATAAACTTATAAATTTAGTAATCATCATATACTCAGGGTTGTTCGGAAAGGATCCCAAAAATGTTGCCACAAAACCTCTCTGGCGTTCTTATCCTCTTTGTGTCCTTAGGGCTGTCAAATTCCTCATTTTCAGAGTTGCATAATTATGGTCCTTGCTATTTCATATAAGAGCTGTGATATGTCATGTCCCGTGAAAAGTCAAACAGTGGAACAAAGCTCCAAAATCCATCTTATGTGTCAGTCTACACAGCAAAGTGGAACATCACAGAGATACCTGGCTAGCGCAGAGCAGTCTCACTCAGTCAGTGCTACAGAGCCATGCCCATGTCTATGGTATTGCTTCCAGAGAAATTAGTTCGGCTGAGAAAAGACATGCCATGGCTAACACAGAATATCACATTGAATGACTATGCCATTTCCTCTTGATGACAATGTTTTTAGAGTTAGCTTAGATAATGTCTTCATAGAGTTCTATGTCTTCACAGAGTTCTGTCTTGCAGTACTTAAAAGTATCTTCTAATTAAAAACTTAACAAATAATATATTTGCTTTGTGTAACAATTTTTCAGGTACTAGTATATGTCATCTTTTCCAGACACCTGTGGAGTTTGCATAAGTATACAGGGAGCATGCTGTAGTAATGTTTTCATGAGGAGAAAAAGCCTGCAACAGTTTTCTTGATATTCTTATAATTTTCAGTTATTCTTTTGAACCTTTAATACTATTAGCACTAGTAGTACCCTGGAAAACTAGAATCTTGAAGTCTCCTTGTTACTCGGAATAGATGTAGATTTAAAAAAAATCCCATCAAAATTAATCCTCTAGGCAAGAGGGACAGTGTCACTTTTAGACCCTGTATTTACGTGTTGCATGATAGCTGCATATTGGTGGTATTTTAAAGAGTCCACTATCTATTCTGAAGAGAATTGCACTGCATATGAAAAAAAGTAGAAACAGATATTAAAGAACTAATTTCACTGAGGTCTATGTACAAATCCCATTAAAATAAATGAAACCTCAATAGCTGTTGTATGTATTATTTTATTGTGCTCATATTTCTGTCTTGAGCAAAATCTAATACAGAAATATCTCACCTTTAATTTATTTTGGATATCAGGGAGCTCTTGGCAGCGTGGACTGTATATTCAGAAAACAAGAAAACAAGTGCAGCTGTCAATATGCAAACACAACAAAAGAAAATAGAATCTCTTCTACTTAATTGAAGTCTATACTTCTAAAGTTAAACCACTTTATTGGTTTTTGTTTCTGTCATATCCTTTTCCCTCACCTCTGAACACTATTCCAGCTTTAAATCTTTAGAGGGTTTGCTCTGAAGGTATGATTTTGTCACTAGCAGGGCTTTTTGCGCACATCCTACTAAAAATGCTTTGATCCACATAGATGACAACAGGCTTTATTCCTCTCTTCCATAAATCCAATAAATTCCAAGTCTGCGAGTAGTCATAAATAAATGCACATTTTAGTGTTTATATAGGGAAGCTGGTGTATTTAGAGAATGAGATTAACCAGAGTGGTCACAGAAAACTCTGCATAACAAATTCCATGCTCCCAGTAAAGGCCTAGATTTTTATGACATGGAAACAGCGACCTGACCAAAGCAAGGCTGTATTTCTCAGAAGGTAAGGAATAATGCTCCACTTTTTTTCCAAAATGTCAGACATCTATCAGCTGGAAATTACCCTAGTGAGCTATTCAGTAGATTCTCCTTCTAAAAGTTCAAATTTTCCTTTGCACCGAGTAATGAAAATTTAGAAAGTTAATCCAAAATGTTTTGTTGTAAAAAGAAAAAACTTGTCAATGCAGGGCTCTACTAAATGGATCTATTTAGGAAAGTAGATCTGTGTTTATATGCAAAGGCAACATTTAAAAAGATGAAACTTCCCTGTAAAAGTGAGAATATATTAAAATAGAACTTATGGCTTATATTGCCAGGATTTTATTCTTAAGAATTAGACATGAAATAAGATTTACAGGACCCCTGCTCTACTGAAAGAAAGAGAACTTATTGCAAAACTACTTACATAACAGATTTCAGGAGCACGGAAGATCACACTGATTTAAGAATAAATTTCGACCATATTTGATTAAAACCGATATCTAGCTCCCTACCTCTGGAAGCAAAGCATACAGGATCTAGACCTGAAAGGGAGCAAAGCTTTGTTAGTTTTGTAAATTCTTCTGTGTTGAATTAAGCTAATTCAATGCTTCCAAAGGCATGGATTTCACACCCTTAGGCTACTGAATCATTGCAGAGACCTCTCAGATCCCACTACAAGAAGTGATGGTGCAACACAGGCTGGTCATATTAGTGTTTGTCTGTGTATTTCCCATAATGGGTTCTTATTTAGTGTGCCTTGAAGATGTCATACAAGCAGGACTGCTTGTTGCAGCACCAGGATGAACGTTCAGAGCAGATATGTGTACATACTTAAAGGCACATTCTTCCACTTCTGTCCTTTTTAAAGGATATGTAACAAGTTCTGTTAAATGAATTAGGAATGCCTTATGGTATTTAAGATGTCTTCTGATTATCACTCTTTCATTTCTAGTGGTAAGCAAATTCTCATTTTAAACATTATAACAATACCAACAAAACTGCATTATTTTGTCTTCTTTAGCAGATGTCCCTAATTGATTAGTTACAGTTAGTTGTCAGCTGGGATATTCTGGCCAGAAATTCCTTATAATACATCCAAAATAATTTTCGTACTGGTAGACCGAGTTTAAATGGTTGTTCCTTCTATTGAACATGCCCACTTGACACCTGTTGGTCATGTAGAAAATCCGTGTACAAAAGCACAGATAAATTAATTTGAATTGTTGAACTTAATTATACCTAAATTATTTTATTAATGAAACTAATAATTCTATCATCATTTTTAGAAGTAATGGCAAATGTTAGATGGTAAATAGGCCATATGCTAATTAAATATCTCCTATTCCTAGAAAGAATTTTTTTTGTTTGTTTGTTTGGTTTGTTTTTCTGTCAAGATACGATCATGTTCTGTCTAGGACAGAAGTAGACAACAATATATCTTGGTAACAATGGCGAATAATCACCTGTGGTAGTAATATCAAGCCTAGAGGAAGAATTTTTTTCAATAGGAAGGGAGTTAATTAGGGAAAAAAAGTTTCAGTGCTGGGTTAACCTGATCACAGAAAAATAACACTTGAAAGATGTGTAAAATTACACATTACTCATGTGCTGAACCATAGGAGAAGCCAAGCAAAGGTGGTATTAAGCTGATTTTGTTTTCAGTTTTTCAAATAAATACGAACTCCCTCAAGAGATGTGAGCTGGAGTTATTTCTAGCATATGTATTCCACGTTTCATATAATCATAGAATCATAAAATTGTTTGGGTTGGAAGGGACCTTAAAGATCATCTAGTTCCAACCCCCCTGCCACAATCAGGGACGCCTTCCATTAGATCAGATTGCTCAAAGCCTCATCCAGCCTGGCCTTGAACTCTATCAGGGATGGGACATCCACAACTCCTCTGGGCAACCTGTTCCATTGTTTCACCACCCTCATTGTAAAAAATGTATCCCTTATATCTAATAAAAATCTCCCCTCTTTCAGTTTAAAGCCATTGCCCCTTGTCCTATCAACTAGAAAAAATCAGCTGCTTACAGCACCTTAGAGGGTCTGACACTGGTTCCTAGTTCCACAATTAGCTTGACGTCACTTCTAGCAACCTGACATGGTCAAGTGCAAAGAGATGTTCCATGGTGGTGGGATGCAGTTCAAAACTGCTTGAAAACATCAGTGTGAGGTTCTGCCCCAACCTAATTAACTGTGATGAGAAAAATTCAGTATTTTATTAGTCACATGTTGTTTGTTAGTGTATCAACACTTTGTCTTTGAAAGAATAAATTGATTGTCATCACAAGTGATAGAAAAGAGCTTTATGAGAATCTGATCCATAAAATTTCACTCCCTGGCATAAAAGCTGTGGGTCAGATACACAGTCACAGCTAAATAGTCTTTGTGTTAAGTGTACTTTTCTGTGTTTAGCTTCTGAGCACTCACTTATGACAAAATCCATCTGGAGCACAACACAAGGACGTTTCCAGCAACCATTAGATCATAAATTAATCTGTAAATAAGTTGCTGTTGTTTCTTTGTATCTATTTTTGCTATCTAATAACTGAGAAAGAAAACAATTCTAAGTGCATATGAAAGGGACATTTTGATTGCATGAGCATAACTGTTTTCCTTTTTTGGTTTATTTTAACTATAAGTAACTAAGGTATTTGATGTTGATGGGATTACTTGTGTGCAGCATTACTTTAGGGCATAAATCTTGGCAGGCTCTGCCCCTTACTGTCTTAGATAATAGCACTTGTAAATAACAGAAATAATAAGCTAGAAGGAAATAGCTTTTTTGTAGCAATTTCTGATTGTCATCTACCTCTTCAGCCATATTTGCTGTTCTCTCCACTGGATATTATAACACATCAAGTTTAGGTGGTCTTCTCTCAGCTGCGCATCATTAGCCTGCTCAAATCCTCAAATCCTGTCAAATGCTGATCCTTTTCCAAGCTTCTGGAACTAGGCTAACAAAGTTATTACTGATTACTTTCATTGCACATAGCTGAGAAACACTAGTGACAGATCAGTACTGACTGTTTAAATAATGTGTAAATACAGAAAAAAATATTGGCAACTTCTCAAGGCAGTGCCTATAAACACAGGAGTAGAGATGCGAGATCTAGACTGACAAATGAGTGATGATGTAGGCATCAACGCAAAGGAGAATTTTTAAGAGGAATTTAAAAGAGGAACAAGAAAGTAGTTTTGTGCATATTTACAGAGATCCCAAACTGGCCTTACTGTGCTGAATGAAGATAAGAATTGATCTTCTAAGATTAAAGGAGACAAGATAAGAGGAAGGGCACAGGCAATCATGGTCTTCAAGTAAGCTTTTAAATTGTTATATGAATAGCTACCTTTAATGAGAAAAAAGAGAGGGAGCATGTAGAAGGTTACAAACAGACACATGAAAAGAA
Source organism: Tauraco erythrolophus (assembly GCF_009769465.1). NCBI lineage: Eukaryota > Metazoa > Chordata > Aves > Musophagiformes > Musophagidae > Tauraco > Tauraco erythrolophus. The sequence goes on from NC_141468.1 coordinate 50,719,667, forward strand.
CAGAGAAACAGACTAAAGAAATTATCTTTGAATTAGCATTTTGCTTCTTTCCTTTTAAGCAACACAAGACTCTGTTTGTCATGGACAAAGAACAGGTCATTGAGCTCATTAAAAATGGCCTTCTTCTCCCAAGTGTATCCTCCAAGTGTATGCCTCCGAATTCCTTGGGGTCATTCTCTAAGTTCCTACTAACATCTCTGGAAATACTCTACCTGATACTCCTTCTCAAAAAAAGAGTGTCTCTAGGACAGTGTTAGCTTAATCACACTTCTTCTAGACCTCCTTTTAAGTAAACTGTCTGATCACAGGATTAATCCTACAAAGACATATGAGTGAAAAAGGAAATTGATAGTTTTAAAAGATTTTAAATATAACTTCTTACTTTAGGCAGAACATACAAGAATTTCTCTGTCTCTCTCTCTGTCTTTGTAGATATAAAAATATAGGAAAGATAAAAAAGTACTTTGTGCTGGTTTTGGCTGGGATAGCGCTAATTTTCTTCATAGTAGCTAGTATGGGGCTCTGCTTTAGATTTGTGCTGGACACAGTGTTGGTAACACAGGCATGTCTTCGTTACTGCTGCACAGTGCTCACACAGAGTCAAGGCCTTGTCTGCTTCTCACATCACCCCACCAGCGAGTAGGCTGAGGGTGCACAAGAAGCTGGGAGGGGACACAGTTGGGACAGCGGATCTCAACTGACCAACGGGATATTCCTTACTATATGATGTCATGCTCAGCATATAAAGCTGAAGGAAGAAGAGGGAAGAAGCTGAAGAGAGGCTGTTCAGAGTGATAGCATTTGTCTTCCCAAACAGCTGTTCTGCATGACAGAGCCCTGCTTTCCTGGAGATGCTGAACACCTGCCTACCAATGAGAAGTGGTGAATTAATTCCTTGTTTTACTTTGCTTGCTCGCATGGCTTTTGCTTTATCTATTAAACTCTCTTTATCTCAATCCACAAATTTTCTCACTTTTAATCTTTCGATTCTCTCCCCTGTCCAACCCGGGGGGAGTGAACGAGCAGCTGAGTGGTGCCTAGTTGCCTGCTGGGGTTAAACTATGACACACTTTCATACCTCAGTTTTCTAAGCAATACTGAACATGCTTTAGTCAGGCTGTCCTGAAAACAGTATTTCATACAAAATATGAGACTTCTTAAGTAGAAACTTCCACTTCTACCTACAAGCTTACATCCCAGTGTCTTTAACAACAGGATCTTTGTAGCAGTAGTCTTAGTTTCCCAGTCCCCTTTGAGATATACAATGTATTTTGTATATCAAACATTTTATTTTGTATATCAAATATTTTATTTTGTCACCAAATTTTACAGAGGCATCTCCTCAGGTTAGTCACTAATTTCAATTTTTCTGTAACTCAGTCAGTTATCCTTTCTGTCTTTCTAACAAGGCTTCATGCCGTTGTTGGGAGAAGTCAATGTTTTGGAGTTTTATTTTGTTCTATGGTGAAGATTTCCTAGGAAAAGAAGATGTCATGTGGGGCTCTTTCTGCTAACTATTTTCCGAACCGTATTTTTTCAGTATGAATGATAAGTCCATTACATCTCTCAGATAGAGAAAAAGTCAAATAATCCTTCCACTAAAAGTATCAAAATTTACAATAGCCTGTATCTCACTGGGTAATTTCCCAGCCAGCAGCAGGATCTTACAGGTTAAAGCAATATTTTGCCTTTCCTCTAGAGACATGCTTGTGTGTGGCTTGAAGTACTACATTGAATTTACTCAAACAGTAGACAGATATTTCAAATGCTTAGACTCGGAAAAATAAACTTCAGTTTCCATTTGGTTGGTGCTTCCGAAAAGCCACCTTCCCACAGTCACTGAAGAAGAAAGCACAGTTACTTTTCATATTTTTTTTTGAAAGGGCAGTGTTTCTGGCGCATCTTATTTGGATTGGCTGAAACAAGTGTATGCATATGACAAGTACATAATCAAAGGCACTCTGTTATCAGATGTCACCACAGGGATATTGCAAGTGATATGCATCAGTCTGGTCAACATCGCTATCATTCTTTAAAGCATTTCAAAATGACAAAATCTAACAATCAGGTGATTTACATCAGGTATTATAACCTGCTGTAAGAAAGATAAATAAATGCTAGAAATCCCATTTGTTAACTTTGTGTTTCCATTATTTTCTTGTTCATCTTTTATTCTATACTGTGTCCTACGATTTCTGTCTTGTCAGAAAAAATGTGGAGATAGAAATGATATTCAAAGACATTTATGCAATATCAACTTGAATAGTGAACTCTTTTAAAGATGTTAGATGTTCTAATATCTGTTTCTTAAGCAATTACTAGGATGATACTCTGCGTTAATGAGACTCATTTGACAGATTAATTAAAAAAAAAAGCCTTTCTTTGTTATATAATCCCCACTTCGTCAGAACTTGAATGCTGACAGAAATTTAACCCTACAAAGTACTATGAAGACTGAATGAAAAAGAATCACTGGTAAATATTAAATTTTGGTAAAAATAATAGTTTTGGTTGAAATCCCTGTGCAAATTTCAGTTATCATGTATTTTCTTGTATATTGCTATGAAATTGAAAACCTTTTTGCTCATTTTTCCACACACTCTTAAAACAAAAAAAAAGGAAGCTCGCAGAAGAGAGTAGTTTAACTCTGAGCTTCATTTAACAGTTAGCTGCCACAGGGGCCAAATTTAAATACTTTTTCCCTGACACTTGATTTTTTCGTAACATTACTTTTTAGCTGAAAACAATAGCTAGATTGATTTAAAAATCACTTAATCAACAGTTAGTCAATGTCTGTTTGTTTCATATAGACTCTGTCATTTCAACTTTTGGCTAAATTGAATTTTGTAGAATTTAGGATAATTCGTGATTTTGTAGAATTCAGTACAAAAATAGCTCAGATTAACCAAATTCTAAGGCTTTGAGACTGGTTGGATACTAGATCTTGGTAATGAGTCAAGTTGCATTATTCTAAGTTGTTCTAAACAAATAATAGCTTTAGTGTCTGCATTAGGAAGGTGATAGGAGTTATATATGGTTAAGGCATCCAGAAGACGAAGAGTTAAAAGTAGGGAGAATGAGCACCGATTGCTACATAGGGGCAGGGGACGTGATGGCAAAAGACATGGAAAAAGCTGATGTACACAATGTCTTCTCTGCTTCAGCCTTCACTGGTTAGACTTGTCTTTAGCAATTCCAGAACTCTGAGACTCATGGGAAAAATTTGGAACAAGTAAGACATACCCTTTGTAACAGAGGTTCAGACTAGGGAACATACAACAAACTGGACGTACACAAATCTGTGGCACCTGATAAGATGTATCCATAAGTACTGAGGAAGCTGGCTGATGTCACTGTGATGTTCTTCTTGATCGTTTTAGATCACTTCTACCTTTAGAAAGGGCAATAAGAAGGACTCAGGGAACCACAGACTGGTCAGCCTCATCTCAATACCTGGAGAAGGAAATGGAGATAAATCCTTCTTGAAACCATTTCCAAACACGAAGGACAGAAAGGTGATGGGGACTAGCCATCATACAATTATGAAGGGAACATCATACCTGACCATCTGATAGACTTCTGTGATGGAGATGTCTGGCTTGGTGGATGAGGGGAGGGCAGTGGATGTTGTTTCTCTCGACTTTAGCAAGGCTTTTGACACTATCTCCATTAACATCTTTATAGAAAAAATTATTAAATACAGGCTAGGCAAATAGTCAGTGAGGTGGACTGAAAACTGACTGAGCTGCTGGGCATAGAATTGTTATCAGCAGTACAAATTCCAGTTAGAAGACAGTCACTAATGGTATACTTCCGGGATCAATACTGGGACAAACTGTGTTTAATATCTTCATTCATAACCAGGATGAAGGAATAGAGTATACCCTCAGCAGATTTGCAGATGGTACAAAACAGGGAGCAATGGCTAACATACCAGTGGGTCATACTACTTTCCAGAGGGACCTAGACAGACTGGAGAAACGGGCCAACATGAATCCCAGGCAGTTCAACAAGGACAAGCGCAAAGTCCTGCACTTTGGGAGGAATAACCCCAGGCACCTGTACAAACTGAGGTCGATGAGCTAGAAGGCAGGTCTACAGAGAAGGAATTTGGTGTTCTGTGGACAATGCGGAAACCATGAGCCAGCAATGTGCCCTTGCAGGAAAGAATGCCAAAAGCCTCCTGAGCTGCTTTAGGATGAGTGTTTCCTGCAGGTCAAGGGAGGTGATCCTTCCCCTCTACTCAGCACTAGTAAGGCTACATCTGGAGATCTGGGCCCAGTGCTGGGTTCCCCAGTACAAGAAAGTTATGAACTTGCTAAAGTGAGTCTGCTGCAGAGCCATAAATATGACCAAGGGACCGCAGCATTTGACGTATGAGAAGAGACTGGGACTGTTGGGATTGGTCAGCCTGCAGAAGAGAAGGCTCAGGAAGATCTTATCCATGTGTACAAATATGTGAGAAGGGAATGAAGAAGAGGGAGCCACTGACAGGACAAGAGGGAGCCACTGACAGGACAAGAGTCAATGGGCACAGATTAAAACACAAGAAATTCCATCCGAAGACAAGAAAGCACTTTTTTACTGTGCAGGTTGTTAAATGCTGGACCAGGTGTCCCGGAGAGGTTAAGGAGTCACCATCCTTGGAGATACTCAGAACTGGACTAGATATGGTCCTGGGCAACCTGCTCAGGTTGTGCTTGAGCAGAGGGATTAGACTAGATGTTCTCCAGAGGTCCTTGCCAACCTCAACCATTCTGTAATTCTGAGATTTTCTGATTCTATATGTCAAAACTATCTTAATCTTTGAGTTATTTTCAACAGTGTTTAAAATTATTTGAAAAATCTCTTCTGGCATTATGACTGGTGTGGGAGGAAGTTTAAAACAGGAAAAATGTTCTGGCAGTAGTCTTCATTTGCTTGTTTATACTAGCTAGTATTTTGTTTATTTTCTCCTTTTCTCCATAATTTCTATCTTAGGAGACAAAAGGATTTACAATTCAGTGTATTTAGATTGCAAAAGTTTACTAAGATATCCTTTGACCCTAGTATGCCTATAGGAATATTGGAAAAAGTAGTTAAAATGTAGATATTAGGACTATATGAATAGATTTTAAAAGCTAAAGATACAGACATATCTTTATCTAAAGTTGCATGTGATTTCTTGTTTTGCAGGAAGGATTTGTTCAATTTATGCTAGAATTATTTTGGATATGCACAACATTTATTCAAACCATATAACAGCATGTTCTCTTGATATATGGTGAATTCAAGTATAGACAGTTAAAAAATGAAGTCTATAATTATTTGTGTATATGTCTATCTGTGTGTGCCTGTGTATGCTTCATAACAAAAAATGAGAAACTGAATATCATATGTATTTTAATGGCTATAAATATTTAAGGTTACATTTTGCAGCGCAACAGGTAGCTGCATCTAGACCAAGAGGCTCATCTTTTCATGTAAAAGAAGCAGTGAGAAAGCTGAAATATGACTCTTTTTAGAAGATTAAAAAAAAAAAAAGATACAGGGAAAAATACAATGATAGTAGTATTTGAAAGGCTAGTTTATGGTTTAAGCAATCTACAAATACCAACAAGTTGATACCTCTTACTGTTGGAATCGTATAAAATAACTACAAAAATAAACAGAACCATCAATGATTTTTACTGTTTGGTGCACACAAAGAAAAAAATAATTAAATAATCTTGTAATCAATGACAACAAACTTATAGTAATACCACCACCAAATAATCAACACAGGTTTCTACCGGAAAGTAAAAAGGTCTTATTCATTACATACATTAAAATGGCAAAGTCTTCAAAGGAGCGATAGTATATGTGCTCTACCAATAACTTATTAAGAACAGGTTGCCCAGAGAAGTTGTAGGTGCCCCATCTCTGGAAGTGTTCAAGGCCAAGTTGGATGAGGCTTTGGGCAACTTGGTGTGGTGGAGAGTTTCCCTGCCCATGGCAGGGGGCTTGGAACTAGATGATCTTTGAGGTCCCTTCCAACCCTAACCATTCTATGATTGATTCTATGATTCTAAGTTTCTCACTTGATAGAATAGCTTGGAGCAGGAGGGTCTAGGCTGCTACCACAGAAAAGATGCAAAACCATTCAGGAGTGGGAGACATTTTTTTATGCTTGAATTAAGTTTATTTATGTAGCTAAAATGTGACAATATGAATCATCGGTTTATAAGACACTTACCTTTACGGGTAAACAGTAGCCAAAGTCCCAACTGCTTCCAAAATTGATCAACCTTTGGGTAGAGATTTTCCAATGGGTCTTTCTTTCTATTATCATTTATTTTCACACATTTCTGTAAGAAGATGCAAATTATAGATAAGTTACTCAACTATATTAGCTTTCAGCAAATAAATCCTTTATAGTTCACTGAATTAAAGGTTAAAAGGAAAACATTCATAATCTAACTTGAATGTCATAAGGAGTTGCATTTGGTGTACTAATTTGTATTTCATTAAGCCATATCAGTGTACAGTAATAAAGATTTTTCAGAAAGTCATGAAATATTTGTTTGAAGACATCTCTTGGATAACTGCTGAAAACGTGTGTCTTATTTCTTGTTTAGATTTCTGACTTGAGCTTTCAAACTCTACCTTTTGTTGTGTCTTCTTCATTAAAATAAAAACCACTAGTTGTTATCTTCTCTCTAAAGGTATTTGTACACAGTAATCTCTTAATCTTCTTTTGAAAAACTGGACAGACTGGGCTTTTTGTTACCCTTCCTATTATGCATTTTTTTTCAGTACTTGGATTTTTTTACCTCTGCATCTTCCCTAAAAGAGATGCAATTAAAAAATTACAGACTAAAGCTAGAAAGAATATGTCAGCACCTCAATAAGGGTATATACAGATGTAAAATATACTTTATTTATGCTATAGTGGAGTGCAAGATGAAAATGTATTGTCCATGAAAGTGTACTGATAGACTTTCAGGAATTAGAGAGCAGAATATAATTATTATAATCCCAAATCTGATCTGGTAATTTCATTTCATTACTGATATCACATGAGCTATTGGTTTGTCTACTACCTAACTACCTCTAAAAAATTCACAACTTGTTTAATTTTCCTTCAAGACAGTTTAATTTGCAATTTCTCTTACCTTTGGGAAATTGAACTTTTTGAAGAACTAAGTGTATACGTTATTTGTTGAGATGCTTCTGTTTTACAGTATTGGAGGCAATAAATTTGTGATGATTTTTTTCTTACAGCAGAAGCTGCAGTTCAAGAATTAGTCGGTAACCATCACAAAGAGTTCATAACAGTGTGAGGGATGTAACAGTGTCTTTCAGACATGAGCAGCAAGAATCAGTCAAAGCCTGTCTGTCACACAGAAAGACTTGCCAGAATAATCACTTCTGTTACGTGGGCTCCACCAGCTTTCTGAAAGTCAATCATAATAGACTTAGAAGTCCACTGTAAGTAACCTAAATGCTGTATAGTAAGAAAAATCACAATTGGAGAAAGAAATGAGGACCAGAAAAGATAATTGTTGAGGCTGAGACAGGAGGTGTAACAGCAGAGTCCTAACAGAGCTAAAGCTCGCAAAGAATGATGTGGAACCCTGAGGCTTTCATATCTGGATGGAATTGACTGAGGAGGGGACACTGGCAAAGGGGAAATATAACCCCATCTTCAAAAAGGGAAAAAAAGAAGACCCAGGGAACTACAGGCCAGTCAGTCTCACCTCTGTGCCCGGCAAGATCATGGAGCAGATCCTCCTGATGACTATGCTAAGGCACATAGAAAATAAGGAGGTGATTGGTGACAGCCAACACGGCTTCACTAAGGGCAAATTCTGTCAGACTAATTTGGTGGCCTTCTATGATGAGGTTACAGCATTGATGGATAAGGGAAGAGCAACTGACATTGTCTACCTGGACTTGTCCAAAGCATTTGATACTGTCCCACATGACATCCTTGTCTCTAAACTGGAGAGACATGGATTTGACAGATGGACCACTCGGTGGATAAGGAATTGTCTGGATGGTCACACTCAAAGAGTTGTGGTCAGCGGTTCAATGTCCAAGTGGGGGCCAGTGACGCGTGGTGTTCCTCAGGGGTCAGTACTGGGGCCAGTGCTATTTAATATCTTTGTTGACGACATGGATGCACCCTCAGCAAGTTTGCTGACAACACCAAGCTGTGTGGTGTTGTGGACACGCTGGAGGGAAGGGATGCCATCCAGAGGGACCTTGACAGGCTGGAGAGATGGGCCTGTGAGAACCTCATGAAGTTCAACAAGGCCAAGTGCAAGGTCCTTCACATGGTTTGGGGCAATCCCAAGCACAAGCACAGCCTGGGCGGAGAATGGGTTGAGAGCAGCCCTGAGGAAAAGGACTTGAGAGTGTTGATGGATGAGAAGCTCAACACGAGCCGGCAATGTGGGCTTGCAACCCGGAAAGTCAAGCGTGTCCTGGGCTGCATGAAAAGAAACATGGCCAGCAGGTCGAAGAAGGTGATTCTGCCCCTCTACTCTGCTCTTGAAAGACCCCACCTGGAATACTGCATTCAGCTCTGGAGTCCGCAACACAAGAAGGACATGGAGCTGTTGGAGTGAGTCCAGAGGAGGACCATGAAGATGACCCAAGGGCTCGAGCACCTCTGCTATGAAGATGGGCTGAGAGAGCTGAGGCTATTGAGTCTTGAGAAGAGAAGGCTCCGGGATGATCTTATAGCAGCCTTCCAGTACTTAAAGGGGGCCTACAGGAAAGCTGGAGAGGGACTTTTTACAATGGCGGGTAGTGATAGGACAAGGAGCAATGGCTTTAAACTGAAAGAGGGTAGATTTGGATTAGATACAAGGAAGAAATATTTCACTCTGGGGGTGGTGAGGCACTGGAACAGATTGCCCAGAGAGGTTGTGCATGCCCCATCCCTGGAAGAGTTCAAGGCCAGGTTGGATGAGGCTTTGGGCAAGCTGGTTTAGTGAAGGGTGTCCCTGCCCATGGCAGGGGGGTGGGAACTAGATGATCTTTGAAGTCCCTTCCAACCCAAACCATTCTATGATTCTATGATTCTATGACTGTCAAAAGAAAGAGATTTTCTTCTCTGCCAACAGACCTGAAACAACCAGAGAAAACAACAATCTTGCAAATGAGAGTCACAATTTGGCAAGAAGCTACATTTAGCTAGGAAATAGATACATTTATCTAGGGAATAGATTTAACTGAGAATAGCAGGTGGGTGCGTCTCTTAGAACAGCTCTCATTAGTCTTAGGCTTATAGTTGGAAAAGTAACTGTGATACACTGGCTGATTTTGTTTTACAAAAGATCCAATAGGTTTTTGAATCAGTTTTTCCAGGCAACAGACTAGATTACTGTAATATGTAGCTTTTTCTAAGTCTAAACCTGGCATATGTATATCAACTGGCAAGAACTCACCCACCACCTCATGCTCAAGCATTTCTCCTCAGAACCTATGAAATGCATGCAAAGTTGTTTATGTAGCATCCCAACACTTCCCGTAGAAGTATGACTGAATGTCCCACCTAACAAGAAACTTCTTTCTAACCGGTGATGAAACTCTTGGCTCCTTTCCAGACTTTCTGCTTTTTTGTTTTGTCTGGTGGAGAGAGTAGGGGGAACTCCATAAAAATGTTGTTGATTTTTTTCTTTCAAGTTGACCTTTATACTTAAATAATTTAATATAGCATTTATTCTAATGTAGATCATCATTAATGGAGACAAGGCAAAGGATTTCATAATGTCTTATCTAGCCTTTCTCTCTTTGTTCCAGAGAAACACCACGTAATGCAGAGTGCATTAAAGCACCAAAACATGTCTTGTGTTTGGTGATTTCTCCCTTTCTTTCCCTCTTTACTGCCTGTTTAAGAGAACTTACTGTCTTGCAGCTTTAATCAACTCCAGGAGTCTGCAAGAATATCCTTATGCTTTTTTTTTTTCTTTTTTTAACTTGATCCTCACATACAGTATGAGAAAGTCCTAGATTTGCCAAAACTTTGAGGTAGAATTGTGTTCCTTACACAAGGACAGAAAAAACCCCAACATAACCAGTGCCTTAAGTTTGGTTTTACTGTAAGACAAAATATGAAACATCCACAAGGTAGTTATTTACAAAGAAAAACCTCAAATCTCCCAGGAAAAGGAGACTGAAATCAAAAGTTTGAAACAAACCAGTACCCTGTCAGTTATGCCGTTGCAAGAATGCTTCCTTGTCTTCAACTTTGCTGTCCATTCCAGCAACTTTCAGTAGCTTTGTGGATTTCCACAAACTCCACATGGTTTCTTCTGGGTCTCCTGCTTTCTTTTGCTTCTGAGTCTTGATATTGGACCTACTTCTTCCTTCAGAAAGGCCCCTTGCTCCTTTCAGGAGCACAACTCCTGTTTATCTCAATGCCTCATGCTCCCATTCTACTCTCTGTCCCTGCCTGCTTGTCCTGTCCTGGTGTCCAAGGGCTTCTCTGCACTTGGATATGCTTAGCTGGTCTCAGGGGAGGAACAAACTCCTCTTCTCTCTTTCTTGATAGAAAAGACGGCACCAAAAGCATGGTAGCCAGGTCAGGGAGTCTGTTGCCCATAGCCTTGTTCCAAAACTGACAATTTGAATTTACATGGTACAGGATTGCGTCAGTTGTCACACACAGGCTGAAAGAACATTGTGGTTGGATCAGGTTTCAGTCACTCTGAAAACAAGAAGGGAGAACACAAAAAGTAGATTCTAACTGATATTTCTGAAGATGAATACAAACTCGTACAGACATAAAGGGACGCAGTCAAAAAATTCCAAGGTGTGGAATGAACAAGAGACATAAGAGTTAATATTGACTCAGAGAAGAAACTTTGTTCCTGAGGCAAGCTAGAGAGCTATTATCTTGACTTGACCATGTGCTTCATGTTCTCTTTTTCACTTAAAAAAGTCAATGGTAGTCAGCCAATTGGTACAGCTGCAGCAAAGAAAAAAGTGTTTGCACTGCTTCAGTAAGGGGAAAATGGGTTATGGAATAGCTGGATGAGTTGCAAATACTTTGAAGGCCTAACAGAGTCATCCAAATGTATCTAATAAAAGCAAGGAACTAGTGATCTCTAGGCGAGTCCATTTAATTTCAGTTTCAAAACAAACAAACCCACCTGTTGAAACAAAAAAATGCAAAGATTATCTAAGCAAATAGAACATAACAAGGAGATAAGTAACAATCAAGATGGACTTCTCCAAATATGCTACTTTTTAACAGAAATTGCTCCTCTACTTTGGCTAGGTAGCTAACTTTTTTGGAAGAGGAGATAGTATCTGTCTTGGCCAGTACTACTTAAAAGGCACTCTCATGAGGAAGCTAGGGAAATGACAACTGGCTGAAGCAGTTGCACAACTGATTGGAAGCATATATCCAGAGAAACAGTCATTCATGTTTCACTGTCAGACTAGCAGATAAATAAAGTAGGTTTCTATGGGAATCTCTCCTGCACCTATGAGTGTTCGACACTTCTGTTAGTGACTTGGATGAATGGTTGCACGCGGTTTTGAGGCAAATTCAGAACGCGTGATCATCTTGACAAACCAAAGAAATGGTCTGATGCCAACATGCTGCAAGTCAGTAGGATAAATGCAAAAATCTATCTTTACATAGAAATATTTGTCTGTACAAATATAGCTTGAGGGAGGATGCACAAATACTTCAGAGTAGCATGCACAGTTATAGTAACTCTCATGCCAAAAATGAGGTAAATCTCTCATATTGTTATAAAAAAGACAAAAGTCATACATTAATAAATAAATTAGAGTATTTTCTGTGAAATGCATGAAGTAGATCTGTGCTATCTGGTGCTTTATGACTGAAGTTTTGAAAATGAGCTGCGGTGAATTCTTGAAAGAAAATGGTATATTTAATCCAGAGAAACCAGTATATTTAATCCAGAGAAAAATATGTAGAAGGAAGCAGTAAAAAATAGAAAAAAAAATATTTTTTTTTAAATGTAAATTACAGTAAGAGTAGATACCAAGAAAAAATCTCCAATAAAAAAAAAAATGAGATGCTGGAAAGTTTACCTTGTGTTGTTAATTTTCTATGGCTGGAAGATATTAAAGGAAGGTTGGACAAGTGTTTGACATAGCTGACTCTACCTTTGGCTGCGGAAGATGGCTTACATGAAGGTGAGGAATAATTAGATAACTGCGCTGCTTTCTTTTCCCACCCACTCCATCGATAATAAAAAGTTGAGTTGGAAAAAATGTCTGTAAATATCATGGCTTCTCACTACTTGAATCCATTTTGTGCAATAACATTGCAGGTCTTTCTACCCCCTACCCTCCACCCCCCAACCCCCCCCCCCCCCCCCGCCAAGATCTTACTTCGAAATACTCTGCAGATATTTAATTTGAAGATTGAAAGGGGAAGCAGTTCTTTGAGCACAGACTATCACCTGCTATCCTGAAGGATTTATATACACAATAGACTGTAATGTCTAATTACAATTTTATGATAGTTGATACTTGATCACAGAGCTCTGATTTGACTACTTAAATGATGTTTCTAGATAAACATGGTATAAATGGGAAGTCAGTCTCAAAAGAGACTTTCTAAAGTCACCAGGCTCCAGCTAGCCACTCTAGCAAAGAGCAATGCCGAACAAGGAGGCAATTTTATAATAATTTTAACTTCAAGATAGGCTTTTTTTGTTTGTTTTGGCTGTAATAACCCCAGTTGCTTTTAACATAAATTAGGTGCAGTTCATTAAATTAACTTGTTAGCAGATTTTCAAACAGTTAGGTCAGCTGGAACAGGTCAACTAAAAAATATAAGTTACTATTTCTGATTTGGTTCAAAATCTCATGTTCTGTAAGCCATCCAAAGCTGAACAAAAAAATATCTAGCAATGAAAAGAATATAATAATTTTATAGGGAGAAAATAATGAAGGTATATGAAAAAGACTGGATTTTTAGAAAACAAGGTTTTTAACATAACAGGGAATCAGGGATGTATTGTTATTGGTCATACACTCAGGCCTGGTTCTGCTGTCAATTTATGAGTTTTGGCCATTCTAATAAATACCTTTGTAATATTTTTTTTTTTTCTGCTGAACAGTAACTCATATTCCAGCAAGGTTTCCATTTTATAATATCACATTGAAGACCTTCCTAATCTATTAATTTCTTATTAATATTTATTTTCGTAAATAATTTTACTGGAGCATATTGTTAATTAAGCCAATATGACAATAAGTATCATTGGTTTATTGCTAATTATATCATACATGTCTCTAGTGAATACCTTTTGATCTCATCTTACTCTAAACCAAGATTCAGTTTCATTCTAAAAATGCCTTCATGTATTAATGATTAAACTTTAACTCCTCTAGAGTGCAATAAGAACTGAAAAAGTGATATTTAGCATAAAATTTATAGAACAGCTTCTTGTAACATCAGGGAAGCAATAAAAGAACACTGCTTACAAAGCAATCTATGTACCATTCTTCTACTTAAAAGCACCCATGGGGACTGTTAAATAATAATATAGTACTAGGCATTCATCGTACTGGATTCCCAGTAGAGACAATTACCCTTTTGTTTCCATCGGAAAGTAAATTAGTCTTTGTGGAGATGAGTCTTAGGCCTTAGTTATGTTCCCATGTCTGATGCAACTTTGGAATAAGCAGCAGAAGAGTATGAGTGGCTTTGGTACAACACTACAGTCATTGATTGGGAAGCAAAGGCTTCCTGACCTGCTTCACTGAGAGTAGTCAAAATCACTAACAGAAACGGCTTTATAACATCTCATACCTTACTATTCTGTTCTGCTCTATCTCTTCATCTTGTTTTTCATACTAATATTTTTGATCAATCCTTAGGTTTCGTTTCTTGAAAATAAAAATATTTGGGGGTTTCACAGTGTCATTGAAAACCAGGATGTCCTATAATCAGGATACCTTCGAAATCAAAGGTAAGAGACAAATTCTTCTGACCTACTGTCCATTGCCTTAGCACCTAGAGCTCTGTATAGTCTCTTTCACTGTTATGTGGACTTTCAGCATGTGCACTCACAGTCACAGAGGGAAGAGGTGTGGGTCAACAGAAACAACTGCCCATTTCTTACATAAGAAGTGACATGGCACACCTTGACTGTAGGCTTCTCATCTTTACTAGGAAGTATTCTTGGCTGGGATTTTCTCGAACACATCTGAGGTACCTGTTTAGTTTTGCAAGGAAATATTCATTCAACCAGAGAAAATTTAAGAAAAAGTATTAAAATATTAATTGGAGCAGATGTTGGAGTCCAGTTCTTCTCATTCCCAGGTGAATGCCCTAGGAGCTTGCTCCTTCTTACATTCTCTTGTCTCATGAATATTTATTTCTACTATGTAAAGTGAAGCAGCTTAAATGGGTGATAATGAGAAATCTGATTCCTGAACATATAACGACCACAATTTTCACCCAAGATGGTAGACACAGTCCAAGCAAATGAGTTCTCTCGGAAATGGGTGTTCTGAAAGGGCAGAAGATGAAAATGTAAATTTTAATAGTTAAATCTACAGAGCAGTGAGGGAAAGGAGTAGGAAGCAGCCCTGGGCAGGGTACAGGAAAGTAAGGAAGCAGAAACAGTCACTCTGGGATGATAGTGGATGGAAGCATAGAGCAACACCAGTTTTCTTGTGTGATGCTTGGCTACAAAAGTCTTGAGAATTGCTTGTTTAGTGATGTCTCCAGGAGATAGTGATTGACATGTAACAGAGAAAGAAGCAGACTTTTAGACTCTTGCATCCCAAGCAATACTGAAGCTACTAGGTGCACTTTCTCCATTAGATCTATTGCGGTGCAGTGAGACTGCCCATAGGATGCACAAGGGAGAAGACAAATGTCCAGTCTCTGAATTCTGACTAGGCTTAAAACATGAGACAGATGTCTAGCAGAACATGAAATACATCACTCCTAGTCATATCCAGAGGCCGAACTTCAGGTTTGTTATTTGCAAAAACTAAGTGTCCTCTGTATTTTAGTGCCTTGAGAAATGGGCAATAACTGAAAAGTGATTTAGAGGGTTTTGACCTGGATGTTTACTTCCAACTTTTACCATTTACATCTTTTGTTGATATAAGCCTGAGGCTATGCTATAAGTGTGTTTTGCTTTGCTTCAGCTCATGAGAGCCAACAGCTTTGTCTGTATGCCTGTAATACATTTTCAAGAGGAGCACCAAATGTGAACTGCTTTGAAATACCCTGCTCATGAGGGGTTTTGATAAATGGCATTTAATTAAACCATTTGTAAGGCAAAAGTACAATGAAAACAGGAAACATATTTGGCTTGTTATATAATTAATTTTTTTCTATGTTTATAGGGTAGAAATTTCAGGAACTTGAAAATCTTTCAAAAAACATTCTTATATCAAAAAGGGACACATCACTTGCTTTGACAGTTTTGTTCCGACATGTGCTGATCATACTGAATATCATTAGCAACCATAATATTTTGCATAGCTTTGATAAGACACACACCATTACTCCATAGAGAAACAACTTTTTTTTTTTTTCCAAAACACTTCTGTTATAAAATGAAAGCACAAGGAAAAAAAATACAAAAATATCAAATTTTCATATTAACTTGAGGGCCAACTGGCAACAATGTTGACTTATAACAATTTAGAAATAGGAGTAATATGAAATAATTTGCCCAAATCTCTCTTTCCTTCTAGGCCTGCCTTTCATCACCTACTTTGGGAAAAGGGCCAGAAAGGACTAGAAGCACATCTGATCCTTGTTTTGCATGAAAGAAAATGCAGTAGAGATTTTCAAGCATCAGAGCCTACAATTTTAAGTTGCTTGGTGAAAGTCAGGCTGTGTCATGTTCAAATGTGGCTTAAGAGAATTTGGTTGTACTCTGTATAGCTGAAACTGATGTTTCTGAAATTTCTCACACTTCCACAAGAAGGGAAACCACTGAGTAGCCAAACCATTCATATAAACTGTGTTATGGCCAAGTTTAATTCCCATTTCTGATTAATTTAGAGGTAAAACTTGAAGACAGATCTCCCACAGAATGAAGGAGTGGCCTTGCCACTGGTTAATGAAATTTTTTATTTTGTGTGTACGAAACAACTAGTCATGAAAGTGGAGCACATCCAATTATCAGTTTTAATTTGTAGAAAATGCAGACAGAACAAATGACTAGGTGTAGGGACTGCTAGAGTCCATAAAGCTCATAGCTATATGCTGAGCTGCTCTACTCCTTATAGGGCTGCTACAGGCCTGATCCATTCTAGTTGGACTAGTTTTCATCAGCTATCTTGTGCCAGAACTGAGTAACGTAATAAAAATTTTGGCTTCAGTCAATCAAAATCTTTCAGCAAAAATTACTTCACATGAGAATTCCTGTATCAATTTTAATTATGACTGATTAAGTCTGCTAAGATGGGATACTTGTTTGGTTGATTAAGTGAAATAAGTTATCATGTTTGGTAGAGTTTCAAATTCTACCCCTGATTATCTGTAGGATAATGAGCTACAGGATGTTCCTGCAAGTTTGGGCAAAGATACATGAGAGTTCAAGACAAAGAAGGAAGGGAAAAAAGGAGGAAGAGAAGAAAAAGAGGGAAATGAAAGAAAGGAAAGGATGAAAGAAAGAGGGGAGAGAGAGAAAGATAGAAAGAGAGAAAGAAAAAGAATAAGAGAAAGGAGAGAAAAGAAAAAGAAAAAGAAAAAGAAAAAGAAAAAGAAAAAGAAAAAGAAAAAGAAAAAGAAAAAGAAAAAGAAAAAGAAAAAGAAAAAGAAAAAGAAAAAGAAAAAGAAAAAGAAAAAGAAAAAGAAAAAAGATAAATATGATGCAATATTTTGTATCCCTGGCATCAGTTCTAAAAGCAGCATGGATTGGTAGGTAAAGCTGAAATTTCATTTCCCAAGCGGAGTGACTAGGGAAGAACCTATATTAACTGTGAATGGGCTTTTTTTCAAGCAAGAAAAGAAACAGGCTCAAAGACTAATGATGTTTTTGTGATTCTCCCCACAGCAAATAGGAGGTTCTTAGAAGGAGGAATAGAAAGAGGTTAATAGGAAGAGGTTACTTCAGAAGACAATTCAGAAACTCTAAGATGTTCTGAATTGCCTCCTGGAGTAGCTCATCTCTTTCTATTAACCAGAGAAAGAACGTAGCAAGACTTGTCTGAAACTAACCTCTGCATACAGTCACTCAGCACTGCTATGCAGTGCAGTAATGCATACACTTGTATACAGTCTCTCTGACTCCTGGAACCAATCACACATTCAAATTATCCAAGTTTTTATACAAAAGGCAATGGGATTTACTTTATATTCACTTTCTAGGCCAAAAAGATCAGAAAAAAAGAAGTATGCTACAGAAATATTCAGTCTCTCTTTCAAACAATACTGCCCTTCCAAAATATAATCTGAGTGCTTATGGATTGCCAAAATTGCAACTGCATTCTCAGCCTGCTGTAGGATCCCATATGGGAAACATGCGTAGTGTAGCAACCTTTCTGTTGGAGCTCCGTAGGGTCAAATGACCAGAAGCTAATGGGCTGACATGGGAAGCTGGCAGGTAAATATCTCCCTCTGGCAATACTCTTCCTTTCGGGGTTGGCTCATGGCTGCTGAAGTGAGGAGATGTTTTATGTTTTCACCAATTGAGCCAGTAAAAGCAAACTTAGATTTATCAAAGAAGTGTTAACGGAAATATGGTATCCGTGGTAGTATAGCGTAAAATAACATCTATTTTTTGTCATATTATGGGGATGAGTGGTTATCATTGAGATACTGCTATTATCTCCTCTTCTTAAATTAGGAAGAGTACTCATTTGGAAGCCTGGCATGCCTAGGTAGCAGTGTCTGAGAAGACAGTTATATTTCTACAGAATACAACCCAGTAGACAAATCTCATCCAATTGCTTAAGGCTGAAGCCCAGCAGCACATCCCTTCTACAAATATAATATCTAAGTAGTCTCAGTCATAAGTAGGGTGTTATGACTTGAGATTGGTTGACCTGTTACATCAGTTGGACCACTGACACGGTCTCCACTCCTCTGCACTCTCCTCCCGTGCTGGGCTAAGCCTAAAATACAAGCTCTTCCAGTTTCAACAGTCTTGGCTTCAGCAGTCTTCTTTGTGAGCTCCTGGGAATGATCCTTCTCAGGACTCGGAATAGTAGGAAGGTTTCACGCACTCTGAAGTCTTTCAAGATATTATGGAAGCCCTGAGTGAAGGCATTTCAAAGAAATAATGGGGAGTATGGCTTTCCTAGTTGTGGATTCAAGCGTGGTTTTTTTAAGACGATCACATATCTGTGACATTGTTCATCAGTCCACACTCTCATCTGGTGTAAATCAGCAATACGCTTTTGAAATCAGTGGCACTATGACAAGTTATAGTGACAAAGAATCAGGCCCTTCCCTTTGTAAATACATTTACAAAACTAATTTGTTAAAAACAAGGCACCTTAGGATTCTGAGAATTCCCCACCAGTTTTGGCAGAAATATAACAATTTAGCTTGTCTGGTATTAATCTTATTCACAGTCCATTTAAGAGAGTGTGCCAAAGGAATCCCCAAACATAAAGGCTGTTTGGCTTTTGTCTCACAGCTAAAGGTGCATTCCTCCCTCCTGCTTCTTCTCCAGTGGATGGGACATTCATCTCTGTCCCATCAAGTTTATTTCCTGTGTTGTAAATTGTGTACCTTTACTATTATATTTTAAAATTACCCAGTGTATTGACACACCATTTCAGGACTGCAGCATTTCAGAAAGTAGCAAAATCTTGAGGCAGATCAACTAAAGGTCACGGAATCACAGAATGTTAGGGATTGGAAGGGACCTCAAAGGATCATCTAGTCCAATCTCCCTGCTGGAGCAGGACCACCTAGATCAGATCACACAAGAGCGTGTCCAGGCAGGTTTTGAACATCTCCAGAGAAGGAGACTCCACAACCTCTCTGGGCAGCCTGTTCCAGTGTTCTGTTACCCTTACTGGGAAGAAGTTCTTCCTCATGTTTAAGCGAAACCTCCTATGTTCCAGCTTACATCCATTTCCCCTTGTCTTATCATTGGATGCCACTGAGAAGAGCCTGGCTCCATCCTCATGACAGTCACCCTTTACATATTTATAAACATTAATGAGGGCCCCCCTTGGTCTCCTCTTCTCCAAGCTAAAGAGACCCAGCTCCCTCAGCCTTTCCTCATAAGGGAGATGCTCCACTCCATTAATCATCTTTGTAGCCCTACGCTGGACTCTCTCAAGCAGTTCCTTGTCCTTCTTGAACTGAGGGGCCCAGAACTGGACACAATATTCCAGATGTGGCCTCACCAGGGCAGAGTAGAGGGGGAGGAGAACCTCTCTCGACCTACTAACCATACCCCTTCTAATACACCCCGGGATGTCATTGGCCTTCTTGTCCACAAGGGCACATTGCTGGCTCATGGTCATCCTGCTGTCCACCAGGACCCCCAGGTCCCTTTCCCCTGTGCTGCTCCCCAACAGTTCAGTCCCCAACTTGTACTGGTACATGGGGTTGTTCTTACCCAAATGCAAGACTCTACATTTGCTCTTGTATTTCATTAAATTTCTCCCCGCCCAACTCTCCAGCCTGTCCAGGTCTTTCTGAATGGCAGCACAGCCTTCAGGTGTGTCAGCCACTCCTCCCAGTTTAGTGTCATCAGCAAACTTGCTGACCATGCACTCTATTCCCTCATCCAAATCATTGATGAATGTGTTGAACAATACATGTCCCAGTACCGACCCTTGAGGGACTCCACTGGATACAGGCCTCCAACTGGACTCTGTCCCCTTGACCACTACTCTCTGGCTTCTATCCTTCAGCCAGTTCACAATCCACCTCACTACCCGATCATCCAGCCCACGCTTCCTCAGTTTAGCTGTGAGGATGCTGTGGGAGACTGTGTCAAATGCTTTACTGAAGTCAAGACAGATCACATCCACTGCTCTACCGTCATCCACCTGCTGGATGATGTCCTCATAAAAGGCTATCAGGTTTGTCAAGCATGACTTCCCCTTAGTGAAGCCATGTTGACTGCCCCTAATGACCCTCTTAACCTTGATATGCCTAGAGACAGCACCAAGGATAAGTTGTTCCATTATCTTTCCCGGGATGGAGGTGAGGCTGACTGTTCTATAGTTACCTGGGTCTTCCTTCTTGCCCTTTTTGACAACCGGAGTGACATTTGCTTTCCTCCAGTCCTCAGGCACCTCTCCCATTTCCCACAATTTAGCAAAGATGAAGGCGAGTGGTCTGGCAATGACATCTGCCAGCTCCCCCAGCACCCACAGGTGCATCCCATCAGGACCCATGGATTTATGGATGGCCAGGTTGCTTAACTGGTCCCTAACCAAGTCTTCATCAACCAGGGTAGACTTCTCCTCTATCCTGACTTCCTCAGGAGCCTCAGAGTTCCGGGCCTCATCAGGATAGCCTCAGCAGTATAGACTGAGGCAAAGAAGGCATTCAGTAACTCTGCCTTCTTCTTATCCTCTGTCACCAGGGCACTCTCCTCATTCACCAGTGGGCCTACATTGCCTCTAGTGTTAGTTTTATCTGCAATGTATTTGAAGCAGCCCTTTCTGTTGTCCTTGACCTTTCTTGCAAGGTTTAATTCCAAGGACGTCTTAGCTTTCCTAGTTGCCTCCCTACATCCTCTGACAGCAGACCTATATTCCTCCCAAGTGGCCTGCCCCTCCTTCCATGATCTGACACTCTGTTTTTCCACTTGAGTTTGCCCAATAGTTCCCCATTTAACCATGCAGGTCTCTTGGTACCCTTTCTTGACTTTCTACCTGTTGGGATGCACCAGTCTTGAGCTCAGAAGAAGACGTCCTTGAAGGCTAACCAACTATCTTGAGCCCCTTTGCCTTCTAGTACTCTGTCCCATGGGATTTCTCCTAGCAGTTGTATGAAAAGATCAAAGTTGGCCCTACAGAAGTCCAGGGTTCTAGTTCTGCTAGGTATTCTCTTCCTGCCACATGAGATCCTGAACTCCACCATATCATGGTCACTACAACCAAGGCTACCCTCGACCTTCAGCGCTTCAACCAGACCCTCCTTATTAGTGAGAGTAAGATCCAGCAGTGCTCCTCTCCTAGTAGGCTCATCCACCATTTGCATCAGGAAGTTATCATCAATGCACTGAAGGAAGCTCCTCGACTGTGGCTGGCTGGCTGAGTAGGTCTTCCAGCAGATATCAGGATAGTTGAAGTCCCCCATGACAACCAGGGCCTGCATTTGCGAGACCGCTGTCAGCTGCCAGTAGAAGGCCTCATCAACCTCCTCATCCTGATCCGGTGGTCTGTAATAGACACCAATAACAGTATCACACATGCCAGATTGTCCTCTAATTCGCATCCACAAGCTCTCAACTTGCTCCTGATCCACCCCTGGACAGAACTCAATGCACCCTAGTTGCTCCCTCACGTAAAGAGCAACTCCACCACCTCACCTTTCTGGCCTGTCTTTCCTGAAGAGGGCATAGCCATACATGACCACATTCCAGTCATGCGAGCTGTCCCACCAAGTCTCAGTACTTGCTACAAGATCATAACCCCTTGATCGAACACAGATTTCTAACTAACTCCTCCTGTCTGTTCCCCATGCTGCGTGCATTGGCGTACAGGCATTTCAGAGAGCCAGCTGAGCACGCCGATTCCACCCTAGGGGGGTGGGAGGCCTTATTCCCTGAGCCTGGTTTACTGAGCCTGGTTATATCCCCCCTCCCCCTTCAAACCTAGTTTAAAGCCCTCTCAATGAGCCCCGCCAGCTCATGAGCAAGAATCCTTTTCCCCTTTTGAGACAGCTGAAATCCATCAGTTGCCATCAGACCGGTTCTGTGAAAGCCTCCCCATGATCAAAGAAACCAAATTTCTGTCGGTGGCACCAGCCTCTGAGCCATCTGTTAATCAGGTGTGTTTTCCTGTTCCTATCTGTATTCTTTCCTGCCACTAAAGGGATTGAGGCAAACACTGCCTGTGCTCCTGACCCTTCAACCAATCGCCCCGATGCCCTGCAGTCCCTTTTGATGGCTTTTGGACCTCTCTCTGCTACCTCATCAGTTCCGACCTGCATGACCAGTAACGGATAGTTATCAGAGGGCTGTACCAGACCAGGGAGTTTCCCTAGTGACGTTCCTGACCCGGGTCCCAGGGAGGCAGCAGACTTCCCTGTGAGCTGGGTCCGGTCTCACCTTAGGCAATGCCTTGGGTGGGCTCTCATCTATATTTTTCTCTTTGTTTGCTGGACCCTCAATTTCCAGAGCCCCATACCTGTTGTGTAAGGTCATAGGTGTCCAAATCCCTACTTATCATCTGAAATGCTCAGCAACAACCCAACCCTGAAAATAGCTAAATAGATGCTCTCTCTAGCATTTTGACCTGACAATATCCTAGACATATTTAATGGTCTTGTGTTGTGAACATATTGTATTGTTTTTACCAAAGCAACTGAGCAGATGCCTCCTGGAACGGGTTTTGAAAAACTGGTTAGAAGGAATATAGTGATGGGCCAACCTCGTAGATGTGTACGAATAATATGCTTTGCTAATCTTGGATTCTTCTCAAAATGAGTTTATTAATTCTTTTTTTCCCTCCTCTAGAAATACAATGGTAGGAAAGAATTTGTTTCTGATATGATTAAAATACATGCAGATGAAGTGAAAATTCAGGGTTTAATTCTCCCTTCTACTTGAGGGAGGTCACTTCTCCCAGTTTCCATCACTCTCTGAGCATAAGTTCATTGTTAGACCTAATCACTGGTCTGTGCTTAATAAGATGGCAGTTTATCAGGGAATTTTGGCGAATATTTCTGGTTTTCCACAAAGACTTTTCTTTCTGGGTAAATCATATGCACTACAAGGAGATAATCTTATCAACATTTCTAGTCAAAGTTTTAGCTCTTATATTTCTAACTACAGAGTAATCAGACAAGATTATTAACAAGATACTTACTCTAATCAGATTAAAAGTCCTACTGTTATCTTCTTTACTCTAAGAAGCCCATTAAAAAAATGAATTACCAGCATTATCGTTCTCAGTTAAACACCTTTGACTCAAAATTTCCCTCACTTTTATCTTCAGTTTCAGTTTAAGTCACTGGAAATTTTTCTAACTCTTCTGATCAGTCTAAGTACTGTGCATTTTACATGTAGATGGATATATTCTCCGTAATTATCAGTGACAACTCTTTGGTTCATACCTAACATCATTGGAAATGTAAGCAAATCTTTTGTCTTCTAGCCCAGCTAATCAGGTACTGGAAAGTCTTGAAATACATTTAGATGAGATTTTACTGTATACTGTAAAAGAATATTTTATTATTTTGCATAATTTTTGTAAATATTAGCTGCATAACTGTTGCTTCCCATTCTAACCAGTCTTTCTCAATAGGACAACTGGTAATTGTATTATGTATTGTTCCAGATATGACCTGGCGCACTCAAGCTGTCAGTTATCCATAAGATTATTTGCATATCCAGTATTGGGGAATAAAATGCTCTGTGATAGTTTAGTGACTTGGCTGCTCTATACAGAAGCAAAGTAAATTATTTTTGTCTCTAACACATTTTGGAAAGGAACATCCTTTAATGGTGTTTTAGAAGATTAGCAATATTCATTTGGAGCTAATCTTTTTACTAAGTCAATCTTTTAAATCCTGTCTTCTATGCATCTGATAACAACATAGACATAGCCCTTCAGTATAAACAGCGCTCCTGTTTAGACATACTGATGTACTGAAAGATGTGTAGGTCTTTCAACTTCTCTTCACAATGTCTTACTCTATGAAAAGTATATGGATTGACCTTATCTAAAAAAAAATCCTTTAATCTTCAAATTAAAACAGTACAGTCATCTTATTTACCTCCTTTGATTTCGAAAGTTAGATGTAAAGCACTGGATTGCATACAGGACGTATATGCAGCTTTTTGTAATGTATTATTCAAGAAGTCTGCCATTAGCTACAGTATATATTGCAGTACCAGCTGCTGTTGCAACATAAAGAGGGAACTGCCACTTCTCCACTCTGTGATCAGGAGTATGTGCTGGATCAGCTTGTGTAGTGAAAGAAGGATCTGGCACCGAGCTTTGCTTGGGTGTCTTCTAGCAGGGCTGTTATAAGCTCAGAAATTCGCTATGTGATATGCTCCTCAGCTGAAGTGCAAGGCCTTGGTTTCTTCTGTGCATCATAGTCCTGCAGATCAAACTGTCTGGGTCATGGCAGTGACAGAGTAGCTGTGAATGTGAGAGAGAGACATGCTACCAGACTGAGAATGCCGCCACGGCATGAATGTCATCAGATTAATAAGTAGCACAAATGGGAAGGCTGCAGACTTCTAAATCCTTGACATCAGCATCGTATTTATGTACTGTATTTTACAAAATCAACCAGACACAAATGGCTTGTGCTACACTGTTTTATACAATGACAGCACAGTCATACCAAAGGCTAAACTGCTTGACTGTTTGCTCTTCCTAGCTCTTGGAATGCCTTTTGTAATATGTTGAGGGCTAAAATATCTCTACGGGTAAAATATTAGGACCACTTAGCTATTGTGCCCTCCACAGTATTTTTAGAAACAATTTGGACAATGGATACACAGTTTTGAATGACTCCATGACACATTGCATGTTCTGAATCTTCAAGGAGACATATGCATTCCTTTCCATGGAAAAGGAAGCTTATAAATGGCTGAAAGGCTTTTTACAGCTATTTGCATCTCTGATCAGATGGTGAGCTGTGTTGTAGAAGGGTAGGAGATCAGTGGTGGGTGAAGGTGAAAGCACTTTTGAAGTCCCAAAGATGGGAACTACTGCTTGGAGGTGAGAGGGAGCAGAGACAGAGGAAGAACAGAGAAGAAACTCTTCTGTCTGAAACAGGACAAGGTCAAGTAGACCTATAGCAGGGGTCCTGAGGGTAAAAGATCCATAGAAGGAAGGTATGTGGCAATGTATTTATGTTCCTCAGAAGTTTGGGAAGATAAAAGAAAGTCCACCCTATTGCAAAGGAGAAAGGATGAGGCAAGAGAAGAACACTTAAGGTTCTGACTCTGATTTGGAAGAGGACAATATGCATAGGCCTCATATTTCTGTTACACCAGACCATCTGGAACATCCACTAACCTGAGTAGGACGATGATATGATAACAGTAAGATGCTTCTTGCCAAAGGCATTTAACTTGGGATAGTCTCAGATGCATTTTTTATTACCAACTTATGACAAAATCATGCCACTGGATTTCATGAAAGAGCAACAACTTTGTCTCACATTGTCAGAAGGCACTAGAGCTGGTATTTAGAGGGCTTCAGGACTCCATAGGTTCCAAATATTTGGCAATCCAGCCAGACTAGAGCAGTTCTCCCTACTAGGAGTAGAGGAGGCGTTTTTGCAGATCCAGTAAATGGGTAATTCCATAGATGCCCATGCCCATGTGGGCCTTGGCCTGCAGTCAGAACAGCAGTGATGCTGCCAGAGGCTTCGTGACCTAAAGAAATGGCTCTTGTAACAGTCATGAAGAGACAAAGGAGTGTTTGGGAATGATACCTGGCAGGATGGGTCTACGGGACCGTAAAGGTTCATCAGGTTTTTCTGCCCTCTCCCAATGGAAAATTTTTCTCAATGGCTTTCATAAAGACCCCGCTTCCCACATACCAAAACTCATAATTATAATTCATTATTATGAAGGCAGAGGAGAAACACCGCCTATTTTTATTAATTGCTCTTTGGCCACAGGTTACTCTTGTAGGTGAAGCTTTATTCCTTAGCTGCCTTGAAAGATCAAGCAAGAGCATTGCCTCTATGTGTATCCCATGACTTCCTCTGATTGATTTCCCCAGACCATAGCCTGAAGAGGACATATAAATCTCAAAGGCTTTGAGAGAGTCCAGATGGCCTCAGTAGGAAAGGGTGGCTTTTCTTGATGTATTCTCATTGCATTTTGACTAATGTGTCCTGGCCAGTAAGGAGGCCTGGCCTAGATGTATATATTCTCTCTGTTGTTTTCCATTAGTTTTCAAGAAGGCAGTCAGTCCTTGAAGTTCTGTTAAGTATGGACTGGTTTTCAGAGCCAACACAGTTTGTACTTGCCAAAAGAACAATATTTTTATATTTGACAGTAAGAAAATATTTCTGCACTTTGAAATATCATGTCCATTCTCTTGACCTCAGAGAGCTTGTAGCTCCCTACGTTCCACCTCTCCTTCCCAATCTTGATGGAGTACAAGAGCCACTGACCTGTGCCTTGATCTGGGAAAGGAGGAGCTCTGGTCCAGCTAGGGAGCATTTCACAAAACCCTCGAGTCATGTACTTAGGAGAACAAGGACAGTGCAGGAATATGTGAGTTTGGGCAGTGACCATCAAGTGACAGAAGGCTAGCCAGCCTCCACAAGCCTTGGGTGCCATGGCAACCAAATAGTAGAAAATTCAAAAGAAAGCAATTGGGATGCTATATTTTAGTCTACTTACTTACAAACATGAGATGTTTTTTGATAAAAGAGAACAGGGAAGACCTGCGTGGGCTGAGCAGCCTTAAAAAATTGTGGTGGTAACAGAAGGAAAGCCTCTGTAGGCAAACGAGGCAGGGAAGGGAAAGGAAAAACTGTGTCAGAGTGAGAAAGTAGAGTCTTTTAGGAGGAGTTTGGAGGACTACAGGGTGTGCATGGTGCACATGAATGCAGGAGAGCCTAGGATGAGTACTGCATGCTACATTACTCATAGAATCTCCACAGAGACCACGGCATTAGCAAGGCTATAGTAGGCCGGAGGGAGCTTCCAGGTCTACTGGATTGCAGCGAGGGAGCCGCAGCACATGGCAGTGGTCAAATTGAGCAGCTCAGGTGTGGACACGCTGAGGGAGGGACACATGCAATTCTGCACATTGGGTAAAGTGCAAACCCTTATTTCAGATTTATTGGTTTTGGTATACTTTTGGTTGCTCACCTGAGAAAGTAACAAAATATGTTATTTCATGATCCTTAACACTGTCTTATGGTAGCATTGGAAGCACTTTAAAGTGAAAGAGGGTGGATATCGCTTCACAGCTATCTTATCTAAGATCTTTTCCCGTTGTCTGGGCTTAATAGCAAGAGTGATATAAAAATTTTGCATTAAACTTTTTTAATTGAGTT
The DNA here is from genome assembly GCF_009769465.1 of Tauraco erythrolophus. Classification (NCBI taxonomy): domain Eukaryota; kingdom Metazoa; phylum Chordata; class Aves; order Musophagiformes; family Musophagidae; genus Tauraco; species Tauraco erythrolophus. The sequence goes on from NC_141468.1 coordinate 50,746,782, forward strand.
TTAAATTTGAAGGTCTTATTTTTGCATGTATTTATTTAAATTTATTTATTACATTGACTCTTAAAATAAGTAGTTCATTTTTGTGACACTTGTGACATCTGTTTTTTCAGCCACAATAATTTGTAAGTCTTTTAAAAAAGTTATATTTGGGACAAACTTCTTCAGATTAGAGATGGAAGTCTTCCGGGTGTTATTATTTCATTGCTGGACAGGTATTCTGTGCCAATCTTTGCTTGCCTTTCCTGTTACATAAAAACAAAAATTATTTTGTTTTTAAAAACACCATACATGCAGGTGTCGTGTGTCTTTCTTACAAGGTCTTTAAATAAATTTCTAAAGCACTGGTTTTTATCTTGGTATTCAAGTACACTGTCTGTTGGGCAGCAGGGATGATAACTAGAGTCCCTTTCATAGGATCATTGTTACTAAAGAGCATTCGCAGAGTGGTTTTGCAATAAAGTATATAATGTCAGAAAACAACTTTCTAAACTTACTGTATTATCTTGACCATATATCTGCAATATGAGAAATAATAGGTTGTTTCTGATTACAACAATTCCAGTAATACCAACTGCTTTCTCCAGCCGTGTACAACGGAAGTAAAATGTATGGGGCTTTTTATAATTCTATTTATAGCAATAAAAATATGGGATGGTAAAGTAAGGAAGTCATAAAGGTAAACTGAAATTAAATATAATGGAAGTACCATTGATGGCACTTTTATTGTATTGCATTGGCAGACTAACTTGCACTGACAGACTAACACTGCACTCAGTAATATTGTGTTCATCACAATAAAGTGGAGGTGTAATTCATGAAAGAAATTATCTTTTGGTAGAAATGAAATTATATTAGCACCTCACCAGAAGAGTCTCTTTTTTTTTTTTTTTTTTTCCTCAGACAACTGCATTAGCGTCTTTCAGATCAGCTTGTTCAGCTTAAATGGAAGCATGCTTTTACTGCTCTTGGATCCTTTAATGAAATGTACTGGGAACTGAACGTTGTCAGCCTTTACCAGGACCTTTAAGCTCTCCATGTCAGTAAGCATGGAATGCTGTGAGGTCAGGCAACACACTTAAATCAGCTTTTATCTCAAACCAGGCTACATAAGAACAAACCAAGTATTTACAAAATGTATGATACTGTTTGCAAACATTTGGAAATAAAAAGAAGCAACATATTTCTACTTAACATTTCAGCTTTCAAGGTCCATTCCACTCCGCCGAGGTCAGCTAGGAAGCTGACAGATGCTTCACAGCCTTCCTGCCTGAAGCTTGTTTTGTAAGCAACTCGACTTTGTCCGACTGTATTCATTGAAGTAGATCTTGAATTTGCTGTTCCTTCTTCACAAATATCATAATTCTCCTGCTGAGGTTTAACAGAATTAAAGTTCCCTCTGCAAGACTTGGGATTTTGGGCAAAGTTTCAACTTTCCTGCCACCAGAAAAGTGTCTGCTTTATCTAACCTGGAAAAGTTAATGTCTCTTGGTTATGATCCAGGGCTAACTTTATTTTTCCAGCCAGCAAATGAAGGATTATTTTCAAGGTGAGCCGAGTGAGTAGCTAAGTCATTCACTGTAAGGCAAAAGCTTCTCCTACTTCCTAAGTCAATGTATGGTATCTCTTTACATTGACCCTGATATTTTCTAGGAACATGTAACTGGACAACCACACATTTTACTCTGACATATACATTGTACTAATACTACAGCTTTTTCCTGACTTTTAATTGAAAGGAAGTTTCAATGGACATGACATTAATGGATCACTTTAAAAGGTTGTGGATTTCAAATGTGTTTCTTTGATCAACGGTGTGACACCAGAATAAACTATACAGAGTGACAAGTTATGTTAATGAAGTGAGTTTCTACTGAGAAGAAATTTGTGCCTCATTCTTCATTTCTGGTTATCTGTATGGAACTTTTTAGAGTTATGGCTCAATTGTCCTTGCAGGCTACTTGAGTCACTTTCTGTAACGTTGTCAGTGAATTTTTGAAAGAGATGTCAGTGATGTATGTGGATTACAGCCCTGGATTTTCATAGCAAACATTATCCTAGTTTAAAGTATGCCTCTGTGAAATAGAAAAGACCATAACATATAAGCAGGTAATATTTGTAAACATTTTGGTTATGCAAAAAAAGGTGACATAATTTGTCTAACTTAAAAGTATCAGCTTGGGTTAGAACCCTTTCTGCCTTCACAAACAATTGATCTCCACATCCATCACAGGGTGCCTGAATACTTGGCTACAACCTTCGGCTTAGCAGCTTATGCATAAATATATTGCACGGAAATGAGAAGTGGCAATCTATGCAAAACTTGCATCTACTTTTCCATTTGCTTTTCTTCTATTTTGTATCTTTTTCTTTCTTTACAAGGCCCTAGCAGATTCTGCAGAACTTCAGGCAGAAAGCAATTTGCATACACAAGTGCAAACAGAATGACATTGGAGAAAGGGAGCTGCAATTTGATTATCTCTCTTAGTTAATGCTGAGAAAATCTGTGATCTGCAGGGATTACTCAGAATGTCTTAGGAGGCTGTAAAAACCTTACCCTGATAAAAGTCTCTTTGAATATATCATTTAATCTTCCTGTGTGAAAAGATGTTTTTCTCTCCATCCCCCTGCCAAATTTTGGCAAGCTCTTTATATTATCTAAAGCCACTAGCATTTCTGCAGCTTCAGGAGATGATCTACAGAATCCCAAGGAATCTACATTAGCATCTCTGGGGTTTGGATAGGTTTTGTGTTCTTTGCAGACTGCTCTGGAGATTGTATACACTTCGTGCCAGTATGTTGATGGATTTTTTTGTGATGCTATATAAATATTTTCTTTCTTTTTGCATTATATTAAACATTACAGGTGAAGGATAGGTATTCTATGTCTCAGCTAGGATGATTGTGACAGACCTTATCAGAAAGGCCAAGTTAAAATGGCTGCTTACATTTTAAAATTCACTTCCATTTAGCACATTAAAAAATGCTGACAATGCCACATCTACTTACTCTGTATTTATATAGTTTGTGGCTGTCCTACTTTCTCTAAATATTCTGTTATGAAAGCATATGGACGTATTCAGAGAAATTAGCATCATACTACAGGACACAGCTTTGTTCTAGCTCGTTTGCAGTAGGGTGCCTGGTGTAACAATTTTCAAGTTAAAAAAGGCACTACGTTCTATTTCTGTAGGGCCACAAGAACGGGATTTTATAGAGAGCTATTCCCAAGGGCAAGACTGTGGGAAAAGTTGTAATAAACTGGCTCCCACCATTGTATTGTCCAGCAGACAAAAAAAAAAAACCACGACAAATAAGTCTCTTCCTTTCTTTTTAAAGAAACAAGTATCATTGTAATTCTGTTGTTTAATCTCTATGTATTACGAGTAATGTACATGAATAAAAAACTTATTGCAGGCGGTTGCAGCATAGCCAAAAATGAGATCTCTTTCTCCAAGGAGAAATGATACAACACTGCCCCAATTAATTGTGAAGAGGCCAACAACCTCTGTTCCTTTAAAAATCTTCTTGAATGGCTGTCTAGCATTTCTTTTAGTATCTATCTTCTTTAGTAAAGCAGTTCTAATTCAAAATGCCCACTTAAAAACACATCTTTCAAAACTAATCACGTTTTGTCTTGCAGAAGAGTTTTTCATGTCAGGATTTTGAATCAGTTTACAAGTACTTGCTAAAGTAGACTGAGAGATTGTGTATTAGATAGATGTGGATGGAAGAAAAAGGAACTTTGAAAAAGATCCTCCACCTCATGTCTTTCACTAACTTCTGGTTGGGATTATTAGGGCTGATGAGAAGAAATTTGTTTTCTGAAGTTTTTAGGTTATTTCAGGATATATGCAAAAGGTCTTTCAAAATGTGAGTTGTCTCATTTACTAGAAAATCATGCAGAAGAAGAAAGACAGAGAAAAAATATTGCCATTTTTTTCACAGATCAGATTCTTTATGTGTTTTTCTTTATTCACTTTAAAAATAAATACATAAACCCACCACCACTGGAGCCCATGCAGCTATGAAACCTAGAAAGACTTACAGCTGCTTGTTGAGAAGGATTGCCTGCACTAGGAGAAATGCCAGCTTATTAAAAAGGCATCAAAAGCACAGCCTATGCTGTGGAAAACAATGGCAGAAAACATGGCTCAAAGAGAGGCAAGGCTGATCCTCTAGTCACAAATGCCAGTTCATTCCTGTGGAGTAGGCACAGATCTTGGCAGAGGTTGGGCATGGGTCAGAGACCCATGATTTACCCAGCTGAGAGCTCTGGAGACTGAGCAGAAGCCGGTGTTGTGTGCCTTTTACCACATGTTCTAAGGGCTCGTGCTAATAGGAAAGATTCTGCCCAGCCTCAAACACTGACAATCTCAGCATTTACAAGAAGAACTAAGCTGAGATCAAAGGATATTTAGAGGATTTCAGGGGCCTGGGTGCAGCATCATCCCTGCTTTATGCAAGAATTGAGATAAGAAATGTAGTCCAGGAGTATGATTTAGGGACTCAAGCCATAAATAATGTCAGTGCTGGCCTGAAAGCCAGCTGGCTTGGGAGCCCTTGGCTCACCCACATATGCCTTCTGAAGTTACTGAGCCAGGCTGTGGTATGGATGATGGTGACTTTTTTCTTCCTCTTTTTGCCAAAATCCTTTTGGATAGTTTTTACTCCCTTAATAAGGAGTAAAAACCATAGCTTAAATAAGACTAAATTGAGCTGGAAACCCCACCTTTTCCATTATCCAGTTGTGCTCAATAATTATTCATTACAAACAGTTTTCCTATTTAAAGGGAAAACTTTTTTGCATTCTCTTTGGGCAATCTCAGAAGACTACTCTTTATGAAAAGTTCCCTCAAGTAAAGCAAAACAGTAGACAGCAGAAGTCTTTCTGCAAAGTTTGTTTTTTATATATAAATATGATGTTAAAACCAGAAACATAAAAAGGAATTATGACAGATGATGCAGACTGTGTTACACAATGCCAGGTTTTGGCAAAGTGACTGACAGGTTCACAAATCCTCTTGGGAATTTGAACGTTACCTCCAGCTCAGAATAAGAAGACAGCCATCAGGGAAGACAAGCTGACAGTAACTTCACTCCGGTTTCTCCTCAGGTCTCATCTTCTTTAGCACAAAATAAATATGTTACCTAAATTCTTTTTTTGAACAAACTAGTCAGTTCTCCTTCTGTGACATAACTCCGGAAGCATTTTGCTCCGGTAATGATTTCTCAAAGTTGCCCTGGACAAGATCTGAGTCTCTCTCTGCTCTGCACTGCCCCAGCAGGTCTGGAGTCCTCAGCTAACTCTCCATGCCTTTACTCCATACCTTAACATTTGCAATGTCTACTATCCATACCCTAACATCCCGTTGCGTTCTGCAGCACTCTCTGTGTTATTTTAGGTACTTTCAACACAAAAACCACAATAAAATGATACATGTTGCATGTATGGGTACCACGTGATATTCACAGGGCATTCAGAGGAGGGCTTTGGGCCAAGTGTTATTCATTGTGCTTCGAAGAGCATCACCATCTGCAGTTAGAACGTGACGCATGCTGCACAACTTGGCCTGGACTTCAGGGAATGCTCCCAGGAGACAATGTCACTGGCAGCATAAGCGCAGTTAAAATCTAGTAGAATAACGTGTGCTCTTGGTAAAATCTACTCCTTAAAAAGTTGAGTGCCGTCTCAAGGGCAGCTTCAGAGTTTCAGCTGATACGTGTTGGGGCTATGTGCACACTATATGTGCACAGCTCAAAATGTCCAAGTCACAGGTTACAGAAGCCAGTTGCTGCAATGGAGAACAACCTCTATGCCTCAAACACAAATGTAGATCTTTGAAGACTGAATCTAGGATGACTAATTTTTATGACCACCCTACCTCTGATTAGCTCAAACTTTGTATTAAGCATGGCTGGATTACTTGAGGCAAAGGAGAAAATTCTCAAAAGAATCCCATGTTTTTCTACAAATTTTGTTAGTCTCCTGCTCTCACACAAAAGAGAGAGACAGACAAACAGAAAAAGGAGGAAAAGTTCTGACTGAACTAAATAAAGGCATGAGAGAGACAATTTTGTTCAGTGAAACACATCCCTTAGGCTAAGGTGAATAATTGCATATAATACTCCCTTCCCCAGGCACTAATGAAATGGATTTGGGCCAGCCTGTTCTCTCTCTTTTTCTCTCTGTCAGTACCACTGATGTGAAATTTAATCTTATAAAACTTCCATGGATGTCTATTTCTTAGATTTAACTCAATGTGTATGTGAATACCTGATGAGAGTTCTGAGTTTTCCTAAGATTATGAGGGAATTATTTCCATCTGGCATCCTCAAAATAATAGCCAATGTATTTTAAGAGGAAGTACGTTTCACATTTCAAGTGCAGAATTACTCAAGCAATGAGTGAAACACTGCTAACTTCATAGGCTGAGTTCACATGAAACGTTATTTCTGTACGTTTCAATGGTAAGTTTCATTTAATAAAAGAGGGTGTCATTTTTGATTAGTGTAATATGGAGACTTTTTTTTTAAATCAGATAAGACCTTGCAAAAATTAGAATCTTCAACACAACCCTTATTCTCCTTCTGATGAAAACGATCTGATCTAATTTGTTAGCAAGTAATGCTTGAATAAAAAGCTACTTCTATTTGAGATCTAGTTATTTTTAGTCTGCATGCACTCTAGTCTAAGTTTATACAGCTTCATTCACTCAAGAGAAGTTCTTAAAGGTTTTTCTGAGAGGGGTGGGAACCGGAGGGTGGGAACAGTGTAGTAGTAATTCCTTAGTCATTTGCTGGCTTCCTCTCTCTTACTGAGTAAGATATTTATACACTCTATCTGTAGTTGTCAGTTTAACACATTATGGATTCATAGAACAATTTTGTTCATTTAAAAAATGATCTAATTATGAGAACTGGTAAAATCACAGTTTTATAAATAAAAATACTTTTATTGTGTTAACATACCTAATCTTGGAATTGAGCAAGGGAAAAAAGAGTTACCAAGCTAAATATATCTGAAGTGGCTACTGTTGGCTGTTCCTTACAGTACTTCAGAAATGTTCCATATGGAAGGAAGCAGATCTGATACGTTTTTTCAAGAAGGAACAAAAAAATAAGAAGATGAAAATAGATGGAGAATTTTCTGTCATAATTAGAAGCATTTGGTCCCTCAGGTCCGAGAACTAAAGTTTGCCGAGAGAAAAAGAGCAAGTTTCCTAGGGAGGGACAGTAGGGAGGAAATAGAGATGACAGTAATACTGTCAGTCTCAGATATGAGAAAAGGCCATCAGTCAGAATAACAAAAAAATGTGAAATCAGTCTCTGACATCAAGATTTATGAACAATAAATACTATTGAGTGGGTTTTTTGTCTTTGTCATTTTTTAAAAAAATATTTTGTAGTATTTCTCCACTGGGAGGATGTAGATTTAACATATACATACAAAGTTTATAAATAACTGAGTAACTCTGTACACAAACAGTATCCTACAAACAATTGTCATCATTTGCATTAACACCATATCTTAATCCAATTTAAATTCCATCGCAAAAAAGTTTGGTTTGATTTTGAACAGAAGGCTATGTGTCTCCGTTAAAGGACCTGGGTATTCCTCTTCCACCTAGCCTATCATGACTCTTTTTATTTTTTTTTTTTCCTGCTGACCTGTTGATGTCACACACCTCCTACAGTCTATAGGAAGTCTTGTAAAAATCTACACTTGGACCTCATACCAGCATCTCCCTAGGCTGAAGCTGTACGCCTGCAAGCAGCTGAGTGGACCTAGCAGCCTGTGAGAGCAGATGGAGGCTGTCTCCGGCCTCATCCAGCCCTCCTCCTCGTTCCCAGCTCCTCGTGCTCACCCCTGCCTGAGAACAGCCCTTGTGCTTCTGCTTCTGGGACTTACTGGGTCCTCCTAGAACCCTTCTGCTTACTGACCTGGCTGCTCCTCCACTGTGGGGAGGAGAAGCTTTCTTGGAGCTAGAAAGAGTTAAGTGGAAAGACATAATAGAGACATTGAATATTGAACAGCTTGGTGGGGATGAGCAAAGGAGACGAGGGAAGGGAAGGGGTTGAGACATGCAGGACTCTGTAGTTAGGGGCCGGTAGGAGTTAGGGATGAAGAGTGAAGGCTGGGCACACCACCCTAGAAGAGAGGGCAGAGGATAGTCACTGAAAGCCTGCCAGAAACTTTCTAAGAATCCTTCATTATTGGTTGTGGAAGGAGCGATGCTGGGAGCCTGGGGCGCACTGTGACACTGTTTGGTGTCCCCACCAGCCGAGAGCTGTGCCGGCTCTCCTCTACCCACTCCTATGACCTGGTTGCCATGGAAAGGTTCCATTTTCTTCCAGCTTTCACTGAGATCAATGAGAGCCTGAACATCAACTGAATGGATATTTATCTCTGTTTGAAGTCTGCTAACTGTTAAGCTGCCCTGAAATGTACTTTTGATCCTGTAAGCTTAGTGAAGGCAGAAGATAGGGCAGGATTACAGAAAGACCTTGATTTTCTCTTGATACTTGGGTGTTACCTCACTAAGTAGATGGCCAATTTGTAGATTCCCAGGTCTACAACCTATCTCATCTATTAAAGTAGATTTAGAGTTTGCCCTTCTTCAGTGTTTGTTGTAGCTTCTAGCAATAGGTGATCTGTACATATTTTTTTATTTCAATCAAAATGCACTTCTTGCCTGTAATGTTTCAAACTTTAAGTGACAAATTACTTGCATGCTTACAAATACATCGAAATGTGAATAGGAGGAGTTAAGGTACACAGCTCAAAATCCTTGACCTCTACTTTGTGTCAGAGTCTGCTTTTCAGAAGTTATGGAGATGACTGCTATTTGTGGTCTTCAGTGGGTGTGTTTGATGCTCAGTAACTAAGTGGGGTTTTAAGTATATAAAGGATAGGTCTTGCAATCAAGTTTGGCAGTTAGGATGTGGCAAGTTCAATCACCTTTTAATCTAGATATTTGTAATTTCCTATGTCTGTATCTACAGATAAACTCTATCTGTAAATGTGCTTCTAGTTCATTGTGGTACAAAATAAAATAGGTTAATTAAATCTTTTATGAAATAACATTGCACCTGAGATTTTTGCTGAAACTTTGATACTAATAACAAGTTAAAGTTTTTAAAATATATTTACATTATTAAAGCCCAAAATAAGGCCCTTCTACTTTTTTCAATTAGGACCAAAATTTTATTACATGAAACAGTTATGTTTTTAGTAAAACCTTCATTCACAATGCAAACACAGTGTCTTGCTTGCCTAACCAGAGAAATAAAAAGACAAGCAAGTATTTTTCTTGCTTAGAAACACACAGGTATGCCACTTGAGTAAGCTTCTTGCTGAAATAGTTCTGGATTCTTTCCTTCTTCCTAGTGTCATGTTTTAACTCCATCTGCCACTTTACCCTCTCAGAAACCCACAGCTGGTGCTGATACCGTAACCCCTATACTGACTCCTAGATTAAATTTGGAAAAAGCTCATGATTAGATGCTTGAACAGTAGCCCTTTTTATCTGCGGCCCATTTTATTCTGAGCTCGTTGTGCAGTCATGATGGAATATCAAACTAAATGGAGACTTATGAAAATCCTCATCTGAGTGTTAGTGTCTAACAAACATCTCAGTGCTCTGGTATTTCCTTCCAAATTAGTTGTTGTTTTAATATTCAGAAGAGCTTAGTTGATCTTTTGTTGAGCCTGATGACATGTGGCTGGGAAATTCACTGGCTTGTTCCTTTTGGTTCAAGACTTGTGTCATATTGCAGCTGTTTGCTCCCTTCTGCAAAACAAGATGTTGTAAATAAATATAGACTTAGAAATACTACTGTGAATCTTGTGTAACATAGCAAAATTGATCAGAATATGAACTTTGCTACCAGCTCTTCTGTGGTGGCTATCCTAAAGTGGCTTTCTATAGACACTCTCTTTGAATATTGGAAACTCCGATAGCTTCCACTGAGGAGGCAGGACATTCACTTTTATATAGAACATATGTAATTACTGGTATAGAAAAGAGAATTTTCTAGTGATTATTCTAAAAAAATTCCACATCACTTAATCTATGCATTTTGTCATTTTTTCTTCATTAGGGATCATTCAGCCCAGGCAATTTTAGTCTTTCCTGCTACTTGGAAACCAGTAAACAATTTCACTTAGCTCAGCCTTTTTATTACACATCATCTATCATAGTATTTGTTTTAAATTTTCATGTGTTTTTGTGGTGTTTTTTATTCATTGTCCAATAACTAATAAGAAATGGAAACTGAGTTCCACAGAGATTGAACTCAAACACTGAAAGCATAGTATATGAGAGTTTTGGAGTGAGGCAGAACGTATATTTTTGTTGTAAGGATACAGAGTTAAAATTTTCTATGCTTTCTACACTGTGATGGACCAGAAAAGAATGTTTGCGCCTTGGGAAAATTAAGATAGTATCTGGAAAAAGTGCAAGCTCTCCAGACTCAGGTTTCTGATTCATTCACTCACTGGTCATACACATTGCATAACACATTGCCACAACACCACATTAACTCACTCTCTTAAAAGAGCCCTTTCTTTTCTCAGTCTCCCTGCTAAATTACAGAAAACTGGTTTATGTCTCGGTGCCTATGCAAAAGCAAGAACTCAAACCACACAGAAAACTGACTTCAGGGTAAAGCAGATTGTGCATTGGCTCTGAGCCTCTCAACCATTCTTCTGAAAGTTGAAGCAAAGGTATTTATTTAGTGCATCACAGTCCAACAAATTTTCTAATAAGCTGGAGAATGTAATTACTGAGTGTATTTCATTACCCCACATTATTGAAGGGCACAGGGCCACATGGTATGAGACAGAGAGCAACTCGTCCTAAAGAAAAAACATAGTATGGGTATGACACCCTTCAGAAAGTGTGAGTGTTCTGTATTTTTTTCCCTACATCTCATGCCATTTCCAACTTCCTTTCTCCACTGTGTTTTTCATTTGCGCTTTTTCACATAATTTGGGTGTGGCTTCCTCTTGTGTTTATCCTGTCTATGTAACTCAGGTGCTACACTTAAAACTCCCACTTCCCACAACAAAAAGTACTCTAACCTTCTCTGAAAGGTTATAATACCTTCTACCACTTTGGAGAAAGAGCTACTAAATGTTGACAAGCACTAGACTAGACAATCTCCAGGCATCCGTTCCACCTGCATTCTTATCCTACGGTTTTTATTTGACACTCTGGTTTAATCATGGATAAGGGAGCATGCACCAGACAATTCTCTCACTTTGGGGATTGAGATACTTTTTTCAAGTATTTTATGGGTCAGCTACTGGCTCCAGGTTTTTTTGCGTGTGGTGTGATAACCTGAGAAAATACATGTTCACTTGCTTCCCTGTTAATCTTTCAGCTTTCATAATGTGCTATAGGAAAGAAATCAAAAGCAAATTAATCCACATTCCCCAAGCACTCTGCAGTGTCTCTGCCAACAATGGAGAACTTGTTCTTTCATCCTCCCCTAAAACTCTTTACATGAGACACTTAGCTCTGCTTTCTCTTGCCTTCAATTGAGACCAGTGCGTTGTGTCCAGCCATTGGAAGCTGGCATCTGCACAAGAATGTTTTATGGGGCTGTGCATGTTCGGATGAAATATGTGCCAGTGTGCTCTACTGTGCTTGTGTGTCTGAGTGTGTGCCAGGGCAGGAAGAAGGGAGCAGGCCACTCACAAAGGGCAAGCTGGCACTTACTTACCTAATGCTATCAGAATTTTGAACGATGGGAGCTATGTACATGCGGCTATGGATATAGGTTTAAGCTTGAAACCTACAGACTATAGACTGATGATGGACACCAACCACTGCCTTCCTTCCTGTGTTGTCATTCAGTCCTGAACTTGCTTGCTCTGTATCTCCCCTCTGCGTTGGAGCTAACAACAGCTTCCCGAATAATCTCTGCTGCAATAGCAGAAAACCCTACAGTTTGGGGGATTCTATTCCTGGGGAAAAAAAATGAAAAACAAAGAATTCAGAAAGGTACATTCTGAATCAGACTATAATCCTAAGAAACAGTCTCATTAATGGTCCTTGCTGCCAAATGCCATTTCACTTGCCTTCAGAACTGTCTGCATTAATGACTACCTCCACTTTGGAAGTTATTTACATATAGTATTGTTCTCGTGTCACTGTTACAGATAGCAGCTCCTAGCTAGGTGAGATTAAAAAGACAGATAGAGTAGGTTGCAAATTAATTCAGAGAAAGCTGGGCTTAACGCAGTGGTGAGAAGGATGAAGTGTTCCTCCAATAATGTCCCCACCACGCAGAAGGGCAAATACGTCACCACTGGGGATGCCCTTACATGAGACCCTCACAGGCAGGTCAGCACAGTGAAGGTGCTGATCTGTGCTAGGGTAGTCTGCGCTTCACGAGTTCTCATCTGATGAGTTTTCTTGTTTCCTAACCTTTCCTGGCAAACATGGGTGGGTCTATGGGGAAAAACTAGAGAACATCCAGGTTCTTGAGAAGAAGTCATAGGAAAGAGGAAATTGCAGACCTGCTCAGTGTCTGGGCTGGGCAGCACTTTTCCATTATCTCTGAGGGAAAAGTGTGGTGCCTAACCCTTGCAACTGGCAGTGGAGAACTTCATACAGCTAGAGAGGTCACCAGCCTGTCTGCTGAGTCTTCCGTTGCCACACCACTCCCACCTGTGTCTCAAATCAGCTTCTGGTGCCTGGTGTCAGATAAGCAAATACAAAATAGTCTGAAATATCACATCCTCCCCTTGAACTTAAGTGGCTTCTCAGAGAAAAGGAGATCTTTCAAATATGTAATGATACTTGGATTTGATTCACATTCTGCTCAGAAAGATATTTATTTGTTGTGCTTTTGACCTGTAACACAGAATTGGCTAGAGAGATTTTATCTGAAAAGCAAACCTTATTATATGCATGTCCATTGGTAATGCAAGCCACGTTTTTATAGACAGTTTTAATATACTTTGGATAAGCTAGTGCTCCAAAGGGTGCTAGACTCTGATGCTATGATTTGATAATGAGTGACTCTTCATCTAAGCAAGAGAGAAACTGAGTGTAAAGCCTATGTCTCAAAAAACATAGGTTTCACTGCAGTTGTCTGCTGCTGAAATGCCAGTGCCTTCTGATCTCATTCCAATATGACTCAGGGAGCTCTTTATTGTTTAGATTTTTTGCCCAAAAATATAAAACTTGGTAACTTAGAATGGCTGTAATGACTGAAACCCAAAAGTTGACAGCATTTTTACTTAAATGAACAGATACTTAGAGACACAATTGCTATGTAACTTATATAATGTACATTTATTGAAGGAAGTGGAACAATATATACTAATATTTTGAGAAAGTCCTGTAATAATCAAATACATTAAAAAGTTACATGAATAATTAATTCCCAGATAATGTACATTTTCCAGCTTTGTACAATCTACTTTTCTAATGAGTTTTAACACTTTTCCATTGCTGGCATTTATATTGCACCAGAAATGTGGTTGCATTGGTGATTTGTTTATCACCAAAATTAATTTATATCAAATCAAGGTTTAAATTAAAGCATTAAAATGTAATTAAAATTAAATGAAACCCTTTCCTCCTTATCTTCATTATGCAGTTAATTTGTACATGGTGTTGGACATCCTGACTGGAAATGTATCAAATTAACTTAATCCCTTTTCGAAATGAATTAACTTATTTGGATGCAGACAGTATTAGCTCAGATTTAGAAGGACCACTCGCGTATTTAATCAGAAGTAACTATTCTGGAACAACTCCCATGTAGGCAAACTTTTATCTTTCTTCAGAGACAGAGCTGGAATGTCCTTCTTTAGGGAAATGCCATACTATCTGAAAAACGCTAATATTTTAAAGTCACACACATTTTTCGGAAAGTCTAAGGAAAACATCTTGTAGACATTTCTGTTCAATGTATATAATGGGTTCTTAACAGATAACTTCAGTAGCACAGCAACTATTCAATGTTTGGAGAAGCTGCAGTATGGCTGCTGAGGGTCACTTCCCAGCTGAAAACCAAATCTAGAATGACTACGTCTAATTTCATCATAACACATTCAAAATAGAGAGCTTCTCAATATACAAACTAATTTTGTTAACTGAAGCCACTGTATGGCTGAACTCACTTGTTAACTGTTAATTTAGTATTTTCTCATTTGCAAAGATCCCCACTTGTTTTATTCTGGACCACTGCCAGCTTGAAGACAAAAATGTTTCAATATTTTAGATAAAAGTAATTTAAATCGCAAAAATAAACTGTAACACCTGCTGCTGTGTTCTTCAAAAGATGATAAAGTTCACAGAAACTACTCTGACCTTGAAAATATATAAGCAACAGGAGCTAACTCATATCTATGTTGTATCTGAGAAAGGTAAAATCTTTGAGGCATTCTGTTCTAGTGTTTTGGCATCTACTGATTCAGTCCAGAGAAGTAATAAATATTTTAATCCTATTTCAAATGAAGCCACTTCAAGAATGTACTGCTAATTTATTAACAACACCTTCTGGATGTATTTGAATAAGTTGGAGAGTCCAGAGGACAGCAGCAAGTGGAGCTTGCTGGAAACACGGCCTGTGAAGAAGGTTTGAAGTAATCATGGTTGTTTAATCTGGAAAAGACTCAATAAACTTCAAATGTACAGAAGGCTTCTGAAACGGGTAGTCTGTTCTCCGTTCTTTAGGGAAATAAGTAACATAGTGCAGAAAAGGAGCTTTAAGTGAGATAATAACGGACATTATTTGAAGAGTAAAGATTGATGTTCAGTTGAGTAGACCCAGGGAGACCATGGACTCTCTATTACTGGCAGGTAAAAATGACCTGCTTCAGGACTGACAAAGATACTGCTGACTCTGTACTGGACAGGAGGATGGGCTTTTCTAATCTGTTTTCCTAAGATACCAAAGTAAGAAACTGATCAATTTTAAAGCTTTACAACATAGTAGGAACTTCTGATAAAACATTTTAGTTCATATTTCTAGACACATGAGAGAGGAGAACTTACAGATAGTTGTATTTAGAGGGAAGAAAACAGGTGATGTCTCACAAGCCGAAATCCCTGTCTTCTATTACTATGAGGTTTATTAATCTTTTGTGTATTTGTTATGCTACTTACTTAATGTAATGAGGTTTATCTAGATCCATCTTAACATGCTAAACCTGAGTTAGATTCACATAAGATTAACTACTAGGTCTTTCAAAAAATTGGCTAACAGTGTTTTTGCTGAAAGTGCTTTAGTATTTTTTAAAGCTTCCATTTGACAAAATATTATTGTTTGTTATTCTTAGAGGCAAGCAGAAAAGATCAAACAGGAGTTGAAGAGAGAAACAACCAGAAGTGGCTTAAGTTTAACAGAAAAAGATTGCAAAAGACTGTGAAGAAAAAAGAAAAAGTACTGTAGTCCTTGGAATAAACAATGTAGATACTATGCTTGGCTGAACTCTAAATGGAAAATATTTGTAAACACTAATCAATTTTGTACACGGTAAAGTAAATATTCCCAATAGAAGGGTAAAATGTAACTTGTGCATTTTCTAGGGAAAAACTTGAATCTTTATCCTCAAGGTTACAGTTGGAAATGAATTCTGCACATCAATACTTGCAGCAAACAAACCAAGTGGCTCAAAAGCTTTTTTTTGAATTCAGAGAAGTAATGTTTTAGAAAAAGAATTTTTTAAGCTCCTTTCTCTTCTCTATCTGTTTTCAGCTGTAACAGCAGGTGGATTTGGTTATTTTTGCCCCACTGGTGCTCTGAAGTCCCGGCCGTCATTGAGAAACACTGCCTGGAATGAACAATGTGGGCCTCTTATAACTGGAAATTAGGCAAGCAGGGAGGGTTGTCTTTTCCTGATTGTCGTAAATGTAGTTTCTAGGGAATAACTGCAAAACTGGAGCTGGTGCTTTGTTGTTTCTGAAGATCGTGTGCTACGACCAAGTGTCGACTTTTGTGTCGCTATGCTTAGTCAATACACTTGTTTTCTGGATGGGTGATTTGGCAGCTCACTTTGTTGGCATGTTTGTTTGCTTATTTTTAGTAGCAGACTGCAGTCAGATGATTGCCATCGACTATGATGTGATTTTTTTACATTTTCAGGTGTCCATTAGCAGTTCTTTGCTGGATGTTGTCTTCCCCTCCAGAGCTGGCAGAATACAGCTTGCAGTGCTGTATTACCTACTTCAACTTCATTTATGAAATTATAGTGTTTTTTAAAGTGTTTGAAGTTGGCCTGGTAGATTTCGTGTCAAAATGGGCAAGAAATACTTACTGTATTGCCAGCTTTGCTCTGAAAGCAGTAACCTCAGGCAGAGGAGCTATGATAAATGGTGGGAAACTGTAACACACACGCAACCTCTAGAGGCTTCTCTACAGACAATTTTTTACTAGAGCTGTAGCTTTGGTTGTTTTCCAGAAGCGCTAAGATCCAAAACATGTGTTGAAACAGAAAGAAACTTGTAATAAGACTGGAAACAATTAATGAAGAATCAGTCACAAATAACGTTCAGTTCAGAACTGTTTTCGGTGGCTTTGAAAGCAAGTTACATACCTTACTGATAGAGCAGAGAAGTATTTAAGGTCATAAAAATGGTTGTGAACAGAAAGGATATCTTAGACTTTTCAAAGAAAAAACCTTGTGTTTTCTTGTTTTGCTGCTTCCTCCTTGAGCAGAGTTTTACATTCCTAAGAAGAGTAATATCTTATCAAGTAGATATCATGTTCTGATATTTCAAATGCTTTATTTAATTGCTAAAATCATATGATGGCTGCCTCTGTCTACTGCAGTTGAACTTTGCCCTTATTAAAGTGCTGTTATCACTTTATAGAACCACACAGAAAACTTCGATGTGGAAATAAAATTAATTTTTTACATAATGACAGTTAATAATTTTGTGCATAGTAAATTTGCTATCATATCTCTTTCAGTTCAGATTGAATGGATATATGCACTGTATGAGATCCATCATAAATTGGCAGACTAAATTCAGGAATCCCTGTGTGAAATTCTATGGTTTGCATGCAAGAGTTTCATATAATTAACTGGTTAATATGAATTAATAATTTGCTACATTCTCCTCTTCTTTTATGCTTATTCTGGCCTCCCAAAGAAGTTACAGAATTTCAGGACTTGGAAATAAGTTTTTCTGAAAAGTAAATGACCTGTAAACCTCCAAAACCTAATCTCTTGAGTGCAGAGCTGCTGTACGACACGACTTATTTCTTTGATATTACTTTCTTAACTTTTTTTGGGTTGCTCACTGTCACTATATACAGAGCTAGGCAGATTTAGTATAATTTAAAACATTTTTATGAAGGCTATTTAACTTTTTGCTATGGTTTCTCAGAGTTATTTCATTTTTCTAATCTTAAAAATGTAGAAAAGTCAAATTTTGCAGTATATTATTAAGCCACTGTCATGATATTTAGACATGATATTTACAAAACTATCAGGAAATTTAACAAAAAATCTCAGGCCACGTTCAGTCATACTTACTTCCTGCATGGTTGCTTATCTTTACCATTTGCTTTAGAAATGTTGCTTTTTTATTTTTTTGCTTCTTTTTTGGTAATACAGGAGATCAGGCATCCGCCTTCACATCACTGCACGCAAGGAGAACGATGGATATTACTCCTGTTACTCAACAGCTTAACGGCTAAAGCGTTTGCCTAGGAAGGAGGGAAAATGAAATAAAGGGCTTCTCGACTGCCTGCTGGCCAGGCTGGGAGCAAGGCCATGCTCTCCTCTCCCTTTGAATTTGGGTTGCTGTGCAAAATATGGTGCACTGCTCCTGGGATCAGGGCAGAGAGAAGCTAAAGACAGGCACAGCACGGCTTCCTGCAGCCTGTGGAGCAGCGCTGCTGGTGTGGGGTGATGAGGCAGTGGACACTGTCCTCCAAGGCCATACGCTTCCCTCTTGTTGTCTGACAGGTCAGAGGATGCAAGCCTGGCTACTGGACAGCCATAAGAAGGTGTGGGAGGGGCTGGGTGCACTGTGTGTCTCAGGTCAGGAAAGATGTGCTGCTCCTCAGCCTTGGTCAACACAGCAAGGTTTAATAAAGGACATGGAATTGGGGGTGGGAAGAGCCCTGGGCTTGAGTCGACTCGTGTTTGGAAAGGCAAGGGTCGCAGGAGGTGGTGGGCATGCAGCAAGACGAAACTCAGTAAAATGAGCTCAGGATGTAATTTGTCTGAGCAAGATCAACAAGAGGTTCACTAGAAGGAGAAGTTAGACTTCAATTGGTCTGTTGGGGTAGTTTTATCAACAGGAACCCTACGAGGAACAATCGCACAAACAAACATCTTATTAACTTGACCAGCTGTTGCTATCTTAAATGTGATGAGCAGATATTTTTAGCATGCCCTTTTTTTAGCTCTGAGGAAAAATTCTCAGGGAGTTTCTGTGCTTGCAGCCTGCATGCATATAGCTATGCTGTACACTTCGCACTCACACTAGCAGTACCCCAGTTATAGCTGTATTTTGTCCACATCTGGTGGTCTTGGTGACCTGACCCTTCATCCAACTTACAAATACAGCAACTTTTGAGATTCAGCCATCTGGGACAATTGCAGAAGCCCAGTCTTTTGATAAACAATTTGAAGTATTTGTTTCCTAAATACTAATTCAAATGTTTACTGCTTACATAAAAACTGCTAATGGTAGGGCTGCTAAGCGCAACTGGAATACATGAGGCTTTAATCGCAGAGTATGACTCAACAGGAGAGCATGGGGAGTTGGGCTAGGGGCTGAAGGGAGGGACTGGATAGCAACAGGACACAAAGGTGTATGTACATAAGAGAGGAAACCTGGGGCTTTGGGGAGTTTCCAGTTATGGTCAAGGTTGAAATGAAGAAGACCTTTTTGAGTCATGCAACCCAGAGCCAGATTTTGACTCTCAATGAAATAATCTTGGTGGCCTATATGGAAATATAGATGGACTCATTTTAGGTGCCCCCCCGGGGCGTGGTAGGTGCGTGTGGTTCTGGCACATGCAGACACGGAGCGGGAAGAGTGATGGTGCTGAGCTGCCGATGGCTGGGGAGCGCAGCACAGGGTGGGGCACCCTGTAAGCCCTTTGATCAGTGCAGGAGATGTGGCAATCCTGAGGCTCACTCTCAACGAGAGTTGGATTTGTCAAGATTCTGTAACATGTAGCCATTCCTTCAGGGTGTATGATTGCTGTTCATGATAGTTACCTGTAAAGTTTGCTAAATCCAAACATTGCTTTCTTCTCCACCTCCTGACCCCAGCAGCCCCCATCCCGCACACTACATTACCTGTATGTTAGTACGCCTGCTTAAAACTTTGCTGTGTATCAGTGATTCTATTTGAAATGTAGTGAGTACTTATAGACATAACAGCATCGTTCATTTGCACAACTCTTTGTTTGATCCAAAGGTTGAAGCATTTAAAAAAAAAAATCAAGAAAACAAACACAGTGCTTACTGACTGAGGCAATTGGATTCCTCTGGAAGAGTATGACACAAGACTGAACAACAAAGTGCTGAGCAGTACAGCCATGTTGATGGAATACATTCTTCTCAACTTCTGGCAAAGGAGTAATTGCCCCAAAGAACTCATTGCATTAATCTAGGGGATGTGATTCAAAAGATTTAGATGCTATGTCTCTGCCTTCACCGATGCTATTAATTGGTTTTGAGACACATCCCCATTTTGTCGTTTCTAAAGGTGAAGGCTGTTCTGTGTTTTGTTAACGATGACAGCATTGCTGTGAAAAAGGAAGGTCTAAAATATTTAACTTTAAGAACATGACAGATTAAATAACCTGTAGGGTCCTAATAATCATCAATCACAATGCAGGAGATGACAAGGTGAAATTTTTAAGATGACATTTTGTCACTTGGGGTAGTCACTTAAACTGACAAAAGCTATACATTCCGCTCTGCAGCTTCTTTACTCTAATTGGGCCAATTTTACTATCATGCTATTATCTTGCACAGCAGAACTGGTGACAAACAAAGAAGCTTTTGTGATCTCAGCAGAATATTTTTCCATGAAAATATCTTCTTTGCCAAAAAAGAATGAAAATTGTCCCTGTATTTTGTGACTGGCCAGAAGCCCAAGGCTCACGTCTGCCTGGAAAAAGCCTAATCTGTATTTTCAGCTCCTGCTTGCAGACAAGGCCACAAGTCAGGGAAACGTTAATCGCATTTGGGATTTTTCCTGCTACGTGTTGAAATAACTTTTCTCAGGATATGGCAGAGGAAAAAGAATGCTAAAATTCCATTCCCTCACTCTTCATAATTCTGGTAGTCTGCTTTAATTTAGACTTATTTTCTACTACATACCAAGACATAATAATTCCCTTTAAGTAGATAACAACAAAAAACTTGATTGTGTTAGCACAAGCTTGTGTAGTTATTGGGAAACTCAATCCCTTTTAGAAAAATTTGAAAGAAAAATTATCATCAACAGTTACAGGAAGAGTAGTGAGGAAGTGGTTCTATATGTTGTTAATGTAGTGTGAAATCATGAAACAACCCATCTCATTAAAACTGAAAACATCTTGCGTATTACCATTCAGAAACTTTGGGCAAAAATACGTTTAGTAACCCACATTTGTTAACATGGAATAAAATTCCGCTGGAGTGTAATGTGGAGTGGGCATATCCACATCCAGCTGATCTAAAATACCGTCATTTCACAGAAGTGTTAAGCTGTTCAAATGTATTGCTATCAAGAAATAGCATTTTATTATAATAAGCACTGTTTTTCTGCTTGACAGCAGTAGGAAAATGCCGTTATAAACGCTCTCCGTTCCTTGGACAAATATTGCCTTTTTTTCTTCCACTGAACAAGGTGTTCATATTCATTGTTTTGGAGACACTGAAATTGGAAAACTGAGGGTAAATATTTCTCTTGATCCTTTAGCACATTTAAGCCTCCAGAGTTCCGTTGTGGTGGTGGTGGTGGTGATGAGTCGTTAGTCAGCATTACGTATATCACCAAAAATCATAAATCAGACTACCAAAACCATTATGGACGTGTCTCTTTGGCTGGACAGTTACATCTGTTTTCCCAGACCTTCACCCTTTACTCCATCTATGTATGTTATGATTACCAGCTCCTGACTTCAGTGAGAGCTGTTTTGTTGGCTAAGAGCTCTCACATCTCATTTCCAGGTACCTTGCTGCCAAGTCTGACTCTTTTTTGTTACATTAATGCTTCTGTCCACACAAAGTACGCTCATCTCCATCCTCTGCAGCTACATGGTGCTCACCTAGCCCTAGCTGAATCGAGTGCCATCATTTCTCTGATCCACCTGAGCCACCAGTGCTGCTGCTCAGGACATGACTTCTGCTACACCATCCGTGCAGAATCCCACTGCTCCACGGCCACCTTCAAGCCCATCAGCCCTTCATTTCTTGCTGTGTCCAACCGCGACAGCTCTCATTTGTGTCCGTGTCTTAAATTCTGCCATCTCCAAATCCTCTTCCCCTGTCTCCCAGCCCATTAACCCTGCTCTCCACTCCTTCTCATCGGTCCTGTCTGTACCTCGCTCCTATTTGTAAACTCCCTACATCTGCCTACTGCAGCTTCGCTTCTCTTTCTTCCAAGGTTCCTTACCTCTCTCTGAGGTAGGTTGAAAGCCTCAGCAGGACTCTCTCTTCTTAGGCTGGCATCCTTTCATTCACTCTCAGGAGAAGAGAGGTGCCAGAGCTCCCTGAGCAGCTCAGATTTTCCTCCCAAACTTATTCCCCGTCCTGGGCTTCATACTGAAAAGCCACAGTATGGCTGAATGCCTGAATGCCATCCTTACGGGATAAGCTCTGGTTTCAGCAGAAAACCCCTGTTATTTGCAATGAATTTTTGAGTTGGTAAATGCCACTTACTGCAAAAGAAGTGCATCAACAACATTCAGACTTTATAGTGGTAAATTAAATCAAAATCCCCATATGTGACTGATAGCAAGAATGGGATGTGAAAAACTGCCTAAAGCAGGGCACAAACAAATTTAAGTTCATTAAGGAGCTACAAGAAACTTTTAATTCTGAAATTAGAATAATTTTCATAATCATAGATACACTATGGATCAGCACTGAAGGCTGATAATGAAGACGTATACTTTGGTGGCACAAGACTTCAAAATACATGATTAAAAGACTAAATGTATTATGAAGAAGTCTGCATCTAGAGGATATATTCCGGCAGAAAATTCTTCCAGATTATAGGACTTAAAAAAAGGTCTTAAACAGGACTGACACAAAGCAATATACTAATTATTTGGCAGTGCATAATATCTTTATTTAGAACAATAAAGTATATGTATATAATGTAAATTCCAAATCTGAACCGGTATAAAAAAGGATCAGGGAAAACATCTATCTTTAAGAGGACACATATATACATACACATCACATTTTATAAACTCTGTTGATTACCTTCAGTCAGAACGTAACTATGCAAGACTGCGCTGACATTTACATTGAAATAAATGAATCTGCCCATGATACAACCAGCAAACATCTGTGTCTATCACTAAAGAGTCTGAAGTTTCCGCGTTCCATCAATTTGATAACATAATATCAACATGCCACCATTACTATAGATCTGCATTGAACAGACAGTTGAATCAGATTCCTGAACTGAAGAATGTTGGATAATCCATAAATGTAAATCTAACTCAAAATATCTGTATTTTATATATATGGTTAGCTTTTCAACTTAATAGTTGTATTGTGTGTACTGAACAGCTTCAGCGTATTACAAAGAGAGAGCAACAGAGAAAACAGAGCTGGTGAAGATCAGAATCTAAAAAATGTGCAGGTTGTACACATACTGCATGGTATAGCACATTTTATAAGCTTACAGATAAAACGACCTTGTGATGAAATAAGTACCACCAATTTATTCAAGTAAACACACACCTAAAGTAGCACACTGAGTGACTCACTATCTGCTTTTTGCTCTCGCAAGGCCACCATTAATTGCATGCAAAGTTCAACTACTCCAAAGGAAACCTAAAAATGTTAGTTTCTCACAAAACCACAGATATCTGAAAACCAAATTTGGGACTTTCATATTAAAAATACAACACTCGCTTTTCCCCAATTTCAGTTTTAGAGAAAGGGCATTCATTTTCTAACTGTGTTAATGAATGGGTGGTTGTCTACCCAAAAAGAAGACTGCAAAACTGTAACTGTTCAGAAGTTTAATAGCTTACAACTGGATAAAGAAGCAATTAAGAGACTATTTCTGCCATCATTACTGCCACTGAACAGTAACTTACTCGATTTCTATTGATTTCAAAGATATCTCACAAGTCAGTAACCTTTCAAAATTTCACTACATCTGAAGTAAGAGCCTCCTCAGTGGGCAGACAAACTGGGCACAAAAATTTTCAAATAATTTCACAAGCATGTTTCCAAGTACCACGCCATCCGCTGTATCCACAAATGTCTAGAAGATTCTTCTACTTTGCAAAATAATTGAGAACACCTCATGTTTTGTTCAGATCTCTCAAAAGAACAGGAAAACCGTGAGCTCCAACAACAGTTCTGCTGCTCCATGTGTCACACTACTTTGGTGCATATTCAAAGAACAATGTTTGTGATGTGAAATCGGAAGGTTAATACATGAATTCTCTCTCTGTATATTTCTGTTCTCATGTAGTTTCAATTTGCCTTGCTCTGCAGAAAAGATTAAAGTATCTGACATTATTTGAAAGTGACTTAGATACCATTTTAAGATGTTAGTGTTGGAAGGTGAACACTTTGCAGGAGTCTATCTGGATTTAGCATACGTTTCAATTTAAAATTGCTATTTTCTTACTATTGAACACTAGACTAAGGAGCCTAAAACATCATGCATTTTGAATGTCAAACTATAATTTGGGGCACACCAATGTGCAACGTTATCGTGCATTCAATTTTCTGGAAAAAACTAGCATTTAGTAAAAAATAACATTCTTATGAACAAAGAACATTAATAAATACTAGATTTTTGTTTAACCAAAGCTAAGAAAAATACTGTAAAACTCCAAATGCATAAGGTTGGTTTGAGAAAGTATTGTGTAGCAACATAAAGTATTTAAGGGTTTTGTAAAATGCATAAGGATAATTGCTTCCATTTACTGTGGATACTTTTCCGCTCTGTCAAAATCAATACGCAGTTACTCTCTGCATCACCAGTAAGGTGAAAATTTCCCATCAGTTAGGTCATTCTGACATTTATTTCAGCGTGACTCTTAAATAAGCTTGAAACACAAAGTCTGAGGGCCTTGTGAGTAAAAAAACTACACAATGTCAAATGAGACTGAGCTGCAGATGGGGAATTCTGTTGATTTTTGCAGAGCTAAAATTTGCAATGCACTTGCTTTTTAGAAGTGATGAGCAACCTTGATTATTTCTTATTAAGTGGTGAGTGCTCCAGCATCTTCTGAATAAAAAACAAAGGTCTAATTCTCACATTAAGCTTCTTTTGATCTAGTCTAAGAGAAGTTCCTCAGATGATGCAAACTCTAAAGCTCTGTTAACATTAATGGAACTATGCTAATTTATATCAGCTGAGCAGGACTTGAGGACCCTTTTCTGGTGCCCAGGAAGTGCAAAAAGGCCTCAGTATAAATAAAAAATAGTCTCACATGATCAAATCCTTGTATCAGTGAATTCACGAGAAATTTTGACATTGATCTCAGTAGGGTCAAAATTCCAGGCAGAGTGGCTATATGAACTCCTAAGCTCTATCAGCAAACATAGTAAGGTTTTGAGGTTTTTTTCTTTTGTTATGTATGAAAGATGAATCAGTTTTACGAACAACACACACACACGCACGTACGTATATATTATATGTATGTCATATTCTTTTCATGCACCATTCTCAGAAAATTCAGCAGATGATTAAAATTGCCACAAGAATTCTTAAAAAATTAAATAATGTTATACTTTAATGAGAACTCCAAATTTATGCAAAACATTAAAAGGGTGGTGTTTTGTTTGTTTTGTTTTTTTAAGTTTCAAGTTACTGAAACTAAAACTCTTGCTGACCTGGTCAGTTTGATGATAGATGACAGTTTGTCATCTGAAGTGAGCTGCCTTTACCTTCTGAAGTACAAACCCCTAATACAGATAAATAATTCATACCTATTATCTGGAAAGAGCCAGGAAAAAAGATGCACAACTACACTTGTAACTTTTACCACGATATTATTAGGATTTACTTGAAAATGCATGTCTGTACATCAATCCTGTACAGATTCCATGGATGCAATAACAGCAATAGATGCAGAAGACAAGTGGGAAATAAAGCCTTTCTCTTTTGTTTTGAGAGAATTAAGAGTGGCATATGACAAGATATTAAAGCTTACTAATTATTTAAAACACAATGCAAACATTAATTACAGCTGATGTAAGTAAAAGCTAAATATACTCTCAGGATCTTTCAGATTTTCTATGCTATACATTTGAAGACAAGGTATCAACGGCATGCATCTTCAGCAATTAAAATGCGTTTCATGGGTTTGTCTTTATTCTGATGTTTGAACGCAATTCAGACTCTTTACTTTCCCTTCCCTTGGCATGTCTGGAAATTTCACCAGTGTTCACATACCCAGAAGTTACTCTTAATGCTTCAAAGCTCCACAAGGTACATTCACCTCCTGTTTACTTTGTCTTCATCCAGAATTTGCTTCTCCTGAACAGAGACCACCAATGCTGAGGAATTCTTGAGGCTTTCTGGGGTGGGCAAGCAGCCACCTGACACCTGACAGAGACCACATGTTGCCGTACACACGACCTTTGCCAGGCATAAACACAGGTCCTTATAAGTAAAAGGCTAGAACATGGGTCCACAGCATGACTTTGCTTTCAAGTCTTATATACAATATTGAAGAGCATGTTATCTGTATCCATTTCTGCATTTTCTATCAGTTCAGAGAACTCCATCTGAAGACATCAAGGTAAGGTAGAGGACACAGAACTTAAATTAAGGATGCAAAGGTATTTATGACTTTCAATGATTACACATAGTTGGAGGCATTTGAAAGATGCTTTTTGTTCGGGATGTACTTTGTTTGCCAGAGTCAGGTGCAAGCACTAATGCAATTAAAAATCACCAAATGCCACACAAGGTAGATATTCACATGAGATACAGTCCTGCTAAGTGCACACTCTTCTTGTCGTTGTTCAATTCAGTGTTGGTTTCACAGTAACAAACACAAATTGTCCTCATTTCTATATCAGGTCTATGGAGTCATGGGCAGCAACAACAGATGCAGACTCAGTCTGTCACTCCAGAAGGAATACGAACGTGCTTAAAGCTGCTTCATTTATGAAGCGAACATGGAACTGTTACCTGCCTGAAGAGAAAAACGGAGATTATAATTTTGCTGTGGAGTCCTTCTGTATTACTAAACAGTAGAGCTTTTCACAGACATTTCTTTCTTGTAGTTTTGGAAACATATAAATTCAACAACACTTGCATAGACATTCCTTTATTCTGAAACAAAAATTACTGTTATAAGGTGTACTTTCCTGGTCCAAGAGCACACTCGCTGGAAAAAGCTCATTGATGTCCTGGTGTCATGTCTATAGTGATGAGACTATTCTCATGGTTTTACAGAATTATGTTTGTGCATTTCGGTATCTAGTGATCTCTGACAGCAAAATTCCCCGAGTTTACATCTTCTGAAAAATCAAGTGACTTGTCCAATGCAGCGATGATTTCCCTTCTCAGTGAGCAGATGTTAGTACAAAGCAGTTAAGGAGGCTGGAAACCTCTCAAGTTGTAGCTAACTAGATCACAATGAACACTCTGGAATACACCTGAGAGTGACTGCTACAGGATAAACTGTAAATTCTGAATTGTCTGTTATACTCTTACGCTGCTCTTTCCACCCACGCGATAAAATGAAGCATTCAGTGTTGCCTGAATCTTCCAGACTCCTTCCAGGAATGCCGTGGGTTAAGTACGGTACAACTCCTGTGGTAAGAAGCCCCTTGCCAGAGACGTCCACTGTTCTGCAGAGGACAACTGGGACTGAGGCAGCTCGCTTGTCTTTGCCACTCACTCTTACCTGCTAAAGCAAGAATCTGTATCTGATAAGGCTACGGAGACTGCAAACTGTGCTGAGTAAACAACAATTAATAGAAAAGCAGCTCTACTTGGCCTGTTCTCCTACACTCACCTGCCAGGTTAAGGACTGTGGTTTTTAGGTCGCACTGCTTTGAAATAGCTGTAGGACAACAGCTGAAGACTTCTCCATGTTGGCTCTCACGCCAAAAAGGAGAAGTAGCTGTCCTTCATTTTGGAATTCTGGCATATTTCATTTTGTAATATTCAGGTTAAAAGTCCAATGCCTAAATTAATGATATGGGATTAATTACACTAGCTGCTAAAGATCTTAGGTACAAATGAAGCCTACAGATAACAAGTTTTATTTTTATTTTTTTTTTCCCCAAAATGGACTCTGAATCACTTTCTATTTCAACAGCCAGAAGTTATTAAGCCTATAGTAAGACTCAAACCTAACAACTTACCAGTACTCGAAACAGTAACAGTGTTGAGGGAGAAAAAGCAACAGCTACACTTGTAGATGTTCCTTTTCTTTTTGCTGCAACATACTGAAAAAAAAATGATACTTTATTACTACGATCCTAGTGTTTCAAGGAAACAGAATGGAAGGATTTATCAGTTAGTTACAATAAAAATATTTATGTATAATAAAAGGGAATCCTTTATTAGATTTTAGATTTTAATCCTTTATAAAGTATTAGAATTTATGTTTGCTATTAGGTCTTCCTAGTTATAGATGAATATTACAAATTTCTCAGGGAGGAGGGAGAAAAAAATATATGCTATATATTTAAGAAGATGTGTGATGGAGAATGTAACCTGTTTAAATGTCCTGTTAAGGTCATCTCCTGCATTTAACTAATTGTTTCCTCTTTCCTCTTTTCTTCCTATAAAGCAATGTTTTATACTTCCCACAAAGTTAAGTTAAAAGGATGATGCATATTACATTTCACAAGTTTTAACACCTATTATGAGGTGCAGGTTGAGTTATTTGTAGCAACTAATATACTTAGTAAATACACAGTCTTCCATTCTATGTACTGTACACACAAAAAAAAATGTTTTAAGAATGTTATTATTCTAGAAACTTTAAACACTGAAAATTTCAGCTCCTGTGACAAAACTGCTAGATCAGAACTTCACCTATTTCTGCCTTCGGCAGCGGGCAGCACCAGGCATTTCACACAGTGCGAGAAGCACACAGGATAAGATGTGTCCATCTGCCACCTGCATCAGATCTTTCCCTCAATCTCTCATAGTTAAAATTTGACTAAACACCCTGAAATATGAGGGTAAAAAAAACCTCTCAAAACACTTGAGCATAAACTATTCTAACTTAAAATATCCCTAAGTCCTTTTCTGAATTTCACAGACTTCTTTACCCAAGTCATGTCCAAGAAACTTTTAATGTCTTCAGCTGTTATTTCTAAGGTATATCTGACTGACTGAGTTACATAGAATTTTTTCTGCTTACAAATCAGATAAAGCAGTGTTTAAGTATGAATAGAGCTGTGAATCATTTCAGGATGACCTTGGGAAGTTATTAAGATGTGAATGAGTTCTCATTAACTTTCTATGAACATTAAAAAAACCCAGAAAACATAGATGCTTACATACACATACTCTGAAGAATGTAAAAAAGTGAAAGAACCGAAAAAAATGTTAATGTAAAATTATTTAGAAGGATTTAGGAACACAGCCAGGGAGACATTGTTTTCCATTTATTTACTTAATATCAACCCAGCTTTACACTACAC
The DNA here is from genome assembly GCF_009769465.1 of Tauraco erythrolophus. Lineage (NCBI taxonomy): Eukaryota > Metazoa > Chordata > Aves > Musophagiformes > Musophagidae > Tauraco > Tauraco erythrolophus. The sequence continues at coordinate 50,775,580 of NC_141468.1, forward strand.
AGCAAATAACAAAATTCAACAAAATTTTTTGTTGCTTCCCCTGTAGGTCTCAGAAATCCTTTCTCACAGTGGAAGTATGGACAGACAAAGTAAAGGTGATATCCCTTTAATAAAGTTTTGTATGCAGAAATCTCCTTCTTATCAATTTTTACATTTAAACTGGAAGCTCCTTTAAAGGGCACACCTAAAATGCATATTTTGCTGCTACAGCAAGACCTTGTGGGGGTTTTTTTTGTGATTGTCTTAGAGCTAGAGAGAAATCTTCATGAATTAGCTCTCAAAGCTAAACTTACATTTGTATATATGTATATAAAGTGAAATAATATACCTTATCTCATTTTCCTCTTGACAGTCATGACACTGTGTAGTTTCATCACTTTCTGGTCTAGATTTGGGATGTGTTTTCTAGGAAGAAAATGCATTAAATATAAATATTCTAAAGCTTTCTTTAACAACTCCCTAAACAATTGTATGTTTCAGTTTGCTTCAAATCTTCAATATTTATCAAAGTTATCTTGCACAAAATGTAGGCCAAATCTTGTCCTCTAACATACATCTGCTACTGGTATAATTTTACTATCAAAGCTTTTGTATTTTAGACAGAGGCACAAGGGGTAAAAGAAAAAGAATCCTCCTCTGATGATATAATAGAACCAAGAAATTGAGGGAATCCATGCTTTTAATTTCCAATTAGACAGCTATCATGCTGATAAGACAGGACTTGCACTTTGCTGGTGGAATTCAAGAATTTGACAACATAGATTTACATTCGCATGTCACACAGTTCAGTGAAGATCAAAGGAGATGGCTCTTGCTTTCAAATGCAGAATGGTTCTGTTCTTCCCGCCTCCTCATAGCTAAGAAATGTAGTATCATTATGTAAACAATTAAATGTAGTATTTCTTACCTTCCAGTATATGGCTCCCAAAACAAAGCCAATAAAAAGAGACAGCAATGATGTCAGTGCTATGCTGATCCCTTGCAGGCTGGAGCTGCTAATGAAGCCAAGTGCCTCTTCTGTAATTACAGATGTTCTCGTTAGTGAAGACAGATTTATAGCAGAAAACTATCTTCAGGGCAACACTATTAGCAAGAGCACTTTTATGCATCACCTACAAAATGGCGTCTTAGCAGAACAGATACTTCAAAGTGCTGTGTACATGAGGTGCACTTCATACAAAGTCTCACAGGACATTTTTGACCACAAGGATGGTCATTCCATTTCTGAAACAGCTGTGTGGAATAGTTTCAACAGTTTTGTCATTTGTAGAGCATTTTCTCCTTCCTGCACTTCAAAATTCTGAGTTTATCAATTTTTAAAGGTCCTATTGTGTAAAACAAAGTAATTCTTTGGAAGAGAATATATCTGTCACTTCATGTACTTGCTTAAGTTCCGTAAGACACATCCCACTGACTGCAGATAGACACTTTGCCTTGCCGCTAATGAACGACCAAGATGAGGCTTCTCGAGGAAGGTTAATTTAACAAAATAAGCATGACTTCACTTCTAATGCCTGTCTGGAAAGGTCTCGCTAATTTCACTAGGATCAAACCCTTGTACCTTGAAATCTAGCTGTGTGTTATTTTGTTGTAACCATTTCTTGAGAGCTTTCTACATTTTTTACGGAAGAGCCCCAATCCTAGTCTTTCACATACACAAGCAATGCCATGGCTCTCACAGGGAGCTGTATGCATGTTGAGACTAAAATGTGGCTCTCAAGAGCAGGATGTGAAAAATCCTACAGAGTCACCCTGGGATCCACCTTCTGAAATGCAAAGTGAGCCATGGGAGACTGCTAGTTTAGACACTATCCACCCAGTTTCAGTTCATTTCAAGACTCGGTGTCTGCGGCTCGAATGGTGGGTGTACTGTCAGATTACAGGAAAAGAACCAAACTGTAAGAACTGGAAAAGCGTAGGTGATTAGATACAGAAATGAAAACGTACTGGTAGCACTAGAAATTTCTGTGACATGCAAACTGCAAACGTCTAAGCACATACGGTGTGATACACTGAGTCAAACAATGTGCATTTAGTAGGTTATTAAACAGTCTCTAAGAAAACACTTTAGTTTAGAAAGGAGCATTCTCATAATGAACTAGCAACTCATTTTCAACTCTCTGAGATTTTCTGGTTGTCATTTTGCAAGCTTTTACACAAACGTCCTTTTTATCTCTGAAATTCAGCTGTGTTTTCTGGAGCCATGGTAGACAGAACTACAAAGTAAGAAAAGAAAAAGTCTGTATCTGATACACCGATATACTACATGTATCTCTGTCTCTCATACACTGTTTACAAACTCTAGGTTCTGACTATATGAGCTTGAATTTTACTTATATCCAGCAGACTCGGCACACTGAAAGGAAACATGGGCCAAGCAGAACCGATGCTAGCTTACCATGAAAGAAATCTGTCTACAGAGGAGAAGGGAAAGATAGCAGACAAAGTTCTACGGAGGAGAACATCAGCTGAAAAAGAGAGGCTATCGATTAGTCTGCCTCTGACTGCTCAGACATTAAAACCAAGAGCAGAAATTAAATAGAGCGGTATATTTTTTCTCAAACTGTCTGTCCCAGATTAGGCATAGAGGAGGTTTGCTCGCAGAACTGACCTTCAAGAAATCTGGACAAACTCCAGTGGAGTAAAGCCAGTCTGAACATCTCAAAAAAAAAAAAAAAAAAAAAAATCCTGTCATTACTTTATCTGAATTGTATTCTCAGAAGAAAATTCCTATATTGCTCTTGTGCTCTAGTCAAGAAAAATGCAACACTGATTTGCCTAATACCATTAGCCATTCTTCCCAGTGAGACGCCACTGAGTTATACAACTGAATTATGTAAATCCTATGGGGATGGTCATGTTTTCTGGAATCTGCCCTGCATACTTCAGAAAAAAATTAAAAGTGAAATAAAAATCAAAGGAAAAACTCTTCAGGTCACATAGAGCATAATTTATTTGATAACATGTTATGGTAGAATGTATAAGCTCTAAAATCCTCTGCCTACTCTGCAATGCTGGGCAGCATGTCATGGCAAGTATGCTGATTTTTACATGACCTTCTAAAGAAATGTTCTGTATGCAGGGCGATCAGTGATAGTCTAGAATCTACATTTTTACCATTATTTTTCACAAACTTCAGAAAGTCTTAGACAACGGAGAAGCTCCCTTTACAACGAGATAGCTAAAAGTGGTAAAAACTGTTTTCTGAGAAGGCATCTCCAATGCAGATGCTTTCTTCAGCGTCTATGAAAACTGAAAGGAATTCATAATTAGCTTTTCGTGTGAGGATCTGCAACCAGGGACAGAGCCTAAATACAGTCAAATTGTGACACTCTCCCCAGCCTACCCTTTAAAGATAGCATCAGATTTTTTTTCATAACTTGATAGTGTATGAATCACAGAATGTTAGGTATTGGAAGGGACCTCAAAGGATCATCGAGTCCAATCCCCCTGCCGGAGCAGGACCACCTAGATCAGATCACACAAGAACACGTCCAGGCAGGTTTCGAACATCTCCAGAGAAGGAGACTCCACAACCTCTCTGGGCAGCCTGTTCCAGTGTTCTGTTACCCTTACTGGGAAGAAATTCTTCCTCATGTTAAAGTGAAACCTCCTATGTTCCAGCTTATATCCATTTCCCCTTGTCCTATCATTGGATGCCACTGAGAAGAGCCTGGCTCCATCCTCATGACAGTCACCCTTTACATATTTATAAACATTAATGAGGTCCCCCCCTCAGTCTCCTGAGCTAAAGAGACCCAGCTCCCTCAGCCTTTCCTCATAAGGGAGATCTCCACACCCTTAATCATCTTTGTGGCCCTACGCTGGACTCTCTCAAGCAGTTCCCTGTCCTTCTTGAACTGAGGGGCCCAGAACTGGACACAATATTCCAGATGTGGCCTCACCAGGGCAGAGTAGAGGGGGAGGAGAACCTCTCTCGACCTACTAACCATACCCCTTCTAATACACCCTGGGATGCCATTGGCCTTTTTGGCCACAAGGGCACATTGCTGGCTCATGGTCATCCTGCTGTCCACCAGGACCCCCAGGTCCCTTTCCCCTGTGCTGTTCCCCAACAGTTCAGTCCCCCAAACTTGTACTGGTACATGGGGTTGTTCTTACCCAGATGCAAGACTCTACACTTGCCCTTGTTGTATTTCATTAAATTTCTCCCTGCCCAACTCTCCAGCCTGTCCAGGTCTCTCTGAATGGCAGCACAGCCTTCAGGTGTGTCAGCCACTCTTCCCAGTTTAGTGTCATCAGCAAACTTGCTGACCATGCACTCTATTCCCTCATCCAAATCATTGATGAATATGTTGAACAATACATGTCCCAGTACCGACCCTTGAGGGACTCCACTGGATACAGGCCTCCAACTGGACTCTGTCCCATTGACCATTACTCTCTGGCTTCTATCCTTCAGCCAGTTCACAATCCACCTCACTACCCGATCATCCAGCCCACGCTTCCTCAGTTTAGCTGTGAGGATGCCGTGGGAGACTGTGTCAAATGCTTTACTGAAGTCAAGACAGACCACATCCACTGCTCTACCATCATCCACCCGCTGGATGATGTCCTCATAAAAGGCTATCAGGTTTGTCAAGCACGATTTCCCCTTAGTGAAGCCATGTTGACTGCCCCTAATGACCCTCTTATCCTTGATATGCCTAGAGACAGCACCAAGGATAAGTTGTTCTATTATCTTTCCCAGGATGGAGGTGAGGCTGACTGGTCTACAGTTACCTGGGTCTTCCTTCTTGCCCTTTTTGAAGACCGGAGTGACATTTGCTTTCCTCCAGTCCTCAGGCACCTCTGCCATTCCCCACGATTTGGCAAAGATAATGGCGAGTCATCTGGCAATGACATCCACCACCTCCCTCAGCACCCACGGGTGCATCCCATCAGGACCCATGGATTTATGGATGGTCAGGTTGCTTAACCGGTCCCTAACGAAGTCCTCATCAACCAGGATAGACTCCTCCTCTATCCTGACTTCCTCAGGAGCCTCAGGGTTCCAGGGCTCATCAGGATAGCCTCCAGCAGCATAGACTGAGGCAAAGAAGGCATTCAGTAACTCTGCCTCCTTAATTTGAAAGTTAGGTAACCCATAACTACGTTAAAAAGCAAACAACAACTGATTATTTAATTTCACTTTCAAGTTCAGAAAAAAGTCTCCTGAAAGACCTGGAAAGAATGAAATGAGTCATGGCAGGTTTCTTCATGTGCCTTTTATTTATAGTAACACATAAAACAGAACAGGTTGGATACTTTTCAGTCTGAAGAACCTCCCAGGGATCTGCGTCCTAATGAAGGAAAGGGAGATAAGGAAAGCGAGCTGCCTGCCAATAGTTTTTTGTTCCTTCCATAGGGATCTTTTCCTCTGTTAGAAACTTCAGAGCTCTACACAGAAAGATTCTCACTCACAGTAGTTGCAAAGGCAGAGTAGGAGAGGTAATAGGAGGAACCAGGTGTATCATCAGTAACTGTGTGAACTCCATTGGCAACGTCAAGGCAACTGCTGGCTTTGCAGTTAGTGTATTCTTCACTTACAATAAAATTATTCACTCTATCCAGCAAGGTGCAAAAGGGGAGTGGAAGCAGGCCAGCACCTCTCAGAGCTCTCACTCTGCTCCTTCTGGGAGAGGAGAAACCCTTAGGAAGCGAGCTCATCTGATGTAGATTTATGTAAAGTCTTCATGGACATTGGGATATTAAGATGTGAACAAAATTATATTTCCATTAAAAGCCACTCAGTTACACAATGAAGTTATGGAACTTCTCTCCACCTTGAGCCATGTATGTCGGTTTAGCAAGCAATTATAATTCAAAGCATTGGCTCCATTTTTTGCCATACATGTCTGAAAGGAATTTTCAGTTTACCTCTGCTCAGCTCCAACACAATTACCACAAGATCTTATCTATAAAACTGCAGAGCAGCTCTCACCTGTTCATTAGGGTTTTCCATTAACTATAAAGTTGGAACAAAGGCACAGAAGGAAACACCATGGGTGACCATTTTCAAATTGCTGTGCAATTACTGAATTAAACTATGGTATTCTTTGCTTAATTATAAAAGTAGATCTTCTTCCTGAAAACAGAGATCTCTGTGTTTACATGTTCTTTGAGTTGTTCAGTACTGAATAATAAAGCTAAATTACTGTGAAGAAATTACAGGCAAAAATGGAAGAAAGCAACACTGAACCTTCCATGAAAATATAAATAATACCATGGAAGTAAATTGAGTGAGAAGTGTTAGTAACAGTTAGTAAGTTCAAGCTTTAACCAAAGTAACATGAGATCCATCTGACAAGGAGAAAAAAATACTAATAAAAAATAGTATTTATTGTTTGTTTCAACCACTGAACGAAGAGATCAGGACTTAAGAATTCTTATTCTGACATTGTTCTTCACATAGGAACCATCTCAGCTCAATTCCCTAGACTATGCATGATACAATGATCCAGAGAAATATCAATGACACTGAGACTTAAACAGTTAATTAGAATTTAAATTGGATTATAGTCATGTAACACAAAGAGAAGAAAACAAGCCAGCCTAAATAAATTGGGGGTGGTGGTGTTTGAGAATTTCATGGTGGAAAAGGTGGAGTGGAAACATGCCACAGATCCACATTTAATATTACAAGCATGAAAACAGCACTATTGCCATTCAAGAAAAATTAGAATGGGATAATTGTTCCATTTTACACTTAGCTGGGGTAAGGCTTTTGGCATAGATTTAGTTAAGGTTCTACTCTATAATAGTGGTTTAATTTTATCATTGTGTAATAACAAAGAAACCATGAAATATAAGTCTTTCAACAAATGTAGCAACAACATGAAAAAAAAGTAATTTAGTTAATTTATATTATATACAATTTCTATATAATTATTTCACAAATTATTTTATTAGATGATGCACTTCAGGTTTGTCTAAGCTGAATTTAGAATTAAGAGCAGTTCAAGTAATCTGACTATACAGACTATAAATAGATTCAAAATTTGTTATTAATCTGGAGGGGTTCTTTTGCAAACAATGAATGCTTCTAAATGGTCTAGAAACTAAAATTAATAAATTTTAAATAGGTCAATTTAAAACCGTTTAAAATTAAAGAGGGTCATTAAAAAAAAAAATACAGTAGTTTGTGTCTGGAGATGTTTTTTCAGGTTTCCCCTCTTCTCTAAATATTTTCCTTTTTGAAATTTGAATCTAGTGGTGCTGTTCTAACAACTGTACTGAAGCCACCAGATAGGATCCCCTGGACTGGGGAGTCTTCACAGGAGAAGTAATAAGGGTTATTCACTGTTGTTCCTTCCAAGAAGGTAGGAGTTAACTAGAAAAAGAAAATTTACTCAGCAATATAGGCAAGAAAAAATAAAATCAGTCTTGAAGACCATTTTCAGGGAGTAAGAGATGCCAATAAACACGCCACCGGTCTCTCCCCTCAAAATACTCCAAATAACTCAAGTGTAACTAGTCAGCATTCAATGTCCAAGTTAATGTAATTTAATCTGATTACGAGTTCAAACTGCCCCCAGACATGCAGTCCTCATGTCATTTCTACATAAGGCTGTTAACTGCTATCCAATTTTCCAATAAATTGCTTAAGAGAATGATAATCAGCTAAAACACACCTGTACAGCATATGGCCAGCCAAGCAATTTCTTTGACTTACTGCATTATTTTAATTAGGCTGTTTTCCTGCTGGATTATCAGTTCCCGCTATAAAACGAGATTAACAAACCTGCTCCTGTGCTCTCCTCCACAGTACAGCACAGGTGCCACACTTTGCTGCGCTGCCCAGCATCCCTCCCGACACTGTGCTGGGTCAAACTCCTTTCATGTCAACTACTCCTGTAATCTCTCAGTCTTTCTTTTGGCTCCTTGATCCATTCCCATGGCTTCAGGCTGCAGCTGAATATTCTTCCTCTAGCAGCAACAGCAAAAATTATCCCATGTTCAGACCTGAGAGAGACAGGAATGCGCTCTGTAGCCCCTCCTGCTGCCTCAATTGTCCCTGGCCTCCTCAGGTTATTTGCAGCCAGCTCTGTGACCTCTTGGTGAGGAATTTATGGCAGTGAGACTTCTCTTCTCCAGAGTGGCAGGCTGGCAGCCAGGAGTCAAAGGTAGTTTTTGTTTCAGTCTTCTACTCAGATGGTTTTGGGGAATGATGACTTAAGACCCTCTCTTAACTAGAAAGCAATCAGGAAGGGCTTCAAATCTGACAGCGGCTGTAGGCCAACTGAGAGGTATGTGCTGGGTTTGTGTGAAGGGGTGCTGGTGGCAGGAGAGGGTATTTGCTCCCTGTGATTTCCCTGGTTTTAGAACCCATCTCTGGCCACCAGATCCGACTCCCATCCCCCTCGGGGTTGAGCCAATCAGTGCCTCTGTCAATTGCCCTATTTAAGTTGGGACAAAGGAACCGGAAAAGGTGCTTTGCCCGGGAGTGAGGAGGGAAGGGAAGAGGGCACTGCCCCCGCTCCCCAGCTCCCGGCCAAGCAGCTGCCCGCGCAGGGCCGACGCCACCCACTGAGGATGGCGGTGGCGAGCCGGCTGGGGAACTCGGGGAGCGCCCTGCTCCCAGGGTGCCGCTGGGCTGAGTTCACCCAGAGAGGACTGAGATCTGAGACAAACGGCCACACAGACACCAGGTCAGTGAAGATGGAACAGGACGAGGTGTGCTGGAGCTGAGTTTCCCCTGCAATCGGTGGCGAGATGGCAGGTGGACCCCTGCAGCCAGGAATGGCCTCAGTGGAGCAGAGACCCACTCACAGCCCGTGGAGAAGCCCACGCTGGAGAAGAGATGCCTGAGCCTGAGGACGGTCGTGGAGCAGGGGACGCACGACAAGGTAGAGACGCATCTAGAGTCCGTGTGACGACCCATGCCGGAGCGAGTGGCAACAACTCCCTAAGAATCTGTGACTGTGGTAAAAGTCTGCACTGGAGCAATCCGATGGGGAAGGATTGCGTCCTGCAGGTAGGACTCATGCTGGAGAAGTCTGTGGATTTTCCTTGTGAGTAGGGGATCCACTGGAGCAAGGGAAAAAAGGGTGTAAGGACTCCTCCTCCTTTAAGAAAAGGAGCGTCAGTAACAACATGGGATGAACTGACCCGCACTCTCTTGTTCCCTGTCCCCCTGCACTGCTGGGGAAGGAGGTAGAGCCGGGAAGAAAATGAAAGGGGGAGAAAGGTGTTGTTTTAAGATCTGGCTTTGTTTCTCTTCATGCTCTCAAGTAACTGTTAATAAATTTAGTTGTCTTGTTCCCAAGCCGAGTTGCTTTTGCCCAGGACCATGGTTGGTGGGTGCTCCCTCTATTCTTGTCTCAACCCTCAGTCCTTTTATTACATTTTTCTCCTCTCCACTTCACTAAGGGGAGGAGTGAGCAAGCAGCTGTGTGGAGTTTAGTTGCTGGAGCAGCCTAAACCACAACAAGGTAGCATGCATGGTGATAAAAACCCAGAAAATAACTAGATTACACATTCCCAAGAGAAGGAGCGTGAGAAGATACCCAACCTTAGAAGTATCTGTCCCACCGTCAGGAGCTACTGTTGTGCTCACCAGGCTACCTCAGGCTGCCTTGCCCATGTTTTCTTAAGCACAAGAAGTACCAGCCACACACTTCTTCATCACATGTTTAGATAACATGGATGCTAGTGAAGTGAAAGGAGGAAATAGGAACAAGGGAAACAACATGGTTAAGTTTTAATCACCATTTCAGGAACCTCAGGAAGACCCCCTTCTTTTGTTCACATGGAAAGCTCTAGAGGGTATTCATCCTGTTGTACATGATGCCACTAAAAGTCTCTGAAACTTCATTGTTTCTCTTCACTCAGGTTCCTGTACCCCTTCTGACCTCCTGATGGGTAGTGTTTAAGCTCTTACAGCACCAATTCTGGGATCTCTTACTTGTCAGTGACCAGTCATGCAATACACTGACCAAGACAGACAACAAACACGAAGATGGCCATGCCAGAGAGAAGATTACAGCCTGCCAAAAGTGTAGCAACTTTGTCCCCGACCTCAACCAAAAGCACACTGACTGTGGAGCTGGCCCTACTGTGACTACAGAAAGTAAACACAGGGACTGTCTTCAGGTTTGTTGTCAAGCTTGGGATTGACAATACTCTCAAAATGCAATGTACAGGCAACCTCTTTATCCACATGAGTGCCCTAGGACCAATTCAGGACAGCTATTCTGTTCATTTGGAGCAACTTCCTTTTCTGAGAGTGAAAATGAGGTGTCTACAATAGCCAAGTTTACTGAGGCCATATGACTAGTGAGACCTCATGACAGCCAAAACGAAGAGACTTGCCCTCTCCAAGTTGTAGAGAGCTGTCACATCATTGTAACTTGATAGCATCTCTAAATTTTGATTAGATAAGTTCATTGCGTTTCAGTATGACAGCTGAGAAACACATGGTATACCATCAGGCACAAGTAACTTTCCATTAATTTGCACAATTAATGACATTCTTTTCCTCTGAGCTCTCAGAACAACCAGCTACCAGAACAAAATGGAGACACATATATTAATTCAATCACTTGTACTTACTGTTACTGCTAGTGTTACTGCCAATGCTGTCATTCCTAAGGGAGCTGGCAGCAACAGGAGGAAACAAAAATGTTTTTGTGACAGCGACTCCGGAATCTAAATAGAAAATGATTGTGTCAGCATTACGTAACTTAAAATACAGTTCCCTCTGTATAAGATGATGGGCTATAGGGCTACTCTGATGTGGCTATACGGCTGTTTTAAAAATCTGGCTACGGGGCTGTTTACAGTGGATTAAGTCAAAAAAGGCAGTCTTATTAAGAGGCACATGTGGCTACACACTGAGCTGCTGCTGAATAGCTATTCTGGAAAAGCAATTGCTTTAAACAAGTTCTTAGGTTATGGCACTGGTATACTTTTAGTTACTACTGGTGTAACTGTGCAACTGGATACGTTGCCCTAATTAAAAAGCTAATAACTACCACTAGAGAGAATAGAAGAAAAAGAGAATATAAAACCTCCATTTACTGGAAGGATGAGAATGAAATGCAGGAGCCTGACTTGAGCTCGTTAGATTTTTTTAAATAAAGTAAACATGGCCCTTTTCAGTAGGGGTGGGATGAATACAGAGGTGACTCGAGGCTACTACAATTTACAACTTGTCCTAGCTTCCTATCCTTTCGGTAGTGCAATCTTAGGCTCCTTTACTGCCTTATAAAAATTAAATAGAGCATTAATAGAAGATAAGAAGAAGAACAATGTAAAAAGATGACCCAGGATATATTTGGGATGAAAAGAAACAGAGCAGAGTATTGTGAGGTTATTTGGATTACATTAAGGAATGATGTCACTAGAAACGATGGCACTAGTTTTACTGCCAGACAGAACTCAACTTAGAACAGAAATATAAGCTTCAGTATTGGTAGTAATTTTAACTGGCATTAAAAAGGAGACATGGAGATACAGTATCAGATCCTTAGCACCTCTGAAATCAAATGAAAATCACCCATTTATATCTACTTAGATTCTGTTCCCCCAGATGAGAGCCATCTTACCATTCTCTGGTGTTTCTACTGTCGAAGGCAGAATGCAATCATTCTTATCCAACGTGTCTGCAAACTCCTTGTAGACCTCAATGGTACTATTAAAGTGCCTAAAAAAGTCCTCAGGAACAAAGCGACCTTCTTCATAAAGGTGACCATTTTCTTTTACAAAATCCTAGGGTAAAGTATAGAATTTAGCTTGAAAGAAGGTCAAGAGAGATGTTCATTTCAGCACCTCAACAGACGATAAAAATATCCAAAGATGACACAAAATAGTTTGTTTTTAACCTACAGAAGACCAAATTTGCTGTACACAATCTTCATAAAAACACACAAGGCCTCTGATCTAAGGATTTCAAATAAGCTTTGCAAATAGAAATAAATTATTAATCCAGTGTTGTAAAACTGCCAAGGAATGTAAGGCAGTTGGTCATCCTATGCTGAAAATAAAGAGCCTTCTTTTTTTATTTCCCTCATTAAAAATAACTACCTTGATTTCTCATTACTTTGCAGTGTTCTACATGACCCTTTTAATCAGAGCACAGGAACACAACACAATCATAGCTATTGTCATAAGAGTACAAGGAATAGAATACAATAGCTGGGATACACTACTGCACAGAAGCAGGCTGAGATCCCTGATAACATATCTAAAAATAAGAGTACGACTATAAACAAGGAAGTCAAATCACTCTGAGGTCTAACAGACAAGTGTGTTATGCCAGACTAAACAAGACTGAAGTCCATGTTAAGATCATTGATGGTTATCTCCTTTTTTTGTTCTTTTCACCTGACTTTGGCTTGGACAACAACTGTTTCATATGCCAGCAAGTTGAATTTGGCCTGGGGTTACTCCATACTCCCAAGGAGGACAGTGGTAAGAACATGGGTTAAATATGTACTAAGGAAAACTTCCTAGTTTTGGGTCCAAAATTATTTTATGTTTAATGCTGACAGTACTAGGCCTAAGATAATTCTTCTCAGAGGAAATCAATGGCTAGTTGTTTCTCTGAATTACAGGTTATTTACTTTTTCATTCTATACAACAAAATTCCTCTTCCCCAACCACATCCCAGCTGAGTGCCTTGACTCATCAGGCCAAGAATAGGGAGGAGAAAAAAAAAAAAAGAAAAAAAAAAGAGATATACACAGAAGATTGGACAGAATTAAGTTTGAAATGGAAAGGTAGGGAATGTCTAAATACTTCAGTCCATTTGATTCATTCTGGGTGTTAAAAAGGTGCAATTACAACAGCTAAGGACTGACTTGACAAAAATAAGCGTATATGGAAGATGAAATCCTTGCCCAAAAGAACATGATGGATTTTGGCCATTTTGTTCTGTGAGACAAAACCTTTGACTACAGAACTTATTTTTAATTACTGATAGACTGGTTAGAGCTGGGTAAGGGATTAGAAAGTCAATTTTCCCCCATTATTTTCACCCAAGAGAATCAGACACCTCTTGAGTGAGACTCCTGGAATCCTTCCAGCTGCTGTCGGCATCCATGGAAATGGGCCGATATCCTCTAGTCTTTGCTGTGTCTTTGTATAAAAAAGTTCATTAAATCATAGTGAAGCTTTCAGAGTCTCACACACTGTGATAAATATTAAGAGTATATTAATAGCTTCAACCACATAATCTTTAAATTTACATTAGGATTACTAGCAAAATGAGTAACTTAAGATGGATGCACAAGGAAGATTTCTGCTAGTTTCAAACAGACCAGAATGAATTAATTATCTTAAGAATGACAGTTACATTTTTGACTACTTAAATAACTGTATACAGGTCATTGTATATACTGTAATTCCTTGTAAGACATGTTCCTTTGAAAGAGGAGATAACTAGCCAACATTAGCACGGCATACTGAGTGCATTTCTAAACAAAGCAGGATTTCAGATGTACAGGACTAGAAATGAGAACAAATCTAATGGAGCTTTGGACGTCTTTAAACTTTTACTGAGTACTGTGCAACAGAAAGTTCAAACAAAAATATCCAGCATAAAAGTAAAAACTCTGTATTAGATTACCTTATTTTTATCAAAAGCTAGACATGCCATAAGGTCATTAATTATCCTTGTGAGATTATTGATGATTGAATAGTTGCTTAAAACATCGGACATATCCGAAATATCTGAAAACTTCTGGAGAAGATTATGTAGACTCCTTGAAAATTCAGGCACCATCAAATGCAACCAACAGTGATTAGGCTGTCAGGGAATAAAAAGAGAAACAGAGAGGCAGATTAAATGTCAGACTTTTGCAAAAACTGGTTAAGCACCTCAGTGTGCAAAAGTAAATTTAAATTGAAAAGAACAGTATAATTATCTTGAAAGTCTAAATTAAAATTTGTCTTACTTAGTGTGGCCAACTTTCTCTTCAGTCCTTTCGGTAAAATTTTTATTCTCGCTAATACAGACATATTTATGGTTGTCTGTTAAATGCCATCTCTTAATGAATACTAAGCATCAGTTTGTCAAGAATTTAAGCCTTGGGACATGCTACTATGAACCCTCTTCCATGTTTTCATTAACCTATATATTTTTTTTCAAATAACTACTGCTTTAACAATCTTCTCCAGACTTTCTTTAAACCAATTTTAGTTTTCATTTTATTATTGTTACCATACATGACTCAGTTAACCCCAAAGATCCCTGATTTAAGTCTCTTCTGAGGAAGGTTTTGGTGTATGTTTTCCATTAAATCCAGCTGTGCTTTTCTCCACCTTTAAACTAGTTAGCTCAGTTAACTCCTTCTCTTCAGCTTTTTCACTAAATGCCATTCCTGAGAAGAGTTTCTAGATCTAAAATCTTTCTTTCCCTGAGTTTTCACCAAAAGGGTTCTGCACAGCCTGTTGCTGTATCTGCCACATCTGTACCACTGCAATAGAGTTCAAATCTTTACTGACATCTACGCAATTCGTTTGCAGATAAAGCTTGTACAGCTGTTCATGTGACTGAAGCCTGGTCATTCACCTTGCTGCCTTATAGGGAGTAATCAGCTTCTTTTACTTAGATTTACTTAGATTAGTCAAGTAAAGAAAAAGTCACTCAGCTCAGAAAAACCCTAAATAAATATGATCAGCAAAAACACAGGTAGTGCTCTAGTCCCAACACAACATGTACCTGGAAATCCCTTCCCAATAAACGCTGAATTTTAACGGTAAATGTTATGGGAATTTATTCCATGTATGAAGCTATTTTTTCAACAATTGAAAATGACTCAGGATCATTAAAGCCTGCCAGCTATGAAGGTCTTGTCCCAGCAACCCCATAGTACTCTCAGTATCACTAAACCAGTTTCCAGTTGCTGCCCAGTGTCCAGCATCCACTGAATCCATCCACTCCACTTTCTGCAATGCATAGTAAATGTTTGGCAACGTATCCGCTCCTAAACTTAATCTCATTTACTCAATCTCTGCAATAAACCTGCATACAGATTTTTTATTCAAAAAAATTCATCCACTACTACTGATATAACCACTTGGCAACAAATGACCTTCTTGGTGACACAGGTGTTGTTCCGTCTTGATGTGTACATGTTTTTGATGAGGAAAAACACACTTCACGCTTTGAAAGACTAGCCAGACTATTAGGCTTCCAGGCTTAGAGAACTGAATGAAAATACGTTGTTCAGCCCCATCTGACTTTTCACTTCTGTGTACAACTCTATCACACACTGATAACAAATGGCAAGACAGTATTATCACCTTCTGTAACTATCTCAACAATGACTTAAAAAAATCCGTGAAATGGACGGTGTTTGGCTTGATTCTCTGCTTCCCCTTTTTCCTTCAAGCACAAGAACGGAAGAGGCAGAAATGAATAAATCGGAGAAAGCTTGTTGAAACATACTCTGTTTAAGCACCATGCGTTGTGCCATGTCCCATTGCCCTCATGAGACAGACAACGCATTTTCCTCTGCTTTGGCGTAGGACACAGAACTTCTGTGCTTCCCTGAACTGCAAACCTGGAAACTCTTTTCCTCTGAGGTTTCGTGGGTGTGCGTTCTCCTCTGGCAGGGACTAGCAAAAGCTCTCCGCTTCTCCTAGTGAGCATTTGGCGATTCCAGTAGGGAATCTGTTTTGTTGCTCCCACGGTTTAGCATGTGTGTGGGAGTCTCCTCTGAACCGTTCTGACCTACAAAGCTGTATTTCACGAGAGCTTCAGTTTTTCTTTTCAGTAATATCAAGCTGTGCAATCGCTTGCTATTTCAATACCTACCAAACACAGGGATGAAACTGCTGAAATCCAGAAATGTGACGTTTGCAAGGAGAAATGGAGGTTTAACTCTGCTTTCTTGTGTAAACTCAGACCAAGATTTACATTTTAGGACAACTGCACACCTGACTTCTCTTGTACTGCCAGGTAGCTTTTTCTTTCCACGTCTATCTAATAGCTTCAAGTTTATCTCCTCTTCCGAGTTCAGACCCTGCTGCTTTCATCTTTGCCTTTTAACCTCCAGGTTCGACTACACAGCTCTCTCCATGCGAAACTACTTTTAAAGTCACTCGGATGCCTTGAGCTAGTGCATAATGCAACAACCCTTCAGTTTAATGGATCGGGTCAGTCTGTTCCTGTTACATGCACTACACTGGCTTCCCATCTGCTTTGCATTCACCCTGCCTTTCTACCTTTAGTCATCTACATTTGAGACTTGCTGCCTTGGCTACATTTCCCACTTCATGCACGCACCGAAGATTGAAATCTATTGGAAAAAAAAAAAATTGCAGAGCGCAGTTTCAGTCCTTTCAGAGCTGAACAAAGGGCATTCACCTTACGCAAAGCTGTGGGTTTCTCAGCGTTCAGGGACCTTGCAGAACCCAGAGCAAAACCTATCAGCCTTTGCTATGGTATGTCTTAACACAACCTGAAATCTCCAGAGAGGAATTTGGCAAAGTGGGATGCGAATACCACTGAACACTTCCTCCTTTGAAGGCATGTGGCCAAGAGCTGCACCTTCCATCACTGTGACTGAAAGTGGCCTATGAGCAAAGGGAATATGGAAATCCCAGCTCTGAACTTCTCTTCCTCCTATTTAATTCTTGGCTGCTTGTCATAAACATAAACTGGATCTAAGTTTCCAGATATGATGCAGCAAGATGACACGGCATTTAAACTATAGAAAAGAAACAGCGTACTGGCAGCCAAAACCGAACCGTGGAGCAAGGTAAGAGTTAAGCAGTGAGAATGACCAGGACTCATCGCTCAAGCAGGCTCCCAGGCCGCCTTCATCCGCAACACCAGCCTCCCCAGGAGTGCAGCAGAGGGAACAGCCTCAATTCAGCCCTGCTTTCGCACATCAGCTGCCACGCGCATCCCAGAGGCTGGGGAGCAGCCCTCGGTCTATGGCTGTCCTCCGCAGACGTGAATCTCATCACATCAGGCACCAAAATAACCAAATTTCTAAAAGCACCACAGCCAGGAGATGGTGGCGGCCAGTCTTGCTTCCTTTTTCTGTGTGTTCAGAAATTGAATTTTTTCCATTAGTTTTAATTATATTCTATAGTACTTGACTTCCATAACATTTGTTCTGCAGATTTTTTCTGTCTAAGGAATCAAGTTTAAACTGGGTTTTCTAAAGCACTCAGTTTTAGTAAAAGCCTCAAGCTTCCAACAAAACTCATAAGAATACTGCTAGATCTGCCATTAATACCTCATAACCTCACAGCTCAGGGCTCTTCAGTACCCCACAGCCTCCTTTTCCTCCAATCATCATCTTGTTATTCAGGACTGAGAGAATGTTGCTTCTGGCATCGTTCTCCAATATCAGCAGGGAGTATTGCTAGATTTGCTGCAATGTTGTAGGATACTATGCATTTTTATATGTGTATCACACACAAATTGGATTTTCATAATGAAAACTTTGTACAGATGCAAAACCAGCTTCTTACATCTACCAGATGATTTCCAACTAACGATGTATATGTACAACAATTCATTCTTAAGACAGGCATGATATTGTTCAGTTTAAGTGACAAACTAGTCCTTTTCTTACTTTTTTCCACTCCTTAAAACAGTATAGTCAGAATAGCTTTCAGCGTAATTTCTTTCACCTTGTTTCGTCCTCTCTTTTTTCTTGCAGTGTATGCAACAACCAACAGAGCGTTTTCAATGCATCACTCTAAAAATAGTTTTTTTTTTTTAAATGAAGGGAAAACCTTGAAAATATTTAGCAGAATAAGCAGGAAGATAACATGAGGAAGCTTTTAATACAAATATTTTAAAATTTTAAAGAAGGTGGATGAAGCTTATTTAAAAATATCACCATGTATTAACTATGAGATTATATAGAAAGAATAATATAAAGCATGTTTGAATGAAATAATGTCCTCACTTTCTACCCATCTGTTTAGTTACTGACGCTATCATATGCTGAACTTAGGGTTCTCTTTATTGGCTACTCAGTATTTGTTGTGCTTCAATGGCCTTTCCACTGGCTAAAATGAGAAGGACATTCTACACAGTATATTCCAAAGTACAATTAGAAAGAAACTACTTCTTTAAGAAAGCAACAACTATCAATTGACACGATGAAATAATACTGTAGTTTCACTTTTTCCAGAGGAGAGGTTAAAAAATTTTATATGAAGAAACATTTTTCTAAGATCCCTGTAATTAAAAAGGTTTTAAGTGACTGCAGGAATCTTTTTGCATTTCTTTTAAATGAATACTTCAGAAGCATATGAAAAGTGAAATAACCATTGCTTAACCTTAATTTAATAAGCCATAGGACTAGGTACAAAAAAGTTACAGTCATCACTGGTTCCAGTGGGCTATTTTATTGTATTAACATGAAGTCGTTGTACATACCAGACTATCCATCTTCGGGACATATTTAAGGGTTATCATATAATCATTTGGGAGATTTCCGACCTACAATAAACAGATAATAAAAATGTTATTACTGACTACACAAAGTAAGAATTTCCATCGCTGTATTCAGCAAAATCTATCAAATATTCACCATAAATTTTCAGTAACCTACCAGGTGCAAAAGCTTACATACTCAGTCTCCTGTGGAACTGCTACTGACTCTTGTTTGCTCATAAGTGAAGTATCTTTCCACACCTCTGTAACATTCCTAGATCTGATCTTATGATGTTCAATGCTACCACTTCCCAACAGAATTAAAGTCAGTAATGGGTGAGGAGAAGAGATCTAAGGTTATTAATCACTGCAGAAACTCCACTACATTTTCACCTTTTAATGCCAGATCTTGAAGTGTTTATGCGACAATTTCTATGTAACCCCAACCACTCCGAACAGTAGAGGACCCAGTAGTCTCTAATTTTTTTTTCTTCACGTAATTTCCAACCTCAGCAAGCATCTGCAGCTAAGGAAATACTTGCCTGCCTTGTGCTTAGTTCTGGACCAGGTCAGGAAAACACTTGAGCACAACTTTAACTTTGAAGCTGTGCCTCTTACTAATGATAAGCAATATTATTGTATCATAGCAATGTCCTGGGGCAAAGGAGAGCTTCTGCACACGTAAGCTGAGCACGGCTTTGCAGATGTGGGTGAGTACTAGGTGTGCTGAAGCAAGGACAAGAAGTGGAAGAAGGGTTCTCACTGCATTATACAATGCAATTTGCCACAGATGGGATCCCACACTACCATGAGACGTGGTTAATCATCAGGTGAATGTGCTGAGTGGGGAGACGAAGAGGGAGATGCTGCTACGATCCACAGTCTCTTGAAGTACTTTTTTCAAAAGGTTTACCAATACTATGATGCTTAGTGATACAGCAAATCTGTTTTCTTTTGTAACAGTGAGAGACTCAATAGGTATTTCTCATCCTAGTTTGAAATCCATTTAGTCAAAAGACAATAAGCACATACGCAATTCCTTTGGTGAACCAGAATCTACACTTTGTTCGGCTAAGCATTTCTCCATCTTCAGGTTAAAGATCATTCTGTCATGGCTGCTTTTGATTCTGCTGCTATAGCAACTGGCACAGGGATTATTTTTTTTACTGTGCTGTTTTTAGGTAGTATTTTGTTTGACACAACAGAATGTTCTATTTGTTAATTAAAATTTAGTTTCAATTAAAAATTAAAACAGCAATTTCAAAATGTTATGGTTCTAGAAATGATCAAGGACAATACTTAGGCACAGTCAGTCACTAGTGAATTCCAAACACTTTTTTATTTACATCGTGGGCTGAGCCACAATCTTTCAGTTCAATGACATCTTGCTTCTTCCTACAACTTTAAAATCTAAGTTTTTTACAAAAGATCTTGGTAAATTCCTTTCCACAAATCAATTTTCTTTTTTATTTTTATATCTATGCGTTCCCAAAGCACCAGCTGCAAAAGTGCCACTAAAATTCTCTACATCAATTCCTATTTACCTGGCATTTTGGGAAGTTGATTCAAGATACTATAAATAGGAAGAATATTGCAATACATTTGTTCTTTCTTTAGAGTATCTGATGTTTTCTAAATCCTCATACATAATTTTTTGTATATTTTTCCTTCCTTTAAAAACATCCTGACATCATGACACATTTATAGGTAATCCAGTTTCTTTTCCAGCTTCCTTTGCGTGCCTAGAGAGGTAGGATTAGCAGCACTTCAAGCAGCAGAGATCGCGAAGATGGTACTGCATGTACAAAGTTTCCCATACTCACTCTAGAGGGATTCAATACTCAGCAATGTCAGCAGAAGCACCGTTCTTTAAGAAAGGTCACTGGAAGATTAAATTTGTTCTAAATCAATGAACACTACAAGAATTGATATGCATTATGTATACAATCTACTTCACTGGCATCAGAGCCTGTCAAGCACATTTCATGCACAGTTTTTTTGAAAAAAAAAAAAAAAAGTAACTGCCCAAGAGCTCTCGCAGCTTCTCAGACAAAGTTGGAGAACACAGCTCAGCCTCAGATATTTTTCTCCTTGACAGACTGTGAATCAGAAAAGATATTTTTGAATTTACTACTAAAAATGGAGATCACTAGGGGGAAGGGTGTCAAACACAAAATATATGCCCTGCCTCAAGATGAAGCAACTTGTTAAAGTTTTATTGATTAAACTCCACATGCCAGATGCTCTGCTGATGGTAAATGATGGAACTCAGTCAAAGTGAGGGAGTTATATTTGTGTCCCAGTTGGACTTCCCAGCTCACACACAGAAAATCCGGTAGAGCCCCTGATGTAAGAGTGAAGTGTAAGTTTGTACTAAATCTGTGCATTTTGTACTCTCTTGCTTTCCTGATATGAATCTTGAAATTTTCTTGAAGGTTAACCACCAAGACTGTGATCCAAAACCAACCAGTTGAATTTCAACTGCTGAAATCATCCTGAAAGGAATGAAAGGACTCTTCATACCCACTCTTTGTGGGATGCCTGACTGCTGTGGCTCTCAACAAGGAGCAGAGGACGAGGTTTTTGAGCTGCCTGAGCAAAGGAGGATGGAAAGGGACTGTCCCTTGAAACTCCCCAAGTCCTGGAATGGCTTTTTTGGTTTCTGTACTCAACTCCTTAAGTAAAGTGACAAATTTGAGGGCAACAAAACACCTGCCTGCATGACTTACCTTGGTTTAGACAAGCGTAACAGTTTTGATGATTATAGAGAATGTCTACTAATAATCTTGGAAAGTAAGGCACAGAACTAAAAGAACTCTGCATTGCAGTTTAAATGCCACAAAAAGTTTCTGTGATTGAGTGGATGTGTGCTGTAAAAATCCTATTAGGCTCTGAGAAGAGGTAAAGAACAAGGAATATAGACTTATATCTTTAAATCCATATAAAACCAACATTTAAGTGCTATATTCCCAGTTGTAGCAAAATCTCAAATTGGGAATGTAAGATTCCTTTTGACATACAGAGTTCTAAATATTTAATACAGCACTGTTAACATTGCATAACCTAAATATACTTTTAAAATATGCTCATGGTCACACAGATGGGGAGATGGAAAAAGGATATTGTAAAAACAATTTGGGTTCCATAAACTACTCTTTCATCGCAACGGCAGAACATGAGAGATGCTTTATCTGTGCAGTTAAGTGCTTTGAAATGAGGGCTACTTCTCTTGAAAATTCTCTTTATTGTGACTGTTCTGAAAATTTTATGGAGACAAGCATAGATATCTTTTTGTTTGTTTGTTTGTTTGTTTTTACACACAGCTCAAATATAAAGTAAGTTAATAAAGTAAAAATTACCCTTTATCATTGTTAGTGATTTCTTTTTTACTCTGAGGCATAATGATAAGAAAAACATACTTTCCTTTTGACTATTATTTCTATTTCCCATTTCTCTCTGTCATTCCCCTTTTCCTATTCTTGAATACCTCTGCATCTCCCTTCTTTGCATCCTTTGCTTTTCTTTTCCCGCAGGAGCTTCCACTTTCTGTCCATCTCATTTGCTAATGAAGCAGTTAATAAAATCCTCATCATCTGGCTTAAGACAACATGCTAATGATTTCTGTTCACACTTCTTACAGCCATAGTGGCAGATTATTTGCAGGATAAAAACGCTGGATCATTTTTTACAACCTCTTCTCTCAGGAGAGTTAGATCCATTTAAAAATAAATATCAAATGTTGCAGAGAGTGTAAAGTATACATTTACAGCTAAGATGCAATGTGAAGGCAAAATGTTTGAAACAGCATGTCTCGAACAAGCAACCTAGTCTGCAAATGCTGACTATTGTTTGAGCTTCTAACATTCAAAAGAAAAAAACTGCTTTAGAGAAGTAGATTGTGGAAGAAGAGGTGAATATCTTAGATTTTGTTAATGGATGAAACCAAAATATGTAGGTACATTCTACATATACTACACAGCTCAGTGAAAATTCTACTTATATGTAGGGTTGATATTCATATTTAACAAGCATATATAAAACAGATTCCTAATTCTTATGCAAAATCAGAGTCACAATTACAGCAATGCAGCTTTCTGCCAACTTACTGAGGTGATAAGAACAATGGAGACAGGCTTTATTGACAGGTGCTGCAATTATAGTTTTGTAATATGAAACATTGTCTCATCAAGTAATGTGTTTCCTTCCAGACATCTTCATTAAAAAAGAAGCAAGTGATTAGTCATGCGGAATGTAAATAATTTCATTCTCTATAGGTATGAAATAACACTGTTTTAAAGTTCTCACTATTAAACAACAAACAAAAAATGATTGTTCAATTGTTCTTCGCTTCTTAAAATCATTTTACTTAGGACACTTTCTTCATATGACAAAATTATATTATAAAAAGATTTGAATAAATTTAATCTTCCAGAAAATAAGTCATTTTTGTATGAACAGATACCAGTCTGGTTTGGTCTTAGGTTGATTAATGCTCAGAAACCTTATCGCTATTGAACCTGCTCCTTCTTTCCGATTCCAGCTTCTGGTATGAGTCTAGTATGATGCTAGTGAAAATCCAGATTAACATCACCGAAAACAAGTTACACTGTACACCTGTCCTCAATTTATTACTCAAGACAAAGTTGATTAGGCAAATGACCCACATTTTCAGGCACTGCACAGCGTGCCTTATTTATTCTCCAACAGCTTAGGCTTAGTAGACATCCCTGGTCTATATTCATAGAAAGCATTAACTGAGGCAAGTTCTTCTCATATTCCTAGAATGAAATACTGTCGAGCAGAACACAGCCGCAGCCATGCATACCAGTGATATAGGGGTTTTACAGTACTTGGAACAAGAAGCCCAGAACCAAATAAATGAAGACTAGGTTGGATCAAGCTACAGGCAAAAGAGTTTGGTAGGGAACTGTGGTACATTTTCACTGGCTGCAGGTGAATTGCAGTAGAGGCAAGGAAGAACAAAGCAGGAAATTCATGGATTCATGCTGCAAAGAATTTTAGCATGAGATATAAAGAGGATGAGAATCTGCCTGGAGTTCATCAAGGAGCATTCTTCCTGCAGCTACGAGCAGTGTAACAGATACCATGGAAATAATGAGAAGCTAGAACAAGAGGGCAAACTCAGCATGTGTTAAGACATCACAGACAGTGTTAACAGTTAGTGCCTTTGAAGACAAAACCAAGAAGCTTGCCATTGATAATGAAAAAAAGAAGAAACAGCTTGAAGGAAATAAGTAGAAGGTAGAGGGTCAGAGTAGCAAATTAAGAGAGAGAAGGGCAAAATGATAGAAGTTGAAGTCAGAAGAAGACTTTTCAGTAGATTGGATTTTTATCCACCAAGAATTTGGAAGAAAAGTGAATTTGCATGGACAGTGAGCTACAAAAAAATTTCTTCCTGTAACGACAGGAAAACAACAGAGGTTTTAAAAGTGGACTTACAAGGGTCTGTGAAGTGGCAAGAGCCAAAATGGACACCTTTGTTATACACCTGAATGTCTGGGGAGAGATGGTGACGTATCTTTATAATGAGCAGAAAAGGCCCAGGGAAGAATAACATTTTGGGGAGATGAAGGGATCATAATACACCTCAGAGGAGGATTCAGGCCATACTGAATCCCATCTGATGGCTGAGCATTTGTGATGAGATAGGAGGAAGACAAGTCAATACCCTAAGCTAAATGATACAACTTGTGTATTACTGCTGAATGACAAGTTTATCATGCACAGATATAGGACTATACTCATGACTGTGGACAAAAGGGTTTAAAGAACATGACTGTGTAGCCAAGAATAAAACCTTTGGAAACAACCGTCATACCACTCTCAGCAAGTGCAACAGAGCTTTTGGAAAATAACATCACAATAACTATGGACAATAACTGTACACATAACATTAGTTTCTCTGAAATCCTCAGGGCTACAATTTATTCTCAGTGTGAAAGGGGAGCATGTTTATTAAAGACACTGTGTTCTATAGGCACAAACTGTGGAAGAGTGGTGAAATGAGACTTTTAAAGGACAATAGGATCAATAAAGAACCCAATCACCTATGGGTGCTATGTCTAATTTTGAAGATGTAAGTCATCAGAATACTATTTCTAAATTCAGTTAGTATATTTTGTTCCAAAAAGGAGAAGTGGTACAAAAACATTTACAGGAGTTTAAAAGAGTCGGTTCTGCCTGAACTAGATTTTTAAGCAATATCATGTTGGAGTCCATATTATATGGCTGGAGAGGTGGGCCTGTGAGAACCTCACGAAGTTCAACAAGGCCAAGTGCAAGGTCCTGCACGTGGGTCGGGGCAATCCCAAGCACAAGTACAGGCTGGGCGGAGAATGGGTTGAGAGCAGCCCTGAGGAAAAGGACTTGGGAGTGCTGGTGGATGAGAAGCTCAACATGAGCCGGCAATGTGCGCTGGCAGCCCAGAAAGCCAAACATATCCTGGGCTGTATCAAAAGGAGTGTGGCCAGCAGGTCGAGGGAAGTGATTCTGCCCCTCTACTCAGCTCTCGTGAGACCAAACCTAGAATACTGCATTCAGCTCTGGAGTCTCTAACACAAGAAGGACATGGAGCTGCTGGAGTGAGTCCAGAGGAGGGCCACAAAGATGATTCGAGGGCTGGAGCACCTCTGCTATGAAGACAGGCTGAGAGAGTTGGGGCTGTTCAGCCTGGAGAAGAGAAGGTTCCGGGGTGATCTTATTGCAGCCTTCCAGTACCTAAAGGGGGCCTATAGGAAAGCTGGAGAGGGACATTTTACAAGGGCGTGTAGTGATAGGACAAGGGGCAATGGATTTAAACTAAAGAGGGCAGATTTAGGTTAGATATAAGAAAGAAATTCTTTACATTGAGGGTGGTGAGGCACTGGAACAGGTTGCCCAGAGAAGCTGTGGATGCCCCATCCCTGGAGGTGTTCAAGGCCAGGTTGGATGAGGCTTTGGGCAACCTGGTGTAGTGGAGGATTTCTCTGCCCATGGCAGGGGGGTTGGAACTACATGATCTTTGAGGTCCCTTCCAACCCAAACCATTCTATGATTCTATATGTACTAAGGATATACTCCATTGTGCTGGTTTTGGCTGGGATAGAGTTAATTTTCTTCATGGTAGCTAATGTAAGGCTATGTTTTGGATTTGTGCTGAGAATAATGTTGATAACACATTGATGTTTTAGTTGTTGCCAAGCAATGCTTACATTAGGCCAAGAACTTTTTCAGCTTCACATACTGCCCCTGCCCTCCCAGCTTCTTCTGGAGGAGCTGGGAGGGGACACAGCCAAGACGGCTGGCCCAAACTGGCCAAAGGGATATTCCATACTATAAGACATCATGCTCAGTATATAAGCTAGGGGGAGTTCGCTGGGGGTGGTGATCACGGCTTGGAGACTGGCTGTGTCGGTTGGCGTGTGGTAAGCGGCCGCATCGTTTGCTTTTCTTGGGTTTTATCTCTTTTTATTGTTGTTTTCCTTTTCATTACAATTTATTACTATTATTATTATTATTATTACATTTTATTTCATTAATTAAACTGTTCTTATCTCAACCAAGGAGTTTTCTTACCATTTTTCTCTGATTTTCTCCCATACCTCGCTGTGGGGGGAGAGTGAGTAAGTGGCTGCATAGTGCTTAGTTGCTGGCTGAAGTTAAACCACAACATTCACATAGCGCAAAAACCATCATACTTTTAGCCAAAAAAATGCGATCAATCAGTATGATCTGTGAATTTCTCCCTTCTCATCTGTCAGTGAATGTCTTTGTGAATAACAGCAAACTCTCTTCTAACAGCAAACTGTCAGCTAATGATAATTTTTTTTAAAGTACTTTAAATCTTATTATATATAGGTTTTTTCATTTTGTTCTCCATGTCAAATAGTCATGGTGCAGCAGTTCAAAAGAGAATAACCAACTTTTAAGACAGTCAGTTTAACTGAAACCAAGAGTTCTAATTTAAGATACTAAACTTATTTCCATGTTATCGTTTCAATTCTCAAGTGGCTTTATAGCAATTATTTCCACATGAATGTGCACTTGCAGCCCAGAAAGCCAACCGTATCCTGGGCTGCATCCAAAGAAGTGTGGCCAGCAGGTCGAGGGAGGCGATTCTGCCCCTCTACTCTGCTCTTGTGAGATCCCACCTGGAATACTGCATTCAACTCTGGAGTCCCCAACACAAGAAGGACATGGAGCTGCTGGAGCGAGTCCAGAGGAGGGCCACAAAGATGATCAGAGGGCTGGAGCATCTCTCTTGTGAAGACAGGCTGAGAGAGTTGGGTTTGTTCAGCCTGGAGAAGAGAAGGCTCCGGGGTGACCTTATAGCAGTCTTCCAGTGCTTAAAGGGGGCCTACAGGAAAGCTGGAGAGGGACTTTTTACAAGGGCATGTAGTGATAAGACAAGGGACAATGGATTTACACTGAAAGAGGACAGATTTAGATTAGATATAAGGAAGAAATTTTTTACATTGAGGGTGGTGAGGCACTGGAACAGGTTGCTCAGAGAAGTTGTAGATGCCCCATCCCTGGAAGTGTTCAAGGCCAGGTTGGATGAGGCTTTGGGCAACCTGGTGTAGTGGAGGGTGTCCCTGCTCATGGCAGGGGAGTTGGAACTAGGTGATCTTTGAGGTCCCTTCCAACCCTAACCATTCTATGATTCTATGAAAAATCTATGCATATATTAACACAAACAGAACAGGGATACAGACTTTTCTCAAAACATTCTCAGAAGCACAACTCAAAACAAAGAGAATCCAGGTATCTGGGCTTTGTATTTTCTGCATCTCTCTGTTATTTCTCCAAACCAAAATATCTTTAAACTTGTTAGCCAACTTCACCCCAATTTTGCATTTGGTAGAGAGATCTGAAGGGTAAAGGCATAAGTCAGGAGAAGGACTGTTCAGCATCCACATTGAGGAGTGGCTGGAGGAGCTCAGCCCTACCCTGCTCTGTCCAAGCTTGGCAGCAGCAGAAGCGCAGTGCAAGCTGGACTGAAGTTTTCTTCCTGGACAAGGAGCGCATACATCAGAACAGTTGCCACATGAAGACCTTCCTGCAAAGTCAGCAGCCCAAGTGAAAAGGGATATAAATCCAGCAAGAGCTCAAAACAGCTAGGCTATCTCAGATAGGCAACATGTCTAGGGATCATAGGAGGGAACTAGCAACCACGGCGCATGTAGAGAGCTAAGAGGGGATGTGGAGGATAGTGGGGGTATGGAAACATAGTGCTGCAGGGATATGTAGAAGAACTGCAGTTGTTAGACTAGTCTGGAGGAAGATGTAGGAACATGATACGGAAAGTCACAGTCAAATTAAAGACTAATCTAATTTTTATGATATTAGGTTTCTTTCACTATTTATCTCAAAAGCAAAGTTTGATTGCTCAAGCTGCATGTAAACTTTTGTAATCTGTATTTATACATTCTTGAAGTCCAAGTTGTACTACAGGGGAAGTTAAAGCGTTTGTTCTGAGGATATACAACTGACAAAAAGTTATTGCTAATCCTGTACTAGACAATTTCACCTGCCCCCACAGGAGTTCTGTTGTTCTGTTATGTTTTCAACAGGATTAAATCAAAGATTAATACTCTTTCAAGAGATGAAATATTATATTGAATAAACATGCCAATACTTCAGAATTCTGCCTAAAGGGACTAACATGAAGCACTAAGCGTTTGAGTAGGACTATAGAGCACCCCCAGAGATTTACACTGTGTGCCAATGTAGATTATAATGCCAAAAGAAAACAAGTTAAGAACACTGCACTGGCAGCAAATGCAAGGGACTCCAAATGAAGTGTTTGATAATATTAAAGCTGGTATTGCAACCGTTTTTCCATAATGAAGCCATAATTTTCAGCTGAAAAATACGTAGATGAAGGCATACTTGTTAAATATTCAGTATATATTATTTCTTACCTTCGGTGTTAGATCCTGCACTACTGCAAGTTAGCATAATCACTGACTTTAGTGGAGCTAAATACCAACTGACTTCACACAAGGAGATGCAGTTTTTCAGGTTAATGCAGTGTTCAATTAAGTAACAGTTAAAATGTACATAAATGAATTCAGTTCTTATATGAAGCTGTGAGTCCTTCAGACTTAAACTTCTATGTACAGTAAGTAGAGAGAAACATGTAATGAGTGTAGCCCACTCACACCTAAAGACTGTAAGAGCTGTTCAATCGTTATTGCCTTCATTGCTACAATGACATCTAACATCATATTACTTTTACATATGGCATAAGTTTCCCACATACCTAAGGTAAAGACTCCTGGTTCACTGCAGTTGTGTTTGCTGCCAGTCTGCTCCACACAAACCAGTAACAAAGGCAATAATCTTTCATCTGCATGGGAAGCAATCTGTTCCCTGACAATTTTTATGGAAGTTTGGAGGGAGGAAAACACATATGTACATACACTCCAGCTTGGTCAAGAAGGACATCTCTTCAGTGAACTCTGAAACTATTCTCCAGTCTCTGCAATAAAGGTTTTGGTTTTGATCAAGTGACAGACGTTGATAGATTTTTTTCTTTAATATATATATTACCCTAGTCCTAATATAGATTTGCTAATTTTGCTTAAAAATGTAAGTGTCATGAGCCACTGATTATTGCTTAACATAAAGAATAATTTACAATAAAAGCTACTTACCAGTTTTGCAATGTCATTCACATCATCTGTCACTGGATTCCCGCAGGAACTCTGGGCTTTGACAAGAGGATTAAGTAGGAGTAGTTGAAGACAAAAGCAAGTGATAATCCAAGTCTATTCAGTAAAAGAAAAAAGAAACAAGAAACCTCAAGTAAGCAATCTCCAAACGTGAAAAAGAGATTGTAGTAACGTTTTTCAGATATGAAGCCTAGATGTAGCAATACTCTTCATCTTTCATGAGGACATACTCGTATCACTATAGTATAATCTTCATGGCAGGAATCCACAGAAATGCACTTGATTGATCTTTCCTGGAAGCAAGTACCTTTACAGTAATAATGGAAAACCTGGTATTGAGCCATCAGATTACTTGCACAGGATACTGCTTAGGTGAGTTTTCCGCAAAGTTTTCAGATACCAAAGAAGAAAAAGAGACAAACTTCATAATATTCTTCTTCATCAACATAAAACTAACTAAATACTTGTCATTCACCTGATAAGGTATTTGATAAACCTATGCCTCTAATGTGATAGTGGATGATAAGGAACAAAATGACACCAGACCACCGCAAGATAAAAGAAGAAAGTTCATAATCACAGCCATTACATCTGAGTACCCAAACTGCAAGCAAAACCGCATTGGACTCTGCCCAAATACTGAAATCTCAAGCAGTAACACAACACATTTTCTCTTAGTGAGGTGCCCTGGCCTCTCAGGAGGGGTAGCTTGGCTTTGGCACTATGTCCCCCTCCTAAACCCTACGCGGAGCAGCAGTGCGATGCACTCCGGCAGGCTCGCCAGGCTCCACCAGAAAAGCACCAGATAACTAGCTGCCATGCACCCAGGTGTCTGCTTGGCTACACTGCCTGAACTTCCTCGCCTTCTGCTCTTCCTTGTGCTTCGCTGGTTTCTCACAGCGCCCTGTGCCAAGTTTAAGCTGCAGATCTTTATTTCCAGAATGTTAAAGCACTTAAGCTATGGATGATCAGAAGTTGCCTGGGGTTGTGAAGCTTCCTGTGCCAGCTGACTGAAGCTGTCAGCAAGAGCCCGTGATGGTGTACATTTACTGCAAGTATGGAATTTGCCTGTGCAGGCTCCTGAGCCTCCACGAGGCCAGGACCGAGACCAGAATTTGTTTTTGCACGAACTAGGACACATCTCGGGCCCGTCTGTTCTCTGTGACAGGTAGAGAGCTCTCGTCTCCAGCCTTGCCTTCAAACGCTACCCAACCTTTCCATTTAAGACCAAAGCAAATCAAACAACATACATGAAGCTCTCTAGGAAAGCAGAGAGAGAAAACCACAGTTGTAAAAAAGAAAGCACGATGATAAAGATCACTTGGGAGCTACATAAACATGACGGAACAGTGCCAGGCACTTCTCCCTAGAGCTGTTAAATGACAATTAAATCTCTCTCTGTTTTATATCTCTTAAATCTTATATGCATCTTACATCTCAAGTAAAACTGGTCATTTGCTTTCTTAGAATACGGCTTCCTGACTCATTTAGGCAAAACCAGTGTGGGCTGCTGCTGAAAACGACAATCTAGCGTCCTCCCCCTGCCTCTTGCACTGGTACTGAGGAGATGGCTTAGCCAGCTGTACCAGGCAGACAACTTCCATTTCTGTTTTCCTGTGCTATTTTTCAGGCAAACCAGCTTTCTGATCCAGATAACTGAGACAGCAGAAATGGTCTCTTACAGATGGGATAAGCCAGGACTACCCGTTTTGGTGGAGCCTGTACTTGGCTTTCCCTAAACTGCACCTTCCAACACCACAGGATCACGATGATGGTTAGACTTACACACAAAGAAATCAGAAATATTCTAAGCAAAACACACGTTCAATATGCAGCATGTCTTTTGAGAATGTCTCTTGCTTCAACACAACTAGCATTTAGAAACACTTTTCATTTACTATTTGTACATATAATCATTGAGAACAATTACCTATACGAAGAATTGAAAATAAGTCTTACAAAACCTCTGTATTTTATGATATACAAAGCTTTCTAGTTATATATATATACGAACAAGTGAAGCTCTGGGAAGATGCAATGAAGCTGTCAGGCTCAGAGCCACACTCAAGACACCAGAAACAACAACCCTGTGTCTATTCCCTGCTTTCCAATGGTAGTGAGACCTGGAACACAGGAACCCGTTTCTGCCAACGTTCCTCCTCTTCAGTAATTTGGCCAACCTCGGTGTGTTTGTACCTCAGCTTCTGTCTTTTGCATATAGGAGTGACAGGGATGCTGCTAGTCTCTGAAAGGAACTTTGAGAGCTCCTTGCAGTGTACAAGAGCTCAAAGTTGTTTAAGAGTGACCTTTAAGTGATCAAAGACACATCTCTCACTCCTCACACAAACTCCAGAATCACAGAGGAAACCAAAGGGGACCTCAAGTTAACAGACTACTTCCCCACTACAATTTTTCAAACAAAACTGTTATAAAAAAGGCAAGATATTAATGACAACCAGCTCCAAAATGGACTAACTATACTGCTTTCAAGAAGTAAAAAAAAAAGTAGTTCTACCTTCAGAGTTAAACAGTACACCAGCAGCTACATTCACTGGGCTTCAGGAATGTTTCCCTGATGAGTTCTTTGGAGATGGCATCCACGCTACAAATTGCTAATTTCTTTACTGAGTTCCTCAATACTGAGTAATATCTAAAGGAAGATGGGACTTACTCACTGACTTGTGTCACTGTCATTGGACAATGTTTAACCTAACAGTCTAATAATCAAAAAAGTAACACAACTCTTTAACTTGAAATACTTTTTTGCCAGCTCAACTGAGTAATATAGAATCATAGAATGGTTAGGGTTGGAAGGGACCTCAAAGATCATTTAGTTCCAACCCACCTGCCATGAGCAGGGACAACCGCCACTACACCAGGTTACTCAAAGCCTCATCCCACCTGGCCTTGAACACTTCCAGGGATGGGGCATCTACAACTTCTCTGAGCAACCTGTTCCAGTGCCTCACCACCCTCAGAGTGAAAAATTTCTTCCTTAGATCTAATCTAAATCTCCCAACTTTCATTTTAAAACCATTGTCCCTTGTCTTACCACTACATGCCCTTGAAAAAAGTCACTCTCCAGCTTTCCTGTAGGCCCCCTTTAAGTACTGGAAGGCTGCTATGAGATCACCCTGGAGCCTTCTCTTCTCCAGGCTGAACAAACCCAACTCTCTCAGCCTGTCTTCATAGCAGAGGTGCTCCAGCCCTCAGGTCATCTTCGCGGCCCTCCTCTGGACTCACTCCAGCAGCTCCATGCCCTTCTTGTGTTGCGGACTCCAGAGCTAAACGCAGTATTCCAGGCGGGGTCTCACCAGAGCAGAGTAAAGGGGCAGAATCACCTCCCTCGACCTGCTGGCCACGCTTCTTTGGATGCAGCCCAGGATACAGTTGGCTTTCTGGGCTGCCAGCGCACATTGCCGGCTCATGTTGAGCTTCTCCTCAACCAGCACCCCAAGGCCTTCTCCTCAGGGCTGCTCTCAATTCATTCTCCGTCCAGCCTGCACTTACTCTTGGGATTGCTCCGATCCATGTGCAGGACCTTGCACTTGGCCCTGTTGAACTTCATGAGGTTCTCACAGGCCCACCTCTCCAGCCTGTCAAGGTCCCTCTGGATGGCGTTCCTTCCCTCCAGCGTGTCCACAACACCACACAGCTTGGTGTCATCTGCAAACTTGCTGAGGGTGCACTCGATCCCACTGTCCATGTTGCTGACAAAGATGTTAAATAGCACTGGCCCCTGTACTGACCCCTGAGGAACACCACTCGTCACTGTCTTCCACATGGCCATTGAACCGTTGACCACAACTCTTTGAGTGCAACCATCCAGACAATTCCTTATCCATCGAGTGGTCCATCCATCAAAACCATGTCTTTCCAGTTTAGAGACAAGGATGTCATGTGGGACAGTATCAAATGCTTTAGATAAGTCCAGGTAGATGACGTCAGTTGCTCTTCCCCTATCCATCAATCCTGTAACCTCATCATAGAAGGTCACCAAATTAGTCAGGCAGGATTTGCCCTTAGTGAAGCCATGTTGGCTGTCACCAATCACCTCCTGATTTTCTATGTGCCTTAGCATAGTTGCCAGGAGGATCTGCTCCATGATCTTGCCGGGCACAGAGGTGAGACTGACTGGCCTGTAGTTCCCTGGGTCTTCTTTTTTTCCCTTTTTAAAAATGGGGGCTATGTTTCCCCTATTCCAGTCAGTAGGGAACTTCACCAGACTGCCACGACTTCTGACATATGATGGATAGTGGCTTAGCAACTTCATCTGCCAGTTCCCTCAGGACCCGCGGATGCACCTCATCAGGTCCCATGGACTTGTCCGCATTCAGGTTCTTTACATGGTCTCGAACCAGATCTTCTCCTACAGTGGGTGGTCCTTCATTCTCCCAGTCCCTGACTTTGCCTTTTATTACTTGGGCTGTGCAGCTGGAGCTCTTGCCAGTGAAGACTGACGCAAAGAACTCATTGTGAACCTCAGCCTTCTCCATATCTTGGGTAGCCAGGTGCCCCATTTCCTTCCAGAGAGGGCCTACATTTTCCCTAGATCTCTTTTTGTCACTGACATATGTATAGAAGTTTTTCTTGTTGTCCTTGATGTGCCTGGCCAGATTTAACTCTATCAGGGCTTTAGCTTTCCTAACCTGATCTCTGGTTGCTCGGACCATTTCTCTGTATTCTTCTCAGGCTACTTGTCCTTGCTTCCACCCTCTGTGGGCCTTCTTTTGGTATCTGAGTTGGTCCAGGAGCTCCTTGTTCATCCATGCAGGCCTCCGGCTGTTCCTACCTGACTTTCTCTTTGTTGGGATGCACCGCTCTGAGCTTGGAGGAGGTGATCCTTGAATATTAACCAGCTTTCTTGGGCCCCTCTTCCCTTCAGGGTTTCATCCCATTGTACTCTACCGAGGAGATCCCTGAAGAGGCCGATGTCTGCTCTCCTGAAATCCAGGGTAGTGAGCCTGCTGTGCACCCTCCTTGCATCCTTAAGAATCTTGAATTCCACCATTTCATGATCACTGCAGCCAAGGCTGTCCTTGAGCGTCACGTTCCCCACCAGCCCTTCTTTGTTGGTGAGAACAAGGTCCAGCAAAGCACCTCTCCTCGGTTGGTTCTTCGACCACTTGGAGAAGAAAGTTATCATCCATGCATTCCATGGATTGCCTATGCCCTGCTGTGTTGTCCTTCCAACAGATATCAGGGTGGTTGAAGTCCCCCATGAGGACCAGGGCTAGTGAACGTGAGGCAGCTCCTATCTGTCCGTAGAGGTTAGGTGGTCTGTAGCAGACCCCCGCTACTATGTCCCCTGTCCCTGCTCTCCCTTTAATCCTAACCCATAAACTCTCAGTTGGGACCTCATCCATCATCCAGGTGCAGCTCCATGCCCTGCAGCTGGTCTTTGACATAGAGGGCAACCCCTCCTCCTCTTTTCCCCTGCCTATCCTTCCTAAAGAACCTGTACCCTTTTATTCTGACACTCCAGTCATAGGATTCATCCCACCATGTCTCCGTGATGCCAATATATAAAAGCAGCAGCACACTCTAATTAAAACCAGAACTCTGATTCATCTTGTCCATTTTCATACTTATGGATCTAAAGACAACCAGACATGAATCTTAAAATCACTACACATTTTATGATCATGCAAATCAATAATACACTTTTTTCCTATGTAAATAATGGAATTTAAAAGCATAGTAATTTTTATAAGTGCTACCGAAAACAAATGCTTTGCAAATTTTGAGATGACTTGAGATTTTTTCTTGCATATTTGTTCCCTGTGTCATCCAACAGGAACTGAAAATCTGCAAAATACTGCTAGTTTCAACATGCTTATTATCTAAAATCTTGTAATTATTTGCAGTTACAAAATATTTATATTGCACATGCCTACAGGCACATTGTATGTAGGGACTGTATAGATCAAAGAGCTATGCTATTTTTGTGTTATGTACTAATGACCAAACCTGCTGTTTGAGCAAAACTTGAATAGGCTGAATTAAATCAAGGACGGAACAAAAGGGAAGTTTAAACAACAGCTTTATAAATAGAGATTCCAGTTTTGCACTTATACTAAGCATATGCATCTAAGCTAAAATGAGATTTTCAAAGCTGGCCACAGGATTTAATCACACATCATCTACCAGCATTAAATTGAAAATATATGGCAGACAGGAGACAGACCTGTTTACCAAAGGGCCTCTTACTATTTTTAGCTCAAAAATTTTTCAATTGATTTTATATTCTGAAATCTCTTAAATACTGAATATTTAAGTTGCTTTCGTGAAAGCGAAAAAATAGTGATGAGATTGAAAAGGATAATTCAAATTAAAGATTTCAAATACCCACTTCCGATCATTCTGCAAATAATTTTTATTATTGCTTATAAGCCACAATCTATAATTTCAGTTAACAGCATTTTAGAGGCTCAGCTAGCGATTCAATGCGTTGAAGGCCATCCTTTCAGCTGTAAATTAACAACTTTTTCATTTATGTTCTTCATTTACAATTGGAGTGTTGACAAAGGCTGCTGAATGAGTGCTTTGGCCTCTTTTTCACAGTATGTTATCATCAAAGATACTCAGACAGGCTGGTTAATGTTCAGCTAATTTCTTAAGCGGAAAGCAGCAAGGGGAATACCACATTGCTACACAAGCCAAACATTGGAAAGTCTGGACACTTCCAAATATCCAGTTTGTTCCGATAACAATTGTAATCATAAGTAGGGAGAAATAATTAAAAAAGCAAATAATAAAACTCGAAAAAACATTAAGCTCAAAAAGAGGTAGTAACTACACAGATGAATGGGTTATTCATTATAAAATTTCTTGCCTTCAAATCATGTTAGCCATGGAATTTGTCAGCCCAGTTTCTTGAGCAAATCATCCAATTAACCACAACCAAGCCACGGCTGCAGTAGGGTTAGCTGAATATATGGAACAATATTCATCCTTGGCCAGGCTTCCCAAATTTATTTTTCACTTCTGCTAATGCTGGAGTAGGAACATCTCTCAATATTGGCTCCTCAGGCAGTGTATGCATGCTGCTTTGCAGAGGCACAGCTAGTGAACTTCTGCCATAGACAACATTGGTTGATCAGTCACGGATAGCTAACTTAATGTTCATATTTATTCCTTAAAATGCTTTTTGTATGAAGATTCAGAAAAAAATAAAATAGCAAGAAGAGATCTTTCTTGCCTTAATTTTTGTTTTAACCACAAAGCATCCAGAAGCATAAAAGCACAATGATTATTTCATATGTCTATTAGTCTATTCAGTTATTTAGCTGATGGAGATAATGAAAGTCATGCAGGAATTGTCTTTAACCAATTAAAAAATTTGCCATCAGTGTGGAAAAATCTTAGAGTTAAAGAAGTGCGTTTATACAGAACGTAATCCATTTTCATGGTATTCAGCAATGCCTTCACCTGTGCAAATGACAGCACTAACTTAGTACTCTAAACAGCTGTGCCTCAGTACTGCTTAAATGCTAAATATTGCTCAAGTCCCCCAAAAAGCGAGTTAAGTACGGAAAAAATCCCCATCACCCACCCACGACCACCTAGTTCTGGAAGCAGTGAAGTATTTTAACAACCACATTTGGAACTGGAAAGGTCCCTGCACGCTCTCAGGAACCCTGGAGAGGACTTCGGTGCAGTTGAAGGAAACACACTGCAATCCCTGAATAACACATAGTGGAAGCATTAAGTCCAGTGTACACCCATCACTGTCCTTCCAAAGACTGGCACTAGTCTAACCAAATATAATAGCCTCACAACTAGGGTGCTCACTAACGAGTGACAGACCTGGGTTAAATTTCCTCTAACCAAGGTAATTCCAACTCACAGATATCTATTTCCCTCTGATACCTTCACCTCTTAATTACCACCGGAGGCACGTTCCCAGCTATGATGGGAAGAAGAGGCAAAATGTGGGTACACTGCTATTCTTGACCCTTATTTTTCAGAACATTTATGCATTATACACTAGCAAAAAAAAAAAAGACATGTTCACTGCGCAGGCATCAGAACGTTTATGTGTATCCTCGTCTTGCACATGCTCCTCCATCTGGGCACCCTGACTTCTGGGAAGCTCCTCAGTCAACATGTGAGTTTTCTTGAATAACCTTTTGGCAGTTCATTGAACAAAACAGAGGCTAACTCCAGCTCAGTGAGTCACCCTGCCAGGGTGAGACACCTAAAAATCTCTGGATCACACCCCACATGTTTTGTTATGATTACAAAAACAGATGCATACTTTTCTAGTGACTGACACTATTCTTCATTTTTTTAACAATGTGTAGTAGAGAGAATGATGATAAAAGTAAACAAAATTCATCAGGGAGTATCAGAACGATTTATTTGGATTCCGATATAAACACAGACTACAGAAATGCTGGTCACTCTTTTCCGGAGTGAGTTTTGGAGTGCTTTAGATGTGAATTATTTGAACAGTTATTTACAAAATGCAAAATACTCTTCTACCCAGTTCTGCATCTAACATCTAAAATACATAATATGAGGGTATTTTGTGGGGTGAAGGGGAAGGAAATTAATGAGTTATTGTTCCAGACATAAGCAGGGAAAGGTGCTGTTGCCCCCTATATTCAAATGAGTTCAACAGGCAAACTGCTTTCACAGCTGTTTAATCTTTCTGTGACATTCTGTACTTGCCTTTCCGTGATATTCCCAACCATGAAACCTCTCCCCCTCAGCCTTTGCACACTCACTTGCTTTCCCATGAGGGACTTCTGGAATGCCTAATGACAAGTGACAAGAGCAGGATTCTTCAGCTAAATGTCCATTTGGTGGCAGAATGCCAAAGTGGCACTTGCTGGACTCCACCAGCCACATGTGGAAAAGAAAAGCCAACTGCTGTTTCCAGATGCTTACAGACCTTCTTCCCTTCTAAGGTACACTGTTAACGAATCAAAACCAACTCTATTCAGGTCAATGGATAAAAATAGTTTCATACTTGTTAAATGATAATGCAGAGCTACTTTTTCTTCACTACTTTGGAAGGAGAAACCATTCTCTAGTTCTGCCAAGTTATGCACATCTTTTTCCTGAGACAGACAAATTTAAGATATATGGTCTTACTGTTCTGAGAAAATGATGAATCACACTATTCTTTCCCACCATCCAGATCTTGGGAAAAGTAGGAAGCTGCTTAGACTATATGCCAATCTCATTTCATGCAACCTCAGGCCAATTGCTATCATTCACTACTCCTTCCAGCTCTCCGACAGATGCAGAAGCAGCAGGCTGCTCCAGCCAACGTGCTACGGTTGCACCCATAAGGTGCAAGCAAACTCCTGCTGTGTTTCGTGTGTGTTTCTGCTGGAACCAACAGGAACATGATAAGCAAGAGGAAGTGTAAATTGATACAGAGTTTGCCTTGCAAATTTGTAATTCAGCTATTTTGTAATTATAACTACAAAACAGTGTTTTTAATGTGGAAATTAATGTATTTCTTTTCCATCCCTGTAAGGATATCAATGTAAAATACCTGCTTGTCCCAAAAACGTTAGCTTTGTCTCTTAAAAATGTTATCTGTTCCATAATAAATCTTGTCCACTCTTTAATCTCACTTGACAAATAGGTATTCAGGCAGTTTCCACGCATCCTAAATCTGTCCTGGATGACAGCCAGTTTGTTTAGTTCCCAAACACTGGGACATGAAGTTACCAAGAGACAGGTAATTATATATGGATGTTCCCTCTGCAGTTTGTGTTAACAGTGTCCAAATAAATATTTACTGATAATCTTCCATCAGGTGGCATTCTAGTTCTGCAAAGAACTAGGAGTTTTATGGCCAAAACATTTCAACTGGAAGAAAGGTTAAAAATAAAATAAAAAACCCCACAACATACATTTTGAAAGAAGTCTTCCTATTAAATCATAATCAGAGATTATGAGGACCTTCAGAGGTCCTGCACTTAGTACAGTCTTTTTAAGACACATGTACTGGCAAGAGATTTTTTCCCCTCCTTATAAAGTTCCACTACAATCATCCAGATTGATACTGAAATTTTACATTTATATATCTCACTTTAGGGTGATAAAGACCAATATTTACTTGTTCTGTTAACAAAGACATTGTGATCTGAAACAGCTACACAATCAAAATAGAAATAAACAGAAGACCAGACTTCAGTTGACTCAACAAAACCTCCCAGAAACTCCAAAGAGGAAGTTGTCTTTTTCCCCTCCCCCTGCTGGGAATTTACGAAAGAGTTTTCTAGCATAAATCCAAAGGCATTTTTAGCTAGTTGAAAGGAAAAGGCAAAGTAAGATACAAGATTACCTTGGCAGGGAGGACAAGATTCTCACACTATATGGAGGTGAATGATCTGACTTCCTCAGGGAAAAGACACTCTCTTAAGTAAAACACTTAATTAAAGATTATTTTTAAAGATTTATTTCAGATGCGTTGCTTGTTTGCCAAGTTTGTGCAAAAAAAAAAAATCCACTATCTTGAATAATCTTTTGAATTAAAATGAAAATGTATACAGAGCCACCCTTTTTAATCTTAGACCTTCAAGCACCAGTAAAGGAAATTGAATTAGAGTTGTTACAGAAATTCTGTACTTGATCTTTAATTCTTACCATCTGCTACAACGTACAGGGAATTTGGGTTGGGAGAACTATTACACTGATAACATTAAAAAAAAAAAAAAAATCAAGAACAGTGAAAATATCAGCTATTCTGATACTTGGTATATGACGAAACTCATGTGCATGATGAAAATGTCTCTGTCCTCCCTAGTATTTCATTCATAGTATGAAGTAAACCAGGTTAAGTGTATTCTTATTCTTTCATGCATATAAACTTTGCTAGAAAGTAAACTGTATTATAAATCTGAAGAGGTTTCAGTTCATGCTTGAGCCTGTGGAAAGAGCAAATCAGGAAAAAAATATTCTTATACAAAATTAAAAGTTTTTTAGGCATTTTTTTTAAATCCTTTTATATTTTCTTGTAAAAGCAGAGGATAATTTCTGAAATATAAATCACAGACTGGTCAACTTGGTCTTAAATCAAAGACGTACTCAGAAAGATACTTTCTGTTTCTGAACTCTGAATTTCTTTGATAACATCTGTGATAGGCCCTGTATCTTTATAGGGATATAAATTCAGAACCAATTTCTTTGACCTGCTCAATATGAGACCTCATTACAAAAGGATAATTGCTGAACACAGACTAAAACTAGATGCCAGTACAGTCGAGATTAAGTGTGTTTCACTCACCTACTTTAATCGTATTACATCCTTACAATTACAGGCTTAGATGTGATTAAAGAATGCTGTTTGGATCTCTCGGATATGCCAGCATCAGTATAAACTTTGACAGCACTGAAGGATGATATTTTTTCACATCAATATTGTGCTATATATCATGAGACTATTAATCTCCTGAGTTTTTACAGCTACTGTCTACAGGGGCAATCTACAAAAGCACTCAGGATAGGTGAGAAACAGAGGTTGCATAAGTGATATGGTTTGCATCATGAGAAAGATGATGGAGTTGAGCTCCAGCAGTTTTCCTCAGTCCCTCTGCCATTGTGAAGATGTCACAACCAACATCAGGCAAATGTGGTACTCTGCAGTCCATCCAGAAAAGCTCTGGCATCATATGCTACTAAGGCAAATGATACCAGTAACCTGAACTTCAATATACAGGGATATGATTTAATTACCTCCTCAACAGGTAATTAAAAAAATGGTATTCCTGGAGCATAAATCTCTTAACTGACTTTATTTGCCCCATTCAACAGAGGTATCAGTTTTCAAAGTCCCTGTGGACTTCAGATAGGCAGACTTCTGGTAACAGTTCTGTTACAGCCCACTCCTTTGATGCCACAGACAGCTTACATTGGTAATAGGACTAGATAAAACCAAATACAAAGAGTGGAAGAGTAAAGTGGGAGTAGAGGGAAGAATCACAGAATCATTTAGGTTGGAAAAGACCCTTAAGATCATTGCGTCTAACTGCAAACCTAACACTACCAAGTCCACTACTAAATCATGTCCCTAAGCACCACATTTACATGTCTTGTAATTACCTCCAGGGATGGTGACTCAACCACTTCCAGAGGCAGCCTGTTCCAATGCTTGACAACCCTTTCTAATCGAAACCTGCCCTGGTGCAACTTGTGGCCATTTCCTATTGTCCTCACACTTGCTACTTGGGAGAAGAGACTGACACTGATTTCGCTACAACCTCCTTTCAAGTAGGTGTAGAGTGTGTTCAGGTCTCCCCTGAGTCTCCTTTCTCCAGTCTCAACCCTGGTCCCCTCAGCTGCTCCTCACAGCACTTTTTCTCTAGACCCTTCACCATCGTCCCTGCTCTTCTTGGAACACGCTCCAGCACCTCAACGTCTTTCGTGTCGTGAGGGGCCCAAAAAAGAAGATAGTATTCAAGGTGAATGTTGGAAAATTCTTCCAGATCTTCACTGTTCTGATGGTTAAAAGCCTTCTCGTACTGTCCAGTTTAAGTGTACTGACCGCAGCTTATATCAACGTGTTCTCATGGCAACACTGCTCCTCTGCTTATGTAGTTATACTCTCATCTTGCCAGTTTGTTCTCTTCATGTATTTATGGAGACTGATCCTACTATCTGAGTCTTCATTATGTCTAATTAAAAAGCCCATCTGACTTCCAGTGTTCCATGACACAGAAGCAACATCAAACCCCCAAAACTCATGGAAAATAAATGAAGTATTCCCTTTCTCTTACCTGAAGATGTACCTGAAGAACAGAAGAAAAGAATTCCAGCTGCTCCAGCCAGGAAGTCAGATTCATCTGGGGCCCAATTTAAATGTCTTTATGCCAATGGGCACAGCATGGGGAATAAGCAAGAGGAGTTAGAAGTGTGTGCGCGCCTGTTGGGATATGATCTTATTGGCATCACAGAGACGTGGTGGGATGAATCCTATGACTGGAGTGTCAGAATAGAAGGGTACAGGTTCTTTAGGAAGGATAGGCAGGGGAAAAGAGGAGGAGGGGTTGCCCTCTATGTCAAAGACCAGCTGCAGGGCATGGAGCTGCACCTGGGGATGGATGAGGTGCCAACTGAAAGTTTATGGGTTAGGATTAAAGGGAGAGCAGGGAAGAGGACATAGTAGTAGGGGTCTGCTACAGACCACCTGACCAGGAGGACTGGATGGATGAGGCCCTCTACAGACAGATAAGAGCTGCCTCACATTCACGAGCCCTGGTCCTCATGGGGGACTTCAACCACCCTGATATCTGTTGGAAGGACAACACAGCAGGGCATAGGCAACCCATGGAATGCATGGATGATAACTTTCTTCTCCAAGTGGTCGAAGAACCAACCGAGGAGAGGTGCTTTGCTGGACCTTGTTATCACCAACAAAGAAGGGCTGGTGGGGAACGTGACGCTCAAGGACAGCCTTGGCTGCAGTGATCATGAAATGGTGGAATTCAAGATTCTTAAGGATGCAAGGAGGGTGCACAGCAGGCTCACTACCCTGGATTTCAGGAGAGCAGACGTCGGCCTCTTCAGGGATCTCCTCGGTAGAGTACAATGGGATGAAACCCTGAAGGGAA
The DNA here is from genome assembly GCF_009769465.1 of Tauraco erythrolophus. Lineage (NCBI taxonomy): Eukaryota > Metazoa > Chordata > Aves > Musophagiformes > Musophagidae > Tauraco > Tauraco erythrolophus. The sequence continues at coordinate 50,818,179 of NC_141468.1, forward strand.
GAGGGGCCCAAGAAAGCTGGTTAATATTCAAGGATCACCTCCTCCAAGCTCAGGAGCGGTGCATCCCAACAAAGAGAAAATCAGGTAGGAACAGCCGGAGGCCTGCATGGATGAACAAGGAGCTCCTGGACCAACTCAGATACCAAAAGAAGGCCCACAGAGGGTGGAAGCAAAGACAAGTAGCCTGAGAAGAATACAGAGAAATGGTCCGAGCAACCAGAGATCAGGTTAGGAAAGCTAAAGCCCTGATAGAGTTAAATCTGGCCAGGGACATCAAGGGCAACAAGAAAAACTTCTATACATATGTCAGTGACAAAAAGAGATCTAGGGAAAATGTAGGCCCTCTCTGGAAGGAAACGGGGCACGTGGCTACCCAAGATATGGAGAAGGCTGAGGTTCACGAGTTCTTTGTGTCAGTCTTCACTGGCAAGAGCTGCACAGCTCAAGCCACAGAAGGCAACGGCAGGGACTGGGAGAATGAAGAACCACCCACTGTAGGAGAAGATCAGGTTTGAGACCATGTAAAGAACCTGAAGGCAGACAAGTCCATGGGACCTGATGAGGTACATCCGTGGGTCCTGAGGGAACTGGCAGATAAGTTGCTAAGCCACTATCCATCATATTTCAGAAGTTGTGGCAGTCTGGTGAAGTTCCCACTGACTGGAAAAGGGGAAACATAGCCCCCATTTTTAAAAAGGGAAAAAAAGAAGACCCAGGGAACTACAGGCCAGTCAGTCTCACCTCTGTGCCCAGCAAGATCATGGAGCAGATCCTCCAGGTGACTATGCTAAGGCACATAGAAATCAGGAGGTGATTGGTGACAGCTAACATGGCTTCACTAAGGGCAAATCCTGCCTGACTAATTTGGTGGCCTTCTATGATGAGGTTACAGCACTGATGGATAGGGGAAGAGCAACTGACATCACCTACATGGACTTATCTAAAGCATTTGATACTGTCCCACACAACATCCTTGTCTCTAAACTGGAAAGACATGGTTTTGATGGATGGACCACTTGATGGATAAGGAATTGTCTGGATGGTTGCACTCAAAGAGTTGTGGTCAACAGTTCAATGGCTATGTGGAAGACAGTGACGAGTGGTGATCCTCAGGGGTCAGTACGGGGGCCAGTGCTATTTAACATCTTTGTCAGCAACATGGACAGTGGGATCGAGTGCACCCTCAGCAAGTTTGCAGATGACACCAAGCTGTGTGGTGTTGTGGACACGCTGGAGGGAAGGGATGCTATCCAGAGGGACCTTGACAGGCTGGAGAGGTGGGCCTGTGAGAACATCATAAGTTCAACAAAGCCAAGTGCAAGGTCCTGCACGTGGGTCGTGGCAATCCCAAGCACAAGTACACACTGGGTGGAGAATGGATTGAGAGCAGCCCTGAGGAAAAGGACTTGGGAGTGCTGGTGGATGAGAAGCTCAACATAAGCCGGCAATGTGCACTGGCAGCCCAGAGAGCCAACCGTGTCCTGGGCTGCATCAAAAGGAGCGTGGCCAGCAGGTCGAGGAAGGTGATTCTTCCCCTTTACTCTGCTCTCGTGAGACCCCACCTGGAACACTGTGTTCAGCTCTGGAGTCCCCAACACAAGAAGGACATGGAGCTGCTGGAGTGAGTCCAGAGGAGGGCCACGAAGATGATCCAAGGGCTGGAACACCTCTGCTATGAAGACAGGCTGAGAGAGTTGGGGCTGTTCAGCCTGGAGAAGAGAAGGCTCTGGGGTGATCTCATAGCAGCCTTCCAGTACCTAAAGGAGGCCTACAGGAAAGCTGGAGAGGGACTTTTTACGAGGGCATGCAGTGACAGGACAAGGAGCAATGGATTTAAACTGAAAGAGGGCAGATTTAGATTAGATATAAGGAAGGAATTTTTCACTCTGAGGGTGGTGAGGCACTGGAACAGGTTGCCCAGAATAGTTGTAGATGCGCCATCCCTGGAAGTGTTCAAGGCCAGGTTGGATGAGGCTTTGGGCAATCTGGTGTAGTGGAGAGTTTCCCTGCCCATGGCAGGGGGGTTGGAACTACATGATCTTTGAGGTCCCTTCCAACTCTAACCATTCTATGATCCTACCTTTTTTTAGACTAGAAATTGTATTTATTTACTCTGTATAGTACCTTAGTTTCACAGGCTCTCCTCTCCAGCAAATGTAAACAGAGGATTACCCTACCTCTTACTGAGCATTGTTTTGGCCATTACAATGGATACAGTATCCAGCCAGGTGGTTGCTTCTGAAGTGGAGTGAACAACTTAAAATCAACACTGGAAGTCACGCAACTTTTAAAAGGGATAGCTCCTCATTAGTCAGAGCAGTTTCTTCCATTGATAAATAACAGCCGACATAGAAGTGATTCCCAATTTACACACACAAAAGCCGGCTCTCTGGATATATTCCAGACAGTAGCACCTGCATCAACTTAAAAGGCTTGGAACAGGAGATCACAATGCACTGAAACCGAGAAGTTTTCACTTTGATCCCCCAAAGCTCAGTTGATAATTTTTTCAATTTTGATGTAATACATATTTTTCTCTTGTAAAATGTTGGTGAAGTTGGAAAGTGATTTTGTATGTTGAAGAAATTAAAAAAAACAAACAAATAAAACAACCAGATATCTAGCCAAGTCTGTCCTCGAAGTTTTTGAGACCAACTACAACAATGATGAAAGAAGGTCATTCTGCACTTCGGCTGCTTTGAGTTTCTGTTCCTTCTCTCTCTTTTTCATGTCATCAAGAAATTCACTGTATTGGACAATGTCTATTAATGATGTGTCTGTATACCATTCACGATTTAGAAATGTGGCCTTACAGATTTAACACAGTGTTTCACAAACATCTTGTGTATAAAACCCTAGGTTAAGTCAACAGAAGACCTAGTACAGGCCCAAAGTTAATATTCAGAGGAAAATTTGACAGAACAGTGCCCAGTTTGTTAGGAACAGTTTGAGTTTTAAAACAAATACATAACCCCTTCCACATCATGTTCTGTTTCCAACAAAACCCATGCTGTTAGGCAATGAAGTCGGCTTCTGGCCCCATAAACAGCCACTGCAGACGTTTTAACAATGATTTATAGTCAATTTTTACAAAAACTGCAGGAGGTTTCTGGAGGAGAGTTTTTCAGGGGAAAAGGTTAAAAGCACCTACAGGCAAACTGTTTAAAAGCCAGCACACTAAAAGAAAAAAAACCAAAATTGAAAAATGAAACCTGCATCTCCTAGCTTTGGTGCTAAGTTTTCATGTTCCTTTATCAAGAGACGCAGGAAAACCCCTGAGGACTTTGAGCATTTTGAACTTATTTGTCACAATAAAAATCTTATTGTTTTTTGTTCATTTACATAGCATTTTTTGATACAGTAGTTAGCTAACCAGAAGGTCTGCCCCAATATTACCTTGGGAAATGTGTAAATTTCAACCTTACCATTCAAAAACTTGGAGCATGTGACTGCACGTTTGTCAATAATGAAATGAAATTTCGATAAGCCCCTCAGAAGCAACACTGCTAGGCTTCCGTTCTTCCTATTTAAAACTATTCATTTTCAAGATTTCAGTAGATCTTGATTTTGCACTTCTTATCGCTCTACCTATCAAGCTGAGCTGTATGTATTAGTAGCGTATGAAAAAACGTTTTTGAGAATCATGCAAGTTTATCTCAGCTGTTTCCAAATAACACAGAGTAAAACAAAACCAGACTGAAATCGTGTTCTTACTGGAAAAAACACCCACGACTTTTTCGAGATCCTGATTTCAAATCAAATCTCTCATATTTATTTATGAGTAAATAATCTTACTTCCAAAAAATGCTCTTAGACAGTATTTTATTTCCTACATAATTTGAATCAAACACTTTCCTATACATACTCAAAATGCAAGTGAACAATTTAGCTTTAAGGTAATGATCTGTGAAAGAATAACACACTGTTATTAGAATGTAAGAATATTAAGAATGAATCTGTATTTTTGGGGGGAAAAGAATATTTATCTGAAGTGATAGACTGATGGATGAGATAAATCTCAAATGCCTTGAAGTTACAGCTTGTGGGACTGCAGACAAATCAGGTAGCTGACACATCAAATTAGAAACTAATCTTCAAAACATTTAAGTATGCTTGCAAGACAACGTAAGCACAGGGCAAGCAATAAGCCATTTACCTCAGCAAGCTGGAATTACAAATACATTATGCCTTGTCTTAAAGCCATTAAGTTGGTATATTAGTAAGAACAAATCATCTACTTCAGTTTTAAGTTTTTAATCTCAAATGAAAACATTTCCATATGTCAAAATACCTAAGTGATTATTATTCCATCTGCACATCCTTTTATCACGGAAAATGAACATCAATTTCTTTTTTATGATTTACTAAAATGCATTGCGCCATTGTTAATTTTGAAAGTTCTGAAATTCTTTTTATGAGATGTATGCTTTTTTTTTCTAAAAAGAAAGTAAATTGCCAAAATGGACATTTTAGGAATCTGAAGCAATGTATAAGGTTGTTCCAGGGCAATGCAAGTTGAAGGTGGCAAAAATGGGATGGGACCGATCGAAATGCTTCCTATAACATAAAAAGTCAATGACTGCATTACTGGATCAGAAACTCAAGTGTATTTTGAATTTCTATTCACCCCTAAAAGGGGAGAACATACTTTTAAGTGCCTTTTTCTGTTGATACTGATATACTGGACAGGACTTTCTTTCAGGGATGGTCCATGGAAACTCCACTGTCTTTCAATGGCTAGATCTATGCAACGTGTCAGCATTGCATAAAATTTTATGAGTTCTAACTATTCATACTCACATGCTAAAAGAAAGTTCTTCAGTATAAATGTCTCAGCTGTCATTACTTTCACATGTAATCGGAGTTCAGTGACAATATATTTCAAAGGGTTTTCCTTTTCTCAAAACTAAAGGCTGAATTACAGATGGTAATTTTGGCAGATGGTTGTATATGAAACTGAGTTTATAATTAGGCCAAATCTGACTCGTGCAATTAAGGCAATGAAGATTTGGAAAACAAGAAGTGTCAGATTGGTCCATGATCAGCCTGGTAGCCACGGAAAACTGAAGAATTCTGTAAGTGTGAATGATCAGGTTATCTTGCCTATTTGAAAATTTCTTCTTAATTGCACAAATTAGAAGATAAGCAACCTTTCATGCTCAGAGTGTAAACTAAAGTAACCATGGCATTTACCTACTTAAGTGTATAATCCTTCTTTTTTCAGTCGAGGTTAATGAGATGGACTGAAGCAATCTAACAGCTCCCTGCTGCTGCGAGAGGGCTCTCAGCATCTCCTTCTCTGTGGCTTTCCTCCCTCTGATATTCACCTGACCCCTCCTCAAGTCAGTAAATTCATAGACGGTGACTAGCTCATTCAGCTCAGAGACAGAAAATTAATCCCTGAGGAATGAGTGGAGGAGGAGAAGAGATGTGCAAGGATGAGAAGACTAGGACTACCCCTTTCAGTGGAAGTGACCTCTTGCGCTCACTCTGATGTTTATCAAGCTGCATTTCAAAGCGTATTATATCTAGTGTCAAAAAGCTTTCCAGCTGGTAATTGCCTGTGAAGGTAGCATTGCCTGTTTTATCATCTTCTGACTTTCTATTGTGTTAAATATTTCTTTGGTCTTGTACCAAGGAAAGATCAGTAACGTACAGTAATCATTTTCTCTACTACTTCTTGCATATCATTCAGTAGCTTCTTGCCCTCAGCTTTCGTTCTCCCTTCATGCGCACATTGTTTCCGTATAACGCTTTTGCTTATTTTAGGACCGCTATTTCTGTTGCACTCTTTTCTGATGGGGCAAACAGGACTTTTTCAAGGTGGCTGATTATGACCATTGTAAAAGCATTATAGTTTTTACTTTTCTCTTTCTGCTCCTACTGCATTCTACTATGTTGATTGATTTGTTTTACCACAAGTACAATATAGGGATTTTTCACCCATTTTTCCTGACCCAATACTGCTCCAGGAACATTAAAAAGAGCTTGTAAGTAGTTTTTATACCTAATGAAAACTACTGTTATTAATGTAGTTACAATTAGTTCAAAACGTTCCTTCCAAAAATGCATCCCCCTTGCTCTTCAACACCACAAGCTCCACTTGCCATCATGCCATCTGTTCTCCTATCTTCTCTAAACCTTTACAAAGTTCCTCAGAATCTCTTTTAATTTCAATTAACCTGAGTAATTTATGTAGCTTGCACATGTTGTCATCAATCTGTGAACCCACTTACCAGATTGAACTATATGCTATGTGAGGTTGCTGACAATTACAGAATGTTACCTCCTAGGTTTTATTGCCATGTTACAAATTAAAGACTTACTCCTACACTTTGTTTTCTGTCCCTAAACATTTTTCCCTCAAACTACTATGATAAGCGAGATACAATATAGGGCTACTTAGTTTTTCTTCTTAGACTTTTTTTTTTTAATCTAAATAAGTCATTTCAATCCTTTCTCTTTATTCATCCATTTTGAAACACGAAGAATTTTCGTACATTGAAAGCATTTCTTTTACAGCAGCTGGGCTTTTCTGTTCCTTTCATTGAACTTATTGAGTTCCCACCTTCCTTCTACTGACTGATTTAAATACAGCAAGATCTGCTGACAACACAACAATACAAACAAGCTGTTAAGAAAAATTCTTTTTTAAATGTTAGACATATTCGTTAGCTCTAAAGACAAGAATTAAGAGTTAATGTGTTAAGAGTTACTATATATTTAAGAAATTGAAGGGAATACCACGATCACCTATTTTTAAAAAGTTAGGAACACCTTTACTTTACTACAAGATTAACCTGAGTTACAAGTTATAACCTGCCTGGAACTTTAGATCTGTCCACACAAACTGTAATTTTAATATCTTGGTGGTTTCAGGGTGTTTTTTTTGTTTTGTTTTGTTTTTTGGGTTTTTTTTTTGTTTTGTTTTGTTTTGCTTTGTTTTTTTTTGTTTTGTTTTGTTTGGTTTTGATTAGGATTTGTACAGGCTGACAACTACAAACTCCATCAAAGTGCTTTTAGTACTTCAGTGTTTCCCCATAATTCCCCTACATTTCCAGGAAGAAGAGGCACATTCCTATGATACACACCAACATGCAAGTGCTCTCAGTTTAGAGTAAAGAGACACAGGATACATCCCAGTTAACCTCATTGTCACAGAATTGTGACCACAGAATTAATGCAAATGTCATTCAAACGCTGCCTGAATGTTTTGGCTTGAGTTATGCTAACTAGAGCGAACTGTAAGTATCTAATCTTAAACCTGAAGCTCCACTTGCAGCTTTCCTTAAAAGCAGTAGAAAATGTGGGGTAAATGTACCAAAAGAAGTTGAGTGAGTCAGTTTGCAGCTTGGTATGGCTATGGAGATATAGATATAACTGGAAGAAAAATAATCTGAGAAAGAAGCTGTCCAATTCTATACAATTTCAGAGAAATATAAATGCCTATTAAATATAGATGCTTACAAAATATAATTCTAAAGACACCAGTAATATAGTACTTTGAATTAAGTAAATAACTGATAAGAAATGTTAGGTACTCTAACGACATTTGTAACAATATGATAGAATGCAACCCTCTGGAAAAACAGCTATTTTATCTTAATTTACTGATGATTTTCACAGCAATTACTTATAAAAAATGAAGTTGTAAATTGTGTGCAGTGTGTTTACTTCTTAGAGCTTTACATCTGGTCAAAAGTATTCACGTGAATTAGAAAGAGCCACAGTTGTCAGTGGTGAAACTATTCCTCTGATACATGTTCAGCAGCATCCTTATTACAGACGTGCTGACAGAAACTCAGGCAAATATTGACACAATATAGTATGATTTCTTAGATGATTTATACACCTGGTTCTCACAAGTTTCCTAGGATTGCTCTTCTAAAAGAGGACAGATTAAGTTCCCTGACCTATTATGAAATTCTGTGGCTTCTGTAATTAATCTCACAGAAGATATATCCCATCATTGAGAAGATTAGTGCAAATCTCCTCAGAGTATATACTTTTCAATGTCTACACTCTAAAATTCCAGTAAGATGTTAGGTATTTTCATAAGTGATGCAGTTTCTTAGCAAGTTTACTTAAGTGATACTTGTCAACTTGTACTAGAAAAAAAATCTTCCTGATTTCGTAGGAATTGTGCCATTTGCTCTGAAATAAGTAATGGAGTATGTATGCTAAGAAGAAGCCATCACAGTGAATAAAGCCAAAAAGCACATCATAGTTTGACGTTTAGCACTACAAACAGGTATAAATTCAACAGTAACTGAAATAATATTCTCGGATGCAAAGCAAGAGGGACTTGTTTCAGTAGAAATAAACCAGTAGGCTAAAATCAGATTAACTTCATATATGTCTCAGACCATTTGTAAATGTCAACAACGTTTCGCTGCAGTGGGAAGTGACCAAAAGTACTGTAGACAATCTGACTATTACTGGCAAATGCCTAGTTGATCCCTAAAACCTGTGTGTGAGAGAAGTTTTTTTTTTTTAAATGTGAAGAGGGGAAAGAGAAGACAGACAGGAAATTCACTCCAGTTGATTTAAAGAACATTTTAGTCCAGAATTTTTAAAGGCCAAATAAAAACATCAAATTAGATACTTTTAACATGGTTAAGCAACAAAGCTGAGAGATACAGGAGAAAGTAGTAACAATTACTTCCAAAAGGACTTCTTTTGGTCTCAATAAGTATCTGACTCTTCAAAAAAACAAAAAAAAAAAAGGAAGGATTTGCTTAATATATTAAGAAAACTACTGAAGTTATGAAGAAAAAGTTATTGTCACTTCTAGAAATGGCAGACCAATATTTCGGAGGGCTCTTCATAACTGTATTAATAGCTTACGAGTGTCATCATATAAATAAACAACTTATTCCACCAAAGAGTGGATTCATTCTAATCCTGAGATGCTTACTTTTTACAGACAAGACAAAATACAGTAAGAACAGGTTATTCAGAGGATTAACATTTGAAGTGGGCCTCAAAATGACTGTGGGAAATAAAAACGGCCACTGTACAAACTACTACCAAAATTGTAGAAAACATTCAACAGAGATGAAGCTTAGATCACATGGAAGGAAACAGGATGGTGACAGAGACACCTTCGGTATTTGGATACCAGAAGTACTCAAGTTTTATTGTCAGAGGTGAGGATGCTAACTTAAACACAGAAGAGGCCAGGAAACGTGCACAAAAAAATTGAAAGTACCACTGTTAGCTTTCTGTCTGAACAGGGAGAGGAGAGAGAAACTTGAAGCATGAACAATCACTTTCAGATGTGGGCTTGAGATGTGATGGTAGGAAAAAAAAAAAAAAAATCCATGAATTTTGGTCACAGGCATGGCACAGAACAAAATATTCCTGCATCCAGGGCAGGAGAAAATTGATGGGGGATTATGAACACCATCCTGCTTGGGAATGGAGTCTAATTTTAAAAAATAGCAAGATTTTCACTGGATTTAGTAGCTTGAAAAGAGGACTTTTAATGCCCAGCTTTACGCTATTAAAGAACAAATACTGAAGAAATTTATCAAAACAGTTTGGAACAGACTCTGATTATGGCCAGAATTTTTAAAGGACATGGATTTAGAGAATTCATGGCAAATCTAGGGATCATTCTTTGACAGGGATTATAATACAGAAGATCAAAGCAGCTTCAATGACAGTATTTAAACTTACAGTTCACAAATAAGGTTCACATTTCCTTGAAAATAAAGAATGCAATACCCATCAAAACCATTTAAACTGCTGTCAAATACAGAGCTGATAGTTTCTGCTATTAGAATAAAAAGCAATCCACATTGCAGAACCACAGTAATTTGAAAAAGACAGCAATTACGAATATCGGAGATATATTTTTTTTCCCTTTTTAAAATAACCACCAAAAAGCTCTGTTTATTCAGGAACATATTTTTTAATCCAAACGACAGAGGGTGCCAAGCAGTGTTACACAAGCTTCCTAAATTCATTTGGCTGACTAATGTTCCTATTCCTGTGTGCTTCAAAGTAGTAAAAGAAAAACAAATCTCAAGAACTGACATTCAGATCTATATCAGTTTAAAGACATAATGCATAATATTGTCTGCTTGCCATTTAATGCAAAAGACAAATTTTGCTCAGTTCACTTAATAACAAGCAAATGGTGGCTGGAAATTAGAGGGCTGGAACTTAGGACTTCTTTACAATTAACCATTAGCATATTTTAATTAATTTCAACCTCCCTAAATTTCTGAGCATTTCTTTCCATTTAGTGAATTATTTTACATGTATGCAGCATATTATTAATTCAAATGCATCATGCCTGACTCCTTTCTGCCTTACTTCATTCAATTACTTCAGTTAGACCACAGAAGTCAACACCTTGATATCCTACTCCCATTTTATACAATTATGAAATCTCCATAAACGAAGAGGAACTTTTTGCATCAACATGAAATGGAGGAACAAACTTTCCTACACACTTAAAACCTCCACACTCACAGGCACTGTCCAAAATCACACTTTAAAATAATGAACCTTGTACATCAGTATATTACTCCGAGTTTTCAGTATGTGCTGTAGACACAGTTAAGTTCATTCTTTTGTCCAGAAGCCGCCCTTACAAAAAGGGTTACCATATGATTTGCAGAGTTCACTTTCTGTTCTAAACAGAAATAGATTGTCAGGACATGCACAACTTAGTTTTACAGTCTGACTTATATTGCCAGAATAACTTTTTTCCCAAAAGTAATTAGAAGTCATGTATTACTAAACAGACTGAAGAATCCATCCAGCAATGATGTATCATACTGCAAATATAAATGGAAGACATATATTGGGCTGCTGCTGCCAGGCAAGCACAAGGTAGCAAGCAAATTTTTTTTTCCTTACACTTTCAAATTAAAATATATACTTATCAAATATCATCATAAAACTCCTTTCAAAAAAAAAAATAGAGCATTATTAAGTTCTTCCTTAAAAAATGAGGAATTAACTTTACCTGTCACTGAATTCCAAGTTTCACAATAAAGAACAAATATGCACAAAGAAGAAGCTGTAGAACCAGTTGACAAGAAGGGCTTAAGGTTATCCTGCACAGGACTCAGATAAACCTTTATTCTGAGGAGGTTCTACTGTACTATCCTCTACCTCACTTCTTTCATGATAAAGCATGGTGTGAACTCGCATTATGCCTCTACCGTAAAGGAAATATACACCATTGGCAGGTACTTCTGCACACATGTTACTCTAGGCTGAAAGCGCATATTTCCAGGGCTCAGCTGTGCCCACATTACACACAGATTTCCATATCTCTCAGGCAGAAGGTTCCCACACCATGCTTCCGACCTTCACTGCACACAAGTTAGCGTCCAAATAAAGAATACTGGATATGAACAGCTGGGTTTGCATGATGTGTGTGTTCCTCTGTATGTGTGTGGACACTGGTTCAACAGGGTGAGATATTCGGATTTCTTCCCAACTTTCATTACTTGCAAGAAAAAAAAAAAAAAAAGCATCATTCATTTAGCAGGAGATACTGGAAGCCTATCAGTACAAGTGATTCTGCCTACATCAAGTAGAGAGATTCCAGCCAAAGCAAATGCAGCATGTAGGTGCTATCATACTGCATAGGCTACTTATACATTATATGTTCCTAAAGCTATATTTAAGGTGCTTCTAAAAACTTCTTAAGGTACTTCTAAAGAAGAGATGGTAGAGCGAACTGGACTACACTTATCCTTGTCCTTAACTGTCAGTGAACTGAGGTCCCCGCAGCTGATGTCAGAGGGGCAAACAAAGGCAGAAGATCAGCTGAACAAGACACTGGATGAAGTTGTCACTGAGACGGTTAATGTGATTGTGTTGAAGTCAGTTTGGATATACCAAGCTACATGAACAGATAGGACTGGCAGACTGATGTTTTCAGATTCTGACTTGCAGACACCCAAGTCTTTCTCAACAGAGGTTCAGAGGTTGGCATGATTCACAATCTGTGAATTTGGACTTATGGCCTTAAATACAGTTCCCCCTACATTCCTAGTTCATGTGTCAGCCACCCTCCAGATTGAACAAATAAACCTAGCAGCTCAGTTAATTTGGTCTTAAAGCACAACTTAACTCAGGGGAGTTAAAATCTTTATCTGTGTAAGCCCGGTTCTGATTTGGAGCAACACTGAAGTTACGCTTCAGATTCAGAGTCTAGACTTGATTTCTTTTTTCTTTTCTTCCCTCTGGCACAATGCATAATTATTTATACAACGTAAAACAGCTTCAACAAGACAGACTAGATCGTTAGACCCTTCTTGGAGACATAAGTTCCTGCCCAAGAAAAGATGTGAACTTCTGTCTTTCTCACTCCAGTGAGTATGCTCAGGTAAATTCTTTTAGATTAGCCTTTTTCTGTCTGGATTGAATCAAGGTTGTTCACAAACCCAGAGGTAATCTCTATAGACCATACACTCATCCTCCTGTGACAGCCCAGCCTAAGCCTGCAAGCTTTGCAGAACATCAGTCTAAGCTGAAGGGTGCAACCCACCTCTGCCCCAGCCCCAAGGCTGTCAGCACACACCCCGCCCTGACTTCCCAGCTCTGCTGCCCAAAATCAGTGGGAAGCCAGTAAAGGTGGAGGAGTACCAGGATACCCAGTCTGACTACCAGAAACTCTTTACTGGAACATTAAGATATATCATGGCACAGCTGTTATCAACAGGCACCAAATCATAGATGGGAGAAGAGGTAGTTCTTGAGGCTTGGGCTAAATATGACCTTGAGAGTCATTCCTGAACCCGATCTTCTCCATCCAGTAGGTTTTGCAGCAAAAATGACAAAAAGGAAAAATAACAAAATGCTGCAGTTCCTGCATGCTTACAAGTGCTCTTTAAGAGCAGTGAAGGTTTGGAGCTAGCAGGTACCTGTAAGGCGGGTCTGCAGTAGACCTGCTTGAGAGAGCCTTCCAGGAGCCCTGATCGCTCTCAACGAGCCCTGCTGGCTGTGCAGGGGGGAGCCTCCACCGGGCCCCCTCAGCCTGCACCACCTGGTCTCACTTCTTGCATTGGTTCAAGTGGTGATGGAACAGCTGGAGACTCGGGACTCACTTTGCAAAACAGCGTGCTCCAAAGCATGGCTCCAAAGCAGTGAGTACCCACAAGGGCCTCCTTCGGGCAATACCTGCAGTGACATCTTAGACCTCATGCTATCTTCACCTTGCACCTAAACTTAAGTCTGCTCCACGCAGCAACAATAACGGAAAAATACATAAAAAGCAGAAAATTCCTAATTAGATTTAAAATGGTTATCGCATCCATCTACCTTATATAATTTAAACATTGTTTGAACAGAAACAACAAGCAATCATTCACCCAGAGTTTATTAGATAACAATAGGAAATTAGAGGATAATTTATTTCCTACGTTATTTTGATCCGAAGCGTTCATTAATCTGAACTCCTAAACTGGCTTTTATTTAGACATATAGTAGAAGTAATGTCTTCATTAGTGTATCTACTGTCATTGATCGCAGATATTATGTATGCTACCAGCTCTAATCGAATAAAATACTTAACACTATTTTTATTTTCTCGGTTTGAAACTGTAACGTATTTCCAATTTTCATTCTCATACTAATGAATGTCTCATACTATTTACATTTGTCAATAACTAAAACCATCCAGCAAAGAAATCTATATTTTACACGCTCCCCGCAGTCAGTTATTTCAGCGTCAGTAATATTTACGAACATCGGTTTTGCAGGTTTATATACAACTCGGTACGCAATGCAAACACACGTCAATCAACAAAAATAAAGAGGACCACTACCCCTCTCCACTCACCTTACATTCGTCCATCTCCTTCTTCCACAAGTGCATGGGGGTGGGAGGGGAAGCCAACCAAAAAACAAGTGGATTTGCAGTGTGTTTAAAAGGCTGACTAACCTCAGGTTTGGCATACCAAAGACCAGGGCGAGAACAAACGCTTTCGTTTTCATCTGTCAGCTCCCACACCACTCAAATGGAATTGCGTAGGGAGATTTTTCCTGCCTTGCTTCAAATAAATGGGTGTTGTGTTTACATACTGCATACTGAGCATTGCCCACTCGAAGCCAAGGGCTGCATCTTGCCAAGTCTTAACTTTCGTACAATATGGCGATTACATGAGCCAGCATACCATTAAGTCACATAACAAAACTTGGAGAACGGCACTGTCAGCTTGCAGAACTGTACCTGAACGACTGACATGCAGCACGCAAAAGGAGAAACCGGATTTCAGTGCGACAGTAGAACTGGGTCAGAAGCAGACTGGGTTAGTGGCCTCAGTTTAAACTACAAGCCAAGTGCTGCATAGTTCACAGAGATTAAAAGAACTTACAGGCGCATGATACAAGCAGGCGAAAAAAAAAATCATAAAAAGATCACTAAACATGCCTTACAGAGTGCTCCCCACCCTAGAGTAGTCCTCCAGGTCATTTGCTGTTTATTCTCCATGCGACACTTTACTCCAGGATGTTCTTTCCAGCTGCAGTACTCGCAAACCAGCCTCCCCTCGGCGGAGTCAAAAACCGGGGAAAAGAGAGAGAGACCTGAGTCCATTACTCACTCTGAATAGCACATCTTTCTGGCTCCAGCAAGTTCTCTTTTTCTGTCTGATGAGCAGCAGATCTATGGCTACTAGGAGCTCCAAATGTCTTCAGTGCCTGGTGCTCTTTTTATTTTTTGCAGAATGAACAAGAAAGATTGGAGATCAGAGCTTGCCATTTCCCCTAAAATAACGACTGCGAGTTCACACCAATGTATCAGACACCTGCTTCGCGTTTCTGATTTAGCCCACCGATAAGAGACTGGAGCGGGCAACTGGTGTACTAATTCTTTTTCCAGGTACCATTCCATAATAACGTCTACAGAGGCTCCCACGTTAGCGACACAAACGTACCACAGATAGGACAATTTAAGGAGGTCATTTAACTACCATCAATAACGCACACATTCAGAGGTAAAAAGCCAAGCTCAAATCTAAGCTTGATTTGATTGTTGTGCATCAAAGAGGTTGTGCATCTAAGCCACTGCTGAAGATCAAGTGCCTGAACCACGCATCTGTGATACCTTAACATCAGCAGCCTTCCGAGCTAGCCCCATGGGTGACCCCTCCTTGCAGCATATTTCTTAGTAACTTAATCCTATTTAGATTGTCTTCAAGTCAAACAAAAAAGAAGCGTATCAGAAATCTGCTACATGTTTTTGCAAGATTGTATCACACCAGCACCACTCATACTGTTTTATTCAAAATGTTGGTGATATTTTATTTGTTGTAATATTAGCACGCAAAATGACATAAACTCACTTCTGATAATAGTTTTAATTACTAAGCATATAAGCCTGCAAATCCTCTCATAGAAGTAATCCTTCAATAAGATTAATTCATGGAAATAGTCGCATTGAAAAGGATTTGTATGACTGGACTCTAAATGTTTAATCACATTTTTAGAGGCATTATTACTTTAAAAAAAATATCCAAGGAGGCGTTGGTACATTTAAAAGAGAGGGTTATATATTTATCAAACTGTATAATTTCAGAAACAATCCTACTAGGGCTGACACTGTTGGAGAACATGCTTCTGCAGATCCTGTGGTTTCTCAGGTTAAGACTGATTTAAATAAACTGACCAACCTGCTCACTTTAAGTCTAGCGTTCAGTGCAACTCTTCTCTTTCAGCACTTCCAGTGCACCGATGTATGACTCAGCTACTCTTTCAGCTGCACTAGTTATATATTATCCCTGCGTAACATTATCTCAAACATCAAAATCCTTGATTTATTTTAAGCACTATCCAGGTATTATTGTTTTCAAGGCGCAGTGATGCAGTTGTTCTCACTTTCTGTACTATGTCTATTGCAGAATATTTTATTATAAGGAATATTAACTTCTTTCCCGGCTTCCCAATCCTGTTCTTTTCCCTACACCAGTTACCAGTCTAGACAACAGCAAAAGTAGCCACAGAAGAGCATAAAGGTTAAAGTTTGCTTTAATGTGCTGAGTGCTCCAACGTGCTTAAGTCCTTCTTTTATCTGCTTCACTTGCTCTCTCTTTGCGTAAGGGTCTTCACGCTTTCAGTGAAAAGTCTTCCGCAAAGCATCTCCTGCTCTGATCCCCTCAGAATGATTAATGGTTTGGTATCACATTTGTTTGCTAACCCTTAAAACGAAGGAATCAATCCTTTGAAGAGCTAGGAGTCTGTCACTGCCTCCAAAATGCAGGAAGCATAACTGCTTGAAGGCTGACAGATGCTTCACCACCATGACAAGAAGCTGTTCCACAGTTTACAGCTCACAAGTCCCTGAGTCAAGTCATATGGCCCTAAATGCCAGAACTGCCTGTCTTTCCCAGTTTATGGGGAAAGAGGGATTGTTCCTGCTTTGCTCTGAATTTGCAAAAGCACTCTGTTGGTTTTAGAAGTTCACAGTTTGTATGAAACAAAATGCTTGGCCACTTGCACTCATAAATCTTCATTTGTTTGCTGAACAGTTTTTTCTTCTCTGAAGAAACAGTCCAACATCTATGCTTCCACGGGCTAGGATAACATCTTGTGGCTTCATTGCTATCCACTCCAACAATAGATGAATGCAGATAACTAAGCACACATAAGTCTCTTATACTTTAAGAGATCCTTCCCAACTAATAATCCATTCAGCATATTTGAACAAGTTTGTATACAGGGTCTGAAACAACAGCTTTGAGGTGCAAGGCATCTTTAGTCATCTAAAAGGACTAACAGCAATGGATATCACGCTATTAGAATTCAGAACTGATCGTTTAAGGTAACACCTCACCATACTTCAGCATCACAAAAATTAAGTCTCCAAGTTACAGCTCCTTAAGCATGGGTACATTCTCCAGTGCTTTGGCCAGCTGAGATCTAAATATTTGAAAAAGCAAGTATTTATAATTCCTGTCATCTCTTGAAAGATTACTTAACTGCCCAAAAGACTTCAGTAAGGTCTTTCCCTTTTTTAAAATACATCTTATGCCTTTTCCAATGACCTTATGCTGGTATCTTCATGCTACTTCAGGTGTGCGGGCAACCCAGCAATCGCCAAGAAACAGATGAAGGCAAAAGTATCTTGCTTCTAACCAAGAAAGGGAGGAGAAGGCAGAAGCCCACACACAGGATCTGCGGTGTGCATGTACCGTACATTGTCCTCTCTCTGAGCTCAGTCTCGGCACTGAGTAGCCCCGGCTCTCACCGAGGTCAGCCAGGATGGAGGATGCCGGCACCTTGCAAAGTCAAGCCTAAAACTTTTTCTCTTTAGAGTTTCCCCGAGCTGCTGCTTGTTACGAGATGTTTTTTCCACTCGTGTCTGTTCTCGTCCTTCCTTTTAGAAAAACGCGCAGCACAGCGATTGCAATCTCTGCAGAACTTGGAGAAACAATGGCAGGGACCCCCACAACGGTACAGAGCGGCTCTTCACGGCGGGGTGAGGGAGGCCGAGGGGCGGAATGCCGGGGGCTACCCGCAACACTGACCCGGCGCCGCACACGCTGGAGCGGCTTGAATGGAGCCACTGAGCACAGCGGCCACGGCACCGCTGCCTCCGATTGTTTCACGTTTTCGCACTCCGCTCGTCAGCCTAACACAGGCAACTGATTGACTCAGGCAATTTTTCCAAGTGCCTTCCGAGATCTCCCACGGCTCAGCCACCGACCCGGCCGCTCTGCTGCAACTTTTCCACGGGCTGCGGGCGCCGAGGGCAAGACCGAGCGGTAATTTTTGTCTCCCCTCCCATATCGCTCATCAACGGCAGCAGTTCCCATCCCCGGAGCCCCTCACCTCTCGGGTCGCCTGGGAGCCGCCGCCCCCCGCGGACACCGCCCGACGGCTGCCCCGACCCGCGCACCCCGCTCCGTTCCGGCAGCCCCCCGGTCTGCAGCGGAGCTCCTCCGCCCGGCAGGTAGGTCCGGCAGCGCCCGGCCGCCCCGCGTCCCCGCCGCCCGCTCTCACTCACTTGTGCCTTCTTCATAAGGAACGGCAGCGCTGCAGTCCAGCCCAGCCGGCCGTGTGCAAACTCCCTTCAGCGGATCTGTAGCTCCAGCATAATGCAGCAGCGGATAGTCCACGCATTGGGGTTGCCCACGGCGAGCCCCGGCGCTGCCTCTGCCTGCCCCGCTTCCCCCGCCGCCGCTCTGCGCGCCCCGCTGCGCCCCTCTTCCCACGGCGTGAGCGCCCGCACTGACTGGAGCCAGAGCCGGCGCCCGGCCAGGTCTTTTATATCTCCGATCTGCCTCCAGCAGCGGCGGCGGCAGCCCAGGCAAGACACGCCTTTCCCCTCCCTCCCTCCGGCCGTCCCTCCCTCCGTTCCTCCCGCCCTCCCTCCTGGAGGACCGGGAGCCCAGGCAGACCCCGCAGGGAGGGGGAAACCCGAGTAAACTTAGGGGAAGTTGGAGGCAGGAACAAGCCGAGCCTGCCCCTTTCCCAGCACAGGAGAGAAGCGCGCCCGCCGCAGGAGAGCGGCAGGAGGGGATGCGGGGGGACGGCGCGGCGGGGGACGCTCGGTGCCGGCCCCCGGGGTTGGGAGGGTGGCAGAGGGCTTCTCCCGCCCGGTGCCTGGCGGGGCTCGGCGGTGACCGAGACGACCCCACCCCACCGGCGCAGGGCGCGGCGGGGGTCTCCGGCCTCCGCGGTGGGCTCTGGCAACCGGCGGGGAAGCGTCCCGCTGCCGCGGCACTCGAGGTCAATTAGGCTGCCGGCGCTGAGCCAAGCCCTTGGGTTGGGTCGCCCCACCCACGCCGGTGAGAAGGAGGGGTCCGTCCCGCCGGGGCCCGCCGCCGGGGCGCCGCCTCGGCCCGCGGCGGGGAGGGCAGCGGGCTCGGGGCGGCTGGCAGAGCTCCCAGGCAGTGCGCGGTATTTTCAGAGCAGCACCTAGCTGCGGCGGCGGCGTGCACGCCCGGGAGGCAGCTCCGGGTTTGCGTTTTGCATTTCAGTGCTGCCTTTCCATAATCGGCGAATACCAGTTAGGCACTGGAAGAAGCCTTTCAACTGGAGCTTGGAAACTCCTTTTACCTGCTCCAGCCACATAAAAGTTGTTGAGCAGTGCCTCCTAATGCTTGTGTAAAGGTGATCCTGCAGGTCTTTTAACATGCTGTTACAGTTTGCATCCTGTGTAAATAATATATTAGTGTTGGGTGTGAAAAAAACGACACTGGATTTTTACTGCGGGGAGTCCTGCTGGCAAATCCAGCCCAGCCGTAGTGACAGAATTTGAGTTCTCTTTGGAGAAGACAGCTGTCAGGTTAATGTAGGCTAAATGTCGAGCGTGCATTGGATGGAAAGAAGAATGGTTTATGGAAGTAGCATTTCCTGAGACAGCAGTCTTTGGTGATGATTAAAAAGCACTTTAACACAGAATGAAGGAAGAATAGTCTGCCCAAGTCAAGGGTCATTTCCTAAAGGTGATTAGATATGCTCAGAGTACACAGTAAGATATTTCATTAGAAAAATTTGCCTAGTTTTAACCTAGAATTAATAGTAAGTTTTCAGAAGACTAGGTTTCTGCCAAAGTAGAGATGAGCTGTTCAGGTACAGAAAGATTTTGAACCCATCTCCAACTCCGCTATATATTTGGGTTTCAGTATAGGGCCTAATCTCTTCGTGCTTCTGCATCCAGTCCGGAAAAATGGGCTGATAATTTTCTTTTATGCATGACACTGCTGATCAATTTCTTGGTTATTACCATGCTGAATTATCTCGGCGTTCTTGTGTTAGCCTCTGAGCTTTTTCAGACTGTTTTAAATGCATATTGTAATAGTCTTTTCCTCTAAAAGGTTATGATTCAAGCAACAGACAAGCAGTGAAAGGGAGGAAGCCTGTAACAACAAAAAAATCCAGGACTATGCTCGCTGAAAGGATATTTTGTATATCACCTAGCAATGATCAACCAATACTGCTTCCGCAGCCTACGTGTTTAGCAAACAGGGCCAGGAAATTAAAACATTATGGCATATTTCCTCCTTACAACAGATGACAGGTTTAGACTCCTAGGGAGAAGCCCTGGAAAGTGTGAAAGAGCAGTCTGTCATAGCAGTTACCTACCTTATGGGAAACCCTTCTGATCTTTCTCCACCTTGAACTCTGTCACAGTCCACTGTTAGTCATGACAGCAAAGCTTTACTGGATGCCCTGCGTCCAGTCACCTTACTGATAGTCGTCTAGAGAGGTTAAGACTCTTGGGCCTAATTAAGTTTCTTTACCACCTTGGCGTCGTGCACCTTTTCTCTCCATCCCTGATCTGAGTTCTTGAACCTGCCTTTCTGTTTAACCAAGCCCAGCTATAGTGGAATAATGCCCTTTTCATCTCTTCCTTTATGCTGGCAATTTGCAAGTGTCTTTCTGCTGACATTGACCTCAGTATGGTTTGGGAAGTCTTTTCTATGAAATTCAGAGTTTCATAGTTTAAACTCATTAATAATTTATATCCATGACTCATAAGAAAGTATGTTTTTATTGGTCTTGCCCATATCCAGCATAGTATCAACTTTTGATTTACCAAGCGAGAACTGGTTAGCCATGGACCGTTAGCGCATTGAGTGGTAGGTTTCCAAAGCACAACTGCAAACCGCGTTCAGTCTTTTATGGCCTGTGTCATTTGCATTTCTAAATGCTTGAGGGTGAAGACAGGCTCCTGTCACAGCTCTGTGAAAACCTGTTTCTTCACAGGGAAGCTATGGAAAATAATGTTGGTCATCGCAGCTCTTCACAGGATTTGGTTCCACCTACTCAGCAGGATTTTCCTTCACTAAGAGTAGTTCTGCGTGTATGGAAATAGCAACAATTGAAGAGTAAATGATACCTTTCCAGTCTAGTGTGGATGGAAGAGTCTCGCCATCTTCTGCCGGTGAGAAATGGCTGTTAAGTGCTGTTTATTCTGGAATTTTGTGGAATATCTGCTGTGGTTTCCACAGCTCCAGCCGTGAGAAGAATGATCACACTCGCACTTGGAGTCGATAGCTTGATGGCTGGCTGGAACAGCCAGAATTTGGGAATATGTAGAATCAGATTCAGCCTCAGCCATTGACGTTGCCAGCTTAAAAAGTGCTCTGCACCAGCTTGAAAATTGAACCATTTTTCCTATGAAACATTCAAAGCTGTGAAGGCAAACACCAGCGTGTACGCATGAGAGAGATAACACACTAATCCCATCTAATCTGCTACAGACTCTGAGCGTGTGGAGGCCTTTGCTGGCACCGAGGCCCAGTCTGTAGTGTTAGCTCAGTTAACTCTTCTCCCCCTGGTCTTTTTTAAGGACATAGAGTAATAGGCACAAGCTTTCTTAACCTGCTTCAGGCATATAGAAATAAAAAGTAAGAGTTAAAATTGAGGTATATAGAGCCAACAAACTCAGAAGGTGCCCTCAAGCTTCTTTAGGTTTTATTTACAGAAGTTCTTGATCGTAGAGGAATCACTTCTCTACAGAAAAGAAAAACCTTGCGAACTTGCAAGATCTGCAGAAAATTATGTGAATTACTTTGATATTGAGGAAGTACATTGAGATAACTATCTCCTTAAGAGACCTTCCCTATCTTTGATACCACAAAAGTACTAGGTGTTATTCTGTGATTGAGAACTCATATATTCTAATCTCGGAGCACAACCACAACTGAGTATTAACACTTTAATATTGGATCAAAGTACATATTTTGAATTTCTAATTGAGCCTTCTTATGCTTAACAGTTACCAAAGTGACTGCTGGTTTCTTTTAAGCACCATACATCCTTTGTGCTTTATACAAATGACAGGGAGAACTTTTGTGGTTATTCAGTATTACTAATCAGCACCTAAGTGAATGACTCAATCAAAACTTAGGTCCATGGTGACACCTACACCACCATGGAGCCACTTTTATTTTACTGAGCACCATAAGAGCACAGCATTTAGATGTACTTTTTTCATTCACATGATCTGGCTCTAAAGATTAATTTGCGAAAAGCAGTTTTTGTGTAACTGTTTGATTCTCCATAATGTATTATTTTAGTACAGACCGGGACTTTAGGGATAATGATGTTATTATATGTTAAAATCACTAACTGGCCAGTTCATTTGGCAGACTGATTGGCAGACCAGCTGGGGATAAATGCAACATTCTGGATGAATAGAGATATCTCCAAATTAAAAAAAAAGAAAAAGAAAAAAAAAAGAAAAAGAAAAATATTGAATTGAAATTCAATTATTTATTGAAACGCCAGCATGAGTAGCTCAGTACCTCATTATGATGCTTCCTTGAATAACCTGTGGACTCCAAAAGCCATCTAGATACATGAAAAAGGAGAAGCAAGCAGTGCAGCATAGGAACAGAGACAAGTGGCTTCGGATTATTGGAAATCTGTTCAAGAAGTGCCAGTGAAGGAGGCTAGAGTTACATGGTTGAGTGTGAGATTTCTTTTTGCCCAGAAGGAGCCATGGAGACAAGCAGGTAGACAAGACTAGACTGTAGTCTTTGTTTTCACTGGAAGGAAAGTGATCTTTGTTCATATGACTACCATCCTGGTCTGAAATACTGAAAGAGAAAAGGAATGACAGATTTTTACTGAAAGCTTAATACTGCTTCTGCCTATTAGTGTCTTTGCCGGTTTACTTTGCAGTAAAATGACAGTTTTATTAGCATTAGGATTTTACAGCAGGATAATTAGCATGCAAAAGATACTCTATGTTACTCAGAAAAGTTTTTGGCAAGGAAGACAAATCC
Source organism: Tauraco erythrolophus (assembly GCF_009769465.1). Taxonomy (NCBI): domain Eukaryota; kingdom Metazoa; phylum Chordata; class Aves; order Musophagiformes; family Musophagidae; genus Tauraco; species Tauraco erythrolophus. The sequence goes on from NC_141468.1 coordinate 50,840,888, forward strand.
AAAATAGGAAGTTGCACTGATGCTGTTAAAACTCGATCCGAGCCTGTAAAAATACGGTTGTAGCTGCTAAAAAGTAAATGTCCATTTCTTGACTTACATGAAAGCTTGTTTCTACTGCTCTTTCAATATGCTACAGTTTTAAAGCAGTCTAAAATGAACATCTGAAGATTTCACTGGCATGAGGGAATTCTCAGCTAGAAAAACTGGTACATGGAGAACACAACTCGGGAGAAACTGATGCTGCTGGAGTTCTGTGATCCTTGGCAATCCCCCTTTGGCTTCTGATGTCCCTCTGGATATTAACAGACTTTAACAGAAATGTGAGGCTCCTTGAAACTCTTGTAAAGTTTTGCAGCCACTAAGGTTCCAAGAAGATCAGAGGACAGCACCAATTCAAAGATTTTTTTTGGTCTTAACTCGTGGTTTTTTCACATCTGTGGTGAGAGGGTTCTGATTCATCTAGGATTGCACTCAAAAACACTATGACTGCTTTTGAGGAACTACTGTGGAGTGCCCCCTGACATGTTGCATGAAAAAGGAGCAGTTGTTTATCCTACAGATACTGATTTCTTCAAGATGCTGTAGTTAATATGACTTCTAGGAATGAGATTCTGTTCCCACTTTTATACTAGGGGATACTTCAGTATCATTCCAGCCACGAAGGAACAGGGAGATTTTTCATTAGTTCTTAAACAGGCATACCAGAGGCACTGGCATGACTACTCAAAAGTACTGGAGCTCATGCTTTCAAGGACCATATTCATGGACATGTTATATTTTATATATATATATTCATATTATAGCTACTGTATTAAATAATCATTGCTTCTCTGACATTCATATGATTTTTAACTTTCCTCGCGTTTTGCCCTGTTTTCCACTTTGGGAGAAAAAGAAGACAATTACACACTTGAGTCACCAAGCCAGGCAGACTCAAGCCGATACATCATCTTGGACATCTACAGTGCAACTAGATGTTTATTACAGAACAAGGCAACCACTGCTTATTGTGTCTAAAATTCAGTTGTTTGCCTGTCAGTACAGGCAAAAACAAATGTCAGTACACAAACATCAGTTTGTGTAGCCTAATGCATTAATTATAATTATACAAGCTCAAAAACTCCCGTATTATTTTGCTTGTACAATTCTACTTCCAAAGAAAAGAACAGTTGATAATTTTTACCATACTTATATAGTTCCTTGTTATATTCATATTTTGATTCCAGTAATTTGGAGGTGATAAACGTATGAGAAATAAATATCTCTGTTCCCAGATTTGTTGCCTACATCTCTTGATATGCATTAGTCAATGTCATGCTATTCACAGTAATTACAACCCTAGGGAATTTCATGATAAAATGGATTCATTTGAAAACAAAACACTGTGTAAGTGGGATTGGATATAAATATTAACTGTTTACAGGGAAAGCTGAGACTATTTCCATTCAATGAAAAATTGTGAATTTTTGTTTTGTAGAGTGCATTTAGTCTGAAGAAAGGGAGAGGTCCAGTATCAGATAGTGACTTCAGAGCCATATAGTGTCATCACTTTTCCTTTGAAGTCTGATTGCATTAGGAGTATAGGACGGACTAAAGTGAAGATAGGAGTAAAAGGACTTCCTAGGCTGATCCCTCTGCCATCAAGAGAAACTGTATCATTCAGTCCTTTTGAAGGTTTATTAATTTCCAGCATAAAATGAGTTAAGTTTCTTTCCCCTGCTCTTCTATGGGAATGTTGTTTTAGAATTTGACTCACCTCATGGTTGGAAACCTTCTTTTAGTTTGAAGCCTAATATATTCATTGTTAAGTTATACATGTTTGTTCTTAGGCCAAAGTTATCCTTTGCCATAAATAGTTCTTTTCTTTCCCTACTGCTTTTTGATCCTCCTGCCCAACCTCCTGGCAATATGTGCACTAATAAACAAAACAGAGACAAAGCATGGGCTCAAGTACTGGCATGCAGTGGTCTCTCGAGTTTAATTTTGAGCACTTGATTTGGCATGATCTTGGTCTAGCCAACTGGTGTTCTCTAGGCCTAAGCTTAACCAGAGGAAGAGTACAAGCCAGGGCCCATTTCCAGCAGGCAGTTACCCCCTGTTCTGGAGAAGAAGAGAGTTCTGCTGTGTGGATGCAAACCATCCTCTGCCACTTGCCCTGGGGCCAGAGAATGGGTCCAGACCTAAAGCTGTGGTTTGGATTGCCTCTTTTAATGGATGCACTAAAAATAGTATTTGCAAATTATGTTGGGGAAAAAAAAAATTTGCTAAAACAGCTGTTCAGGAAATGGCCAACCACAGCACCTGTGCAGTAAAAGTCAACCTTAATTCTGGAATTTCCTCCCTTTTGAGGTTTGGAAGTGCAATCAAAGCATTTTATTAACATGAAAAGTAGGGAGAATGCAGAAATGACCTCATGCTGAAGTATTCCCTCCTTGACTAGAAGGTCCTCTGCTGTTGGAGCTCACCGAAGGAGTGAGATCTCACTGTGCCAACAAGAAGTTATGGTGCACTGAGAAAATGTCTGCTCTTGTTATACCTATGTATTACTGTAGAGAAACACTCAACTAAAGCTTTTAAACTGCTGAAGAAGGGAGGATGGGGAGACCAGGCAGTGAGTCCAGACCTTTTGCAGAAGACCATGGATTTGCTTTAGATATCCCTTTAAAGATAAAAGAGAGGAAATGTTGAAAGTTAATGATTTTTTCCATTTAAAAGGACTTGGTGTGACTAGGGTGTTTTTCGTGCAGCTGTAGTGAGAGGGCCTGTTCAGGACTGGAGTCCCAGTTAGAATGATGAAACATGATGACCTTCTATGACAGGGTTACAGCATTGGTGGATAAGGGAAGAGCAACTGACATCATCTACCTGGAATTGTACAAAGCACTTGACGCTGTCCTACATTACATATTTGTCTCTAAACTGGAGAGACATGGACCACTCGATGGATGAGGAATTGGCTGGATGATCACACTCAAAGAGTTTCAGTCAATGGCTTGATGTTCAAGTGGAGACCAGTGAAAGGTAGCATTTCTTAGGGGTCAGTATTGGGTCTGGCGCTGTTTAACGTCTTTGTTGGTGACATGGACAATGGGATTGAGTGCACCCTCAGCAAGTTTGCTGATGACACCAAGCTGTGTGGGGTGGTCGACACGCTGCAGGGAAGGGATGCCATCCAGAGGGACCTTGACAGGCTGGAGAGGTGGGCCTGTGAGAACCTCATGAAGTTCAACAAGGCCAAGTGCAAGGTCCTGCACGTGGGTCGGGGCAATCCCAAGCACAAGTATAGGCTGGGCAGAGAATGATTTAAGAGTAGCCCTGAGGAGGACTTGGAGTGCTGGTTGAGGAGAAGCTCGACATGAGCCGGCAATATGCGCTTGCAGCGCAGAAAGCCAACTGTATCCTGGGCTGCATCCAAAGAATCGTAGCCAGCAGGTCGAGGGAGGTGATTCTGCCCCTCTACTCTGCTCTCATGAGACCCCACCTGGAATACTGCATTCAGCTCTGGGGCACCAACACAAGATGGACATGGAGCTGTTGGAGAGGGTGGAGAGGAGGGCCGCAAAGATGATCCGAGGACTGGAGCACCTCTCCTGTGAAGACAGGCTGAGAGAGTTGGGTTTGTTCAGCCTGGAGAAGAGAAGGCTCTGGGGAGACCTTCTAGTAGCATTCCAGTACCTGAAGGGGACCTACATGGAAGCTGTAGAAGGACTTTTTGGAAGGGCAAGGGGTAATGGCTTTAAACTAAAAGAGGGTAGATTTCTGTTAGAGATAGAAAACTTCTTCACTGTGAGGGTGGTGAGGTACTGGAATGTGGAGAAACCTTTTGGCTGCTGCAGCATCCTGTGAAAGTTCTTTCCCTATGCAGGCTAACTAAGAAACACCTGTAGCTCGTTACACTGGGAACGTTACCTTGAAACAGGTGCTGTAGCATTCAGCCAATCACTCTGGGAGATGGATGGTCAAGTGACCAATAGCCTTGACCCATCTAGCAAACCATGTGACTCCTGACTATTTAAGGCAGGGCGTTTACTCCTAAGGGTAAGGCATTTCCTCCTGAGCCTTGGAGGAGTGTGGGCCTTCCTTAGAGTAGCGCCTAAAGCCTTTGCATTAGAACATTGGTCTGCTTGGAGCTGCCTGAAGCCTTCCAGCTGCGACACTGGAACAGGTTGCCCAGAGAAGTTATGGATGCCCCATCCCTGGAAGTGTTCAAGGACAGGTTGGATGAGGCTTTGAGCAACCTGATCTAGTGGAAGGTGTCCCTGCCCTTGGCAGAGATGTTGGAACTAGATGATCTTTAAGGTCCCTTCCAACTCAAACCATTCCATGACATGTTTGAAATTAGTTTTGTGCGATAGTTTAAGTCTCTCAAACTGACTTCAGTTTACCTTACTATGTGTTTACCTAGATAAGAAAATACAGAGTTAAACTATTTTGCTTTGATTTTCAGTTTCGCTAAGATGGCAGTAATAATCCATGAACAAGCCCAGAGCTCTGACAGGGTAGATAATCAAGAAATGTGAAAATGAGATTTTCCCCCACGTCCCAGTTCTGGAAATAATCCAAAATAGAGAGCTGTGGCACATACATAAGCCTGAGTCATTCCTCACACTAGTTTCATCTGGGATTAACCACTATATTGCTCTTCTACTGGACATGAAAAAAGTGCCACCTGTCTGGTGAAAGGATGGTGTGTTTTCCTGTTCTTTTTTCTTAAGATTTTGTGAACAGTGACAATTTTCATTTCATACATTCAATCTACTAAGTCATTAACTAATTTTAAAGAGTAGTTATAAGAAGGAAATGTAGCTCAGTCTGCTTTCCTTTATGAAGTAATATGAATTCAAAGTATTGTTTTTTAGAAGGCCAGATTCATGCGACAACTCTTTCCCCAGAGTTTCCAGCTCCGGAGGACTGTGCTTAATGACTTTCATTTTCTTTCTTTTTCTCTGCATCATGCAATACTGTCTAACAGTCAGCAGCAGCAGCTGTTTCAGAGGGATGATTTGCCATTTTTTCTCCCTTAGTCCTAGATTTAGTGAATGGCTATTTCAGAAAGCGTTAAGAAAACAAGAGAGAGAGAAAATGTAATGCAGTTATTTTTGTTATCCATTTAATTTTAGTCTTATTTAAATCTTCTGAAGTTATTTCTCAGTTATTGTATTGCTATCAGTTCCACAGGCTAACTATGCATCTTGTAAATTGTAACTACTTTTTAATTTTAAACAAACTGCCTTTCAATATAATTTAGTTACCTTGTGTTCCTTAATTATTGTAGAATTTACAAAAGAGCACTTAGTGTATTTTTGGTCCTAAATTCTTTGTTATATATTTAACTTATATCTGCTTTTCTCTATACTAACAATTTAACATTTTTAGTGCCTTTTTACAGGAAAATTGTACCATGACTTTGATAAATTCCCTTCTTTATCTTTTATCATAGCTTACCCTGTCAAAAAGAGGTTGAAAGAGGGCGTGTTTGTGCTGATGGACAGGAGCCAAGCTTATGTAGCGATGAGGAAAGCCGACTTCGGGCTGGTACTGGAAACCACATGGTTAAATCTGACAGGAACCAGCTGCTAAAAATAGCCATCAACAAATTCTGCTGCCCCTAGTGGCAGCCTTTCCTCAAGAGCTTTGGCTCTCTGTACTCGAACGGCCCTTTCTCCTCCTCTCTTAAACTGAGCCCTAGCTGTCCTCTCTTCCCTGTCTATTTGTCTGTATAGGGGAAGGAGGAGTGTATCCTTCCCAACTTCTCGCCTTCTGGCCCTGGCCTTGAAATTGGTTACTGTTCCCACGGCAGTGCGTGATGCTGGACCTCTATGGCTGTAGGCTGCAGCTGATGGCAAATAGGCTGCTTCAAGCTGCCTGCTTCATCTTCTCTAACACATTTACTTTCTCAACACATTAATTTTCTTTGCAAAATGAGATATTAAATCCAATTCTAAAAGGCAGAAATTACAAATGTGGAAAACAATAGTTTTCTTCAGTGCCTGAAATAACACTTTTTCACTGAAAATAAGCTTCGTACATTAAATAAAGCAGGATCAGCTGTGTTTTTTAATATTTCAGAGATTTTTGTAGCTGTAGAAAAGACAGATACCATAGTTGGTCCACCATACACTCTACAACAGTAGAGAAGTGTCAGGGCATGAGGCCCTCCTAATTTCTCACCTTTAATAATAGATGAAGAGTTCTGTTAACCCTGGCTTAAAAAAAAAAGGTTATTCATTTTGAACACCAGTAAAGAAGGCTTATTTTGGAGAACGGAGAGTGGGTTTTGTGGAAAGGGATAAAAAGTTCTTGGTTTGCTTGGTCTAGTAGCCCAAAGGCTTAGACACTTTTCTGTGGATCAAGGAAATAAAGAGGTAAAGCAGGAACAATAAGCTAGGATATGTAGATATAAACTGCCCAATAGCCAATTTTGCCCTTCCAAAAGAAACGGGGAAGAATTCATACATACCAGGAGTTTGGTCAGTGTACGAAGTAGATGATACATTGCATTTGTACAAGAGCTCTTGTCTCTTGCTGTCCTGTCAGAAGGGTGAAATATATAATAAATATATAAATATATATAAATAAATAACTATTTATCCTAACCATCTGGTGAATGTTAATGGATTAAAGTTTTTAATCTCTGGTTTTCCCAACAAATGAATATCCAAATATGCCCCTATAGACAGGTATGTGATGCCCCTCTGCAACGATGAAAAACATTTCCCTCTGAAGCATTGTCATTATGTCCTTTATAATCTCCCGTTTGTCCTTTCAGCAATAGAACCACCTCATGTGATTTTTATGTGGAATGTAGTCAGTGATACAAAGGAGATAAGGACAAAGAGACTTTTCCCTAGCCTACACAAGGTAGTGGCATATCTCTTCATTGCTCTAAGGATCAATAGCTGTTGTAAAGTCTTTGTAAGTCATGTGTTTCCGTGACGTGAATCAGGACAAAGATCTTCTTACATAGTAAAGGTAAGCTACAAATGGAATATATTATGTTGGAAGGAACCAAGAATATCTTAAATGTGTCTTTTACAAGACAATACTGCTGACAAGAAGTAATCTTTCAAAACATGTATGAATGTGTCCATACATTTATAATAAGAGAAACTGATCCTTTGCTGGTGCTGTGATGTAAGCTAGATCCTCAGCAGTCTAAAACTCTTCTCTCGCTTTCCTTTTGTCTGGGGAAGAAATGATGTGTCAGGCTTTGGATGTTTCAGATATGTTCAGATATCCTCAAGCAGGCCTGCCTATTTCAATGCCTTGAGTGGGTGGAAGGGTACTAGAAACAGAAGAACTAAGAATGGTCTTGGAAACCAATCCTCTCCCTGACCCAGGAGGAAAGTGTTATGGGACAGATTTAGTAATGGATCTCACCTCTGTTCATTTTACAAAACCTGCACTAACTGTTTGCCAAAGCGTGGGATTAAAAAGGACTGCACTCAACTGTTTTCACAATTGCTGGTTTTCCTGGGGTAAGTGGAGCAGCGAGAAAAAGGCTGCAAAACTAAATAGGTTAAAGTAAAATATATTTGAAAAATTGAAAAATTACTATTGAAAATTGAAAAATTACTTTAGCCAACTGAAGTTCTTATTTCAAGCAGCTTAGGTTCCGTATTGGATTTTCTTGTATAGTAAACTAATGGAAAATCCCTTCTTATTCTTCATCTTTTCCCATTTGCTTTTTAAGAGAAATCTAAATGTACAGAGATATTATATATTCTATTGACTCATAGGTATCTTCCAGTATTTAAAGAGTGGCTACAAAGAGGATGGAGACTCCGTTTTTACAAGGAGCCACATAGAAAAGACGAGGGGTAATGGGTACCAGTTACTCCTGAGGACATTCTGATTGGACACAAGGGGAAAATTTTTCACAATGAGAACGATCAGCTATTGGAATAATCTCCCCAGGGAAGTGGTGGATTCCCCAACATTGGACACTTTTAAGATTCAGCTGGACAGGGTGCTGGGCCAGCTTGTGTAGACCGTGCTTTTGCCAAGAAAAGTTGGACCAGATAATCCTTGAGGTCCCTTTCAACCTGATATTCTATGATTCTATGACTGTATGTGTGTCCATGTATTTGTTTCTACTCGCTATTTCTGTGGGTGCCACAGTAATAAATTAGGTCTTTGGCCAGCTATTCCAGCAATTTCACTTTACTCAGTGGAAATATTCTTGATTTATATACATAGTCACATGATCAGAATTTGACCTTCTGTTTAGATTTTTGTTATGCTGTATGTACAATAACAATATAATGAACTTGTGCCATTTCAATGGCTGCGCTGACATTAACAAATGGTCCTGGAACACAGCAAAGATTCCTCAGCAAGATAAGACACTATAAATTTAGCTACTAGAACATTGCAAGTGATGATTCCGAGGTCTGATTTTTAAACAGAATAGCTATGTTAATCCAATCTCCATTGAATGCACAAAGGAAGAATTCATGGTAATTAGGAAAAGACAAATGGCAGCATTCACTTCTGGAATTCTGGGCCCGCATAAGCATCTAGTAACCACTTTAGGTCTTTAGGTTTCTTACTTGGCAGAAAAGGAATTATACACAAGAGGAACTTGTGTCCTGGAAGGAGGCTCCGCTCTGTCTCCAGACATACAGAACATCTACAGAATGAGTGGAAACAGGTTTATAACAATTATACAGGGAGCTGCAAACAGCCTGGTTGCCTAATATGTTCCATTTTCATTTTACATTTTTCTTATATCTGTGCTAAATGTTCTAATACCTCCTCTAAGGCTGTTACAAATCAACAATTTAGCCTAGTAAAACGTGTTTTCCTTTGTCTTGTGGCATTCTCTGTGAGTTTGTCTGTGTCTTGTATTCCCCAGGAAAACTTTAGCCATCTGCTTAAGTACTAGCTGAACATGAACAACCCGAGAGTGAATCTGTTCTGCTCTGCAGAGGTACATGCAGAACTGCAGATACCCTAAAGCTTTCAGAGCCATGACAGTGAAAGTGGAAGGTGAAGGAGAAAGATGGGCATATTGTCTGTCTCTGCTTGCCAGACTCAGCAAAGCATGAGTTTCTAATGACAAGAAAGAAAAAGAAAGAGGATGGACTTGCCTTTCTGAAATGGTGGTGGTGGCGGTGGCTCATTTTGTGCTGTGGAGTAGAAGCCAGCCTTAGCTGCTAGCTATTCAAACAAGACCAGTAGCTCAAGCTCAGGTCGGGGTGCATGCTGAAGAATTGAGTTTAGGAATTTTCCCTGGACACGTGACTTAATTTACAAATCAGAAAATTCCCTCCCCCCTCCCTCTTTTTAAAAAAAGATAGGAAATTCTCTACAGAAAGTGTGCCTGTTAAACTGTATTGTATGAGTGTTCCAGAATTTAGTAAATGATACTTATACTGTGCCTGTTGAAACTGCATTTATGTGTCCTTGATGAATTAATTGTACAGAATGTCTAATTATATGTCCATCTACTGTTTCCCTTTTAATTTTATGTGTGGGACAGATGCGTAAGGAGATAAAATGTCCTGACTAACCAATGCACAACTAAACATTAATTTGGCATTTCCTCAGATTCTTAGTCCTTGCTTTTGCATACTAAAAATATTTTAATAAAAGCAGGATAGCATTTGGTTTAGTATTTCATGGGCTGGAAAATGCATGCCAGAACAACTGTAATCTCTGCATATGGTTTAAAAAGATAACTCAAGCTTTGTAATTCTGGAGGTTCCTTATATAGTGACACTTCATATTAGTGTTTCTTGAGAGAGCGTAGATAATAAAAATGCTTCACTCAGAACATATTTTCCCTCCTTGTGCATGTATTTATAATATTTAATCTAGTCTCTAAGTATGTATCACTCACTACAAACAAAAAAGTTAAAGTATGTTAATTATCACACAGATTTATTAGTGGTTTTGAACAGAGTAAAAACAGAGGAGAAGAGGAAAATAGTCACCTTAGAATCAGAATCCCCAGGAAGCAAAGCTAAACCTTATCATTTTATAAATTTTAAATAAGCAGCATTTTTACCACATTGGGTGTCACAGAGCAGAATATGACATAAATGCACCAAAAGGAATTAATTGCTCTGAGTGTTAAATGCAGTTTGAAGTGGCTCCTGAGCACAGATCTTTTGCAAACGATCATTAAACTAAGGCATTTTAAGTCTCAATTTTATGTTGATATTTGTATCTTTGTTTTTGAATCCTAGACTTTGATCATGGTGCAAAAATTATTTGAATTTTAAAAATGCAAAATAGTAAAATCTGACATTTTAAAGAATTCTGTTGAGGGCTTATATTCAGGTGGCCTAAATTCCAGTACTCAACCTCATGCTTATCTCAGAGTACTTACCTGCTAGCAAAGACTCGTTATATGTAGGGTATAGACCAGCTTAATGTTTGGCCCTGCTTGCTGTTAAATGTGGAATTAGCAACCTCTCAGACAACTAGGAATGAAATATGGGTATTTGTCCCTATAATTTTCAACTTTTATTCATTGGGATAAATCTTTATGTAACTATTCTGTTCCTATTCAGCTTCTGTTAGGAATAACCACATAAGCGTTTTTTGTTTCAGATCCTTCAGTTGTGATTGCAAGTCAAGTTTGATATTGAAGTAAGTTAAAAAACTTAACTATAACCTAGCTATTATTTACATGGTCTGAAACAGGAAAGTGAAAGTGAAGGAAAACAGGTTTATTGTGACTTAAGCCTAGAACACCAGACCTTCTGAGAAGGATTGTGTCTTTTCAGAAATTCACTCAGAAAAATAATCACCCGAACATACCAATTGTCCATATTTAGAAAAGGAAGCGTTCTCACATGAATATGCTCTTTAAACTCTGCAGTGATTACAGTGCAGGAGCAGAGAAGAAAAGGCAGATTCAGAAATCCTTCTCCTAGATCTGCAAACATCTTGTGAAGCACTGGGAAAATGATTAAGAGCCTGATTTTAATAGCAAAATTTTATAATAAGAAGCTACTCATTCCGTTCATACTAAGTCTTTCAAGACCCTTTATTCATGAGGAATTTTAAGTTAAATAGTACCTACTGAAACTACTTAAAAAGATATTCAGTTAAGGACTAAAAAGAAGTCTAAGCATTTGATGCTGTTCCCCTTGAAGATATACTTCCTTAGCTTCCATGGAATCAGGCTTAGGCTGATAACAATGATTTTGTTTCCTCTAGTGATCAGGTATATCATTGATTTAATTGGCCTTTGGATCAGGTCTTAAGCAGCTTTCAAATCTGCACTAGCTGCCTATCTGGAAGGAGAGCTCTGCAATACCACTCTGCTGGTTTTTGTCATCATGGCAAGAATCAGCAAAAAGTCATTTCAAAAGTGAATTATAACTCTTTTTTAAAAGCTGACAAACTTCCTCTCTGATATCCCAGAAGAACCGCTTTGTACATATTATGATGAAAACAGTGTATTTAGTGTCATATTCTAAAGTCAGCTTTAGGAAACTCCTGGTTTAGTTCTTGAGAGTTCCAAGCTGCTGACTTGCTTCTTCTGTCCAAGGAACACCAACAGGGCTTCTAAAGTCCTTTGAGAGAGCTATTGTGTCAGAAGCATGTGTGATTCTTTTCGGATGACTGTTAAATCAGGTCGCTTATTGGAATTAATGGAATGGCATCCTCAAGCTAGGGTGCTTTTTTTTTGCCTCAGTAGAGAGCTCCCACCCAGACGCATGCGCAGCCTGGCTTTCTATTGCAAACCTAAAGAAACAGTATACCTGTCATCACAAGAACTGGACTTTAACTGCCTGTTTTCATTGTCTTGATTTATGGTACTTATGAGTTCATTCCCTCTGGCAGAGACTCAAACAGGGAAATCTGCGTCTCCTCTTTCAGGATATGTTTCTTTAAGACTAGTGTAATCTTCTTCTTCTGGAATTCTGCAAAACAGCAGCTAGAACCTCAGCCAGTATAAATTTGACTCCTGTATTGACCATGATAGAGCTGTGCTAATTTACATTAGTTGATTACCTGGCCTATGTTTTTTAACTTTAAAAAATGCAGAAGGCTTTTCCAGGGACTGAAAAATCTGTGCTTGACCTTTAAAATTACACACAAGTGAGACGAGAAATGCCTGTGTTTGTTCTTAATCCCTTACTGCTTTAAAATTTAAACAAGTGCTTTAAAAATAGTTTAGGCCAATGTTAAGCACTTTGATGGGACTAACAACATTCTCACTTTTTTTCTTTTTTTTTCCTGAGACCTTCTCCAATTTCATTTTAGCCAAGGTTAGACCTGTAAGTGCTAAGCTAACTTTTCACTGGGGAACAGAGAAAGTCAAATACTAAGAAAGACATTTTGGTATTTGTCTTATTACTGTCTAAATAAGGCTGTGAGTCAAAAAAACATTAGAGCAGTTGACCTGGAAAAAGATTCATGGATAAATTATAAGTTTATCATTGTGCTCAACCTGAGAGACAAAACTGCTCTACAACTGTGCTATCTTTCCCTCCCCTAGCTTTTATTCCATCAAGTCTTCCAGTTGCAATCATTTCATCACACAGCTGGCCTTTAGCACCCGCCTGTCTTTCTTGACAGTGGCAGTAATTTGTGTCTGACAATTTTTGTTTCTCATTATCACAAATTGAGCTGCATGACTTGGAGGTTTGGGGCTTCCACTTCATTACCTTGTACAGCATTTAAATTGTCCTTGCAGTTTCCATGTCAGTTCTGCTTGGCTGGGATCAGATGTACCCCACATTAATTCTGCCTGTGCCTGGTTTCCACAGCACAGTCAGCTCTCTGCAGGGTGCCTTCTGCAGTCAAAGAAGCACAGAATTATATCTGTGTAAAGGGATAAGGGAAGTTAAAGGGAACAGGCAACGCCTTTCCAGTTGTTTTAGGGATGGGTGCCTGGAGATAAAAGGAGCAAAAGTATTATAGCTTTCTACAGTAGAGTGATTCTCCAGACAGTATCCTTCTTAGACAGGACTAAGTGACTTTTCTTGTTCTGTAACAGGCAGACATAGCCCTGCTGCTTGCAGGGATGATGCTGCACTTGTCAGATCACTTTCTACTGCCCTGTCCCCTCTGTGCTGGAGGGGACGCCATGCAAATAGTGGGGAGCTCCAGCAATGGGAGAAGGAACGCGAGGTATGGAAAGCCAGGTGATTCCTGGCATAAGCCCTTTCTTCTTCTTCTCCCTTGCAAATGGCTGTGTTGCAGCCATACCAGCCCTTTCAGCAGGGCTTTACCTTCACCATCCAGAAGGGCGATGTCAATGAAGTATGTCCATTTCTCTTATGAAGGCAAATTTTGCTGCTCTGAAGATGAAGGTAGAATTTGATTTTGCTTGCACAACCAAAGTTTTGAGATGAGTTTTTACCAACAGAAATGTTACTATGTGCAGTCAGATGAAAAGACCATCGGCGCTCCTGTATTGGATGTAGGCTTCATATGCATGAATGTGTTGATTCAGTGCAGTAGCTTAGTGTTTTGAAACTAACTCTGTCATCCTCACATTGGTTTGATCTCTAGAGCAGGTTTTGTGCATATGCACTAGGTTCCATCTATGTGAAATTAAACCAGAAGCTTTTCTCCAGGAACTTACAGACGTGCTCTAACCCTTAGTAGAGGTCCAAACCACTGACCAGTCCTTGGAGCAGCTGTGAATCAGGTGCATGGTAGGGATGTTCAGTTCCAGGCATCAGAACAGATCTAGTCTGAATGACAAGCCCTGAAACATACATAATGTGGATGTAGGGGCATCAGCAGCTTCAGTCTGCCAATCTGCTTTTACATGTTAATCTAGATGCAGCCTTAGGTGCCTGAAGAGAGATTTATGGGCTCTGAAGACTTTCCATGGGACCAGCCCAGAGCTAGAAGGAGGAAAGGCTAAATAGTCTGTGGTAGATGATGTCTATGGGAACACCTAGAGGCTTATATTTTATGGAGTTGTTTGATGGGAATGCATTCATGCCATCATTTCCTGGGAAGCAAAAAGCACACCACAAAACAGATGCATTTTTAAACTCTCCTCCCTCATTGCACAATTGGAGCTCTGACTTTGATCAGTTCTTGAGCGTGCCACTGGGCATAAAAAGCACGGAGGTATAGACTTTATGTACTTTTTGCATCCTGTTTATTGTTTTAGCTCAAAGTGATGAAAGTGAAGAAGTCCATGTCACAGAATAAAAAAGGCAGCGAGTTCTAAGACAATATTTTTATTGATGAAATAATTAAGCTCTGCTGCTCAGTTCCTGAATAGCTCTAGTGCTTCACTCCTGAATAGTTATATGAATAATGCCATTTTCCTATCCTTATCTAGAAAGTAATTACGTATAATGTTGCACAAATATATGCAAAACAAACAAATGGAATTTTTCAATTCCATTATTTTTTTATAACATAATTATTTTATAAAATTCTGATTGCGTAGTCCATATAAGACCAAAAAAACCCCAAAACTAAAGAAACTCAGTTGGAGAAAGAAAAAACTTACTCTTAACTTTTAAGCTTTCCTTTTTTTTTTTCCTTGTTTATTTTGATTTTCTGTTGTATTCAGTGAATGAACTCCAGATGTTTTCACAGTCTTCCCACTTGTTTCTCATACTATGCTATGTATTTAATTAGGCAACATTTGCTGTGTTTGAATGTTTGCTTCTGATCTGTTTTATGTAATTCATATGATTGTATACATACATATCATATTACATATTTAATATTGCATAATATATGTTATAAGTTCTATATGTTGTTCATTCTACATTACATATTTCCGATGTATTTTATATGTATAATATTTTATATAATTTTCATCATTGCAGTCTACAGATGAGAAGAGAATCACAAACTGTAATGTCATGTATCACATATGGCATAAAATTTCATCTGGTGACATGACTATACTATAGCCCAGAAAATTGTCTTTTCTCTGAATGGATCTTTTTGATAAAAACTTCATGGTAATATGAAAATCAGAGTATCACAAGCCTTTTGTAAACTATTTCAGTGGAAAAATCACACCGTGTACCTAGAGCAGTCAATCATTTGGTGAAAAGAGATATAGCTCTTGCACGTTCTTCATAGTGCTTGACTCAGCATCCTGTTCTTTTTGTAAAATGAACAAGAAAACATGAATGCTATCTATGAACACCTAACTCACTGGAAGCAAGAGAGACGTGTTTCAATGCGTTGATGCTTTCTCTATTTGAACCTTAACTGTGTGGATTTATTTTTTTTTATTTTTGAGTTTATGAAGAAGCTGTTGAATTTGGTGGTAACATTGTCCATAACTTGACCACTCAGGGCATACATGAACCCCAATGTAAACTCCTTATGGATAAGTCGTTGTTTTTAGGTCATGGTGAATACTTTCCCTTCCTTTTGAAGAGAAGCGCTCTTTGATGTTGGCGACATGCATACATTGGTAAGAGTGATACCAGTATCTCCCAGAACTGGATGTGCAGTCATGATGGCCACATTAAAAAGGGAGGTGAAACTGCTGGATTTATACTTGTTGCACATTTTCATTCTCAACAGAGTTCTAGCTGAGAGCT
Source organism: Tauraco erythrolophus (assembly GCF_009769465.1). Classification (NCBI taxonomy): domain Eukaryota; kingdom Metazoa; phylum Chordata; class Aves; order Musophagiformes; family Musophagidae; genus Tauraco; species Tauraco erythrolophus. The sequence goes on from NC_141468.1 coordinate 50,856,388, forward strand.
AAGACAGATCTTGAAATTTTTAAGTTATCACTAGACTAATAGAAAGACTGCTGAGAAATTACATCATAAAAAAAGAACTATATAGCTTTACTTCTGAATTCTAAGTAGAATAGCTTAATACTGTAACATTCTTTTATATAGACTTGTTTTTTACATGAACTCAGATTTGATAGATTTTGTAAAGGCTTCATGTTCTTTTTTTAAAAAATAGATAAATTTAATTTAAACAAGATAATTACTCATAATTAGTGTAGCGAAAAAGGATAAATAGCTACAAATTTGGAACATAAATGTTGACCTAAGTTTTTGACAAGGCACTGATTCCTGCTTTTTTAAATGTCACTAAAGAGCTTAGAAAGGGCAAGGAGTAAGAGTGGTGTGTTTACTTGAAGCTGACAAGACCAGAAACTTTTCTTTTCCTGAATATGTGTATGTCATACTGCACTGTAGAGTACTGTCTATTTTATATTTAATTGAAACCTGTAAGGCGGAGTAATGACTTTACAGAATGTTAAGATTTGCACTTTGAAACATTTTAATAGCTAGTTTCATCCATACCAAGGAGATATTCAAGATTTCAGAAAATACTCAACTTCTGTAAAACAAATGTGGAACGAAAGACTTGTATGTGCCCATGAAGTAAGCCACATATCACTGAATCACATTCATTGATATGACTATCAGTCTACAAAAGGTACAAACAAAACAAAGACTGCTGGGTTTTGATTGAGTCATTCCTGTATTGGGCTGGAGTAACTCTGGATTCAATACTGCTGTGTAACTCTGTTGTGTGTCCTTCCCATAGAAGCCATATACGTGTACAGAAATGTCTACTTTCTGCTATGATGTGACAGTACGTATGTTTTTCATGATGTGAGTGCAAATCACATCATTGACCTTACCACGGAGTACCCACGCCATGCTGTTGTCATTCCTGGGGGCTCCAGCCTTCAGCCTGGAAAGGCCCAAGAGTCTCATCAGTCAGTGCAATAATTTATGCGACAAACATTTCCTTCTAGACACTCACCAGCCCAGGCTACTTTGAGCAGATAACTATTCATGAGAACCTGAGCCAGATTATTTAATTTACTGTGCCTTATAGGCGTCAAGTCTAGCTGGATCTTCTTTCTGCACAAAATGGCAAAAATCCTGAAAAGGCAGAAAAATGGCATATCCTTAATATGGCCCAGGTCTGCAGTTTCTACACAGATCCTGAGTATTTGCTCATCCTAGCTTTTATTCCACACAGCCAGTTTTCTGCAGTGTTGGGAGTTATGGGATTCAAGCTCAGACTATCCTCTGTTGCCTTTCCTCTTAATATCACTCTGCCTTGCCTTTTAGCGCTCCTGCTAGATCCTTTCTGTTCTCATCCAGCTCTCTTCACCTGCTACTTCTCGACAGCCTAACAGTAGCATTTGATTTAATCCGGGCACTTCTGCTGTTCCTTTATACCGATTCCTTATGGTGTTCCGCCACTTGTATGGTTCATTTCTGCTTCAGTTAAGCCTAATGAAGCAAAAGCCATTCCTTCTCTCTTCTTTGTGTCTCAGACTAATTGTGTGTTTGATAAGGTTTCTTTCAGTAAGTACTTGCTTTCCTATTTTACTTTCCCCTTCCTTTACCTTCCCAGGAGATCAAAACCACACATTCCTGAGTTAGATTTTATAACATGTTTTATTGTCATTATTTTGTTGCTTTCACTCATTCCCTTCCTTGCTCTTTTTAGAGCAGTACTGCAGTATTTTCTGATCAGCTGCATACAAATGATTGTCCATTTTCATATTCTCAGCCACTTCCTCTATCTGTTAGTCTACTATAAAACATTTGAAAGAAGTTTTTTTACCCCAGACCCTCCAGTAAGATCACAGAATCGTAGAGTCACAGAATGGCTTGGGTTGGAAGAGACCTTAAAGATCATCTAGTTCCAACCATGGCCAGGGACATCTTCCACTAGACCAGGTTGCTCAAAGCCTCATCCAACCTGGCCTTGAACACTTCCAGGGATGGGGCATCCATGACTTCTCTGGGCAACCTGTTCCACTGCCTCACCACACTCAATGTAAAAGATGTCTTCCTTATATCTAATAAAAATCTTCTTTCTTTCAGTTTAAAGGCATTGCCCCTTGTCCTGTCACTACACGCCCTTGCAACAAGTCATGCTCCATCTTTCTTGTAGGCATCCTTTAAGTACTGGAAGACTGCTATAAGATCACCCTGGAGCCTTCTCTTCTCCAGGCTGAACAACCCCAACTCTCTCAGCCTGTCTTCATAGGAGAGGTGCTCCAGCCCTCGGATCATCTTTGTGGCCCTCCTCTGGACCCTCTTCAACAGCTCCATGTCCTTCTAATGTTGGGGCCCCAGAGCTGAATGCAGTACTGCAGATGGGATCTCATGAGAGCAGAGCAGAGGGGCAGAATCACCTCCCTCAACGTTCTGGCCACGCTTCTTTGGATGCAGCCCAGGATACGGTTGGCTTTCTGGGCTGCAAATGCACACTGCCGGCTCATTCTTCCCATCAGCCAACACCCCCAAGTCCTTTTCCTCAGGGCTGCTCTCAATCCATTCTCCACCCAGTGTGTACTTGTGCTTGAGATTGCCCCGATCTATATGCAGGACCTTGCACATAGCCTTGTTGAACTCAGCCCTTGATCATTTGAAAAACTGGGGGCAATACTCCTTGTTGAACAATAGACCTTGATCATTATGTCTTTCATTAACTCTGAAAATTTTGTGGCAAAAATCTTCATAGCTCCGCTCCTTTACCTCATTTGTTTTCATCTAGCTAATCACTAGTTTCGTTTAATGACTCCTCTTGGAAGAAAGAGGGTACAGTCTATTCAGTGGCATAATGATGTTCTCTGTTTTCTTCTTAATATTTTTAAATGTTGTTTGTTTTTCTGATAGTTACTGAGTACTGAGCATAGAGATATCTACTATAATTCTTGAGGTCATTCCTGTGGGGTACTGATCAGTTAGTATTTTTGTTTTCTCTTGTGCAGAACTTTACATTTATCTTCACTGAATCTTATCTACCATTTTAATATCCAGTCACTATGTCTCATGCTTTCCTTCTACACTTCATAGCTTATGCTTACCTTTGCTATCCTTGAATAACGTAATAGTCACAGGAAACACTGTCACCTTGCTATTTTCTAAAATTTTCAGTAGCACAGACCCAGCATTTAGGTAGACCTTCTTGCAGGGATCAAATTAATCCTACCTGGTGTTTGCTATCTTTATACTGTCCTTAATTCATAAGTAAATGTTCTCTCTTATTCTAAGTTACCACAAGAGTTTTTGTTGAAGCACCTCATTGGATGCTTTTGGAAATCCAGATAGACTGTAGCAGCTGTATGTCCCCTATGAACAAACTTGTTGCCTCTTTCAAAGAGTGCCAGGAGGCTTGTAAGGCAAAGCCTCCCTTCCCAATAATGTCTTGAGCACTTCTGCAGTATATTGTATTTGTTTGTGTCTGCTTATTCTGTTCTTTGCTGTAGTTGCCACCAATTTGTCCATTGCAGATGATGAGACTAGTAAAGTCCCTGGCTCATTGATTCTGTCCTGGAACTCATTTTAAAAACTGGCCTCACATCTGCCCTCTTCCAGTCCACAGGCACTCAGGTACTTCTAATTCAAAAGTTATGCACCACACTTACTAGCTGAGCTATTTTATCCTTGAGTTTCTTAGTGAATGACATCTGGTCCTGGTTGCTATAATTCATTTTATCTATTTCTTCCATAGCCTTTTCTACCAATACTTAAATTTGAGTCAGCTCCTGTAATGAGTTTCCAGTAAAGATTTCTGGCCTGAGAACCTTTTCATGTGCATCCACAGCGAATACAAAAATAGAGGATTAATTTTGTTTCTTTTTTTATGGCTCTGTCTTCTCTGAGTGCTCCTTTTATCCTCTGAGTATCTGCTGGCTCTTTGGAATCCCTGACAGATATCCTGTGCCTGATATGTTTGAAAAAATATTTATTGTTGTTTTTTTACAGACTTTCGTGAAGTGGTCTTCTGGTTTGCCTTACTGTGTTTTTGTATTTAACCTGCCAAGGTTTCGTCCTCTCCAGTTTCCATATTTGGACACCACTTCAACATTTTCAAACTTGCCTTCTTGCATTTACTAATCTTTCTTGCACTGTTGTTTAGCTGTGCTGGCTTCCTTTTGCTTTTCTCAAGTCTTTCATGACAGGAAGCATGCATATCCTTTTTACCTTCAGTATAGTCTCTAAATTGTGCTCCTGCTGCTGACGGAGAATTAACTCTTTTAACCAGCTTTTTATCATCTTTTAGCTATCTCTTTTAGGATATTTTAACAGGCTTCATCATCCTCAGGTTATTCTTCTTTTCGGAGTTGACCACAATAATAATTACTTTTTAATGATGGATGGGTTTTTTTTGTTGCTGCCACCAATGTTTTAAAGCATATCGTGGTCACTTTCACAGAGTTGTTCTTTGTCAGTTAAATCATGATGAAGAAAGCTGAGTTGAATTGAAATAAAACGTATCTCCAGAGGGTAAAAACACCGAAAATTTGTGTCCAGTTTCTTAAGTACCATTTTTTCCTGCAAAAGCTTTCCTAGAATTCTTCGTTTTGGAATTGAGCTTCCCTCTAAGCTTCAGGCTGGAGACAGGATAAATGATTCTGTGTAGTGCAATCTACTGCATCATTGCCTATCTGTTTAAGAGTCTGTGTGAAGCATGCAGGCAATTATTTTAAAAATGCTTTAGTATATCTGGTTAGACTCTGTTGCAGAAGCATCCTACCTATGTCTTGGCACAGTCATATGCTAATAAATGTCAGAAGAGCAGAATAAAACAGGCTGCTTGGACCCTAGGGATTCACCTAACCTGGAGGAATCTTCATGAGATTCTTTAAAACACAATTATAGCCCTTTTGTCTCACTGTATTCAATCTGACTAATTTCATTTTAATACAATTAGTAACACATGTTCAAAATACATAAAACAGAGCATACATTTTTCAAATGGATCAGTTATATCTACCTTTACCTTCTCTTTATAAATCTTATCTTCTCTCCCATAACTGACTTGGTGAAATAACCTGATGAATTTACTCTAGGAAGCACTGTGATATCCATCAAAATAGCAATTTTCACCATTGTCTCTAATTAAGCAGAGAAGATTTGTGTTAATAGTGCTGGCCACCTCTGACTATTTTTATTAATGTGAAACATGATTCACTAGTGACTGAACATACGGTACGGAGTACATCAGCTTGTTTTTCTTAATATTTCTTACAGAATTAATAACCTCTGTTATTTTTCCTTAAAAGATAAACTGCACAGCTTCATCCTTTTCCTAAATATGTTCCAAGTGCATAACACAGCAAAATAAATCCAGGTAGATATGTTAATACTCTCCTAGTCCTATTGCTCTAAAAAGTTTCTTCTTCAGCTAATCAAAAGATGACTGCATGTTTTTAGCATGTCTTCTTCAGCCCAGCTGGAGCCCTTGCTTAGATAACACTGTATAGCCTTAAAAAGGGACAAAAGATAGAGTGTTTAGTCTAAGTTAAATTGTTTTAGACATTTCATTCAGAGGGCTTCAAGCAGGAGCATAAGTCTGCAACATCACTTTTAAGGTAATCTGTAGTGGCATTGCCAGGATCCTACTATTTGTCCGCTCCAGCTCCATACTCCACATCCCCCATATCAGCCCTTGCGGTCATGTGGCTCTGCAAAAAAAAAGCATCAGTTCAAGCAGCTACGTTGACAAAAGGATATTTCACTTTGTTGTTGTTTTGTTCAAAAAGGAGTTAATTTTCTGCTGGACTGGCTCTCAGATCACTGTGGAGTTAGAAAAGAATGGGAACTGATGGTAAGGCCAGCGGAAGAAACAGCAAAAGCAGAAGTTTCTGTAGCGGTATCTGACATACATAGACTTTACTTCGCTGTTAGCTAGATCCTTGTGATGATGGACATCAGTAAAACCTTCAAGATTGCTCACTCCCATCTTCCAAGGTACCATCTATCTATCCTTAATGGCAGTCGCTGCAAAGGAAGAGAACCTGAAACAACAAAAAAACACTGGGATGAACAGGAAAAATATTTGCTTCAGTGACTGTGGTAAAAAATTGTATTTTGAAGGGTGGAGATAGAGCTTTTTTTTCAAAAAGAGGAGTGGAGTAAGCAAGTTTTCTGAAGTGCCTTGCCTTCAGTTACAGTTTTTCCTACCTGCTTAATAAAACTGGTATTTTCCTCGATTTCCACATTTTCTGTCAACGTTGCTAGAACCGATATATTCACTGAGACACCACAGTTATTTTCCCTGTATCTGCAGTTGGCAGAAGACATTTTTAAATAAATCTGGGTGAAGGGATTGGCACTACAGTGGTTTACACTGCGTATTATATTTTTAGGAAAGAAAAAATAAAAACATTTTCTTTCAATGAAAGGGCAAGCTATGAGAAAACCACCAGAAGTTGTGCAATTCAGATGATTATGAAACCTTCACATTTTTGTCCAGGATGTGATGTATGTAGATGCCAAGTCTGGAACTCATGTCTTTTTGTGTCGCAGTAGGCTAACTCCCTACTTACCGCAGAGACTATTCCACAACTTGCTTCAGAAAATTGAACCAAAGCAGGATTGTGTGGCCTACAAATGCTATGAGCTAAGATGAGAAGCTCAGAGAGTAAATATCAAATCTCTCTTATTTCCTATCATGTGCTATCTTCGTAATTGTCTATGACAATTCACTCAGTTTTGCTTCAACTTATTACCTATTGAATCTGTCCCTTCTCTTTAAAAAAACAAACAAACAAACAAACAAAAACCCCAAAACTAAAAGCAGACTGGTTAAATTATGTTCCCAGCTCCAGTGGCTGGACCACTTTGAATCAGAGCCTACTGCAGCTGCAGTTACTGACCAACAGTTACTGAGCAGTGCGAGAGAAGAGTTCACCAAAATTTCCTTCTTCCCACACAAGGGTCAACACTTAAAGAGTAATAGTGCATGTTGCCCCTGCTCATGGTAGACAATTCGTTTGTCTTTTTTGACTAATAGGGCTTCATTTGAAGAACATTCAAGTGACTGAAGAAAAGGACATAAGCGAGTTGCATTCAGTGAGGACAGTGGAGACCGTCCCAAGCAAGGGCATGGCTAGTGGGATTTATGTGGCAGGCAGGAGGAATTTCGGAAGCAGCATGGTGATTTTGAGGAAACGACTTGAGAGGAAGGGGGCTGCAGTGTTAATGCATAGAGTTTGGGGTAGACTTGAGAGGTGAGAGCCTGGTAGGTTAGAAGTGTGACTCCTGACGCTGTGAGGAGTGAAAAGGGGTGAAAGAGGAGAGCTTGGTTCTGGTGAGAACCATTTTTACAGCCAGCTAATTAGATGACCAATCTATCTAGTGAGCTGGGATTGGTTTTCAGTTTGATGATGTCATAGCTAGCGACCCATCTCTATCTGTGACGTCTGTCTAGACAGAGAGGGACAGAGAGCACTGAAAATTTAATTAATGAATGGCACTCTGAACATAATTGAGATGTAGCATTACAAACTGATCATCGTGGGGTTTTTTTTTCGATTAATCTTAAAAGCTTGTTCTTAAATTTCAGTTATAGATTTCCTAATGTTACTGTAGAATTATACTGACATTAATTAAGTTATTTTACATAACCATGTTTAAGATATTGGCAATCATGTATTTTATTATTTTGTATAACTCATGGAAGTACAGAGTCCTGGAGACTGGTATTGGAGAGATTTGCAATTAAAATTAGACTGTAAAAACAGCACACTTACGCCATGCATCTGACCTCTGAATATTAGGAACAAATGTTAATTTTAATGTCAAAGCCAATTTTTTACATGTTTTATAACCATTGCTGTGCCTGGTTTGTAAATTCAGTGATGGAAATCTGAAGATAAAAATCATGTAACATGTTAACATCTTGTAATTTCTTCTGCCCTTCACATGTTGTTTTCCTATGATTGTGAGCACTTCTACACAGGGGCTATGGATTGGATCGCACCCCAGGCTGCAGTGCTGTGTGAGGACAGCCAAGACAGCTTTAAAGAATACCAGCAGCAATCTGGCACAGCACTCAGGGAGGTGAAATCTCTGACATACAAAGTACAGTTGTTTGCACTGGATCTTGTGACTGTGGCTAGGTACGTTCTGATTCTCGTTTACAGCTAGCTCATGTATCACATCAATACACTGCCATCTGTGTTGCATGTCAGGCTGTTTTTATGTGTTTAGTCTGGACACTTGGACAGCTCGTTGAGATTTAATTGGGTCCTAAGGGGATACATGCACACGCACATATTTAATATTTGTCTTGTGCTTCATGACAAAAAAAAAGTAATTCATGTTCCACTGTGAAATTCTGGGATTATTTAAACCTATATATTCCACTGAAAATACTGGGATTTAGATGTAGATTTTATTGTTGAAATATCTAGGTCTAGTCTTCAGCCTGTTTAATATATTTCAGTGGATATATTTCTATTAACTTCAAACCGTGTTTGTGCCAGTTCTAGACATACACATGAGAAAGCCCACAGTGTGACATTTCAGAATGAATGTACAAGGCTGGCACAACTACAAGAATATTTATTGTTTGTAAACTGAACAGATACAATAAAAAAATTAGAAGCGTTATGCCAGTTGCACAATTTATTTTTTGAGAACAGAATCATACTTTTAAGATGAAAGATCCACTTTTATAAATAGATTTAGATAGAAATAAAATGGATCTTTCCTTTCAGATATGTGCAGATGTCTGTGGTGAATTTTAACAGCTTCTATCCTTAACTTTCATTTGGTGATAGTAGACTAAGATTCCTGATGTTGTCAGTGTAGGGAATTACTTCAGTTCCTTCCTCCTAAGACAAGAATGACAAAGATACTATATATAACTTCCAGATATCAGAGGAGGAGGAAGTTACACCTATTAGTAGTGTGAAGAATAATATAATCATCCTTGGCTTTTCCTCCCTGGAAATGACTTCAGAGACAGAAAACTGTAAAAGTACTTATGACTCTGTGAGTTTGTCCTTTGGACATCTGAAAGATGAAAACAATGTTTAGTTCTACCTCTGTTATCACACTGCTTACATAGAGCCATGCATTTTGTAGCAAAACTAAAGGAAACCTTTAAGATGCATACTAGCATTTATTGTACAGCCACCAGAGCTGTGTTGCTAGAACTGAACCACTTCATTATGGGGTTTTATTTAACTGTGGCCAAGTGTATAGCAAAGCAGATTGTGCAACATTCTGGTTTCATGGTTTCTGTATAAACATATTGAATAGATTTTTAATAAGAACTTCACGATACAGTCATTTATTAATAACAAACAGAGAATTTATACATATGTTTTGTTAGTGACTTTTAGAAATTTTGATTATGGGAAACTTGCAAGATTAAATCTAAACATTCTAATTCTAAACATCACCAGGATTAAGTTGAGTGAGACTCAGGCTGTGCCAACTCCACTGCAGGCTTTCAGAAAAGATGTCTCTTGTGAATATATCTGTTTCTGCCCATTCATTCAAAACATAGTCTCTTTTCTTTTTTGTATGTTCTCTAACTTGAAGCCAGGAGCATTCTTGTCTCTTTCACACCCTTGATTTCTCTTCCCAGTTCCATTTTTCTGGCACAGACAACTCTATTTCCTTTTTTCTGGCTTTCTTCTCATCTACGTATCTCTTCCTTACAGTTGCCTTCCACTTGTAGTCTTTCTTTCTGGACTCCAAATTTCTCCTCGCTCACCCTTCTTCAACTTCCCAGATGACCTTCCTTCGCTAGTCACCACCACATCTTGCCTTGTCTCCACTTCTTTAAGAAAAATGTCTGTTTTATTTCCAGGCTCTCAAACCTTCCCACCTCTCTGTGCCACACTCCCTCAATTGCAGCTGTAGATCTTAACCTGTCCCAGCACCAGAATTCCAGTTTTCCCTCTTTTACTCGCCTAGAGGTTCACAAAAATGTGAGTACTTCCTCTAGTATTCTCCCAGAAGGCACCATAACCAGCATCATCTGCTGGTTAAAAATTTGGATATTTATAAACTGTGTGTGCCTACATTTACCCTTGTCTCCTGAATGAGGTTCCTGGGTACCAGTCCTTTAGAACTGCCACAATCTTGACAGGACTGAGTAGCTGGTTGCTGTGCGCACCTCAGATCACCCGTCAAAGCCGCCCTCCCTGAAGAGTCCAGCTCATTGCACGTTTCCAGACTACACCTTGTGGAGTTAGCCCTGCACACAATGGCACCTACCCTGTCTTCTTGCTTAAGGGCAGAGTAGTCCAAATCCTCTTCCAGGATGTGGGACACCTGAATTTGATTCCCACCTCTTCCTATGTCCCAGTGTCTGCAGAGCAGTCTAGAGTAAGGCTTTCTTTACTGCTGAGCCTGTTGGCTAAGGGCTGATTCAATGCATAAACAGTGTGCACGATGGGAGAATTTGGACTTCAATGTGAGCTGGAAGTCTGTGCTAACGTGGCAGCATAGAGATACCCTTTCAGTCTCTCCTGTTGCATCTGTTCCACTTTGTAGGGAATAGTTATATTTTACAAGGGCAGGGAGGGAAGAAAGTGGGTGAGTAAAGAGAATGTCTTCCAAACTTGTGAGTCTGCCAGCTGGAATAGCAGCGTATCAAAAAGAACATAATGCATATGTAGCACAATATAAATGACTAAATGACATGACTGTCACAAGGGGAGAGTGCCCTCCCTTTGGTATGTGTCAGAATTCAGATTGTTGCAAACGACAGTGATGCTGCAGAACACTTCTTAAAGGTATCAGACAATGCTGTCTAGTGAGGTTTTAAAATATTTTTGTTCTGGTTTTCTAAAGCCTTATCATCTTTTATTGTTTGTATAAATGTCAGAATAATAATTCCAGAAACCACAAATCTGTGGTGTTTATTGCCATCTAAAAATGTGTATAAAAGTAAAAAAAAAACACATCACAGCTTTAAAATCTTCTAATTCAGTCTTTTTGTTTGATCCCACAAGTTTGAAATCCGAAAAGAAAAAGCCACGGTCACATTGATGGTAATCTTCATCTATGCCATTAAAAATTACAATTTACAACAACTTTCACGTTCTTAGTCATAACAATCTTTGTTATTGCAGTTCTTTTGGGAGTCTACTCTAAAATGTAATTGTTATTTACAAGTTTTTTTTTAATTATACTCTACTAAAATTCTCTTACTACATCCTCATATCAACTTAAATTTTGCTTCTGTTCTTAGTGCCTTATCCTCCACTAATATAAATCAGTGTAGCTACTCTCTTCTCAAATAAACTCCACAGATTCATACTAGCTGAGATTTTGTTTCCTAGGATTTGGACATAAATAATAACTGTGAATAATAATATTTTTCTCTAACTATAGCTTAATAAAGACCAAAACAATGCTCCATTAATTTCTTCTTGTAAGTCTTCCTCCTTTAAGCACTTTAAAAATTTGTGATTCTCTGAACACTTTCCATTTTGTCCCTGTTTTTATTTTTCTGACATACATTTTAGTCCACATGTAGTGTCACCACAGTAATGAAGAAAGTAACTTCTACTTCCTAGCAGTGACTTGATTCTTCTCTGTGTGAAATCTAAATTGTGCTAGTATTTTTGCTGCCAAATCTCTCACATTTAATTGGTTGAACATTGTGTCTTTCAGACATACAGCACATCTTGACAAGTATCTTGTCTCTTTATTTTCTTCTACCAAATTTATTGTAGTTATTTGCATTTGGATCAGATTCTGATAGTTCTAATAAAGCTGGAACAATTGGCATTTTATTTCAGCACGTTTGGTAGTAATATAACATGATATTCAATATCAGAAAGTCTAACAGTCTGTTTCTTGATGTATTCTCTCCATGTTTCCACACTTACTCAGGTGTTTATAGTAATCTATTATTCTCAAATGCGTTGGAATTCCTAAGTGAGTATAGCCTGTGACTTTTGTATTTTAGCTTTTATATATGGCTGATATTCCAGTAAATGGCATTTACAAAGAGCTCAAAAGACTGAGGAGGATGTAATGCACAAAAGCTACAGATAAAATAACAGATGTATGATCATATATTTCATATGTTGTCCTTATGTGAATATGACAAAACAATGATATGACTGCCCTTTAACCACTTCTGAGCTGTTTACTTTCTTAAAGATATAATAAAGAGTCTTAAGGAAAACTGATGGTTTCTTTAAAGAATATTTGGGTGTTGTAATGAGTTAAATGAATTTAAAAGAATTCAAATATTTAAGTGAAACTGTAGAAAACAGAAAGACATCTATAATCAAATGGTGCATTTCTGGAAGAGCAAGAGTTGTCTTAAGGTATGACTGAATAACTTTAAGGACAGTAGATTAGTAGAGAGGAGTAAAACCTTTGATGCTGAGAAGCAGTTTGAATTTTATTCAAAGGAGAATTCAGAGTAGGCACTGGAAGGTCAGAATGGTAGAAAAAAAAAATCCTTTCTGTGTTTAGAGTAGATAGAACAAGGTAAATGTCAGAAAATTCAAAAGTAAATAGTGCTTACTTGAGTAAACAAATTCAGAGATGAAGATTTCAACATATCTGTGTGCATTCAAGAAGAAATAAAAACTGTTTTCTCTAAGGCAATTGAAGCCTTAGTGCAGTAAAAGAGTGCAGTGTTTTATGCTGGACTAATAAATTTTGTTTAAAATTTTGTTTTAAGAATAGCTAAGGTGACAAAGTCAGACGTCAAAAGTTACGAAATTACAGATGCAAGCATTCCTGTGCAATTTAATCACCTTTCTCTCCCTTTTGACTGTACATTGTGACATAATATTCATTTATAGAACAGCATGCCTTTTTTTTTCTTCTGCTGCTTGTCAGCTAGAGGTTTACAAAAACAATCCTTTACTGAGGGAATGAAAAACTAAAGTAGTATTAGCATTCGTAACATTTCCTGGAATAGTGTAAGAAATGTAATTTGTGCTGCAAAAGTAGTTGAGGAAAAAAAGGTATTGAAGAGTGTGGGTGATTTGTAGTGTCAGGCTGCTGCTTGAGTGGGTGTCACAGGGAGACTAAGATCGAAAAGGTGTAACTGGCTGTCCTGTCATGACTGGTTTTGGTTATTGGTGATGTCTAACAAAAGGAAAGGGCTTGATGTAAGCAAAAAGAAGCTTAAAAATTAACAGATTAGTGGCAGATAGTGGGAGATAAACAATAAACAACAAGAGCACTTTGGGAAAAAGTAAAAACAGAAGTCTGCAGAGATGAAAAAAAGCCAAACCACATGTTTAGCTTCACAGCCAATGATGACAAAGACTTTCTTAGCATGAATACTGCATCCACAAAACATCCTGAGTGCTTCCTGTCCTTTTCTACCCACCCGTTCCCAATCCTGGTCTTCTGTCTGCTTTGGGACACTACAACCAAAAGTTTCTATCAGTGAAAGTTAGCCATAGAAAACTGTCTAGCATGCTTCCTACTCAAATATCTCAGGAAGCAGGGGTAAAAATACCAATAGCAGAAGTTAAATTGGAAAGCACTCAAGAGTAGGTGACATAATCAATGAAATTTAAATGACGACAAAGCCGTATCAAGGATAAATGGGTAGAAGGACCATTGCTGAACAACCTCAGAAGGTGAAGTAGCTTCTTGACAGGGAGGCACTGGTTACTAGTTACCATTTACTTGTCACATTCCCTGGTGACAGATAAAAAAGGCCCAGGAGCAAACAAGCACAACCTAGAGCATGAACGTATGACTTCTTAGATTATGGTACTGGGAAAAGTTTTGGTTTCCTCAGTCAAGAGTGAAAGTCTAAAAAAAGGAGCAGAGACAGAGGTCATGCCATAAAGAAGAGGAAGAACACCTTTGAATACAGATTAGCTAAACTTGTGAGGATGGCTTTAAACTAAGATTAGTGATTTCCTATAACACCACATCACTCAATAGTAACTAGGCAAATGTGTAAACAGGACTAAGAAGTAGGAGAACTGTGGATGCTCATAATAAGGTCATAGAAGACACAAACAGGAAAACAGTAAGAGAACTTGAAATATCCTCAGTGTTCAAGCAGCACAAGCAGTAAACGAGGATTTGGAGATCTTGATATATTAGTCTTTTTCTTGTTTAATTGACCAAGAAAAAAGACAATTGGAACGTCTCACATGACACAATAACATAAATATGAGTACAACTTGTTTAAGGACTCTTTATAAGGAAACAGAGGAGAGATATATCACTTCTGAACCATTTTCTCTGAGGTGTAGAATATAGAATCATAGAACAGTTTGGGTTGGAAGTGACCTTTAAAAGTCATCTAGTCTAACCCCCCTGCAATGACCTGGGACATCTTCAACTAGATCAGGTTGCTTAGAGCCCTGTCCAACCTCACCTTGGATGTTTCCAGGGATGGGACATCTACCACCTCTCTGGGCAACCTGTTCCAGTGTTTCACCACCCTCATCATGAAGAATTTCTTCCTTATATCTGGTCTGAATCTACCTTCTTTTAGTTTAAAACTAATAACCCTTGTACTATCACTACAGGCCCTACTAAAATGTCTGTCCCCATTTTTCTTATAAGCCCCCTTTAAGTATTGAAAGATCACCATAAAGGTCTCCCCGGGGTCTTCTCTTCTCCAGGCTGAACAACCTCAACTCTCTCAGCCTTTCCTCATGAGAGGTGTTTCATCCCTCTGATCATCTTTGTGGCTCTCCTTTGGACTTACTTCAACAGATTCATGTCTTTCCTGTACCAAGGACTCCAGAGCTGGATGCAGTACTCCAGGTGGGGTCTCACAGGAGTGGAGCAGAGGGGCACAATCACCAGTCTCAACCTGCTGGCCATGCTCCTTTGGATGCAGCCCAGGATATGATTCACTTTCTGGGCTCCGAGCGCACATTGTCGGCTCGTGTCCATCTTTTCATGAACCAGTAACTCCAAGTCTTTCTCCTCAGGGCTGCTCTCAATCACTTCATCCCCCAGCCTGTACTGATATCAGAGGTTGCCCCAATACATGTGCAGGACTTTGCACTTGGCCTTGTTGAACCTCATGAGGTTCACATGGGCCCACTTCTAGAGCTTGTGTACATTGAGAAATAGAATTTTGAAAAACTCTGGATATTGATCAATGGAGAGAAAAACCAAGCATACTCATGCTCAAAACTTCTACTACACATCCCGAAATTAAGAAGGTCTTTACTTGTCTATCTGTTTGTAGCAAACCTAAGACTTGGCGTTAATGTATAACTTGAAGACATTTGCTGTGGAAGAGATACTTCCTGGAAAATCAGCTTATGTCAATATTAGTAAACTAAACAGTCCCAGGAGTACTCCTGGGCACAAGGACCCAGTCATCTCCTCTGTGAAACTAGAAAGGTCCTTGACATGGTTTTGGTCCAGAGTGTGGCTGGAGGTGCTCTTGATACCCATTGGAGTGGCAGCCATTTGATAATACAAGAGTGATCACCCCTGTCCTGAATTCTGTAACAGACTGCCGTGGAGTGGGAAAACCCCCAGATTGTGGCCAGGACTATGGGCAAACATTTCCTGGTGAAGGAAGGGAGGTAAAGGAGGAGGTCACATGCTTCAGTCAGGCACTTGCTTTTGTGAGAAGACGGAGAGGCAGATATGCATTAAGACCATGCTCTGGAAGGACTGGAGTTACAGCCACCGGGGTGTAGCATCATCACGGTAAATAGCAATTCCATTAAAACTGTTGTTTTGGAGAACATACAGCACGGTTACATCCAGTGCCATTGGAAACCACCACTGGATGTGGGTGGCCGTTGACAAGATGAGTCATCGACAAGTACCCAAGCATACTTTGACAGTGTCCCTTGTGCGGACAATGTGGCCTGTGATGGACTGGCAGTGCTGGGGGATGTGGCACGTTCATCTACCAGGAGGAAGAGCCCGGCAGTCCCTGTGCACCAGCCCCTCTCAGGCCAGGCCTGGGTTTCCCCGTTGGAGCTGGCGCCAAGAAGGGAGTGGCAGGGAGAGGCGGAGGGGAGTGAGGAGTACCCAAAGCTTTCCCCCTTTGCCAGGATGTTGCTGCTTTTCATCTCCTGGCTGCCAGACCTGTTCAGTGACTCATTCAGTGGGTGTCCCTGAAGCAAAGTTTACATGCCATCAACTTTTCCAGCTTCTAATATCTTTTTGCCCCAGTACAAGAGCATTTACTGCAATGCACTCACCAAAACTCGTTTTGCAAGAGTCCCGTAGATCTGCACTGTCTTACTTAACCTGAACCCATTCTTGAGGAGAATGGAGTAAGGGAAGGGCCTCATCTCGGCCTCCGGTTATCCCAGGCTGCAGGTGGTGAGGAAGGCCCGTCCCTGGTATCCTTCACCCTTTCTCATGTCTTGTCCGCTGATTTTACTCTGGACTGGAAGGGGAGAGGGCAAATCAGGATTTTAGAAAGCTGTCAGTAGAAGGGACAGGTGTATTGTTGTGGGCTGCTCCAATGCAAGTGGTGTGGTACAATCAGCTGTTCGGGTTTTATGTCTTTGGTTTTCTAAAAGAGCAGTGATGCTTTCTACTTCATCTGCACTTCCGCTACAAACAGATCATAGTCCTTACTTAATCCCAGAGACCAGCTGGTAGCACACGAGAACTAAAGAACAGCAAGTCAGGAAGCAGGAACATTTGTTAACTGTTAGAAATATCTAAATAATGAGACTGTTTACTAGCAAAGTTAAAATTTATGTCATTAACAATTCCCCAAAACAGGTTAAAAGAATGTTTTTAAGGATGATTGGTTCAGCCTTGGGACAGTGGACTGAATTAGATGATACTTCAGAGTTCCTTGCTCTTGTTTCTTTGATATGTGTTATCCTATTCTAAATACAATGTGTGCAAGAAAAAATATAGTTTTGGTCTTTATTTTAACATTATTTTTTTCACACAGCACCGAAAAGTACTAGCAGGGAGCAGCTAAGAACACTGATTCCAAAGGGCTCAGTTCCAAAGGGTTCCACAGGGCTCAGTATTGTTCCACAGGGCTCAGTGTTGAGGCCTGTTCTCTTTAACATCTTTATCAATGATCTGGATGAGGGGATCAAGTGCACCCTCAGCAAGTTTGCAGATGACACTAAATTGGGAGGTAGTGTTGATCTGCCTGAGGGTCAGGAGGCTCTACAGAGGGACCTGGACAGACTGGATCGATGGGTTGAGGCCAACTGTATGAAATTCAACAAGACCAAGTGCTGGGTCCTGCACTTGGGCCACAAGAACCCCCTGCAGCGTTACAGGCTTGGGGAAGTGTGGCTGGAAAGCTGCACAGCAGAGAAGGACCTGGGGGTGCTGGTTGACAGCCCATTGAACATGAGCCAGCAGTGTGCCCAAGCAGCCAAGAAAGTCAATGGAATCCTGGCATGTATCAGAAACAGTGTGGCCAGCAGGAGCAGGGAAGTGATCGTCCTTCTATACTCAGCACTGGTGAGGCAACATCTGGAGTACTGTGTCCAGTTTTGGGCCCCTCACTTCAAGAAGGACGTTGAGGTGCTGGTGCAGGTTCAGAGAAGAGCAACGAAACTAGTGAAGGGTTTAGAGAACTTGTCCTATGAGGAGCGGCTGAGGGAGCTGGGACTGTTTAGTCTGGAGAAGAGGAGGCTCAGGGGCGACATTATTGCTCTCTACATTTACCTGGAAGGAAGTTGTAGGGCGATGGGGGTCAGTCTCTTCTCCCATGTTATGAATGACAGGATGAGAGGGAATGGCCTCAAGTTGTGCCAGGGGAAATTTAGGTTAGATGTCAGGAAAAATTTCTTTACAGAGAGGGCTGTGAAGTATTGGAACAGGCTGCCCAGGGAGGTGGTGGAGTCCCCATCCCTGGAGGTGTTTAAAAACTGTGTGGATTTGGTGTTGAGCAACATGGTTTAGGGACCCTGACAGTGCAGGGTGAATGGTTGGACTCGATGATCTTGAAGGTCTCTTCCAATCAGACGATTCTATGATTCTATGATTCCTTCCAGAAAGACCAAGTCCTTGTGTGACAGCAACATCGAAATAGGCAAATAGGTAATAGAATCATTTAGTAGTGAAACACATAGCAAAATAATAGGTAGAAAAATAATTTGAGAAGCAGTTACTATTTGCTATCAATAATAATCAGAAGAAAATATTATGAAACAAAGCTCTGAGTTTTGTTTGCATAACCAAAGCTGGCTGTCATGTTCAGGATTATTAAATGAGAAAAAGCTTTAAAGTATATAATACTTACACCCTTTTAAAACAAGTTCTTGCAGAACCTTTGATAAAGAAGTCAATAAGCCTGTATAAGCCTCTGGACATCTACAATTAGCTAAACTGAAGAAGATGAAATAGCTAATGAGGGACAAAGCATTGCAAGTATTTTTATGTGTTTGAAAATTAACTCTATGTTTATTTAGCATATACTTTTGATGCTAGACTATTACTGTTATCATATATCTAACACCCAAGAAGAGAATATTAAAACAAAACAGCATTTATTAGCCCTGTATGTAGTATCTGGAGTAAGGAGCACATAAACTAAAAGACATTTTTATTTGAAAAAAACATTTATTCAGCTTCTTTGGCTTTCAGAACTGAAGAAGTAGAAGACTTGTAAAATAAGTTTTGTGGAAGTATGATATGAATAGGCACAGCTAAAGCTTCATCTCCTTTGTTGAACACCACATAGTCTCTATTCTGACCTGCTTTCATTTTTACCTGATTCTTGCTTTTTTGAGGAGAAAAATCCGATCATTAAAATGAGGAATATAGTTTTGCACGTTGGATAAAGGTGATGTAACGCAAGATCAGGGCTGCATTTGTGGTATTGAGTAAAGAAAGAGCTAGCTTTCGTCTGGGAAGTTCAGTCATGAATACTCAGAGCCTCAGGTCTACAGCCTGCAAGGTTCTCCCTTATTTTGAATGTCTGTGTAGGATATGAGGGCATTTCTCAGTCTATAGCTAGCAGCTAGCATATGGTAAACCATATTTAATTTTATTCATAATGATAAGAAATGTATTAAACCAAGAAATGTCAGAGGTGAAAAAGGTCTTGTATTTATGTAGCTTATGAACATTGTAGAAAGAGAAGTGTTTATATTCTAAGAAAGAACTGGATTTAAATGAAAAATATTTTCTGGATGCAAGTCTGAACAACGTTCACAAAGATGCACTTTAAATAAGACCCTCAAATATAAACATTAATGCAGTAACCTAATGTGTTGTCTACTACTCTGCCAAGGAATATTATCACGATGGAACGTAGATGTTCTCCTTCTACTAGGAACAGACTAAATCGGAACACTCCAAATATGAACACTAAACGAGACTTGGAGACTCTGATATATGTGGCTCTTTCTCATGTCATACTGGGCACTGTAAAGTAAAACGATGTTGGCCTGGGGTGCCATTCTCTTCATCTTCCACAGTATGTCTAGACTACAGTAATCTCTCCAAAGCAGGGACTGCAGTACCTGCCCCTTTTGTGACTGGATTAAGTTAGGAATCTTTAAGATAAGGCTTCCACACAAATTGTTTTGGTTTGCTGGACAGATAGCCCAGGGAAAATGGCCTCTGAAGTTATGTATCACGGTTAGGTATTTAAAGGTCAGCAATGTGAATATCTCCATTATAAGCTGTTGCAAAAAGGAAACACAAACAGACCTATAATATTAGGGTGTTTTCATATTTGTGAATGAGTAAACATGAAGTATAATTGTATAATTCCTAATTCCTATATATTTGATTTGAAATGTGTTGAACGAGTTTCTAGTTACAATGACTACTGAGTAAAGAGTAGTGTTATTGTCATTAAGAAAGGAATTTCTGACATGCAAAGTCCTTGACTATGCTTTAAAGCTAAATTCAACTCAAATTTGGTACAAGGTTGAGCCCAGAAAATAATCTGCTCTCCTATTGAAGGTGGCAAACAGAGGAGAATGAGACAAGATGTGCTGCCCATCTTGAAATGGATTTTTCTTGAAAAGCCATTCCTGCTGATCAGCACCTGCTCCCCCTGCTTTGCCTCATACAGAATCGCTTTCTCTGTTTAAACAATTTGATCTAAGAGAAGAACAGCAGATGTTCAGTGAATTACATTTTCTGTCTATTGATAATTTGATTTTAAAAAGGAAATAGGAAATATATTCTTTTGTTTTAAAGAAAAATACAATACTGGTTCAGCCCCCTCTCCCCATCTTTTTATTCAAATGCCACAGATTAGGACTCTTTCCCCACAGAAAAAAATCTAAAAATATCCAGTGCATGCTTTCACTGATATTTTTTGTCTCTCCTTTTATACTAGGACATTTGCATGCATGTATTTAAAGACCTAAAAAAACCCCACCCCAAAACACTCAGAAAAGTAAATCCTAAGATTAATAGTTAAATAATTTATTAAAGGTTTTGTCTTAAAATAAAATGAAAATAATTGCAGCAGGAATCTGGAAATCATCTCCTTGTTGTTTTTATAAAACAAGATTTCCTATTCATTTTAATGGTTTCCTCTCACTAAATGCTTAGCCTTGTATTCCACTGCTTTTAGATGGAGAGAACAAACTTTCTAGTAAATTTTGAAATGCATTAGTGAATGCCAGACTCTCATCCTTGTAGAAAATGATATTTCTGTGTAGTTACAATGGAAATCTAAGTACATTGTCAAGTTTATATCTCATACCTACAGAGGCTCTAGACTGGTCTAAATTCATGAAGGGCGCACAATTAAATGTAGGCTTAAAAAGTAAAGAGGTTACAGAAATCACTACACAAGTAAATGTAGAACAGTGTTAAGCAATGAGTTTTAGAAGATTATCAACATGATCTTTTAAAAAATCTACCTGTGCAAGTAACTAACAAATTATGAAAAGGTAATTAATTTGTTTTCTAGCGAGTAAGCGTAATACTGCAAATTCTACTGTGGTGGAAATACGTTAAATTAAACCTATAGACTTTGCTGTAGACTTAGCTACATAAAGTCTACAGTATGTCTCAGCTTGCTGTGTTTAATGTGATTTTAATACAGTAGATCAAAAGTATTTTAACGGAAAAATAAAGTGAAAATATTGTTATTATTTGAAGAGTATAATTTGCATAGTCATTTTACCTATTTTAACTTAATCAAAAGTTAAATCTTTGAGTATATAACAATCTAGGCAATACAGGGTCCGCCATCCGTGTTCCTTGTGAAAATAATGAGTTAAACATACAAATCCACCTTCTGGGCAATAACATGCTCTCTGTGAGGTGGAAAGCCTAATAGGAAGGTATTAATTACTTTGAAGGATGTCTAATTTTATTTTTATTATTCAGGATGAACCTTCTTTTTCACCTTTGACTGGATATTAAGTGTGTTGGAAAGCGTAATAACCTTGTAGATGAAAGGCTTAATAACTTTGGAGGGAAGACAGAATGTACAAGGATATAAGTAGCTTGAACTTGTTATTAATGTTCCACAACTTTGTCTAATCCTTCATCCTTATCAGAGGGTCATAGTGACTGCTCCACATCTGCCCAGCTGACATTTTCCTGTGAAGCCATGAAAGCGTTTCTTAAAGAAGGCTGCAGTTCTCATATTTTTCAGCTGTGGAATGGGAAACTGGACAAAGGCCAACAACTCACGTTTATACAGACCATTGATGCTACTTGTGCATTCCCCCCCTCCCAATGTCTTTCTATCAGTCCGTCTTCTCCCAGCTTAGTCTTTTTTGTGCTCTAAGCACATGTAAAGAGTATTTTCCTAGCCACTTTGATCATAGTTATATTTCGTCTCTGTAAATTTTACAGCTTTCTTCTCCTGCATCATAATAATAGATGGTTATCAATATGATATAAAAGGTGACTCAAATGCTAGCCAAAGCTCTGTATGGCTACCCTCGCTTTGTCAGTCATGTCTCATGAAGTCCTGAAAAGCTGATTCTTCACTGATCAGTTTATGGTGCCAGCTCCATTGCACAGTTGCTCAATTTATTAAGAAATACTTCTATTTTTCTTGACCAGTCACACACATATGAATTCCTTCACTGAAATTTCTGAATATTCAACTAATTCTTCCTTTTCTCAGTTCTCCTCCAAATTCTCTTTTGCTGTATGCAAAAATGGTTAGACAGACATACTAGAATGAATTGCCAGCATGAACGTTAGGGGTAAAAATCTGTACCTAGATGTAGAAACTATATAAATAAAGCAGTAATGAGTTGAAGAAGCAATTATGTTTACAGCATGGTTGCGCCCCATAATGGAGTACCATATTTGGTCTTGTTACATGTTTTAAAAAGTAATTTTAAAATACTGTAAAAATTGGAAAAGATGTAGCAGAAATACACAAAAAATATTCTAAGATCAGAAAATTTTCTTATACTGGGAAGCTCAGTCTGTTCACATTATTAAAAATGAGCTTGAGCAATGACTTGAGAAGACCTGCCTCACGTGGAAGAGACTGGTTCATGCTATGCCTAGTACTGAAATTTGAAGTGATATATTTTCCAAGTAAGAATAAGCCTCATGTTTTTAAAATATAGTGCAATGAACTACTAAAAATCCTTCCAGCTCTTAGAGATTTTATTATCAAAACTGAATGCCTTTATTGATTATACTCTGGATAAATGCCAGTTGGGATACCTGTAATGGAGTGACCAGATTAAGTCCTGCAGTCTGCATTATACAGGAGGTAAAACTCATTGATCTAATAAGATTGCATCATTTAGTTACTTTTTGTAACTAACTAAAGCAAATATTTCTGTAGGAAATGTATAATGATCTCAAGTATTTACTACTGATCACTGCAGTTTTCTTTGTGTCCCAATCATTTCCATATGACACAATGGTCAAGGTATCATTCTCTTAGAAGACAGACATGAATTCATCTGCAATGCTTGTGTTTTTCAGTATTAGCTCTCTTCTCTGCTGTGAAAACTGTATTTGATACTTTAAGAATATGGGTGGGCTTTTTTTTTTTTTTTCAAGTGAAGTTATGTTCTCATTTACAACACAGCCTTTCCACAGAACAGTCTGCATATTCTCACTCTGTGGAAACATGAGAGAGCATATCCTTCGGAGAGAGGAATAACCTCCCTAGCATTTATCAGCATGTGCCTCAGGGTAAGAACATTGCATATGGGTAGTTCCTGAAGAGAAACTGATATGGCACAGAATCAAACATTGGTGTGCCTTGGAATAACTTGTTTGTCTGCTCAAGTTCTCAATTTTCTAATTTCAGGAATGTTTTCTAGTGAATTTGTTCACAAGCAGTATGATGGCTACTACACTTACGTGTATTTGAAGTATGTAGTAGCATGAAATCATGTAGTATGAAAAATAATTTTGATAAAATGAGAGAGCAATTAGTACATTTTCTTGAGTCTTTATCTGTTAACCTAAGACAGCAGCTTTTCTGTAAAACAGAAAAGAAAAAAAAAAGCAACTTTCTCCTTATTCCTGTGTAAGCCTCATAAAATCAATGCAAAAGGAGGTGTGAGAGTAAGATTTGCTCTTCAGCCTCCTGTTACTTCTACAGTACTTCTGGTAAACAGAAGCAGCTTCATGTCTACTTATGGTTTTAAAATTTGTGCTGCTATCTTGTAATCTTTCATTGTGGTGCAACTAATAATCAGCTATTCACCTTGAAATCAGAGTTGTGTAAATTTCCTTGATTGTTTTTGAAAAATACGTCCTGTTTGGGCACTTGGAGTGCTCAATTCTATGTACTTCATCTGTCTGCCTAATTAACTCCTTTTGATTTGTGATTTTTTGAGCCAGAGTATCTCACATCCTTCTGTTAGTGCTGAGCGATTTCCTTCAGGCTTTTTTCCCTTTTAAAGGATTTGTGTATTACAGATTCAGGATGTTAAGTGAATCTTTATTTTGAAAGGATGGTTGGTATTTGCTCACAATTGTGCTTTTAGGTAGCATTAAGGTCTTCAGCTGAAGCTGTTCATATCATTCATTTCAATGTTTTCATTAATTAGTGTCGAGGAGATAGTCTTTCCAGTCTTGTCTGCTGTAGAATTTTATCTCTAAAATTATGACCTCTGATGTAGATTTACTTGCACAGAAGAATTATAGCTTAGGGATTTTAGGCATTTAAGTAGATAATATAATTTAGAAGACGTAGTTTTCTGAAATTGATTTTAAAATACCACACTGATAACACAGTTTTCAGCATAATACAATAATACTGTTGTTATCCCTAATACTAGTGGAACTTCAATAGTGTTAAGAAGGAGTGCAGCAAAAGGTCTAAGTTAGAAGAGTGTATTTCTGTGACCTTGCTGCAGATTGTTTTTTTGCTGTAATGAAGTCCTTTCAAATGTAAAAAAGATCCTGGGGAAATTCTACAAAAGTTGCAAGAGTTAAGAGCTCATGGGCTTATTTGGTTTAATAGATCTAGTTTGTAAAGAGGTAGGGCAAAATGTTTACTAGCTTGATGGTTCAAGGGAGGCAGTAATATAAGGAATATCTCATAAGCCACAGGTTTTGTCAAGGCTCCACTGTACTGATGTTCTGCTTTAATAATCTATGTAACAGTAAGTGTAAGAAATATCAATATAATTGTTACTTTTTTAACAATTTGATATTTGATAAAGTGTTTTGTGGTTGTTTGAATTGCTATTTATAGGTAAAGAATGAAAGTAAATTGCGATTTTAGCAATTCTTTCAAATCGGCAGGAGGGCTTGTTAAAAGCCACTGAGAATATTTTTCTGTGATCTGAAAGGGAACACACAGTTAGTCAGGGCCATCCAAGCCTAGATTGTCTCATTAAGAAAAAAGATAATGTCTTTGTTAAGCTCTTGTATACTATTTTAGAAGTATTATTGTTGAAAACGATTTATAGTAATGTAGTCTAAAACTTCACTTGCCAAAATGGACATTGTCTAATTTTTCTTTACTTTATAATTTGATTTTTTGCATTTAGTTAACAATTCTGTTTTCAAATATAAACCTTTTAATGTTAAGTGTTTCAGTGTCTGAAAGGATATAAGCTTCTTTTATCATGACAGTTTTCAAGTGGTTCATATGCAAATAGTCTAGTACTGTTGCCATTGGTGTGTAAGTGACATTTTTTTTTCTAATATAGCATAGGGAAATCAACTGTCCTGTAGATAACTGTCCAGGGATTTATATGATGGCTGAACCGATCAGGTGTCCTGTTTAAGAGCCCTGCTTGTGAATCTCAACTGCCAAATCTGTATCCCATGATTAAGATGAGTCACTAAGGCAACTTCCGTACAATATTTTTCTTCTTGTCAGTAGAGAAGAAATGGATGGATGGGAGATACTTGAGGAAAGACTTGAAGAGAAATGACTGTCTCCTTTGGGGACGTTTTGTCACTTTAAAGGAGGCGTGCTAGTTCTGGCCTGGATATGAGGTCAGAAAGGGAGTTGAAAGCTTTTGCAAAAAGCTTGAGCTACTGAGGTCTAATGATACGGCTGTGGGAAAGGCACTGACACCACAGGATGGTGCATCTTCCTGTCCCATCTAGGAAAACAATTAGCTTTCAGCACAGTCAGTCTTCAAGGGAACAGCAAATAGTTCCTCTTATCAGTCCTCATCAACTCACTCATTTCCTGGAGGGGCAGGAAAAGCACTAGCAATTGCCAAAACTTTTGGGGCATCCTTGGGAGAAAATTAGCTCTCCAGGGTATAAATGCAAAATCTCAGACTGTTTCAACCATATTAAGATCCCAGACTGGCAAAGTAATGAACAGTTGCCTATGATTATGGATAATAAGGTAATTAATTTTGTAACATGGGGAATTCTCACCCTACATCTTTGTGACACTTTGGCTTTATTAGTATTGTAAATTCGAAATTTATTTAACTATTCTCCTTTTTCATTTTGATCAAAAGACATTAAAATATTTCTCTTAGCCAATACTCCTGTGTCCGCATTCCCATGCACACTAGAAACATCGCCATTACATTCCCATCCAGCAATGCCCCTTCTATGTTCTTACTCACTTTAGACTTCATGTCTTGCAATGCATTTTGCAAAGTGATTCGGAAAGCACTTTTCAAACTTCTGCCTTTAAATTATTTTCTGCTGTACCAATAATAAATCTTATCCCATCAACTCCAATATGTATCCTGTCCTCAGCCCTAGTACAGGAGCACCTGCTGCTAACAACTGCAGCCTTCAGCTGGTACAAATGTGAGTTTACACATCTGTGAAGTGAATACAAACAAAAGAGGTAGCGAATACCTTTGGAAAATTTAATAGAGAAGGTACTGCACCTAGGCAATATTTTTAATGGGCTTTTTGAAATTTATTTATGTAGACAAATGGAAAGAATAACATTCTTGCATAACTTTAAAAAAAAAAAAGGTCTTTTATAAGTATAGTGTGACAGGCCAAAGGTCACTGCGAAGGAAATTCTTTCTACTTCAGTATCAAGAAATTCATCAAACATTTTCTTGATTATTGTGGCAATTATACCAGTTTACATTTTAACTGGATCTAGCTTACCAAAGAAAGGGTGTGTTGTAACCATTTTGACCTGATAAGGAAAATTGAGTGGCACCTAAGTCTAATGCATAGCAATAGAAAACAGAAAGGTGATAGGAAATCTACAGGTAGAGAACTTATATATCTGTGCTAAATAGTGATTTTTATTTCAAAACTGACCTCATCTAAGAAAGAATCACTAAAAGAATCACTTAAGTGTTTAAAGGATTTGGGGGGAGAAGGGGAGAGATAAAAACTTTTAAAAACTAAGCAGTTTATCTTGGTTTTAAAACAAAAAATCAGATCAACCAGAAATGAAACTTATCAGTATTTTTGATTTACAGGATATCCTCTCCTAATTTTTCCTTTTTTGTTTAATATGAAGACATTCTTGAATTCATTTTTATTGTTCCATGATCTGTGTTCTGTAATCTGTTCTTCTATTGTTCTGTTCTATCAGTGATAATGCTGATTTCTTCTCTTGCTTAGTGTCTGCGTGCTCAATTTTAAAGATAGCCAAAGCTAGATGTTTATGTCTCTTTCTAAGCCCTTTTTTCACTTATTTTTCTGTGTAGTTGTTGGTGATACTACTGGTTTTGGATTCACACGTATATTTAGTTAAAATATTTTTTCTTTACTATAGAAGTAGGCATACAAAATTTATAGAAAACTTAGTGACATTTTTAGTAATTTTTTTCCAGTATCTAAATTTACCTGTCTAACTGCCTGACTCTTATTCTGATCCTTATGCACTGTTATCACTGCAAGTGCCTCTTTGGCCTTATATAAATTTGTTCAAAATACTACTAATGTTGTTTTCAAAACTTAGTATTTTCACCTTTTAAATTTTTCCATGAATGGCATTATCAACTCACCATATTTTACGGCATCAATAATAAGCTTGCCATGCTTATTTTGAATACTCTTCAAAATTTTTATTCTAATTACTAAATAATAAATCTTACATCTTATTAGGTTTCCTAACCCCACTGCTCTGCAAGTGGTATTACTTTGACTCATTGTTACTCAGTTTTCCCCAATTTCCTTATAATTCCTCCACAAGCTTTCTCAAAAAGTTATATATCTTTAAAAATATGTTTACAACTCTGTCAAACAAAACATATATAAATAATCCTTCCATTATTAGGGCATTTTATTGAGACTGTATTTTGATAGAAAACTCCTTTTGTCTAAAAAAACCCCATAAAATATATTTTGCTTTTCCTAGAAATTTGCAGCTTTTCATCAAGAAACTGAACTCTTCCAAATCACCCAAATTTAAGATGAGTATTTCAGAATTAGAATGTCTGCCTGTCACAGACTAAGTAATTGCTCTATACATTGAATAAGATACAGAAGGCTCCCAAGTTGGACGCAAAATGAAGTTGTTTTGACTGGGGTCTGTTTGTGTTCTCTTTTTCTCTTCACTGTTGGACAGTGGGCCACTGTCTTCAGAAGAAGACCCCTGCCTGCATAATCCTCTTGACTTTTGGAGATGGTTGCCAGTTTTAAAGATCAAGCTACAGAGGAAAATAACTAAGAAGCAGCTATTAGTTTTGAAGGGTGGTTAAGACAGTGTGAAGTAGTCCTTCACTGGCCAAGGTATGTTTAAGAGAAAGAAGGGGAAAGTACCAGAAGCAAAAAACTGGATACACAAGTGAGACAGGATCGGATCAGGAATCATGAGCTACAGGGGCAGAGATCAAAAACACCCTAAGAGGCTCTACCCTGAGATCAAAGATGTGTTTCAAACTGCTAAGGAAACAGACAAGGGAAAGCATGTAGGTGTTTTATCTAGATTTATATACTTACCCTAATGTAGACAGTGTAGAGATTTGGTACCCTTATAGAGCCTGTAAGGCGATTTGCTGTAGCTATCATTTGCCCTGAAGAAATGAACTCTCTCAAGAGTTTTGCCCTGAGAAGTGAACTCAAGAGAGTTTTCTTTTCCTTCTTTTTCTTTCTTTCTATGGATAGTCAATCCTAGTCTAATGATTACAATGCTGTGAGATTGTGTGGTCTCTGCTCTGTGAAGAGTACCAATGAAGACTGCATTTCAGAATATCCCATGGTGACGGATGGAAACAAGGTGTCATCAGATCTAGCACTGTGGTTTAAACTTCAGAGTGGCAGGACCTAAACAGAGCAGTCTAATCAATATCCTTTTGAGAAAGCAGTATAAAAACTCATTTGTCTCTGTTTGTGGAAGTCCTTTACACATGGGTCCCCATCTAGGTGGCTGCTACCCTGAGTGTTACTGCTATACATTTTCTGGAGAGGGAAAAAAAAAATCCCAAAGCACCACACCTGAGCATTTTGCTGGACAACTGTAATTTCTCTGACACATTACTGAAGCAATATCCCAGAAAACTCCAGGGGTGATTCGATGCTCTAATTGCCTCTTTTCAAACAGAACTGAATAAGATTGTTCATTCAGCATGTCCTCAGTATTATTTGAAAACATATTTAAAAAAAAAATCAGATACAGTTTGTAACCATTCTTTCTGTTTGCAGGAGAGATTTACCAGCCCTCAGGAGTTTCAACACTCACTTTAGCAGCTGGTAGATATGAAAGAGTGAGAAACTTGTCAGAACAGGTGACACGAGGATGGAATTCTCTGAATCTGTTTTAACCTGTGGAATCACCTTTTGCTTGATAGCAATCGCTTTGTGATTTAGAGAGAGGTTATAGTCTGTGATATTTTGAACCCCTATCCAGCAGCCGTGATCTCCTGAGTTCTACCCAGGCTGCAAACCTGACTTGCTGTTAAGTTCTGTTTAAGTCATTTCTATGTATTGTTCCAGATATGAAGCCCTATATCATTGGAACACTATAAGACACAAAAAATGTGTGTTTGCAAACTATCCTGAAACTTCGGAGGGGCATGTATATAATCTTTGTGTCTTATGGTACATGTCAGCTAGCAGGATCAGCTTGAATAAATGTTTCATAAATATTTTTTAAGTTTTGGAACGTGTAACTAGAAAAAAATAAAAGCCTCTTTTTTTGCAGAAATAGTACCATGACTTTCTAGGAAAGATATTAATTTTCTTCACTATTGAGCTAAATTACAAGACATTTCTGCATTGAAAAAACTATCTAAAACCAACAGCATTATGCTGTCTTCTATCTACTAACAGTTCAAATAGCCTTTTGTAAGTGATTTCATTGAGAAGTATTTATTTGAATAGAAAAAAATCATACATCTAATAATCCACTTATATCAGTCCAATAACATTAAAGAACTTGCATGTCACAGTTTAGTATTTTACATGCAACCACTAACACTCTGCAGTATTTCATTTTGGTGTGACACAACACCTTTGCACTTTTAAGGGAGCTCTTCTAGCAATGTCCTAGAACAGGCTGGAAAATCTTCAAACATTTAAGAAAGCCCCATCATAATGCTTTGAAAATGTTTTGTTAACTGTTAAGTTTGTCACAATGCAGATAAGGTTGCACATTTTAATAAAAGTTTTCTCTGCCTTTTTTTTTCATTTATGAGCTTGTAAAATATGAAAATTTATAATAGGAATTATAACTCTTTTCTGTTATGACTGCTTCCTGTTTTTTTATCTCCTATGATACACTGCAACTGTGTGGAGCAAGGCTGTTTATTAGAAATTCCAAACCAACAGAAAGGTATATCCTTAATATTGAAGTTTATTATATCAACACTAAAACCACCCAGTAATGGAACTGTTTCCAAAACAATTCTTTAACTTTGCGAGAGATATACCCAGTATCCAAAAATTACAGCTACGTGTCTGAAAGAATGCAAAAACCTTTGAAAGCATTTATGAAAGAGTTTGTTATAATTATTGAATTATTAAATTATCATAATTACATATATTTAAATGCTTTGAATAAATCATTCTTCAAAATTATATTGAATAGATGATGGCATGATGTTTCAAAGATATTCCAGGAGAAATTAACTGCTTCACACATTTGTAGCAAGCTTCTGGACTAAGATCAGAAGTGAAATAAAGAAGATCAGAGGTTTCTATAGCTTAATTCTGTTAAGATATTTATCTTCTAGCAAAAGATTAAAATCTCTCACGACATTCTGTAGATCTCAGAAGAATGTATTAGTGCAGAAGCAGCCTGGGGATTTGGGTCTTCCTTAAATACCTGTACCCCATTCTATAAAAAGAATAAGCTGTAGAAATCAACTCTTTAAGGATCAAGTCCTTTGTCTGATTTGACAGGCTCTTGTTGCAAAACTTTTGTGATGTGTGAATGGACGGCTGTTAGGAATGAGATGCCATTAACGTTTTACAAAACAGAGATTATTAGTGTGCTAATCTGTATCTCTTCCTATTGCAGATAGCATAAAGTACACTGAGGAACACTGCCGATTACTGAGTTTTCAGTTTGATGTCTGTGGAAGTATATCATGTGTTAGTAGAAGGAACCTGCATAATTGTTTGAGTCAGGAAAAAATTGCTGAGAACTTGCATGTAGAGTTCATCATAAAATACCTTTCTAAATGTTCTGGGCTTTTAAATTATTTTTAGATGACAATATTAGGTTTATATTATGTGCATGTGTTTAAAACTAGAGACTTACCATTTGATATTGTAGTGATTCTCTTGCTGTGAAAAAAATTATCGTAGAGTACTGTCACCATTATTAATTTCTTCAGATAGCTATTGAAATAATAAATCATGTAAGCCCAAACTATAGTATAAGTTTCATCTATAACATGTGGTTTCATTAATTAGCTATCAACTGAAACAGAGAACAGTCAGAAGATATACCTTTCATCTTTAATCAGCTGTTGGCACTTTGTTGGCACTTGTCCTCTCTTAACATTTTCTGCTTCAGCTTGTCTGTTGCTTGTTCCT
Source organism: Tauraco erythrolophus (assembly GCF_009769465.1). NCBI lineage: Eukaryota > Metazoa > Chordata > Aves > Musophagiformes > Musophagidae > Tauraco > Tauraco erythrolophus. The sequence continues at coordinate 50,887,615 of NC_141468.1, forward strand.
TCTGTGTTGTTCTCTTTTTATACTTTATTCAAGTGTCTTCCCTTTCACAGTGCAGCTTCTCAGCTACAAGTACTCCTCTTATTCCTACAATGTCTTCTAAAATCCCACTTGTTCTTTATTATGCTGAGAATTCAGGAAACATCAGATTAAGATAGCTAGTTCAAACTTAATTTATCCTCCCTTCCTTCTGTGTGAATATGTATCAGATGATGTAGTCTTTGATTAGTTGTTTAAATAACTTTTTTCCATATTTTCAATCTTCCTTCAATGTGTAGGATGGCTGATATCTCTATGAAGTGGCCACTCAGTATTTCATTCACTATATGCTTCATTACAGTAAACGTGACCACTTCTAGGTGCACTTCTAGAAAATAACTTAAGGTTCGAAAACTTGATTTATGTATATGCCTAAGCCTGACATCCTAGAAATCTCCCTCAGGTGCTCAAAAGTTCCTGGAGCTCCAAAAACCTACCTCAGGGAACTGTCTACTGAGCACAGTGGTTTTCAGGGCTCCTGAAGGAACCAACCTTCTGCTTTTATTCTGTAGGGCATATTTACTATGGCTGCCTCAAGAGATACCAGATCAAACCACTCCTGTTCCGAAGGAAGCAAAGCCAAGCACCCGTGTAACCAACTGTGGTACCAGACCCAGCCAGCCCTGCTGCGAGGCGGAGTTTGTTGCCCAACCTTTCCGCCTTTTCCACAAGGTCGCACGGCTCTTGGATAGCTCAAGGCAGTGCAGGCTGTGTTTGCTTTTACTGAGCAACAAGACAGTGTTTTGTATCGGGTTTGCGTGGTGGGGTTTGGTAGCGGTGGAGGGGCTACAGGGGCAGCCTCTGTGAGAAGCTGCTCGAAGCTTCCCTGGCTCCAAGTCGGACCCGGCTCTAGCCAAGGATGAGCCAAGTAGTGGCAGTGGTAATGCCTCTGTGACAACGTATTTAAGAAGGGGAAAAAAATCCTGATGGGGGAATCTGCAGGGGGGAGGCACAGGCTGGAAGCCTGTGCTGGAGCAGTCTGTTCCTGAAGGACTGAACCCCATGGGAGGGACCCACACTGGAGCAGTTTGTAAAGAGCTGCAGCCTGTGGGAAGGAGAAGTTCATGGAGGACTGTCTGCAATGGGAGCGACCCCATGCTGGAGCAGGGGAAGAGTGTGAGAAGTCCTCCCCCTGGGAAGGAAAGAGCAGCAGAAACAACACGTGACAAAGTGACTGCAACCCCCATTCCCTGTCTCCCTGTGCTGCTTTTGGGGAGGAGGAAGAGAAATCGGGAGCAAAGTTGAGCCTGGGAAGAAGGGAGAGGTGGGCAGAAGGTGTTTTTAAGATTTAGTTTTATTTCTCATTATCCTACTCTGATGTGATTGATAACAAATTAGACTGATTTTTTTCCCCAAGTCAAGTCTGTTTTGCCCGCGACCATAAGTGGTGAGTGATCCATCCCTGTTCCTGTCTCAACCCCCTGTATTTTCTCCTCCTCATCCCACCAGGGGAAAGAGGAGTGAGCAAGCGGCTGTGTGGTGCTTAGTTGCCAGCTGAGCCTAAACTGTGACACTTCTGGATGCCATTGCTATGCTGTGCAAGTATAGACTTCGGGAGCTGGCTCTGCTGTGGGGATCTGGGAATTCAAATTAGCCTGGTTTGGTGTCCAAGTGCTCATTTCCTTATCATTTGAAAATGTAACTTTCTCCCTCCTGATTGGAGAGGCAGATGTGATCCCTTCCAACATGAACTATCTTATGATCCTTTGCCTTCTGTTCTGGAGAATGGGAAGGATTTGGATTACACTCTTTAGCTTCAGGTTTTCTGAAGGCTTCTCCTTGCTGAGTGTACTGGTTTTTATAGACGGCAGCCTAGAATGCCTCATTTTCCCTGTGCATTGTCTGGGGATACAGAACACAAATTGACTTGGATCTCAGAAGCTATCCTCACTGCAGGTTAGGTGTCACACATGATAGGTAGACATTTGCAGAGAAACATGTATCCTCCTAAAACTCCTTTCTAAACATACACAAGTAAACCATGCTGCTTGATCTGTCCAGCTATCTCTTAGAGAATGCCTATTTTTCTGATAGTTATGTCCAGTAACTTTTTGAAACTGATCAAAGTACTGTAAAAAAAATTACAATAATAATTTCATTTAAATAATTTGTGACCCAGGAGAAGAAATTCACAATTTTCAATTCAAGTAGGTCTGACATGTTTCGCACATTTAATTAATGTAAATATTTGAGTCCATCATGGCTTCGTATTGTATTTGTGAAAAACACTGGTTGGATACATTATGAAATCCAAATTCTAATATGATATCTATAGGAAAAATCCTTTTTATTGATTGAGGAAAAATATGAAGAGTAAGATAGTGTCATTTTACTAGAACAGGTTATGCTCAGCTTTTGCTGGAGAACACTGTATTCTCATTTCAAGAGCCACTCTAAAAGGGTCTTTTATAGAATTTTAGAAGAAAAAGTATAGAAATCCTCTCAGAAAGTTTCTGTAAGATGAACTTTCAGAATGTAAAAAGGTCAAACATCTTAAGTAATGTTGTGGACCCACCTTCTGTTTCCACAGGACGTGTTCTCATTCAGGAAGTCTGGTGCTAATTACTTTGAATCAAAGCGCCGGACAAGCATATCCTTCCAGTTTGGAAGATATGCATCTGGTGGATTTAAGAAGGGATTCTGCTAATAATGCTCAGGTAACTGCTACATGGGAAAATATTACCACTTATTCTTCTGTTTAGCAAAAGTTATTACTCATGCATGAGTCAAAAATAAATGAAGAATAAATGGATGAGATAGAATGATCTTTTAACTCTTCGTCTTCTTTTTCCATATTTTCATCTACAAAAATATGGGGTTCTGCATGCTGTAGCATAGGAGGAAAAAAAAAACAAAACCAAAAAACAACAACCAAAAAAGGGAAGACAATTACTTTTGTTAGTTATGTTTGCTGGTGATTTGAATGAAATCGAGTTACACTGCCAAATCAAAAAATGTGGCCAGGATCTTGCAGGTGGTCTTTAGGAATTCCACTGTGAGAGGCTGAAGGATGAGCCCTATATTATTCTCAGGTTGTCTCTGTGGTTTTTTTTTTTTGTTGTTGATAAGCCTTCAAATGAACAAAGGAACATTTCATTCTCTGATACTATCAAATGGTTAAATTTTTTCCTGTAAGACCTTTCCTGCATAGCCATATAGTCAAAAATCATATAATTTCACATCTGATTTATAACAACATCTTTTTTCTGACATTGACTGATATAAATCTGTGGTTTTGTATAAACATTGCCTGCATCTGTTGGGTGCTGCTGTAAAGATTATGCCCCTACCCATGTCACATGTTGCTTTGTAGCCTGAAATCCACTCTTCCCTCTTACACAAAGCCAAGATATTTAGCTTTACTTTCAAGACTACTGTTGATTTTATCCCATTCTTCAACTTTCATTAATAGAAAACATGATCTTCCACTATCAGTCAACCAGTATTGCAGCTTTTTCTCCCTTTTAGAATCATTGAATCATAGAATATCTCAAGTTGGAAGGGATCTATCAACATCATCAAGTCCAACTCCTTGTTCCTTGCAGGACTACCTAAAACAAGACCATATGACTAAGAGCATTGTCCAGATGCTCCTTGAACTCTGACAGGCTTGGTGACATGACCACTTCCCTGGGGAGCCTGTTCCCATGACTGACCACCCTCTCAGTGAAGAACCTTTTCCTAATGTCCAATCTGAACTTCGCTTGACGTGGCTTCATTCTGTTTCCTTGTGTCCTGTTGTTGATCACCAGAGAGAGCAGATCAGCACCTCCATCTCCACTGCCCCCCTTGAAGAAGTTGTAGGCTGCGAAGAAGCCACAACTCAGCTTTCTCTTCTCCAAGCTGAACAAACCAGTCGACTTCAGCCGGTCCTCGTAAGTCTTGCCATCGAGACCTTTCACCATCTTGTTCGCCTTCCTCTGGACACACTCTAATAGTTTTATGTCCTTCTTATATTGAGGTGTCCCAAACTGCACACAGTACTCGAGGTGGGGCTGCACCAGTGCAGTGTATGTGGGACAATCACCTCCCTCGACTGACTAGCTATGCTGTGCTTGATGCACCTTGGGACACAATTGGCCCTTTTGTCTGCCAGGGCATATTGTTGACTCATATTCAACTTGCCATCAACCCAAATCCCTGTATCTCTTTCGACGGGGCTGCTGTCCAGCCTCTCATCTCACAGTTTGTACATACAACCAGGATTACCCCATTCCAGGTGCAGAATCCGGCACTTACTCTTGTTAAATTTCATACAGTTGGTGATTGCCCAGCTCTCTAGTCTATCCAAATATCTCTGTAAGGCCTGTCTACCCTCGAGGGAGTCCACAGCTCTTCCTAGTTTAGTGTCATCGGCAGACTTACTTAATGTACATTCAAATTCTGCATCCAGATCATTTACAAAAACATTTAAAAGCATAGGGTTTTTACTAGGTTTTAAACAAGAGTGCTTGTGTTTTCTCCCATGTGTTGTTCCCTGAAAAATCCCCCAAGTCATCTAATTGTTCTCTTTAATATTTTTCCTTGAAATTCACATTTGCCATGATGACCTCAAAACTTGACAGCAATGGAGACACTGTTATATTTACTAGCATTGTATGACCTTATACTCCTACGTTTGTTGTACCCATTTGTTGTATATTACGTTCATGTCACAAACTCCCTTGAGACAGGGGCCATTATATGTTTGTGTAGCCTCTAGTGAACTGAAATGTATTCCTGTGTCACCATAGGTCCTAGAAGTGACCATATTATAGAAGCAGTATAGCAATAGTAACTTGAACCTTTTGCTCGAGAAAATATGCAGTAACTCATGTGCAATGTATGGTTTTGCCAGGAATAGGGTTTCACAAGTTGCTGAGTGTCACTTAAATATGAAGTGTCAGTAAATATAAAGTCCTGGCATTCCTGGTTCTGTTATGTAGTCTTGAAAATAACACCCTGGTTAAACTTCCTTCTCCAGTTCCAAAGGGTGGGATAAATGAATCGAAAATCATTTCGCTACTGCTGCATGCATAGTGCTGAAGCAAAATTTACTATTTGAGTCTTTACACTGGCAACAGTGAGGGCAAAAACACTAGAATGGCAAGGCAGAAAAAGAGCACAATCCATTCTCTGTATTCACAGCAGACGGAAGAAAAATGATGGGTGTAAGCAGCAAGAAAAGATCTGGTTCAAGTTTAGGGAAGAATTTTTATCGCTAAAGAGTATGAAATATTGGAGAAGTGTAAAATCTGCATTCTTAAAACAATGTAAGGAGAGATTAGACAAAGATCAGTTAGAGGTGACAGAAAAATAGACCTTGGCCTCTCAGAAGCTTTTCCTATTCTTATTGTAAATTTCGTAGATAGGTACGTACATGATATTGTTAGTGTTACATGGTTCCAGATTTCAAAATGCCAGGAAAAAAAAAGAGTTATTTAAGAATGACCTTTGAAGGTCCCTTCCAGCCCTAACCATTCTATGATTCTATGATTCTAAGAAGTGAAATAATGACAATTTGAGCTAACTTCAGAGTCAAGAAATATTAAGTAAATTATTATTAATTCGATGTATAACATTTTTGTGGACTTTATTATATTTTATTTAAGGTATTGTCATGGGTTAGGCTGATCCGGCAACTAAACCCCACGCAGCTCTCCCACTCCAGTAAAATGGAGAGGAGAAAAATGTAATAAAAGAGCTGAGGGTCGAGACAGGAACAGAGGAGCACCCACCAACCACGGTCCCGGGCAAAAGAGACTGTTTTCTTAAAGCAAAACAGTTTATTAACAGCTACCTAAAAAGACAAAAGCAAACAAAAACGGTTACTTGAGAGGATAACAAGAAAACAAGGCCCGAACTTAAAATCAACACCTCTCCCCCCCTTTGCCTTTTCTTCCCGGCTCTACCTCCCCCCACCAGTGGCGCAGGGGGGCAGGGAATGGGGGAGTGCAGGTCAGTTCATCCCGTGTTGTTACTGCCGCTTGTCTTAAAGGAGGAGTCCTTACACCATTGTCCCTTGCTCCAGTGGATCCCCTACTCACGAGGAAAGCATGAGTCCTACCCACAGGAGGCAAATCCTTACCCCATCGGATTGCTCCAGGTGCAGGCTTTACCACAGTCTCGGATTCTTAGGGAGTTGTTGCCACTCGCTCTGGCATGGGTTGTCATATCCACCTTAAATGCGTCTCCATACAGACTTCAAATGTGTAAATGCGTAAATGCGCCTCGACCTGTGCCCATGATTCACAATAGTCTCAGGCTCAGGCATCTCCTTTAACAAAGCACCTCCCCATCGGCGGGGGTCATCCCACGGACTCTAGATGTGTACCGTGCTCAGGCTCTGGCATCTCTTCCCGTCGTGGGTCCTCCACGGGCTGCGAGTGGGTCTCTGCTTGCTCCACCGAGGACTGGCTGCAAGGGGCTGCTTGCAAGGGGGACTCAGCCGTGGCACACGTTGTTCCGTTCCATCTTCACTGGCCTCTTATCTGTGTGGCCGTTTGTCTCAGATCTCAGTCCTTTCTGGGTGAACTTGGCCTGGTGGGCGCCCTGGGAGCGGGGCTCTCCCCGAGTTCCCCAAGCGGCTCCATCGCCGCCATCCTCAGCAGGGGGTGCAGGCCTGGCACGGGCCGCCGGCCCGGCCAGGCGCCGGGGAGTGGGGACTGCGCCCCCCTCCCTTCTCCTTGCTCCTGGGCAAAGGCACACCTTTCCAGTTCCTTTGTCCCGACGTAAATAGGGCAATTTGCAGAGGCGATGATTGGCTCAAGCTTCGAGGGGGATGGGAGTCTGGTTCTGATGGGCAGCTCCTGCCACCAGAACCTCCCCCCCACATCAAACCATGACAGGTATGGTGTTATTCTTAACGTTATTTTTATGTGTAGTCATACAGAGAGGTCTGAAAGATTCTATTTGAATAAAATCCTACTTTTTCTTCCTGTATGTCTATCTATTTTCAAGACCAATCCCCTGTTTTTTATTAGATATTTGTCAGTCTCAGAGAAGGTAACTGGGAGTTTGGCAAGCTTTAACTAAAGGAGCAGAAGCACAGAAAACTTTTGCATAAATACCTTTGTTTCTGAGACTTTTGTTTAAATAGGCTGTAAGCAAAACAAAAATGAAAGGCTTGGGTTTATAGACTCATCTCTGTTTGCTTTGAACATCTGAGACTTCACAGAACAGATAGAAAAATGCCTAAAAAGTATGAGAAAATTAGTTTGATGAGAGTCATGTCAGAAGACAAAGAAACCACTTCTATTTGTGAAGATCAGTGTAAAACCCAGTATTAAATTCTTGGAACTTTGGCTACATCAGCTGTCTGCAATAGTCAAAGAAACGTGGATGGAATTAGTCAATGCAATTAAATGTAATTCCTAGGGTGCTTTACCATAGACATTGAGCTGTTGTATCTATGTGCAGCAATAATTCAGTGGAACAGAAATGTTGTCTTGATAACTGAACTTCTAGATATTTTCTTAACTAAACTGAGGGCAAACTTGGCATAGCTGGTTTTCTGAATCAAATAATTTCACTGAACTGAATAAAAATCTCTTCCACATTTCAGTCAGCAGAAGTTTAATCTCTTAAACATAGCCTTTTGCTCATCTGCTGGATGTTCTTGAATCCGTAATACCTTCATTTTCTTTGTGAAAAGGCAACATGGAGATAAATTTAGGGTTTTTTGTAAATCGAAAAGAACTTTATCACACTTGTATTTGTATTACGTCCATACAACACTTTCTGCGATCCACATTAAACAACTGTAAGCTGGAGCTGAGACCATGGGAGAAGAAAATAAAAAATGAGAGTATGTTAATAATTTTTGTTTGATCTAGGAAGCTTTTACAATTACAGGATTCATATCGCCATTTCCTTAATGAATGGTAAATGACAGTGTCAGCATTGTTATTCTGATATTTTTAGGCGGTTTATGTTTTAAATAAAGACGTCAAAGAGATCATGCTAACAGATTTTTCTACAGTTTGTAGTATGTTCTTCATCTGTTGTATGTTGATTCTGAACACAAGTTGAGACAATACTGATGTCCTTATATTAGCTACTTAGCTATTCTGTTTCCATCACCACTGACAACTGAGAGCTTATACAGTATATACATCCTACCAGCCTCCACTGGCTCCCTGGTCCATTTGGAGAAATAAATAAATAAATATTTCACTTCAGTACAGCTCTGTTTCATTTAACTGTTGGTACACCTCACCAAGGCAGTGTGGGCAGAGTGCTTCTGGTGTTGGCTAAGTAACAGTAAGAATCTTTAGAAGCTGCAATTATCTTTTTTTTTTTTATTGCTAGAAAAGCAGAAAGGTTGAAAAAAACAAAGTTATTAAATACTTAGCAAAATGTTATTTTAAAGCTTGTACCTGGCACTGTTTTTAATTTATTCCATAATATCTATTGTATTTATTTGAGGAATAATGTATATATAACTTAAATAAATTAATCCATAAATTTGGATTATGATGCAATATTACTAAGCAGGCATTACTGCAAAATTTGTACTCTCTACTAGGGAGGTGCCAAATCCAGTAGTCCAACCAGTTCAGCTGCCACAGCTCCATGCCCCCAGGTCCCGCCAGTTAGCGAGGCTGAGCATGTATTCCCAGTAGACACACACATAAGCACAGATGTACAACACCACAAATACACATGTACACACAGCCAGCCACACACGTAACACAGACAGACATGCTCAGCACTCAGACAAACAGGACCGATGGCCTCATCCAGCTCCTCTCTCTGGGTGAGCAGGATAGAGGTCTGCTAGCAGGAATGTATATACAAGGTAGATCCACTCAGCAGCTGAATTCAGACATTCAGTCAACCCAGTAGAGATCCTTGGGTCCCAGTCCCCTCAGCTGCTGGTACTCGGACATACGAACCCCGGAGTCTGCAGCCCCACTCCAGTTGCTGGTACAGGTATACACACAAGCATGCACACCCACCAGCTGGTCTTGCCCTTGGAGCCCCCCAGATCTTATGGTCCCTCTGACAGCAAGGACTTCCCTGATCCCTTCGTATCCAGGTCCTCCTGTGGTCTCACCCTTGGAGACACACTCCTGCCTCTAGCTTCCAGGCCACTTCACCTACCTGCCAGCAAGCCCAGCTTGATCCCTACTAGTGCCAGCACACTCACTTGCATACCTACTCTCCCTCCAGGTACTGCACCACCCGCACATGGGCCTCTGACTCCTGGTCGCACTCCAGAAGCTGGTGCTTTCTTCCACTCAGGTCTCTCCAGATGTTGTCACCCAGACACATGAGCCTTTTGTGCAAAGCATGGCCAGACAAGCCCACTGACCACCCACTGTTTATGTTCTTCCAGCCCAGTTACCACTTTATCCCTTTATTTTCCCATGCTTGTTCCTCCTCAAATCACATTGATCCCTCTCTTTCTCTACTTAAAATTCCACTCCTGAGCATCCCATGATATGTCTTGTGTAATCTCAAAATGCTCTTCCCCTGCATCCTACAATGTTCCTCAGACCCCTAGGCAGTAACCTTCCTGAAAGATGCTTCAGAGTTGCTTCTGGTGCCTCATTTTGACAGGTTTCACACATGGACACTGGGACTGATGCTCTCCTGGAACAGCCCTGGGATGGGCCCAGACAGAGTGTCCATTCACTTGAGTCTGTAATTTGGATTCGTGTTCCTACCACTGTATCTCTGTGTTCGTCCGTGCTTGAGTATGTGGGCCTTTGATAGGCTGAGCTCTCCTGTGATGGAGCTGTGAGCGGCCGCAACTGGGTAGGGTTTGGGTTCCCCTACCTGCCATTCTTCCTCTGGGCTTCTTGGTGTGCATGGAGAATACCATTTTATCAAGTAACCTAAAAGCTTTGACAATGTTTTTGCACTACTGGGTACAGCTATTAGTAGAGAAGTACATGGAGTTCAACTACCTTTAATTTTCGTTGACATACAGTGGTTTTATTAAGAACAGAACTGGGAAACCTGGATTTCCCCATCTCAAATGTAGGGATTTACGAAAGTAGACTGTTGGACCTGGCTGAAAAACGTAACTTGGTTGTTCATGGCAAATCCTTGCCAACACATGTAAAACTGAGGAAAAAGTGCTGAAAGGCATCAAATGTCAACAGTAGTGAGTAGCAATCTTTGGGAGAAGGCTGTCAAGACAGTGGATACTCCTCTTACTGAGTCTGCAAAAGGTAATTCCCTATCATTTGATATATGATTCAATGGTGTAATTTGAAATGTGATATTCTAAGTGTAAATAAAATCTTGGTGTGGAGAAAATAAATAGAAAAAATATTAAAACTCCATAGTGAAAAAAAAAAGGTAACCTAATTGAGTAACCATGCTAATTTCTTTGAAATTAGTTAATTTTAATCCATTCACTTTAGTATTTCATTATCTTAATATTTTTATAAGATGTTAGTATTTTTCAAATACTAAGCATTAGTCTACTAAAATGAGTTCAGAAAATGAATTAGACATGAATATTCCTGTTAATAGGTGGCTCATTTTGACTTCAATGAGCCATTTCTTCCTAGAAAATGAGTGTTATTAATTTTAGTTGAGCAAATCTGGCGTATTTCAGAATATGCTAGCATATCATTGTGCTATCAGCATTCCATGTAAGGGAGCTTCTCCTGCCTATTTCTCTACTTTTTAATGAATTACACAGTGAAAAAAAACTAATCTACATGGGTGATACTTTCTATGCTAATTCAAAAATTTTATTTATTTTTGGTTTGTTTAATTTAGAGGTAGGAGTAAGAAAATTCTGTGCAATTAGTGAGCAACAGAACTGACCTCATCGTAACTTCGAACTCAGTTATAAAACCTAGAGCAGTGGATGCTGGAGTGTTTGCTTAATACTACATGACTTTTTATCTTGTACGAGGGAGTGAAGTCCCTGCTGGTATGTATTCTGTGTGAGGGTATGAACATATACAGGTATGAGCCCTATCCAGAATATGGCAGTATGGTTAAAATCCTCAACCTCATATTTAATTTAAAAGAAAGCAAGCCTGCATAGCACGATGTTAAATCAGAATGGCTTCTGATCCAGGCTTTTTTTTCCCAGCATCCATGGTTCAATTGGGTGGGATATCTCTGTGTTACTCAGATGGAGGGTACGATTTAGTGTAAAGCTCTGGTACTGGTGTCACTGAATGGAGTTATCATTGTGACTGTGTCTCATAGACAGCATTTTCCCAAGAGAATGAACACACTCAGTTGCACATCAGTGCATCAGTTGCATCTCTGGGACACTAAGCGTGATTAATATGCTCTGAATGTGATACGTTAGAAAAGTGAGGGATGATCAAGGAAACAACTGTCTACTGGACATGGAGTGTGGAATGTAGGATACCAGATACAGTGGATTTTAGCCCAAGACATCATCAGAGTGATTATTTTGTTTGTAAGACAGACATATGGTGGATCTGTTCTTGTGTCTTTCAACATTAATACTCTTGTATTCTCCTCTTTCAGTAAAGTTGGTTTTATGTCTCTGCAGATGCAATGCTTTTAACAGAGGATTCATGGCTTTCTTAGTGATTCAAAAAAGAGGTGTTTGTTATGCCAGATTTTTGGGCAGGGCTTTAGCTATTGGTTCTGATCATTTTAGTCCAACCCTAGATATTTAAACCCAGCCTTTGTTACCACCATCAGTGCCTGGCAAGAAAAGCACAGTTATACATTTGTGAAAAAGATAGAGCAAATGAATATTAAAACTCCAAAGGTAATTATTACATGTCCTCAAGGAGTGTGGCAATAATAGTAACAAGTCCAGTGATGTCATTTTGTATTAATAGTCTTACATTTATTTCAGGATATTTTAGAAATTAAATGTGTTGGCACTTCACCTTTTATTCGGCTAATCATGCTCTGTAAAAAATCCATTTTGTTATCCAGCCAGACTGCTGAGCAATCCTTCATTAGAGCTTCACTCACGAACAATTTATTATTTTCCCTGTGGCAGTATTGTAAAATAACAAACTATTTTAAAAAGAGTCTTGATCTTTGTTAAGACTGTGTTAGCCTCCATCATTATCTTGTCAACTATAAACAGAAACTGTGGCTGCTCAGTGTATGGCCATAGTTCTGGAGCTAGCATTGACTCAACACCTGTCACACGCACCTATGGTTTGGTTTGTATTTAGAAGAGTGATTTGCTTGTTCAGAAATTATAAAATTGGTTTCCATGTAATATATTTATATCAGATAAACACATAAATATAATGGAGATTTTCCTCTGGGAAACAGATAATGACCAGATGTCCACACTGATGCTTTATGAAATCTGCTGCTGCTCTGTTCATGAACTTTATGATACACCTGAAGACATTGACAAAAACAAAGAGAGTAATTCTTCATTCTTGTCCTTACATGAAATCTCAGATGATAGCTGCTTCTTAGAGGGGTCTTAAGCATAGATTTCAGTTTTCGTCTTCAATGTGTATTCCCCCTTGTTAGGAGAGTTGTTTGGAGGCAGAGGAAATGATATTACCAGTAAACTGCTTGTACGTAGTCCTGTGCCTGAGGCTTAGACATTGCAACAAAAAGACTGCAGTCATTATGTATGTAAGCTAAAGGCATGGAAGGGATTGACTTGTCTGAAAATTAGAGCAAGACTGAGATTGTGATAATGAGTTATGGAAACAGAGGCAGAAAAAGAAGGCAGAGATGACTGAGAACAGAAGTTTGTCATTGCTTGCTAAAATTCATTACAAAGGGAATTTAAGACAGTTTCAGGCTTCCTAACTTCTGTTTGGTGATCCTTTTATATCCATTACCCAGTAAGCTTGTTATGATCTGTACTTGGTTCATAAGCTGCCACCTTTTAAAGGCAGCTCTTTTGGCTATTCTTCTCTAGTCTTTTGCTACTTTGAAGTTAGACTATTGCACCGAGCTGATACAGGCAGTAGTCAGAGACTGAAACTGATAATGAATGCAGCAGTCAATTTATTGAGCCATTGAATTGTGGGAGGCAGGCAGCATCCCATCTTCTAAGGTCTGCACTGGCTGCTTAATTGCTTCCAGAACCTGTTTAGGATGTTATAAATCCTAATAAAGCCTACAAAATATTGTATTATCCAATGTCATATTACCACAGCTGCTGCCAGCAGAGAAAATACTGATTTCTTTGCACTCTCCCCTCCCTTTCACCTTCTCTTTTCCTTTATCTCTGTACACATACATGTAATCAGATGTGTTCTCTATAAATGCTCTAGGACTGTTAACATTACCTCTAGCACCACTTGAGTCTGAAACTACTTGAGTACAATAATCTTCAGTTTCACGTTGCAAAATAAATCATTTTGAAAGGGCAGAAAAAAAGTGTTGGAAATTTTACATCCTACAAAGATGAGAGATTGGAAAGGAGCATCTGTACATCTCCTGTTTGCTGAGTTTCCAATGAAGTTAATGTTGATGTTATTTTATGAATTGTGTTATTAATAGTTACGCTACGTAGAGCTTTGGATAAGTGCGTATTATTATTTATATTAAGTGAACATACCTTAAATTCTAGTTATAATGGCAATGTATGATGCCATTTGTCCTAAAGTATTTCCCTTGAGCTCTAGTCCCAGTGGAATAAATTCTAATATTTGAGAAAGAAAATAATGTTAAATGTAAGTTTTATAGCTTGTACTAAATTATAATTGCCAGTCATGTACCACTTCTGGGGAAAAAATACAGAGGATTTTATATTTGAATTTCCCTAGTTGAATGTATTAGGCCCAGGAACTATGTGCATATTAAACAAATGACATATGTAATGAGAATCATTCACTGTTCTTTTTAATAGAAAATATTTTTACAGACCACGGAAATACTTAATAGTAGAATACATTATATTTAAAAACAGAAAGTTATTATGACGATTACAACATAAGACATATCCAAAAGAAGGACCATGGCACTAGACAAAATTTTCGTTCTCATTCATTCTACACATTAACATTCCTTTACTGTTGTTTGATGGTATATATATTTTATATATGTATTTTATATATTTTATAACAATATTACATTAAATGAGCAATGAAAATTACAAATATAAAAAGTTAACGTTGCTTCTTACAGGTTAACTTATTTCTTATGTCAAGGTTTTTGTAGAACAGAGATGACAATTTTCACAGTGATATGCACCTCACCTAATACTAGTCCTTAGAAATTAGTGACCTGCTCTAAGTAAGATGTCTAGATGTCCTCTACAGTTAATGGAAAAGATGAGGAATTTCAGCAGGCTCACTTGACACATATTTTAACACCTGAAATTATGTAGAATGAATTTATATTTCTGTATTGATATTTATGGCTATAAAAAACTTTGCATGTGTTAATAAATTTTGTTGTTGCAACATAGCAGCCGTTTTATGACGATACATCTACCTAACTGAGGAAATAGTTTTAGATTAAGTTGCATTTGGACTGTATTCTAGTCTGTCAAAAACCTGGAAATTCCTTCAGCAAGGTCTTATTTTTGTATTTTGATTGTTTCAGTGTCCTTATGAGGTTTCCACTAGTGTTCTTAATGTGATTTGAAGGGTAAGGATTAAAAGCCAGATTTGAAAGCCATATTTATTATTTGCTTTTTTCTTTTTTTTAGCAAACAATGACCAGCAAAAGATAGTATTTGTGTTTACATAATTTATAGGAAAGATTACAAAAAAAAAACACAATTCTATAATTTCTACTTGCCTGTAAAATGTTTTTTAAGAAGTATCATAATGGAAAGGAATATCATAAGAGTTACAAACACAATTGGATACAGCACAAGGAAAATGTATCTAGAAAGGAATACTGAGTATGATGGTTTGTCTTTAGTGTGTTGAAATTACTTTCTTCCAGTTCTTGTTTAGATATGCTTTAATATTACCAGTCTCAGTGCTGCAGCCCGAGTGCAACCAAAAATGCACAGTAATGGTGAGGCATAAATATTTTTTCAGGAGTTACAGATGGGTGATCATAAGCAAATATTTCAAATAGATTGGAGTTACTAAACTTTCCAAGACTTAGATATTTTAAAAATAGAATGAAGTTGTAATTATAATAGTGAGCAATAAGCATGTATAATTTTCTGTGCCTCATTTACTGTGAATAGATAAGAAGGTAGCAGAATATTGGAGGTATCATATCATACTGATTTTTTACAGCTGTCAGCTGCTCTTCAAAGGACAGTGTGTGTACATTCCATTGTAACAGTGATGGAAACATGATATAATGATGCAAAAACATTTTACATTATGTCAGAGTTCTGAAGAAAACAGACATAAAAAATGGAATACTTACCTTCAGTTAGTAATGCACCTTTCTATAACATGTTTTGCTAGCATACAAAACATGTAAGTATGAAATGTTATAGTAGACAGAGTACAGGAAATGTCTAAATAATGGTTAATTGTAATTAACAACAGGACAGCGTGTTCTGCTTCTGAATCTACCACGTAACATTCTCTTTTGTGGACTTGTTTAAAAAATTACAGTATTGAAAGAATTTAATTCCAAATTGGACATGAGAAACATCATGGACCCAAACTGAATTCTTAGTTTTATAACAAATATGCTGATTCAGCTGCTAAATTTCAAATATGGTTATAAATTATGCAGGTATACTCTGGTTTCTACTGTTTAGCTATGTAACAAAATTCTTATGGAAAGAAATACAATTATTTGAAATTGCACCATTAGAACAGCTTCCAAATATATCTCCAGCTGTGGAGTTCTTTGTTATGGAAACATACATTTTGTTATGTGTATTGCTGACTATGCTTTAAAAGCAAAATGTAATGGTTGATTTCTTATTTGAGCATAAAACTTATTTTGAACTTTTAAAAGATACAGCTATGTGTTGGGTAAGTAGTTATGCTTAAAACTCAAATTGTGGCATGGGAAAATACTTTTTTCAATGTAGGAGATGCCTTTCAATGTCTTCAGGGGAAGTTAAATGATTTTACTGACATCAAAAGAATGTAATTAAACACCTATGGTGGCTAAACAAAATAACAGCAAGTAGAGGCTTCTTCACATTACATTAGGTAACTATACTCTCACAAATGGGTTGGGCATTTCCTCTGACAGCTCATATATGAAATTTGATTTGAATTAATTAAAATTTGTGGTGAAAATAGCATGTACATATATTCCACATCAGAAAAAATGAAAATAATTAACAATTTACCTCTAAGTGTGGGCTTGCTACTTTGAGCAGCTTTCTAGTATAAAAGGTGTTGCCTGTCTACTAAGAAGTGTACTGTAATTGAAAACATAAATAAAAATATAGAAGAGAACGTCACATGGCTAACCACTACAAAAGCCTGCTAGACAAGAAACCTCTGTATAGCATTTAGGTAGAGAAGAGCTTTAGGAGCCAAAATTTGTTTGCCTAAAATTTTGGGGCCTGAAATTTTGATTCCTCAACTAATAATAGGTGTATCTTCCATCTTTACCCTATTTGATCCTCTAATAACCATGCTCCATATGTCTTTTAATTTCTACTTTGCCTCTAAATGAACCCTCATGCAGAAATCCACTCTGTGGGTGCGTAAAAATGGGATGTGAGATGCATCGACTTCTCCTTAGCACTCCCGGTTATTTATAGAGAAGAACTATGTGTAAAACAAATCGTTTAGATGTCCAGCTTTTAGATGGCTGAAGTTACCTAAGACTAGCACTGCTTTAATATGATATGAAAATGTACATCTTGTCTACAACAATTACTTGATCAGGTAGCAATTGCCACAGGTTAACGAAGACCCCTCTTTTTCTGTATTAGCATGATACCTTCCTTAGAGAGATAATAAAATTTCATCTAATACATTTTTTATTTTCCAGTCTTTATGCCTCAGATATTTTTCCCTTATTAAGTCCCCAGGACCCCATAAGAATGTAAGACTTTCACAATTTTCTGCCTCTGACAATGGCCAGGAGAAAGTATTTACAGAAAAACTATATATGCCTTCCTCCCCCTCTCCCCTTCCAAGGCATTTACCAGCAAGTAGGTTAGGGATTTCCATTTAGCTGAGTCAGAGGGTTCTGATGAAGTAAAAATTATTTTGTCTTGCATAACAAAACGTGTTACCTAGTACTGTTTGATGAGATTCAGAATGAAACCTATTCCTCGGGGTTTTTTAATGCTTTGAGAACAATGCAGATATGTAGATCTGTATCTGCTCTACACTAAAGACAATGCACTCTTTATTTCCCACAAGTGAAAGCAGTGGTTTATATATTTTTCCATGAAGTAGAGGCAAAGGTATAAATATAAGAGGGTGACTGAAAAGAAGATTCATGTTGTGAAACAGAGGGAGAGAACATTAACCAAGATATTCATGCGCATTTAGAAAGTGTTGAGGGTGTGCTGTTGTGCATGCTGTGACAAAGACATACCTTCTTGCATCTTTCTTATGTTACAACATAACCTATGGATTTCACCTATATGGTATACCAACATCCCCTTCAGTTTATTCCCATGGTACATACAGAAAACATATACTGAGTGTAGGCTTTGAATAGCAAAGCCAAAGGCTGGGGAATTAATGACTACTATAGTAGTGTATTGCAGCCAAAATCCTGTAAAATTGCGGGCCAAGTCCTACCAGAAGTCTCCATTTCAACTGGCAGACTACTTAACAGGAAAAGTTTTACGCTTCAATTGTATTCAGCAAGTTCTGTCTGGATTATGCTAATGGGAGAGCACAAGCCTATCTCACTTTTAATACCAACTTCAAAATGAGATTGCTAGTGCGATTGGTTTTATGGGAAGAGTCACAAGCCCAGAGGCATATTACTGAGAGTATTTATGGCAAGGAGTCACGAATTCTGACATGAAAGCAAAGGAATCCTCATTGGAATGAATATTTAAAGTCACTTTAACATGTCAACATTAACATCACATTGAAAAGGTCAGTATTATGGGAATAACAATCTTTCAGGTGTTAGCTTTGGATGTTATCAAAAGGCGTGCATGCTCAGACATTTTTCTGATCAATGAAAAGAAGACTGAGCAGAAAGCTTATAGCCAAGCAAAAGTGACATTGTGGAGAACAGGCAGTTGTTCTGTCTTTTTAAATTATGATTTACTCTCTAAATCCTGAAAACAAATTTTTTTAGTAGCTCAGAGAAGTGAATCTGGGTCATCTGGGCCCTCATAATGTCAGCAGAAAAAAAATGTGTCTATAACGTTCAGTGCAAGAGAATATTGTATGTGCTACATTCAATATCGGCCAACCTGTGGCTTACAGGACATGGAAAATAGGCTTCAGATAAGTTACATAATTATGAAAGAACTGTCCTAGGACTGAGAAACCAAGCAGTTTGTGTCAACAGAGTATTCCTCATCCTATATTACCCTAGCTCTGACAAGGTATTATCACAACTGATAAATGTTACTTTGTGACTCCACCACAGCTTGCTATTGGCAATTTACACAGTTTTTAAGTTTTCAAATGATTGTTTGACAAAGGCCTGCTACGCACAATAGTGATTTTATAATGTAGAGAATAGCCTATCTGCTATACAAAACAAACAACAAAGAGGAAGGCTGGAAAAGGCATTCACATATTTATTGAACTTGTGTTATTGTAGATAATCTACTCATGACAAGAACTGGAGGTCTCACATGGCTAATTGTAAAACATCCTCAAAATTTCTAAACATCTTTGTTTTCTAGAAATCTAAACCTAAAGCATGATCATAACAATCCCAGTGGAATGCTGACATAAGCCTCATTCTGACCGACAGAGGGAATTGCAAAAAGAATTAAAAATAAGTACTGGCAGAGTGATAAGTGATCTTATCATAGGAATGGAAATAATTCAGGCTGGATGTGACCTCAGGGGATCTTTAGTCCAACTCTGTGATCAGACCAAGCTGCTCAGGTCTTCATCCAGTCAGACAAACCTCTAAGGACAGAGATTACCTAACCTCTCTGAGCTCCCTCTTCCAATGCTTGGTTAGTGTTATAGTGGGGTGGTTTTTTACCTTATGTAAAGTTGGCATGTCAATTTTCCTTGTTCTTCTGTCACGCATCTCAGTAGAGAGTCTGACTTCATCTTGTTGATAACCTTCCCTTAGGTATTAGAAAGCTGCTATTAAGTCCACACAAAGCCGCCTTGTCTTCACGCCAAGCAAGCTCTTCCCTCAGCCTCTTCCTTCACCTGTCATTGTGTTCCAGTGAATCACATTTACAATATGCATATAGAATAGAATACATAAAAGGAAATTTACTTGTAATGATTTAAAGAGACCCTATCATAAAGCAAAAAAAACACTTATAGCTAAATCAAGATAGTAGGAAGAATTTAGCAAGATATGAATGACATTTGGATACTACTTAAAAACATTTTACTAGATACCATCAAGCTTGTTATCACACCATTAGGAAGACTATTCTTAGCAAAAACAAAGAAAGAAGTAAACTAAACAAAAACCTTCAGCATTTATAGAGGAAATGAAGAAATGAACAAAGATACTCGTAAGTGGAAGATGGAAGAAGCGAAGGCTACTAAACATCAACTTGAAACTAGGAAGCACGGGAAACATAAGATAAAAGGTGCAAAGAGAAATATATGGCAGAAAGTATAAAGGAAAATAAGTTTATGATGCATAGTAGGAAAGAAAGAATTTGTAAGAAGTTATCATTTGTTTTCTTATTAAATAGATACTGGAAAAAATTGTCAGTAAAACATTCAAGAGATTGGTCTGTTGAATAACTGTTGAAGAGCTAAGCTAAATGATCTGGGTATTTACAGGCCTGTCAATCCAGCTTTGATTAAAGGCAAAATAGAGAGTGCTTAATACTGGACATTATTGATAAAACATTGAAAGGGGGTAACCTAATTAATGTCAGACAGAATTGATTTATAAAGAATGACAGTTGTATACCTTGATATCTTTTCCTTACGAGGTTAAAAACATAGTTTGTAAAGGTGTTGATGCATTTTTGTAGACATTTATGAAGAGCTATGGTACTGCACTACATTTTCGTTAAGTGAATTAGTGTTAGAGCAACACTAAGAATTCATTGGCTTACAAATTACAGACCTGCAATTGCAGGCATTTCTAATGAGGTCTTGCATGAGCTTATTCTTAGTTTAACACTTTCAACATACTTTATCAATGATATGAAATCACCACTGACAAAGTTGCAACTGTGACAATAGTAAACACTTAGGAAGACGAATCAGTTATATAGAACGATTTAGATCACTTAAGTTGGATGCTATCAAAATGTATGAGTGAAATACAACCAAGTATGAGGTTGTGCTCCTGGATAAAAAGGCCATGTGCTAGAGGTACCAGGTGAGAGCATATTCACCCAATATAGAGCTCAGAGGCTTAAACCGATCCAGGGCCACCCTGAAAGCACATACTCAGAGTACCAAAAAGAGCTCAGGCAGCCACTGGATATAAAAATAGTGGAATATGCTGTAAAGAGAAGCAAGACTCTTTTATATCACTCCTCTTGGCATTGCTTCACTGGAATAGTGCAATATGATTCAAAAAAGAAGTTGAAAACTTAGAAACTGAGAAAAAACTGTGACAAGTCTAAACTAATACAGGTTTTATCTCTTATTAGAGAAGACAAAAAGATGATGTAGTAGCATAGTGTTTCCTGGAGATAATCTCCTCATGACAAATCTGTTCATGCTCTTCATTCCAATAGACAAAGTGATATCTAAAAGCAAGAATGGAATAAAAATTATAGACAAATGTCAGTTAAAAATAATAGACAAATGTCAGTAGTGAAGAAAATTTGCCACAGAGAAACTTTTAAATTGAGGTTGCATGTGATTGAAAGAGATGCTGTAGCTCATCCATAGCTTTTGGACTGGATGCAGTAACTGACTCAGGTCTAAGTCTCACAACTTTTCATGTGAGACAGGTTAAAGATGAACATAGGAGTCTTTCATAGCCTTAAAATCAATTAAGTATGGTAATGCAAGGTGATAACTCCATATGGTCAATTCATTAAGATGAAGACATTGATTAGTATTGTTTGTGGAAGGAACGCTCTTTACTGTTCCATGGGCAATTGAAGTAGCTTTCTGGCGTAAGTTTTGATATTGGTTGCTAAGTGTTAGAATAAGCTTAACAAATAGCAAAGCAGTGAATACTGTGCCTATGTTGCCTATCGCTAAGCTCAGTAACTTCTCTGTTACTGTTACCTACTTGCTGTATCAAGCAGGCTGATATATGAATTTTTTTTGGAGGTTACATTTGGCACATACTGATTTGATTATACAAACATAGTCTTGTTGACAGGTTAAGTATCATGATTTTGGTGTGAATGATCGGAAGAACGAATAATATAGATTTTGAAACTTCCTATAAAATAAGGATTTTTTTAAATGAAGAATGTTCATGTTTTCTGGCTTGTTTGATTTTGAAAGATTCCATCATTTTTTCTTGTAATTGTTCTTTGTAACTGAAATTTCTTATTCACTAAGAGCTAATTAATTATATTTTGTAAAGTGAGTTCCTAAAAGTATTTGCTTTGAAGGTGGCTGCTGCCTCCCGTTGTTTTAGAATGAGGTTAAGCTTCTCTTCAAGTAAGAGCCTGAAAACGTAAAAGTAGTCCTTGGTGTGTTTAGTTTAAATGAATGTAAAAAGATGTGTGAACGAAGATGCAAAATAACATATGAAAGAGGGTAACAGAACGTAAGGCTAAGAGTGCAGAAAACACTTTCCACAGTGCTAAAGCAGAATTATACCAGTTAGTTTTTCCAGCAAAAGTTAAATAAGCTAAAAAGGTAAAACAGAACACTGCTGAAGACCAGTTACAGTCACTAGTGCACTCCATAGATTAAAATGCCTATTACAGTGTGGAATCTTTAAAATAAGACTGATTTTTCTGTAAGGAATGTGCTTGCTCAATATGAATTTGTTTAAGAAGACTGAAATATTAGTCATTGGTTATAATCAAATAATACCTTGCTGTGCTACAAACATTTTTGCTTCCTATTGAATCAGGTCAGAGTTGTGCTTATCTTTTCTAAGGCAGACTTGTATTTCCTTAAATATGGTGTATTAAGCATGCTGGGCAACAGATAGCAAATGTGCTTTATAGCCCCGAACCATTTTGCTTTCTCTTAGAGTCTCTTTGTGTCTGTATTACCCTACTTTGTAAAAATTAAACTTCTGCTAAGGAATTATTATATGATTTTGGACCATTGCCAGTGATCTGAAGAATGACAGAATTTGATTATAGGAAAGTGAAATAAAATTCAGGGCATCAAGAGAGCTGATATGTTAAAAGCAGAAAACAATATAGGGTATAAGGATTTGGATTACATGAATAATATCATTAAAGGAAAGCTAGTTTAGTGACACACATGTTATCTGGAAAATTATTTTATTTGTATATGTGATTAAGTGCTCCCAGGTGAGTGTCCAGGTAGTTCAGGGAATGATATGCTATATTTGTGACCTGACTTATATCACCCTTCAGAAGGATGTTGCCTAATGGATGTATGTATACAAAGAAATTTAATAATTTGTTATTTACTGCTTCGTGGCTAGTGCTTGAACTGAATATGTGATGATAAGAATTGCTGGTGTTTGGCTGTATGCTTAATGTATGGATAATAGCCAGTTAAGAAGAGCATGATAAAAATGTGAAAGCAGGTAGCAACCACTAGAAGAATGTGTGGCACAGTATAATGGGAATAACAAAGTACTTGCCTGGGGAAGCAGAATGTTTTAATCTTTGTATTCCAGTTGCTGCGTGAGTCAGACACCATATTTTACCGTTTGATAACCAATACGAGTGTTATGCTTGCTACCTCTCATACACTTTAGTTAAGAACCTCAGTACAATCGAGTCCTGTGGCTAGGCAAGCCTTAGCAAGTATGAGCTGCTGAAGAACAGCTAGAAACAGACTCATTGGCAGTAAATTACTAACTGTACTTTGCAATGCCTAAAGGACACTGGAGCTCCTTGAGTGCCCAGACTGGTCAGTGTACAAAGTACACCTGCTGTACATAAATGAAAGCTACCTACTCTTTTCTAGGACTTCTCAACAGGGAAGTCTTCCATTCTCAGGGAAGTGTTTTATTAGAAGAGTATTTTAAAAACTACTCTTGGTCTCTTGCCTGAAACATATTCAGTATTGGTCTAAAATGTATCGATGATTATGCATCTTCATACGATGATTTTGAAAGGGTCTAAAACTTACTACCCTGTGTCAACACCAACCAGTCAATGCATTTCAAGCTGATGTTGTGTTTAACCCCAATTCAGCTATTCCTTCTATGTGTCATATCCTTTGCACATTGGAGTTGGACCAAGAGCATTTTTGTGTTTACCTTCTAAAATATCAGTGCCTTTTCTGTAGCTATAGTCCTCTTCTAGCCGTACAAACAATCCTCTTGAAGATAAAAGTTTCTCAGAGATTATAAATGTTTACTTTTGTAGTATAACTTCCTCCCTACGAAATAAGCTCCAAATCAAAATGACTATCAAATACAAGATCTTTTTTTTTTTTATGCCAATATAACTTACCTAAGTTGGGTGGGTGAAAGTGCCTGAGTCTAGTTAAAAATTATTATCCCGTAGCTGCTACTTACATTGTATATGACTTGACAACAGACATTTTCTTTATAAATGCTCTCATCAGAACAGCACTCTGTGTATCAAAGGATATATCAGACCTATTGATTTTTGCCAAGGAATTTTCTTATTTACCAAAATCTGCTTGAAGAAAAATATTGGCTTCTGTTATCAAAGCACTCTTCCATTTTTCAATTCTTAGATATTCACAACTCAAGAGACCTCTGATTTATGCAATCCCGTGCAGCAAATTTGCAACATAGTTTCTGAACATGATCATTTAGGTGCCTATTTAGATTAGCTTTTCATTATTTTGTTTCTGAATTCCTATGCACTTGAGCAATAGTAATTCAAACAGTTGTAAATCTTCTAGACCATTATAACCAAAACTAAGAACCTTACCAGTAATTCAGCTTAATAAAAGTGTACTGAAAAGATGCTGTTTTTCTTAGGAGAACATCACAGCTGCATCCAATATATATTCTTGTTCAACCATGCTTTTTTTCTCCAACTTGGATAATTTGTCACAGTTGCTGAAATGACTATAAACAGCATCTTAAAAGCTAAGTGAATTAGTTAAGGTACTATGTAATGTATTTTTGACTCAACAAACTTAATTTGTCTAAATTATTATTTTCACTTTATTGTTTATAACTTATCAGTTGTGGCTTTTACAAGCTGTCAGTTTGTACTGTGGTTGCAAGCAGAGAAATTTTGTTGCATCGTATAAATTCTGAAAAGTTGTTAAGCAGTAACAAGCCACTCATTTACATGTTTGCATACAAAATAGGAATGTAAGCACTCACCCTCTTATAGGCATGCATTTTGATGAACTTTTAAATTCCACTTTGTATTGATACGTATGTGAGTTAGTGCAATGTATATGCAGTAATGACTAGAAACTGCCTATTTGTGCACATTACTACTATACCTGTTTAAATGCAATAAATGGTGCACTTCTGTGAGACTTTGGTTTCACTAGTTAAGTTCTGAAAAAGCCATCTTGAGTACCTTCCAAAAGAAATAGGAAAAAATAAAACCACAGAACTTCATGTCATCATCTGAAACCCAGACCCTAAAATGGATTAATGTGCTTTTTCCCCACTTGCTTTGCACCTTCTGTTTTCAGTGCATGTCATGCGTATTTATTTGAATGGGATTTTCACCTTGAAATGTCCTTCAGCAGCTGTAGCTTGAGCCCTACTAATCAAAACCATTGTACCTGGAAAATATCATATAGTAGTGTGGTGCGTTGACCTCGGCTGGCAGTCAGACAACCACCCAGCCACTCTGTCACTCACCATACTCAGGGCAGGGGGAGAAAATAAGATGCAAAAGCTTATGGGTCAGGATAAAGACAGGGAAATCACGTACCAATTATCATCGTGGGCATAACAGACTCTACTTGGGAAGAATTAATTTAATTTAATTTATTGTCAATTAAAAATAGAGTAGGAAGATGAGAAATTAAAGAAACTAAACCACTTTCCCCCACCTCTTTTTTTGGCTTCCTTTTTGACTCCTTTACCCAGCCCACCACCCTGAGCAATGCATGGGGATGGAGAATGGGGCCTTGCAATCAATCCATAACAGTTCCTCTTTGCCGCTCCTTCCTCCTCACACTTTTTTGCTGCTCGTGCATGAGTCCTCCACAGGCTGCAGTCCTTCAGGATAAGCCTTCTCCAGTGTGGGCTCATCTCCACAGGCCACGGTTTCTTCAGGGCATTCACCTGCTCTGATGTAGGGACCTCCACAGGCTGCAGGCAAACTCCTGTTCTACCATGGTCCTCTCCATGGACAACAGGCAAATCTCTGCTCCAGCACTTGGGGCACCTCCTCTCTTTCTCCTCAGACCTTAGTGTTTGCAGGATTGCTTCTCACACATTTTTTCCTCAATCCCACTTCCTATGTGGTATTGTGTTTTTTCTTAAATATGTTTTCTCAGAGGTGCCACCAGCTTGGCTGATGGGCTCAGCTGTGTCCTACGAAGGATTGGTTTTGGACCTGGCTGGACCCAGCTGTGTGTGGCATGGGGTAGATGAAAGCCCTGGCTTTTCACACACAGGCCGCTTGCTGCAGCTCTGTTGCTGCCAACACTTTCACACCTACAACCAATGCAAATAATACATTAAAAATATTCACCCAGCGCAAATCATAAATAGGGTCACATAGCAACTTGCAAAAAAAATATTTTTATGTTCAATCAGAAGAAATGTCACTCTAATATCTAATCCTTTATTAATTTCAGAATATAATCTACACTCTATTTTCATGTATTTTAATTATGTTAAATGTTATTGAAATACGGTTTCATTTAGTGATAATAATGCAAATGGATTTGTGTTCTCTATGGGAAATATTAAATTGCCTCAGTTAAATGTGTCTGTGATAACATTACACAACATCCCAAAGGAGCCAGAAGCAATGTAAGAAACGATGGCTAAAAACTTGGTTGGCTTAATCTGTTTTCACCGAGACTATTATTAATTAAATGTTACTAATACTTTTGTGAGTTACAGAAATGACCTTAGAAAATTTCTGTTAATCCTTCTAGACATCATGATCTCAGTAAGAAAATTCTATTTATCGTTTTAAGAAAATAAAATGGAGGATAGAATGGGAAAAAAGTCTTAACTATTTTGCTTTAAAAACAATTTATATATTTATATCCAGAGTCAACTTTTGCATGTTTGTTTACATGTATATGTCTTATGTCTTATTTAAATTATTCTTTTTCTATCTGATCAGAATAATGGATGCATGAAAAGGTATGATTTGTCCTCATTACTTCTAAGTGAAACATGTAGTTCACAGAAGCTGCTTTTCTTCTATTATTATTAGGATTTGCTTTCTAGAAACAAAAATGACTGCCCTGGTTATGCTTATAAATACACAGTGCATTATGAAATAAATCTCTGTATTTGTTTTTCTCATTGGAAATACTTTTCAGAACAATTATTAGCTTATTTATTCACTAAATGTTTTAAATATCTCTCATCTCTCCTGTTTTAGTAGCTAGCTTTTGAGCATGCTATTAATATCCTGAAGGGTCTGTTATAGGACCAGAGTAGACACTGCTTGCTTTTTCCCTTGTTACTTAAAGAAATTCAGAAGTGACATTTTTTGCTGTACAGCCATAATAACTATTTCGTTGGCATAGACAGTGATAAAAAATAGTATAAAATCTCACTGTAACTGCTATATGACTTCTCAACAGAAATTAGAAGCACTTCCCTGAAATTTGAATTGCTTTCAGTTTGCGTATATAAGTGCAAACATGCCAAAGGAGAGGAGGAGAAAGCACGTATTATCATATCAAAAACATGGTTTAGACACATATGTAAGTGGGGTCCCTGAATGATGTTCTAAAGCATACAGGAGCCAAAAGATTTGATGCTGGCATTTCATTGTAGGGAGACTTTGACTAGAAAAATGCACCAGGTCTTGTAATTTTAATGCTAGTGAATGTAAATAAACTAGAAGCTTCCAAGAAGGTCGACACAAAATATTCAAAGGATGAGAAAACATTCCAGATATGGAAGTCCAAGCTCAATTTAGTGGTTTTATTACAAAAAATGTTAAGGTTTGATCAGAAATTAAGCAACAGGGCTTTTCAATTAATAAAATGAAGTTACAACAGTGTCTATAGGTTAACACTAAGCAGAGAGATTCTAGAAATAACATACGTGTCTTTCACCACCACTATGATCAACTGAGGAAGGGTCCAAATTATAAAGCTCCTTCATCACTAAATATTTCTTAATCAATGTAAAATATTACAGAATCATAGAATAATAGAATGGTTTGTGTTGAAAGGGACCCTAAAGATCATCTAGATCCAATCCCCCTGCCAGGGCAGGGACACTTTCCACTAGATCAGGTCGCTCAAAGCCTCATCCAACCTTGAACATTTCCAGGGATGGGTCATCCACAACTTCTCTGGGCAACCTTTTCCAGTGCCTCACCACCCTCAGAGTGAAGAATTTATTCCTTATATCTAGTCGAAACCTACCTTCTTTCAGTTTAAATACATTGCTTCTTGTCCCATCTCGGTCTGTAGATCTTTAGACCTTAAAATTTTTAGATTTTTAGATTTTGTCGTGGTTTAACCCCAGCTGGCAACTAGGCACCATACAGCAGTTCACTCATTCCCCCATGGTGGGATGGAGTAGAGAATCAGAGAAGTAAAAGTGGAAAAATTTGTGGACTGAAATAAAGGCTGTTTAATAGGTAAAGCAAAAGTCATGCACACAAGGAAGGAATTGATTCACTACTTCCCATCAGCAGGCAGGAGTTCGGCCATCTCCAGGAAAGCAGGGCTCTGTCACGTGTAGCAGTTACTTAAGAAGACAAATGCCATCCCTCCAAACATCCCCCCTTTCCTTTTTCTTTCCCCAGCTTTATCTCCTGAGCATGATGTCATATGGTATGGAATATCCCTTTGGTCAGTTGGGATCAGCTGTCTCAGCTGTGTCCCCTCCTGACTTCTTGTGCACCCCCAACCTACTTGTCAGTGGGGTGATGTGAGAAACAGAAAAGGCCTTGACTCTGTGTGAGCACTGCTCAGCAGTAACGAAACCATCCCTGTGTTATCAATACTGTTTTCAGCACAAATCCAAAACATACCCTTGTACTAGCTACTACAAGGAAAATTAACTCTATCCCAGCCAAAACCAGCATAGATTTTTTTCCTAAATTTGTGTGATTTAGTTCAGTACTGCATTATTCTGAAATGTCATATGGCCATGTAATGCAAGTTAGACCATGAAGCCCTTTTTCTGGTTTTACAGTCAATAGATCTATAGAGTTCACCTTTGAAATCTATGTAAATGCATAAAAGATTCTTCATAAAATCAGTTGATACTGTTAAAAGTGGACAGACTGAATACAATAAGGATCTTGCAACTAGTTCAAGTAGTATATATAGATGACTGCTTTTTCTTAAGTAAGAGTCACTGAGAATAATGAGGACCCAGACTTCTTCAGAAAAATTTGCAGCATTTTTAATATGAGGCGGAAATCACTATAAATCAGAAAATATATAATGAAACATTTGTGTTATTAAAGGCTAATGAGCATTTATTTGCAACGGGAGTAAAAACCCTACCCTATTATAGAATCATAGAATCATAGAATGGTTTGGGTTGGAAGGGACCTTAAAGATCATTTAGTTCCGACCCCCCTGCCATGCGCAGAGAAATCCTCCACTATACCAGGTTGCCCAAAACCTCATCCAACCTGGCCTTGAACACCTCCAGGGATGGGGCATCCACCACTTCTCTGGGCAACCTGTTCCACTGCCTCACCACCCTCAATGTAAAAAATTTCTTCCTTATATCTAATTGAAATCTCCCCTTTTTCAGTTTAAAGCTGTTGCCCCTTGTCCTATCACTACATGCCCTTGTAAAAAGTCCCTCTCCAGCTTTCCTGTAGGCCCCCTTTAGGTATTGGAAAGCTGCTATAAGATCATCCCGGAGCCTTCTCTTCTCCAGGCTGAACAGCCCCAACTCTTTCAGCCTGTCTTCATAGCAGAGGTGCTCCAGCCCTCGGATCATCTTCGTGGCCCTCCTCTGGACCTGCTCCAGTAGTTCCATGTCCTTCCTATGTTCGGGACTCCAGAGCTGAACACAGTATTCCAGGTGGGGTCTCACGAGAGCAGAGTAGAGGGGCAGAATCACTTCCCTTGACCTGCTGGCCACACTTCTTTTGATACAGCCCAGGATACGATGTGTTTTCTGGGCTGCCAGTGCACATTGCCGGCTCATGTTGAGCTTCTCATGAACCAACACTCCCAAGTCCTTTTCCTCCGTGCTGCTCTCAATCCATTCTCTGCCAAGCCTGTATTTGTGCTTGGCATTGTCCTGACCCACGTGCAGGACCTTGCACTTGGCCTTGTTGAACTTCATGAGGGACAAATTAGTCAGGCAGGATTTGCCCCTAGTGAAGCCATGTTGGGTGTCAACAATCACCTCCTATTTTCCATGTGCCTTAGCATAGTCGCCAGGAGGATCTGCTCCATGATCTTGCTGGGCACAGAGGTGAGACTGACTGGCCTGTAGTTCCCTGGGTCTTCTTTTTTCCCCTTTTTAAAAATGGGGACTATGTTCCCCCTATTCCAGTCAGTGTGGAACTTCACCAGACTGCCATGACTTCTTAAATATAATGGATAGAGGCTTAGCAACTTCATCTGCCCGTTCCCTCAGGACCTGCGGATGCACCTCATCAGGTCCCATGGACTTGTGCACCTTCAGGTTCTTTAGATGGTCTCGGACCTGATCTTCTCCTACAGTGGGTGGTTCTTCATTCTCCCAGTCCCTGCCTTTGCCTTCTGTGACTTGGGCTGTGCAGCTGGAGCTCTTTCCAGTGAAGACTGAGGCAAAGAAGTCACTGAGTACCTCAGCCTTCTCCATATCCCGGGTAGCCAGGTCCCCCGTTTCCTTCCGGAGAGAGCCTATGTTTTCCCTAGATCTCTTTTTATCACTGAAGTTTTTCTTGTTGCTCTTGATGTCCTTGGCCAGATTTAACTCTATCAGGGCTTTAGCTTTCCTAACCTGATCTCTGGTTGTTCGGACAATTGCTCTGTATTCTTCTCAGGCTACCTGTCCTTGCTTCCACCCTCTGTAGGCCTTCTTTTTGTGTCCGAGTTGGTGCAGGAGCTCCTCGTTCATCCATGCAGGCCTCCTGGTGTTTATGCCTGACTTTTTCTTTGTTGGGATGCACCGCTCCTGAGCTTGGAGGAGGTGATCCTTGAATATTAACTGGCTTTCTTGGGCCCCTCTTTCCTCCAGGGCTTCATCCCATTGTACTCTACCAAGGAGATCCCTGAAGAGGCCAAAGTCTGCTCTCCTGAAATCCAGGATAGTGAGCTTACTGTGCACCCTCCTTGCCTCCCTAAGAATCCAAACATTTCTATTCAGAAGCAGATAAACCGGCCTTCTGTATGAATAAAGGTAATGGAGATAGTTGAGATAAGCTTCAACTTTTGCATTCATATTGGTTACGTAATGATGAGAAGCTTATTTGTAAATTGAGAAGAAAATGATCATACTTTGCTTGAAAATAAATCTGATGCACTTCAAATGCCAAAGAATGATGGGTAGGTCTTTGGTATTTATAAGGAGAAATAAACATTGAAGTGAAGCTGAAAAGGATAAACAATTTTTGAGGGAAACTTCTTCCTAATATAAACATAGTAATATCCAGACTACTTGTTTACATTCACGATTCTCATACAGAGCAGGTATATAATTTCTGGAAACTAGTGGAACCATCATTTAGGCTTGATGATTGACTAAATTATTTTTATATGCTTTACAGGAACACAAATATACGTGTGTAACACAATATTTGAATTGCTGAATACTTCTACTAATGAATTTTATGTAGTTAGTGGGAAAGTAGGTAAACTCCTCCCATATTCTCTCTCCTTTGTCAAAATTCATTTAACCTGTGTACTTTTACAAAAATGAAAGATCTGTAAGCATCTGGCAATAGTTGTCATTGACAATTATTGTCTCTTCCTAATTTTTCTGAATCAAGACACAAACTCATTGTTTGCTTTTATCTTTCACTGGTCGTGCTAAATTTCCATTTATTTTCTTTACTGATAGCTGTGAATAGTAAAACTACAGAAAATCAGACAAGTGAAAAGGCTGACACTTTTGTAAAGATTAATCTATATTTAAATCTGTAGCTAGGTCAATAGCAACACAGTTCACAGGGATCTTCATAAGAATGATTACATCTGAAAGCTGAGTCTTAGTTTGGTCTTTCCAAACTATTAGCTCAGTTAACCATATTTATTGGGGAGGACTATAACTACCTGTTTCACAGAAGTTCAGGTATTCAGAACTAGCAGCCACAAAGAGCTGATATAAAAGGTGGTAGTGTAAATAAATGTTTCTGGATTCAGTATATCTAAGCTAATAACTCCAGAAAGAAGGCCATGCATTACCACAAACTAGCCCTCATGAAACGAATTAGTGTGGCTATGCTTCTCTCCAAGGCAAAATCTATAACTGGCTTTGCTGTATCCAGTATCAGCATCCATACAGAAAGCACGCAGTGGCTGAACCACTTTGAAATTGTTTTCTGCTTAATAAGAATAATCTTAAAAAACATCTGGAATATTTGTTGGACAGAATTATTAGTCATCTAAATATTTCCATCAGATCAGTGTTTTAAGTTATTTTTATGACTAGAACATATACTGAAGAGATGCAGACGCAGAAATGGGCATAGGGTTTTATGTGTCACCACAGTACATCTCCAGAGGTGAAATTTTATACTGCACTGACTGGTGAGAATCTGACAAGAATAAAAGTAGAGACTAAAATGCTGAAAGCTTCTTCTTCCTTCTCTCCATCACTGAAAAATCTTTACCACCTGTCACATTCTGGAAACTATTCCTACTCTATTTGCTGTGCTTCTTTGGTGCAGCTGAAGTTCCTCATCGTCATTTTCTAAAAGTTTCAGAGCTTTTGTTTCCTCTGTGATATTTTGCCTGAAGGTAGTATATTAGATTTGCGGTATGCCATGGTTTCCTTCACATGTTTCATTATGGTTGTTGCTTTTCTCTGCAGCAGCAGCCTATGTTTATAACTTAGCAGTTCAGTTTGTTTGCCCAACTCCCTTTGCATTCCTGGGACTTACAACTCACTGCAATATTAGTTCTTGTTGCCAGGGCACTTTGTATAACACTTGACTCTATTTTAATGTACACCTATTTTTGGAGCAGTGCAATGAACAGAGCTTCTCCGTAGTCGTTTATTTTGCTCAGACATTTATTTGGAAGATATTATTTCTGTTAGGGTATCCACAGATGACAGATTTGTCCATTCATTGGTAGTAGACCAAATATGGCCAAGACCAGATGCTCATGGCTTAAATGTGAGCACAGAAAGCCTTATACTCTGTGTGTTCGACTGGTCTCAGATAATCTGCATTGATAATACGTGTTCTCAGTTTCCTTTCTTTTACATTATGTTCAGTTGCTTGTCTGTGAGAGCAAGTTGGATGTAAGGTGCTACTACTAGTGAGAAAAGTACTCTAGTTCAGTGCCATGTTGTACCAACTTTGAACTAATGTGGCTAATATAGCTAATATTCACTAATATAAAATGGTGTTGCTCTGAGGGGCTAGCACAAAGCTGCTAATAAGCCTATGCTGTACACTTGTATAACCAGTATACTAATGCCTGCCTTTGGCTGAACTGTCTGATCTCTTCCGCACAGGCTATGCAGTCTCAAGTGAGGCTGCCCCAGGCTCTTTCGAGCAGAAAGTCATGAAATCTCTGGCTTCTTTAGCATGTATTACATTAACTGACAAATATAGCGTCTGTGTGCAGGCAGCCTGGGCTGGAGGCTAAGAGGCTGCTTATTCCAGCTGTGCTGTTTAAATAGGAGACAGGCATTCCCAACAAGGGAAACGGCAACCAAACGCCATCACCAGTTCAATGGAGGATTGTTGTCTCCTAGGAATCTTTTGTGTTGCCTATATTTGAAAAAGGCGTGGCTTTACATCTCAACTGAAGTGAGGTACCTCATCACAGACAGCAAGGCAGTCCATAGAAATGAGAATTGTGAGTCTTAAATGCACCGAGTGACAACACAACTATTACAGTGTCATGAATGATGCCTTTGTGGAAAGAATTTAATTCACGTTCATTAAAAGACGAAGTAAAATTACAGGTGGGTGTGGCAGGATTGAGAAGCTAATCTGTATTTTCACACCATTATAGTATGCCTAGATGTGCTTCTTCAAATTTTATACAAGTGGCACAATAAAACTCTTCAAGCATTCACCACTATTAAGTTTAACTTAATCATACAGTCAGAAATTCCCACTTCACTTTCTTTCACCTACTTCTTCTTTGTCTAGTGTTTTGTTCCTATTATCTCAGTTGATGCAAACCAGTATGTTAAAATATTTTTCTAAAAATGGAATACTTCTTCGTATCAACAGCAGTCGTTTACGGTGCAATTATATCCAGCTTTTCCTGTTGTTCAGCCCATAGACCCCTGTGTCTGGTTGACTTAACACAGTGCATTTCTACAGCTTCATAGGTTGACTGGTACTAAAAGGAAATGCAAAAATCAAAGAAACTGTTTCAATACATAAGGAACCTCTGAAGCTAGTTTTTCCCTAGGAGATTGAGGGTGGTATGGCGATGGAAAAAGTGTTGGTTCATACAGAATGGATATATCCTTCTGGATTTTGCTGTACAGCAATCGATCATATTATATAACTGGAAAAATAATTTTCAGGTTTAAATAATAACTTCTGGTGCCCACATCATAGATGTGGCTGAGAACATAATACCTGAACAGTAGCTCAGGAAAGCCTTATCCTGAAAAAGTGACAGA
The DNA here is from genome assembly GCF_009769465.1 of Tauraco erythrolophus. Classification (NCBI taxonomy): domain Eukaryota; kingdom Metazoa; phylum Chordata; class Aves; order Musophagiformes; family Musophagidae; genus Tauraco; species Tauraco erythrolophus. The sequence continues at coordinate 50,921,533 of NC_141468.1, forward strand.
GGCAAAAATATTTCTAGGCACATGAACATGATCAGTGTTACGAAACTGTTCCTTCAACAGCCATGCAAAGCAGAAAACAGGATTTTCACTTCTCAAATCCACTGTTTCATCTTGTACAACAGTGCTGGTAGCGTTCACTGTTCCTTCTTTTCAATGGGTGCATCTGATCACGGACTTCCATGTAGACGTGCTGAAAGGCATTTCTAAACCTTGGAAAGGGCAACATTGCTTTGAACAGTTATTTTCTTAAATGAAACGTAACTGTTAGCACAAAGCCCTCCAACAGTTTTGGAATGTATATTGTCACTACATATCTCTCTAGGGAGAGATGGGAAGATGCGCAATACCGCAAAGAGAATAATCATGAAAACAAAGAACGCGGTTAACCAATGTAACTTTCAAATAGATTTTTGTTCTTCTGAACAGATTTTATTTGGGTATCTGACTCAATTATCCTAGATGTAGACGAAAAAGTGGCATATTCTACTATCATACTTGATACTACAATAGCATAAAGGTTTTGGCAGCAGATAACTCATACTTTATCCGTCTTTGCATGTGGTAATACACCCAGAGCATGCCATTTGTCAGCATAATGACAATTCCTGTATTCTCTGACTGCCTAGAGGAAAAAGCTTAAATATAACACTGTTTCTGGCAAAGGGGCAGTCATCTAAAAAGCTTGAAACTTGAACCTCTTGGTAGTTTCACAATATCTGGGAGATCCGGTACAGTACGTTCCTGCAAAAGCCCTGCTTAAATCTGTGGCCAGTTTCTCCCAAGCTGTGATCAAGACAGAGAGTATGCGTAAGGTTTTTTTTTATTTAGATTCTACTGCAAGATATTAAAGGACTGAGGCAATCTGACAACTGATCATTATAAGAAAAGATAGTTAAAATAAAATGTTTGAAATCAGCTGGGCTCTGCAAACTGTCAGAACTTAATTCCTTTGTTAACACCACAGCACTGGAGACCAACTGGTCAGAGGAGGATACTGTGACATGTAGAAAGGAACAGACTGCTACGGTTTGCTTTTCTCCTTTCTAATTATTTTGAGTGTTATGGGTATGGAAAATCCAGAAACTTCAGACAAAGGTATGATTATGAAGCTGAAGGGCAACGTGCAATGAGCTACCTAGCCTTTTGTCTGTCCTTGGTGGAGCAATTTGAAATCCAAAGTAGGTCACGAGTCAATTCATTTTGCAGACTTGACCTTGTACTCAGTGGACATTTAATTCCATCACAAAACCACTGGATAATGTTATAAATACCAGTTTTGAAACAGCCCTTTTGGGACATTATCTTTATCTTGGCAACTGGTGTCTTCTGAAAAGGGACCAAAAGAGTTCAGCACAAAATCCCTTCTAAAATACTATTCTTCTCTTACATCATGTGCACTTGTATATTGATAGCTTGACAGTTGAATATTCCAATTACATTAATTTCTTAGATATCTGAAGACATATACATAAAATATGACTAGATACGCAAACAGGAGATGAAGACTGCCCTCTCAGCTCTACAGCTCGTTCTCGGTTTATGTAGTCATTGGTTTATTTGCTTTTTTTCTCCTTTCTTTTTTCTTTTTTCCTTCCTCTGTTATCTTCGCTGCTCTATCTGTCCCGCTACCGAGGCTTAGCAGCAGCCAATGAATAGCCTTTCTATGTGAATAGCATTAGAAAGAAGTCCACTATGAAGACTTCACACCAAATGGAAGAAGGACCTGGATTGAAGGATAGGATCTGACTGTTAAACTTTCTATTTGTGATCAAATACGATCAAATCCAGAACATTGAGGTATGGGGTTATTCCAAGGATGAACTGTTTCTTTTCCTTTACTTGTGTTGTTCTTATTGAGATAAAAAATGTAAACCATGTGCTTTGAGCTGAATTAGCGGTAACTGAAATTCTTGGCAGCTTTACAGACAAATAGAGTCATAGCCAACGTTTCATACCAACAAAGAATTTCATATCAAACTTCCTTGTATTCTTTCACATGTATTTGCTTTCCTTTGTATTTTCACAAATAAAATGTTGTAAGGTGGCACTTTGGAGTTGAAGGTGATGGTGTTCTTTTTTTTGTTCTACAGATGGATATGGATTGGAAATGAAGTGTGAGGTTATCTCCTTTAATGGGATCCCTAGAAGAGTCAAACTCAAATTTTAAAGCTCTTCAGAGTTCTTCTGTTAAAAAGACCATGCATATGAGATGCCTGGAGAGACAAATAAATGAATTCAATTTTTAAGTTTTCCATTGAAGCTATAGGTCTGATTTTACTTTTCTCAAGACCAAGGAAGTCTTCAATCCTAGGGGCTATTGAGGAGCAACCTGGACCTACAGGAGGATCAATGGGACTCTTCTGACTATTCCAGCAACTCAGGAGTGTGTGGACCATTTCAGCACTTCCACGTGGGAACTCAGGACCCCATCAAACCTACACTTGAAATGTCTGAGTAAGTTTCACCAAGAATCCACGTAGGGGTGGAGAGGACATCTGCACATACCAGGAACTCTGTGAAGAAAGAAGTTATAAGGAAAATAAGTTTAAAAAAAAAAAAGTTAGATAAGTTAAAATAAATATTTGACTACCCAAAGCAGTTCGGTACTTTCCATTAGATACAGGAAACCAATTCAGGCATTTTAATGAAGAAAAAGAAGCCTTCAGTAGACAAATACTGCTCATGTATTAATAATATACTTTAAGCTTTATCTTTTGGCCTGTAAATATTTTGCTTGACCACTGATCCTGTTGGCTTCCACTTTTCTCACCATCTCTTTTTACTATCTATGTGTTTTAATGAAAAATAGAATAAAGATTGTAATTTAGCAACTGATTTATCTTTGATGATTTAGATATCTAAAAGTTAAGTATAAAATGAGACTTACATAGTTGTTAAACTTTCCCTATAGCTGGCAGAGATAAATAGACACTTTCAAGTAGTGACTCAACCCTTTCAAACGTATGAGACAGGTGGAATTAATTGAACTTGATTTTTCTTTTTCTCTCTCTTCACTGCAGAGGGAGTCTAGATAACTAGTGTAGACCACTTGTCCATCTTTTAGACAGTGGAAACGAGGCAAAGGGAATGCCAATTCTTCTGCATGGCTTGAGTAACCCCCTCCACAGTACAGTCTTGAGCTGGTTGATGTCTCCAGTAGTTATTGCAACCTAAATAAAAGCATTATATTTAGCAATATTTTAATTGGAACAGAGTGAGAAACGTCTGTATTTTGTCTGCTGCTATGTAAGTATTTCATATCAGGCCACATATTAACGCTGAGAGAATTAGTATAATAACAGCTCAGATTCCAATATGTTAAATTATACTTAATATTACCCCTCCCTCCTCAAGAAAGAAGTGGTGACATCTGTGATCTTAAATGTTTTATTTTTTTATATATTTAGCCAATACCCACCATTTTTAGCAGAATGATCTTTTATGGTGTATTTTAATATTAAATATGGAAATGGAAATGGATTAACTCATGTAGCTAAATATTCTTGGAGCTAAATCTTACTTCATTCTTCCAGGAGGCTCTATTGCTGTTAAGATAAAAATGTGTATTGTGACAAAGCAACTGCAAAACAGCTGTGGAAAAGTGCGCTTGATCACAAAAATACTCATTCGCTAGGTAAATGAGCTGAAAACTGGTTTTGGGTTCCTGTCTTGGTAAAGAGAAAACAAAAAATCTGTTATTACAGTGCTGCCTGCATTTACTGCCTTTTTCTTCAAAGGGTCAAGAAATATTTCAGATACTAATTGACCTTATTTGCTTTAAGACAGTTAAGAATTGGGATCCTCTAACCAATGCCAAATTGGTAAAAAGAAATGAGGACAAACCCTAGACCACATACAAATACAGTAGCTGCACTGGTGGCGTTCCCTTTGATGTCAGTAGGTGTAAGCTCAGCAGCAGTCAATGGCAGTCTTGCTGGTCTAACATGGTGGTTGCTAGTTGCCTTTAGGGCAAAATCCATTACAGTAACTTCTTCTGCACACATTGCACAAGACATGTAAAAAAATTGAATGTTTTATTACACTATATGATATAGTTGAAAAACTGGGCAAGGCAGAAAGTGCATGATAGATGAAATAAAAGCTTCTGTTTTTTCTAATAAAATATATACTCCTGTATACTTATCAAATATGTATTCTTGACTCCTTTGCTCATTTCTAGTCTCAGACCTTAAGAATATGAATCTAGTATCATTGATCTTTGAACTTACTAAAAAATTCATGTTTACCTAAGACCTAATATAATGTGCAGCACAACAGTTTAATTGTAGCCATTACCAAGGAATAACTAGAGAACACCTGGTTGCTCTTCACGATACTCTGTTAACATTTCCCCAATTACTAGTATTCACAGAAACACTGCAAACTTCATTGACTTCTTTTAAAGCACTAGCAAGTCATGGGCCAAAGATGGGTTTATTAAAAATTATACAGGAAAATGTAATAATATGCTGAGAACAGTAACAGACTGTTATACTTCAAGGACCATTTCAGAGTCTGATCTCAAACACCAGAAGAGCCACAACTGTGGCAAGATTATTTCTGCGAAACTCCTTGGTAAACCCCACTGAATATACTCTTTATATAGCGACGTGATTATTTTGCTTTCTGTGGCTAAAGACAATTGTAATTTTGGCCAGTTCTGAATGAGTTAAAGAAAAGCCGCAATTGTAGTAATGAATTTCTAGATTATCCCTATGCACAAGGTTTATTGCGTTGCCAGTACTAAAATGTCATAGAATCATAGAATCACAGAACGGTTTGGGTTGAAAGGACCTTTAAAGATGATCTAGTTCCAAACCCTCTGACATGGGCAGGGCACACCTTCCACTAGGTCAGGTTGCTCAAAGCCTAATCTAGCCTGGCCTTGAACACTGCCAGGGATGGGGCATCCAAAACTTCTCTGGGCAACCTGTTCCACTGCCTCACAACCCTCATTGTAAAATATATCTTTCTTATATCTAATTGTAATCTACTCTCTTTCAGTTTAAAGCCATTACACCTTGTCCTATCACTATATGCCCTTGTAAAAAGACCCTCTCCAGCTTTCTTGTAGGCCCCCTTTAGGTACTGGAAGACTGCTAGAAGGACTTCCTGAAATCCTCTCTTCTCTAGGCTGAACAACCCCAACTCTCTCTGCTTGTCTTCATAGCAGAGGTGCTCCAGCCCTTGGATCACCTTCATGGCCCTCCTCTGGACCCGCTGCAACAGGTCCATGTCCTTTTTATGTTGGGGTCCACAGACCTGAACACAGTCTACAGGAGCAGAGTAGAGGAGGAAATCACCTCCCTCGACCTGCCGACCACACTTCATTTGATGCAGCCCAGGATACGGTTGTCTTTCTGGGCTGCAAGCTCACATTACCGGCTTGTGTTGAACTTCCTGTCAACCAACACCCCCAAGTCCTTCTTCTTAGGGCTGCTCTCAATCCATTCTCCACCCACCCTGTACTTGTGCTTGGGATTGCCCTGACCCATGTGCAAGACCTTGCACTTGGCCTTGTGTAACTTCATGAGGTCTATTTCCAACCTCTCCTGCCATAGGCAGGGACACCTTCCACTAGATCAGGTATCCCAAAGCCTCATCCAACTTGGCCTCGAACACTTCTAAACATGGAGCATGCACAACTTCTCTAGGCAACCTTTTCCAGTGTCTCACCACCCTCATAGTAAAAAGCTTCTTCCTTACATACAGTCTAAATCTACCCTCTTTCAGTTTAAAACCATTGCCCTTTGTCCTGTCACTACAGGCCTTGGTAAAAAGTATCCCTCTATCTTTCTTATAAGCCCCCTTCATATATTGAAAGAACACAATAAGGTCTCCCCAGAGCCTTTTCTTCTCCAGGCTGAACGATCCCATCTGTCTCAACCTTTCTTCATAGTAGAGGTGTTCCAGCCGTCTGATCATTTTCATAGCCCTCCTCTGGACCTCTGGATCCATTTCTTTCTTGTACTGGAGACCTCGGAGCTGGACATACTACTCCAGGTGGGGTCTCATGAGAGCGGAAGTAGAGCAGGACAGTCACCTTCCTTGACCTGCTGTCCATATTTTTCTTTATGCAGCCCAGGATACAATCAGCTTTCTAGGCTGCAAGCACACATTGCTGGCTCATGTCCAATTTTCAATCAACCAGTATCCTCAAGTCCTTCTCTGCAGGGCTGCTCTCAATCAGTTCATCACCCAGTATCATTCCCCCCAGTTACTGGGGATTGCCCCAACCCAGGTGCAGGACCTTACACTTGGCCTTGTGGACCTTCATTTGGTTTGCATGAGCCCACTCCTCAAGCCTGTCAATATTGTCCTGGATAGCATCCTTTCCCTCAAGCATATCAGCTGCACCACTCAGCTTGATGTCATCCACAGACTTGCTGAGGATGGACTCAATCTCACCATCTATGTCAGATCTATCGTCTCTTGGTGAATGCAATTCTGGAGACATCCTTATGTGTTAAGTTTTCTGTGAAAAATCATGTCGGCTTCCATATTGTCAGTAATCAGAGTCTCATGATACCTATGACACACGTGGACCAATTTTAAGCACAACTTAGGAGCCTGCTAGGACAGCAGACTGTCAGGGATGCGGCTCATTCCTTGTCTTACACTAGAGGTAACGTGTCACTGGTCAGCCAGAGAGAGCAGAAGGAAGAGTGTGATGGTTCAGTGAACAGCAGAGAACATGTATCAGTTTTGGCTACAACTATATTGATGAGGCTGAGAAGACAGGAGGAGAGCAGAAAGAGAAGGATCAGACAACAACCATTTCTAGTGCCTACTTGTCCAGCAGAGACTCAGGTTCAAGTCCTTCCCTTCAAAGTTCCCTACCATTCAATTTTGCCTACATTGCTGACAAGTTTTCGGACAGCCTCGGCTTTAGGTAGAGGGTGCAAATGTAGGGGAGGTAGAATTTTAAGGGGACTTGTTACCAAGAGCAGGGAGCATGGTTGCCACCTACTGTTCATGGCAACTGAAGCATCCAGAAAGGTCACTACGGAGTCCTGTGAGCGGGCTGCAGAGAATGTGATATTCCTCTCTTCAAAAGGATAAGAAAAATGTGCCAACACATACGATCTGGGCTAGCTATCTAGATTTTGTAGAGCATCTGTGGAAAGCAGCAACTGTAATCACAATGTCTGTGCATCAAAGCAGACAAATCAGGATTTTTAATGCCTATTTTGGCAGCAATTTGAAGCTAAAGCCTATTGTTAAAGGAGACAGGAGAAATTTGAAAAAGACGGGAAGCAGCCAAAGGAAGTCTGAGGAAACGACAATAAAAGTTACTGAGGTATATTTTCTTCAAACAATTATATGTCAATAATTTTATTAGGCAGTTTGTTTATTGCTCAAGCAGTTTAGCTTAACTCACCCGGTTGTAGTTCTAGTTTCACTTTGTCTAGCCGGAAACAAGCAACAAAGCATGAGAGCTGAACCTGTTTTCTTGGTTCCTCTCAAACTATCATATGCTTCTTTTTGGTGACACTATTTTTAAAACATGGTCAGTCTTGACATGTATCACCTGCTGTGAATAGAGGTGCTTTAATCTGGAAAAGAGAGGGCAAGTCTAATACTTTGTAAGATTAACTGTTACAGGATAAATCCTATGATTATTTACTGTCTCATTTACTCGCTCCACTGACCTGCGTTCCCCAGCCTCCACCAAATGGCTCTGTGAAGTTTCTGCCTTTCTGGCCACAGTTACTACCTGCAGCAGATGAGAGTAATCCCTGAACTTCCTTCTCCTTGTTTCTCCCTAAGAACAGTTTATCAAGAAGTCCACCTTCTCCAGAAGAACACTGAAAGGTGAATCTATCCCACCCTTGTAGTCCTCCTTCTCCTCCTCCTTTCCCTTTTCATGGAGACATAACCAATGTATGTGGAAACTATGCTTTTGTGATTTAACCTATGTATTACTTTTAGCAGAGTTGTTTAAACACTAGAATTTAAACTTAATCATTAAACATCAGAATTTGAAGTCTTAGGATTGATGGTTGCCCAATTTAAGATAACTCAAAGAGTCTTGCATTTCAGAAAGCGCTGGATGTTCCATCTTAGGTTGAAACAGCTCCTCTAAAGTAACAGAAGTTGCAGGGTGCTCACATCTAGGCAGCTGTGAATACTTTGGTGTGAATAGGTTATTTCATTATACAAATAGCCACGGGTAAGTAAGCTTTAAATCAACTGTGCTAAATGAAGGGAGGGGAATACCAAGAGAGTTTTCAAATCTGCTTTTCATACTGACATCCAACATTTCCTTTGGGTATAACCACCCAATGGAATTTTAGTTCCTAGCCTAATGGGATTGTTGTAGTTTTCTATTGGTATTTCCACTGAGATTCTGCTATTTGATTAACTTTGCAAAAATTAAAAAGAAAAAAAAATTCCTTATAAAAAAGTAAAAAATAAAGACTGCAGCTCTGAAAGCTGTTACAGATTTTTGTGAGTTTAAATTAAAGTTGGTTCCTTTTTTGCATTTGAAATGAAAGTTCAAGTTTACATTATAAAGAAAGAACACAGATGCTTCAGTCATGAGTTGCAAATGACAACCAAGTAAGATAGTTATGAACTCAAACTAAGAGGAAAAAAAAAAAGGAAATATTCAAACTTAGTTATTAATTAAGGAATCTTATTCATTATTTCATCAGTTTAGCTCATTTTCTTAGTACTTTGGATTCAAGGTATATACTAGTACCTCCAAAGGTAAGTATGTTGTACCAGCAGCTCTCAAACTGTGATCTCTGCAGTACCGATATTCTGCAAAGGCAAGGAAATTACTCAGTTCTACCATTTGTTTTAGTATTATACCATTTAAGTATAATCTTAGTCATTTAAGATACATTTAAAATGAAACAAGTCTGGTCTCCTTACTGCAGAAATAGTGCAGACTAATCTCCTTGCTCTAGTATATGATATGCTACTGACCTTGGCTTCCTCTGATGAACCGAAAACATGCAAAAAACCCAACTCAGAACTCAGGAGAATCTTTGTTTCTTGCAAATCATACACGATGTAGAACAGTTGTTCCCAATTTGCAGTCAGCAATCTGCAAAGAACACATCAAACATATGGTGTGACTTCCTTTCTTTCTAACCATTAAATCACATTAAGTGACAGCAAGGAATAGAGAAAATACTTTCCCAATATTATTTTTCCATATAAACATCTGCTGCCGCTACCATAGGGTTCTTGTTTAACTGGAGAAGCATGTGGTCTGTAAGTCACATTCACTTTTAAATACGATCCATTATGCTGAAGTATTGTCAAACGGACGCACGTTACGCAATGTCTATACGGGTATTCTTATATCAGTGAGATTACCTAAGCACTGTTTGGGTATTGTAGCTCCCACTGAGTTCACATAGACTTCGACTTTCACAAAGAATGCAAAGTGAATAGCTAGCATGCAGGAGGATCTCTTCAAGTATCCTCAATTAGGAAGTAGTGGATCACAGTACCATTGCTTGATCCTACTGCATTTTGCTTTGTGGATAACTCAATAGACATCCTCGTTTCTTTCTTCATCCCCTTACCTTTTCTAAGCTTAAAAATGTTTGAGGTTGAAAGGAGAAGCACGGGTATTGTCGGTATGAGAACGATAGGTTGCTAGAATATTTTGTAAATTAGAATTAAAAATGACAACACTTTGAAACCATTTAATGGACCTAACTTAATTATAAAAACAGTGTAGCTTTATGAGAAACAACACATCCACTTTAATAAGTGATTATTAAACTGAAGATTACTATTACTCATTGTTTATTAGTTCTGCATAATGTGCACAACATAGTGAGTGTGATGATGGCACGATGTTCTGAGAGCAAATTTGATGTAACTCAAGCTTTATAGCTACTGTTTGATTAAGTACCACAGTGTGTGTTGTAAGCAACCTGCGATGTAATCAACCTGTGACTGAGACTATATAGTCAGAATCTTTTTTGAAATTGAATTTATGTTATAATCACATGGAGATTTAGAGTATTACCTAGAACAAGAACCATTTACTTAGAGTTAAGAACATGGTACCAAACTCAGTCTTCTTGTCAGAGTCTGTTTAAGCAACATGTGACTGGAAACTTTATTGAAACTGGCTGTCCAAAGAAAGTTTTCATGGGCATTTGTGAGTAATCGGTACTAAAAGAGCTGACAGACTTAGTTTACCCTTGCTTTAGATGGTCATACTGGCATCTATTATGCATTCACTAGTTTAAAACTATACAAAGGCAGAGAACAAAACATGGCATAACTAAGTCAAGAATGTCTGAAAAATAAAGCAAGCAGTTCTGGAGAAAGTTATTTACTGGCAACATCTTTGCACATCTCTCCAAACTTCTGTTTCATAGAAAGCATCTTTATTTAAGTAAAGGCACCATGATGACACACATTCAGCGTGTTACAAAAGTCTGAATTTGTCTCTGCATAGACAGATATTAATGGAAAAAATAACCCTATACTGCATAATAGGCAATCTACTGAGAGTGGTGCAGTGATGCAGTTTTCAGAAGGTTAGAAATATCTATTTGTGTATTAGTTGCGGGATTATTAAATTCCACCACTTTCTTGGCAAGTTTCGGGAAATGTTTCAACTGGTCAGTTTTGTTGGCTAGATACTATGATACTGAGTGCCCTCTTAGCACATAAATTAATTAGATCTGGGATGTGATCTCCTCATGTAAATACATGAATGCCACAGGCCCACTTTTATGTGCCAAAACCTATTTTTATGCTGATCTGTTGTTCAGTCCATGATACATCACCTTCTAAGCTCTTCAGTGCCTGCAACTGCCCAACACACATAGTTCACGTAACCGCCTTTTCAGCTGGGGCCCTACACATCTCCCTGTCTACTTGTCTGAACTCACCTACTATTGCTTTTTCCCATAGCTTTGCCATTGCGGTCAGTCTCTTTTCCTTTACGAGTTGAATTGCCTTGACTCAGCGTACACCTCACCCAGCCCTAACCACCTCGCCATTTCCTTCTTTCTGCTTAAACACTAACTTGAAACATCAGCTTCTGTTTTGCCCATAGGAACTAGGTTAAATGGATCAACTCAGGGTATTTCTATCTTGTACAACTGCGTTGTTGATTTTGGAATGAGTTGAATTCCCCAGCACAATTGGCCTGAAGGTAGCCTCACATTAGAGCTGCTGCAATGTATATATAGAAAAATAATCCCTGTGTTGATAAATATCTCACTCTGAGTTATACAATATTTCATTCTTTCAGAATTTTTTTCTTTTTTTTTTTTTCCTCAAGAGCTGGTGTCATTATCACCCAAATGTCAATGAAGGAGACTATTTTTACCATACATTTTGTTTGTATGCTGAAGAACTGAGCTTTAGGAGCCTTGCTTTTCAAATGCCTCATTCATAGCAGTTTTCTCCACTCACAGATAAATGTTTCAGTGTTTTATAACTGTTACTCCACGTACAACTCTTTTCTGCAAACTGACCTGCAGAAATTTTCTTTAGGTGGTCGTAGGTGTTTTAGTGGGTCTAAGCATTAGTACGTGCTTAAGAGAACCTTGACAATACAAGTTAACTTTAAGTGGACTGTAAGCATGCTGTACAACTTCAAAAGTGCATGATACAGTCTCCAACCATTAATCAGCTTAGCCTTCTGTAGCTAATAATCAGAATAACCCATTATAGGTGCACAAGTCCATGGGACCTGATGAGATCCATCCGCGGGTCCTGAAGGAACTGGCGGATGAAGTTGCCAAGCCACTGGCTATTGTATTTGAGAAGTCGTGGCGGTCTGGCGAGGTCCCGATGACTGGAAGAGCGGGAACATAACCCCCATTTTTAAAAAGGGGAACAAGGAGGACCCGGGCAACTACAGGCCGGTCAGCCTCACCTCTGTGCCTGGCAAGGTCATGGAGCAGATTCTCCTGGGAACCATGCTAAGGCACATGGAGAGCAAGGAGGTGGTGGGTGACAGCCAACATGGCTTCACCAAAGGCAGATCGTGCCTGACCAACTTGGTGGCCTTTTATGATGGGGTGACAGCATCGGTGGACAAGGGTCGACCAATGGATATCATCTACCTGGACTTGTGCAAAGCTTTTGACACTGTCCCGCACGACATTCTTCTCTCTAAACTAGAGAGGCATGGGTTTGATGGATGGACCACTCGGTGGATAAGGAATTGGCTCAATGGCCGCACTCAGAGAGTAGTGGTCACGGCTCAATGTCCAAGTGGAGACCGGTCACGAGTGGCGTCCCTCAGGGGTCCGTGTTTGGGCCCGGCCCTCTTCAACATCTTTGTCGGTGACGTGGACAGTGGCATGGAGTGCACCCTCAGCAAGTTCGCCGATGACACCAAGCTGTGTGGTGCCGTCGACACGCTGGAAGGGAGGGATGCCATCCAGAGGGACCTCGACAGGCTGGAGAGGTGGGCCCGTACCAACCTCATGAAGTTTAACCAGGCCAAATGCAAGGTCCTACATCTGGGTCGTGGCAATCCCAGGCACAAATACCGACTGGGTGGTGAATGGATCGAGAGCAGCCCTGAGGAGAAGGACTTGGGAGTACTGGTGGAAGAGAAGCTCAATATGAGCCGGCAATGTGCTCTTGCGGCCCAGAAGGCCAACCGCGTCCTGGGCTGCATCAAGAGGAGCGTGGCCAGCAGGTCGAGAGAGGTGATTCTTCCCCTCTACTCTGCCCTCGTGAGACCTCACCTGGAGTACTGCGTCCAGTTCTGGAGCCCCCAACATAAGAAGGACATGGACCAGTTGGAGAGGGTCCAGAGAAGGGCCACGAAGATGATAAGAGGGCTGGAGCACCTTTCCTATGAGGACAGGCTGAAAGAGTTGGGGCTGTTCAGCCTGGAGAAGAGGAGGCTCCGGGGTGACCTTATAGCGGTCTTCCAGTACCTCAAGGGGGCCTACAGGAAAGATGGGGAGAGGCTATTCAGGAGGGCCAGTTGTGATAGGACAAGGGGTAATGGTTTTAAAATAGAGGGAGGTAGATTCAGATTGGATATTAGAAAAAATTTTTTACCATGAGAGTTGTAGAACACTGGAACAGGTTGCCCAGAGAGGTGGTGGATGCTCCATCCCTGGAGACGTTCAAGGCCAGGTTGGACGAGGCCCTGAGCAACCTGATCTAGTTGGAGATATCCCTGTTCCTTGCAGGGGGGTTGGACTAGATGACCTTTGAAGGTCCCTTCCAGCCCTAACCATTCTATGATTCTATGATTCTATGATTATGTCAAACTATTAAATTCTGCTTCCTTAAACAGATTTTCCGATCTCTCGTGCCAGATTCTGACTTTCTTTCCACTAATATCTCTCTGAAGAACCTAACCTGAGTAAGGAGATTTACTTTGGATTTACCCACTAGAAATCAGAAAAATGTTTACAAATGGATTGGAGACATCATATCTTTTTCCTGGTTTGGGGATATAACTTAATCCATTCAACTGTAAGCTTTTAGATTTGTTTGTAGGTTAGTATTTTGGACAGAATTGACAGCATACTGCATTGAAAATGTTCCTTTTTTGTTGTTGTTGTGCAGAATTGATATGGGCTGAAAATTATGCTCTTTGGTAAAATGGTAAGGACCTTGATTTTTTCAAAGTATTTTCCACTTGCAGTTTCAATAAGGCTAATGTTAAACAGAGCTAAATTTTATGTGTGAAAAATTGGCGCATATTAATTCTCTATTGATATCGGTTGAACACTTTATATTACAGGATATATGTATACTCACAGACACTGTGACAGTACAGAGCACTTGCACGTCACTGCCTGTTGCAACAGATTCAAACGATTTCTGCAGCAGAAACATGAGGATAAAAGGGAGAATGGTGGAGACCACCTTTTTCTGAATGTCTGGCTTTCTGTCCTCCTTGGGCTAGCAATCAGCTTTTTGGAAGCTGCTTATTCACAGATATAATTGTCTTGGGACTATTTTAAAACCAGAAAAGGGGGTGGGGGGAGAAAAAAAGAAGTGTTCAGAGACAAAACACTTTGTGCAACATTCCCTGGAGCAATTAGTCACTCAGTGAAACAGTCTGTAACGCAGAGCAGCGTTATGTCTTGAATGAATTGAAATAGTGGAAAATACAAGTTGCTTAGAAGACAACTGCTGAGTTAAATATTCTCAAAATTAAGAATCTGCTCCTGCCAATGAAGATGTGTGAGTGCTCTGGCAAGATATAAGTGCAAACCTACTCGGCCAGCTGCAGATACCCCTGCACTTGCATTGCCCTGGCTAGACATAAACCAGCTGTGGTAGGGAAGCCATGCAGCCTTCTTGCAGGAGGCATATGAAATCCACTGCAGTACTTTGCTAACATGACTGTACAGCGTCTGGACCAGAAGTTTTTTATTGGTTTTAGGTATGGAGTTTTTTTACACTCGATTTGCTGGGTGCGTAGGCAGATAAACTTGACTTTGCCTGGACATGTCCCTGTAGCATGATTGAAATGAGGCAGAAGTCCTGTGGGAAAAAAGGATGTGATCATTTAACTTAAGCCTGTATTATAACCACATGCATAAAAGGCTGAAATAATGTTGTGCAGCCAGCTTTAATATTGGCATTCTCCAACTTTGTTGAAAGGATGATGTCGCAACTTTAATGAAGTTCTTTTAATAGCTTGTGTGTGTGTATAATCTCAAACATCTATATAACTGAATTTTCTTTTTATCTCTTCGATTGTCTAATCCTTTAAAAATTCCTATTAAATTTTTGGCTTTGTGATGAATTTGAAACAATGTTCCAAAGAATACCATTAATTATGTGTTACGTAAAAAAACTTATTTCCATCTGTTGACTTTAAATGAGATGCTTGACAATATCAGTGATTGTCCTTTGATCCTTGATTTTGGAGAAAGGATGAAAGAGGAAGGCCTGCTTTCACAACTGACTGCTAGACATTAATTTGTAGAAAACTGAAAAATTTCCGTTCCTTCCCAAGAAAATATCGTATTTTCTTCCCACTGCTCCCACTGATTATCACCACCTAGTCCAAACTCTACTGTGTCAGTTACTGTTCCAAGATAATGGCATGGCTGAAATTGAACTCACTACTCTGAGTGATGTCATACTATTGTTATATATTATGTATCTATAATATTTATGTTATTTTCTATTCATTTTAATGCAGCCAGACCGTTTACTTTTAGAACATACAATTTAAACAGCTACAAGCAGGATTTTTCTTGATGTTTCAAAACATTTTTATAAGCAGTTATGATTTTTAGAGTCCCATTAATGCCTGTCAGTACTTCAGATCATTCTCTTTATTGCGCTTCCTTTTGGCAGCACGGCATTTCAAATCCTCTTTAATTTCAAAGTCAATTAAAATCCAAGAATTTCAAATCTTGTTGTTAAATCCTTTCAGAAATCCTAGTAAGCTTCTCTGTACTATGCAATGCAACAGATTATGGATCACTTGCTAATTTGTCTATTCTCTTTGTTCAATTCTGTTTCATGCTGTTATTAAATGTATAAAGTATCGGTCACTGCACACAACTCCAAATACTTATTTTGGATAAAAAATAATAATAGTTCCTAATATATGCTAGACATTCAAGAAACATTCATGAAAAGGTCCTAGTGAGGTTATTTTTTAGGAAGGTGCCACACACAAAAAAAGCAGGAAGATCAGCCAAGAATGTGAAATAAACAGAGATAGAAAACAACAGTGGAACAGAATGAAAGCAAAATGCTGCTTGACAGTGGTAGGTATGCAAAGTACAATTGAGTCCTGTAGAGCTTTTAAAATGACGATAAGGAGTGTAAAGCTCAGGGTATAACCGAAATATTAAAATGAGGTGAATAACAGACAAGGAGGAAGAATTCAATACCTTAAACAATCCTCAGTATTAGTCACCTCTGTGTAGCATTACATATGTTATTAAAGATATGAAGAAGAACTAATCTGAAAGCAGCTTTACCTTTCACTATTTGATCATTTTTAATTTAACAGTCTCCCATTATACCCCAACCTTCTGTGTCTTTATTTTTGTTCTTGCACAGCCCCATTATCAGTGCCACATTTGCAGCATCAGAAATGGGCGGAAGAAGGAGCTGGACCTGTAACCTTTCATTAGCACCAGGAGGAACATCCATCTTAACACATACCTTTTAGAATATCCATTAACATAATTCTAAAAATGATTATTTTGGAATACATGCAATATGTGCCATATAATCTTCTATGCAGCAATTCTCTACACATGGAGATTTTTACTTAAATTATCTGATATCTGAAAGAAATGTGGCATATTTTATTCTTTTTTTTTAAATTTAACCCAGAATTTTTGCTATTAGTATTTTTAACTGATTGCTTCAATGCTAACATTAGTTTGCCTAACATGCATCGTAAATATATGGAGAATATGACAGGAACAGTACAGAATCCAATCCTAGGACAGATAGTCTTATGGGTTAACCCATTAAACTGCGAAGAAAAATAGTGAAAAAGGCTCTGCACTCTAAACTAAGTCAATATGTCTTCTGCGCTTTAAAGATTCTCAAGCTGGCCCCTATTGACCTGTCAAAATATGTTAGTTTCAGCAAGAAAATATACTACTTGAAAGGTCAGGTCACAGACAATTCAACTCAAGAATCAGTAATGAGTGAACCTAAACAGTCATCAGATCCCAGCAAGTTGTCAGGGGAAAGGTTATCAGTCAAAGCGCAGGAGTACACCATTGGTTTAGAGTGAAACTGTTTAACAAATGACTTTTCCATTCTAAATGTTTTCTTAATTGTGAGGCAATAATTACTCAAGGGGATGTTAAGACTGGAAAATATGACAACAGCAATTGAAATGTACAAGCAAGAATGAGAGAAGGGTATGAAAAACTTTTTCAAAGAGACATTCTTCCTTCCTTACTAGTAAAGTAGAGCAGAGTCTCATATTTAACTCCTTAAATGAATACACTGGATTTGTCAAAGGGAATAGTTGTGAGTGAACTCATTTCTTAAGTCTGAGAGGTGGTCCATATATTCTAATTCATTTCAGTGATGATATGTTCCTTCTACAGTTTTTTTTAGCCATAACTTTTCTGGAGTATAAGACAACTCTTTTGATCTCAATAATACCCTCCACTGGTTCAGTCCAGAACTAAGGTCCAGATCCAGCTCAGCTAAGATCAAGCAATCAAACTACTATGATAGGAGTGCATTCACTCTGTTTCCTGGAGTCAAATGGAGAATAGAAAGTCCTGCAAGGTACATCTCCCATTACAACACAATAAATGCCTCAGTATACATCTCTCTCTGTGAACTCTAAGGACTACAGGGAAACTGGACTCCTAATTTAGGCATCTGAGTTAGGCAGGACAAATCTTGCCTTAGGCCCCCAGTTTTTGTGCCTGAGTTGAACTATTTAGATGTTTCAAGTAGCCTAAACTACTTTATATGAGTATTTTGCACTGAAGAAGCTCATCTAAGTTATGTAGAATATTTACCCATTTAGTGGCTATATACTTAGACAAAAGAGTAATGGTATCTCTGTATTGCTTGGCTGCAGTGATCATGAAATGGTGGAGTTCAAGATTCTTAGGGAAGCAAGAAGAGTGCACAGTAAGCTCACTATCCCGGATTTCAGGAGAGCAGACTTTGGCCTCTTCAGGGATCTCCTTGGTAGAGTACAATGGGATGAAGCCCTGGAAGGGCCCAAGAAAGCTGGTTAATATTCAAGGATCACCCCCTCCAAGCTCAGGAGCGGTGCATCCCAACAAAGAGGAAGTCAGGTAGGAACACCAGGAGACCTGCATGGATGAACAAGGAGCTCCTGGACCAACTCGGACACAAAAAGAAGGCCCACAGAGGGTGAAAGCAAGGACAGGTAGCCTGGGAAGAATACAGAGCAATTGTCTGAGCAACCAGAGATCAGGTTAGGAAAGCTAAAGCCCTGATAGAATTAAATCTGGCCAGGGACATCAAGGGCAACAAGAAAAACTTCTATAGATACGTCAGTGATAAAAAGAGATCTAGGGAAAATGTAGGCCCTCTCCGGAAGGAAACGGGGGACCTGGCTACCCAGGATATGGAGAAGGCTGAAGTACTCAATGACTTCTTTGCCTCAGTCTTCACTGGAAAGAGCACCAGCTGCACAGCCCAAGTCACAGAAGGCAAAGGCAGGGACTGGGAGAATGAAGAACCACCCACTGTAGGAGAAGATCAGGTCCGAGACCATCTAAAGAACCTGAAGGTGGACAAGTCCATGGGACCTGATGAGGTGCACCCGTGGGTCCTGAGGGAACTGGCAGATGAAGTTGCTAAGCCACTATCCATCATATTTCAGAAGTTGTGGCAGTCTGGAGAAGTTCCCTACTGACTGGAATAGGGGAAACATAGCCCCCATTTTTAAAAAGGGAAAAAAAGAAGACCCAGGGAACTACAGGCCAGTCAGTCTCACCTCTGTGCCCGGCAAGATCATGGAGCAGATCCTCCTGGCGACTATGCTAAGGCACAGGGAAAATAAGGGAGTGATTGGTGACAGCCAACATGGCTTCACTAAGGGCAAATCCTGCCTGATTAATTTGGTGACCTTCTATGATGAGGTTACAGCATTGATGGATAGGGGAAGAGCAACTGACATCGTCTACCTGGACTTGTCCAAAGCATTTGATACTGTCCCACATGACATCCTTGTCTCTCAACTGTAGAGACATGGATTTGACGGATAGACGACTCAGTGGATAAGGAATTGGCAGGATGGTTGCACTCAAAGAGTTGTGGTCAACGGTTTGATGTCCAGGTGGAGGCCGGTCACAAGTGGTGTTCCTCAGGCATCAGTACTGGGGCAGGTGCTGTTTAATATCTTTGTTAGTGACATGGACAGTGGGATCCAGTGCACCCTCAGCAAGTTTGCTGACGACGCCAACCTGTGTGGCATTGTGGACAGGCTGAAGGGAAGGGATGCCATCCAGAGGAACCTTGACAGGCTGGAGAGGTGGGCCTGTGAGAACATCATGAAGTTCAACAAGGCCAAGTGCAAGGTCCTGCACATCGGTCAGGGCAATCCCAAGCACAAGTAGAGGTTGGGCAGAGAATGGATTGAGAGCAGCACAGAGGAAAAGGACTTGGGAGTGTTGGTTCATGAGAAGCTCAACATGAGGCGGCAATGTGCACTGGCAGCCCAGAAAGCCAACTGTATCCTGGGCTGTATCAAAAGAAGCATGGCCAGCAGGTTGGGGAAGGTGATTCTGCCCCTCCACTCTGCTGTCATGAGACCCCACCTGGAATACTGCATTCAGCTCTGGAGTCCGCAACACAAGAAGGACATGGAACTGCTGGAACGAGTCCAGAGGAGGGCCACGAAGATGATCCGAGAGCTAGAGCACCTTTCCTATGAAGACAGGTTGAGAGAGTTGGGGCTGTTCAGCCTGGAGAAGAGAAGGCTCCAGGTTGGAGCCTTCCAGTACTTAAAGAGGGCCTACAGGAAAGCTGGAGAGGGACTTTTTACAATGGCGGGTAGTGATAGGACAAGGGGCAATGGCTTTAAACTGAAAGAGGGCAGATTTTAGATTAGATATAAGGAAGAAATTCTTTACTCTGAGGGTAGTGAGGCACTGGAACAGGTTGCCCAGAGAAGTCGTGGATGCCCCATCCCTGGAAGTGTTCAAGGCCAGGTTGGATGAGGCTTTGAGCAACCTGGTATAGTTGAGGGTGTCCCTGCCCATGGCAGGGGAGTTGGAACTAGATGATCTTTGAGGTCTCCTCCAACCCTAACCATTCTATGATTTTATGATTCTATACTACAGTTGGTGAATTCGGTCAAAAGACTGAAGGACTGATTGAAGACTCAGAAGAACTTGTCCCCTTTTCTTCTGAGGATTTCAGTTCTTTGCTCAGTGTCAGCCAAAACTGTAGATCAGAGAGAGAAGTCTGAAGCATGAACTTGTGACTCTCCCACCTTGTTCTTTGAGCACAACATCAGCCTTTAAGCTGTGGAGGGCAGAGCAGAAATTCTGCAGTATCAGCTTTTTTACTGTGCTGGCCACCTTACTTTACATTTTCTGTTTGCAAAAGAGTATTTCAGTCATGGTATGAGAGCTATAGCCTTCATTCTTCCCATAAAATTCTACTGTTAGATAAAAGATATAGTTGCTGCTGATGTGGATGAAAAGCAGCTACTTTGAAAGCTATTACTTCATCAGTGGTAATGTAAAATAATTCTATCTTCAATATTCATAAGAACATCGTTGAAGTAGATTACTGATCATCCTTTATTGAAAGTTACTTGACTTATAATTCTGATTTATATTTATACAAATGTAAAAGGAACTAAGTTTCTGGTTATCTACCATACACAGTGTTGTTAGGGCCAATTTGTATATCCTGGGAACTGAGCCGTGTTAGCTAGTGCTGCAAAGCTCATTGTGCTAGACTTATGTGAACTGGAAGTCTTCTTTCGTCATCTCTGGTGTGGCAGCTTCTGTGCCTGGTTGTGGTACTAATACCTGCTGTAATCACGCTAACAACAACTCTGACTTTAGCTGGAACAAACTGTAATATATCTTTCCAAAATAGTAAGATGTTTATTTACAGAATCCTTGGTTAATGGAGTATATAACAAGCAAGTTCCTTCTTAAGATTTCTGAAAGGAAGACAGACTGAAAATGTAGTTCTGGTAAAAAGTTTCAGTCTCCTTTTATTTTGATGGTTATTTTTTTGAGCAATCATTGGTTGTTAGGTATGTGGACGAGCAAATTCTGCCTCTCCTCTAGGTAAAATAAATAATTTAATGCAGTTTTCTCAATGAATTCCTAAGAACAAACTAAAATGAAAGCTTTACTAATTCATGATAGTGCTGGTTCATCCCTCTTATCAGATGTACTGCAAATTCCTGGACTACAGTATCTGAAATAATATTAAAAGCTGTTTTATTTGCTGTTCCTTGAACTCAACCTATCTACTCTCAGTGTCTGTAGAATTGATTTCCTTTTAAAGAATATACAACTTCTGAGTCCAAAAGTCCAGATACCCTTCCAGCTACGCAGAACTTTGAATATGAGGAAGTCTTAATTCCCATGGAGAATAAAGGGTTCACTAAATGATCATTGCATAATATCATTGCGCGTTAACCCTGAAGTACAAAATTAGAGACAGAGCGATCTCTGACAAAGGAACTGAGTATTACAATATCTCCCTGTGCTTTTAAGTATGGGAAGTTCATCCACAAAATCCCAGCTTGGTTGCTGACTGAACCACAGGAGCATTCGCATTCTGCAGGTACTCAGGTTTCTATCCCTGCTTGTCTGGAGTGCTTAGGTTAACAAAGGAGCCTTGGATATCACAGCAACAACTGGTTCTATGTTTTATTAATCGATTACCTGTTAGACTTACAGCATCCAAGTTAGGCATCTTCTTCACTTGCACAGCACATCACTCACATTGCAAAGCAGGGGACATTGAAAATACCCTCAGACAAAAGATGCTTTGCTCACCTATGGGATTTAGGTGCCTCATGTAAGTAAGACTTAGTGGTTAAAGAGCATTTATCAGTAATAGATACAGACACATAGGATTCAGATATTATTTCACAGTTTTACACAAAGTATTGCCCAGAACAGGGGCTAGAAATTAGCTTCTGCTTTTTGCCAAGTGAGTGTCCAAACCCATAGGAGTTTGCCTTTATTCTTGCATCCGATGAAAACTTCCTTGTTTCATCCAAACTAGAATACCATCAAAAGAAGGAATGCACTCCATCACACTGCATAGCCTGTTCTTTGAACTGTCTCCTAAGGTAAAAAAATGTTTGAATCACTGTAAGAAATATTCGAACTGCCTTTTCCCCCAGGGAAGGTATGACAATTAGCAGGCACTGGACTAAAACAAGGAACTTTTTCTACATTTTAAGCCATTTCCTGAGAGAAAAGACAGGAGAGGATTAGGGCTATGAATGCTGATTAGGGAGGAACATATTCCTTCAGCCTGCCATACAGACAGAGGAAAACAAAGTTTTATTGCTATTCTTTGTATTTGCTATTGGACAGCTATGGTAATCCACCACTTGGTTTGTTGCCTTCTCAGATATGACTCTCGGAAAATTACCATCTTCTGGTTGTTCTAAGGGCCATCCAAGGGCACACTGAGTGCTGTGGGACCTAGTGGGGTGCAGATGCTGTGGATGATTGAGGGGTGCTGTAGTGATCTCCCTGAGGACACTCTTGATCTTTTGCAGCTTCCTCCAGCTTAGATGGAGTTCATTCTACTCGGAAAGAAATGCTATGGCTGTGTGAGGGCATACAGCTGTCCCCTGAAAATAACAACATCCAACAGCAAGCCCACACCCCACTCCACTTCTTCCTTCATTCCACTCCAAATAACATATTTCTGTGCAACATGCCTTTCCTGAGTTTGCAGATTTCTTATACTCCTGCCACTTTCTGATGGGCAAAGGGAGCAGGGCGCTCTTCATGGAGCTCTCTGACCCTGGCATAGCTTTCTGAACTGTGTCATGATTGGTACGCCTGAGGCTTTCTGTTTTGCCTCCTGAATAGCACTAGTCTTTGTTGCCCTATTGGCCTGCGCTTGAATGAATCTTTTGGGTGAATGACGTATTCCTTGACATTATCCGTGTTGGTTTCACAGAGAAAGATATTAAAATGACCTAGCCTTACTATTCATGTGATAGTCACTGATAAAACCTCTGTATTTACAAAATTCTATCACACTATGATACATGACAGCCTACATTTATTATAAGTAAGATGTTGGCTTTTAGAAAATGCTTTCTCTTTTCAAACAGCAGAGCTTTACAGGGAAATATATGAATCTTTGCTTTTGCTGTTCTAACAGCCAAAGCTGGATAGAGCAATAAAGCAAAAGATACTGAACACAGAATTGGGGTATTGTTGGAAATACAAGGTCTAGCTAGAAAGAAGCATGAATGAACTACATTTTACGTATCTTAATGTTTAAAATCAAATTATTGTGCATTGTATATCATGACACACACAAAAATCCTACCTTTCTTCAAAAAGTAATAGCTTGCATCATAGAATATATACTCGAGGTTACTAAACTGGCATGGTACAGATACATCTGGCATTTCTTACATAACCTTAATACCAATAAAAGTATTATTTTAATGTCAAAGACACGAAAGAGGCGTAATTTCTTATTTTCAAAAAAGTGAAAACTGAAAAAGCCACAAACATTGCCAAATAGGCACTAGGATGATTAACAAGGAGACTTGAAAATCTTATATTCTACATAAAAATCTGGCCATATGGGCTAAGCAGGTAATTTACAACTGTTTACTCATGATTATACCATGAAACCCAAAAAGGGACAAATGCACATAAACATATAGCACTGAGTTTAAGGAAGAGATAGATAGTTCTTTGGGACCGATCTGTGGCTAGTGGAATACATTCAAATAGAAGATATAGAAAAGTAAGTACACATGACTGACATGACCTTTTTCATATGTCAAAAGGAAGAAGTGTAGAGTTTTCAGTATGAAAAGGATATGGGTGGTTAGTTCTCTTACCTGCCTTTGAGAAATGCAAGACTATGTGGCTTCGCTGTGAGAAGGAGAAGATAAGACCATTTTGAGGTGAATTATTTCTTAGAATGAACTAAGCGTCTGGGTCTATGTCATTATTTTAGTCACCAACAATCAATTTATCTATGAAGTGCATGGTATAACTCTAGATTAACTGCATTATTATGTAACTATAAAAAGTACTATAATATAATGGCACACACCTATATTACGAAGTTTAAACCAGGAATGATTCCTGATAAAGCTCTCCTAAGAATTTTTCTTGCTTCTCTCAGACAAAGTGAAACAAACTGCTGCTACTGAACGTTTGAGTATGTAAATATGTTACGCTAGGAGGTATTACTGAAGCAGTGTGACTCTTAGCAATGGTCATGCACTTACAGTCTAATGCTTATTTTAGAGTCAAATGAAAGGATCAACATCATGCTTGATGACATCAGCAGAAGTACAGAACCATGAGCTCAGTTAGAAACTGATACGCAGGCCTAATACTTCTGTATGACCCCTTTGTTTCTATTTACAATGACAAATTATTAGGGACCTACTAATGAATCCCACTGGTGTTATCTGAACTATCTCCTAAGTATTTTAAATAATTACTTACCAAAGGTGTGAATTTATCCAGGATGTCGGTTTCTTAACTAACCCAATAACAGAGTTAGTTCAATAAAGCAGCACTGAAATGATAAGAGATTCCAGCTGCTATACTCAGAAAAGGAAAAGCTTTATGAAAACGATAGCAACAAAATTACTTACTGTCTGAAAACTAGGGGAAACCTATTTAGCGTTTAAATACTATCAAACAGTGATTTGTTTTTAGAATTTTAATACCCTAGCTGTGAGAAACAATAGAATGGAAAAGATTTCTTTTCTATCCTAACCAAGAGATAACAAGCACTTGTAACTGGAAGTTAAGGTGAATTTGCAATGGAAGCCATGAGCTGACTTTTATTTCAACAACGATTAGACATTTGTTGTCTTTCCTGTCTTTGAGAGTGGATTTCTTTTTGAGCATTTGGAAATCACTGGTATCTTCAGTCTTAATTCCAATGAATTTATACATGAGTCCTCCATGCAGACATGACTAATGATGGTACAAGGCTGACATTTTGCTTGTGAGTCTCACAGATATTTTCTGACAGCAGGGCTGACAGCAGTAAGGCTCCATTGAAGATTATGGAACAGGGTGATTTTTAATTAGCACTTTTATGCTTGTTTTCCCACTTCAATTCTCTTTCCCTCTTCAATCCATTACTTTCTCCACCCTTTTCCTTACACCATGTTTTTTCTCAGTCTCTGCTCTTTAGCTATTTCACTTCTTGCTGGGCTTCATCTCACTGCCCAGCACCTGTTCCACTTTTCTACTTTCCTTCTCCTCATTTGAACTTCCCAGTGGCCCTCCCCCATGCCAGCTCTTTGATGAACTTGTCTCTCCATCTCTTACCCCATCTATTTTCCATACAGTGCTTTCTGATTTTATGTTAATAAACAACCAAGTGTTTCTATTCCTATCTCCCCTTCTTGTTCAGCCACAGTCCTTCCCTTTCATTTCCCCTACTGCCTTCCAGGCCCAGATGCAGTTCTCAATGTCAACACTTTTTGTAACACATTTCTTCGCCCTGTGAAAAAGATTTTTCAGTCCTTGTAGGATAGTCCACAATACCAGGGTTTGGGCTTCCTGCTGTCCATTCTTGTGCTCGTGTCCATCCTCCACGCCTCTCAGCCCTGGACAGTGTAGGCTTAGTCACTCTGTAGAGATGGAGCAAATGCAGACTTGTCACATGTGCAAGCCTCGAGGTGGCAGAAGATGATAAATTCTTTTTTGATGATGGAACATGAACTTTCTGACTAGCATTACCATCATCAGGGAGATGGGAAGAGCATGAGCATGAATCATGAAGATTTTATCTTTTAAAATGAAGGTCTCTACTGAGAGTATGCAAATGCAAGGTCTTTTAACTCCACAAAGTTTGGGAGACCAATGAAAGAACCATAGCTTTAGAAAGCTTTTGAAGGTGAAGAATTAAGCAACGTGTGTCTCTCTATTTCTCAGACCAGTGCAGATTAAGGGTACGACTTTCAGGCAGCATGAAATTATGCCAGACGCTAAAAGCTCCTAATAGGCCACTTGGATAGAGTCCGAATACAATACAGTTCAGGCACATTCATTTTCATAGTCAGGCCATATGAAGATGGGTACAAGATTTGACAGCTCTTTTCCTGCTGGCATTATCCCCAGTTTTGAGGGAATCCCTCTCGTTAAAGATGTGACCTCTGTTTACCTCCTTTACACTAGGTGAATAGGCAACAGACTGTCTCAAAGTTGGAAGACCGTTTCCAGCTAAATACTAACACAATCTTTTTTGCACTTTTTACATTCATTTTTGAAATCCATCCCTGCATACAAGCCATCTTCTTCTCTAACTTGGCACCATACCAAAACCACTTTCTTCTCAGTTGATTCTTCTAAACATCTTAATGACTATGTCAGCTTCCTGTAATTGTTCTTCCAGTATAGGATTTCCTTCACCCCCTCCTACTAGGTCAGGCAATGTCCTTCTGGTTTATGCTTTAAAATGTTTGGACATGAGACACAGACAAAAAGAAGAGACCAGTACACATCGAACGCAGATAGTCTTAAAACAAATGGGAAAAACAGAGACCTGAACTATTCTTGCACTTGCTAGTTTTGCTCAGGATCTATCAGCAATCTGTTGCCTTTAAGCTGTTGTTTCGTAATGACGTCTCAGGAAAAGGAAAAGGAAGCATGAGAACATTTATGAATAACTGAAAAGAAGATAGTGATGTAAAGAATAAAGAGACTAGTCAGACTACGGTAACTTCCATTATTATTTAACATTTAGGCAGCACTTTGCAAACATGAATTAATTCTCACAACCTTCATACCAGCTTTCACAGCGAGAACTGAGTGTCATCTTCCCTACAGAGTGGAGGTAACCTAATAACAAAGTCTCCAATGGCATGGATGTAAGTAGTCTTAGTTCCAATCATTGTGTCAGTACCAAATTTAACTTGAAAGCTAAAGGTATTTGGTTAAAGCCATACAAAGTGTCTTCAGTAGAAATTCTGCAGATCCCAGTTTATATTCTGATCTCTCGACGTGTCCCTGTTTCTTGCGGATTTCACAGGTTTACATAAATAAATTGTGTTCTCTTTAAGAAACTGATCTGTAGGGGGATATAGATCAGAAAAATACTACATCACCCTGGAAAAGTGATGACTCTGCTGAACATCAGTATACCTCAAAAACGTCTAAGAGAGTTACATTGCCGCAGAATACTGCCCTTCAAATCAGTTATTCAAATGATTAGTTCAACAGGAAAAAGCTAGCGACTGACACAGAGACCTTCCTTTGGGGTGGGGACTCACGTTTCATAGACTGATTTGTCCTCTTTGCACAAGGTTGCTGAGTACTTTGCACTTGCTGATTACTCTCCTCTGCTGAGGATGACCTATGTTGCTCATAACAAGGGGGGTGGCGGGTGGAAACCAGCCTACCTTCCAGCACCCCTACATCTCCTATCAATTAGCTGGTGGATTGTGCTCACAAGGATGTCACTTTGCTGTGTGCGCAGGTTCTTAAGCTTAGTGCTTCCATTTCTGAAGCTTCTACTAAAATGCAATCTGGCTCTTAAGACTCCCAAAGCATAAAGTGCTTAAAGTTTCCTCAGTATCATCCCTGCACGCTAAAAGTATTTCTGTGAGAATACTAAGACAGTAGGCACCTGAGCCTTGCTGAGACCCATAGACTGCATGTTCTTCAATCTATCCACCTATATGGCCAGATTGTGTGGGTTTTTTCTGAAGAAGCCTCTCCAGTCAGGCCTTGCATAAGCAGTGGAAGGGACAGTGATGCTCCTGGCATCCCCATTCAGTAGCTAGGTGATTAGAAAACTCAAGTGGGCTGTGGGAGACTTGAGTTCACAAACTACTTCTGCCTGAGGGCATGTAAATGTACATGTTCAACCAGTAAGACCAGTGTCCCAGCCACCTGGCCAGAACGTCCTAGAAAGCAAGAAGCTTCTGCAGTGTCCCTTGCTAAAGCTCTCCTATCTCACAGTGAGTAACTGAAAAAGAGATTTGTGTCCATTTTCCCATTAATCACATGAGCAATTGTCAACAGTATCTATGACTCCTAACTGGCTTATCCAAGCACTTTCTTTCTGTATTTTTTCCTACCATTGCTTTTCTTCTATGAATTTAATATATCCTCATATAAACAAATTGTAATGTCAGGCAAGTCAGGTCTCACCTGTATGCGTGGAAACAGAAAGAAATGAATGTCAGCTATGTGAATTTGTCTAGCTACAGAGTATGGCAAAAAGTTAAGTAACTAGAAAGACAACCAGTTGTTCACACTTTTAAATGCACATGATAAGATAATATGTGAAGCTGTTGAATGATAACTCCTGAATTTTCATTATAGGAAAAAAAAGACTATGCAACCTGAGCTTTATATCGCACACTGTATTCTTATGACTTCTTTAACTCTGAATGGAAGAGAGAAAGAGATTATAGTGTTGTCTCAAATCTGATGTGATGATCCTCCATTGACCACACAAATACAATTTTTTAAAGAAGGAAACAGCATGCTTAAGAGCCTAAATGTTGGAACAAATTTTTACACAGTGTATTTTACTTGAAAACGCATCAGAGAAATCTGCCTGGAGGATGAGAAATTCAGGTGTGAAATGGGTGCGGTTACAGTTGCAGACTTAATAAGACATGAATTTGGTTTTTCCTTCAGTGCGTAGTATTGACATGCCTGTGGCTGCAGGCACATAAGAGACTAAGTATGATTGAGGTGCTGGCAGTAGATAGAAAATTGTAGTATATTAAACATTTCTTTGTAATTAATACACTCTTGATTATACCTTTTTTTAAAAAAGTACTGGTGAATCCCAGGTTTCTGGGAGAGAGTATAAATGTCTTATTTAATTCTATTTTGTTCCATTACAAATACTTCCCACACCATCAGCAAACTCAGTACCTTCAGCAGTGTAGTAAATATCGGGACACACTCTGTCAGATAGAGTTCGTTTTCTCTCTCCTGACTCGGGGAAGAATTATTTTTCTCAGTGTAGTGTTTAGTTTTCTGGGCCTGTTTTTAAAATCCGTGATGCTCTGAAGTGCCTCTGTGGGTATGACCCACTGTCACGAATCACGCTCAGCAGGTCAGTTGGAATTGTAGATGACAGTCTACAGACCACGACTGGTCTTTAATCCAGACCACGACTAAGCCTTTTAGCTGTACCAGCACGAAACGGCTGAGCTGCTGGCATAGAGGGGCTTAAGGCTAGTTGCACGAGAGGACAGAGATATCTAAAACTGAAATCTGAAATTCCTACTCCGCTGTCAGCTGATATAGGAGACGGAAACATACTGTCATGGTGAGAAATGACAACTGTGTTGAAAGGACAGGATACTTAGGTTTCTTTCTCTACAATCAGGCATTTTCTGTTGTATTTCTATGAATTTTTGTCGAATATCCATCTGAATTAAATTCTCAGTTCCTGAATTCTCAAGGTAAAAATTAACAATATAGCCAGCCTCAGCTGTTAGTTATCCATTGAGTGAGCCTTTACTTTGATCTCTGATCTTTAAGTGTGTATTTTTACCTTATTATTGGTCAAATTCAGGAACCCAAAATTTCTGTGTAAGTGCCCTTATCACGATGTAAAAAGATCTGTCCCTCTATCACTCAAAGAATAATCAAGGTTTGTACACAAAATTGAATAAGTTGAACAACAAAATATATTAAGTTGAACAAAAAAAGCCTTGGTCAAAGATCCCCTATAACTTTAAGGACAGAACCTTCATTAGTGGGTCAATAGAGCAGGGGAAAACTCATTTTCTGTAGAGTGCTGAGGACAGGCAAAACCCTGGCAAGGCTTTGACAGGGTATCTCAGGAGTCACAGCTATGAATTTCGAAAGGCACAAATTTTGCCAATCTCCCTGTGCCTTGGTGAGAGTGAGCACAGGAGTCTTTCTTACGCTTTTGCAACAGGCTTATTTACGCAACACCTTGCTCAGTACACCGGTTTGTCCAGCCCTCATCACACTGGAAGGGGAGCCAGGATGCGTGTTCTACATCAGAGAGAAAGTCAGCAAGATCGATATTACAGTGAGAAACAGAGGCTTTTTCTGTAGAAAGCCTGAACATTGAACTTCAACTTAACACTTTGAGGAGGTTAGTGCAGAAAGCAGGATGTCTTGTTTCTGTTTTTTTTGTTTATATTCCTGCTGTATACCTGGGCTTTATATAGTGCTCACTGCTGGCAATGTTCAACGTCAAGGTTTTTAGGCATGATAACGGTAATCAGAGATGCATTTTGACCAACTCTATTACCAGATAACTGCTGCAAGTGTAAAATCGGGGAAGCATACTGAAGGAAACCACTATGTACAGTGCTGCCTCAGACACTCGTATATCTTAAGCATGCAAGATTAAGCAAAAGTCCTCCAAAATGTTTCTTGAAAAAGACAAAGTCTAGTTATCCCTCAGAAACAGCAAATTCACAACTTTCTGACATGGTCCATTTACCTTTCCCTTCACTCCCTTTGTGATTGAATGCCCTCACAGAGTTTCTCTGAGGAAATGAGCTCTAGGAGGAATTCTCCATTATCACCTGTGTGTGGTGGCAAAGGGCTCATTAACATTTGGCCCGACCAGGAGCCGTGAACTCAGCAATCCACTTTTCCTCCATTTACAGACTCAGATATTCTTTGAATGTCTGGATCACTAGACTCTAGTGGCTTACTATTTCTAAGAAACTGTTGACTTGAGGAGGGAAGAGAAAGAGATGAACGAAACTGAGAGTGCAAGCAATGGACAGGTCTTGGTGGTATCTCAGAAGCTTCAATGTCGTGACAAGAGATCCCACGATTTGTATTTAGCAAATGAATTTCCCACCTTCCTGCCACTTCGGCATGATTCCTACATAAAAGCAAAAACTGTGGAAGTTCCTCAGATATGGGGTGATTGTATAGGGACAAGAGGCAGAAGATTATTATGAAAGAGACAGGTACTAAAACCATTTTGATAGATCACAGGGGATGGAAATTCTTCCATGAGAAGAGCTGAAAAAGAGTAAATGACGAAACCATCGGATTGTGCCCTTGCCTGCCCTTTATAAAATATCTGATAGGAACAGATATCCTCAGTCCTTCCTCCTGTCATTTTATTATCTGTCAAACTGAATGCATTTTTTTAATTAGGCATGATTCAGCCCAACATGGAGACAAGAGTAAATAACACAGCTGATAGCAATGACACTAATCTCCTGCTTAAGCTGGGTGTGTCCCAAACTTTGCTGCTAAACTCGCAGTTTCTTGAAGCTCACAACTGCAGGTTCTTCAAGGCAAGAACTTTTTATTATGTATTTATGCAGTAGATGTATTTATGACATAATGGGACCAAATTTCTTTTGGCATCCCTAACTGCTTTTATAATATAAATCTTAATTATAATAATAAGCATCTGGGACAAGAGCCAATGGATTTCTGTATGTGTGAGGATTTCTGTATATGCCCTGGTGTACTGGTCCACAGTTCTAATTGTGGCCTTTGAACTCATTTGTACTGAGATGCAGTTGAAAGTCAGTATAACAAGACCATTAATGATAATAGCAGTGCGAGGACATAGCGCTGTATAGTAGAGAACACAAGAGGACTACATGGGTTTAGATCTGTGTTGTGATAATGAAGCTTGGGTGCCGAGAGCTATGACTTCTGCTCTCATACCATGAGTTTCAGCCAAGTCAGAGTTCTAGGGAAAATTAACTCTTGCTGGAAATTTCTTGAAGTATTTTTGGTACCAGTCCATTTATAGGGCAAATTCAAAAAAAAAAAAAAATCTGTGAGTCCATGACAGAAGCCTGAGATCTTTGGGAAAATGAAACACAGGGCAGTACAGGGGACAAGTCTGGGGATGTACTGGCTCTGGAGATATGGACATGTAGGGGCTGCCCACTGGATTTTAGTTTTTAATATATGTGTTGTCAGTGTTTACTTTTCTTCTTCAAAAAGTCACACCTGTCTAAACTAAGGCCATCTCCATTTTAAGCCACTATGGCAGGTCTGTAGAAACCATAGTGCTGGCAGGATTACTAGAGGAACATGTTCATCTTCTGTTGCTTACTCCATCTGTTCAAATAGAAGAAGCAAGTGAGCTGTCAGTGCACTGACCTGCACACACTGCCTGAAGGTGGCTGTGGAACAATGACAGACAGCACTGGCTTGTTTCCTTCCATTGAGCTCCCCAGTATTTTGTAGATAAAATCGTGATGATGATGATGCAGCATAATAGAGAAAAAGAGGAACCCTTTCTTGTGTTTTTCTTTATGTCAAAATTTAGCTGCGGTTTAGCATTTTTATTGCCATAATGCTCTGTGGAACCACTGAGCTTTCTGCAGAGATGCAAATCCTATGTCTCTGTTGCTAAATGACACAGAAGCAATTTTCTGACCCTGAAAGCAGGTAGCCCAGCCTAGCCACAGTTATGCTACATAGTATTTGGCCTCCTATGGACTGTGAAAGGTACACTTCTAGGGCTAAACCATAACTATTTTCTGAGATTTTTTTTCCCAGTACAAAGCATCTGAAAAAAAAAAAGAATATTTGGCTGGGGTCCCATCAGTGTTATGTTTTCATACATGAAATGTACGATGTTTTCATACATTTCTGACTCTATGGTACAGCATGAGGAATCTTTGGAGTTACAAAGCTAGGATGATGCTGGAAGACCACTGAAGCTGGAGGGAATGAAACCTGGTGCCATGGTGTCTGTACTGCCTGTTGGAATTGATTCCCATATGGGCTATCCATCCAGCCAGGCTTAGGCATCACTTCCCAAAGAACCAGCATAAGACAAAGCAGCCTAGACACATGCTAGCAATTAAATAGTGTAAATGATCACCAGGCCAGTGCTCAAGCTTGCTCCTTGCCCTTGTGTTATTTAGCAATATGGAAAGAGCTGAAATATCAACACACCCTAGCACTAGGTTGCCACGGGAACTGCAAACATTGGGCTTAACTGACTGGGATATTTGACAGCACATTGTTTTAATGCTATTATGCAATATCGTTTTTCACTAACTCTAGGGGTCAGTCTTCATAT
This sequence comes from Tauraco erythrolophus, assembly GCF_009769465.1. Lineage (NCBI taxonomy): Eukaryota > Metazoa > Chordata > Aves > Musophagiformes > Musophagidae > Tauraco > Tauraco erythrolophus. The sequence continues at coordinate 50,954,161 of NC_141468.1, forward strand.
GTGGGGGCGGGTTAAGATGAAGAGCTTGAGACGCACATTGTAGCCATAAATATCCAGGGTTTTGGCAAAGCCTGAATAGACTTCCCTGTCACTCCTTTGCTCAGACAGATGCCTTGCTCTTCACAAGCAAGGTCACCTTATCTCTCTCACTTCCCCAGTTCAGGAGCCAGCCTGTCTTTGGTGAAGCTTTACTGCTGTTTCTGTTACTTCTTTCAAATGGAAAAGCTCTTTTTAAAGCAGTCAGGAGGAAAAAGGAGAAGATCTTGGCTTACTGCCATATGCCTTGTTTATGGAGGCTAATATAATGTAGAGCATGGGAACTGTGGGACAAAGAGCTGTGATCTTGCACTTGCCAGGTCTTGCCCTTGGTGTTCTGTGCTGACCCTGCAAGATCACCAGTGTGGTCTTTTTTCAGCTGCTCAATACTTGAGGTACTTCTGCACCCCATATTGTCTTTTTCGCTCCTTTTTCATTGTCGCTGTCCTAAAGGGTAACTGAGTGCAAGAGCATAAAAGGATTCTGACCTCAACTGGTGCTTAAAACCTGTGCATACTCTGAGGGATTGTGTGCATGCCTTTCAGTCTACATGAGTCAAGTTGGCCTTTTCTTCCTTTCTCTGGCCATATTTTTAACATTCCTCTCTAACTAAATTTAATTTTAAAACCTCTTTTAGTTGAGATCGCATGATCCTGCTGTATTTTTCTGTGATTATCAGTTTCTGATCCTCTCTGTACCTAACCTTTTATCCTCATTTGGGGCAGAGGGAGTGGTTCAAATAGTTAATATGTCCTGAAGCACTTTTTCTCAGGCACATCCCTTCGAACCCAATGCCTTCAAATGAATTACAAAGTCAAATAAATTAAAAAAAAAAAAAAACACCAACCAAAAAACAGGCTTGACCAGAAATGAACTTTCCCAACTCATTTTTACAATTTAAATCATGAACCAAAGCCATTTGCAGAACATACAAAAAAAAAATGTGTTTTGTGATAGCTGTGCTTCTGTGCTGTTTATGACTAGTATGATCAATTTCAATGGAAGTGCCTCTTTTTAGGAGGTGAATGAGACAGATTTAACAGATGGATGGAGAAGAAGGAGATTGCTCATGCTTCTCAGTCTTTACAATAGAAGGAAGGATGGGAACATTTGGTATATATGCCCTTCTAAGCCCACATCCTAGCAGTGCAACGTGGGAAGGCTGGCACCACCTATCTTTTCCACTGTTTTTAATGAACTTTAACCTACCTGACACACTCCAAAGCACAACCAGGAACTTTGAACTAAAGAATGGCAGGGGGAGAAATCATTAGGTAAAACTTGATCCTCCCTCTGGATGCATCAGTAACTAAATTTCAAAATCTCTGACAAGACCCACAATTTAGCTACAAGATTTAATGCTGAGAGATTGATGTGTTTACTGTAATGGCAGTAAATTCACTATCCAGAAAGAGCTGCATATCTTTGTAGTGTAGGAAGTGTCTGTATCTGAGGGAGATAGAGGCAAGTTATATCTAAAAGCAGACAATCATAGAATCATAGAATGGTTAGGGTTGGAAGGGGCCTCAAAGATCATCTAGTTCCAACCCCCTGCCATAAAAAATAATTAGAGAAATAGATTGGGAAGAAAGAGAAAATAAAATATAGAGGCTACTTTGAGCCTCATCCTTTTTGTTTACATTGACCTGAAATTGTGGTCTAATTTTAGAAAATGGCACGATCTTCTTGAGCCAAGAGAAGACTCTGAAAAATTTTTCTTGCTAGAGGCTTTTAGTGAATAGAAAATCTCTGTTAGCAACAAGTAATGTAGTTTAAAGCAAAAAAAAAACCACCCAAGAGAGTATTTCGGAAGCCTCTGCTACAAATTGCCTTTAATTTGAACTAGAAAATCTTGACAACTCCAAGGTTAAAAATTCGCACTAATCATTGAGATTCTTTTTCATCTGCATCTGTAGACGTTATGCAAGATGAAGTAGTTGCTGACTACATGCAATTATTGAAATGTTATTTACAGATTTGTAAATACATTGCAGACAGTGGCGTTGGAGAAATTTAGAAAACTTAGACAGCCAGACGGAAAAAACCCACCCCTTTTCTACTCCCCCTCTCCCTCTTTCCCCTAGGTTACATACAATACAGAAACCTAGAGGAAGGGACTGATGCATGAAGTACATGGTACTCAGTGCTCTTATAAGGCATCTGCTATGTACATTCCTCACTGTGTGATATTTTCAAAGCTGCTATGAAGAAAGCTGCTTGCCAAAGGGACAACGCCAGAAAGTGAAATATTTCTGCCTCTTGTGCAATCACAAGGAAGTGACCTCGGGCAGGACCTTGGAATGAACTCTCTATGGGCAGCACGTGTGTGTAGTCATAGCAAGCCACTGTGAATGCAGAAGTTCTGCCTTATCTTCTGGACCAGCCCTTCTGTTATTTCATTTCTATATCTCCTTTTCTCACTTGTCTAGTACTTTTAGTTGCTTGGCAATTACATCTTTGGACACCAGGCTTTCTCCACTTCTCTGGTCTACACTCTTCTTCTACCTTCCTCTCAGAGATATTTTTTTAACTTTTATAGGTACTGTTCAATGTCTTTGGGAACTCTGTTATAACCAATGTAACTTTATCAGCATTATAGAAGTAGATTCCTTTTCTGCTGTTCAGGCTGAATTCTGTGTGGTTTGCACAGGATTTTACCACACAGTTTTCAGTCTCTAACAATGAACAAAGGATCCAGGTTTTCCTAGAGGGCCTTTGCCTTTTTACTCATGTCTTTTCAGTTTTTTTTACACAGCAAGGTGAGGAAGGAGGCAGAGGTTTTGTTGTAAAGGTACACTCTCAAAGACAAGTCATTTCATTCTCTGTACTGTGTCTATCAATTTTTTTCTCACATTTCTACAAGAATATTTCAGCAAAACCAAGATGATGGGACTATCTGATAATAGGCTTCCCAGAGACTCAACTGGCAGTTTGACAGTCCTCTGCCATAGTTACTACACCCTGCTGATAAAACTGCGGTTGCCACAAATCGATCCTGACAAAAACAAGTTCATTTCTATTCTGAATTTCAGACTTGACCTTGGTGGGTTTACAAGTTTAACCACCATACTGGGCATGAAATATGTGCAAAAGGCATATACCTAAAAAAATACCCCAGCCTTTCTCTTTCACTATATGTTTATTGTCCCTATTGCATGATTATTTTAAACTGTTCTGTGGTATGGCTAAAAGTCAAATTCAACATTTTTTTTAAAGCACATGAAAATTACCCACTACTGGTTGTAAAACTTATTTACCTGGGCACAGAATCTCTGTCCTTAACCAATTTGTGATTGAGATAGATATCCTAGCCCCTACCAATGTTAGTCTGGGGAACAGTGTCATAAGGCAAAGATTGGAACAATAAGGGGGAAAGCAGAGGAAAAAGAAACAGATAAGTTGGACTCACTGTAAAATCCTGCCAAAACAGGAATCTTTTGTTTTATATGTACATTGTAAATACAGTAAATGTTGTCTAAATACACTGAATAAGCAAAATTGTGAGCATAAGGCTTCTTTGAGATCCTTATATGAAAAGCATCAATCTTGAGAAAATTTCAGCATATCTGTAAGTTTTACTCAACTTTTAGACTTGAGGAGAAAGGTGATGGAAGACATCTCCAAAAAGCCACTTGTAGTGGCACCAACTTGTTCTTGGAATTACATGTTTTTAACTGTGTAGATTCAAAATAGTATTGCAGAGAGGAACAAGCAACTGGGAAAATTATTTGGAATCTCCATCTCTGGAAAGAGATACCATCTCTGGGGCCTGATGATATCCACCCGAGAGTCCTGAGAGAGCTGGCGGATGTCATTGCCAAACCCCTGTCCATTATCTTTGGGCAGTCTTGGCTCACTGGGGAAGTTCCGCTGGACTGGAGGCTGGCGGATGTTACCCCCATTTACAAAAAAGGGCGGAAGGAGGATCCGGGGAACTACAGGCCTGTCAGTCTGACCTCGGTGACGGGCAAAGTCATGGAACAGGTTATCTTGAGTACTATTAATGAGCACACACAGGTTAACTGGGTGATCAGGCCCAGTCAACATGGGTTTATGAAAGGCAGGTCTTGCCAATCAAACCTGATCACCTTCTATGACAGGGTGACCCGCCTGGTTGACGAGGGAAGGGCTGTGGATGTAGTTTTCCTGGACCTCAGTAAAGCCTTTGATACAGTTTCTCATAGTGTTCTGGTGGAGAAACTGGTAACTGCTGGCCTGGATAGGCACACCCTCCTTTGGGTTAAAAACTGGCTGGATGGCCGGGCCCAAAGAGTGGTGGTAAGTGGGGCTAAATCCGGCTGGAGGCCGGTCACCAGTGGGGTTCCCCAGGGCTCAGTGCTGGGTCCAGTTCTGTTTAACATCTTTATCAATGACCTGGATGAGGGGATTGAATGTACCCTCAGTAAATTTGCGGACGACACCAAGCTGGGAGGCTGTGTCGATCTGCTCGAGGGTAGGGAGGCCCTTCAGAGGGATTTGAACAGACTGGATCGTTGGGCTGAGGCCAATGGCATGAGCTTTAATAAGGCCAAGTGCAGAGTCCTTCACTTGGGGTATAAAAACCCCAAGCATCGCTACAGGCTCGGGGAGGAGTGGCTGGAGAGCTGCCTGGCGGAAAAGGACCTGGGGGTGTTGGTTGACTACCGGCTTGATATGAGCCAGCAGTGTGCCCAGGTGGCCAAAAAGGCCAATGGGATACTGGCGTGTATCAAGAATAGTGTGACCAGCAGGAGCAGGGAAGTGATCCTGCCCCTGTACTCGGCACTGGTGAGGCCGCACCTGGAATATTGTGTCCAGTTTTGGGCCCCTCGCTTTAAGAGAGATATTGAGCTCCTGGAGCGAGTCCAAAGAAGGGCAACTAAACTGGTCAAGGGGCTGGAAAATAAAACTTATGAGGAGCGGCTGAGGGAGTTGGGGCTGTTTAGCCTGGAGAAGAGGAGGCTGAGGAGAGACCTGATTACGGCCTATAAATACTTGAGAAAAGATGGTGGGGAGTTAGGGGAAGGGCTCTTTACATTAGTGATGGGAGATAGAACAAGAGGAAATGGGCATAAGCTTAGTCAGGGGAGATTCAGGTTGGATGTTAGGAAGTATTTCTTCTCTGAAAGGGTTGTCAGCCACTGGAATAGGCTGCCCAGGGAAGTGGTTGAGTCCCCATCCCTGGATGTGTTTAAGAATAGGGTGGATGAGCTACTTGAGGATATGGTTTAATGGGGATTAGGGATGGTTGGACTGGATGATCTCTAAGGTCTTTTCCAACCTAGAAATCTATGAATCTATGAATCTATGAAAACCTGATTGCTACCTAAATTTTGTAGCCATAAAGTTATTCAGTATGCAGATGTAAGGATGCAAGTGTCCATGTCTTTGACTCTTTCTGAAGCTCCCACAATTCTAACACTAGATCTGAAGTACAGACTCTCACCTTCCACTGGCTCAAGCCAGTATGGTCTGTCATCTGGTTTTAGGACTCATTTGTGAGAAATAGGAAATTCTGGCTTGAATTCCTCAAAAGGTAAAATTAAACCCAAACCTCCCACATTGTGGTTAGTCTTCTAATATCTTATTTTATGTGTGAATTCTGGAAACACCTTGAGCATTTCAAGAGAAAAGGGAACATACCTCCATATTTTGTGAGATTTGGACTGCTAAGCTTGTGTTGGTAAGTGGATTGCATTGCTTGGAACTAAAATTTGGTTTAAAAACTAGACACTGATCTACAGATCTTCAAGTCTGGAAAATCTGAAAGAATAATCAGTTTAGAGGTCCTCAAAATTATGTGGCAGCTGAGAAGTTTTCAACAATACAGTTTTGCACATAAGCACTTAAATTTAATTCCCTTAGCTGTTGTCCAGTGTGTAAAATTCTATCTACTGAGTCAGTCCTGCTTCCAGGGCTGTGCTCATACACATATCTGGAACTTTTAGTTCACCTAAAACACCTGGTGAAGAGCAGTCAGCTGTCTCTCTCCAGCCCTCACTGTCCAGGCCGGAGTGCGGTGGGAGAGACGGAGGGCAGAGACAGTACCCACCAGTACATGCATAAACAGAATCTCCTTCCAGGGTGCACTGGGAGAAGAAATGCTCTGGTGATGGGAAGGAGGGTACAATTTCTAGCTAGTGACAGGAAATGAATGTGTTGTAACAAATGAGAGAGAATATGGACATTGACACAGGCAGAATACAGAAGAAAAGCAAGCACTGATGGAAAGGTGTCTGGGAGAGAGTGAGAAGCGGAGATCGACAAGAAAGAAATGGAAATCAGGACATGTATTCTCAGTGGAGATACAGGTGACTCAGTGGATCTGTAGGTGATATAAGCAGGAGAAAAAGAATGGAAACCAACATAGTGAACTGAAAAGAGAAGTAATAGTGTATGGAATAAAGATCTTGGACATTAAGGACCTATCAAAAGAGACTACACTTCAGGAAGAGTCTCTTCAGCTGCTCAGAGTGTTTTTCCAAGTCATTTGAGCATTTGTCACTTTTCTTAGCACTGCTGGAAGCATCAAGCTTAACATCATGATGTTAAAAAGAAAATTCCTGATTTACTTTGCAGAAACAACGTATTGTCCATCTCTCAGTGGCAAGTATGAATGAACAATTCTGGAGTATCTGAGCTGCAGCAATATGATGGCATTCTCATTTCTAGACCTTCTGCTCTCAAACCAGATCTATCTGAATGACCTCTGCTTTGTCAATTCTCAAGGCATGCTGTCTGGTGTGTATATTGCCTAGGCAGCTGCAGAAGGTAAAATGCAGAGTGGGGACAGGTAGGGAGCCAAGCTCATTGTGGGTAGGTTTGTGTGCAAGAACATCTGTGAATTCTGAGAGTTAGTCTGCAGGATTTCTGTTTGTTGATTTATAGCTGAGGAGACGCTTAGGGCTCTGGAGCAGCTTTTTAATGTTTAGTCCAACAAAGAAATATTTAAAATAAAAACAGAAAGAAAGAAAAGAACCCCAGATAATTAGGGTAATTCTTCTTCATGGAGAAATAAAGGTGTTTGATGGCAAAGCTGAGGTTAAAATCATTATGGCTGGATACATACAGAACAAGTCAGAATCTTGTCTTAGTGTCCCCATTAATAAGTTACTTTGATCACTGTCGTTTCTCAGAAGTTCAGCCTGTGGATAAAGAACGTGTGAGGGTATATCATCTCAGTTTTGTTACAACCTTAAAGAAGAATGACATAACATGAAGCTTTAAATACCTGAGGTGTTCAGGCCAATAATATTACTCGAGAAGAAGAGAGACTCACAGTCAGTTTAGGTTTCCTTTTAAACAATGGCTTATGTCACAAACAAAGGATTTGTCATTTGCTGTGGGAAAGCTAAAAATAACAGTCTGCTAAGACTCAGGTCAGAAAAGGACTTTATTCTCTTAAACATCCTGACTATATCTTCCTCTCTTCTCCCTTGTGAGGGATGAAATCATGGGCTATATTCCTGAAAAGGGTAAAGGAAAAGCAAAATTATCTGCTTTTATTTTTTTAAAGAATGTTTCCTTATATATCCGTTTGCATAAAAGCACGAAAAAGATTATATTGTTATACCTGTATTTAGTCTAGGCATGTTTGTTATGCTCTTCATATTAGTATATATCTCATTCCATAAATTACCAACTACCTCAAAAAAGTGGTTTCATCATCCACTCTTCCTTTCAACTAGTTTCTTACAGATAAAAGGTCTTCTGGTTCATTCTTTCTGTATCAGGGATCTTTTCGTGCTAATGCTTTGTTTAAACAGATGCTAAATAAAATTACAAGCACATTGTATGTCTACAAACCAGTCCTGCCAGGTCATAAACACTGATAATTCCCACTAAATTGAGAGGATACCTGAGGAGACTTTGAAGACACCCGTCAGATCCTCAAGAGCTTAACCATGTCCTTGGGCGTCCTTCGCAACCTCCACTCATGCAGATAAATTTCACTGAGGTTACGCTAATGGTGTACTTAAGGCTATAACTTGAGCTGCGGTGTTTTCCTTTTTATCAGTACTGGTGCACAGCTCTCTTTGATCTGTACTTATGCACCACCTTCCATCTCAAAATCTCAGATGGCTTTTCAAATGTTAATGAATTCTACCTATTCTACCCTAGGGAAACTGAGGTGATGAGAAATTACAGGAGATACTTAGGTTCACAAATTCAACCTACAACTAAGTTGAGAACAGTCCACTGAGATCACTTATTCCCATACCGTACAGGTAGTACAGGTATCTGTTGCATAGTCTGCACTTAGAACATCCCTCGCCATCAAAATGCTTCCCTGGTGAACAGAGATGTCTGGTGCTGATGGGAGGGGAAATTTTACTCTCCATGATGCTTTCCCTGGAATATGGAGCCCGTAATTACTGCAGGGAGGGAGGTGGTAATCTTTCAAGAGTGATGAGCCAGACCATAGTTTTCATTCTCAAATTAGTGGTTCAGTATGACAACTGAAACCCAGCAGGAGCTGGAAGGGGATGATGCTCACAGAGACAAGATGAAACCAGTCAGCTCTGTGAGGTGAGAGAGTCAGCTTCCAGAGACTTTGAAATTCAGGAAATCTGGAAGTACCTGCCTCACATTGACATTGATTTGGACGTGCCTTGGCTCCCAGGGCCCAGATCTGCTCAAAAACCTGCTCAAGCTCTGGTGCCCACACTGTAGGTATCCATCGCTGGTATGGATAGTTTGAAAAGTGGCCTCTAGCTGTGGAAGTACCAGGTGCACATTTGGTTGAACAAAAGCCCGGGAACTAGAATGTGTTCATCATGCTCCATCTCAACAGTTTCAGGAAAGAATAAGTAAAAAGCGTGCTTAATATTTGGTAAAATGTTCTGAAAGAAAAATATCTACTTTTCAGTCTTTTGCTATTTGAGTTTCAATGCTGTCCTTTAGATGTGTGATGCTTACATTGTAAAATAGGTGATGAATGAATATGGAGCATTTGGTTTATGTAGATTTCTGTGTGGGAGAAAACCATTTTAATTTGCAGTTTCACTCAGTTGAATCATTGGTGTTATCTGCTTTCATATACGTGAGAAGGAATTGGGCAGTTCTTTTATCACTGGCTTTAGGTTAAAGTGGCAAAATCAAACTCATGTAAATTACTTTCGCATCATTACCTGGTTTAACTTCAGTAAGTATTAAAATGTTACTTAAAGTTCACAGTCTTCATTCCCAAGTGTTCATTTTTTTAAAAAAACCCACATTTTTACACGTAAAATCTCTAAGAGGAAAAGATCATGTAACTGAATGTGCTGCAAACAAATAAATCTCCCAATTATTACTTTAAGCAATCCTAATAAGTAGAAAATTGAACTAATACTTCTATGTTTTTCCTTAAAAACAAGTCATAAAAAGAAAAAATAACTAATTTTGGAGCCTATTACCACAATAGTCTATATTGTAACTATTATTTATGTATTTTGTATCTCCCATTGTAACAGAGCATTGTAATGAAACCATACCATGGAATATAAAAACTTTGACTTGCCAGTCCTTTTTTCCAGTACAAGAAAGGAATAGTTGTAATAAATAAGATGACAGCATCTTTGAAAAATAATATGTATTGTTACTCTCACCTGAGAATCTTAAACCAATCACTTTTACTTTAGAGCAGGATTAAATGAAGTAAGGTAGTACACTTTCAAGTTTTAGAGAGTCTACTGATTTTGAATGTCTTTATTTTAAAGTATCAAACCTGAGCCATGTTTTAGGAAACTTGAATACGAAGGCAATACAAATTGGTGTATACTTTTCAAATTTTTGGTCTGTCATTTGCCAACAGTGCCCTGGTTTTGCAAGGTGACACTTTTGTCTGATGATGAGTGAGTAGGAAAGATTTGAAGACAGTCAGAACATCCAAGAACTACAGAATTAGATCGCACTTTATTTGGTTACGTCCAGTACCAAAGCAGATGTTCAGCAGGAAAATGGTCACATATGGTATGCGACACATTTTAAAAGTTTTGAAATTTGAAAATGCTTGTGTCTAGATAGTTTAGAAGTGCTAATTCACCAGCTCATATAAACACAGAAATGTGGGGGATTTTATCAATATGTTTGAGTAATTGCTTAACATGCTGCTAAAATATGTTTTTATGAATAAGTAAACAATAGAACAGAAAAAAAAAACATATTTGAGATATATTGACAAAGGTGTTTAAAATACCATAAAATTGGCCACACTTAGTAGTGTTTAAAATATACTATTGTATTGTTTGATTGTAAAACACCAGCTCATTGAAGTATGAGAAAATATTTGGAGCCCAGTAATACAAGTTCATTAAAGTATGAGAAAATATTTAAAGCCTGGTTCTTTGGCTTGCATTGAATGTTAGATTTTGAAAGATTAAAGGTACTGGCAAGCAATGTTATATTCAGATTTCCTTCTTGCTTTTTAGCTAGTTTTATTGTAGATTAGTTTTGAAATCACAGGAAATGTATATGCATGAGACTGCAAGATTCTGTCTTTTTTAATAGTACTATAGTCATCTGAAACAGTAACTGTAAGAGTGAGGTGAATGTGTTTTATCTACCTAAATGCTAAATCTTACCAACATTTTAATTATATGAGCCCTTTCCACACAAAAATTATGGAAGGAGAATGTGTTTCTGTATAGATTCAACATTCTAAATTCATCCCATAAAGAGAAAATATACGGCAAAGAACTAGTTCCATCTTCAATGTACTGCTTCAGTCAATTATCTGGAATTTTGCATTCATGTTTTCAAACAGATGCTATGAACTCCAGACCACGATATGAGAGGACTCTAGCCTTGTCTCACCTTAAATATGGCACAAGTGACTCAGCTGTGCTGTTAGGGAAGACTAGAGGCACAAGAGATGGATATTTGAAGAAAACTCCCAGCACCGAGCATGCAAAATAATAATAAAAAGCATTCAGCAGAGAAGGGAGGACTATGAGAAAAGAAATGTGTTAGTAGAAATATTTCTTAAATGAAACTCTTAATAAAGCATTATAAATCTAAACTCAAAATCTGTCAAAAAGTCAAAATTGGAAAGAAAAATATTTAAAAAATTTGATCACTTTACTTTTTTCCTTTATCCCAATGATTTGCAAACCAATCAGAGAAAAAGTAGAATGGCTTTGCCACAGCAGCTTTCCCAGTGTAGAGAGGCCTTCTGGTAGCCAAAACAATGAACATTTCTTCCAGGGAGAAACATTACTTATCCAAATGCGTGTGATATTCTGCTCAAATTTATGTGCACAGCAGATAAGATTCACTTGTTGTATAGAGGGATACTTTAAGGATGTAAGTGGTCGTTGTTTATGCCTTGACATTTTGCTGTTACTGCATAAATTTTATCCTCCAGTTAGTACATGAGGAACTAAGGAATTTAGCAGGAATAAATATTGCCCAAACTTTGCTTAAGTGAGACTATATGATATGCTGTTAACTGTCACTGACCCTCTGCATTTTATTTGAACAACTAAAAGTTAAAAGAATAGTAATAAAACTCTTTGCAACAAAATAAATCTTAATAACGTATTTAACCTAAATACTGAGTATCTTAACAGTCACATTTCATATTCTTAAAACAATTCAGGATTTTTTTCCCCAGCATGGTAGATTTTTCTTTTGAGCAGTAGTTAGATACTCAGCATGAGATCTATTTTGCTGTATTTTATTTTAAATGAAGGTATTTTCCAGTATATAAACCAAAAAGTACTTGATCCTAAAATATTTATGTTCTCCTTAAATTCTGAGATTGCATTACCATGAGGGATTTTTTCAATGCCATTGATTCTGTTAGGATAAACATTCCCAGCTAACACACCTCTTGATATATAGAGAGGGGAGTTTTTCAGTTTATTGATACTGACAAAGTCTTCCAACATTCCATTCTCTTCCATAGAGAGCATAGGTGCTGCTGGGAGGTGCAGTTGGATGAACAAATATATTCTTCTTGGTCTTCAGTCTGATTTGTGCTGCACCCTGACCTGGGAAGAGCTGGCTCCATTGACACTGGATATTGGTTGCTACCTTCTCAGCTGGTTTGTTAAACAAAGAGCATTAGATTTCAGCTGTAACTGGCAAGGTCATCCATGGTTCGTATCAGTTTCTTCAGCACTGGACTACTTCATGTTTTGGCCTGGGAAGGAGAAGACACTCGTCTACTTCTCAAAGAGCCATAACCTTTGCTGACAGAGCTGCTGCTGTTAGCTGGGGCCTCGTACTCTCTGCAGTGCGCGAGACCTTCACTGACATGTCCATGACAGGTCATTAAACCCTGGTAGCGAGAGGAAATTGTGTTCCTTTCCAGAAAAATTCTCAGACAGACAGACATGCATGAGCTTCATGAATACTGGAAAATTCAACTTAAAGTCACAGCTGTTCTATAAAGCAATACTGGAATTTTCTAGACATTCTTCACTGTAATGAAAAACCTTTCAGAATGATGCTATTGTAAATCTGAAACAGTATGTCAAAACTTCAAGCTCAACTGTAAATCACCAGTCAGCTGAAATCCTTACAGCAGTGTTACATGAGGCCCTATGTGTGGGTTTTTTAGAGCTAGATTTTTTTAAAAAGTAGATTCAACATGTCCTTCAGCATTATTAACTACAACCATCAGATGGCAGTCCATAGTCAAGTAAAAAATATATTCACAGCATCTAGGTGGAGTTACGTAGCGAGTAGCTTGCTCTCAATCTTTTTCTAAAATGAAAAGAAATAGATTTCAAGATTCTGCTTGGTTGTCTCAGTTTTTGTGATCCTTTCTGGCCAGTGAGATCTGTCTTTTTCTTCCGATCTTGAATTGCAAACTCACTGTAACTGCACAAACATATCCCAAAAGCGAATGGCTTTTCCCTCCAAATTTTGCCAAAGATTCTAGCTCTCTGACCTGTAATTCTACTGATAACATGCTTTGACATTTAAAAATCTCCTTTATTTCTTTAATAGGGACTTATCTAATAAAAACAACAAAAAAAAGAAGGAGTTGGTGTAGAGAAATCAGGTGCATTGATATAGGAGAATGGTAATTTTCTGCTATGCCTGTATGGAAAAGCATCAATGTTGTCTGCTAGTGTGCAATTGTAGTGACCATCCTCCTTGTTCTTTGGAAAGTAGTTTTAAAGAAAAAGAGAGTATTTATTTATTTATTTAAAGCTACCAGAAGACAGGTGTCAAATCTGCGTACAAGCTTTCTCTTAGATTTCTTTTCAGTTCTGCAACCTTCCTCTGGGTGATCTTCAGAGCCAGAGCTCTTAGGAACAACTCTAAAGCTTCAGCTTAACCCTGCCATTAGTACTGCTCAGTACCTTTTAGGGAAACTAATAATGATTTGGGGAAAACTAGTGGTAGCCCTTACTTTAAAAATTCTGTTAAAAATAGGTTCCTGGAACCTTGTGGGTTTTATTCATGTCCAAGGACCCTCTTTGTCGCTATTTGTGTACTACACAAGAGCTGGGCCAGGGACTAACTTTCCAAACAAGATTCAATTAAAAGACACTACTGATTTTGGGTCATTTCTGCTGTATCTGCAAAACCCTGTGGATAGGCTGAGCAGACATTTCTTGATAACCCATGAGAGGGAGTTAAAAGATTCACTGACTCACAGTGTGTCCCAAAGATGCTATCAGCCAGTTATAGATAGGACTGTAGAGAGTGGGAATAGAAAATGTTTTGCCTTTTGATCCAGGACAAAGGACATCTGAGATTCATTCCAGCCTCTTTTTTTCACAGTGGAGTCTGTAACATTTTACACGTATTTGTCTACAAGCCTTCCTGATTCTTTGGCTACACTGGCAGATCAGACAAAATTCATTAGAGTTGGGAATATTTTGTTAGTTCCAGTGTTCAGAGTTCACCTCATCTTTCGTTTATCCTCCAATACATCTTCCTTTCCAGACAAAATCCCATAACTTGATGTAAAATGTCTGTTATGAACCCAAAAGCAGCCTTCTTCGATGTTATGACTTGGCTTCGGGCTGGAAGCCAGATTGAGAAGGATCATGATTCTCAGAAATACAGATTATCTTAATGCACACTAGAAAAGACCCAGGCTGTCCACCTCTCTGAACTGGGAGATTTACCAGCTGGTGCAAACAGACAGTAGGAATTTATTGATAACCAGCTGCCTAACATACTGGCCTTCTTATTCTCTCTAAAAGATGAAGATTATCCATGAATTTGATTAGCATGTTCTTTCTCCAGAATCACCCCAGGATTGTGCAACTCCACTTTATCGAAGGGTCTTATCAGGATCTTTCTATCAGTCAGAAAACATTTCTGCCCATAAAACCGTATTGTAATTCTCTTTGATCGAGATGGAAGTGGAAATGCAACATCTTTCTTGCTAGGTTTAGCTTTAAAAGGCAAATTAACAGTGGTTACATAAAATAGGAAGGCTGTGGAGACACTGGCCTTGATGCTGCGTTTATTCAAACAAAATATCACTTACATCCAATCACAGTCTTTCCTCTGAGTACTCACATATTTTTAGACCCAGGCCAGTGTTAGACTCAGATGAGGCTTATTACGACAGTTATCTCCCAGGTCAATGTAATGTCCAAATGAAGAGGCCCTGGAGACCATCTGCAGAGTTCTCATGTCCCATTTCTTTCTCTGATATGCCTAGAAGAGTCACATAAAACTAAGTATACTTTTGATGAAACACTGCTATTTTAGGAGGCAGAGGTCTTTTGGTAATGTTTTGCGACAGTCTCTCCTTGATTCCAAATTTCCAGCTACTTTAATTGTGACTCATCAAGACTGGACATGTGTGGCGCATGCCTGTGAATAAATTTTCAAAATAAGAAAATAAATTAATTGTAAACTAGCTGAATACCTTCAAAGTCTGTTGTTCATACGTGTATAATGACCACTTCACTCTATTTCGTTGCCGACATATCGAGGGAAAGGACTTGGGAGTGTTGGTTCATGAGAAGCTCAACATGAGCCGGCAATGTGCACTGGCAGCCCAGAAAGCCAACCATATCCTGGGCTGTATCAAAAGAAGCGTGGCCAGCAGGTCGAGGGAAGTGATTCTGCCCCTCTACTCAGCTCTCGTGAGACCCCACCTGGAATACTGCATTCAGCTCTGGAGTCCCCAACACAAGAAGGACATGGAGCTACTGGAACGAGTCCAGAGGAGGGCCACGAAGATGATCCGAGGGCTGGAGCACCTCTGCTATGAAGGCAGGCTGAGAGAGTTGGGGCTGTTCAGCCTGGAGAACAGAAGGCTCCGCGGTGATCTTATAGCAGCTTTCCAGTACCTAAAGGGGGCCTACAGGAAAGCTGGAGAGCGACTTTTTACAAGGGTGTGTAGTGATAGGACAAGGGGCAATGGCTTTAAACTGAAAGAGGGCAGATTTAGGTTGGATATAAGAAAGAAATTTTTCACTCTGAGAGTGGTGAGGCAGTGGAACAGGTTGCCCAGAGAAGTTGTGGACGCCCCATCCCTGGGAGTGTTCAAGGCCAGGTTGGATGAGGCTTTGGGCAACCTGGTATAGTTGAGGGTTTCCCTGCCCATGGCAGGGGGGTTGGAACTAGATGATCCTTAAGGTCCCTTCCAACCCTAACCATTCTATGATTCTATGATTCTAATTAATTGCCTTTCCCTACTTGAAAGAATCTTGGGTTTAGTGCATTAAAGCAGTGGCATTTCCAAGAAACTTTATTTTCCTTGGTCTGATGTCCAGCCAGAAACCAGCAATGTAGCCGGGTACATGTCCAGAAATAACTTCGCATAGGTTGTTATTAGTTACACCTATCAGTTAGTAGGTCAGAAGGACTCTTCAGAGAATAAATAGGCAATACTTACTTTCTGGAAACATGTTTAAAGAGTTTATTTTCCTCCTCTGGAGTTTACTTTCTCTTTTGACCTTTACTATCCAAACCCATTTGGTTTCTGCACTTACTGAAAAATGTTTCTTCTTCAAGGTTATCTGAGGTGGAAATGGAATTAAAAAAGTTGTTCTCATAATAGTTTTGCTAGAGGGTATTTTTCAAGAGCAAAGCAAACAGTACACTGAATGACATTTAGATGTTCAGATATTGTTGCAAAATGTGATAATGACTCATTCATAAACTGAAATAAGTAAATACATCGAGTAATTGAACATCCTTACATTGCCTTAGTTCAACTAGGGAGGGTATTCCTGTTGCATATTTCTGCTGCCACATCTCACGCAAGAGACAGCTGCAGGTCACTTGTGAATTGTTGTCTTAGTGCAGCTATGTGGGCCTTCTATGTAGAAAAAGAACATTAAAGGCTTGGGTTTGTATCTCATCTAAAACAAGATCTATCATATATGTAAAGTTTTTTCATACAGAAAAAAAACCCAGAACTCTTTTGATCTGTGAAATTAGGGTAACTAATTATTAATACAAATTGATACAGGAAGAATCCAGTTCTCCATGTTGTTCTCCCATCTTCTCCCAGTGCAGAATATATGTATTTTTGGCAGCTAGAAATATGTGCCAGAAATCCTTTATTCTTGACAGTTCTGATACACTTTTAGTAACATACAAACGATGAGAAGAAACGGGCATGTGCTACTGATGCTGTCACATGCAGGACTGCTGAAGAGCTGGCATTCACTCTGTTAAGGTGTTATTCCTTGTATGGCTGTATACCTGTCCTTTCTTTTGTGAACACCCAAAGTTGGCTGTCTGACCACGTTGTAAGAGGGCACTAGGCCATCTGAACAGGTGGCCATGAGCATTGACACAGAAAGATGCTCCTCACGTCTGCTTGCCAAGGGCACGATTTCCTGCTAGACCATACTGAGCGCATGCACAGTTAGAGGGATGTGTGCTCATTAATCCAACTCTGAGCTGTATTAACTTTAAAAATAGCTTTTGTGACAGCATGGTAAGAGTTTCTGACCTATTTAAATTTAGCAGAGCAGCATATAAGCAACACAGATTTCTGGTAAGCCTTCAGTGTTCAGCAGAATGTATCAGAAGAGTACAGACTAATGTAGTCCAGCTAGCACAGAGACAGTCACTAGTGCTCCAGAGAGGGGAGGAGAAAGATTTGAAAGCAGCATTGATACCCCAGCAGACAAAGGTCATCTCTGAATGAGTTTATGCTTCTCAGCAAGAAACAGTGTATTATTAACATTTTAAAAAATCCTGTAAACCTAAACATAGTTTAGATGGTAAGAGTAAAAAAGTGCTAAAAAACAAGAATGCATTTCAAAAAAAATATATTCACACTAATACAGCAGTTTTTATTCACTAAGAGAAACAGCTTTGTACTCATTAAGACATCACCTCATAAAGGTTCAGGCGGGTAAGTTCATATGTGCTGCTTCATATATTGCTGTAATCCAGCCCTGAGCAGTAGTGTAAATCAATGCAGCTTCATTAAAGGAAGCAGAGGCACATGAGTTTTTCATCCCCAGTAGGAGTAGGAACAGGACTGTCTGTATTGCCATCTGTCTGTATTGCAGCATCTTAGTCCTTGCCTATACCCTTAGTCTCAAACATTCCAGGAGGGAATGAGAGGAGTCTGTGAAGGTCGTTTCAAATTGTGTTATGACGTGTAAAGCACACTCAGTCTTTTTTGCTATACTCAGTAGGCCCAATTGTGCCGGGGGTACTCATCCCACACTAAGTGGAGCAGCCCCAGAGAGACAACAGTTTCAGAGACACAGCTGTGCCAAAGATTTCCGAAAATATTTATGCAGTTGTTTGAACGAAAAGTCACTGGTATCAGAGAAGTCACATCCACTGTGAAAACATTTCTTCTTTTGAAATCATGGTTCTCTAGATCTGCTTCATGCACATGTATCGCTGATCTAGTCCTTACACATTATTAATACAGTATGTGGCATTTCACAGATGTTTCCCACCAAAGGCATCTTGACATTTCAGAACTTGTTATAGTAACAGTGAGTGTCTGTGAGCTAATAGCTTCTCAGTTTCACTTAGTTCTTTTTCAAGACCTATTCTTTGCTGAAGCTATTCTAGACTCAAGCCGCTAGAAGGCAAACAAGCAACGCCTGGTTTTCCAGGGTAGGGGCTGAAATTACTGCAGCAGAGATGTGTGAGTATTCACTCCTGCCAGCATTGCTCCTATGTGTTCTCTTTTATCCCTCTTTCTCTCTCTGTGCATACGGGGCTCACTAACATTCAGGTACAGAAAAACTTTTGAAAATTAATGTTATATTTTAAAGTGCATGCATTTTCAGCTAAGGTGTTCTATTGTGTATAAGAAGAGACAATGTTAACAGCCCTGCATGAACAGTGCAACAAGGTTCAACTCATCTCCACACAAAACTAACAAGGAGGCTGTCAATGCAGTTAAACATCTCTTGCAATCGGAACCATGTATACTTGCACTTAATCGTGTCAGTAATTCCAGAAGTGACAGCAGAAAATGCACCAAAGTTAAGATCATAAAGGACTTTTGTGGTCAGGCCTGCAATATAAAATATAGGAAATGTCTCACTTAAATAGCTGATTTCAATAGATGTCATTAGAATAGAGAAATATATTTTATAAATAGGCCCAGTTGTCATTTAAGAAGGTGAGTAACGAGATTCCACTCTAAAGTCTAAAACCTGTTGCTTAACTACCATCACTTTTAAAATTGCATCTTATTTCTAGACTGGATTTCTCTAACCTTACCTTCCGTTATAGGCTGTTATACATTTGTGGAATTGACTGAAGCACTGTCTCTTCTAGTGCTTCTCTTATAGGTATTTATAGACTATGTTCCTGTACCTTTCTCCTTTCTCTCAGTAAATTAAATAGACAGAGCTTCTTGAGCCTTCTATTATACAAATGTTTTTGCATTCTTTATCATTCTCATGCCTGTTTAAAAAAATTCTGTCATCCTTCTAGAATGCAGATACCAGAACAAGAGCTATTGTAGGAGTGCCACCATGGGAGAGGGAAGCAGGGAAGAAGAGAGTGGGCATGTGTGTATTTTCTCTTTTCTTTATCTCGAGATCTGTGCATATCCTTTCTCTTATAAGACCTTCTGCTCACATTTTTTCACAATAGACTGAGCCTTCACTGATTTCCTAGTATGATCCCAATTCTTTCCCAAAGTCAGAAAAGTGAAGTTTTCAAAACTTGAAGTGAGTTTGGTAAACTTTTACTCTTAATTTAACTGTAAGCTGAGCATTAACAGCAGCTCTCCACTCATCTTCATCCCCTGGTGAATTTTCGACTCTGGGGAGAGCTAAATCTGGGCAGAAATGGTAATGCATTAAGGAAAAAGTCAATTATGTAGGCCTGCAGAAGAAAAGCAGTGAGAAAACTTCTGTTATTGCTGTATGTTAAATGAAAACGTACCCCGTGGTCTGTGTTTTGAAAGTCGTGACTTCTTCTTGGCCTCAGGAAACCTACCGTTTGACTACTGCCAAGTTAAGAAGAAATTCAAATTACTCAGTACCCACTAGTCCAACATCTCCATTATATACCATCCTGGCATTCTTTGTATGGCTGAAAAATTTTAATGATGATTTTATGTTTTCCAGGTCAATAAGAAAATGTAAATGAAAGAGGGCTAAAATTTCTGTATATAGTTATACTTGGAGATTATCTGGTATCCATTTAAACCAAAGACTGTGTGCAATACTCATATTGCATGGCTCTACTTTTTAAATCAAAACAGAACATAACAACAGGTAGTGACCGAGGTATTCCTTTATGACTCAAATTATCAAGTTACATATGTTTTAATGAAACATGAAGGACTCATTTTAAATAGGAGACACTTGTCAAACCTGTCAACAGTACTGCTTCTTACACCTGTTATGGGAACCTTGGTTTTGGTTTCTTCGCTAAGGACAAATGACTTCTCCAGGCTTCTCCTGGTTAGGTGCAACTAATCATGTTAGGAGCTGTATATGCCCCATCACAGCTGTGACTATTAGTCTCCCAAGACAGTACTCAGCATAGCGTGAACTGAAAGGGGACTGTCGGAGTGGTATCATACTGTGATTTCCAGAAGTACATCTCATACACCAGGTCTGCTAGCGTGTGATCCCAGAGGTACAAGCATCATGACTAGTTCCAAAGCACACAAACTGCATCGCAGAAGAGTTGTTACATGGACCGGTTATGTTTTGTCCTGCTGTGGCACATCTGAAACCTGAGATACCTCAGTGACTAGAAGTTGGGTCGGCAGTGCATCAGCTCAGGACCTCATGGGTAATAGAACTACCATGCAATTAATTAACATGCTTGGTGATTCAATATATACCACTAGTTATGCTTTGGATCTAGTGTTTATATTGGTACTAGAGAAAAAAGGTTATGGACAAATTAATTCTGTCTTGAGTTGAAGACAGGGTTATGGACCTGTTTGTCTTTATACACAGGTTGACCATCCCTGATGATGAGATGGGTCTGATGATAGGTAAGAAAAGTCTGAATTTGAGTTCCAAACTACCCAGAAATACTTGGTTGGCTCTTCATAAGTGCAATAAACCTCTGGGATAAAGTTCCTTATTCTCGATCATGTTTAGGAGACTCTGCTGAATACTTTAATAACAATTGTAATTTTAGCTTGGATGTGGTGACCTAAGGAAACTTGAAAGACAGTTTGTATAGAGAAGTTATATCTTTTATCAGAGAAAACGAGAGTTGGAAAAAAAGACTAGCTTTTGGTTAGAAGGATTGTTGAGCTGAAAGTTTGCTCATTTGTTTCCGCTGTATTCATGAGTTGGTCTAATGAAAGATATTACTCTCACCACAATATTCTAATCGGCAGCTATGACATAGGCCCTCATAGGAAATTTTTAAAGGTCAGTTGGAAGAGAGCATAAAAATTCCTCAGAGAAGAGTAAGGAGAATCTTATATTGTGATCTTCTTATTTAAGCAGGAAAAAATAAGTCAGAAATAAGTAATAACCCTCATATGTTTTGAAGTTAAAATTACGAAGTAGCAGGCCCATGGCTAGATGAATTTAATCTACCACTAAATGAAACAATCACACTGAAAAGCATTAATGAGAGAGTCAAACGTGCTAACTGAAGAGAACTGCATAAGCCAAAATCGTGAGAGATGGCCCCAGATTTAGAATCATAGAATCATAGAATGGTTAGGGCTGGAAGGGACCTTCAAAGGTCATCTAGTCCAACCCCCCTGCAAGGAACAGGGATATCTCCAACTAGATCAGGTTGCTCAGGGCCTTGTCCAACCTGGCCTTGAACGTCTCCAGGGATGGAGCATCCACCACCTCTCTGGGCAACCTGTTCCAGTGTTCTACCACTCTCATGGTAAAAAATTTTTTCCTAATATCCAACCTGAACCTACCTCCCTCTATTTTAAAACCGTTACCCCTTGTCCTATCATAACTGGCCCTCCTGAACAGCCTCTCCCCATCTTTCCTGTAGGCCCCCTTGAGGTACTGGAAGACCGCTATAAGGTCACCCCGGAGCCTCCTCTTCTCCAGGCTGAACAGCCCCAACTCTTTCAGCCTGTCCTCATAGGAAAGGTGCTCCAGCCCTCTTATCATCTTCGTGGCCCTCCTCTGGACCCTCTCCAACTGGTCCATGTCCTTCTTATGTTGGGGACTCCAGAACTGGACGCAGTACTCCAAGTGAGGTCTCACGAGGGCAGAGTAGAGGGGGAGAATCACCTCCCTCGACCTGCTGGCCACGCTCCTCTTGATGCAGCCCAGGACGCGGTTGGCCTTCTGGGCCGCAAGAGCACATTGCCGGCTCATATTGAGCTTCTCGTCCACCAGTACTCCCAAGTCCTTCTCCTCAGGGCTGCTCACGATCCATTCACCACCCAGTCTGTATTTATGCCTGGGATTGCCACGACCCAGATGTAGGACCTTGCATTTGGCCTGGTTAAACTTCATGAGGTTGGTACGGGCCCACCTCTCCAGCCTGTCGAGGTCCCTCTGGATGGCATCCCTCCCTTCCAGCGTGTCGACGGCACCACACAGCTTGGTGTCATCGGCGAACTTGCTGAGGGTGCACTCCATGCCACTGTCCACGTCACCGACAAAGATGTTGAAGAGGGCCGGGCCCAACACGGACCCCTGAGGGACGCCACTCGTGACCGGTCTCCACTTGGACATTGAGCCGTTGACCACTACTCTCTGAGTGCGGCCATTGAGCCAATTCCTTATCCACCGAGTGGTCCATCCATCAAACCCATGACTCTCTAGTTTAGAGAGAAGAATGTCGTGCGGGACAGTGTCAAAAGCTTTGCACAAGTCCAAGTAGATGACATCCGTTGGTCGACCCTTGTCCACCGATGTTGTCACCCCAATTTAAAGACTTATAATGTCTTTTGAAGAGCTTCAGTAGGAACAAAGCTCTCCAAGTGAAGTGTTACTCTGAATTTGGTATTTGATTGAGGCTAAGAAACCCGTAGAAGCTCAATGAACTTGAGACCTGAGTTGCAGTGCAGGCCCATAGCTGCACTGAGCACAGTGTTACCATTTAAATTTGAATTTAGGAACATTCTTCTGAAAAAGATAACTTTTGGTACAAGATGGGCTGTGCATCTAGCAGACACAGGGAGCGGAGTATCATGTTTAAGTAATGGTGTAATTGCTTGTTTTGTGAAAAAAGAGAGAGCTACTCTCCTCACATTTTCTGTTCCTGTCACCCATACCCCCTCCCACCTTTCTGCCCTCCTGATCTCAGGAGTCCGGGCATGTTCCCTCCTTCCACTGGCTTTAGCATTCAGCCAATCCAACTGATTACTGAGGCAGAAAAATAGCCCATGTCTTTTTCTTTATTCCTTTTCTACTATATCAGTGAGTTAAAACAGCTCACGGAAAGGACCAACGTGCTGTGCTCACACAACATAAGCACTGGAGCAGAGGAGGTTAAGGGGGATGGAACAAGGAGGGGAACAAGACTGCCCTTTTTTGGCTACTCTAAATTGTTGATTCATGACATCTTATCTCATGAAATCTTATTTCAAGAAGTATCATATGACAATTATCCAAACTGCTCTGAGATCTAATGAAGACTTAATCCTTTTCTATTTCAAGGTCACCCATCACATTTAGTGAGAATTACAGCAGAATTACAGTAGCAAGATACACGTTCATGGCTAATTCTCCACGCAGAATGTATTTTTGAATGGGCTCTGTAGAAATCAACACCCTGACTCTTAAACTATTTGCTATTCAGTGGGAAACACTGAGGACAAAGAGAAATTTACACCACACCTTCTGCTTGACCAGGGTGCCCACTTTCCAAACTGGAAGGTTTGTTCTTGTTCTTTCACAGGTGCAGTCCTTCCTTCCTGAGGTGTTGAAATCCTTTCTTTTCTAAACTGAGCAGCACATTATCTTTTTTTTTTTCTCTAGAGACCCCAGGTTTTTTTACCATTTACCATTTTACTCTTTATGTTATCTTTTTATTTTTTTCTCTGTAGACCCTATGTTTTTTGCCGTTTACCATTTTACTGTTCACCAAAAATAGTAAGAGTGCTCATTTGTTAGAGCACTCATATTAATTTTTTGGCACATGTGTGCTCATTTTCTTCTTCTGACTAATGTGATGTGAAGTTGTACCTCCCACATGTTTAAGCTGTTTAGATCAGAATACATACTAAACTGTGTATGTGTGCCTGTATACAAGTAATCACAGTCCTTTCTGCAGAAATTCTTCTGAATTGCATAGATGAACAAAATATTCAATAGACCATACAGTATGAGCAAAAGTCACCTGACACTGCAGTCTTTGACTTGGGCACTTACTTACAAGGAAAAAATTTTTGAGTGCCTGTCCTTGCCCCAGTGAACATTCAGGATACAAAATCACACAAGTTTAATTTCCTACTGCATTTCCAGCAAGCATTATACTTCCTATTGATGTAGGAGTTGAAATCCAAGTCTTTTCTCCTTCTTGTGAGAATCTAGCTGCTAAGATCAGTGTGGATGTCAGGCACTGCGTAGCATGCTCAGAAGCAGAACTCCAGCATCAGGGGAACTTTGTTGATAAAAAGTAAGCTCCTTCGAGACAGATAACAGCTGAAAAAAGGATTTTCAGTATGTGCATTTTGGACTCCGAAATATAAAATGATGATTAATCATCTCAATTTTAAATGTAGATCTAGTCTCAAGGCATACACCAACAGCAAAGCTTTCCATACTATGTTGCAGATTTTCTTCCAAAAATGGCTTTCTCTTCCCTTTCAGCATGAGCACTGAAGAAGACTGTTTACTTGGACTTACGTAAGCTTTATCTTGCTACTCTACTTGCCAATGAGTAATTCAGAGGCATGGAATATAACAGAGAAAGGAGTAACACTGTTGGACTCTGTAGTCCCTTCAAGGATGAGGAAGTGAGTGGCATAAGCTGGAGAAGGAGTTTAGACGTGACACACTAAATGTCCCCATGAAGGAGGAATGCCTGGCTGGATATGTTGCATGGTGCCAGTGAAGTGAGGCATGGAGGTCATGCTGGATGAAGCTCCTGAGAGTAAGTGATCGCTGGGTTGTTTCACCCAGATCCAGCAATAATTTCTGCCGTGCAAGGTCCAGGGACTTTGGTCTAACATCCATACTACCCTGCCTACTTTGATCTTAACAGCCACTGTCAACATCTCTTAGGCTTCTTTGTCTGACTTTTTGTCAGAAAATGTAAGGAACAGAATGAGAGGAGGGAAAAGGAGATATTCTAGCGAGTATCACCAAACTAAAATGACAAGCCAAGTAAAAAGCTGAATGTGAATGTTTGTTTTGTTTGAGGTTCTGAGACAGCTTTTGAAAGCCCTGGGACACAATGTTTCTGGGAACAATATTTCCTACATACTATGAAATTTCAGCAGTTTTGACTGGTTTATCTTCACAGAAGCACAGAAGCTTTTAGGTTGGAAAGGACCCCTGGAGACCATCTAGTTCATACTCAGCTCACTCAAGCAGAGTCACCTAAAGCAAGTTTCCCAGGACCATGTCTATTCAGCTTTTCAGTATGTCCAGGGATGAGACTCCATAGCCTCTCTTTGGCAACCTGGTTCAGCATTTGATCACCTGCACAGTAAAGAAGTATTTTCTTGTGTTCAGATGGAATTTCATATGTTTTGATTGGTGCCCATTGCTTCTAGTCCTGTCAATGGACACTGCTGAGAAAAGTATTCCTTCTCTCCCATTGCGTGGCTGGGATGTGGATGGGACATACACATGGATAAAAACTCCTTTGAGCTTCTCTTCTTCATGCTGAACAATCCCAGCCCTCTCAGCCTCTCCTCATATTAAAGATGCTACCATTCGTTTAAGCACTCCCTAACCTCCACTGAGGGTAAGTCTTCCTTGCTCCAGACTTTCCCTCTTGCATCATCCAAGAAAATACTATCAAACAGTCACAACAATTCATGCTGTAAAAGCTTTGTGTGTATGTGTATGCATACAAAATAAATGGCATTCTGAGACTTTAACACAGGAGATATTAGAAACACTTACATGGAAGCTAAAGAATTAGGCACTGCGTAGACCTGATAATAGTGTATAGGCAGAGGAAAAGAGCAAAGAGCTAAACAGAGAGTTATTTTATGATTTTGCGGAACATTCACACCACTATTACACCAACGTCCTCACACAGCATGTTTTCTTCTCTCAAGGAAAGCTGTAAGCAAATAGTTTCAACCTTCTTTGGAGTTTGAGAAAAACTCAAGTTATATATGCCCTCATATGCTCTTTAGGAATAGTTGTGCTGAAGCCTATAAGACTACAACAATTTTTAGAGCAGTTCCTGTCAGGAACTCAGGTTGTCACAGTAAAATGATTCTGCACTCCATTTGGTTGTTCAAATTACACCAAAACTCTGTTCTGTTGTCATAAGATAATCATCCAGCTCCGCACCTGCTAAATTGAACAACTAAAATAAATGAGTCCTTCTAAAGCATGTAACCTATCCTTTATTTTGTAAGCATGATATAAATTTCAAGCACCTCAGTTGTGTTTATGACAGCTTTTAGTGAATGAACATTGACCAGCAAAGATTTTTAGCCATCCAACAGTCAGCTCCACTCACGTTAATTGTGGGAAGAACTTGAAAACAACTTAGCAATTTGAGTAAATGATGGGGAAGATGTAACAGACAGGCTTCATAACTGTAATAAGGTAAGCATCATTAAAAGCTTTATCTTGATCATACTTGCTGTATGTATAAACTGTTGAAAACTTCAGACTTCAATCATGTTTGTTAATTCAGTCCTATGCTTGTCATGAGAGCACAGCATTGCTGACTGCTTCTGAATCTATATAAGTAAAATCGGAAGTGTTTGACTGAAAAGCAGTTTCTAAAGGTACCTTATAAAAGAATTCCCTAAATTTATTTTAAAGCTAACACAGAGAATAAATCAACCCTTAATTCAACTACAGATGATTGCTGATTTTTTATAGGTCACTTTTTAAGCTTAAAAAAATCAAATATCACACACATTAATCACTTTATCACATACACTAAATTTTTGCCACAGAGTACAAGCGTGTGTGTCAATATTTTAACTATGTTGCCAGACAAGTTACAGCTCTATGTTGAAAAAGACAGATATAGATTACTTGCATACTATTTTATTATTGTTACATACATTAAATTGACTAACAGCCCTGATGTATGATCTCATTTTACATGAAACAAAATGTGCCTGTGACAATCCAGAAAAATGTCAATTGTAACATGTCTTTATTGTAAGCATACCTATGATTATAAAAAATACATAATCAATACCCTGTATATTAAGTTCTAAACTGATGCTGTATACATATATACATATACATGATGTATATAGAGCATCAGTATTTTAGAAACTGCCAAAGTTAGTTTTTGCATGTTTGGTATCATTATATGTAGAGTGTAAGGATGTCACAGTATGTATGTTAAGTATTTAATAGACTATATATTTTAACACTTGGGTGTTTTTGGGGGGGTATAGGTAATTGTGATGTATTTTGGGTTTAATAGTCCTTGCAGCAAGCAAGTAAATCAGCAAAAAATCGGGTGGATATGTGACTCCAAATGCAATATATTGATTTTAAAGTGAATTATTTTATTCAGGAATGTAAGCAATGCATTTTCTGAAGAGTTTAATTCAAAAAAAAAGTCATTCCTTCTCTGTAAAAATCAGTGACCTACATTAGAACCAGAAGCACCAGAAGTTTGCTGTACTTCTGTGTACAGAAGCATACTTCTGTGTGCAGGTACTAACACGACAAACAGCACCTTGTTTGGCTGACATAGATGTGATGGCACATTCCCTTCCGAAAGATCCTTCTTCTTCTTCTTTTGTAGCCATAGTACTGACAGGAAAGTTACCAGTTTGTATGTTTCATACCTGAATTGGAGACAGCAGACTGCTTTTAAGTAGAAAGACATGGCAGTAATTGTCAGGCCAGGAAGTTAAATGTTCTGGATGAGGCTAAAAGGAGTATCCATTCATTTGTAGCTCAACAATACATTTATATTTCCCACTTTTTACCCTATATGCTGTGCCTGCCTCCACTAGAAATAGCACAGAGATAAGCACTCTGCCCATCTCATTGTCACCTGCAAGACATGCTCGAAGGCTGCACTGCTGATGCCCCATCAGTCCTCAGGCACGGCCAGCAGCCCTGGAGCTGTGAAGTGCCCCAGAAAGATCAGGAACTGGGATGGCAGTGGGGAAAATGCTCCTCAGCAAGCCTGCCACCATCGGTCACCTGCCAGGAGAGAAAAGTTCAAACATAAACTTTGACTTGCCAAGGACAGTATCATGGCCAGGTCTACCACAGGTAAAGAACAGCAGGAGTCCTCACCAACATAAACCAGTCCCCACTCCAAAAATTGTGCTCTATAAGAGGGAAAAAATAAATTCTCACTGTTGCAGCAAGGTTTGCTCTGGCCAGCAATGTTGCTTTGCTCTGGCAGAATAATGGCATCTTCCAATGCTGCCTGGGAAGCCCAGCTGTCAAGGTGAGAAAACCAAATTTTTTGAATTTCAATGCTTTTCCCTCCTTATTAACAATCTAAAGGAGATACTGATTTACTGTAACTGCATCAGTGGGTTTTCATTTGACACCAGTTACTATGCCTTAAGATGTCATTTGAAATTAACCAGTTATCTGGTGGAATTCCCTTTTATTTGCTGCTGACACAAGGTGGATTTGAATCAAGATTTGAAAGCATAAATATCTCTCTCTCGTTATTGAGCTTTTGAGATTTTTTTTTTAAATATGTCTTATTTTTATAAAAAAAAAAAAAAAGTAAAATATTAGCATCACCTTCTAGCTTCTATTTGAGGTAAATACCAGTAATCTGTGCATTTCAGCATATAACATTGCCAGAGGTATTGAAACAAAAGTCTTTCTAAAGTTTGGTGACTCAGCTCCCAATGGTGTTGTAAGTATTAATTAGCTAATGCCAGTACAGCATTATATAAATGCTAAGTATCATTGTTGACAGACTAAGACTGTCAGTGCCAAGTGGCAATGTGAGCTTTTCTACTGCCAGTTGGCTCCATCTCCAAGCAGAAGAGACCCGCTTTCAGGAATAACATGGTAAATCACCCTTACTTTTCAGTCTTCTGCTCAGGTATAATTACTGAAGATGGCACAAGTCATATTGGTGTGGTTGTGTGACACCAGTCCGAGAAGAATTCACAATAAGCTAAAAATCAATTAAGTAGAAGTTTCCTCTACCATTAACTGAATCGTAGAGCAATATCCCACAAAGAAAAGCATCAAGTCCCATTTGTCTGCTGTTCTGCAGCCGAGCACTATGCAATCGAGGATCAATAAATGAAAACCTGGAAGGGGCACAAGGCACAACATTCATTTTTGCTGTATCAGGCATTTAGAAACTGATGCATTTATGGTTCCAGCTCCCAGAAGGAGTCAATGCAAGCAGTTGTAAATATATATTCAGCTCATATTCCAGTTGCACAGACAGCTACCATCAATCTTAAATTATTAGTTTTAGTTATGGCTGTTTAACTACTTCTATTCAAGTAGCTACTCTCCAGTGTGTTTATATCTTTATATTCTAGAATGTACTGTGCCAGAGCTGATTTTGTTCAACTAATATTATTTTAGCAAATGTAATCAGCAGAAGAGATGAATTGGTTAGAAAAGCAATTAAAGAGGCTAGAATCTGCAAAAAATTATAAACAGCCATGTGCACAAGCTACGGGCAGTATCTTTTTCTCTTTTTCCAGCATACACAATGTGCTAAAACATAATTATTTGAAAACTTCCTGACTTCCACTAGGGAAAAATAATGAGGCTAAGCATCACATAGCATTCAAACATGGCAAACTGCATTCCCCTTCATTATAGGTTGCTCTCTCCCTCATCTCTTTCTAAATGTCTTAATTTTAAATATTTTCCATGTCTTGTTCTATGGAAAGTTGCCTCTTTGCCAAGCACCAAAAAAATGGTAACATATGAGACACACCAGCATATCTAAGAGCAAAACAGTGATCAGATTTTCATTTTTCTATTATATGCTGTTTCCCTATTTCTGCTTCCAGTGTTAGCCTCCATATCCTCACAGCTAAAAATTCGCTGATTATTTTCTATGATCACAGCATCCACTGTGGAGAACAAAAGCCTGTTTCTGAACAGTGTCCAAATGTCTAGGTGAAAAAAGCTTTTATTTTCATTTGCAGTTTTGCTTTGCCTGTACTGATAGATATTTTGTTTAATGGGGACCTATTTTACTACACAGTCCAGGTTGTTTTGTATGACTGTCCCACCCTCTTCCTTAATTATCATTCTGCCAATCTTTTCTCATCCACAGTTTTTTCAGCAGAAGAAAACATAGAACGATGCTATGGCTTACCGCCAGTTCCTGCAAAAGTCCAGTAGAAGCATCTCCATTTGAAAGCAATTCCCTTCGGTGATTGCTTTTGTGGGCCTGCCAATTAGGCAGTCCTTAATCCTATGCAATGCCATGTGCTTGAATTACTCTGTATAGCATTATTTTCTAAATCAGAAAGCCATGTAGTATTAAATCAAGTGTCCACAATACGTCCAAGCAGACTACAACTTTGGTAAATACAGGAATTTTCATGTAAGTAGTCTCCTCAGAGAATGAAAGCATATTTGCTTGACCATTTACTATAAAATAACATAGAGTTGTACGGATAATACATATTATTTCTTAATCAGTGGAATACCAGCTTTCTTATCATATTGCCTGGGAATGAGGACACACACAATTCTCCACCCTGGGTCGTCCTACCTGACATTTGGAAAACTGTTACAACATTAGCGCTCAGAACTCTTCAATGTTCTTAGTATGCCACAAGTTAGTAGTCATATTTATATCAGGGGTTATCTCAGCCATTTTCTTCAGACTAGTGAATGCAAGTTGACTGGCCCTATTCTTTTGGATGGCCAATTTAACATCAAATTTGAATAAACATTGCTAGTAGGCCAAGTTGCTGTGCCCTAGTCCTCTTCCCTTGGCTGATCTTGTAATTTCCAATGTATTTCTGCAGAAGGTAACCCAGAGAGCTGTGCTGATGTAGTGTGATAAAAGAATATTCATAATGAAAGATGCGGTTCCCCAAATCCAAAAATATACAAGCATCCTTAGTTCACCGATTAATTTGTTAGCTGTGCATATGAATGAGTGGTTGAACATGAAAATACTCAGATTTACAAGTTCCAAAGTTTGTGCTTTTTTTCCAAGATATTCATAAGAACTTTTCCTGTCACTATGACATCCACTTTTGAAAAACAGTGGTTATTTTATCATCTCTTTTTAATCCCTGCGGTCCTGATAATCCTGTGTGGCATTGCCTTGGTGCCAGATTACCTGAGACACTCTCCAGTCTCTTAATCTCTTTCACAAATTCTCTTTGGGCAAAATCTCTTGTCCAAATTTCTCCACATCTTATATTCCTGGATTGCTGTGCAGTCTCATAATTACGTGTCATGATTCTTACCTGCTCATGATTCACCTTCATTCATTCAAACAAAGCCTTTCTGTACCATTCTTTCCTGCAATTTATACGGCACACTGAACATGCTAGAATTAATCCAATTTTGTGCACGATTTTGTCGAAAGCTGGAGTGAATGTTGCTATTTGGAAGACGGGTTTATGGTTTTGTGCAGCACAGTAAGTGCCCACCACCTTTTACTGGGAGACAAGAAGTGCGTGGGCCTCAGCGATACATTGCCAGCGGATGCAGGGTGAATGTTTTCAAGATTAGATGAGGTATACAATTTGTGGAATACTTCTGTATTGCTCACAGTTAGCGTGTAGGCTGCTGCCAAATGCTGGTTATTGTCTTCCTTCCTGAAGCAGTATCGCTCGAACACTGCAGCACGGTGCTATTTTCAGCTCCTTGACGAGATGATTACAATGTAAAGTCATGCTGCGTGACCAACATGCCAGGTGTTTGCTGTTCTAACTCCACTTTTATTACTTTGGAGATGAGAGAATGATGAAGGGAGGGATCAGAGTTACTTAGGAGATTTTCCAACAGCAGGTCAGCTTAGATATCTGAGCTATTTTTGCTTAAGGCATTGGTATACTGTATATGTCCTTTTCTCTGTTTTCCATGTTACAAGCAAACTGTAGTAATAAAATTAGCTGAAATAAAATACAGTCTGTTAAGAATTTCTAAAGCAAAGTTTGCACTTCTGAAAGGTTAAGATAGTGCCGAACAGGTAGGTTTTTCTTCTGCAGAATAGATATTGAGAAGGTTGCAGTGGAGTGGAGGAAACTCCCAAAACTACGCAGCATACGTGCTCACTGGCACTGTGGGATGGAAGGGAGAGGAGAGATGTAGTGCAGATATCTTTTCCTTTCAGACCTTAAGTCCCCTGCCAAGTCTATAAAAAGTGGAAAAATTAAAGACGACCCCTATGATTCTGTTTTCTAATGTGTGTTCTTTTGAGTAGGAATTCAAAAGAGATCGGACATGCCATTTCAAATTTGAAATCAGATAGCTGTAACAATTGATAACTAACATGTTTTTTTCTGAATGTGTGTTTCGTATACTACAACCAAAAGACATCATTCCCATTCTGATCTTACAGCAGCAAAATTTTCTAAAGAGTGTCTCATAACTGATAAACACAATATGTTTCAAGATATTTATTTTAAATGCAAAAAGTCTCAAGTCCGACTGAGTCACTGGATCCAGATGCATTTCAAGGTATCTGTACTATATTAGCAATTTGTCTTTCTGATGGAAATGAGTCAAAGTCCAGTATGAATTTGGGCTTTGTGGGGCAACGGTGGATTCTTACATCGATATCTATTTTTTTCAGGCTTGTACGGCTGCATGTATGTAGCCCCAAAGGAAACAAAGCACTGATGATGTTAGCTAACAATTACTTAAAATATTCTTTCATAAACAAATCAATCTAAGGCTAAACTGATAAATGAAAAGATAAATGCATGAATCTACAAACAATAAAGATATTTGCAGAATATCTTTATGGAAAATGATGGAATGGAAAAAACATTCCCAAAGCCATTTGTGATATAGTAAAGTAGTATGAATAGTTTATTAAATTTGAGTCACAAATTTTGATTGCCTTTGAAAGAAATTCCAGGAAAGTTCCATTACAATTCTAAACCTGAAAAATCCTGTAGATCACAAAATTATCACACAACTTTGGAAAAAGCCTCAAGCTGGTAGAGGGGGAATAGAAATAAGCTTTTTAAAGCTCTGTCATTAAACTATGACCTAATAAAACAACATCAGTGACCCACCTCCCACTGACACAAAAAGCTTCTTTGAAACAATTACATGCATTCAAAAGGGCTCTGATGGTGACCAAACCAGCTCAGCAGCCTGAAACACCTCCATCTAGCCTTAGGCTCAACTGAGTGCAGATTTACAGTCTTCTAACCTTACTTAACCATATATGGCAATAAAAGCGGGAACCACCTTTGCAAGCCTTATGACAACCAAGGAGAAATTCACCAAACCTACTAGAATTTAGTTATTCACCTGCACAATCATGAGGATCACTCAGCTGCCAGATTTATGCTGCAGTTGATTATAGTGAAAAAGGTAAGACTATCTGAGCTGCACGATGCTTTAATGCCCTGAGCCTTGCTGAGCTGGTCGCATGCATGAAACGGCCTTCTCAGGGTTGAAAACGTTTACATTCTCAGCAAACAAGGAAACTTCCTAAAATACCTCCCATATGCAGCCTTCCAGTATTTAAAGGGGGCCTACAGGAAAGCTGGAGAGGGACTTTTTATGAGGGCGTGTAGTGATAGGACAAGGGGCAATGGCTTTAAACTGAAAGAGGGAAGATTTAGATTAGATATAAGGAAGAAATTTTTCACTTTGAGGGTGGTGAGGTATTGGAACAGGTTGCCCAGAGAAGCTGTAGGTGCCCCATCCCTGGAAGTGTTCAAGGACAGGTTGGATGAGGCTTTGGGCAAGCTGGTGTAGTGGAGGGTTTCTCTGCCCATGGCAGAGGGGTTGGAACTAGATGACCTTTGAAGTCCCTTCCAATCCTAACCGTTCTATGATTCTGTGATTCTATGATTCAATCAACTGTTGTCCTATCCAAACATTTAGCCACCAGTTACAATATTGACATGTTTCTTTCAGTAGGAGAAACTGTTGATTTGGGCCAGATTATGTTTCTCTGATGAAATCAATCTTGTGCATTTACAAAGAATGTACACAAATTCCTGCTTCCCTGAATGTGGTAGGAACAAACAGCAGAAGGTTATTTCCTTGCTTAGAAATCCAACTCTCCTTTTTCAGCAGGTACTCTGCTCACTAAAAGCTTTTTCTCTTGGCTTTCTCCCTGGGCCACCCACATTGCCTATTTGTTTTTTCCCAGCTTTCTGATTACTTTTAAACACATAGCTCCTATCAGTCAATGTCTCAGCCAGTGAATATATAATAATTTCCCAGGAAAGCTCTTTGTTCTCCACAAATTAGTTCATGCTTCAGCTTTTCTTTGTACGATAACTGCCTGGGTGGTGGCTTCTACTGTTTTCAGCAATTTTACTTCATACCAGAGCTTAGATGCTGCTTCTTGTTTAGACTGAATGGAGGGTGCCCACCATAACCAGGGGATTAATGAGGCCTGGAATTTTCTGCAGATCAAAGACAAACTTTATGGCAGCCAGCAACATCTTCCAGCACAGCAATAGCATTCCTGAGAAAAGTCAAAGAAAAGCTGATAACGATCAAGCCGCAACATCACATAATCACCTGTTTCTCCTGATTGTAGTATTTCCCTCAGGTTATCATGCAAAGTTACACTTGGGATAGAAAATTCAGTGAAAAAAAGGGGGGGGGGGGAGTAATTTAAAGGAAACAGGAAAAGAAAAATGAAAGACATATAAACAAAAAATAGATCCAGGAGGAAAGAGAGAGAAGTAATAGAATTGTAGATTTCTATAGATGAACTTCAGTATCTATGAACTCTGGTTTATATATAGTAAAAATTAAAAATGGTCAGCTACAGCATTTATGGTTATTTAGTCTTCTCCCCAGTACACCTCTGAAAGTGATTGCCTCTAAACAGCTCCTAAACTATGGTAGTTTGGGGCCTGGTTTCATACAGTAAGCAGGAACTGGCATTGGTTTATCATTTTGTGAAACATTGATGCAGTTCAGGAGCTGCTTATGAAGAAGTTGAGTCTTCCCCTCTTCAAGGAAAACAATCTCCATCAGAGAGATGGAGATCATACTCAATTCATCATTTGACTCTAACCCACTGGAGTATCTATCAGAGTCTTAAGACAGATAGATATTTCCTGGTGGAAGAACTGTGAATAGAATGATCTCAGCCATGGCAAAGGAATTAATGATCTCTGCCATTCCCCTTGTGTCTGAGTAATGAAAAGAAATAACCTTTCACCTTCCTTTCCTCAAGGAAATCCATGGGGAAATAGAAATATAACAAGAAGAAATATTTGTTCTCTAGAAGACATTAGTAGTGCAGAAGTTTCCCCAGGTAGAAACTCAAAGGATATTCCCCAAATGCTTCTTATTTGCACAAATATAGCACCAGCAAAGACCACAATTGTGCTGCTGGAAGCACCAGTTTTCCCAAACCATGAGCACAACAAGCATATATAATGCACATATCTGCCTACACAACACATTCGATAGGCTGGGCTTGCCATGCTTGCTTAGGAATGCTGCAAAGTTCCTGAGTATTTTGAGGAGCATGCATGTACTTGCTGTCTCTGAGTACTTCCAGAAAGAACCCTACAGGAGCTGAAATAGAGATTGGCTGCCCTGTGATGTAGTCTCAATAACCTTTATCTTTTTGCATTGGAGATAATACAAAACAAATAGTAAAAACCAGGATCACTTATCTACCATTACACTGGCAACCTTATTCCTTAGCAAATTAGTCAGGGGAAAGTAGTGGTACCTGTATAGCACTCCATTTGTAGCAGGACTAGTTCATAAGACGAGTTCGTTATTCTTATACTAAGCATTGCTTTCATGCAGTGATAAGGCTTCCAATGAGCTCAATGTCCAAAGTGACAGAGACAGTCTAGATAGGCCTATGAATAAAACTGGAAAGTGGGCAAATAACAAAATGAAGCAGCAGCACGCCTTATCCAGGTGCTTTTGCTCAGTTTTGAAATGCTATTTTCATTTCACTTAGACAAGACGTTTTTTCAATTAATTACCTGATGACATGTCTATTCATATTTGTAAAGAATGCAAATAAATAAGGGTAGAGTAACAGAAACAATTTATGAAAAAAATCATCATGTTGCAGGTTCTTTCACTTTCAGATTTGAAGACTAAATGGATAGGCAAATTCACAGACTCAAACTGTCCACAGAAACGTCAGTCTAAAAAGGCTTATCTGACACTCATGGTTTGTTGTCAACTGTTTTGAAAACTGAAATTGGGAGTTTAAACCCTCTTCAAATACTAAGAAATAAATACAATAATGAAAGTATATAACAAAAATAACTCTTTAGTAGAATAATTTTTGTTTTGCTATAACAGTGTAGCAAATGTTTTCAATAAGAGTGCTTAACATTTTGCTAAAAATTAAAAAAAACCCCTCTGTCCAGAATTTCAGTAGTTCAGCTAGAAATTTCAAAAAGCAAGTGAGTCTGGTTCCAACTTTGTTAAATGGAAACAGCTTTGATATTTCTCATAATTTAATCTTTTTTATCATCTCAACTCTGAAACAGACCAGTTTGTATGCCTTTTTGGTACTTTTTTGCAAGATCTCCAAAACGAGTTAGACTCAGGAAGTATGAACCATCTGGGAAAGGCAAGAAAAAGAGTATCCAAAGTTGCCACCAGGTGGATCCTTTGCTGAGCCTCAGGGAATCTTTCAAAGTTGACGCGGCATTGATTTGGCTGACGTGACAATTGACGTTACAATACATATTTCCTAAGAAATTGTGATAGATGCACTCCTCCTGCTTGAACTAACTGAACTTTTGTCCAAGCAGATGCTCAGCAAGAAAGCCTAAGCAAAGTTCGGTGAGGCTGTTGATGAGATCTCAGCATCGAACTCAAAAAACATGATTTGGCTGGAGACTGGGCTGATAAGTGACCAAAACTGCATTAGCAGAGCAGAACATCTGAGTACAAATCAACCAGTTTACACTATAAATATCTGCAGCCATCAGGGCTCGTTGTGCTCTCTCTCCATAGCAGCTTCCTGTGCGGCGGTGATCTCCCCTCAAGTAGGGATGCCTCTCAAGGTTACACCTCGAGGCTGAGAGATCCCTTACCTGACACCAGACATCAATGTGTTGGTGACATTTTTTACATGCATGTAATATTTAAGGTACGTATAGTAAGCTTAAGCAATAATCTTTGTATCCCATACTAACTTTAGGTGTGGTAGAGTATTGGCCGCCAATCCATCTGTACTTATTAAATATTTTACATACCTAAATGTACTGATTAGAGTGCAATAAACTAACCACAAGATCAAATCTGTCTGACTGATCTCTGACTCTTTTCCTGCAACAGCAGTTGGTAAGACATAGCCATAAGCATGCCAGAGACACATTACTGAGGTGTTACTGAGTCATCTTCTGGCCAGGTATATTAGTGCCGATACTTTGACAGATTTAGTCATTTGTTTAGAATGATGATTTATAGTCTCCCGTGGATGGCAGAGAAGCAGTGAGAAATAATCCTAAGTCTTGGGATGAAGGAAAAACATGACAAAACAAGCCCAGGCTGTTATCTCTCTCAGGCAATAGAACAGCAACTCTGTGCTCCCAGGTTGATTCACAGGTGTATGTGAAAACTACTACTTTTCTAAGTGTGGAGTTCCCACTGGAGGTACAAGAGGGGAAAGGCAACCCAGAGGAGAAGCAATATACTGAAGACTAGGCCTGCATGGTAACGAGTGAAAGAAAAAAGCAATCTTAATTCTGCAAAGTATCCAAAAATCAGCAATACACCTAGGGATGAAGTAGTGAGAAAAATGAAGTTTTAGAGAAGTTACAGAAAGCTGGTGAGATTCCCCTCTACTGGTTGAACTGCTGGGTAGCCTGCCAGAAAGCTGTAGATCAAATTAATTTCCTTCTGCCAGAGGGGAATTAACTCCCTCATAACATCTCCAGGAACAGCTATAATCACTTGGCTACGTTTAATTGCTGATAATGATAAATATTTATCATTATAGGTGTTCCACTTTGTCTGGATTGCTTAAATTGACTCAGAGAGGATGCGAATGAAACACGTCATGGTCAGACACTTAGGACAATTAAAGGAGGTGGACACTTACTGGAGTCAACCCTCATCTGCCCAGTTGAACAGTTTAACTCAGTACCTGGATCCAGAGAACAAATGAAAAATATTGCAGCCTTCATCTAATGGATTCTATCCACCCAGGTGTCCTCTAAAGCTGGCTGCTTGATGGCTTGGATTGTAACCTTAAGGGCCTAATACTAAGTAAGAGCCTTTTCGTTCATAGCCATGAAGCACTGAGAAGAGCCTGGCTGCATCTGCTCAGCAACCTCCTCGTGCATTTTGTATGGCTTCTGTTGGGACCCCTTGAAGCCTTCTTTTCCTCAGCTGTTTTGTGAATCTATATCTTTGAGAACTGTATTTCAAATTGAAACCTATTCTTCAAATTCATATCAATCTGACTAGCTGTTAGGGACAGAGAAGCCTGTTGCTCTTAAGTCTCACATTCAATGAAAACAGCAATTGCCAAACTTCAGTAATCACCCACTTTGCACCTACAGTCTGCATGGCAAACTCCTCTGCTGAATGTGCAATCTGGTCCAGGGCCATGCACAGTTATGGGGAAACAATGTAGAGATCTTGTCCCCCATTGTTCACGCTGAATACTTGGAAGAAGGACATTGTTCAACCCCAAGGACTTTTTTCTAGTTCTCATTGTAACCTATAAATAGGACCCTACGCTGTCCGACACCTAAGCTCTCTTTTGCCAAACTTCCATCAATGGTCTGAGAAGATGGTGTAGGAATCAGGCATAACAAATTTATTTCTTAAATTTATACATGAAGTGGATCTCTGACACAGAGGTTCAAGCCTGTTTCCATCTCTTTCGGCCTTCGGGGACTTGGAGAAATGTGACCCATATACATAGATATATTGTCCAAGTCTCTTTGATAATGTGAGCTTCGTATGTGAGTAGAATATGAGAAATTAGGAACCATGCTGTTTGGTAAGAGCATGTTCTAATGAAAATTCAAGATGTGACACACATGTACCACTTCTGTAAAATCTATGCAACCAAAGCAAATTCATGGAAAGTTCACTTAAAGAAATCAGAGCAAAGAAGTCTATGAGAATAACTATTATAACAAGTTTTATTTCTACCATCTGTTTTTATAAAAAGCAATTCTTGTGAGGACAGGCGTGTATCAGAAATTTTTAAAATTCTGATGAGAAAATATTACGGACAAGTACACATAAACATCTCTGAAGATGAATTGCTAGAAAAACTATCATCTGATCTGTTTCATGTGAATTTAGATGATTCAAAATTATTTTTTTAACGCAGAACAGGATATACACTTTATTTCCATCACCACTGTTTTTATGGACTTGATGCCATGTACCACAACTGGACATTGCTACTATTGCTGCACTGTAGGCTCTTCCTATACGTCCTTGCACTCTTGTCCATGGCAGGTATACACTTGAGTGGATAATCAGGCACTTACACACTTGGGTGGATAATCAGGAACTATCTCATCAAAGCAGGGAGTACCCTATGTGACACACTGTACTTGATATCAGTGAGGTGCCCAGCCACCAGACTCAGCCGGTGGAAAATTAAATAATGTAGCTGTTGGAGAGACCTGACAACACTTTTGGTTTAATAATCTACTTCAGGCCAACCATCCCATTATTCTTCAGGATATACAAACTGGATTGTCATTTACAAGACTGTATGAAGGCATAAGCCTATTTTTCCAAAGGACTTTGGGCCACATGCAGCTTAGCTATTTTTATCTCCTCATTCAGGCATTAAGTTAATTGATATAAGCATATAGGCCCCAGGGATTCAGCTAGCAGGTGAGTAAAGGTTCCCAGCACATAGTTTTTTGAATTTATTGTTTGCTTACTGCTGCTATTTGGTAGTCTAGGCACCAAACCTACTTTGCAAAAGAAGTGACTAAGTTGCTTAGTCTGTATAAAAGTGTTTTTCTATCTGTTTACGCTATATATTCTCTTTCATATAGTCTTCAGTCAAACAGAATCTGAAATTCATGTGATTATTGAATTATTTAATAAGATACTTCTATTAAGACTAATCTGACACTTAGAAGTAATGCAATATCAAGCCCTTCATGCATTTAAAAAATATTTCAGAAATTCTTTATTGTGGTTGTTGTTTTCCCAGAAGCTTCAGGTATAGGGAGGAAGCAGGGGAGTTTACTTCTTGTGTTTAGAGGACATAGATTGTCTTGCTCTAGAGTATGTCCCTATGGCCCTGGAGCAATATTTTGTTCTCAGAGGAGTCTGAAAGTCTTGACAGAATCAGCATTAATTGGATGATGTAGCTGTCTGAGAGGAGGATTAGGTAACAAGAAAGCCTGAAATCCCTGTGGCTTGAAATCCCTCCTTATGCATATTTAGACAAAACAGTAATCTCTATCGCTGCTTAGGTGCAAATTAAACAGGATGGCACATTATAAACACCTGCATAAATCCATTTTTTCCTGGTTTTGGTACATTTTTAAGGGAATCTGCTGAAAGACAAAAGCGTACTGGGAAAGCAGGGGAGGAAATCTATTTCTGTAAGAGTTAAGCCCAGCCAAGTAGTTTATGATTGTTTATTACTTATCCTCTCTCATTATAGTTTCATGAGAGCTGTTTGAAGACATGAAAGCTGTGTCTCCTACTGTATGGCAAGGAACAGATTGTTGGCACTCAATAACTAGTAACTAATAATAGTGATAGACAATTAAGTCTTCAACAAGGCACACCTGCTAGCCAGTAAACATTTAGCTGCCAGGTAGCTGACAGATGGCCTTGCACATAACAAGTTAAGATACCTGCTTTCTGGGTCTTTTTTTCTCCATTTGTTTGCTAGCGGGTGTCACTGCAGGCTGGCTTTGTTGACAGGAACCAGACACTGCAAGGCAGGGTACGAGCTTGCCATCGGCATCAGTGGGCAATGAACACGGCCAAGAGGAAGCTCGGGGACTCCGAGAACCTATTTCAGTTGAAATCAATACCAGTGCGAGGTTAAAGCCTGGAATCAGAAGGTTTTCCTTTGACAAAATATTTTCATGTCATTCCTTATTTGAAGCCGTTGCAAAAGCATAGGCTAGTGCATTTAGTCAACGACTCACAAAGAGCCAGTGGGGGAGAAGGCTACAATTCTCAGTGATCTTTTAAGCAATCTAATGTTTTCTAACAATGCAGAGGAAAAATCAATTGTGAAGCTGTTTGCCGTATTTCAGTCGCATACCTCTAGCCTTTCTCACTGGCTATAACATGCACAGCTGACTTGGGAACAGAGAGATCCAGGCACAGGAAGCAGCTGAGAGTGGCCAGTTGAAAAAAATCTGATATGCATTAACAACTGTGTTTCACATAGGCTGAGTATAAGCAAGATTACTTTAGTAGCAAAGTAAGTATGATTTGCTCTCTCTTTTTATTTGCATGATTTTCAATGCTTATTTACACTTGGATGGCCAACTTTGTTGACTAAATATGTCATATGACGGGACAGGGTGTCCTGTATGCATCTCGTAGTGTCTCCAGTGCTCCCCTGAAGCACCAGAGCCCACCATTCATGTGTCTTAGCTATTTTGCTTCGTGGGATTTAATGCATGTGGATGTATTTCCTACCTGCATTCTCCTATCTGCATCCAAGAAGCACTCAGGAAAGAGACGAGCAAGAACCAGCTGCTGTAGCTGTTGAAGCAATTTGTACATGGTTAAGAGCACCTGTTTTACATGGTAATAGTGCCAAGGGATCCCGTTAGGATCTAGTCCCCTGGACTGGTCACATACAAGTCTGTGAGGAGAAGCAGCCCCTATATTGAAGAGTTATAAATTTGAGCACAATAAAAAGTGGTTGGAAGGAGAAAAAAAAAAAAACAAACCTTGGCTTCCTGCAGGTCACTTAGACAAGCTGCTCCTCGTAACATATTGCTGTATTGCATCAAAGCTTTGTTTTAAATTTTCCACAATTTACATGGAATATCCCACTCTGCAGCTCTGCTGTGCCACATAGAGCAGAGCTTTGCTCTAGAGTACGAATCCATTTTGCTGTGAACTTCAGGACTTGACTTCCTCACAAAACGTGTCAGCAACCTAATCACAAATCTAGTTTCCAAAAATGAGGTAGGTTCAAAATTCTTTAGTCAAAAGGCACAAAAGCCTCTGGCTTGTTCCAAGTTTATCGCTCATTTCTTTCTTCAGCTAAGTATAAAGACTCATAGCGCTCTGTTCTGTCCTAGCTTAAATCCTGAGCATCCTTACTAAGATCACATCTGTTCCTGTGCTGCCCTCCTGATATGCAGGAATAAAATAATTAATTTTTATTTTTATTTCAAGAATATTTTTACTCAACCTAAAACATGGTGACAATGATAACGAAACTCATTGAGCTACCCTAGAAAGATGTATATTTACAATTACAGCCTAACAAAAGCCTCTCTGGAATAAAGTGCCATTGACAGAAAGAAAAAAAAAAAAAAAAAGAGAGAAAGTAAGATCCTCTACAGAATGTCTCGTAAGGAGAGAATAAGCTTCTGCCAGTATCAGACCTTCCCTTTCACAAGCTGGTAGGAAGCATTTAAATAGGAGGAGGGAGAGGCTGCATGTTCAAGAAGTGTGCAGATGGCCTCAGTATGTGTTTCTTAAAGAAGTTACCGTATGGCTCTGTCCTACTGATCGCCTCAAAAAGAAAAAAAAAGCAACAGAAAACAAAGCTCGTATTAGAAGTGTTTGAACATCACAAGCTTTCCTGTAATAGCATCACATCACTAAAAAAAATGCCATTCATTCTGGTGCCTCCTACTCGGCATCGCTGCGCCTATCTGGCGTGTCTGTACTGTGGAACGCTGTCCAGGAGAAATTATTTCCAGGGAGCCTTAATCTCTAAATCTAAACCAGGATTTCCTCACTGAGTGGAGGCAGCTGAATCCCCATCACCACCCCCGCCAGTATGCCTTTCGGCAGTGATGCAACCACCAGATGGTGGCATTTCCACTACATAAGGTACTATTGCGGCATTTGTATGGGCATGGAACGTGATTCACACCACTGGCAGCATGTGTATAACTCTCACTATAAGAGGCAGCAGTGTTTTAGAAGGATCTCTGACTATAGAACAAAGGACAACAGTTTTGCAGGACAGGCTCAAACCATTCACCCACAGCTTCCACAATGCATAGCAGTACCAGGAAGGCAGCAATTGGGAACTGGAGAAAACTGGCTCTGAGAACTAGCAATGACAGACAGAGAGGAGCATTTTTCTCCTGGGTTACCTGATGACATCTAGGTCATGTCCTTACTCCTGCGGATGTCTCCCTCTTCATTAGTAACTGGAGCTTATATCCAGTTTAGGAAGAAATGTTGCTTGGGATACAAGAACTACAGCTCAGCAGTGAGGACAAGGAAGAACCTCTGTATCTATGTATGTGCACAGTCACTTTCATTTCTTCTGACTGACATATCCATCAGTTGACATATTCCACAAAGCGATTAGATGTGGACAGAGGTGAACAGTCGGATACTGCTCCCGCTGCAGCCTTCCACAAACTGCCACAGGTTTCCCCTTGAAAAGTAACTTTATCTACTTAATTTCAAGATAACTTTTTCCATCCATCTTGTACATCATCAGTGACTCATACAGCTGTAGCCAGGAGTAACAACATGAAGTAGAGTTGTTCACTCAGACACTTTCTGGAGCTGAGACTCCTTTCCATTAACATCCAGGAAACAGTACTGTTGGCCTCCTAAATTTTTACTATCTTCTGTTGTAACTCCTAAAATTTTTATTCGGAATGTAAGGCTGGAATGGTCCTTATGGGTCATCAAGTGCATTAGCAAACAGTATCGTACTGTCAGTCCCTCAATAGTTAAACAATTCTTGCCCCTACCATTTCTCTGCTGGCAAGCCATTACAGGATGTTAGTGGTTAGGAATTTTCTTCTGTCTTCCACTCTAAACTTGTTCATGTCCAGTTTTTACTCATTTGTTCCTGTGCCTATGTTAATGTTTGAAGTATCAATGTTTTACTTCTCTTTCTGGATCTTTCCCTCCTAGATCATTCCATGGGTTGATGCAATTCTCAGTACGAAAGAGAAATCGGCAGTTGTCTACATGAAGTGAATTTCAGATCTCTAAGAACACTTAGAAGACAACTTTCCCACTCTTCTACCTCTTTTCCTCACACATGCGTTTACTCAGAAACATACACTTTGTGCACAGTCATATAGAAAGAGTATTTTATGGCTTTCATCTCCTTACGCCTCTGCCCCAACACAGCTACGCTACCAGAATTCTCTAATTCAAGAAGGATTATGGCAGAAAAAAGAGCTGGTTTACTGCCGTCGTTGTCTCACTTGCGAGCGGTGGCTTTCTACAGTTCTGCTATTGTAGCCTGTGATTGCCTGAGAAGCCTTTTGCCAGTAGAGTACCCTAGTGTTTTCCTGTCAGCAAAGAACTCCTTGTGTAAATACAACCTTGTTCAACATCCTAGCAACCATGG
Organism: Tauraco erythrolophus; assembly: GCF_009769465.1. Classification (NCBI taxonomy): domain Eukaryota; kingdom Metazoa; phylum Chordata; class Aves; order Musophagiformes; family Musophagidae; genus Tauraco; species Tauraco erythrolophus. Next base: position 50,998,219 of record NC_141468.1, read on the forward strand.
CACAAAGTGAATAGAGCAAACAACCTGCTTCCTCACCCCTGAAAATGGACCTGAGCACATAGTGCTGTTGGGCAGCTGGAACAGACATTTCTTGCGTGGTACTTCCTGTGTCATTAATAGGGGATTTCAAACCCCTCGGCTGTAAGCTGGAAAATTGAAAGAATTCACAATGTAACAATGTATATTTTAGTGCAATTTAAATGAGAACCCTTCAACATTGTTTCTTCTTAGCAATTGCATTCGTTGTGCTGTTTCTTCAGTGCCCGCTTCTCTGTGTTGCACACTAGGAGACAGTGTGAATCAGGGCATGGTGCTGAACCTGGAGTTTACCCACCTGGCACCAGAACAGTGTGGGCAGGGAGAGAGACAAGCAAAACCTTCCTGAAAACCTCTGTTGAATAAAAAAATAAAGCTGTAGAAATCTAGGGAGAATAGGGGCAAACAGCATCCAGTGTCTTTTATTTGAATACCGTGGAAATTTGGATAGAGAAAAATGACTCCCCTGAGACTGGAAATCATAAAAGCAGGTATTACTTATCCAATTTAACAAAGCTATTTCTTCTCTTTGAGAGCTTTTGCTGGCTCACAGGAAATGACTCTGAAAAGTGCAGTTGCCAAACCGTGCGGGAGCTTTTACGTGGAACAATGACAAGTCTGGTCTCTCCTTCTCCGTCTCAAGTAAACTAACTGTGGGTACAAGAAGCAAATATGCCCAGGAGGACATAACCAGCTAACAGCAGATTTTCTTCTGTAGATTTTATTTAGTATTTTTCACTGGGACAAATGAGAGCACATCCTTTGGAACCTGAAGAATGCTATTGTATGTTCACATGTAAGAGTAGAACTCAGGTAAAAGCCAAAAGGTCACTGCAGGCATGTTCCAGTGCTCTCTGACAGCAGAGTGCGTTGGACACTTAAGATAAAACTTTCTCTCCTTCAGCTGACATAGAACAGAATAGTGCTCTTAGGACACTCAAGAAAATTAAAACTTAACCCTTCTGGAGTTAAAATTAAAACCCCATTTTTTTGCAACGCAGCCCTTATTTTACTTTACAACTGGCAAAATGTCATTACAGCACAGTAGATCATTACTCTCAAGCACTATCCCAGTTGCACCAGGCTTAAGTCTGCACTTCAGATTATCATTTAAACTTCCTCTGCCTGTTCTCACAGACACATGACACTCCTTCCCTACCACAAATTATAATGGACATCCAAGCTTTCTATCATGTGTTGAAGCCACCTGTCCTTATCTTTTCTATTTCACCACTTGACCCAGAAAAACAGTGTATACGAAAAAGGGCCTGTTTTGCATCACTTAACCCATTGAACCAGTGAAATGATACATTAACACCATTCAAAGCACTGGAAATGGTGCCATTTCCTTTAGTGGGTCAGGATTCCTCTTTAAAAGGTTTGGCTTTGGCAGTTATCTAATATTCTCCACTTTATTATAGGGAAATTAGAAATAAGATGTCCATTAATTCCCTCTCTTCAAACAGATTATAGTAAGAACTGTCTCCATTTTGCTGCAGCCTGAGATGTGAAGTACTAAGGAAATCAATTCTCCAAAGCAGTCACTAGATTCAGGTTCCAAGTCTGATTTCAGGTTGTCCTTTGCTTTATAACTTTCTGAAAAAGATATGATCTGTACCTACCTTTAAAAACTATCTCTGAACTCATTAAACAATAAAAATACTCTCAGGACTTAACAAGACAATTAATTCATCTGTGATTGTGGGGTGACAACTATATAAACCTCATGAAAGACATAGAAATGATTAAATCATTAATATGGAAGTACCAGTACTGTAAAATATAATTTCTATAGATAACATTTACTGACGAAAGCTGAGTAACATCTCTGAAAGACAAAGAACTGAAATCTGTAGTCAAACCCGAAAAGCCATCTTTCAGGGGAAAATGCATTGAGCAATCGGTTAGCTAAAGCTGGAAAAAAATAGGGCTTTCTTTACTGCTGAACATGAAAGTAGAAAATCCTAGGTAACTGCATTATTTAAGAGCACAGAAGTGGTACAGATCAAGAAACGTCACAGAGTTACTCAGTAGGCAGCTCAGTGCGGAGACAGGAGCACAGTTTTACAGCGGCTGGAAGATTGTGTTCAATTTGGCCATCAGAAATGGACAAACAGGCCAGTGGGCAGCAGAGAGGGAGGGATGCTCCATGACTTGGTGGAACGGTAAGGAACTTGGACACAGAGACCCCAAAGCTAAACAAAATTCTGCATACAGAAAACAGAAGAAAAAACACATCTAAGATTTAGCACGTTATTTTTTTCCCCGTAGATCTGCATGTTTTGTATACTAGTAAAATAAAACCTACCATCTTGCCTAATCTCAGGTAAAATATGTGCGTGTGTGTGTCTGTACATACGCCCCAGGCTTCGAGTCCCTACTGAGTAGTGGCTTAGGGAAAGGTACGTCTGAGCGCCAGGACAGGTGTCACTGCATGTGGGAGTGCAAAGCAGGGGAGCTTTCCTCCCACGAAGGCATATCCCCCCAGATTCAGCTTGCAGGAAGGAGCAATGGTGCTGTCCACCTAAGTGAGGGAAACCTGAAGATCAGCCAGGTGGGGTGGAGTGACACCTACACAGCAGCCTGGCAAGGGTACAGCTGGGGAGAGAACTGAGAGGATGGAATCCTTACCTAAGGTGATTAAGCAGAGTTCCATTTACTTCAGCAGAGCTATGACATTTTACACTGAGGGAGGACGTAGCCTCGTTTTCTGCCTTTGTTTCGTGTTCTTATTCACGGTCCACGGGAAGGCTGAGATTGTGATCACATTACCCCTTGTTCGAGACACACAGACCTGTACACCTGCTGTTACTCACTGTACACCTTCCTCTCTAGTTCACTGGGTTTTTAATTGTGTCCTTTCATTTTACTCTCATGCAGGGACAAACATGTCTCTTTAATTCTACCTATTAGCATTGTCTTCTAACCCTACCCTTAAAATAGCAGAACAAAGGCAGTAAGTAAAATGTGTTTTGCTTGAATGAATTCAAAATGTATTTTGTAAAGGCAAAACACCAGGCTTTCATTAGCAGAGCAGTGAGGCACCCTATCAACTGTACCCAGAATAAATAAGAACTGTATCCATTGAAATTGAAACTGTGGGCTTTCCCTTAATGGGCAAATGCCTCTGAGGAGAACCTGGTGGGAGAAAGCGATACAATTTTGGGATTTCATTCCTTTCTCCTCAGCCATACCACTGCGAAACTTTCTGAAATGTTTGGGTTTTTTTTGTGTGTGTTCCTACAAACACAAAAGGCAAGTAAAATGCAAAACAATACACTCTGTTCTTAGTTGGTAGCAAAAAAGGTCTCTATCACAAAAATTTTCATACTAAAGGTATTTCTACAGTCATTCCTGATACCACACCATTTACTATCTTTAATGTTATTGACAGTATTTTTTCCTAAGCTTGCTTGCTTCAGAAAGCAAAACCCAGTGAATTTACTTATATATTCCATTTAATGTGTTATGCAAAAACTCAGTCAAAACAAAGTACTAGGATTCTTTTTGTGGTCTGAATTATATGGGTAACCCAGACACTTCTAGAGCTTTTATCAGAAGATCCCCTCAACAGTGAAATTTTCTACTTTTATGGATAGCTAACACTCCACTTATAATTGCACACAAACCCAGATCAGGTATACTAAAGCCTAGCCATTCAGCTTCTTCTAATGCATTCATCCATAGATGGACACCTGTGTTGAGAAATCATAGATTTCATTTTCAGAGCTGCAAACTATCAACACTACAACTAAAAAAGTAAGTGCTCAGCACCTGTGTAAGCCAGACCCTTGAGGTACCTCAGGATGGATGTTCATAAACTGGGGCAGGGAATACGTATGGATGTATGTGGAAACGCAGACTTTCCTCTGTTGCGCTAGCAACAAAATTGCTCTGGCAACCATTTCTTCCTTCATCATCTGTGATGTTCTCCTCAGCATTCCCTCTAATACTGTTAGGGTTCGTGGCATGAACGACTGGTAATTCAGTGCAACAGTCGACTCTCAATAGCAAACAAGAAAGAATCTCTTCAGGCCAAATGTTCCCACAGGTACGTATACTCAAATCCCTCTAATAGCCCTCTAAGCCTGAAGGAAATATTTCAAGTGACAGAAGGAGGGAAGCATTCGTGTTCTGTCCCTTGGCGTGTGATTACAGTCATCATTTGGGGCCTGGAAATTGCAGAGTATATTTTTCCATTTCACAATAGTTCTTTCAGTTGTTTCATCATAATCTAAATTTCATCAAAAGTGGACTATGGCAGAATCCGATTATGAGATTTACTTTGTGAACTCCATGTTTTATTTCTAGTTCACTGTCACTTAACATATTTATTAGTGACATTTTGCAACATCTTACATCACATGTGACTGCAAGCCAAGACATGATGTGACTAACAGAGAAGGGAAATCACGCGTAATGAGATTCAGCTAAGTATAAATACCCACCTTACTTCAAACAAAAAAGAGGAGTGGAAAGGATGGGAAAGAAATTCTCTGTGACATGTATTTTTAGACAGATTCATGAAAAAGTCATTTTTGGAATGGTTTTGATTACTCGTTTTAGTCTTTCAGAGCTTCAAGTACATTGTTACAAGCTGTTTCCATCTGTCAAATCTTTCTTAAGTGATGCAGAGATCTACGCAGAGAGAAGAAAGAAATACCAGATTTTCCTTAAAAAAACTGTAGGCTGAAAGCTAACTATTTTAAAAATTAAGGTTATTTTTTTCTGTTTGTGTTTTTTTTTATTTTTCTTTTTTCTTTTTTTTTTTTGACCATCCACTGGTAGTATATTTAAATTTTCCTATATCGAGACCCTAAAAAGAGAAATGTCCCTAGAAAGCTTCACCACCTCTTCTGTATTTGCATGCCCTGCTTAACTGGCTCATTTTTGCTAAAAGCCAGTAGTCTTGGATTCCTTGTTAAAAGAAAACTGCTTTAAAGGTGAACGCAGAGGTAGTTACTGGGTCATTCCAGTAATTCTTTAAAAAAAGATCAATAAAGTAGAAAATCAGAAATAGAAATATTTTTCTAAGCTTTATTGAATTTTCTGGTAATATCTGCTTTCTAGCCTTCTACCCCGATATTGGTTTCTGACAGTACACATATGTAAGAGGTACGTGCACATCTCTGCGTGAGTCAATTGACAAGAGAAAGGAAGGCCAGCAACAGTGGGAACCCTGCCTCCCACCCCCGTGCCTATGCACTCACTGCTGAATGCGTTTGCAGAGTGCTGTTACGTCTCATAGCATAGCAAAATAAGCTCCAAAAGCAAAAAACAGTCGAACAGCCCTCAGCAAGCCTCTGATAAGAAGTGTTTTTGCATTCTTTGATTAGCATCCACAATATTAGTAGAAAAACAGCCTCTAAAAGGAAGTGGATGAGGTCATGTTACAGAGGTGTTTAACTTGAATATGAAAATGTGAAACATCCAGTACCAGGTACTGATACTCTTCCCTCACCATTTAACAACCCAAGGCTACCACTCCTGCCTACTGCTGCATAGCTACTTCCTTTTACTTTTCTGTTTTGGGGTGGGGTTTTTTTTGAGGTCGCTTACAAGTTTTATATTCTGCATTATCCTGCCTGAACAGTAACTGCAAGAAATATAAGCAGTTGTCCCTGATCCATTCAGCAAGTCTGTAGTAACCACACTGCTCCAGCACTGACTATATCAACAATCCAACCACATAAAACTCAGTGGATTTCTTACTGAGAGCATCTATTCATTCAAAGAAAATAGTATGAATATCAATGGAGGAAACAGCATGAAAATCAATGGAAGTCTTGGTAATTCTAACAAGAAAGAATGTCAAATCCTTTCTACTGAGACCTGGTCCTCTAAGTGATTTAGTGGCCCTCAACGTCCACTGTAATCTGATATCCAGCAAATGGCAAGAAAAGGTTTCTAAATGACAGATTACAGAGGAAATAACAGACAGAATGTCAAATCCTGAAAGACAAGTGATTTCTGTTTGTTATCAAGGTTTTTTGCATGAAAGTCTCTTTCATATACCAAAATTAATATCAGTTTACTGTGACTGCCTCCACCTCAGTAAATAGGTTTGCAACTGCTGGAATTCCTTGGCTGCATTTAAACTGTTTGATAAGCAGCCTTTTGTCATATAACGATATGCAATTTATAAGGCTGAAATGTGCCTTTAACACAGATCCGGAGTGAAGGGATCAAACAAACCTCTGGTATAATTACAGGGCTTCCAAGCGAGCTCCATTAAGATGAATTTGAGTCAGACCTGTATATTTAGCCTGGAAACAACCAGGCTGGGTGTCTCAAATCGGACAGACCCAGCATACGTGCAAACGCTACAGCTGCCACCGTGATGCAGATGCTAATAATTCAGCGGCTTTGTACCCTGTGATTATGCACGTGCTGTGTAGCGGTTCAGATTAAAGAGTTAAACAAAGTACTTCTCCCTCCCCTCTTGGCGGAAAGATAATTCAAACCCATCTGATATTCGCAGACAGTTGGACGGCAGCTGAGGTTTCATTAGGAATCCCACGTATGGCCAGAAGCAACATACACCTCGGTGTTTCCGGGAGCCGCAGGCAGCCAGAACAGATGGTAGAAATCATCATCCCCAGACAGTCATCAGGGGAACCTCAGGCCACATGCTTGAATTTTTCTCAATGAACCACATACAAGGCAGGCATTTGATCCATGTGATGGCAGCTGCCGGGTCCTGCGGGAGAGGGAGGCGGCGGAGCGGAGGAAGGCTCTCGCAGGTTATTAACAGGTCACACTGTGACATTAGCAGTCCAGAAACATCGCCTCTCCCAGGGGAATAAAACAAAAGCAAGGGAGAGGTTCCTCATAATTCAAACACAGTTTAGCGCTTGCAGATTACAGCACGTTATCTGCTTCGCAACAGCACAGCACACAGAGACACTCTGCTATCCGATTTCTCTCTTTCTTCTAGCTGTTTCCATTAGAAATGTCAGAAGGAATCCTTGATGCAGTAAATGTCCTATGCAAATCTCGAGGGAGGAAGAGCACAGCTTCCTTGCAATTTTCAGAATGAGACCCGGAGGCAAGGCTGATGGTGACGGCTGAGCTCTCTCGCTCAGATGTCCCCAACCTTTTTGTTCCCTTCGTGACATGCCAGACGCTGCTTTGCTCATTGATCGTCCCTGCCTGTCTGAATCACCAAGCCCCTTCTGCGAGCAGAGAGACTTGCTGCAACTGTCTGCCTCATTAGAGGGAAACTTTCCTCGGTGATATTTTGGAGGTAGCAAGGCATTTGGAGGAAGAATCTTAAAATATTGTATTTGATAAGGTGGATGGTTTTAAAAATCATTATCCCAGCCCTACACCTGCCCACCTCTTCTCTCTCATCCCAGCCCCCCTATGCTTACTCAGCCATGCGCACCAGTCTGCAGATGGAAAGTCTCCAAACCCCAGGCCTGGTTTAAATGTTCTCCATCCAGTGCTGACAGGTCAGGGCAATGGTACTTGGCCAAGCACTCCTGATGGAGAGCACAGTAATATAAATATATACACATGTGGGTTTGTATGTACAGAAACAAGTGGGTGAGGTTGTACACATACTTGTATTTGTAAATACAAATAAAATTACTTCATTCTCGGAAGCTACTTCCTTTTTAATTGCTTATACATTCTAAGCATAAAATGGAGCACATAAGGATCTGAAGCAGAAAGATTCTGCAAACAAATATACCTTAAGATTTCTGTTATGCTAAGTGAAGTTCTTCACCAGTCACCTTTCTCTATAGAAAAATTTGATTATTTTCCTCATTTGCAGGATCCTTTTGGAGTTTGGAGTTTTTTCCTTTCCTGCCTCGCACAGCAGACAGACCTCACTCAGACTCCTAGCCTTCTCTTTTTTCTACTGTGCTGGGTACTGCATTTCCCACTCTATTGCTTGCCTATCAAACCCAAGGGTAGGTAGATCTCAGCTGAAGCTTCTCAGCTTCTCCAACAAAATTAAGCGCTCATCAGACCACTACTGAGGACAGTAAGTCCTAAGTTCTATCCTAAGAATCCTTTCCAGTACATCCATTCTTTTTGTTGTAGTGGGAAACCATGGGTGTGGACTGTGCAGTGTCTGATACCCCAGGGTTTTCCAGGAATCATTGCATGTGAACTTCACAAATTGCCTGGCCAAGCAGCAGAAACCTGGATCTCCCATGCAAATGCTGACCATTTGTCTGAGACTTCCAGGAGCCAAGAAGACTGTGTAGAGATGGAGCGAAGTGAAGCTGTACTGGGTACTGTAAATCGGTTACAGGACTCAGCAGTCAAACGGGCCTACGAATCCCCTTTGGAAATGTTGCCTGCAATATGAGGTTGTGCTGGGTTTGTGTAAAGGGCTTCTGGTGGCAGGAGAAGGGATTTGCTCCCTGTGACTTCCCTGGTTTCAGAACCAGGTCAGACCCGTCTCTGGCCACCAGATCGGACTCCCATCCCCCTTGGGCCGGGACTGAGCCAATCAGCGCCTCTGCGAATTGCCCTATTTAAATTGGGACAAAGGAACCGGAAAAGGGGGCTTTTGCCCAGGAGTGAGGAGAGAAGGGAGGAGGGCACTGCCCCCACTCCCTGGCTCCCGGCCAGGCGGCTGCCCACGCTGGGCCCACACCACCCACTGAGGATGGTGGTGACGGAGCTGCTTGGGGAACAGTGACCTGCAGTCCCCCATTCCCTGTCCCCCTGTGCCGCTGAGGGAGGAGGTAGAGCCGGGAAGAAAAGGAAAAGGAGGGGGGAAGGTGTTGTTTTTAGGATCTGGCTTTGTTTCTTTTTATCCTCTCCAGTAACTGTTAACGGTTCTTTGTATCCTTTCGAGTAACTGTTAATAAGTTGAATTGTTTTGTTTCCCAAGCCAAGTCTGTTTTGCGGGGACCATGGTTGGTGAGTGCTCCCTCTCTGTTCTTGTCTGGACCCTCAGTCCTTTTATTATATTTTTCTCCTCTCCACTTCACTGAGGGGAGGAGTGAGTGAGCGGCTATGTGGAGTTTGGTTGCTGGAGCAGCCTAAACCACGACAGAGGTTAAAACCTGGAACCTGAAATTACTTTGCCACACTGTTAAAGATTAGCTAGCAAAAGTGAGCAGGGCTGCGGATCTGCCTGTGTTGTCAGTCCAAAGAAGCGAGAAACAGTCCGTTCAGCAGCTCTCTGAACTCAACAGACATCCTGGGATGTCCTGCCTTGCACTGTTATCCTGGATCTCCAGCGTTTTTTGGAAACTGGCAGAGTGCCAATATATTTTCTAGAAGTGACTGAGGGCAATCTAAGAAGGGGCATGCATGGCGTCAAGTTTGGCATGCTGGACGCTCCTACACAGAGCCGCTGCCTAAAGATGACTCTGGACAGGAGCCCGTGCCAGCAGTGCAGCTGCTGTAAGGCTTCCCCGGGCTGTTACAAAAGAGGCAAGGTTTGCAGGGAGAGGTAATGTCTTTTATGGAGCAACTGTCAGAACTGGAAAAAATGAGCAACCTTTGATGATCTTAGGACCCTCTTCAGGCCTGAAGCCAAGGCAGGAACTTCATGTGTGGGAATAATTAGCTGTTAACAGCGGTTCTTAATTTTCACAACCACTAAGGTTTGTGAGATTGGAAATGATGATGCATTACATCCTCGTGCCAAAGTCTTGCACTTGACACTCCTTCAAATCCTCTTATTGTCTGTTCGTAGGTAAAAGACCTGAGCTCTTACAGACTGGTTCTTGTGCTGACTTGTCATAGTTTATGTATTGCTCTCTCACTGGTGTTTTTGTAAAAAAATATGTGGTGGCAACAATAACAACTCTTGTTAGGACAGTAGATTAATAGGAATGCAAGCAAGAGGTGAATTTTTTTTTTATCTGGGGCTGCAAGAACAGTGGAAAGTTCAGCCATCACAAAACATTACTGAAGAAAACGTTCCTCTTTTTAAAGATAGTTCTATTAAAAATGTTTCTTCCCTTTAACATATAAATTACTTTTATCCCAGCAAGAATTATCTACAGTACTAAGTCTAGACATGTTCTTCTTTATTAGAGAATATTTTTGTATGAGCCACTTTCGAAAAGAGCCTTTCATGTTCCACCAAGTGATGAGTGTTAGTGTCAGTGCAAAGAACAGGATTTTTAAAGAAAAAAGTTAATGATGTGGGATGAAATTAGAATTTGTGAAAGAAGTCAGGTTGAAAGTTCCTCATGAACTCCATACTCACCCACAGATGGATACAGATCTATTGAGAGTAAGGACCTAATGGAACGCTACGTCCCACCCTTCTCCTGCCCCTAAGTGCCATTCAGTGATCTCTAACCCAAAGTCCCCAGTGTCCATCTTACACTGCATTTCCCCTAGTCCAGCCCCTTCTATGCTGCAGCAGCATCTGCTCTGGCCCAGGTAAGTCCAGGGGTTTTCCACATTGTCCCACCAACACAGCAATTACCTGGTTACATCAGATGTGGCACATCAAGTCTGATAACCTATCCAACAGTAATCAGTGCTAAAGGTCTCAGAGGTGAGTGCAAAATCAATATATAATATCAAGCATTTAGGCATGGCCCTAATAATTCTAACATAAGGAGGATGTTTTTAATTTGTCTCTAAATTTGTATTGACCATGTTCATTGCAAGCCCTTCTTTTTTTGAGCTAGGGTAGCTAAGGTTATACTGGCCATTCTCAACTTGTTCTATTTAAAGTCTCTGGTGGAATGAAGTTTAACAAGTTAATTTTTTCCTGCTGTATGTCTATACCAGTTATAAACTGGTTACTTTTAATGTTACTATTATTGTACTCCTGTGAATAGGAATGCTAACCAACTTGAGGCCATTCTATCGATGACCTTCAGGTTTTATTCCATTACCATGTATCCATCACCTTCCTAAATGTGATGTAGGGGGGTGGTTCTGGTGGCAGGAGAGGGGATTTGCTCCCTGTGACCTCCCCGATTCTGGCCACCAGATCGGACTCCCATCCCCCTCGAGGTTGAGCCAATCGGTGCCTCTGCGAATTGCCCTATTTAAGTTGGGACAAAGGAATCGGAAAGGTGTGCTTTTGCCCAGGAGAAGAGAGGGGAGGAGGGCACGGCCCCCGCTCCCTGGCTCCCGGCCAGGTGGCTGCCCGTGCTGGGCCAGTGCCAGCCGCTGAGGATGGCCACGGCAGAGCCACTTGGGGAACTCGGGAGAGCCCTGCTCCCGGGGTGCCCGCTGGGCTAAGTTCACCCAGAGAGGACAGAGATCTGAGAGAAACGGCCACACCGACACCAGGTCAATGAAGATGGAACAGGACGAGGTGTGCCAGAGCTGAGTTTCCCTTGCAACCAGTGGCGAGATGGCAGGTGTCCCCCCTGAAGCCAGGACAGACTCGGCGGAGCAGAGACCCACTCGCAGTCCGTGGAGAAGCCCACGTTGGAGAAGAGATGCCTGAGCCTGAGAGAGGTCGTGAAGTACGGGACTCACGACAAGGTAGAGAGGCATCTAGAGTCCATGTGACGACCCATGCTGGAGTGAGTGGCAACGACTCCCTAAGAATCCATGACTGTGGTAAAGCCCGCACTGGAGCAATCCGATAGGGAAGGATTGCATTCTGCGGGTAGGACTCAAGCTGGAGAAGTTTGTGGATTTTCTTTGTGAGTAGGGGATCCACTGGAGCAAGGGAAAAGGGTGTAAGGACTCCTCCTCCTTTGAGAAAGGAGCGGCAATAACAACATGGGATGAACTGACCTGCACTCTCCCATTCGCTGTCCCCCTGCGTTGCTGGGGGGAGGAGGTAGAGTCGGGAAGAAAAGGAAAGGGGGGGGAGGGGGAAGGTGTTGTTTTTAAGATCTGGCTTTGTTTCTTTTTATCCTCTCAAGTAACCAGTTTTGTTTCCCTTTGTCCTTTTAAGTAACTGTTAATAAATTTTTTTGGTTTGAGAAAGCCGAGTCTGTTTTGCCCAGGACCATGGTTGGTGGGTGCTCCCTCTGTTCTTGTCTCGACCTTCAATCCCTTTATTACATTTTTCTCCTCTCCACTTTACTGGAGAAGGAGTGAGAGAGTGGCTGTGTGGAGTTTAGTTGCCGGATCAGCCTAAACCACGACACTAAAATAATTCTATTTTTTTATACTGAAGGTCTTTAAATGGAATATACCTTTTATGAAAGGATTTCTGGAGTCATAAATATTTTATGTTGTTCTGTTTCAGACTTGAAATTTTGCTTTAGAAATGAATAAAAGAGAAATTAGCATCTCAAGGGAAGATCGCACCACTTGTTTTTTCAAGGTGTGAAGATATGCACTTATAGCACGTCTATTTTCATTCTCAGATTCAAGATGACAGTTCAGATACATGTCCATTCACTTCCTGCAGGCAACAGAGGCAGTGTTGGTGGACAACGTATCAATAGCAACTGGACAAGGCAGCTCATTTTGTCATATGCTACTCAGCCTCCCAGACATGGTAGCACGACATCATGTCTTTCCTACTAGAGTCAGCTGAATGTCCAAGTTTTATCCTGAGAAGAGCTCACACAAAATCAATAAATGCATGAGTAAAAATCCTAGCTTTGTAAGTAATACCTGCATGAGGTACTGAGCCGCACAGGATGGTAAGGAATGGAAAATCTTAATAACAAGGCTGAGATACTGGATCACAGCAAAAGTATGTGGTCACATACCACATATTAAGTGAATAGTCTGTGCCAGTCCTGTGGCATTAGCACAATATGAACATCCTGAAGCAGAGTCCTGATCAGCACATTCCCTTTGGCTCGCTATGGTGAAGTGAAAGGACAGGGCTTCACCAAAAATGTATGGGCTCATTTGCAGACAAAGCAGGGAGGATGTTAGAGCTTCTGGCAAGGCAATGAACTATACAAGGACGAGAAGGAACAAACTAGACCACAGTGGGGAAAGAAACTACCTCAGAGCAAGCTGATGCTATTTTCCTACCCTGACAGAGTAGTTCAACAAATCCTTGGAGTGTCAGAAAGAAGTAGGCTGAGAAAGGTGATGAGGGGATACCAGAGATGCAGCATTAATTCAGTGTGATCAGTGACTCAGTCACTGAGTTACTGATTGCCAAACATAACCCTGCACCTTCAGAGAATACAAGTACACAGAAAGCTTTAAGAAAAGCAAAGGTACATTAAAAGCATGCATGAGAAAGGCAAACACTGAGAAAATAAGAAGGACAGAGAATAGCAAACACAGAAAAGGAAGCAACAGAAATAAAGGCAAATACGCACAGAGCGAGCAATGGACAGAGAGAAAGGTAAACACATAAGCAAAAAGTAGTGATTAAAAGAAAGGTTATCCCATAAATCTTTCTGGAGTTTTTTTAGCCTCTGAAAAAAGGATTCAGTTGTAACAATGATTTTACAGCATGAAGCCAGAACGGAAATTAAAACCTGCTTTAATTAATAGCTATACAAAATCCGTAATTGTAAATCACAGATTTCCCTTTTTACATTGTTTGTCTTTCACAGTTGCAGAAAAAAATCTGGAAATGCAAATGACAAGGAGTCAAAATCTAGAAAGCAAATAAAAATTAGGAAAAGATAGTTTTTGTTTTTTTTTAAATTAACTTTGGATGGTGACAACAGTGAAAGTACTGTAACCTTGCTTTGTAACCACTCTGTCAACTGTACCAGCTTTTCGCATATGCAAATACTTATGCATTACTGATTGACTGGTGTGAGAGCAAAATACTCTTTTGAAGTATTCTCTCAGCTCAGGAATACTGGATTATGATCAAGATTTAGCACAGTATGATTTCCCTTTATAAAATTTTGTGGTTTGCACCCACACTTCTTGTAGCCATTGGAATATATTTCAGACGGCATAGCCCAAAAGGCAAGAAAAATGAATTTCTGTATTTTTCTAACAGTGTCAACCTGACATATTATCAGTGCCTAAAGAAAAATTGTGTTGCATTTCTGAAGGAACTCCCACACACAGATGTAGGTATTTTCTGTTATGAAAAATTTGCCATCTGATTTGGTCTAGCAGACTTCTAAATCAGAACTCAAGTTAAAGTCTTAAAAAATATTCTTGACAGTTGCAAACACATTCAGTTGTTTTGTTGCTTCTTTAAAAAGCATAACAAAGCATCAGGTGATTAGCTGTTCCTCTGAACTGCTAGATTTGACAGGAGATTATTTTCCAGGGTCAGTGTTAAGTAATTAAAGATCTCTTTCAAAATTCCCCTGGGATTATTTCTATTGACTTAGAAAGCTATAAATGGCACCCCTGATTCTCCACCTCCTCACTCAGTGGTTCACAGGAGGCTGCAATGTCAATACAAGTGGAAAGGACTTCCTCTGAAACAAATGAGGACACGTGCCGGTTATTAAAGGACTGCATTAGGTAAATCATTATAGACAAACGTTGGGACACTTCACGAGTCCTAGCAAACAACAAAGTACCAAAAAGTACTACGTGTTTTTTTCTAATAACTAAGCTAGGAACCTACCATAAATTATAGAACTGCTTCAAAATAAATGTAAGCAAGCTGACCTTCTCTTTCCCAACCTTAAAGCCTTTGAGATAACAAACTGTAATAAAATCCACCTTATGTGTTATATTGTAGACTATGATTAAGTCAGGATAAAGTCACTTCCTACTACACAATGCCCTGTGCTGCTAGTTGTCCAGACAAAACAGTCTATGATACCACCAAGGTCATCACAGTTGCTCTGAGTCTGCTCTGGTGCAAAGTGGAAAGACTCAGAAAAAAATGAGGGACTTAAAAACTATTTGCTCTGAACTTGGAAAAACTCCACTGCAGCAACGAAAGACTGCTCTCAGCTGGAACCAAAATATACCTTTAGCCACAAACAGCAGTCTTCCTGCAGCCTGAACACCACACAACAAGGTAAGGAACATAATTTCAATAAGGTAGAAGTGAAACAAAGGTGAAGTTAATCTCCTGCAGAGGTGATTAAGAAAGAAATATCCTAAGCTCTGGCAGACAGCAGCGGAGCTCTACTCTTTCAGGAGCTGCCATTGGCAGTCAGCTGGTGCTAAAATGTCCTTCCTTCCTTCTTTCCTCCCGTAAATGGGCAATGTAGACCATTTTAATTCAAAAATTCTAATTAACATACACTGTACAGCAGGTGCAAAACCATAAGTATCTGAATAAAAGCTTAAAGGCCTTGGATTATCTTTTAACACCAGAACAGGAGCCTTTAATCAGGTCTGCTATGTCTGACACATACTGAGAGTTAATTAGGTTTAGCAGTAGTAATCATAATGGAAATGCTTGGGTTTGTGGGGTTTGTTTTTTTCTTTTTTACATCAGTAGCAAGACCTGAGAACTCATCTTACTCGTTCAAGGTGATTTCTGTGTTACCTTGGGGCACTGATAATTTATCTTCCTCTGGTCTCTTCTGGTGGCCAAATTCCAGACTATAGGTGTTACTGTCCACGACTCTGCCTTTTGGATAATTGCTTAAATGCATGGGTGTATCACAGCTGGAACATGTTACCAGGTTAAAAGTGAAACACAACACATGTACTGCTGTAAATCAGCACACAAAGCACCCACTTTGCTTCAGGGAAAACAAATATCTAAGAAAGGACATGCCTGAATCAGGGCTTCCATCGTGAACTCTTAGTTAACCCAAAAAACACTCCGCACTGAGAAACACGTTTTGTGTTTATATATTGCCAGTTGATGTATGACCCAGTCCCAGAGACTTAAATCCCCTTGGCTTGGGCAAAGATTGCAGAATTGTTCCCTCAGGTTGTGTGGTGTTGTCCTGACAAATCATTAAAGCTGTTCATGACCCCAGGTGCTAATGTAGCTTCTTCACATTTCAGATAAACCAGTTTGCAATGTCAAATGCAAATGTCTCAAGTCAAATAACTACATTTTCCTTCTTAGCCAAAACAACAGTTATTATCCTTCTGCACTGGAAAGTCACAACTTACCAGCTTCTTTATTAAAAGTAAATTTGAGTTTCAGCACAGTAGCACCAAAAAGCAACCAGCCAAACAAACGGACAAAAAATGAGCATAGAGGCCAGAAAATACAAATGCAGGGGCTTTGAGCAGAAGGAGCTAAGCTACTTCCACACTAAGACCGTTCTCCCAGAAGAGACATTGAGTACTTGCATGATTAGACCAATGAAAGTGATTTCACTTTGGAATGAATTTATGACCCACTTTCAAATCCCTGAAGAAAACAGGCATTTAAAATGGGAAAGCTGAAAAGCCACAACAGCAGCAATGCAAACGTCTGCTCTTTTTCTCAGTCTTATAATAGTGTCATGGCCCTGATGTTAAAAAAAAAAACACAGTATGTCAGCGACATGCTGGAGGCAATGGAAGTTATCAATCAGTAATGTGAAGTGGATTTAAGCAGCTTAATAGAGGGCAAAATTCAATTGATTAATGGTTGGGAAAGTATTCACTGACGCGGAGGTTTCAAGGAATTACAATCTGATTAAAATTCCATTTTATAAATGAAGGGATATAGGATGCTAATCAGTCTAAACCACAGATTATTAGTGCCAGCTATTTGTAACAGCTGGGGCTATTGTGATAAAAACAAAACATGACTCAATTTTGGTGCAAGGGACATAATTTATTTATTTTGAGAACTAGAGCACAGCAGAGTAAACAATGCCCATCGACCAAGCTTGCTGGTCTCTGGCTGTCATTTAACACCCAAAAACGCAGTTGTCTTTCGGTCGGCTTTGGTGGGAAGGGGAAAACTTGGATCTTTTCAGTCATCTACAACGCAGCAAGGTTCTGCATGTTCAGCTGAGCCACCTCAGGAGGCTCTGGAGTCCTCTACAGAACTTCAGATCGGGGTGCTTTGGGAACAAACGTGGATTTAGAGGTCCTGCCAGCAAGACATTCTGTAAGAATGTTTCTTTTAGAGATGTTATGGTAAGATAAGAATCAGTGTCTATAGTCCTAAAAGATTTCTTCTCCTTTTTTTCTCCTTATTTTAGGATGAATGTCTGTTTGGGTTAGAAATTCAAAAACTCAAGGAAACCTTTCAATAACACTAGCTGAGATCTGCCTCATTGCACTATGTCCCCATAAAGTGGCAATCTCATGGGCTTGTTTGAGAAAGAAGAAGATTTAAGGCAGTATTGCTCATCAGCTCCTAAATTAAGCAGACCATTACTGCGCTGCAGCATTTATATCATGGTTTTAGTAGCCTCAAATCCGAGCT
Organism: Tauraco erythrolophus; assembly: GCF_009769465.1. Classification (NCBI taxonomy): domain Eukaryota; kingdom Metazoa; phylum Chordata; class Aves; order Musophagiformes; family Musophagidae; genus Tauraco; species Tauraco erythrolophus. The sequence goes on from NC_141468.1 coordinate 51,015,386, forward strand.
TTTCCATACCACATTTGTACTGTTTCTGGAATTCAGTGTCTTGTGCTTTGTGTGTTTTCTTTCAGCTCTGCTATTGACAGTATTGGTTTGCTCTGGCATGGCTTCTAGTAATGAGTACAAAGAGCTGTGACATTTCAGAAGAAGATGTGTAAAGTCATACTTAAGATTTAAATCCTTTAACTGGAGCCAAACGTGTGTTATCAATTGAAGTTGTGAGCACTGATCCAAATTTCGGTTTATTCTGGCAAATTAGGTCAATTTTGAATGATTTATCAGGACAACCTGTGACTAAGGAGATTCAGTTGGTAAGAAACAGGCAGAATATGTGAATAACTCCTAATTTCCACATATTTGATTCCCTTGGCAAGAATGGTGTTTGGCCCTGAAAAAAAGGGGATTTGTAAATTATTTCTGAGTACCTACACATGGCATTAAAATAGACAAAGATATTTATCACTTATTATTTGTCATTAATTTGTTTAAAAAACAAACAGTTCACTGAGCTTGATGAATGTAAGTTCATTTGGGGGGGATATCAAACATACCAAGGGAGAATTAAAAACAAACAAGCAAACAAATTCCAGTCTGTCCCCTTCATCCAGCAAACACCACTGGCATTTAGACCTCTATGGCCTAATTTAGGCAATCTTTCACTTCTGGAGCTGACCTTGCACTATGAAGCAGAAAATACCTGAGGCAAAATGAACATCTGGTAGACTTGAAAAGACTGAATTTTCCTAACAGGGTTGTTGCATTCCTCCGTAAAATAAAGAATTTTTTACGTGACCTCCATAGAGCTAACGAATCACTAGGAGAAGATTACAAGTTCTTCAGATGTGTCTAGCTTTGCAGTTCATGTTTTCAGGTAAGAAACAGTCTTTTTATGCAAGGGACAACTTATATTCACCTTATTGCCACGGGAGAGCTCCTGAATGAAGACTACTCCTGACTAATATCTCTCTGTCACCCACTGATAGAGGCATGTGGCAGACCTTAAAGACCTGCTAGAAAAAAAAAAAGTACATGGTACTGGTGTTTCAGCAGTTAGTGTGGAAGCTGGGTTTTAGCATACGTTATTCAATGACACTAGATGGCAGAGCAGCTGTTTTGAATTAGTTAAAATGGCACCTTACGGAGTGGTTTGCTGTTATTTTATTTTATGACATTACAGTTTGAAACAGTGTTGACATATATTTAGGCTGGCTTTTGATTTTAATTAATTTCTTGGCTGAAGGCTGAAGTCTAAGGTATAAGAGGATCAAAATGATTTTTTTAATCTAGTCCAAGGATGACAAAAGACTAAAAAAGAGGAACAGAAAGGACCATCCAGCAGCCATTTGGCCACATCAGCTGCATGTCCGTTCCTTTAACAAGGGAGAATGTAAAAGTTTGGAGTCTAAGAGAAGCTGTTGAATTGGGAAACTGGAATTGCTTAAAACTGTTCACCTGTAAACACAGGAGTTTTGCAGAGATCCTCGTAAGCATCAGATCAGTATTAACCCTCTCTGAATTTCCAGGAACACCCATATATTCTCTAAAGCAATATAATTTTCCTGAAAAAAAAAAAAAAAGAAAAGCAATAAACTCTTTTTTGTTACTGCACTTTTCACTCAAGGCTCTGCTTATAACTCATAAGGAAGAAGATGCACTGTAACCTTGCTGTCATCATACACAAGGCAGAAGGATACAGCTGTGAGGAATCAGTGACATGTCAAGGAGCAGAGACTCCCAGATCACTGCCCTACCCACTGGATCGTGCTGCTCAGCTGTCATGTCGCAAACCCCGCTCGAAAGGGGAGCCCTCGGGTCCAAAGCGTGTTCTTTACAGCCACGAGGCAGAAGGCAGACTTCTACGGCTAAATGCACTTCATTTCCATCTCTCCCTCAAATCCAGCTGACCTGGAAATGTTCAACAGAGCCATGTAAATAGCTCAAAAAATTTCCCTTCAGGAACAAAAAAAAAAGTTTATTCAGACAGCCTTGTACTCCCTTTCTGTATCCTTCCCTCACAGAGCCAAGTGAGAGTATTTTACTGAAATGAGTGTTTGCAAGTATAAATTTCAGAATTGCACAGAATTGTCAAGAGACAGAGATGAAATATGAGCAAGACTGCTTTTCCAACACTGTACCATGAGATGAGGGCTGCCCGGGCCTGTCTTCTGATGTTTTGGGGTCAGACAGAGCATGAGACAGAGCGTAAGGAGAGAACAGTTTGCAGAGGGTAATTGCTGTCCTTTGGCTCCATGGCCATCACCCCTTCCCCTAGCACGGGCTGCTGCAAGCAGAGAAGAGGATGTACTCTGCCGCCAGCACAGGCTGCAGGCACACATCTGTAAACACAAGCTGTAAACATCACTTTTCACCTCTGCAAACTGGACAACGCCCACAGAGAGGGCTGAAAGAATGAATTAACGAATTCAGAGAGATACTGGCATGGGAGTTGCTATGGAAGCAAAAAGAAATATTTTTAGATTGTTCTTGCATCACATATTCTCCCACACAGAAACTCCCATTCCCTCAAATTACCTTTCGTGAGGAGTGAAAGAGGAGCATCTCCTCACTTCATCATCCATTCCGCCTGTCTTCTGAGCTGGTAGTGAGCCCATGTTGGACTTACGTTGCAGTCCCCTGAGAACCTGAAAGTTATTAAAAGACAGAAAGATATATGTGGCTGCTATACAGAGACGGCATGAAATGTTTTTGTGATTTGAAATCCATGGCTGAGTTCTGTGCATTCCTGTAAAGAATGTTCATTTCTTTCTTTCTGCCACGACTTCTGGAAGTGCAGTTGGCATAATATTAACTCAGATATACAGATCTCCTGTGCAAGAAAAAGAAAGTGCGTTAGTTAAGTTATATGCGTTATATAGAAGACATAAACAGCCACATGTTTGTGCATAACTGGATGATTCCCTAGTGAGTAATTAGCATTTTGGCAGAGCAGCTTGCAACTATTTCTGCTCTTCTGCCAGAGAAATTTGATAGGGAGGAGCCTGTTCTGGTTTCTAAAAAACAATTTATTGTATAATATCTTAGTATAGCTACAAGATACATTTCAAGGCAGATAAGCTAGTCAACTTTGATATTATCTATCTACCAGTGACCTCCTCCTTCATATTCTCTTGCCAGTTTTAATGATGTTTTTAAGATTAAATATGAACTGGAAAGAAAGAGTACTGATAATGGATGGTCTTTCTGAAGTATTGCTCCATTCTTGAAAATCTACATTTTTCAGTAAACATATTATTTTCCCTTTAATATTGTCATGCAATAAAATTGATTCAAAACAGCATTAGGGAAAACACTCTTTCAGGACCGGCAAATATCTTACTCAGAGGAAAGGACTCCTACGATATCTACAAGCCAGCAGGTTGTGGAGCTGTACAAAGACCTACATACAGTTGCCAGGCTGCAGATAAGGATCACTTTCACAGAGCCTCTTCAGCAAGTCGTGGGATGGTGGAGACAGAGCACGAGACGTCCGGTCCACACAAGTTCCTCTTTATAGTCATGCTAAGAAATGCTGCCCCTCAGATAAGACTTCTCACAGCAGATATTTCTTTCTAGATACAGTGTTAAGAGGGTGCCACCAAGCACCTCAATGCAGCTGTGGGTAGGTGTTCTCAAAGCCTTAATATTTGTTTTTACGATTGACTTCTTTAGCTGAAGAGGGGAGTAATGAAATAAATGAAATAAATATCATACACCATGATACGAATGGGGGATGCCACACTTGTTCCTTTCATCCTGCAGCTGTACATCATAACCAGCCCTTTTTGCCCATCCCACAGGAGAGAGAGAAGATGCTGAAGCTGAACACAGGCACCTGCAATTTCTGTGTTTCCTAAGAGCTTGGGAAGGCTCCTGACAGCCATTCTGCACTGACAGAAGTACCGTCGCCCACTGCGCCAGTGTCAGTGAGAAACATCAGAGCAGCAGGCTGGAAAGGGAGGATTCGCTCCAGCAGCAAACAGAGTGCACTGGAAGGAAACCCCTCGGGAGAAGGAAGCAGCCCTGTGATGAGGGGCAACCCAGGTTCAGGACGAGAGCTGCTGATAGATGTCCAGTGAGACCAGTCTCAACCATTCATCTGTCAGGAAACTCCGTTGTTTACCATGGCCTCATCCTGGTGTCCACCAGCGTGCTTTATTCATAGGGTGAAGTAGCTTGCAGCTCTCAATAAATTATAGGCTGACATTATGTTTTGTCTGCTTTCGATTTGATATAAGGAGGGAGATGCAACTCCCAATAATCACTGAAAGGAGTGGATATTGCCATCCATCACGTGACAGGGTGATTAATGGAACTGCTTTGACTTCTGCCAGTTTAGCCCTAGCCAGGAAACATAAAAGCGGCTTCTCTCTGCAGCCCTCCCTGGGACATACCTTCTCTAGAGCTGCCTATAGGGATAAGGGGAAGGAGGCCTGACGTGGCCCCTGTCACCGGGAGGCGGGAGAACAAACGGTTTCTACTCAAGATCAAAGATGCCTCAGGGAAAAGTCCTTAAAGCTTTCCTATACCTTAGTGGGAAGGAGGAATGTTTAGGGAGGGGTGGTTTGTACCTAGAGCCCCTCATACTTTACAACTCTGAGGCATGGTGTGCAAATCTGGGGCTAAACTGTTTGAAGGCAAATGATTTTCCGTTTGAAAGCAGGGTTTAGGGTTATCCATACAGTACAAACTACCTCTCCAGGGACAATTTGCTAAAACACATGAGAAAACACACGGAAAGCTTTGCACAGCCTCTCCCTGCAGATTACTGAAAACATGCTTCTCTGCTCAAGCCCCCTTTTTCAACGGGCTGTTTTCTGCCTCAAGTTCTAATGGTTATACCTTCCATCACTGCTTTATGAATCTTAAACAATATTTACTCTTCCGATTACACTTTGAAAGCAGAGCTAGATCCTCCTTACACAGCACAGGAAAAGCCCACTGCTGCAATGTCACTGGCTTGGGACAGGCAGAGTTCCCACAAGGCTGAGCCATGCCTGAAGAAAGTATCCAACAGACCATCTCCACTCACTGAAGGTGGAAATCTGACCCAGATGGATGGAAATGATTTGTTTCTGGCAACTTAAGTATCATTCGAGACAGCAGTTGTCAGTCCAAAACCAAGACAAGGTAACGGGCAAGGTAACTCTAGACTAGCTGGTGGGCCAGAGGGAGGAAGACGAGACAAAATAAAACTAGAGGAGATGGTTCTGCAGCACGTCAAGATTGGCTTCGATGCTGGGAACAGCTGAGGTCTGCAGCAGCAAGATTTATCTGGAGAACTAACAGATTCAAATGAGTGGTTTAGCAGTGATGGAGAAGGGACCACCCAGCAAAAATGGATTTTACCAAAACTCCCCAAAAGTTTGCAGCAGCAAAGGACATCAGTGACTGCAGCAAATGATGAGGTTTTATTCTGCAGAGACACATGGGTTGGGCAAGGGCTGCTGGGGTGATTAATCAGGTGAGAAACTTAATCTACCTACTTAGGCCATGGAAGCTGGGAACACTGTAATACTGCCAAGGATAGTATTGCTGGGTAAAGTGTTTGTTCAACTCAGAAAAATGCTTCATTGTTCTAGAAATAAAGAGCATGTTGTCCAGCTCTCCACTGTAGTACTCTGTTATACCTTTCTCACAGCCTCATCACGGAAGTAAAAATGGATCCTGCCTGGAAGGTATTTGTCCTCTAAACACCCCAGGAAGAAGGGGAGGAACACCTTCAGATACAGGATGTGTAAAAGAGCAGAAAATAGTGCAGTGGTATCCATTCCTGGGGCTGAGACCTTGTCTCCCTGGGAAGGTGTTTGTACTGGCAAGAGGCAAGAAGATCATTGTAGACAGGTAAAAAAGGACATGGGTTTGCACCCGCTGACCACATCCCGCCCATTTACCCATTTCCTTCTGCATTCCTCACCTAATACAGGCAGGACAAAGCCCCAACAAAACTGTGCTGAATGAAGGAGCGTAGCATGGAGGAAGCTGCAGTGAGTATACATCGTCATTTGTAAACCATGTGTCCAGTGCAAGCCCTGCAGCTCTGGAGTCAAAGGACAAGAGTGTGGTGACATGGGAAGAGCTCCAGGCTGTCCCTGTGCTCAGCTGGCCCATGTTTGCCCAGGGGCAGCATGCATCGCAGCAGTAATGGCAAAGGGGTGGAGCAGCAAACCAAGAACTCATCTTCCTTATTGTAACCCGGTCCAAATAATCCTACTTTTGTTAATTTTTTTAAACTATGTTGTACTTCAGTGGGGCTTTTAGAGACAGCCGAAGAATGCTGGTAGAACGAATAGGGCTGGGATATGTGTTGGATAAAGCATTTTAACAGAGTGGTATCAGCTATGCTAGTGCAGGCAGAAAAGAAAAGAGTAGGATAATAGGGCATAAGAAATGTGAATTTTCTAGCTTAAAATGATGGCCATTGGGTTTTTTTTCCTTGCTTACTGCTAGGTCTCTTCCCAGCTGGCTCTGTGATAATTGCTTTCTCTATTCACCTCATCAGTCACTGTGTAGTAGGTATTACATCAAATAAAACTGCTGGCGGTGGAAGACCCACACTCTTTTGTTTTTATTGTGAGGAAGTAAGTGTCAGTAATGGTTTATTACTCAGTTTATCTGCCTCAGTGATCTTTCCCTGACTGAAGTGAAAACTTTTGTTATAAACTTTCAACTCTATTCCCTCACCTTAGTACTATGTGCTGAAAAGGACTCCATGGCTATTACAGACATTCAAAGGTAGATCTCATTAAAGATATTCTTAACCATTCTTAAGAATAGAACAGTGATTAAGAAACTTTGCTTCACCTTACAGGCTTTTAAAAAATCTCTCTTCTTCGTTAATGATAGAAATGATTTCTCTCCATCATAGATGATGGTCTTAACATTGGTTTGTTGTCTATCATGCATATATTCCTAAGCCAAAGTGTACATATTTTTTTATGTAATGTCAAAGTGATAAACAAGGCATTTAGGATAAAATTCAGTCCATCCAAGTAGGAATTGCAGCACAGTTTAGGCATAGTGATCCTGAACACCAGATCTGGAAATCCTTCTTGCTGGCACTGCTTTACATCAGCCTTATTTACAACTCATAGGGGAACTCCAGACTGGGCCTCGGAGCTCTCAGGACTTCAGGGTTTAGCTGCATGGGTGCAATTACCCACACATGATGAGCCTGGCACTCAGTCTAGCATTTAGGCAAAACCTGTGGTCTCTGAGGAGATATGCTCTGCATGGGCTTAAGTCGGTGACCGCAACACAGAGCGCTAGAGTTAAAGTTAGTCTGAGTAGCATTCAACTTCAGATTAAGACCCCTAAATGTGGATGCCTACTTGTACAGGTGTCAACACTCCCATCATACTCAGCATATGTCTAGTCATATAGACAACAGAGGCAGAAGAGTGATTTAGCTAACCAAAATTTGACACTCAGAGATGGACTGATCTACCCAAACATAGATGTCTAGGGCTATTTTGATTGCTGTGGGATATCCTTCCTGGCCTCTAGCTGTCACTCCAGGAGATGAGGATCTCCTACAAATCATAGATCATTTCTGCTAGCCCTCTGGAGACATTTTAGATGCTCTGAGGATCCCAAATGTCTTTGGGTGGACAACTGAATTGCCGCCTAGCTGAGTATCTCTCTCAGCTCCAGTGAGACTGCACTGATTACATCTACCCTGACTGTGAGGGTAGGTAGGTAGATCTGTAACGGGACCTTAGATACATGTACTTTAATCTCAAATTGGAATCCACCACTTCATTAACAAAAACAACTGCTGATGGCAATATTCACTTATACATAATTACTTATTGGTCGGTACAATCATTCAGGGAACTAGAGACTTGACATGAAGCTTTATCTAAACCCAGGAGTCAAACTCATAGCGTCTGTATCTTAAGAGTGTATCTAGACTACTATGCTATGTACTGCTCCGAGGACAGGGATGACATCTCCTTCCCTTTAGGCTGAAGAGCCCTGTGCAACTAGGAAAGCAAGACTTGGGGAAATAGTAGGAAAGTGTAAAAAGCCTACGCCTGGGTAGGATTTGTCTCCTGGATTTCTCTCTCTCCAGGACTTTCTAATGCAAAAGACACATAGACGAATGGGGCCAGGTCCATCTCCCAAAGCTGTCAAGGGGTCTCAACCAGCAGGTTGCACAGCCAAGTTCATCTCTCAGTTATTCACTTGTAAGTCTCATGAATCCGTCATATAATCATAGATTCATCCAATGTCTTTATTCATATATTTTATTGTTAGGCAGAACTTCGGGGTCTCCATGTATCACTGGCCATTACATTTTACCTGTACCAGGGCCAATAATTCGGGCTTGATTAAAACTTAACCTTCCAGAAAGACATGCAGTGTGGATAACTTATGGCTTCTCCTGGAAGCCTCTTTCGAAGGTTAATATCTTACTCATTGCTAAGAAATATGTGCTCTCTTTATTATTTGAATTTGCCCAGCTTGGGCTTAAAAAAATCAGTTCTTGCTATGTTTTAGTCTGGTAGATTCAATAATCTTCTACCAACCGACTTTTCCATGCTGGTTCTAAGAGCCAGTAACTGAGACATCTCTTAATCTGTTTTTTTGGTAAAAACTGATTTGTCCTCTCTCAATACTGACCGTAACTCAGCCTTTCTACCTCTGAATGGTTCCTGCACCCTCTTCCAATGTCGTTAACTCATTTTTAAACTGTCATCATCAGACCAGCGTCTGTTCTCGCCAAGGATGTATGAAAAGGTTAAATAATGACAGCTCATTTATACATCAGACATTAGCCAGAGCATTGCATAGGGAGCTTGTCTGGAGTAGTTTGTTGCTATCTTTTTGCCTCTCTGTTGCCGGTTCCCATGCCCAGGAATGGAGACTTCTGAGCCTGTGACTAAGACAGCAGAGAGCAGACAGGAAATGAAAGAGAAGCCCTCTGCTATGTGAGGCTGGTAAACATGGCTCTTCGGAAAAGGAGCAGCAAGGACTGGCAGTAGTGCACACTGAGGGGTTGAAGTCCAGAAGAGCATGCAGCAAAACCAGGCAAATAGCTTGTTCCAGAGCTGACTATAATTTTAAGAGCTGGGTGAACAGATCGGTTTCTGATACAGCTCTGCCTTCTTGTTCCTCTGGTTTTAAAATAAAGAACAAGGAGGATTACAGAGTGGTATTGCCATTATCAGCCCCCATGCTACGGCTGCTAACAGGGAGTTAGCTGATGAAGTGTATTTGATGTACTTGATGAAGTGGCAGCACAGGCTAATGACATTGCTGTTCACTCAGGCATGTGAAGATTTTGACTATAATCCCAGCTCTGACTGTTCTTCTGCTTCCAAAAGTAGCTTCATCATAATGTATTTCAGTTTCCCCAATATCCTTTCCCCTGGCTTTTATCTAACTGTAAAGCCAGGACTTAAAGTTATCACATCTTTAATAAAGAACCCTGAACCCACTTGTAATCTCTAGGCATTACTTTCACCTTTTTCCTATTCTCTCAACTCAGCAGTGACAATGGAATTAGGTGCAATGTTTCTGCCTAATTCCTTTGGGTAAATGCTTGTCCTATATCCAGATTTCCCCATAGTCTCCCAACCAAGTATAAGACAGATCCATAATTCCCTACCCTCTGGCTACATGTCTCTAGGAATAGCTCAAGTTAGTAAATATTGTATTCACTCTGACATCCAAAATGCCACTAGCTTCTTTGATGTGCTACTGTGGGGACAAAAATGGCAGGAATGTAAGAATCATTAGAGTGTAAGTTAAATGTCGTGCTTTCTAGAACAGGCACTTCATACAGCTGCCAAAATAGCTCTGCTGAAAAGCAGACTAGCATACCAATTTTCAGATTTTCAGATCTTACGCTGTGCATACCAATGCGTTTGTGAATTCTTTCTCACTTATGCAACTGTGTTATTATACATGCAAAATTTGAATTTATTTCAAAAAGACACTTAAAACTACTTTTTAAATAATCCAATCATGTAGCCCTATAAGAAGGTCACAAAGGTCAGAAAGGTTACTCCTTTTAATTTTTGCCTATATGAGACAGAATAAAAGTTTGCTGTTTTGCACCATACATTATGAACAAAGTTAGATTTCCTCAAGAGTTTAATATATCAGACTTGAGTTTCATGTCTCATTATGTCATCAGGCTTCCAGAACACATTTTTTTAAGTTACAGCAGTGCCTCAATTATTCTGATGACTATACTTACAGAGGGGGGGAAAGAGAGAGAACAAGGTCAGTTTAACTAGACTCAAGTCACTCACTTGGTCTCACGCCAGCATCCACAATAACACTTTGGGTAGGAATGGGTCTTAAAGCATTGCACTTGCCAATTTTTCATCATAAAAATGCATAGGTATTAATAGCTACTAGCATTTCCGGCATCACACTTGACTTCTGGAAGGGGATCCCCTGCCACATTCCAGAATTGACGTCTGCTGGGGACAGCCGTCTTTACAAGTGCCAACTGAGTTCCTGCAGGGAAGGGCCTGCATCCAACATCCCATCTATCAAGCAGAAGGCAGACAGAATTAGCAGTAGGGTAGAGAATAGATGTCAGAAAATCTTGAAATCAGCATGACATTCTACTGATGAAAGAGAAGGAAGATATGAAAAGAAGGGGAAAAAAGGCAAACAGCTCTTAGTTTGCATGTAAAAAACAATTTTGTAGTTATACACATTTTTATTTTAAAATGTAAACAAGGTTCAAAATCAAAGAAAAAAAAAAGTTGTATTTTAAATGTGTTCTGTTTCTGGCCCACAGAGTAATTCTCCTTGTTCTTCCCAAGTCTTGCATGTTTGTATTTTTACACAGCTATTTATGGTTAAAGTGGTCTGACGTAACATTGAAAGAATTAGTCTTATCACCGCTGAGGAAGTACTGGAAGATAAAATCAGGATTGCTCTTTGATCATTAAATGGCTTTAGAATTCTGCACACAAACAGATCTCTCTCGCCCTTATCAAATGTCATGGCTGCTTGTGAAAGATATCTTTTTTCCTGCTCAAACATACATACACAGATCTTCACATGGGACACATGCCCTTTTATTTTTAAGTCTTTTCTCAGTTAGATAAATTGGTTCTTCATTCTTTAGGGAGTGGGAGGGAACTTTTTGTTTCCTGTAGGAGAGGTGAGAAAGAAGAGTTCTATAGCATCAAATTAAAAGAAAGGTCTGTGTGTCATATGAAGGTGCTTATAATCTTGGAGCACAACTACCTAGGTGCAGGAAAGTACTCTCACATCCACAATAAACACATGCTCAAAATATGTGTATGTGGGGGGGAAGAAGTAAAATATTACCATAATGATTTGCAAGTGAGTTCATAAACAAACAGGGAAATGTTTTGGCCAGTGTTGATATGCATAATGAATATGATAGTCAGGATGCATTTTAGGACAAAGTACACATGTTCACCATATATGTGTATTAATAATTAAGAAGGCATACTTATGATTCACTACAACCAGCCCCAGGTTGGGGCTGGGCCATGGTGCCTGCAAGACCAGCAAGGATGGTGGCAAGTTGTCTGGGAGAGCAGGGGCACAGCAGCACCAGGGACTGTGGAGGATGGAAATGGGGCTGGAAGCCAGAAACCAGGGACGGGATTCTCAGAGTAGGTGGTTAAAATGCCAACATAACTAATGCTTTTTTTCTTCCCTTATTCAATTATCAGCAGCAATTATGAACTGACATTAGTAACCCCGGTAGAAATCTGGAAAATTGGCTTGGATTGAATGGTGGAAGGTCAAGTAGAAAAGGGGGCAGAAGGACTCACAGCTCATCTATTCTGCATCAGCCCCTGCAGTTCAGACTTACTGCTCACTACTGCTCACTGCCTGGCAGGGTAACTAAAAGAAAACCTTGTTTCAGTGAATAACACTTGGGCTGAAGTGTAGTCATAAAAAAAAGATGATGATTTACTGCTTTTCTATAAATTTGTGCTTTTCCCATAGCCTAGCGTCTCCCTCACCCCCTCTCAGGCTCTCAACAGACACATTTCCTGTGTTTGTTTTGCAATGGAGTATTTCAGAAGTCAATCACAAACTCTTGAGGTGTGCTGAGCAACACCCAGTCCTAACATGCTCTACAGAATGATGCAAAAATTAAATTGTAGTTTTTCCTCAAGACAGATTAAAACAAATAATTAACTTAAAGTTAGATATTTGTTTTAAATTCAACTCTCTTTTTTTTCCCAGGAAAATGTTTTCTTTTCATGTAGTGCATTTGCCTGGCTAAAGCATATACATACAGTTGAGTAGACCACTAGAGTCAACAAACTAATCAATGGGAGGAAGTACTTGCACAGTTGGTGTCTATATAAACCATCACATGTACATACAGATGAACACACACACTGCTACTGTTTAGTAAAGGCTCCAAGAAACCCAAAGAGGCTGCACAGCACCCTAGTAAAATTTCCTCTATTTTCTGACAAAAGGACAATAACTTTCTTTTTCTTGGGGAAGACATGCACACCCACAATGCATCAATCTGAATAAACCTGGCAGACCACAGCAGGACGTAGCTCAACACAGAGCCCAGGAGTGGGGCATGGCATAACAGGTCAGCTTAAAAGTGACACTTCCCAGCATGTGCACAGTGCGCTGAGGTGCTTATTCCAAATCTACGTACAGAATGAAGTCAGTGGAATTACATCGGGGATGAATTTAGCCTCATAACTTCACTGATCTATTTCCTACAATTCTCTTAAGTATTTGGTTGCTTCCTGCTAATTATTTTTGCATTATTTTATAGAAGGCTGGTGTGTGCCACATGGGGCTTTTGTAAAAAGTTCTTTAATCATTGTCACTCAAAGTAATTTAAGTTTCTGAATGAGTTTATACAGTAGTAAAGGAGCTGTTAGAGAAAAGGCTATGGTTCTGGTCTTACGAGTTATTAAAGTGAATTCTATACAAAATTCATTAACAATATTTTGTAAAAGCTCATGCCAAGCTGAGTTTGCACTTTGGTGAAGTTAATGGAGCTCCCCAGGCACTCATAAGAGTCTGGATGGTTCAAGTACACAAGTAAGAAAACAAAAAAATGTTTACACCATGAAATAAGCTTGCAAAATACAGCTTTCATTTTTAAATCTGACCCCCAAAACTCTGTTTTTGTATCTCATATCATAGGATTTCTTATTGGTAGGCAAAATTAAACATGCATCTCATCTCCAGGACCAGTCTATTTTTAATTAGTTTCATACTGATGAGGAGTAAGACTGGGGTATTGTGAAAATATGGAAAAGGTGTTTGCAAAGCTCAAAAAGATCAGCCTCCATTGGGGCAAAACCGTTTGTCACAGGTTGCATCTGGCTCATGGACCAGTTTCTGTAATGTTACTACTATGTAAGATATGAAAACAGTGACTCAGATATTAAGTGCAAGATCCATTTACTCCAAGTACTCTGTACTAGTTATAGCATGGGTCAGCAAATGCCTGAAAAAATAGGAATGATCTCAAGTTCTCTGCTTTCATCTGCATGTTGCCTTCTCAGAGTAACTCACTCTTTTCTGAATCATTTCCTGTATGGATTAATCCTAGAGTTTTCCAGATTCCTTGCAAACTATTTCAAATACAACATTTACTTAAACAAGCAAGCAAAAAAACTAATTAGCAGATTCATTGTCATTTCCAAGCATGACCAGACCAGGCCCAGGATACCGTGAAGACGGACTAATCCAATTCCTATTCCAGTGCTTTTTCAGCAGTTCTGTCTTTCTGAAAGATGTTAAGATATTGTCCTGCAATTGCTCCCAGTGCTGGGTAGGTGGTTTTGCCAGTAGATTCAATCAAGCTGTCAAACACTAGCTCTAAAACAAATAAAATGAGAGAATGGGAAAAAGAAACAGATGGTCTTTACCATGCTAATGCCATCCTTGTAAATCATCCAAAAGATACCTTAATTCTATATGGATACTTCTCTACTTAAATTTAAGTATCTGCTTATGTAAATCTTGTATTGAGCTGGAGGCCTGCTGTGTTTCCTGTGACCAGGCAAACCACACCTCACCATTACAATTTAGAGTTCTTTTTTATATCTGTTCCAGCAAAAGTCTTACAGCCACAATCACAGTTGCAATTGCCCAAGACATTTCAGTAGCTGAGCCATAGCCTGAATAGAGGCCAGCTGATGTCCTAGCTTCTTTTCCAAAGGCTGCATTGCTCTTATTCAAACACCCTCTCTCTGCGGGTTATCTGGTGTCGATTTATCATTTATCTCACTAGACACCAGTCTCTTGAGTATTATTTCCCAATCAGATAATTATTCCATTCAGCTCCTCTAAAATGTTCTCCGCTGCTTTGAAATAGGAGAGGCTGGGGTGCCTAGCACATAGTCTTTAAGCTCTGTTCATGCAGCTGAGAGAAATGAATCATACTGCCAATGTGGATTTACTCATTAGGTCTGTTGTGCTAGTAGATGCTCTGGGGAAGCTGACAGTGACCAAATATTTCCTTTTTATCAATGCAGCTATTTCTCTCTCATCTTGATACAGAGCAGCTCTGGTTGTCACTGGTATGCGCTGCAGTTTTATCAGATCTGCCTGCTCTTTCTTTCCTCCTTTGCTCATGAAAAGTCACTCTACTGACTTTCTCAAAGTACATTATCAGTGCTATTTCACAACCCCATCATTTTAATTGCCAAATGCATACAAAACATCTTGGTCTCACGGGAGACAAAAAAAAATATTCAGAGGTGAAATGAGTAACACTCATATATTTTAAAAGATCTTCCTGTACAGAGACTCTTCATTTTGTCCTTTGATATGGCTTTTAAATTGAATTCTAGTCCTGATTTCAAATAATTTGCTGACTAAGATCCACAAAACCTCTGAATAATGGGCAAATTTGACTTTTCAAATCACACTTTTATGCATGTATGGAGCTGAAAAACTTTACCACATATTTTATCCCTTTTTGTCTTCATTTTACAGCAATGTGGAGAAAAACTTCCCACTGAGGAAGTCAGGACTGATTTTGTGATAGGCTCTGTAGTCACCAAAATTATCTGCTGCCACTGGGGACCCAAAGCAAGCATGGTCTGGCATCAGGGGCTTGACTTGGTCTCCACAAGGAGAGTCTGTAGTGTCCCAGACACCGTATTGCAAACATTAGGCTGTTCTTATGCTGCTTCTCTCAGAAACTGGAAATGCGTGTATTCAGTTCATCAAATTCTAAGACATGGGTAGGTCCAATGAGTTCTCTCATGAGTAAAAGCACCTGAGTTAATAGTCAATGAGTAATAAATGATCATTGATGCAGTTGTTTTTCCCAGGTTAGGTGGGGAACCACTTTGAAGAGCAAAGTGACGCTGCTCTGGAAGTAAAGGTACAAGGATCTCAGTAGCAGCACGTCCCCTTTAGATAGTGAGTTTAAATAGTGAGGTTGTCTGTGGGTAAAGACAGAATTGACAGAGTGATGAAGTACTACCTAATTACTTCAGCAAGCTGCCTGGTATTAAGATTTCAGTACATCGTATAAGCAAGAAGTTCAATTACATCAAACTGAAGGGGGTTTAGCATGAGGAAGGATTGAATGTTCCATTTCATAAAAATGCATCTATGCCTTTGTACAGAAATTAAAAATGTCTAGTCTTCAGGCAAGTAATAGGCTCTGCAACAAGCGTTCCAGAAGTCAAGCAGCAACCTGGTTGATTCTTTTCCTGTAAAGAAGGAGAAAAATACTACAGAAATAATTTATTTTTAACAAGCAGGTTTTAATTTTCTTTCTATGTCCTTTCATCAGGATAGATCTGGTACAAGGGAGCTCTTTCACGTTCTTCTTTATTTCTTTTAAATGATCCCAGTGTTTCACAGTGCTTAATCTAGAGAAGCCTCTGGCATTCATGCAACTACACCATGTTTCCTCCTTCCATGGCTCAATCATTACACACTGCTTGTAATTCGTAGAAAAAAGTGTGCAAAAGAAATGTCCACAGTGTTTATATGTGTTTTTCTTCTTCTCTCTGCCCCTATGCCAATATTGTGATGAATGTGAGTGACAATTTTCAATTTAACTACCTGGCTTCACAGTTCTGTATCTGTTGTCAGATACAGAACACAGCTCTTGTGATATGCATCAGGGAGATATGTAGACATCAGCATTTCAAGTTACTCGATTATCATTCTTCAATAAACACTCCTTTGGCTTGTTTAGCCCAGGTCCTTGGCTAAAAGACTGGTCCTTTTAGGGCCTTGGGCTACAAATCCCTTTGGACTTTGGAACCTTCCCATACGAGCAAAGCTGTAGTTGGGGTTTTCTGTGATTGGGATTCTGGACTCTATGGTACGGGTAGTTGCCCATAATAAAAGCAACAGCATTATTACAAATGGACTGTCTTGAAACTTTCATTCGTAGGTGACATGGGCTGGAACTGAGACACTAGTACAGAGGAGCTGGAAGATCTTGAAATCTTGTTAACCAGAAGTTCGGAATTATTTTTCTCTCAGTGGAGATCCTTTAGTAACAAAATGCTTGACCCTCCTTATTATTCATTGAAAGAGATTTACTCTAATAAGCTCGTCCAGTTTCTTTTAGCAGCTTATTATAACAAATGATCACTTCAATAGAAACACAGAAAAGAGGGCTGCAATGGACTTTGAGGATATGTCTTCAATGCTAAGAAACAGAGCCAGGGAGGAAGCTTGAACACTGGCGCTCTGATTGTCCACACTGTTTTATTGTTCGCTCTCTGCAGCTAGTTTTCTTCAAGACAAATCTTCTATAGAAGGGGGAGGACATGAGCCAGTCCATGTGACTTTGTCTCAGGACCAGGAATCAGCCCTGAGGCCAATTAGACATAGCCTGAAAGGTTATAGAGCCATCTTTTCTTCTCAAAATAGAAAATATCATCATGCAGTAATTTGTTCTGTTTCTATACGAACCAAATCTAATCAATGAGCCTTGTGGGCTGAACATTTCAAGGCTGTGCTCTGCCCGACAACATTTACTCTTTCTGAATTTTGGTCCGCTCCCAGTGACATCAACAATTCCTCATTGTCATGAACCGGCACAAATAACTTGATGCCACTCCTCCCAAGTCTCAAGTTATAGTATTCCAGTAAATCCACAGTAAAATACTCATTTGTATCAGTTACAAGTTTCTAGGGAGTATGCTAATGTTAGCTTGTATACAGATTTTATTTGCTGAGAATAACAGATGCATCTTTTCAAGCCTTAGGATAGAAAACCAGTACTTACCTATCAAGATAGCCCTGATTTTATAAGAGGCCAGCTCCCTGCATAGACAGCAACCCATGTATCTCCACTGGAACAACTAGGAAAATTATTCAATAAAGTAATCTCTTCCTGGGTTGTGATCCTTGGAAACCCGTTGGGAATGCGGGAGGTAATCCCCAGCAGGAATCCTTGCAACACATTGTAAACTACAAAGTGTAGCAGAATAAGCTTATCTTAGATGATGATATGTGGAATCAGTACTGCAAAGCATCAGTGACACTAATTTCTCAGTTAGACCACAGTACCACTCAACATCTTCAGTCAGGCTTTACGAAACTAAATGAGGGCAGAACTTGGCCTTGTAATTTTATCCCCTAAGCTGAAGGAGAAGCTCCAATTACGACCAATACTATTAATACTGCTACCCTCACTGAAGACATCCAGCCACTAAGGGACGAAGCAATTACAATTCCTTCCTAAGGTAATACAGATGCCTTCATATAACAACTTGCAAAAGGAAATATTTTGAACTCTGCTATGGTGTGTTTTTAACTTTTCCCACTTTTTGACTGCTGCTCAGGCAGAGGAAAACTCTGGAAAAGTCCAAAGCCTGGTAGTCACTGTTTCTATTTTCCTAAAAATAATGGGAGATTTTACAGTACTTTGTGTATTCTGGGCCTGACTTTCAGAAGGGTTAGGTGATTGTAGCTCCTGTTCTACTCAGTGTAAGCCCTTGCTGCTCAGCTTACGTTGAAAGTAGGTCGTCAAATTCATGCTGTATCAGGCTTCTGAAAACTTGGACAGCCATTTTGTTGCAAAAAAAAGGACACAGGAAATTGTGTGTGTGTGTGTATGGACATGGATTTTTCATTTCAGGTTTGGTGCCTTCTTTCCTACGTTATTTTATTTTTCCTAATGCAAATAACTTAGAGGAATAAAATAAGAAGATAAAGCACATGGAACAGGATAACTTTTGGACTAAAATAAACGTAGCCAGTGAAATGAGGGGAAATTTCACTTCTATCTTCACAGTAGACAGAAGTTCCCAGAGCAAGCAAGACCCCTACACAGGAATTGTAGCTACAGATCCAGACTCAAGTCCCTTCTGTTTCCCAGGCCTGTGAGGCAACGGGAGAAAGAGCAGATGCTGACACGGTAGAAGCCAGGAGCAGAGAGAGACTCAGTCCCCTGTCCCCAGCACTGTCATAGCGTCAGTTCCCAGACTCCAGAAAATGTCGTCGTTTTCACCAGGGGTATAGTCTGAGCACCAAAAACTACCTTTGTGTTCTGTCTGTTAAGCCGTGAGACAGTGTTCAACAGCTGCCTCCTCCTCTTCTATATTTATCCACAGAAGTCTCGTGGATGTCGCAGGACGCTTCTCAGCTGGTTGTGCAACGCTTAAAGCTCCCATTGTTTCAAAAGAGACTTTCAGTTCCCCTCAGCAGGCCGCTACGCTATGGGCCTTCAAATCAAGAACAGACTCATCTTGGGTTCCTCTTATTCTTTTTAATATGCCTTTTCCCTAGAGATGCCTCACCTCCTCACATTTAAATTTCCTTTCCTCTTTTGCCAGTGTTAATGTTATGCATTAGTTATTTGGCACAGCTGCAAGATATATTTCCTCTCTCCTAACATCAGCCTGTCCTTTGTTCCTAAATGAAAGCAGATTTTAGAGCACCTGCCCCATGTGGCAAATCTCTCTGTGCTACACCTGCTTTCACCTCACCCAGAACACATGGAACCATGAACAAAACATCTCCAAAAATGCCAGTGTGCAATTTAGAACACCGTTAGTAAATTACCCAAGAAAGTATGGCACCACCAGAAGCTGCCTGCTCATGTAGCAGCAAAAGTGTACCTGTCATTTGAGTATATAAGAATGGAGTGCTGGTACTCCTAATGGATTTTTCTGGATCATATCATTCTGTTTTGCAAGCTTTTCTTTAGACTGTTCTGACATTTTAATTCTTTTTTTCTTTTTTAGCTTGAAGAACGTGGACAACGTGATGTCCTAATCATCTTCAGGGAAGTGATCCTGCCCCTGTACTCGGCACTGGTGAGGCCGCACCTGGAATATTGTGTCCAGTTTTGGGCCCCTCGCTTTAAGAGAGATATTGAGCTCCTGGAGCGAGTCCAAAGAAGGGCAACTAAACTGGTCAAGGGGCTGGAAAATAAAACTTATGAGGAGCGGCTGAGGGAGTTGGGGCTGTTCAGCCTGGAGAAGAGGAGACTGAGGGGAGACCTGATTACGGCCTATAAATACTTGAGAAAAGATGGTGGGGAGGTAGGGGAAGGACTCTTTACATTAGTGATGGGTGATAGAACAAGAGGAAATGGGCATAAGCTTAGTCAGGGGAGATTCAGGTTGGATGTTAGGAAGTATTTCTTCTCGGAAAGGGTTGTCAGCCACTGGAATAGGCTGCCCAGGGAGGTGGTTGAGTCCCCATCCCTGGATGTGTTTAAGAATAGGGTGGATGAGCTACTTGAGGATATGGTTTAATGGGGATTAGGGATGGTTGGACTCGATGATCTCTAAGGTCTTTTCCAACCTAGAAATCTATGAATCTTTTTCAAGTCTCTCATCTCTAACAAGAAGCAATCAGCATTTACAGAACACTTTGTTTAAGAAGTTATTCTCCTCTTCTTTCTCCACCTGTGGGAGGCTGAAGGAAAAAGAGTAGGAGTTGCTGGAGACAAAGTAAGGCTCAGACAAGAGCCTGAGGCAATAGTGGCAGTCACTGTATCATATCTCACCATGATGTCATTGCCGGTCTGACACATATGACACCTCCACCGCATTTACCATAACCAAACACGTCAGGATCATTACAGGCAGCTGCTGACAATACTTTGGTAATATCTAAATTTCAAGATTTCTTACCCATGGCACGTAATTTTTTTCTTATCCTCTGCCTTCATCAGCTTGTAAAAAACCAAACATATAGTACTTGGTCTTGGTAGACTCTGTGAATGTGTTTACATGTTTGCTGTGGTTATTACAGTGTTTTGCTTTGAAAATGTGATCTGCATTATTATTGATGCTTACTCTTGTTTTTGAGGAGGTTCCCACTGCCCTCACCCCTGTGGAGCAGGGCACCACCATGTTGTCTGATGGCAGTATATGAAAATTAATCTTTTATGACATCAATTGACAGAGCTGTCAATGTGTAAGAGGAAGAGAGTAGGACTCATTTTCCAGCTGGAGAGATGAGGTGTGAGAAAATTGACTTAGCCAAAGTGGAGTTGAAGCCTGACCATACGTTCCTTAAACAGTAAGGTGAATGCAGTGGTTTTATTACAGCTGCATAGGTAAGGGTATATTAGTTTGGAATATGCTCTGTGCATAGAAGACATAGCTGTGCCTTGGGGACTCTTCCACCAAAATCTCAACTTCTGGAGGTTAATACTGAAGCGACTGATTTCACTAAAATTACAGGTACCCAGCGAGAACACGTGTCCACTCATGCTGCTGGAGTCAGGCCTTGGGGGGGCCAGCTTATTCATAGCTCAACGGGAAACCAGGGTCAGCGGGCAACAAGTCTGCAGCACTACACAGGGATGTGGTACGTGATCTGCAGCAGCTGAGGACTGGAAACTGGAGAAAAATAGTGTAAATATTAGCTTTTCAGAGAAGAAGTATTTAAGGTGGAATTTTTCAAGAGGAGAGCGTTCAGATTTTGGTTTCCAACTTCTCATGTACCTAGAAGATGAGCAATACAGCTGGCTAGATGGTTTTTCTCGATGTTTATAAGGTAATAAAAATTCATTGGGTGTGTTTGATCTTTCCTGTTAGTGTCTTGGTGTTTGTATTGGAGATATCCAAATGTTGCAAGTCTGGAGCCAACTATTATCTGTATGAAATCTTTGTCTCAATACTACATCCTCCCTTGCAACATCATTCACATGTAGTTGTTCTGTTGCCAAATTCTTCAAAACTCAAAGTAACATCCCTCTCACTGAATCTCAGCCAAATCAAGTAACTGAATGCTTGCTGTGTTTCTTGGGTTTAGGTTATAAACTGCCACACAATGCTACTGATTACATTTACTTCAGTTCTCCCCCTCTCCCTCACCCTCCCATATGGGCCAAACTTCCCTTCCTTCTCTGCTGCCTTCCCTTTCTCCTTGGGGTGAATAATAGCATATGTCTCATTGAAACACAAAACCACCTGTTTTTAAGCACTGTTTGTCACACCTCCTCCCCCAAACTCAATGTCCCAGAGTCCACATGCTCTATGTGAGTGTTGTAAGGTAAAATCATGTCTCAATTTTGAATGGCTAGTCAAGGATCTAGGCTGGCTTTTTTCCAATGGAAGGCATAGAGATTCGTTATGGATCGTTATGGATGGGGTGACTGACATAAAAAAAAAAATCCTTATACTCCAGAAGAAGGCTAAAATTGACGACCTCCAATAGTACAGGATTGAAGGGAAATGGAGAACAAATCAAAGGCCACTGCAGTAAATGGCAAGTTTTCCACCAACTAAAAAAACACTCGATCAAGCCTTAAGAGTGTAGAATAAGGTTCATTTTTAGAAAAGAAAAAGTAAGGCTGGTTTAATGAAACTTGAGATGTAGAAAGTCTCTAGAGCTAAAAGAGAAATCACACAGTCTGATTTTCGCCTGGGATGGACAGTAGAGCCGTGACAGTCCGGCAGAGCAGAGTTAGTTCAAGAGACAAGGTCATAAGCGACCAGTATCATTTACTCAGGTGGCTGGGTCTTGTGAGAACACTGTGTTAAAACTGATTCCAAAATATCATGACTCCCAGTGATAGCATTGCATTCTAAGAAAGGTCCATTTCTAGGACCTTCTTATAGGAAACTATCAGTGATAGGGATCTCTATAAAAAGATCCAGTTGAGCAGAAACCTCTTCCTGCTAATTGTTTAAGGGACAAGCAAGCACCAAAGCTGCAGATGAGGAGGTAAAGAGAGGAAGGAACCAGTCTTGGAGCATTGCAGCAAAAATCTCTGTTGTAGAAAAAATGTACGGGTCCAGTTGGACAGTTTGACTCTGCAGATATTCCTGAAATAACCACCAGCACTAGCACCATTACAGCTTCCTTCAGTTTAAAATAGTGTGAAATAAAGCAGTATATTTTTTTCTCCAGAAACACTGCTACTATATATTTGCAACCAATATGGGAATTATTCTGTTGACAAAAGTAAAAAATAGATGCTTGTCAAATATTGGCTCCAGAAAAGGGTAATTTTTAGAAACGTCTTCAATTAGAAGGTAGAATTTTGGATTAGATATGTTAAGGCACAGACTAAATCTGCTAGGACTGTAAATGCCTCTACATTTCAAGTCTCTAAAGATCCATGCATGCTTTACATGCACATCACTAAGATTAGTCCCATGAGCCTTCATTTTTGGAGCACAGGTAATATACAGAACTGTTAGGATACGATGAGATGGTATTTCAATCATATTTTGCAGTGGTGTAAATGACTGTAAGAAGGACTAAAGTGGTGGCAAGCATGGCTGAGGTAGGAAAAGTCCGAAGAAATATAGGAAAAAGCCAGCTGTATAGGAAATTTGTATCGAGCTTAGTGTTAGTGAGATGAATGTGTTATCATCAAAGTTCTAACCTTCGTAAGTATGCATATATAGAACCCTGCCTACAAATTTACAGATTTTAATGATGTCTATGGCTTTCTAGATAACTTTAAATGCACCTTGAAAGATTCAGCTTCAAACATGCTTAATCCAAACACTTTTAATATTCTGTTTGATCCAACCATACCCGTAGACTGCTATGAAACTTTAGACCTGTATAAGCCTGACAACTTTCATGCTTCAAAAATGTAACTATCTTATGAGAAACGTGGGTTAAGTTTGCTCACGTCTAGAAAAAAATGTGCAGATGAAAGAGCAAGTGATATCACATAATGAATCACGAATCATTCCCTCAATGAGTATTAGTTGTTTTTTCCTGTTTGCCAGTCATTCAGGAACACTCCCTGCTTGTCTGCAGTTCTAGGGGTTCACCACCTGAATTAGATGGACACATTCCGGTCTGCAGATAGTCTGCCGGGAGGGTACTTCAGCATTATTCACTGTGTACTATTAGTGGTAAGCAACATGTTATTTAGGCTATACAGTTTTGTTTGTGCTATCTGGTTGCACAACAGCAATGTTGAAGTAATGAATGATGAACATACTTCCCAGATGAAGCTTCAGATGAATGACTGTTCATGGTAACTACCGTAAGACTTTAATGATTTACTTATGCTTTCCATGAATATGCTTAGAGTCATCCAAACGATAAATTTAATAACTAGAAGAACAAACTTGTTCTGCAGATTCCTAGAAACAGATTCAGGTCAAGAGTTCCCTGAGCTCTAAGCCTTTTTCAATGTACTGAAGTGAATTTCAGAATTTTCAAACCCTGATAAACGCATTCCTCCTTTTTTTTTCCTCCTTGGCAAAAAAAAAAAAAAAAAAAATAGTTGATTAAAACTATCATTTGTTTTCTTGCAGTCCACACAGGAAAGGAAGTTTGTGAACTAACAACTGAAGGACAAGAGCTCCTGAGTTTTAAAGTCAGCTCCAACAACAACATTTTCTGTGACTCTTGTTCAACTATGTGACTCAGTTTCCCTGTCAATGTACTGAGAGTGTTTGTTGGCTTCAAGGAAATAATGGGCAAAAAATAACTTCTCTGATGAAGCTGGCCTTTTGCTTTTGAAATATCTGTCATCTGTTTGCAGTTTACTCCTGCTATTAAACTTATGCCTCGCTTTTTTCTACTTTGTTGGTTTGGTTATTTTTTTTTGTAACTGTGGAAGGAACACAACACAGCTTTTAGAAGATTTTGTGGTCAAAGGTGTTGTATAACCACCAGTTATTTATTATGAAATGAATGCACTCTTGTTCAAGTGAATTCCAGCATGAATATCATATGACAGGACTGAGAGGAAGCTTGTTTATTCTATAGACCAAAGTAGTATTTGTCTTAATAAAATGATAACATTGTTCATTTATCTTTACAGAACTGATCTGATGTGTCCCTTGGTTAAGCTTTAGGGTGAGATTTTTCAACCCTGATTCACCTTGCCAACTATTTATTCATGTGAATAGTTCTACATAAAGTTCAGATCATACTGTTCGTGAAAGAAAAGAAGGAACAGCGTATGTCTTCGCCACTATTCTGGGCAGCTCTGGGTCTAGCAACAACATTGGCTGGGAATATAACTGAAATAATTTGGGCAGTACTGTTCTCACACTGGAAATTATGGTGACATTAGCCAAAAGAAAAACCAATTAGATTTAATTAAACTGAGATATAAGAAAGAGTAAAGACAAAAGGGGTTCTTCCTGTTGAAAATAAAATGTTTCAAGGTGATGTTAGCAGAAGTTTACATAGCAATAGCTTGAAGCAAAGGATAGATAAATTACTAAAATAATCTTCTAAATATTTAGAAAAGTAGAGTAAATAAGAAAGTCGTAACATTGGAGTCGATCTGCAGCAAGACTGAGCTACAGCATCTTCTTCATTGTTCAAGCCTCTTTTTTCTGTGGGACAAGAAAAGATCAGAATGAAACACACTATCATGTGTAGGGTAAAACTTTCTTTTCTTTAAAGAAAGTGTTTTCTGATCTGCCAATACTGCTTGTGCAATAAGATATTTGTGGAATACTGTACCCACAGTGCTTAAATGAATGAGTCTCATTCAGTAAATATTGAACATGATATGGGTCCAAGGGCCATGACAATCACCATAGCAGTTAAGAAATGACACTTCTTACGAAGTCACGGCATACACGTCACAAAGACGTGGCATACGTGATATTCAAAGCGTGTGTTTCCACCTTCCTCTGAGAAGCCATGTCCAGGCCAGTGCTTGGTCCAAGACATTAGACTAGCTAGACCAGCAAGGCCTAGCTCGTGTAGCAGATCCACATTAGATTGAGATCTGAAGTGTTTTTTCCACACACAGCCTGCAAACAAACACATCATCCTTGGCACTGTTCGTTACTGAATTCACAGTAATAACCACAGCTGCCAGGTGCTCCTGCCCTCAAAGCATCAAATTCAAATAAGATAGACAAGACACATGTCAACCCAGAAAGCAAAGCAATCAGGAAGAAGGCTTGCATAATCTTCAGCAGGGTCATGTTTATTTTGGGGCTTTCAAGTTTGGTACATGAAAGTCTCAACTCTTTCTGTCTCCTACGCACACACGCAACATACAGCTCCAGTTTCACGTTATGAAAACACCACCCTGATAGCCTGCAGGCTAGTCCCCACTTTTTTTTTTTTTTCCCAACTGAAAAAGCCCCCAAGCAAAGCAATTATTTTTCTTTGTAAATATTTTTCTTTGAAATTATTTTGCAATTATTTGCCCCCTGCAGGAGCGTTACAGCTGTAGCCAAAATTTATCAACTCTCTATTTTGACACGGAGTGCCTACCAGTGACTGCCACAGTAATAAACATTAAATCCACGTTTTATAACATTATTGCAACTCATTCTTTGAGGAAAATCTGCATGCTACTGCAACACCTTGCAAGATTCACACCAAGTATTTACAGCACTTTGACTCAAACTGAGGCTTATGATTTTTGATTCTGGAGGTCCCAATTTCTGTTCTCTGCATTTTAGACAACAGACGACTGCTGTGTTGTAAATCCACCTGGAAAGATATGACCAGGCAGTGACATGGTCATGGCTGCAACTATAATTCTAAGCCTGAATGCTGTTAGCAACCTTCCCTTCCTTCATTGCTGCATTTTTAATGCCTGAGCTAACTAAGATTATTTGAATTGCTTTAACCATGTAAAATATTTATGCTGCTACGGAAGTCTTAAGGTCATGAAGGAATTGTTACTAATAGAAGTGATCTATTACCAGAGTCAGTGTTCGTGATTCTTAACTTTTCCTGCTACATGACTTACCCTACTCAGTTATTTAGAAGTTAATTTTTTTTATAAGGACTGACTTCCTCACTGAAAGGACTCTTTGCTCAGTAAAACAGATCCAAGAAATTGAACTGAGGGAATGAAATAAAAAGGAAAGTATAAAAACTGATTCAATTGGGAGCATCTGTGCAGAAGCCACTGTTTGCTCTACTGTGCTGGTTTGGAGAGGAAAGCAGGGGAGGTCTGACTTCTGGTGCAGACCTGTGTTTCCTAGGCTCCTCCAGCTTTTGAGCTGGATTAAATCTGAATCACAGACCCTAACAGGCAAGCAGAAACCTGGAGACCTACCGGCTCCAGATCCATATCTCTTTATTTGCATTTTGTACAGGTTTCTAACCCCACAGAAGAACAGGAGAGTGAGAGTAGCTGTAGATCTGGATAACACTGCAGGTTAAATTATCATAACAAATCTTTCTGATGTGTTTCAGCATACTTAATCCCGGTTCCCTACCTCAGCTCTCTTGCTCCAGCCTCCCAGCTCAGCAAAGGGGGAAGGGCAGGGCACCATCGCCCTGCTCTGCACCGAACCAGCAGACGCCACCGAGCCAAGCAAACAGGAGGAGGAAATGCATCTTGTGACCAGAGGAGACACGGTTTAGCAGAGTCCTAAAAGCTGTGGGTGAGCAGAAGCAGCTGCGGTGCGGGGAAGCCCAGGCAGCAAGCTGCTGGGAAGCGGGAGCTGCTGGCAGGTCGGATGTTGCCCCAACAGGAGTCTTTGGAAGGGCAGTCAACCCTCAAGCCATAGCTGTGCTGGAGCGTTTGCAAGGAGGAGGGGTTCACGTGTTGGGGTACCCCTTTACAAAGCTATATTCATGCGCCTGCACGAGATAGCACGTCTGGATAAGGCATTACTTTTTGTGCTTACCTTTCCACAGATAGTTTACAGTAGTTTTGTATTCATGAGCTAGAGGGTATTTTGCAATCCTACGCAGGCCTCCAGCCTCGTGCCCGGAGGAAGGCAGAGCGTGCACCTTGCAGGACGATCAGCTCCGGTAGGAAGGGTTGTAATAGAGTGAGATTTCTAGATCCAGAGCTAACGGAGAAGCAGAGGACAGCCAGAAATAACAGGGATCTCTGCAGATTGTAAGCTGTGCATGACTCTTGAATTGTCGCCCTATGGCTGCTGTGGTGGGGCTGCACTGCATGACTGGCAGTGACACCGTACCGGTGCTGTTGGCACCATGTTTCCGCATCCGCAAGAGAAATTAGCAAGAGCTACTGAGCCCAGCATATTCAGTGCAATGTATCTGCAAAAGCATGTTGGGAAGCCACGGTCACCTCCTGTTTGTGAGCGTTTTCCCTGTCCTTTGGGTCTCTGATATAAGCAGCATGTGGCGTGCAGCCCCCATGTTCTGCAGCAGCAGTCCCGCCTGATTACCCATGTTAGATGTCATGTCCTGGGAAGTGCCAATCTGCATTACAGTGAGATACTCAAAATCCATGCCAGATGTTAACAGCTGTGTGCTCAGGGGAGCAGTAGGGAGTCATGGCCACAGCTGTGGCCACAGAAATCATGTGGTGAGCATCTGTGTTTTTAGCGACTGACCTCTCTGTCCCATGTGTAACCAGGATCGTGCAGAAGAGGGTGTCCTGGCATGTGAGTAAGGTACCTTTGGAGCACATGACCTGGCTGGTCGACAGAAAGCAGCTCTGCTGATAGCCAGGGTTGACACTGAAGGAGAGGGACTCCTTTGCCATGAACACTCCTCCTGACCTGCCTGGTGCATGTTCCCAACAACACTGGAGATTTTCTGCAAGTATCTGTGAGACTGTGACCAAGGTGGTGTCCATCTGAACATCGCTGGTGCATGACAACACTGCTCATGGCCTCAGCAGTGATCTCCTGCGAAGCTTGTCCACATATTCTTAAATGTGCTTGGGCTCGATATGTACAGCTGCTTGTGAGCTACTACTGATTCCTCTACAAACTGCCTCTTCAATGGCAGTTTATTCAGAGCAGACTGAGTATTGTACAATAGGATACACAGTCTAACTACCTGCTTTCAGTGCTATCCATATATTTTTTTTCACCTCACCTTAAGGCTCTGTTTATTTTGTTTGGAGCAGCCTACTTCCATCTTAAACACTTTTTGAAAAAAACAAGCTAAAAACTCTCTTCATGTTAGCTGGATTGTTTCTGTAAATGTAACTTTTTATATTAGCCTTAAAATTTTACTCTAAGTTTGTTTGCCACCATCTGCATGCTGTCTTTTCTGCAATTTATGTTATATGCCGTACTCTGTCCCATTATTTAATTTCAGGATACATTTCTTGTGTGACATACTCACAAAACACAGCTGTATTATATCTAAATCTGCCTAAGCTCAAAGCCCAAAGAACCACAGTGTCTTTTAGTTGAAAATCATCTGGCTTACCCAGCAGAGATATTTTTGTAGTCGCTTTTAAAAATTCACTCTTTATGTTTGTTTTTTTAAGTGATATCTTGAAATAAAATGTCGTCAGTTGCCTGTACACCATAGCTCATCAGGACAAATCGAGTTCTAGTCATAGAGCTTGAAATTGAACTCAAAGTCCTAAAAGATGTTGGAGAACTTAAAATGTTCAAAGCATTTGAGTGGATTTCCAGCACTTGTTATTAATGAAAGTTTATTTTTACTGAAGAAATAGAGTGAATTCTGATCATTGTGGTATAGTGAACTTCGCTAACTACAAAAAGTAGCAAAACTTTTTCAAGCAGAGGTTGAAGAGTGCAAAATATGGTGCTGTTTCGTTCATTCTTTTTCAAAATCGAAATAAAACTGTGAAAATTTTAATTCTACAATATGTAACTTCCACTTACAGAGTTAAGCTAGTCATAGTATAGATACTGTCTATCAGTGCAGACACCATTTGAAATCTTTCCTCTGAAAGCTTCCAAGGCTCCAAAATGTGGTACATCAGCTGAAACTGTCAACGTTGGCGACATTTTAAATATTCTGACATGAGGCATTTGCCACGCTATAAACACTTTATAAATGCTGGCCTGTTAGGCTCTGCCTAGTTTGATTTAATAATAGAAGCCTGTGAGGAAATATCTAAGTTATTAGAAAATACCCCTGGATTTTAAAACTCTGTAGTATAAGAGGGAGTTCATAGTATAATTTTTCCCCAATGGCACTGTTCTTTTTAATGAATGTGTATGTGATGCAACCTGTCAGGTCAGTGAACCTCAGCCTGGCTTGAGATGTTTGTGCTGCTGGAACCGAAAGGACTGTATGCCCACAGGTGATCTCAGAGGGGAGAGCACCACAGCGGTCAAACAGACCCAGCCCTGGAAATAAAACACATTAACCAGATCTGACTGCAGCTTCCTTCCTTGCCTTGTAGAATATACAATATTTATGATTAAGCTTTGTAAGTGGAAATCAGAGCAGTTTCTGTGCTCGTTCGAGCTGCACAGTCTTATTCTGAGTGATTCATTCATTGAGTCAGGCAGCCATGCGTGCAGTCATTCATAAGTAATGCCACGCTTCCCTTCAGCATGCAACAATGATTTACCTCCCTGCTGCCTTTCAGTGTTTGTTCAGCAAACATGCTAAGCCAGAGAGTTCCTGTTTCAAGCTTTACTCTTATTTTTAAAGAAACAGTATTATCTAAATGCAAGCATACAGGGTGCCGTACAGAGGACTCAACACAAACGTTGGTAAGAAATGGCTGCGACCCATCGTAACCCTCCCAAAATATTGTCTTTACTTGGCATCTGTGAAAACGGGCTTGTACTTACTTACAAGCAAGATTTCGACTCCTTTTACACTCATGCCTTGCCACAAGTAGGCCTATGAAAATAGACCCGTTTTAACATTTGCCAGAACCCCTGGAAGAGGACTGATAGCTCAGCCTAGCCTCATGCAACAAAACCTGGAGCACCAGGACTTGATTTTCTGTTATCAGCAATTTTTTGCAACTAACAGGAAATAAAAACATACAGAAAGTCACAGACCAAGGGAGAGCTTTTGACCTGTGCATTTTTAAGGAGCTATGAAGCATGAAGAGCTAGCCAGAGCTATAGATTGAGCAATAACATGGGCTTCAATTTTGTAAAATCGTTGCGTAGGGGATTTGCCTCATTCAGCTTTACACAAAAAAAAAGTGACGCACTTGGTCTAAGCAGCAACACTGCCTATATGATCACTGAGGCTTCTGACACTGGCTAATTTCTGCTTATAGGGAAATTACAAGGTCAATGCAAGTAAATATTAACAAAGACAGAGCTCGTAATGCCTAGCAAACAACTAACAAAATCCGGAGGGCCAACACACTTTGAGTGAGCAAAAGGTTATACAGCATGGGTGCCTCCTCTCAGTCTTGGGAGGGGAAGAAATTTTTTTTTTTCCTCATTTCTAAGTAGACTTCTGAGTTGAACATGTTCCAGCTGAGAAAGCTGGCCTTAAACACTGTTTTATTTCATGTAAATCCACAGGAAAAAAAGGAACTGAAATTTAAAAAGATTTCTGAGTGTGACATGTTCGTACATCCCAAACATCTGCCATATCACAATTAGAAACCTTTTGTGGACATATTTTCATTAGTCACAAAAAAGACAACTCATTTTTTCCTGTTTTCTCAAGATTTCAAAGCTCTACACTGTATTCTCAAACATAAATCATTAAATTATGTTTCAAGCTTAAGGAATTTCATGCTTTGAAACTCTTTTGAAGTTGGTAGATGATTTTATTTTTCTGTTTTGCTTTTTTAATTTTGATCCTTAAAAAAGGAACTTCAGTTTATCTTCCATTATTGTTCTCTTTTGTAGCTCATCAAAGGACACTCTTATGAAAAGGTACATACTCATGTTAAAAAACAATGCTTTGAAACACTCTGCTGTATTTTTAAATCCTTGGTAGCAGCAAGGCTTTAAAAATACCTATTTCAATTATTTACTTTTCTTCTTTTTAATCATATTTTCAAGGAAATTAAAATGGTTTTCTTTTAATTTCATTTCTTTGCTTTTTGATGTATCTCACATATTACACCAGAAATTCAGTGATATTTCTTCACATTTTTTTTCTGTCTTTTAAGTTCTGAAAGCATTTTAAGAATTTATTGTATTCAGGACACTGTACGGTCGTTATTCCATGTAGCAGTCTATTGCTGATCTGAACTGTTTATAAGAAAGAAAAATGCATTTGCAGAGAATACAGGCATTGCCATGTTATGGATTTACTGAAGTGTCTGGCTGAGGATAATTTTTAAAATAAAAGAGAATTTTTCACTAAGCGATGAATTCTGTAGAGTGGCTTGCTAATTGCAGAAAATGTTGATTGTTTGTCAAAAGAATCAAGCACCCCAAAATCTGAAATACTTTATTTGGCTGTGGCAATTTGTTTCTTTGTACTTAGAGTTTTGAGTCAAATTTCTTCCAAGTAATTAACTGAAATATGCATGCTAAAGCTGTAAATGTTTCATTTTTGCTTTGAAGGATTTCAGCCTGACTTTGTGTGCATAAGAAATGAGAGAAGCAGCCCTCCATCGCTATGAATATATGGCTCCAAACTTTCTGAAAGTTCATATCACATACTGATACACAACGAAACAAATCAAGGGATAGAGCAAAACCAGAAGGCTGTGGATGAAGTAGGAGAAAGATTAGCCTTGTAGTGTAGCCATGAGCATGGGATTCTGCGAGACTCATTTGGACTCAAGATCTATGACCCCACATACTTTCTACAAACTTCTCAGGACTCTGGTTGCTCATGCAGACGAGCATTAAAATCCATTATACTTGACCAAAACTCATTGTCCAGGATACAGGGCAAAACCTTGATGCACAGCAGTCATATGTTTAATTCACAAAATGTAAAGTGATAAATGTTACAGTAAATGCAGTAGCTCCTTTTCTGGCCCATTCTTTGCACCCAGCCTGGCCAGTTCTCTATATAGCTAGGTACAGGTCTACCTTTAGAGCATGGAATGTAACTTCTTCCTGATTAAACAATATTTTTTTAAATAAATATTAACCTGACAGAGTTTTGGTGTACTGATTTTACATACCTACCTGATCAAAGAGGCTAATGTTCTCTCTGTGCTTGAGGCAGAACAGTGGAAAGAGCAGTGGAAGCACAATCAACTCCCAGGCTTTCCTGATGTTATTTAACACTAACACAATTATTATTCTCAGTATAAAGCAGCCACAATCTGCTCTGTGATTCAGCGTGGAACCTTAAGTGAGGCTGGATCACCCTGACATAGGCACAACTAGACAAGATTTAGGTCCTCCTAAAAGACCTTAGAGCTATAAATGGCAAAGATTTGGAATTTTTCTAATCATCTGCATTTTTCAGATGAGGAAATAAGGCAAATTAACCTAAAGTCTACATCAGCTCTAGGAACAGAATCCAGAGCCTGTGATTTCACTGAATAGCTGTTTGGCGAGTAGTCTTCTGCCACACAATAATTTACGTAGGCCAGTGCAGTAAATCCTGCCATTACCATTTTCTTTTTCTGCTTCATGTTTAATTGTCTTTGTTCACCTTTCAGAAATCAAAGCAGTGCCCCACACTTTCTGTTCTGACCTTATGCTCTTTGTAGTGCGGATGGCTGAGGAGAAGTCGTGGCTGAGTTAGCCGAATGCAAATCTGCTGCTTTTTAACACAAGAGAGAAGGAACCTGCCATAACTGAAGCATATAAACAGCCAGTATTTCCTTCCTCAAAAAGGATTTGCTCTTGTTCTTTCTGGGGCAAAGCATACTCTCTACACTAACTTCATATCTGAAAGAAAATCTCTACTTTCCATGAAGGTGAGTCCTGGAAACTCCAAATTCATCTATGAGATAACAGTCTTTCGCAGGATTATGCTGGTTAGGACCACTGACAATTAAAACCATTCCATCTTGTTAGTTTGTCTTTGTACTGCAATGCGTGTCCCTTTATTAATTTGCTGCATGCTTTCTAAATCTCAGGTTGTAAATCTTTTGGGGCAGATGTTGTTTTAGGATTATTACTCCGGACAGCACAGGGGAAGTCACATCCTCTTTGGAAGCCTGACCACAACAAAAAGAATGAATAATCACGAGTATGAGTCTACAGAATGAGCACGTTTCATATGCCAACCCCCCTAGAAGCACAAACAGCTCAGTCATCAAGGCGCTGTTCATTAAGGCATTTCCAAATAACAACTCCTCTAAGAACCAGGATGTTATGGGTTGAATGGCATTTCTGCTCTATTTTTCTCTTTCACTTTGAATCCATTCAGGCACCTTGAAGCCACATGTAGAAGCTGCGGTGACACTCACTGGAGAACGCTGAGCTGAATACTTTCTGCTTCATGGGCTGAGACTCCAGGCACCAGGTTCTTTATGGTACTGATTACCCTTGTGATTTAGCCCCTTAAGCATTGCATATCTGCTGAGCTATCCAACTTTTATTCAGAAAGCTAAAAACCTGTGCCATCATCCAGCACTCTGCAGATGCCCCAGATATTACAGCAGCACAATCACTCCACTGTTCAGAGCACTTTGTTCCTGTCTCTGTGAATTATGGGGTGTCACATCATGGCATGTGTTGCTAAAGTAGGAGGTAACCCAACATGATATGACATAATGGGATACAGCCTGTGGGTGCAGGGGGAGGAGTGGGAAGGGAAATACAACTAGACCCATATCTGATGAAAAATCAGTGACCAAAAATTTAGCCAAGCAGTTACTTGTATCTTACCAGATTATTCAAAGAAAGAATCAAATTTTTGTTGCAGAGTGACCTAAAAGCAAAGTAATTTGATTACATAGCTGTAAAAAAAATAGACTAAAATCTTTATTTGTATATCAAATAGCTCATAACTTCTAAGCCAAAAGATGCCATTAGCAGCCTTTGTTAAATTGAAGCTCTTCAGTTTTACCAGTTTGGAATAGACCAGGGATAGGTTTCAAACCCCATAGGTTTCTGTCAAAAACATGTGCATGATCTTCTGTCAAGCTCATCTTTTCCCACTTCTCCCAGCCTTACAGCTCCTTGGCAGAAAAATTCTCCTGAGATTCATCATTTACCCTGAGTTTGGAGCTCCTCTTGCCTTCAGAGACAACTTCAGCGTTTGTGGTTCTCATCCCGTGGCAAATCAGAACCAAATCAAACTGCTGAAATCCTTTGTGGAATGGCTCTACCTTTCTCCACACATTCTACTCAAGCATTGTAGGAAGAAACAAATTAACTGTAGAACTGCTATTGCAATGACACATAAAATCAATTCCTTGGGGAACATCTAGGGTATAGCCACACACCAGGCTCCTGTCCCTCTTTTTCTCTCTTCACCTACACCTAAGTACTCTTAGCAGCCGTCAGCAAGGAGGAGTCTCTCAAGAGAGGCATACGTTAGCCTGCAGCCTTACTGTTCTCTAGGGAGAAGTACTTTTCCTGTCCTAGAATAATTGTTTTTAATTGCAAAACATCCTCTGCCTAAATAAAAATAAGATTCCCCTTGGCAAACCCAGACAGGCAATGATTATTTATTACTTGCAATACCGTTACACATAGGAACTCAGTCATGAATCAGAATCCCAAGGGCCGTCTTTCTACATATAGATGAATCTAAATGTACTGTTTCATATCCTTCCATTTCTGACTAAGTTTTTTGATAAGTAGGTCATTGAATTAGAGAGATGGGCACAGATAGAAAAGAGCAGTGGAAAGCTGTTCTCTGCAAAGTGCTTGTCTTCTATTAACATCGTCCCATTGAGTGGTTTTGAGCAATAGGAGCAATAGGTACAGGGTTAGTTTCTGAAAGCAGAAAAAAGGAATTGAAGAAACATTTCAAATGGCTGAGAAGCTTTCAGAGAACAAAGAGCAAACAAGAATCTTCCACCTGTTAATTAAGATAATGTATTATATCCTGTAACCTTACTGGGCACAGAAGTTTATGTTCCTATCAGATACTGTCGGAGTGCAGATCCTTGAAGAGACTGCACGAAGAAAATCCTGTGTAAATAAAGACTGGAGCTCTAAAGTTAGGCCTCAAGTGCAGAATGCCCTTGAAGTTAAGGATAAGAAAACTATGCAGTATGATAAGGGAGTAGTGTTTGCTTAGAGCAGAGCTTCGCTAGGCGGGTACCTGTTTGAAATAAGCTGTTAAATATGACAAGCGTATGTATCATCCAATAATGGTGTAGAAAAGGTGTGGTCTCAGGATTATTGGCAAATACTGTCTATATAAGCAATAAGAACTGCGCAATAAACGAGACTTCCTGCAGCTAACTCATATTGAGTCGTCTCAGTACTTCTCCAAATCCCTTCTCCGCATTCTGGCGCCCGAACAGGGACGGGAAAAAATGAGCTGGACTCATCGTTTCACGCGGGACATTTATTACTTGTTTTGAACGAGTGTTATTTTAGCGGAGAAGGGACGGCGACCTCAGGCGGCCCATCGGGGAAAGCCGGGCGGATCTACCCAGGCGGCCTATACAGGAAAGCCGACGATCCGCAGGATCCATTAAGGCGGCCCATCGGGGAAAGCCGTGCAGATCTACATACAGGCGGCCTATAGGGGAAAGCCGGAAGATCTGTAGGATCCACTGTCGCGGTAAGACGATGGAACGGGACGTTGCATTGTCGTTGTTGGGAAGCTTCTTAGAGAAGCGTGGATTAAAACTTGGAAAAAGATATTGGCCCCCCCTGATTGCAGGGGGGTATGCAAAAGATATTATCGTGAAACACGAAGAATTAGGAACCAAAGGAAAGAAGAAGTAAGCGACTGAAGAAAAAAAAACAAGCGACAACTGCCTCAACAGGAGGAGGTAAGCGACTGGGAACAATGGGAAGCATGGCTTTAACAGAACATAAGTCTGTAGTTAAAGTGCTGACAAAGTGCTAGAGAAACCAGCACTATTAACAGTTCTGACTTGATAAAACTCCCGGTACTCCTGGTTTGGGTATCAGCCCATGTACCGGAGGCAAGCTCTTCAAATATATACATGACAAGGACTTGGGACACTATAGACGTTAAACTTTGGCGTGCAGCCACCTGTGGGGATGCTGCTGGCCTGGAAAAGTCATCATCGAATCTTTTGATCCAGGGCCCCGAACGAAAGAGAGACTTATTTCTTTCCCCCTCTTCCAACGAAGTCGGTACACCGGCACTCCCGCGCCGCGCCGCCCACTGCACCCGGCGGCGCCCCGGGGACGCCGCTGCTGCTGCCGGCCGGGGCCGCGGGCGGCGTTTGCCTCGGCGCTGCCGCCCGTGCGCGGAGCGAGCCGCGGCTGGACGGGACGGAGACGCGCGGCGGGCCCCGCTGCGCCGGTTCGTTCGCAGCTGATGGTCCCTCGGCGGGAGGGGTCGGCGGCGGTTACGGAGCGCGAGCGGCCGGAGCTGCGGCAACAACAACAACAACAACAACGACAACAAGGGGGGGCCGGCACAGGGCTGCTGGGTCGTCATCGCCACCCTGCCCCCCCGCCCGGCTGAGGCGAGGGAGGGCTGACCCCCCCCCCCCCCCCCCCCCCCCGCCCCACGCCGCTGCTGCCCCCCACCCGTCGGCCGCGCCTGGCGAGCGGCCGCTTGGCCCCGCCCCCCCGCCCGGCCGCTGCCTGTGGCCCAGGTTGTACCGAGAGAACACATCGTAACTTGGATCGTCTCGATCGGCATCGCGGGAAATAACTAATCCTCTTCTGTTCCAGCAATTTCAACAGTTAATATCAGTGTTGCAAAACCGTAAACATGCATATTCCATTGTACACCTGCGAGCGCACACCACGCTGCCAGGGCCTATAGCAGAAGGGAGCAGGTGAGCTGAGCCTCTCACGAGTGCAGCTCTGGTACCAAACTCGCTCATGCAGGCAAACATCTTGCATGACTGCTACCATCAGAATGCTAACGCCATTAGGTGACAATTTGGTATAACAAGAGAGTAAGCCCGCTCAATCGTACAATTGTGTAGTACCTGTCAAAATATGATCATGCCACCAGTGAATGGTGTTGATCTTCGTGGTTTACGCTCGCAGGAACTTTGGCATACACTTCGTATCAGACATATGTATTTTTGTCATCATAAGATATTGAGCATGTTACTGGTATTCTTTACAATCCTACTGAGCAACCGATCATAGAACATGCACATGGTACTTTGGAGAATATGCCTTTAAAACAAAAAGGGGGAATGACAGGGAAATCTCCCAATGAAACAATAGCTAAAGTGTTATAGGTGTTAAATTTCTTAAATCGAGAGCTAAACATTTTGGGATGAATAAAATGTCACTCATGTCAAAATCAGGCACAGGCAGGGTTACAGCAAGTGGCTTTCCAACAACTGACTGAATTGGCTATGAGAGCATTAAGACGTGTCCCTGATTTTTTGGGACAGGGGAGGCTTCCTCTGCTTCCATTTGGCAGGGAGCACAGGAACCTTATGAGCATTTCTTTGATCAGCTACAAATGGCAGTTCAGAGATAAACAGAAAATCCGGCTACTGCAGATGTGTTGGTATTCCAGTTAGCCATTGAAAATGCTAACACAGGCTGCCAACAAGCTCTTGATCTTATCGGAAATCGGGCAAAAACGATTGCAGATTTAGTAAAGGCGTGTCACAATGTGGGCTTGAAACACTATAAAGCAAAATTTTGGGAACCAGCTAAAATCATTGCAGCTTCAATATTTGCACCAGGAGTTGGAGTGGCACAGGTGTTAACTACACTGAATAAGTTGGGTTGTTGGCTTGCAAAACAAACTAATGCTACAGCTTCTGCTTTATCAATGCTCTTAATTGACAGGATGGTTAAAATCTTTAGTAAAGCAGGCATTATATTGCTAGTAGTTCTTCTATGCATAGTAATAATCACCCCCTGCCTATTGTTATGCTCCCAGCGAACGGTACAGAGTACGGTTCATCAAGTAATGGTCATAGAAAAACAAAAA
Organism: Tauraco erythrolophus; assembly: GCF_009769465.1. Classification (NCBI taxonomy): domain Eukaryota; kingdom Metazoa; phylum Chordata; class Aves; order Musophagiformes; family Musophagidae; genus Tauraco; species Tauraco erythrolophus. The sequence goes on from NC_141468.1 coordinate 51,053,321, forward strand.
AGGGGAATTGTGGCATCATACACACAGTTACACTTGGGGTTTGACCTTGATGATTTAAGCCTGTGCTCTTTTCTGAAGTTGGGAAACACCGATAAAGAGGGTGAGAAAGAAAAGGGAGTGTGAACAGCTGGTGCAGGGAGTGTGAGAAGCTGACATGGGAGTTTGGGAAGTTGATATAGAGTGTGTGAGAAAATGATGTTTAGTTTAGCAAGTAAAAAATAGCTCCTTTTTAGGCATAGCCAATAGTAAAGTTAAAATAGGTGCGTGCACTATTGTTTGTAATCAATCACAGCTGGGTAAGGGGCGCGTGGACACATCGTGGCTAGAGTAATAATCTATAAAAGCTGCCTGTATAACAACAATAAAGGCCACTCTGCTATCACAAAAGAATTTTGGACACAGACAGTCACAGCTGCACAGCCTCCTTTAACAGTAATCATTAATGGGAAGGCTTTTCTGGCCTAGTTTACACAGGGGCTGATGTATCTATAGTGAAAAATCCTGACTGGCCGCCCTCTCGGCCTCTGATACAAGCCCTGGCAGCTGTGGTCGGAGTAGGTGGAACACAGATCCCACAGCAGAGTGCACAGACCTTGTTAGCAGTAGGCCCAGGTAACAAACAAGCTATTTTGAAACCATATGTTTTTGATGTCCCATATACATTATGAGGTTGGGCTTTGTTGAATCACTGGAATGTGAGGCTAACCTCAAATTTTTAGCACGTCACTGATGTCCAGCCCTGACTCAAGCTGGCAAGCCGGTCTGGGTCGATCAGTGGCCATTAAAAAGCGAGCGGCTGGAGTGAGCTCAAAAATTAGTCGACGAACAGCTCAAATTAGGACATATAATTCTCTCCACTAGCCCATAGAATACTCCAAATGTTATCTCAAAGAAATCAGGAAAGTGGAGATTTATGTTAAAAGATTTAAGAGCTATTAATGCAATCATTTCACCAATGGGTGCATTACAACCGGGTGTACCAAATCCTACTATGATTCCAGAATGTTAGCATTTGATGGTGATTGATTTAAAAGATTGGGTTATTTCACCTTTTTACTTTTTATTTATTTACACCCTAACGATTGTCCTAGATTTGCCTTTTCAGTTCTAGTGCTTAACAATGAACGACCCACGCAACAATATCATTGGATTGTACTGCTTCAAGGAATGATGAATAGTCCTACAGTTTGTCAATTGGTGGTAGATGATGCTCTCTGTCAGGTCAGACAGCAGATCAGGCTCAGCAGATTGCAGGTGCCTGCCCTGACCGTCAACATATTGTGCCTTCAAATAATCCAGCAGGAGTAAATCCAAAAGGTTTATGTGCCAATGAATTATGGCAATCTGATATTACTTATATTCCATCGTTTAATCAATCTAAATATGTGCATGTAACTGTTGATATGTTTTCTGCCTTTGTTGTTGCTACTGCTCACACTGAAGAAAACCATGGGAGTACCAAAGAAAATCGGGACAGACAGTGATCCAGTATGGTGCCTTTTTTACAGGATTGGGGAGTGACGCACACTACCAGTATCCCTCATTCACCTATGGGACAAGTGGTTATTGAATGAATTCATTTAACATCAAAACAAATAGCTAAAAAAAAAAAAAAAAAAAAAAAAAAAAAAAAAGGGGCAGTCTTCCGTATATTTCCCCACAAGAGTTAAATTTATTAGGATCAAAATTTGTAGGTAGTGCCAGCAACAACCACGTTACACAAACATGTGTTGTTTTAATCTAAGTGACCATGGTGAGTCCATCCACAAACAATTGCAATGGCTTGGAGAGCATTCGGAGAGAATTGTGGTAGAGGATTGTATATTGATATGTAAACTGTCTTTATGTTTCTTATGATTTAGTATATTACGTGTGTGAAAGTTGCTTGTATATATGCTTTGTGTCTTTTCTCCGATCGGAAGGTGTATGGATTCCACCCGTAGCTACTGGAAGGAAAAGCATTAACTGGTACCGAATTAATGACAAAGAATTACAAACTAGACTTAGTTGTGAGCACGTAACTTTGAAAAGAGAAGCTAGGAGGATTGTTATTGAACAACATGTTACAACTTAAAAAATCCGCTGTTGGCCAGCAGAGCACATACCTGGCGGCCTTGTTGCACGCACTGGCCACGCGTGCGGCAACGCCATGTCAGTACCTTTGTCATAGACTCTGCTGAGGGTGTAAAAGGGATGGCTCAGAGCGGAGCGGAAGGAGGCTGCAGAGCACACTGTGTGGATAAACAGGGGACGCCCTGAAGGTGCCGTGCCTGCCTCTCTTCTCTGCGATGACCCTGCCGACTGACACCCTCCTGCTCAGTGGAATCTTGGATATAACGGAAATAGTAAAGCCCTCAGAAAGGGAAGTAGTATGCTAGAAACTGCTTTTGCAAGGCTGTACCAAGACAACATGCTAGTAACTGGGGTTGACAGTCTCGTGCACAGGGTTTTCTTCGTGTAAGAAAAGAAAGGGGGATTTGTCGGAGTGCAGATCCTTGAAGAGACTGCACGAAGAAAATCCTGTGTAAATAAAGACTGGAGCTCTAAAGTTAGGCCTCAAGTGCAGAATGCCCTTGAAGTTAAGGATAAGAAAACTATGCAGTATGATAAGGGAGTAGTGTTTGCTTAGAGCAGAGCTTCGCTAGGCGGGTACCTGTTTGAAATAAGCTGTTAAATATGACAAGCGTATGTATCATCCAATAATGGTGTAGAAAAGGTGTGGTCTCAGGATTATTGGCAAATACTGTCTATATAAGCAATAAGAACTGCGCAATAAACGAGACTTCCTGCAGCTAACTCATATTGAGTCGTCTCAGTACTTCTCCAAATCCCTTCTCCGCAAGATACAACCCTTATTTCAGCTCTTTTTTTAGTGTTTTCTGTTAAACTTTCAGAACAAACAGCAGGATTCTCTTCCATGGTTTGTCAGATGACTGGTACCCAAGCTTTTCTTGCAGCTGTTCACTTGTCTCTGAAGGACAACTCAGAACAGAAAAGCTGCATGGTAGTGTGTCCCTGTACATGTAATGAAGAACTTTTCTCCTCTGCTCTAAGCCTGCCAGCTCCATCAGGTGCACACCAGAAGGATTTGTTCTACTTCTCTGCCTAACTGTACCTCTGCTGCATCTCTACAGCAATAAATCTCTTCTGAAGCACTGATTACCTCCAGAAAAAGAGTTTGGTCATCATATGCTTTCCTTGTGCTCTAAATGTTTATAAAATCCGTCCAATAGGCCTCCAAAGTCTGTCTGTAAGGGCATTGTCTAATGACTCACACTCATGTTACAGAGAAGAACTAAGATGGAACAGAATCAGCAACTCATTGCATCTTTGCTGAGTTGGCAGAAAACTCGGAAATCATAGCTCTTGATACGAGAAAACATAAGCAAAAAAAACAAAGTAGATTTCCCTGCTCCCTGCAGACAACCAGCTCCGTTCAACTTTGAGAAATTATTAATGGATGTCTTCCTAGATGGAAGCTAAAAATGCGTATTTTTAAGTTTTTTATGCTTCCTGGAATAACCTCACCCCCCTTAACTTTGTTGTTTTGTGTATGTTTATAGCAGACATCAGCTCTGTTTTCCTATATTTTCCCATCTATTTGCCAGTTGCCATGTGAAACTTACCTGTGTTTTGAACAGATGATTTAGCCAGATAAACCAGGGTTGATTCTTCAGCCTGGGCGAGCAGAAAATTAATTTTGGTCCTGTGGCTCTGTATACGTTTCCATCCTTCCTTAGGCCAAGTCCCTCCAATGGTGGGGAAAGATTATTTCCTCCCAACAAGCATCTGAGACTGGATGCAGAAAGGCTAGGGGAAAGAATGAGTTTTCTCAATGCCCCAACTACATGTATTGCTCATAGGCCCAGGGACATACAGCTTCCCAAATTTGGAGTCAAGGAAGGAGTTTCTTCTTTGGGAGCTTGAGAGGTTGAGGGGCGTAAATTAATTTGTCTTTTTGTGTAGCGTGGTTCACCAGCTGCTCTAATCTGGCCGTTTTCAAAATGATAACTTTTTTTTCTGCATGAGTGGCATTGATTTCTTGTATCTTCAGACCATGGCAAATCTGGCAGGTTGTTTTGTTCAGTTGGGTTTTGAGAACTGAGGCATTTTATCTGACTAATGCTTTCATAGGAATGGAGAGCGCTGTGTTGGATCAGGTGAAAGCGGTACTGAATGAAAGCCCAGTAATCGGTTCCCAGCAATGGCCCACAGTGGATGGGTGGGTGAGAATACAAGAACAAGACAAGTGTGTGTAGAGATATTATCCTGCAATAGTTTGCCAGACTGCAAAAGCTACCATGCAAGGACTTCTTTAACCAGAAACACTGTCTCCATATCTAGTAACAACACGATCTCACTGGATTTTTATTTAGAGAACTGGATGTATCCAGTCACTTCTTGAACATCCCTACCACATCCACAAGTGACAAGGAAATTTGACAGTGCCTGTGAGGACAAAATTTAGCAAATCAGACAATCTTTAGTAGTTTCTTGAATTAAAAAGTTGTGAAATTTTTCAGATTACTGTTAATTGGCATCTGATGTCACCCTTAATATCAAGGACAAAGATTTAGTGCCATCAAAATTTGTTATATTCCAATTTTGCTCTAATAAAGAAATAATTTTTCTGTATCTGTGTTTTCTCTATAAAGCAGTATAGAGAAGCAAAGACTACAAGCCATCTAAGCTTACATAAATACTCTATTTGTTGCTTTTCACATTATCATTACAACATAGTACAAGCAAATCATTCCCCCTCTCTTTTCTTTTGGTCACATGTTAATTCCGAATGGACTTTTCTCAGATCGCTTGGAGGAAATTCTTATTAAACAGGATTTGCCTCTTCCTCAGGGTGACAGGTTATATACAGAGACTTTTCACCAAAATGAGAACTGCTTCATTTGCTGCCAATCATATGTAAAGCAAGAAGAAAAGTCTGGCCTTAGTGACTCCAAGGAGATTGAAACTGGAAACTAAACGGAAAACACATACGTTATAAATGTTCTTTTTAAAACATAGGTTTACAAGGCTTTCAAAACGTGGGGAACTGAAAAATATATTCAAACAACTAAGTAGTCAGTGATGCAAAGCACATACAGTTTTGAAGATGATATTTTGAAGATACGTTAGTGTATTTTAAGTCTAAAAGAGACAGTTGTGATCACTTGTCTGATATCCTGCGCACTACAGATGGACAGATTAGCAGGAGGAATCTACTCCTGCTTTAAGTCCAAATTTGTTCAGAATGACAATTGGTCGCATGCACTTGATGATCTGAAGAGTTGGTTGGGTTGGAAAAAAAAGTTTGTGAAGTTTCTGGTGTCTATAGTACTTAAGATAACTATTTTTTTTTTCAAAATAATCAACTTCATCTCAAATTTTTATGATAATGCTGGACCTCTAAAGCATTCATTAGATATATTTATGACCTGTCATTGTTAGAGATGTGGTCATTAATGGTTGAGGCTTTAATTTCTGAGTATAGCTTCTTTGTTGTGGTAGATCAGTATTAATTTTATTATATAGTACCACTGATGGAAAAGATTTCTAATTATCTATCTTGAGATTCTTTATCTGGGGTTTAAAGGCTTGCTATAAATTTTTCTACAGAATGTGGAAGAAACACATGGCAAAAGATAAAAAGCAGATTATGCTAGTGGGTTTGAGACTGTTGTGTGATCTTCCCTCTTTTCATAATTTGATTGGATATTTTTTGTTTGATTTGATGCGAAGTGTGGCAAACTTGAAAAATAAAAAGTAAACCTTGCCTTGAGATAGGAAGAATACTAAAGAGGCTTTTAAATCAAACCATGAATTATACAGCAAGATTTTTGTATATTTGTATATTCTCTGGAATATTCTTGTGTATTCTGCTATTACTTTTTTAATAAAGAGTGAAAATACACATAAACTCTTGCAGATTTTGATGCAAAATCAAAAGAACCCTCATTTTAATACTTTCCCTTTGGGAAAGGAAGTGTACTGGGGAAGCTCTATACAAACCTGAAAGACCTATTACTGATTGCTACAGAAGTAGTCTTGATACAACCGAGTTTTTCAGACTGTGTAGTATTTTTGTCCTTATGCCATACTACTGATGTTGCATAGCATTATTTAAGCTGTGCTGTTCAAAACTTCCATAATATTAATGATGCCAAAGAACTACTGCAATAACCCTGATTTTTGCAGTGACAATACACCTCAGTCAAGTGTCAGCAGGACTTGGGTTCACCAAATGAAACCGCCTGTGCACCCTATACAAGATGTTCCACAAATATGTCACAAGTTACTCTGCAAAATGAGTACATTTCATTTTTTTTGCCCTAATTTGACATTTCAGTCAGCATTCAGGTAAAAAACCTGTCCTTCTTTCTCACAGGATCAATAAAAGTCACCAGGAGAAAGATCCTACACAGCAAAGGAGGTAGATCCTGCACCTGTCAGCTCAGAGCTGTGTACACTGGTGAATACAATGAGCTTGAATACAATGAGCCTGTATACAAGGGTATTTTCACTACCACGGGGACAAAGATCTCACTTTGCAGAGTAGCCCAGCAACCAAGAGTAAAAATTTCTCAGAGACAAAGCATTAACCTGTTTCACTAGCTTCACTGGGATCTGGCACTTGTCTGCATCTCAAAAAAAGTGGGGGTGGATTTGAACCTGAGATAGCAAGTGGTTTAAGTTACCTCTGTTTATTTCACACTTGCAGCGCTATCTTCCTGTGATCTGTACGTAAGATAAATTATTCTTCTGTGGGCATGTTACTTATCTTACCAGTACTGCTGAAAACAACTAAAGGTCAAGTTAGGCGAAAGTAAAATGTATCCATTCAAATCATATTAGCACTTCAGCAAGTCAAAGATATGGACATCTGTGGGGTTATTGTGGGGGAAGCACAACATTTGAGGTTAACAACTAAGCACCCAGCCTTTGGCAGAATTGTGTTCAAAATTCCTCTGTTGGCTCAGGCTCTGGTGCAGCAATCACAACTTAGGAAAAGGAAAATAAAAGTTCGAAATGCAAAAAGTTATAGTGACAATAACTCATGCTCAATGGGAAGCTAACTAGCTATTTAAAAAGCACCTTTTTTTTCCTGTTCCCTCTCAATATGCAAATGTTTGTTTTACAGTGCTGGAGAGCCATAATTCTTAACAGACAGCGATTTTGCCAACATGAGAAATTGCACGAATTATATTCCAAATGCCTTATGAATAGGAACCATGATAATTTTGCCATTGTAATCTACAATCAGTCATACCACATTAATTTGTTTTTATTTCCTTAATATGAGACTCAAGCCCGAAGTATTTTATATTATGCTTTGGGGGAGGGAAGGGGAATCAGTGCCATTATGTCTGTACGTGCCTAAAGCGCAAAGGCTACAGAGAGCCATTGGCCTAATGAAAGGCATAAGAACACCTGTTATGAAGTGCTTTGAATACTTTTTAAAATCAATACTCAGATCTGTCCTCAGGGCGGGAGCCTAATGCCATGAGTTTTCATTCCACATCGCAGCAGTGGGAAGAACGATTCCTGGTAGCAGTCAGCCCAAAAAGTGGGATGCATAGTCTTTTGGAAAGCCTTTCCTCTGGGACATCATGGTAGTACATTTTCATAGCACAGGTTTGCTGGGTATCAGAGAAGGCCCTGCTGAATCAGTGAAGCCACAGTAGCATAGTCTGTGCACAAAATCCAGCTCACTTGCCTGAATCCCAAAGAATCGGGCTAGGATAGGGGCAAGATTTGCAATTTTCTCCTGTAGGAAGACATGGGAGAAACTCCAGGAAAGACTCCTGAGGAATACCCTCCTTACTGAAACCTCTTCCTCCTCCAGGCTTTGCTTTTCTGTGGTAGAGTGAGTGAGAGAGCGGGTCCAGAGCTGCATCACTCACATGCTGTGATCTGGGTCTTTGTCCAGTCTCTCTGTGCTAACTGTGACAAACCCCACTGGGACAAACAAGGTGAGACCCAGCAGGCATTACCCTACCTGAGGAGCTCTGTATGGAAGGAGACAATGGTATCAGAGGGACATAGATGAAGAAAAGTTTCTCAGAGGCACTCCTGCGTTGCCTGAGCATGATTTGGCAAGCGGAAATATACCCATTGCGTGTGCCCGAAGGGGAAGATCGGCTTCGGACAACGTGATGCACAGCAGAGCGATTGTGTTTTTGAGGTCCAGCACACACTGTGATAGTTGTAACTGTTCACTTCTCCTCTCAGGACTCAAATGAGTTGGCCTGGTTTCATGTCTGGATGTGAAACTTCAGTCTTTGCCTTCAGTGCCAAGATAATCCGTTCTGGTAGGTGGCTACCATGTGGTAGCGAGTTCTTAGCTATCTTGCAGCACGATCTGCATAGAAATGAAGCATTGTAGTTTTGTACCCTGAAGTAAATTAGGCCCTGCCGACCACAGATCCACAGTGAAAAAAGGTTTCTGTTATCATCAGAGACAAAGTTTGAGGCTTTTGGTATTTGTGAAGACAGAACAACTAAATGCTGTTTTGGGTAGGCAAACACAGACACACTAGCACATTCAGGCTCTTATTTTATCTTCAAGTCTTTGGGAAGAAAATTATTAGAAAATAGCTGCAATTTCAATGCCACAATTTTCCAGAACGCTTTCTCTTAACTCATTCCTGTGCCAGTTACTTCAGATGCTGCCAGTGGAAATTGCATCGACAGTCTCAGGAGCAAATTAGCAGGCTGTTTCTCACCTTCAGCAGTTGATTTTGTGTCTTTTAGTAAGCTGTGTTCTATTATAAGTGTAACGGGAGTTTTTCCCAACTGAATCTTCAGTGTACCCTCTTCTGTCACAGATGTACCTCTGCAGTGCAGCATCCTGCTGTCTGGACTGCACCTTCAGCAGGGAGAAAAAGCAATGGCACTGGGCAGCAACAGCAAAGCACATGGGAATGCCTGAACATGGACAGCTACGATAAAAGATAAATTTATACAAAACTTGTGTTTTCAAAAAAATTCCTGTAACAAAGATGTTCAAGCTAAATGGGATGAAGATCTTCTGGCCTAAAAATATGTTTTACCTTATAATCACTTCAACGTTTCCTACACTTTTCTGTGAGAAATACTGGTGCTTAATCATGAGGGAAGATAGCGATGGCTAAAAAACTCTGTCTGTGAATAGTAAGAATATTTACAGTACAGTACAGTGATGACATTATTTCAGGAACCAGATAAACAACCCAAGGCATTTCCAGAATAACACCTCACCAGTCACCCAGATTCTTCTGAAACTGAATGAGCACCGTGCTGACAAAAGCTCACTATGTCCCTTTGAAAATCACCCTCGAGTCAGCGGGCTCCAATGAGTTGCAGACCAAACTACTGCAGTTGCAACACCCTGTACAACACTCTTTGCAGGATAGAATTTTACAGATATTTTGTTTTTCTGTCTGCAAGTACTTTTGATTAAAATCTACTCAGGGTCTTTCGGTCACTTAGACAAGGTATTGGATTTATAAATTATATAGCACTCTCCCTGCCACACAAGCTGATGTTTGATCATTGGCCCGTGCCTAAACAGCAATGTTAACCTAAAGCCCCTATGTTCTTTTCTCTTCATGCACGATACTTGCTCACAGAGCTTCATGCAGAGGAGCTGAAAAGAGAATTTCCAGTGGAAAAAAAAAAAACCAAAAAACAAAAAAACCAAACTTCCAGAGGCAAACAAACCCAGCATCTTTAATACCAGAGCTGTCATAAAATAAAACAAATGAAACCAGGAATATTTTACACACTATGCAGTCCTAACATTTCCACTGAGGCCAAACGAAAAATCTGAAGGGACATGGTCCATGCATTCAGTGTTTCAGCTAGCCTCCTATGAATGATTTGCTCACTGTTGCATATAATGGAGATACTCAACTGGTCTTAATTTACATTAACTTGTTGTATCCTAAACCATGGCTAAATGCACACTGAATGTCAGATTAAACTCTTAAGAGGCAATGTGATCTACCTGATAAGGCAGAGGACCAGAATCCAGAAGAACTGGATTCTGTTGTTGGCTGACTCCAAGGTATCTAACTCTCCCATCTGTGCCTCAGATACTCAATTAGTAACGTAAGAGAACAACTTGCTCTGAACAATGCTCTTTAATGTATACCAAATCTCAGTGTTGCAACTTGCAAAACGTTTAGGGTGTACCTGCCTTTGCACATCAGAGAATGGCAATGGGATGTCTTTGTTTCAGGAGTGATTAGCGTTAAGTGCAAGTGCCTCTTTACTGTTCCCCAGGGCATGAATGACTAAGCCACTGAGGTACCAAGAGGGATATATTGCAGTATAATTAGCCTCTTCTGCTCTCTACCAGCAATGCAACCCTTTCCTTGTTTGTCGGTGACCTGCATCCTTGTTTCAGAAAGGCCGTCTTTTTCTGCAGTGTCTTTAAATACCTCCTGCAGAAGTGGTGAGAGTTTCAGTCTTCACGGCATGGGGAGCTCAGAGAGGGAAAAAATAATGAAATAGATTCACCTAGATGAAAATACAAATAGTGAGCCAAAAGGGGAAACATTACCTAACTATTTTTACCCAAATCTCAAAAGCTGATGGTCGGGAACAGCTTGTTGCATTGTGGTCCTGCTGCCGAAAAAACCACTACGAACAAGGAGAACTGGAGATCACTTTGCAACAACTTAAAGGTCGTGACACACTTCTACATCTCCTTCATCTACAGATAATAGTCACAGAGTGTGACTCCATCGCGCCATCGTAGGATGTCTGGAGATTGCTTTAGCCTGACTGTCCTCTATACTGAGAAAAAGACGAATACTTCCAGCTTTGAGGGAAGGTGGGATTCAGTGCCTAGTTTTAAGCATAGTGAAGATTCTCTTCCAAAGCTATTGTTTCAACTCTATCGCTCCTCTCGGTCCATCCCTCCATTTATTCCTCTTTCTTTATCACCTAAACTCATTTTGTTTCATTCTTTTGGCCCTGCATGGCCAATGTTTCATTCATTTTAAAGAAGACTCCTACCTTTAGTCAAACTGTGGTACCAGGGAATATCACCAGCTTCCTACATTTTTTAATAAATACTCACTGTTTTTCCCTCTGTCCACTGTGTTCCACAGGGTGGAGCTCCTTTAAAGCATCCTACAGGCAAATTCATTATCCACCCTCGAACTTCCCTTTTCTGCCCATAAAAAATGTTACAACACCTACCGTGCCATTTTGCCGCCAGCTTGAGCCTGCAATAGAGAACGTTGCCACTAAAAAAGCCAATTCCCTCCCACCTGTACAGGTCACTCTTTTTTACCGCTTTCTGGTCCTCTGAAATGTGCCAGAAGAAATGGTTGTGTGGCAGCACAGTGGAGCTGGGAAGTTGACACATGTAAAAATAACTCTATTTGCTCGGTTAGCTGTTTTCTGCATCAACGCTTGTGCCGGGCTAGAGTAGCTGGCGAAGGGAGGGGGCACAGGGGGTGCATAAGCCGGAGTAATCATTCAGAGAAAAAAACAAGGCAGGACTGCCTCTTTTGGCAGTGCTACTGGTTTCTGCTGGCTTAAACTGCTTCTAAAGTCATTGTATGAGGCCACTGGCCTCACTGCCTCTCGTGCAAAGGTATATCACCTCACTGTTTCCTTGTATCCCTCTGAGTATCTGTCTTTGTCCTTCTGACTGTCTTTTCTTTTACTGTTTAGCACAGTGGAATTTTAGAATATGTTGGAATTTTTATGGTGATTAAAAAAATAGAATAATAGTTTTAGCAAGAGCAGCAAATACATATAATAAGAGAAATGCCTCAAGTAACCTGAAATTATTTTTTACTCTTTTTAAAAAATAATGATATTTCCTCACAAAGCAAGAATTCTGGTTCATGTAGTTCTTTGGGGCATAGATATATCTTGCTGCAAACTGAAAAAAAATAAATCTCCAGAAGTCAGATGTCCCTGCACTAAAAAAAAAAAACAGGTTCCTGACAGTTTGCCTTTCTCTGTTCAGGGCTGTTGTCCACATCTCTCTTGCAGACCTTTTTTCTATTTTTTTTTTAAGAGCTACCAGCAGTTATTCTTTTGAGACAAAATTTTATCCTTCTGATAGAGGAAGGCAAGTCTTGCTGCCTGGGAAAGTCATTTTCCACAGCCCCAGAATCCACTGGTCTGAAACGTTCCTGAAAGGGCTTTAGCAAAGCGACTTCTTTTCTCACTTACCCTCAGCTGTCGCCTCTCAGCTGCTTGCGTCTTTGAAGACCCAGAAGGTGAAACAGTATCTAGAAGCACTTCCACGTGCCAGTGGCAGGAGCAAAGGGACCTTTTCGGGTTGAAATAGCAGCAGAGGAAGCACATAGATCTGATGGAAATCCTGGGGAACTTGAGGCATCTCCAGTATCTTCAATACTCTATACTCCCTTCCTTCCTGATGATGGGAACAGAGTCCTCCCAGGTTCTGCAGTCCCCTGGGAGAGTTCCCAGGGCTGGAAAGTGACCTGTAGAGTCAGCACAAACAGACTTATCAGTAGGACTTCCTCATTTCCTGGGAATGACGCCTAGGAGAGACATCCTCTCCTTGGCTTGTCTCCTCTCTTCTCTCACCTACCTTTCCTTGTTTATACAATCTCATCTCATTGCCAAATAGCCACAGAAGTGGCAACCATCCATGAGGCCAAGAGAAGATGGTTGTGAAGCTGTTGGAGGCGTACAAGAGTCTCTCTACTCTCTGTCTTTAGGGGATCGGTGAGCACAGGCCGATGAAGTGAAGAGCCCATGGCATTGCTACACCCCAGATTTAGTGTGCTGTACCAAGGTAAGGTTGAGTTCATATTAGCATGTCTCTGTGCCTATACTAGCACTTTGGTTTGAGATGCTAGTATGCTGATGCAGCAATTTTCCTGAGGGTCCACACTTACCACACACTGATTTGGTCACTGATTTGGTGGTTCTGGTGCACCTTGTCCAGATTCCTCCTGGGAAAGGCTAAAAGCACTTTTCCATGCGCTCCAAGCCCTGAATCAGGCAAAAGGGTCCAGGCCAAAACCAATTCTTTGGGCAGCTTTGAATCATGTGTTCTGGAGACATATCATGCAGGAGACAAGACAAAATCCAGTCTCAGTTAAATCTCCCAAGCCACATAAAATGAAGGCGTAAGGACTTCAGTGCCACTTGTTTTTATGTAATAATCCACTTGTCTCATGCCAAATCGCTTGCTAATGAAGACATAGCCACTGTTGTGTGACTGTATCCCCACTAATTTTCACCATCTAGGCATGAATTTTTTCCGTTTCCTTCTGTTCTCGTTACCAAAAGCCTTGATTGCAGAAAAACAGCATAAAGAAACCTGCTGTAATACTGCCAATTTGATATGTACTTTGAATTGAATTTTGAAATGTATTTGAAAACTTACTATTAAAATGTTTAATATTCTCATTTCTATCTTTCACTAGTTGCTGACACTCAGTAGAAATAAACCCTCCTCCCTTCTACATGTATTTTGATTATTCTAATAGCATTTTCTTGCTTTGCTAATAACCACATGAAAACTTCACAGGGCAGATTCGAGCATGGGCTATGCACATCTGGTTCTGTAACTAGCTTCACTAGGACCCTAGTAATAACTTCCCCTGGGGTTTTCCTCTTCTTTTTCACAAGACAACCAACTAATTTCTTACTCTGCTACATTTTATATCAATATCTGATCTATGTTAGAAAACTCTCACATTTCTGCTGTTGCCTGAATGTCAGACCACTTTCTTTCCCCACTAAGAACTTATCACAAGAAACAGGCAGAGTACCAGGAGTGCTAATAATATTTGTCTAATGACTCTGTCTCAGTTACACCACAGAGATAAACCAGCAAACAGAGCGAGCATTCTGGCAAAAAGCTTGTCTTTGAAGGTGTTGAAGGTGTATGATATCACATCAAAACCAGCTACAGAATATTTACTGATGGCTCAGAATATCTCTCACCTCTATCTAAACGTAGCACATTTGAAGTAAGAAAAGAGGGACTACATCACAGGCAGGAAACATCAATATTTAATTACTTCTTTTTGGCACAAGCTGTACAGCCCCGAGCTTCTTATAATGTACAAAATAAAGTACACCTGTCATGTCTTGAATGAACATGAAACCGGGATTTGCAAAATTAAATACATCTGCAACAAATTGTCTCGGTTTCAATTTGGAAGTTATATTTGTGATAGATAGTCACGTAGTAGGATAAGTAGTTTATGCATGTGTGCTTTTTAGTAGGTGGATTTCAGTCTCTGTATTCTGTCTCAGAAGCAGCAATAGTATTTTGGCATAAGGGCTTGTACTGAGGGTAAGGGAATTGATATTTTTTAGTTTAAAACATGATGGTGGTCATAGTAGATTGATACATATGTATATTCTTTATATGACAGATAGAAACTACTTTTGTCCGAAAGTCACAGGAGTGAGGGTGAGTGGTGCTGGGCTCCAGTCCTAGCTTGCATCTGCTGTAAAACTTTGGTCATGACAAAGCCAATACTTTTACAGTGTCTGTGTCTGTTTTTACTTCTTGCCCCCAACAAAGTACACTTTGAGAAATCTAAGCTCAGGTACCAGAAATTTCGCTGGTATAAAATGAGCCTTTGCCTAGACTTATTTGCTGATCTGAGAAGCTACATGTGGGCATTGCTTCTAGCACCCTGCTAGGTTAACCAAATCTCACTTTGGTATCTCAGTGCTACAGTGGACAGCACCACGTGAGCAGAGCAGTTCTGCCATGCACATGCCATAGAGCTGACCTGTGCATGCCTTAAGGTAATTTGTTAGGGATTTCCTGATTTCCCACAGCCTAGTCAAAACTGTAGCTTTGTCTGGGCTAGTAGACATCTAAAGAAGCATCAGCACTGTAGCTGATAACATGTGAAAGCAGAGGAAAGAGATGCAGAGATAGTAAAGAAGTAGAACAGATTTGGTGACTACTGCTAGAAAAAACCTGGAGATGCTGGTTAAGTGAATGCTTGGAAAACCATCACAAACTAAAAATCCCTTACTTCCAACAAGCACTGGTCTTGCTTTCCTGAAAATCAAGGAGCAGAGTTCTTTTCTATCTTTCTCTGTTTTCTAATGTATGAAAAAGAGTTATTTAAAAAAATAATAATAATCTAGGCTGGAAGGAACCTCTGGAAAACTTCCAGTCCAACCTTTTGTTGAAAAGGAGGCCTTAGAAGAGGTTACCTAGGGCCCTCCTAAGCCAGATCTTGAGCATTTTCACCCCTTCTCATGGCAACCTGTTCCAATATTTAGATTTTCTCTTGGTGGAGAATATTTTCTTAACACCAGATGGAATTTTCCCTGAAACAACTTGCTCCCATTGCCCCTTGTCCTGTCACCATGTATCTGGGTGGCAAGAGTACCTCTGTCTTCTTTGTAACTATATTTGAGGTTTTCAAAGACTGTGATTATATCCCCCCTAAGCCCTCTCTTCTCTAGTCTGAGCAATCTCAATTGGTTTAATTTTTCTTCATATGACTATTTCTCCAGCTCCTTAATCATCTTGATGGTCCCTTGCTGGACCATCTCCATTATTGTAATCTGTTTCTTGAACTGGAGGGACCAAAATTAGACACTTGATTCCAGATGAGGCCTAGGAAATGCTTAGTAGAGTGAAACAATCACATTGTTTGACCCTAAAGAAGTTGGTGTTGAAAGTACAAGACTTTTTGAGCTCTGCTCTAGCATCTCCTAGTTTTGTCTTTCAACTTTTCATGTCATTCTCCTGGTTTCTCTATACTTCCATTCTGTTATATATTCTCTTCATCCCAAGGCTAATTCAGGCTGACAATACTCATTGTGAAATACGAATCCTTCCCAGGGAACACAATGAGATTCAGAGAGAAATAGCATAGAAAGTTTTCAGTATATTCTCTTGGCAAAATAGAAGGCAGCTTTATAGCTTTTTAAATAATGAAATGGAGAAACCATTGCTTCTCCTCCCAACCAGTAGAGTCTTGCTAGAAGGAACTCATGTGTCATCAAATACAGAAACTAAATTCAACAAATTAACCTCCCCAACCTCACTCAAAAATCAGTGAGAAGAAATTGACTCCTCTAGACTTTGGAAAACTAATTTAAAAAAAGAAATACTGATAAACTGTACTTCAAATGCATTAATCTTTCTACAGCAGACTTGACATAGGAGTGAGCAGTGTTTACGATGGAAAGGCATCACCCTTTTTGTAGGGTTTCTTAATGCCAGCAAACGCAGAAGATCGGTTTGTTCCTGTTGCTGAAAGCTCTGGAACATCTTCTTTGGCAGAGTTGTGGCCCCCTGGCTCCACAACTGTCTCGCAATTTGGCACCAGTGTAAATTAAATAGAGAGAACAGTCACCGGAAACCTGGGCACCTGTGACAAGGCAGCAAGCCAGGGTGACTTGTGCGGTCATCCAGTTTTGAAAGGGAACAAATGCAGCAGGAAATGAGAACGTTGGGGTCTGAGAAATGTCTGTGGGGTGATTTTTTTCTTAATTGTTATTTTTATAACTCAAAAAGTAAAGGATGACTGGTCCCTTGATTTATCAAACATGTCAATTCGTCTGTTTGGCAGACACGTTTGTAGTTCAGACAATAGCTCAGCATTTGCTGCCCTTTTCCTCTGTTGTATCTCTCAAGTATGTTTTTATTGTTTGAAGGATAATAAGAGCTCTCTCCTGGGAAAATGGAAGTTGTGAGTGATAGAGCCACTGAAATAGTACCTGAGGTCGTCTTGGCAGCAAGCACAGCTGGTGAGATAATAAAGCTGAAATTTCTTATGGATTCCTTTCATTATGGCCATGTGATGAATGTCATCCTATACCGTCTCCAGTTCTTCACAGAGGAAATAGGAGGTTGGAGTATTTTTGGAATATGCCTCTGCAGGACATGCTGACTCTCCAAAACACCTTAACTGAATGCTAATTTCAAAGCCCGTAACATATGTCAAAGTGCATCTTGATTCTTTGGCAAGAATTGATTATGGGGGGCAAAAAAAGATGCTGATCCATTAGATCATCACAGAGATGGAACACTGTGGTACAGAGTATTTTATTATTTAGATTTCATTAGGAATAGTATTACGTCTTTGAAACTTTGGATCTGTTCAGAATAATGGCAGAGTGTTGGTTTAGTTTCTGTGGCACTGCTAACATTGATTAGACAGTGGCCTTGAGTTTTAAATAAACTGAAGAGTCTTTCAGATTCTCCTAGAAGTACATCAAATAAGAATGGCTTGAAAGAGCAGCCTGCAACATCGCAAGGCTTTGCATTAGTGTGTTTCCATGGTCACAATCAGGTGGTGAGGAATGTTTTTGTAAGCGCATCTCAATGTTCTTTGTCGACATCTCCCTTCTGGTGTCATATGGCTTTCTTAAACACTCTTTTCGTTTCAGTCTGAATCGCTTTCTTAAACACTATATGTGTTTCAGTCTGAATTGCTTTCCATCACACAAGCCAGGTTACACATAGGGAAAAAAACATTGACACATCTTGCCCAAGAGTTAACAGGGCTCGTATTTGGAGAATGCTTGGCAATCCTGGAGAAGGCAGTGACTGTCTTCGGCAAGGGCCTGGGCTGCCTAAAGATGCTCAGTTGTCTTGCAGGAATAGCCATGCATGGACTGATACCTCCAAGTGATGTGACAGTAACAGTGAGATCTAGCACAGCTCTATGTGCTGTCCTATTACTCATCTGACCCAGGTCCTGAAGCTTCCTATGCTGGAAATGTGTCCCTCTCCATACAAGAGGGAGCAAAGAGTAGAAGCATTCACTTGCTATTTGTGCGTCCACATGACCTGACTCCCTCTACCATCACAGGGGTGGTTTCTGTAATTCACTGAGTGATGCCTTAATGTTCAAAGACAGCTAGCATTCTTGCAGTGGCCCATTAAGAGCACCCTGTTTCCAGCTTCACCTGCCTCCTCGAGGAGAGTGAATGGGGGTTTGAACCTGCCTTGTGCTTGGAAGGAAACTGTCCCTGCTTTCCCATTCTGAAGAGAGTGATACACCATACAGCCCTATCAGTGCTGAGGGTTTTTCAGGTAATGATGCTGAGTGCAGACACTTTGTTCCCACCTGAGTCCTAGTTGTCTAAATCCTCATCTGATTTAGCCTCCAAGAACTCACACCCCTTATAACGTGAGGAACATGAATGACAAAATGACAAGGCTTACCATTTAGTATTGCACAAAAATCTGTATTCATTTAAGTCTCTCAACTGCTGTTGGCAAAACTCATCCAAAACTGGCCCAGCTGAGGCCTGAGATCTGGACCAGGAAAACACTGCTGAGATAAAATCATTTTTTGGGAAGAACCAGTCACTGAATATCTAATTTAAAGGCTTTTCCTCCCCCTGGGAATACGGAAGTGGTCCTTAGTGAACAGCAGGACACCAGTGCCTGTCTGGATGATAAGGTCACAGGTCCCTCCCAGTGCTGTCTTCTACAGCTGGCGGAAGTTAGCGCCTAAGGTTTGGAAAATTGTTAGTCCCTCAGTGTCCCAGCATGTTATAGTCTGGAACTAACCTAAGCGAAGGTGTCTATGTGAATACTGAAAATTAATTTATTTGCTTGTTTGTTTTTAACGTCAATTACAAACATGGCATATGCATGATCCTTTTTTTTTTTCCCCTCAAGAAATAAGAGCAGAGTTTACCACTGCAATTCTTGATCACCTCACTGGAGAAGGACAGCTAAGTCAGCCGTGTTTGGCTATGCTGTGCAATGAACTTTGGTGCAGAGGCATCAGGGCTAGCACAGATCCAGCCCAACCCATCAGCACAGCCCAGTGCAAGCCGATGGAAAAGGGCACAGCACTTCTCACATACACTTGCTCTGCTACAGGTTGGAAACCAGAACTGGTGAGTCTCTGCTCTGCCCTATTTGTATGGCGAAAACAAACCTCCAGTGATTTCAAATGAGTGAGACATGACCAGTTCAGGGGTTTTCAGCAGTGTAGGAAAAATAATTTTTGCTGCCCAAAGACACTGAGTCAGGTACCACTGGGAAAATAGGCAGCCAAGAAAGTGGAGCTAGGGGAAAACCCTGGAAAATCAGCCTTGCTGATCCTTTTGGAAGAATAAGGGCAGGAATTGCTGCCTCTGGGAATAACTACTCTCCTAGTAATATCTGCTGCCGTGTATTCCCACGCCAGAGCAGAACTCCTGGCTTTCCAGTGTTCTGGCATCCCCAGAACATGGACTAGTTGCAAATGCTAAGTCCAGTTTGCCAGCCTCAGAAATCCGTTGGTCTAAACAGCTGCCTATGCCTAGAGGCAATCCAGTGATGACTAGTCTGACACTGGTTAAGTTCTTCATTCATGCACAGAATCATTTAAAACTGCACTGGAGGGATCTTTCAGGCCATTTCCATTCTCTGTATATGTGAGGTACTAGAAAAATTTCACGAGCAAAATTTTTCTTTTGAAAAATGTGTTTTCAAGTTGAAAGAAACAATCTGTAAACCCATGTGATGTTCTTTAAACCACTTTAAGCAGAGAAAACGAGGTAAAACTTCCAACAATTCTACTCTTTGAGTTTGGGTATTTTTAGAATGAAACATTGGAAATTCGTTTCAAACTGTGATTAATTTTGAAATATCTTATAATGAAATTTAAAATGAGAAGGACTGACAACCCTGTAAACAGAACTTCCTGTTTGATGGGATTTGTAGGGATTTTGACCTTGGGCTGTGAATCAGAGACCAGGTCTCCATCCACATCTAGCAGGCACAGCTTCCATTCTCCTCAGATAGGAAATTTCTTAAAATTTGTTGTGCTCAAAGTAGCTACGAGAGCTCAGTTTGGGAACTGTGTAACACCTGACTGGGCTCAAGCATGGCTATGGAAAGCAGCCAAAATCAGATTTTCAATAAATGCTATCCATGAGGGTTGAATGCAGATGTGATCTGGACACTGAGTAGTCTGGAGGAGACCAGCAGCGCAGAGAGCAGGAATGTACCGGTGGTAGTGGGGAGGGCTGTGAGATGAGGCTACTGCTTTCTCATCTCCCCTAACTTGTGAAAAATAATGCTTCTTAAATTTTCATGCAAGCTTTCTTTAAGCTTCCTTTAAGGTATTTCAGTGAAGCTGTTAAACTTTCAAGAGTGCCTAAACTGAAGCAACTCCTCTGTTTTCAGTGCCTTCAATGGATTGGCTCGGTTGAAAAGTAAGGTTTTCCTGACGGATGTGGAATAGCTCTTGGGAATGTTGAAACAAGTTGAGTGTGTTACTTCAGATTCAGACTTCAGGATTTCCATGAAAGGTCTAAAATGTTTCCACTAAATGCAATGGGCTATAGGATAGTATGTAGACTTATTAGATTCCATTACTGTTCTCAAAACTACCTTGATACATCAAAAGTGCTTAAAAATAAGGCAACCGTACAATTTTTTTCTCTCACATAATAATTTTTTGCCAAAAATGGTTTTTATTTTCCATAAATCTTTCCCATTGTTTGTAAAACAATAAAAATGAGCATAAGACATTTGCTGTTGTTGAAATAAGCACGTTGGGAGTGCAGCGTAAACTGGCTGTTTCAGGGCAGCAGAGGGAAAGGGAAAAAATAGGGGTTTTTTCCAAAAGTAATGAAGTGCACCAAACTCAAAGTCTGTTGTGAACACTCCAGGTGGACACATTTCTTTTTGCTATCCTGCATATAAACTCTATGAGCTATTGATAAAGATTGCTAACTTTGTTATAACACACTTCAAATCACTAACATGCTATAATTCTCTAATAAACTAAGAACATAGCATATGTTCTCCCTCACCTGTTAAACAGATGGCAAGGAGTGTAAATTCATTTATTTTACTTTCTTTTTTTTATTGCTTTGGGCATCTTAAATTTAAATAATCAGACTCAAAGCACTAGCTTCAATCTAAAACAGGCATGCTTTGGAGAAAGGAAGGATCCTTTTTCAAAGGGAAAAAAAGGCTCTGGTAAACAGTAAGCAATTAGCCACAACATGCTACCAGGGATTGTTTAATTGAGGCTGCCATACTAAATTAACCAGATACATGCCCTTGGAAGGACTAGTAAAGCAGAATTACTTACAGATGTTTTCAATTATTCTGTATGAAGCCATGTGCTGCTGCTTTGATTTTTTTATTTGTTTTTCCGCTCCAAGGAAAATGAAAATGCAAAACAAACTAAGCCAGTCCTTTCTCCCTAGATGGTAGGACTTGAATGATTGCATATTGGCTGCCAAAATCTTTCTGGGCTTCTCTCTGTGGATGGATTCTCGAGACACCAGAAACTTGCAGTTCTCCTCTGCCCTTAACGCCCATACTATCAAGTTAATCTGCCTTAGTTTCAGTCTTTAAAGAGCAATTATGACTGCTTAGTTTTACAAGTCCTGTAGATCATCTGCTGTGGGAAGCATCTGTAGAACTGTAAACCAGTTCATAAAGTAGCAGGGAAAATGACCTTGCTCCCATATCCAGACTGAGTGCTTCAACTATAGAGAAGTTCTCTCTCAGCACTGAGCAAGAGTTTTTTTGATTCCTAGTTAGAATTGCTCTTTAAACAGTCTTGCAGTCTTGTCTCTAAGTTTCCTCAGTTTGGCTTTTTGGATTTTGTTTTTGATCTGTACGTATCATTTTCAGGAAGTTGTCATCTTGTAAGTTCCCAAATATCATGTGAACTAAATTTGCAGGCCAACAACAAAGTCTCTGTTCCTGAGGACAGTTTGTAATTAGGCAGTACATATCTGCACTAAGGGTAGACTAAATGAATAAAAGCAGACATAGTAAACAAAGAAAAGGATCTTACTTGAATAAGTCCTCAATGAGATGAGCTCAAATCTCATTATCATTTCTTTAGAAACAAATGTTTCTAAACTAGTCTTTAAACTCATTAATGTTGCTTTAGTTGGTACCTAGAAAGGCTTCTGTGGCCTTTAGTGAAGTACTAAAGGCCCTGAGCTTATGTCTCAAACTCTAGGCAGTCCAGTAGAGAGATGCTCTGGGCCACTCACTGGGGCGCCAAACTATCTCCACGCACCATTGCAATTTGTATAACTCAAGGCTAGGCACCTGAAATCCAGATATTCCAACACTGAAATTTTCTTTTTAGTCTACATCATTCCCAGCATAGTCGTTGAACACAGGACTAAAGGGTCACTGGCTGAGAGCACTGTTTGTAGTACAGAATCTGAGGCATATGGGGCCAGCACGTGAGAGAAGCCAGCTGGGATGTGACTGTGTAACTCTGTGATATGAGCTCTCTGCAGGTGAATCCTGGACTCTGTCCATTTTCAGTCCAGTTCTGTACACTGTCTAATGGCTAGTGAACAAATCAGCCAGGCTAAGCAAAGTCTAAAGCTTTATATGAAAATAAGTGGAATCTTGCACTAAATCAAGAAGAGATCATATAAACCTGGTACCACAAACAAGATACAGGCTACCTAACTACAGGCACTTAACAGGAGTGCCAAATCAGGAGTTTATTTGTTGTTGATTTCTCTTCTAGTCAGTGGTGAAAGACTGGTGCTTCAGTTCATCCAGAGCAGAGATCTACATAAACGTAGGACAGGCATGAGAGATCTGGGACGGGACACAAACTTGACTCTATAGAATCTATATTCAGAGTGTTGTGTAGACTCACCCAGTATGACTTAGAGTACCAGACTGTCAGAAGCTGTTAAATTTATTATTTAAAAACATTAATGAAGTCAGGTAGTTATGAAGTATCTGTAAGAATGTAGTACCTAAGAAAAAAAAAACATGCTTTAATTATCCATTTAGTATTTTGCTTCCTATGACTCAAGAAATATAGGCCTGATCTCTAGAATGAAAATATATATAATACTCATTTTTAGTTTATCCTCGTTCCAGAATCATGTGTCTCATACAGGTAAAGGATGGTAAACAGTGACAGTCAGTGATTTTTAATGTTAAGAGTAAATGGTATATAGTATATGTACTGTCCTACAACCAGTATGTATATGAAGAGATCAGATTACTTTGTGTAGAATTACGAAGGTAGTGTGTCCCGTTATTTAGCAATATCTCAACACTCTAACTATATATCGTCAGCTTAGGTTTTCAGACAACTTACCACACAATTTCCTAGCTTCTGTGGGTTCAACTTTATCCCTCACGTTATTTTAATGTTGCTTTGTGGACTTTCATTTCCTTTGAGGATTTTATAGCAGTAAAAATATTACCAAAATGCATTAAAATATTAGTATTTACAGATTGTGAGGGTTTTCCTGCAGTCTGGAAGAAATTTCCACAAAACAAGAAGCCATTAACTGCCATGAATATATATAACTGTGGAGATACTGCATGGGATACTTATAAGACATTCACTGGTGGAGATAAGGGGTTTGGAAGCTGATTTTGGTTGTGGAAATACTGACAGAAGCAGTGTTATTTTCATTAACATCACAAGACCTTGAAAAACTAGAAAAAGAGAGAAATCTATGCCTTAAGGTCAGTTGTGAAGATTTTCAGAGCTTGCAGTTATAGAGAAGACCACAAAAAAGAGTACCTCATACAAGTTACAAATGTGGACAATCTTAATTGCTTTTCCAATTCTGAAGATTCACAGCTAAGGCATGGCCTGTCCCTGACTCCCTGACCTTCACTTTTAGGAAACTAGGTGAACTGATGTCAGTGAATGAAACAGTGAGGATGAAACACAAGCCGCCATCGATGAGACCTGGAAGATTTATGACTTGGAGGTGGCTGGAATTTAACCTGAGGGTGAGCTAATCACTACAATGCAACAGCGTTGCAGACTTTTACTAATCTGCCCTGCTCAAAACGTTGGCATCTGCATCCACTGCACTAATTTCACCTTCTGAGAGGCCAGAAGCTTTACTCCCTTATTTAGCTATTTCCACTGAGCTGTAACAGAAGCTTTAAGATTGCTATTCACAACCATTATCAGATCACGGAGGATTACAGTTGGAGCAGACTATGGTTTACAAGTTTGAATTTGTGATCTATTCCCTCACAAGGGATCCCTGAGTAAAGCCAGAAAGAAATAGAAATGCAAAGCCAGACCCAATTTCAAAGAGGAAGAGAATGGCAAGCTTGGAGCAAAAGAGAATTAAAAAAAAAAAGTGTCCCAACTCAAAGAAAATCGAGAGGGAAAAGGGAAGCCTAAAGTCAAGCCAGATAAAAGACCATGTGGATCAATGAGAGAGGGACTTTTTACAAGGGTGCGTAGTGATAGGACAAGGGGCAATGGATTTAAACTGAAAGAGGACAGATAGAGATTAGACATAAGAAAGAAATTCTTCACTCAGAGGGTGGTGAAGCACTGGAACAGGTTGCCCAGAGAAGTTGTAGATGCCCCATCCCTGGTAATGTTCAAGGCCAGGTTGGATGAGGCTTTGGGCAACCTGGTGTAGCGGAGGGTTTCCCTGCCCATGTCATGCAGTTTTGAACTAGATGATCTTTGAGGTCCCTTCCAACCCTAACCATTACTATGATTCTACGATTCTATAATTGTTGTGGGTTAGGCCGCTCCGGCAACCAAACCGCTCCCCCCCCCCAGTCATTGACTTACCCTCCCCCAGCCCCAGGGATGAGGGAGAGAATTAAAGGATAAATGGGATACCCGTGGGTTGAGATAAGAACAATTTAATACAGATGATTTAATACACAGTGTAGATGCTCACCACCCCCTCGTATGCGAAGCCCGTCTCGTCCCGAAGCTGCAATCCCAGACGAATACGAGGCCCCAAAATAGAGAAGGGCAGAGAGGGAGAGAGAGTACTCCAAGAGTGGGAGTACTGGGAGAGAGAGGAAAAAAAAAGCAATAGAGCAAAAGCGCAGCAAGCGCAAAAGAGCAAAAGTGGCGAAAGAGCCAAAGCGCAAAAAGCCCTTCTGTCCGGCTGCCCCTCACTTTTATACTGGGCATGATGCTGCATGATATGGAATACTAATTGGCCAGTTTGGCCCTCAATCTGAAGTTCCACCACAAATCACAAGGGGAATCGTGTCCCCCTTGTCCCAGCTATGCTCCCCCCTTATCCCGCCGTGCTTCTGCACTCCGGCACACTGAAAAGTCCTTGGAGTCTCACGTCCAACCACAAACATCAACTTGCTATCAACATTCTTCTCAGAGTGAGCCTCTGAGTAAAACCAAAACACGGAGCTCTTCTAGCTGCTAAAAAGAAGAGCTAACTGTCCCAGCTAAAACCAGGACAATAATGAAAAAAATATGACATTTATAGACAGCCAGATGATCATGGGGCAGCGCAGTCCTCCTGGCAGATTCTGAGGTTGAGATAGCTTGTCCTTTCATTTGTTAAGTTTCCATCAAGGCACTGTCAGGCTCCATAATATTATTAAGCATTTCTCCAGTTAAGAGAGCAAACAGACTAGAAAATATACGAAGAAATTAGAGTCTCATGACTCCTGGAAATTTAATGCTTGTGACCTGAGCCTGTGAGCATGCAGTGCGCTCCTATTTTATGCTACTTGTTTGCACCAGATTTCTGCTGCATTTAATGCCATGTTTATAAAATCATACACTTATAGAATCGTTTGGGTTGGAAGAGATCTTAAAATCATCTAGTTCCAACCTCCTTGCCATGGAAAGGGACACCTTCCACTAGACCAGATTGCTCAAAGCCTCATCCAGCCTGGCCTTGCACACCTCCAGGGATGGGGCATCCACAACTGCTCAGGGCAACCTGTTCCAGTGCTTCACAACCCTCAGAATGAAGAATTTCTTCCTTACATCTAATTGAAATCTACTGTTTTAGTTTAAAGCCATTATCTTTTGCCCTATCACTACATGTCCTTGAAAGTCTCTCTCCAGCCCTCTTGTAGGCCCCCCTTAGATACTGGAAAGCTGCTAGAAGATCTCCCTGGAGCCTTCTCTCCTCTAGCCTGGACAACCCCAACTCTCTCAGCCTGTCTGCATAGCAGAGGTACTCCAGCCTTCGGATCATCTTCATGGCCCTCCTCTGGACTCGCTCCAGCAGCTCCATGTCCTTCATTTGTTGAAGTCCCCAGAGCTAAACATAATACTCCAGATGGAGTCTCACAAGAGCAGAGGGGCAGAATCACCTCCCTCGAACTGCTGGCCATGCTTCTTTTGATACAGCCCAGGATACAGTTAACTTTCTGGGCTGCAAGCGCACATTGCTGGCTCATGTTGAGCTTCTCATCAAATGGCACCCTGAAGTCCTTCTCCTCAGGGCTGCTCTCAATCCATTCTCTGCTCAGCCTGTACTTGTGCTTGGGATTGCCCCGACCCACATGTAGGACCTTGCTCTTGGCCTTGTTGAATTTCATGAGGTTCTCACAGGCCCACCTCTCCAGCCTGTCAAGGTCCCTCTGGATGGCATCCCTTCCCTCCAGCATGTTGTCCACACCACACTGCTTGGTGTCATCAGAAAACTTGCTGAGGGTGCACTGAATCCCACTGTCCATGTTGCTGACAAAGATGTTAAATCGTGCCAGTTCCAATACTGACCCCTGAGGAACACCACTCGTCACTGGTCTCCACTTGGACATCAAGCTATTGACCACAACTCTTCAAGAGCGACCATCCAGCCAATTCCTTATCCACCGAGTTGTCCATCTGTCATATCCATGTGTCTCCAATTTAGAGACAAGAATGTCATGCAGGACAGTGCCAAATGCTTTCAACAAGTCAAGATAGATGATGTCAATTGCTCTTCCCTTGTCCACCAATGCTGTAACCCTGTCATAGAAGGCCACTAAATTAGTCAGGCATGATTAGCACTTAGTGAAGCCACGTTGGCTGTCACCAGTCACCTCCTTATTTCCCATGTGCCTTAGCATAGTTTCCAGGAGGATCTGCTCCATGATCTTTCCAGGCAGAGGTGAGACTGACTGACCTGTAGTTCCATGGGTCTTCCATTTTTCCCTTTTAAAAATGTGGGTTATGTTCCCCCTTTTGCAGTCAATGGGAACTTCTCCAGACTGCCATGACTTCTGAAATATGATGGATAGTGGTTTAGCAACTTCATCTGTCAGTTCCTTCAGGATCTGCATATGCGTTTCATCAGGTCCCATGGACTTATGCATCTTTAGGTCTCTTAGACGGTTGTGAAGGTTTCAGGGGTCCTCTGGTAATTTGGAAGGGCTCAAAAAGAAATTCCAGTCTTGCCCATATTTGGTGCCCATCTTGGCAGGATGAAGAAGAAGCCTTCCTCTGAGCATTCTAGGTTTGCCACAGCTGGAAATAGGATTTGGGCAAGAAGTGCTTCAATTCTCATACTACTTATAAGACTATCACGTTCAGGATCTAACCTGTAAACCTATCTGGAGTCAGAAGGTAATTTTTCCCAGGTCAGGAACCTTGCTCTTCGTTGTATCATGTCTACCTCACAATCTAATAGCATTATTTAACATATTTGCAGTTACTTCAGAAATGCAGGACATTGGAGTCTTCTTACTGCTAGCAACTAGACATAGTGAACTGAGAGGAAGCATCTTTCCTGTTCATGTATACATTTCTACATGCCTGAAGCTGAAGCATCTACTTTGAGGCAACAAGTGTCTTTTCCTATCTCTACTCCCTCTCTTTACCTATCCCTTAACAGTGGCTCTAAGTTCCTAGTGGTTTGCAAAAGTGTCATGGTTTGAAGGGGTGGGGGGAGGTCCGGGTGGCAGAAGCTGCCCATCAGACCGGACTCCCATCCCATCAAACCATGACAAAAAATAATGTGGGACAAATCTGTGGCAAATCCATTCCTGTAACACCTCCTTTTCTCAAATTTGTCTGCATTTTAAGACTAACAAAATCCATTTTAGGTATTGTCAATTGATTTGCTTAGTAGTTTTAGAAAAAAAAAAAACAGCAAAAATTCTCTCTACTGATGAACAAACTCCAGGTTTTCATACCCAAGCTGTGTGTAATCCATCCCCTATAAAGCCAATAAAGACAAAAAATAACATTTCTGTAGTGACTGCTCTGAAGAAGGAAGAAGGAGCTGAGAGTAAGTAGCTGTTGCTCCCATTCCCATTTTTGGCACAGCAGAAGCACACATCAGGAAGCCTCATCAACAGAGTGCAAAAGGAACAAGAGTTTTCAAACTCAACATTCCTGTCTAGCCAAATATTCTCAGAAGCTGTGGTAAATAGGTACCTTCTTCCATTTCACTGATCGTCTACAGAGAGAAAGGCAACCTTCTCCAAGACCTTGAGTGCTGTGCACTTTTCTACAGCACAGGGCAGAATTCTCTTCCGCAATCACCCAGAGCAAAGCCTTACAGTGTATGAGGCAGGAGGGTGACTGCAAGTAGAAAGCAGACCGGAAAAGACAAGCCATGAGGTCCCTTCCAGTCCTGTGCTCCGCAAAGGAAAAAAATGACAGCACCTAGAGAGAGTTGCCCACATTAATTTCTGTAGATTTTGTTGGCACAACTCCAGTGAAGGAGTTAAAAAAAACCCGAACTTAGATTTGCGCTCCTTTCAGTAAAAGCAAGGTTGTCTCCATTGCAACTACATATATATGTTAAGATGGGGCATGTTGACAAACACAGGGTTCCAGTTAAATCCCCAGCAAGCAGGTAATATGTTTTGGAATTGATTGACCTTGTTCACCAAGGAATGTATCACCACCAAAGAACCTAACTATTAAAATGTGAAGTGTTCCAGCTTCTTGCAAGTGCAAGAATTATTACTTAATAATCCCAAGAGTTTAGGACGTTTTTTCAGGTTAAGTCAACTAAAGTGTCACATGCTTTTAGCTTACTTTAGATCTGGTCTTATATAATGTTACTGTAAAGCATACCCTGGTAGGACATATCAGAAATAAGAACTAAAAGCACGTGGCTTTGCATCCATAACTCAAAGAAAATTTGCCTGTAGGCTGGCAACAATGGGCATTTTCACTCTTACCTATGCTGAGTGGCTGCCCAATCCAATTGCCTGATAGTGGCTTAGCAGTTTAGGTTTTGTAGGGTTATATACACCCTATTAAAAAGTATGAATGAGTCCATAAAAGCAGAGCTCAGTATTCCTTATTCTTAATATATTTTCATTGCTGTCTGAAATGTAACTTTTTTTATAGCATAACTGGATATTCTAGTTGTAGGAAGAGATATTGTTCCTGGAGAGCATATTACTGCTGTCAATGTTCGTGCTTATATGATTTCTCAGTGGTAAAAATTCTAAAGCACGAATCTTGGCACCAAATGGCCTCTGTAAGCATCCAACACTGGCTCTAAACCTTCTTAACCTTCACCATCGTTTCAACTTCATTTGCCCTGTTATAGCAGGGCAGAGTGTGTAGACATCTTCACCATACCTGTGTACTTCGTGTCAGACAGAGATCCCTGAGGCAGTTCTGGTGAAGCCGGTGAGCGCACGTGATACACAGTAGGCTGATGTAGCCACTTTCATATAGTGAGATAGCCTGTGGATCCAAGTTGTGTTGATTGGACAGGCAAACTCTGCCATCCTCTGTGTTCTGTTTCTGTAGTTCACACAGTAAGTTCAGGAATCTGCTATTAGATACTATCACCTAGATGTCTCCAGAATTTTATGCAGGAATATTTATGTTACTCTACATGTAATGTAACAGGGGTGGCATCAAATCATCATCTATTTTAAAAAGTCTTCAAATTTCAGATTTCAGTTCAAAAAGCAAAAAACCAAAACCTTTGGCCATGCCTGCTATTTGGACATGCAAAAGTAAATGATAAAACTGTAAGAAGATATGCAAATGATGGACCAGCACTATCTATTGAGCAATATGACAAAAACCTTCACTTTTTCCAATCTGATTTCCTCATTGTTTCATATGCCCCTATTTAACTAGCCACTAACACACTAGCCAGGCTAGATGTGACAAAGTACACATTTCAGTGTCTTCTTCAATCACTGACATCTTCTTTATCCTATCCTCCTCCGCAATACCTTATATTCAAGGCAAAAAATAATCCTTGTGGAAATCAGCATGAGAACCAGTGTCCTTCATGTGGAAAGCCATGTCGTGTTACTTTTTTGGTTATTAAAGAGAGTGGGAATTAACCATTCACCTGCATATGTGTCTATTCCAAGGTGAAAGTTTCTCCATGTCCTCTCCAAAGAACATCATCATCGAATCTGTTATGTCATATATTGATCTGGTCACGATTTGGGAAAAGAAAGAGATACAAGACTGCGAGAGCCTGAGTATTGCTGGAGACGGACCACTGTGGATCTGAAGTAAGATATTGCTCAGAAAGGGAAGGTTAGGTAAAAAAATAAACTGTGGTGTTTTGGAATGAAATAAGATTTCTTAACACTGACAGTTTGAATAACAGCTATCTCTCCTTGAGAACAGCATTAGTGGTCTCAGTGTTGTGTCCATAGTCACTGGCTAATATTGAAGGTCAGGGGATTCATCTTTTATGTGAGTGATTCAGACCTATCCTTGTGCCTACAGAACAACTGATTGCACGGTTAGGTTAAGCTCTGTCCAGTTTGTCATCATTTGTTTCTGTTTCTGTTGTTCCAGAGAAAACATCACAGATGTGGGCGAGCTTTTCCGTGCGGTGGGATGAGAACTCCCTTCAAAAAGAGGAACTTGGTTATGACACAGATTTGAGGTGGTGAGGGGAGATTAGTCACTCTGCTGCCTGGAACACTTCTGTTAACTGAGATTTTGCAAATCTTGCTGTAGAGGGGATGGAGAATTTCCTTGCCTTTCCCAAGGGGCAATATAGCAGGAAAATAATGATGTTTGGGACAGTCTTCATGAGAACACCAAGAATGGGCCCTGTCCTCTTACTCACCTGCATATTGCCCAACTTACCATGCTTTTCTCCATTCTATTCATTCCCTTAGAAGTCCACTCTTATCTCCTCTTCCAAACAGTCTTGCCTGTGGTGATCTATTCTTATGCCTACGCCTCCAATTCTGGTTCTGTATTTCTCTTTCCAGTCACTCCAGATTTTTCCTTCCAGCAGAGATGTTCCCTGGGTGGACTGACAGATTGTTCACAACCCACAGACTGGAGCACTGGGTAGGGCTAAGTACAAGGATTACCAGGACCAAGCCTGAACATCAGAGAAGAGCTGCCCCCAAGCAACCCAGGCCCCTCCTTTAAAGAAGGTCTGCAGTGAAGGGAAGAAGATTGCCAAAGGTGTTTTTTCAGTCAGCTCAGAAAAAGCAAAGCTTTTATTGTCCAGTTCCACAGAGACAGACTGAAAAAACGAGCCTTGGTTGTCTGCATTTCTTCCATGTCAGAGTAGGTCCTCGTCACTCCTCTGGCGTTCAAATCCCTCTTCTTTCTTGAACATGCAGTTGAATTATTCAGGTTAGTACAGTACTACATGTTTTAATGTGCTATGTGTGGTTGAGCTCATTAGGCAACTGGAAACACCCAACTGTGTAATACAAGATACTACCCAGGGAACATCGTACAGCATCACATAGACACACTGTTACTGCCAAACCTTCGAGTTTTGCTCATGCTGCCTTGCTCTTGCCTACTATTTTTCCCATCCTTAAGCAGACTTTTATACTGTGTACAGTACTATGACATCTGAGCACATCTCTCTTCTGGACACAGGGGAGGTAACAGGAGGTTTCTTTTTTGAAGGCAACCATTCTTGTCTCTTCTAATAATGCCCTTCAGATCACTTCTCTGGCCTAAGGAAGCTCACAAAGGTTGTAAGAAAAAAGTCATCTCTGTCAATTTTGCTTCAGGCACTTTCATCTGCTGCTGCACCCTGATTTTATTTGATTTCCGTAATTGCTCTCTCTCCCTGCCACCATTGTTCACATATGTAGTCCTTTTCTTGCTTTTCCTGTTGATTGACAAGCTTACCAGAAAAGGTCAACCCAAGAAAAGAAATTAATATCAGGCATTGGTATTCCTGTCCCTGCATTTTCCCTTTGTCTTTTTTGTTTGTTTGTTTGTTTGTTTTGTTTTGTTTTGTTTTTTTTGATGCAGTGCTTGGGTTACAAGTGTGAGGAATGAATGCTTTAAATAGCAGCCATAGATTGATGACACTCTGGGTTCCTATATGTTTTTATCCTCTTGCATTCTCTGTGGGGATTGCTTTTTTGCTTTTCATCAGCTTTGATCCCTAAGACCTTTACAAGGTTTGGACAAAACCTGTTGGTTTAGGTAACATCTAATTACAGAAGCACTGGTAAGAATGTAGCAGAGTTTATGTTCAGTTCCTGTAAGTTCCCCATAGATCTGTTTTTTCTAGATCACCACCCAGTGTATTACCTAGACTGCAACTTGGCAATTTCTTGTTTTGGTCACTTGTGCTCGGTTTTGGTTAAATCAAACCCAGTTTTCATTCAGGAGTTAACAGTTTCAGTTGCTCACCTTAAGCAACACCTCTAGTTTGCTGAGGTACTTGATTGCTCTACTTAGTTGTGATTTCAGTATAATTCAGCTGTTCATTACAGCCAAGTGAGATGATTCAATTTTCTTGCTGATATACTGAATTCTTGTTATAGCAGGAAACAAACATTTTCTTGGTAAGCTAAACTCATTTTTTACGGCGATGAATGACTCACTGAGAAATCATTCTTGACAGTGGTTGCAGCCATTTTTAAACACTATTTTTCTAAGGGAGGAAGACTGTGTTTAGTTGTTTTATTTTATGGTACAGGCTAGCACATCTATGAGCATTATTAACATTTTACGTCTTCTAGAAGAGAACTCTGGGATCCATACTAATATCACAGGATGTCATTTTATTTCCCACGACAGCTAGCAGGACATTTTGATCTCTTACTAGGTAGAGAAAGCACATTTCTTCCAAGGTGAATTTACTAGTTCACAAAAGAATAATACCCATATTTCATTAAGTCAGTCTTAATTACCTTGTACATACAACAGGCCCTTTCTCTCCAAGGGGATGTAGGTAAATCCTTACTGCTAACAATTGTGGAGTGAATGACAAGAGTTGTCTGACACTGAAACTTCTCTACGGTGTCTGCAATATCAGTATTTCTCTTCAGAGGCTAAAAATTTGGAGGAGTATTTAGATTTGCATCTTTTAGACAGCAGTCGTTTCCACTCTGACATTTTATATTCTAAATCTTGGCTCTCATGTGAGTGGTCTATGCCACTAAAATGTGAAGCTAATAGCAAAGATGCTGATGGATCTTAATTTGTCCTACTACTCTCCTTTTACTGTTTCTTATGCATGTGCCAATGTGTGCTAGGCCTGTACAGAGGAAAAAGAGATTCTGTAGCCCTAAAAAGATTATGCTTTAGAGGTCCTCTTCATGCAAACACATGCATCACTGTGTAATTTACACCATGAGTATTTCCATGCCTGTTTGTAGGATCAGGGCTGTAGAGTCTGGCCATGATGTTTCAGGAGTACCTGTCAGTTTGAAATTACTCAGTTTTCGATCGCCCCTCTCCAGACCTCTTGAATAGAGCTGAAAGGAGCACAATCAGACATGACTTCAAGTGGCTGGGCTGAAACAGCTCAGAGGTGAAACTCCAAGACTTGCCAGTTGACACTGTACATCTAACACAAGCATGGCACAGGTGAAACTTGCCATGCCTCCAGATTCAAAGAATGCCAAACACTTTCTATTTTAATAGGTAGTTTTCAAACACTTCACCAAATGTGAGTCACTGAAGGAAGTGGCAAGAGGAGGATGGCCGTTAGACCAGGACAGGGAGAGAAAGGGAAACTGGGACTGTTTGGGCACAGGACAGGAGAATAGTGGCATCTGAGACTGGATGAGAAGGAGGAAGTTAAAAAAGGGAGCTAGAAGTAAGAAGATGAAGTTATACATGTCATAGAGAGAGAAAGAGCAGAAAAAGGCAGCAGGACTGGGATTTAGACTGGAAACCAGAAGACAGGAGGGGCTTTGCCAATAGGCTTGTCCTCTGCTCCAAAGCCTAAAAGGATACCTTTCCACTGTTGTCCACAGAAACACTATTTTAAAGCACAAGTTTCAACTTCCCAGAGCTTATTTGCAGAGAAAACTACCTTTTTCATACCCTAACTGCCTGGTACCATTTATTGTATTAGCTCCAGAGGCTCCATCGACATCTGCCACTAGAAATAATTTGTCTGCCTTCCTGTTGTAGAAGCCAGTATGATACTAGATGATGGAATTTCACCTTGCCATTTTCTCAAAAACTAGGAAATAATAAAAAAAACTGTTTTCCAAGAACACAAAGAAAGCAGAACAGCGTACTCAGAGAGTTAAGAAGGTCCAGATTATTTCCTTCAGCAACAGTACACATTATGACAGCCAGGAATTAGACCAGTTTGCATTACCATTATTTGCATAAGACGCCTCCTCTATCCTTGCCTAAACTACCAATATCATTTCAACAGCAGGTCTTCAATATTTTATTTTTCCTATAGTTATTTCTCCAAGTCTTATTTAATACTTACTACTCACTATCTCTGAGGGCAGAATAATTTATTGCCTCACAGGTTTTTTATGGTTGTAGAAACAAAGTGTGATCTTTCCCTACACTGTTATAAGGAGGGTGGTGGGCAGGAGGTCTATTTTCCCCTATTTGCTTCAGAATTGTGGCTCAAACTAAGGTTAAAAACTATCTACCAGTAAGGACCATTTGTCTGAGACACTTGCAGCCTGACTTTTTAGCCTACTTAACAACTCCAGATGTGAAGCCTAGCTTCCCTTGACTGTATCTGGGAGTGCTCAGCAGGCTCACATGAGTGCATAGAAGATGAGAAACATAAGTTTGGAGACATCTTATCAAAATTGGGCCTATCACCATGTGTAAAGTCTCTGGTAGAGGCAGGAGTAGAGTTCCATTCTGCAAGGAAAAGTTCAAATATCTCAACCATGGCATGTTGTAGGTACCTCAACTATGAGATTATCCTTGCTGTTTGTGATGTTCTCAGCTTCATTCCCTGCACACCTAAATTTCTCCACAACTGAGGCAGGGATCTGGGAGAGGAGATTGCTCCCTTTACACTCCTGATCCGTTTCTAGCTTGGTAGTGTATGCTGTCTGGGACAGAGGTCTTGGAAAAAAAAAAAAAGATTGTGTAATTAAATATATTGATCCATATACAGCTTTAATTCTGTTGTATCTGCTCTTACAAACGCTCCACTTTGCCATACAACAAATCTTTTATTTTGTTTTCCATAGAACCAAATGCAGAAGAATGTGAAACTGTTTCTGAGTGTTTATATAAATTACGCACATCTATTAATTTTTTAAGCATGAGTTCAAAGAATCGTCAAGATTCTAAAATGTAATATTGCACTAATATATACCGTAATACATCATATGTACCTCCCACCATGCCTGAAACCTGTGTTTTCTTTCTCTTGCTCTTATGCTTTGTATTTTTTCTGCTCTAATTTAAAATACCAGAACATCTACAGTACTTCATCTTACTCCAGAGCAACCTAGCTCTCACATTGGGTGGTTCATACCATTTTATCTGTCTCATGTATTTTATATGTCGATTCACCTTTGATGGCAAAGTTTTCTCTTGACCACACTCAGTGCATGGCAGAGTGCTGAGCATGTATTTCTCAAGTCACATAAATAATCCATATTCATTTATATCAAACACTACGGGATAATGGCATCTGAAGGGATGCTGAGCAGGTTTGCAATGGGCATTACAGATGCCTTATCTCATCACAGCCCAGTAGACCTCCACATCATCGTCTCCTACTGTAATCACTTCTGTGTATATGTGACTGTAGGCTCTGCAATGGCAGTGACTGTGAAGCTTAGGGAAGGTGTTTTCACCATTTTTCCAGTTCGTTCAAGCCTTCTTCCTCTGTATTCAGCTCAAGCCCGTCTCTATCTCCATCACAGTTTCCAAATCTGAGAACAGGCAAAATTCTCATTGTTGAGCTAGAGGGAAGACAGAGTGTACAGGAGAAAGCCAACATGTGACTGTTGTAGCAATATCAGACTCCTCCGAAGGAGCCAGTAAGTCCATTCTAACAACAGTATGCAGGTCTTTGCCTTATTCAGAGTTTTCTCCTGTGTGGTTGTACGTCAAAATTGGCAAGGACAATCTTTGTGTGGGAGTAGTGTGGGGGTTTTGAATTAAATCGTTTGAATTCCTTTTTTTTTTTTTTCACATTATTTTATTTTCCAAAAGAGTAGGTGGGGAGACAGTCAAGCTGGATGGAAAAGGTGCTACTGACTCATAAGGATGAGAAATAGCCAGCCTTAAGAAGGCATTCTGGATTTATGCTTGCTGATTCATAGCTTCCTACATACACGTGGGGAAAAAAGTGTGGATTCTGTCCTGAGCTAAAATCTGCAGGAAACCCGCCCTCCCTTCACAAAGTGAGACAGTAGTTTCAAAACTGTAGGAGGACTTTACTTCAACTCCCAGAAGATGTTCCCATGAAAAATGTTTAGAATAATGGCCTGAAAACACTATCCCAAACCACCAAGTCCTACTTTCTCTGCTTTCACAGAGAAATCCAAAACTAGTTGAAGCTCAAATTTCCCAGTTAAATAATCAGGTAAAAAAAAAAAAAGGTAATAATCAAACATATAACAAAAAGTAGATGAATAGGAAAGGCATTAAGGATTTTGTAGAGAAGTTTTTCTTCTTCCATGCAAGTGCTACTAGGTCAGTTCTTTCTCTTATGTCCTAATTAAATAAGACAATATATGAAGAACATGAACAAAAACAAGAACAACAAGAAGAAGACATTTAAATAAGTGCAACAAATGATTCATTTCAAAGGGGCTTAAATCTCCATTTCTATCCAGACAGTTTATTGATTAATTGCATCTTCAGAAAGTTGCATGGATGTTGAAGAGAGAAGATTCAGAAGGGAGAAAAAAGAGATTTTGGAGAAATTGGAAAGACTCCCATTCTCACTGCTCGAAACTAAATGTGTATTGCAGATCATGTGAAACACGAGTAGCTGCAGATCTCATCTTCCCTGAATATGGCTGTACAGTGGACATATCCAGCCAAAGGCACTGTCTCAGTAGTGTGCAAGATATCATCAAGCTGGAAATAAACCCAAGATATTCCCAGTTTCTAACACCATAGACAAAAAGTCAGATACTGTGCCTAATATGCTACAGGCATGGCCACTCAAACTGAAGTCCTTTGTTCAAGTCAGCTTATTCCTGAAAATACGTGTTCAAGAAAAGATGATAATCAGACAGTTTGGTGTTCTGAAATCAGTTTCAACTGTTTAATATATGCCCATGGGAGCAGGGAAAGTTAAATCTAGAGATACTTAAGTAAGTACTATGAAATTATTAT
Organism: Tauraco erythrolophus; assembly: GCF_009769465.1. Taxonomy (NCBI): domain Eukaryota; kingdom Metazoa; phylum Chordata; class Aves; order Musophagiformes; family Musophagidae; genus Tauraco; species Tauraco erythrolophus. The sequence continues at coordinate 51,090,433 of NC_141468.1, forward strand.
ATCTTTTTCCAGGACTCTTACATTCACAGGTTTGAGTTTTCTGGTACTTCTGATTCAGGCCAGAATGAGAATCAGAAAAGGAAAATAATAATAGCAATGAGAGAAAGAGTTGTATTTAAGAAGCTGAGATGCTGAAAAGATTTTATGTAGCTTCTGCTGGCAAATTCAAGGCATTTATTACATGATTTAACCAGAATCATCTTCGACTAGGGAAAACTCTATGAAGCAATAATGTGAGCAATGGAAAACATTTGACACTGGTGGAATTATAGGAATGAACAAAGCAGAATTTGGCTTGAATTGTTTAAACACAGTGCTGCCATGGCAAGTGATTACACAGAGCACAGTGGAGTCTACAGTTAAATTCACAGTCTTCTCTCATATCAGTTGATTTTACTCAGAAAATACTGTTTTTCCAACCGTCCTTCTTGGCTTGTCCTTGCACCAGCCTTGGAGGTCCTAAGGCCTAAGGAATCCAGTGCGTCCTGGACAGGCACTGGCCACTGCCACCTTACAGGGACATGGGGAGCAACACCACACACATCATCACACAACTCACCTTCAGTGGGTCATTTGGGGGCCACATTCTCGATGACAATGGACACTTGCTTCAGGTCTTCAGGAAGGACACCCATTCTGACCTTGACCCCATCAGGGAGGATGCAAAGGCCAAGGCCCCTGAGGAACAGAGAAACCATGCAGAGAGCCATGGTCAGGGAGAGAATCAGGCGGAGCTTCATCCTGGTCTCTCCCAAGGAAAGGAATCTCAAAGCATGAGATGGCTTGGGCTGTTAACCCAAGCAGAGTTCAGGCAGTGACCACCGAGACTGAGTGGCTGCCCAACATGTCTGCTCTTGCAAAGGCTGCTGATGTGACAAGCCACAGGCTGATGTCATGCCTAGCCCTCGTGAGGCCTTTCCTAGCCACCTGGCAGGCAATGAAGGCTGAGGCAGGGCTACGGAGGACCTGTGTAGGTGGATTTTGAAGGCTGCTGCTCCCATTGCCATGCCCACCAATGAACACTGAGCCCAGCAGGGGAGCGGGACTGAGCCCTATGTTTTTTGGGCTGTGCCCTGAACTTCTCAACGAGAAGGAGCTACGCCCAGAGCTCCATCCAAACTGCGTTCAGCGCTGTGCCCCAGCTGGGCATCCATAACACTGTTCTGCCCAAGATTCTCTTGGGGGCAATTGGCAGTCCATGTTAAGAGGAAAGCAAAAAAATCACTCTTGGTTTGACAAAAATCTTATCCATTGTGAATGAGGAGTTATTAGTCTAGAATTATTCCTGGAGAGACACGAGTCCTGGAGTCCTGGGCATGCATTGGTCACTGTCACGTCACTGGGACATGGGCATTCCCCAGAGATCTCCACTGGAACACGGACACCCTGTCAGGATGTGGGCTGCTCCTCTTGGGACCCACAGAGCACCTCACAGCCTTGACTCAGCCAAGGTGGCTGTGAAGAGCAGTGTTGGAAGCCTGGCACTCTGCGCCATTGAGCAATTGCATCAGGCCCTGTAAACTGTGCCTACTACTCCTAACTCTTAGTATGTCATACTGCGGGGCAGGTGGCCATTAGATGTCGGCAAGATTTTCGTGTACCCACTTTTCCTTTAAAGGGGTCCTGGGTGCCTGGGAACTTAGATGGGACTTAGACCATTGCTGCTGCTGCTGGATGGAAGGTCTGCAATTCCACAGAGGCTGGTGTCATCTTCACCATAGGCTGCTTCCTCAGAGGCTTGAGTGAGTTTTGTACATGTACTTTGAGCTCAAGTTATGGTCAATTTGTTAAAGTGACCTGATCTGCAGAGGATCTTTGGTACTAGTTTTGTGAAAGAACTCAATCTGCAGAGGGTCCAGGTTAAAATAAAGTTTTGATTGTAACAACAACTTTTTGTGTCATTGTTCTACCAAGGATCCACAATAAATCCACCTGTCCCCATGTTGTTGGGTGACAGAAAAAACTGGCAAAGTCAGCAGGATCCTTGGGTCAGAATGATGACTGATTCCCCTGATAAATGGTATCTATTGCAAAAGCATTTTATAGAAAACAGATGGCAAGATCCTAAGTGGGATAAGGAGTGCCTAAAGGCAATAAGCCATGATCTGAAAGCTGTACGGAATTAATTCAGTAATCGAAAGGAAAAGAAACACAGAGGGAAGGAAGGGGTGTGCTGGCTGTCAGCTGCAATATGGAAAATTGAGAACTAACAGGCTGAGAAGTTAGAAGATACTAGAAAGTGGAAGAGTGAATTTTCAACAAAGGATTGAGAATTAAAGCTGAATGAAAGGCTGGCAGCAAGTCTAGGAAATGGGCACATCTCGAAAAAACAATTAGTGCCACAGGATATAGAGACACCAATAAAACACCATGAAACGCTATTACAAGGTAGCAACCTAGACCCCTTAAAGTCTGCACAGCTATGTATGATAGCAACTGGGATGGAGACATTTGGAATAGACCAGATGGGTCTGATGAGGAAGTAAGTTAAGTAAGTGACTCAATACCAAGAGTGTCCTTGATTAAACAAGAAATCACTACTGATGACCCACTTGGAGACAAACTGCAGAGACAGGATACCACTAAAGTTCGTTATTTTCATACAGATGATCTGCAAAAAGTTCAGCTAATGTGTCAAGAACAACCTAGGGAATCAATAGTTGAATGATTGTACCAACTTTGGTGTGACAGGGCAGGGAGAGTGTCTATTTGTGAAAGAAGCAGAAGATTTAGACCTAGGCCCTGGAACTTTCCTCACCCTCAGAGAAGAAGCTGCTCAGACCTTATGGACTCTATCTATCAGATGAGCAAGAGGGGTCTGTTATCAAGACTGGGATGAGGAATCATGTTGTCTTGGCAGGGCCCAGACGAATCACAGGGAGCATTGTTATAAGCAGCTGTTGTAACATTGCATTGAGCTGAAGCCCAAGGTGACGAATCTAGTCTTTGGGACATTCCTGCTACTTCCCCTGATTTGAGATCTGTTGGGAAGGGGGCCATGGAGACAGGAAAATTAGTTTTTATGCAGATACGTCAGGGGCTACCTGTGGCAATCCCCTTTCCACGAGTGCTCCAACAGACCATTTTGCAAATGCAAGAACTAAGACCTGACAATTAAGACCCTGAATGGCATCAGGTCTTAATCGTCTTGACCTAACCCAGAAGTTGAATGAGTGCTCCACAAGACCAATGGACTAATTCAATCAAACAAAACAAGACTGATATTGGATTTACCAACCAAACGGAGAGCAAGTGAGCCACATGAAATGAGGGGTGCCACACCTGTCTAGATCAGGGGTTACTCACAACTTACTTTGTGTTTATAGGTTTAGATTGGATATTAGGAAAAATTTCTTCACCTAAAAGCTTGTCAAGCATTGGAACAGGCTGCCCAGGGAAGTGGTTGAGTCACTGTCACTGGAGGAATTTATAAGATGTGTAGATGTGGCACTACCGGACATGGTTTAGTTGGTAGTGTTAGGCTAACGGTTGGACTCAATGATCTTAAGGGTCTTTTCCAGCCTAAATGATTCTATGATTCTGTGAATACAAGTACAGAAGAGTCTTTGGGTCAAATTCTGGTTTGAACTGTGTCTGTGTAAAACTGTTACTCACAAGCTCTGCCTGCAAGCTAGCTGCATTAGAAGGTCATGTTTGGCCTGTGGGAACAGGAATTTCGAGCCGTTATCATCCCCTGGAAGACTACTATGAAGCCTGCTACAAGTTCTGCTGGTGTTTTTGCAGTTCCCAAGAGACTGCATTTTTTTCAGGAGTCTGATAGAGACTTGGCTCCTGTCACCATTATAATGAGCAGTCCTTTCCTGCGTGTGGTGACTCTTGGAGCAGCTAGAATAGAAACTTTGTTAACTGCGCTGAATAGCTTCATGAATGAACACAGAGAAAAGGGTCTCTGGTACCACTTCTGTTCTGCAGTTTCTCAGAACAGTGTTGCTCTTTACAAAAGGGGAAGGTCAGAGGCAAAATGCGAGGTACTGATCAGGTTTGCAAGTTGTCACAATATCTGGGATTGTTCAAAGATGAAATTTTCTATCAGGCGCCTCTAGATAAGGAATTATCTTGTTTACTTTCATCACGCCAGATGTCACCAAAGAAATTTTGATGTTCAGTGGCTAACATGAAAGATTTACGGTGTAAAGCTGTGACAACAAAACATTTGAAGACCACAAGGGCTGCTTCAAAAACAGACATGGCTCAATAGCAGCAGCAGAGTTCATTAAGACAAAAGTTTCTGTATTATGTTAGGAAAAGACATGATAGTTTCATTAGTAATAAAAGGAAGACTCCAAAGAGTTTAAAGCTTAGTGTATTAGTGTTTATAGTACTCTTACGGAATTGATATTTAGGCCTTTTTCTTGGCTTTATCCTAGTTGCTAGGTAACAAGAGATGCCTGTGACATGCTAATCTTTAAGGATCGAGATGTAAGAAAATTATATCCAACAAAGATATATGTGAAGGATTGCTCTTTTTCAACTCCACTCTAGGAAAAAGAGGAACTGGAAGCACATACTTTTAACGGTTCTTGGAAGAACTCTATCGAGGTTACGGAGACCTCCACCGGCTTCCCTCCAATGAAATTTTAATATCACATGACTGGAAGAATAACGTTCCTTTCTCACGTTCTCTGAAAGCAACTGAAACTAGCACAAACGAAAATGACCACCCTGTTTGTTCCTCTGCAGTGAGAGCTGAGGTCCTGGTGACCTGCCGTTCTCCCAGCCACCTTTCCAACCGTAAGCACCTTGCCCCACCTGCCCACAGCGGTTCCTGCAGGCTCAATCCCTCCACTCCCTTGACCATGGAGCAGAAGGGAGCACCAAGGTCAGGCAGCATGGCTGCAGTTTTGCTCCCCAGTATCAGGCTGCCAGAGTTCAGCGTTGAGATTTACGGGTGAGTCAGGCTGCAATGGGTTTTTCTTTTTCCCCCATGCTCGGGTGGGCTGTCAGTCACCCATCAAAGCAGACGAAACAGTGGCAGAAGCAGGTTTTAATGTCATCAAGCACAAGTCATTAGCCTTAACTAGACAAGAGAAACAGCCTTCAGGGATCCATTGTTATCTCTAAAGGAGACGGAGAAAATGAAAATGTGACATGTCTCTGTGGGGTCTGTAGAGCTCCGAGTTCATTTCTTTTAATGCCTTAGGAAAGGAAAACAAAGATGAATTTCAGCTTTTAGTGCTTTGCTACTAAGATTAATGCTTTGTAGCACTCATAACAACTATATTGTTCTTGTAACAATAAGAATTATTATCTAATGTTTTTCGTATTGTGCTTCACTTGTGCTCACAGCTTTGGTGTATCTGTCACACACCTGCTTGGTTGGAACAAGGATAATGAATGGTTTACTTGACAAATTCCAACTTTCTGCTGGCAAAGAACAAATGCCTTTCTCAGGTAAAAGGCTCAGCACAGCATTTTGAGGGCTAGCTCTTCTGTCGATTGCTGGGACTCGATTCTGCCTCTTGTTCACGTGGTTCACAAAGGTTTCTACAAAGAAAGGCAATTTGATTTCAGTGGACATTTCATCACTCACCTTGCAAAGAGACATCGGCAAAGGCACCAGACTAAGGCCATCTCTGAACAGTTTCTTGAAAATATTGAAATGTGAACTCCGTTGTGTCCTTGTAATTGGTTACAGAAGTCACGTTTGCCATTTGTGTTCCACAGACAGAGCAGTGTAACTCTAAAAATTACACTATGGTTACAAAGATTTTTCTAATTCAGATAAAAAGAACTTGATCATTATGTTTTAGAACATCCTGTATGTGAGGATTCATGCCCATTTACAAGTAAACTAAGGAAATGGGGCAGGGGAGACTGAAGCCACATCTTTTATATTTGTATTTACATAATATTGCAGAGAACTTTAGCTAAATACCTAGAGGATGTAACTTATAAAGTGCCAGGGCACATTAAGTTGGGTATTGCAATGCCTGTGCTGTGTTTTACATGCCTGGTTCCCAGAGAGAAATCCCAAACCCTGAGTTAGGTATTTACCTCTCCTAACCAGCTGACACTCATCAAGAGGAATCCCAGCTCTGATTAGGCACTGACATAAATACAACCAGTCAGAAATTACACAGAAATGTCTCAACTCACTCCCTTTTCAGAAGTTCAGTTCCCACCTCAGAGCTAACAGCAAGCACCTCCAGACCCTTGGGATCTGGAGCCCACATCTTTTCTCCTACAGCTCTCTCAAAGAGCTGGGGGAAGAATTACTCCTTTTGTCTGTCTCCCTGCAGGAGTGTCATATGGAGATCCCTCATCCTACAGGCTCTCACCTAGGAGACATTGGTCTCTCCTACTCCACCACAGCCAAAACCACACCACTCCCCTCAGCTCCTTTTTCTCCTCTAGACCCCCAAAAGGTTCATTTAAAACATGAAAACAGCTGTGCCACTTGTGCTCTCAGGGAGGTGCAGTCAGGGCACTGCTGGAGCTGTATCTCCAAGGCTGGACAGTCCAGATGCCTGGAGAAGAAAGTGGGTGTAGGGCCTTTCCTGCCAAGGATGCTGGAGACAGCCCTGTGGGGACCAAAGGACCTTTGAAGTCACAAAACCCAAGGGCTTTAACCCAGGTCACTTGACCTCCCAACAGCAGGATGGCAGTCTGGGGTTTTAATTAACATCCTCCTGCACTCTAACCAGTCAGAGGGTAACCACTGAATTTGGCTTTTTGTTTTGCATCTGATAGGTACTACTGGCAGGTCTGGGATGATTTATTCAGGTTGTCATAAAATCTAAGTACTGCAAGAAATTAGGAGTACCTCTTTATTGCTTCCAAGTCAGGCTAAAAATACACAAAATCTTCCCAGTTTATAAAAAATTATTGCAGGTTTTTCATTTCTTCCAAGCTTAACATAAAAGGAAACTCAGTATAAAATCTCTTATGCGCATCATTTTATACTGCATCGTTAAAAAAGCCTGAGCAGATTCTGCTCTATTTGAATTATACGGCATTTTAATGCATATTTTGTCCAAGTAGATAGATGAATAAATATACACAAAGTGAATCACGCATGCACAAGCCACTACTTTTTTCTAGTCATAAATATATCTTCCTTCTGGGGTTATTATTTTCTTTTATATAAATCTAGTCCCCAAATATATACAAATTTTCTTTAGGTAATCAGAATGACATGGAGTGAAATCCTGAATGATTTAACAAACTGCACCGAGCCATTCAGTCTGATTCTCCATTGTACATTGCAAACGATGAAAAATGAAGGTGAGTGAAATCAAAGCCTGAGTTCTTCATGCTTGGCTTGCGGAGAATGATTGTTCAAAGTGAAAAGTCAAAGATATCGGGCTTTTGGCAGAATGAGGAACATGGAAAGGATTTTGCCCGTTAAGCCCATTATGATATTGGTAAACATATGCAATCTCCATGACTGCAGCTGCTGATTGGATGGGAGTTGCAATGAACAATGAAGATGTCATTTTGCATTATCTGAATCTGCAAGAAATTGTTCATTGAAGGGTCTGGGACTTTATAAGTATAGAGTAGGAGAAGGTATACTCCTGTAATGTTTCAAGACATGACTTATGCGCCTCATTTCTCTTGTTTCATTCTGCAGTGAATGAAGATCTGCAATATGTTGAAGTAAAACAGCCACTGTAATGCTTTAAATTTATAAATATGCACACTTACCTATGTATCTGCCCAGCTATATGAGTATGTCTGTCTATCTAGAAGTATCTATCCATGCATAGATAGATAGCCACAAAATTTACAGGATGGCATGTACACGTGTCTATCACCAGGCAGGCCTGAACCACACACATCTTCTCAAACATTCAGAGTAAACATCAGAAACCTCGTAGCCTGGAATCTATGGGAATACTCATCATTTCAAGCTTACCCTGTCTCGTGGTTTAGTTCAGTCAGCAGCTCAGCCACCACGAGGTCACTCGCTCACTCCTCCCCCTCAGTGAGGTGGAGAGGAGAAAAATGTAACCAAAGGACTGAGGGTTGAGATAAGAACAGAGAGGGATCACCCTCCAACCACGGCCCTGGGCAAAACAGACTCAGTTTGAGAACAAGTCGATTTAATTTGTTAACGGCTCATTCAGACAAGATGACAAGAAACAAAGCCAGATCTCAAATAACACTTTTCCCCCACCCCTCCCTTCTTCCCGGCTCTACCTCCTCGATCAGTGGCACAGGGGGACAGGAAAAGGAGGGGTTGCAGCTCAGTTCATCACATGTTATTTCTGACGTTCGTTTCTTAAAGGAGGAAGACTCCTTACACTCTTTACCCCTGCTCCAGTGGATCCCCTCCTCATGGAACAGTCCACAGACTTCTCCAGCATGAGTCTTTCCCACAGGATACAATCCTTTCCCGTCAGATTACTCCAGTGCGGGCTTCTTCCCCACAGAGTCACGGCTTCTTAGGGAGCTGCCACCCGCTCCAACGTGGGGTTCTCCACAGGATTCAGATGCCTCTCCGTCTCATCGTCAGCCTCCAGCAGCTCACGGAGACCATTTTCTATGGCTTCCTTCAGGCACAGGCATCTCTGCTCCAGCATGGGGTTCTCCACGGGCTGCGGGTGGATCTCTGCTCCACTGTTAATCTCCACGGGCTGCAAGGGGGCTGCTGCCGTCTCACCACGGGCTGCAGGGGAACCTCAGCTCCGGCACACCTCCTCCCGCTCCATCTTCACTGTCCTTGGTGTCTGTGTGGCTCTTTCTCCCTTTTATTGTTGTTAATAATTATTCATGTTATCTGGTGCAAAAACTCACAGTGATACTAACCCTAGATTGACCTGCTTCTGTCTTACCTTCATCTGGCAAGAGACTGGGCAGTTCTTACCCTAATGAAGCTGTTATGTAATTCTGTATTTCTCACACATTTATAGGAGCCCAGTGGTGCCAGCTGATGGCATCATTCTATGGGCCTGCTGAACCAACTTACTCAAATCCACATTCATGGTAGTTACTACTAAAAATGAAGTAATTCAGCTTCTGTTTTTTAATAATTAAGACACTTTCTGCACTCTTTTTCCTGGGTTTAAATTTTGTTTCTCAGTTTTGGACTTTCATGAGGATTCAATATTTGTCCTTGCTTTTCCTCCCGACCAGAGTAAATGACAGTGATAAATTGGCTTTAAGGGCTGCTCTTAAAATCTTACATCTCCTTTTCTGGGCCTAGCAGGGTCCCAGTGTAGCTTAGGCTGTCACGATGGAGTTGCAATGGGGAAATAAAGACATTTTATAGAAGGCAGTGTTTCCCAAAGCAGCTCAGGAGTCAGCTGGTGAGCATTATGCTGATGAACATGCTGAGTGATGTTTACCCAGGAGGAGCTCCCTTAGGCACGGTTAGTTCCTGCATTGTAGATTAGTGGATCATGGCAGAAATGCTGGGTGATACACTTTAATCAATGTCAATAATTTAAAATTACTTGAAGGGACTAGATTCTTTCCTGAATGAATTGGGAAAGGTTTTTGCTGTGACCTGGAATTCTTTCATACAACCATAAGCCACCTTCTTTGTGACCTGGAAACATCCTCTATCATAGTGGCTTTTCAGAAGATGGGGTCATTCACGATGCACTCGGTACCGTTAAAGGCACCTAATCAGTCCTAAGTGGCCAGCTGCATGCCAAAACATGAGCTGCACAATGCCTTGATTGTGACCTGGAAACTTATGTCAATCATCATGGAGGTTTTTGCTGATTGGCACTAAAGAAATCTCAGTCATCTGCTCTGCCACACTCAGTTGGGCTGCTCAGTCAGCTCTCCGATCGTTAGTTCAAATGGGAAAGAAAGGACAGCAAAAGCAGTTAAACTTTGATCATGTGGTTGCGACCAGAAGAACTGAAAATGTTTTTATTTTGCAGACAGCATTTGTTTTGCATGCTTTGGTGGCCCTTTGGTCTCAGAAGATAGGGCTGTAGCAGAGAGACATCAGATGACCGTGTACTGTTACACCAGAGGAAACACACAATTTTTATGTACCCTCTCAAAAAAATAAAATCCTACTCAAAAAGCCTTATGCAAGCACAGGACTTGGAGCTACAACCGAGACCATCACAAGGAAAGTCACACCCACCATTTGCTGCAACTAAAGCAAAGCCAGGTCTATGACTACCAGACCTCATCTTTACAGACCTCCCTCCTCCTTGTATACCTTTCTATCCATCGTGTCCCTTCGCTGTACCTCCCCACTGTCCCCTTTTCGCAGTCTGACTCTTGAGGATTTTCCACCAATCTCTCTCCTCAATTTCAACTTCGATGCAGTATTCCGTAATAACTCAGTTCCTCTCTTGGGTGACCCGACAATAGCAAACACAGAGACACCAGACTTGTGAATCATTGTGGAGACGTGCGGAGTGCTATATATCTGCTCTGCTAATCTACTTCTTTCTAAAAGCAGGCTGAGATAGTGATACTAATAAGGATTCGAACATCTGAATCATTTGAAGATTAGAAGCTGTGCATAATGCAGTGTTCCGCTCTGAAGAAAGACAGAGGGAATCGCAGGGTTATGTCCTGACATGCACATTCACACCCACAGGTCACACATCTCATTGGTCTAATTTCAGATTTAAGAGATTAAAAGGGCGGTCTTTAGCTCAAGAGATGCAAAATCAGCCTCTCTTTCTAATACCTGCATAAGGTATTGCAAAAATGAGTGAGTATAGCTGAGATGGAGGAGCTTTTCTTCTAAGATAATATGCTTGTGTTATTGTTTTTCAAGGATTCAAGACAAATTGCCAACTTGACTTCTTAAGCACCTCGTAATAACAAATCAGCATTCATACAGGATACTGGACAAAATACAATTCAGCAAGGAACCAGAGGGTTTTTCCTGTTCCTAAGGGGAAAATTATTTTAAACATTCTGGAAAGTACTTTTACCTTTTCGTTTTCATTTGTTTTGACTGATTTTGAGGCTTTCATTCTCCTAATGATGACCAGAGGCAAAAGCAAATGACAGAAGATTCTCATGTCAAGCACAGCAGGTTCTGCTGGTCACAGAAGAGAAACTTAATTAAAGTCCTGTCACTAGGATGGTGCAGTTATTTGTCACACAGGAGAGATTCTTCTACATAAAAATATTTGTACAGCCCATTGGTGGAAGTTCAGGGACAAACACTCAGCTCTGCATTTGCAGGCAGTTTTCACAGCAAGTGTTGAAGTCAGTTCATTCTGAAATTTGAATTCACCAATCAATGAAGTAACAAATTTAAGTCAGACTATTATTCCCAGTGGAGAGAAATTTCTGGCTTGAAGAAGATAAATATTATAAATCCAAGATAATCTGATCCTGGAAATATTTTTATAACATACCTGTGAGGCTTTTAACTCAGGTTATCATTTTCTGATGAAAAATGAGATAGTTCCATCTCTCTGAAGTGTGAATTTTAAATTGATTCTTGAATTTAAGTAATCCCACAACTAGGTTTAATTCTTCTTTGAATTATAAAAGTTTATTCCCAGCAATGTATTTGACATCAATTTTGAATAGCAAGTTCAGAACCTGGAATAGTCAAAAGTTTCTGCCTTTGGAGCAGTGGAATACTGCATTTCTAGAACTGCATATTAAGTCTGTGTAATACATTGTTCTAGTTACCATGACTACCTCTAATAAATGTTTGTATACCTCAGCAGTGTCTACATCCAGTTAGAAACCCTTTATTGACATTTGCTTCCTGCTGCATTTGGCACAATAAACTGAAGCCAGGAACAATAATGATTTTAAAGGAAACAGATATCGCGTGTTCACACTTTCAGACCAGTTTTTTCAAAATCCCAGGTGGTTAGAGTAGCACATACACAATTAGAGCACACACAATGATTTCAGTCATTTAGGGAGCAGCCAGTAGGAGGGCTGATGCCTGACTTGTGCATACAACCACATGCTCAGGCAAGCTTTAGCACCCAGCTCGGTAGTGTTAGTTGTATTAAAGTACGGATTCCTATGCAACCTGGAGCACAAAAGGTTTTATAAGTCTTCCTTCACCTCTAATTATCTTGCTTGAAAATATCACAAGCAATGGATACAAGTTGAGACTGGACTTTTAGGAGATACTTCTTCACAAGAAGGGTAGTGCAGCACTGAAGTGAGGCTGCCCAGAAGAGCATGATCTCTCCATCCTTGGAGGTTTTCAGGACTTGGCTAGACAAAGTCATGGCTGACGTGATCTGATGGTGGCAACAGACAACCCTTTCGCATTGGAGGCAGTGCACACTGACCAGCAAAATCTCTTCTAAGCAGCAATTTAATGACTTCTGTCCATTTTTTAAAGTTATAAGACTTTATTACATGAACTGGATGCTTTAAGTTTAATATTCCCATACATTCATATAGCTGTATACATCCCCACATATGCTTACACATACAGAAATTGCAAATACACATACAACCTGTACTTTTAAGAACACTAAATATGCATACATTTTCATTCACACCTCTGCAGACAAATAATTCCAAAACAGGACTTCTAAATATCCGCTTGGCATATGTATGTGTATTATTTTTGCTCAGATTGTGGTTGTGGCCTCTGTTGGGGTTTGCAAGATGATTCAGGGAAGGGAGGGCTGCAAAACGTAGGGTGCAGCTGTCAGCAGCAGCGCAGGTCCTCCAGGGTGGAGGCGTGAGCGTGAACAGCTGCTGCAGACATTTTAGCTGATTCTTACTCTCCTGCCCAGGAGGAACTAAACATCTGCTGGCTCAGGAAATGTCACAAAGATAAGATAAAAGTGTATCACATTTTCTAGGGCTTTGAGAGGTACTGATGTTATCTGCCTCTTGTAGTGAAAAACTTCTGAGTTTAAGGTTAGATGTATAGGTTTATCAGCATTGGGCTCCAAGCCTCCATAAGAGTAGGCTGGTTTTGACAACTAGACCAGGCTGTGAGGAGCAGCTCCTTCAAAGAGGAGCAGCTCTTTTGAGCAACCTCAATAAATCTTTGGGTATGTGGAATGCAACGAGAAGGGGAGCACGCCTCTGTGGAACAAGGCCAATCTTCCATTAAGTGAATTTTGCTATGCTGGACTGATGCTAATTTGCAGTGTACATTTTGATGGGAAGAAACCATCATTTTAATTGAAGAGTTGGTTTCACTCTAAGTCTCTCAGGCACTGCAATGCCACTTGCAGAAAATCTAAGGTTTAGGCCACAACTTCTTGTTCTTTAGTCAAAAGCAAATACTTTTAGAAGTTTGCTAAAGTCTACTTTAAGCACATAGAACAGGCATCTTCTCTGCTTTCAGAAATATCTACTAGCCTCAAAAGACACTTACATTGTAGATTTAATCACCTGTGTATAAAGTTTACAGAAAAGGAAACAAATCCTGCAGATCTGATATGTTTAGCACACTCACTAGCCACAAGACTGATGGCCAATGTGTCTCTTTAAGGATCTGTTTCAGGGTTTCTTTATGTCAAAATCTTCCAGCAGCCAAGTAAGCAAAAGCGGCAATGCAGTATAAAAACTGTTCAAACACTGAGTAGCATTTACTTTTGTAACTGAACTGCAGAACTGGATGGAAAGATATTATTAATATATTTGCAAACCTCAAAATTTACTTAATATTAGTGTCATTGTTCTAAATACTATTTGCTCCCATCTCCAAATCCTTCCTCAGAAATCCTTCTGTTTCCTGTCCTTTATTCTCAGCCAAAACACCCTTGCAAAAGTGAGCTTGGCCTCTCTGATGCACACCAAATCACACACCTTTTCATTCACCTCTCCCTGATCCCTGATATTTCTGGCTCAGTGCAGGTCTTCCTCTTTCCCAGACCTCAGTTTTCCAATACATCCCACCTACCTCAGCTGTTTTTTGGCAGAAGGGGGACAGTGGGAACTGGCAGCTGGCAAGCAGCAGCTCCCAGCAGATGCACAGCATAGGGAAGGAAGGAAATTCTGCAGCAAATGGTGCAGATGGAGCCTGACCCTATTGTGTTCAATTGGCCCTGCCATTCAATGAACAAATCCTTTCCTTAGCCCTGAGCAGCTCTTTCTGTGGCTGCTGCAAGCCCAAGGCTAGTCAAAAACTCATTACACAACTGGACACTACGAGTTTGCTTTCTTAAATGTCGGACTTGACACAGGTTTAGTCTGTCAGGAGGAACAATAGCTTCTGCACATATGAAGAAGTAACCCTTAGAAACAGTAAAATAATGGGAAATTGCTAAGAGTTACTTTAATAAAGTGTTAGGTAGGAGGCATTCCTGATGAAAATGCCTAAACATCTTCTTCTTCCTTTTTTTTTTTTAATAAACACAGGTATCTCATTGATACAGATTCCTGGTAAGCAAGGCACACAAGCACAGATTACACATAATATGCAACAAGCTGTGTTAGCAAGCAAAAACCAAACCAAAAAGTCTAAAATCTGTCTTCAAAAAACATCAGAAGAGCTCTTTTATATTAAATCATAGTGTTAAGCCATCATAAGATTCCCTCTACAACAATTTATTAAATGGTGTTTTCTGTTCAGCCTTAACCTTCAACTTCCTGTTTACTTGGAATTGTAGTACGTGGTTTATTTTCAGTCTTGTGTTTGTTTTCTTTTCTTCTTTTTTTTTTTCCAAATTATTTCAATGACTTGTAAAAGCTGATAGAGAAGTTCATTCCAAGAACGAAGTTAATGAAGGCAGCAGATCTCAATTCCATAGAGTTAGAAAACTGTATCCATGGAAACAAAAAGAGAAGTAAAACCTGAGATTCCCCTTTTTTTTTCTGCTGTATGAGGCGACAAGAAATAATCAGTGTAGTGATATCTGAGGACAAATATTTTGTTGTAGCAACTCCAAGACATGAGGTGCCAGGAAACCAGCATCAGACAAGCTCCAAATGATGGCATATACTAAAAGGTAACACCTGCCATTTCCCCAACTACTGTGTCCTGGCATGCAGGTTCGTGATGAGCATCCCGAAGCTATTGGTCTGTGAGTTTGTATCGATTTTGTAGCTATGGGTTCTGTATAAAAACAGAAATTAGTTTTAGTACCTTCTCATGGAAATATGTCATGACAGCCCTTTAAACCATGAGTCAATGCATTACCATAACTTTAATGTTGCTGATGTCCCAAACATGGTTTGGGAAATTATCTCCCTCATGCAGCTACTTATATTTTATATGTTATTGTAATCTAGAAGGTTACAGCACATTTTGTGATGATATGTCAGCAAGCTTGATCTGGGGTGGCTTTTTTCTCCAACTATGTTTTTTATCTTCCCGGATTTTTTCATTTTCTATTAAGAACTGTGTGCACATACTAGTTCTCTCTGTCAGGATAATGTTGTATTTGTAGTACATATTTTTTAAATCTTTATTTAAAGAAACACCATCCTAGCAGAATAACTCCCCTCTCTTATTTCCCCCTGACATGATTTCCAACAGCTTTTTAACATTTTCCTTACTCTGCGTTTAGAAACATGGGCCTTCCATCCTTTTACTTTCCCAGAGAATATAGACCTGCTTCTCCTACTCTTTTCTAATAGTTTTTTTCTTTCTGTATTGCTCTTCGAGCAATGTATTGAATCTTTTCCGTTTCCTCAGGTATAAGTTCACCACCTCTACTTTAATAACTTGTGGCAGCCCTTTCATTTTAAACATGTGAAAGTTTATATCCATTTGGGAAATTTGGAGGAACAATTTAGTAAACATAGTCACAGCTATGAAACATGAGTCATGTTGAAGTAAAATACACACACCCATCCCACACACGCATACGCATACTGGAAGAGAGCAGTTTGATTTAATATTAGTGACCAAAAGATAAGCCTCATCACCTACTCCAGGTAGGGTTTTGCTCTCAAAACCTTCAGTTGTTCCAAACTGAGACAGCAGGGGCGAAAAGCCCAAACTATATTTTGACTAATAGCAAGAAACTAAATGCTCAGACTCAACAAGACTACTACAGTGCTACTGGTTTTCTCTTTTATTTTTTCAGCTAGTCAACACAGTCCAGCCATTCCTTCCTTCCTTCAGCTATCTTGGTACCTCCTATAACAGCAACCCTGCTCGCTTAAAATGCAGACCCCTTTTATCCAGCTGTACTCCCTGACTGCCACCCTGGCAGTGACTTGAAGCCTGACTCTATCTGAAAATAATCTGAATGACTAGATGAAGTACAAGTCCAGCAAATGGTCAGCACACGAACATCAGTAAGGTCTTCTCTGATTTAAAAATCAGCCTTTTCTCAGTCATCTGCCCAACTGACTAGGACTGAGCAGGAGATACCGAGCTGTAGCAAAAGTGATGGTAATTTTCCATTAAATTATGCTGGGTAGCTTGCACTAACTTAGTTCGAAAAATGCCCTGTTACTTCATCCTAGTCTGAAAAAATCCCTAAAGCTGAGTCTAGAATTGGCAAGGCTTCAGAAGCATCTTCTAAGTGCACCAAAAAAAACTGTCTACCCCATGGCAGTGATTAATTTCCTTTGCATAGACTTCAACATACACCTTCTGAAAGAAACAAATGAGACAGACACTTATGCTGTAGCAAGAGCATATCTGGCTAAAAATGCTCCATAATCATACATTTTTCAACTCTGAGTGACTTCATCTCTTAGATATCTTTAGGATCTCTTCTACCGGAAGGCTGATATCTGTCCTTTAGTGGAGATTATCCAAACACTTCTTCACTCTATTTGAACATACTTCATTTCTAACCTCAGAGGGTCATCGCCGTTATTTCAGTGTCAGAGATATCCCGAGTGGGTGCTAAACCACATTTTGCTTCCCAAACTGGAAGCAGCATTAGTTCTGCTACTGCAATGCTCCCCTTGGGCTGATTAGCCATGATTCAGGGACACAACTCTGTGCTAACAGCTGTGCTGATGCCAGGGTCCCCAGATCACTCACATGCAGAGCTAGCTCATGTACCTGTGCCGTCTAGACAAATCCTTAGTGTAGGTTTTTCACTCGCACTCCATAGAAAACTTTTTAGAAGTCCAGGATTATGAAGTCCTTGGCTTCCCTTTAAAATTCTTTCTGGCAATTCCTCCAATTAGTCATGTGTGACTTCATATTTAATAGCTATAATGAAATCATAATTTATCCTGTAGTTTAACTGCGATGTACATGAACAGCTTTGCTTTCTCTAATAGCATAGCTACTCAAGTCAATAGTTTCCTGGCTATTCCATAGAAGGGATTCACATGGTAAAAGCAAGATTGACTTCTGGAAAGTGCTGAAACATCCCTCATTCCACAGGATGATTAAAGTATTTGAACTAGTTTCTTTGCCTGGGGACAACAAGAAGAAGTCTTCCTGGAACAAGAGTTTCATTATTCCTCCTAATGTTTGCTTTTTTCAGCTTGCTTCTGGTAGCATATCAATTTCTTTGAGTAATTCTGCCTTCTATGGAGGAAAAAATCTTTCCTGTATCTACTTCTTTTCTTTACCTTGTATGGTGAAAATCACTGTAATGTTTCAGCAATGTCTTTACAAACAAAATGCCACCTTTCCAAAGTCTGATAGCCTCTTTCAGATGTTTCCTGTTTTTCCTATAATAAAAATGAGTGATTTGTTATTGGTTTCTGTGCAGTCTTGCTTTCTGTTAGTATCACCTGGTTTACAGCTATGCCACCATGTCACTCCTAAGGTGACACTCTGCTCTGGCTGCCTGCTGGAAGGAGAGACTGGTGTTGCTTAAGAAGTGCAAACAGACCACACACATGGAGTACAGAAGGCCAAACACACTGCAAACCTGACTGTGACTACTCAGGGAAGTTCCTTCAGAGCAAAGTGAGCGGAGCCATGACTCAAAGCAATACCCAAAACGTTAACCTCTAGATCATTCTTTCATTGTGCTATTGCTTTTTATTTTTTTGCCATTTTTCTATCTTTAAAGTCATTCCAGACAAGTTCCAATGTTTCCCTTCGTCCTTTGACATTTGGGCCCTAAATCATGATTACAGCAATCTGAAAAGCAACTTTCAAATCTATCATTCTTGATAATTTTCAGCAAAGGTACAGAGCACATAGAACATGCAGTAAATACAAGAAGAGATGAATATTCTTGGGCTTTATTCTTGCCTTTTTTTTTTCTTTTTAATATTGCTAGCTTTCTAAAATTCATCTCAATTACTCATCTATCTCTTCCCCGGCTGCTGGAAATGTGTCCTCTCTTAATTTTTTCTCTCCTTGGCCAGTTCGCCTGCTTTTGGAATTCTCTTTCATCTTTGTTTCCCCGTCCTTGAACAAAAGATTTAACACTATGATGTTAAAGATTTGCTTAGGCGTGATTATCCACTGTAATCTTGGTTTACTGGGATACTCTTGATCAAGGTCCATATTTTAACTTTCTGGTTGACTTTCCTAATATTCCTTTATATATCTAATCATTTAGAAACAATTCATCATGATGAAAAATGTGTCAGTTAAAATGACGCTTACTTCCTAGTTTGTCATAAGCTCTTTATTTTGAGACTTTGCATCTTTCACTTTTCAGTCTGCCATTTTTCTGCATTTTCTTTGCTAGCTATAAAGACATTATCTGGGAAGTTGTTTCTCTGGCAGGCAAGGAGTAGAATATTAAAGTATAAGAACTGATGCACTTCAGTTGATCAAAAGTCTATCTAGCTCAATCTACCAATCTTGACAATGGCTAGCAAAAGTTGTTTAAGGAATAGCAGAAGTATACGCAATTAATTCAGTGATCTTTCCCCAGGGTATCCAACTTGCTTCTGACAGCCATCTTAAGGACTTCCTCAGCCAGAGGTTCCATCCAAAATAGTTGGCAAGGGCTGTTTTTGCAAGAATTTGTCTGATGCCTTTTTGAACACATGTAAATTTTTGGCTTCTGGAATATGCTGTGGCAATGAGCTCCTCTATGTATGTATGTGCTGCATGAAAACAATTCCTTTTTTGTGTGTGTTTCAAAGCCAATCACTTCATTGGGTATGCTTTCGTTTCCAAATTGCTACAAATAGTGAATCATGGTTCAAATTTTTTCTTCCCTTCACCATATATGATATTAGAACTTCTTCCATAGGCTCCAGTTCTATTTTTAAGCTCAAATCCTCATCTATTTAATCTTTCTTTATCTGGAAGGAGGTGAATAATCTTTTCCAAAAGGCATCCAGGAACACCTTGAGCAGACCTGCAGAGTATTTGATTTGGGAACCAACGCCTAGGTTCCAAGCACAGCCCCTCAGTTGTAAGACAGGTGGTGTTCTGCATCACTCTCCAGCCATCTGTGTGGCTCACTTTTGGACTTACTGCAATGTCTCTAGAGTCTGAAAAGTGCGGGGTCACTTTGCAGCTTACTCTACCAGAGGAGACATACAGCTGTAAACTGTGCATCAGAGCCGTCTAGCGAAAACGTATAAAGGCAGAGCACAGCACAGCACGGCAAGATCCTTCAGATTCAGCACATCTGGAGCTGAACTGAGCTTTTGGGACATGCAGGTAAGCAGCCAGGCAAGCACCTACTCAGTACTCAGCCATCTCTCTGTTACCACATTGCTTAAGAAAATGTGTAATTACTCCAGCAAGCAGTTTTACATGATACGTAGGCAGACTGTCTGTGCTACACTTTAACAGCCTCTAGCTATAAATAACATTATTAGGAAAGCACATTGCCTTAGATGGAGAGAACAGAGATAATCACCTTTCTGACTGTCTAGAAATATATTTAGATTTCATGTTTAAAGATTAAAAACAGACTCAACAAATGCATTCAGTTTTAGACATTGGGTTAAGCTTCTTACCCAAACGATACAATCAACGAAATAATGCCAAGAGTTTATGAAAAGTTTTAAAACTCATTAAAATGCTGTTCAAATATCTGAGACCTTAAAAGGCTCTTGAATTGAAAGGTGAAAATTAGGCCTGTGACAGACTTGTTCCAGGAGGTAAAACACAGGTGGCTGACACAGCTACTCCCCAGCTGCGTACACGTACCACCCTCTCGCTGGACACTCCTGCCCTGAACCTAGGACAGCTGAACCACCACAGATTTCAGCATGGGTTTCCACCCAGTATCAAGGCTGGTTTAGCTAAAATGCCAGTCTGAAAATTCTGCCTGATTTTGAGGGGGTATTCTGTGTGACTCTCTGTCATGATGGAGAAGTTATGGGCTAAAACTGTGTCCCTGCTGTCCCTGACACAGGATCAGATGATGGGGCTACTTGGCGTGTCCTGCACCATCCTCTTCCTGGAGCACAATAGAAAAGCAGTGGCTGCTGCAACCTATCGTTCGTGTCTTTCTTGCTCTCATGCCTTCAATTCCTTCTTCTTTACATGGTGGGAAGAAAGACTCTAAGCCCTGTGCCTCCATTTCTGCTGTTGTGCTACTGTGCCCATTCCCCACTTCAAGCACCACCGGCCCATAGACATGCTGATCTGCCGAAAAGGCCAAGTCTCCCACCTGGCAGAGCCTAACCTGGAAAGCCTGAGAGCCATTTGTCCAGTGAGCATCCCTCCGGGAAGCTGTGTAACCACACGGCATGCAGCTCCCTATGGGCAGACACTTTAGCATACCTTCTGATCCAAGAAAGTGGCTATAACTTTGTGACAAGCTAAATGAGCAAGTTTTCACTGAAGCCGGATTAACCCAGCCACCCTGCTCTCCTGCAGCGTGTGGACGTTGATGCCACAGCTTTCACGAGCATTGTTAGGATGCACAGAAAGGTCCTCACTGGGTGTCTGTGGTGGACACCGTTGGGACCATTAAAGCCCTTTATACCGTTTCTTTCAGTTTTGTCCCTTGAAGGTCCAAGCAGCCTCAGAAACAGCAGCGCTGCTCTGAATCCTGCCAGCCTGACCTGTAACCAGGTGTAACCAACAGCAGGAGGTCAGGTGGAATTTCATGAAGCGGATATGCATATCTCTGTGGAAAAAATTATTTGGCCAGACTTATCGAACTAGTGAACTACGTATCAAACTAGGCCAACTAGGTTGGACTTCCACTTTCTGTTTGTAGAGATGCAAAATAAATACATGTTTACTCTGAATCACAGCACCTTAGCAAATGAGCAGAGGACATAACTAGCCTGCAGCCCATACAGGATATTAATTCACACATGATACCTGCTCCAAACACTCCTTGCTATAAATTTTGGTTTGGTTGTTTTCTTGACAGAAGGGCAATCCCACACCCAGGCACTCCCCGTATGTTCTCAGCAAAGTTGTAAAATGAGCTCTCTGAGTCAGGAGTTAAACATTGTGGGTAAATACACCTGATAACAACCCACAGCCTCCCCAAAGGCTTATGTTCTACAAGGATATCTTGTGTGGGACTTCATTGGCATGCATGGACTTGCGTGAGTGCCAAATCCAGAAGATATCTCGCACGCGGGATAAATTATTTTTAAAGTTTATGAAGAGTATAAATAAGGTAAAAAAATCTCTATTTTTGTCTTCATCATTTGGTTCACCTGAAATCAAATATTTGTACCTCTTGTTGATTATAACATACTTGCCTCTGCTCATCATGTGTTCACCTATCCAGAACGACTGGTCCTTGATCTTCATGCCTTTCCAAACTTCATAGTAACTGGCTTATTATGCTTGTACGTCTCAATTATTTCTCAAGAAGGAGAGAATGACCACAAATAAAGATGCGTCTAAACATAGAAAAACCAAGACTAAAAAACACCTTTATGTTAATGATTATAACACATGTATACAATATTAATTGAGTAGCTGAGAATACATGTGACATCCAAGTTAAAAACAGGTTCATTATAAGGCAGGCAGTAAACAGACAGCTGGCTTCTAAAGGATATTCTACTTCCTGCTGCTTTCCTCATACGTAATGTTTATTTTACATTTCAGCGGGCTTATGCAAACTGGACAGCTCTACAAACTTCTGATTAGAGTGTTTAGCTTTCTGATGAATGAGTGGTACAAATCCTTCTTTGTGACAAAACTCAGAAGTCAAACATATTGCAGACCCTTTCATAGAGATTTGGCCCCTTAATTCGAACTGTATCAGCTCAAGGTCCTGGTGTGATGGTGAAGAAAGAACCATCACCATTGCTTATGCACAACATTCAGTCAGTGGATAATATTTCACATCTGCAATTTTTTGTTTGTTTGATTCTCAAAACATCCACTTTTGCAATTGCTAAACAAGGAAATTAGAAGCTTCATGATAAGATCTTTCTTTGGTTAAACCAGTGTCTCTCCAGATGATGAGGCTGTTACTACACGCTTTGATCAAACACAGTGTATTTAAAGCACAGTGAGTTACACAGTCTTTTTGCATAGGCATTTTTTATAGAATTTTTTTAGATTAGTTTTAGTTGCTATTAATTCCCATGAATATTCCTGATCTTATCTCCTTTCCCATTAGGGGCATGACCCAGCTCTTAGCAAAATAGATGGGAAACTTTCTATTAATTTCAATGGGAACTAAAGTGATCCCTAAAGATCAATTAGCAGATCATTGTTTAGTTATGTGCAAAGCTCTTCTAGGGAATGGATTTTACAACTATTTTGTAAAAGAGCCATCCAGAAACTGGAAGTTTGTTTCCTGTGATTCATGGCCCCATCAGGTAATGCAGTAGAATGCATTATGAGTGCTAATGTGAGCACCAATATCTAGACAAATATCTCGTTTATTCACTGCCCTCAGGGCTCGTGAAAAGAACACCCCATAAATTCTCAATAAGTGCCTAAAATAAGTGTCACTGAGACAAAGTGGATCACAGCAGAAAACAAACAAGGTATCATATTCTGAGATCTTTTTAGTAGTGTTTAATTATTATGTCTGAAAAGAGTACTGTTCTACTTTTGGAAGCAAATATTTTTCTACAAGTGACATTTACATAGATCATAAATATGATCATCCCAATTATAGTAGATGTGGGGAAATCAATGCAGGAAAAAGGTTGCCTCATTGTTTTGTACTGTCTCCCAGCTTAAAGAGTTAAAAACAGATTCCAATTTCCAGATGATCCACCTTCGTCCAGAATCAAATACCAACACTTCTTGCTTTTTTTTGTTAAATCAGTAATGTATCTAAATAGCATTTTGAAGAAATACTAGCTAGAGATGTGGAAAAAAAATGAAGAAATCAAACAAACTGCAACATGCGTTTTCTATGCCAGGCTATCCAGATATCTTTCCATGATAAGTATCTTTCAGGGTGAATGAAAAGTGGGTAAATTATTTGAGGAGTATCACTGTGAAATTATTAATTAAACAGAGAGGTTTATTGCAAATATAGGTGAATAATGAAGAGAGGACAATGGGTAATGTTGAAAGAAGAACTTCTGACCAGAGAAAGACTAGCAAAAGAGTTTCTAAAAGATCAGTCAGGGCCCATCTTGTTCAATACTGTCATCAGAGAATTTGTCACAGGAATAGAAATGAGCTAAAGAAAGCTGGTGACAATTCTTACTTGAAAGTATTTGTCATCACAGTGAGGGAGCAGGCTATTTTAAAGGAAGAACAGGACAGCTTTGAGGTCTAGAGTAATGGAAATGGCATAAGATGCAATATCATGTTGGACTCAATGATCTTAAAGGTCTTTTCCAACCTAAATGATTCTAGATTACGATTGCAAAGTCTTTCAATTACTAGTAAGATTTTTTTTTTTTGCTTCAACACACTGGCCAGAAATAAATGAGAGGGAGAAATAACTGAGAGCATCAGTTGCTCACAGGATGATTATGATCCATCAAGGCGACCTGATTGTGAAGAAAGCAACTGCAATCCCCATAAATCCTTTTTCCAGGAGACAAAAGAAACTATTGATGTCACTGTAATTGTGAAACCTCCTCTGTATATAGGTCTGATTGCTTGTGTTCAAGAAAGATGAATGCAAGCTGAAAGAAACATAGTGAACGAAGTAAAGACAAGCAACTGAAAGTGCTTAACTTCTCTAGCAAAACGAGAACTGTGGGATGATATGTTTGCTGCACCTCAGGGGTAAAACAGATGAGAGAGCAAAAATAGTAAATCTAGAGGACAATGTTAGGATGATCAAGGCCAAGTATAAACTTGCCATGGGTGAACGTAGCCTAGAAATTAGGAAAAATTTTGTAGACATGGAACAGCTTTTCTCCAACAAGTGTGAGGCCATACTTTTGCAGCGGAGCTTCATGAGTTTGTAAAGAAGCAAATATAATGTGGCCACCTGAGATAGCAAAGATTTGCACTTTCATGCTAAAGTTTTATATACATTGATTTCAGTCTTCAGTTCACTTAAAATCTCCTGGGGTGTTTTTGATGAGCAGATAGGTGAATCTGGGTCATTCAGGTCATTCAGGGGCCCAGCTGTAGTTTTGCCACCAGCCCTTGAGGCTGAAAACTGGTTGTGGCAAGTTCAAGAACAGATTAGCAATCAGACTGTGAGGTAGGATGGATGTAATCTTTGCCAGACTATTGTCCCTTGCTGCAGCACCACAAGATATGAAGTGCATTGAAGAGATTAAACAAATCCTTTTTTTCATTCTCTTCCCCCTCACTCCATATTTACCTTCATAAATGTAGCCCATCACATTGACTGATGTATAAGTATTCCCAAAGGAGACAAGCAGGGTAATTCATATTCCTGACTTATTCCTACTAACAGTTGAGCCCAGGATTATCTTCTGTGAACATTAAAAAAGCTTTCCACAGGTAGAAACTATAGTGATGACAGTGTTTCTTTGATAAACCTTTCTTGGTATTGCCAAGATTTCTGTTCAGATCTATAGTTCTGCTAGGCATCTGTGTGGCTTAATTGTAAAAGCAAGAACTGTCTCAGGTTCCTGGAAGGATTCAGATACCAACAGTAATTTTTGTACAGTTTGCTTTTATTAGCAGTCCTCCCCTCTGCTGAAGGAATATCATGTGCTAACCTTCACGGTGTTGTGTGAAGTGCCGTTACCTTCGTTTTACACATGGGGACCTGAGAGACTACATGACTCGCTGAAAAAAAGTATAGAAATACTGTGAAGAGATCAGCAGCAAGATCTCCCAAGGCCTGGAGTAGCATTCCAGCCATTGAATAACCCTTCTCTTTCACCCTAGAAAACTTCAGCTGAGGTTACCAGGGGTTCCTGAATGTGAAAGGCCAATGGGATTCATGCCTGGAATAGAAAGTACACAGTGAAGCCACATATATTTCTATTCTGTGCCCCTGAAATGGCAAACAAAAAGCCATCAATACTTCCTACAACATAGAAGAGATGTGGCTACAGAAGGGCTCTTGGCACTCAAGCCTGTTAATTTTGGCTCTCTGAATAAAGAGTAGCGCTGTCCTGCAGAAAAAAAGCATTCTGTTTCTGTTGTAAAAGAGGCTGTGTAAGAACAGAGACGGGCAAACACACAAGAGAGCTTAAAGAAGGAAACCTATGACGCACTATGTGTTTCAGATCTTTATCATTGATTTAACTTGTCTGTCGCAAGGAGCTGTTGTTTATAGACCTCATGTTCCTCTCTGATGAGTGATTTGGGCTGTGTTGATTTATAGAGTGAACGATCTGACTATGTTTTTGAGTTATCTGCTTTGCCTGCTTGCCCTGTAGAAGCCACCAAGAAGTTTTTTCAGTGAGATGCTCTCTGTGGCTTCTCAAATTTTGGCTTATGCCCTCTGTTCAGGCTTAAGCACCTATTAGAAATATGAGATGAATTTATACTCCCACTGCTTTACTTTTAGGGACATGAGTCTGTCAGACACCTTAACATCCAGTACCAGCAGCTAGAGTTACACGCCTCAGACAGGTAATCTAAACAGCCCACTTACTGAGGCAGTCTTTTATAGTTAGTCAATAAAACCCACCAAGACTAGGATTGTGTTTGAAATCACTTTTTCTTTGAGAGCTAAGGTCTCTGAAAGACACTTGCAAGGAAAAGTCTTGCAATATCCTTGAGGTCCGAACTCCCAGATTCTCATCTCTGGACAGGGTGAATCTGCACTTTGTCCTTGCATGGTATCCCTAGAGAAGAAATCAACCTTTTCTGTTACAGTCTAGTGGTTGTAGTGTCTTTCTTTTGCCTGCAGAGGATTAGAGCCATATCTCCTCTGTCAAGTGGGATTACATGGATAGGCAGGTTATTGATTAGCCTGGAACCAAGGATACTCTTCCAACCCTTTGCTAAAGTGCGAAGCAAAGAGATAAAGACTGGTGAGAAAGAGAAGGAATGACTCCGTGGTCCTAGAAGTCAGCCTGTCCCTTATAGGAGAGCTCTGCAAAGCCACTGCTATTAAGGCATTGCAGTCCTGGCCCCTTGCTGACTGGTGGCATCGCTGACAAAGTAGACAGGTATTCCTGCGAGTTGGGTGTGAAATCTCTCATGCTGAGAAGGGCTTCAGATCTTCTAGAGAAGAAGTGTAAACCATTACAAGAAAGCTGGACTTCTAAATCCCCAGCTTTTCAAAAGAAAGTGGCCAGTACTGCTTTTCTGAAAGGCTTTATGCTACCAGCGTACATTAAGGATGCTCTGAGCACGAGGTGTCTCCCGAGGAATTTAGATGATGGAACAGCTACTGCTGGTCTCGGATGAGACCTGCATGTGCTTTTGCTCAAAAGAGACCTCTATGACAAAGCACAGACATATAATTCTAGGCACCAGGAAAATTTCAGGTTAAAGAGGTGAGCACACACTGAGGTTAGCAGCTTTTCCTACCAACAGGGTTTTCTATCATGATTTTAGTTTTAGGCTTCTCAGAAACACTTCATTCCTGCTTTAGGATTAAAATCATCTGCAGCAGATAGCCCTGGGTCCTGTCACACGTGTTAGCTGTAAAGTTCAAAAGCAAAAATAAGCATGAATTATCAGCTTTGTCCACACAGAAATACTTATCAAAAGTGCAAACGCAAGAGGTCTCTGGAGGCTGTTACTCTGGATATGCAGTGTCAGATTTGGGACCCTGCTGACTTCAGAGGCATGTAACAGAACAGATCTTCACTCTGTGTATCTAAATGGTTTTGCTTTATACGCATTATCATCAGTTAACTCACCTTAGGTGACTGAAGTATTGAAGGTGTAAGTGAAGCTGAAGTAGTAAAATAATACGCAACGCTGCATTGTTATGTACCCAAAAAGCCTCTCGGCTTCACTGTTTAAACTCTGCCTGTTGGTGCTGGTGATATCGCGGTATTGGTGTCTGCCAGACACTGCAGCAACATTCCTTGTGAATACATCAACCTGGCAAGAAGGTATAAAGAAATCACATTTAGAGGAACTTCCTTTCCACCCTGGTCACACTACGTTTTGAGAAATACTGGCAGAAACCAGCTTTGAGGAACAGCTTCACCCTGCTCGGCAGCTGCGTTCTTTGTGCTGGCTGCCAGCGGAGCTCCAAGGTGATCTCACCATCATCTTCTCTAGCCTCATTTCCTGAGGAACTTGAGCTTCTCTGTTCATGCTGTCTTTCCATTTGTATCTCAGTTTGTCTGTCATTCACCTCCTACCCTGGTGGCTTTTAAATCTGACAGCTGCTGACAATCACGTCAGACAGAAAGGGAGAACTTCCCACAGGAGATGAGTTCCTACAAGCCTTGTGAATATCAACAGGTGGGTAGAGGAAACGGCTAATGCAAATTAGAGACAAGAGAAATGGAGAAAAGTTTCAATATGAGTTCCACAAGACCTTCTGGCTGGACAATCACCATGCATGTGTCTGCTTTCTGATCAGAATCTGCAGCTCTGTAGTTAAGGGACATGAGGGTGAAAAGAGGTGAATGAAAAATGGGGAATTAGAGGAAATAGGAGTAAGTAAGGATTAACGTGAGGATGTGTAGCAGACATGCGGGGACTGAGGGGAAGTCTTACAGGCTTTTGAAAGAAACTGTGATTATCATGGGAAGGTCAGACAAAAATCTGGCTTCCTTGTTCTGCTTCTCATGAAACAGAATGTACGACATACTTAAACTGAACCAGCTCAAAGTATAGTGGCAAAAATGCAGGCCTTCAGAGTACAGCCAAGATACAATCTCATTAGGTACCATCTTCATGCCAGATTAGGCCAAATTTGACAGCAGATGTAGCTGTGTCTGTGCAGTACCATATTCAGAGTGAAAAGGGACTTGCAGCTAAGCTTTCAGCGAAGGTCCTTGCTGTGCAGCTCCACTGCTGCAAACTGAGTTTAAACTAAGGAAACATTGGCTGCATCAAGTACTAAGTGTGAGTTATTTTCAAGCATAAATGATTCCCTCGCCACAGATGAAACAGGCCTCCGTCAAAGATAACAGACATCTCCACTGTCACATACTTCAGCTTCCCGTTTCCTGCCAGCATCTGCTCCTCTCATCGTTCATGCTGCATATATGCTCCCTCACTCCCAGGCTCCCTCCTGAAGTGAAATGACCAGTTTCCTTGGAGAGGAAGCCTGAACGCAGTTGACAGAATAGTTTGCTCCAGGCTTCGCTCCAGACAGACAAAACGGACTTGGACTGCAGCAAGTTTAACTCCCTCAGCCTGTGACAGTTGTCTGATGTTATTCCAACAAATCCCCTGCACGGTGCCATGGCACGCCACAGGCAGGCAATACATACTTTGAATTAGTAAATCACAAACGCTTAATAATGAGCTCTCAGGGCCATACGGGGCCAGAGGAGACATGGGCCAAGCGCTATCCCGAATCCAGCCACGCTGCCCTAAAGAAAGCAGTTACTCCTGAGCAACGTGGACGGGAGTCATCTTGCACCACTTGGCCCCAGGTCAGAGACTACCCTTGGGGCAGCTGTCCTGGTAGCTCAGATGCAGCCCCGGAGAAGCCAGGGCAGACGTCAGAGCTCCCAAGAGGAGGACTTTGCCAGGCTCACATCAGGCTTATGGCTGGAATTCGAACTATTCACACTGATAGGTGCCACCCCTCGCCATCGGCTTCCACTCAGGAGATTCGGGCGGCCCCTCCAGCCCTTCTCCTCAGAGGCCAGTTAAAGTATTCTCTCAAAATAGATAATGAGGCAATAATTTTATTTTCCTAGTTGCTTAAGGAGAGTGTTAGAAGAGTTAATCCAGGGATCAAAGGTCTTTGTTAGCAGAGAGTCTTTTGAATCCCATGTGTGTCAGTCACAAAAATAACATGGAAAGTGTACAGATCTGAAAATGACAGCCAGGATGGAAACCAAATCAGCCACTACCTTCTAATGGCATTTAGTGTGTTTTAAATGTTTGGGTCAAGCTTGATTTCACTGGTTTATGCAATTTGTTGTGGGATTTAGGCAGCTGCTCAATCTTTTCACGCAAGTAAAACTTTCCAAAAGGGCCTTAAACTCCAGTGACGAGTACAGTTATTTGTAGGTCAACTGCCGCTTCTATTTATAGGATGATGAAAATATCCCCCAATCAGTAACTCTCTAAGAGACAGGCATTTCATAAAAATAGATTATAAAAAACAAACAAAGAAGCTGGCATGTTTTAGGTTAACAAAAACATTGATATACCGAACTCTCCTCGTAACCCTTAAATATAAGACATTGGTAAATTTAGATAGTAAACCCATTCAGACACAAACACACCAACTTTACATAAGATAAGGAATTCAGGTGTTCAGGGAAAAGGCGTATTAATATATCCTATGGTGAATGAACACAGAAACAAGTGGAGGTTTTTAATGACTCACATAAAATTAAATTAACCGCTTTCTGTGATACCCAGTAGAGCTTGCATGAAGACACTTACCAGAGGTGTACGTGTTTTTAAAGGGTGTTGATTTAAGACCTGATTTGTTTGAAGATTGACTTGAAAGAATTTCAAAGGATGTAGCTTAATTAAAAATATTCCAAACTTTGCATTCCTCGCAAAACCTTTTGACCTCTCACGACATCTAATGCTTGAAGGTGAGGAGTTGACTGACTGCTTCTCACTTCACCAAAGGCACTCCTGATCCTTCCCCCCATGCAACAACCGTCATTAATTGTTGATAAGTGCTCATTACACCAACCTAAAACGATCATCTAGAGAAGTGGCAGGTTTGTATGTTGCAGGCACCTACCCAGGCTACTTTTTCCAGCTGTGCGTCAAACATGGTTCATGCTTTCAAAGATCCCAAGAACTGGGCGTGCACGCAAAGGTCTGCGTGTTGCAGCCGTCGCCAAGTCTGGCTTTCCCACCGATGGAGGAATCAAATGGAGCTATCCATTAACAGGCCAGCAAGGAGTCATTAGAGGGACTCCTCTGACCCCCGCTGCCTCCCATGACGGATGGACTGCTGTCACCCCCTCTGAGGGGGCCTCTCACCATGCAGTTTGCATTCAGTCAACACTTTGCTTTTATAGGCCTGTGGAGCCAAAGATTGCTAGACTTTTGAACCCCAGGCTAACTTCTGTCTGGCTACAGCCTCATTTTCTGGAGCCAAAATCTTTTCTAACAACTACACAATAACAAGTAATTAGGGTAAAGTCTGCTAATCTTCTCCTTTGGGCCTGGAGGTTGTGTATTCAGAATCTGTTGGGGTGGAGGTAGAATTACTGCCATCAAAGCCTGAGGTTACTTTGTAAAAGGGGTTGAACTCTAGGTCAAGGAAATGTTAACTGGACAAAGAGAGATCAGGGCAGATAGTGTTAAAATTAAAACTGTCCTACTGAGATAATGCAGAATTGACTGCTTTTGCTCTGGAAACTGGTTGAATGCAAGACGTGAAGGGAAGGCTAGAGCATTTCTTTCAAAGGTGAAAGCAGTTAGCAATAAAGCATCTATTGACTTACTTTCATTTGAGAATTTATCTTTAGTCTTTTTATTCAGCAAGACAAAAGTAAAATATCTTATTTTTTATGTCACCTTGTATTTGGGCCAACCTGTTTCCTAAAGCTGTTTGACTTTCTAAATTAAATAAGCTATTTCTTAAATATCCTCTCTCTCTCTCTCTCTCTCTCTCAAAAACCCCAGTGCAAAATTCATTAGAAATGGAGAGGTTTCTGCTCTTGACTTAAGAGTTCTGAGGACAAATGGGACTTGCTGGGTGGCTGGAAGGATAAACAAGCCCAGACTCACATGTACAGTGGAGGAACACTCTCCAGGTGGTGTACAGTGGTGTACATGTAGTGTCCTGGATACAGCACGAGGCTGGTTTTTGTGCCTCCACTGCTTGCACATAGCATAGGTCGAGGTGAGATCCCAGTTTTTCAAAGGATCAGAGCCCAACCATTGAAAATCTTTGAACATTCAAAATAAGATCACAGATTTTGCCTGGAAATCCATCACAGAGAAGGGCAGCCCTCATTCCACAGCGTGGAGTCACTCCAAAATTAATTCCGCTCGCTGCCGTCAAGGATAACAAATACACCGCTACTCCCTCGCCGGTATCAAAGCTGACAGCTCCGACATGATCGGTGGCACTTTGTTCTCCCTCATCGCTGCGAGCAGGCCTTTGCCTGCTGCTGCCAGTGGATGTTGAGTCCCTATATGGGAGCGGAAGAGTGGAAATGTTGAGGCTAGCTATTTCCCATGCCAGGTCCTGCTGGGCTCTGCCACGGCACACTGGCCGCCTCCCTCACTTTCGGGAAACGGATGGAAATGCTTCAGCTGACACAGGCAAGGGGTATCTTTGGAAACGCTCAGTGTGTGATGGCAATTAGCACAGCAGCGGAATTATGTCGCAGTTCAATTTTCAGGGCAAAGACGCATTTAATTGTGCTGCAATTGCCAGCTGGAATAAGCCAAGCACAGTAAAGTAGATATGGCTTTCTGCTTCCAAGCTGAGCTGTCAGAAGGATCCTCTTGTGGGTCCTCTGCAAAGTTGAAGGCTCCCAGGGTAGCTGGTACCAGTACCATCATGGCAGAAAAAGTGTTTTGTACAAGCCTAATGGCAGCAAGAACAACTCTCACCTCTCTGGTGGGACAGGAAATAGATGTTGAAAGCACAGGAATAGATTTCTCCAGCCCCACTTCTTCCACCCACAGAGGTGGCATCCTAGAGCTCTTCCCTGGGCTGTGGACAGAATAAGACTCTCCAGTCTCTCAAGGAAAAAAAAAGGCCACAGCCAGTCTTCTTTAGTTCCCTGTCATTATGTTGGCATTTCCCAGCGGGTTTAGGAACCCCAGACTGGCATTACCCTCATGAAAATATAAACTTTCTCCATACGTGAGCTAAATGAAACAGATCTCATCAGTAAAAGCTTTCTTTTGTCATGGGTAGGTTTTGAATATATTTTCTTTTAATTATATCAGAGTAAAATAAATTAGTGATGATGACTGATCATGGACACAAAGCTTTTTTTTTTTTTCTTCTGAAGCATTCTTCTGACATGGAGATAGAAAATGACAACTGCATTTTTATGTTAATTATGGCTACGTGAATTACCCTGGATAGATGGCACAACAACAATGCTAAAATCCACCATAGTGAAGGGTGCTTTCTTTTCTGAAACCTAGCACAGGAGCAGGGTCCATGGTACGACAGACCTTGGGATATGTTTCTTCAAGGATCGGATTAGAAGTAACTGCTCTCTGTTGCACTAGCAGCAACACAAAATCTAGTCAACCTCTGTGTTTAAATGCTTCACAGGTTGAACTAACCAGTGTCACTGTACCATGAAGCAATTCTGTATCTGTGTGACTATAACATATTGATCTTTAGCCATATACCTCTCAGACTGAAATGCAAATCTGTCTCCTAATGCAAACGCCTCCATCCGTGCTCTTTTCTGGTTTAACTCTGGCATTTTCTGGCTGTCTGTGAAAACTGGGCATCAAGACACCACACAATACTTCTTCAATTAGGA
Organism: Tauraco erythrolophus; assembly: GCF_009769465.1. NCBI lineage: Eukaryota > Metazoa > Chordata > Aves > Musophagiformes > Musophagidae > Tauraco > Tauraco erythrolophus. The sequence continues at coordinate 51,123,019 of NC_141468.1, forward strand.
CAGCTTTTGATTTCAGAATATGGTTTATAAGCACGTGTGGCTGTTACACAAACATCTGTTCAAAATAGGAAGAAAAAGTAGACAGAAAATGATGCTGCAGAATAAAAGCCTTCTTCCTTGAGGAACTTGTAGTTTCGCACATGGTTGTTATGCTGTTGGGCAGAGAGCAAGCCAGTTTGGGCATCTTGCAGGCTTGTTTCCTTTAGGAAAGAAAGGAAGTGTGAGTCTAGTGTGCCTTCTGGTACTATTCCATTTTAATTTCTGAAGATTTTTTCCATGAACCGAACAGAACCAGGCAACAGGAGGCAGTTTCCTTGCCCAGAAACTCCCCAGCCTGTCTTTCCCATGAATTCTATGCCCAGACCCTGGGGCCATAGTTGGATTTCACAGCTGAGCCAATCTCAGCTCAATCTAATGTCAAAAGATTCAGTTCTGTCCATCCCTCTATTGTCACTAATTGCATCCTCTGATTGCCAGTATGGCACCATGTCTGGTGCTTTTCTGACTCATGGTGTGCTACATCAGCACTAGACCATCAGAAGAAATAGTGGTAAGTTTTGCAAAGTTTTGCAGACAGGCAAGTGCTTTTGACAGGAAGAAACAAGAGACACAACTGAAAACTGAGAAGAAGAAGAAAGGGAATAGACTGCCTTTTCAGAGGCATCTGATCATCTGATTGCCTGGCCTAGCATCAGACTGTACCCTGCACCCTGACTGTCTGCTCCATCTCAATGCGATGACCATGACTGTTTCCCTTATAGTCTGGTGACTTTTTTCTTTTCTGTACAAACAACGGCTTGCCCATCATATTCTTGTTCTTGCACACACAGACCAAACAGTTTAGTACTGCTCAAGCTTTGTCACGCACTCTTTGCCTTGGGCCATAATCCATGTCTGCTTCCTACCATCTTTGTATAAAAGAGCATTTATTAAACTCTCTGGTACTGAGTCCGAAAGAAGTAAACCCACTGTCTTTAACCAGGTCTGTGTTTACCAACAGATCAAAGACCTGCCTGGCAACATTCGTGACTCTGAAGCAGACATCCAAGATACGAAAACAGCTAGAAAATTCTACAGAGAATGAATCAATCGTCATCATCGCCATAAGTAGAAGGCACAAGGAACAGAATCATTTGACATTTGCTCTGGAACAATACAAGTTCCTTTCTATGTTTCTTGAATAACAGTAACTCACATTTACAGGAATACATTAGAAAGTCTATTTTTCCTTTCTTCCCCCAAGTAATGGCACTCACACACAGCTCCTGGGCCTGATTCATCACTGTATTACTTCAGCTTTATTTCAGGGACTCCATTTATAGTGCTGCAACAACATGAACTATGAGTCCTGTCTGTGATGCTCTCAAAAGCAAAAGGATAGGATGGACTTTTAAGTGGCTAGTGACTTAGGACTGAGTTGCCTAAGTTCCCTGTTTGATGCTCCTCTGTGGGACCAGCTCCTCAGGGTGTGAGGGCTCTGTACTTCCCAGACAAACTGCTTCCTCCTCCCTTATGCTGAGCAGCCAAAACACAAGGGCATTTAGCTCGTTAGTTAATTCAGAAAATTCTAGTAATGTGAGAAATTGCCCTGCCCAAGAATTCCTGGCTTCTTCAATACTTAGTCAATATTATCAATTATTATGCAGCCTGCAGCGTGCAATGTGTTTTCACAGCCAAAAGAATGCCCCAGTGTCTGATTTTGCCAATAGTTAAGTATGTGAATAACTTTACTGACAGGAATAAGCTCATTGAACTCTGTAATAAGACTCAGGAATCCAAGGATGTAGATAAGAACTGTCATTCTGGAACATGGCAACATGCACATTATTTAAGTCAAGCTACACATTATACCTGGCTGTGCAGGACTCAGGAAAAAGGGAAATTTTCTTCTGACCACAGATAACTATCGTATTTACTATTAACATCGTAATAATGCCCCATAGCTCTAACCACCTCTCATTAGCCAAGGTACTGTATAAACATACCAGATGATTAAATCCTTGCCAAAGGAAGCTTACATACACTTTGAAGCATAAAAAAATGAGAATCCTGTTAATTTTATTCCACCATAATTGACAGAGTCTTTTAAAACCTTAAGATTGTAATAACAAACTGAGGGCTTCAGTACGATCCCTGCTGCTCTTATGTAAAGCCATAGGAATGCCATTCATTTTGATCTCGTCAGAGAGGTTGAAATATGTATTGCTGGCACGAAGCAAAAAACGCTACTAGAGGAATATTATTAAGGTTGCAATGTCAAGCACCTTGAAGCTTACAGAACTCGTGCACCTAGCTGCCACCTAAGATGCCTCAGAGTGTACAAAGCGTAAGTACCAACAAACCCCAGAAAGAGCTACTTTTTCTCGTCTCTGGCCTTTCCAGTAACACCACCATGGTACCCCACTCTTTGCCAGCTGAAGTGCATTTTCTCCTCTGTCTAACTACAAAACTGTTCTTAGATGACTGATCTCATCCATATTTCACCCAGGGAAAACAGGGATGTAAAGAGTATTTACACTGCACAGAGCAGAGATACTCAAGCTAGCTGTGTTTGGGACTGCTCAGGTACAGAAACAGCACAGCTGTGCAATCAAACCTACCAGTTTTGGGGCAGACTTACTGCACAATCCTCTACCCCGCTGACACAACATCGTGCATCCCCTCCCTCCTCCCAGGCTGCTGCTTAGCAGAGGCAGCAATGTCTGGGGAGTCCCCCGGTGCTGTTTCCCCAGCCTGGGGGAAGCCTGTGCCCTCACTCCTCGGTAGGGCTGGCGTTTCTGCAGGCTGCTCGACACCAGGAGCCGGCTCTGCTACATTTTGTCGCTGCTACCTTACAAAGAAAGTTCAAGACACAGTTGTTCAGCATGTGCAAATCACCATCTTTCAACTGCTCAAATCTCGGGCAAACTGAGCTTTTCAGGGAAGCAGCACCAGGCGCATTCCCGACACACCCTGCCAGATTTCGTGTCTCTTCCTTCAGGCACAGAGTGCGGAAGCTGTTCAAGGAAACATTAACAGATTTTGTAACACAGACAAAAAACAAGGCATTCTCTTTAGAGAAAAGGGCCAAGTCTTGCAGGACGACATTTTCAGAGGGATATTCTTTTCTTTTCATCTTTATAGATCAGCCTGAGGCATTTATATTCGAGTCCAAACAAAGTCTAGCAAAGTTGTAAACATCTGAAAAGGAAGCCTTCTTATAAGAGGAAGCATCGGTCCACCTTTATTACAGACATTGCTGTCTGCTCTGACAGTAATTAGCAAATATAAAAAAGCTTTTGTTCACATATAGTAGCCTGCAAAATTTCACTTAAAAAAAAAACAAAACTGGGTGAGGGATTTTAAAGGTGTGGGTGAAAGACTTATTTGTTGTTTCTATTTTGTATATATTTTTGTCTGTATTTGTAACGAAAACATCCTGAACAGAGTCTGAGTGTTACTGAACTCCTAATGTTTAAACAGAATATCAGGTTAGTGCTGGGCTTCAGCATGGGCTGAATTTCAGCCCAGATGAGAGGTGCTGCGCTACATTTCTTCACAGAGAGCAAGGTTGGCCTAGAAACCCCTCAAACAAATGTGAAAGAAACACTGACACAGAAAATGCAATTTAGATCCTTATCAATGAGCAATAGCTGAACTCTCTCACTGATTCTAAATTATTTTTTTATGTGTTAGTAGGTCCCCAGAACTCTAAAATTATCGTTTTAAGATAAGAAGAAAAATTCTCTCACCACATTGAGGTGTTTTGACTTTCTAGCTCTATGCCTAGTTCAGAATCCTAAAATATTACTGTACGCAGGAAAAAAAGGATCTACAAAAACCAATGATGTCCATAACAGTCTCTATATAGAGGCAGATAACGTCTTCAAGGGATTCAAAAGTGTTACGACTACAGGCTCGGGGAAGAGTGGCTGGAGAGCTGCCTGGCGGAGGAGGACCTGGGGGTGTTGGTTGACTACTGGCTTGATATGAGCCAGCAGTGTGCCCAGGTGGCCAAAAAGGCCAATGGGATACTGGCGTGTATCAAGAATAGTGTGACCAGCAGGAACAGGGAAGTGATCCTGCCCCTGTACTCGGCACTGGTGAGGCCGCACCTGGAATATTGTGTCCAGTTTGGGGCCCCTCGCTTTAAGAGAGATATTGAGCTCCTGGAGCGGGTCCAAAGAAGGGCGACTAAACTGGTCAAGGGGCTGGAAAATAAAACTTATGAGGAGCGGCTAAGGGAGTTGGGGCTGTTTAGCCTAGAGAAGAGGAGGCTGAGGGGAGACCTGATTACAGCCTACAAATACTTGAGAAGGGATGGTGGGGAGGTGGGGGAAGGGCTCTTTACATTAGTGATGGGTGATAGGACAAGAGGAAATGGATATAAGCTTAGTCAGGGGAGATTCAGGTTGGATGTTAGAAAGTATTTCTTCTCTGAAAGGGTTGTCAGCCACTGGAATAGGCTGCCCAGGGAGGTGGTTGAGTCCCCATCCCTGGATGTGTTTAAGAATAGGGTGGATGAACTGCTTAGGGACATGGTTTAATGGGAGATTAGGGACAGTTGGACTGGATGATCTCTAAGGTCTTTTCCAACCTAGAAATTCTATGATTCTATGACTATCAGTCTGTGGTAGAGTCTCCACTAGTAATCTCTGCTGCTATGCTGATTTACATCATTTGAGTGTCCAACTCACCAACTGAACAGTTAATGTGTTTTCACAAATACTGAAAACTAGTGCTTCCAGTCTGTTTTTGTAAGGACATCATTTCCCAGCAAAGGGAAAAAATGCCACCTTTAAACTATAAAGAACTTTTGCCCTGAGCAAACCAAGTATCAGCCATCAATCTGTTTTTCAGATGGCTTCACTTGCAGATGGGAATTTATTTCCTACAGAGTTGAAGTCAGCAGGGAAAAAAAAAAAAAAAGATGAAAAAAGAGACTTCTGTAATGCCCCAAAATATGGCTTCAGCAGAAAAACAGAGAAGTTCATTAAAACAAAAGTCTTGGAGTTAGGCAAGGACATCGCCCATTTGGTAAGGTGGAAGATCTCAGCAGCGTGACTTTCCAAAACACTTGTGCCTCTGGTGAAATGAGCAAAAAGTGTTTCACCATGGTCTCCACATTATGGTAAACAGACCTCCCACGTAGTATCATTTTATGTCGCTGGTATCTGCAGTGCTGGAACAGCCTAAGGATGGGAGAGCGCCAGCATTTCTGTGTGCTTCCTGCGTCCTGGGGATCGCAGCTGTGAAATAGAGCAGGGCGCGCTTTCCATTGCATCTCTCAAATATAGTCCTGAATGCAACTTCTGTCATTAAGAAATATTTCCTAAACAGACTCCATACCCCCACTTTCCATCTGATAATCTTCTCCTTGTGTTTGTGGTAAGTCAACATCCTTCATCTTTGCCTTATGAGGAAAAGCTATGGCTGTGAGCACTCCAAAATTCCCTCAGCGCTTGCAGATCCCTGCGATAACAAACAACAGAAAGCATCTAACACACTTTTTTCCTTTCCTTACAGAGACAAGCACTTTACTCAAAAGAGAGCAGCTCCCATACCAGCTTTCTGCCTGTGCTATGCCTATCTCTCAAATTTGGCAATGAAGAAAGGAGATGCATGGTGCAGCACCATCCCTTTCCAGCTGTTAGGAGAGAAGGAAAGAGCAGAGTCCGTATAACCCCAATGTCACCACCCGCCGTGATAAAACACCAGTGGGTAGCCTTCATTTCCTTTTGGCGATGAGGTGTCTGGAGCAAACTCAGCCACCTTCCTTGAATGCAGCGTCTTGCTGGAGCCCCAGGAGTCACTCACAGGCACTGTTGCATGATGGGAGGGTCTGGCCCCATACTTGTGTTCCTGGGGTAACCGAGTGATGCTGAACACGCACGCTCAAGGTCTAGGGGGGCACTGAACTAAGCTTAGCAATTTGTTCCACCATCTTCACTCAGGCAAAGCTTTCAGTGATTTATAGTGGTGTGGAGAGATGGCCTAAGCTGTAGCCTTGCTTAAATGTTCACATGCAATTGTTTTTCCTTGAGCTCTGAATAAAGCGTCATCATGCCTCTCAACAAGGAAAAACTTTTGGATAAGCTTTTCAGAATGCAAAAGAAGCTGAAGAAATGTTGTCCAGACACACGATCATTAAGCCTGGCTTCAGTTTTGTTAGCAGAGCTGCCTTTGGCAGCCAGGTGTTTGGTCTCTCCCCACTTTCCTCCTCGCTCCTCAGAGAGGGGTGAGTACCCTGTGACACTGGATGGGCCCCGTAGAAAGGCTGCTTCCTCATGCCCACCTTTCCTGTTAGCAGTGGCAGAGTCCTGGGTGCTATACAGAGAGGACCCAGGGAAGCCACCCAGAGCCAAATCTAGACAGCAACAGGGAGTGGAGATGCAGAATAAGCTCATCTTTCAGGAACTGGCAAGAGGACAGCAGTCGTATTTTCTTACTTCTTTCTCTCATGTGCACCTTTTCCGAAGCTCACTAAAACTGACCGAGTCCCTGGGACTCATCCTGTTTTTCACTGTAAAAACAAAAAGAAGAAGGGAGGTTTGAGGCTGGGAGAAATTGGAGTTGATTTAGGAAACATGAGATAAACAGGAAGAGAGTAATGGGGGAAAAAAGACAAGGTAATAAAACGAAAGAGAAGGAAGAAAGAAAGGACCATGGAGTTTGGGAAAAGGTCTGGAAGAAGGCATAGGGGGAAGAGCAGCATGAAAAAAGGACAAGAAAGAGAAAGAGTAAAGAGAACGTGATGGATATAACAACAACAAAAAACAGAAGGAGGTGGAAGACATTTTGAAGGTGGCCATAGAGTGGTTTCAAAGGATGTGAGTGGAAAAGAGGAAATGCAAGAAAGGGAACCAGCACAGTGAGATACATGATGTTATTGCACAGAAAATGGAAAACAAAGTGCTAACGTGCACCGAAACACTGAGGGAAACCTTGGCCTTCCCAAAGCAAAGGGGACATGGATGCCACAGGACATAACTTCACCCTTTGTGTTAAAAGGCACAGATGGGTCGTGTGAGAAAGCTCTGACAGCCCCTGAGGGTGCAGTTTTCCTTCCTAAGATCTCCACAGCTTCTGAGGGAATTCAGTACTTCACACTCCTACATTATAATATGAAGCAGGTTGTGATTTTTTTAGCTGCAAATGGGGCATATTCCCCCCATACACTTTCTCCTGCACACATCAGGCCTGTCCCTACAGGCACAAAGGATTTATTCTTCCCTTTACAAATTACTTTACCAGCTGAGGAACTGCAATATCTGCCAAACCCCCCAGAAGCCCAAGACCTCTGCCCCTTTCCAGCAAGTACTGAAACGAGGGAGGGGAGAGAGGAAGCCAGTTATTTTGAAAGAAGTGCTGGGGGGAACTGCAGGAGCAGGCAGAGCCTGACCTCAGAAAAGCTGGCAAGTGCTCGTGTAGCGTGAGCCATTCCCTTCACCATGCTGGGGCAGTTACCCAGGAGCCTGGGTGGGGAGAGTCAGCACCGCTGATGAGGGCACTCACTGCTTTTCCCTCCAAACCATTTATAACTAAGAGCCAGCACACGAGCGAATGCAAACGCCACCCGCACAATTGGGGGTTGGAGCAAGTTTAGGGTTGGCTCCCGTTCTGCTTCAGCTTTGCCTGTGGCTGAAGTTGTTCTGCACCCAGTCCTGGTTCAAGTTTGGCCAGAGTTTCTGCCTTCCAGCCCTGGCTCAGGCTTTGCTCAAGGAAAAATCTAGAACAAGTTTTCTGCCCAACTCTGCTGTAGAGTGTGAGCAAAGCTGGCCTTCTGCGCTTGCTCATCCCGAAAAATGATGAATTGCAGAAGTACCCGTTTGGTGTGAGCCATCGGGTGAAGCAGGAAGGAAGCAGGAAGCCCTTGTGAGTACTAACTTTTCAAAGCAGCTTGCAGAGAGTGCCAAGGCTCTCCTCCCTGAGGCTGCATCGCTGCTCCTCACCTCCGCACCTTAACGGGCACCCAGTCCCAACAAACATTTGCAACTCATTCAGCCGGAAACATTTGCCCGGTGCAAACAGCTGAGGCATTCGGCGCCAGCCCCTTCTCCGTGCGAGGCGAGGCGGATGAAAGAAGGGGGGAGGGCAGAGGAGCCCCACACTTGCTGAACAGGAGAGGCCCGATGGCGCTCAACAGGTTCAGCTCACGCTGTGACCCTGCCCGGCTTCCTGCTATTCAGATGTGTTACTTCCCCTTTGTGGTAATGGCCTGTGGCAGCCGGCCAGAAAACACTATTAATTTCAGAAGTGGCCTGACAACAAACCCACAGCGAAACGAGAGGAAGTGGCGTGGAGGCCATCTGTTGACTTCAGCAGAACAGTAGGGACGCAGCTATGTAGGTTCTACAAGGAAAGCAGATTAATAACCCACAAAGAGGAAACTGGCTAAAATTATCCACAGACCATATTAAAAAAAAAAAAAATACAGAAGAGAAAAAAAAAAAGGGAGTCACTTGAGCTGCAGCTGGACAGGAAATTGCTAGAGCTGCTTGCAAATCTCCACTTTGAACAGAGCAGCATCGGGAATGCCAAGAGCGGAAACCGTTCAAAACCGGATTAGCACAAGCCAAGTTTAACTGCAACCCACTTCTACTTTCACAGTTTATGCACTCAATCTAGGCCACTACTGCATGAGACACTGACTCACTTTTTTCCCATGTTTTGTTTGCTTTTTATTTCACACACTTGCAGTTTCTAAAATTACTTGAGATTTGCTCTGGCTGGCAGGAGTTCTGCAGAACCCCAGCCGACAGCCCCAGCTGTGGCATCAGCCCACGGCTGCGGCACTGTACCCTGATTTTGGCAGCACGGTACCTTGGGCCACTTCTCATCAGGAAGGATATTCATGAAAATAAGTCTCAGTAGGAAGTTACGCAATTGCTATAATCCCCCTTTTTCCTTCTGCAGAGATAGGAGTACTTGAAGGCTCCGAAGAGGAAATTAGGTGACTAAGGGTATACAGAGACTTTTCCTCCTTGCCTTCACCTGCTGAGTTGCAATGTGGCTGAACAGCAACAGAAAAATCATTTACAGGCTGCAGACTGTTGATGCATCTGTGAAATGAGCTCCTGCCAGACAGATAAGGAGAGCATGAACTCATCTCCTGGCATCTGTAATAGAGTGGCCAAAACTTGTAAACAAACCCAGAAAACAGCAGCTCTTTACTCTTAAAAAAAAAAATAAAATTAAAAAATAAAAAGTAATAAAAAAAGATAGATGCTTATGGCCCAGGGTCAGACGCATCCCTGGGGTAGCAAAGGGATGCTAGAATATTTTGCAATTAACCTAAAGGCCTTCAAAAGCATTCCCTTCACCAAAGCAAGACAAGAATCCAGCATGTGCACTGTTTATTCATTTAGGCACCAGTGGACCAAACGGTAAATCAAGGCTTTATTGTCTTAGGGCCTGTACAAAAGCTATTGAAAGTAATCATTACCTTTAAACATAACCATATGTGTATGTGCAATTAACCACACTCACACAGAGGGGAAGGGGGGAATAAAGCAACCAGGTTCTCAATAGCCAAAAATAGTTATTTATTTATTAATAATTTAAGGTTTTACATTCTTATAATAAATTCCATCTTAAAACTTTTACACCGTGAATTAGACTCTCCCTTATTGGCAACCGTGTGCAGGTTCACTGTGCGTACACACAGGTACAAATGCTTGCACATACTTCCAGTTTTATACAAAAAAAAAAAGACGCAAAATATTGCATTTGAGGTGAAGCTCCCTGAAGAATTTGTACAGAGGTAATGCACTGTTTAGCACATCTGAAAGTTTTAAAAAGTGATCAAAAATCTTTCGCATTCAAAGACAAATCTCCTCCCAGATGATCTATTTACAAAAGGTAAGGCAAAAAATTAATTTAATTTAAAAAATATATATATATCATGTGGAAACTACATCAAGAGCGTGAGAAAAAAAGAAAATCACCACAAGGAAAAGAAAAATATATGAAAGAAGAGACTGTATTTGCTCACAAAACATGATTTGCAAACTTCTCACCGTTGCCATTTCTCCCTCATGGAAACCTTGCTTCAGTGGAACAATAAAATTAAGCATGCTGCAAATACATTCTTTGCAATTAAAAAAAAAAAGCAAACAAATAAAGCAGAATTTATGAAGAGAACAAAACCATAGATGTCCCTTGGATTCATTTCTTGAATACATGTGAATTCAAAAAGAAAAAAAAAAGCAAATCTAGTTAAGATTAAATATTTACACTGATCAAGTAGAATACCAACAAGCTCCTGGCAAACAAGTACTCCAAATACACTAAGCTGAAATCTCTTTCTTTGGCTTCTCTAAATTCAAACAAACAAACAAAAATAACCAGTCTTCACTGAAGACAAAGATGTGTATCACAGATCCGAAAGCAGAGAGGGAAGTGGGACAGTTGCAGTCTCTAGAGAACACGTGCTCAGCCTGTCCAGCCTTACCCTACGCCCCTGGCAGTCCTTGGACCCAAGCCACTGCGCAAGCGGGGATGAGCGCGCTGCTCACTTGGCGCCTGGTCGCCGCGGTCCTTCCCAGAGAGCTCACCACGTTCCCTCCCTTTGCAATTCCATACTGTGTAACCTTTCCTAGCCTGCCCTGGCAGCTGCTTTTTGACAGCAGAGGCCAGAAAAAGAGAAAGCTGCATTTTCTTTATCACTGCCAAAGAGGAACCATTGAGGAGTGATCCCATGAAACGGACAGGAGAAGGGAGGCGGTGAGAGCTCACGTGGACTGCAGGGAATCCACCTGGAAGACATTCTGGTTGGAAGGAGTGGTGAAGTACAGCTGCTGGTTCGGCACTCGATTGTCACAGGGGCTGCTCAGCCCCAGAGTTCGCTCAAAGTCCAGCAGCTGACCCATGAAGTTGAAGTTGGGTGAAATGTTGGACTTCTTCATCTTGACAATATCATAGGCATCGTTCATGGACAAGTTGAGCTTCTGCATGAGGTAGGCCACCGTCACGGTGACTGAGCGGCTGATCCCTGCTAAGCAATGCACCAGGACGCCACAGTTCTTCCCCCGTGCTTCGTCTGTAGAGAGACAAAGAGGCAGAGAAGGACACATAAGACAGGGGGTTGGTAACTGATCTCACAACACAAGTGAGATTAGCATCAGGTAGGAAGAAAGGGCGATTCTGATCCCAGTGGCCGGCAGTGACACGCAAGAGTTAAACTTCACCGGCTTAAAACCAGGGCAAGAGGAGAATCCACCCCCCCTACGTATATGTACCAGAGTCCAAGAGCTGAGAAAACTAAGAGCGAGACAAAGGGAGCAGGATACGCTGCATGACACCGTTTTAAAAGTCAGTTTTAAAAGACACTCTTTTCGCCTGGAGATTTGCCTGAAATTCTTACAGTCCCCTTGCCCCAGCATGGAAATCCTGCAATATGTCACTGAATGCCTTTTATACAGACCAGCAGACTGCAAAGGTCTATTAAATTATTCTCCAGCTGTTGTGCAGCTAACAATGGAGGTATTCAGGCATTTTAAAAGAATGAGGGAAGTCACAGGGGACAGCCCATTAGGAGGAACAGGATGTCAACATTGGTTGAAAATGGGTTCCTTTGTAATAGGAAATGCATTACAATGCCTGGAGATTAGTTTCTTTGTGGCTTCCAGCCCACATTTCTTCCTGCTGGGCTCAGATTACCTACATTCTCCACTATTACCGGTATCATTCAACCGGACTACAGCACAGCTTCCCAACAGATAATGCGATGCCCACCCCACCGCACCCCGATGGGGCGATTTTAGTTCTCTCTGAAACGAAGGAGTGCAAATTTTAACCAGAACTCCTTGAGCCCAAGGGGATGTGTTTCCGAAACTGACGGGCAACGTCTAAGGGCTGGCTAACAGAGGCACCCAGCCCGAGAGGTATATCATCATTATTACCACGAGATTTAATTAAAGCTCTGACTATACATTTGCCAGGGATACCGGTTATGAATAACTTGTATTTAAAAGCTAAAGTTAGCTTCCCAGATCGTTTCTTTCTATTATACTGCTCTTCAGTAACCTCGAGGGGAAAAAAAAAAACAACAAAAAAAAACCCAAAAAACAACACACCACAAGAAAAAATTCTCAAAAACAGGACGAATAATCTATCGACCCCGGGTTCATTTGCTTCCCCTGGCCAGAAAGAGACTTTAAAATATCCCCCCATCCTGCGCATTGCTCAGTCCCCGGCTTCGACACAAACGGCTCAGGGAGGAAGCCCCCAGCCAGCCAAATCAGGCGTGCGTTTGCAACCTGCAAATGTCGCTTACAATTCACCTGGGCTCCTCAATGACCCCCCAAAACCGCCCCTAGCCCGCCGGCTTTACAACCAGAAAGCAGGGCATGTCCCAGAGACTGCCAGAAATGCTGCTACAGCTTCTCGCCCGAAATCTCCCGAATTTCGCAAAATAAATTGAATGCTGCCGTTTGACATATAGCTGTTAGCAAATAACCGGGTCTCACCTATAAAGGAGATGGCCTCAGGAAAGAACTGAGACAGATTTTGGCTCCAGTGGTCAGAGATCGGGATCTGTTTGTACTTGAATTCGCCGGCGTTTTCAAAGAGATTAGGCAGGTTGGGGGTAACATTCAAGATGTATTTAATGCCAAACTCTTCCAAAACGTCCAGATTAGTGGAGTCCTTGGCACAGCCTAAGTAGAGGTAGGGTAAAATCTCCACCGGGAAGGAAGGCTGGTTGTTGGAGAGAGGGCTGCCATCGGAGTCGGTGGCACTATTGGGGTCTCTGTCAATGTCAGATTCAATGTCTGATGAGGAATCAGAGCTGATTCGGAGGCCTCCCAAGCCCAGGACTGGCAAAGGAGGAGAGCTGCTGCTACACGAACTGTCTAGGTTAGTTTCGCAGTGCAGGGCGAACTCGGCCTGGAACTTGCTGAAACCACCTGGGGAGAAAAGCAAAAAGGGTGGTGGGGGGCAATACAACCAGATACAAGATGGCAAGACAATCTAGGCCCCTGGCACAGCTCTGTCTGCAAAGGGGCATGTTTCCCACACTCTCGAGCCTCGGGGAAAAAAAAAAAAGTCACGCTCTCAAACAGACGGACTGACCTAAAAGAGGGTTTTAAGAAAAAAGCCTGCTGCCACGGAGGGCTCAGCACATTCGAGATTAAAGTTCCGTGCCCCTTCGCCCTGCGAGGACCTCCGGAGCGGTGTCTCGGTGGCAATTTCTCCTGTCCTCCCCGGCTCACGCCGGGCTCCCCGTTAGCCCTGTCCTCCCCACACTGCTATAGCGGTTCCAGTCCTCGGGGTCTCTTTAAACAAAGCGTGGACAGGGATGCTGGGGGTTGGGGGGAGAGGGCAGGGAGAAAAGCCCCCTGTCCAGCTTGTGTGTCCTCCATGAGCGCCGGTATGCAACGGCCGGGGGACGCTGCCCCCCCCCGGCCTTCCTCGGGCAGAGACCCGCACCGCCGAGCCTGGGGCTCCCCATCCCGACACCCCGCAGCTCCGGGCCCGCAGGCAGCGATCTCTTCCCCCATCCCCCGGCGGCCCTTCTCACCTTCCAGATAAAACGCCTTGCAGCCTTCGTCTTTGAGGCGCTTGAGGAGCAGCCCCAGCACGGACTCTCCGCCCGTGTTCTCGTTCCAGTCGCGGCTGTGCTCGTCGTACAGCACCACCGTGTCGGTGCCGCACCGGCGGGCGAAGCGCTCCCGGTCCTCCTCGCTGCTGGCGACGAGGGAGCGCAGGGGCAGGTTGCCCTTCTGCAGCCGCCGCAGCATGATGCCGGGGATGGCCACGTTGATGGCCGACTCGATGTGGGACGACTCGTACAACTCCTGCGGCCGACAGTCCATCAGCAGTAGCCGGTCGTTGCCCATCTCCAGCTGCTCGTTCAGCCACGCCACGGATTTACTAATCGCCATTTCCGACGCGAAAGGGACGGGTCTGAACGTATCTAGCATGAGGAAGGACGGGGGGAGCCGAGCGTGCTCTGGAAGCGCCCCTCTCTCTCACAGAGACATGCGGCTGGCTCGGCGGGCGGGCTGCACCCCTCCAACTCCGCACAACTTATCTCCCTCCGCCCCAGGAAAATGAATCACGCAGCCCCCCCGCGCCGCCTCCCCCGCGCCGGGCGGCGGTGGAGTCACGGGGAGGGAGCAGCAGCAGCCCCGGCGTGTGTGTGTGTGCGTGAGCGTGTAAGTGTGAGAGTGCGTGTGTGTGTGTGTGCGCGCAGCCAGCCTGCCCGCTCTCCTCTTTTTTTTTTTTTTTTTTTTGTCAATGAATCCCTGAATGAACCTGTCTAATCGCCGCTGCAGCCCGAGCCCTTGGGCTTTTCCTCCGCCCCGAGTGAATGAAATCCAATTAACGTGCCGCCGAGCGGGGCTCCCCCGCTCCGCACGGAAACACCGCGGCGCTGCCGGTGCCGCTGCCCCTTGCCCGCCCGCAGCGCCCCTCGGCCGCGGCCCCGCGCAGCCCGGCGCCCGGCGGCTCCTCAATGGGTACAACCGCGGGACGTCTCAATGGATACATTCTCCGGCGCAGCCAATGGGGGCGCGCGGAAGGGGCTGTTGCCGCGGCGACGGGCCGGCTGGAACAGGTTGTGTTGATGAATCGTTAATGAGTTTGTCATTCACAAAAACGGAAAGGAATTTCCGCTCCGGATAAGCCGAGTGCAAACAAGCGGCAGCCGCGGCGCGGCGGGCGGGGGCGGCGGGGGCAGGTGAGGGGGCGCGGCCCGGCCCGGCCATCCTCTCTCCTCCCTTCCCTTCCGCGGGCACCGGCACCAGCCGCGAGCGGAACAAAAGGCACCTTTTCTCTCCCTCCATGTTTTCTCTCCCTAAGCTCGACGCTCGAGGGGGGCCGGCCCCGTCCCCCCTAATTCGCCAGCGCTGATCCTGGCCCGGCTTTTCATTAGGGCGTTCCGGGAATCCCATTTTTAGGGTGGCGGGTAGCCTCTGTCCTCAGCTGATCCCTGCGCGGGTGAAGGGTAAACCCCGAGCTAATCTCTTCCTACGCGGCCCGGCTTTATTCGCTGCACGAAGCGCAGCCGGGGAGCCGGCACCGCCTCGGGAACAGCCTGCGGGCGCTGCTAAAGCCGGGGCGGGCCACCCCGAAAACGTGACCGGAGAAAGCGGCGCGCCTCGCCTCGGCGCGGCGCGGCCGGCCGCTCCAGGTACTCGGTAATGGAACTGCGCTCGCCCGAGTGCGGCGTGGGGCCGCCGCCAGCGCGGAGCCCGCGGCCACCCCCGGCGGCGCGGGGAGCGCCGGCCACGCCGCCGGCCCGGCGGGGTGTGGCCCGGCCCCCCGCACCTGGCAGCCCCCCGCACCTGGCAGCCCCCGGCCACCGCACCGGCTCCTTCCGCGGGGCGGCCTGCGGGTGGGGCCCTGCCGCCGCCGTCCAGCGCTTCCCCCCCCCCACCCCGGCCCCGGCCGAGCGGAAGGGCGCTGCGTTCTCCGCTGCACCGGGAGACGGAGGAGGGGGGCTGCGGGGCCCGGCGGAGCGGCGCCGGGGTAGCTGGGGCCCGGGGGGACCGGGCGGAGCGGCGCCGGGGACTGGTGGAGCGGGGCCGGAGGCTGAGCCGGGCGGCGTTGTTGCAAGATGCAGGTTTAGCAAATGGGCGAGTGAAAAGCGAGGAGCGAAAATAAATCGGGAGACGCCTGGCCTAAACGCTAATCCCGTTGCCAACATCTGCCTGGGAGTAAAATTGTTCTGGAGAGGCTAATCTCGTTTCCAGTGCTGCTGTGCTTCAGGGCTGATTATTTTTAACCCCAGCTGAAGGAGGTTCCTTGGGTAGCGAGAGGCTGGAGAGCGTTGACCCTGGGAACAGAGAGCGGCACGGACGGCCCTGTGTGTTCTGCGCAGAAAACATCCGTTGATGTTAATGAAAGCTGGCGCATCCTGCGCTGCAGTTTCGGGCAAGGCTGACACCCAGATGGCATTAACGACGTCCTCCCCAGCAGGGATTTTGAGAGGATCCCTGCTGGCTACCTGTTTCAGAGGCTTGCTTGAAAGCGGGGCTAAAGTGTTGTAGAAACGTTGCCCTGACCCTAAACAGAGGGATTTGGCCAGGCTGATGTGCAACTCGCTGGATACACACCAGATACCTTGTCCCACCACGCAGTGGGGGTAAATTGTCCAGTCCGCCTTGCCCACCATTATAGAGTTTCTGGCTGCTCTTACCAGGTGCTTCACTTGCTGTTAGCTCAGTGTATTCAGGGTATGGTGTTTAAGTGTTCACAGCAGCAACAGATCAAAAGCAGGAGTCTTTGGTTTTTATTTATTTATTTGTTGTGTTTTTTGCCCCCTCTGCTATATTTAAGTCTTCTGATTTAACCCATGTCAGCGCTCAGGCAGGACAGCAAATTCTTTGAGGCTGGCACTTTTGGGCACTCTGTATTATGTATGGCAAATAGCACAGTCCTAGTAAAATGAATAATCAGGTCATAATTTAAGTCCTACTTTTACTTTTTTTTCCTTAAAATTTGCACCATGTTTATCCTTCTTCTCAAATGCATCAGTATCAACTTTTGTTCAAATTTTAAAAACTAATGTAACATACACCTCAGCCTTACTAACCATGGATTTAAGGATTAAGAAATGGAAATTCTGGAGACAGAAGTTCTGCAAAGCATGAGAAACAGAGAAATTCTCAAACCACCTTGACTGTAGCTACCTCTTTGGGCACAGTATAATTCGATGCTTGTCTTACAACCATCTCGAACATTTCTTATTACTTATTTATTCTAATAGTAAGTGGTGTTTTCTCTGTTAACCTGGATCCCAACGGCCAGAAGAATTCTCAAATGATCAATTGTCACTTAAGGGATCAATTTAGAAAACACGCAGAAGGCATTATGTTAAACTATAGTGACTGTGACCTGAAGGTTAAAGACAGGGACAATTTTAGTATAACATTATGACAATTCCCAGCAAGCTTAATGCACTGATAAATACAATTTGTTCCTTGTAATCCATGTTATTAATTAACATGGTTCTTTGGGGTTACGTTGTACTCTGATTATATTTTTGAAAATAAAGATGCACAGGAAAACATTAGCACTTTGCAGAGTTAGGATTCAAAGAAAACAAAACAAGCCCCAAATTACTTCCATCAAACACTTCCATATTCATATAAAGTAAACTTGCCTCTCTGATGACTGCAAAATTTTAGGAAGAAAATATGTTCTGATTATCATCTTCAGGGCATTTTCAGTGATGTTTTATGGCAGTGGTTTAAAATAAAAATCTTAGTCATTCAACGTTTTAACTGAAAGCTACATATTATGCAAGCAGTTTATCAAACCCATTGAGATACCTGCCTAGTAGTAATGCAACAATAAATAATGATAGCATTTAAAAAGATTTCTATCATTAGTACTGTCAGATCTGATTGAAATGTTATGAGCATTAAGCATATGAAGGCAATAAAACGTTAGCTAAAGCACACTCAAGAGAGTTGTATTTCCCAAGTGGAGCTGGGGCAGGGACTTGTAACAATGATGGCTATAGCCAGCTCATTGCGTGGCAGCAGTCTGAGGGTGGCATTTGGTGAGTTGGGAGCCAGGCAGGAGATTTTGCGCTGCAGCAGAGTGGAATACAAATGACACCTGTTGAATTTGTAGTGGTGCGTCCCTCAGCACACACCAACCGAGGAAGTCTGAAGGAGAATGAAAACGACGTGGCACGCCGTTCTTTGTGTTCACAGGAATCTGTGCGCCCTTTTTTCTTCTCTCTGTCTGAACCACGCTGTCCTGTCAGGCGCTGAGGGATGCAGGAGCAGATTCAGTTAACCACGCTAGTGTTTGATGTTTTGTCAGACCCCAGATCTAACAGCCCAGCCCTTACCAGGAGGTCACTTATCCTTCAACTTCCAGAAGTTTTTATAGTACCTAGGCTGTAAGAAGAGCCTATTCCTGTTAACCATGATCCATCCACTTGTTCATCCAGTCACTGGCAGAGTTAGCTTTTGAACCCTGAAATATTTATTCTTGGGTAGGGTTGGTTTTATTTTGTTTTGGTTTTATACCTCTTTGGCTGTGAATGAAAACTCTTCAGCCCAGCTCAAAGAATATTCATCACAAAAAGGCTGTTTTGCTGACTTTCGGACCATACACCTTCTGTTCGTTCTTAGCATGTGTAGAGGCCTAAATAGATGTCCAGGAGTGCATAGAACCTGAGCTTGTCTCGGCCAGAGATGCAGACACAGAGAAAAAGAGTCCTGCACGGAGGATGGAGATGAGAATTCAGTGTTGCTTTGCCAGATTCCTTCATGTCTCTCCCCTGTAACAGAAGGCCTGGCCCTGAATTAGGCAGCCAGTCTACCTACATAGTGTAATGAGAGAGAGAAGTACCAAAAAGGCAGGTACCTATGACATTTTGAAACCAGGCCAACTGGGCCACTGTGAGATGCTTCACAGCCTGGGATACTGAGGCAGCGATGAGAGGCATCCTCAGGAGGTGAAATACTAATGAAGTTTCTTCTTGCATTAGACACTAGGGATGGGAAAGTTTTTTCCTTATATAAGTGTTTTCTTCCTCTAAAGGTGCAGGTTCAGTCCTCTCTTCTACTTGATTTGGAGCAGAATTCAATAGGAGCCTGTCTTTCTATGAGAAGATGAGGGCCTAAAATAGGAAAGGCTTTTTCTGCTGCTTTAGTCGGACCTTTCCCATGTTGCATCAATCAATATTTGATTGATGCAACATGCAAAGCAGGGACTCCAGCCTTGCTTTTCCACATCCCACTGATGACCTGAATCAAAGTGGCAGAGACACCTTCTGTCTCGGCACTGTTTGATGTCCAGCAAGTGAAGTACGCTCTGGGATTCCCTATTGGAGAAAGCCAAGGAGCATGAAACAAAAGGATTTTGTTTGAGGTGCCAACTCAATTCTGGAAACGCAGGTGCTTGGAAAACGTAGTGCAGACAGGTTTTTCCACTGACAGGTCATACTTAGGCATGAATTTTGAGAATCTTGACTGTCAGCTTTGACAGAACCAGCAGATGCCTGTGATTCAGCTAGGTAGTCACTGAGCTTTAGATGTTGTTTTAGCTAGTTATTTCTCTTAATAGGCACTTTCAGGAGTTCTTCAGAACAGGCAAACTTCACTCCGGAGCCGCTCAGTTGCCTTCACTGTCTCTAAATGGTGAGTAGTGTAACCAACCCTTACTTTCAGATGCTTACCTTACCATCTGTAATTCTCACCTCTTAAGTTTATCTGTAAGTCCCTATCACTGTTAGTTTTAATTTTGGTAAACATGAGAATTAATGGTCTGTCTGTGTTTGTTTGCGTGAATGATCTATCTGAAACCAGAAATACACAAATCGTCCTATACCAAACTGGCCATAAAGTACGGTGCCTTGAGTGCAGAACTGGTTAGTGCAGGGTGTCTCAAAGGGAGAACAAAACTGCCCTATAAAGCATTTTGCTTGTTTTATGTAAAGCACAAACAATTTATGGAAATGACATTTAACTTCTTATTCAATGTCCAATTATTTGCATCTAAAATAATTCCTGAAGTTGGAGAAATAAACCACTGAATGACTCCATTTAGGAAATCCTTTTGACTCAAGTGCTTTCCTTGAAACAGCAAATAGCGGGATGACCTCAAGCACATATTTAATTGTGCCTCGTAATAAAGTAATGTAATTAGCAATTACTTAGGAGCGATGCTTTAAAATACTTAACAGCTACTACAGGCATGCATTTATTCAAGAGGTTTTGTTTTCTTTTGACTTCTTGTAGTATAAACTAAGTTCCCTTCTGAATGTAGCTCATACATGAGTTCTCCAAATGGTTCCTCAGGGTGTACAAAGGTGAGCAGTTTTGTTTGACAGCAGATCGCTACTGCCTGTAGAGTTCTCCTTTCTTAGAGGATAAAACAAAGCTTGCAGGAGGGCAGTGCAAGGCACACATTTAGTCAGGCTCACTGGATATTGACCAAGCACACAGGCCAGCATTCTAATATTTTTCTTTTATTTTTTTTCTTTTTTATTTCTTTCCCCACCAGGTACTGCCATTGGTAGTGGCAGTTTTGGTGGCACTGACCTGTATATCACTTCACAGTGCTTTACATTCTACTGACAACAGAAACATAGCATGGGTGGGCAGCTCTATCTTGAAAATAGTAAACATAAAGAGAACAGAAGGCTATGTGTGTGGCTAATTTTCTTGTAGTTAATGACATATTAATTTGAAAGCTTTCAAATAAAAAATGGGCTGTATAATAGAGGCAAAAAAAGAGAAGCAGACTAAATTTTAAGACTGTGGTTAAATAAAAATACTGATATTCCCTCAAATTTGGTGATAGTGATTAAATTAATAAATTAACTTACTAATTGGAATCCAGATTCGTACGATTCTGTTACCTTCCTTAGCTGAGGAAAACAGCAACTCCTATTCAAAAGTCCTGATCCATGATGCAGGAATATCATGCTATTTATATAGGGCCAACAATGTGCTTATATATTACTTCTCTGCCAATGCCAAAGAGTTCAGTAGTGCCCAAAGCGCGTACTCATGATTTGCATGCTGGTGTGTTTCACTCTGCTGTTGTCTGCTTCTCGGGGACAGCCTGTATCAGGCTATACTGGGGACATACATCACACCAGATGAGGCTGCTGAGAAAATGCTATAATCTCTTTAGTGCTGCCCATTTTGATGTGCTTGGAAGGACTTACTAGGCACTAACATGTGGGCTTACCTGTGGAGGCATTAGTGCTATCACTAAAGTATGTTCCTTCAATAGCACTGTCCCGTTTTCATCCCATTCACTCATCCTGTGAGGAAGTAAACCTGACAGCGTCAAGCAAGTACAGAAAGCAGCACTCTCTTCCTGATGCTAAAGATTTATTTTCCTCTGCGTTTACGAGGTTCCCTGATCCCAAATCTCTCTCTTGTTCTGACCATGGGAATAAAGCCTGCCCCTGGGATGACTGAAGGCTTGTTCTAGACCGTGAAAAGAGTAAACAAGGACTGCGTTTGCACAGTGCAGAGTAAATCAGCTGTGCAGAGAGCAGAGCAGAGACAGCAAATTACGTAAGAAAAAGATCTTCATCCTGGGACAGGCATATTCAGGAAAAGAAATGCTGCGCAGCTATCTTATGTTCTGATTCCAAAGAGAGGCAATTAGGAGTCCAACCCAGGCATGAACAATTCAATTTCCGCTGCCTTGTTTTTTATATGGCCACTGGAATGTGTCCTGGGGACCCGATGAAGCCAAGCACACAGTTTGGCTCCAGGATGTCACAGGGGGAGAGACGGGGGCAGATATATGTCCTGGCACCTGCA
This sequence comes from Tauraco erythrolophus, assembly GCF_009769465.1. NCBI lineage: Eukaryota > Metazoa > Chordata > Aves > Musophagiformes > Musophagidae > Tauraco > Tauraco erythrolophus. The sequence goes on from NC_141468.1 coordinate 51,144,249, forward strand.
ACTCCCATTTAGCACATCTGCTTTACTTTTCACAGATGTAACCCACATGGGGACCTCTCCCAGGCCAGGCAGGACCTGTACCAAGTGGGGTAAATGCATTAACAGAGGCAAGCGTTTCCTTTTTACTAAGGCTGGGGGTTTCCCTGGTGACCTGCTGCTGTCAGATGGTTTGGTAAAAGCTTATTGAGGGGGAAGCATCAAACCTATGGCCCAGCGTAGGTGCTAAAATGTCCTACTCTGTTAAAAAACAGGGCTCAAATCATATGCTGAATTTGAAGCACTAGCAGCGTTACTGGCTTCCCAGGAACAGCATGTGACGTAAGTCTTCCTGTCCTGAGGTACAAAGGTCTAGCTTTCTGGTTTAGTTTGCTACGCTTTGCAACACCACCCCTCATTCCTCCCAAAAAGAAAAAAACAAAAATGAGCAGGAGATAAAAAGAAAACTGCCCAAACTACAGTAGTCTCAAGGAGTCAGTCACCACAGCTCCTCAGTCCCACAGATGAACCTAGTAGTTTCACCTGGAAGCTCGAGAGACTTTGGTTGGTGGCAGAGGGAAACCGGTAGAAAGAATTTGGTGTAAATAGAACAAATAGGGAAAGGAAACTGCCCTAAACATGGAGCAGTATTAAAAATGTCCAGGGCAGTATTGGGTTATGCACATTACTAGGAAAGTAATATATTTAAGGTGTACAGTCCTTTCGAAAGGCATACCTCTCAAGGTATAGCCATAAATGGGGATGGTAGTTATTTCTTCATCTTTGATTCAGTATTTAAGAGCTTTGCAGTATACGACATACTTTGAAGACTGGGTGTGTACGAGTGTGATCTCTGCAAATGTTGAAAAGAGAATTACTGCTGTTAAGTTTATCCTGGCTTTAATATGCTTAGATATTTATGAGGACTTAATGGTAAAACTGTCCCATCCAAATACCAGGTCGTCACTTGGTACATCAGAGCACAATGGCATGATGATTACAGTACGGTTCATGGTCACGGTTTATGTTACTCATTTGATACATTGGTGCCACCAGCATACCGCAAAGGTAAATCTTGTAGTATAGCTGTAAAGTATAAACCATTTTCACAAAGTTTCCTATTCTGGCTAAACTGTGCACATAAATGTCTGTTCAAGTGTTCCCAAGAGGTTGTTGTAGAGATGTCTACACCCTTACGCTTTCCAGTGATGCACTGGAGTCTCCCCACTGTTTTCTTAGAAGTTTTCTCCGGTAACTTATAAATGTTGGTTTGTTACTTTGTTTTTACTTCCAGTACCATTTTGCAATCTGCTTTATTTCATGTGGCAGTCCCATCGAATCAGAGAAGTTAAGCATTTCTGGATCACATTGGAATTGGAATGGGAATAAGACAGAAGTGTGCAGGAAGCAAGGACCAGGGTCCAGCAGTACACTGCTCCCTTTCCAGGCTGTACCAAGTCAGTGCCTCAGCACAGGGTCAGGGTGAGCTGCAGAGAGGGGAGCACTGTCCTGCAGATAAGAAGGTTCATGGCCAGCTGTAATAACTGGATTCATAAAGGCGAACATTACACAGCACAGAGGTCAAAACCAAGTAGGCTATAGGTACAGTTGCTTCAGTATCTCGTTTCAGCAAGGAGAATCCAGAAGACCATGACCAGCCACCTCTAATCCCAGGCCTGCCCTTATATGGGGCTCGGGCAGGTTTTTCGGAGAGCAGATACTCTCTGCAGCGCTGCCATTCTTGGCTGCTTCCTCCGTGATAGGTGGGCAGGATCCCGAAGATAAAGATTATCCTTTTTTTTCCCTGAGTGAAGTGTAACTTTATTGAATCAGGGAAATCACATTAGAATTACGCTATAGATGATGTATCCTAGATGGTTAGGTCTTCAGATACGTAGACGAACGCTCAGTGAGTCAGCCCTGCAATTTTTGGTGGAGTAGGTCTATTCCGGCGTGTGGGTGTTCGCAGAACAATTACGTAAGTGTCAGGGTAGCGAGGAACTTTTGACATATCTGGCAGCTTAACTGAGTTCTTTTCAGTCAAAAATATACTAATTGTTGTTCACTTGCATTAAACACACATCATTGCCTTAACTGGATTTGGGGGGCATTTTTTTAAGCATCAGTTGTCAGGGCAAGATATTGGAGCGGTTTTATTATTCAGAAAACAGGAGATTTTTCACAGTTACAGTGAGACGAACATTTGTGAGAACTGTTTTAAATCATATAAGAGGGTGCGAAAGTTGCTATGCCATATGCCTGGAATTTACTATGGTAAAGCTAATTACTGCCACTGAATGCAAGGGCCCATCAGCATTTTCATCATCACACCCACCCTCAACACCTTTTCTCTTTCTTTTTTTTCCCTGAGTTTTCATTTGCCTGACTTTTTTGCCTATATAGTTCTTGGTCTGCAGAATGCCAATGCAATCTCCAAACTAACACTTGAAATTCCTTATGGCCTATATTCAAGGTAAATACTGAAGGTATGTTCGGTACTGCACTGAAGTATGGTGGATTAAATTAAGAGGTAACTCCTTTTCTACATGTGTTACAGAGGCAAAGGAGAACTGGTTTGCCTCCCAAGAGCAAGATACCAAAATTAGTCATTGGTCAGTGTCCAAATGGCATTTTCAGAGGAGTTTTCTCTCTAAAGATTAAATATGAAAGAAAAAAAAGCTGATAACTGTTTTCTTTCTTATTTGTTCCAAGCTGTGCCTTTGGTACCAGAAAACTCCAGTCAAACTAGCTAATGGATTTTTTTTTTTTTTTATCTGGATAAATATGAAATCTTTCAAACGATCATGACCTTGATATACTGTCTCTTCTTCTACATGGTACAATTAATGAGCCAGGTCACAACTCTGAATGGTGCTGGACATCCAGCTGACATGCCTGAGTGACTGTCTAGCAAACCAGCATTTGTCCATGGCTCTTGGAGAGTCAACAAATGGCTGTAGGATGTTTTTCACCTAAAAAAAGGATATTTTCTGAAGTCGGTCAGAGAGACTGGCTGGGTTACATGCTCTATGCATTCAACAGGAGAACTGAACCTACCAGTTGTCTGGGTGCTGGTCCACACACAGCACATAGGCTGTGTTAGCAAGTCCTTACTGAGACTGGAAGTATGTAAGATGAGGATTCTACTGGTGACGGTAGTGAAGAATCACTGGGATAACCTGTGTTCTTTAGGTTCCAACCAATATATTTTTGGCCAGGAATTTTCCTAATTAGCGAGGACAACTTCAGCCTGGATGTTGTAGCTTAATGATATGTACATTATGCCAGCTTAGACTCTTAGCATAAGGGGGTACATTTTATCACTTGTCTCTGAAAATAGCAGACTCAAAGTTTGAATCTCAAGTCACTGCAATCATGCAAATGCTTCTCCAAAACTTAGAAGGTTCTGGAGATCTGCAGCGTGAATCCATGGCCTTATATCACTCACAGCCTGATGGACTGAAGGGATTCATTGTTCTGATTGTGCAGGAGGAATTGCTTAAATCCAATGAGCAAAAACAAAGGGACTCTCAGTGCCTCATATTTCCTCCCCAGGATTTATGCAAAGTAAATAAAGGAACCAAGTCTTTTGCATTGAGTGCTTGGGATGAGAGCACTCTTCACTCTAGCCCAGTGCTTTCAACCACCACCCGTGTTGATTCATGTAGTTACTCAGAGAAAACTGGAGGCAAATAAGCATGAGTTCTTGCATACCAAGAGCTCTCTATACTCACTGATAAAATTAATCTTTCTTAGATTCAGACACAGATTAATCATTTAAAAACAATTGCTCCTGCTTCTTTGAGACTCTTTAACGACACACGTGGTGGCTCTGCTATGGCAGGTGGACAAGAGTTGTTACACACAGGTAGGGAGAAGTCACCTACCCACATGATTCAGCTTCAGGGCAATACAGAAATGTGCAACAGGATATTTCCTTTGAAGGATTTTGTTAGCTGGACTTTCTTTTTCTGAAAACCTACAAAAGTAAATGTGTGAATACTGCATTATTAGTTGGTAAAACTAAGATATATATTGCCATGGGGAAATACTGATTACAATCTGCTAATTGTCAGATGCACACCTATCCCTCTCTATCGAGGAGGTATCACTTGATTCAATCACTTTGATGCTATTTATCTCATCTGAGTAAGATGATCAGTATTCTCGAGCTAGAAGCTGGACTGGAAACAAATAGAGCAGTAGATACTCTGATTTTAGTGACGAGGCAACTGTAGGTAAATAGACCCAATTCTCTTCATCAATATGTTCCACAACAAATGTCTACTGTAACATTGAAATAGTAGCAAGAGACAATAGGAAAATTCATAGCCATTAGAATAACAGCAGTCTGAGCTGTGAAAATCATTTTAGGTGTAGAGCCTCACCTCCCTTTGAGTGGTGTTACAGCAAGGTTAGCTGACATAGTAAGGCAAAAGCAGTGCCTGGAATAGGACCCGTGATGTTGATCATCTTTTTGCTCTTATAAGCATAGCCCATATTGATTTTGCAGCTGAGTCCCTGCAAAAATATATTGCGTATTACTTTAGAAGGAAAATGAGGCCAAGATTGCAGAGCAGTTAACCAAGAGCTTTTTATTCTCGGGGCTTGGAATTGATCAGGGGCTCTGATCACCCATTAAGCTGGATTCAGCACGTTGACTTTAGGAAGAGTGGGAAAATGAACTTCTGACCACAGAGACAGTAGAGATGAGATGGGAAAAACATGCTGGAGGGATCAGGTCCAGCTGTGGCAAGGCGAGTTCCAACCAGGGATTATAAGTAAGGTGAAGGTGACCCCAAAACCTCCCCTATGCCAACAGCTGCCCTGTAGATCTGTGCAGCTCCAAACCTGTGCCACTTGTCTCCTTTGCTCCCAAACTCCCACCTGACCTTCATACTCAGGCCTCCAAACACGTGAGCTGCCTCCATTCACTATGGGTTGAAGAATTTGCCTGCGAGAAATTCCTGGGCATCTGATCTGTGTCCTACATGCACTGTCGTGAGGCACGCTGATAAAAGGGTTGATGAAAGTGTTATGTGGGCCAGTGAGGAGGGAACTGAGCATTTGCTGAGGCTGTTTTTGCCTAAGGCCACCCCTTAGAGCAAGAGCCTGTTTGGGAGCAGCCAGGAGACGTTTTGCTCGCTGCTCGGAGTGGGGTTATGAACTGTGGCTGAGCTCAGGGAGGAAGGGGCAAGGTCTAGACAAAATGGGGCTGCTGTACCTGAGATAATTGCCCTCCATGAAATGTGGTCTCTCTGTCAGAGAACAGGCTGCCCACCTAGTCCAATCTTTATCTGAGTTCTTCTTACCGGCATGAGGAGAAAATGCCTTAGCCATTGTATTCTTGGATGGAAACTGTTTTCTTTAGCTCTTCAGAATCTGCCCATCAAGGGCATTTGTTGAAACTCAAGGTGTCTGTTTTTAATTTCTGCTGCTGAGTAAGAGAGCACCTCACAGTCCTCTGTGGGCATGGTCTAGTTCACTTTTGGAGGAAGTATGAAATGCTTTTTGAGAAGTGGCAGGGAGGACTTTGTTCTCTGACTCCTTTCCTTCCCTCAGTTCCAAAGAAGAGTTTCTAGGAAGCAATTTGTTGTTTTTTTTTTCAGAAGAGATAACACTTCTAGGAACCTACAGTCAATATATACTTGGAAGAAAGAAGGTGAGTGTATAATTTCAGAAGAATCAAAATGAATTCCTGAGATCTGTATGTCAAAGATTTCATCCAAGAGTTTTCTTAAATCAAGGTCCGTGTTCTTCTGGAATTTCCCGTATGTTTTCAGGGCTCTCATAAGAACATGTGGGCTATATTTGCTATGGAGTGGCCCTTGGACCAGGATGAATTTTGCCTTCCAAGAATCCACTTCAACTGAAGCAACCCAAAGTTCACGTCAAGAATTTTTTTTTTGCCCTGCTGTCAGTGACATTTGTGAATGATGGAAAACCATCCATATGGCTAAACAGACTATCTCCACTCCCCCACAAGTAGTGACTTAGAGGATGAAAGTAATATTCATCCTGATCATCTGTTTTGTAACAGGATATTTATCTCAAGCTTTCAAGAATGTCATTATTATTGGGGGAGGAGGGGAATGGGCAGTAAGACAGGATCTGTAACAGATTATTGATGCGGAGAAGTGGGTAAGCGGGAAAGAAGGAGACCTGCCTGAACTCCACCAGGGTGGGTTTTTTTTCACTATTGCTCTGGAAAAGGGTCTGTGAGCCCACAATAAGAGGAGGAGGAGGAGGAGGAAGCATTCTCACCGTGGTCAATTAGGAGTCTGAGGAAACTAAGTGGGGTTTGAAAAATGGTAGGACCCTGAAAGGGAGGATGACAACAACGACACATCGAATGCATGTGAAGAGAGCACTGGTTAGGACAGGGACTAGGGACAGGGCTGTAAATCTGTTTCTGCGAGCACATCCTTGAAAGCTAATCCCGTTGCAGTGCAGGGAGGCTGGCGGTGCCGGAGGCTGAATCTCAGCCCTGGCATTCTGGTCCAGTTCAGCAAATGTCACGGTTCTGAGTGATACTGGCCCAGAGTATGGGTCAGTGGCTGTGGCCACCTAAAAACGACCTAATTTAAGCTCCATTTCTAAACTGAGGAGCATGAAAATTTCAAAGCTTTTTGCTTCCAGTCAGGACTTCCAGAGGTGGTATTAATAGCTTTGGTGAACTGTACTCCATTGATTTAAAGCACCTGTGCTTCTGCAAGTCAGGATTTTATCAATATTTTATCACTTACACAGGAAGCAGTGCGGGGCTTAATGCTATTTATCCAGCTGGACATATTGACTTTGACTTAGGAGATCAAAGCATTTGGGTTAGGGATTGTGTAACATCTTCCTATAAGAACTGTCAGGGGTAAATTTACCAAAGCCTGAAACTTTGATTGATGATCATTTTGCATGAGTGTTCAGCATCAGGAAGCAAACAATGGACTCTTAATGGAGCTGCAGGCTGTGGCACCTTTAAACACACATATTTTGAAACACGTTTCGTCACCTCCTGGAACATAACAGTACACTAAGCCCTGGAGGTACACTTGAAAGTGAGCTTCCCCTCGGTTCTGAGGAGATGACCCAAGACCCTTTAAGATGCTGTTTACTGTAGTGCAAATTGGAAGATAGCAAAGAGGATGTTATTTATCTTTTTTTTTTTTTCTTTTGCCATTGTAGTATCAGCATTTCCCAATAGGTAAGAGACACGAAAGGGCTAGGTGAGGAGCTCAGAGATTCAGTCCTGTGCTCCTGTGAGTTCTCCTCGTAGCACTGCAGACTACAGCACAGCCTGGCAGATAGACCCAGCCCTTCTTCTGAGGCTCGATAAAAGAGGCTTGACTTCTTGTACCAGCTTAAGGTGAGACATATCACCTTCTGTGAACCGACTCCCTCCATCTATTTATGTGTGAAGGATGCTAAATATGCTTGTTAAATACTGTGGCATCTTATATCACCAATTTTTGAGGGTTTATTCACAACCTCTAGCTTTTAAAAGGCAGGACACTGGCCCCCTTCACTAGAGTAATGAGGAGGGACTGCACAGAGCAAAGGTCAGCAAAGGATCCCAGTTTAGGGGCACTAGCTGTCCCCTAACAGAGGATACCTTCTACTGCTGGCTATAAAAGGAACCATAGAGAATAATCTCCTGCCTCTGTCGGAAAGGAAGCCATATGAAATATCTGTCCCAGTCTCAGAAGAATTAAAACGATAGCTGTCCCCTTGACACAGGAGGTGGTGTCAGCATGGAGGTACTCTTTGGATAGTTGCCCTTGCTGTAGTAGTAGGGGGCATGTACAGAATTAAAATAGATGAAATATGACAGATGGATGTCTTGAGTTTTTCTCTGAACGTAGAATTAAAACCCACTAAGTTCTAAAGCATTATGCTGGCCCTATTACGGTCCGTCTGTGGGTTTGAAAGCCACGCAGAACTTTGATCTGCTCTGCAAATTATTGCCTTCGTACAAGACAGTGTTGCTCTTTTTTTTTCTTTTTTTTTTTTTTTTTGTCTAGGTGCTTGGAGTGCAGACTATGCCCAAAAGATGGGCCAGCCCTACTTTGGCCCATCCCATCCTCTAGCCGTGCCCTGTGGGTTTCTCCCCGGGGCTGAGCATGGCTGCAGGGAGCTGTGCTGGCTGGCACTTGCCAGGACTCTGGCGTCTGCAGTCAGCTTGCTTCTGCCCAGAGCAGCAAGGGCTTTTTGGGTGGTGGTAAAGGGGCTCATCGCTGCTGTCGCCGTTGTGCCTGCTAGTCATAGCCTTTGTCCTGAGCGTGCCACCGCTTGTGCGCAGCTGGCCTGTGTTACTGCAGGACACAGAGGTCTCCTGCCCTGCAGAAGGGCGGCAGTTTGAAAATGTTTTGTGGGCTTTTCCTTTCTTTTCCTTTTCTTCTTCTTTTTTTTTAATAGTTACAAACAAACAAACAATCACACCCTAAATATTTGGAGTGTGGCTCGAATGGCTCAAGAACTCAGGATGATTAAAAGCAGGAGCCATACAGAGACATCCAGAAATGATTGTTTTTAACAAGACAGGAACTTTGTCTGAAAACAGGATGACCTGCTGCAAAAGACGCCAACAAATCCCTGTAGAGCTTTAGAAAAAACAAGCAGGCGCCTGAGTGTGCTTTTAAAAAAAAAAAAAATCCTGCCTAGTAATAAAAAGGGATGTGAGGGTAAACAGGAAAAGAGCACTCCACACTGCGAGCAGCCCGGAGGAGGAGAGGCTGGGAAGAGCGCTGATCTGAAAACCTGATATGGAAACTGAAAGGAAAGATTTCTTAATATTCCCCAGGACAAACTCCCTGTGAAAACACAGCCTCAATGCAGCTTTGAGTGGCAGTTGTCTATTAGTTCCCGTGTGCCTTTGTACCGGTAATATGGAGGGTTTGGGAGGGTAGCACAGGCTCCACAGGTTTTGTTGGCTGACTTCCACGGCTGTAGTGTCGTTTCTGACTTGCATGAAATACAGACTTGAGAGACATTTCTACTGCATAACTGTATTTTGTGACAATGGAGTTACTGCAGTTCTGCACACCTATGCTGCAGTTATACTGCAGTATGGTTCACTCTCCCAATTTCAGTATGAATTTCATGACATATGATGTCTTCCCCTAAGCCCTAGCCCCTCAAGCCTTGCAATTTTATGACAATCTGTTTTCATGTATGTGAAACAAATCTTTCTAGCCTTCATGCCTAGGAAAGAAAATCTTGAAATCATAAAGGCAACTTACCATCATGCGTAGACCAAAACTCCTATTATTGCTATTTTTTGGACCGTGAATTTTAAAATAAAATACTATTTAGAGGAATTAGGATATTGATATTTGGCCTTGAGCACATTGACAACTTCTGCTTGTTGGCAGAATACTAAGCAGGTTTCCCATTGCAACCCACATACTGTCAGCGAGACACCTGTGATGATTAATGTGATGGGATATGTATGCAGCATCAGGCCCAGGGACTACAAAATCCTTTACAGCAGTTTCTCCTCAGTGCTGCTCCAAAGTCATAGAATCACAGAATGGTTTGGGTTGGAAGGGACCTCAAAGATCACCTAGTTCCAACCCCCCTGCCATGGGCAGGGACACCCTCCACTACACCAGGCTGCTCAAAGCCTTATCCAACCTGGCCTTGAGCACTTCCAGAGACAGGGCATCTACAACTTCTCTGGGAAGGAAACCTGTTCCAGTGCCTCACCACCCTTAAGAAGGGTGACAAATTTCTTCCTTCGATCTAATCTAAATCTCCCCTCTTTCAGTTTAAAGCCTTTGCCCCTTGTCCTATCACTACATGCTCGTGTAAAAAGTCCCTCTCCAGGTTTCTTGTAGGTCTCCTTTAGGTACTGGAAGGCTGCTAGAAGGTCTCCTCAGAGCTTTCTCTTCTCCAGGCTGAACAACCCCAACTCTCAGCCTGTCTTCATAGGAGAGGTGCTCCAGCCCTCGGATCATCTTCGTGGCCCTCCTCTGGACTCGCTCCAGTAGCTCCATGTCCTTCTTGTGTTGGTGACTCCAGAGCTGAATGCAGTATTCCAGGTGGGGTCTCACGGGAGCAGAGTAGAGGGGCAGAATCACCTCCCTCCACCTGCTGGCCACGCTTCTTTGGGTGCAGCCCAGGATACTGAAATAACAATTTGCTGCAGCTTGTGTTCACACGCACCCAGAAACGGATTCAGCAGGCTGTAAAACCCCCTGCCAGTAAAAGATTCATCGCCTCAAATGCAGGGCCTGGCCCCTACCAAAAGGCAGGCGGGTGGTTTGTGTTGGTGTCAGTGGTTTGGCTTCGTGTCGGGGCTTCTGGCACGGAGGTGGCTCCCCGCTGTCACCAGACAGCTCCACACAGTCAGCTCGGCCGTGGCAGTGATGCTCCTGCCCTCGCGAAAGAGCACAGCTTTTCTGGTTTGGTGGCTCCAGTGGAAAACGCTGCAGTTCAGACAAACACCTGTGGCCTTACAGGCACTGCTGGGAGTTACGGAGTGGCTTTTGGGTCACCTTCCCTGGGTGCAGCCCTAAATCCCCAGTGATGCACGTTGGTGCCCCAACGCTCCTTCAACTCCCTGCGGGAGTTTACCAGCCCTGGCCTGGGAGTGCCTCTGCATCCCTCTGCACCAGGCTGCCTTCCAGAGGGGCTCCAGCCTGTTTGAGTTGGGGGGAGCAGGGAAGGAAGACTTGTGAACTCTTCAAACAATGGAAGACACATTAGCCTCCATCCTCTTCCGAGTATTGCTTTCAGGTGACAAAGAATAGCTTCTCTTCACCCAGGAGGAGGACAGGCGCTGGGAGTGCTCGGTGAAGGGGCTGCCCCAGAGCTGGGCATCTCGGATTGGGGTGCAGCTCTGCAGCTGGTCACAGGGACGACAGATGCCCCTGCGCGCCTTCCCGGCCCCTGCAGCTGATGCAAAACACTTCCTGCTCAGGAGGTGTTGGGTTCCGATTTGCTGTTAGTTCTCCCGCACCATTCAGTGCCCACTACCTTGGGCACGAGTTTTTGTTTGTTCACTTTTTAATTACATAACAGACGTGTTTTTTTTTTCTTTGCTTTAGTATAAATGAAAGGCGATTTGCTACTGTTAACATATCTTAACATATGCCCACAGATCAAATACTTCTCTGTGGCCTGCAGCACCGTTCAGCACTGCACTACCTGAGATTAGGAATTACATAGCAGACACTATGATCAGAGAAATTTCCAATTTTGGAGAAATTAGATTAAAACTGAATTAATTTTTTATCTTGTAAAGATGGCTAGAAATACCAGCTGCTTAGTCCACCAGTTACCTAATTATATGATGCTCACACGCACGCTCGCAGGGACACAAACAGCTATAGCAGTATGCTTTGGTTTGCCCCTATGACTTCCAAACTCGCCACGAACACAGAACGCAAAAACCTACTTACAGGGTGTAGATAAGCATGTCTCTGGAAAGATCTTGAGAATTTTATTCTTACAAGATGTTCTCGTCCTCCTCAGACAAGCGAAGACATGATATCATTCATATTGGTCTAAAAAAAGTTAATTCTAAGTAGACATGTCAAGGAGGTAACAGCTTAATTTAAAAGAGATTGTAAAGTAAGTGTGCAAGATACTTAAATATATCATCGAGGGGGAAAAAAAGTTAATTCCTTCTCCATAAGAAAGAGCTGCTTTAAATTCTGCCTCAAAATGAATACAAATTGGGTGAGATGTCCCAGGTCTCAAATTCATCTCACAAATTGCCAAATGAGCACAGCAGATGCAGCATCACTGGAAGTCCAACATGGCAAAAAAATGTTTCATTTATGTTAAAAAATGTTCAGTTCAGGGCAGTTGCTTACATTTCTGCATTTTTTGGTGGATCTTATGAGCCTTTTCTTTTTGCATTTGCTTTTGCACTTGAGGACGTTTCAACTCTGGTGAATGAATTGTTCACCTCAGCTGCTTGGAAGGGGGTCCATGGAGAACTGATGCCATTAGCGCAGGATAACTTTTAAGCCATTCGCTCTTTAGTGGCTATGAATCAATTGGCTATTTTTGGTTCTGCCTGGCAGTGTGGCCCAGTATTGCTCCCACAGTGGCTGCCATGCCTGCACCCTGCAAACACCTGGAAGCACAGACCTTCTTCACTGACCAAAAAGGCTATTCAAACCAGCCATTTCGCTGCAAAATCTCACTGGTTTGGGTGGTGAAAACAGCCTCTGCAATACCACCCTCCCTCCAGGAGGACGCTGCCATTTGCAAGGGCCAGCCAGGCAGGACGAAGGTCATGGCAGGCACGGAGAAGTGCAGCCAGATGCTGGCTTCCCTGGCAGGGGACAGTTGTGGCCACTGTTTTTCCCTGAGCTGGCTGTGAAGAGGTGGCTCCTGGAGAGAAGACAGCAGGGAAGAGAGCCAAGGGGAGGCAGGCTGTGATTAAGGTTTGGAGAAAAGCAGTTATTTAAGCAACAGGTGAAGGCTGGACCTCTGGAGACCACCCAGTCCAAGCCCCCTGCTCAGAGAGGCGTCAGTCAGAGCAGGTTGCCCAGGGCCAGGTTCTGCACCTCTAGCTGTCAGTGATGCAAAAGCAAGCCTGAAGTTTGAAGCCAGAATTTTGGCATAGCACAGCTTATGCCAAATTCACACTGAGAGGTTCTGAGCTACGAGTAATGATGCTCTGAAAAGATCATTTCAGCAAAGCTCTTTTTCTTTGTATTCCAACTAGTCACAGATTATTTTTTCTTCTCGCTCCAGCTATTATTTTGCATCATCTTTGCCATATAGAAGAAAGGAATGATGCCGTTCTGATCTGCTGCCATAAAAAGATGAACTGTTGTTTGTGTGATCTTCAGAGTAGATTAAAACTGGGAATTTCCACTTTGGGGGGATTTTCAACGTGTTGAAATTCGTTTTCCTTTCGATCTAGACAAGCTACAGTAGTGTCAAGTTTTTCTACAAATTAGAAATTCCATCACAAATGGAGTCGTAAAATACATAAATATTTTATTAATCTTTATAAATAGTGCTTCAAAGCAAGATGTTCATGGATAACTTCCTTTTATTATTTTAGATAATTTGATTTTTAAAAGCCAAATTTGATTTTTTTGGCCGTCTAGATTCTCAGAATGTTCCGTGAGGAAGGACTCTCAGAGACAGTCAGCACCGGCATCACCGCTGCTCCCTCTGAAGTCAACATCGACTTCTGGGAACAGAACAGGACAAAACCACGAGTGCTTTTAGCAAGCCCAACGCTGAAGCATGCTATACAGCACAAGGAGTTAAAAGAGAAATACTGTGAAGATGGGAGCTGCGGGTAAGAGTCTCTCCAGTGATACGTGTCATCTGTGATCAGTTGTACCTGAGTTGCGAGGCATGACGATGGAGCAGCTAGCGCAGGGGTTACTGTAGTAAGTGTCTGTTTTCCTGACATTATAAAATGACATAGGAATTTCCTTTGCAGGAGGCTGGCTACTCCTGGTAATGGAAATAATACAGACAACACAGGTACAACTGCTCCTAATTTTCACAGAGGGTTTATGTATTGCTGCATTACCTTCCCAGCACTCTGGTTTCTGAAGAGAGGCGGTGGTTGCAGTGGCAGTGAGCCGGTGCTCCCCAGGCAGGATCCCCTTTCCAGCTGATAAATCCTGCAGGCGCTGGGCTGGTAGTGCAGCGCCGTGGGCTGGCACTTCAGTGGCTTGAAGAAGAGCTGGCACAGGTGTAGGGTTCATGCTCCAACAGAGCCACGCTGGAGACAGCCTGGGTCTCTCTACCCCATGTTCCAGCCCCTTTTCCATGTTGGGAGATTGTGCACTCATGTCCCAGCCAGATCTGAGTAGAGCTGATGGGTTTAGTCTCAGCCCCACGGGGACACAGCCATCCTAATTCTTGCCTCATCTGGCTCTGGAAGCGTTACAGGCATGTCTGTGCGGTGCCCCCCCAGCCCAGCCAGGAATCCCAGCTGGTTTTAGCCATTGTCCCGATGGCACTTTTTGTCCCCCAGACAGCTCAGCAGCCCAGGCACTGGGATACAAACAGACTCAGGGAGGCTGGTGTCATTATACCTCTGTAAGAATTGGGCAAGTTCATTACTCTTACAAGGGCACTTACAGCAGAGGGGAGATTGGACTTTGCATCACTGAGTTTATGTGCTGCAGCCTGAACTGTGCCAGCCAAGTCCCAGGTGGGGATGGCTTCTTACCCCTTCCCATCTTCATTTCTTAATCAGACATAAGACATGCAATGCTGACAGGTGCAAAGAAAAACATAAAATGATTTATTAGAGTACATTATACCACTGCTCAAAAACAGCACAGCAAAAAGAAAAACAACAAACAACGTAGAACTATATCCACAAATATTTTGGATAAGGGCTGGCAGTAGCATAAAGCCAGTTTCTGGGGCATTTGACATATGAAGTGCACTTTATGGCCTTTCCTGGTCTGAAATTCAGAAAATTTTCAAAGTTTCTTGGCAGTGCAGGCGTCAAGTTACTGTTGACTGGATGAAGTGATGCCATAAGTGGGAAGTGATAGATGAGGAGACAACGACAGCTCTTGGGGCACAGGCGGATGAGTCTCCACCGCAGCGCAGGGACAGATGTATCTTGTTCAGTCCAAAATTGCTTGTAAGTTGCTTATTGTCCAGTGTCACCGCTGGGCGAAATAAAGCCAAACTGATTACTAATACAGAATCTCCAGTCCTTGTCCCGTAGTCTGAATCATAGTTCTAGGTTAAATCACACGTATTAGAAACAAACAAAATAGCTACAGAACTCAGAAGTGCAGATGACTGGGGAATCATATGTTAATGAGATAAAAATTGTATTTTGGGAAAGACTGTTTCTGAGCTTTTTTTTCCCTATTGTTTTTCAGCATCATTCCGGTCCAGGCGAATAAGCTAAGCTACCAGGAACAGGGCAGTATCACTGGCAAGTGATGCAAGAGCAGCTGAGGAAGGGGAGGATGATGGTCAGAGACGACTTGCTGGGGAAGATACCTGGGGCTTTGGCAGAGTGTTGAGCTAACTTCTGAAGAAAACCAAGCAGAGTCCAACTGGAGTCGAGAGCTGCTGCATGAGGGGGAGGAGGGGGAGACAGGGGTGGATTCTCTTTCTCAAAAATGATCCTGTAGCAAAAGAGAATCAACAAGTGGAGAAAATGCTTAGTAAGGGACAGAAAATGCCACACCTTCTCACGGTCCACTGCCTCCCTTGCGAAGCAGTTGTGTCCTGCAGCTGATGGATAACCCTGGACAGGCAACAGCCAGCCAGGGAAGGCATTCCGTGAGTGGGGTGTATACGAGGTATTGCTTCATCTCCAGGCCTTGGTGGAGGAAAGGAGGCAGTGATAATGTCCTGATGCGTAGTAGCAGGCATAGATGTGATGTTTTTTCATCATGCTTGTTTATAGGTTCAGGTTGGATATTAGGAAAAAATTTTTTACTATGAGAGTGGTAGAACACTGGAACAGGTTGCCCAGAGAGGTGGTGGATGCTCCATCCCTGGAGACGTTCAAGGCCAGGTTGGACAAGGCCCTGAGCAACCTGATCTAGTTGGAGATATCCCTGTTCCTTGCAGGGGGGTTGGACTAGATGACCTTTGAAGGTCCCTTCCAGCCCTAACCATTCTATGATTCTATGATTCTATGGTGTGGCAGCTGGGCTGAACATGTTCATTTATATTGCATGGCACGGTGTGTGAGTGCTCAGCAAACAGAGGCAGGTACCTGAAAATGAGATATTAATAAAGGCTGCAGATCAAGAGCACAGTGAACTAAACCTGATCACAAATAGGTTTTAATGTTGCACTGCAGGACAGTAAATCCTGTGCTAAAGTGAAGGAGTTTGAACATGTGAGCTGCTGGCTTCATGCACTCTGGCAAGGACCACCACACTGATGAGTATAAATCATCCTAGAGGGTGTCTGAGAATAGCACAGAGGCTCAGCAAGGGCAGACTAGTTGTCCAATAACACACCACAGTTGAATTTAGAGGGTGAGGTAACTGAACTGGGCTTGGGCCACCCAGCAGCAGTCTAAACTGGCCAGTCATGCTAGGCTACACACCTGTGTAGATCTGGTTTGAGCAAAGTACTCTGCTGGGGCTACCGCAGCCTAGGCAGCTTTTGCTAGTGGGACTTTCTGAAGAGAGTAGAAGAAAAAAAAAGCTAGACAAGCAGGACAAGACAGGAGGAGAAATTTCAGACTCTTCTGTAAAGAACCCAAACTATAGCAAAGTGTCTGGAAATGCACTTCCTGAGAGCAAAGTGTTGCACATGAAATGCTATGCTATGCTATGCTAGAGAGTTGAAGAAAAAAAGATTGGTGGCTTTGGAGGTGAATGACCAAAGTGCCGACAAGAGAAAGTGAAATCTTTTTTTGCCATAAAGGCGTTTGTTAAGCTTTTGAGTGTTGAGCAACAGGAATGTAAAACCTCTCGGTTTAGTGGCAAGAGTAGAGGTACTTGTGTGAATTAAAAATTGACTTTTGCTAGACTGGTGTTCCTGGCAGGTTACACCTGCTTCCCACCCCGTGCCTTGCTGCCACTCTGTCTGGAGCAACGTGCTCTTAACAATAGCTGGTGGCTGGAAGGTACAGCGTGTGCTACACTGCTCATTTCCCCTTCCTCCCAGCCTGATTGTTATTGCAGCGATCGGGAGCAAGGAGGGCTCTGTAACACCATTATACTGTGAGAAACCACGGCTGTGACGGTGAGGGTCTGACTTCACGCAATATGAAGCTGAAGAAAAACATTTAAAGAGAGAAGATGCCTTCCTGTAAGTACTTTGTACTTACATATATACATAAACACCCGTATGCACATGCATCTGGGAGGAGGCGGGTGTCCATGGGGGGAAATCCTGCCTGCACCAAAGGCAGTGACAAAAATTCCCAACTGACCTTGGCAGGGCAGGGCTTCAGCAGCCCTCTGCGCGCCTGGCGGGACGTTGTGCAGGCGTTGAGGCACATTGCGAGCGCCTTTACTCGCTGTAGGGCTGGGGAGTGGCAGCCCAAGCCATGATAGCCATGCACCGAAACACGGCCACGGAGCGAAGGCTCATCCTCAAGCCGAGCCCCATGTGCCAGCAGCGGTGTGTGGCCGTGTTGTCATGGCTTTCTGCGTCACATCCAAGCTGGAGCAGCTTTGCCTGCCTGCGAGTTGCGAGGGCATTCCCAGGCAGTGACCTTGCCTGCCTCGAGGGACTGGCAGGGGCCTTTGGCTCCTTGCTGGGTTTTGGCTTGGGGACTTTTTTCTTCGTTTGTTTGCTCCCTTGTTTGTCTTTTTAACATTTGTTTCGGTTAGTCAAAAAGTTGGTGAACTTCCTTCATTTACTCTGCTCCCAAAGTAGGTAGGATGGTTTTCAAAGGGCAATCAGAAGGGCCGACAGGCTCTTGCATAGTCCTAGTCCTACGTTCAGTGATTTCATCCACCCTATTTTACCCTCGGGTCTGTCTTTGGTGAGGCAGAAGTTCAAGAAACCTACTTCTACAACTGACTTTAGTGATCACTGTCTTGAAAACTACTATTTTAAGGTTGATTATAATTCTATTAGTTCAGGGGTTTTTTCAGCTGTTTTGAATTTGTGCAGCTCTAAGCATCTTTCAGTGATAATATAGATGGAAATTTAAGATCCTAGCATAATGAATATAAAACTTGGTTTCCTTAGGTACCTTTTGGAGATCCCTTAAAAGTAATTTAGGAGTCCAAGGTTTAAAGACCTGCTGTAGTATATTTAGCTATAATGTGCCAAAACTTAAGTGACTATTTTCACCTCAATCCCTACATGCACTGAGCCTGCCACCTGACTTTACTAACATAAATTGCATATTGCATTTATGGATTCCTCCTGTTCATAACTATCATTTTGTAATAGCTGGATTCTCATTTTTTCTGTCTTTTTCTGGCACCACAAGCATCAAAAACCAGCATCACCACATGTGACAGATACTTATCTGCCGCCTTCATCCTGACCATACACCTCCCAGCTGGGACTCCTCTGTGGAGCACAGAATGAGGTGACTCCCAAAATCAGAGCTGTGATTCCTGCTGGAAAGCACTATGTATCCATGCCTGGGACCAGATTCGGGGCAGTATGCCAAGTTCTTTTGAGAATTTGGCCCTAAATGCAATTACCATCACTGATGGCTGCCCGCTTCTGAAAATCTGCTGCAATGTTATGGATGCTGAACGTTCAGAAAATCTGTTGATGAAGACAAGCCAGTCAGTGCATGCTGCCTCAGTTTGAGGGTGACATGAAGGACAGCAGAACAGGGGCCAGAGCTGTTAGTGAAGGAAAGCAGAAATACACTCAGAGTAATAGGCAGCGTCTGTTCAAGATTCCAAATACCTGGCAAAACCAAGCCAAAACCAGAGTATTACTAACAAATGCCAAGCACACCTATTTCTGCGTAACTAGTATAAAATGCTAAATCACTTTCAGAATGAACAGTCTGAATTACCTTTGCAAAAGACTAGCATGTCCTCAGCTCCTGTGGAAGAGTTCTGAACTAAGATCCTGAATCCAGAGCCTTCCAGTTGCTCTGGGCAAAGGCATCTTCACTTTGACGCAGAGCTGCGGCCCCTCGGCCATGCTCTGTGTTTCACTGGAAAAGCTGGTAATGTTGCAGGCTGCTGAAGAAGGAAAACTGCTGAATTGCTCTGAAGAGGGAAAACTGCTAAACTGCTTTGGAGCTCTGAGGTCTGGATGGGTGAAATTCATTACAATCGAGTGACACATTTGTTTTTTTCATTCTTTATAAAGATGTGTGTGAACTACTTTCAGAATGTCATTATCATCTGTAATTTTTTTTCAGTGAATCTTTACACTGACTATTTACATATTCTTTACACTCTCCCTTTGGCACACCCTGTATAGGGAAGCCTGCGCAGGATAACTCATAAAGGATTGTGGTAACCACTCTATAAAGATGTAAAGTGCAGTCATTGCCACAGTACCTACAAACCACATTCTATCAAATTTACCTTCAAACAGGGGTCTCAGCTGCCCCTGAATGTATCTGGATGACCCCCACACGTGTTAGCAACATGCTGCAATGACGTACATGTGTTCCTGCGCAGCCTATCCCTGCACTGGCGGCACAGGTTTCTTTGTTCAGAATCACATTATGCATGTGTTTGTTATTCATGTTTCTGCTTCCCCGACTTTCCTTTGATGTAAATTTAATACAACTTTTTTTCATCGTTATTTGAAACAGAAACTCTGGGACTAAAGGAGCTTCAGACGTAGGATATGATACTGAATAACATTAGGCAATGTTTTATACTTTTTCTGCAAGTCTAAGTCATAATAAAAAATGCATCTTTCTCAGAAGAAAAATAAACGTCTCCTCTTTTATTCAGGACCTACAGACTTAGAGTTAGGGTCAGGCTGGGATGCCATGGCACTGAGCTGACCGAAGTCTATTGCGGAGGGTTTGTGTCAGGGGAAGCAGGAGGAGGGACTGGCTTCAACCATGCTAGAGATGTTTTATTTTAAGTGGGCATTCGCTTCTAAGTCCCCTGCAAGTCCTATACTGTGTTTTGGAAAATGAATGGAAGGATGTTTATGTGAACGTTCCTCTTTAAACGTTTCTGAGCCACACCTTCACCTGTGACTAGCTTGCACAGCGTATGAAGATAACACCACTCTGTGCTTAACCTTTAAACAAAATTTCTGTGATTACTGGCCTGGGATCCCAAAGCAACTGTGAGAAATGAACAGGGCAGATGGGAGCAGGCTTTCCCAGTGGATGCTACAGAACATTTCTGTAATGATTTAAAGCCAGGTTAAACAATAGCTTGTTCACATTCAAATGCAGAGCATCCCAAGATGCTGCATGAGGCAGGGGAGACAACTTAAATTGCTTTTGTGGAGATGCTGGGCGTAATTAAAGGCTTATGTCTGACTTTTACAGCTAACAAACTGCTGTACAGCAAAGGAAACAACTCCCTGAGTAGCTTTTTACAAAACACTAAATACACTATCATAACGATAAAACCTAACTATCCAGCTGCTGGTGAATTATGTGGTACCGTGGACATCACGTCCCCTTTCTCCCGCTGGCAAATAGCAAAGGTCCTCCCAGGAGCAGCTGAAAAGTTTAATAAAAATAAGTCAGAGCTGCTTAATCTGCTTTTGCAATATGGCTGCACTTTTTCTGAAAATCGTGATTGTTCCTCTGGCAAAGTTCAGGGCGAAGTGAGAGCTGTTAGCATGGCCCCAAAGAGGGGGGAGAAAAAAGCCGCTCGCTGTCTCCCCTTTTGACATGACAAATAAAGGCAAACGTGTGAAGGTGTTAGAGCCCCACTGCAGAGCAGGAAGGGGAGAACAAATGGCATCACACCACATGCCCATAATCCCAATTAAAATGCATTCAAACTCATTTCTCTCCTCCTCAGCTTCCCTTTTCCACACCAGTGAACAAGCATGTTTGACAACAGAGTGTGGGAATTTCTAGTTCACTGAGCAGGTTTCCTTTCTCTTTGCCCCTGCATCTACCTGAGGCTGCTGCTCCCAACCCTCGCCCTACACTCCAAACCAAGCCATGCAGCCAGGCATTGCGCACCACGCCAGGGACTCCGGGAGAAAGAGAAGTGGGAAGCAGCAGACACAGCTCGAGGCAGAGCCTCCTCAGAGGCAGTGCTGGGCTTCATAGGAAATCAAACCTTTCAGGCTCCCTGAGGATGCTTTGCTCAGCTCACCACCTTTTCCAGGCACGGAGCTTCCTGTGCTTGAGGAATACACATGGGGAAGCATCTAGGAGGTGAGCAAGACCTCCTGCCTTCAACAGGCACGGAGCAGTGGGCACGGCAGCCAAGGTGACACCTGCTCAGTGCCACCGGCACGAAGGGGGCAAGGGAAAAATGCCACAGGGTATTTACTTAGGAGGCTGGGAAATGTCTTGGAGTCATCAGGGTGGCGAACACATGAGAGGAAGGCAGCATGGGCTGTTCGTTAGAGGCTGAACAGATCGAGAGAGGGAGAGGATGTTAGTGTGGCAAATCAATCTGCAAGCATCGAATTGATTTTAAAAAATGCAGAAGGACGCACTCACCGTTATAAAATCGAATAGGAAGTGCAGCAAATAAACATGGTCTACAGTTCATAAAACCATGGTTAGATAGCAGAACCCTTTTCTTAGGCAGGATAGCAGGCAACCTCATCTGCAGCTTTTCACATTTCTACTTTTCACAGTTCTAATGCAGAACTAATTATTTCCCTTTAAAGGTCCTTTCCTCTCCTCTTCATCTTCCTGTTGACACAAAAGCTATTGACTGGACCTACAGCATTGCTTTTCACTGTTTGTCTCTTGCTTCAGACTCTGTTGCTTTCTCCCTTGCAGCATCTCTCAGATCTCAACTGAGAATTCAAAACACTTGCTTATAACTTTGCAGTCTCCAGGTTTTGGGTTTTACATCCCCCTCCTTGCCAGCCTTTTCACATCTCCATCCCACTGCTTCCTACACAGAGTACAGCTGCCAGGTTGATGATACAGATACAGAGATAAAATTCAATTCTCAAGAGCTGCCTTAGGAAAATGATGTTAATATACAGTTCCACATAGTTTTCTCTGTATCCATTTTCTTTATGCTTTTAGGTTCACCACATTGACCTTTGCCTCTTGAGCAGGTGGAGCAGCCAACGGCAGTAGCAGGGTGTTATCCTACATGCTCACTCATGCCACAGGGAAAGTCCATAGTTGGGGAAGACACCAAGCGAGCGCTCAATAGACGTTTAATCAAGCAAGAGGCTGCTCTGCAAAATGGTAGGAAACAGGGTCTAATGGACCAGGGTCATTTCTTCCTGTTGCCCCAAGCTGGACTTCTCCCAACGCTACAAATGTCCTTGGTCCTGGTTTGAACTCCTCAGTGTCTCATGCCGTCCCCATCCACTCTGCAGTTCTCAGATCTTCTGTCTCCTTACCCCAGTCTCAGTCTCCATGCTGAGCTAGTCTCCGTCCCACTGTATCCGCTTTCCATCTGGGTCATTCTCTGTGATAGCTTTCAATGAGCTGCCTGGCTGTGTCCTCAGAAGAAATGTCTTCTACACCAGTTCACTCTCACCAGCTGTCCATATGCTTTCTGATGCCAGAAGGTCATCAGGAAAGGTGCAAAGTGTGTGTGAGGTGTCACACATTATCTTGTTCTTCGAAAAAGCTGAAAACGTCCAGGAAAATTTCCTTTTGAAATGGATACCTAGCATGGGAAATTTTATGCAAATGTTGTGAAATTTGTGGGAACAGTCTCTTACAAAAAGAAATGCAGGAAATGAGGGCTGTTTGTCTGTGGTTTAAATAATTGCAGGAGATCTTGCCCACCACTTTCCTGACCAGGAGGAAGGGCTCCCAAATGAGCTAAGTGATTCTGTATGTCAAGCCATACTAGTGCTGTATGAACTGTGATATTTACTTAAAATCCTCTTGCAGACAACATACTGATTCAAACTCGATCCCATAGCTGCTGCAACGTCATTATTACGCAGCTCGTCGTCCCACGACATCTGGCAGAAATGAGCTTGGTAATTCACACGCCACTTTGAGAATGTGTCTGCACTTTGAACCTCCTTACCCATCATGGCTTCTTAATGACCACTTGCATGGGCAGCTGCTGAACAGTACCAGTACCGACGCTCCAGGCTGATCAAAAGAAATGAGCGAACAACACGAGGTAGGTTCCTCCCAATGTACACTGAGGTTATACCTGTGGTCATTTTTGCTGGGGGGGGAGGCCGCAGCGTCTCTGTTGGGTGAGGTAACCCACGAGAGAAATCTGCCAGGAGGCACATGATTTTGAGGTTGCTTCACACTATTCAGGGTTTGGCAGGCCTGTTGTTTATACAACACTAATACCGAATTGATGTTTTTGGGAAACTCCACCCATGAGTGATCCAGAAAACTTCCTGATATGCCCAACAAGACTTCAGCCAAGTGCACTAATTGTAGGCTGCAAAATATTTTTTCAGAGGAAAAGGATGGGAGAGAAGAGAGGGTGAAAATAGAGAGAGGAAGAGATAAGCAAAGAACTGATGGGCTACAGCAGGACAGACAATATAGGCAGGACAAAGTACTGGTGCAGAAGGAGGCAGAGATTGTGAGCATGTTTCGGAAGACTGTTCAACCTAATTATCAGAGGCTGTACTTAAGCAGAATGGGGTTCATGTTTGTCCTCTCCCTCTTTCTCTCTGCCTGCATTCAGCTTCTGCTGGTGTTGCGTCTTCTACTCACCTCCCTAAAACTTAAAGCCTTTTCTTCTCCTTGGAGGTTTCAGGGTCTGGCAGGGCTTACAGCATCACCTAGAAAATTACACTGAGGCACCTGTCTTTCTTTCCCCATTCTTTCTATAGCTCCTGGCCATGCTGTGACAGCAATACAGTCTGATCCTGTTGGCCTCTTGAACAATGTGCGTTCAGATGTAACAGGTTTCCTGATTGAGAAAATATCATTAAAACTGAGAGGTCTGGAAAAAACAAGATACTCTAATGCTTAAAGAGAATATTAAAATGGTGCTTACAGCTGTATTCTGTTGTTTGGTAACACAAAGACCAAACCAACTCCAGAGTTTAAATCACCAGATCTTCTCGATATTGGCCAAATGTCTCTTCTCAGTCGGATGCTTTTCAAAGCCAGGTTAACCCAAGTACACAGACACAATTAACATACTGATGAAACTCATGGGCTGAACAGAAAAGACAATATAGGAGGTTGTTAAAAGTTCAGAGTCTGGAGTACAAAGACTGACAAAGTTGACTGCCTACAGTGTGAGCCCTCAGGTGTAAGAGAAGTTATCTGCCTTCCCCAGCTTGCTTCACCTACAAAGCCCCCAGGATCCTGGGCACATGCTCGCACAAGGTCCTGCCCTCAGATAACCCCACATTAAAGAGAAAAAATGAAACAAAGAGCACCCCCCAGGTGAATCAGACAGAAGTGCAGAGAAATATTTCTGGCTCCAAGGGAAGATGGAGCAGATAAACCAGGGAGCAGCAGCCAAAGCACAAGCAGCTGGTCACTGAGGCAGCTTTCTAGAGTATATATCTGTGCCTAAGGTCCAAAGAAACCAGCTCACATCCACAATTCCAGCAGTCACGAGTGCCTAGAAGATATTAGAGAGGTTGATGCAGCCTCTACCAGAAACTCGCCTGGGATATGTGAGTGAAGGAGACAGCGCTGAAGGGCACTGCTAGTACAGAGAAACCACAATGCAATTAGGCATTTTAGAAAATAGAGAGGAGGAGACAATATTAGCATTGGAAGGTCTCCTGAAAATGCTCGGAAATTAAGATTAATGTGGTACAAAAAATATTTCACTTCCAGGGCAGTTTAACCTGAACAACTTCTCTGGAAGGGAGGAAAGCTGCCCTAGGTCTCTCATGTAACAGACCGAGGGCCTGGGCTGTGCAAGGTCCTTATTATCAAAATACCTAATTCTGAATGAACAGAAAAAGCCAGGCAGAGCCAATGTGTGTTTCTCCCAAGACATTGTCCTTCTAATTTAAAACGAAAAGAAAAAAAAAAAAACAACAAAAAAGAAGGCAGGAAGAATCACAGGTTCAGTGCAGAGCCATCCCGGAGCTGTGGAGCCTGGAGAGCTGCCAGGCAAGCTGGCAGGAAATCAGGCAGGCTTGTGATGGAAACCTGCCTGTGTTCCATCGGAAGTTCATCCAAACAGAGATGCTTCTGCGAAACATTTTGCTGACGACAAATCGGCATTCTCTGACAAAAACCTGTCCTGTTGGAAACCTCCCAGCCAGTGTTTCTTATGGCATAATTGTTCCTCAAATAATTAAAAAAAAAAAAAGAAGAAACTGAGTGTGTCAGTGCTAACATTAATGGGCTACATTACATATAGTTTTGTAAGTGACTCTTTATATGGGGCAAATTTTAAAAATGAGACCTCAGGCATTTCAGGCTGTTTTTTCACGACGAGTGCTGAAGGCTCAGCTTTGTTACCCTACAATGTACACAAATGTTAAAGGAATGGTGAGATGCTGGGTGAGGATAGAGTGATTTTATTGTATCCATCATTTTCTCATTCTGAATAGCATTTTTCAGATATTACAGATTGTTAGTTTTGTATTCCTCCCTGTTCCTCCCAAATCCATTAGACAGAAAAATCTGTATAATTCCCTCCCAATACTCAGACTATGCATCAAGGGCATAACTCTCTCACTTTGAAATGACTAACTTGAGCATTTAGAGAAAAGAGAGAAATGTGGAAAACACATACACAACTTGGAATAGCTGAATAGCCGAGAGCATTTTTCTTTACAAAAGGAAAAAAAGACAAAATGAGGGATATTTCCTCTTTTATGATTTTGAATGATACTAGAAACCTCTCTCATTCTAGTATCTCTTCCAAAGAAGTACCCAAAAGGCTGTAGGATAAGGTCTGCATACAAATTGGAGACTTAGTCTGACACACTCTTCCTTTACCTGAGCAGCAGCAAAGAAGTGGGAGGCTCTAACTCAGATAGCTGTGAAATAAATAGCAAAGTGCCCAGTTAAAGTAACCAGAAGCTTAAGCTGTAACGGCTGTATTTGTTTTCCCGTGTACCTTTGAAAGAAAAACAGCCATCAGCTGCTATTCAAATTTTCTCTCTTTGCCCTCCAGTTATGTGAACGCAGCGCACAAGATCAAGACATTTTCAGCATGTAACTTCAATCATGTGAGAAGTCTCACTGATTTCAGCCAGCGACTTCCTATTGAGTCAGCAAAGTACTTTTGTGCCTGCGTGTGATTTTTAAGATGACTAATCTCCCTGGCTGCGGCTGGGCTGGCAGGTAGGTACCGCTGGCAGGATGTCCTGTGGCCCCGGCCCCCCGCATACGCCCTGCCTACATCCTGGCCCAGGGCTGGGACAAGATGGGCCTGACCACGAGCTCCTGCATGCCCTGCTTTCATGTGGAAAGAAATCCCTGTGCCCGGAGGCAGCAAGAAGTGCAGCATAGTTTGCCAGAATCCGCAACAGGGGTGATTGAGGGGATGACCGGAGGGGGCATCTACTCTGCTGATGGCCAAAAGCCCAGCTTCATGCTTAAACCCACATGCTGAAACTCTTTGGTAACTTGAAGTGATACTATATCAGCCCTGGCTCGAACGAGGCTGTCACAACTTCCCTAATGAACCTCTCATAGTCTTTCAATACTGAAGCTATTTATAGGCCTGTTCTATACTGAATAGATTGCAGAAGCTGCACGAAAGCTCACAGTGTTTCAGCAACGAAGCTGCAGAAAGACATCAGCGCAGACCAAAACCACTCAGTACGGTTACATACAATCAAATATTATAATCTGCTATGCTTTGCCTGATTACGCTCACCGCTTAACTGAAAAGTTCATGGCATCTCCTTACATTTATAAAATTTTCCTAGAAGTGAAAGCTGGTCTTGTGAAGTACAAGAGTTTTCAAGTCTTGCAGATTAAGTGCTAAACCCTGATTTTGCTCACAACATCAATTTTTAGGTGTAGCATCATTTAATTTTAACAGAATATTCCCAGTAATCAGTGCAGAACTTGGATGCAGTCAGAAACTCTCACCAACCATCTCATCTTTCTCTTTCAAGTTGCTCTTTTTAGGCTTTAGCGAACATCCTGGGTCTTGTGCTCCCAGTATGTATCATAGAGTGAAAATATTAATAAAAAGAACAATTTAAAAGTGTCCGGTAAGTGTTCTCATGAGGAAGAATTGCTGCCAGGAGAGTTTTGTTCTTTGCATCACTCAAGCACATTGCATCTTAAATGTTTCTTTTTGAGATGTGCGAGATGAAGGCAGCACGAAGCAGCAGGACCCTTTGCACATGGCTCACCTGAACCTTCCTTAGAAGAAATCAGAGAAAGGATTTTACTGCTCTGACCTTCCCAGACTTCTGTCTCTATGATGCTTGTTCATAAAGTCCAAACGAACAGCAGACTGCTGCAAACATGCTTTGCTTATGAACCTTATAAATCTTCTTCTCAATCTTATGAGAGAATTGACATTCCGTACAGGTGTTGGAATAAGTGCCGTAAGCCTTTGGCTTCCACCTCTGCCACCAGGAAAGACTTCAGTGAGCCCCTCTAGCACAGAGACAGGCAGTTCCTGCTTCTTTCTCTTTGTCCTAAGGTTTTATCTCTCTAAAAGGAGCAGGGATTTCCTCTGGGGATTAGGAGGAGGGAAAAACTGGAGAAAGAGGTAGGATTTCATTACAACACAAAGCACAAAAGGATGAAAAAGATAGCTAATGGTTGTCTTGTCTTCTTCTCTCCGGGCAATTGCTTTCTCTTTAGCAGCTTTGAAGAGAAGTTAGGTCCCTCTGGTTTATCCAGGTCTGTAAGGGCACAGGACATAAAGGGACTTACAAACCAAACTACTACTCTGAGTTGCCTAATCCTTTATTTAGACAGCATCGAGACCCTCAGCATTTCTTCTCAGCCCACTCCTGCCTCTGCAAGCACCCTGAGCACCCTGATGCCCAAGTCCCTGCTATAGGCGTGTGAAAACGGTGTGGCCCCAGCTGCCAGCAGATGTGGTACCTCCGTTAATGCCAAAGCACCCATGAGATTCCTGAACTAGATGTTCCTGCACTGACTGGTCTAGACCATCGCTGCTTCCCAGCCAGATGAATTTTATATTCAGATGTCCTCAGGTGAGAGAGAGTGACTTTGGAAGGACGAGGTTAGGCACATGGATCCAAACCAGACTCCCAGCTCCAGTGGACTCATATGAGGAGCCTAGAAATTTCCAGAGACCCTTGGAATTAAATTATTAAACTATCAAACAGCAGCTTTTGTGACCCTGACACATCCAAATGATCTTTTGCCACTTGTTTTATTAATTTTTGCTTCTGAAGACAGGGAAAATGAAGGGAGGCTTAATATGGTTGTGCAGCTTTGTGTCAGGAAATGTTACTGAAAATAAGCAATTTTTCTGCTTTAAGTTGCATTTACAAATACACTGGTGGTACCTTGACTAGAACTGCTGACTCTCTTAGAAAAGAAACATTTTAGAAGGGAAGACATATTTTATCTTCTGTAAGATTCCTCAGTGCTCACCAGTAAAATTCTTCAACACTGATAAATAAACAAAGGCCTTACTTTCATACTATTAAGTTGTTTAAGTGTAAGTACAATACCAAGTTATAAATACGCTCTGTAAGAGGTCACAAATGCAGCTTATTGCTCACTGACTGGTTTAGAAACTATTTTTGTCCTGCTGGATTTAAAATTTCTGGTGAAACTGGTGAGGAGTGAGTGCATCAGCACATCCTGTTATCTGAGTCAATTGAAATTGCACCTGTTCTTGGATGCAAGTCATAACAAATGCAACCCATTTACGTTCTAAAGAAAAGGACTTGTATGCACTTTTTCCAATTAACATCTGCCTTTTGGCAAGTCATTAACCTATTTTCTCACAAAGAAACGGCTTCAATTGTATTATGCATCCGAAGCGTGCTGAAGTCCCTGAGGGGGCACTCTGACAAAAACATACAGTTCCTGGATCCAATGTGAACATACATATTCATTAATTGTTTGGGGCAAAGAGAACAGAATTTCTGATTTTTACAAGTCTTACAAGGTAAACAGGTTACATAAAGCTATGTCCTTGGAAATACATTCAGATCCCAGCTACCCTCGCTCAGGAGAAAACTCAAGAGTGGTTTTGTGCCGTGATATGGCAATGAAAATAATTCACAAGAAAAAAAAAAAAAGAAACTGTTTACCCTAAAAATAGTACAGTGTATTTATTTATTTAAATAAATATAAATAAATAAAGGTGGGAAGTTGTATTTCTGGAATTCCTCATGCTACAGGGATCTCTCAGGCCATCTTAAAATGGCAAGGAGAACCTATTCTACCACAATTTCTCCAGCCAGCTTCGTTCAATCAGAATTTAAAGCAAAAGTTTGTTTCTCACGATAACAATGATGATAATGAAACAATGAATTATTATCTTACACACGTAAAAGCAAGAAACAACATTTCCCTAAAGATGAGGGAAGTTGTTCAGATACATTTGCCTCCAAATGCAATGGGAACTGGTTTCCCAAAACTAAAAGTTTATAAAAGATGTGTCCACAGTAGTAAAAAGTAAATACCAAAGACTTTTCGGAGAATGTAGTGGTGTCTTTGAAAAAAAACAAACCCAAACCAAAAATGAATCGACCTCCAAAAATAAAAAAGAGAAAATCCAGAATGCAGTTTGAGCCGTCAGGTTGATCCATAAAGCACAATGGATTACTAGCATTAAGTAATGTCTCAGTCTGATTTTGTCCTGGTATTTGATAATCTGTATGTTCAAATCAAAAGAAAAAGTGAAGCACCTTAAGGCTCAACGTTGCAACGTTTAGCCATTTGGTGTCTGTCCCCATGGTGATAACTAGGAATGCTGAAACGTGCTCCCAAAGGAAGTGTATATTGCCATCCAAAATGAAAAACTGAGAAAAAATACCTTTATTGCTTCAGCATTGTGCCTTATGCAATGCTCAAGTTAAAAATTCCATTAAAATTCCACTAAACTTTGATGGGAATTACAAATAAAATTTAAGACACTATAGCAACTGACAGCATTTCTTTCAATTTGGAAGAGCGCTTTTGTTTCGAAATGTCTGCAGAAGCACGTACGATGAGTTGCTGAGCTACTGCGTAATGCTTGGACACTTCAGCAATTTGCAGTTGGGTTCCTCCAGAGGCAGTCTCCCAGCGACGCTGGCAGAAGAGGTTATTCCTGCTGCCACCTTCTCTTTCTCTCTCCCACAAACCATGGGGATCTACTGCATGTCATTCAGACATCGGTGTTGGGTTTTTTTAGTTAAGTAATTGAGTCATTTTCGCAGTAGCTGGCCTGGATGCAGTCTTTCTCCAACAGGGTGGCCTATTTACCTTTACTATCAGAGGGATAACTTAGCTTGAGGAAAGCTGGACTGCATCAAGCACATAGTTCAGCTTGTTTAGAACAAGAACGGATTTTCAGTGCTTCCCTGCAGTCTGCAATACAGATACACTTTTCATAATAATTTAAAGACCTCTGCAATTATTTTTTCACATGGTGCAGAAGCACAACTAAGGCCAAACAGCAGTCATTTTCCTCTAGCTCTATGAGGTAATTCAAATTATTCTAGTCATCAGTTATTGGCCAGAGCATAAACCCTACCATAAATGCTTGTGAGACTTTAACCAGCCTCTTCACATGCTTTTAAGGAAGTTTTTTTATTTCATAGTTTTATTCAAAATTATATGGATCAAGAGAATGAGATAACTCACCCACACTAATGTTCCTTTAAAAGAAACAATACATTAGCTGGTTGTGATTGTGTTTTAGGAGAGCCATCACAGCTTGAGGAAAATACCTCCATTGTGATCTCAACCAACCATCTCTAGTTGTACAGACATTCCAAGTGTCATGCATGTTGAGTTTCAATACCAACAGACCACCCAACAGAATGACAAGAACATAGCTTAATTTGGAAATGTTATGTTAGTTCACCAGATTCTCAAACCACAGAGAACAAACTGGATTAAGTAGAAAACGCTCCAGATAATAGGTACTGAAAAGGAAGAAGGATTAGTGATAGGAGCTAAGGCAGAAAGGAAAATTTCACCAGATATTTTATTAAAAAATACAGAAGTAAAAGAAATTTCCAAATCTTATTGATAAATAATCCTGAAAAGCTTCACAACAAAAAATCTACAGATTTAAATCATATATATATATAGTCTACTCAGAAAAAAAAAGCAAGAAACAAGCAAAGGATTTTAATAGCTACATGGTTTTGTGTCTTCTAACGGAGCCATGAAAAGGCAAAGACCACAAGAGTATTTCCAAATGCAAAAAGCAAAGTACATCTGACCTAAAAGACAGTATTTACATAACTATATGTTATATAGCGTTATAAACAATTGCATAATCAAAGGTCAGGCTGTTTACATTGAAATAGATAAGACCATCCTTTCACAAAAAATCTGTGGCTAGGTTGTTGCATAGAAATAGTTGCATGCAAAATTTTATAAGAAGAAACTGCTTCTTCATGATAAACAGTGCTACTTAAGACTGAGCTGAAAATATGTTGTACTCATTGGAAAAATTCAGAGTTTACCAAGCGAGGTGATGTCTGTCTATCTGAAGGTAACTATGAGAGAAAATGAAAAGTTGTAAAAGAAAAATTGACTGCTCATTGCTTTGGCTTGAACCGCAACAGTATTTGCACAGTGAGCTTCTGTACTTAAGCTGAACTCTACTGATGTTAATGAGGTTCAGCCCAGGAAATGGGCTTTATCTATATACAGCCAGTTGCAGAATTGGATTAAAACGCTCCCCCCATTTCAAGTGTCCTATTTTTCAACATACAAAATGTGAGGTTGCAGAAATGGGCGACTACCTAGTTTTGACTGTGGATTTATAACAGGTGTTCTGCAATTGCCATTAAAAAAAATAATATGTAGACATAAAGAAGCATAGATGCTTTCTATTAAAAACAAGACCTACAATTGTCTTTCTAAAAATTGCATTTTTATTAAAAATAAAACCAAAAATCATCATACATTGCAAAGTCTTTCCTGATTTATGGCTTCATTTGTAACACATTAACTGATGGGGGACATTCATAGTATGCAAAGCTTGAGCACCTGTGGAAGTCCTTGGAAGACGAGAATCTGCTGCATTTATGATATAGATTTCACATCATTTTGTGTTTGGTTCAAATATATTCTTCAGAAATAAGAAGCTGATTTTTATTTTTCTAAATATGAAAAAGGAATTTTGATGGGGATGAGGTAAGTAGAAGTGCTCGACTGCATCAGTCTTGCAGCTGAATTCACACAGATGTAATTATAGTTTCAAAGTTTAAGCGACTTCATTTTCGTATTTCTAACTAAAAGTTTTTACGCTACATCTTCTTGCTCATCACTAAAACATTCAGAAGATATAGAGTAACTGTCACTAGTTTTTGGTAAAATATTTGAGAGTATGTAAGAGACAAAGAAAACCTCTGGCATTTTTGGAGTTAGGGCTAATTAGGTCTTATTTAATTTAGATGCTTAAGTAATGTTCCCTTAGCACAAAGAGCATTATTTTCACAATCCTTACCTGAGTTAAAAAACCTGCATAGTGCACTTCCTTAATAATTGCTATTCATCTGAAAATATGTCATTTGTTACTTAGTCGTATTCAAAGGTCTTATTAGGTTGAAATAAG
This sequence comes from Tauraco erythrolophus, assembly GCF_009769465.1. NCBI lineage: Eukaryota > Metazoa > Chordata > Aves > Musophagiformes > Musophagidae > Tauraco > Tauraco erythrolophus. Next base: position 51,176,339 of record NC_141468.1, read on the forward strand.
AGCCCTATTCGTTTTGGCTGGGCTACAGTTTATTAAATATATAATCAGAATATCTGCTTGCTTCCAATGTTTAAAATGTGTTGCATTTTTTTTTCTTCAGTTTTTATTACATTGACTTGTTAGAAAAGGAGGATTTTTTTTTGCTTATAGCAAAATCCAAAGAAGTAACATTCATATTTCCTTGTGAATATATGAAACATATTCATCAATACAGTTCATTTTCATCTTATTCTTCCTGTCTTCCCTGAAGTAACATTTTTTGCTGATTTTCTAAGCATTCTTTCAATTTATCTTCAGTCAAAGTCAGACGTTGTTCCAGGATTGAAATAGTCTGCATGAAGAGTACAGTAATTTCAATTTGTTTTTATATTACTCACACAGTATTATAAAAAGTGTGCAACATAGTAAGATAAGAAAAATTGTTTTAACTCAACAGGGAAAAAATATCCTAAGATGGCTTTTCCTTAGTTATTCCACTATTTACAACCGTATTTAAAAATAATGGCTTTATATCTATGGAGATTGTATAAAGGTTTAAAATTGTTTTCCCAAAATATTTTCTCTGAGACAGAAAGAGAGAAATATACACACGTATCTATAAATTACTCTGAAATACTATGTGAGAGTTGCATCCATATTTCAATAGAAAAATAGCCATCACTGGTGACCCCAATGATAGCTTCCAAAAACCTAGAAGAAACTTCTAAGGCATCTCTAAAAAAGGAAGTGAGAAAAAAAATATACTATTAACAAGAGATTAACTTCATCAGAAAAGGTAGCTTTCTGGACACAGGCTGGCAGTTTCTTTTTAATCCAATTTACTACACAAATCATTTTCAACTGATGACTTGACTCCATACTTCTCAAAATTTATTTCTTGAGTTAACATATATATTGCAAAAGAACACAGAAAAAAACCCTAGCCGCTCCCTTTTGATTTGGTTTAATGTTAGTATATTACAGGCTACAGAGTAGTATCTTAACCATAGATTGGCTAAATCTGGATTACTAAAAAGTACTGAGCATTTGCAAACAAGTGACTGAGTCACTGACTGAGACTAGTGTTTGTGCAGTTTCACTGACACTAGGAATTATTCCACTGCCTATATTCCCACCTAAGTCAACACCTTGAACACCAAGACTGAAAAGGGATTTAATGGTACATTGCCAATTTACTTTGTGCAATCCCCGCTAATGCATGACTGTTCAAGCTGGAATCTGACAATGTCTGCTAAACAACTGGCTTCTGGCAAATCTGCGCTAGATCTCACTACTGAAAATAGTGACTTTTCCTCCAGTATTAAAAATACAACAATAATCTTTATGATTATGTAGCAGGAAATTTTCACTTTAACAAGCACAATACACGCGATCAATATTTGCTGAAAGGAATAAAACAAAACAGTCACTTGACTATACAACTGTTCAAAATAACCCCTTAGACTTTAATATTTTGATCTTTGAACGTGGTTCCTGTTTTTTTTTTCCCCATTGTCAGCGTTATCATTTTCCACTGCAAATGTTACCTGTTACTGCATACTTACTAGAGTTAAAACATCCAGCTGCTCCACAATGTGCTCCAAAGCACTACCCAGGGAGGGGGAGATGCCTGTTTGCTTGTCTGCATTATGTGTGGCTGATTCGCTCCCATTCTCTGACCTCCTTTTTGAACTTGTTGCCAAGACTGAAGCAGAAGGATACTGCAGATCTTCACTACTGACATCATCCTTGAATACAGAAACACCATTTGAAGATTCAGTTGCCTTTGTCTTCATTTAATTGGAACCATACAAGAACATAAGCAGAAAAGTCTGGCTTTTAATTTAAAAAAAAAATCTATTTACACATATATGCACACACACAAGGGCCTTCAGATTTGCTGCTTGTGCCAGGCCCAATTCATAACACTTCAATTCGTTCAGACCTAAGAGAGAATTTCAGCTGCGATGGATGAGGCAATAAGAGAAATCTCAGCACTGCTTACGCACAATTTCAACGTCAACACGTAACAGGTATATATGATTGAGGAACTAAATGTTTTGCTACTAGAGCTTGAATTGAAGCTATATTAAATACTATTGCTGACCGGAGTTTTCCTCAAAAAGATAGCTCTAGTTCACAAACTAATTCATTCACAGCAGTCATATGGATGAAAAATCCATATGTAACTAGATGATCACAAGAGTTCCTTACAACTTCATAGTATGAAACCTTTGTTTAGTATGAATTAACCTCTTTCATAATAAAAAAAAAACAACAACACAGTTTTTAGTTGTTTACTCAGTGGCATTACTTTTTGAGAAACTGATTCCTTCAGAAAATGGGAGAAGGAATCAACAGAAAAGACCCACACAATGCAAAGTTAAGAGAGAAATAACTTTGATGTGTAAACTTTGCCCCAGGGCAAGTGAGAGAGCATGATCTTCCATATCACTTCTAGTTTTGTTTGTGCCTCAAAAGTGCCATTAAGAACTTCAAGGCACATCACTCATTTATTAGAAGGTCCTTCATAACAACTTCACCTGATTTATTAATGTCTTTTTGAGATTTCTTTGCAAACTTCTTGTATCTTCAGATCATTTTAGTGTAAAAATAAACTAAAGTTAACTGAGATAGTCAAGTTTTATTACCTCTAATTATATTTCCAATAGCCACAACGATTACAAAATCAAACTTTTAAACAGTTACAATTTAACTGTTTCTCTGAAATTTGTTGACAGCTGATGAAAGTATCCATTAGCTATGCAAAGAGGAAGTTGTAGTCTTACTTGATATATTTGAAATACGCTATATTTGCAATGTACCAAAATATATTTATGTTGCAAAGACAGGTCTCAGCCCCTAAGCAAGAGCCCATGCAGAGCAGAGCATGGGGTTGATAGGGGCAGGGGAAGATGCCCATGCATATACTTCAGGCATTAACTTCCAACGCTACAAAAGTGAGACCTCACTTGGAGTATTGCATCCAGTTCTGGAGTCCCCAACATAAGAAGGACATGGACCAGTTGGAGAGGGACCAGAGGAGGGCCACGAAGATGATAAGAGGGCTGGAGCACCTTTCCTATGAGGACAGGCTGAAAGAGTTGGGGCTGTTCAGCCTGGAGAAGAGGAGGCTCCGGGGTGACCTTATAGCGGTCTTCCAGTACCTCAAGGGGGCCTACAAGAAAGATGGGGAGAGGCTGTTCAGGAGGGCCTGTTGTGATAGGACAAGGGGTAATGGTTTTAAAATAGAGGAAGGTAGATTCAGATTGGATATTAGGAAAAAATTTTTTACCATGAGAGTTGTAGAACACTGGAACAGGTTTCCCAGAGAGGTGGTGGATGCTCCATCCCTGGAGACATTCAAGGCCAGGTTGGATGAGGCCCTGAGCAACCTGATCTAGTTGGAGATATCTCTGTTCCTTGCAGAGGGGTTGGACTAGATGACCTTTGAAGGTCCCTTCCAGCCCTAATGATTCTATGATTCTATGATTCTAAAACCACATGGAACCCTTCTCAAGGGTTCTCATGGTATTTGGTGATATGTCACTTTCATTGATTTCATTATGATGAAAGAAACAGATAAATGAACTAGAAGATACCTCCAGTTCCCTTTCAGCCCTCTTTTCTGGGCTTGGTGACTGGTTTATGCAAATGGAACTAAGCATGTCAAGTAATAAAGGTCTGATGCAACTAATACTGAAATCCATCAGTGATTTGTATTGATACTGGGTTGTGTCAAAAAATAAAAGCGTGCTAGACATCAAACTACAGATTTCAAACATTAAACATCCGAGGCTGTTCTATGGAATGTACTAATGGTTACAACATTTGCATTGGACTACAGAGAACTGGCCTTCTCAGTCTAAGGCTATTTAAAGTCCTGGCTTATAGCGCAATACTTGGTCTGCTACGCTGTTGCCTTTTAAAGGCATGAAGTGGTAGAAGGAAGGGTGCCCTCTCCAGCCATGCTGATTGTGTTTTGCCACTGGTCAACAGAAACCAGCTTTAGTTCATTGGTCAGGATGCTCAGTCAGGAGCAAGTAAGTTCTGTTCCTCTGAGAAGCTTTATGTATTTTTTATTAAATAGCTAGGGGATAAAATGAATAAAAACTCCATAGGAGAAAGGATTTGAATGCAGAACTTCTGCACTCCTAACTAGGTGGTTTAATTACATCTTTCTGTCCAGTAACATGAATTTCAATTTCTTCTCAGTATGAAAAATCTTGTGATGTCAACTTCAAATTATTCCAAAGAATTGCACGTCGTGGAGGAGTCACTTGTTAGCACACAATGAAACAGAATATAAATGGTTTGATTTTTTGACAAGCTAGGCAGAAAAGAAAAACAATTTTCCCATTTAATTTTACTTTGATTTAGCTCCTTGCTTTAAAGTGTTTCGGATATCTCAGAATATTCTGGCTCACAATTCAACCCATGTACTTTTAGATGAGCATGAAGTATATCAGATTATTGCATCCTAAAGCTGACCATACCTTCCCTTTGCAGATTTCATTATATGAGATACCATTAATTCAATTCTGGAAGAGCTTACATTGACTGTGTTATTTCTTACTTATCAAGTTATATCTGAGGTCCGCAGGAAAAAGGATTAATGGAAGCTTTTTGGCATGCTTACTAACTCACAAGATGGAGATAGTCTCAAATGCTGATTAACACAGAAAAGATTAAGCTCTATTTGGCATTCAAATGTTAAAGAAAAAACATTGCCATAGAGTAAAGAATTCCCGCCTTACAACCAATCATATTATAAAGAACAACATCCTTGCATTTAACTACAACAGGAGAGTTTGTTAGAACAGACTTATTAGTGAGATTTCTATAGAAAGATAGCGAGATTACAGAAACCTTGCTTCTGTCTGTCAATCTTGACTGCTTGCCCAGAAGCTTCCAAACCTTAACCAGGACTAGCTAAATTTGACAGAGAGGTAGAGGGCTCACTGATTAAGTTGAAACAAATTTCAGGAAAATTGGAGGCAGGGTAGATGGGACACATTGCAAGAAAGACAAGCAGAGTTCAAGCATTATATACTCTGCATGGCAGCAGTAAACCTGCCTGGTTATCACATGCCTTAGGAAACGCAGACAGTTGATGAGAGAAGCTAAAAGCATCAGTGAAAAACAGCCAATTGGTGCAGGAACAATTTGTAAATCTTATGCAATTCTTCTTTGTAGACACCTGTATGTGTCCTCTGAAAATTCTGGCACCTTTTGCTGATTTTAATCAAACCTAACGAAGAAGTAGGGGGTCTTGGCAGTAACTAAGCTCCTGAAAGCTTCAGGAAAGCCTTTGCCAGAGTTTCCTACCTGAGGTTATCACAGCTCTACAAAGTTCACACTCCCTTAGCTCTGAAGAGGAATAAGGATGTGAGTTCCAGAAGTGTGAGAAAGACCCAGGCTGGAACCCACATCTTCCCAGACACGATTATCAATAAGCTCATTGGAAATAAATCTAGCATAGTTCATCTAATGTTAATAAGGCTACTTGTATTAACGTTTTGAGAAGTACATTAATTTTCTTGCTGTTTGAATGATATAATTAAATAACAGCCAAAGCAGATGTAACCATAAACTTCAACCGATACTCTTTGACTTTGCTTAAGGCATACTGCTTTGCAAGTTCAGTGTCCTAGGGATAATCTATTAATTCTCAAGTACTTAAAAATAATAAAAACAGATTTAACATTCAATGGCACTCAAAAAATTTCTGTCTGCGATTTAAATTATTAAGATTTAAAATTAATTTAAATTAATGGAGCAGAAGAAGAAAACAATCTGATGTTATTAGACAATGACAAGTTCCTCCTCTAAAAACAGTTGTGCTCTCAGGTTAGTGTTTCTCAGTTTCTTTGCAAACAAGCCTGCTGTACTTCAGACTGAAAATAAGTAGAGATTTCAGTTTAAGTTACCACAAAGTTATTACAAATTCTGCTATTAAAGCAAACATAAATGGATTCTTCCAACCTAAGGAAGGAAGTTGTCGGTTCACGTAAACAGAGCAAATGCTAAGCTACTAAAAATCTCACCAAATATTTTTTTCTTACAGTAAAATTGATCCAAGCTTCAATGTATCAGACCAATAGGCTGTGAAAAATGCTTTGTAGCTCAGTAAATTGCTACCAACATTGCCAAGTCAGAGTACTGGAAAAGTCTTCATGTAGTTTAGTGGGTTAAACAGGAAATTCAGATTCTTCTGTTATATACTCAAAGATATATACGGACAATGCGACACAAAAGTCCTTATATAAATAAGATAAAGGCTCGATGTTTGTCAAATCTGAAAGGATCAAACACAGATAAGCAAATAATTGAACTTTCATAATTAGTAAGAAAGAAATGAAATGAGAAAGTTTCAAATTTTCAACTTATCTAAGTTGTGCCAAAAGAGTTGTTATTTTTATCATATTCTGGAAATTTGTAGAGATTTTTAAATGCTGTCAGAGATCAAGTATACTGTTATATACAAGAGGTGCCTGCTTTATATTTTAACCTTTTCTAGTATCTAAGTTACAATCTCCTCCAGCTCAGTGAAGGAGCCAAAACTGCTGAAATCTAACGTGACACTCAAATGCCAAAACCTTGTTATAAACAAGTGACACTAGTCTCAGTACTGATTTCCTTTACTTTGGATACTGATCAGTTCATGTCCACCACTTCCATTCAGCATAATCTTTTTTAAAAAGGTTCTTTTTTAAGGAACTCTTTCTACCCCACAGTCTCTTTGACATAAAGTGTTTCAAGAACTGGATATTCCCTTTCCTTCAAATTAGCCCCTTTCTACAGTACTTTAAATACTACCAATTCATAAACAACAATTCTATATGCTGCCAGCAATGTGTTAAAAATGCCTCATTCAAAAAAAACCAAACTATTCTGAACGACTTCAGAGCTATAGCTTATTTTGAGAGAATAAATTTGAATAAGGCAATCAATTTTAAATTGTTACTTCTAAGCAAAGCTAAAAAGAAAATTAAAGTGTGTATAGTGTTTCCATTCACAGCCTGTTAGTAATAAAATGGACTCACATTTGGGAAACTTCATGCAAGTTACAATAAGGAGGAGAAGGAATAGATTTAATTAATCAATAGGAAGTTATTACCATGACATTACCAAGCGGATGTTCAATAGAAAATTAAATTTAGCTTATAAATGATGTCACAAACAGCAAGCCATAATTGCTCATCTTTGTTTTCTGTCAAGCAAAATAGCCAAAACTCTGTGGGTGGTACTTAATCAACTCACAAAAAATCCTTACACATAACCTTATCACCTCTGCTTGTTCCCAAATGTTTTCCCATGAAATATCTACAGATCAGATAGAAACAAACACTGCATTCCAGTCTCCCTTCGCTTCATGATGTATAAGAATAGAATCTGAGTAAAATGCATCCATATATAAAGATGTCTGAGCAGTTTTATTTATAGTGAAGAAAAATTCCCTCAAGGAAAAAATCATGAGAAGTACAAGACTGTCATTCAATTGAAAATCATTAGTCTTCAATCTTCTAAGAGTTTCGAATTCAGAAAATACACACAACAGCTTCCAAATGAATATCTTAATGATCTTATAATTAAGATGGGCTTATATGAAAAAGTGACATTGGTAAGCTTCCTAATGAATCACAAAAATTGGCATGGTCTGCTTTTTAAAAATAATCCTTTAAATTTTGAACACATGGTACATTTGCCTACCAATACTAAAACATTCCTGATACTGTGACTAAAACAACTACAAACAATTAGTCATAAGTAGGGCTTTAAGCTCGAAAAGACCAGAGAGCAAAGGCATAACAGAGTAGTCTCCCACCTTACCAGATCTTGATTTCCTGTGGTTTTGGTTATTTGAAATCATGTGAAGTTTCTCAGGAGAAGTAACAGTATTATGATTATCACTGCTTTTTCCTCCATCTTGTGAAACTGCCCTCAAACTAAAATGGTTCACTGTGGATGTGCTAAATTGAACCGTTCAGGAGATGTTTTTTTTCTCCCTTTTTTTCATAGGCCATAATTATTCACAGACTGCTTCTATTGCTTTGAAAGGTGTTCTTTTTTTTAGTCAATAAGTGATCCACATAAAACAGAGCGCTCTGATCTATTAGGCTAACACTGAGTATGTTAAATCACAATCTGTTTTATCAGTTTCTACTGCAGAGAACTTCCCTGTAGTTTCAGCTGATGACAGCACTCTTCATTTCCTCTCCTCTCGCACGCACATGAATCAGCACAGCAAAAACCTGCCATGTGCCAAACTGCAGTTTTCTGCCCTTTGCTATCTGATAAGGTAGTTCTGGTATAATTTCGCTGCAAACTTTAGTTAAAGTTTTGCGTTCAAGCAGTAAAACACGGATAAACTATGCAGTGCATCTAAAACAAAGGTCTACCAAGCATTTATAGCTTGAGCAGACCTCTTCCAGAACAACTCATAACACAGATTTTCACATTTAATGGAAAGTCTTTCCTGGCTTCTTATGCGTCTCAGTCTTCTGGAGCTCTTAAAAAAAAAGCCCAAGCTAAAAACCAAAATTGAGAACACTTAATGTAAGTGCACCTCATCCAATCTGACAAGGAAATATTTGTTCTCCTCCTCTCCAGCACAGGTATCATCATTGAAGGTAGCACATCTCTTAGTTTAGAACCTGACCACACAAGTGGTGGTATCAAGATACAAACAGCCAACAAATCAAGCCAGACTATCAGACTGCATTCCTTAGTAAAACAGGCATTTTCACCTAAAATGGAATAGCACTTTCTTAGTCTTGAAAACATCAAACTCGACCTTAAGCTAGCTGAATTTATAGACATCACAAGGCAAGTACAGTACAATGAAAAATAGTTGTTAAATTGTTTTTTTTTTTAAATATCAGTATGAAATTAACTGAAATCCTGATGCATTTACAGCTACAGTCTCATTAATCAGATTTATTTATTTCTATCAGGATTACAGCCATGTTAAATTTAGCATTGCTGTGAGGGCATGAAATAATACTCTTTTGTTCACAAGCATATCTCAAGATATCCTGAATAGATAGTTTTATGTAAAGAAATTGCATCATACTTTACAAGTGTTCTTTCACACACATAATGAGAAACTGGCTATGTAGTTTTATGTCAGCTTTTTCCCCAAAGTTTCATTTGCCATTGCTGCTTAAGGTCTGAGAAAACACTGTAAAACAGTGCACATCCAATACACTGAGTATTTTGCAATTCCAGGTGTACAGAATCTAGTACGGAACAAAACATTTTCTCCATATTCCATTCATGTCAAGAGAACACAGAAAAAGAACCAAGAATAAGTCTTGTTTTCTCCAAGAAACACAAAAATGATATTTCCTCAATAAAAAACTAACAGAAGTCCATAAACAGTTGAGCGCATCCAGTTAGAAATAAATAATATTTCCGAAATATTTTTCTAAATTCTTTGACCATCAGTACTACCTAAGCTTTACCTAAATCCTGAAAAATTTGGGGTTTTGTGTTTGCTCATTGATGTTAATTTCTAATATCAATAGTTCCTCATACAGTCAGAGTCTGATTCAGTAAAGGAAGCCTCAAAAACTGAATACCTACACTGTTTCCACTGGATTTAGAAAAATCCAATCCTTAAAACGAAACACAGTACCTAAATACAGTAGCTGTGCAGCTTGTAAAGGAAGAAAAAAAAAAACCACAGCCCCCTCAAATATGTTCTAATCAAACCCCTACATTTGAAGTATTTAGAGAAAAATAGGGGTTTCCCCCATAAAGCAAGCAATACTGCTGAAAAATTAATAAATGAATGAATAAATAAATAAATACATAGATGTCATGAACATCCCATACAAACTAGACAGAAATCATCAAAGATTCAATTTCCAAAGGTGGGAAATTCCTTGCCAGGAAACCAGTTCTAAGTATAACAGTTCAGGAAGACCACATTCAAACACTTTCATAAACTACAAAAATACTTGCATCATATCCACTAAAAATAAAAATATGTACCCTATGGAATAAAAGTAAAGGAAGGTAATAAATGAACTTCAATGTATCTTCAGCAGGAAGCTTTGTAAAGCTGAGGACAGATAACATGAAACCATAGAAACATTCCCACTATTCACAGTTATAAAATAAAGTAGCCAATTTTAGTTTAGGCAAATTACTTTGGACTCCATGTATGCACATCTAAGGGAACATCTTATAGCTAAAATGAGTATTAAAGTTTCAAGTGATGACTTGGTTTTACCCATATAAAGTCCTAATAAAAATTATATTACATACTCTGCTTGAACTTCTTACCCATACTAGGGCAGGGAAAAGTAGCTTGAAGGAGGGCGGGAGGAATACTTGTAACAGAAACTGGAAAAATAACTAAATAGATACTAGAAATTAAATAATGACAGCAAATGAATAACCCTATATGGACAAGGCCTCCTTTCTAGTACTAAAAATAGAATATTCTACTATATGTGATACTACAAATGCTGACGAATAAAAACAGAAGTAAAAAAGCTTAGGGTTTTCCTAGTATGTGGGCAAACTCCCTATACACCAAGTAGCATATTGTGGAGGGTCACAGAAGGCATCAGATGAATGAAGCATCAAATATATGGATTGAAGGAGGCAGGATTACCTCAGAGTGTGAGTGAGAGCATAGCATCCTCACCAGGAACACATCTACTCAGAGAAATGAGAGCCGTGATTCTGGATGGCCTGCTTATGACTTTGTCCTGTCCTCTTCCCACTACTTAAGAAACTGCCTGAAAGTCTCTGCTTTAGACCAATAGCTAGCTAAGTCAGTCTAAGTTAACTTTCCAAAGAAACAATAGATGGTAACAGCATGATTTATTGGGCAGAGTCTTAAAATATATATAAGAGCTAGCACTTCATCTATCTCATTCAAATGGCTGGCAAAGTCACCTAGTATATTCATTGGTATTGTTGAAAATGAATTTACAATGAAAAGATACCGTTCAACAAACCCAAAAGAATTTCTCATTCTTGAAGGCATGTTTACTCCTAGGAAAATCAAACCAAAGCCATTTTTCTTAAGTTTAATTTTTCAAACTAAATTATATACTTTACAATATGTAATTGATTTCTCTCAGAAAAGTGACTCTTAAGTTGTTGGGGAAAAACTAATCTTGATCAAGTTACACCGTATGTCAATGAGAAGAGCTAAAGGAACACACTTCTGTCTTAAAACCCACCTCTTAATAAGAATGAACTAGGAGGTGCAGGGCGACCACACCAAGATTCTGCAGAGAAATCTTCTCTTGTTAGCTGAGATCTGGTAACTTTGACTTCCCTTCAGAGCAGGGGTAACAGCAGGAGGGTATACCACTTGACCAGGTCACTATCGACAATACCGTTGGGTTTCTACTCCTACTTCTATGCAGCAAACTATCTTCTCCAATTCAGATTATTTACAAGAAAACATCAAGGAGTAAAAAGATTAGAAACTAAGTTAGCAATCCAGCATAGTAAGGTCCAAAGTTAAATCCAACAGGGCCACCACAATTGCTTAAAGACTTTGCCAAACAGACAATGCTATTATTAGGAGGAAAAAAAAAAAAAGAGAGAGAGAGAGATGCCCAATATTTCACAGCTTGGAACTGAAATCCCCTGACAATAGCCAGGAAAAAATATTTTACTACGTAATAGAGGAACACTGTTCCTCAGCATTTGATCAAGGCTTTTGTTAATAAAATGTTACACTTATAATGGATGATGAAGGTTTGACAAGGACATCAAATACTTTAACAATAGCATCACAGAAAACTTCCATAAGTACAAAATGAAGCTTCAAAATTTTCCTTGAAAAGTCAAATTTATCTGCTTTTCTAGGTTTCATTTAATACTTAGAGAAAGAAGCAAAAGTCTACACTGAGCTATTTCAGTGCTCAGCATTAGTAATACACTGAAGGTTTGGACAAGCTGTCCAATTTGTCCAGGTGAAAACTCAATACACAGTGCTGCTGAGCTTAGTTCAGAGGTGAAATTTTCAAAAATTGCTTTGGCAGCACTAGCATAACTTTGTACTTAAGTCAGTTGAGTTTTACAATTTACTGTGATAGGAATCAAATTAGGAAACTGCAGAAACTGAGAAATTCGAGAATTGCATAGAAATATCCAAGAAATGTTAACTTTGGAGTGGTCTGACACGCCTGTTATACTCTTGAAAAATAATTTATTTTAATTAGTGTTCTATTACAAACTTCTGTCAAAATACACACATTGTTCAGTGCCAATTAAAATGCTAAATGTGTTGGCACATAAGATTGGTAGGTAGATAGGTTCTGCTTGGCTCTATTAAAAAAGGAATTCAACGATAAAAATTACAGTTAAAGCATTAAGGTTGCCAATAATAGCTTTATTTTGAAATGCTTCATAATTTTCTCCCACTGTTGGGCTGTGACAGTTGGAACTCTAAGGAAACCAAAATAAACACCTTATTGATTTAAGAATATGTTCTGCAGTTCTGCCAGTTCATTAAAATCAGAATTCAATTTAAAAAAGAAAAAATAATCTCTGTGATAAGCCAAGAAAGTGGGTTTCATCACTCAAGCAATTCTTTAGCTACCAGGCTCTAAAGAGTTATTTCTCCCTATTTGACACTTGGTATTTGTATTTTAGCAAATTTCTTCCCACCTAAAGTGACAAAAATTAAGAAACCATTGGAGGTGACTAAATGTCAGTGTGGGATAAATGGCAACACCACTGTGACTGAATTTGGGTGGTCGGGGAAGGGGGAAGGGTTGGGACGGTGGCAGATTCAGTGACTTAAAATTGCAAGAACATTTGTTATTCTTAAATTTCACAGGAACATTCTACTGGAAGAGGTCTTTGATCACTGAATCCGACCCTCAGGTACAAGAAGGAGCTTGCATCTATACCATTCTCATTGAACAATTTTTTTGAACTCTTATTTTGGAACTGACAAAATCTCCCATGGCGAATGTGTTTTATGAGTATTTGTTTATTTATTTAAAGTATAAATATGGACAAAACTTAGTTTGTACAGATTATGTTCCAGCCAAGTAAAAGAGCAAAACCTTCCCACTCTGCCTCAACAGATGCTCTTAATATCACAATGGTCATTTCTACAATCCTATTGACTTTAGTTAAAATAAATATGGACAAAGTATTTTCAAAATAACAAAAGCAGTCAGTTAAAATTTAGGAGTTTGTTCTCTAGTTCTGCAAATGACACTAGGAGAAAGTAAAAATACAGAACCCTGAGGCACTAAGAAGGGTGGAGAAGGAAAGTAATGACTTTTCAAATTTCTGTCCCTGTTCTCTCAGTTCTTTGTGTGGGAATGTTGCGTGGATCAAGATCCTGACTCATATTATTAGCAAGGTGACACGGCTGGCTACTTTGCAGTCAGCTTTTCCTCCCTTACAACCCAAAAGGAGAGGGAGAAAAAATCCCCACAAACCAATATCATAAACTTCTGTCTCTCTCAGCAGCAAAGTGCTACAACGCTAACATCTTACAGAAGCTCTGCTTCGTGACTCTTTGAATGCGTTTCAGGATCTCATTGCCACCGAGGTGCTCAGAGGCAGTTGGCAAACACAGCAGAAGGGAAGCAACCTGGTCTAGAATCCATGACAATTCACAACCTCATGTTCCAAATCGAATCACTCTAACACCTTATTACTCTTTCTTGGTAAAAGAGAAAACTCCACTTACAGTTTCCATTCTCTGTAGTGGTGCTTATGTGACCAGAAAAGGTGATACAAGCAGATATACAACGCACAAGAAACAAGACTGATGCTTATTCCTTCATTCAGCAAGATGCAGCACCTTTTGCACAGAAGAGCTTCTGAAGAACAGGTTCACTGTGGATTTGGCACATCTGTCTTCGTTTTATGTATACAAGTAGAAAATAGTAACGTCATTTGTGTTTTTTTTTAAAATAGCATAACATCACACAGGGCAGTAAAATACATACATAAAGAAATATCACCTTAGAATATAAGGAGAGATATATATATAAAAAGGCTATATATACATCTAATATATAGGTATATATAAAAAACATTTTTGTATCTGTGTGTATGTATATGCATATATACACCGATATATTCCATATATATGCATATACACACACATATATATATATCTGAAATACCTTACAAACTCTTGTTACCTTAGAATAGAAATAAACTACAGGTGTGTCCTATATAACATGTAAATCTTTAAAACTGTGCATATATATGTATTATGAAAATAAATGGAAAACACTAAATAAAGGCTTTACCATTTGAAGATAAATATTAAATTCCACTGGTCACAGTGTATTATTTTTATATATATATGTATATAGTCATACATCCAACCCAGGTTTAAGTTAATTTGTTCAACATCCATTCCGTTCTTCTGCACACATTCCATATTTAATTGTTTGCTGGTATGGTACTAGCACTTGTGGTGTTTTTGGCATTTTCCGTTTGTTTTGAACTGCCAAACTTAAAACCTTGATTAACATTAGTATTCTCTATGTGTTCAAAATGTGAAAAAATATGACAATATAATTATAGATACTAAGTCATTGTTTAACTTGCTCACCTTCCTATTTCTCTAGCATACAAAAAATGTCTTGGGATTATATTTGTATTAGTGACATCCAGATCAGAACCGTCCCAGTCTAAAACAGTATTCAGCATCAGTTGTCTTTATACAGGTCTATGCAATTCAGTATGTTCTTGTATGAATGCTGTATCAAAGTCCTGACACAAAAATGAACCTACATCATCAAGTGTTTCATTTTGGTTTAAAGGAACATCCTTTTAACATGACTAATCACACTGGCAGTCAAAACAGGAGCACTAGCACGTTCCACAAACAGTAGACATACAACTCGGAGCTGAAGCACAACAGGAGAACTTGCCCATGTCACTATATTGCAATAACTACTGCATGTAGAAATCTGGTCCTCTTGTTAAAGCAGGACAAAGAGAAATAGGAAACTTTTATTTTATTTCTGCTTGCCATTTCTTTGGCATTGAGGTCATGCTTTCCTGAACAACAGAACAGAAATTTTGTTAAGAACTATCATAGATTCAAGTTAAAGCCCTCTTGCTTTGTAATGATGACTAAGTTGAAGTCTCTCAGCAACTTTTCTGTTTTTAGAAAAACCTCTCTTTCTTGTACTAATACTATAAGATCAAGACTTCTGGAAGGAAAATTACTTTGGTATTTTATTAACAAGAGCAGCAGCCTGGTGATAGCAAGACTATATGGCAATGTGTGTTCACACAAGGTGCAAGAGACCATATCTTTTCCCATACTCTAATGAAAACACACAGCATCACTGGTGCTCCCTGTCATCTATGTCCCCGCATCTTAAGGAAAATAATTTCTAATAACAATAATGGACACCATTAACACAATTTTTTTCTAGAGATCAGTCAAGTTAAACACCTGACATTTACATATAAGATACTCCTGTTAAGAACAGCAGCTCAGATTCCGAAATGTGTTTGCGGTCCCTTGCATTTGCAGCCACCTGACACTTTCTTTGAAAGTAAAGCACATTTCTCTAAATAGTTTGGTTGTATGGTTTAGATTTCAGTTAGGGATATAACTGCATTGAAAGAAAGATACATAAATATATAAATAATACTTAATTACTTGTGCTGGGTTTATGTGATGGGGTTTTAGTAGCATGGGAGGGGCTGCAGAAATGGCCCCTGTAAGTAGCTGTGAAAAGCTTCCCTGGCTCTAAACTCGGTTGAACTGGCCTCTGGCCGGGTCAGACCCTCCCCATCCCCTCAGGCCAGGGCTAAGCCAGTCAGTGCTTCTGCCAATGGTCTATTTAAGACTGGGACAAAGGAGCCCAAACAGGGGCTGGACCTACACTGAAGAGAGGGAGGAGGCAGGGGCTGGCCCCCCGGCCTCCTGAGCGGGCAGTTGACCACACTGGGCCGTCGCTGCAGTGGTGCAGCTGAGAGAGCTCCGAAGCACCCCACTCCCAGGGCACCCTCTGGGAGGAATGCGTCCTGCTGGGATTGCCAAGGTTTGTCGAGAGGACTGAGACCTGAGAGAAAGGGCTGTGCAGACAGCAAGGACAGCAAAGATGGAGCGGGAGGAGGTGTGCTGGAGCTGAGGTTCCCCTGCAGCCCGTGGTGAGATGGCAGCGGGACCCCTGCAGCCCATGGAGATTAATGGCAGAGCAGAGATCCACTCACAGCCTGTGGAGAACCCCATGCTGGAGCAGAGATGCCTGTGCCTGAAAGAAGTCATAGAGAATGGTCTCCGTGAGCTGCTGGAGGCTGACGACGAGGCAGAGAGGCATCTGAAGACCGTGGAGAACCCCATGCTGGAGTGGGTGGCAGCTCCCTTACCCTAAGAAGGGTAAGGATTGCATCCTGCGGGAAGGACTCACATTGGAGAAGTCTGTGGACTGTCCTGTGAGGAGAGGATCCATTGGAATAGGGGAAAAGAGTGTGAGGAATCCTCCTCCTTTAAAAAAGGAGTGGCAGAAACAACATGTGATGAACTGACCTGGAGCCCCCCCATTCCTTGTCCCCTTGTGCCACTGAGGACGGAGGTAGAGCTGGGAAGAAGGGAGAAGTGGGGGGAAAGTGTTTTTTGAGATCTGGCTTTGTTTCTTGTTATCCTCTCTGAATGAACTGTTAACAAATTAAATTGTTTTGTCCCCTAGGCCAGGGCCATGGTTGGTGGTGATCCCTCCCTGTTCTTATCTCGACCTTCAGGCCTTTGGTTATGTTTTTTCTCCTGTTCACCTCATTGAGGGGGAGGAGTGAGTGAGTGACCTCATGGTGGCTAAGCTGCCGGCAGGGCTAAACCAGGACACTACTTCACTAAATTAGCATTAAAGAACAACTTCATTAAATATCATCCATTGGGGTACAGATAAGAAGTATGAACACAACTATACTAAAAGGCACGTAAGCCAGAATATCATACTGTTATGTCCTCTTCATTAATTTTATTTCATTAAGGCTGACTGTGCTTGCAACTGCATAGAAGAGCTAAACAATGTGTAATCAATTGTACAGTATCAGTTATGATAGGCAGTGGTCTGCTCAAGATGTGGGGATATCAAACTCAGTGGGATATGGAAGAAGGCATATACCTACTGTGTGCTACACTCCATACTTGATGTTAAAACGACAATAAAATCGAAAGCAGTTGGCACTATAAACCCAGATCAACAGCTGGCATTGAAGTCCTAAATGCCAAATTCCTGTTAGGGATTTAGAGCCTTCACAGATAAAATATACTGTTGCTTTTTACAACTGTAAAAGGCAGAATAATACAAATGACCATAAATTAGAAGTGATGAAACACAGCTGATCAGGATAATTGAAGGCCTCAGCAAAAACTCTATAGCCATTAGAATTAGCAGCAATAAAAATGTCATTTTAGCTCACTTTCCTAAGGAAACAATGCTGAGACTACTATTTCCATCTGCTTGTCCCCACACCTCACTTTTAAGTTTCAAACGTTGTAGATTTAAGGGGTTGGAGGAAGAGATATTTTAGAGAGAGGTGATTTCATATAAGTTTCCTGAGAATAGATTGCCAGCTAAAGCAGAGAAATCAGTAAGTAGTCTCACTGGGAGAAAGGCTCTGGCATAAGTTTATACATTACTGGAGACCAGAGAATGCATACAAGAGAAACAGAAGTTATAATTACCTGAAAGCAAGGGAAAAGCTTCAAATAAAACATTACAGTCAGCTGTGAAACAGATTCGTAGGAAGCTAGGCTACATTATTTCTGTCACTCAAGGATTATTTGTACTTTACAAATAGCAGGAACAAAAGAAGTCCTAGCAGTGGCATACTTATTAGCTAGAGGTGTCAAAGAGTGATGCATAAATTTTTGAAGTGGTTAATGAAGTATTTTTATCTTCCGTTTTGGAAGGTAATAAATGCTTTAATTGTATTTCTGGCAAAATACTTTCTATTCCAAACGTGATAAAAAACACTGTTAAACAATTTACACTGTATATAAATATTTTTAAATCCTGGGTTACATAGTTGAAACTCAATGGTTTTGAAATAACAAGTAAGGTAATGATGTTGATTTTTAATATATCCTGGAATAATGAAGATATACCAGGGGAGTGGAGAAGCTGACATTCCATCCGTAGTTAGAAAGGATAAACAGGATAACTGCGTGGTCACAGTCAGCTTGAGAATTGTGTCAGGGAAAAACACTGAAAAGTTGATTTAGGACATAACTAACAAAGATTTAAGGCATAGCATCAAGTAAATCAATACGGTTTGAGAAAGAAAAGAAATGGTCTCTTAAACTCAAGACCCCTCTAATGAAATACTTAGTCAAACTGTTGCTGATAAAAGCTGCGGGGTTTTAAAACCATAATATGCATGCTACAATTTTAATTAACATGTTTTAGGTTGTAATGCAGTATGAAGTCAATTATCTAGCTAGCGTTTCTTCAAAAACGGTCAAATCAGGTTACTACAGAATTATGGTGGGCTTAGTGATTCCACTGAAATCCATTCTTTTCTCAGTCCTATGTAAAACATACCAGCGATCAGGAAGTTCAGGTTTACAGATGACACAAGGCATACTGGAAACTACTGTCTAAAATAGTCAGGATTACTTGGCAATCTGACTTCATTCAGCTGTCCAAATGCAACCTTACGTACATAGGTAAGATCCCAGAGATGGAGGCACTTGAGTAATACACGATAAAAAGCAGAGTTATTGAAAAGAATTACAGTGATATAATATATAATGGAGTGAAATGATAAAACTTTGATGTGATAAGGTTATTGAGTGAAGAATTACAGTAACTTCCTACATGTAGTTATAATAGCTGAAAGTACTGAGAGGTAGTACTGTTGTGTTACACTATGCTGGCAAAAAAATGGACAGGAATTCTGTGTCCATACTTCCAAAAAGATATGTAAAAAATGAGGAAACAGCAATTAAGAATGACTCATGGCTTGGAAGAGTAACCTTTTCAGTGAGGAACATCTGATAGAGTCCAGAGGAGGGCCATGAAGATGATCCAAGGGCTGGAGCACCTCTCCTATGAAGACAGGCTGAGAGAGTTGGGGCTGTTCAGCCTGGAGAAGAGAAGGCTCCAGGGTGATCTTATAGCAGCCTTCCAGTACTTAAAGGGGGCCTACAGGAAAGCTGGAGAGGGACTTTTTACAAGGGCGGGTAGTGATAGGACAAGAGGAAATGGATTTAAACTGAAAGAGGGCAGATTTAGATTGGATCTAAGGAAGAAATTTTTCACTCCGAGGGTGGTGAGGCACTAGAACAGGTTGCCCAGAGAAGTTGTGGATGCCCCATCCCTGGAAGTGTTCAAGGCCAGGTAGGATGAGGCTTTGAGCAACCTGGTGTAGTGGAGGGTGTCCCTGCCCATGGCAAGGGGGTTGGAACTAGATGATCTTTAAGGTCCCTTCCAACCCTAACCATTCTATGATTCTATGATACTGGTTTATCTACAAATAGGTTAAAGATAATGTAATTAATTCTCTTAAAACTCTATGTCGAGAAAAAGGGTCTTGCACAACAATAAAAATACTGTAATAGTCAACTCAGAGCTGCACTGCAATGTCTATGCTTCAGGTATCTGATGTGCAGTGTGGAACTGATATCTTGGCATTCGGGAAGTACAATCTCCACGCAGTTAGAACACGCCAGAGGACAGCATCTCTCTCTCTCTCTCCCTAGCACCAACCCAAGCTGGAACAACCAGAGTCCCCTACTGTGAGGGGATTCAAACAAAAAAAAGGTACAGCTTTTCAGAACAGTGATGCCATGTATCTCCACTTACAATGTCACTCACACAGCTCTTACTTTTTTTTCCTTTTTTTTTTTTCCAAATGCTATTTCTTGCAAAATGCATAAGGGCAATGGAATTCAGAGTTTCTTTTCCAGAATAGCCTAATCACTAACAAAGGACTGCTGCTCACTTGCTTTCCTTTGATGCCATATACTTCCAGATTTTATTTTACAGTTCTTCAAATTCAAGCAGGAAAGATGGAGCTGGTTCCGTTCAGGTTCTGTCTCAGTTACCTGCTATTTAGGTTACATATATGCAAACAGAAGAAAGCAAGCTCAGTCCTCTTAAGAGTGAAAAACTGAATCCAACACACCTACTGCCTGAACAAAAGGAAGCCATCACTACCACCTACTTTGCTTATGTTTTCCCATTGCATCTTAAAGAAAGATGACATAACATCTATATACGTTATGGCACAGTCACATCGGATACATGGCTCAATAGACATCAGTCAACCTCAGTTAGGTTACAGCCAGCACTAATCTCCTACTTAACTTCCAAATATTTTTTTCGCATTATTTCCTTTATGCTGGTATTAGTGTTTGGATAGCGGAGGAGATTAGGGAATTTACTTGGACGGAATTAACCAGAGAAAAACAGTTAAGTTAAAATGACTGAAATCATCCTTTAGCATTGTACTACCCTATTTCTGACTCCAAAACTATTTTGGTGTAAGATACAAACCAAGATGCTTTCAGAGTTTTTCTACACTGAATATCTATCTGATCAAGGGACATTTTTGCCCCTGGTGCTGAATTTTATTTGAAAAGTCTCAGTATCATTTTAAGCAACCTATGTAATTTTTGGATCCGACTCAGTGTTTCCATTATCTCACATGAAGCAAGTAACTACATCTCTTACAGCAAACTAGATAGTAATGCAGCAAGGTTTGCAAGGAGAGATGTGTTGTATTAGAACAATTGATATATTTGGAAAACACTCAGGCAAGCTTTTAGGCAGAAAGCACCCTCTGGGTTTAGATATCACTGTAATCTAAGTGATAAATAGAATTTGCTAGCACTTGTTCAAGCACTGTCATTTAGGAAAAATATGAAGAGATTTAAAGAGTATTAAAGTGTTTGCTTTTGTAACCAACTTGCATTAACCATTTTGAACATCATATTGGTTATGTAGATATATATGTTTCAGTTCATATTCAAGGTTCTACCACACAGTTGCAACCATGCCGCACTAAACTTAGACTCCACTGGTATTTAAGAACAAAGGGTAATTCAAGGGCAGTGTTTTAGCTTTAATATCTTGTTTTCTGACATGCTTGATCTGTAGCACAGCCTTATTATCCAACCTAAGATAAACAAAACCTTGCAATCTTCTCTAAGAGTCACGCACTATGAACTAATCCAAACATTCCCTTGTTTCTCAGTCCCACAAAATGTGTGATCTCAGAATTATTAAAGTGCCGTTAATACTAAGAAGTTCAAAACTTAACTTATGCTACCAAATGAAAATAATCAAAACAGGTGTTTACAGAGTAAGAGCTACTGAATGCTAACTTCATTAAGTTCCATTAAGCTAAATGGCTCACAAATGGCATTTAGATCAGTAGTAAATCATCAACTAGGTCAGCAGGAAGCTCATTACAGACTGACAATCCCAGTGACAGAAACACTTTTCTACAAGTGCTATAGTAGTAATTTCCTGTGTGAAAGGCTTGCTGCCGTTCCTGCATTCCTCAGGGGACGCTTCTTCTCAGAGGATGTTACTCTTCCCCGGGAAGAGGAAGGAACCAGTTGTTATTGGATGTGTGGGCTGATAGCAGTCGGGCATTTTCTGCATGCCACAGAATCAGCTGTGAGAACTGTGAATACAGCTTAGATTCCCAGCCGAAGCAGGGGGAAACACTGCTTGGGCAGGCAAGGTCAGGGCGTACATGTACAGTATCTCAGGAAGTTGAAAGAGAAATAATACCTGGAACTTCCATTCCTCTAGCTCCCAGAAATGCGCTGATTTGCTAAAGGAACAATATACAGACACGGATCAACTTGAAAAGCATTCCTGAAACATTGCACCGTTGCCATGAATAAGACCCTATACAAAGCAAAATATTGCCAGTTCTATTGCCATCTATAGCAAACCAGTTGTTTTACAAAACAGCACCAGTAGTCCAGCAATAGCATCTGTTAATAACATCACTACTGGGCAAAGGCAACATAATGAAACAAACTGCCTTATGAGGAAACTGAAAACTGAAGCTTAACCTTTTATATGGGTATGGGGGGGAGGGGGGGAGTAGTCGTGGTGTAGATTTTTTTTCCTGTTAGGTCCCTTTCCTGCACTTCCTGTCCTACAGTAACTCAAGCTTCCCGTATGTGCTGTGACACTCTTAGAGCACAGGTCACCAGTAGTTAGTCTATGCCTAGCCCAGTATCAGTGAATTCAATGTCACATCCCACTGTCTTTTTCTTTAGTGGCAGCACTAATGCGTTTCCTTATTCTACCAACTGCCTATTTCCAAACTTGGTTAAAAAAAAAACAACTCTCCAACTATTTGATTCAAAAATTATTAGGAAGATGGGACAGAGACAGACAAATAAACAGTACAATCTCGTAAGGTACATTTCCCAAGAAAGCAGGCTAAAAATAGTATAGGAAATATTGTATTATTGCACTCTCTAGTGACCAAATTCAGAATTCTGTCTCCAATGAAAACTTGACTTTCTCTCAAGCTCCAGTTCCCTCAAAGAATATAAAGAAGCCTATTAAGGAACATCAAGACATTATTACCTAATTATGTAGTGGCACAACACATTTCCTGTTCTCTCCATGTAAGCCAGCAGTTACATGCTGTGTTTCTATAGCATCGCTGCAAAACGCAAAGGCCATTTAGACCATATTCTTCTTTTATTACAAATCTTGAGTTCACCTGCATGTATCTGATCTTTAAGTGTTATTTGACACTAGTAGTATCAAAGCATATTGCTTTTAAGATTAAGTACACAAATCTTTTCAAACATGCGTGCGCCTCTACAGAGGCTCAAAATGCAAGTTTAGAAAAATCACTGTTTAATACACCAAACAGTTCATCCTTTGGGCACTTATGAACAAAATGGCTCATCTTCTGTCACATACACCAAACCTTTGGAAAACCCCCAGCTGGGCAACAGAAGAGACTGTCTCTACTGCCTCATGGTTGTTCCAGATGGATTAGGTGTAGCCTCCAGAAGAGATGGGAGACTTTCCTTCCCTGAGAGAAGCTGAATGTGTTTAGCTGCAGAGCTATGGGGAAAAGGCAGTCTATGCTCTTCCCCCAGCCCCACACGCTGTACCTGCATAGCATCCACAGAGTAGAAAGGTCTGTGTGGAGGGTATTGTAAGCCAAGATGACACTAAAAAAAAAAAAAAAAAATCACCTGTCTAAGAGCAAGATTCGACAGAGAGGATTCATTTGCAAAGACACGAGACGAGAAGCTCTCGTCTTTGGTGGACGAGAAGCTTAATATGAGCCGGCAATGTGCTCTTGCGGCCCAGAAGACCAACCGCATCCTGGGCTGCATCAAGAGGAACGTGGCCAGCAGGTCCAGGGAGGTGATTCTGCCCCTCTACTCTGCCCTCGTGAGACCTCACCTGGAGTACTCCGTCCAGTTCTGGAGCCCCCAACATAAGAAGGACATGGACCAGTTGGAGAGGGTCCAGAGGAGGGCCACAAAGATGATAAGAGGGCTGGAGCACCTTTCCTATGAGGACAGGCTGAAAGAGTTGGGGCTGTTCAGCCTGGAGAAGAGGAGGCTCCGGGGTGACCTTATAGCGGTCTTCCAGTACCTCAAGGGGGCCCACAAGAAAGATGGGGAGAGGCTGTTCAGGAGAGCCTGTTGTGATAGGACAAGGGGTAATGGTTTTAAAATAGAGGGAGGTAGATTCAGATTGGATATTAGGAAAAAATTTTTTACCATGAGAGTTGTAGAACACTGGAACAGGTTGCCCAGAGAGGTGGTGGATGCTCCATCCCTGGAGACGTTCAAGGCCAGGTTGGACGAGGCCCTGAGCAACCTGATCTAGTTGGAGATATCCCTGTTCCTTGCAGAGGGGTTGGACTAGATGACCTTTGAAGGTCCCCTTCCAGCCCTAACCATTCTATGATTCTATGATTCTATGACACAAAAGTAGAGTTTAAAAATTCTTATTTTTATTCTGTGGCACTGAACACTTCTTAGTTTCTCTGTCTACAGCATTCATCCTATCTTTTTATAAGATCCAGCATCAGAGATTCAGAGCCTGTTTGAGATTTTTTGGTATGCTCACCTATGGAAAAGGTGCAGAGTTTTTACCTCAAAACTTTGGAGAAACAGGATCTCTTCATATTATTCCCTAGCTTCATTCTGTGTTTGTGATTTGGAGTTCAGATCATAGAGTTGGCAGTTTGTTCAAATATGTACTTACTGGTAATCAGAAGAATGGCAATATATGAAAAAATCCATAGCTATTCAGGGAGTGGCCTTTCTTATTTCTCTGTCTGGGAGCAAGGAAGGTAAGGTGATGGGAGAGACTGGGAAGTGTTCATTTTTATCAAAGCCTTTCTACTGGTAGGATCACTGATCAATGCAGAACCCAGTCTAATTAGCAACTGAGTTTTCAACAGGGAACACAAGCAGGACATTTTTCTCTTTTTCTGAGAGGACAATGATTCCAGACTTCCTTTCAAAGGGATAGTGCCAGAACTTTCCTTTGGTTGAGAAAAAACCAAAAAAAGAATATCACGCAATGATCGGAGTTTAAGTGAAAGGCTACATGTCCAAGGTTCCAAGAAAACTTGGTATCCATGAACTACAGAAAACTGTTGTGCTTTTGGATGAACTATAACAAGCAGTAAGGGCAACTACTGTGCACAGTGAAGTGCCATATGAGCTTTGCTCTACTGGCTGTTCCCTTCTGAATTAGATTCGAGCCCCAGAGGAGATGATCTATGCATAAAATTCCTTCTCTTTCCTTTCTTCCTTTTCTCCCACTCTTAACCTCACTGAAGACAGTTGGTGTTTATTTCCATGTGAGGCTGGAGCCAGGAAAGGATGTAAATCAGAATAAATTTGAAGCTGCAGGGTAAGGAAAATATACAGTGCTTTTAGTTTTTTAGATAAATTTTGTCATCCTCTTCTACAGGATTCTGGAGTTAAGCCATGCAAAGAAGACACATCACTCCAAGATCTTTTCAAAATAAGTTCCCATGAGGAAGAATAGTTGTGTAAGCCTTCAAGTACACAGAGATGGAAGAATAGATGCAAATTTTGCATTCATAATTCTGTCTTTGCAAAATACATGGGGTGTTTTCTAGGTTGGAGTTTTGTTTTTTTTCTGGTTGTACCCAAAATAAAGGCAGAAAAAATTGTGTCAAAAATACCTAAACCCTGAAATACATACTGGGGAAGCAATGCGTATAGGATAAATTGAGAGTACAGATACTTCCACTTTTTGCATCAAGACATTTATTACAAATGCAGTGCAGATAAACTAACAACATCTTACCTTGAGAAATAGAAGTTGCACATGCTTTTATTTGCTTTCACATATTTTACAAGTTGTGGGGGAGAATTTATTTGGTCACTTTCTATTTTAAAATATAGTATGTTCTTTTTGCTCCAAACAGGAACAATCTTTATCTTTCCCCTTTCAATAATTAATCCAGTCTTAGCTTCGTAGAAATCATACTGTAAATGAACAATAAACATGTCTTGTTTTCAGTATTAACTAGCACTGGAAGAGAAAGAACAGCAAACAACTCCCAGCCAGTGCAGACATTCTGACGTCCAGATTACAGTACATTGCTTTGCTTCCTCCAAATCCTGTTTACATGAGTAAGGTCAGGGGATGGAACATTAGAGAGCCTCTACTGTGATTTCCTGCTGCTGTCAGTAAAAACCACCGAGACATCATCAACTTTCCCTTGTTCCCAACAGCTTATCAGGGACCGGAGGTTACCGATGTATTGCCTTACAGACTTGAAAAACCCAACCTCCCTCAAAACTAAAAGTAAAAAATCAGAGGATGAAACAGGAGGATATAGTCTCAAAAGGAAACAAGACTTGCAGTTTTCCTTTTCAATAGTTCAGAAAACAAAAGCAATATTAAGCCACTTGACACACAGAGAAGGAGTGAGAGAGGCAGTAATGCTTTCAGAGTCTTTAATGAGATGGAAAGGAGAAAGAAACACCACCCCCAGTCCCCAAACCTTGACCCCAGTTCAGTGAACATTTTCAGTGTAAAAGGCTAGAATGCACCTCATTTTTAACAACTGCAACATATGAAGGCTCCTACCATTGGGAAAAATCAGGGCATTACGTAAATACCAGTTAGTTAAGCATACATAGCTTGGTTTTGTACTGGTTTCAGTAACACACAGGAGAATTGAATAAGTGAATCAAATACAAAGCTATTTGCCTTACAATAATAATACACGGACAGAAATTCTGAATGTTTTTGCAGTTAAGGTCCAAAAGAAAGCAGCTCCATACCAAAGATTACCCTGAAGTTTTTCCACTGACACAATAACCACATTCTTTTCTCTAAGTATACAAAGGAAGTTGCATCAGAGTGAATCTTAGATGAAAATAGGATTTTCGCTATGTTTAAGAACTGGCCTTACAGCTTTAAGTTAGAACATAAGCTGAAAAGATAAGGTGTTTAGAGTTCAGAGAGTTTAACAATTTAAGTGTTTTCTAGGAAAAATGCCTATGAGAACATTTGTACCTACATATCTTGGTTTAGTCTTTGAAGTAAGAAAATAAAAGTAAGTAAATTAAAAAAACCCACATAAGTAGGCATTTTAAGTGTGGAAGTTGTTATGGATTGTTGGCTTTGATGAGGCAACAAATTAAAATTCCTTGAAAAGAGGAGGAGGAGTGGGAAGAGAGATAATATCAGTATTTCCTCAGACAGATAAAGCTCAAAATACAAATGAATTGCTAAGAAAATATCTAAACACATATTTTAAATTCACAATAAAGAATCAAGAGTGTTCAATTTTTAAATATTTGTTTTTCAAATCTTCTCCAGGCAGACTGTTGTCAAGAATAGATGACAGTGATACTTAGCTGCACCTTAATTATCTGCAGTTGTGTGTCCTTGTTTGGGGCTTCTCAATACAAGACAGACATTGACATCCTGGAGCAAGTCCAGCAGAGGGTGAGCAAGATGGTGAGGAGGCTGAAACACATGATATACAAGAAAAGGCAGAGAACAAGGTTTGTTCAGCCTTAAAAAGAAGGATACAGGGAGATCTTACTGCCATCTCAAATATCGAATGGGTGGATAGAGAGAAGACAGAGACAGATACTTATTAGAGGACCACTATGATAGAATTAGAGGCAACGGACATGCTGGAACATTGGAAATTCTAGCTACTTGTTACGAAAAAAATATTTTCACCAGTCAAACACTAGAGCAAGCTGCCCAGAGAGGCAGTGAAATTTCCATCCTTACACATATTAACAAATGAACTGGACAAGGCCTTTAGGAACCTGATCCAAGTTTGTCTTGCTTTAACAGAGAGGTTAGATGAATTGACTCCAAACACCCCTCTCAACATAAACTGATCTATCATTTTTATTAACAAATTTTTACAGGAGGGAAGAAAAGGAATACCTTTGTGTTCTGCCACAAGTCATCTTAGGTAACATGCTATTCCTGCCCGTGTGACCAGCATGATAGGACACAGTTCCAACAACTGAAGAAGAGATTCTCTATAGGGGGAATACTTTCTCCTATTTGCTGGAGTAGCTTGAAATCTATGGGAGTTTGCTCAGTTAACATTAGGAATTTTGATAGCCATTCAACAAAACATTATGAGGTTTTGTATAGAATTCCAGTCTCCCTGAAGATATTTCAGGGAGCTTTAGGGAACTCATCACAGATCCTACAAAAGCTTCAATGCTGTTACCTATCCCAGAGGAGTCTGTCTTTAAATACTTGAGGCAGTGATCTGCGAAAGGCTGTATCTCTCTTCTTCAGTAGAAAAATTAAAGTAAATATGTTGATTAGCTACTTCCAGTGGTGCAGGAACTTGCCAAGGTGTTTTGTAAATAACCCTTAAAGCCCTGCAGTTTTACATGCATGATAAAGACATTGAACAAGAACCATTAAAGATACATGAGTGCAGAGTCCATTTTTCTCCCTACACATATCAGAAGGGCAGAAGAACTGCTTAAGCTAAAGCAAAACACTGCAAAAAGAATTAGAAGGTATAGACAGGACATTTGTAAGTTAACCTGGCAGCCTGATCAACGATTTCTAGTGATTTGAACAGCATTTTTCCAGTAGAAGTAGAACCAAAAAGCCATACGCAGCTTTAAGATGGGTCTTGACAAGTTTGCAGGAAAAAATAAAAGAAAAAAGCATACAATGATATTGTCTTTGATAACCAGCAGAAAAGGAGCAACCAGAGTGAGGTTGGAATCAGAGGGAGGGATGGCAGATGAGGATGCATTAGACTAGAGGTTGGGGAACCTCAAGTTAGAGGAGGATTAAAAAAAAAAATACACACACAAATAATGCACAAACACAGTAACATTCAAGTGAGGACAAACAGCATCAAAAGGAAATCGGGAAGTGAAGGTGGGATGGGAAGAAATCCAGCATCTACCCTTCTCCCTTTGATTTTTTTCATGAAGAACACATGAAGCCTCTATAGAAAGGGCCTCTACACATTAGAGAAATTGAGACAGCTTCAGATGAAAAAGGTCCACGTCACTGAGAACCAGAACCCTTTGGAAACAAGAGAAAGAGACTGGATGGCTGGCCTGATTAAGAAACTGGAAATAATTCCACAAACAACAGAAGCTGATAATGCAGCAGACAGATACTGGACAGGATGATGACAGTAAAAGATGAGTTGACACTAGAAAGTAAGGAGGACCAGATAGGTTACCAAAGTTTAGGAGAGTGTTACTTACTATGGGGGAGGAGAGATGCTAGAGAAAACATGCAAATGGTTTCTGGATTTGTGTCAATAGCCATGTGTCAGACAGTAGTTGTCCTTAAGGCTCTTGTCTGAGTTGTGTGGATACAGAAATGTTGCTAGATGGAAAACAGATGCATATGGTGAATAATGAGATACAGAAATGTAAAAATCAGTGATGAACAGGAGATCAAGATAATGGAAAAAACAAACAAAAAAAACAACATCATGATTACTGACACAGTCAAAAGGCATGAATTTTGAAGCAACATTTTTCTAATGAAGACTGTAAAGTCAGCCAGTCATCAAGAGGATGCTGTCTCTAGTGTGTCAATTTATTCCTACAAGTTGTGGCCATAAGGTTTTATAAACTGCTTTCCTATCAAAAGAATTAACAAAGGAGATTAAATGATTGGTAAATTTATAGGTATGTAGCAAAGAATTAGAGTGTAACCATACATTTGAAGCCTGTGATCAGTATTAAGATCAGGAAGTAATGAACACAGAGTATTTTAAAGTGATAGGTAGTCAATAAATTATATCCACCACAACCCACTGTCAAGCCTACTAAAGAGATTTCTGTAAGACTGCAAATTACTTTTCAGAGAAATTATCTTAAAGAACCATATTTCCATGGTAAAAACACAAAACAACTGCTAGACCTTAAAATATACAGAAATTATCATCTCTCAAATAAAAACTATATCATTATTTGTTTTGAAGAAAAAGTTTCTTTTAGACATCAACCTTTGTTTCATGATCTTCAATAAATGATCTTAAAGAATTTTACAGAGTACCTTCACAACATACCTTTTGATGAAGCATTCATGACAAAACAGAACAGCAGAAACCACACCTGCTCCCTATTCATGTGTAGTAACCCTTCAGCCACACAAACTCTTGTTATGGTAACTAAAATTGCTCAAGGTACAATTTATGCCTTCACAGGAACAGAATCAGAACTAAAAGAAATTCTCATTTTAAGCTAATTCTAGAACAGTACGTCTTTTAGATTTCATACCAGGAGAGCATATTTCTCCTCCTACGAAACTACCATTAAAACATTGCCTTCCTTTCCTCCCACATGCCATACCAATGTCATATGAAAAGCTAACACTAGAAGGATCTAATCCTATGATTCTCTCTTAAA
The DNA here is from genome assembly GCF_009769465.1 of Tauraco erythrolophus. Lineage (NCBI taxonomy): Eukaryota > Metazoa > Chordata > Aves > Musophagiformes > Musophagidae > Tauraco > Tauraco erythrolophus. The sequence continues at coordinate 51,206,166 of NC_141468.1, forward strand.
ATTTGTTCCTTTTTTTCTCCCAAAGAACTACTAGGTGCCTTTAAAGGAGAAAAATTAAAACATCACTTTTGGAATTCTATCAGTGAGGCAACTATTCCTTAGGTTTCCAATTATTTTTAGATAAAGACAGAGTTACAAGAACTGTTTGAGAATAAGCCACAAATTTTAACAGTAATATTTAGATATAATTAGGACGTGCTTATAATTAGCTTTTCTGCTTAGTGCATGGGTAAAATCACTAGTACAACATGAAAGCTTTGCTATTACACCATCTTCTGGTTAGTCTTGGGAACTGTGAAAGAAAGCTTGAGAAGTTAGGATACTGAGCTCTGAGCAGTTGACAGTTGTTAAAAAACTATTTTATTCATACAGACAAAAAGCACATGTCTGATAACATTAGTTTAAGCTATGCCCCATCTTTTTTCTTCCCCCTCACCAAAAGGCAACTTACTTGAGTACCGAAAGATGAAGAGGAACTAATCTCTATGACAGGTGGGTCAAGTGTTTGTGTATTAATCACATCAAAGGCAGGGTTGACCTGGTGAAAATGAATTAATAATATTATTATTTCAGCAGCAGTAGAGAAAGGGAAATAAGACTGAAATAAAAAGGACCATTTGCTGTATTAAGGCACCACTATTCACTAAGGACTGGAAAGAGGCTTTAAAATCTGTAAAGGTAGGATGGTACCCTCTGACTGTGTACAATGCAATCATATAATACAGAAAAAGAATCCAGGTATGTGTTTATTACAGAAATAGAATTTATACTTCACAAACACCCATCATCCAAAACTCAGAGGATTCCTACCACAAGAGGTGCAAGTATTAAGAAGTTAATTTTTATTGATTTGTCATACAACTGAAGTTACAAATGCTAGTTTGAATTGATTTACTAAGACAGCTAGCGCAAAACCTGCCCAAGGCTGAAGCCATGCAATTAACAGAGTGGTAAATGATGTTGCTGACATACCAAACAGTAGGAAGCATTCAGATAACTTTCCAACTCTGTAACTGTCACCTGCAGGTGCTTTTGAAAGTTTTACCATGTGCATAACAACTATAAGGGCTCCTGAAAGTTATCTTTGAGTTTTACTTTCCAGTGTCAATCACCTGTGGGCACAGTTGTAGGATGTATTTCCTATTCCTCCTTCCACCAGAAAAACTGTCCCACGCAGAAGTGGTGTACTGCCCTGGATAACTCTGGACTTGAGAGCTGCCTTCTAGCAATGATGCTCAATTAGCCTGTTACAGCCTAAGGGTAGCAGAAGCACTCTGTTTGGGGAGATTTCCATATACAACTATACAGCACTCCGTTTTTTGTTACACTGGTCCCCTGCCTGTTGTAATTTACTTAGGGCACATCCTCACTCACAATCTCATACTGCAGCTTGTAAGTCCTGCTACCATTCAGCTTGAGCTAGGATCAACGTAGCTGCAGCCACTCTGGCTTAGCCATGCATAGGAAGGTGTGCACCAAGCCAGTCCCAAGTTGCCTTACTGATGTGGGTACGTCATTAGCACCAAAGCTGAAAGTAAGCACGCACATAGCAACCCAGATTGGTCAGTTCCCAACGCACACTCAAGTTCCTCAGTCATCTATCACAACCAAACAGACTGCCTACATGCTTGTTTCTTACATGCCAATTCCAATTGTCAAAATAACTTGAAAAATCACTGCTGTGAAAAACAGGTAGGAGGTAACACTGAAATCTGTGATAAGTTAACCAGACAAACAAACCATGCTGGTCCTAAAACCACAGGAAAACCTGCTTTATACTAGGATGGTGCCAGGGGCTGATCATATGTGTCATCACAACATTTGCAATTTTGACTTCTTAATATCACATCTGGACTACTAATTTATTGTTGGTTACAGGAGTTAATCTATAACTTCAGCAGTGTTTTGCTAGTGTCCTTTCCTGAAAGTGAAGCATTAACAAAATATAAGAGAATATAAAGTCTGAGAAAGTTGCTGCTTTTATTTATCTTTTTGTTTCACCTGAGGATCAGAATGCCCTCCCTGTAAAATCTGTGTGCACATTTTCCCTACCACTGTACTATCTAGGTGTATCACAACCTAATACGTTTGCCCTCTCAGTGTGATGTATGGAAGTACTATTCTTACTATTTTATGAACCGACAAAATTCACAGAAAGACTAAATGACTTTCAAATCACCAAGAAGTCTGGTGTAGTACAGAGAAATGAACTCTCTTCTTTTCAGCTTTTTATCAGTAGTCCAACTGCAGCCTTATCAGAGACAGCATTAATTCCAACCATCTTAAAGTGGAAGAAACATAGAAAAAAACATAAAGTCACACTTGCCTAGTGACAGGGTTATATTTTAGTTGCTGGAAGTTTGTTAGATACAAGGGCCATTTTATTTTGCCTTTTCAAGGAGAAAGAGCCTACCATTTCACCTGAAGACTGGCAAAACTCTGGCTCAACCACAGCTGCTCACTTAGTAACAGCTTCAGCACAATTTCCACAAGCAAAAAAACCCCTGATGCCAGGGTCCTTGTATCAGCATATAGGCTTTAGGTCAGAGATCCGTGATTTTTTTAAGTAGCTAGAATGAGATCTTAAAGCTAGAACTACTAGCCAGGGAAGGCAGGCAATAGCATCTTGTACTGCTTGAAGCCTTTTCATTCAGTTCATTTGCATTTCCATAACTTACATGCAGAAATTTAGGTTAAAACTAATAGAAGTACAATCTTCCTCAGTAAAGGTGGGGGGAGGATGAAGATGAACAAAGTTTAGTAGTAATTTAGAAGGTAAAAAGACATTTAAATACAGATGTTGCCTCATTTTTCAAGCTGAAAGTGATCCTCACACATTGCAGCACTCAAATCAGAGAAGACAAGCCTTAAAGGGAGATCTTAACTCTGTTTTTAAGCTAGTTCACTTTTCTGACTAGCAGTGCTTAGCTCTTTCTTGCATTCAGTTTCAGCAAGTCACTCTTCATCCATGAGCTATTTTTTGTACGTACTCTATCTTTTAATTCAGATTATAGTGGTATCAATTGAGAATGAGCTATCTAGAGGCAATCAGGAAAATCTGTCCTGTTACAGAGCCATCAGAGCTGATAAATTAAAATTCTTCCTCAGTTTGTAGATATTAGGATCAAGTCTTGTTTTCTTCCGTTTTGTCAAACGGACTTGGAAGAAAGAAAGGGAAAAAGGAGAACCAAAGTCACGGTTCAAGTAATAACTTTCCATTTATCTGAGAGTTCTAGCATTTTAACCAGATTTCTCCTTTAGTTTCTCCTCTACAGAAGCTTGATTAATGAAAGTTTCCTCTGTATATAGTTCTGCTTATGACTTTCAGTAATACGATGAGGAAGAGAGTAACTGCAAATTTCACTTTTTTCCTCCTTATATATACCCTGTCTATTTAGATTAAACAAACAACAGGTATTGTCCTAAAGGACATTTGTTTAGTGCCCAGCATAACCAGGGTCATTTGCATCTGGCCTTCAGTCAGTCCTGAAATAAATATGTTACCTGAGTGTCAATCATATTACTGGCAGCTGAGCTTAAAGTCTTTTTGACATGTATCATTTTGGCACTGAAGAGAGGACAATGCACCTGTACAACTCTGCAGAAGGACAGCAGGTGTCTATCACCTACCAATACTCTAATGTAGAGGAGCTACTGTAATATTATTACTAATAGCTCTTGAAACAGCTTCTTTGAGATAATATCTCCTTGTTATGTACATCAGAGATTGTAGAATGAGTTACATGCTTTTCTTGATATGGGTTTGCTAAATAAATGGTATGATGACGCTAAGAAAATATGCTCTTTATGTGGAACTGTCACATCCTGGCACTGGAATGAAAGTCTCCACTGCACATAGTTCTGCTTACCTCTACTGGAGACAAGGGGAGGATGAGGGGCATTGCAAACACTGACTAGGGTTGCAGGAATTGGCATAGGCCATATTAAGAGATCTCTCTCTCTCTCTTTCTCTCTCTCCAGCAAAGCGTGTAAAGAACAAAGCACAAAAACAGGAAGGCTGTAGCCAAACCCTTTTTTGCAAATATTTGTGTTTAATATTGCACTAAAAAATAATGAGGTAATAGAATGAAGCTAAAAGTCAAAGTTTCAAATTACTTGACGTTTCCTGACAAGGTGATGTAGTTAGCTGTTAAATAATCTCACCAAACATACCCAGAAAAACTTAACTTTAGAAAATAAGAAAGAAAAAACCAGAACACTAAAAAGCAAGGTAGAGAGAACTGTCATGTATTAAAAGTTTTAAAAAATACCCTTCAAAAGCTTTCCATTATCTGGTAAACTGATACATAAGTATTTTCATTATTATCTTCTAACATGATGATACCGTTATTACATTTTGATCCATAGCAAATGAAAATATATTTTAAGGAAGGTTTCTACACAATCTTCCATGTAAGGAATTAGAGATTTCTAAATACTGAAGAGGAATAAAACCAAAGTATATTATTTTTAAAAAGTGAGAGACAGGAATTAGGATCACTGCTTAGGACTTAGGACAGAGAACTAGGGGAGGAACAAAAGAAGCAGGCCCAAATAAGTATGTGATTCTCAGTCATACACTTTAAGAAAATGATTAGCCCGTATAGGTATCCCTCTGTTGATTTTAACAAAGTGTATCCAATCTCAAAAAAACACCTCACCTTTCACTTGATTTTTCTAATTAATACATTTCATAAGACATTAGTGTTACATCAAAAACAAAATTAATAAAATTAAAAGATAAAGTTTTAAATTAGTCACACAAAGTGTTTCCTAGGAAGTGATGTAGCTAGCTGTGAAATAGTCTCTCCCAACACACCAAGAAAAAATTTAGCTTTCAATTTGATTGAACGCTGCTCTTTATGTTAGACTGGAGCCCTCAAGCCAAGCAAGCCATATATTCTTATTTCTACTGCCACCTAGTGTATATTTGGATTTCCTTCATCTAAGAAAATATTTCCAACTGAAATTACCTTGAAAAATTTTAAGATGAAACTAAATCAACAGCAGATTTTCATGCCTAAGATATAAACTCTACACATCTTAATGTGTTTAAACTTCAATGCTACGTTTTTAAAGGAAACTGTTATTTCTACGTTCCATCCACTTTAAAGAGGTCTCTAGTATATGAAAGATTAATTATGTAAAAACATGGGAAATTCGGAAATACAACCGTCACCAAGTGGAATGCATTTCTTTTTGTATATTGCACTAAAACTGCATTACCAATTAAACATACTATTTTCAAACATCTCCAAAAGCTCCTTATCTCAAAAGGAGACAATGACTGGGATTTATCTCAGCTAAATTTAGGCAGACGGCTAGACACCTGTATTTGAGCTGGTCACCCAAGATTACCTCTATGGTCAATGGAAAAAAAGTAGGTGCCTTCAGAGAACAAGTCATTTGCTTACATTTCTAAATTGTCTGAATAACTGTAATGATTTTAAGCTTTAAATCTCTACTTACTTGAATATTCAAGAATCCCATTGATCAGTGCAGTTGGAGAACAGCTGTAAAGATTTATAAGTCAAGAACATAAAACTCAGCACTGTGTTAAAATTCAGGCTACTGCTGATCTGAAGAAGAGGAGATATAGGTAAGGAATTTCTTGTAAGAGTTAATTATGCTTCGGAAAGTAGGTATGGAGAGAGAAGAAAACTAGAGAAGGCATCTTAAATATTTCTGGTTCTGTGTATAGCTTTGAAGAGTAAGAACAAGTTCTGGGACAAGATGAAAGTACACACAAGCTCCATGTTTCAGTTGCTATCCTGAAGGCAAAATACCAGGGAATACCTGCAATTCTTAATGCCCTGGTGTAAGCTGTTTTCTTCAAAAAAGCATTTCCAACTGGTGACGCATGAAAACACTATAACTGTCTCTTTGCTCAGAATTTATTCAACTGGGTTCAGAGCCAGCTCCATTTTGTGTGCATGGTTCATTTACTCAGGACCATGTTCTGGAATAGCAGGGACCTTGCCACATTGAGGCAAGCAGGGATAGAGAAGCAACAACTATCCAAAAGCAGTAAGAAACTTGGAGAGGCATGAAACATTAGGAATTAAGAAAGCATCAACAGAATTACTTCCCTCTTGAGTTTTACCTGTACATCTGTTGAACTTTTTGTATTCTACTACTTTGAGTTTTATCCTAAGGCAATCCATCTTCATTCCTGCTATAGAGGGGACTAAACTTGATTAGCTCAGCATAACTCACAGCAATGTATTGTAACACATCTCAAGTGTCCAGATGACATTGTAGTGGCTTGTAGCAAACCTTAAAAAGGTCATCTATACTTTTAAATATCCCATGTTTGAGCTGCCTCCTCTGCCTGCCTGTAACTCTCGCATATGTTACCAAGTCTCTTACAAGTATCGTTACTTCAGTGTAGTTAAGATCAATCATCTTCCCCCGTTTCTCATGAAAAAGAAAATGAACAGAAATCAAGCCATTCTGCATTTTGTCTGAGGTGCAGATCAGATATTAGGAAAAACTGTGTCATTACAATTGCTGCACAGTAGTGGAACAGATCACCCAGAGAGACTGGGGAAGCTTCATCGATTTTCAAGGCCCCCTGACTAGACAAAGCCATGGCTGACTTGATGTACTATTAGCAACAAGACTAGATGACCTCAAAAAGCTCCCTCTGACATGTCTGTGATTCAATTCCTCCTTCCCCTGGTATATCAGAAACATGATGAGCCATAGAAAGATCCGGTTGGTGTTGCAGTGGAACTGTCTAAAATTCTCTCTATTGCCTGTTGTTATAAAGAGGTTGGGATGTTAAAAAAAAATATTGGAAAAAATGTGGGTTTTTTAATTGAAGAGAGACAAAAATCAGAAACATTTCAACCATAGTTAGTGCCACTAAAACGTGTTACTACAGGTAGTAACCTGATACTAGCTTTGTCTGGATAAATTATGTCTCTGTCCAGATGGTGAAGTCTGTTCTTCCTCACTGCAACAAAACAACATAATTTTTGTTGAGACAGATAAGAAGGTCAGTAAAAAAGGAAGAGACATATGGAGCAACATAACTTGATAACTTCACTTTAACACTGTTCACACTATTATATTATTACATTAATTCTGAAAACAAGATGTGATTATAATTATTATTATTAATTTACAAACAAAAATATAGTACATTACAGTAGTATCAGTTTTGTTGAATCTATCAGTCACTGTTCTGTCTCAAAAAATGTAGTATACTGCATGTTATTTGAGAGCAAGATATTCTACAATAATGTGATATCAATAGCAAACTAAACATAGCAACCTTATTCTTAAAATTCTGAAGTCAGGTCAGAAAAGATACCACAAGAGTCCAGAATTTTGCTACGACAAATAACAAAGCCATAAAGCCTTCTTACTACTAGGGAACAGCTAATCCAAAAGCCTAAGCTACTACAAATGTTACAAGCATGCAGAAATGCAGATATCAAATTAAGTTAAATCTGCCAAAGCTAGCTGATAAATAATTTCTTGATATTCAACTACCAAGTTTCCTTTATGTGTCCTTTCAGTGTCAGTAAGGAGGTGCTTCCTAGTGTTAGTTTTACCCTAGCCTGAACTCACTAATGGTTTTCCAGAGGTCCTTAATTACCTGGGACCAGGCAGCGGGGAAGAGGAAAAAAATTTTGAAAGTTGCCTTAGAATATTTATACTTTTGCCAAGTATCTGAGCAGAAGTAGTCTGGAAAAATTGACCTGAAAAGAAAGCAACTGAACCCTGCAGCTAAAAGCTACTGTGTTTGTTTAGAGTGTGTTATAACTGCATGCAATTTGAACAGGTCTGGAAGCAAACTCTTGATGCAGCAAGAGTGGTTTAAATCTGCTGGCAAATGCTGTGATTGAGTTTGTTCCAGCGCTGACTACATATACTAAAGGCTACTACCAGTAAACTTAACTTCATTGACCTTACGATGAATATGACAGTCTGGTAGAGAATTTTGCTTAAGAAGCTTTTCATCCATGCAGTTCTCCTGCTCTTGTTCTGATCAAAATGCTAAGCATCAGAAAGCTTCACATCCAACTTGACAACACAAGCAGACACATGAGAATATTTAGTGATGGGTTCTATCAGGGTTTCCCTTCTTATCAAGCTATTTATCTTTATACTACTCATATTGCATACACATACACAAAGAAAAAGCTTAATATCCTCAAATCTCAATGTTTTAAAAGTCTGAGCAGGAAACAAATGCCCTGGCATCAGTATCTGCATTTTATATGAACAAAAACAGGTAATGGTGAATTTCTATAGGACCCTATTAGCATATAACAGCAACCAAAAATTTCCTAGATTTAGATCAGATACAGCTCTTGGACATCAGAGGGATCTGGAGAATACCAAAGAAGAGATAAAAGTATAAGTAATCACCATGCAGAAGCCAGCCAGATCTACCGAGGACAGTTGCTGGGGTTTTAGCACAAGGAACGATCTTGTCTAAGGCATAGTACTGTTTATCATTTTAGCATAGCTTTCAGACAATCTGACAAACACAGGATTTTCCAAATACTGACAGAATATTTGACATTTCACTTTGGTTCCCTAATTCCCAATACTTCCAAGGGTTGTTGATAGAAGGTTTGACAGTAAAGCAGCTGTAGAATGAAGTTACCAGGAAATTAGACTATACAGACCTACTACTCTATAGTGACATAAAACACACCACTAGCCCAGAAAGGCTTTCTAAACTTTTAGATACATATCAAGATCTTCTCACAATACCTAAAGGTCTTGAAAAGAGGGACAACTAATCCATGATTTGGTGAACTACAGAACAATCAGTCTTACCTCTGTGCCCAGCAAGATCAAGGAGCAGATCCTCCCGGAAACTATGCTAAGGCACATGGAAAAGAAGGAGGTGACTGCTAACAACCAACATGGCTTCACTAAGGGCAAATCGTGCCTGACTAATTTGGTGGTCTTCTACAATGGGGTTACAGCATTGATGGATAAGGAAAGAGCAAACATCATCATCTATCTGGACTTGTTCAAAGCATTTGACATTGTCGCACATGACATCTTTGTCTCTAAAGTGGAGAGACACAGATTTGATGGATGGACCACTCAGTGGATAAGGAATTGGCTGGATGGTCGCACTCAAAGAATTGTGGTCAATGGCTCAATGTCCAAGTGGAGACCAGTGATGAGTGGTGTTCCTCAGGGGTCAGTACTGGGGCCGGTGCCGTTTCACATCTTCGTCGGTGACATGGACAGTGAGATCGAGGGCATCCTCAGCAAGTTTGCTGACGATACCAAGTTGTGTGGGGTGGTTGATACATCGAAGGGAAGGGATGCCATCCAGAGGGACCTTGACAGGCTGGAGAGGTGGGCCTGTGAGAATCTCATGAAGTTCAACAAGGCCAAGTGCAAGGTCCTGCACATGGGTCAGGAAAATCCCAAGCACAAGTACAGGCTGGGCTGAGAATGGATTGAGAGCAGCCCAGAGGAAAAGGACTTGGGAGTGCTGGTGGATGAGAAGCTCAACATGAGCCGGCAATGTGCGCTTGCAGCCCAGAAAGCAAACCATATCCTGGGCTGCATCAAAAGTGTGGCCAGCAGTTTGAGGGAGGTGATTCTACCCCTCTACTCTGCTCTCGTGAGACGCCACCTGGAATACTGTGTTCAGCTCTGGAGTCCCCAACACAAGAAGGACATGGAGCTACTGGAGCGAGTCCAGAGGAGGGCCACGAAGATGATCCAAGGGCTGGAACACCTCTCCTATGAACACAGGCCAAGAGAGTTGGGGCTGTTCAGCCTGAAGAAGAGAAGGCTCAGGGGTGATCTTATTGCAGCCTTCCAGTACTGAAAGAGGACCTACAGGAAAGCTGGGGAGGGACTTTTTACAAGGGTATGTAGTGATAGGACAAGGGGCAATGGCTTTAAACTGAAAGAGGATAGATTTACATTAAATATAAGGAAGAAATTTTTTACATTGAGGGTGGTGAGGCACTAGAATAAGTTGCCCAGAGAAGCTGTGGCTGCCTCATCTCTGGGAGTGTTCAAGGCCAGGCTGGACGAGGCTTTGAGCAATCTGGTCTAGTGGAGAGTGTCCCTGTACACGGCAGGGGCGTTGGTACTAGATGATCTTTGAGGTCCCTTCCAACCCTAACCATTTTATGATTCTATTTGACTTTCAGTAATAACACCACCTTGTCCTGCTTATAATGATATATTTTGAGTAGCATCCTAAAGCTCATTGAAAATTCACATATCTTCTGCAACAGTTTGCCGTGTTACTTGATCAGAAACCAGATATCGCCTATGTTTTGTTTTAACCAGGTGTAGAGCACAGGCTTACACAAGAAGCATGAAAGGAATTCATCAGGATAAATCTGACAGCATCAGCAAGCCTAGTAACCTTAATGTGGATTCATAAGCTATGGTTACTTCCAAGGTGTTATAATAACAAAAAGCTCTCTGGTATACATAGAAGACATTTAACTATAAATTTTAGGCAGCTAATGTTTACAAAAGCTTCTGGTTTCCTGTATTACAGTACTTATTGCACTCACCTCAACTGACTGAAGCTTTTCATCATGGAGATGAGGTGACCTCGGGTAAATATCAAGAAGATGAGGAGGATCATCAATATGTGTTCTTCTAACATGGTGTTTAAGAACTTCTTTATAATCAAATGAATCAAAGTTGGTTTTCCATAGTAATACCTGTAAGAAGCCATCACATCAGTAACAACTTGAAGCCTATTCGATGTCCAAAACATAACTGTTCAGTGAAGTCTGTTATTACTAACAGATCGCGACATCAGAATGAGCCTGCTGTCATCACTTAGTCTGATCTCTTCTACAACACAGGCACTTCCCCAGAGTATCTCATACTCCAAGTCTAATAGATGTGGTTTAATCTATTTTAAAAAAAAAAAAAAAAGAGATGTCTCGATAATCATAAACCAAAGCAATTTTCTGTCCCACTGGACTGTGAATGTGCTAAGTTATTTTCTGCCATATCAAGGGGCCATATGCCATCACATTTCTGTCCTCTATAAAGGCTTTCAGTTCAAATGAGAAAGTTTGAGCGGATAAGAGTTCCGCAACTCTAAAGCACCTGGTTTCAGTGTTTTAGCAACAGGAATTCGTTTTCTGAATCTTGTCCAATTACATTCACAGGAGAGGAAAAAAAAACGAAAAACAAAACCACAACAACAAACAACCCAACAGTTACACGCTGGCCAAATGCAGAAGTAAGGTAGTAGAAGGCAGAGGCAAGATAGCAGAAGGTAGTCTATCCAGCCTTATGGAGAGTAAGACCAGGAAACCAAATTATAACACACAATGTTGCTCTCTCTCGTGTCACAAAACAATTGTATACATAAGCAATTTAATTAAGTTTACCACGAGTTTACATGATTTGTGCCATCTTTGTTACTTTAAGTGCTAAGGGGAAAAAGAAAAGAAAAAGTTTATAACACCTAGAAGACGGCAGTTTCCAAAAGTCCAATATTGATTTTTATAGCTGCTCCCTAAATTAGAGGAAACAAAGCTGGAACCATGATCTGACTCAAAATTCCCCGTCTGTCCAGCCAAAAGTATTTTTGAGAACTATTAAAAATATTTTTCAGAAATTAATAAACTATACATAAGCAGCACAAAGAACAGATTTCTTCACAGCAATTCCAAGCAGCCTAAAAAATATTTTAATATATTCCAAAGTAGCTGCATTGTTACAAGTTCATTTCAGGTTCAACATCTTTCATGACTGTTGAGACATCAACAGTCCCATGACTGTAATGTCCCATGACATCAACATCTCCCATGACTGGGAGACACAGAGCACCTATAAAGATGCACCCAAACTCATTCAGACATTAGTAATAGTGAAAGTGGGATAACAAAATTAGTAAGAGTAAAACCAGCATGGAAACATCCCCATATGCCTTGAGTATCTCAACTGCAATGCAAAAAGTGTAAAAGCAACTACGCACAACTCTAGAAAAATAACTATTCCATGAGAAAGTAATTCTCTTTACATCAAAGCACTCACCAGACACAATTAAGTGTCTCTTCTATATGCTAAGAATGGAATTAACAGCACAGGCTATTACCTTCCAAACAAATGGGTATAACTTTCACTTAAAAGAAAGAGTAAAAGGTCTTATATAATTTACCTGCTTCCATGAAAGACATAATTTGTCCTGTGCACATATAGCCAAGAATTGTGAAAAATGTGAGCTTCAGAACTTTACATGTTTTAGATTTTTTTGACTGAGGAAAGAAGCAAACAGGAAGGGGAAAAAAAAAAGTATCCAGTGCTTATTTCAAATACTTAATGTGGTTCTGAACAAAGTTTTCAGCTGGCTCTGCACCAACCAGAAAGAAAAATGAAACTAGAAACAGATACTGTTTTTCCTTCTCTGATGTAGGAAAAACAGATTTTATTTGTTGCTTGAAAATGTAATAGTCTTGAAATAATATGTGTATAGAGCAAGTAATCTGTGGTAAACTTACAATGAATCAGTTGCCTCCAATTTACGCTGTGGACAGTATATTTTGGATACTGCACAAGAGATAGAAGATAATACTTTTACGACCAGCCTCTGTTCATTAGCTTGACATTGCCCAGCTGCCAGCAGAACTTTTCAAATGAATTCACTTTATATGTAGAGTAAATCAACTTAATTTTATCACAATGAGTTGAGAAGAGATCCCACAACTATTTTCCTGGAAGAGGGCTGTGGACAGGTCAGCAAAAAAGGATGTTTGTGGAGTACATATGTGTCTATACACCAACAGAAAATGGAGACCAAGCAATAAAGTTCTTATATTTACTATAGATAAAGATATATACATAGGCAGTTACCACACAATGGTTAGCACTGCACATTTTTAAACTTACAATACAAAAGTGAAATTTACAGCAAAATACGTAAGCCCTCTCCCATTAGAACATTCACAAGTTCACAAGAAAAAGGGGAAAAACTTCAAGAGAGAAAAATGTAAGGTAAATAAAACCAGGGTTCATTACTAGACCTGCTATGACTACTTTTTTAATTTAACATTTACCTAAGAAAGCACTTTGTGATGAAACTGGATCTTTCATCTCATGCATGCAGCGTGAAATCACTACAAGAAACTGCTGAGAAACACAAGTCATCTCATAGATTTTGCACTACAATATCTACTCACTCCATGATACCACCAGCCACCAGCTCTACAGCATGGAGCCAGAGCAGGAGAAAGGCAGTTACATGACTGCACTGAACATGCATGTCATTCAGGGGGCCCCAAGTTCAACAGAACCTTGCAATAAGACAGGCATTTCCAGTGTACGCTGGCATTTATTTGGGTAGTTAAGTCTAGCTTAATAGTGCAGGTCTTTTCCCATCACCATAGCTTCTCAGATGAATTCTGTCACGTGACCTAATTTAACACGTGCACTTCACTTCCTCTCAAGTTAAGTATAATTACCAACCATCATAAAACTCATAAGAAAGTACTCATGAAAAGTAAGGTCAACGATTCAGGATTATCTAGGAATCAAAGGTTCATTTTAGAACTGAAAAATTCTCACACAAAACCTTTAGTATGGAACATAAGTGGCTCAAGAAATAAGTTTTTTTCCCTTTTTTTTTCCACTTGTAGAATTAATATTGGAAGTTTGCTAACATTTTCACTTCTCCAATAACTGCAAGTCTTGGTACTGCTTTATAGAATCATAGAATCATAGAATGGTTAGGGCTGGAAGGGACCTTCAAAGGTCATCTAGTCCAACCCCCCTGCAAGGAGCAGGGATATCTCCAACTAGATCAGGTTGCTCAGGGCCTCATCCAACCTGGCCTTGAACGTCTCCAGGGATGGAGCATCCACCACCTCTCTGGGCAACCTGTTCCAGTGTTCTACAACTCTCATGGTAAATTTTTTCCTAATATCCAACCTGAATCTACCTCCCTCTATTTTAAAACCATTACCCCTTGTCCTATCACAACAGGCCCTCCTGAACAGCCTCTCCCCATCTTTCCTGTAGGCCCCCTTGAGGTACTGGAAGACCGCTATAAGGTCACCCCGGAGCCTCCTCTTCTCCAGGCTGAACAGCCCCAACTCTTTCAGCCTGTCCTCATAGGAAAGGTGCTCCAGCCCTCTTATCATCTTCGTGGCCCTCCTCTGGACCCTCTCCAACTGGTCCATGTCCTTCTTATGTTGGGGGCTCCAGAACTGGACGCAATACTCCAGGTGAGGTCTCACAAGGGCAGAGTAGAGGGGGAGAATCACCTCCCTCGACCTGCTGGCCACGTTCCTCTTGATGCAGCCCAGGATGCGGTTGGCCTTCTGGGCCGCAAGAGCACATTGCCGGCTCATATTGAGCTTCTCATCCACCAGTACTCCCAAGTCCTTCTCCTCAGGGCTGCTCTCGATCCATTCACCACCCAGTCTGTATTTGTGCCTGGGATTGCCACGACCCAGATGTAGGACCTTGCATTTGGCCTGGTTGAACTTCATGAGGTTGACACGGGCCCACCTCTCCAGCCTGTCGAGGTCCCTCTGGATGGCATCCCTCCCTTCCAGCGTGTCGACAGCACCACACAGCTTGGTGTCATCGGCGAACTTGCTGAGGGTGCACTCCATGCCACTGTCCACGTCACCGACAAAGATGTTGAAGAGGGCCGGGCCCAACACGGACCCCTGAGGGACACCACTCGTGACCGGTCTCCACTTGGACATCGAGCCGTTGACCACTACTCTCTGAGTGCGGCCATTGAGCCAATTCCTTATCCACCGAGTGGTCCATCCATCAAACCCATGCCTCTCTAGTTTAGAGAGAAGAATGTCGTGCGGGACAGTGTCAAAAGCTTTGCACAAGTCCAGGTAGATGATATCCATTGGTCGACCCTTGTCCACCGATGCTGTCACCCCCATCATAAAAGGCCACCAAGTTGGTCAGGCATGATCTGCCTTTGGTGAAGCCATGCTGGCTGTCACCCACCACCTCCTTGCTCTCCATGTGCCTTAACATGGTTCCCAGGAGAATCTGCTCCATGACCTTGCCAGGCACAGAGGTGAGGCTGACCGGCCTGTAATTGCCCGGGTCCTCCTTGTTCCCCTTTTTAAAAATGGGGGTTATGTTCCCTCTCTTCCAGTCATCGGGGACCTCGCCAGACCGCCACGACTTCTCAAATACAATGGCCAGTGGCTTGGCAACTTCATCCGCCAGTTCCTTCAGGACCCGCGGATGGATCTCATCAGGTCCCATGGACTTGTGCACCTTCAAGTTCCTCAGATCTTCTCGAACCTGCTCTTCAAGTACAGTGGGCGGTGGTTCATCCTCACAGTCCCTGCTAGTTCTTTCCACAGCTTGGGTGGTAAGACAAGAGGCTTTATCAGTGAAAACTGAGGCTTCTTACTAAGGCCTTGTGATAGAAAGCAGTTTTAATTTCTTTGAGTGCTTTCAAGTCATTCTAGAAAGTGTGCTACCTGAAGCATGAAGTGAAAACCAGAAACAGACTGTATTCTTTCTAATGACACTGGATTTTCTTAGTTAAAAAATATTTATTATTTTCTAAGACTGTCTCTGTTACGAGCTGAAACATATTTCAAACTCCACAAAACAGAATATAAACATGATTCATGGTAAGTTCAAGGATCTTCATTTCTACAGCTTGGCTTTCTGTGTCTACATTGAGCTTTTAGCTTTTATAACAGGAAAAAATGAAAAAGACAACTAATATTAAGAGACATTTCAGACTCTGAATCTAAGCCTCAGGCTACAAAAGTTTTTGGAGAATGTAAAGATAGAGATGATTCAAAGCTTGACAGTATTTTTGTAATTATGAGATTTATCACAGCAGATGAAGATTAATTACATGATTTGCTGTTGAATTTAAAATAATTTTGTTTTAAATGCTCAAACAACTCTTCCCTGTACAAAATCCAGTACTTTGCTGTTTCACCAATGTAAATTAACAAAGCTAACACAATATTATTTTTTCCCCAATTCTAGCCAAAGATTTCCCAGTAGTACAACTTGATTCTTATGATTACAGAGCAGTGACTTTAAGAGAAGTGAAAACCTAACAGAGCATGTAGGCATTAACACTGTTTTGCAACACTACTTTGTTGACACTAAATAGCAACACTTAGAATATTTCTATTTAAAAGTCATTCCTTCTTTTTAATGACTAGCCACCAGAAGTGGCTAGTATTGTGGTCTTCTCATTGTAACATCCAATTGAAAGTAGTTAAGATGAAATTTTTAAATTATGTATTTAACATTTTTCTCCTCAAATTTAACTTTAGGCTAAACAAAGTCTATATAATACACTACTAGACAGAACACATGTCAGTATACTGTAATTAGTGTGTTACTGCGTGTCCTGGTTTTAGCTGGGACAGAGTTAGTTGTTCTTTTTAGCAGCTAGAGGAGCTCTGTGTTTTGGTTTTAGTCGGGAACTTGTTATGAGAAGAATGCTGGTAACACTAATGTTTATAGTTGGCACTGAGACCTCAAGGACTTTTCAGCTTCCCATGTTCTCGACAGTGCACAGGAGCACAACAGGCTAGGGGGGAGCATAGCCGGGACAGAGGGTCCACAACTCCCCTTATGGTTTGATCTTAGATTCAGGATTGAGGGCTAAATTGGCCAACAAAGTATTCCACATCATGCAACATCATGACCAGTATGAAGATGAGGGTTGACCAGAAAGAAGGGCTTTTGCTCTTCTGGGGGTTCTCACTCTCGGACTCTTGGAGTGCTCTCTCTCTCTCTCTTTGGGCCTCTCGCTCATCCAGGATTGCAGTGTCAGGACTTACCTGTTTCAGGATTGTTAGACTGGGACAGGCCGAACCTTGGTCAAGGGGTGGTGAGCAATTACACTTTGCATTGCTTGTTTGTATATTATTATCATTATACATATATATATATTCATATATTAGTAGTAGTAGTATTAAATTGTTCTTATGGCAGCTCACAGGTCTCTTTCCTTTTCCCCCTTTAATTCTCTTCCCAATCCCCTGGTGGTGGGGGAGGGTGAGCAAGCAGCTGTGTAGCATTTAGTTGCCAGTCAGCCTAAACCACAACACTGTGATATACTACATTTAACTCTCATCCACTGTAACAAACATTAAGACATTTAATTTAAAGAGGCAATATCACAAACCTGAGCATCTGCTCCACCTGAGGCAAATTTTTCACCACCTTTTGAAAAAGCCACAGAAAATACAGGTCCCTGAAAGAAAAAAAAAAAAAAAAAATAGCATGCAGTAAAATTACACTATTAGTGTAATCATGGTATTTTAATCCAAAGAGAAAAACTCATTGTTATCTAATATAAATAAGTTTTGCAATTTTAATAAAATAAGGAACAATTTAACTGTAGTGAAATTATTGCAACACAACTTGATTGAAGAGTTAATATTGCACATCTTTAGAAGATGCTGCATTAAAATTACTACAATCAATACTAGGAAAACAGTGGCATTTTGCTTAGATTTTATGCTTTAACTCTGCAATGAAAAATTATCGAATATTACATTACTCAAGACAATGTGTTTGAGTGATTAATTATCAAAAGTAGGGTTTGTTTGCATTAAGAGGAAAGGGACAAAACATTTGCCATTCCTCACAAAAGTTATCTTCCATAAGCTTCCCCCTCCTCAGAAAGCACTGTTTTTCAGTACACAAAAAGGCTAATGTACCAAATAACTGACTTTGACAATCAAGATGGTGAACTATTAATTCAGAACACGATCTATTACTTAACATTAAGCATGTGTACAATATTGACAGATTAACTGCATGGTCATAGGTAAAACTGATGCATTTCGTTACGCGCTTGTGACAAGGTGTATTAATACACACTTTGGCTGTCCACTAAAGGTTATCTGCAAGTTGCAAGATCCAAGACAACGTGGCATAAACGTTACTTTCCCTCTGAAAAGACACTGAATAATCTATTAAGATCTCCATTTAAAGAGGATTATTGTGCATACCTTGTGTCCATGGAGAGTGTAAATAAGTCTTCCTTCTAGGAGGTCCAAAATCTTAAGGGTACCATCAGTAGAAGCAGTGATGAGATAGTTACCAGAAGGATGAATGATACACAATTAACCCCTGCTCTGTGAACTAATTTACAGAAGAAAATATTCAAAGACTGTAGATATCTACTAACAGGAAATGTACATTTCTTTGTTCTTTTCTACTTCCCAAAGAACAACCTACTTCATTTATGGGAAAAACAACCAAAGTGCTGGGGCATACCAGACTCCCCAAAGTACGTGCTTAGTTCTGTTCCAAGAATTAAGAAAAGCATTGCAAAGGAATATTAAGGATTCAGACTGGATTTTAGGGTTGCTAGACTACAAAAAGATTACTTACAAAATGCCAATATAATCTGTTTGTCCACTTTCCCCAGTAAGGAATAAATCATATAATCTAAATAAATCACATTTCATTGTAAAGAGCTCTATTCTAAAGAAGATACAATCTACATTGTTTTTACCTTTGTAATGCTGCAGTAGCTTGTTCATTCGCATATCCCACAGTTTCACCGCATGATTGGAACCTGCAGAAGCTATACATGTACCACTTGGGTTGAAATCCACAAAATTTGCAAATCTAAATATAATAAATGAAAATAGATTGATTACATGTTTCCATGGAAATACCTGGGGGGGTGTATACATATATATATATAAAATACAAACATTTATATATATATATATATATATATAAACCATATATACACATATATATAAAACCCGCAATACTAACACTGAGTTGCCACAAATTTGTGTAGAATCCACATGTATGGACACTCCAATAAGGTATTTCAAGCAGCAGAAATAAGCATAAGAAAACAAGATGCGCATGAAAAATCAGACTGTATAACCTGGCTTTTGTTAAAAAGGTAGTATAATTGCTCTGACTCAAACCTTCAGTTTGTGTTGGAGTACAAAGTTCCTAGAAGAAAGTGCTGCAAAGGCTTTACAAGCAGCAAGTAAAATAATTTTGTCTAAGAACAGAATATCTAGCTATAACAACCTTTCAGTTTGGGAAAGAGATGGCAGCCATGAAACTAGCGAAGAACATACACATGATTAATATTCCATTGCATTTGATAATTAAAACTCTGGTTCCAAGATTTTTAAGAAAACCACAGATAAAGAAAAGCAAGTATTTTCTAAACCTAAACAAGGCAGGTCACTGAAGCTAACAGAATACTTGTTTCATCAACAAGTAGTGAATTCTTAAATTCCTCTTCTTGTTGAAGCATCCATTATCAAATAGCATTATTGAAAAGGAGGAAAAACATGAAAATGTTCAAAAATCCAAGAAGAACCTGACTTGTCTCTGGCTTATTTCTTGACTATTGGAAAACAGCTAGATAAGTGCAGACAGTTAATCTCTTTAGAGAAACATGAAATTAATTCTTTTAGTTGACATGGGTGGTAGAAGTTTGACCTATTTTCAGCTTTAACATATATAGATGTTAATACCACAAAACATGAATTTATTCTCATTAAAATTACACATTTACATTTATCCTTTTTTCTAGAAACACTTACCCTCCATAATCTAAGAAGTTATCAATACAAGTTTTATTTCTTGTATCCCAGATCTTAACAGATTTATCCTCGCTGCAAGATGCTATTAGTCTTCCATCAGGTGAGAATCTTGAACATGCAAGCGTATACATTATTAAACAACTGATACTACGTAGATTAGCATTAGAGACATAAGTAGCAAAAACACCAGAACCCGGAAAGCCTGTTCAGAATTAAAATGTGTAACAATTAAAAGACATTTGAATTTCTTATATTTGTCACAGAAAAATAAAACCGCAAAGAAAAATTTCTCCCCTCACTCCTCCTCTCTCCATTTCATAATCAACTACAATTGAAAACAGAGCCACAAGCAAGAGCAGGTGTGGAGGGGAGGAGGTAACAGCAGCCTGAGGTTGTCACTTCACAGGCCAAAGAGATTATTATAAAAAAAACTACAGGCAAAAAGACAAAGAGGACACAGTACAACCTTGCGTTTAATTTTAACCTACATATATTCTCCTGTGAGTTCCCTCTAGACTTACAACTGCCAGCAAAACATTCATGATTATTCCTAGAGTAGCAGACTAGGTTTTTAAACAGGAAAATTCATTTGTCTATAATTTCACCAATCATTATTATTTCTCATACTGAGCAACTGCACAAGGACATCAGAACACTCTTCAAGAACTTCCGCATACAATTTCCTAGAGCTTTTATTTTTCTTTTCAACAATCAGATACTTTGGAACTTTGTAAGGCTCTGAACTTCACCAGTGTTAAATTTCTTCCTCAAGAGGCTTAAATCGGGCCTCTCAGCTGCAGACTTTCCATTAACATGAAGGAAAAAAAAAAAAAACACAACACACCAACTCAAAGAACAATCTTTTCTTGTCTTTGAAGAGCTAATCTGCCTTTAAATAGAGCGTGAATCTTAACTTGCAGTACAAAGGCCATTTCTTTACCTTTTCCAATTAAGTTTAACTCATTTTGACTCATGACCATTCTTATGCCACGACTGTTCCAAGATTACTCAAGAAAACCCCTACCATGCATAATAAATCTAGAAACAAGCGAATGCTGAGAAATAAGTTAATACAGCAGAAAACCATACAAGACTGAGGAAAGACAGGATACAGACTGGAAATAAATACAGAAGACCCTATTTGTCCTTTAAAGTAAAAGAATTAACACCCAGCAACAGATTTAACATGCACACATATTAACACAGAGCTTTCAGACTTCAACTAGGAGATTTATATAGAACTTGTGTGCCTAAGATTCATTTATTAAAATTGCATTATTAGTGATAGATCATCATTTATCATTCACAGATTTTTTTTTCTTCTTAGTTCTGCCCTGGGAAACAAAAACTCTTTGTTAGGAGTTCTGCTTTTTTACAAAGAGAATAAAAACACTTACTTGGCACAGCGAACCCAATGAGTGTGTTGGAATAGGGTAAACAAAAGGCGCTGATGGCGAACGCTCCATATTTTATTGATTTATCATTGGATGCTGAAACTAGAAAGTGGCCATCATGTGAGAAGTTCACGCTACGAACAGGAGCTGTATGGCCTTTCAGTACTGATGATTCTCCATGACTTGGGGGGGGGGGCGGGGAGGTGGTGGGGAGAAAAACAAGACACAAAACAATTATATTAAACTGAAAGAGTTTAAAACCCCATAAAAACCTCAAAGTTCACATATCTGGAATCTCATCCAAATGAAAAAGCAACTTACACAGGCTAAACCTTAGTGTCACCAACATTTTTTGAATACTAATAATTAGACTAACAGACTTTAAAATAATTGTATTTGATATGACCAATTTTAGATAACAGTGCAATTAACTAGCAGCAATAGCCTCCATGTAGTATTTGAAAGAGAATTTATTATATTTTTTGATATAGTAATCTACAAAATGCTTAAAAGTTAGTCTTTCTCACCAGTGTTTCTAAGATCATTCTGAATATCTCATAAACACTACTACTAGAGAACAGTCTAAAAAACGCCAGTCAATTCAAATGGCTTTTTTTCTTTTTTTCAAAAATGCTATTTTTTGTTTCCTTCATCACTTGCCTCCCCAAAATGAGGTGCAGCCATGCGATCTTTATTAAAATAAATATATCCTTTAAGCCAGAGAAACACTACCAAATATAGTCCTACACACATGAAATCATGACCTCTGTATCGCTATATTTTTCTTTTGAAACTACAGAATACTTAGTAAAGAACAAAGTAACACAGTAAAGAACCATGTTGCTTGTGCTCCCCAATATCTGTCAAAGCCCAGGGACGCGTGAAGGAAAGAGAAGCTTTTCTTGGATAGAGACTCCAATATTCACGTTGCACTTTAATAAAACGCATAGCCAGCATCGCCTAGTCATACTCACATGCAAGGAATCCATAGTCTGACAGTACGGTCTTGAGAAGCTGAGGCAAGTAGCTGCCCATCTGGTGAGAACTGTACGCTGGTCACCGCTTCCACATGGCCTACAAATTTGTAAGCTCTGCATTGTGTCTTCAGCTTCCACACCATAAGAAACCTATCCAAAGAGGAAGTAGCTGGCAAGAAATAAAAGGTATTTGAGTCCACTCAGTATTTTTAGAAAAATTAGAGCTAATGACTATGGATTTGGATTCACCAGTGAATCTAGCGGGTATCAGGGAGAGGGTGCAGTTATTGGGTTTTAATGGATACTTGGCCTGAGCAGAAGTCTGGCAGCCAGCAGTGCCAACACCAGGCTTTTGGAAGGACATGAGAAGACTGAGAGGAGTAAAGACTAATTCTTAACAGGTAGCTCTCCCACACATTAAACAAACTGGCTGGCTTACAAGTACTTCAAAGATATAGAACAAAAAATCAAAAGCCAAACATAATGCACATGTCATTAAGTATGAATCCGCATTTGGTGACACAAAATACTAAGAATAAATTCTTCACAAATTCTTCAGTGATCTCACTTTGATCTCCAAGATGGAATTTGTTTCAAGCATCAAGTGTTTAATTCTGAAAAGACAATCCAACTTAAACTCAAGATACAATTTCTAGCACTTCAAATATCTACACTAAAGTGAATATCCAAATATGATAATTCTATAATCCTATTTAAGTACCAATTTTTTAAAATACTAAATTTATCTTGTTCAAAACACAACGTGAAGTTGTTGGTCTGATAACAGAAAGAACATGATTTTTCTTTTTTTTTTTTTTGCAGTCACTTACAGGTGGACCATACTATCTACACTTGAGAAGGCAGACACAGCTTCTACCAGAGCTTGATCATTTTCAGGAAGCTATAAGCAACAAAAGCAATGAGCAGTTGAATTAAACTGACAACTGTGATATTCCTACACCCCTATTATCTTCACCTCCGCTAAGTGCTACTATGCAGGACATAAGTAAAAACAAGAGATTCACACAATCCCACCTCTCAGTTATAAAATTCCTACCCCTAGTACAGAAAAGGAGGGAGAAGAAGAACATGGACCTCCTAGAAGTTGAAGAGGACATGAAAAGGACTGCTCTTCTCTCCCCAACCTCTTTCAGGCATCAACATAGCACAAAGGAATAGAGTTTGTTTATTAGCACGTGTCAAGGCAAGACTTGAACAAAATATTAGATATTAAAATCTCTTGAGGGATTTGGCACAGAGATATTATTTTTACTCCCAAAAGATTAGCTTCTGGTAAAAGAATGTGGGATCACGTTATCCCTATGCCCATATAAATAGGCCTAAATTTGACAAAGTACAGGATATTTTTCCCTCTCCTACTTTTCAGAACTATTTCACTGCAGGCTCTCTCTAATTGTATGTGAATGGTTTCTTCTTTCCCCTTTGATTCAGAAAAATATTATCTAGAGTGGCATAAAACAGAAAGGAAAAAGTGAAATGTAAGCTAAAATAGAAATTGAAGGCATCAGGTTGGAAAAATGGAAGAGACAAGACTGATAGATTCTAAAACAAATAATGCACGAACTACCAAGTACCTGTGGTACCTTAAGAACTGCACAAAGGCCATGTAATACCATCCCTCTTTGCTTTCAGTTCTCAAAAGTGAAAGAAATATTTTTAAAGATGACAGTACAATAAATTCAAAGCCTGGTTTCTTGTAGCTTGCTCTCCTACAGATGGGTTATCCCAAGGTTAATGAGATACAAGCAGTGACCTAAAGTTCTCCTTTCGCTGGGACATGGATAAGCATCTTCCTTCTTCTCCCTCTGGACTCTGTTGCCTGTGCTCACACAGCATCCTCTCCCCATCCTTAGGTAGATTTCTCTCGAAGCCACCTGCTCGTTACCATGACACTCAAAAGCTGTTATTCCCTCTGAAGCTGTAGTTCCAGCCCAACTGACATCACTCCAGGGGTGAAGGAGGGAGTAAGTTCAGGACCTGCACAGGAAAGGGTAATTGACAGACCCATTGCAGATTTATTTTCCTAAGGCACACAGGCTGATATGACTCTATCTGAACAGCACGGGAGGGCCATAAATCCAGACAAAGAACCTCTAAGCCAAAACCCTGAATCTATATTCAGCTTTGTCCCCTATCCTGCCAAGAAAACAAAGTTTCTTCACCATTAAGGAGCCTCAGCCAAGCCAAGTCATTCTCTATTCAAGCAGGCTGAAATCAATTTTGGTGCATATGGCCAATGCCTAAGCATTTTGCTGTAACAGTAAACATTTTACCTTAGCCAGCCACAGGCACTAAACACAAGAGTCTAGAGTGTAAACAATGTTGCCAGTAATAATTTCCATGATCAATACTAATCTTAAAAACAATTTTATACATGAAAAAATCTACTGTATAATTTACTATTATCAAATAAACTTCTTTTTATTCCATTTTACAGGATTTTGCCTACTGTATAACAATAGTTCTCCAATTTACTCAAGCACGTTATCTTATAAATGGCTTCTCTCCACTTTTACACATTTTTCTCTCCTCAAGTTCATGCTGTCTCAGTGCCTTTTTTTTTTTTTGAACATCAGTGCTTTCTGTACACGTATACACACCTAAGTACAGCTGACACACCTCTAGGTAATTTGCTTTTCTGATGATGAGTCATAATACCAAAGAAAAAAGACTTGGCCTCATGCAAAGTTTACACACCACTTTGTTGCAGTTCTCTTAAACAGGTATCCAGGCTTCACATATGCCATGAAAAAGTTTTTATGGCATTTGCATTGAAACCAAGTTCAATTTATAAGTTGTGAATATTGATGGTGTACATTTTCATATATACGCGTGTACATATGAAGACACAAGTTGCTGCAACATGGAATAAAACATTACACTCCCATTTCCCAGAACACCACACTAGTATCTACAAGTTGTGCAAGAGATCAGAAGAGACAAACTCAGCCAGGCTTTAACAGCCAGGCCCTTGGTCACCCTTTTTTTTCCCCCTCAAATCCTGAAGCATCTCCAATATAGTTAACTCACTCCGTGCAAGAATTACAGGTTAGATGGAGTACAGGGCTGTACGCATGACGTATGTGAATATTTAAACACCACCACAAAGCCACACACTCTACATTAGCCCTGCAAATCTTAAAGCGATAAGATGCAACATCACAATACAAACACATTTAACAGTGATTTGCAAGATTTCCTACTTGAAGGAAAAAAATGACTAATTGAACCTCTGTCAAGGGAACTCATCTAGAATTCTAAGCACAGTGGATACATTACAAGAAACTTAATAAGTCTCATTAAGTTTAAGTTCATGGCAGTTTTTATTGTATGCTGTATGTACAACTGGAAGAGAATTGAAAAGAGTCAGCACACGAGCCAAAACTTAATTATCATTCTGGATTTTATTTCTTCAAAAGAAACCCCAAAGCCCTCTCACATTTGTTCAGTGTTAAGTTTACATTCGATTTATTTTAAGTCACTTAAAATCAGTAGTTTAAAATACATAGGAGTGTTCCCCAAATTTTCAAAGTCTAACAGAACAGAAAATCTTTCAGAGTTTCAGACTTTCTAGAAATCTGTACACACTGAAAAACAACTGGACTAGAGCATTTCTGTAGAATTTCTGCAACCCAGTTCAAAACTAGCGGAACTGGAAATGGTAAGAGCTTTTTTTTCTTCTCTCTAGCCTCTCCCAGCCTTTATTTATTTTTTAGGGCCAGGTTATTTGCTTTTGCCTTTTTTTTTTTTCTTTTAGTTTTAAATAACTACAAAATAAAATGAGAGATGGTGGAGGGAAGGGGAAAGGGTTCAGATACATATAGAGAGAATAACTTTTCAAACTTTAAGAGGCAGATTCCCTTAGACTCACTACTTAAAAAGATAAGGAACACTTTGAATGTCAGTTTTAACATGAAAGTACTTCTTTATGAAATGTAGTTTTTGCCAAGTCGTAAAAAAGTTAATCACATAAAAGTTGCATAGTCTATATTCACATCATTTAAGTACTTTCATCTGAGGAAACATGTATTGCACATACAACTTATGCTCTGCCATGTAGGAGAACCCAGGCCTTTTTCCTGTCCTTTCTACTGAATGTAACAGTCTACAACAAGCTTCTCACAAAAGCACATACTTTGTATAATTTATTGCCCCAGTACATAATGACTGGCTGCCTTTGAAAATTTGATAAATGGTTCATAACTTGTAGGTCCACAAAAGAATTCCTCACTGCAAAGTGGAATGTAATTTTTCAGCAATGTCTCCCTTTTATAGTAAAAAAAGTTCCCTTTTTCTGAGAGGGAAAAAAAAAAAGAAAATCAGCTCAGGGTCGGGGGGGGGCGGGGAACGAATTGCAAGTAACCTCCTAAAAATAAGTTTAAGACTTACAACAACCCATGCCACACAGTGGCAAGTATTTTTAACATGATTCAACGTCACATCTCCAGCTCCAAATTTTCTCCTCCTGTTTCCCTTCTATCTTAGCTCGCTTCCATCCAAACCTCTCAACTCTTTAAAACCACTAAGATTCATGAATACATCTTAATTTACTCTTACTTTACTTTTGGCAAATCTTCACTTCTTTCAGGTCTTACTTGCTCCCTCTTAAAACTTCTTCCTATTAACACCTGCAACAAATGCACACCTAAATTCCTCAAGCATGCAGATTCTTACTGCTCACCAGCTCAAGTTCCTACCTACCAAGCCCCATGTCAAGAATTACTATACTGTGGCTACTGAAGGATATTTATCACTTCAGTTAAAGTAATAAAAAAAAGCTGAAATGTCCAAAACATTAAGATAAGTGTTCAACTTAAAGCTAAAAAACACAAATACTAACATAAGATTTTTTTTTCAAGTACACAATATATGTATCACATTACTGTCTACAATCACACTCAAAACAGATTAGTGACATGATTCAAGAATCAACATTCTTCAAAACTCAGCATAACAGGGTATAGAAGACATTCTAAATAAGATGTTCTGTGAACCACCTAACCAACAAATCTTGGTTTCCTCCAAGCTGCCCTTTGCCTTTTCAACTCCCTTCACTTCAGGAACTCCAGTTTCCCAACCTTACCCAAGGTCTCCCATAGTACTATTGTGACTAGAAAGAGGCAGCATATGCTGCATTATTTCAAAACTCTACCTAGGACTGATACATGCCGGCTGTTGCCAAAATACATGATGCAAAATAAAACAATTCAAGTTTTCCTCTGTCTCCTTCCTCTAACCCCACTGCCAGTCAAAAAAAAAAAAAAAAAAAGGATACATGGTATAGTCACATAAGCTATGTGTCCCTATGATGCTAGGGTTAACATGGAAAAGTTTACACAGAGGCAACATAAATATTAAATATATAGCTAAGAAACAGGAGTAGCTAACACAATTCTGTGCTTTCTCTCCTCCTTCATCACCTTTAAACAGAATCCTTACTTGTAACCATCACTATTTTTTTCGCATTTGGAGTATCACCAGCATTTCCTTGGTTCCACTGCTACCACACTCTTTAAAGGCACAAGAGTTCCTGACTCACTCTCATGAGGCAAGTTTTCCAGAATAGGCACAAGACTGCAAAACAGTGCCAAAGCCCATCTACTAAAAAAAAAAACCCTTCCTTTACTTCAATGTAATATAGCCAATTGTCACCTTGAAACCCTTAAGAGTACATAAATTCCCAGAAAACTGCAGAATATTACAAGGCTTAAGATTCAACTTTCCATATCAACGACAATTCAATCACATGCTACTATAGCATTACTTAGGGTGTTAGATACATTATAACATATGTATCTGAAATGCAAGTCAGTTAATTCCACTGCAAGAACCTTAACTTTTGTTTCTGTAAGTAAAGATTCTTTACTTCATGTAACAAAGTCTTGCAAGTTTAATAATATATTTTTCAAGGAAAAAAAAATCCCTCCTCCGTCCACTCAAAAGGCTTTGTTTTACCCTAATCAAGACAGACCAAAGTAAGAAAATAAGAGATCAAAATTTTACAAAAATAAAAGGTATTAGATCTGTATTCAACATTTTAGAAACTAAACCCCAGTAATTTACTTTTACTTTCAATACAGTTCACCACAGCAGATACAGTTTCTACACCACTACAGATGCATCTGAAGATATTCCAAGGTATACAATCAAACGTTGCTCTCTGCTCACGTATGTAAAAACCTTGGAGATCACAGTCCATTTGATTTGTACTTCCAGCAGCGATTATTTCTCAAATTTCCAAATCTGATTTTTATCCGCAGCATTACAAGTTCTCATTTGCACATCAGCACGCCCCTCTGTTGTACGATAAGCAGTAAGGCACTTTCCCGAATGCGGATGATAAATAGTCCCATCTTCTTTGAAATGCCATATAATAATATCTGGGATGGGAGACCCATCTTTTGGGCAATTCCTCATACCTATGAAGTCTTCATGCTCAGGGACTTCAGCACATAGCTCAGTTACGGAGTTAAATCTAATCTCCTTATTTGATGTGTATTCAAAAAATTGATTGCCTCCCTGACCATGACATCCAAAGAGAGAAAGGTGAGCCCCAGTAGGATGATGTTCTGGTAAGACGTAGTCGAGGCATTCTGAAGCTATTCCTGCACTGCGGATAGCACCATGCCAGCCAGGTCGATCTTCTGGTACGTGCAACTCGGCAAATATGTTTTGTAAATACCAGTTGAAACTCTTGCATTTCAAACGCTCTCTTAGTATCTTTCTTTCAGAAATATCTCCATAGTTTTCTTTTCTTGCTGAAGGATTTCTGTTGTAAAAGTGCTCTTTGTACTCATCCATCCACACCTCAGCAGCACGTGCCGTGTTCTGAAGGAAATTCGGTCTAGCGTAGGGTGCACGCTTTGGAAACACATGGCCTACGTGGGAGCATGGATGAATTTCCAACATGCCTCCACACTGCCAAACTCTAAATGATAATTCTAAGTTCTCCCCTCCCCAAACATCCATTCCCATATCGTAGGTACCCAGGTACTCAAAATACTTCTTGCTGACAGCAAACAAGCCACCAGCCATGGTCGGGGATCTGATTGGGTCGGTTTCAGATTTGCGCCTAAGACGTTCATGTTTAGGCACCGCGTGCCACTGGAACGTCAGCCGCCAGTCAAAGCCCCCGATCATGGGCTCTGACGTCTGCATGTAGTATTCAAACGTTTTCCAGTCAATGGTGTCAATGACAGGACAAACAATAACAGTCTCATTCTCAGCAATCCTCTCAAGCAGTGGTTCCAGCCAGCCAGAGACACACTCACAGTGACAGTCTAGAAACGTGAGGACATCACCAGTAGCAAAGGTAGCCCCAATTAAGCGTGCACGAACCAATCCTTCTCGTTTGTTGGTTCTTATCAAACGAACTCTTTTTAGACTGCTTATGTATTTTTCAAGCTCAGTCTTCAAATACGCTTTATCACTCAAGTCATCCACCAGTATAATTTCTTTTAGAAGCACTGAAGGTGATGTTTCAAGAACACTGTGTATCGTCCGCAGCAACGTTGACCAGGCTTCATTGTAAAAAGCAATCACAACAGATGTCGTGGGCAGTCTTCTGTAGTCGTAAGATTTAGTTTTACAGCCACTCAGTCGATTATCTTCAATGTGCCGGTGGAGAGAGATTTTATCACTCAAATAAATATTAATTGCATACCTCTCAATCAGCTCTTCCTCTTGTTTCTTCTCCTCAGGAGACAGCTGCAGGCGAGAAGGCTTACCCCATTCTCCAGGGGCATAAGGATCAGGCGGGGATTTGTCATAAACTGGACGAGCCAAATTCACAGCGTCTTCTGCTCTGTCAGAAAAGCGCCTCTCCCGTTTCCCTTTGGTGATGCTCTCCCCAGCGAGGGAGGCACCGAAAGAAGAAACCGACAGCTCGACCACGAAGTAAGCGATCGTCAAGAAGCCGAGGAACATGCAGCTTTTGCGGACCCACGTCCATCTTCTCGCCAGGCGGATCCTCATGGTAGGCGCTTAAAAGCAGCCCCTTAAGAGAGAGGAGCTCCGCGAACTACTGCTGGCTCCCGCCGCGCTCCCAGGACGGAGGGAGCTGCAGGCACTCCCAGCTTCGGGATCGAGCCGCCGGCCGAGGTCGCAGCCAGTCCCTCCGCGGCGGGCCCGGAGGTTCCCAGCGGGAGCGGGGCAGCAGCGGAGGCACGGAGCAGCCCCCCGCCCCTCCGGCCTCAGCGCTCCCCTCACTTACTTCCTCCTCCTCCTCGTCTCTCGCCGCGGGACAAACCCCTCCTCCCGCCTTGTGGTTTGCTCAAAAAGTTGTCGCTTAAGGAAGGGGCAGAGACTCCTCGGCCCGCCCGGCCGGCCGGCGCGGGAGCCCGCCCCGCCTCCGCGCCCGGCGGCTCCGCCGGCTGCCGGGGGAGGGAGGTGGGAAGGAGGGAGGGAGCGAACGAGCCGCCCCGCCCGGAAAGCAAACGGCGCCCGGCCCCGCCGCCGGCCCCCGGCACTCACCCAGCCTCGCGGCGTCCGCGCTGAAGGCGACGCCGGTCACTGCCGCTCCGTGGCCTCGGAAAGGCCGGATCAGGACGGGGTCCTCCTGGGGGAGAGGGTGCGCACCGTCAGGCTCCGGGCGGGGGCGGCCCCCCCCCCCCGCCCACCCCTCAGGCGCCGGCAGTGTCCGCGCGGCGGAGGCACGGCCGCCCTCCGCTTCGCACCCTCCGCCGCCCCCGGGCTGGGCGCTGCCACCGGCGGCTGCGGTGCTCGCACCGGCTGCAGCCGCGCAGCCCTCGGTACCGGGCGACACCCGCCGGCCGCGGTGCCCGCTCGCAGGCCGGCGGCTGCACCTCGCCTGCCCGCCGGAGCGCCGCCCGGGGCTGGGCCCTTACCAGCGCGGAGGCCATGGGCGGAACGGCGCCGCGGCAGCGGTTGCCGGAGCGGAGCGGCGGCCCATCAAAGCCCCCGCGCTCCAGTCGCGGCCGGTCGAGCCCCGAATTCATCCGCGGCGCCAACGGCGCGTCTTTCGAGCCGCCCATTCGCCGGCCGCCCTGCGGCGGGCGGGGCCGCAGAGCCGCCGATCGGTCGTGTAGGTGCTCGACTCCCGCTTAACGGCGCCCTTCGCGTTGCCTGGCGACCGCGCGCGCAGGCGTCGCCGCCTCAGCGACGTGCGGGCGTTCTCGGGCCGGGCCCGGGCTCGGCGGGGCGGGGCGGGCCGGGCCGGGCCGGGGCGAGTTGAGTTCTCTTGTCTCCGAATTTGTCTGCTGGTTGGGAAGCGGAGGCTGGTGGTTGGGAGAGGCCGAGCTGCCGCCGAGGGGGAGCGGTTCGGTGGGTGCTGGAGCGGGGCCGGAGGTGGGAAGCTCGGCCTGGGGGTGGTTATTTAAAGAAAACCCCAAACCAACAACAAACCCCAAGCCTCAGTTTTTCCTACCAACCTGTGAGGGAACAGCCCAGTGCTGGGCTGATTCTCTGCCAGCTGGCAGCGCGGCGCCCCGAGCTGCCCGTCGGTGTTCCCTGCGGGCGGCCGCAGGGGCCTCGGGGGCCCGGGGCGCTGCCCCGGCCTGGTTGCAGGCGGAGCGTGCTTTCTCTTGCTTGTGCTTACGGGCCCTTTCTCTCAGGTTAGCTGAAAGCAAACCCGAGAAAGCAAAATCTTCAAAGCTAGTGGAAGATCTGGCCCGTGTTACCTCGGTTTTGGGACTTAGAAATTGATGCATGATGGCTCAATTTAACATCTCGGACTTATTTCGTACTAAGCCATTTTATACAGTTTGGCATCTTTGTCTTTTTTGCTGTCATTTCTTAGCCTGTTAATACTTTCTACGTTTCCGAGACAGCACTCGAGTTTGTATCAAACAGAGTTGTCTTTAAACAGTCCTTTAATGCTCTAAAAAAGTACAACTTCCTTTTTTTAAAAACGAAACAAAACACAACAAAACACGGAAATGTTGGTGTCAGTAATGCTGTGAATGTTTATGCAACTTCGTGGTAAGATAGGTAAGGGGATCAATCTCACCGAAAAAAATGCTGCTCCGATAGCTATGCTAGTGAAAAGAGGATTGACATTGATTAGCAAAAGGGAGGGCTGTGGTAACAAAACATGCAAGTGTTTGTGAAGAAATAACTTACACTGCAATTATCCTTTTTATTTTTAATCTAATCTTCATTTTACAGTTTCATCTGACATTAAACTCTTACATCTACAGAATCAGGTCAGTAATTAGGCCAACGTGTAAGATTTGTCAGTTACAGAGCAGGTCCAAATCAATTGTGATTAACCATGAAATGCACATTTAGAATAATAATTTAAAAGTGCTGAAAAAAGCAGGATTATCACAACAAGTATGTAAGAAGTTTCCGTGGAAAGCTTCTAGCCATTCCTTATATTGTTGTTATGCAGACTGATAATTTGTCTTTACAGCTTCAGAACATAAAAGGAGTTTTTTTAAAAAAAATAAATAGCAGACAGGACACATTGACTTCTGTAGAATTATAGAATCATAGAATGGTTTGGGTTAGAAGAGACCTTAAAGATCATCTAGTTCCAACCTCCCTGCCATGGGCAGGGACACTTTCCACTAGATCAGGTTGCTCAAAGCCTCATCTAACCTGGCCTTGAACACTTCCAGGGATGGGACATCCACAGCTTCTCTGGGTAACCTGTTCCAGTGCCTCACCACCCTCAGAGTGAAGAATTTCTTCCTTGGATCTGATCTAAATCTCCCCTCTTTCAGTTTAAAAACATTGCCCCTTGTCCTATCACTACATGCCCTTGTAAAAAGTCTCTCTCCAGCTTTCCTGTAGGCCCCCTTTTGGTACTGGAAGGCTGCTAAGAGGTCTCCCTGGAGCCTTCTCTTCTTCATGCTGAACAATCCCAACTCTCTTAGCCTGTCTTCATAGGAGAGGTGCTCCAGCCCTCAAATCATCTTCGTGGCCCTCCTCTGGACTCGCTCCAACAGCTCCATGTCCTTCTTCTGCTGGGGGCCTCACAGCTGAACACAGCAGGTGGGGTCTCACAAGAGCAGAGTAGAGGGGCAGAATCACCTCCCTCGACCTGCTGGCCACGCTTCTTTGGATGCAGCCCAGGATACGGTTGGCTTTCTCGGCTGCAAGCGCACGTTGCCAGCTCATGTTGAGCTTCTCATCCACCAGCACTCCCAAGTCCTTTTCCTCAGGGCTGCTCTCAATCCGTTCTCCACCCAGTGTGTACTTGTGCTTGGGATTGCCCCAACCCACGTACAGGACCTTGCGCTTGGCCTTGTTGAACTTCATGAGCTTCTCACAGGCCCACCTCTCCATCCCGTCAAGGTCCCTCTGGATGGCATCCCTTCCCTCCAATGTGTCAACCACCCCACACAGCTTGGTGTCATCAGCGAACTTGCTGAGGGTACCCTCAATCCCACCCTCCATGTCGCTGACAAAGATGTTAGCGCCAGACCCAATACCGACCCCTGATGAATGCCACCCATCACTGGTGTCCACTTGGACATCAAGCCATTGACCACACCTCTTCAATTGTGACCATCCAGCCAATTCCTTATCCACCGAGTGGTCCATCCATTAAAACCATGTCTTTCCAATTTAGAGACGAAGATGTTGTATGGGACTGTGACAGTTAAAGACAGACTTTAACCAAGTTAATATTTTTAACCAAGTTAAAGACAGACTTTAACTTGGACCTAACTAAAGCTACAGGTTTATCTCATTATTTGTTCTTGGTTTGGGTTTTTTTCCACACAGGTTACTCACCCATTCCTTTGTGTAAGCTCCCATGATTTAATTATCACAAAGTAAAATTGTAGCATTAAAAAAAGCTGGGAATGATAAGACTTGAATGTCCCACATTCTACCATGTTGCAGGAACAGCAAGTTAAATAGTTAAATTCACTTGGCCTCTTCACCATTACTGATGTCTTCCAGCCCTTTCTCAAGTGTTTTTCCAACTATCCTCTTTCTCCTAGGGTTTTTCAGCTGTGAATGATGCCTCTCAGTGAGGAGACAGCCAAGCTGCATTTAAATCATATTCCTCTGGGAAGCAGTTTTAGTACCAGACTTTGAATGACTTAAATTTTTTTCCACGTTCTCCTTTCCTTTTCTTTCTTTTTTCTTGAAGGAGAGACATTACTCTCTGTGCTGCTGTAATTGTGCATTATGGTGTCTCAGTATTTCTGGTATCTTATGTTCCGAGGTTCAGATGTGTTCTGGAAGCTCCTTAAAACCCAGCAGACAGAAGCACATGTTATTTTATTCACAAGCTGAGCTAAATGTCAATTCCCAGTCATACTGAAGCTTTTTGCTTTTGCCTTCTTCACAGGTGCTACGCTTCCAGCAGCTCAGTATCCTTTACACATTTTGGGGTGCTAACAATAAACCGGAATCTGTACCTGCCACCAAAATTCCTGAATTACAAAGTGCCAGGTGATAGGCCTAAATCAAAGGAAGGACTGCAAGTACTGAAAGAAAAAGGTGGCATCCCTCTTTCTACAAATTGCTGGAAGAGATGTTTTATAATTGTAGAGCTTACAAAGTTAATCTGTGCCTTGCTCTTTCTCCTTACCTGAGAGTGTTTTGAAGACTCCCAAATCATTGTGGGAAGCAAAGTATTCCCTTGCCACAGATGTATAATTAGCTATAATGACTGTAGTTATAAAGCTGGCAGGTAATAGTTTCTATGCTGATTATTTTTTCTTATTAGCATGCATAGATTTTATTTTTAGAAGGATTTTAAGATTACTGTAACTCCTAATAATTTCATACAACTATGAGTTGACGTTGTCTCTTTCAGGTTGAGAACAACTGTTCTGCCATATACAAGTGCAATCTACCTTGTTAAGTTGTTGTGCACTGTGATGACAACGATAAATCGTGCATCAGAAAATGTCTTCTAAGCGTCATGTCTCAGTAGGCTGTTGTTTCAACAGCTGTGAAGTTTTTTTCCCAGACAATGAGTTAAGGTAGTGTATGTCCAAACAGCAATTGTGCATACAGAGGAACACTAAGATTGTAACTCAAGGTTCATACAAGCTGTGTGGTCACTGTAGGAAAGGACTTAGTAAAAGTACGTGTAGGATATACATGTGCTACACAAACATGTAGTACATACACAAACTCAGAACCCTTAGAATCATAGAATCATAGAATCATAGAATGGTTAGGGCTGGAAGGGACCTTCAAAGGTCATCTAGTCCAACCCCCCTGCAAGGAACAGGGATATCTCCAACTAGATCAGGTTGCTCAGGGCCTTGTCCAACCTGGCCTTGAACGTCTCCAGGGATGGAGCATCCACCACCTCTCTGGGCAACCTGTTCCAGTGTTCTACAACTCTCATGGTAAAAAATTTTTTCCTAATATCCAATCTGAATCTACCTCCCTCTATTTTAAAATCATTACCCCTTGTCCTATCACAACAGGCCCTCCTGAACAGCCTCTCCCCATCTTTCTTGTAGGCCCCCTTGAGGTACTGGAAGACCGCTATAAGGTCACCCCGGAGCCTCCTCTTCTCCAGGCTGAACAGCCCCAACTCTTTCAGCCTGTCCTCATAGGAAAGGTGCTCCAGCCCTCTTATCATCTTCGCGGCCCTCCTCTGGACCCTCTCCAACCTTTCTGCATGTATGTTGCAATGCACGCATAAATTACACTGATCACGTATGATTTCATAGTAATTGAGGTAATACTGTGCACGTGCACAAGGGGAAAATGTAATATACTAGCCCACCTAAAGTTCTGTCGTATCTAAAATGAAGACTTTATAACTTATAATCCTACTTTAAAATAAAACTGAGAACCCCAACTTTAGTTACATGAGATCATACTGGGAGCAGCTGTGTTAACAGCAGAGCTGTCCAGACCTCCAGAGAGGTCTTTCGCCCTGGGGCTGTTGGCAGACAGGGGCACAAGCAGGTGGTGGAGCGTCGTAGGTGCTAGAAGGGAGCGTGAGAGATGCTTTGCCAGGGTGGTGGTCTCCTTCATCCACCCACATGCAGGAGAAAAATGTAGTTTCAGGGCACAAAGATTTAGTTATTGGTTGTCTTGCAGTTGTAGAACCATTACACCTTACGCCCCTGGCATCTTCCAGCCTCTGATCCTACCTTTTTTTCTGCTGCATCAAAATTGTTGTGAAAATAAGCATTAAGACTGTAAGTAACTTGCGGAGTACTTTTGTTTTGGAGGAATTTTCTTACTAAAGTTTGTTTACCAACAGCAGCAAGAAAATGGAAAAGAAAAGGATAGTGAGTATGTACATATAGATTTGAATTGCAAGGATGATTCAGAATATATTTGATATTATTTTTAGTCTGAAAAACATATAGTCTAAGGAACCTAGTCTAAGAAACACGCCAGGGTCCTGAGGGAATTGGCAGATGTCGTTGCTGAGCCACTCTCCATCATATTTGGAAAGCCATGGCAGTCAGATGAAGTTCTCAGTTACTGGAGAAAAAGGAATTTCACACCCAGGTCACACCCAGACTCTGGGAACTACTGGCCAGTCAGCCTCACCTCTGTGCCCAGTAAGATCTTTGAGCAGATCCTCCTGGAAGTTATGTTGAAGCATATGGAAGATAGGGATGTGATTAGAAACAGCCAACATGGCTCACAAGGGTAAATCGTGCTTGACTAATCAAGTGGCCTTCTATGATGGAATGACTACACCAGTGGACAAGGGAATGTCATCTATCTGAACTTCTGTAAAGCTTTTGATGCAGTCCCCCACAACATTCTTGCCTGTAAATTTGAGTTATATGGATTTGATGTATGGACTACTAGATTAATAAGGAATTGTCTGGATGGTTGCATCCAAAGGTTACAGTCAATGGGTCAGTGTCCACATGGAAACCAGCACTGAGTGGTGTCTCTTGAGGGTCTGTTTTGGGACCAATACTATTTAATATCATCATTAATGACATAAACAGTGGAATTGAGTGCACCTTCGGTGAGTTTGTAGATGACACCAAGCTGTGTGGTGCGGTTGGCATGCTGGAGGGAAGGGATGCCATCCAGGGGACCTTGACAGGCTGGAGAGGTGGGCCCATGCAAACATCATGAAGTTCAACAAGGCCAAGTGCAAGGTCCTGCACATGGGTCAAGGCAATCTGCAGTACCAATACAGACTGGGAGATGAATGAATTGAGAGTGGCCTTGTGGAGAAGGACTTGGGAACAACTGGTGGATGAAAAGCTGGACAGGAGACGGCAATGTGCACTTGCTGCACAGAAAGCCAACCACATCCTGGGCGGCATCAAAAGAAGTGTGGCCAGCAGGTCGAGGGAGGTGATGCGCCTCCTCTGCTCTGGTGAGACCCCACCTGGAGTACTGCATCCAGCTCTGGGGGCTCCAGCACAAGACAGACATGGACCTGTTAGAGCAGGTTCAGAGGAGGGCCATGAAAATGATCAGAAGGATGTTGTAGCTGATAGATATTTGAGATTTTTGCTGGTTCAGTGTATAGATTGTATTTGTACTGAAGGATAAATAAAAGAACTTCAAGAGCCTGAAGGGAAACACGTGTGAAGCAAAACTGTGTAATTTAAAACCACCACTTTAAACTACATAAGAGTCTGGTTTGGAAGCTGAGAATGACAATTACTCTGCCAAAGAACTTGCCTCAAAGTCATCAAAATTTTTATAAAAGTAGGTGTGTTATCCAAAGGGGTTTCCCCATTTGTTCCTTTTAATTAGATGCTTTTGTATAAAAGATATGTATCTTTCTAATGACTACAGGGATTAAATTCCTTAATGTTTCTCCTGAAGTACCCAAACAGCACAGTAAAAATACCGACACAGTAATATGCAGCTGAAGCATGCACCGAGCTGCATGTAAACCTCTTAGTGCTACCTGCAATGTCATACTGTAACTCATCCTCTCTATAACATGTGTGCATTATTTGAATCTGAGAATGTTTGCAGCCACTGATTGTTTTCTGATAATGGGACTGGTTTGACTATGGAATTTCCTGTGATAATCCAA
This sequence comes from Tauraco erythrolophus, assembly GCF_009769465.1. Classification (NCBI taxonomy): domain Eukaryota; kingdom Metazoa; phylum Chordata; class Aves; order Musophagiformes; family Musophagidae; genus Tauraco; species Tauraco erythrolophus. The sequence continues at coordinate 51,243,997 of NC_141468.1, forward strand.
TTATGAGTTTTATAGCAGTGGCATCGCTACCTGGCTGGATACCCACATGCAATTCCAAATTTAAAGAGCATCTTTCTCCTTCTTCGTCTTTTTTTTTTGGCAATGTTTTAATGGGTGATCAACACTAGTGATGTTTAATGTACTGCCAGGAACATGGGTATGTTGTTAAATGTATCGTCATTTCAATGTGCTTGCATCTAGCTTTTCTAAAAATAAGTAAAGCAGTTATTTTCTAAAGAGGTATGTGGTATGATGGCTCTTTGCCATTGTATACAGTACCTGAGAAACTGTCATGTTGCAAAATTCAATGTGTTGGAATCAAGTTACTTTAGCAAACTGTTTGGTAATGTGTGTTTAAAATCAAAATTCGTTTGTCTTACCAGGTTCGTGAGGGTTAGAAAAAGTTTGGAAGAATTTAGTACAATGCAGCAATGGTTAGAACAAATTTATCAATGCTTCAGCAGATGCCGCATAGAGTGGTGTTTATAGAGTGTCTTCCATTTAGTGCTGCTTAACAACAGCATCAGCTAGTATAATGCGGATATTCACTGCAAGAGTGAGTTGGTGAAAACTGACGAACAGTGAACTGTTCTATGAAGATGCCTAGCTTGGTGAAATATCTGATTAGGTGTGTATTACAAGGAAACACTTCACCTAGAGAATCTGATAGGGAGAATGAACCAGGGAACGGAATAAACAGGACCAAGAGAAACTAAAACAAGAAATTTAACTAGCTTTTATTGAAGTCCAAACTCTGTGAAACCAAGTTCTGGCTTTGTTGACAAATTTATGAATAAGAGGTGACAGTAATTCTATTTGCTGGGTGTTAACAAGGAACTTGGTATTTGCCCACAGCAGAGTTTATATTAGTAGCTATTTTATAAGTTCATGTGGTTTGTTTTAAACCAGACTACATTAAAACTGTATGGATGAGGTTTTCGACCATTAAACTGAAGATATAGAGAATGTAAGGCATGATAAAACCTTAGTACATCATGCTTGACTCAGCTTTTCAAAAGGAAAACTACAGTATGAGTTAGCTTTAAATAGAGAATGTAGAGAAGCACTTGTTTTTACCACCTCTGATTACAAACATGAACTGAAGGCTATGTAATAATCCAGAGTGTATCAGTGAAGTTGGGTAGTTGATGATATAACAGGGAAGACCAAATACAAGAATGCATTTTTTTCTGTACTTGAAGGAACAAAGCTGAAAGGGATGCATAGGTGTTACCATGAGACTTTGGGGAGCAGGTGGGATTGAATAAAAAATTACAAGATGTACACATTATAGCAAAAGTAATCACATACATTCACATGGTGCTTTTTATTCAGAGATTGTGAAGTATTTTTGTAGTTAGTTGTTCCACAGGTAGGAAGTTGCTTGCTTTCACATTTCTGTAGAATCATACATGGTGGTGATGGTTATTGGAAGACTGCTGTTGAAAATGTGCAAGAAAAGTAACTAATTTTATGAGGGATTATAGCATAATCAGAAACAGAATTAAAGTATGACTCCCAATTCTGATTTCAGGGCTCCAAGAAATTAGTGTGCCTCTAGGGAATACTTACCCCTCAAAATTATGTAGAAATAAAATTCAGAGTTGTACAAGTTGTTTTTTAAGTAAGGCTACTTGCTAAAATTACCTATAAATGAACATAACACAGTCCCTCTTGGCTAATTAAATTCTCTGCTCAATAATCATGACATTTTTCCAGTCTCGACCAATGTTTTGTGTCATGCCTTGTTCAGGTCTCCTTTCTTAGGAAAAAGAAAGTAACCGTTTTTGTGTGCTTTTCTCTTTCTAGGTAGCTGTTAATAAATAGTTTTGCATTAAGAAAAAGCCTCTTTTGCCCGGGACCGTGGTTGGTGGGTGCTCCTCTGTTCCTGTCTCGATCCTCAGCTCTTTTATTACATTTTTCTCTCCTCTCCATTTTACTGGACTAGGAGAGCTGCGTGGGTTTGGATGCCGGACTCAGCAACCAGTAGTGTTGTATCTGAGTATATCTGTGGCTTTTTTTTCCACTAGCAATTTGTTGGGGTTTTTTTTGGTGGTATCAAAGTCATATGGAAGAACAAGAGAATGGCTGTTTCTGTGTTTCTTGCGTTGCCTTGGATATGGCAGTTGGCAGCAAGAGGTATACAGATATGTAGGCAGTACCTGGATTCACAGTATGGTTTAGGCCTGAGTCAGAACTCAGTGTTTTTTTTTTTTAATACCTCTTCCTTATGTTTATAAATTCTAAATTTGGTTTAATTGTCTCCTAGCTTAGGCTGAAGCTTAACGGGCAGTCCAGTATTAGCAAGGTGTGTTAAGGCTTCTGCATTCACAGTGTGTCTAAATATGCTAGCTTAAGACTAGATCATTTCAGGTGCTTTTAAAATCAAGTTATTGTGTTAATTTTTAATTTTCTTGCTTCTTTGTACCATATTTGTACTTAGTTGTAGTACCAAAACAGACATAAATAAATCTAGTGGTTAGCTGCTGCCAAAAGGGGCATTATCACTCCTTCTTTGCGTGTTGGCACTAGGGGTCATCTGACCTAGGAGTGAAGTGGTTTAGAAAGCTAAACCAACATGAGTAGTAGCGTGGTGAGCACCTATTGATTGTTGGTTTAGTGTTCTGCCAGTTTAGTGCATTGAATTGGTTCTCCTCAGGATCAGATCGATGCTAACTGGCACACAGTAAGTGGTTCCAGCTTGCTGGGTGCGGCACTGCTCCTTTTGGCAGTATTTAGCCAATACATTGTCTTAGAGAAGTTGTCAAACTACACCCTTAGACAATTAATTTTCCTAGTTTCATCAGCATACAGCTTCTACCTCATGCTCAACCAGTAACAACAACCATCATGATTCCTATGCCGATTTATTTTTTCTGCTGGTGATGTGAGGGGAAAGTGGAAATTACCTTACTTTCTGCCTTTCATAACCTTGCTTGTCTGCACTTACCCAAGGAGGACTAGGATAAAACACATATAAACGTATCAAATACAAGGAAACAGTGAGGGTACAACAGAAAAATCTAAAGCAAGTGATTGAAACCAATGACCAGAACTGCCAGGTACAAAGTAGGAGAAATGATAACAAACATTATTACAGAAACAAGCGAGGAAAAACAATATGCCACTCTTACTGGAAAACGGGGAACCTAATCGTGCCTGAACACCTGCAGCTACAAGTGGAAGAAGGGAATATGTAGCTGTTAAAAAATCACAAGTGGAGGTCAGGGGAGGCCAATTGATCTTCTGGGTCCTCTGCTACGACTCCCAGTTTAATAAGTCTGCTTATAGTGGCAAAGAGGGAGAACATGGTATCCAGAGAGATGGATGCACACACCACGTTTTTTCTGTGGTGTTAGCTGCTTCTGCTAAATGCTTGCTAAGGCCAGGGTCTGACCCGTCAGAGACTTCAGGTGCTTAGCACAGGGCTGTGCTATATGCATTTGTTTAGCAATGTCATAGTGCTTGTCTCCCAGCTCCACACCACCCATGAATCATCTAAAAAGGATCCTCGACTCCGTATCTCATGACTGGTCCAGAGATGACTTGGGCACTGAATTAGAAATATCTCTGCTCTCTCCTTTGCTGCCCCTTTGTGGCACGTAAGAAAACTGAACCACCAGTTTATTTTACCAAGGCTGAACTAGATCTTTGTTAGTACACTTAAAAGAACTAGGACAACTTGATTCCACTCTTCTCTTAGGTCAATTTCCAGAGGGCCCGGAGTAAGGCAAGGTGTTTCTGACCAGCAGTGGCAGCTGCTTCAGATTCGAGATTGTTACTGAGAAGACTGGCCCACATGAGAGAGAGAAAACCTTACAGATGACATTTTTGCCACTTCACAGGCAACCCTAAATGCTGATTGATCTGCGTTCATCATTGCTATACCAGAGCAGGGTAGGGACTTCTTTGGAGAAGGAAAGCCTGCATCTGTACGTTTTTTTATATCTCTATATATAGACTTTTATTCTTTTTCTGTTGCAGCACTGGCTGTTTGGGAAGGAAGAACTTTTCAGCATGACAGTTGGCAAACCCACAACATGACAGAGTATCACAGATGCTTCCTGCTGCTACCATGTATATATATATATTTTTAATATTACTTGTGTGGCTGATGCATATAGAACGATGAAGGGGGTGCTAGTAGTTTCAGACTCTCAGAAGTTTTATTATTAAATACACTGTTATGTTCGCATGCCTGCATTGAGTATAAAAGCTGCCACCGTAAATGAGACAGCGAGACACTGGTCTGATTCAAAGAGTAGGGGGTGTAGTTACATCTTGTCAAATGCTGTTTATGAAATGATAAAAATCTAACCAATGGACCCTATACCACTGACGAGGCAGGCAAGTATAATGGGTCATTTCGGGGGTAGAGAGTACAAACTGCAAATATCTTCTCCGCTCCACACTTTGTTTTTTTTAAACTGCCTTCCTACATGCCTAGCTGGATATGTGTCAGCTTGCTTTAAGACTTCTTGCAGGCGCTCTCACATTACAAAATTTTATGCTGATCTCAGCATAATGCCTTGCTTTGTGTCAGAGATGGACGACTTCGGAATTGCTGAAGAATCATCTACTGTACAGTGGAGAGAAGCAGAAGGTGGCATCTGCTTAATATCACAAAATGGAGCAGGGAAGAACGCCTCTAATTTTCTTGTCAAAACAAGTTTGTGAGAACACTGCCTAGTCTCCCTGTAGCATTTGGTTGTATCAGAAAACATTACTTGTTTTTATCATTTTGCACACTTCTAATCTCAAGACTGCTGCATACAGACACGTGATACCCAGAATCACCATCACAATCCAGTTGGGATTCCGCAGGGTGTTTTACAGTGGCAGTTAGCATACAGGTACTATGGAGACTGGTCCCAGCTGTGGGGAGGGTCAATAGGGCCTCATGGCAGACAAGATATGCAGCACTCAGTAATCCCTGAGCACTACATAAAAAAAAAAAAAAAAAGCCAACAAAAAAACCCCAGAAGTCAAAGCACCTTCCCTTTCAAAGTTAGGAGGGATATATTGGGCAACCTGGTGTAGTGGAGGGTTTCCCTGCCCATGGTAGGGGAGTTGGAACGAGATGATCTTTAAGGTCCCTTCCAACCCTAACCATTCTATGATTCTATCTGGGTGCTGCAGCTTTTGCAGATGCAGCAGCAGGAACCACACAGGAAGCATGCCCCGATGGCTTCCGCACATTCAGAACTAACCCAGGCAGTTTTTCTTCAGTATGCTGTGAGGCTGCAGCCTAACAAGTATTTTCACATGCCACAATCTCTCTGAAGGAGAAAAAATACTAAATTCATGCTAAAATGATCACAAGGCAACCTGTTAAGAGATGATGGCACCTAACTTACTCTGTGCACTGCTTACATGTTTTTTTTTTTTCCACTAACTCTTACTTAGAAATTGTCTGCTGGCTACTTTCACGCTACTTTGTGAGAACTCATCCTTAATTAGACTTTTAAGAACACAGCCTGCTCTTCATATAAACAGCTTGTTCTTGCACCTATAGAACAGTCTGGATGTGGTTTTAATTTCGCAGTTATTGTCAGAAAAATGTCCTACATGCTTGCTACAAGACCTGCCTTCAAGATCACTGCTGCTGCAAGGAAGTTTTCCTGCCATAGTATTGAATATGATCGTGAAACTTTTGGAGAAGATGTAAGTGTACAAACACTTGCAGATGGGGCAGTTTGTAGCACTCCTGACATCGGCGCCTCGAGCTGGAGGAGCCTGTTTTAAGATACACACTTTCTAACTTGTGTATTTTTCTTCTTGCTCCTGTTATCCCCCTTTGCTTCCCTTGAAGCTTTCAGCAACCTCCTAGCTGCTCATGCTTTTCTTTCTACCCTCCCCTTTCAACTCCCACTTAAGTTCCTTCATCTACAGTATTTCAGCTGTTGCTTCCTCCACCTCTAGTTACTGGGGCACTGGGAGCCACAGAGGGGAGCACCTTTCTGCTCGAGTTTTGCTGTCGAGAGAACAGCCCACAGCACCCAACAAGCATCCGCTCGCAGCAGCAGTTTACCCAGAAACAGTTCCGGTGTGGTTCACCACGCTATCGCAGAAGCTGTTGAAATGGCACAACTGAGAGGACACTGCAGGAAGAGAGGAGCAGAGCAGATGAGGTAACCTGAGCCAGCGTCATGGACTACAATCCTGCTGTGTGGAAAGGCTCAGTTGCAACCCCTTCGCATCCCCCTGCAATCAGGCAGAGCAGTTTGCTCACAACAGGTTCAATTTTCAAAGAATTTTGCTGAACAATGGACAAGGCTATGTAGATATTTAACAGGTTGCAACTTGTCTATGCTTTCCACTAGGATAGCAAAAGAGATCCTCAGCACCAGCAGATCCTCCTTGACAAGTATCAAAGCTTGTTCAAAAGCTTTGAGTTGGTAGAGCATCAGCAGCAACAGGCAAAGACAGAAAAATAACACTTTCCCCTCAGATACCATTCTTCAAAATGGCTAAGCCCTTTTATTTCTTAACATTGCTCCTCCTCCCTCCCATCCGCCCACCCTGCAAAAGCAAACCTCTTGAGCTGTATAACTTTATTAGAGGGGGGTGGTGGTTAAAGGTATTTCTCCACAAAGTTTCTAAGTTACAGTACAACCATCAAGCCTTGCAAGACTGAAACAAGGCAAGAAAGCCACAAGAGCACTTGACTTGCATTTGGCAATATCCCAAACATAGTCAGTTTGGAAACAACTCTCTATGGCTTAACTGTTGAACTTGGGCTGATCCTAAGTGCAACATTTCAAACTGGGTTTATGAGAGCATGCAGGAGTATGTTTCAGCATTTCAGTCTTTTTGACAATAGTCAGAGATCAAGCATGACTTTGGAAAACAAACGCTGGGGGATCTGTTGGTTGTGCTGATTGCCTTGGAGGACAGTAATGAAGAAAGCTGATGTAAAGTAGTGTTCTCAAGTGGTATTTTATCAGCTCACACTCCTCATCCAGTGATCAAAAAGCCTGTAGCACTTCTCCATTCAAACATGTAAAATGCTGATTGACTTGATTATGTGTCAGCTTGATACCAATCATTTAGTCAATATTCAGACTTGGAATGTTTGTGGCCCTTTTGGAAAAGAATGAAAGTGAGATTTAAAGCTGTAAAAAATATAAGTATTGACACGCCTGCAAAACGGCCATCCCCAGCTCTTTAAAAATGACAGTAAGGTTAATACTTTTAACCTCTTGCTATAGAATTTAGTTTATCTTTTATTGAAACATTAATACCTCTGAAATGAAACGTGCTGATATATACAGGCCCGACAGAAGAAAATTCATATGATTTCTGCACCTTTAAGGTTGTAGAACACATTATATTAAGATTTAGCAGTGTAGGTACTCCCCCTCATCTTCTAAATATACTTATTTTAAATCTGTTTTAGTTTCAAAAGCAATGTGTTATTTATAACAAAAATAGGCTATGACAACTGTTTTGCAGAAACCCAGCTATTTTTTCAATAGTTAGAATGTCAAATTGCTGTTTGCATCATCTCACACTACTTTAATATTTGGTCAGCCAGCCAGCTAGTTTTACTATACAGCTTATACATGGAATATTTGACAGAAGCTTTTTCCTATTACATCCTTTTCAAGACTAGAACAGCAGTTTTGTAATATCAGGCTTCCTACATTAGCATTTAAAGTTTTATATGCGATTATCTGAGAACGAGTAAAAAGAGACTCCAAATCTGATATAACACTAAGTTCTCCAAGTGTAACAAAGTATTTTTTTAACTCAAGGCAAAAGAGGGAGCATTTGTATGTAACAGTGGAATCAGTACTGCATTTAATTTAATTTCACAGGTATTTTGCACAATTAAATAAAAGCCTGTAACACTGCTACTCTATGGACTAAGCTAAGGAGAAAAGTCAGCTTCTCAATTCCATTTAAATGATAGGCTTCTATGATTGAAAAATATATTTTTCAGTGCCTTTTATTCTTGATCAGTTAGATCAATAATATAGATTTCATTAGCTTTATATGACTGCAAGGGAACTTTCTTATTCAGAAACTGACCTTAAACACATAAAACCAGAAAAAAATGCACAATATCTTTGAGAAAAAGGAGCAGGTTCTTGCAAAAGTCCTAAGTAGAGGGCAGGGCAGTGAAATCACACAAATCTGCAAATAAGTCAGCTTTTAATTTTCCTTAGAAATAGCTACTTTTTTTTTTTTTTTTTCTAATACACTTGAAAGAGTCAAATAATGGAGTGAGAAATCCTCTTCTTCCTCGAAAAGCAGCTGTTTTCCAAAGGTCTGCAGCAGAGCTTTCTGGAGATCGTGTTAAAATCTGAGGGCTTTCCTATGTATTACAGACTGTTACCTTGAAGATACTATGCACGTCTGGCTTGTAGTATAAACCACAAACATAGATTCCCCTGAAATACTAGAAGGCATAAGCAAAATTTACAGACACCCATTGAAGACAGTTTAAAAATAGGATCACAGGATAATTCAGGTTGGATGGGGCCTCAGGAAGTCACCTAATGCAAACTCCTGCTCAAAGCAGTAGAAGTTCATGACGTTTCATTCAGATTATTTCGCAAAGCACCATTCCTTTAATGCCTGCAAAGACAAAAAGGCTGTGAATCTTCCTCATTCAAGAGTTATTTTCTGCTGAATAGTCATCCATCTTCAAAAAAGAGTAACCGAATAAGCTTTTATTTCGAACATTTGAATACTGATTTAACCCAATATACCTCTTCACAGCTCAGAACATCTTCCCAGACGCTTCCACAGAACTGCAGTGCACTGTGATGGGATAAGCTCAGGAAGGAGGGGAAAGGACAGAGATTAGAGGGCACACAAAACCTATGCTATTCCAGCACTGAACAATAACAACTAAGCTCTGTTTTATTTCTCCTGCGGGTTTCTTTCCTAACAGGAGATGAGAAAAGCTCAAGTCCAGTTTAAGTTTCACTGACCTTTACTAAGATTCACTGGTAGTAAAAAAAACACCAAGGTAACTGAAGCTTCCTCTGAGGAGCTTTTCATTCATGGCCAGTAACTTAATTCCTGGTCATGTCTGAAATTTAAAAATATCACCACTGAAGACTTCAAGATTAGATGTTAGCTTAAGTTCAGCTCAGTAGAGAACAACTCTACGAACTGTAAAAACACTTAAGTAACATTATTTGCACCAAGCTTCACATTACCTACATTAGCCATGACAAACTTTTAATTATTTATACTCTATTTTCAACTTGTAAGAAGGTGATATGAGAAAGAGCTGCTAGAATAAGTAAGTAAAAAATGCATGCTTTTATTTACTAAATGATGCTTCTATAGAGGAATGGGAACTGCAAGTTTTCTTCAATGTACATATGCTATCCCCTTTCTTCTGCACTTAATGTCCCCATCTTTCCAAAAAAGATCAAAGCCACTGGAGACTTTTTAGACAACCTGAGTCCCTGTAAGAAGTCCCCTGGGATACCTCACAGACCAAAAAGCATAGGATATCATCTTGCATGCAGAAACTTAAAGCCCGAAAGATGATTTTAGAAAAAAAAAAAAAAAAAAAGAGCAAGGTAGAGTTGCATATGCTTAATCACATCATTTTGGGAGCACTTTTTAAATAGTAGCATCTTTCAGTGCTGACATCTAGAGCAACTAATAGGAAAGCTCTTTTGACAAAAAGTATGGAAAGAACTAGCTTTGAAGAATATATATTTTTAAGATAGGACAGCTTTTATTTTCCCCCCGATTAGAAAAACAACAGGATGAGTTTAATTTCAAAGTTTTGAAGCCCAAAAGAGCTACCACCAGAATTACTTAGCTAGTTACTTAGAGCATCAGGATTCCAGAAGGCCCATTATGTATTTACAGAGCTTAGCTAAAGCTGATGCCATTTTAAGACATGAGTTTTTGACTCTCCCAGTCAGTCATTGTTAAAAAAGGTTTACTATAGCTGAAGTGATCAGAGTTCTGCTATCACAGTAAGCGTTAAAGCAGGCAAATATGAGCAACCCATTGGCCAGGTCAGTTTAAGATAAGAGAAAGACAAGTGGCAGTTTTTCTTGCTTTGGCTCTGGTTCCATCACTCTAGTGATTGATTTGTTTGTTGAATTCCATCTATGTGTACAAATAATATCTGTGAGGTTAACAGGGAAACCCTCTAGAATTCCATCTCCTGCTCAAGAATTTTGGGACCACAGAATGGTCGAGGCTGGCAGGGCTCTCTGCAGATCACCTAGTCCAACCCCCTGGCTCAAAGCATGGTCAGCTACAGCAAGTTGCTCAGGGCTGTGTCTAGCTGAGTTTTGAGTATCTCCAATGATGGAGACTCCAGAACCTCTCTGGGCAACCTGGTCCAGCATCTGACCACCAGCACAGTGAAAAAACAGTGTTTTCTTGTGCCCAGGCAGAATTTCACATGTTGAAACTTGTGCCTGTTGCCTCTTGTCCTGCCAGTGGGCACCACTAAGAAGAGTTTGGCTTCCTCCTTTGGTTCCACTCATCACATGCGCCCAACTGTGGCAAATTAGAGCCCTATACATCTGAAGACCTTAACACCATCCTTTTGGGGACTGGGAGGGGCAGGGCAAGGGGGCCTTTTAAGCAGGTGTTTGCTACATGCAGCCAAGGGATCTGTGCAGCACAATACATACCTAAAGGCTACACTGTATGTGCAGGATGACATAGCGTGCACCTGCTCCTGTTAATTGTGTTGTGGATCAATCAGTCCTCCATGTACAGGGCTCTGCTGGTTTGGATCACTACGCTTGTTCAAGTAAGCAGATGTTTTATTATACAGCTACCTGACACTGCCTTTGCATGTATTTTCCTTATTAAGTCCTCTTAGGCCTGTTCTGTGTATTTTCAAAGCCCTTCCCTTAGGACATTTTACTAGAAGTGGATCTTCAAGATACACCTGACAGAGGCCTGCTGTAAGGCATAGTGCTTTTGAAGTTTCCTGTCCAAGGCTTAAACTTAGAAGTGTTCTCCTAATTCTCAACACCTGTACCTTTGCAAGTACAACGAAAATCCCCACCGTACGTACAGCTGGAACCTCATCTATATACCAAGGTGTTTTCATATAAGCAGGCACAGAGCTATGAATGAACATCAAGTGCTCAGCTAGGTAAGGGGGTTTTTATGAACTGCCTGGGAGAAACATGTTCATTCTCTACTGCTCATTCTTATGTTCATTCACTGTTCATTCTTAGTCTGAAATCTAATTCTTCAAGCCTTCACACCAATTAAAAAGTTGAAGGAGCACATTAATGATCCTTCACTGGAAACACCAACAGCCACATTGTGCAGCAGTTTTCCAGTGTGTTTACTGACAGTGGGCAAGATCTTGAAGTAGAAGGCAGAAGAGGAGATTGCAAGGCAGGGTAGGAGGATGATAAAGGAGACAACTCCACAGTTGCACATCTTACTCCCTCTGTCCTTCACCGATTCCCTACAATAGTCTTTGGCAGACTGGAAGGGGAAGAGGAGAAAGGGAGAAGACATCAAGTTTCAGGTCATGTCCATACTACTGCTAGATTTATTAGAACACAGCCTAGTCGATTAAGGAAAAATATCCTACGAATGACTCATCTTTCTGGAAATTGAAATATGACAGAAAGTACCTTTTCCAGAATATTTTTTTTACTTAAAAACACTAGTTTAATAGAGTGCTCTTTGGATGAAGGTCCTCAATGAATTAGCCTGTTACACTGATGAGAATATTAATGCCCAATAGATAGCAAGTAAGTAAAGACATACCTTCCCATCTTTAAAAGTAGCATTGCTCAGAAAGCAAATCCTAGCACTTCCTACCAAAATATCAATTCCAAGAGCTCCCTATTTCATGTAATATAAGCCTGACCCACGTATCCTTTGACAGGTCCTGTGAGAAGGATCTGAATATTCCAAATTGATAGTATTGCAGGTTCCTTCCCTAAAGTACATAGCACAAAACACTATGCAGTAGCTGCCAGCACAGTATTCAAAACAAGCTCTGTATTTCCCCACAAACATCAGCCAAATAGTGGCTTTCCTTTGGATCTTGAGACTAGCTTAGGTCACAACTGAAGATGCTTTGTACCTACAGCCATCAGAGCAACCAATCTGTGGAAGAGGGAAAACGTCAAGTTGAAGCCTGCATTTGTAAAACTGAAATAACAGATGTATCTTCTGGGGTTTATTTGTAGGGTGGTTTTGGGTTTCTTTTTTGTTTTGTTTGTTTTTAATTGCAAGTACCTTAATCAGAAGTTTAATCAGAAATTTTGGGAGGCTATTCACACAAATTTTAGAAGCATTTGAACTGTATGCTCTGATTCTCTACAAGAGACTCTGAAAGCTTTTAAACAGGAAAAGCTAGTACTTGCTTTGTGCCTTAACAATTGTTATAGAGCCATGCCAAGATTGTGCCTTTGCTAAGGATGAACCTATAGAAAGTTTTCCATATGATCGTACTTACAGTCTTCCAGAATGCTTCAGCTTCATGCCCTGTAAGAAAGGCAGCCTAGGAAAGCAGGTGAAGATGTTCAGAATACTCTTAGATACTGCTGGCTTTGCAATGAATCAAAAGGGATACAGGTTGCATACTTGCACTTCAGTGAGCAATTGTTGCTTTGTAGTTGGATTGACACTTGTCTCTACACCAGAATTTGAGATACCAGGTGATGTTCCAGTATTCCAGAATGTACACTTCCATCAACCAAAAGCTGTTAATTCATAGAAATCCCCTTGCTAGTCATTTTTCCAAGCTTGAATTCCCACCGTCTTCCAGCAGGGCAAGCCGAGGAACCCTTTTCAGCCTAACAATTTTATAGATTTTTAGAAAACTAGATGTCAGGTGCACATAACAGTAGTAGAGAGTTACAGAGGAATTCACTACATCTTTAAGATCAGATATGGCTGAAGCAATCTACTGCCCATCTTCTGCAATGCTAGGTATCCTTATCCATCTTTTAAATGCATACATCCAGAACACTAACAAGAGCTGAAGTGGTCATAAAGTTTTATGTGGACTCTGAACAAAGTCCTCTGCCTGCTCCATACAGGGCACGAGAAACCTGCTTGCTTCCTTGCAGCTGTTCATGTTTTGGACATAAACAACATCAATCTCTTCTCCTTTTATATAAAATCCCCCATTAATGCTGCTGAGCTACTATGAAAGCACAGGAGTCACATGCAATTTGTTTCCCCTACTGAGAAATACTCCCTGCTTTGTCAGATTTGCACTGTAAGCACCAACTCTAGTTTTATGCTTTGCAGCTGGAATGGTGCTGCCACTGTCTAGTGAGCTACCTTTTGCATGCCATCTTCTTTCAAGTGTTTCAAGCCCACCCCATAGTTTTCTAAGCAAATCCTTGTCCTAGACCTCCCTTTGAAGAAAAAGAGTAAGTAGTACCTTGTAGGAGGCTTTTGGTTTAGACACCATGTAAGCCACATCTTCTTGATGGATGCTGCAGTCTCTTGAAGAAGGTAGTTAGATAGTTCTTCATATGGTTCAGGGGAGAAGATTAAGCAGGAACATCTCTCAGGCTCTTGGTTCCGGCCCAGAAGTTCTCATGACACAGCCCTGAATAAGCAGGCCAGTTCAGTCTGGAGATAAGCTGAGGCTGGATCCTCCATGCTGGCCAGGCTCATGCAACAAAGTTAAGGTATTTCAGTGAGGGCTTGAAAGCTCTAAGATCAGAAGATAAGCACTGCTTGTGGAGAGGGTGGGGTGGAAAAAGCAGGAGCTCTTTAGAACCAAGTGTTTGCATCAGAAAAGCAGTACGACATTAAGACATTCTACTTTTTAATTTATGCAACGCTTACTATGATCTGGATTCTTCTAGGACTCTACAGCAGCTGACGTGCTAGCAGAAACTGAAGTTTTCAATTTCCAATTTCAATTTGCCATACAGTCAGACATACACAAGTTATCCTTCCATGAATATTGCATTTGCTTGCTTACTTTGAAACACAGTGGAAAACTTCCTGTTATTCTAAGAAAGTCTCTGAAAGTGTTAGATCACTCTTTTTTTTGGCTGCTTACACTTGCTACAGACACCTGCATTTACCCGTTGGTTTGGCTTTAAGGCATTTGTTTCCATTATTCTCTCCAGACTACTCCATGATGCAGCATTTTCCTCTTCCTGTTAAGACCAACACAGAAAAAGTGAGTCTCCTTATATAACAATTTCCCTCCCTCCCTCAAAGCCAAGGTTAGATGTCCTAACATTCATCTTATATACAGGTATAGTAGACATCCTACCCAGGTTAAGGCGCTTCAAAACAGTAGTCAGCCCAGAACTGCATTTATGTTCGAAGTTACTATTCCTTGACCACAATACCACGTACACCATGACCTCCTGAAAGGGAATGAGCTTAACGTTGTCACAAGAACTATTTTACAGAATTGGCATGCATTTCAGGTTTAAATCAGTTCTGTACTGACATTCAAGAATTTCAGTCCCCATCCAGACTGAGATGAACAGCACTTTTATTTATTTCAGTTACAAGAAAAAAGACAAGTAAACCTTACAACCAGAAAGGCAATGAAGGCCTCACGAGCTTAGCGATAACCATTTCATAATCTAGGCAACATGTTACGATTTCTTGAGATCACAAAGAAAGCATACCCCCCCTCTTAAAACAACTTTTCCCTTATCTCTGTAAGGAAGTTTCCTTTAAGAACCGCACACTGATGTTAACAGAATCAAGAGGGACCACCGATGTACAAAGCCTACATTCACCCTTCCACCATCTCCAAAAGGCTTGAGTGTAGACTTTATTCCAAAAAAAGATAACACGCAGTCATGAACACAGCTAGAAGAGAGGGGGAAAAACTAAAGTTTGTTTTCAAATGAAGTCCAATTGTGACACGTTAATGAAGTTAAATGAAGATACTTTCTCACATGGAACTGTACTTCATGGGTAAAGAAACTCTCTCAATTTTAAGCAAATGCTTATCTGACTTTTGTAGCAGGGAGAAAACAGTTTACATAAAACCCCATTTCCCTATCAAGCATTCTACGCAAGAACTATGACATAAGGGAAGCACTAGAAACATATGGGGGAAATTACTATACCAAGTGTCAAGTGCCAACCCCTCTTGCCTAGAATTCAGTGTATTTACTTAAGTACAATAGAAAAGATTGAATTTCAGGAGTGGTTGACAGTGGGATACAGTGCTACAGGTTGAACATTAGCCACTAAAGGACAAGCCCAAGCATGTCACATATCCCACCACAGAGGAAAGATACACTTGAGCTCCCCAACCTGCTCATTTCTGCAGTTTGCTCTAGTATTATCTCCTCCCTTGTTATCAACTTAATTCCTGCACTCCTTTGAAGGGATCCCTTTAAAAATCTCCAAAATTCTGGATTATTTGGCAAAAAAAAAAAAAAAAGTTATTTTAAAGAACTCAGAGCTGGAAAAAGGAGAAAAAAGTTTACAACTCCTCTCTTTGGTTGCTCTTTAAACAGTATTGGACCTAGAAAACATGGTTCCATCATCCTTCTCTGTTTAAACAATACAGTTGAGGCAGACCATAACTTCTTCAGTCAATCATTAGCAGGTCAGTTTTGGTGCACAAGATATTGATCAACTGAAAAATGGGTTTTCACCTGTGCTATATGTCAGTTCTCAGTTTCCCCTCAGTTAAGTGGTTAGGGATACATTTGTTATGCAGTACTCACAGTAAGTCT
Source organism: Tauraco erythrolophus (assembly GCF_009769465.1). Classification (NCBI taxonomy): domain Eukaryota; kingdom Metazoa; phylum Chordata; class Aves; order Musophagiformes; family Musophagidae; genus Tauraco; species Tauraco erythrolophus. Next base: position 51,259,647 of record NC_141468.1, read on the forward strand.
CAGAATTTCAAGCAGACCTATTCATTCCCAAGGAGTGTCCTTTTGGCTCAAGTGAAGACTTTTGAGTACCTTAGCTTACATTCTTTCTGGAGGCAGCCACCATGATTCCTTTTACCCAAAGTACTATTTTCAGTGGGGCTGTTACCATCTTGAAATTGCAGTTTAAAGGTAACCAGTAATACAAAAAGAGTACTTTTGAGTGTTTCCAGTGAAGGAGCTGAGAAAAAAAAAATCTGTAAGAAACCATTGCTGCAATTTTATTTTAACAAAAGGGCAGATTTATTCATGTTTACAAACAAGTTTCAAAAACAAAAAGGAGAACATGTATGCTACCCACTAACAACCTTTCAAAATGCCAACAGCCCTCATGCTGCATGAAGGATTCTATAGATTAGAAAAAAATCACAGTTCCACTCACAGTTCACCAAGACAGCACTAAACTAACATGTTTAGACAAAAACAAAGGACTAAGATTCTGATGTATTTTGATTTAATCCATTTTGCCCGAGATAACAGAAATATTTCAAGCAAGTTCCATCACATATTGATGTCCTGCATTAAACAATCCTACTAAGTTCTGAACAAAAGTTATTCAGTAAGTTTCTCAAAATTTTTAAAAATTAAACAGTTGTTTCAAAACCATTAAGTAGTAAATGTATTTAAGAAACTAATTAGGACAGAGGCCATACCTTCATTAGAACACCACTGCTCATGTTTTTACAAAGCATTAGTGTTATCTATTTGGCTATTAGTATTAGCAATTTATCTACAATATTTAACAAGGTAAATTGCAGGCAAAATTTAGTACAGTTTCAATAGAAACACCCTTTTCCTGAAAATACAGCAGTATTTGAAGGACTAAGTTTTTTTTGTGGTTTTTTTTTTTTCTCTTCATCATTTATAAGGAAGCTTCCCATCTATGAACAGGAACAAAAAAAGTATCTACAAACCTTGTAAACAGATCTGTATCATTTATAAACATAAATAATCCAAATTATTAACAGCCAACAGCAGAAATTAAAGTATCAATTCAATGATCCAGGGCCTCCTTGCCCTTCCCAGCCTTCCCCTCAGAAAAGGATCATGACAAACTAAAGCTCTGCTAACACACTGTTCAGGACCATTCTTAAGTACAACAGATGATCCACAGGTCACTTATGCTGAGTTACTGTTTATCTGTCAGAGTTCATTATTACTCCCACCCCCAGAAAAGCACCCTCCAGTCTGGCAGAAAGCTTTTTTTTAAAAAAATAAATCTACATTCGTACAAGTGTGTCTTCTGTTGAAGTCCAAGACAAGAATGTCATCTTGTCCATCATAATGTGTGAAGAGACCCAGTTTCAATTTCTTTACAACGCAGCTAGTGTGTTAACACTCAGCTTACAATCAGAGTGATGTTTCCAAACTATGTAGCGGGCTCCCTGGGGATGAAGAGGTAGCAGACTTGTTCATATCTGTTGTAAGGTGAATTCCACTGTCAACCGCATTGTTATTTTTATTGGGAGAGGGTGGGGGAGTAGAGTTGCGTTTTGTTGGAGCATCATCTTCAGCATCGGTATCATCAATAAGGGGAATATGAGGCTCGGAGTCTTCTATTCTAAACTCAGGATGCGTCATAAAATTGTGAATTGAACTTCGTGTCTCAGGTTTCTCTAGCCCCTCGTACAAGGAGCTACGAAATGCATTCACCACTCGGATCTGTGAACAAAGGAAAAAAGGCTGTCAAAATGCTGCACATTCACTGGTAATGGCATGGTTCTTATGAGTCTGAATCCACAAACAGCTAGACATGAGTGAATCGATTTGTATGTGATGCAGTGGAACTTGCAATAAACTGTAAAAAATGAAGAGCATTTCAGTAGAGCACTGCCAGTCTACACAGTAGGAATAAAAATTGTAAAAGTACTGCAAAAAGCTGAAGGGCCTAAAAAACTCAGACGTGGCACTAGAATTGTTCAATTATTTAACACGGGATAGGCATTTTTCAGAAGTGAGGCCAACAATTATTTACTTATTCAAAAATTAAATCTCAATGAGTGTTTTTGGGGGAGGTGGGAGTGGGAGGAAGGAGGGGAGAGGCTGAAAATAAGTTAGAGGATAAAAGGGTTACTAATTCTCATGCTAGGAATCAGGATGTCAACTGACTATGAAAAAGCCAAGCAAGTGTAAGCCAATGCCACGATGACTGGACATTTACAGAGTCATGCAAAAAAGGATACCACTGTAACAGCTGTAAATATTCGAGTATATACCCATTTACCACACCAGAGAAAGTTCCTTACTGAATTGTGATTTGGAAACTTAAAACCAGAACTAGGAAATTGAATACTGTATTGTACAATTGAGTAGCCATGACAGGTTGTAACTCTGAAGAGACTATTCAAGTAGCACAAAGTATGAGAAAAGCAGGTGATCAGCCTTTGCTTGAGTCTTCAATTTACATGGAATTCATGGACAAAATTTCCAGGCTGAGTATTATTATTTCAAGTCCTTTCAATGTTTAACTAACATTTTTCAAATCAGAAAGCTAATTTTACAGAATTCATAAATAAACATTTCAGAGTGAAATTCGATAGAATAAAGTATAGCTTCATTTCGCAAATTGTGTATGTCCACGTTGACTTGAAGCTTTTCTAATTGTAATTTGAATGATGAAACCACCTGCCCACACCTCCCTTCTCCTCCCACACCCCACACGTTTCCTTAACCAAACTACAGGAATTCAGGATTCATTCTTGAACTGATAAAACAAGCAAGGTTAGGCAGAAGTCAGTGACCCCTTTGTCCAGCACTTTTGTCAAGATACAGTTTACCCCTTCTGTTAGCACCCTATTCAATTCTTAACATCTCTACTTTAAGTAACTTGAGTAAGTCTCCAGCAAAGCATAGTTTCAATCCCAGAGTTCCTGTTGCATAGTAAGAAGAGCAACTCTGTAGTAAACAAGGACTTGCTGTTACAAAACAGTAAGTCCAATTTAAAGTGTGGTTTTTTTAGCACATCCAAGTCTTGTTTTAAGCTGAGAAGTATGTCATGACTAGAGCTTCCATAGAGTCCTTGATAGTAAAAATAAGTGACTTCCAGGGGAAGGAATGAAGCTGGAATGTCAAGCAGATCAAGAGCACTGACTTCTAAACAGCCAAGCTACACCAAACAACCTCACTGTAAACACAGAAAGGCTCCCCAAAAGCAAAGCATTATCAAATCTGTTACTACAGAAGCACTGCACATCATAACGTCTTAAGTCCTGACTGTGTTCTTTGACCTCTAGAAATAGCATTGTTCCCCCACCCCTACCCTGTCGGAGCACTTGCACGAAGAATTTTACTTCAATACTAACAAGCCCACATTTTTAGACTACAGATACACAGCTGTGCCCCATTAACCATGGAAACCATAAGGGGGGGGCATGCACGCAACGGGGAGGACATTACTAATAAAGAGAGGACGGGGAATAGTGTCAATGTGCCTGAGAAGTAAAGGATTACAACAGCAGCTACTACTTCACTGTTCATCATACGAAAAAATTGAGCACACTGTAAAGGAGCTGGTATGTTACATGAGCTTTAAACAAGTCCAGCAAGCTGCACAGACTGTCTTGGCACTTACCAAGAAAATCAGCAGTGACAATGCCAGACTGAAAGTTTGCAATGCCTTTATTTGGCATGTTGCATCCCACTGTGCCACTGATTTATGTGGCAAAATGAAATATGACTGTCTAGTGGGACTGGTTTTTCATTGCTTACAGATGGTAAGTTAGAAAGCAAGCAGTAACGGAAAACATTTTTTGGCTTAACAGGACAGCCGTAATTACCATAGGAATATAAGCATGCCCACAATAAAGGCTTGATTCCCATGCAGAATGCATACTAAACAAGTGGTCTAGACACCCCTATGAGTGTCCTATGAGACCTTCACTCAGAGCCCAGCCGTGAAGGCAGAAATCGGACTACCAGAATTTTAAATTATACTTAAAAAGGGAAAAACTAGTGTTTTGAAGGCTTTATTTTCAACTACTCAAGATAATTAGATTAGATAGGTAACTATAAATAAATGGCCTAAGTGAGGAGCAAACAAGACAATTTGTTACGTGTAATTTACACTGTCATCAGGCCTTCCTCATTTTAGTACCAGAATAGCAAGGAATGCAGTAAGCACTCCAAATCCTCCTAGCCAGATGGCTGCTTAAGAGTTGCAACCTCACTTAATAGGAACAGCTGAACTATTTTCCAAACAGCTCCGAGACAATAAAATAACACATCTGCTTCCCATTAATACATATCAGTTATCAAAAATCATTCTTCCTGGAGGGTGTAGCAGAAGGCTGTACTACTTAGTGAAGATTAAAAACTAGTTCTGTTCTGTTGTAGCTCCGTATCTGCATTGGTCATTTGATGCAATAAGATGCTGCAGTGCCCATTAGATTCCGCTCAAATGGCAGCATGGCATGAAGTTGCTCTCTAGAGAATTCTGAATGTCTAATTAATGTTCTTCAGTGTAGTTAGGGATACAGGTTACTAATTAGCATTTTAACTAGGAGATGTAATCTTGCACATCTTTACTGTTAAATCTACTTCTTATTTCGTGTTCTTGAGGCATGTGAATTTGTGAGCTGAGCTTCTCAATACTACTGTAAGGTAGGGAAATACCTGACTCGACAATGGAGAACCCATAGAGGTAAATAATTGTGCAAACTCACACAGGAATTCTGGCCAAGTGAAAAGAAAAAAAAAATCAGAAGAGAACATTTCACTTAAGACAGCTCCTGAAATTAAGGGTCTTCATCCATCTGGTAATCTGAAAGTTTAAAAAGTAGGGGGAAAAGGAAGCCCTCTCAGAGTTATTTCAAAACCCAATTATTTAGCCAGTCTCTAGGAAGTTGGAGAAGGAAGTTAAACACATAATTAAGACGGAAATAGTTATTAACTATCAGTATTCAACTTTAACTGTTACACATCTTCAGGCTCCAGAGTTTAAGCCTACATACATGAGTAATTAAATCTCTAGCCTCTACAGAGAGCAAGGCTGAAACTGAAATGCCACTTAAAGCACAACACAGAGGGCAGAATTAAGGTGAGACAAACTTTACTTTCACTGATGGCTTATGAACTGCTGCCAGAAGAACCTAGAGAGGAAAAAAAACCCTTCAGATCTGAATAAAAGTTTCACTATTCAATGCTTAAACTTTGTTTTTCCTTTTTATATTAGCTAATTAAATGTTTCTTCTGACTTGCATGCATTTTAGAAGCCTTGTTTCACCACCTGAATCCTAATGTCGAGAAAGTTGTGTTATTTGATAAAAAAGGTCCGACAAAAGCAAAGATTCAGAAGTTCCTTACAGGCTACAAAGAAAATGCATTTAGTGCTCCATGTTCTAACTACAGTCATATTTTCAACATCTCATTTGCTTTCACATCAGCTTGTTTACCTTAAGTATCATCTGTGCTTCAGGGCAAGACATCTATTTTTGTTGACCTGGGTCCATGATTATACAGTTAATTCACTTATTCAATGTAAGTCACCCTAAGAGGCATATACTCGAAAATTTACAACAGTTCTCCCGCTTTATCTTAAACATCCCCCTGTACACGAATGGATGAAGGCACAGGATGTGCAGGCTCACAGCTTTCACATTAAAGTCTTTTGTTGAAACTGTTCCACCTGTTCTCAGCCCTCTAAGAAAAAAAAGTCTTGAGGACTCCACTTTGTGGAAGAGCTCTATAAAAGCCTGAACGATGATTTTAAGTACTAAGGAGAAAATGAGAAACGTTAGGTACGTGAATTAGGAAATGTTAATTTCATGCACTTTAGGAACACACACTCACACCCCACAGTAGTAGAAGCAGTAGTAGAGGAAAACACTACATGTGTAGGGGTAGAAATATTTGTTACATCATGGTGCTGGCTGGCGATGGAGGGTTGCCGCCTTAGAGCCCCCTGAATGGTACTTCCACTCTGGAAAGCATTCACTACATCCATCTGCAAGGAATCAGAGATTGTGACAGCTTGCTCAGCAAGAGAGAGAGAGAGAACAAGAGAAAGGACCATCCCATCTATAACACACAAAAAGTAAAGAAAAAAGGCACTTTTTTTAATAGAGAAGATAAATAGGCAAGAGTTGCATTTAGAGCTGAAGAAAACAGAGGACCCTGAGGGATTATACATCCATTCATACCCCCTCTTGACAGTCTCAGTCACACCAGTTAGAACTGCCACCTTAGTCAAAGGACTGGAGATGGAGAGGAGAGATTTCCCTCATAACACCCACTGCATCCTACCTTTTTCAAGACCATACCTGAGTTTGTATCCTGTTTAGGCCCCTAAACCACAAGATCTGACCACGACGTAATTCTCTCTCAGCATGATCGATCTCCTCTACATCTTCTGCTAGTTCTTCTTCAGGAATCTCTTCCTTTTGTGTTCCATGACCAGCTTCTTTAAGGAATTTCAGACGGCTAGTTGGAATTGTTGAAATCAACTAACGATGAATGAAAAATATGAATCAGGATTATTTAAAAAAAAAAAATGTAATACCTGACTTAAGGCTTAATATAATATCCTGTGTACAATTAGCAAAGCTGAAAAAACGAATTATGTAAATGGATGAGTGCAATGTAGAGCGATCACTCCACCTGAATAGCTGCAAAGCTGTGAATACCCTCACCATTTCAGCTGAGGTATGAAATTAAACTTGGGACTACAAACCTAGAAAACTAAGATCTTTGCTAGGACAAAGAATTCCACTTTAACATTAATTGACTATGCCAGGAAGGAGCAGTACTGAAGCTACAAGAGCCATTAAATTCTGTAGGTTGTGCTTGTATCTAGAGCTTTCAGAGCTCCACCAGTTTGATGAACATGATGTGCTACCTCAAGTGAGAACTACATAATTTAAAGTAGCCCCAGTTAATTCAGAAATACAGAACAGACATGCATTCTTTGGTGACCTGGAAGGTATCAATCCATTTGCAAGGTGAGTGATGTTTCCAAAACCCTTATCCCAAATTGTTACTTTGAAATTTGGTGTACACTATTTCATCTATCTTAAACTAAACAAAAGCTACATATGGCTGTCCCAGCTTTCCTTTTCATCCCCACCTTCAGGGCTATTCTGGTGAACTATGTATTTAAGGGGAGTCATCTTTTGATACGTCCCATCTAGCAGATCCAGCTCAGTTCCAAGACTGCTTTCCTTCATCATCACAAACCTAGAAGACCATTTCAGCAGCTGCAGAGGAAAAAGACTGCTCCAAAAGCAACATAAACATTCCTCCATGCCAAAATTGCTACTATGAATGCTCCCAGATCACACTTCAGCTTCTTCTGTTCTCAGAAAGTCAAAAGTTCTTTGACTTTAATGAGATGCTAGAGCAGCATGAACTGCAGCAGGGAAGCTTCGCCCTTGCAAGACACTTTGGGTCAAAGTTATTTCAAGCCATCTCTACTCCCTTCTAGGCTACTTTTAAACCTCAGAGTGACTACTTGATCTTTTTAAATCATTAATTTTCCAGAGGACTTCATGAAAAAGCTTATACCCACTTTTAGAATATGCATCTATGTATGTATTTACAACTAAAATTCACCCTACCAATTTTATACTGAAACCTGAAGTGTCCTTTACAAAATGGAAGGCAAGAAACTGTAATGGAAAACTCTTCATGTAGTATTAAAAGTTTGGACAACTATGTCATTAAATAATGGAAAACTCCATAGCTCTAAAGTTTCATATAAATCAGCTTGCTGCTTACAAGCACTGTTGTGCATGCAATAGTAATGAAACCCTAAGGAAGAAAGAAAAAAAGAAATCAAAATGTAATAGCTTAATAGTTGGGAGTACTTTCAAATTATTTCATAATTATGCAACTGAAGATTAAAGAGAATTTTGAGTTTTGCTGCATTTCTTGCTACTCTAGGAAGTTTTTCAATCAGAAAAGACTAGCAAGTTTAACAATTCTGATTTTAAAAAAAAAAACAAAACAAAAAAAACCCAAAAAACATTCAACACTAAGTTAAATATATTTCAACATTGACATGTTCATTGCATCTGTAATCTTACTTATCCAGCTAAATAAATAATTTCATATTTAAAAAGGTAACTACAGCTGCTTCTAGTTAAAAGTTACTAAACATAAATCGGCCATAGCATCTAGTTATGAAGTGTAACTAATTGACCAAGTCAGATTAAGAAATATCCAACTAAGGAATTTGTAGCTATTGGACTAGCCAATTTTAAACAGTATTTACTGTTAATCTCCATATATTCACATAGTCCACTCAAAAGACCTGAATGCTTAAGATATATTTGCATTTTCCACTTAAAGTATTCTAATACGAGTAGATATTTGGCATTTTGAAAAAGCTGGTTTACCTGGCCCCAGAGTAGTGTTCCCATGCCCAGGAAAATGGACCACAGCCATTGTTCAATTGAGAGTTCTGAGCAACTGAAAGGCTTCCCACCAAACTGCACAATAATTATCTGTGAAGAGTAACATAATTAAACAACACGTCTCAGTGAACTGCTATTAGAAAATTCCCTAATGCCTCAAGATCACTAGAGCCAACTCCCATCTTATTAAGCATACACCTCCACTGTCTCATAAGTTTGCACAAGTTTCCAAACCTAAGCCATCCTCTTATGCTTTTCAGTATTTCAAGAACTACCCTTGCAGTTACTCTTCAAATGTCACACTCAAAAACCCATTGACTACTTCTTTTTGCTTGCAGTTCTTTCCCTTCATTTCACCATTACAGCACGCATGCGATGCCACAAATTTACAGTGATTATTTATCACATGAACACCCACCTCAGGACCAAGTTGATTAATCAACTTCTATTAACATGAGTCATAGATCCAGAAGACATGAAACATTTCAGAAATAATTCAACAGAATGTTATTATGTATCCCAGCGTTAAACGTCAGACTTTAAATCATCACAGTGTGACATCTATGTAGTAAGTCTTGGGGGGGAGGGGCAGAGATCTCAAAAGCTAAATTAAATGAGCTCCTGTTGACTTACCTATTACAACAAACAGTACAGGCCCTAATGAGCAAGGTATCCCTCTGCATAGGAATTATATGCATAAAGTCTGCCCTGGAGAATCAACAACTCAAGTAGCAAGGTAGGCATGAAAAGGAGACAGTATTGACCATTAAGTAGGACACCTGACAGCTGAAAAGCCCAAGAGTATCTTCTTTTATTATCACAGAATAAAACACTGATGACAACTCGGGAGTTAGTTATTTGGGAAGTCACTCAGTCTGCCAAGTTTATAAAGGGAATACAGTTGCAGTCAGGAGTAATTTCTACATATTTGGCTTTGTTGCACAATTAACAGTCAGTCTGCTGTATATGCAACCCTAAAAATACGAGTAGCTCCTGAAGAAGTATCATCTAAAAAAAAACCTAAATCTGGGAGAATAAGTGAAGTAACTTTATGTGAAGCAGAGGTGCATACAGTTGTATTGCTTGAACCACTATGAATTTGATCAACTTCATGGAATCCCAAGTCTAAGGAGAAGCTCAGGGCATGGGTTATATCTTAAGTCTGAAATAAGTCAAAATGAAAAAGAGTTCTGAAAAAATAGTAGTATCCTGGTTTGCTGATTATTCTGATGAATTAAAAGTTAAGGCCATCTAGAAGGTGAAGCTATTTCTTGTAAACTACTTTGTTTAGATTCAGTTTTGACTTGGTGTTTCTCAACATCAGTATGTTAACTCAATTTCAGATAATTTCATTTAATTTTTTAGCATATACCGAGTTAACTAACTAGCTTGTACAGATCTGCCTAGATGCACCAACAGAAGGTCCCTAGAGATCAGTGTTTTTCACAAAGTAATGCCTTAAACAGCAGTATCTATTCAGGTAACCGATTTCTGCACCAGGAAGATGAAAACTGATACTCAAATTCCTAAAGCTTATTCATGCCCTAATCTCACTAAGAAGGAGAAGTTGTAACTTTTCTATCATTGTTTAAATGGGCTTTCGTTCAGATGCACAGGCAGATACTATGAGGAAGAGTTCTGGCTGGGGGGGGGGGGGAATACGCAACAAATCCACGTTTTCTCATGAGACTAGAATACTAAGATCAAATTGAATGACTAGAAAATTCAAAAGGTAAATATAAGTACTTCTACAATCCAATTTTGCCAATTTCAAAGAGGTCTTACCTGAAAATCTTGTCAAGCAGCACTTCCAAGTGATTTATATAGCATGTTTGGCACCGAAGGTTTACCACGGTGCAGAAACTAAATGCCTGGCACTAGTTGATTAGCATTTCCAAGGTGAGCAAGCATGTCAGTGTACCAAGTGCATTTCCCTCCCCCCTCCAACCTTCCAAGAAGTTACTTACCTGCACAACAAATGTCCCCAGAACAATAGAACAGAAGATAGCGTTGTTAAAGATTCCTTCAAAAACGTTTCTTTCACCATGAATTTTTCGGGCATTAATTTCATTAAAAAGCTGCATCATCACAAATGTATTAAATACAATAGTATAATGCTCTGAAGGAGGAGCATGCAGGGGTGCATTTCTTCCACTATCGATATCAAAAATTCTCTCACCTGTGTACAAAAGGCATTTATCAGCAGCTTAATTGGTGTCTTTACACACACACTACAATATAAAACTAGTTTTAAGATCACAGCTCTGTACAACTTATTATAATAGCTTCGTAAAGCCTCAGTATTCTTACCAGCAAATAGGAGTGTGAAGACCACTACGAGTTGGTAGAATGCATGACCCAAAATATTCTTCATCATTGTACGAGAAATCAAAGGTTTGTTTCTACCGTAAGGCTTTCGCAACAGAAGAGCTTCAGTGGGTGGTTCTGTTGCCAGGGCAAGAGAAGCTAATGTGTCCATTATGAGATTTACCCACAGCATCTGCACGGCTTTAAGCGGAGAATCCTACAAAGATAGATACATAAACCCTCCAATACAAGTGAACAAATTGCAGCTATTAAAGGCATTTATTACACAACATGGGTGTGTTCTCAGAGCATTATGTTCTTTGGACTAGTATTTAACTAGATGTTTGAATCCAAGAGTTAATCAGTCACGACATTTTCAATCTTTATTAGCCGAAACAATCCACCAGCAGTACGTACTTGGGTTATGCATGCTCCTGTAAAAGCAACAATTACGGCTACTACATTGACAGTAAGCTGGAACTGAAGAAACTTGGAGATGCTGTCATACACGTTTCGTCCCCACATAACTGCTTTAACAATACTTGTGAAGTTGTCGTCTGTAAGGATAATATCAGAAGCTTCTTTAGCTACATCTGTTCCAGCAATACCCTGGTAGAAAAAGAAAAACACTATGAAATATAATAGGATGCACTGGCTTACATAACAGAAGCTATTATTACATCCTTGGTCAGCATTCGCTTCGATGCATCATATCTTAGGTGCTTAATGTAAGCACCTAAATTTCTACTCAATCACATTCTGCATGCAAGTTCTCCTCAAGCATAGGAAAATGTAAACAAAAAATGGTAACTCTTAAAAGAAAGACCTTAATAAGAAAAAACCTGAAGTTGATGATAAAGACACTGTGTAAGTTCTCCCAAAGAAACGTTACTGAACCCTGTTCAAGTTCAAGGCCACCAGATGGTGCAGTACTACTGTTTAGCCTATGGCCTAAGGAGTCTGCTGTATGGATTCCAGCAGTAGGGCAAGGCATGTGTTCATAACACAGTAGAACGATACACGTTACCAAAAACCTTTTGCAGAAGAGCATTGGCATTCAACAGTAGAATATGCAATGTCACTGCATCTAGCACTGCAATGCAATATGACATTCTTAAGGTTTAAGCACCTGTAGTCTCCTACAGTATCCAAACAGTTAAACCAAATTCCGTGTAATACCTACTTCAAGGATATTTATTTTGCTTTCAGCATTTCAAAACCACTAACTCAACAGCAAAATTTAGTGATTCTTATTCTTAATATGTTATTTTGCAAAGGAAATGAGTAATGTCCACAGCTATGTGTACACCTTAAAAGGTACCTTTAAATACCATATAGTAAGTAGATGGTATATTTTAAGTGCTATTTAGATAAGCAGATAGAGAAATTAGTTTCTTACACAGATGAACATAGACAGCAACTGCAGGAAACATTTAAGTTCTGGAAGATCACAATAATCTGCCTCTGACAGTGCCAACTACAGCAGCTACAGAATAGCAGAAAACAGATACTCATTAAAATGTGACTGTTACAGTCTAGAGAACATTTTGTGTGTAGCTACCAAATTCTAAGTTATGCTTTTGAAAAATGCTCCTTTAGAATAACACAAAGGTGGTTCTTCCTGCTTCTTCCTTCAAGATTAGCATCTGAGTCAGTGCATCTGCATGTGGTGCAGGAGTGTGAGCTGCTTTTTTTTTTTATTTCCTTCACATGCTTAATAATGAGTTTTTAAAGAATAAAGTGACCTACTAGCATCAAACTTTACCTTTTCCACTTAAGACTGTGGATGAATCTTAAGGCAAGAGGAAGCCTGAGGAATCTATCTTACAGTGTTTTGAAAGAGACAGAAGAAATCTGAAGCCTACATACTTAAGGCATGAGTCTGTCTAGGATTAGCACTTAAAGCCAAGACTTGGTTTGGCTACTGTTTGAAAGGATGGTTGAGAATTTAAATTGAGAAAGTCAACTAATCTAAGGAACTATCCAGACAAATGCAGATCCTAGATTGTCGTAAGATGCTGTTACTTCAGTTGTACTAGAGACGTCTTAGTATAGCCTCCAAAGCCGTTTTGAACATCAACTGGCGGTCTCTCTCATTATAGTCTTCCTGTTTCTATGCACAACTTCATGGAAAACAGATGAATTCCGTACTGCATAAAAGCTTTACTAAAAGTCAACATGGTATGCTAATTTACCATTTTAAGTCATTTTGCCTTATGTTGAACAGATCTCATCTCAGAAATCTTCAGAATCAGTAATTCTGTTCCTACATTTTGCAACAAGACTTTATATAAAAAGATTCTGATTTGCAAGTGACTAAGGATCTGCATTTAAGTTTTATTTAATGGCAAATGCCACAAGGACATCTTCCATCAAATAGAAACATAGTTAATTTGGAAGACTTAAGTAATAAGTAACTAGTATTAAGTATGAGAGATGTTGACTCCATTAATTTAGTTGTACATTAGGATCATGAAACAAGTACGGTTGTTTAATCTTCTTCTAAGTGATTTGGTAAGTTATTTTATCAAAATAGGTCTCCAGAATACTGAAGATTAAAAAAAAAAAGTCATACCATAGCAAATCCAACATCTGCCTTCTTCAGAGCTGGACCATCGTTGGTACCATCACCAGTTACTGCTACAACTTGCCTCTGTTCAAAGACAGTGCTGTCAATTATACCTAAAATAAAATGACATCTTGTATTATAGTTCAAAATTGACAACACAGCAGAGATTAAACCTGAAACAGAAACCTAGTTTTTGTCTTTCTCAGAGTCATTAAAAAAAAAACCAAACCACAACAGATAGTTCTAGTTGGCTCCACTCCTCAAGCAGAAAAAAGAAAAATAATAAAAAAATCAGCTGGCAAATGAAGACACCCTCATCGGCATTTCCCACTGCTCAGTCCTAGATTTTTTCCTAGAACGAGAAACAAAATAAATCTAGTTTTACTTAGAAGCTCAGATAGTTTTTACTTACCTTTTACTAGAGTGTGTTTGTCAGTGGGAGAAGATCTTGCAAGAACACGAAGCTTTGGCCAAATTTTATCTATTCGCTCTTGCTCTATCTGCAAAAAGAGCATTGGTTATGTTTTACAGTTAGTTAGGAGACTTAGAATATCTGCTGATCTACATCACACAGTCAGTATGCTTACCTCTCCTTTCTCATTGCGTATTCTCCTGTTAAAGTCTTTGCCCTCTAAACACAAGAAGTCTTCACCAGGATTCAGAATACCACATTTTAACGCAATAGCACGAGCAGTGTTAATGTTATCGCCAGTGACCATACGTACAGTTATGCCTGCACGCTGACATTTTTTTATTGCATCAGGTACCTGTAAGCAAAAAAAAAACAAACACCCATAGGCTCAGAGACCGTACATTAGCTGAATAAATCCAAACATGTGATTGGAATGTTTTTGGCTCAATCCAGGATAATTCTTATTTTTAAATGAAGATTTTGTTATGGAACACTTTCAAAAAATTAAGTAGCTTACCACAACTCTTTTCCTAAAAACACACAAATGGCAATTCTGGCAAAGGGACTTTGTTGTTATGTCATATTCCCTCCTCACTCCCCCTTCATTTTTCAAATACTGCAGTATTGAAAAATATCACAAAAATCCTCATGACATTAGGCTGTAGTATTCAAAAGTACTGAGTACCGGCTTTGCATTTATGATTATGTGAAATAAACTACAGCTCACACTCCACTACTTCACCCATGACTTTTAGTGTGAAGTGATGATAGTGCAGATCAGACTGGAGTTCTACTTACATGCGGCATAAAAGCTTTCACTATTGAAAAATACTGCCCTCCTTAGACCTCATCCACAAGCTAGACTCCTTACCTCAGTTCTCAAGTGACAAATCCTTCTACCCTTCTCTCCATCATTCCCCATGAAAAGCTGGCAACAATGGCTAATACTATCCCAAACAACACTCCTAATATTCCAAGTGGTAAAAAAAATTACAAGTTGTTCCATCTACTGAGATCCTGTGCAGTAAGCGCCTTAAGTCATTAGTTTGTACAGAGCTTCAGTAACACAGCATAAGTGACATTAAGAAGTTTTAATCTGCTTTTATAGCTCCATTAACTTTCCTCTCAAGAAATTAGATTTTCATTTATCAACTATGATTAAGGCATACAATAGCCAATTCAGTTTCTTGTACTCTCTACATGACGAACAACATGAATCAAGAACCATTCTAACAATCACTGCAGTTTAGTCAGTGACCCTACCTCAGGTCTCACAGGATCTTCAATCCCAACAACAGCAATGCACGTCAGACCAGTAACAATATCATTTTCATTGTCCCATTCCGGCTCAGGTTCCCCTGCTGGGAAGTCTCTGAATGCCAGGCAGATGGTTCTGAGTCCTTCAGAAGCCATTGGCTCAATTACGGTTTTCACGATATCATCGCGGTCCCTAGGTCTAAATACCTTTGGTTCTCCATTAGCACTCAGTATTTTGAAGCACCTGAAAAGGAATGTTTAAATTTAGAGTTATTTAAATTTTAACCGGAAGTTCAGCCTATTCAATGACTTATTAGTTAAATCCAGTAAGTTTCCGCAAGCTTTATTTTCACTAGACTCACACACAAAAAAAAAACCCAAAAAGCTAGCAGAATCTCTAAGGTAATCTTCTCCATATGCACTCAATCGCTTTCCAATTGGAAAGTTAACTGAGCCGCTCATCCTAACATAAAATAACACCCAACGAATTTAGGACACAAACACCAGTTGCCTCCCAGAAATATCCGTTTCTCCATTGTATTTAACTGACTGGTGCCTGCACTGGTTGAGTCAGTCAATCCAGTTTGAAGTTCAACAAAATAATCCCACCTTGTTAACAGTTTTACAAGTCTCCAAAGTACCATATGCTTCCAGAACATGCATGTGGTGCTTAAACAGCTGTAAGCACTAAACTTAGAACACTAAAAGCAAACTCTGGTATCACTATCCTTAGGAGTAGTAAGGCTTGCCTGCTCCCTCCCCTCCGACTAAGTGCAGGGAATTCAAAGAGCATCTGGCATCTTAATGTGAAGTATTAAATTAAAACCAAATACTTAAATCAGATTTAAACATTTGAATACGAGACTAGATGCAACACTGTCTACTCTAGCATTTCAATATACACACTTTTAGTTATGTTTCTTCATACCAAAGATGCCACTGCTTTCACAGACAGCATACATATTTTACCAATATTGATGCCATGAAATATAACACTACCAAATATTTTGAAAAATAAATTTAGTCTTGTTCATCCGCATCCTTAGCAAAGTTTGTCATTAAGCAACACCACAAGCATTTGTTTTATAAATTAGTACTAATGTGGCACTGAAAAAAAAAGTAATAATATGTTCCTTTTTTTTTTTAATATCAAGTTCAAATGAGGCAGATCTGCTAAGATGACTCTGTTACATCTAAATGTTTAGTCCAAGGGTTTAGGGAATTACCAGGTGCAATATATATGAAAAAGTTTCCGCCTCAGGCAGGAAATGAAAATGAAGCAGTCCCTTAAAACTTCATAGTATTCATAACTGAAATTTGAAGTCTAGCTGAATTTCCTAATTTTGGTTATCTATTCAGTGTCAGCATTCATTTGGTTATCTTAGTGTCAGCAACCACTAAGGATATCTTGTGTCATCTGCAATCACAGGGCTTGTGATAAATTCAAAGCATTCCAAGATGACTAATTGGAGGCCAATAACCTTATATAAAGGTTTCATTGAAACTTGCTTCAAATATTTGTCTTAATGGTAAGGAAAGAAGAATAAAATTGTTCTGCTTGAAAAAGTTTGCTGCATGTCTTCTACACTTATTAGTGACTCATTTGTATCTTGTAAATATTTATGTTTAAGCTTTCACTGCTCAAGAATAATCATATGCGTTTTATTAAAGAATGAGCAGCTCAACTGACAAACCAGGTTACATGCTCTGAGACTAATTTCTGGCACTGCAAAGGTAGCGGGTAAAGCAAGTGGTTTATGATGCTAAGACTTTTTCTTAGTTGGTGCAAACTGAAACAGTTTTGGAATTACAGCTATTACAATAGTATCTGAATCAGTCTAGGTTTTCTTGTTCTTTGCCAAAAGCCCTTATTTATTTTCTTATCTTAGTTATGAAGCCAAGTGGACCACATGAGTCTGGGCTGAATGATTTCTGGCAACTTCTGCAGTTCAATTGCTCGATAAGATAATAAGGTACAAAATACCTCTGAAGGTAGAAGTAATGCAAATATAGGCATACTTACTCACTGATGAGACTTGGCCTAAAGTCTAGCTATGAAAAAATTCACATCTAAATCGAAGTTTGTATCAAAAGTAACAGTGTAACCTTTTGATTATCAGCACTAAGGTGAAGAGAAGGAAGTTTTCATCTTTTTTTCCTTTGGTGCATTAGTACTTTCCTAGATTATGATTTGGGGGGCTAGCAGCAAGCAAAATGTAAATTGAACTGATGAACATAGTCTATGCATTACTCAGACTAGAATTAATCTGAACCACAACCAGACTGCCTACAAATGCTGTTCCTAGAGAACGTGATGCATACATGCTTGACTTCTCTCCTCACCTAGTTAGGTGTAACCACAGCCTTCTTCACACCTAAAGATTTGTCCCAGTGGTGACTAATCTCTCACTAATAGTCTAATCTCATTCTAATAAATCCTCTATAGATGGGCAGATGGATAAGGAAGCAATTTGCTTTGTCACATTAAAAACCCTCAAGTTTCTCTATTGGCCAAATTCAACCTCCTGTTAAAGCGATCAACTTGGACACCAACTTGCACAGTCTTTTGAAGCTAAAGTAATCACTTCAAAAGCACAAGTGCTGCCTGGAATTTAGGCATATCAGCTGTTGGGACTTTACTGGCAGATGGGTGAGCATTTTGACCAACCACACCTAAAACTAAAATAGTTTAACTAGAGAATAGATCAATTCATAGATGCTTTCCTGTATCAGAGCAGATAGCTCTGCTGTTAAAGTTAAAAGTTAAATTTAATTCGTTAAGTTAAAATTAATCATGACCAGCTCTTTTTTGGGGGGTGGGGCTGGGGTGTGAGAATTAAAGTAACTGAAATGCTAATTGCCCATTTTACCTTAGAAAGTTAAACAATCAAGGGAGATAAGCTGGGAAGCTGGCTGCAATCACAAGATTATAGGACTGCTGCACTTGTTTGTGAATAGGGTGACAGAAATATTTTGCAGACTATGGGCACAATATTGTTTAGCACTTCAGTCTCCTCACCTATCACAACATTTAACCAAATTTAAGTGCTGAGTTACAATAGTAGTTGTTCTTACTTTTTAAGAACTATCTCAGAGGCACCTTTACTGAATATCCGGAAACTGCCATCAGAGTTTTTTAACACAGTACTCATAGATTTTCTAACAGAGTTGAAGGTGTACACTTTGTACAAATCCTCTTCTGGTATCTCATTTCTTACATCCTGATAATCACGTTTTAAATCCAAGAGCAATCCCAGCAAGGCACATTCAGTTTTATTTCCAACATGACGTGGTAGGCCACCTTCTTTTTCAGGAGGCTGCAAGAAGAACAAGAACCTTCACTGATTAGGAGGTTAACTTATGAACCACTGAAGCATAGCATGTAGAAAACAAAGAAGCTAAGGCGAAGCTTAGCTCTGGGATGGGGATGTTTCACTTTCGCAATGATTACCCTATATATTCCTATGAGTCATGAGCCAAAGTCATATGGCTGACTTTTGAAAGTGACAACTTCTGTACCTGTTTAGGATCTTTCAGTCCCTTTCTCAGACTCAAAAATCACCCATTAAGTTTATATCAAATCTCAACATGACCTTTCTAAAAGGCATTTTCCGTTGCTTGAAATACCTATCTGATCAATTGAGTGCAGTCCCTGAATAATTATTTTGCATTTTAAAGATACAGATAAGTAAACTGATTTAAGCAAACTAAATAGCATTACTTCTGCAAAATTAAAAGTATCCTCTCCCGTAATAACTCTTCCTCAATAACTTACACTATGATCATATCACCTGTTAGCCTTCTACTGAACAAACTAAGTCTTTAAGCTTCTTAAGTCTCACTACAAGTTCCATTTTCCAGGCCATGGCCTATTTATCTGGAAAGAGTTCAGAAACAAGTTTCCAACCCTTTAATACCAGAACAAGTTTCTTATCGCAGCAGTGTGGAGTATGCACATACTAGTGCCAAAGGACTATTTCTCTCAAGATAGTTCCAAGCTTGTATAGCTATAATGTTGCAGTGGAGTTTGTAGCAAAAAAGGTAGAAGCACTTACTCAGCCTGACGCTGCTAGAGCTGAACTATATTAATCATAAGTCAGTGATCCATTATCATCGTTCAGAGCTGCAAGATCTTGGATTTGGCTGTACTGAGTACTCATACTTTAAAAATGTCCGCTTTAATGTGCATTTTAAGAAGTCCAATTCTGGGCTTCCCAGTACAAGAGACATGGACATCCAGGAGCAAGTCCAGCCACAGGCCACAAAGATGATAAAGGGACTGGAGCACCTGACATGTGAGGAGAGGCTGAGAGAGCTGGCACTGCTCAGCCTGGAGCAGAGAAGGCTCTAGGGGAGAAATCAGTATGTATTAAACGCCTGAATGGGGCAGGCAGGTGGAGCAATGGTAAAGACCGCCAAGTCAGGCTTCTTAACGGTGCTCAGTGAGAGGACAATAGGCAGAGTACAAACTGAAACTCTTGTAATGCCATTTGAACACATGGAAGCACCTTTTTACTCTAAGGGTGGTCAAATACTTGACCAGGTTGCCCAGAGGTTGCAGAGTTTCCATCTCTTGAGATTCTTAGCCCTGAGCAATGTACTCTGACTGACCCTGCTTTGAGCAGGAGAGTTGAGCCAGAGGATCTCAAGAGGTCCCTTTCAGCCCTCTGTGATTCTGTAAAACAGACTAACTTTGCACTGAATGTAATTTGATGAAAATCATAGCAGTAAAGGACCTGCTCAGTTTACATGCAGCTACTCTTTTTATTTTTATAAAAGATCTTTAGAAAATAGACGGTGAAACTCCTCCATGCTCATTAGTAGTATTTCAGTCATGTTACAGAGAAATCAGTGCTACTGATCTTCATATGTCATCTCAAATACTGCTATTGAGGAAATTCTTGCAGACGTACCATCTTTATTGGCTGAAAAGTAGCTTTTGGACTGGGGTATTACTGCTATTCCTGTACAAAGCATTCAAAATGGAGGCTTCTACTAAATCTTAAAGTGCTATTTTATTTATTTTTAAAAGCTAAATCTTAATTATTATTTTTCCTGCCTTAAAAAATATAAGTTATGCAACACATTGGAACAACTACAGCAAGAAAGTTGTGTTAGGAGTTACAGAAAATGATGCACACAAAAGAGCTAAATAGTCCAGTATTTAATATTTGTAACAGTCCGTTTTTCTCATAATTTTGAAATATTTTAGAAGTCTCAAACAAGTATTAGCAAGGACGTTAGAATTCTAAAGCCTATAGACTCATATAACAGCATTTGGAATAAAAATCCATCAAAATCCTCATCTGTACTTGCATTTTCTCATTACATTCTAGCTCGTTACGCTACTCTTACACATTTACTTTGAAGTAGCACTCAAATAGAGCGAAGATGCTCTTCAAGTAAGGTAAACAGCAACACTTAGAAACAAATTCAGACACAACTGTGAACTTAAAGTTATCTTCTTGAGACTGTATCTTTAAATTATCAGTTCAAAACCTAAATGATCAGTTCTAACTGAAGTAAGCTATTTTCAGTTTAGCCTCAAATGAATGGTTGAGCAATTTACAGCAGGTACAAAACACCTTACACTGCATTTTGCCACACACTTACACTTAACTGCCTACCATGTGGACACCAGACCATTTGCAGCTTTTGAGGAAGTTGTTGAGTTACCTTCATTAGAATGAAGAAATCCACCTACCAGTATTTTGGACGTATAAGCACAATTAACAGAAATTCCTGTCACAAGGTAAGCCATAGTTTTCTCTGGAATAGCTTCTGGCTCTGGAATTTTTTTATAATGTTTTTCATTGATGTAGGCTTGGACCACTGTCATTCTGTTCATGGTCAATGTTCCCGTTTTATCTGAGCAAATAGCTGTTGCATTGCCCATTGTTTCGCACGCATCCAGGTGTCTCACCAAGTTATTATCTTTCATCATTTTCTAAGGAAATAAAAGCAGTCAACAGTTATCCATGACCATTACTTCACATTTCACAAATTCTCACTTAAGGTGTCCAGTCTTAGACAGCAGTTTCAGAAGACACTCAGCATGTAACACATGGCATCTTACACAGGAAGAATTTGTAGCTGCCACATTCTGTAAGGATTCCTTTAAGTCTATTGTGCCACAGTAAACTATTTTTTTTTTTGAGTTTCATAACTACATTCTTCATCTCCTGTATCTACATATCACACTGACTACTGGTACTGTTGAGACTGTTACAAGTAAATAGCTTATGATGGTATGTACAAATAGGAGAGGTACAGACTGAACTCTACCAGATACAACATTTTAAAAAGCCTTTCTGCTTACAGGAAAGATCAAGTAAGCTATCTTACAGACTCATCTGAACATCAGATGGTATATATTTCAAAGATCCTAGAATGAGATTTAAAAATCAAATACAAACTGGGATCCTAATGTTTCAGCTAAGAGAGTGAGGACTACACGAATTTCGTAAGTCAAGCATAGCTTTAAATTCTTTAACAGGTTTGGATAGTATTTTAACCTCGATGAGACAGAGTAAGTGCAAATGATACAATACTAAGGCTATTACTAGTTAGTGCTGTAAGTTATTAAGTTTTACAACACAGCCTAAACAGCCATTGTCTTTACAATTAAGATTTTCAGATCAATAACCAGTCCCAGCATGCTGAAGCAATAGGAAAATTAAGAGAACAAAGAGCATGAGTTAAAAAAAAACAAACATGCTGTATAATATATAAAAAGCTATATGTTCTACAATATTCAGTCCTCAACAAGAATTGGTCTGGAAACTTTTGTATTAGTTGCTTAACACATCAGTTAGGCAGAAGTTCAGGTTTACAGAGGAGTTTGTTATTTACAAACTCTAACACATCTATTTGTTATAAGCAAATGCTACAGTGTTATATGCTAAACCCATTCATTTTCAGTTGGTGACAATAGGCCATCACTGCTCACTGTTCATGTCAGTGTACATTCAGAGATTAAAGAAAAATACCACAGCGGATCTCTTATGCAGTTCAGGGAAACAAGAAAAGCTTCTCCTCAGTCTGTTATGTATATCTTATGCAGCATATCTCAACTGAGACTTTACAGCTGATGAACACACCCACCTGCCTTTAAAATCTGTTCCCCATCTATCTGCTTACCTTAACAGAGTAAGCCAGAGATATAGTGACTGCAAGTGGAAGACCTTCTGGTACTGCCACCACCAAGACTGTAACTCCAATAATGAAGAACTTCACAAAATACTGAATATAAATTGGTGTACATTCAGCAAGCCAAGGTCTCTTCTGAACCCAGAAGGTATCAATTACAAAATATAACACAAGGATAATGACTGTGATTGCAGACATCAACAAACCTTGTTAAAAAGAGAACAAACAGTTTTCAGAAATTATCTCAAATATTTAACAATACAGACTGTGGATAAGTCAAATGCAAATACTTCTGCCTTTACAGAAGTTAGTTTATAACTAAAAATTTTAAACAGGCAAGTCAGGAAAAATTGAGGTAGTTCTCAAAGGGGTTCCGACTTCCAATGAAACTATTTCCCCATGCATTTCAGCTAGAAACTTCTAAAATCTTTTTTCCTTCCCATTTAATTGAAAAGTGTAGATCTAATTATGAACAGGAGAGACCAATACGTAAAGTCAATTGACTAAGCAGAATAAGAACTGAAATAATTCAGCAGGACTTCAGCGATTGTACTGCTGACTTATTCAGTAGAGAAGGCTGCTGACAGTCTGTACCCTGCTTGCTGCCAAAGGTGGGATTAAATATGGCAGCTTAGCGCAGTGTTCACTGAACTGGGAGTAACTGGGAAGACAAATCAGAACTGCTGTTGGCAAGCTGAGCAGCACATTTAAGACACCACAGTGAAGGAAAATGGACCTGGCTGTAATAAAGAAACAGAAGACAGATGCTTCAGTGTGTGCACTGTCCCAAAGAAGCAGGACAGAAAAAAGCATGCACAAAGTAGATGAGCATTAAGGGTGTGTGAGGAATTACAATGGGTCAAAAGATACATAAAGGAGAAGAGCTCTTATGCATGAAAGATGTGAAAATTGTTTGAGAGGAACAGTATTTTAGACTAAACATATCATGGAAGCTTTATTCAACATTTGTTAGTACAAGTTTCTCTGAAAAAATTAAAATTTCTGTACAGAATACTAAAAGGGAAAAGTTTAATTGCTTTGTCCTCACACCATTATTGTCTTATGACATCAATGCTTAAAGTCAGCCCTTTTGAGCTGTGGGCTGGGCTACAAGACTTGTACAAGTTACTTTTTAGCCTAAATCTTTCAACAATTCTACATGGATCAAAATAAATCCTGAAATATTTGAATTAAACATCTACACTGAACTTCATTGTTGTTTTAGTCTTCTTTCAAGAAGTAACAGTTTACCAAATGTTTAGACAAGATAGCTGAATATTAGCTGATAGAACAGAAATAGAATGTAAAGGAGAGTAGAAAGTCAAAACAAATGTTACATATCATCAAGGCATATGTTAAGTAGAAATTCCTAAGCCTCTGGAATTATCAAGAGAAAACCTGGTCGACCGTACCACATTTTCCAGACTTCACTCAATTTATAGTTCTCTAAGTGCATCACTAAATGCCATATCTTATCTAAAAACATGTTTCATAACAGTTGTCCAATGTTAAAAAGCTGGAATTTTCTCTCCCAGAAGCTGACACTAAAGCCTGTATCTATTTAAATAAAAAAAAAAAGAAAACCCACAGAAAAAACAAGCCACACACGACAGTCTGAGAAGCCATCAGAACACTCAGGCACAACAGCATACTTGCATGCATTGGAATTTTGCACTTACAGTAATCCAACCTGTCATGGCTAGCTACTTAAGTCATCCCCTCACAAACTATGCATGTTCCAACTTTATTCAAACGTGTGACATCGACACGAGGAGGGTACTGATATACCATACCTGCTTTGCCAATTTGAACTGCAAGCTTTGTAAGTTTGCCTTGAAGAACTGACTTTTCTTTCTTTGGCAAATTTGCTCTCTTCTTGTCTTTCTCATCTCCATCTCCACCATCCTCACTCTTCAGTGGCTGCATCTCCATGGCTGCACCATCCTGAGCTTTAGCTAGAAGTTAAGACCAAATCAACTTTAGCCATTGAGGATTTCCCCAAATCAAGGATACTTACAAAGCTTAGTAACACCAGGCTGTACTAAACACCAGTATTGCATAGTACCTTGCATCCAGAGATGCCATACTATACATGAACACTTAAACAAGTACAGTGGGTGTAGGTACCCAGGTCTTGGCAGCAAGCGACAAGCCCATGGACAAGACCATGGTGGGGCAGGTTGTCTCCCTGTAGCCCACTGAAGACCACAGTGGAACAGATATTCATACTGCAGCCCATGGAGAAGCCGATAACACAGCAGGCAGATCTGCCTTGAAGGAAGCTGCAGCCTGTGAAGGAGCAGGCTCCTGCCAGCAGCTGTGGCCCGTGGGAGACCCACTTCTATTCCTGAAGGACTGTACCCTGTGGGAAGGGCCCACATTGGAGAAGTTCATGAATGGCTGTACCCCATGCAAGGACCCCATGATGGCGCAGAGAAAGCGCATGAGGATGAAGGAGCAGCAGACACAGGTGTTATGAAATGACCAAAACACCCTATTCCCTATCCCCCTGCACTCCTCAGAGGGAGGAGATAGATCAGTTGGGAGTGAAGTTAAGTATGGAAGGAAGTGGGAATAGGGAGAAAGTGTTATTGGTTGTTTTTGTTTCTCATCATTCTACTCTATTTTTCAATTGGCAATAAACTAATCTTTCCTCTAAGTTGAGTCTGTTTTGCCCGTGAAGATAACTACTAAGTGATCTCCCAATCCTTATCTTAACCTACAAGCTTTTCATCCATTTTCTCCCCAATCCTGCTGAGGTGGAGTGAGAGAGCAGCAGGGTGGTCATCTGGCAGTATCTAGCTATATAGAGACTACCAGGTTCATTTAAGTATTTGTTTTAGACAGATTCACTAATGCTATCTTTAGCACAAACACTTTGGATCTCAGTATTCAATACACATTTTCATAAGAAAGTATGTCTTCATTACATACAGTCTCAGAAAATAGGGACTTACAAGAAAGAATCAGAGAATCAGTATTTACCTTTGTTACGATTTTCAACAGCTCCATCTTGCTTTTTACCTGTTGGAGAGGGGAACAAGTTGTGTTTTAAATTGGCTGTACAGAGTCCATTTCAGTGTTTATGTTTATATATAAATGCATGCATTACCATATGCTGAAACAAGCAACTGCATTTTTAAAAAAGTGTAGAACAAACTGGAGACAGAGCACTGACATAACTGAGGCTTTAAAAGTATAAGTCAACTTACAAAAACAGCTCACATATAAGTTTTTTGGACTTTACTTTTCCCATATAAGATTGCTGCAGTCTTATGCTGCCATAGTTAAGTTTGCACAAATCACTGATACAGACATTTATTACTTGTGAGGAAAGCTTTTAAAAGGCTTGCCTAAATACTTTTCTAGGAAAGAAATTTGT
This sequence comes from Tauraco erythrolophus, assembly GCF_009769465.1. Lineage (NCBI taxonomy): Eukaryota > Metazoa > Chordata > Aves > Musophagiformes > Musophagidae > Tauraco > Tauraco erythrolophus. Next base: position 51,285,107 of record NC_141468.1, read on the forward strand.
GACATTAAAGTGATCCTGGTGGTCTCAGTCTTGCTCTCTGTTCTTGCAACACTTGGCAACTGTACTACTGTAAATGAACTGTAGCATGTCACTTCCAGAATCAGTGCTTTTGTACAACATTGTAGAAGCTACTCTAGTATAAAACATTTATAAATCCACATCAAAGCTTAATGGAGGCGTAGCGCTGGATTACTGGATCTATGCTAACCCTATTTACACAAGCATGAACATAATCTGTTGGCAACATACCAATGTTAGACAAGCAAGAGAATAGTTCAAGTTCATAATAAAATATCGCTCCTACTTCTGTTCAGAAACAAAGTTCAATAAGACATCACAAAGGACAGTGAAATGATGAAAGAAATTAATGAGTGAAACATTAAAGGTAACTAGAAGACCGATACATCACGTTTAGCTTATTGAAGTGCAGGGGGCACACTACATTTTTTGTTTGGGTTTTTAGGTAAAAAGGTTTAGATACTACCTTGGCAAGTGATAAACTTTTCTGCTAAGTAGAGAAAGCAAGGGTTATAGGTACTATTTGCAATAACCTGAAATGAAAGCACAGAATTGAGGAACTTAGAACAAAACCCGGATTTTTTCAATAGCACTGGTAATTCATTAAGTCTCCGGCCTTAGGTTATGTAGTCTGAAATGCATGAGAGTACTCAGATAGAAGAAAATCAAATTATCAGGCAGCCTGTCTTGCATGACATTTAATAACTCTGCTACATTATTACTGCAGTCTGATTTCTTTATGCAGGATTTCCCCCTGAGCATCCTCAGAATAGCTGAGGAGAAAAAAAAAGAGCATGTTCACCTTCTCCAGAAGATGCCACTTCAGACTTCTTAAGAACCCATCATTGTCTCCTAATTTAGTATTTGTTATTTCCTAGTTCCTCCTTCCCTCTTAGGAAAGTTCTACACTTGAGTTACTTCTAACTCCTTGTACATGTTTGCTTTCACTCTGAACCAAGCCATACACAGACAACTAAAAATAGCTACTTTAATCTCCTTAACAGTCACAGAGAAGCTAATTTAGTTTAACCTGAGTTTTACCAAGGAGAATCTTATCAGGCACCTAATTAAGGGAAAGAGGAAGTTGTCTAATCTTGGGAGACAAAGAACCCGCAAGTGTTCAGGCCCTAGAATACACTGAAACACTACTTTTCAAAAAGACTTCTGCTTATAGATTAATAAACACTGGCAGAATATTAATAAAAGCTATAAGCTTCTCCATATCTCCTGGAACAGCTGGTACCATTGCTTGCTTCCTTTTCCTCCCTCTGTAAGGGAAAGAGCAAAGGATAATAACTGTTCCATACTAATCCCTGGAAGTGTTGTAGGTCAACTTCCAGTCTTTACCACCACGCTTGAGCTTGAAACTAAATTTTGAACTTTCAATTCTTCTTCTAACTTACTTCTGAAGAAATTCACTAATAAAGTTTCAAGAAGGGTCAGAATTATAAAGTATTTGTGGATTTGGACAAGACAAAAAGCACAGTTCAATCTCAATTCCTGCACAGAGCACACATTTCAACAATTGCCTCCTTAGTTTGAAGGCCACTGATATTCCTCAGGACATTTCTGTATGGCTTTCCATTACTGTTTCATATTCCTCTGATGAAAAAGTGTATCTTTCTGCCAAGGATCCTCAGACTCAGTCCCATCCAGTAGACCTCACAACAGTTTCTAGAAAGATTTTTGCTGTGGCGAGGCTCAGTCATTAACATGCCTTAGAATCACAGAATCCATGATGCCTTGAGAGCTATTATTAAAACATTACTAGTTAACATTTCTAAACGCTGATTCTTAAGATGAAGGCTATGGCTTAGATAAGTGACCTTACAATTCCAGCTACTGAGCAAGTCCTTCAGAATATGGAAGATAGCCCATTTCACACTTCACAGAAAGGCCCCAAAATGCTCTGGGGTAACAAGACCCTCATTGCTCCAAAAATAAAGTTTACAGAGAAATGCCACTAGGGATTTGCCTTGTGTATATCTCTGAGCATTCAAAGTTTTAACTCTGGAAGAAAAGGAGTGGCAGAAGCAGCTGTCTGCTCATCTTTATCAAAATCAGCCTTACTATGCTCAAGATATCCACAAACTCAGCAGTATCAATGATACAAGCTTTTCCCCTTCAAGCATCATAGAAGAACTCCCTATAAAGGACACCTTCTATCTGTCAAAGGCAGAACTAGATACTTACTAGGTTGAGTTATCGGTAATAACCTGTTTGCCATAAATAAATACTACTAGACATGAAAGTACTTTGCAGTTACACAAGATGGCAGTTTTAACAATTTATACATGGTATGGCCGGTTATGAGTTGTAAACTGTACAACCTCTAATTGATCAAGGAGATCTGAAGTTTAATTAAAAATCCACATGACAAGAGTCATTAGTAGTGGTGTACTCTCAGGTCACTGGACCTAAGGTTTTTCCCCTGTGAAACCTACTGAAACTATGAGGTTTAAAAAAAGATTTCTGGCTTCCTATGACAAGAACATGTTTTTATCCAGTAACATTCATGAGTTCATCCCTCCCTCCCCAGGGATTTCAGTTTATGCCTACTTTTCTTATCCTTCTTCTCTTTTTCCTTCTCCTTCTCCTCTTCATCTCCTCCAGCCCCAAGTAAGGTAAAGATGATTCCAGTTTGAGAGTTCACACCCACAGCAGTAACTACCATTCTTCCAGAGCCTTCCATCACATGTGTACCTGAAAGATTGAATCAGGTTTTCCACTGAGACTTGAGTAGTTATATGGCAGAGCACAAAGGAAATGAGTTGTCAAATGTCATGTTGACGAAACCATAAGATGAGTATATATACCACTGTGCTCCCCTAGAGCTTTCATTGCCAAAACTATCTCAAAAATAAAACCATAAGCAACTACACAAAGCGTTTGTCAGTTTTAAGAGCCTGCTCACTTTGAAAAGGTTTTGTACTAGTTGTACTGTTTTTTAGAGTTTTCAGAAGTCGGCCTAGATAAGGTCCAGTTTGCCAGATTTTAACTTCAAAATTTTAAATCACCAGTTTACCCCCAGAACAAACCACTTTAAGAATTGTCAAACGTTACACACCTGACAGCAGCATAGGATCTCTGTCCAGAGATTTCTTAACGTGATCAGATTCTCCAGTCAGTGAGCTTTCATCAATTTTGAGGTCATTTCCTTGAATGAGTACACCATCAGCCGGTAAAAGATCACCTACGAGAGATCACTGGGTATGTTGACTGCAGTTCCTTTTTTAAAAATAAAAGAAAGTTCAACTTTAAAAATATGTTTACCATATTTCACTTGTGCAATATCTCCAACAATTATGTCAGCTACTGGTATTTGGATGACTTGGCCACCTCTGATGACTGTGAATTTCTGTTCTTGTTCAATACGGCTCTGCAATCCCCGAAACTGTTTCTCTTTACTCCAGTCATTGAAAGCTGTTACTAATACCACACAAACTACAGATAGGAGGATTGCTGCTCCTTCAATCCAACCTGCTTCAGATTCCTCCTCTTCTTCACCAACATTTACTGATCCACATACTGTAGAAAACAGGTTTTGGGTTTAAGAAAGTTCACACAGATAGTTATTTCAACAACAAAAAGTTTTGCCAAACAGAAGAAACCTTCTCATAGTTGCTAAACGTTTTCTGTGCTAGCCTTCTTTGCAATTTTACATTTATTTTCAGGAACGGTAACACACAAAGAAGATAAAGAACCTGAAAGCTAGAGTAGCTCAAGGACGTTAAACCATCTAGAACTTACATCCCTGTCTATATCAACTTATGTTCAGATAAAAAGTTACCTGTCCTTGGTAAGCAATGGCATAAGAATGCCAGACTAGACAATTAGTTAACCACCTTCTGCTTTCTTGACAATTCTCACTTTACCTTTATCTTAACAAGCCAATTATCATTGCAAAAATTCAGATCAATGAAGGCCAGATCCCTTCATCTTCTATTTAGAAGTATAAATATAGCTTCATTTCTTGAATTAGAAAAGTTACCAGTGTCATATTGCAAATCAAGGAAAATGTAAGACTTGCTGATTCCCCAAAGAAAGCACATGACTGCAACTTATAAATTGCTTAAAAATTTGAGGCAAACCTAAAAACACACTTGCACAGAAACATGACTGGATCTAAGACAACTCTTTGTTCCTGCTGCTTGCACTTTACCTTTGGCATTATTTTGGTCAGAATCATACCAGATCATGACCAGGGAAATCTCATGTTGCCCTTTTAAGGCAAGTTGAGTTTTATAGTCTTCTCTCAGTAAAGAACAATAAGCTGCTTTTCCAATGACTTACTGACTCCCATCAGTTTTACAGTGTAGGCATGTTGGACCAGAAGAGTCGTAGTATAATACAGGTAGTTACCTACTTTTAAAAAAGTTTACTTACGTGATTCATTTCCTCCTGGAGGCTGGTAAAAAGAAAGGCCCAAGGACACTACGGCTGCAATTTCTAATATAATTAGTGTAACGTCCTGTAGTGCTTCCCATACTAACTGAAGAAATGTTTTTGGCTTTTTAGGAGGTATAAAGTTCTTCCCAAAAACTGCTTCTCTCCTTTCTATATCTGCTGGATTTCCACTTAAACCTATTTAATAATAAGACAAAGTTAGAGACACTTATTTGCATTTCACCCTCACATTAGAAGTGACTGAGGTTTCCCGTTCACGGAGTGAAGTCCCACTCCGTATTTCAGTAACAATACTGAAAAGTCGCATCTCAAATATAATTACATCAGTATTATCCTTAAATCAAAGTCACTACAGAAAACCAGCTATATTTTATAATTCGCACTTTGCCAATATAAAGCTGACAGTTTATCTACTTGCACTAAATACGACATAGCAACAGAGTAATAGTAACAGACTTACCTCTGTACAAAGTAAAGAGGTTTGCAAGACAAGATCATTAGTAGAGTTACAACTATCAAGACTGAGGGGTACCATGCAGCTTTAGCAAGACCACAGCCTGCAAAGCCAGCTCTGGTTCCCACTGCAGGAATTCTGTATTCAGAGACAACATTCTAGGATTCTACAATTAATGTAACATTTATAATGAATTTTTTAATATAATTAATAATACAAAATACTATAAATATTATACTTGTGTATTGTTTAATTATGATATAAAATACTATAAGAAGCTAGGGAAGCTCTCCAGGCATCATGTGAAGAGAGGCACTTCATGAAGCTGCTTCTGCCTGGACAACAGTTGTTTGCTCTTCTGAAGCTTCATTTTCTTTCTATCTCACAGAGAGCACTGTGCAGGGTCTGTCACCTCAGTTTTGTTACTTATCTTCTTTCTTATACAGCATACTTGTTCCAGAGTCCTCTTCTGTCTCAATTCTTTATACCATCCCTAAGGGACACTAGCAGGCAAGAGGGAGGGGCCTTCACTAAAAGGCACTGCATGCTTCAAGACTTAGTCAAGTCCTTAAAAACAAAGGAATACCAAGTATGTTCCGTGCAAGGTCATGCACTCAAGGCCTCCATAACTACACCTCCTGTGTACTTCTTCAAGGGTTTCCCACTGACTGAGCCATCATTCAGAATGTAAGCCACTGGCTCATTTTTCAAAGCAAATGTCCAGCCATGTTCCAAGCAAAGGTCTGGATACTTTAACCATATTCAACCATAACCCTAAGGTTATGATAAGCACTTGCTTAAAGACAACACTTTTCCTAGTAGCAGGTTTTTATAATAGTTAACTCAACTGCTTAGTGATAAAGGCATCGCAAACACACTAGGTAATCAATAAGAATAGCAACCATTGCAACTGGCTTTCATAATAAGGGGGGTATTTAACACCTCTAAGACATTTCCTAGAACCGTCACATGATATTTCAAGACACTTTGGGAAGACTACTGAACTGCAACGCTCAGTTTTAAATGCTAACTGAAAAGCAAAATAATACACGTACATCTTTTCAAAAGTGAAATAAATTAAACATACTCTTAGTGTATATAATAAATTAGATTTATTCTAACTCTCTTAGAATCACCCTGAGTTCACTGCTTTGGAGGTTTAACACAAAGGAGCGATTTTACTGGTTAGCCATAACACTACCCTTCTTGAAGTTGAAGCTTTGAGTTGCTTACTTTCACTCTCAACTCAAAGAGCACTGCAAGACCATTTTGCAAAACAAGTTATACAAGAGGACCTAGAGAAACAGCCTGGCCATTCCAAAAGGCTGGACCATATTGTTATTTTGCAGTAGATATAATTTCTCTCTCCCTTTTAGCATGGCAGAGTTTGAAAGACTATTTACACCATGTCGTAAGTGCCTTCACAGGCTACCAGGATGCAGAACATCACAAGTATACAGCAATGGTCTTTGAAGAACAAAAACTATTTTCCAATAAGGCTATATAAAGTCAAGCTACTACCAGAACCACTTAGTGAAGATTAGTAAATAAGCCTAGCAAAAAGCATTTATATTTTTAGTACTTGCCATTATACACCATGCACCGTCACTGAACTTGCTACATTTACGACATGCTTGATAATTTCATAGTTCACAATCTACACTCCTGAGGTTGAAACTACTGCCATTATATTGTTCATTATGTATCTTAACTGGGGTAATTTATGTTATTTGAGGTTAAGTCTGAAAATTATTAGGCAAGGGACTAGTTAAAGTTTCCTACACAAATTTCATTAGAAATCCAGAAGTTACTAGACAGTCCAAATTATGTAGACCTGTGGAAATACCAATGGTGGTCCATCTCTCCAGAACATAGGAAGGACTTTTGCTACTACAGATATGACAGACATTCATTTATGCACATTTGTATACATTTGTACACATGTAAAGGACATAAACATTAAATGCTAAGCAGTAAAGTCTGCTCAGTGTCTTTTTTTAGTAATACTGGTAAAGGACAGCTCCCATTTCTTGTTTCAAATCAGGTAGGTCTGATCCACATGTCACATGAAAAAAAGACATTGCCTTACATTGTCAACAACTCCAAAGCAACAAATGATACAACCTGAACTCATCCACTGTGTAGCATTTCGGAACTACCTGTACTTCTGCTGTGACGCCACTGGTAACTACAGGATCCAGCATTTCATACCATAAAGAAAGCTTCTGAAGAGGAAAAAGTGCCATAGGGCCTTGCAGGTCCACACACAATATTTTTGAGAGCCAGAACTGGTGTAACACAGCAGTTTCCTGCCTAGATCTTGCCTAGATTTTCTCCATCAGAAATGTCTCCCTTTCTATACTTGCAACTTGAATTTGTCAAAAGAGACTTAGTTCTGCTTTTACAAGAGCTCTCCAGTACTACCTCCAAGAAATTTACAGCAGCTTACCTGACAGAGAGAGTGGTTTTCTACAGGCTCACGTAGTGATTTACAGCCAAAATGACAACTTTGTAGAGGACACTGCTCTAACTCATCTTACTTAACCTTTTCTGAGCTAGTCTTCACATTCGATGGCTGAGGCTTTGCTGTGTTTATGAGTCACTCTCACACTTGAAAAAAAAAAATAAGATGGGACCCTTTTATCAAGCTAGTGATTGTATTTAACTGATCGCAGGACAGTACATCAAAATGTCAAATCCTTTTCAAAGGGAAAGGCCTTGATCCCACAGTCCTCAGTACAGCTGAATCAATCTGCAGCAAAGGGCATCTACCCCTTTCTAGTTTTAGTACACTGACACTCATCATTCCCATGTGTTAACCCGCTTGTAGCATTAAGGGACATAAAGTGAATCCTGTAGTATACCACGTATTTGGTGCTCAGTGCATCACGGCCGTCTACAGTCATACACCCACCGGCACTGCAGTAATAACGGACCTTAAACCTTGCAGATTACTGTAAAACAGGATTCAATTCTCAGTTCAGTTCCTGATTGTGGAAAACTACAGTCCTTTTCATTGATAAAGAAATCTGCCTTCCAATACCATGCAACAGGTCAACAGGGTAACGAGAGGTGGCTGCTCCTATCTACGAGGCGTCACACTGCTTGTACGCAGCAGTGTTTCACACACGTGCACTAAACTTTACAACTCTGTTGATGCTGAGGAACAGAAGTTCACACTCCAAGTCCTACAAATTTCTTCTTCAGCCTAAAATTGGTCTACTCCCATTCACCGGCAGGCCAGGCATGAGAGCTGGCTACTTTCAGTTTGGTAAGAGGAAGCCAGTTCCTGTCCTGGAATAATTTCAGGAGTCTAGAAATCAGGAGTCTGGCTTCAAAAGCATATCAAGTCAAAACATGCTAAATGCACATATACCCAGAGATACCTTCCGGCATTAGTCGGTTGTTCCTGATTCAGGCAGACAAAACTTGCCATAGCATTTCTGAAGAACAGAAAGCAACGGCTCTCCAGGATTAAGACAGCAGGTACTTTACTGCCACCAACATGACACCACATTGGTTAAAAGCTAAGAGTGCTTAAATGCCGAGACACCGCAATTTGCCAAAATCTTGATTTTGGTACTTCTCTATCACTATCAACAGCAGGATTTCACACTAAGTTAGAGTTAACATTGAATAAGAATATGTAAAAATATTTGTACAGGATACTACTGTTTGGATATCTTAAGCGATATGACTTGCATCTTCTTTCACAAATTAAAGCTTATAGCTTTCATTTACATTGGAAGAAAATAGTAAGAGAGGGCCAGATCTTAAGGAGAACTTCTGGAAAGTTCTCAGGAAGGAGACTTGATACATTTATTTCCTTCTTCACATTTGTACAGTCTATCTTGGAGTAATGATTCTAGACAGCAAAAGTATCAAGTAGCCACACTTCACAGAATGCCATCAAGTTCAACATAGCAAAGACTTCTTTAAAGATGCTTATTTCTAGAGAACAGGATTATGTGATCACTTTGCAAACCTTCTGCTAAAAGTGACAGTATCTCTTAGTGTCTAAAGCTGTATTGATAGTTATTTTGTATAGATCGAGTGAAAGCCACAGCAATACTATAGATTCAAAAACTAGATTCTGCTTTTAAGAATTCAATGTCGTACAAATAGAAAATACATGTCACCAGTTTTAAAAATTGTTGCATTAGGGAATATAAGAACTTGGTAGCAACACAGAAGCATTAATAAGCCCTGCATTAGACTATTAAAACCTTGTGTTCTACCAAAGCATGATATGAATTGCGAACTATAGGTCATACGAGCTATTCACAAAACTTGCACTTCCACAGTAAGAGAAACACTGCTATGTTGCCTTGCTATTTCATACGTGGATGCCTACGTCAATGAACTTTATTCCAAAGTGCAACTTCACCACTAATCTAACATCTCGCATACAGTTAGATCAATTGAAAAAAACCTCTTGCTTACTTATTACCCTTGAATACTTCTGCCTTAGAGGGGTAAGAAGCAATATTTAACTATGGTAACTGGAATACTTTTATAAACTTTGTTGTACTAAAAAAAGAAGTAGTTTGCTTGACTAAGATTCTTCCTAAATGGAATTTCCTCAATAATAGTGTTAAAATTGACTTACCTTCATTTGGTGAAGTTTTCAATTTTGTACAGATGCCATGTACATCTCCATAGCATTCCTGTATTTTATGGAGTGCATCTGTAGCTCGAAGTTCCATGAGAGAACGGAGCTCTGCAAGAGTAACTCCAAAATCTCCATGATTAGCTTCTTTTACAGCATTTTTTACACCACTATATGCAACCGAGTTGTTTGCCATATCACCCATGATGCGTGCAGTCTTTACTGTAGACAGTTTCCAGTAAGGAACAAGATTTTAACTTAAAATATTTCCAAAGGGAAAATAAATCCTTTGGGTATGAAGACAGTCAGGTGAGCAGACACATCACCCAAGTAAGAGATCCCGTCTGGAGAGATATCTTTGAGGTTGTCCCATCGTGCGTTCTGTTCCCCAAGCCAAATGGCATGTACAGTCTAGGGAAAGAATAAATATACATTCTGTTACATAACAGCTACACTGAAATACATCATAAGACAATCCTACTCTTCGTATTGAGGTTACAGAAGAGATTTTTGCTTGAGGACAATTTCTTCATATTTCCTATAATATTTTTAGTTAGCATTTGGCTGACAAGAGTGAAAAGCACAAAATGGTTGTTTCCCACCCCAAAATAACCTTGCATTATTATATTTTCTTAAATCATTAAGACAACAGCTGTTCTAATAAGTTAAAGTCTTGCATTTTGCTTGGTATATCCATAGGGTTCATCATCAAGATGAAACCTTTAAAAACATCTGGAAGCAAATCAGTTCCCAGGGAAATGGGGTTTGGAGCATTCACCACTGATGTCACATGAGGTAAGAACATGCTCAAGTTAAAATCCCAACTTTTCACTGAAGCTTTCACCTCGGAGTCTGAGACAAGCAAGGTTTTTTGTGTTCCCATGAATTCAATTGTGCAGACCTCAAGGAAAACAGTTTCAACACTAAGTTAGCCCATGCAGTAAAAACTTTTGTAGTGTAAATAGGAGTATATCTTCAGGCAGACTTAGGCCTTAACGCGTTTTCATGTCCAAACAGTTTTAGCCCCACTCCAGCCCGTTTCATCACAACTCAAGCTTCCCACAGTACCTGCATTTAAATTCTTTGAACAGAGGGGAAAATTGCACACCACCACCTTCCTACAGAAGGGATAGGGAGACTAAGAGCAGCTCTTCTGTTTGATTATCAGAGCACTGTAGCACAGAAACGAACATCTACCCACAGGATTCTTAACCTGCACAGGCACTTTACATTTCATTCCCGCTTGGCTGACACACCTTGCATGTACACATGGATCTACACAACAGTACAGCAAATGCACAAACACTTCATGCCTATATAAAGATTTGCTATGTGCAGAAGACAGAATTCTGATTGTGTAAGTGAGCTTTACTAACGTAACGGGGCGCAGTGAGCGAAAGTAGCAGTATATTCCCCAATGTAATGAAATATTGCGATTGCCAGGCTCAGATGAACAATAAGTTGGACGCTTCCAGGTCAACAAGACCCTGAGGCATCTTATGCCTAGCAAAGGCAAACAGTTACCACTGACTGCACTGCTTTACAAAGGCAAAGAGTCAAATAGCAAAGAAAAGACTTTTGGATATTGCCTTGCCAGGTTAGAGAGCTATTTGGCTGAATCACTGTGTCTATGTTGAGGTCCAAGTACAAGCACCCAATTGTCTGAAATTTAAGGTCTTAGTTCTAGGAAAGTCTCAGTTCTCTGCTCTGGAAACAAAATCAGTTTCAGCTCCTATTTTAAGCACTGGTGCCACAGTATCGTATTTGCACTGAGGACAACCACTGATGCTGAAAGATCCTGAAATGACGTCACCTGACCACAAGTGACAGTCCTGTCTCCAGCAGAACTATAGCTGCTCTTTTCTTCCTATCACAAGGAGATTCTGAGAAAAGCACTGTCTATGGTTGTTTTCTGGAGAGCAATAAAATACATAAAGCAATCAATATTCATACGCATAAAACTTCAACATCCCATAACACCGACAAGGTACCTAATTTAAAAATTAATTTTAAGTCTTCATTGTTTCCTTTGTTACTTGAAAAAAAATATTTTAACAGTTGAAGATTCCTTGACATTGGTGTTAGCCTGCACGCTAGGATGCAGTTTTGATGAATACGCATTATTCAGCTGACTGTACCATGTTCTGCTAGAATATCCTCTAAGTGAAGAAATTCATGCAAATGATACATGAAAGAGTGCTCTTCAAAGCCACACCACATCTTTACTTAATGCCCAAAAGCTGGACGCTGTTGACCAACTAGTAGCCTAGGAGGATTTATCAATTGGCATGTTATCATAAGCTATGACAACATAACAACAAGCAGATCAGGCAAGTGAGTTTGTATAACTATGGAGAAGATGCTGCAGCTGCTAATTAGGCAAAAATAGACCAAGCAGAATGCCCCACAACTAATTACATCAACCTTGACTCAATTTTAATTAGGAAAAGCTCTGCTCAAGCCACTAGCAGAAGCCCTGCACTTGAGGCCCAAATACAACCAAATCCAAGTACAGACATGAGGTCAGGAAAAGCTATAGCTCTAGTTACTGCTCACTTTGCAGTGAAAAGCTTTGAGATTGAATACAGGGCCAAGGCAAGACTTGCTTTCATGTGCAAGTACTCTTAAGAGCAATAACATTGCATAATCCTAGCTCATACCGTGCTTTGCACTCCATTTCTACCATCTCTATGCATCTAGATCCATTTTCATTAAGACATGATAGTCCGCGATTAGCTATTATTAACAGTTTATACTACTAGAAGGGGTTCTCAGATGTTTTGAAGTACCTCAGTGGTGACCTAAGGTACCAACAGACCCTTAGAGTTCACAGACAAGTTCAATAAATCTCACTACAAGTTTAAGAATTATCCTTAATGCAGTTTTGATGTCAAACTTGCAACATTCAATCACTTCCAATTACAGCAAGTTCCAACAGTCTACTTTTGTAACAAAGTGGTGATGCATAATGCAATTATAAACAGTGAAGTTCAACTACCATGAAAAAAGTGTATTTAGAAGCCACACGGATCATCTAATAATATTTATCTCTTCAACTAGTGGAATATTTTATTGGTTTTGATCAGTGTTTCAGTTCTCAACTCAATTCCAGCAGTACCCATTTCAGATATGTTATTTGAGTAACATGAGCTCTGAAGCACTATAGTTAAAAACAACTCACCTCAAACTTCCAATATGCTAACATCTCAAATTTTAAATTCAAGAAACTAAATTATCAAACTAAATTAACTACAATTATCAAACTAAAAGTCACTTACACACCATTGCTGAAGTTCCAGCTTATTTAAAGTTTCATTTAGTTGAAGTTATGTTAGTGTTCAGCTTAAGCTGCACACAAGATGATTAAGAGAAGTCTGTCTCTCATTAGGCACATGAACTTTTGGATAATCCTTTGTTTACATATCACTGAGACTAGGAGCAACTTTAAAGCTATTGTCTGTCACATTCAAGTGACTAAAAATCTTGTACTGCAGAGGCAACTTACAGTAGCAGCACATACTTTCATAGGCAGGATTCAGGCACTTTTGTAAATCTTTCTGAAAAGATCCTGGTGCTCTGTATCTGTAATAGCTTCACTGACACATCATGTCATCACAGCTGCCTATGAGGGGTACTGCATCTTAAATTCCTTACTCAAATCAAAATAATATTTATTGCTAAGTGAGTGTGCTTTGCTACCAAAGACAATAATTCAAAACCTTAACGCATTAAACAGTTTAGATAATTTTACCAGTGTTACAAGTTTGACAATCTCATGAGCCTCTCTAATTGGAATGGAAAAACGACAAGGTCTAAGCAAAAGCCTACACGTAGAGATGTTTGCCAAAGCATGAAGAGACCATAGATTACAACTCTATTTAGTGCCACCAGAACATACTGTGTTGACCAAGCCAGAAGCTATAACGTGTTTCTTAAGTGTTCTTGTAACAACTTTAAATAGAAGCCCATGCTAATCCCCAACCCTGCCCCAAAAAGCAGCTACTATTGAGGCAGCCCTGAACATTAAGTATGCTTCAAAAAGAACTCCACAAGTAGCCCTTCATAGGTGAAAGTATTTAGTAATTAGTAATACAGTATTTAGTAATTGCCTCTATTTGGAAGAAAGCTATAATCTGTGTTCTACATTCATTAAAATTAAGGCTACCTTGAAGTGATAGCTTGTAGGGGCCATGCACTGACTATCCAATGTGAACAGCAGAGTTTAAGAGTGGCATAGTTACTATTGCCCAGACATGCAGGACCTAGCATACCTTAGACCGCTATCCAAGCATTTCCTGTTATTGAATTTGCATTTAATACTTGCTTCACCAACCTACAGGATATACACTTTAATACTGATTAAGAAAATTAAATCTTAAAATACTTAAGTAAACTCATACCTCAAGAGCCAAAATCCCAGCAATTACATATCCTGTGTCATTCAATTTAATTTATACATCTGCTTGAACACTACGCATTCAGATATTAAGCATTAGCTGGTACTAGCATTTGACCTTCAACAGCACACTAAAGCTGGTTGCTGTAATATAGGAAAAGGCTTGCAAAGCGATTATCTCAGGAAAGCCTTTGTTTAATCTAATTAGTTGAATGAAGACTGGACAGATCTACATACCAAGAGGCTGCAGTGATAAAAATTGTCCCTGTATGTTTCAGTTGTCATGCCATTTTAATCTGTTTCAAAAAACAGCTTTTAAGATTCTGAAAAATGTAACATGCCTTTGCATACTTTAGTTTGAAACCCACAGCACTGGGTACGTGCCATAGCTTCAAGCCATCACATGATACTTTTCCTTAAGGGAAAGGGGAAGGGGGAGAGGGAAGCTGTCTGTAATATTATTATAATGGAAAGTAATTGTAAGTGACAAAGTGACCTGGAAATCACCCTGAAAAAGTCTGAGGTCTTCTGCTCTGAAGAGTCAGTTTACTTCCTTTAAGAGAAAGACCCTCACACCTACTTGAAAGGCGACAGAAACTCACCAGCTGTTTCATAAGAAATACTAATGAAAGCTAATAAAGTAAAAAGTTCATACAGAACAGTATGCATTTACATCTCACTATCCTGTATGTTAAAATGCACCTAACTGAACAACTAAGAGTTAAATTATTTAAGTGGCATGCTGTTGTTTCAGTGCAAGCATCTCAGAGAGGCTGGCTTATGAAGAGACAAGTACAAGCAGACTGAACAAATAAGAGGAAGAGGGCACAATCATGGAAGACACTCCGCAACAGAAAGTTTTTAAGACATCATCTTCAGTCTTGTTGTGATGACAAGTCTCCTTTATTACAACTCCTATATCATAAATGGTAAACTCAGAAGTCAGAAGTTTTGCTGAGTTGTCAAAGACAAATCTGACTTCATTCTGAAGCTCAGTCTCTTGGGAGGCAGAGGTACTTGCATAACGGAAATAAAAACTGGCTGTTGTTGCCAGACTCTGCAGTGGATGTTAACACTGGTATTTATTGCCCTTAATCTAAAGGAGTGCTGCTGCCTACTGCGACTGACACTTCTGTAGTAGCAGCAGTTTCAACCAATGGCAGTTTCTTTGCTTTAAGACCCTGAATTATTTCTCACTGAAATGATGGCTAAAAATTAGGACTTCAATAGACTGAAGTCAATTCCATAGTCTGGATTAGCAATGTTCACACAAAGGACTCGCACATCATTCCTCTCCTATTTTGGTAGCAGCAAGGGAAAATGGTAGCAGTCTTGAAGGTGAGTTATTACGGCATGAAGAACATGACCTTCTCTTACGAAGCAGCTCACTCCACAGGCTCTGCAAGGAGCCCAGCAAGCAAGCAGACATTATCTCACACCACCAACCTGCCTGTGCTGCCCTGCCTTTTCCAAGCCACGGCCCTGCCACACTCTCCGAGCAAGTCAGCTCTGACTGAAGTGCCGCCTGGATTAAGAAACAAGATTGGAAAGTGCTGTATAAAACAGTTTGAGTAGAAAAACTATTTTATCGAAAGCTTAATTAGCTTTCTGAATTGGAGATATCTTAACTTGAATGAGATAACTAAATAGATACCACAGACTGAGCCAACAAACAGGGCTTCAGAAAAACCTATGAACACTTTCAAGGAATATCAGACTGAGACATACTGGAAAGCCCTAGAGAATAAAGCCAATGCAACCACCATTACAGAAAGCATCAAGTATCCCATGTATTTAAAATACTCTCCTATTTCATATCATAACAGAACTGTCCACAAGAAGCCAAATGCTTCAAGACACAAACTTGTGCAGAAGAGCTGAGTTTCTAGCTACTTAAAACACTTTTGGAAGCAGGAGTTACTCATTCTAGATATCCATTAACAGAGCAATGTCTTGAAGGGTCTCCTACAGTCCACAGCTCTGATCAGCACTCAGACAGCTTCTCCCTTCTCCACCCACAGCCCCTGCTGCTTCCTTCTCAGTATTTCCTTTTACTAGGATCATCTACTTCTTGCTCTGAGATGAAATTGTAAACTAAACCAAAAAGGCTAAACTTGACAGGATGTCTTATAGTACCAGGTAGTTTCAAAGTAAGACTCTAATCCCAGAGAAAAAAGTCTTAACCTCTAGATACGACTCTATTCCATTCAGCATTGCTTCTAGCATGTCCAGGTACCTAAGCTGCGTTTACTGTGTGTGTCAGCTTCCTCAGATAATTTGAGACAAATGAAGCTGCCACTGATAGCTGAAGGCAAACCTAGTGGTGTATAAATGCAAGAAAAAAAAAAGTTTGCCCAGTGCCCATCAGTATTTCCCTTTACTTCACATCTACTGAGCCTAAGAAAGATGACTGAGGATTTAAAGTCTCTTAATCCTGCACAGTTCAGGCTAAAAATGTTTATCTGGGAAAATTACATTGTAAAGTAAGTTCTATTAGCAGGTCTGTCATATTAATAACTTAACATATAATCCTAAAATTATGTGGGGTTTTTTTTGTGTGTGCAGTAAAGTATCTATTGATAAATATTCACACTAAATTCAGGAATAACTTACCACACTTGTCATCAGTATTTATCAAAACCATACTGCTAAAAATTACAAAACAAAAAGCTGAATTTTTTCAAAAAAGAAGAGACAGTAGCATGGCATCCTGCTTATGAAAATTATGCATCATAAGACTACAACAGAGTTTACTTGTGTTCCCAAATTACAGGTGCATTCCAGTCAAAACTTGACAGATGTGTTAAATGCAGCATATGACATCATTATTTGCAGCTAAGTTTCAAGTAAAAGGAAAGTGAGATGGTACCAAATTTCATCCAACAGAGCTGGAATTGGATTCCTTGATGTCAGTTACTTGTTGCATTTAAAGCTTAGTGCATGCCTGTAAGCAATGTATCCAGCTGGTCAGTTCTGACAATAATTATGACTCAGAGCAAAACAGCAGCAGACTTCCTCATAAGTTATTCCTACAGGTATATTACTTGTCTTGAGAAATCTTTTAACCTTCTTTCACAAAGCCTCTAATCTTTGCTGCTTCTCCTTAACCCTCCTTCCGATACCTTTTGAGCTAAACACACATTTCAGATGTTACCTTTATTTTTATTTCCATCTTTCAATTCCCACAATATCATACATGCATACCACTAAAATTGCTTTAGTCAGTTTAAGCAATGATTTTCTTCTCACGTCATTAGACAGTAAGCAGCATTAGTGGAATTTTCTTTTGTTCTGAAGATCCAAGTCACCTTCAGGAGTTCTAAACACCAGAAACCTTGTCTGAAAAGACGTTGCATCCATTTAAATTAAAACATGATCAAGTTAAATTGCATAAAACACTTCAGCCAGAAACAGATATTTACCATCTCATCCTGATTTGCACACTCTTTTTCTTCCAGAAAGTATTCTTCCATATCCATTTAGGCAGAGTAGTATGCCTTGGACTGTAACCATGCTTCCTGATATCAAAGAGATGCCAAAAGCTCTTTAGAGCTATGACCTTTCAGGTAAAGGATGAAAGTCTATCCCTACCCGATTCTTTTTGCATTCAGGAAACCTCAAGAGAAATTTAAAATTAGTCTTAAAACTACTAGGAAATATTTATGCCTAATGAGATTAAGCCTAATTACTTCCATAGTCACTCTGCATATGACTGACTGACTCCTTTCTATTAGGGCAGTAAAGTTAACTGAGTAGGGTAAATTTTAAGGGGTTTTTTGCTACCTTGGACTAGCTAACTGCTACGCAGAAACAGTACTATGAAATACTTTATATGCTCATTGAACTGTAAATACATAATATATATAGTAATATTTATGTCATAAATCATCCATTTATGATCCTTAAAATCATCATCCCCACCAAGCAATAGTTTGGAACATAAAAAAAAAAAAAACAAAAACAAAAATCCAGCTCTGGTGACTCATCTCCATGAGCACACTCGATGATGCTAAATTGGGTATTTGTTTTGTCGTCTTGTGGCCAAAGTTTAAGCAGTTTCCCTCTTGTCCTGTAGCATGTCAGTTTAAGAGCCTCCATCTTCAGATTTTTCAAAAGCCTTTTGGAAGTACAAGAACACTGTTTATCCTTATCCTCAAACCCTTAAAAAGTTTTACTTTTTGAAAAAGTTATAATGGCATACTAATCTGTCTGCCAGAAATACACCAAGTAAACTGGCTAGACTCATTCTGAGAAAACTCCTTTCAAAAACTGCAATTACACATGCCATCTTCTACTCCTATGGAGTCAAAGGTTTTTTTCATTCAAATATCAGAACCAGTTGACACTTTGAGAAGCTCTGTCAGAACTATTGCACAAGTTTGTTGCTTCTGTTGGTGGTGGCAAGTGGAGGTTCAGGGGTTTTGGGGTGGTGGGGTTTTTTTTGTCGGTTTTGGGGGGTTTGATGCTGGTTGTTTTTTAACCTCAATACTTGAATTTGAGAATTCACTGTATGGCTTTGTAAGAAACAGGTGTGGAATCTCTTGCCAACTTCTTCATTATGATTATACTGATCATCTCTTTAGCTCTTTTGATAAATTGTGAGAGCTTAGCTCACTAATCCATTCTAGTGGGCTCCCTCTTTCTGGTACAGTGCAAGAAGCATCTTCAGTAAGCTGAGTCTCATGGTATTATCTGATATGTTTTACCATTTACTAAGGCTACATACTGCTTTATCCTTCAGGCGGATCTCCAGTTTCAAAACTGGTCCTTCCTCATGATTATACTTTTTGATCTTTCTGAAGTCTGGCATCCACTTAAAGGCTAAGTTCTCATGCTGCCTGCACTGTCCTGCTCTTTTAGCTATTCCTTTTAAAGAACTTTCTCGTTTATGCAGGATTGGTTGCTGGTTTGTGTTTTTTTGCATACATTTAAGCATTACTGCAATATAGCTATTGGTATCTGTCCTTTGAATGATGTTGAATTCAATGTGTCATCAGTATGAGTTACGTGACAATCCCTGGTCCACCATTCAACAGAAGGTAATAAATTCTTCTCTTGGCAGTTCGTTTCTTTAACATAGACAGGGAGTGTGCAAGCACTGTTAGGAGACAGGATGCACAAAGCTGAGATTCCCATCGTAGCACTTTGGAAATCGAACAATGCAAGCATCAAGTCTGTCACATCTTCAGGTGACCAAGGGTATGGCTGTGCTACAGTACAGAGGCGTAAGATTTCCACCCACAGAGGTCCCGAAGCAGCTCTCATTATTTGACACTAACAACACTGCAACTTGCACCTGCCATCCTTACCCTTTTGCATTGGGAAAAGCCACCTACATTAATTGGCAACTGCGTTAATGAAGTAATAGACTATGTGAAAGCCTGCTGTCACAACAGTCACATGGGCAACCCAGGGCTCAGAACAGTAACTTCTTGTGTGCCTTTTTACTCTTCTTTCAGAGCACCTCAGTCGCCAAGAGAAAGCACTTTGTTTTGGGTCCTGCTCTAAGTCAGTCTCTCATGGGACACATAGCACTCCAACTAGTTTTAGCACCTCTTCCTTTACTAATCCTTTTTCCATTGCTCTTGCCTTCTCCCTGCATTTTCATGATCTTTAAGAACAGGCCATTTTTTTTGACATCAATGCAATCTGCCTCTCTAGATACAAGGAGATAGAAAGCACCTCGCATGCTCCCAAGCCTCCACCCTCTCACTAGCTGTGATCTAGCCATGCGGTTGACTTCTCTACCACCTGAGAGAGGGCTACTTGCAGCAGTCTGGTGCAGAAAGCAGTCATCCAAAAAGCATTTCCCCTCCCCAGCCACAAAATAAAGCCAAAACATTTGAATATCAATGCTTCTAATGGCTGAACAAGTTACCACAACAGACTCCCCAGAAGTTTTTCCACAAGATGCCAGAACAGCTAATTTATTTGTAGAAGTCATAAAGGCAATGTGGATATGCCAACTTAAGGGACATATATTCAGCTAATGCTGGGAGCATCTTCATCACAGAACTATGTTGCTGTCACCTTTCAGATAACATTAATCTTCATTCAGGAAAGGTTTGTCTTCCCTGTTATTTCAGGTAAAGTGACATGCAACTAAACAAATCACATGATTCATCACTTTAGTGCCAAGGCCAAACACCATTTGGACAGAACAGCAAATTCATCAGACCATCAAATGGTAGCTCAAGCAGATTTAATAAACTTAATTCAATTCTCAGTTTTGGTTGGCTGTTTAATAATTTCTGTAATAACTGGCTATGTGCAATTAACAATTGCAGCTTCGTTTCTAAAGTCTTCACTGTGTGAAGATCTGCACTGTGCATAACTCTTTAGGTTTCTGAGAGCACAAAGACATCAGTTGCATGATTAATTCATCACAAAAAAAGTGACCGGGGAAAGGAATGGAAATGGAGCCATGCTCCATGAGAGTATTTAAAAGTCCTACTCCACCCAGTAAAGAAAAACCCTCTCCCAGTTTCCGTAAAACAAAGGTCTTAACTCTTCACTAGTATCAGTAGATCTTAATGCAATTTGTAGATGGTTGTGCTTCCAGTCTAAACAGCAAGCATTCAAATTAGGAGGTGAACTAAGTGTCTATCGAGCTCTATCACAATCCTTATTCCTCTAGGCAGGGAAAGGCCATGCCTTGAAAAACTTCATACCAACCAGCTGGACCTTGTCAGTGTTTAGGACTGGATATCCTCTTCTCCTCCTTCTCTTTTAATAATAACATAAAGTATCTCTGAAGAAAGAGAATTGGGAAGGGCAGTAGTATCAGCTCATCCACTCAAGTGACAAACTTCAAACTACCTGCTAAACTGTTGAATTTGTGCATGTTCCAACAGGCTACCACTGCTACTCAGACTGAGGAGCCCCCACCCCCTCCCCGCCTGGCCGGGAAGAGGAATCCAGGTGGGAATGAGGAATGGCAGCAGGTCCCTGCCCAGCACGGCAAGCCTGCCCCCTCTGCTCCCACATCTACCTCCCAGGTTCCATTGCATAACAGATATGAAGCTCTGCAAGTGGAACCGACCCCCAGGGAGGATCACAACACACACATGCTAGTATCCTTCCCAAGGTCCACACATACCATTAAGACATCCTCAGTTAAGAAGAAAAGGCGGATGATTGTTTTAGGCGACTCCCTTTTGAGGGGTGTGGAGGGCCAGATTTGTAGACCTGACCCTTTACACAGGGAGGTCTGCTCCCTTCCTGGGGCCACAATTAGGGATGTGATAAAAATTACTGTGTCTATAGTCAGGCCCACGGATTACTATCCTCTTCTTATTTTCCAAGTTGGTAATGATGACTTTAGGAAAAGAAACATCTGGGCAATTAAGAGGGATCTCAGGGTTTTGGGAAGAATGGTAAAGGGATCAGGGGCCCAAGTAACATTCTCCTCTATCATACCAACTTCGGGACATGACACGGGATGGAAAACAAAGAGCGAGGATTTAAATAATTGGCTACATAAGTGGTGTGAGGAACACAACCTAGGGTTCTTTAACCATGGGCTGACCTTCTCAAGGCCAGATCTTCTATCCAGGGATGGGGCGGATTTGTCTCCATGGGTGAAAAGGCTTCTTGCTGCAGAACTAGCTGGGATCGTCAATAGGGCTTTAAACTAGATGTGAGGGGGTGGGGGGCATTGCCAGACTTGGAGGAATAACAGCCAAGGACAGCCCTCCAGTGTCTGACGAGAGGAGTGTAGGCAGGTGCCTTCGGCCTGCCGCCTCAGTGATAGTAGGGGGTGATATGTGTAGTAAGGGGCAACACACAAGTTGCCTTGAGGTAAAAGAGAATCCCAAAAATAATGGCTCAGGAATTAAAGCTACCCCCCCAGGAGTGCGGTGGGGTCGAGAGCCCAACTTACGTGCTTCTATATGAACGCACGCAGTATGGGCAATAAACAAGAGGAACTGGAAGCCCTTGTTAACCGGGGAAACTATGACATACTTGCCATCACTGAAACATGGTGGGATGACTCGTATAATTGGAGCGCTACCATGGATGGCTACAAGCTCTTCAGGAGGGATAGGAGAGGTAGGAGAGGTGGCAGAGTTGTCCTTTATGTAAGGGAAGGTCTAAACTGCTTAGAGTTAAATGTTGGGGATGACTTGGTGGAGTGTCCATGGGTAAAAATCAAAGGGGAGCCTATGAAGGCGGATATTGTAGTGGGAATCTGCTACAGGCCACCCTATCAGGACGGTGAGGCTGATGAACTATTTTTTAAACAACTGGGGGAAGTCTCGCGCTCACTAGCCCTTGTCCTTGTGGGTGACTTTAACCTACCTGATGTCTGTTGGAAGTATAATACGGCAGTCAGGGAAGTCTAGGCGATTCCTGCAGTGTGTGGAGGACAACTTCCTATCACAACTGGTCAGTGAACCGACTAGAGAAGGTGCTCCGCTAGACCTGCTGTTTGTGAACAGAGAAGGTCTCGTGGGAGATGTGATGGTTGGAGGACACCTGGGGCATAGTGACCACGAGATAATAGAATTCTCAATTCTAGGGGAAGTTAGGAGGGGGAGCACTAAAACGGCCAAGCTGGACTTTGGGAGAGCTGACTTTGGACTGTTTAGAAGTCTGGCTAATAAAGTCCAGTAGGAGACAGCTCTCAAGGGTAAGGGGGGCGCCGGAGGGCTGGTTACTACTCAAAAAGGAAATTCTGGAGGCACAGGAGCGAGCTGTCCCTGTGTGCCGGAAATCGAGCCGCCAGGGTAGAAAACCAGCTTGGATGACCAAGGAGATTTGGGAACACCTCAAAAGAAAAAGGGAAGTCTATAAGTCTTGGAAGAATAGGCAGGCATCTAGGGAGGAATACAGGGAGGAAGTTAGGGCATATAGGGAGATAATCAGGGGGGCAAAAGCCCAACTGGAACTTAGACTAGCCTGCTCCGTAAAGGACAACAAAAAGTCCTTCTATAAATACATTAACAACAAAAGGAGGGCTAAAGAGTACCTCCAGCCCCTACTGGACACAGGGGGTACGTTAGTCACTAGTGATGAGGACAAGGCTGAGGTCCTTAATGCCTTCTTTGCCTCAGTCTTTAATAATAAGGTTAGTAGTTCCCAGGTGAGCTGGCCTATGGCGTCTGAGAGCAGGGAGGGAGAGCAAATCGAAGCTCCTGTGATCCAAGAGGAACGGGTCCAGGATCTGCTTCGCCAACTGGAATTCCACAAGTCTATGGGGCCTGATGGTATCCACCTGAGAGTCCTGACAGAGCTGGCGGATGTCATTGACGAACCCCTGTCCATTATCTTTGGGCAGTCTTGGCTCACTGGGGAAGTTCCACTGGACTGGAGGCTGGCGGATGTTACCCCCATTTACAAAAAAGGGCGGAAGGAGGATCCGGGGAACTACAGGCCTGTCAGTCTGACCTCGGTGACGGGCAAAGTCATGGAACAGGTTATCTTGAGTGCTATTAATGAGCACATACAGGTTAACCGGGTGATCAGGCCCAGTCAACATGGGTTTATGAAAGGCAGGTCTTGCCAATCAAACCTGATCACCTTCTATGATGGGGTGACCTACCTGGTTGATGAGGGAAGGGCTGTGGATGTAGTTTTCCTTGACCTCAGTAAAGCCTTTGATACAGTTTCTCATAGTGTTCTGGTTGAGAAACTGATAACTGCTGGCCTGGATAGGCACACCCTCCTTTGGGTTAAAAACTGGCTGGATGGCCGGGCCCAAAGAGCGGTGGTAAATGGGGCTAAATCCGGCTGGAGGCCGGTCACCAGTGGGGTTCCCCAGGGCTCAGTGCTGGGTCCAGTTCTGTTTAACATCTTTATCAATCACCTGGATGAGGGGATTGAATGTACCCTCAGTAAATTTGCGGACGACACCAAGCTGGGAGGCTGTGTCGATCTGCTCGAGGGTAGGGAGGCCCTTCAGAGGGATTTGAACAGACTGGATCGTTGGGCTGAGGCCAACGGCATGAGCTTTAATAAGGCCAAGTGCAGAGTCCTTCACTTGGGGTACAAAAACCCCAAGCATCGCTATAGGCTCGGGGAAGAGTGGCTGGAGAGCTGCCTGGCGGAGAAGGACCTGGGGGTGTTGGTTGACTACCGGCTTGATATGAGCCAGCAGTGGGCCCAGGTGGCCAAAAAGGCCAATGGGATACTGGCGTGTATCAAGAATAGTGTGACCAGCAGGAGCAGGGAAGTGATCCTGCCCCTGTACTCAGCACTGGTGAGGCCGCACCTGGAATATTGTGTCCAGTTTTGGACCCCTCGCTTTAAGAGAGATATTGAGCTCCTGGAGCGAGTCCAAAGAAGGGCGACTAAACTGGTCAATGGGCTGGAAAATAAAACTTATGAGGAGCGGCTGAGGGAGTTGGGGCTGTTTAGCCTGGAGAAGAGGAGGCTGAGGGGAGACCTGATTACAGCCTACGAATACTTGAGAAGGGATGGTGGGGAGGTAGGGGAAAGGCTCTTTACATTAGTGATGGGTGATAGAACAAGAGGAAATGGGTATAAGCTTAGTCAGGGGAGGTTCAGGTTGGATGTTAGAAAGTATTTCTTCTCTGAAAGGGTTGTCAGCCACTGGAATAGGCTGCCCAGGGAGGTGGTTGAGTCCCCATCCCTGAATGTGTTTAAGAAAAGGGTGGATGAACTACTTAGGGATATGGTTTAATGGGGGATTAGGGACGGTTGGACTGGATGATCTCTAAGGTCTTTCCAACCTAGAAATCTATGAATCTATGAATAATTCCAACTGAGCGGTGCTGAAGGAACAAACTCTATAAGAAACAAGATTTGTATGTGCAGCTCATGGTTTCCAATGAACTCCCTCAAAGGACCACTGCAATTACACATCTGACTGTAGCACACCTCAGCTCAGCACGAGTTTCTCTCACCATACAGTCAAGCAGAGGCTCCCAGACCAGCCCTGGTAAGTCAGAAGCTAATTACATTTTTAACCTAACCCCTGCAGCTCACAAGTTTCCCTTACTGTAGGTAAGCTGAGTAGATAAGCTGAGAGCTTCCTCTAGCCTGAGGTTAACAAGACTCAGGGAAATGACTGTTTCCCCATTGGAGGGAAGTGACTAAGAAAAGTATCATGAAACAAGACTGACACAGCACCATGAAACAAAAGATAACATGAATTAACAAAACTCCCACAGTTAGGGACCCGGTCTTTCTAGAGTAATTTTGGAAGATGCACAGAAGCTTCCCCCTCTGTTTTCTAGTGCTCCACAGTTTCCTAAGCAGCCTCCTGTATCCCTGTCTTCCTCCCAGGATATCATCACCTGGTTCCTCAGCACCTTCAATATACTCTTTAACTTGAAGGACGTGTAGCAGTCTTACTCCATTTCTAACAGAGAAGAGAAAGTAGACTGCTAGGAAGCAGCTGTGCTAGGACTGTTCTCCAAAAACCCACTGATTATTTCAGTCCCATTAAGAATGACTTATTCCAATTAGTTTATCAAGGGAAGTACAGGAAAAAAACATCTGAAAACCTTTATAATTAAAAGGATGACTTTCGTAGCATTTCCAAAAAACCTACCTGAGATAGACAAGACTTAGAAAAAACTGGTGCAAGTATGAAGCCGGCTAGTAACAAGTAGCAGACTTGTTTTTCACACTTTCAGACTTTCTAAGTTCTCTCTAGGCAGGCTACCAAACACTGGTTAGGAAGAAACAAAACTTCTTACTGAGGAGTCCTACACATTGAAAAACAATCATACACCTCATTTCAAAGTTATGTTATGAATTTGGCTCATTTAAGTTATGTGCATGTTCAAGTCTGTACACCATGTCAAGCAGGTTGACAGCCAAGTTCTACCATGGTCTCTAATCTATGTTTAGTTAAATTCTCAGTTTGATTCAACTTCCAATATTTTACAACATTGTTTTCTGTTTCCTCCTTTTTCTGGAGGAAAAGGATGCTGTAAAATAGACACAAATTTATACTAACAGAATCCTAAATATGCTTCATACGTTTAACATTCACAGACACAGCGGTGTATCTTATAAACGGTGCTTCTGGTTCACCTCCAGAACAAACATGCATTTACACTTAACATTTACATTTAGTTTTGCATTTTGCACTTGTAGATTCAATACCAGAAGCTAGTACCTTTCTCTACACTATTAATAGCAAGTTGATTCTTGGTGTGCTACACTCCTGCTACAGGAGTCAGATTTTTGCATATGTATTCGTTCTTATTGAAATCTCTCCCTCTAACCAAAACAACATGAAATTGGGGTGGTGGTTGGTATTTTTTTCTGGAGAGGTGGAGGTAGAATACCTTCTGTTGTTGGTAGCTGAACGCAGTTTTGAGCGGTTATCTAATTAAAGGAACTCGGCAACATGATCAAACAGTACAGTCAGAATCCACAATCAGACTAAGTGTGAAGGAACAAACAATTTTAGGCCATTGCACAGCTGTCTCTCAAAACCACAATCTAGTTTGAGGCATGATACTTCATGCACATAATTAAGACTCAACAGCTTTTGAGACAGCTTTCTTCCTTAAAACTCAAAACGTAGATACTTACTAAAACATTACCTTATTGTTGAGCAATTATTATTAAAACAAGCCACTAGCTGTCAAAGAATATTTTTCACTGAGGAAATATTTTTAAGTATTTAAACAATTGCCTCACAGCAAAATTGCTCAAAGAAAGCCTAAACCAAGCTATTTTAAGCTACTTTATTATTTTAAGCTATTTTAAGACTAGGAATCTCTGACTCCTTAACTTGGAGGTTTCTAAAATACACTAGGCTTTCCTAGAAAATGGAAGCATTTCCCTTGTCAGCTGTTCTTGCTTGACAAGATTAGGGTTCAAGGCACACGCTGCTAAGCTAAATTTTATGGCCTACATTATGCAGGTCCATAAGTTTTGATTCACTTGTCAACTAACGAACATTATTAAAATAAAACTTTGGACATTAAAAGAAAAATTATTAAGCATAGCAGTAAAAATCTAAATTCTGATCGTTAAGTGGGAGATATCCAAGTCATAGGGCTAAACTTCAAGACCTTAATCCACAATACCATGCCCAAAGGGCAAAACTGGAAGAGCAGGATATCTGGTAGGGTGAACACACTCGCTGTGAGAGGAGAACTTGTTATAACCTTTGTGCAAATGCCTGTGCAACCACCTGGTTTTATACAGCCAAGCAGTACCTTCTCAGTACAACAATGCCTAAAGACGTCTGCAGACAGCCACGGGTATATCCAAAGAGAAATCCAACAGGAGGAATCACAGTGTTTGGCTGCACGGAATTCCTAAATCAGGTTTGCACAGTAGTCTTACCTTTCTAAAATATTTGACAGTCACGCATCATACAAGCAAATGTCTCGACAAAAGATTGTGCTTTCCAGAAAATGCACCTTGTGGGCATGAAAAAACAAAGAACATATTCAGCAATGAGATGCCAGGCTCTCCACATCACAAGGCTCAGAGGTTCTTGTTCAGTGATATCCTGAAATAGCAAATGCAAACCAGCAAAAGGCAGTCTGCCTTGTTATTTCACTTATCCAGCTTCAGACCAGTGACTGACCAGTACAGCAAGGTAGGTTGTTCTTTCAGTCCTCCAAAACAGGTAAACTACCCCTAAATTCCACAAAGCAAAAATAACTAGAATAGTAGTGTAAACAGAGTAATAGTATCAGAAAACAAGACAACAGAATGAACTGCATTGGCATGTAAAGATGTCTGTTGACTTCCAAAAGTGATTGTTTCAATTCTGAACACAACACTTATCTACACCAAGACTTTGTTCAAGGTCTGAACTTCTTCTATTCTGCCTGAGAAATTTTCGTATCTGCTATCTCTTCACATAGGAAGAAACCAGCAGTCTCAGAACAAACAAATAAATGTACAGAGCACTGTAATTTATAGAAGGATATACGTTCTCTTCCACTGTGGGAGGCTTCCAGATATCATACCTTTTTATGTACATATAGCATACAACATGTATAAAAATAGAGCTCAGATTATGACTAGATGTACGAGTATTTGTTATCTTAATTTGGATAGCCCCATCCAATCATTGATACACAAAAACAGACCGGACTACAATTACAAAGGTATATACAACACTAGTGTTTACCATTATAGATAGAGATAGCATCTGAGACACCTGATTAGCTTTCAGTAACTATTTGTTGACCCAATTTTCAGGAAAATCCCTCTTCCAATCATTAAACAGTTCTTAACTCAGAATTTCACACAGGCTTATTTGTAAGAGGTGCTACTTGACTACTTAAGCTCCTGAAAGCTATTTTTGCAGAGCCAGCAGAGGGAGTACAGACATCATTTTACTTATCAGCTGTGGAAAAGAGACTCACCTTGTAAGAAAGCACTAAAAGAGCGGTGCCTGCAAACCTAATGTGGCTGGCTTAAAGTATGCCAAGAACTTCCTCAGGCTTTCACAGACGTGTATGTCAATGGCCGGCAGAGTTGGCGTTGTTTCTGATCCCCAACCAGCAGTCACATCTCAAAGCCTTGTATCAGACAAAAATGGCCGAATCAACAGTACTAACAAGTACCATAAGCCTGATGCTTCACACGACAAAAAAAAACCCACGCTATATAGCTACAGTTCAAGCCTGTCAACAGTTTTTATTCCTATAGATTCTGTTGTTTCTCAATTTCAGAAAAGCAAAAACCCTTTTGGTTGTTCATTTCTCAAAAAGCAGCTTCACTTGGAAGAAAAGCTGAGAAACTCAGAGCTCAGGACAACCCACTAGCAAAGGAGGTAGGGTGGTATGGCACGGTGTTGGACGGGAAAGTAACAAACAGCTAACCTTTCTGCTGGCCTTCACAGAGGCACGCATCCACTGGCAAACCTGGTTTTACACATCCTCTGAGGCAAGAGCTCTGCTGCTTTATTTAGCATTTCCATTGATCGGTCTGGTTTGGAGTTGGCAATTACAACTGAACGGTGTTGGTGGCTGTGGAAATAGTCTGAAAGCAGAACAGGCTTTAAGCAGACAGATTGATAGCTTTTTTGCTATCTCCAGGACGTGAATACTAAGTTCCAGGCCAACATACCTTCCTGGCAAAAACTTCATAAACACAACACCCCTTGCTTGTTTAGACCACAAACTTTTTTTTTTTTTCAAATAAAGTCAATATTTCCCAATTTGTTGGTAAGAGGCTCAGCTAATACGAAATTCTTGCCAGTCAAACATTGATCAAATTATTTTATTGGGTGGCTATTTCTAAGTTTCACTATTTAAAAGTTTGTATAGGAAAAGTTCACACAAATGTGATGAGCTCCATAGTCTCAAAATTTCCTCTAGAAAAGCAGCAAAACATTCTCCACCTCCTCCCAAAGAAAAGTTAAATTTCCATCATCTTAAACTTCACATGAACCTTAAAAAGCTTTGACAGCTTGATACATTAGCTTTTGATTACTACCTACCCAAGAAGAAGAATGTGCCTGTAGCTATAGAATTTAGCCTTCACTTAATTCAAGTTTTGAAAATAGAAGAACCACCCTTTGGCAAGTTAGGTGGCTGCTTCTGCTCCCCAATTCCTACAGGAAAGAGGTGTTCACTTCTCAGCTCTGTTTTCATGTAGTAGATTCACTAAATGAATAAGTCGAAGTGGGCCAAACTGGTTCCCATCTTACAGAGCTTATGGTTGAATATTGTATAGCTGACTAAATTTTCTCCCCTAGCATGGGATGAGACCTCACAGTTGCTGTTGACACTGAGGGCTACAGTAGCATCCCCTATTTACACGATGTGCCTGGTTGGTTCCCAGGAGTCTGGCCAGGCTGCTCAGTAGGCTTTACATAGGGCAACCACAGCAGGAAAAGCCCTGCCTCTTCCATCACAAACACGGTGACGCCCAAGTATTGGGATGTCTCCCAACCATTCCGACCATCCTGCCCCTCCCCAAGTTATTGCTGTCACTTGTGAAAACAGTGACGTTTCTGCAGAGACATCAGAAGATGATCCAGATGGGAAAAATGCTGTTTTTCAGACACACTGGTTATCTAACCAGATCCATCACACAGATAATCCAATACCAGTGCCAACTCAAAACAGGGCACAAAAGAATACTGAACCCGCTTGAGTCAAGCAAATATAAAGTCATATACTTGCAGGAAAGATGTATTTTTCAAAACACGACTGAATTTTTGACCACAAAGTTGTAAATAGGTGGTACAAGCAAGGAGAATGCCAAAAATTCACATGGCAATTTATTGGTTGAGTATGATACCACAACTTTAATTCATCCTGTAACTGGAGCCTCATTTAGCTCCCAAATAATTATGTGTATAATACTCTTTACATTTGAAAGATGGACATTAGGCTTCTAATCAGGAAGTTAAAACACATGATCCATTTACATGGAATAGGAAGGGTGAGGGGAAGCACTGAAAAGCCCTTTGAAACTTGAGTATGTTTGGAGCACTCTTCCTCTCGGATAAGTTTCTACAGCAAATTCCACACTTTTACACTTCAAAATTACTACAGCTGCCTTTAAAGCTCTACAGAGGTTTGTTATCTCAGTTTTTAACTTGAAAAGCTGAAGACCTTACATTTAGTACACAGCTGAACAATTACTGATTCCAGTATTAATCACTCCCCGACATTTAGTACTTCAATAATTAGTAACAGACAGCATGCAGCAGATGCAAGAGTTTTATTTAGAAGCCAATGCTGAAAGTTGTGCTCTTCCCCATCCCCTCCTCCTCTAAGCACCTGGAGGTCCGATTTGAAGTTCTGAAGCCTGTTTGCATTCCACGGGTTAAAAGTTTACATTCCTCCCATCACACTTGAGATCTTCCTGACCAAGTGGTAACACCTATATCTAGGGTAGGCACTGCAGGCTTTTTCTTTTTTTTTTTTTTTAAATAGGCAACAGATAAATTATAACTTCTCTGCTGAAAGATTAAATTTAGCCACCTAGGATCCAATCTAAAAATCACATGAATCTCATCTTACATGTGCTCATGTCTCCTCAGCAGCAGAAGAGGTGCAGAGGGACCAGTTTCAGTTTGTTAAGATGCTTATGTGAGCAGCCAGGACCACTCTGCTGAAGCTAAGCGCCGCCGGCCGGGCTGAATGGCACACCAGGCAGCTGCGCCACCATGGCAGAGCCGGCACACGCGAGAGGAAGGATGCGGTTTCACAGTTAGCTCAGGAACATCCAAGCTTACATTACAGCCAGGAGGCAACAGCCCTGCACCCCGGTCCACGCCAGCACTGACGCTCACCTGATTCCAAGGTCAGGGGACAGCCCCGGATGAGAACGGTCACCAGCAAGACAGCGGCAACACCGACAGCTCCTCCTGAAGGCCACACCGGTGACGGGGACCTTCCCCTTCCAGCACAGCACAGGCCTTAACAGCTCAAGTCAGTCATAGAAGCTCATCTTCTTCCAACCCCATGCTCATCCTGGGAAACAGAAGAGTCTGGCTGTACCTTCTTTGGGAGGCCCCGCTGAAGACTGTCACCAGGGCTCGTCCTCAGCCTTCTCCCTTCCAGGTCCAGCACAGCCACCTCCCTCAGCCTCTCCCCACACACCACGGGACAGCCCCCAACCAGCTCCGTGACCCTCCACCAGCCTCTCTCCATCAGGAGAGGTGCAAAACAGGACATCGTTCTGGACGCAGCCTCACGAGCACGATGGAGGGCAACAACTCGCTGGGTGCACTCTGGCTACTGTGGCCCAGCATGGGCTAGTCCTCGCCAGCACAGGAGAACCTGGCTGCAGACTCAGGGTCCCTTGTCCAGCAGGGTGGCCGAGACCTTCCCTACAGACCTCCTCCTCCTCCTTCACTCCACGGCACGGGGACAGGTGCCAGGCAGCTGAGGCAGCCCCAGCCTTTCTGCTCACCCTCACCATCCCCAGCTATCTAGACCACCCGGCAGCCCTACCACCACAACCGGGCACCATCACCATTTCCAGGTACTCCCAACTGTCACAGCAAAGAGGAAAACC
Organism: Tauraco erythrolophus; assembly: GCF_009769465.1. Lineage (NCBI taxonomy): Eukaryota > Metazoa > Chordata > Aves > Musophagiformes > Musophagidae > Tauraco > Tauraco erythrolophus. The sequence continues at coordinate 51,316,916 of NC_141468.1, forward strand.
CTTCAGTAGAGTTTTTACTTTGCCAGCTCAGTAAAGCTCAGAAGGAACCTTTGGAAACTCCTATCAAAAGCTTGAAACAGGCCTGTTTTATGATCACTGCCTCAAAGTAACAAGTATTTACTTTGTCCAGTTCAAAGCATACTGCCCGTGGTTATACATATAGCTTTGTTCTTCATTTCTCTAGCTTTAGATTTGGCAATAGAATGAGTACATAAAGCTTCAAGCCTATGCAAATTCAGCGTTTCAGTTTTGGAGTGAGTAGTCCACTTACCGAATAGGTTACTACAGTATCTTCCCAGGAAATACAAAGTACTCACCTCAAGCACCCACCCCTTGTATTTTTCCATCTGGTAAACTGATTTCCTGTGCTTCGAGGTAGCTTAAGTTCACAGCCCAGCTTTAGAGTGTCAGACTTTACATAACCAAGACAATCTTTTCTGAGCAGTTTTGGCAATACCACTTAAGGTGCTGCTGTCCAGTGCCCACAACACCAGGATCAACAAGAAAAGAAAGCCACATGTGAATTGTTCATTCACAAGCAGATGATATCCTTAGTATGTACCACTGCTTTATATGCTGGTACTTCATTATTAGAAGTGTGTGTTCGTACTAAAGCTCTTTCAAAAGGTTCCTGTAACCTGTAATGCGCCATGAGTGGCTGTCTCCATCTGAAGGATAGAAATAGATACCTAACAGAAACCAACAAACACACACAAAAAAAAATTTGGAAGACAAGAGACCATCCTTTTCTCAAATCCTAGATAATTTAGTGCTTTATTATCAAATCTCTTACAACTAGCTTTAGAAATGCAGCTCCAGTTTAGAAACAAACTCCTAGATCTGCAGTCACCACAGCCAGATCTACCTATTACCAAAATACACATCTGACATCAGACTTTGTGAGGATGTTAAGACCTTTCACTATGCAAAGCAAACTCATTGCAGAACGTGAAAAATCGCCATCACTGTCACCTGCATGGATTTCAGAGCTGAAATAGGTGAACACAAGCTGAAATGATTTGAGTTGTTACTAAAGCAGAAGTAAAGCAGTTGTGCTAACAGTGGTGGAGCACCTTCCCTACCCTCCCCAGCTGTCAGTCTATGTATATTTGAAAGCCATCTGGCACAGATCCTGCCAGCCAGTTTAAATCACTTCATGTTTCATACAACCTCACTGAAGTGAGACTGCTAGACACTGTTCTAATTTAAGTATTGATTTGCACTGTATTCCAAAGGCTTCAGGAAGTTTTGCACCAGCTTCGTTCCCAAGAAAGACTGGCAGACTCACGCAAGGTAAAGCAATTTAAAGTGCAGTATCAATGGTGATAGCAGTGGCACCTAGACAGAAGTGAAAACACTCCTGCTCAACATGCATATTAAAGTCATGCTTTAGTCTCTACTATATCTAAATAGCCAGGAGAGGTTCAAAAATACCATGATTCCTCAGATAATTTAAGGGCTAACCATACCTGTCATCTTTTCTACCCCTTTCTCCTTACTATCCCCTCAGTCTTATCTAAGTAAAAACCTCAGAAAGCAAGTCTGACAATCACTTTTTCATTTCTTCCACTGTAGTATCAAAAATGACCTAGGCATATAAGTAATGTGTTGTAATATTCTTTACTATTTTACTTAGTGCAAAGAGCATTATGGATAGATCCAAACAGTCTTTTCTGGAAAGCCCTTAGATAAAGGTTAGCACTCAAACTTCTCTCTGATCTACTGTCAGAACAATAACTTCAAGTTCTTCTACATGAAGAGGTTAATGCTCTCTAGCAAGTGGTCTCACGTGATGACCATGCAAGGGGGAACGTTCCCACACGACTGATGGAAAGACTCGTGCTGCTTCCCTTGTTCAAGCCTTGCCCCTTGCCTTGGAGGGCCCGGTCTGTGCACAAAGATTGCGTAACACAAACCATCTACTGGTGCAAAGAGTAGATGCAAAAGAGCAGAGACGGCACAAAGGAGGGAGGGGAGAGTTACTGAGCAGCCCAGGACAGGGTGGAAATGGAAGTAGCTACAGGCCACCTCAGCCACCCATGAAACTTTCCACTCATGGTGACAAGCCAAATAAGCAAGTACAAATGAAGCTGTCTCACTAGCAGTTTCTTGAATTATACTGATCAACACAGCAGCTTCAGAAGACCATGATAAAAGTGTGCCGTAACTTTGGAATATTAAAAAAAAAAAGCAATAAAACATATTAACAGAAGTGACTACCAAGTCTTTTGACCTGAAAATTCTTCCGTCTCTTGAAACATCTACTATACAAAACCAAATGTTTTCCAAGCTTTTGTAGAGTCAACAGTGGCCATCCTTTTAGCTTTCTATAATATTCTACAAGTATTCCTAAAAAAAAAAGTTTACAGTAGCTACAAGACTTCTTTACTGCTAGTGGCTAAGCTTTTTATTTCAATGAAGAGCATAGCACTAGGGCTATTTCTTTCCATGGTGGAAAAACACCACTGAACACAGGTAATGTCTCTTCTTTCTCCTTTCTCCATATGGACCTATCAGTTTTTGATTTATTTTAAATCCAGACAAATATTCTGATCTGAGTCGCCGATTAAGTTTATTCTATCATACAGAAATATTTTTACTGTTGGTTTGTTTTTGGTTTTGTTTTTTTTTTTTTTTTTAAGAAACCTGTTATAATATAAGACCCAAGATGTCTTCATTTCCTTACAATTGCAATAGTTCAGGAAGCCAAAGTACACATTGCAAGCAACACATCCTTGTATTTGCATAGATGCAGAAACAATCCCAAAAGACCCACGTGGACAAGCTGCCAGTCATTTGTTGAATAACAAGTGCAAAAAAGGTCGTGATCACTACGTAACAGCAAATCTGTAATACTCCAGCGAAAGAGCACTTGACTTTTTCTTCCACTGGTGCGTGTATTATAAAGGTGATCAAGATCATCTTGAATTCAAAAATCTTAAAATGAATACCAAAGTTTGAGTTTCAGTGACAACATTATCAGAAAAAGAGCACAACACCATTGTGAACCTCAGTTGAGTCCCAGGAAGTTAGATAGTTGCTTAAAGCAAGAGCAGCTGGATCATCTTTTCTGCCTTGAGATGGTGTTCGTCGCTATCGACTATGCAGAGTACGGTACATCCCGGGCCTCCTCTTCATAGACCAGACACTGTACACCAAATGGTCAGAACCCAACAGTGTTGTATTCCCTGCTGCCACCTTATCTTTCTGTGAATATAAGGGCACAAGTAAGGGTAGCAGATTACAAGCGATAGGCTCTGCAGAAGTGTGTTTTAAGAACACAGTGTTTCCTGTGCTCTCTGGGAATTGAGGCATCATCCAGTTCATAAGCAATATTAAAAAAAAACAAACAACTGAGACATGCAGACCACTGGGGTTCACCATAAGTAGGAGGCCATGTAGGAACCTACCAAGCTCTGTTCTCCAAAGCAGTATCAGAGCAATAATAGCCAGCAATAATCCAACAAATTGCTGGCAAACAGCCAGCAATAATCCAACACTACCCCTAATGCTGAGACTGGTCATGTTTTAAGTGGCAAAACCAGCTAGGCTTAGTGGCCAGCACCAAAGCTTATCAACTTTATCATCCTCAAAGTGCATCCAAGTACTCCTTCACTGCACAGTACAGTTGCAAACAGCAGTAAGGGGAAGGTACACCTGCTTCCTCAGTCCATTCCCCTCCAAAGGCAAGGCAGATGTTATTTGTCTGTTCTGTAACAGCATGTTACATCTTATCTCTTACTGGACAAAAAGAATTTGGATTTATTTTCAGAGCTATTTCTGGCTTTTTTTTTTTTTAATGCCTCCTACATTTTTTTTACATTTCTTCTCCCACCAGACTTTTGAAATACCAACTGAGAAAGACTCATGCCTACTTTGCAATTCACCAAAATTAAACTAATAACACCTCCTGCTGTCATCTGTCAGCGGCAGCAGAAATCACTTCTATAATGTTTACTGGAATACGAATAGCCTCAACAGGCAGATCCCTCAAACTTAGTGTTCATATCAAGTGAAACCTGTCACAAAAACTAGAAACTCATTTTTATAAACTATATTTGAAAGCCTGATAATTAAGAAATAAAAAATAAACTGGACGATACCATATACTTGTGTTTAAATTACATTCAGTGTGAAAAGGTGCAACTGATCCAAGATGGGTCAGTCTAACATTCTGCCTGTTGATTTTGTTGTACGTGTTACCTCCCAGAAATCCTCCTTCCATACCGCTTATCTTTGCTTCCATCTTCTGTACGCAATTGCTCTGTTTCAGAGATGCTGCGCACATTTTGAGTTTTCACATGCAGATATAAACATTTGGGAAGCTTCACGAACAAAAAAAAAAAAAAAAAAAATCTCTGTGCAATTAATGGACGTGGCCTTTTCAATTATTTGAAGCCAAAGCTAGGAAAAAACTAACATTAGTGACAGTTATTTAAAAGTGAAGAAATCCAAATCTAAAGATGAGCCATTCTCAGTTAGATAAGTAATTCTTCATGCTTGTGAGAAATATCCATCTTCTACATAAATCATCATAGGTTCACTTTTCTTTTTCAGGCAGGCAACAGTACACCTCATGTCCACTGCCCTCCTTGTTCTTCAATCAGGTAACTTTGTAAGTAGAAATAAAAATGATATCTTCAAGAGAAAATTCAACAGGTCTGAATAAAAAAATAAACTTACTTGAGACTGTTGCACACAGCATAGCAAGCCAGTAGGTAGAGCTAATCTTAGCTTTTTAGACACAATACTGCAACCTCTAGATTTTATCTAATTTTTAATTAAAATTCTCTACAGAGAAAGATCATTATCTTTTGAACAGCAGCTTTTAACAAGTTTTATTATTGTTTTTAAGAGAAGTTGAAAATACTGAAGAGTACAAATTTAAGAATATTATTGCAATTTCATTGGTCTTTTTGGAGGAAAGCAAGCATGCATGTCTGTAACAAAATCTGCTACAGATTCAAGTAGTCTTCCTTATTTCTCAAAAAAATATTTACATTTAAATGCCCTGGGCTAATCATGGCTGTTCACTATTCTGCATTAGATTAATTTTTGCTGACTGAAAACCCAACTTCAACTCTGAGCAAAACACGCATCCTTGTTGCACTAGTGCTATTCTCCCTTTAAAAAGAGATGAGAATATATATTAAAATAAACAGTTCAAACACTGAAAGACATCACTGAGGTCACATTTCAGCGGTAAAGAATGCTCAGTGCCATTAATATTTAGTCTACCTTAATGGAAGAAATTTGAGTTAGAAGATACTTCAGGTTATCTTGTCCACCCTTATGTTAAGGGAGACTTGCTTGCTATGGCGTGTTATTGATTGCTTTGCCAAGTCCATTTTGAACTTGTCAGTTAACATTGAGTTCCCAGCCCCAAAATCTTAAACGTTGGCAAAGTTAATTATTCCAAAGCATCTGTTTCTGAGGTGGCTTCAGCAGATCCAACCTACATTTCTTCCTTCTTAGTATCTTCATCTTATGACTGTCTACAGTTTATCATGCTCTTCTTTTCCGAATAAATTCAAACAGTTAAAAAAAAAAAAAGGTAATTATTAGACCTTCATGGCTGAGCTGCAGGACATTTACAAGCCTCTCAGCTTCCTGTTAGCTTCCACAAGATGGTTTAGAGGTTCTCAATTTTAACAGCTGACAGAAGTTCTCTGTATTGTGGTCCATGAATCAATCACTTTCTAAATGAAATTCTAACGTTAGACAGCAGAGTATTTTAATTGGTAGGATCACTCACAGATTACCTGATTGTACGTTACACGAACAGAGATCCTTTGCTTATATCATTACCTGTATGTAGTGCAACTTTGTAAGAAACCAAAACACAATTTACCCAATGCTAATGTGACACTAGTCTGTTTTCTGCTTTAAGTACCAAACATGTCTGCTTAATATGCTATAGTGAGTCACTGTATGTGTGCATACTTTACATTTAGTTTTTACTTGTATCATTTTAATCACCCACATCCTAAGTAGCATTTTTCTTGGAACGAACTTGTCATGCAGCAAGCAGTAATGCTGCAATTCAGCACCCAGATAGCAATACTGACTGGGAAAACCTGCAAGTGTCTGTACACAACACACAATCCCTGTTTTCTTCAGATAATCCAACCTGGGTGGTTACCGTAACAAACCGAAAGAGCAGCAATACATCGAACAACCCAACGGTGCTGTTCTAGACCAAAAATTTCATGTTGAAGCGTATGAGTTTTTTTCCTCACTGAATTCAGTGACCACTTTTTCCACTGACACCGAGAGAGTTTCCATTCATTATGCCATAAGTAGTAAAGTCCTAGCACATTGGAAGCTATTCCTGTCAAAAGAGCCAATAGTTTAAAGATACACAAGTTTACTTCTGTTGGAATTCACTATTTGTGGTGTTTGGAACAAATCATTGAAAAGCTCAAAAAAACGGGAGGGGGGGGAGGGGAGGGCACTAGCTATAGCTACAGTTAACACCTTCTGAATATACCGTATGATGAACTGAGCAGTTGGTGAGTTACCTAGCCAGCATCTCTTCAAGCACTTAAAAACATCATTTCAACTCCAAATCATTAGGACCCATGAGTGTTTTAAAGATGCAGCAGCAGCAGCTTTTGAACAGGCAGTAGTTTTCCAAAGCCATGCTCTGCTTCTCCCCACAGCAAGTCAAGATTGCCAATCGCTAAGGATGCAAGACATGTTTCACAGGTACATTTGGTTTAGGACTTCACTTCCAAGAAGGAACACGTTTTGAATGGTCCCAAGAAGGGATATGATTTGGGCATTCACCTATAGCTACTCATCCCTCAAACACTGTTAAGCCAGATATCAGAGCAAACACATGCTCAGGATGATGCATTAAGACAAGGAATAAGGTATTGTCACTAGTTCTTTTAAAACAGACTTTGAGAAGAAAGCCTCAGCACCTGAAGCTACAAATTTAAGAATGCTACATGTAACAGACATTTAAGGATTTCTGTAATGAGGATCTTAAATGACAAGGAAAAAAAAGCCCCTGAAATTTTGTCACTGTGCATCCTTCTTTCCCCCATCCCTTCTTCTCACAGATTTTAAAAAGTGAAACAGAAAAAAAAGAGAATTAAATATCAGTAAGGATTTACATAGAGTACGGAACATGCATAGCGCTCCACAGACTCCCACTACAGCTGTGCAAACAGGTTGCCCCTCAGGCTGAAAAACCCGAGACAGACTCACCCACAGCTCCCGATCTCCAAAGGCTTCTCCCGGCTCAGGCTGACCCCGACCCTCCACCCCCAACACCCCCCCCCGCCCCACCACCAGCCCTCCAGCAACCACCACTCGCATGGCCGGACGCCGCGCTAAAAGAAACGCTCCCGAAGACCATGCCACCTCCCCCCGTCAGATTTCCACGAGACCTTCCCCCGAAATCCTAAATGTTTCCGATTTCAGCCTTCTGCGACAGCCCGAGGGGCTCGGCGGGAAGCCCGGACAAGGTGGAGGCGCGGACACCGGTCCTCCCGGTTCACTCCACCGTGAGCGGCGAGCGCTCCCTCCCGCGCCCGGCAGCAGCCAGCCATCCCCCGGCGGAGGCTCCGGCCCGCTCCTAAACTCACGTGGTGCGACATCCAAAGGTTACACGCACCGCCGGGACGAGGATGACACCACAGCCGTTACAGGCGCTTCCTGCAGCGGGGCGGCCCCGCACGGGTCCACTCTCACCAGCGGCACGACACCCGCGGAGGCTTCGCGCTCCCGGCTGCCGAAGGGGCACCGCATCCCTTCCCCGCCCGCGCCGGTCGATGAGCAGCCCGGCCAGGCATCGATAAATCAAAACAGCCCGCCCGCTCCGACGGAGAGCAGCGGACGACCCAGCCGCGGCCAAAAACACCGCCCCGGGGGCGCGGCGGGCGAGCGAGGAGGCGGCGGCGGAGGCTGCGCGGGTGCGGGAGCCGGGCTCCCGGCCCCCGCGGGGCGGCGGAGAGACGCCCGGGATGTCGGTACCGTGCAGCCGCAGCGGGCTAATCCCGGCTACTTAACCCGGCGGGCGGCGGGGGCTCAGCACCACCTTAATCCGCGGCGTGTGCGCGCCCGCCCGCCGGGGGCCGCGGCGTGCCGGCCCTGCCCGACCGCGGGGTCCGCGGCGGTGAGGCGGCGCCGCGCCCGGCGGCTGCGCTCCCGCGGAGGCTCAGCCCCGCATCCGCTGCCCTCAAGGTCACGCCGCGCCCCGGCTGCACGGCGGCGGCCAGGTGCGCGCTCCAGTTACCTGCGGGGAAAGTCGGCGAAAGCCGGGGAGCGCAGCACCCAGCCCCCGCTGCCGCGGCCACCCCGCTCCGAAATCCGCGCCGCCCGCCGTCTCTCCAAGCGATCCCGACCACGGCCCGCAGCGGGAGCGCAGCGGAGTAACGCTGCACCTGCCACCGCGCCGCTGCCCGCCCCGACCAGCCGGGAGGAGGGACGCCCCGAGCCGCCGCCGTGCTTACCTCGGCGCCGCGGGGCCGACCCCGCCGCCGCCGCCCAGCCGGGGGCCGGGACGAGGCGCCCGTGAACCTGCCGCCGCCCGCTCGCCGAGCACACAAGGTCCCCGCGCTCCCCGCCCTGCCCACGGCCGGCCGGCCCCGCCGCGCCGCCCCCGCCCTGCGGCCGCGGGGGGAGGGAGAAGGGAGAGCGGGAGAGGGGGCGGGGGGGAAGCGGTGGCCGAATTGGGGAGGGAAGGAGAGAGGGAGGGGGCACCGACGCGGGGAGAGCCGGGGGAGGAGGAGGAGGAAAGGGGGGGGGGGGGGGGGGGGGGGTGCGGACCGCCCGCCCCGCCCCCGTCGCCTCACCGGCAGGAACCAGCGATTCGCCCTCCTCACGGGCGCTCCCGCCGCCGCTCCCCGGGGCCCGCCCGCCTCCTTCCCTCCGCAAGCACCGGGCAGCGCTGAGCGCGCTGCCGAGCCCCAGCGCCGCAGAGCAACCGCTACAGGAGCCGGGCGCCACCGGGCAGGGCGGGGCGGAGCGGAGCGCAGCGATCTGCCCGCCTCCCTCCTCCTCCTCCCGCCCGCCCGCCGCGGTCACTCACTTGTTCGCTCCCGCCGCCCCCCCGCCCGCCCCGGCGCCGCAGCCGCCGGTCCCCGCCGCCCCCCTCACCGCCTGCGGAGCGCCGGTCACGTGACGGGGCCCCTCGCGCGGCCGGGGAAGGGGGGTCCCGACGTGCGGCGTCTTCAATGGGGGAGGAGAAGGAGGGGCTCCGATAGGCACGGAGCCTGAGGGGGCGGGGCCCCGCGCTTCGCCCCGCCCCCCCACCGCCGCCACTGGCGGGCGGGAGGCTGACGCGCTTGTTTCCATGACGTCGGTGGGCGGGGCCACGGTGTTTGATGGAGCCCGGCGGGCTTCGGGGGTCGACGACTTTGCCGCGAGCGGCTCCTGCGGGGCGGGGGCAGGGCGGCGTGTCCCCCCGCCCGTGGCGTGTCCCCCCGTCCGGCGGCGGGGCGGCGGACTGCCGCGGGGGGGCGGGGATGCCCCGGCGGTGGGAGAGACCGTGGTTCCGCAGGGGAGGGGAGGGGAGGGGAGGGGAGGGGAGGGGAGGAGAGGAGAGGAGAGGGGCGGGCGGGAGCCGGTCCGCGGCGCGTCGCTCGCCCTGGTGGACGGGGCCGCGCGCAGGGCCGGGGCCGTCCCGGGGGCGGTGGCGGCGCCGTGAGAGGAGGCGTGACCGCGCGGGGCCGCCCTAACGGTCCGCCAGCGGGCCCCGGGCGCGGTCCTCCTCTGCCCCAGGGGGCGCGGGGACGCCGTGCCGCGCCTGCCGGGGCCGGGGCCGGGGCCCGGGCCCGGGCGGTATCGCCTCACGGCCTCCCGCGGACAGCCGGGCGGTGCTGAGCGCCGGGTCGGTGCCTGTAGCAGCCGCGGGGGCCTCACCGGCGCGTTCGCGGCTCCTCACCAGCGGACGCGGGAGCACGACGGAGCCTGGGCGAGGCTCCGCTGCGGCTGCAGGGATGAATCGGGCGCCCCGAGGCGCGCCGCGGCAGGAGGTGTCGGGTCCCCCGTAGCGCGGGGCCGCTGAGGTCCAGAGGGGCAGGAACGAGCGTATCGCTCGCTGCCAGTGCTGGGGACCGGAGGCAGCGGGTCCAGCCTCCCGCCGGGGCGTGCCCGCCTCTCGGGGAGCGCTGGCAGCTCCCGCAGGAGGACGGAGAATGTGTGGGGGCCGCAGGTGTTCAGCGCCTCTCTGTCTCCAGCCGAAGACTCTTTGGTTGGAGAAAGGAAAATAAATGGGGTTGTGAACGGCAGAGCCCTAAGTGAGCTGTCTGGGGATACGCTGGATGTCAGTAACGGGGCTGGGAATGAGGCTGGAAATAGAAGACCCTGATTTCAGCTCTCCTCTTCCAATGCAGTAGATCACACCCTCGCACACGCCCCCCACCCCCAATGAAACATTTCCATCCATAAGCCATACTTAATTCTGTAACCCTTTTGTGTTGTTTTTCGAGCCTTGTTCTGACATCCTACCCGCCCCTCTGTTGGGCATCTCGCTGGAACGACTGGCCAGCTGTGCCACAGGCTGTCAGGTTCTCTGAGCCTGCCATAAATAACCCTGCTTCTCCTTTCAAAATCCCACTGCTGCCAGAGCCAGTGCCACAAAAGAAATGAAACGGAGAAGCTGCTGTATCGCTACCGTTGCAGAGCCGAGATGGTGCGGAGCCTAGAGGGTTAAAGCAACAGGATGAAGTCAGCACAAAACAGCCCACAAGGACTGGCAAATAAATAAATCATCCTAACTACGTTATTATCATGGCTTGCCTGGGCTTCATTGTCTCTTTCTTTCTTACCTGAATGCCTGTTACATTTTTCTCCTTGTTCAAGAGAGGCAATCAAAAGAGACTGTGAGCAGTAATTGGCTCCTGCCCGTTTTGGATGTTGCTAAAAATACTACCTTTACCTCTCCCTATCTAGAGGTCAATTGAAAAATCAAAATACCGAAGCAAGCAGTCCTGCAGAGTGTTCCGTTGAGGAGATTTCTTGCATTTCTTCTCAGGAGGAGAATATAAGACTGTCTGAACACATATAAACCAAATTCTCTTACATTCTGTCTGCGGTTCAGCACCCTCCTCTGCACTGATGGCTGTAGCTCAGCAAGGCTTCCCCAGGCACTTGGAAACAGCTTTATAAGACTGGCAGATGTGTTCTGCACAGTTCTGTCATACCGCCTAGCTCTCAGGCAGACAAAATTAGCTTTGGTACAGCTAAGAAGGAGATGAAGTGTTTAACGCATTGCAGTTTGGGTACGTGTCTGTACCTGCTTCCTTTTGTCTTGGGGGAGGTAGGTAGGTTGTGCTTCAGTTCTTTGTCTATGAAATGCGAATAATATCCTATTTTCTTCGCAGGAAGGAAGCAAAGGTGGGAGGGGTACATATCAAAATTAGTTCTTTGAGATACTGTTATGGTAAAATTCTCTAAGTGGATATATTTTTCAAGGCAAAAAATAGTTATCATTTAATGTTCCTCTTGCACTGATATATGAGAATAGCACAAAAACATGCAACATGTTGACTGAAAGTAAGAAGAAATTTCTTCTAGATCTACAGAATCTTCTCCCTGAGGATTTCAAAATGTTTTCCAAATTAATCCTTGAGCTACAACACTCTCCATGATTTTTTGTAAGAAAATAGGCACTCCCTATATTTCTAAAAGTTAGGACATGTAATTAACTAACAGAAAACATTCCATCTAATGTAGGTCACCAATCGTATAAAGCAAGCAAAACCAAGATGCACAAAGGAATACTTCTGGAGATCTTTCATTTAAATTTTGAGGAAACATTACCATTTCAGGAAAATTCAGCGTGGTTTACGACAATTGGGGAAGGCCGGACTTGACAAATCAGTGACAACAGATCAACTCATTCCGTGACCAACACTCTAACTAATGACAGAAGTATCATACGTTTCAACAGAGGTAGAAAATGTGTCATAGAGAATTTAAGTGGGTTGCCTGAATCTGATCTACTTACTATGAGAGTTTTAACATAAAGAGACTTTTAACACATTGGAGTATTTGGATCATTACAATATTTGGTCAAAAATGAGTAAAGTGGCCAAGGTCTGAGTGACCACCTCACCATCAAGTATGAACTAGAGGCCTTTTGGCAAAATCGCGTAACTAGCTTGACCTAAAAGAGAAAACAGAGAACAGATTTTTTGTAGTTTGTGCATAGATCTAAACTTTCTTTCATTTTGAAGCTGTTTTCTTCACTGTCCTGCTACTGCTGATCTTGTGCGAACTCAGCCAATGAATTAAATCTGATGAAAGTGGAGAGCATGGAGAAAGTGTGAGAAGTTGGGAGAATATTCGTGTGTGAGCACGGAGACATGAGTGTTCAAATCTTCCACTGAGCTTGCAGAGCTAAACTTTTTCCATATCAGCTACACTTCTCCTAGTCAGCTTTCTCAGCCCAGTGCTACCGTTTGACTACTCTCCGCAGACCACCCTGGAGAAGACTCCTGTTCCCTGTGCTCCTGGCACAGGGATGCCAGCCGGGCCGTGGAGGCTGCGTCTTGTGATGTTTCCAGTATCTTACATCTTAACAGACCAGTCTGTTGCCTAAAAGACCAGGCAGCCATCTAGATAAGCAAACAATTGACCTCTGGCTCCTCTTGTAGGTGTGGCCATGACCAAATTGCTCTATCATCCACCCATACAACCTAGCAATGACCTTGTGAAACAAAACTGTCACCCAATTCATCCTGAAATCGTCCACCCCTCCCTTAGGAGAGAGATTTATCTGCAAACATTTGCATTTTTATCAGCTCAAAATTCTTTCTCTTGACTGCTGAGGAGCTCAGGATTTGTGCATAATGGGTTTCCTGTTGTGAATGCATATGATAATTTAAAATATTTGATTTTTTTTCTCTATTCCATTTCCCTCACAACATTTTTTTTTTTGTTATGTTTAATGTTCTTTTACTGCAATACTGCAGGATCAGGAGGGTGAAAGATAAAAAATGAATAAACAAAGGAACGTGAGAAGCAACAATTATTGCATAAATCACTTTATAATGCACGTTATGTTAAAAATATATCAGAAAAAATATATTATACTTCATATGCTGTTTCTTCTTCATATGTTTTTTTCAGGTGACACCACAGCGCAACAGCATTTTAGTACCAGAACAGATGAAAGAGTATAAGGATGTTTAATGAACAAAGGCACAATGTGCAAAGAGAAAAAAATAAGAAAGCTTTAAATCCTGGAACTGAGGGAGAATCTGACCAATTAAAGGACTTGGATCAGGCAGCAGAGAGAAGAAAAAAAGAGAGCAGGGTAGGATGGCCATACTTTATACTGCTATAAAGAGCAGGAAAAAATCATGTTTGGGAAGATTTTCATGATAAAACATTAAAAAACAAAAACAAGTATGGATGTGATGAGACAGTATGACCAAGGCTGCCTCTTAGAAAGGGAGAAATGACTGGTGAATGAATGTATATTCTTACTCTGCAAATAGCGTACTAGTAGAGCTCAAAAATATGTACAGCAAGCATTCAGCTACCTCCAGTGCAGTGGCTTTTCCTACGTTGCACTGCACCAATTTGCAGCTGCTACTTTCTCCCCCATGACTAGACCCTTGCCGCTTCGTTGTTGAATTCCTAAAGGACAGCTAAAGACTCAAGCGAGGTTGTCCTGGAGGCAATTCGGTTCAGTTCACTAGTAGGGTTTGTTAAAACTAACACTGATGCTGCTGGTCTCCCTCGAGCTGCTATTACCTGTCATCTCTCCATGCCTGCCCTTGATATGGATATGTATTGTTCAGCCAGTTCACCTGTCACCCCAAGACTGAAAATGTGGGATTATCCATTGTAGTTACCAAAATACAAATGCGCTTTTGAGGGGTTCATGGTATGTACGATTCTGCATTGAAATAAAAAGTGTTAGTTCATTTGATTTATGCTACTGTGGGTACTTTCAGAGGTGTTGTTTTTTAAGGCTTCTCTGCTGAACTTGTCTGACGAAGTTGTCGTCTTATCTTTGAGAGTTTCTTATCAGCTGATGTTAGTTTGTGAAGCTTTATTGATTTCACTGTTTTTGTGGGCCTGTTCCAGTCTGGTTCATAAATTGTAATATTGTGATCCTTTCCTCTGTGATCAAGTGACAAGAGTTTTGTTTATTTTTCCTCCCCTCCCCAAGATAAGAAGCAACACGGGTAACCAAGATCTCTCTCTCCTCTCTGAGCTAACATCAACATCACTGACCAGTCTGAGTCAGCTCCTGACTCACAAAAATTAGTTTTAGGAAGAGTAATTGTAGGCCCTCCTCTCTCTCATCAATGCTGGGTAATTGTCTTGAGGAGAACAATAAATTGTTTCTCAGCAATGCTACTTCAAAGTCCTTTGGATAAGAAAATAGGTAATTCAGTTAAGCCTGATGTTCCTTCGGCAAACATTAGCATTTCTGCCCCTTGGCGATTGTTCAAGATGGTTTTGAAACATTTAAGACTCATTAGAGCTAATAGCTCCCATTCTGCATTTCCTTCAAGGAGGAGTATCAGGAAAAATGCACTACCTTATTCCCACTAACTTAATCAAGAATTAATCATTCAAATGATAAACAAGGACCGGAACATACTTGAAGAAATCATTTACTTTCTTTGTTGATCAGATACAGCTCTAAATCATCTTGACTGTTTTTAAGACACTAAGAAAAATATCTCTCCTACCTAAAGTTGCATTTAAAAAATGTTAATAATGACCTATTTCACATGCATAGTTTAAAACTCTGGGCTCAGCCTTGCAAGTCTTATTCAGGAATAATCGTTTCCAGATTGCAAATAATATCTGAAGATTATGAAGATCAAAATTGGGATATCTATGAAAATATGTGGGTATAAAATATCTAGTATCAAAGCCTTAGAATAAATCACTCGTCATAGCAATATAAATTATAGTAAAAGTATTACATAACATGTTTATACTTGTGTATATATAAAATCAAGTATGCTTAGAGCACTTAAGCGTAGATTATGGACAGTCAAAAGAGGAGAATCTTGACTAGGGCATTTGTCTGTATTACCAGGTAATAATACAGTTATAAATATTAAGGTGAGTAGGAACAAACTTTTAAAAGTAATTTAGAATGTTATTTGTTAGCTCAAAAAACTGAGGAAAATTAACTGAGTTCTTGTGACATCAACTATATTTATGTTATGTACTAGTAGAAAAGATCAATATGATTTTCCTCTGCCTAAGTTCCCTTTTATCAATTGGATAACAAGGCAGCCTTGTATCGAACCATCAGCGTTTAAATATATCGTGTTATGGGCACAGCTAGTAATAGGACTGCTGTAGATTATTTTCAGGCTACAACGTGTTATGCAGCAGTAAAGGCAGTTTGGTTTAGGACAGAAGTGGATTAAAAGATATAAAAATATTTTGTACATGACAGCAGTCCAAACATTGACAGTTTTGTTGTCTTTAGTTCTGACATGAACGTACACATGCTTAATAATTACTAAAACTGACACCTATGTCCCTAAAAATACCTTGGATTGCTACAAGGGATTTAAAAATGAATGCCCATATAAAAAGCTTTTGTATCTATTCAATTTTGGATTGAAAATAACTCTCAATTTTATTTCTCTTTTGTGTTTCACTCAGCCTGATGTTAAAAACAGCCCAGTCTGTTCCACTGTTCCAGCCAGTTCTTGGTGCCTTTCACGTTCAAGCCCCCAGGCCCTGACAGTGGCTTTTGAACTGCAAGGTACATGCTGAAAAAAGTCTGCCAGGATATCTGAAAGGACCCACAGCCCATCTGTGGGACTATAGTTAGGAGTAAATGTATGAGATGTCCTTGACAGCATATGTAATGGTCTTTAAAAAAATTAAGTACTAGTGATAATCCAGTGGTCCAAACCACCAAGAACCACTATCCCAGCACATTTGTGCAGGTTTTGGCTGTATACACTGAAAACACATATTTACTTACGGTTTATGAATCAGTCTCTACAGGAATACTTGCTCTACAGGTTGCTGCAGAAGGACTTGTAGTAGCACTGGAGTGTGGGAGGTTTAAATCAAGCTCAGCTAGAATCACCTCTCCCTGTTCTCTGCCCTGGACTAAGATTAGTAGAGGGGAGACTTTTGTTTTATAATAGGGATGACCCAAATGTTCACACTTCTTTGCTGTACGTAGGGGAAAGCGCAGAGGTGGACCAATCAAGGATTCAGTTGCATCATAGCGCAGTTTCAGAAACAGCTGAGATAGACATCTGGGATCTTCTAGAGATCTTTAGGACTTGCCCAGCCCTGCGCCAAAGTGCTGAGACACACTCTTCCACTTGCTTTGTTCCTTTGCATAACTCCCTTTGCCTCTTTTCCTTTTAGGTACTCTCTCCTTCGCTTTTCCTTCAGTTTAGCATTTTTTCCCAAGTAACACCTTTCCCCACTTCCTGCCAAACGAACCAACCCAAAACAAACTCCAAGAACATCTCTCTGAACTAACGCGTCAGATGATGCGTTTACAGTTTGTACTGTTGGTGTGTGGTATTCTTTTCCTTGTCTGTAGGATGAGATTCATTTGTCCTCATATGGGCACCTAAAAGGGACACATCTAGACCTGTGCTAGTAACCCTAGGCTCCTTTTATAGTCAATGGTGAGAAGCTGCAGCCTCCAGAAAGCAATATGTGTCATTCTAATTTTAATGTTCAGGATAATTCTGTAGTTGTCTCTATTTCTCCTTTAATTCCGGAGGTAAACAGGGGGGAGTAGTTTAATTTTTAATGTCTTTTAGAAGGTTAATAGTGGGTATGTGAGATGAACTTCTCTTTCAGACTACATGATTTTCTGGTCTGTCTTTATCTACCAGCCATTACTTTTAAGTGGCCAGTGAACTGGAGAATTTATGCCAAGAAGCCGAAAGGAGAAAAATACACTAGGAGAACCAGATTTTAAAACACTCCATTACTAGTGGTTTTTAATTAATGCAACTTTTTTGCAGCACAACTGTTGCTAACAGTTTTTCGGAACTAAAGCATTGAGACTTGTGATCTGATCTAGGTGGTCCTGCTCTGGCAGGGGCATTAGACTAGATGATCCTTTGAGGTCCCTTCCAATCCCTAACATTCTGTGATTCTGTGATTCTGTGATTCTGTGTGACTTGAACTGAAGTGAATAATCCTTATGAGGTAAATGACATGATCTTAAGTAACAACATGAATGAAGTATGTCTGATTCCAGTGGAGTTGTCTGTAAGGAAAGGGATGTTGGTGTGCAGAAGGATTGAAGGACACGGTCCTGGCTTGAATTCAGCTGACCTGGTCAGTCGTGGTCCTGATAGACTCAGTTTAGACTAAACTCCCCTGAGATTGTATACTTTCTTGCTAGACCCGCCAGAATTAGGAAGAAAATGAGCGTGAGTCCCATAGTGGATGTATGTGCATGGAGTTTCTTCAGAATAAGATTTGAGATGCACTGTTGAATTGCCAGCACTCTCGTAGCTTATTTTGAAAATGTCACTGAGATTTGAGTGACACTGAGACTTAAGCTTTGATCTTTCTAATCACTGTATGTTTGTCTGCCACCCACCTTTATGTGGTTCCATTGAAGTCCATGATGCTCTGCCAACGTGAAGGCAAATGTTATCACTCAGAGAAGTGTTGAGGATCCCCTTCGAAACTATAGTGTTAGTGTGTATAAATAAATACAAAAATGCACATATACATAAAGAGAACTTGCGTTCGAAGGAAACTGTGATTTAAAAATATGTACAGCTAAAACTCTAAATGAGTATTACATTTAGCAAAAATAATAAAAACATAAAAATTATAAACAAGCAGTAAAATGTCCATAAATTCTGTTGGTATTAGAAAATCCAGCTTGTTACCTAAAACAAAATTGTTTCTTTCCCTGTTACTGACCTTTCTCTCATTCATATTCTCACCTATTCTAATTTTGCTGAGAAGACAAGAAAGAATATCCATTTTTGCAAAAAGTTAAGAGGTCCAATGGTTTTATATGGGAACTGTGCAAAGCTTTGTTCTTTTTTTGAAAAGGAACCAGAACTCTTATGGTAAACAATGAATGTTAACCATGAGAAATGAAACCAGAAAGAGTTAATTAAGACATCTAAAGCCAGAAAATAGATAGTTTTGCACAGATAATTTTTTTGTTCTTCTGATCTTTTCCTCTTTTCTAAATTAGATAAAAAACTACATGAAACATTAAATTAGCAGACAAGTAAAGCTAAGATAAAGTGCATTTATTAAACCCATAATGCCAGGAAACTCAGAGATGAAGCTACAACATTACTGTCATCCCATACTGCAGCACTTTTGGTTTGTGAGGTTTCTCATTGTTGACATAATACTGAGATAGGTGAGAACACAGATAACTTTTTGCCTTCCCTCAAAATTTTTTATTTTGAGGTTGAGGGGTAGGGTTTTGGAACAGCTTACTACAACATTTCTGTTTTCTCCTTAAAAGTGTTCCACGCATTGGAATGCATTCTTATTTTATTTTTGGTTTTATGGTTGACAAAAGTAAATAAAATTATGTGAGAGAAAGCAATGAATATAATATTTATATCTCCTACCTGTGTTAGATGAGGGATTTTTGTTATTCTGTTGCAAGCTCCAAACAGAAACGTATATGTAGATTAAGTTGAACTTGTACATGCCTTTGCAGGTTTAGGACATAAACTGCCTAAAGGAACTCACGAAAATATATTGCTTGCATTGTATCACAGAGTTTCTGTATCTCTCTCAGTATAGTCATTGTTTTCCATTCGCAATATTAAAAAGCATTTGCCAGTACTCCAGTCTGTTCCTTTGAAACATGTGAACTTATTTTCCATTGTTATGAGAATAAGGAATGTTTTTTTCTTAATATATTTCAATTTTATTACATTCCTGAAATACATCAAAAAAGTATCTGATCTGAAGCATCGTAGTGTGTGTCATTTTCAGCGGGGTTACGAGGATCAGCAAGTACTTTAAAAACAGAAAACACTAGGCAGGTAAAATTTATTTTGTTGTTCAATTTTTCCCACTTTCCACCTGTGGTTCACTGTGTGGAAAGGATGAATGACTTTCCTGAGTGTTCACCTCTTTCAAGAATTGGTACGAGAGAGGGAGGAAGAAAGAAAATTAATCAAGTCCTGGATTCACACATCCCTACTCAGCTACCACTTTGTATATGTTGCCTATTATAGTAGAAAGACATTTGTTAATTCCTCAGAGTAAGGAGAAATCAGAGGGGTAATGGATCTCCAGCACGAGCCTCTGTGTCATAGTATCTTAGATATTCATTCACAGACTGGTGCAATCTAGCCATCTCCTATTTTTCAGGGCTGTCTTTAGAGGTACTCTACTAGTGTACAGGAATTAAAAACTAATTGAGCACAAAAATGCTAATAATTATTCATATAAAATGCATTCACTTGTATTCCAGTTCCTTTAGTTTGTATTTTGAACCATCAGTGAAATAAGAGGTAATAAATAACAAATTTATCAAATTATGTTTCAAAGATTTTTTTTTTTTTGTAGTGTTTAAGACAGATACTGCATTTTTATACCATAATCTATATAAACATCAGTAGTATGGTCTGTTTCCGCTTGGCTTTAGTCACACAAGTTATTTTTTATTTTATTTTGTTTTTAAACGTGACTCATGAAGTTTCTCTATGCTTCTTGTACAATACTTCTTCCTTCCTGATAATGCCTATTCTCTATTTTTGGCTTGCTTTTCCATTGTTTTCTCTAGATTATATATATTTAACTGATGACTGCAGGATCTGTTTAATTAATACAACCACTACAGAATAGTTAGGATGTTTTGCTATACATTAAATGTCTTTGGATAAATAATTTTTAGTATTTGGTGCTTTCATTTTATTCTTCTACTGTGTTCCTATACTATGATACATTCCATGCATTAATTATGGTTTATCTGATTACAAAGTCAAAAATAAGTTTAAAATATAGTCAAGCTTGCCTGAAGAAGCTTCACGTTATCAAAATCAAATGCAAGGAGTTAAAGGTGATATTTGTGTAAACTGTGGAAGACATATTGAAGGTTCATGAGCTAGAGTAATGTTCCTATACATTCATAAGACAATATGCTAATTTCTTCATTGTCGTTAAAAAGAGAATGACCTTCTAATGGACTATCAATGCAACAACTTTGAGAAAAAGTAATTCAGTAAGAGTCAGATAGCACCAATTTAGTAGGTAAATAAATAAAGCAGCATTAACCCAGAATAAGCATGGCAGAGCCAAGCTTCTAACAATCTAAAGAATTGCTGAGGGAAAGGTATCCACATTTTATTCTTGTCTTCCCTAATATTTGGTTTCCTCCATAGTTAATATTTATCCTAACATTGGGGTTTATATTTCTTTGAGAAAGAGATGATAAAGTGAAGAAAAATATGTATATCAACAGTGTATAAGACCAGTTTGTTCTCTAAACTTGAAAATTCTAATTTCCTTAATAAATTTTACAATCTTTATTTTCAAAGATAAAATCTAATCTACAAAGAGATATTTGTTATCCTTTGGTACATTTTAAGTTTCATATATTGTTCACTCATTAAATTTCATTTTACAAGATAATAACAGGGATATATTTTTATGAATATAGTTTGATATAATAGCTACTCCTTATTTAATGATAGTATTACCTTGCAATTAAACAATTTGCTTTACCCATACAAAAGATTTCCATATTATATTATACCCTTTTCTTTTTGTCCACTGAATTGCTGCCAATTCTTAGGTGAAACTATTTGCCTTTTCATCACACTCTTTTATCCTCTTATTTAATGCACACTTAAGAGCTCTCCTGAAGTCCGGATGTTTGATGTCAGGCTTGGAAGGTTCAAAACATTTGATTTGTTGGTTGATGTCCTTTGGAAATAGAAAACACAGAAGAAAAAATAGTGTTGCCTCTGAAGACTTGACTGGGATATAAATTGTCTTTCATAGCCAATATAAACTTATGAAGGCTGTGTCTCTGCCAGATAATGATGAGGCACTTTAAATAAAAATTTTCTGGTTTTGATGGATGGTTGTCTTCCTTTAATCATACCCAATTTATTTTATAGTAAGTTATGTGGCCTTTTACTACTAATGTGTGTAGTCTCTCACTACTATGTCTTGTAGTCTTTCAAGAGTTCTGTCTGTAGTACAGGGTCTACTCAACAAATCTGTATTCAGGCACCACTTGTCTAATGGTCTGAAGTTCTCTGACGCAACCAAATTTTTACATTAGCATTACAGTCTGTCTGACAGAGACCGTTCCATATTTTGGATGTGTTTTTCAGAGACTCCCTCTCCTGATTTGTTGTTGTTGGAGCTGCTTTACCCATGAAACACGTAACAGCTTGAAAATCCTTTGAGCACATTCCCCTTAGAAGAGGTGACTCGTGCACAGTGTAATGACAATGTCCACCAGTACTTCTTCAGAAAAAAACCCATAGTGTAGGAAACATGGCAATGAAGTGCTTTCAGGAAATATTTTTCTAAAAATTATCCACCAGATTGTTTATGCTATGGGGAAACTGGTGGTAGGGAAAAATAAGACCAAAATTAACAAAGCACAAAGCCCAAAATCTTAGAAATGTAAATCCAGTACATTCTGCTTCAACCTTACCTCCTCTGAAAACATCCTCTCCTAAAGATGAGAAGGGAAACTCCCCAGTATGTCTATTTGACCATACCATTTGGTTTATTTATAAATTCATCACTCTTTTACTTGTACCTATTCATATTTGTAGTTCTTCAGTACCTGACAAGAAGTAACCAACACACATACGGCACAGTTTACCTACTCCCACTTGAAGTCCTGGCTAATGGCTAAGCCAAGTTTTTAACTGAGTTTTTCTGCCTTTTGTTCAGTTTTTTACATCAAATACTGCACATTGCATCCAGATTTTGATAATGTAAGACAGCTCTTCAGCCAAATGGCCTCTATGAGTAAGGCAGAAACATTTTTTATTTTCTAGGGCAATTAATTAGACATCTACACTGTCACTCCCACACTTAAATTAATCTCCATATGTTCAGTTATCATAGGAAAAAAAAATAAATGAAAGAAGAAGCTGAAGGGAAAATTCATAGCCACATCTCTGCAATGTGTTTTCAGACACCTAAATTTCTGTCAGCATGCTGGGAATTCATAACCTCATTATTACTTGCTTAACTAATCAGCACACTTCATAATTTCCGCACAAACAATGGCCCTGTCATTTTTCATCACACATTTAAAGCAGAGAAGAAGAAAAAGAGGTCTCACTCATGAGACTCTAGTACTTTTATTACATGCAGTTTAGGACAGTTACTATTTACCTGTGAAATACTGCTTCCGATTTAAATAGCACTTCTCAAGTTACCTGCTTTCTGATATATTGACTTTGGTTCTTTTAATTTCTTGTTTCATTTCCTTGCTAATTTGAAAAAAAAAATCCATACTTTTTCAGTCATTTTTCTGAATTGCCAAAGTTCTAATAGGTCTTGATGGAAACCCTTTTACTTTTTAAATTGTCTTGTGTGATGGGTGGTCTCAGGTAAAAAAAGAAATATGGAAAGCACATCTGAACTACTGAAGCACTTTAACAGAGGAAATACTAAGAATTTACAGCTAGTGAAATGCAGAAATGTATCTTGTTATAGCTTATGTATGCCTGGCCTGATACAGTTGTAAGGAGGAAAGGGTTCAAGCCTTTATGTAAAGATCTGCTTGATATGCCTTATATTAGTTCTGTGGCCTTTCTGTCTTTTAAGGTTTCACTTTTAATTTCTGCGTTTTCTGGAATCTCAGGATCTCATTGCTTACTTGGGCCAATGTTTTCTCCCATCCGTTGCCTGCTTGCTCGCTTTTTTGATTCCAACAGGGTTTTTCTCCATCTATAGCTTGAGGACAGAGAAGACTGCTTAGTTATAGTCACATCTGTCCTTTTTTTGTGTTTTGTTTGAGGAGATTGGAGAAGGGTGTTGGAGCTTAATCAGTTGTATTCAAAAGCAGAAGGTCCCCTCTCTTTCTTCTTCTTTTCTTGCCTTTCTCCCTTCCCTCCCATCCTTCCTCCCTTCATCTCTTCTTTCCTTCTTTCTCTCCTTCCCTGTCCATAGAACCACTAAGGAATTCAGTGTGATTTCTGAATTGATTGTAACTCTATAACTAGATATTGAAAGAATTGTTCTTCTGTGTAAGGGCAAATAAAACAGGAGTTTAGTGAGAATATTTCCATGGAAACAATAGCTCAGTGACAATGAAAAATATTTCTCACCACAATGTGCTAAAAATAACTTCACAAATAACTTCATAAAATTGGACAATTTTTTATTGATAGCATGGCAGGCGAAACCATTGTATTTTTCATCTGGAGGATAAGATGGCTCATTCCAAGTTCTGCATCCCTAATTCTTGAATAGGATAACTTTGCATTTGCCAACCTGCTTTTTAAAGCCTATTCTGATGTTAGCTATTCTTATTCATCTAGTCACAGGGATTACAAAGCAAAGTGGACTACATTGTATTCTCGGTTGCTTTTAGCTTCCCAAATTTTTCTGCATTGTTGCTATTTCACAGTGATACTAAGATAATTCCTTAGGAAATGAGCAAGCAGCTTGGATCTGCACATTCTTCACTATTGCAAGAAGACTGTGCCTTCTTTTACCTTTCCAACAATTTTTAAAGAAAGAAAGGTTGATTGGCAGTTCTGCTACAAGGTACAATAGAGCAGTTAGATTGGATAAGCAGTCCTCCTTTGTGAGAACTGTCAATGTACCATATATGCTGCTGCTTCTATCATTAGGCTTATGAAGTTCCCTTTGGGATTTCAGTTTTATGTTACTATCTCCAATAATCATGCATGTCCTCGTTTTTTTTTTTTTCTGCATTTGGTTTTCAAGTACAAATATATAAGCAGATATCAGTGATGATTTGTACATTTAGCTATATATAGTTAATTGGTACTGGTTGATGTTGTAAGGTATACAAGAGTTGCCTGCAGACTGCAACTCTGTTTTGTCTGTAATGGTTGTATGGTCATACTTTGTTTTCCCACATACTTTGTTTCATTTCTTTAGTGAACTAAAATTTCAGTGGAATTATCTGTATAAGTTGGTTTGTTTAGCTAACTGAAGCACCGTAATCATAAAGGAAAGAGTTGGTTTCTATGAAATGAAGTAGAACTGTATGGACCACTTGGTCAACAGATCTATTCAGCAGGCTTTTGTGGTCATCTGATGGGTCTTGTCTGACAGACAGACTGGAAGGTTTAGAACAGAAGGAGATGAAGTAAATACATATACTTTTTCATTTTTGACAGCCTACTTAAGGAGAAATTGTCTGCAAGAGCAGTTTGAAGGAAGAGGAAATATTCCTGTCTTCTTAGTGACTGCTGGGCCCTCGGGGCTTTCAAGATGAATGGACTTAGAAGTCCTATATTTAGACCTGCTACTTATAAAGCAATCTCTGACTATCTTTGTTTTCTCCTTTGAGTAAATGAAACTGTATGCTTGAAAAGGTCATGCAGAAGTGCAGTTGCTCATAATTATCATGCGCTTTTTTCTGAGAAAAGCTGTGTCTAGCTTATGGTGGTAGTTGGAACTGGATCCTACATAGACATAGCTCGATTGTGGGTTTGGCTGTTAGGAGAAATGTTAGATAGTTGGTCTATGCACTCAAATTGAAAAGTAACACTTGTATTCCATCCAGATGGTAAAGGTCTCAAAACAGGAGTCAGTAATTGAATTTCCTCTATAGACCTGCTCCTCTATGTCTGTGAACTACTTCCAAGAAGTATGTCAGCAGCCTAAGTGCCTTAAGAAATGCCTTACAGAAAGTTAGGGAAACTATCACAATTCAAATATGTAAACATTTAAACATGAACAAAGTCTTTAGGGAGTCGAGGTCCATACACAAAGACTGCATGGCGTCCTCCAGTCATATGATGAAAATGAATAAAGCAAATCTAATGCTCTTTTGAACATGAAATTCTGAAAAAATATTGTTTGAGATGTAAGATGGGACATGTAATGATAAAACAATGACAGCTTTTTCACGTCGATAAAAAAGAATTCTAATGATCAATGCATTTTTCTTCCATGTTTTGTCCATCTATGTAGTAGGACTTATCTACTTTTAGATCACTATAACTTAAAGTTGAATATCTGTGACATATTTGTGTACTGGTGGGAAAGAAAAAGCCTAAAATTTGGATCCTGAAGAAGAAAGTTGAGACAGAACTCTCGAATGAAGATTTGACTGAAAGAACAGATTGGAGGGGGAGGACACACTCCTTATTTACAACTCTGAGGCAGAATGAACACAATAGCTGAGATGACTGAATAGAGCCAGTATAGAAGTGCAGAAAAAATGAAACCTGTCTTATATGGAATTTCTAGGTTAAGTAAGGACAGCATGAAGCCTTATTGGCCATTCTGCACAGGGTTTTGTGGCTGACAAAATGGATGGAGCCAGGACTCATCCATCTTGACTGTCAAAATTGCCTTTAGTCTACTAGCAGCCTTTTCTGGAAGAGCAAATTGCTTTAAAAACTACTCTTAAAATGCAGGTTTTATTATATGAACCTGTTCTAAGTAGACATCTCTGCATTGATTTGAGTGACTTTAAATTCTTTCTGCTTAGAAGTTTTGTGGCAATCCCATTAGTGATCACGCTTCAAAATACTTGCTTTGAGTAGACAATCTTCTCTCTGCACACTGGATTTAATAAATACCCTGAGCTTTAGCATTTACAGTCAGAACTCCTTTTAAGTAGATTTTGGAATGTCAGATTGAACACACCCTCCTGCCTGTGATCCAGAGCAGTCACCCACGTGAAAGGTTTTCAGCCTCTATTTGTTTATGCTTTTGGCTCTACTGGCATTGTAGGTCTTGCATAGTCAATAAGTAGTTTTCTTTGCTACCTGTTAAAGTTACCAATAACAGCTTATGCAGTATTTGCAGACCACAACTTGAAAACTTTCAACTTAAGGAACTGTTACCCTACCATATATGACATATTAAACAGTGCATAGTGTGACAGACTTGAAATGGGTTTGTATTAATGAGCATCTTATGCAATAATTATTTTAACTAAATCCCTTTCTTTGCGCTACCTGAGCCTAGATCCGGAAAAGCATCTGTTTATACATGTCTTCACTGATAGTTCATTTGATCCTGGTATTGACCTCCATCCAAGACCTGGTAGCCATTTACATTACATATACCTAAGCTTTACTCTAGCAGAGTCTAGCTTCATCCTGGAAGATCCAAACGTCCTCTCCAGAGGCTAACCTGGCCTGTGGAATTTAGAAAGTGAGTGCATGCTGAAGTGCAGTTTGTAGGCTGCAAATATAAGTAATTAATTAAAAATACGGAACTTCAGACTCTGCATCACCTGACACCTGTGTTGGGATGGGTCTATTTCTATCAGTAGCGTTCCCCAAGTGGGCATAGGTCGTCTGACCTGAGGGTGCTCAGAGGCACTGGCAAACTCACAGGGCTGAAAAAGTCACTGAAATGCACAAATTAGGCATTGGCTTCCAAAGTGTGGATATTCAGCAGAAGAAAATCTACCCTAAACCCCATCTGTGATGCTGAAAGGAAGCCCCTTTAACTTGATGGTTAAATCTCTCATATTAGATGGGGCACGAGTCTGGTTTCCTTCTGTAGGAGATTTCACCCTGTCACTTCCTGATGCAAATCTGAAGATGAACTGGTAGGATAATCCGGGTTGGGCTCCTGCAGCCTCTTCTAATGAAAGATAGGAAAGAAAAGTCATTGTGTGGAAACACAGTGTTCACCTAGGTGAGGCCACATCAAGGGTGCCAGCAGCTCCAGTGGGTACTTGAACATCTATTGTGACCTTCCTCCCAGGCTGATAAGGAGGGCTCCTTCTGCTTGAGTTGCTTCAGTTCTTCAACTCATCCATTCTTCTCACAAAGAGCGTGTGACTTTCCTTGTCCTATGTTTCCCAGAAGTGCAACTGGCTTTCTTCTGTTCTTGTAACAAAGAGAGGATTTTTTTTTTTTTTTTAATATTCTAGAATGTAACTACTGTTTGGGATAGGTTGGTTGTTTTCTTGCTGTTTATATAAAGAGGTTGTCAGTGTTTCGTTCAAAATCAAAATAAAGCTGAGAGAAGGTGCAGTCTAATGTAAAGGAAAAGACTGCAGGCTCTGTTAACTCTTTTCCAACTTGGCAGCAGATGTTGCTTGAGGAAGATGGGTCAAATGTTTCTAGAGATCTAACTCTCGTCGGCACAGGAAAATACTCCAAACCTGCCCCAGTGCTGCTAACAGTTGGTTTGCTCCTCAGGTGCTGGCAGCGTTTAGAGCCTTGGGGTAAACAAAGCTGCCAGCATTTTCAACACTGTTATCTATTTAAAGGAGGCCTAATCAACACTGCTTAAAATGCTAGAGGCCGTCTGTGCTCTGTTTATGTGATGGCTCCCAACTTTGCTGATAGTAGGGGAGACAAATCAGTCAAGATTTTAGCTGTTGCCATGGTTTAGAGGCTTATCATTCATTCTTTTACCCAGAGTGTCGACTCCACTTCCAGTGGGCTGGCCACGCTCTGCGAGATGCCCTTGTAGCCTGAAGGTGTAGTAACACATTTGAGGTACTCCTTAAAAGCTGGGACAATGGTGAGAAGTACAGGATGTTCTGCAGGAACACAAGAAGTGTCACATGGTGGGCCTACAAAGAAAACCTGCTCATAATCTTTGTCCAGGCAGGAGGTTGCTGTTTGAGAAGAATTGCCATCAATTGTTATCAGTGATGTAACACAAATTGTCTGTTATATCAGAACAAAAATAGATTATATAGGAATTTCTTTTTTTCACTTGAAAGCTGGTAAATGAGCTTTTCTACCTAGCCTTAAGCTAGATAATGAACTAGGCTATATTAATATACTCCTTCGGACTTCAATTGGATTAGAACATACTTTTACAATATTAAACTGTAGATGACTCTATTCAAACTTTTTATTTGTGTTCAGTGGGTCAAATTCTTAGCTTCTGTGACATAAATCAGATTCTGATCTTGCGAATGCTCACGTGGTGCACTGTAAATCATATGTTTTTCAATATACATTGTACTGCAAAATAGAAAACAACTTTTTAAGAGTCAGAGATTGGAAAAAAAAGGTTAATAAAATGCACAACTGGAAAACTTCACAGTGCCTTTTATTGTTCCTTACATGACACAAAAATATGTCTGAACATTGGATGATAAGGACAGAAAGCTTGATGAAGGCCCTTGGCTGTTTTGACGTCACCTCAACTGCCTGCTTTGCTGTGTTCATTTTGATTTTGTTTTGCTTTTACTGAATATGTCATGTTTTTTAAATGTTCATGCATTTATCAATGTTATATGAAGCTTTTGTTTCCTTTAAGTTTTTTGTATGTATTTCAAACCATATTTTGTCATAGAGTTATAAGTGTGTAAACTTTAAAGGCTTGATTGAACTTCATTCTTGCTTGTTAAGTGAGGTTCTTGGGGAGACTTTCATTTCATTTCAACTGGCATTTCTCTTTCAAGTCTTAGGATAACATTCCTAAAAATGGAGATTTAGTCTACACAGGAATTATTTGTCACTGACCTTTTGTATTGCTACTCTGCCAAGTTCAAAGTACTGTAGATTTGTCTTTTTTTCTTTTCTTTTTCTTCAAGTTTTATTTGTTGCAAAGTTTTCACCACCGTATATGGTGTCACTGTTTCATTTATTCTGTGTATTTTTGTGTTCTGACTAGATTTAGTGGAATGATTGAAAACAGAGAAGTTCTAAACATGCTTTGTGGGATGCTAAAGCAATATTTCATTTCTGGCAACATATTGTAGGTATTATCTCAACTCTGTTGTAAAAATACTTAATATGGGTAGGAGGAAGGAAGAGGAGAAAGAGACAAACCTTGCTCTCCCTTACATGGTTGTAGAAGACAGACAAGGGTGTGGAAGGAGCAAATAACATCTCTTTTATAGCCTATGTAAGGCTTTTGGTAAGACCACAGGGTAGCTGCTGTCAATTTGCCCATCCCGAAATAGACTTGTTGGAAAACAATGGAGAAGTGGGGAAAAAAAGGTCACTAGGTGGTCTGGATAAATGAACATGGTACCTGTCAAAAATATGCACCCATTGACTTCCCTTCCTCCCTTATTAACACAGCAGCATATCTCAGGAAGATGCTGTGAGTAGCAGAATTCTTCCATAAGAAACTCTCAAGCACCGCAGAAGGTTGAATAACTGGTTGGTTCTTCAGTGCTTTGCGGAAAAAAAAAAAAAAAAAAAAAAAAATTCAACATTGTTCCAAGCATGAAAATCTACCAAAGGTCAGCTCTGGACAACACAGAACATGAAAAAAGTTCAGGAAAAGGAAGATATGAACAAAAACTGGGTAGGTTAGTCAAGGTGCAGTGAGGTAGTGGGTTTTAATATAGCTTGAAAGTAAAGAAAGATGCTTGGCTGACAATGAGTGGGAGGCTTCCAAACATAGGAAGCAACATTAAAGAATGTAAAAGTTGAAAGAGGCAGAAAGATAAAAGAAATGAAGAAAGAAGCCAAAGCTGAGTGTAGGGACACAAAGGGTCACTTGAAATTTTCCAGTTCTATTAGATTTTTTTTTTCCCCTGTCAGAATCGCAATCTCTTCAATTATCTAACTTTCTAGTGACTTTCTCTTCTTTTCTTTCCTTTTGGAATGAGTTATGTACTGAACGTTAATTTAAATGTATTTGTGTTTAGAGTCACTGGGCAGTACCAATTCTTCTCCATCTTTTCCCTGTTCTGATAATGGAAGAGAACTTAAACATACATTTTCCATCTGTTTGTGAAGTCAAAATGAACAAGATCGAGATCTGAGAGTTGCTACTCAGCACCTGAACAGCAACTCCTTTTTAGCTGGAAAAAAAATACATTGATCTGAGACTTAGCTTGGCAGGTTTTACATTTTCATTAAATATTGATACTCAAACATCATCTTTGTTTACACTGCATGCTGCTTCCTCTAGGTTTTAAACGTGAGTTTTTGCAGGTAGGGTTGAAGTCAGGAGTTCATAACAACTTAACTTATTGATGTGTGATAAGAGTTTATCAGTGTGTACTAAACAATATGGATACACTCAAGTATTGTGAATGATGCTTGAAAGCCATGTCTTTTGTGATACCAGGTTTCCGACTACAGTCATCTTAAAGAATGCTTTCAATTAAATCAGTTATAATCTAATAAAGAATCTGCATAAATGTCATGGTAAGTTTGGTCAATGTACTAGAGTATGAACAGTAAACTTTAAGGGCATCAACATTTGAATTGAAAATCTCTTGTTCCTGTCGTTTGTGTTGTATTTGCTTTCTAGTAAAATGTATTCTGGTGATTTAAATGAAAAAAACCTGCTTGTGTGTATAGTTGTTTGGTTTGATTGTCCTGTTTGCAATAAATCGTTATCTTTTATTTTGTATTTGTCTCAGGGTTTAGGGAGAGGCAGAAGGAAGGCTGAGATGAAGCAATTTAAAGCTGGTTAGTAGTAAAATTTTGAGATATTGTGAAGATAGCAAGGCTCTGCTTGTGCATTTAGGTTCCCAAATCAGGGTCGGATCCTTCCTTGAGGTCATTACAACAGGGTAAGTTGGCTGCTGTTGGCTGTTGCTGCCTTGTGGATGGATGTGCAGGGATTGCACAACTGTGCAACTGATAAGTCACTTGTAACATGACTGGAAGCAGATTTCGATGGGGATAGGGCAGAAAGGGGAAGGGCTGCCTGCATCTTGCTTCTTCATGCCTCTTCTAATAAAATCACAAGAGAGAGAATTAAATCATCACTTTTTCACTTATCGGTGATATCAGTAGCCTGCGAGATCATAGGAATGGAAAGTTCAGGACATCTGCAAAATCAGCAATTCAAGAGGTGGCTGATGTGGCATGGTGATAAAGTTTACATGTTGCTTCATCATAGAATCATCAAATGATTTGGGTTGGAAGGGGCCTTAAAGACTGTCTAGTTCCAACCTCTCTGCCATGGGCAGGTTGCTCAAAGCCTTGTCCAACCTGGCCTTGAACATTTCCAGGGATGGGGCATCCACAACTCCTCTGGGCAACCTGTTCCAGTGTTTCACCACTCTCAATGTAAAATATTTCTTCCTTATATCTAATAAAAATCTACCCTCTTTCAGTTTAAAGCCATTGCCCCTTGTCTTATCACTACATGCCCTTGTAAAAAGTCCCTCTTCAGCTTTCTTCTAGGCCCCCTTCAGGTACTGGAAGGCTGCTAGAAGATCTCCCTGGAGCCTTCTCTTCTCCAGGCTGAACAACCCCAGCTCTCTCAGCCTGTCTTCATAGGAGAGGTTCTCCAGCCCTTGGATCATTTTCATGACCCTCCTCTGGACCTGCTCCAGCAGCTGCATGTCCTTCTTATGTTGGGGACCCCCAACATAATCAGCCTAGATTAAAGTGATCCTGGGTGCCACACAGAGCAGGTGAGAGCATGGAGCTGTACCATGAATAACTACTGCAAGTGTAATGTAAGATGACACCAAAAAACATAT
This sequence comes from Tauraco erythrolophus, assembly GCF_009769465.1. NCBI lineage: Eukaryota > Metazoa > Chordata > Aves > Musophagiformes > Musophagidae > Tauraco > Tauraco erythrolophus. The sequence goes on from NC_141468.1 coordinate 51,348,399, forward strand.
TAGAAGCATAGACATAGGGTAACTCCATTTCACATCTTCCCATAGGCACCTGCTCAGAGCTCTTCTTGCTTTCACTCCTTCACACAGTAATTTTGGCTTCCCCTAGTGTCATCTGCAGCACCAGAGACACTTCTGATACATTACTGTCATACCACATATAACCACCTCTCACCTATGAAAGATCCTGGCAGATATAATCTGCTTGCTAAAAAGATGCTGGTTGAATCTGAAGCAGTCTCGAGTTACCGAGAAACATTCAGACTATACAACCATGGCGTCCCTGCCATGGTTGGGCATGTAGTGATAGGACAAGGGGCAACGGATTTAAACTGAAAAAGGGCAGATTTAGATTAGATATAAGGAAGAAATTTTTCACTCTGAGGGTGGTGAGGTACTGGAACAGGTTGCCCAGAGAAGTTGTGGATGCCCCATTCCTGGAAGTGTTCAAGGCCAGGTTGGATGAGGCTCTGGGTAACCTGGTATAGTGGAGGGTTTCCCTGCCTATGGCAGGGGGGCTGGAACCAGATGATCTTTGAGGTCCCTTCCAACCCTAACCGTTCTATGATTCTATGATTCTATGATTGATTCTATGATTCTATGATTCTTCTTTTGGATGTCACTTAGGTTGCTGAGGCCATCATCAGCCTTCTGGACTCTGCTGGACTGGATCTGCCAGTCTTCCCCTTTACTCTGGTGTTGGTGACCCTCAATACAAGTGTAAAGTAAACTAACTCGAAAGAGCAAAACCAAGTATGTCCAAGATAGAGAGCTCTGAGCCATAGATACACATTAAGTAATGATGGACTATTAGAATAATTTATCAAAGGAGACAGTAGATTCTCTGTTCAACCCTTACAGACTGATTTTGTCTTTCATAGAGGTACTGTAGTTCAATCAGAAGTTGCAGACTTCATGCAGAAATTAGTTGGATTAAAATTGGTGACCTGGATTACCACTGTGAATATATTTGTTTTGCAAGCAGAGTCCGTGCAATAATCTGCTTACATCTAGCAGTAAAGAATAGGTAGGCATCAACATAATTTAAAGAAAATAAATCTAAGCATAGATGCAGACTAGCAAAACATCCCTGAAGTCAGTGGAGCTATTCAGATGTAAACTGACATAGGTTTGCAGTGATTCACAAGCAAGTCATAAATACTGTTTCGAAAAAGAAAGAAGACATATGGAATGTTAATATCTTAAACAAAGAGTAAAGGTGAGTTACTATCACCAGCTCATTTTGTTTATCGTAGTAACGACTGGCTACGGAGGGAGGCAATTATTTCATAATTTTCCATGAGTAAGTTTTTCCATTGTGTCTTTTATGCCCACACATAACAATTGAAGACGCAATGAGGAGCTGTAAAATGGTTTCTGAAATCGCATGCCACTGGCAGGCTCAGGTTGGAGGTAAATGGGTGTACCTGCCTCTGCACGGGGCTGAGCTGTGCCAGCTGCCGTGCCAGAAGGTGTGCCTGGATGCCCTGCTCTCAGGGGGCTCCTCCTACTCCGAGCTCCAGGTTGTGCCTTAGAATACACCACCAGCACCAATTCTGTTAATTGGTGCTAAGAGGAGCCTGATGTTTGAATGCCGATAGTGTCAGTCAGCAGATCTGAGAAAAACAAGTGAAAGGAAGAAGACAGGCTGAGCAAAACCTAGATCTTCTGTGCCAGAAGAAATGGGCAATAAATGAATTAACCTTCACAAGAGACACAGAAATCTGGGCATCCTAACAAAGAGGGAATTGATTGTTGAGTCAATCTTTCCACTGGACTAAATAACCGATACAGCTAATGCCCTGAAGACCACCACTGTCCCTTCTACTCGTTGGTGTGTGTCTGAGAAAGGCAGGGCGAGAGCTGGAGTGTCATGCACAGAGCCGACAGATCTAGCTTGTCTGTCATCCATTTGTGCCTGATTTGTTTGCATGTTAGCCTTCGGCTCTGGGTTCACTAATTAAGTCTTCCCCCCCACCACCCCCTTCCCCCATTTTGTTGAACACTTGGGTGATATCTTGCATCTGTTTCTTAAGTTGAATGTTTCGCGGTGAGTTAATCTGCTCTGACTGCATGTAACGTGCAGACTCAGCAGCTCAGCTTTTCTTCTTCTCATGCTTTCCTGAAATGTCAGACAGCAGCATTCATATCTGTGCAATGACAGGGCAGGAATCAGCCTGAAAAGAGAGTTTCGGTATTGATGCAGTTCTAGTTTCTTTGCAGCTGCGTGGAAAAAAAAAGACTTTTTTTTTTTTTTTGTCAGTTTTAATAGTGAATTAAACCATTTTTCCATTCGTGTGTGTGAATTGTGCCACCCTGACAGCAGCAAGGTATGGAAATTAACGCAAAAAAACAGCTTGACCACTACGCTTCAACAATACAAAACTGGTTGATTGAGCTGGATTTACACTGCTTCATATTACCAAATGAAAAAAAGATAGGCTTGGTAAAAACAAATACTGCAGAGAATCACTCAAAAGTTGTAGTCAGGACACATTATCTTGTATTATCTTATTAATTATTTGCATATTTCCTTTCTGTCAGAAATGCATCCTAAGCCATGTATTGTGATAGCAATGGGAATTTTGATTATTGTGTGCATTACTGAAGAGATCATGCAATTTTGTTTAGACTTGAGAGCAACTTGAGACTTTCTGAGTGGTCAGAAGGAAGTGCCAATGTCAAGAGATTATGAAAAATATATTTATAGCAGTTACATTTGACTGGCATAAACTCTGTCTAAATGATCTGTACTTTAGGGGAGCACTCTTCTTTTCTGGCATGATTTACATGTCATAATGAAAGCTATGAAGATAGAAATGAGACTTGATCTAATACAGAATTGTGGGTTTGAGTGGCCTCTTAAAGTTTAATATGGCTTTGTCTACAACAGTATACAGTAAGTCATATTTAAGCTAGTATAATTTCTTGATTGTAATAAGATCTGTGATCTCTACCATTAGACATAAAGACCACAGGTTATGGCCTCTCCAGGACAAAATGGAAGAGGGAAGAGCGAGCTAAGTATATAAATGTGAGGAACATGATGAAAATAAGACCACACTGCATGTTCATAAGCAAAAAAAAATCAAGTTACTAAGAATCCAAGAGCTTTGATGTTTTCTTTAGTCTTGAGCACTGGTGCTAGAGAAAATAGAGAAAACATGCATTGACTGAGAATTCATTTTGCAGATATGTGAACTATTTTCTGCAAAATGCTGCTTGATCACTTTTGACCACACCTTTCCTGTCTTCTAAAAAAAGCTAAAAATATAAATGAGGACTTGTGGTTGGAAACAGACAACACTTATTTGGTTGCATGGTTACAGGCTGTAAGCATATAATATCTGTTAGGGTAAATGGATTTATGTTATTGACAGCTCCCAATGTTTTGTGGGGTTGTTTCTAGGTACAGCCCCAGAAGCTGTTGTGTGGATCAACAGAGACTTAAACAACCATCAGTGTTTTGATGAACTGCTGAGCTTGGTCTAAAAGGAAAAGAAACTACTGAAATAATCACAAGTAAAGTTCTATATGCTGAAAACGAGAATAATTTTTACATCTCACTGTAATTTCATTAGGGGATTAATGAGATTTGGCTCTGCATTTTTTGGGGGAGGAGATGGGATGGAAGATGTCTTAACAATAGCAGTCACAGAACACAAACTGTGCAGAACTGTCCCTGAATACTGTAACTATCTTGGTGCTTGTTTACAGGGAAGAGATACCATGACTTTAGAGAGCACACCTGCACTTTAGGCTAACCTGATGTGGATGTGCTTAAAGTGTATGCGTGATACAGCTGCTTCCACTTACAAGCGTTTCATGACCTGGAAATAAAGTGATTACCTTCAAAAACATGGGCACAAAGAGCAATATCAGAAGTAGAAGCTTGGCTCTTGAAATGCAGTGTAGGCTTAGATCTTTATACTAAAGAGCGCAATCTTTAAAACAGAATAAAATGCAATAAAATAGAAATAGACCTCAATGACATGAACAGGGTCCTTGAATTATTGAGGAACCTAAGTTTTCTGGCAAAAGTCCTTTGCAGGCAGTTTGGTCGTTAAGACAATATCCTGTGAGGGGGAAGGGGCTACTCAGCTTCAGCTCCCTGCTCTGTATATTGCAGGAGTAAAAAGTAATGTAAAATTCAGAAGGTTTCCTGGAAACAGATGATATAGTAATCCTTCAAACAACGTGCTGTTGATTTAGAAACAAATGAGACAGGAGCTGAGATGGAAGTGAGGACAAAATGTCATAGAAACTGTTGTGGAAATCCTAATGGTATTCACAGATTGTTCTAACGCTCATTGCAGTAACTGATAATTTTGTTGGTTGTTCTCAGAAGGTTGAGTAGAAGTGATCTGTGTGTGTAAGTACTGAGCCTGTCTAGCAGAACTTTACTTCTACGCTGGCTTTGATTTAGGGGGGTTTGGGCTGCACAAAGCCTCACTAGATCCTCAAAATTTGCGTGCTAGCAGGGAAAATGCTGACTTGTTATCCAGTTGTCATGACATCTTCAACTGTACAGCTACCAGGCTTGAGATGAAGGCATCTATTCAACCTGTCTGTAGAGAGACAATGATAACATGCTATGCTGCTAGAACTATCCTCTTATCTTGCTAGGGACAAGCACAGTAAATGGAGGATAACATCTCTCTCAGACCGGCCAAAAAGGGCATTTTTGCAGCAGGTTGTTACATCATGCAAACTGGCATAATGTTCGTTGACTGAAATGGAAATAGACTGATTTATACAGGAGGTGTCATTTGGAAAGGAGAATCTTCTTGCAGGAGTCTGTACTGCTCCTAAAACTCTTGTAAAAAAAAAAAATGGAAGCAGAAGCAGGCCAATGGAAAAAACACCCCACACAACATTTTAAGATTATTACATTAATTTTACAAAGCATCAACATATATACTGCTAAAACGAGTTGTAAAAGATGGGCTAATGACAAAATGATATATCAGATGATGGAATTAAAATCAGGTGCTTGCTGCATTAAGGACACTTGATATTTCATCATCATCTATACATTTATCAGCGTTGTGACCAAGATGGCATATTATTTGCTCCTGAAAGTGTTCTCCTGCAGTCCTTGAGTCTTCAGAAGCCATTAAAACAAATTAGCAATGAAAGTCTAGAGATCAAAGATAGGCTGCCAAATAGCTAGACATGGATTTTCAAACCTATAGGTATAGTAATACCAGATAAAAATCTTAATGTGTCCCTGCAGTTATAGTCCATGGCAAGCATCAGGTCTGGCAACGATTACATTGTAAGTGCAATTTTTTTCCCCTGAAAAATCTATGCCTTTAATAGACATTACACATTAATGTTCAGTGAAAGTATATATTTTCTTTTTTTTAAAAAAACAATTTTTTTTGTTTGTTTTTAAAAAAGATTTTAAAGGCAATCCAGCTATTACTGATACTCTTAGCAGAAAATGGAGGTAGTTTAGGAAAGGTTGTCTACTGAATCTTGCTCTGGTACATATAAGCACGCAGGCTTCATGTCTGTAGAATCTGCAGTATTGAAGGCAGGAAAAACATTTGGCAGAGAGGAGTTATCTGAAAGGAAGGTTACAGACTGCATAATGCTGGTAAAGTAAGCTCACACTGTTTATGTCCGCACCATATGGCCTATGTATAAACACAGTAGTTCAATACTTGTCTCATACTTACCCAGCATTCTCTTCCTCTTATTCGCATCTTCACTTCCTTGTTTATTTTTGCTGTTAACATCAACAGCATTGTCTATGGACTAGATAGGCATGAGCACTAGAGTTTCATATGAAGTTGTAATTCCCATTACTGGCTTTTTTTTTTTTTTTCAGTAGTCAGCATCTTGAACTGTTCAAAAGTGTTTACAACCCTTAAACTTATGAACAGAAATTCCTCAAGCCCAATTAATAGCTGATTTCATTGGATCTATACTAAAAGGGAATCTGGCCACTTATGCCTAAAGAATGAGTCCAGAGGAACAAAGAAATATTGTGGTAAGTTATCACCGGACTGGGTTGACAGTGAGTGATTGGATGTTAAGTGGTCAACAGTGAAGGCTGACAAAACCATTCTTCAAATGAAACTGTAACCACAGTGGGAAGATGGACATGGATTTGACCAAATCATGTTTGTTGTAATTGCTTCTAGCTTGGCTGATGATACATGCCAATGGAATAGTGAAATTGTGTTGCTGCTGCAGTTACCTACCTCTTCTTTTTACATGCCTAAGAACAGTTGATTATATTTACTAGCTCCACCCTGTATTATATCAAGTAGTTAAGATATGCAAGCAGAAACTGTTTCCTATTATCTTTATGTAATCCCATGGGCCTCAACTGGCACTGCTAATGCTGATGAGAGAGGCAATATTGGAAGTACCAGAGAGATGGAAGCCTGTGCTTTTAAACCTATACATGCATACTTATTTTCATATTTGCATATACATTCTGGCATATAGGAGAAGATTTATCAGGCTGACAAATGAAAAACATAGCAACATCAAACCATTACAAGTTGAGCATGAGCCAGCAGTGTGTCCTTGCTGCAAGGAAGGCCAGCAGCATCCTGAGTTGAGCTGACAGGAACACAGGCGGTAGATCAATGAAACTAATTATCCTCCTTTAATCATGAGACCATATCTAGATATTGCATTCAGTTTTGGGCCTCCCAATACAGGAAAGACATCAGTCGATTGAGCAAGTGCAGCAGAGGGCCACCAAGTTGATTGGGATAGGGGCACCTGTTGTGTGAGGAGCGACTGGGAGATCAAGGCTGGTTCAGCTTGGAGAAGAGAAGGTTTCAGAGAGACCTAATGTTTGCCTTCCACCCCTACAGTGCCAAGTACCTACAAGATATCAAGAAGGCAAAGCCAATTTCTTCATGGTGGTGTATGGTGGGTGGACAAGAAACAGTGGAGATAAATTGAAACAAGAGGGTTTCTGATAGATATATATATATATATTTTTTTACCATGAGGACAGTGAAGCAGTGGATCCTTTAAATAGCTTTTCACCTTGAGGATTGTTAAGCAGTGGCTGCCCAGAGGCTATGCAGTCTCCATCCTTAGAGGCTCTGAGTAACCTAGTCTGATCTCAAAGCTGAATCTGCTTTGAGTGAGAGTTTGGACTATAGAGTTCCTGAGATCCCTTCCAACTGAATTATTGTGTGATTTTCTGATTCTATGATTCTACATGGATTAACATATTTCCTGTCTTGAACTTTAAATTCAGCCCTATTTAGAGGTAAGTATGTGACCCAGGTAAGAGTGAAGTTAAGGGCTCGAGGTTGTACAATGAATCTGTGGCAGAGGGAGTTAGTGCAGATCTCTTGGGCCTCAGTTGATTTTGAATTTAGCTGTGAAGACATTGAACTCACAGGTTGTGGATTCTCTTATTCTATAATATAAACACTTGTGCTCAAAACACCCCACTAAACCCCATCTTTAACTAAATCTGTTGTTTTAATAGAAAAGGCTTTCATACTTTTTTTTTTTTTAAAAAAGTACATAGACTGCAATAGTAATTTCCCATCAGCAAAAGAAATATGGAAGACTATTCTGCTGTTATTCGTGCTACAGCTGTGCATTGTGAAACTAAGATGTCAAGATATGAAACACAGAGAAAAAAAGTGCATTTCAATTAAATTTATTTTTGGAAAACCTCTTCCTTACAAACCAGATCTCAATTTCTTGAAAGTTTCTTGAGAGTACAGCAAATGTGATACCGCAGACTTACTGCATGTTCATAGAAGACCTTATATCAGACCAGACTTATTATGTAAGTATACCCAGACAACTTCACATATTACATGTGATGTGTTGAATTTCTTGATATTGTTTTTGTTTGGGGACCGTGTAAAACTAGAGAGCCAAAGACTGGTAACCTATAGAATGGCTTTGCCTTGTCTAATTTTTCTCCTTGAGGAATGAAAGAATGGTTACATGCCATGTTTTGCCTCACTCCAGATACACTAAAAGAAGTTCAAGACCTATATCTTTACTATTTTATAAGTATTTCATGTTTCTTATATTTTAAAATACAATTGTGTCAGTAAACAATAAGATAATATAAATAAAAGTGACGTAATAGAAAGAAATCAGTAGAGTTACTGTTCTCTTTACCAGATATGAGCATTTGAGGCGCTTTTTTTTTTTTTTTTTTAATTTCTCTGGAATTTCTCTGGAATTCCCTGTTCATAACAACAGAATTAGACCCATTTGTACATGTGATTTTTGAATTTTGAATTGATTTTGAAGAAAGAGGAAATGAAAAGTGCTATTCTGGAATCAAGATTTTCAATTTTGCTTCTTTTTCATTTGCTCAAAGTAAAATCTCTCTTGTAAGGCAAGGAGTGAAACTGATTTAAATGCCATTTGTATCAGATTTTTCCAAAAAAATAAAACATAAACCCTCTTTTTTTTAACAGCAGTGAATGAGTTGGATCAGATGAGAGAAAACTTGGTTTTAGCTGGGCAACATTTTGCACTCTAAAAGGATGGAGTGATAGAGTCTAGTGTTTTCCAAGGACAAACACAAGCTTTATTACTGCCTGTAATTTAGCTAGTGATTTCAGAAGAGCAGAGTGTGTTTTATGGTGCTGTAATTCATAGCAGTTGTTGAAGTAAAGGTGGCAGGACAGTCTACTGATCAAAACATGTACCTAAAAGTGTTTAGCCCCGTTACAGAGTTTGGTACATTATCTAATGCAAGTTACTGAGCATTTTTTTACTTTCTGGAATCCTGATGTGCCTGAGTATCCTAGGTCCATCTGGACTATGCAGGACCCGGATGTGAAATGAGGATGGTAGATGGAGTTTGCACATCTCCTTCATGACTCCTAGCTTCTGGAGGTACCTGAGAACCATTCTGACTGTTGTATGTGACCACTTCAATCACAGGTCACTCTGGTGGCAGAATATGTAAGGTTTACAAGAGTTTTGGATGCATACATTTTCTCAGAAAAAAATCTAGGCCTACCAACTTGTTCTTAAGATTTTTTCTAGGAGGGAATTTCTTTCTGATCAAAGATCTATTTTTATGTGCTACTTACACCACTGAACAGGTAAGAGTGAAGTTAAGGGCTCAAGGTTGTACAACGAATCTGTGGCAGAGGGAGTTAGTGCAGATCTCTTGGGCCTCAGTTGATTTTGAATTTAGCTGTGAAGACATTGAACTCACAGGTTGTGAATTCTCTTATTCTATGATATAAACACTTGTGCTCAAAACACCCCACTAAAACCAATCTTTAGCTAAATCTGTTGTTTTAATAGAAAAGACTTTCATGCCTTTTTTTTTTTTAAAAAAAAAGTACATGGACTGACTGCAATAGCAATTTCCCTGCTGATCAAACCATATTCTGTTTTAGAGAAGGGCTAACTCGTGCTAATCATTCTTGTACTCTCATTTGCGATAGCTTTATCATCAAAACACTGCTCGCAATTTATTCTAGCTCTGGGTGAGAATCATATTTGTTTATGATTAGTATTACAGTAGTACATGCACTCCAAACATAATTGGTGTCTCATTCTATGTAGGCACGAACACATAGAAAAGATTGTTCTGCCTGTAAAGAGTTTTCATGATTAACTACATGCCTGGTTATTAGAGACACGATATCTGTATTTCGACTAGGACAGGGCTTTAAATTTATTAGCTGACATTCCTTAGATGTGGCTCTGCATAGAGGACTTTGGGTTCATACATATTAACCTCTGTTCAGTTTCAAAACTCACTGAAAAAACCCCTCTCTTCACCTTATATAGCTCTGAAAGCTATTTGTAAAAGAATGCAACAAAGCAGACTTGCAGTTGTTTCTTGTTTATTAACTGAGTCCTCTCCTATGATGTCAATCACCTGTGTCTTCACTGGAGCCCACTAATACTCAAAGTGTCCTCAGGAGCTTTGCATTAGCTAGCGAGTGTCCTACTTAGTCTTGTAATTTATTTTGTAGTATGGAGTTGTTAATTTCCTCTTTTAGGTGTCCTCATGCCAGGGACCATTTACCTGACAACTATTCTGTCCGTTTTACTTTCATCAGGGAAATAGCAGATGGAATTGACAGCATGTTGACCATTTTTATTTTGCCTTGAATCTGTAGATCCTCCTTCTCCTCCCAAATGGTTGGCCTGATGGGATTAGGTAAACTCTGGTTTGTAGTTGTTCCTTCTTCTTCTCATTACAACTGGTCCATAGCACCTTCTATTCTGTTTTCTTACGCATTGCTACAGAATGAATTTTATTTGCCTCATCGGGTATATGCTTCTATTCTTTTAAAACCTATCACGGAAGCACAGAGCTCAGAATAATCTCATTACCTTATCAAAAGGCGCATGTTGAGCTCCGTGTCACTCTGCTGAAGTGACTACTGGCATCTAAGCTAGATAGTAGGTTAATGCTGGCTTAAACATACTTTTTACAGTGCAACAGAGGTGCTCTGCTGATATGTGTCATGTCATTGAACACCTGAAATACCTGATGTGATCTTTCTTTTCTTTCCCAATTTGAAGAATGACTGCTACCTAAACTGAAGAGAACTATAATACAGTTATATTTGTTACAACACTTCATGGCTTCTGTCTTAGAAATGAATAAAGTAATTATGGAGAGCTATGCAAAAGAATTTCACCATGTCCTTTTAAATGTGCTTTCAGTGCAAAATAAGTTCAAAGTTACAATTTCATGTGCAAACTGATTGATTAGATTAACCACTCATGCAAACAACTGTTTGGACAAAATAAAACTTGCAGTTTAGAGGCCTTTTTGTGTATATGCCCTTTTTCACAACAGGAGAGCTATTGTTGTCTTGATTTTGTTATTGAAAACTTTCCTTGAAATTCAAATTAAAGATAATGTGTAACAGAATCATATTGTGTTTAAAGGCAACTGAAGTAGGAGGAATGATTAGAATGATCCTGGAGATTACTTTGATATACTGGCAGAGGGGAAACAGGCTTTGTTTATGTGGAATTATACACATTGAAGATGAACTCCCAATGTGACAGTGTAGCTAAAAGCACTGGTGTAGCTCTTAACTGTAGAATCTACAAATCCTAAGAACATGGAGGCTCTGTCAGCTCTGTGCTTGTGAAAGCAACCTCTACTGGAATAGCATGTCCAGTTCATGTGTGCAGAGCTCAAGGGATGTATTGAAAACAGAACGGATAAAAGGAAAAGTTATTGGGAGTAAGACAAATGTGATAACGAAGCAATCCTCAGCAGGCACATTATAGAATGTGCATTTATTATCTGCATTTCTGCATTTAAAGTAAAACGCGTTCCATCTTTTTAAAGAAACATGTTTGGATTTTTTCAGGTAAGATACTTAGATATCAGATTCATTTACCAAGGTGGATTCTTCATCAGAAATGCTTAAATATAACATACTTTTTCTGAGGAGTTGTTTGGTTTGGGTTTTGTTTTTGTTTTTTGAAACACATATTATAGTTCAAACAGGAACAATGTGGGAAAAGTTCTGTAGCCTAGTGGAGATCAGAAATATCAGTCATTACACTTAGCTAACTGATGTGCTATTGCCAGTCTACGTACCTTCTAATTATACTAAGGAGAAATGGAGGGGGGGCATAGAGGGATGATGAAACTAAATAATAAGTGAGAAGAGACATCAGACACTAATTACTATTACTATAAAAGCAATGGCAAGTGTAAATATTTCATCATGGGTCTGGGTGACACGGAATGTTTTTTCTTAGAAGTCTAATTCTTGAAAACCAATGACTGGGATTTTCAAGTTTTCTTAAACCAGAAAAAGAATATCTTCCTAACCTTTTCCTTTCAAAGAGAAACTTGAAAACGAGGCAGTTTCACCCTGAAGGCTCAGAAAGTGAGAGATAAAAGCATGCAAATATATGATTAAAAATTAAAACATCATGATTTTCGGAGACAGAATCAATTCAAAAATTCTACATGTCTGAGGTTGACAGCACTGTCACTAACACACTTGAGTAATACACTGATCCGGGTACTCTAGACACTATGTCCCGTGCTTCACCTTTGGAGAATGTGGAAAAGAGCAGATGTGACCCAATTCAGATCACATGAGAAGGACATGGCTGTGGCTCAACGAAGTAGGGTTTAATCCTGAGATTCTTAAGATTCCCATTTTCTTTTTAATTTCTGTCAATGACATTCAGTTGCCAACTACAGAAAAAGGTGAGTGGTTCTAAACCAAATTGAGGCTACAAGTAGCCAGTAACAGCAGGAAGCAAATGACGAATGCTAACAGAAGTGATAGATTCCTTCAAGTGCTGCCTTCTTCCTTCCACCACCTCCTGCCCTTCTTAATACTGTTGATTTCACCTAAAGCTTGCAAAAAACTGGCATACAGCATTCATTAAATCTGACTGGGTCCAAAATTTTTTGTTGCTTCTTTGCTTCTTGTACTTCAACCTGGACCCATAAACTAATGTAATGGCTTTCTAAGGATATTTAATTATTTAGCAAGAAGCCAATTGTTAGGAACGTGGGGTCTTCAGATGAGTTAGGGATCTTAGAGGTCTATGTGTGCTTAATTAATAACCAAGATGAACTAATGATGAGACCTGAACTACAAGAACCGTATTCAGTACTTTGTTATTGTTGTTAGAGAAAATATTCCTTATCTTAATTCATTGTGGTGACAACACACTAAATTTTAATACTATATGACTCTTAATAATAAACTTAGATTATGTTGTTTCTTTTTTTTCTTTCTTTTTATTATCTTTGGATATTAAATAAGACATTTAAAAATTTTGAAATGCATTTAAAATATTTTTTTTTTAAGAAGGCATAAAGACTTGATTTAATCTTAGTTTTCTGAGTTGTTAATTTCCGAATGTTTTTCTAAATGTTTTGGAGTTATTCGCATGCTTGCTTTTTGGAGTAGACTTATTGTTGGATTCTTATCTGTTGCGTGTAAGCTCTATCTTGGTATATTCAGTTAGTTGCTCAGAGCTAACAAAGTCTGAGCAATTTAAAGATTTATTTGTACCATTATTTATATAAATATTTTTATCACAAAAATAATCATTATTTAGTAATTGCAAACTAGTTTGTACTCCAACTGTAAATGCTTGATCCCTAAAAAGAAGATTGGTTGGCAGATAGGTAATAGCTTGAGACGTGCAAATTAACAATATAAACATGAGTTACTCAAAGTGAGTTAATCAACTTCTGTGTAAGGTACAGTACAGTATTTTTAAAATATGTTAACTCTCAAAGTAGCTCCTTAGTCAGCCAAGCTTGTTAAACAGCTGGGAGGAGAGAAGCAGTGGACTTACACAGAGCAGTAATTATATGATATTCCAGCTTGCTCAAAGGTCAGGTCCCTGGCCTCATGTCCAATAGCACTAAGGTTCTCAAGCACTGTAAGGCAATGACGAATCTGCTCTTAGTACAATCAAATCCGTGTTATTAGAGATTCCTAGTCCCTTCCCCTTACAGACATGCAATGTTAAATTAGGAATAGACAGCTTTTACAGGAGTCATTCCCATGATTCTGCCTCAGAGAACTATTTTAATTAGAGATTTATGTCATGAGGAGAGCTGACTCACAACCTAAAGGACTCATCTCACTCCAGGCTGGCAGAGCAGTCCTCCTGGATCTGCTGCAGCCAAAAGCCTGTGGAGCCTTGAGCAACCTGAATTATTCCAGAGAGGTTAATCCCGAGGTGATCCCAAATTGAGAAAGACCAAAAAGGAGATTTAAGAGTCCGTTCCTGTGTAAACCACAATCACAGCTCAAAATTCTTCAGCAATGTGCAAAAATCCAAGTCGTGTCCTCAGGGAACATCCAAACATGAACAGTTCTTCAACGTGAAGGCAAGATGCCGGAGAAGAACTGTGAAGAAGTCAGCGTATGTTCTTTTAACACAAGGAGTGTTAAAAAGTGTTAGTTCTGCCAGTGTCTGGTTCTGCCTGGAAAAGATGCCACTAACATTTCTTGCTCCTAGTTGCTGGTTCTCCCACCCTTTCACGGCTGCAGCCACAGCTGACCAGCATACTTTGACTCTTCCTTCTCAGCAGCAGCTGCAGACCTGACTATCTTAGGACTTGAACAGTCATTTACTGTCCCTGACTCTACTACTGTGGACAACTTACTCCTTTACCTGTATCTCTAACTTGCCCCGACTGTAGTGCCAATGAATGTCCAGTCTGGACTTTCCTAATTATCTAAGTATTTCTAGACCAGTTGAGAAAGCAGTCAGCACCCACCTAGTACACATTACTCCATTGATAGTGCTTTTCCAGCGCTTTCCTTGTGAGTTTCTTAATTTTATGAAAGCAGAAATTGAATGCTTTTGGTACTAACTGACCTTGATATCATCTAGACTAATGTTGCTTTATGCCTCCATTTCTATCGTTTTCTTCATATAGTTGAAATTAAAGGTCTGTGCTTATTGTTACTGCCAAACAAAGATCACTCCTTCCTCTATTAATAATGTTGTAAAGGTTAGTCTAATGTCTTCACAGGAAAGAGAGAATTTAGGTAGCTGTGTGGGAAGAATTGGTTCAGAGTGAGAAATCTTGCTATGTTGGAGACAAAAAGGATTCCTTATATCCTATGCCACATAAGATTCTTGTTTTAACATATCTCCCAAGGCAGGATCTCGCTTCATCACACATATTGTTCCCAGGAATATACAATTGACTTACCCATATAATTATGCTCTGACTGCAAGAAATATGTTAAAGGTCTATGAGAAAAGCCCTTGTTTAACTTTAAACCTTGATAGAAAGAATGCTAATGGATTTCAGTGTACCTAAGTAATTATTGGAATGTTTAACTCAGAATTTTTAATTTCCAATATTAGCCTATTTTTTAAAATTAAGTCTTTTATGCCATTATTGGTCAGTCAACTATACAGAGCTAAAGTATTAAAGAAGCAACAAGACTTTAAAAATGGAAGAATTATACTATTTATAGTTTTGAGGTGATAAATTTCAGATCCTTAAATAAACCTGGTTTTCAAGAGTAGATCTTCATCACTTTGTGGAAAACTAACATCTGTAAAACTCCTCAGTGTGGATGTCAAAACACTAAGCTATGCCAAAACATCAGCTTCTGCTTCATTAGAATAAGTGTTCAGAAAATTATTGCAAATAAAACTGTGTAACAATGTTGTTCATGTAACATTGTGTGTTGTAGTAACAAAACCCATTTCTATGTGTTATTTACATTCTGTTTTTTTACACTCTTTTTACTTGATTTTTTTGTAATATTTTATATTGATTCTAATCTATCCACTGGGTTTAAATAACCTTGTTCTTATACCTTTGTTAGAAAGTATATCAAGAGTCACAAAGAGGTAGAAGTATATCTAGACTGAAATATTTGCAGAACACTTCAGGGGATTAATTGTCCCACCACATTGAACTCAGTTGATTGAGGTGAAGTAAATGGAAAACTTCTACATCTGGAATGTTTAAAGAAGCATAAATTTAAACTCGGGTTTATTTGCATTTGACCCAAGCTTAGAATTTACCACTGTAATTGAACATGTGATAGCCATGAAGTGTGCTAACTGAATTCTGTGCATTGGTGCTATAATAAGCACTGTTGTGTTTCATGGCCAAATTCTCTTCATCAACTGAATATTTTAAAAGTTTTAACTGCAAAATTATAACAACTTTCATGTTGGAAAAATTTTAGTAAGATGCTCGTTATAGACAGCTTCATATTTCCTGGCAAGTAAGTAAAGCAGGTTGAAATGTTTTTACATGAAAAATTTTCCTCTTGGAAAATGTGGTTTTGCTGAAATAAGAACTTCCTGTAGGAAAATGTTAATTTCAATGCATATTTTTTATTTTGCAATTGGAATAATCAAAACAAAGCCCCCCATATTTCAAGGTGACAGTCTGAAACAAAGATACTTTTCAGTTCCTAACGATATTTGAATTAAGAAAAAGAAAAAGAGAAACGGATCGAGTTATGCAGGAAGTTTTGTTACAATCACAAGTGTGGTAATTTTTTGCTTTGACAGTTTTATTTTGAAACTTCTCATAGTTTTTTCTTCTACTTTTTTGATACTCCAATTTTTGGTTTTGCTTTGAAATAGAAACTAATTTTCCATGGAATAAAATTTTATTTCCCAACCAGTTCTACAAGAGACCAATCAGTGAAGATTTTCAATAGGAATAAGGGAGAAATACTTTATGAATATATGTATATCAGTTACAGTTACCTGTCTGATCTCCTAAGCTGTTTTCAACCACCTCAGGAGAAAACGATGTAATTATCAGATGCAGAGCTCCTCAGAGAGCCTTTATAAGCAACATTACACATGTGAAGCGGTTTTAGAGTTTCCTTTGACTGGGTTACACACATGAGTATGTCAGAAACCATCTTTTTTTGAATCACCTCAGAAACCTTCCTCAGATCTGTCACTAAAGTCTATGAGAACTGGGGACAGTTTTTCCATGTGAGAAGGGTGTAAAGACCTCACCAGCATGTAACGTTCCCAGGACATCATCTTGTATGATCAGCATCCTTCTGTCTAGTTGCTTTTTCTTATCTCATGAAATTATACGTGTTATCATGCGCAGTCAAGGATCTAACAATCTGAAAAGTCATATCTGGGGAATCACCTTTCTTTGATTTCCACTCCACTCCATTCAGTAAACAGCCTCTTTTATTCACCACAAGACCTTCACAACCACCCTCTCTGTCATCATCTATCAACAATGATCTGCTTAACAAATACTATGTAAACCATGCCTGAATAACATTGCAGATGACCTGCTAAATTATTATTATGACTTGAGATGATCAAGTGTTCTGTAAGAAATAAAATATTCTCTAAACGCAGCTTTTATTTTGCCAGATTGCTTCTACCTAAACTTCACTATCTGCCTCCCAGAAATATGAGATTATTTTTCACTTGAGTTTTAGTCTCTGATGTTTTGAGAATCCAGATATGCTAGAAAACATATTTCTATAAATAATACATCCATCTCACATATTTTGGGACGATTAGCCAGAAGAACTTAGGAATTCCACTAATTATGTTATTGGTTATGATTTTGACCGTGGTGATAGCAGATCAGCACCATTGTGTCTAGGAAATAACAACTAACAAATCTCTTCTAGCACAGAAGTGATGCTAGGAACAATATCAGTGAGCCCGGAATATACTCAATGAGGTAGAGTGCTGGATGTTATTGAAGAAGAAAATAAATCTATCTTTGTTTCTGGAGGCCATATAGTTAAAAAGAAGTATAACGCTATAAACAGCTTGTTTCAGAACAAGAATTTTCACTGCAGAAGATATGTGTTATTTTCCTCATTCTTTCCTGATTCATTCTGAGGGCAGACTTTACGGTATCATTTAAAGAGACTGCTATTAGGCATAAATAACAAGGAACTACTTCCTTAATCATATCATAAAAGTCAACAGTTTGATTAACCAACATGCGTTTAACAAAATGAATCAGAGAGCAAGACGGTTCCTTGCAGATAGAATATGCTCTTAAGAAAAGACTTTAGGAACAGCTTGTGAGACTAAGATTAAATGTCTTATACACACATACACGCTCATGCATCTTGGCTATATCTCAAGACTCAGGATGTAATCACTGGCAAACAGTCAGCCTTCCCAAAGTGCTATAAGATGGAAGTAGATAAACCCAGTTACCTAATGGGCAAGGGAAGGAAGGCTCACATAAGCTTCACAGTTTACTCCACTGTGGCTATCAGTGTATGGCTGGGCAACAACTAGTGTAGCTGGCTCTCAGTAATAGTGTTTATACCAGGACCCAGCCCTCCACAGAGCTCGTGGGTGTTTTGTTTCAGTCCCATCACAGCTGATGACAATCATGTGTATCAGTTCACTATCTCAGACTCGTATGGTCAAAAAACTGCTTGAGCAGAGGTCTTCAAGAAACATGGGATCTGCAGGAAACAAGATGATACACAACACACTTCTTTCTGAGGCCTTACTACTAAACTATATTTCTGCTATGATTCTGTGAGGATTTTTTATTTTACTGTGGGCCTGCAAAAAGCGATCAGCCTCTTATACCATCGAAACTCTTGGATCTGCTCTGATTCATCAGCACTGCTTGAGGAGGGGAGTAAACAGCAGGTCAGGTTTCGCTTTACTTGGATGCTCTCTTCCATTGTTTCCAAGAGATGCCAAAGTTCAAAAGTGGGAAGTTATCTAATTTTATTTTTCTGTAAATCTTAGGAAGAAACTATCTATATGAAGCAAACCTCATCTATCAAGCAGGAGCTATGAAGACAATATATGGTTGACATTTCTTTTTCTGTCACAGAGGTGACACTATTCAACAAGCAGTTAAACCCATTTGGAAAGAAAAAAACATAGTTCCCTGCCATAATGCAGTAGGCTATTACCCAATTAAAAACGATCTGATAAAAACACTTCTTAACATTTGTCACATTTTTTGCCTGTTTGTGATCCAGCCAAAGAATTTCTATCATTTTCTGAATGCAACCAAGATATAACTAACTGTTGCCATACCAATAACTAGGAAGAAAAAGAACCTCCTCCACATGGACTACCCACACAGATCTGACGGGCACACTTTGTGAAATGCTTTGGGAATGAAATGTTGTGGTGACTGACGGTATGTGCATGGCTGCTGCAATTGGATCTGGCCTTAGACTTACATGCTCCATGTGTGTGTGTGTGCATATGATGCAAGTGTGAATCTCTGAGGCATTGTGTCTGCTCATGTTCCCAATCACATCTCCCATGTAAGTTGCTGGCTACATTTTTTCCTCAGTCTGTCAAACTGTACTGTCAGAGGAGCTGCGGGCCTGAGTCTGGCTGTAGCTCTCTAACATCACAACTCATGTAATCCTCACAGCAGAAAAATAAATGAGATTTTTCTTTTTTTTTTTGCTTTGACTTGACGACAGTGTTGTCTATGTATCATCTTGAGTTTTTTTGTTCAGTAATACCTGTTCACTGACACTAGATGTTGAGACATTAATATGTAAAGTGAAAAAGGCTTCATACCCAGCGACTTACATGTGTTTTCACTTTTAATATGTCCAGTAAATTTCCTTATAAAACAGCATTTCTTTTCCCCTTCCTTCTTTCTGTCTTCTTGGCTATTAGATTGTGAATATCTTGGAATTGCATTCAACTATTTCTGGATGGTTGCAGTGGGCTTAACATGTCATAAAAACTAATATATATTTTAAAAAGAATAAGTCTGAAGCAGTGTCTGAGCTACTTATTTCTCATTTATGTTATAAAATAGTATATAACAATAAATAAATCTCTGTAGTCCATGGAAAACACTCAGTAGAAAAGAGCCAACAGAATATATATTTCGCTAAATCTTTAGCCTTTCAAAGATATTGGGTTTACTACTCAGTTACCGTTGTCTTGTAATTACAATGTTGTGATATGACTTACTGTCATGAATAAATATAATCGTTGAACCCCCCAACACTGAAAAAATTAGGCCAGTTCAAATCAAAACAAATTTTGTATAGAAGAGAGGATTTCTGCAAAATGAAAAAGGAAATCCCATGATGCTTCATTTTCACACTGGTCAAAAAAAAGCTTAATCTGAAATAAAATATCATTTGGTTGTAGATTATTTAAGACTTTTAACCCTTCTTTCCTTATTTTAATCTACTATGAACACTTTTTTTATGTTGAAAGCACAGAAAGTGAAGATTTTGGCTTTTCCAAAACAAAAATTGTAAAAATGTTTTTTAATGTTTTGACATTAAAAATGTTTTTTAATGTTTTGACATTAAAAAAATTCCTTTAATTTTTTCAGCTAGCATTTTTCATCAGATTCTACCTACACTTGCAGATAGCTTCTGCCATGTATGCCACTTCCCATCACTGAAAATGCCATTAAAAATAATAGTAACTTCACTGATCATCAAAAGCTTGTACCCCCATTTTAATAATGAACTCATACTTTTACATGCATTTAAGCGTCTGCAAGGTTTCATCAATAATGTTTCAACGCAATATATGCAGTCATTTTAAATGTGTCTAATGCACTCTTTATTGAATTCAAGCTTTTATCACTCACAAATCTGTCTTCTCACTTAAGAAATTTGGGATTATTATGCAGTGTTTTGTTAATAACAGGAATACTTTCACTTACGTTTGCTAATGAAAATATCCTCTGAGATAGTTGATAGGAAAAATTCAGAAGTTTAGGGCTGGATCTACCTTTTTACATTGCTGTCTCTTTGTTCCTCATTTCCTACTTGCTGTGTTTCCTCTGTAAGAATACAAACCTATCTGTTGCTCAGAGAGCTTTAATGTGGGACAGGTTCTGGTCTATCTTTGCAAGCTGTACATCATCTCTTATACTTGCTCAATGTCTTCTTTAGCATTTCTTGCAAAAAGATAGACAAGCACCTTATTGGAGATTTACATGTGAATGTCCAAAGAATACAGGATATGGCTTACAGCAGTACAAGCAATTCACAGTTTCCAGGTCATAGAATCATAGAATCACAAACTAGTTTAAGTTGGAAATGACCTTTAAAGGTCACCTAGTCCAATCCCCCCTGCAAGGAGCAGGGACATCTTCCACTAGATCAGGTTGCTTAGAGCTCAGTCCAATCTGACCTCAAATGTTTCCAGAGATGAGGCATCTACCACTTCCCTGGGCAACCTATTCCAGTGTTTCACCCCCTTATTGTAAAAAATTTCGTCCTTATATCTAGTCTGAAACTGCCTTCTTTCAGTTTAAAACCATTACCCCTTGTTCTATTGCTACAGGCCCTACTAAAAAGTCTGTCTCCATCTTTCTTATAAGTCCCTTGTAGGTATTGAAAGGCTGCTAGAAGGTCTCCCTGGAGCCTTCTCCAAGCTGAACAACTTCTACTCTCTCAGCCTGTCTTCGTAGCAGAGGTGCTCCAGCCCTCAGGTCATCTTCATGGCCCTCCTCTGAACTCAATCTAACAGCTCCATGTCCTACTTACATTGGGGGCCCCAGAGCTGGACGCAGTACTCCACATGGAGTCTCATGAGAGAGTAGAGGGGGAGAATCACCTTCCTCGACCTGCTGGCTGCGCTTCTTTGGATGCAGCCCAGGGTACGGCTGACTTTCTGGGCTGCCAGCGCACATTGCCGGCTCATGTTGGGCTTCTCATCAACCAGCACCCCCAAGTCCTTTTCCTCTGTGCTGCTCTCAATACAGGCTGTGCAGAGAATGAATCACAGAATCACAGAATCACAGAATGTTAGGGATTGGAAGGGACCTCAAAGGATCATCTAGTGAACTTCATAACAGGTTCAGGGTTGAATGCAAATAATCCCTCAAGTTCCAGTCTTGGTGTGGTGTAATGTACTTTAATAGTCCTTCATATTGACTTTCTGTTTACTTAGTAGAAAGCTGTTTAGCTTTTGGAACTTCACGAATTTTGGCACACTGATAGGAACCAACCTGCATTATTGAATTCATGATTGAAGGAAATCACTGTAAGCCTAATAAGATTTACATGTTTCTATTCAATGTCAGCAGGGAGTCAGATTAAATCAAGGCTGAAGGTCTCAGCTACTTTTAAACCCTTGATCAAGCTACTAATGTTTCATTTTGAAAAGTATGACAAGATGAGTAGATGATTTAAATAGCCCTGTGCTTTTTGAGATGGCTGATATCACTAAAGCAAGTATTTTTTCAGTCAAATTATGGATTTCTTATAGTCATATTAATAAAACATAGTTTGTCAAGTTTTTCAGTAAAATGTTTTAATGAAAAGAATAATTTCTTTTGTTTCTTTTATTTAGCACAGTTACCTGTTATACAAGTTGTCTATTACTAAAACGTAATACCTGATACTTCTATAAAGTTGTCCTTAAAGCATTACAAAAGAGGTCTGTGTGATTATCCTTTTCTATAGATGTGGAATATAATATCTTTAATGTTACGGTTATCGGATGACCTTCCAGAATTTCAACATCTGTGCTGACCCAGAGCTACTAGGGATATGCTACTTTTAGAGGTCTTATTCTGTGAATAAAGCTAAAATACATCTAAAAAGAAGGAGTCATTTAACCTGGATTGAATGTCTGGAAGAATTTTCTTATATCATCTGAAGATTTAAGTAGAGTTAGTTGGTATGCTTTCATGAGGGATGGTTCAAAGGCTGCCCATGAAGATCTACAAACTGACTTGTCCTCTTCTTCTCCAAGGTGAGACCAATGCTGTATCAATGCTCTTAGTACCTATTCCTACCCATAGCATTCATGAGACTTATAGTCAAGTATGGATGTCTGAAATTTTCAAGGCCATCTGCTTGATTTAGAAACACGTTTTCTATCTTTTTGATGGAATGAAAGGTATCTTCAGTATAGTTCAATTTATGTAAAATGGGCTTGGATTTTAGGCCACTAGCAGCCTGCTGAAGAAATCCAGGGACATGAAGTGAAATCTTGGGAACCTTATTTTCATGAGCTGCATGTATGAAAACACTGAAATCAGCCAATTAAACTATGGTTCTGATAAAGCACACGCTTTGAAAGCCAAGATAATTAATACACCTTTTGTCTCAACATCTGCAAACCAAAACTGTAACCCCTGACAGTCAGTCTGGCACCTAAAAACTATAGATAATTGATACATTTGTAACTAAGTCAAAAGATAAGCCAAATGTTAAGGAAGATGGTGAATATGGAGGGCTATAAACTCACCTAGACTTTATGCAAACTAAGTTCCTTTCTAAACCGTGCTTTTATTTCCGTGTGAGCTGAGTGATCTTTGCTGGTTTTGTAGGTTTGCAATGCTGTGCAGCTTGTTCTAAAAACCTGTCAGCCCTGCTGTAAAATGGATGAACAAATTACATCTGGCTTTGGCAACAAACTGTTTCCTAGTCCTTACTGGGACTAAATGACAATCATATATGGCGCTCCCTGAGACACTGAAAGCTGGCAGTAAAGCAGTTTTTCGACGTTTTATTATAGTCTAGGCTCCTTTCTGAAATTTTAGCCCGTGTCCTACACTGAACTTCATGCATAGACATCAAGCACTCGTACTAACAAATGGTCAAGGTCTAACCATGTGGTGCTAGAATTTTTCTGTAGTTAAAGAGGTAATGGGAAGCTGCTTCCCAGGTTCTCGTCTGGAGTGCAGGGAACCCTACCATTCTGCCAGGCAAAGAGGGTGTGGTGGGTAGGGAAGATCATGGACTGACACTTCTCTGGGGTAGGTCATGTCACATGGGAAAGACTTAGGCCTACCAGATCGAGAGGCATCATTGTTGATAATGTCATGGAATTGTCTGAATTGTAATCACACTGCACCTGGGAGATAAGTATTTTCCCTTTGCTCTTAGCAAGGTGATAGCTGAGAACTCTCCTTACAATGTTTCGGGTCACTGAAAGCTGTTTTCCCCTTAATGAACACCTAAACAAAAAGTGATGAGCAGATGGACGAACTGATTCTTCAACATATATCACTCGGGACTGTGTAGTCAAGGATCCTCTAATGAAGCAAAATGTTATGGGATGATATAAACTGTCAGTCTCATCCTCTATTGCTACCTGCTAGTTTGCTGTGGCTGTATAATGTTATCAGTCTACTGTACTTCGAGAACTTTGATATATAGAGATAAGAAGTTTCCGTTGTTTATCCCAATCAGATAAAAGTAATGGCAGTCTTAAATACAAGTTGCCCCTCTAATTTCAAACTCTATGAGTACTCAGTTTTGTTTGACTAATGTGGGCCGTAGAAATTTCAAATCATGTAATGACCAAAGTGAGAAAACACAACCACATCGCATACTAGATGCAGTTGAGTGAGCGCAAACTGACCAGTTGCAGCTCCCTGGCAATAAGTTCTATAGGATTCAGGAGCCTTAATTGCAGAAGTTTGCATTAAAACATTCAAAAATGTCTTTTATGAAATGCAAACATGTATGAATGCTTTATTCTAAATATAGGAAGCAAGAAATTATATATATAAAAGGTGCTCAGCATGGCTGAAAAAGTGGCAAGGATAATGGGACATGCGTTGAAAGGAAACTCTTTTTTGTGAGTAAATCAGTAGGAAAGTGTCTTGCAAAGCCATCCAGTGAACTGATTGAGCTTTCCAGCACTGCTCTAGGCTACTTAGCACAAAACAAAGTGCTTGTGCCTCTATTTTATTACAGACCATGAAACGTGGTGTTTGTGTAGAATCTGTTCAATGATGAAGGTCTGGTAGAGGAATTTCACTTTTTCCTGCATGAATTTCCTATTAACAAGAGTGCCTTTTCTGGAGCAGTACTCTTGGCTAAGACTCTGCAGCGACTGGCCAAGCTCACACAAGTGAGATAAGACAAGCTCTGAATGGCAGGTGTCAGCAGCGCAGGCAGCTGTGTGATGTGTGACTGACATGGAAGGAGCAGCCTGGCTGCCAAGACCTCTAAGCAGCAACGTGCTTGAGGCATGTGTGAAACGCTCAATTCGGTGCTTCAGTCGTGAGGCTGCTCTGACCCGCTTTATGCTCACATATGGAATGTGTCTACAAGTACCAGAGATAAAGTTGGAGCAATGTGAGACCGAGGCGCACATGTGCATCCGTAGCACTGAGCACCCTTAGATAACTTGAATGGGCTCCAAAGTGAGAGGAACACATGTCTGCTGTGATAAAAGTGCCAAATGACTAAGGGCTAGACTGATAACTGGCAGTGCAGAGGCGCAAGGTGGGCTCTGACATACTCAGTGGTCACTGTAACCTTAATCCTAACCTCTCTTTTCCATAAGCATGGGAACACAGTGACGCCCAAGAATAAAGAGGAACCAGAGTCTGTCAATGACAATTCTGTTTCTGTCTCTTCAGATTCATACATACACTCAGGCTCAGTGGTCAAGAGTTTTCCAGATGCTAACTGCTAATTTACAGAGAGATAGGAAACTACTGTGACCATCGAATAAATAGCAATGACACAGATTCTAATGCTGCCAAGCCTTAGCTTACCTCTGGGACTTGTAAAATCCTGAGTGTCACACAGACTCTCAGGGCGTGTAGGAGAAGACATGCTGCTTGCTCCCCTAGGCTCTCTCCCCTCTGCTATGCACCCTCAGGGAACATTAATCTGCCTTCTGACTCCTTAAGTGTTTGGGGTTTTAATCTTTAATGTCTCTACATGTTCCTTTTTTGTGCACAGTACAAACAGTAATGGATGAGGTGTCTTTTCTTAGTAAGTTACCATGTTTGTTTTTTGCAATGTAATATCTGTGTGGGACTGCTCTGAATATTTACTTTTTCTGCTGTGGAAGAACAAATATTGTTATTTACTGGCATATGTTGTTTGACCAGTGCTAGTGGAATCCATAAATTAATAGCCTTACCACTAAATCCAGAAAAACTTATTCTTCCTTTGTTTATATCCTAATGCATAGTTAAGACACATTCATACCCATGCAAAAAACAAGAAGAGAATCCTTGCCTGACAGAATTCACCTCTTTCCACAGACATTACCGCAAGGTCCGTGTTGGGCAGCTATTGCAGGTTAGCATGGGGACGCTTGTACCAACTCCACTCATATTGTACCTATCGATGGCTAGCTCCTGTTTGAGGCTCACCACCCACCGTTTCTGAAAGCATTGCATTTATTCTAGCAATAGTAATTTTGCTGTGCAATAGGCTCGTTATTACACCTCATCTGTTGGAACAAGCATGTGGGTGGACAGATGCTGCAACTCTTCTCTGTGCTAAAAGTAGGGTGAAAGGGTAAGTGGAGGGAACAAAATTGCTATTGTTTTTAGAGTGCTTGCAAAAATTAGGAAAAAAGAGCCATATGCTCAGATAAAAGTTGAGAGCTCATTAGTTAAAACCAGCAAGACAATGAGGACATTGTAACCTCATCACCTACATCTTTCACACAAAGTGAGCCAATAAAACATCAAAGATAGAAAAAACCTGTATACATCTGCTTGCTTAATCACTCCTTCCTGCAGGCCTGAACACAAACTAGACCTGTTAACATTCAAAGCAATTCTTTCCTGTCAAATGCTGTCCGAAGGAGTTCCTGCAGAGAAGCTTGCTTTTTCTATGGAGTGGTTCGGGAGCCTTACTGACTACTTGGATACGAAACTGAGGCTCCTTAACGACTGTAAATCAGTCCCATCTTGTTAATGTCGGTAATGCTATGCTAATTTATGCTTGCTGAAGTACTCAAACCTGCCAACAGGCACCTGGTTAAATACCTATGTTTAACCTACTGGAGTTGCTCAGAAGCAATTAAAGCAGCAACTACTCCATTAGATGGGGAAGGGTTAAAGTGTCACCCTGTTCAAGTCCATCTCTCACTTTGACATCAGGGACATTAGGGCCCCAGGGGGGTGCCTTTCCAATGTCCCCTTCCCACTAAAGTGTCTGAGGGAGATGTGAAGGCAGAGGACTATAAACATACACAACATGCTCTAGGAGTGATCAAAGAAGAAACTAAAGACTTGCTGAGACCTTGTCCTGCTGTGCCCCGTGCTGAATGATGGTATGATCAAAATTTCCCCACTGTTGCCTTCGCAGTCCTTACCTCATTTTTGCCTTCTTGAACTGCCATATCTCCTTGGTCTCTTTTCTTCAGTTCTTGAACGTATTTTCTTTTTGTTTCTCATTATCACAAAAAAAAGGAAAAAAATTTTAAAAAAAAGAAGAAAAAACACCTGATGTTTCCTACTGCTGCTAATTCCGCTTACATACTGCATGTTTTTCTTCTCCTTTATATCGTCTACTTGAACTGTAAACTCTGAGCACTGGTTTTAGCTAAGTGGCGTAAGTGCGTGGCCAGCAGGTCCAGGGAGGTGATTCTGCCATTCTACTCTGCTCTTGTGAGACTCCACCTGGAACACTGCATTCAGCTCTGGAGTCCCCAACACAAGAAGGACATGGTGCTGCTAGAGCGGGTCCAGAGGAGGGCCATGAAGATGATCTGAGGGCTGGAGCACCTCTGCTATGAAGACAGGCTGAGAGAGTTGGGGTTGTTCAGCCTGGAGAAGAGAAGGCTCAGGGGTGATCTTATTGCAGCCTTCCAGTACTTAAAGGGGGCCTTCAGGAAAGCTGGAGAGGGACTTTTTATAAGGGCATGTAGTGATAGGACAAGGGGCAATGGCTTTAAATTGAAAGAGGGTAGATTTAGATTAGATATATGGAAGAAAATTTTCACTCTGAGGGTGGTGAGGTACTGGAACAGGTTGCCCAGAGAAGTTGTGGATGCCCCATCCCTGGAAGTGTTCAAGGCCAGGTTGGATGAGGTTTTGGGCAACCTGGTGTAGTGGAGGGTGTCCCTGCCCATGGTAGGGGGGTTGGAACTAGATGATCTTTGAGGTCCCTTCCAACCCTAACCGTTCTATGATTTTATGAAATAATGGAGACCCAGTCTTGGTTTGTCTTCAGGCATTACCATAATGAGAAAGGCATTTCAATCTAGTGCAGTATCGTAAAGATGTGCCTGTTCTTAATGAGAGATTATCTTTCCTAGCTCCTACCAATACAAACAAAACAAAGAGAGACCAGGATACTCATTATGAATGAGTATTCGTACTTGTTCAGCACTCCAGCACAACTCTGCTATTTTTCTGCCTTCTGCAGTCTACTAGCCACTTCTTTTCCTTACAAAATGTATTTATTTAACAACAGCTAAAATATTATCAGCAAAAAGAGTTATTCTAATGCGACAAGTTGAGCCCTTGCAAATCTGATGACACAAACGATGAAAGAAACATATCAAACAACTACATTAATGTTTAAAATAACATATCATGTTAAGGAGTAATTAAAAACCATAATCCTGCAAATGTACAAAATAAGTTTCTAGAGACAAGGCAGTCAACTTTGTTTTTTCTTTTGCTTTGTTTTTTCTTGTTAGCATCCACTTTTCTGTCTTTATGCGGGACACTGCTTCCATAAGGTAACACCAACATTTGTTGGGGTTTTATACGAGCGGTGAAATGTCAGAGAAGATTTTGTTTGCTTGATGGCAAAATTTCTTGTTTACACCAGCAGTTGCACTGCTGTTCTGCCAATTGCAAATTGTTTGTGGAAAGCTTTAGCCTGCGCAATATCATAAAAAAACCCAGCCATTTGGAAATGCTCGTGTAGTCACTTACATGGAAAGGGAATGAAAGTGTCGATGATTTTTACGACTGAAATCAATGTAACTCTGCTATCTTCCTTTATTAGATGGAGATATGAGACACCTAACTGTAAACACCCAAATTGTAGGTATCTCCTTTGAGCAAATCATGCTACTCCTTTTATAGTCAAGGGAAGGAACTGCCCTATTTTAGCCATTTCCTTTCAGGTGAGATAAATTACACCCTATAAGTACCTATTTCTTCCTCTTGACTCTCAAAGCCATCTAGACTACAAGCTTAGATGGGGATGTTTACAGTATAAATATTTGCATTTGGTCCTTTTCTTGATGTTGTGTGAGTGAAGAAAAATGCACCTTCTGAAAGACTTTGCTCAACATGTACCCATTGCTTCTCCTGTGCATCCCAAGCTTGGATCAGAGATGGGTCATGGCTTTTGAGTTTGAGGCAAAACTGAAAATTGCTGTGAATGGGAAGGAGAATTAGACCAGGGTCTGCAGCACAAGAAGGAACAGGGCAAGGATGGAAAATCTAGAGGACTGGGCTTAATGATTCCACCGTCTCACTCCTCTCAGCTGTTGTTGCTGCAGCAAGTGCTCTGACAGCTTCCTTGGCTGCAGCAGGCAGCCTGGTCTGCATCCCTCTGGCATAGGGAAGTGATGCTCGGAGTCCATGGCCTTTCTGACGCCTCTGCTAATTGCTGCTTCTGGTGTCTCTGACATGAGTTAGCTTTGGTCTGAGAAGAAAAAGAGATATGCTTCCAGACCAGGTGTTCTCAGGGATAAGTTCTCTTTTCTCATTTATCTGTCCAACTGCAGTTTTTATTTGCCACTGTTTGAAAGACTGTGATCAGTGGTAATTGGTACAAGATAGTACAGGCAGGCATCTGCCTCTCTTAGTAATGAAGAACATGAAATATTATGAGGGAATTTCCTTCCTTTCAGAAACTTAATTCTATTTATCAGCGTTCCTGTCTATTTAAATAACCAACCTCAGGAGATGGGACATGGTTCAGGGGTCGGGAACGCTTAATTCCTGACTGCCACTTGCTCCTTGTGGAGAGTAAATCCCTCATGGTTCTCTCTCTCTCAAATACACCTGAATCTAACATAACGATGAACATTAAGGATTATACTCCTTTTATTGAGGTAGCAGTAGGCTACTGAAAACCAATGCAGGAGAGGAATTATTACTATTTTGTGTGTGTCTGTGACACGAAAAACACTGTGATAATTTTGGTGGGAATTAAGTGATGGGTCAGTCTCAGAGGAGATGGAAAGGCCCAAAATATTTGTTTCAATATTTAAAGAATTACCACCTTTCTAGTCTGAAAACTTTTTTGTTTTGTGATTAATTTAAAGATTTTTTTTGAAAGAAAAGGGATTCCCCAAACAAAAATGAAAACAACATATTCAGTTTCTGACCCAAGTCTGAACCAATCTTTTTCACCAAACCCAGAAGGCCATTATTCATAAAATTGTGCTTAGAAAAAGTGGACACGGATGAGAGAAACACTTTTTCCCCAAGCTCCTTGGAGACCAGTGAAGCTGCTAGTAGCTTGCTTTAATGCAGAGCTGGAAAAGGGCTCTACCAACCCACACAGCATAGCTGTATTTATCTGAGCATATTCCTATTACTTTGCATTGGATACAATTAATTATTTTGCATCTATGATATTATGTTGCATAGAATTACATCACATTAACCTTGTGTTTGACATCAAACTGATGCAATGTGGTACATTAGGAGTTTCATCATAGCTGTTTTAATTAGGCAAGATATTTTATTCACTTAGGGAATATTTGCATTGGGTTGCCTGTGAAAGACCATGAAGTGCAAGCACCTAAATGCTCCCAACTAAGTGTCAGATGGGGTATCTTGCACTCTGATGATTAATTACCTAATATTTAGATCATTTAGCTAATATGTTGAATGCATACCACATAGTTAATGAAAGATTTCAAAGCTGCAGGCAGACTTCTTGTACAGTACACAGTTTTCATTACTCACTGCAGAAATGCAGCATCCACAGGTACTAAGTTTAAACCCAGAGAGTTGCAAATGGCAAGGTTATCCTGCCAAACTCTGCTTGCTGCCTATTTGCTGCCTACTTGAGGAGTTACACACAGCAGGGTGATAGATACTCCGGCATCTTCTCAGTGAGGCAGAGACTGATCCTCGAGGTACTGATGAGGAAGGGGACTCATCAGAATTGTTCTCTCCTCTGCAGCCCCTATGGACCAGGTTCTCCCCTTGCATTGCTTCTTTGGGTAATATTTTGAGGAAGCAAAAGAATAATAATGCTTGCCCAAGCGGGAAAAAGAATTCGGGAAGGTGCTAGAGATTGTGCACACTTGTTAGTTTTTTTTTTTCTTCTTCTTCTTCTTCCCACGTGCAGCAATGTACAATGATTAGCTAACAAAGGTTGAAAAGTCAACATCATCAGCAGCACCTATTGTCATGGCTTGAGTAGCTCATTCAATTTTCAGGGTGTTTTTTTCAGCCTATTAGCAGCAATTAAAGGTATCAGTTGACTTCTAAAATGACCATGAGGGTTGTTGTGTTGTTTTTTTTTTTCATAACTCTGAGGGCCAGAGGTTTATTGAGTTTCTATGGGATGGTGGAGGAAAAAATATTGCTGGTGTTTTTTTCTGTGTTTTTTTTTTTTTTTTTTTTTTTAAGGAAAAAGTCTGGGAATGTGAAATGGAATCTTCACTGAACTTCAACTCATTGATGTTCTGTGATTCGGCTCATTAGGTCTGTGCTGGAAGCCTTAGGCTTGTAGCAAAACACTTTACAAGGGTTTAGTAGATGAAAAGATGAAAAGCAAATTGGAAACGGTAGGGAAGAAAGGCAGATGGGCTGAGAAGACAAAAATGAGATCTATTTAGCTATTATGATTTAGCTGATCGGGCAACTCCTCACTCACAGATTGCCTGTGGAAAGAAATGACATGAGCAGTGTGACATACTACCCCAAACAAATAAAAAATAGCAGAAACTCTCCTCTGGGATGCAGCCAGGAGACTCCAGAGCAGCATTCCTCTCCACATCTCTCTCACATCACTGTTCTGCACAGTTATCAGTTCCTGGGAGCATTGAGGGTCATCTTGCCCTTGTCTTCCTTAGTGGGAGGAATTGTGAGTCCTCTCCCTATCTGACTCAGCCAAAGTCAGCTGGGATATAGCTAGTATCCATCTACTGTTTTTTAAAACTGGCTCTGGCTGCAGCAGATTAAGGGTCATTTACACTATCCCTCTCTCTGCAAACCCTCTGACTGGGGTGGGGTGTGAACTACCATCTGAGGTGGGAAAGATAGCAGCTTATGCGCTCCAGCCACTTTCTGAGTGAATATCTGTTTGGAGTCTGGGGGGTATATAGCAAAAAGCAGCATACATTTCCTCCCCTTCTTTAAAAAATTCCTGTATGTAGTCAGGACCTGAGTTTTATATCTCATCTGAAAGATAACACCTCCAGGAGAGCATCTTGGGAGAGCAATTTAGTACTGAGTCAGAGGGAAGAGAATGACTCACTGCAGCTTTTAGATTTTTCTTGGAAGTTTCTCACTAAAACATTGACCCAGCCTGACACTGTTTAGTAGATGACATCAGAGTGACTCGAGTTTATGCTAAATTCAGAGTGGATAAAGTCTAGGATCCTAGGAAACCAGTTTGAAAAGAGTGGTTAATTTCTTGTAGGGCCATTAAAAAGTACTTAATTGGGCTACGTTCATCGTGCACTTACGGTAAAGGCAAAGTAAACAACCGGAAAAAAAAATCGGAAGGGAAGACCATCTAACCAGAGATCTTGAGCTGTAAGTAGTGGATACAGCATGTGCCACATTACAGACTGTTCCTTCCTTTAGCAATGGCGCACAAAGTGAACTCATTATAATTGAATTGTGTCTGGACAGAAAAAGCTCTTTTTTTTTTTTTTTCTTTTTAATCTACTATGCAGCTACCTGATTTTTGCAGTAAAGCTGCCTGCAATCCTGTGAAGGATCCCCTCATCAACAGCAAGACATCAATGGTAGTGCCAGGTTATCGTTGTAGAGTGGTGCTCTGGTGATTATCAGTGAATTGACAATGATTAGTGACTCACTGTTGCTCATTCTTAATCCAGCCCACTCCACCACTGCTTGTACTGCCTTGTGGGAAGCAAATCTAAGCACATGCACAGGAAGAAGCCTCAGTGTTATTTCGCTGGCAGCCTTCCAAAAACCTCCTTTGCACTGTAACTGCTTGTCTGCTACCCACGGAGTTTGCCATCTGGCTAAAGATTTTCTTCCAGCCCTATGGGGACTTCAGAGGATATGCATTCTACATTAATGCTGAATGGTGAAAAGGATAAAAATTATTTAAGTCAGTGAAATATGAGATGTGTATGTACATGATAAAATGCTATTGCATATGTGAATGAAAAATGGACCTGTCAGAAAGAGTCGCTGCAGTGAGTCTCCTCTGCTGAAGAGATCACCTCCTGTGGAATGCAGCGGCACCTACATCAGCATCCTTAAGAAGGGACCAAAAACCAGAAAGGTTTCTTTAAGCTTCTTTTCCACTGCTGCAGGCTTGAAGCCCCACAACATGCAGACAACTGTAGAAGTGCAAAAGCTGCGTACACTGTGCCTTGCCCTAGGTAGCCTTCTCCAAGATTGTTTAAAATGCAGACCAGGTCGAAGAGTAGTGTGCCTCCTGCCTGGCCCGTGTGCCTTCACTCACCCTTTAGATATGGCAGAACTTGATCAGCTTGTAGGCCACAAGTTCTGTCACCAGCTACTTGCACCATATGAGACTGAGATAGGGGGAGAGTAGAAGGGCAGGTCAGAAAACTGAGGGGAGTTCAGCTGCAGAAGCAGGACTTTTAACAACCTTAGCTGGTGAACCTGGAAATGAACCTGCTAGTGGAAGTATCAGAGAGTCACTGTGGCTGTCTGAGTTAACTTAAAATGCTGTAAAATCTGTCCCTTTTCTACTAAACCTTCTGTCTCCCTTGTACCACCATATCTCTTACATGAAGCTGGCCAGTGAAAACTGACCTTCCTCTATGATTAAGCACTCAAGATGCAAGGCAAAAGAAAGCCCATATACTTTCAATAGACTATTCTCTAAAAGCTGGAGGGAAGCAATAGGTTCCTACACAAATGGCAGTCTTTCTAGTCTAGCCCACATATTTGAAGCAATAATTCTCAGAAACCAAACTGAAGGCAAAACCGTGCTCAACAGCTATATGCTCAACAGCATTATTCCTGGAAAGGAAGAACATTTCTGATACTTGCATGAATTTGTAAAACAAGGCAAAGTGTTCTACGATCACTTTGAGAAAAAGAGGTAAGTCTGTTAGGGACTCTAATCTTTGACTTTGCCCTTCATGCCAAACATATTTTGTCACATTTGCTCTCGATTGCTTTGAGCAGCTTCTGGCAAACTGAGTAAGTTCTGCTTACTGCAGTGATACATCTTGAACAAACATGAAGTTGTTTATAAGTAATGTTTTGATAGATGGAATGAAAGCTGGCATTTCAAGGCACATTTCAAGTGTTTGCATCCAGGGTTCTTGGCATGCTGGTACATCCTGAAAAAAAAAATGTTTCTGCCTCAATAATATGGAAAACCTCGTCTGTATTTAGTGGATGGCTGCAGATAAGGTGGCATCCACACAGCTACCTGCCAGGCACTCTGTCGAGGTGTGTGCTAAACTGGGCAGCATGTCCCCTTTACAGTACAAGGCATTTACAGTCTATGCCTGAGGGAGGTCACACTTGCTAGGCTGAGAAGCAAATATGTTATTCTAAAGATGAAAGTATATGTCCCAAAAGACTTTTGGACAACTTTGTTGTCTTTATTTAGCTTTTGACTTTCTGTGGTTTCCATTAGATATAAAAGGGATCTCCTTACCATCTATCTTTTTTCTTGCTGAAGTCTTTGTTCACATGTCTTATAGGCAAAAGACATATGGACGCTAATTTTTCAAGCCTTCATACTTCTGTTTCAGGAGAGAACTGGACTTTTTGAATTTCTTATCAAATGAAGCATGAGATAACATGGGATTGGGTCATGTGACTTGTAGTGTACCTGGCCTCTTTAGGCTATGTGGCATGGAATGTTACTTTGGAGACTATACCTTGTGTATGAGCACCTTTATGTTTATCACATCCTTGGACTGTGCAGTGCTGTGGCCTTCTGCTTCATAACACCAGCAGCTGATCAGCAAGCCACAGACCAGGCTGATCAGCAGTGGCACAGAGCATCGGAGTGCGATGGAGACATTGATTTTGTGTTGCATAAAGGAGCCAAAGCAGATTGTGTTGCTAAGCAGGAGTCAGCTGTGAATTTTGTACGGTGTGTGAGATATGATGGGTCTACCAAAAGCTAACATTGCTTACCATTGGTATCTGCTCCATGGTTCTTCATTAACAGCTGCAGTGATTGAGAAACCTCATGCTCCTGCTTTTGACATCACTTTCAGATCACAGTCTCCTAGCACAAGGCTGCACCAACAAGTGTCCCAACGACATGTGCTGTGCCTGTGCTCCTCATGCTTGTTAGGGCAGGCTCTCCTCCTGCTGCGCTTGAAACCAAGGGACAATACGCCCATTGAGAACATGGATGAGCCCACTTCCCATATGGTGCCTGTCAACCACGTGCTTAAGAAACATCTGATATATTTTTATTCTGATCATGTGCTTGATACAAAGATTGAGACTTGCTAGGGCTTGTAAGTCCTGAGACTCTAGACCATAAGGAATTCCCAAGTTAAGCATAAATATCCAGCTTTGTTCTTTTGTGAGAGAACCGCATGCCGGCATGAGAGCTCATATGATTTTGGATGCAACTTAGAGAAGCCGTCTGCTTTAAGGTGCACTTACAGCACTCTGTGGCAAACTCTGTGCCTCCTGTCAGTGCAGTATTTGTTTACAGAAACCTAAAGTGACGAGTCATTTTGAATTTCTGATGAATAATTGAGAAATACTAAGGCTGATCCTTATAATTTTTGCATTTCTTTGGATTTTGTATGTATGGCTTTAGGATATCTGACATCATAGCAGCTTAGTCATTGTGAAGCTATAATGATATCACCTTTGTTGTTAAATAAGTTTACACTTCTTGTTTGAAACATAAACAGGAAAACTTTTTTATAAGACTTTAGCTGAGAGCATCACCTTTCAACTTAAAATATCTCCTGTAATAAAGCTCCTATAACCTAAAATCAATGGAATGATATTAGATCCTGATATCTATTCTCCACTGATTAATATCTTGTTAGGTGGTTCCTTTCAATTTAAATAGGTCCCTGAACTTCAGGTAGATGACCAAACTTTTAATATGACATTATAGTGGAAAGGATTTATCTGTTATGAAACAAGCTTACTCTTTTATGTCACCTTGACTTTGAGCAAATGTATCACATTATAACTGAAATTGTTCAGTGTACAATGGAGCATAAAAGAAAAATGATTCTGAACAAGGCACAGGCACAAGTTGACTTTCATGCTTCCTGAGGACAGAGGCTCAAGGAAAGTGTGGAACATCATCTTTGTTGGTTTACTTTTACTCTCCAGAGTTGTTTGGGGAGTCCTCCAAGAGTCATGAATTGCACTTGAGTGGACGGGACGTAAACAACATATAGCATAGGAAGGATACAAAAAAAAGAGATACCTTCCCAAAACTTATTTCTATTGTGGTAAATTGCTGACAGTATCACCAAAGCAGAGACCATTTTGTGTTTTCTTATGCTAACAGTAATAGTCAGGAAAATTTTTCTTTTTTTTACTCTTTCATTATTGCTATCCTTCCCATATCAATCCTATTTTGCATGTTAGTTTGTAAGCAGATTCGATAGAGGAAAGGAATAGAACCACACAGCAGCTATGTTATTTACAGGAAACCTGAGTGGATTTAATATAATTCATTCTGTTCAGGATAAAAATCAATATCTATCTTGAATGGGTAAGAACCTATCTTGAGTGGACAAAAATCTTCATTTACTTCCACTGTGCCACAGTGATTTCCCACTCTGCTGCCTGAAGCTCATTCTTCACAGTTAATAATAAACATCATTGACTAAATGATGACTGCAGTTCCTCTGCTAGAATCACAAGTGATCGCTTATGTTCCAGCCAGTGCCGTTCTTCCTTCAGTGCATTCATTCACAATACGCTCAGCATTACCAAAGCCTCTGCTTGATCACCAGCTTCAGCCACAGTCAAACGCACTGAAAGTCAACCCATGAACATTTTCCAAACAGTTGTGAAACACCTAATAAGCCTGTGTGCTCTCCTTGTGCTTCAGCTAGTCCCTGCCTGTTTACCATAAGAAAAAAAAGGAGAACTTTGACCTCTAGAATAGAATTTCAGGAGCGATCTCATCCAGAACATCTGAAAAATGTGTCACCTCAAGCCACTAACCAATTTAACCTTTACTATATTTCATACTTAACAGGGAAAACAATTCCCTCTAACTGTATCCTAAGGGTACTGGAGAGATACTGATATCACTTACAGCGTATTCTGGCAGATAAGGTTTCATTTTCATCTTTGGCATTTGAAGACGTTAAGTCTAATGACACTGCATAAAAATGATGGTCTCTTCTGCATTAATTTCCAAAATGCTAATTCGGTAACGCAAAAGGCGAGTGGTGGTAAGCTTCTGGAAGTGGTTCATTTGTCTACTGTTAGTTTAAAAAATGTTGGCTTGGCTTCTTAATAAATAGGTGGTTGAGTTGACTCCTGGAGCATTAGCCAAAATAGTTATTAGTAATCTGAGAAAGTCTAAAGGTTGTTTGAAAGACTTGTGCATTATTTTTTCAAAATGGATTGGAACAAACTCTTCATGTGCTGTATGTTAGTCCTCCACATAGTATAAAATGTCTGTATGTCCTCAAACACTGGTTGAAGTGTTTCTTGGGGCTATGATTACAAAGCATCCATTTTAAAAGTTAATGTTAATGAAGGCTTAGCTATAAGTGAGAGAAAAACGCGCCTGAATAAGTACTCGGTATAACTCCTTAAGCCAGATAGCTTGTGTCTCACTTCTGTTTGATTGAAAATACATCTTGTCTTGGATTACTTTCTGCTTTCTTGTAATCTAAGAAATAGTTTACCATAGAGGCAATAAACCTTCCATGATAAATGCAGTAGGAAAATGTTTCAATTCCAAATTTATTTATCTTCCTGGTGGTGCCAGGCACACACCAGCCATGTAACATAATATAACGGCATGCTGCTCAGCAGAACGAGAGTCGCTTGAGGAAGCCATGCCCCGGTTGTGCAACGCCTTGAGCGCAGTCCTACGGGGCTGTGCCTACCTGCTTGTGTTGAGCCTGCGCACCGAAATACTGTACGTTATGTTTCTATCTCCAGTAACTAATTAATGAAGGCTGAAATAATTAATGATGAATGTAACAGAAGCACAGTGTAGGTACTGAGGTTAACAAGTTTATCTTATTTCTCGCCGTGGATTATCTGTGCATCTCTGATATTGGTTGAGTAAATTGCCAAATCAAGAATTGGGTAAGTATAACCTAAAACCTATGAGTCTTGCAATACTCCAGTTACATTTTTTGTGATGTGAAAGATGTACAGTAAATTGTCAATCAGATTGCTGAAGTGAGAGAATTGCAGGTAACACCAGGAGATCCATTCCCTGGGAATAATTGTTAACTTTATAACTCCCTATTATGAAGCAGCTATACTGTCTAAACGACAGCGAAATAATTATGTTGTTTTTCTTCAGTTTGGATGCTGATGTCATTCTTGTCAAAGTGAATTTGAAAAAATCCAATTGGGAGGCAGACTTCAGCATGACTTCAGCTCCTGCTGAAGTGATGGTGGAAGGTGCTTAGGATATCTCAGGAAATATTTAGCAACTCGGTGAACCAGGTTCGGAACCTGGAGGAAAGGGAATCATTCTCATCTCCACTTCTAAAAAAAATATAGAAAAACAAATCTTTCTTGTTATTAAAAACAAATTTCCCAAGAGCATCTGGACTTTCCAAATGTTTAGCATGTGGATGACTCACTAGCTTTATGTTAAGATACCATGCTGTTATTTCAAAACCAAAATATCGGCTTTGACATTTTTATATGTCGCACAGAGATCCATAGTCTTTCTCATTATTATATATCATTTCAGATTTTAAAAATCTAAGAAGCAGCTTGGATTAAGCATGATGCTGATTTTGAATCTCAGAATGTCTCTTACAAAAAGATTTTTTTCTGACAAACCATTTGGCAGAGGATTTGTATTTTAAAAAGCCTTTATTTTTATTGTTTGGCCAGACTCTCATAATAGCTGACTTGTAATTGTTGCAAAATTTGAAATAGGAAGAAAGAAGTTACCCTCTTTTCCAGCTAACTCAGGACTTAGAATGGACCAAAAGTAGTCCTGAGCTGGGCCAATTAAGACAGTCTTTCCAGGACTCCTCTGCTCACTGGGTCTTGCTAGAAGACAATTCAAAATGTAGCTCTTCCATCACTTCTTGTCAAGAGGCCGTAACTACTCAGAAACATCATTTTTAAAGGAAGTGGGAGAGTAGGGAAGATTTAAAATAACTTTATGTATACGTCGATTTCTTTGTTTTGAGAACTTTATTAGTAGGGGTCGCTTAAAGGAGAGCTGGGACTTTGCTTTTTGTTGCTTGTATAAAAAGCAGAGTAGAATGCCCACCTTAAAGAATTTACATCTGCAAGACTTCATGTTGGCCTCTGTGACTACATGTAGTTTTCATGCATAGGGAATTATATGTGTACAAGGAATATACACTTAAACTCTCAGTGTGGTCATGCAAGTAATTACTTGGATCAAATAAACTATGAGTCTTCTTGAATGGCCAATACTAGGAAGAAGAATAAGCCAAGGAAGGAAAAGTGCATTCTCTAGACACATCTACTGCTTGAGATAAACAAATAAAGAATGAACTTGTTATTTTTGTTGCAATGAAGCATAAAATTTCAGATAAAGAGAAATCCACTCCCTAGAGATTTACAAATCTTCAGCACGGGGTGATCTTCTGGTTGGTATAAGAGAAAAGAGTGGGGCTGAAGTGTCTTCTGTAGCAGTATCTGGGGATCTTTTGGTTAACTCATAGACTGACATCTAGATGATCTCAGGATAAAGAAGAAAACAGCTATATAAGACTTTCCTATCTCCATGATTTAGTGCTAAGGTTGTGTTATAAAACGTGCATATATACCAAGTACAAAGTGAATGATTTTCAGTGTATGGAGACCTACACCACAAAAACAGGAATTCAGATCTCTGTGTTTGTGTTACATTAAATAAGAAGCTCTGGACTTGCTATGCGCTATTTTTCATGATAAATTGGAGTCTTTCTTTAGCCACATAGGCTCATTAATTTTACATTTCCCTGAGTTCTGTCCAAATAGAAGGAAGGCTACTTTTAACTGTAGCTGTATTTGTATCTAATGCATATATCAAATGATTTCTATTTGTTTTATTAAGAGCTGTGATTATCGTAGCATGACTCAAGAGTATGGAGTCTGTCAAGAAGCTGCTAAATTGTATTTCTTGTCCTATTCCCAAAAGGCCTTGCTCTTATATACCTGAATACAAGTGTTTACAGGCCTGAATAAAACAGATATAGGTAGGACAAAAGACCAGCCTCCTCTCAAAAGGCTACGCTATTTGCTTGCAGTGTCCTAGCAAATCAAGCTACAACTTTTTACCTACACTTCAATGTGATGGATGGACTGGATATGCAGACATAATCATTGTGACTTCACAATCCCCCTGTATACGGTCATCGCTATTTTTCTATGGCTCTGTAAATAAGGTAATTGAATAAGAGAGAGACAATAGTCCCTTTCCTGGAGAACAGACTGCATTTCTTGAGCCCTGAAAATCCCTTTGCCTTCCCTGCTCCTATGTCTGCTATCCATTGCAGGCCATTAGGTATATAGTTCCCTCTCAGTAGCTAATGAGACTTAAATAAACATACTGAGAGACGAACATGGCCTCTACAGTTTAATAAATGATGCTGATTCTGGTCTCGATTACGCTGGTGTAAATCTGGAACACCACCGCCGCTTGCAGTTGAATTACTCTAGATTTATATCAGAGCTGAATTTAGCCCATAAGTTTCAGTTTTTTAACCCACTGGAATTTTATTACTGTGATGTAAGCCATTTTAAAAACCCAAACATAAAGATAGTTTAGCAGATCAAATTGCTTACCTAATTTTTTCCATATCTCTTTGCATACTTCAACTCTGGCTTTATTTTTATCTGTTTTTA
Organism: Tauraco erythrolophus; assembly: GCF_009769465.1. NCBI lineage: Eukaryota > Metazoa > Chordata > Aves > Musophagiformes > Musophagidae > Tauraco > Tauraco erythrolophus. The sequence continues at coordinate 51,388,675 of NC_141468.1, forward strand.
AACCTTACTCTTCCAATAGTCAAGGAACTGATAACATTGTGCTGATAACTGATAAGATAACATTACATATTATAATTAGAAAATCAATGTTTCTTTTCTTAGAGAAAGCCCTTTAACTCTGCCCTTGAATTTTTGTACTTTTGGCTGCAAGTAAATTGCAGCCCAAGTTTTTAAATGTAGTTTGACATCTAGTTCATGAGTAAAATGAAATTATTTGATGGATGGAAGAAACACAATGTATCTTAAACTAGTCAGAGGAACAAAGTGCTGTTTTTTTCTATAAAACAAGTAATTTTTAGCCAGACATACTGTGATCACATCACCAGTGTGATAATGAACAGGTTGTTCAGAATCTGCCAAAAATTAAAGGTGAGTCAATGGAAAAAAGGCATTAAGAGGGGAGATACAGCCAGTCAGCTCACCGACAACATAACCCTTTGAGTCAAGCAGCTTTCTACCACAGTCTTCCTTTTAGGTCAAATACTAGCAAATGACAACACTCTCTACAGAAGTTGAGTAGCCTTCCTTTAGGCTATTCTTAGCTCCAATAGCGTATGAGTACCAATAACTATATACAGTACAAAGAAAGAAATTTCTATCCATTTTAATTCTAAGATGGAGATGCCAAAAATGTATGAAATGTCATGATTTAAAACTCATTTGAAGCTGATTCAGCTCAGTAATGCTTCTGGAAAGTGTCAGAGTTTGGTGAAAAAAGGCAATATGAATTGAAGTAGTAAAGGTATGAGGGAGCAGGAATCTTGGATTATATGAGTCTTGAGAAGATAAAATATGAAGATATTCAAAGGTGACTTTGGATTAAATGCATTTGTCAGTCTTGATGAAGCAGTGATCTTCAGTAGTGTTGAGGACAGGAATCCATGCATCTCATAATAGTTACCCGTATCTTCTTATTATAATAATAAGAAAATGTCTGGGGCAAGGAGAAGGGGGAAGAAGATATAAAAACCTGTGCAACAGAAGCCATCTAAAAGACAAGATTTGCCAACTATCGTTACCATAGCTACCTTGCATCATAATTATAGAAGAAAGATCGGTGGTGGTCTTATTTAAACATGTGTGGGACGTATCGGTGATTGAATGATGACCTCTGGTCTGTGAAATAGAGACGAGACATACCATCTCTCTGCACATCAGACTCATGAAAATGAATTAACAAACTCAATAAAAAAGTCAACCTGTCAGTGTAATAATGATGAATTATGTTTATCTGAAGACATCTGGTCACATTTCCTGGAGATATATGACTGAAAATTTCTTAAAGTTAGCTGAGCGCTTTAGTATTCATTTTCAAACCCACTAAGTCAAGTCATGTGTTCCAAGAGAGCTGATGATACACACTCCTACTGAAGAATTAAAGTACACTGACAAGTCTAGACTAACTTCGAGGATTGTATAGGAGTCCTTATATTAAAGTTATATGTGTAAACTTTCATGGTTCTTTGTTCTTCCTATTTATAAATTGTTCATTCACAAGACACGCATGCACTTCTCCTATAGCTCATCACTTTGGAGATTTTTTTGATTTGTTCATCTTGGGGGAAAAAAAGAATTGAGGATTTTCAGAATAAACTTAACAGTGTAGCAGAGCACACATACTCTAGCTTTTTTCCTTGCAAATCATACTGGCCCAGACCTGATGTGGGCCTTGGAAGATGCAGAAGTTCTGGCATTGCTGTACTCAATTGCATACAAATTCTCCTTCGGTTTTCTGTGCCTGGTACAGCCTATGGACTACTTGTAGATCATTTGTCTTATCATTGTTCTGTCATTTATCCTGGGGACACTAATATACAGGACTGCACGAGGCAAAGATACAGGCAAACTCCTCTGCCAAGGAACTGTTACTTATAGAAACCGCAAAACGTAAAGCTCTTGAACTTCCCCTTGTATGCCCTGGGAAGAATTTTCAGTATCAAGTCTTTAACCCTTCCTAATCATTTAGTTCCCCAAGTTGATCTTTTTTTGCCCTTTCGGAAGCTTCCTCCTACATATCATTATGAAAAACCTACAGCTGAGTAAAACATAAAACTGTACTTGCATGAGAGAGGAACTGTTTTGTAGCCTGGTGGCTTTTGAATTACAGCTGCGTTGGCTTTTTCAGATGTTGTAGATATGTTTACATTGTGGTCAAGCAACTGATCTTGCTATAAGCTGGCTACTTGGAGACCTGCTAGCATCATCGTCATGTCAGCTCAAGCTAGCTCCCCTTGTATTTATTTGCTTCTGGGGCAGATTTGCAGCCTCCTTTGAGCTCGTGGCAGTCTCTTCTAACCCTGAGATCAGGACCTGGAATAAAGTTTAAAATTGCACTAAGTGTGTCTGCAAGGGTCATAATGTATCCCTTCGACTATAAACACGAAACATTCTGTGCCATGTTGTGACTCATACTTAACTTTCTGTCAATTTGGCATTTTCTATGGCAACACCATTATGTTGTTATTAGATGTCCTTCTTTCCCACACTTCTTCCTGAGAAAAATCACCCTGACTGTTGTGCCGTTTTTCTACTCAGACTACTCATACTTCTATCACCCAATTCACAGCATACCTGTGAAGTAAGGAAACACTATATTCTTGTTTATTATAAAGAGAAGAGCTCCTTGGTTTACATAAGGTTTTCACAGGGCTATCTAGGGCATTGAACACTGGCCACTTCCTTCTGGATTGCTTTTTAGGCTCTCATCATGGCTGCAGAGGGGGAGTTATCACAACATCAGCAGTTCTGTCACCAGTCTGTTCTGACTTTCTGTTTTATTCTGTTGCAATTCTGGCCTGGTTTCCAAATTGCATTTAGTTCTACATTAAAGATGTCCTGAAATAGTCCTGAAATATAACTAAAAAAAAAAATCCCTTTCCGGAACCATTTTTTTTTAAATTCACTAAATTTTTACATGTCAGAAAAAGTCTGAAAAACACTTAATCCACTTGGTATTATATCCACGTGGTACAACACTTAATCGTGCGTTATTTTCTGCTCTGCCACTGGCCGAGAGATATCAATCATTTAGATAGTCCTACTTGTAGGACAGATTTTTTAGTTAGTGCAAACCAGAGTAACTCTTGATTCTGCTGGCCTATGCCAGCCTACATGTATTGATAATATCTGACCTATAATTTGTTGCTTGTTCTCTATATACTGAACATTCACTCATTCTACACCTAGAATGAAGGATAGAAGTGGAAAGGATACAAAAAGAGTCTAGCATTTTTCTTACTGTGCAAAACAATCCTTATTCTACTCACATACTGATATGTCAAAGAAATCAGTAAATCTTAAGAGTACGTTTCAGGTCAGCATTTTAATCTTTTTTTCTTTGTGATGAAGGGATTAATCATAAAGGTCCAATACTTTTTGGCAGTGAAAAAATGTATTGATGGAAATTATTTTTATGAGGCTTGCATTGCCTTATTAGTCTCTGTAACATGATTAAAACAATTCAGGGAAGCAAACCATGGCAACCTCACTATACTTCCTGAATCTTATCCTTTCTTTACAGAGTGGCATTTATTGCCTGGAGAGGAGATTAATTAAGGACTGGAAAGACCCAAATATCCCATAGTTGCTGCATGACCATGGAGTCTGCAGAATATCTAAAGCCACTGGATACCATTTCTGCAGTCTTCTGCAAAGCTTAACAGCTTGAATATGCGAAAACGCTCTGCTAGTTAATTTTCAGAGGGGGAGGCTGTAGCTTTTAACTGATGCTCCACATGCATGAATGACTAAATTTAAGCCTGTTAAGCCTTTTCTCCAGGTATCAGCCTTGATTAGATATAGAGGGTGGGGGAACATTTCTTTTCTCATTCTGAGTAGCCTCCGTTTTACACAATAGAAGTGGTATAACAGAAGCACATATTCTTCTGTGTGAAGAAATGAGTGTGCTGTTAAAATGTAGCTATGAATTGTCTTCATTTTGAAGTGGCCTTTCCTTTTTTATCCATAGCAGTAATGCAGTAACGAACATGAATAATTAATTCTCACTGTAAAGCCAGATTTAAAATTGTTTCACAAGCAAATTTTTTATGAAAGTGAGACAATAGGTCCTTAAGCTCATTTTGCACATATATACAGTGCCTAATGTTAACATACTAACATGGCCTAAATGTTGAGGTTGCAGACATTTGGACATGTAAGAGGCATATGCACAAAGTAACTTTCTGATACGGTTCTGGTCCAAAAGCTCACGTTGAACAAACCAACCTCAATGAGCTGTTTGATTTTAAGAATTAGAACTTTTTTGTTTGTAAGAATCTTTTTGACATGCATGTTCACGATTTAATCCAGCAATGCTGAAATGGGTAAGAAAAGCTTAGTAGTTCATTGGTCTACTCTATGGGAATTATTATTAAACAGGAATTTGCAGGACTAGAATCTTAAATTTAAAACTTTTCTATGGGGATGATAGCAGTGTCCAATTATCTAAGGAAAGAGCATTCATTTAGGTGAGCCAATGTCAAACATCCAACACCTGGAATCTCAGTGAGATTTAATTTATTTATTTTTTCCACTTCTCTGTCTTCTATTTTACTGCTACATCTGCAGATTTGAATATTCAAGCACAAGCTGAGAGTGGGAGTACATTATTTTGGGCTACTGGTATTTAGTTTGAAATTGTCAATCAGCCTACAGTCAGCGTACTGTGAAGAACAAATACTGCCACAATCTGAAAAAAAGCACTCATTACTGTTGATATAAAATGAATTCATACTGAATAATCCTAAATTAAATGTTAATAGTTCACAGATTGTGTATTAAATGTTGGTACATGCTGACTTCCTCATAGGCTTCTTCAGTAGTGCAAGCAGAAGTATACATAGTGCGTAAGTGAAAACGACTTCCCATGAACTCATTTTTCTTACAGTTTTCTCAAGGTCAGTAGCAATTTTCCTGCAGTGAATTAAAAAAATGCAACTGTCTTTTGTCTTCTCTATATCTTTCACACAACTGATTTAGACTTAATACTCCAAAACTGCTACTCATATAAGGCAGGAACATCTGCACATGCTCAGTATGCTACCAACTAGATAAACTCAACCTTCAGAAACTGCTCAAAGAAAACAGGACAAATTCACACACATCCAATAGCGCTATGTCAGTGTCACCTCTGGAAGAAATACAAATAATATAAGAAAATGTATAAGATACCTGTAGATAAATTGAAATTTCCCAAAGCATTGTTGGTATGAAGATGCTTATACAAAACCTTTGGAATTAAAAATTGAAGAGCAATGTTGTTGTCAAGTTGTTGACAACTGGGTAGAATTTTATCTTCTGTATTTTTCCAACTAAAGGTGATTTTTCAGAAAAAAGATTAGACATCACAGTGATTTCAGCCAAGCTGCTGGCTGAAGGTTGGCTTGAGGAATGTCTGTCTCGTGCCATGTTGATGTGGTGGCCACCTGTTTGTCTGGTTTTATGCCACTGTGGTGGAATGTCTTGTAAGAAACCTTGCTGAACGGCTGTGAGGTAAGTGGAATGTTTTTATTCTGGAAAATGCTAATTTGTCAATAAGGAAAATTTTCCATGCAATGTATTTCTTTTGAGAAAAAAGTTTGCTAAGAGAGCAACTCATATCCAGTGTGAAATTTCTATTCAGAAAGAAAGAAAAGGTCAATACAGACCTTGACGTCTCAGGGTGCTGTAACACCTTGTTTGACTGGCCACTGTTCTGAGGAACCCTGGATCTTGAAAAACACAGTATACTGCATTTTTCCTGGCTCATTTTTTAAAATCTGGTTTTATTTTTTTTCATTCTAACTTAGTATGAAACAACCTTGAAAATTTGGGGTTTTTTTTGCAATTCTTGTTGGATTGTTGATGTTACTGTTCAGCAATGTTCTGGTAGATATTTTCTTAAGATTATGCTGTGTGCATCTTCAAAAAATAATTAAAACATATTCCTTTGGTATATTTGTTAGTGATATGTGAAATAGAACATTCTCATGCATGTGTTTGAATATGCAACTTTTATCCCTTCAAGAATAAGCTTAAATTTGAGTTCTATTCAGGATGCCAGCCTTAACCTGTTTTATTTACATATCAAAAGTAATAACGTATCTTAATACCTTATGACTCCCAAAGTATCTTGTTCAGAAAATATTATTTGCTAGACTTTACTGAATTACTTCTTTCAGTGTTAGTAAAGCAAAATATTCCATTGTACATAGTAGAAATCAGACAATGCTGTAACATCAATCTGAAAAATTCAAGCAGGTCTTCTGAGGGCAGAACAGTTAATAATGCACGATCTGATATGCACCATCCCTATTATGGAAGGTAATACTGCTAATTTTGCAGTGAAGTCTGCCGGAAGAAACCACTCAGAAAACCTAACAGAAGCCCGTTGCAGAAGAGAAGTCATGGCTAACGATAGAGCAGAACTGTCAATACAGGTATAACTGAGGGGTGGTCTCTGGATTTATGTGCCACACTGTGAAGCTGGGAAGTTCTGCATTCAGAGGTTGTTTTCTTGTTCAATTGTTATTGGACATGTGTTCAAATCAAGACTGTACCCAGGCCAGTTGAGCACCTTGCAGAACAACTTCTGTGAATATATTTTAATAAGAAGAAGACTACATATTTCTAGATAGTCAGATTCATGTTCTTGTCCTAGCATCTGTAACCAAATCAGCTGAACAGTGAAATAGCCATATACTAATGTCAAGGTTTTATTTTGACTTGTTTGTAGGAATTTAAGTTTTAAGCTTTTCAGTATAATTTTAAATGGTGACAGAGATCCTTTGCATGGGTTTGATATTAAGGTAGATACCTGCTGTTTCTAGTCATGTAAGGTCAACTTCAGAAAGTAGTCAATCGCACTTTCACCAAGTGTCTATCTGAGCATCCAAAATGAACAAATATAACTTGATCTTTCAGAACTTCTTGGTATCTGAACCTTCTATTGGCCTTACTTCAATACTCCAATGTACACTGAAATCACAAGACGCTTTTGGCTCCAAGCTACCATCAACTAAATTATGCATCAGCATAGTCATGCTAAATCAACAGTACTCTGTTGATGCAAATACTGGATGGCCTTAAGTACTGAATAGAAGCACTTCATTTTCGCTTGTAGTTCAACTTGCAAATTTTTTTACTTTTGTTTTCTGAAGAGGCTAGGAACTCTAAGCTACTCGGTGGTGAAACCATTTTGATCATTGCACAGCTTCTCAGTGCTGAGTGATGTGAAAGAAATAAATTGTTACAATCTTTTTCAGACTTGCTGCTTGACAGTTGTATACTTCAGGGGAAGATGCAGTTTGTCCACATTTTTTTAAGTCAATCATTTTTATGAGGCTTTCTGTACTTTGGAAAAAAAGGGTCATTCCCATTTCCATTTGCATTTTAACATGATCTTCACACTAAGATTACAGTACTTTACTGTTAGGCTTTGACCTGGAACTGTGCTAAACAGCCTTAAGCATTGGTATTATATCTGGGAAATATACAGAATATTGTTCCTTTGCAAACAAAACCTAACAGTGTGGCTTCAACATCATTGATACTGAGGAGATGGAAAATACCAGTGACCAAACGCTGCCCTTCCCGTTTGCAAATATTATAATCTTTTATAAAGCAATGGGAACTGCCTGTACATACAGGAAGAAGAAATTTGCCCTGAATTAAAATGAACATATTAGAAAAATCAGAGAACACAGGACTTACAGAAAATGTTTCTTTGCCTGCTGGCTCCAAAGCACCAGTTCAGATGAAGGCCAGGAAAACGGTGACTGTTTGCTGTCACCATTTGGTAGTCTGTGTGAAATGAGAAAGTAAGTGCTGCCAGTTATGTTTTCTGACTAATCTGGTGTCTGTTCAGCTATGGGAGTTGAGAACGTGTCTGAATAATGAAATATTCCCTCTAATCGAAATCAAGCAGGTGTTTTAGTACCTTGATGAGTCAGGAGTTGTAACAGAAAGCACTATAACTCTTAATGCTTGTTGGCATGTCTATAGGTAGGCTCAGCCAAGAGGACAAGAGAGGAATGGACTTCTCAGCCCAGGAAGCTTGTTGGCAGCACAATGTGGGAGCTTACACTGTCACTGCCTAGGCTGTGCTGGAAGATTAATGGTTATTTTATTCTGATTGCCTTCAAGTAGGAAGCTGTGATATTGCCTCTTTAAGAATGGCTAGAAGTTTGCATGTGCATTTCTGTATAAATGCACAATTATATATAACATGCATACACACAAAGGTGCACAACACATATATACAGCCTCTTATAATGTAAATGGCTCTGCTACAGCATGGATTCATATAAAAAACCATGACGTTTCACCAGCCTTTCTCTACACCTTACAGCTATCATCTCTCAATAAACTTTTTCACTTTTTTTGAGGTGACAATTTTTCATTGCAAAGTGAACAAAAATAAGAAAGAATGGCTACCAACATGTTAGGAACATTAAGAATTGTAAACCTTGTGTCTAATCAGATGTTTTTCTAGGGTTTTATAATTATGAATTTTCTGCATTGGAGGGTGGTGTGCAAAGAACATCTGAGGAATTACTGCAGTTAAAAGCAAGTGAAAAATATTTATTTTATGATTTCCAAGGACTGGGTTTCAATGGCTGTTTTGTTTATATGTTTCAAAGTATGGGCACAGACAGACAAGAGTTTGAAGTTCTTTCCCAAGGTCTTCAAACCCAGAAGTTTATTCCTCTTTTTGAAAGCACAGGCCTAACTCACAGCTCATAGAAAGAGTGTGACATCTTTCCTTAAGGATTGTAAAAGGCTCAGAAAAAGAGACCTTAGTATTCTCTAGGAGAAATCAGTTATCATGATGTTGTAGCCGAGCTGGTCGATCACACACAAGAGCAGAGGGAGAGGCTTATTTGTAACACTTACATATTGTCCTAAAGTTTTGCCCTAGCCAGTGCTTCAGAGGCATCATCAGGCACTGGATCAGCCACAGCATATATCCAAATGCCTGCAGCCAAATGAGTGGGTCAGAATGATCTTTCTGCCATTTTCTTTACTCTCAACATGTTTGAGGACTCCCGTGCTAGATTTTCATGTGAGAGTGCAGCACTCTGTGGCATGACTTTCTTCTCGTGCCCCACCACCTGTCACAGGCTGGTTGGTCAGCTGCCAAAGGCTGCTTACCAAGGCCTGGAGATGTATACTAAAAAACTAGAACTTCATGTTTGTTAGTGTGACTTGGCAGTAAGGTCTCAAGAAATCCCACTGCTTAGAAAGGGGCAACCACTGAGTTGTGCTGAGGAAATCCCTAACTATTGTCTTATGGCCATAGTGACTGCAAGTTCATAAGGGTAGTGAACTCTCTTGATACATTTAATATGTAACTAAATCGTACATAACTACTCAAATGTCTTAGTACACCCATATTACTTGTTTTATATTAAAAACAAAACAAAACTACTTGGTCACTATACTAAAAAAGCTGAAAAATGCATCTCGTATGTAGTAAGCTAGTATTTACAACCATGGTTAGTATGTTGGGTGTTCAGCTGAGTGAGACAAAGACTAGTTCACTGAAAACATGAAGAGCCTCATCTCCAAAAATGGGACAGCTTTGAGATGCTCCACGTTAGGCAGTCAGAAATCTAAATGTCCCAAGTAATTAAATATTTGGTGGTTTGGGGCTTTTTTCAGATTAGGCAATGGAAGAAACCTATTTGCAAACCAGATCACTGATCTTTCAATGGTCCATAAAACAACCCCAGGTATCCCTCTTGCTACTACTGTACCGAGGGTCACCCTACAGAACCTCTAAGTGCATTCCCAGAGTGTAACAGAGGGACAGCGATGTGTTCACTCCAAGCCCTCAAGAATCTGGATCTGTCAAACTACACTCCAAACTCCCAAGAATTTGAATCTGTCAAACTACTTTACCTTTGTCCTTGTGCTTTTATCTCCTTAATTGACCTTTTATGTTATTTTAAATTATTTAATGGCTATCTAAATTTAATTTCACAAACCTATAACAAATAAAACTGTAAGCAAAGAGAAAGTCATATTTGCACTATTACACTAACAGGCTTAATAACAATAATCCACCAACATCTGCAATCATAAAATAAAAACTTCATTATCATTTCAATACAGTTAATACAAATCCTCAGGTTTGCCAGTATACCAGCTGTGTCCTAGTGCTCAACAACACAAAACAGCAATTCATGCAAAATTACCAGTCTTTGTTACTGACTCTTTTCCCTGGCTCCAGTCCCAAAATATTCCTGCTGTTCAGGTCTTTTGTTTCCTCTCACAAGAAGTCTTTTATTTCCTAGAATACAAAGATCATCTCCAAGGATGCCTTTGGTAGCCTTCTCACCCCCAATATCATGCCTCCAGCTCTTTATTCCTCACAGTTAAGAGCCTCAAGTGTTTGGTTAATGGTCTCTACTGATTTGGATGATGTGCTTCTTCCTCTGGTGCTGCCGGCATTGCTCTAGACATGCCCACAATGTTCACTAGCACCTCTAACCATCTTGGAAGATTAGTGCATTAGGAAAAATACTCATAAAACAATAATATTTTCTGACATCTTTCCTAAAGGATTGTAAAAGACTCAGAAAAACAAACCAACCAACATTTAATGCTTCTCTTTGAATTAGGATGCTACTCATAGTGCTGGATGCTCTGTTGAGCTAGAAACTTGAGGCCTTAAGCAGCAGCAAGGCCTGAATGTGCCGGGCACTGTGCATGTTTTTTCTAGAAAAAGTTCCTCATAAGGAATTTGCAACTCAAAGGCACAACAGAGGCAAGAGGCTAAGGAGAGGACATAGATTCAGGATGAAATATTTATCTCCTGGATTTGAGCCAGTAATTCAGAAATCCCATTGCACTGGACTTACCAGTCCAATCACTGACAGCAGCTTTCCAGTGTGCATTGTAAACATGCATTAGAGAGGTGACAACGATCAGAGAGTTCATGATGCTGTGATATCATGCGTGTCACTCCCAGGCAGCTTCTTATCTCTGCCAAGTAGACAGCCAGCAAAAGGACAGTTTATGTTTCAGACTCCTGAGTTGCCCTTGAGTTTCCTCTCCGTCTCACTCAGTTGGCCAACTTGTCATTCCTCATATGGGTACAGAAGAGCTTGCGTGTTTGCTGACTGAAATAATGGATATCTTCCTGTGATGGTTTTGGCTGGGATAGAGTTAATTTTCTTCCTAGTAGCTAGTATGGGACTATTTTTTGGATTTGTGCAGAAAACAGTGTTGATAATGCAGAGATGTTTTAGTTACTGCTGAGCAGTGCTTACGGAGAGTCAAGGCCTTTTCTGCATCTCACACCACTCCACCAGTGAACAGGCTGGGGGTTCACAATAGATTGGGAGGGGACACAGTCAGGACAGATGACTGCAGCTGACTAAATGGATATTCCACACCATATGATGTCATGCTCAGCATATAATACTAGGGGAAGAAGAAGGAAGGGGGGATGTTTGCAGCGATGACGTTGGTCTTCCCAAGTAACCCTGCTTTCCTGGAGATGGCTGAACACCTGCCTGCTGATGGGAAGTAGTGAATGAAATTCCTTGGTTTGCTGTGCTTGCGTTCGCTGCTTTTGCTTTACCTGTTAAACTCTCTTAATCTCAACCCATGAGTTTTCTCACTTTTACTCTTTCAGATGTCTCCCCAATCCCACCGGGGGAGAGCGAGCGAGCGGCTGGGTGGTGCTTAGTTGCCAGCTGGGGTTAAACCATGACACTTCCCAGCAATTCTTTGTCCATCAGTTGGCTGCATCTGTCATTCCCCAAAGCCTACTGAAAATACAAAAAGAGGAATGAACATCTCAGATAATGCCCTATTATGTAGCAGACCACAGATCTCAAGCTGCCATTAAGATGAGATTTGACACTGGTAGACAGCAGAATAGTCTAAAATAATTACTCATTATGAGAGGGTTGGCACCTTTCCTGAAAGCATCCTCCACCAAACCTTGGTGCTCCCTGGTACTCTGGCAAATAAAATAGTATCCAGATGAACAGGTGGCACACTTCTTTTAAGCATGCAGCTTTCCCAGGTGACAGGATACATGCCTCTTTACATTGATCATTTGGTCACCCAAAAATAGAGAGAATAAAGACAGTCCAATGGTATCTAGAGCATGAGAGTCTGTGAACAGTGTGGTTTACTCACTGGACAGGTGAAAATATCTGAAATGCAAATCATTTAAAGGTGTTCTAACCTCGTTGGGAATCCAACAATATCATGTTTTGATATTGCTTTTAAAATAAGTATCAGAATTATGTTTGGGCAAATGTGCCTGTAAAATGGACAAAACACTTGGAACTCAAACTTGCAAAGTGAGAGGAGCCAGATGTTATACTGCAGTCAGCCACTGTTCTTTTACACATTTCTTCCTCAATGCTGTTTCCTCCCATCATTCTCCATTTCGTTCATTCGCATTGCAGACTCCTTACAGCAAGAGACGTTTCCTACTAAGAGTCTGTGCAATGCCTAAAATTTTCAGAACTTACTCCTGTTCATTTTCACACTGTTTTCAGGTCTTAAGTGACTTATATGGAGCAGGTTCAAGGGGACACCCTGCACAATGCATTCAGTATCGTGGAACCAACTCAGGTGTGTCTGGACTTAAAACATACTCTAGTCTATATATCACTGATACTCTGTAAAAACATAAAGAGTTATACATATGGGTTGTAAGGTTCAGTTTTGCAGTTACTGAGATATATTTGTTGCTGTGCACATTTTTCATTTTAGCGTAAAGTTCACATTTTCAAGTCCCTGATCATTTATCACAATGCCCAGGATTTTAAAATATAATTCTGAAACTTACTGTTAATATTTATATTAAAAAAATGAAGTCCAGGAGATGGCCAATCCCAGATCAGCTCTGGACTTGTTATGTGACAAATGTGGGATTTTTCATTTTCATAGAACCCTCACTAAAACTTGTCCACACAAGCCAATTTTATTTCAGCAACAATGAATTCCAAAAATGAAAGCTAAAATAAGTTTCTTTCATTTTGATTTGAGATTGTCAGGCCAAGTAATTTGGTTAACAGCTTTATGACTGTTCCATTCTGCTATCATTGATATGTTTAAAGGTCAGTCTCTTTACCCCGTAATAGAGGGTTCTTTTGTTTGCAGAGCTGAATAAGTCTTTCCTTCCTGAGTCCGATGTAACAATCTCCCTTTGACCTTCTCCTGAGGTGTTGTAGACAAAATTCTGTGCAAGATGTTAAGAGTGAATATGCACAGAATTTCAAGTTTTACTATGAATTCAATAGAAGTAGGAGAAAAACAGTCTCACATCAGCATAAGAATATGAAAACATCCCACAGGAGTGGGATGCTTTCCTGAGCTCTTTGGGAATAAGGACTCTTTTCTCAGGAATACTGTACAGCTACTAACTCATTACTTAGGCAGAGATTAGGACTTTAAGGTATCATTTATTTGATAATCTTCATATTGACCAAAGAGACAGCTTGATGGATGACTTTTCTGATGTCAGCCTGTCACAATGACTCTCAACAAACTTGATGTTTGTCTCCTTTTTTTACAATTTCTGTAATATAATAAGACAGTAAGCAGAGTGTTTCCAATCAATGCTGTACTTCTTGCCCAGTGGAAATCACTTAGCCTTCATTTGTGTTCCCAGACTGCTGCACGTGAAGATCAAAACAGTTCCTTAGACCTACCATGGATATTCACAGTCTTGTCACTCCAGCAAATCACAGGCAGTCTCCAGTTTTTGACTAAATTAAATAATTTTCTGATGAATGGTTCTTGTAATACAGATGGTGACCTCAAAATAGGAACCTAAGCCTGCTGTTCAAGGAGGGTGGGTAGTGCAGTGTAACCATATCAACAAGAAATAGCCTGTCTGATCATTTTCTGTGTGGTTGCTACTGCAGTTCTGTGATGAGAAACAGGATTTTAAGATGTTAGCTTAGGACTCAGCACATCTGAATTCAATTCCTTATGATACCACTCATATCCTCTGGGATACTGCTTAAGTCTAGATCCAACAAGGGACTTCAGTGCCCTGCAAGGCAACACCCAGGCGTACAGAGTGCAGAGCTTTGTGGCCGGTAGTGGTTAGGCTTCCCATGTAGTGACTTGTTATAAATGAGATATCAATAGCTTTCCTATTAAGCATGAAGACTTAGATGCCTCAATGCACTTTAGACCTTTGATGCCTGAAATACACTTTAGACCTTCGACGCTTGAGTCAGAGTGGCAGGTAAAAGCCCCCATTCATTCAACAGGTGCCTAGAGTCTACCTCACAGAGACAGGTGCTAACATTTCTTTGAAGGAATAGGGCATACTTCTTTATTTTTCTTGTTTCTGTCTCTCCTACACAATACAAATGATAAAAAAAAACATAATTTCCTCAGTGGCTATCATTCTCTCCAAGTTCAGATTTTAGGACAGTATGACTGCAATAGCTTAACTCCTAGAGAAAGTCTATCTTTTAACAGTGAAAACCTATCATAAAGTTTCTGGAAGACACTTTTTATGCATCTCTTAAATTTTCCTCCGCTCTTTAGTTGAAATGTCTGGGTGAATGTTGTTAAGTATTGTATATTATTGTGGCTCCACTGTGCTCTTTACATGGATTGATGTGTACTGAGAATCTGGATGATTCCTGCAGATTGAAGCAAAAGCTCGAACCAACTCTGTCATAGCTCACTGTGTGCTTGCCAAAGCCTCCTGCTGAGAGGGAGACCATCCTAGTGTGATTCCAGCAGAAAATCAGTGGCTGTTTCCAACTTGCTATGTCTTAACTACTTCATGGGGCTGTTGCAGCTTGTTTAGTTTGCCAATGCATTTCAAAGGAGACAGTAAATAAAAATAGGGGCTGTGTTTCCCCTTTTCCATTTGGTGAGAACTTCACCGGAGTGCCGCGACTTCTCAAACATGCTGGATAATGGTTTAGCAACTTCATCTACCAGTTCCTCAGGACCTGTGGATGCATCTCATCAGGTCTCATGGACTTGTGCACCTTCAGGTTCCTTAGAGAGTCTCAAACTTGATCTTTTCCTATAGTGAGTGGTTCTTCATTCTTCCAGTCCTTGCCTTTGCCTTAGAAAATTAAAAGAAAGAAAATTAATTCTATCCCAGCCCAAACCAGCACACTATTAGTTTGCATATTTTCATTCAAGTCTTGCTTGCTTAGAGATGTAGCATGATTTTTGATAGGTTTATATGCTTTGTTTACTGTTCCAACAAATATATGTAAATACATATGAATTAAAAAAAAAAGGTTTCTCCATGGCTAAATGAAGTATTTTTCAAGCTATGGATCTGCAAACTGTCAAAACTGATAAAAGATGGAAAGGAAGGCCTTTTTTAAAGGGAGCTTGGGAGACCTTGGATACTTAACACTGACAAAAGTAGCTGCATGCTCTATACACATCAGTTCCTGTTCCATTTCTAGGTGGGCTACAACATTTTCTGAATAGTGTCTGTTCTGCAAAAATAAGTTACCTTTTTTCTGAAATCCTGCAAGGATATCAGAATTTTCCACAACATTTCTGCAACTGAACTGTACCTCAATGGTACTGACAAAAAGCAAATGTTAAGCTGACAGTCCATTGCTATTTCTGTTAGAACTGGTTTGTGTTACATTGGAAAAGGCATTACTAGACACAGAAGAAAGACAGAAGCCCCTTTCAAAAGAGCTCTGTCACAGAGCACGCACATTAGCCTGCCTGTGATGTGATTATCCCTGTTCTAAGCGACATTTAACAGGTACTTTGTGCATGTGAGAATAATAAAAAACAGAAATAAAGAGATTATATTGGACATTCCATAGAATAGAGACTCATTTTTGGTCTCTTTTTCCTACCTTTAAGGAGTCTTTGTTCATGAACGTGGTTTGTGGGCAATAGGAAGTTTAATTAAAAATAATTAATTATATTGCATCTTGTTATTGTTAACTTTTGTTGAGTCTGGTAAGACCTGAAAGGCACAGAGAAGACAGATTCAGATTTTCCCCAAATACTTTAGTCCTGTTTGTCTCTCTTGGTTTTTCCCTGTTGTGATTTAGGCCACTCCGGCAACTAGACGTTAACACAACCGCTCGCTCACCCTCCCCTACCCCCTGGGAATGAGGAAGGGAATTAAAGGAGATAAGGAAAAGAGACCCATGGGTTGAGATAAGAACAATTTACTTCTACTACTACTAATATATGAATATATACAGATATGTACAATGATAAATATATACAAACGAATGATGTATGGTGTAATTGCTCACCACCCCTTGACCGAGGCCCATCTCATCCCGAATTAACGATCCCAAACCAGATAAGTCCCGATATCGCAATCCCGGATGAGTGAGAGGCCCGAAAATCCTAAGTCTAAGTACAAATCGTAAGGAGAGTCATAGACCCCCCCCCCCCACCCCGTCCTGGCCATGCTCCCCCCATTCTGTTGTGCTCCTGTATGGATATGTCACCCAGCTGGCTTGTATTGGTAATGATCTAATTAAGGTTTAGGCCCTGCCTACAAAAGGCGGGCCATTTCCTCCTGGCTGTGGGAGATGCAATGGCATCCTTGGAGTTGCAGCCTAGGTTGGTGAGCAATATCTGGTGACCCTGATGTGATACCCTCATGAGAGACCCTGAAGACCTTGACCCCGACTCCCTCACCGGAGCCAGAGTCAAAATCGCTGGAGCCAGAGCCGGAGCGAGAAGTCCTTCAATAAAGAAGGTAAAGCCCCTACCCCGAAAGAGGGAAGCGTGCTGGAGTTGGAATGAATGAATTGGGTCTCTGCTCACCGTAAAGCCTTCCTGAAAACCAAAAAAACTGTAAAACAAAAAGGGGGAGTTATGGATATATCACCCAGCTGGCTTGTATTGGTAATGATCTAATTAGGGTTTAGGCCCTGCCTACAAAAGGTGGGCCATTTCCTCCTGGCTGCGGGAGATGCAACGACATCTTTGGAGCCGCAGCCTAGGCTGGTGAGCAACGCTCCTGCACACTGGCAAGAACACAGCAGCTGAAAAGTCCTTGAGACCTCAGTGCCAGCTATAAACATCAGTGTGCTATCAGCATTCTTCACACTGAGCTCTTCCAACTGTTAAAAAGAAGAGCTAACTCTGTCCCAGCTGAAGAGAGTCCAAGGTCTGGTGATTTCTTCAGACCTGTCCCTTTGTAAAAGTTCTGCCCAACAGAAAGAGTAGCAAACACATTACTATACTCAGTACCTACTCATGGTGAATGAACATGGGGCAATTTTTTGTCAATATTTGTGGCAGCTGTTTGCAACAAACCTTATCACTTACAAGGCTTATGTAATGAATTAATTAAAGGAGAGAAAACCATTCTCAAGAAGTAGTACCAACCAGAAAACAATCCAACTTTGTCACATTAATGTCTCAACACTATTCTGTAGTTTTCACAACACAATATCTATGAATTTGGGTTGCATGCCCTTAGTTGTTCTAGCCACAACACTCAGATTTATGACAGCATAGATTTCCCATTGGAACAGATGGCATACTGCAGTAGAATTTTATTAGAGCTGCATTTCCCAGATCCTTTACTGTAACACCTTTGCACCTTCCCCTCCTTTTCCTAATGTGACAGGGCATCATATGGCTCTGACACTGAAATTAACATGAAGACATGCATGGTTCCTTGCAAAGCTGCTCTGCATAAATAGTCATTTAGATGACTAACTTGCTAAGGTTCCTAGCTGGCAATCACATAGCAAAGCCTATAATTCTTCCCTTTTCATGCTGCTCCACCATTGCCTTATGCTGACTTCTAAGCTGTTACGTGTCTCTTGTGTCTGACATCGCGGAAGATAATCGGCTGTGGCTTAGGAACATTATCATTCTAGGTCTTTTGTGTTGGTATCTTGGGTCAGTAAGATGACAGATAGGTATCAAAAAATATGATGTGACTGGACGAAATAAGGCCAAGTATGAGTGTTTAGGTTTCCAGGAAGTGTTACAATTTCAGTTTTTCCATAAATCAGGTTTGTAACAGATGGGTGAAATGTAGGTCAGATGAAGCGGGCATCTTAGTAAGCACTTGCTTTATGGTTTCTTTGATCATTTCTATGTCTCTTGTCACGTGATAAAAGAGGGTTTAAATCAGGCTGTGCAGACCACTTCCAATATAATGAGAGGTAATGAGAGGGCAAACCTGCAAGATGAAGGGCAGGATTCTGACATTCACTTCTGCCTTGGACCAGATTCATCCTGTATGCACACCAGGTAAAGCAGTAGTGTTGCAGGCAGGCAGAATTTGCACCCCTGTTAATAAGTACTGTGACACTTATGATATACAAGACCACACACTGGGCTGAAGCTCTTGCATTCCCAGGGCATCAAGGGTCAAACAAGGACATAAGCAGCAGCCTTGGCTTTGAATTTCCTAGTTGTTGTTGACCAGCTCAACACTTGAGGTTTACATGTCTGCCTTCAGTAAGCATCTATGTTGGAGAGTTTGAATGACGGGGCTTTACAAGGGGTATCCTTTGGAGTTGGGAGGGCCTGCCGAATAAATGCGTCATAGCTAACAGGCACAAGGGATGTAGCGTCTCCTTTGGAGCTGTAACACTCTCTGATGTTCCAGCGCGCCTGCTGCACACGCTGCAGGCTCTCATCTCATGACGTACGCAGAGCTCAGTGCACGCTGCTCTGCCTCTACATCTGCTCACTGCGTCGTTGGGCAAAAAGCTAATAGAGATTGCTGCTACTTATTTGATTTAGCTTTAAATGTAAAAAATAAACACACACAAAAAGATTCAAAATCATCTGTTGTATTACCCTTTCTTCCTGAACACCATTCCCTCCGACTGTTTTCCTCACATCTGGTATCTTTTCCTAAATTAGACACCATGTTTCTTTCTCTACATCATTGACAGGGTGCTGATAGGATTTTAATCCTCAGTAAAAGGTGAGTCAAACGCAGGAATTATTTTCTTTATATGTTTCTAAGTTTGCTTAGTTCTTAGCCTGAGAGCAAATTATTCTGGATATTGTCATTATTTCTTTATCTACTTTATATATAGTATTCTTTTATATGCTCTATCCAGAGAAGCCAGACAGTAAAGCACTTACATATGTGCTTAATACAACAGAATTGCCATTCAGCTTAAAGATACAAGTGAGTACTTCACTTTCTGACATCTCTGGGTAGAGCTGCAAATAGGAAATTATAGTCACTGATAGAGTAAGACGTGCTGATTTCAAAATTTCTGTCTTAGAATACTTCACAGCCTGCATAGAAAATAATTCTCAAACCAAATTCATGTCTACGGTCAAAGCTGGGTAAGAAATTACATTGTTTCCGTGCTATACCTCTGGAGCCACTACTGTTAAGTGCGAGTCAGATCTGCAGTGGGGCAGATGAAGGCCAGGCTATGTCTTCCTCTGAAAGTGTTACATTAAAGAGAGGTGAAGCCTCAGGCTGGGGCCGAAGGACAACATCCACTTGAACCAAAATTAATGGTAATCTTTCCATGGCATGAAATAGCTTTTGGATAGGATCCAATAGGAAAATAAATTTTAACTCACTGTGGAACTGAGTATCTTTGTTGCCATCCTGCTTATTTAACAGGAATATGCAAAGTCCTGTTTCCACTCACGCAGCAGAAACTTGTTAGAAACCACTTTTTTGGTGACACTTCTAATCTCTCCTCTGGGAGCACTTATCCGGTAAAAGTCTTTTAAGGCATTCCTGAAGAATAGCTACCAGTACTTGTTCTGGCTCTGTTTCTATTCTTCCTTGCACTCTTCTCTCTTATCTCCCTACTGAGTTAATTTACCGACCCTTCTATAATACATACGATAATAATCAAAGAAATTTTGCCATGTACAATTGTTTTTCCAATAATGGGATGGTTTACACAGCACCAGTCTTGCTGGTGTGAGATGGGATTCATGTTTCAGAGGGGGAAGAAGGTCTTTGCTCATGAGCTAGTGGGGCTCATTGGCAGAGCTTTAAACTGGACTTGATGTTGGAGGAGGATATCAGGCTTGCCTGTGAGAAACTGTGAGATGACACACCAAGGTTAGAGGGACAGGGCGCTAGTGAGGGCCCTTAGCCTGTTGCTCTGAGAGGTGCTGGCTGCACTGGAGCACATTTGAAGTCTCATAGTGATAAGCCAGGGGCTCCTGAGGTAATAGTAGCCAACAGAGAAACAGCAGTGAAATATCTCAGAGGGATTGAAGAGTATTCCTTTAAGAAGCTGACGTGGCTGACAGCCCAACTGAAGTGCCTCTACACTAATGCATGCAGCATGGGCAACAAACAGGAGGAGTTGGAAGCCACCGTGCTGCTAGAAAGCTGTGACTTAGTTGCTATTACTGAAACTTGGTGGGATGAATTCTTGACTGGAGCATGACAGCTACAGGTTATTCAGAAGGGAAAGGTGAGGAAGGAAGGGCAGAGGCGTTGTCCTCTACATCAAGCAATGGATAGAGTATGAAGGGCCGTCTCTGAAAAATAGCCATGAATAGGTTGAAAGCTTATGGGTGAGAATTAGAGACTGAGGCAGAGAAGGGAACCTTATGGTTGGTGTCTACTACAGGCCACCCAATCAAGGGGAGCTTATTGACAAAGCCGCCTTATTCCAGCTACAGGAGGCACTGTGCTCACAGGCTTTCATCCTGCTGGGAGGCTTCAGCCACCCCAACATCTGCTGGAAAAGTAGCATGGTGAGCTACATGGTAGCTACATGAGGAGACTACTGAATTGTGTTGAGGATAACTTCTTAAGCCAGGTAATAGACAGCCCTGCCAGAGGGGTGCGATACTGGACCTGATGGTCACCAATGCAAGTGAGCTAATTGATGATGTCAAGATTGGATGCAGCCTGAGCTGCAGTGATCGTGCACTGGCGGAGTTTGCAGTCCTGAAGGATACGGATCAGGCAAAGAGTAAAGTCAGGACCCTGAATTTTAGGAAAGTAAACGTCTAGCTCTTCAAGGAGTTAGTCAATAGGATCCTCTGGGAAATTAGCCTCAGGGATAAGGGAGAGGAACAGAGCTGGCAGATCTTTCAGGATGTTTTCCATACAGCACAAGAGCTCTTGATCCCCAGGCGTAATAAAAGAAATGAAAAGAAGGCAAGAGACTGGCATGGATGACTACATCAGTGGACAAGGGAAGAACTATGCATGTCGTTTATCCAGACTTTTGTAAGGCTTTTGACACAGTTCCCCACAACAGGCTTCTCTCTAAATTGCAGAGATATGGATTTGATGGGTGGACTAATTGGTGGATGAGGAATTGGTTGGATAATTGCATCCAGAGGGTAGTGGTCAACAGATCAATGTCCAGATGGAGATCAGTGACAAGTGGTATCCCTCAGGGGTCCATACTGGGACCAGTATAGTTTAATATCTTCATCAATGACATAGACAGTGAGATCAAAAGCATTCTCAGCAAGTTTGCAGATGATATCAAACTGAGTGGTGTGATTGACATGCCTGACGGATGGGATGCTATCCAGAGGGACCTGGACAAGCTCAAGAAGTGGGCCCATATGAGACTTATGAGGTCAATAACGCTAAATGTGATGTCCTAAACCTGGGTTGGGACAATCCCTGGTATCAATACAGGCTGGAGGATGAAGACATTGAAAGCAGCCCTGAGGAGAAGGACTTGGGGGTCCTGGTGGATGACAAACTGGACTTGAGCAGACAATGTGTGCTTGCAGCCCAGAAACCCAACTGTATCCTCCGTTGTATCAAAAGAAGCGTGGCTAGCAGGTGGAGGGAGGTGATTCTGCCCCTCTACTCTGCTCTCCTGAAATCCCACCTGGAGTACTGTGACGAGCTCTGGAGTCCTCAGCACAGGAAAGACATGGATCTACTGGAGTGGGTCCAGAGGAGGGCCACAAAGATGATCAAAGGGCTGGAACATCTCTCCTGTGCAGACAAGCTGAGAGAGTTGGAGTTTTTCAGCCTGGAGAAGAGAATGCTCTGGGGAGACCTTCTAGCAGCTTCCAGTACTTAAGGGGGCTTATAAGAAAGATGGGGACAACCATTTTAGCAGGGCCTGTTGCAATAGGACAAGGAGTAATGATTCTAAACTAAAAGAAGGTGGATTTAGACTAGATACAACTAAGACATTTTTTACCATGAGGGTAGTGAAACACTGGAACGTGTTGCCCACAGAGGTGGTAAATGCCCTATCCCTGGAAACATTCAAGATGAGGCTAGACAGGGCTCTCAGCAACCTGATCTAGTTGAAGATGTCCCTGCTCATTGAAGGGGGGTTGGACTAGACAACATTTACAAGTCCCTTCCAACATGAACTGTTCTATTATTCTATGATTCTAAGCAAGCTGGATGTGGGCACAAAAGCCTTTGGTGGGGACACAACTCTGACTTGCACAGTTAACAATAGTTACACAGAGATGCTTATAGCCTGTTTATCACTAACCTAAAGAAACTTTGCCATTTCTCTTCTCTTGGGAGACATTTAACCCAATCCATCACGGCTACATTTTATGTTGTCTTCCTTCTACATTGCACAAAATCAGAGAATTAGGCTTTATCTCCCTCCAGCTTTTGGCAGTTGGTGACCTAGGAAAATAGAGATGCAGTGGTGAACTGTTCTTGACTGAAAGGGCCATGCAAAAGGCAACATACACTTCTCTTCATTCCATCTCCAGGCTGCAGGCTCATTTGATACTGTCGGTAGACTGATCAAATATCAAATATCTTTGATAGAAAATTGCCTGTACAGAATAAATTTGTCACAGGACAGTTAGACCACTTTTATGAGAAGTGGAAGAAGAGTACTGTGACTTGCAACTGTGTCTAAGCCCTTAACAATGGGCCATTTGATCTGGTTAAGTATGACATAAAGTCTCTGCAATAAACATATCTCCATGTTTAATGACTCACTTGTCATGGATGGAGACCAACTGCCATTTTGGCTTTCTCTGCCTCCTGGGGGTTGTCACAAATTAAGCCTTTCTCTTTTTCACATTCTCACTGCTGTAACACACAGCAAAAACTGAACACGCCTCCTTGCTTGATGTTGTCCTGAAACTATGCGTAATAACAGATTATCAAAGCATCACAGCTCTGCTTGGCAGAGACATTTTCCAAAGTGGAGCTTTGACATACCATGGCATGGAAATTGTGCTCTGGCTTCTAATTAGTGCTGATGTGGATTTGACAAGGGACAGAGGCAGGGCTGGGACTGCTGTTGCCTGAGTGGTGCTCCCGGAACACGAACCTTTCTCCCAACATGAGCAGTTCCAGTACACCCACACCACCAGGGAGAGTAGCGAGGTGCCCTGTGACACAGCTTCTCAGCTATATGGCATTTTATGTGTGTTTCCACCACTAAAAAAAACCCCACCCAAACTCAGAAAACCTTCAAATAGAGAATGGAAATTATAGCCTGACAAAGATGGCATTTGTCAGGATTGACTATCTCCAAAATGTAGCCCGTTGGTCACAATTGTTGAGTCATTAATTTCCTCTCTGGGCAAGCAATTAGTGCTCTATTTCCTGGGAAGAAAATTTCCCTTTGGATGGCAGTGAGAGAGGTTGGGCAAATGATGACAGGTTTGCAGAGGTTGGGCAGCTGCCTAATCCTTAGGAAAGTTTCTGGCAAGATGTGTCTTACAAAGGAACACTTGCATGTCCGTAAACATCCATACACATGTTCATTCACATGCCACACGGAAATGTCAGCCACGATCCAGTTCTTACTGTTCCCTGTGCTGTAAATATAGAGTCAATGCCTAAAAACCTAATAAACCCAACAGCTGATTCTGCCTGAAAAGTGATAGATCTGTATAAATCAGTGATACTTGATTTATACCAACTGAGAAAAAAATTCTCTGTCTTTATTGGAGCTTTGCTTGAATAAGATCACAAGAAAAATTTTTACGACAATGTGTAGCTAAATATATCTTATTTGGGCAAGGATAAAGAAGGAGAGAAACAGACTTTTCTTCACTGTTGTGCAGTTCATCTATCTCTGTTATTATAAGTGAAAACTAGTAGACACTAATAAACTAAATATTTCTCACTGTGCATTTTATTTCTGTTATTAGTGAGTGATACTGCAGTTCAGACTGCAGAGCACTAATAAAATCAATTGATGAAACAAATGCCACCGTTTAAAATCTTAAGTTCTAAAAGATGTACTAAACTCTCATGTCCTTCGATCTCATGTGACTAGCACATTCAGAGGAAAATATAAAAATTGCTGCTGGAAAGATAAGATTTAGATTAAGACAACTGTTAACCTCATAACAACACTAGGAAAAGGATCACAAGTGTTGAATTCAGTTTGGATGTTGCTCAAGGCAGAACATAAAGTGGTGGGAAAAGTCTGTGAACCCACTGCTGTTGGGTAAATATCTTTTCTACTGTTGCTGCGGTGCTTAGATATTCAAAATATGACACTACACATTTATTTTTCAGTTAAAAAAGAATAATTGTGAATAAACTTTCCATGAAACTCTTTCCACCACTGAGCATGGCATTTCATATTGAAAATTGCTGCCTGATGGTCTTCAAAGACCTTCAGTCACATGAAAATTTTCTGCAAGATCTTGAGTCCAAAGGGTGTCGTTCCTGGACATATGGCCCATAGGCTGGGGAAGGACAGGATCCTGCCCTCAGTATTACATGGCCAAGGATAGATGATGCTATGTCCTTGACAGTGGATTCCACTGCTCTTTGTGGAGCAATGTACTGGACCAGGTCCTCAGCCCATGCAGGTCCCTGGAGAGTCAGCAGAACCTCTGGGTCCAGCTGCAAAGCTGGCACTGTGGTTTAACACTTTTAGATATCAGCCTCAGGTTTTGCTTGAGTGGTGATCCAGTGGCCTTAATCTACCAGGAGATTTCTCTGGGTAAGCAATGAAGTGCTCTTCCTTTCATACCTTCCTCTCCACCTCCTTCTTCTTCCTCCACTTGTCAAGTCCAGAGGGAAGGTTTATCAGCTGGAGGGGAGGCGGGGAGGGGAGGAATAATGCACATCTCTGTACTTCTCTGATCTTGGAGCTGCTGGTGCGGGAGCAGCAGTGCCATGTTGTCTCTGTTCTCGTTGGAATCTGTAGTTAATGTTCCCCAGGGAACAATTATTCACTCATGAGCTTTACGAAGCAGTAAGGATCTCCCAGGGGTCAGTCCCTTGAGATAGGTGAGAGGACTAAGAAAACGGAGGCAGCATTCTGGCTCTGTTTGCCAGGATATTTCATTGTCAGTTGTTTTTGCCTGTTCCTGGAAATACAAGGAGTCCTGAAATGATTGTGGACCTGTCTGTACATGCTGATGTCAGCTCTCCTTTCAAGTTCATCTAAAGCTAGAAAAAGAGTACTTTGAGAATTGATTTTTGCTTCTGTTGAGCTCTGAAATATGTGTCAGATTTGAGTTTCAAAGAAACTGCTTATTCACCCACACAGGATTGCACTTTTTTTTACATTCTCTTTTGCATTTTAACTGCACCCAGTGGATCATTCTTCCAAACAGAGAAATGAGACTCTCAGCTGAGTACCAGCAGCTTTTGTGATGTGTGTGATGCAGTAAACAGCCCTTGTTTCTTCTGCTGCTGCGTGTAGCCTGAACTGAGTGCTTTTCTCCATAAAAAAAAAAAGAATAGTATTTTGCTTTCTCAAATTATCTTTTCTAAAATATGAAGATACATATGTTTGTGGATAACTATTGATTAGGCCCTTACAAAAAGATTTTCCAGTCTCAGAGAAAAATCTCTGTGATGTGGTTGGTCATGTTATAGAGTACTAATTGTTATAGGGTAAGAGACGAGAACCATTAAGTTCAGTTGATCTGTGGTTCATGTTTATTGAAGATGAACTGAATACCT
This sequence comes from Tauraco erythrolophus, assembly GCF_009769465.1. Lineage (NCBI taxonomy): Eukaryota > Metazoa > Chordata > Aves > Musophagiformes > Musophagidae > Tauraco > Tauraco erythrolophus. The sequence continues at coordinate 51,414,455 of NC_141468.1, forward strand.
ACACTCAATGTCCAGTTTTTCCAAAATGAAGTATAGTCTTCACATGTTTATATTATTCTGAACCTTTCAGAAAAACATCTGTACGGCCAAGTTCAAGTCAGAGTCCTGCCTGGAGCAGCACAAAACCAGGGAGTTCAGCTGCAGTAAAGTTTGCTCCTTAATCTGAACAGAAGAGTTAATTCTTGAGCAGCAAGGCAAGATAACAGAGTGGTACTTATGCAGCACTTTGTGATTATCATGGTACTCATCTGTCACTGCAATATTGTCAGCCAGCACAGGATCTCCCCACCATACCGCCTTGCAGCCCTCAGCAAGGAGCACAGTAGATGCCAGCTAGGACACATATCAGCATGTATTATGTCTGAGGGACAAAATAATTCTCCTATTTGCAGGAATTTGCACCTATAAACCAGAGTGTATGAGCTGCCTTGGGTGATAGATCCTCACTCTAGCAGATTTCTTTGCTATAGTTAGGCTCTGTAGCAACACAGCAACGCAGGGGACCCCATGGACAACCTAGACCTGTTATTGCACAAAGCCATCTCATATTAGGTTTATAGTCAGGACCTGCTGAAATAATAAGGGCTTATATTTGTTTCCTTCAAGAGCTGATGTGAACAATACTTCACTCATGAGACTATTTGCACAAAGTAATTAGGAAGGGTGTGAGCTTGCGTCACTGAGTTGGATTTCACAACTCAGCTGTGCGCTCAAGACTGCCGTGGGCAGCATGAGTGGGTAGTCAAGCTGGTCTTAGTCTCAGGAATGGGCTGGTGGCTGTGGCTGTAGATGCTCTCCTTTCAGTGCCTCTGTTCTCCCTGTACCCTTTGTCTTGCCTATTCAGGCTGTAAGTGATTTTGAGGCAGGGATTGTTTCTATCAATATGCTGACTGCCATGGTGCACTAGTTCAAAGTCTTCAGGGCTTCTGTACATGCCCCAAAACCAGAATCAGTACAGTAACACCAGCGCAGTGTTTGACCATTAAAATTGTTGTGGAAGCTAATTAATCCAGGTAAGTAGGACATTGACAAACATATATTGCCTCCAAGTTCCTTGCACTCTGCTGCGCCATATAGCTACAGCCTATTGACTTGAACAACATTTAGACTAAATGGACCTTGATGTTGACTGGGACTACTATATACCACTATAATATAAACTAAGGACACTATCAAGTGGTGCCTAAATTACTTATGGCAGGGATAAGGAATAAGATGAACAGCAGTAAGTGTTCGGCAGTGCCCTGAATGCCAAATGTGACACCTTCATGGCCCAGGAAGGTGTAAGCTCAGGAGAGTAACTGAATAGGTTAGGGGGGAAAAAAAAGATAAAGCAAGTGCAGCACACATGCAACCGTAAATTGTAGTGCAATAAATTGAAAATTAGAAAGAAGGGCAGAAAAGAGTGAACAAGAGTGGAAGAGAGAGACAGAGAAAAACTCAATGTTCTTTCCACCGATAATGTATATATAATTGTAAGTCAGTGCAAAAGCCAGAGCTCAGTGCATCATTGATGGCATGGAAAGGGGCTACATTTTCAAAAGCTGCCTTTTCTTGTTAGGCTTGTAGAGAGGCAGAGACAAATGATTCATAAGCAAGAACTACTTTTTGTAAGAGCGTTTTTTTTGACATCTGGAAGGTAAAGAACTCAACACGAAAATTTTCCATTTCAATACAGCTATTTCATGATCTATGAACTGAATGAAAGTAGATTTAAACTAGTTCCAGGTTATAGCCTGAAAACAAGGCCAGGACAGCTGTTGAGCTCCTGTCTTACTGAGGTAATAGGAAAATAACTTGATTTATATTGCATCCCTTTGGCCTTGTTTGTATCTGGACTTGTGGCAAAAACTTCCGGAGTGAGGCATTCCTACTCTCATTTCTGTAACTTACACCGCTTTGTTTTGTAATTTTTATTTTTGGTAATCTCTTTTGTAAACAAAATGTCCTGCAAAGACCTACAGTGGTGAGTCCAATGCAAACAGGACATCAAAATGCATTACATTTAAAAACACATGCTGGTGTACAGTTAAGATCACAACATTCAGGACTACAGTCTGTAACATTATATAAGGCTACACTGTGCAAACACTCAAAATGAAGAATTTCTCACACAGTTACTATTATTTTTGAGGGAGTTCATGTTTGGGTTTCTTAGCACCTTATCACAGACTTTAATAACCTTTCCTTGAAAAATCCTCCCCCTTCCCTTGTATGTGACAGAAATCAGCGTGTGACCAGGCTAGAGGGATAGCTTTGCCTAGAGGGATAGCTTTGCATGGGGTATTCTGCTCGGGCAAACTATAACAGACCTCGAGCGCAGCTGGGATTTGCAGGCAGCCCCAGCTCTGGGCAGTGGATGCCATCAAGCCCGAGGAACACCCCGGCACGCAGAACCCACACGGCTGCAATGAGACTGCTCGGACCCATCTTTCACCCAGACCCCCTCCTCTCTCCCACTCATCGCTCAGCTTCTGCCACCCAGGTACTGCCCTGAGCACCCAGCCGCAGTTTTCTGGTCCCCAGAGCCCGTCCTCTTGTTTGTGTCCCCTTGCTGTCCCTGCTGCTCTCAGGTGGGGGTGGGTGGCTGGAGGTGGCCAGGGGCAGAGCAGGGTGCAGGAGGCTGGAGGGTTGCCCGTGCTTCAGTCTCAAATTCTGCGACTCCTACTAAGAATGTAAGGAAAATGCAGAAACAGGTAACATCCCCATATTTTATCCCCAAAGCCCATGTCCCTGCATTGAAAGGAAGTCCCAGATTACATGGGAAATCTAGCAACCTATTTAGGGCTTGCTCCAGCCTTGTTGAGAGACTTCGAGTGGGGGATCAGGGCTTAGCTCTGTCTGGTGTAGCAGAAATATGTGAGAAGATTTGGCCCCTGTAGAAGATAGTTTCCAGTCTAATTCACTTCAGTGATTTCCGTGTTTGTCTTGCAGTTTGTCCTGCAATGAGATGGAATGCTTCACTGTGTGGGAACTTACTGTTGTGTAACCAGCTTTTGCAAAAAAAATACCTCACTGATAGAGATATCATCCAGTTCAGGCAGTGTCAAAGTTTTACTCAGGCCTTACAGCCTGCTTAATTTGCTCATATACCACAGGAATGCATCCCAAGTTTCTCAGATGACTTTGACTGTTCCCTTCCACATAATTAATTTAATGCAACCCTGAAAAGAGCGCAGTTTACTCTCCGTGGAAAGCCCTGTAGCTCCGGCGTGACTTAGGCCTTCCCAGCTCCTTTTTATCCATTGACTTTCTTGCAGTGGAAAGAAACGGCGGGGTGGGAGCTGCTGAGACACAGCATCCCTACAGCCATAAAGCTGCCACATTAAGACAAGTGACAAGGTAGCTTTTAAAAATCTCCTGACACAGCTGAAAAAGAATGTTTGCTCTAAAAACTTGTCTAACCATATTAGTCAAAAACAGCGATTCAACGAAGAAGAACAAATTCTAGTCTCTGTGAAGGCAGTAGAAATCTGGAATTACTTTCTAATGACTGAAATGCAGTTACAAAAGATTTCTATTTGCAGAAGTAAAATGAGTTTTGGGCCCATATCACAAGCCACATTTTAATGTTGTTTTAATGACAATTTACTGCAGGTGTGGCTAAAGCGTATATATGGATTTTAGTTGGGAGGAATAAATACTTGGGGAAATTCTAGACTTTTTTTAGACACTGGTGAGACAGAGGCAGTGCTTGTGAATTAAAAACAGTCCTAGAGACAGCCTTTGGACATTGCTTTCAGAAAGATTGATTCCTATCGTTCTTATCAGCAGAAGCACATGACTGCAGAACGCACTGGGAGCCGGCAGGCCGTTTCCACAGCTATGACAGAGAAAGGACTGGCAGATTATCTACTCGAGTACAGAAGGTCAGCAGTCTTGCTGTGATCCCAGAATACAGGGAGAACAAATTCCTCTCTGTTACCAGGTACAAGTTAAAAAAAAAAAAAAAAAAAGCAAGAGCAATCGATTTTAATGGGGTGACTCCCGGATTTACACCGCTACAGCTGAGACCAGAATTTGACTCATTATGTGTAGATATATCTGTGAATAACCTTCTTAACCTGTTGGAAACTTAATGATGGAAAATGTTCCCCATAAAAGTATATATATTACAGCTGTGTAAATATATTAAAAAACCCCAAACTGTCAGCAAACTTGCTGGCAGCCGTATGAATGTTTCAACAAGTTCTCTGTACTCCACATAACTTCATTTTTATTCTCTACATACACACACACACACATGCACACACATGCGTATACAGACTTAATAACATTTAAAGAGTACAAGGCTCTTAAGAGAGCTAATTTTGATCGGTTAGCTCCCCTAAACAAACAGGATCCCGTTGCAGAACACGTGTTATGGGATGTGCTCCTTATGAAACACATTTTATAAGCCTTACCTGGTTGCCAGCTGTAAAATTCATCAGGCGATCTCTGTAAGAACCCTGAAATATAAGAAACAGAGGGCCTTTTTCTCTCCCTTCACATCTTCCAGGGGAGAACAAGAGATGCTTTAATGATGACACTGGAGTCTCCCCAAAAATTCCTCAGCAAGAGTATCTGGCCTGCTGGTGTTATAGTTGCTATTATTATAGGCTAGTGGCAAAATTTTAAGGAGCAAGGAAGAAGCATGGAGTAGGTGTCTTTAAGTCCCATCGCCCCTTGGAATTACTTCTGGAGAGATGTGAATGACAAATTCAGGACTAAATCTAGAGACACAATCAGTCCTTCGTTTTTATAACTGTGTTTAATCAACAAAGTGACTTCTAACCCAAACTTGTTCGTCCACTATTTCAGTGGAAAAAAAGGGGGGTAAGGGAGGATTTGACACATACTTTTGGTATTTTTAAAAGCTAATGAACTGGTTAAATCTCTATAACTGAGTAGTTATAGTGAATAGTTAGTGTTTTTGGCAAGACTGTTAAGACATATTTACAACATGCAATTGGAAAATAAGCTTGTTATAAATAAACTATTCTCAGTGACAGATTAAGAAAATATTGGATATGTACAAAATGACAGCATTAAACAATGAAAGTATTTCCTGAGGAGCGGAGCCTTAGCAAAAGCCACAGACAAAATATTTTTAGTGGCATTCCAACACTCTGTGTTTCAGAGCCATTTATAACAGAGCTCATTATGAGATATTCCTTTCTGCTGCAGGCCACAGCTGGATATACCAAAAAATAACTCTCAAAAAAAAGAAAAAATTAAAGAAATATTTACCTACGAGAAAGAGTCACAGTACCTGGCTTTATTTCATACGGCTAATTTCTCCTCTTCAATCCACCACGTGGGTTCGAGAGAAAAATTTGCCCTTATGTCTCCAAATCCTCAAGCCCCCACCTCTCCCGAAGACTGCTATAAATCCTCAGTCATTCCCATCTGCAGGAGCACGGAAATCCCAGAAAAAGGCTTCTACAGGAGCCTGGCAGGTCATGAGGATACCTGTACATGCGGGCTGTAATTACATGCTCCCCTACCATCCTCCTACAGCACAGTAGCTGTGAACCCTCTGACAGCACACACAAACCAGGCCCTGACTTCAGCTGTTGTACTGGGCATGAAAACTAGCCTTCAAGTGAGTCATGCTGCTAAAAGCTCAGGTATATTTTCTCCTCTGCTTAGAACAGCTAAACCAAACTGCTGAGCAAATGCCTGTGTTATAGCTCTTGAGGTCCAAGATGAAGTTGGGAGGTGGCAGGTGAAAGGCAGAGAACATGAGTGTAAGAACGCATAGCCTCTGAGCACCAGTGGCTTGAATGCCTTCAGGGCACTGAGGGGAAAATGCTCAGGGGAGGCACTTGGCAGGCTTTGTAAAGCATAAAGGCGTCATGGCCAGTGAAGCTGGCCTGCGGGCTCCAGCCAGCTGTCTTACTGTGCAGTGACACCAAAACGGGCATTTTGGCTGCCTCCCCTTGGGGATGTATCTTCCTCAATAACATTGGTGGTGGTCTGCCTTGTCCTTCTGCCCACAACTCAAAGCAGAGCTCACCACGAGCACTTCTGCTTTTACGTAGCAGTTTTGCCTTCTTCCAGGCTGTGTCTGCTTCCCTGGGGTTTTCACCTTGTTCCTCCCAGCCAGGGTGGATGGCAGAGTTTGTTACTGACCAGCGAAAGATGCTCCAGGGAGAAAAAGTAGGTTGGAAGTAGGCACAGAGTTGTCATCCCTTTTCTCAGCGGACAGTTCTATGGAGAGAGCTATACCCAATTATCCTTCCTTTCCTCTCTTTCCCTGTGTGAATGGTGTTGATAGGGTGTGTGTGGGGAAGCCTGCCAGGCTCCTGCAGCTGCCTAGCTGGTAATGCTCTCCCAGGGAACAGACAGGCAGGTAGAGATGCCAGTTGGCTTCCCTAGCTGCGCTTGCTGTATAAATATGTACACTCTTCATATGTTTGCCTTTCTTTTGGAGAATATTAGTTCTTGGATCTCTGGATGACTGCATCCCAGCACGCATCAAGTGTCACCTTGTCCTCTCACCCTTTGCATGCCCCTGGGTGTGCTGACTTTTAACATACCCAACACCAGCCATAATACAGATGCACGCAAATCTTTGCCAGTGTGTGACAACAGCCCGGTCCTAGAAGTGAGAGATGAAGTGGATCTTGTGGGTCAGTTTGCTTGGCCCTCTGATCACTGCGGACGTCACATATGCTGAAATAGCAAGCTATAGCTGTCTAATAAGAAGCCCAGCCATTCCCTGTTATTTTGCAGACAGCTGTCTACTGCATCAAGAGTTTATTTAAGATCTTATACTTCGTCCATAAAAGACCATGGAGATACACTGATCAGCTTCAGTGGGAGCTGAATCTCATTCCAGACTTTTAATAAATTAAGCAATGTTAGTTGTTCTAATCAGGGTGATGCAGCTTTTTTGATGTCAGATTTTAGATCCCTTCTGGGCAACATGGAATTGGCAATGGTGGGTCTTGGCTCCAGGAAGGTACAAAAGTACTCATACTTCCAGCTTCTCCCTCCAAGAGACAGAACAGCAGTGATGGCACATCTTCTGAGCTCCTAGGAAGATTTCACAAGTCTGTCCTAACCTGTGGTCCTGCTGCTGTTTTGAATGATACATGCAACATGGTGGAAAATAAGTTTGAAGTCCAAAATCTTTTATTCCAAGAGAAGTCTAGTACAACAGATGAGATTTTTGGCATTTCTGCTGACCTGATTTTGTTTTACTGTCTGGATTGCTTGATGCTATGAAGAGCTACACAGTAAGCAAAGCTGTTGCAATGGCCAGAATTTCCTCATGGGATCGTTCCAGTGACTTGAAAATGTAAGCAGAAAATCAGATAGTTCCTTACAGAAATACATTAATTAAGTACTTCTTTTTTCCAAACTGGCCTCAGGAGGACCTCAAACATACTGTAGCCAGGTACATTTGCTAATTGTTGTGTATTTTTTCCACAAATCATATCACATTTTGAAGCTAAGAATTTGATAATAATTGAGGCATGTTTTAGACTACACAGGAAAAGTCAAATTCTATTTGTAGGTAGTGGAAAACCAAAATAGTTCCTCTAGGGTTTATTTCCCTAGTAGAAAATCTCACTCCCATTGGATAAATGCAAGAGTGTCTCAACTTAAATAGGGTTAACTAGATCCATTAAGGAGTACAGATGAGAATAACAACAGAAGACTAATGGTTGAGTCCGTAAGTCGTGTAGAAGCAAAAACGAAACGCAATAGAAAGATTACTGTATTAAACAATAGTTAGGATACCACGTTTTCATTAATCTGTATTTACTGTGAGTACCTAGGTACGTAAGAAATATATTTTTACTGTGAAGGTGGTTGAACAACAACTGGAAGAGGTTGTGCAGAAAAGTTGAGGAGTCTCCATCCTTGAAGATATTCAGGACTGGACTGGTGACAGTCCTGAGCAAGCTGCTTTAGCTGTGTTCTTGGACTGGATGATCTCCAGAGATCCCTGCCAATCTCAGCCATTTTGTGACTTTGTGATTCTACACTTATGTAGTTTCAGGGTCCAAAGGAAAGTTTAAGAAGAGATAAAATATACCTTTTTCTAAAACTTTGTGCTTTAAAGCCTCCAGCTTGCTCCAGGAACAAATAAAACTTTTGCTTTATAGACTTTTTGCATGGAACGTTTTTGTAAATATGAAGTGAAGCAATAACACAACATAGAAAAATTGTGGAAGGTAAATAAGAAATTTGGATACACCTTTTCCTTTCTTCCTGGATTTCCTAGTCAAAGTGAAAGGCGCAGCATCAGAAGAGAGTGCTGGAGGATGGGACTACATCCAGAAAGCATTAAATCTTGTAAGCTGGAAGCATAGTCAATAACCATATAGCAGAATGGAGAGTCACCAGTATTGTACTGCCCTTTGGAAATCTGCTGTTGCAAAAATAGGTATGATGACTGTCACGTCCAGGGCAACTAGCTAATGGGCAATTATAGTCAAATTCCTTCAATTTTCCCTGTAATTAGAGTAATTATATATCCAACATGCCTATATCCCAAGCTGTGAGCATGCTAGAAAAAGTAATTTGTTTTCATGAAAATCTTATTAAGCTGCATCATCGATATTAATCTTTCTCTGTTAAAAACTTTGTTATTTCCAATAATTGAAGTCCAATGTGTTGTGTGTTTTGTGTTGCAAAATCCATCTGTATTTTCCCTCAGGGCAAAAGGTCTGAAGCAGCTGTTAATAGAGAAAGGTCTAACAGTATAAATCATTTGAATTTCTCTTCAGTTTGATTCTAAGTAACAGCTGCTTTAGTCTACTTCACAGCACATAATGTTTGTAAAACAATGCAAAGTGGGCCGTGTTTCACTGGTTGTCTTATTTGTCTGGTGAGTGTTAGTTCAACATAGTGCTGTATTTTGCTGTCATATTTATAAAGAACAACTAATGCCTATCCTGTGAATTCTCTGTCTGGATGTTCTCTTATACCTTTTAAAATATAAAAAGAAATTGACTTTAGTTGAAGTAGAAGATATTTTCATCCTATGGAAACAGACCTACCTGAGCAAATTCTTTGCTGCTGTATTCCTTGTGCAATCCAGATAAGGGAGCACAGTGATACGTGTTGTGTATGGCCTTCCCTTGTGCACAGGTAGTTACAGGGCAAAATTGAATGGAACATCCCTGAAAATATTTCCTGTACCTAATAGCCACCTAAGTCAGAGTAGCTATTATTGCACATCCTTTACATGTTTCACTGAAAGGATAACAATGTCAAGATTTTTTTTTTTCCTACGCACTTTATTATTTCATATTCAGAAACCTGATATGAAAAAATGCATGGTTTCACTTTATTCTTAGTGTATAGCTAGGATTTGTGCCCTTTCTGTTTTCACAGTATTCTTTTAATTTGCTAGTTTTCCCCCAGGCAGTGTTAAACAATTTATATTTCAACTAATCTTGAGGTAGATGTGAGTAACGATTTAAGAATGGTTTAGCACATGCTGATTCTCTTTGCCCATCTTATGTTCATAAGTTCATACATCTTTGGTCCTCAATGAACTTTGGGTGTTTGTGTTTTTGAAGAGTAGAGAATTCCTACTATTTAAAATAAATAAACTCATACGTGTAATACCCATGCAGGTGACAAAAGTTGTCAAATGCTGTAGTAATGTCACTGTAGCTGGTATTGCTACATGGATCAAAAGCTTTTAGCTTTGTTTATAATGTTTTTAAACCATGCGGTGGCCAATACACGATCAGGGGAACACTGACAGACAAGCCCTGGTAGGTCTTGCTGGTTAAATCAGCACTTCTTTCAAGAAAATACGGCCCACAATTGCAGAGCTGGCAAAATAGAACATTTTACTGCATCTCAGTTGTTCAATTTTACAGTCCTGTACTTGAGCTTAATTTAGCAATAGAAGTTGTTTTGCAGTAAGACTCCAGATTATGAACTGGAGCAGCTGAGGTGCAGCAGGTTTTGCTGTATCTGGAACAGGAGCAAGAATTTCTGGCAAAGGGTCAGTAACAAACAGCTGGGATGGGAGAGAAGAGGCGGTCAGGTCTTAGCCACCACAGCTGTTTGCTTAGTGAATGTAAGTCAGAGCCTTGAGAGAAGCATGCAGTCAAAAATAGTTGAATAGTTCATGAACCACCTGTATTCTGAAATACATTCACAGGGAATATTTGTTGGACAGCTGTAAATGATGACTAAAAGTACACATATCTACTCTTGGATCATTTGCACAGAGAAAAGAAGACTATGCCTGTAGTACAAGATATTCTTTATAAAGCTTAAGGCCTTGTACCTGAACTTTGAAGGTAAAACATTTTGAATAGAGATGCCTTATTTTGGGTGTGTCCTGGTAACCATATGTCCGTGTCACTTTGCAAAATGCAATCCATTTGAAGTTCTGCAAATGTCACCATGGCACCTGCCCCTTATAGTGCTGACATAGTTTATCAGGAAGTACCACAATAGAAGTTAGAAGATATTGAGGGGAAAAAAAAAAGCTATGATACCAACCAAAAAAGACTCTCAGTGTCAAAATACTCATTCTGTTTTTTACCCCTGTCCATCTGATCATTTTCTGACTCTCCTCTACAGAGAAGCACTCAGAGCTATTTATTTATTGATCGACATTCATATCTATAAAACATGTACCCACTGCCCAAGCATCTGGGTGGATTTAGATTCACAAAAAACCTAATAAATAATTCACAACATATTACCAACAACTGCTAGAAAAAAAGAGAATCCTGAAGCTAATTAGTATCCAAGAGCACAAAAACCCTCTAGAAAAGCCAGGTCTAACCAATTGCCCCACTAAGCCTGCTAAGATAACGAGCCCCATGGATTTTCTTAGGAAGAAGCACAGATAAACAGATAAGCTTTGCTCTGTGCCCTAAAGGCTAGTGCGACTACCAGTCCAGCTGGGAGACAAGTTCTAGAGCTGAGTATTCTTCACAGCAAATATTTTCCCATCCATTACTGAAACTGGAACTGACAACAGAAATGCTCCAGGTGAACTCAACGGCTTAAAAGATAAAGGAAAAAGAAAAAAAAACAGATCCCAGACCATTTAGGGCTTTGTAGCTTATGCCAATGTGTTCAATATTATCACTCCACAAACAAAACTTTATAGAGTACTTTCATAAAAAATGGACTCGGAACTAAGAGTAAAATGTCCATGGAGTTCATTTATGAAGCAATAAAAGTAAATTAGTCATGGAGCAATAGAATAAGGTAAAATCAAATCAGATTTGCTTATTTGAACACTTTACAACCTGGAAAATAAAAGACAATAATTTGGAAAAAGTTTTATGTCCTGACAATAAAACCTTTAAGCAGTCAGATACATTATCTTGCATTTAATGTGAGGGCAAGCAAGTTGAAAGCTGTTTTGAAACCTGCAGAACTCATTGACTTCTACAGTAAGAATCTGGCAAATGAGTAAAATTTATAGAGTTCTGCTGACGTAGACTGGATGCTTACGACCTTGTGGTACATGCTCCCAAGTGTTTAAGCTCAAGAAGCTGACACTGGTCAGAGATTTGAAGTCTTTCTTTGTCCTGCAGGGACACTTTTCCAAACTTCCTCTATAACCCTTTACCCTTGCCCCTGCACACAACATTACTGTCTAACAGAAAGCAATGACATCGTTTGGTGGGAGTGGGCCGAATAGGTCTATCACTTCACCAAAGATGGTGGAAACTTGTCCTTGGTTCTAAATTAGGGTAACCGTGTTGAAGAAACATTTTTCAATATGTCTAAGGGGAGTTCAGAGGAGACTATTGAATCTTGGGAGGAAGTATGGAGAATCAGAAAGTATGTGGAGCGAACACAATGGAAGGCAAGAAGAGGAAACGTAAACCACTTCTACTCAAGCCTGAGAACATTCATAATGTGTAACTAATAAGGCCTCAGATAAAATTATAATTCATGTAAACATTTTACTTGCTGTATAACTCATTCAAGAAAATCTCAGTACTCCTTCTGTCCAATGGCCCGTAAATTCAAAAATAGGGGGAAATGCAAGAATCCTCCTCTTCAGTGAGATAAATCTCATTATATCCTCTATTAAACAAAAGGCAAATTCTATTATTTGTTTTTACCCACGTGTGCTGACTAAAATCAACACCACAGTGTAGATGGGGCTAAGGTAAGGAGGGCCCACGGGGAGAGGTTCTGCAATGAAATTCAGCTCTACTTGCTTCCCAGCTCTGTCACTCTCTGTTAGATTTTTACTCAGCGAGCTATAGTCTTTTGGACAATGTTGATGAGCTTGGAGCTATCTATGCATTTAAATTCAGCGTAGCACCATTGTTTAAAAATGGCAGAACAAACTTACTCAGAGCATGGTCAGAGCACTCTTTGTATCCAAGCTTGTGCCTTACTTCATAAAGAAGCTGACATGAGGTTATTTATTGTCTGTGTCCTGGAAATGGAGTTCATTGTTCTGAGATCACACCTTCAGAAGCACAGATTTTGACCTCATAGTTTCTGTTGACTCTAACCTCAGATTACCAGACTGATGGTATCAGCACACTATCTTTGGCACAGGCATTTCTATTTTGTTTGCTTCTTTTACAACCAAGTTATCATACTTACACAAACAGTAATAGCAGGTAAATGGAGACATGTTCCCTTGCAGTGTGAATAGCACAGGTGTCTTTTTTTTTGTTTCTTTCTGCTGGAGGTTGGTTCAAATTGGCACCACTGCCACCTGAAGTGCAGGGCAAAGTCTGTCATCTGTGCAACCATCATCTATCCTACCTGCAAATTCAGCAGGAAAAGGTGTAGATAAACAAGACAGGAGCCTCTTGGTGAAGTTCTTCCTGCTGGATTGTTCCACCAATGTTTTAGGATAGGAAAGGACCTGCTGATGGCCCTGGTGGATGGCATCACAGAGCCTGCAGATCTCACAGGTCCAGATGGGCTCCCAGGAAGTGACCAGTTGCCAGACCCTCACCAGGAGGTCCTGAGGCACTGGCAACCCCCTTGTGCTCTCCAGCATGCTCCTAAAGCAGCTGTGCTGCCCAAGACTTCACAGCGAAAACTCCCCAGAATCATGAATACAGCTCCAGGCTCTAGTCCAGTAGTTTCCGTGCTGTTGAATAAAAAATGATGTGCTAACTGAAGGTGTACAGTTTTAAGGAATATTCACTCCTGATCTCTGTTCCTTTTGTTTCTTTCTGTGCAGATTCTAAATCCACAGATAGTATATAAGAGGTCTATGTAGAAGATTTCTGTTACCACAGAAATGATCACCAAATCCTTGCTGTGTAACTCTTTTCTGATCTTCCACAAAATCTCCTGCTCTTTGTGCTTCAGAATGTGGCACAGACACCCACTGAGATCAGTGACTTTTCAAATCTGATCCCAGAGTCTTCCCAAATGACAGATAAATCAGTCTACCAACACTGTGCAAGTCAGAAAACTAAGCTTTACATCAGTAAATGGCACGCTCTGTGTTTCTTCCAGTAGGATGCTTGTGCAGGGCATTGAATGTCTGGTCCAGAGTGTTATGCATAATCATCACTAAGACCAAACCGAATATTCCAGTATTTGAGTGTCAAGCCGTCTACATTTTTAGAATGTCATGGACAAGTTGAACTAAGATTAAGATCTTTGCTCTTTGTAGATCCATTTTCAAGCTCCAGCAAAAACCTTGCAAAGATACAGGTGCATACTGGTTTTTTATCAGCCTTCTGGGATAAAATTAGATCTCGTATAGTGCACCTCTTGGATTTTTTGAATTCAAGCATTTTTTCACAAAAGACAAGAGTGATTTTAACTAACTTCACCCCATAAAAAGTTAAGTGTATATAAAGTTAAGTGTAATGCCAAAAAGTGGACAGATAGTCTCCTTGTCAAAAGAAAGGAGGCAAGTCTAGTTGGCAATTTGTCTTATTCTAAACTGGATGTTTCAGTTATCCTGGCAGAATATCATTCTGGAAGTGCCTCTTTTTACTGAGTACAGAGGAGTTCCAGAAAAGATAAGTCCTCCTGCTATTTGACAGGTGCAATCAGTCCTAGCTTTAATAAATGCAATCTCTGGTTTACACACTTAGAACATTCCAAGTATTGTTTCTCATATTGTATCTGTGTTTTACTGGGCCAGATTTAATAGATTTGTAACTCAGTGCAAAGACATTAGTCATGAGAGGTTACTGACAACAGGTGGTGAGCAGTTGGCAAGAATGGCCAATTTTTTTCGCAGTATTTTGTAAGGTTAACAAGAAATTCATCATGGCAGGAGGCAAGGAGCGAACTTGGTTAAAGCCAGTGCCACTGCAGATGTCATCATGGCTGGAGCCATGTGTATGGAAAACATAACCTCAAGTCCACAAACCTTAAGTAAACCTCCCATGAACTTTCCTAGGCCACATTTAAGGTTTTAAAGCTACAGTTGTGCATCTTATAATTTTCTGCAGGAGGCTTCAAGTGACTTCTGTGTAAACATCAAGGTTCATGAATTCATCCACCTGCATGAAGACGGAGGAATATATTCATATGAACACAGTGCATTGAACACATCAAGTACTTCATAGAGGAAGCAGACCACACTTCAATTTATTTACTAGTGAGTTAACAAAACATTGTAACAGAGGATTTATTATAATGCAGAATGTGAAAATGGGTAAGGATCTGATTCTGAAAATCGCTGAGTGCTTGAAAGGCTCTGTGGAAATTATAGACTCCGAGGGAAACATGAAATGCTGTTCAAAATCTGCACTACAAGAGTGTCTGTCATCATGGCACTGCCCATGGGACTAAATAAATACAACAGCTGCACTCGCTTCCACTGCTTCTGATTTTCCTTCTTTGATTTCTAAGAGTAAATAGAATGATGAAATTTTGTGCAGACACAACATTTTTCTTCCTTTAGATGCATTCTCATATATCTGCCAGTGTATATCACTGTAACAATAAAGAAAAGGAGCTGCAGGATTTTAGTCCTATTTCTTTAATCAGGTTCTTTGCTTTAGGAAGTTCAGTCAAATGTTAACTACTATGAACTGCTGAAGTGATAGCAAATGAAAACTGCAGCAAAGCTTCACCGTTTCAGGACCAAGTCTATGATGTTTCTCTTTCATGACAAGTCCAGTTCAAAGCTTGTAAACAGCCAACACATTAGTAAAATCAGATAACAGATTAGAATGGAAAAAAAAAGTCTCATGGATGTTTCATACTCCCTCATGTCATGTCTGCAACAGTTTTCTTTTTCTTTCTTGCTATAGATTAGCATATACTGTAGTTACAGAGCTGGCAAGGCACAGTGCAGATACCTGAGCAGAAGCATATTGCTGCAAACTGGTGTTGTGCAATCCTGAACACTACTGGAGGCAAAAGCCATGGCTGTGACACAGCTGCTTCTGTGCTGCGTAGATTGTATTGTAGGGATGAAGGCTAAGCCATAGTGTGTCTTCCACCCCTCCTGCTTATACTTTGCAGAATCTCTCTTCCACATGATAAGGTTTTTTTTTGTTTGTTTGTTTGTTTTTGTTTTTTTTTAATCTACACTGAGTGAATATTGTTTTAGCTTGTCTCTTGTTATTACTGTGATAGAAACTACATATGAAATTTCAACCAGATCTCAAGAGACTGAAGATTGTGTTTCTGTAATATCACACAGACCATTTTGTATTGTTCAGAAGCATGGACTAACTTCAGACAAATTCTTAGAACAAGCCAAAGTTTCCAGTTAAAGTTCTCCACTTGTAAAGCTGCAGAATTATTACACTTATATTTACACATCCAATTTATTATTTTAAAGATAAGACAAGTTAACTGTAGCATCCAAAGTAACACCGTCTTTCCTAAACAAAAGATAACATCCACTGGCAAGGTCTCAAATACTTATTCTTTACCGCTGGCAAAATGTGAATTGTTTAAATGGTGACAAATATGTGCAGTTTAAGCTCCTGGTGATTAGATCTATCTCCAGTAATAATTAACCACTTAACTTGTTTTATCACTGTTTGTATTAGGAAATAAATGCTTCTATTTCAACTTGGACTGCAACAAGAGGTCATATAAGCTGGGAGAGCTTCTAAGTCTTTCATTCAGCATGACCTGTATAATAAACTTGAAAAAAAAAATAATCCTGAAGCCATTTAGGTGTCCAAGGTGAGGAATAAAAATTAGTTTCTGTTTTCATGTGATTTGCTGTGTGAAGACAAGAGGAATCATTTTTAGGACTGCCTCAGTGACCTGAGAATCATAAAACTTATTTTTAAAGGGAGCTGGGGCATGCATATTCCATGCTGTGGCATTCCATACAGCGATACCTCAAGTCTGGGTTTTGGGACCTAAGCCAGTATCCTCACGTAGCAATGTGCTGCTCTCTGAAGATGTAGCAACCTGTATAGAGCTACTCCAGGGATCTGTTAGCTGAGTTCCCTTGACAATGTAGACGTGATGTCAAGCGTTTGCATGACTAAGTATTGTTAAAAATAAATGGGATAACCATTTCTGTTTCCCGTAAGGATTTATATTCCTGTAGAGTATAGACACTTCTATTCCTTCATTGTTTCATGGGAAAAAGCTGACAAGGACTTCAACACAAGATTGTTAGTATCTTTTTATACCGTTCCAACCCTATATGCTCAAAGCTAGTAGCAATCATACAGTAGTGTGGAGTAAGTGTTTTTTCCTTGGGTATGGTTATGTGCCTGTTTATTTTAATTTCTTTTTGTCTGTTTAGTCTGCTTGCATATATATCTTCATTTTCTGATGCCCTGTAGTACCTAACTCTGTAGTACTTTACTTTGTGGACCATTACACATTTTGACCAAAATCATTGAATTTTGGAGACCTTCTTGATGCACAGAATGGAGTTTCCCTACTTCCCAAGTGCTGGAGGCTACATATCAAGTGGCAAATAGATTCCCTTTATAGTCAATGGAGAGGCATAGGCAGTTTTATCCTTCATCTCCTCCCAGAGCAGCAATCTGAAGCAGGCTTGATGAAGGAATTTGGCTTTGACTCTCTATCAACAAGTGGGAATGTAAATGTCCACTTTCCTCAGCCCACATGTGGATGTGTAACCTTAGATGTCATGACTTCTGTTCAATGAGGCTTATTCTCCGTAGCAAAATTTTTTAGTAAGTCACTGCTTTTAAAATGTTTCCAGTGAGGACAACAGTTGCTAATGTGACTATAAGCCGATGGAGTGTCAGGATGACTGTCTCTGATGTGGACTAAATTCTTATTCAGCCTCACAGTTTCTTTTAAATGGTTCATAAGATCAGACTTCAAACAGCAGCTTCTTTGTCCTGTTCCAGAGCCATGCCTATTAAAAATGGTTGTATTCCTGATACAGTAAATATTCCACTTACTGGTGAGCTGAACATCTTTTTGTTCCTCTTATCATAAAGAGAGATTGCTGGAAAGCCTAAAACTAAATCCATGAGTTGTGTTTCTTTGTGAATGTATATGTGCATGTCAAACCGATCCCTCTGTCCTGCCTGTCTGCTCAGTTCTCATAAGCAGGCAAACACTGATGCACGTGTTACGAAAGTCATGCTCCCCAAAGTGGGGAAAGTGAAAGTGCTGGGAAGAGAGAGTCTCACATACTTCTCTACCTTGCCTGCACATGGGAGCAAATGAGAGAAGTGGAGTGGCAGTGTTGTGTGACCTGCATATATCTACATAGAGATTATGATGAGTCTGTTTATTCCTCTGGGTTTGGTGTGGCCACCATGCCATGAGGAAAATGGAATTTTAGCAGCACTGTGCTTTGTCGCTGGGGGGAATCTTGATTCTATAGGGCAGTGAACGAAAATAACATCCTGGAATGAATGGGTGGTTAAAAATGAGACCTGTCATTCTTAATAACATCAGTTTAAACTTGAACTCAGTGTTTCTTCCAAATGTGCAGAGCTATGAATGACACAACAGATTCACATTTAGCTGGTGGCTGGCAACCGCAGCATGCAGAGGCAGAGTGCAGCTACTGTTTCGTGGCTGTGCAACTTTATTACAGAGCTGCTTAATGTTATGCAGGGAAGCTGGAGGGGAAAAAAAGTAATCACAAAGGGTATTAAAATCAAGTCTGCTGGGAAGTGCTAATTATAGCTGTTGCACAAAATGTTAAAGCCTGCATATAAGTCAGCTTCTGCATGTTTGTACCTCTTGTCAGCACAAAATATAAGAACTTTCTCTATCCTCCTTCCTCCATTTTATAGTGGTCTACAGAAAGGTGGAGAGTATTGTTTATGGAGAGGTAGGATATAAAAATTTTGTTCTGTGCTGCCTGCAGTTGTAGAGATTGGAGGATTCATGGGCAGTGTTCAGCCCTGTACAGGCATGAGGCTATCTATTAAAGAAAACACTTAGAAATCTGTGAATCATCCTCCAAGCTCCTGCGTATTTTCTAAAAGCACTCCAAGAAGATCTGTAGAGACTTAGAAAAACTGTCAGTACATTTCCAGCACTCTAAAGGCATTCTGAGACATAGTATGAAAACAACCAAAGGTATAAGTTTCCACGGTAGGGCATGCTGTGGAGTATTGATGAAGATTAAGTGAGATGAAATAAATCTCCTTCATGTATGAGCTGCAGATCAGGTAGACCTTAGAAAGCTCATTGTATTTTTGTTTTGTTTTGTTTTGACCTTTTTTTAAGATTTGTTTATTTGCTCACTTGTTTTTATTAAAGTTCTATTAACTCCTACCTGCCAGTTAAAAGACTAAAAGAAAATGATTTGGATTATAGAGGTGAGATACAGCTTTTTCCGTTTGCTGTTTTCAGCACTGGACAGCAGAGTGAATGACTAAAGCTCATTTCATGCAATTAAAATGGTCTAGGGTTTGAAGTAGTGTAATCCTTTCCTTAAAAAGAAATCTTTCTCATGATAGAATGAGAATGATTTGCAATTTCTGTAAGAGTAGTCTTCCAATACCAATTATCCACCCATTGGTAACATTGATAGGCAAAGCCAACCTTGTATCATGGCACAGTTATAGCACATAGGGCAAATTTAATGAGTTTAAAATCCTGTCTAGTGTATCCTCCCATGTGATGACAGCAGGTATTTGAGGTGCCCACACAGAGACAGGGGCTGAAAAAACCCAAAGATTTGGGGAAACACTGATGTTTTGTTCACTAGGAATGAGCAAATCACAGCTTAGTTCCTAAGAAGATATTAGGAAGATAAACTCCATATTTGAGGCTGTAACTGGTTCACTGGGCATAGGGAAAGGGACACAGCCCATGATACCTCTGACCAGAAGGTTGCACAAAATCCCAAAACAGGTGAACCTAAGGACCTAAAATACTTATAAAATAAAAGCAAACAAACAAACAAACAAAAACCAACAAATAATGTTCTGCAAAATACTAACAAAACCAGCAGTGAGTTTTTAAAGGTACCTTCTCAATTAGGTGACCATCATCATATTCGGGTATTACTTATGCCAAGGCCTACAATGTCTTGATGATTCTAGCTTACACTGATGATAATGGAAGAGTGACAGATGCTTTCTCTGCCTACTGAGGAGTACAATGGTGTGGAAATCTCTGGGTCATTTGAAATATTTATGTGTTACTCATAAAGCCATGCTGTTCTCACTTAAATACTCTCCTCCATTTTCTAGGGAAAGGGAGAAAACATGCTTCATTTTGAAGTGAAAGTAGGCTTTGCTGTACCACACCAGGAAACCAAAACTGTATTCTTGATGAGAAGGACTCCCTGTTGGGCACTCTAACAGCTCAAAGCCAGCTACCATCTGCAGGTCTCTGGGGCAGTTTCCTCCAGTTGATGAAGACGTGCAAAAATCCTACAGTCATCCGATCTCATTCTAAATGATGTTGCTGCTAACAAATTGGAAGCAATATTAAAAGAAAGCGTCTCCTGTGCCATTGATATTAAAGGTTGAGTGAAAAAGGATGTAAAAATAGTGGGGTATATTCTAAGGACTCCCTGGGAGTCTGAGACGTCACCTGTATAATGCTATTCCACTACTCCAATGGAATTGAACCATTAAACATAGGCAAAGCCACGTAAGGTAAGCTTTTGGCTAGCCACACAATCTCATCCTGGGGGACTAGTTGAGGATTATTCCCAGGAAGGTTTCCTCATCTGCAAGGAGTTCCTTATAGGGAAAGGAAAGACGAAGACATAATTCCTGAAGTCATGCCTGTCATCCACCTTGAAAAAAAGCCTTCCGACGACGATCTTAATGACAGGAGAAGCTTCACTATGTATTAACTTGATTGGGTGCCACTTAAAGACTTCATTTGGCTATTTAAATTGCCTTACAAAATCCTCATCAAGCTTTATACTTGCAAGTGGAAGAGCAAGGCCCTGTTGCTAGTCACATAGGCTTTTATTGGGTGATAGCACATTTTGTGACACACTCTCTAACTATACTCTTCCCTTAATGTTGAGGAATGGTTGTCACAATAACGAGCTATCTAAAATCAAGATTGATTCAGACAAAGTGAAAACTAGATTGATGCTTTGTTCGGAGATTTCTAGCTTGTTCCCTCCTTCCTCCCACATGCAGGGAGGTAAAATAAGGTGTAAGTACAGCAGAACACATCTTCTTGCTGACCTCTGGCTCCTACAGGCATGTTGCAGGTGGCAACATTCATCACCTCCCTTCTCATCCCCACTTGTCAGTTCAGACATGGGAAACACTGGGCATACAACATCCTTCTCCCTGCTCCTGTTGGATCCAGAATGCAGGTGACCCTGATGTGAGTGTATTGTTTTACTAGTGGCTACAGGAGATGGGACTTCAGCCCTCTAAGAGACAAGTGTCTTCTCAAAGGGCTCTATATGATCCCTATGTAGTTAGTGGAGAGGTACAGGCATTTCCAAAGCATGATTCATATCACCAAAAATTAAGTGTGTAGAATAGATGGGATGAGCCCTCTAGAGGAACAATTTTCTCTGCACTGTCTGTTCAAGTAACCTAGATGACAATCTCAGTCTAGATGCTTGAATTTTACAGGCTTGCAGTTAGGTGAGGTGATCCCTATCTAAACTTAATTTCTAGCCACACAGTATCTAGAAGAACACTTTAAACCACACATGTGACTGAGTTAAACCTACTTGCCTATTGAAATAAAATGGGATCTGGGTGTGGCGATCCATAAAGAAATTTTGGAAATACCAGTTTACCTAGTAGAAGTTGGCAAAAATCATCATTCAGTAATCAGACATTTACAGGCTGTTTCTTTTTCCCCCGCAGATGAGTCATTTACACGAACAGTCCAAGAACTATAGTCCTGGCTTTCCTGTTCAAACATGATGTCTGTAATATTTTCAATTTCTTTTGAGGAATAGCTTCAGTGCTTTCTGTTTTCTTTAACACAGTTGTTGCTTTGATTAATGATTTAATTGTTTAAACAGTTTGAAAACCTAAAGACTGCCTCTAAGCCAGGCTTTATTTAATGAACAACAAGAACAAAGAAGCTGCAGTAAATGTTACAGAATTAGCTTCATTGTGGTGGCCCTGGTGGGATCACCAATTCCTTTGTCCACCTCTGCAGTCTAGCCATTGCTTTCCATGGAACAAACCCTGCCATCTATACTCAAAATTTAATCAGGAGGAAAGACACAATAATGGCACTGAGAACAACTTCTGGCACAGCCCTGCATAACCTGAAGCTATTTTGCCTTTCCTGCAGTAGCATGCTCCATTTTGCTTGACATGATGATAAAGCTCAGCAAAAGGCAGCACTGTGGATCATGAGGAAAGGCAACCCACATCCTTGTCTACCCACTCTTAGAAGTGTGATGAGAAGGCTTACTCATTACTTTTACCTCTTTCTTTTAAGAAGGATAGCAGTGTGAGAGAGGTTTTTTGAAAGAAATATTATATATTATCTCTGTGCTTTTAAGTCGTATCTTCTTAAATCCCCAGCCCATTTCTCTTCAGGTGACATTGGCCTCCTTCTTTCACAAAGCCTCACTCTGTTTTATCTCCCCTCCCCTCCCATATTTCTCTTTCTCTGCATTGACCTCTTGCCACAGGGACAATCCTCTCAGTTCCATTAGTTGAACTTTGATGGTGCCAAAATACAGAAAGCATCACTGTGCTGGTGTACTGCTGTGCACCACTTTCCATAAAAACACACTTTTCTTTCTTTTATTCAACGCTTCTGTTATTTTAGTTCTCTGTGCTGTCATCGCTTTACTTGCTTCCTCTAACTCGCAGCCTAGCAGAAAGTGGGAAAGGCAGTCAGCTTTCAGCTCAGGATGACCACTGGAACATAAAGAAAGAGTGAAAGCTTTGTTTTGTAATATGGGAGCTGTTTTGTTCTTTTTCTCAGAGTCAGAAGTGCCGAGAAGCTCAGAGCAGGCGCCGTTCTCCTCTCCTGCTCGCTGCTTGCTACAGTTGGTTGGGCTGGTAAGTGGCTCGGTGCTTGCACATGAGTAGCTCATGATAAGGGAAGTGATTCAGTGCCCAAATGTCCTATTGTCAAGAATCTACAACATGTAAAGTAAGTGCCTGCTCCTGCATGAAGACTGTGAAGTTGTTAAAAAAAGCCAAACAAAATAAACCTGCTTATGTTGTAACTAAACTCACAGGAGATAATGTGAGTGCTAGACATTCCTCGGGCTCTCAGATGTAAACCAGACACTATCTTCTGCTTTATTGCATGAGGTATTTAATTTTTTTTCTGCTTAAAAATACTCATTAAGGATGAGCTGCAGGAGGATGATTTTTGGATAGACATGGATCGAAAAAAACACACAATGAAGGGTGACCTTTCAAAAGGAGGATTACCTATAAATAGCAATGGTTATCCCTCACAGCCTTCTGACATAAGCCTGCCAGGAGTATGAAAAGGAGACCCTTTCCACCAGTTCCTTCAACATGATTTCAGACTAGCACATGACACATTTTGGCCATGAATAGCTGAAGAGAATTTGCAAGGGATCAAGCGAAAAGCCTTAGCAGCTGGCTGACTGTCAATATTCCCCTGGGTTTAAAAATTAGCTCAGAGCTTCCTTCTTTTTCCCCATGAACAATGGCACACACTTCACTAGAAAGGAATATTAAGATTTATGTTTGAAATATGTCACTTTGGGAGCTCATTTATTAAAAAAATTAATTGTAGCAATTTTTAAAATTAGCCAAGCACTGTCAGCAGAGTTTGTTCAAACCCCAGAGGGCTTTAGTATCAGGCTGCAGTTCTTAACTAAAATTTCAACTTCTGCTCTGCGTCATGGATCTATCAAATCCTTTATTTGGAATGAGGAAGAATTGATATTCCTGCTCATTTACTATTGTTGAAGTGAAAGAGGTGAGTGAATTAATCAGGAAAAAATACCATCTGTCCTGTTTGTAATGCATGTTCTTTGTTATTTGTCCTGTGAGATTGTCATAAAATAACATTTCAGAGTTGCTATTTCATGGGGCTTTATATGGAATACATTCCCTGGTCACTCTGAAAGCGGGGAGTGCATAGAAGATGATAGTTTTAAATAGTCAGACGTGGTCAGTGTCTGAACACTTGCGTATTGGTTGCACACATGTGTGTCTGTGCCACGTTCTCAGGTGCACTTCATGTGCAGCCAGGGATGGCCACCAGCTCCTCTACAACAGGCAAAACTGCTCCTTGTTTCTGACTCCTGTGGCCTCAAGTGCTTAGGATAAAAATTCTGACAAAAACGAAACCGAAGCAACTTGACTGCTGTTGTTAGCTTCATATTGGATAATTACTATGTTTATCATCACTATTAAGATACTGATTATTAGTGACCAGGATCTGTATATGAGACCGAGCCCATGTACTACATACTGTTGGTAAACAAAATAAGAGACGGTCTTTGTTGGAAGGCGTTTACAACCTAAATAGAGAGGCAGACAAGAGATAGAGAGGCAGACAAGAGGTGTTATTATCTCCACTTCACAGATGGTGACCACGATACGCTGACGTGATGTGCCAAGGGATACAGGCAAAGGGGAGGGGGCAGGGCGGGAGCAAGCCAAGCACTGAAGCTGGGTTACCAGGCTGCCCTGGCCATGACCACTCTTCCTCGCTGCGACCGCTGCAACCCGACAGCCGCCGGGTTTCCCTCTGCTCGCACGACAAGGAGCTTCCTCTCGAGCTGCTTCAACCCCGGTTCTGCCCTCATGGTTGATTTCTGCCAAGCGGTGCCAGATTCCTGTTTACCCAGGAAGTATTTGTTTCCCAGTTGGCGCCACAAAGGAGATTTTTCGATTCTGTCTTGCAGATGTTGTTTTAATGCACATTTGACAGTTTTTTCTCTGCTTTAACATCATGATCTGGAAGCTGTTCACTTTGGATGTTTACAGCTGTTGGTGGGTTTAACAGCAGTGCTTCATTCAAACCTTTCTGCAGCCTAGAATTCCTCCCTGAATTTATTGCGGGCAAATGATGCCTTAAAAAAATTATCGTTCTTAAAGATGAGTTAGTGAGAGGGGTTATATAATGCCGTGCTGGCACTGGAAACAGGCTCTGTGACCCAGAAGATAGCTTGCAGTCCTGAGTGGCTGCTGCCTATGATACAATGACTTATTTTCAGTGCAACACCACTGAGCATAGCAAGTTCTCTTCTGACGTGAAAAACCCTTGAATGGTGGCAGGGAGCAGATCTTTTATTACCGCTATCCCGTATGTACACTCACACGTAACTCCAGTCCAAGATCAGTGTCCTATTGTGACCTTTCCTGCAAGGGCAGGTATAGAAAGTTATCTCTGTCCTGAACTACCAGGAGAATAGGAAACGCCAGCAGATGCCAACTGCCAATTCACATCTCCTGCTTTTCCTTCCAGCATAAAATTGAGGCAAGCTTTATTATGCAGTTGCCTTGCTGCTCCACTCTAACTGGCAGGTTAGTTTTTAAACGTGATTTATAATGTGGATCTTGTTTCCGCGTTGGAGTGCTTTTGGATTACAGCATGAAATTTGAATGTGTCTAAATAAAGGAAATGCAGTGGTGGCGGTGGCTGGGAGGCAGGGATTATATGAAAGCTTTCAGGACGCTCTGAGCAGTGTGCTGCAGTAGCCAAGGGATTTTTATGGGCACAGAGGCACAAAGTAACCCCTCTAATCCCCTTCTCACTGGCTTACAGACTCTGAAGAAGCTTAATAATTACAGGGGAATGCAGTCAAAGTGTTTTTAAGGACATATGTGCAGAGGCTTAATTTAGTCATTTCCTAACAGCAAATATACTGGCAGATTCTCAAGGAGAAATCTGAGAGCAAGTTCTCCCTTCTCTCCCTCCCAACAAAAAGATGATGATTTACACTTATATCAAAAAGAGGCTTAACCAGTGAGGAGCTAGGGGAATATTTCCCAGCCTGTAGGATTATGATTTTTCCACAGCTGCACCACTCACCCTTCTCTTTCTGATGAAATACAAAGCGTATCCCTGTTCTGTCGAGACCCCCAGATGGGCTTCTTTCAGTGAGAAGGCCAACAGAAAGCCTGCGCCTTCCATTTAAAATATTATCCTTCTGCAGAAGTATTTCACCTTCTCTGAAATTACTGGCTCAGCTGACGGTGACTCTGCTGCTTGTTCATTGCTACCCATAAGTATGTCCCTAACTGTGTTTGCACTATATATACGCATACGCAGGAGGTGTCCAGGAACTGTTTCTGTGCTGAGCTTTTAGTTTCACAGCCACGTCGTTTTTGGAGGAATCTATGCCTCAAAGGAGAAAGATACAGTGTTACTCTCTCACCCTGGAGAGTTTTTGTGTTTTTTTTTCTTTGATAGTCTTGCCTAATTCAATAATTATGGCATGGATTTTCCCTCATTCTTCCTGAAATGTCACTTCCTTAGAAAACTGGGCATAGAAAAATTACAGCAGCATGAAAAGTTTTTTGAGTTTTAATGGTAGAGGAGGATAGGAAATGTATACTTGTTTTATGGTGCATGCTAATGCAGTGCTTGGCATCCCACTGTTGTTTGGGATATAAACTGCATTAGAAAAGAAAACACTTATATCTGATTATTCCATTACTAACTAAAAAAGGCCTGTTTTCTCAGCTTTGTAGCAAAGATGAAAGTTTTGTCCATATACTTGCCATTTCTCTAAGACACTCTTGAGTCCCGTAAATTCATATAAAAAAATACATGAGGTAAGAATTAACCTCAGCTGTCTGGAATTTCTCTTTTCAAACTGCAATATTCTGTCTGCATCATCAAAAAGACCCTAACTAAAGTCTTGATCCTTTTCTGCTGGAGAACAGATTGCTCATGTTAGAGTTGCAAATTAACTTTACTTTGAACCCTTAGCATTTGCTATGCTAGGTCCAGTTTATTGTGTGCAAAGCTTTGAGATGAAACAGTGTAAACTAATCCAAGATCTGCCTTTCCTGTTTTGATATTAAAAACCTGTAACACTTTTTGAAGAGAGGGTGTTTGCTGAAATGTTATGAACCTGGATCTCTTTCCTGTGACCCCAACTTTTTTTTTCTGGATGAACTGACTCCCCTTTTACTGAGTGCTCTCCCACCAAAGAGAGGGCAGCCTGGTTTGTGTTCTCTAAACAGTTTAGATTTGAGCTGATTCAGCAAATCTCTGGTTTCCAGGTTGGAAGCTGGGTGCCAGCATGAAGCAACAAGCACATGGCTCCCAGCCATGGACCCTGGTAGGCTCTAGGTGAGTGCAGGTGCCATTGCACCCACGTCAGCCTCCTGTAGCCCTCTCGTATTGCTTTCTCTTGCTTTGCACAAGAGATGCCAGAGACCTTCTTGACAGCAACAGGAAAGAGAGAGCTTTCACTCTGCAAAAGGGAAGGTCTCCTTCTCTGTGTGGTGGCTACACATCCATCCCTCAAACAGAGCTGTGAAGTTGTCTGAGAGCCTTCAGACAGTCACAGCAACTTCACTGATTTTTTTGTGGATGGCATAGAGTAACTTTGCAGTATGTGAGATGGACAGATCTACGCCTGTCTAATGTCCTGTTAATACATCCCAGCTCATGATAATACAGTGTGCTACAAGCTCTTAGACTATCTAAAAATTACTGACGCTGAACAATGTTTCTCTGATAACTAGATATGTGGACTTCTGTGGAATGACTTGGTGTGAACACAAGTGGCATAATCCAGCCTTTCACATTTATAATTGGAGTTATCAGCTTAAAAAAAAACAAATAAATGTGGAATTTGTATCTTAGATGTTATTACCCCAAGGTGCTGGCTGTAATCAGGTTTTATTCTCTTTGAACATTTCCAGGAAAAGTGGCTTCCTGAGCAGAAGAAACATGAAAGATCAGGAAAGTGACTAACAACATGGAAACCTTAATGACGCCTATCAAGTGCAATAACTGAGAACACCTCAGATTGTGGCATGGATAACAAAATGGGCTATTTAGCACAATGGCTGCCAGCTATTGTTTGTCAAGCAAATGGCTGAGACTTGGAGATGATTAGTCCATAAGCAGAGGAGAGGAAAAACACAAAACAAAATGAGAAAGGGATTGTAAAACGCAGGAAATAAAACCCACAGACAAACTTCATATAGATGTGAGTTTCACTCCAGAAATAGTTAATGATCCACATTTACTCCTCATATATGCCAATAAAGTCAGGATATTTGCACTGGGTTAAGTTTAATTTAATGAGCTTGATCACAAGTTAGCTCTCTTTGGCAGTAAATAATTATCTTTTGCTGCTTGAATACCTTCAGCCCTACTTCATACGCCTTCATGCTGCCCCATTGGCTTTATTGGTAGAAGGGAATAGAGATGGTATTTCCTGAGGAAACAACTGTAAGCATTTGCAGCAGAAAATCACCACTGATGACAACTCTTCATACTGAAACAAATGTCATCCATAAACACATCCATTTCTGTGGAGTCCATCTGCCCCAGCAGGGACCTCATGTTACAGTAGGTACATAATCTAAAAGGCAACATGGCATTAAAATATTGATGGAACGATGTTAGTAGGAAGGGGAATGCATATTTAATAAGCACCTAGATGCTTTTCATGTACACATGTGACACCAGATCTCTCAGGCTAGTCAGAGTGAGGTTGGGTCAGTCCTTGTGAGAGAAAGGTTCCAGACAATACATGGGATATCCTGTTGTAGCTGGCTTGAACGTGTCTTTCAGTGCCTTGACAGGAGGCAAGGAGCAGGGTAAGTGATGTCTTGAATCTAGCTTCCTGCTAGGGACACTGTGCAGGTACCTCCCCTCAGGTGGTGTCTCAAAAGGCTCATTTCCTCCATGACTGCCTCCTTTGTAAGACAGCACACGCTTTGAGATGCTTCTGTGGGCTGACAGGAAGGCCGGAAGATATAATGCTCATAGTGGTTCCCCACTTGGAAGCTGGGAAGTGGAAGGATTCCTGATCCACTGACGCGAGGAAGTCCCAGTCAACCTAGAGAAAGCGTCTGAGGAGAAAAGACAAAAAGTTCACTGTGTCCTGAACACCTCCTCACAGAGAAAGATC
The DNA here is from genome assembly GCF_009769465.1 of Tauraco erythrolophus. NCBI lineage: Eukaryota > Metazoa > Chordata > Aves > Musophagiformes > Musophagidae > Tauraco > Tauraco erythrolophus. The sequence goes on from NC_141468.1 coordinate 51,442,791, forward strand.
AAGAGCAACACAACCCAGGCTATTGATGGCAATGAGTTATAAAAGCTGTGGCTTCTGCATCGTGAAACTGTGGCTGTGACTACGAAGCACGTTAGAACCTGCAATTCCACTGTGGTCTGTGCTGGGCCTCCACAAGCAGGACTGTACAACTGCATGCAAACGGGTGTGCACACATCCGTGCTCTGGCTCCTCGAAGGTGGGAACGGCAATCAGCTGTTAAGTTTTACAGACATGACACACAGCTTTCAAATAGTTGCTTGTGGATGCATAAATGTTAGCCTTTGAATTGCAAAATTGTCCTTTGTGTATGTAAGTAGCCCCATGTGTGCTGGTGTAAGTGTGTGTTTAGGTGCTCGCTCCTTTATTTGGCTAAAAAGGATTTGTAACGTTTACCAACAGTTCCCTGTACGTTTTTACTATTACCAGCTCTTCTTTAGCTTTCACACACCATGCATTTGGTATGAGTAATAAAACTTACTTAATTGCCCCAATAAAGGCAACTTTGTATGCTTGAGCTTTGATTTTGAAGAATTTTCCATTATATAGCTATATACTTTTAAACATAGACAATAAAGCAATGGCTTAATAGCAAAGTACTTGGAAACAGTGGTAAACCTTATTGTGAATGTCATCTATTGGTGACTACAGTGAGTTGTAGATTGCTTTTTAGTCCTAATCACAGCCACTGTGTTTTTCCATCTGAGAGTGTATGTTTCCTTTCAATCAGTTAGGTAGTGGTGAGAAAAATATCTATGGTAATGAGAAAAAATCAGCTCAGTTAAAGGCAGAGAGAGCTTTCACAGAACCTGGGCAAAGCTAAAGAACACTACAGGCAATTATTTGTAGTCCATTACATCCCAGGCAAAGCATACTTGCAAAGCATTAATAGTTACATGCGCTGAGCCAGATGATGCTTTCATCATAAGCGTACTCCGTGTTCTGGGAGCACATCGTTGCAGCCACCGTCTCTGAGGATCATTATGTTATCACAGAGTTCCCTTAAGATGTATTCAGTGATAATGTTGGTTATAAAGAACTTTAGAAAAAGATGGAAATATCACTATTAGGCCAACTTTTACATATATTGCCAATTTACCATTTATAGACTCACTAAACTTGAGTTTGATTCGTTTTACAGCTGTTTGTTGGTTTATAAAATATTAATAGGAGCAGTAGAATGTCATAGAAATGCCGGAAAGTAAGATGAAATAAAAACAAACTGGGATATAAATCTGAAGACTGGGAAACTTCTCCAGCTCCACCTTTTAACAGGATATTCAGGGAGAATTGAGTAAAATCTATTAGAAATAAGTGAAAGTGCAGGACTTTTGAGGAATCAAGTTACTCAAGCCAGTCATGCCTGATTTAGAGCCTTTCCTGAAGTGAAGGCAGAACAGTGAAGATATTTAGCATGTATATGGAAACAGAAATGAAGATACTAAAAAGAGGCCCACAGTAACATCTCAGCTACTTGTTTGGCATATTGAGATCTACAGAAGTAACAGAGCAACCTATACAACACACTTCCAAATGAGCTGTAACAGTAAATATACATATAGTTGGGAATATTCAATGCAAAATGCACATTGAAGTTGGAAGAACTATAGAGAAACCACACTGTAGTACACGAAAAATGCCAGTTTGGATCTCTCTCTATCGAGTAAACACCCATAATGCAGAAAAATGCATTTGCCTTCCTCTCCTGGGCTCCTCTCGTTCTATTTCCTGGGGCAGGCTGCCTTCAGTGGAAGGAGCAAGGGTGACAACGGCTATAGGGTGGGCCAGGATGACTCCACTGGGGATCCTTTGCCCTCAGCATTACACTTGTGGCCTATTGCCCTTAGACTTTCTCCTGCAAGGCAGACGTTAAATGGAGCCATAGTTGCAAGGACTATTGACCTGTGGATATCCCTGCAGTCCACTTATATTGACATTCCCAAAAAGGAGCTGTGATGCCCTTTGCATGGATTTCCTTTGCAAGGCAAGGTCAAAAGAGAGGACGTACCTTCATGTTCCTTCTTCCCTCTTCTCCTCTAGTCTTATCCGAAAGACCTGGTGCCTCACAAGGGCACAGGGGCAGAAGGATCTCTGGTAGGACGGAGGACTAGGTCTGTACACAGAGGCTCCTCGCTATGTGTTGATCATGAAGACTGGCTCAAGGGGGGCTGAGCTGACTGGATCTAGACGAAGGGCTGCATGCACTAATCTTCCTGAATTGAAAGGATTGGACAGTATTTTACTCACTGCAGCTCCAGATCAGAATAATTAGTGAATTAGAATGGATTTTCCACTAGGCAACGTGTTGCTGAGGCTGGTTTTAGAACAGTTTTTTTCTCCTCCTTGTTAATAAAAAAAATAAAAATCCAAGACAGCTGTCTTGTGAGGGATCTGTATTCAATAGTAGAAAGCTACACAGCTGTGGAGCCTGGTTGCTATCATAAAAATTGAATAGCAGAGACATGGCATTGCTGGAATACAACCCACTTTGTAAGTGTGCTGGGTGCTTGGAATGTGCATATCACACAATGAAAGTGCTGCTCTTGTCTTGTTCAAAGCAAGAGCACCAATAGGCCTGCGGAGCTGATGTAATGAGATTCAGGCTGCTCTCAACAGCTGAAATATTCAGTTCAGCAAATGGATATTTCAAATGTAAATATTTATATGGGCCAAGGGCTCTTTGTTGCTCTGCTATTTTGACATTTTCAAATCCCTCAGCTTTACTTTTGTTACAAAGATGGTCTATTTGCTGATGAGAAGAACAAAGGTCAGCGGCTAGTTATGCAGAAATGGTGTTATTATCATAGCAAAATACCACTTCTCCCAACCCACAAAGCTGTGATTCCATATGCTTCAGCATCATAACCTACACATTGATGGAAATAATGCAACCCTTAGGTTGCTATGGGGAAATATAGTAGTAAAAAAAAAAAAAAAAGTGATTTGAGGTCCTGATTGGATAGAATTAATGGTTTATCAGGAAGAAATGTTAAGTGCATTTGCCTTTCATTTCAGAAACATTCTCCAGCTGCTGGTTATTACTTTACAGGACTGGTATTCACCTTCAATAACATCGCTATCGCAATTCTTCATTGATTTAACAGTGTGCTCTCCTTTTGAGTTTCACCCAGTTTAGAGTTTTAGGAGAGCTTTAGGAGAGCTACATTTTAGCTGAAAAATATTACTATTTTCTAAACTCCAAAGCTTTAAAACCAATACTACATTCTTCTTGGTATTACCTATATGAGTGATTCCCTGCCTTTCTATAGCTGTCACTGCCACTGCTTTTTCGTCTTCCTTTGTGTACCCTCCATCCTTCAGTCTTCTGTCTCCTCACCCTTTCCCTACTCTTTCCATTTCCTATTCTTTCTGTTTCCCTCTCCTTTTCCTTCCAGTTCTTGGGTATTCTGCTTCCTCCAAACAGCGTGCCTCTGCCTCCTTGCCTCCCACCTTCTTATTGTCTTCTGCCATTCTCCTGGGCTGCTGCTAGCTTCTTTTCAGCCTACTTCCACCGACTCAGATTCTCAAGCAGAATTTCTTAGTTTGGGCTTCTCCCCACTCAGTACTAAGTCTGATTTTTCTTATTGCTGTGTCTCATTAGTGGGAACTGCTGAATTATGTATGACAGCTTATTGGAAACTTGAAAAAAAGATTGAATGTTTACCAAACCACTCTTTGGCAGATACCCAGACTTACATTCATATTGTTGAACTTCTACCATAAATCGTTTTCTATAAAAGTAGAGTACCAATAGTTCTCCTGAGAAATATATACATCCGAAGAATAAATTCTTCCAAGACGATCAAAGAAAATATAGGGTGGTATGGCCTTGCTGGTACCTGCCCAAGTGGGATAGGTCAGGTTCTGAGGATACTTACCTGAGCCCACTTAGATGTTTGGATCCTCAATATTGCTGGCTACTTGGTGCAGCTTTTGGTGAGGGATGTGTTGAGGCATCATTAGTCATATTTGGTTGTATTCACTGCCCAATTCAGAAACGAAGAGTTAAACTTTCAGCAGGAGTTTAATTATGATTCAAATCTGGAGCTGTATTTGGCTTGCAAACCAAAGTGGGGTGAAACTGTTCCCTGCAGGATTCCTTCCTCCAGCCTCCAGCATCCTGTGTGCACAGACCTCTGCTCATTTCCTCCACTCATCACCAAATTCTCATTCCTGGCAAGTGGTTTAGATTCTCCAGGCACTTCTTGTTTAAAAAACAACAACATTGAAATGTTCTTTTTCAAGGCAAAAACTGAGCTACATTAATTGCCAGGGAAAGGAAGTTTCTAAGAAATAGCTGTAGAATCAGGCTACTGTGAAAATACATGGGAGGTCAGGAGCACATGGCTGTCCTAAGAACATATGTCAAAGGTTGGGACTGTGAATACATATATTATAGGGTAATGACCGTAATGCAGAACTTCAGTGTAATTGCAGAACTCCAGCTAGCTTCTTAAAAGAGGAGGCCTGAGGTAAATGACCTCAGTTCTCCTCTAGTCCCTCCTATTATGCTCAGTCTTCAGATATGAAAATTGATGTCTTAGCATTTGGACCATGACTAACAAATGCTTTTTTGATGGAGGTATTTGAATTTCCTCATGGAGACAATTACATACTTTGTTAACATCTTACAATACTCTCAGGTCACAACTTGTGTGTATCCCCTGATGGAAACGGATTTGGAGAGATGCACTGGTGTGTTTGTCAGAGTAGTTCCCTCACCATTAAATGTATCATGGTTCAGTCGAACGAAAATCTCTCTTGCCCACCCTGCCTTGCCAAAGATGAAGTAAACATTGGCAGCATTGCTTTCATCAGGCAAAATGTTTCTTGAGAACATTCTTTCCAGCTCACTGAGAAGCTCATGCAGAGTTACCTAATTTCATTTTTTGTGTGCTTTCATTTATTTTCTTATGTGTGCATACACATACACATTCTGGCTTGCAACTTGCCCTAAAAGAGCTGCTCAAGGACAATTTTTACCTGATTAGAAGTAGAAAAATCTTGACTTTGTAATAACTTCATGCTTCTTTACCAGTTTTTTTGAGCCAAACACATTCACAAAGCTCAGCAGCTGTTCATTTTTTGTCAAGTTCCTGAAGTACAAGCACTCGGATCTAGAGTTTTTCTCTTGATCTCATTGATATACCATTGGAATCCTTTGGGCACCGCTCAGATTCAATGCCTTTGGGGAAATTTGGGGTTTATAGCACTCTGCTGTCAGATAGTTTTTGGTTTATCTTCTATTTCAAATTATTGTATGTTTTGCCAGTGATTTCTTCCGTGTGAGTCGGTACACTAACTCCCTCCTGCACCGCTCAGCCCTGGTGAGACACAGCTAGAAAGCTAGGTCCATTTATGGGTTCTGTAGTACAAGAGAGACATGGACATACTGGACTGAGTGTAGTGAAGGGCCACAAAAATATTTAGGGGACTGGAACATCTTTCATACCAGAAAAGGCTGAGAGAGCTGGGACTGTTCTGCCTGGAGAAGACAAAGCTCAGGGAGATGTTATCAATGTGTATAAATATCTGATGGAGAGGCATAAAGAAGACAGAGAGAGACTTCTCACTGATGTTCAGTGAAGGGAAAAGAGGTGGTGACCATGAATCATTTAAATATGAGAAAACATTTTTTTACTGTAAAGGTGATTGAACACTGGACCAGTTTGCCCAGACAGGTTGTGGGGTCTCCATTCTTGAAGGTTTTCAAAACCTAACTGGACACAGCCCTGAGCAACCTGCCATAGTTGACCTTATTTGAGCAGAGAGGTTGAAGTAGGTGATCCTCAGATGTCTTTGCCAATTTCAGTCATTCTGTTGTTCTGAAATTCTCCCTCATACTCCTACAAGATCCTAACTTTTTTTTTCTTGTTTAGTGTGCCTTCATGGTCTGCTATTTTGAGACAGTTTGGCTCAAGAGCTTTTTTGTGTACATCACATGCTGGTGTGATTTGGAAAAAGCCTTTTGTTTTGCCACAGGTCACATCTTGAGAACAGTTTGCCTAGTGATTTTCTTTCTTTCACATCTGCTTATGCTTTTAAATGAAAGTTAAATTATTTTTGATCAAGCTTTCTGGTGCTTTTTCAGACTGAATTATTCTAGAACGATTTGCTCAGTGTAATTTTCTGAGTCGATTCTCACTGACATTTCCTTTTCTTGTATGTGTTGCCTGGCTACGTTTTATGGCATCTAGTGCCTGGAAAGTTGTATACATATAGATATGAAAGCATTACTTTGTCTCTGGTCTTGTGGTCCCACAGAATTTTCCAAACTTTTCAGAGATCACTTTCTAAACATTTGGATAGAAGAAAATAGCTCTGTATTACCATCGCTATCTAAATGCCATCAGTATCACACCTCTGTATCTATGCCAATGTTCATTCCCTATGAGGAAGTCAGAGCCTTCTGAGGGTTCACAGTTTTATCTTACTCTGGTTCACTTTATCTCCCCATCAGTTTCATTCTCCTCCAGGCTGTACACCAGCCCCTGTTTTTCAGTAGTGGGAAAATCCTTCTCAGAACACTTGAAGTTTCTCAGTACTATTGACCACTTACAAAGTCGTTTCCACAGCAGTCCTTCAGAAATGGGACTGAGAGCTAGGCTTAGCTCATCCGTGCAAAAACATGTTTCACAAAGGTAACCAGAGTAACAACACTGCATCTTCTGATCCCTCTCTCTCCCTGATTTCTTTTTTTTTTTTTTTCTTTGAGAGAGCAGGAAAGGGGATACATGTGTATTGAGCATCTCTTTTTCCTGCTACAGGCATTTCCAAAAAGTAATTTTTTTTCATTTTCTCCCTGACTATAAGCTGACAACTGGGCAAAACTGAAGGGAATGGAGCCCTTCTGAGCTGTGGCAGCTGATAATTACCTTGCTCTGTGCAGGGCTCTCCATAACCTCAGCATTGTGAGAAGTGTACTTGATTACACTGTGTGAGCCCAGCTCGGTGTGGGAGTTTTGCTTCATTAGGGAAATAGAGATGCAGTGCTTTCACTGATCTATTTCCATCTCTATTTTTGCCCTTGCATGTAGAGCTAAACTACCTTTATGCTCAAGTAGCTGCCATCCTTTTGTCCTTGGAAAGCCTTACAGGTTAATGTATGGAGGCAAAACAATTGGCAAAATATTTGTAAAAGAGGGTAGGGTGAGGAGGGCATAACCTGGAGTATCACTGGGTGCTCTCCAGAAAAAAAGGAATAAAGTTGGGACAGACGTTTTCTGGAGACATAATAGTCTCTATCATTTGAGTGGGCTTGTTTGTTCAGTCACTGGAGAAAAAAGAAAAGAAAACCACTCTCTGTCCCACAGGACTGCTATTTAACATCTTTGTTGGAGACATGGACAGTGGGGTCGAGTGCACCATCAGCAAGTTTGCAGATGACACAAAGTTGTGTGGTGTTGTGGACACGCTGGAGGGAAGGTATGCCATCCAGAGGGACCTTGACAGGCTGGAGAGGTGGGCCTGTGAGAACCTTATGAAGTTCAACAAGGCCAAGTGCAAGGTCCTGCACGTGGGTCGGGGCAATCCCAAGCACAAGTACAGGCTGGGCGGAGAATGGATTGAGAGCAGCCCTGAGGAAAAGGACTTGGGAGTGCTGGTGGATGAGAAGCTCAACATGAGCCGGCAACGTGCGCTGGCAGCCCAGAAAGCCAACCGTATCTTGGGCTGTATCAAAAGGAGCGTGGCCAGCAGGTCGAGGGAAGTGATTCTGCCCCTCTACTCTGCTCTCGTGAGACCCCACCTGGAATACTGCATTCAGCTCTGGAGTCCTCAACACAAGAAGGACATGGAGCTACTGGAACGAGTCCAGAGGAGGGCCACGAAGATGATCCGAGGGCTGGAGCACCTCTGCTATGAAGACAGACTGAGAGAGTTGGGGCTGTTCAGCCTGGAGAAGAGAAGGCTCCGGGGTGATCTTCTAGCAGCCTTCTAGTACTTAAAGGGGGCCTACAGGAAAGCTGGAGAGGGACTTTTTACAAGGATGTGTAGTGATAGGACAAGGGGCAATGGATTTAAACTGAAAGAGGGCAGATTTCAATTAAATATAAGGAAGAAATTTTTTACATTGAGGGTGGTGAGGCAGTGGAACAGGTTGCCCAGAGAAGTTGTAGATGCCCCATCCCTGGAAGTGTTCAAGGCCAGGTTAGATGAGGCTTTGGGCAACCTGGTGTAGTGGAGGATTTCTCTGCCCATGGCAGGGGGGTAGGAACTAGATGATCTTTAAGGTCCCTTCCAACCCTAACCATTCTATGATTCTATGATTCTATAATGATCTCCTTGTGGAGTAGGCAGAGACTAAGTATAATGATAATGACAATGATGATTAGAGACCTTTTAATTTAGAAAAATGGGTACATTGAACACTGTGTCTTGGCAGTTTGGCTTCAACTAGGTGCAGGGAGATCCCATGGCACTCCAAAACACTTCATTAAAGTAAGTAGGGACTTGGGGCGTGAAGGGAGGCTTACCTCAAGGGCTTGTTTTTGCAAGAGGTCGATGTTTGCCAGAATGCATGTTTTCTTCTGCGAGTGATCAAATATTTAAATTACAGTTGTGTGGATTTCTGATTTGTCAGCATTTCAGGACACTTATAATGACATTTGGAATCTATCTCCTCTCAGCCTCGGTGTTGTTCCTCAGCACCCGGCAGTGAGTGTGAGGCCCTGAGAGCAAAGCAGAGATTTCATCTTGGACAGGAAAATTATTTAAGCATCTTTAGACCTAACTGCAGGTTTGGGATTATTTATACCTTCATGGCCACAGTGTTCAGCCCTTAATGAGTTTGTGAGTGTAGCTCCCTTGGCATTAAAGGGGTAGTGCAATCTAAGGGATAATTAGGGTGTACCTACACCTTGTAATAGAGCAAGAAGATCCCTGAGCTAGGGCAGACTATGGCTAGCACACACATAGTACGGTGTAGGCAGCAGCAACTAGCTTGGGATTGAAGGCGGATATTATCCTCCAGAGACCATCTTGTTTCCAGCTAATTCAAGCACAGATGGCAAGTGAAGGTGGGAAGTAGGAGGAGTGAGTATCCCTCTCCAGATAATGTTACTCTCATGCTCTCTTATAAGATACGTTGATGCCACATTTTTTGTGGGGTCAGGGCTGAGAACCACCATGACTATAGCAGATCCAGCTTGGCCGTCACCCTACTGCCAGCATAGACTTGCTGTTAGTTTTTCAAATCTTATGCTTATGTTACAGGTGGTGGATTGACCCTGGCAGGACGGCTGGTGCCCACCAAAGCCGCTCTGTCACTCCTCTCCTCAGCTGGGCAGGGCAGGGAAAATACAACCAGCGGCTCCTGGGCTGAGATAAGGACAGAGTGACCACTCGCTCATTACTGTCACAGGCAGAACAGACTCAACTTGGGGAAATTAGTTTAATTTATTACCAATCAAATCAGAGCAGAATAATGGGTAAATAAAACAAAATCTTAAAACACCTTTCCCACACCCTTCCCTTCTTCCTGGGCTCAACTTTACTCTTAATTTCTCTACCTCCTCCCCTGCAGCGGCACAGGGGGATGGGGAGTGGGTGTTGCAGTCGCTTCACCACATGCTATTTCTGCTGCTGCTTCCTCCTCAGGGGCAGTTCTCCTCATACTCTCCCCCTGCCCCAGTGCAGGATCCCTCCAATGGGACACAGTCCTCCACGAACTTCTCCAAAGTCAGTCCTTCCTATGGGCTGTGGTTCTTCACGACTGTTCCAGTGAGAGTCCCGTCCACAGGGTGTAGTCCTTCAGGAACAGACTGCTCCAGTGTGGGTTCTCCATGAGGTCAGAAGTCCTGCCAGCAAACCTGCTCTAGCATGGACTACTCTCTCCACAGTGTGGCAGGTCCTGCCAGATATCTGCTCCAGTGGGGTCACAGCCTCCTTCAGGCATCCACCTGCTGCAGCATGGGATCCTCCACAGGCTGCAGGTGGATCTCTGCTCCACTGTGGACCTCCATGGGCTGCAGGGGCACAGCCTGCCTCACCATAGTCTTCACCCGCAGGCTGCAGGGGAATATCTGGTACCTGGAGCACCTCCTCCCCTTCCTTCTTCGCTGCCCTTGGTGTCTGCAGAGTTGCTTCTCTCACATATTCTCACTCCCCTCTCCAGCTGTAGTTGCGTGGTTTTTTTCCCCCCTTCTTAAATATATTATTACAGAGCTGCTACCACCATCGCTGATGAGCTCAGCCTTGGCCAGCAGCAAGTCTCTCTTGGAGCTGACTGGCATGGGCTCTATTGGACATAGGGGAAGCTTCTAGCAGCTTCTTACAGAAGTCAATCCCGTAGCCCCCCTACTACCAAAACCTCACCATGCTGTCCTGGTTTTGACTGGGACAGAGTTAGTTTTTTCTTTTTAGCAGCTAGCAGAGCTCTGTGTTTTGCTTTCAGTCTGGGATTTGTTATGAGAAGAGCGTTGATAGCGCACTGATGTTTGTAGTTGGTACTAAGACATCAAGGACTTTTCAGCTTCTCATGTTTTGCCAGTGTGCAGGTGCACAGCAGGCTGAGGGGGGAGCGCAGCCGAGACAGAGGGTCCACAACTCCCGTTACGGTTTGAACTCAGACTTAGGATTGAGGGCTAAATAGGCCAATGGGGTATTCCTTATCATGCAGCATCATGCTTAGTATATAGCTGAGGGTTGACTGGAAAGAAGGGCTTTTGCTCTTCCAGGAACTCTCTTGGGAGTGCTCTCTCTCTCTCATTCTTTTTGGGCCTCTCACTCATCCAGGACTGCGGTGTTGGGACTTATCTGTTTCAGGACTATTCGCCAGGATGAGACAGGTGTTAGTCACCAGGTGGTAAGCAATTACACTGTGCATCACTTGTTTGTATATATCATTATTATTATAGATAGATACATATTTATATATTATTATCATTATTACTTTTAATTATTCTTATTATTAATAATAGTAATAATGTTTTTATCTCAGCCCACGAGTCTCCATCCTTTTTCACCTTTAATTCTCTTCCCCGTTCCCTGGCAGTGAGGGAGGTGAGTGAGCATCTGTGTGGCGTTTAGTTGCCCACTGGGCTAAACCACGACACATGCCAACCCAATACAACAGGCTAGGAAGCTCCTGGATCCTCTTTCCTCAGTGTGTCTTCAGCTGATATTCCAGATGCTGCAGTTCAGCTCACAGTGATTTTCTGGATGGTTTTGAAATCTGTAGCTACAAAAAGCTGGGTTTTTTTGAACCTATTTTTTTCCTCATTTACATCATTAACTTTAAAAGAGCTCTTCACAGTTAGCTGTACAAAGAGAAAAAAGACTCTGATCTGACTGTCAGAAAACACAGGCCTAAGCCCTCATTTACATGACCATGTGTACCCACTCCTAAGACCCCTTTACAGAGATGAGCCTGCTGTGAAATTGGTTAGTGCTGGGCTGCAGCACATTAGACATGATAGAAACAATGAAACAGTTGTCTTGCTCTGCTAGCCACCCATGTTCCTTCTGGTTTCCTGCACTTTCAAGTAGTGATGCTGGTCCTCCCCAGCATGGTACAATTTCTATTCCTGTATACTCAGTAGCTTCCTATTTTATAATGTATAGAAGAAAAAGTTTTGCCACATCAAACCTATTCATAAAGCTACTCTGAACTGAATAATGCTGCTTAAATGAAGTCGCCACAGAAGGAAAGAATGGTTCATGCTATTACGACATATATGACAGAGAGAGGCAGTATTACTGGAAGTCAGGTAAAACAAACAAAAAGCTCTAATTGCAAACAAACCTCTAACCTACTTTTTAACATTCCTCCGAAGAAGAATAAGTTTTATTTCCACCAGTGACCGAGGTTTAAAATAAGATCTTTCCTATTATGGTGCTTGTGACCTCCTTAGATCTTGTCTCAGCCACACTGTGTGGAATGAAATGGCATATTACAGTGTTGGGTCCCAAGGGACGCTCGAGTCTTAGTTACCATTTGAATTAACTAAACCTTTTGGAAAGATTGAGCTATTACCATGCTATTGTGTTTCATCTGGTCATTTTATTCTTTTAGTTAGCATTTTATGTTTTACCAACTTTGATCAATATTGCCAGGTCTCACCCTAGATCAAAACAATCAAGAAGACAGTTCACTTAACCAAATTCTTCTCAGCTTTCTCACCTCAGTACAGTCATTGGCGATGTCATGAGCAGCACACACGTGGCTCCCGATGTAGTCTTTTCTGCCTTACTGTCAAATGTGCTCTTTTTCTAGGGCTGAGGCTATTTTTAGTGTAAGGGCTGCTAAAGCTGTCTCCATCGAATCCTTGCAATATTTTCATCTCTTTCTATACACTAAATGTAGTGGAGCCCTTGACCGCATACTATATTGTATCTGCATTAGAATATTGGCCTTGTGCTCTGGTTCTCAGGCAAGATTCTCCACTGTGAATCAAGAATAGGCAGGGAAGAGGTATAGACTAAACTGGGTTTGTAAGGCCATTTTGAGGCCTTTTTGAAGCAGTACCAGGGCCTGTCTGCCTCATTCATACCTACAGCATTCTGGGATTCCCTGGGCTGAAGCACCGTCTGCTTTCGCTGTCCCCGTCACACTTGCAGAGCAGCATCACCAACAGAGCAGACTCTTCCTGCTCCTGGCCTGCATCCTCTTTCCAGCTTCTCCCGGACCTTTCAGATTCCTCTATGCAGGGGACTAAATTTATCCAAGGCTCTCGCATAGAATCTAGGATGGCTGAAACTGCTTTCATAGAAATTGGATGTAGCCTTTTTTGTTCTCTTAAAAGGCCCCTTTTGAAGCCAGGGTTCAACGACAAGACCCTGGTGTAAATCAGCTTCAGTACATGCTTTTCTGTATCCCCTTGGGATGGCAGGGCCTTGTGGAAGGACATATCAAGCTGTGAGATAAAACCTTCTAAGAGCAGGGTAGGTGTTGCTCTATTTGCAGCTGTTGACATGAGGGAGGCTAAATTTGGTGCCTTAAGACTATTTTCCTCGTCTAGTAAGGAGTTAAAATCTAGTGGGCAATTAAAGCATTTGATCATTCAGCAATTACCTTCATTTGATAGGTAAATCATTAACAGTGCTTAGGTAGGCAGTTGTGTGAGACCCATGGCAACTGGATGGTACATTTAACAGCCCTTGTGCCCCTCACACAGGTATATCTACATTGCAAGCTAGAGAGATCCAGGATATCTTTAAAGTAGCTAGCTTGAGTCTGGGAGGTGGTCTGGTTGTCCTTAGAGAGGGCAATTTAGCCTACCAACAAACAGGGAAAGAATCATGACAAAGTTTAGGGGTGCAGGCTTGTGTTATGCAGGTGAAAAACAATGGTGTTTCAGTCATGTAAAAATGAAATAAGAGAGTGTTGAATCAGTTTTTTTTATTTTTAACCATGGGAAACAGACACAGGAATGTGTATGGGAAATGCAGCAGAATGTGCTGTAGCCCAGGAATCTGTAGAAAACCTGCTTTCACATTTTAGATAGACTGTTAAGGTAGGAGAATTAATAGCATTAGCAGCCTCTGAGGAGATACGCAGCTTTCAGATTTCCTAAGTGGGTGGGTGTTAAAACAAGGTGGATGATGGCAGGATGATTTTCAGTTTTAAAGAGAGCACCCAGAGCTCCAGCGAACAGCTTTAACAGCTCGAACAGCTTGCTACCAAGCTGAACAGCAGTGCTAGGGCTGGGGAGGAGGAATGGGGAACGGAAGGGAGAGAGAAGAGAGAGACTGAAGAAAGAGCCTGCAGATTACCATCAGTCTCTGGCTGAGCTTACTGAAATGACTTTGTAGATTCAGCTTCACCTGCTGCTGGGAACCTTCTCCCCTGCGCTCCCTCACATCTGATCTCAGCCCTATGCTTAAGAGCATGTGTCAAGCACAAAGGAGAAAAGCTGCTGAATATTTTGGGCACAGACTGTTTCTTACTGTGAAAAGTAAGAGATATTTTGAAACCGAAGCATGTCTCCTGGAAACACCTTTTTCCTTCCCTTTCCAAACCACATTTACTTTTTTTTTTTTTTCCTGACATTTATAATCTGAACTCAGGTCAATCTAATTTTAACCTTAAAATCTATCCTACTTTATCTTCTTTCCTGGCTGCTGTTTGGCAAACTCTTTCCTTTGCAAACACAATTCACAATGCTGTAGCAATTACGATCTCTTCATCCTGAGCATTGAAACTGTTTAGTCAAATACCCTTTTTACAAAGCTGCTACATGGGTTCGATATTGTGAACAGCAAGAGTACCTCACATTTAGTTACAGTACTCCCTCTCCAAAAACATCAGACACGGGTGAGTGAACATTTGAGGGATCAGAATAAAGAAAATAACTGCCTTCAAGAGTCCTCTTCCCTGCTGAGAGGGAGCCCTGACTCCCCAGACGCCCCCGTCCATATTCCTGGCTGGCTCCGGCCACCACTGAGGATTGCATCTCCATGTCCCTCCTGCTGAGAAAGGGCACAGAGGGACAGACAGTAGATGTAAAAACAGATTTGATTTGGGATATCTTTTTTTTTATTTTATTTTGCTTAGCCTGGCAGCAGCATCCATGATGAATCTGTGCAAGCACATGTTCCTCTTGCTGCCACCCCCTCTTTGTCTGTTCAATGTCCTTGTCAATTCCTACCTGAAATTGAGCTGTAGCATCCCGTGTAGGGACTTTCCCTTCCTCAGTTTTTGTGTGTCCGAAGTCACCAGGACTATGAGACTTCATTCCTGACTAGGGCTGTACTCAGTATTCCTGTAAAAGCTGTGGCTGGCTCCTCCAGCTCTGGGCCCATTGCCACAGACTTTTATCAGGCCCTTTCCACAGTTATAGCATGAAAGTAGGAAAGTGTCATTTTTCGTGCATTCTTCCCTGATTGTACTAGATCATTGATATTTTAATCACTGTTAAAGTGGCTTTTCTCCCCTAGGAGTCTTCTTTGGAAGATCAGCCCCTGGCAGCTGGGGCCCTCGGGCATGCTGCACAGAAATGCGGTTATGCCATATGCCACCGGGCCCTGTCCTTCCTGCGCCAGGGAGCCTGGTGGCATCAGGCTGCCGGAGGGACCCTATGGATATGTGAGACAATCCTGAAAACTCAGTGACTGCTGGCACTATGTGTGTGCCGAGTCACAGTTCAGCAGGAAACCAAGTTCTGGTCAAGCACCTTGGGTTGGGTGGTGTTCCTCCCTCTCCTTTGTCTGCGTCAAAACCAGCAGCAGACCAGGAGGTGGTGAGTGCATTCCCATGGGCCTGGATCCTCGTGAAAACGGCCTGTGCCTGGTGCTGGGTGGGCTCCCCACAGCGTCAGAGACCTCCAGGCGCTCCAAGGGGGCCACGTAGCCCGGGCAGCACGGCCCCACAGATGGGCAGTAGCATCGTGCCACCGGGAAGGTCACCTCGTGCCACCGCGATGGCCACTGCACACCAGGCAGGGCAGCCTCCCCATGCCATGCCCCACACCAGCCGGGGTGTCTGCAGAGCTCCGCGCTGCTCCGACGCCGCTCGCCGCCCGGGGAAGGCGGTGCAGTGCAGCCCTTACTCTCCGGGGCCGCACGGAGTATAAATAGCTCTGGCGGAGGGGAGCGGAAGGGGCTCGCCAAGAGGACGGAGCCGGCACGGAGAGGGCTGGCAGGGCTGGCGGCAGCAGGCTCCCCGCCGGGCTGCGCCTCTCAAAGCCTCCTCTGTCTCAGCCGGCTCCCTCTGAGCAGTTGCTAGGTAAAAGCAGGTGTGTCGGCTGAAGTAGTGGAAATTTCTATTCATCTTATAAATAGTTGAACAGCCCAACTTGGTGAAACGTGAAACGAGCAAACATCCCATCTTCTCCTCGGAGGGCAGATCGGGATTCAGTCTATAGCGCTGTCATGTCAACTGTGTCAGCGCTGCTGTTCGTGATGCCAAGGCCCTATAAGTTATTCATGTGAACACAGCAAACAAAGGTTTAGCTTAACTGAGGGATGAACATTCCTCCACCTGCAGCTTTCTCCACAGTGAGACGCAAAAAGCGCAGAGGTCACTTAATCTGTGACAGAAATAGATCGCACTGTCTTTGGGGTCAGTATGCTTTGCAAGTATAGTAATATGACTGCAGGCAGGCCTGAAGGCTTCTGGCACAGCGTCCTTGGTAGTCAGAGAAAATGTCATTAAAATCCTAATGCAGCCTGGCTGGTCTTCTTGAAATTTGCTGGGCAAAATTATAAATTTCCCTTATAATCATGTTTATACACTAGGTTATTAGAAGGCTTTTTGCTTCTGCTAATCCCCCGTGCTTCTTGTTGGGCTACACTGAGCCTTGCTCTCTAGTGTATTAAGACAGATCCCCACCAGAGGTTAATACTCCCTGTGAGACTGCGGGGGCTTTTCAGGTCTTTCTCAGTGACTGAAGAGCTCCTGCTCTTAAAAATATGAGACTTCACAGACTGAATTTGAAGCTATATGTCAGCTTGGCAATGTATTAAATGGAGTTTATTGTAGTATTTCAATCGCAGTCAATTTTAAAGAAAGGAGGTATCTCCATGATATTGCCTGGAAACGGATGTGTCTGAGCAAGCTTTCATATAACCTCAAAGAATCGAATCATCAACATCATCTAGCAGTCAAGGGAGAGGACTGGGAGTAAAGATACGTAAATCTCAGTTCTGCCACGAACCCTTTAGCTGGACTAGCCAAACCAACCTCTCCTGCATCTTAGATGATTAGATTGCCATGGGGACACTAAGAATAACGCACACAGCAAAGCATGGTGTGCTCATTAGATGAAAGAGAGTCTGTAAGTACAAGTTTTTACTTTCTTTTTTTTTCCTTTTATTTTTGTTAACCAAGTGGTAGGGTTATGCCGATCCATGGCTGGTCTTGAGCTCACATCTCTTCATGGAGGTGAGGACATGGCAATGGCCCTGGGTAGCAGTTAATGTCAGTTACTGTAATGACAGCGACTGAGCAATATTATCTGAAACTGGGCCAGCATTACATTTGTGTGCAAAAATGAACATGTCTTTTCAGCTGACTGGTTTATTGGCGAATGATGAGGCCCAGCTCTCACTTTCCCTGGCTTTGCGTAGCTGCTTCTGGGAAGGGTGGCTTGTGACAAGAGGGTGCTGTGATGAGGAGCCAAAGGGGGTGTGCTGATGAAAACCAAGCCATTTAATACAGGCTTATGCCTCTCCTGCATTCGCTTTTTTGTTAGACTCACATCCACAGAGAAGGAAAAATTCAGCCTTGTGACGTTAGCTGTTAATCTTAACCCATGTTTGCCTGTAATCTGATCAAATACAGACAAAAGGAAATCAATCAAAATTAAGACAGATGACAATGCTCAGCGCCGGTGCTTTACCCTCGTAAGCTGTAAGTGAGCCTTGCTGCCTTTCTGGGAGATAGGTAAGTAAGCAGAGCAGTCATATTTAGCAGATGTAAGAACACGAAAGACTATAGCTACAGCATGAAGGAGGAGGATAAACAATTTATAAGTACTTGTAAGTGATGATGGCACAGCTCTGAGTTGCAGTTCTAATTTACTGCTCTCTACTTGTCTCCCCCACAAGCTCCAGCCAGCAGATTGCAGGGCCACCACTTTCTGAGCTCTGTGCGGTCTCAGACACATGCCGAGGGCTACCCTGTATGAACCACACTTGCATTCTTGAGAGCGTACACAAATAGCCTCACTGAAGTCAGTGGGATGCTTTGCATAAATGCTCACTCTGTCTACGGCTTACATAGCATCGTGCTTACGAGGCGAGCCACTTAGCCACAAAACTTAGCAAAGGCATAAAAATACAGCTACTTTTTATATAGCGCTACTGCAGCCCATTGGCCTTGAAAGTCCTTGTTTTTAACAAGATAAATGGCTAGCTCCCAAGAGCAGTCACTGCTGTTGTGGAGTACAATCTGATACAGAATGGCAAACAAGGGTTTATTTGATACACAGTATTGTAAGTGAATTCATGATTTTAAAACTGCCTTCTCTACTGCTCTAACCAAGCACAGCGTTCTACATTGTGCACGTAAATTACCGAAGTGGACTTTTCGTATGCATGTTAATATGCAACTTCTTGAAGCGTTATGTGGTCTCATTCAGTTAGATGCAAGAAGCCATTTCTCTATAGGATTCCTCACAACCTGAATGGAAGGGTAAAGTTTTTTTGAGGACCTGTCTGCAGATCAAAGGTGTTGTCTGAGCTGCACCTAAGTGTTGGCAAAGCCTGGGAAATGAATTGTTATGGGAGATGTATTTAACTGTGAGTGAATATATATCTTACAGCAGGAGAAAGGAAATTGTAGTTTCCTTCGAACTTCAAAGGGAGGAAACTTTATAATGAAAAGCTAATATGCATCTTAACATAACACTTCAGATTTTGTGTCTCCTGCCGTTGTGTGACCTTGCATCAAAGGATACCTGGGTTATTACTTGAGGGAAGCCATCGGCAAGGACAGCAGCACAAGCTATGGAGGGAGTGAGAAAAAGAGAGCTATCAAAAGGAATTGGGATTGAACAAAATGAGCAAAAGAGTGAATAAATTATGTTTCCCCATATTAAAACTTTATAGATGAAGAACAGCTTTAAGAAGTTATTTAGACATGTCGTGTGACATAGTTAATGTAAAAAAGTACATAAATATTCATATATTATCAAAATGATAATTTCCATGGTTTTATTGTGCTTGCACATTGTGTGGGATTTGCTTCCCACCAATATTCATGAAAGTTCTTAGACTCAACTACTTTCAAGAAAATGTTGAGAGACACTTTTGACCATCAAATTTTAAATTAAAAAGATATTTGATCTAGTAATATTCCTAAAAATATTAAAATTTCTTAAGAAATGCATATATCCACTCAGCAGGTACCATGGCAATGATTACAGTCAGATCATTCTCAAGGGAGAAGAACAGAGTACCAAGGATGTGGCTCATTTGTGCAATAGATCTACAACTACAGTTTAAGTTTTGAATATTCAATACCCACAAGAAACCACTGTATGCCACAGATTATTCAAAAAAGATAATTAAAACAATTTTGTATACTGAATTCAGTAAAACTGCAGTGTGCCCATGGACAGTTTGAGTACAGAAAAAAGAGGCAACATTCATTTAAGGGATCATTTGCTGGGAATTGTTTGCCAATCTTGCAAATATTTGCAAAATAAAAGATGGCTGCCATCTTTTATTTTGCATTTTACTCCAGCCCTTCCACTGGGTATGTATTTTGTTGTTGAAAGTCCAGAACAGCAACTTAAGATACATATAGGTACTCAGAAATCACCTAGCTGATATGTTACTAAAATGATTTTAGGGTTGCTTGAAATTTTCTTAATAAAAGCCAAAATCCTATGGAAGCTTCATAACACAGCACAGTTTGTATTCTGCTGTTCAGTTAATTGAAACAAACACAAAAAACTATGTGAGACAGTCCTTCCCTTTCTACAAATGTTATTTTGTACATAAAAATACATAATTCTCACATACCTTTGAAGTTAAGGTTGTGAGCAGTAGTACTACCAAAACTTGATTTCCTCTGGATTTGTGTGTTTAAATTGAGCTTATAGATAGTATCTGCGATGACAAATGAAGTATGAGCTCTCATTTTAACCTTTTCCTCAGTGAGGTGGTCACTGAGTTTCTCAGCCTTCACTTACTTTCTGAGAATTTAATAAATTTTGGATATTTTGCCATCCACAAAAGATGGTAGAAAATCAGCAGTGGAATCAGAAGTTATGAAAGTATCTAACAGATAGACATTGGCATCACATAGTCTTTGTTTCTTTTGACAACCATACAGGAGCAGACAATAAATAAAGTATACCTCGGAAGTATTCCTCTCCTAGGTTTCTTCCTGGTGTCTGAAACAAAATCATGCTCCCTAGAACTTCAGAGACCACTTCTAAAATTTGATGGAGAATCTCTTAAATGTACTAAGTAAAAGTGTAACAGGTACTGGAATGCAAATGCTGCTTTCAAGAAAGCTGAAAATATGCCTGATGCTCTTTGCCTGAGAGAGAAGAGAAGAAAGCCCAGCTGACCAAAAGTGGCTGCTAGGCTGAAGGTACTGACCGTATGATTATTCAGCTTCGACTGAATAGTAGTTTACTGCTTATCTGTTGCACTATGTCTGGTGCATATTCCCTTTATCAGCAGTAAATGGGAAATTTTAACTTACAGAGACTAAATTTAACACTGTTGTCTCACTAGCAAAGGAGAGAGATACGCACCTGCCATTATCCGTAACTGATTATTCACTCTTCAGAACGTGCCCGTCAAGGTCTTCCTGAGTGCCATTAATGTTTTGGCATCGTTCATGTTGATCAGGCTCATATGAAGAACTTAACAAAAGTTGGGATGGATTACTGAAAATGTGTATGCCATTCAGCTATTTGACTGTAAAGAGAGCTCAGTGGCTCAAGAGAGAAGATCTTGCTATCCACAGCCTTTTTTTCCTCTCCCTTTCACTTTCCTTGGTGCTACGCAATAAGCCAATATGGCCTGAGGTCATGGAACAGGAGAAGAAAAGAAACTCCATTTGCAGAATGCAGAAAACTCTGAGAAGTGAGTGTTGTAACAGCCTAGCTGGCACTCAAGTAGTGTGTAATTAGCTTCCTACCTGCAAATCTCTAGTTTAAGATATCTTAACTATAACACTGCAAAGCTTTAGAGCATGTCAGATGCCAGGCAGTTTGAGTCTACCTTCCTTGACTCCATGGGAATCTCTGCGAAACATCTGTTTAGTACAATGCTTTCTTGAGGCTTTTTTGTGTACAATCTCACATGCCTGCAGAAGAGGCTGTGATGTTTCCTCGACACCATTTTGTGTTTCTTTCTGGACCACAAAAAATTCCTCTTCTGAGGATCTCAGCTGAGTCAGAGCTCCATTGAGACTTATGGCTTAGCATGGACACATGAAGGACAGAGAAAGGGGATATTGTGCTCTGCTGCGCTGTTGCTTTCAGACTAGCCAGATCATTTCTGGAAACTGGGACAAGTCAGGCCAGGCACTAATACAGCTTAGAGCTGTATCACATCCTTATGGAGCTCCTAGATCTGCTGCTGAGCAGCTGCAAGGGGAGCCAGATCAAAGGCAAGGAGCATTTGTGTGCTGCGAAAAAGGCGGAAGCCGCACTCCAGAGAGGCAGCTGTCTATGCTAAAGAAGATTCTGGTTTTGAGGAAGCTATTGCCTTTGAATTGCTTAGGTCTTGATGTTATTGTTCCAAAGGTTTACAGGATGTCTTGCATGGCTTTAAATGTGAAAGCCCTGCTCTGTAGTGCTCTGAAGAAGAAAGAAGAAAAACACTCGATTCTTTTGACTTAGAAATTTTTCAGTGCTCACTGATGATATTAAAAGGTCATGGAAATAGTTGCTTACTCAGGCACCAAATTTCATTGATGTAAAGAGAACAGAGCTTTCCCCAATTTTTCTTTTTCTCTGATAGCATGGAAATTACATGGCTGAAGGCTGTACGTTAAAAACACTTAACATATACTTTAAAACAAGAACCCAGGCCTACAGGAGTTAGTTATGTTTGAAGAAAGACATAACTCAATACAAGTCATATCAAAGGACTGTCGAAGATGTCAGTAAGTGAGCCGAGTATGTTGCTGTTGGCAAGTATATGTTCAAATCAGCTAGTCATAGGTGGCAATCAAGTTCTTGAGAAGTCCTTGGGGAATGCCTCAGATATACCATGAACTGTATTCTTATTGGCGGTCAAATCTGAGGTGTAAAGCTGTGTGTTCAACATTCATAGGAGCAGCCATCCTCTAACCATCACATCTCTTACAAGATGGAGCACAATTGATGATTGTGCAGGCAATGTAAAGATAGCAGTTTGGGAATAACATTGAGGACCGTATACGTAGAGTTCTGGCACTTGGCGAAAAAGGAATTACTCCAGTTAGCTTTATCGCGTCTTCTATTCTGAGTCATAAGGAATGAAAAAATAGTGCCACAAGGTCAGTTCCTGATTTAAAAATATGTCATCTCAGGATTTATATTTTTGCATTGTATCAGATCTTGTTTTTAAGTAGTTGCACCCTGAATACTCTGGTGCTTGCTGAACTGTGTGCCTGGTCTATCTTTCTGGCAAGCGTTCAAAGCGTAAGAAATTATCAGTGCTTCTGGTAAGCTAATGAAATTAATGCTGATGCTTGACATCTTTATTGTTTTTGACTTACCACTTCACAAATCATTTTACGGAAGAGTGCAAAAAGCAAAAAACAGCACATACATTTACTAAAATATCCTGCTGTATACAGTAGATTTTGAATGTTACAGGAAAAAATAAACCAAGTTGGGGTTGTATGTTCACCTACCATTGGCAAAGGTAGAGTAAAACTCAACAGGAAACTGACAGCTCAAGACATATCAACCACATGACAAAACTGGATTAATCCTACTAACAGTAATTCCTATCTTTTTTCCATGCTGGAATTGACACAATTGAAAAAACCTTTTGGTCTTTACAGTGCAAACACTTGCATCAGGAAAAATTGCTAAATAATAAAGAGATAACTAGAAATAACATTTTCTTCATTCCCGCTCAAGGCATTTCTACATGTGATGTTAGCAAGCTCTAGCTCTTACGTTGATCATAACAAAACAATGCTGTAAGAGAATCAAATAACAATAATAATAAAAAAGTATATATCCTGGCCTCAGATTTCCTTCCTGTTATTTTCCTAAATATTTCTCCCGTCCTTTTTAGAAACACACAATGAACCTTTAAAAAAGTGAAGCTGCTTTCAGAATTGCTATCGTCATCCAGATCAATTTGGAACAAAGTCCTGCCTCCCAATCTATTCTCATTTCAATGTACACACTCTGCTGGCTGGCTGCCAGCATGGAGCTCAGGAAATGATAAATACCCATTTAGTCACAGATGCGCAGATTTCCCTGGGATGGTAGGTTGGGGCTGCTTTAATATCCCCAAACTTACTACACATTTACACGTTCGCGAACGTCACTCAGAGTGATATTTATATGCTGGGTCTAAGAACGACACATGGGAGGGAAAGAACATAACTTACACATGCCCTTCAAGAGGACTGAAGCTCTGAGTCTTGTTTGCCTGCCCTGAGTTGGTAGCCTTCCACCTCAAATAACTGTACATAACATAAATAGAAAATTAGGTTGGACTAATCTAATTTAAAATAAGCTGGCCACAGCCAGATACTGTGAATCTCAAATGTCTTATGAACTGGTTATGAAAACTATTTGACGTGCCTGCTGGCTACTAAACATATCTCTCTGTCATTACAAAGTGCAGCACAGTATGCAAGGAAAATAGGCTGTATATTGTTTGGGGTTTTTTTTTGTTTTTTTTTTTTTTTCTCTTTCTGAATTGCTAGGGAGATTTGTTTTTCTGTGTTCATCTGGGATATTTCCAGAAAAGGGGTGAATTAATAGCTTTGGATGATTTTTCCATATAACTTAAATCTTATATCCTTCTCTCTAATTATTTGAGGATTGAATGTTTTGCAAAGGCTGAATCTAAAGTCAGGGTAAATTTCCAGCATGGTTTGAATTATTTTGGAGCTTCTCTTGCTGGTATGTTAGGCAGTTGAGTGCTGTTAGAAATATCAGCTTTAGCAAACTGAATAAGAACTGGCAGCCTACAATACAGGCAACCCCAATAACTGGAATAATGTCAATAAAGAAGCTCAAATTTTTATTTACCTTAACAAGTCTTTGAAAGACCAAATACTTGGTTAAAGAGTAATTACGGATATTTAACTACTGCTGTAGGCAAGAAAGGTCTCCACAGTTATCTCAGAGCCTTGTAAAATATTTAATGTGCAATGACAGTGTTAAAAACGCATTCCTGTTTTCACCAGCATTAAATACAAACATATGTTTTGTTTATAGGGATGATAAATGGACTGGATTCCTTACTGCCACGAGTTTCTTCCCAGTTTACTAGACAGGAGACCATCATGACCCTCATCTCCATTTCTTGGTCCTCTGCTCCCATCTCAGTGCAAGTGAGAACAGATAGTTCTATAGTCACCCATTATATGTTGATTACTGGAATTTTACTCCTTTTCCCCAATCCAATACAGTCCTCTCTCACATCTATGGTGTGTTCCCTAGACAGAAATTCTCCTAAGAGAGAGCTGTGTGGTATTTTTACATCATTTGTAATTCAAGAGTGTCTCACGGAGAGCATGAATAAGCCAGAAAGGTGGAGCTCTGCCTCTCCAGCAATGTGCCAAGTGGCACTCAGTGAAATTCCTTACAGTTATCTACAGTCATGGGTACAAAAGTTTTTTCAAAAATAAATAAATCACAGAACAGACCATCTAGATGAAACACACATCTATTTCTGCCTTTCTTTTTACCAGGCTTTCAAAAGACTGCTGCCTTTCAGAAGGTACCGTGCAAGGACTGCTCACAGCAACAGTCTCCTCCAGCAGCCACCATGAAGCCAGGCTAGAAAAGCAATGGTCATGTTGCCTCCAGCCCTCTGAGTGGAGGCCTAAGTGATGTGCTTCCCTCGCAAGAAGGGAGAAACATGCAGAACAGTGGCATCTCCAATGTCCCAGAGATGTAAGGTCACAATTAAAATAAGGGACACGAGGCCATGCAGGGGATACACAGCTTTCTCTGACTCAGTGCTGGCTGTAGGAAGAAATTTATGTTGAGGTCATTTCACTTAGAGGTCTACAGAGCAAAGCCTACAGGTGAGCTGCTTCCTCTCGACTTTCTGCATTTTCACTGGGAGAAACAGGCATTTCTACAGCACAGTTCCTAAGACTTATTTTAGACAATATGGCCTAAATCACTCAAAAAAAGTGCCTTTATCTATTGAGGGGAGCTCAGGGACACCTGTTCAGATGTATGCATCTACAAGATAAACATGTAAAGTCATTGAAATGAATCCTATACCTGATTCCACAGGGAATAATAAAGACAGCTGCCTTGAAAATTATTCATTTCTTACTTAAAATGTTTAACTAGATGTTCATACTAGATAGTAGGGAAGTTTTAGTTTCAAATCTCCTGGCAAAACATTGCTAAAGTGAGTCTACTTTTTGCAAAGTTAGTATTCAGTAACACTGTGACTCTGATTATAACGTGTTAGTAAAACAGTTTAGACTCAAAATAAGTTCCCAAAGCTTTAACCAGTGGATATAGGTTTCATAAGCATTCAGATATTAGATGACTTGGGAATACAGACAAAATATGTAGAGAGACCAAAAGCAACTAAGAAATCCCTGATAAGTGTCCTTTTTCATGTTTCTATGAAGGCAAGAAATGTTTTTAAGTGTAAAATTGCTAAGGATGTGACTTCAGGAAGCTTACTTGATAATTAGTATTAATGAGTTTTAAATTTACATCTCACTTTCTTCTGTACAGGCATACAATATTCTTTCAGTATTTCAGAGACCAATTTAGAAGAATGAACCTAATTAGAAACAGATGTTTACCTAGGCCATCCTTATCTCCAGCTCCATCTTATTCTAACAGTCTACCAGAGTTACAAGTTTCAGTTGACAAAGTTCACCTGTCAAGCATGAAATCTATTTTATATGACACCTTCTCACTTTTGTGCAAATTGAAGCGTGTGGTAGGACCTGAGCCTGAAGAGGGCTGAGTAGCTATGTGACCACAGCCATGGCATGGGATGTGGGATGGTAAGCTTGTTAAATCTGATAGTGGCACCTGGGATCTACTGGAATCCAGATCTTAGCTTATGCCTAAATATGTTGTGTATGAATAATTGCTAATTAAATTGTCATTAATTTGCAATCATAACAACAGAAACAAATGGACATTTGCTTTTCAGTGTCTGTATTTCATAATATATTAATCTCTAAAGTGTTGCACTAAGCTGTATTTTCTGGATCCACCACAGCCATTTTTTTGGTCTTGTAATGAATAATCACAAAGGCACAGTGTATTGACAAACATTACTATTAGAGAATAAGAGAGGAAAGCAAAGTTCTTCTTATCTCAGAGAAAAGGAAATGTATTTTGGGAATGAAGTAGCTAAGATAGATACAATAAATTAAGTTTAGCACTCACTCGTATCTATACAGGGATGTTTGTGCTTTCCTAGTGTCGGTCTGTGAGTCATTGCCTCCTTTATCTAGTAATATGGTTAAATTCCAGGGTTATCTTGTTTTTTTCTTCTTCTTCTTCAACAGAGACATGAAG
Source organism: Tauraco erythrolophus (assembly GCF_009769465.1). Classification (NCBI taxonomy): domain Eukaryota; kingdom Metazoa; phylum Chordata; class Aves; order Musophagiformes; family Musophagidae; genus Tauraco; species Tauraco erythrolophus. Next base: position 51,468,878 of record NC_141468.1, read on the forward strand.
ATTTCCTTGAATGTTATATTCTCCAAGGTCAGCAAAATGTTGTTTTCTTTCAGCGATCTGGGAAGGAAAATCATTCCTGGCCTTTAATAATATGTATTGTCTACTACTGGATTTGCAAAAGAAGCTTAATGAAATCTGTGTGAACTAGAAAAGTTATTTTGCAGCAAAGCTGTTTAAAGCACAATTCAAGTTAATGATAACATTTTTTAGATGCACAGGAGTGCATGTGAAATAGAAAGCACTATTAAATATAGGCACTTACAGGAAGATTACTTCAATTTATACATTGATCACTAGTGGAGATAACACATGTACAGTCAACCAGGCTTAATGTCTCTTAGTGTACATCTCCATCCTGGCATGAGTAAAGCCACACTATATTTTGCTGCTCCCTGTTCATGATGCTGAGAGGGAGCCCTGACAACGTCTGGCTGAAATTTACAAACAAAAAAAACCCTTGGTGGTACTAATTAAAATTTAAAATGGGACAGGATAAGTTTTCTATGGACATTTCTTTTGCTGAGAGTAAATTCAAAACATGTTTGCAGTAGAGGAATTGTAACTGTGTGTACTAATGTGCTTATAAACTATTCACTTAAAAATTACACACATCTGGTGTTTTGGTGATGTGAGCAGAACTCTGCTAACACTTAGTGCCAATAACAAATAACTTTCCTGAGGTGTCTAGTTCTTCCCCAGATATGAGTTAAAGAAACAAAGTCTAACACTTTCCCTAAATTCCTTTTGAGCTCGTAATTAAATCTGTATGAAGAGAACTGCTTGGAGGATTGGAGTGAATAAAGTGCTAGTAAAACCAATTCTAATTTCCTGGTCAGTCACTGTTGTCCTTCTCTTGTGCACCAGTGGCCATTCCAGAGATCACTGCCAGATCTGCAGCCATGTCCCTTGAGGCTTTGGTCTTCACACATCTTTCAAAATAAACAGGACAGAGGACGTGGACAAGCAAATCAGTTACACAGAACCAAGTAAAGCTTCAGAAGCACCATCAACACCCTGTGGGTCTTCTTGCACCTTGGAACCTAATTTTTATCATGTACCGTGGAATAAGGACATGGACATGGGTATTTCCAGGGAGGTAGTGCTTAATTCTCACCCTTACTTATTTTTGGATGTTTCTGACTAAACCCTGAGCTTGATTAAAATGCAAGTCCTGCTGTATCCCCCTTTAAAGTTATCTTAAATGTTCCCATCGCATTAATGAAGTTGATATCAAGCCTGTAGATTGGCATCTCAAAGGAAAATGTGGGCACTACAATAAAATGATGTGGGTGAATCAGTAGGTGTCAGATTGCTGAGTCCGTGATGAATAATTATCTCAGCATAATTATGTGTGCTGTTTTTCAGGCAAGATGTAAAACTGAGGTCCTTTTGTCTCCTGGTAATTAAAAACACATCTCTTCTGCGATTGCATATTACAAAAGAGTCTCTCTTTTGGAGAATATGGTCTGCTAATAGTATCCAAGGTTGGATAAGGAACTATTATACTGATAATTAGAATTGGCTGTCCTGTATAATTTTCTCTTCCAACATCTCTGGTACTCATTTTTGCATTTTAATTTCAGTTTATGCACATATTTTGTAGAAGAAGCTCATATGTTTTACTTTCTTTGACACTTTTTTTAGTTGCATGTATAGGAACAAGATTTTGAAACTCCCCGTGAATGAGCTTTGATATAATTTTGGGTTCAAAACTCAACTGCTGGATTTCAAAAGCAACTGGGTGCATTCATGGGATAAAAATTTGCTTCAGGAAATCCCTGAGTTATGCACTGTTGAAAATTGGGAGAATATTCTTAAGATATAGTCCTGAATGTTCTCTCTGTTCTTAAACTCTTCCCTCAATATCTGCTGTTGACCACTCTCAGAATAAGATCTGAGGCTGTACATATCTTTGATTTTATCCAGTATGGTCATGCTTAGGTTTCTGTGTAATATAACGTAACTACTGAAAATAAACGTCCCACCATTAGGTTTTCTTACCAAAGAAAGGAAACAAACCTGTTTTCAAAAAAATACTGAAAGTTTAAGTAGATTATTTTCTCTTGAAGAAATGTTACATGGAAAATATTTTTCTATAGAAATATTCCTGATTTATTTTATTACCAAAATGAGCGTCTCTCATCAAGATGTCTTGCACTTTCCATAAGTTCTGGTAGTTTTTTGGATGTTATTCCTTGGCCTGCCCTTGGAGCTATTATTGAAAATTGAATGTAGGATAATACTTTCTCATGCTCCATCCAGCTTCTTCAGCGTACCGTCTCTTGGATTTGCTAGGTGCCAATACAATTATTTTGAGTGGGAGAGTCACGAGAGAACAATTTAAATAAGGCATAGCTAAAACCACTTTCATGAGTCTATCCCAGAGATAATAGTTAAAGGATACTTTTGTGAATAACAGTAAGTCTAATTAAGACTGGATTTCTGACCTGCTTCTCAGAGTCAGATGAAAGAATTACCTGAGTGTACAATGACAAACCAGGAACTTGGGATTTTTCTAGAACCTTTTGTGTGATTATTTAGTGAACATAACCGGCAAGGGCTGATTTTGGCTTTACCCTTAACTACACCTGTGCTGCCTGTCAAAGTGTGAATTTGAGATAAATATTTTTTTTTTCTTCTAGTAAAATTGGAGGAAAAGGGGATAGAAGACATGAAACCTCTGACTCTGAAGGCAAGCACAAAAACTGGGAAGCTGGAGATGAAATCTACCTGGTACCTTTATATCTTTGTATCTGGGACACGAAAAAAGAAGACAAGGTCCCTTTCATCAACTAACACCAGGAAGAAGACAGCAAATAAAGAGTGAAGAAGATGGCTTAGACATTGCAATGGCAACTAGGTGATGAGAAGAAAAACACACATTACTTTGTTACTGACATCCTAGAGAAAGAATAACCTCACACTTTAGCAATTCAGACATCAAAATCTCATGTGAGACTATGATAACATGGTGCATTTGCTTTATGACACTACATGATGAGGTGGCTTTAAACAAAACAAGTTATTTATCCTGGCTGAAGCTTGACTGATCAGTGGTGAATGTAATTTTGAGCTTATCAAGAAGTCATCAAGATAGCCATGTCTTTGGTTAGGTTTTGATTAACACAGAAACCTGAGGCACTGGAACTAATGTTTCAGACTGTTTGGAAAATAACAGAGTATGTATATCCAGGTCTTGATCCTGCTACCATGTTGTAGGCACTGAATAATGAAATAAGAAGTTACAACTTTATTATATTTCAGTGTGTCTTCTGGGCTGGTGGAATTGTGGAATCAGATCTGGCAGTCAGGTGCGTTCTGCATTGAGCTACCCCTGGGGCTCAGGTGTACCCTGTGCTGATTGAACTGCGAGACCTGGGCTTGTCATGAGACATTGTCAAAATAAAGAGACATGTCATGTGTTTGGAGAGGTACAGAATAAGGCAGTTCTCAAGCAGGAGGCCGAGGTGTTTTTTTCTTTTGCATTTGCCAAGTGCATTTACACATGGAGTTCTTGGCCGCCACTTGTGCAGACTTCCCTAGGAAACATTTTCCATCTGTCATGCTCACATGCAAAAAAAACCCTGGAGGTTCCACCCCCATCCCTGAAATGGAGCCTCTCTTTGTCTCTTACAGCTTTCAGTGAGACTTTTATTAAAGAGACAGAGAGAAGGGGAAAAAAAGGCAGACAAGGTGCTTTCTAGCATTTCATATCAAGAGCTGCAGCCAGCAGGATCATGAATGCCTGGGATAGCAGTAAGAAAGGGATTCAGTTTCACCTTGACTCTTTGTTTCATCCACCAGCAATCCTCCCTTTACCTGCAGCACTCTAAGCTCCATCAGCTGCTCCATATGAGCCTACTAAGAATTTCCTTATCTGTAGAGGACAGTCAAATAAAGTGCAGCCAGAAATTCTTGACATTGCCTTCTCCTATACTTAGAATTGAATGTAAAATGCCAGTCACCTTCTTTGCAAAAGTAGCAGAAAATTCTTTTTAAATATGTTTCCTTACAACATTCCCTCTTTTAATACTTTACTGACATCAACAGTAAAACAACCAAACAAAAAAATCACTGAAAAAATACACTGGGAGGATGGGCATCCTAAGCCTGATCAGTGATGACGCAGGGGAACTGCACGGCTCTGTTATGTCTCCTTTCTTCAAAACTGTAATTATTTTGCAAATAAACCACTCTCTTGTCTAATGATTGTGATTTGCAGAAGACAAACTTTGTGACAGCACTTTATAATCTGTCCAAGATAGATACTGAATAGATTGAAATTTAGGGCATTAGATGGCAAGGAACCCAACTGGCATTAGGATAACTAGATCTTTTGAACAAATGGGTTCTTTCTTTAATAGAATTTCCTTGATTTAAATTTCTGCTTGACATACCATGTGAAAGAAAGCTGTGTATTCAGAAAAAACTGAATGGCAAGGACTACTTAAAAGACGGGTTGCTCTACCTCTCATTGACAGTGGAAGTTTGACACTTCTGTTGTATTTTAGTTGTATTCTAGTTATAGAGACATTTAAAATTATCTTTAGGTATAAGAATATTGGAAATAAGTCTAGCTTCTATTTTTCAGAATGATTTTTTGGCTTTCCCTGTCTGCTCTCCCCTCCTAACTCTTCACAAGCCATCCCCCTCAAGGCACTGGAAACAAAAGGTTAATACATTTTCCATGCAGACGTATTGTACCGTCACACATTAACTGGGCTTCTTCAGCTCTTCTGTGCGACACCACACAGTGCACCAGGCTGTGGCTGGGCTGACAAGGCTTTGCTGTGACTCATAATTATAACAGGAGGCACAATCAGCTGGTGCAATGAAAAAAAATATAGGTTTATCAAGGATAAAGAAAAGTTATTCAGGGGAAATGATCCATAACTGCTTGTTATTAAAGCCTTTAAGAATTACTCGTATAAGAAGAAAGAAATTACATAATAAATTTAACTCCCTGGTTTGTTCTCAGAACGTGAGTGAGTCAGGGCAAAACTATCCTGGGAGCCAAAACACACAAGTGTTGAACATGCTTTTCGGCAGGCCTCTTAAAGGTGTTTTTATGGAATTTAATGCTATTACTGATTCATTCTGTATTGGAAGAAAAAGAAGGTGGCAACCGTGTGAAAGTTGCATATCTTTTGAGAAGACAGAAGACAGACTATGAATTGGAAAAATTCCTTCGAGATCTCTCCCCTCGCAAGTCCAAAAAATGAACACCAATCTAATGATATCATTGTTAATAAAAAACATATAGGCACAAGAAAGTACTCTCAGCTTACCAAAACCAGGCCTGTAGCAGAGATCGTCATTGTGTTCTTCTCCACATTCCTTTACAATTTTTTTCAACACTTGCTGTACACTTATATCCAGCATCCATATTTGACCACAGAGGAGGCTGCAATTCAGTTTTGGCTGAGGAATTCATGCTTTGCAGGGACAAAAGAGGAAAGGGTAGCACAAAATGGCAAAAAGGCAAGATAAATTTTGCAATGCCCTCTAATCTCCATGATCTGCTGCTTGCCAGCAGTGACCCCAAGCAGAGCGCAGATGCACACACATGGATATACACTGTCAGTCTCTCTCTTCTTCCCTACAGTTGACTTTGCCATGGCAGCTGTCCTCATACCGCAGGAAGATATTCCTTATTCCTAGACCTGCAGGAAGGAGGGGGATGAGGGAAGGAAGAAGAGGCTGCTGCCAGGATGTAGGGGCAGAGGAGTTCTGCCAGATGTTCCTCCAACTTTCCCACAACGACTATCTCACTGTGCCCACTCCATCTCAGGGGAGACTGTTGGTCACAGACTAATATGGGCAATTTCATGGGATATGTCATACTGTGTGTGTCAGATGGACAAATTGCCATGGCACTTGCCTATCTGTATATTTTATATGCAGCAACTGATAGATTCCTGCTGAGCAATCAAGACTCTGGACAGACTAGAATGAGAGACAGAAACTCATACTTATGTGTACATGCAGTTAAAGATGTGAAAGATTGATGCCATCTTGTTCTGAGTGCCAGAATAGCTTATTATGGTCACAGTCCTGAGGTTACATCATGCTTATATTCTAATATCCTGTTTTTAATGGCTAATAACATTCAGAAACTTTTTGCTGTTCCAGATGTGGTTTCCATCCAAATGTAATTTTATTTGGAAAGTTTGAACAATAATGGTTCTGGGTTGTGGTGGGGTTTTTTTTATTTATTTATTTACTTTGAGTTTGAGGAGAATGGGAAAATAAAATTGCTTTTAAGTCCAAAAAATTATTCGGTTCTGTGCTTTGGTCACGGGCTGATGAAAAATGTATTTGAGTCAGACTAAATCCACCTGCTTTCTCTGGGGGCGTGCCTAGGGAGAGGCATCAGCAAGTCTTCTGTTATAAAAGCCTACAAACTATGTACATTAGAGTTTTATTTGTTTACATTAACTAAGCGCAGGACAAAAAATATCTCTGCCAGAGAAAATGAAAGAAGTGAGGTCAGTATGAGAAAAAAACAGGGATGTGGGTGAAGAAGGAAAGTGTGATGTGCTGTAGCTAGGGACATTCTCTGAAAAAGATAGGGAGGGGGGTCAGAAGAGTGAATTACTCATATCTATGATCAGAAAGGCATTACTGTGTTTTAGTTGTTTCTCATTCTCACCATTTTTTGGCATTTGCATTGCCTATGGGAAGGCCCTTGGCATAATTTCTTATTTTGTTCCTGTGAGTGTCTTTCTGTCAGCTTGTGGTGAATGCTTCTTGCTCTCCTTGACTGAGTTCCTTGCAGGGCTTCTCCAAGGGCCACAGGGATGTCACGTAGTCATGTATTTTCTTCAGGTTGCCAGCATCACCTGGATTGACTCATCCATCAGGGAACAGAGAATTGGCTTTTGTTCAACTGCTGTCTCTCTCATGCAGTGCTACTTGGAATGTAAATGCATTTTTTTAACTGCAAACAGGGCTGATAACAGTCCATGATGCTGCACAAACTTCGGTAAGTATGGACAAGACTGCGTGAGCCATTTCCGTTCTTTTTTTGCAAGTACTCTGTGTGTGCCATTTCCTGTTGGTGTCCTTGTTCTTAACAAAAGGTTTCAGGTGCTGTTTGGCAATGTGAATGATTTCACTCGTGCATTATCCAGGGCATTCCCTCTGCTGCTCACTCAAGTTTGCTCATGGTTTTAAAGACTCAGATTAAACCCTTTCTGAACATTTTCTCACTTGTATGTATGGGTTTCCTACTGTGTATGAGTATTGTGTCATTACTCAAACCGCACAATTTGTTTCTAAAACATGTTTCTTTTTTCCCTATCAGCTCTGTGTGACCAACACCAACTATGTACTTTCTGTGCTTACTTAGGTGACTAATCTCAACACCTCTACCAATTTGGTCTTGTCCAAGTGTTATACAAACCCTTTAGCAGACCTTGGCAACCTCGTATTTGGAGTCAGGATCATGAGAATGATTTTGCTTATGCTTGGAACTGCCACTAGCAGACATCTTCTCTAGTTCCCTAGCAAATTACTTATGCATTGTAATTAGTTTGGAGCTTATGAAGAAGCAACAAGTTTGTGAAATGTGGTATTACAGATCATATACTTATCTGACGGTTCAATCCTACATTATGTTATTGTCTTCGATGAAAGGAGAAGAAAGTTAAGTTCTTTCTGTCTTAGGAGGTTATTCCTAGAGTCTTAATAAGTTATTTGATTTTTTTTTTTTTGGTTAGTCAATATTGCACAGTTTGAAGATGTGAAATCACTTTTTTCTCGAAAAGGCAATTTAGTGATCAAGCAGTGGAAACTGGGACCTGTGGATACTCCAAATATTTGTAAATGACCACAAGGGAAGAAAGAAGTGTATTTTAGAATACCATTTGTCTTTGGTGTATAGTTATACAACCAGACATATGGCTTACTGTGAAAAGGAACTTGTCCTTTCGAAAGCCCCAAGTGAAAGGTGAGGCAAGAGGTAGGTGTAGTGATCCTGACCGGGAGACCATTGTACATCGAGGAGTGAGTGATCCACATAACAGGTATCCGAAGCAGGCACAGATCTGTGCTGTACTGTGCTAAGTTGCTTGCGTGGTGCTGCACAAAGCCTTTGGCTGCAGGACAGACTCCACCAGCTCACTGCAACGGAGGAGCCTGCAGGCAGGTTCCCCTTGGTACCAGCGATTGCACCTCCTGCGTGGCCTCACCTTTGTTGAACAGTGCAGAGAGAAGTTCTCCTGGGAGCATCATTTCTGTTTGACTGTAGAAACAGTTGACTGTAGCAACATTCTGTTGCACCAATATAACTTTTGATAAGACTGTTTATTGATAGGCCCAAGATATGTCTCAGTTTTGACAGACCCTGCTGTACTGAATCTAGAAACAACAAATTTAGGAGAAGTGACTGCTGTAGGAAAACAGGAGTGAATTGGTAAGTAGTTTAACGTAGGAGATCCAAAGCCTAGAGGTGAAGGAAAATGTTAGACTAGATCAGATCAGCATTTATGTAGGGTTAAAAAGGGGAAATAAATAGAAATTTGGTGTTCCTTCAAAGATATCAGCTGTTACTGTCCTCCAGTTTGGGAGTGACTCCTTTACGTGACATGAAACACTTCAAGAAAGAATAATTAGTGAGGTGGCTAACCACATGCTACTGTTACACAGTTCATGATCAAAAGTGAGGAAATGGTCCTTACAAATATCAGAACATTTGTAGACCCAATGTCAGGTAAATGGGAAGGTTTTGATCCAATGGAGACACCTTCAACATCTGTTGTAATCATGTGAAGAGCTCCAGAGAGACCCCTTCTCAATATCTGAAGACACTGAAGGCTGGAAAATCACAATGCAGCTCACTTCAGGACCTGGAATAAATTTAATTTATAGCAAACCCCAGTGCTGTGGGGCAAACAGTGCAAAAAATTGTCACTCAGTAATCTCCAGTAACCATAAATGACACAGGAAACTGAGCTTGCACTGAACTTGGTGTCTGTGCACACTAAGGCTCTGGAGTGACTCAGGGGGTGAACTACTCCCATCTTAGAGCAGCACTGAAAAACTTCAGAGATTGGTTGGTAAAGATCAAGGCTTTTGAAGATGATGAATTTGAATAGAAACCATGTATATAATAAAATAACTGGAGATCTGGCTACAGAGCTTATTGCATGTGTTTACTTGCTATAAGCAGATGTATGTACACAACAGTGCCTTACTATGCTCATTAGCTTGGAGCTGTACCTGTGGAACACCGAAGTGGGCATGCTTAGCATGAAAAGCCAGATATGCGGGTGAGAGATACAAAAATTAACTGTGGTGTGTGGCTTGTCGCAGCATCAGAAATGGGCATCAATCTTAGTTACGAGAGCAGCTGTGCTGACACAGATATGACTCATACGGTTCAGTGCAGGTCAGGAATGATTTATCAGTGATCTGACTAACAACTCATCATAGGTGAGAATCAGAATTGTTTGCCGATGAGCTTATGGGGAGCAGTAGTGGAGCACCTTCATTGTTACACCTCCTTATGTTTCAAGAGACCTTTACAGTTCAGCGTGTCTACAGGTGTGAAGTATGGGATACTAATTTTTACCTGTTTCACCTCTCCAGAAGGGAACATATGACAAAGGAGAATGCAGCTCCGTTAGGGAAAATGTCTCTGCCTCTGAGTTCGTTGGGTATGACTTGAAAGGGCTGCTCTCGGAAACACCAACTGGAGATCAGCCGGTGCTGACAGCATGTGACAACTTCTCCAAGTATGAGACAGAGCAGCCACAGAAGCATAAAAAAACTCTGACAGTTAGAGATACATTACATAGTCCTTGTTGGCCTTCAGCCATCCTTTTTTTTTTTTCCTGTCCTACACTGGATTATTTTAGGACTACAGGAACCTATGTTTCCCTCTAACTAGATGTCTGTAGCTAGGTGCTCTGACAGTCCTAGGACTCCAGAAGATGAGAGCAGAGGAAGCGCAGTCAGGAAGCCTCTGACAGAAAGCTTGGATTCAGAAAAACAGAGCCTGCTCTTTGCAGCACACTGAAAACCAGTATGCAAATTACCTAGACGTGAGAGAGGCTGGTAAAAAGAAAATTCAATTGTTGGAGGGACATGAAAGAAAATCTAGAAATATTCTGGTAAGTTCTACATATCTTAATAAGACTTGTTGCTTTGGTTGTAAAGGAGCAATTTGCAGCAAAGAAGGAATTGCTGAACCTCAACTCATTGCAGTCAGTACCTGCCCAGAGGATAGGCCTGACTACAAACAGGAGACCTGTGACCACCGATACCACAGATGTGTGTTTGAACAGTGACTTTGAGGCTGAAGTTAAGTCATGAGCATGTACACTACTTAGGAATATCACATAAACAGACAAACATGCAGATTCCTAGTGGTTAAAGGAGTAATAAAGGTTTATTAAACCTGTCCGGATTGGAAGAAGTTGCAATGTTCAACACAGACAGCAAAAATAAGTGCGAATAGTTTTAAGTACTGGGTGGTTTTATGTTGGCTTACTGTCATCTAAGTCATAACCTGCCTGAATAAGGCAGGTTGGACCTTGTTCTCACCAACAAAGAAGGGCTGGTGGAGAACGTGACGCTCAAGAACAGCCTTGGCTGCAGTGATCATGAAATGGTGGAGTTCAAGATTGTTAGGGAAGCAAGGAAGGTGCACAGCAAGCTCACTACCTTGGATTTCAGGAAAGCAGACGTCGGCCTCTTCAAGGATCTCCTCAGTAGAGTACAATGGGATGAAGCCCTGGAGGGAAAAGGGGCCCAAGAAAGCTGGATAATATTCAAGGATCACCTCCTCCAAGCTCAGGAGCGGTGCATCCCAACAAAGAGGAAGTCAGGTAGGAACACCAGGAGACCTGCATGGATGAACAAAGAGCTCCTGGGCCAACTCAGACACAAAAGGAAGCCTACAGAGGATGGAAGCAAGGACAGGTAGCCGGGGAAGAATACAGAGCAGTTGTCTGAGCAACCAGAGATCAGGTTAGGAAAGCTAAAGCCCTAATAGAGTTAAATCTGGCCAGGGACATCAAGGGCAACAAGAAAAACTTCTATAGATATGTCAGAGATAAAAAGAGATCTAGGGAAAATGTAGGTCCTCTCTGGAAGGAAACGGGGGACCTGGCTACCCGGGATATGGAGAAGGCTGAGGTTCTCAATGACTTCTTTGCCTCAGTCTTCACTGGAAAGAGCTCCAGCGGCAAAGCCAAAGTCACAGAAGGCAAAGGCAGGGACTGGGAGAATGAAGAACCGCTCACTGTATGAGAAGATCAGGTTCAAGACTATCTAAACAACCTGAAGGTGGACAAGTCCATGGGACCTGATGAGGTGCATCCGCGGGTCCTGAGGGAACTGGCAGATGAAGTTGCTAAGCCACTATTCATCATATTTCAGAAGTCGTGGCAGTCTGGTGAAGTTCCCACTGACTGGAAAAGGGGAAACGTAGTCCCCATCTTTAAAAAGGGAAAAAAAGAAGACCCAGGGAACTGCAGGCCAGTCAGTGTCACCTCTGTGCCCGGCAAGATCATGGAGCAGATCCTCCTAGGGACTATGCTGAGGCACATAGAAAAGAAGGAGGTGATTGGTGACAGCCAACATGGCTTCATTAAGGGCAAATCCTGCCTGACTAATTTAGTGGCCTTCTATGATGATGTTACAACATTGATGGATAGGGAAAGAGCAACTGACATAGAATCATAGAACCGTAGAATGGTTAGGGTTGAAGGAGACCTCAAAGATCATCTAGTTCCAACTCCCCTGCCATGGGCAGGGAAACCCTCCACTACACCAGGTTGCCCAAAGCCTCATCCAACCTGGCCTTGAACACTTCCAGGAATGGGGCATCTACAACTTCTCTGGGCAACCTGTTCTAGTGCCTCACCACCCTCTGAGTGAAAAATTTCTTTCTTATATCTAACCTAAATCTGCCCTCTTTCAGTTTAAATCCATTGCCTTTTTTCCTGTCACTACATGACCTTGTAAAATGTCCACAGATTCGATGGATGGACCACTCGATGGATAAGGAATTGGCTGGATGGTCACACTCAGAGAGTTGTGGTCAATGGTTCAATGTCCAAGTGGAGGCCAGGGACGAGTGGTGTTCCTCAGGGGTCAGTACTGGGGCCAGTGCTATTTAACATCTTTGCTGGCGACATGGACAGTGGGATCAAGTGCACCATCAGCAAGTTTGCAGATGACACAAAGTTGTGTGGTGTTGTGGACACGCTGGAGGGAAAGGATGCCATCTAGAGGGACCTTGACAGGCTGGAGAGGTGGGCCTGTGAGAACCTCAGGAAGTTCAACAAGGCCAAGTGCAAGGTCCTGCACATGGGTCGGGGCAATCCCAAGCACAAGTACAGGCTGGGTGGAGAATGGATTGAGAGCAGCCCTGAGGAAAAGGACTTGGGAGTGCTGGTGGATGAGAAGCTCAACATGAGCCGGCAATGTGCGCTGGCAGCCCAGAAAGTCAACCATATCCTGGGCTGCATCAAAAAAAGTGCGGCTAGCAGGTTGAGGGAGGTGATTCTGCCCCTCTACTCAGCTCTCGTGAGACCCCACCTGGAATACTGCATTCAGCTCTGGAGTCCCCAACATAAGAAGGACATGGAGCTGCTGGAGCGGATCCAGAGGAGGGCCACGAAGATGATCCGAGGGCTGGAGCACCTCTGCTATGAAGACAGGCTGAGAGAGTTGGGGCTGGCCAGCCTGGAGAAGAGAAGGCTCCAGGGTGATCTTCTAGCAGCCTTCTAGTACTTAAAGGGGGCCTACAGGAAAGCTGGAGAGGGACTTTTTACAAGAGTATATAGTGATAGGACAAGGGGCAATGTTTTTAAACTGAAAGAGGGCAGATTTCAATTAAATATAAGGAAGAAATTTTCACTCAGAGGGTGGTGAGGCACTAGAACAGGTTGCCCAGAGAAGTTGTAGATGCCCCATCCCTGGAAGTGTTCAAGGCCAGGTTGGATGAGGCTTTGGGCAACCTGGTGTAGTGGAGGGTTTCCCTGCCCATGGCAGGGGGGTTGGAACTAGATGATCTTTGAGGTCCCTTCCAACCCTAACCATTCTATGATTCTATGAATGTGCTCGTGTTGGTCCTTGTGTTGTCACTTTAAATCAAATTGTTCCTTTTTATGAGTATTAAAGTATCCTTACATGAGGTGAACAGCTTAGTTTTCCTTCACAATATAGTGTCATACTTCACATGGCTACAAGTCTGCACTGGATCTGGTAATAGTGTATGTATGTATGTGGGTATGTATTTCTTCATTTAAATTTACTTCGATGACTGCTTGATGTTCTTTTTGGAAAATAGAATAAATGGTGCAGTGTATTCAGATGTTGTCTGCTAATTTTTATATGAGGATACAGCTTTCAGAACTCATATCAGCATGTTTGATATTAAGACAGACTTTACAAACAAAAGCTTCATTGATTCAGATTAAATTGTGGTGAATGGTGTGTCCTGCCTTTTGTTGTGATCTTTGCAGAAATATGAATTAAATTACATTTAGAAATGGTTGCAGAAACACAACCACACACATTTGAATATTTCCTCAATTAATTGTGATTTTTTGAACATTTATTGCCAAGTTTCCTAGAGTGGAAACGTCCCCCTAGATATCCCAGGAGGATGATCTTTCAGTGGGCAGGCCAGGCTCACAGAGTAAGCAGAAGTCATTCCTGTTTCATAGCATTGTTTCTGCCCACTTTTTTTCTAGCCGGGATATTGTTACTTTTGCACTTCTTCTGTGGAGACTTACACTGATAGACAAGAGGAATTCCTGGTAAACAGGAGGGTGCAGCAGCTGGCTACAGCAGAGGCTTAAAAGTTGGCAAAAAGTCAAACCTCTTTTTTGTAGAAGTGACCTTGGCTATCAAGACTAACACAAACTCTGGAGAATCAACAGTGTTCAAGGAATTGTGGCACCTTGTGTACAGAAACATAGAGCCAGGAAAAGGTTTTCTGATGGTACCAGAGACAGCAACAGCTTGCAGGTATGTGGAAAGGGCTCTGGAGTTGGATGCCAGTGACAACTAATTGCCTTGTAGAAATAAAAAGAGACAGCTAAAGGTGCATAGGATCTTCAAAAAACACCTGAAGTCTTAAAAAAGATTGTCTTCAATTTAAGAATCTGGCCAGCTTGTTTCCTTGAATTATTTCTTCTGCTATCACTTTGAGAAAAACAAGAATGACTCAATCTCCTAGCGTCTTACATGTGTCTTAGTCATTGTGAATCGCAAAAAAGTTACAGTCTGGTTCTCATGTTGAATTGAAACACTTCCTGAGAGAATGGGCATACTTGATGCAATGCTGAGTCACTCTCAGCTGCTCACCATTATTAGGTATTCAGCATTGCTAAATTGATACAATTAATTTTCTTGAAGTCCCATAAAAGTCTCTTTATCCTCCTGACAGTATTTTTCTTTTTCTTTTTATTATAGTAGTCAATGTGCTGCTAAAACAAAGACAAGCCAGCTTTTTCTCTTGCTTTTATATTTGAATCTCACAGAGCAATTTTTTTACTCTCATTTTTGTTCGTTTATTTGTGAATCACTGCATCTTTCAGAACATGAATCTGTATAACATCATGCTCTTAGGTATAAAGCGAAAGGAAAAAAAGCCCTCAGCCATCTCCCGAGAAAGTCACAGAAAAAGAATCACTGGAGAGGCCGACCTACATACCACACAGTGTCCCTTAAAAAAAACCCCAGAGTTTGAATACTTTCCCTGAATTACTGAAGTAGATATTACCATTGAAGACAAGACACACAGAAATAGTCCAGAATGCTTTTCATTTAATATTTTGTTCCTCACTTCACTTGACCAGTACCAAGTGTTCAAAAGTTATTACTTACTCCCCACCATTTGAACACAACTACCTTTTCTTTTTTGATACCCATCTCATATGATTTTTGGGCATGGGTGATTTCAAGATATAAAAGAACAGTTTAACAAAAGCTGAATCTGAAAATGGCTCCTAACCTATCCCTCTGGAGAAAAGCACAGTGACTGCAGGTGTTCTTCTCTCCAGCCAGAGGAACTGGATAAGGCATGCACCTTGATCCTGGAGTTAAAGATTCATAGATTCATAGATTTCTAGGTTGGAAAAGACCTCAGAGATCATCGAGTCCAACCGTCCCTAATCCCCATTAAACCATATCGCTAAGCAGATCATCCACCCTATTCTTAAAAGCATCCAGGGATGGGGACTCAACCACCTCCCTGGGCAGCCTATTCCAGTGGCTGACAACCCTTTCAGAGAAGAAATACTTCCTAACATCCAACCTGAATCTCCCCTGACTAAGCTTATGCCCATTTCCTCTTGTTCTATCTCCCATCACTAATGTAAAGAGCCCTTCCCCTAACTCCCCACCATCTTTTCTCAAGTATTTATAGGCCGTAATCAGGTCTCCCCTCAGCCTCCTCTTCTCCAGGCTAAACAGCCCCAACTCCCTCAGCCGCTCCTCATAAGTTTTATTTTCCAGCCCCTTGACCAGTTTAGTTGCCCTTCTTTGGACTCGCTCCAGGAGCTCAATATCTCTCTTAAAGCGAGGGGCCCAAAACTGGACACAATATTCCAGGTGCGGCCTCACCAGTGCCGAGTACAGGGGCAGGATCACCTCCCTGCTCCTGCTGGTCACACTATTCTTGATACATGCCAGTATCCCATTGGCCTTTTTGGCCACCTGGGCACACTGCTGGCTCATATCAAGCCGGTAGTCAACCAACACCCCCAGGTCCTTTTCCGCCAGGCAGCTCTCCAGCCACTCCTCCCCAAGCCTATAGCGATGCTTGGGGTTTTTATACCGTGACTCTGTCTGATAAAAGGAGAAGGCAGGTTTCAGAAAGGAACTCTGGTGCTGGCTTGTTAGATCTGCCTTAGCTTGTCTCAACTGCCAGTCTGATTTACCGGGAGAGACAATTTTAGGGGAGGCAGATCCCAAAATGTGTCTGGCCTTGTGGGCTAAATCAGCAAGCAACGAGCCCTGTACGTGACTAGCACCATGTAGGGATCCCAGTTGTTAAGGATCTACTGGAGGAGGTTTCTTGAGGGAGCAGGTATTATACTTTGCACTCCCTGAACAATCTTTCCACCCCTCCTTCCTGTAAAGTATGATATTGTATTTCAAACTGAAGGCAAACAACTCCCCTTCTTCTCCCTCTGAGAAACAATTCCTGTTAAACCATGGAAAACTATTGTGAAGTCTTTACCAGGGTAAAAAATTTACACTCTCTCCTGGTCCATTTCATGTGAATGAAAAAAACATTCCTGTACTTTGGGAGCTGCTAAGGGCAAAAAATCAAGAGACTTTCCAGATTTTAAGCCCCCTAGCAGAAAACAGTAATTTATTTTCCAAAAGAGAAAGGAACGTTATCTTTGCTCACTTTAAAAGCACCTCTTCTCCAGAAACGTCACCTTCCTTTCCTCTATCAGCTCATTCACTTTCCTCAGTGTGTTTCCTTGACCTCCCCTTCTGTGGCTTGAACACTGCAAATTTCAAGGTCCAGGCTAAAATAAAGATTGGATTTATGAGACCATGACTGATGAACTAGAAATTCCGTCTTTCTTATGGATAGTGCAGAATTTGCTTGTAAGAGTCATCATCTGTGTAGAAGGTTGAGTCAACACAGACAGTGAGTGTCAGTGGTTCCAAGAAACGGGGTAACGTGTATTGCAAAAGAGATCCCAGAAAGAATGGTGATTTTCTTATATGTAGACTGTCACAGTCTGTTCAGCCCAGCAAAAAAGCAAGTGGCATGACAGCATCAATCTTTTTTCCTAGAGTTCTCCCTGACACCTTTCATCTAATACTGTGGCGAGAGCAGCTTAAATATTGTCACAGCACTCGTTTTTGTGAGACTTCCCCCATGTCAGATCATAGGTTGCAGAAAGAGAGCCCTTGAGAGCTCCTCTTGATTCACTTTGGAAGATACACAGGAGTGGACTTCAATATAAATAATCTGAATTGAATAATCTGAATTGAAAAGAGCCTCAGACTCATCACTTCCCCCAGTGTAAGATTCTAGGTAGTTATTACTGTGCTTTCCTATTTATTTTATTAGAAAAAAAATGCTAACAATGTGAGTAGTTTAGAAAGCTTTTTAGAACAAGTTTTGGACAGCAGAGGCATTTAAATACTTTTAATGAGAGATTTGCCTTAAGCATATAAAATTAACTGAATTGAAGTTAATTAGATCATCAGAATGTTCTAATATTTTTATATTTTAGGGATGGATTTGAAGCTCAGTAACTGTGAGGCTGCAGCTCTCTTAGGAAAACTGGTGAGGTCTGTAAACTTTTAGACATATCCGTGCTGCAAAAAAAAAAAAAAAAAAAGAACCTAATCTCTTGATTTTCTTCTTCTCTGTTGTCTGTGGGACATTTGGTGATTTTTTCCTCCTAAGGAAGGCTACCACTTTTGTAGAAGACTGCAACAGATTTATGATACATATACACACTCAGTAGTAACCAAAGGGAGAATTTCAGTAGCCATATTTGTGGCCTAAGTTTACTTTAGGCAGGAGGGATATTTACAACTGAAACTCTCACAGCACTATGATTTGTCTGTATGAGATAGTAGATGCCCACACAAAAGTATATAAAAACCCAACAAACCCCACTACAATTCCAAGTTTCATGTGAGCTGGACCCTCAGCTGATGTCAATGTGCACACTCTCATTTATGGCAAAAGATCTTTAATATATGTTGATTTTTTAATAGTTAATTAAAATAATTACAGTTCAAATTTCCACTTTCCGGAGCCTCATTTTATTATATTGAATAACAATTGCAAGTTCAACTATACCAGTGTTACATCCCAAACGAGCACTTTGGTGCCATTTTGTAGAAGGCAATATTCCCCCTGCTTCTTTGCTGGAAGTTTTGCATGCATGAGGTATTATCTTGCTTAATGAGAGACATCCTGGGCAAAGCTCAATAAATCTTCCTCTTTTTGCTGGTTCTGCTTTGGGAAATGACACAGTTGGTGCTTTGCTGCTAAAACTTCACATTAAAAAGAGAAAAAAAATCAATTTCCACACTTAATTGGTGGACTGCTGAAGGACTTTGTTTCATAGCTGTGCTGACACCTTGAGGGTAACCAAAGTCACTTGCTTTATGTTTGAAAGCCTAGATAACTAACTCATATTCATCTTCTGTCTGTTTATCAAAAGAAAAAAATTTCATCATCAGAAGCACGAAATGCTAGATGGAGACTCAAATTGTCCTCTGTGTTGAGGTGCTGATTTTTAGTCATACCAAGGGCAAGCTTGGAAAGCTATTTGCATTCTCCTAAAAGCAGGCAATGGAGGGAGGAGGGCCACTCCTCATTCCTCATCTGACGCAGAAAATCTGGATTCAGTTTCTTGCTCTGCCATGACCTCAAAACCTCAGTGATACTAGAATGATTTTTTTTTCTGAGAATTAAGAAGCCTCCAAACCATTTGCTTCTGCGAATGTAAATGTCTTCTCTTGATCTCGCCTGTTCTAACATAAATTCACAGTAAAAATCTATTCTGATATGCATTTTAGAAGTTTTTTTATATAAACACTGTAGATGTGCAAAATGACATTGCTTTGTGGATCGAGTCTTTCTAGCAACTAGACAAGAACATGGGGTCCTATATGCTTTTATAATTTTGCCAAGTCTGTGTGAAGGACAGGCAGAATTGCAGGCTCTGTGCTATATGTGGAACAGGAATTGTTCTCCATCTATTACCTCAAAAGGAGAAGAGGAGAATGGAGAGCAGCGGGATGAGGCCTCAGCACCAGTCTTTCTTGGCTGCCTGTAGGAAGGGAAATGTGCTGCAACATTTCTGTACAGAACTTGTGCTCCTTCTCTCCTAAAGGAGAAATTGTAGGTTTCTCCTGGGTTGATAAGATGCCTGTTGCCTCATTGAAGGTCCATGCCTGCAAGATACAATGTAGTCCTCTAGCTACTTTTGAAAAGGATATGTGAATATCTAGATAGAATGAGGTTTTTTTGCATGCATATGAATGCAATTCATATGCAATATATATGGTGTGTACATACCAATACGTGTTTATACCACTGTGGATTCTAACTGCAAAAGACCGGGATTTTCTTTTCATTATATCTGGACATGTTGATTTGCAATAAGGTACATCTGAAGTCTCATTCCAATCATCATTTACTGGTATCCACAGTTTGTCTTGCTGATTAGAACAAATCTGTTAGACGTTTTAGACCCTCAGGAGTCTGGAGGTGACAAACTCTTGTACTGACTCTGGAGAGTGCTGTTGGCTCTGGAGCACTGCATAAACCAGGGCTAGCCAGCCCAGCTGGGACATGCAAGGTGATGGGGTAATCTTGTTCATTGAGGTAACCAGTGATGAACATTTAATTGACCATGAAGACTGACCTTTTTTTCTCCATATTACCACTCTGTACTCTGAGTGCTGTACCTTCCTATGATAACATTGCCACACTATGCTTGGGATAGACAAGCTCATGTTGGAGTGACCTACCTGGAGACTGTAACAAGAGAAACGTGACTGTTTGAAAGTACAACTATACCTCTGGTTTACCATAATGTTATAACCCTCGCCTTTCTTCAGGCTCAGGCGTCCACCAGCCCTGCACTGCAGTACATTTTTTTTGGTTTTGCTTTTGCTAAAAAGAACATAATGATCAGAATGAAAGCAATACATCAAAACTCACTCAAAATTAAATATTGTTCTCCTTTATCACATTCAGATGTTTCAGTGAAACAATGCCTTTCTGACATTTTTGGAAATCTTTGGCTGGAGCCATCACTAGAATGACATATCATTTGCTGTTGTGTCAGACCTGCAAGCTGTTGCAGAAGTTAAATTCTGTTTTGGCCCTTAGGGAGCTTTAACATATCTGCGTTAGACAAGAACACACTGTGACACAGTTTCAGTGTGTTTGCCCACTGACATGTTTTCAGGGACTAAATGACAAGTGAAAAGACCATCTAGTTTTGAGGCTGTTTCTCTGGCATTATGTGTATCATATATATCAGAGTGTGTGATAGTTTGATGTGTGGGGGGGGTGTTCTGGTGGCAGGGGAGGGGATTTGCTCCCTGTGCCACCAGATCTGAGTCCCATCCCCCCGGGGGAGGTTGAGCCAAGGCGGCGCCTCTGCGAATTGCCCTATTTAAGTTGGGACAAAGGGGCGGGAAAGGGCTTTTTGCTCAGGAGCGAGGAGAGAGCAGGAGGGCGCTGCCCTCGCTCCCGGCTCCCGGCCGGGCGGCTGCCCAGGCCCGGGCCGGCGCCATGTGCTCAAGATGGCGCCGGGGAGCCACATGGGGGACTCGGTAAGCGCCCCACTCCCGGGGTGCCCACCGGGCCGAGCTTCCCCTAAAGAGGATTAATATCTAAGAGAAGAGAACCACAACGACCGGGTCAGCAAAGTTGGAGCAGGAGGAGGTGTACTGGAGCTGAGGCTTCCCTTGCAAATCGGTGTGAGATGGCAGGCGGCCCCCCTGCAGCCAGGGTGTACTCGGCGGAGCAGCGACCCACTCGTGGCCTGTGGAGAAACCCACGTCGGGAAGGAGATGCCTGAGCCCAGGAGAGGTCGTGGAGCAGGGGTTGCGCGACCAGGTACTGTTGATAATGGGGCATGGAATGCACGACGAGGTCGTGGAGGCATCTGGAGACCGTGGGACGACCCACGCCGACGCGAGTGGCAGCAGCTCCCTAAGAGGCCGAGACTGGTAAAGCCCGAACTGGTGCGATCCATGGGGAGGATTGCAATCCTGCGGGCAGGACTCATACTGGAAAAGTTTGGGGACTTTTTCTTTGTGAGTAGGGGATCCACCGAAGCAAGGGAAAAATGGTGTAAAGACTCCTCCTCCTTTAAGAAAGGAGCGGCAGTGAACAACATGGATGAACTGACCTGTACTCCCCCATTCCCTGTCTCCCTGCGCCGCTGGGGGGAAGGCAGAGCCAGGAACGAAAGGAAAATAGGGGGTGGGGAGGTGTTGTTTTAAGATCGGGCCTTGTTTTCTCTTTCTCCTCTCAAGTAACCGGTTTTGTTCCCTTTTGTCTTTTGTTTAGTAACTGTTAATAAATTCTTTTGTTTTATTAAGAGAGCCTGAGTCATGTTTTGCCCGAGACCATGGTTGGTGGGTGCTCCCTTTCGGTTCTTGTCTCGACCCTCAGTCCAAAAAAAAAAACCACGACAGAGTGCTTTTGCAGATTCAATAAAACTCCATCTAGCATGCCATTCCTCAGCGATCAATGCTCATTCCTAACGCATCTGCTTGGATTTGGCTTTAATCCTTCTCTACTTTATCCGTATACATCGATATTTCAGAAAATTAAGTGTCGACTAGTCTCTTACTCTAGCATGTTTGCAGAATTGACTTGATAATCTGAAACTTTTAGGAAAAATCAACAGTGAAATAAAATAGCATAGATATATTTAGATCTGACAAATACACAGTGACCAACTGTGCCTGTCGGCATAGCCATGTCATTTTATACCTTAGGTTTCCTAGCGTCCGTTTAAAAAAACAACTACATTTTAATGAAAGAAAACTTCCTAAGAAAAATAGTCAAAAATATTAAATTGCAGCAGTCTATATTTTTAATTCTGTATTTGTAACATTGCAATGATAGACTAAAGCAGTTACTATCCATGGAAGGTTAAGAAGAATAAGCATTCTGTAATGATGTAAACATATTTTTATTAACTGAAATTTAGAATCATATTTGGCTTTTTGATCTGAAAGCTTTGATTTATCTCTGGTGTTGGAAAATCCAGTAAATTCTTATAATGAAGACATTGGTAATAAATATTATAAACCACTAAGTTATCATGATGGTAAATTTAGAAAGTGTACAACGCTGCGTTAGTTGTTGTCCAAAGTGAGACACCATTGTCTCTTGAAGGTGACAACCAGTTGAAAAAGCAAATGAATCACAGGGAAAGACATTTTCTGAGATGACTGATATAGTCACAGTCTAAATCTTTAGCGTAAAGTAGTTCAAATGCCAATTTTTCACATTTTATAATAGTTCTGTGACAAATTCTTTTCCCTAATCTGTATAATCTGAGAAGATGGTTGTCCAAAGTTTAGCTATCTCAAAAGAGTTCACGGTCAGCTAAAACGGCAATTTAAACAATTTATAATCACTGATGACTTAGCATGGATTCACACTTGTGTTCCAGAGATAAAATGATCTCTGTGCCATTCACAGCACTGTGAACCATCCCACTTCTAGTGAGAACAAGCTGAAAGAGTGGACAAACATATACCTGTCAGAAGAAATGCATGCTGCAGCAACTGGTATGTTTCTGAGGTTATCTGAAGACCATACAGGATAAGCAGCTTTATCAGAGCTACAACCTGCTTGTTAAAAGGGTATAGACCTGTTGAATTGCTGCTAGTACTTAGGACAGATAGAGCTCCTGCAATTCAAAGTGTTGCAAACCTTTTGAACCAATTTCTGGGCTCACAGTATTTGGAGAGCTAACGCAAATCTATGAACTTTTCCCTCTATAGCACATAAAGGCTTTTTAAATTTTTTTTTCTCCATTTCCCACTAAATACTTTTTAAATTTTCCTTAAGTGCAGCCTGTGTTTTATATTAGGACATGGTGATCCCTCTAAATGCTGTGCTGGCAAAGCGAATGTGCTCTTACCTCTAGAGCATATATCTGGCTATTCACTACTTTCCCCTTCTCCTTTATGCTTGTGAGAGGGAATTTCTTGGGAAATTTAAGAGTTATCTCATTCTCCATTCACTCAGTATGAAACACTAGCTATGAATATTTCTCCAGTGAGCATCTAAAGTTATGAACTATGTTCTTCTTTTCTGCAGATGCACTCCAACGTCACAGAAAGAGCAAGAACCGTTATCCCAGAATATTTGCAGCTTCTCTTAACCAGTTCTGTGGGATTCTTCTTCTTTTTATTTCTCATTCTCTTTTAGGGTTCAGCTGAGGTTGGAATGATTAAAACATTAATGCTTCAGACCCCTCCAACACGGTAGAGTCAATGTTAAACAGTAGAGCCTTAAAAAATATATTAGTTAGATAGGCTTTTAAGGCTAAATTAAAGTTTCTATATACATAACAATGTTAAAATACCTTAATAAAATAAAGAGTCAGAGGATTATCACCAGTAAGAGATATAGTTGGAATGTGGCAGGCAGCTTCAAGGTATCTCCTTTTACATTATTTCAGCCTTCATATTGATGCTGTTCTGCCTCTTTGTGCTATCACAATAAACCTAATCTCTCTGCTGATTTGTGATAACAAGGAGAGGAATAAGAGCTAAGAAATAATAAAAAGAAAAAATAGTGGATACTCTCATTTAGTCTATTTTTGGGTTTGGTTGTTATTGCTTTTGATTTCTTTCTCATAAAGCTTTTTATAATTTTTTGCTTTTCTGAAAATTACCTCTCCAAAATGTTTAACTCACCACAAATCTTGCTTTTGAAAGTTCCCCTTAAAAAGTTCTGAGGCCTCCCATTCACATGGAGCCTTTAGAATGGGAAGGGCTGGCATCTTGGTGAAGCACAGTGCCTCCGTCCTGCGATGGGACCCTGATGTACCGCCCCGACTCAGAACATCTGTCTGGTGTGACTGACCCCTTCTTTTCCGTGACTGAAATACATAGTTGTCTGAAATGATGTTGGGTCATCCCTGAAACCATGAAAAATATTCATTTCCGAGTAATTTTCCCTGCTCCATCAACAACAGACAGTAGCTATTCACAATAATGGAAAGTAATCAGGATTTCAAATTAATGGATTTCCCACCTCAAGGTGGACTTCTGCTTCTAGCCTTTCATAGAACTCCTTTTTATCATCAAGCTTCTGACTGCTCAATATAGCTGGTGTCTCAGATTGGATGCTGGCAGAGACCTATGAATTTTATTAATGATTGAATAACTAATGAGAAAATGCTGTAGACCTTGCAGATTTTTAAATTAATCACACTTACCTTAGAAGGCTTCTGCCCTCTTTTTCTGATTGCAGATAGAATTTACTTCAGCTGAGATATTTTTCTACTGATTTAATTTCTATGGGATATTTTTTCTGCTGCTCTGGAAATCAATTACTTGGGTGACATAATAGGCCCCCATTAATCTGTATGGAGCACAGTACAATCTGTTTCATTTCAAGCCAAGAAGGCTCAACTCAATTGATGTAAATTATAGAGTCACTCAGTTTGTTGCTATTTATAAAATTAGTCACCTGCAGCATCATCCTGGATGAAGTCCAGTGAATGAGACAATGTTGGAACAGTTGTATCAGCATTTAAAATATATAGGACATGGTGTTTCCCTTTTGCGTCTGGAAGTTGCACATCTCTTACTTTGAGGATGGGAAGTCCCTTTTCACTCACTCTGAACCAAATACAAAAAGACAATAAAAGCATTTTTAAAATGAGATATTCCCCTAGCAAAATTTTAAACCTCTCTGTTCCCCTCAGTTATTGAAAATTACAAAATTGCAATTAGAAACTTGGAAGATGAATATCAAGATTTTGCAGTCCTAAAGGATTAGAAGAAAAGCAATTCTACATTTGCTTTTGTCGTCTAAAATCTGTCTAACATATCATCCAAGTTATACAAAGCAAGAAAGAATATCTTCAGAAAGTGATTGGATTAATCTAGTATACGACTTCTATTTCCCCATAATAATAATGATTTATGTTCCTGTGTTGTTTTGTAAGCAAAAAAAGTTATGCCTTTCTCCCACCTAATTTTCTGTAGAGAAGATGAAAGATTTTGCTGTTTTCTATTACTCATGATGACTATTGCGTTAGTAGTTTTGTTTTTCTGAAGAGAATATACACGGTACTATCACGACGAGATCTGCTGTTGCATTAATAGTAACAAGCCAAAGTAAAGCTAGAATAATTCTCATTCAGTGACGTTAAATTTACATTCACATCCATGCAAATAGAATTTGTGCAATGTGCTTCTCATGTAACACAGAAATTATTTTCCTCTCAGTAGCTGTTTCACCTTTTAAGGCAGAAGAGGCTTTGTGCCACTAACAGATGACACGTTTACTGGGCATGAATCAGTTAAGCAGTGCCATGCTAAAGCTATTAGCACTAAGAAGGCTTGACAGCTGATTTAGTTCAAAGCAATGCAGCTTAAATGACAAGTGTGTATGTATGCACACTTTTTTTATACATATACATTTACATCTATAATTTAGAAACAGAATTATTTATAAACAGCTTACTGTAGCCTTGAACAATACAGAGCTGAAAAGTGAACTGATGATGCAGACATTGCTGGACTTGTTTTAATTAACTTATTTAATGCATGGGTGATTCTCAGTGTCAGAATGTGATTGTAAGGTTTTGGGATGTGTCCAGCTGATCCCTGGCACAAAAGCATTGATTCTCATTTGGCTTAGCGCTGCTACTCACTGTGAACAGGCAATACCTCCTGTCAAGAAAAAGGGGGTTCAGCTGGAGAAAGTTACTTTATAATTAATTTTTATTAAGTGACTTATCTCTTAAAAATCCTGGACGGAATGCTAACAGTCAGCAAGGGTTCCTGAAAGTCTGAAACATGGTGATGAACTGACACCATTTTGATTGTGGTGGACCCTAATTTATCTCATTGCTGATCTAGTTCAAGATCTTTTCTCCAATTGTGACTAGTGCCACTAGTTGGAATTGACTGATCGATGGAGTTTTGGTTCATGCTTGAGCCACAAAAAATAAAGGGGTTAAAAATTCAGGCAGATCAAGTCAAAGCAATATTCTCAGTGGAGCAAAGAAGCAACAAAGATCAAACAAGTATAATTAATTTTTATTTTGCATTTGCCTGAAATATTTCAGGAAACTCGAAATGCTGCACATTGTTTTCAGGTTATTTAGCCTTTTCAGATAAAGAATAAATACCATTTTAAAAATAAAATTTCAAAACAAAATGCTGAAATTGTTCTTTGGCAAATAATAGAAATAAGGAATTTCTGAAATAAGTATTTGCATTAAAAATTCTGACTAATTAAACAATGTTCTCTTCTAATAAACATGCATCCTATTGTGTATTAAAACTGCAAATCATTCCAAAGTAATTTTCGGAGTGCAAATTATGTGGATTTTTTTGTTTCCTTTTACTCATCTTTATAAATATTCCCAAAAGGTCAGGTACAGAATTATCTGATGGAGAGAGCTTTTTCTTCACTCACATTTTCCAGATATTGGTTTATCACTGGAAATATGATAAATATTCTTGTGCTTTGTTTCTTTCTCTTTTAAACCTTCAGGTTTTTAACTACTCATAGACACCTTCTGCTTTGAGCAGGAGATTGGACTAGAGACCTCCTGAGGTCCCTTCTGACCTGAACAGTGTTATGATCCTATTTGTATAATCAATACTTGTAAATATCTTTTTAAAGTTCTCTTTTTCTAGAGTATACCATCTTCTTCACTACTGAGGGAATAAGACAGAAATATTTCACCCATCCCAATAAATAGACTTCACAATGCAAATTCTTTACTTACATACAGAACATATCATATAGCAACAGAAATTCATTTACCAGTGTACCTGAACTCAGACATGTCAGGCTACTATGAGGAACAAGGAAGTTTTTCATTTTACTGGCCTGTTTACTCAACCTTAGGCTTATCCAGTAGGGACATCAATGTAATTTGAAGATTCACACACATGAGATAACAGCAACAATTCCAGTGAAGACCCACCAGCTTTTGCTGTGGGAACCATCGCTGCTTTCCTCAGCATCTCCCTAAAGTAGTTAGCAAAATCCATCTGCACTACTCGTATTAGTACAAGTGAGAGAGAGTGGAAGGGACATCTCATCAGTTTTGTACCACTTTTAGGAAGGAGGTGTCAGTTTGTCTCCATTGCCCAGAAAGAGCTTGCATAGTTACTGTAGCCCAGGCAACTAACTATTACGTTGCCAAACTTAGGCTGTGTGGGTCTCATCCTCTGTTAGGGATTGTGAAGATATTGTGAAGATAAAACTGGCAATCAGGAGTTTAAAGCTTTCATCGAACATTGCCAAAATCTTGGACCCTTAACACCCATAAAATATTTTTGTAAAATCTCCCTGATTAGGGCATTTTTGAGGCACTTACCTTAATCCAAGACGACAATCAAAATCTCTGTTCTAGAAGGGTCACAAACAGTGACCTCCATAGCTTTCCAGGTACCTTTATTTTTATTAGCATTTTCAAAATGTAACTGAGATGAAATGATAAAGTTGTAAATCCCCCTTAACCAAAGGAAGTAAAATGCTTTCAGGTTACCACAATTTAAATACTAGTGTGACAGACACCTAGTTTTACTGGTAAAAGCATATTTCTTTGCCTGCAAAGATGTTTAAGTGCATATTGGGACTTCTACTAAGAAGGGGAAAGTTAGTGCCTATTCATTAGAAGAGTGAAAAAAAAGGTAAGGATGAGGGAATTAGATGAATCGGTTTAACTTCAGTTCACAGAATAAATATGGAACAGTCTGCAGTGCCTAGAAAACAACAGGGAGAGGAGCAGAAGCCAACATAGATTTGCCAAGAACAAATGAAACTCAGTCTTTCAATGACCAGGTAACAGGTCTTGTGCGTAGATGAGAAGCAGAACTCCTCATGTATCCTTATTCAAGCAAGGTTTTTGACACAGTCTCAGCTGATATTCTCATACCCAAGCTAGGAAAAACACCGCCTTCATTCTGTGGGTACAAAACTGATTAGATAACCACACTATAGAGAAGTTAATAAAGTCTAATTACGTTCAGGGTTCTGTGGGGGGTCTGCCTTAGATCTGCTTCTGTTCAAGGTTTTCATTAGCAAAACAGATGGTGGAATAGTCAGAATGCTCATTAGTTTTGCATATGACACAGTGCTAGGAAGGACCCCAAATGTGTTGGAGGATAACAGTAAAAATAAAAACCTGGAAAAATGGACTGGAAACACAGGATGTAACTGCCCTGGTTTCAGCTGAGATACAGTTAATTTTCTTCCTAGTGGCTGGTATAGTTCTATATTTTGGATCTAGGATGAGAATAATGTTAACACACTGATGTTTTTGTTGTTGCTGAGCAGTGCTTGCACTAAGTCAAGGACTTTTCAGCTTCTCATACTGCCCTGCCAGTGACGAGGCTGGGGGTGCACAAGAAACTGGGAGGAGACACAGCCAGGACAACTGACCCAAACTGACTAAAGGAATATTCCATAACATATGACATCATGTTCAATAATAACACTGAGGGGAAGTTGGCCGGGGGGCGGCAGCTGCTGCTCAGGTACTAACTGAGCATCAACATTGCTAACCTCTTTAGAGCATTGGGATGGATCAAATTGGTTTGTGTTTTTGAGTCTGCTGGAAGGCCACAGCACAGTAGGTAAAATGAGGACTTTTTTTCTCATGTAAATTACTGTAAATCTGAATTTAACTTATCTAGCAAGCCAGTATTGGACATTAGTGATCATTTCAGCAAGGCTGAACACTTACATTTTAGCATATTTGCTTTTAGAAATTCTGCTTTTTTTAAATTGAGACAGAACTGAAGCTGAACGTCAAAACTTACCTCAGTAGCAGCAGCTGCTAGTTCTTGACTCTTCTCTTAGAAGTGTTTTTCCATAAGTATAGCTATTAGCATTGGTACATACCACTGTGTGCGGTCTATTGGGTTTTATATTTATTCTGATTGTGCAGCATCCAAATACGGTGGCCAAAGAAGAGGAATAATTAAAAAAATGTAATCATATGAACACTGGTGTTTATATCTATACGTAAATACAAAGATATCAGCTAAAAATTGATAAGAATTTTGTCCCCATTAGACTGAAATGTGCATAAGTGACTTTGATGACTAGAGGCATTTAGAGGCGTTATCATCCCACTCTGTTCTGTGACTACAGCATATATCTCCCTATAACAACCTTGTTCCATGTGGTCCAGGACTAATGAAACCATGGGCTTGTGTCATATAGTTGGTCACCTTTTTAATCAAATTAATACTAAAGTTGCAGTGGAAGCTCATGCTCTTTCACTCAGGTGAGGACCTTGACTGAAAATCAGGTTCTTGAGAACCTCATGGGGCATGCTGTCTGACTGGGGCTTTCCCAAAGTTGAGACATACAGAAAGTTTTCCTCGTTTGGGTACCCTCATGTCTAACACAAGGCAAACTCATGCTGCAGCCTTTCCCTCAGTGAGTTGTTATCTAAACTCCTCACTCAGTCAGGCTTTTTTTTTTCTGTCTTGAAACTCCCAGGGCACAGCGTACGGGTCAAGTACATATCAGAATGCATTAAGGACTTCCCTGTATTACTTACTGCAAACTTTCCAACACTACAACCGCCTGAGTTTGCTCCAAACTCTCCATACCACCCTGTCAAAATACACTCAACATCTCACTTCTGTTCCTGTACAGATTAACTTCAGTTCTCTCTCTTTTCCTCTATTCGTCATCATAATGTTCCTTTTTCCTTCCTGTATTCCCTACCTACATTTGTTTAGCCTGGAGGCTGGCCAGGAGGTGATATCTGCTCTGGCTAGCCCAGACCCATGTGACTGTGAAATGGTTAAGGCTGGTGCTTCCCCTGCCTGGGTAAATGCCTGGTGCTTTTTCACTAAGGATCTTCGACAACGCTGATTTAGCCCTGGGAGCTCTCCCGGGAGCTCTCCCAGGAGCTCTGTGCACTGACCGATAGTAGCCACAGCCTTCCTTTGCCAAGCTGGAAGATGTGGTCAGGGCTTGAGAAGTTTTTGGATGGGACTAGCAGATAGCCATCTATCCTGGTTTCAGCTGAGAAAGAGTTAGTTCATATTTTTAGCAGCTAGAAGAGCTCTGTGTTTTGGTTTTAGTCTGAGACTTACTCTAAGAAGAATGCTGATAGTGCACTGATGTTTATAGTTGGCACTGAGATATCAAGGACTTCTCGGCTTGCCGTGTTCTTGCCAGTGTGCAGGAGCACAACAGGATAGGGGGGAGCAGTGCTGGGACAGAGGGTCCACAACTCCCCTTGTGATTTGAACTTAAATTTAGGATTGAGGACTAAATTGGCCAATGAACTATTCCATATCATGCAACATAATGCCCAGTGTGAAAATGAGAGTCAGCCAGAAAAAAGGGCTTTTGCTCTTCCAGGGGCTTTCACTCTTGGCCTCTCGGAGTGCTCTCTCTCTCTCTTTTCGGGTTCTCTCACTCATCTGGGATTGCAGTGTCAGGACTTATCTGATTCAGGGTTGTTAGTTCGGGACAGTCTGGGCCTTGGTCACTGGGTGGTGAGCAATTACATTGTGCATTGCTTGTTTGTATATATTATTATCATTATATATATATATTCATATATTACTATTATTAGTATCAAATTGTTCTTATCTCAACCCATGGGTCTTATTCTCTTTTCCCGTTTAATTGCCTTCCCCATTCCTTGGGAGTGAGGGAGGGTGGACAAGTGGCTGTGTGGCATTTAGTTGCTGTCCAGCCTGAGCCACAACAGCAACCCACTCCTTCAGACTCATTGCAAATGAAATCTTTTGTTGGGGAAAACAGGCCCCCCAGCACCTCCCAGCTTCTTACATAAAATTTTAATCTGCTATCTGTAGAGCAGACAAAGAACCTGGTGGCAACCCTTCCTATTCCCCACACATGTCTGTATTTGCCATTTCTGTACTGCTGTACATCTTAACAAATAGGCAGTATGTCTGCTGGGTAGGACAAGGAGAAGTCTCCTTCACCTACCACAAACAGCGGAAAAGGAAATGTAGAAACAAAATCTGGAATTAAAGGAGACAGAAAAGATCACCTCCAAAATGATTAATTTTGATTAAATGGAAGCATCTAAAGGCTCATTACCAGTTTTACTGAATTTAAGACGAGTATTTTTATACAATGAGAACAAATCGGAGACCAAGTTACTTTGGTGGGATCTCAATTAAAAAAAAAGAAAACAACACAAAAATGTGTTTTATACATTGTTCACCTGATGTCTATTATCTAGTAAGTCATGAGCCTTTCATTTATAAAGAGAAATGTTCTTAGAAATCGAGACACAGAAAAATATTTTGTGTACAACTACTTTTGGAAGAAAAACACTCCTGACTAAAAACATACCCCAAGCGTTGTCTGAAAAATAAACTCACCCAAGGCAGCATAGTTTGCTTTAGCATTAGCTACTGAACTCTTTCAGTTTATCTCTCTTGGCACACAAACTAGAGATCATTGTACTATAGAAAAGGAAGGCGACAAAGTGCCTATTTTTTTATCTGCAAACTTCTGCCATCCTATTTGTGAGTGCTTCCTTGTCCTTTTTGCCACCCTGGATCCCATGAGCTTCTTTTTGTCAATGGGCGTGCAAGAGGCCATGGTGCTATGCTGTATGCGAGTATTATATTCGGTTCTTGCAAGGGATCAGTCACATGTGTGGAGCTCACAGTCACGGAGCACTAGTTCAGCATAAAATGTTCTGATGGAACGGACTTTAATATAATCTGAAGTCAAAAGAAATTTCTTGTAAATCCCTTGATCCCTGAAGCACAAATTGTCTCAAAATATCACTCAACCTTCACCCTAGAAGGTGAAAACAAATTCCCATGGTGTGTCATTTTTACATACAGAAGGCAATAATCTCAGTCCTAGCTTTCAAGCAAAGTAGTTCCAATGAAATCCAGATTGCATCAAGTGCTTTTCAATATGCATGTTAGAACTAAAAAAGGATCTTTGCCCAGATAATGCTGTGAACAAATAAAAAGTTGCCCAGTTTTAACCTTTTTCCCCCAGAAATTTATTGATGGGAACTATTCTAGATATCATTAATTATATACAATTAATAATTTAATACTTGGGCCTGAAATATTTGCATCTTTTGCCCCAGTGAGAAGGAAGATTTTGTTATTTCCTGCCAGGAGCTCTGTACATGAATTCAAGAACAAGCAGTTCATCCCATGACATTTCCTTATGCTCGAACAGACAAGGTGACACATAAAGCCCAGGGGCAAAGGGAAATCTGATAGCTATATAGCTGAACTGCAGTCGGAAGTGGTGAATTCCCTGGACCACAGGGAAAGCTTCCTGTTCTTTGTAGATGAGCCTATTATTGGAATACACTTGCCTGCAGTTAATCCTCAAAGTAATTAAATGGAAAGGAAGCAATTAAATCACTGAAAAGGAATTGCATCTGGTTCA
The DNA here is from genome assembly GCF_009769465.1 of Tauraco erythrolophus. Classification (NCBI taxonomy): domain Eukaryota; kingdom Metazoa; phylum Chordata; class Aves; order Musophagiformes; family Musophagidae; genus Tauraco; species Tauraco erythrolophus. The sequence goes on from NC_141468.1 coordinate 51,500,991, forward strand.
GAGGGAAAAATCCAGGCCTAGGAAGTATTTCAGTGATAGCTGGATGTACTCAGTGCAAACAGGTATCTTCCTGTTTGCACAGATAATTAACATTTATATGCTAAGAATATCTTGTGGTAATCAAATGAGGTTGAAAAACAGAAGTTCTCATTATTGTGGCCTATGAAGTACCAAGCAAAGAAATAGTGATATATATTTTTCCTATGGTGAGATAAAATTAAAAACCATGCCCCATACCCTCATCTTTCAGAAATTAGCCTGACATCTTGAAAGCTAATAAAGCGATGTGCATTTACATCTATTGAGAACCTAGCTCAGCATTTCAGTAAGCAGATCCCAGAGAAAGACGACCGCAAAAATGAAAGTGAGAGACAGGATTTGTACAAGTCTCCTAAGAGAAAGATTAGCCAAGTTCAGAAGAAGCTTGGAGCGAGTCTTTAAAATTGGCAGGGCTGTTCAAAGCAAGAGAGTACGTTTTAAAGATTGACAGAAATTTGGAAATAAATGCAGTTTTAAATGTGTTGAAAGCACTGATTGTTTTATACTTCTCTTTTATATTTGTTGGTTAAATTTACTAATTACTGCAACATAGCAAATATCACTGTATTTTTAAGACGCAGCTTTTATTCAGACTGTAACAAGGGATCCCATACATTGCTCCAGTCTATAGGATAATTGCCTGAAAGTCATCAGGAGGCTCTTGGAGAGATGTACTCACCAAAGCTCCAACCACCACTTTTGTATTTTCAGTGCTAGAAAACAGGTAGTTAAAAACCAACTATGTTAATTAAAAATCTGCTGTAGAGAATAGGGATTGGGTTGTAAGAGCATAAGGAGCCATAAGACCTTCTCTTCTGATTTTCCTTTTCTTGCTTATGTCTTACTCTTCCTTTGCCCTGTCCTCTGGCACACTCTGATGTTATATGAGATCTCACCATTTTCACCATTGCTGTCACCTAAGGAGCTGGAAGCTGGGCTGGCTGCAGGCTATAAGTGATGTCCTGATAATGAGTGAATGACTACAGGTAAGGTAGGATAAGCTGCCTGAGACATTAGCAGTGAATATTGGTAGGTGATGTTTGCTATGGCTGAACAAAAGGGAGTGATGTGAAAAAAAAAAGTTGACATGGTTAAAACAAGACTCAAAACTATACTTGTGGAAAAAGACTAGCAAAAAAGAAGCTGGTGGTAGTAACTAAGACCTGAGAGGATGATGGTATGGATAAGACTTGTAGATGTTTAATTGGACAAAAAAAGGTCACATCTGATAGGTGATCCAGTGGCAAAGATTCAACCTTTTTGCTCAGATAAAGATAAATCTGAGCTGAAAAATGTGTTTGGATTATTGATCTAAGTCACAAGCATTTGCTGCTGGGGCAGGGAGATGGGAGTGAGGGTTTGGGGAGAGAACAACGATACTGACTGACCTTTGGCAGCAAATGTTACTTACAACCCTCTTCATTACTTTCGAAGTATATCACTAGCTGGCAAGAAAAAAAATATCATTATGTTCTACACAGAAATACCAAACTTCATTTTTGATTGCATGTTAGTGTGCTTCTATTTTATTAGCCCAGATTCAAAACAGTCCCTTGCTGTAGCCAGATCTAGAACTTTACTTTTTATCTTCTGTCTTTACCTTCCTTCAGTCTCTCTCCTGCTCTCAGAGAATCAAATGCAAAATGTCAGCCAGGTACATTATCATTTCCTTCAAGATCAGCCCCCCAAGCTATACATCTTTACTGTAGTGCAGATAGTACTGTTCTTGCATGCTTAGTTCCCCATAAACTACTGTCTACCTGTGTCACACTTTTATATAAAGGAATGTTAATATTCACATTGCACAATGTGGAATTTATTCAAAGAGAACATACTAGTATGTTAGATAGTTTAATTGTGTGGTTCTCACTGTAAATGTTCATTTGCATTCTTAGACACTTGCTAATAGGACAAGTGCAATTGAAGTCTGAGTGATACTTCCAGAAATGTCCAATCTTTAGTGCTCACCTAAGAGTGAGTACCTAAGTGTCACAGGGTTGACACTTTTTGTGTTCAACATTGCAATGAACTGTTTCATTTTGTTTTCGATTCAAATCTTTGCAAACGGGGGTACGTCTGCTGGAAATCAAATTCCACAGCCCATGTTGGAAAGATTCTTTCTCAGCAGCATTAGGTTTCTTATATTTGAGGCAAGGACTAACTATGGGGTAGCCAGCTACCTTTGTATCAAGAATCTACTTTCAGCTGTCTCTGATCTTTGCCAAGCTGGAAGGTTTCAGAAAAATTTCTGTTTGTTCAGTAGAGACTACTGAGACTTTGATGAACAAGCCCCATTCCTCCCCCATGCCATCTGCAGCAACATGCTGGAAATCTACTGAACTGTCAGAAAATTATGCTCCCTGTGTAAATGCAGGTACTGCAGCTGCCTACCACAGCTCAGTGGAATGCTGGGCATAAGGAAGAAGAAAGAGAGAGGAAGAGAGGAAACCGCGGGACTCAGCTGTTAGAAATGACTTGGGAGTACGGAGAAGGAGGAATGGGACCAGAAATAGGAAATATAATTTAAGACTGCATCTCCGTTTATATACATGAAGAACTGAATTAAAGTTTATCAGAAACCCTTAATAGTATAATTTCTCAGTTCTGGGGTCCCTTTCTATACAAGCTTGATGACCTTTCAGGCTTAGTTCTGCTGCCCGTGCTTTGCCACTTGTTACTATATGCAATGCCCTGGACTGTCTAGAAGGAGTTGACAGATACAACATAGGACCTGCAGATTTGTGCAGTGCTAGAGCCAGGCAGGATACCCTGGAGTGTTTTACATAGTGTTAGACACCTCTGTAAGGCGTCCTTCAGTGCTTTTTTGGGGGGAGGTAATACATATTCCCAGAGTGCTAAAGTGCCGTTTGTGTTATTCAGAATCAACAAGCGAGGTTCACCCCTTGCACTGAAATCCATGTCTGTCTCTGCTGCTCCAGCTCGGCATTTCTAACCAATCCATCCTGGCATGGCTGAAGGAAGGCTGCAAACACCCATTAATTTTTTCTGCTGCAATGGATTCAAGGGAACTGTTGTCAAGTTGACAACAACTGAATACTACCTCAAGGTTATTTGAGTTTGTGGTGGGACTATCAGTTTGGACCCCAGCCACTTAGTTTGTTCTCTTTCCTAGACTTGTTCAGAAATAAGCCTTTTATATCTTCCTGAGAAAGGGAACAGACTGAGACTGTACCATAGTGAAGGTGTTTTACGAGTTTCCATGAAGTGCAGAATTCGTCAATCAAAATGTTTTCTGTGTATATTCTTGCATGTAGACCCCTTTTACCATCTGAATTTACCAGTCCCAAATTTGTGTCAAACTTACATGTTGATCATATTCTAGTTGTTTATTCATGCAATTTTTTATTTCCTTTTCAACTCTTTCAGACTCCCGCATCACCTCGAGTATGTTCACTCATACTGCAGCTGGACTGTTGCAAACAAACGTAACCAAAACAACTTCGAAGTATGTGACTGTTCTGCTAGGAGTGTTATACACTGTCCACAGGGATAAAAGGATAAGGTTTTATCTGGAACTCTAAAGGGCTAGCTAAAAGACTTGTGGTGAGGGAGAATACAGGACTCTTGGAAGATTTAAGTCAATTATTTCTCTGTTCCAGTTGTGCTAGTCTTAGGGCTGAAATTGCGGATAACAGCAGGTAGTCCTCAGTGGTGTTAAACTTCCTTTAGTTTGAAGTGCCGGCAATAAAAAGCTGATTTCATTTACATTTTTGGCCACTTTTAGCTTACTATACCTGAAGAATAATTTCCCAAAGGCGTGTAAAGAACAGTTATCTCTGCAGTATGCTATTCTGGCTACTGTGAAGAGGGAACAGGAACACATAAACTGCCAATTGGTTTGCTGTTGTTTTGATAACTGTGGAGTTTGTCTTACTTTATGGCAGGAGACTCTGTGGCCATGCTACCACTGTGATGTTCAGGGAAGGCAGAACTCTGGAATTGTTGAAAGTTGATTGCTTAGTCTCTTTGAGAGCAAATAAATAAAACAAAAATATCTTTAAAACTGCCTCAAAATTGTGGCAACGCTTAAGTAATAAAAGCTGAATTCATATATCGGTGACACTGCAAAATCCTCCTCTCTTCTCTCTGCATCCTGCAATGAATGAAATACCTTCAGCTTCAAAGCATGGAAAACTCATGATTCAAGCTTGTTTTTTTCCACAAGTGGTGCAGTTGCCAGGCAAGTAGGCTAAAGGTACAGGACTAGTGAGTACAAGAGTGAATGCATCAAGCAAGCAAAATCAGGCAAGCTGCAGTATTTCATGCCTTTATAAATCAGAATGTCTGCTCAGCCTTTGCCTTGTGCCATAGGGGAGGATATGATGCATAGCAACGAACAGATTACCTAATGAAGCTACAACATCTTTTTAATTAAGTTCTTTCTCTACCTATCAATCAATCATATTTTCTCTCCCTTTCCATGAATTTAAAATTTAAAAAAAAATGAGCTGTTCGGTGATGTCATTTGTACAAAAATTCAGCAGTGTTGCCACAGATAAAGCTAGGTAAGAATAAAGAGAGGTGCTGGTACACTATGTGCACCGTAACCCTACACAGGAAGAAGAGTAAGGCACAGCAGGGATACCTTCTGCTTGTTGGAGAAGGATACCAGGGAAAGATACAGTTGAAAAAAAAAAACAAAAATAATTCATACACATTTGTAAATTGAATAGTGTGCTAACCAAATATAGGAAAAAGATCCTCCATTCCCAGACTGTCTGGTAAAATGAGATGCCCCTTGTAGGGGTCTTTTAAGTCCAGGGCTGGTGTGACTGCACAAGTCACACCATGCAAAGTCAGGCCTGGTGATGACATAACCTGCCAGCTGAAGTGTACTTCCCTGAAGGAGCCCATGTCATCACTCGCTTCTCAAAACACTCCAGAGGCTTTCAAGGACTTCTGGAAACTGGATATAGCCAAGAGCAGCTGTTGTAACAGGTGTGGCGTTCAGCGATCCCTCAGGGTAAGATCGACAAGGGAGTGAAATCTCCATTAACTCTGACTCTTAGGGGCCAGATTGTGAATCTGTAATCCTCATATCCTTTTTTTTTTTTTTCATCTGTCACCTGTCTTTGGAGGTATTTAAAGCCCACCTGAACCTCAGACTTGGAGAGGTGGAGGAGGCTGGCTTGTCCTGCCAACACAAGCACTGAACCAGGACTTCCTTCTCCCTGGTGAAGGCTGCAAGCAGCTGGGGAACGGCTCCTGCTTCGGTGCTTGCCTGAGCAGATGTTTCACTGCGCCACACTCTGGAACAGCCTTGAGATGGGAGGTGTGTGGTCCAGCTTCTCTCGAGTGACCCTGAGTGAAGTAGACAGCCTCCTCTACCATGCAGCTTGATGGCCCTCAGACGAGAGGAGGGGGTCAATCTCAGTGTGAGAGCAGCAGTCACAGTGTGCCATCGTAGATGCAGAGCTACTGATGGAGGCATGCACAATACACACCTCCAGTCCAGTGCATCACACAGTGGAAGTATGATGCATTAACTGTGAAATATGTCTTTTGGTGATTCATGCTATAAATTAAAGGTTATCTTAATTCTTTTCAGTACAAAATGTACTTTAAAGAGTTATTCTCCTGGTATGAATCACCAAACCAGTCCTCCCTCGAGATTAGCAACAGAGACTACAACTGGTCAAGAAAAGGAATATAACTAAACTTCTCTACCTATTCTGAACTAGCGAATACATTCTGTTTAAGATAATATTTTCAAGGGAAACACATGTCCAAAAATTGAATTCAAGCTTCCCTAAATGCAGACTTTCAGGTTTACTGTCCAGCATGAAAAACTCGTTTGGCCAGGCGATTCTCGGCGTTGCCCCAGCCTGTGCTGGGGGTGGTGGGGGACTGGCTGCATGATGAGCAGCGAACTAAAGGAACCAAGGTCTCGGCCACCTTTCAGAGCCATTCCAGGGGACAGTGGGGAGTTGGAAGCCTTGGAAGTGCCACCGTCACAGGGAGAGGTCAGATGGGCAATTTGGGGAAAAAAACGGCGGGGCATATAACTGATGTCATCAACCTGGACTTGTGTAGTGTGTTTGACTCTGTCCCACACAACATCCTTATCTCTAAATTGGAGAAATTGGAGAGACAAGGATTTGATGAATGGACGGCTCAATGGATAAGGAATTGGCTGGATGGTCACACTCAAAGAGTTGCAGTCAATGGCTCAATGTCCGAGTGAAAACCAGTGATGAGTGGCGTTCCTCAGGGATCAATATTGGGACTGGCACTTTTTAACATCTTTGTTGGTTACATGGACAGTTGGACTGAGTGCATGCTCAGCAAGTTTGCTTATGACATCAAGATGTGTGATGTGGTTGACATGCTGGAGGGAAGGGATGCCATCCAGAGGGACTTGGACAGACTGGAGAGGTGGGCCTGTAGGAACCTAATGAAGTTCAACAAGGCCAAGTGCAAAGTCTTGCACATGAGTCGGGCAATCCCAAGTGCCAATACAGGTTGAGCAGAGAATGGATTGAAGAGCAGCCCTGAGGAGAAGGGCTTGGGGGTGTCAGTGGATGAGAAGCTCAACACAAGCCGGCAACATGCGCTTGCAGCCCAGAAAGCCAACCGTATCCTGGGCTGCATCAAAAGAAGCTTGGCCAGCAGTTTGAGGGAGGTGATTCTGCCCCTCTACTCTGCCCTTGTGAGACCCCACCTGGAGTACTGTGTTCAATTCTGGGACTTCCAACATAAGAAGGACATGGACAGAGGAGGCCCACAAAGATGATCCGAGGGCTGGAACACCTCTGCTATGAAGACAGGCTGAGAGAGTTGGGGCTGTTCAGCCTGGAGAAGAGAAGGCTCCGGGGTGATCTTCTAGCAGCCTTCCAGTACTTAAAGGGGGCCTACAGGAAAGCTGGAGAGGGTCTTTGTGCAAGGGCATGTAGTGATAAGACAAGGGATAATGGTTTTAAACTGAAAGAGGGTAGATTTAAATTAGATATAAGGAAGAACTTCTTCACTTTGAGGGTGGTGAGGTGCTGCAATGTATTGCCCAGAGAAGTTGTGGATACCTCATTCCTGGAAGCGTTCAAGGTCAGATTGGAAGAGGCTTTGAGCAATGTTATCTTGTGGAAGGTGTCTTTGCCCATGTCAGGGGGTTTGAACTAGATGCTCTTTAAGGTCCCTTCCAGCCCAAACCATTCTATGATCCACAACCTACAAGTCCCTGGCATCCAGCTGGGGCACTTGTGGAAGCAGGCAGGGAGAGGCAGAGAGTTGGATGAGTGGAGTAGATCTTCTAGGCTACCTTGTTTTGGTCCAATGCTTTGTCAGAAATGCATATTCTTGCAGAAAACTGAATATGCAGCTTTTTCCAAGGGAAATGTTTCAGCTAGTCTTTAATTTTTTGATTTTTAGATCCTGGAGACTTAGAGCCTTAAGAGCAGTGGTAGAAACTTTTGCTATAGAGGTATGATCTTTAGCCCATTCACAGCTTTAGCAGTGTGCTGTCCCTGAATGTTCAGATTAGGTTTGAGGTTCGGAGCATGGGGACAGAGTAAGACCTCTTGATTTGAACTTGAAGGAAAAGGACATGAACAGTAAGAGGAAGAACCACCCACACACCAAACTGAGTGTACATGGTATGGTTATGCACTGGAGATGTTTTTATCAGAAAGGTTTACTGAATCCAGCTGAACCAAACTAGCTACAGCCCATCTCTGCACAGTTCAACCCCTAGAGAAGGATTTGACTCTCACTGCTGCAGTGTGTTACACAACTGCACACTTATCAGTTGTTTGAGTAGCGATCAGCTGGAATTTATTCCTGGCTCAAGGTGAGGGGCTGGGCATGGGGAAGAAAATAATTTTAAAAGTAAGGATATCTATAACAATTTAGTCACCCCATAAGACACTGTCAGGAACTAGAAAAGATTACAAAGAGTTAAATGGAATCTGGAGATGGTCTGCACTTACAGGGAAGCCATGGACAAGATCTTCTCTGAGTTAATTTAAAAAGTTCTGATTTTCCCCAGCCTTTGTTTGTTGAAGTTCATAAGTTCAGTTGATGATAAGGAAAATGAATTCTGAGAGTTTTCGGGAGAAATGAGAGGAATAGGCAAAAGTTTAGGCCTGGGCAATGTTTTCTTAAAACATGCACAGATCGAAGTAGCCAAGCTCTATGGCTGTATAAGCATAAGAGAAGAAACAATGTGGTTTAGAAACAGTAACCACATACTTGTAGCATCTTTTAAAGAAAAAAAAAAAAGAAGCTAGACATAATTTAATAAAAATTTGCTAAAAATGCCAGATTTCAACTCTTTTCCTTTCTTCAATGTCCAAAACATTTGAGTTTTTATCAGACCACCAGAGTGAAAACATTCAGGATTTACAAACTGAGTTTCAGAATTTGCAATAGCCACAAGATTTTTATTCAGGGAAAGATTGAAGAGCTGATGAAAACTAAATTGCTGCCACTGAACCATAACTTAAAGCAAGAGGAAAGGAACTAAATATGAAATGTACCAGAAATAAATGACAAGTTTTTCTTCAGAGTTTATTGTTCCTTGTATTTGGGATACCACATACAAAATAGTGGTTATTACAAGCAGCTGCTATCTCTAACTGCCCTATTATTAGCACTTACTGCTCTCAAAAGTCTTAACTAATTTACATTTTTATCATAGAAGAACACTACTTTTCTTTCTCAAAGTGGATCTACTCCACTCTTTCTTTACCCGTCTTACTCTAAAGCTTTCTAAGCATATTTCTTAAATCAGTGTGGTATTTTTTACTGCTTTCTACTGAACTCCTGCCCACAAAAGTATTCTAAAAATGTTTTTCAAATTAAAAAATGTCTTCTAGATGAGTTTTACACAGAATCAGTATTTTCAGGACATAAGTATGCTTTTCAGATACTGCATTAAGTCCATCTCACCTAAAGATGAGAGAAACCAGATAGCTCTTTCTTACTATATAGAAGTGTCTAGGTGGGCAAATACTATCTTCAGTGTTATGACTTTAGATTTAAGACATCTTATATTTCAAATGAAATGCATCGAATTAGAGAAGAGAAACAAAAAACTTCTGAACAAAGTGAAAGAATAAGAAATAAAAGTAGCTTACTGTGTGCGTTCATTTTTTATGTGACTAGAAAAAGCTTTTCTGCATAACCATTTATTCTTGAATTGTTTATATTCATATTTATTTTTGCAGCCTTACTGACATGTGCTTGCTAGGATTGAGATCAGTATGCAAACCATAAAACCTGAAATGCTAAATTGTATTGCTCTCCAAAGCAAGTTAAGCTTCTATTGCACAGTATTGTGACTGTGAGGACATGTTGAGATGCTCATAACAACACACATCATAATGCTTAGATATACTGAGGGTAGGAGATGTAGATGAAGAATTGATTGACCCTCAGAGAAGAATTTATATTGCCTGGACTCCTTTAATACATGTGAGTGTGAGAATTTTCCCCATTTATCCTCTGTTCTGAAAAAAATTGATGTTCATGGAACTGACCAGCAGATGCTTCATTATTGTTAAAATACTGCCAGAACAGTAATGATAACATGTGGCTGCTACCTCTCTATATGATTTCTTGCTTTGCTTGATTTCTTCTTCTTTTGGGTTTAAAGTTGCTTCAAGCAAAGCAACAGAGCTGGCTTTTTCCACATATGTAAGATGAATATTGCTTTTATTATACTGTTGGTTTCATGAGGTTTATTCAAAATTCGTATAGTGATAAACACAGTTTTTCACTGCTGTTTCATTTTCATAACTTTATGTGTCCTTCATGAACAGCACGAAAGCTGTACTACACCCAGCCGTGTATTTTCATACATCCATTTCATGTAAAAGCATCATAATTTTACTGCACATGGTTTTTAGCTCGAATAGATAAAAGAATATTTTGGTGGTGTGAAAAAATATGAAAATATTAATTTCTTCCTTTTTTTCTTTGCAGAGCTATTATAGGTCCAAGTGAAAATCTATATATCATCATTTTGATGAGTGTTTTAATATTTTAACTAGTGAATTAAAACTATATAATTCTTTTAAGAAAACCTTATATTGTGAATATTTCTCCTAGATTTCTCTCAAATGCACAAACATGGCCCCTGCATCTTTGATTTTATTGTGCTATGGACATGCATACCTGTTGTGAAACACAAGCATATTTTCATGTTTTCAGAGAGGACTGGAATTTATATACAACCATCTGACAACATAATCATTCTCTTAGAAATCATCAGGTTAGAGCTTTGCTTTACATTTTCATTAGTATCCATTAAAAAAGCAGGATAGATTTCTTGGCAAGACTGAAGCAGCTCCATCATTGGAGATCTCTTACAACTTGCTAGACAAACATCTATTTCAAGCACCACAAACCAAATTAATCCTACTTTTGGACAGAATGATGAATTAGATAGCCCTTAGCACCACTTCCAATCCCATGATTAGATCATGATTCCTAAAAAAGAGCACATAATACGGTTTCTGGCACATGAGAATTCTCAATCAGGCAGTAGATTGACCCTATTGACCAGATGGTCACTTCTCAGCAAAATGGCAGGTGATGTGAAAAAGAAAAAAAAGTAAGGGCATTTGTAGGTGGATGTTGAATAAAACCTTATGGGCAATATGATGAAATTGCTTACAGAAATCTCTACCTGAAGGAAAAAAGTCGCTGGAATTGGTTAAAATTATGGGAAAGAGAGCTTATTTCCTGTTATACTTAATATTTTTTATTTACACTAGTGCCTTATATCACTTCCACAGACATGTTAGCTTCATCTCTGATAAATTATATTTGAGTTTGCTCTATAGGCAGTACTTCTGGCAGTTGCCAGACACAGAAAGTTGTAGAAATCAAAGTTATGTTCTTGTTCACTGTTCCAGTATAGAGTTCCTGAACCAGATCCTTGACTGGAGCATGGGGCTATTTATAACTTGATGCCTACTGGACTCCCAGTTGAGAATTCCTGCCTGGCTGCCAATCCATGGGTTACATTTTCCAGCCAGTCTCCACTGTGACTGAGACGTTTCCAGTCGTTCTGTCAGTTATGATGGGAATCAAATTACGCAAACATGGCAGAAAGACTGAGTGCAGTGGAGAGGAAGGTGGAAACATTGGCTGCGGAAGGAACAGGGTCTGTCCAGCTGGAGGGACTCATCAAAGGGAACTCAGGTTTAGCAATAGCTTTGGTTGAGGGGGTACATTTGTGAAGAATGATAAAACTCCATGATATGGTTAGAGCATAGTGCCTTCACCCTTCTTGGCCGGTGGGGAAAAAATCTCTGAACAAACCTACTTGCAACTCTTCACTCAGCAGAGGTATCCCCATTCACTACTGCTTGCCACCAAAGGCTTCTCTTGCATGAAGCCTACATTGGTATTTGACCAAGACAAAGAGAAAAGGAGACTCGGAAGTCCCACTTGTTCCTGCCTCTGAGTTTCCCTCTTGAGGTCCTCAAGAACCCTGAACTGACTGTCAAATACGAAAAAAAAAAAAAAGTAAAATTATTACACATGGGAATATTTTTCAGGTACTGTTATCTATGCTGAGGGTTAAGGAAAGGGAATGTGACAGAATAAAAGCAAAACAAAATGGAACAACTGTCCCACACTTGCAATTTAGTAATTAGAGTGCCTAGTCTTTAGGCACCCATCTCCTGAAAGGGTTTGGTACCTCACCTCCATGTGCAGTGTGTGCAGGAGGTTCTGAGCCTTGGCATGAAACCTTTCATTGGGACTGAAGGATGCCCTGGTCTACACAGCAGAGAAATAACAAGCTGTCAAGTGAATCTGAGATGTCACTGGTTTCCACATGGGTCACAGAAGCAAGGAGTGCTCTGTCCCCTTGGTAACCAGGACCTGTAACCTCCCTGGAGGGAGGGAGGGAAGCTGAGTGAGACTCATCTTCCATGGAAGGGAGTGCAGTGAAGGTGGCAGGGGAGCAGCTATTGCTGTGTAATAACATCATGACAGACCCTCATCTACTGGCCCCCTCCCCGTAACATGAAAGAACTGCAAGTCAACGATTTTTGATGCAGGAAGATTGCCTTTACCACAAGGCTAGAGAAAGGGAATGGCATTTTAGATCACTTCCACTGATATGCAATTATGTAATAGCAAATATCTGAGAGAAGATAGAAAAGAAAAAGAGAAAGAAAGTAGAGGAGTGAGTAGGGTCTCCAGCTGAACAGAGGGCACTGATCCCATCAGCACATCTTCTCAGGGCAGCTGGGACATCTAGGGAGGAAAAAGTGTGTCTCTCTCCTGTTTTCAGGTCCTAACTGCACTGAACTGTGGAAGGAGCATGGGATTGCACACATGGGTTTCCGGACTCTGCCCCGAGAGGCTAGAAGTTGGGTGCTACCCTTGTCCTCATCCACATCCAAGGCTGCGGAGATTTGGGTAGAACCTATCTTTCACGTAAAAACTTCACAGTCAGGTCACTCACTGAGGAAAGAGAAGTTTTCATTGCATTTTCTTAGATTCAAAATAATATTTGCCATCTCAGAAGAAAGTTTCCTGAACACTGAGGTGTGAAGAGAAAGAGACACCTGTCATGTCCTTATCTGAAACATACTGGTGAGTGAAACCAAATTCAAGGTTTATTGTGAGAAAAAGAGAAGATGAAGAGTGTCATGTAGAGCATGAATTGAGCACCCAGGTTCGGGTTTCAGTTTAGAAAAGTGATGTCCTGCTCTACAATCTTCTGCGCCAAAGAAAAATTTCTGTGTTTTACGCTAAAGAAAAACAGTCTCAGCATCAGAGACACCAAAATTTCAGATCTCCCCATCCTAAGAAACTGTCTTAACATTAGACTAGAACATTTTCCTTCTCCTACTGTTTTCTCTTCTTCTCCAGACTCCACAAATCCCTTCTATACAGTGGCACAGCTTGGATGGAGAGAAATGGAAGAGAGAAGATGGAGAGAAGCATCAGAGCCAAAGATTAATATTTTCGCTCTGCAGCAGACTGCGTTTCCACAGTTGAGCCATTATTCTCAGATCCAGCTTGCCTGGACCTGAAGACTGAATTGCAACACAGGTCCTTCTGCTGGGGTGAAAACCTCCTAGTGTGAGGCTGTTAAACAAAGGGACACTTGTTCTCCTGCATCTAGTGCAAGAAAGAGTGGCTCCCACTATTTCTTGGAAGGAGTTATTTCCCATTAGATTGTTTTAGGAACACTCCAACTGAGCCTCCCAGAATAGACCTCATGTTAAATAGTGAATATTAAGTAGAGGAAGCATGCTAAGCAGAGGAAGGCCAAGTTTCTGAACCTAAACAGGGCTTAGGCATGAGCTGCAGAGACCTGCCAAGCCTGAGGATGTATTAGACCTGCACAAATTTTATTCTCTTTCTCCTTCTCTTCTTAAAGTAGAGTTACATCGAGAAACATCTTTTAACTTCTTAAACATTTCCAAATGCTAGGAATCACTGTCTGGGCTTTTTTTGATCTGTTTTCATATACAACTACCTTCTATTGAACCTTTGGTTTTTATTCTGTCTTTGGTTTGTCTCTTGAATTCAGCTGAGACCCTGATTCCTGACTGCCTGCTCAGAAGGAAGGTGAGCCTTCAGCTTTGACTGCACTAAGCTCACCCTGGCCTGATTTTCCCCCAAAGGCCCTGGGTGAGGCCATACGTGAGTAGAGATTGTTAGGATTGCAATTATGGATGCAAGCGCCGAAGTCCTCCTTAAAGCTCCTACTCAGCTGCTGTAAGTTTGAAATCAATAAACTAAAGACAGGAGGTTCTGAGACAGATATGAAAAATGTGAGGTAAGGAGTTAAAATAAGTGTCTTATTGGTGGTTCGTTTTCATAAAGGGATAGGCATTCATTCATGCTGGAAGCCTTTGTACTGACAATGTGTGAAGTCTTTAATTAAAGTTGATTAAAATGGTAATTTTGAGCTCTGATAGTTTAGAATAACAATTTTTTTCTCTCCTCACTCAACGTCTGTAAACCTTTAAACTACTTCAGCGGACTGCAGCCTAAGTAATCCTGCTCCTATTTTTAGGGACATAAGCCCTGGCTTCAGCAGGGCCATGGCAGTTAGAATAAGAAGATTTTGCAAGTGTGGAGGATTAGCCTTTGCAGCAGTTGTATGACAAAGCAATATAGTCGCCACTGATAACACAGGAGGAAAAAATTTATCATTTATTACATATTCATATTTGCCTTTTTTTAACTCAGCAACCTGCCAAAATCTATGCAAAATTACTCTTTTTTTGGATTAACTCAGAGCTTTCAGTCCCACAAATGTTTCACCTCACCGCAGCACAGAATAGACAAGTACTGGATGCCAGCACTGTCCTGGAAATGAGAACACTAAGCATCACAGTTTGGGTCCTGTCTAATCCTCTGGTGTGGAGTTAACCTGCTGAGACCTAAAAGCTCCTCTCTTCCTGGGTACCGATCTTTGTAATCATGAGGAAAGCAGCTAATTAAGTACACAGTCGAACGGACATTTTATCATTCAGCTCTTGGATATCTCTACTAGCTTTACTCTTCCTCTAAAATCCGTGCTCCAGCTGAGCAAGTGAACTAGTGCCCTTAAATTTTATGACATCAATCCCCCACTGATGAACCTGCAAGATGACAAAGGAGAAAAATTACTGAAACAGCAAACCTGCAGAGGATAACACAGAAGTCTAAGAGGAAAACTTGTACTAAAGCAAAAAAACCCAACCCAGAACCTTCCCCTTCACCCCTTCAAAAACCCCAAACAGAAACCCCCCAAGCAGCCAAACTCAAAACTCTACTATAGCCCAGCTGGGTGAAACACACAGCATTTCAGAACCAGCATGGATAAAACGAGGTCAGAGACATGTAGTTATGTATTTTTGCTGAGTTGGGATAAATCTCCCCTTCCAGTTGCAGAAATTTTTGATGCAAAGTGATGACAACAGAGGCATCAGATAGTCTTGGTTACCTTCATTTAAATGTTTGTCTGGTCTTACTTACATCACCTTGAAGTTCGGTCTCTGTAGATTTTTCAGAGATCTCCTTTATTGACACAAACACTCACAGACGGGACATTTCAGACTCAGGCATAAGTGTTTACAGCTCCTAGGGGACACATCTCTCTTCCTCTTTATGTCACCTTATGGCATGAAGCAGCCATCAATTCAGACCATAGATTCGCTGAGAGAATACCCTGTTGCCCACATGCTGCAAGCTGCTGGAATGATTTTATGTCATTTGCCCCTCTTGTGGTGCCTTAGGTGGTGCCTTCTCTCAGGAAGCTGTTGTGTTCGGTGGGAAAATAGGGCAGTCTTAAAACCTTGAAGGCTTCTCTAAATTAAGGTAGCTGGTAGTGGGCAGATGCAACAGCCAAGCAGTGACTTCTAGAAAGGAAGTCCTGAGCGTCCTTCCTTTTCAAGGCCAGTGCTATCTGAAGAGTGGTATAAAAGCAAGACACAAAGTCAGTGTTACCTGATGCTATGTTTATTTCTATGGAGATTCTTATGCATTTTTCTGGATGAAGAGATACTTTGTGTTTTCAACACAACAAAAGTAGCAAACACAGGTGAATCTTCCTTAGTCAATCTAACTGGGACTTAGTATGAGCAATTTTGAACTTTAAGCTATTTCACTGGGTCTGGACATTAACAAAGATTTCATCCTCAGATACAGACCCGTGATCAGAGTTGCAAAGGCATCTTTGATGCTAAGAGATGTGCCTGGAGGGATTTGCAAAGCACCTAATGAATGTAAGCACCAAATTTCAATTGCTTTGCCAGAAATCCTAAAAGACAGAGATCTACTAGATGACACAAACGTCTAAAAATGAGTCAGGATATCACCTAAGTTTCAGGTGTCAGCCCTACCATCCCCTTAAAAGGGTCCTGAACTTTGACAGAGGAGTCTAAGGTTCTCTACAGACTTCATAGGAGACTTGGGTGTTTCTGTTTGCTTCACAGCAAGAAACCTGTGAGTGCCTAGAATTAACTCATCAAAGTTTCAAGAAAAAAGTCTGAAATACTGGTCATCCTTGTGGTTCGGGCCTCAGATTCAAACCTTCAGGGTGTTTTGATCAGTTCTGAATCCACAGACAAGCCTTTTTTTTTTTTTTTTTTTTTTCCTGAGAATACATTTATCCAGCCTTCCTTTTAAAGGAAGCATAGTTAGCTTTCAGAACTGTACCTGGTTACTTGGTTAAAAAACTCAGACACTCAGAGCCTTTTTCAGCTTCAGCTTCCTTCTCCCTAGACAACACCATGACCATCAGCCTAAGTGATATTTGGACAAGGCCATACTTGAAGCTACAGTGAAGCTAAGCTATTCTGTACCAATAAATATAGAGTAACACAAACCAAAAAGGAGGAGAACATGAAAATTTGGGTGCTGAAAATAAGATATTCAACTTGGAAAGCACATTTCTTGTGCCAGCTCTTGCAGTGAAGACTTTTCTAGCGTTTTTAGTCCATTAGCTAATAAGAGTGTGAGAAAATGAGAATTACTGCCCAAGAATCCCCTAAAACTCAAGTTTTTTGCTATGCAGCACCGGAAAGACAGCATATACCCAGGCTGTTCATCTTATCAGGATTATGCTAGTCTTTTGGATAGGTGGGTTGGACTCTGCTCAAGTTGCAGCGTCATCAGAATTTAGGGCTATGTTTCCCAACTGTTTTGTCACTGAAACAGTCTACTTCTGTTCCTTCAACTGTAGAGAAATGAATCCCTTCATTACTTTGGAAGTGTATTGAATACCTCTGCTGGAACAAGATCTTCAGTAGATGTGGGATGTGTGCTAGCCACTGGCGTACACACAATGGGCGTATGCAGAAGGCACAGGTAAATAAAGGAAATCTTAATTAGGAAGTATCCAATGAAGTTTAGATGCCTCAAAATTTAGGTGGCAGGAGGAGGGAGAAGATGCTGTCTTCTAATTTGGGATTGGAAGTTTCAATTCCTGTCGTTACTAAAGCCTTACTGGAGAGGCCTTGCAAATTTAACTTTAGAGTTCTTTTGCTCTCTGTATCCGAAATAAACAAGTAGAAGCTTTCTCTTTTCTTCTACCTTCACTAGCAACACTCTGAATGTTTCAGTTTGTCCTCTGTGGAGCCCCAAGGCTTCGCTTACAGTTGTAGCAGTCCAGTCTGACATGTTTGTAAACCTGAACATCAGCATGACACTGAAGCAGAACCCTGGTGATTTGGTGTAGCATAATTTCGATTTGGTTTAGATCTTATAAAAAATAAAATTAAGAAAAAATAATGTAGAGAAATTTCACATAATGTTACAGACCTTATTCTGGCATAATTCCATGCCCTCCAGAATATCCTTCCATTAAACCGATTGCAAAGCTAGAAAAATTATGCACTAGAAATTGAAAGGCAATGTGGGTTTATCACTTAATCTTCAATATTAGGTTGTGGGGTTCTTTTATTCCACGGGACACTTTAGTCGAATCTCTTCAGAGATGATATAATTTCTTTCCTGATTTTCCATTGAAGATTTGTCAGTGGAACAAATATTCATCATAGATCATTTTGACCTGAGGTCTCCTCATCAACTGTACACACATCAACCACACTCTGAAATACATTCGGCATCCTTTGAATCTGTCATGAATTTGCTAATCTTCAGCTCACACTCTATGTCACTCAGATGAAATATAAGCCTAGAGATTCTGCAAATGCTGAGCAGCATCTCTCTTTTTTATTATTTTTTCCTTGCAGGAGAGATTTATTTCATGCACAATCATTTAAATTTTTTTATCAGGATGAGTGAGGCATTTTGAATAAGATCAACACTGAGATGAACTTTCACCCAAACAGGAACCAAATTAATCTCAATGTTAAGAAAACAGTCTTTAGAAATACTAAATCTCTGTTTTGCAGAAATATGGCAATTTCTTAAGAAAACCAGAATGAGATATTTACAAAATCATTTATGTGACACACTCAGCTGATCTTTGGATTAGAATAGGCTTCTATTTTTTGAAGCTTCCTCATCACTGATTATATTGGTTCTGGCTTTTTAACAATGTGCATAAAAATAAATTTCTATAAATCTGGTTCATTGGTTTTGCTGCTCTTTTTCACACTATGGTTTATTATATTGCTACCTCTTAGCTAACCCCTGTTCTAGTGAGGTAAATCCCATGGGAGCATTTAAATCAAACTATGCATACATAATATGCAGCTGACATTTTATATGAAATGTTAACAGAAGCATCTGATTTTGCTTCTAGTGAAGGTGGTAGATGTAGAATCAGTCTTGAAATGAGTACCTATTCATGAATATTAGTTGCTGCACACACGTACCCTTACCTGGCAGATGTGCTAGGGACAGGCAAAACTGCTAAGAGCTATGAATATGAAAAAAAAGCATAATTTGTAGGAAGAATTAAAATTCCTGAATTGTAAGAAGAACTAATGGTCCCAGCTTCTCAGATTGTTTATGCTGGGATAAATGTAAATTGCTATGGTTAATAGTATATATGTTTGCTTCTAGGGATATCTTCCTATTGGAAATTACAATTTCAATGAAAGCAAAAGTGGTTAGATGAATGTACCAATTTCACTGACATCTGGGCAGGGGGAGGAGGGCTTTCATATAAAAAACATTTCATACAGTCAAAATATTCTCTTTACAGGTCTGTAATTTTTTGATTTTTCATTATGAAATGACTTCAAATTTTAAAAATGCATAGAATCAAAGAATCACAGAAAAAATCAGGTTGGAAAGAACTTAATCTAGTCTCCTCCTTGTTAATAGAGTAAACATTATACTCAGACCAGATTACAGTGTAAAAACTGTAGAAAAAAATCAAATTTGAGACAAAATATTGTGATTAATCATAAACTGAGGAAAAAGAATAAATGATACTTTCAAGACAACATGAAATTGTGTGCTTTCTTTCTGGTAGGTTATGATCCAATATTGAAAATATGAGTTTCTCAGGAAGCAGAAACTCTTTTATTACTCATTTATAACTTCAGGTGACAGCATCACGATGTACCAAAACCAACACAATAATACAAGAATCAGATTCAGTAACTGAAAACCTTATGTGTCTAAATTAGAGCTGGTCAAAGGGCCATACTGCTGTAAATATTGCGGTTGATTTACTCAGAGTGAATATTGACTTTCCATATAGACGAGAATAAGTTTATGTCCTAGAGGAATAACAATCTGACCTGCATGCTAAACTGAAACACAAATAATATGTCATTTCAGCATCAAATGGAAAAGTTTATTCCAAACAGTGAGGTTACCTGACCTCTCATCTTTGGATTCCTCTGCGACTCTGTAGCAGTACTTTAAGACAGAGCTGACATTCCAGATTCAGTATTCCTTGTTCCCCAAACGTGCTAAATCCCCTTCATTCATCCGATCCTCACAGTCCTGGCAAACTCCACCTCTCTCCTGTATCAGCTTCTTGCAATAAATCATAAATTAAAAATAAACCAAGGATCAACTATTGTCCTGAAACATATAAAATGAAACCAAACAAGCGTTTCCACGTCCCTCTTCCCTACATAGTTGATACTATAAGTTAGGAAAGGAATGTTGTCTTTAAAAATGAATCTTCAGGTATAAAAGGGGTGGATCTTATTTAAGCACCTAATACAATCCAGAGCACTTCTTTCTAGTGTTTTGACACTTTGATCAGACAAAATACTGCAGGTAACTTTGTACAGCATTTTAATGAAATTATGCTATGAAAAAACAATTCCTGTTGCTAGCATCAAAAAGAAGACAGAAAAGCTAAGAAAATGGAAGACAAAAACATATGTAAAGAGACAGAATAAAGAGGAATAATAATAAAAAAACTAATAAGAGTGAAAATGAATGGAGAAATACAGAAACCAAAATAAATGGCAGTGCAAGGAAATTAGAAGATTCAAAGATGAAAAATGCAGTGAGGCAGCAAATTGAGGAATCTAAAAAATAGAAAAGAAAAGGAAAGTAAATAAAAATGAATTAAAGAAATGTCTGTATAGTCACACTGCATAGAAATAAACAAAGTGTAATATCTAGGGAGATAAGGAAATAATGCAAGAATAAAAATATGAATGTAAATTGAAATGTGTGGGTTTGGAAGATGGGAACAGCAAACAAAGTCTGTAGTGTAAATTAATAATGAAAAGCAAGGGGGAAGCCAAGAATTTTGGAACAAAGTTCTTGACCAGTTTGAAAAATTTTCAGGATCACTGATTTTTAGGATTTTGGATTACAACTCACAAATATTTCCATGGTGGTTAAAGACCTCATCTTCTTCAGGTGCTCTCCATTCTTTTTTTCTTTTTGACTCTAGTGCTGGTGAGACTTGTTGGAAAGCATCTCCTGCCTGTCCTCTAACTGCTGCAATGTACAGCCTGCAGCACTGGGTCCAAAGTGCCTGGGCTGAGGTCAGGGCACATCCTCCGTATGGCTTTTTGAAGGTTTAGGTTAGTTTATCCACTGAAGCCCTGGCACCAACAGCTCTGTGGGACACACACCCTTGCAAAGAGTCTGGTCTGTGCAAGGTCTGCTGCATGAGGGAAGAGTAATGGAAACCTTCATTACAGTAATGTGGTGGATGCAGGGGATGCATGCTTGAGACTAATGCTGCATTGCCTCAACTCTGAAGCTCAACCTGTGCTAGGTATCTGAAGGATCCAGAGTCTTCTTCCTGCTGCCCACCTATGCAAAGAGCTTATGTAGTTTTTGCTGTTAAAGAAATACATTTCCTGATTTAGAAGCAACTCTATAGCCCATTATTGCTGGGTGTAGTGCTTTTCCAAGTTTGGAAGATTGCAAGAGTAGAGTGGGTGAGGGGCAATATGTATGACACTAACTGGTAGAGAAGGATCCAAGCAATGGAGGAATGAGTGTATATCTGTCGTGGTTTAACCTCGGGACACGAGGTCAGAAGGCAGATGTACTGGTCTTGGAGGACTGGCAGGGAGGGAAATCTAGGCAGCTGAAAAAAGACAGGACTTGGACAACAGCAAAAAGATCGTTTTCAACAGTACAGGGGGATACAGGGCAGAGGGAAGGGGATCAGATCTGTGCAGAGGAGAATCTGGTAACATTTCTGTTAGATGTTCATCCTTCTTCTTAAATATCCACAGTAACCTCTTAGGTGGCTTGTATCACTGTACTATGTATTTGAGTACCTCACAGTCTTTCATACAATTGTTTTTTAAACCTCTTGTAAAATAGAGAATAATTATTATGTCCCAAGAGGCTGAATAATTTGTTCAAGATCACTCAGAAACTCTGTAGCTGAGCAGAAAGCTAACAAGGAGGTATCCTAATCCTGCATCACAGACCACCAGGTTTTTTCATGTTACCCCATGCTTGCTCCCCTTATTCCTTTCACCCTCAAAAAAGGTTTCCACTTACTTCACCTAATCGCTGTTTTCCTTTTGCTTCCTCTGGCCTTGCTGTTTCATTTGTAGATGCCACATTGGTGCCTATTCCTCAGCAAAGGGGACTGCTGGGAAGGGAGATTAAGAAAATCATCTGAGAGCTGTGCAGAGGTGGTCAGTGAGGAAAGCTGGGCTACTATGCAGCCAGGGCAGACACTAGTAGTGAATCAGAAGCAGTGAACATGCATCACTGATATGTGTCAAAAATGCTTTGCTTATAAATAAGAAGAAACTAAGTGCCCCAAGGCTGCGTTGGCATTGTCTTGCTTTTGCAGAGGGATTGCTCATACCGTTCCAGAAAGTGCACATCGAAGCCTTCAGGCGCTCAGGAGTGCTACAGTCTGCACGTTAACACAGCCATAGCTTTTCTCTCCACACTGTGAGCCACGGCACCTGTAAAATACATACAACGACTTGCTGTGGTAGGAAGCAAAGTGCATGTCCACAGCAAAATGGGGTCACAGCAGTTAGCTTGCTGAGGCACAACTTATATTTATGTGAGTTGTCTTGAACAGCAAAGCTTCCACTCTCCCTGCGCAATGGTCAATCAGCTAGTCCGTCAGAACAGCAAGTCAAGGACCACTTTTCCCAACCAGTTCATGGGTCATCATTTAACTTGCCACAAGCTGCTCATCCCCTGGCTTCCTACCAACCTGGCTTCCACAGCTCTCCGCCTGCAGTGCAGCCTGCAGAGCTCAGCACCCACCGCGGCAAACTTCGTCACTCACCTGGCTCGTATTTTCAGCCGTCCCTAAAGGAAAGCCCATGTGATGCATAGTAGTGTCTGTGGTGTCTCGTGCCTTCACTAAGATCCCGCGAAGGAGGTGATCTTCTCAGCTCTGGCAGCAACCATGGATGTGTGGCTGTTGGAAAACCAGCCAGCACGAGGGTAGTAAGCTTCATCCTGCAAAAGGTCTTGTAGCTATATCCTCATTTCCTCTTATCATAGCCACAGTCCTGCAAAATTACTTCTGTGAATCCTTCTATCGCACAGCTACCTTTCTCTAAATGCATGCCCCTCAAATTGCAGTTTTCAGCTGGGGTCCACAGACCCAAAGGATGCTGAGGTGGAGGTAGCCTGAACTAACTCACCAAGAAAGGGTCTGTCACTCCAGCAGAGCCCTGTTAGAAGTTTTACAACTTCCGGACTACAGATTTAAGTGACAATTTCCATTTACAGTGAAGCAGTAGTATACATAGACTTCAAAAATGTAAGTTTTTGCATTTTTGTGAAGTTTTTGTGAAGTTTTGCAAAAGTTTTTGCAAGTTTTTTTAGCTTTATTTTTTTTTATTGGGTGGTTTATGGAGGTTTAATCTGATTCATACACTATATTTTGGGAGACTCCAGTTCTGCATGAATAGTATTTCTGGTCAAAGACTAGCAGGGTTTATTGAGAGAGTACACACATATATGTATGCATAAATGCATTAATCTTAGGATGAAAATTATTGAAAAACTACCCACAAAGAAATTATGACATACTGACATCTTGTTTTCTTATTCTACCCCAATAAAAACTGAATAAAATAGTCTATCAATTTCACAGCAGTGAAAGAGTTTGGTTTTGCTCAATGACAATTTTGTCCTATTGGTTACTAAAACAAGAAACCTAGCTACAGCATGTTTTACTTTACTACGTCGTTCTGTAGGTATGTAAAAACATTAGCTTGTGGGGTTTCCTGAAATCCAGGAGCAATGAAAAAGGAGCAATATAATTACCTTTAACCATATCAAAAGCTAAGGAAAAGAGTGTGAATGTGTTTTGATTAAACCAAACCACTCTACCAGCTTATGCCCTAAACAAGGCCATTTTAGCAAATTCTGTCAAATGAAACCCAAGTGGCATGAAGTGCCAAGGATTTTACTGCCAACTCCATAAATGCCGGCGGCATTATCCTCTTATTTTGCCACTGTAATAGAGGATCAATTGTAAGATGCTACAGAGGCTCAGCTACATAATCATTCATTATGGTTTCTGTATTAACCATAAAGAAAAAAAATTGGTAAAACCTTTCCTAGTTTGAAATGTCAAGTTAAGCCTGCACGAGGCCGACAATTGTATTGAAGATTCATTGCTGTTGGTGTGATTACCCATTGCTGTTGGTTGCAACAAGTACGGTGTCGTTACTGCTGGGAAAAAGTAAGGCAAAAGATTGTGGAATACAATAGCATGAAATGCTGTATGAAACTTTACAACAGTGTTGAAAGACATAGTTGTTCAGGAAAATGGAAATGTATACTATGCAGATAACATGAAAACAACATGAGTGTAAAACCTGGAAAAAAAAAATAGAATCTTCCAAAACTGGAGTACTGCCCTGATCCTACGTTTGATCCCTGAACATAATAGTCTGCATGATCTGAAGATACATCGATTTGGAGATGTGAGCCTGCTATAACCTATTTGTAAGCAACTGCAACAGGCATTACTTTACCTGCTAAAAACCCAAGGGAGTCCCCTTCGCTACCTAAACTGTCCTTTCTGTTAAGTTAAAGAAAGAAGGTAGAAAAGAAAAATCCTCAGATTCCTTGAGCACAATGAAGCAGAAATTGCGTCTTCTTATTAAGAACTCTGGTGTGAAAATAAGATTGGGGCTCTGAAGCAGAGGTAGCACAGCAGTGGGGAACTGGTGTTACCTAGCAAGGTAGTAGTTGTTCAGTTGCCTTTTTGCTAAGATAAGGCTTGCTTTTGGGCAGAAAGGGAGATTCAGACAAAGCCATAAATGAGCTCAGCTTTGTGATTTTTATTGCTGTGCTTGGGGTGAAAAGACATTTGTGGTCTAGCCTCTGGGGGATACACCAAGTTCCTTGTAAATATTAGGTCACCCATTAGTTTACAGCTTTACTTCTGCATTTTTCTGGGCAAAGATAAGTAAACCCAGGATCCTTCCTTTCGAAAATGTATTTTGCATGTACCTTTCATTACACAGCATTTCAACAAAAGAAATAGAGCTCGATGACTTGAGGCAATATGCTATTTACAGATAGTTTATTTTTAATTATCTTCTGCCTGTAATGCTCACTGTCAGACTACATCCTCTATACACTTACACAGACTGGTAGTGGCTGAAACAGAAATAAAATGGGTTGAGCTTTTTCTTAAACCTTTGGCTTTTTTTTAAGGCTTCCCACTGCAAATGGAGAACATGACATTACGAGTAAAAGGTTTTGCTATGGAAAGCTGTCATGGAATCATAACAAGTTTATCAGTGTTTGGAAACTTGTGTTTTCCACTGATGGCAATGGCTGCTTGTCTGGATTTCTCAGCTGAGCAGTCTCCGTTGTTATTTTTCCACCATAGCTAGTAGAGGATGATAGTGCTGTCTAAGCTACATGTCTCAGTGAAGCCTGATTGCCTTTTCAGGGCTGGCTAGTTTTGCTTTCTTAACATCTGGAGGGAGTGTTATATGATTCTGACTTTGGCATAAATCATATTTATTGCAATGTGCACATAGTAATTTGTATTTATGTACCAAAGTTTAGATTTTTGGTTATTGCACAAAATCCCAGACTGCATCATTAAACAGTTACACTATATTATTTATTAACCGGTTTTCTACTGACAGCAATTTTATTGTACATTCATAAGGAGGAGTTGTACTTCTGGCATATATATGTATTTGTTATAATAATCACAGAACGTTCCAGAAGGACTATTAAACTTGCATGTTTCCACAGTCTGTTTATGTAATGCTTATTATAAGCACAGCATATATCTATTTTTCAAGGAAGTTGCAATAAAATGTGCAAATTGTAATCCCTTTAAGGCAAGGACTTTTTATTCCAAGTGCATTGCCAGCAGCCAGCAATAAAAAAAAAGAAACAGAGTAAGATACGTATAGCACATTGTCACAAGACGCATCAGATGTGATCACTGCTACAAGTCTCCTTTCCCTAAAGGTATTTCTTCTTAGGCTGTCCTGAAGAAAGCAAGCCTTTTGAAGAGGTTTAGTAATTTTCTCTGCAGGGTCAGGAAATGTGCAAATTAGAGGTTGCAAAAAATATTTCACAGGCATACAGAGACTAAGACCTTGTACTTGTCTTTAAACAGCCAAAGAATCTCAAGTCTAGCAAGCAGGCTAGAGACACATCAAGTGATGAAATTGAATGTGAATGTAAAAGCTTTTCTCTGCTAAAAAAGAACACAGCCTTCAGATTAATATTAGCAAACCCTACTATGTCACATTGCTACAATCAGCATCTCTCTGGGAAATAAGAATACATTAGTTCAGGTCAATATCTGCACTACCATCAGAAAAAATTACCTAACTGTCTTTGTCTGGTAATGATAATGACATTGTTAGCCTCCAGGGAGTTGACGTCACACAACTAAGCAACTCAGGAAGGGCAGTGTGTATAAGTGAACCAGCAAAGACGTCCATGGGTATGGACTGATTCAGCTGATGGATGCTATACTAATGCTGCCATGCAAAAATCCAGATATGCCTCAAGCTGCACTTGATAAGAATTTAAGCAACTTGCAAAAGAGTGTTTTAGGCATATAAATTGTAGTAAGTGACCCATTGGAAAGGAAACATTTAAAGAATAGAACGGCATCTGAATCAAATCTACTATGCTCAATTCATGCTCAGATGTATACATGTGTATTTGCATTTGTGGTGGCCGGTATTATTTTCCACTGTAAAAAAATGGAAAACCTTTGCCTAATCTCTGTTGCTGTTGGTATCTATCTACTTACCTATGTGAAGTTGCTTACCTATGAGTACGCCCAAGTCTTCCCAGTACAGCTAGAAAAAGATAACTAAATATTAAAGCATGTGAGTAAGATTGACTGGGCTGTTTTGTTGGCGTTGAGGTAAAGGTGGCATGTGAAATCTTTTACCATTAAATAAAGAATGACTGTGCACTGTTTGCACACTCTGTCTATTTTATAAAGAAAGGAACAGCCAGTTTATCAGAGTGATTATGGGGGCTAGGGTAGGAGGACTTTTTTGATGTTTGTTCAAGGGTTTACATGAAGCTAATTCTGTCTGTATATTACATTTATTTAATTAAAAGAGAGGCTCAGTCAATATTGCTGTAGCAAAGCCAAGGCATGTCTGAAGTCATTAAAGTAGAGTTTGTACACTTGACACTGATGAAAGACCTGCTGCTGGTGCTGCTGCAAGTCCATTTAGTTTTTATTTGATGTCAAGTTGCTTTGCCTGCACTGTCAGAGCTCGTATATAAAGCTGTAGTATCATGAAAAAAGAGCATATCTGACAAGGAGCCAGGAATTTCTCAGATGATACCTGGACATTGCCTCATTTGCCTGGAGTGTGATATGACAGGTTTGGGCAATCTGCTTTTTGCACTCTTTCTTCCCCATCTCAAAATGGTGTCTGTTCTCTCTCTGCGATCTCCTCCAAATAGCTGCATGTGGGAGGAGATACCTGCAATACAGCTTCTCCTACCCGCAATCTACCTCACATATGTTTGAGATGGGAAAAAGAGATGGGGCAATCACAGGCATCCACGCTCAACACTTGCGAAAGGAAGTAGCTCTGCTAGAGCTAAATCTTCCGCTGCTGATGGTTTTCAGCCCACTGGGCTGCCAGGAAAATCTGCTGTCAGTGGATGCAGTGTACCTAACATCATAACTGCGCAGACAGGCTTTTGCAGGGCATTCACAAAGGCTGGCTGAGCCCACTCAGGCTCCTGTCGCCAGATTGCCTCTACAGCCGGGGCAGAGGCAGCAGAGCATGCAGGGCCATTACGGGATCCTGTTTCTCTCCAGTGACTGCAGAGGTGATTATCCTCACTAGGCTAAAGTTAGCTTCCATGAAAACTCTTTTAGTTGGACTTTTATCAAAATGACTGCTTCAGGGTCGAGCAGATTATATTCCCATAGCTCCGTTTCGACGTGCTGGTTTGCTTTCTTTCTCTCTGCACGGTGCTGCTTAAGCACTGCCCAGAATTTTTAGAAGTTTCAGATCCCATCTGATTCATCCGTTTTGAATAGCCTTGTAATTTTAGCCAGAGAAGATCTTTTTTATTCTCTCTTTTAACCTGCAAGCTAGGTTTTTAAAAGGATCTGTCCCACTCCGTTCATCTGAAAGTTCATGCATCAGTTCCCTTTAATGAATTCTGAGCACACTGGTCAATTCCAACCCCATTTGCCAGAGTACAGAAGTCTCAGAATATTAACTTACTCAAAAAAAGCCAAACACCAAAACCAGAGGAGAGGCTGAAGGACCAAGGCTTGATTAGCCTGGAGAAAAATATCCCCTCAGTGTCTATGAGGAGGTCATCAAGAAGATGGAGCCAGGTTCTTTGTGGTATTTCAAGGCAGGAGGAGAAGAGGTATAAATTGAAAAAGAAGAGTTTCAGGTTAGATATAAGGAGAAGCTGTTTCCCCAGGAGGACAGCCAAGCAGTGGCCCAGAGAAGCCCTGCACTCACACTGGAGGTTTCAAGACCCAGCTGCATGAAGCCCTTAGTAACCCGGTGTGATCTCAGAACTGACCCTGCTCTAGTAAGGTGTTGGACTAGAGACCTCCAGAGGTTCCTTCCAGCCTGAATTATTTAGTGATTCTGAGTTTTATCCGTAGAGGGTGTTAATCACTGCTGGGCTTAGGTAGGAGTCCCTAACCAAGCCCAAGCCCAAGATGAGAACTTGTATATTTTTTTCATTATACTTTGGAGGAAATATTTGAAGATCTATCTATATTTTTTAGCAAATAATCTACTTCAAATTCTATACATTTATATAAATTAACCTGGAAAAGCTGAGAAGACATGTTTTGAATTTTTTGTTTTCATGAATCTGAGAACTACACTTGACAGTAGTAGTTTGAGATCCATTCTTGCAGTGGTGTTGAGGACTCAAAGTCTTTGCCTTCTCCTTCAGCATTGTCTCTGCATGATTACTTTCCTCCAACCCTAGCAACAGAGGATTTATATTCCCTCATCAGGAAGCTGCCGCGTCCTGCTCACTTTAATGACAAAAATCTCTACCAACTTCACCCTGTGTGCCCAATATGGAACAGTCCAAATCCTGCTGCAGGCACTAAGATGCAATAGCATCCAAATGCCCAAACAAAACCATTGCCAAAAGAAGCAGTAGCAACATGATTCTGCTTCCAGTATCGGACCCTGCTGTGGTCTCAGCTCTTTCCCTCCTGCCATCTCTTTCAGCAGAGGGCATATTTGGACTAGAGAGGAATCAATCTTGCCGATTAAAAGTTGGAAAATCTTCTCTCCTGCACTCCACTCATACAAGATACAGTGGTGTCCGGATGAGCCTGACCTGCTCACTCTTATACCCTTCTTCTGAGCTCTACTCTAGCACACATACTGTCATCAAAATGAAGGTTTCCAGGGCAGCTCCAGAATTGTTCTCCTGGCAGTAGAATCCAGCAGAGATGCTGGGCTTGCTCATAGCACTGCTCCAATGGAGCTACCCTGCATACAGGACGCTCTGCCCTGTGACGTTGCTCCCATGCCTTCTGGGTATGAGACTACTTGGAGTGAGATGAGAAGAGATGCTCACACAGGAATGTTTGCTCAGTCCCTACTACAAGCACCTGCTGTGGGCATCCTATGGATGTGGACCATCTGCTTATCCTCTCTTTTTTCCCCAAGCAAGCTTTTTCCTTCAACACTCACCAGATTTATTTTTCTTGGTTTGTCTTGACCACCACCTCCTAGAGTCCTTTCCTCAGAGGCCCATCCCCCTGTCACACCCTGGCAGAAATTCCTCTTCTTATTCCACCTGAAGGTTTGACAAAGAGCTATATTTGGCAAGCGGAAAGCAGAAGCCCAGCTTTTCCCTTTTTAATGACGTTTTTAACTTTCGTGGAAAAAATCCATCCAGGCAATCTACCCTGGACTCTCTGTTTACCTCTATGCAAAATAATGCTACTGCAAACATAGTAAGCAATTTATGTTATTTAGCTGAAAATTATATTTTGAGGGCAAGAGAATAAAATTAGCATATTGAAAGATTGACTCTTCAGTGTTCTCTGCACCAGTGAATGGCAGCTGTGTCCTGGCATAAAGATACGACAGGCAGATTGTTTTGCAGGTCTCAAGCGTGGATTGTTGGTAAGGAGACTAGATGTGCACACAGATTAAGAATTAATAGAGTTTATAAATATATTCTGCTAGTCAAACAATATTAACTTTAATTCACTCTGTAAACAGGGTTTACATGCCACATGTGTCTGTTTGTATGTGTGAGTGCTAAAACTGTTCTAGTAGAATGGACAGACAAGGATTTTGTATTTTGGTGATTAAGAGAAGTCTAACTTTGATTTCCCAAATACTCATCCAAAAAGCTTATTAGGAAACTTAGGTCCATATTAGTTTCTAACTGCTTTCACATCACAAATTTGTTCTTGAAATTCTTGAAATATTCTTGAAATCCTTGTGTCCTTAACTATTTTTGAGTGTTAAATATTGTTTGGCGTTTTTTCAATGCAAAAAAGTATTTTTTAGGATAAAGAAAAGGAAATTTACATTTTAAAAAACTGTATTCTTCTGAAATAACTGGGTTTTCTGCTTTAGAGATTCTGCTTAGAGTTCTTTTGGCAAATATTTGTGCAAACTTACAATGAAAATGCTATTCAATATTTGTTCTAATGGAACACCATTTTGGAATAATAATTTGAATGGCTTTCCTGTGCAAGAGCTATCCTAAGTAGCAAACACAGTTATGCCAAATACATTCACTACAATCAGTCTTGAGAGAAATTTAGTGCCCCTCAGGCAAAAATTAAAAAAAAAAAAAGTTTAAACAAGCATTCTGCTTGTTGTTTATCTACATACAGACACACATGCCTAACATTCCTCCTGACAGCCATTTATCTTTTCCCTACTGATTCCTTTCTGCTGCTTTATGTTTATTATTGTTGATTTTGTTATCATTTTTCCATTTGTATCTCAAATTTACTGTGATTTATAAACAAAGCATGATCTCTGGCCTAAATAATTTGCATGCTAAAAACAACGTTAGACTAATATGCCACAGGATACTGAAGCACTTCACTAATTTTTACAATAAAACTCAAAAAGGTTAATTGTGTAACAATTCCTTCAGGTCATTAGATTGCTGTGACAGGTGCTGTTTTATCTGCAAATCCCAAGAAAAAAGATGTTTTCCTGCAATATAAGATTGTGAGGATGGGAAAATTACAATGCCTGGAAATTTCTGCAACATATGTCAG
The DNA here is from genome assembly GCF_009769465.1 of Tauraco erythrolophus. Taxonomy (NCBI): domain Eukaryota; kingdom Metazoa; phylum Chordata; class Aves; order Musophagiformes; family Musophagidae; genus Tauraco; species Tauraco erythrolophus. The sequence goes on from NC_141468.1 coordinate 51,531,553, forward strand.
CTTCTTCATTTCCACAGGTTGGACAAGAAAGTGAAGAACCCATAGCAGACTGTACTGTATTGTTTTGGGGAACAGAGAGGAGAAAGTGCTTGCAAACACTTCTGAAGAGTTCAATACAGAGTTGATTTTATACATATTCAAATCTAAATACAAAGCCATCTTGATGTAATTCTGGAAGTTAATAAGATCGTTATTGGAGTTAAACTCAGAATGCTGACAATGATAGAGAAAGAAGACATGCTTTCACCAAAGTTCTCTTTTTTAGTATCTTTCTGTATGTATACATGCATGTTCTATGCACATCTATATATTCAAGTGGGCAAATTCCATCTGGTTTCTATTATCTTTGGTACAAAGACATACACTGTGGGATAGATCTATTAATGGAAAATGCATTAGATATTTGCCAACATATGTCTAAAACTCAGAAGAAATAACAGAAAGGAAAATATCCTTTCCAGGTTGACCTCTTGTGCTCATCTCCATGGTATCTCAATGTGTTCATAAAAGTACTGATTGTGGTGTCTCTTCTCTCTCACATGTGCTTCTTTTTCTCTCCTCCCTTCTCTCTCCATGCAAGAGTTAGGGAGTGGTACTGGCTTAATTTCTAAGTGTTATTATTCTGCAATATGCAATGCAGTTTTCTTAGTTAGTCATATCAAGAAAAGGCACCTTTTATTTTGGATGTAGACTAGCTTAGTTCTTGTGAGAGCAGACCCCGTAGTCTTTCAGAGGCATAGAAGGAAATATGAAATTGGGAAAAAATAAGTTTTTAAGAAAAGTTTGATCACTGAAGCACTGAGAATAACATCGATCAGCATCTCTTCTCTGTGTCACACCTTTAAAAACCAAATGAGACTAGTTATGTGTACAAAGTGACACAGCAGACTAGTAAATTACAGTGACTTCAGGATCTGAGCACCATTGCTCAGTGCCATTAGAGAGAGTAAAATCCATTTGAGGAAGCCAGATTTGGTGGCGTTGACTCTGTTGCAACCATAATGTCATGGCATCATTAGTTTGCTCAGCTCTGAAAACAAACTGGGAAGACCAGTAATGCCTCCTTAACCCAGTATTAACCACACAGGTCTCGAAGTGTAGCAAGCTTAAGTGCATCTGTTTCCAATGTCCCAGATGGTTCTTGTACAATCCCTATAACTTCTTTCAGTCTTCTATTCCCTTCCTGCTTTTCCTTCCAAAATGCCACTGACTATGAATAATTTAATTTGCCTGCCAGAGCTCTCCATCACTTTCTCCAGCCTTAAGAGAGTAACTTTCTAACACTGTATTTCAATGTCTTCTGGCAGAATATTTTCCATCTGCTTTCTAGATGCGTGAGTGTGGGAGGGGCAGAGGAGGCTGGGATAGCGGGGGTGGTGTCAAGGAATGACGCCAAGACATACTGCTCTCACTGAAGTGATCTAGTGCTTCCTTTCTGTTTCCACAGGGCTCGGGACACTGCTCTTACTTCCCTTTGGTGTGACTGCTGTTTCTTACTTCTCCCTGAGGTAAGGATAAAAAGGAAAGCAAAAAAGAAAGTCAACTCCTCTACGGATAAGTTTCAGAATGTGTTGGGATTGGAAAAGTCCATGAAAAAAAGCTTTTATCCTGTCATTCTAGGCTTTGTGTCTCAGCTAGCAATGTAGCTAGCGTGAAAAGTATTTGAATTATGAGCACGGATCTGGGGATAGAGTGACTTGGGCAAGATCGTGGGCATCCAGAAGGGAAGGAAGCTGGACTCCATCCCTGTCAGAAATGGCACTGGACATTGCTCTGTGAATTGAGAAGATAAGGAAGGTCTTAGGTTATCATAAAAGGAAAATAACATAAACCAGTAGTTATTTTCCAAGATACTGTTAATAGGAATAACACAAGTTTACTTGCCATGTGGATTTTGAGGATTCACCTTTACAGTGAGATATACCTACTACAAACAGTTTTCCTCTATTGGGACTGGAAGGAGCCAATAAATCTTAGTTCTTCCCTACTTCTAGACATGAATTTGGAGCAGTTTTGTGGGATGTTACATAAATAACGGGAAGCTGTAAGAGACATCCTGAAGCAGCCTCTAGGATTGCATTGCAGTACAGTTATGTAATAAGAAGCAGCAACTTGGATTAGTTTGTGAGAGTCAAGAAATATGACAGCAGGCATTATGCTTAACGTGGGACATATTAATGGTAGATTAAATAATACAGTACCCTGTTCTCCTAAAACACAACTAGTCAGGCAGCTTGATGCCTGTGGCTATGCCTGATGTGGTGGACCTCGTTGCATTCAGTCGCAAATACTCAGTTTGGCTGTGCAGGGCCTTTATGCAAATGAAGAGCTCTTGGAAATCCCACCCACCTTTGCCACAAGCCAAGGAACTGATCTTGTTCCATGGAGAAGTATTTGATCATGGAAATAGAATGAAAAAAGCTTTGTGCAGCTCTGCTGTTGCTGATTCATAACATGGAAAATGGCTGCTGATTGCTCTGTTTCCTTTGAGATCTTGTACATTTCTTTCCTCTGAGTTCTGCTAAATACAGTGGCATTTCATCGGTGATATAGCTTCTCAGTGGATAATTGATTATTAAATATAGCAGTGTTTTATCCAGATTATGTATTTTCTTTAGTTGATAATAGCTTTACCATATCTGTATGACTGACAGGAATTGGAGGAGAGTTTCTCATTCTTGAATGTTACAATGTAAAATTATCTCACTGAGGTGTTCATGGGATAAAGACATGACTTTTTCTTTTCTTTCTAAGAATCATTAAAGCTGAATTACCATGTTTTGTTATTGCAAAGTAGCAAATTTAGTTGCTGATATCAATTTGTTAATGTTATACTGTGAATATTTTAAAACTTTTTTTCTCCATAGTCTTAACTCAGTTTGACAGGTGGAAATCTACATGCAGCTGAGTAATTAATTTACACTTTGTCAAAGTTAGGAAACAATTTGAATGGCAATTCAGAAGAACCTCATGTAAAGCCTAAGTTAGATCATTGCTCCATGTACCTTACAGCATGTACAAGACAAAGGCTGAAATCTACAGCTTTGTTCTATTTTGCATTAAATTGTAGGGTTCTTTTTTTTTCCTCTTTTTGAGCATATGCCACCAAGCATGCTAATGAACCAGTCAAAGAATCAGCTGTACGAACAGTTAATGAGAATTCAAAGAGATTTATTTAGCCTAGCATCATCGTTTCAGTGAAGATTCAAAGAGGATTAATTTGATTTGTGTCAAAATGGAGGAATCTTTATATAATCTGCAGTCAAACTTTCAAAAATATATTTATGCAGAATTGCAGAGTTCTTCAGATTCACGTGTGAAAGGCTATGGGAGAAGAAGACAATATTTATTTATATGTAAATTATTCTTTTTGTGCAGAAAATCTATTTCAGGTTTCAAATGTGTTTATATCTCCTCTTTGCAATGCTTGGGAACTGACAGGATAAAATTTGGAGCTGCTGAAATCAATGAGTTTTATGTGATTTTAATGGACTCCAGAATTCATCTACAAAAAACTGATGGGCAGACACAGCTAAGAAAAAATGTACAACATAATTCTTAAGGGCACCCTACCATACCTCACAGCAACACTTTTTCCGGAATACTTATCACACATACAGAATACACATTAGTGTGCTATCAACATTTCATTTGCTCTCTTTTGGAGAAGCTGCATGACTTACATCTTTCTCATACCCAAGTAAAAAACTCGTGCTAATAACGTCATTACAATGCACCAAAACCTCACATACAACTATATAAAGTATGGAAAAGACAGCTGATTTCAGCACCAGCAGGATTTGTAAGCGCATCACTGTTACCCAAACCCCATATCATTACCATTTCCAGGAACTGTGCATGGTATCCTGAAGTGGCTTTTCATATGCCATTTCCATGGCCCTTCATGCACTACTGCTTTCACACAATGACCTCATATCATGCATGATGATACTGTGAGTCACAGATGGCTTTAATACAAAAAGCCTTGTGTTGAGCCATTTTCTTCACATACACATTGAAATCCAAATTATTTATGAGTAACTGTGCTTTTGTTAGACAACTTGTGCTACCTAAACTCCAAATTCACGAGATTATTCATGCATGGCCATGAGAGAAAGAAACTCTACCAAGCAGTATTAAATGACCTGACCAGCTCTTACAATGCCAGTCTTTATTTATTTATTTATTTACTTACTTAATTTGTTGTCTAGTAGGGTTTTTTAAGAAATGGGGAGAAGTACTTCAGATGCACATGAATGTAATCTTTTGTGCAATCTGCTCTTTCCAAGACTTTGGGTGAGGTTATTATTTACAGTTGACATAAATCCAAGAATGACTATGAGAATCAAAGCATTTTACCTCATCAAAGTGGCTATTGGTAACTGATGTTAACGTTCAGAATAATTAAAATTTCCAACTTATATGTGTTTAGGTATATAATATGAGGAAAACAGTAGATCTAGTCTTGTTCTGCATCAAAACGGTCCTTTCCCGCAACAGCCTCTATTTCACTTCAGTATACTTTCATGTTCATTAAGGGCACTTGCTAAAATGTTTTCCTTCTGAAAGGACTCTCAGGCTCTGTTCTCTGTCAGACATCATATTCAGCACATATTAATAATGTTATGTTCCAGTGATAAGGACTTAACGTCAGGTACTATCCAACTTACCATATGGATCATGCACATAACTGTTTAGACATTCGGAATGAAATCTTAGCCTTGGCATTGCCTAGAAAAAGTGAAGTAGAGAAAAATCCCTTTTAGATTTGCCTTCATTTTAAATAGTAAGATGTATTTACTTACTATACTAACAGAATAAATGTGATGCAGTATTTTTGGCCACAGAATCCTGAAAAGCAGTAAGCATGTAGAAAGGATACAAGGTTGATCTAGTGCAGCTCCCAGGGGCATCAAGAGACATTCTGCAACTGCCATCAGTTGCACCACAGTCAATAGAGTTCTGGCCACTTCAAAATTTAATGAGAAATTTCTGGAAAAAAAAAAGAAAAAGATACTTCTTTGACAAAAGTAGTAAACTCTATTACTCCCTAAGCCGAACCTTAATATGAAAACCACACTAGAAGATTCACTTAGTCCAGCAGATTGGAAGAAGTCTGGCTTCCCATGGATCTGTGTTCTCTGATCTTCGTCTCTTACTCACCCACTTTTGTATTCCTACCATCTGAATTCTGTGTACCACAGTTGTCTTAGGTCATTCTCCACATCTGCAAGCCTCTTTGCTGATACCTCCTCTCCTTTCATGTCCCAGGGCTCCTGAACAAATGTTTTGCACTAGTGATGCTCGGGCTACTAGTAGTACACAGAAATCCAAGTGACTGTCAATCAAAAAAAAGAAAAAATATCCAAAGACTTTTACCTGTGCAAGAAAACGGTCACACAAAATTGGGGAAACAGCAGCAGCTAATTAAAAATCAGAGCTGACACTATTTTTAGTTTAGTGATAGATGAAAAGAAGTGAAAAAATGCTCTTTGGCAGTCCTGCACAAGAGAAAGGTATTTTTTGAAATGGCTAAACAATCCTTGAAAAAAAACTAGCTGGGAGATAATATCCTAACCATAACAATTTCTTACCATGTCCTTTACCTGTCACGTCAGGCCAGAGCACCACTTGCCATGGCAGGTTTAGACCTACCTACAAACTGGCTGACCATCTAGTGATAGAATGCTGATGGGCACTTCAGCAAGGCAAGTTGATCTCTAAGCCTGACTAGAACCCAACTGAGTCTCTCTCTCCTTTCTAGCCATCAGTCTTTATAAAATGTATAGGAACACGATATCTTTGAGACCACTACTTTTTGTCATATCTTGTTGTAACTGGCTAACTAATTAGACGATTATTAGGTGGTGCTGACAGATGAATTCAAAGACCTTATTTACTAAAAAACGCAGCTAAATATAGAAGGATTATAACAATGCTCTAGGTGACAGTTTCAGCACAATCTTAATTAAAGGGTCACTTTGGTGCATAGCATATACAAACTAAGCAATCGAGTCCTTTTGATGTGATTTAAAAGGAAAGAAAACTACATTTAATTTCACTGAAACAGGAAAACTTAAAATCTGCACAGAGTAGTTAATAACTAGTTGATCTAAACATTGTCTGCTGCTGCAAAATGCAGGTTCTGTGTTCAGTCAGTTGTGCTATGATAACTGTTATGTAAAGTCAGGTCATGTGAATGTAATGCCATTTACTGGGATAGGTTATAAAATCAGCTCTGAACAAAAATCCATTACATTTTCCCATTCTCGCCTTGACAAGGGATAAAAACTTTGTAGCAGTCTGCATTATCTTAGCTCTGAACATATGGTGATATTGTATTCCTTGTTAAAAGAATGAATCTATTTTTCCTTGATCCAGAATGTAATTCTAAACAGCAGTCACCTATACTCTCTTATGCTATAACATAAATGTAGTACAGATATAGCAAAGTCAATTTTAAGCTATACAGCCTGCAATCTTTGGGGTAGCGGCAGTATGGGGCTCAGCACAAACTAACTTCTCAGCTATTTACTTAGCTTTTTCGACTTTTAATCTCTCATGGAACCTAACATATCCTCTGCCACCTCTACCTGAATTAGCTAGTATAATGCTAATGCAGGATATTTCCTGTTTCATGCAATGCAAGGGCATTGCAATCAGTAAAACAAAGGAATGAAGAGGCCCAAAAGTTTGTGCCTTATCCCGATGGAGAATAGTTAAACATGGAAAATAATGTCTTCACAAATCATACAGAGATACATTTAACAAAAAGAATTCCTTGTTGTTCCTGTTGTCTCACTACTGTGTGAGAAAAGTAGGAGATTCCCTTCATACATACCATCTATGCTTTCAAATCTGACATCCCTGTCCTATGAGACAAAAATCAAACATTATGTAACTGAGATCATACTCTCCATAGAATGACCTAGAAGAAATGCTTCAATTTTCAGACGCCTAATTAAAAAGCTTTCTTTCTCCTCATGGAGAAAGAAGAGAAAGAATAATCATTGCACAGAAAAAGAAACATTGGACTGTAATTATTAGAAACCTTGTAGTTTTTTGATGCAATTTACCTAGAAACATAGTTTTCCAAATACCAGCCATAGAATGTTTCTCCAGGCCTTTTGGAAAACAAGTGACTTGAAAATAAATAAGTCATCATAATGAAAGCAGCACTCTTAAATCAACCATGAGCTTGAGCTTTTTCAGTGACCATTCACGACAGAACTTTACATATTTTTTTAATGATGTGCAATGAAAGGAGTTATACCTTTCTCTAAGGATGTACTCTATTTTATAAAATGTGTAACATGATCCTATGCTATATAAATAAACTGTAGAAAGCATAATGTATTAATTACCAGGAGAGAACATCTTCCACTTAATTAATTATCTCTTGGACTTCCTTTTAACATATACTGTGGATGGTATAAAGTTCTAATGTGTTATATTTATAATCTGTTCTTTTTCTAGAAGCAAAAATGAGACTTGAGTAGCATTTTGGATACGGAGATTTGCTAAACAAATTAGCCGTAAGGCTTCCCACATAATAATATTCCTTTGACTTTCAGACTGTGGCCTCACTTTTAAAAAGCGTATGCTGCACATGGAAATACTTCATAACTCTTTGGAATTGAAATGTAAGTATATTTTAAGATTTTAAAATGTCAGGATATTCTTTCCTGATTTTTCTATTTCCTAAATTATTGTGGAAGGAAAGATTCACAGCTGCAGCTTTCATAAGGCCAGGACAGCGACTGAGAGTGTGTAATTTTTTCTTCCCCGCCCCCCCCCCCCCGCCCTTTCTTCCTTGCTAAATGTAATGGAAAGCATTGTATGGCTAAATAATTCCTGGGAATAAGAAATTAAATTTGTAATATGAACCTTTAAATACTGGCCAATTTCTCTAAGGGAACTAGAAAATAACTTGAATCACAGTTTACCAGTACTGCATTTACAATGAATGCATTACCCAGGACTCCAGGACTTCTGGTGCTGCCTGTGGGGTTTGGGAAACCACTTATACACTACTCCCACCTTGCTCCATTTATGGATGGGAAATTTCATCTGGAGAAAGAATGTAATTCACCTGTTCTGAGTGGTGTTACATTCCCTCATGCCTAGTTAGTATGCTTTACTCAAAAGCACAAAGATAACCCCACCAATTTAAAGTTACAAAATACTACCCTTGCCCCCATCCCTACAGCCAGATCAGACCAGGAAGGCAGATATTCATTTATTTTGATCTCATCTAAAATCTGCTTTCTAGATTCATCTGCAGCCCTATTTAACAAAATCTGGGTCATTTTCAGGGCCTTTGGTGACTGATGGTGGTCTCACTTTCGTCAACTTTGCTAGAGGGGCAGAGTGAGCTGTGGCATTTGTTCTGCTAAAGGTTTTAACTTTATTGCAGGGCTTTGGGAAGTGATTCGTGGTACGTGTTGTCAAGGAGGGTGGGTAGTAGCTCATTGGATCAAATGCCTATGCTGCAGTTGACAGTGATTACAGGAATCGGATCTGACAATCAAAGTGTTCCCATATAGTCTTATGTTCTTGTCTACCATTTTACAAAGATGGGATGTTACAAATGCAGGCAACAGGAAGAAATCCGTAACGTTTAGAAGCCAAACTTCCTTGTCCCCTTCTTTCCTTTTGCCCTGAAGGCCACACCCAACTGTGATTTCTATAGCTGTGGTAAAGAAATTGTATGGTAATTTTTAAACATTTCCTGGAGCAAGAGAACGAACAAGATACAGATATGAATTGCAAAACAGTACATACTGGTTTATAAAGTAAAAAATCCCCACAAAATAACCCAGATTAACATTATTAAAATTCAGTTTATCTTTTTTTTCCCTCTCTGTTCTTCAGAGAGAGACAATAAAAATCACTTTTTCTGCAAGATTCCTCTCAGTCAGTCCCAGATGGCAACTTCGGTTTCATCACCATCAATGAAGTATCTTTATCATGCTTGCACAAAAAACAATTGGCGTCTTTCAAATTAATAAATGTCAAGCATACAGCTCAGGATTACTTTTATTGAGCAGAAATGTCACCCTATGCAAAAGATTCAGGGCTATTATTTGACCCTATTCTAGAAAAGAGAAAGGATTGTACTCAGAGTCAGCCTAAAGGATGTTTCCAGTGTGATGAACTTCTAAGATGTCTGCTCCTATGAATCTGTTTTTCCTCTAGGATAATCTCGACTGGATTATCTAAAGCAATTACTGTATTTGAAAGCAATCGAATACATGTTGACTAAAAAAGGAAGAAAAAATCATAAATATTTTCTGCCCATGTCTTTTCTTAGCTCTGTTGATGTGCAGAAGTTAGGTCCTTCCTAAAGTCCTATTCTGTGGCTACTTGGCTCTACTGTGACATTAGCTGCTTAAGACTGCTTTAATCTCCCCTTCATTTCTTGTTTAATAATGCATACAGAGGTCCTGACACAGGTTATCATATACACTTCCTACTAATAATTTTTGTGTTTATATAACATGCAAATGAACAGTAACACAGCATAAAATTTAGCTCATATCTAACATTTAGCTGCTCATGGTTTCCCATCTCCAGACAGGGAAAAAATGCACAATATATCTTCTCTCTGTGAAGAATCAGACAATCATAGAATGGTTAGGGTTGTAAGGGACCTTAAAGATCATCTAGCTCCAACTCCCCTGCCATGGGCAGGGAGACCTTCCACTAGATCAGGTTGCTCAAAGCCTCATTCAACCTGGCCTTCAACACTTCCAGGGATAGGACATCCACAACTCCTCTGGGTAACCTGTTCCAGTGTTTCACCACTCTCATTGTAAAAAAATTTCTTCATTAGATCTAATCAAAACCTACTCTCTTTCAGTTTAAAGCCACTACTCCTTGTCCTGTCACTACATGTCCTTGTAAAAAGTCCCTGTCCAACTTTCCTATAGTCTCCTTTCAAGTACTGGAAAGCTGCTATAAGATCAACCTGGAGCCTTCTCTTCTCCAGGCTGAACAGCCCCAACTCTCTCAGCCTGTCTTCATAGGAGAGGTGCTTCAGCCCTCAGATCATCTTTGTGGCTCTCCTCTGGACTTGTTCCAACAGGTCCATGTCCTTCTTATGTTAGGGACCCCAGAGGTGGACACAGTACTCCAGGTGGGGTCTCACGAGAACAGAATAGAAGATCAGAATCACCTCCCTTGACCTTCTAAATAACAGTCACCTGCCAGAACAGTCCACTTTTTTTAAAGCAACATGTGGGAATTTCCCTCCTATTTATTTTCACAAGTTTTGGCAATATTAAGATGATCAGTGCATGTGAGATACTAGATGCGTGTGCTCAAAAGATGGTGAGGTCTGCTCTGAGTCAGACTGAGAAAGGAAGACATACTTAGTCAGAACCATCAATACCAGCCAGGGATTTATTCCTCAAAATAGACCTTTAGTTTTCACTAGGTCAAGTTAGCTGTAATTTTTGTTGTTTAGTTTGTAAGCAGATGTGTTTACAAACATGGAAACCAATCATTCACTTTCATTCTTTCCACATTTTCTTTATTATTTGAAAGAGTTTCTAAAAATTTCTATAAAAAGTACATCCCTTCTCGGTCTCAGCCTTCAGCCAAAATGACAAATTTTTTAAAGAGTGTTTGACAATATGCTTCCTGAGGGAAAGTACATTCAGAATATGTAATAAAAATAAAGGTGTTAATGTTCACATTTTATTATCTGATGATTTAGCAGTCTTTGTTTCTGAGATACTTTCTTTTGTTTTCTTTATTTTTTGCTTTTCAGTGAATGTTTTATTCTGCCTCTGGATTGTTTGTTTGTTTGTTTTCCCAAAAATACAAAATTGGTTCCATTGCATAGTCTATACTTGCACTGTTTAATTAGTCTTCCATCTCATAGTCTATTGTTTCTGTTGCTTTGTAAAGAGTCTCTAGTAAGGAATTTGTAGAGGATGTACTTTTTGATTCACTTTAGTGGGGTTACACTAACTTAGATAACAAAAATATTTTTATTCACTTACAAATACTGTGGTGTATGGGTATACTTATTTCAGTGCAAACAGCAACCATTGCTCAACCATAGTGTGTAAACAAAAATCACAAAGCAATAACATTTTCCAAATAATAAACAAAATGTGGAAAGAATGAAAGTGAATGATGGTCTTCTATATTTGTAAGTATGGTTTGAAATGTTCAACAACAGTAGTTATGGTTACCACAAGGGAACTCCATAGCAAAAAAACCCCAAAACACTGGCAGTGCTGTTTGTTAGGCAGTTAAAATACATCTATAGGAAAATAAAATATGTTTTAAGTATTGGGATTTCTTTTTCTTTCATTTTAAGGCAAATTTCTTTGAGTTTTAATCTTGCAGATTATTGTGTTATGTCGTTACATTGTATAAAATTATGTAAGCTTTATTAAAATTCCAAAGGAGTAGTATAGCACATAACATTTTTGAAGATATTTTGATTAAACATTTTGCTAAATAATCTTTTTTTTTTATCACCCATTTGTTCTTTTTGGTCTACACTACTCACTAATATAAATTCAGCCATTGATGCCAACCATTCAATTCCAAGCATGTCGTTATAGCCAGCTAGGTGTCCCTGGTGTAGCTTCTGTAGCTGAATTCTACATTTAAAAAACATTGACCTAGAAAGACTAAATTAATTGTATTTTCAGAAATCACAAAATTCCATATGTGTTTGCAAAACAGGGATACCCATCAGTCTTTGCAGCTCTGCTTAATAAAGACAATGCACATCACCACCACAGACTACAAACACTATATAGGAAGTTCTTAACCACATTATGACAGCAAAAACTTGGAGAGCTAGTATGCCCCATTTGGGAAGGCCACTTAAATCACTAATGCCTAGGACTCTAATGAGCAATAAACGTGCTTCAGATATAAGCCATTAACATTTTATGACTATCCCATACTAGTGTACCATCTCACAAATGTTCATCTCTATATGGAAAGAAACAGAGAGAGCTCCTTATAGTGACAAACCTATTTAATAGCTATCTATATATAAACTTACCCGGTTATTTATAAAACTATATAAGGTTTCTAAGCTATATTTGTATCTCTTTCTCTCAGCAACTATGTCTTCTGCTATTTTGAGGTGATAGTTGATACCCAAATAAATCCTATTTGCTATATTCATCTCATCTTTATTTTTAATTTCTTATAACTAACGGCCATGGGTCTCATCAGTTTGACCTTGAAAAGACCTTCTATTTGCCACATAGAACAATATAGATCTACGCTGTCAGTAATGGCAGACATGACATGCTTATGAAAAGGTAACAGAAGTTAGCAATCATGGACAAGAGATATTTCAAATTGAAGTTTTCACATTAAAATTGAGGTGGAAGAGTGGACAATGTGTTGCTTGCGATCAGACAAAAAATTAGGAGAGTCATATTCTAATCCTTCCACAGGCTTCCTGCAACCTGCAGCTCTGGAATTGTGCTGTAGATTTTCATTTTGAAGTGCTAAATTGGGACAGAGAATGAAATTATTCTCAGTTGGAGAAACTTTAGACCACTCTAGTGGAGATGCTAGTAACTGATCTGGTCACTCCGGACCCACTTTACAGTCACATAGACATAGAGTCACAGTAGGGCGAGATTCACATGCTTTATATGAGATGGGTATTCACTGCTCATCCAATTTACAGGTATCGACATGGGATTGGAGGAATTCTAGTCTTAAAACCCCATGTTCAGGCCCAGATCATCCTGATCATCAGCTGGAGATAATGGAAGCTGCAACTGTTCAGCACTACTGAAAACAGTAACCTAAAGATGCAGTTTTATCACTACCTTCTGTAACATATTTTTGATAAGAGATAAGAGTGCGTTTCACAGCATGATCACAGAAAAATCACTTCAAATTATGCATATCAGAAAAGACTCAGTCACTTTTTCACTGTCAGCATGTGTGCTGGTTTTGGCTGGGATAGAATTAATTTTCTTCACAGTAGCTACTGTGGGGCGATGTTTTGGATTTAGTATGGGATTTGATACGAGAAGAATGTTGATAATACACCAATGTTTTTAGTTGCTAAGAAATCAAGGACTTTTCAACTTCTCATGCTTTGCTAGTGTGCAGGCGCACAAGAGGCTGTGAGGGAGCATAGCCAGAGCAACTGACCCAAAGTGGCCAAAGGGATATTCCACATGCTCAGCATATAAAGCTGGGGGAAGAAGGAGGAAGTCGGGAACATTCAGAGTGATGGCATCCATCTTCCCGAGTAACTGTTCTGCATGATGGAGCCCTGCTTTCCTGGAGATGGCTGAACACCTGTCTGCTGATGGGAAGTAGTGAATGAATTCTTTGTTTTGCTTTGCTTGAGTGTGCGAGTTTTGTTTTACTTATTAAACTCTCTTAGTCTCAACCCACAAGTTTTCTCACTTTTACCCTTCTGATTCTCTTCTCCATCCCACCAGGGTGGGGAGTGAGCGAGTGGCTGTGAGGTGCTTAGTTGTCAGCTGGAGTTAAACCACAACAGCAGGGTAAAATATTTGAAGAAGTAGCCCAGAGAATCTCCATCCATGGGAATATTCAAACTCAGCAAGGCTCTGACCAGCCCAGTTTAACCACACTGCTTCAAGCTGGAGTTGGACTGGATGCCCACCAGACATCCCTTCCAACCTCATTTATTCTATGATTAGAAAGGTTGGTGATTGATTATACACCGAAAGCAAAAACATCAACTTCAGGGTGAAAATCAGAGTGAAGAGCAGGAGAGACATCTGCACTCATAATATATCACAGAAAAAGAAAGCCTATTTTCTAAAAAATTTTCCAAACAACTGTGCAAAATATAGTTAAAAATACTCGCCTTGAGGTCAAAGTTCATTTTTCCACTTAAAGTTTCTGATGTATTCTCTATTTAAGATAAAGTTAAAGTTATAATAATAATTAAATAAATGACACCTAATTAGATTTGATGTTCAACTTTTAAGCTAAATTTAAGTGAGAAAGAACCAGTCTTTACAGTTGCCTCTGTTTTTTTCCATGTAGGACAGAAAGATGAAAATGAAAAATGTTGAACAGCTGTATTGTTTCTGGGATGCTGTAAGATTTGAGTGCTGACTAACGTAGAGGAACAATAAAGGCTGGACTTCAGCAAAGCTTTTGACACTGTTTCCTGCAGCCTTCTCCTGGACAAACTGGTAAGATACAAATTGAATGGGTGGTCTGTGAGATGAGTCGGAAATTGGCTTGCAAGTTGAACTCATAAGGTGGTGATCAATGATTTTTGCTCAGGCTGGCAGTCTGACAGAAGTGGGGTCCCCCAGAGATCAATACTGGGCCTCACGCTCTTCAACATCTTCATAAATGGAACTGAAAGCACACTTTCCAAGTTTGCCAATGACATTAAACTGAATGGTAAGGTGGACATGTCAGAAGGGAGAGCCATCTTACAGTGTGACCTGGACAGGTTGAACGAGTGGGCTATCAAGAACTATAGCAGCTTTCCAGTACCTAAAGGGGGCCTACAGGAAAGCTGGAGAGGGACTTTTTACAAGGGCATGTAGTGATAGGACAAGGGGCAATGGATTTAAACTGAAAGAGGGCAGATTTAGACTAGATATAAGGAAGAAATTTTTTTAATTGAGGGTGGTGTGGCAGTGGAACAGGTTGCCCAGAGAAGTTGTGGATGCCCCATCCCTGGAAGTGTTCAAGGCCAGGTTGGATGAGGCTTTGGGCAACCTGGTGTAGTGGAGGATTTCCCTGCCCATGGCAGGGGGGTTGGAACCAGATGATCTTTAAGGTTCCTTCCAACCCTAACCATTCTATGATTTTATGATTCTATGATTCTAACTGAATGAACTTTAAAAAAGACAAGTGCAAAGTCCTGCACCTGAGATGAAATAACCAAAGAGTCTAGTACCGGCTAGAATCTGCGTGGTGGGAGATCAGCCTTGCTGAAATGGACCTGGAGGTCCTGGTGGACAGCAGGCTGTACAGGAGTCAGTGGTGCACCACTGCAACAAAGAAGGAAAATTGGATCCTTGACTGCTTCTGCAGGGGCATTACTAGCAGGGACAGAGATGTGATTATCCCACTCTACTTAGCACTTGTCAGGCCACATCTGAAGTACCGTGTGCAGCTGTGGTCCCCACAATTCATAAAAGATGTGGACAGACTGAATAGGGTCCAAAGGAGGGCCTAAAAGTTGGTCATATGCCCTATGAGGAAAGACTAAAGGAGTTAGGTCTTTTCTGCCGGGAGAAGAGAAGGCTCAGGGGAGACCTCATTGCAGTATGTCAGTACTTAAAGTGCATTTACAGAGAGGATGGAGGCTCTCTGTTCACAAGGAGCCACATGGAGAAGACAAGGGGCAATGGGTACAAGTTGCATGGGAGCAAGTTTCATCTCAATATAAGAAAGAAATTTTTTATATTGAGAACTGTTATTAACTGGAACAACTTCCCCAGGGATGTGATAGAGCCCTCATTGTTGGAGATTTTCAAACTCCAAACCTGTAGTTGAACAGGGTGTTACATAACCTCATTTAGACTTCCTTTCCCATGACAGGTTGGACCACATGATCTTTCAAGGTCCCTTCCAAATTAGACTATTCTATGATTCTATGAAAGAGAAAGAGATAAATCATATTTAACATCACCTGGAATCCACCTGTGTAGTAAAGTATTGCTTCATCTGGGAGCATGTGGTCAACATCTGATTTCAGCAAAGTTTTATTAGCATTTGGCACCTACGCTCTCTGGTTATTGCTTATATTAACTGTTCTCCACCAGCTCCCAAACTCACTGAATTCACAGAGCAACAAGCACACACACTTCCTTGAAATAACTTTCTCTGCAGTTGATTCCTTGGCACTAAAACTGCAAACAAAGAGACTGTCTTTCCAATGCTCCTCTCACTGCCAATCCTCCTACATGGATTACGGGAGGAAAGTTTCCCTGGGTCAAGTATGAAGAGGAGGAGAATTAAAGAAAAGAGCACAGAGCTGGACTGGAATAACTGACAATTTGGAAGGAAGGACGGAAAGGAAAGTTAGCAAGTATTTATCCATGTTCTTCTCTGTCTGTTGAGACTGAACCTGAGATAATTTTTCCTTGCTATGAGTTCCTCTCTCAGCTCATGCTGCCATGACTGTTAAAAATATTTAAAGACCCTGTTGCTGCTGTGGATGTGATCATTGGGATCTTTGCCGTTCCATGGGACGGGTCCTCATTAAACTGTTCAGGAATCTCATCTCAACTGCCTTGATTCTGAAACTTATGTTTGTGAAGTTGGCTCAGAATTTGCTGACCCGTAGTATTTCAGTCCCTTCTCTGACATGTGTGCCATTACAATTGGAAAAGTTGATGACATTTCGACTGTTCCCTAGTACGGAAAGCTCACTGGAGTTGAACGTTAAGAGCCTGTAGATCAGTCAAGTGCAGACCATCTTCCCATATGTAACTAATAGAGTTGCATTTTGCTATGAATTTATGTTTTGCTTCAGCTATCTTTATTTTTCTGTCGGGGAGAGATAGTCTTGAACGTCTAAGAGTCTCAAGGAATGATTCAAAATGATTGTTGACAGAATCACAGTGTGATATATTGCAATTTGCTAGAGAAACCAGGAAAGGATGCACTTTGTGTCTGCAGTGGCAACTTTCTGGTAACCTTCTTATGTTGCCTATAGTTAAAAAATCCAAAAAGCTTCTGGGATTATTTATTTATTATTCTAACTGAAGGCTGAACCTCCCTGGAGGGATCCTGCCACCTCCTGAATGAATTACTTCTGACATTTCACTTGTAATCTGAAACATGTAACCAAATGTCGTTTCAGGGAAGTTTTACTAGCTGGTTTTCTGCACTAAATATACATTGTGCAGAAAAAGCAAAGCTTTGGATGAGAAAAACAGGCCCTACTACTGGTATGGTTTCCTACCCTTCTGCTGCTCTTTCATGTTCTCATAGGTTGGGAGACACAGGAGGCTGGATGTTTTTGTGGGTGACTTGGTTTTCAGTTCCATAGACGTTTAAACTCATGTTTGAGTGAAGTTCGTGTAGTGAATTAAAGCAGGTCAGAGCTTAGTCCATTTGAACATGGGGGTGTAACACAGTCCCACCTTCCTGTGCTTTTATGTAAGAGCCGAGGAGCATGTCCCAAGACCTGGAGGTACTCAGTGTACTCGGGCCTTGCAAAGAGAAGATGAGCCTTTGATACTGAACTCACTGCACCTCCTGTTTAAATTGTGCCATGGCTCCACAGTTTCTTTGAAGCATCTAAGTGCAGCTTTTTATTAATCTATTAAATTTTATTAACCTTATTTTTTTTTAGATAAAGATTGGATATTTGAGGTCTAACTCAAGTACTATAAGCCAGGAACAATCAAAAACATAAATTGTGATGCTTTTCAAGTTTCCTTCCTAATTTATGAAGACTGTGTGGGAGAAGACAACAATATGTACTCAGGAGAAATGCAGTGAATCAGCCTGTTCTTTATAGTGAAATGTTCTTTTACGCAGCTGCTGTACCTTGGAGAAAAAACAAATAAACTCCAGATTCTACTTTAATCAATCTGGGTTTCTTTTTTTTTTTTTAAAAAAAAAAAGGAAAATTAAGCTTCTGTTCTTAAAAATGCTGCTCAACAATGGAATCTACAGTCTACAGTCCTAATGCAATATTTGGTATTGTTTGGAAATGCTGTATAATGCCCCCCTCCCTTTCTCTTTGGCTGCAGGAGCAATACTGATTAATCACACTAGACTATTATGGAAGTTAGGCAAAGGCACAGAGGGAGAATAGCGCAGAGACCTATTGTCCCAGGGAAGGATCTGGGATGAGTTCTTCTCTAAGTGTCCCCACATGTAAGCAGCTCTGGTTGAAATACCTTTTTAGGAAATTCAAAGTGTTATCTGCATACCCAGCTGGCCAGCTGGGGCAGAGAGAGGCAAGCACAGCCCTCACTGCCTTTCTATCCTCTGCTGTGCAGAGTGCCTGTCAACAATAACCACGTCTTGCCTTGCTCTCTTACCATGCAGGGACATAAGAGGTGACAGAAAAGCTACTTATGCACACAGAGTCACCACAAAGAGGCACCTGGAGAAGTCAGCGTCAGTCTGGTACGACCTGAGTTGAATTATTACTCTTTATCCCTACTCTAGGAAGTAAAGGACAATATGGAAATGGCTGATAAGCTCAGTGACAACATATAGCAGTGATTGTTCCTCTGCACCTTCTCTGGAACAGAAACTAGCTGAGGAATTAACACAGATGTCCTCAACATGACTGAGGACTGACAATTTTCTGTTCCAGTCTATACTTACAACTTTACCAGTGTCACTGTGCTATGAGCATAACAACATAGATTTTAAAGGTCTGGGAACTTGATGTAAAACCTGAGACATCTTGGGATTATGTGACTCAGGAGACTACTTAAATGGTCATGTACTCTGACATCTTTTCTACTTGTTGTCCCATTGAGAGAAACCCCAGGAGCAAGGCTGGAAGTTCTCTGTTCTTGGAAACTCTCACCAGTGATATCTTTGCTGGGCACAGTCCTCTGTGGTTCAGATCTCTCTGAAGGCACAGTAGGATAATGTTCCTTTGCACATTCCCACTTCACCTTCTGATCTGACCAGATACAGCAACGGCCTGGCAAAGCTGGTGACCTCAATATCTGTTCTTGTTCACTGTGGGCATCTGCTTCAAGACTCCAGAGACTTCTAAGGCTTTTGGCAGTGCCTGCATTCCAGATTGCTGTTATGACTACACATATTTGCATTTTAATTTATATGAGGAGAAAGATTTTCAAGTGTTTTTTCTTAGTGGTGGACCTAGCCTTGGCCACAGTGTCTTACATGACTGTTGCAGCCACAGGGGGATCCAGCAGTCAAAAAAGGTCAGCTCCTATTGTCCACATGCCAGAGGCCACCAAGAACTTCATATTGATGCTCAGGACTCTTTCCTGGCTCCCTGGCAACTGCCCTGTGAGATATAAACTGCTAACTGTACTAAATAGAAAACGGCCACTCATCACTTCTGGCCTCACTCTCCCAGAGGCAATACTTGCTGCAGCTGAAAGCAGGACCTTCACATTTGCAATACGTTCCTCCCGCTGCCAGCCTCCTCCAAACACACCTTAGAGCAAACCTAGCATCAGGCAATGTGAGCTACAAAATGCTTTCCTCAGAGCAAGCACCGCCTTGCAGTAAAATATTAAATCCTAGCTCATGGAACAGATTAGTAAAGGTACTCTGTGAAAAGCCAGTAAGAACTAGGCACCAAGGCATATCTACAAATCCTATTTGATGAGGATTGGGATCTGTGCACCTGAAATCTATCTTTCTCAATAGATTTGTCCTGTTTCTTTTCCATCTGCAAGGTGTGGAAGAAAGGCAACAGCTTTCTTTTGTCCTATTTCACAGGAATTTTAGATGCTCCAGTTTACTTCAGTTACATACACACTTTTCCCATCAGAGCAAAATAGTTTGTGAACTTAGATTCATGCAGTTGTCTCTACTGCCTGGTCTAAAATGTTTCAGAAGCTTGATCTGAAATGCAACAGGGACAAAGTGATGATTCACCTACTTGTGTTCACAGCTTACTTTACTGAGCATTGCAATAGTTTAACTTCTCTCAGCAGCAGCCGGATATGTTCAGATGCAGCTGATACTGTGCCATTTTGAGCTTTTTTTATTTTGTTAAAATTCTTATGAGGGGTCCAGTTGCAAAGTGAAGATCCAGATAAACCTGCATACCAAGATGACAGTTGGCCCAGAAAGCCAACTGTATCCTGGGCTGTATCAAAAGGAGCGTGGCCAGCAGGTCGAGGGAAGTGATTCTGCCCCTCTACTCAGCTCTCGTGAGACCCCACCTGGAATACTGTGTTCAGTATTTGCTCTGGAGTCCCCAACACAAGAAGGACATAGAGCTACTGGAACAAGTCCAGAGGAGGGCCACGAAGATGATCTGAGGGCTGGAGCACCTCTGCTATGAAGACAGGCTGAGAGAGTTGGGGCTGTTCAGCCTGGAGAAGAGAAGGCTCCGGGGTGATCTTATAGCAGCTTTCCAGTACCTAAAGGGGGCCTACAGGAAAGCTGGAGAAGGACTTTTTACAAGGGTGTGTAGTGATAGGACAAGGGGCAATGGATTTAAACTGAAAGAGGGCAGATTTAGGTTAGATATAAGAAATAAATTCTTTACATTGAGGGTGGTGAGGTACTGGAACAGGTTACCCAGAGAAGTTGTGGATGCCCCATCCCTGGCAGTGTTGAAGGCCAGGTTGGATGAGGCTTTGGGCAACCTGGTGTAGTGGAGGATTTCCCTGCCCATGGCAGGGGGATTGGAACTAGATGATCTTTGAGGTCCCTTCCAACCCTAACCATTCTATGATTCTTTGATTCTATGAGAGCTGTTCTCATCCCTAGGTTCAGTTTAGGAAACTAGAAACATAGGATGGAATCTTATTTCATTCTTTTCCTTGCCTGACATTCAGGGTGGCAGCAGCTGTTAGTGTCCGTGTTAATGACTTTGTGCACAAAAAGACCTAGTAAGTGACAGATTGTTAATGATTATGTAGGGTGATCATCTTTCAAATGCTTCTGATGTACCTTTTTATTATTACTGGTATCATTCTTTGTCATGTGTGATAGCACTGATCAGATTTCAACCTCATCACTTTCAAACGGCCCTTCATCTGAAAAGAAATCAGGCTGCTTAGTTTAGGTAGAGCAGCAAATCCCTCACTGAGGGGTAAAAAAATTAATTACGCTATTTATGTTTGTAGTGGTTTTATAATAAAAGGACTGAGGATTGAGACAAGAACAGAGGGGGAGCACCCACCGACCATGGTCCCAGGTAAAACAGATTCGGCTTTCTTAAAACAAAACAATTTATTAACAGTTGCTTAAAAAGGACAGAGGGAAACATAAAGTTACTTGAGAGGATAAAGAGAAAACAAGGCCAGATCTTAAAAACAACACCTCCCCACCCCCCTTTCCTTTTGTTCCCGGCTCTACCTCCCCCCTAGCAGCGCAGGGGGACAGGGAATGGGGAAGTGCAGGTCAGTTCATCCCATGTTGTTACTGCCGCTCCTTTCTTAAAGGAGGAGGAATCCTTACACCATTTTCCCTTGCTCCAGTGGATCCCCTACTCACAAGGAAAAAAAAAAATCCACAAACTTCTCCAGCGTGAGTCCTGCCCACAGGACGCAATCCTTCCCCCTCGGATTGCTCCAGTGCAGGCTTTACCACGGTCTCGGATTCTTAGGGAGTTGTGGCCACTCGCTTCGGTGTGGGTCGTCCCACAGACTCTAGATGCCTCACGACCTCGTCGTGCATCCCATGCTACATTATTAACAGTTACTTGTTGTGCATCCCATGCTCCACGACCTCTCTCAGGCTCAGGCATCTCTTCCCCAACGTGGGCTTCTCCACGGGCGGCGAGTGGGTCTCTGCTCTGCTGAGCCCATCTTGGCTGCAGGGGGGCCACCTGCCATCTTGCCACCAGGTGCAGGGGAAACTCAGCTCCGGCACACCTCCTCCCACTCCATCTTCACTGACCTGGTGTCTGTGTGGCCATTTCTCTCAGATCTCAGTCCTCTCTGGGTGAACTCGGCCCATCAGGCACCCCGGGAGCGGGGCGCTCCCCGAGTTCCCCAAGCGGCTCCTTCGCCGCCATCGTGAGCGCGTGGCCCCGGCCCGGCGCGGGCAGCCACCTGGCTGGGGGCCGGGGAGCGGAGGCAGTGCCCTCCTCCCCTCTCCTCGCTCCTGTGCAAAAGCACCTTTCCTCTTCCTTTGTCCCAACTTAAATAGGGCAATTCGCAGAGGCGCCGATGATTGGCTTAACCCCGAGGGGGATGGGAGTCCGATCTGGTGGCACAGGGAGCAAATCTCCTCTCCTACCACCAGAACCTCCTACCCCACATCAAATTATCACAATGTTAGACATGGGAATATTTTCCTTCAGTCATGGAATACAAGAACCAGCATACCATTACAAGCCTTAATTTCTACATATTTCTTGATATTCTAGCATGAATAAGACATGACAAACAATGGCCAGAATATTGCAAATGCTTATGCAGATGCTGAATTTTAGACATGCAGGTAGTAAAGTCATTGAGGATAGTAATATGCAAGCAAATAGCAATGCTGATATTTAGAGAGAAAAAAGCCAAATGAACACTGCTTTCTGAGTTGCTACTCTGGGATGTGGGTTAGTAATGACACTGTTGATGTAAGAACACATCTCCTAGGCATACTTCAGAAGCTGGCCATCTTTCATTCAGTTTTCTGGCAGAAATCCTACAGCAGAGGTATAATACGTGTTTCTGTGGGATACGTAGGCCTCTCTCTTCTCTGCACTCTCACTTCCATTTTTCATAGGTGTGTTGTGTGTGTGCTGGGAGTGAATCGGGGTCCTGCTAGTGGCAGTGGGTGCTGAAACAAACAGCAAGTTCTGCTCAACCCTGTGGCAGAGAGAGGCTGGGGGCCAGTACCGGAGCTGAGTCAGTGTGCTCTAACTGAGACGTTTAGTGGGAATACGCCAGTGTCAGAAAAGTGGTGGTTGGAAATGCATCTGAGCTCCGGGGTGGGCTATTTTAAGTACAAAGAGTGAATTGTATCTGACCTCAGAATTAGCCTGCAGGTTGGACACTCTTCTGCAATGCATGACAGGATTGTCAAATGCTGAGAATAGGCATGCGAATACATCAGGCTAGGGGAGCTGGGCTTCAGATCCAGTTTTTTTTTCCTTGGAGGCTGGCACCCTAATTGCTTGGCTCTTTTGCAGGACATGGAGGGGAGTAGCAGGATGAGGTGGGAAACTAAAGCTTTCACTTGCTTTTTTGTTCTTGAAAAAGTTGAAAGGTCTCAATTTCATCCCAATATGTAATGGAAAACTGTTAGTCAACTTGAACGTACTCCTGGAATGGGAATAAATGGTTTCCTACTCATTTCTATTCATGGTTCTTCATCCTTTCTGTTTACAGCCAAGGATTTCAGATTATGAAATCTGAAGTCCAAACACCTTTGAACAGTGGTCCTCCCAGGACATGCTTAGCATGGTTGCTTATGGGTGAGTGAAGATGGAGGGCGATTGCCTCATAAAAAGCATCCCACTGCTTTCCTGCCTTCATTTTCACAGTATTCCTTTGGCCTTCAACTAATACCAACCATTTAAGAGAAGGAAAAAAAGCTGAAAGCCTGTCATAAATAATTATATAGTCCTGCAGTCCTCTTAGCAATGTTCAGCAGTTATTTTTGAAGCATGCCAGCACTAATACACAATCATTAAAGTGCTTCAAGTTATTTGCTTTTTGTGTAGTGGTGAATTTTTCCACTGGTGTTTTTTATTAGATGAAAACAATGCAACTGACTGAGAGCCAAGAAGATCTTGTATTCTAATCCATGTGAGACAGGATTTGACTGCGAGCTTGTCATTTCAAGTGTGGTTGCACAGGCCAAAAGAAAAAAAAAAGAAACAGTGTTAGTAGATAGGGTGTCGTGGTTTTTGGACTGAGGGTCGACACAAGAACAGAGAGGGAGCACTCACCAACCATGGTCCCGGGCAAAACATGACTCAGGCTTTTTTCTTAAAACAAAACAATTTATTAACAGTTACTGAACAAGAGACACAAGGAACGAAACCGGTTACTTGAGAGGAGAAAGAGAAAACACAGCCAGATCTTAAAACAACACCTCCCCACCCCCTATTTCCTTTCATTCCTGGCTCTGCCTTCCCCCCAGCGGCGCAGGGAGACAGGGAATGGGGGAGTACAGGTCAGTTCATCCATGTTGTTAACTGCCGCTCCTTTCTTAAAGGAGGAGGAGTCTTTACATCATTTTTCCCTTGCTTTGGTGGATCCCCTACTCACGAAGTAAAAGTCCCCAAACTTTCCCAACGTAAGTCCTGCCTGCAGGATTGCAAACCTTCCCCATGGATTGCACCAGTTCGGGCTTTACCAGTCTCGGCCTCTTAGGGAGCTGCTGCCACTCGCGTCGGCGTGGGGCGTCCCACGGACTCCAGATGCCTCCACGACCTCGTCGTGCATCCCATGCCCCATTATTAACAGTACCTCGTCGTACATCCCCTGCTCCACGACCTCTCCTGGGCTCAGGCATCTCTTCCCTGACATGGGCTTCTCCACGGGCCACGAGTGGGTCTCTGCTCCGCCGAGTACACCCTGGCTGCAGGGGGGCCGCCTGCCATCTCACACCGATTGCAAGGGAAAACTTCAGCTCCAGCACACCTCCTCCTGCTCCATCTTGACTGACCTGGTTGTTGTGGTTGTTTTCTCTTAGATCTTAATCCTCTCTGGGGGAGCTCGGCCCGGCGGGCACGCCGGGAGCGGGGCGCTTCCCGAACCCCCCATGCGGCTCCCCCGGCGCCATCTTGAGCACATGGCGCCGGCCCGGGCCAAGCGGCCGCCCGGCCGGGAGCCGGGAGCGAGGGCAGCGCCCTCCTGCTCTCTCCTCGCTCCTGAGCAAAAAGCCCCTTCCCGCCCCTTTGTTCCAACTTAAATAGGGCAATTCACAGAGGCGCCAATTTGGCTCAACCCCCCCCCCCCCCCCGAGGGGGATGGGACTCAGATCTGGTGGCACAGGGAGCAAATCCCCTCCCCTGCCACCAGAACACCCCCCCCCACATATCAAACTATCACATTCGGGAAAAATGCACCAATGTCCACTGATTGTATAATTGACACCTCTGTTGAATGAACTGGGGCAAGATGATTCATAGTATGAGGATTTTATTGAATCAGAGATATTGCTAATTAAGTAAGTAGCCATTGCTGCCAAGTGTTTAATCTTCTGACCATTTTTCTCTTTACTGTTCTCTGGAATCCTGTGTCTTTTATTACATTGTTGGATGCAGATCTTGTTATAGTTATCCATGCCTTTCCTACCTTTAAATTAATCTAACATAATATGCTGCATGGGAACTGTCTGCCAAGACATTCTGGGAAACGTGCTAGTGCAGTGTATAGCTGTCTTTTTATTGAGCAGCAGAGAGCTTTACCTCGGTGCTCCGTGATCGGCACTGTTGCTTCTTCATTTCCATGTTGCGTTTAAAGTGTTGGTTTTAAGTGGTGAAACTGAAATAGGTCTCTTTTACCTGGTTAACTTAAGAACATGTCTCTGCTGTGCAATGCTATCTGTAGAAAAGATGAAAGCTAAAATACCCAAGTCTTTTATGATTACCATCAAAATTTGACATCTGGTAAGCTTGACTTGACCAGTCTCAGCAAATTTTAATGCCAAGATACAGAGGCTGCAAGAAATACTGAACTGGAAAAAGAGAAGAAGAAAAAAAAAGGAGATAAAATCTTTATTATAATGCATTATTTTTACACTTAGAAAACTTTTAACATTATGAGGAGCCAATAGTGTTGTTGAAGAAGTTTGCCAGTTTATATGATCAAAAAAGAACTAAAAAGTACTTATTATCAGTCTTTGATTACGGTTCTTTGTGAGACTGAGCAAAGCTGCATAAAATTGTCTTCCCCATCACCTGGCTGAGAGTCACTTGCATTGGTTGTAGGTTACCTCTGCAAGAAAATGAAATGCTGCAATTAGACTGGCAAAGTGCTCAGTTCAAGCCTCACAAGCCCTGAACTTCCTCACAAAGGAAAAACTCACTTCAAATTACTTCAGCACTTGCAAAATGAATCAGAGGATCATAAAAAATTTTCCTGCACATCTTGAGAAGTATTCCGGGTAGGCAAATTTCATATACAAAAAAATATATGTCAATGGTTTTGCGTAAGCTGCAGTTCACTTCTGATTTTGGCCCTGCAAATAACGTGATCAGATGAATGGGTCCGGATAGTTACACCTTCACTCTGCTCCCGGAGTCTAAGATGTAATAAACATTTTAATCTTAGCAGGACAAAATAGTTTGAACTATATGATATTCAGCCAGATTGGAGTTCAGGCAGAATGGATATGTAACTTTCTGTACCTATCTGGATAGATGTGTTCTAAATTTTTTTACTTGCAAACACTGGGGCAAGTGAAATACAGGTAGCAGAGGAGTTTCAAAGTTCAGGTAAATTTCTTTGTACGGGAAGTGATGTTCTGAGAAAAGGAAGGATCACCATACAAAGGACACATAAGGATTTACAGAAAAAAAATATTTAAAGATAATTTGTCCACAGGAAGAGAAATATTTACTGTAAAAAAATGAGCACATCTAAACAGACGGAATGGAAATAATATCACATGAGCCTGAGGGCTACCATACAGATTGTACACAGAATTAGGAATGAACTGGAAATTAAATTTCTTAGGTGAAGAGCAGACCAATTCTAGTTAAAGATATTGTGAAAATAAAAATTAGATTGTTGAGGATGATGTGTGGCATTAGGAGCAGGTGGGTACAATAGTGGAAGATGAAAATGCCAGAGGTCTTACTGAGAACATCAGAAGGGTAGAAAATAGCAAGTACTTAGGGTCAAGCCTAAGTGCTCCTCCCAGGTGCTTCAAACATTGTAAAGAACTTCCATTTTTATTTAATTTTATATATTATCTTATATTATATTATATTATATTATATTATATTATATTAAAATTCTGGCTGGAGGTTTTTTTTTTTGTCCTAAATAATTGTTGATCATTACATATGAGCAATAAAAAATGTGACTGTGTGGGCTGGCTATAATGAAGCTGGGATTTTGTGTTCATTCATCACAAGATGTAGCTCTTAAGTGCATCTATTATCTATTTCAAGATCTTTTTTCTTATGGGTAGCTTTACGGATAATTGAGCTAATGAGAATCTTTGTAGAAAATCATCAGGAAAGAAGGTACATAAAGGCTTTGACGCGGTGTCTCTATGGTGGGCTCAGTCATGACCGAAGCATTACAGAAAAATAAGGTCTACTTCATACGGATTTAGTCACACAAGCTTTAGCATACAACTTCAGACAGTTGTCAGGGCCCTCTCCATTAATGTTGCATGGAAATTCATCTGTTATCCTATACACTTATCTTGTGATATAAAGAACTGTCATGTAAAGATGCTTATCCCTCTCCAATTAATACAGAGAACCTAAACAGTAGCTTAGGTGAGACACTTCTAAATAGCTGAAAACATAAATCTCACCTTAGGAACACAACAAAAATCTCTCCGCATAGGTTAAAGCCTCCAAGAAGCCCTCCAAGGTGAGAGAAACAAAGAGGTTAGGCAAACTAGTGAAACATGGGTACAGATCTCAGCAGGTACCCATAAAACTCCAGTCTCAGGTGTTAGGCTATCCCTCTTCTCTAGAAAACGGGGCATATGGTAACAAAAGCCTGCATACAAAAAAAACTGACCTCATCTAAAGATCTCTGTTGTGTGTTGCTTATATATAACTACAGTGAACTTCAGAACCAACATAAGCAGTGAGCTGCTGACACAAAGGGAGGGGACGAAAGTAGGCATGAGCTTGAACATGGTCATACGCTTGAATTAGTGCAGAGTATAGAGACTTGTATTCATATTCTCTGTGCAAACAGCAGAAGCTGTTTAAGGAAACACCTTCTCAGCTGTTTGCTCACTGGAGTTTACTGTTCCTGTAACTGTGTTGGAAGAAAGGAACGTGTATGCGTGACTCCCACTTGCAGACCTGCATCTTCATGCAAGACCACTTTTGTTACAGGCATCAACTAAGATGCTGGACCTGGTGTTCCCATCAGGGAGATGTGGGCACGAGCTGAATCATTCTGATTCTGCCATGAGGAGGCAGAAGGAAATGGTGGGCAGTGGAAGGCTGCAAATTAATAGCCCGACATCCACCAGAAATGCTTTGTCAAAGCCCTAAAGCAGTGCAGAATTTGATGGTTCATCTCCTCCAAAAGCCTCTTGTTATTCATTCGCAAGTGCTGTAATCAGAATCAGACATTTGCTTATGGTAGGGGACACTCTTCCTGCTAGAGCAAGCTGTTGAAGACAACAGAGGTCTAAAGGCATCAACAAAGGTTAAATACCTGACTCCTATTGACTTACGGTGTAACCTAGTGTTTAGTGTAACCAAGTGTTGCACTCCGCACCTTTCAAATGTTTCCCTCTGGACCTCAATGTGCTGTTTTTCCATACATTTCTGAGACGTGTTTAGTCTTCTCCTAGAAATTGCTGTGCTATTTTTGCATATTCATATCTCTGTATCTGTATCATTCTAGTTTGGAGAAGCCAACTGTTCCCTCTGTTTTCATATGAAGATAGAATGAATCAGTGTTACTTCCACCCGTATTGCTGTTCCCCCAAATGCTTTCACAGATGTACTAGGAACATGGAGTTCTGTGGTCTATAACGGTAATACCCCAGACTGGGCTGCTTTCACAAACCACCCTGTAGGAACCATGCAATCATAAGTAACTCAAAGCTGGTAGGAGTTATCACATGGTGCATGAGGAAAGATCCCATGAGGGTGCTCAGGTGATAGAAAATCTCTAACAGAAAAAAAAAAAATGTCAGAAGCAAATAGGCTTCCAGCCATCTGATTTGCATCCTTAGGGGCAGAAAGTTACTGTGTCTCCAAGACTGGCCAGCTCAATTCCTACTAGATGACTATAAGGAAACTCTACTGCTTGGCATATCATCTCTTTTCAATTTGTTGTGTACATTTTAGCTTGCTGTCAGGAAGACTGGTACTACTCTGTATATTCTTTTCTCCTCAGAAACATGCTAGAAATGTAGCATATACTCCTAAGTGTAAGGAAACTGCTGATTTTATATTCAGCCTGCTGTGAGAATGAGTTCACATCACAGCATCACTGTGCATCACTTGTACTAGCTCAGCACAGGTATCAGTGTGAGCTCAGAACGGAACACCTAATTAAATCTACATTCCAGATGAGGGAAAAGAGGAGGGAAGTACTGAAGATGACAAAGTATATTGGGCTGGTGATGAAGACGGAAGGGAGAGAAAGGTCTTCTACTGGTAGACATTTAACCTCTGGAAGCCTGGGCATTTTTTTCTTGATACTCCAATAACAATAACATCAGTAACAGTTAAGAATAAAATGAAGAATAGCAGTTAAGAATAAAATGAAGGCCATGTAAGTCTTCCCTATCTGTGAGACACTTAGGCTCCACCAGCTGTGCTGGCTTGCTTCCTACATCTGGGCTCCAAAGTGGGTAACAAGAAAACTCAGAGAACTATTTTAAGAACTCTGGCACCAAGCAGAGCGGGGAAAGAAAAAAAAAAAAGAAAAAGAAAAAAAATCCCAACTCTCCACTTCTTTACTGAAATCAATCTGTTGAAAGCATTTCTGTTTGGCTGCCACAGTTCGCCAAGCAGCCTAATGTGCCAGCTATTAGTACCCAGCAGAGAGCATGTTTGCAGCTATTCAGCAAAACTATCACATGTCCTTAGCCAAGGAAAGAGGGATCAGCTGCCGAACACTGGAGCTGATGAAGAGCAGAGCTATTAAAGCAAGCAATAAAAAAAATCACAACCCAGAATGAAGACTGATTTTTATTATTATTTTTTTAACCTAATGGATGACATTTATAACTGGAAAGTGTGAGTCAGAATGTGCTGTGCCAGTATGGGGTCTTTATGATGTTTTCATCTTACTTGATCTTCTCCCTTGGCCAGGACCATTCTGTCTTGTTGATTTGTAAGTTTTAGGTTCCTTACAGTGCTTAGGAGATGGGTGCACACGTGTGTTTGTGTGTGCGTGTAAGTAGTGACCACAGCGCAGTGAATTGGGAGTAAAGAGCTAAACTACTCAACTCAGAAAAGTTTCAGGGAGTAGTGACACTACTTTATGGTGCTAGGACCTCTTAGATAGATAAATTATTGCTGCCAGAGTGTTATTGCTGCCAAATGTGGCAGTGACGTGAGTGTGGGAGGCAACCACCCACTTGCTAGCGAGGACAAAATGGACACAGCTCCCTCTCTGCAACCACTAATCTCTTCCAAAAAGCTTTAAAAACAGAGAACTGTTTGTCCTTTTGTAGCTTATGAGCAAATAGAATCCATTTGCCACAGAGCTTCTCTGTAATACTGTGTCTCTAGCATGTAACCGAGAAACAAAATTGTGCTACTTGTTGCGATGACATTAGTCTGGTTACCTCAGAAACAACAAGCCCGATTCCAGATTCTGGTTCCAGAAAGTTCTCTTCACAATGCGAGATCAACCCTGCAGCATTTTCCAGGAAGAATACATTGAGGATCCCCTGGTATGGGAGAGTCCTGTCCTGATGTAGAGCCAGCACTGTTTTACAGCAGCTTCTCCTACCCTGCCACAGGATTCAGGCTGGGACGAGTTAACTCCTGCTGACAGAGTCATCCCCAAGACCCACGCAAGGCAGCGTCACGTAGCCACGGCTGCTGGGGCTGGGGCGGCAGCGGGGTCCCCCCACGGCTTCCGAAGGGCGCGGGGAGGTGCGAGGGGCCCGCAGAGCCTTTGCCTTCCTTTTCCCACAGCTGATGTGGGTCATGCTCAGCGCAGCTGAAAATTGAGCCCTCCGGCGGGGAGCTATAATGAATTCACGAGATTAGGCAATGAAAGCCAATGTGAACAAAACAACCAGCTGGCTCAAGAATATTTTGCCCTAGCGTAAGAATGCTACAGGAGGGGGGGAAATAAGGTTCAAAACTGTTCCCTTTCATTCCTCTGAAGATCGTGCCTGTCTTTTCTTTTATATGCATTGTTATATCCTGCATATAGCTGTGAAACTGAAAAGAAATAATGGTATTTTCATCCTCTATGTACTGTTACATGTTATAGTCATTAAAAATAGTAGACTGTGTCCTCATGAAAGAATGTGATGCACCTTGGTAAAAGGTTGTTCATGAAGGAATTCTATCTGAAGCTCTGGGATGTCATTTTTATTCATTATTTCATTTTATAATGAGTATTTGAATCCAACACAGTCGTTCAGCTCTTCCTGGTTATTTTTCAATTCTGGACAATTAAAAGCCTTTACAAGTACATATAATAATTATTTATACAGAATCCAAAAAAGTAAAATAACATACATAGAGTAGCAGAATTCCAGAATCAGAAACTGAAAAGGTGTTTTACCTTTGTAAAGTGGCAGTGGAACAATAATTTCAGCATAGGCCTGTGTGGGAGTAGACTCTGGTTTATTTCTTTGCTTTTGTCCTATGTCTAGGGTTGTGTCGAAACCCTATGCTTTAAAATGTTGTTTTTCCTTTAGCTGAGAGATGTCTTTTCGTATGTAAGCCAATCCACCCACACTCTTCCTGTGATTATCCTCAAGAAATGGGAAGAAAATTCCATACAATGTGCATACTTGACAGCATTGCATTGACACTTCAAGCCTAGTTTCACTTGATTAATAGTTTCCCTTCCTTTCTAGTTCCCAAGAAATCTGTATTCCCATGAGGTGTTTTTGGAAAATGCAGACAATTACTGTACTGGAGGAGCCTCTCCTATGGATGCCACTCTTACCAGAGAAAAGGCGTAGGTAAAAACAGACTCACATTTGGCATTTGAAGGAGTGAAAGGCAACACTTAGGAATTCCTGTACGGCATCGCCCTTACAATCTCCTAAGGAAATCCACCATAAAATACAGTATGTGCTGAGAACAGGCTGGGCCACCTAAATATGGATTGCTTTTGGCTTCAGCTATTCAGAAATCCCCAGAACAGGTGCCAAATTAAGTCACTCTACTAGCTGCTTTCCATGGCTGAAGGTCAGTAATAGTTAACAGGGAGAGGAATTTGGATAGCACATCTCGCAATTCAAGAGCACCTCGACTGCTCTAAAACACCAGTGCATTCTTACCTCAGAAAACCTCAACCGTAAAGCAGTTTAGTTTTCCTTTGACATGGAAGCAGTGCTCAGCTTATAAGGAAAGCGTATTAGTCTTTCGTATCAATGTTAATTTATGCCACATTTCTGAACTATTTATAACTCAAACATTCTAAATTAGAACTATTAGATGCAAATATATTATAATCTGACAGAAGGCAAAACATTCCATAAATCTGGTTTGGAAAAGGGAAATATTCATTCATATATAGCTGACTAATGGTTCTACAGTTGCAATTTCAGGAAAGTGATTTTCTGAAAGAACTGCTGACAACCCATGTTAAACTTTGGAGATTAGTATGTTTAGCCATAATTTTGCTCCTATTTGAATCCTACTTCGTTGTCTGCTTGTTTCTTATTGCCTTCTTTGTTTCCTAGAAAATTTGCATAAATAGAGAATTTTTGTTACTTGAAAGCTTTTTGATCTCCTTTTCATTTCCCACCTGCAATTATAACTCTTTCTCGGGGACATCACCCATTGCAAGCAGTGAAAAGAATTCTGATAAATGACTGAATACAGAATTATTGACACCAAGTGGAAAATAGCCAGCTGGGAATGATGAGCTCTCAAAAAGCCTGTTTGCATGAAAGAAACACAAATAAGAAAGAACACAATCAGAGAAATATAGAAAACACTCTATGCAAGCTATGCAGTGCAAAGTCAATGCACAGAACTGAAAATCTCATGAAGGTGGTAATACGAAGTGAAATAAGTAACCTGGTTAGCTAGAGAGTACTCACAAACACGAATGCAACAGTAGTGATATATTATTATACTTTATTTCAGTAAACAGGGAGCTAGCACAGCCCTTGTAATTTCTTTTTCTTCTACATCTTCTTGAATTCAAGCTGGGTGCACTTTTAAGAATATCCTTTTGCATAGATGAATTTCATTATCCAGTGAAACACACTTTTGTTTTTCAGCACTGTGAAGTCCATGTTTTGCCCGTTACCTCTCCCAGTCACTATTCTTATCTCAAATTCCTCGAGCCCCACGTTGGGCGCCAAAAGGACTGTCGTGGTTTTAGGCTGATCCAGCAACTAAAACTCACACAGTCTCTCCTTCTCCAATAAAGTAGAGAGGAGAGAAAAAAAAAAAACAAAAGGACTGAGGGTTGAGGCAAGAACAGAGGGAGCACCCACCAACCATGGTCCTGGGCAAAACAGGCAGCGCTTTTCTCAAAGCAAAACAGTTTATTAATGATTACTTAGAAGGACAAAGGGAAATAAAAACCGATTACTTGAGAGGACAGAAAGAAACAAAACCAGATCTTAAAACCGACACCTTCCCCCCCCCCCCACCTTCCTTTTCCTCCCGGCTCTACCTCCACCCCCCAGCAGCACAGGGGGCAGGGACTAGGGGAGTGCAGGTCAGTTCATTCCGTGCTGTTACTGCTGCTTCTTTCTTAAAGGAGAAGGAGTCCTTACACCCTTTTCCCCTGCTCCAATGGATCCCCTACCCACGAGGAAAAATCCACAAATTTCTCCAACGTGAGTCCAGCCCACTGGAAACAATCCTTCCCCACAGATTGCTCCGGTGTGGGCTATACCACAGTCTCGGGTACTTAGGGAGCTGTAGCCACTCGCTCCGGCGTGGGTCATCACGAAGACTCCAGATGCCTTTCTGCCTTGCCGTGCCCCCAACACGACCATCCTCGGGCTCAGGCATCTTCTCCCCACGGGCTGCGAGTGGGTCGCTGCTCCACCGAGGCCGTCCTGGTTGCAGGGGGGCCGCCTGCTATCTCACCATCAGCCGCAGGGGAAACTCGGCTCCGGCACACCTCCTCCCGCTCCATCCTCACTGACCTGCTGTCGATGCAGCTGTTTCTCTCAGATCTCAGTCCTCTCCAGGTGAACTCAGCCCAGTGGGCACCCTGGGAGTGGGGTGCCCCCGAGTTCTCCAGCTGGCTCCGCCGCCGCCATTCTCCGTGGGCGGCGCCGGCCCGACACAGGCAGCCGCCCGGCCGGGAGCCAGGGAGCAGGGGCAGTGCCCTCCTCCCTTCTCTGGTCGATCCTGGGTGAAGCACCTTTTCCGGTTCCCTTGTCCTGACTTAAATAGGGCAATTCGCAGAGGCGCCCTATTGGCTCAACCCCGAGGGGGATGGCAGTCTGATCCGGTGGCCAGAACTAAGCCTAACCCGGATCCAAAACCGGGGAGGTCGCAGGGAGCAAAATCCCTCTCCTGCCACCAGAAC
The DNA here is from genome assembly GCF_009769465.1 of Tauraco erythrolophus. NCBI lineage: Eukaryota > Metazoa > Chordata > Aves > Musophagiformes > Musophagidae > Tauraco > Tauraco erythrolophus. The sequence goes on from NC_141468.1 coordinate 51,565,494, forward strand.
CACCCCCCCCTCCACATCAAACCATGACACACACAATAAATGTATGGTAGGCCCATATGCCTATTGGTTTGTTATTTTACTGTTTTCCTTATTACTCAGACTATTAGTTGTGCTATAACTAAGTTCAGACTCCGAACAAGTATAAAGCAATATAACTCTCTAAATGTGAATGGAGCTGCCTCTAAACTGTGCCAGTCAAGAATATGGTTCTTTTCTGAAAGAAATGCTGGTATATATCACTGCTTTGTTTTTTTGGTGTAAACTGGGGTCATATTGAACTTAAGCACAGACCTTAATCATATTTACTGCCTGGACATAGAAGTACGGATTGCAACCCACTTGCCTCTTTTAAGTGTGAAATATTCTTTAAAGAGAATTAAAAAGCAGTTGTTGCTCCCGGGCTCTGTCTACTCCATTGCAGTGCTTCATAATATTCACAGCATAAAACTGAAGGCATGGAATATCGTATGTACCAGTAATCCTAGTTTTGGCCTCTTCTTTTGAAGAAATTGGAACAGAAGAAATTGTAGAGGAGAGTTCCCATCAGTTTACACTTTCGCCAGAGTGGACAGTAGAGTTGCCTATCTTAGTTTTGGCACTCTTGCTTTTCTGTCAAGCTGGAATGTGATGGCTAATGCATATTCTGGAAAATCTTCAGGTTAACACGGAGTGCAGTTTAATTCACAGTTATAGATTTTTATAATCAGAGTAACTTTTTAGACAAACCTGCTCTATCTGTTCACTGAATAGTAAGATATTAAAAGTTACTGGAATTCAGGGCATGTTGAAAGAATGTGGCACACAGAGATTCAGTAATAATCTTTAGAAGAATAGCAAGCATTTACAGTCTTGCAGTCAGAGTTGGTTTGTGTCCACAATCACAATGGTATTTCCCATAGCACTTCTACAGGCACTGTGTACTAATAAGCATGGATAATGTTAAGGCTTTCTGCTGTACTTTGAACTTACACAGCTTATCACTTCATAGTGGAGATGATCCAAATGCATCCTCTGATTCAAAAGCAGCTGCTCTCTGGAACAATTTGATAGGTGCTCCTATTTCAAACGTAGTTATTGAAGTCTAGAAAACTCTTTCATACACAGGTTGTATCTGCTGTAAGTCCATCAAATCTACTGTGGGTTTACACTATCGCAAAAGCAAAAGAAAAGTAGGCACTGAATATCTTCTCATCCCCAAGGATATCTTTATCTGTTTGGAATGACACTTTTGGGAAACCCATGAGCTCTGCAGTATGAACCAACCAAAACAGATTTGGTTTAAAGCAGACTTTTTGAGAATTCAGGTACATAGTGTATGTAAACAAGGGTGTGGAAATCGCTGCTAGGCTATCCCTGGTCTTCTGATAGTCTTACACACAAAGAAAGATGGAAATCAGAAAACAATTTTAGAAACTGTTTCTGATTCTGAGAGTCACATTTTGCATATGACCCTTTAAAAAACGTCAGCAACACTGTATTTGCCTTTCTTGAACTTTGAACCAATACTTTCCAGCTGCTTAAGATACTGGCAAATGTATTTTATGTTAAAGCAGATTCTTTCAGAACTGTCACAAGTGACTTTTCACACGGAGCATCATTTATGTGACATTTACAGTTCCTGGTAAAGCAAGCACAGACATACCTGAGAGTGTCACTATTTTCCCTCTGAGAGGATGAATCTCAGCATTATTCTTTTACCAAAGAAGACAAACAGTTTGTTGCATGGTAGACTTTTATGTCATACCTCTTATTTAAAGTCATATATGCAGTCACTGAAGGGAACACTGTGACCTCTTTGACTGCAATCATCAATACAGTGATGTCACTTAGCTCTACTTTGTTTCTTATTGTCCAGATGACACAGTTCCTCAGCTTTCTTCATGCTGGGTTGAGATCATTGCTTGGATGAGAGGTAATCACGTGAAGCATGTCTGAGGGAAACTAGCAGACTGTCTCAGAGAGGTACTGTCTGAGACTGAAGGAGCAATTTCTTTCCTTTTAGGCAAGCCTATGCACTGAGAGAACCTTCTAGGCCCTTTAGTTGCATCTTGATACCTTGGCAACAATAGTAGTCAGGGAATTTTATTCTGATTTGTTTTCTTCTTTTCAAACATATCCAAATGAAGACTTTCCATTGTTTTACTTACACAAAGTAAGTAGTTGTAGAGTCCAGGTTTTAAAATAATTTGAAACCTCAACAACAGTAAAATATGGTTGACTTACACCATGTCTTTTACTGCATTGCTGCTTAATAGCTATCCTGACTTCTACTTCCATTCTGAAAGCATACTAATTACTGCCTTTTTAGTTCACTATATCTGAAAGACACTGTCTCTTCAATGCAACAGGTAAGATCACCAAAGGAATACAAACTCATGATCCTCACATTTGGAGCTCTGGGTGGATAAACTTCTACCCTAGTGTGATCTTTAGTTCTTGGTTTAGTGTGCTGATTATCATAGAATCATAGAATAGTTTGTGCTGGAAGGGACTTTAAAGACATCTAGTTCCAATCCCCCTGACACGGGCAGGAACATCTTCCACTAGACCAAGCTGATCAAATCCTCATCCAACCTGGCCTGGAACGCCTCCAGGGATGGGGCATCCACAGCTTCTCTGGACAACCTGTTCCAGTGCCTCAACACCTTCAGAGTGAAGAATTTCCTTAGATCTAATCAAAATCTGCCCTCTTTCAGTTTAAAGCCTTTGTCCTTTGTCGTGTCACTACACACCCTTGTAAAATGTCCCTCTCCAGCTTTCTTGTAGACCCCATTTAGGCACTGGAAGGTGTCTGTAAGTATCAATGAATACTACTGATACAAGCTATAATAACGTAGAATTTTAGAGGAAAATTGTCTAGTATTTGCTGGTTGGGAGATATTTATTTGAAATTTTGTCAGTTCGGTTTTATCAATAAAGTGAGTTTTTGTGTAATGTACACATTCATTCAGAAAATTTGGGACAAATGCATCATATAAATTGATCAAAGAATTGCATAAATTGCATAACTGTTGTAGATATGAAAAACAAGAGTTTACTAGAAAATGGCCATATGATGGCTGGTGCAGAAACTAAAGCATGATTGTGGTTTATCAGGCACAGTCTGTCATCTGAAGGTCTCAATTTGATCATTTGCACTATTAAAGAAGATAATATTATTTCATTCCCCAGCACAGAGGAATGAAGCGATTTCACTAGTTGATGCAAAACACAAGCAGTTAGCTGTAATAATTTATTGGGTTCAGTCCTTCACCGTTAATGCAATGATACACAGCTGTTTTACCAGGTCAGAGAGTGCTTTTCTTTTTTAGTTTACTGTTAAAGGTACATTATAATCCCTATATTAGTTTTCCTGAATGGAACACATATCCATCAGAAATGTTTTAGCAATGCATTTAGAAAACAGGCAACACAGCTTGTCAGTTTTTACAGACTATCTTTGTCTGGTGCTGCTGGGGCAGGATGAGAACTGAATAAGTGCTCTTTTCCATTGAGAAACTGTCCAAGATCTCACTTCCCGTAACAATTTCAGTTAAAGTACCTCTTAAGAGCTCAACAGAGTGGATGGCAGTATAAATGAAGCCAAGTTTCACAGTAGAGGCCTGTTCCAAAGATGAGCCAATGCCATAGTAGACTTAGTGATTTCATAGTGATTTCTGGGATTTTACACTAGACTTTCAATGTAAAAATTTTTCTTACTGATTTAAGAGAATGAGGAGGAAAGACAGACATTTTAAATGCGTTCCTTTTGATTGGAAGGCTTGGTGTCCAGTGACTGTATTTTTAGCGACTGCTAGTCAGGTATCATCTTTCACCATTGTATTAACCTGTACTAGTGATACTTTCAGTACTTTGGTTTCTGTGAAAAGACAGAAGTTTTCTATTAAAAGAACAAATGTATGATTGAGTATAAGTAATGAAGACAGTTCTGCTAATTAACTTGAATGTCAGTTCTTAAAGATAGCCAGATGCCCTGTATTTTACAGTCCGGGTCGAGTTTGGATAAACATGTATGAAAGCAAGCTTTCTTATCGGATTCCAGCACTTCCACTTGGCATTTCAGCTGGAAATACCAGAAGAAAAGCCTTTCTGTTAAAGTACGGTCATTTCCAGCTCTAGTCCCTGGTGGAAGTCAGAGGTGCCAAAGTACTTTTGCTCATGAAGAGTTCAGTGTAAGTTCAGTTCCAAACATGGGCTAAAGTTTCTTTTGTGTTTCTTCCTTGAAGCCTGTGTTGGGGCTTGATTTGTAAGTACTTTGTTTTTATTTTAAACCTTAGTTGTAAACCAGGAGGGCCTTTGCTTCTAATTGATATCGGAGGATGTGACTCAAGCCAATGGTTTTGAAAAGGACTGCTGATTTTGCACATACTTATTGTCAGGTTTTCTGTAAGAGAAAGGAAGAGGTTAACGTATTGGATGGAACTTTCCTGAAGTTAATTATTAAGCCTAACCATTTTCCACAGAATGCATAACTATCTTCTTCTGCCTGAGGAGAGCTGAGTAGCAATCGTTTATATCCCCAAAGACTACCGTAATCACTGCGCTTCAGAAAAGTCTGAGAGTGGGAAGGAGGAGAATATTCTTGGGCATTTTTGATGAAGCTATTTCGCTTTGAATAAAATAATATGAGTTAGATGAAGAGGTTTAATACACATCTTCTTATATTCACATAAGTGCTTAAGCTAAAAAACAGTTTTTTTCTCAGTGTTTACCTCAATTAGTATTTAAATGAGTGCATATGAAGTAGAGCAGTTTCAGTCAGAGAGATAGTGCAGACCCTCTAGTTCAAAATGTTCCACATGCAGATATTAGATCACACTTGCAGAAAATGTCACTTCCAAACTTCTGAAGCAGATGAGGAATGTAAGTTCAAGGCTGTCAAGACCCTGCTGAGTGCTTTAATGAGCAATAGTGAAGACCAGCATGTCTTTCAGTGATTTTTCTCAGTATATGATGACTTTTCCAGTAGCCATGTTCTGAGAATTCTCAGTGTGGATGTTTAGAGGGATGTTTAGTTCAGTGGATGCTGAGTTCACATAGACATGCTTTGGGTAGTCTTGCACATGCTGTTAAGGAGATATTTGAGGTCAAATTGGGGCTGATCTTGGTTAGTTCTCTTCTTCAGTCAATGAAGGCATTGTCAGAGGTCATTCATCCTACATACCTTAGGCTCACACCTTATAATAGGATGAGTGGTCCTTTGAAGGTTTCTATTTCTCTTCACAGTAGAAACCTAAACATGCAGCTTTGATTGTATTAACTCTTAGGGTAACTGGTAGCAATTCTACTATTCAATACTCAGGAAAGCTATCTTGTAAAAGTAGATACATTTACAAAATTTAGACATCTATACTGTTTGATAACAGTTTGTGGGGTCTTTGAAAATTAAAATTTTGAATGTCGGTGACAAAGGTAGGAAGCAGATACTGCAATCTTTTTGTTGATGTAGCGCTGTGTGCCTGTTTGGTATCTACTCTCCCTAGGCCTGAGGTCAGCTCTTTAAGTGCTGTTTTAAGACATATAAATAACGGTCCTTATTTTCCTTTGCTTCACTTAAAAATGCTGTGTAACAGTAAAAAATTATTCAGGATACTGCCTTTAAAATCTTTGATAAAGTTCATAAATATATTTTTTATATCTTGGTTTCTTTCCCTAATATCCAAAACAGTATGCTTTGCCAATTTGGTATATGTGTGCAGATGGATTGGCTGCGAAAGATAGAATGATTCTTTTAATTACATGTTTAATTAATATGGGAGTTGCAACATCTGTAATTCTTTTGATCTATTTTTATTTTTAAAGTTTAAATTAAAGAATCAGTACATCTCTCCTTCGTTTTGATTAATTCCTTTTCATTCTTAGTTCAAGACTTCATCCGAAAAATGGACTACAGAAGACTTTGTGTTCTTATATATAGGTGATAGACTATATCTCTCTCTCTTATGGCTGATCTGTGGAAAAAGTCCTCCTGTTGCCAGATTCCTAAGACTATATCAAAATACTGTATTATCAATACTGTAGCATATAAGCATAGGCAGTCATATGCCAGCACAAGGTGGGGCCAGAAATATCCATAGGACAGCAAGCAACTTGAATTGCAAAGCTGATCTTATCTTTAATCTGTTCTGGTTTAATTCTGATGTTTAGGTCTGAAAAAAAAGGGGTTTACTCATTCTACAGAGAAGTACTATAGCCCTGAGTAAAGTGAATCAAAATTTTCCTGCTACTTGAAACAGGAGAGCTGATGATGAGCTTTACCAGTAGGTCACATAAGGTAACACAGCTGCTTTAGCTCAATGTAGCATCTTTGCCTAGAAAGCAATAGTCCTGGCTTACCTTCTGAATGAAATTACTTTTTTGTGTGTGTGTGTGTATTTTTTGAATTCAGAAAAATGCGTGGATTGTACCTGTGAGTTGTCTGTACTGTGGAACAGAATGATTCAGCAACCAAAGTCACTAACCCATTTACCATGGAATTTCTCATTTCTTCCTGTGGATTTCAGCTTCTTGAATACGGAAGACAACAGTCTTTGAATACCAAAATCATCAGGAGATGTGTTCAATGTGGGCTGTTCAATGCTTTGCTTATAATCCTTGACCTAAACTGTGATCTGGTAAAGGGACAGACTCTTTCCAGTTCCTAAACATCCATTTGGTTCACACGAGGGTAAATTTATTTTAACAGCAGTTGATTACCTGTCTGTAATAAGTGAACTTCACAGAAGGCCAAGGAAACAGAGCTGAAACACACATCTGTTCAGATCACAGGGCCAATGAAATTTGTGAAATGATGCATTTTTCCTGTAGAAAATCTCAATTCCTTCTTTCTTTCTGCATAAAGTATATTTTTTCCCCAGAAGTTAATTAATTTGTATTTATGTTTCATAATATGTTCCTTCTATTACTAGCATTATAGCCTACTGCACAATATGCTCATCAGGTGTTTCTTCTTTTTGCAGGCTTTCAAGCAGCTGTAGCGTGGCACTAGCTGTTTAACAAGACGGAACACATACTACCCATTGCTAATTCTTCAAAGCAGCAGTTGAATTAACATAAGCTTTAAGTGGGCGTTATGTATTCATTTGCACATTTGGTGCCGCTGCTTATGACTGGTTTAGCTGCAATCTGCTACACGTGAAAGGACTGCTGTACCTATGCAGAGCCTTATAGGAGTGACAAAAGTTTCAGATATCTCTGCATAAACTCATGCAACGCAATGCAGGTCATTAATTTTAAATGTTTGGGGGCAGAGAGATACAAATCTCTTTCTCTCTCTTGCTCTATACCCACAGTCTCACTCATCACCAGCTCTAGACAGAGACATTAAATTGGCACTCTCTAAAACCTACCTCATCATCATGAGTCACATTTCACCTTATTGTCCTTTCTCTGCTGTCTATTATTCAGATAACATATTTGTTTAAAATACACCCAGGATACACTGGTCGTAAAAGAAATATTGTTTTGCATTCATCTCAGAAGACTGAACCTGGCAAAACTCAAACAGTTGCAGTATTTGATTCTTCACACACCCCTGCTGCAGTATCCCCTGAAGGACTCTATGCATAACCCCTCTGCTGAGTGTGCTGAAATAACTCTATTAAACTGGTTCTTTAGAGAGAATAAGATGAAATCAACAGTATCATTCTCTGCTATTACATAGACAAGATTTGAATGTAGATTTTTTGTAGAAGTTCCTGTGATTGATAGCTCACAACTACTGCTTGTTTCCTTTTTTCTGGATAAGCACCATTTGCAGAAAAAATCACCAGTACTGTGTCTCCCTGAATTCAGATTAAATCAGGCAATATACTCTATTTTTAGCTCTGGAAAATATGATCTTCCCTTACCTTCTACTTGGAAATTACTTTGCATGGCTTTTTTTTCCCCAGAGCATATTAACACATTATATTTTTTTGTTGATGTATACAGTGGTAATTTCCAAGACCACATAGGAACAAAAGCAGAGTGTGTAATGTTTGTTTTGATTGCTTATGCAGTCATTGCACAGCAAGGGAAGAACTCATTCATGAATTGCTCTTCATTTTGTATTAGTTACTATTGTGACCACTTTGTGCAAGTTACTTTGCACACAGAACTATAGAGGCATGTTTAATCTCTTACCTCCCTGAGATCCCTTCATAAAGCAATGCATGAATCACAGAATTGTAGCAGGGTTTGGACTGAAAAGGACCCTAAAGATTATCTAGTTCCAACCCCCCTGCCATGGGCAGGGACACCTTCTACTAGATCAAGTTGCTGAAAGCCTTGCCCAACCTGGCCTTGAACACTTCCAGGGATGGAGCATCCACAACTTCTCAGGGCAACCTGTTCCAGTGTCTCACCACCGTCAGAGTGAAGAATTTCTTCCTTAGATCTAATCAAAATCTGCCCTCTTTCAGTTTAAATCTATTGTCCCTTGTCCTGTCACTTCATGCCCTTGTAAAAAGCCCCTCTCCAGCTTTCTTGTAGGCCCCCTTTATGTACTAAAAGGCTGCTATAAGGGAATCGCATGAAAATGTAGTTTGATTATTTTCTGACCTATATTTTATATGATATATGTCAATACAGCTTAGACATTTTATGACAACATTTCTGTACTCACTTTCACTTTGAAATGTCTTTTTCTTCAACCTGTGGTCGGTATGTATTAAAACCTGTGGACTGTGTCACTGGAAGAATGTTAAATATTGAATGTCATGCAAGCCAGCAGAACTATTCCAAGGGCAGATGGCTAAAAGTTAGTCTGTGATCAACAGTGTGTTAGGCTACTGTAAGGTGATGAATCTTTCCAATATCTCCAAGTAACAATATAGTACAACCTACCTTACTTCCTCCACTCTATTCAGTAGCACTGATTTACTATGTTAGGCTGTAGTTGTGAGAGATGATAGGAAAGATGGCTGACAAACTGCAGAAACCACTGTAAGAAGTGAGAAAGGAGGCCTGATGTCCATGTTTCGAAGACAGCAGTTATCTGTATGAAATCATTCTCTGGGCATGCTTACTTTCCATTGCAAATCACACCTTATAAATTGTTCCTTTTGCTTCTTGGCTAGTGTAACATGCAGTTTATGGTTTCCCACCACTAACAGGTTGATATTTATGAATGCTACTTGATAAAGAAAACCATTAACATTTGAGCCTCACTCTGAAACGTTAAACATGCATCCTTTAGAGATAAGTAATGTTTATACCCTCATAAACTTTTTTTTTTCATGTTATTGGCTGCTTAGTTTAATGACATATTTGTCCTTGAATGTTATTTTAAATAATCCCAGTGGAAATGGCTTGGATGCAGTAATTGAATGATAAATTGACAGGTTGCTTTTCAGCTGTAGGTGAAATGTCCCTGTTGTCACATATGCTGTTTGACATTCTGAAAACTGTCTTTGGAAACAAATATTTCTCAATAAAGAAAGACAAAATAATATAATATACTAAAACTTTTATTTGAACCAGAAAAAAAGGAGTAACACAGTAAAAATATTGTTAAAGAGACTTTTTCTTTCTCGTTTGGGGTTTGGTTTTGTTTGGGTTTTGGGTTTTTTTGTTTGTTTGTTTGTTTTTACATTAGTGTGATAGTTTGATGTGGGGGGGTGTTCTGGCGGCAGGAGAGGGGATTTGCTCCCTGTGCCACCAGATCTGAGTCCCATCCCCCCCGGGGGGTTGAGCCAAATTGGCGCCTTTGAGAATTGCCCTATTTAGGTTGAGACAAAGGTGCGGTCTTCTGGCGGTCTTTTGCCCAGGAGCGAGGAGAAGGCAGGAGGGCGCTGCCCTCGCTCCCGGCTCCCGGCCGGGCGGCCGCTCGGGCCCGGGCCGGCGCCACATGCTCAAGGTGGCGCCGGCGGAGCCGCATGGGGCACGCGGGAAGCGCCTCGCTCCCGGGGTGCCCGCCGGGCCGAGCTCCCCCAGAGGGGATTAAGATCTAAGAGAAAACAACCACAACGACCAGGTCAGTCAAGATGGAGCGGGAAGAGGTGCACTGGAGCTGAAGTTTTCCCTTGCAAATCGGTGTGAAGATGGCAGGCGGCCCCCCTGCAACCAGGGTGTGCTCGGCGGAGCAGAGACCCACTCGTGGTCTGTGGAGAAACCCACGTTGGGGAAGAGATGCCTGAGCCCAGGAGAGGTCGTGGAGCATGGGGATGTACGACGAGGTACTGTTAATAATGGGGCATGGGATGCACGACGAGGTCGTGGAGGCATCTGGAGTCCGTGGGACGCCCCACGCCGACGCGAGTGGCAGCAGCTCCCTAAGAGGCCGAGACTGGTAAAGCCCGAACTGGTGCAATCCATGGGGAAGGATTGCAATCCTGCGGGCAGGACTTACGCTGGAAAAGTTTGGGGATTTTTCCTCGTGAGTAGGGGATCCACTGAATCAAGGGAAAAATGGTGTAAGGACTCCTCCTCCTTTGAGAAAGGAACGGCAGTAACATCATGGATGAACTGACCTGCACTCCCCCATTCTCTGTCCCCCTGCGCCGCTGGGGGGGAGGTAGAGCCAGGAACAAAAGGAAAAGGGGGTGGGGAGGTTGTTGTGTTTAAGATCTGGCCTTGTTTTCTCTTTCTCCTCTCAAGTAACTGGTTTCATTCCCTTGTGTCTCTTGTTAAGTAACTGTTAATAAATTGTTTTGTTTTAAGAAAAAAGCCTGAGTCATGTTTTGCCCGGGACCATGGTTGGTGGGTGCTCCCTCTCTGTTCTTGTCTCGACCCTCAGTCCAAAAACACGACAATTAGATTGTGCATTTTTTGAGTTCCTAATATGCAACACTCTGCATCAATCCTCATGAAAGAAAAACTCAAGCCTTGAAATGGGATGGTGTTCAGATCACCAGGTTTTACCCATAAAATGTATAAACATTTAATCTAAGCTAATTGAGCAGGGTCCATTTGTAGCTGAAACACCTCCATACCATCTCAATACAAGTGTCTTAGTCTGGTGGCATGAATGGCCCTCTTGAGATGCCTACCTCTTCATTAAATGCAGATGGCGTCTAGATGACCATCTTAGATTTGACGTCAGCACTAACATTTAGATGAATAAAATTGGACGAGTTGAATTGCATGTGAATACATAGAAAGATTGATTCAACAGAGTATGAACTCAAGATGTTTTTATTTAGAGGAAATTCCAACATTAACTGCAATATAGAAGAAAATAAAATAAATTAGATAACAAAATATTTTGCTATTATATTGCACTGCAATATGACTTCATGTGAAATAAGGCGACAATGATGTAAGAGGGCTGAATAACCAGCAAATTATCAGTCTCCTCAAGAGAGCAAAAGGGGTCTATCTAGAAACACTGCTCCCTAGGTAGAATAATGATCCATATTTCACCCCCATCCTCCTTTCCGGGGATTTGGGCAGTAGAAGCAGTGAAAGAAGAAAGTTGTCCTTTAGGAAAACAGGATATTACAGGACAACAGAGCAAATTAGGAGGATAATAAAGGCGAGAAATTATGTGAAATTGGTCTTAAGTTTGAGTTCAATTAAGAAAAAAACCCACCTAGGTACTATTTTTCAAAAAATGTGTCTGAACTGGATCATCCTTATCTACCTAATTTTGTCAAAATGATGCTTCCTGATGAAAATTACTTCAGTTTTAATTTGTTGTGTGTTTTTTCTTAGTGTATTTGTTGTGGTTTAACCTAGCCAGCAACTAAACACTGTGCAGCCACTCACTCACCCTCCCCCACCCCTGGAGAACGGAGCAGAAAATTGAAAGGGTAAAGGGAAGTAGAATTATGGATTGAGACAAGAACAATTTAATAATTGACATAAAATAAAATTAAAAGTAATAATGATAAAAATATAATAAAAATAATAATAGAATATACAAATGAGTGATGCACTGTGTAATTGCTCACCACTGCTGACCAACACCCAGTCTATCCCCAGCAAGAGATCTCAAAACAAAAAAGTCCCAAAATCACAATCTTGGAAGAGAGAGATTGAGATAGAGCTTCCCAGCCAACCCTGATCTCTATACTGAGCGTGACCTTGCATGATATGGAATATTCCATTGGCCAATTTGGGCCTCAATCCTAAACCTAAGCTCAAATACCTAAACTAGGAATTGGGGACTCATTGGTCTGGCTATGCTCCCTCCCAGCTTGTTGTGCACCTGCACACTGGCAAAGCATGGGAAATTGAAAAGTCCTTGATTTCCTTAGCAACAACTAAAAACATTAGTATATTATTAACATTTTTCTCATACCAAATCCTATACTAAATCCAAAACACAGTACTATTCTAGCTACTAAGAAGAAAATTAACTCTATCCCAGTTGAAACCAGGATAAGACAGTATTTGTTAAACTCATCTATGAAAGTGTTCTTCTTATTCAAGAACATTGCATGTAAAATGCAAACTATCGTGTTATGAAGTAAGGAAAATACGAAAAACAAACCACTGTGGTGTTATTAACAAATCCACATTTAAATAGCTATATCCTATCCACTTACTTTCACTGTAATTTCAGCCATGTGATTCCTGGGTTTACAAATATTTCTATAAAAATCCTATGTATCATTAAGCAGCTGTAATGACTGGAGAGTGCAGGATTTTTGTGACGGATCATGATCACACATTTCTGTACAGGAGAGGTGTTTTGGCAATAATTTTGCATCAGATATAAATATCAGAGAAAATTATTGCACATTGGGAATGTTGTGTTACTTTTCTTCTCCAGAAAACTTAGAAAATTCTTTTGAAAAACTATCAGCCAGCTGTGGGATACACATCTCTGTGTGTGTCAGATTCTGCTGATGGAATGTACTAAGCAAAAAAGATGTTCTTAACTACTATTGTAATGAGTTATCTGTATTCATTAATGACCAGAATAATTTTTTATGAGAAATCGCTTTCTGAAGTTGGAATCTTAGGTCATAAAGTTCAGATATAAAAAACAGAACTTAAACATATAAAAATATATTTAATTACTCACATGGTCAGATCTTCCACTGGTCTCTGGAGGAACGATTTTATGGCTCAGCACCTCAAAAAATGAGACTATGGAAAACTGGATTAAAAATCTAATGTAAGTAATACTTACATTATTATTCAGTAATTATTATTATTAATTATTATTCAGTAATACTTACATTAGATTTGAAAAGCAAATACATTTCAAAGCCAAACATTTTGTTTAATATATCAGTCATGGTAAATAACGATAACTTGTGTATTTAGTTTTTGGAGACATTTGCTCTTCATGTGAAAAATGTGCCATCGCTAAATTAGCTAGTTTCAAGTGTCATACTTGTTAAAAGAGTTAACCCTATGAGCACTTGCTGAAAAGCCAGCCTGAGGCTTTTCCAACACGTTTCTCGTGTTTAATGAACTATGGCTACACAGGGACTCACTGTCATTTGGATATGTAGTTCTACCAGGGTCAGTGAACAACCTAGAGAATTACTATTCATTAATATGGGCATAGGTTTATTGTTTGGTCCTAAATAATGATGCTTCAAAAATGTAAGAGGGAGAAAAAAGACCCTGTGAATACAGAAAGCAATAGTACACTCTTTCAATCTAAAAGTGTTCCAAATAGTAGCAATTCTATTGTTTTCGGCAGGATTGCTATCCCAGAATGCTGATCTTCAAAGTCATGTGAGGATTTTGTATGTAAACTTCCCATTAACATTGACGTGAAAATTTCTGATTATGATTATTACTGTTTACCTTTTTTTTAAATGATTCACCTTTTTTTTTTTTAATGAAAGAAGTACTTTCTCTTAAATGTGTTTCTCTGGCAAGCTTGTAACATTAGCCCTCCTTCAGCAAATGTTTAAGATAATTACAGACAAGACAGAGCATTAAAAGCAATGATAGAGAACTACAGCTTCGCAGCTGTAGCTGATTTGACATTTGAGAGATCTGAAAGATGTGGTGATGTGGGAAGGTAGCGCCGAGACAACAGGTTTCACCCAAGGGTATAGTTCAGACGATAGCATAAGGAGCATCTGTTACACCAACTTGCTTGAAGTCTCATCATGTCATTCTCATACTTGGTAAACTGCAGAGGTCCATCAGTTGTAGCTCCTTTATTCTAGCAACGCGCCGTAGTAAAGAATGGTCAAAGGGGCAAAAATTGGGGGAATTAGAGGCTATTTTTGCAGTTAAGGTTCAGATAAAGTTCCTTTTATTTTACTTACAATTGAACAAATTTGAATGTATAGTTAAATATTATTTTACAATGCTACCTCTATCTTGCTATTTAGAAGCAGACTTGTACCCTCACACATATATTTGCATGTGTATGGATATATGCCCTTTTAAAAAGAAATAAATTCAGCCATATGGCTGTGCAGCTCCTACGTTATGCAATTAGCCTCAGGCTGTGAGGGTGATATTGCCTTTTATTAATCTGAAAGTTAAAAGCACAGCATAAGCTAATCCCATGAGTTGGAATTCTTCTTACCCTTTCCTCATTTATTTCTAGATTCAGACTCATCATTTGCCTCCATGGCCACTGGTCATTTCTGAAGGACAGACGATGCCTCCTGCCTTGTATCTCTCTCCAAGGCCAGAAGGGTCTCTCTCAGCAGGTGCCCAAACCTCTGTATAAGTGCATGACTAACTGAGACTGGGCTCGCTTTTAGATGACTAAAATCAGTGAGGTGAATCCAACCTGTCTAGACTCCCTGCCTCGATGCACAGAGTTTGTGTCGTGTGGAAAATGAATGCTACAACAAACATGAAGTTTTTAAGATCTCAGAACCTCGAAACACAGCCACATGAAGTTATTCTCCTGAGTTTTTTGTTTAAACTGGGCGCGAAGTTTAAATATTTGACTGAAGTTTGACTAATGTCTTCAGCCTTGGAAAGGCATTTTTAATAAGCATATACAAGTAAATTTTGAAAAAGCTCGGAGGCTCATTTCTTCTGCTAAAAATATTGATTAGGTCTTCAACACCTTCTTGTGAAGCAGAGGAGATTATTGTAACAAATGCATTCAGCTGAGAGCGAAGACAGTGAGACCAGATATAATTATCTTGGCTCGGAGTCTAAATCCTTGATTTTCAAACGTAATTATATTTTTTGGCCTCAAGAACCTTAAATTTTTGAAAAAAAGAAAACAACACAATTTTCTTTGTTTAAAAGTTTCAGTCTCTGATGTGGTTATAGTAATGCACAGTCTATAGCAAAATTACCACCTATGCAGAAAAGACTTGTGAAAGACAAGTGGAAAAAGAAATATATCGTTATTAATTTGATATTGTCTCTACCAGTGCTTCTTGGCTATTAAGGTATAAATGAGTTAGGTATGGTCATTCACTTCACATGTTCATAATTTGGGGCATAGCGAAGATATTTAAAAGCTCAGTACTGTGTATTCAGCAACTGATGCCAAGATTTTTTTAAATTAAAGACTTGTGTGGATATACTTTTTTTTCTGATTTTATTTCTCCACAAAAGAGAGGGTAGCATATGAACCTTGCACTGATTGATTTTTTGCATATGACTAAAAAAATCTCAGCTTGGAAACTTGGGGAAATAATGTGTGACATTTACGTAAAGTCTGCCTCTAGCACAAAACAGTAAAAGCTTTTTTGGCTTTTCACCTCCAATCTGGATTAAAGTCAGAGTAGAGACAAGTTTGGGTAGATGGCATATTTCGTATTTCTTCTTCCCAAGAAGCAGCTGACTAACTCCACCTGGATTCTTTTGCAATCCTTAGTGACAGCAGTCCTGGTAGAGAGAACATATAGGAGATGATAATGCAATAAGGCTTTTGAACATGACAGCTTGCACTTGCTTCTCAAAAAAAAGAAAGAAAGAATGTTTTCTTTAAAAATGCCTGGTGCTAAAGGAATATGTCCCTGTTCTGTCAAACTGCAGCATTGCTCGCATTGGGGTCCCATTTTTTGAACATACACTGGCATAAAGTACTTTCCAGAATATTATCTATTTTAAAGTGGTTACCTTCTTTTCTGTTCTCCAGTGAAACTTATATAATTTCCTGTTTAAGAGGAAAGATGATAGCATCTTTATGAATCTTTCTTTTTCTAATTTGCCAGAAAAAAATCATGGCTTGGTGTTCCTCTTAACACAGGAATATTTTTGAAAAATACATATTAAAATGTAGATTTTAGTGTTTTCAATAAATGCTGGAATATAGGCAGAAGTATATTCCATTGGTACACCCTAAGAACATCTCTTCCACAACCTTGCCTGATAGTAACACTGTTGGAAGATTTTTAATATGCTTTTGAATTCATTTATTTTACTGTACAAACAATGAAAATGTTCATTTACCAATTTTTGTTTATGGCTTGTTTTTTTGTAACCCTAGCTCAGGAATTAGTATTTCCTTAGTTCACAAGCAATCCTTTTTGTTACTGCATGCTGGATGCTTCGTAAGTAATAATATTGCTTTATTCTGCATTACTCTAACAGTCCAACTGATGCTCTAGAAACAGTCACTCCCCTGTAAATACTAGTCAATGGGCAGCAAAACTCAGCAGACTTCAAACATTGTCCATAAGCCTATGATCTCTTCCTAGTTCATGCTGCCTTAATTTAAATTTTTGCTTAGTTTTCAGTTCCAGCATAAACACTAGTGGAAATTTGCCTGCCTATGCATGTATTTTATATTAGGCTATCATTTAATGAACTCAAAAATATCAAAGTGCTGAACCTGAGCTGAAAACCACATTGAAGAGTCATTCTTTCCTTAAACCAAATGCAAACTCGCTATATGCCCATGGATTATAGAGGAGTGTTAAATCAGCTACTGGTTCATAACAGTGCTTTTACTAAAAACCTCCAACCCCTCACAAGAATGTAGCCAACACAGAGACTCTCTGTATGCATCAGGATCTGCAGAGTGCTCTTGTGTTGCCTTGTGCTCCAGTCTCCCCTGGCTCTTCCCCAAGCTGCAACAAATGAGGCAGTGCAGCCGAAGATGTTGCTTTGCAACCCTGAGCCTGCTTTCAGCCACTCCACTCTGCTCTTCAGTGTTGAGGCTGATCCTGCACAAAGTCTCGTTTCTCTAAAACCTTAGAGTCATGTCTCCAGAGCCTGCTCCTGCAGCTGGGGATGCCCTGAGCTATATGATCCGCTTACAAGTGAGAGCCAGAGTCTGAACTTGTGGAAAGACCTAACTCCTTGGAACTCTGATGTTCTGTGAATATTCAGGGGCAATTAACACGTTAGTTTCTCTTAGGGTCTGGCTTTAGTATAGGACAGCTATCAGAGTACGGTCACATAGTGGGCAGATCACAAATAACATACAGTTTAACTGTCCTTCAGCACTGCACTATTTAGGTGAAACCACCTTGGGACATGGGCTTGACTAAAATGAAGAGAAGCTGTTTTCTTTTGCTTTCCCTTTTCCTTAAATTTTCTGGGGAAAAAAAAAAAAAGAGACATGGATTGTGGAAAGGCTTGAGCAGGAAAGGAAAACAAAAAGATCAATTTAGATCTAACTACTTTAGGAAGAATGAGCCAAAAAGTGTCACTGCAAAGAAGGACTGATCCAGCAATGGCATTTTACAATTGCGTAGATAGTCCTAGAAGTATTCAAGTCAAAGCTAGAGGACCAAGGAGAATGAACAACAAATTGTAGGGGAAATATCTTAAACACCTTGTAGGATATACTCAGAAAAGATGATGAGGAAACTGAGAAAGGAAAATGTATGTGAGAGCATTGGCTGCCATTTACCCAAACTTTTCCCTTTGGCTAAGGTTATGTGGATCCCGTGGAAGAGTACCCAGCAGAGCGGCATGGGAGAGTGCCCTGTTGCAGGAAGCTCAAACAATACTCTACTGGTGGACAGAAATGGTGTAACGGGGCATAACGGTGGACATAAGTGGTGTAATGGGGCATAACAGTGACTCAGACGAGCAAACCGTGCGAGACAGCAATGTATAACTGACTCTTGGTGGAGAGAACTTCCAGCTGTGCGAGTGAGCTCCTTCTTGCCTTTCTACTTTGCCAAAACAATGTGAGTGGGTCTGAGTGGGTCTGAGCTCCTGACTCAATGACTTGAAGAAAGCTTTTCTCATCTTGCATAGGTTTAAATCAGTGCAAGACCACAGACTTAAAAGAAATTGTTCCTAAATAAATCTAATACAGATGAAAAAAGGATTAGTTCATGATCTTGTCTGTTGCAAATCATGACAGCAGAGCCCATGAGAGGGACTTTTCATTCACTTTCCTTTAACAAACTTCTCAATGGTTCTTTTTATTGTTACATTATGTTCTGCAGTCAGTGGATAAGATGGCAGAATTCCTGCTCATTTAAGTATTGTGTATAAGTACTGTGTGAAATAATATTTTCTTGGAGATCCAGGAGGCTTTTTCTCCTGCCATACTATACCTATCTGCAAGCAATTCCTCTCTGGTTTGTAATTTTGAGTATTTGTTAGAAATACCTTAACATCATCTGGCAAAGTGCCAATAGAACAATCCGATCTGTAGTAAAAGGAAAAATTCTCTTCAAAAGCATTATGCAAAAAAAAACAAAAGGGAAGTAAGCATTGAAATAAAGCACTTAAAAATATGCCACAGATTCCTTGATGTGTCCTTCCATCATCTGAAGATGATGTGAGATAATTATTAAAAAATCCCAAATAACATATTCCTGTGCAGCTCACTACAACCTCTTGGGACTTCTCTGATGTATTTACATATGTATCATAATAGTTATCCTGCCTTTTCCTGTCTGTTGTACGAGTTCATCTACATTGGTTTTAATACTCATACTCAAAATAGCTGTCTTGGTTATTCTTGTTACACTTCCCTGTCTTAACTGGTGGGCACCAATATCTGAACCAAATACTCAAGGACAAGTAAATTGTCTCTTTCACATCTTGCTTTTTATAAAAAGACAAAATTGATTTTCAGAAGCAATATCTGTTACAGTAAAGCTTCATCTCAAAGAATTGCAGTATAGTTGAATGGAGCAACTACAGTTGTTCTCTGATAGGGAGCTTCCTTCTGATAGGTAGGTAATGTTATGGTTTTTCCAATTTCAGACACTCCAAAATCATAGATCAAGTCCATGTTTAACATATATAAAATAATAATTAAAAAATGTAAATATTGTGGGTTGTTTCTTTATTTTCCTCTTTAGTTTTGAGGATGTATTGTGCTTATAGCACACTTTCGAACTATTCTTTTAAGTCGAGTACTTTTTTTTTTAGTTTTTATCTAAAAACTAGAATTATGTTTTTGCTTCTCATCTCCAAGAGCTGAGGTTTAAGAAAATGCATTAAAGAGAAGGCTGCCCTGGATAAATTGCGGGAGCTGGGAACACATATACAAGAGATGTAATATGTATTTCTATACTATGAAATAAAATTGTGCCACAGAGAAAAATATGAAAAATTTAAAGAAGAAAGTTAGATAGTGTTAGCTGATCTTTAAAAGCAATTGTACAAACATTCAAATTGTCAGTGTTTGACTGTTCAATTTAATAAAAGCAGTAAGAAATATGTTTCTTATTTCCCTGCCTCTTGCTATTCATACAGGCTAATTCTCATTCTGCCAGTGGCTCATTTCTTCAATTATAGGATGTACCTTCATTATTGTTGATGCATTATATTAAACAGTAAGTTTCTTATGTTAATATTCAGAAACTTGTGGTTGCCAAGCATCCTCCTTGAAGAAAAAAACCCAGAATTTTCTTATTAATTAAACAGTTGTCTTCAATATGAATAGTTGTCATGAGCTACTGCCATTACCCAAGGTGTAATGTTTCCAAAGATCATTACAGAATTATTCAATAAGAAATCCCACACCTGTATTTATTGAATAGCATATGGAATACATGGAAACGGTCAAATTGCCAACTAGAGAGTTCTGTCATGTGGCGTCCAGAGAGGAACGGTGTAAGAGTACTGAAGAAACTTTGGGGAGTTTCTACAGTTTCTCATTGTATTCTGTGAGGAAATGAGACAACCGCCTTTATCATTTGTATCATCTGCTTTTATTATTGCAATACTCATCTTTCCCTCTCAGTTTTTCTGTGATGTCTGTTGCAGACATTTGACTCATCTCCTTAACCGGGCTACAATAGTTTGGTGCAGAAATGCTGTTACTGGAGAAATCTAGGCATCTCTCAGCAGGAAGCAGTGGCAAAGGCAGAGTGGGTACTCCCTCTTGCTATGCATCCAGAAGCTCAGGTTTAAGATGTGTGCCTTGTAGTGAGGGCTGTCCTCAAGTGACCCAGTGTGGAAAGGAGATAATTTGGATTAAGTAATTTGGAGTAGCTGAAAAAGTGGCTGCTCTGTCACTCCCATGTGCATCACTGACTACAAAGCAGATACTGGCTCACCTTAACCACATCTGATCACTTGCAAAATCTTGGGCGAACCAGACAGACCTCAGTGTAATGCTTCTGGTCTTGGTCAGTGCCTGTGGGCCATTTCTTGAAAATCTAAGATATGAAATTTGACTGTGATCTTTGAGCTGTGCAGAAATTTTCCCTGGGTGATTGCCTAAAACAGAAGGCTCATCAAAAATACTCCCAGCTTCATATATTTAAGTCTGGGAAAATAATGGGAAAGTATTTCACTGTTTCCTCTCTCTTCCCCAGTTCTTCTTTGGCTACTGCAGTAATATGCAATGAAATAATGATCTGACAGAAATACTGTGTCTTGAAAAAAAGCCCTCAAAGAATGCTTTTTAACAATGGGATTCATTATTTAATTAATACAAAACTAATGCAACAATGTTTCCAAAGGTGATTCAGCCCATTCGCAGGTAAATATCTAAGACAAGTGGGATAAATCGCCCTCTAGAAACGTCATTCTTTTTCTATTGCCTCCTGAGGGAGCCCTGATGACTAGGTTTGATTACGTGTCTAATTTCTAACTGGCTAAAATTAAGTCAGCAGAATACTACCCTAGATGGTTGTGTTACAAAGATCATCTCTCTGATGTTTCAATGTCTTCAGTACAATGCTGGCATCGGAAGAATCATTGAGTTCAGTTTAATGATGGAAAACCAGTCCTTCTGTAAACCTAAAAAGACCTCCAAATTATGCAAAATGCTGTAAGACAAGCAAACAAACAAAAGCACCCACCATTTCTTTTGTCTTCAGAAACTAAAAAGGATTCAGATTGTTTGTTTTATAAAGCTTTAATAATTGATGCAAGTACATTTAATTGTCCTGGTACTTCTGTTTATTAATTTTTCTCAGCATTTTGCCTGAAAATCACTCTAATGAAGAACTGGCCAGAAAAATATGTTTGGCAGGAAACTGTAGATTATCAGAGAGCTGTTACCTTGACAAAGAAAACCAAACAAAAATGGAGGAAAATATGATACAAGAATGTCAACTCCTGCTGCTCCTTCACCAAGATGGCTACCATTAGAAAGACCACTTTCCAACACTGCAATGAGGGAAACAGAGCTGAAATTTATAATGCTTCATCTAAAAGGAACAAAAGACTTCAGATGCTGTTAAGAAACATGTGTGATAACTTAAGAAAGATAAAGAAACTACTTTCATGATATAAAGAGTTTTCATTATGTAAAGATATAAAGTCATCACATGGCAGTTCCTGCCTTAACTGTAAGTGAGGAAGAAATCAAGAGTATTTAAACAGAGCCTTAAAAGTGCCTTGGACTGCCTGAAAAAGTATCATAGATTAAATTGCTATTGAATTTCTTGCCCTTTCAGACACGTCATTAGACACTGAAGAAATCTCTAATGTGGGAAAATACTTGTAGCTCTTCTGTAAGATAGAAGATATCTCCACTACTTTTAAAATTTTCTGTTTGTTTTTGTTTGTTGGTTTTTTTTTTTTTTCCTAGATATGTTTCTTTCACCAGTTAAACTAAGAATATTGACCAGCATCTGAATAGATATAAGCAATATAGGAGCGAAAGACTAGTTCTCTGCAAAATCCTTTTTCTGCCTTATATTATGTATTCTTGTTTCTTGGTCTCTGTTTTTTAATGTCTGCTGCGGAAGCCTTAATGTGATTGAAGGAATTACTTTGCACTTAGAAAATCTGAATTAACTTCTCAGATCTGCCAGCAATTTCTCTGTATTAACATAAGCAAACCACCTAAGAACACTAGTTCAGATACACTAAACTTCTTGTTCTGAAGACCTTGGGACAGTTTGGCTGTATAGAACATGCTTGGGACAATCACTCTTTCCTTGGTCGTGCTGATAGATAAATATTTGCATGGTTTCTGAACACTTTAGGAAGTGTCCAACAGTAAATAAAAGCCATGCATCTATCTGTTGGTAATGTGAGTCATGCAGTCTGGGTCTTTTTCAAGGCAAATAAACCCTAATAAAAGAGTTATGGACAAAAGAATGGTTCTTTATTACATATGATAAAATTATCTGAGGTTTGTTCTTCTCTTGACATCAGTAAGATAGTTTGTATCTCTTTAGCTGGCAATAAGTATAATAAATGGTCAAAATGATACTTTATTTAAGCTTTCCTGAATTTTCTTTTCCTTTTCAGATTGATACAAAATTAACATTTTTTCCACATCAGTCTAGGAATCAGTTGTGACATTTAACCAAGTAAAGTCAAAAAGAAAGTTCAAAAGTATTAGTTCTTGGCAATAATTTTGTTAAGTTTTTAGAAGACATCAGAGAATGCATCCAATCTAACTCAAAATGCATTCTAATTAAATATTATTTCTGTACAGAATATGACATATCACCATGTACTTATTCTAGTAATAGACCTTCCTCAGAATCACAACTATTTCTAGCTATGACTAGTGTTATAAGACTATTTTTTGATTACAGCAACAAGAAGGATAGTTGTTTGATATTAATAAGGAAAATTTACTGATTTATGAATCATAAGTCAATGTAGAACATTATCCAGGAATTTTAATAAATGAGTAAATGTCCTTTACTATCTTTTTAATTTGTGTTTCTTTGAGAAGACTTTCCTATTTGTTCTGTCTCAACATAATAGGTTTGTCTGCCACACTTGTCCCTTAAGTTCTAATAACTTTTGAACCTGTTAACTAATTTCAGACTAATTTGACATAGAGGTGGAAATTTCATAAAGAAATTCTTAAGTACATCATTCAAATCTGGCTGAGTAGAGAAATATGTGTCCTAATGAAAGGAAATTTACCATGTGAACTTATATTTAATTAAGTACCAAAGAATTAAACCAGGAAAGGGCCCTTAGAAGTCCCCTGGTGCATGGAAGTATTCAGTCAAATTTGGCACCTTCTTGATATCAAATTCAGTTAATGATGGTAGTGATGAGCTCTGAGAAACACTTGATTAGCCCCCGTGCTTATAGAACAATATCTTTGTTTACTCAAAGTCTATATGTCCTTACACCCTGATAAGAGGACAGTAAAGTCAGAGCAAACTCATTTCAATCACTCTAGTTGAGGACTCTATATGATCTCTGCCTTTAAACTGTCACTAACTTCATGCAATTTCTGACTCAAACACCTCTCTTGATCAAAGTCACTTGTGTTTTTTTTTTTTTAATAAATTCTTGCTTGAAGAAAGTTTTCCTTAACCTAGATTTTGTTCGAAACACTGAAATTAAATGAGGTGAGCTTTGAAGGCTCTTTAACGTTCACGAGGTTCTTCTGGATTCTACGCACACATTAAATGTAACAGCCTAAGACATGCAGCAAGTCTGACTTGATTTATTTAGAGATCTCTTGTTCCTTTAAGCTTTAAAAATTCAGGAGATAAAAGTGGCCTTGACTGTGTCTTGCAAGTCATTAGTACAGAATATGCAAAAGAGCTCTATTCCTTTCTGATTGCAGAAAACTATAGTTGGCACTTACTCCTAGATCCTTAACTTTTTATTTACAAAGCAAAGACCTGCTAACCACTCCGTTAGGGGCAAATACAGGAAGATAATTTAAATGACTTTGGCACCCACGATGTGAGCCAGTTAACACTTGTGTGCATTGGCAATGGAGATTAATGCCTGTTTAATGTACACAAAAGAAAAGCAGGACACTCTAGCTGAAATGCCAGGGGTTCAAACACCCAAAATCGGGGCTGAAGTGCGTTGTTCTTTAATAGTGTAACAGGCAAAATCTTTTTAAATTAATTGAATCTGAATGAATACAACCATTTGTAGGCAAGGTATGCCAACTCCAACATTCAGCAAGTTCGCCGATGACACCAAGCTGTGTGGTGCTGTCGACACGCTGGAAGGGAGGGATGCCATCCAGAGGGACCTCGACAGGCTGGAGAGGTGGACCCGTACCAACCTCATGAAGTTCAACCAGGCCAAATGCAAGGTCCTACATCTGGGTCGTGGCAATGCCAGGCACAAATACAGACTGGGTGGAGAATGGATCGAGAGCAGCCCTGAGGAGAAGGACTTGGGAGTACTGGTGGACGAGAAGCTCAATATGAGCCGGCAATGTGCTCTTGCGGCCCAGAAGGCCAACCGCGTCCTGGGCTGCATCAAGAGGAGTGTGGCCAGCAGGTCGAGGGAGGTGATTCTTCCCCTCTACTCTGCCCTCGTGAGACCTCACCTGGAGTACTGCGTCCAGTTCTGGAGCCCCCAACATAAGAAGGACATGGACCAGTTGGAGAGGGTCCAGAGGAGGGCCACGAAGATGATAAGAGGGCTGGAGCACCTTTCCTATGAGGACAGGCTGAAAGAGTTGGGGCTGTTCAGCCTGGAGAAGAGGAGGCTCCGGGGTGACCTTATAGCGGTCTTCCAGTACCTCAAGGGGGCCTACAGGAAAGATGGGGAGAGGCTATTCAGGAGGGCCAGTTGTGATAAGACAAGGGGTAATGGTTTTAAAATAGAGGGAGGTAGATTCAGATTGAATATTAGGAAAAAATTTTTTACCATGAGAGTTGTAGAACACTGGAACAGGTTGCCCAGAGAGGTGGTGGATGCTCCATCCCTGGAGATGTTCAAGGCCCGGTTGGACGAGGCCCTGAGCAACCTGATCTAGTTGGAGATATCCCTGTTCCTTGCAGGGGGGTTGGACTAGATGACCTTTGAAGGTCCCTTCCAGCCCTAACCATTCTATGATTCTATGATTCTATGATTCAACTTCATTTTTACTTCTTGATTCATCCCTACTTCAACTAATAAGGCAAATGTAAAAATGTTGTTGAAAATATCAGAATATTTTGCCTAATTTTAGTTACTGTGGTGAAAAGTGGACCAAAGTTATATTAGAAACCTGAAACCATTGGCTGTACATTCTGTAAGGTCTACATTTCCTGTGAATGACAATAAAAATGGGTCAGATGCTTACATTTGAGCTGAAACCAGGAAGAAAATGGATAAAAGTCTGTTTTTCTTTCTTTAATTAGATGGCCACACATACCTATATTTCTTGACTTTTCCTTATTAATATTTTAAAAAATCATGTTTTGGTAGTATATACACATTTGCTTTCTATACATAGTAAGTTCTTATTTTGAAAATATTCATATACATTTTTATTTATTTTATATATATTATTTAAGTGTTTATACTTAAATAATCTTACAACACTATTTAATATAATAAAAATAATATTTTATAATTTTTAACTGTAGTACATACATACCTGAAGCACTTCTGGCAGTCTTTAACTGGAGCATAGATGATGAAGTACCTTACTATGTGTTCCTTGAGTTTTTTATACAGTTAGTAGGTGCTGTTTGTTTCATTCTCAGACTCCACCACTTTTGCAAAGGAAACAATATTACTTGTCTCATAACAACCTTTGGTGGAGCCAGGCACATACAGCGAATTCTAAAGGACCACTTTGGGTTAGTGGAGACAGTTTGTAGCAGTTTGCAAGGAACTTCTAGAAAAAAAGCTTGGATGAGGTACCTGGAGAAAGCCTCAATCTTTTTGCTCAGAGCTCCACTAGCAGTAGTTAGAACATCCTTGTAAATAGATGATAAAGAGACTATTTTTTTCAGATGCACGTAGCCCTTTCATGTCCCTACCCAGCACATACAAAACATGGTGGCAAGGAGGAAAGCTAGTGAGGACATCAAAACGAGTGTGGTTAGCAGCAAAACAAAGCAGCATTTAGAGTCTAAGTAGGCAACTCACATAATAAGAAATGAGATAATTAACAGAAATAGAGTCCCAAACTGAGGACAGTGGAAAAACTGTTTGAATTCTGTCACCTCAAACTGAAAGAGTGTCTGTGGTGATAGTTTATTTATCTGAAAGCAGAGAGCAAAACAAATGATAGTTTTGAGTAACTTGTTATTATTTGTAATTTTGCAAGCATTAAAAACTTCCTAATTTTTGGCAGGGCTATGTCATAGAACTTGTGCCTCCAGGCTTTGGGGGAGATTGGTCAGAGAAACACATTTAAACCTCAAGAATAATGTGCAAATAACTAGTGTAAGTGAAACATTAAAAAAAAAAGGAGTGGAATAAATGTGGATGCTCAAAATGAAGGAATTCACAGGGCAGGACAGAGGCTGAAAGCTGAGGAAAGTAGGCAATATAGAGCAACATGTATTCTGCAGAAAGTAATATGGAAGTCTGAAGGAAGAAAAAATCAACTTTTGGGCAAATATATGAGAGATCAAAAAACCCAACCCTCTTTCTACCCAATTAATTGCATATCTTCTTCAGGAGCAAGACAGTAACTGAGGAGGTCAAAACTGCACTTGGAGAGAAGGCTACTTGTGATGTGATTTGCACACCCCTTGCCAGACAGCTGCTGTGCTCGCTGTGATGAAAAAGGAAGAAAAGAAGAACTGTCTTACGTGTTGCCTGACAATGACTTTATGTAATTTTTTTTTCCATTGAACAAAAATATAAAAAGTGTGAAAAAGTTTTAAATAGTTCTTTTTTTTTTTTTTTTCTGATGAGTACAATGAAAGAATAAGGAGGAAAAGTGATTTTGAAGAAACAGCAGTTTTGAGAGAAGAAGAAATGATGCTATAGCAAACGTGGAAAAAAACCCAAAACAATAAGCACAGATATACCTGAAGTTTTAGAACAGAAATTAAGGAACTGTTGATCTGAAAAATAACTTAAGCCAACTGTTGCAGTCATGATAGATTTGAGTAATACAGATGGGATTATAAAGGGACAAAAATTAGGTTAAGATCCCCATGTATTTCACAGAAATTATTATTAGTCTACAAATTCCTTAGTAGTAGTACTTATGTCTCCTCATTCTGTACAAAGCCAAGCACAGTCCTTTGTGCTTAATAAATACTTTGCAATGAGAGTAATATGGTAGGTTCTAAAGGGATTTTGGCTTTCAATGGCATTTTTTTTTACACGACAACCAAAGTGATAGTTTAATGATTCATAGAGTTTAACTATTTTTCTCTAGACAAATGCCACTTACTCAATAGCAGAACTGAAATTTCAGCTGAAGAGTAATGGAGGGAAATCAGCAAGAGGGATGAAAACAAGTTCGTCTTAGAGTCACATCTCTAGCTAAGTATATTATTTTCTATATGCCACAAGCACAGATGCACATTTTAAGAGTTGAAATAGAATTCTGTTTCAAACACCAACTGAAAAAATTACTTAACTTTCTTACTTTTGGAGGATGAGGCTGGAAATTAGCCCTTGAGTTTGATTTTTTTTTTGTAAAGTAGAAGGGTGCTCTCTCAAATTCCATAGCTCTTCCAAAGCTCTTCTTTAAGTTTTTGTTGGTTTTTATTTTATTTTATTTTATTTTTTTTATAATGGCAATTGCCAGCAGCCTTGTTCATCCCACTTTGTTCATCCCATAATATATCTTTTTGTTTCTCCACAAATTAAATTATAATTCATAATTCTCTCTCTGAATTAGCTTCCCACAGAGATCCTTATTATAACAAATGTGGTTGTTATAACTCATTTTAACAATTTAGTCTATAAATTGGTAGAAAGTACTTTACGTTTTTCTCTTAGTGAGCAGAACTTATTTTTAAAAGGAATTTAAATGTATTATATGTACTGCATGCTGACTGGCTGATAAATTTTTGCATATCTGCCGTTATGGTATATTAAACATGTAATAATGTAGCAAATAGGAATGTAAGCAGCAGATCTGGAGGTGAATTTGGAAGAACTAAGACCATAGAGAAAGAAATAATACCTTTGTGAAAAAACCCTAGAATTATGGTGATATGTTAGGGTACGTGTAAATGTACTCTAATAAATATTGAGATTTCAAAGCAAAACTGCTGTCAGAAGTGTTGAAAAACTATCTGATTACACATACAGTGCTTATGCTGCAGGCAATTCTGAATGATATAGCATATATTAGGCTTTATTTATAGATAGACAGATAGACTGATATATCTGTATTTTAAGCTATTCTTTAAGACTGGAAATTATTGAAATGGATCTTGTTTGTTTTCTCTCTCTTAGCATATCCCTAAGCTGTCAGGGAACAGTCAGGCAGGAGCAGGCTGCTCCAGCGCTGAGGGAGCTGTCAGGGCAGGCAGCACCATGCAGTCACCAAGAAAAAGGTGCAGCCCAGCAATACCCGCACAAGGTGAGCAGGGCAGGGATGGTGGCAGTGACTGGGGACAGCCACCGCCTGGCTGTCATCCTCATGCTGTTTTTTCCCAGGAGATGGTGCAGGGCTGCTTGGAGGCACCATCCCAAGGCACGGGCAGCCAGCCCCCTTGGTGTGGGAGAAGACCACGGAGTCTATTGGGGTGCTTGAAGTCCTGTCACAGGCAATCTCTTTCTCTTGTCTTTCCCCACTGTTCTCTCATCTAGTTTTCACAATGCCGTGTTTTTCTTTGTCTTATGTATAACTCTCACACAGCACACTTTTTTCTTGCTGAACCTCTGTTTTGTCTTAAAGAGGTATAGTTATCATATGACTTTGGTTTTTTACTTTTCAGTTCTACATTCAATTTCTATGATCTATACTAGCATCCTTGGGTTAAAAAAATGCTTTGACATATTTTTTTTAGGAGGTAAAATGCCTTGTACAGATAAGCATCAGGCATTTATATGTCCCTACCCTTTTGTGAATAAACAAGAAAAGCTCATGACCGTGCCTGAGATCTGAGCCCTCAAAAGTTAGAAAAATATCCAATTCTAACAGTCCATTTTTTGCATTCTCTAATTCTTTGCTTATGTAATTGGTTGAAATAGGATTGATAAGGATGAAACAAATTCATGGCTTTTATACCCTCAAATGTCCGAATTGCTCTCTTAAGAACAGAAACCTTGATATTATTTGTTAGTTCACAAATGTATAAATGCTAAGAGATTGCTGTTGAAGTATGGTTTACACAACACCACCTAGATCATAAGAAGTTTCTGTTTTTATGAAGAAAAAGTATTGGTAGCCTTCATCAGCAGAAAGCTAGGTGTCTTTACCCAAAATTGTTCATACCATTTGGACAGGAATATTCCAAAAAATTTAAAAAATTGAGTGATACCTTTTGGCATTCTTGTGAAAAGTCCATTTTCATTACCCCAGTAATTTTTGCTCTGATACCACAGCAGAAGATCACTTGAAGGAGAATTTATTAATGTCTGAGTAACTTCAGCAAAGGTTTACTTAACACAACACAAGGAATCTAAATTAATCTCTCTAGCCTATAATGGAAACAAATTTCTCAAGGCTTTCTAGAATACAACGTATAACAGAGTCCAAAGAGCAGCATAATAATCTGTCAGTCAAAACATACACGAATGCCATAAAATATCATTCCTTTAGTGTAAATAGCTCATCACATTCACCCAGTTTGAATCTGTTCTTTCTTATGTAAGTCACAGCAATAAAAGCTAGGAAATAGCTAGTTTTTCAGGAACTTGAAGTCATCACTCATCTGTAAATCTTGCAGTCCACAGGAGGGGAAGTTGGGTGTGGAACAATTAATTGCAACCATATCACTGCTTGTGACATTAAAAGTTCTTTTAAAGTCATTAAAGTCATCGCCCGGTGGCAATCTAGTATGCTTCCCCTCCGCACTCTAGGAATAGTTGATTTCCATTTTAGGCTTTTTTGTTCAAGTAGCCCGTGTAAAAACTAGGACACCAGACAATAGAAGCATTTTTCTTTTCAGGAATGAGCTGTCGGTACATTTTAAAGAGATCAATGGCCGAGGGACCTAAAGTTACTTATGTTACACAATCTGAACCTCTGCTTCTGAATTCCACCATTCACTCTTTTTTTATCTGCTGTTCATTTAATACTCAGAATTAGACCACATATCATGCATTCATGTAGAAGGTTCATACTGTTAATTAAATGGACGGCTTCTTAAAGTACACTAACTGTGAAATCACATCACTGTACCGACAAATAGCTAAAATAGAAACCCAAAGCTAGACGGAAAAAGATAAGTTATTTTAGACAAGACAGAAATGTTAATTAAGAACTCTTATATGCTGAAGCTGAGAGGAAATATCCTCATGTCCTACCTCTGAACAGGAGCAATTGCTCTAAGAGATTTTTGAAAACTTTATCCAGAAATGGCATTGTACTAGCTAGAAAAATTTTAATATCTCTCTCCATTTCCTTTCCAAGTATTAAGAGTTATTAAACAGAGAATTAAATGGCATATTGCCTGGAAGTACTGAAAATCTAATCTCAATATATACAAACTTACAAAAACAACACATGCCAAATAAGTTATGCAAGTAGTTGTCTGGCTAAATTTCTCATTTCTCTGATTCTGTCTCAAGTCACTTTCCAAATCAATACGGTCTGGGGAGCAAACTAGATCTTCTGCTCAGGATAGATGGCAGACATTTACCTATTACTTTTAATATTATTAATTAAATCTTTTG
The DNA here is from genome assembly GCF_009769465.1 of Tauraco erythrolophus. NCBI lineage: Eukaryota > Metazoa > Chordata > Aves > Musophagiformes > Musophagidae > Tauraco > Tauraco erythrolophus. The sequence goes on from NC_141468.1 coordinate 51,596,157, forward strand.
AAGTTTATGGCTCAAAATGTCCTTGTTCTTGCTTTTCGATCCATATTACTTCAACTCAAGGTCAAAAGGAAGATGTGATTCTTCTACACCACTTGAATTATAGCAGTAATTTTCCTGATTGATTGAGATTGATTTTTCCATAGCTATTTGATGGTAGTACATTCATATATATATGTATACACACACACATACATATACACACACATTCACTTACACACATGTATGTATATCTTTGTGTATACGCAAGCATGTACACAGATGAAGAAATAGGGAAGATTTTTAAAAGTAAAGAGACCAGTTTTGTGCTCAGTTTCTACTAAGGATCGATAAAACTTAGCCATCTGAAATTAAGTTTGTACCTTGAAAAATATTCTCCATAAAGATCATCTTCAGAGATAATATTCAATAGAATAATACTGTAGCCTCACGGAGAGAAAGAAAAAAGTCTTAGACTTTGTTTCAGCACTTATGCTGCAAATCTCCTACACCTTCTTGGAAAAGAAAAATGAAACATTGTGTTCCATTTGCTGTATTTTCTCTTTTCCACATATAAAATAACCCCTTTATCACTGATGCCCATGTCTTTTAGCTTCCCATCATTTTGTTCCAACTGCAGTAACAAATCTTAAAATGTTTAATACAAGAGAAATCAGAGCATAAACATGACTATTAGGTCATGGTTCTCTTACCATGTTTTAGAAGAGGAGAGGAGGGGGAGAGATTTAGTGATAAGCTAATAATTAGTATTGTACTCTAAGAATAAAAAGTAAAGTTATGGGAGTAGATAAGGGACCAATCTGTTTGTTATTATTTTTCAATAGTAAATCGCTATGAATTGCATTTTATAATGAAAATATAATATAATTTGTAGTCATTTTGTGAGAACTGAGAAAGTGTTTAACAATAAAATACCTCTGATAAAGTATCTTGGTTTTCAGCCTAAAAATAAGCAATTATGCTTTTCTGAAAAGGGAGGCAGTTCTTATTTAATGGCTTCAACTACTAATCTCCTCTCGATACTGAAACCTGGACATCTCTTCTTCCCTAGGACAACATTCCTCAGTTGTCCAAGGTAAAAATGTCTCCTGTCTATGCCACGGACTGTTCTCACAGTATTTTTCAATCCTGTATGCACATGGTGTTGTCCGTCTGTCCAAATCCTCTACCTACTTCATGCCACCTCCTTTCTTTCAACTTGATTTTTTCTGCATTCAATTCTCCTTTAGGTTTCATTTTTCCAGGCTTTTAAAATTCTTCTTTCTGCAGTTTCTCACTACTATTTTCCTATTACTCCCTCCTACTTCTTCTCCTATCTTTTCTATTCATTCTCTAAAACCAAACCAAGTTCTGCTCCCCTCGTAGATGGACTCCTGTCCCCATGCACACAGTCTTCCTGTCCTTGCTTCATCTTTGCATAGAAAACTCTGTTATTACCTCCAACCTACCATTGTCGTGCTTCAAACCATGTTGATGACTCAACATTTCTTGTTATGTCCTTACTTCACTGCAAGTATGTTCAAGCTCTCTCAGTCTCTCCATGTCCTGGTTTCATCAGGGATAGAGTTAATTTTTCTTTTCAGTGGCTACAATAGGGTTATGTTTTGGATTCAGTATGGGATTTGTTATGAGAAGCATGTCGATAACACTCATGTTTATAGTTGATGCAGACACATCAAGGACTTTTCAGCTTCCCATGTTTTGCCAGTGTGCAGGAGCACAACAGGCTGGGGAGTAGCAAGGCTGGGACTTGAATTTAGATTTAGGATTGAGGGTCAAATTTGCTGATGGAATATTCTGTATCAGGCAACATCATGCCCAGTATATGGATGAGCGTTGACTGGGAAGTTGGAATCTCTCTTTTGGGGGACTCTCTTGGTATCTTCTTGGACTCTTGGGCTCTCGGAGTTCTACTTATCTCTCACTCATTTTTCAGGCCTCTCACTCATCTGGGATTATGGATTCAGGACTTAACTGTTTTGAGATTGTTTGCCAGGACAGGACAGGCATAGATAGCTGGGTGGTGAGCAATTATGCTGTGCATTACCTGTTTGTATATATTATTATCTTTATATATATATTTATATATCATTATTATTTTTATTATTATTTTATCAATATTATGTTTAATTTTATATTACTATTATTATTAAATTGGACTTATATCAACTCACAAGTCCCCTTCCCTTTTGCCCTTTAAGTCTGCCCTCAATTCCCCTGGGAGTGGGGGAGGATGAGTGAGCAGCTACCTTGGGTTTAGTACTGGCTGGGTTAAACCATGACACTCCACTTCCTGGCCCTTGATATTCCACTTGGCTTTCCTCATCTGGCACTGAATCTGCACTTGTTTTCCCTTATGGAAAGCAGTATTTTTATCATACTGCTTTGTTTATCACACTTTCTTCCTATAGCCTCCAATTTTATTCCCTAATTACCGTTTCTTCTGTTGCAGAACACCTGAGTCTTCTCTTCTGTTTTTCTTTGCTTCAAGCTGCTGTTAACTAGGCCAGACTAATCCCACCTAATTTTAGCTGCGTAGAAGCTTGCATGCAACCTGAGCTGTTCATCCTACTTTTTTTTATTCCGAAGTTCAGAAAGAAAGATAGTCAATTTCAGAGACTGATTCATGATGCTTACGTATCTCAGGATGGGAGGCCATCATCGGTAGAGGTGATTATTTTCTATATTAACTATCAGAGGAGTTCATACAGCTAGATTAGATTACACAATTATTTTAAAATGGTTAAAATTAATCCTTTCCATATATATTCTATTTATTCCATTCCCTTTATGATCTCCTACACTTATTCCATAGAGTTCTGTATAAAATAGTATTTTCAACTTGTAAATTAAGAAATTTAAAGAAATGAATGACTAATTTCTCATGGGTCAAATTCTGTTCTTGATAATGTAGTCAGTTATCTTTTTTTATTTTATCATTATTGAAAACATCTTCTTGCTGTATTACCTTTGGCTTATCACTGATGTTATTGGGCTAATGATCAGGATAGTTGAAAAATATATGTGTCCCATAATGAGGATGGTTTTGATTCAGTTTTGAATATACAATTGCTAACCAGGCATAAAAAATGTCTACTATTAATAGAAGAGGCTGGACAAATAAGGCTAGTAGTTGGTATAAATTCACAGTGGTTCAGACTTGACAAAAAAAAACCAAAATAATGAAGGGAATGTAGTTGTTCTAGACATCACAAAAAGTCTCCCCAAAAAACAGAAAACCCAGTTTGCTGATTATGTTAGATGCCTACAGACAAGAAATTAGAGGTACAAATAATTAGATCTGGAAGCCTTAGTATTTGTTCAACAGCATGACTTATTTGGCATAATACACAGTTCATGATATAATACACATACATAGTCCATAATATGCAATTCATATGATATTAATGTTAACAAATTTAATAATAAATACAAATATGTATTTATAAATATTCTTTATTTGTTAACTGATTAATATAAATATTAGAACACACAAAATTTAAAAGCAATACAATCAATATTTATATTAATATAAAAGGTCAGAAACTGAAAAGGGAAGAAGTGGTGTCATCTAGCTCAAAGACACATATCTGCTCTGAAGTCCAGAATGTAGATGGATCCAAAGACAGTTGGTGCATAACAGCAAAAGACGAAAAGTATATCATACCAAGGATTATGGTGAACCGTGGAGCCAAGCGAGCTGAGGCGGATATAACTTTTGGTAAAGAAGGAACAAAATTCTCTGAATAAGGGTACTGAATGGTTTTACAGGGATGTTAAATGGGCATAATTTGGGAGAGGCATTTTGAAACTATTCAGTCAGTTCATGGAAGGAGCTTGGGATTTTATAGAGAAAGCAAAGGATGCAACAGCACAGATTTTCTTCTCCTCACTACAAATTAACTGACAAAGGCTGAATGCAACTTGTATGATGGTGATCCTGAATCACTGAGGTAGTAAGAAAAACAAGGAAAAATTGCAATAAACCCAGAAGACTTAAGAAGACAGATTTCAATAAACTCTGGGGATTTGGAAACTAATATCCCCCTCAGACAAAATCCAAGTCAAAAACCAGTGAGGGAGAGTTGCCAGTTTCTTAAGGAAATAATATGACATATAATTCCAAGCTATATTTTAAGAGCTGGATTGAGCAGCCCCAGGATTGAAGATGGGTACTTTTTAGATCTTGAAGAGCATGACTGAGGATCCAGAAGACAGGGAGAGGGCAAATAGATCCACCTTTTTCTTTCTAAGGGGCAGCTGGGAAAATTATGCAGTCAGCTAAACTGTAATTGATGGAAAATATTGCAGCGAATAATTAAGCAAGCTATGTATAAACTAATAGAGTGCATAAGCAGATAAAATTTAACAGGAAGATGAGTAACTCCCAATATCCATTTGTCAAAAAATTTTTCTCTCACTGTTTTAATTAGAACAACTCATTTTGAATTTCTGCAATCTGTTACTGCATAGATATAATATATGGTGTTCAGAAAGACAACTACATTTGCCATTGGACAATATGGCATATTAACATGAAAGAGGCTAAAAGTGACAATGTATTTATGTATGTGATTCAATGATTTTGTTCACTTCTAATATTTACTCCCCAATACTATCAGCAGAACTGACACTATAGAACATCTTTTTGGTTATCTAAATAAATTGCCCATCAATAGATGAGTGGAAATCAGATCATTTCTATTACCAATACTATATACTCCCAGGAAAGGATTGAGTATGTTGGCAAAGGTGGAGAGAGAAAGTTTATTGAGCTAATTTAGTTGAGAAAGAAAAGACTGTTCTCAGAGTTGTCTTACACTTTATGAGCAAAAGCACTTGGAACAGATAAATGTGTAGATCTTTGAATGTAAGAAAAGCATGTGCATGAAAATTCCTTCCCTGTTAATGCAAGAAGTTAAGCATTTTGACTATAATCCAGTGAAAGACAACTGGGAGGGACACATGCATTTATATAGTAAACCAGAACAATTGAAATGAAATAATATATATGGTCTAATAAAAGTTTGTATTACTGCCAATAAGTAAGTGTTCATGCCAAAAATGTTCTGGAGCACAGCTGCCAAAAAAAAGCTGAGAGCATTATGAAACACACTAAATCTATACATAGAGGAGGCTTAGAGAAGGGGAAAAAAAAGTATATTTATTCTTAGGATTCAAATATATCAAATCATTATGGTTATTTTTTGCACGATGAGCAAGACTCTGAGTGCGCTGGCAAGCATTCAACAAAGCATTCGTGTTGCTTAAGGAGCATGTTGATCCTTAAATTCAGGAGAAAGGTTCAAAAAAGCCCTATTTACCTTGAGTGTTTGAGACATGTTAAACATCCAAAATGACACAAAAACTTCCATATGTGTTATTGGATATGGCTTAATAACATTCCTGTCATTGCCAAGCCAACTAAGTCAGCTCCTGATGAAGGTGATTTGAGATGCACAAAGGAGACATCCTGGGGTCTGTCTTGAAAAAGATGAAAATAATGGGTTGCCATTGCTGCCATGTGGTTTTCAAATGATAACCTCCATGAGGAAGCTGGCGGTCCTTCAGAAGCCTTCCTAGTCTGCAATTTCCAAAACAGTACTCTAACCCCCAGGTCTGAGTGCTATATCATGAATTTTTAGATTTCCTCTTGAAGTTAGCCCATTGAGTGGTCAAAATTATCAAGATTCAGGGATCCAGGAGGGGATCTGGAAACCAAAGGACAGTGACAGGCCATGATGATTGAAAGATGGAGCTGCCATTTTCTGAGAAGAGACTAAAGGACTGGAGCTCTACTTCAGAGCGGAGGAGGTTGAGAGATGACAGACTGAGGTTTAAAATTCATGAAGGCAGAGGGTAAAGTGAGTGCAGAACTGTTGTTTACCAAATCTCACAACACTGGAACCAGAGGGCACTCAATGACACTAGTAAGAGGTGAGCTTAAAATAGCTAGAAGAAAGTTCTTCTTTACACAGCAGGTATCGAACTTTTGGAACTTGCTGTCACAAGAGGTTTTTTATGTTTATCTATGAAAAGGGATTTCAGACGCATTCTCCTCCTTATTGCTTCTTGTGGGCTGGCTAAAGCATCTCGGTGCTTATACCCCTTTTGACACCTGATGCTGGAGCCTAGCCTTCCTCTGTCTAATTGCTGAATTATTTCTTCATTAGGGTTAACTCTAAACATACAAATATGTGAGACAGGTTCAAGCTGAAGAAATTTATATTTGTTTTCACAAGATAAGCATTTTCCCCTATTCTTATGTCTTTTCACAATTAATTATTGTTATAACAATTTTAATTGTGATTTTCAATAGTTGTTATGATGAAGCGTCTCGGAATTAAGGTTAATAAGAAACATCAGAATAAAAATAGTAATGGTGTCATGACATCTAAAATTCTGATTTCAATTTTAATAGCCTTTTGATAAAATTTGCATTGATTTTAATGGCTGAAGAAGGGCAGCAAGAGGACTCAAGTATTCTGCACAGTAAAGAAATAATTAAGTAATAATGAAAATAGTACAATTGAAACCAGTAGTTCTCTCTTCTACAAAGCCCTGGTTAGTGACATGGTGCTGGCTCACTTCACTTCCAGCTGCTAGATTTCACTAAAAGAAGCTAAAAATAAATTCAATACTTTCCTAAAATGACTTTCCCATGTAAGCAAGTGCTGCAGTTGCCATAGGGATGTTATAACATCTCAAATGGGAAGCAGTTCATATAGTGGTAAATAAGCACACTGGTGGGCAAGTTGTCCATTTGAGCATACCTCAAAGAAGACATCTCTAAGACTATATTTTTGAGGGGTGAGGGATGTTAAAAAAACCCCAAACATTGATTTAGACTGCAACAGTGCAAAGCACCAAATGTATTTTTCCAGAGATGTGGGCATCTGTGCAGATGCAAACACATACTGCCTATCATGAGTGCTGTAACACCTAACCTGTAGGACCTAAACCTTTCACTGAAAAGGGATAAAAATGTTGAAAATATCTGTAAATTCTGTGAAAATGAAAACACACAATCACATTCTTGCATTTACTATTTGTTCAGTGAGCCTGGAGCTGTCCAGCCCGTTCTTGTTTTCCCTTCTCCTTTGTAATGCATTAAGTGACTGAATTCTGGTAGTATATTTTTTTCCCTATACTATCCAATCATTTTGAAAATCAATACAAATAAATGCAAAGATGCCTAACAAACCAATGGACTTCCTTTGCAAGGTTTCTTCATAATGTTCTACATTATAAAATTTCAAAGGTCAGATGATATAAATAAACAATGACTTCACTGAAGTTGATACTACTGTCCTGATTTACAGCAAGTATTAATCTATCCCCAGCACTCAAGCATTTCATTCTATGCTCAACCCAGAATAGAAAGCAAATGGCTGTATAATAAATACCATGGAAACAAGAAAAAAATCCTAACAAATTCTATAAAGAATCAATTTGGGAAAAAAGAAGAAAGCCAGATTGTCTGTAGTTAAAATAGAATTCACTAAGATTCTGCAACAAGATCATTTAAATACAAAATATTATGATAGTTTCTACATTTTTTTGTGCGTTCTTTTGGTGGATCTGAGGGCTTTTTCTTTTAAGGCTGACAGTTTTATCAGTCTTACCAAGTCATCACTAACTTACTGTTCTGAACTCAGTTTCAAAGTGATCCCTCTTCCAGTTGGCTCTTTCTCATTTGTTGGATCAAGCCATCTGTATTAGCCTCTCACAACACTGTTGTGTCTCTACTTTGAACCTATATTCACTTGTTTCCTCAAATAGTTGAAGTGTAGGTTTTCCCCTGACGTACGCCCTATCCACTTTGCAGTATATGTGTAGCTACAGAGCAAGTAGCAGAGCTTAGACTGATCAAGGCTGTTTACTCATTCCTGTCTGGAATTTAACCTACACTATATTTATGGCTCTATTTTACAATATTATGCCTATAGCAAAGGAGGAGTGCTTGAACATAGCTTCTACATCTCAAAATAGTGCTCTATGAGCAGATCGTATCAGGTTTTGTGTTAACCTCGGTGTCAGGACAGAATTGAGTTAGAATCATCCACCATCTTCCCTGATATATCTCAATTAAACTAATAATATTTGGGATGATGTGGCTGGCCAAGTGAAGCAGATGCAAACAAGCCCTCTAAAGTTCGAATCACAGTGCAAAAAGTAACCATGCTAACTTGAAGATTTGAGATTTTTCCCCAGCCTTTCTGTGCTCGGTGTTCAGAACCTGGTCATTAGGAGAGGTGAGTCTTAACAAGTGAATCTCTAAATGGTACTTGGTCAGATTATTCGCAGGACTGCCACAGCCCACAGACCAGTCTGGAGTTGGAGTCAGATACTAGTCATCACCCCAGCTTTTAACAAAAAAGATCTCCGTATTGCACTAGTCACCTAGATTTCCTTTATGGTCAACATGGACAAATGACATTAGGTTAGCTAAATTGATCTGATTGTTTTAGACATGTACTCAAGCATGAGATAAATAAGGTGGACTGTGCTCTGGCTATGCCTATTTGTCTCCTTTTGGTTATAATGAAAACCTAGAATGAACAACTCAGACGTGTACATTTACATGACAGATGTCTACATGTGGGCAGACAAAAATCACCTTGGCTGCTCACACTGTCCTTGCAAGCAGTCAGCATTCACTCTGAGCTTAGCTCGCCTGCAGATACCATGCTCTTTGTAGAAGAAAATGCCAGAAACTGCTTTAGAAGGATCTCAGCAGCCTTGCAGGCAACCTCCGGTAGCAAGAGCACATGTGGGAATTGAGATCTACAAAGTATGGTAACGTACACTCACAGACCATGTGTGCTGAACCCACAGACAGTGCTGTTGATCAGCTCTTGGAATGCCATCAGGGTTGCCTCTCACCCTACTCCAAGTTCCTCTGGTGGGCAGGTACCATTAATGGACAAGCGGTGCAGCCTACATGACAGGAGAGAGGTAGTCCTACGCCTCTGTATGGTTATCATTTTTGTCAGGGTCTAGTGTCCTGTGTGTCACCTCTTGTTCTCCTTCTCGTTCCTCTGTTCATGTCCTTCTGCTTAAATAGCCAGTCACATAGTGAGGCGCATCATGCCTGTTGCTGATATAGTGACTCTCGAGAGATGTCAGTATGTTTCTCCATGAATACTTCAGCATTTTGTACACATTGGAATAGCATCAACAGAAGAGCTGGAGAACACTTTCCTCTGGAACAGCCCATAATGTATTCTGATCAGGCACTGAAAGGTGGGATTTGAAGCAAAAAGGAAATTGAATACTTGTCTCCCACCCCCTCTATTCTAAGCAGTGACCTATTGCTCAAAAGCAATAGTCCTTTCTGCCCATACGTTATTAAGTTTGTGTTTTGTGTCTTTCATTCTGGAAAATGAATGTGGCTGGAAATGAGACATGCTGGAAATGGCAGGAACAGTTGATTTCAATATTTCTGATCTGTTTCTTTCAACACAACATGAACTCCATTCAAAAAGGATTTTATAAGTTTTGCTTTTTGCTAAAATTACAAGAGGATACTGACCTAAATGTACAGTGATTATTGCTTGTCCCAGAAGTGTCCTTTTCAATGAAAAAGGTACTTGAAAAAAGTATGATCCAGCTGCATCGTCCCTCTAACTGTCTAGTATGATGGCCTAATGAGCAATGTGATCCCATATTTAGACTGAAGGCAGAGATGATTTTTGTAGCACTGAAGAAGACCCCAGAGTGGACAGAAAAGCAGAACAGACCCTTGTACAAACTTTAGTGTTTTGGAAAGCCAGGGAGCATACTGCGGTGAGTGGTCTAAAAAGTCTCAGGAAATCATGTGAAGCTCTTTTTGAGGCTGGATCCATTGAACAATTTTTTGGAAGTAACTCTAATCTGGAAGAAAAATACTGTTCAGATAGGTGTCAGCTTCTATATTTTATTACATTTTAATGTATATGTGTATAGTTTATATATGCAGAACTATATATATAGTTGTATGTACAGTTTTTTGTTATTCTTGACTCAAAAATTTTGCCTTATGTCATGCATGTTCTCTTTCTGTTTCTATGTATACATATGTGTGTATATAAATATGCACATACACATATACAAATATACATCTAGCATAAGAAAGCTGGATTTTCCAGTTTTGACCAAATATGATGAGTACATATGAAAGTACATACAATCAGTACAGACCGATTATATATATGTTAGAGTGGCCTCTTGTAATGTTTTTTTGTGGTGTTTAAAGGGCACTCTAATTTGAAGGTTAGGACTCAGGTGAGCCTCTTATATAACAAAATAGAGAAGGGGCAAGCCAGGACAGATCTCTGTCAGACACTTTCCCAAATATCTCTAACAGCAGCAGCTGAATCTTCTCCCTTCTGGGAGCACGGGTGCTGTTACACCTCCAGCTTTTGCTGACATGTAGACTTCTGTTTCCACTTCCTTGTCATGAAGTGCAAGAAGGTGATCAGGCAGGGATTAAAATTTAAATATTAAATATAACATTTCATTTTTATTGTGCTTATGTTAGTTGTTTACAAATAAATACATAACAGAGTAGAAATAGTTAATCAGCTGAATATGGATGAGCGCATACCTCTGTTTACAGAACTGTCTGTATCAAGGCATAGGAGAGTGATACTGTTATTGTCATCAAGACAACTGCCCGCTGAGGTTGGGTTACATATCCCAGTAGCAGAACTAGAAGAAAAACCTCCTTTGAAATGGCAGAAGTGTGTCTGTTGGGTTACTGCAGGCACAGCAGGCTGTCCAAGCTGTGCAAGATATAGAGGGACGAACCAGTTCTACTGACAGCAAGACTCTGCCTTCTAATTCAGCCTCTAGCTACAGCTCCATCAACTTCCTGCCTGTTCCTGACATGTGAGGTACGAAAGTGTCTCATACAGGCGGTCACTGAGGAGGCTGCTGAACAGTACAAATTGCCAGTGGCTGCCCCACATAAACCCCTTGCACCACCGAATTTGCTGAAAAGCCAGCGAGCAGAGAAAATTTTTCTACACCCGGATAGACAGAAACAAACTCCTCAGCTGGAAAACCTGATCCCTTCTCCTGTCAGATACTCCAGAGAAACAACTCCGTCAACGTTTTCCCAGTCCGAAATCATGTTGGTAAGACCCCATGTTTTCATGAAGACCTTCGCCCGTCCTCTTAGAGTTTATGTCTCCTCTCTCTCTGCCTCTTGTGCAACGTTTTTGCAAATGAATTAAATATTAAATTCTTACCATAGTATATATGAGAGCTGACAGATATACTGAGCCAGCAGTACTTGCCAGATATATTACATGCCAGCTATCCTACATCGGATACACTATGTTGGCAGACATACCGTGCCAGCTTCTGACAGCATACGCTACACCAGCTTCTGCAGCTTCTGACCAGGTCAATGGTAGAATTATAGAAAGTAAGGATAGACACGACATTGCCAGTCGTGCAGTTTATTCCTCTACCCAAAGATAAGATCAGCTGCTTCAGAACTGTTCCTGAAAGATGATGATTTTACGGGTTTCTAAAACCAAGCTGTGATGGTAATTCCACAATCCCAGGGCAAACTATTCTAGTAAATAATCATCAGACAATTGGTACTGCTTTTTTATAATGCCTAATATAAATCTTCCTTGCTACATTTTATGCTTATTACCTGTAGTTCTGTTCTCAGAGAACGAGGAGCATAGTTTAAGTTCTTCTGTGGCAGTTACCTTTGAAATATGTGGAGACCGTTAGCCTGTCTTTCCTCCCACAACTCAGTCATCTTTTTTATAGACAAAATGAACATAATTCCTCTGGTCCATCTGTATAGGTCTTATTCTTTAAATTGCAGATCGTGCTCATTGCACACCCCTGGACTCTTTATGAGAGTTAAAAAAAAGGGCAACCATTAAACAATATCCACTCATGACTTTGCTATAATCACAGCATCCCAAATGAAAGTGTGAAGGTGAATTGTTATTTCTTTCGAGAGATGTAAAATAGTCTATTCTTTCTTTTTTCCAATGAGCTTTTTTACCTCTGCTACCCTGAGACAATCGTCAAGGTGCTTTGAAGGCAGTACCACCTTAGGCTCTATTTTGCTAGTAATTGTCATAGATGCAACTGTATAGATTTCTGCCACACTCCCTGCAATGAAAGTATGACCTCATTATACTGGGAAGAAAAGAGCACGCGTGGTCCCTTAATCTAGTAATAGATATTGATATCTCATTGATTCTATTCCACATGGAGGAAATGTATTTCTTTGTGTTTGAAAAGATCACTGTGAGAAACAGCTGTATAATTCAGAGATTGTTGGAGAACCCTTGTTTGCCTGATCTGGTGTTGGAGGGCTGTGGAAAGTTCCTTACAGGTCTCATGTTTCCTTACATTGACACTCTTTGAGCCACTTTTAGTTGATGGAATGGTGATGTCAGCCCATCAGTTTGAAATAATTGTCATGGACCAAGAGGGAGAATTTGCAGACTGCGGCATGGAAGAGATTTTTCCACTCTGTTATTCAGTCTGCTAGCATACAGAGTCTCATCCCTGGTATCCAACTCTGACTTCAGAGAGCAAGCACATGGCTTGAAATGTGGCCCCAAATCCCTGCCTGCACCTTGCTGCAATAATGCAAGATACAAGCAAGAACAGAACATCTATATGATGCAGATTTGTGGTACATCAGCAGTTGGACTGGTGGTTGGAAAACCACAAAACACCACAAGCCTCTCCATTGAAGAAATCCTAATAGTGACCACACATGACTACATTACGCACAGGTACAGCATGGGTCTGCAGTGACAGGTTTCGCAGGTAGGTTAGGTAAAACTGGTTAGACATGCCAGGAGCCCTTACTCAGCTGTACTTTGCCATGCTGAGGTCTCCTAACATGAGAGTCACAATGAGAAGCAACAGCAGTATATACCCCTTTTCCCCCACAAAGGTGAAAAAGATACCTTTTAGGTGCTGAATATGAAATTTGTTTAGTTATATTTACTCTTCTCTTTGCCAAAGCCAAGTAATTTGTTGAACAGACATAAACAACAGGTGTGTTCTTGATATCTCTTCTACATGCAACAAGGTCAAATGCCGTAAAAGCTCCAAATAATCCTTATTACATGTAATGTCCTGTGCCAAAGCACTGTAATAAAAGACTGATCTGTACATGGAGACAAATTGTATCTTAAGTCCCACTTGGACAGAAGGAAAAGATCTTTTATCTCCTTTTTTTTTCCCCAAACTAAAATATTTTCTGAGAGATTGTTGTATTTTTCAAGCTTTTGCATCTTTAAAATCAAACCAAACCAACACAAAATAAAAAATAATCCTTAATCAAAGTACCTAAATCTTGATTACTTTCTACTTTTTATTTTTATTTTCCCAAGGTATTTCCCTCTCCAGTTCCCCACTGGTCAATGCTGCTGAGTGCAAAGATTTTTCAGCAAAGACAGTTCATGTGTAGACTGACAGTGTCTCTTACCTTTATATAACAGTAAGGAGGGAAGCTTCTCATTGAAACATTTTTTGTTTGCAGATGTTCCCTGCCACAGCTCACTTTCCAATTCTGGATGTGCTGAATCTTTCTTTCTGCCTCTTCGGTCTGTGTGATTAGTACCTGTTTTCTCTCCTTCTTTCTGCATGTGCTGTCAGTTGAGTGATGATTTGGGTGCCTCCATGAGAAGTTTATTCCCATCTCTCCATTTTAAGTCACAGCCACTGGTCTTGTCAGACCACAAAACAAAGTTTTTCTGGGCTCTGCCTGACCAGAAATTATTCCAGGGCATAATTTCATCACCTAAAGAGCAGAGGGGCAGAATGGTCTGCATAAATCAACTTGTAGATAGGAAGTTTACATGAGTGCAGAGGATTGCCATAGTGTTGGAGATTATGCTAGTTTATGAAAGAAAATCTTAACCATCACTACTGTAAACTATAGACACACCCATATTTGATCATTTGCTCCTCTGAGTTATCCAGAGAGGTTATTCAAGCATGTCTTATAACTACCGCACATTTACCGAGGAAATTGAGGAAATAACCTGCATATTTGTCTCTGACACAAATAACACAACTCATATATCTATGAATCCCTTTTTCCGCATTGCTAAAATGAATTGGCTTGTATACTCCATATTTAAACTATTTGCCAAACACAAGGCATGACAATTGACACCAATCACAATATTTTTTATGATGGTAAGCCTTTTCCACTGAAAAGTAAGCCAATCACTAAAGCAGTAGCTGATAATACTAAAAAGAGCTTTGCAGTGCTTCACTGTCCATACAAGGAATCATTAGCAAACATGGAGTTTTATACTCCATAAACAATATATCCTTAATAAGGATTGGCTCTATTTAAGCCAGCTTAGTTGAGAAGAATTTATGGGACACAGAATTTTTTAGGTTCATTCAAAATGCTGGTACACTCAAATATCTGATAAACATTTGTCAGACTTCCAATCTCTGCCTACTGCCTTTGCATGTAAATATCCCCAAATTATTTACAAGTTTGAACATAGAAAAGATCACTGATGACATCAGCATTAATTGTCTTAGCCTTCGAGCCAGATTAGACTACAAAAGCAATGTCCTAAATTCCAAATTCCAGCAAAAATCAATTTCCCACAAGAGTACCCCATGCATGGGTCAAAGAAAACTAAAGGCATAGGCACATAGGAAAAAACACTAGCCATGAGTTCCTTTCACTGAGGGTGGCTTTAACCATCACTGGGGAGCAGCAAGATGCCCACAACCAGTCAAAGCTCTTCTCAGTGCATCAGACATATCAGAAAAAACCCCCACATGTTTCTGAAGAATGTCACGGGTTAATCAAAGGAAGTTTCACTGATGGGATTGTACCTCCCAAACATAAGGGCCCTCTACGATCTCCTTGGACAATGCAGTTTGATATGACCCTCTGCATGAGTGTTAGGAGTACTAGGTACAATTCAATGTTAAGACAGTGTAAATGGCTCCTATTAAAATAAAGAATGAGGAGGCAGGAGCTTTGGGGGGGACAAAGAAAACCCAGCGTGTATAGTAGCTCCATTCTTCCCTCCTGTCAACTCTTCCTCACCTCAAAGCCAGCAGAAGTTTTTCCCAGCAGAGCTATGGACCCATACGAAGATTTTAAAGCATCTCTTTATAACTGTCCTTGACCTTATTATGGTGGGATTTTTTACACACCTGTCTTTTACATACGGTTTTACTCCTTTGTGGCTTTAAATAGGCTGCAGAGGAGTTAGCTGCTGTCTCAATTACACCTTTCTTGTGCTTCCTTCCATACTAGTGGAACTGTTTTCTTCAGAAGCTGTGATCTTGCAAGAATTCCCTGATATATTTCCCTTAATTAATTTTCGTATAGCTTAGAAGAATTTGATAATTCATTAAATCAACTTCAGACATTGTGGCATTTCTTACTAAGCACCCGAAGACGTGATCAGCTCCATCCACTTCATAGCCAAGTACAACAAAAGTGTGACTTCTACTCACCTCCCCTCCACTTTAGAAATGTGCATCTTCTGGACCTCAAGGACAGCAACTATTAGTACAGCACTGTCTATGGATGGGTTTCAGCCTCTTGGGCAGCCTGTTTGATCTTTATTAGCATCTAGTGGCAAACGAGTTTGTAGGGAAAATCTTCTTGATTAAATGGCAATTAAACCAGTGAAAACTGATTTCATCTTCATAAGTGAAAGTGGGAAGAATGGAGCTTGCAATGCATCATGATAGTGAGGACAAGTCACTGGCTGCCATGCTGCCTTACTGGTCTAAACAAGTTTCCAGGCATTATTAGGCCATGTGACCAAAATAGTTTCAGAGCTAATTTACAGAGCTTCTGATGAGACTCTCTAATGATGGTTTGGAATAGAACTGTAGGTTGTTAATAAGTTAGCACTAACCACCTTTTGAAAATCAAAGTTTTATTTTTGCTGCTTTGTTGATTATAATTTATTTGTTCCATAAAGCCATGTGAGACACTCTTTCTATCACAATGAGAGTGCCTCTTACTATTACTCTTAGAAACATCACAACAGATTTCGATATAGCCTTGGTAAAAGAACTGAGCCTCTCCTCCTAAATGAGATTCACTAGTATTTTGATTTTATCAGGTGTCACAATATTGTCTTCTCCTGTCTAGTGTTAAAAAAATATGTGGATCAGTATGCTGGATAGTGGCAACCCACAGTTCAGAGTCAAAAGGTATTTGTCTAATAAATATGTGTTTCCATATTCAGACAGCACATTGAAAGAAGTTGATAGAGATCTCTAACTCTGCTTGAATAAGTCTACAATTTTTAAACCATCATGTTTTTAATGCATTAGTTTTATACAAAAGTCAGCTGTATGCAAACAGAAGCAATTTAATAAGCACTCTAGATGAAGTAGTTTGCCTAAATTACTTGTAAAACATAATTTTTTTTGCCTCAGTCTTCACTGATAAAACCTCTTGTCTTACCACCCAAGCTGTGGAAAGAACTAGCAGGGACTGTGAGGATGAACCACCGCTCACTGTACTTGAAGAGCAGGTTCGGGAACATCTGAGGAACTTGAAGGTGCACAAGTCCATGGGACCTGATGAGATCCATCCGCGGGTCCTGAAGGAACTGGCGGATGAAGTTGCCAAGCCACTGGCCATTGTATTTGAGAAGTCGTGGCGGTCTGGCAAGGTCCCCGATGACTGGAAGAGAGGGAACATAACCCCCATTTTTAAAAAGGGGAACAAGGAGGACCCGGGCAACTACAGGCCGGTCAGCCTCACCTCTGTGCCTGGCAAGGTCATGGAGCAGATTCTCCTGGGAACCATGCTAAGGCACATGGAGAGCAAGGAGGTGGTGGGTGACAGCCAACATGGCTTCACCAAAGGCAGATCGTGCCTGACCAACTTGGTGGCCTTTTACGATGGGGTGACAGCATCGGTGGACAAGGGTCGACCAACAGATGTCATCTACCTGGACTTGTGCAAAGCTTTTGACACTGTCCCGCACGACATTCTTCTCTCTAAACTAGAGAGGCATGGGTTTGATGGATGGACCACTCGGTGGATAAGGAATTGGCTCAATGGCCGCACTCAGAGAGTAGTGGTCAACGGCTCGATGTCCAAGTGGAGACCGGTCACGAGTGGCGTCCCTCAGGGGTCCGTGTTGGGCCCGGCCCTCTTCAACATCTTTGTCGGTGACGTGGACAGTGGCATGGAGTGCACCCTCAGCAAGTTCGCCGATGACACCAAGCTGTGCGATGCCATCGACACGCTGGAAGGGAGGGATGCCATCCTGAGGGACCTCGACAGGCTGGAGAGGTGGGCCCGTACCAACCTCATGAAGTTTAACCAGACCAAGTGCAAGGTCCTACATCTGGGTCGTGGCAATGCCAGGCACAAATACAGACTGGGTGGAGAATGGATCGAGAGCAGCCCTGAGGAGAAGGACTTGGGAGTACTGGTGGACGAGAAGCTCAATATGAGCCGGCAATGTGCTCTTGCGGCCCAGAAGGCCAACCGCGTCCTGGGCTGCATCAAGAGGAGCGTGGCCAGCAGGTCGAGGGAGGTGATTCTCCCCCTCTACTCTGCCCTCGTGAGACCTCACTTGGAGTACTGCGTCCAGTTCTGGAGTCCCCAACATAAGAAGGACATGGACCAGTTGGAGAGGGTCCAGAGGAGGGCCACGAAGATGATAAGAGGGCTGGAGCACCTTTCCTATGAGGACAGGCTGAAAGAGTTGGGGCTGTTCAGCCTGGAGAAGAGGAGGCTCCGGGGTGACCTTATAGCGGTCTTCCAGTACCTCAAGGGGGCCTACAAGAAAGATGGGGAGAGGCTGTTCAGGAGGGCCAGTTGTGATAGGACAAGGGGTAATGGTTTTAAAATAGAGGAAGGTAGATTCAGGTTGGATATTAGGAAAAAATTTTTTACCATGAGAGTTGTAGAACACTGGAACAGGTTGCCCAGAGAGGTGGTGGATGCTCCATCCCTGGAGACGTTCAAGGTCCGGTTGGATGAGGCCCTGAGCAACCTGATCTAGTTGGAGATATCCCTGTTCCTTGCAGGGGGGTTGGACTAGATGGCCTTTGAAGGTCCCTTCCAGCCCTAACGATTCTATGATTCTATGATTCTATGATTCCAAATGTTAAATATTCAAGCTAAAATATATATATATAAATTTCCGTACGAAAGATCTCCACAAGTGGGAAATGTCATACATGAATTAATGTCTGCATATCTGTTGTTATTCTGTAGCTCTACACAGGGCGAGAAAATGGCTGAGTATATCGTTTACTATTCTTGAAATCTTCTCAAGAAAATTAATATTTACATTATGTATCTCCTTATTTATGCAACAAAAAAGAAGGTCTGATGCTAATTTTACTATTGATTGTCATTCAGGATGACTGAAAAGATATAGTTTGAAGATACATTTCAGTGAAAAGTTTTCAGCTAAACTCTTTCCTTTATTGAGATACTGTCAGACTAGATCAACTTTGCGTGGAAGCCTGGTAAGAAATACAGGAGGAGATATTTTGGCCATTGTATGGCTGCAAAATACTACACAGTCAAAGCTCTTAGCACAACTAGGATGACAAAAATACTGTAATATGCCATTCTGAGAGCCGTCGATAAAGTCCGTGCTTCTGTATTCTAGAAATGTCTCTTTTTTCCTGGGAGCTGCCACTTCCTAAAGGTGCTATAAAGTAGTATGCCATAATCTCTTAGGTCAGCTTTTTAAAAGAAGAAATGAGGGTTATTTTAGGGCATGGAACATTTCAATGAGTCACAATTCACTGTTTAAGGCAGAAACAGGAAAACTTTCCTCAGCGGATTAATGAATGAGATGATACATTAATACAGCAAGTCCTTCTTATTTCTTTTGCTGAGGGATATACTCACATTCTGGCAGCCAATAAAGCTTGGGAGGCCAGAAAATGTATTTGGGCCAGTTGAGTGTGTTTGTCTGCCAAATTAAATAATAGACCAGAGACATTGGAACAGGACTAGAGGATGTAGGAGATAAGTGAAAGCAGTGCCAGCTGAGAGGTCTTACTGGAAAGTGGCTTGAACAGCTTGCAGCTGAGATGAGACAAAAAGTCCGTGTGGATAGAGAAGCCCATCTGTCTCTGAATGCGTTTTTCCCCTTAGGGTTTAGGAAAGATGCAGAAATTATTTGGGTTCTTTGATTTGCATAGTGAAATGTAGATGGGAAAAGACGTTTATGTTCTTCTGACACTGCACCATGACTTCAGATCAGCTTTTACTTTATTCAAGAGAAAACCTACTCCTTGAAGAAGCATTAAAGTGTGTGCCCAGCTTCAAACAGCTCCCTATTAGTAAAACTGAATGAATAGTCAAAAAATTATCTACAACGCGTAGCTGATTCTAGCAGTGAAGAAACTCTATCCAGATGAAACTGATTGGACATATAAAAGAAATGTTTTCTATGGTTCAAGACATATTGCCGGTGTAGCTGGGAACTCCCAGAAAAATTTCTCTTCCAGAGGAGATGAGTTTAGAGGAAGAAAATCCTACCAGAGTTACCAACCATCCTGGAGCCATGAGACTGCCTGAAAAAAACAGTAGAGTCTCTAGTCATCTTCCAGCGTGCGATAAGCCGACGGCTGACAGCTGACAGCCGATTGCAGAGTTTATTATTTGCAGTGCGATAGTGGCCTTTAGAGAACGAATAGCTTCTAGCTAAAAGAGGACTGGTTGAGCAATTTGGGTGTGATTCAAGCAATCAGTAAACAGTTGGCAGGTTCAGTAATGCTGCTTAAACTGAGGTGGATTTTGTTCTTAAAGGCTTATATTTTTTCAAGCATGACTCCCCAGCAGTCTGTGGTTTTTTTTCCCTCGAAATCTAAGAGGAGACAAGATTGAAACACAGATGCTAACAAAGCTGAAATAATTTTTTAAGTTTATAGAATATCACCAGTGTGAGCCATGTTTATCTAAAAGATATGGCAATACTATACGTTTACCAAAATGCTTAAAATCTGAAACAGTTACATTTATATCTAACATGTTAGATTAAAGTAAAATATCCAAATAGTACAGATTTTTTATTTTTTAAAATTTTTTAATATAGCATTCAGATCTAAACATAGTGGACTAAACAATCGTTGTTAAGGCAAATATAAAAGTTATGGCCAGATTTACATAAAAATATTTTAGGGTATATATTTGGAACATGAGTATAAGGAAAAGTTCTAGGTACCGGTGGACAATGAAATATGGTTCAGTGACAACAGCAGGCAAAGAAGGAGTAATCTAATGATTATTGCTGTCCTCATGTGCTCTACTGTGCTAACCCCGAGTCAAATAAAAAAAAAAAACAAAAAATGTTACCACATTTTTTCAAAGTAATTCCTTTCCTGAAGAATTTACCCACATAGTAAGAGAAAAAAATGCAGGGATGAAATAAATACACAGTGGGAAACAAGGCAGAAGCATAAAACAAATAATGAACATTCTTACTTATTTTTAACTGATAAGAGCAGCAGGAGGGAGAGAAAGAAATGTCATTAGGGTAGTGAAGAGCATTTAAGAGAAAGGGAGGAAATAAGAGATCATTACGGATAGTACAGTGTAGGTAAGGGTGAGTATAAGCAGCTTGAATGTGATGTCAAAGGATAAGAGGAGCTGATCAAGGGATTCAAAGAGGCAATGATACTGTACTGCATGCAAAAGATCAGTTCAGATGGAAAAGCTACAAAAAGAAGTCAAAGAGAGGATACGATTAACAGAATCAAAACAAACACAGATAGGGAGACAAGATATTTTTTGTTTTTCAAAACTCAATTTGATAGCCTCTACAGTCTGTACTCTGTGTGCTGAGCATTCTTACCATGGACAGCCAAGAACATTAGGAAACTGTTGCTGCTACTCTCTTGCAGAGAAATCAGCCCTCATCAAGTGCTTCTTTGTTGAGACTTGTTCCAAAGATGTACTCCATGCTCCACGGTCTCTGAAAAAAATGTTTTAAACAAATATTACTTTAATTAGCTATTCAGTTATTAAAGTCGTCAGATAAAGTAAGTCACAACTGGCTAATCACAGTGGGGCTATTGTCAAAACTAGACCAGATTAGCCTTGACTTTGTCTAGCTGAATCGTGGAAATCCCCAAAGATTTTCAAGAAGCCTCCAGGGATGGAGATCCCATAATCTCTGTGATTGTCGGTGTTACACTGTCCTCCCAGGACAGGTTTTTCCTAATGTTCAGTTAGAACCTCAGCTATTCTCCTTCAGAAATGCTTATTGATTCTCAGCATTTCTAACAGGAGTTAAAAAGTCCCTTTATTAAAGACAGTTTCAATGTCAGAAGACAAGTTCTGTGCATTCAGCTATACTTCTCATAGACTCTTTCTACTGTTTTAGAGGCAGAAACATCACTAAACTGGTCAACGTCTTAAAGGGGAGAATCACACAAACATTCCTAACTATTTACACTGTTAATTTTATATTTGATGAGCATCTCCATTTTACCATCATCTGTGTTACCAGAAAAATGGCATATAGTTCTTGCAATGATGCTTTCTCCCATGATGCTAAACAGAGCTTTAACCTAACAGCAGAGTGGTGAAAAGCTTCTTGCTGCATGCAAAAGTAGAGGTCTGAGATTACACTTTACCCTGGCGTCATGCTACAGGCTGCCCCTGTTATGAATGAGGTTTTGGTCATTTGAACTGTAGGATTGAAAGCAGCTGGATATAATGCTTGCCTTATGTGTTGTTGGCTATAGACACTGGCATTCCTTACCCATGGAAGTTTCCTCTGTCCTTGGAGGAGCACTTTTTGAGCTCTATAATGCCAGTAATAGGTGTATCCTCCTACTATCCCGCTCCGAGTTGTTTTTAAATCCATTATTTCTTCTGCCCTCCCAGTTAAATAGATTTTCCAGTTTGGGCAAATCTGGTATAGGCACATATATTGGATGCCTGTGCTGCCTCTCACTTGCAATAAGAGCACACTTGTCAATGATAATGTTTTGTTTCTCTCTGCTGGTTCAAAGAGGAATGCAATTTTCTCCATATATCTGACCAAGGAATCAGTCAGTACCAGTGAAGAGGGGTACATAGTAGGCTGTCAGTCTAACATGAACCTTAGATATTACAGTTTTAAAACGTTGATCCCTAATTAGTAATCTTCATGGTTTTGGTTATGGCTTTAATGAAATGAGCACTCTAATTCTGTTGCAGAATCATTCATGCAAGTTTGAATAAGCCTTTATATTTCCCTCACAAATTGGATGACCACAGCTTTGAACTACATTTGTGATTTATTTCTAATTTGTATTCTCTTGTCAACATACATTTTCAAGTATAGAAGTAACTTAAAAAAGAGTAACTCTGCCCTGACATAACCATCTGCAGCAAAAGAGTAAGAGCTTGGCAAGACAAACTAGTTCATAGAAGTTCTTACTAGATATAAATAATTCGATTTTCTGGCAGAGAAAGTCCTCACAGTGTGATCTTTAGTGAGAGGAAAAAACTTACGTTAGTTGGCACATCTAGCAGCATAATGTAGTTATTATTAAAAAAAGTGACCATGTAAAAATGGCACCTTGTTAAACAGTGTAACAGCTCTCTGTGTGCATTCTGGGGCAGATTGGCTTACACTGTTTAAAACAAAAACAAACTTTTATTGCTTTCTACTCCTGTTAACACTGCTGAGCCAACACATCCACACAGAGCAGCAAGGGGCCAGGGCCAAATACTGACTGAAGTGTTTTAGCAGGACCAAGGTGGACTTTAAATATGTAAGTCATTAATACAGGTTAAAAAAATAGGGCTACTGTAGACCTAAGTTTCTAACAGAATCCTTTCTGACAGAAACAGTGATCATAGGGATTTTGAAGAACAGTCATGGAATTTCAAGACCTCTTGTGGTACTGACAGCTTTGATGCTTCCCACCCAGCAGCTGGGCAACCAGAGGTCTCAGACGTGCTCCCCTGTTGTGGGTATGGCTGTGATTTCTGGACCTGCAGCCGTTGGGTCAGAGCCACACTGTGTTTCTCCTCTGTGATGAGCCCTCTGCTTCAGGGAAGCCTCAGGTGGATTAGTGAGACACACTGCACAGTAGCTACTTCTAGACCAGTGAATTAGATGCTCTCAGGACTGCTTTCTAGAATGGAGGCTATCAGAGAGAAATGTGCCTTATCCCTGCTTTTAACTCTATCCTCCTGCGGCTCAGAGTGCCTGTATTTCTCTGCAAGAAGTTCAAACACCAAGCCATAGAAATGTACACAAGACATGAGCTTTTTGGCAAGGCTGAATGGTGGGTGGTGTTCCCTACTCACTTTCTTAAAGCTGAAATTTTGTATTTCAGCAGACGTAAAGAGCATCAGGGCAGCGATATTACAGCTTTCTGACAAGGTTTTTCTTTCATAATGAGAAGTCTCTAGTTCTTGATTTCAGAGTTGCACATGCATTTTGCATTAAGGAGTCTTACACTAGGAAGAAAGAAACAGGCTCTATCCATAGTCTAGGACTGGTTCCTAAGTCTTTCCACTACAGCTAAACCCATAGGCTATTGAGCAGCTTTCTCTCTTTTTGGGCAGATGGTGTAAAGAAATCTTACGATACCCCTATCTTTGTGCACAGCATCCTACTCTAGATGTGCTTGGAAACGACTTAGTTAGGGGCAGATGGAGAAGGATGGTCCAATGGCAGGTGCTTAGGTGGTCAGCTGTGTAATGGCCATGGTGTTTTTGTTGATGCCCACAGTCAGGGTTTTAATCACTTGGGGAATATTGACTCTGAGAACTGAAGTGCCTACGCCCTACAGCCATCCTGTGGGCTGGGTGAGAGGAAGGGGAGCTGAAGGCGCATGTTTTGAAGACAGATGTGTGTCTGTCTTCAGTTTGTATTTGAGTTTAATGAATACAATACGATGGCATTTGAGTTTAATGAATCTGGGTTTTATTCATATTCAGTTTTAGCTAATTCATGCACAAAATTTTTGTCTCCCCAGATTCGATTGTTCGCTTTTGTCATGGAAGATAATAAGTACAACAGAAAGAACCTTGCTGGGGGTAGGCTTGTCTTTCTGCATAGCAGTTAGTAAAACATTCTCTTTACTTAAAAATTGCATTTGAATGAAAACATACCTGATCTACAGCTACTGATATCCTGTTGTCCCCAAGACATAGATTTTGTACCTCTTCATTACAATAAAAATGTAGCCAAACTTATTGTTTCATTTCCCTACCTTTTCAAAGTTTTTCACTGTGTTGCATCACAAACCATATATATCACAGAATGTTCAGTACCTGATATCTTTGAGACTTTTAGTCCTGCTTTACCAGAAATCTTAAATTCCTGGATTTTTCAGTTATTATTGGCCCTAGCCTTGAACGACTTAGGTGATTAATATTAACAAATAAATAGAATGAACAATAAACAAAATATTTTGGTTTGCTACAGAATTATAAAGTTGGTGTGCTCTTATTAGTTCATATCATATTTCTTTTACCAATAATTTGTATTCTTAATTCTACTATTTGTATATAAGTTGAAACCAATGTTTAAATGGAGATAGTATTGATATGGCAAAACCTAATTTTATTTAATGTTGCAACTAAAAAGGTACAAGAAAAATGTAAAATTCATATCTTTAACCAAAAAATGACAAATTGCTACTGTAGCAATAATCAGTGGCACCCACCTTCTAGAAGATTTACTGTAAACACCCTATGATGCACTTTTAGGATGTTTCCTAACATTTTTAAAGGAGCCTTTGCAATAGATTTTTTGGCTGTTTAAGTTCTAATACTTGTTTCCAACTTCAAAAAGCTTTGACTTTTTTATTTTTCTGGAAAAAAACCACTATCTTGTGATTCACTGAAATCATCGCCACAGATAATTTTATTTATAAAAAAATGTATGCTCTGTAATTTATTTTTAAGCACTTTTAAAGGTCTACAGTGCTGACTCAGAGATAATGGTCAGTTGTATGAAATGACATTTAAAGTAGCTTTTAGAGGACTGGTATGTAAACTTAAACGTTACTATTATAAGTTATTTTCCAGAAGGTTATTCTTACTTAAATAGTTAAGAATAAACAACTACTTTGAGATAGCTAGAGTCAGGGATGAAAAATCCTACCCATGATGTCCAGGGGAGAGTCTACTGACATAGACTAGAAGAATGCTACAGACACATGCATGAAAAGTCATATGAGGAAATATATTCCCTTTCCTCAGCCATGGATTAGTCCTTTAATGCACCAGGAAGATGACCAGTAGGCTACTCTGTAGTTAACTTTAGTTTATTTGCCTCAGTATGATAAAATTTTAAAACTGTGCCCTTTTCTTTTAAGTTGATGAGAATGAACATGTGAATGGAAGATTTAAATAGTTACCAGTTGAAAACTAAACTACCTGGAGACTGAAGGACTTTTTCTCTCTCTGAAGAATGCTAGTGTCTCTGAGCCAAAAGCGATGCTTGTCCCTGATTTAACTGGAAATCTTTTCATCAGAAGCACAAAAATGATGACTCTAAAGCAGGTAAGTGTAAATCTGGTTCTCACAGGCGTGTAGCTCCCATTATCAGATGTGGATGCTCAGCATTTCTAAAAGTCAACCCTGAGTAATAGCCCCATTTAAATCTGGAAAGTTCAACTGGGAAGTTGGGTGTGCCTGCAACAACTGAAGTAAAAGGTTTTTTTTGGTTTTGTTTTTGTTTTCAAACTAGAACTTACAGACCATTTTTGCTTGATTTTCCAATGCAGTACTGCTTTTGCAGCCACAGGGTGAAATTTTGTGCTGCAATGTTTGCAGAGCTCAGAAGAGCTGAGGAAATCAATTCTAACTGGCTGGTAAAGGCTGCAGTTATTGACATACTGTCTGCCTTCCCAGCTACTTCATATCATTCATTAGTGCAGATACTATCTTAGCAGGTGCATTAGTGCCTAGCATTGCCAATAACATTTAGGTTAGTACTCAGATGCATTATGAAGAGATGGCATTTTTTACTGTTACCATTAAATATCTATAGTTATCATCCCTGAATCACTACATCCCCTTTCCTTGTATCTTGGTTTTGTAGTACAGGGATTTTTTTAGCTCCCTATTGTTCTGATGTGATTATTTAACTATGACACAAAATATATCAGATGCGGTCAGGTAAAATTCTCCGAATTTTCAAATATACCGCCTTGCACTTATAATATTTATGATGTGTTCTAAGACAAATTTGCAAAATTCCTAGTAAAGTTTTGTTAAACACCCAATTCTGTCATAATGCTGTCTTCAGAACTCCTACTTCTTGATAATGAGAGTTCTGAAATGTGGATTAATGTCTAGAGCTGACCCCTATCCCTTCATAATGACATCCTCCTTACAATAGCAGAGAACAGTCTTTCCTTTCAACAAATGCTTGAATTCAAGACAGTTACTTAAAAAATAAGATTAGAAAGATCTATATATAGTGTTACCCACACAGGTCTCTAAAGGCATTTCTGAAGTCAAATAAATTGCTAATAAACCCAGACTGGGTCTTAATTTAGCTATTGGCATAACGTTCTGAAAGGCTGAGAACTTTCTGCAAAGTATTGATGTGAATATTTATGTATCCACTCTTTAGTTCACTAGTTAGAAAAGTAAGACCTGTGGCACTGAGCACATTACCAAATGCTCTTGACTTCTAATATGGTGATTTTATTCCCATTAAATCCTACTGGGGAGAACTTACAGGTTTGGACTGACCTTGAATATAGCATGGGTTACAAGGGGAAATTCAAGCAGCTTTCTTTCACCATGCTTATTACAAAGCAAGGACAATCTCTCTATTCTTATGTACGACCTGAGGGCACTGAGGGCTCCAGAGGAGCCAGGATAGAGACATTAACACACTGTTCTGTCTCTGTAAAAATAAGCAAACTGGTACCAAACAAAGGATTTTTACAGGCTTAAGTCCTTTCTCTACAATCTGTTATCGTGGGTAGTTTAGGAAAGAGGGTAAGGAAAGGAAAATCCAGAGCCATGTTTTCCTCATGGTGCAAGCTGTGCCATGAGTCTTGCAGAGGCTGCCAATTCACCACTGTGTTTATTAGCCGTTAGGGGATCTTTCTTTTACATATTTGTTTCGCCTTGTTCAATCCCATTTGTACTGATGGCAAAACATACAGAGGCAGCGAGTTCCCCAGTTCCTTTACAAACAATATTAAAAAAAAAGTGCTTCCACTCTTTATTCTCTCTGCTTTTAACTTGATGCCTCATGATTTCATTTATTTCCCTCCAGTTCTGGTATTATGTGAAACAACAAAAAATTATTCAATATTTGCCTTCTTTGCCATGCTCCTGTCATGTGTTTCTTTCACTTTTTGTTTTCGAGGCTAAGTTTTAGTGAGTTTAGGCTCTGCTTGTGTAGAAAGAAGCCTTTCCATTTTCTTTGATCTCTCCTGTTACCTTTTGTATAATTTCTTTTCTTATTCTACTGTATCTTTTTTGAGGTGGAATGACCAGAGTAAGGCATGATAATGAAAAACAGTTTGCATCAGGAGTTTGTGCAGCAATACAGCAGTTTCTTGTTTCATTTTCTATTCTCTTTTTACTAATTCCTAGCATTCCATTTTCCTTTTGGCTAAGCACTGAGATGGAGATTTCAAAATCCTGTGACTTCAGATCTCTTCCTTCAGTGGTAGAAGCTCATTCAGAGTTCATCATTTGCATGTATAGTTGGGGTTGTTTTTACCATGTGCATTATGCAAATTACTGACAGTTAATTTTATTTCCCATTTTATCACTCTGCCACTCAGTATTACAAAATGTTTTTGCAGAACAATATGGTCAATTTTAATTTTGGCCACTAAGGCCATTTTTGTACCATTTGCATATTTTTTCATGTAATTGCTCAGTCTCTTTTTCAGACTGTTTAGGAATATGCTTGGTCCCTAAGACAGTTCCATATGGGACTCCCTTCTCAATCTCCCTTTTTTGAGAATAGGTGTTTATTGCTGTGCTTTGTTACTGAGTACCGTTCCACAAGACAACTTCCTACTTTTCCATATGACAACTTAGTTACTTTAAAAAACATTGTAATAGTTTTTGGAAATCGAAGATGGGTTAGATGGGAAATCTTCTCCACTTGATTACTGACTCCTTGAAAGAACTCATACCTTTCAAATTTGGGAAGCATACATTTGCTCTTCAGATGTTAAATCTCCTCAATTATATTATATTTCTTTATTTGATTGCTAATATAATTGGTACTAATAGGACTGACAGCCATGTTCACAGATTTGTGATCCCCTTTATTCCTCTTTGAAGTTTTTGTGTTTTGCTTTTTTTTTTAAATTTTGTGTTGCCTTTGTTCCCTTCCCTCTAACTGTAGATGACATAAGAGCAGATGATGGTAAAAGAAACTGTGACATCTATGATTCATCAATTTTATGTCTGGGTGTCTTTGGACCCCTTAGGTGACATCATCTGGTCCTGCCAATTTGTTTTTATATATACTATGAACTTATTTGAAAATTCTTTCACCCATGCCAGTCTTGCAGAACAGGTGAGGTAAACCAGGTGGACTGATTCAAGATAGTTCCCTTTATGACTGTACTTGTCTCCCAGGGAAGATTTGTCTCCCCTTCAAATCTAGATGGGATAGTGAACCTCACGTTGCCTGTTGCTGGCTCTCATATCCAAAAGATGCAATGTAGACTACTGTAGTGAAAATCAGGTTACCATTTCGCATACATCGTAAAACCATCATCCACACCATGTGTCTGAAACAATTGGTAAGTGAAAAAGAGCAATCAGTGTTTCCTGTTTCATTTGAAATTATTAAGAAAGCGGACCACTGTGATAAAATACTGTATAACTACAGAGTAAAAAGTTTATTATACATTTGTAAAGGCAGCCTAGAAAGAGACTGAAAATAAGAGGTTTAAGCTTTTTTGTTTTCTTTATAATACATAGAGGAGGTCTGAAAAAATGATGTGGAAGAAAGAGACTGATGCTTTTCTTACACATTAACAAAACAGGTTTAGGGAAGACAGGAGGCAATGAGAGGTGTTTGGCTTTTCTATAATGAAAAATTCAGATTTTGTTTCTACATATGTTTTTTCCAGAGTTTCCAGAAAAATGTCTCATCTAAGACAGGCATATGTGATTTTTCTACGCATTGATGAAAACAGTCTTGTCTGATTATTTTCTTTTGGCACTTATGTATACATAAATACTTGGGAAAAAAGGGTGTATGAACATCTCTGATGACATCTCTTGCTCTCTCTCTTTCAAGGCTTTAATTAGCAAAGAGATGTGAACGTAGATAAAAAACCTGCTGATGAATCTTTCTGCAAAACTGACATGATATTACTGATATTTTTATGGTTTAACAATAGAAGAGAATGAAAACCTTTAGAAGGGAAAGCAAAAGCTCTTTCACAGTGTCTTTATCATAAAGAAACAAAGGTTATCTGTTAAAAGAAAAAAAATGGGTTATATGTTCTTTAAGTATAAGTATATGACAGGTTCAAATAGCCATTTGAAAATAGTCTTCAAATAAATTTCCTGGTACTGTACTATAACTTTTTTTTCATAGCTTAACAAAGCCTTTCAGTAAGAATTTGTAGAAAATTTAAACAAAGCCACAAGCTATTAACTACTGTTAAAAATCACCAATATCTTCAGAAAGTTCTTTGCTACTTCAGCTACAGATGGAACTTGCTGTTCCTGAAGGAACATAAGAAGTAGTGTTGACTAATAAATAAATAAAATTCACTCTTAACCACAGCATTTATCTAGGCCTAGTATCTCCATTACGTGAGAGGAGCTGTATTATTTTCTCTTTGTTTTCCTGTTCATGCTTTACACTTTTTTGTCCTTGGGATTAGGATTATGGTCATGACTGAGAAAATATCCTGGAGACTTATGACATCTTTCATGTTTCCCTTGGAGTAACAAGGCCATGGCCTTGGCCTTCCATGGCCAGGAGTAATCCCAGGAATGCACTATTTCAGTTGCCTCTCCTTAGGTAACCAGAGGTTGGAGACATGAATAGTTACAGAGAAACTCTGCTGTTGTGGATGGAAATTTACTATAATTTGAAATGTAAATAAGTAAATACAGTGGTAGGCATAATGTCTGATTGTTGAAACTACGTAGTGCCAGGTTCTTCAAGAAGGTAAGCAGAATTCCAGAATATTTCAAAACCAGGCATTTAAAGTGAATGCAGAGTTGTGACCTTTTGCTAATGACTTTTGAAGTAGGTACCGTCTCTTGGCTGCCATAAAATTTCATCAGTGTTTTCCCCTTCAGAGTAAGCTCATCATATACAGAGGAAGTATTTCTAAGAAAACAGTAGCTGGGAAAACTGTGAACATACTCACAGATAACACCATTTTCCCATTTTCACTTCCATAAGAGATTTGCAGTAGTAAATACATGACTGTAGTTTAACATTAGTCTAAGTATAGGTACATTTATAATCCATTAATCTAAATACCTGTCTCTCTCCAAGATCTTTTTAACAGAACTTAATAAGACTTTGCCTGAGATAAAAACCTTCATTCATGTATCACATTAAAGGGCAGAGATCATGAGTTGACTTGTTTTCATTCATCAGGTGCTATGTTTTCTTACATGTTTATTTGTGTGTAAATAAACCTTTAAAATAAGTATGAATCAAACAAGACTTTTTTATTCCCTCTCATCTTCTCCCTTGTCTCACATTTGTTGCCCTTAATCTTTTCTTGGACTTTCTTTGCCAAACCGTATATAAATTGGAGCCTTCTCCTATTGCCACATAACTACTGAGTAGAGCTGATCAGCTGGGAGACCTTACAGCTCATGTGAAATGCATCATGAATGCACTTTCAGGTTGATCCCAGAAGATGTGGTCACTTGACTCATCTTTTCACTTCTGCTTTTCAAAGAATCCAAGGCACTAGCCTGTAAAACTGTTTGTGAAATCCTCCCCTCTGTATAGATAAAGTGGCATAGTCACAGGCATCAAAGTCAACAAGCTGTTTTGGGGAATGATGATTCTTAAAAGCCTACTGATAAGAATGCCTTAGTGTTTCTTCCCATGCTGTTCTGTTGTCTACACATGCCTACATTGCAGCTGTGTCCATTTATCCTGACTGCGTCTCAGACATCCTAAAAGGACTTTTGTGGACTTCTCGTGGTTTCTATTTCTTCATTGTCTGTCAGAGACTTGTCAGGGTAAGAGTATGTCATGCAGGTTTAAGGCTTTGATTTTTGAAAACATCATAGAGGAAATCAGTACTTAGCTGTCATTCTTACCTGAAGTCCTGAAGTCACTTGTGTCCTCTAAGTGGCATTTGTCAGCCTCATATATGAGCAGCTGCTGAGCAGATGTATTTTAGCTATCCAGCCCACCTTCTGTGCCCAAGGTACATGTGCAATGCTTAAGTCCATCCCAAGGAAGTCTCTTATCTCAGGGTCAAAAGAAGGAGGAAAACTGCTATTATGAAATCCAAGGCCAGGAGTAGTCCCAGGAATACACTATTTCAGTTGCTTCTCCTTAGGTAACCAGAGGTTCAGAAATATGTTTTACATCTCAGTTAAGGCACTCACCACACTTTCCTCCTTCCCCTTATAATCAAGCTGTCTTGAAATAGATTCACAAGTGCTTTTCTTCTTACTTGATACAAATAATGCTCCTTTGAAGAGGCCAGGGACACACCCTCAGATCCTCAAGCATATTGCTGGATGAATATAATTCTATGGAAAATATGTAGAATAATATAAAATAATATATATAAATATTTGTATAGAATATTTATATAGAATAAATTCTACCAAATTTCTAGGTAGACAAATGGGTTGCTCATTGCAGGTAGATACTTCTGTCAGGTGAACAATTCTGTCAAGGCAAGTGAAGAATCTTGATATGGTAGAAGGTGCCTGAGTGGAAATATTGTGTTCTTGTGACAGAAGTGAAAGATTGTGGTTATGAGTTGTCTTTCCAAAAATTGGGTGTAGGGTACACTCTTTCCTACCTGGATAGAAAAGGGAGCGTGCTGCTGCTGCTGAGATGTGTCCAGGCAGGCTGCACACTCCTGAGGCTGCTGGCTTAGCTGGGCTGATGGAAGGGAGTCTGTAAAAGCCCATGCATGTTAGCCAACCCATGGTGCAGCGTGGCTTGGGGGTGGAGTGATAAGATGCAAAGATGCTGTGCTTCAAGTTGTTGTGGCAGATGCAAGGATGTTCTCACCAAAGGCCTGAATTTGTATCCTGTAGACCATAAGCAGAAAATCCTGTGGCACTTCTTGGATTTATCAGGTGGCATACTCTGTGACATTTACTCCTATGGTTAGATGGCACAGGATCTTCAGGAACTTGGCTTTGAGGAGAGGGTTGAAGGCACTCTTGCAGGACAGTGTGAACACCGCTACTGAGTTTTTTGCATTTATTCAGCATATCCACTTATTTCGAACAGTTCTGTAACTGTGCATAGCTCAAACTAGTTGTGGCATCCATTAATAATTTACAGTGTAATAACTCATATCCCACAGTCAGTGACCTATCTGCCACAGCTTCCAGTAGAGCTTAATGTGTACTCGTTCTAGGTGAACTACCTGTTAGAGAAAGAAAAAAGTAGACTCTTAAATTAATTTTCTTCCTTTGCTTTAGAGTTTCTTAGCTGTTTCTTTTTCTTGTATCTACTGATCTTCTTCCTCAAATTTGCAAGTCTTTCTTTTACATTCTCAAATAGGACTTCTTTTTCCATCATCGCAGCAACATTTATTCAATTGGGATTATTTGAGTGTTTGCAATGCAATATGCACCTTCCACATGGGAAGGTTCCTGGACCAAAATATCAACTGCATTGCACCACTGTAAACGAGAAGTAAACTCACTGAAGTTAAAGCAGTTACAACAATATAAAAATAATGCAAAGGAGATGTCTTCAAGACCTTGCATTGTAATTCCTTGAGTAATTAGTTTCTCAGTTTAAGCTTGTACCAATCAATCTCTGTCAGAAGAGGGAGGAAGAGAGAGAAAAAGTGGAGTTAAATAGAACCTTAGTTTAGCAAGCATGTGATTCCATCACTGTAAACCTTATCAAATTTAGTTATTCTGTGGTTTTTTTTTTAATTTTCTTATGTTTCTTTGGACAAAGATATTACTTGCTTTTGTCAGATAAATACTAAGCACATGTCTGAATAATAATTAGCGAAAAGGAAATATTGCCTCTTATTTTCAGGCCCACTGATATTATAATTCAAGTTTCTCCTTTTCTCTGCATCACACAGCTATACACATTTCATATCATGATCTTATAAACCTGTCATATTTTATTTTGATTATATGATGTTAATTTTTTCCATGAAATATGAATCATAACAAATTTTAATTTCCAGTTAACCTTTTCATGCCACAAGCTTTCTACCTCTGTCTTAATCTGTCAGCTGACTAATGCTGGTTTTTCTGCTTGGAACAGAGAACATTTTTAGTTCACGACCATCTAATCTGCCTACTATTCTCTGTCTGGATAAAGGTTTAAATGTATAGATAAATACTTAGTGTATCTAAAAAAAGAGAAGCGACATAACAGTAATCCCTAAATCAGCTTTACATGCTGCCTTAAACCAGCAGAATACTTTGCATCATTTAAATAGTAAACTCCAAAACATATTCTAAGTTCATTGCTGTACTCCTTGGGGAGGAGAAGACCTGCTGAATTATACTCTGAGAGGTGGGTTAGCTCAGGCATGTTTTGGTCTGGACAAGTGTAAATAACCAGGGATACCAGTTTTTAGAATATGACTAACCCACTTTCAAAGTCAGTGACACCAAAGCAGTTTATCTGTTTTCTTGGAAACACGCCTGTGCTTCTGTCCCATTCCTTCTTGAAATGTACTGCGTACAGAGCAGCTGCCAAATGAGATGAATCTCATGCTAGGGGGAATTGCTGAAAATAAGCAGAATGCAGATTGAAAATAGGACTTCGGAGTAATTGCAGGAGAGGAAAACAAGCATGGCTTTCTCCTTTGTGGTTTCCTCTTAACCACTTTCCAAATGCTTCATGTACTACAGAAAATGTTCTGGAGAAGAGGAGTAGTGGCTTGAGCTGAATCAAAAACTCATTGCTGTCAATGACTTTTGACCACCAAAGGTGTGGACCAGGCCCTCAGTCTCCCAGTATCCTGCATTCAGGGTCTTATGTACTAATGAAAGTCCAAAAAGAGTGCACTGAAGCGCAAGATGAAGTTTGGTGCCTATGTCCAAAACTGAAATTGAGTCCCACCGAGCTCAAAGGCTGCCAGACAGTAGGAGCATGTCCCTTACTGTCCAGGCATATTCCTCCTCTTGCCTCCATGGGTAGCTCTGTCTTCTCAGGGCTGAGCAGCAGAGCTGCTAGTTCACAAGCCGTCACACAGAGCATCCAACATGCAACTGGAATAGACTCCTGAAAAAAAAAAAAGCTGAAGTTGACTTTCTTAAAAGACAGCCAGATAAGCAATTTTTCTTCAGGATACAATCCAAGCATTCATACTAGAAGGAGAGAAAGGCTTATTTCATGCTCTTGTTTACCCAACAGGATGCACACCTGTATTTTCTACTGCTTCCTAACCATTATAGACACTTCAATGTACTATGGGAGAAAGAGGGAACATTTCCAACTTTTCCTATTGAAGTAGTGTTATTGTGCAAAACAATGCAAGATTTATTGTTCTATAAAGAGAGCAAGATACAACATAAAGCAAGATTACTTTTTCTGTACTCTAACTCGGACACAGCCATGTAGATTTCTTGTCCTGGTCAGAGACATTATAAGGGTTTAAGGAAAAATCGCTGTGTCAAAATTGTGTAAAGGCTGTTTGGAAAAAGATTAAGATTCATACATCCTGTTGCCAGTGTCTTAACCATTAAGCTATGAACTAAGTTCAAATATTCTGCTTCATTTTTTGTTCATTTTCCAATCCAGTTAATCCTATTTTTTTACTCTATAGATTAGTTTCATCAAGATAGGGTACAGAATTTCCCTATTTCTCCATAAATGTCATTCCGGCTAAACACAGACCGTTTTATAGGAGGCTACATGTAGCATGATGGTTAAAATCTTTTTATAGTCTACTTTAGTATCCATAAAAAAAGTCCCTCATTTTGGTATGAATATTCCAGCAATTGCACAGTGATAAAATGAGAGAAGGAGCTACATTTTAGAATACAGTAGCAACAATGACCCTTGTCTTGTTGCTGTCCCGATCGGGGTGTGCTTAGGGGTGCTGGGAGAATGCTTGCCAAACCATATACTTCTAGATATGCAGATGGAGGAGTGCCAGGCTCAGCCATGCCTTATGCATCAAGCTTCTCATCTAAGTCAGCACCGAGGAAAAGCACACATCTATCAGTTTAGCCCCACTGGGATTAGAGAACAACTAAACTGGCATATCCAGAGTCATTGTTTGGGAATGTGTAAGAATTCAGCCTCCCAGTTTAGATTTTAGGTGCTTAAATCCTTCATTAAATCTGGTCTTAACTTAGCTAAATATGTGTATGCCTCCAACAGAGCGTCAAGTCAGGAAGCACAGTAAAATCTGGTATCTTCTCAACTACCATGTTTACCTTATTCCTAGGATTGCTTAGCAGTATGGAGTGAGACTGAGATCTGACTGCAGATGGTTCCCAACCCAATGGTTCATGTCAGGATCCATCTCTCATGCACAGAGCCTTTAGTCAATGCTGGTTCTGCACTATCACCCCAACAGGAGCTGGTGTGTATACAATGGTCTGATCTAGCCCCTCCATGGAGTCACACTTGAACATTTAATAAGAGGTAGCACAGTCTCAAGTGTTCTGCCCCAACTATGGACCAAATAAAACCTGTACCTAAATGCAAGCATGCATTCTTACAGCTCTAGATGTGAGTCACAATGTGAGTCCCACTGTTGAATATAATCTCGGTGAATTTGGTCTTCAGTACTTTGAGACAGGCTGCTCTGGCCTCTTCAGTTAGCAGGAGATTCCTGAACACAGGAATAATGAGAAAAATTTTTCACGTACTCACCACTGATGTTCCTTCATTTTTTGGCATTAACAGAGCTACTGTAAGAACTGGCCAGTTCTCTTGGTTAGGAGAAAGGCAGGACTATTTACATTACAAAGAAAGCTAGGCCTGATCCTCAAATTACAGACCATGCTCCAAACTCTCAAGTGTTTTGCTTTCTCAAACATATGTATTGTATGCATATTTGATTTTAACACTACAGTCCATTTTCAACCAAAATCACCCACTATGATGAAAAATAATAGTGTGATTTGGCATCCAATAATAGTCTATTCTCAGGTGACATTATTCTTCTACTAGCACTGTTGCTTCTTGCTTGAATAATTATTGTTCTTCTCTCGGCTTTCTCCAGCTTTATTTATTAATTGTCTTTCTCTTTCTTGTAAGAGAGAATAAAAGTTACCAAAACTTCAAGATGAGGACACAGCATTCATATAACGTTATTATCATATTTCTGCTATATGCTAATAACACTGCAAAGGACAGTGTCATATTTCCTCTCTTTCCTGTTCTTATACAGTCTTAACATGTTAAGAACTTTTTGGAGGTCTCTGGTAAATAATGAGCTGACACTCCAGTGGGGTGTTTGCAAAAAAACCCACCCCTATGTATATCTTTTTTTTCTTCTATAAAGAGCAATACACTTATTTTAAAGGAAGGTGACTTTGATGACATGGAAATCCATCAAAAGACAAACAAAATATATTAGAAATGAATTTTATTTCTCTTCAGTATAAGATCTTCCATTTTGAAAAACTTTCTAAAATCTTGCACAGAAACATTTTGAATTTCAAATGTGTTTTGAGAGAAAATAGTATCATAGATTTAGATCCTAGACTTTCCTGAGGTCTCATTATTTGGAAAGCAATATGTGTTTTTGGTTGTGTGTATATGTATACATATGTGCAGTCATACATGTACATGCCAATAGTTATAGAGTGCCATCTGCTGTCATATGAGACTAAATAGTATTGTTTCTGTTAAGTTTTTAGGACCAATAAAGTTGTTGTGCCCTTCAAAGACTTTCTGGTTAAGTTGCAATAACAGATAAAGCACATTTTTAAATTGAAGGAAGAGTGGAAGTGGTTTTTTCCTACCTTTGAGCATGTTGATCCCTCTATACTGTATTCCACTTTAATTCATATCATTGTTTAATATTCCTGGATGACCTATCTGTGCAATCTCTTTACTCTTTTGGTCCTGAATGAAAAAGTAGTTTCTGGATAGGCTTGTCTAAAATACTGTTGATTTTCTTTAAACGCTAACCTATTTAGACCAACAGGTTATTTCTGTTTTGAACTAGAAATAAATTACACAGAGCCCAGGCACAATGTAAATCACAGCAGAGATGTTCACAAGCAGTGTTCAATCTCCTTTTTGGGAACAAAAGTCTAAACTTTTTATTCAGGAGAAAAGTCTACCTTAAGAATTGAAGCCATAGAAAGATTAAGGCGAAAAATAAACTTTGTTAACTTGTCACAGTTTTTGCAGAGAGGCAAATCCAAACCCCTCAGCCGTATGACATTTCATTCACGACTGAAAACTTGCTCAAATTCTGTCTCTTAAGACTGTTCAGTACTTCCCTCTGGTGGCCTGTCCCATAAAAGATTTCTCACAAAAGTTAAATTACTTAAATCATTCTCTCTTTGAACTTAGGAAATTTTGCAAAGATGTAGATGCATAGAAGTTTGTGCCAGTTTTCAGAAGGGTTGTCAACTGGCTTTAACTAGAAGGTGTGAAAAATGCTTTAATATTATAACATCTTTTGTAACATGATCTTCATTTCCAGTTTGAGTTAGGTTGGTCATACTAGTAACATTTATGTAAACTTGAAAGCTCAGGAGAATCACAAGAGGATATTTGCCTCAGTTTTTAAGAAAGCAAAAAGAATGAAAGCCAGCTATGTACTATTCTGGGAAAGCCAACTTCTTAATCCCTTTAGGAAATGTAGCCAGGGAATAAGCACATTTTCTTGTATCTGACATGATTGCACAGCGAAACCTTCCACTCTGCCATAGCATTTTTACGTGCTGCCATGATTATTTTGTGTTCCCTGTGGAATGCATTCCTGTAGAAATATCCCAATCTTGACACTCTAATAGGACAACATTGTGTGTGTTTGCTGCTTATGCATTTTCAAAAACAATCCAAATTTTTGCTGTTTCCTTCTTTTAGCATTCAAATGTAGATCCCTGTAACCTCATTTTCAGAGTTATTATCAGTATTCTCAATATTTTTTTTGGTGATGAACACATCAAATTGGCTCTTAATATAGGCGTCCACTTAAAAATGAGGAGGTAAATGAAGATAATAACTATGGGTAGAATTCGAAAAGTGAAGTCACATTCTTACTCAATCTCCTTTTCCTGAATCACTCCTTTTTGTCTTTTACTGTGCTTTCCAATGCAAGTTACATACCATTCATATTTGCTGTGCATGACATTCTTCTGTGAAACACTGAACTTTTTGCTCTTTTCTTGTTATACTTTTGATTACGTAGTCTTTGTTATATGCTTTTACACAATACTGTAATTATATTAAATATTTAGTCTGTGAAAGATATCGTTTTCTTTAAAAGTTGCTATCCTCTTCACTTTCTCACTTTTTGTCTACAAGAACGTATTTTAAAATCTTTTTTTTTCATGGAATACTGCTGTAGTGACTTAAACAGCAGTTGAGGTAAAACATGGGAACGACTGAACCTAAATAGGAAAACTCATTCTGTTAGGTCTCATGCTGAGTTACTGCTGCTTTTCACAGTTCCCTGGTGCTTTCAAACTTTGGAAGAGGCAGGAAAGACAAGCATACCCAGGCCATAGATCTATATTGTAAGTATGGGAACTCAAAGTTAAAAAAGTTCACTGCCTTGAAAAGTGAGATTGCTGCTGGAAGGATGGTTTGAAAAATGTTAGCTGGTGGGAACATAACTCATTTGCGTCAGCCTTCAGTGTTTTCTTATACAAAAAACATTTCTAAGTAAAAAATAAATGAAACTTACGTTGTCGCGTAAACTGAAAAAAATGCATACTTTGAAAGTACTATCATCAAAGGCCAACACTGAGGTGGATATCCAGAATGGACTTCAAATTCTTATATTTCACTAGGTTTAAATTCTGGCAGAAAAATATAGAACAAGACACTCACATGGATTGCCTAAGATTTGGATTTAAGTGATTGACTGTTCTATTGGCCTCCAGATATGCTCCCCCATGATCAAGGATCAAGAAAGAGAAAAGATACTGTATTACCTAGAGCTCATCAGAAATCTGGCAAGAAATTTCACTTTAAGTAATAATATTCTTGAACAGAGATGAAAAATTAAAAGTTTAGATATATTTTTTATATGAAAGAGGAATCATGACTAAAAAATCCTTTTAAAAAGAAAAACAACAACAATCAGAAAATCGTTGCATTTTCAGCTTTCTCTTTAGCTAGACACATCCCATCTTCCTAAGTCCCTGAGGAGCCAGCAGCATAACTCCACAGGCGGGTGGAAATTCAGTAGTTGAAAGAATATGGCAATCTGGCACACCATTCAGGCAGTCTGGCAAACAGGCAGGTAAGAAACAAGACAGAGAAGGAGACAGCTTGCCTTAATCACTTAATTGCTTAGAAAAAATTGACAGAATCAATATAGTATCATATAGTATTTTAGTCTGGTGTAATTGGCTTATTTTGCCAGGGAATAGTTCCAGTTGTGGATTTTGACTCTATCTTAGGAGCAGTTTTCTCTGCCATTAAGGCATCCACCAGGGATCTCAAAGCACTTCCCAAATGCTGCATGAAATTGTGTAACACATCCTTCAGGTTGGGCAAGAAAAAACATGGCAATTAATGGAAACTTTTCCATTCATTGGAGAGGATCCAAATTAGCGTTACTGAACGCTCCTTTCACTTCAAGTGGAAATATCAACATAAATTTAACACATATCCTCTACAAGAAAGGACCTGCTCTTAATCTTGTTCTTTCACAAAGGCAGATATGTTCTGGCAAGAAAGACAGGAGCAAAGGAAAAGAGGTAGATCCTGGTATTATAAACAATTCTTATTTTTCCTTAAAAATCGCTTAAGCAAAGGCCAGACTCGACTTCTGCAATAATTAGCTCCAATAATTTTGTTTTCAGAGTTGCACTTTTACATGTAGGCCTGCAAGTTTGGCAAGAGTTTTACATGCCCAGTTTTATTCATACACTTTCAAAAACATGAGTGATTATTATAAGAGTAAGTTCTGCTTACTTTAAAAACGTGCTGGTGTAAGTAAAAAAGTTGAGGACAAAACCAACTCATATCCCTGTTTACAACTGAAACTAGGAAAGTGAAAAAATAATAGAATTTAAAGCCTTCAAATATCTTTCAGGGTCCAAGTGTTATTATAGATATTCTGTCTGCAAATATATACCATGACTTAATATGTATTCACTAAGTGCTGTTTTTCTTGATTTCTTTAAAAAAAGTAAATCACTGTGTGAAGAGGACTTCTTTATACACAATATTTACTGGTTTTCTTTCACTGTATATGTGTTGGTTTACTAGGTGCGTTTACCAAGTAACTTGGATCAATCAGTTCTAGTTTTTCTTGTAATGTAAGTATAAGCACCTAATGTAATTTTTAGGATGTACAAAGTGCCAGTGTGGTGTCAAACTGAAATTAATGTGTGTGCAAGACCATTCTGTAATTTTCTTACAGAATAATCTGCAAGGTCAGATCTGATTACATCAATAATACAATGAGAGGTAAAGAAACCCTTGGGTACTCTTTACTTGGCTCCATGGGACCAGGCCTTTCACTACAGATCATAAATCAGAAGAAAAATGACAATGTTTTGCACTCTAAAAGGAAAGTATTTATTTCTTCTTTTGAGCTTTTATTACTACACTATTATTATAGACCTTATCATCATACACTTACTGTAGTGCATTAGTACCATAAAAACAAAGGGAATCACTTTGAATAAAACAGATTATTATGACTTCTATAATTAAGAGAGTTTTGAGGAAAGCTTGCAATGGTATCCCTAGGTTTTTTGAAAGCCCTTGTTTAGCTCTTGGGGATCAATGCTGTTCTTTAGAATTTTACTGCTCTTCTTTCATTACCACCAGAAAACCTCCCAACAATAAATTGTTGTTGAATCCAGAGGAGAACTAAGTTTAATAGTATTCCCAGCCATAATATTCAAAATGCAAGCAGTATGCTGCATAGCATAATGTTGCCTTGTAACGGTAAATATCTTAATGCATTTTAGATTCTTATTTATCTCCTGGTTTTTATACACTTGACATATATTAAGGTAATTTTTTCAAGCTTTTCATTGAAACATGAGTTGGCAAAAGAGAACAGTTATTGTTTTTATTGATACTGTTGTTTAATGAAAGTCAGCTTTCAATTACAAGAAGTGAAATCTAAGAAATCTGCTAGGTAGTAGGCAAACCACAAAACCGTAGGAAGGGCCGATCCCAGTACAGCTTCGCAAAGGTATAATATATTTCTCTTTATAATAAATAGTTGAAACTAAGGCCTAGCTTTAGATTTCAGGGGACAATTACTAGTAAAGGTCTTTCATGTTTGGAAGAGCCCATTTTAAACATTACGAACATGAGCACATAGAGAAGAAAGTTTCTAAATTAAAAACTGCTATTCAGCTATTCTAGGGATGAAGAATAGAATTGGAATTACAATATCAAATGCAAAGTCTTACAAAGGGAAAAAGAAATCTATTATAAGGAACTTAATTTATTTCTAAAGCTAACAGATATGGAAGATAAAGTTACAGGAATACAGTTATTTTATCATTTCAGAAGGTTTAAAAATAGAGTTTTAGGGCAATATATATGTTTTACAGCAGTCACTTTAAACTTACGCATTTGGTCTTCTATTTCAAGGGAGGGAAAGAGAGATGGAAATTGTCAGAGCATGGCAGTTCAATCAGATTCCTACAGTAGGGTGGGAAGAATTGCTGTCTGGAGAAGCCTGGCCTTCTTCTCTGACTACAGGCTTTCTTGAGCAATCAGCTTGTGTCTGATTCCTAACATTTAGATAGCTAAAATTAGGCAAGATAAATTCCACCTTATGTTAAATACTTCTCCATGAAGACAGAAACATGAAAAAGACTGTGAGGTGGAGGATAATGGGATTATCTGTGTTGCTTGTGTCAGGGGTCCTCTGAAGAACCTTTGGTCTTCAGCCGAGATCCCAGTAGGCCATGCACAATGCAAACACAGAATAAGAGAGCACACTATGCCCTAGAGAGCTTATTCATTCCCCACAGTCAAAGATATTAATACTTCTACCAGAGCAGGAGTATCTTCCCACACTGATCTGCTACAGAACTATGATCTCAGTTATAATTCAGTAATAAGTTCTCTAATGCAAGAGAATACTCTAGAAATGAAAAAACATTAATACATTATATTGGTATCTCCTCTGATTCTTAAGGATGCTTTATTCATCAAGTTTCTCCACAACAAAAGGTCTAACTTCCATCACAAGCTAAAAATATTTAACAAACTGAATGTTTTAAGAATTCAAAAGCGTTTGTAAGCATCTGGACTCCCATCTTAAGTGTATCAAGTAGTAAGATAAAGGTTTCTGTGTAGCTATATGTGGGTATAGTATCCCACTTTCTCATTAGAATATGTGAAAGCATCATTTTCTGAGAGATTTAGTTTAAAGATCCAAGGCTAAAATCAGATAAAATCTTACGAATTGCAGAGTATGTATCCCAGCCCCACTATCCATCCGGTATGACTTATCTTCTTTTTCCTTCAAGTTGTACTCATATAATCACTGTGCAGATCATCACAGAAGATGCAGAAGCTCATGACAATGGACAAGATCTCTTCAATATTGGGTGTTTTTTCTTATAGGACAGGTCATATCATTTGTCTCTAGTCGACTTTGCTTCCTCCTTTCTGTGTGACAGACAAAAAATACAGATACATCAAGTCCTGTTTAATATGCTGTACAAAACAGTGGCCATGCTAGATG
Organism: Tauraco erythrolophus; assembly: GCF_009769465.1. NCBI lineage: Eukaryota > Metazoa > Chordata > Aves > Musophagiformes > Musophagidae > Tauraco > Tauraco erythrolophus. The sequence continues at coordinate 51,639,087 of NC_141468.1, forward strand.
CACAGTCTATGTATTCAGAGCATGCCAGATTTTCTTTAACGGGAAGATGTTACAAATTTTTCTGTGTCAGGAATTGAGTTATATTAACTGCACTGTATTAAGTAGTCTTCAAAATTCCAATGACATCTATAGGAACTAAAAATAATAAAGCCGCAGTATTGTAAAACAAGCAGCAAGTCATCTAGAAAGCATAATAGGTTGAAATACAAGATTTTTTTGCTACTAGTTTACTTTTAAATAAGCTTTAGCACCATGTCAAATTTTCAAACATACCTGAATGATGGGGCTGGTGACTAGTAATTAATTTATTTGTTTTCAACTAGAAAAATGTTGTAAATTACTTGTTTCTGTGGGCCATACACTGTTAAATCCAGCAGCTGAAATATAGCTAGACATACAGTAATATCTAAGATGAAACTTCAAGGAGTAATATAACAATAACTAATAAATTAAGAGATAATTGAATTTGAAAGCATTTAATCTAGTGCAATTTTTTTAGCTGATACATTAGTGGCATAGCTGTAAAATTCAAGAACTTCCATCAGACATTGCTAGACACCTCAAGAGATCGACAAACCTCTTATTAAATGGTTTAGATAGTTATGGCAGAAAATTAAAAACTGATGATTCATTTTGCTATTACAGAAGAAATAACATTACTTGGAATTTATAAATTATTCTTTTTGTCATAGAATGCATAATGATTCACAATTTTTGTTCATCACTTGCTTATTATTAATTTAACAGACATAGAGATGGTGTAATATATTTTCTCCAATTCTATTTTTTATTAATAGAAGTTGTCTTTTTCAGGTTTAGCATGGTGATCAAGAAGAATGTAGTATTGGGGTAATGAAGGAGCAAAGAAAACAAGTCTCCTTGAATTTCAGTTCTTCTGATTTACATAGCAGTCTGCTCAACAGAGAAAATGATTCTGTTACCCACAACAGAACACACAGCTCGTTACGAATGATGGTGCATACTGCTTTAATGAAGCCACAGACTACAATGCAGGGATTGTGAAGGGCTCATTTGGGATGCAGCTACTTACCTGGTTGCAGAAACATGCAGGGAATGTATGCCTTTTATCCCTTCTCCAGCTAATATGCAAACAGTTGTAAGAATAATTAAATTAATGGTATCACATCAGTGTTTACATAGAAAACATTTGTTTATATGTGTTTAAACATAAAATATCAGCTCTCTTTCCATCCAATAACTGCCCTCATTCCAGGACCTACTTTCAGTGTTTCTCTTTCTCTGGAGAAACAAGTACAAAAGCTATTAAACACAGAAAGGAAGTTTGCTAAACGTTGATTTTTGAAGATATTAGTGGTATATATTAAGCTTCACTTGAAATACATTCCCTTGTTTTCAAGATAAGGCATCTATTATTTATGCTGCGTTTCTCAAATTGAAAGCTGTGCAAGTCTCAGGAGTTTTAGAGAAATTCTGCATGGCACAGATATACCAGATACAGTGGGTCTGTGTTGAGTGAATGTTCAGATATAACCGCAACAGAGGAGCTTCTGGTTTTGTACATGTGTATAGCTGCAGTACTCCCGGAGCTTTCATTTGGCTTTCAAAGTGAATCCTCCGGGTGCCCACAGCATCTCACTCTAGGAACACCCTCCAGGACATCTTCAGCACAATCTGGTTGGAGGAAATGGGCAGGGAGAAGCTGTCCTTTCAGTGATCATCAGAACATCCTTAGGCACACTGTGAATCACGCCAACATGGAGCACACCAAACAGCCAGCAACTCCCAGCACAGGTTCCACCTGAGAAAGAGAAAAGGGAGGAGCTGCACCTACAGCATCCCATTGGATGGATCTCCATAAGGAATACCTGTGAGCTATTCAGCAAACCTGTATACTTTCAGGCTCTTCTCATCACAGATGAATCTCTAATCTCATGTGGCAGTCTTGCATCATAAGGACATACTTGCATGCCACGTAGCCCAGGTCAGCCCTCTATTACAAGTAAGAGACCATCATCCTGCTGTGACAAAGGCACTACAGACATGGTCTCTCTGTAAGCAGTGCAAGCATAAGCTTCTCATCTGGTATCCAGGCCTTCTCCAACCGTTTGTCCATTCCCAGGGCTGAAAAGCAGCTGCTTCGCAGCCTGGAAACAGTTTGCAAGACCCCATCTGGGTCCAGCCACAACTAGCATATCCAGTAAGGAGAAGACAAACTGCCCTTTTTTGGGCAACTTCTTTCTGAGACGGGTCCCAGAATCCTTAGATTCATCTGCTGTTGCTCTTGACACACCACCAGCTCATGCTCCTGGAGATATGCCCTGTAGAGCATATGGCAGTGTAGCCCTTCACAAATATGCCTTGTTCTCTTCTTTCATAGTGCTCTCTAGGATCTTTACTTTTCCACTGTGTTCCAACTTCCTTTATGACAGCTTGTGACTCATACTAGTGCAGTGAAACCATTATAGACACTGGTGATGGGACATTATAGAGTAAGATGGTATTTCATGGAACAAACAAGTTAGAGCGGGTGAACACTAAGAGTGGCTTGCTAGACATGCTGTGAGGACCTGTGGAATATTTTGATGAAAAAACTTTATGAAGCTTGGATATGGATATGACTGATCTACCCAAAAAATGTCCTGGGAATGTGTTGTATTGACAGCAAGTATGAGGCTGAGACCTTCCTGATGGCATGATCTTCAGAGTCGCCGAAAAGAGCAGTGGAGACAGAGCCAGTAAAAATGAGAATTGCCAAGTTAAACCTCCAGCATGCCAAAAGGAGAGCTTCCATGGGGTAACTGTGTAAGGAAGGGGGTAGGTGTGAGGCAAAGAAGTTATCAGTTCCAACTTATCTTCAGATCTGACATTACATTTAATACTCACAAAGTTTAACCCTTATTTTCAAGTCATCTGTATTTCTGATAGCAAACGTGAAGATAAATTGCAGGTCTAGGGAAAGTGGAAGGTCTGTGCAGTCTTGCTTTAATTTTCTTCACACCAAATGAGAGTTCAGATGCTTAGGTGAGGGAGAGTCCTGTGGTAATTTCCCAGGGCTTCCTGCCCTGAGCTCCATGACTCTTGCTAATGCAGAGGCCTCCCATCTTTCCCTCAGGCAACTCAGGACTCTGATCTCTCATCTTTCCTGTCTCAGAGCTCCTCTGAACCCTTCTATTCCATCCCCTTGCCTCTCATCACTCAGCTCTATCCATCCCAAAGCCTTCCCTGCCCTCTGCCTAATTATTCCCAGATCCCCTCCTGACTTAACAGCCCAGGTTCATGCTCCCTGACACTTCACCACACCTTCCTACCCATGTCTGTCTCAGAAGGCACAGCTTTTGGCTTAGAGGCTGCTGTGCTCCTCTACCCCCACAGTGCCTGCACCCTGTGGGGGCATCTGCTTGGACCCTTCAGCTCATCTCCACTCGTGTCCTCTCAGCAGCAATTGTGGTTCTCATTCTGGCAGGGATTTCAAAATCCTCCAGAGAGGCTGGATTTATAAAATATTGCCCTAGAAGCATTTCAGAAGAAATGTTCAGGAAAAATGTGGGGAAAATAAAGCCCTCCCTGCAGGAGTCCTCTCTCCTCTACGAGCCATGGAGATTTTCTAGGAGGTTCTTTGAGGGTTTTTTTAGCTTTCTCTCTTAAAAGAATTGGCAAATATTTTTAGGAGACTTTGGCTGGCTTTGCCTCAAAACCTTAATATAGCATTAAAGAAAATTACATAATTTAAAGACAGCAAAGGCCAAATAGGTCATGCAGTGCAGCCTCTCAGCAGAGCAGCTGCTCTTGCACCGTTTAGCGTATTTTGTGGTGGCTTTGTCCAGCCTAGATCTGATTTACAAGGGATGAGTTTTCCTGTAGTCCTCAGGAGTTTTTCTGACAGTTTACCTGATTCTAACCTTTAGAACTTTGCAACATAAGAAATTTGATACCTGTGACTTTCATTCAGACTACAGGAACTTCTATTTTACCATACTAATTTCACTTATGTAGAAAACCTGAAACATACTGTTATAGCTCAGCAGCAACATAAATAAAAGTGAAAATGGGCTAGTCAGTCATTTTCTCTTTACTGCTCATTCACAGGGAAAAAGAGCTCTGACTAAGCAAGATGTCTCTCTTCCTATAATCATCAGTGCACCTCACCTGTTTTCAACCCTTACATCTGCTCTTCTGGCTGAGCGTGTCTTTTTTTTCCCCCTTCTCTCATTTCTTTTTTTACTTTTGACCTTTTCAGTCATTTCTCAACACCTTTTCTCAGATGCTTTGAAGGATTGTAGGAAATACTTCAGTGTTCTGCAAAACTGTAGGATGCCTGAAGTTCACAGTAAGTATTCCATACTGATTTGCCATAGTGTGTGAGGCAACTGCTGTTCCACTGAAACCAACAAGGATTTTGATATTTTGATATCTCTGGGGTTCAAATGCCACCTCGTTTCTGCAGGTTTTCAGCTTCACTTTTCACTTTCAACAAAATTTTGAAATCACTAATTCTGATAAGAGTGATTTGATACCAAATTTTAGAACAGCAAATAAGATGTGTCAGCTTGAAGTTTTAACACTTGTGTCAAGCAGGATTTTGATCTAGCAGGCCACAGTACTACAAATTTGCATGCTTAGTTTTGCAGATAAGAAAAATCACATTGACTTGAGCAGGACTACATGGAGGCACAAATTCATCATGGATGATTGTGTGATGAAGGGTGTAATTGTCTACATGACACAATGGAAACAGCTAAGCTTGTGTTAGTGCTAAATGAGAAACTTTGGAAATTCAGGATTTGAATTTTGTGCATGAACTGTAATAAGGCCATTCCATTTGTTATGATTCTCCGTGCAATGAAGAAAGGTAAGAACTGTACTAGAACTGGCATTGAAATAAATGGATAGCATAAGTGTTTATACCCTCAAGTGCTCGGGGTGCCATTTGAGTTGTCAAGTCTTATTATACTGAGTACCATCCACACCTGTCACGTGTCATTGAAAGACACTTCTAATTCTTCGCCAATGTATTTTTGGACAGAGCAAAGCATTTCTCGTTATGATAGAGAATGACAACCTTTACAATTTCATTTGTGGGGAAGTATCTGCAGAGAATTTAAGTTGAAATGAGCAAGACATGGCCTCTGTTTGAATGTGTATGTGTAGTGGATATGGCATTACCTGCCACACAACAGGCTGAGACTATTCTTCAGAATTCTTCCTTTTAACCATGTGCCCTAGATGTATTTGAAATAAATCTGTAAAATGTTTGCTATTATGTAATGAGTATTCTGGCTGGGATACCCAGACAAAACACATACAAGTTTTGCCTCATTGTAATTTGATGTGCTCAGTTTTGAAAAGGCACTGTTTTTCCCCGTTGGGTTGAAATATTCATAAGGAAAAAAAATATTTTGCAAAAACTGCATTTTTCCATGAACCAAACAAAGTGAAAACCTAGTAAATGGCTCAAGTTATCAACTATTAATCAAGTTGATAATTGGATATTATATTACTGTGGAAAGAATGGTTTTGAGTCACCTTAAGTGACTCAATCCTTCCGGAATAAAGCATTGAGTTTCCAAGCAATGATATTCTTTCTAGCGATCTGAATGCTGAACAAGATCATTGTGATTAATAGCTATCGTAATTAATACAGAATGAATTAATAATGACTTTCAATTTTGCAGTAAAATGCTGAAGATAACAGGTATCTTCTGTGATGTACTTTATGTCTACAAGAGATTAATGTTTTCATGCATACCATTAAACGACAGGAAACCGCTATTCTTCATTACTTTTGGAAAAAAGTATTTTGTACTGTACTGTTGATCAGGTAGTAAAAGCTCATGAGATTAGATATATTTACAGGGAAAATGTATAGGATATGTCCTTAAAGAGAAATCAAACTTTTGGACATGGAGCACTTGTAATGAGGTGTAACTGATAGTTGTCAGTCTCAGTCTAAATTGCAACAAAAAACCTGCATGAATAATAATTAATTTCATATACGATTTTGAAAACAGGGCTTTGAATAACTAAATAGTGATTTGTATACTGAAAAAGTGTCATAAATAATTATCCAGTATCACCAGATACACGTTGACCATTATAGTCAAACTCTCTTGGTGCAACATGTGAACGCATGTACCAAAAGACAGTTACCTCTACTCCTGAGAATATAAGTGTTTGAGACAGAGTAAGGGTGACAGAAAACAATAATGTGGGCTTGAGGCTTTATAGTATTAAAGGACTTGTAGTCTTAAATCACATAATCATCCTTCCTAATTTTCATTTTGTTGTGACACAAAAAATTAAGTATTACTAGTTTTATCTTGGTAATCATGTTCTAATAGCTCAGGACAGAGCTTACTTGAAGTTAGTGGCACTTTGAAAATTTGACTTTCACATACAGTAGGTAATCTGGGGAGATTAATAAAATATGTAATAATGGTCATATAATTTCTGTGTATAAACTGGGATTGCAAATACCTACCCCAAAGCCTTGCTTCAGGTTTGAATCAGTATTTTCCCACTCCACTTTTGCTGGATTTTGAGTTTTTTCTTCTAGATTTTGTTTACCTCCATATTAGTTGGTTTTGAAATGGATGATTTTCAAATTGTCCTCAAACTGTATATTCTCTGACAGAATCATGGGGAAATGATGTTATAATTTTTATGCATATTTTTCTAAATCCCCTCAAATGTTATTCCTGCCTATGAAATGGACATAGGAGGAGTTTTTCTGCTTTCTCAAAAGTGCCAAGACTATAATGAATGCTGAATTCAGTACATTTCTGAATTCAAATCATGTGTGAATTTTCTTTCTGAAATACAAGAGTTTCCCATACAGCAAGCAGCACCTTTGGGGTTCCCCAGCTGTGCTCCGCTCTCACTGCCCAGCAGTTTCATCCTAAAATTCTTTTACCATAAACTGGTCAAATTATAAGGCTGCCTTAATAGGATGGCTTTTGGGCAGCTTTATAAAAGAAAGCTACCATACTGGGGCATAGAATCTGACGCAGATCTTTTGCTGTTGTTGATCTAAACCATAAGTAAATATATACATCCACAAAAAGAAAGAGGAGCCAGGGAACTGAAACTCAAGATTCAGACTCTTATTGTCATTTGTCTATGTACCTTGAGAAGTGAGGAGGAAAACAGTTGTTTAGACTGTCCCTGAGTTTAAAGGAAATGTCAATATTCAGGCTGAACATCTTGTAATCGAATCCCAGTGTGCTTGGTCCCATGCCTGTTTGATATAGATCCTCCATGTCCCAAACACCTGAAAACAGAAACAACTTTAAATGTCACATCCTTTCACTGTTCTCTGCTGAGAGAATAGAGATCAGTGAAAGATACCTAACAGCATTGTACAGAGCAACAGTTAGCAGATAGCAAGGAGATCCATAAGGCAAAAAGGCTCCCACATCTGCCTTCAGCCTGAAAGTATCATGCGCAGTAGTGTTTATTTGCAAAGCTGTAGAAAAATCCCATCCACAGAAATCCAGCCACCATGAGGGATGCGTACTTTTTCATTTGCTTTGTCTCCTTTCTGATGTTTATTTTAGAATGAAGGGCCTGCTGACTCTGACCGAACGGCTCCCAGACCTGGTGGCTGACTTGAGGAAGAAGAGGGGGCTTGCAGTGGGAGCCGTGGGCAGCCGGCCACTGTTCCCGGCTTCGGTGTGCCTCTGGGATGGCGATGCAGGCTCAGCTCTTCACGATTAATTCCTACTGAAATTTTGCTGAATTAGATTCCTTAAATGCTTTGAAGCTGTGCAACAGGTTCAGCTTTGAAAACGTTTTTAGTTTTGATTAGTTGAAACGGCTGGGGCATTTTCTGAAGAGAAAAGCCTGCTGAAGCCAAATGCTGGATCTCCACTCAGAAGCACTGAGGCACGAGGTTAGTTTCCTCCTTCTTCTAGAGGAGTTATCATAGGGAAGTGGAGCCTTTATTTTCACAGGTCCCTCTTGCTGTGCTGGGAAAAACTGTCAATCTCTTAGGCAATAACACTTACCACTTTTATCTTTAAAAGTGTTACCTATAAAAGAGCTGCTGTGCATTAATTTTAAAAAGTAGATGCAATTTATTCACCTCAGCCGCTCTTGTTTTTCACCAACTAAACAGAGCAGTCTACTTCATCCTGATTCAATTGATTTTTTTTTCCTACTGGGAGCACAAGTAATAAATAGCAACCTTATTTAAAAATCACTGCACTGGGCTTGGGATAGCAGTTCAATAGTTTCAGTGCCATAGTAGTCTTTGTTTGATGGCTATGTGGCTTCCCACTAGGTCTGAAAACATTAAAGATCTGAGGAAAGCCATTTTCCTTCTTAATAGAAGAATCAATTAGACTGAACACATAGGTTCAGGCTGGTATGATTAAATGACATATGCTAAGGAGATGGATTTTGTCCCATATATTTTAACCTCTAAAGAAGCAAATGCTAAGCGGTGCTGATCTTCATATCATATCAGCTATGAGCATAAAGTTGGATGAGGTGATTCTTCTTTTGTATTTTTTTTACAATTTTTACATTGTACATTTTTACAATCTACTTTCTTTGATTTATTGCCTTCTGAGGCAAAAGAAATCTGAAACCTTAAGTAGGCTTAGAGGATTAGAACTCAGCCTGTAAAGGACAATATCTTTGTTTTATACTCCTCCAAGGTCCATTGGCAGATGGGACAGGCTCTTATTTCATTGTCCTTCAGTTCCATAGACATGTGACCAATAAAGGCTGCATGTATTGTGAGGCATCGTTGACCTTATTGACCTCAGAAGTGTAATCTCCAAAGTCTGGCTCCTTGTAGTAAAAGAAATTCTTGGTGCCATATATATTTGTCTCCTTTGGCCATTCCACTTTCCAGTACTCATTACAATTTGGTGTTTTTACATATATTATGAAATTTGGAGGCATTTAACTCCTCACTTTACAAATAAATCTAAAATAAATATTTTGTTTTCAACATCCTACAAATAACAGACAAAATATGTGTTTATTTAAGTATTTCTTTGTATCTCATTTCTCATCTCTCTATATATAGAATAACGAATACAATTTTGCAACATTATTCTACACCATGCTAAGCTATTGTCAATGTCAGAATGTTTGTTCCTCCACTAACAGGCACAAATCTCTTCAAAGCTTAATTTTAGAAACCAGTAGTAATAATAATGCAGCCTCTGTTTACTTGAATGTTGCAAAGTTATTTCTATTAACGGTAAAAAATGTGCATTACCCCACACTTTGTTATCTGCAGTGATCATGTGTTTTTGACCATTTGTATCACTTTACAGAAACTGGAATTTCTTTTCCAGGTATCCTGCTCTATAGTTTTTAAAGACTGTCACAGCACTGCCATTGACTTTACTGAAATGAGAATGTAAACCTTCAGTCTCCATCTAATCTATCTTAAATACACATATTTCTTTTTGTTTGTCTTCTACTGCACTTGTTTTGTAATTATTGTTTTCTGAATTCTGAAGGTTAGTCTTTCAGTAAACTATTTAGTAGCCAACTGGCTATTCTTTATCTTCCAGATTCTTTTCATTGTCTCTTTTTTTCTGTGGAAGGAATTTTTCAGTCATATTCCTTTGAAAAATGACATAAGTGACATAATAATAGTCATAAAAGCAACGATTCAGCTAATGCTATCTATATTTGGGTGGGATATGCTGCAATCCAATTAGAAAGTGGAGTGGATTGAACCACACCATTCTGAACCGTTCTCCTACAAACTTTAAGTTGTGGTGCCGTACAGATTGTGTGTAACATTCTTGTCCTTGGAGGAAATAAATTCAATTTATACATTTATCCTCTTAAATGTAGAATATTGAAACATTAACCTCTTATCCATCCTCTCACTAGAAAAGAAATAGCTATATTCAGTTAGATTCTTACCATTTCTGTTGGTTTTACGTGTGAAGGTCATTTCTTCATCAGTAAACCAAAAATGGTCATAACTTCATCATTCTTAACCATATATCAATATAAAATCATAACATTAGTGAGACAAAATAACAAGGCTCCTAGGTGCAAAAAATCCCAGGGTTACCTACCTGAATCATCTTAGCCTATTTGGGGAATTCTTGAAAGAAATAAGCTCATAACTCTGAGTTCTTCATGGATTCAGTGGAGGCTCCGTGGAGCCTCTCAACCTGTGCTGTGGGCACCATTGAAACCTCCCACACAAGCATGGAGAAAACTTCCCAGGTTCTTCAGGTCAAGGCTAATCCACATTCATGGAGCATTATGAAAGACTTCTTTCCTGAGGGGAAGTAACATTACATTTGAGAAGTGTTGAACTACAGAGACTCTGAGAATGAGGAACCCTCATTTTTATCAGTGGCATAAAAAGCAAGCTACCAGACTTGGCACATATTTTAAGCACTGCGGTGATTATATAGTTTGACTTTGAGAAAGTGAAGGCCCAGCACCTCAGGGAAGGATTTGCTCACTGTGCAGCAGCATGTTTTTAGGTACAATGTGACATTAGCAAGTGTGTCTAAAAAAATCAGAATGTGGTACTAAAGAGGACCAATTTTTGTCTCATAAGTCAAAGGCAGAGGAAACAACACGGAAAATAGTAAATAACATGCTTATTAATCCTAAATTAAGCTGCAGTTGATTATTTTCTTTAGATTTACTGGGCTTTATGTCTTTGTTTCTATGGCAAACTGTCAGGGTAACTGGAAGAAAATTACTAAGCAATGTTTTGCATGATGATCATCTCTCACACATTAACTCCTCCACAACATTCATATAACTCACTAACTGTTTGGTGTCCGCTGAGGAGAATAAGAGCACAATGCTTTTACTCTTCATCATAGTCTACACTGTCAGGAATGGAAATCAGGCTCACTGACCTATAATTCTCAGGATGCCTTCTACAGCCCTTTTTAGAGATAGAACTTAAATTTGCCATCCAGCTCCAAACCAGGAGCTGCCTGTAATAGCAAGTTACACAGCTTGGCTACCAGTCCTCATCCTTTGTCTCTATGTTTTCCCTCACATCCAATAAAGGATGGAGATTCTCCTTAGCCCTGCTTTTGTTGTTAATATATTTATAGAACATTTTTAATTGTCTTTTACTGCAGTAGCCAGATTACATTCTAGTTGGGCTTTTAATTTTCTCCCTGCATAACCTCATGACATATTTGTAGCCCTCCTGGGTTTCCTGCCCCTTCTTCTAAAGGTCATGAACTTTTTTTTTTTTTTAACTGGGTTCCAGCCAAAACTCTCTGTTCAGCCAAGCCAGGCTTCTTCCCTGTCGGCTCATCTTTAGGCACAGAGGGACAGCCTGCTTCTGCACCTTTCAGATTTCTTTCTTGAAGAATGTTCAGCCTTCCTGGGCATCTTTGCCCTTCAGGACTGTCTTCCAAGAGACACTGTCAACCATGCTCCTAAACAGGCCAAACTCTGCCCTCTGGAAGTCCAAGGTAGTAGTTCTGCTGATCCTCCTCCTTACTTCTCTAAGAATCAAAAACTCTATCATTTCATGATCTCTGTGCCCAAGATGGCCTCCAACTATCACATCACCCACAAGTCTGTCTTTGTTTGCAAACAACAGGTCCGGCAGAGATACCTTGCCTAGGTGGCTCACTCACCAGCTGTGTCAGGAAGTGATCTTCCACTCACTCCAGGAATCTTCCAGGCTGCTTCCTCTTAATTGTATTTTCAGCAGACAGCTGGTAAGTTGAAGTCCCCCATGAGAACAAGGGCTAGCAATTGTGAGACTTCTCCCAGCTGCTTATAGATTATTTCATCTGTCTCTTCATCCTGGTTGGGTGGTCTATGGTAGACTCTTACCATGATATCTGACTTGTTGGCCTTTCCCCTGATTCTTACCCACAAACACCCAACCCTTTCATCATCATCATTGAGCCCTAGACAGCCAAAAAACTCCCTAATATACAGGGCTACCCCACCACATCTCCTTCCTTGCTTATTCCTTCTGAAGAGTTTATAGCCATCCATTGCAGCACTACAGTTGTGTGAGTCATCCTACCGTGTTTATGTGATTGCAACTATACCATAGTTTTCCAACTGCACAACGGCTTCCAACTCCTGTTTGTTGCGCATGCTATGTGTCTTATTGTAGATGTACTTTGGTTGAAATATCAACCCTGACATGTATTTTTGGGGAGAAGCCCTAATTCCTGTGTGGCTGTTCTCAGGGGCTTCCATGGTTTCTAACACATTAAAAACCCTTATGTCTTTGCTGCTGTGTGGATCTCCATCCCCTACCTCCACTGAGATGGATAACTTGACTTGTTGTGTTTCATGGGTTTTCCTGTTGACTTCATTGGTACAGGTATTTTGCTTTTTAAACTGCTAATTATTTCCGTATATCAAACTTTTCCACTGAGCCGTGCAAATTTGTTGGTTTTTGTTTTTTTTTTTTTTAATTTTAAGTTTTGGCAATATTTTTTCCTGGGATTCTAACAAATAATTTTTAAAACAGATTCCAGGTTGCTTAGAGACTTCTTGCTTTTTGCAGCACTCTTTTTTTAAAAAAAAAAAAAAATTTTCTTCTTTTTTCTTTTTTTGAAATTTGTGTTATTTACACAGTAGCCTTTCTTAAACTGAATATCCATGTGATGATTTTGTTTAAGTTGCTCTCTCAATTAAATGGTAGTCATTACCACAAAGTAGATGTTCCAGTCATATTTGTTGAACTAGGTCTTATGCTCCACTCAAAATCAAATCTAGAATAGCATTTTTCCTGTAGATTCTGAAACAAAGTGTTATATTAAACAGTCATTTCTTTTATTTGCATGCAAAATCTGTGTCTCTATACCTTGTCCTTAATAGACATTTCCCCAGTCTGTGTGTGGACAGTTGAGATCTTCTTACTCTTCTTACCTGTCATAAATTTGCAGTTTCTCTTGTCTTGCTTAACGTGTCCTGATCATCATCATTGCACCATTGCCCCAGTAAAATGTTCAGAAGTGCAATCCTAATACAACAATCTTTACCATTAGGGGTAATTCCATCTGGAATTTCCACTCAGAAGAATTCTACAATACTTTATATTCTACAATACCGCCATCACATTAAACTAGGAGGATGCCCTTTGCCTTATCATTAAGTATAACTTCTTATTGGTTTTGCTTTTGTGGCTCAGTGTTGTTACATTACAGATTGAACAACAGAGAGGATTGAACAGTCCGGATAAGCTAACTGCATCAGATGAGACTGAAATAAATAGATGATGGTTCAGTAAACAGAAGGTTGATTGGCAGCCCAAAGAGAAAGTCTGAAAAGCTTTTAAGATTTCTTCCCTGCAATAATTAATCCTTGTGTTATCACTCCAGAAACAAAAAAGCTTTATGATAAACCACTGGTTCAAGTAGTCAGCTGGGCAATAATAACACAATTTGCCTTGTAATGTTTGGAAGAGCATAAATTACTGGCTGGGCTTTGTGCATACATATTTGTGAAAACACTTCTGAAGATTATATTCTTGCCAAGAGGATGAATTATTTGCAATTTTTTGAGTTGGTGAAAGAGGTATTTGAACTGATGCTTGACTAACCAATTAACCACTAACTTCAATCATGAAATAAAATCCTGTATTTGACCACAGCTTTCTGTATTGTCCTTTTATTAAGCTGAGAAAATAATACTGAAAGGTGCCCATGGATATGTACTTAGTTATTACACTGGTATCTCTGTGTCTCTGCTCACTTTTCAGGCTAATCCCAACAAATTTCCTTATGAAAGCTTTATGGAAAGTCTTATGTGTGAGTTTTCATGGAAAATCAATTTTAAAATCATGCACACTTGTATTCACGTAAAAGAACAAACTCCTCCTGCCTCCCAGGTTATGCCTGCTCTGCCTTTAGGAGCTGTATCCAGAGAAGATGCTGAAACCTGGTGTGATCCTTGACTTAACCCTGTGCGTCTATGTCCACATGCAATGGACATGGCAGACTTGTCTGTACTGTAGGGCAGTGGCCAGCTAGAATTCTTTGGTTAGAAATCCCATTGCCTTGGCAACTAATGAGGGCTGTCTTGTCATGAGGAGTGTTTCAATTACCTAAACATCAGGCAATGACAATGTTCTGTGCCATTAGTGCTCTCCTAAAATTTCCAGCATTTCTACATGTGGTTAAGACATATGATACAAGACAGGAAGGAGACCTCTGCCCTTCCAAAGTGACCACGGGAGGGCATGGTATCTAAAACGGCATCAGAAAGCAGCTAAATTTGGCTCTGTGATGACAGCAGATGGGATACCGGGCATTGTCAGGTCACAGACACTGTGACTGCCCATCTGCACAATGAATAAATGACTGCTATTATACACACGAAGGGGCTATCACGGGTTGAACCTTTCATCTCTTCCTCCCTGTCCCAACTCTCCCTCTGCCATCACCCCCTAGATGTACTACAGATGAGTACATGTGGCCTTGAACATGGGTTCAGAGGCCCATGGTCGGTTCATACAACAGGTAGGTCAAAGATCAGCAGCCAGAATTTATGACCTCTGTGACTAGGAAATAAATTTAAACCACACAATGTAACAACTTTCCGAGACAAGCAAGTTTGGCTCCGTTTTATTTGACAGCATAAGAAATAAAATGTTGTAGATAAGCCATTCCTAATCCCCTGAATTAATGCCCTAAAAGAAAATACAATTGTTTCTTTAAAGGATTTAATAGATTTCACAGATTTCATAGATTTTCTAGGTTGGAAAAGACCTTAGAGATCATCCAGTCCAACCGTCCCTAATCTCTCATTAAACCATATCCCTAAGTAGTTCATCCACCCTTTTCTTAAACACATTCAGGGATGGGGACTCAACCACCTCCCTGGGCAGCCTATTCCAGTGGCTGACAACCCTTTCAGAGAAGAAATTCTTTCTAACATCCAACCTGAACCTCCCCTGACTAAGCTTATACCCATTTCCTCTTGTTCTATCACCCATCACTACTGTAAAGAGCCCTTCCCCCACCTCCCCACCATCCCTTCTCAAGTATTTGTAGGCCGTAATCAGGTTTCCCCTCAGTCTCCTCTTCTCCAGGCTGAACGGCCCCAACTTCCTCAGCCGCTCCCCATAAGTTTTATCTTCCAGCCCCTTGACCAGTTTAGTCGCCCTTCTCTGGACCCGGAAGAGCTCCCAATATCTCAAAGCGAGGGGCCCAAAACTGGACACAATATTCCAGGTGCGGCCTCACCAGTGCCGAGTACAGGGGCAGGATCATTTTCCTGTTCCTGCTGGTTACACTATTCTTGATACATGCCAGTATCCCATTGGCCTTTTTGGCCACCTGGGCACACTGCTGGCTCATATCAAGCTGGTAGTCAACCAACACCCCCAGGTCCTTCTCCGCCAGGCAGCTCTCCAGCCACTCTTCCCCGAGCCTATAGCGATGCTTGGGGGTTTTATACTCCAAGTGAAGGACTCTGCACTTGGCCTTATTAAAGCTCATGCCATTGGCCTCAGCCCAACGATCCAGTCTGTTCAAATCCCTCTGAAGGGCCTCCCTACCCTCGAGCAGATCGACACAGCCTCCCAGCTTGGTGTTGTCTGCAAACTTACTGAGGGTACATTCAATCCCCTCATCCAGGTCATTGATAAAGATGTTAAACAGAACTGGACCCAGCACTGAGCCCTGGGGAGCCCCACTGGTGACTGGCCTCCAGCCGGATTTAGCCCCATTTACCACCACTCTTTGGGCCCGGCCATCCAGCCAGTTTTTAACCCAAAGGAGGGTGTGCCTATCCAGGCCAGCAGTTATCAGTTTCTCAACCAGAACACTATGAGAAACTGTATCAAAGGCTTTACTGAGGTCAAGGAAAACTACATCCACAGCCCTTCCCTCATCAACCAGGCAGGTCACCCCATCACAGAAGGTGATCAGGTTTGATTGGCAAGACCTGCCTTTCATAAACCCATGTTGACTGGGCCTGATCACCCGGTTAACCTGTATGTGCTCATTAATAGCACTCAAGATAACCTGCTCCATGACTTTGCCCGTCACCGAGGTCAGACTGACAGGCCTGTAGTTCCCCGGATCCTCCTTCCGCCCTTTTTTGTAAATGGGGATGGATGTCAAAGACTGTTTATAGATGATGAGATTAACTTGATTAAACAGCAATTTCTCCAGTGAATTTAAATGATTAGCATCCACTAATCATAGTTTACTATATCTGATAAACTCTCAAAAGAAAATGGATGTTCTTGGGATTCAGTCATTTAAAATAAGTTTCTATCAGTCTTAGAAATAATGGTAAGACAAAGCAAACAATGAATTCTTTCATATCTGTGCATAACTGCAACCGATTAGAGAATAAAACTAGCTGTAGTAGCAGCAATAATAACAGCAACAATAGTAATGACAAAACCAGCAATATGACACTTGGAGATCATAGGACAGAGCTTTTGGATTACTTTAGTACCTGTAAAATGGAAAGGAGCTCTTCTAATATATAAATCTGTCACATCTGATAGGTTATCAGCGCATGCTAGTGGTTAGTCTTTGGATGCCAAGGACTTTAGCAGGAAAACATTGCAGTCAATAATTGATGTTAAGTCACCTCATTCCATTGATGTCAGCAGAGCTGGAATTTGCTTCACTACGTTCAAGTCTAGCCTATTACTATTTACAAATGGCACATAGGAAATATTTGATCAATCGTAAGTATTTGTAGCTGAACGCAGGGCTATGGGTGGTAGCAGGCTGGGAATTGTCCTGAGTCTGAATTTCCAAGCAAAGGTGGATAAAGCTACACAGGAATCAGTATGCTCATCCCATGGAAAATTTGAGACTTTTTTTTTTATAAAAACCCCAGGCAAACACAAAACTAAAAATGCATAACATAGCATGTATTTCTTTGAAGAAAAGTTCAAGACAGTGAGATGGCAAGGGATTTAGGCCATTCTGGAAAAAAAAAGAGAGCCCAAGAAGCATGTATTACAGTATTCAGCTAAGTGGGTCATGAGGTAGCTTAGAACCTACTTACCTCTCACATTTCCACAGTTGTCATGCAACCATCGTGATCCCACAGAAAGCTTCAGTTCTGTTGCATCACCATTTATCAGTCAAGATCCAGTTCACTGGAAATCTTCCAATCAGTTCTAAAAAGACAAGCCATTTTTTCCCCATGCTGGAGCAAGATGCTTTCTAATTCACATTTTAATCAAGATTCCTGCCTTCATAAACCAATGGGAAACAGCTGAATATATTTAAAATCAAATCACAAAGCAGCTCAAAATAGTAGCTGTGTTTGAATCACTACACAACAAAATGGGGACCAAAGTTATTCCTGAACAGTACTAGCAGCTGACAAGACAACATGAGGCTATGATAAGAACATAACTGCTTATTATGATTCTTGCCTTGAAATAGCATTTGTATGGAGACAATTTATGTTTTATTTTAATAACATGCTAAGGGTAAACAAGATAAGATAAATGTTAGGAAGACTTGTCTGATTCTGAGGAAATTACTCCCAAGAGTTATCTAATATTTTGTCTGAGATTTTTTGTTGCTATTTCCTGCTAGTCTTATCTGGTCTACATGTTGTTATCAGAAGCTCTAAAATACATTCAAAATATGTATTAAAAAAATAATCCTGAGGGTATTGACAGATCATTTCTTCTTTCTGTTTCCTTCCCTTTCAACTAAAGGCTGAAGAATGCTTATAAATCCACTTTGCCTCTCCCACTCTGAGACTGTTTACCCTCTAGAGACATGGAAGTTAGAACTGATCAGTCTAGAAACACTGCTTTTCAGTTCATTTCACACTGATTCAATAACCATCAGTAGTAAACAGCAGAGGGCTTTTAATGATCTTTAATTTGCTTTTGAAACTTAAAATACAAGTCATTTTATTCCCCCTGGGTGTACATAAATGAGGGAAAGCAAAAAGTGCACACATTTGACCGGTCACAGAACAGTCATTAGATTTATTCATCAGTATCTAGCGAATTCCTTATTGGACTCAGAACTTCAAAGGATTCAAAGCAGCCAAGATAAGAACAGTGAAAAGCGTAGGGAAATGTGGTCTTCTGGCTCAGAGGTGGGAAGTAGGTTGTCTCCATTCAGCTGCAGGCTTTCATGGTGACTGAAACAAGTCACTGGGTGTTTCTGGTCCTCTCATGAGAAATGTTTTACCGGATCTAGAAAGGGATGTACATCCAAAGAGAAGAACAACTGTTTCACATAAATAGTGGAAATATTTATTGAGAAGGATGATTAAGAGGAAGAA
Source organism: Tauraco erythrolophus (assembly GCF_009769465.1). Lineage (NCBI taxonomy): Eukaryota > Metazoa > Chordata > Aves > Musophagiformes > Musophagidae > Tauraco > Tauraco erythrolophus. The sequence goes on from NC_141468.1 coordinate 51,657,279, forward strand.
TAGTAGAAGAAAGAATTAAAAGAAATTAAAATCTGGGAGAAATAATAAAAAAATGTGCTATCTATGGTGATGCTTGCAGCAGCCTCACGAGATAAATGATAAAAACCCTTTTCTTTGCAAAATAAGATTATAAATAGAAGTACAGTAAATAAACAAGCATTTGTAAATGTACTTGTAAACATTCATAAAAACAATGCAGTGTAAATTAAGGACAACCCTTTAGCAGTCAGCGGTTATATAAGCATAAAATCAGCACAAGCGAGGTCAGAGCAGGGCCCAGGAATGTTAATGTATTTGAACTGGAATGTTAATGCATCTTAACAGGAATGCCAGGTACAACTTTACAATGCAGTGTCTGGAATTAATATTCAATACTCTTCCCCTCTACTAGACTTTAGTACTGTGGAAAATACAAGAAGCACAAAAGAGGAAATCTCATTCGTCTGCCAAAGCTACAATCAGCAAAGCAAACTATGAGCTGATAAACAGCTGGGTTTTGTTCTAATATAATGGGAACAGAAGGAGAAATGTGGAAATTTGAAAGCTGCAAATGAGGTTTTTTCATTTCCTGTTCAACTCTCAAATGTCCCAAGCAGCAAATAGCACCCGAGTTTTGGGTGTCCTTCCCTGGTGTTGACTTATTTTGACTCTATCAAAGCTTTCCAGTGCTCACTTGTATCTCACAAGTGAATGCTGACAAGTGTCATGTATGTCACAAGACATCAGTCATTCAAAAAAGGAGAACAACCATTTTGTGTCATTTTAAAGAAAGATCTCTGCTGAAGCCAGACAGCCAGGAGGAAAAATAAAAAAAAACCAAAGACCTCCCTCACTCCGAAGACAGCAGCCAAGCAGCAGAGTGCTGAAATAAAAAAAAAATTCAAGAGGAGCACAAAATAAGTAGAATGAGAAAGAAAGCAGGTTAGCCTAAGTGATTTAGGACAGGGATGATTCAGTGTTGAGGGCCAGGGTACTGTAAGCTTAAGTCAGATCACAGTGGACTTGGCTGGTTGTCTTGTTTGACTATTTTTGGGCTACAAGACTTTCGGAAGGAACATTATGAATTGTAATAACAGATGTTGATTTCACAGCATCTTAGCTTTTGACATGTCACAGTTCTGCATAAAGATATTGTTCTGAAGCAACTTGTATTGTGCCACTAACATAGCAAACACTAAGACTATAAAAAGCCTGAGAGGTAAAACATAAAAACGCACCAAAAAGTGAGCTTCTCTACCATTCCTTTAAAAAATGCTGCTGAAGGGAGTGGTTGCTGAGTTCTCTTTTTGGATAGATCTATTTCTCATAAAGCAGGAAGAAGTGCAAGATTAAAGAAAAGCAAATGTCAAAGGGTTAAAATGTCCTCATGCCCACTGTGCATTCAAACTTACCTTTGACCTTGCCTTTTGCTGGTACGAGACAAACCATTCCTCTAACCAGCAGGACCTCAGAGGCCTTGAAATTGAATCAGGTCCCTGCCTCAAGGTATTTAAATTAAGTAGGTCTCTTCATTGAGGCAATGTAAGTCAGCCGCCTGTTTGACCAGTGTGGGGAGGGAGGACTGGCTTTTCTGGCTGAGCTCCAGGCAGGCAGTTGCCATCAGACCCCAGCACAGAGCAGAGAGAAAGATGTAAAACACTTCTCCCCAAGCCATCATCATCTTCTTCTTAATATCCGCCCCTTAATGAATCTCAGCTGAAGGGCTATTTAGCAGATGAAGACTTTCTTTTGGGCTGGAGGAGACTGACCTCTCCTGTTGCAGGGAAGGAGGTTTATCTCCTTGCACAGCTGGCTGGCTGTGAGCACATGGTTGCTCTGCCTATGGGCTGCTGCCTGCATCCTCAGCTGGGAGCAACGGCAGCCACGTTTGCGTATTGTTTTCTGGAGATGGTACCAGTGAGTCTCCATCCTAAAAAGGGTCTCAAAAAGGGCCGACCAAACACTTCAGGTCTCCACCTTGATGAATTCTGCTGCTGAGCTGTGGGGTGGCATTTCCAAGCCCATGATTTCGCTACTGGTGATGGGGGTTGTCTGAGATGCCAAAGCTGTACTTTTCTGAAGGATTTGTTCTTCCCATAACTAAAAGCCCCACTTCTGTTGTTTGTTTTTTTTTTTTTTGTTTGGTTGGGGTTTTTTTTGTTTGTTTGTTTTTCCCTGAGCACTGTACCCTCACACACACACGTCTCATGAGTGGACAATTCTTGTTATGCTCCTGTTACTGGACAGGAGTTTTCAGAGCAGATAATGAATCGTCTCATTCCTCAGTGGCTATTAACTATTTTTATATTTAGTAAATAAACCATGTTAATTTCTAAAGTTTCAGAACTATAGACACCAAAAGCAAGTCAATAGTGGTACATTATCTTCTGAAAAAGACAAAATGAGGCATAAAGATAGCAGCAGGGAGAGTTGTAACCTCCATTTAGGAAATCCAAGGCTTTTTGGGGGAAGGGCAGTAGAAATGGTCAGGTAAAGAAGCAATACAGTGCAGAAATGATCAGCAGACTTTGGGATTTTCTAAATAAGATGCTTTGGAGCAGACAAGGCTAAGAAAATCTTCAGAAGATACAGGGGAAGTGGGTAGATGTCGTGGTTTTGGACTGAGGGTCGAGACAAGAACAGAGAGAACCCCCACCAACCATGGTCCCAGGCAAAACATGACTCAGGCTTTTTTCTTAAAACAAAGCAATTTATTAACAGTTACTTAACAAGAGACACAAGGGAAAACCGGTTACTTGAGAGGAGAAAGAGAAAACAAGGCCAGATCTTAAACACAACAACCTCCCCACCCCCCTTTCCTTTTGTTCCTGGCTCTACTTCCCCCCCAGCAGCGCAGGGGGACAGGGAATGGGGGAGTACAGGTCAGTTCATCCATGTTGTTAACTGCCGCTCCTTTCTTAAAGGAGGAGGAGTCCTTACACCATTTTTCCCTTGATTCAGTGGATCCCCTACTCACGAGGAAAAATCCCCAAACTTTTCCAGCGTAAGTCCTGCCCGCAGGATTGCAATCCTTCCCCATGGATTGCACCAGTTCGGGCTTTACCAGTCTCGGCCTCTTAGGGAGCTGCTGCCACTCATGTCAGCGTGGGTCATCCCACGGACTCCGGATGCCTCCACGACCTCGTCGTGCATTCCATGCCCATTATTAACAGTACCTCGTCGTGCATCCCCTGCTCCACGACCTCTCCTGGGCTCAGGCATCTCTTCCCCGACGTGGGTTTCTCCACGGGCCACGAGTGGGTCTCTGCTCCGCTGAGCACACCCTGGCTGCAGGGGGGCCGCCTGCCATCTTCACACCGATTTGCAAGGGAAAACTTCAGCTCCAGCACACCTCCTCCTGCTCCATCTTGACTGACCTGGTGTCGGTGTGGCCGTTTCTCTTAGATCTTAGTCCTCTCTGGGTGAACTTGGCCCGGCGAGCACCCCGGGAGGGGGGCGCTTCCCGAGTTCCCCATGCGGCTCCGCCGGCTCGGCCCGGCAGCCGCCCGGCTGGGAGCCGGGAGCGAGGGCAGCGCCCTCCTCCCATATCCTCGCTCCTGGGCAAAAGACCGCAAAAAAACCCGCACCTTTGTCTCAACTTAAATAGGGCAATTCGCAGAGGCGCCAATTTGGCTCAACGCCCCGAGGGGGATGGGACCCAGGTCTGGTGGTCAGGGAGCAAATCTCCTCCCCTGCCACCAGAACACACCCCCCCCCCCCAAACTATCACAGTAGATGACAGAGAGAAAGAAATTGGAATCATAACTAGGGAATTCTACATTTTTTAGGATTTGAAAAGCCAGATTGGAGCATTTTTTCTGATTCCACAAGCCAGATAAATGTCCTGCTGGAGATTAATAGGTGCACCGATCCTCTGACAGATGGAGAGATTTAATTGATCCTGATCTGACAGCCTTTACAGTAGGGCCGCACCTCAGCAAAACAGAAGTAAAAGTTCATTTTCTGTCTAAAAGGAGGACATTAATAGTCCTATGCCATTTAGTATGATTTGCTCCTTTGATCTGTGTATGTCTTTGTCTATCCTGTGCTAATTTACTTAAGTGTTTGCTAGGAGGGGCCAAGGGGAAAAAGCTTTCATTAGAGCTACAGAACTGCTGAGTTGTTTGACAGTAATTCTATTTGGAATTCATTTATTTAAGTATAGACAAGGTGGGGTTGAGGAGCAATTTTTTTTCTTGCTACAGATAGGATAAATAGTTGAACAGAAATGTGTGCATTGATGACTGGAATTGCTAAAAGCTTATCCCTGAACAAAGTTCACCTAGTGCAATGCTGCACAGGTTTTACCGATTGGGCATCCTTGCTGTGCCTGGCACATGCTCTAGACCAAAAAAACTGGTAAATACACCTGTGTGCATGCAGGTACATATACAGGAAAAGCCACAGTGAAATTTTTACTTGCATTTTTCTCTTAGCGTGTCCCAGGACTCCTAAGGGAATGATTTATTAGAGACAGTATTTCATTCCCCAGGACTATTTTCTAGCTTCCTTGCAGAGGCTGCAGAGACGACAGTTGTGATGCTGGTTACTAAGATGCACTTACTCAGCTCACTGGGATTGTACCGAAATGACCAACAGGCTTTTCACTTGAGCTGCAGTCTCTTGGGAACGGATTTCAGTCACTGTTAACCTAAGCTATGGTTAAATCATCGACATGGAGAAAAGGCTTCATATCTTGTTACCAATTCTTCAAGCCATCTGCTCTTTCATTTTGTTGAATAAAGCAGAACTGACTGGATATGAGTTGTGGTGTTGTTTATTTGGGTTTTTTTTTTTGTTTATTTGTTTTTCTCTTCAAAGTGGAAAAGTGATGAGGATAAAATGTTAAAAATTTGATGTCAGTAGCGTCACTGTGCAGACCAGTTGTGATGTGCATCTGTGCTTTTCCACGCTATTCCTTGTACTAAGGAATTTTCTGGCTGGGGTTACTCAACTTAGTAAAAGAAACAGAGATGAGAAACCCTAAATATGAAACCTGAAGGAAAGGACACCATTGTATAAAATATACTGTTATATAATAACATGGTGAATATCTTACTAAATGCCAGCATTTTTAATCAAATAATAGCTGAAAAATGCAAAAGAATTCATAAGAAGAAATTCTACTAACTTTAATTTTTCTTTCAGGAAATAATATATTTTTCTATCAGGAAATAATTTTTTCAAAATATATTATACTTAAATGATAGGCTTGCTTGATCAAAAAGTCTTAATGTGTATTAGTAGTTAAAACTTGAAGTATTGATTCATTACGGCTGGATAAATAAGCATTATGAACTATTTTTCTGTGATTGTAAATGGGATTATTTTGTTGTCTAATTAGTACACAATAAATTGAAATGAATGTTCCCATGCATTCACTTGAAATAATGGGAATTCTGGAAATATTTCAACTTATACCTTTTAAAACTACTTATTTATAATTATTTTATTTTGATAAAACATAAACACATAATGATCTTAGAAAAGATACAGTCGATGTTAAAGAATGTCTAAATTAAATAAATGAAAACACTAACTGAACAGGTAATAACTTCTCTTAAAACGTTTGCCCATCTATAGATAAGAAATGTAATTTCTTCCAGATTATTTAGAGAATATGAGTTTGTACTTCACATATATAACTTGTTTTCATGGATTCCAAGATTACAAGGCTCCTTATTTCCTTTAGGAACAGCATCCATCAATCTTGTATCCCGTTAGCTCTGTTTTAAAGACTTTGAAGTACATTTTCCACATCTGGCCCGATGGAAGGTCAGGATGTTCCCAGCTTTATTTAACTACAACCAGATTCAGATCAATGTTTTCCAAACCATTTAATTTTTATGTCGTCTGTCATTTTGCATTGCTCCCAAGACAATATTAGAACTAAAATTGCTATGTTGTTAGTGATTTGATTTACATATTAAATTAAAATACAACACCACCACTATTCATTTCCTTATTGTTCCTCACAATAGCCTCAGACTACTTTGATAATTCAATCAGTATTGATATGTGTATTAAGTGCAAATCTCTTCAAATTTTAACACTTATAGATGCACTGCTTTAGCAAATTTACATGATTAATGTCAATCTTTGCCTCGAAGAGCTTTTAATTAGATTAAGAATAAAATATATCAACTATGGACAAATCTGCATTAATTTAAGACAGGTATACATTTTACAGCAGAGGTTGAAGACAGGGTACAGAAGTGCCAGATCCATATTCGTCCTTGTAAACGAATATGCAGTTCAGCCCTTAACCCTCACCTGTGACATCCCACCTTTAAATGAGGAATGTCTCTCTAACTGAAATTATGATGCCATTGGAGTCAGTGGAAAAATTTCCAACATTTCATCTGCACTGGCTTTTCACCTCTGTTCTTATATAATACTCTATAACAAGCAGGTTTTATATTTGGCTATATTAAAATTCATATATGAGGTACTAATGAAAGCTAAATGCCAGATTGTGAGAAGTGGCTCACGTCGTTCCTTTGGTTCACATTTAATTTTTCTCTCCCTGTCTCTCCAGCTCCTTTCTTTCTCTCCCTCTACCTCAATAAAATACATAGATACTATTTGTAGTTTTGGGAAACTCAGGATATTCATCACTTCCCATACAAAACCATCAAAGGCACTTCAAGTCTTGCAGGGAGGTTACTTGGATGTTTACGATCAGCCATTTATTTACTCCAACTCTCATACATCATTCTTTACAAAGGTGTTCTCTCATTTCACAGCTCACTTCTCTGACTGTTTAGATGGACTATATTACTAAAGCAAGTTTTTCTCTCCAGAATCTCCAATATCTGCAGCAGTTATCCTTAATGACTTTACATGACTTACAGTTTCTCTGAAATTTCTTTTTCCAAGGGCTAATAAATCTTTCCTCACAACTCAAGGCTTCTGCCGTGTTTTCCAAATGTAATATTTTATCCTGAAGCATTTTTTTTTCTATTTTTCTCCTTTTCATCTTTATATTTTAGCTTATTCACAAATTAATTTCATATGACTGTTGCTGTGAATACCCAAAGCCTTTACATGCTACTTTTGCATCTCAGTGTCTCACAAAATATTTTATAGCTTGTCCAACCCAAAATTATTTGCAGGAGTTGATTCATTCATTCACTGTAGAAAAGTAGGGTGAAATAAAAATCTTTAACAGCACATTTCAGCATTATGCAATGATTTAAGAGAAGAAATGGGGAATGCCATATCAGTAGAATTCATGGAGGAATGTGGAAAGGCAAAACGCTGTTAACTTTGTTACAGTTTGGGGTAGAGGCTTACAGGCATTATAGTATATTCTCATAGGAATATAAAATAGCTATGACTCATAACTCTCCCAAAGCTATGTAAGATCTGTCCTTCCAGACTTACTGCACCAACTGTATGCTAATAATGTTTACTGAGGAAAATTGCTAGATACTATATTGTGCATAAAGATAATGAAATTTGGTGGATTTAAAGTATCGTATACCCTGTGTATTACAGTGTCCTGTCATGCAGAAACAGTATTTTTAACAAATTCCTCACCAATGTATAAGATTAAGTGAGGTAACAACCTCTTAGCAGAACGGGAAGAGGTTGAATCTCTGAAAAAAAGACACGCATCAGAAATTGACTTGTGCCTTCTGGAAAATTTGTTCAATGTAGACAGCAGAGAAGATCCATGCACAGACACTCCCCAGAGAAGGTTAGAAACAGCTCTGGGAAGTCATGGTCTTAGACCCAGTGACTGGGCTGCAGATCTTGTAGGAGAGCAGGTGAATAAATGAAAGACAGGGCAGGAAGGTGCCAACAAGATATATCCCTGAACCCAAACCAAAAAGCCCTTGTTCGTGGGCACAGACACTGGCTGGAGTGGCAGCCAGGGTCTCCTGCTGTGCTCCTTCATTTAGCCACATGCCCAACATGGACCTGAAACTCGCCCTGTCAAATCCACCTTATGACCTATCTTTATCTGTTTGTCGGCACAGTCTGAACTGTCTGAACTGAAGCTTGATGGGACAAAAAACTAAAGCAGCCTGTGTGTTCAGGAAATGCTGCACTTCTGTGCCTGAAAATGGAAGTCCTCCATCTCCTGTTGTAACTGCGGGATCTGTTGGCAGATCATTTGTATGGGCTTGGAGTGGCACCGCGGCAGAAAAGAAGATGTCTTGCAGTTTTATACATTGTTTTCCATGAATCATCTACAGAGCTGTTAAAAATATTATACTCAAATCTACTGGAACTCAGGTTTGGATTTACGTTCACTAAGCTCCGATCATGTTACTGAAACACCTACAAACTTGGCTGAACTGGAAAGCCAGTGAATCCCTTCACCTGGAGACACACCACAGGGAGGTGGCGGACAACTGCTGCATTCCAGTGCAGCTTCCCTGGAGGCTACAAGGATTCATCTTACTCCTTGTTCTTTAAGACATGTTAAGCTACAGAGGAAAGAGATCATCCCCTAGAATATACAGGCTCCCAAAGCTTCAGAAGTGTGTGCAAGTGCATTTTTCACACTTTCCCATTTACTGCACTTGTGTGTCTGTCTGCATCGTGTGGCCAGTAACCCCTCTCCCTCAAGATCCACTGTACGATGCTGTCTCCCTCAGCAGTTTCAGAAAGCTGCCATTCCTTTAAATCAACCTGCCAGAGAAATATTTCCTCATTCCCTCTCCAAATGTAGGCTCCCTCAACTATCCTGGCTTAAGGCCCAGAATGGGCAATGTTCGGTTCTGGAACAAGGACAATTTTTCTTTACAGATGAAAATGTGGCTGTGTTTAGCATTTTCTTTCCCAACCACACAAAGTTAGGAACAAGACTTTTATATGCTTGTGGAAGTCGTTCCTGCTTCCCAATACTCCTGTGTCCTAGAGGGCCTCTGGGTATCAGATTTCAAAATTTTGTCAATTTTCTGAGCAGAAAAGTAAATTATTTTGTAAGCTGGTTTGTATTTATTCAATTTATTTTGCCTCTCTTTCTAAGGCACGTGGTCTCAGTGAGAGGAAATGACAGTGAATAAGAGTAGAGTAGGAAGAAGATAGGAACCCTCCTAGAGAAAGTTTCAGTAAGATGAGACATGAGGTACAGGAAATGTGGTTTGGAAAATAGCAAAGATGTAGACAGCTAGAAATCAGTGCGTGCTGTGGCTAGAAAAAGACAGAGACAGACATTGCTGTGTCTAGTTGGTATAAGGAGAGTAAGGCTGAAAGTGTATAGGGCGGTAAAAAAGAAAGGAATATTAAGGTTCTTAGCTGTGTTATCATGAACTTGTGACTATGAGTCTTTCCTGAGGTTCAAAATAAAAAGCAATTTGTCAGTGATTTTCTTAGTCACTTCATTGACAATCAGTTCTTAAAATCATACCCTTGATATGAAGGAGGTGTTTGTATTCTCGGAATTACCGCCTGATACCTTCAAGAAACCCCCAGATTTTACTCCCATGCTCATGCTTCTAATTATGGGCTGCTTTGATGATGTCTCCAGCATATTCTCTTCACTTCCCTGGAAAGCTGTCTGTAAAGCGACTTTTTGCCAGTGCTCTCTCTGGACTGCTCTTGGGTGTTGGCTTCTCAGCACCACCAGTTTTAGTCAAACATGGAGTCTGCTATTGTTAAGCTACCTTCTGGCCAGAGTGTGTCAGTGAAAACCCCTGTCTATAATCTTTTCCATGTACATAAAGAATACACAGCAACACATTCGGTGACATCTTCCTCTTATCGTTCCTCCTGGTGTTTCAGAAGGACTGTTTTTTTAATTAAAGACTCTACAAAAACATTATATAAAGCATTTTAAAAACTTAATGCCAGGATGCTGCACTGCCTGCTGGTGACAGTGCTGTCTCTTTGGTCATGACAATGCATTTGTATGGGTACTTACTGAATTAGATTAAATCAACTGAAGATTGCCAAAATAAACATTAAAAGAATAACACTACAGTGCACTTCTGCAACCTAGGCTTGTTACAGTTAATCAATTTTGCATGTATGTAGCAAACTGTTTAGAAGATCTATACGGTAATTGTGTCAGCAGCAAAAGTCTTGGAATTTTCTTTTACTCTACAATGAGAAAAGTCACCTGGACAATGTAAAATTAGTTTCCAAAGTACGGAAGTAAATTCAATGTAAAGAAATCTGATTTTAAAGTTTTGTAATATCCTCTCCAAATTCATACCTATTATAAAATAAACCATGGCAACAGTGTTTATATGACCAACCTTATATAAGCATTAGGGATCACTCTGGTGAATAGATGAGAGATGACTGGTGGATTTTCCACATCTTTTGTACTAAAATGAAAATCTTCATTTTGCACCTCCTATGCAGATCATATTTTCTCAACAAAAAGCGAGGTACTTCATTTGCTCATGTTGTATTGGTGGATTTCACTTGCTGCTTCTACCTATTAAACACATCTAATCCCATATCATGTAATATTAAAAAAAAGACAACTGTTTTAATGAAACTTATCAAGGACTTGGAATGAAAGTGTGCAGTATGAGGCTTTCAACAATGATGACAATAAGAAAGATGAGTTCTCAAACTCTCTGTCTCAGTGCTCTTGGCAGCACTAGGCTTGAAAATTAACTCCTAAATAGTTCAGTCAAAAATAAGCATGAATGTATTTGAGAAAGCTGGACTGGTGAAGAATAGATGAAAGATTATCCGTTCACTGTTAAAGTCTGCATTTCACATTTCTCAGTCACTGAGGTTTACTACAGGCTATATAATTGTTTTTTATCTAAACTTTATCCCAACACACTAATATAGAATATGAGTTTTTAGAATCAAGGTACCTTCTATTTCAGCTCAAAGAAAAGTATCATACAAATCCATAGATAAACCCTAGTTTTAATGAAGTCAATAATAAAACTTGAATTAATTTTCACGGCACTGTGTTTCACTTTTTGTGCTGTTGCCAAAAAACAGAAGAAGAGAGAGGAGGAGAGAGAGAAGTGGTGGCTATTTTATGGAAGAAAAAAAAAGAAATTAAATAAAATTTCTTTCACTCTGTTCCATTTTGGACGAAGAAGGGGTAGGGAAGCAGTAAAAAGGAAACATATTTGTCTTCTAACACCCATCACATTTTTTCTTTGAACAGACACTATTAAAAAGAAATAGATTAGAAAAAGAAATTGAATTTAGATCAGAGGCAATTGTATAGATGTCATGTTCATTGAAACGGTCTCTGAGGAGCAACTGAGGCACAGCACCATGTCCTTCAAGAGCTGGACATCAATATATGAAGCCACTGTCAAAGCAGCAGCAAGGAAGCAAGCTCATCCAAAGAGCCTATTTTGACAAGTAAGACTAACCACTTTTCCCCTGTTTATTAGACTATGACTGCTGGGAAATTAACTGTGCTAGTCTTTGCTGAGAGTTTAAAAAAAAAAAATCCATATAGAGCATTTTGCCTTGAATGCAATGGTGTTACAAGATCTGCCTTTCATCTGCGAATGAGTTAATGCATACAGAACATAATTTCCCAGGAAAGTATAAAGGCCACCACTAAACCATATGTGCAAGATTTTATTATCAGAAAACCTTCAAGATATTATGTAATACCATACTGCAAGAGAAGCACAGCATGCTTTTGTGTAAAACACTGTCATGACTGTTTCTTGATATTTAGGCTGCATTCTTCACTTGTTTGGATTTCTAGTTCCAAGGGCCAAACACTTAACATTTGAGCTTGTTTTTTTGATGTTGTTTTCTGTATCATGATCCAAATTTGTCTTGCAGTCAGCTACCCCTAAATAGTTTACTAGAAAACGATTAAGGGATAATGCTTTATGCAAGCTTCGTGAACACAGTAGAAAGGACAATACAATCCTACTCCAATGAGAAAGTGAAGTGGAAGAAGTTTAAGATTCCTACCATGTTTTTCTTGAATCAACATTAAACTAATGTAGTATTACCGTTGTTATGTTATGTTATGCTATGCTATGTTATGTTGTTATATTATTCATTCGTTATTAAAAAAGATCAGAAAATAGAGGAAAATATCAGAAAAGGATGTTAATGCAAATATAAGATGTTGTTAAGTGCTTTGGATGTATTTGCTCTTCAGTCACTAAAAGAAAAGTAGACATATCAAAATTACAGTTCAAATGAAAAAACAAAGTGACATGCCTGATAACATACTTGCAATGTTTCTGTGCTTGACTATTTGCTGTAAATTTTACTAGAGTCAGAAACTGCTATATCCTCATGCATCCTCCATTTAGTGTTTCATACTTACTAGGAAAAACACATGCAGAAAAAGGCAGCTTTGAAAAACATTCCTAGGGAGGCAATGGCCCTACAATCCCAGCTCTCATTCTCTGCCTTTATCCTGTGTTAGACAAAAGCTAGACAGAAAAGAGGCATCTCACAAGGGAAAGAAATGCATTAGGCTTTTCCACAGAGATTTGCTCTCATGAGACTGCAGACATAAGGAGCTGCACGTACAGTTTGGTTGCCCAGAAGGTCTGACAACAGTAGAAGTCAGGGCCTCTAAGATGACTGAAGTATGGTGTAGTGCAGATGGCCTTGATCATGGGAGCAAACTGCTCCATGGATGATGAAATGCCAAACCCATAAACATGAATTTCAGCCTGTAAAACCTGTACATCATCATGAGCCTTAAGTATATACAGTCAAAAGAGCCTAGGATATATATGTAACATCTCCTCTCTCGTAAAGAAGATCTCATTGGAACAGATTCTAAATGTCTAATTGTGGAAATATGAACATTTCAACACACTTATTATTTGATTAATAATAATTTGGAGGAAAGAGAACAACATTACTTGCACTGTATGTTATTTGACTGAAAGTCTTCAGCTGAGGTCTGAGATTTAGGAACTCTGACTGAGATCACCCTGAAAGGTAAGGGGATTATTAGCTCTTGAAAGTAATGGCACATGAGAATTTTTCAATTCACAGTTTCACATTAGGGAATTTTGCTACATTAAAATTGTTGTATAAAGCATTCCAAAGGCATAGACAAAATCTGAAAATAACACAGCAGTCTAATTGCTTTTCTGCCCAAACTAAACACCTTTGGCATACAGGTTCAAGTGAAAATCAAGAAGGTAAAAGCCCTAAGTCGTAGACTCAAATTGACATTCTGTGGCAAGAGTGAGACATCAACCCTCACAGTGGCTCTGTTGCCACTTTAACATTAACCCTATCAGGAAAAGTTATGTCTTTTATATGATGGATTTTTTGACCCGAGCAGCTTGCCATGTTTCAGGGCTCCTTGCGTTACTTCCAAATGAAAAGAGAAGTTGATTATGTCTCAGGCAGCTTAGGAGGGATGACAGCTATTCATAAAGGGTAAACAAGGTCTTGATTTTCTGAACGCAACAGGAATCAAACAATAGTACAGAGCTTCTTTGCTTCAACTTTAAGTCCCTTTCATTTAAAAGCTCTTTATGCTTCCTGAGTAAGTGACTGCTTCAGTGCTCATGCAGTCATGGGCTATGTTTCTGCTCCTCTATGCTTTATTCTGTGGTGCTTTACACATGCAGGCTTCTAACTAAAATTGTACTCAATCAAGCCCTGCTCCCAGCTAGTTTAAACTCTAGTGCTTCTTCGTATCTTTTTTTCATTGGGATTAGTGATATATGTTTTCATTTTTATGTGGAGACTGTTCTCACCTCAGCAACCTATTTATCTCTTACACACAGCTTAGGTGGAGGACAGGCTTTGCTCACCAGTGTCAGAACACCCATCAGCCCATCTCTGAATCGCATGCTTTTGTAGCACCCAGCACAGGACTGTGGGTCTAACCAGGGCCTTTGGAGTCTAGCATAATACAGCATTAAATTATGAACAGTTATAATTGGTGTGATATATCTGGATTTGCAGCAGTGCAGGTTGTGAACCCCGCAGCCAGCTTGCAATATTTCATGTTCAAAAGGATGGGTGCAGTCTGTGTGATCTCACCTGTGTTTCAGCTCCAGCCCTGAAGCCCCAGAGCTGCATCCACACGGAGGTGAGCCAGCATGAAACCTCTGCTTATCTCAGCAGGGCCTGTTTGCCTGGGCTGAACACCCCAACAGCATGACTTCAGGGCATCTACGCCAGCATCTGGCCAGGCTTGTAGCATTGGTTCATCCAAATGTGCAACCACTTGTGCCCACTTGAGCAGTGAGATAACCCAGTGCAGACCTAGCAGTGGTCTACTTGTGGCTTTTCATGTCATAGAATCTCAGTGGACAGGGTCGTCTCAGAAATGACAGGAGAACATCAAGTCTGTTTTTATACGAGAAAAGATGACGATGATGAAATGTCAACTCCTTCTGAAAAGTCAATCTGATTGTTTGCTTTTTGGGGTGGAAGGTTTGATTTTGTGTAATCTTTGGCAGGAAGGAGAGGGAACAAGGGAAAAAAAGACAGTCAGTTTCTTCAGCTGCAATCTGTGACTCACTGAAAAGTGATTGGTTTTGGTTTGCTGACAGCTGCTGCCTGCTGGCAGTTGTGGGCTTACACAGGTTTAATTTCTATGCTTCACTTTCTTTGCAAAGCAAATATAAATAAAATGCAGAGCTTGACATGAATGAACTCAACACATGTGTTTTCTCCTGTTGGGATACTGAATTTTCTTTGACTTTGGAACGGAGGAAGAAGGAACTGGACACAATAAATGAAGAACAGTGAGGAGACACAAGGTTGTTTGCTTGAAGAATTAGGGAAGGATAAAACCTAAAAAGACTTCCATCTGTCTGTCACACATGAGGGTTACTGCTGACAAACTGGAATAGAAGGAAATACATTAATTATAGCATTAAACCTATCATTTCATTTACCTTTTTGGTCAACATAAGAAAACCGAAAAGACAGGGAGAATAATGAAGCATAATATTGAGAACTGTAGTATGTTATTCTTATTATTACTTTTAGAAAATATTGGGTTGACTCCTCCAATTCAGTTGAATTTGTGTTCTTTTAGCACATAGTTAGCTATTATGTATTGCATTTTGAGTATAAAGCAGCTGGTTGTTGTCCCACAGGATTTCTCCCTGTGTATTGGGAAGCCCTGCTGTTGTAAATCCTCCTACAGCCAATGCTGCCTGTCCTGGACCTGCATTCCTTGGCCTAAGGTCGGTCGTGGCATGAAAAGACAAGAAGTTGAGGAAGTACGTGTTGGACTCAGGCTTTTCTGTGAGCAATTTCCCAGGGGAATCCTGTTGCTGAGGGAGTTTGACAAGGCAGGAACCAGCGCTGATCCTCTGCATCTGCAGCCAGACGGTGGATGTCACAGGAGCAAAGTGAAACACATGCTTGGATAATCCTTTGGAAATTAGCCATATTTAGGGAATGAGGGGTGATTTATAGCTAGGATTTCATACGTGGAAAAAAAAATCCACCAGTCAACTCTCAACGTTAGGTTTGTCTTCCCAGAAAATCAGGGTTTGTCACACTAAAGGAATACAGATCTCCCATGGAAAGTGAACACTACAGTATAC
Source organism: Tauraco erythrolophus (assembly GCF_009769465.1). NCBI lineage: Eukaryota > Metazoa > Chordata > Aves > Musophagiformes > Musophagidae > Tauraco > Tauraco erythrolophus. The sequence goes on from NC_141468.1 coordinate 51,672,710, forward strand.
TGGAGCATGTTACGTTTTTATTTTAGGTGTTGGCAAGCTTTATTATCCATGTCCTTGAAACTGATAATAAAACTGGTAATTCTAAATGCTTGTGGATTATAGTACTGTAGTGTCTCATGAGCATTTTCATTCCCTTACTAAAGCAGTATTAAATTTGTGTCTTCTAATCCACTGTGCTTGGAGTTGGTTTCCCACACTTAAAGGGTCATGGGCACAAGTTCTCTCAGGTTTCTTTTTGGGCTTCATCTTTCTCTGACTCTTTTGACTGTTTTTCCTTTCAGCTTAACTTAGAAATTTTCAACCTTTTAGGCAGACTATACACTTTTTGTAAATCCCACATTTGATTTCCTAAAAAAAACTACAGTTATTTATTTCTTAAAAAAAAAAAGACTCATAGAGACATACAAAAAAAAATATGAGGATTAACATTACTGGAATGCAATTTACATATTAGATATACGGCAGATTTCATTCCCCAAAGAATGCACAGGGTGTATGTATGAAGTTATTTTTAAGTACTGTCAACTCTGAACATGAAAAGTCAATAAATGTGATGCTGTTAGAGATAAAGATTATCTTTAAAATTTCTGTCCTGCCAGATGAAGGTAGCATAAGACTATCACTTCTTCCTGAATGTATATCTAAATGCTTGGGTTCTACTAGCTTTGTTTGCACGTGGTCTAACTTAGAATGGCTGTTCATTAGTTGCATTTAAGTATGAAGATCACAATTGCCACAATGTACCAGGAGAGAAAATAAGCTTTCTGGGAAGAAAGAAACCAACCCAGTGTTTCAACTCTTTCTCAATCTCCTGCCACTATGAAAAGATAATCTCTACTTATTTTTTCACCAAATGTCAACCATTTCATCTCTGTTTATAGATGAATGGATTTCAGTCTTGAAATGTTTATTCTAAGCCTGTTAGTGGATTAATTTTTCTTTGGGTAGTCTGGTGCAAAGAAATATTGTCCCCATTACTATTCCAAATACAGGGAAGAGGAAAAAATTGTAAAGCCTTGCGACTAGATTGCAGCTTTGGGTGCTATCCAAGTTGGCTTTTGTGGATTTGTAAGACTGCATTATATCCCCTTGTGGGAAAGGTAATGTGCACGCGGTAAAATATAAACATGACTTCGTTCAACTCTAAACAGTTGAAAGAAGTGAAGAGTGCAACTGAAGAGTGAAGCATTGTGACAAAGATATATTCAGTGAATTATATTCCCAAAAATGTACGTAGGGCTAAATTTTTAAACACTCTAAAAAGTGTAAATGAATAGAAATTGTTTCATATAGGCAAATATAAATACATGTCTCTAGAGAAAATGTGTTCAGTGAAGAACTAATGAAAATGAACAGAATGTTGAGGTATAAATAATGTGTTCAAGTCAGATTAATAACAATCACTTCAATATATCCACATACAAATAAATATAATACGAATTAGAATAAGTAATATTAAAATAAGGATCAAATGTGACCTAACACTAAAGGAGGAGTCTCACTCGAAGATTCCTTCATTTTAATCTTTATTCTTTCCATTAACTGCTGTGGATCACAGAACAGACTCGTTTAACTCCTCCCTGCATAATTTTTCCAAAGTGATATAAAACAGTAAATGTGAAGGCTTGTTCACCTATTCTCTTGCCCACTGCTCCACCCAAGCACACACTGAAGTGTGTTGTTGCATGTATGTAACCTCACGGGTGAAATTTTATCTCCATTTGAGATCACTGCCAAAACTCTTATTTATTTTTCAATCAATTCTGCCTTCTACAGTTCATAAGCAGAATGACAGTTAGCACCATCATCTGCATCTCTTACTCTTTTTCTCTTTTACATCATTCAGCACTTTACACTGTTTTAAGCTTTACAGTTAGATGAAGCTGGAAGTTGAAGCTCTTCAGAGACTGCCTACTTCCTGCCTTGCCTGTGCCAGATCTCTGGATAGTGGCTATTTGTTTTTGCCACCACTGACGGTCGGGTCCTTTTGCAAGGACACACACATTGCTAGGAGAGACAGGGGACTTGACAGAAACAGCAGCCTCTGCTGTGAAAATGAATCATCCATCCTCTTGTGAAAACAAACCCAGCACTCTTATCTCCCCAGGGCTAACTAATTTTATCCGTATCCTTGGGACAGTAGGATTTAGTTTTGCCTGCCTTCCTGCTAAGAAGCCTTGAGTAGACTTTGCCTCTGGCTGTCATTCAGTGACCAGAGTCACTGGGGAGACATTTAGACAGCAGTTACCGTTCAGCTTAAAGCCAGCTGAAGTCAATAGAAATGAAAACTTTTCCTAAATTGAGGTTTGGTTTTATCTCGTTATGCTGAATATGTGACATCATTCAATCTTCTATTACTAAAGACTAAAGTGCAAAATAATAGATTTTAAAATAATTACGTGGCTTAGCAATTTCTCATTGAGAATTAGTGTCACGCTATTGCCAGCACTTGCAAATTATTCAAAATTTCAGCACAGTTTGTGTTCTTCCCTAAGAAGATGTGGAGTTGCCTAATTAATCACAACAAAGATTTAAATGTGCTTGGAGATATAGATGTTTTCATAAGAGCTCTTTAACAAGTAAATTTAATTCAATATATTATTTCAACAAAGGCATTCTCTTTCCTTTTTAAAGATGTAATTAGTAACATTGGAATAATTTTTCTTTGACCAGATCTATTTCAAAATAAATATTGATTCAGAGAAAGTGAAACCTTTCATAACACAGGGTAATTCTGAGCATATCTTTCTCTTTGATGTTCCATTAAAAATTTACTATCTTAAAAATTAAGACACTTATGACTTAAAATTATAAATAAATGATAATATTTAGAACTTTCATATTACGCAAAGAAAACTATATATTCTTCTGAGACAAGACTTAGATGACAGAAATGGAAATTTTAGGCTTGGTTCAAGGTGGGAAATAAGAACCTGTTCTTCAGTCTTATTCAGTTACAATGCTTGTAAATCTATGGGAGAAATCAAAAGGAAATATGGGATACTCTAGCTGGTCCAGTCAAAGCTGAAAGAAAATGCTAAATAAGCCATAGAGCTTCTATAGTTGTTTTCGTGAAATATGATGGAGGTTTTAGCACATGTAAAAAATGTGGTAGTATTGCTGACAGGTAATGCAGTAGAGGACAATGGGTTATTTTATCAGGAAGATTTCTATGTGAAAATATCTCTCTCCTTTCTTTATGAACTCCCCATCAGCCACAGGAACCAAACTAAAGAGTCTATGCTGAGAAGTTATTGAGAAAGTACTATAGCATATTATTGTACTCAGAAATTTTTACTGATGCAGTGTTTCCCATGAAAACTCTTTGTAGAGTCCAATTTACAAATGTACTATATTTTAAAAACTTGTATTGAATTATGAAGTACTGCGGGAACTGCAGAATACCAGATTTCTATATTTATGAAAAGACATTCACTGGGTTAGTTACATGTATACAATGAGAAGGTAAATGGCATTTTTTCAGGCATTCTGCCCACTGCAGTTCATAATTTCTTAAACATTAATGTACTTGGAAAGGCAGAGATAGCTGAACTTCAACTTGTCCAAGTAAATTTCTTATAATAGCAATAACAGATTTGCTATGAACTGGATGGTCTCTTGAGGTTCCTTAATCCTGATTTAAACCTAGGCATTTATAGGAGATGAAGTTTATTCGTAGAATCACAGAATCATAGAATCATAGAATGGTTTGGTTTGGAAGGGACCTCAAAGATCATCTAGTTCCAACACCCTGCCATGGGCAGAGAAAACCCTCCACTACACCAGGTTGCCCAAAGCCTCATCCAACCTGGCCTTGAACACTTCCAGGGATGGGGCATCCACAACTTCTCTGGGCAACCTGTTCCAGCACCTCACCAGCCTCTGAGTGAAAAATTTCCTCCTTATATCTAATCGAAATCTGCCCTCTTTCAATTTAAAGCCATTGCCCCTTGTCCTATCACTACATGCCCTTGTAAAAAGTCCCTCTCCAGCTTTCCTGTAGGTCCCCTTTAAGTACTGGAAGGCTGCAATAAGATCACTCTGGAGCCTTCTCTTCTCCAGGCTGAACAGTCCCAACTCTCTCAGCCTGTCTTCATAGGAGAGGTGCTCCAGCCTTTGGATCATCTTCGTGTCCCTCCTCTGGACCCGCTCCAACAGCTCCATGTCTTTCTTGTGTTGGGGACTCCAGAGCTGAATGCAGTATTACAGGTAGAGTCTCATGAGAGCAGAGCAGAGGGGCAGAATCACCTCCCTTGACCTGCTGGCCACGCTTCTTTGGATGCAGCCCAGGATACGGTTGGCTTTCTGGGCTGCCAGCGCACATTGCTGGCTCATGTTGAGCTTCTCATCCACCAGCACTCCCAAGTCCTTTTCCTCTGGGCTGCTCTCAATCCATTCTCCACCCAACCTGTGCTTGTGATTGGGATTGCCCCGACCCACGTGCAGGACCTTGCACTTGGCCTTGTTGAACTTCCTGAGGTTCTCACAGGCCCACCTCTCCAGTCTGTCAAGGTCCCTCTAGATGGCATCCTTTCCCTCCAGCGTGTCTACAACACTACACAACTTGGTGTCATCTGCAAACTTGCTGAGGGTGCACTCGATCCCACTGTCCATGTCATCAACAAAGATGTTAAATATCACTAGCCCCAGTACTGACCCCTGAGGAACACCACTCGTCCCTGGCCTCCACTTGGACATTGAACCGTTGACCACAACTCTTTGAGTGGACAGTATCAAATGCTTTGGATAAGTCCAGGTAGACAATGTCAGTTGCTCTTCCCCTATCCATCAATGCTGTAACCTCATCATAGAAGGTCACCAAATTAGTCAGGCAGGATTTGCCCTTAGTGAAGCCATGTTGGCTGTTGCCAATCACCTCCTTATTTTCTATGTGCCTTAGCATAGTTGCCAGGAGAATCTGCTCCATGATCTTGCCAGGCACAGAGGTGACACTGACTGGCCTGTAGTTCCCCGGGTCTTCATATTTTCCTTTTTAAAAATGGGGCTATGTTTCCCTTTTTCCAGTCAGTGGGATCTTCACCAGATTGCCACGACTTCTGAAATATGATGGATAGTGGCTTAGCAACTTCATCTGCCAGTTCCCTCAGGACCCACAGACACACCTCATCAGGTCCCATGGACTTGTCCACCTTCACGTTCTTTAAATGGTCTCAAACCTGATCTTCTCCTACAGTGGGTGGTTCTTCATTCTCCCAGTCCCTGCCTTTGCCTTCTGTGACTTGGGCTGTGCCGCTGGAGCTCTTTCCAGTGAAGACTGAGGCAAAGAAGTCATTGAGAACCTCAGCCTTCTTCATATCTGGGTAACCAGGTGCCCCGTTTCCTTCCAGAGAGGGCCTACATTTTCCCTAGATTTCTTTTTATCACTGACATATCTATAGAAGTTTTTCTTGTTGCCCTTGATGTCCCTGGCCAGATTTAACTCTACCAGGGCTTTAGCTTTCCTAACCTGATCTCTGGTTGCTCGGACAATCACTCTGTATTCTTCCCAGGCTACCTGTCTTTGTTTCCACCCTCTATAGGTCTTCTTTTTGTGCCCGAGTTGGCTGGCTGAGTGTCAGTCTCAGCCTAGAATTTCTGAACAACTGGCCTATTTCATGTGGGAAGATGTTACTCTCAAATGTGTTAAGTTCCTGAAAATGTTGTGAAAATTAACAGCTGAGTGAAGGAGAGAAATGCAAATAAGTACCAGAGTGTAGGTAAAACTCAGACATCAGTTACAGTCAAGTACTTCTACAGTGGTTGGGAACTCAAACTTGATGGCTGAGCTGAAAGGGGGACCCAAAGCACCAAATGGTGGCCAGTGATAAGAAAGGGAAGACCTGGAGGGTGCTCATTGGAAACTTGTTTTGTTGTATTTTGCATTAAAAGATTTTTCCACAAATACTTCAGAGAAAAGCAAATAACAAACTTCACATTTCGATTAAAAAATATTTTGCATTTAATGAAATTTTAATATTTTTTTTTTCAAACTCCCTTCAAAAAACTGTGTAATTTAATTGTCCAAAATTGAAGTTTTGGTTTACTCAGCATGCTTCTAAAAAACTGAGGGATAATTCACTTTGTTTCATGTAAAAACATTTTTTCCAAGCTCATTGAATCTACAGGTGCACTGTTTAAATCATTGGTTGTTCAGTGCTAGACCAAAACTCATCACAAGGTACTTCATCCCCAAACACATTAACATCTTAAATGAGAAGGGGCTAATGGATGTTTACGATCCTTTCCTCTAACCTTTGTGACACAGACCTTTCTTCTTGAGTGTTGTGAGTCAGGACTGGGTTCGGGATGCCAGTGCTGCTGCCTGGGAAGGAGTCTGGCTCACTGCAGAGGCACCATAGTGGCAGAGCAGAATGACCTCCAAATGGGCACAATTTAGTGCTTGTTTCTCTATTACAAGCCCAAAGACTAATAATTTCTATATATTCAAATGCTTATCCATAGTTGTTGGTTTAATAAAAGAGATTTATTCTCCCCTAAAGCTGTTTTTGCTTATTTTACTGTCACAGTTAAAGCATCACAAGCACCAAGAATCAGGCCTATCTGAGACATATGTGCTTTCCTAGTCTGGCACATCAAGACATGGGCCTACAGGCTCATCTCTCTGCTTTAGATCTCCATTATTTTGCAATCTGTAGAACATTTTACCTGTGACTGAAGTTTGTGCTAGACCAGCCTTAAAGGAACAAAACCTTTTTGCTTTGTCCCTATTATGAAGCATAACAGTATGGTCCTACTCTCAGCATTAAGAGGTTACTGAGTATTGGAGAGGCCATCAGACACCTCAGAAAATCTGGACGCAATGGCATTTTAATGCAAGCAGCAGCGATCTGTTTGTCTGCCTATGACAAGAACTAGAGTGAACAAGTGAGTTTCGTGTCTCATTTTGAAGAGTCACTCTAAGGGAAATGTGAGAAACAACCAAATATCAGGCATTTCTACTCAAGAGCTCTACAGGTTTTTTTTCAATCAATCGAAATAAAAATATTACATAAATATTGTGTATTCTGCCTTGAAACATTTCAGTAAACATGCACCCCACATACAAGAATGCCTGAATCTGTACTGAAAAAAAACCCAGAGATCTGAACTACGAAGCCAAAAAAAAGAGAGAAGCACTGCATAAGGTATAAAGTTGAAAATCAGCCTATTTGAGATTGAGAGAACTCAAACCTACCGGAACTCTGGTCTGCCTTGCCCTGCTTCCATACCCTGAGCACTCGTTTCTCTCTCCCTCTCTCCTACTGATCTCATGTATCTCTTGTTGCTTGCTTCAGTAAAACCATTTAACCTTGCCTTTCATCTCATGGATAGAACACTCTCCAAGGAAGGGGCTGGATTGATGACAGATGCCCTCCAGTGTGTTTTCTGATAGCCAGCACACAGGACTTTGGGGTTTTCCCCTTGCAACCCCTCACTCTTCCCAGGACCAGCCTTGCACTTTGTTTCAGGCTTCACACTAGAGAGCATAAAAAAATGACAGATTGAATTGCTTAACGTATAGATGCCTATGTCCATTATTGACTCGAGGCATAGCTGCCTGAAAAAAGTCACAATAGTTAACCATAATAAATGCTTGAAGCATACAGTGAAATCACGTAGTTTATCGCAATAAAAAAAAATTGGAAGAGCCTTATTCCCCTTTGCAAGCAGACCCAGAGGGTCAGTGAATATTTATGACTAAGGAGCAAATATTCTTTTTGTCACCCTTCACATCTGCCATTTGCAAGGAATGATTGCCTAGGAGATTCTTTAATTAACGTAGACATTACAGTTAATGGCCAACAAAATCACCTTGTGCATTATAGTTTTCTCTAGGCATCACGTATATGAAGAGTAGTGCTAGCTGCTACAATTGAGGAAAAAGATGACATTGTAGAAAATAAAACCTGCCATACAAAAATAATGTTATTCATAATATTTTTAAAATGAATATTAATGTGCACCTTCCCGGATACACTACAGAGATTTCTAAATCAGGGCACATCGTGTTTCATATGTAATTTTAAATATTTTTATGAATTTCTAAATCTCATGACACCATTTTTTTCACTTTTGAATGATGTATTTATATGGCTAAAGTCAGAGAAATGTCTTTGCATTTCCTACAGTTGTGTGTACTTTAAGCCTGATGGATATTCTGAGGTAGCTTTCCACTGTACCTCTATTAAATGGCCTATTGATCCCTACAGCTGTAAATACCCACAGCACGCTCATTTAGCAGAAATGCAGTTTAGCTAGAAAAATTAAAACGGTATAAATGATCCATCTGGAAATGACTGTCTTCTTGCCAGAACACCATTTGGGATCCATTCTATCCAGCCTGGCCCAAGTCACTGACACTATAAAAAAGTCTAGGGAGTGTATTCATTTTAATATGTTATATATTATGCCACCAAATTAGTCACAGTATCATTCATCTACAAACACATAATTGGGAGCCATGAAAAGTAACTGTACCATGGACCAGCTGGGTAGCTGAGGAATCTTTCCACAGAGTGAGAATAGCTATAATCCAGTATTCAAGGCAGTCTGTCTGACTCCAGTTGAGGACTCACACCTGGGTTTTCCAACCTCAAGCGTGCCAGCTGCCCCTGATAATCTCTGTCTGTTCTTGTGCAGAAGAGTTTCTATATTTTAAAATGTTTGAAGGATCCTACAATAAGGGGTATGAAGAGACAAAATATGGCACTACTATAACATATATTGCTGTAATGAATACCTATATAGTCTAATTCTGCTTTATCCTTCAGTCAGGTTTTGATTTTGTTGCTATGTATCATGAAGTACCTTAAAATTTAGACCCAACCCCAGTGTATCTCTTTGAAGTTAACATTGAAACGTTTGTTTAGTGAAAGCTGAATGATTTGCAGCATGAGTCACAGCTGTAAAGCTAAGCCAGTTTGTTAGGTCACTTTACAAGGGCTTGATGGCTACCTAGATATTTGGGAGCTCCCAGCCAATCATTCATGAAGCCTTTTAAACAGTCTCCCACATCTGCTCAGAAGCTGCATGAAGTGAGAACATGCTTCCATTAACACATCCATCATGAAAGATAAAATTTTTTCTTAAAACTGTACTGATGGAAGAACAGATATTTTTAGAATAAAATCGGCCCTGCTTTCTAAACCTCAGTCTGGAAGCACAGCTGGCTGGAGGAAATCTTTTTTCTGCATGGGATGAGAAGTTTTCCATGGGGCAGCGATTTTGAGGGGTGTTAGAGGTATTACTTCCAAGCAATGTCAGATGTCTTAGAAAGAACATAGGGGACAAGCGTGGGTTCTGGGGAAAAAGATTCAGGGACAGATTCAAGGAGCCAGTGGTCACATGCAGAAGCCCCTAAGCTGGAGCCGTAACCTTTTTGTGGTGATGGAGCAATCTTCATGTTGAATGTGCCTGTTGGTAAGTGGGTGATTCCTGCTTACCAGTGACTACCAGGCAACTCTCAGTGAGGCCCACATGTCAAGAGTGCAAGCAGCTTTCCCTGAGAGCTGGGGAATGAAAATACTGTCCTCCAGAGAGCTCTTGCTAGCTGACTCCATTTCAGTCCAATAGCCAGGAATATGTGAGGAGAGTGAATTAATTAATTATATCTCTTGTACGTGAAGGCAGAACTAATGCTGTAGCCAAAAATTTTGCAAAGCACTAGAGTTAGAAAGAGAGCAGAAGTGACTTTTTAAGGTTGTTAAGACATTACAGTCCTCGTTTCTCTTTGTGATTAGACAGAGGTTTGGGCTATCTCATGAGCTTTAATAATGTTTTGCAGTGCAATCAAGCAGAGGAAAAAAAGAAGTGCACTCCCAACTGTACTGCTTCACTGTTTCATTTGTATGCTAAGCTATTGAAAATATGAGATGTATTTGAGAAGGAAGGTTTATGTGATGAAAATACTGTTTCAAAGATAAAACTGAAACCAAACTTAGAACATTCTGTGAGTTTTATATAGTGCTACAAAAGGTACTGCAGAATTACTGTAAGTTGTCTTCCCAGGTACTTTCCTTCCTCCTTTTTCACATAGGACACATAGCTGTAAAGCATCTATAACTGTAAAAGGTAAATCTTTTTGGTATATTCTGAAGAGACCAAAGTTACGGAGAAAGATTCAGTACTTTGCAAAGACTTTATGCCCGTGAGACTAAATCATCTCAAAGCAATTTCTCTGCAAAGCCGTATGCATAGTTAATCTCTGTTCAGGATAGTTCACATTCCATAGATATAGCAACACAGACACCTTAATCCTATAAAACATATAAATTCTTTTGCACAAACTCAGGAGCATGTTTTATGATGAAATCTGTGTGTGTATCACTAATATAGAAAGGAAAATTAAGCTAGCTAGCAGGCAGAAAAGTGCTGGGGACAACTGGCGTGAATGACGAAGAGATTTCCTCTCTTGCTTGAAAGTAGAGAAAGAATTGATCAAGAGACTGGCAGGAAGCAGGCAAGTATTTGGGCTGTCATTACTAACACAATCATTACAAAATACTTTCACCATTTCTGACAGGATGAAACCTCTCCTCTACCATGCAATGACCTACTGTAATTCTTTGGGTTAGGTTTTGAGTATGAATTTACCCAACAAGAGACTGTCTTGTTTCATTGAAGTTGAATGACAAAACTCCAGAACTTACTTGAAAAGGAACAAGAGTAAACCCAAGAAAATAAAAACTTCATATGAAATTTAATTCCAGTAAATTCTGTAACATTTAAGCATGATTCAGCTGTTTTGAATTAATAATTATGTTTATTTTGATTAGTTATACATTCATTTAATATTTCTATGTTGTCACATTATACGTTATGGAAGCTCTTTGGAGATAGTAGTTCTTGAAATTGGACTATCTATATGAATTGCAAGTACAAACTTTTCTCAGCTACTTGGGGTTTATCTCAACTTTCCTGAAAACAGGACTACTCAAAATACTTCATTTTTTTAAAAAAATGTGGAGAAAAAGGGCATGAGTGAGATCACAAAATTAATGTTTGCAATGCATTAATGAACATGATCTAGCCATTTGTCATGCTTCTATTTGCTTTTCTGATCACTTTTTCTTCCTGACTCTATTTGCAGAAATTAACATCATGATTTTTGCTAGGCATCCAAATTGTTAAGGTGAGAACATTCTGATGAAAAGAAGCAAAGTACACATTTACCTTTGAGCAAGGAAATGATACCAAATGTCAAATCCTATTAGAACCATTATGGCTAGCAGTTAGCAAGATATGAAAAATGTTAGTTGGTTGAAATAATACTTTCTAAACAGTTCTTAATAAAGCCTGTAAATCTTCATATACATTGAGAATCACAAATAAAGATTATCTGTAAAAATTGCACATTTTTATTCAGCAAATTTAATGTGCTTTAAATTTAATTTAAACCAATAGAGCTATTATTGTTTCTTATTAGATGCATGCCATGCTGAATTGGGACTTCTGACTGTTCTGTGCTTGAAGTGTCTGGCTGAATCCTTTTCTGAAGTGAAATGCCTTACCCAAACACTCTTTTCAAGAAAGTGAGATTAAGTAAAAAAGCAATAAGATCGTCAAATTTCTTCTACCAAGTATTTAGCTACACAAAACAGAAATGAGAGAGGAGTTAGATTCAGATTTAAGACATTGACTCGGCAATACAAATATTTAACTTTCTTACCCTTTGCTGCTGAACAGACCTTGCAGTGTGAAATTACAGGCTGAGGCGTGTAATGCAAAGCATGGGTATGATTAATGTCTAAACAAGGAACTGCCAGTTGGAAAATTAAAAAAGGATGACTCAAAGAAATGAGAAGCTCAGGTGTGAGTAGACCAAAGACAGTGGGAAGGGAATTCTCCTTCTCTCCTTTGCTGTGGGTTCAGATGTTCACTGTACATGTTCAATATATGCCATATTCCTCGGGTTCATGAAGGCATCAGAGGGCTCCGAGACCTGTACAGAAAAGTCTCAGACTACATTACTGAAGATGTTTCACTTGGCATAAGAGAATTGAATGTTACTGACAGCAGCAAGAGCTAAAGCCAAGTCTTTTTAGGGAAAGAGATTTTGGCATTCAACCATTCAGACTTCTCCCTAGCACGAGGAATGTTTAAGGATTCTTGCAAAGAAGAGCAGTGCCAAAAGGACTCCAACACCAAAAGTGAAATTCTGGGATATGCTGTTCCTCAGTGAATAAGTGTGCTCCTGACAGGTGAGAATATGAGATGAATTTCCTTTAGAAAAGACTTATATTCATAGGCAGATGAGTAAAGGAAGGAGAAAACCTTATTACCTTTTTTTCCTCTCTTTTTTTTGTGACGAGTGCTTTAGATACCTTCTTTTATGTCTCTGGATGTGAGTGGGAAATGCTACATGCATTAATCCTATTGCAGAGGAGTGGAGTAAGGGCTGAGTTTCTCTGCACCACCGAGGCTAAGGATGTCCTTCCTTTGTTGCGGCGAGGTGTTGCCCTGGGAAAGGCTCCTGCCTCCTGGACATAGCAGCCCTTGGCTGTGTGCACCTGGGGAGGAGATGGATACCAACTCTTCTTGGCAAATGGTGCCTGACATAAGTGATGAATGGCCGTTTGTGGGTTTTCTCTTTCTTTTAATCTGGTTTTAAATACTTAGTACTTGTTAGGAAGAAGCCAGTTTTAATGATGTTCCTCAGCAAATCAAGTATGTTTTGACTGAAGACCAAGAGTGATTTCTCTGTAACTCTGATGACTGATCCCACATATAAATATTTCCTCCGTTGCAAGGAAGAAGCATTTTAAAAAGGCACATGGTCACAGGGATATGTTACAAGTCAAGTCAATTCATTTTGGGAATCAATAGATTGGAAGGAGGCATGATGCTGTTTCATAGTTTGTTCCTTCTTTATGAAACTTTGCATCAAAATTATTAGGTAAAGGAGACCAGATGTCTTGGCTTTACCAAGGCAACTGTTTTTTTTAAGACTCTATTTTAGTGTTTCAACAATTTTTACTGCAATGTTAAAATTGCTTTTTTTTGTTGCTGCTATTAAACAACTCCCACCCTGAAGTACCATCTGCTGAGAAATGTTGAATATCTTTTCCATTTCTCAGTACTTAAATGTGTTTATGTAAAGGAACAGAAATCATGATGTGTATATGTCTGTATGTGAGAATGTATGTGGAAAACTGCATGAGAGAAAGGAGATATTATGCTGTGGTATGCCTGTAGGAAGTAATTAATGGTAACTACTCTATGACGAACTCTAGCCTTGACTGGAGCAGTCTGAACAGCAAAATATATCAACACAGAATAATTTTTTTGACATCATCCAATTAATTTTTATATCACTTGGTAAATATCATTTAATTATTTACATAAACTGTTTGAGAGAAACTGAACTACTTGGAGAGACCGGGAAAATATTAGAAAGTACATTATTGGTAAATGTTATTCAGTCTGTCTACCAATTATATTGTGAATGCATTACTGGTATTAACTAATGAATACAATCAATAAACAAAATTTCAAGACAAGAAAATTACTCTTTCTCAGCTAAGGCACATGTCATGGTTAGGCCGATTCGGCAACTAAACCCCACGCAGCTCTCCCACTCCAGTAAAATGGAGAGGGGAAAAATATAATAAAAGAGCTGAGGGTCAAGACAGGAACAGAGGAGCACCCACCAACCACGGTCCCGGGCAAAAGAGGCTGTTTTCTTAAGCAAAACAGTTTATTAACAGCTACCTACAAAGAGAAAAGCAAACAGAAACGGTTACTTGAGAGGATAACAAGAAAACAAGGCCAGATCTTAAAAACAACACCACTCCACCCCTTTGCCTTCTCTTCCCAACTCTACCTCCGCCTCCCAGCTGCGCAGGGGGGCAGGGAATGGGGGAGTGCAGGTCAGTTCATTCCATGTTGTTATGGCCACTTCTCTTAAAGGAGGAGGAGTCCTTACACCATTGTCCCTTGCTCCAGTGGATCCCTACTCACGGGAAAGCGTGAGGTCCTACATGCTGGGAGGCAATCCTTCCCCAACAGATTGCCCCAAGTGTGGGATTACCAGTCCTGGACTTTTGAGGAGCTGTTGCCACTCGCTCTGGCGTGGGTCATCATACAGACTTTAAATGTGTCTCCATACAGACTTAGATGCGTAAATGCGCCTTGACCTGTGCCCACGATTCACAACAGTCTCAGGCTCAGGCATCTCCTTTAACAAAGCACCTCCCCATCGGCGGGGGTCATCCCACGGACTCTAGATGCGTACCGTGCTCAGGCTCTGGCATCTCTTCTCGACGTGGGTCCTCCACGGGCTGCGAGTGGGTCTCTGCTTGCTCCACCGAGGACTGGCTGCAGGGGGCTGCTTGCAAGGGTGACTCAGCAGTGGCACACGTTCCTTTCCATCTTCACTGACCTGTATGATCTGTGTGGCCGTTTGTCTCAGATCTCAGTCTTTTCTGGGCAAATTCGGCCCGGTGGGCGCCCCGGGAGCGGGGCTCTCCCCGAGTTCCCCAAGCGGCTCCATCGCCGCCATCCTCGACGGGGCGGGCACTGGCCCGGGACGGGCACTGGCCCGGCTCGGGCTGCCGCCTGGCCGGGCGCCAGGGAGCGGGGGCCGTGCCCCCCTGCCTTCTCCTTGCTCCTGGGCACAGGCACACCTTTCCGGTTCCTTTGTCCGACGTAAATAGGGCAATTCGCAGAGGCGCCGATTGGCTCAAGCCCGAGGGGGACGGGAGTCCGGTGTGATGGGCAGCTCCTGCCACCCGGACCTCCCCCCCCACTTCAAATCATGACAGCACAATTTCATATATTCTTCTTTAAGGAGTTTTTCCATGTGTTTCTCCAAGTGTTCCATGTGTTTCTCCATGTGTTCCAAGTGTTCCTCACTTTTTCAAAACTCACTTTTTCAAAACTTTTTCAAAAAAAGCTCTTAAATTTTATTCTTTGCGTTATTACTTGCCAACATTAGTGATACAACGAATATTCAACATCAACTTCAAATATTTATTTTTTTTTAATTTCAGCACCCCAAATAAGTAATAACAGCACATCTATCCATCTGGCCCAGTAAGGAATTTAAAGTTGTACCGTATTGTGCATATGATTACAGTAAAATATGATTACTCATAGAGTCTGAGGATCTGTTCACACAAAGAATCAGTGAAGGGAGAATAAGATTATCATTACTATCTATTTATTTCATGACACCTGGCAAATGCTTTCGTTGAAAATTTTCGATTTTGATGATCATACATGTAATTTAGAGCATTAAAAAAAATTAAAAGGAAGCTTATTGACCATATACAACCTTTGCTGAATTCCGAAAAACTGCTATTTGTTTATCTGCTTTGAATCTGCTGCTTAAATTCATCTGCTCCATGTGTAACAAAGTCCAAAAATATTGCCTGAATACTTTTACCACTGCTTTTACATATAGTTGTATCTTTGCACCAGCACACTGTATCTTCTTAATTTTTATGAATTTGTCTTCTAGTTACTAGTAAAAGTTAACAAAAACGAACATTTAAAAAATATATGTACACAAAAATGTGTCTATACCAATAATGTTCTTACAAGAAATGATAAATGTTCAGATATAGTTTTGCTGAAGCTTTCTCAAAGGAAAAACTTGCTGATTTCTTTCAGTTTATAATATGGCTCTAACTAGTCGTCACAAAATAGCTCTAAATGGATAAAGATTAACGTTACAAGTGCCAATTGAACTGGTTCCTTTTTTTTTTTTTTTTTTTGCAATACATTTGTGAAACACACAGGCAATTTCCTCATTCCCTGATAAGCAAGGACTGCTGGAAAGTAGTTGGTTTCGATTAAGTGCAGGTGTAGGTTTGTATGTATTACCTTTTGAATCTTTTCTGCACTAACCAGTGGAGTGGAAGCATTCTACTACTAGGATGACTTGAAATGTCTTTGATAACATTTAGTATTTCTGAAAATTGCAGTTGAACTTATGTCTTCATTGCTAAGTGAAAACTGTAACATTTTAATCAAAGCTTAAATTCAGCTTCTTTCTGTGACATTTGCTCTCCAGTAACGTGGGGTTAGATGGGCTTTTTAGTCCCTTTTGGATGTAATTAATCCCCAGCTCCCTTGCTTCGGAAGACCCAGGCACTGCTTGCCCCTCACACTGTGCCAGCTGCCAGGAGGTGCACACCTGGATGGGACTGAAAGCAATTGCCAAGGCCTAAAAAAAGACTGTTAGGTAAAAGGGCTGCTGTGGAGAGAAAGGGGCATCACAAGTGACAGAGACAATCAGCAATGCTACCAGACCCACTGCTTCCTGGTCTCCTGCAGTCTCCTCTGAACAAATGCTATATTAAAAAGCAGATACACAGTGGTTCCCCCACCACACCTCCCACTACTCACCCAAATCTGAAATCAAACACAAGCTGACTCAAACTGCATTTCTCTGTCCCCGAATAATGTATTTATTTAGCAGCTGCTAACCTTGAGAAAGGTGTAGGTCAAAGACTGGTACTCTTTCCAGAACAGTTTCTCCCTCTTTTGCCTTTAGCAGTCTTCAGCAGGAGCTTGTGTTTTCAGCGAGTGGCTGTTCACTTCAATGGGTAAATACAGAACAGCTCGTTTTTCAAAGCAGAATCCTTAATATCATGCATCAGGATCTGTTCATCTTGAAATGCACGAATGTAATCTGTATAATGTTGATTCTAACCCTACTCACAAATCATGATTTTTTCTCCTTTCAAAAGAATCGAGAGGTTCTGGGAGTTGTTTTTTTTTGTTGGTTTTGTGTTTTTGGGACTGAACAGTTTCATTATCCCTAATTACATGATGAGCTACTCAGAAAATAAAAGGCACATTGAAAAATAGCTTGGAAAGAACAGAAATAGCCCTACAGCTAATTATGTTAAAAATACCAAACACTTGTCAGCATCTCATTAACATCTTAATGAAGGGAAGTAACCCTCATCTGTCTTTAAAAAAAAAAAAAGTTGCTTTCAAAAAAAATCTCAACCTAGGTTGTAAATTTTGCAACCTGAAAGACATGGATTATTTCTCCTCATTAAAATCCTACTAACAGGTTAGCAATCTAAGAGTTGCAAAGTGTGAAGAGAACAGTGAGGCTTCTACTCTGGCTGTTATTCTGCTTGTGTCCTGGAGGAAGATTAATTAAACTGCAAGACCTTATATTAATAGGACTCATTAGAGCAATAGATCTGTAAAGGAAGGGAATGGAGGCTGAACAGCTATGATTTGTGGGGTGATTTGTCCCAAATGGCATATAAATTGCTCTCAGTCTGCATTTATTTTCTCAGTATAGTCTCTTCTTTTTGCTGTGATGAGGTTATGTCCTGGGCCAGGCAGGTAATACAGATGAGTCCCAGAACAAATTTCTCTTTTGATAGTGGAGGGTTGGTAAGCCGTGCTCTTGGCAGCAGTGATAAGAAAATACTTCCCCTGGGCTCTTGCAGGGACTGACAGCAGGATGAGAAAAACAATGTAGCTGCACTGGTCTAGGTAATGGCATTACCCATGCTGAGGATGTAACAAGATCATAAAATATCTTTACTCAGATATTGCAGTGCTGGCATATTAGGCTTTTATTTCACATTCCTTCAAAAGATTAACGTTCCTCCTAATTCTTAAAATAGTATTTAAAAACTACAATTCTTCCACTAAACTGTCAACTCAATTTAACTAAGAAAAACATTTTGGAAGTTCAAATGGGTTAAGTAGCGAAAGTTCAAATTTAAAAAGTTTAATATTGATGAGTTCTGATTTGCATCAATTTTCTATGATGTTAGTTGAGACTCCATTTTCTTCTGAGTCTTTACGTCTGAGTTTGTTCAGCCTCCTCGTCTACCTAGTGGGAGCAATTAAGGACTATAAAAGAATACATGAGAATTAAACAATTATTGTAATGAAGTTTCAAAGTATTTGAAGATTCTATTATCAAATAACTCCTGAAATAAGAGTGGATGTGAGGGGAGAGGATGCAGAATATTTCTGTCCCTTTCTAGGTTAGATATGATGTTGCTCCTTCTTCATAATCACCAGAAATACGACTACTGGTCAATACAATATTCCAGGCTGCTTCTGTGATAGTTTGATGTGTGGGGGGGTGTTCTGGTGGCAGGGGAGGGGATTTGCTCCCTGTGCCACCAGATCTGAGTCCCACCCCCCCCCCCCCCCGGGGGGTTGAGCCAAATTGGCACCTCTGAGAATTGCCCTATTTAAGTTGAGACAAAGGGGCGGGAAAGGGCTCTTTGCCCAGGAGCGAGGAGAGAGCAGGAGGGCGCTGCCCTCTCTCCCGGCTCCCGGCCGGGCGGCTGCCCGGGCCCGGGCCGGCGCCATGTGCTCAAGATGGCGCCGGGGAGCCGCATGGGGGACTCGGTAAGTGCCCCGCTCCCGGGGTGCCCGCCGGGCCGAGCTTCCCCAGAGAGGATTAATATCTAAGAGAAGACAACCACAACGACCGGGTCAGCAAAGATGGAGCAGGAGGAGGTGTACTGGAGCTGAGGCTTCCCTTGCAAATCGGTGTGAGATGGCAGGCAGCCCCCCTGCAGCCAGGGTGTACTCGGCGGAGCAGCGACCCACTCGTGGCCCGTGGAGAAACCCACGTCGGGAAGGAGATGCCTGAGCCCAGGAGAGGTCGTGGAGCAGGGGATGCGCGACCAGGTACTGTTGATAATGGGGCATGGGATGCACGACGAGGTCGTGGAGGCATCTGGAGACCGTGGGACGACCCACGCCGACGCGAGTGGCAGCAGCTCCCTAAGAGGCCGAGACTGGTAAAGCCCGAACTGGTGCGATCCATGGGGAAGGATTTGCAATCCTGCGGGCAGGACTTACTTTGGAAAAGTTTGGGGACTTTTTCTTTGTGAGTAGGGGATCCACCGAAGCAAGGGAAAAATTGTGTAAAGACTCCTCCTCCTTTAAGAAAGGAGCGGCAGTGAACAACATGGATGAACTGACCTGTACTCCCCATTCCCTGTCTCCCTGCGCCGCTGGGGGAAGACAGAGCCAGGAACGAAAGGAAAATAGGGGGTGGGGAGGTGTTGTTTTAAGATCGGGCCTTGTTTTCTCTTTCTCCTCTCAAGTAACCGGTTTCGTTCCCTTTTGTCTTTTGTTTAGTAACTGTTAATAAATTGTTTTGTTTTATTAAGAAAGCCTGAGTCGTGTTTTGCCCGAGACCATGTTTGGTGGGTGCTCCCTTTCGGTTCCTCAGTCCAAAAAAAACCACGACAGCTTCTTTTTTATATTCACTAGGGATTCCAAGGATTTTGTAGGACTTCGAGTACAATTTTAATACGAATGTTGTTTAATTTGGAAGAAGTTATGAAAAGCTTTTAAAATGTATTGCTAATTCTTTTTTCATCATATGTTGATAATATGCAGTGCACTTTGAGACATCTGCAAGATTTTGGTTATCACAGGCTTTGTGCTCTCCCTACATAGAAAGATAAATTTTGTACACAAAAAATAACTTCCTTATTGACCATTATATGCTCACAATAGCTAATTAACAGTTCTAAATATTCTTATGTCTCAAGAAAAAAAGTTACTAGAATAACTTCATTTTTCCACCAGTATAATCTGTCTGAGGCACAGGTTTCCCTGAGTTTCAATCTGTAGCTGCGCCTCCCATGCTTTGGATAAAATAAATAATCTTACTTCCAGAGCATATTGATTTATGAACACCTAACAGGGAAACATATTTCCTCTGAAATGTAATCTCTGTTCCTTTAGGAAGGTAAATGATCTCCAGGCAATCTAAGCATGCTAATGAGTAAGACTGTTAGAGGGAAACTGCACTTCTCCCTGGAACTTAGCTCTGCGTTCAGATACCTTGCTTAGGGATTTAATGCTGTAACTACAAAAATTCATCTGAAAATCCCTTCATCAACACTTTTCTGTTTCACTTCTTGAAAAGCGTGCTATCCTGCTGCAAATATGTGACTGCAATGTAACAAGTGAAACATCATAGCAGATAAGTCTACGAACTTCTTCAATACAGCCAGTATGATGTTGCCTCTAACATATAAATTAACGCTTAATAAGTTGTCATTTTTAGTGTACAGGGAAGAAGAATAGGTGATTACAAAAATTTTGATTTTACTACAATAAAATTGAAATAAACTGATGGAGAAAAATGAGCATAAAACTAAACCACATTAATAATGTTCAGGCTTATATGTTAGAGTCCTCTGCTTAGAGTGGATGTTTTTTAAATACGTATTTTTAGTTTTAGTATGATCTCACACTCCTTGAAGTTGTATGCTTAGGTAACTCAGGCCTGATAACTTAGATTTTTTATTTTTTTTTTTAAATTGGGTGGCCACAAACAACTTGTCTATACAAGGCATTCCACTATTAAAACTAACCAAACCTGCTCACAGTTTTCTTTTCTCTATTATATTCTAAAGTGATACTAAAAAAAACACCTTACACCTACCGATTACAAAACAGCACAACTTCACACCGTGAGTTGCTGTGACTGAGGTACTTGACTGAGTTTTCTGTGTCAGGGTCAGGTAGCGGTTCTGCGATGTGCTGATGGAGCAAGAAGAGAGGTGTGCTCTACTGGACAGTTACTGTGACTATTGATTACCAAATGAAAATAAGCTTCAGACCTATTTGTGGAAGGTCTCTGTATCCCAGAGGAACATCTCCTGCTGATGATCCATAGTTTTATTATGCTTTGAACACCTAAAAAATACAGTGATATTTTTGAAAGGTTTGGGTTTGGAACATCCTAAGTCTGCATCCTGTAGCTTTGACTTCTTCAGAGAGATTTTTGAGGCTTACCTTCAAAATTGTACATCTTACAGATAATGGAGACAGCTGTGATCATATGCTGCCAGTGTCCTGGTTTTAGCTGGGACAGAGTTAGCTCTTCTTTTTAGCAGCTAGAAGAGCTCCGTGTTTTGGTTTTACTCAGAGGCTCGCCCTGAGAAGAATGTTGATAGCAAGTTGATGTTTGTGGTTGGAAGTGAGACTCCAAGGACTTTTCAGTGTGCCATGTTCTGGCTGGAGTGCAGAGGGCATGGCGGGATAAGGGGGGAGCATAGTCGGGACAAGGGGGCCGCGATTCCCCTTGTGATTTGTGGTGGAACTTAAGATTGAGGGCCAAACTGGCCAATTAGTGTTCCATATCATGCAGCGTCATGCCCAGTATAAAAGTGAGGGTCAGCTGGAAAGAAGGGCTTTCTGTGCTTTGGCTCTCTTGCTGCTTTTTCTCTTTTGTGCTTCTGCGCTTTCGCTCTATTGCCTTTTTTTTCCCCTCTCTCTTCCAGTACTCCCACTCTCGGAGTACTCTCTCTTTCTCCCTATCTATTTCGGGGCCTCGTGTCGTCTGGGATTGCAGCTTCGGGACAAGACGGGCTTCGCATAAGAGGGGGTGGTGAGCACCTACACTGTGTATTACTCATCTGTATTAAATTGTTCTTATCTCAACCCGCGGGTTTCCTGTTTATCCTTCAATTCTCTCCCTCATCCCTGGGGCTGGGGGAGGGTGAGTGAGCGACTGTGTGGGGTTTAGTTGCTGGAGCGGCCTAACCCACGACAGTCAGCCGCCAAGAATCAGCAGTTACACTCATCACTGTGTGCAAGAAGTCACAATTATTCTCTATATTATGCAATTGAAAATGGCATCTACTAGCTTTTTAGTTTTGACCATCGCAGCCATAAAGAGACCATTCTTCTCAAATAAAAAACAACATAAAAATACATTATGCATAATACTCATCCATTAGTGTCCAATAATTAACAGTTTGCTCTGTTTGCATATCTTTACAAGGAGTTTTTTTTTTCCCTCTAGCTTTTACCGCACCCTACTGAGACAATCATAGCTACCATTTAAACAAGCAAAAACCTAAGGTTTTATTACTTTAATTTTCCAGACAAATTACATGATAGTAAATTGCAGCACATGGAAATACTTTCTGAAAGCTGCAAAGGGAGGCAGACTTTATATTTTGATGAAATGAGCTACCTAGATTTCCAAATCAAAGGCTTGTTTTATGCTCCAGCCTATTGCTTGCTTTAACTGCTTATATATGTTCCCAGTATTTTAAATGATACGATATACAGGTATAGTGAAAGTATAGGATGCACAAATTAAACTAGTAAATATAATAATCAACTTAGAATGCCAGTCACAGCCATTTATAATCTCCATCAACAAGTTTCCCAGCCTGCCAGACCCTGTTGCTTTAAACTGAATGTCAAAGCTTTATCTATATTTGTTCTTGAACACACTGCAGGACTGCAATGCATTCTTTATTTGCAAACTGTAGGAAATTTTCTGAGTAAATACATAAATTGGCAAAATCTATCTTAATGGAAAACCTATTATTTTAATTACTAGGGGGTGGTGTATGCTTTTGCTTTAAACTTTTTTGAATTAGTAATTAATGGCTTCATCATGAAATGCATTTATTGTTTTCATTTCAGGGAATTCAAATGAAGATAACTTATTTTAGAGAATATTCAATATTACCCCAGCCTTATCAAAAGGACAAACAGTACCATATGGGAGCAAGGGAGCAGGAAGCAGGTTTTAGGAACAATTGAAGCCGGAGAAAACTTAACTGGAATAAGATACAAAAATGTTTCTGATTATGTTATTAATGACTGTTTATCTTGCAAAACTCGGTGTTGCCAAGAAGTAGAGGTCATCTTCATCAGTAAACTAGATGCCAAACTTGTTTACTGGAGGAAAAAAAAGAAAAAGAAACAGCACAAGAATAAAAGGAACCTGATTAGAAAACATGTCAGGCCCTGGATATTGTCATAAGGCATTGTCCAGTTTTCCTTTACAGATACCAACAAATTTTCAGTGGCTTAGTTTAGAGCCCTTCATTTTCTACTGTATGTCCCTACTCCAATAACGTTATAGTGTACCCCAATAGAATTTTTTTCTTACTTGATGTTGATGTAAATAGTCCCTGGACTGACTCAAATCATCGCAGCTCTCTGAAACCTTGAAATCGTTTTGGGCAGCTGGCGCTTGTATTTGCTCCTCTAGAGAAAGCAGAAGGCGATATCAGTTTATCAAATACACTAAGTTCACTTTAAATACGAGGCAAGCTTTGAAGATGAACAGCAAGTTTTGTCCTTATCAAGAAGACGGATACATTCTGGCTTACCAACTGGAAAGCATCTATACGACAAGAGCAGCGTTTATGAAAAAGAACGAAAAAAAAGAGCAAAAAACCAAAATCTCAAAATCTACCTGAAATCAGTCTGTTCTTCCACATGGTGCTCAGGGTTTTGCTAAGGCTTTTTCACCCGAGTATTTAAGGAATGAACCCAAAATTATTCTGTCTTCGCGGCAGTTAGGGTTAGATTTTATGATGTATGGCGGCTATGAATTTTTTAGCAGATAAGCTGCTTTATTTTGAAACAAATTGGAAAAGGTTATGTATCTTAGTTACTTTTGTAGACCTTTAGGAATAGTTCATGCAAATTATTTCACTAAAATATTGTCTTTTAAAGTGGACTCCTGCCCCGAGGTTTCAGTTCCTTATTTAAACCTGAGGGTTTCTTGTAACTACTAAACTGGTCCAGTTAGTAAGTGTTTTTAAAAACTTTTCTGTGTGAGTGCCTTAGGGTTTTTTCTTTTGTTTTGTTTTGGGTTTTTTTAGTGTATATACTATATCAATTTAGGTCTATTCTTGTGCTTCAACACTTCTTAGTTTGGGTTTAACATTTATAAGACTCACCTGAAAACAAATATTCTCTGAGTATCTTGAAGTACGACCTTGTTACACATTTTTACCTTTTTTCTCTTCAAAAGTCAGCTGACTTTCAGCTCTCTATCTAACATAATACGTACTTTTTTCAACCCAAGTCCATGTATTTTTTTAAAGTTTGGGGAGGTGTCAGAGATTTTTTGTCTTTTTTTTTTTTTTTCAAGTGTTCCTTTTTAGAACACCATACAGAACTCATTCCTATATGCTACTAGTTTTAGGACGTCTCAAGTGACAGGCTTAACCAAAATGGCTATTCAAACAAAGACATTTTACAAGATTTCTTTTCTCTCTTCCTGACTCATATGACAATTCAAAACCTTGTTCTGCTATTTCTCCAGCAGTGATGTTGAAAAAGAAGATAAACCCAAACTGCAGATTGCATTTACATGGTGCTTTTTTAATCTGTAAGATGTCAGAGAGCCTCTAAATATATTGTTTTCTTTAAGCACAAAGAGAAGGAATAACATCTTGATGTTTAAGCAGAACTCACCAGGCATAACGATATGCCTGGAGGTAGAGATAGAAGCTGGAAAATCAAACAACTGTTTGTGCACCGAGAACCTGAGGAAGGGCTTCTGTTTCTGAAAGCCCAATTTTCCAAGTTATATAGCAGAAGCTATGACTGTATTTATTTGTGTATCTTGTCTTGTCTATGTCCTTAATTTGTCATGACTGCAGCAATAAATTATGGAAGACAAGTATCTTCCATAAAAGCACGACATGTAGATGTGATACAGAAAAGTACAGATTTAACAAGCGGCTGAGATGTGACAGAGCAACAAGTCACTGAGCTCACTCATTACTGTTCTTTACCAGAAAATGATAAATCTTTGTACTATCCTAATTAGATGCAAGTGCAGTAGGTGGATCTTATTTTATGACTGTCACGCTACTGTTACTGTTTGTTGAAATTTTGCTTTTACTGCTGATTTGTCTCAAAATTACAGTGTCTAAAAGACTGGTTTTGTCACAGGGATCCCAAAATCTGAGCTTTACTATTCTGCACCGTGAATTTTGTGGTTAAACCATGCTTCAGCAAAATCAACTAGTTGGGCTCGAAGGTCATCTTCACATACTATCATGGTACTGCAAAATTTTGGCCGAATTCAGAGACGGATTTTTCTCTAATGGATTTTTGGAAAATGGTCCCACCATTGCATTGATCCAATCTCCTTTGCAGTGATGCATTCATTCCTGAAATGATTCATAAGGACAGATGGCATTGACTGTATTAGTTGGTCATCCTGTGTCTGCATTTTCTTGCCTGACCTCTGAAGTCCGGTGCTCCAAGGTTCTGGGCAGCTAGTTTGCAGGATGGCCTGGCTTGAAACATTCAAGGTTATGGGGTGAGGCAAACTATAATTCTATATACACCTAGTAATATGACACACTCAACAGTCACATTGCTTTAATTTGAGGGGAAAAAAATAAATCACAATTAGATCAATTGGAATATCTCTAATTGCCACTACTGTAATTTGATCAGGGTCTGCTATGATTTAAACATATGTCTGTTGATTAGGAAAACATGATCATTTTATATTTACACAAAACTTTCCTGATACCGTATTTCTGTGCTTCATTTTTCTGATATTTTACAAAGAATATGCAAGAAAAATTGTATTAGAGTTACATGATAATTAAGTTAGATATTTTATGTGGTTGAAATATCTGGATACAAAAATAAGTGTGTGGATCTTTTCTATGTGCATATTAATGGGATTCTTAAATTGAGTATCTTACTTAATCAAAGGCAAATTAGGCCCTGTATGATCCTAATTACAGGGCTACTACATCTAACTGAGTGTCTAAACTCAAAATCTAGAATTAATCAACCGTCATAATTGAACAGATTTTCTTAACATGATTGTATTTTTAAATTAATGAATCAGCTGCCATGTCACATTGCTCAGGTTCAGTCTAGAGAACAAAAGCTGTTTAAGTGTAGAATGACACCTCCCAGGACACTGAGCCATGCTAGTTCTTGAGTGTTTTGCTACGTGGGGTTTCTAAATGAATCCTAGCATACCTGAGAACATTTAGGACTACCCCAGTTACTCCTGTGTGTGAACTGAAAAAGGCATCTGGAATCCATACAACTACTGGCACATTCAGCAAGGCAGCTCCTTATATCCTCAGGATATATGGATGTTTTGCAATCCATCACATCTGCTGCTTTTCCTAATGTCCTCATAGAATATTTTGCATTTAGGAACCAAGTGAAGATGAAAGATGGACTGTGATTTTTTTTTCCTTTTCTTTTTTTTTTCTTTGTTTTCCACAAAGTACAAAAGAATTTAGACATTTTTTCCACTAGAAAGGACACACTAATTAGAATCTAATCTACATCCAGAATCTAATTCTTCTTCCAAGTAAATGAAGAGCTGAGTTCAGACAATGAAAACTGCATCCAATTAATATTCATAGTTGAAATATTTTTATAATCAGAAATGTCATCAAACATGTACTGCTGTACCTCCAACCTGGTAACAACATGGCCTTTCTAAAATATGTTTTCTTAGTACAGATATTTTGAATTGATGTATTGATGTATTATACATATAATATTTGTGATGAAAAGAAAACTATTTTCTGTGTATTTGAAATTGAAATGCATGTTTACACCATAGGATTTTGCTAATTAAACTGAATCGGGGAGACAAAACTCAGGGCTCTTTAGTTTATAGACCCTAAAATAGTGAAGGGAAGGATCTGCACCCCACCCCAGTAACTCGCTGACAGTGATGTCACATCTGTACTGTGAAGCTGTGAGGGACATCTGGGGCTCACACATCCATGGGAAATGTCTACACTGGGAATGCCTGTCCGGTTCAGGATGCTGTCAATCTCTGTGCACCTGTTTCTGGAGCATTGGATTCTTCTTGGGTCTGCACCAATGTGTCTATGTGGCCTCTGGCTCCTGGCGGCACCACACATACCGCTTTTTGTAAGAGATACATAGAAAGAACTAAGAAGGATCTACTCACAACATTCTTGCAGTATAACGAAATAGTATAATCATAATCTATTTTTTTCTGCAAGTATAGTGCAGTAATTCAAAGGAGATATCTTTTGCTTCTTCTCAGTTGTGGCTACAGGACTGACATTCAGAAAGACCAGCTGGATCAGACGTCCAGCTGTCCTGTTCATTAAGACTATGGAAAATTAGAACTGTCTCAAATAGAAACAGTAAGGTTTCTCCTCCTTCATCCCATTGATATGATGAAGCAAAGGCAGATCGCTGCTATTAAGTCAAATTTAGAAGTCATCTGATTCATTAAAAATTAATATCTGCATGTAGATAACCAAGCTTCAAGGATCTTTTAGGAGAGAATGCATTTTCATTTTTTTATTTTGCACTAAAGCATGATTTTTCAGCCATATTTTCTCAAATATCGTACAATCAGATCCTGGAAGGAAGTTGTCAGTCCCTTCTGTGCATGTGGGCTGCCAGCAGAGTTCCTTAAGGGTACTAGGTGCTGATTTTGTTAAAGGCATTAGTATGAGAAAGAAAATGTTATTTCTTCTTTCTGCTCTTTATTCTGTCTGCTGTGACAAGACACATACAAACCTGGTTGTAATTGTCAACCTTTAGCAGATACCTGGGTTGATGACAGAGTACTGGGCTGCTTGGATCACTGATGTAACCGGAAAGCTGTTTCTTATTTTTCTCATGTTTAAGATTTTTTCTGATAATCCATCTTAGTTTTCCCAAATGTTAGTAATTCTTCCTTCTTCACTTTTGGGAAAAGAATCAACAATGTCAGGGGGGCTGTTAGAGGGGATGGAGCAAGGCTGAGGAGCAAAATGCGTCAGTCAAGATATAGACTGAAAAATCTCCTTAATAGCACAGCCTGCAGTGCTCCTATGAATGCTTACCTGCCAGATACATTAATTTCTTTGAAAGAATTTCTTGGAGCATTTCTTAATGTTACAGAATACCCTCACTGTAGTTCCATTAATAGGACTGCAAAGAACAATAATGAGCAATTGAATTCTATTCTGTTTCCATGGTGGAAATGCTCAGTCACACTCCCTTAAACAACATTTCGAGAAGCTGGGTTAAATACAGGATCTGTCATTATTCACAAAATTACTGTGGTGGTAGGAGGGACAGTCTGATCAAAGGAGCAAGGAGAGAGAATACCAGGTAATAAAGGACCCATTGTAGAGTGTCAGCTGAGGAAGGTTTGCTTCTATGCAGGATTTTTATTTGTTTTCTTCTAATATTGCTCATTCAGAACTTGCGTCTGTTGATAATTTGGACTGCCAGACGTTTCCTTTTGTATTGCATTTCCTTGGAGCTTTAAAAGGTATAAAATGCTCAAAATTTTCAAACTAAGGTCCTTTCATAAGCCTGTTAATCCTCTTGCTGTTCCTTGAATATATGAAAAACAAAACTATGTGTATATCTTTAGTTTGTGTTCTGACTGAATAACAAATACCATCACTAATAAGAATCAATGACATTCAGTAGTGATCTGCTAACCACCAAATCCTTAGCTGGCTAGTAACCATTGAGTTATGTGTATCAAGAAAACCTTGTCTTTCATTTATAGAATAAAATTTCACGAAAGATAATCCTCGGGCTATTTATAGCATAGCTATTTCACAGTGAGACTTATATTTGTAACTGTTTTCCTGTGATAATTCAGCTGGGGAAGCTGACAGAAAGTACCGAGTGTCAGCAAAGAGCTACTGGGGAGCAAAGCAGGGAATTCAAAGGGACGGGTGGTGTGGACACAGGTGCTGGCCAAGGCAGTGCCCTGGCAGAGCTGGTGTTAGTCCAGTACAAGGAGTTACATCAGTGCTTACCTGCTCAGGAAAATACTTTAGCCCCGATTACTGAAATGTCTCTCTGTTGCTGTCAAAAGCTGGAGTCAGTGTTAACGATTTCTGTGTAGATGAAGACCAGAGAGAAGAACGTGCTACTCCAGAGGCAGACATGTTAATTTACATTTCATTAAAAGGCTGGGAGATAGCATGCCTACTAACAGGCCTACAAGTAGGCAAATTGCAAGAAGACTGACATAAACTCCTCTGAATTACACCTCCCTTTCCCAGCTAAACTGCTGGAATAGACACTACTAGTCTGTGCTGCTTTCAGCCCTGGGCCAGATTTACCCCCTATCAGGGCAATATTGGAGATCTGCCAGAAAGAAGGCCTAGAAGAGACTGAATATGTGTTTTCCCTGTCTGCGTTTGCTCCTGTAGCTTTTGCAGACTTAAGGTTTTTTTCCCTGAGCTTGCACCCATCACCAGAGCGCCCGTTTGTCGGCACAGGCAGGTTTAAGGCTGCTCTGCACAACTGTAGCACATTTCCCTGGTAGGTCATCTGTGACCAGGGACTTCTTTCAGTGCCGTGCTAGCACTACACCTGGATCAATCCCTTCTTGCCTGTGTAGGGGTGAAAATGCCGGCACAAACATTGGTGATTATACTTGCAGTTTGCTCTAGACAAATGAAGAATCTAAAGGCAGTACATAACCCTGAGTGGCAAACCTTGGTGTGTGCAGCCTAAGCTGAATTGCTTATGACACATTGTCAAAAGGCTTGATTGTGTATGGCATCAGCGAGGGGAAGGACAAATAAGTTTCCTCATCTGTGTCCAAACTCATGGCAAGGCATATATGGGCTGCTAGCTGAGACTGCCAGAAGAGCACAGCAGTGTTATTTCTGGTGTTCTCAGATCGGGAACTGATGCAAACTGACAAGCACTGTGCTTGCCTGTAAGGGCTGATATCTCCAGTGATTTTAGTCAGCTTAAGTGAGCTCTTCTCCACATATTTGCATCACTGTCCTACGTCTTACTTAGGAAGCACTGGGACACAAATTGAAGAGGTGGGTTTATTAATGATAGTTGTCTCTAATGCTTCTGTAGGAAACTTACACAAGCAGAACATGATAAGTGAGATGTTGCTCTCAGAATATCAGATGATGCAGCCATTACCTGGCCTCTTGATGAAGGCGACTAATGTGTTTATAATTACAGGAATCAGAATAGACATCTCTGGCAGTAACACTGTGGTGCAGCTGTGCTGTACAGCGTTCCCCATAGCCCTGACCCAGCACGTACTCCAACTGAATACTGATTTCCTGTGAAGATAAAACCTGCGTGTGCACTAACTGCTGGCACAGACTGGCGTCCTCTGAAAAACAGGCAGAGGATGGAGGAAAGAAAGTAGTGCTCTCCTGGGCTGGATGAGCAGAGACATCTAGACTATGGGGGAAAGTGCAGCAAAGCACACCTACCCCAAAATATAGCCTTAGGTCAGCTGTCAATAAGCTGTGATGCACACGTCTCAGCCACTTCAGCAGAAAAGCAAGGAAGGCAGCATCTTCCCTACAGCAGGGACTGTAGTAAGAAAATTGATCTACAGAGGTGCTGAGAAACTTCATTCATCAGTCAATAGAGGTAGTGAAGGTAAAGGTAACTGAATATATTCATTTTTCTGGGAGCAGCTTCTTCTGTTTTATTATCAGACCTGCCACTGTCTGTGAAATATTTTATAACAGTGACCAAGAACACTAAATAGCAAATCCTATCCTTACTCAGGTGAAACTACTTTAAGGAGTCGTTCACTGTTCTGTGCATTTGGGGATCACCACATCATTTGATACCTCTGAGGATAAAAATGGCCGGGGATTATTACATGGTGACTGCACAGGGGACTCTTGGATCAATCTATTCGGAGCAGGCAGAGAGGATCAGATGCAGATTGCTATCAGAGGAAGACTTAATGTATTTGTTGCAGTGCTGACTTGCTATTGCAAAGGTCTTTCTATAGAGAGTCTTGATGTAGTCCAATGTCCTGTCTATGGTCTGCACTCATTTTCTTTCTTCATGGATTACAGACAATGACACACTATTTCACAGTTACCATCCTCAACTCAGTCAGTGCTGCTTGTCTAGGGAAGAGATTTTTGTAGCTGAAACAGTGACTGCACAGAGCCCGCAGATTGGGTGGCTCAAAAAGGAACCAAGAATGGCCCATTAAAATGCAAGACTCAAATCTGTTTTTCACTCAGAAAAGATGATGAGAGTCTTGCCCAAAACTCCTGTATGGAACTTGGCAGAGTAAAAAGTCCTTGAGTAGTCAAATAGGTACAAAATTCAGCTTCACAAGATTGAGGGAAAATTTTCATTCGTCATCTTCTTTTCTCTTCAGCACTTTCATAGCAAATTATATGTAAAGAAAGTGTGAATTCAGCTTCTTACCTAGGAAGCATATTTTGAACAGTGATACTGTAAAAGGTAATAAGCATAGACGAGAAAACCAAATTCAGAGACATCTCTCAGCCTTATACAATGTGTTTCAAGTTTTGTTAACCGTGATCAAATGCAGCCTTTCTAATTACTAAATTTCTAATTTACTGGTTGAATGTCACAAAACTTCACATTGGAAACTTTCACATGGAAAATCAGACCGGTAGTTTAAGATGTAATTTCATCCTTGCATATGCTTATCTAAGATTTGGTGTGTACAAACAAATGCATTCACAGATTTCACAGTACAGTGGTTAGAAGAGCCCTCTCAAAATGCTTTCCTACTTTTGGTTGTTGTGGAAAAAGAGAGAAAACAACGGCAAAGACATCACTGCAGTGGGAGGGGAAAATGTAAAGGTTTGCTGAGCTACTACATGACGAGTTTTACACTTGTTCAGCCACAATGATGGCATTGAGTCTGCAGCTGACAAATATTAGACTAATGAAAAGACCACAAATAAAGTCTTGTCCACATGCAAATGAATAGTAAAACTCCAGTTCATCTCCTGCCTTCTGAGGAGAAAAGTGATTCCAGTCACCTAGTAAAATGTTCATGGTTTGCTTTGACTGCCATTTTGTCTCTAACTGTTGGAAATTTCTAATACCATTACTTGATATCTAACCATTTTGAGGATTCCTATTCAGATTCAATCCTAACCAACTTCAACTAGAGTTGTACCCAGGCTCCAGATTGTCTGGAATTCGAAGTAAATTGGTTACTGTTAATTCCCCGCTTCTGCACAAGTTGAAATAGTTTTTATAAATACTGCCTTTTGTGATTGGCTTATTTGTCTCTGTTGAAATGGCTGTTATTTTAAATTAAATGGTTATTTATTCATGTATCATAAGGTAATTCAGTTTGAGTGCTCAGACTTCATCTAAAGGTAATACTAGCCCAATGACATTTTCATGGTCACAATATTTAAAATTTACCTTTTACTTGTTGTACAGCAGACGTTTTCCTTAGTATGCACTCAGAAATGTAGGCATATATTTCACATTGGAATTAAAAAAACATTTTTAAAAAATGTGAATCGTTGTTAAGCAAAAATAGAATGTCACACATAAGATAAAATTAATTTATATATGTAGATACCAATACAAAGCATTATCAGAGCAGCTGAGTTATTAATTAAAAAGTCACAGAAAAAATTAACACAAACTGTCTTTTCCCTTATGACAGAAATACATCAAGTTCACCACAGGAATGACATAGGATGCTCTTTCTTGGGGAATTCATTCTAATTTCCAGGGACATGATCAATTGAAACAAGATTTTATGTAGTTCCTTGAATAGTTTCAGATTGTTTAACTTTAGATTGCTTTTAGATAACTTCTAGCAATGTTATCTAAAAGCAAAACAAAACATTAAGGTTATTAAGAAGTTTTCATCCTCCTTGCTTTATCTACCTCAAACAAGGGAAACAGTCTTTTTAACTAGAAAGAGGAAAACAGTGAAACTAATAATACATAACATGTCAAACAAAACAAACATTACAGGAACTACTTTTTTAGTAGTCTGAGCTTCCAGTAATTGCGGTTATTATTGTTAACAGTAAGTACTTTTTTTTTAATTGAATGTAAGAGCTGACATTGATATTTTAAGCAGTACTTAATTTACTCTCTTATTTCATTTTATTTTTAGCATAGGCAAAGAAATAACATTAGGAGTTAATAATTTATTAGCAGCTCCTACAGCCACAGGATATCATAGATGCCTTCAGGTCATCCAGGATTTCCTGCCTCACTTGTTATCACTGTTGACTTGCCACGTGTCTGGACTGCTTATCACATCTCAGTATATGACTGCTTTCCGTCTCTGGGGAATCCTTTACAGAACTCTCTTAAAGTCTGCAGTGTTACTCTTACTACCCACACAACTTTTTCTTCTGTTGTCCTTTTTCATATGACCTGCTTTTCCTAATTCTCTGCACTTCCTTATGTCTATCTTATTTACCATCTGTTTTCCTTTTCACAAACAGGACAAACCGAGCATTCTGCAGTGCTGGTTTGTGTGGTGAGATTCAGGTTCAAAACATGGGCTGCCCATTCCCACAACTGCTTGACTCAAGTCTTCTCAAGAGGTGAAATTTTAGGCATGCAGACCTTGTTGGAATAATTCCTTCTGATTTTAAAGGAACTAAGAGCTCCTCCATAAGCTATGGGAATAAAGCACTAGGCACATATAATTTGGTTAAAATATCTCACTTCAAGCTGTTGTGATCCCATGAAAAGGAATTAAGGAAAAGAGAAGCAAAAGGAATAAATGATAGTCAAAATTAAAAAGGATTGTTCTAAGAGGTAGTTCTAACATTCACAGAACTACCTCTGCTCTCAAAGGTAAAAAAAAAATAAAATAATCCTTTAGAAGGTGACTTGTGTATTACAAAGAGCACAGACATGCACTAACAGGTGAATAGATGTTGATTTTATTAAATCTTTACTATTTTACTGTGGAAGTATAATTACTAGAACATCTAACAAGCTTTTACTTGCTGGAGTTATTGATGATTAACAAGGTCACTTTCTGATTGTATGCAGCAGATAGCAGAAGAAAAATCACCTGGAAATTTATGTCCTAACAAAATCTGTAATTACTGAAGCTACAATTAAAACTCTTCTTTTTCAAAGTTTTTTCCTCCTCTGTTGTCCAGGATGAAATCTCCTTAGGAATGTGATACAGTCCCCACGCTGATACCTTTGGTGAAAGTTCTTCTTGCTCTAAGACCATAGCAGGGCCTAAAACATCCACATTGGTTTAAATTAGGGTGACAAGGGACAAGGTTCACAGTGAATTTTTGTGCCACAAGGTGAAGGCAAATGGCATATTTTGACCAGACAACATGGTGACTACATATCACTGAAAACCTGAAATAAGAGTACCTGACTGTTGTGGTTTAGGCCGATCCGGCAACTAAACTCCTCACAACCGCTCTCTCACTCCTTCTCCAGTGAAGTGGAGAGGAGAAAAATATATAATAAAAGGACTGAGGGTTGAGACAAGAACAGAGGGAGCACCTGCTGACCATGGTCCCAGGTAAAACAGACTCGACTTGGGAATAAAGTAAAACAATTTATTAACAGTTATTTGAAAGGATAAAAAGAAACAAAGCCGGATCTTAAAAAAACAACACCTCCCCCTCCCACCTTTCCTTTTCTTCCCGGCTCTACCTCCTCCCCTCAGCGGCGCAGGGGGGCAGGGAATGGGGGAGTGCAGGTCAGTTCATCCATGATGTTACTGCCACTTCTTTTCTTAAAGGAGGAGGAGTCCTTACACCATTTTCCCTTGCTCCAGTGGGTCCCCTACTCACAAGGAAAAATCCACAACTCCTCCAGCATAAGGCCTACCCACAGGATGAAATCCTTCCCCATCGGATTGCTCCAGTGCAGACTTTTACCACGGTCACAGATTCTTAGGGAGTTGTTGCCACTCGCTCCGGCATGGGTCGTCACACGGACTCTAGATGCGTCTCTACCTTGTCGTGCGTCCCATTCTCCACGACCTCTCTCAGGCTCAGGCATCTCTTCTCCAACATGGGCTTCTCCACGGGCGGCGAGTGGGTGTCTGCTCCACCGAGTCTGTCCTGGCTGCAGGGGGCCGCCTGCCATCTCACCACCAGTTGCAGGGAAAAAGCAGCTCCTGCACACCTCGTCCCATTCCATCTTCACTGATCTGATGTCTGTGTGGCCGTTTCTCTCAGATCTCAGTCCTCTCTGGGTGAACTCGGCCCAGCGGGCATCCTGGGAGCGGGGCACTCCCCAAGTTCTCCTGGCAGCTCTGCTGCCGCCATCCTCAGTGGGTGGCGCTGGCCCGGTGTGGGCAGCCGCCTGGTTGGGAGCCAGGGAGCGGGGGCAGTGCCCTCTTCCCTTCTCTCCTCGCTCCTGGGCAAAGCACCTTTTCCGGTTCCTTTGTCCCAACTTAAATAGGGCAATTCTCAGAGGGGTCGATTGGCTTAACCCCGAGGGGGATGGGAGTCCGATATAGCGGCCAGAACCGGGTCTGACCCAGTTCCAAAACCAGGGAAGTCACAGGCAGTAAATCCCCTCTCCTGCCACCAGAACCCCTTTACGTCAATCCATCACACTGAAACACAAAAATAATGGAAACTCTTCGTTTTCCTTCTTTGACCTTTTCCTTGTGGGACAGCAGCATGATATTTTTGGAAGTACAGTATTCATGGTGCTGAATAAAAGCCATGTGCTATTATGCATGAACAGGTGTTCTGCCTTACAGCATAGTCCTGCCTGAGAAGATGTCTGTATCCAGCACACGTCTGGCAAGGATTATGTTGCATCAGTTTATGATACTGTCCTTCCTCCTAATATGTGTTCTGAACATTTATGGAAGCAAATTTCTCTCTAGACCAAGGACTAATCCAAGACCTACCAAACAATGAAGTCTCATTTAAGATCTACTTAGAGGTGGTGAGTAAGACTTAAACATTTTGCAAACCTTTTACTGGCCTTGCACAGAGCCATGAACCTCACCCTGAGACTGTGGTTTGGCAATACATCAAATCTGACTTTAGAGCTCCTGGCATCAGACCAAAAAAGCTGAGTTGAAGTATTGATCCATCATCTTACTGTGACAAGTTCAAATGCAATTAAAAATGGTAATGTTTTGGCAGGCTTCCTGTGAGATCAGGGACATCTGTCCACACTATCCTAACTTCTGGTATGGTCAGCCCTAAGCAGGTCCATCTATCCCATACAGGTAGCAAGCCCCATGCCGTGTGAGCATGATGTTATGATTCCTCACTGTGACTTGTGGATAACTAGGCAAAACCATAGTGCTCTACACCTGCTTCAGGTCGGGTGGTGCAAGGCCTGGTTTCAGTGTTAGTGACTGTGGAAACATTGCCCAAATAAAAAACTTGAAGGTGCCAAGTGCACTTGTAAGATTGAACACCTCCTCCAACAACAATTAAAAAAAAAAAAAGAAATACAACTCATTTATTGGTACTGAAAGACAGAATGATCTTATTTATAAGCTAAGAACAGATCAGATGATTGTTCTATTTCTTTCCCTGACTTTTTACAGAAAGGGATGGTCAAGCTGCAAAAGACATTTTTGCTTAGGAACACTTTCTTGGTTTTGAATTGAAAGGAAAGAATCCTGCATTGTGCCCAGCCAGATTTTTTTGCACAATAAAAGGAACCACAGAGATCTTCCTTTTGGTTTTCCCCAAGGCAGAAATGATCTCTGTTACTAAATTCTGTGGCAGCCGATGCTGGAGGCAGAGTGGGAAAATCCTTTTTCATTCTCCAGCCACGGTCAGAGAGAACTTAGTACACACAATAGTTATTTTGAAAATTGTGTTCTTCTTCCAATAGCAATCAGTTTGTCAACCATCTGCTCACATTAATGACAACTTTCACCACTTCTACTCAGAAACAGAGAAAAAAATTGGTCATAAATAAGGGTAGACCATTTGTGCAACATTTCCTGTGATCACTGTATTACTATTTAGATAGCAAAACATCTCCAATGATGGTTAAGGCATATTACTTATCTGGAAATACATAAGAATGATTGAATGACAGATCAATATAGAATATTTTAGCTATTTACAGGAGGTGCCCTAATGATGCCCATTCCAGCTCCACTGAATGATTTCCAGTGTGTAGTACTATTCCCCATTTTTTGTATTGAGCATTTCTATAAAATGCGGAAGTTGAGTGACTTTTAAGTGCCATCACTCTGCAGAACCTTCATCTGCTCTTTTTTCTGAGCTCTTAAAGTTTCCTGCAGATGATATTCAAAAATTCAGATTTGAACTCAAACTTTGCCAGGGTTCATTCACATCTGGGGTACGCATTACAATGCACCTCTCACCTCTAGCGTTTCCAGACATTTCTTTCACAGCAAAACACGAATAAAGCATTGTGCAATGAATCAAGTGACCTTACTTCATCGACCTAAATCGAGGTATTTGTTGGAATGATGAGGTGCTCTTTGCACTCCCAAATGTGACAATTGTTGTACTGGCCCATGTAGGAGACATGGTACAATGTCCTCACGGTGTGAGATTTTCAGCTCCTGCCAGCCTCCCCGAGTCGTATTTTGTCAGAAATTCCCCTGTTGGTAGCTCTTTCAGAGGGATCCTGTGTTGCAAACAGCGCAAGTGAAGCGCCACTTGATACAACGTGAGCTGAAGTGTGTCTGCAGGCCTTGGCTCACCGACAGGTACCCCTGTCCTGGCCGGGCCCTGCCGGACATTGCTACCTGCCTGGCAGAAAGGAGGAGTGGCCCGTGGTCTCACACTGAACTGGGCTACCTGGCTGTGTCTGGCTGGCCTGGCTGGGCGTGCACAGGCATTCTACCTTCATTTTCAGGTATCGTGGAGAAGTTATATTGACTATGCCTGAAGTAATCATATTTAAATTTTGTTTTAAAGGTGGCAGCCCACTGATGGGCTACTTAATCCCAAATCCCACACTAACAAAATTGTATCTGTAATCAGGTCCGAATCTGTTCCTTGAGCCTTCCTCTGTCCAGACTGCTTGTGCTGGGTTTGCATGATGGGGTCTTGATAACAGCAGAGGGGCTGCAGAGATGGCCCCTGTAAGAAGCTGTGAGGAGTTTCCCTGGCTCCAAAACGTGTTGGACTGGTCTCTGGCCAGGTTGGAGCCCCCTCCACTCTGGTCAGGGCTGAGCCAATCAACGCCTTTGCGAATGCCTTGTTTAAGAAGAGGACAAAGGAACCCAAACTGGGCTGGACCTGCAGCAAAGAGAAGGGGGAGGTGAGGGACTGGCCCCTCTGGCCATCCGGGTGGGCAGCTGCCCATGCTAAGCTGCTACCACTTGACTGGAGATGGCTACAGCGACGCGGCTTGGAGAGCCCCGCTCCTTGGGCGCTGCCGGGCCGACATCATCCTGCTGGGATTGCTGAGGCTCATTGAGCTGGTCAGGACTAGCACGGCTGCAGCAGAAAAAGGACTGAGATCTGAGAGAAAGGGCCACTCAGATGCTAAGATCAGTGAAGATGAAGCCGGAGGAGATGTGCTGAAGCTGAGATTCCTCTGCACCCTGTGGAAGAGGACCCCACACTGGAGCAGAGATGTCTGTGCCTAAGGGATGTTGTAGATTGTCTCTGCGGGAAGGACCCCACACTGCTGGAGACTGGTGATGAAGCAGAGATACATCTGAAGCCCATGGAGAACCCTATGCAGGAGTACGTGACTGCACCTTTAGAAGCCGTGACTCCATGGGAAGAGCCTGTACTGGAGTACTGTACTTACTGATGGGTAAGAATTGCATCTTGTGAGAAGGACTCACATTAGAGAAGTGTGGACCATCCTGTGAGGAGAGGATCCATTGAAGCAGGGGAAAGAGTGTAAGGAGTCCTCCTCCTTTAAGAAAGGAGCAGCAGAAACAATGTGTGATGAACTGACCTCTACCCCCACCTCTCACCTCCATTCCCCGTCCCCCTGCACAGCTGAAGGGGAGGAGATAGAGTCAGGAAGAAGGGAGAAGTAGGGGGAAGGTGTTTTTAAGATCTGGCCTTGTTTCTCCTTGTCCTCTCTGAATGAACTGATAATGAACTAAATTGTTTTGTCCCCCAGTCAGGACTGTTTTGCCTATGGCCATGGTCCATGGGTGCTCCCTCCCTGCTCTTATCTCGACCCTCAGGCCTTTGGTTACATTTTTCTCCTCTCCACTTCCTTGAAGTGGAGGAATGAGTGAGCAACCTTGACCTCTTGCTAGCTTAGCTGCTGGTGGGGTTAAACCACAACACTGCTGAATAAGACAACTTCAGTCAGCTTTCAACACACACCTCTTAGTACTATGCTAAAGAAACACAAACTAATAGAGCTTTCCCTTTCTGCTAGTATAGTATGTATGCCTAATATTAGGTGAATATTAAAAGAAACTGAAAGTCAACTGGAAATGTTTCACCATTGTCTTCAAGGGCTTTGGTGACATGGAAATTTGTTGCTACTTTTGACCCGATCTCAGTCCAGATGTGAGCCTAGGAAGATACCTGTATATTTCATTTGGATCACTACCAACTGTTTAACTTTTTCATTGGTAGGTGAAATAAATTTGATTGCGTATGTGTACGTTCTTAAATAAAAAATTGGATTAGATCCAGCTCTTTTTTTGCTTTACACAAAGGACTTGAGACATGTGGAAGCTTTCTGATAGAAATTACATTTTAAAGTAACTAGGATTTTTGTTTCTGATTCAACTTTTAGCTTTTCTTCTCAATTCTCACATTTCCACAAAGGTAATTTCAAATTTCTGAAACTTCAAAGGTTTGCCAAAAATCTTCATAACCTCATTCTTGTTTCGTGAAGTTGATTTATTTGTTTTTAAGTAAGTACAAATTTCTGCCAAGGTTTGAGATTAATGTGATATCCTCCCTTCAACAATGGACAATATGAAACATTGTAAGAATTTTTAGCTTCAGGATCTTCTCTTAAAGTAGGTGAACCAGATCTGGATCTCGTTTCTTGTCTGTGAAAATAACAAATGACTGCGATACAATTTTTAATGTTTCTGTTTATTGTTTGCTGGTTGGGATTAGTCAGGTAGAAAGACTATTTTTGTGATAACCTGTCTTCTCAGCTGTTTATTAGTTTGGCAGTCACATTGCTCTTCATTTGATATTTTCCTTGTTTAGTGGAGTTCAGTGTCATTCTTTTATTTTTTTTTTTTTAGCAAAGTCCTTTTAGTTAATTTTTCTCTGTCTTAATAAGAAAAAAATAAATATAGTTCTTCTATATATGTGTGTTCCAATCGCAAACTAACTACATTTTATCTGAAACAAAGATTATCCTTGTATAAGTTATTTTGTAATTTTTCCATGTAATAACAGCTTAATGAATAGAGAACTGAGGGAAGACGACTCAGAATTCTGACTCTAAAGGAACTCAAAGTTTTCATGCTTTTTCAGCATCAGCAGGAGTTTTCATTAGACTTAGTTCCATCTCTCCTTAGTTCTGAGACTATTTTTTTCCACTTAAGGAAACAGTGGCATTGAATAATAGCAGCTGGAAGTGTACTGTTATCCTTATTTACAAGAACTTTAGAAAGACAACACGTTTTACAGCACTTTCAAGAAATGGAGGCATGGCTACAATGGGAGATAAGAAGACCTATAATTGCAGTGAAATCTATATATGTGAAATGCTTATATGTAAAATACCATTTCAGCCAGGCATTCTAAGACAGAATTCAGAATCTCAGATCACTTTCATCTGCTTTTTGCTGATGACAGTTTTTACAGTCAGCTGCAAAAGCATCCATATTCTCCTTTGCCGGAAGAGAGTCCTTCTGTCAGTATTACTCTCTTTCAGAGAGCAGACAAACTACAGTGTTGCATAGAGATGTTGCATAGAGAGGGCCTGGGGAGGAGTCACCTTAACGCCAGAGAAATGCCTTATAACATGTCTAGCAGAAAGAGTATGGTTTCATCATTCTCCTTTTCACTGTATAACTGGCAGACATTTGTCTACACTGGTTTCATGTGATCTGGTCAATGGAAGGAGAGTCATCTGTCTTACTGTGCATACCTGTCTCAAAATAGGGTGTATCTCCCTCTGTGTCTCTCCCTGGCTAAAGGTCTTGAGATTAATTTTGGCCCTGTGGTCAACTCTATAACAGCTGAAGTTGAATAATGTGGAAATGGTATAAAACAGGGAATGCCTCATACATCACATTCAAATCTCAGCAGTTCTATGAAGTTGGCTAGAAGCATTGTTCCTACCAGCTCCTAGCCTCTTATAGAAAGACTAGGCGAAGAAACTAAGAAAATAAGCAGGCTATAATAAATTTAAAGGCAAATATTATTGATTACTGTAGACAACAATTATTTTTAATGTTATCAGAAAGAAATAATTAAGGTCTAATACATAAGTAGAAAATACATTGGCAGAAAAGAACAGAAGCATTTGAGAAGCTGAAAATTAAACACAAGAAGTTACAGTGATTTAATTTTTGGTTGCTTAGAGACAAAATTCTCATGCCAATGTTCACCTGTCTCCTGTGCTAAACCTGGAAAGTATGGATTTCTTGTGTCTATCAGTCTTGTTATGAAGTAACATTTATTTTTCTACTTCGATGAAAAATGACATACCATAGCCACTATCCGCACAACTATTTGAGTTTAAAAGCTATTGCCACTTGAATTTTAGTCATGTTGAAGTTTAGCCAACACAAGTGAATCCAATCTAAAATATTTTGTGCTTCTACAAACTCTAGCTTTTATCCATACATAACACCAAGATACTTTAGGGGCATTTTTCTAAGTAAGCATCCTGATAAGCTACTTTATTACTGTGGAAGTTAGCCAGTTTGCCCTGGATTCAACTTAAAAACCAGGAAGAATAATTGATACTTGCTTGCAGATGCACAAATACCTTTTTGAACAACATTAAAACTATCAATACTCAAAAAAAAATTGTAAGGACTATCACTTAGAATAATAGAATCACAGAATCATAGAATTTTTAGGTTGGAAGAGACCTTGAAGATCATTGAGTCCAACCATTTACCTAACACTGACAAGTCCACCACTAAACCATGTCCCTAAACACCATATCTACACGTCTTTTAAATACCTCTGGGAATGATGACTCAACCACTTCCCTGGGCAGCCTGACAACAATTCCATTGCCTGACATTCCAATGCCTGACAACCCTTCCATTGAAGAAATTTTTCCTAATATCTGATCTAAATGTTCCCTGATGCAACTTGAGGCCATTTCATCTCATCCTATCACTTGCTACTTGGGAGAAGAGACTGACACCCACCTCACTATAACCTCCTTTCAAGTAGTTGTAGAGAGCGATAAGGTCTCTCCTGAGCCTCCCTTTCTCTCAATTAAACAACCCCAGTTCCCTCAGCCACTCTAGATCCTTCATCAGCTTCATTGCTCTTCTTTGGACATGCTTCAGCACCTCAAAGTCTTTCTTGGAGTGGAGGGCTCAAAACTGAACACAGTATTTGAGATGTGGCCTCACCAGCACCAAGTACAGGGGGAAGATCACTTCCTTAGTCCTGCTAGGCATGCCATTTCTGATACAAGCCAGGGTGCTATTGGTCTTCTTGGCCACCTGGGCACACTGCTGGCTCATATTCAACTGGCTGTCGATCAACACTCCCAGGTCCTTTTCCACCAGCCAGCTTTCCAAACACTCTTCCCAAGCTTGTACCGTTGTATGGTTATGGTGACCCAAGTGAAGGATCCAACACATAGCCTTGTTGAATCTCATACCATTGATGAGCCTTGGCTCATCAGCAGAGCCTTCCTACTGTCAAGCAGATCAACACTCCTACCCAACTTGGTGTCATCTGCAAACTTACTAAGGTTGTACTTGATCCCCTCATCCAGATCACTGAGAAAGGTATTAAACAGAACTGGCCCCAACAGTTATCAAAGAAACACTTTTATCTTTGTATGGTCCTTAGATAGCAACTACTGCTTTCCTTTAGACTACTGTTTCTTTTACCGCAGCCTAATAACAGTTATATCTATTGGCCTTTTTGGTAAGGAACTCAAATGGAAGGGAAAGTCCTTAATTTTCCCTCTCATTCCTATTCTTTACTTCTGTATAGCGAATGTGCGTTTGCATGTATGGTGTGTCATGGGTCGGTTAATTTCTGAACACTGCAGTGAGTTCACTGTAGAGGTTTCTGAATGCTGAGAACACTCTGCTGCCTGAATGGATTGCATGGAATGCCTGCACTTGCCAACATTTTTGTGTTGGTTGCCTCTAGGGTGCTTTAACTGTGTCAGTATATAGTCACATCACGGTATAAATCTTCCACTTTCAGACCTATCCCCAAGCCTCAAATTCACAAAACAGTTGACGTAACTTCCATCCCAGTCTCAATGTTCTGGATTACAACAAACACTGCTCCAACTTGTCAGTGGATTCACACAGGCTTTTTCAGTCTTTTATTCACTATTTGAAATCAAAGCAAAGCCAAGATATTCCTAAGAGTTAAACATTAAAAATGCTTAAAAGTGACAAAGAAGAATTTGTGAAAATGTCAAACCTTGAGAGTGCCCTGCTTTTTATATTTCATATAATCAAATTAATGGACATGACTCACGTAGGTAAGCTTTTCTGATGTAATTATTAGTATATTTTGATCAAAGGTTTACTTATATAAAGGTGATCACATACTTTTCTCCTCCTCAAAAGGTACAGAATTTTCTCATTATCTATTCAGTTGCTTATTTTCTTGTTTTCAGAAACCTCAATATGTGCTTTTTTTTCTTTTTTTGTGTAGAAATGTGGCCTCCTGTAGGAGAGAAGATACATTCTCTCTTTGGGAATGTATTTGGATTTCAAATTTTAGGATATAGCTAGGTGCAGAAAGATAGATGTTAGAAAGCATACCAGATCCTTGATGAACATTTCATCAAAAACTTCTTCGAGGCTCTGATCTGCTTTCGGATCAGATCTTATTATGTTAAAAAATAAAAGCAACAGTCATTCAGAGGATTACTTATGAGCAAATTATGATTTCTTGTATTAGAAATCAAACTCAATAAGGAGGAGAGAACGCATTTAGACAACTACTTTATTGTCCAGTTGATGTTTTGAAAATGCTGGTTTGATTGTCTGTGTTTGCCGAAGCGCCCATTCTACTTTCAGAACAGGTCATAGAGTGGTTTAATCCATTAGGATGTCACAGATTAAAATGAATTTTATCATCTTATTCCAGAGCATACTGTACATTTATTTTCATCTGATGACTGACCACTATTCTGTTTACCATGACTGATTGACATTTCAACAGGAAA
The DNA here is from genome assembly GCF_009769465.1 of Tauraco erythrolophus. Lineage (NCBI taxonomy): Eukaryota > Metazoa > Chordata > Aves > Musophagiformes > Musophagidae > Tauraco > Tauraco erythrolophus. Next base: position 51,716,441 of record NC_141468.1, read on the forward strand.
TGTTAGACTTCACTGGGGTTATTAGACACAGACTTGAGTTCCATTGCCAAAAATGTAGAGTTGCACAAACACTAGCATGTTTCATGGTTGCTGAAATTTAATTTACACAAATCTTTCATTTACTCTTACTCAACAGGACCCCTCACATTCAAGAATCTGTCATCAAATGAATGTTCAGGAGAAAAGGTTTTCTAAAACTGCGGCTGAAACTTCCAACTCATGATCAAAGTTGGGTGGAAACTGTCATGGTAAAAGAGGGAAAAAAGTCCTGAAACAGAGCTTAAAGTGAAAATCTTAGTGGTTTTCTCAAATCAGGACTGTAAACTGTGCATTTCAGGGCAAAGTAAAAGAACTGCTTTATTAATTTTAAAGTATTTTGTTTTGACTTCAACTTTTAACTTTCAGTATAAACTAAGTTACATGTTTAAAAATGTTGTTTCTCATGAAAAAATGAATTCTTCATTTTCAGAGGTCAAGATATGCTACTCTAAACTTTTCTCAAAAATTATTTTAAAATTTAGAACTGACATAAATTAACCCTTTTCTGCAACAGTATTTTTTTTTTTTTTAAGAAGAATCTTTTTTTTTCTGTGGGTAAATAGTCTGAATCTCTACCTGTAGGAACATCAGATCAAATGCTGGGGTATCCAACAGCTGTCAAAACTGGCCCATGTATTGTGAATCTGAATGACAAGCAAGTAAATTGTAAGCACCTTCTCATTAAAACCTCAAGTCTTTAAGGACAGAGCTATGTAACCAACTAAGGAGAGTACTGATAGTGGGTGTGGTGTGTTTCCAGGTCTGTTATACAAGCACACCTCTCTGGTTATGCCTACGTCATCTTCCTAGAGCAGCCCTGAGTCATTAGTGTTGGATGACTTGATGATTAGTGATTGTCTCTTTCGACAATAAAGAGGACCATGGAAGGTGGATTTACCATTGATCAGGTTTTACATATAAGATTGGAGCTGAGGAAATATGAAGTCTATATTTGGCATTGGAGCAGAAGACGTATTATTTGCATTTTAGGCTGATTCCTGTTCTGAAGGGATTCTAGCATTTTTGTATTTGGTTGCCCTCCATGTAGATATGTGTAAATATAGGTGATCTGCCAACTCAGTCTTGGCTCATCATAAGTCAAAAAAGTGAGATTCATAAGCCTGCACAGACTTTTGTTTATAATATCAATGCCCACTGAACTCTAATCACAGTCACATGAGAAAATCTAATGCTGGTTTTGGCTGATAGAGAGTTAATTTTCTTCCTAGTAGCTAGTATGGTGCTATGTTTTAGATCAGTGCTGGAAACAGCGTTAATAATACAAGGAAGTTTTCGTTTTTACTAAGTAGTGCTTGCGCAGAGTCAAGGCCTTTTCTGCTTCTCAACTCATCCCACCAGCAAGTAGGCTGCGGGTGCACAAGGAGTTGGGAGAGACACAGTTGAGGCAGCTGATCTCAACTGACCAAAGGGATATTCCACGCCATATGAAATCATGCTCAGCATATAAAGCTGGGAGAAGAAGAAGGAAGGCAGGACATTGGGGTGATGGTGTTTGTCTTCCCAAGCAAGCATTCTGCATGACAGAGCCCTGCTTTCCTGGAGTTGGATGAACACTTGCCTGCTGAGGGGAAGCGATGAATGAATTCTTTGTTTTACTTTGCTTGCGTGCACAGTTTTTGCTTTACCTCCTAAACTGTCTTCCTCTCAACTCATGAATTTTCTGGTTTACTCTTCTGATTCTCTCCCCTATCCTGCTGTGGGAGGTGAGTGAGTGGCTGTGTGGTGCTTAGTTGCCAGCTGGGGTTATACCACGAGAAGTCTATAATTGGCATTGGAGGAGGGGAGGTGATAATTATATTTTACGTGGAATCCTGGTCTGGAGAGATTCCAGCATTTTTGTATTATTTGGTTCCTTCCCAGGTACGTATATGTAAATACAGGTGATCTGCCAGCTCAGTCTTGGCTCATCGTAAGTCAAAAGAGTGAGATTCATAAGCCTTCACAGACCTTGGTTTATAATATGAATGCCCACAGAACCCTAGCACAGTCACTTGAGAAAATCTCATAGAAATTTTTCTTCTCCGACAATGATGAATCATGTTAAAGTTAGTTGCCTTGGTTATGAAAGACTTTTACTGCTGCGCTAAATGAATATACTCTTTCTGGCACCAAATTCTAAATGCAGATACATGACATTGACACTGATAAATCCTTATTTTAATAATTGTGAAAAGAATTATTGATAGAAACTAAAATATCACATATGCCAGTGAAAGCAACACTAACAGGACATTTCTAATTATCTAGTGTTGAACTTTAAGCCAGGAAATTAGCTATCTCTCTGAAACTGTTTATGGTATACATGACAGAAGCAATGCATCTCCCATTCTAACCGGAGTCTCAAAAATTTGAGAGCATCGGTGTATTTATAGAACTAATTGACAGGAAATTAATTGCTACCATTAACAACATGACTGACTGAAATGTAGTAGACTGCTTGACAAAAATCATTGTCATTCTTCCTTTTCAAACTAAAACTTCTTTTCTCTTGAGTAGAGCTGGATTCACCATATTTGACCCAATATTAAACAAGTGACAGAAATAAAGCCACATGTACAGTTTAGGCCTTATATTTATTCAAAGCCAATAATGAAAAGTACAATGAAGACATTCTTCTGTCAATTCTAGACTTCTAATAGAAAAAAAAGAAAAAAACCCCACTGTTCTGGAAACTGGCATCTGAAAACACTGGGGTAAGCTGTATTCTGAATATATGACATTCACCAACATTAGCATACATGAAATTATGTGGTGTACGGATGTCTGAAATATATAAAATAATTTTTAAGCATACTTGTAGAGAAAGTACCTGATACAACCAACTCGTAGGTGATATTTTTTTGGCCTTCTCAAAGTAGCTTTTCCTTTCAGAAGGAAAAAGTAACTTATTTAGTAGCATTTCTATTATCTGATGAAGAGTAACAGGATGGTTACGGACACTGATGCACCATGGTTTACAGATGAACTCAAAATGTTCTGCAGTAAGTCACTATCTAAAAATTAGCATCTGAGCATCCAAAAAACAAAACATAACATGCCTGTAGTAAGTCTTTAGAATCTCCTCAGGACATGCTGGATATCACAAAACTAAAGGAAACAATACAATATCGAACTGCAATCCTTTCTGACTGCTATTGGATATTAACGATCTCACTGAACTTTTTGCAGGAGTTGCAATATTGATGCTTGTGTTTCAGCCACTTTACATTATCAAATCTATTTCATTCACCTAATTTTCCAGTGTGGGTTAACTGCCTGTGAAATTATTTTTGTTTTGTATTTTTTTCCCTTAACCATGTTGGAGATAATCTAAGCAGTAAAATAGATACCTCTTCTTTTTTCCAGAAGTAGAGACTTTTTGGTAAGGGTAGTGAGGCTGTGTCCTCAGTACTTGTTTAATGCATACCACAGCCCTGCAGGATCCTCCTTAGAACTGTAAATACACTGGTTTAAAACACTCAGATCTGGTTTTGTATTGCCTTTAACCTACTTTGCTCTAGTGTCTTCCAGAACAGGCAAGATAAATAAATTGAGGAAGCTGCAGCAGACTTTGTGTGGAGCACAAGAGCCTCTAATTTAGAATAAGAACTAGGGTATCCCTGAGCGGTCTTTCAGCTCCTGAAGGCACATTTCAGTCATGTCTCAAAATAGTTGCAAGGCTGGACCCATTGATGCAAAATTGACAAGCTGTAAGCATGGCTATAAAATGTTTACTTTCCAGATCCTATTATCAAGCAAAATGTCCATAATACAGGTAGTTTTAGCTCTGCCTTCCATGTACTCAGCACAGCTGTAGCCCAGGAGAGACAGTAAGCTTTGACACTGTAATCTGGGTGATCAGTCTGGCTATTTTCCATAGACCCTGCTCTGCAGAAACCCTCTCCATTGGGCACAGACAGCTTAGAGCAATTTCCCCCCTTATTCTCCTTTTAACTTTTGTCAGAGTAGATATTAGCATTTTACCCTAGATTTACTACCTCTCAGTCTTGACCTTTCTAACCAAATGGCTTATCTCTTACAGCAAAATAGTGTTCCCCTAAACCTGAAACCAAATGGTGGAACATAGCCCAAGCCCAGCTGATTAGACTCCCTTCTTCCAACAAACAGGCTGGCTTCATCCATACCCTTTACTGACCCTCACATTGTCCCTCTGATCATGCCCCTAAGCTGTTTGGGTCTATGCTATTTGTCTCAGGCTAAGTCTGTTCTAGTAAAAGTGCAAATAATCAAACGACACAGATGGCCCTATTTACTTTTCTTGTGAAGATATAGTCAGTAATTGCACAAGCAGCAGACTCAGTTTACTAGTTAAAAAAGAAATCAGAACAACTCAATGCCCCTCACGCATACCCATGATACTTTACCCATGAAAAAAATCAGCTACTGCAGTCATGTTTGCATTTTGAGCACCACTTTTTTTAGAATTTAGGAGGAACTGCAGTGTTACTATTACTGATACATCAAACAAAGGAGAAACACAAAGGAGCAAAGAATCACTCATGCCCATGGCACACAGATATTGAACCATGCAGAAACTACACATTAAATTATTCCAGTTAACACACTAATGTGAGACAGATAGCAAAGGCCCTCAATTATTTACTCATTTCATAATCCAAATAGCTATTAACATGATTAAAACCAGTTGATTTAAAAGACAACTCTAACTTAAGAAAATTACTTTCTAAAACTAGTTGCCATGTTTATTTTTAACATAATATCCTTGATCCATTTTAGAAAGAAAAGGCTCTAAGTATATTGGTAAACATTTTTTTTTTCTTCCCAGTTTTTTTACTTGTAAATTTAATGGGAAATTCATATTTTAAACTTGAGAAATCACAATTTGCCAGCAGTGTTCTGTCCAGAAAGAATGGCATATAGGTCCCTGATGAATAAGTTCCAAACTAGTGGGGCTCCTAGTGTAATATTGTTTTGATGGTGCCAAATGCATGCATGACACTCCAGTAGAACAGAATAAACTTTCACTGTCAGTACTAATCTTTGCAAATACATGCTGTTAGGAATTTCTCATCAGTTGCTAATGAATGGATAGGAACGTCAAGCTGCTTGTTTTGACTAACACTATTGTTAGTCATAATCTGTTATTCTGGGAGAACATTTAGTGATAACGTCACCTCCTGTTGTCTGCCCAACCTCTGCTCTGTCCTGCAGCATGATGAACATTTTGGTTCTGATCCAATAGCTATAAACACATAGGTACTCACATTGAAGCTAGTTATGATAATTCAAACTTATATTACAAGGAGAAGGACAATGAATTTTCAAGACATTCATTCAGACAGCCTTAGTGCAATGAGAGATTACATGAGACCTTTCAGGACTCCATTCACTAAAATAGTTTTTATGGAAAATGCATAAAAACATATTAAGCTTTCCGGTGCAGAGAATTAGTGAGCTTTATGACTGCATAATTTCTACTTTAGGTCACAGTAAAATTGCCTTGTAATTTACTTCCAGCTGATGAGAAGAAGGAAAGTACTTGTATGTCATTCTCCTGCCCATCCAAATACCATGGTCACCAAGACCTTCATTAAGTCAACTCAATTTTCCCTATTAGTTAAATACACTTGCAATATGACATTATAGACCCTGAAGTAAAACCCTTGTTGAAAACTTACTTGAAGTCTCTAGCTGATTCTGAATGTGTGTGTACATATGATACAAGTATCTCCATAAAACAGGTAGGTTTTCTGCTATCTTTCTCGATATTGTAAATTAAAGGATAAGGTTAGAGGTAAGTATTTCCAAACAAAGAAACAAATCACGCACAATCTTTCCAAGAGTTTATGGTACAGCCTGCCCCTTCACATTGTATCTCATTACAAAATCAAGGAGATAGCATATGTTTGGGGAAATCAGCTGGAGACATTGCTCTTAATCCTTTTTATGATATTGTCTAGCTCAATAAACTTAGCCACTTCACTTTGTCATTCTGTTATTCAGTTCATCTCCTGTCTCATCTGTGCAGCTTTGTCCTGTCAGTCAAATGGAATTCCCCAACTACCAGTCTTTTTCTAGATAGGATAATGCAAGACATATTGCACTCCATTCTAGCATATTAAGAATGTTTATACCTCCTGAACTAGCTCAGTGTCTGTATTTTCCATTGCTCTTCATAATGCGTACATAACTTGATTTCGTCTCCTACAGTTCTGAGCATAGGATGGCACAGAAGGCAAGCTTCCTGGATGAAGCACTCCTGCAAAATGAATAATCTGGGAGAAACAAAGATCCCCCAAATGCAATATATTCAAATATTTCAGTATTACATGGTATTATCTAGTAGATTCAGTATGATCTTCATCCATCCTGCAAACCAATTTTATCTCATATTTCCTCTACATTATTTATTTAGAAGAGATTTCTATGGTGCTCATTGTTAAAGTACTAAACACTTCTAACTTATTTCTATTAGAAATATTTGATTCACTCTAGATCTCATCTTAAGTTCAACCAGAAGATACATCACTTGTATTTTAGTGATTTACAAGTTGTGCAACTTGTAATCACAGATGTCTTTCAATGCTCTTGGTGAGTAGAATATTATCTATAGTAGACAATGACGTACTGAAAGAGGAAGACATCTTGAGAACCATTTTTTGAGATTAAGTATGTTTGATCAAGTTTCACGTACTTCCAGAAGTACGTTATTTCTTCTCATATGACTTTAGTCAAACTATTTATTCTTAACTTCATAGAAAATAAATTAATAGGGCAAAAATGTGTTTAGATATTTCAATAAAATACTAAGTATAGTTCACAGGTTCTCTGATTTATCCTAATAATTTAACCATATATTTATGTCTGTTAATTCATTTAGCAAATTTTGCCTTGTTAATATGGAATAATTTTATCCATATTTGTGGGCTTGTGGACTTGAATTGGCTTCAACGCTTAGGAATGATGTCTGAATTAGCATGTCAAAGAAGCAAAAGCGTAAAAGTAGAAGCAAATTAATTACTTTTAATATTGCACAATGTTTTTCTCTTTACTAGATTAACATTAGTATGGATCTGACGAGTAGATACTGGGTTTTACAGTGTACTGTTACAGCTGCTGTGACATGTATTTGTATTCAGAGCAGTATTATGTGAGTGTTTAACAGTGAGATTCTAAAAACAGTGAGATTTTAATATGACCTTTATTTTAAACATGTGCCAGAGCTATCTAGTGAATGAGGGTGAATTTAAGTTGAAGATTGGGTATGTGTTAACTTCTTTACAGAATTGAGGCTCCTGATTTCCCAGCAAAAAATTATATAAATCCTGACTGCCACAAGAAAATGAATCACATTCATTGTTACACTGAAAAATATCCGTACTCATTTCATAATTCAGTTGGACAGCTAGGTGGTTAGGCCAGTATAAATGTGGCTTTAATTTATGTAATTACATAAACTAAAGTAAAAGGATACATTAATACTCCATAGATTAACATGCTAATTAAAATTTTTAACTGCACCAGTGAAGTTTTCTGACAACTGCAGGAAAAGAAATGCCTTGCAAAGAAAGTGCAGTAGTGTTCTAGACACAGCCAAGTGCCCTAATCACTGGGTTACAGAGTCAGGCATCAGCTTGCTGATTTTTCTCCAAAATAGTGAATCCAGCTGAGCTAATGTACAGAAACAAACGTTTCAGTAAAAGTAATGAAGGATGTCCCAATCTACCTAGTCTCCTTTGAACCGTCCCTCCCTTTTTATCCTGTGCCCGGGTGGCTAGTGCACACTTCCCAAATGGATAAGTTCTAGATTTGAATTTCTACATTTAGTGAAGTGGATGGAACTCAGGTTTAATACTTCCTAAGTGACTGATCTACTCAGATGTGATACTGAAGGTTATAATACTACTCACCTCCTCCTTGAAGCCAGGCCTTTGAATGAAAGGGACTGGGATTGTCCATTTGTGTGCAGAAATAAAATGGGTGAGGTGTGTCTGAATATGCCTACTAAATAAACCAGAGGCCGCTGCGAATTTAGGTGATGCTTTGTTGCAATTCTGTGTGCAGTTGGTCAGCAACAGAATTTAGATGGGAAATGGGTTATCAGACCTCTCAAAACAGAGTGTCTGCCTAGATTTAGACTTCTATATTTGTGTATCCAGAGAATATCGTGATCCAAAAAATGGGTGCCATGAGCATAAAACTCTCAAGCATTTGGTAGCTGTAATGAAGAGCTTTTCAAGATTGCAGTGGGTTTTTTTTTTATGACCTAAAATGTTTTTAGCGCTTACCGAATATTTTTTGAATCTCTGCTTTCTCTGTGTTACAATGAATCTGAAGTGAAGTTTCCCAGCTTCAGAGAGCTGCTGTGAGACTGAGTACATTAGCAAGACCTTTGAGATTCATGGAAGAAGGAATTTTATGAAATAATATTACTATGCAGCTTGACAAAAAAGACTTTCTTCTGCCTATTAAGTAAAAACACTTATAAATCAGTATCCTTCAAAGATATCCAAGTCTTAAGATTTCGTATTGGTCAAAAAAAGGACAACATTTTGATTTGAAAAAAAAAAAAAAGTTAAATACTCCATAAAAAAGACTATTTTCTTTTAATTCTTGTAACTCTTACAAATATTTTCAAAATTTTTTTTTTTTTTAAATCAGACTAAAGTAATTATTCTGAATTAATACAACAATAGATAGTAACTAGAATGTAAGTAAACCATCTCTTACCACATACAGTGTGCTGGATTCTACTAAGAAAAATTTTGTACCTTATTTAAATCATGGGTGTTATTGGCATATGTTTAAAGCATTTGTGATTAAGCAGAAGCTTAAAACTTCACTAATTCTGAAACAAAATTTTTTAAATCAACCTTCCTAATTTTCCTGGACATGATTTCTCAGTTACCGCAGTCATAAGCAATACAATAGAGACATGTTGAAAATATTTAATACAGCCAAAACGTCAAGTACTAATAAGCAAATAGTACAATAGTCAGAAGCAGTCAAACCATGCATTCTAAAGAGGTAGAATCATATAGAATCATAGAATGGTTAGGGCTGGAAGGGACCTTCAAAGGTCATCTAGTCCAACCCCCCTGCAAGGAACAGGGATATCTCCAACTAGATCAGGTTGCTCAGGGCCTTGTCCAACCTGGCCTTGAACGTCTCCAGGGATGGAGCATCCACCACCTCTCTGGGCAACCTGTTCCAGTGTTCTACCACTCTCATAGTAAAAAATTTTTTCCTAATATCCAACCTGAATCTACCTCCCTCTATTTTAAAACCATTACCCCTTGTCCTATCATAACTGGCCCTCCTGAACAGCCTCTCCCCATCTTTCCTGTAGGCCCCCTTGAGGTACTGGAAGACCGCTATAAGGTCACCCCGGAGCCTCCTCTTCTCCAGGCTGAACAGCCCCAACTCTTTCAGCCTGTCCTCATAGGAAAGGTGCTCCAGCCCTCTTATCATCTTCGTGGCCCTCCTCTGGACCCTCTCCCACTGGTCCATGTCCTTCTTATGTTGGGGACTCCAGAACTGGACGCAGTACTCCAAGTGAGGTCTCACGAGGGCAGAGTAGAGGGGGAGAATCACCTCCCTCGACCTGCTGGCCACACTCCTCTTGATGCAGCCCAGGACGCGGTTGGCCTTCTGGGCCGCAAGAGCACATTGCCGGCTCATATTGAGCTTCTCGTCCACCAGTACTCCCAAGTCCTTCTCCTCAGGGCTGCTCTCGATCCAATCACCACCCAGTCTGTATTTATGCCTGGGATTGCCACGACCCAGATGTAGGACCTTGCATTTGGCCTGGTTAAACTTCATGAGGTTGGTACGGGCCCACCTCTCCAGCCTGTCAAGGTCCCTCTGGATGGCATCCCTCCCTTCCAGCGTGTCGACGGCACCACACAGCTTGGTGTCATCGGCGAACTTGCTGAGGGTGCACTCCATGCCACTGTCCACGTCACCGACAAAGATGTTGAAGAGGGCCGGGCCCAACACGGACCCCTGAGGGACGCCACTTGTGACCGGTCTCCACTTGGACATTGAGCCGTTGACCACTACTCTCTGAGTGCGGCCATTGAGCCAATTCCTTATCCACCGAGTGGTCCATCCATCAAACCCATGCCTCTCTAGTTTAGAGAGAAGAATGTCGTGCGGGACAGTGTCAAAAGCTTTGCACAAGTCCAGGTAGATGACATCCATTGGTCGACCCTTGTCCACCGATGCTGTCACCCCATCGTAAAAGGCCATCAAGTTGGTCAGGCACGATCTGCCTTTGGTGAAGCCATGTTGGCTGTCACCCACCACCTCCTTGCTTTCCATGTGCCTTAGCATGGTTCCCAGGAGAATCTGCTCCATGACCTTGCCAGGCACAGAGGTGAGGCTGACCGGCCTGTAGTTGCCCGGGTCCTCCTTGTTCCCCTTTTTAAAAATGGGGGTTATGTTCCCTCTCTTCCAGTCATCGGGGACCTCGCCAGACCGCCACGACTTCTCGAATACAATAGCCAGTGGCTTGGCAACTTCATCTGCCAGTTCCTTCAGGACCCGCGGATGGATCTCATCAGGTCCCATGGACTTGTGCACCTTCAAGTTCCTCAGATGTTCTCGAACCTGGTCTTCAAGTACAGTGGGCGGTGGTTCATCCTCACAGTCCCTGCTAGTTCTTTCCACAGCTTGGGTGGTAAGACAAGAGGCTTTACCATTGAAGACTGAGGCAAAAAATTCATTGAGTACCTCAGCCTTCTCTATGTCCCGGGTGACCAGAGCACCAGTATCCTTCCGGAGGGGGCCTACATTCTCTTTGGACTTCCTTTTGTCCCCTACATACCTATAGAAGCATTTCTTGTTGCTTTTTATATCCCTTGCCAAATTCAATTCCTTCAGGGCTTTAGCCTTCCTCACTTGATCCCTGGTCACTCTTACAGCTTCTCTGTATTCCTCCCAGGCTATCTGTCTCCGCTTAGACCCTCTGTAGGCTAACCTCTTCATTTTCAGTTGGTCCAGGAGCTCCTTGCTCATCCACGCCGGCCTCCTGGTCTTTTTGCCCAACTTGTTCTTCGTCGGGATGCACCTCTGCTGAGCTTGGAGAAGGTGCTCCTTGAATGTGGACCAACTTTCCTGGGCCCCTCGTCCCTCCAGGGCCACCTCCCACGGCACTTTGCCCATCAGGTGCTTCAAGAGGCCGAAGTCCGCCTTCTTGAAGTCTAGGGTACAGAGCTTGCTGAATGGTTTCCTTGCTGCCCCATGGATCTTGAACTCCACTGTGTCGTGGTCACTGCAGCCAAGGCTATCCTTAAGTTTCACATCGCCCACCAGTCCCTCCCTGTTGGTGAGCACAAGGTCAAGCATGGCACCCCTCCTTGTCGGCTCCTCTATCATCTGCAGGAGGAAGTTGTCATCCACGCATTCCAGGAACCTCCTGGACTGCCCGTGCCCTGCCGTATTGTCTCTCCAACAGATGTCAGGGTGGTTGAAGTCCCCCATGAGGACCAGGGCTTGTGACCGCGAGGCTGCTCCTATCTGGCTATAAAGCGCCTCATCTGCTCTGTCCTCCTGGCCAGGTGGCCTGTAACAGACTCCTACCGTAACATCCCCTATCCGTCCCCGTCCTCTAATCTTGACCCATAAACTCTCTGTCAGCTCCTCCTCCGACCCCAGGTGAAGCTCCACGCACTCCAGCCGGTTGCTGACGTAGAGAGCAACACCCCCTCCTCGTCTCCCCTTCCTGTCCTTTCTAAAAAGCTTATACCCCTCCATGTTGACACTCCAGTCATAGGAGTCGTCCCACCACGTCTCCGTGATGCCAATAAGGTCGTAGCCCTGCTCATGTAATTTATGAAAGTATTGTCAAGGTATACCCTTTGTATTATTAATAGCAAGCTACCATGTATGTCCTGGATACTCAAAAGCTGCCATTACAATTCATAGATAATAAGTCATTCCATTGATGACTTAATGTTCACAAGCCATGACAATTCATGGTTTTGAATGATGTAGGCACATTTAGAAACATTTTTATTTTAATTGTTAATAAGTAACTAGAAAGTTTTATCTTCTTGATATCCTTATTATCCATTTTTTCTAGTGTTTGAATTTTTGGCATGCTGTAAGTTTTATTCATTTTTGCAATTAATTTTATGAAATTATATGTCTCTTGTTTTTTAGTCTGCTCAGTGCAGATTTTGTACTGAACTTCAGGCTGGAAATACAGCTAAAAAATACTCCCCTGCTGCCAGAATTCATTAATTCCATGTCTTAACCTTCTATTTCCCACCCACCCAAATGCAAAAGTCCTTAGTCTGAAGGAGCAGCTACCATTTGCATTTGTTCCTTCAGGATAGCTGTACTAAGGTAATTGTCTTGATAAGTTCTTCCTATTTTTATTTTCTAAGTATTTTTTCATTTATAGCCTATTGTCTTAACTTTGGTTTCCTAACCTGTTTTCACTGTTTGTAAGTGTAGGTATGTAAGTGCCACTATCTAACAATTTTTGAATCAGATGATTAATTCCAATTTAATTTGATATAAAGGAAAAGAGTCTCAGAGATATTAAGTTCCTAACAGTTCTGCAAAACTGACCAAGTAGCTTAAGGAAAAAAACCCTACCTGATTGATATTCTTACAGTGGGAAAGACAGGAGGAGTGTCAGTCTTTACTTATTCTATCTCGCAATACACACCCAGCCATCAAAACATGTGCTTTGACTAGTTAAACAGCACAGCCCTAGCCCACAGCCAGCTATGATATCCACTATCTTCTATCCAGTCAACAGGATTGATCATAATTAATTGAAGCGAGAACACTGCAGAGGACATGGATGGAGCTACAGGCAAGATTTGGCTCTGGGTATAGAGAAAGCTATTAAAGATAGCAAAATGGACCTCATCTAGCTTCTTAGTTTCCCTATGTTGATACTGTAGAAATGAAAGACAAATGCTGTTGAGAAAGGGGGACCAATTTAAGGAGTGACAGCCTTTCCTTTGACTGTACCAAGAGTAAAAAATGTATCTAGGACTGTCCTCCTCCTCTTGTGTTGCAGCTCCACAACTTTCCTTCTCTTCTTTCCTTCCCATTGTTGGAGTGTGCCAAGAACCCATCCAAACAACAGCGAAATCCATCATGGACTACTCTGCTGGAAAGCTTTGGGCTAACTCAGCTGCGGAATATGGCATTGTGAAGGAGTGAGAAAGAAGGAAAGGATTTAAATGTACTAAAAATGTTAGGAGGCATGAGTAGAACCTTAAAAATTACATATTCAGGGTGCTAGGGAGTGGTTATCTTTGCACCCCAATAGAAATCTTCAGGAATAAATCAGAGACACAACTTTTTACCGTTAAAGGAGAGTAGCAGGAAAGACGTTCATATTGCTCTTGTTTTAATGGCCACCATGAAATCTTTATAGCCTCCATTCCCAGATGGCAGGGGACTATTATTTTTAATGTTCTGTGCAGGATAAAAACTTTAAAATTTTAGCCCACTAAAGCTATATTAAGATTTATTATAGGAAAGTCATTTAACTCATTTTGAAACTGTCCCAGAGGTTTAGATTAATATCCATTTCATTACTTACTACCCTTTTTAAACTAGGGTCTAATATATTTGTCTTGATTTCAGCAACAAAGTGAGGTTGAGACTTTGTCATTACTCATTTTTCCATGTCTGTTCCTGCTGAGGCTTACCTGAGCATGAATGAGTTTTCTTGGTTTTACCATCACTTTCCATTACTTTTGCTATCGTATACCACATCTGTAGCTTTGTAATAAAGTGTATTTCTTCTGTGTATTGCTATTCTTGACATCTTTACCTGAGCAATCTGAAGGCTTGACTTGTTGACCAAATGAAAATTAATAAAACCATGCCAATGATTCCCATGTGTAGGGATTCTGTACATTCTAGAAGGTTACTTGTCAGTCTCAAAAGTATAAACCTCGGTATAATGCAAGACATTATGAATCAGATAGTTCTTTCTGTTTTCTTTAATTGAACAATCCATGTATAATAAAATCATTGAATAGTTTAAATTGGAAAGGATTGCAGATTATCTAGACGAACCTCCTGCTCAAAACAGGTTTAGCTTCAAAGTTTGAGAAAGTTTCTTGGGACCTAGTTCATTCAAGTTTTGAATTTCTCCAGAGACAACCTTTCTGGGAAACCTGTTCCTGCACCCTATTTGTGATTTTTCTTTTTGTATATGTCCAGCTGGAAATTCCTATGCAGCAGCTTATGATCATCACCTCCTGTTCTTTTACAGTGCCTATTAGAGAAGAGTCTGTCTGCCCTATAACAACCTACTAAGCTGTTGAAGACAGAAATTAAATTCCCCCTTCTTCTGGAAAAATATCTCCTCAAGATTTCTCCAGGCTAACAAATCCAACTCTTTCAGTCCTTTCCACATACATCATCTGCTTCCATCTCCTAACCATATCTGTGGCCTTCCAACAAACTCATTTAAGTTTATAACTGTCATTCTTGTACCAGGGGGCCACAATAGTACATGGTACCTCACATGCAGCCTCATGAGTGCCAAAGAGTGGGAAAGAATCACTTACCTTAGCTGGCTATATTCTTGCTAATGCAACCCAATTCACGTTTTTCATAAATTGTTTCAAAGGGGTATTCTTGACTCATGTTCATTGTTTTGTTTACCAAGAAAACGTGATTGATGGTAATATTTGGAGAGTGAAAAAAATTGTAGAGTAGTTATTATTATATTCAATTATATTATAATTGAAACAGGTTAAACTTTCACTTTCATGCTGTCACCATGATCAGAGTTATATGACAGAGTAAGTTCATTTTACTATAGGCATTAGAAATGCAATGTCAAAATTAAAGGACTAAAATGTGAATCATACTTCTAGGAGAACTGGAATATGGGCTGATCCTACTAAAGATTCAAAATTCATGGTAGCTAAACATTTGAGCTCTCAGTGTGTTCCTTCAGATAAGAAGAGTAACATGAGGTTCAGATTCATATTCTAGGTGGTCAAGCTTTTAAAAGGTAGTATTTTTCCTGTAAATAGCAACAGTGAAAGCTATTATCCTGCTTACGTGACAGAAAAATTATAAAAGCTGGAAGTGGCCAGAAAAGAACTGCAACAATGCTGAATTTTGCTTTCAGTAAGAGTCATTACTTTATCCAAGGTGAGGTGAAGAAGTGACAAGTTCATGACTTACAGGTATTTATAGAAAGAAGATACCATTGAAAGCAGAAAGAAAAAAAAAATAGAATTGCTCTGGGTCTGAAAAGTGAAGCTGAAGCTGAACAAACTGAAACTAAAAATCCAGTGCACCATTTTGGCACTATGTGTGAAAGTTAACTGGGAATATGGTAAGATAATCTGTAATAGAAATCTAAAAATCAAAAGCTGCTCTCCTTCAAAGGACAAATTGTTATTGTGAATCAAGTTATGAATTTGACACAAATAGCTCGGTGAAATTCTGCAAATCTTAGACAAGATGTCTGAATAGAAGAAATTCAGCTCACTGTGCAGATTTGAGAGCCTCATTTTTTCTACTTGTAGCCCCCTCAGAATATTTTGTTAGCATAACCTTCCGCATTGCCTTATCTAAAATAAGCTGTTTAGATAATATGTATTTAAACCACAGAACTATGAATTATTCAGTCCATGTTCAAAGAGGTGTGTCTATTTTGGTAGTTTTCCTGGCTTAGTACATTTTTATGCATAATATTTCACCCACTTGTAATCTTACTTACACCTTTATTTCATTAGAATTCAGAGCTGACTCTTTCTTTGTACTAGCTGAGTACAAACATCCCGATGATGAAGATGTGCAAGAGTAAGTTCTACTTTTTCGTTTAAAGTAAACTTTATGCTAAACAATGTCTCTGTCATCTCAGCCAAAGGGATTTTTCAGCCAATTATTAAAAATAGACACTAAGAGAAAATTATTTGGCGGATTAATGGAAAACAAGTAACAGTCAATGGAGAAGAAGAAAAAGTGCAATCACATATATGTTTAATCTTCCTTTTTTCCTTTTTTTTTTTCTTCCTTGACATTGGTAAAATTGTGGTTATTTTTATATGAGCAGATGTAGCTAAATGCTTGTTGCACTTTTATAACTGTGTGTATGTATGTGAAAGATTCTACACTTCACTGTTACCCATTCAAGAGTCCTTAAGGCTATATCAAAGGGAAAAACTCAAACATTTGTGTTTGAGTATTGATAGGAGGTCAATGCATTACAGTATCATTAATTTACTTTTACTGTATTGCTTTGCTTTTAGAATTATTCACTAGCAATACATGGAGTTGTATAATGCTGAGAGATGAGATCCTTGATGGACCAATGCATTTTGTGAGTGTACAACAAAACAGAGGAATATTTTTCTCCCTGTCTGTGGCTGATTGGTGATATGCCAGATAGATTTTGAGTTATTTTTGGATCCAATGTTTTAAAAGATACTATTCATAACTTGATTTAAATCAAATCAGAGCTGTCTTTGAAGATATCAGAAGACATCTTCAGATAGAATAAGAGAATATAATATTTTTTTTCACACTATTTAAAGCCTTGAAGTATCTTTACCTTATCTCATTTTACTGCTCTATTGAAATCAGTCTCAATCAATGTTAAGCATTGTTTGAATGAGGGGAAAATGAACTGGCGGGTCCTGCCTTAAAGGTGTGATAATAATACTGGTTATGAGACTGTCAGAAATACAAAAGCTCAGAAAGACAGAAGCTGTTGTAGATACCAATGAAGGTCAGCTATGGAGCATTGGTAGCATTGGCTTAAAGGAATATATTTTGTGATTTGACAAAATGCTGCACATCTGCTGTTTGAATTTGGCCTTTTGGCATGTTCCTTTAACAAATAGCACAGAATCATAAAACAATAGAATGGTTTGGGTTGGAAGGGACCTCAAAGATCACCTAGTTCCAACGCCCCTGCCATGAGCAGGGACATCTTCCACTATACCAGTGGAAGTCAAAGCTTCAAGCACCCTGGCCTTGAACACTTCCAGGGATGGGGCATCCACAACTTCTCTGGACAATCTGGTCCAGTGCCTCACCACCCTCAGAGTAAAGAATTTCTTCCTTATATCTAATTGAAATTTACCTTCTTTCAGTTTAAAGCCATTACCCCTTCTCCTATCACTACATGCTCTTGCAAAAAGTCATACTCCAGCTTTCCTGTAGGCCCCCTTTAAGTACTAGAAGGCTGCTATAAGGAGTCCCCGGAGCCTTCTCCAGGCTAAACAGCCCAGCTTTCTCAGTCTGTCTCCATTGGAGAGGTGCTCCACCCCTCGGATCATCTTCATGGCCCTCCTCTGAACTCACCCCAACAACTCCATGTCCTTCTTGTGTTGGGGACTCCAAAGCTGAATGCAGTATTCCAGGTGGGGTCTCATGAGAGCAGAATAGAGAGGCAGAATCACCTCCCTCGACCTTCTGGCCATGTTTCTTTGGATGCAGCCCAAGATACAGTTGGCTTTCTGGGCTGCAAGCACACATTGCTGACTCATGTTGAGCTTCTTATGAACCAACACCCCCAAGTTGTCCTCCTCAGGATGACTCTCAATCCATTCTCTGCTCAGCCTCTATTTGTGCTTGGGATTGCCTAGACTCATGTGCAGGACCTTGCACTTGGCCTTGTTGAACTTCATGAGGTTCGCACAGGCCCACCTCTGCAGCCTGTCAAGGTCCCTCCGGATGGCATTTCTTCCCTCCAGCGTGTTGTCCACAGCACACTATTTTCTATTCTATTTCTGAATTGCTAGTAAATATCCTTTATTAGCAATTGAAGTAAATAAAATTCAGGATTTTTGCAGCACATTAAGATTTACTTTATTCAAATGACTGCTTTGCATCTTTTAATTTAATTCACTATCCTTAGTTCATATCTAGTTCATCTATTTGATCTTTTAAATCAAGTATCAGAATATATGATTAACAGAAGTCAATCCTTGACCTCCTATACACATCTTCTAAAATGAAAGTCTAAGCCTCTATATTACCTTTAAACTTTTATGAAGCCACCTAACTTATTTCAGGATTGAAATGATAGAGCTTAATAGATTCAAAACTAATTATAAAGTCATTCTGAGGCAGAATAGAGACAACCAAACCAGATGGAATCCATTACCAATCATACTCTTGAGACTCTCTGGCATTATTAAAATGAATAATATTTCCATGTAGCAATGTCTGTTTTAAACAGTTTGTGTCTGGGTACCAACACTAGAGCTACTTCTATAAGCTTTACGTAGAGGTCACCTCTACTCATTGCAGCAATAGGTCCTGTCATACTTGACTCTTTTTTCTTAATTGAATGGACAAGTTCAAAAGGAATTCAAAGTTTTTAGGATGCTTAAAGAGGGACATAATGAAAAAAAATAGTATTGGAGATATTAAAATAAAAACAAATATAAAAAGCATGTTAACAGCTGATGACAAAGACAGTGTTACTTTAGATGAACTGAGAAACAAATTGTTTTCCATTTGGAAGCCCCAAGGAAAACTCTGGAATAAAATACTATTTCTTGTTAACACCCCCATTCCACCCTTTCATCTTAAGCAAGAGAAAAAGTGGGAAAGCAGGGAAGTAAATGCCACTTACAGATTTTGAGCTTCTGGTAAACTTTCAAAATTCATTTGGGCAGACTAAAAGGTGTATCTCCATTTCGTATTCAGATAGATGTGTCCTTAAGCCATCTATCTGCACTCCAAACTAGCCCACAGATATTACCATGTTGTGAGTACAACTTAATATATCTTGCCTCCCACAATGATTAGTTAGTTGAATTCTACCCTAACCACTGTTGTACCACTTCCAGTGCAGAGCTGGCTTGAGTCCAGAGGTCCTAGAGCTCATGGAGAGGGGCTGTTTATCTGCGAAACTCTGTGTTGAAGTAATAGCACAAGACCAGATCTAGATCTCTGTGCAAAAAGGAAATTTCATCAATATGAAATAACTTCTATAATTTTGAAAAATTATCAACATCAGATATGAAACTAGGCATAAAATTACAAGTCTAATAATCCCCGTTGGAAACATAGCTCTAATGTTTACAGGACAATTGATTATTTACATTTATTGTTTTAAGTTTCACAGCTGAAGGGCAGGCTCATGGGGATGGAGATGTGGAAAATGACATTTATAAATGAAGATAATAATGTCTTAAATTTCCTGTCTCAACGTTGTGTTATTCCCTATTGTACATCATTCACTCTCCATCTTACACAAACATGCAAACATAACATGGGTTTTAGCAAGCTGGGTTATGAAACTGTGAGTTTCACACAATTGTTCTCATTCATTAAAAATCATGAATGAACGTGGAAATTGGTGGCTTTAACTCCTCTGCATTACCGTCAATATTGCTACAATATGTATTTGGGGATTTAAAATTAAAAAAAACCCAACAAGTTCTATGTGCAGATGGCCTTGTTTAAGTTTAGGGACACATAGTAAGATACTACCTTTAAATAATTCCTGTCTCAATGTACATATTTGCTCAAATTTAAAGCAGATATCAATGTAAAAAAAAACCCACAGTCAATATTATCTTCTACTTATCAAACATAGTTTGGATAATGTGTTCTTCAAGCAAGTCTCCTGGTTCCTGCTGTCATTTTCTTGGAGAAAGTCAGAAGAAACTTGAGTTGCACATTTTGATATATAGTTGATTTGATGCAAAACTCATACTATGCATGCCAGTTATGCTTTCCAAATTAGATCATTAGTTAAATAAATTGAGAAGTATTTTATCAAATATTGTAAAATAACATAATAAATTTGTAGTGATTATCTGTTAAAAAATCATTGGTAAAAGTATATAAATGACACTAGGAGCTGATCTCATTAAGGCAGAGAGTTGGAGGGTAGAACTTTTTCTTGAAGAGTAGGAACAACGGACTCAAGGCTCCTGAGACTCATATAGGATTCAATGGTGAAGTCTTTGTTTCTGAGTAAGTCTTCTCACCATGTGGGTCTAATATAGAAAAATCTACCTCCTCCTCTGGTGTGTAGCACCTGCCCTCAGGGAAGGATTCAGAGTTCTGAACTAGTGGGTGGAGATGCTCACTGCAATGTCCTACATTGAATATTTAAAGCCTATGTCTGATATTTCTGCAAGATGACTGAAGAAATACTCTCTCCAGTTGAGTTGTGCAATGGCTTCTAGCCTTTGTGTGGGAAGAAAACGTGCTTCATCTGTTAGTCCTAATCCAAGGTGCGTCTTTTAACCTGGCTGATACCCACTCCTTTGGGATCACTTCAGCGCAAAAAAAAACCTCACCTGAAATAGAGGGAAAACATCTCCCACTCTAAAATTGAAGGGGAAAATTTTATAACAGGGTAGTTTTGTTTTTTTTTTTTTTCAAATTACATCTAGGAAAGTATGTTATAACTGCCCCTAGAAAGACTACAACAGCACCTAGATCGAGTTGTAAAGGTTCATGTTATCACTTCTCCAATGTCTTGGCCCTTCATTCATCTAAGCTGGGGACCGGCCAGAGTGTAATACTGCCCAGGAATCTCATACTCCTGGGTTTCCATTTATTCTAAAGTAAGTACTACAGATGAGATGAATCATCAGCTCAAGATGCTTCTGTCCTTGGTGATCATAGCAGGAATTTGGATGACTAGCTCAGACTAGAAGCCTAACTCTTACTTAGTAAATTTAGGCAAGATGAAGCCCAACTCGATTGTACTGAGAAATACCTAGAAATTTCTTATGGATCTAACAGCCATTGGATGCAATAACACAGAGAGTGAGGAAAAAACATTTTAGCAATGAGTAAGAACCAAACTATGTTCCATAAATCCTAAAATTATTCTTAAAAATAAGAATGTTTTCTGTGTTTCAGCAAGACAAAAATAGTTATTTCTCTGAAATGGCATGAAAAACAGCTGATTTCTCTAGTTGCATATTATTGAATTTCTCATTTATGAACTTTAAAATGAATATATGCAATAAAGCAAACCAACTGAGCAGAGTTTAACAGGAAACATATGACAAGCAGACCTCTTGCCCTTCTTATCAAGCAGATGGAAGACAGGTAGCACTAAAAAAATACTAATAGGCCAATCAAAGAGTTTAATGTGGCAAAAGTTCCTGCACTTGCAGCACTAATGTGTTTATTGGCAGAGATGCAAATATGCATGTAGCCTACTTTCTTTTTCCCAGAGCACAACTGAATTAACGCTGTCATGTTGCTCAGGGTAACAGACTCCCACCTAAGAGTCCTCCCACGCCACAAGATCAAGAGGACCCTGGAAGCTACAGCAGAAATAAATTAGAATGTGCACAAAGTTGTTGAGGCTGATAAAGAAAACACATTTGCCCTTCATGTATTTTTAAAGAGGTTCTTTTTCATTATGACTTGTAAATGGCTCCACTGTGAATGGCACAGACAAAATTAAAATAAGCTTTTTTTCCCCAGCTTTTAGAAGTTTGCATGGCTTCTGTCCTGAGAATGCTCATATTTAAGGACCATAGATTAAGCTAATCCACTTCCCCGCTTTGAGTCAAGGTCAAGTATAACTGGGCAGCTCCTGACAGATGTTTGTCTGGTATGTCAATCATAAAAACACTCAGCACAGAGATTCAACAGCTTCATAAACTAGCCTGTTACCCTGTTTGTCAATCCTTACAAACAGCAGCTTTTAGTAATATCTCATTTTATTAACTGTTGAAGCAAATTTTAATGAAACGGATCTTTTCTAGCTCAGTGCCCTACTACTGGTGAATGTTACTCATTCCTGTCCTCTTTGTTATAATATTTCGTATATTTGAAACTTTTCATGTTCCTCCCTCTGATTTCCTTCCTGAAACTCTTATCCTACCTTTTCCTCTCCAGCCTTAACAACCCCAGTTCTCTTGGGCTATACAGATTATTTCCAAACTTCTTTTCTCACTAACCTTCTCTGAGTTTCTCCTAATTCATTTAAAAATGTTTGAAACTGATCTTTGTATACTAGTAAGACCTTGGAATAGAATAATTACTGTCTTAACTATAATGCACCTCACAATGACATCTATCTTTAACGCTAAAACAACTAAATTGAAACATATTTCCAGACTTCATGTTTCACCACTTTAAGCTCTACTTCTGTAGCATTATGCTTAGATAGTTAATTTGCAATTTCTAGTTATGCATTTGATTTTCATTCCTAAATGTGGTATCTTGACTTGATACTATGAAAAATCATGGTATCACTATTTCTCCAGGTTACCCACATCATTTTGAATTCAAATCTGATCCTTCAAAGTGTTTTGAACTTTTCCCAGGTCAATATCACACAGAGATTTTATAAGCATGTACTACTCTATTTCGTCCTAATATCCCACCAGGTATGTCCTTCTGATTCGACAGCAAACCCTTGCCCATTGAGGACATAGATTTTCAGCCATTTGTTCACTGAATTAATAACACTTTCATCTTTTCTGTCTTTCCCTGACTTCTTCACTGCAGCACTGGATAGAACCATGTCCAGAGGGATGTTGGGATCAAGATGTTGCAACCACCCCTCTTGTATTCACAGACCAGTAACCCCATCAAAGGATTGACTGATATGACATTATCTGCTCTCAACAAATTCATGTTGGTGGGTTGTTATTACCTCTTATATGTATAAACGCGTTTCTGTATTGTTTCGAGTACCAAAGTTAAATGAACTTTTCTGTAAATCCATCACTCTTGTCTTTCTCCATCACAAGTAAGTTTTATCTAACCTGAGCAAATATATTATCTTTCCATCAGAGAGATGTACAGATGTACGGATGTACTATGTTCCAGATGTAACAGATGCACTGGTATTAACAGTAATAACAGCATCAGGTCACAAAAGACCTTTTTTTTTTTGAAGTGCCAAAGCAGAAAAAAACATTGATAACATTTTCTGTCTCATTAATTACATGTTCAGTCAGTTAAATAAATATTGGTGGTTTTTTTTTTTTTAGAAAAAAAGCATTTATTAAAACATTTTAAAATATCATTTATATCCCTTACTAACTGAAACTCTTTCTGCATGTCATTCTTTTAGAATTTTTCTCACACTTATGCTGTTTTGTGTATTCATTCATTTTCTGTGGTTCTCTTTTTTTGATTTTCAGGTCATGAGGTAGCTATGGTACCTCAACACCTTGAAGAATACATGAGAAAATTGCTATATTAAGCAGTTTGTTTGTTTATTTATTTATTTATTTTAATTTTTGTTTTTAAAGTTATCCATAAAAGTGTGAAAGTAATCCTTCATTCCAACACCTGAGTACAAAGACAGTGGGAGGACGTCTCCTTAATTTAAAAAAAGGCAGAAAAATGCAGTAATTTAATTACGTGAATAATTTATTTTGATGAAATATAAAAGCAAATTTTGTTTTTAAGTCATAAATTAGTGGAATAAATCTTCAAATTATTTAATTTCTGTATTTCTGCAAGTTAAAAAAACAAACAAACAAACCCAAACCAAAAAACTCTACAATGTTTTAAGAAAGGTTAATAACTTCTTGAGGAGTTCCTTAAAGTTTATGAACATCCTCTGTGAAAAGCGTGAATGCGTAGAGAGGAAAATTGGGCTATTAAATATATATTTTATACAAAATAAAATTATTTATATGTCCATTATCTCAACTGGAAGACTGAATTTAGCTATCCAGACAAACACATCTAAATTTTTTTTTCTTTTTTGCAACTTTTTTTTTTTGTTGTTCTGGAAGAATGTCCGATTTGAGGTTGACAGGTCTTAAGACCTTTTTGGTACTATAAAATGGAAAGTAGCAAAGACACTTGAACTTCCTGTAGCAAGCATAGATCTAAAAGGGAGACAATAAGAGTAGACAGGAATGTCTTGAAGAAATAGATATCTTCATATTAATGCTAGTGGCCCCTGAGCCAGAACAAAAATGGAAATTACTTAGATAAAGTCCATGCGGTAGAAATGCCTCTGTGTTATTACCATCAGTTGAAAATACCTGTCCTTCCCTTCTCTGGTTTGAAGACAATATTTTTGTTATTGATGTGACAAACCAACAGACTTGCAACCTGTCAAGAGACCCTCAAATATGATGAGTTCTCAGGTTCCAGATAATGAGAGCTACACACATTAGCCACAAAAAATGGAGAAAAGAAGTTAGAACTGCTCAGTGCATGAAATTGAGATTTCTAAACTAGTGTGAGATGAATCACTCTCTAGACTCCATTTACACTAGCGACTAGATCTCCACTGGCTGAAAGGAGATATTAGGCATGTGGTTTATATATAGAAATCTGCGGAGAAGGGATTTGGAGAAGTACTGAGACGACTCAATATGAGTTAGCTGCAGGAAGTCTCGTTTATTGCGCAGTTTCTTATTGCTTATATACGACAGTATTTGCCAATACTCCTGAGTACCACACCTTTTCTACACCATTATTGGATGATACATACGCTTGTCATATTTAACAGCTTATTTCAAACAGGTACCCCCTAGCGAAGCTCTGCTCTAAGCAAACACTACTCCCTTATCATACTGCATAGTTTTCTTATCCTTAACTTCAAGGGCATTCTGCACTTGAGGCCTAACTAGACTTTAGAGCTCCAGTCTTTATTTACACAGGATTGTCTCGTGCAGTCTCTTCAAGGATCTGCACTCCGACAAATCCCCCTTCTTTTCTTGCACGAAGAAACCCTGTGCACGAGACTGTCAACCCCCTCAGTTTACAGCTGTTGTCTTGTACAGCCTTGCAAAGCAGTTTCTAGCATACTACTTCCCTTTCTGAGGGCTTTACTATTTCCGTTATATCCAAGAGTCCACTGAGCAGGAGGGTGTCAGGTCGGCAGGGTCATCGCAGAGGAAGAGAGGCAGGCACGGCACCTTCAGGCGTCCCCTGTTTATCCACACAGTGTGCTCTGCTGCCTTCTTCCACTCCGCTCTGAGCCATCCTTTTACACCCTCAGCAGAGTCTATGACAAAGGGATTGACACGGCGTTGCCGCAACGCGTGGCCAGTGCGTGCAACAAGGCCGCCAGGTATGTGCTCTGCTGGCCACGAGCGACTTTTAAGTTGTAACATATTTCTCCTAGCTTCCTTTTTCAAAGTTACGTGCTCACAACTAAGTCTAGTTTGTAATTCTTCTGTCATTAATTCGGTACCAGTTAATTCTTCTCTTTCCAGTAGCTCACTTCTGATTGGAAAAAACACACAAAGCATATATACAAGCAATATATACAAACAACTTTCACACACGTAATATACTAAATCATAAGAAACATAAAGACAGTTTACATATCAATATACAATCCTCTACCACAATTCTCCCCGAATGCTCTCCAAGCCATTGCAATTGTTTGTGGATGGACTCACTATGGTCACTTAGATTAAAACAACACATGTTTGTGTAGCGTGGTTGTTGCTGGCACAACCTACAAATTTTATCCTAATAAATTTAACTCTTGTGGGGAAATATATGGAAGACTGCCCCTTTTTTTTTTTTTTAGCATTTGTTTTAATGTTAAATGAATTCATTCAATAACAGCTTGTCCCGTAGGTGAAATGAGGGATACCGGTAATGTGATTCACTCCCCAATCCTGTAAAAAGGCACCATACTGGATCACTGTCTGTCCCAATTTTCTTTGGTACTCCCATGGTTTTCTTCAGTGTGAGCAGTAGCAACAACAACGACAGAAAACATATCAACAGTTACATGCACATATTTAGATCGATTAAATGATTGAATATAAGTAATATCAGTTTGCCATAATTCATTGGCACATAAACCTGTTGGATTTACTCCTGCTGGAGTATTTGAAGGCACAATACGTTGATGGTCAGGGCAGGCACGTACAATCTGCTGAGCTTGATCTGCTGTCTGACCTGACAGAGAGCATCATCTACCACCAACTGACAAACTGTAGGATTATTCATCATTCCTCGAAGCAGTACAATCCAATGATATTGTTGCGTGGGTCGTTCATTGTTAAGCACTGGAACTGAAAAGGCAAATCTAGGACAATCGTTAGGGTGTAAATAAATAAAAAGGTAAAAAGGTGAAATAACCCAATCTTTTAAATCAATCACCATCAAATGCTAACATTCTGGAATCATAGTAGGATTTGGTACACCCAGTTGTAATGCACCCATTGGTGAAATGATTGCATTAATAGCTCTTAAATCTTTTAACATAAATCTCCATTTTCCTGATTTCTTTGGAATAACAAATATCGGAGTATTCTATGGGCTAATGGAGAGAATTTTATGTCCTAATTTGAGCTGTTCGTCGACTAATTTTTGAGCTCACTCCAGTCGCTCACCTTTAATGGCCACTGATCGACCCAGACCAGCTTACCAGCTTGAGTCAGGGCTGGACATCAGTGACGTGTGCTAAAAATTTGAGGTTAGCCTCACATTCCAGTGATTCAACAAATCCCGACCTCATAATGTACATGGGACATCAAAAACATATGGTTTCAAAACAGCTTGTTTGTTACCTGGGCCTACTACTAACAAGGTCTGTGCACTCCGCTGTGGGATCTGTGTTCCACCTACTCCGACCACAGCTGCCAGGGCTTGTATCAGAGGCCGAGAGGGCGGCCAGTCAGGATTTTTCACTATAGATACATCAGCCCCTGTGTCACTAGGCCAGAAAAAGCCTTCCCATTAATGATTACTGTTAAAGGAGGCTGTGCAGCTGGTGACTGTCTGTGTCCAAAATTCTTTGTGATAGCAGAGTGACCTTTATTATTGTTATATAGGCAGCTTTTATAGATTATTACTCTAGGCCACGATGTGTCCACGCGGCCCTCACCCAACTGTGATTGGGTACAAACAATAGTGCACGCACCTATTTTAACTTTACTATTGGCTATGCCTAAAAAGGAGCTATTTTTTACTTGCTAAACTAAACATCATTTTCTCATACACTCTATATCAACTTCCCAAACTCCCATGTCAGCTTCTCACACTCCCTGCACCAGCTGTTCACACTCCCTTTTCTTTCTCACCCTCTTTATCGGTGTTTCCCAACTTCAGAAAAGAGCACAGGCTTAAATCATCAAGGTCAAACCCCAACTGTAACTGTGTGTATGATGCCACAATTCCCCTTTTTTGTTTTTCTGTGACCATTACTTGATGAACCGTACTCTGTACCGTTCGCTGGGAGCGTGACAATAGGCAGGGGGTGATTATTACTATGCATAAAAGAACTACTAGCAATATAATGTCTGCTTTACTAGAGATTTTAACCATCCTGTCATTAAGAGCATTGATAAAGCAGAAGCTGTAGCATAGTTTGTTTTGCAAGCCAAACACCCAACTTATTCAGTGTAGTTAACACCTGTGCCACTCCAACTCCTGGTGCAAATATTGAAGCTGCAATGATTTTAGCTGGTTCCCAAAATTCTGCTCTGGAATCACACTAGCTATCATAGCATGCGTGCTGCAGCTATTCTGGGGTGTCTATGACTTAGGTTTCATGGTGGTTAGGGAAATACATTCTTAAAGTCCCTATGGTACATGGATCTCCCCTTATATGCAAAGGAATACCTTGCTAAGCTCTATTATATCCCTGCAGAAGCAGTTACTAGCATTTTGGTGTTTTGTTTGTTTGTTTGTTTGTTTGGCTTTTTTTTTTTTTTTTTTTTTTTTTTTCCTCAGAATCAATTACCCTTGGGAGTACAGACAATCCTAATTTTGTGGTGGATGATCGTCCCAGCAATAGTGCACATAATCCTTGTGATATAAGACCAAAGACACCAGTAGGAATTAAATGCACCAACGTGTCAGTGATTACTGTTGACCAAAACATTTAGCTGCCAATATCTCTGCTTTATAGTGTTCCGAGACCACATTGTGACACGCCTTTACTAAATCTGCAATCGTTTTTTGCCCGATTTCTGATAAGATCAAGAGCTTGTTGGCAGTCTGTTTTAGCATTTTCAATGGCTGACTGGAATACCAACACATCTGCAGTAGCCGGATTTTCTGTTTATCTCTGAACTGCCATTTGTAGCTGATCAAGGAAATGCTCATAAGGTTCCTGTGCTCCCTGCCGAATGGAAGCAAAGGAAGCCTCCCCTGTCCCAAAAATCAGGGACACGTCTTAATGCTCTCTTAGCCAATTCAGTCAGTTGTTGGAAAGCTACTTGCTGTAACCCTGCCTGTGCCTGATTTTGACATGAGTGACATTTTATTCATCCCAAAATATTTAGCTCTCGATTTAAGAGATTTAACACCTATAACACTTTAGCTATTGTTTCATTGGGAGATTTCCCCATCATTCCTGCTTTAAAAGCATATTCTCCAAAATACCATGTGCGTATTCTGTGATCGGTTGCCCAGTAGGATTGTAAGAAATACCAGCAACATGCTCGATATCTTATGATGACAAAAATACATATGTCTGATAAGAAGTGTATGCCAAAGTTCCTGCGAGCGTAAACCACGAAGATTAACACCATTCACTGGTGGCACGATCGTATTTTGACAGGTACTACACAATTGTACGATTGAGCGGGCTTGCTCTGTTGTTATACCAAATTGTCACCTAATAGCATTAGCAGTCTGATGGTAGCAGTCATGCAAGATGTTTGCCTGCATGAGCGAGTTTGGTACCAGAGCTGCACTCGTGAGAGGCTCAGCTTGCCTGCTCCCTTCTGCTATAGGCCCTGGAAGCGCGGTGTGCGCTCGCAGATGTACAATGGAATATGCATGTTTATGGTTTTGCAACGCTGATATTAACTGTTGAAATTGCTGGAACAGAAGAGAATTAGTTATTTGCCGCGATGCCGATCGAGACGATCCAAGTTACGATGTGCTGTCTCGCGGTACAACCTGGGCCCCGGGCCTCAGCCGGGCGGGGGGGCGGGGCCAAGCGGCCGCTCGCCAGGCGCGGCCGGCGGGTGGGGGGGCAGCAGCGGCGGGGGGGGGGGGGGGGGGCGGTCAGCCCTCCCTCGCCTCAGCCGGGCGGGGGGAGCAGGGTGGCGATGACGACCCAGCAGCCCTGTGCCGCCCCCTCCCTTGTTGTCGTTGTTGTTGTTGTTGTTGTTGCCGCAGCTCCGGCCGCTCGCGCTCCGTAACCGCCGCCGCCTCCTCCCGCCGAGGGACCATCAGCTGCGAACGAACCGGCGCAGCGGGGCCCGCAGCGCGTCTCCGTCCCCTCCAGCCGCGGCTCGCTCCGCGCACGAGCGGCAGCGCCGAGGCCAACGCCGCGCCCGCGGCCCCGGCCGGCAGCAGCAGCGGCGTCCCCGGGGCGCCGCCGGGCGCGGTGGGCGGCGCGGCGCGGAGGTGCCGGTGTACCGACTTCGTTGGAAGAGGGGGAAAGCAATAAGTCTGTCTTTCGTTCGGGGCCCTGGATCAAAAGATTCGATGATGACTTTTCCAGGCCAGCAGCATCCCCACAGGTGGCTGCACGCCAAAGTTTAACGTCTATAGTGTCCCAAGTCCTTGTCATGTATGTATTTGAAGGGCTTGCCTCCGGTACATGGGCTGATACCCAAACCAGGAGTACCGGGAGTTTTATCAAGTCAGAACTGTTAATAGTGCTGGTTTCTCCAGCACTTTGTCAACACTTTAACTGCAGACTTATGTTCTGTTAAAGCCATGCTTTCCATTGTTCCCAGTCGCTTACCTCCTCCTGTTGAGGCAGTTGTCGCTTTTTTTTTTTTTCTTTTCAGTCGCTTACTTCTTCTTTCCTTTGGTTCCTAATTCTTCGTGTTTCACGGTAATATCTTTTGCATACCCCCCTGCAATCAGGGGGGGCCAATATCTTTTTCCAAGTTTTAATCCACGCTTCTCTAGGAAGCTTCCCAACAACGACAATGCAACGTCCCGTTCCATCGTCTTACCGCGACAGTGGATCCTACAGATCTTCCGGCTTTCCCCTATAGGCCGCCTGTATACAGATCTGCACGGCTTTCCCCGATGGGCCGCCTGAATGTGGATCCTGCGGATCGTCGGCTTTCCCGTATAGGCCGCCTGAAGTAGATCCGCCCGGCTTTCCCCGATGGGCCGCCTGAGGTCAACGTCCCTTCTCCGCTAAAATAACACTCGTTCAAAACAAGTAATAAATGTCCCGAGTGAAACGATGAGTCCAGCTCATTTTTTTTCCCGTCCCTGTTCGGGCGCCATAATGCGGAGAAGGGATTTGGAGAAGTACTGAGACGACTCAATATGAGTTAGCTGCAGGAAGTCTCGTTTATTGCGCAGTTCTTATTGCTTATATAGACAGTATTTGCCAATAATCCTGAGACCACACCTTTTCTACACCATTATTGGATGATACATACGCTTGTCATATTTAACAGCTTATTTCAAACAGGTACCCGCCTAGCGAAGCTCTGCTCTAAGCAAACACTACTACCTATCATACGCTAGTTTTCTTATCCTTAACTTCAAGGGCATTCTGCACTTGAGGCCTACTTTAGAGCTCCAGTCTTTATTTACACAGGATTTTCTTCGTGCAGTCTCTTCAAGGATCTGCACTCCGACAGAAATCTTTGCTTAGGTGTCTTAATTCACCAGCTGAATTCCACTCAGTCTCTGAATGTAGATAAATTAAGTATCATTTCTTTCCTTGCGGGATGACTATCTACTAATGATCTTCAAAGCAAATTGAAGCTCTCAGTTGACCCATTATTTATTTTCCTCTTCATTTATTATCCATACACGTATGCCACATCATTGTTGTAAATGGAGTTTTCATGTGTTATATGTTCTTCATTATTTTTTATTAGTTTTACTGAAATAATGAAGAGTATGAGTCAATTCTTATTATCTACTACTTTAAGAAATTAGATGCCTTTGGCTAAATTCCTGAAACCGTATTGATTCCCACCTCAGCTTTGGGAATCAGAACCTAACTCCCCCTTAAAAGAACAAACCAGAACACTTAAGCCTGTAACCACATAATGTTGACAAGACAAACAGTCCCAAAATGACCATTAATCTATTTTCCTCATTCTCTGAGCCTTACTTGAGACTCTGATGACAGCCATACAAACAAGGGATCATACAGTGACAAATTGAGATAAATGAGCTCATTTCTTTTAACTGTTTACAGAAACAGTCCTCTAAGGCATTTATTGTGAAGCAGTTCAAATTAGTATCACTTTCTTTAACTTTCTAAGGCAGTGTTTGTTCTTGCAATCTTAATATTTGATGTAGTCATATGTGTATATGTATGTGTGTGCTCAACTGTATATGCAAGATGTGATGATACTGCAGCTAGAACTAGGTTCTTAAATGTGATGCCTCACATGATAAGTTCTATTTTTAGTTTCTTAAAGTTTTGCTCAATTTATTCTTCAGGCTGAAGTTTTCCAAAGCAACAATAGGAAACAGGCTCAATTTCCTTAGAAATTTCCTCTAGAACATTTCAATGATGCTAATATCAGAGAATATGTGCCCCTGTCAAAGAAAATGTTATTATGCTCTCTGGTAACTACACACATTGAAATTAGAACTGAGGCACTCTAGAGTTACAGATACACTTTGCTAATGGTATGAAAATATACCCAAAGACGTAATTTACTCAAAAAAAGATCTCTGTTCATGGTCAGCCATACAGCTAGTAGCCACCTCTATGCACCATCTGCTTATTCACTATATGAATTGTTACGCTGAAGGTCTTTAATGGATGGAAAGAGTAAAAATTGACTTTTCCTTCAGTCGTTCCTTTTAGCTGGTAAATACTCCCTTAGGTAGGGTTGGGTTTTGTGTCTGCTTTTGAATCGAGACCAGAAAGCTTCTCTCTGTCCTTCCAGTATCGCCCAAGGAAGAGGAGGAGGAATGTAGTGTAGAGGAAGTGTGAAAAAGAATTTCTTGACTGTCAGAGAAGAAGTTTAGAGGAGAACTAATGCAAGCTGATGTGGCACAGAAGACAGTTCTTGAAGGCACTCAAAGCAAAAGGCAAGAAATTTCCCAGCTACTTTTCTTTCTCATTCCAAAAGTTCATAATTCTGATTCTGAGTGTAAGCTTTGCACCAATTTATTTTCATTCCCATGAAAATATCTGCCTCTATTCTGCTCACCCTTTCTATGACCCTTACGTCATTAAAAATTTCCACCTGTTGTATCTTGGAGATTTCTTCTTCAGTAACCATAAAACCCATTACAAGGACAAGGTTACCTTGCCTTGTATTTTTCCTAGTAGACATATGTGTCAGAATAAGGTAGTATTTAATCTGTACCTTACATTTCTTCAAGTTTTAAGTAACTTTCTTCTCAATCTGGATACTATTTTCCCAAATGAAAAGAAACAATATCACAGTCCTCCCACTACATGGTGTACTTCCTTCTACATATTACTCATTAATATTTCAGTTAGATTTCTGGAAAATGTTAAACATTATTTTCTTTTATATTCATATTCTTTTCTCTTTACTTTTGTTTTTTTTAATATATTTTTGAATGCTCTTACTCTGAATTTTCTATTCAGACAAATGGACTAGGGAAAGAAAAGAGATTTTTAGGCTTCTTTAGGTGTGAGAAACCATCAAATCTTAGTTGACTAAAGGGTGCGAGAAGCCTACACCCGGAGGAACTTTGTGGAGTTAAGACAATTATGATCTCCCTCATACATAAACAGACACGCATGTGCACACAACACATTTTGCCAGTTTGTATCTGTCCAGGCTGCCCTAAGTTCTCCTGGTTTGTAAGATTAGATAAAGTTTCCAGAATGTTGTGTCCTAGCAAAGAAAGTTTATGTCCTTTGTGCCTGCCTGTCAGGTTCACACTAATGAAAAGATACCTTTTCTTTCAATAAATGTCTATAATATTTTTTCCACATCACTGATTATCTCATTGAAACAATATATGGTAACCCCTGATCTCTTAAGTGTTCTAAAATTTGAATTTAATATTAGGGTATAAGTATATTCTAAATCAGCTTCTTCAGCTTCCAAAATTCAGTTGTGGTAGGCTATTTTTTTATAAACACCTCTTTAGAAAGGCACTCTGCTGTCATAAAATTAGGTCTAGTGCCTAGTTTGTGACCTGTGGCTCTATATAAAAGTAAAGGACGTAGTATTCAGTTCCCCAAGATGGATGTCAGAATTATAATTCATATACTGTGAAGTAGGACACATCACTCAATCAAACTGTCAACCTTTCTCCTTCATTCTCATCTTTAAAAAATGAAAAAGAAGGGGATGGCATTTGGGTACAGGATTTTGCCCTATGATTTTTTGATTAGCACAGACAAATATCATGCTTTTGCAGTTCATGCACACACAAATGTCTTCTGCCAGGATGAAGGGATAAACTTTGCAGGAAAGGGAAAGCAAGTGAGAAAGTCCCACAAGAACTTACAGAATCACAGGTAAGTCAATATAAGAAAAGTGTACAGTCTCATAAGGGAAATACTTTAACACTTCTAGTCTATCTTGATTTATGCTGTGGTTTTACATTTGATCATTATGTTCATTTGGCTAACAGCTTTTTAAACACTAGGACAAGCAAATAAAGTATATTTATCAAACATTTGCGTTTCTGGCACAGAAAGGGAGCATCAACAATCTTTGCTTTATTAGTAAAAAGAGAAGGGTAGCATCTAGTAAAAAATCAACACTCTTGTTATAATGTGTATATCTTGTTGAATATAACTGGCATTTCAGATTTTTTTGCCAGCATCAATTGTAGTAGACTAAGAGAGACAAACATGTAAGGAACAATTAAACTGATGCATTTGTATGTTAAAGGAAGCCATGTAAGAATGATTGTCCCAATGAAGAGTATCATGTTGGCCCTTTAAATATTACTGTGGGTCATGTGGTAATTGTAAATCCGTATTTTACAGGAAATTCAGTTAATTAAATTCTTAGTGTTTGTATGAGGTGGATCTTTGTCCCTGTAAAACCAGGATGTATATATTTTCTTTCTCATTAAATCAGTTGAAAAAATATGTAACTAGTGATTACTTTCATTCATCTCGTCCATGCATTCCCTTGCACATGTTTATATACCTATACATTTCTGAGTTGAGATAAATCTGGTGCACACTTGTCTTCAAACATGTTTTTATTTATTTTAAAGTCTGAAGAGTGAATTTGAAAGTGTGACTTCAGTTCTCATCTAAACTATTTTGTTTACTACCATGGATTGTTTCAAAGTACATCCATCCACAAAAGATTCTAAACAACTGCTCATTCAGACATAATGGTAATATTTCATGTGTTTCCATGGCTGTTTCTGTATTGCACTCCACTTTTCTGAATAATGAAAGTAGTAAGACAGAATGGAACTCAGCAATAGCCAAGGGAGGAAAGGTTAGGGGGGCAGTCTGGAAAAAAAATCTTACTAGAGATTTGATATAAAAATGGGCTTGGTAGGAGAAACAGAAAATGGAAAATTACTTCTGCAGAAGTAATCTAGCCACAAGGGAAGACAGTGCCTGTTTTTCCATAATCAAAGAAAATTATAAATTGATCAAGCTTTTAGATGTATTCAGGTAAAGACCGTTGCTTATTCTGCGATAATTTCTTTTCAGATTTAATGTTCTACTGTGACATGCAGTGTTAATTATTTCTTGAAGGGTGAAGGTTTACTGAGAATAAGGTTTATGTGGACTAGAAAAATAGGCACCTGCTGCTCCCATCAAATCCTGCAGTTATTTGTCAACTGTTTCCGCAAATGCATTACATATGCAACTGAAAGCACAACTGGCACAACAAAGTAGCAGTTTACAAAGAGAAACAAAGGTATCATTTTGGCAGTCCAATAGCAGTCATTTATTTCCCACTTACGGTTATGTATCTTGACTCCAAGTGTTTGGCAAAAGAACCAAATCTGAATCTGAGTCATAAATTAAAATTCTATTGCTATATACATATAGGAATACATGTAGCATTCCTCTTCTCCATCATCATCAGCAGCAGCACTGCTTTTGCACTTCATGACTTCATTATGGCATCACAAAATAGCTTGCATTAAACCTACTTTTATTAACTTTCTTACCAGTGTCAAAAGTGTATTTTCTTTCCAAACTGCTTTGACAATGTGGTGAATGGACACATTAATTCTGACAAAAATCTATGGTAGTTTTATACTATGTACTAAAGTCTCAGTTCAGGAGGATGAGATCACTAAAGCTATGAAGCAAATGTGATTAAGTGGATCTAGATTTTTTACCCAGAGTATTTATTTCAGCATGGCTGGCCTACAGTGACAGATTATTATTTGCTTATATAATTTTTATATGCGTCTGCTGTAAAGCAGTTTAGAATGATACCTGAAACAACAGATGAAAATGTCGAATATCTGCTGCAGGGTTTACAACCTGGTATTGTGTGTACACATAGTATACTGAACATAAGCTGAACTACATTTTTGAATTTCCAACTATGTTATATAAAAAGGAATTTTATTAAAATATTCTAAACTCTTGGTTAAGTTTACCATGTCTGTTTACCCTGTTTGCATCTTACAGTACCAACTTTTTTTTTGCCCCTTTACTTTCCTTCCTTTTTTTCAATGAATGTGTTATCTGGATGTCTGGGCCTTTCCACATGATACCTTTGTGTGTCAGATGTCTCATTTATTTCCAACATGGAGAGTCTTCTGAATTCTTGCCTTTCTTCTCCTTTCTATTTTGGGGGATTTTATGAAGATCCTCCTTACTCCCCTGTATTTTCTGCAGCTGTTTCATGGGCCACTGTCCTTGAATGTATTAGCCTTGTTTCACACCGTTTCAGATAGTATTTCACATAGGAACTATCTATAAGATCAATTAATGGCTGAATTGTGTCCAAAACTTCTTGTCTGCCTTCTGGCACTGTCTTATATAAATTTGCTGTCAGCTGAAGCTCAACATGACTAAAATCTCTCTTAATCTCTCCCATATGAATCTTTCCTTCCTAACTTTCTCAACTGTGATGTCATCTTTCTGCTGACATTTAAAGCTCTCCTTTGTCTCAGAGACCTTTCTGGGTTTTCAGGACTGGACCTATGTTTCATTTCACCCTCTGTAAACCCCTCCCTCATCTCTAACCAAAATCTTTCTACTGAAAGTCTCTGATGGTAAAGCTGACCTTTCTCTGGATCCACCAATGTCTTATTCCTCTTTTCAGATTGTTTCTCATGTTCAGACAGAGATGACACTCCAGGCTAGACAATAAGTTGAATACAGATTTTCTATTATAGAACAGATTTTATTAGAAGAAAACAAGCAACTAAGAATTTGAATGTGACACCTAGCAGTTATCTAGCTGATTATTGTGTTCAACTACATGCGACTTGGTCAGGTGGCCAATTCAATGCTGGTCAGCTGAGAAAAAGTATATACCAGGGTTTGTGTACTAAGGAAATATGTGGTGGTCACTAACCAATTGTAGTTCAAATGTTTTTCCCAGGAAGCCTTTGTGACTCTGATTATCAGCTGAGTTTCCACTAGCCTTTTAGTTTCTACTGCCACTAATCTTGTGGCCTACATGGTAGCCTGGCCTAAGAGGATCAACACTCTAGAAACAAATTCTCAGAAATTTTAATCCCCAGAGAAAATTCCAAATGAAATCTCCTTCAGAAGATCATATTTCAGATGATTTCCTCCTCTGATCATTTAAAAGTAAGAGTTACTCTTATCCGTGCTCCATGTGTTGCTACTACACTGTTGGACTTTAAACATCATTCCAGCTATAAGATTTATTATTTTCTTTTCTATTCATCTTTGAAATTCTTCTTTTCTATGATTCATTCCACCAACTCCAAAAACAAAACAAAGCAGCAGAATTGTTAGTTCATTGAAGTTGGATTTGTACAATGAGGACAAGTATATGTGAGCTATAATGACACTGTTTTTGTCAACAGAAATATACCCATTTTAGGTATGATCATCTAAACTACTTTATTCACCTACTTTATATTCAATAAATCGTACTGTGGACAGAGAAGGTAGTCTATGTTATTGTCTCAGACAACGGTGCCCAGTACTAAAATCAGAGGATATATTGTTAGCCATTGTTCTCCTGGATGCCTTTAACTGTTTCTTGTCATTTGTTTCTTTGTATTATGAATTATTGGCTTGTTTTATATGGTACAGTGCATTGCACCATAGTCCTACTTCCTACCTAGGGCTATTTGTAATATGATGATAATAACACTGTTCATTGTGATGCAGTAATCAGTAAGCAGACAACAGGTTGAAGAGAATTTAAGTTTTGCAGAGGGTTTTTCTCAGGCTTTCTAAATCTTGAGGAAAACAAAAGAGCACTGGTTCTTGTATCTGTGGAGTCTGAGCACTTCTGGTTTTAGCTTCCAGTATTTCAGATTCCCTGACAGAAAGTTTGCCCCCAGGTTGTTCTAGTTCACTCACAGAGGCTGTGCATGTGCAGTATAGTTGTTGGGAGCGTAGTAAATTCATAAGTCACATTGTTAAAATCTCTTTGTCTGTGTTTGCTACGGAACCTGTTACAGACAGCTGTTTAGTGTTGGATGTGAGCATGAGCTTGTATGAGAACTACAGCATTCTAAATCACAATAATCTTTTACAAATGGACCTCCAGAACCATTATAAATGGACAATTTTTTTGTGTTGAGATTACCTCCTGCACAATATCTTATACTGATGCTGTAGTTAATTGTCAGATAAATTAGCCAATTTTTCAGGAGTTATTTGTGTTTGGAATATCATGATTGACAAAGAAAATAAATTTTTTAAAGCTCTCCCTCTTTTCATTCTTTTTTCACATTGACTAATGTGTCTGTTAGCATACTGACGTCATTAGCATAGGTAGTGTAAAGTTAGCTATTAGGCTCAATGAGCAATGCACCTGTCCTAGAACAGGTAATTTGCCTTGAAACAGCAAGATTCCTGGATGACAAATGGTATGACCTCTCAGACATACCTGTCTAAAGAATTTGACATATTTTTGAAACAAGTCTACAAAACAAGAAATTATAGAAAGATTTTTTATTTGTTTATCAAGACTTGGATAGAAGCCATCATATCATTTTTCAGTCGAGCACTCTGGACTAATACTAGAGTATTAGTCATTATTCTTGAAAAGAGTTTTCTTACGTGTCTATTAATGCAGTAAGCATAAAAGCTAGCATTATGGCAAACAGCATGCTGTTATTAAAATACTGATATCCAATGTAACTGAACATGAAATTTTATCTAAGGATTTTGATTTATTCAGTTAAAGAAGGTTTGTGTGTCTAGACTCATATTTACCAACTCTGGAAAATTTGGACTAAATGTTTCAGTAGAACCAGGAGATATCATTTCAGTCAATCATGTAAACATCTTCTTCTTTGAGAATCATGAGGCTGACTGAAAGAAAAAAAAAAAAGACGAATGGATTTTGTAAAATAATTTTGTATGTTTTCAATGATATTACAATCAACCACATCCATGACTAATACTGCTCATATGATTCTCTCAGTCATCCCCTTCCAATACACACAAGTCTTCTCCACTCATAATTTTGTTTTCTAATAGACCGAAGATCTTCATCTGGAGCCAAAGAAATCAGGCAAGGTTTTTTTTTTTCCTGGGAGCCATTAAACTGCCTTTAATTAGTATCTGCCAAGGCCACTAATGAGTTTTCACTATACAATGACTCATGTTAAAAAAAAAAAGAAAAAGAAAAAAGGCTAAAATAGGCCAAGGTAGAACAAACCTAACAAGCAAACATCCTGCAGTGCATGAGAGATGTTGAAAGCCTTCTGCCACAGAAAAACATCACAGAACTCTTAACCCAAGTCTTTTAATAAAGTTGTAGCAATAAAAAAACAGAACAAAAGCAAAAAATTGACTTGACTGCTTCAAGCTATAGCTGTCTCTTCACCATTGTAGAGCATAGGCTTTTCTGTACCTATGTGCTGGGTTTATGCGATGGGGGTTTTGGTACCAGGGGAGGAGCTGCAGAGCTAGCCCCTGTAAGAAGCTACAATAAGCTTCCTGGGCTTTCTGACCGATCAGACCAGTCTCTGGCCAGGTCGGATCCCCACCCGGTGGCCATGGCTGAGCCAGTGCGAATGCCCTATTTAAGAAGGGGAGAAAGGAGCCCGAATAGGATTGGATCTGCAGTGAAGAGCGGAGGGAGGTGGAAGACTGGCCCCCTAGCCTCCCGAACGGGCAGCTGCCCATGCTGGGCCATCGCCACTCAACTGGAGATGACGACAGTGGCGCGGCTTAGGGAGCTCCAGAGCGCCCTGCTCCCAAGGTGCCCGCTGAGTGGAATGTGTCCTTCCGGAACTGCTGAGGCTCGTTGAGCCCGGCACGACTGCAGCAGAGAGAGGACTGAAACCTAAGAGAAACGGCCATGCACACACCAAGGACGGTGAAGATGGAGCAGGAGGAGGTGTGCCAGAGCTGAGATTCCCCTGCAGCCCATGGTGAGACAGCAGTGGACCCCCTGCAGTCTGTGGAGATTAATGGTGGAGCAGAGGTCCACCCAGCACTGAGTTCTGCTGCCTGAGTCACACAAAATGGTGAGTCAAAACAAATGGCAGGAACCCAAAACCAGAAGAGGATTTTTATTATGAAAGCCTGGCATTTTTTAAATCTAGCTTTTAAAAATTTTCTTCATGGTACTGATTGTAGTAGGATCTTGAATTAGGTGTTGAAATTATGTTTCTTGTTTAGATAGCTTAGGAGCAGTGCCTGATTCCTTAACCATAAATAGTTCTATTGTATCTTAAGCGTCTTGATGAACTGGGATTTATATGCCTAGCTTGTAGTCATCTTCCCGCAGGAATTTGAGAGCAACCCCTTGAATATTTATTCCCCCTTCAATTAATATTTTGGCCAGTACTGCATGTTTTTCCCTTTTCTACATATGGGAAATCTCAATAAGGCAAATCTTGAAGACATCACATGAGACAATTCAGACTGCTCATGAGACACACTTTTTTAATGTGCTGAGATGGCATAATTTTTATTTGGTCCTCCAGCAGGCTCAGCAGTGGAAAATGGAACAGGCTGCCCAGGGAGGTGCTGGAGTCCCCATCCCTGGAGGTGTTTAAAAACTGCGTAGATTTGGTGTTGTGCAATATGGTTTAGGGACCCTGACAGTGCAGGGTGAATGGTTGGACTCGACGATCTTGAAGGTCTCTTCCAACCAGATGATTCTATGATTCTATGATTCTATGAAATTCCCATCGATATAATGATCTCAGAAGTCTCTACACCAAGCTGACTCTGACCTATCTCTTCTGTGAGTTATAAAACAAAATCCTGACATGCATCTGATATTTTTTTTCATTTACTACACTATATTCTTTGGCAAAAGCCTTTGCAAATCAGTAACCTCTATGATAAACTGTATGTTGTCACTGTGCATTCAAACGTAATTCCTCTCATGCTCTTACATTTCAAGAAAAGTTACAATAAATGGCTGCAGTTGGTTTTTTTTTTCCCTTGTTGCCCTTTATATTTACTCAGTGAAAACCTATCGAGAATTTAAATTTCTTCGAAGGCTTTTGAAGGCAGTGTTCCTGCCCTAGCTAACAGATAATAGCAGAAACACAAACGAAATGACAGTGTTCTCTCTTTCACTCAGGATCTTCCTGGTCTATTCCGGTCAAAAACAGGAACTGGGAAGAGAGTCCATGTTTTCTGGTGCAATGCTATTAGCCAGAAAAGAATGGTTAATTAAGTAACTATACATCTCTTAGTCCAATTATTTGTCACATGAATGAAGGGAAGACTGACTCAGTCATTCTATCAACACTTTGTGGATGAACACTAAGCAATGTAATTGTTGAATGAACCTTGTTTTCAGCATAGAATTCACCTTGAAGAAACCTTAGTCTTTCCACAAAACAAATTACAATATTTCCTTTTGCACTATCTTAACAGTGCTCTAAGCAATGTACTGAACACAAAAACTAAGAATATAGCTTTCTACTTGAGATTGTGTTTGCTGAAATGGGATATCCCCTCAGGCCTCTATCTTTGACATTATAACCCATGTAAGAAAGTGGTATCTTAAGGGAAAAAGAAAATGAACTTATGCTGAACTTCAGTTGTAGCTATGTAAAGCATGAATGCTTGCTAAATATGAGTTCTCTTGATTTTTCTACAAAACTTCAGTGATTTCTTTCTTCTTCAAAAAGCTTCAAATACAGCCTGAAAGCAGCTTATGCTAGGAGACCATGGACAGCCGTGACTGACTTCTGCAATTTTTCATCCAGGCTCTGCAGCCCATAAAGGAAATAAGGTTCATGCTCTTAAAGGGCTTTACTTGAATGCATTTCTAGTGTCTCATATGAAGAAGAATTCAGAGCCCTAAGACAGACACTGAAACAAACTTTGAAGCTAGAACAAGGAATGGATGAGAATATCTTTAAGGAAGAAGTCATCATTCCCTCAAGGTGTTCACTGCTTGAAGACTGAAGGACTGCGCCAGAGGTAGGCAAAGTGAGAAACATGGAGAAAATTCTTGGGAATACTCCCTTCCCGCTGGCTTCTGAGCAACTAGCTCTGAGCTACCTTTACTGACGGTTGTCTCACTCCTTTATGCAACTATGAAACATCTTTAAAACTATAATGTCTACTTTTTTCTACAGGCTTTATAAAGAAAAGTCTAGTCATCTTCAGCAATCACTCAAGCACTAGCGATGATTCAGATATACTTCCAGAATAACTCTATTTTGCCTAAAATAATTGCAAATAGACTTAACCTATATATTCAATATTTTAGAATGTAAGGGATGATTTTATCCTGTCTGTTTGTTGTGGGATAAATGCTAAATACAAGGAGCTCATAATAAGCTAGTAGGTAAGATGTGTGGAGTCCATAGAAATCATACTCTAAGGTACTGGTATTTCCCAGTCTGTAAGTACTGTTCCTGTGATAGTGACTACAACTGGGGCATTCTATCCTAAAATACGTTTCTAGACAGAAAAGATTTTGTATGCTTTAGAATTTGTGACGAGGTTATTGATTCTGGTTCAAGCAGGAGGATCACCTCTGGATATCCCTTTCTACTAGAATTATTCTACAACTCTGATTCTAGTCTTTGTGTGAAGAAGGATAATAATGACTAGCATTCACTGCAGCTTAAGCAGAAACGAATTTCTCAGTTGTTTTTTGTGCACGTTATGAGAGAGTATGTTATAAAATATTTCTAACTGAAATTCGATCAATGAGAGTTTTTAAAAAATATTCCTGTTGTTAAAAAAAAAGTCTGGATGTAGAAAATAAAACAATTGTTGTAAACTGTTTCATCAACTTTTATTTCTACCATTTGACCGTGATGGCAAATTAGCTTTTTTTTCCAAGACTCATTAATAGTTCAGATTGCATACTTGGTAAAAGAAAGCATTACATTGCCCATGTAAACTCTGTTCAAATTGGCACAACTGGAAACTTTGTTTTTAGAGAGAAGATCTTCTTATTCCCCACTACATGTGGTGTATTTGTTCTTGAGGAACTTCTCAGCCACCATAGTGCAAAGTTCTGATCCATCTTTCCTTCTGATCTGACATAGAACTTTATGATTTTAGCTTAATATTAAGGGGTATTTAAATGATCCACCTGTCAGTCTTAGGGAAAAGTAATTCTTGTTCTCTTTCAATTCTATTTAATGCAACTCACAGGATAAATTTTTACTAGCTGTTGAAATTATAAAGCACATGTGTAAAATAAATTATAGCCCATGTGATTTCAAAGTTCTGGATTTGTAAAATTTTCATATCCCTTATTTAGGGATTTCAGGATAAGGTGAATCAAAAGCATATCACTGTTCTGCAGCGCAGGAGATATTGCTCATTTCATCATTGCCACATGTGACAGCCACATGCCTCTTCCTGCACACTCGCAGTGTGTGAGCTCCCAGCATGGCAGGTGATCGGAGCCACAGAACCACAGGACAGAGGCGGTATTTCAGGTCAAACGCACAAACCCATGGGAGACATGAGTTAGAGGTTTTCCGCCTCAGAGTAGAAGGTACTGAGGTACTGAGGACTGGAGGAAAGCAAATGTCACTCCGGTCTTCAAAAGGGCAAGAAGGAAGACCCAGGTAACTATAGACCAGTCAGCCTCACCTCCATCCCTGGAAAGATAATGGAACAACTTATCCTTGGTGCTGTCTCTAGGCATATCAAGGATAAGAGGGTCATTAGGGGCAGTCAACATGGTTTCACTAAGGGGAAGTCACGCTTGACAAACCTGATAGCCTTTTATGAGGACATCACCCA
Organism: Tauraco erythrolophus; assembly: GCF_009769465.1. Lineage (NCBI taxonomy): Eukaryota > Metazoa > Chordata > Aves > Musophagiformes > Musophagidae > Tauraco > Tauraco erythrolophus. The sequence goes on from NC_141468.1 coordinate 51,759,555, forward strand.
GTGGGTGGATGATGGTAGAGCAGTGGATGTGGTCTGTCTTGACTTCAGTAAAGCATTTGACACAGTCTCCCATGGCATCCTCACAGCTAAACTGATGAAGTGTGGTCTGGATGATCGGATAGTGAGGTGGATTGTGAACTGGCTGAAGGATAGAAGCCAGAGAGTAGTGGTCAATGGGACAGAGTCCAGTTGGAGGCCTGTATCCAGTGAAGTCCCTCAAGGGTCGGTACTGGGACCTGTATTGTTCAACATATTCATCGATGATTTGGATGAGGGAATAGAGTGCATGGTCAGCCAGTTTGCTGATGACACTAAACTGGGAGGAGAGGCTGAGACACCTGAAGGCTGTGCTGCCATTCTGAGAGACCTGGACAGGCTGGAGAATTGGGTGGGGAGAAATTTAATGAAATACAACAAGGGCAAGTGTAGAGTCTTGCATCTGGGTAAGAACAACCCCATGTGCCAGTACAAGTTGGGACTGAACTGTTGGGGAACAGCACAGGGGAAAGGCACCTGGGGGTCCTTGTGGACAGCAGGATGACCATGAGCCAGCAATGTGCCCTTGTGGCCAAGAAGGCCAATGGCATCCTGGGCTGTATTAGAAGGGCTGTGGTTAGTAGGTCGAGAGAGGTTCTCCTCCCCCTCTGCTCTGCCCTGGTGAGGCTGCATCTGGAATATTGTGTCCAGTTCTGGGCCCCTGCTTGAGAGAGTCCAGCGTAGGGCCACAAAGATGATTAAGGATGTGGAGCATCTCCCTTATGAGGAAAGGCTGAGGGAGCTGGGTCTCTTTAGCTTGGAGGAGACTGAGGGGGGACCTCATAATGTTTATAAATATGTAAAGGGTGACTGTCATGAGGATGGAACCAGGCTCTTCTCAGTGGCATCCAATGATAGGACAAGGGGAAATGGATATAAGCTGGAACATAGGAGGTTCTGCTTAAACACGAGAAAGAACTTCTTCCCAGTAAGGGTAACAGAAGACTGGAACAGGCTGCCCAGAAAGGTTGTGGAGTCTCCTTCTCTGGAGATGTTCAAAACCCGCCTGGACAAGTTCTTGTGTGATCTAATCTAGGTGATCCTGCTCCAGCAGGGGGATTGGACTAGATGATCCTTTGAGGTCCCTTCCAATGCCTAACATTCTGTGATTCTGTGATTACGTATGAGAGAGACAAGCTTTAGTGGCCAGAGAGGGTGACTACACTTGCAATGAGTCCCTAAGTACAGCAAAGAGTGATTTGATACCAAGTTGTGTTAGAAACTAAGATGAGAAACATGTGGGTCCTTCTAAAGAAAATTAAGGCACTATCCTGGGAGTTAACTGAGGCTTTAACTATTTTACATGTGAAGTCTGAAAACATAATCTACAATGTGAGACATTTTCCTGAAGCGTCCTTCACCATAACCTGACCTGACCTGACCTGAAAATCCTGTTACTTTTGTTGTGCCCTGGTGTCTGAGAGCAAACCACTGTTTTGGTGGGACAGAGAAACTTCAAGCTTTACACTCGGCAAACTTATTTTTAAAATTAAATATATCTTTATAAATTTCATATTTATGTGTTATAGATTACACAAAAGTACATATTTCATTTCAATATTTGCCTAAATCTACATCTATTTAGAAGTCTCCCCTCCCAAAGAAGAAGGCAATATAACAAAATAGAAGGTAGTTAGCAATATTTTTATTAGCATTTTTTCACTCCAAGGAAGTGGTGCAGAACTCTTCTATGACACTTTAAGTAATCTGCCTCTCTTTCTCGATAAGACATTGACATGTCTTAACTATTTTGATACAAACCTATGTTGTTCTACTGTCCCATCTTTAATTTTAGACACTCAACTTTCCAGGACACAAGCAGACTGACATTTTCTTTATCTTAACTTAGGCTTTTACTGCAGTATAGAAACTTAATCTAATAGGGTTTGATTCATCACCTGAGAAGATGTTTTCAGAGTAATGTTTTTCCTGCCAAATCTGATCAGATATTTACAGACTGCCACTGACAATTACTGTAATAACAAGTTTATGACAAGACTGATAAAGAGATTCTTGTAAAAACCATAAGAAAAACCTCCATGATCACTTAATTGTCTGACTCAAGGCCACATAATTGGTGAGATCTGCCTCAAAGTCTTATTTTAGGGTGATCAATGAAAAGAAACTTACAAATGCAGCTCACTAAACTAGAATGGTTTGCAAGTAAGGTCAAAAAGCAAACATTTTCTTCAATGTTATTAAAAATAGATGAATGGTCATTAGGATTTATTTAAAATTAGCACAGAATTTGAGACACATTGGAAAAGTATAAAGTAAATAATCTCATTTTTAGCATTTTAGTGTTCAGCAGCAACTAAAATGTTTCCCTCTGACTTTTCCCAGGTATGTGATATCAGAAAACTCAAGCCCCTCAGGAAACACTTCACATTCATTTATTCTGTAAATAAACATACAGTTGTTTTCTTTTGTGCCCACAAGACTGTATCATTCAGTAGTTTACTTTAGCCACTTAGGACATCTACTCATCTGTAAGCTTAAAACTTTGAAACTGTACTGTGAAGATAAAGTTTTCAAAGTACAAAAATGACAGAATTTCAACCTGCATGAAGATACAGAGTCTAGACCTGTCTCCTGATAGATATCTTATAGAGAAATTCTCTGAATATTCCAAATTACAAATCTGTGCTTCCTAGCTCACAATGTCACTAATGGATTGCACAATAAGGTAAATTATTGTCTCTCATGTAAAGAAATTAAATAGCTGTCAGAGATAGTATTCAAATGTGTTTTAACCTAGATGTCACTCTAAGAACAAACATTTTCTTTTCTTATACTAATTTTTCTCTAATGTTAAGTAAGTTAGCCTGAGAATGACTTTTTTCTTCCCCAAAATTGGAAAGCATTTCTTTCTGTTTCTTTATGTGGCTTTTTTCTTCCCTTTTTTTTTTTTTTAATTTTGAGTGATGCTTACACTGCTGTCCCTCTGTAACGGGAAGAATCACATCTTTTTTGCAAAGGAACATACAAAAGAATACAATAATGGAGATATAGGTTGTTTACAGTTTGGCAAACAGCACGTGGTGTACCGATAGAGCTGTTGTCCTGACACACTGCAGTCTAGCAGGACTCTGAAAACTAAAGTCTCTATCTAGCTGCATTGTTTAGGGAACAGTGGCACAAAGACCCCTAAATTCAATGGCTTATTTTTAAATACTGTTCACATTAGCTGTAAGAAGATTTCACGATCTAATAGTATCTGCATATCTCTGTGAACTTCATGTCTTTAGGACTATTTCTAGAAAACTTGCATTGTGGGATTTTGTTCTGTTTTTCTTTTCCCAGAGATTTGGTAGATTAGTGCTTGTGCTAAATTTTAAGTGTTGATAGAAGCATACAATTAATGGAATCTGTCTCGTTCACACAGGCACAAGTTCTGTCCAAGTGACTGAAAAATAGAACTCTGTCTCAGAACTCTGGAAGAAAATACAGTAGAGACAATACCATTACACAACTTACCACAGAAGCTTTAGGGGAAGCATTGTGACTTAGATCTTGCATAGATATTGCAGAAAGTAAAGTTTTCTAATATCAGCATTTAAATGTAGAAAAGGTTTAAGGTTGAGAAGAGAAAAAAATAACTTTTATCCCTATGATTGTGGAAGTAATATTACACAGAAAGTTCTCACATGAGCAGAAATCTTTCCAGTCTTCAACAGGAGATGAAAAAATATCAGATAAAAAATACTCTAGGCTCTTCAAAGAAAGAAATACAAAAATCCTGTATCCTGAAGCCAGTTGTGTTGAATGAAAATTAAGTTTTTAAACACTAATATAATTTCCTTTGGTGTTTGTCATGTGTTGTAACTGTCTTGTCTGACTACATTTAATTCAGGTCATCTGGAGCATCATCTTGGATCATAGCTGCACTTTCAACCTGCGCTGTGTGCAAACAAGGTGAACCTGTTTCAAAATACAATGAAGTACTTTGTTGCTCCAGAATTTCCTTACTTTAGAAAAATCCCAGTTCTCCATTAAAGTTAACTTCTCTGTGTTTTACATTATTTCCAAAGTACAAAAGAAACACAGATGGAGATGGGGTAACCTATAAGGGATACGGGGTATCTAATAAGGGATAAAAGAATATAGTTCAAAACCAACTACAATTTCTTCAACTTCAAGCTAGACTTGTATCAGTAGATGTTGAACTGCAAGTAAAAGCTGCTCAGCTTGTGCAGGATGTGCAGAGTTGGACCATTACTTTGGTTCAGTTAAGAGAAGACCATGCCAAATTTTACAGCTCTCTCCTTTCTGTTTCTGTGCATTTCTAAAATGGCCTTGTGTTTGTTTCTATTCTTGTTCTTCTCCTCCCTGCTCACAGCAGCTTTTTCAGCCTGTCAGACTTCCAATGTTTGTTTTAACCTTTCCAATGAGGTACAGACTTTAGCCTGTGAAGTCCAAAGCTCCTTCAGTCTCCTCTGCTGTCAGCGTGGGCTTAGCCCTTGCATTTTAGAGATTGGATGTACATACCCATCAACATTTGACATGTAAATAGACGTAGTCTCCATGTTTCTGATTGGTCAACAAGATGTTTGTGCACAATGTATGAAACCAACAAAGATGCTATGCATGCAACCACTTTGAACTCATGAGACGAATGTATATGGTTCTATCATGTCTGAAACACTACTGTAATGCCTATGATGTTGAACAAGTCGGCTTTCTTTGACTAGATTAAACTTGCTACCCAGGTACATCCAACCCAGCTTGTCACACAAGCATGTCCATCAATTCACCTTGCATGCAGTGGAGCATAATTCTGTGCATGCACAACTGATAAGGTCTGGGATTCCCAGATTTCTCTAGCCCCTAAAGGGACTATTGGGACTACTGTCATTATACTCACTAAGCTGTCCGGACTTTGTAAATCCCATACAGATGGTCAAAGAAGGTTTACAGTGGTAAATGATACCTTAGAAAATGTGCAGGTAGGGAGACTGCCTTTGAAACATGTTCATGGCAATCTTCCCATCTGGATGGTAAGCATTTTCAGCTACGGATTTACCCTGCGTTTTTGAACCACAATCAATTTTCTTCAGCTCTTTATTCACCTCCTGTAGTGTATATTGCTGCATATATATTTTTACAAAGCCATATCTTGACTAGAGTTACTGCCATTAAACAGTAGAACTCCTTCCAAATCATAGGCAAAACTACAAACAGCCTTGAGGAACAGTCAATTGTATCTCAAGGGAAATTAAAAAATCCCCTCACTTTTTACTACCTACATTTAACTTATTTTGTATGGGGTTTTTATGTCATTAAGCACAGGGGAAGTAGTGCTGCCAATATTTCAGGCCCTCAGGCTTCCATCCAAAATGGGCTGCTTCAAAAAGTGTATTCAACAGTAAGTGTTTAAACTGTACTCAGATCATTATATCAGTATCACAAAATTGGCTTCCACTGGAAGTCTGAGATTTTTCTCTTGAAGAGAGAACCCCTCCACAGTTCATTAGCTTCTTTCTATATCATATTGCAATAGACCAAACAAAATAAATAAAAAGCACTTAATTAATTTTAAGTTTTCTGAAATGGGTTATATAAGATGAAGCTGTTGGTGCACAGAAGTTGTAAAATATATACATTTAATAAGCATTGAAAAAAAATCTAATTATTTTGCTCAGCAAGCAGAAAGTCTTATATTTCAGAAGTGTTTTTCACCTGTGGTTAACCTACTTTATGAAGTGAGAGAAAAAAAGTTTCTGAGCATTATTTGACCTTTTTGAATCCTATGTTTGAGAAAAACATTATGCTGAAACCTGAAGTTCCAGGTAAATTGACCCAAAAGGCATACCCACCATAACTGTTGCCAATAGAAAACAGCTGGCACAGTTAGAAATCCATCCTGTTCTCTTCTGCCACCCCTGAAACCTACTCTCTTCAAAAGGCTTCATGCTGGGAGGCGTGCAGAGGAGTTTCTGTGACTGATTAGCTGGCTGCAGAGCATTATCTGTTTGTTTATGAACTCACAAAGCAATGAGGACACAGCAAAAATGTCCAGGTCTGATGCCTTGTGCCTGTTATTACTGCCCCCTTAGTGAGGGAAACAGAGATGTATATAACATCATGCAGCTTATAAAAGGTGCATGCTGACTTCACTTTTGTAGTACTCCCTAAAACATAGGCCTGCTTCCTGCTAGCAAGGATAATTTGGTGCCAATTTTGGTAATTAGATCATTTTTACATGCCTTAATAACAGCATTCAGTAGTGTACATTAAGCTCCCGCATGGACAACGTCATTAACGCTTTGACTTTTTCCTCCTGAGTAGGCTGGGTAGTAAAATTAGGAATTAGTCATGTTGCCAGGAAGTTAGAGTTTTATATATGCAGCATAATCCGTTCTGAATATGGACTGTGGTATTTAATTGTAAGGGTTGCAAAAAGAAAGTTCTGAATGAAGAGTAAGAAGAATTCTAGAAAAACAATAATGTTTTACACTTCAAATTTCTGAATTATTTCATAGAATCATAGAATGGTTTGTGTTGGAAGAGACCTGAAAGATCATCAAGTTCCAATCCCCCTGCCATGGGCAGGGAAACCCTCCACTACACCAGGTTGCCCAAAGCCTCGTCCAACCTGGCCTTGAACACTTCCAGAGATGAAACATCTGCAACTTCCCTGGGCAACCTGTTCCAGTGCCTCACCACCTTCAGAGTGAAAAATTTCTTCCTTATATCTAATCTAAATCTACCCTCTTTCAGTTAAAGTCATTACCCCTTCTCCTATCACTACATGTCCTTGTAAAAAGTCCCTCTCCAGCTTTCTTGTAGGCCCCCTTTAAGTACTGGAAGGCTGCTGTAAGATCACCCCAGAGCCTTCTCTTCTCCAGGCTGAACAACCCCAGCTCTCTCAGTCTCTCTTCATAGGAGAGGTGCTCCATCTCTTGGATCATCATTGTGGACCTCCTCTGGACCCATGTCCTTTTTATGTTAGGAGTTCCAGAGGTGAGCATAGTACTCCAGGTGGAATCTCACATGAGAAGAGTAGGGGGGCAGAATCACCTCCCTCAACCTGCTGGCCATGCTTCTTTGGATGCAGCCCAGGATACGGTTGGCTGGCTGGGCTGCAAGTGCACATTGTCGGCTCATGTTGAGCTTCTCATCAACTATTCCTCCAAGTCCTTTACCTCAGGGCTGCTCTCAATCCATTCTTCTGCTCAGCCTGTACTTGTGCTTGGGATTGCTCTGACTCCTGTTTAGGACCTTGCACTTGGCCTTGTTGAAGTTCATGAGGTTCACATAGGCCCATGTCTCAAGCCTGTCAAGGTCCCTCTGGATGGCAGATTTATCTAATTGACAAAGAAATGCTGTCTATCTACCAAACTAGATACAATAATTTCTTGACATTAAAAACTAATTTTACATTAAATTACATCCTATTACATGCCACTAGTCTTTCTTACAACCATGTACTTTTTTTCTGTCTCCTCCAGCAGTTTCATATGTAAGCATGTAAGAAAAGGGTAAGCCCCTGTCATTTAGATAAATAGGTCAATTGCCTGAAGAACTATCACCTGAATGACATTTTAGCTATATAACATTATGGATCTCCAATAGGTAGGCTGAATATAAACCCGAGATCTGAACTCTGGATTCAGGACCTACACATCATCTTCCTTTTAACTGGCAGAACTCACGCACTCCATTCTAAACTCTTAAGCATATAGATTTGGAGGCTGAACTCACCACAGTGTTTGGCTCAGAAATGTTTTAAAATAGGTTTAGCCTGCAAGCTGAGCCCCTGATCAGAGCTGGTTCTTCAAGAATTACTTTGTCTTGTTTTCTACTGCTTTCAAAGCATTTGTGCCATTTGTTATGTGGGGCTGCAAGATGAACTTGGGTTGAGTGGAAAGATGAGACAACCTGGTCATTTCTTCAGTGTTGGAGAAAAAGCACTACATAGCAAAGGAAGAACAGGCTTGTTTTGAACATTGGTCTCATACTGAAACTTCATCCAGCAGAGGATTCAAGCAGTAAGCAACTGGAAGTAAGCCTCCTCATGAAATCCTTATTAATTATAAAATACAGAGCAGTAGACACTCCTCAAATGACGTGAACCTCCTAAAATCCCATTAGAGACTTTTTTTCCAGACCACCCTTCTTCAGAGCCCCTAGCTCACAGTAATTTTTGATTAATTTATCATTTCGCTGCTCCTACTGAATTCTATATGAAATGTTCAGCAGATGCAAAATCTCCCTATGCCTATTGTTGAAGGTATGATAATTTTTCAACATTCAGCCCTAGTTTTATCCATTTCTCCATAGTCCATATTGAATTACAGATTTCAGTTCAAGGATTTGCATTTTTGTTTTAGTGTAATTGATGTTTAAGGGCACTATAAACTTCAAGGTTTTGTGGAAGCTAGTTAAAAAATGATTTCATGTGAAAGGGAAGCAAGCTGGTTTCCATTTCTTTGATTTATATCGCTTGTATGGATATCAAATAGACAGTAATGTAAAAGGCAGCTTCTAATTTGTCTTCATGTACTAAACATAAAACGAAGGAGAAAGCTTTTGCAATTCAGAGCAATTCTGTCAAAAGATTGCTATATACAGGTACCTATTCTGTTTCACTTCTATTTGCATATGAAATCCTTCTTGACAGATCTCTGAGTACAGAGTGAATTAGAAAAGTCAACCACTCTTTATCCTTTATTTATGTGATGCATAGTCTAAAATTATCAAGTTTTCTTCGTATGCAGTGTTGTAAGGTACAAAATTAATATAAAAACTATATCCAGAACATATTTTTTTTGAATTTGCTTGAAATAAGAGCATAAAAGCATTAGCAATGGTTTTCTTTTTAATTAACCACTGACATTTTAAAGTGTCAAGATGTATGCTGCAATAGAGAGCTTTTGAACTTACCCTGAAGAGAAGACAAATTATTATCTAAAAGTTAATGAACTGAGTTCTGTAATGGACTGGGTAGTGCTAATTGATATGAAGCAATAAGAAAACCTGGCAAAAGCTGAAAGGGAAAAATCTTCAAGCCAATGTGGTCACCTAGGAAAACTGATGACAGAGAACAAGTCAGTAAGTAAGAAGTAGGGTAAATTTGTCACCAGGGTACCTGTTGAGTAAAGTTGAACTGAAGGATTGTTGTATGACTTCTGCAGTATAAAGAAAGATTCCTTATAGCATAAGGCATCATCTTAACTCAGTCCATAAACAAATCAAAGAAGCAAGAGTGAAATACATGTATTTCCGTTCAGACACTGGTTTTCTAATTGGACATTTAATATGTTAACTTTGAAAAGAAGGCCCAGTAGACCACGTTTTGGGCTTAATTTCAACATTATATCCTCTATCTAATATTTTCTTTGGCTGAAGTAGATAGAAAACTGGTTTTTTGCTAGTACAAGAACCCTGCTTTTCACATAGTCAGAACTGCCATCATCTAGATGTAGATATCATTGTGTCTTTTTTTTTTCTGAAGACTCTGTTACCCTCTCAGATGCATTTTCACATTATAAATCCTTCATCTGAAAAGATTTTTTAAGAAACTCCCACTCCTTCCTCCCTAGAACTGCTTATTAATGATGTCCTCTCACTCGTTAATCATAGAATCATAAAATCACAGAATGGTTTGGGTCGGACGGGTCTTTTAGAGGTCATCTAATCCAACCTCCCTTCAGTAAGCGGGGACATTTTCAACAAGATCAAGTTGCTCAGAGTCCCATCCAACCTGACTTTGAATGTTTGCAGGGATGGGTCATCTACAGCCTCTCTGGGCAACATATTTTAGTGTTTTACTACTCTCATAATAAAAAATGTCTTCCCTACATTCAGCCTGAACCTACCCTCTTTCAGTTTGAAACTATTACCTCTTGTCCTACTGCTACAGGTCATACTAAAAAGTCTGTTCCCATCTTTCTTATAAGCTCCCTTTGAGTATTGAAAGACCACCATAAGGTGTCACTGGATCCTTCTCTTCTCCAGGCTGAACAACCTCAACTCTCTCAGTCTATCCTCATAGGAGAGTTATTTCAGCTCCCTGATCATTTTTGTGGCCCTCCTCTGGACCTGCTCCAACAGGTCAATGTCTTGCTTGTATTGAAGGCCCGAGAGATGGATGCAGTACTCCAGGTGGGGACTCATCAGAGGAGAGCAGAGAGGGAGAATTATCTCCATGAATTACCTCCCTCAACCTCCTGGTCACGCTTCTTTTGATGCAGCCCAGGATCTCATCTGTGTCAGTGCAACTCCTTTCATGACCATACAGTAAGATGAACCACTGAAATGGTCCAATTTAAAATAAAGCTTCTCCTCAAAAGCTGGTCTTATTTTTAACACGGATTATTAAACAGAACTGTCAGATGAACAACTGGACTAGTGGAGTAAAGAGGACAGCAACCTCCAGTGAGAAGAAGAAAAAAGGGATCTGGAAGAGGATGGGATGGGAATTCTTGGTATAGTGTCCTTAAGGTGGGTTATAGAAAGAGGGTCCAGCAGTTGAATGGTAAGGATGCTTTCCCAGAAAGTGAGATGAGTTATTTAGCCTGAAAAGATTTAAACTACAGCTCTTGCTTCAAGTATTAGTATCCTAATTACCTGCATATAAACTGTTCTGGCAGACTGGGGTATATAAATCACTGCTTATCTTGTTGAAGGCATTCTGTAGTTCAGAAGCTTGCAGGGCCATTAAGCAAGCAAGAGAAGTCAAAGCTTTGTAAATCAGTGATTCAAGCACTTGTCGGGAAGAAGAGCACCCGCCTTCCAAGGATTTCAAATGCGTTTCACACTAAGCTTTACTGGATGAAACGCATCACTGGCCTTAATGCGCTAACAGAGACTGGATCTGTGAATTTCGATACAACATGTTTGTCCTCTTGCAGTACAGAGATAAGTGTTTAGACGTCCAGTAGTAACAGGATTTAAAACTCCCCCTTATGTTCAGCATTTCCTCTTGGCCAAGTTTGATAGCTCCCAATCTGACACAGTGACTGTTGTGCTCCTGTGTCAAGTCCCATGCGTCTCCTCAGTTTAGGAGGAGATTTGATATATACCACAGACTGCAGATTCCAGTCTTAAGAGTATATTACTCAATGTTAGGCATTGTAATGCTGAGAAACACAGTGCATAAATCACTTTGTGAAAGTAGTCCTAAAGACTCAGGGCTTCTAGCAGTAGCAAAAATGACAGACTGGTTAATCAGATTTCTATTCTTTATTGTTTTTAATATGTTGCTCAAATTCTGACTTCAGATCCTGATAAAATTTTAAAAAAAACTCTGTGTATATTATGTTTTAAGTGAAATGCCTAAAAAGCATCTTCTGTTGAGGTGAGGATAAATATTTGATTTTCTGGGGTTGGAAAAGTCTCTTATGTCTGAGTCATGTTTCTAGTACAAACTCATTGCAATCTGGGAAATCGCCAAGAGTGCAAACAGAGTGGAATTTTCTGTAAACTGGTGCCACCATGATGTGCACTATGTAAAGTTCAGTTTACAAACATTTAGAAAAAAATATCAGAAGTCTGTAACTGGATGGGATCTTTGAAATGTTTCTAAAGAAGTTTTTGGCAAAGTAGAAAAGTAGATATTTTGTCATGGATTATCTCCTGCAAAATCTATTGGTTAAATAATGTCATACTGATTTCTAATTTCTATCTTATCTATGTAAGAAAGAAATTTCCGGTTTCACTGGAAAACTGTTTAATAACATGAGATTGTCCTCTATATTGATTATTATTAATTTTTACTTTTAATTTTATTTTAGGAGATTTAATTCATGAAAATTGATAGAAGTTGAAATAAGTTTTATAAAATTGTTTGCAGAGCCACACACAGAAGACTTATGGATAACAGTATGGTGACAAACTCACTAAGGTGCTGTAGAAGAGCTAGACGGTTTCCTCTGATCACAAGATAAAATGAAATGAACTTTATAAAATAAGGGCCTGACGATGGAATATGTTTTGGCACTGAAACATGTAATTAGATGCATAATGGGATCTTCCAAACACTAAATACAAAAACACCTAAGGAGTTTAGCTGGCTCACATTGATTTTAAAGAGGGTAGAACTTTATTATCATCAGTGATATAGGAAGAATGTCAAACAAGTAATGGAAATTTAGCAAAATGTGCATATACACACATTCAGTGTGTATCACAGTGTGTGTGGGTATCACAGTGTGTGTGGGTATCACAGTGTGTGTGGGTATCACAGTGATGACAAACAACAGAGTACTAATTCTTTTTTCCTTCATTAGTTAGGTCTCTGAAATTCAGGTATGTGTTTTCAGAATGGTGAGAGGCCTGAAATGGGTTATTTATCCTAGGCACACTTGTATATGGGTGAACTTTAGCACTAGGGAAAAGGGCTGCAAAGAGCCTACTCCTTCCTCAACCTGCTCCTCCAAGGCAGTGAGATCTTTCCCACCATCAGTTGGTTGCCTGTGCAGCACAAGGTTATATGTCAACATGGAGAATCGGTAGTTTAAACTTAAGCATAAGTTTGGTAGGGCTAGCACAGCCCACTCGTGAAGGTGGAGAGTGTTACAGACCTTTCAATATACAATTCTAGAAGTTTTAATTGCAAAAATGAAACTGCATTTAATTTAGAGTTGAGCAGGGCATGGTATTAGTCTGATATCAGATAAAACCAGAACTAAGCTAGTAGCAATTTAAAACCAGACCCTGAATAAAGATGAACTGTCCCAAGCTTAGCAAGTGTTTGAGATGCTGCCTTAATTGTATTGTGTTCCTTATCTTGACTTTCAAAGCAGTTCATAAATAAAACAGATATATAAGCTCGGTCTACTCAACTGAGAGCTGCTGTTACTCCAGGACAAAGCTATTCTCTGCTGCCTTTGAATTAGAATCAGCGGGAGCTTAAAGTCACGCATATGCATGAGCAGTATGTTGATTTGAAGTCATAATGAGAATTCCATCATTTAACAAGAAGCTCTGCATGTTTTTAAACATAACTTTACACATAACTTAAAGTAGCAAATTACTTCTCAATGTTCAGTGACACACAGAAAAGCAGCCAAAACCAGAATAAATGTACTTGGAATTTGCATAAAAATCATGCTAAGAAAGACTGTGCTATGGTCAGAAAGATAAAAACAACAAGCCAATGAGAGCAGTGGAAAATAATATAATTCTTGTGTGAAGTATTTCTGGTTTGAGACACTGGGTATTTTAAATAAAATCTAAATGTGCTTCTGGAAAATTTTAAATGTGTAGAGTTCAAAAATTGATGAAATATTGCTGTTTAAAATCTGACTCTAACAAGCAACATAAAGAAGACATTGCCAAAGTCGGTATTGACAAAGAGCAGCCAAGAGATTACTCAAAAAATGGGAACACAAGCAAATCAGTCATTCTATACGATCTGCATCTTAAGGGAAATAGCAAATAAACTCACACAAACCCCTGGCAGTGTAGTTTTTAAAATCATGAAAATTGAAGAGCTATAGGAATATGATAGAAATAAAAATGTGGTATTTTCTCTGTTCCAAGATTTCAGGTAAAAATTTCAGTCCACTTTTCTCCTAGCCTATTCCCTGTTCTTTCATTAATGGCTACAATGTTCTCATCGGTATTCTTATATATCATATTGCAAAGCAACAGATATGCACAGTCGGTCACTCCCATTATGAAGTATTTTATAATAAGGGTGAATTTGAAGGTTCAAACTTTTTTTTCCGGATAATTTTAATACTGATTTTGCTATTATGTTATAAACTCTTTTTCTTGTTTCTTCGAAAACTTAACAGCTTACCACGCAAAAAGCGTGTAGTTCTCACTACTATGTATAGCTCCATTCATTAACGTGTGATAATTCATAGCACAGGGGAGACTCGAAGCAGTAGGCACACAAGGCTTGATCCTGAAAGATGCAGAGTAGTCTGGCTCTCACCAGTAAAACACCTAAGCACATATTTACTGCATGAGTAATTGAATTTTTGTCAAGCAATGTAGTGAAATTAAGCACGTGATTGAAGTCTGCTCGAGCAACTCCAGAGTGCTCAGGACCACCTATGTCTGATAAAGCCATATGTTTGTTGGCAAAACTTTTTGGAGGATCAGGCCTGCTTCTAATACCAGTTTTTACTTTAATTTTGTCCCATCATAAGTGACAAAGCTTCTCTATAGTTGTTTTGGAGTGTGATATCTGTGGTTGACCCAGCATCAATGTTCTCTTTCTGTCTTCTCAAGATGTGAAGCTGCATATAATTATGCCTTCTCTCATTATCCCGTCTCTTTATCCATACTCTTCTCTACTTTTCCTCCAGAGTTATTACTGATGTGAAAAACCTTTTCTAGTCTGGTGAAGCTGTTATTCACCGAGCAAAGAAAAAGATTTACTACTCTAATTGGAAATGCTGTGTCTGAATGCTTTCTCAGGTGAGAAACTAGGAGGATGCAGTATATACCTAACAAAGCCTCTTTAAACTGAGAACCACAATGAGAATTAAAGAAAATAAACCCCACACTCATAACTTCAATGGAATACTTGTATTCTGACAACTTAATGGACTTATTTTGAAGATAGATTTGCATTGGCTACAGATAAAATGTAAAAATATGTATCTTATGCAGGTTAAACATATTTGCAGAATAGTCCATATTATAAAAACATGTTACATTCACCTGTTCTTGTATAACTAAAAGCAAACAAGAAAAATAAATATAATTTCAATTAAGAAACAGCACCTCCATCCTCTTCTCTTCTGATGCAGATTTACTCCCTCATGCCCCTAGCCTGTCCTGACCTAGATGATGTCAACAGAGGCTGTTAGATAAACCAAATATCTTGACTCAGAAGCTTTTGTCCTCCCTAATATTGCTTGAAATATTTTCTTTTTATTTTTTTAGTAAGAACACCACAAAGGGGATTAAAAAACCATGAGGTGCTAGGGTGAGGAAGCACAAGGGCACTTACCAAAACATTCTTGCAGTCTATCTCGGGCCCTGCCACAGAAGACTCCACCCAGCACAGTGACTTGTGAAAGAGGATGCTCCAACTGGCCACAGAGAAAGCGATCTGAGAAGAGGCTTATGCTTGTCATACTACTGTCAAATATACGTGGGCCAATAGGAGAGATAGCCACCCCATTGTCACTGGGACTTCACAATATTAAAGAGCCTGGAGGGCTAAGAGCAGCTATTTAGTTTGAGAAAACTTCTTTATGTGCCATTTGCCTATTCCCCTTATGTCTCATGCCAAAATTTCCACCTCTGTGAAGGATAATGGGAAGGGCAGAATGGTGAATAAATGAGTAGGCTCCAATGGTAAGGACGGCAGAGAAAGGATGTGCACATTTTGCCTGGAGACTTTAACAGCTTCCAGCCATCCTGAAGTATGTGCAAAAAGACCTTATTGAGGACCCAGAATTTCTTCTCTGAGTTAAAAATGTATGGCATCCAGTCATTATTAGCCAGCTGGATTGAGTTGAATATAATGAACTACTAATTAACTAATCAACTCAAGGTACCAACCCTGCCTACAAGAGGCAGGCCATTTCCTCCTGGCTGTGAAAGATGTGACAGTGTCCTTGGTGCTGCAGCCCAGGCTGGCGAGCAACAAAAATGCAATGTGGAGGTATCCTGTCTAATTTTACTGGTCCTCATTTTCACAATGGATTAACCTATCATGATGATGTGTGAGCGTTTATTGGTGAGAGAACCTCAAACTTAGTTTCATGGGCATAAGGTATAATAATAAAAAAATAGTAATAAGGTATAAGGCATAGTGATAAGTAAAAACTGGTTGAATACTTTGCCCATTAGTAGTAGTGCCAAAATTAATCCATGGATAATTAAGGACAGAAAAGAATGGCTTCAATGATGTCATTGTCAGTGGAAACCTCTACATATTTTTAGTTTAAACTATTTTCATTGGATAACGTGTATTCCAGCTGTCCAATTTTGTTAGTGAACAGACGTGCCTACAGGTGTTTAGTGAGAACTCACAATAAGGAATAATTCACTTTGAGTTTGTGAAAGTGTGAAAGACTGAAAAATAGACATATTCATTGTCCTCCTGTCTGCTGTTTTCTCTTTTAGTTCATTTGGATTATTTCTGATTTCAAACCAATAAATCACTGAACTTTTGGAGAAACCTCTGCAGTTTTGACATGAATGACGCGAAGCATCGATCAGATTTTCCTGCTGACTGGATTTGACAAGTAAGTTGTAAGACCACAAACAGTTTTTAATAACCAATCAAAATCATTTCTCAAAGCTAGCAGGAAAAATAAATACATAAATAAAGATGCTGCTTAGAATAGTTGTGCTTTTGTTCACAATACTGTATGTAAGCAGCATCATTGCCATTAAATCTGAAATGTTGAAGAAAACACTCCTCTAAATGGATACATTTCAGTGCTTTTTGGACATGAAGAAATATGGCTAGTGAAGTTATTGCTTTTACAAAGTACATGGATGAGTGAGAAAAAGCCTATAACTTATGACAAAGAGCTGGTTCAGCTGATTTTTATTCAAAAGTTTTCATTGCAATGCTTAGTTGACAGAAAGGGAGAAACTAAGTGCATATATTATGCTATAACTAAAGCTAGATACCAGACATGAATGTTGAAAAGTTTACAAGGCATTTGTAAACTAAAATAACACCCAAGTAGTTCCTCTGGATTTGAGAGAACAAATTCCCTTTACTGAGGGAATATTTATTACATGGGTTTCTGTGCTTGTGTGCATAGATGTTTCATGCTTGTAGTCTGTTATGCACTGGATGCATAAATACTAGTATATTAATTCATTTTTTAAAAAAAAAGTCAGTGTTCCTATGAATTAAAATATGCAAAACCATTATTACAATTTGGCTGGCTACATCATGTTCAGGAAGAAGTGAACAAAAAGAAGAGGAGAAAAAAACGTGCATTGCTTGCTGTGGAATATCTTCTGGCCTATGAAAGAATCATAGCATAAAATCAGAGAAAAAATAATCTGAAAACCAAGTAAGAATTTTATTGCTTTGCCATAATGACAGCATATGCAATATGTGTTGATGCACTAAGAGCTACCTTATGAATTTCAAGTGGGGAGTTTTTGTCCCCAAGTCAATGCTTCATCTACAGTGGCATTCAGCTTGAGGCTGAAAAACTTAAGCATAGGTGTATATGTTGATGTCTATAACTAAGATAGGTGAGCTACCTAAATGAGTTGTTATAGTCTATGACTATACAGATGGCTGTGTAAAGGAGGCGACAGTCAGAGCTAGCTAGTTTCATAGCACTGTTCAAAGAAATAATAAGTCCAGGTAGAGAGTGGGGTAGGATGAACAACCCTAAAATTTTGGCAGAAAGTAGAATCTTGATTTGACTATCAGAATTATCCAAAGAGTCATTGTTGTGGTTTAACCCCAGCCAGCAACTAAGCACCACACAGCTGCTTACTTACTCCTCTCCGATGGGATGGGGAGAGAATCAGAAAAGTAAAAGTGAGAAAAGTTGTGGGTTGAGATGAAGACAGTTTAAGAGGTAAAGCAAAAGCCACACACACAAGCAAAAGAAAACAAGGAATTCATTCACCACTTCCCACTGGCAGGCAAGTGTTTAGCCATCTCCAGGAAAGCAGGGCTCCATCATATGTAACGGTTACTTGGGAAGACAAACCCCATCACTCTGAACGTCCTCTCCCCTTCCTTCTTCTTCCCCCAGCTTTTTACACTAAGAATGACATTATATGGTATGGAACATCACATTGGCCAGTTTTGAATAGCTGGCCTGGCTATATTCCCTCTTATCTTCTTGTGCACCTGGTAGAGCATGGGAAACTGAAAGTCCTTGACTGTTTATAAACAACTAAAATATCAGTATAGTATCAGTATTGTTCTCATACTAAATCGGAAAGCATATCACTATACCAACTACAACGAAGAACATAAACTCTATCCCAGCCAAAAACAGTGCAGTCCTCCAATAACAATAATAAAAAAGTAAAATTCTTGTGGCAGCCTAGTCTTGATGCTATGCAATGTCCTTAAGGTGATTTACAGCTATTTCGTTGTTAAAAGTTGGATTCCAGTATGTGGTTGAAGAAATTAGACTAAGATGGATTTCTCATACTTCATTCAGTTGTACCTTCAGGGTACTAAGAGAGCTGGTGGAAGTGCTCACCAAGCCAGTTTCTATCATTTATCAGCAGTTCTGGTTAACTGGGGAGGTCTCAGTTGACTAGAAGCTAGCAAATATGATGCCTATCTACAAGAAAGGCCAGAAGGAGAATCCGGGGAACTACAAGCCTGTCAGTTTGACCTTGGTTCCAGGAAAGATTATGGAGCAGATCATCTTGAGTGTCATCACACACCACACACAGGACAACCAGGTGATCAGGCCCAGTCAGTATGGGTTTATGAAAGGCAGGTCCTTTCAGGCAGGACTAACCTGATCTCCATCTATGACAAAGTGACCCACTTATTGGGTGAGGGAAGGGCTGTGGATTCTGTTTACCTAGACTTTGGTGAAGCCTTTGATACTGTTTCCCACAGCATTCTTCTGGAGAAACTGGCTGCTCATGCCTTGGGCAGGCGTACTCTTCACTGGGTAAAAAACCGGCTGGATGGCCGGGCTCTAAGAGTTATGGTGAATGTTGTTAAATACAGTTGGTGGCCGATCACAAGTGGTGTTCCTCGGGGTACAGTTCGGGGGCCAATTCTGTTTAATACCTTTATCATAGATCTGGATGAGGGGATTGAGTACACCCTCAGTAAGTTTGCAGACGACACCAAGCTGGGTGGGAGTGCTGATCTGCTTAAGGGTATAAAGACTCTGCAGAAGGATCTTGACAGTCTGGATTGATGAGCCAAGGCCAACTGTACGAGATTCAACAAGGCTAAGTGTTGGGTCCTGCACCTCAGTCACCACAATCCCATGCAATGGTACAGGCTTGGGGAAGAGTGTCTGGAAAGCTGTCTGGTGGAAAAGGACCTGGGAGTTTTGATTGACAGCCAGCTGAATATGAGCTAGCAGTGTGCCCAAGTGGCCAAGAAGGCCAATAGCACCCTGGCTTGTATCAGGGATGGCATGCCTAGCAGGACTAGGGAAGTGATTGTCCCTCTATAGTTGACACTGGTGAGGCCCCACCTTGAATATTGTGTTCAGTTTTGGGCCTCTCGCTACAAAAAAAACAATGACGTGCTGAAGCACATCCAAAGAGCAACAAAGCTGATGAACGGTCTAGAGCCCAAGAAGAGTGGCTGAGGGAACTACTATTGTTTAGCCTGGAGAAAAGGAGGCTCACGGGAAACTTTATCTCTCTATATAACTGCTCAAAAGGAGGTTGTAGAGAGGTGGGTGCCAGTCTCTTCTCCCAAGTAACAAGTGATAGGATGAGGGGAAACAGCCTTGAGTTGTGCCAGGGGTGGTTTGATTCAATATTAGGAAAAAATTCTTCACTGGAAGGGTTGTCAGGCATTGGAACAGGCTGCTCAGTTAAGTGGTTGAGGAATTTAAAAGCTGTGTAGATGTGGTGCTTAGAGACAGGGCTTAGTGATAGACTTGTCAGTGTTAGGTTAATGGTTGGACTCGATGATCTTCAAGGTGTCTTCCAACTTAAACAATTCCATGATTCTATGATTCTATATGGCAGAGAATTATGCCTGCTTATTTGTTTCCAGCATTTTGTGTTTGGGTGATAGCGACTTTAGCCAATACTTCAGTATAAGACATAGAAATCATATCACCAAATTTTTTGGCGCTATAAGTGCTCATTTCTTCCCTTAAACTGGTTTCTAGGTTCCTAATGTTGTCAATCCAAAAAGTGATTCAATCCATTTTAAGGCAGGTGTCAAAAACAATCAAATTAGGGGAAAAGCCTCTCACTCTAAGTCCCATTGAGGATGTCCCTGAAACCTCCATAATTTTACAACTCCCCCAGATTAACTTTTGAATGCAGTGAAGCAAAACAGCTTTAAACTTTGAGTAACCTTGACGACAATGTGCCCAGGGCTTGAGTCTATGCATGGCATACAAAGTATCCTTGGACGAATCAGTCAGGGGATTTGTGTGCTTTGTGTCATCTGCTGAGCTCTGGGAGCCAGCTGTGGCAATCCTTTAGCAGGACCCAACAGGCAACCCAGGCTTGCTGTGAAGGTTTCATCCACTGGTGCGCAAATCCAGATTTGCACTTCGTAGTCATCCTGATGGAAAGGAAATTAGTTATTATTATCTCAAGATGCAGTTACAAATGTTTTTATGCTAATCTTTTTCACAGCATATGAGTAACCTTCGTACTGAATAAACATAACAATATCATTTAAACAGCCCCTGCTAGGCTGAGTGATACTGAGCACATTAGATACAGTTTGTCTGTCTAGACATTTTATAGGAGGCTGACTTAATAGGTCAACGGCAAATGTAACGGAAATATTTTTAGCAGAAATTACTTCAATTTCTTTTCTTCATTATAAAAAAAAGAAAAGGCAGCCAGTTTTGGCAATGAATACACAGCCATTTCAGTCTTATAGCTATTTTGTTGCCTACAAAACATCTTTGTCTTTGAGAAAGTCTGAAGAAATGTGCAGTGAGCCTGAACTTAGAGACACAATTACTGCCAGTCAGGAACTCCTGAGGACTCTTAAGTTTGAAACATCAAAATTCAGGTTCTGAAAATTAATGGTGACTGTTCAAAACTGATCTACTGATCAGTTTGTTCTGCAGCAAGGCAGATGTCGCAGTAATAAAAAAAAAAAACACATCATCCTGGCTGTTAAGTAAACAAGGAGAAAGATAACTATCTAGAAGATGTGACGGACAGAGCTAAAATGTGAAGTCAGGAGAAGATGGTTCTCCTAAGCTGCATATAAGGTGCTTTCGGAAACGGTTACTTTTGGGAGCTGATTTCTGATCTTTTCTTTTTAAGGACTTAAGTTTACAGTACCAGAAATCAGACATTGCCAAGTACCACAGAAACCATGCACTCATTCTTTTTTTTATTTTTCTTTTTTTCCTTGCACTCCTACCTCTTTCTTGAAAGAAGTACCACCTTCTAGCACTAGTGTCGTGGTTTTAGGCTGATCCAGGAACTAAAACTCACACAGTCTCTCCTTCTCCAGTAAAGTAGAGAGGAGAGAAAAAAAAACAACAAAGGGACTGAGGGTTGAGACAAGAACAGAGGGAGCACCCACCAACCATGGTCCCAGGCAAAACAGACAGGGCTTTCTCAAAGCAAAACAGTTTATTAATGATTACTTAGAAGGACAAAGGGAAATAAAAAAACAATTACTCGAGAGGACAGAAAGAAACAAAACCAGATCTTAAAACCGACACCTTCCCCCCCCCCCCCCTTTCCTTTTCCTCCCGGCTCTACCTCCTCCCCCCAGCAGCACAGGGGGCAGGGACTGGGGGAGTGCAGGTCAGTTCATTCCGTGCTGTTACTGCTGCTTCTCTCTCAAAGGAGGAGGAGTCCTTACACCCTTTTCCCCTGCTCCAATGGATCCCCTACCCATGAGGAAAAATTCACAAACTTCTCCAGCGTGAGTCCAGCCCACTGGAAACAATCCTTCCCCACAGATTGCTCAGGTGTGGGCTTTACCACAGTCTCGGGTACTTAGGGAGCTGTAGCCACTCGCTCCGGCGTGGGTCGTCACGCAGACTCCAGATGCCTCTCTGCCTTGTCGTGCACCCCAACACGACCATCCTCAGGCTCAGGCATCTTCCCTCCACGGGCTGCGAGTGGGTCTCTACTCCACCGAGGCCATCCTGGTTGCAGGGGGGCCGCCTGCTATCTCACCATCAGCCGCAGGGGAAACTCGGCTCCGGCACACCTCCTCCCGCTCCATCCTCACTGACCTGGTGTCGATGCGGCTGTTTCTCTCAGATCTCAGTCCTCTCCAGGTGAACTCAGCCCAGTGGGCACCCCGGGAGTGGGGTGCCCCTGAGTTCCCCAGCTGGCTCCACCACCGCCATTCTCCGTGGGCGGCGCCGGCCGGGAGCCAGGGAGCGGGGGCAGTGCCCTCCTCCCTTCTCTCCTCGCTCCTGGGCAAAGCACCTTTTCCGGTTCCTTTGTCCTGACTTAAATAGGGCAATTCGCAGAGGCGCCCTATTGGCTCAACCCCGAGGGGAATGGCAGTCTGATCTGGTGGCCAGAACTAAGCCTAACCCGGTTCCAAAACCGGGGAGGTCGCAGGGAGCAAAGCCCCTCTCCTGCCACCAGAACCCCCACCCCCTCCACGTCAAACCATGACAACTAGTCAAATGAGGAATTTAGTAGGTGTGTTGGTCTGCCTTCAGTGGGACTACACTTACTAAGTCAAAGATTGGAGCTGAAGTGGTGTGCTAGATTTGGTCTAAAAGACTCATCATATTTGGCTCTGACCTCACAAAGCATTTAGACATGTGTCTGATCCTAAGCTTTTAGTTCCCCAATCTGTGAGAGAAATTAATTGCAAGAAGGTACAAACATGGTAAAAAACATGAAGTGCGTGCATGACTTTTGCTGGCCAAAAGCCCAAATGCCTTCTCTTTTATATATTCCTCTCTATTTATAATAGGCCCTAATCCTGTATGCTTGCAGCCTGGGAGGGCTCTGGCTTTCAGTTGTTCCTTCCCATACCCAATGCCTTTCAAAACTCAGTTCTGCTCTCTGGGCTAAAACGAGCACTCCTCAGAATACGGTAATTAAACACAATTACAAAGATGTGCACATTCCATGCTGAACAACCACAGGCCCCTTTCCAACAACCTTTTTGTTCTTTCCTCATCAGCTATAATTTTCCTGGCTTCTTATTTATGCTCTTCAGTTATCAAACTGGTTTTGAGTGACCCTGGTAAATTCTTTGTAATTTTGTCGCTGTTGCAGACACCCATTACACTTCTCTGATGTGTAAAAATACAAACCCAGCAAGGTGAGAACATTCAGTAATGTATGGAATCACAGTTTCCATTGGCTTTGCCAGCTTTTACTCAGGGCAGTGTTTATAAAACAGCCTGAACAGCCACAATAAAAAAAGTGACTTGACCTAACTGTTCCCAGTCCATAAAGAAGTTGGTGATGGATTTGTGGAGATAATCTTACGAAATAAAGGCCACATTTGGCCTGTTGATATTGGGAGATGTTGGCCTCTAGAGCATCTGTGCTTCAAACGTCATAAACGCTAATATTTTCTAAAAGGCTTTGTGAAATATCTCTGTGTTCTTTTTAAAGAACTTCATTGTCAAACCTGCAAGTTAATTGACTAGATAAGGGTTTTGGTTGTTTGGGTTTTTTTGTTTTTTTGTTTTTTTTCTTACAAAAACATGTTATTTTCATGTTAAATCTTTTAATATTGTCTGGTAAAATTATTTTCAAAATGCTCATAGTTTGCAATCTTTATCTCTTACTGCATGTTGATTTTTTTACCCATTGT
This sequence comes from Tauraco erythrolophus, assembly GCF_009769465.1. Taxonomy (NCBI): domain Eukaryota; kingdom Metazoa; phylum Chordata; class Aves; order Musophagiformes; family Musophagidae; genus Tauraco; species Tauraco erythrolophus. The sequence goes on from NC_141468.1 coordinate 51,782,929, forward strand.
CAAGCAGCATCAAGTTCTAGATTTCTTAGTAGCCATTCAAACAGAAGATAGATGTAACAAACACTAGATGGTATGTATCAAATGTGAGTCTTTAAACAGTTTAAACCTTGTTAATCACTTCAGAGCCATGACAGCAGTTGTGGAGAAAAACCTCCACTGCTATTGGTTAAATTAGCAGGTTAATTAGTGGCTAGAAAGGGGCAAAAATATTTTGTCAAATCCATTATAGCAATACTGCACTGTAGGTCTTCAACTGCTAGGAAGTTTGGCTTATTTATCCCAGGTGAGAATCAAGCTCTGATGCCCGTGTCTAAGTCTTCAAATGAGGCTTCTCACAATCTGGGGAGTATTCATATTGTGTAAGATAAGGCCGTAGCCTGTTATATGAGAAGGAAGCTGGTTTTCTCAAGCTCCAAATGTATCAAATGGAGAGACAGACTTCTCCAAAGAGAGATTCAGAGAATTCACCTGGGTTTCTGTACTGAGGAATTGTCTCAAGGAGCTCTTTTCCTGCCGTTGGTTATAACAGCAGCCCAGGGAGACAGGAGAAGCAGCGAAATAAGATGTGTGAAATTATGTGATGAAACCATCCCCTGCTAGTCTTAATTCTAGCTCACCGGGGCTCAGAAGAATATTGTACATCACAGTGGTGCGAGGGGGAAAGTAGGAATAAATACAGTCATCTGTGAACTGTTTGACAAACAGAAAGGAGGGATGGAAAAGGGAAGAAAAGCCCTAGTTCTTTTTTTCTTCCATTAATGGGAGCTTTGTGAAATGTTTTGTTTGGCAAAGATTCAATAATGTTATTTCATAGATTTCATAGATTTCTAGGTTGGAAAAGACCTTAGAGATCATCGAGTCCAACCATCCCTAATCCCCATTAAACCATATCCTCAAGTAGCTCATCCACCCTATTCTTAAACACATCCAGGGATGGGGACTCAACCACTTCCCTGGGCAGCTTATTCCAGTGGCTGACAACCCTTTCAGAGAAGAAATACTTCCTAACATCCAACCTGAATCTCCCCTGACTAAGCTTATGCCCATTTCCTCTTGTTCTATCTCCCATCACTAATGTAAAGAGCCCTTCCCCTACCTCCCCACCATCTTTTCTCAAGTATTTATAGGCCGTAATCAGGTCTCCCCTCAGCCTCCTCTTCTCCAGGCTAAACAGCCCCAACTCCCTCAGCCGCTCCTCATAAGTTTTATTTTCCAGCCCCTTGACCAGTTTAGTTGCCCTTCTTTGGACTCGCTCCAGGAGCTCAATATCTCTCTTAAAGCGAGGGGCCCAAAACTGGACACAATATTCCAGGTGCGGCCTCACCAGTGCCGAGTACAGGGGCAGGATCACTTCCCTGCTCCTGCTGGTCACACTATTCTTGATACATGCCAGTATCCCATTGGCCTTTTTGGCCACCTGGGCACACTGCTGGCTCATATCAAGCCGGTAGTCAACCAACACCCCCAGGTCCTTTTCCACCAGGCAGCTCTCCAGCCACTCCTCCCCGAGCCTATAGCGATGCTTGGGGTTTTTATACCCCAAGTGAAGGACTCTGCACTTGGCCTTATTAAAGCTCATGCCATTGGCCTCAGCCCAACGATCCAGTCTGTTCAAATCCCTCTGAAGGGCCTCCCTACCCTCGAGCAGATCGACACAGCCTCCCAGCTTGGTGTCGTCCGCAAATTTACTGAGGGTACATTCAATCCCCTCATCCAGGTCATTGATAAAGATGTTAAACAGAACTGGACCCAGCACTGAGCCCTGGGGAACCCCACTGGTGACCGGCCTCCAGCCGGATTTAGCCCCATTTACCACCACTCTTTGGGCCCGGCCATCCAGCCAGTTTTTAACCCAAAGGAGGGTGTGCCTATCCAGGCCAGCAGTTACCAGTTTCTCCACCAGAACACTATGAGAAACTGTATCAAAGGCTTTACTGAGGTCCAGGAAAACTACATCCACAGCCCTTCCCTCGTCAACCAGGCGGGTCACCCTGTCATAGAAGGTGATCAGGTTTGATTGGCAAGACCTGCCTTTCATAAACCCATGTTGACTGGGCCTGATCACCCGGTTAACCTGTATGTGCTCATTAATAGCACTCAAGATAACCTGTTCCATGACTTTGCCCGTCACCGAGGTCAGACTGACAGGCCTGTAGTTCCCCGGATCCTCCTTCCGTTCTTTTTTGTAAATGGGGGTAACATCCGCCAGCCTCCAGTCCAGCGGAACTTCCCCAGTGAGCCAAGACTGCCCAAAGATAATGGACAGGGGTTTGGCAATGACATCCGCCAGCTCTCTCAGGACTCTCGGGTGGATACCATCAGGCCCCATAGACTTGTGGGCATCCAGCCGAAGGAGCAGATCCTTGACCCGTTCCTCTTGGATCACAGGAGCTTCGATCTGCTCTCCCTCCCTGCACTCAGACACCGAAGGCCAGCTCACCTGGGAACTGCTGACCTTATTATTAAAGACTGAGGCAAAGAAGGCATTAAGGACCTCAGCCTTGTCTTCATCCCTAGTGACTAACGTACCCCCTGAGTCCAGTAGGGGCTGGAGGTGATCTTTAGCCCTCCTTTTGTTATTAATATATTTATAGAAAGACTTTTTGTATTTCTTTGGGTTTGCTTCTCATGGGCTCATTGTCAACTGTGGTGGGCTTTTGTGATCTTTTTTTTGGTTTTGTTTTTGTTTTGGCTTTCTTTTATAATGTCATCCTAATTCAACCACATAAATCCCACTATTAACTATATCTCAAGACCTCACACTCAGAATCTCTCTCTCGAGGCCCATAATGGGCAAAGTAAGTAACAACAGATCACAATTGTGGTGTATAACACTGTTTGGGACAGGCTGCCACCCACTGATGAGTGACTATTGTCCAGATCTATGAGTACAAATGTGCATACCAAACATGGTTAGAGAAATCAGAAACAGAAGAGAAAGGAAAAAGGAAATAAAAATGAAACTCATCAACGACAAAGAGAAGGAAAGCATACTACATGCCCTCATGGGAATCAGAAATTCCTAAACTTTTAAGATTACACTACCCTTTCTGCGTTCCAGAAGTTTTAGGGCTTGCCCTTGTGTTCTTATCCTATGTAAGAGAATGCGTGGCTGCATAGTTTGCATACTTGCACCCAGCTTTATACTAGAGTGCACTGTAACCACTTTTCATAAGCCAAGCACCCTGTAAAATGGCAACAGATTTTAAAAACTGAATTAGTGATAACACTCAGTTGCCTCTTGTCGTCTGTGAAGTTGTTGATAGATTCTGCATGCTATCATATATGCAAATATTACCAAAGAATTTTTGGAAAACAAAAAATTGTTTGATCGGGAAAAAAAAATTATCTGGAACGACAGGAAAAAGAACTAAATCTATTTACTTGTAGGTCTCACTTGATTTTGATGAAATATTTATATCATAATTCTGAAGGGAAATTTCCAGAGAAGCTCCTTAGCAAAAGCAAGCATTCAGGTATTGCCTCTAGCTTTGAATCACATACTAAGAATTTTGTCTCCTTGGCTCACATCACTTGCCAGCAAAAGCTTTACTGAAACCAGCAGGATGAGTCAGGAATTAAAGACTTTCTCAGTATGAGTAAAAAGTAACTCTTGATCTTTACTTCAGCTGTTTTTCTGGATACCCAGATGGACCATTATTTTTTTAATCTTCAGTTAGTATTGATTAGTCTTTCAAAACTTCTGTCTGTGAATGACTTCAGTGAAAATCATCTCTAATACATAATCTTGTACACACTTTCATTTAATTTAAATATACAAGTAGTTCTACCAACTTCAGTGGAATTACCCACACAAGGTTGTGAGCATATGTATGTCCCTAGAATCAGAATTTAATTGTGAGAATTAAAAGAGGAAAATCTAAAAATTCAGCATGAATGAAATTATATCTAAACTTTTATTCATATCTGGTCAGGACAATTGGAATTAAAAGAAACAAAGAGAAAAGTGTTTTCTGTAGAGATTCTTAGAGTAAACACAGTGATCCTCTAGAAATGCAGCAACAGTTAAGGTCAGACTTCCAAAAAATCAAAATATCAACAATAATTTGCTTGCTAAATTCATTGTACCACATCTCTTCATCAATAAAAGACTTGTCTGTCTCGGTTTGAAAAAAAAAAGACAGAGGTCTGCTAAGGAAGGCAGGAGCCTCCCTCGAAATGGAAAATGTAAACCCCCCTCCCTCCGAATTACTAAAATTTTGAAATTAAGGGGCTCTCAGGCAAAGATATGGGAGTAGGAATAACAGTTCTTTACTAGGAAGATTAAAGAGAAGGGAAAACAACAATAACAACAACAACAACCACCACCACTCAAATGCAATAGTACACAAAAAAAAAAAAAAAAGAAAAAAAAACACCACTGACAGAGTCAGAATACGACCTGACACGGTGCTGGTCAGGGCGCTGGCAGCAGTCCGATCGAATGGTGGCTGCAGCCCTCCTGGAACGGCAGACGTGGCGCCGCGGAAGCAGCGATCCTGCCGAAGGGCGCGGGCCCCCTCCGAAGGGCCGGCGGCGCTGCAGATGGCCCGGCCTCCCTCCGGGAACCCGGCGGCGAAGAAGAAAAAAAACGCTCCTCTGGGGCGTCAACGCCGGCCGGCCCAGGCCTCCCAGGTCTGGGAGGAAGGCACCCAGCAAACTTCGAGTGGCTGCTCTGTCCCAACTAGTCAAGCAGCAGCGAGCAGTGCCCGTCTGTCTCCCCCGGTGACTTCAAGAGACCGCCCGACCGCCGCCGCCACCGCCGCTTTCCCGCACGCGGGCGCGGTCGCGAGGCGCCCCCTCCCCTCCCGGCTGGAGCATCTCCCGAGGGGGCTGGTGTTCTGTGAGTCTGGCCGCAGATCCTTGATTGCCCATCAAACAGAGATGGCTCCTGGAGGGACTGATCCACGAGTCATGGGCAAGGCATTGATGGCCCATTAACAGAAGACAGTCTGGGAGGAGGAGGCAAGGGAAACATTGCCCCACCTGGTCTCAACAGCTCATGAAGATGGTGATAGAATACATACTTTTGGGCACATCTTACATCGTAACCTAGGACATCTTCTATAATGCCTTCTCTGAGAGAAGGTAGTAACAAAGCAGTAAGACCTTAAAGCCTATTATAGATAGTCATTATACTGATAAATATACCTGACTTCACAATGTATTTATATTTAACTTAAAATTACCTTGTTTTGCTAAAAGATACTACATACACTATTTGAAGTGAAATTGTTCTTACATTTCTCCTCATAGAGGAGAGAGATTGTAGAGAACAATCTCAAAATCACTTTTTCTCCTCGAAGTGGTTTTTTTGTGTGGGGTTTTTTCTTTTCTCTTCAAGTTAAGTTAATAAAATCCAAAAGCACATGTTTCTTGGAATACTCAGCAGTGAAATTTAGTTGTAGAACATGCTGGTGTCAGCAGTTCCCTTTTACTTAAGGTGAACCCTGATCCAGGCCCTATTAAATGTAATGAAAACGTTTCAGTCACTTAAGCAGTCTTTGAAGTAGACAATGTCAGAACAGTGTAAAAGCAAAGAGATATTTATACATCGTTTGGAGTCAGCTGAGCATTATAGTATTTCCCAACTGCATACAGTTGCTCTCAGGCAATAAATCACCGTACAAAAAATGAAATTTAGTGTTGAGTTGACCTGAGCCAAAATTTTTTTGTGTGTCTGTTCAACAAACTGAAAGATAGCAATTTGGAAATCAAAGTATCTTTTGTCAAGAATACCAATGTGAATGCCATCATGATTTTTCAAAAGCTTCTCAAAAACTATTATTATTTCAGCTTTTTTTCCTAACTTTTAATGAAAACAAATAATAAGATTTCATTAATTGCAAGAATAGTAAAGTTTGCTAAATCCTAGTAAAAATGATTACAGGCTGTGTTATGAAAACAGTACGTGATAACATAGCTAAATAGATAAAATGTAGCGTAGCTCAATGATAACACCCCTTTGGAATTTGAAATCAAAATATTAAATAAGAAGCCTACCTCCTTTGTTCACTCTTCAATCTCCTTTTCATAAGTTATAAGTTGTTTAAACACAGAGCATCCTTGAGAATTTAGAATATGTTGCAGGTTAAGTTTAGTTAACGGAATTCTTTTAATTGCATTCTTTTGTCTCAATAGTCTTGCTTAGTTAGCACTGTTAAGAATCAGTAGGACTAAAAGTGTTGCTTGACATTAGTAGCTAAGTTTGGTGAAGCCTTAGGTCACAAGCTGTGAACTTTCACCTAGGAAAGTTGAGTTTTTCTAGGATTGTTACATGAAGGGAGTGACATGAAGCAAGACCCATGCTCAAGTGCAAGCTGGAAGATAGGGAGGCTACGACTGCCAGCAGAAGCTGCAACTCGTCCAGATAAGAAACAGCTGATAGCCCACCTGGAGACAGAGAAAGAATCCAACACGGAACAAAGAAGACCCCAGACCAAAAATTATCATTGGACCAACAGGCACGTGCAAGGTGCGTGAACAGGGCATGAAGAATGAGTGCATAGACTTTAAGAGTATAAATGCCCAGAGATTTCTTTGTTCAGGGTCCCTCTCTAGAGGCACCCAGCTTGAGCTACTTCTATTGCTGTACCACTCAATTAAATGATTTTTTTTTCCTGGAATCTGACATCTGAGACTCTGCTGTGGGAAACCTAGAACAAAGAATTTCTTAAATACTTCACCATTTGATTGCACTGGAATAATTACAATTTATTTGTTTATTTATTTGGGAAAACATAATCAAAATTAGAATTTAGGATATCAAAATAACAAATAAGGAATAAGAATGAAAAAATGGTTTTAATGAAAGGTAGAGTCCAAAGACAGATGAGTGAACTATGTTATTTATGCTTAATAGAATAAGTAGGAAAATCCAACAGCTCTAGTCTTTTTTTTTTGTTTTGGTTTGGTTTGGTTTGGTTTTTTAAGTAACAATATTCCTACCAAAAGCAATCACTTTGATTGAGGGAATTTTATTCTGTGATGCTTCTGAAGTGCTGCGTTCATAGTTCTTGCCTTACAATCATCATCATTATTATTGCTTTATCAGCATGGTATAAGATACCTAATTGAAGATCAAGATTGGGTTTTCATATATTTCACAACTTTATAGGAATCCTGATTTTATTTTTCTTCTAAAATCTCTGTCTTTACTTTAAAATCCTGCTTTTTTTTCCACAAGATACCATAACTAAATCCACTTCTGCTATACGCATATGCATTACAATTATCCGACTCAAATATATAGAATTACAAGGATGGAGAAGAGTGGCCAGAAGAATATAGGGAAAAGAAGCTTTTCTTGTTACGACAAACCTAAGCTGGCCATATGAATATATTTTTTCATTATCTGTTTTGGTCAAAAAACAACTGTATGCATTTTTAAAACACAAAATAAGGATAACCGTGTCCAGTTTTGGGCCCCTCGCTTCAAGAAGGACATTGAGGTGCTGGAGCGGGTTCAGAGAAGGGCAACAAAACTAGTGAAGGGTTTAGAGAACTTGTCCTATGAGGAGCGGTTGAGAGAGCTGGGACTGTTTAGTCTGGAGAAGAGGAGGCTCAGGGGAGACCTTATCGCTGTCTACAATTACCTGAAAGGAAGTTGTAGGGAGATGGGGGTCGGTCTCTTCTCCCACGTTATGAATGACAGGACGAGAGGGAATGGCCTCAAGTTGTGCCAGGGGAAATTTAGGTTAGATATCAGGAAGAATTTCTTTACAGAGAGGGCTGTGAAGTATTGGAACAGGCTGCCCAGGGAGGTGGTGGAGTCCCCATCCCTGGAGGTGTTTAAAAACCGTGTAGATTTGGTGTTGAGCAACATGGTTTAGGGACCCTGACAGTGCAGGGTGAATGGTTGGACTCGATGAGCTTGAAGGTGTCTTCCAACCAGACGATTCTATGATTCTATGATTCTATGATAACTTTTTCTTCTGTTAGTTTTTGTTTGTTTGTTTGTTTGTTCCTAATTTTCTTTCTCTGGTTTTACTTAATTTCATTGGGGATTGTCTGTGCTTGATGGCTCATTCCAGGTCCTTGCAAATCTTTAAAAGCAGTATGTCACACTGCAATTTTCTCTTTTAAATAAGAGTTTATGTGCACTTGTGTTGGCGTGGGAACCAACAGATCTGCCATTCTGTTGCTGTGTAGTATCTTCCCTCAGTATGAGGCCAAAACCCCTTCAGTTTGTGATTCTCTGCTAGACCTGTTACATGCCTATCTGTCTGTGCTAGTGTTGTCTAAAAATCTGTTCTCCAAGCAGCAACTTAGTAAAGCCCTGCCTCACATGCAAGAATTCTTGCTTCAGGGCGTATGCGTTCTACCTCAAAGCAAATATATAATCTTGCTGCATGAAAAGGTGAGAAAAGTATGAGCAGATATCAGTCTTCCCAATTTAAAACATGATATAATGTGTAATAAAGTAAATAAACCTTTCGATTCTCCTCTATTTTCTGCTAATTTTAATACTTTGCAATGCGTTATAAATTATTACCCCAATGTAATGGAGCCTTGAAACCATTATTCTCAGTGTTCCTCTATGCTTTCTGGGCCCATAACCAGTATTAATCCTGACGCAGAATCTCCTCAGTGCTGTATAGGTATTGTCAGAAGCTTTTGTGATGGGACTTCAAGTCAGCCAAAGCTTTGAGTAGAAACACTTCAAATACTGTTTTTAAAGTGAATGCTTTAAAGAACTGAAATTAATACCATTGTCACCAGTCTTGCTTTCCCCCAGTCTTCTTTTCCAAGCCATTGACTTTCCAGTAGCTTTAAGATGAAGCAAACTATACAGTCTTTTTTGATTCCTTTCCAATATTTCCTTAAGTCTCTGCCCTTGTTCCTCCTTCCCTTCCTGCCACACTCGTTTCGTGTTATCTGCTCCACTCAGACAAAGTAAATAGACTGCCTTCTGCTTTGCTGCCAGCCATTGTGCTTTAAAAGCTTATATGCTGTATTGAGGATACAGGTCCTTAGCCATCAAATAAAACAGTTGTACCATCCATCACAGTCTAGACTGAGGTAAATTTTACCTTTTTCTAGACAAAACTAATACAGACAAATTTTCAGACAAAAAATTCAGCCTTCTGCTCCAAGTCCAATCCCAAAAATCATAGAATCATAGAATAATAGAATGGTTAAGGTTGGAAGGGACCTTAAAGATCATCAAGTTCCAACACCCTTGCCACGGGCAGGGACACCCTCCACTACACCAGGTTGCCCAACACTTCATCCAACCTGGCCTTGAACACTTCCAGGGATGGGGCATCTACAACTTCTCTGGGCAACCTGTTCCAGTGCCTCATGACCCTCAGAGCGAAAAATTTCTTCCTTATATCTAATCTAAATCTGACCTCTTCCAGTTTAAATCCATTGCCCCTTATCCTATCACTACACGCCCTTGTAAAAAGTCCCTCTCCAGCTTTCCTGTAGGCCCCCTTTAAGTACTGGAAGGCTGCTGTAAGATCATCCCGGAGCCTTCTCTTCTCCAGGCTGAACAGCCCCAACTCTCTCAGCCTGTCTTCATAGCAGAGGTGCTCCAGCCTTTGGATCATCTTTGTGGCCCTCCTCTGAACCCACTCCAGCAGCTCCATGTCCTTCTAGTGTTGGGGACACTAGAGCTGAACACAGTATTCCAGGTGGGGTCTCATGAGAGCAGAGGGGCAGAATCACCTCTCTCGACCTGCTGGCCACGCTTCTTTGGATGTAGCCCAGGATACAGCTGGCTTTCTGGGCTGCAAGCGCACATTGCTGGCTCATGTTGAGCTTCTCATCCACCAGCACTCCCAAGTCCTTTTCCTCAGGGCTGCTCTCAATCCATTCTCCGCCCAGCCTGTACTTGTGCATGGGATTGCCCCAACCCACGTGCAGGACCTTGCACTTGGCCTTGTTGAACTTCCTGAGGTTCTCACAAGCCCACCTCTCCAGCCTGTCAAGGTCCCTCTGGATGGCATTTCTTTCCTCCAGTGTGTCCACAACACCACACAGCTTGGTGTCATGAGCAAAATTGCTGAGGGTGCACTCAATCCCACTATCCATGTCACCAACAAAATGTTAAATAGCACTGGCCCCAGTACTGACCCCTGAGGAACAAATCTGACTAATCTGGTCAGCTCTTTTTCATAGTCCTTGGCTGAGTTTTTGAACTCACATACAGTCCAGCCTCTTAGGAAGGTAACTAACTAATCTGACAAAAGAAGAAATGACGAGCAATAAAGAAAATTTGAAGTCACCTGTTTATGTAATAATAAGGGCTTCAATACCCAGTGAAGCTTTTTTGCAAAACACTAATCTAATGATGCAAACATTACTAATGTGAGCTTGTCTCTTGAAAAGATCTTGAAAAGATAACTCTACCTTCTTACCCAGATTGCACTGCTTATCAGATCCCTATGAACTTGTCTTATTGCAATGCAGTACTTACGGGTGTAATTACACATTGATTGTGTATGTTATTGTTCTTTTTTTTTAACAGTGAGTATTTTAGCATAAGACAAAGCAAAAGCAGGAACTTTTAACTGGTTTTATTTGAGACAAAATGTATTTTGTTGGCCACACCAGCAGCAGGAGCAAAGGTGGCAGTAATTCAGCTTATTGTTAACCAATCTGTTTCAAGTGGGTTCCGGGATATACACCGGAGGAAATTACTCTAAGCTGGGGTTCCACAGTGCTTGCAAAATGGAGTTAAGGACTTGCATCAAAATTATATTTTTAATCTGCTTTTTCATGAAAATATCCATGAAAAATATTTTGAATTTCTAGCAACTATGTGTCTCAGTGACATACTTCCTTCTCTACTGTGTTAATGAGAAATCAGAGGTGCATTTTATGCATAGCAGGAAGGATGAAAACACTCTATAATTTAAAATAGCATCAAGACATTCTTGGCAGAGCTGGTGATTCTGAGAACAAAAAACAACACCTATTATTCTATTGAATGCAAACTGTGTTCTGCATTGTAAATCAAGAAAGATAAAAGAAGAGGTTCAACAATTAAAGTTTTACTGCCATGAAAAGCCATATAGTATACTGTTCTCTCTGTGACAGAAATCAAGCACCAGTATATAAGACCATAATGCATCAGTTGTTTGGGACATTGGCAAGTCACATCACAAGGGTTTTATCAGAACAGAAACTGCACAATAAAATAGTTCAATTATTCAACACGTACCTAGAAACCTACATATTTTTTGTAAGACTAAACAGTATTGAATCCTCAGTCAAGATAGGCAAAGCACAAGAACAGGCTGGGTGGGTAATGGATTAAGAGCAGCCATGAGGAGAAGGACTTGGGGTGTTGGTAAATAAGCAGCTCAACGTGAGTCAATGTGCGCTTGCAGTCCAGAAAGCCAACTGTATCCAGGGCTGCATCCAAAGAAACGTGAGCAGCAGGTCAAGGGAGATGATTTTCTCCCTCTGCTCTCGTGAGAACCCACTTATAATACTACGTTCAGTTCTGGAGCCCCCAACATATGGAGGACATAGGCCTGTTGGAGAGAGTCCACAAAGATGATCCGAGGGCTGGAGCACCTCTCCTATGAAGAGAGCCTGAGAGAGTTGAGGCTGTTCAGCCTGGAGAAGAGAAGGCTCCGGGAAGACCTTCTGTCAGCCTTCCAGTACCTAAAGGAGGCCTATAAGAAAGCTGGTGAAGGGCTTTTTACAAGGGCATGTAGTGACAGGACAAGGAGCAATGGCTTTAAACTGAAAGAGAGTAGATTTTGATTAGATTCAAGGAAGATCTTCCTCACTCTGAGGGTGGTGAAGCACTGGAACAGGTTACCCTGTTGAGAGAAGTTGTGGATGTCCCATCCCTGGAAGTGTTCAAGGCCAGACTGGATGAAGCTTTGAGCAACCTGATCTAGGGGAAGGTGTCCCCGCCCATGGCAGACATGTTGGACCTTGATGATCTTTAAGGTCCCTTTCAACCCAAACCGTTCTATGATTCTATGCAATAGTTTAAATGTTTCTGGCAGTATTCACATGATATTTTTAGTGAATCCTCTGGTTATATCTAGTTATATTACACTGTGTGGTTTGTTTTTTTTTCTGTCAGTGAAATTCTGTCACAAATATTCAAAGAAAGTGAAGTTCAAATCACAGCAATGGTTCTTATGTGAACAAAAGTGGGTTTTAGCAATATAAACATTGAGCTAAGACATTGTTTGCGCAGTTATTCAAGTGCTGGAGAAAAACTGTGCTGTAGACATTCTTTAAGCAACCAATACACTCTCAATTGAAATAAGCACAATAAATGAGCAGTGTAAGAGATATGCAAATGTATTTATCAATAATTTTAGATATTACTAATATGAATAAGAAAACAGTTAATCTGAAAGCATTATCTGTAAGAATATCAAGGGACTAAACTCATCAAACCATTCATTTGGTAGGCATAATTTGTTTATTGGTATTCCAAAGCTAAAATTGTGATTGAGTTCTCCAGTAGTTAAACCACTGAAGGATATTTAGCCTGTGAGTGCTTTCATTGCCAAATTCAGTAACTGCCTTCCAGCTCCCTGCTGATTTTAGTCTCTCCCTCTATCTCCCACTGTTAAAGGAGGGTCTTTTGAGAGGGCAATGCCTAACTTTGAGCTGCCTGTTTCCACTGATTGTAGAGGAATCCAAAGGACAGCAGCCTGCTATCTCAAATATTTATAGTTATTCACTAGTAGATGATGCGCTAATGCTACTCTACTGCAGCAAGGAAGGATTTTCCCTTTGATTTGGATTAGTACTGTATTTCTCCCATAACACTGAGAATATAAGAGTTCTCAGGATATACTCAAGCAGGAAAACATTAGATCCTATAACAACATTACTGGGAGGGTTTCATCAGCCAAATCTGACAAAATCACAGCAACTCAAAGACGTTCCTGCCAGACATGGAAGTAATACCACTGATTAGATTTTGATTAAATGCTCCATGTCCTGCTTTGCTGCGGAATGTCCTTGTGCTCACGCTCTAAAGACACAAACATCATAGTTGCTATCAGTGATGAAATGTAGCAGACATTTGCCTTAAGCTTTTGTTCTTTAGCTTCCTAAAAGGTCTATATTTTAATATCCCATTTATGGTATCTCTCTTCATAGCATTATATTTGTGCCAATTTTCTATCAGAACCCACAGCATGGATTTAAGAAATTTTAATGAGTTGCATAGCAAAACAAACACACGTATTCTGCAAGTGATGGTCTGTCTTGGCATCAAGCCATGGCTATCAAAAGTTTTATTACAAGCGGACACTGAACTAGATGACTGTACAAACTGCTAAAATTCATGCTTCATTTAAGTACACAAAAATCTAAATAGCTTGCTGAAATAAAAAAGTTTTACTAGGGAAAATAAAACATGTGTACTGTGTTTGTTTCAAAATTATTTAATTATTCATGCTTAATTTAAAAAAGAATATGTACAGAAGTATTGACCAGAGGATAAGGTTCTCTCAATAAAAGGCTGTGGGCAAGATTTCAAAGTTACTGATTACAGACCACTCAAAAGAAAAGAGGCCTGCTTTTATGAATTTGAGTGTTCAGCAATTTCTGAAGATTATTTTGAGGTGTTTCAAATTAGCTCCTCAATCATTTTTGTAACTATTACTTATTAGGACTATGAAAGCATTCGCTGAAATTACATGGTATGTTGCAACTGCTTAATACAGGTTATCAGTTTTTAAACATCCTTTACAAAAGACAACTTTGAACTCCTAGAGCAATTGTCCAAGCAACCAGAGATCAGGTTAGGAAAGCTAAAGCCCTGATAGAGTTAAATCTGGCCAGGGACATCAAGGGCAACAAGAAAAACTTCTATAGATAGTCAGTGATAAAAAGAGATCTAGGGAAAATGTAGGCCCTCTCTGGAAGGAAATGGGGCACCTGGCTACCCGGATATGGAGAAGGCTGAGGTTCTCAATGACTTCTTTGCCTCAGTCTTCACTGGCAAGAGCTCCAGTTGCACAGCCCAAGTCACAAAAGGCATAGGCAGGGTCTGGGAGAATGAAGAACCACCCACTGTAGGAGAAGATCAGGTTTGAGACCATTTAAAGAACCTGAAGGTGGACAAGTCCATGGGACCTGATGAGATGCATCTGTGGGTCCTGAGGGAACTGGCAGATGAAGTTGCTAAGCCACTATCCATCATATTTCAGAAGTCGTGGCAATCTGGTGAAGATCCCACTGACTGGAAAAAGGGAAACATAGCTCCCATTTTTAAAAAAGGGAAAAAAAGAAGACCCAGGGAACTACAGGCCAGTCAGTCTCACCTCTGTGTCCAGCAATATCACGAAGCAGATCCTCCTGGTGACTATGCTAAGGCACATAGAAAACAAGGAGGTGATTGGTGACAGCCAACATGGCTTCACTAAGGGTAAATCGTGCCTGACTAATTTGGTGGCCTTCTGTGATGAGGTTACAGCATTGATGGATAGGGGAAGAGCAACTGACATCATCTACCTGGACTTATCCAAAGCATTTGATACTGTCCCACACAACATCCTTGTCTCTAAACTGGAGAGACATGGTTTTGATGGATGGACCACTCGGTGGATAAGGAATTGGCTGGATGGTCGCACTCAAAGAGTTGTGGTCAATGGTTCAATGTCCAAGTGGAGGCCAGTGACGAGTGGTGTTCCTCAGGGGTCTGTACTGGGGCCAGTGCTATTTAACATCTTTGCTGGTGACATGGATAGTGGGATCGAGTGCACCCTCAGCAAGTTTCCAGATGACACCAAGTTGTGTGGTGTTGTGGACACGCTGGAAGGAAGGGATGCCATCCAGAGAGACATTGACAGGCTGGAGAGAAGTGTAATTACACCCATAAGTACTGCATTGCAATAAGACAAGTTCATAGGGATCTGATAAGCAGTGCAATCTGGGTAAGAAGGTAGAGTTATCTTTTCAAGAGTCAAGCTCACATTAGTAATGTTTGCATCATTAGATTAGTGTTTTGCAAAAAAGCTTCACTGGGTATTGAAGCCCTTATTATTACATAAACAGGTGACTTCAAATTTTCTTTTTTGTTCGTCATTTCTTCTTTTATCAGATTAGTTAGTTACCTTCCTAAGAGGCTGGACTGTATGTGAGTTCAAAAACTCAGCCAAGGACTATGAAAGAGAGCTGACCAGATTAGTCACATTTGTTCCTCAGGGGTCAGTACTGGGGCCAGTGCTATTTAACATCTTTGTTGGCGACATGAATAGTGGGATTGAATGCATCCTCAGCAATTTTGCTCATGACACCAAGCTGTGTGGTGTTGTGGACACGCTGGAGGGAAGAGATGCCATCCAGAGGGACCTTGACAGGCTGGAGAGGTGGGCCTGTGAGAACCTCAGGAAGTTCAACAAGGCCAAGTGCAAGGTCCTGCACGTGGGTTGGGGCAATCCCAAGCACAAGTACAGGCTGGGCGGAGAATGGATTGAGAGCAGCCCTGAGGAAAAGGACTTGGGAGTGCTGGTGGATGAGAAGCTCAACATGAGCCAGCAATGTGCGCTTGCAGCCCAGAAAGCCAGCTGTATCCTGGGCTGCATCCAAAGAAGCGTGGCCAGCAGGTCGAGAGAGGTGATTTTGCCCCTCTACTCTGCTCTTATGAGACCCCACCTGGAATACTGCATTCAGCTTTGGTGTCCCCAACACTAGAAGGACATGGAGCTGCTGGAGTGGGTTCAGAGGAGGGCCACAAAGATGATCCAAAGGCTGGAGCACCTCTTCTATGAAGACAGGCTGAGAGAGTTGGGGCTGTTCAGCCTGGAGAAGAGAAGGCTCTGGAGTGATCTTACAGCAGCCTTCCAGTACTTAAAGGGGGCCTACAGGAAAGCTGGAGAGGGACTTTTTACAAGCGCGTGTAGTGATAGGACAAGGGGCAATGGATTTAAACTGGAAGAGGTCAGATTTAGATTAGATATAAGGAAGAAATTTTTCACTCTGAGGGTCGTGAGGTACTGGAACAGGTTGCCCAGAGAAGTTGTAGATGCCCCATCCCTGGAAGTGTTCAAGGCCAGGTTGGATGAGGCTTTGTGCAACCTGGTGTAGTGGAGGGTTTCCCTGCCCATGGCATGGCGGTTGGAACTAGATGATCTTTGAGGTCCGTTCCAACCCAAACCATTCTATGATTCTATGATTCTATCATGGTATTAGCATGTAATTTGCTTCTTAGGATCAAAATAATAACTGAAGTAATTATGCAAGAATCTCTTCTTTAATTTTCAAATGTTCGGTATGAAGAAGGAAGCAACTGGGTACATGGAAATTGTCACAGTTGGCATTTTCCCCGATTCCAGATTCTTACAGAAAAATAACAAATTAACTAATCTACTTTAAAAGATCTTTTACACTAGGTTTGAAATAAATTTTCAAAACTTCAAGCTTGTTTAAATAAATTTGGGCTTCTTCACATTCCATGTTTCAGAAGTGTGCACCTACCTGATCTGTAATGCAGATTTTACAGAGATACTTAGCTTAAAACTTATTGATGACTTAATTAAATGAAAAGCTATATTAATTGATGCAGCTGAGAAAAACTTTCATAAAGACATTCTGAGCTTTGTTATTGAAGTTGATCTCTGAAAAGGATCAAACTTATGTGATTCATCTCAGACTGGGCTAGGGTCATCAGCTTCCCCATATCACCCCATTCTTTAATGAAGTCCGTCCTCCAGCAGGACTTGATTCCTTAGCACACACATCATTGACTTCATTGAATATTCTTAAATGAAAGGTTTTGAGTTTTTAGAGTAACATAGCAACACAGCTCTCCTAACTTCTCCTTCCTGCTCATCTGCTGGGATACGGTATGAAAATCATCTTTAACCAGTTCTTAACAGACTAAAATATAAAGACTTTTCCTGCATCCATTCTAACAGTTGGATATAGAAAAAGTGTTGTAATTTTTCCTGAGTTATTGCTGAAATATTTGTTTCTAAAGAAAATTTTAGACATCAGGAAGAATTTTTGGTGGTTAAGAACAGTGGACTGACATTAAACAACAAGAAAGGGAAAGGATGAATATGATAGCCCCATGTTAATATTCAGATTTATTTGAGCAGAAGAATAACTATAGGTCTTTACATTTTTAGTTGTTGCCTTGTAGGCATGGCCTAAAAGAATAAATAAGAGACACTAGAATTAAATTTTCATATAACTATGGTCTTTCTGAATGTTTACCTGTCTGTCCCTTTCTCCATTTAAGCTGTTTATAGAGCTTAAGCATTCAAGGAGAAGATTTATGTCTTGCTAACATTTTGCAGAGAACAGGAGACAGAAACATAAATCTTTGTGTGGTTCTGTGGATACTATCTCAATATAATCAATAGTGCAGCCATGTTATTTGAAGACTTCTACAAATAACAATCTGTTTTCCTGTAATACTGTCTTACCTGGATTATTATGTAGATTGCTTTCTCCTGCACTGTTTCCTATCACAGGAATGGAATGTGATTCATTATTAGAAAAAGTAATACGCTAAAAATGTAAAAACTTAATAGAAATCTCATTTCTCAGTCCAAAAATCATCTAATGCATGTTACAATTTTAAAATGGACAAAATAAAGCTGGATATTCTGTCTGAAACCTTATGAACAATAGACTGAACCTTAATGTCAAACCTAACCTGTATGTATCTCGATCTTGCCTAAAAATATATATACAGATAATATTTAAGGCAGCAAGAATGCAATTATGACAACTTGCAGTTTTCTATAGTTAGCAGTGCTCCTGGTCATTTGAAAAAGGGTGTGGACTTCTTAATGATTACTAGTAACCAGGGCTATGGCTTTATATTCCAGCTGAGAGATGGCATTTCCAGCAGGAAATGTTATCTCCTGTCATGCTGAATAGACTTTTATCAGCAGTTTTGTAGAGATAAGAGTGACACCTAGTGAATCATTAACACTTCCAACATTTTTTTCTCGGGATGGAAATGGTGGGGAAGGACTCCTTATTAATCTCCCAATCAATACTTTAATAATCCTGTTAAAGATCTGATGAGATTTCAGCCTTAAATAGTTTAACGGTATTACACAACAAGATTAAATATTAAATAATTACGTTAAGTGTGTCTGGTGTGTCAAACTTTTTAATTTTAATGCATCTGATATAAGGCTCCAATAAAATACAAGGCTCTTCCAACAAAATGCAAGCTATTCATTTTTTTTCGATAACTATGATATAAAGAAAGTGCAAGACTTGAATTCTCTTCTTTCTTCACATTATTTTGACTTTATTAAACAATTAAAAAGCAAATCCTTCGGGTCTTATTAAATATTTGGGCTCTTTTTATTTTCATGAAACTATAATCAACACATTCTCACTGTGGGAGAGATGAAGGGGATATTTCTGATCGTCATACTTGGGGTAATTTTAAAATTATTCTTTTAAAAGACTGGCTGAAAAGTGACTGCAATTCTTCATTTTAACAGGCTTTACACACTGTTTCATGAGTCTAGTGTTGTTTTGAGGTTTAAATGAGCACAACTTTTCTTTGCTGTTACTTTAACACCATCAAAAAAGTGTTGGCACTGAAATAATTTTTGCCGTAAAACAGGTTATTTTACTTCTTTGTTGTTCAAAGAAAAAGAAGCCACCAAAATCCACAGGCAGGTCAGAATGGTGATCTGTAGTTTCCATATCTACTGATTTTTAGTACTCGAAGACAGATGGATTTTATTGTAAGAATCTATCTATTTTTCCAAGGTAGTAAATTCTGACAAGTCACAACAGAGCACAGGACAGCTTTATTAATTTATGTTGTAAGGAAAGTAAATCTTCCAACTTTTAAAATCAAAGGCATATTTTATTTTTGGTCCTGTGAAGACTGCCACTTAAAATATACTACAAATATATTACAGTTATCACAATAAAATACAACAGTCTTCCAGGAGTCTACATTTTCAGTTTATGATGTTGATGCGATTGCATGTCAAATTCAGCAAAAACACTAGATTGCCAGTGTGCCAGATACCAGCAGGTCAGAACATTATGCCTATTGTAAAACAGAACTTGTAATCAGGAGACAGCTTTGTGACACAAATTAAAAATTAGCGATGCATAAAGGTGAGATTTATCCTTATTTATATCAGCTAAGATCTGCCATTCAGTTTTATTAAAATTTATTACATGCTGATTGGGATAATTTCCGGGTGGAATTTTCAAGACCCGCTAGGAGCAAAATGATGGTTAGATTTGTACAGTGTTTACTAAAAGCAAAGTGGGAAACTGAACACCTTTTAGGATGCTGAATTCCAGCTAGTTGCATGTCCAGATGATCTTAGGTATCAGTGATACCTCTCCTTTTAAACACTGTTGGAAAAATGTGAGTGGATGTGTGGGGATGGCAGAGCATCACTGCCTTTATTCCACAACAAATACTGTTGCTATCCAGTCTTCAGAGTCACAAAGTAAGAGCCTCTTGCCCCAAAAGTAGTGAAGGCCTTAATATCCTTCAGAAGGACATTCTTACTGCCCATCTTGCCTTCCTGTTCCTGCGTGTGCTCAGTGGTAGAGTGGCATATAGTTGAACTGATTCTGTTCATAGTCAGTAAGGACTTCTTAGTGACAGGACTTTAAAATTCTAATTAATTTTCCAAAAGAGACTATCTTGTATATCCAGGCTTCCTCCGATCTGGAGCTGGTCTTTAATGTTTCCATGTGTACGCTGATTTACATGAATGTTATAGCATAACATAGCCTCCAGCACGTTACAACACTCATTGCTTTTGAAAGAGAGAAAACTATATCCAGAGTCACAAAAAGAGAGAAAACAAGTTAATAGTAAGCCTATTTATAAATAAGAGTGTTACTCAAAGGTATCACAGTAAGAATGTCAGCTCAACTCCTTCAGTAACAGAAAATAAACCAAAAAACACAAAAAAAAACCCAGATGAATTTTCTTAAGAGGATCCTAATGTTGAAACGTTCAGAAACTTGATATTTGTCAAATTTTATCATGCAACTGATACATCTTTTTGAAAGAGCAGATACTCTACACCCAAAAATATCCCAAATACATTTATATTTCAACCAGTAGTAACTGCTGACTTTTTAACACTGATCAGGAATTCTTCAGGTTTTGTTATCATTAAAGTACATTTACCTAAGTGTCCAGGGGCTAAGTCTCATGAAAAACTTTGACATGTACTTTTTGGACACCACTGTGCCCACCTTTCAAGAGTGTGGGCCGCAGCAGTATCAAAAACCCACATCATGATTCTGTATGGGCCTGTCTGCCTCAGATGGTCAGCTATTCCCTTCAGCCAAGCTCTGAGCACTGCAGAGCCTGTAACCTCTGACACAGCATCGTGTAAAGCCTGTTAACAAGCTTCTTTAATAGTTCTGCCTTCTGTCTCACCAACATAACCGGGGAGCATGACCTATGTTTGCACTTGTTCATGAGGAGATCTCTCATATGTCACATGTTTGGGAAATGTTTGGCCCCTCATGTTGGAATAGTCCCAGTCATCATGACAGTTAAGATACAATAGAAGCTGTATGTTGCCGGCCTGCCGAAACCACGACACTGTACCTGAAATCCTGCACGATCCCAGTACTTAGGTAAGACAGAGGTAGACACTTCCATGCTATGCAATTTAAGAACCCACAATCAGTTCCTGAAGGTAGAAACAATTGTTAGGTGAAATACCTAATCAGTATTTTTCTTTTTAAAAAGTTAGTTCTCTATTCATAAATTCCAGAGCATCCCGTACTTTTTGGACTTCTAACTATTCTCTCTACATAATAATCTGACAGAAGAAGTTCTTCTCTTTGAATTTCTTGTCATCTGAAGTATCTGATTTCTTCTAACAGTTCTGAAGATAGAGATTTCCCTATTCAAGTTTGCCTAAGTACACACAAGGAAAGAGAAATATAACATTTAAATTTTGATTTTGTGTGGGCTTACTATGTCTCTCATTAAAGTAATTTCAACATTCATTTATTCATCTTCCCAGAATTCTTATAGGGTGGAGAAGTATTATAATCCTTTTTATAGATGAAGAACTTTGCTGCTGTCAAACAAGTTAGTCACTCACCCAAAAAGTTTTACAGACCTATGAATAGAATCTGGACACCCTGCCTTGCAGCCAAGTCTTTCATTTATATATTATCTTCCCTTTCCTAGTGTCAAAAAAAGGGAAGAGAAATCTAGAAAGAATATATACAAATGCTTGGCAGTATTTCCTCAGCCGTACTGCATATTGCTGAATAAAAAAGTAAATCAGAGAGTAAAGTAAAACAAAATCAAGCTACAGGGAAGGTCCAGATGATCTCTCATTGTTTCTGTCTTCATTAGGAAGTATTGGAAACATATCTGTAGAGATTACTAGATGATGCTGAGGACCTGAAGTTCATGCTGTAAGTGTTTCAGGATGCTTTGCTTTGAACTGTCTCCAGTCTGGTCCCATGCACTGAGTGTCCTCAGCAGCTGGAGTGCTTCAGATGTAATTTGGGAATGCACTTTCTGGCTTGCTTTACCCAAAAGAAATCCAGTTTGTCTGCTGTGAGTCCTCCATGCAATAAGGACCAAACCCCAGCAAATGGGGACACCCAGGATATTTGCTTCAGTGCGATCCAGATTCAAATAAAAATGCTAAAGTGGACATATCATTTTTATTTGTTTTACTAGTTACGTACTAAATCTAGTTTTCTTTGTAGTAGCACAGCTTTGGAATTGGAAGAGATTTTGGGAATTCCCTCTCTCCTCTCCATGAGAATGACAGCTCTGGGATTCTGAGCAGCAAATTGTACGCCTCGCTCCCCACTCTGCACTGGTATCTCTGAGCTCTAAAGGACCTGCATCTTGATTCGTCTTCTCCAGGAGAAAAAGAAGCAGCAACATGTCCTTGAGCTGACTGTATCTGGAAGAAGCTATACAGGCAGCTACGATTTTTAAAATATTTATATCTTGTCTTGTTAAGGAAAAAGTTGATGAGATCAAGGAATAATCCCACAGTACTAAAGCCTATATTGTTTGACATTACAGTCACTGAACAAAAAAAATTAGGAGAATTACCACAACAGCAAAATGTTGAAATGGATTGTCAGTGTCAGGATGTCCAAAAGGGGACAGTGATGTGAAGGATTTCTGCTCAGAACATCTTTTGCAGCACCCTGCGGAGGTGCATCCACATACAGAGTGGTGGTTGCTGCAGCACATAGATGAATGCCATCACTGCTTTCTCCCACTTCACACCAAGTTGTTGCTGGAAGTCTTTCTATGGTGCCCATTGCAACAAACTGTGCCTTCATGGGACAATAAAAAAATTAGTGGCACACCTAAATCATTGAAATCTTGTCTCCAAAGGATTTTGACCAAGCAAGATTTTACCTTCAGGCTCAAAACCCACGGCAATACAATTTCTATGATGTTCTTCTTTCCCTGTACATACCAAATTAGAAGGAATAGAAATGTGTGCAGAATGACTCTGCTATACCTGGTGCGTTCCACAGGTGGGCTAAAAAAGAACAATAATGCACCTGGAATTTGTGTCCTTTTGAATGGCATTCTCTCCAGTATTTCTTGGTTATGTCCAAAATTAATAAAGGATGCAACAGGGAAAAGAATAGAATAACACGTTACTATTTGTAAATCATTTATGTTCAGTAAACGGTATTTTAAAAAATTGTGGCACATGAAAAAAGCCTAAGGAATAAAATGCAATTGCCACGTGCTTCGTGGAACATTAATTATATAGAAATGAAAGAAAATTTTTATTTCTGTCGCCAGCAATATGCAGTTGTATGATACTGTCTTGTAGTTGCCTCATTCACAGAGAAGACAAAAAATGTAGGATAATTTAATTCCATTTGAATGAATTTTCCTGGGAAAGGAACTTTCCTTCTTCACTCTCTTCCAGTCCTTCAGAAGTTTACTCATTAAAACTATTTGAAGCAAGTTCTGTTGAAATCTGTAAAACTAGTTAAGTAGTACTTGTTAAAAGTATACATTCTTATAGTACCAGGATTTCTGGTGTTAGCATGAAGTTCTGGGTTGACATAGAAAAAATATTTTGGCAAAAGCAACTGTTGCAAAAAAATGCAACTAAACCAAGTCAAACATTTAATTAATATCTCCTATATTTGCAAAATTTGTTGAATTAAAAGAATTTGCTACTCTACCAAAAAAAATCTACCCCAAAACCAACAAAATAAAAAAAACACCCCACATACAAACACACATCTCATCTATCATTTTTATCTCTGGTGCTTTGTAGGTGTTTTTTTAAAAAAAAAAATATGGAAATTTTTGTCATAATTTATGCAATATCTCAATTTTAAAAAGTTCAGGACAACTTTGATTTGAAACTTGTTTCAGTTTTATTTTAAATGTATTTATAAGTCCTTTTGTATTGCTCTGATTCTTCTTATCTTGCCATTATCTGAAATAAATATTTAATTTACATATATACATATAAATACATATTCCTGGAAAATCATAGCTTTAGTTTTAAATACCAAAACACTGTAGATATCCAATATTGCAGTATTATAAACAGTACTACAATAGTTTACACAATATTAAGAGAATAAATTTGATTTCTGCAAAACATTTAGATGGCAAGCAGTAGCTTTCTTACTTTTTATAGATCTTGTTATGTCTCTTCATGTCACATTCATGTCTAGATGTTCTATTTTCTATGCCTTATACATGAAAGGTACTTTTAAAACTTCTAGGAAAATAGGTTGAGGAGAAATTTGCTGATTCTCATGTCTCTGTCTTATCAGTCTGATTGACATCGTGCAATGTGAAAAGACATTTCTTATAACATCTCCTCTTGTCACAGACATTATAAAGAAAAGAATGCAGGAATTCCGGGTTCAGGATGCTTTGCAGGAAGCCACACAAAAAATAGCTTTTAATCAATAGAAGCAAAATTTAAAAAAACCCAGGCTGTTCACATACATTATGCTCCAAAAAAGGAAATATTTCTGTTAGGAAGGAACAAATGAGAAGTCCATGCAGACATTGTGAAGCAGCAAAGCACTGTTCTGAGCAGAATATGCACAGTAACAGCTGAGTTGCAGCTCGATGTACATGTTTAAATGACAAATAAAATCCCACTACTACTTCAATCCAATGATTAAGGAATTGAGGAAGCTGTGGATTTTAATCTCTCATGCGGACAACAGTTTGCAGTCTGGCTGGCTCCTAGGAATGCACATGGGCACACAGCAGGAAGCGAGTATAAGGAGCATGAGGTTTCCTCCAGCCATATTTCCCACTTGTGGTCCCAATCAGACACTCATACACAGACTGCTATGATGAGTGGAGAAAGTGTGGCATTTTTGGTTACCCTGTTTTCTACAGAGGTTATGTCAGGCACTAAGTCCAAGAAAGCCGGTGCTATTAGTGTTCCCAAGAACTTGCCCGGAGTCTGTCCTACTCAACTACAGCTACAGAAAGTTCTGATCTTTGAGGGTAGGCTTAGGAAGTGGTAAAAGAAAATGGACAATCATAATCATTATTTATATAGGTCTTTAAGTTTATTTGGGACTGTACAGTATGCTGTTATGAGAGCCTCTGGCCAGGAAATCCTACAGTTAAACAGCGTGAGCCTGAAACAATATGTTCAGTTATGCAAATAAACACAGAGTGTCTTAAAGGGCCAGATGGTGTGAATCAGCCAAGTCTTACACACTTCAGTGGTACTCGGGCAATTTACAGCAGTTGAGAATCTGCCCTGAGATCCCTACAGATGGGAGGCTTTGCAGAACATCTGCGTTTGCAGCTGTTTTGTGAGAAAGGGATGGGAAGTCACTGGGAGAATGCTGTCCAGGCACACAAGGAAGAACAAAAGAAATCATTAAAAACAGAGGAAGCAAACAGAGTTCACATAGTGGAGAGGAGAAATTCATGTAGCATGATTAGGGATGCAACTACAGTCACGCTTAACAAATGTAATGAGCTAATACATCATTGCTTTCTTGCCAAGTGGTAGTCTATTTCAGAATCTCTTAGAAGTTTACTATTCAAAGGAAAAAATTGATAAATTGTCGTGTTTTCTACAGTAGATTTTGTTTGGTTTTGTTTTCGTAGAATCTATACAAACTTGTATCTCTAAATGTTTGACAACTGACACGCTGCAGGGAAAATGAATAGTAAAAAGGGCAAGCGACTGGACCTTTAGTAAAAAGAAAACCCAACACATCCTCTTGGACATGTGGATGCTCCAGCTTTTTCTGTATGGAGATGCTCCCTACTATCCACTAACACACACACCAGCCAGAAAGCACCCCACAAGTTCACATACACACCCCCCCAATGTAGGTCCCCCGTTGTCTCATCCATACTGTTGGTTAACTGACTGGAATGCTGCTCCTGATGCCCAAGAAGGAGGAAGTCCTGTCTCGTCTAGCCAGCTTGAAATGGTGGTGGCGTCACTTCTGGCAGCATCAGAGTTTCACAGAATCATAGAAACATAGAATGGAAGTAACCTCAAAGATCACCTAGTTCCAACACCCCTGCCATGGGCAGAGACATCCTCCACTACATCAGATTGCCCAAAGCCTTATCCAACCTGGCCTTGAACACTTCCAGGGATAGAGCATCTACAACTTCTCTGGGCAACCTGTTCCAGTACCTCACCACCCTCAGAGTGAAAAATGTCTTCCTTATATCTAATCTAAATCTGACCTCTTTCAGTTTAAATCCATTGCTCCTTATCCTATCACTACATGCCCTTGTAAAAAGTCCCTCTCCAGCTTTCTTATAGGCCCCCTTTAAGTACTGGAAGGTTGCAGTAAGATCACCCTGGAGCCTTCTCTTCTCCAGGCTGAACAGCTCCTTATTTTCTATGTGCCTTAGCATAGTCACCAGGAGGATCTGCTCCATGATCTTGCTGGGCACAGAGGTGAGACTGACTGGCCTGTAATTCCCTGGGTCTTCTTTGACTACTCTAGTAGTAGTTTGACTACTGTTGTTGTCTCTGCAGAGTCTCTCTCCACTGTTAAAAAAATTTTGGGCTTCCTTCACATTTCCTTTTCAAGTTGATTTTTTTATTTCAAAAGTCTCTTGGTAATTCTCTGTTTACTTTTTAATCTGGCTGATGGTGGTCTTGATCTTCATTGTGATCTGTTGTGGACAAAAGCCCCCTCAGGCAGTTTTGGGCATTCTATTCACACACACTGACATTCCTCTGTTAACAGGTATTGTTACACACATCATTTTTCCAAGCATGGCCTATGCAAGCATCCCCACAGACTCTGTCCAGGAAAATACCTTGGGATGGTTCAGTCATCTGAACATGAGCTCCAATGCAAGGCAGGTGCAAAAGTGTTCAGTTAAACCTTGAATTTATAGGCCACTACTAAGGAACAACGGAAAAAATATTTTGCTTTTGAATTAGTCCAGAAATCTGTGTTCAGCTCTACACTGCATGATAAATTCAAGAAAAGTGTTGAAAAACTATTGGGTTTTCAGAACTTAACCACAAGAATGGCAATCGCATTGAAATGTGTGACCTGAAGGGGGAGATATCTAGAGCCAGTCTGCTCAGAGAAGGCTGATCTCAAAAAGCTTAAATACATGTACAGAGGAAATAAAGTCTGCTCTGATAACATATTACAAATAAATAAATAATAAAGAAAAAAACGGTTAAACTTTAGTGACTCCTTTTTCTTATTAAATGTGAAAGCTGTTGTACTCAGCAGCATGTCATCCACAGACCTCAGAAAAAGAATCATTGCTAATTAGGAATATAGCTGGTAAAGACAAGTGTAATTATTTTAAGCCTCCTACAAAATCCTCTTAATTGAAAAAAAAAAAGTTAGAAGGAAGTCAGAATAAAATTTAAAGAATTGATAAATAATTGACATATGGGCTGATTTGATTAAAAAGAAATTAACGTTAAAAAACCGGAGCGACTAGATGAATGTCACTAAATTGCAAATGGAGGTGGCACTAAATACTTGTAGGCAGCAAAAAAAGTAGTGGGAAGACGAATGCTTGCTTTTTGTTCTGATGAGATGATGAGAAATCATCTCACTGAACAAGCTGCATATAGGTATGGCTGCTATACAACCTATGTACTTCTTCAAGATCAAGAAAGATTATTCACCTCTCTATATGAGAGGTAAAAATTTCAGTTGTGGAGGTGAGATTTTTTTCATTTTAAATAATACTTTTATGAGTTTTCCACTTATTTTTCTCAATCAACTCACAAATTTATCTTCATAAATTATTTTCGTGTGTGAACAGTTGAGTTCTTTCTAACAGGTGAAAGAAGTGAATAGGGCTCCTTAAGTAAAGAGCTATTATAGAAAGCAGGCTGTAAAAGGGAGCAGCCATCATTTTACTCTGCTGATTAAAGGACATGATGCCACTGAATGCAGCCACAGGAATTCCACTTGTTCAAATCAATAAGTGTGTGTTTTCCCAGACCCTTCATCCTTTGGACTTTTAAGTTCTTATTTTTACAATGCAGGAGTTTAATCTTCTACTGCACCTTTCCATATCAGGAAGACAAACAGTGAAATATTTGCTATGATAAAATCAGTCATTTCCCAGCCCACTTTGTACTAGTGTTAACAAAATAATCTACCTTTGTCCTTAGCGTGAGCAGGGAATTAGATTAAAAATAATTTGAAAATTCCCCAAACTTGAGGTTTAAAAAGTAGAGGTAAAACAGCAGTGTAATTTAATGATGGTCTTATTCACTTTTTAGGCTCAAGAAAGGGCAATGACAGATTCTTAGTCAGTACCTATAAAACAGCAAATGCTTGGCTATGAAGTGGAAAGAAGATGAAGAAGGCATTGTGACTACACAAAAGCCTAAGTCCTCTGTCCCAGCCATGTTTTTGGTCCTTTGTGCCAGCCACACTAGTAGTCAGCATATCTCAGAAGTCTTAAGAACCCAGAGGACAACCTCTATTGTAGTCTTTTTTTTTTTTTTAATTTTTCAGGAACCCATCTTCTAGTGAATATGTTCCCAGACAACTGTGATCTTCAGCTCATGAGAAGTCCTCTCCAATACATGGACTGTTCTCACAGGATTTTCAGTCTGTGCAACAAGTTATACAGTGTGAAGAAATTATCACAAAATCTCATGGAGGCTGGGAATGGTAACAAACACTATCAATTCTAAAGTAATATCTTTAAAACTCACTTTCTGTGTGCAAACCCAGACCTTGTTTCAGAAAATCACTGTATATCTATCTGTTCTGCTCTTTTCTTCTAGAACAAATTCCTTTATGTTTTTTGGCTGCAGGCACAAAGTTCTTCACAAGTGGTCATAAAAGTAAACCAGGGATCAGTTTGAAAATTTGTTCTGAAAGAAGGATAAAAATTAGGAATGGGAGTAGGGGGAAGGAAGGTGTAAAAGAGGTACCTTTGGTCATATGAGGAGAGGTAAAGACCAGAGGTCTTACTGCCCACTCTTCAAAGTTGGCAGCTGAAGTCTCTCCTTCTGCCTCTCTGTGTCTCTTTGTCTGTCTGTCTCCCTCTGCAGTGAATGGTGTCTAACAGAGCGCCCAAGCTGAGATAGTCTGCTGCCAATAAGTCCCTGATAGATCATATTATACTAGTGTAGACAAAGTGCCACGTGAGTGGCTGCTTAATTAGCCAGGCAAAAGAAATAGATTCACAGTCACATGCCTGCAAAAGCAATGCTTGCTTACTTTGACAAAAATACTGCAGCAAGGTAAACACTAGGCAGAGAAAATTAACGTGCCTCAAGAACAATATTGGCACAACAAACACCAATAAGCAGATTTGGATAGAAGAATGAAGCTAAAGATGAGACAGGTTTTCCAATAACCTTCCAACAGAGAAGTATTCCTGCTCCAGAGAGTCTACTCTTTTCAAGGTGAAGCTTGCTGTATTTATGTGTGGGATTATATGAAACCTGTGACAATGGCAAACCGGACAAGATGCTGGACTAGAAGACCCTGTGAGTCCTATACAGAACTCTTTTAGCAAAGGACTTCGATATTGAATAGAAAGGGGAACTTGCTAGCATTATTTTTTATTAAACTGTATAATAGTATCAAATTTAAGCTGGAGAAATGCATTTGTTTATTACATTAAAAATACAGCTGTATAAAGCAGCTCTAGGAGTTATCCATTGGAAATTGTTTTTCAGGATGGACTTCTGATCAGATAAAATTTCTTCAGTTTGAGAAATTGCTCCTTTTGAATTTCATACCAATCTCTATTTTTAATGTGTGTTTTTTCTGTCTTGTCTGTCTTTTGTGTCTTGGTTACAACACAGTTCACTGGACCTTGCCAAAATGAACTGTTAATCAGTTTCTCTCTCTTTTTTATCACACTTCCCTTCAGGTCGAAGATTAAATTTACTGAAATCTTATTAAGGCATGAGTTGTTGGAAGAGAAGAATTGGATTTTCTGTGGAGCAAGGACCTTGAAATCTGACACAAATATGAGTCAGTATGATTGTAAAAATGTAAACTGTATGTCATTTAATTCTAATTGTTCTTGATTGAAAATGAATGTAAAAAGATTAGATTTAATATATCGTTTTGGTGATAATTACACAAATTATGCATAAGTAGGGCTGTGGGATTCTGTTATGAAAAAGAAGGGGTAACATCAGAGGAGTGATATAGCTTTAGCTGCTGCCTGTTAAAAAGAAAATAATAATGCATTAAATAGGATTTATGAAAATCAGATTATAAGGCTTTCAAGTTAGTCAGCTTTCCAGAGGTGCAAAGAATAATGGCCCCCTTTATATCAAAGTAATCAGCTTTTGCACTTACATAGAGTCCATTTACTGACTCTTGTAGGAAACGTTCCATTTTGCTGCCCAACTTAGCTAATTACTTTAAAGTTAAAGGAATAGATTAGTAGAAAATAATCATTCTAATGCTTACTAGCTTGCTTGAGCTTTGGTGGAGATGCAAACCGTCTATCAAGAGGGAATAAAATACATTGCCATAGCATTAGAATATCTTTTAAAAATCTCTGAAATAGTAAAATAATGGTAACAATGTAAAGCTGTTTGAGGTCCTGATAAAACTTAGAAATAATTTCAAATAGATAGTGAAGAATTGAAGACTGTGATCTTTGAAAGTCAAGGGTTAGATATATTAAGATGTCAGCATATCTGCAGATTAGTGCTGCAATGCCTCTGAGCAGAATTCTGATCCCTGAATTAAGTGTCCAGAACTCATTAGATAAAGAGAATCACAAGAGGTAGATTCTCGAAAATGGCAGTCCACAAATCTTGCACGCTAGGAGGGAAGCCACCCAGATTTAGGCACTGGGAAATGTCAGCTGTGGCTGGAATAGTGTCTTTCACAATTAAGGCAGAACTAAAGCGAAGTGCTAACTCCTAATTCGGATCCTAAGCTTTGCTTTTCCCCCTCACATTTTCATTCTTCAGGGGCACTGCCTCAGCCAGAAAGGAGGGTACAAGAGAATAGTTTGAAATCTAGAATGGATTTTTTTTTATGTCTTTTCAGCTATTTGAAAGTTAGCATACAGTCTGAGGCAGCTGTTTAAGTTCCCTCTAAACACAGGACAGAGAATATCACTTTCCTTCCACTTGGCTTAGACATCATCTTGGAGATACTCAAAATTCTGCTGGACAAGGCCTACAGCAACTAAACCTAACTTCAATGCCAATCCTGATTTGAGCTGGGAGTCCAACTAAATGACTTCTGCAGGTCCTTTTCGACCCAAATTACTCTGCGATTCTACGACCCTGGGACAGGATAGCCCACAGAGTATGCCCAGGATACTGGGGCTCTGGATAGAAGCTCTGGAATGGCTTATTTCTGTTTTACTCAGTGAGCCATGATAATGTCTTAGGCCAATCATGTTTACAACAAAAATAATGAATTCAGAGGTAGTTCGAGGCTTCTTGAAAGAGTATGCAGAGCTAAATATTGCCATCTGACAAAAGGCAGGCTTTCTGTACCCTCAGGAAGCAGAAAAGAATGGAGGAAGCAAACATCTTTGCCATAAGAGCTTGCAGATCTGGGGTGGAGACGTGAAGACAAAGACTTCTGCTCCTGAAAGAGGGTCTTCTTTCCTCTCCCATAGCTGCTGTAAGAACACATGTTGACTGCTCCCTGAGCAGCAAGGACAGTCAGCTTGGTTTTCCAGGACCCAAAATCACACAAAATATCTGTGGTTGTTTGCCATCATGCAAAGTTTACTATAGCCATAACTGCTGCCTTTGTCTACTCAGGGCTGGCCACGTGTAAATCCGCCCTTAAAATCAACTTAAGATCTCTTTTCCTTTATTGAATCTGGATCAAGATAAAGGAAGTATGTAAATTCACTCACCGAAACATTGAGGGAAGGGATGCCTACAAGCCCAGAATCTGAGTTGTTCTATGGAGGGAGTTAAATCCAGGGAAGGACAGAGGTGCATGCTGGTTTTATTCTGTCCTAATACAAAAGGCAGCTGAATTCAGTCCAAGCTCTGTAAGAATGATACAAAGCAAGACTTTGTCTCCAGGGCAGTTGCGATGATGCCTTCCCTCTGGGCAGTCTAGGCTTGCTCTGAGACTCCTGTCTGAGAGTAACTTCTGCGAGGACTGAAACACTGTTTTCTGAGTGTCAGCCCAGTTCCTTCAGCTGCAGCCTAAATCCCAAACTCTGTCCCCTTGGGCTACTGGAGTGTTGCTTTTCAGTTGAAATGCAAAATATTTCAGTTTCAAGAGCAGGCAATGGGACATCTGCTGTGACCACAGGCTTCACTGGCAGAGCCTGCATTGAGAGTGCATGCTGTGCACTGTTCTGTCTGCATGACTCATGCGTGGATGCAAATACAGACACCTACTCACCATTTACGAAATCCCGAATATACACCTGCAGCATAAAATACAGGCTGTCTTAAGTGGAATCCCTGGACCCTCAAATCATCATTTCAAAGGAGATGCTGATGACCGCCTCCTGAAGTCTTAAAATAAGCCTGGTCAAGTCACAAAAGGGTTCTGTGGTTACGGTCCCTTCCGTGGCTGATCCAAAACCCATTCTGCAAATGTCGACGTGAATGTAGGGTATAATTATTCCAGAAAAACAATAACAATGATGACATAAAAGCTTTAAATACTCACAGTGCCTTTCTTAGTTATGTCTGCAGCTGTCACCTACTTTTTCAAGATGAACGCAACTCTGAAGTGCAGCTCCTCGTAGCTTCGTAAAAATGGAGATTTTGGTGAAGTCTGGGTCATTGGCACTCTATTAATGTTAGACTTTGAACTAGTACTTGTATTTTTTTTTTATCATTCTAATGACATTTTTAACTTTTTGTTCTTCTTTGCAATAGCTTGATGCTAGTTTTCTGAGTGTTTCTGAAAGACCCTAAGCTAATTAGGGTTCAACAAAAGTACATTGAAATGATTTTTAGCTTAAACTAGCTTTTATAGATTCTCCCTTATTACTCCCTCCAGATTTGTAATGGTTCATGACATTAACTTAGATTCTCTTGAGTGTTTTTTTCTTCTTGTATATTCTAATATTTGCTTAGCTTATACAAATAGCTCTGATATTTGCCTTGAAAAATCCTCATCCTAAATGAAATGGCCCACTGATTCTTTATTTCACATTAAAAGCTTTTAAAGAAATTATCACCTGTGCTTGAAAAAGCCACACAGTTAACATAAAAGTAACGCCAAAGCTTTCCAGAGGTTAAAGGAACTTGTGTTATGTTTTTTATTTATTTGTCATTTAGGTGCCTTTGCAGTGCTTTCTGCTTTTAGGAAAGAGCCCCAGGCAGACATACAATGGAAAAGGTTCTGTCACTGAATTTTCTGAGCAGATTAAACCAGGAAACAGTGAAACACAGGAGAAAGTCTAATCCTGTAAGATCCAGGAGAATCTGCTTGACAAAATTGATTTTTATGTTTATTTTTATTTTTTAAGCACAAAGAATCAGACTATTAGGTATTTCTTTGAATTTCTTGGGCTTTTTAAGTTTAGCATCTGTAGAAGATAACTTCACTTTCTCTATTTATCTTTTTCAGGATAGAAAAGTATGCATTCCTTTCAGGCTCTAAGTGCTCAGAAATATGAAAACAAATTTTAAAGTTGTGTAAACAAAAGGGCCAGGATTATGGGAACATAATCACTTTAAAAGTACTGCCTAATTTATTTTTTTCTTTCTTTCTGTGATCAATTTAAATTTTAGCTCTATCTATAGTCTGATCAATCTGCCCAGCATCCCCTGGCACCCCAGTCCCTGGGAGCCTGCAGCCCTCGTGGTCCCTGCACATCACCATTCAACCAAGACACATCACACTGACACAGGGAGAAATGTAATCAATTACAAAGGCCATGCAACCAGTGCCTTACTGTAAATACTTTTTTTTTAATCATTTACTCTTATTTATGATCTTTCAGCTTGACCACTTTCTATCACCTAATATTATCACCGAAACTGACCTTGATAAATGACAGATATATAGAAGGAAAAAGTGTAATGTCTTTAAAAAATACATTACCTGATACTGAAAATGTAACTTTTTTGATTTGTTTCTTTATTTTACATAAAGAATTGATCAAAGTGTTCTCTATGGTTCTGCAGACAGGGAAGGAGTAGAGCAAAAACAGACACTAGGAAGAGATATATGTGAGGCAATTATTTCTAAAATAGCTGTGGCTGAAATGGAATAACAAGAAAACAGGCTGGTTTTACAATAAAGAGAATGAAGACAGCCCAAAAATGAAACAGATGTCTTTGCTGTCTGCCCAAAGCTTAAGGGCTTTGCTATTTCATCTTGGGCTAAGCTGCTGCTTTTCACTCTAAAATAACATTTCTGTTGCTGTGCTTTGCTTTAAAGGTACCAACTGCATTGTTTTGTCCAAGGCCTCATTGAGCAGCTTTTGTTGATCATTCAGGAGGCTGCTGCTTGGCTGCCTCTCCCACTACATATGTGAATTTTTAAGCTTTCTGAGTCTCAGTGAAGTCCAATCACTGAGTCTATCTTTGGGCTTTCAAATATGGTATCTTGAAGGTCCTCTGTCTAACATCAGTCTTGAGGACTAGGAATTTCTAATTTGACTGCCAAGGTCATAGGACTAATGCCTCTCTTCCAGATGTATACCCTAAGGACACTCATTTTCCAGAAGCCCAGGCATGTGATTACTATGATTTACAACACACCTCTCCAAGGATACAGAGTAATTGAAGCTCATGAAAGCCAAGGATCTCAACAATTTCTACTGCTTTTTCACAGTTATAGCCAGAACAAAAACATAGAGCAGAAAACCTACACACCCTCCTCTTCTTTATTTTCCTCACTATGAGTCTTGTATGAGGCTTTGTCAAGAGGTCTTCTGAGATATACAAGAGCCCCCTTCTTACCTGTGTCTCACTCTTCCCTTATTCTCCCTTCTTATCATCAGTGACCTTTTAGTCTCTCTAATGGCTCGTGAAACCTCCTTCCTTTCATGTCAGTTTTTTCAGATGAGTCTGATCAATCTCAAGAGCTGATCAAAATGTATAATTGCTTAATCTTGATTGGCTATTTCTTTACCACATTTACTGTATAGCCTTTGCAAACCTGTTAAAAAATGCATGACTCTCAGCAGTTCACCCATCTGATTCTGATTTATCTGTATTAAATAAACATGCTAGCCTCTTATTTATCTGTACCCTGCTCCCAGGTGGAGTATCCTGGGAAAGCTGTTGAACCTTTGGGGACAGATAACAAACAGAGCAAGGTCAGGAAGAAAAATTTCAAGGTTATATTGAAAGGTTAATTCAGTATCCTGTATCACATTTTATATTGCATTAGAAAAATACAAAAATCTCCCTTTCTCTCCGTTCATTGTGAAAGTGAGCAGAAAGAAACCTCTACAGTGGTCAGGATTACTGCTTGTAGGTGATGATTAATGAAACGGTGAGTTGAAGCTTATCACAATGACGAATATTTAATACAACATCAGGAAAGACTTTTGAAGGGACCAAGAGAGATGCATTCTAATTCAGGCTGCTATCACACTTGAATTAGCAACTGATCTTAACTGAAATGTTCCAGTGGTGTTGCATTGCAGCTCAAGTCTCTTAAGAGATCAGTTACTTACGCAGCGATCATCATCCAAGGAAAATTCATTTTTCCATACTGAACAAACCATTGATTTTCCAGGGTTTTTTTTTTGATACATGATAATATCCTGGCTCCACTGAAGAAAATAAGATTTTCTGTTATGTTTGCTGTGAATGTGACTTCTCACTGAATTTTCAGAAATTTAGTAGGACAAGAACTATTATTTTGGAATACAGTGATAGTAATATTATACAGGGCACATAGTAGGTCACAGAAAGCTTCCAGCTTGTAAGAGAGGTAAAAAGTATTCCTCCCTTTTGACATGTAAGCAAGAGTAGCACCACAGGGTCATTTTCCAGCCTTAGTAGTTGCTATGAAGGACAATTGGGGTACACAGTCCCCTAAGGGTGGCAGTGGCCCCCCTCTCAGATTCACCTAGGAATGTATACGAGGTGGTCTGGACACATGTTGTGATCACAAAATGGGTGAACTCCAGCCTACGATGAGCTCCTACAATAGAAAGAGGAAGGGTGGGCAAGAGAAGCAAGATGCTTACATATGGTTTTGGTATGGCTTATCAAAACAAAGCCCCAGTGATGCTTCCTTGAAGAGGTACTCTAAGGGAATCTCCATAGGATTATGATCTTCATGGTACTCTAAATCCGAATAGTAGTTTATTGAGAAATATTGGATATTAGATACATTGCTTCAAAGTGCTTGTGAACTCAACAAGAATAAATATAGAAAGGCAAGAGAAATGAATTCACTATCAATTCTCCAGTATTACATTTTGCCCAGTTGTCCACAGAATATGTTTTACAGAGCTTCAGGACAAAAGCACTGAGGCTGAAAAAAAAAAAAAATCTGTATGAGAATGATATGCTAGAATGAGATTCAGAATATTTTCACTTGTGACCTAAAATGCAATTGCATGTTAATCCTAGTGCAGTTTTTAGTCCATTTTTAATTAACTGATTTTTGGCAGTGGTCTATTTAATCTCCTCCCAGCATCCTGCTTTTCTAAGTAAAGCCCTAGCTAATAATCACAATGATAATTTTCTAAATTTAACTCTTTTTTTTTTGAGGAATTATTATAGCAGAGGGTATTGGAGATTGGCTTTTAGGACAAATACAGAGGAAAAAATAAAGGAATGTCTAAACTTTCTGTAGGATAAAGGCTGTTTCAAGCTTGAGAGGGAAACAGTGATTAAAAGAACAGTCACAGTAGTGGGCAGAGTCAAGGGGTTTAAGAAAGCAGGTGCAGCTGATACAGCATAGATCATTAGAAAGAAGGTAGGATGAAGATTTATCCAGCAGCAGCCTGATACAAGGCTGCAAAGGAGAATTTTGGCAAGGACTACGGTAAACAAGAATGTATTTAGAGAATTTCTACATTGCAGATTTTAATAGTAAAATTTGCATGCACTGAGTACATACACACACACAAAAAAAAAAAAAACCATCCTCTTTGAAATTAAAATTGGCCACTATTTTGTGTGAAAAGTTGCAGATATTTGGGTGAGTTTTCAAATGAACTCCTAAAGTTTCTTTTCTGCTTTTTTTTCTTCCTTTTTATCATTAGTGTCTGAAACAATACGTTGAAATATGGCAGAGAAAAAAATAGGGAACATTTGAATTTCATCTGCTGCTTTCATTCACCTTTCATCACTATATTTATCAACTGCATAAGACTGTAACTGAGCCATACCAGCCATAAAAACAATGTTACAAATATCTGAAACGACAGGGACCCTCCTGAAAAAGGTCTTGTTCCTTCAGGGAACAATAGAGCTTAAGTGTGACTTTAATTGAGGTTAATTAGAGTTGTTGGCACTCAGCATTTTGAAATCCTAAGCAAGAGCATAGAAGTCTAACAACTGGCACTTAATTTAGAAAACTTTTGCTTTTAGCTGTACAGGCTTCTCTTACACATTTTTACAGGAATGTCTGTGAAGATAACGTCTTACTATGTATTTGACATAGGTTTGCTAGTGTACGGCATCTATTTCAGGCACAGCTACACATGAAAATAGAAGACTGCAAATTTATTAATGTATTTGTTTTGCAGAAAAACAGTTCAATGCAGAAAAGTAATGGAAATTAACAGCCCTATAAATCATGCTTTATGATGGAAACCAATGTCTGACAACTAAATAACGTGTTTGTTTTTTTCCCTTCCCTACCAAGCAGTGACTCAGGAAAGGCATGGTCCTCAGAATTTTTCTGGTTGTCTTTAATGGTCATACTTTTAACTCTCCAGTCTTGTAAAGTATCATCAAAGGAAGTAGGAGGAATTATATCCCATTTAATGTACATAAAACAGTAGCCACTGGTGTGGTACAGTATGTGTTCCAGGTTGTCCTGCATTTATTAAAAGTTAAAGATTCCCGAAATGCTTAAGGAGGAATGTAAGAAAGTGGGTGCTATAGGATAATAACAATTGGAAAGCTAATTTGTCTGTTATATGAAAATAGCTTCCAATAAAATGAAGAGCCTCTCACAGGTGACTAGGTGAGGATGCTCAGAGGACAGGTTGTAGTGTTGTTCTTGAGGTGAAAAAAAAATTTTTTTTGAGTACTGACCTGAAGAACTGCAGTGATAGCAGACCACTGAATTCCAGGAAAAAACACAGCAAATCCTTAAAGAACATTTGTATCGGCATGGCAGAATTTCAGTATTCTAGAAACTGATGCTCTGGAAGATGAGTTTAGGAGAGTTTCTTGTTAGAAAAGCAAATAGTTTCACAAGCCCACAAATGTATTCTAATTTTCAGTGGATTTTTATGAATTGACTTA
The DNA here is from genome assembly GCF_009769465.1 of Tauraco erythrolophus. Classification (NCBI taxonomy): domain Eukaryota; kingdom Metazoa; phylum Chordata; class Aves; order Musophagiformes; family Musophagidae; genus Tauraco; species Tauraco erythrolophus. The sequence goes on from NC_141468.1 coordinate 51,820,662, forward strand.
TTTTTTATAATTAATCCAGCCAAGACTGCAGCTATGGTTTCAGTCTAATCATCCCTGGCTAGGAATTAGAAAACATACATGAGAGAAATAGTACAATGGTCTTCCCTATAAGAAAAAATGTGGCTGTATTTTGGATCTCTAAATTTTAAACACAATTACTTTACATAGAAACCCCATGCTGCCCAGATATCCTTGTATCTATTTCCTTCAAGAGAAGGAAGCCCATCAGCATTTATAATAAGCTAGTGCTGCCACCTATAGCAAAAGAAACCTTGCCTTTCGGCCTATGTCAAGCACAGTGCAAATTGAGTTATATTAGGAAGAAAAGAATATTCAGGATTAAAAAAGGGAAGCTGAAAATGTTTGATGGTTCACTGAAAATTGTAACGGAAATCTACACGTAACCAGAATAATTATTTTTAGAGGTTCCTCTTCACCAAATCATCTCCTACCTGTGTCACAAAAGTAATAGCTGGCGAAGTCATATAAATCATATTCCTCAACGCAGTCTTTCTTTAATCCTGTGAATCCCAATCTAATAGTGATGATGTCAAAAATATCCTTAAGATTGAGCTAAAACTTACTTTTTAAACTAAATATTTCAGATGTACTCTTGTAAGTTATCTAGATCTGAGTTCAGAAAACTTAACATTTTCCAAGTTTCACATACTAGATGATCTTTAAGATCCCTTCCAACTCAAACCATTCTATGATTCTATGATATTAAATACATACAAGTGACATGAAGTGACAGTTCTTCAAATTGACAGGCACCAGACAGCTACTAGATTTAAGATGTTTATTTGGAAAACCGACCCTGCTTCTATACTCGTTCTGTAGAGTGTCACCAATCCCTGGATATGCTAAGTTTCTGAGCTACAGGACAGTCGTGTTAATGATTGTTTGAACAACAAACTGACAGGTAAGCAGACATCAAAAGCAACCGCCATCTAGTAAAACACACGGACATATTGAATCCTCCCATGCTTCTGGGAGCTTCAGAGATTTTAGTGATTCTTTAAAATATTTGTTAATATAGACAGTCTATTTCCTCAGTGTTGGCTGGGATGATATGTATACCAGTAGGTCTGAATTGCACACTGGGAATGCCAAACCCCTGACAGAAAGAAAAAAATTTTTTTCAAAATCCGTAGGCAAAATGCATCAGTAACTTTATGAGACAGAAGTTTTCTGGGCATAAGCCTGACTACTGTCCTCAGCAATGAGACACGGCATAGTTTCTCACTTGGTTTTGAAGTTTATCACATAATACCACAATTCATTGCTTGGACATTTCCTCCAGATATGCGGCTTCTCTTCACACAAACAAACACAAAGAGAGATTAAAGCTCCTATTAATGCCACGGCAGCTGTAGCCAATACCAGTGAGAATATTAAGAAATAGCACTTGCTAAAGAACTGTAACAGGGAACAGAGATTGGAGTTGAAAACAATCCGTTTCCAATGCAGAAAGAGTGTAAGAATGCTTTACAGGCATGATGCAAATGACTTATCTTGATTCACATGACATTATTCTAAAATCCACAATATTTTTTATGAGACTTTAGCAGAATAATATAATTTTTGGTTTTTATAGCAAATAAAAGAAAAATATCCAGAACATATACAGGCTATTATATATGTATTATGTAGGGTAAATATTTGTTTATACAGTTGGAATGGATCATTATAGTTAATATATAATTAATTATGTATCAAAAATCATCAATATTCCCTGTTCTAATGCTCATGCTTATTTTAAAAATCAGAACTCTTGCAGTCAAAGTAAAGGGAATAATGATTATTATTAAAAGTGGTAACAATAATAGTACTAGCATTTTATGTATATTAATTTTTTTTTATATTCGCATGAAGAGAGATATAAACATAGGAACAAATTGTTTAGACCAATTTTGAAATCTCTACCATTTCCAGTCTTTAAAAACAAGTTAGACAACAATCTGCCAACCACGACCCTATCTGGAAGAAAGGAATAGACTCAGTAACATTTCTAGGTTTTCTGTAGTTTTAGTGTGTGATTTCACAAAATTACCTGCAGCAATATTAAAGGGGCCTACAGGAAAGCTGGAGAGGGACTTTTTACAAGGGCATGTAGTGACAGGACAAGGGGCAATGGCTTTAAACTGAAAGAGGGGAGATTTAGATTAGATATAAGGAAGAAATTTTTCACTCAAAGGGTGGTGAGGCAGTGGAACAGGTTGCCTAGAGAAGTTGTGGGTGCCCCATCCCTGGAAGTGTTCAAGGCCAGGTGGGATGAGGCTTTGTGCAACCTGGTGTAGTGGAGGGTTTCCCTGCCCATGGCAGGGGGTTGGAACTAGATAATCTATGACTCTATGATTCTATGATTCTGTAATATTACCTCGATGCCTTCCTGCTCTTCTTACATGCTTCTGCCATCATACTCTGAACAAACACACAGAAACCTGGAAGAAAAACAAATTTTGGAAAAAAAATATTTTTTAAAAGCAAATGCACTTTAAACAGCTACTGTTATTGAATACTTTGAATTTCAAAATCACGGCTGTGGTTTCTTTAGTACTGTGATCTTCTATAATGATTTCATAGGAGTATAGGAATTTTGAATTTCTACAACGCATTCTAAGCCATCACGTTGTCCTCGTACAAGGCCCACATAGAGCTGTTTACTCTGTAAACAGCATGGTTAGTAAAAACAAAATCCAAAAGCTTATATCCAGCCCATAAAACAGAAACTATAGGTTGCGAACCATTGTAGAAAGAACGTTTATTATACAGTTCTTCTTGCAAACTAAAAAGATAAGCAAAATGAGACAGCAAGTCTTGTTCAGCAAGGCCTTTCAGTAGATGTCTAATTTAAAGCATAGAAGCAATTCCAAAATCAAAGCACCTGCTTGTATGCATAAGATTTTGTTGAATCTCCTGCAGCAGTGGGAATGAAGTAAGTGAAGGATGCCATAGCAACGGCAACTCAGAATGCTCTTTATGAGGAAGGGGGAATTCACAGCACTTTTCCATATTTAATGCAGGTCTCTACATTTGTTTTGCAAATGCAGTTTGGAAGAAATTGACTTAGTCTTTTCATTAGGGTATTCACACATAGTGTTCCCCAACAGTTCTGAATTCTTAGTGTGGAAATAGCAGGTCATAATCATTCTGCTGACTTCATGTGTTAGTTATAAAACAAGAGAACACAAAACTTGTTTTTTCTGAGTAAGTGAGCAAGGTACATTAGCTGACCAGCAACAGCCATGTTGATGATAGATTTTTAAGCCTCAAGCTTGTCATTAGTTATAAGAAGTAACAGCACAGAATGTTCCTTGGAAATTTGCAAAATCTGGGAAGGCAAGATGGTCAGTGCATCTCTTATCAGTGGCTGAAAGAGCACTGTGTCTGTATATCATTGCTATAATTTTGTCTATACTTACGTCGGAATAGAAAGAAATTTAGCTTGTACGCTTGTTCACTACAACATTCTTGTCATTCTTGAAGTCAGTAACAGATACTTTTACTTTGCTGTTCTTTGGTAAACGCGCACAAGAATAAAGTTCATCTTTTATATATATTGCTGGTGATCTATTGCAACTAAACATCTGAATAGTTACCATACTCCCTCTATAATAAGTGGAGAGGGATGGAAAACTTCAGTCCATTCATATATGTGTCTCAGATGGGATGACGTCTTCTATCTGTTCTTGCACACCAAACATTCAAGAAGACTAGATGGCCACCTAAATAAAAATGCCTACGTTTTAGGCCTAGGCAAAACATCCAAACATCATATTTGGACATTGCATTGTTCATCACTTAGCCTTTGCAATGGTATCGTCATACCTGTGTGGAGAAATCATTTGACCTCACAGAGTCTTCAGCGCACAAATGAAAGTTCATAAGTAAGTGTAAAGTTTATACAGATCACCTTGGCATTTGTGGCATTTTCTTAATGACTTTGGAAACTATTATTTTGTGGTATTTATATCATATATATGCAGATAGGTTTGTTCTCAGATTGGTTATAAGCTAGACAAATCTGATCAAAATTAACACAAATGCATTAATAAATCAGCAATAAAGACCACGAGGCATAACTGCCTTCCATAGTAAATAAACTAACAATGCATCTGTGTGAAATGAGATGCTATTTATCTGTGAAAGTCTGAATGGATCAAAAGCATGAATAACAGCACTATCACTTTTCAATATATTAATGGGAGAAAGTTGTCACAATGTCTGTATTTTTATTCTTTTATCACTTCAGCCAATATGTTATTTTCAAGATCTTTATATTTTCTCTTGCAGCAGTTGTCCACACAGTTAAATAAGAAATACAGGTGAGAAGGTGTTAATTTACTAACAATGAGATGTGAAGTTCAAATCAGAATTACATTCTGATAAATTAACACTGGCATCATAGACAACATGATAAGATGAACTTAATGGCATTATATTGCAGGGAAAAGGATAAAGAAAAAAAAAAAAAGCTACATTTAGCTGAATTAAACCCAGACCTGCAGAGATTCGTGCACCTGCTTCCCTTCTGACATGTGGGAGTCCTTTGACTATCCATGTGAGTTGAGTAAGCATATGAGTAGCTATTCATTGCTTCAGAGCCTTAAAGAGTGCCTTTGTTCAATATTTACAAGTGCTGTTTGCTCCTCAGGGGAACTGGCACCACTTAAGTCTTCAAAATATGTCTCAAATGCTGTGTAGAGCTAGGCAGGATTTTACTAGAGAAGAGCTGGAATTTAGCTTTTTTTTTCTGCATTAGTATCAGACATAATGATTTACCCCAAATTTCACAAAAAGGCATTGCCGTGACATTTCCATTTCCACTGGGGCTGAATTTTCATCTAAAGCCCCCTCCACTAGTTCCTTCTACAAAAGCTAATTTCACTACAGTTTTGAAACTGCACTAGATACATATTGTTAAAATTAAATACAAACTCAAATTAGTCAAACCTAACGCTAATTTCACAAGTGTTGCCCCTCACCATAAATCAGATGAGTGACATGAAAAAATGCCTGATTGTATGTCTTACCATGGGGCTAGTCTTGCAAAACATGGGGATTTTTTATTTATTTTAAGAACTGTACCAGTGGCCAGTATTTCTCCTTTCACAAAGTGCTTTCACTCTGTACCAAGATGTGGGATGTTTGTCTCTCCTAGGCTCTTTTATCCTTGTCAAACAAGATTTGACAGTGCTTATATTAAGGTGAAACACGAAATGACATCAAATAGAGTGCATTTTAAGACTGGAGGTGTGAATTCTGTTTAATCTGTGTTAGGGATTAAGTTTGCAAACACGAGTAGGTTTATTAATCACACTACTAGTTCCTGTGTCCCTGTCTGGCCTCTGGAACAATATTGCTCACTTAACGGAGAAACAGAAGAGCAAAGTTTTCCCAAATCACAGGAGTCTGTGGTGTTCTGATGATAATATAAAATAACTCTTTTTGGCAAGTGTCTCCCAAAATGTATCTTCCTGAAATTTTACATGTTCCGATGTTCTTCCCCAAAAATCACACTATCAAGTAATATCTGAGTCTTCTGGAACTTCTGGAGTCCAATCAGACACTGCTCAAACCAGCTTTACTGTTGCATAAAGGACACGTGATAGGTGATTGCAGAATTGGCACCTTTGTGGGGAGATCATTGTTATTTTTAAATAAAGTCCATTTTCTCCATGGAATTTTAATTTGGAAACATGCACTCAAGTTACAGCTTCTGTGTGGAACCCAGTGAACTATATTTAAGTCTTAAAACAACACAGACAATAGAGAATGTGCCTGATCCAGCAAAATCTATTTTTGCTGATTGGATAAGTGCAGTCTGTCTTCACTGAACAACATATACTTGGGAGTTGAAAGGACAGCCACACACATATATAAATCTCAAACATTAATATTTAAGGAGGACATGCTACCAAAAAGTAAGTGTAAAATTCTCGGTTTGAAATCCTCACCCTTGTCCAGACGTGGCAAAAGATTATTAAAATAATGTGGATTAAACATCTAGGCACACATTTTTGGTTGTTGGTTTTGGTTTTGGTTTTGTTTTTTTTTTAAGCCAGTGTACCTATTTCTGATGAGATCTTTAAAAAAACACAGTGAATTAAAATGTAATGCATTTAAGGGGCCTCTCCACTAAATCTAACAGGATTCTCTACTTAATTCATTGCAGATATGACCTGCAGCATCTGCTTGACCCTACTGAACTTCAGGTACCCAAATGAGGCACTTAAATTCAAAGCATATTGTCCATAACTCTTTATGTACTCAAAGAAGATACCCATCCAATTTTATGTATGCTGATAGTCCCCGTCCATTCACTTTATAACAACCATGCCAGTATCTTGACACATCAATTAGATGTGTAAAATTAGATGGAATGAAAAAGAGTGTGTGTAAGTAATTTGGTGCAAAGCACTCTTACACCTTTGCTCTTTCTTCTTCTCTTCTTTCTAGTTGAAGATGCCTCTGTCCATGGCAGGGGAGTTGGAACTAGATCTTTAAGGTCCATTCCAACCCAAATCATTCTATGATTCTATGATTCTGATTATCCCTGCTCCACCACTTATTTCAAAACATCATAAATGTGCTTTAATGATGGGTAAGTTAAACCTTAAGACTGACAGGAGAATTATCACTCTAACAAAAACCAGTGCTGCTATTACACAAGTTTTGTGATATTTTTCCCACATGGATAAGTGAACATGTTCAAATCTTCTCTGTGTATCAAACCAGAGATAACAACAAAATTTTTCTTCTGAAAAAGGAAAAATAGGAGACTGTTATGATTTAGTGTCTTAAAATTCCTTTCTGCAAACTTGACTTTACATTTTCACATCAACACAGAATGAAAACAAAACATGAATCACATTATTCTTACCAGATATATCTTAAGATCATAAAATCACCATGTAAACCAGTTGTCAGGAAAGACTTGGTAAAGCCAGGGGGTCAGAAACATACGGCAGATTTTGCAACATGCAGCATCACCCTCCTCACATGTTAGTGAGAATTCTCTGTGTAATGAAAATTACTATTTCTCTTGTTAATAAGCTCTATGATTTCACTAAAAAATAAAATAAAAAAAAATGGGAAGAAAATCCCACAGATTTTTGTTTCTTGCTCATAAAAGGCAGAATGTTATTCTAGATGTTCTGTTTAAAATGTTGACATTTGTAAGATCCTGTGCATTTGTTATGAATGTGATACCTTATTTTTATTTACATCCTAATTCTTTAATCAGTTTCTATCTATTAGCTTGTGAATGCAGGCATCCATTTCAAACCTGTTCCTTAGTTTGAGTGTGCATCACCACGCAAGCTAGTTGGTAAATTGATATGAACAAATGACAATATCTGAAAACTGCATATTCAACATCTGTATGCTGCATACAAGAAATATAGCATATGTTTTAATAATATATTATTTTATACTTCAGATTACTTTATCTCCACAAGAACAGCAAAATAAAATTAATAAGACATACACTTCTTATCTAGATCCATCCAGACTCAATCCAGCAAACATTGTTTTCATGGCATTTAACTTAACTCTCACATAATTTAATCAAGATGTGAACTCAGAAGTACTTGACAAAGAAGTGATGTAAAGAACAGGTACATGTAAATTTGAAGACTGAAACTCTATGTGTTGGCAGGGTCAAGCATGGTACTTTCATTATGCAGATCTGTGAATATGCGTCATTGATTATGTCACAAAAGCACACAGATTTTCCAGACTGGGCACTATTAAAAACAACAAAAATATCCATGATAGTTGATATATGATAGCTAACAAGCTCCATTCGAAAAGCACAAATGAAAGAGTATCAAAATAAAAAGCAATCCATCTTCTAGACATCTGGCAAATGCAATGACTTTTAAACATACGGCATCATCCAGATTCTTGTTCAAATCTCATTGGTACACATGTGAGTTTAAATCAAACTAGAAACTTAGTTATCAAAATAAATGACATAAATCATGGTTCATTGTCTGGGGTAAAGATATACATGTTCTCTAAGGCATATATTAAGGATCTCTGGGAACACTGGAACTATTGTTTAGTATCTCAGCATTGAAATACAGCTTAAGCACTCATGCAGCTATTCGTATCTAGTCACTTATTTTTACACGATTTAAGCTAAGTAGACATATTTTCAATGCTTCAGCTTCAGAAAAGAACAAGTTCTACAGCTGATGCATTGACATCATCTCTGTCAAGCAGATGTCATTCCATAAGCCTATCCTAATCCTCTAGTCAGACAAGAAATTGATTTTTCTGTTTTAAAGCTGCCTTAGACACTGTAGCTTAAGGGTAAAAGTGTCAGAACGATGTTATCTACAATATATGTTTCTCAAGTATTTCAGAACAGGTATGAAATATGTTATATGTTACAATTCCCCAAAGGTAAGGGTGTACATGAAGAATGTTTACTAAATGAGGGCCCAATAATATACTATGAAACATTCTAAAATAGTCTCTCAGCTGGTGCAAACTTCTGTAACTTATATATAAAAAAAAGAACTGATGTCTTCCTTGCTCAGGAAAAAAAATGTGTAATAGTAAGTCACAGAATGATGCATCAGTTGGTTGTTGGTGTTTTCCTTGGATGTGTCTTCAATAACTTGTGCACATCTGAGATGTTACCATAAACACATCACAAAATCACTCCAAATTCTTAGGCAGTGTGTTTTCCTTCTTTTTCTTAACTTTCTGATATGTTTTTGGAAAAGAATCAAGTGTCATTCCCAACAGAAGTAAGGGTAAGTGGAAGATTGCTGTGATGATTCAGCTCAACGTAGCACGGAAGGAACATGCCTAACTGCAAGATGGTAGATTGGTCATTGGTGTGCTGATTTTGGCTGGGATAGAGTTAATTTTCTTCATAGTAGCTAGTATGGGGCTATATTTTGGATCAGTGCTGGAAACAGTGTTGATAATGAGGAGATGTTTTCGTTATTACTGGGCAGTGCTCACACAGAGTCAAGGCCTTTTCTGCATCTCACACCACCCCACCAGTGAGCAGGCTGGGGGTGCACAAGAAGTTGGGAGGTGAGAGAGCCACGACAGCTAACCCCAGCTGACCAAAGGGATATTCCATACCATATGATGTCATGCTCAGCGTATAAAGCTGAGGAAAGAAGAAGAAAGGAGGAACATTCAGAGTGATGGCGTTTGTCTTCCCAAGTAACTGTATCGCATGATGGAGCCCTGCTTTCCTGGAGATGGCTGAACATCTGCCTGCTGATGGGAAGTGTTGTGCTTTGCTTACGTGCACAACTTTTGCTTTACCTCTTAAACTGTCTTTATCTCAACCCACGAGTTTTCTCACTTTCATACTTCTGATTCTCTCCCCATCCCACTGTGGGAGGAGTGAGCGAGTGGCTGTGTGGTGCTGTGTTGCCACCTGCGGTTAAACCACAACAACCGGGAAGGTTTGAAATGTGGGGATTAGTCTGCAAAAAACAATCTTTCTGCAAAAAGAAACATAACCAGAAGCATTGAACATTAAACACTGATAAAATCATGGTCAGGAGTTACCCATACGAGATTTTGTCAAAGGCCTGTATATTCTTTTATCAGTCAATGAAGCTATATATTAGCTATGAAATAATTCTTTCAGAAAAAATTTAGAGCACAGAAAAGTACATCCAGTGACAGCAAACATTAGTGAAAATGGCAAATATTAAGTTGTTCTAAGTTGATGCTCAGTAGCCACATTCTTAGTAGACAGGCAATTCACATGAGGTCATTTTCTTTACTACTTGGCTTAGTCCCTGAAGTGCCGCTAACTTGAAAGCAGCATTTAAAGCAAGCGGATCTAAAGCTCTACTTTTCTCCTGCAGACATTTTCAGAACATATCAGTGAAGTTGAGGAAATCAACTGCGACCACGGTTTTTAGCTTGGGAAAAAGGAGAAGAACGAAAAAGCAATTTGTTTAATCAGAAAGGGAATGTATTTATACTAATATATGTTTCTTGAATAAAAACTGATCTCACTGGTCTTGTTACCAGACAAAAAGCCAGTTTTTTGTCGGTCAGACTTCTTACTGTACTCCTGCTTCCTTCTGCTACACAGTACATTCACCTTTTGTGCTCATCTCATCTGCACACCTCAGCAAAACCAGTTCTTGCAGAGAGGAATGCCTCCTCTGGTTTCTAATATCAAGGTGAAGAAAAGAGATATGAAGGTAGTCGCTACTTCCACTCAGTTTGTCAAGGTTTAAATGAATACACAAATGAAAACATCAGAAAAACAGTCTGAAGGAATTATCTTCTGTTGGATAAAATGAAGAAAGTCTCCTGAAAATAATGTTTATTGGGCTTTTTTCATTAAAATTCTGCATTTTCATGGATATTAATTTATCTGTCGTGGACTTTGCTAAGTCAGATGTTAAAAGTTACGATTTTTAAATGGCATACAGGTAGCAGAAAATTGTATCCTTCTCGTTTTTTCACTATGAATTGAATTTTACTTCTTATTTGCAGTTGAGTGAAATGACTGGATTCTTTACAACTAACAAGCATGGAGGAAAAATTGCAAGTGCAATTTGTTCAATATCTGAGAAAATCAGGCTACATATAACTGTGCCAATGTGATATTGTAATATATATACACAGGTTAAAAAATTGCTTCATCTAGATTACTGAAAAATTCAAAATAAAATGTAACCTTATGAGCACTGGGGCATCTCCCACAGCTTGCACTAGACACAGACAGAGGTGATTAACACTTTAAAAGCAAAAAGATGTTCCAGATATCAAGAGGAGAATGGAGGAAGATGTTTAGCATTAATGAATGAAGGCAAAAAGTTGTAAAAAAGAAGTAAAAAAATAGACTGTGTTCACTGGAAGTGGTGATTTAGATAAGGGTAGAACCGCAAATACGCTTAAAAACTGAGAATGAGGTATCTGAACTGCATATGGAATGAAGGAAAAAGAGAAAGAAGAAAGATCACAAAAGAGTGGGATGGAATTGTGATGGTAAGGATAAAAAGAAAGAGTGGATTCTGAGATAACCAAAGAAGGCAAAGTAAAAATACATGCAGAGAACCTAAACATGAAGAAAGTAAGGCAGAGGTGCCAAGGAATTTTTTTGTTTTTATTACAAGAAAAGGATGACTGACATTATCTGATAAGCAGATCTTCCATGAGGAACAATTATTTTATAAGACAAAGCCAGGTTTAAAAAAATAATTTGTAAAAGTTTCTTAATATCTCATTTTTGAGAGCAAAAAAGTGACAAAACATCTTTGATAAATAAGAGAGATTTATTTTGCCTTAAAAAAGCCAGAAATAACAGCTTGAGGCATGGTTATTACTATGTTTTGTGCCTCGACTAGGACAGTATGTTTGCCACAGTACTTTTTGTGAAACAACTCCAAAACAATAAACCAATAAAAAATACCACAGATTGTTCAGAATATGCTGTGGAACTGACTGGAAATATGTTTGTGTCAAATCATGAAACCCATCTTTTGTGGGTTAGAACATCTGAGACACTGGGCCCAAGGCCATTGAACATCTTGTCCCTTCTGCGACAAAATATATTCTACTAGAAGAAACACTGAATTTTAGTCATTGTAAATGGAGAGGCTAACCACTGCTGAAAAAAAGGAAGGAATGTAGCCAGGAACTTTCTTCATAAACCTATGAGAATATAGTGACAGAAACAGCTTTAAATGTTATTTTCCTTAATATAGAGAAAAAAGAGAGCAAGAAATGGACCAGATAAAGAAGGCAGGAAATGCCTCCTGGCTAATGAGCGTTGACCAAACCCAAAACTTGCAGAAGTGAAGTCGAGATGTTGCATTTAAGGTAGCTCTCCAATACTAGTGGTATCTACACTTCTGTCTTTGGTGAGAAGTTCCTTTGCTAAATGTCTCCATTGGATGTTGACGTTCTGTGGCCATCCCACCTTCTCATGTCTTCTCCATGGTCACGCAGGTAAAACCACGGCTCGCCCCGTGATGTATACCGTCTCCGCCTGGTTCTAACAGCTGAAATTCTGGAATGTACGGGTGGGATGTCGGACATTTCTTCTTTAAATTGTCAGAACTCCTCGGGCAGCTTCTCCACAGCTGCGAAAGAATACTGACAAGCAGCATATAAGGTAGATAAGTTGCTAAATTATACAACTCTGATAACAACCGTAAGAGAACATAAAACAACATTTCGGCCAGCGACATCCAAGAAAACATAATGAACAATTGCAGCAAATTTGTTTTAACACATTCCGTTCAAATCTGTCATTATCTCAACCCTTCGAGCCCCCCGTTGGGTGCCACAAAGGACTGTCATGGTTTAGATCGCTCTGGCAACTAAACTCCACACAGTCACTCGCTCACCCTCCCCCACCTCCCAGGGGTGAGGAAGGGAATTAAAGGAGAAAAGGGAAAGAGATCCGTGGGTTGAGATAAGAACAATTTAATACTACTGCTACTATATGAATATATACATGTACAATGATAATAATATATACAAACAAGCAATGCACAGTGTAATTGCTCACCAGCCCTTGACCAGGGCCTGTCCTGTCCCGGACTAACGATCCCGAAACAGGTAAGTACTGACACTGCAATCCCAGACGAGTGAGAGGCCCGAAAATAGAGAGCAAGAAAGAAAGAGCACTCTGAGAGTCCCAGAGCGAGAGCCCTGAAAGAGCAAAGGTCCTTCGTTCTGGCTGACCCTCATTTTTATACTGGGCATGCTGTGGCATGATACGGAATACTTATTGGCCAGTTTGGCCCTCAATCCTAAATCTAAGTGCAAATCATAAGGAGAGTTGTAGACCCTCTGTCCTGGCCATGCTCCCCCCTATCATGTTGTGCTCCTGCACACTGGCAAGAACACAACAGTTGAAAAGTCCTTGAGACTTCAGTGCCAACTATAAATATCAGTACACTATCAGCGTTCTTCTCAGAGCAAGACTCAGACTAAAACCAAAACACAGAGCTCTTCCAGCTGTTAAAAAGAACTAACTCTGTCCCAGCTGAAACCAGGGCAGACATTCTGTACCCAAATGGTTTAACCTGAAACCCACAGGTAGATAAACACTAGCATCATTTGTACAAACTTACGTACAGCTTATGTCAAGTCTGAAGCTCAGATCTCAGACCTGATACCAGTATTCCCTAATTCTCCAAACCATAGCTCTTCACTGTGCACTCTGTGACCTTGTGCACAGATAACCTTCCCACTCAGGTGAGCCTTTCTATCTAGACCACGAGAACCAGTTTCTTTTCCATGTGTATGCACAGCCCTCTGCATTCTTTGCTAGAGGATGTTGCCTACTCCTCTGGCGAAAGCTGTGAACATGCTGAGCATCCAGGAACGGACACAGTGGAGTAGGGGTGTAATTATATGAAAAGTCTTTTTGTACTGTAATAAATCAGTAATCTTACAATGGTAAGATTAAAGAGGAATACATTCCCGATATATCTTGGTATCATCTATTTACCTCCTTTCTCCAAAAGGATCTGAGGTGTCTTCATACCTTCCTGAATCATAGAATCATAGAATGGTTAGGGCTGGAAGGGACCTTCAAAGGTCATCTAGTCCAACCCCCCTGCAAGGAACAGGGACATCTCCAACTAGATCAGGTTGCTCAGGGCCTCATCCAACCTGGCCTTGAATGTCTCCAGGGATGGAGCATCCACCACCTCTCTGGGCAACCTGTTCCAGTGTTCTACAACTCTCATGGTAAAAAATTTTTCCTAATATCCAACCTGAATCTACCTCCCTCTATTTTAAAACCATTACCCCTTGTCCTATCACAACTGGCCCTCCTGAACAGCCTCTCCCCATCTTTCTTGTAGGCCCCCTTGAGGTACTGGAAGACCGCTATAAGGTCACCCCGGAGCCTCCTCTTCTCCAGGCTGAACAGCCCCAACTCTTTCAGCCTGTCCTCATAGGAAAGGTGCTCCAGCCCTCTTATCATCTTCGTGGCCCTCCTCTGGACCCTCTCCAACTGGTCCATGTCCTTCTTATGTTGGGGACTCCAGAACTGGACGCAATACTCCAAGTGAGGTCTCACGAGGGCAGAGTAGAGGGGGAGAATCACCTCCCTCGACCTGCTGGCCACGTTCCTCTTGATGCAGCCCAGGATGCAGTTGGCCTTCTGGGCCGCAAGAGCACATTGCCGGCTCATATTGAGCTTCTCGTCCACCAGTACTCCCAAGTCCTTTTCCTCAGGGCTGCTCTCGATCCATTCTCCGCCCAGTCTGTATTTGTGCCTGGGATTGCCACGACCCAGATGTAGGACCTTGCACTTGGCCTGGTTAAACTTCATGAGGTTGGTACGGGCCCACCTCTCCAGCCTGTCGAGGTCCCTCTGGATGGCATCCCTCCCTTCCAGCGTGTTGACGGCACCACACAGCTTGGTGTCATCGGCGAACTTGCTGAGGGTGCACTCCATGCCACTGTCCACGTCACCGACAAAGATGTTGAAGAGGGCCGAGCCCAACACGGACCCCTCAGGGACGCCACTCGTGACCGGTCTCCACATGGACATCGAGCCGTTGACCACTACTCTCTGAGTGCGGCCATTGAGCCAATTCCTTATCCACCGAGTGGTCCATCCATCAAACCCATGCCTCTCTAGTTTAGAGAGAAGAATGTCGTGCGGGACAGTGTCAAAAGCTTTGCACAAGTCCAGGTAGATGACATCCGTTGGTCGACCCTTGTCCACCGATGCTGTCACCCCATCGTAAAACGCCACCAAGTTGGTCAGGCACGATCTGCCTTTGGTGAAGCCATGTTGGCTGTCACCCACCACCTCCTTGCTCTCCATGTGCCTTAGCATGGTTCCCAGGAGAATCTGCTCCATGACCTTGCCAGGCACAGAGGTGAGGCTGACCGGCCTGTAGTTGCCCGTGTCCTCCTTGTTCCCCTTTTTAAAAATGGGGGTTATGTTCCCTCTCTTCCCTCTCCCCAGTCATCGGGGACCTCGCCAGACCGCCACAACTTCTCAAATACAATGGCCAGTGGCTTGGCAACTTCATCCGCCAGTTCCTTCAGGACCCGCGGATGGATCTCATCAGGTCCCATGGACTTGTGCACCTTCAAGTTCCTCAGATGTTCCCGAACCTGGTCTTCAAGTACAGTGGGCGGTGGTTCATCCTCACAGTCCCTGCTAGTTCTTTCCACAGCTTGGGTGGTAAGACAAGAGGCTTTATCAGTGAAGACTGATGCAAAAAATTCATTGAGTACCTCAGCCTTCTCTATGTCCCGGGTAACCAGAGCACCAGTATCCTTCCGGAGGGGGCCTACGTTCTCTTTGGACTTCCTTTTGTCCCCTACATACCTATAGAAGCATTTCTTATTGCTTTTTATATTCCTTGCCAAATTCAATTCCTTCAGGGCTCTAGCCTTCCTCACTTGATCCCTGCTTTAACGCTTTCCTGCTTCACCTAGTTAGTGCTCAGTGACACGCAATCCATGGTCCATTGCTGCTCCAATGGCATCTCCTATGATCCTCTATATCCTTTTAGGCTCTTATTATGTGGGTTTGTTTGTTTGCTGCTTTGCTTGGAGATGACAGGAGATGAGAGGAACGAGAGGAAGCAAGGCAGAATATGTATAAGCATATAGTGCTGTATAAGCTGTTGCCATGGATCAGAGAAGTGAAACTTGGTAAGGACAGGGGAGTCAGAGAGCAAAGTTGCCTGATCAAGGCCTGCAGGAAGGGTACCACTATTGTGAAAACCTCCCTCCCCGTACTTAGCCAAGAGCTGTTGCTCAGGCCCTTTCCCACCTACCAGTCAGGGGCCCTCTCCCTTAAGCTTTAGGTAGAAATGCTTTATTTGAAAGTGACGATGCCTTTTCTGCTTTCTGATGGACTGTCAAGATCCCAAGACCTACCGTTCCTGCCCCACAGGGTCTTCACAGCCAGATCTATGGTCTCTCCAGGTAAGACCATCTGTGCTCACTCAAAGCATGCAGACCCTACTCCTTGTATCCTTACCCTCTGTGCACCCCTTCCCTTCCCACTCTCCCTGGCTGGATACTAGATACTCAGTACTCCCAGATCCACTCTCCTTGTCCTGGATCTCTACCATCCCTTGCTAAAGACTTTCGTATTAAGAAAAAAAGTAGCTGTAAGCAAAAAGCAAAAGCTAATGGGAACACACCTGTTGCTGAACAGAAACAGGTCATCAAAACAGTTCACACAAAAACATGACTGCTCCCTGAAAAAGCCAACATAGCCCATAACATGTAAGGGAAAGGCTCAGGGTGAGTGTACTATCATAACTCAGAACTTTTAAAATGATGACTGGGAAAGAGATGGAAGACCAACATGGGGTAAGGATCAGAAGACAGACCAGCATGGTGCAATTGTGGTAGTAGTCTGTTACAGTCTGCCTGGTTGAGAAAAGGAAGCAGATGTTTTCTTCAGGCAGCCTAAATACAAGGGCAAGAACAGTGTCTGCTCTTGTGGAGAAAACACGAAAAGCCCAGATATTCATTATTCAGTCCAGAGCCTGTGTCCCGCTACCCCAATTTAGGCATCTGCGTTCGAGATCTGTGCTCTGTAGAAGAAAGTCTCTTTTCCAGGTAAGGCTGACCTTCCCTGTCCACTCACCTGTACTGACTGATCTGGAAGAAAGAGTCCTCCCTAAAGCAAGAAGTCTTACTGCCCAATAGAGTGCACCTAATTCCTGCCAGCAAACCTGCTCCAGAATGGGCTTCTCTCTCCACAGGATCACAGCTCCTGCCAGGAGACTGAGAAACCCCAAGCTAGGAAGAAGTATCTTGTTTCTTTTGTCTAAGGTGCTTAGCAGTAAGTAAAGTGTGTGAGGGAAAGCATCAAAAAGAGTTTGCTGACATTTCAGAGAGAAAAGAGCTGTCCTAGCTTGCAAAATACTTATTTCCAAATTTCTAATGGCAACTTATCAGCTTGTATGTTCTTTCTGCTCCAGTGAGTGCTTTTCTCTGGTACTACCATTTCTGCAGTGCTCAATAGGATACCAAATCCATTTTTCTTCTCATGTTGTCCAAAAAAAGGGATTTGCACTAACTCATAAAACTAATCTCTCAAGATTATTTATGGATTGAGAGTTGGATCAGAACTGATTTGATTTTAGTGTGAACCTGAACCCTGAGAACACTCTCACTGAATCATCTTTTGATGGTGCTGGTGAAGTCTTTGTTCCATTTCTAAACCACTGTGATGGAATATCCCTGTTAAAAGTAGTCATGTTTCATGAACTCTTCACACCTGAAACACTCATGATGGATCATCAGTTAATATTTCCATTTCTCAGTTCTTTCAGCTTGTAGGATTGATACTGCTGATACTTTTGTCATTATATAATAATAATAATAATAATAATAATAATAATAATAATAATAATAATAATAAAGCAAGCTTTTGTTACAGGAATGAAATTCTGTGATCAAAATCTCTAAAAGAATATCTAATGAATTCAGCTGATGACTGAGAGTATGTGAGCTGTAGATGTGTCAAAGGATTAAGAGGAAGGCAACGGTGCTTGACTTCCCTGATTCATTCCGTGACAGATGTTAGATCAAGGAGGAGGGGGATGTTAGAAAAAAGCATTTATTTATTCATTCCACAGTCTCCTGCAGCAAAAAACTACAGTAGTGACAGTGTTCACCCACACTGAACAGCTAAGAAATGCCAATTTATGCTTAAAAAAAAGCTGATTGTTCTGTTAACATGGAAACCTTTCATAGCATAATAAAGGAAAAAATCATCTACCTCCAGGGGCTTACTGGCTACACAGTGTGACACATACGATAGCACATTATCGCAAGTTTTATTTATTCCAACTTGAAGGTCGGGATGGCAGATGTTTTTGCAGAACTGCAAGCCTAGGACTCATGCTGACCCGCTTCAGAGAGCTGATTGTGGCCCAGTATCTTAGAATTATCTATAAATAAACCGTTTCTTAGCAAAGGGTACATTTTGTCCTGAATGTAGATATTACATCTAGATGAACGACCTTCCCACCTCTCCAGTCTCTTCCTGGAATTAGAGCTGCCACAGGAGGTGTCATTAATAAAATTACATCAGTGCAAGGTCAATTATAATTCCCTCAACTTCTTCAGTCTCTGCAGAGCCAGGGAAGGACAGTCACATGGCTTTAGGAGTCAGTAGCTCCTTCCCTTTGTTTATTTTGGAATATCAAAGTTCCACTTCCACCGCACCACTGTAAACTTTTATGATCTTGGAAGGGTGGGGAGCAGGGAGGAGGGTGCATTTGAAGGAAAGCCTTTACATGGTGATCATTCCTTTTTTTTCTTAACATTTTTTTAAGAGATGAATAAATGTTTGGCAGAGAGAAAGGTTTTCAAATCTTACATCTCAGCACTTGCAGGAACCTTTTCATCACTGACCGGCCTTGCCTTCACCCTCATCTGAAGACCACCCCAGGACAATGACCCCAGTGAGGCTGTAGGGGGTGCCTGCTGGCAGGCCTGGGACGATGAACTCCAGGGTATGGCCGATGGTCACCACCGGGTTCCGCTGGCATCCAGCTCTGGGAACGGTGCTGGTGGTGGCATGGTGTGTGAGCTGTAAGTGCCCATGTGGCCTCCACCATAGCTCTGAGCATGAACAGACACTGATATCCAATCTGACGCTTTCAACAGTCAGGGGAAATCTGTAATTATTGATCTGTTTAGACCATTACACTACCGATAAGCCATGATATAGGTGACAACGACAGCTAGCTGCAATCTTCTCCTTTGCTCTTCCTTCCCATCTCTTCTCTATCTTCCTTCACTAGTCATGAATGTGTAGTGGTGCTCCAGTGGGGTATGCCTCGTTAAGGCAGGATTGTCCCAAAAGGATAATCTGCTGGGGCGAGGTGTTCCCAACAGCTTCCTGTTTATGTTTAAATATTTAAAATTCTTTTTTCCCTGAGATCATCAAAATCAGGCACTTGATACCTCTCCATAGGAAAGTGCCCATCTCTAAATATGTCATTGTAGGCGTGATCTCTTACACAAAATCAGTTTTTAAATCCAGGCAACATCCCTTTGTATACTTGATCATTTATTTCCATTATTCTTGGAGGGCACATACAACAGCTGTCTCCTGTTAGCCATGCAGCTTTATTCTTCAACAAAATTCTGTCATCGCTCTGTAGTTTTATGTATTCATTATTCCACCATTCGCTCTGTAGTTTTATGTATTCATTAAAGGTCTGTGAAACACACTATCAAAATGTCAAGCACCTTGTGGCTCTGATTCACGTCTGCTCAGCATTCGGGAATTAGCTCTAGCAAACCTTCTGTGAACTTTTAATTGCAGCTGGTACAAACTTTGTGCTCTCCCTGCCTGTCTAC
The DNA here is from genome assembly GCF_009769465.1 of Tauraco erythrolophus. Taxonomy (NCBI): domain Eukaryota; kingdom Metazoa; phylum Chordata; class Aves; order Musophagiformes; family Musophagidae; genus Tauraco; species Tauraco erythrolophus. The sequence continues at coordinate 51,839,985 of NC_141468.1, forward strand.
AAACATCTTTTTATACTGTCCTGTTATGTGTTTGAAAGCTGAATCTTTTGTTTCTATAGCAAATCAACACTGTTCTTTCCATTTCCCTGACTGGCTGAAAGCGCTGTCTGTGCCCTGGAGGATCAATTAGAAAATATTTCATTTTTGTGACTAAAGAAAGATAATCTGAGTTCTTTCTCCAATGGAAAAAAAATAATTAAAAAATAAAAAATTATCTCAGTCCTCCTTTCTGTGTTAACCAGAGCTGTGATCTAGGAGAGTTTTATTTTTAATTTCATTTCTCAGTAAGCCCACATGCAGTCAGTGCAGTGTGACAGCATGGTGATGAACGGTTCACCTCCTAGATAGCCAGTCTAAACAGTGCCCCAGAGTTGGTTTGCAATCGGCCTAACCCCAGGCCATGTCTGACCTCAATACACAAGCAATAGAGCGTCACTGAGTGTGTGTTAACCATGTGACATACCAGCATTGGTGTATGTGTGCAGAATCTCATGTCTCTTGTCCCTTAGCATAGCTTTTTCTTTTCAACCTCAGTATGCTCCATCAGCTACATCCATCTTTTGTGAGGTAAAAAATATCTGATTTGGACTTGTCTGGCATGTTCTTTGCAGTTCAGCTGTGGTCTCCACCCAGATCTCCTTGCTACAGCAAGACTGCAGAGTAGAAACTCAAAATGTGCGTTTGTCTCAGATAAGTAGCTGTGCCACTGTACCCTCAAACTCGATCTTTGAACATATCATTGCTCTCAGACCTCTTATATACAAAGTATTCACATTACTGACAGGCTTCATATATCCCCAAGCATTTAACTTACTCTGGCTGTGACTGCAGGAGCCCTGTGACTGCAATACGCTTGCAGACGTGACTCCTCTGAGCTTTGACTCACAATGTCTAACGTTTCAGCTGTGGAGACTTCACAGGTTACTATATCCAGGTGTCTTTCCATCCTTCTCTTACTGCTTAGCCATTGTGTACCACAAGCTGACATGTTACCTTAAATCACCAAGAAGTTTATTTCATGTTGATACACAAGTCTATGAAGTATGGCAGCTAAGAGAGGACCTTCTTCACTTTTACTTCCAGGAAGAATAGAGCAGAAAGGTAGTGGGGCAGGGAAGGGTGACACTTGAAACTGATACAGCAGGAATCTAGGAAGGTGGCAACTCAGTCTTCGGTTTCAAACTTTATCTAGCGGGCTTGTTAGCAGGGTTACATCCTGTCAACTGATACTACCTCATATCCTGCTTCTTCCTTCTTCACATTTCTCTGCTTTACAATCTGTATTTCTATTCTTTACTTTCGTCATTAAAAAAATCTTCTGCAATGTGTCTAAAATCTTCAGCATTTTTCCGTTTGAGTTTCAGTGCTGCCTGGGACCTGAGTGGGCTTCTGAGCACATGCTCAGACATGTCTATGAGTTGATAAGGAAAGCTAACCTTTGGTGGTTCGGTATTTGCAAACGTGTGCATGGCTATTTCAGACTGAATTTACTGCAGGGATAACGTGTAAAATTTGTCCTCAATTAAATTAACTAGAGGCTTAGCCATTGATTTAAGTGAACTAGAGTTTCACCCTTAACTTCTACATATAATTTCACTAAGAAATAAAAAAAAAAGAACACTTATTAGTGTGGTCTTTCTAGCTCCTTATCTATGGCCACTAAGTCTGTTTCCTAAATCAGCTTCATCCAGCTACTAACACGTAGATACTTTCTCTAAGGGTTGAATAACCGATTCTTTTTATTGATGGTCAAAGTCTTGATGACTCAGCTCTGATACTGCCTTATGACCAATGCTAGGTGTACTACTGCCCTTGAAAGAACTTTACTAAAGGAAGTAAAGTCCTATACATCAAATGGTAGCTTTTCTGACTGTAACATGGGGATTTTTGAACAACACAACTGATCAACAGCATCTTAAGGAATAAACAATACATCTGTGGGCATGTCTGTTTACTGGAAATTAGGAAACCATAGAGACTCATGAGACACACATGGAACTTGTGATAGAGCATAAACATCCTTGAGTTAAGCAGCCACCTAGAAAGTATAAATGAAGGGTTTAGTTATCCTTTGCTGTGAGCAAGCTGATTATTAGAAATAGCTGCTCAATAACTATATCCCAGGAAAAAGGAAGCAGCTGATTCCCTAGAATAGACATTCGTGGTACATGTTGAGGAAAGCTTTGGAAACAGAGACTGTCAGTCATGGAAAATAGAAAACAAACCAAGGAAAGCAAAGCTCCTTCAGACTTAACACAGGGTTTCCACGATGAAATCTGTAGCAGCAGGGGACATTACAGTCTTTGAGAAAACAAGTGGCCTCTACGTAGAGAAGCAGCTTGGAGCTATATATACAACTGCTTGTCATGTATATTGACACTATAAATTCCTGAGTTACAACTAATTAGCAGAGATTATGGCAGGTGACATGTGTGCCCTGTCAGAAGTGGCTTAAGTGGATCCCAGCTGTGTCTGATGCTCAAGACTCTTGTGTCAAACTGACAGACTAGAACCAACTCTCCTGTTGTGGAGTTATATTTCAGCACAATAGCATTTCCTTTCCCCTCACCTCTGTGATTTCTAGAATAGTTTAAAATACTGGTATCCTGAAGCACTTGCATTTTGGTTGAAAGAAAATGAGGACTATGAGAAAGGGAGGTGTACAAGGAGCTCCTCTCGTGGAGGAGCAGTGATGGAAGCACATACAGCACTCTCAGCTGGAAGAGAAATAGAGCACCTTGAGTCTCTGGAATCAGGAGGAGAGGACAAGAGAAAATAGGTCAAAACTTGTATTTGTTAAACTAATACCCAGCTCTGCTCTGAGCAGCTATGAAGAGTGACCTCTAATAAATAATTTACTGGAAAATAACACATAGAACTGCTCCCGTACTGGAAAATATTCTTCAAAAAGCTAAGTGATTTTCCACTACACAACAGTACTGAGTCAGCCTTCTGTTGTTTTTTCTCAAATGCAGCGGGAATATAGAGACTGAAGGTCTACATAGTTTCTCTTTGTGTGAATCCACCTTTCTTTTTGTTAGTATGCAAACAGAAATTTAAATGTAAGGATCATCAGACCTAGTTAAAATAAAAATCTCTCTGCAGTCAAGACTGCTATTTTGAAAAGGTCTTCTCACACGTAAAGTATTTGGTGTGAAATACGAGCCTTGGCAAGTCGTCTATTGGTCTTATTAATTTCAGACACATATACTAAGCAGAAAAAATGCTTTTCAGTAAGGAAGAAAACTGGAAATGAAACTCTATGAATAAAAGCCTTAAATGTTCTTCCTACATGTGGTGGGTTAGGCTGCTCCGGCAACTATACCCTACACAGTCCCCTCTCACCCTCCCACACCTCAGGGATGAGGGAGAGAATCAAAGAGGAAAAAGAAAAGAGACCTGAGGGTTGAGATAAGAACAATTTACTACTACTGCTACCAATATATATATATACAGATATGTACAAGGATAAACATATGCAAACGAGTGATGTACGGTGTAATTGCTCACCACCCCTTGACCGAGGCCCGTCTCGTCCCGAAGCTGCAATCCCGAAACAGATAAAACTCGATACCACAATCCTGGATGAACGGGAGGCCCCGAGACAGAGAGAGAGAGAGAGAGAAAAACACTCTGAGCACCCGAAAGTGAGAGTCCCGGAAGGGCAAAAGCGCTTCTTTCCGGCTGACCCTCACTTTTATACTGGGCATGACGCTGCATGATATGGAATACTAATTGGACAGTTTGGCCCTCAGTCTTAAGTTCAGGTACAAATCGTAAGGAGAGTCGTGGACCCCTTGTCCCAGCCATGCTCCCCCCTTATCCTGTTGTGCTCCTGCACACTGGCAAGAACTTGGCAGACTGAAAAAGTCCTTGAGACCTCAGTGCCAACTATAAACATCAGTGCACTATCAGCATTCTTCTCAGAGTGAGCCTTTGAGTAAAACCAAAACACGGAGCTCTTCTAGCTGCTAAAAGAAGAGCTAATCCTGGTCCCAGCTAAAACCAGGACACTACAAGATTTTCCTTTAGTATTTCAGGTTTTAGACTGAAAACTGTTTTTTTCCTTCTCCAAAGAGTTGCATTTATTTCACGTAGCACTTTTTTCAAAGCTAGCTTCTGATATTGGAAAGAATTTTCCTGCAAACATTTTAAATTCTAACCTGATTAACTTGGTCCTTTTGATTTCTTTTTTGATTCCCTACAGGTACATGACCCTTTCCAATTAACTACTATAGATGATAAAAATAATCATCTCATTAGCTAGCAGCCACAGCTACCACGTTACCCTCATTTGGTACACTACAAGAAAGTCATACAGAAATGAGAAACTTTAGAGAAGTTTTAAACATATACAAATTATTGGAAATAGAAGATTAACTCCCAGCTCTATAAAATCTCTCTTATAGCTAAATTTTATAAGGCCTGAGCCTCATGAACTCCTAGAGAGGAGACCAGACTATGAAAAAGAGATGTGCTACTGTATTTCATAGTTACCAGCAAACAAAGCCTAGAACAAAAAAAAACTACAGCTAAAAGTAGATACAGTCAGCCAAGTGGGGTTGCTTTTGAACAACATGTGCCATCTAAGTGTACTGCAAGGTGCCTGTGTTATTTCTGCTATTGTTAGAAAAAAATTAAAAGTCCGAGCACTTGTTTGTATGTGATAGATTTTTACAAAACGTACTTTTTAATTCAAAATTAAATTTGTCAGACATTAAAGTATAGTTCTTTGCATATTTCTGTTTAATTTGGGGAATGGTTTGGAAAAGGAGGTAGATGCATCGTCTCTGTCAGAGAAGGGAGAAACTACAAGGCCTATGTCAGGCAGAATGTTGCCCTCTCAGACAGCGAAGATCACTCTATTTCAGGATCAGCTAAAAAAAGAATTGAACTACAGAAAATTTGGGAAATGTCATAGCCTTTTTGTTGTTGATGTTATCTTTAGAATGAGTCTGTTCTGAAGGTTTTCCATTTACAAATTGAAAATGTAGCAGAAAAGGTGAAAAAAGGTTTAAAAGGTGTCAAGCACTTTGGAAACGAAGAGAAATCATTTTAGTTTGACTACACAACATTTTAAAAAACATTGCCACCAACTAGAAATATGAACTATTCTCGAAGCCTTTTGTGCAGCAGAAAAAAAGGACGGGTTAGAAAGCCAGGGTAATGCCCCTGCGTTGGGAGATACTGTCTGTCAAAGAGCACTCTCAGTGCTGCTGGAGAATTGCTGCCTGTTCACTGGAAGCAGATGCCTGTCTAAATATATAGGGGGTCATAAAGGAGATGCTTTTCAAAGTTCTTAAGCTATTCACTTTTTTCCCCTCTATATCAAAGTTGAAAATGCCTCCTCTTGTTTGGCTTATGGGAAGTATGAGTATATGTATTAAGAGAAGTATCAGTTCCGCTTTAACCTAATTTCCTTTTTCTAATCATGATACATACCAAGATGACAACAAGCATTCCTAAAAAAAGCAGGGACCAAATCCATTGTCCTCTGAGGAAAACTGCTTGACATCTGTGGCATTTAAACCCTATTCTTAAATGCGGTCGAGGCATGTGGTGAGAAGTGATTTGATGGCTCTCAGTTGAAGAAAGTAAGACATCACAGAAACATTGTTTGTAAAGGATGGCGCAGATATTGTCAATATCTCACATAACGTGTCTTAAATTGATGATCACGTTTTGCACTGATTAACTATTTTCCCTTTTTCTTTCCTCTTAATCATTAACAGCACAGAACATGGTCATCTAAGGGTGCTCCTCTTTTGCACAGGCTAAGGTCAATGCTATTTTTCCCTTTTCACAGATTTTCTGGAGGAACCTGTAGCAAAATAAATCAGAATTTAGATGTACATCTATATATAGTCTGGGAGTGCAATTGATATAGCCTTACTTCACACCAACAGTGCAATACTTAAAATTGTTTCATTTTTTAGCAGTTTTCTGAAAAGTCTAATCTTCCTAAGCCATATGTATACGACAGGAGTCTGTGGCAGATGTGTTTTGTGACTAGGCAGATATTTAGAGCAGTGAATTCCGACTTGCATGCAAAGAGACAGTGATGGAGGCAGTTCTGTGACTGAGAGCTGAAAGTGATTATACTGGTGTAATTTTGAAAACAGTACATAGAAACTTTCAAATCTCTTGGCCAAGAACACATCCTATGACTGCCAGATCACCTTAGATAATATGTCTCTTGCTGACAGTCTTAAAAGCTCAATCGATTGCCGTGAACTCTAACAAGAAATATCAGAGATTCATGTAGATGCTTTACCTATTTAATTAAATTGAAGTGCTGCTGATGCTTGTCTTCTCTTCAGCTGTCTCCTGTTGATGACCTTCTTAAAACCCTTTCCTTGGCATTCCTGAAAAATACACTTATATTTAGCAAACTCTTCATATCAAAGCTGAATGCGTTTGTTTCTAAAGAAAAAGAGTGGCATTAAAATAGTCCATTGCTCTGAGTAGGTTTTATAACGTATGCAATGTTTATCACATTAAGCATTGTCAATAGTAATTATTTTGTTTTGATAATAAAAGCCGTTTTCTGCCTTTTTCTGTGCTAACATTCATTCTTCAGTCTCAGCACTATCAAACAATCAAGTCTATTATGTGAGATATAACTCTTCTATAGCATTTTTTTTATGACAGCATTATAGAATTTCTCTCTTCAATAATCCCATATGAATCTTATTGCAGAAAAAGAGCTATTTAGATGGATGCTTTTACATTTCATTGTGACTTCTTAGTAGACACATGCTTTATTTGGTATTTTGCCAGAGTTTGAAAGCGTCTTGCCAAATAAAAACAGGTATTTGTCATTATATATGTACAGTCTAAGTCACAGTCCTTGCTATTGTTTTTGTTGACGTTTCAAGCTGCACTGGGTCAAGTTCCAGTGGTAGCTGATATTTTATTCTTTAACATAGACAGGTACAGTAAACCGTGGCACAGTGTCACATGAATTATCTGTAAAGATACTTCAGATCTCTCTCAAGACACAGCGGAATTAATGAGCTACTAATATTCACTGTTATTCTAAGGCACGTGTTTAAAGCCATATCTATCTCATGGATCAATACTTTAGAGTAACAAGAAAAGGAGAAAAGTATTTTCATGATGAGACCAAAAATCAATTGCTTTTCTGTCAGGCTTGATCTATATCAGGAATATTGATTGGGATGCTCCAAAATGTTGATAGAGTATCTTTGAACAGAAATCAAAGCCAAAATAAAACAGTAAATTAACTAGAGTTTGAAATTGGAAGATGACAAAAGTCATTACTGATTGCCATATTAAAGTAGAGGAAAGACCTTTATTTTTAGCTTTGTTTGTTTGAGCTTTCATTCATAGATGCGCTTTTTAATGGCTGCTCAGCTGGACTCATTTAGCTATGTTCATCAGTAAATGAAAATGGTTAAATCTCCATAGTATCAAAGGAAATAAAATCCCTAAATTAATTGTAGAATTTAATTTGGATTTGTAGTGGTACAGGAAGAAATGAGATTCAGTTTGTAGAATATGGTGCCTAATGTAGGAATCTTTAAGTAGACCTTCAGTCCTACCTTGAGGAAGGTGTGTAGGCTGTCATTGCACTGGGAAGATCTACATTATGCTGAGAGTTTAAATGGCAGTGTGTAAGCATAAAACTTAGGTGTCTTAATCTTTAAGCTAAATGCTTGCCATGCTGTTTTAGTTAGATTATTAATCTTGAAGCTGAAAAGTGATTGTTTGAGACAATCATGCAAAAAGCCTCTGGTTCCTTTAAGGAGAGGTAAACACAAGGTTGTATGAGATTCTTGTGTTGATCTTTGCAAGGCTGAATTTAATAATTTTTGGCTGTCATGAGATGTGCCTACTTTAAATTTTTTCTGTGACAAAAAAAAAGAAAAATAATTGACAAAGGCCTTGAGTATTGACAGAAAGACTGGCTTTCGGGCTATGTATCAGGCTTTCAGACTACAGCTGATCAAAAGACTATAGACATTAGTATCCACATATTATATACTAATAAGCTGAATGTATTTGGGACCATTCTCCATACTACTAAACTCTTACCTTCTAAGCAGCTCATTCTCTTAACTGCCTAATGAGAATAGTATTCAGCCCGTGTCAACCCCTGAATAGCAGCACCCAGGAGGTGTTTGGAGCAGCACTAGTTGACTTGGTCCAAATCACCACAGGGCCTATTTTAACTATTTAGCTTTATAGACTGGTTGCTTCAGGGCCTGGGAATATCTCTTTGTACTCTTTAGTTTATTACTATAGATACAACTTATATGTTTCTCTGGCAACATATTTATAGCAATGTACAAAATCATGAGTGTTCCTATGATACGGTTGAGGATATGTATTTAGATACAACAAAACAAGCACACCAATAAATCCTTCAGAATGTCTTTAAAGAGAAAGAGCAAGACTGAGACCAAATCCAGATGTACAAGATTAAATATTGTAGAAGAATGCTTTAGCTGAGAATCAAACCCACAGAGAAACCAGTACTCTCAAGAGAGCAGCAGGAAAGAGGGATCAGAGTTTTGAAGGAGAGATCTTGGAAAATATCCAACGTCTACTTACTTCAGCAATGTCAGGATAGCACTGCTATAATCAATTTTCTCCATAGTCCTAAATTGACGAGAAACAGAAGATGCCTAAGATGTAGGTAACTTTAAACTGAATTTGCCTTTTAAAATAGCCAGTAATTTCAGGAATTTATTTATAACATTTTTCACATTGATTATTTTTCTAGCTTTGTATGTTTCCTCATTTGATTGTTTTGGATTTTTTTTTTTTAAGTCTTTTAATACTTTATTTCGCAAGATGTACTCTAGTTGGAAGGACAACATACTTAATGATGTCTATTTCTGTTCTCCTGAACTGAAGTAATTAAAACTTGCTGCACTTTCAGCTTGTTTGTTGAGTAGGTATTTGTAAATGTTACCTACCTGGATTTTATTTTCCTCTCCTGCATGTTTTAAATGTATTTATTTTTCCTGTTTGCACCTCCACAGGAATTTGAACAAGGTCTGAATGCTAAGGGGAGAGAACGTCTTTCACAGAATCAGGATAACAGAATGGTTGAGGCTGAAAGGGACCTCTGGAAGTCATCTTGTCTGCGCCCCCTGCTCAAGCAAGGCCACATAGAGCCAGCTGCCCAGGACCATGTCTAGATGGCTTTTAAGTATCTCCAAGGTGGGAGACTCCAGAATCTCCCTGGACAACTTGTGCCAGTACTCCGTGCACTGTGCTCCAAGGTTCTTCCTGATGCTCAGAGGGAACCTTCTGTTTTTCAGTTTGTGCCTACTATGTCTGGTCCTGTCACTTGGCAGGAAAGAGTCTGGCTGCATCCTCTTTGCATCTGCCCTTCAGTTTTTTATATACATTGATAATATGCCCCTTGAGCCTTCTCCTCCAGGTTGAACACTTTCAGGTCTCTCAGCCTTTCTTCATACATATGGTTCTCCAGTCCCTTAATCATCCTTGTGGACCTTCGTTGAACTCTTTCCAGTATGTCCATGTCTGTCTTGTACTGAGGAGCCCAGAACTGCAAACAGTATTCCATGGATGGCCTCACAAGACTGAATAAAGGGGAAGAATTCCCTCCCTTGACCTGCTGGCAATACTTTGTGTAATGCAGCTGAGGATACCATTCGCCTTCTTTGCCACAAGGACACATTGCTGGCTCACGTTCAACCTGATGTCCACCAGGACCCCCAGGTCTTTTTCTATCAAGCTGCTTTCCTGCTGGCTGGTCCCAGAACATATCATCACATGGGATGGTTCTTCCCTAGGTGCAGGACTTTGCACTTTGTCGAACTTCATGAAGTTCCTGGCAGACCATTTCTCCAGCTTGTTGAAGTCCCTCTGCATGACAGCACAAGCCTCTGGCATACCGACCACTCCTCCCAATTTGGTGTTGTCTGCAAACTTGCTGAGAGTACACCCTGCCTCATCATCCAGATGATTAAAGATGTTAAACAGGCCTGGATCCAGCACTGATCCTTATGGTACACCACTAGTCCCTGGCCTTCAACTAGACTTTGCGCCACTGTTCATCGCCTTCTAGGGCCAGCCATTCATCCAGTTTTCAGTACACTTCATTGTCTTCTCATCCATCCATGACTTCTCCTTGGTGAAGCTGATTATTTTCTCATCCGTAATGTGCCTGGAAATAGTTTCCAGAATTACTTTCCCAGTGATTGAGGTGAGGCTGACCAGCCTGTTTCTGGGTCCTGCTTCTTGCCCATCTTGAAGATGGGTGACATTTGCTTTCCTCCATTCCTCGGGTACTTCTCTCAGTCACCATGATCAATCAAAGGTTATCAAGAGTGGCCTCACAATCATCAGCCAGCTGCCTCAGTACTTGTGGGTGCATTCCATCAGGGCCTAGGGACTTATGTATGCCCAGTTTGCTTAAGCATTCCCTGACTTGATACTCTTCTATCAAGGGCAGAGCTTTCTTGCTCTAACCCTTCCCCTTGGTTTCTGGAACCTGGGACTCCTGAAGGCTAGTCTTGTTAATAAAGACTGAGACAAAGGTGGCATTCAGTACTTCCATCTTTTCCATGTCCTATATAACCAGGCCCTCATCTTGTTGAGCAATGAGCCTACATTTCCCCTAGTCTTTTTGTCTCCTATGTGTTCGAGGTTTCTTAATTCCAAACGCTGAAGGCTCCATCTAGAGGGTCCTATGCACTATCTTAAGTCTTATCTTAGGAAAGGGTTACAATGCAAGAATGTAGCTGGGGATAGTGTTGTTTTCGAGTTGCAGATGGTTACATGTTACAGGGCAACCTGACAGATCTGTGGAAGTTGTAGGAGTTCTGGCAATGATAAATGTCCTCAACTCAACAAATACAGGTCCCAGTCTGACTTTCCTGTTATCTCTCTACCATGAGACTCAGCACCATCATGGATAGTGGCAGGTTTAGTGGAGGACCAGACCAGCAGGCTTGCAGGGCAGGTGCTGGGTGGCAGGTCCTGGACATGTCTGTCACAGAGATGCCTCTTTGGGTGTCTACCGTAGCTTAGGGAAGGCTCTTGGCTGGGTCTGGCCAAGACATGTAGTTTGGACGGACTACCCACAATCTATTGCTTGTCTTGGATATCTCCTGTATTAAAAAGCATGGTGGCTGATGAGCAGTGCAGAGTTGAAAAGAACAGCAGAAGAAGGACATGGAGTTGCTGAAGTGAGTTCAGAGGAGGGCCGCAAAGATGATCTGAGGGCTGGAACACCTCTCCTATGAAGACAGGCTGAGAAAGTTGGGACTGTTCAGCCTGGAGAAGAGAAGGCTGCAGGGTAATCTTATTGCAGCCTTCCAGTACTTAAAGGGGACCTACAAGAAAGCTGGAGAGGGACTTTTTACAAGGGCATGTAGTGATAGGACAAGGGGCAACGGCTTTAAACTGAAAGAGGATAGATTTAGATTAGATATAAGGAAGAAATTCTTCACTCTGAGGGTGGTGAGGCACTAGAACAGCTTGCCTAGAGAAGTTGTATATGCCCCATCCCTGGAAATTTTCAAGGCCAGGTTGGATGAGGCTTTGGGCAACCTGGTGTAGTGGAGGGTTTCCCTGCCCGTGGCAGGGGGGTTGTAATTAGATGATCTTTGAGGTCGCTTCCAACCCAAGCCATTCTATGATTCTATGAAGAGGAGAGGAGCAGAAAAGGGAATGTTTCAAAACCTTTTGCTTTGGCAGGCCTGGCCTGCTCTGAGCTGGTAATGTCAATACACATGTTCCTATGTATGGCACCAATCATTCTTATCCAGCTGGACTGAGTTGAGATAATGAACTACTAATTAACTACTCAACTCAAGGTACCCATCCTGCCCACAAGAGGCAGGCCATTTCCTCCTGGCTGCGGAAGATGCAACAGCGTCCCTGGTGCCGCAGCCCAGGCTGGTGGGCAACACCTATGAACTTGGATTTGAACAGAATTTCTTTTATTTATGTTCATTAAATAAGGCAGACAAAAAAGACAGCATGATCGTGGTAGTTCCAGTCAGTGCTGGGTTTTGGTGGTTTTTTTTTTCATTAGCTTGGTTTGGTAGTTAGAGAAACAGCTGTTAAATATAAAAATAACGGTTGTTAAAACTCTAATAACTACTCAGTGTCTTCAGTGCGACATTGTTTACTAATAACTTGAAACAGAAACCTCTGTGGAATCCAGGTCCTCAGATGAAATAGTTCTAGCTATACTGACTTGATTGGATATAACAGTTCGTATTAGCTAAGAATACTCCTGATATACACGTTGGTAATGTGCCACATGAAAATACCATTTGCTAAAGCAAGGTGTTATTTTTCACGTAATGTATAACACAGTTTTCTTTTTAAAGTAATGAAAATGTAAATTAAACTCCATGGAGTGGAATGGAATACAGGTTTTAAATTAGCAGGAAAATAATTCTTAATAGCTTTGTCAACTCGAAGAGTAGTGTTCCAGTTTACAAAAATCTCTATCATGATGATACCCATTAATTAGGCCAATTCTTAAAAGACAAAGAAGTTGACATACGCCCCCATAGGTTCTTTATGTTTGTCTTTATATAAAAATCAAACAAAAACAAATCTATGCATATATTCCAATTTTTACAACTAATGGTATTTATCAGGTGAAGATTGCTTGATTCTTTTTTGAGCCCCTAAGTATCATTAAGTATCCAGAAGGATACGGGTGACCTGGTTACTGAGGACATGGAGAAGGTTGAAATATTCAACAACTTTTTTGCCTCAGTCTTCACTGGCAACCACTCGAACCACACTACCGAAATCACAGAGGATGTTGGCTGGGTCTGGGTAAGAGAGACATAGATCTGTTGGAGCGTGTTCAGAGGAGGGCCACAAAGATGATCCATGGGCTGGAGCACCTCTGCTACGAGGACAGGTTGTGGGAGCTGGGATTGTTCAGCCTTGAAAAAAGAAGACTTTGGGGGAACCTAACATCTGCCTTCCAATACCTGAAGAGAACCTACAGGAAGGCTGGGGAGGGACTTTTGACAAGAGTGTCCACTGATAGGACAAGGGGAAATGGGTTTAAGTTGAAGGAGAACAGATTTAGATTAGATTTTAGGAAGAAATTCTTCAGTACGAGAGTGGTAAGACTTTGGAATAAATTGCCCAGAGAAGTTGTGGATGCCCCCTCCCTGGAGGTGTTCAAGGCCAGGTTGGATGGAGCCTTGAGTAGCCTGATCTAGTGGAGAGGTGTCCCTGACCATGACAGGGAGGTTGGATTAGATGATCTCTGAGGTCCCTTCCAGCCTATGCCATTCTATGATTCTATGATTCTACGAAATGAGAGAAGAGTTGGATTTTAGGTTCTTACTTGGCTTGTAGTTTCTTAGCCTTCCTAAACAGGGTCAAAGCAGCACTGTCAACCTATACAAAGAGAAAAAAAAAAATAAAATCTGGAGTATCTCTTTTCTTTTTACTACAGAAAATTCCTGTATTGTTTATCCCCTATCCATTCTAGAAGAAACAAAAGTGCTGAATTAGTATGACACTGTCTTACTCACTTTTACATGGTAACCAAAAATGCCACACTTTCTCCACTCATCATAGCAGTCTGTGTATGAGTGTCTGATTGGGACCACGAGTGGGAAATATGGCTGGAGGAGACCTCATGCTCCTTATACTCGCTTCCTGCTGTGTGCCCATGTGCATTCCTAGGAGCCAGCCAGACTGCAAACTGTTCTCCACATGAGAGATTAAAATCCACAGCTTCCTCAATTCCTTAATCATTGGATTGAAGTAGTAGTGGGATTTTATTTGTCATTTAAACATGTACATCGAGCTGCAACTCAGCTGTTACTGTGCATATTCTGCTCAGAACAGTGCTTTGCTGCTTCACAATGTCTGCATGGACTTGTCATTTGTTCCTTCCTAACAGAAATATTTCCTTTTTTGGAGCATAATGTATGTGAACAGTCTGGTTTTTTTTTAAATTTTGCTTCTATTGATTAAAAGCCATTTTTTGTGTGGCTTCCTGCAAAGCATCCTGAACCCGGAATTCCTGCATTCTTTTCTTTATAATGTCTGTGACAAGAGGAGATGTTATAAGAAATGTCTTTTCACATTGCACGATGTCAATCAGACTGATAAGACAGAGACATGAGAATCAGCAAATTTCTCCTCAACCTGTTTCCTAGAAGTTTTGAAAGTACCTTTCATGTATAAGGCATAGAAAATAGAACATCTAGACATGAATGTGATATGAAGAGACATAACAAGATCTATGCCATTCTATGATTCTATGATTCAGATAGGAATGATACAAACACTTTCAGTGACTATTGTATTTATTTTAAAATAAGTTATTTAATTTATTGATGTGATGTTACATTTTATAGTCAGATAGATTTAATTTTCTCACACTTTTTACTGAAAAGCAAGTTATATGTAAAAAATGAATGTCAGATTGTTTCCTCATAAATGTACATTTAATTATTTATTTGGGGGGGAGGGAAATACTTCACAAAAAAATGGAAAAATTGATCAGAGATTTTCTTTAGTGGTTTTCATTGATCTTGCCACTTGCTCCAGAGTTTGATTTTAGAAAAAATATTACCTGGTTCAGCTACCATCTCTGTTAAAAAAATCTTGATTTTTCATGAAATTTTAAGTTTTTAGAGCTGGAACTTGACAAAAAAAGTTATCTTGGTTTTAGGAGTACTGTGTACTGAGACATTCATTAGAGTATGAGGATGTGCTTCAGGAGTTTTATATCAACAAATGATTTAATATTCTACCTTCAAATCCTACTGTTCTTAGTTCCTTAAAATTGTAGAATTTATATTCTGTTCTCTTTGTAAAGCAGTAGTGAAAAAACATTGTAAAAATAGTTGGAAGGACTGTAAAAATCTTTTAAATTATGTGTCTCTTAGGACCGAACACCAAGTTAATTCTATTTGTAAGTTTAAACAGTTTTATGAACTGATTTTAAAAAGTAAAGTTACTAGAAATAAAATTAACTATTGAATCACAGGTCATGCTAACTGAGTTGTACAAGAACTATGAAATTTCTTTTCTCTGAAAGAAAAGTATATAATGTGACAACAAAAATGCCTAAAAATTAGCATTGTCTCTAAATTATGTGTAGTTTCTCCTTCCGTGATGCAATCCTCAGCCTTTCTGCCATAATACCCCAAAATTGACATTCCACGATCATATCCTGCTCTGATGCAATGTCATCACAGTGCAAAAAGAATGAATAAAACTGATTTTGGAAAGAAGTACCTCGTGACAAAGGCAGATAGGAATCCCTACTAATATGAAGATTGACCATACTCTCTTCAAAACTTGATTGCACAAAAAATCTTGAAACAAATGGGCTTTGTTTCTATATTTGTATTTCTTTAGAAATAGTAATTGTTTAAATGTTACACACAAGGTGAATATTTTGTTTAAATTTAAGTTTCAAAAAAATAAAGCCAAGTTTGGTCTTTAGGATCTCAGCATTTTCTGAAATCTCTGGGGCAGTACCTTAGAATTCTTTCCAGAAAATCCTTATTTTCTACATTAATTATCTTACCAGTTTTTTAAACAAAGGATGAGTTATGTGCTAAGCTTTATTCACCCTTGCAGAGAAATGTACACAACAAGGAAACTTTTCTAGGTCGTTTTGTTGTTGTTCTGTTTTTTAAACAAACAAACAAACAAGAATTCCTGTTAAGACTAAAATCACATTTTGAGAATACCTGATATTTTGGAACAATTTCAACATTTGCCTCTAGTGCAGAACGGTTTGTGAGGCGTACTCTCAGAAGTACACAGAGGTGTGGGTATGAGAATACCTGGCACACCTACACAGGAGTCTCAGCTTTACTATACGTATGGCAGCACATTCACAAGAGCAGCACAGGTGGGCCCCAGTGCACATTGGCCAGACCTCTCACCATCTGTCCTCAAAATGATATCCCCAGAGCTGTGTCCAACAGGGAATTTGCAGGGGTGAGAGTGAGTAGTGTACCTCCTAGGTTCTTTTCAAAAGACAATTAGGATTTTGGAACAGCTTAACTTCAACAGCAAACAACGTGATCAATATGGAGGTGGAGGGGGGTGTATTTGGGAACGTACCGGGTTTTGATCTGCCTCTAGCTAGCTCAAGGACATTACAGATATTGCCTTAATTTCTGGTAGTTCAGCACATCTTTGAGTTTTAGCTTGAAGGCAAATGCTGTTTTGAGAACATTTTTAGAGGCAGGAATACAGATGATGAACTTGCCATATGTGGATTTGTCTTTACTTCACAAAAAATCTTGATCTGCAGAAAATACTATACATCTATATAGTAAATACTCTTAGGCTTGAGACAAATATTTTGATTTTTATTTAAAATGCACATTTTAATCACAGCCTGCTGTGTTAACATATTAAGAAATAAATTTTTGTGGCATACCACTCTGCTAACCTTTCTTGGAAACTTAATGTGCTCATTTTCATGATCTCCAAAATAATCTGTCAAAACAGAAATTTCAGCAGTGTTCCAGAGAGCCATTTTTCATTCTAGAACAGGTACATACAAACATCTGCTCTTCCATGTTGGAAAAGTCTCCGAGGCAAGAAAAGAGCTCTCATGTGAATCCCAGGATTACTCAGCAATGCCTGCTGCTGTCTTGAGCAAACACATTAGTCTGCTGCTTAAAGCAGATGCAGGTCACGTTCTCTGGGCCAACAAGCTCAGACAAGACTGTTGAACTGCCATCTGTGCTTAATCTGTCACTAAAGAACAAACAAGGGTGTTCCAGCTTTCCAAAGGCAAAGCTGACTGGTAGGAACATGTGTCGCATTAGAAGGCCCTCTATTCACAGGGCTTTCTTCAGTTGTGCCTTCTGTTTGAATGCTTTCTTAATTCCTTCTCCAAGGCACTTGGCTTTATTCTGAGACATATTACAAGGCTACTCATCTTATTTGGTATCTTCCTTTCTCTTCTGATTATTTTTAAAAGACTTTATTATTACTACTCTTCTTGAGGTAAAAAGGGATCTGTCACCTAATTCTAATTTTAAAAAGAATTCTGCTTAGTGAAATGGTTAATCCAAACAGAAATCTGACCCGGTAGACCTTCATTCTGAACATTGAATGAATTAATTTTAGCTGTAAAATATTTTCAAAGAATGAAGAGATTTATAGTCAATTAATCTAAAATTTGGATGCTTATTTGGCCACGATATCTATCTTTATCAGTATAGGCATTTATTTAAAAGACTGAATGCTAAAAAAGAAGAAAAAATACCCCTTGGGTTTTTTTTTTAGTACAGTATAGTGTAATTTCTGGACATTTCTGTTCTAATTAGCCATCTTCTTTTTAGATAAATTCTGTCTTTTAAAACATGATTTAACAAAGTATGTGCTTAGGAGTGTAAAAATGCACAGGAAGTACTTCCAATATACTTTATTTTAATATATTATCTGAGGGCTTTTTCAGAGACAATGCACATCGGAGCATGATTTCAGGACAAATGTTCTGCCAAAACCATCAGTTTGCCAGTGGGTTTTTTTAATCCTCTTTTCTACACCAGAGATGTTTTTGTGGGTTAAAAGTAGACTTTACCCTGACAAAATCCCTCTCTTCCCTGAAACTCTCCTACCTATCCAGTAATTCATGCAGCTCCCTCTATCCTACTGCCCATCATCAGAGCAAGCATGTAATTTCACAAGCCATGTATTATGACTCAGCTACTGCAGCAAGTAGAAAAACATATTAAATTACTTTCTCTCTAGAGGCAAGTCATCTCTTTGATAATTAGGCAAGGCAGCAGTGAAAGTTGGTGAAAAAAAATTCAAGAGAAATCTCCCTGGATTTTAAATAATGTGGATGAGATGTATGTCTTGTATGAAGTGATAGAGTTCCACCAATTTAAATGACATCCTTATTAATACAGTCTGAGAATGAAGCTTGGTGTGTTTTGGGTTATTATAATTTATCTACGAAACTACTGGGCTACCTGCTGTCATGGACTGAGTGGTGGGGGCAGGGAGAGAATATAAAATGTAAATAGTCAGGCAGTTTGGTTCCCCAGGCAGTTAGAGGGCCTCCCAGTCGAGTCACTGAAATAGGAGGAGAAGAATAATTTCATTTTGCCTTCCATTCTGCTGAACATCTACTGCAAACTGGACAATTTGCTAGACTTTAAAAAGGCTGCATGAGCTCAATTACCTACAAAAGAAACAATATTATGAAGAGAAAGACTTCTGAGGAGAACAGATAGTTGGGGGTTTTTTTCACTCTGTCAGTGCATGAAGTCCTCATGAATCTTAACCTCGCAAGTTTTCTGGCCAAGCACCTCCTTTTTCTGAAACTTACTGTTATACTTCAATATGCCTTTATCTCCTCAGCAAACTGATTATACGTAGGTTTTCTTCTGCATTTAATAGCAGAGACATCCCTAGCCTGTATTTGGCTGAGACTAAAAGGGAGAAGATTCAGCCCTAGAATGATAGTGCTTTTTTTTTTTGTGTACAGCTTTGCCAAATTCAGTGGCATATTGCATCAACTCCAGGCACCTCTATAAATATCTCTATGTTTTTTTTCAGCCTATGGACATATAATCATCACTGTACTTCATATTCAGGATGGTTTTATGCTCCCAAGCTCTATTCTATAGAGGCAATGACATTAAAAAATCAGTGTGCAGATTTTTTTTTTAAGTCTCTAAAGCAGTTTTTGTGCACTCTTTGTGATATATCCAGAATACATGGCAGTGGAATATAATAGTCATTTTGAGCAGTCTTTCAGGATGTATAATGTAACTTGATCCTGGTCTTATCATGTATAGACAATTCAGTTTCCCCAAACTCATGCTAACAGAAATAAAAACTTATTTGGAAACAAACCCAAAATACTTTCCCTTTTGCTTTTAGCAGAATCTCCCCTCCATCACCATTGTCATTTTTCAAACAATGACAGTTTGTAGTGTGACCCTGAAGTATGTTTCAGTTTTGACGAATTATGTTTTCAAGCAGGAAAATGCTCTGTTGGACTCTCTGATTAGCTCCGCATACTAGAGCTGAGCAGATGGAAAGCTACTTCTACTGCTCCCACCAGCAGTGAGATTCAGGGGGTTGATGCTTTTCACTTCCCAGGAATTTTTACTGGCTTAAATTTTTTCTCCTCCCACACCCAATTCTCAATCCCCTTTGGGGCTGAAACCAGCTTTTCTCCTGTTTTCCAGTTTTCCAATTCTTGCTTCTTAGTAACAGTTGAAAATACTCCTCACACCAAATAAGAGCTGGAATGACACCAAGATACCCAGCCACTTGTACTTCATTTGCAGTGTGCATTCAGAGCATTCTAAACAGTTTGGGAATGGATTAAACACACTGACATATCTAGTAGTATCAAGCAAAAGATCATTATTTTACCTGTAGAAAAACCTAAGCTCAGAATAATTTGACATGTCATTTGTCATCGTTCAGCAAGCCAGATGGAGATGAAAACTCAGGTTTTACATGGCTATGAGCACGTTATTCATGCTTTCCTGAACTACTTGTGTCTCTTAAGTATCACACTATTAAGACTATTAAACTATTTTGGACTTGTCCTAAGAGAACTGTCCCTTAGATGCCAAAATAATATAATGCCTTAGTGCCCAGTTTGTCATTTGTTAGGGAAGCTGAAAGGATATTTGAAATTGGAACCTGGTCCTTTCAGACTACTGTCACGGTGCAAAAAACCTCAGCCGAACAAAGAAGAGTTTCAGTGCAACCTCCTTCCCAGCGCCGCCATCACCTCCTCGCCGCCAGTGGAGACCCCGTCCCACCACCTGGCAGCAGCCCCAGCTCGCCGCCCTGTTGCCTGGGAATTAGGTACAACTCTTTCTGAAAAGCAATGGCCAAATGTAGGGGACTGGAAAGGAGAATGTTTGTTCACATACAGAAAAAGAATCCGTAATTACTTAAGGATTTCCATCCAGATTTTTCACTTTTGAAAAGATTTTCAAGTGGATAATTTAAGCCACAGTTTTGATCGCTGTAACTGGTGGATCTGCACAGCTTATTCTTCTCTGGAGGCCCAAAATTTTCCATGAACGTCTTAAGTAGTGGTTATGTAAATACTATATCCTGCTAATATCTCCATAATGCATGCATTAGTCTGTGAAAACATTGCACCGATTTGAACTGCGTAATGCCTCAGCAATCACCTTTTGCTCTCAGGGTTAAAACGATGAGGCACCGAGCTGAGCACAGTGCAACCTAGAGAATGTATCTGCAGGATTGAAACTCATTTTTCTTCCCTTTTGTATCTGGACTGTGTTCTTAATGCCCCGTAGTGGACAACTGACACTGCAGATGCCTAAAGTTAGGTGGGATGATTCCCATCTCGGGTTTAGGTATGCAAACTCTGGCGCAGATCAAAGCTTGTTTATTCCATCTGGTGTATTGTTGTGTTCTTCAGAATATGCTTTTATTCAGGTGTAATTTTATGAGGGAGCCATTACTTCACATGTGTTCATTTTTTATTGGTAGTTCACTAGTTCATAATTTTAAGCACAGCCTGTTATCTATGGCATTTCTCATTATAATACCCCGTTTTCAGGCTTTTCTAACTTTGCCAAATTAAGTATAGACTGAAATTTTCCATATTGGTTATCTTCTTCAGTTCAACTTTTGAGAAACTTTTAACCATATCTGTTTAGCTGTTTCTGAGAACAAGAGTATGGAAAGGTGTCATGTCCCTGTTAAAAATCCTTAAAGTCCTTTTTCAGCCTCCTGTACTTTAAAGCAGGAACTCAATGTTGAACTGAAGAATGTCTTTTGGTTTAGGGCATATCTCTTCTGCTGTGCATGAAAAAGGAAAAAAAAATCACTCATTTTTCTTCCATTTATGAATGTTTAAAGAAAGTGCTGTTTAGTTATGACTATAGGAGACTTGCAAAGGTTTTGCAGTTTGACTGTCTGAGGATTCCACCTTCTCTGAGCCCACACGTACTACCCACACAGGTGCACCCACACCGGCAGATATTCCAGTGCAAGGTTGGAAGGAGTTCAAAAGGATTTGGGCAGCTCTGATCTATTACAGGCTGAGTTGGGGCTGGGGTCTAAACTCAGAGAGGGAAGCTTGCTTCTGTTCTGTGTGATCTTGTGCTTCCACTAAGTAACGTAGAGGAGAAAATATTTAATTTGAACCTAGAGGGTAGAAAAGATGAATCAAACAAGGAAAGGAAGGATATATAGATTGTAGCAAAGACTCTGAAGCTGCATCTGTATTAGTAGATAAGATGGACTTCTCTGGCCTTGAAACCAACTGACACAGCATAGCTTATTTCTATATAGCTCAAATCCCTTCCCATGCCAAATGGGATGGCCACATCCAGACTGCTGGCTTTGAGTGGTCTCCAGCTCATGCATACTCCACGTATTGACTGAAGAGCACTAGTTCGTTCAGACCGAAATGATGCCAGAACTCAATGTTAATGGTATGGAGAGCTGCACAACAGTCCTTGAGCATTTTAGTTTTCTAGTGTAGATGAAGGCTTATGATGGGAGTGAGGTGGGAACAAGGAACACGTTCAGCTGCTCAGTCTGGGAATATTAGAGGAGAAGACTAGGAAGGGATCTAAAGCAGAAATGGGAGACAGGGCTAGCTTTAGAGAATATGCTTACCATAAATGAAGAGTTCTGGGATGGGGAAGGCCGGGGTCAGAAAGTAATTTAATTGCAGTCTTTGTAAACAACTATATCATTTTCAAATACTGTATCCTCGTCTCCTAAATATCTGTCAAAGCAAGGTGCCCAAATCTTTATTCTGGTGTAGCAAAAACAGCAGTCAGGACAGAATGATCATCAGTCTAGTGCTTTGCAGTCCCAGATTAGATCTCATGGATTTTGAAATATGTAACATTTTTGTATTTCTGTAGTAATATCAATGCATAATAGAACATAAATCATCTGGACATCTGATTTGCAAAAAACTTTTTATTACATTGTCTGGATTTCTTTTAAGTGTATCCTTAATCCTGCGATTTCTTACATTTATTTGACTTACTTTGGAAACAATTACAAGTACTGTTCAATGTTTACATTTCAGATGTATATTCTAAGCCACACCTCCCATATAAGCTATAAGTCCTGCAGAAATTTTATCGCATTTCAAATAGTTCTTTTATGATCACTAGGAAAGTAAATGCAAAGGAGTATCATTATGCAATCATTAATGCTGTGGAACTGTGTTTTTGGTAGAATCACTGGTTTATTAGAGTACTGATTAGCAATTACTTTGTGTTGCCAAAGGAGAAAAACACAGCCAAGGCAAAGCGCTTACAGAATCACACAATGTCTGAGGTTGAGAGGTCCCTTTGGAGGTGGCCAAGTCAAACCCTCCTGCTCAGGACAAGGTCTGCCAGAGCAAGTTTCCTAGGACCATGCCCAGTCAGGTAATGAAGATCCAGAGGTGGGACTCCCCACAGCCTCACTGGGCAATCTGTCTCAGTGTTTGACCACCCGCTCTGAGGTGGTCAGTATTTGTGCCCAGTTCTTGTCCATTCACTGGACACCACTGAGAAGAGTCCGACTGTGTCTTCTTCACTGCCTCTTTAGGCATTTATACACATCAATAAGATCCCCCTCAGCCTTCTCTTCTCCAAGCTGAGCAATCCCGTCTCTCTCAGCAAGTCCTCATATGTTGGATACTACAATCTCTTAACACTCTTCCTGGCCCTTCACTGAACTGTCTCTATTGCATCCATGTCTCCAGACCTAGCTTTGTCTTTCTCTCAACAGCATTTTTGTATCAGAGTTAACGTGAAAGTTGAATAAGGATGAGTGCATCCCAGAGCTTCTCTTTAAAAAGCCCTCTCAATAGTTGTTTAATTTTCTTTAGCAGTTTTCTCAAGGGACCTGAAAGGTCCTTCAGACGCCCATCCTCACACCCAACTAAAGTCATTCACTTGTCAGTGGGATATTCAAGAGATCAGGCCAACAGCAGCAAAGAGACTTCAGGAGTCACTGTGACATCAGAGCTGTAGAGTAAAGCATCTGTGAAGGAGAGATAGTGCTTAGCTGAGTTATCCCTGGTGATGTAATAGCCTTACTCAAGATTTAGCTAACTGTTGCTCTGAAACTGTCAATAAGCTATGTGGTCATAGCTATTTCATATCGATAGATCTGTTATCAACACTATCTTGGAGACAGTGTGATCTCAATTTTTAACATGGTTACACTGCAAAGATTCAAAGAGGAGATTCTTAAAGTTTCTGAAGGTGAGGATCCTACTGTTCCCTCACTATTTAATAGCTCAGTGATTTCAGTACCTACTTAGGATTCAGGAGACCTGAGTGTTCATTCTTCAGTGTGACCTTAATCCATTCTCTTGACTCTATATAACTTTGCAGTACCATAAATTGCACACTGGAGCATGGATAGAAATCCAGGTATCTTATCTCTCAAGGTAATATTCTAAACTAGTGGCTGCAATGTTGTTCTCAGCGTATTTTTGGTCACTGTTTGCATGTAATACCTAAGATGAAACGCTAATCAGTCTGATCTTTTGTCTCTGGCACATGAGACCATGGAAAGGAAGAGAAGCCACTGTGCTGTGCTGCTTGTGTGATGCACTGCCTGGGAGGAGCAGAAGGTCATAACTAGTTCTGTCAATGTCACATTCAGTAAATGAAAAATAAGACTTTGTTTTCCAGCACCACTGGAAATAAGAAATAGTAAAAATAGCCTTGCTGCTTCATTGATGTACAATAAGGAGATATTGTCAGGTTTATGGAGTGCCACTAATGTCATTCATAGCAATCCCCTGCTGACCTCATTTACCAAATTAAGTATATATTTAATTATGTACAGTAAAAATATTAGTGATTTAGATTTTTATGTAATGAGCTTTTTAATGTAAATGTCGACACAGAACTGATCTTCTTGTACCTTTAGATGTCATTAGAAATACTTATTCAGACACAGTTCACAATAAATTCGTGTTTTAGGAAGTGTGTATTTTGGGAGGCACTAAGAAATGTTATCCTTATACATAAACAATTCACATTCTTATTCTGTTGATGTGTCACATATTTGAAAGTATTTACACGTCAGTTTGAAATTATTAGATACTGGTTGTCTGGAGAACTTATCTAAAATACAAAATGTAGTTTGATAAACAAGACCAATTCAAAATGTTGCCATAAAATTAGTGTTGCTTCAGCCTCTTACCTGTGAGACCACTTTAGAGCAAACTATTTCACTGTATTAGCCCACATTTAAAAAAAACAATCAGCTGATATTTTCTCTCAGCTACTATTTTTCACTGCAAGTTCCCTATGTTTGGCTCATATCCTCTTGGGACACTATTATAGATAATCCCTTTAGCAGAATGCGCCAAGGTTTTTTACTGTTGTAAGAACATCTTCAGCTTTCTAACTTGTTTTCTTTCTCCTATCCACACCAGTAAATTAAAACCCAAAATTTTCCTTGTGCTCTTGAGATAAAATGTTATTCAAGGACAGCACTCATCTAACAACTGCAGTTTCTTTTGTCAGAAGATAAAACTATTAAAAATGCAGTAAGCTTTTTTCCCCTAGAATCATTTTAGACAGAAATTCAATATTTAAACCATGCTCTACTTTATTATTGAGCAGTACCACAGGGTTGCCTTTTCCAATTATATCAAGAAAGCAGATGAAATAGGTGAAACAGATTTAAAAGTTAGGCTTTAAAAAGTTTTATTGGCAGATCACAAATATTTGTGAAAGATTTTTTAATGTAAATAATGGCAGAAGTAGTTCTGAAGAAAGGCTTTTCAACTTTGTAACTGAACTCAAATGTCAGGATCTTTTAAAACAGCCTCCCACATGGCAAGACCTGAGCAATACAGTGTCAATGGTCCATTATTGAAGTCAAGCAAATTACAAACAACTTGTAGATTGTGAATAAGGAAAATACACTGTGATACATTCGAACTAGTTCAATTGTGTAGCAAAATGATAAATATTTTGTGCTTACTGTGGTGTACAATAATATCAGAGACAAGGAATAAGTAATTACAGCTTCATAGGACACTGTTATATCAATGACCAAAGAACTATTAATTAAAGAAGCCTTTTTTTTTTTTTCTGAATTTTGAATATTGCTTCATATTGCTTGAAATATCAATTCCACTCTTTTATGGTAACGTTATGAACTCTTTGCTAAACCATGATCCTATAATACTACTGGTCTGTGTAAGTAAGAAAAACAAAAAAATCAAACAAACATACAAAAACTCCCAGTATAAAACAATAAAGTCTGAATTTCCTGTTAATTTCCAAAATTAAGTCAATGAAGATACAATAAGTAATAAAATCAGCATTATGCTACATCACTACTCATTTTAGCAGAAACATGTAGCTAATATGCTTACTCCAAACATCATGTCAGCTATGATACTTTCTTACACACCAAAATCTCTAGACTTCTCTTTTCTATTGGAAAAATGAACAGTTTTCTTCTGTGATTTTTAATAAACCAAATATTTTTAAGCACATTGGAACTGAAATTTGCATCAAAATAAGTACTCCAAGAATACAGCACAGATTGAGTTAATAGAATACTTAGTTTGACCAAAGTGTCAATTTTTGAGTGATTGCTAGCATTGTGTCGTTTGCAATGTTGCTGAAGTATTTCTCCACACAGATTCGCTCTTACATACAACTAAAAGTTAATTAAGAGGGAGAAAGAAGAAAAACATTTTCCTCTTTTAATCTCAGGCAGTCTTACAAACCATCTTGACAGGGAAAGTTATTTAAAACAAAAATAAAATCAGACAAATCTTTCCTTATCCATAAAAGAAGAGAAAGATTTTTATCTTAATCTTATGATTTAAAAACAATTAAGAAGATTTGAATAAAAACATTCTGAATCAGAATGTGAATTACTTGAGAAATAAATTTGAAATGCTTTTGGGGAAACTGTTTTCTGGTTTTGTAACACTCCAGTTCTTCTTAACTTTCCAACAATAGAATAGAATAGAATAGAATAGAATAGAATAGAATAGAATAGAATAGAATAGAATAGAATAGAATATTTCAGTTGGAAGGGACCTACAACAATCATCTAGTCCAACTGCTTGACCACTTTAGGGCTGACCAAATGTTAAAGCATGTTATTCATGGCATTCTCCAAATGCCACTTAAACACTGGCAGGCTTGTGGCATTGACCACCCCTCTAGGAAGCCTGTTCCAATATTTGACTACCCTCTCAGTAAAGAAAAGCTTCATAATGTCCAGTCTGAACCTCCCTTGGTGCAGCTTTGAACTATTCCTATGCATCCTATCACTGGATACCAGAGTTTATCAAACTTTTATTGCCTTTCGAAGGTAGAAGTACACCAAAGGAGAATACTATGAGACTATAAACCTTACACTTATTCAAATTGTTTTCTTCATGATTAGTAAAGTTTCAAATCATTCTTACAGGCACTAAAATGATTGAAAATTAAATGATTTAGGAATAAATTTAGTAACGTGATTCTCAAATAAGAGTTTGAAAAGTCTAACACGAAGTAGCAGTTTCTGCTGGTTGGTTTATGGCATTTCAGATCCTTCTTGCTTTACTGCCTCTCTCTGCACGCCACCCTACCTCATTACAGTCCATGATATCATCTCATGGACTATGTCAAGATATGGGAGCTAAAAATGAGGATTTCTGCCAAATAAGAGATTCGCGTACTGCTAAATACTCAAGTTCTAATGTTTTTAGAGGGTTCCTATTAACTAGCGGTGAAGCAGAATGCGAAGGAAGAAGAGCAAAAAGTGTTAAAGAGTTATGAGATTTAAAGGTGAACTTCAGTAAGAGCATTCAGGATTTTTAAACAATTAGTTGAAGAAAAGAACCCAAAGGGAAAAAATAGATCCAGAGATCTACATGGCCACTTAATTCTACGTAAAGTATTCAAGAAATTTAAATATATATACTTATATATGCAACTATATACTTAAATACAATTGTTTTACACAGAAAGCATATTGACATCTCTAGCAAAATTGTATGCCTCTTTTTGGTTTTCAGTGGGTTGTTTCACTAGAAACATGAAAAACTGAATACTTCTATAATTAGTGGAGTTTTAGACCTTGTATCAACTTAGACCAAAGTTAGAAAAGGCTTATGTCACCTTATTTTATCTTTGACTGTCCACAAATATAAAGGTCAGAGACACAGCCTTTCTCACTAACTACATTTTTCCTCCTCCCCCTTTTAAATCCCTAGCCCACATCAGCATCATTCTCTGTTAAGCAACTTCTTAAGACGAGTTTTTGACTACTACTTCTCTCTTATGATGGCTAGTAGACATATATGATTCTTTTACCTTCAATAGAAATACTAGTATATTTGTGATAGTTCCCATGGATGTATTTTCAGTCACCTTGAAAAGTAAAGCTAAAGCATATCACCAAGCCTGTTTCTCTTCTCTACCTTTGGTAAAAGGAAAATGATATGAGCATTCACGACAGGTCAAGGTGCATGGTCTGTGACTGGACTCCTGTGGCCCAAATGGGACTTTTTGTTCTTTTCTCCTATTTTTGATCTACGGTTATTTTGCTTACCTATATATATGCATATACACACTTTAGCCATGTTGTAATATCTTTTTACATCAAAAAGTGTATTTATCTAACAAGTACTTTTTCTTTTTTCTAATGCCCAAAAAAAAGCCTCCATTCTAATGTGTGCTGAAATATATATTGGAAGTTTTTGGTTTTAATCATCTAACACGGCCTTCTGTTTTCAGTAGAACATAGTAATGTACATAAAAGACTTGCTGAATGAGACTATGTACCTGAGGGGAACACAGGGTCTGCGAAAGATAAATCTCTGGGGTAGCAGTTTTGATTGCTTTATCATGTGCAATGCTAACCTTCTTGTTTTTCCGGTTCTTATCCTGCCAGACCTATCTCAGTGTATGCGAATCACTAGGCAGCAGAGTTAGAAGTGCAGATACATATTTATTTAGGGAGCTGAATATTAAGCCTGCTTTTAATAGCTGATGATTTTACAAGTCAGATGCTTCCCTTGTGCTGTCACTCAGATTCAGGTTTCACAGTAGATATCATCTTGGTACTTCTAGTCTTGGCAGGGAGGCTGTGTGCTCTTCTGGGTTGAGGAAGAAAGAGGAGTCATGAGAGAGAAATCCTCATCCTCATCATCACGGCTGTAGCTACTGCTTTCACCGGACACCAATGCTGCCTCTTCCTCTTTGTTTCTCCACGTGTCCTCATACTGGTCCCTGATGTACTGGCTGGTGTGGCGGGGTGCGGACATCCCCGGCAGGCACCATCCTGCCATGTTCATGGGGCGGAGGCGCACGCTTGCCTCTTTCAGTATCGCTGACAGCATGCGCAAGCTCGGCCTCCACCAGCGCCTCTTCACTTTCCAGCACAGCATTACCTCTTCGCCATCACCACTCTGCCAGCCTTCTGGGTCTTGGTGGAGGGGCTCAGCACCTTGTTGTTGTTCCTGAGTTCTCCTCCTGGCATGACCCCTCCAGCATGCCTGCCCAGGCTGCTCGTGCTGTGATCCACGCACGCGAGACCTGCGCTGGCCACCCCACCTCTCACCGTTGTTCGAGGGAGACACGCAGGGTTCCTGGTCCACGAGGTCTGTCTGCTGTTGCCCTAGCTGGTTGTGTCTGTTTTTTCCCCTGTGCCGCCTTTGCTGCCGTTGTCTTCTGCCCCTTCCAGCCCTGCTGTGCCACTGGAGCAAGGAGGGCATGACGTCCGCCTGCGCCTGCTGCTGTGGCCATTGCCTGTGGCTGCTGCCCTCGCCTGGATCTGCCTCTTTGTGCTGCCCAGGGTCGGCTGCGGCTGGCAGTGTGGCACATCTGGCTCGGCAGTGACAGGACTGGTCTACTCTCCTGCTGGGGTCTGGCTCTGCAGCGGGGACAGTATCCCTCTTCCCATGCGGCATGGTTATCCGGGAGGCCTGCGAGGAGCCTTGCAACTCACCCGCCCCAAGCTGAAACCCTGCTGTCCCAAGAAGGATCTTCACCTGGAGTAGATCAGGCACGAAGTGGCAGACTGCTGTGCCACCTGCCCGGTGGAACCCGCGGAGAGCGTTTGTGACATGGGGATGTTTGTGACATCAGCCTGGGTCAGCAGCGGGGACAGGACCCATTCTCCCGCACAAGACCAGACTCCAGACCACGTCTGGCTTCAGCGTTACTCAGTCCTAACTTTTGCTTGCCTCAAAGCACCTTGTAGAAGTGAGCGAATGTTATTCTGGCCATGTGGCAGAAGAAGATGCGGAGGGGCTAAGTAACTGTCACAAGCTCTCACAGGAAGTCAGCACCGCCAAGAAGCCTTTCTCGCTCTCCTGGCTCAAAATCCTGCATCCAGTCCTTTACGTCACCTGCTGAAATTAGTCCCTTTCTTTTTATTGTGACAGGTAGCAAGATGGATAGCAGGCCCGTCTCAAGATTCATTTTCTATACATACCATACTTACATCACACCAGGTGCTATTTGTAGCGTCCCTTTTCTTGGCTTCCTGGGGTACAGAATAAATAAATAAATATGTCTGCTTTGTCTTTATAAAAGACAGCTAGGTTGAAGACAGGTGCTATACAATACACTTATTTATGGAAAAACAGGTGATATGCCCTCATTCTCACCACACAAAGATAAGGGCGGGTTTTTTTTGTGGCTGTGTTTGTCCCTGTGGAAGTTCACAAGGCTTGTGTAGCTAGGAAGAAGTGGGGATTTATTGTTTTAGCCCCCCTCTCCATTCACTGATACTGTCAGATCAGGCGTATGTTTTCATAGTAAGTGATGTTAATCCACATTTAGATCAGACTTTGTGTCCATCTTTTGCTGAGAGATGTCATCAAGGACTCTTAATTTTCATACTTTATAGTTAGAGAATCTTTATAGTATTATATCCTAAGATGTAAATTGTTCTGATGGTATTTCTAGTCTATTTATTTAAATATGAAATAAGAAAAATAGTGAAATGTTTTTAAAAGTATAAAATATTTGTTTGAAATATTCCATACAAAAATATTTTCCTTTTTTTATTTTCTAGATTGATATAAAAAAACCCTACAAATCCACCCAATGTTCCTTTGATTTTCCCTTGAAAGAGTTTCCCATTTCTTCAGCCTTTATTAAAGATGAAAGGAAAAAAATGCGTGTAGGATTACGTTTACCAAACGCAAAATCACGTCCACCCTTAATGTTAGGCTTTAGTATGAGATCGTTACTATTTCTCAACACACGATGGCAGCAGTAGTCCATAAAATGATTAACTGGTGATGCACGTTAGTAAAAGAAAAATCTCTTACCCCTTTTTCTAGAGATAGGTATAGTTTTTGCTTATGAATCTTGACAGTTACCGAGATCAGCTCCACAGAGGAATGAAAAAAAGAAGAAAAAAAAAGGAAAAAAGAGGAAGATTCCTAGTCTTTGCTTAATCAAAGTGGCTGTTATTCCAGATACAGTTTATGATCTCCAACTCAATGTATAAAGTGGCAGTCTGGTGACATCATTAACTTATCATGCTAACTACAGCAAGTTCTGCAGTCATTCTTTACGTCCTGGTCAGAATATAGTACTTCAGGGTCTTCCCATATCAAAAGAAATATTTCCTTAGCAGTCCATTCAGCATTCCCATATCTGCGACCAATTTTGAGTGAGGTATCAAAGGTGCTTATGGAGAGACGTATTGACTAAACAAATACAACTTTTTCCAAACTATATTGTCGCTCCATCTTCAGTATGTCAAGGAAAAGTCTTTTAAACATGTAAAAGTAGTTTAATACTCAGAATGATCAGTTTGATGGGTTTTTATGTCATTACGTACCTTCTTGTTGAACACTGACAGCTTCAGCCTTTCTGCAGAACGTGTCTGCATGGATTTCCTTTCAGATGAGTTCTTTGATAGAAATTAGATGTTTAACATGAACTCCCTGTAACTTAAAGTAATTGCACAGTGATGAACAGTTAAGATTCTCATAGGTCTCCCAAGCTGAGTCCTGTGGCTGAAGACACATTTGCACTGATCAGTAGATTGTACTACTGAGACAACTCTGTATCCTCCTGGCTCTAGACACTAGCAGCAGAAACAGCTACATCTCTGCAAAAAGACGAGGTTGACAGGATTTACTGAGAGGAGCACAAGGGTAACATAGCTCTACTGTTTCAGACACCTGAAGTCCTCCCAGCACAGTTCAGTCCCTCAGGCCAAGAAATGATTTACGAGTTCTTCATTCCTCCTGCGACAGTCCCAGCAGACGTTATCAAAAGATGTCAAACACACGACTGCTGCACTGAATTGTCTATAAAATGTAACAGCAATCTTTTTATTTTAAAACCAGCACTGGTTTTACTTTTGTGATGCACTAACAGAGCTTTTCTAAGAGTGTGGACTTCCTAGCAGAGAGGGACTTGCAGAAATCATCCCTGAAGACACAGGGGTCTATCCACTTCCAGGACTTTGCTGCATGTCCAGACAGAAGTGGTGGAAAGCAGCAGCAGATTGACCCATACATGACTCAAACATGTAAACTTGACGTTATCAGTGCTAACCCCTGAACTGTTTTCTGAACTGGGAAGAGCATCAGCTGCGTTACCCCTGATAACACTGTCATGCTATAAGGGTAGTGTAAGGTGTGGACAGTTATGGAATTCAAAGCAGAACATAGGTTTTCAGACTGTGGATTCAGAATAAGTGAAAATACCATTCCACAACCTGGAAAACAGGATAAGGCAAGTCTGAAGATTTGATGCCGCATTCACTGTGTCATAGTAACCAACTGGTGGGAGTTGCAACTGTTTTGGTTATGTTCCAGGCACTAAGGTCCTGCAGCGTGGAAGAGATCAGACATCTCATTTGGTGTCCCTACTCTGGAGCCAGCGAGTCAAACATTGCACATGGTTTCTGCAGGCACCCAAATTCTGTGTTATAAGAGTAGAATAGTGCACAAAGGATCAAGGCAGAGAGACTGGGAACTGAATTCAGCAAAGCAAAGCAAATTTCTTCAGGTAGATCTTGGCTACAGAAAAGCTGGTAATCACCATTTATTTGGGTTTGGGGTTTAGGGTTTGTTTTCTTTTTTAATTCAGTTCTTTATTCTTAATGGACTTTCCAGATTCTTGCCCCAGTAGTGAATATTTGACAAAGTGAACTATCTGCAAATCTAACACCTTTTGTTTGTCACTCAGGTACTTAGACTCTGTATACAAAGGATATATATGCTTTTCAGTCTGGGGGGCAGAGAATTTAAATTAAAGCAGTACACCTGTTTTCCTGTGTTGAAAATGTACCCCTTTGTATCCGACGAATTAATTTTGAAGTATTTACTAAATGTTAGGGTGATATACATCTGGGTTTGCTCCTAAAAAATTCTTCCTGATTCAGTTGCTGAGAGAAGTTTTTGCGTTTTCAACTACAGAGAAATAAGATTCTCTCCCTTTATTGTGTCCTTCTGACTTCCTTACTTTTTGAAACCCACTGGACACACACCCTTTTACCTACTATTAGTAAATGAGAACCCTGAATCTCATCTACATCACTCTTGAAATAATTGCAGAAACTCATGTGAACATAATTTTTAAATGCAACCAAATAAGAGCAAGGATACTGTTCTTGCAGATGCCAATAACATGAATGGTGAAAGGTGGTAGACTCAGTGGCAGAGAACAAGAGATTACTATTTTTGAGAATATAGTGAGTAAGCTTGGCCTTGTGAACTTGCACCAGAATATTGTTCTTATTAATGGAGGTTTGTTTGTTTATTTTACCTAGGAAGCAGAGACTTATAGTATGGGCACAGGACTAGGCACAGTCTCCAATACTTAGTTTTTTCATTACAGTTTTTCAAGATACTTAGTTGTTCTGGCTTTATCTGTCTTTTGCTAAAATCATTCACATGCACTTTGTGAAAGTAGTGTGAAGATAACTCGAGTAGATTTCTAAAGGCTTTTGTCTCACAAAAGTCAGTGGAAAATGACAGCTCATGGCCTTGATAATATTCCCGAGGAGTCTTCACAGTCATGGGAAACAAGCCAGTAAGAATAGAATCATCTAGTTTCTGCAGCTCTAGCACTCTCTATTTCTGGTGTATGCCAGGCATGACATTGCTGACGAAAGAACACAGTGTAGGAGTTTTTGTCTGCTTCTCCTTTGGTGCAGTTTTGGTACAACTTCTTCTTTTGGTGAAATTTCACATTGACTTTTTGCCTGTATCACACATTTCCAGATGTCAGAACATTTCTTTTCCTTAACACAGGCATGCGCTTGGCAGGTGCTTGAACGGGGAAGTTGAGAGATTGCTTGAAAGACAAAGCGCAGGCTTAGACTTTATGTTTGACAGTGCCATTGCAGGATACTGCAGAGGAAGAGAAACTAAGGCTCAGGCAAAGTAGCGGAGAAGGTAGTATATGTACTCTTCATGCTGACCACCTCTTCCAAACCTCTGAAGAATGGAATTGGGCAGCAGGCTTCAGGAGGTCTGTTCACAAGAAGCAGATCTGCACCTGAGCATCACAGCTGAGTTCCATGAGACACATGGTTTGTAACATGGAACAAAGAGTGAAGTTCAGAGAAACCACAGATAAAGAAAAACATATACAGAGAAACTGTGAACTTCCTGGCTAGATTTCCACAACTGGATAAGATCTGCGTTAGATTATTATAGCTGACCAGTATACAAGAAATTGAGCTCTGGCCTGTGGTTTTGGAGATTTCCTCCAAGGCAGAGTTTAGAGAGATTATATTTCATTGAGTATTTTTTGACTTATAGAGTACAATAGTTGATTTTTATCTACCACAGTAATTTCCACATTTTTTGCAACATGCCCTTTCCTCACTGTCCTTGATCTGAGAGTAGCTTGCATAACAGTCTTCAAATTGCAGGTACGCACCACATTGAGGGCCAGATATCTGAACACCCACATTCCTTTATATAATTGAGGTGCACCATATTCATCATGATTATCAAGGATTGCCCTTTCCAAGTGATATGCATCTTCCCTGAAACGGATGTGGTATGGGCAACAAATCCATCACTGTGGCATGGTGCTTGACCTCTGCACAAGAGCTCAGGGACTGATGCAACCTCCTGCAGTGACTGTGAAAGGGGCTTTAGCACTCTTCCTCACTTCCCTCTTCAACCCTTGAGTTTTTACCTTCCCCAGAGCACATGTGCTCCACTGAGAACATGAAGAGCTGGTGATGGTGAGGTGTGAATGGAAAGAAATGGCTAGAATCTCTTCAGCATAAAAATAAATGCAGCTAGAGAATAAGAGTTCTGGGATTTTGCTGCTTTGCCTCTGCTTTTCAGCAAGAGAGAAGAGAATAAGAACAACCTCTTTCTCTCAATCCTGCTTTCTTCCTCTCTTACTTCATCATGTCACTCCGTATCATGTCCCTGCCTCGCCTCACCTCCTTCCTCCCAGCACCATCCCTTACTTAGTTCTCAGAAGTTCTTTGGCAACACAGTTCCCTCTATTGCATTGTATCTATATCCTGTGACCCTTTAAAAGCTATTTATCCATTTTCTCTCCCTTGGTAGGCAGGTCACTAATTCAAATCTAGGAATTCTTTTGCTGCTGGAGGGGAAAGAGCTCCACAATCAGGGTGTGAAGTAATCAGTGGAGGCTGACATTCATACGTACGTTTCATAGGTACTGAAGCACATCTGGGTATGAAAATGTCTGTTGTCTGTATGAATCTCATATTCATGTTCATTACCATAAAATGTTGCAATAGACAGACTATTTTTTTTTAATATGTTCTCAGGATCAGCTGTTTTCTGACTGTTTGCTCAATTTATGTGATAGTATTGGGCTAACTACATGGTTACAGCCAGTTCTGAGAACTTCTTCTTATGTGCTAGGCACTGGGAAAATATTTTACTTGAACTGGAGTTTAACGCAATGTCTGCGTCTATGTTAACCATGTGAACTTGACTAGCTAGTTCTCTTTGGAAGTCTTTGGAGATAAATTTACACTGCAACATTAGGACTCTCTTAGGAATAAGCTTGCTTGCGTGGCACTTGCCACATGTGTGAGAGCTCCGAAAGATGTGTTAATATTGCAGGGTGTAGATTAGGTAATGTTCCATCTTTCTGTATATCGGGGAGACGAGTGCGTAGACATTTAAACCCAACACAGAATCATGGTTGTTTTTCAAAATGTGCCCCAAAACCTGCCTAAAGCTTGTGTCTGAACACAAGCATATGCCCAAGCAATGCAAATACAGAGAGAGTGATAGTGGGTGCAAGCTCTGGGTGGTACTTAGAAAATAATCTATATGCACCTTAAGAGATCATAACCATCTGGAGATAGTGTCCACAATCAGTGCAGCGCACTGACAGAGACAGAGATTTCAAAGAAAACACTTCTCAACAGAACAATTAATGTTTTTCATTCTCAATATTAGTTTTCATTTAATTAACTGAACAATATAAAGCTAGGACGGGGAAGCTGAGTCCCAAAGGCAGGACAAAATGGCTACAGAATAAAGCACTGTAGATTCTGCGTATTTAAGGATGTATTGCACATCGTTCCTTTGACTGCTAAACACTGTCACATAGGTTCAGATTTTAGGCCTGAAACAAAGTCCATAGCTTGGGAGGTTGTTTTTTTTTTTAAGATCATTGACCTTTCAGTTAATATTAGACAAAAGGGAACTGGACAGTGCAAGAGGAAATATTGTCTCAGCTCTAAGAGCATGCATCTGAGAACAAGTTGTCTTTGGAAGGAAACGCTAAAATGAAGACAGCTGTTGTTCTATGATTTGTTCTGTATAAGTATCTGAAAACAAAGAAAAATGATTTTAAACAGAAGTGAAGAGTCCAGCTATTATGGTTTTGTTTTTGTTTTATTTGTTTTACCTATCTATATTTCTAGTAAGACAGCTAAATTGGTAGACATATGGTCATAAATACACAATCATAGAATCACAGAATCATAGAACGGTTTGGGTTGGAAGGGACCTCAAAGATCATCTAGTTCCAATCCCCCTGTCATGGACAGGGACACCCTCCACTACACCAGGCTGCCCAAAGCCTCATTCAATCTGGCCTTGAACACTTCCAGGGATGGGGCATCTACAACTTCTCTGGACAATCTGTTCCAGTGTCTCACCACCCT
Source organism: Tauraco erythrolophus (assembly GCF_009769465.1). NCBI lineage: Eukaryota > Metazoa > Chordata > Aves > Musophagiformes > Musophagidae > Tauraco > Tauraco erythrolophus. Next base: position 51,876,051 of record NC_141468.1, read on the forward strand.
CAGAATGAAGAATTTCTTCCTTAGATCTAATCTAAATCTGCCCTCTTTCAGTTTAAATCCATTGCCCCTTGTCCTATCACTATATGCCCTTTTAAAAAGTCCCTCTCCAGCTTTCCTATAGGTCCTCTTTAAGTTGTTGTAGCCTGCTGTGTTTCCTCAACTCTGATTTTAGCCTGTCTGAGGTTGTTGCGTACAAACCTGCTATCCATGTTCCCAGTGTGTTCTCTTGCAGAAAGTGGTGATGAGGGTGAAGAATGTGATCTCTCTGAAGAGAGTTTCCATTGCCTGGCCCGACAGAAATTTAGCAAGTCAGCTGCACTTAACGCTTTAAATGAGCATGTATGTTCAGCTAGATGAAAGGGAACTTTGATATTAAACAATTTGTGTAAGTCGAAGGATTTGTTATGTTTTATGGGGATTTTTTTTTCCTGAAGTCTTTCATCAAATCTTTATCGCTGAAGATATGCAGATGTTATTTGCTGCTTGTCACTGTAGAACAGAATAAACAAGTGCCTGTGTTGTATCTAGTAGATCTTTTCTGGAGGCTTTCGCCCTAGGAAAACATGTGAAAGCTCCTCCATAAAAGGAGAAGAGTTGTTTAAACCACCCAAAGGGAGGGAGCTTCCTAATCTTTGACAGATTTAAAGTTTAAGGCTCTTAAACAGTAAAGCAGAAAAGCTCAGTGAAATTGTTTCAAATTATTAGAAACTGAGCCACGGCTCCACAAGGGTATTTGTGAATTGAGTCTCTGAATTCTGATCCTTAGTATACTGAACTGCAATATTTTGTGTGACTGTGGAAATACGTCAAGGGGAATTGTTTTTCAGTTCCTATGCAGAATAAAGTTCAATATTTCTCAAATAGGCTGTTCTACACGAGATTTTTTTAGCCAGATAATCTGGCAGACAAGTTTAACAGAGATATAAAAGACCAATTTGGGCCTCATCTGCATTACAGAGACTAATTATTACTGCAAATTATTATTAATATAAACAAATAGTTTACGGTGTTTGGGGGGTAATTTGATACAAGTTTAATCTCTGTATTTTGCTATTGATACCAGAAAATATTCTGTTTGCTAAAGAAAACATACTTTTTGGAATACTGCTAGTACTTTCCCAAAATGAAAAGACATTTAAGGAAAGAAGTAGAAAACTTGATGTCTTTCTGAGATAAAAATATTTAATTAAATGAAAAGGGGATAAATATTCAATTATGTACACATTTTATTTTTATTTCTTTATTTACTATGTTATAATTAGATTTTGACATACAAAATCATTCAACTTTAGAATTCATACATTAGATCTGAATAATTCAGCATAAAATTTTGCTTTTAAATAGGTCTTTTATTGCCTTCAGTACAGTTTTTGTAGTAAAATGTTTTTCTTGATATTGCTATACAACTTACAGTTAGGTAAATAATGGAGTTGTCTTTTAGTATTTCATATTATTCTTTGTATTTCTGTAATCAATTTCATTATTAATAGAAATATTTCCCAAGTTAATGAGTTTGAAAAAATACATCTTGCTTAGTGTAGCACTGAGTTAATAATTTGCCTTTAAAGATGCTTATAGCATATGGCAGTATTGGCTTCTGTCAAAGCTTAGATGAGGTTACCAACTGGCAAACGGGGTAGACACATGTATGCATAAGGTGTTTTGCTCAGGTTAATGGGATTACCATCCAGTCTGATGTCTTCAAGAGCCCTGCGTACATAAGTAAAATCTTTCATTTTGCAGAAAGTGTCTTCATGCATCTCTTGAATGTTGTTGTTCTAAAAATAATTAAAAAAAACCCTGTGAGAATAATTCCTTGAGAGCAATTTTTTGCTGTTTGATGAATAATTTATGGATGTATTTTCAGTGCCTAGAGAGATACTTGTTTGAACCCAAGGGTCCAGATTGTAGCTGCAAGCCATCAACAGAGAAATATCCCAAGCAGGGGAAAATTTCTTGGCCAGTGCAAAGCTTTAAAACTGAGTGACTCAATCATGTATCAGAGGCAGGCTTTGCAGTAGGATCCTGGTAGAAGTATAAAACATTTCCCTCTCTGGGATCATGTTGAAGAGTCTCATTAACGCAAATTAGAGCTAGCATAGGCCAGTCCAAGAACCACAGAATCATTATTATCATCCTGACAGCTTGACATATTTCAGTGTGCAAAGGCACAAATCTGCAATTTGATCTTCGACAAATTTCTTTTCCCCAGGCGCTCTCACATTAGTTTAACCCACATCTGTATATATATAGGGAAAATAGAATGCTTTACGTTTTATCCCTTTGATGCAAATTACTCTTATACACCTTATCTTCACTGAGCTTTTGTTCTTGAAGTGAATAATTTTCCATGATGAATTGGTAGAATACAATATTGTCGGAAATTGAGACTAAAAAGTTTATCTCCTAAAATGAGAGCTGTCTGAAAATTCTTCCCTTCCCCATTCCTTTGCTAGTCAGAAATTGGTGTGCAAAAAATCCAGCTTGCCAGCTTTGGCCTGTAGCATATAACACTGAATATTTAATTTACAGGCATGGGCAGGTGAAAAAAGTTGTCAGCTAGGAGGCAGACATTTCTATAGATTTACTTATTTAAAGATATAGGAGTCAAATTATGTACAGTACACCAGCGCATTTGTTCAAAGCTTTTTTACTGTACTGTGTAATAGACAAAAATATCTTCTGATAATCAAAACTGGGCATTGGTACAAGAGGAGATAAAGAGAAAGAAGCAGAGATGGAAAAGGTTAAAAGAAAAAAGTCAGAAAAAAAGGAATAGGTAAAAGCAAATACAAAAACCAGTAATACAGGCAGATGATGGATGAGATGCTCCAGCACAGTCAAAGGGAAAAGTCTGGCTGAAAAATGCTGGCAACTGGGAATGACATTCGTTAAGAGAATGAAATGCACTGGTATAGATACAATCAATATGTAAAGCACCTTTCTTTGGGTATCTAAAAGCATTCCTCTTGGAAGATTTGTATGAGCAGTGTGAGCAATTTCTGTCTTTGAAAACTGTTAGACTGATGTTGCTCTTGACAGCTGTTGAACCTAACTTTAATCTGTACTAACTATGAATCTAGAATTTTGTGCCTGAAAAACACTGTATTACGAATTTGAATGATTAATGCTTAGCTGAGCTAAATTTTACTTCTTTCAAATACTGCATTCACTAGTTAGCTGTATGTTTCCAATAGTTAAGTAAGTTCGCATTTGGATTAAAAAAAAAGAAATAGAACAAGACAGTAGCTACTCTTTGCAGTTTTACTTACTATTTGGACATGATATATAGAACCATTGCTTTTATAGCCTACCTGAAGATGAAGAGCTTGGAGACTTTCAGGGAGTGGCAATGGAATGTGATCCAAGTTATTGTCAGTGATGTAAAGATGCTGCAGTTCATGCAGATCCTAGAGGATGAAGGAAAAAGGCAGGAGAAATTTATAGACCTTTTTTTTAAATCTCTCGCAAGTAAATTTGAAATCTATCACTGCAATGAGCACTGCTGGATACTAACATATTTTGGTTTAGCATGATACGGTTGAAAAGGTAAAAATTCAAAGACAGTCATGATCTTTCATTTGCACGGGTTGAGAACTGTTACTGTTAAACATTAGGTGTTTGGATTAAAATAAAGGAAAAGAATATTCTCTGAAATATCTAGAGACAATAATTAGAGATGTAATTTCAATGATGTTGTTCTAAAGTGAAAATACTGCCTTACCCAGTCATAATATAGAAAGGCTTCCTATCCTGTCCATTTTCTTGCTTTTGTGACAAGCTTACTCAATTTTGCAGAAGTGTGTTAGTATTGAGGCAAATTATAACTGCACAAGAAATGCCTAAGCTAAACATTAATTTCTTGTTTCATTTGAAAATGGAAACCATTTTCTCCTTTCACTTAGTGGAAGAAGCAGCTTCATCTGGTAATTATTAACAATAGTAAGATATAAACTTGACTAGGTCAATAAGGCTCAGTAGAATACTCAATTTTGCTCCCTTTTTGCACACACAAGTTATCATGGTACCTAACTACTTCTTTGAGTGTAATGTCCTAGTTTAATTTCTACTGACAGAACTCTGAGGTGTCAGGGTGAAGGTTCTTGGCAAATATGGAAGATAAAGGCTGAGACTCCTTCATGGCTAAAATCAGGAGAGTGCAGATAAGAAGTTCCCATGTGGATACATGGCAGAGTAAGTTTGAAGCAGTGGCATCCATAGCTTTGTCCTCCCCTCTTGCCTACTTGTAACAGAACGTCAAGCAGCTTTCTGAAGTCTTGCTAGTCATGTGGGTGATTGGTTTATGGATATAAACATAGTGTGCCATCGCATGTCTTGTGTGTATCTTTGTAAAGAGCAATAAAAAGGTTGTCATGTCCAGCTGAGAGTGTTCATACATCTCACTTTATCTTCATAGATTGCTCAGCAGTGAGCACACTCATGGTGCCTACAATCTTAACAGTTTTATGACTATAGAGGGATACTTAGGCAGCTCTTCTGACCACATCCTTTGGAAAGAGGAAAAACAGATTTTCCCATCAAACCCAGACTTACTTTAAATGCCTCATTACGTATTCCCCTGTGACCAAGTCTGTTTTTACTAACATCAATGAATGTTAAGGTAGACGGTAACTCAGGGAGTTGCCGTATCCTATTGTCACGGAGCACCAGCTCCTCAAGTTGGGGCAATCTCCGGAAGGCATCTTCATGGATTTCTGATATAAAGTTTGCAGTCAAGTCAATCCTCTTTAAATTGTCTGGCAGAGAAATAAGACACAACAAACATGTAAGAATGTATTTCCTGAAAGTTTTAAAAAAGGCAAATGAGTTATTTAAATTACAGATGAAGTGTTTTGAATTGGATACATTCCTGACCCATAATGTGACAGTTCTTTCTCTGTATATAATGCAATAATCTGTATTTAAACAGTTCTCCTGAAGGAGACCAACGTCTCCTTCTCGTTCTGTTTAGAATTGCCTGTGTCATTCTTCCTACATCGATCAGTGAAAGATTTTAAACTTAATATTTTAAAATATCTGTGTGTTCTGGGTTTTTTTAAGATGGTTATCTTTTGGAAAAATAACATTTAAAGGGAAATAAACATTTTCTCTACCACCTTGCTCTGCACGTTTCTTTATTTTCAACATTTTCTTATATGTAAGAAATTCGATATATTTACTTTTTCTGAAATACGCTCAAACACTTTTTCCAATCAAAAAAAAGAAAATTAAATTTGTCTTTTGCAAAAGAGAATAATGTCTAAATATCGCTCCATTAATATGCATTAGTTTTAAATGCATTATTTTGTAGCTTACTTCTGTTTTCCACCCAGAATGTTTTTCATAGCTATTTTATTTTATTTTATTTTATTTTATTTATTTTATTTTATTTTATTTTATTTTATTTTATTTTATTTTATTTTAATTTTATTTTATTTTATTTTATTTTATTCTTATGCTAGCAGTATATTTTGGCCTAAATAAATTTTCTCTCTTTTTAGTATTTATTCCCCATGGGTTTTTTTCTTAAATACCAATTGTGTTCCTTCCCAACCTTCACCTTGGTTCAAGTAAACCAAAGTCTTGTAGTTTTCCTTCGTAAAAGGATCTTTGTATTCCCCTAAATTATTGTAGTAGCCTTTTTTGGCACTGATTCCACACTTCTCATCATGAAATCAATACAAATTAATTACACAAAGTTAGATCTAAAGTGAAAAACAAAGAATGTGGTTTGATATTTAGTGATATGATGAGTGTATAGCAGTCCCTATTCCTAAACAGAATAAGCTTAATACTTCCTGAGAAATCAGATATCTTTGAGACTCTCAGGTAGAAAATGTGAAAAAGTAAGCTCCCTAAACCACCAATTTTAGCCAGTTTTAGGTGACAAATGGTTTTGAATTGATAGTTTTCCTAGATAATTCTGCAGTAAACATATAATTTAAAGGTAAGATTTAAAGGTAAATTTAAAGGTAAAATTCCTTTCACACATATACTTTGGAAATATTTGAAAGTGTATCTGCCTGAGAACTAGTCTTGTTTAGGAAAACAGTACTTTCTAATATGCTACAAATATTCCATGAGATTTGAGGTTTTTTTCCTATCTTTCTAAAGCTGATTACAAAGAACAGCAAAAAGGTAGATGAACATTGATATTTCTAATAATTCAAAAATTTGGCAAAGAATCTGCATTTGAAGTATTGACCTTTACAATCAAAAATAGCAAACCACTTTTCCATATGTGCATTTATGTGTATAATCTGTCATCAAACATTACATAAAATGAGTCACTATGTCTTAGATTAGTGTAAGCCAGAAACAATAAAAATTAAAGCTAATTGCAACAATACTACTATTCGTACTTAAGTTAGCGAAGTCATTTCTGTTGATCTTCCTGATTCTGTTGTAACGTGAGTAGAAATACATGGTTTTCTTAGGCAATGGCGGAACAGCATCAAGCTCATGATCATCACAGTAGACCGTGGTCCCTAGGCATGTACACAAGAGGCAAGTGGGAAGACCTATCAAAGAATTTAAAAGAAAACACTTTGTTACAAAAAAAAATGTACAAAAATTGTATGCAAATTACCACAATGAAATGTTCACCTAAGCACATAATGATAAGACTTTTTGAATTGTAAAGTTCACTCCCATTCTGTTATGATCACCACATCGTATAATTGCAACAACAAACTGATTATATTCTGCTTTAAACTAATTTTTTTTCTACCTATGTCTATTAGAAAGTCATTTAACTTACTTTTCTGACAGTGTTTCTCAGACTATAACAATAGAATATTAGGTAATAGCAGCAAACCAAAAGCTGGTAAGTGTGCACTTTAATCTAGGTGGAGAAATAACAGCTGATGACTGAAACTTATTATGATTTCACAAGTTTGGTTCTTTAAATAGTATATCTGAATAATTTGTAAGGAAATGGATATTTTCCTACAAAGCTATGGAGAAGAATCTTTATTTCTTTTGTATGTTTTTTAATTACATTTTCTAATTTATAAATTTAGCATGAAAAATTTCTCTATCAGCCTGAGTTAAGGTAACTTGAAGACCATGTAAACAAAACACTGGTTACCACCAAAAGTTCATGAAAAAGAAAAATGAAGTCGTTTCATCTCAGTCATAAAACTGCATGAATACAGTGAATTCAAAAGTTTCTTTTGATGATACTGTTCAAATTGTGTGAGAATTATGATACTGAGTGGTTTGTCTGAATGTAATTTTCATTAGGAAAAGTTATTAGTTGCTATGTGCATTGAGTTTTTGATACATTTTTTCTTTGATTGAGAGTATAATTCAGCATATCTCTTTCTCAGCTTTTAGTCCCATATAAATACTTTCCTGTTTCATGTTTTCCTCCTTCTTGTAGCAGATGGCTGATTGTTTGTTCTGGTTACTTTATACAATAGTAGCATAATCAATTAGTATGAAAATGTTTTTCTTGCAGATGAGTTTTTTTTCTCCAGATCAATTGTAGCTACATGGGAGATTTGCCTTCTTAATTTGTGTCAATTACCAACAGGCAGTGGTAGCTAACTGAATGATGGGCCAAATATGTGAAAGAAGAAGAATCAGTGACCAGAGTACACTTTCATTTGAGAATCTCTAGTTGGGCATTCAGGAATAACATAGCTGGAGAGATGAAACTCTTTTTATACTTCCTCAACTTCCTCCACAGGGCATTTTAAATTAGCTACAGGGAGCAAGCCTGACACAGGGAAAAAATAAATTGTCACACCTTAAACTGTTCCAGCAAATCTAGGCCTAAATGAATTTATAGTTCAGGATGGCTGACGATTTTTCAAAATATTGCAACATAGTAGAGGGAGAGAATTTCCCCTTCTGTCCTATTTTTGATCTTAGAGGAGTGGTATTTGTCCCCTATGGCTAATGTAGACTGAAAAGGACAGAGGTATGGGAAGGATTCAAAAAGATATCAACAAGAAAAATGAACTTGGCTTCATGTTCCTGAGCCTCGTAGCCTTCTATCCAGTACCAAGCCAAGAGCAGCAGCAACATCTGACAGGAAAATATGTTGCTGAAAATAAAATAAAGACATAAAAAAAATCTGATTTGATATGTTACAGCCTTGAGCCTCCCATACATATCTTTAGTTGATGCACTAGTTGGTTTGCATTCAGTGCTCAAAAATGTTAACAGATACAGAATTCATAATACGTAATATTTATGTGAAATATTTTGCAACATCCCGCAGCTTTCAAAATTGAAGGAAATTGTGTGATTTTTTCAAAACTGTCCTGGGAAATTCTCATTTCCATTTTTATTTGTTTTGACATCACTGTATTTTTTTGCATGATAAAGGCTCACTGGTAATATGTATAAAAACAAGTCTAGGAATGAGTAATTTCTCTTCATTAAACACACAATTTTGGAAGCAGTAACTCTCTTTTTTTTTAATTTCATTTGTCTTCTATGACATTCAGTTATAGTGTTAGGCATAGTAAAAATAGGCTTTTCCTGTTGTATGTTCATCGCCATACAATGCAAAGACCCATCACAGCAGTGAATAACTCTAGCGAGCTTCAACTACAAGAGGTTAGAATAGCTGCTAACAAATGCCAATTATTAGCATCACATGTTCATGTGGGAGAGGGACAGCTTGTGTTTTACAATTTTAATCCCCCTGGGAGATGTAGAAAGTTCTTATTTCACTATAGCTAGTCAGAAGAATAGAAAATCAGCTTCACCCAAAATTTCTAAATAGTTCCTTTTCCTTAAGTTTCATAGTTTCTATTTTTCATGGTCAAAAATTGTTCAATATTTTAATAATGTTTTGTATGAATGCATTTATAAAAATCATGTAAAAAATCATTATAAAGTAAGGGTAAGTGGTAACGATACTGGAATCTAAGTCAATAAAAAAGTACTGGTAGCATTTGTCAGCCATTAGCAATTTTTCCTAATGTTGTAAGTTTTTAAGTGTTAATAAAATTCTATTTGAAAAAATATCCTAATTGGCCACAGTCATTTTCACAATGAAATAGTGTGGAAACATTTTGACTAGGCACCTATGTGACCTTGAAGCATTCAAGATAGACATGTTATACCGCTCTACAATAAAGAGGTACAGAAATTATATATCTCCTCTTCAGCAAGAGAGGTAGACATTCATGAGCAAGCAAAGTGAGCTCACTCAAAAGCAAAGCTACACACGCAAAACTCGTTTCTCTTTCCAACTAACCGTCTTGAGTTTGGGGTCCAAGAACCCCTGACCCCTGTGCTGAAGACCCATCAATTAATTTTGGTGTTGATGCTTCCTCCTCAGTCTCTTCTGTCAATGGTGCAGAAGAATAACTCTCTTGAATTATAGAAGGTAGTGCTGTCCCAATCTCTGCCTAGGGAAAATTAAGAGGGAACAGGAAATGTTATTGCTTACATCCACTGGCAGCTGTTTCTCTTCCAGTTATTCATATTTTCCCACTAGAGGTCGTATATGTTCTGAGGTTTAGTGCATGAGCTGTGTTTCACTTGGCAGCCGTAATGAATTCTGATGATGTGTAAACAACTCATGAATATGCTTATTATCTCAGTGTTTTAAATGTTTTGTTGTATGCACACAGACATGCACACTGTATCTACTTCATTAGCAAGAATATGTACTAATAAAATGCTTTTTCCACATTTATCCAAAGCTAAATTAGATTTGTAATAAAAATTGATGTGAGACAAATGAAAATTTGCTGTGAAATATAAAAAAGATGCAAGTCATTTGACCATAAAATTGTGAATTGTACCAGCATAAACCCAAATCCAATGCAGCTGTGCAGACTCTGTTTTAAGAACACTGATATGATTTAAAAACCTTATTATTTAAGAATTCTGAAGTCTAAGTTTACATACTACTTGCGAATATGTTGGCAGTGTTTTTGTCAATTTCTTTCTGAACCTGAATAATGGAAGGCTCTGGTTAGCTTCATTCATCAATGGCCACATTATGTCATACGAAAAAATTAACACTATAAATAAAATTGTTAGATAAAATCTTGATTTAGAAAAACACGATAAAATTTGGCAAATCCTTTCATGGAACTAGAAACTTTAGTTTTAGTTTTTCACTCCACATAATATGTCAAACTAGTGAGTTTTGTTGTTTTAACTCTGATTCTAAAGGTACATTCTGTTGATTTTGCTATATGACAACTTCAGGATAAAAAGGAAGATATAGAAATTTTCTTGCATTATATCACCCCTCACAAAAAGAGTATTGCAGACTTACCAGGCTTGTTGCAGAGGGGCCTACGTTTGCAAAGAGGCAGAGAGGTTTACTGTAATCACCCAGACACTGAGAATTCACTCTAGCTGTGTGACCTTTGCAAGTGACTTTCCCACTGTATCTTGATTTCCCCATGTGTAATAATATTGTTTGACCACCCCAGGACCTCCTTTAAAAATGAAGTTTGTTTTGGTTTGGTCTGTTTTGTTTTTTTTAAATCCCGAGCAATGAAACAGTGTCCTTATAGGGCTTTGCACATCTGAGATACTGTTTAAAAGTTAGGTAATACATCCACCACAATGGGTGCTGCACCCCTGTGCTGCAGTTAATACTTCTCAGCCTGTATTTAAGGCACGATCAAAAATTGGAATTTTGTCACAGTATCTTCATCCCAAGTGCAAAGACACAGAAGCCTAAAATTATGCTTTAATAAATTTTTTTTTCCACTGCAATCTTCTAGCACGACACCACCACATAACTATTGAATCTTGAGTTTTTCACCTGACCAAACATCTCCTGTTTTGAGATCAGCCTCCATTTACTGCTGGCTTTACTGTCCCTATGGAGAACCTGTTGTTGAAATCACTCACACTAGTGCTCATAAATTCTAGTTGTAAAAGACAGGTAAAAGCAGACTGCATCCAGACTGGACGAGTGGTTAGGATTTTTTAAATTAAGCTTTCTATGTAGACCATACAAGTTAAAGGAACTAACACACTGGAGATCTAGGTCTTAAGCATGAGCAAATCTTTTGCTATATTCTAATTTCTGCTTGAATCTCTTAGCTTAACTATATAATGCTCACCAAATAGAGTTATTTTTGTCTTATTATTCCTGGATAGGATAGATTTTAATTATATTTAGGTGAAATACCTATATACATTCATATGTGTATATTTATTTACTGTAATTTTGAAAGAAAACACTTCAAAATAGACTCTCTGGATCTCACAGTGTAGCTGCATATCATTACTAGCAGTATTAAACATTATGATCCTCGCTTGCCTAAGAATATCTAAATAATCATGTAAAAATCACTTTTGCACAGAAATAATTTGATTTTACCTCAATTTGTTTCACTGAGTGAAGAGAATATGAAAGCAATGAAAAACCAGGAACTTCTCTGAACCTCATAGACTCAGATTTTGACTGCACATGCTTCAGGTTCTCTGTATATTCCTTAGTTGTATTCCAATAAGCAATAGATACTATTACTACTGAGTAGGGTTTATGGGTAAAAATGCCCTGATACAGTTACTAGGATCATAACTTTGCAAAATGCATGGTGATCAGGTGAGCAAAATGCACTTCAGCTGAACTGTGACTGAGTAACCTGTTGGTGTAAGTGTGAGTAAGGGTGTACCTTGTGGCTTTGTGCAGACAAATACACAATGTTCCCATCTGCAATGCTGACAATAAGACAGCTTAACCAGGAATGGACTTGGGGACAAATCAAAAGAAGAGTTTGGGAAGGAAGGAAATGGGACAGATGTTCTCTGAATGAAGGAAGCCTAGAGGGAGAGATGCATTCCAGACTTTCATTGACCCAGGGTAGTACTGCACTAAAGTACTAGCATATGTGGTCTACTTCTTCACTAGTTTTGCTGAAATCAGGTAAGAGTCCCTGTCATGAACTTTGGGAAAAAAGAATCCAGAGATTTTGGGACCTATTAGTGGCTTTGTATGCATCTTCTGTGACAGTTATACTGAAAATAGTATTCTGGAGAAGCGCATTTTCAAGATACAATTTGTAAACAGGCTTTGGACCTAAGATAACATTCCTTTCATTTGTCACGGGATTTGGGTCATCTACATTGACTACCACTTCTCTGAATATTTGAGGGTATGTTCTATGGAACGTAATAGGTTGGAATTTGTGATTTGCTTTATGCTTTCTCAGGTGTTCTTAGTTGATTAATCACTGTAGCTGTTGAGTACCAAAGCAGAGATATTAACTTCTAGTAAATCTATCTCTAGCCTGTTATCTCTCTCTCTTTTATTACACGATATTATCTAATTTTGGAGACGAACAGTTGAAAGTGTCCCCATAGTTCCCTTTCCAATGTGCTAAATCTGGGCTCTAGAGAAACTGTTCCAAGCAGTTAGCATCATTAGCTCTTCAGTCTCCTTCACCAGTTGTGAATGTCATAAAAAATAACAATTATTATAGTGAATTTAATAATGTTGCCATTTTTACACTGCTAACGGAGTAGGAGTTCACAGATATATGTTTTACATACCAGACCCAGAGCATGAGCAGTGTTTGCTTGCTGTACATAGGTTGGACTTGAACCAGTAACCTAAAGGTAAAAGTCTGTTTCCCATTATCGGTCGTCTGATCCATGCAGCTTTCTATCTTTTACATATTTAATAAATCACGCAACATTGTAACAAGACAAAGATGTTTTTTGGACTATATACTGTACGGAATGATCCTTCATCTTCCAGATGTTTGTTTATTTTTGGCAACATGCACTTTACTAAAAAATTGAAACAGAAATGATTCTATATTTCTTAATGATATTGTTCTCCATAGGGTTTTTGGGGATTTGGGCGTGGTGTCATACTTCCTGTGCTACTCTAAGTAATATTCTTTATGAAAAATCACAAAGAAGGAAGAATATTGTAGAGAAATACAATAAAGCATGTTTCTCTTTGCAATAGTTGCAAGTCTTCAAATCATAATCAGCCTTCTGAGCCAGATTTAATGCATGGCATAAGAAAAACCTGAAAGGGAATCACATTGTCTACTTTTAGCCATCTAACTAAGTGGTTAATAGTTACCCTTCTCTAGAGTCCTAGTCTTTGGAATCAATCAATAGATTTAGAGAATACCAGTGCAGAATATTAGCCACAGAGCATGCTATAAGCAGAGTAATAGCTTTCCTAAGATTGCATGGAGTATCTGTTTTTCCCCCCTCCTGAATTTATCCAATGTGACTACATTTACAAGTGAAACTGCTTGATGCAGATGGCCAATTTAGAGGCACTTTCTGACCAGGAAGTCACAAAAGTCAAGAGTACAGAAATCTGAACATATCAATGAGTGATAAAATACCATTGATAAAAGTCAATCCATTTGGTCTTCCATAGGCTAGGCATCTAGTCTATATTAGCGTCTTTTCAGAGTCAGCAGAGAATGAGACAAGACTTCTGAAACTCCAGCCAGCAACCACAGATGATGTTTCTTTTAGGACTGGCTCTTTACGTGTCTATTCCTCAACTTTAAAATGGAGGCAAGACAAATGAAAAGATTTTTAAGATTAGAAATGGCTCAGGAGGCTGATCTACGAAAAAAAAAGTAAGAAGAAACAGTATCTATGGGCTAGGAGTCAGTAGAGATGGAACAGAATAGAAATGTAGGTAAGAGTAACATATATGAGGATTATGGACCCACATAATACTAGCAAACTTATAAAATACAGAAAATAAATAGATTTAAAGAGCTAACCAGCAAGACTGGAAGCCATCAGTTGCCACATTTTACTTCTGAGGTGGTATAAATCCAGTGGCAGATGTTTTGTCTATTGTTTTATGTCTACATCTTTTAGGATCAAAGTTGATATATTACATGTCATAAATTTCAATACACAGGAGAATCTGAAGTGTATCCTGTTTCAGTGTTTCTTTTACTGCAAAAAATACTCTTGAAAACACAAATAAAAGTTCAGAACTTAAAAAAAAAGACATTATAAACTTGGAGGGGCAGTTGTACCACACACTGACCCATCAAAAGGAACTAGTTTCCCCCTCAGCTGTTCTGGAACTACCAAAGGCTTACAAGAAAATGTCTAATTATGGTAGAGGTTTGGGGTTTGTTTTCCTTTCCAAAAGTGACCAATGCTTGTTTCTTCTTGAATTTTACATTTAAGGTCTTGTTTTCTCCTCTTGTTCTATTATAAAAATAAATAGATCTGTGAGCCATTGCATGTTAATGCAATAACTACTTAGACTGCAAATTCTGCAGCTCAGATAGATTGTCATTTTCTTGTACAGAGCTACACAAATAAGTTGTGTGGAGAAATTAGTGTAATAAAACTCAGGTAGATCTTGGGGAAAGGGAAGGTGATAAGATGGAAAGGAATGGTATATACTGTATTATACAACCTTATTTCCTGTCTGCTGCTGGTAGGGTGAAGGATCTTTAGGGAGAAGTCATCTGCACTGCAACTTTATCAGGGTGCAGGACCTTTGATTTTGGCATAAACAACACATTCCTTGGTCTTGCTGCTGGGAACAGTACTCTGGAATTGGTGCAGTTGGGTACAGTGTCCTTCATTATCAATGCAGGTCATTTTTTTACCCCTTTAAGCTTTCTAATTTTATTAAGTTATATTGTTGTTTCTGCTGAGTCTTCAACACACATACATGAATAAATTTCCATTCGTACTTCAGTCAGACTAACCTTAATATTTAAGTTACAGAGCTCTAGAGTTGTAACCCAGCTGTCTAGAAATTGTCTGTGGCTTATGCCTTGGAAAATATATGTGGTTCTTATAATTAGTCTTAGAAAGATAAGTAGTCTTTTTAGCACCTTGATCATAGAATATCCTAAAGCTTCTTGCCTCAAAATCAAGAGTGTCTATGCCATGTCTGAGTTCAGCTGAGTAAAAACATTTATGTTGCACAGCATTGCTACAGAGATTTTGCTTACTAATTCTGTTGTCTGGGAATGAAAAAAGTCCATATAAATGGAGCTAATCTTGATTTCCTTGAGTACAAATTAAGTTAAAGTCTCATTCCAGCACTATATTTGAAATGACAGATTTCATTTCTAACATTCAGCTTTGAGGGCTAGGCAATATCCAAGTTAGCCTACAGCAGATGCTTTTCTTTGGAACAGTGCTGAAGTTTCGCAAGACATAAAATTTCAAAGAGAAATACGCAGTTTTAGAAATCAGAACAGGGCTTTTCACACTATTATGAAGCACAAAAGGACTGAAAACCAGTCCCAGCTATTTAATGAAGATTTCCACAGGAACTCCTGCTGATCCAAGCCACAAAGTAGACATACACAGCCAAAGTTGGAGATCTCTTAGATGACCAGAGTATCTACCAGAAACTTTGTCAACTCTCAGACCTGTGGTAAGGAGCTGCCTCAGTTGGACACCCAGAGCTCACTGTAAAGGAGGGTTCAGAGTCTCAAGCATAGTTCCTCACTCAGTCCAGGAGACCAGGCACTGCTGGAGCTGAACATGCAGGGGGGGGGTTTTGCCCAGTTCACCAGCCTGGCTTTTCCTAAATGCGCTGTCATTGCTTTCAATCCAAATTACAACCAAACAGTGTTAGAAACATGAATAAAAAGGACCAGATTCACTCCACTTAACTTCAGGCATTGAATTTAAGTGTCCTATTTAGTAGCTTAGTTTTCTTACACTCCTGGTGCAGAGAGTGGAGGAAGAATCACTTCCTGAGGGAGGTTCAGCACTCATATGTTGTGAATGAACTTTCTGAGGTGCCTGTTCATCTTCCTTTGACTGTAAAGGAGACCATATAGAGGCAACCATATATTTTACCAGACCTCAAGGTCAAAGTCTAGTGTCAGATCTGCTCTTCCTTTCATTTCTACAGCTTATAGTGCAAAGATGTTTCATCTGATTTGATCCAATCCAGTACATGCATGTAGCCTGCAGTGATAGAGTTCTCAGAAGCTGCTGTATCTCCAGAACTAGAGAGTTTCTGATAGTTTAGGTTTGTCCTCACAGTGTGGACTGTTATGCTGTATAGAAATACCCTGTCAATGT
This sequence comes from Tauraco erythrolophus, assembly GCF_009769465.1. Lineage (NCBI taxonomy): Eukaryota > Metazoa > Chordata > Aves > Musophagiformes > Musophagidae > Tauraco > Tauraco erythrolophus. Next base: position 51,892,044 of record NC_141468.1, read on the forward strand.
AAGATCAGTGAGCAATTGTTTAGTGACAGGCCCAGGACATTAATATGGTGCAAGGAAGAAAGTACTGAGGACAGGGCACAGGTGTGATTTCCTGCCTCTGGGAGGGACATTCTACATCATAACAATAGGCATTGCTGCACAACTCTAAAAATAAGGAATACCAATATCAAACAAGGAATAATGAGTGAGAACTTTTTTTTCCTACATATTAATTTTTTGTACTTCCTACTTTTTCTTGAATTTGTGGTCTGAACTCTATGTTCAGGATTGACAGCTGCATCTATTTTATCCACAGCTACTATTTCCCCTTTTATTAATAAGACCTAAGTCAGGAGTGGAAGTTGAAAAATAGAAATTGGAAGCTAGTTCAAGCTTAGATCTCCCATAAAGAAAGCCAGAAGCAAAACTACTCTTGAGAAATAACATTCAAAGTAAATTTTCAATCCCCGGATTTCTATGATGTCACAATAGGGATTGTGCTGCTATCAAATATATACAATTACTGCAGTACTATTTCTATATTATTAAAAAAAAAAACCCAAGAAAGAAACAGAGAAAAAATAAATGATACAACTCATTAAAAACAACAGCTATGTAGATATTGGTGGGCAGTCCACCAAGTCTTTAAGCATCTAACAAGACACTAGGTTGCATTGAGGAATCTAGGGAAAGAAATTCGGTGAAGTTTTACTTAGCTAACTCAGATGCTTGATACATATTGCACAGCTAAGGATTGAGGCAGTAATTTCATTAGGATTTTACAGTTGTGCATGTTCCAAAGAATTTAATGATCTATCTGTCTCACACTTAAGATTATTTGTGTAGGGAATGAGGCATTTATGCACCTAAATAAATCAAAGAACCCATCTGCTAAATTCACACAACTCTTTTTCTCTATTTCAGTTCAGATGAAAACTAAAGTGCTGGTTCTCCGTTCATCCAAGAAGCAAGAGAGCTGAGACATAAGTTGCTAGCCTAAGGAGGCTAGCACCCCAAAAACCTCTGTTCCAGAAGACATCCTAAACATCAAGTGGGGGCCAGAGGAAGGTTTGGATGAGATGTTGAAACAAAGCTAGAATACATCTAAAGAGGCAAAACTCATGGCAAGAGACGGAAAATGAGCTGAAGAAAATATGAGTATGTAGCCTAATATGAAAGGAACTGAGACCTGAGACCTTTTTCAAAGGGTTGTTAATGTCAAATGATTCAAATAATTGTTACTGTTGGTAATTGTTATGCATTAGATAATCACTAAACATGAACAAAGATAGAAATTACTCAGGGAAGACTCAGAGCAGAACCACAACATTCCCTGCTCTGAGCTGTGTACCAAACCATGCTCTGGATTCTGTTTCAATTGGCTCCAGTGTGATTCTTAAATGATTTTCAAATGGGTCGGAAATGCACATGTTATTTAACTGGACACTGTTCAGAAGAAATATATAGCCATAGGTACAATTTAGGAATTTGGGGTAATTTTCTAAAATAATTGTATCTTTGTTTCATAACCCACATCAGTAAGGATGATGCACGTTACTTCTTTCTGGAAGAAGCCACAAAACTGGAAGTCTAAGGGGAAAAAAAAGTTTAAGTGACCAGGGAAATCGAGGTAGCAAGCATCTACTGTAAAAGGTCTGTATAGTCTCACTGTGGAGTTTCAGCTGTCACCTCTCTCACAGAAATTTCAAACATTGTGACAGTTACTGATAAGCAATGAGCCCTAGACGGAAAAATTTAGGTGTTTTCAGACCAGGACAACTACTTAGACAATTTCACCCAGTCTGAGGCATGAGGAAGGATGTAATTAGTCTGTTCAGCTAACGTGGTAGCTAAAGGCATGCTCAGTATCAGAGTTTTAGGTGCTTAAGAATGTCTTAGCCAGTACACTTAGTATTTACAACATTTCAGATAGCTAAGTGGGTGAGATGAGCTCTTTTTGGATTGTTGTACTAGAACTTAGGAACTAACACTCTATTTCAAATCCTTCCTTTTCATCTTGTGGTATTTGCTCTTGCTGTATGACAAAATAGTTTCAACATCACTCAGGTATTCCATGACTACTTTTTAATCCACATAAATGTTCACCTTTTGTGAAGACATTTGTATAGAAGCATATGGAATAAGTTATGAACAGCCAAGTGAATTTAAGAGCTGTACTCAAAGCTTTTCTGAAAAAGTAGAAAATTTCCTATTTGGAGAAAAAGCTTCAAATGGTAAATTTAATTCACTTATCAACTATGTAGCTATCTGAATTCTACATTACTTGTACCAGTTCATGAGATTTTAAAAAATGTATATGACATATTCTGAAATGTCATTGCATATCGACCTTGAAGTCTCTTGTTTAATCAGACACCTGTCACAAAGACAGAAACAGCAGTGTAAGTCTTTCTGAACTCTGTAGAATGGCGAGAGAGTTCTTGCACAAGACCCATCTTCATGTGTGTTATGGCAACAGCAGAGATGCTTTGTGTGTATGTGCACAAGCATGTAAGTGAATGTGTGTGTGTGACTCAAGTTCTAAGCTTTGTGCAGGCATCTGAATATCCTATTATCAGTTTGAGTCAAATTCAACAAGCTAATGCAGGATCAAATATTAGGCTTTCACAGTGCCTGTTTCTGGTTATTTTGTGGATTGTACTTTCCAGCTCACCTCTTCTGTGAACACAGACCTAGACCAACCTGTATTCGACTCCCTTGTTTTGCTGCTTATTTGGTGCTAGGATAACTCACTTGCTTCTTATTAATGAAAATATTTTTCTCATGCCCCTATATTTTCACTTCTTATTTTTCTAACTTAGCTTTTCCTACCTGAGAGAAAATAGACTGGTTATGTTTAACAGGCACTGCAATCAAAAGTTTGCAATATGATTTTATTAGATGTTAGTAGCTGATATACATAGGAGTCTCTCTGCTGAATTTGTTTTTCTCACACACTATCCAAACAAAGTTTTAGTTTCAAAGAGGGAAAAACTCTGAGCCTTCTGTTTTACCAGCAAGAAGCTTACACAAGAATGCCTTTGACCATCTGGCTTGATTGTATCCATTTTAAAGAAGGAATTCTGTCTTTATGTATGTTTGCAGAGCAGTTGGGACAATGAAGACTCAGCTTGAGAGGTGCCTCTGGACCCTATTGTGATAGAAATATTCATTGAAAACAATATTGAAGCTTACTGTGAAGAAAAGGGGTGATACAGCAGCTCACGTTTATTCAGTTGTAACTCAGTTTCAGAAGAAAAATCCAACACAAAACTGCTACACTACCTTACAGTGACATTCCTTTGCAATCTCTTTCTCCTTTAGGAGCTTGGAATTTCTTTCTTGGTAATAGGTTTTTCTTTTATATGTCTTTTTTTACCATTATCTGTGAAAGAGTTGATACTGTTCCCTCTAAAGTCTCTATACACATTTTGTTTCTGTGTGATATATCACTTCAGGTTTTTTCAGTAACAATTTCCCTTTGGATGCAAAGCTTCAACTAAGTCTTCCATGTCTCACTAACCTGGGAACTTGAAACCCACAGATTTTATAGCCCAGATTTGACCCATCTAATACATGACAATGCATAGCTTTGATTGAGGATTCTCCCAGTACAATTCTCCAAAGAAATTCTCTAAAGTAATTCACAGCTACAAATAGTTTCCCTGTACAAAATCTTTGCATAAAAATATATTCCATGTACACATATTAAATACAATGAGAAGAATGCAAAAAATGAAACAGATCTGCTAATGTTACTAGGCAATGCTGGATAACCTCTGATTTCCATTGTTAAATAACTTTTCCAAACCTTAAAGTTACTTTCAAATCTATGAGAAAAATAGATTTCAAGTGGAAAAATACCAACAGCCGTTATCTAGATAAAATATTATCAGAAAAATTTTTGCAAGTCAATGAAGCTTGTGTGTATATACACGCATACGCTTCATTTTTGGCATACATGCTTCACAAGGAAAAATACTTTCAGAGTATGAGAAGTGGGAAAGAAGTCATGAACTTTGATTCAGTCACTCTTGATTAACTTTATTAAGCTGAAATTTTGGTTCTAAGCCTGAGACAGGTGTCTAGAGTCCATCTAAAGTTATTTGAGGAAGATAGGTGTATTGAGTCTGACTGGGATGGAGTTAACTTTCCCCATAGCAATCCTCATAGAAAGGTATTGATAACACACGAATGTTTTGGCTACTGCTGAGCAGTGCTCGCACAGCATCAAGGCTGTCTCTCGGCCTCCCCCACCCCACCCCAAGGCTAGTAGATTGGGGGTGGGCCAGGGGTTGGGAGGGGACATAGCTAGGACAACTGGCCCAAACTGACCAAACAGATATTCCATACCATATGGCGTCATCCTTGGCAATAAATCTAAGACCAAGGAGACAAGGGGGCAGGAAGGAGCCTTCGTTATCGAGATGCTTGTCTTCCAAAGCAACCACTACATGTACTGGGGCCCTCCCTCCCAGGAAGTGTTTGGACATCACCTGCTGACAGGAAGTAGAGAATAAATCTTTTTGCTTTGCCTTTCTTCCATGTGCAACCTTTACTTTTCTTTATTAAACTGCCTTTATCTTGATAAAAAAACTCACTGCCCGTGAGTTTTTAATCTTAAATTCTTTCCCTGTCCCTCTAAGGAAGGAGAGTGAGAAGGTGGCTTGATGGACACTTGGCACTCAGCCAAGGTCAACCCACCACAATAGATATCCCAAGAGAATGATTCGTACTTGTCTTGGAGGATGCTCTTGAGATGCAACACCAAATTTTAGCCAGATAGAACGAGTGGGAGGTATCCCTCCCTATTTACCTCATTTTGATGGTTACAAATTGAATAAGTGATTACAGTACTCAATGGGTAACATTCTGGAAAGGACATACTGACATAGGTGCTTTAGTTTAATTCCTTAAAATGAGCAGTTGACTCGTTGCCATTGAAATCAACAGGAACAACACACCAAACACATCTGAATTCCTAGAACCAGTCAGTCTCATGGATCTGCTGAAAATCAGCTGGATGCACAACATTGGAAAAGTTTGCATTTCTCCAATGAGTTCTAAAAACATGTTAAACAATGATTTATATTTGCACATAAATGAATTTTAAAATCTGAAATTGAAGATGGCAACAACAGAAAATGTTATTTCCTTATCTCTCCACTATTTCAAAAGGCTAAAGACATGATTCAGAGTTCTCTAAAAGGAAATGTAGGCCTAACTAAAGAGTTACTGTACACAGGCTAGATATAATGAAGGCCTGCTGTTTGTCTGGGTCTCTGTGGTATTGCTCATCATTTAAGCTATGCATAATAAAAACTAACCTGTGACCTTGCATAAATATTGAGTTTTACACATAGAGCCACTTGTGTAGTTCACATCTTTACGATAAGAGGACTGTAGTTAGGGGAGTCGTAACCATGACCAAGAAATCAAATGCATTCTGTTTAAAACTTGAATGACGTCAATAATATTCAGTGTCTAAAAGATAACTTGCAAGACTGACATGCATGTTTATAAAAGCTGCTTGATTTCTACAGCACTGACCACTCTGATCTCTCCTGAGTTTAGGGGAATCATTAATACTTAGGGGTTTTTTTGGGTGGTACACGGTAAGAGGAATGTAAGCAAAAAAAATTTTGGCTAAACATCTAGGAAAAAAAAGGCTCTCACAGGGAGGTCCATCCATATGCAAAGTAACATTCCTTTCAACTGCTATGATGGATGACCTTCACTTGGTGAATTTTAAGAAAGCTATCTGAAGAGCTCAGTAATGAGAGGCAATCTTGCTCTGGAAAAGAAGTTTGCAAGAGAAAATGAAAAGACTTTTTCGGCTCTGCCTATTCCGTGCTTCCCTAAAGAAAAAGGTCTATGGTAGGACCTGCTGAATCTTGTTGCGTAAAATATTGATCATCCTGAATTTCATTTCAGCTGGAAAAGAACCACAGGAGCCTTGCCTTGTCTCTATCCTTCACTCAGAAACTTGGAAAGAGGCCACCACGCTTCAGTGTCATAGGACCTCACAGACAGAGCACAGCACAGGAGAGTCGCACCTACCATTCAATGCATTACTAAGAAATCTATTTTGAATTAGAAAATCTTTGTGGTGAGGCACATACAAAATAGCCTCTCCCATTTCAGGGAAGGAAGTTGTTTCTGTAGGACTGATAAAGGCTTCATTTTTAAGAGCAAAGAAAAGCAGGAACTGTGACTTATTAGTCAATGTAAAATAGAGAGAGCACAAGTATCCAGGGACTAAGAGTAGGGTTGATTTTATCAGGGAAGAAAGCTCAAGCTCATGGGTGTGTGAAGAGCTTTGAATCTGCCTGGCACAGGGAAGCAGGAAAAAGGCAAAATAATTTATTTAGAGCAAAGTTCTTCTTAGTCCTTCTAGGATGAGAAAATGTATTTCCTCCAAAGTGTAAGGTTCTGACCTTAGTTCAAGTTTTGAGATGATTTTTATCTCTTCAGTTCTCTGGTTTTGAGATATTTTTATTCTTAAATTGCCTCTGTCCTCTGATTTTAAGGCTGCTATCCAATTTTGATCTCACCTTGATGAAAGACTAGTTCCTGTCCCTCCTGCTGCCGTCATGAATCACTTTCATGAATTATGTAGCTATGTGAAAAAGTACTAAAATATGTGCAATAGCAAAAATATTATTATTATTTAAATGATGTATTTTTCACTTCTATAATTTTCAGCCCTGAATCATACAGTGCATATATCACCTTCAGGGAAGCTGTGCCCATGTCTGAGAAACAGAGTGAGATTAAAATTAATGTAGCCTTTTAGTAATGTAGAGATATACAGGAATGTAGGAGGGTAAGGAGGCATTTAGGTCAACAAATGGACTCTCTTGCTTGTACAGACAACACATCTTACTATCTCAATCCCATAATAGAATTTCCACAGTTTCTCTTCAGTAATTTTTCTTACTTTCCTGATTTTCAATTCAAGTACTTTCCCTTTTCTTTTTTACTTCCTTCCAACCACTTTCCTAACAGAAATTGAAACCACTTGCGTTTATAGGCTGAAATCCTTGTATTGAACATACATATTATTATGAGAACTAATCCCAGGAAACAGCATTCAACAACTTTATTTAATGGAGAATACTGGATGTCCTATCTCAACTGCCTCCGTGCCTCAGCCAGACAGATAAATCACCAGGACAATCTCCTACAGAACTTACGTCAGTGCAAGGAGATCTGAGAGAAGCATGGTAGATTTTCCCTGCTCTCAAAGATTACCACAAAAAAAAAAAAAATCAGGAAATATTTTGGCCACATTTGTAGATTAGGGAAAATGCGAATGAACTACAGTGTGTTATTAGCACAGAAAACTGTTGATCAACCAAATGCAATAGCAACCACATGCGTAGATTTGTCTGATGAACGTTTCATGGCCAACAAAAACTCATCAGTAGCCACTGCATTTGTGCATTTTGGAAAGATAAAATACAAGTTCTGATTACCTCTAATTGATCAGACTTCTCATTTTCATCATAGCCAAACGGGTGAGGCAGCTCTCCTAGCGGTATGTCATAGAACTCAGAATCATAAATTACAGTATCAATGATTGGTGCGGCTCCAACAGACTCGAAGATAAAAAATCCCAGAAAAATATTTACAAAGGTCTGCATTCTGCTTTCTTTTCTGAAAGAGAAGAAAATGGGCAAAATGTAGGTAATCTGGTATTGCTAGGAATCTATGAAAATTTAGTCTCACAAGTACAGTACCTATATGTATGCAACAATATTTCTGATGGATAACTAGTATTTATTCATAATGACTCAGTGCTTTATTCTGTTTTGCTTCATGAAGAATCCCTGGATCTGAGAATTTCTGAAGACTACTTTGGCCGTATTAACATTTAGATAATTTAGGAAAGACCTATTGAGTTTTATTTGTATAAAAATAAACTGACCTTAATGAGAAAGTTCCTGAAAAGGTGAAATATTCAACTTCTTCCCCTCTCATCTAACTTCACCTATTTCCACTGCACCATTAGAGAAGAACTTTGAGAAACTAGCCACAAGCTAAACTACTATATTATTTGTGTCTATCACAATAAATATTCTTTTGAAATGTACAACAATGTAATTTTTTCTTTCTCCTCCACTATAAAAAAAAAAGATTAGAAAACATTAGGACTTTCTCTTTTGTTGTCTCAGGATGTGCATAATCAAAACACTTTTCACCCAGTAGTAGTTTTGACAAATTATAATTTTAATGGGTTGAATCATTTGACGTATTTGGACCACCACTTCTGAAAGGTCTGGAGAATAAAATACGTAGTAGCTTGTGTCCTCCATAGCACTGTGACAGTACTCTGCATTCCTTCATTATTCCATCAGCACCACTTCTAAAGTAGTGGGAAATGATCGCATAGTACAGTCAGCTGTTCTCCTTGGGGAATAGAATTGTAAAATCCAATTATCACCCATTTAAAAGTTCCATATTTTAGTAAAATAATAGAAAATTCATGCTAGGCTTGAATATTAGTGTTTATGCATTCCCTGTTCCTTGTAAGTGTTGTATTCACGTTTATCATATAACATGCTTGACACAAGGTTCTGTACAGCATTCTTGACTTACACCTTGATTTAGCTACAGCTCCCACTAATTTAACTGAAAGTACAGTGATAATAAGCAATATATAAGTAATAAATTGTACTCCTGATGTGATGCCATAATGCACACACTTAAATATTTCGTTTTTAAACTGTAGCTACTTAATATAGATTAAGCATAAGAAATACATGAGACATTTTTTTGGATGTGTGCACTGAGCAACAAGACGAATTTTAGCTTCATGAAAAGAGGTCTTTATGAAGCTAGTTTAGGCAAGAGGATATGAAATTCCTCTGGGGATGGTCAGCAACACAAGGCACTCATTTTTCCCTCATTTGCTTTATTCAAAAAGACTTTTCAGCTGCTGCTGGGAGAAGCTTGAGTCGCTTGGGCTTGTCTTTGAGAAGACTTAGTTGAACTGCACCTTTCAATGTTTGCTTCCAATATTACTAAAGGTTTTCTGCTTCGTTACGAAAAAAATAAATAAAATAAAATAAAATAAAATAAAATAAAATAAAATAAAATAAATTTAACCAATCTCTGAAATAAACTAAAGTATACTGAGCTTGTTTTTTTTCTCTGTCTTATATTTTCTGCAGCCTATTTTTAACAGGACTGATTTTGGTCTTGCTTGTCTTTTGCATGTCATTTATCCTAAATGATTCAGCTATGAAGTATGTTATCTATTAACCCAAAATGTAAAACTAACATATCTGATGTAATTTTTCCTCTGAATAAACAACTCCTAAATAAAAAATTACTCATTATTCAAAATAGCTTTCATTTCACATTGCCTAGAAATAAAAGGGGTTTTAAAGGATATAGGGCTTAATAAGTATTTTGTATAGATATAGATAGACAAAACCAACAAATATAATGATAATCTCTGTGAAAAAAAAAAATTCACCTATGACTGTAGTATCTGCACTAAGTTGCAGAGTTTGCGTGTCTCTGTACTCCCCTTATGTGTAACATATTGGAACACAGTGTAATGATATTGGCATCTGCAGCAGTTCTAAGATCAAATATTTTGATGAAGATTATGTAGTCCTCTCACAGGAAGAAACTAAGACATATCCAGGAAAAAATAAATAGTCTCCTCAGCCTGAAGCCTTTGAATTAGTATTATGCATGATAAAATAAAACAAATATTATAAAAATATTTCCAGAATTAAAAATCCAATTAACTGTTCTAAGAGAGAAGTACCAAAACTTACCTCTAGCTTCCAATCTTTCAAATGAGATGGAATTACTCAGAATGCAGAGCCAGTGGTATTAGACCCTGACCAATGGCAGTGGCATTCTGGGGCTGTGGGAGGTGGTACAGCTTCTGCCCTCAACTGAAGACCTCAGCCCAGGGAGTTTCTCAGACTTCAAACACCTTTATATTTGATATGCTGAATTGAATTTTAGCAAGGTCAAACAAAGGCTGATTGTAAACCAATGGCATTTATTTCACATCACAGCTTTTTACCCCTTCCCCTTGAATTTCTTACTGCTCCTACCAAGATACCTGTAACATTTCCCAATTACATTCTGGAAACAATCTTTCGGGTGTCCTGATAATTTAGAAATGCAAAGTTTTCAACATCTAAAATAACACTTAAGCAAAATGGATTATATATTCTTCACTCTGAGGGTGGTGAGGCACCGGAACAGGTTGCCCAGAGAAGTTGTGGATGCCCCATCCCAGGAAGTGTTGAAGGCCAGGTTGGATGAGGCTTTGAGCAACCTGGTGTAGCGGAGGGTGTCCCTGCCCATGGCAGGGGAGTTGGAACTAGATGATCTTTGAGATCCCTTCCAACCCTAACCATTCTATGATTCTATGGTTCTATGATTCTATATATGAATATTTTTCCTATATGTATGTTATGGTTTGAAGTGGGGGGGGGGAGGTCCGGGTGGCAGAAGCTGCCCATCAGACCGGACTCCCGTCCCCCTCGGGGCTTGAGCCAATCGGCGCCTCTGCGAATTGCCCTATTTACGTCGGACAAAGGAACCGGAAAGGTGTGTGCAGGTGCCCAGGAGCAAGGAGACGGGAGGGGAGCACGGCCCCCGCTCCCGGCTCCCGGCCGGGCCGGCGGCCTGGGCCGGGCCGGGCCCGCTCCGTCGAGGATGGCGGCGGCGGAGCCGCTTGGGGAACTCGGGGAGAGCCCCGCTGCCGGGGCGCCCACCGGGCCGAGTTCACCCAGACAGGACTGAAATCTAAGAGAAACGGCCACACACATAAGAGGTCAGTGAAGATGGAACGGAACAACGTGTGCCGCGGCTGAGTCCCCTTGCCAGCAGCAGCCCCTTTTTCAAACAAGTCCTCGGTGGAGCAAGCAGAGACCCACTCGCAACCAGTGGATGACCCACGTCGGGAAGAGATGCCTGAGCCTGAGACTATTGTGAATCATGGGCACAGGTAGAGACACATTTACGCATTTTACGCATTTTACGCATTCAGAGTCTGTACGGAGACGCATTTAAGGTCGACATGACGACCCACGCCGGAGCACATTTAAAGTTTGTTGATGACCCACGCCAGAGCGAGTGGCTACAGCTCCTTAAAAGCCCAGGACTGGTAAAGCCCGCACTTGGGGCAAATCCGATGGGGTAAGGATTTGCCCCCCAGCGGGCAGGATTCACGCTTTCGCCGTGAGTAGGGGATCCACTGGAGCAAGGGACAATGGTGTAAGGACTCCTTTTCCTTTAAGAGAAGCGGCAGTAACAACTTGGAATGAACTGACCTGCACTCCCCCATTCCCTGCCCCCCTGCGCCGCTGGGGGGAGGAGGTAGAGCTGGGAAGAAGAGGCAAAGGTGGGGGGGGAGTGGTGTTGTTTTTAAGACCTGGCCTTGTTTTCTCGTTATTCTCTTAAGTAATCGTTTTTGTGTGCTTTTCTCTTTCTAGGTAGCTGTTAATAAATAGTTTTGCATTAAGAAAAAAAGCCTCTTTTGCCCGGGACCGTGGTTGGTGGGTGCTCCTCTGTTCCTGTCTCGATCCTCAGCTCTTTTATTACATTTTTCTCTCCTCTCCATTTTACTGGACTAGGAGAGCTGCGTGGGTTTGGATGCCGGACTCAGCCTAACCCACGACAACGTAACATTTCTATTTTGGAGCTCATTGATGTGATCTAATCAATTATATGTATCTAATCGATTTGCATTTGCTGTACGTAATATCTGGTATGTATTTAGAGGTACTTTTTTTCCCTTTACTTTTCTGTAAGTACTTATGAGGCAATATTCATAGGATCTACTCTTTCCAGTACGTTTTCCCTCTGAAGGTGAAATATTAATTCCTTACAAGATATGAACTGTGATAATATGCTGCAAATGAAAGGCATACACAATAGCATCATGCACGTTATTACACCAGAAATAGATTTTACAAAGTTTGAAGAAGAAAAGCTATCTCTTTTCCTTATTGATGGTATTTTCTTTATCATAGAATCATAGAATGATTTGAGTTAAAAGAGACCTTAAAGATCATCTAGTTCCAAACCCCCTGCCACGAGCATGGATACCTTCAACTAGATCAGGTTGCTCAGAGCCTCATCCAACCTGGCCTTGAACACTTACAGGGATGGGGCATCCACAGCTCCTCTGGGCAACTTGTTCCAGTGCCTCACTATCCTCAGAGTGAAGAATTTCTTCCTTAGATCTAATCGAAATCTACCCTCTTTCAGTTTAAGGCCATTATCCCTAATCCTATCACTACACACCCTTGTAAAAAGTCCCTCTCCAGCTTTCCTGTAGGCCCCCTTTAAGTACTGGAAGGCTGCAATAAGATCACCCCGGAGCCTTCTCTTCACCAGGCTGAACAGCTCCAACTCTCTCAGCCTGTCTTCATAGCAGAGGTGCTCCAGCCCTCGGATCACCTTCGTGGCCATCCTCTGGACTCGCTCCAGTAGCTCCATGTCCTTCTTGTGTTGGGGACTCCAGAGCTGAATGCAGTATTCCAGGTGGGGTCTCATGAGAACATAGTAGAGGGGCAGAGTCACCTCCCTCGACCTGCTGGCCACGCTTCTTTTGATACAGCCCAGGATACGGTTGCCTTTCTGGGCTGCAAGTGAATATTGCCGAGTCATGTTGAGCTTCTCATCAATCAGCACTCCAAGTCCTTCTTCACGGGGCTGCTCTCAATCCGTTCTCTGCCCAGCCTGTATTTGTGCTTGGGAGTGCCTCAACCCACGTGCAGGACCTTGCTCTTGGCCTTGTTGAGCTTATGAGGTTCACACAGGCCCACCCCTCAAGCCTGTCAAGCTCATTCTGGATGACATCTCTTCCCTCCAGCATGTCGACCACGCCACACAGCTTGGTGTCATCAGCACACTTGCTGAGGGTGCACTCAATCTCACTGTCTTATGTCGCCAACAAAGATGTTAAACAGCACTGGACCCAACACGGACCCCTGAGGAGTGGTACTTGCCACCGGCCTCCATTGACATCAAACTGTTGACCACAACTCTTTGAGTGCAACCATCCAGCCAATTCCTTATCCACCGAGTGGTTCATCTGTCTAATTTAGACAAGGATGTTGTGTGGGATAGTGTCAAATGCTTTGGATAAGTCCAGGCAGATGATGTCAGTTGCTCTTCCCTTATCCACCAAAGCTGTAACACCATTGTAGAAGCCCACTGAATTTGTCAGGCATGATTTGCCCTTAGTGAAGCTGTGTTGGCTGTGACCAATCACATCGCATCTCACAGAGATGAGACTGACTGGCCTGTAGTTCCTAGGGCCTTCTTTTTTTCCCCTTTTTAAGGATAGGGGCTATGTTTCCCCTTTTCCAGTTGGTGAGAACTTCACTGGACTGCCACAACTTCTCAAATATGATGGGTAGTGGCTTAGCAACTTCATCTGCCAGTTCCTTCAGGACTCACGGATGCATCTCTTCAGGTCTCATGAACTTATGCATCTTCAGGTTCTTCAGATGGTCTTGAACCTCATCCTCTCCTACAGCGAGTGGTTCTTCATTCTCCCAGTCCCTGCCTTTGCTTTCCATCACTTGGGCAGTGCGGCAAGAGCACCTGCCAGTGAAGGCTGAGGCAAAGAAGTCATTGAGAACCTCAGCCTTCTCCATATCCTGGGTGACCAGCTCTCCCATTTTTCTTGTTCCCTTTGATGTCCCTGGCCAGATTTAATTGTATCAGGGCTTTATCTTTCCTGAACTGATCCCTGGTTGCTCAGACAATGTCTCTATATTCCTCCCAGGCTACCTGTCCTTGCTTCCACCTTCTGTAGGCTTCTTTTTTGTGTTTGAGTTTGTCCAGGAGCTTCTTGTTCATCCACACAAGCCTCCTGGCATTTCTGCACAGATTTCTCTTTGTTGGGATGCATTGCTCCTGAGCTTGGAGGAGATGATCTTTGAATATCAACCAGCGTTCTTGGGCCCATCTTCCCTCCAGGGCTTTATTCCCTGGTACTCTACCAAGCATATCCCTGAAGAGGCTGAAATCTGCTCTCCTGTAGACCAGGGCACCGAGCTTGCTGTGCATCCTCCTTGCTGCCCTAAGGATCTTGAACTCCACCATTTCATGGTCACTGCAGCCAAGGCTGTGCTTGAGGTTATTTTAAGTTCCTATTTAATTATGTGCTTACTTTTATATTACTGGTATTTTGTACAACATATAACCATTCCTCTGGACTTTTTCATCATCCCTCCAACTCTTCAATGAAATATGTCTCCTAATGCTGTCAATGTCCTATATTAACAGGTAGGAAAAGGCAGAACCCATTCCTTAGCTATGGAGGAAAATAAGATTCTTGTGGAAGATTCCAATGTGCTAAGAAATTCCCTTTGCTTTATGTAATTTTGACACAAAAGAAATTCCAATAAAGCAATGCTAGAAGGTCAAAATTTTATGAGGCACTGAAAGCATCCTAATAATTTAAAGCCAGCTCTCAATAATTTGAAAGTCCAGCATCAAGCTTCTAGTGCTAGCCTAGCGAATCCAAGACATTTGAAAGGGTTTGGCAGACAGATAGGACAAAGGGTAGAAGAGCAACAGCTCTGTTAACAGATAGTAGTGAGTAGGACGTTTTAGGACGTATCAACAGGCAATAGGTATCATTTACTGTTTTCGTAATTGAAGCAAGTCTGCAGTGCCTTGCAATACTGTGATTGTTCCTGGATGACAGACTTCTTTCTAAGGAAGGTTCAGGATTATTTACTTCTATGAAAACAGAGGTCTTGAATCATTAAATCAGATATTTTTAATCTCCTTATTCACAGTCCCTTCCCACTGTAAAAGCTGCTTCTTCCATGAAGAATCAGGGCAATAAGTAGAGTGGGAGCACCACACTACTGTGTCCTGTTGCTATTCTTTTTCTTCAGGTCAGTAGCTTTGGCCTCAATTTATTCCTTAAGTTAGTGATCTAGTTGCTTTCACTGCCTAGATATGCTCCTTCTTGGCAAAAAAAGAGCAAATAGCTGTCTCTCCTGCAGCAAAAAGCATTGTTTCACCTTCTTACTGGTACTGGTAAATTTTATGCTGCTCCGCGTGCTGAAGTAATTAACATTATTTGATTTTTAAGTATTTTATTTGCTGCTGTGCTTGGTCTTTTAAGATTTACTCTACTAAATCCTTGCTCCCAATATGTCTTCTTCATTTACAAAACATACTCTTTCTAGGCAGGTTCAATGTTCATTGATTTCCCTTGTACAAAAGACCACAACCTTGTATTTTTATTGAAGGAAGATTCTTATCTACAACAAATTCTTCATATCTATAGTAATGTTTTTTTCTACATTCTTCTACAACTAAGTTGATTTAGATATACGGTGACCTAGGGCCTGAAACTTTTGTGTCTTTTGGTCTGTAGGTTTGGATTTTTTTTGTTTTATTAAGATCAATGAAGTTCAAACCACTTTGACTCTGAATCTTAACCTAATCTTGATTTTAGTGACTTACTGTATTCCTGTCAGACTACAATATGCTTTGCTGGTCTTTTTTTCCAGAAACAGTAAGCAAGTAAAATTAATCGAAGGCAACTGTTAACTTTACAAATGTTAAAACTCCTTCTATTTTTTTTTTGTTAGAGCTATGGAAACTTATCTGAAAAATGATATATTTTATATAAAGCATTTTACAAACTTATGAACATAATGTTTCATATGGAACACAAATTTTGCCGATAAGGGTCAAACAAACAAAATATTTCTGTTTGTCTCAATTTATGCTTTAGGGAACCAGAACTTTGAGATTGAGTGGTGTATCTGTAGAGCATATGCCTTAGTTGATGCTGGAATTAATGTTGGCATTTTGTTCCGGCTCGGATGCTAGAAGTGCTGATGCTAGGAACCCTAGACTAGCTAGAAACCCAAGAGACCTAACATTTAAGCGGTTTGAGAATATTGTGCTGTTAAAAAGAAAGAGTACTTATAGCCCTTGTGGTGCTGCTGAGCAGAAAGACAAGCATTTAAAAAAGCTCACAGAAAATCTGTGCTTGAGCTAGGAGCTGATTCAGATCACTGCCTTGTGCTTTCTGAATCCTGTTATCACAGAAGATAATGAAATTCCTGAGTCTGACTAAAGGATGTTTGGGAGTGAGCTTTTTATGTCCTCTAATTAGTCCCTTCACTGACACTTGGGTTTTTTCCAGATCCTCTGGCCTTGTGTAAAGTTATTGTCTTGCAAACTTCCTCAGTTGTCTCTAAATCTTACTGTCTGACTTACTAACTTGGGCTTGATTAAAAGCTCGCTAAAGTTAATGGAGAGTTCCTTTGCATTCAGTGGTTTTTGGAGCATGACTTCAGTTTGAAGCATATCCAGCTGTGGTCATTGCCTAACACATTCCTAGCTAGGCTGCATTCCCATTGTATAATTGTTGGCAGTGCTAAATGAATTAATTTATTCCCTTGGTTTTTTTTGAGAGGGCTTTGTTTCCATTTCAGTTCTCTCAGTTCTTGGAGATGCAATGACTCCTAACTGTGTTCTTGAACTCAGTGCCAAAGCCTCAGGGTCGTCCTATTGTTATTCCAAAATCTTGATTATAAAGCACTGGGACTTTGATTCAGACTGTCAACATCCACTTGATATAAATATGATTTTTTCTTTGCTTTGTTTTCTTTTGAGCCTCACAGATTCATCCCCAGGAACTTGTGATAAGAAAAAAATGTGTGGGGAAAACATTAGCTTTGCCATAAAATGAAAAATCCTATCTGAAGCTCAAAAGAGTTGTGTATGGTACCAAATTTCCCTCTTGATCTGCCAGCCTGAACAGAAGTACAGATCTTTAGTCTGCTATGTCCATTCTGTAAAGTTCTAGTGCTGATTTTTAACAAGAAGAGCAAGATAATATCCAGCTTTGGAAGGGATGACAAGGGAGTCCCCAAATGGGTCATTCATGTAATTGTTTCTACTTTGAACCTGGCTAAAAGATACTCTCAATCTGAAACTACAGAGTAAGAGCAATAAGTGAAAACGTTGATGTGTTTTTATACAAAACAATAGTAACAAAATGAAAGATCACCTTCTCCTGGGCTAGGGACCAGACTATTCAAGGAAGTGGAAATACATGAGTGTTCCAGTCCTGGTGACAGGAAGTTCAGCTGCTTGGGCTACACAGTCTCTTAAATAGACTCATTGTGTTTTCTCCAACTCTTTTCCACATTCTGTGACCAGAACAGCATCTGTCAGAAGAACAAAATGGGGTCACTTGCATTATGTGATGGGGACAATTGTGTTTTGGTCATATATAGAAGGTCTGTAAGTATTCATTTCTCAAGATATGTTATGTGCCAGCACCAAACTGCAAGTAATATTAACATGTGAATGTTAGTATTAGCTTGTTAAAATTAATGTTAGTATGAGGAAGCAAACGTGGGACACTTAATAAAGAAGACAGGAAAAAATAGTCAGATTGAATTGGTATGAAGCACTGGGTGTAAGCCAAAGACTATAAGATAGGCTCACAAAAGCAGGTGCAAGAGCCATCTACTCTGAATAAAGTTGTTATGAGAACGTCACCTCAGTGACATTGGTTTTAAACTTTAAAATTTATATTTTTGACAGATTCCTTATATATTCAAACCTATGCAAGGATCATTTCTAGAAAAAGCAAATTTGTATTGTTTCCCTAAAAGCCCTGTTTAATATGTAGTTTATTTTTCATATACTGTGACGGTGTGTTCCCCCCATTTTCCCTCCACCTCCAACTCTGGTCATGGCTACTGGTGGCGTTGTGATGGCTGTGTCTGGCTTGTGCTGGACTTTGAGGATGAATGGCAACATGGTATCCAAGGGCTGTCTGGAACAGTGATCCAGACATCTTGATGATAGCAGATATGACTGTAAATTAATCATCTTACTCTTCATAGTTGAAGTAATAAAATGTTATACATTGGGTTCACTTTGGTTACTGATTTATATATACTATTTAATTTTTGAATATTTTCTCCTTCATAAATGACTATAAACTATAAAGGTCAGATTTCAGATTATTTGGTGGCACACATGAGCTCTTTATTAATAAAATGTTCACAACAAATGCTTGTTTTCCTTGACTTCACTATGGAGAAGAGACCACAAGGTAGATGTAACTCCTTCTACAGACATTCTAAACTATTTGGGAAGACACCTATAGTTGTGAATTTGTAAACATTTTATTTTAGAGTTTAAAATATGATTTTTCAACCAATACTCTCTAACCTTCATATATGTACCTCAATCTAATCCAATTGGATAGTTTAAAGTTTTCTAAATAAAAGTATTATTTAGCACTCTGAACTATGTCCACTGAATGTTCATGAAGAACTTTACTAAGGTGCATAGCAAAGAGTTTTCCCTTTTTGCACCTGGATCTGTCTTGTTTGACATCCTACTTCACTCAGGCTTTTAATGCTAGAATCCTCCAACATTTTCATGAATATTATATACTGTAACAGAGTCTGCTTCTTGTCCAAACAAAGGTTTTTCTGAGCTTTTTCTTGGTGTGTGATGTTAGTACTTGCTGAATCATTATTTATGATTTATTTTCTAATTTTAAATACACAGTCAGAATTATATTAAACAAAGAGAAACCACAATGTGAAATCCTGCAATCATTGTAGTGGGCTACAATCAATTTCAAGGCTAAAATTCAGGCCAGTATTTTAGAGTGTTTCCTTCTGAGATACTGAATACCCCAACTCTTCTTTCTGTTTGTTTGTTCTAAAGGCATAGTGAAAGGATGGAGAGGTAGGAAGCTGCTTTGATACATCCCTTGCCTGTCTCGATATCGCTTGCATTTCATGAATTGCTGGATTGTGGAAGCTCGTTCACCCTAGGAAATTGGGAGAAGGAGTGCATCATATGAACCTCTCTGGGACTAGGGAACAAAGGCTGGAGAACAGAAAAACAAATGTCTCAGAGAGAAAGAGAAAGGAAGGAAATCATGTGTCTGCAGAAGGGATTAGCATTTCCATTTTGCTCATCAAAGTTAAACAAAGTACAAAAGAAGGATTTAGAGTGCTCCAACTGTTCCATCCCTTGTGCAAATCACCATAAACAGGAGGAGAAAGCGAGTTAAACAGAAAATATGAGATAGGTAAAATTGTTTTTACTAGTAAAGTCTTGTTTAGGTTTAATTAATTCTGCAAAAACAGAGAATGGAAGGAAGAAAAAAAGCTTTTTAATGAGTCACTGAAATAACTAAAAACCCATCACATATGGATCAACTAAAGTGTCTTATTTCTCACCTCAGTTTGCCTGATTTTCAGTTCTCAATGGCAAATTCCCTTTCAATTCACATACCCTTAGAAGCTGTTATTCTTTCCCTTTAAAGTTACTTTTATTGTCACCTTTTACTTCCATGGTTGATTTAGGCTGATTAAAGTGTCAGATCTCGTAATATAAGACTTTTCTGCTGTCATTCAAATACTAATTGTCACTTTCTTGTACTACCTTTTTTTTTGATCTTCCCGAAAAAAATATAACCAAAAAAAAAAAGAAAAAAAAAAAAAACACAACCCCACGCCTATTTAAAATGTTAGATGCATGCTGGATTTGGTTAATATATATCACTAACAGTAAAATCTCAGAATATTTTCATGCAGTCTGGTTTACTATATAACTATATAACTATATAACTATATAACTATATAACTATATAACTATGTAACTATATAACTATTATACTTTTCTAAACGAGCACTCAGAATATTGTTTTCTTGGATAGATAAAGTGCATATCTATTTAGACTCTGATTCATCATTTCATTCAGTATATCTGAAATATCTTAGTTAAGAATAAAGCATTAACTTTAACAGGGACCATGTACATTTACAGTAAAACCAAATAACAAATTCATAGTTACAACAGAAATGGATGTCCCTCACTTTTCTTTTGGAAAGGATGATTTAGAACCTGCAATATCTGCTTCTGAAATTATTAAACTTTCTTGCAAACTATTAGTATGATCCAAAAGCTATTACTTTTAATCATCTTTAGCCAGATTTGCTGTCATGACTTTCCTGTAAAATTCAAAGATCCTCCTTAAATACATTTCCAATTTTATCTCTATAACATTTGTTTGTATCAGCAGCCCATAAGTTAAATCAATCACAGTGTGCTGTTTGCTCTTTTTGTATGTCATAAATTTTCAAGCAGATGAAAAGCTTGTCAGATTATTACTATATATTATGTATGAATAAGCCATATGGTTAGCTTAGAAAAGCACTTGGAAAATCAGACCTCTGATTATTCAAACTATGATAAAACAAGCCTGAAATAACTTTCATATTTATATTCCTTGCACTTCTTTTTATTTGATTCAAAAGTCTTAAGAATGTATATTTTTCTCAAGATAATTAGTAATTTCGGTTTGGACACAACTGACAGGTAACACTGAAATATAATCTAAATTGAGGTTAGTACGTAAGATAATATTTTTCCTTGTTCTGTGTAAACGTGCAGAAGAGAGATGGAGAGCTGTATTTTCTGAAGATTTGCCAAAGAAATCGTAATGGGTCAGATTTTTTCTACCTTGTTACTAATCCTTTCACACTTTTGAAATTAATTGGGTACAAACAAATGTGCATTTTGTGCTTCATTGGTCCATCAGTTATGTGTGTACAATACAGATATATGCACGTTATACTGTAGCTCGTTAATGAACGCAGTCACGGGAATTCCCACTGGGGCCAAAGACAGTAGTCAGAGGTTCAGACTCACATACTTGGGTTATATTCCACTCACATTCTTCTAAAACCAAATTTACAGTTTGCTGTTTAAGAGGTATAATTTGCATCAGTTTTGAGAAGGAGTTGGGAAAGAAATCTCTCTTCTTTCTTTAGTCATAGTTAAACATAAGATAGCACTGCTGAGTGTGCATGCATGTGGTGTCACAGAACGGTTTTTATTAACATCCAGAGCTATTGTCTGCTGTTCCAGCCCAGCCTGTGGACTGGTGGTGTTAGACCCTTTCAGGAAAATGCAGTTCCTGGCCCCAGAGAGGGAAAACTTCAGAGTGTTTTTGCTTAGCTAAACAAGTACAGTTCAGAGCTGGGTTATCACATTTATCGCTAGAAGATGTATGATGTTTTGCTTGGGATGGAAAAATAAACCAGAAACAAGGCTCAATAAGACAGGGATTTGGAATTCACTACAGCACAGGCTTTGTATTGTATATTGTGTGTTGACATACCCATTTATTCAAAAGAATTGGTGAGGATTATTATGCTATACTTATTTTATGGATAGAGACTGTAAAAGATTTTATGTAGCATAGTGAGAGTCAATGTCCTCAATATCCTGAGTAAATCTGATATTGAGGTCATGAATTAAAGTTGTTTTTCTTGTCACCGTAAATTTTACCCAGTTTCCTATGATATGAATATGGAATAGTATGTGTGTTCTTAGGTTTACGTTTTATATTTACATATATTGCAGCGGTTTATACTCTCTACATACACTTCCAAAATGTTCAAAAAATCCTTGTAAAGAGGATAGCACTATTGTTTGAATTTGAATGCTTTCATGTTATCTTACAGTTGTAACCAAAAAAAATGATTTCTGTTTCCATTGAATATTTTACAAAATGCATTAATGTTATTTACTTGTGTTATCTTAAATTTTGCAATGTCAGTACAACTCAGTAGCAAGTCATTCTCACCCACAGTGATCCAAAGAAGTTATAATTACTCCAGTCTGCAAAACATAATCTAGGAATTATTAGTGCAGTGTATAAACCAGTCACTATCATAATTTGCTCAGGTACCAGTGTGTGAGGCATGCAGTTGGCATTTATGACATCATAATATCAATCGCATCTTTCAATGGCATTTATGCATTGTCTCCTTTTGATTGTTTCTGCTAGCAGTAGCCAAGTTAGTGCTTCTGAGGACATTAATTTCAAGAGAAGCTCTACTGACATTAACCTACATTGGTCAGGTCTGATATTGAGGAAATATATTAATGCTATTAATCTCTTATGGAATCAAGGACTGAATACATGAGTATCTTCTCCAGAAGAAAAAAATTAGAAAAACGCTGATTATAAAGCTGGGATACAAACAGTAGAATAGATCCCTTTCTCTCCCCTATTTTTACAGATGTTTTCCAAAAAAAAAAAAAGTTTTCCATCCTAAAAGTTACTTTAATATTTTTTAAAAAAAACATTGTTATCCTGTTGCAAAACCCAGGAATATAATGTATATAGTATTGGAATATATTTCATAGGATTTTATAAAATATTAAAATTTTAACCATATATTTTGGATTTTCAAAATATGCAGGTCTGCAAAGCAGATTCTTTGTCTAATTAGTTTAATTGAAGTATATACACTGTAAAACAGAGCTGCAGGTGATAGTTGAAAATGATTGTAGCGAAACAGATCTTTCACTATATCCAGAGGTGAGCTGAACTGCAGCAGGTTTGCTATTGCCAGTACAACTGACTGTCTACAGTTTATTTTCTTCCCATTACTCTAGTAAAATGGGAATGTTTTTTTTGAAATTACATGTTTTCATAGAGTAAGTTGTTGGGGGTTTTTCAGAAAAAGTCTTTTTTTTTTTTTCATAACAGTCTCCTTTCTATGGGAAGTTTTCTTTTCTGTTAACTAGCAGTTTCAGACTTAGAAATATTTGACTAAAAAAAAAAAAAAAAGAAGGACCATGGTCCAGGCTTGCTCTGCAGTGACAAGAATAGCACCAAGAGTTTCAGACAAGCTGTAGAGGAGGGGAGCAGCTTCACCACCATGGCCCACAGGATGACTTATGGTGCCAGGGAGTGGAAAGAGGGGAAAAGGAGAAGGTGCACCAGCTTTAGTAGCCCTCCTTACTAATCTTCCTAGTAAAAGACAGCATTCACAGGTTATTTCATGTGACAGAGGAAAGACTATTCTACTTCACAGATGTATGCAGGTGGCTTGAGTGATTATATCTACACCAGCACTAGGTCATCTGATGGGGGAGCGACCAGGCTAAAACCAAAAATTTATTTCTCAGTAGAGTATCTGAGAGCATATGGGACCTGTTAGATGATCCCACCACAGCTGAGAGGTACCAGAGGAATTATGGTGCTCAGCAGGGAGCATGGGAGATGGATTCTGCCATCAGGGAACGCGGGGCAGAAGTGCCGAGCCAGTCACACAGAGTGAGACAGACAGATGGTCTGTGCCATGACTAACCACAGCCTGACTCCAGGACCTCTGGCACTGTAAATGAGAGACACACCATCCTTCAGCCAATATTTCTGTTTATTTGTTTGGAATTTCTGCTTTAAACTGTTTCTTTTCTGAGTAGACTTGGGAACATGTCCTTTGAGACACTAATGCACAAAGAATGTGAGAATCTAGATTTTTTTCGTAGGATTTAAGGAAAAATAATAATTTTCTTTAGCTGTTAGAATTACCACGGTGTTTTATCTATTTATCTAAAATAATGTGACTGCAAATAAGAATGAAATACAATGTTAGCCAGACCTCCATTTCTATCAATTAAACATTTGGAAAACATCTTTAAAAAAATATTAGCTTGTAAAAAATATCAACCCAGATAGCAGGTCAGCAAAAGTGCAGATTGCTATTAGCATGACAATAAAAGAAATTATCATTGGTTGAAGAGTGACATGAATTTCTCTACCATTTTACAAGTCAGACATTAGTCATATTTTTAAAGGCACGTGTCCAAGAAAAATACCTGAATTAATACTGTGTCATTATTTTTTGTTGAACTGAAGTAATAAAACATTGCTTTTCAGATTCTATTTGAAATGTATGTGGCATTTTCCAAAACTGTTTTTCTAATTTATGCATACACACACACACACACAGAGACAAATCCTGGTAGCTTCACAGAACCTAAAGACAGTGTAATCAAATTACCTTAAAACATCTGATTTGCAGGATTGTCTTTTAGGGGGGTTTGTTGCTTTGTTTTTCTTCCTTGACTGCACAGCGTGTCATTGACTCTCACTGCTTAAAATTAAACTGCAATCAGCATTTGCTCATCTCACCATCTGCAACAAGTTACCATGTAGTCTCTACTCTGTGAGCTCTGTCATCTCTGTGCTGCCATTAACAGAAACTGGATCAAACTTAGCTGATGAAAGATCTTTTATTTAGCACAGCCAATATAGGTAAATTACAGGTAAAAATCTTTGTTGAGTGCAATTTCACTACTGTATATCATCTCTTCTGGATAGAAGAGACAAACCAAAACTTAAGCACTGGATCTAAGCAAGCATTGGGAAAATACACAAGGACTGGATGAGACAAGGAAGGGAAAAGGAAAATTTTAGGGTTCAAAGTAACTGCAGATGTAGTGTGTCTTAGTGGTGTTTCAAGATTGCTAATGTTCCTGTTTTCACACTAAGCTCTGTCGATGAATGTATGAGGGAATCATTCATGAGGAAGATTCAGCTTGTGCAAATTTCCCGAAGTCAGGAAACACAGATTAATCCAGATTCATCCAGTTTTAGACTGAGGGAATTACTCCAGCTCTGGTGCAGACAAAAATTCTCCATCCAAGCACATGGAAAACAGTGTTAAATTTCATTGTATAAATGGTGCTTTCTTTCTGTTTCTGTCCTTTGATGAGCAATGTGGTGATTATAGTGCTGTTTGCCCAGGTGGCCACAGTTGTTTTGCTTTTGGTAGTCAGTTGGTCCACTGTAAGTAACCAGAAAAAAAATAATCTGCTGGCACCACGGCAAAAGGGCCTACATCAGCCACATATAAATTCAGATGGGAACTTAAAAGTTTTCTAACTATAAGAGCAATATATTCTGGAACAACTATCCAGTGATGGTGAAAAACCTTTGGTTTTTTTATTATAAAATCACAGAAATGTATGAATTGGATTATGTGATAGCAAGTACCTAGGATTTTTGCTCCAAATGAACAAGTCCTACATGAAGATCAGAAGCTTGAATTTCATCAGTTGGGAAAGGGAGTAGGTGGAAATGTTCAGATATAGCCCAATATGGTCAAAATGATAGGCAAGAAAGATGATTTGAAACTGTACATTTTTAATGTATGAAGTGTATGTGAGGAGAGAGAAGGAAAAAAAACAGGAATTGCTGTACCAGAGACCAGAAGTAAGAGATCCTGATAACTGAGCTTTATAAAAATACTGATAAAGCCATGCATAGGAATAACAGTTCAGGCATAGGATATATATATGTATAGCATGTAGTGACAAAATTCAGACCACAGCAGGAAGAAGGAGGTGTCCAAAAGAAGAGTGTGGGAGAAATTAATAGCAGTAAGGAAGACACATAGATAGCATTGTGGAGAATGACAGAAGAAAAGAAGTAAGCTCCTTGTTTTCCCATTCAAAATTTTAGTTTCTTTAATATAGCCTTCAGCAGGAGATTGGGGGAATCCTCACCACAAAGGTTAAAGATCAAGTAGTGTGAATAAACTGACTTGTCTAAGGAAAATGAGCAATGAGAGATCAGCAGGGCATGGAAAAGAATGAAGGAAGGGCCTACTGAAGAATGACCTGACATGTAAGATGACACCCAGGAATGGTTGTTGCTGCTAAATCCATAAATAAGATATTAAACCACCAGTTGCTCATACGATCATTTTCTGGAAGAAAAATAGAAATTTCAGTTTATCTCTGTTATTCAGGCATATAAGTATGCATCTCATTTGTAATCTCTAGTATTCATAGTTTATGTCTTCTCCTTAGTAAAGTCTGAGGGACACAGCCCCAGCTGGTGAAATTAATCAGATTTTCACATCAGAGTGCAGATTAAACGGAAGTTGAGCCCTGAATGTTTTATGGTGGTTTAATGATAGCTAATACACAAGCATGATTTGCCAAAACTAAACATAAATTAAAGAACAGTGCAACGTGACTTGTAAAACTCCGTTACTGAACTAAAGCCATCTCTGAGGTAAATTGTTTGGAGCCCATGGTGAGCTTGGGCTGGTGGAGAAAGACCTTCCTTTCATTTACACCTCTGAAACACCATTAACAAAGGCAGATTTTGGCCCACATGCTACTTTAAACACAACCCAAGGGCAGTAAAAAGCCAGACATTTCTATCATTAAAAAGAATCCTGCTGAGGAGACCGATCTGTTTCGGTTGCTACTGTGTAGTGCCAATGACTGTCACCGTATCAGCTGCTAGAGAGAAAAGTTTGTTCCTGTAGGACTTTCTGCGATAGAGTTTGAAATGCTTTCATTTAAGTAACGCTGGGCACTATGCCTGCAACTTTAGATCATTGAATAAAGATTATAAAAAGGAGCAGAGGAGAAGTCCATAATATATTGTCTGAGAAGAAGAATAACCAAAGGCAACAAAACTTTCCCTTTGGCAGTTATTTTTTTCCCTTTAATTCCATGAAACATGAGAACTTTTATTATATAAAACTGTGCTTTCTTGTGAATTTTTCCTTTATGCTTGCCAATGAGAGATGATGATTTAATTCTTTCCAGATATTCAGTTGATTTAATATAATTTCTTTCATGTGGAACAGAATGGGATAAATGGGCACAGGTCCTAGAATATCTATTCTTTTTCACAAATCCTTAAGGGTACGTTTCATGGAATCACAATGTATTTTTGGCATTCAATTCTTGCACTAATTGCATAGTCTTTAAGGCTGTTTATTGAAGATCACATGGTGTTTGTTCTGTATTCTTAGCCCTGGATTTTTTTCTTTGTTTTAATAAACAGAAATATATGCTTGAATTGAAAACGCCATTTAAACCAGACATATTTGAACAACATCCCCCTTCCCCAGGTTCTCCAGACACAGCTGTTACTATTGCAAACTCAGACGCTTTCATGTACCTCAACTCATTTCATTTCTCTCGGATTATTTCCGGAATAGCTTGAAGCATTGATTATGGCTAAAAGCTTCATTTTTCTCTAACTGAAACCAGTTTCATGAATGTCTTCATGTCATAATATCTTTTTTTCACTCTTGTGCCTCTTCCTCTACCCTGTGTGTTATGTGTATGCAGTAGGTTTCTTTTGTGTGCTACACATATATTTAATTGGAAAATAACATACTGAAATGAGCAGACATATCACTCAATCATGTGCTATTCACACAAACAACAACCCTACCACTGTGGGATTCTGGCAAGAAGATATGTAGATGTGGAGAGGGAGTGCATAATCCAGAACAACCTTTTTATTTTCCTTAACTACATTATGTATTGAAATAAAAATTCTGTTCTGCTAAGGTTGAGCCAAAAAGCAATACTGTGGGTAGGGGAGTTTGATGCAAGAGCTATTGAGTCCTTGCTTCTCAACTTTCCCTCCTGTTTGTCACTAAAATTCAGCCTTCAAAATTAATCTTTTTTTGCACTGTTCTAGATATGGTTAAAGCAGATAAAGACTTAGGGAAATTCTCAGAATTTTCCTTTTACCCCTTTCTTTTCCCTTAATCTTTTAATAGGAGTCCATAAGGTCACCCTCACCGTCTGGGAACGACTTCTTCACTGACTTTATAGTCCAGGGTGAGGGAACAGCTGAATTTTGTTGTTATTACTGTCAAGACCATTTCAAAACAGTGCTGCTGCTTTCACTGTCAATTTGTTGAACGGAATCCATTTGGGACCAAAGTAACCCAATTTACCCATGTAATAAGCAATTCACTCTTAGATTCCTGGAACCCCAAAGAATGTAAGATCAGATGTATATCTGCCATTTAAAACAAAAAAAAAAAGGCTGAAAAATGTTTATCTAGAAAGGTAACCTGTTCTCCAGTGAAAAAAATCCTACGATTTGGATTTCTGATGTTCTGCAATCTGAATTTAAATTTGAATTTGGTCCATATTAGTCAAGATTAAGTATTCAGTTATCTATCTGTCATTAATAAGATGAATTTACAAAGCCATCCTGTTTACAAGAGTAGAGATGTCAAAGATTTTATCATGGATCAGTGTTGAGACTGTACTTAGAACTTCTTTAAACATTGTTTTTAGAATCATCCAATGTTGACTTTTCTCCTTCAACATGGACACTCTTTTTTCTGGTATTGCTAGAAAATATGAGGACTTTTACATTGCATAATGGTAAGTGGAGGCTAGTAAGCAGCAAAATCTTGCTTTTGAGCTTGTAGTACCTTTGAGCTATGATTCAACACCTGAAAGTATTTAAGGGGCCATAGCACTTCTGAAAAAACTAACAAGTTAGAGTGCCACTGAAAATTAGTAGACCATGGATCTTACATCAGCCAGTGTCTGAAATATTAGCTGAGGAAACTAAACACATGGAGAAGCATATGGTTTGCAGGATAAAGGTTAAGCCTGAGAACACTGCAGAGTTGATTTGCCGGCTGACATTGCCTCTTCATGTGGTTTCCAACAAATCTTTAATGAAAATCATGGTCGTGGCATATTACCATATTCCTTCTGGAATTCATTCTAAAAGGCAAGTCCACATCAGCATGAAACTGTGCACAGAATATAGTAATGTATGATCTGAAGAAAGCTCATGGGTGTTTCACATCGGCACAGTTTCCTTGTGTTTGGACAGGGCTCAAATGTTGGATTACGTATTAATCACAGCACTTTAGACAGCATTACAAATATTAAACACTTACTATTAGCTGTTTCTGTCCTGCCAGTTCCCAAAAGAAGTAACGCTAGACTAAGCTGAGGCATTATAAGTCTCAGGTTTTAGGAAAGACCACAGTACTGCGCAAGAGGCATTGTGGCCCAGTAGTTTCCAAGCTTCCAGGCTCTCAGTTTTTCTCCCAAAAAGCATCTGAACTTTTTGTGTGTCCTTCCCCTCCTTTTACTCTCATGCAAAGGGATGCCCAAAAAGGCATCTCTCAAGCTTCCTTCTTTTCCAAGTTAGCCTTATTTTCCTTCTTCCTCTTTTATCCCCCCATTCAAATGGTTATCTTGGTGACACGATATGGCATCCAATCATTATTAGCCAGCTGGACTGAGTTAACTAATTAACTCAAGGTACCGACCCTGCCTACAAGAGGCAGGCCATTTCCTCCTGGCTGTGGAAGATGCAACAGTGTCCTTGGTGCTGCAGCCTAGGCTGGTGAGTAATAACTGGTGACCCCGATGTGATACATTGGTGAGACCCTGAGAAGCCCTAACTCCCTTGCTGCAGCTGAGAGCCTGAGCTGAAAGAGCTGGAGCTGGGAGCCTGAGTGAGAGTCCTTTGGAGAAGAAGGTAAAGCTGCAAGCCCTGATGTGGTATTTGTGGGAGGGAAGTGTGCTGGAGTTGGATGAATGGACTGGGTCTCTGCTCACCTTAAAGCCTTTGTGAAAAAACCTTTGGTAAAACAAAAAAGGGGAATTATGGCATCCAATCTTTATTAGCCAGCTGGACTGAGTTAACTAATTAACTCAAGGTATCAATCCTGCCTACAAGAGGCAGGCCATTTCTTCCCAGCTGTGGAAGATGCAACAGCGTCCTTGGTGCTGCAGCCCAGGCTGGTGAGCAACAACACAACATATGACAAATACAGTTATTCTGTTCCTTGGCCAGATATTGTCTTCAGCAAAAACCTTTTTATTTGTCTGGAAGTACTGTGTAAAATTGATACCAACTACAGCTGAAGCTCCTGCATGGATCTTTGAGATCTGTAAGAATTCTCCCTAAGCAGGCAGTTTTTCCACAATTAAATTACTGTCAAAGGGCATTTTTTTTAAGTACAAAAGACCATCAATGTGGCAAAAGCTACATACCTTTCCAAGTAAAGAATACCATCCATGGCCACTTTGGCTGTAATCTCTTAACTGATTTCCCATTTGTTCGTATGACCAGGCTTTATCACAGCACTTCCCTTTCCACCCTGTATCTGCTCACAGTTCAGCAACAACTGGCAGCATAACTCCATGATCTTGTGATGCAGAGGAGGAAGCACCACCTGTTCCTGGTCAAGGGCTGTACAAGCTAGCTAATTTTCAGTGCTTTCAGCTTTTTTTCAGCTGTAGAAAGCACAAAGCTTCAGCATGTCCCACTCATCTTTAAATAAGTTAGGAGGCTTGGATCTGAGGGCTTACTCTCTTGAAAGAATAGGAATTTCCATTCTCAGCAAGCAAGTAGACTGCAGTCACAAGCTCAGGCGATTGCCAGTTCTTCAGGTTTTTTTTTGAATTTGAAAACAGTCTTAAAATATGTGTCTCTACACACACAGAGAACATGGACAATTTAGAAATTTTAAGTGTTTTCACTTCAATGGGATGCAAATATTCAATCTGAAATGTGTCTTCTAGCAGATCAATGTGAAAAGTTTTATAAGAAACATTTTGAATTGTCTGCTAATGATAAGATATGCTTGTTCAAAGTTTATTTTCTTTTAAATAAGGTGCATGAATTCATCAGAACTGTTATGGAAATGGTTTCTGAAATGAGGAAAAGTTAATGAAAACTGTAGGAGTATTTGACATTCTCCCTGAAAACAGTAACAGCTTTTTTTTTTTGAAACAGAGTATGTTTACATGAGCTTTCAGCAGCACTTATAACTGCTGATCTGAGCCTGAACTGCTATGTTTAAACAGTTTCTGGAGACTTGGAAGAGCTGACTGATGACTGTTTAGACCGGATCAAAGTGGTCAATATGGAAAAAAAATAGTTACATATCCATGCATGTCACCAACCTACTGTTTATCTCTGACAAGGTAGACAAGAAGGGACAAATCATTACACATTATCAGGAAACTCTGAAAACGTTAAGTCAGTCAGTGCAATCAAAAGAGTCAGTTTAGGGGGGAAAAAAAGTTTTCATTTCAGCTTTCAAAACTCTCCTGTTTCTTCTCTCTGAAGTCCTTCTGGTTTTATGCCTTAGCAGCAAGCTGCCCATGCTTCATCCATAGGTTTCCAAAGATCTCTCTCCTGTCTGCACCGATGAGTTGAGCTAGCATGACTCAAGGAGTATCTGTGGCAGATCATTACACGGACTCAGTGGCAAATGGCACTGAACCAGGGGAGGCTCAGGCAGTGACGATGTTAAAATTCTGTTCCTCAAGTCACTGACTATGGAGAATTTAGCGTTGGTTAAAAAACAGTGAAATGCACATGGATAAAGAATAATTTTATAAACCCTATGAATGCTTAAAATCCAAAAATTAATTAAAAAGAATCCTCTGGTTTTAGATTGCCTTTTTTTCCCCCTTATTTTGTTTAGACATCCCACTCTAAGAGACTGGCTCATGTCTCCCATCACCATGGGCTTACTTGAAGATTTCCTCAGTCAAATCAGAATCCTTCCTTCCTTTTGTTCCTCATCCAGCCTCCAGATTCCTTTGCAGGAATGGAAGTGCAAGAACCAGGATGTCTTTTCTCCAGGTAGTTCATGAACGTTCAGATAGTTCACTCTGTGGATGGCTACTTGTGAGAGAATGGCTACTTCACATGAGAAGGAGTGAGGCAATTACTTGACACCTATATTTGCCCTCCAGAGTGCATGCAGCTCCCACCTAAAGGGGACTGTGTGCTGACATTGATACAGATTTGGCTGTGGACTTGCCTCCTAATTTCCTCTTGACACATTTAAAGTTAAGGTCTGCTGTAAAAGAATGTATTTCAGGGAACAGTTCTGTATAACTGCTGACAAAAAGCATGTCTGATATACCAAGGATTTAGTATAGGAGTTTTTTAGGAGTTTTTTTTTCTAAATTTGATAGAATTGTTACAGAGGTCTAATGTGTCAAGCAGAATGCATCAGGTGGGCTTTTGGATTTCAGTCAGTATTAGGATACTCCAAGCCCAAAACAAATTTTAGAAATCTAAAGAACCTGAAGGTGGACAAGTCCATGGGACCTGATGAGGTGCATCTGTGGGTCCTGAGGGAACTGGCAGATGAAGTTGTTAAGCCACTATCCATTATATTTCAGAAGTCGTGGCAGTCTGATGAAGTTACCACTAACTGGAAAAAGGGAAACATAGCCCCCATCTTTCAAAAGGGGAAAAAAAAGAAGACCTAGGGAACTACAGGCCAGTCAGTCTCATTTCTGTGCCCGGCAAGATCATGGAGCAGATCCTCCTGGCGACTATACTAAGGCACATGGAAAATAAGGATGTAATTGGAATTGGCTGGATGGTCACACTGAAAGAGTTGTGGCCAATGGTTTAATGTCCAAGTGGAGGCCAGTGACGAGTGGTGTTCCTCAGGAGTCAGTACTGGGGCCAGTGCTATTCAACATTGTTGGCGACATGGAGAGTGAGATCAAGTGCACACTTAGAAAGTTTGCAGATGACACCAAGCTCTGTGGTGTTGTGGACACACTGGAGGGCAGGGATGCCATCTAGAGGGACCTTGACAGGCTGGAGAGGTGGGCCTGTGAGAACCTCATGAAGTTCAACAAGGCCAAGCGCAAGGTCCTGCACGTGGGTCGGGGCAATCCCAAGCACAAGTACAGGCTGGGTGGAGAATGGATTGAGAGCAGCCCTGAGGAAAAGGACTTGGGAGTGCTGGTGGATGAGAAGCTCAACATGAGCCGGCAATGTGCACTTGCAGCCCGGAAAGGCAACCGTATCCTGGGCTGCATCAAAAGGAGTGTGGCCAGCAGGCTGAGGGAAGTGATTCTGCCCCTCTACTCTGCACTCGTGAGACCCCACTTGGAATACTGCATTCAGCTCTGGAGTCCCCAACACAAGAAGGACATGGAGCTGCTGGAGCAGGTCCAGAGGAGGGCCATGAAGATGATCTGAGGGCTGGAGCACCTCTGCAATGAAGACAGGCTGAGAGAGTTGGAGCTGTTCAGCCTGGAGAAGAGAAGGCTCCGGGGTGATCTTATTGCAGCCTTCCAGTACTTAAAGGCGGCCTACAGGAAAGCTGGAGAGGGACTTTTTACAAGGACATGTAGTGGTAGGACAAGGGGCAATGGATTTAAACTGAAAGAGGGCAGATTTAGATTGGATCTAAGGAAGAAATTTTTCACTCTGAGGGTAGCGAGGCACTGGAAAAAGTTGCCCAGAGAAGTTGTAGATGTCCCATCCCTGGAAGTGTTCAAGGCCATGTTGGATAGGCTTTGGGCAACCTGGTGTAGTGGAGGGTGTCCCTGTCCATGGCAGGGGAGTAGGAACTAGATGATCTTTAAGGTCGCTTCCAACCCTAACAATTCTATGATTCTATGATTAAATAGAGGCTTGTTTCATCATTGTTGATGCTCAGCCAGACAGAGCTAGTTGTTGCCTCTCGCTCTGTTTCTCATCTATCCAAGTATTTGCACATACTTGCAAGTCCGACAGTTTCCCCCAGTTACGTCTTCATCACCGTCTGTCTTGCACTGGATGATTTTCTGCTCTGCAAGTTGGTGATAAAATAGTTTTCACTTAATTGTTGAACTCCTTTCTTGCCTCGATTCCTACCACTCAGTCCAACCTCTTCATAAGCCTGAGCTGCTGGTCACCTGCTTCAGCTGCTCAGACACAAGGCCCACAGGCTGTCATTCCTCCATCAGCCCAAATGGCCCGTCTTAGAAGCAGCCCAGCAGCAATGGGACTCATCCTGCTCCATCCTTCACAGTACCAACATTAGGGAAAATCCCAGTATTGAGGCAGTATTAAACTACCAGGAATAAGCCCCAGGAGAGTTTCAGGAGATAGGCAGTGGATGTCTCTATATGAGGAAAGTAGGCACCACAGAAAACCTTGAATCCCTGGAAGTGCTGTATTTCCTGCACAGGCATCTTGCACAAACATTAACGATAACTGTGGCTGAAACAGTACAAAATAGGTTTATACACAGAGCTCACAAAAGTAGGAAAATACAGGCACAAATCTTATTAATGGTTTGAGGAAAGTAAGCACCATGCGTAATATTGCAGCTGAAATCATTCTCAATATTCTTCAATACCTGATAAGTCTATTACGTGATCCCAGACAGAATGCAAATGTAAAAAAAAACAATGGAGGAAAAAAGGAAAGCATGGAAGTCTTAGCTGAAGGACAGAAAATTGGCTTTTCTGTTTGTTTGATGGTCAGACAAATAGAAAAATATTTATGTTTATTTGACTAAGAATTAAATAGTTTCATCTTCTTTTCTTATTGAAATGGAAAATAAACCTCACACCATGCTCATATGTTGTATTTTAAATTGAATGTTAAAGGACTTGCATCAAACAAAAACAAACACATAAATGACTAGCTTTTTAAAAGCACAAAACAACATGACCTTCAGAGAAAGTCTTCACCAACAGCTTTCACTTCTCCATTTAGCCAGTAATTCAGAGACAGGGAACTTGGGGACCCTGTGCCTGGCAGCTTTCTCAGAGAAGAGGTTTTGAGTGTAACTCCTGCCTATTCTGCTGGTTGAGCAGTGCTGGGAAGAGTTGCTATCATTCTTTTTCATTTGAAGCAGTTCCAGTCATTAAAAGAAACAAATCTTAGGATTCAAAGAAGAGAGTGAACCTCTAGTCTGGTGCTCTGAACAGCCTCTTCAGAGAAAAAAAATCTACACTCCAATTCACTCTGCTTCTGATTTAGACAGGGATTTGAGCCTAGATCCTATAATACCATGAAGGCTGTCCTCAATGCCAGGATAGAGAATCAGTGATTATTTCAAGTCCTGAAACAAAGCAGAGTATCACAAGGGGATTACCCTCCTTGAAATAGGCTTCCTAGTAGTTGGAACATGATTTCAGTCAAATTCTAGGGTTCCATTACCTGGAGAAGGGCATCTCGTGCTACATGGATGTCTTAGCTACAGGATTATTAAATAAGAAGCATGAACACTGTTTTAAATACTTTTTTTTTCCTGTGGTTGAACCTATTTGCATATTTTTTCTGAATTTGCTAATAATTCATAAAAACTGTGAATGAATAAATGATTTATAGAAAAAGCCTAGCTTCACTGAGAGCTTCTGATTCCATATGTAACTTTCATCGCACCAACCCCTAATCAGGAACACCTTTTGTTTGTGGAAGATGTGATTCCAGTTTCTTCACTAATTTTCCTACCAAAAAAAAAAGACTGAGGATGGGGAGGGGAAGCCTTGGAAAAGAGATTTCCAGGTATACCATATAGGCTAGGTGACAGCATCAGCCTGGGCCTGTGCAGGTGTGTAGGAGGAGGTGTGAAGGCTGTGAGCAGATGGGCACGCTGCTCTGCTGCCATATGTGTGTGTCAGCCTGGCCGGTGCTTCCCCTGGAGAAAACCAGATGCAGATGAAATCAGAACGGCCATTAGTGCAGCGTGCGTAAACGTGCTTAAGCTGAAAAACACTGAAGAAACAAAACTAAATCAAGCTGATGGGCAGATAGGTTGATCAAATGCATATGGTTTGGAAACCAAGACAAAAACAGTAAGAAGAATACCCAGACCACTGGCAACAGTGCAGGGAGTGTGAGAAAGAACTGTATTGGGAAGGGTTTGAACTAGGACTGACAGAGCAAGCTCAGGATTAGAAGCAATATTACCTCAACTGATGCAGAAGAAGGTAAATTAGATAAGGCAGACCATGATGCAAATGATGCATACTGCTTCAGATGCTTGATCTGAAGTGGTTAGCACTGCTCCTGAGTATCATTGCGCAGTGCAGTGCCTTGTATAGCCACCCTATATGTTTAAATGAGTAAGCAATTCTAGGGAAGAATATGCAATTATGGAGGAGACTTTCAGTCAAGCGGAGGATGTTCACTTGCTGACTTCAGTAATCACAAAGGTTGTCTGCCACACATGGCAGAAGTGGGATATTAGCTGTTCAACAACTAACAGCAGTTTAGATGTTACAGTAATCTGATTCCAGACAGCTAACAAAGGTAGCTGCAATATAATATCAGCAAATACTTTTTTCTAGGCTGGAAAAATGACAGTAAGTATTTGTGGCAAACATTGGAAACTATTTGGGTGCAACAAAGGTGAATGAAAATCCCTCAGTCATATGTGTTGGAGTTATTAATTGCAAACATGCAAATTGGATTTCTAGTTGTCTTCCAGATTTTTACCTATTAGTGTTTTGTGTTTCTTCCTTCAAGCGTCATACGAGCTGCTGCATTCACCGGCATTTCTGCAGATGATTGTTGTGGTGGTGGTTTTCGTTAAAAATTTTGAAGAAAGCGGTGGCAAACTCCTTGGAATATTGAGAAAGAAACAGAAAATGTCAGAGTATAGAGCAGGGAGTCTCATGCACATGGCTGAATTTTTAACTGTGCTGCCAGCATCTATAAAGGACTTTCTTCCTGTGGAGCCAGCTGCATTATAAAACCAAGCAGTCTTTTGATAGATCCAGCATGCAGCCTCCAGTCAAGCTGGCAGACATGGCAAAAATGCCTGGGTGCTTCTCAGTTCTTGAGAATCTCACTTTGCTTTAATGCTTTTCTTTACAGAGCAGCTGCCTGTACCCTGGGCTGAGGTGATAGTACATCTGTGTTAACTACCATCATTTCAAAATTAACTCATAGATAACAAGCATTTCTGGCAAAGCAGTAGGTGTTTGTGGTTTGGTTAGCGATTGACGACAACTGCGGTGTGCTTAAGGTGACCTGCTTTGTACTCAACTTCTCATACTTGCAAATGTCTTTGTTTCTGTACACGATATTCCATTCAAAACTGTTTGCGTTGTGCTCTGACAATCAAGTGAAACAAGCGTCAGCTTTATGAAGGCAGCTGTGGGTTCAGACAGGTCCGTTCCTCCCTCCTCGCGGTGGAAGAGAACGCGACTTTTTATGAATCAGGAAATATCAGTGGGGAGTCTTAGACTAATCTTGGATTATGAAGAATTAACATCAGACTTTCAAACACAGTGATGTTTTTTGACATTGTTTTAGGGACCCTCTTCGTAGGGAAAAGGACATTATGTTTTACATTTTCCTTTATAGTCTTCTGGCATAACGAATGGATTGGATGAGGTGTGGCTGAAAGCCTACATTGTTTAGATCCACGCAATACTGCAATTTAGGCCTGTTATTGTAATCTGAGGGGAAATTTTGCCAACTTTCCCCGAATATTTAAGAACATGAAGACTGTTGCAAATAGAGACATGCATGCAGTAAAGATCCTCAGTCCCCAACCAGGGTTGATTTATCTTGTGAAGGTCACTACAGTATATAACTATTTTTCATGCTACTTCATACTGCTGGTTCTGAAAAAGGGAATCAAGATGGGATAAATTAGCCTAAATGAAGATATTTAGAATTTTTTTTTATGAAACTGTTCCCGGATGTGGAATCAGCAAGTTGCATCAAAGGTGTAGAACACAGAGCACTTGGCAGCATCAGCTCTTCAGCCCAATAACTGTTTGTCCAAGGATGTATCAAGAATTTTTATCTTCACTCAGGTTAACTGGGTTATGACAGAGACAAGTCTTGAGCATTGATCTGCATGTATCCAAAGATTGTTCCATGAGATAGTGCTGACCTTTGATGAAGTAATTTGTAAGTCTTCCCACTGTACAGTAGATTGGAAAAATCTATTGATATCACGCCAACTGGTGGAAAATAACTGTAAAAAGTTATTTCATCAGATTATATGTCTCTGATTTCATCACAAAATGGAGTACCTTGAAGCCCCAGTGTCCCTATATGAATTTACATATCATCCCTTATCATATATTAGCTTGATACCTCTTTGGGGAAGGGTTAGTCTTTTCTTTTTTTTTTTAATATATATATATAGTGCCTAAGAATGTCATAATTTTTGGCTGGAATATCGAGATGCTTTGCTATAGGAACAGTTAGAGCTGCAAATAATGTTAATAATGGGCATATATGCCTGTGAATATTCACTTTGGAGTATGTATATTTGTTGGTTTTTAAAGTAGAAATTAATTTCCAAATATAAGTGCATAATCATTGTCATAATTTAATTAGTAGTATTGTCACTTTTTTTCCAAAAAAAAAATAAATTACTATGCTATTACTGAGTAAAGAACATAAGTAAACATGCATACATAGAGACTTTTTAAATCTATATTTTTTCATATAGAGTGAATGCAGAGGTACAGAAAATATTTTTGCTAGAAGGGCAGAAGTTTCTCATCAATCACATAAAAAGAACCATAAAAATAAAGGTTTTTGTGATAGGATTTCTGAATGGGTTATTTCTGTACTGTATTTCTATACTGAGTTATTTTTGCAAGTGCACTTGAGCAGAATAAGGCCTGATTTTCAGATAAAAAGAGATTAAATGTTAGAAATTGGAGTTCTCAACCCTTTTAAAAATCTACTTTTAAGAAAATATTTCATCTTCAAAGAAAAAATTATAGCACATGCATAGTCTTCAAATGCTTGTTACTGAGGCCAGTCTTAAAAGATTGGAAATAGAGGCAAGACATCAAAAAGTAACTAATTGCTTCTATCTACAAATACAAGAAGACTAAATATGACTGATGGATAGTCTGTTGAGCTGGCTTTTAGAGATAAAAATGTCATAATCCCCCAATGAATAGTTGACTCTAATATTCAAGTTGTGTATTGAAATGCCAATATTATCTTATAAAAATAGAAAAAAAGCAACCAGATTTCATGAAAAGATGCCCGCTTATATCTCCCTTGTTAGTGAATTGTGAATGTGCTGTGTTCTAAATATCTGGACTTTTTTAAAATTCAGTGTTATTGTGTGTGTGTGTGTGAGTCAGCAGATATCTAAATACCGCTCTGAGTCGATTGCATTTGCTTAAACTGATATGATTTCTATGCAAATGTTTGTCTAGTTCAGTAAATAATTGGAAGGGGGATGTATTAATTTCTTAATTTTCTATTTATGATCATTATATTAACTAGCCATTCCAATTTTTGTGGAGTACTTAGTCTGTGAAACATGTAATCATTACTGTTCTTGGTTGTGTCTCTATGGAAACTAAAATGGACCAAATATTCAATGACTATCCCAAAGCTACAGAAAGAAATGGTGCCAAAACAAGAAA
The DNA here is from genome assembly GCF_009769465.1 of Tauraco erythrolophus. Classification (NCBI taxonomy): domain Eukaryota; kingdom Metazoa; phylum Chordata; class Aves; order Musophagiformes; family Musophagidae; genus Tauraco; species Tauraco erythrolophus. The sequence continues at coordinate 51,930,810 of NC_141468.1, forward strand.
TGGAATACTGAAGAGCGAAACAGTGGAAAATTGGCACTTTGATAGATCAAGATTTCATCTCATGTTCCCTTGTGCCTGGATTTGAGTTGGATCAATGTATTCCAATTCTGAAATCGTACACTGAATGAATCCATACAACAATATGTATTCAGTATATCGCTTTGGATCCTGAGCCTCATATGCTTCATGCCCTAAAAGTATCAGTCTTCAAAGGATGACAGCAATTTATGAGCTATTTACATGTTAAGTGGTTTTTCGCCATTAGTCACTGTCTTAAAAAGACAGTGGAGCAGTTCTAATAACTAGTAGTCATGCAACTCATGATTTTTCTAGCATACATGTTTATCCAAGTGCACCTAAAGTCTTTATGTTAGCTACTATGTAACAAAATAAGGAAATATAATTGGTCTGTAGCAAAGATGTTAGCAGGATAGACATTGTAGCATTTGACAAGGAAGATGGAGTAAGCAAGAATTTGCTTTGGAATATTTCAGATCTTACACAGATAATTTTCAATATATTCGCATTAGGAATTTTCAGGTAAAGTGTTAAGCACGTGTTTCACGTCCATCCAAAATCTCTTTTGAAAGAGGAACGATCTTTTCAGATGTAGAAAAGATGCAAGCAAAGAAAAAATTAAAGTCAAAATAAAGCTGTTACTTCTTGATTTATGAGTTAGAACAAGTTTCATTCCAGCAAAACTTGTATCTTAGCACTCTCACAGTAACACTGCAATATCTTTATATTACAACAGCTTGAAGTAGTCGGAAACATATCATAACGTCCAATGGAATTGGAGGCTGAATTTCATTTCCATCCAGGCGAAGGTAGCGAAGGCGAGGAATGTTGCCATAAAAACCATAATCTTCTGCTACAGCAATTGAGACTGGGCATATTTGAGTACCATTGACACCTGAAAATGTAGATCAACATGTTAGGTAATTTCCATGGGAAATTTTCATGGAGATGATTAAATTAATTTAGAAAACAAATAAAATAGGTTTCCACTGATATTTGGGGGGGAGTCCCTTGCTCTTATCAGACTTGGAAAATGCTTAATTAACAATTAACTGCTTTTTTGATCAAGCAAAAAGCATCTTAATGTAATCTAGATCAGCAAATCATGTATTTAATGTGCTGCAATTATGAATAAAGGCCACTAGACGCATAATTTTACCTTAGAGAAGAAATTAACTTGGAAAACTACTGGTTAAATAGCTCTTTACACTCCAAGAGAGCAGAACAAGGTTAATGCTGATGGATTTTGAACAACTTACTGCAATGGCAATACATTGGTTTTAGCTGATTATGTTCCCCAATGATCTTGCATTCAGAAAGATAACAGTATTGAATCAGAGAAGAATTTTGTATCATGTCTGCCACTTTTAACGTCTATGCTTTGTTGTTTTCTCAAATTCTTCAGTATAGTTGGGTTTAATTGCAAGAATATAACTTCTGCAATGGAATATTTTTCTTCCTAACCTGAAAAAAAACAAGTCCTTAAAATTCTTTATAAATCAGAAATAGCTTGTTTCAGTTGAGATAAAATTTAAAACTATAGCTTAAATCATCACCCATTTTCATAAGAGTTGAATAGTTTGGGTCCTTTACATTGTGTCCCCTAAATTACCTCTACATTGTCACCTGGCTAAAATTATTTCCATATCTTGTCTTCAACTGTTGAATAGTGAGGCTGCCGCTGCCCTATTTAAGCCTCAAAATGGCCTTAGTCCAGAAAACACTGAAGTGGTGTTTGTTTATCAAAGATGTCAAATTCCTTTGACCAAATTTTGGTATTTATTGATTGGTCTTACTGCTTGAGGATCTTGTTGGCCCCAGAACACTTGCAAAAAGTGGCTGAATGGAGAATGTGTGCGTACCATTTTTTTTTGAGCACAATCTTTTGAGCAGCCCAGAAATAGGAAAAAAAAAAGATTTCTACCAAATTTTTTCTCCCCTTATACTTAGCAATGATAATATGCACGTCTTTTGATTACAATGCCCAAAATTGGCTAAACATTATGATGAGAAAAAAAATCCTATGATTCCATTTTTAAAAAAACTGCCCAGATGTTTTCAACGTCTTGAAAAGGGACTTTATCTTTCTCATGGAAACTAGATAAACATATCAAGTTGGCCAAGGCCTAAAACTTTTATCATATCCATAATATCAAAACGCTTTTGCCTGTGATGCAAAATTTGATTAATGTTTGTAAAGCATTTGATATTCTTGGAAGAAACAAGCTGCAACTTATTTTTATGTGTGAAGCTATGAAGCAGTAAGCTTGAGAGTCAAGTTTCATTATGAAAGCAGTTATTAAAGTTTTACAAGTGAATCAACACTATGTGGCAGAAAATATCTACCTTTCAGGTCACATAGGGTTTCAAAGAGTACTACTGTCCTTAGGGGACAAGATGGCTTCCTGTGTGTTCTAAATCTCTGTGTTTTCTGACCTTGCAACTATCCCACTGCACTAGTCTTCACTGTGTTAGTTACTCCAACCTTAAAATGAGGCAGCAGTTATCTAACCACAGGCCACCTACAAAGAAGTTATTTCCTGATGATATGTGGAATAAAGTGTTTGGATTTTTTTATCCTTCTCTTCCCATGAATGGTAAATCATACCCAAACTATTAGAGGAGTAAAAGCTGCTTTCTCTCCTCTTCTCTTGCAATCCTATGGATATATTGCTGAAGTTCACCTAAGCAGGAGGGACAGGGCAACCAATCTACACGGGTACATCTCACCCTACCTGAACTGATCCATGTAAAGGATAAACGTCAGTCCAAACAAACCATGTAGATTCTGTTTATAAACTCTGGAGAGCGATAAGCATTTCCAAAAAGTGATTCACAGCTCCTTAAGTTGAGATGATTTTCCCTTTGCAATTGTGTATGTCCTTTCATTAATTCAGTAGGTGACGCGTATGACTAACCCAAACTAGATACAAAAATCTAGGCTGGCTGATTCACACAAAATGATTCTCACCTGTTGTCAACAGTATTGTTAAGTGGTGTAATATTTAAAAATGAGACTCTGGAGCTGCAGGGGAAAACTGCAGAAGAGGTCCTTGTTAATGACTGATACTGTATGTCTGCTGAAGAACCACAGAGGATCCTGTTTCTTTTCCAGTAAAACTCATAATTTAGAAACAATTAGAAAGTAGGTTGATCTCAGAGATAGATGTGTTCTGACATATATGAGTCTGAGTTTATTTCTATTCTATTCTTGTAACCTCTAGCTGCACCCACTGTGGTCCAACTCAAACAGTTGGGCTCCCTTTCTCCTTTTCAAATAGTATTTAACTGCAGCAGCCAAGGATCAGCCTGGAAATCTGTATCTTTTTGGGCTCTTCCAGCAAAGAAGCTAGTACCAGTTATAGTGCAAGGATCTGATAATAAGTCACGATCTGTAACTTCAACCAATTATTTCAAATATCCTATGATGGAGTCAGATAGACTAGCATTGCTACTTGGCCCAAGGACTTTTCACCTTCTTTACATATTAGCTCAGAGGAGCTATCTCAATCTCCCAGCGTTCCTCTAGGGGAACTTACTGTTTGCTTCCTTTTATCGCTCCTTTAATAGCATTGTAATAGCATCTGCTCACCCTTGCTCACTCCCTACATCATCATTTCATGCCTTCTCCTCTTTTTGCTTCCTCTGGTACTCTCTTTCATTACTTGATATCTCCCCAGAGCCTCACATGTGTATCTCATAAATCAATATGTAAATGCACATGGTTTCAAATGCTATGGAACAAGTGTGGTGCATATCTGTTGTACCCCTAATTAGTTTTGGTTTTATGTTGGTTTTGCTTCCAACTTTCAAGTACTTGGGGGAGCAACCAGAGGTGAAATCCTGATTCCACTGAGACCAATGGTAAGGCTATCATAGCATAGCATAGCATATCACATTGCCTTATATCTTCATGAATGGTCTTTGGAGGAATAAGGTCTCAGACTTACATGAAGAACGGGTGTTATATAATAGCATACAATAAAAAGTAGCAAATAGTATTTACATAAAAATGAACTCTTGCAATGCCAGCAGTGTAACTATGAACCACCAAGAGAAAATAATTGTAAAAAGGGCTTGTACTGCATACGCAAAAGTAAACTTTCAGGAGGACAGGCTTTTACAGTCATTTTCTTTCAAATCTTTTACATTGGTTGTAATGACTGATCACCAGCTTTCTGGGTTTAAGACGACAAAAACAATCTGCAGAATTAATGCTACATCTTATTACTCTTGCCTGATGGAATTGCATTCCTTGTTTGTCACCTTAAAGACCCTTTGAGCTATCGTCTATTAGAACAGTGTTTCATGAAGATTATGTCATTATTCTTTATCTCTTAAACAATTATTCTGTGTGGTAGAATATGCCTTACATAATATCTGCATTTCATTTAAGATATCAGGTTGCCTTTTAAAATATTTTTTGACTACTTTATATGCAGTTACTGAGACTAAAATTTTTTTTTAAATTAAAAGCAGTTTTGTGCTTAAATTAATAATGAATTTTGAAAAGTGGTAAAGGCATTAAGGAATATAAGGCTCGCAGAAAACTATAGTGATTTAGGCTCATGGGTACCCCTGTGTCATTGGAAAACAGGACTTGTGTTTGCACATACTACACAGGTTGAGTTTTATGGTTTTAACGTTTTAAAAACTGATTTAGAAAAGGAAGATAATTTGGCAGCTCTTTAAATGCTACTTAGACACAAAACACTTATTAAACTGGACAGGTTACATTCCATTTAATTCAATTTAGTGTCCACTTAAAGTGACAGAGATGGAGTTTGCACCTGAGGCCCTGCAGTGAAGCAATTAAAATAAATCCCTTTGTAACCAAGGGGCAATGAAATACATTCAGTAACAATATACGTCATAAACCTAACTCTAATTAACTGTTAGACTTTTTACAGGCTGCTTAAAATATGTGCCAGTTGTAAAAAATTGATTTTTCTTTACAAGGTTTTATACATTTGTTTTGCAAAAAGCAGTGAATTAATCTGAATTATCAGTAGGTATCTTCCTTTTATACGTCCTTGTATTGTACAGAAGTTAAACCATTATTTTTAGTATGTTTGTGAACTAGAGTGACACCAAACAGGAGTAAGGAACCATTTATTCAATTAAATCACTGTGACAGGAAGACAAATGTAGAGACTTAGTTACCTTCTGTGAAGTGATAAATAAAAAGTGATCACTTTTTGATTTTGGCTTTTGGCATGAAACAAAGAAATTAAAGTCTGTAGGACTTAATAAGCAGATACTTTACCCAGTGCCTCTAAGCACCACATCCCTGCTGTACCTGGATGAATCTGGAAGCAGTGCTGGAAGAAGAACTATGACATGACAACAGACTTCTGTTGCCTTGAGTACAAAACTTTGTCTCACTTACACAAAGTGGAAAATGTTAGCAGATATTTGAGGAGATAAACCTTAATAGGACAAAGCTTTAAAGTCTTTTCATGAAGACTAAACCCAAGTGTCATCATTTTGTGCACAGTAAACAAAAGATGGGGAGGACTTTCAATGCTGAAATATTCAATATCCACATTCTAATTAGTGATATTTGAAATAGATTGTGTTGACTACAGCCAACATTTTATTCCGTTTTAAGGATGCCTCACCTAAAGTTCCTATTAGATAGTTTAGGTGGGCTGAGAGATACTCAGAAGAACTGAGCATACAGCAATTCTGTTAGTTTAGTGAAATCTCTGAGGTGCTCAGGAACTTTGAAAATCCAACAGTCATACAGATGTGGACTGAATATCATAACTTGTTGCACTCACTTTTTTATTGTTGTTTGTTGCTTATTTACTCCTAACTTTTCTGTGGAAAACTTAATTCATTCTCACAAAATGGTTACTGGCATGTATATAGTGAAATGTAAATGCACAAATTCTGCTTGCAAAGTTTTTTTTTTTTTTTCTGTATGCATATGAAATATTTTTCACATGTGGCATTAATTCATGGACATATTTTTAGACCTGACTTGAAAACTGGCCTGTGGGAGATCCTCTTCCTCATCTCCCTGCAATCTATAGCACATTTTTAATCTCTTTAATTCAAAGAGCATTTTTTGTAGTGAAGTAGACATTTCAAAATAATTATGTCTTGGTAGAACACCACACTGACAATGCACACTTACTTTTGATTTTGTTGTGATCAAGGTGAAGGTGCTCGAGATGAGCATTGATTGGTGGAATTTTAGTGAGCTGGTTGTGAGACAACTGTAGATCTAGAATAGATGAAACATTAAACCCATTTGGGGGAATACCATCATCAGATAATTTATTGTAGTTCAGCCTAAGGAAAGTCACTTTGGGTATTGCACTGAAGTAGTTTTCTGGTATCACTTCAATGGAGTTGTTATCCAAAAACAGCTGCAATGTGTTAGCTGGAATACTTAAAGGCATTTTCTTGAGTGAATTTTTTGCTATGTTGAGTTGCATAAGATTGTTGAGTCCTTGGAAGGTGTCACTTTGAAGAGCGCTGTCCAACAAACTGTTCTGGTGCAGATCTAACATAGTAAGGTTTTCCAAGTTGTTGAAGACACCTTCTGGGATTCTGGAGATTTTGTTTCTAGCCAGTCTTAGTTGTTCCAGACCCATTGGTAATGGGGCAGGCACCTCTTCCAATTCATTATCTTCAAGGAATAAGTAAAGCAGCCTTTTCAGCTTGCTCAGCACACCACTCTCAATTCCACTGTTAGTGATCTTATTCTTGTTCAAATTTATCCATCTCAGGTGAGTGGCATTCACAAAAGGCTTCTCCGAAACTGTTTCAATTAGATTGTTTTGAAGATAGAGGTACCAAATTCTTGCTGGGATTGCAGGTATTTCTTTAAGTCCTTTGTTATCACAGTATAATGCATTGGGGAAACTAGGAGGACAAAAGCACTCTCGTGGACACTCAAAAGTGTAGTGAGACCAATGCTCAGGATCCAGCTCATCATAAACTTGTCTCACAGTTCGAGTCCACACAGAATTGACCAAGAATAAGAGCAAAAGGCTTGCATAGACTTTTAGAATCATTGTTTGCCTTGAAAGGGGAGAAAAACAATTAGCTGTCTCAACAGAAATCTCTAACAGCATACTAGATTAATAAAGCATTATTACATAGAAAATAATATTTCCTTTAGAAACAGTCAAATTCTGTCCTCTGTGGTATTACCTATGGCATGTTAAGGAAAAACTTAACAGTAATATAAGAGGTATAAACAATTCAATGCTCTATTTTGAAGAACATTTTTCTGATTCAACTTAGACTCCACATTGGGTACCAGTTTAACTAATGTTCATGCAAGTGTTATTTCAAAGAACCTGAAAACACAAATCATTTTTCTGACATTAAATCTGTGCTTCTTATAAATTTTGAGTTTTCCTGTACAGAGTTATAAACTACTTTATATAATGTACTATCTTCAGTCAAGCTATTGATACCATGATGATATAAATACTATTGTACTCAGTGTTCCTCCTTTTAAAATTAATTCTACCCTTTTTTCTGTTTTTCCTCTCTTAAATTATAATGGCATCTGGATCAGATTTTCTAGGGTCGTTTCTCATCACAGAAAAGTAAAAGATCAAAGAGTGTTTTAACAGCTGTTTGTTTGGCATGTTCTTAAAAAGCTTGGAGGGAATATGTTTGAGTAATCTGTTCCCCTCCCTCATTCACTCTCTCATATCCGAAGTTACGAATTTCCTTCTCTAAAGAAAACAGTCAAAACAAATGTCTGATCCAAATAACACAATAAGTAAGTCCTAACCAAATCGTATCGTATACACTCATGCATCTTGTATGTATTTTACCCACTTAATTATTTGCTTTGGTTAGCCTCTTCCACCATTAAACAATTAACAAAATCATCAATGATAATTTACTCCAAAAGGTAATATTCGCATAGCACAAAACCAGTGCTTCACAATCTGTGTTATCTTGCTTGCTTTCAGATGAAGTTTAGCAAGCATTTTGCAAGGCAGAGGCAAGAGACTGACAGTTGAAATTTCTGGTCAAAATTAGGAGGTTAGTTCTGGTGAAAACAGTATTTAAATAAAACCTAAGTTCTCTCATAGGATAAATGCACCGGTAAGGTTATGAGCTCAGTTAAAATATTGCATATTATACGTAGTCATTTAACCATTTTCAGCAACAGTATTAGCAGTGACAAGTGCAGTATCCTACAGATCTTCCAGCCTCAGAAACTGCTATCTGGAAGCATTCCAAAAAAGACAGATAAAATATTTCTAAAGAATAACATCTCTAATTTACACAGTGAACTGGCACCTTCTGTGTAAATACTTGTGAATTTAATAACGTTTTCAAAAAGAAATATGAAGTAATTTACCTGTTACTCAAGTTCCTGGAGCTATCTGAAGCCAGTTAGAAATCACTGTAAATTCACAGCCTTTGGCTGCTAACCATTGTGTTTGCTTCCTGTCCTCCTAAGAATTAATAGCATATAAAACTTGAAGTACATGCTAGTATTCCCAGATGTATTACTATACACACCTTATTAGCTATTGTTTCTAATTTGACATTGCTTCAGAGTTTGGGCTTACCTCAGCTTTCTTGGATCTTCTTCTCTTTCTATTGGTCACTGTTGTTAGACTGTAATAGCTTGAGTCAGGCTACAAGTCGTGTTCTATGAATACAGCCTAATATATACGCATCAGTGGCTACAGCTTTTAACCCCTGAAATAACTAAGGCACCTCAGCACCTAGGCAGGAAAAGGCAGGAAATCCTGACTTTAATATCAAGCAGCCACAGAGCTGAAGGCATTTGATTTTTTACATTTTAGCAGATGAGAGGAACCGATCTAGATGAAACAGGTAACACAAAATGTACCTTTATTCAAAATTTTTGTCAGAAGATGCTTTACACACAAAGCTCGCTTACATCATAATTCATTCTCATAATACCTGAACTGGCCACAAAGAATTAAAAACAGTGCCATCTGTCTCTACGGAAATATTTTATTTGATTTTTATCAAATGCAGATGTTGCCATGCCATTTAAAGATATAATTCTTGATTAGGAGAAGATAGCAAAAACATTTGCTAAGAATTTTTTAATAACATATTTTCATTTCTTTAAAGATTAAACCATACTTTTTCCTTTTTGTTCAGAGAGATATTTACATATATTTCTACAAAATTATCATACTCTCCACTGCCTCCTGCAGTGAGGTCTGTTTTTAATTATCAAGGCACCAATTAATTACCTTTTATTTTATCACTGATCTAAAGTAAACTCTTTCCAGCCAACTTGCTATCCAAGGCACAGACACATATTTCTCACATGAAATATTTTGAAGGATTTTTGTTTTCTTTTTTAGTCCAAACTTAAAGTAACGATATCAGGAAAACTCGTTGTGTTCAAAGGCAGAAAAATGACATAAATATTTTAAGGGAAAAGCTAAAGAAAATACTGAAAATATAAAATATATCCTGGTACCTTTTATGAGTTTATATAGTAGTTTAAAATTAATTTATATAATTATTTTAATTCAGTTTCAGCTAATTTAATAACAAAATCTCTAATAACTTATTTCATAATATTTAATACTTTGTTTCTTAAACTAAGAATGTCTCAAAAGATGTTTAGAAGTAGAGTAGACAAAAAGATAAGTAATGAAAAAAAGGAAAGCGACCCTTAAGTACATGGGCAGCTTCCACTGACTTCAGCAAGGCTGATGTTAAATACGTCATAAATTTTTCTTTCATGAGAATATGTTTGTAATATCTTGGGGTTTTTGTTTAGGAAAAAATACATTCTTACTATCAGTAATTTTTACATGGCTTTAGTATGTGCTTAAAAATAAAAAAGTGCTTAAATGTTTCACTCTGCTAGAACTCTAGATCCTTCAATATCTCTTAGAGATTATTAGGGCTTTCTTACAAGCTAGGTATAAAATTGATTCCTTCATGCATACTAAGCTGCATATTTCAGAAGTTTAAATTAGATTAAATTAACTTACATCTATAGCTAAACACAAAGGTTCTGGCTTTAAGCAGATATACTAATTATAAGCACAAAAATAATATGTACTGAATTAATCTTTTAATTATGAGTGTCACTTTAAACACTTAGGCCTTCAAACATTTCCTTCTCCCGCAGCAGACGTGGTATCACATGCCAATGACGAGAAGGCTTGTCAGCTGGAGTTTATGGAAGAGAGGTGGGGAGAGGCAGAGGCGCTGCTGTATGAAGGTTAAAATAGTTGTGTGTTCAATTGTGAGTGATTTAAGGAGACTTCACCATGAAAAGCGCATCTATGATTCTCGTAAAAGCCAGGCAGTGCAATGTAAAACTGGTTTGCATTTGTGCTAAATCTTCACAGAGTGCATAGAGGTGATATGGAGGCACTGAGGTCTGTTCACCAATAAAGAATGAGCTGAGAACTTCATGAATGTTATGTTGAAGGGTTTAAAATAGTGAGTCCTGGTGGCAGATATCTGTTGTGACACGCTTAAATGCAATTTGCCAGATGTTGCACATTCTTTTTAAAAAAAAAAAAAAAAAAAGTTTCATTTATCTTTGGCTTCGTAGGGGTCTGAATTTATCTTTTGACCTACTAATCATGTACAGGTGTTCATTATGTTATCACAGAGGTCACTGGCAGAGGGACTTTTTGGTTACCTTGTGACAGGCAGCTGGACTATTTGTATGAACTAGAGCTCAGCAAGTGAGAGACACATCACAGTTTTCCTTTTGTGGATTTGGAGGTCAGGTATTTGATCCTTATCAAACACGCTGCCATCCCATTCAAAGAAACAATTCTTCACTAGGAGAAGAAAAGAGCAAAAATGTTTGCTAAGACTTTATCAAAAACATGACTTTTCATTTCTTCTAGTGCAAACAAAGAACAGAAGAGTCCTCAAAATCAGGAAGAAAGGATGTAACAACTATAAGATGTATTCTCACGTGCACTTAAAAATTTTGTTAAGACCTTTGTAGGAACAAGTGATTGCTTGGGTGCCCAAGCAGACTTTGCAGAAAGGCCTGCTTTCTATGAAGCCTTCAAGATTACACACATATGTTCCATCACACGTTTGTTTTGTTCAGTCCTCCATCATCTGGTGTTACTATTTATTATTTAAAGGGTGCAATATATGGTGGTAAAGTTTTACAGACTAATAAAAGACCACGGCCAAGATTTTAAAAAATGACTAATGGTTTGGGAGGCTTTTTGTTTTGAATATCCAACCTGAGACACTTTCCAGGGCCTTATTTTCAGTAAGAGGGGGCTAAGAATTTTGTGTTAATGAGGTAATTTTTAACTTGTGAAGCTGAGTAATCAAAGGCAAATATCAGCGAAACTCAAACTGCTCTTGAGATCATGAAGAGTCTCCTAAAAAGTAACAGTATGCAAGGTATTTTCATGACAATAAAAATCAGTGGAAAAATTGTTACAGTAGGAATACTGTGAATTTTGGAGACCTTTTAAAAGATACTGTTGGGATTATTCTAGTTTGAGGAAGATGTCTCAAGCTATTACAGGATTTTTACTCCATATGTCTCCTGGCAATCCACATTGTTAAACAACGTAATAAGAGAATTTGTACTAAAAAAAAAATCAAAAAGTGAGGAGCACTAAAAACCGCAGAGGGTGGTGTCATCTCCTTGAGCAGAGTGCTGTACATTTTGAGACTAGAACAGCCCACAGGCTTGAGAAAGACTAGCAGGGCTAAAAAGATAGACTAGAAAGACCCATTGGGAGGAGATATAGACAGCTGGGAGTGTTATAAGAGTTGTTTTTCTGTTTCAGTATCGAAGTTGCTGACAGTGAAAAAATGCATTGCTCTCTTTCAGTAATGGCTGCCATATGTGCCAGATTTAATACGAAGAAAGGTCTGTTAAACATCAAGCATGTGTATAGTTCATCACCAGCAAACCCAGGAGTATACTGCAAGCACAGCTAATTGACCAGCCATGTGGATTGCTCCGTTTAGCAAAGGCTGCAATCCAGTGCCTAATTTGAGTACTACTTTACTAAAATACTAGGCGTCTTGCTCTAAAGGATAATCAATATATCTGAAATGTGCTCTTAAATTCCCTTCATGATGACTAGAGAAAAGGTGATGCTTCAAAACTGAAAGAGGAGAGTAAGTCCGGTTTAGGTATCCTTCACAGTATACTCTACTGGTAGCTCCAGCCAGCCATGCAGATCACTTAAGGCAGGTGTTTACACTTACTCAGGGCTCAGTCTGCCTCTTTCACTTCTGAAGATTGGTATGTAGTGGTGATCTTTCATTTTTGCATCGGTGCTTGAAATAGAGAATAGGAAGTTCTGAGTTTTACTCAGTCAGAAGCACAAAACTTCTATTTCGAACAGTTCCCTGATCACCAGACAGTGATACATCCCAATTAATAATGTCTGCTACTCCTTTTAAAAAGGAGCAGTGAAAGGTTGACAAGACCAAAGAGTTTAAAACAAAGCAGATGAGCGAGCCCTTTAGGCTAACCCAAGGGACAGTGTAGACAGACCAAAGGGGCCAGCACAGACGTTCCAGACCCTGCTCCTACAGACACATTTCACTCCACATCATTCCTGGTGATAAACACAAAGCTAAAACAGGCTTAGGAGGAGGAACTCTGCAGCTCTCCTGGAAGCCTAGAATAGCCTGTCTAGACCTCTCAGTGGGAGAAATTGTATCTCTTACTTAAATAAGCATTTCTGTGCATATACAGGCTGCTAAAGTACGGGGAGTTTACCTGGGGAGCTTTCATGTTAGATTAGGAGACATTGTTTAAAGGAACCCTGGAAAATAGCTTCATTCATGAACTGTAAATGTCACCTGACCCCTTGTTTATATAGTATTTAGGAGGATGAGATCCTATTCTAAAAGTCCAGAAACAAAATTCTAGCAGTTTACTTTCTGCACACCTTCACTCCCTTGTAAAAACCCCAGGGAGAACTGAGCAGCCCAGCTTAAAGAGATCTTTGCAGAGCAACACATTTCAGAACAGAATAACTATGGAAAAGAGCTCAGCTTTTATGCAGAATATAGTGCTCTCCTGAATATGCTTCATTAAGGAATACTTTGGCTGCCTGTTCCCTTTCTTTCTCTATTTTGATTGCTTTACCACAGTGACACCATAAAGGTTCCACGACACAACGCCAAGGTCTGGTATTTATCTTGACTAGCTAGGATTAGTTTATCTACTAAGTAAATGTGGCTGTCTCTTACCTTTATTTGTTTTCATGCTTTCAACAGCTTCAACACTGAAACAAATCTGTCCTACCCAGGGACAGGACTTTTGTAATGCTAGATGTACAACCATATATGCTAAATGTATCTTAAGTTAAATAGCTAAGATTCATTTGTCAATTAAACACTTACGTTGAGTTCTTGAGCTTGCATGTGGCTATTTAGATTATTAATATTTTCTAGGCAACTAATGGTAAATTAAAACATAAATTAGTCATCTGATTCCCATTCTGTAAATCTATAGATTAGAAAAGTAAACAATCATAGACTAAATATTCTAAGATATCATAAAGACAGTGAAAACAGGCTGCAAGGTGTTAGTGTTACTTTTGTTCTCTTATTTTGTTTTGTTGTTAATCATTTGTCTTCATTTTAGATTCCGACAATAGCATGATGAGTTCCATGCAGCTTAGACTTATAGAAAGATCTGTCCTCTAAAAGAAACTACAAGGGTTTCATACAAGAATAGTCCCACAATTTAATGAAAAAAATATTTTAGTCCCCTTATAATAAAGCTCTCCTATAGTGATTCTGCCAGATGAGAAATTCAAGGTTCAGGTGCTTTCTGAATATTTAAAAAGAGAAGCCAAATGGCATAAGCTATATGAAAACCAAGCCCTTATTTTATTTTCCATTAATTGTAGTATTTTTTTATCTAATTTTTAATGCAGATATTCTTGGGAAATACTGAAATTAAATGTTAGAATATGTCATTACTTTTTTTCTTAAACTGTCAAGTTGGTCATAATTTTCGAGAGTTGGCATTTCCCAAAGCACTCAAGTTTTCTTCCAGAGTCCTGATTTGAAGCTAGAATCTCACTCACCGTGAATATGCCAGTCACTAATTATCCTTTCAGTTGGAACATGTTGAAATTAAGTCTTTATACTATACATGAAAGTTCTCAACACCCAGCACTTTGGTGCCAACTGGCACCATCTTTTTCTTTGAAGACATCTCTGGACACACAGCTCCAGGAAGCATTCATGCATCCATTCCTATACAAGCACTGTGCAGCACTCCAGAGGCCCCATACAGTCAGTGTTATTCTCCAGCATTGCCTACTCTTATCTTAGATCATTCCATACTCATCATGGTGGCTACTGTGAATCCCAGAAATAAATCATAGAATCATAGAATGGTTTGGGTTGGACGGGACCTCAAAGATCATCTAGTTCTGACTCCCCTGCCATGGACAGGGAAGCTTTCCACTAGATCACATTGCACAAAACCTCATCCAACCTGGCCTTGAAGACTTCCAGTGATGGGGCATCCACAACTTCTCTGGGCAACCTATTCCAGTGCCTCATCACCCTCACAGGGAAGAATTTCCTCTTTAGATTTAGTTGAAATCTACTCTCTTTCAGTTTAAAGCCATTACCCCTTTTCCTACATGTGCTTGTAAAAAATCCATCTCCAGCTTTCTTGTAGGCCTCCTTTAGGTACTGGAAGGATGCTATAAGGTCTCCCCAGAGCCTCTCTTCTCCAGGCTGAACAGCCCCAACTCTCAGCCTTTCTAAATTCTGTGTATAACATACACCTGTGGTTTTCATTAGGAACAACATACCTGTCATCCTTTGGAATCTAGTGTGGGAATGAAAATACTGTAGGGGATGACTTTTTTTCTCAAACTTAAGAACTTGAATAAAATCATATAATTTCTACACATGGAATCACAAATTCTTTAAACCAGTGAGATGATGCACATAATTTTGCGAATTTGCTAGTCTTACTGTTTATTTTTTTTTGTCAGCAAAGTGGTCAGAATGACGAAATCTAGATGTCAAGTTCAGGAAACATTTGTTTATGTAGTTTGGAATCCAGTCTACAGAGTAAGATGGATGGCAGATGCACACGATGAGATACTGGAAAGTTGATGAAAACAGGAATTTTAAAAGACAGCACTTGTCCTTGTTTATCTTGAAGACAGCTTATTATTAAATTGGTTTATAAGGTCTGAAGTTTCTAAAGACTTCCAGTACTTCCGTCTGAAGTCTTCTGCACGTTTCAATAACAGCATTATCTTCAATAGATTTTTTTTTTACAGATATTATTCAATGTATTTCAAAATGTCTTTGTAATTTTTGGAATATGTGCTCTAGTCAGGTTGACCAGATAGCACTGTTGTCTTGCGCACTTTACCCAATGCTAGGAGACAAGGGATAAAGAAAAAAATGTTCTTTTGCACAGCTTAGCTGCCCCTATAGTTAAATCTAACAGCCCATTCTCTTTGCTTGTCCAAAGGCTACATATGAACTCATTCACCTCCAAGGGCATGAACTCTTGTGCTAACTAAGCAATGCTAAGCACTTTGCTGAGTGCTGGTGCATCAGCCCCAGCAAGGAGTCCATCGATCTATTAGAAAAAGCGTATTACCTGTCTTGCAGACAGTGCAGCTATGCCCAGAGTTGGACTTAGCAAGCAGCTCCTCAAGAGATATGTGTGAGGTTTTGCATGTCTGATGATGGACAGAAGCCTGAAGTCAGCAAATTCTGTATTATTAAGCAACTAGTTATGTTTTCCGGCAAGCAAAAATGTGCTGTAATTCACATTGACATCCCAGGCTCAGTTTGCTTCCCCTCACCAACATTCATGCCTGTCCCTTGGGGAACAAAAAAAAAAAGAAGCATTTGCAGAGTCCGATTCTGAGAAAATAGTTGGGTGATTTTTTGCCACTTTGGCTGCTGAGATACTAGAGTAGGGATCTCTGCAACTATAAGAACATGGGCTATATGTTAATCAAAATGATCTTACGCTGGTTTAAGTGTGACAATCAGATCTGACAGAACGTATACGCAGCACTTATAAACCATTTTAAACTGTGGGATTTTTTTTCATGGACATTTAAAAATATTTTCAATCATCTCATAACAATGGATTTAGACACTTGTTCAACATGTCACGGAAGATTCCTTTCTTGGAGGGAATAAAAAACTCCACAATCCTTTATATCTTTCCTTGAGAGATGGGTTTGATTTGCCCTCTTTTGCCAGAACAGTAGTACTTTTTCCAAAATAAAGCTTTCTTCTTCTTCAGAAGTCAGATGCTTTTGATCAAATCCCTGTGCTTCCACACTGCCATCTGGACTATAAATAATATTTAACCTTTCATGTATTTGCCTCATTTCTTCACTGCCTTCTAATTAAGACTTTTTTTTCTGCTTTTCTTCAACAATTTTAGAATAAAAAGGTCTGCTGTAACACAGAGATGCTGCATAAGGGAGATTATACTTAAATAATAATTATTCCCGTAATCAGTAATTGTTATAAATGCTGAGCTTTCTGATCTACAGATTAAGATTTCAAATTCTGAAAAAAAAGATAACTTAAAAAAAAAAATGTAGATGGCGTTACACCCACAAAGAATCATGGTTTATCACACCAAAGAGTAGAAATACGTAATTTTTCAGATGTGCTGCTGCTGACTGAAATCTTCAGCTCCTGATTAGATGCTTATACCTTCATATACACTGATGAAGGGATAAAGACATCAACAAAAGAAGGCCAACTAGAACCTTAAGGGTCCACAAAAACTATCAAACAGAGGATGGCTTAAAGTATCCAAACTGAAATCTTCAGGGCAAAGTGCTTATGTGATCCCGTGAGCATAGCCTTGAGCAATTCAGTCTCACCTCTGAACTCTAGTACTAGAGTTGGGCACTTCAAGCAGGTCACCTCTCAGAGGGGACCAGCGGGACCCTTCTTGTGGTTCCAGCATGTGGAGATACGGGCGCAATTATTTCCTGTGTAGCCCACGACCACAATTTTATCTCAGAAGCTGCAGAGTGTAGTGTGATTAAAAGTTCTTTAATCTCTTCTTTTAAAGCTGTGATCATTTGCCCAGACACTTGAACCTGAAATTGCCGCATTCAAGATGAGTGTCCTGCAGTACAGAGTTAGCACTCCTTTCCTTTCTCTGTGTTAGCTAATGTTGAATTGTTCACACTAAATAGAAAAGATTTAAGAGATATTTCTCCATGAAAGGTATATAGACAACTAATTTGGAGACTGGGAGTCTTTATTCAATATCTAAATCTGCAAAAAAGTTCAGAATCAAAATGTCCTCCATGAGCACTCTGTCTACTGGGATGGCAGCTCATAGACTGTTTCTCTTATTTTGTGTAGACATCTAAGCATGTTTGCCAGTACTGTCCCACGTGAGAGAATTAGACAGGATTGATCTCTGACCTCTCTGCCAGCACTCATTAGCTCATGTGTCCAAATGGGAGCAGATTTGTGCAAGCCAACTGCAGACATCTGGACATCGAAGGAAAGTTTCCACAGTTTTTACCTATGAAATCTATATCCAAATGTCAGCTGAATTATGATTTTGTGAGTATCATGAGAGTCTGAATGATGGACTGGAACCTGAAAGAATACATTTTCCATGTGAATGCAATGCAAAACTCATCAGTTGTAGAGTTGGTTATTAAAATTGATATGGTCCCCAATCGGTTACTAGTATTCTTAGAACCACAGACTCACAGAAATTATAAATAAGTTTGAAGGAACATCTGAAGATCATTTAGTTGAACCTCCTTCTAAAAATAAGGCTAACTTCAAAGTCAGATCAGTTTCTCAGTGCACTGCCCATGCAAGTTCCAAAAATCTCCAAGGATGGAGACTCCACAGCCTCTTTGGACAACCTGTGTCAGTGCTTTGCATGCTCATTGTGAAGGATTTCTTTGTATATCCAGCCTGAATTTCTCTTTTTGAAATCTTTCTTTTGTCTTCTTGGTCTTTCATTGTGCACCCCTGAATCTGGCCCCTTTTTCTATAGTGCACTTTTAGGCAGTGCAAGAGGGTAATAAATCATGGGACTGAGGCATATGATATATTCAGAGAGGCTAAGGGAAGTGACTTGGCATAGCCTGGAAAGGAGAAAGCTGAGGAAGTTCTCTTTGCAGCCTTCCATCTTAGTGGCTCTCCACTGAACTTCATTTGATTATAATCTCATATTCTCTACTGCATTCAGTCTATGCTTGTTGCAGCTGTACATATAGCAATTCAGACTGCCTTTCTTAATGATGTTTTGCCTTCTTGTTCTCAGTTTTCAAAATAATTTGATTTATGCTAAGCAACTATCGATTTATTCCTTTCAGTAAAACTGAAGTTTTGTGAGTAGGGATAGGACCCTGCCAGGTTGCTTACACTAGAAGGACAGCTGTAATCAACCACTGCTCACTCCTTTCTTGATCCATTTGACTATGCTGGACTCTATAAAGCAAGCATGTAGGGTATACATTTCCAGTGTATGTCCAGAAATCCATGTGAGTCACTGCCTCTTCCTTCTAGAGAACTTCTGTAATTTAAACTAAAATGAAAAATGTCTTTTAAATCAGATAATACTTGTTTATTTGAAAGGTGACATTATCTTTGTGAATGGCTGTGCAACATACTTGCAGACTAGTCCCTGAAATTTCATGGGTAAAGTTTTTGTCTGCTGATTTAGTATATGGTAGTTTTAATACTGCTTTTTATGACATTAGTAGAAAACTTTTTATGTCTGCTTTCAAATTCACATCTTCAATGCCATTTTCTTTTAGTTGTCCAAGTGCTTATTGCAAGGTGAAGGTTCTCCAGCTTCTGAGGGACGTCATTGCTATTGTTTGCTATTTTGACAGAAGGATTCGTTCTTGAATAGAATTTCAAAATGCCTTGTGAGCTTCTGTAGATGCTTTATTTGCAACATATGGGTATGTAGAAAATACCCTCATCAGCAGATTTTAATCTATCTTGAGGTGGACTGTTCTCAGTCTCACTGTTCACACTGTTTCATTTTGCATAAAGATAACTGGTTTGCTGAAACAAACTGAAAAGAAGAATACATTTCTGTCCTATTTGCTAGATCTCAGCTATGTGGTGACACATCTCAGTATCAGTTTGTGCTCTAGAGGTCTTAGTTTTTAGTGTATTTTCCTGTGAAAGGGCCAGTTGGGTTAAAATCTCTCTGGAAATGGTTGAATGTTCTTTCTCGCTTATTTTTGTATTCTTTGAGGGTTTTTGCACGCAATTATTTCTTCTTCTATATGATAATGCCTAAGTGCCATTACGTAGTGATTGTCACTCTGATGTGTTCAGAAAGTGCCAGGTTTAGACTTTATTGTTCTATGAAAATTCTAGCTTACTTGTAACAAAGGTTACTTTAAATCCTTTCTGTATGTGGATAAAAAAGCAGTAACATTTATGACTTTCAAAATGACAAAAATGAGAAGGCTAATATTTCTACTATCTCCTGCCCTCTCTCCTTTTGTTTTAGTCTCAGATTTCTTTGTGAATTGTCTATTGATTCTGAACATCTGGAACTGGCAACATGATGACTAAATGATTTAGTATGGGTTTTTGTTTTGTTTTGTTTTTTTTCCAGAGGTGATAGTTCCAACTTTTGCTATAGAAACTAGAAGATTTTCTGTCTGAGTGTTTAATAGTCTAGCAGTCAAAAGGAAAATAGTACCTGTGGGATGATCTATGTTTGCAAGCAAGTCATTTATGGCTCTCAGTTGCTAACACATTTATTTTAGTGTGTGTTCCAGGATGCTGACAATATTTGGACTATCTATTCCCAAATAGGATATATTACCATCTCTCCATCATGAATAGCGAGAGCTGAGTTTTACTTATTGCCTATGGCTTCTAAGAGATTTCATTGTTCTTTTGACAATACTGAGAAATTAATTTGCACTATTTCATAGTGCTGTGACTTCCATACTGCAAACTCCATAAGACATTGAATTAATGACAAACACAAGTACAGTGCAGTATGTTAAATTATGTTTACAAACATATCGAAACTTGAAAGTAGAGAAAACAGTTTATTTAACCTTACAATAAATTTTAATAATAATAGAATAGCTTAGATTATCTTGTCTTAACCTGAATTTTTTTTTCAGTTTATAAAATACTGAAGCATAGTTGACAATGATATGGACACAAAGATACTATTTGCTATGCTTTATTTTCTACAATCTGGTTAAAAGTAGCATGCAAGTAATTGAATAAAAATACTGGTATATATGACTTATTTTGAAATAACAATTATAACAGCAATGGATAAAAATGTTGCCATGAACGTTTAAGTGAAAGAATGATAAAAAGAAGAGTAAACAATTTTTTAACCTGACAAATATTCTTTCCCTGTTATCTTTCGTACATTCCATTAATTTAATAACATCATGGACTCTGAAAATATTTTCATACATTTTAAATTGTTCTTCGATTGTTAAATCATTTTTTCCTTTGTAATTTATAACAATATGAAAAAAGCATGAATAATTAAGAAATTTGGTTTGGTTGGCGAGGAATTTTGTATTTACACAGGCTAGCCCATACTGTTCAGCACTCTGATGAAACCCATCTGACTTCAATGTAAGTTTGATACCAGCTGGCATGTATTGAATGCGTGGACATAGATTTCTATGAAGTTGAATGCTTTCCATCAACTTAGCCAGATGAAGGTGCATTTCGCACCCCATTTGGTCATTCTTGTGCTTTCTAAATAAAACCGTTTGTAAAAGTATGCACACATTTCTTAAGGTTGCCAAGTGCATGCTAAATATTAACAAACAGAATGGATAATATGCAGATTGACACTTTTTCAAGGCATATCCTAATTTTAAAGAGCTATCATGGTGTAATTCCTGTAGTTACTGCCCCTAGAAAGGAACTGGATGCTCCCAGGTATCTCACTCCAGTGAAATTTCAGCAGCCACCCGAAGGCAGTTGTACATCTCCTGTGGCAGGTCAGCCCGAGTGAGATTGTTTCCATCCAGGCGCAAATGTGTGATCTTGGAATAGGTCATTGGCCCAACAACCTTACAGAAGCTGCTCAATGGGAACTCTGAAACAAAGGGAACATGAATAAGAGAAAGTATGAATAATTAGGACAAATAAGACAAAATAATTATTTTTCTACTTTTTACATTTTATTTGGAAATTGTGACTTTAAATTTATTCCACTCTATTTCAATATTTTACATGTCCACTGATGCAATTCCCTATGAGTTTACTGGAACTTGAGGGGCTTGTGTTAGCAGAGGTGCTTTCCATTAGTTGTGAAAGGTTCAGAATTTCAAGACTGAGATTTTCAGGTACTATATGCTCCCAGTAGCTATTTGATTTTTAAGACTTCAAATTTTATATAGAGATCAAATCCAGCATTCTGAAAAAAAAAGGAAAAAAATAATCTCCGGTAAAACTGGAGATGCAGAGGGAGGAATCAGTCATGCTTGGTACATTATGATTCAAGAGTAAAGCAGAGCTACTTAAGATATTGAAAGAAGTAAAATATATCTGGAGAACTTGAAACGATGATACGACCTTATCATTAAGAACAGGCAATCCAATGGCTGTTTGTGTCAAATATTATTTTGGATGTGTCATTTTGATTTCCTAGTTTCAAAATAAAACTTGGGGCTCGGGTTGAGGAGGAATTTTACATTTAAATTGTATAGTTGAACCTTTCCATAACAGCACAAATAGAAGATGAGTATAAATGCAAAAAATACTTATAAAAATATTTATATTTATTGGAATTTATGTATCATTATATTTATAACCTCTATTCAGAAGTAATATTTGTTTCACATAACACGAGACAGATGTTGAATGGAAAACTGTCTTATATCTCATGAGCAGTATTAACTGTAAGCTAGAAATTACCTGAAGCAGAGAAATTCTCTGCTCAGTATACATAAGTACACATATACATATTATACACCTTTGTCACGCAGACAAGATCTATCCTCAAGAGAGAATGTATGTGAATAAATCTGATGTCCCCTGCATACCACATTATGCAATTCCGCAAAGATGGTCCCTCATTCTCACCTGTGTTTCCTTTGAGTCAGATAGAGGACTAACCTATTGAAAAGCTCCATCACTACTAAAGAAACAGTCTGAAAGGCTTGTTCTTCTTCTGGCCATTGACACCAATTGAATTCACACAGATAATATTTTAAAGCGGCTTCTTCAACAAACCCATTCACCAGTAGGCAGACAAATTTCACATCTTCAGTTGCTTTTATGTCGCAAAGGACTAGCTCTCATAGTTTCTGAGAAGTCAAGATAGTGTTCTTAAAATCAGATGTTATTTTAAGTACCAATCCCAGGTCATTCACGGATTTCTGATAACACCACCTTATATATCTTTTTTTCCATTGCTATTTAACTCATAAAAAAATGTGATGACCTACATCATGTCGCAGTACTAAAGGAAGTGGAGGAAGTATCTTTCATATCTCCACTTTAACTTCAGTTGGATTCTTTCAGAACTGGCATTACAGTAATCTGCTATCATTGATGAAACGTGGCTTGTGTAAACTAAGTACAAACATACACCCATCTGTACAGACAGCTCTTTAAAGCACGAGACCTTAGGTAATTTTTTGGACATAGAGATATGATGTTGAAAAGTGGATGAAGATTTGTGTATCTTTCACAAAATAAGTTGTTTTGAGTGGAGACTAAGGCAATGTATTTCAAATGTTAGATTTTGATCACCAGTTTGATTAAAGTGAATCAAAACAATTTCCTAGATGTTGTACATTGTACAGTCTTTTTTTTGGAAGGGTGAGAGATAAAATGCATCCTTAAAGGCACATTTATTGGACAGTCCATATTGCAATACAGTATAATTTTAAAACTACAGATAATTCTGATACTATTCCAATTCAGAGTGTACCAGCTGAAATGAACTGATGATTCTTGTGAGTTAGGATCATATAGTCTGAGAGATATTTATCGGATTAGATCTTTGTGGAGTTTTGCTGAATGAAAACATATGTTCCTGAGACTTTGAACTCATTTGCTTGGCCTACAGGCTATAACATTAACTATTTAGGTTTAGTTTTCTGCAGATAGTTTGAGTGTAATTTGTAAAGATTAAAATAAACATGAATTCTAACATAGATTTTTCCCTAATTTTCTTGTCATTTGAGGACAAGCATATTTTTTATTTTTTATTGAAGTATATTTTTTATTGAAGGCAGACATTTAAAAAAACCACTTATTTTCTTTCCCCATATCGTAGCTTTTGAGCATAAATACTAACATTTAGTTAAAAAACAAGGTACACTTATGCATCTGGGTCGTGGCAATCCCAGGCATAAATACAGACTGGGTGGTGATTGGATCGAGAGCAGCCCTGAGGAGAAGGACTTGGGAGTACTGGTGGACGAGAAGCTCAATATGAGCCGGCAATGTGCTCTTGCGGCCCAGAAGGCCAACCGCGTCCTGGGCTGCATCAAGAGGAGTGTGGCCAGCAGGTCGAGGGAGGTGATTCTCCCCCTCTACTCTGCCCTTGTGAGACCTCACTTGGAGTACTGCGTCCAGTTCTGGAGCCCCCAACATAAGAAGGACATGGACCAGTTGGAGAGGGTCCAGAGGAGGGCCACGAAGATGATAAGAGGGCTGGAGCACCTTTCCTATGAGGACAGGCTGAAAGAGTTGGGGCTGTTCAGCCTGGAGAAGAGGAGGCTCCGGGGTGACCTTATAGCGGTCTTCCAGTACCTCAAGGGGGCCTACAGGAAAGATGGGGAGAGGCTGTTCAGGAGGGCCAGTTATGATAGGACAAGGGGTAATGGTTTTAAAATAGAGGGAGGTAGGTTCAGGTTGGATATTAGGAAAAAATTTTTTACTATGAGAGTGGTAGAACACTGGAACAGGTTGCCCAGAGAGGTGGTGGATGCTCCATCCCTGGAGACGTTCAAGGCCAGGTTGGACAAGGCCCTGAGCAACCTGATCTAGTTGGAGATATCCCTGTTCCTTGCAGGGGGGTTGGACTAGATGACCTTTGAAGGTCCCTTCCAGCCCTAACCATTCTATGATTCTATGATTCTAGGTGGGGTAGATGTTTAACTACTCAAAGGATGTAAACTTCATGCATATAAACCACAAAATTTATCTGTGTTACCAAAGTGCTCATCTGTGTTGACTATTTATGAGATTGAAACCACTTTGAAAATGGATGCAGATCAAGTCCTCACAGAATTCACAGGAACTCTGTCACGGACTTCAGTGGGATTTGGCTCCAATATTTGGTGCACACTGTTTGCATTTGGCTATTAGTTTTTTATACACTTCATGTAATTGTCAGTTGTTAGAAGCATATCAAAAATGTTTGCTTTCTAATTGCAATCTCCACTAGCAGAAAATAAGGTAAGTGGGTCTGGTGAATGCACTTGATGTATTGTTACCTATATAATCTGTATGGTTACTGCAATCAGTAAGACTAGAGTACTGTTTCATAAAATCTGTCTGTAGCTTCCTTCCTCCTTTATTACACTAATTAATATTGCAGATGTTAAAATGTCTTCCTGAATTCATAATATTCAGGTTCAGAGACAGTGTACCTGGAATTTTGCCACTTGTGTGGGATTCATATTTTCCCAACACAGAATTCCTGCATGACCCAGACACAGATAGAATAAGAAGGATTGGATGAAAATTGGATTTTCATCTGAACGAGTATTTTCTCACTAAAAGTGTCTTTCATCATAAAAAATTCTGATATTCTAACAAACTACTTCAATATTTGAAATATTTTGGAAAACAAAACAAAACAAAACAAAACAAATCAAGAACAAGCAACTCATCTCCTCCCCTCCCCTCCCCTCCCCTCCCCTCCCCTCCCCTCCCCTCTCCTCCCCTCTCCTCCCCTCTCCTCCCCTCTCCTCCCCTCCCCTCCCCTCCCCTCCCCTCCCCTCCCCTCCCCTCCCCTCCCCTCCCCTCCCCTCTCCTCTCCTCTCCTCTCCTCTCCTCTCCTCTCTTCTCCCATACCTACAGAGCAAAATGGGACCATAGAAGCGATTATTTGTTAGACAGAATTGATTTTTTACTATATGCTTGGTGAGAGTATATCCCTTGTACATCAGGACTGTAAACAGTCTTTAGCTGAGAGAAATATTAACTGTGCAAAGATTTCTTGTTCAAGCATGCAACACAGTGGGAAATTCTAATAGAATCTGAAGTCTCATAGTCATCCTTGCTGGTCTGTGGTCCCACAGTAATCACATCTGAGTCATTTCTGCATAGGCCTTTGTAAAAAAATCCTTTTGGGATTGGCGGAGTGAGACAGATAAAAGACCATAAAGCACCTCCACAACTAACTCTGTTTACAATAAGTACAATTACTGATCCAGCCGATAGACTGCAGCAGAATATGTGGCCCCTTAACTGTCCTCTGGAACATTTTCTCATTCACCCTTGTTTTACTCCATTCACATGGTATATTCTTTCTGGGATTTTGTGTGGAAACAACAACTCTCTCCTTAAGCCTTTACAGGTACAAATTAAATATGGAGAAGTCTGCCTTTGGACCCACTTCTTGCATCACTGAACCTCTTTGTTTCCTGTACTTTCTTCCATCCTGCAATTTTCTTTTTGCCTTGAGGAGTTTATAAAACAAAAGTGTATATATGTGTATACATAGATCTCATCTTAAAACATGGTAGCAAACCACTGTTGTTATTCAACAAAAAATTCCATCCTTAAATTACTACTAATAAGATTTTTTTTTTAAAGACCTTTCAACGTAGAACTTACAGTTTAGGTTTAAGGTATGGAGAAAACAAAGATTTTTAGAGGTATGGAGAAAGCAAAGATTTTTATAAACCTTCCATGGTCTTCTGCTAGCTTGGACATCCAACTAGCATCAAGTGCAGTAGATGGAGTATGCACTTGATACCTAACTTATGTTCAATATAATGAACGTGCTTCAATTTATTAGTTAGAGATCAGAAGAGTTACTCTGAATTTGTCTTCACTCCAGTTTGTTGTCTGCTTTGCCCACTGCACCTTGCATCACAGATGAAAATAGAACATACCGAAGTGAAGACACTTCTGCTACAATTTTAAGTGTATATTCATCAACTCTTGTTCAAAAAGCTCAAAGTCACTTAGATAAGGATATTTCTCAAACAGGTGATTTTTATGTATGGCAATGCATAATGTCTGTAGCAAGCCCAGGATGAAACTCATGGACAATAATTTACAGAAATAGTTCTCTTTTTTTCTGGTAATATCAAAAGGGTTGGAAACAGATTACTCTTTCTTAGACAAATACAAATGTTTATTGATTGCTTAAAGGTACCTGAAAAAAAAGGAGACAGTAACAAATTAAGAACTCTGGAGAAATATATTTATGTTAGGTTTCAGTATAAGTGAAAACTTTAAGCATTGTAAGCATAATCTGAAAGATTATACCTTTTGTACATTTTAGGACAAACTATCGTTATCCCTAATTGAGAAGTCTCCTTCTCACAGTATGTATGTACCATGGGCCATGGTATGGAAGGGAAGCTAGCCTTGTTTGCAGTCATTCTTACACAAATCTCTGGAAAATCATAATATTTTATTAAAAAAGAAACTTGTTGTTTGTTGGAGGCTCAAATACTCGGAGGTCAATCAAATCTAGTTTTAGAAAAACTAAGTACTCACAGCTGTAGGTCAGGTGTAATGAACAGTGAACTGCAAACACTTTGATAACACCGCAGCTGGTACTTCATTAAACTGAAATACTTTTTGCTAACTAAGTTTCAGCCCACATTGTGAATTAGCATCTTAGGGAGCACAATATTATGTCTGTGCAATTAGATAGTCAAGAAAATTTATTAGAAGTCTGCTATATTTTATGGTTAAGCAAAAAACAGTGAATCAGAGTTCTTTTGTATCAGCCAAAGGGTAGCAATGACAGTGCAGCAGCAGCCTACGCACACCCACTCCGCACACCATCCCACTCTGCTGCTGACCACTACTCTGGAAATTCAGCTTTCATTGAAAAAGTAAATTGTTGTCGCAGTTGCTCAGAAGTCCTTGGAAATAAAAACAGAAAGTAAACTCAGTACCAGAGTGTCTTGCAGGAGGCTCAGAACAAGCATTCTAAGCAAGGAAAATCGTCTTGTATATCTCATAAGAAATATTAGCTCTTTTAGGAGAGAGAGAGTATCTGAGTATCTGACAGAGTTCTACAGGTCGCTGCATGTGATGCCTCAGGTGGGAAGCAATAACTCATTGTTTTCCCTTATCAAAACAAGGAACTGAGATGTAATAGGAAAAAAAAAATCATAACGTTGAGGAATATGTGAAGCATAGTAAATGCAAAACATTTCAAAATGTCTTGCCCTTTGTCTGATAAAATCAGTACTAAAATATTTGGCTTTAAAGACTACATCTGTATGGAGTTAGCTATGTATGGCATAGCTAACACTGGTAACCTAAACCCCTGACAATTACAAGCAGGCAAACAGAAGAGGGTTTTATGGTTTACTTTATGCCAGCTAGCAAGATTATGTAAGTCCTGCAGAAACACTGCTGTTTCACAGATCTGCGTCTCCATCAGGGTCCAGCCCTAACAGAGGTGCAGCTGGAGAGCTGCTGACATGATGGTGAGACCTCTTCAGCTCTCCAACACCTCTTTCCCACCCCAGCATTAGGAGGGCCTTGTAAAAGCCCTGTCTCAGCAGAAACCTCCATGATCTCATGCAAGGTGCGACATTTATTGACTTCAGAAGGAACATTTTTTTCAAATCATACTTGGAGACAAGTTTGCCACCTGGTCATATGATGTGGGAAATAGGAATGAAAAGACGAAATAACAGGGGCAGCTCTTCGTATTTCAAGATGGATTTGGAGGGGTACTGCAAGAGAGAAGGGAGGAAAGAGAAAAGAGCAGCTACTTTCTTGTATCTTTTTCACTGTGCCTTTTGCCTGATACCTTATGAATTTGTTGTCTTCCCCCTCTCTCCTCCCTCCAGTGTTTTTACTACCAGCCTTCTGAAAGGTTACACATACGATAGTCAGATCCTCATCTGATATCTGTCTCTTGTTGCTGATTTATGAATTCTGAACCTCTTCCGTGCTGATTCAACTTTTCCCATTATTCTTTCCTCAATTGTACAAGTCAACTACATTGGCTTCTGTAGAATTACTCCAATTTAAATGAGATGAGAATCTGGCCAATAATGCTCACCTTAGTATGAAAATAGACATTTCTGTCTTGAAGGTTAATTTGAGTAGCTATCAGGTAAACGTCTGTCTTTTAACATTAATGTAGACAACAGTCAGAGAAATGTCAGTGTGCTAACAGTCTAACCAATATCATTTCTTCAGACTGGTTGATCTATCCTTTCAGATACTTGCATTAACCATCAGTGTCTAAACTGTGGTAAATAATATTGAAACGTGCAAATTTAACTCACTGTTAATTTTGTTGACTTGGAGGTAGAAGTTTTCAAGGTTCTCACTGACGATTGGAATGCTCTTCAACTGATTGAAGGAGAGATCCAATTCAACTAGTGATGTGATATTGAAGACATTGCCTGGTATTCCAGAATCTGTTAATTTATTGTGGGATAAACGTAAATATTGTAGGGTTTTAAAACCTTGGAAGTACTCATCAGGAACATTGGAGATCTGGTTATTATCAAAATACAGCATGAGTAAGGATTGAGGCAGTCCTGTTGGTAGCTTTGTAAGTCGATTGAAGCTTAAGTCAAGATACAAAAGTGAATTCAGGCCTTTAAAAGCCCCAGAAATAGAATCTGCTTTCAGCTGGTTGTTCTGGAGGTGAATGACAGTCAGATTCACCAGGCCCTCAAGTGCACCAGGATTGACTTTTGTGATCTTGTTGTGACTTAGTTGCAGGTCATCCAGAGTTTTGGGGAGAGGTCCAACAGCTTCAGTCAAATTGTTGTAGTTAATATGAAGTTTCTTCAGATGCTTTAGTTTGGAGAAGACTCTTCCCTTAATTTTTGAATTTTCCAAATGGTTGTGATCTAGGATCAGCCACTGTAGGTCTGTTACGTTATCAAATGTGTTCTCTTCAATGCCCTCAATCATATTGTTTCGAAGATAAAGGTATTTTATTCCACTTGGTACAATCGGAATGGTTTTCAGTTTAAGATTGTCACAATACATGGCAGTAGGGTAGCTTAAAGGACAATTACATTCTGGGGCACAGACTGCTGAGGATGGCCCAAAAGGATCATAACCATAATCATCTGCAGGACCATAGTCATATTGGCAAAAAATGCCACTAATCAATAACAGAAAGACGGGTAGAGAGTTTAAAGCCATCTTTGCAATGTATCTTGTCCCTGTAGGGTGAAAGGGAATAAAGAAGTTATAGCTTTAATTCTTTCTCTTTCAGCAATATTTGAAATTTTACCACATGAAGATTATAATTAAAAACTAATTAATTTAAACTACCTGTTTAAAGCTACTAATTAAGAAAAAAATACATTACTTTGTTAGTAATTCATTGTTACTACTATGAGCTTACAGTCCTTGTCTTGTCATCATCTGCTTTTATAATGCAAAATTACAGCCCATTCTGCTGTTGTAAGTAAAACATTCTTTGTATCTTCCTGCATTCATTCATTAAGTCACAAGAAGGATGATAAAGTCTAAGTTTTTTAAACTTGGCACAAAAGAGTTTTCAGTTTTGCTGAAGGCCGTGTTCAGAGGCATTTCTGCCATTTAAATGCTATCAAGCATTCCTGATATACTGAGTTGCCTTATATCTAAATAGCAGGTGGCAATTTGACTTAAGTTTGAAAGAGCCAGGGAATGAAAGAGCCAGGGAAATTACAAACTGAGGGTAATGATCTGCTGTATAGTGTATTGTTAAGATGCTTGTACCTTGAAATATCTTTACCTAACGGATCATGTCTAGTAAAGCATGATCCATTAAGTTTCATATTCACCTAAAGAACAAGCTAATAGAAATATGAAACATACTCTCCTGGACATGTCAAACAGCCAGCACTGCACGTGTGTGCACAAGTATACTCTATCTAATATGGATCTACAGTGGATCTGAAATGACCGAATTGCAGAAAGTGCAAATGTTCTTGCAAATTCTCTATATAACAATAAATGTGTTGATTACATTGTATGATCATTCTAAATCAACAGAATAATAAAGCACTGGCTTCACATAGTTGGTCTTTCAGCTCACATACAGCAAAAAGATGTTGTGTCCTTGGGATGTGGTCTCACCTTACTTTTTACGGGCATACCTTTCTTTGTCAGACACTCCGCAAGATGCTCATCTATGAAGATTAGTATCTTGCATTTATTTCTTGCTACCTAGATAGATGTTGTGTTGGAAACATGGGTCTAGCATCACCGAAGTCAGTCAACTTACTTTGATTTTCAACAGTAAAAGACAAGGCTCAGTGTATTCAGCTACTGTTCAGAGAGTAAGATGATTAGAAAATCCTTAGAACCTTTCTGTTCTCAAGTAATTTCAGAAAGTATGTGAAGCCTGTAAACAGACCACCAGACATCTATCTCAAATCTGGGCAATCTTCCAGCAGAGTAAGTTAATCTTGCTATTGGAATTGCCTAATATTACATAGAGTACATAGTGTTAAAATGCAGGGCCATAGCTAGAAAGTCTTCCTTAATTCTAAATTTCCTTACTTTTATTGACTTGATAAAAGCCACATCACATTCTAGTCAGCTAATGATCTCAACTGAAGTACCTTTGGGCAGGGCCTATTGATTTTGTACACTACAGCACGAAGATATTTAAAAAAATGTTCTTGTGTTATCTCCAGTCAATCACACAAAGTCCCTCTGCTAGATATTAAACTGTTGTCCCTTGAATAAGGAGGACGATTGCATATCTTTCCCGTGCTGTTGGTTCCATCGTATTTGCCTCATTACAAATTATAGGAGCGAGCAAACGTTGAAAGATGAGTTATCAGTGTAATTTCCTTTGTCTGTTCTTCATTACTGCATGAGAACTGGCAAATTCAACCTTCAGTCCCCTGCTGGTATAAATAAGTACAGCTCCTCTGTAAGCAAAGACTGCAGTGACACAATTCAGCTCCAAATCTGGTCCTATTTAGGTACTAAACATTAAGGATGGGGGACTAACTGCTTCTGTGTTCAAAGTATAAGACAGAGTGTAATGAACTTCTCGGACTACACTCTTTGATCTTATTGTGACATTTTTACATATCTGCACCATTTTATAACCTTACTGATAAATTAGCATAAATATCCTATTTTAAATTCAAATTCTATTGTTGCTGTAGTTTCAAATTACATTTGTAAAGCTGAATTTTATTATTGATATCATAGGTTGCCAGTTCTTTTAAATAGTATACAATGTTTAACTAATCTGCAGAACCCTGGAAGTAATTTAAAACATTAAATAGCAAGTGTTTTGAATTATTTTGTCTAAAACATTTTAAAATGTAGGTGACAATTCTGTAGTGCAAAGGGATAGGAGCATGTGTGTGACATAGAACAGTGAAGTACATACACAGTGTAGTTAACTTGGTTTATTCATGGATTTCTTATTGAATTATCTAAATGTTTCTCTGTCAGAAGTGTAAAAGGTAGATTGTGTACACATGCTTGTTTGTTGCACTGAACTATATGAATCCAAAAGATAAAATCAGAATACATTCTTAGATGTTTATCTTATAACATAAGCATGCTTAAACTAATTGCCTGTGTTTGTTCTAATCAGTTATGTTGTAAAATACCTGTGAAAATATTTGCGAAGTTGTTCAGGCAACTTGCCAAAACATACTAAATGACAAATCCATGATTTTGGAGAAATGTTTACTATAGTAGAGTAGACAAGCTTTTCAAACAATTTTGTAGCTCATCTATACTACCTTAATTCTAAAGTTTTTGTGAAACAAAATAATCAGTCAGCCTTAAAATAAATGTACCTTTAATTCTACAGCATAACATCTTACACAGTTTGCAAAAGATTTAATTTTAAAAAGTTTCAGTAATATATTTAAAATGTGCTTTAAATTTAACTAAAATTTTAAAAACACCTATGATTTTCCTCTCATTATTTTCTTGAGTAATTATTCGAATATCAGGATACCTTGTCTTTTTGTAAAATGAAGAAAAATTATTTAATAAATGAAGTCTGTGGAGCTTTTACTAATAGCTTATGAATGAATAAGTAAGCAGTGAGTAGTCTTACAAATTTCTTTGTACTGTACATCATCTCTTCTTCTGAAGCAGAACAAAATGGACTGTAAAAAAAGTGTGACACTGATGCACAAAATATGTGAGGTTTTTTTAAGGAAAGTGAGAAAGCAAATCCACTAAGCAACTGTTGATTTGTGTTCAATTTACAAATTGGCAAACTTATCCTGACATGTTTTCACGTTCCCGTTACAGCTACATTTAAATAGCTGAACATTACGGTTAAAACATGCAGCAGCACTTACCTTACTGCCTTGAAGCTGCTTTCCTTAATTCCCAGAGCAGATGCAATAAGGGACTGTATCGACCAATATATGCTGTAAACAGTGTCAGGAGATAAAAGTCTGCCAGATCCTCTGTGTTACAAGAGAGAAAAAAAAAAAAGAAGAAGAAAAAAAAAAAGCCCTAGTCACGCTGTTCTCTGAAGCTGCTATGTCATCATGGTGATCTTGTGGTGTGGCATGTTCAAAAACGCAGCTCTCTAATGAAGTGCAGGTGGATACCATATTCTGTACAAGGACAACCCATCTGTTATTCCTGTGGGAAGAGAGAATGATCAGTGTTTCACAAACCTGAGAAAGTTTAGACCACTAGCCATAGCCCTATACAAGGAATTTTTCTATTTTAGAGAGAAAATATTTTACATTGTAAAACAAATTGCAAACAGACTTTTGTTTTCCAACTTGTTTCATATTGCTAGACATGAGCTAACAAATAGCACTTAGACCTCAATGCTGCTGTGCTTTTTCAGCCAAGTGACTCATTCATTTTTTCTTTAACTATCTTATGTCCACAGTAAAATATACTTTATAGAAGTTTGAGCTTAAGGATCAGAACCAAAGATACAGAGTTATCTTTAAATTGTAACATTTTCTGCAACGTCAAATACTGAGTTCAAAGTTTCTTCTGCAAAGCATTGGAATTTATTTGGTCTGGAGATTTTCTTTGGTGGTTGAATGTATGTTTGTTTAATAAAAACACATCGCAGGAAAGGTTTTTCAGCAGTTACTGTAAACTAACTTTATCCATTTGTTCATTTTTGTACTTACAGCTTTCTCCTGCTTTTCAAAATCTGGAACTACTCAGCTTTACGTTGTCTGTTTCTTATTCCATGGATGCAGTTCAAGAATGCTTCTTTAGGCTTGGATGAGATGTTATTTTCACCAGGCAATGCCAAAAAATAATGCACTAAGACAGTAACTGTTTAAAGTGGGTCTTAATGTTTCCATAAGTACCTTCCCTTATCTCTAAATGGTGGATGTTCTCTCTTTTTGTGGGACGCAAACTCTTTCTTATAAAGTTGAATGGGGACAAATGTGAAACGTGCATATAGGAAGCGTTCACAAGTCATTTTAAAGTGTCTTGTGTGTTTACCTGTATTCGACTAAAATCGTTGTGGGTAAAGATCAAGACTTTTTGTCTGTTATCAACTGGCTATCTTTATGAAAAGCCATGCTACAGGATGTGGCTTGGCTGGAGAACCCTAGCAGCTTCCTGAAGAAGGAAGGGAGCTGTATGTGAGCTTCCTCCAAAATCTGCTACTGATGCATCTGGGCCTCCATGCTCGTGCAGGTAGGTTACTGGGAGCAGGGAAAGGCCTGGCATAGCTCAGTGCCCTTCACCACTAACAGGAAAGATGTCAAATGATTACAGACCTCTGTGCTTCTGCGATAACACAATTAGCAAATGAATTTGCTCAAGACAGAGTGTCAACTGTCAGTGCAAGCCATAGGGAGTGAATGTTACTCTTTTGATGTTCTGACATCACGCCTGTCCCCCTGGTGTGGGAACACCATTTACACGTTAGGAAACATGCTAATGACAGACTGTAACTTCATTACTATTTCAGTGGTGCAAATAAGTGACTGAAGCAGTGGGATTACGGTAGTGAATTAAGCTAAGTAGGTAAAGAATTGTGCATGGTATCAGAACTAGAAATGTAGAAGTGGACAAAGCCGTTGTTGTTCTGCATGTGGACAAACGGAGACCAGATGGAGTTTCTCATGCACAGTACGATACTTCTCTGAAAATTACTTCATTAGTTTCAGCTGACCAAGGAAAACCTAAACTGTAGCCTTGACTGCAACAAGCAGCAGCAGTCAGCAAAAGACCAACTCAATAAAGAAAAGATTTGAATACAGAAAGAAATGCCCTGTAAGACATTTCTGAGGTTTGCTCTGTAGAAGAAAGTACAGCAAGCTGAGCAATGAAGTATAATCTTGTAGAAAAATCTTATTAAAAATGTGATGATATCTTGTAATTAACGTATGTTAAAAACTTGGGTCACATCAAGTTCCGCTGAGAGTTTTTCATTCATATAGTTCCCGTCTTGCTGACTGTTTTAAATCAGCTTTAAAAATTGCACAGTCAAGATGAAGAATTATATACCTTTCAAGGATAAGACATAAACCAATAGATTTTCTCTTTTTTTAATAAGATTTTTTCCATCTCTCCACTCTATTATTTAATACTGTCTCTTCGGCATCATTTTATATGTTTTCCTAATCTTATCATTCTGACTCATGAAGCATCCACCTCATAAACCTCTGTTTGAACAACAGATAGGGACTAAAGCCCAGCAAATGGAGATATGTCTTCTTATACAGCAAAGTGTGGGAAAGTGAGTGGATGATTTCTTCTTTCTCACCCTATTTTGTGGGGTTTTGGGGTTTTTTTTTTGATAGCTCTCACAAGTTATTAAATGGCATGTGAACATAGTCTAGCTAATTTCCAAGGAATACACAAAACAGTGTGTAAATTCACCTATGACATCTAAGTTGAAAACTAGTTATGAATATGCTTCATACCTAAAAATGCCAGGACATGTTGATATTTCACCTTTACAGCAACTGTGCTCCTAATTAAGCCATCCTAGTTTGTTTCCTCCAACATTAATTTTCTATCTTATTCCTTATTTGTTCACTTTTATTTAATGGGAAATGTGATCAAAAACTATTCTCATCTGATTCTCATCTAGTTTTCTTCAGCTTATGGTATACGAACAGAAATATTCCTTTTATTTGATTCAGAGCTTCTTTCTTGCTCATTCATATTTTCATGGCTGGAGATGGCCAAGAAGCCTGGAAAGCTGTAGTGAAAGAATCTGAAAGCAGAGCTCATTGCAAGTGTATCACTTTG
Source organism: Tauraco erythrolophus (assembly GCF_009769465.1). NCBI lineage: Eukaryota > Metazoa > Chordata > Aves > Musophagiformes > Musophagidae > Tauraco > Tauraco erythrolophus. The sequence continues at coordinate 51,966,132 of NC_141468.1, forward strand.
CAGTGAGTAGGATCTAGCTTTCAAATATTGTTACAGTGCCATCGTTTTCTCTTTTCACTCATCAGTGATGTCCTTTCTGCCTTTTCTCTCCTGTAAAGATATCTTACTTTACCACTTCTACACACTGCTGCATAAATGGAAACTCCTCCCAATCTGTCTGCCTTTAATCTTCTTTTTCCCAAAAGACTCAAGTTACCAAAATCTAATGATGTTATCTAAACCAACTGCTTCCTTTCACTCTTAAGCCTGTGTACACATCTGGTATGCAGATGTATATCCTAAGAATAAAGAGATTTGTGTGCCTAAAATTGCGAGTAGGATGTCTGGGTCATAGGACCATATAGCTCCAGAAAAAATGCTAGTGGAACTTTTCACATTGCCACATAAAATAAATGGCAAGTTTTTGCACCAATCACTCATAAATTAAATTAAATATTTCATCTCAAGATGAAAAGAAGGCTAATTCATTCAAATTGGCTGCGTGCAGCAGAAGGTAAAGAAATCTCCATTAAGAGAAAAGGCATTCCATGGGCACCCTGCAGCAAGTCACTTAATCATAAAGAGGTAGTATAGCGTTTATGAACGATGTTTTCCATATCTCTTCCATTTCCATATAGCCTGTTAGCCTATATGTAGAGTATAAACAAAAGTATGATATTGGCTTAAATCTCCAGTAATTAGCTAAATGTTTTTGGGAAGTCCTGCAGCATTTTGAAAATATTACTTAAGGCTGACTCATATCAAGTAAGTTCCACTAAAAACAATTCAGTTCCAGATTCTGAAGGCTGTAGGTGCTTATTATTTTTTCATCTGAAAACTTCCATTCCTCCAAATTGAAATTTTATTTGTTCAGTCTCTACACAGCACTTACATGTGAAATGGAAAGTGTTAGAGCGCATACTGTAAGCATTACAAAATTTGTGGTGATCCAAATCCTTTTTTTCCTTTCTCCTAAAAAGGAAACAACAGCTTTGGAAATTTACAAAAATGGTAATAGTGGTACAACCTATTAGCAGACCGCAACAGATATTTTAGTTAGACATGAATCTTTGTTTTTGTCGTTCTAAAAAATTGCTCACTGTTTTGCTTCAAACTTGACAGCATCTACATTCTAGTGCTATTAGCCTTCTCTCCATTGCTTTTTAGGCTACTTTTTGCACTAGATTGTGCTTAATCTGATTCAAATTGTGAATGGCAAAATTTTTTTGAGTTTATCCAAAGCTTGACCAAACCTCTTCTATGACAAGAATTGCACAGACGAAAGCAAGACACTGGTTTTAAAATAGACTCCTACAGGTATATACTGTACTTAATGATATAGCATTTAAAATGTGCAGGTCTATGTATAAAAGAAAATCAGGTGGCCCTGTAACATAAAGCAATTAAAATGATTCCTAATGTAAAGAATATAAGAGCTTCTCAAGGAGTTGTTGAATTTGTGGGAAAGTTGTGTTTACAGGTAAAAATAATGGTAACAGCTCTGTATTTTAAACAGTACAGTTAATTTATAGGAAAAGAAGCCATTAGACTTGGCAAACTTGGCTATCTCACTGCCTGTTGTTCGTATATACTAGTGCTGCATAAATGTAGACCTCCTTTGAAAATCATTTGGTGCTAAACATGGTCCCCTAATCTAAGCATTAATAACGTCTGTCTGCTTTCAGATCACTACTGTTTAAGGTCAGAAGGAATGTTGCATCATTTACCCTGACCTGCTGTTTAACACAAACTATTAAACTTCCTCCTGTTACTTCTGCACTGAGTTCAACAAAACACCTTTGCCTACATATGCTCCAGACAACATATAACCATGATCTAAGACATGAAAAGTTTGAAAGTTTTCTAGTTTGATGCAAAAATCTGTCGATTTTTGCCCAGGCTGGTTTCAGGATCTCACAGGTTGCAAAGGGCATTCAGCACTTTCCTGTCTGTGAGCAGAGGGTTGCGTCTTGGGGTGGGAGACGACATGATTTAGACTGCGAGTTGAGTAAGGCTTATTTATCACAGTTTTCATCCTTGTGGGGAGCTGGTTCCTTCTGATTTTGCATGCTGCACTGGGCAGCAGCTGCTGGGGCAGTCTGCTCTACAAGAAGTCAGTGGGATAGGGAACTGATGCCTCTTGCAAAACTGGTTTACTGCATCATGCTGCTTCCCCACGAGGCACTATTTCCCATTGAATTCCTATGACTACAACCCTTTGCCTAAAGTAATAAAGCAGTGTGGTGCTAAGAGGTTTAGTTTATGTAGTTCTGTGAGGAGCAGGAAGTTAGACTTGATGATCCTTACGAGTCCCTTCCAACTCAAGATATCTATGATTCTATGTAGAAAGCAGCTGTCTGGTGTGCAGCCACATACCCCTTGGCTTTGAACATGGTGTCCAGATGACCAGTACATTGTATTTTGCCTTCTGCCAGTTGATGCAACTCTCTACTGCAACATACTCACTTGGTGATAAACTGTCTTTGTCATGAAGATGAGACAGTTTGCGAGCCACTTAATGTGCAGTTTTTCAAAGTCCCACTTGTTGTCATATTTAAAATGAAATACCTTGGAAAGATCTACTGCTACTACAGAACTGTTATCCACCAAGTTTACAACCTCATAAGCAAGTAAAATTTGATAGATAATATCTATTATATCATTAGTTATCTATTAGTATCTACTCTGACATTAGTTGTCACTTAATTAGGAATTGAATGCTGGAACAGATTTTTGCATTATTTTTCCTGTGATTGATGACAGATTAGTAGCCTTGAGGTATAATATCTCTTTGTAGTCCATGAACAGTAACAATGCACTGGTTCTAGTATTCACAGGCTCATGAAAACAGACTGTAGATGAACCAAAGATCTCTTACATGGCTTCCTAAGAGTATCAATTATATGGCAACTCAGTTTAAAAGTATTTATCACTCATAAATATTGTTTAGTTTTTTTCCTTTAAGAAAGAACATGATAATCCTCATATGATAAAAGTACACCAGTTTACTCCTCTCCAAATGCAGAGGAAAAATGTTTACTGATTTTTTATTACATATTTAATTTCTACCTATTGTCTTGTATCTGTTTAGTTGTAGTTCTACAACATTACCAGAATTTATTTTCCTCATCATAAACTTCAGCTTCTTCCAACTATCTTCAGCCATGCTCTCTGTGAATCTATCATGGATATTTTCTGCGTAAGTCAGTTTTATTTTTGCCTTATTACTAATATGTATGGATACACTATTATATATACTTTATATTTCCTTGTTCTTCATGCCTCATGAGGTTTTTTTTCACTTCTAATTGCATTTCACTTTTCTACTGAAACAAGTAAGCTTATGGCTAAAATGGACCTTTTTTTTCTTGTAAAATCAAGGGGGGAAAGGTATTTGAGGACAATCTCTTAAATTCTTTTTAAGTGTAAGTATACTTATTTTTCTTCTAAGTTTTTCCTCCCAGACAAATTTGCACATCCTTTTCCTGTTTGGGGACACTGAGCTCCTCTGAAATACTGGCTGGAAATATGTTTTTGACCATATTAAATGGTCAGCCTTGGCAACCACCAGATTCCAATCCAGTGATTAATTCGTCTGTATTCGTCATAAGGAGGTCCACAGTGGATTTACCTCATGTTGTATGCAATACCTTTTGTCTTAGGAATTGTACAGTCTTGAGAAATTCTACTAATGTTTTGTTATGAACTGCATGACACAGCTAGAAACATCTCACAAAACAAAATTTTCCAGTAGAAAAGGTACTTATTTCATAAATTACTCTGTCTTATATCTCATTAAGATTACCTTTACTTCTCTGTGAGATGCAGACCACCTTTTTTATAAATGGTCTCAGATGCTGTATCTCACACTTTGGGCCAGAGAGACAGCAAACGCTGGTGCCTATATATGTGCTAGGAGTCCAAGCACATAACTGGAGTTATGGAGCTTAGGGAGCGATTCAGCTCTCTAACATAGACACCATAACAGCATTCAGTTACCTAAATATAGGCATCTAGTATCATTTGAGATGCTTTAAGGTAGCCACCTCATCTGTACAGGTTATTAGGAAGGACTTAAAGATCTGTCCTCTTTTCAAATGGCAGCTGATGACAAAGCACAGTACTCCACAGTGCCTAACAACAAGGCATCTGAATTTAGGCAACTGCTTTTTGTCAAGGAGCTTCAGTCAACTGGCGATGCAAAGACATCTACTGCTGTCTGACATGCCCAGGACAGTCCAGCACATCCAAGCAGGGATGGCTGCTATGACTCAGAATCTTGAGGAGACCTGTCCTGCCCTGAAGTAATGGCAGGAGGCCAGGCACATCTAAGTAATCTAGAATGACATCAGACACTTTCGTTTTGGTTCCTGAATTGTGCCCTTGGAACTCCAGTCCAAGAAGTAGCCAGTGTCCTACGTGAGTTAACATCCTCACTTTGTGTAAACTGTCTGAACAGTATTTTCTCCAAAAATTTTCTCTGTAAACTTCTCTTAGCTGAGTATTAAGCACAATGTCTGCACAGAACTATCACAGAAATAGAGCCAAGCAAAATGAGATGTACAAGCCTGGGGACTTTAATGATCTATTCTCCCACAGGTATTTTCCATTTTCTTACCACTTCTGAAAAATAAAATAATAAAGCCAAAATAGGGATTTTTTTGAAAGGTCAAATAAAAATTTAGAAGACAGTCCTCTGCTTCTATTAGATCATCACCTGAGTCCTCACTGAATAGTTCTCTTTTGGTTTAGCCAAACTTTTGAATAGATTTCGTGTATAATTGTATAAGCTATAGACATTTGAAAGGACAGAAATAAAAGATTTTACATCACAAGCTTTCACAGGCTTATTTTGAATTGACACAAGAATGCTTAAGGTCTAATTTGCTCTCCATCCAACTCAAGAAGGGACAAGCTGCACCAACATTTCACCGATCCTGTATTGATTAAGGAGAATACACCAATTTCCAAGTATTCATGTTCATCTCCCATAGACTTTAGACCTTTAGTCTGCTTAGCCTGACTCTTTTCTCTTTACCTCTTTGTATTTTTCGGACTTCAATAAGCACTTAGCAATTGTATTTGGATAATTATGTTATCTGTATATTTATACACATGTATATCTGTTTGCTAAATGACAAATATATTTGGACCGAAAACTGGAATCAAGACCTATCCCTTTAGTTTCCTAGTAGTCTTTTTCATGTTTTCTTAACATTTAAAATTATTTTTGCATTGTCAATATTTGGGTAGATAAATGCAAAATATTAATGTCATCACATTTAAAATTGTTGTATATAAGCAAATGGATGACTTACCTCCCCTTTAGGATCCACCTATACTAGTAAATCACATAGAGCCCCTGGCACTACTAAGTCATTTTTTTTATAGAATTTAATTTATTAGAATGGGCTTTTCCATGATTCTAGCCTGAACTGAACAATTCCTTGCCATGGTTTGGGACTTATCACTCTCAACAGAGAGTTTAAATGAAGCCACCCTGTTTCATGGGGTAAGATAGCCTTACAGCAGAGATGGGGTTCAGTCATGCTAGTTAATTCAGAGCTGGAAAATACCATGATTTCATTTAATAATACAAATGCAGCTTTAGAATCTGGAATACAACCTGAGTCATCAATAAGAAAATAGACATTCAGGTCCTAAGGTCTTCTGACAGCTGGTCCACAATGTGATTTTTATCAAATTATAATTTCATTATTTTCACCATTTTCTCAAAATTTATGTGTATCTGTGTGTCTGTGTGACTCTCGCTTTACACTGAAGTTTTTCAGAAGATACATGGATTATCTTTACTTTGTAAAAGAGAAACAAATGTATTTGAGAAATAAGATCTGATTCCAAGCTTTAACAGAGCAATAATTTTTAAGTAGAAAAGCTGGTTTTGCACAGAACTGCTGACACACACTTAGCTACAGCAGTACTGGTGAGCAACACTATAATTTAGGTCATGTTTCTTTCCCATAGATAACTTCCATAGTATGGCTAGACAGTTGTGGTATAGCAAAATCCATTGCTCCTATTGTGATCACATGAAAGTAGAATTAAACCTTCTTGTTTCCAGAGCTGAACATCACACATTTGTAATAATTTTGCTCATGAATTGAAAGATTTTACACTGTGTTTCAGCAATTAAATCTTTGCATTTTTTATGGAAATTTTGGCACAATAATTGAATAACCCTGAGAGTACCTGGTTTCAGAAAACAATATAAACAGGGCAACTACATTAGAAAGACCCATACCTTCAGTAAAAGGGTTTTGGTTAGGCTTTCTTGCTTTTCTCCTATCCTACTGAGGTTTACTCTTCCCCTTTTCTGGGACTTAGTAAGAAGGTTTTTTGAGGCCTGTGAATGTTGACGAATGAGCAAGGCTGGTTCTGAGCACATGTGTGAGCCTGCATCCTCATGTCCTTGCATCCAGATCCATCAGAGATTTGTGTTGTCTCAGACTGATGACGTTTCTGGGGAACTCACATGAGGGTCATTTTTTCAAGCAAGTGGAGAACAGATATGCAGGTGATAGGCAAAGACATTTTTATTCACAGCATGGTGAAGGGAAGAAGGTGTTTGCTTTACCAACGAGCATGATATCCTTTTCTCCTGAAAACCACCACTAATGACTTGTCACATATTAACATGTCAAAATATGTTCAGAAATGTGCCTTCCAAGGTCTTGGAAAACAATGTTTGTGCTCCTAATTCACTCAGGTATTGTTGAACATTTTACTCCATGCCTATGTGCCTCTCAGCCTAGAAAAGGTTATCTTGTCTATGTCTGAACTACCTGTTAGGCTTGGTGCCAAGAGTGCCCTCAAGGAAGAATTAATTTATTTCCCACATTTCAATTCTGCAAACAAGGCCATTGGAGTGACTGGGGACTTCTGCAGCCTCTGCATGTGACAACACATAATGTTCCATGCCCTAAGCACACCAGCAGGCTCTGATTACCCTGACCAGCCTCATACACCTTCTCCAGCCATGCTGCCTCAACCCCTTGGCTCAGTAGCTGTGTGTGAGCTGAACTCCCAGCCCTAACTGTGTTGCAAGTAAGTTGTGCCTGGTTTTGTACCTTGCATTATCTTATTGACTTGATATCTGAGCTTGATCTGCTTGATCTGCTTAGATCTGCCCCCTCAGTGGAGATCTGTCACTGGATGGTTGACTGGCCCTGGTTACAGCAACCAAACCAGCTCTGCTCTTCTTCATTAGGTGCTCTGAGACTGTACGCCTTGTTCATGAGGTTGCTGTCCTGCCTTGTGTAACCGCTGGCTCCAAGCTTGTCTTCCCTTGTACAGCTGCCCTCTCTTTCTGAACTAAGAAAATAAGCCCAGGGAAATTGCAAGGACCTGAGCTTAAATGTAGCTCCTGGGACAATGAGTGGTTGATGTCTAGGTAGCCAGAGCCTCTGGAAGAGTACGATCATGGCAGCAAGAACCTCAAGGTGTACTCAGGGCCTTGATGATGCATATGGAATCACTGAATGGTTTGGGTTGGAAGGAATATTAAAGATCACCCAGTTCCAGCCCCCTTGCCATGGAAAGGGACCTTCCACTAGATCAGATTGCTCAAAGCCTCATCCAACCTGGCCTTGAACACTTCCAGAGATGGAGCATCCACAGCTTCTCTGGACAACCTGTTCCAGTGTTTACCACCCTCACAGGGAAAAAGTTCTTCCTTATATCTAATCAAAATCTACCCTCTTTCAGTTTAAAGCCATTACCCCTTCTCCTATCACTGCAAGTCCTTGTAAAAAGTCCTGCTCCAGCTTTCTTGTAGGTCCCGTTTAAGTACCAGAATGTTGCTATAAGGTCTAGCATCTAGATCTAGATGCTAGATGTATTTCATCAGGTTCCATGGACTTGTACACCTTCAGGTTCCTTAGATGTTCTCAAACCTGATCTTCTCCTACAGAAGCAGGTTCTTTATTCCCCCACTCCCTGCCTTTGCCTTGTATGACTTGGGTGATGTGGCTAGAGCACATCAGTGAAGACTGAGGCCAAAATTTCTTTGAGTATCTCAGCCTTCTCCATATTTGGAGTAACAAGATCTTCCATTTCCTGCTGGAGAGGGTCCACATTTTCCTTTTTTCTCCTTTTATCACCAATGTACCTATAGAATCTTTTATTGTTGCCCTTGATGTCCCTGGCTGGATTTAACTGTATCACAGCTTTAGCTTTCCGAACCTCATCACTGGTTGCTGGGACAATTTCTTTGTATTCCTCCCAGGCTACCTGTCCTTGCTTCCCACCCTCTATTCCCTTTCGTGCTTGAGTTTGTCCAGCAGCTTCTTGTTCATCCATGCAGGCCTCCTGGCTTTTCTGCCTGACTTCCTCTTTGTTGGGATGCATTGCTCCTGAGCTTGGAGGAGGTGATCTTTGAATATTAACCAGCTTTCTTGGGCCCTTCTTGTCTCCAGGTCTTTATCCCATGGTACACCACCAAGCAGATCTCTGAAGAGGCCAAAGTCTGCTCTCCTGACATCCAGGGTAGTGAGCTTGCTGTGTGCCTTCCTCACTGCCCTAGGGATCTTAAATTCCACCATTTCATGGTCACTGCAGCCAAGGCTGCCCTTGAGCTTCACATTCTCCATCAGCCCCTCCTTGTGTGTGAGAAAAAGGTTCAGCATAGCACTTCTCCTTGTTGGTTCCTCTATCACTTAGAGAGGAAAGTGATCACCAACATATTCCAGAAATCTCCTGGATTGCCTACGCCCTGCTGTGTTGTCCCTCCAACAGATATCAGGGTGGTTGAAGTCCTCCATAAGGACCAGGGCTTGTGAACATGAGGCTGTTCTTATCTCCTTATATAGGGCTTCATATGCTTCATTTTCCTGTTCGGGTGGTCTGTAGCAGACCTCCACTATAATGTCACCTGTCCCTGCCCTCCTTTTAATCCTGACCCATAAGCTTTCAGTCAGCTCCTTGTCCATCCCCAGGATGACACCATCTCCTCCTTGTGTCTCCAGCCTGTCCTCCCTAAAGAGACTGTATCCCTCCATTCCAACACTCGAGTCATAGGATTCATCCCACCATGTCTCCATGATGCCAATAAGACCACAGCTCTGCAGGCATGTGCACATCTCTATCTCCTCTTGTTTATTCATCACACAGTCTGTACAGATACTGGGATTGTCTCAACCTTCACAAGGTTAACATATGTTCCTGTACTGCACAGATGCCTTCATACCAGTCCAGATCTGGTAATCAAGTGACTTGAAAGCTCTATCTCCTCTCTCTCACTAGAATTGGGAGGCAGTGTGGAGGGGGTGGGAGGCGGGTTGAAGGGGGGTGGGAGGCATCCTCAGTTTCCTCCTCTGTAGGGCAGAGCTTTGGTAAATGGGACGTCTTCTCCAATTCCTATTCCTGCTGTTTTTTCAGTTTCAACTCTGCAGAATAATTTAAAATCATTGTGCAGTTTTATTTTTCTAGTGTGAGAACATTCCCACTGCCTAAGATGTAGGGAACACAAGAGTCTTGTGGGTCGGAATTCTGACAAGGAAGTTCAAAGGAAATATTACCATTTCACAGTAATTTAGTCCTTTGACAGCAGTAAGAAGCCTAACTACTTAACTTTTTCCATGATGATCCAGTTATCTGCATCTGTTGAAGAGAAATTAACACCATCTTCTCTATCGCCCTGTAACCTACACATGCAGTGGCTTCTATTACATATCAAAAATGATTGACATGTCTTTAAAGCACTTGGTGCTGGAAATGAGCAGTAAGAGATAGAAGAGAAAAAAATACCTAAAAGAATAATCTTTTTGTTTAATTTTGATGATAGCATGATGAAATATTAAATTGTCTGAGGTTTAGGATCTCTCAATCGCTCTGTTAGTCAACACTTCAAAGACAGTGCTTTGTTTCAAGACTTCTTTGCATCATATCCATTTTCTCCTTCCACATTAGAATCGTGTGTATGGACAAACCTTTGAAGGATTTTTCTCAGAAGTGAATAAGCCTTTTGAAGCATTTCAGTTGTCTAGAGTTTCTAACATAGCCAAGCAATATTTAGAATGAGTCTGTCTTTCATGTCAAGATTATTTTATTAATTTTGAAATGCTAGTGTTTTTCTGCACTTTGGTATTTGGTTTATTCTTTGTAATCTTTTGATTTCTGCAAAGATTCAATACCTTGAAATTAAAAGATGAAAGGATTCATCAGTAGAATACTAACTACGTGATTAGCTTAATTGATTCTGAGTTTTCCTGTTTAAAGGACTTTCTAATATGTGTTTAGTAGCATACACATGGTCTCTATTTTCCATGCCTTTACACTGAGATTTGAACACTTTCGAAAAGTTACTGTGTGGAGAAGCACTAGCCTAATTCATCTCAATTAAAGTCTTCATCTGGAAGCAATAATGTAACTTGTCCAAAACTGAAGACTGCAAAAATAGTAGAAAAATCCTTAAGGCGTTTTCATTCAAATATAGTATGTAGTTTAATATATTAGCTGAAAATTAATAAAAGATGTAAGTATGATTTATCATAAATTATATACTTCAATGCTGTTGAGTCAATAACATAAAGAGCTGGAAAAAAAAACCTGGAATTTTGCTTGATTTCATGTTAAATATGAAAATAGAAAGTTTTGTAAATTGTAACCCTTTATACATAATAAATCCGTACATATTCTACTGTCCATTCTGCCAAATGCTGGAAGCAACAAAACCTACTAATTAATATTTTTGTATATAAGCAAAATATCATGCCATTTATGACCAGAAATGGTAATTTGCAAGTATTTGTCTTCTCTCCATTTGGATGTGAGCCCAAGACAGTACCTGGGACAATTCTTTGAATGACACTTTTCTGGACAGAGGTGGTTTATACAGTTTTTTGTTTGTTTAAAAACTGCCTTTTCTATTTAGACAGTGGATGGCATCTTTTGTTTAATTTTCCTTCAAAATTGAGTGCCCGTCTGTAGCTTTCAATTTCTCTGACTGAAAACATTGGAACTATTCATGTGGGTAAATGTTTACAGATGCAAAACCCACAGAGTTTTTTATTTTCCAAAAACTTCTTCCCTGTGTTGCTCGCTGCAGCTGTACATGTAGATTCAGAAACATGACCATCACTGCTTCTCATCAAACTGCAGATCCTCCGATTTTGTTATTAGTTCTCTTTATTTCTTTTTTTAATATTATATTATAATCTAAAAAGATGTGTGCATATATGTATATGCTTAAAGCAATATCATTTTTCGTAGTTTCATCTATTCTTTCTCCCACAGATTTAAGTCTCAGTTTAAGCAGGCAGTAACAGAGCATTAACATTCTTCTGGTCTGCTGACTTAAAGCACTCAAATCGAGGTAATCTCCAAAGCTTTCAAGAGGCATAATGTACACACTGAGCAAGAGAACAGCCTGACAAAGCAGTTTTGAAGAAACCACATCTTTGTATCTCAGAAAGGAAAGTATGGGGTTTAGCAGACAGGGCAGGCAGCCCTCTGCAGTGCCTGCGTCCAGACTGATACTTAGGGTACACTGACAGCCATGAATTTGCAGAGCAGGAAGCAGGGCAGGAGACCAAAGGCTGGTTTATGTCACTTTAAATGCATCCATTGATGAATCTAGCTATTCGAGGGTTTGTGTTGAGTTCAATTCAAACACTAAAATAGCTCTCGTGCCTCTTCAGGAGATGCACAGATAAGTTGTTCTATTGCAGCTGGAGCTGCTGGAGCACCGTTAGGGTAATGTTTTATGCTAAAATTTATTAACTATTTGTAGTTCCACTAATTCAGCACAAAGATGATGCACTTAATATTGAACATCTCACAGCCCACGTTTCCCCTTTGGTGCTGTGCAAACTTGTCACTAACATGCTCCTTAATTTATTTTTATTGAATAAACTACTCCAACTAAATTAGCACCAAATAAACTCCTTTGGTGGTTTAAAGTTTGGAATGGAAAAAAAAACAGCCACCTAGCAATAACTTGGTAATGACCATGGTAAATACAGCCACCGCTTTGAAAAAAAAAAAAGTTACAGAGATGTAGACCAGTCCCTGTAGCAAAACTGACCTCAGAGCAATGTGTACATTCAGAGAGAATGAGCAAAAACACATCCATGTGCAAATCAAGAATATTTGATTGTGAATGTACAAAAAAAGGCTATTGATTTTGCAGCTATGAACCCTGAAAAAAAAAAAAAAGGCAGCGAAACAGTAAGACAGTAGGTATGTGAACTTGTGTAGCCTCTTTTCATAAAGCCTCATAACATCTTTCCTCCTGATTTTCACAATTAATGAACGGCAGCTTTGTTACTGTCCGTCAGTAACACTAGATGGCACTTCAGAGTAGTGGTGGGATGAGAAAGTCTTTTGTTATCTTTTCTAGGTGTTTTGCACATGACATTACAGATGCAGGAAATTAATGCTTGAGTTGAACAAAAGTAAGTTCTCAGCTTTCTGCTCTTTCTGCTAATTTCTATGTATGAATGTGAGGTAGATAAATACTATCTGTTTTAAGAAAGCAACAAACATAAGCAGAAAGAGATTATAACAGTGGTTCACTAGTAAATAATAAAAAAAAAAAAAACAAACCCAACAGATTAAGGATCAAAGAGCTGTTGCCAGATACTGTGTTTAGAGGATTTGAGAATCAATCTGTGGAGGGAATTGAAAAAAAAATTTATAGGCCTGAAAAACAGAGCAACACATCGATGCCAGGGATTTAAGTGTTGATCCTTTCCTGGAAATGAAATTTGATTTCATGTCACTTATATATCAACAATCGAGTGTAGAATGACTGTCCATAATCTGGTACATTTTAGGAGAAACCAGCCAGCTCCCTTCTGGCCTTAAAAGACAGGCATATATGAAGGGGTTATTTGATTTGTAGTCAAGTTTTGAAAAATAATGTTCTTTAGCAACACATGGCTTTGCTAACAAAAAATGTGTATGTACTTTTGAAAAGTCTAAACCTGAGTGATATCATTAGATAAAAAAAAAAAAAAGAAGTGGGAAGGATACTACAAAAACAAAATAATAAGTTTACAGTATTGTCGCCAAACTGCAGTAAAAACTTAAAGAAGTATCGCTTCTTCAAGACATCATTTTCATTTCCAACTTATTTAGCCAATTTAATAGAAAACAGAAGGGACTATTTTCTTTAGTGGAAAACCTCTCACAGCAATTTTAATTAACACTTCAATAAGATTCATGACTAGGAGAAAAATGATACATTTAAATATCAAAAAGCAGCAGAAAATATTTGCCGTAATTCTAAAAATTTCTTTAAATAAGAAAAAGGGAAGTCCAAACATTTACTCCAGCATGTTCCTAAGTAGTGTGATGAATCATAGGCATTATAAATTTAAGACAGCAGAAAACACATTGCTGCCTCTGATTTTACTATTCTGTCTTCTTTATCACAAAAAGATAGAGTTTAAAAGCTATTATTAGAAAATTAGTTTTAAAATCAAAGGCAAACAAATGTTATTATTTCAGTTTGGATTTTTTATGATTTTATATTCAGTGGAAGAAATAAGAAGCCTCTATATGTCAGCTAGATTCTACCATTATTCTTGCAGCTGAGGAACTGTCTCTACATGTTTTTACTCTCATATCTCTTGTTTCCACCAGATTGAATTTTCCAATTTTTAGACTATGTTTTATTTCAAGCTCCCTAGGAGAGTCTTTTCTGACACTCGAGAGATGATCACAGGCTTGCTTGCAGTGACCCCTCCATGGCCCAGGAATACAGGAAGGGATAAGATGCCTTAGGCTAAACCAGGAAACAGGAGTTTATTCCTTCCTGTGGTTGAGTCCTACAGTTGTGACCATTTACCATCTTTATACGTTATTATAGGGATCGGAGATGCACTGTTGGGCCTAAAGGGTTTCTACTTTAGCTCTCTGATTTCTTTCTGCCCAGCTGTTTATCGATTGTTTGGGTTTATCTTCTTTTCCTTTCTTTCTTTCTTTTCTATTTTTTCTTTTTTTGTTGTTTGTTTGTTTGTTTGTTTTTAAGTGGTAGAGCCATCTGTTCTGTATTTATATGAAAAGCAGTTCTAAAAGGATGAGGCTTTGAAGTCTTTGCAGATACTGTGTGTGACAGGGTGCTATCAGTCAGACATTGTCAGTATGGCTTACACGATTTATGGAAAACCAGCAGTGTGTTTACCTTTTGAATTTGTCATGGTCTCATGTTACAGGACTTGCTTATTCTGTTTTATTGCACAAGGCTGGGAATCAGGAAACTCCTGTAATCTTTGTAGCCCTTGGCTGTTAGCGGGGAATGTATTTTATGAGGAATATTTTGCACTTTACCACAGAGGGCAGCAAGCTTGGTATGGGACATACAATGGACATTACAGAGAAAGATCAGGCTCAGATAATTTCTCCTGGACTTAAAATTACTTCCGTTTTGAAAGAAAAGCCTGAGTATGGAGAGATTGCAAAGCCATGGAGGGAGAAATGGGAAGTTTACGTACATGTTTATGTGAAGTTTTATGTAATAAGGAATTTTTATTATTTACCGTCTAAATTTCTTCCTGTAAGTTGTGTCTGCATCTTCTAATTTAAACTGTGTACACACAAACCCCGTGGAGTTGTTCAAGTTAAGACAATGCCTTTGTTCTCTATTGAAATGCCAGTGCTTGGCTTTCTGCGTGACGTCTCTCTCTGAATAATAGCAGATACCCAACCAGGAACCAAGAGGAAAAGATCCAGCTGCTGACTTTCTGGAGGATTTACCCTCTGGTGACAGAAGGATGTCACGTACTGTTAGATTTATTTAACAATAACACTCAGAAAATGTGAAACCCAGAAGAAAAAACACACGCAAATGGGGGAAATCATTGGCTACTATATGAAGAAGCTAGCTAATGAGAGTGCAAACACGCGTTTTCTGTGTAACAGTTTTAGTGATTCATAATCATTTCCAATTATTGACTATTTGAAAAAATGACAACTATAAAAAGAATATATTAATTATCTAGGAAAAATACCTATAAATGTCAGGCATTAAAAAGTTTCTTAAGGCAAGAAAATTTCAAACAATTTGCTCTTACTTTAGCTATCACCATGCCAAAGATGTTCAATTTTCAAGATTTAATCATAATTAAAGTTCTGACACACTATGTTATGCTACCAAAACAGAAAATAAAGACAAATACTTTGGAGTTTGCCTGTATTACATTATTCTTTAATATAAATGACATATAAGTTTTACAAATTAGAGAGATTGACCTTGGAGTATTAAGAGGCTGCAGAAGATTCTTTTAAGGTGACATTTTTATTGAGTATATGTTTAGCTTTGTAGATTGACAGTAGAAATGTGCAGCCTACCTTTGATGTGCTTGCTACCCACTGGCATGGGTTGAAGAATCCCAATTTGCAGAGGGCTTCAAATCACTCTAAGAAGATACTTCTACGAATGATGTCCCAGCAATGTCCAGCTAGGCCTTGCAGTTATTTCACTTCATATTTTTCTATATTTATGATTTGCTTATAATCTAAATTCCACAAATTCATCAGATGAGGAGCCTGCATATCTCTACTTGACAATTAAAAATGTTTAAAAAACAAGAACAGTAAAGGATGCTGACAAATGTACAATGCAGAACAAGTGAACAGTGAACTGTTATTATTTTTGGTTTAGATATATACATGGATTGATACCAATGACTAAACCCTATTACCATACTCTGCAAGGCAGTCTCACTGAAGTCATGAAAACTGCGCTTGAGACTAAGGTGAGAGGGATTTGCCCTACAGAAATTTAGTCATTGGGCTCCAGACATAGGTTACAGGTTTTGTACTGCAGACTACTCATTATTTTGTTCAATAGGATTATGTTAGGCTAATCCTGAATAGCATTGCTCTAGAAAAATGTCAAACTTTAAAAAACTATGTATACAATATGAACTTATTTTATTTTTCCCAAAATAATGACATTAGCAACAACTTTATTTGCCTCTGCTAAATAGATACATTCAGAATTAGCTTAGTGTTATAGGGGATATTTTTAAACCTCCAGGGCTTGAAATAAATTTAAAAGAGGTAACTCACCTTCTCAAGTCTCAAAATTATTTGAGAGTCTTTTTTCCCTCTATTTTCTTGTGTGTGTGGCTATAAAAATAACCTCAATCGCTATCTTTTTTTTTTTTTTTAATATCATAGCTTGACAAATATTTACTCCGAATCTCATATACAGTGGAATCTGAAAACCTGTAGCATTCAGCAAACTGAAAAATACCACAGAAAGCATGCTGGAAAAGAAGGCTGAAATAAGTCAGTTTAAAGCACAGTTGGCAATTCTTTTTGACAGTATGCTTGATCTTGTACATCTGTAATGATTCATTTATTCTACATCAATGGATCATCTCCACTTTAAAGTGAAGTTTCTGGTATTTGGCATTAATTGATAGCAACAATTTTGTGAACAGGCCTATTACGACAGGTACTTTAGCTGAAACGCAACCGAACCCCATCTTCAGACATCTATTTGTAATTTCCGATCTGTACTGCAGAGCGTTCATGGATACATCGGAAAGCAGAGGGCTGGATTTCCCAGTACTGCACAGGGTTGCTGAAGAGACTCACACCGGAATAGCTAGCCTTTTTGGTGTTGTAGCCAAGAGGGCAAAAGTCGTTGATACCAATAGAAGCAATTTTGTTGTTATGAAGATAGACCACCTGAAAAGCATAGAAGTACAGAAGTGAGAAATAGAGCTACTGTGGCAAATAAGATAAATGATTTGATGTCAAACACTTGGTATGTATTGTGCAATGTCGTACAGAGTAACAATATACCCTTTTTTCCAAACAAATGCTTGGTTCTCTTTACCTTTCGAAATACCTAGAGCATGTCCGATTAGAAATAATTTCTACAGAAGGAGCAGAAACTCTGCAAAGCACTCTAATAACACTGCTATCATTTGATCGTACTGTAACCAAACCAGGAGTCAAAGATATGGAATAATTAATACAGTGCTGTGGTTCAGAAGCATGTGCTGTATATAAAGAATGTCTTTGGTGCTAATTGCTTTCTCTCCTGCTCTGATGCTTTCACTCTCATGAGTGCAACTGTACAGGACTCAGAGCCAAAGTAATCACTAAAGATGACTTAAAATAGCTGATGAATATTACTTTGCTCCAGAGTTACAACTTCTGATGAATTTTCCCAAATTACATGTAAGTGGTGATTTACATTTGGGCGTCTTCATTTTTTGGAAGCTTCCTTTCCCATAAAATGTTAGTCGAAGTGAAGACAGATTTTAATTGGTTCAAAGAGGCCATATTTCTAGCTATCCAGCGACACAGACCTCAAAAATACTGCCAATGTGAAATGCATATTGCATCTCTTTACCCTCATGAAGGCATATCTTTTTGAGATACCGAAGGGAAGGTTTTTGGGAAAGGTTGCAAAATGTCACTGAGTAGAACTGAAAAAAATTCAACAGAAGACATACTCTTTGAAAGCATTTTTTGAGTATAGAAGAAATCAAACTACACAAATAATCCCGTATTTGTCACGTCCCCTCAAACACACAGAGGTAACGAATGCACACCTCCAGATCTATACACCTCCATAGGCACATCCACACAAGAATGAGAAGAAGACTCTTCCTGTTGTATGCAACTTTTCCATGCCTTATTCAACAATTGATGAAACTTACATCATTATCTTTTGCACAAATACCATATATGTTTCTGTTCAAGACTGAATAATCACACAAATAATATTCATAATCTTTCAACTATTGCTCTCTGAGGCAGTATGATAAACTGTACCTGGATATATTTGTGTTCACCCAAGCCACCAGGTACTCTGACAAGTTCGTTGTTGTTCAAGTGGAGCTCTCTCAGATGAGGTACGTTGTTAAGAGAGCCATTTTCAACTGAAGAAATACTGTTGAAGCTGAGACCCAATCTGAAAAAACAAACAAACAAACAAACAAACAAATATATTAAACTTGCCCACATAATCATCTTGGGCTGATTACTTCTCTACATTACTGTGGTAGAATAGACCAGGCTAATTTTGAGAATAATGTGTGAGGTATAGAGTCACCACAGAGAACTAGTTCAGGTAAACCTATTTAAATAATTTTGATATCTAATGTGAACCGTCATAATTATCATGATATCATTCAACTTGTGCTCATGATACTGCATATTTTCACGAGCTATATGATTAATCCCACTGTAAATACATATTGTGTACCTCCATAGGCACCAGTCTTTCTTTAAAAGCTGAATAAGAGTTTCTTACATGACTTGAGGAGCACTCACTGTAACTTTCTTTGTCAAACACTGTAACGCAGGGTGACCAGAACTGTTAAGTTTAAATCTTCACCACATACTTCTAAGATACTTATGTAGTTAGAGCCATGTTACAGACTGGAAACAGGAGCTGAGTCATAGGTAATGATGTGTTCAGCAGGACATACAAGTGGGACATAGACATTTCTCCTGGGTTGCGGTCCAGAGCTTTCAACACAAAATCATCTTTCCTGCTGTATACAGTCACATTTTGGGTTTACTACCACAATTTATGTCCAGTTTGGAAAATCTGGTCCTATCTGTGTATTTCTGAGTTAATACTATTTCGTCTGGCAATTACCAAACCACTGAATTTTTTCAAGAGACTCATAAGTTTCAATGCTCCGTGTTGCCGTAAGGAATTCTGTGGTAATTATGAGGGAGCTGTCATCATCAGGAGTGTTGTCCTTCAAGAAAATTATTTCTATAAAGGCTAAACCTACTTAATCTAGTTTGCTTTATCTTTTTTCTTTAAGCAATCTATTCTAATTTTGAGGGAAAAGAATGCTCTGACATTTACTAGTGACTGAATCAATTAAAGAATTTAATACAGATAATCAGAATCCTTGTGATAAAATAATTTACTATGATTGAGTACTTTTAAAGAAAGTCTGATTCACAGTAATTGACTATCTGTAATCTTTTGTGGCTTATGTCAGTTTCAAAAGTCAGAATCCGGGCCTTATATATAAACACAGAACTAAAAATTTTTTCTTGATCTTTAAGGCAGTGATGTTTCCAGAAATAATTCTGTCCAAGAATGGAAGAGTATTTCATAATTTTCCTTTTAAAAATAAACAGTCAAAAGAAGATGTTGCTAACTAGTATTATATATAATACAAAGTCATAATTATACTAATTTTAGCATTGCAGTGTTGTCAAACTATTAAATGATAAAGGAGAGCTTAATGAGATCTCCCACTGACATCAATAAGGATTTATTTCACTCAAAAATCAATTCACAGTATCCTGTATCTGCTAAAATTTGATCAGGAAGAATTTTCCTTTAAAAATTGCTAAAAAATCACCCTCTTTCTGAGCAGAGTACATTAAGATTTAGTGATGATTGGAGGATTTGATCCTGCAGAGCAATTTGGTCTGAAGATCATAGAATCATAGAATGGTTTGGGTTGGAAGGGACCTTAAAGATCCCCTAGTTAAAACTCCCCTGCCACAGGCAGGGACAGCTTCCACTAGATCATGTTGCTCAAAGTCCCATTCAACCTCGCCTTGAACACTTCCAGGGATTGAGCATCCACAGCTCCTCTGGGCAACCTATTTCAGTGCTTCGCCACCCTCACAGGCAAGAAATTCTTCCTTAGATCTAATCAAAATCTGCCCTCTTTCAGTTTAAAGCCATTTTCCCTTGTGCTATCACTACACGCCATTGTAAAAAGTCCCTCTCCAGCTTTCCTGTACATCCCTTTAGGTGTTGGAAGGCTGCTGAATGTCTCTCCAGAGCCTTTTCTTCTCCAGGCGGAACAACCCCAACTCTCTCAGCCTATACTCATAGGAGAGTTCCAGCTTCCTGATCATTTTTGTGGCTCTCCTCTGGACTCACGCCAACAGGTCCATGTCCTTCTTATTTTGAGAGCCCCAGAACTGAACACAGTACCCCAGCTGGGTTCTCATGAGAGCAGCGTAGAGGGGCAGAATCACCTCCCTCGACCTGCTGGCCACGTTTCTTTGGATGCAGCCCAAGATACGGTTGGCTTTCTGGTCTGCAAGTGCACATTGCCGGCTCATGCTGAGCTTCTCATCAACCAACATCCCCAAGTCCTTCTCCTCAGGGCTACTCTCAATCAAGCCTGTATTTGTGCTTGGGATTGCCCCGACCCATGTGCAGGACCTTGCACTTGGCCTTGTTGAACTTAATGAGGTTCACACAAGCCCACTTCTCAAGGACTTGCTGAAGAAAAAGTAATCCTTTTACGCACCATAAAGATGGACAAGATTCAACTCAGGATTAGCTCATGAAGGGAAACTCTTTTAGGGAAAGAATAAAATTGGAAGAGTCTGCAGAAAAGTGGATCTAACTCCCACAAGCAGTGAAATTATATGTAATTACATCTCATCTAAATTTGTTATAAACAAACTCTCAGTAACTTGAGGCTGTGTTTACAAATGAAATAAGACAATATTAGTGTGCAAAATACAGGATGATTAAGAGCGTTAGGAAAGAATATGGTCTTCATCTCTCTTCTTTTTCCCATGGGAACAAAAAGGAAAGAATTTGAAAAATCACCCTTGCTTACCTTATTGACATACTGTTTCCTTTTAAATTAGTGAATAGGTAATTCCAGTGTTATAGCTGATCTAGTCACAGTGTTCTAAATCCTTAAAGATCATCATCAAAAACATATCAAAAAACTTAAGAAATTCTCAGGTTTTTTTTTCACATTCTTTTGCCTCCAACATCCCTAGCTGCCCACTTTTCTGTTATATGCACCTTAAGAAGCTTCGTGGTGCTCAACATCATCATTAGTCAGGACTTGATGCAACTTCCACTGTATGGACCTAGACCTTTCCAGTAAACTTTAATATGCTCTAGACTTTAGTCACGTTAACTATATAATGTGTATTTTCTCCTGTGGGCCTTATTCCTGCATGAACCCAGCAAAGTCTTTGTTGGGTTTACATTAATGAGATTTTTTTTCCCACTACAGCAGTATATGAAGACTTTGGAAGACTTAAGAGTAATTTTTCAAGGAAAACAAACAAACAAAAAGGACAAATGTTAGCAGTCTGCTAGAACTCAAGAATTCAAAAGAGAATAAGCTGTAGATCTACACTGAGCTCTTTTACAGTTCAAAACACCTTAACACGGTCAGAAAAACCACCTGTTTCTCAAAGCCTTACTGTGCTTTAGGGCAACTGTTAGACTGTTGAGCATGTTTACATGATCCAGGAGGAGAGTGATCTAACCCCGAACTGATGTTCCTGAAGATGTGTAAATAAAAGCTATATTTTGGTAACTTGTTTCTGTGGCATAAGGGGCATGCTGGCCCTTAGACATATCCCGTAAGCTATTCTGGAGCTCTCCTGCACCTCCCTCCTTTCTTCATCTGTCTGTTCTGTTATGCTCAAAGCCCTCCTTTTTCAACAAATCTATATTCTGCCTTACTTTTTAACTTTGCAGAAGAGGATTTCTGACTATGCTTAGGTCCCCTGCTTAAGCATAGGCCAGAGAGCAGTTTAAAACTTGGTGTCTGCTCTGAGCAGCTCTGCATTTTCCCACCACAATCAAGAGAGTATCTTGTTTTGCTGTACAGTACAACCACAATGGAAGCAGCCCAAGGTTAGATATTTTTAGTAGTCCATCAGCACTTGCTGCATAAAACGTTATGTCTTAAGAAGGACTTCCAACAATATTGTCCATGTGATGTTGCCTGTATTGTTTTCCAAGTATGAATGTGAAAAAGCAGAAAAATTGAGTCATCTGCAGGACAATAGATTCATCCACACCTCCCTCCTCCAGCAAAGTAAATTACTCTCTACCTGAGTAGTTATGATCTGCTTTTGGTTTTGGAAGTTTTCTTTATCATGTCTCTGGAAGATGTTACATTTTATTCTAAGCCTCTGTCCTTAACAATAACTGCTTCATGGTCCTTTAAGCTATAATTATGCTATTTATATTTTTTCATTAAAATCCAGGAGCAGAATTTTTTTGAGCAGAGATGAATCTATGATTAATATGAACATCAAATGTGAATTGAAATGCTTTATTTTATAAGCTCTAGAAAGCTGTTCTAAGTCTTATCACCTGGAATTGCCAAAATAAAAATAAGAGTTAAATTAATATATACTTCACTGCACTAAATTGTTGTTCAAGTTACTATAAACAGTGGTAGATTGAACTCCTGTTGCTCAATAATCTTTCTTTGATTTCTGTTTTCTGCCTTTATTAAGAAAATCTGAATGATTAAGATGAAGATCCAGGAACTAATCCAGTAATCGGATTAACAGTCTTTTACATCAATCCCACTTCTATTTTCATAGAAAAGTCTTAAAGTGTTATAGTATTAAAATACCTTGTATTAAAGGCCCATTTTACTATTTTAGCATCTTATCTAATGTGAACTAATTCACAAAGAATTCTGTGTGTCTATAACTGCTCTTTGGGAATTCTCCTTACATTTTCCTACAGTTAGAGAAACTTCCTCCATAGTATATTCACAGATTAGCAAGGTACAATCACTCTGAAAAAAAATGACATTTTTTCATTTAGGCTGAATGATTATTTTTTGTCACTTTCTTGGACTCATGACAGACTTTCCTTTATTGAGAAACAGAGAAAACTGTTGCAAGAGTTTTGATTCCCATGTGCTTTTTTCCTCATAAGCAATGCAGTGTCCCAAGAAAATTGAAATACAGTGAAAGAAGCATGATATAATTAAAAGAGCTAATTTCTGTCTTTATTTTTCTTTTTTTTTTTTTTTCCTTTTAAATGTCCATTGTCCTGGACATACATCACTCATAATTAAAAACAGCTGGAAAGTGTTGTTAGAAAAAGTGTTATGTCCTCTTAAGTCAGTACACAAGTCCTTAGAAGCTTTTCCTGCTAAGTTATGTGCTTCTTCAATGATGATAACACTCATGAAGCCCAAAATGTGTTTTCTAATTGTGTGTGGTGGTTACAATTATGTGAAAAGGAAAAAATGAATTCTTACTTTGCCAAGTTGGTGAGTCCAGACAGACCATCGGCATCAATTTTGCTGATTTTGTTGCCATCAAGGTGAAGTTCAGTAAGGGATGGAGGAAGTCCTGAAAGAGAGAACACCGTCAAATTACTTTTGATAAAACTAGATTCTCTATTTTTAAAGGACTTGTGTTATACTGAGACTCTTTTACAGTAACAAAAAAATTTTACTAGACATGGGCAATAACAATTTAGTGAATGAAACAAGGAACATTCGCAATCAGGGAAACTGAAAATGGCTAGTAACAATTTATTCGGCATGAAATAAGACCAAGCTCTTAAGGTCATCATAGAACAGTTAATTCTTAAAAAAATAGCTAAATTAAATTCTTCCCAGATATGAATGATTACGTAAATGTGACATGTAAGAGAAAGAGTCTTCATTTTAGCCAGACTATTTGCAAATATTTGGCACCTAGATATTTAACAAATAACACCAGCAGAAAATAAGATTGTACAGATGAGGTAAAATAATTTTAATGTTATTTTAGGTAGGACACATACTAGTTTGCACATTCTGTTTATCAGAAAAAAAAAAAATGGAACTAAATATTTTAACTATCCGAAGTCCCTCAAAGGAACATACAAAACAGGAAATGTGGGAAGAAAGAAATAACAACTGGTATTAACTTTCAAAAACTTTTCAGCTATTTCAAAACAATCCTCTGGCTGAAGTATGAATAAATTTAATATAATTTCCTCTGGATTGGCACCATTCTGGCTTGCTTTATTTTGTTTTATTAATAGGTTATATTGAAGTCATTCTTATTTTGTAGTAATTTGCAATGACGGACTTTTGAAAATAGCAAATGTTTCTTATTTGTATAGGAATAATATTTTATGCTTCAACCCCACAGATTTGTGGAGGGCTGATTTTATGCTTGTACAACTTCAGTTAACTTTACATGAGTTTACATCTGTATAATGTTGATGAGGCTTACAAACCAGGGTTGGAGGATGAAAACATTCTTCCTTTTAATATTTCAACTATGAGACAATCAAAATAACGTAGAATGGCTTGGTTTTGACAGTGCACTGCTTGTGGAGCTTCTCATAATAGAAAAACAAAATTTTCCAAACCAATAAAGTCAACAGACCAAAAAACGAAGTAGTCAAGTAATGGACACTTTAAGGACTGTCTCAAAAGGCTTCCATAATAATTTTTTTTTTCAGTTGACTAGAAGTCACTGTATTATATCTGTGTAAATCTCTGACACGTTCATTTAATTTCTTACCTTTTGGGATGCTAGTAATGTTGGTGTCTGCAATACGGATGTAGGATAGCCTCTTCATCCCCTGAAAAGCTCCGTTTTCAATGCCTGAACTCTTGATTGGATTGGTGCCTAGTTCTGCCAACAAAACATGGTCGTGAGCTGTGCTGCAGTGTAGGTACCTATATCCTTCAGGTCAAAGCTAATTTGGAGGTACGATTTATTGGAGCATTTCTTGACTTTCTACATAAAATCAATGATTGAACTAAAAATAACATCTTGAAAAAACACTGAGTTATTTTTTTTATAATTTCTCATACTCATACCTAAGACAATCACTTGATTCAGTCCGTTAAAGACAGCTTTCCTCAGCTTGGAGATCTCGTTCTCATGAGCCCGTATCTCCTGAAGAGACTTCGGCATATTTTCTGGGAGTTCCTTCAGGTTGTTCTTGGACAGATAAAGTCTTTCCAATTTCTTCAGAGGAGCAAAAGCTAATGGGCTTATTTTGCTGATTTTGTTGTTAACAAGGATCAATGCCTGTGGAGGAATAATGAAGGAGATCTCAGGTGACCACTAGAAAAATTATTTTAAGAATGAAACATTTAAAAATTATTATTCTTTTCTGGTGTCTTTTGATATCTTTTGATGGCCAATCAAGTGAGCTGAACAAAATATAATGCAGCACTAAAACAAATAGATCAAGAACTTCTGAAAACAGTGGAAGATAAACAAGGCCTACATAACAAATATGTGTTATTTAATTGTTGAAGTATATGTAGCTTCTGTTAATACCCAAAATTTGTATCCAAGAATAAGTACAACCCTTCCACTTGAAATCTGTGAAGAACAAGTCATTCACATAAACCCAACATTATCAGTTTTATTTGCCTCTTTTTTTTTTTTTTTTCTGGTTTCATTTATTCTGAAGATACTTACGTACCCTACCCATCACTACACAACCATCCTAACCATATTTTTCTGAACAGAAAATTTTATGATTCAATACATTGAAGGCACAGCCTGGCTTAATAAAATTATGCATGTCATCACCTCTTTACTGTTAGTCTTACAAACTACACTTAGAATTCTATCTGATAAAAACCTCATTTT
Organism: Tauraco erythrolophus; assembly: GCF_009769465.1. Classification (NCBI taxonomy): domain Eukaryota; kingdom Metazoa; phylum Chordata; class Aves; order Musophagiformes; family Musophagidae; genus Tauraco; species Tauraco erythrolophus. The sequence continues at coordinate 51,991,425 of NC_141468.1, forward strand.
TGCAGAGATATAAGCTAATTTTTTCATAAGTGTAACTTGGTATAGAAGGGGAGCAATGTGAAGCGTCATACTGTAAGTCCTGCAGTTAGAGATCACATACCATATTCATTCTATCTGCTAGGTAGGTGCTCAATCTAGTTCTCACAATTGCGATATCTAGGCTCAGGGTAACTCAAAGCAAATTAGCTCTCTATACTGGCAGGAGAGAAAGGCCTCCCTAAAAGCTCTGTTACCTGTAATAACTGTATCCCTGTTTCTCTGAAATTTTACATTATTGATAACTCTCTTTTTGATAAACCAACTATGACACAAAAAGGGAGAAGAAAATCTCATTGCTGCCAGAACAGTAATGCAGATAATGGAAAGAATTTCAGATAAGATATGTATGACAATGAATCTTATTATTCCATCTGTTTACCATCTACTTATCAGACTTACAGTGCTGTATGTTTATGCAGTGAATTAGGTAGAATATGCTGTATAAATACAGATATCAATGTCTATTTATATTTATTACTAGAGAATAGCTGTAGAACATCTTTGGTCACTAACTCCATTATGCTATTTTCAGAAACAGAAGACAGCAGTTGCTGCTAAACCACAAGTTTTTATATTGCATGTACTATAGATAACATTTGGTATATTTTAATACTCTTTTAATGTTTTCAGAATTACACTTTACCATTCAACTCTTTTCACAATCAGTTCAGTATTAAAACAGTGCCAAGAAGTGTATCAGCATCTGTGACAGCACTTCTCTATCAAGAAAACTGAAAGAGAGGTGAGAAGATAGTTTAAAATTGTATTGAATGTGTGTGTTTTCCCTAATGGACTCCTCTTGCAGATCATCCTGAGCCAAGCAAGCAGTGTGTTCTGTACTCTCTTTCACTGAGCAGGCATAAAGCTGAGCATATCTGGTTTTAATTTTGTATGCTTGCTAGCAATAACACATTTGCAAGACGAGGTAGAAAAGGTCACTCACAGTTCAGCAGAGTATTTCCCTAAAAATAAGCTTCTCCCAAAACAAATATATTGGCCTGTGGAAGCCATGGCCCCAGCACTCTTATTTTTGAGCCCCAGCTATAAGAACTGCCATGAGAAGACATGGGGTACACACGGAGTATGGTTTCCTGAAAGTCACCATTGCCAAAATCGTGATACAGATGTAGATTCTGCCCGCAGTGTAACACTGCTAACTGCACAATATTAGGACATTGGAAACGATTCAGTTATTAAGAGAGGTACAGCTTAAATTATGTAGACGAACATTTCATTGTTTTTATCATAATAAATAACTGAATGTGCTATTACTAAATACATTTTTTTTTTTTTTATTTTACCATGGATTTCTTTTCCATAGGTATCTAAGTCAACATTCAATGAGTTTAGACTCATCTTAACAGCACTTGAAATTTTTATCCTGATCCCTGCTTTGTACTACTTGGTCATTGATTTCAGCTAAAAATCGTACTTATCTTTTTTTTCTTTTTTATTAGATTTGCTTTAACTTTGTTGCCTTTTAGATAAAAAATGTTTGAGATATTATTATCACAGCTGGTGATATGATGTGAAATATTTCTTGCTAGAAATAAATATGTATATATTCAGCTAGGCCTTGAAATGTAAATATTCTCTGAGTAATTGATGTTAAGGGGACTGTTGCAGATCTTCAGAGGAGAACTGTTAGTCCTGAACAAAATCAGAAATTATCTAAGTATGTAGGACTAATTTCTTCTGCTTTGCCAATGCTTTCCGCTGAATATGATCATGTTATCTTGAGGAAACACACAGAAATGTTGTTTTATTTAAAACTTCAGAAAATCTCTCTCTTAGAAATGATGTTATTTACCGAAGGCATGTTTCACAATGGGAACATATGTATGGTGGTGTAAAGTGGGAAGGTATCACAAGCCTGTAGTTTGCAACATTTTTGTACTAGAATATCATTTCCCACCTATACCCAGCTGTGCAAATCCCTGCTCCTGGTATTTTAAACCTGCATTATTTTTCCACACTGTTGTGCAGCTGTAAAGAAGAAAAAATAAACCCACACATCAGAATTTGCAAGAGAACTTTTACTGTCTCCCAGAGCAGCAGCAAATGATGAGGATAACATACTAGCATAGCACCTGGCAAGCCATACCCCTGGGTTCCTTTCCTACTTCACAATAACTCTATTATATGCAATACTTAAAGAACGCAGTTATTAGCCTTGGAGCAAAGCTGTTTACTTTCCTCAGAATGTGCCCCGTATGGCTTGCGTGTAACAAAAGTTAAAACAAAACAAAATAAAATAAAATCAAAAACTCAGAGGAATTTAGAGGTCAGTGAAAACAGGAACTAGAGGAGAAAACCTAGGGAAAACATCTGCAGGCAGTGATATTGAGGAAGAGATGTCAGGCAAAAACATGCCACATGGCCTAGCTAACCTGAATAAAGCCCAGATGGCATGACAGGGCACTATATTCATCCTGTTAAAGGATAAATAAAAATTTTGCCCAGGGCAAGAAATACTCAGAGGGAAAAATAAGGGTGCTGAAAGTGCTGGAGCCCTTGGCCACAGATAGCACTTGTGATGCTGTTAGTATGAAACGATTTGGCAGATTGAAAAAACGTGACAGTCTAGGGTAATATTGGAATGAAGCAAGAGGGATTGATATTTTTTTCAAAAATCTATTTTCTTCCATGCTTCCATTTTTAGTGGAGAAAAAGATATTTCTTTTAAAATAAATTTACTCCCATCCTCCCCCCCCCCCCCCCAAAAAAAAAAAAGAAAAGCACATCATTAATTCCCATACAAAAGGCTAAGCACACCCATGCACAGCTTTCAGCATGACTTGGTATGAGTGCTAAGATATTTAGCCATAGATAAGAAAAGAGACAAGAAAGAAAGAGAAAATAGAGAGGCATAAATACATCAAGTAGTAAAGTCATCACTTGTTCAGGCTTAGAAATTCAGCTTCATAGAGATTTCCTATAGATAAGAGAAAAATTAGCTTCCATCCTCATTTTCCTGAGATAAATCCTTTTTCTTTTGTCATAAACAGCATGCAAACATTACACTGCAAACATTGACTGTGTTGTAATCCAGCACTGTCGTAATACCTATGGACCACCTTATGACCAGCAGTTTAAGTGGTGCTCAAAGAAGAAAAAAAAAAAATCCAAGCTTTGCTCCAAAGATGACTTACTTTTTACTGAAACACCTCTGGTATTAGTGTAGTAAGGGGAAAAAAAAAATCACCGTATGACAAGAATAGACACTGGCTCAGTTGAAGTAAGTGAGAGTCTGGCCACTTAGCTCCCTCTGGCCTGGTTCTACTTCAAATATTTATTCCCAAAACAAAAAGGAGGATTCACGATTCAGGAAAATTTTGGAACACTTCTTGGCAGGCTTTTGTCAAAATACACCCTGACAAACTGCAGAGGGAGTGTGTGGCAGTCATGTAGGAACTAGCATAGGATGGTTGTGCTTCAAGTTACGAAAACTTGTCATTTTTGCCCTGTCTGAGGATGGGGAGCAGGGGATTGTATTTTTTGGTGTAATTTCATTATGTGAGAATCTCAGAGGATTGTTCTGAAGGGTTTTCATCCCTACTTCTGTTGTTCTTAGCTTAGAATAGTTTGAAGCGAGAGCTTTGTCAAAATCAGAAGTGAACTGTAAAACGATCAGTGAATTGTTATCAGCCATAATACAGGATGATGCTTCTGTTTTGCCAGCTGGTGATGGTACTCTTACCTAACATCAAATCTTTAATGATGCATGTGTCCTTCAGGGTTTAAACTGAAAAATCAATTCACTGACCCAATGGAATTTCTTTAATTTCCTGGGTTATGTATTACATTATTACCTGGTTTTTATTACAGTTCTGCTAGGAACAGTAATGCCTTAAGAAGTGTAATCTCAAGAGTCAGGCATCCAAATAAAAATAATAATAAATTTGATCCTTTTTGTTTGCCTTATGTTTTCAGTTGTTCGGTAATACTCATAACCTGGACATATAGTCAAGCTTTTCTGCCAAATCATTAGCAGCGGATACACATTTAGGAAAAAAAAACCACAACAAAGAACACAAAAAACACTAAAGAGATTTTGACTTTCTTCTCTAATTATGTTATATCAGGATATATAATTCTACAAAATAAGTATTCATTTTAAAATTCATTTAAAATATCATAAACATTGATAAACTTGAAGGAATCAAAAGCCCCTGAATCCAAGGAGGTCTCTGAACAGAATTCCAGATGTTATGTCTCCTGAAAGTCCCATTATCTGCAGTTAAGGCAGGAAAAAGATAAAGGTATAAAAAAAACGTGGTGATGCGATTAGACTTTATTTGTTGTTACTTAAATTCTTTGGCAGAGTTTGGTAGTAACCCTACCAAACCTAGGATCAAGTGGACATAGCTAAGAAAGGGAAGGAAAAAGGGATGGCAGAGAAACAAGAGGGAAGAGATGAATGAACTGTGAGGAAAGGAAGATGGCAAGGCAGTGAAACAACAGCCTGTCAATATAAACAAAAGACGACTGTGGAAAGCAGTTTGATCGCATCCAGAGCACCTTTCTGAATAATCTCACAAAGCCAAGGAGCCTGCTGCAGATCTAGTTTGCATGGTGTTTCAGCTCTCACTGATGAGTATTGTGTAACATGACTTGCACTGACAACCAGGGAGAAGTTGGCTCTACATTTTTCTGCTCCAACAAAAAAAATAATCCTAATGATCTGGAGTTTTAGACAACCTTTCAACCCTGTCCTTCTCTACTGAGGAAAGCATTTTGGTCATACATTTTATCACAATTTACTTGTTTATTTAATGGCTGTATTCTAGAAAATTTCCTGTTTTCACTGGCTTAGTCTGCTGACTCTCTCCAGAATTTTGAGGACCTCAAAGTATTTTCTTCTGTTGCTTTCCTCTCACCAAAGATCTTTGCCCTCTGCACATTAAAGATGTTTTGTGTGTATGTGGTGTGTTGCACTTTGCTTGTTTCAGTGGAAAATCTCATTGTGTGTTAAGTACAATGCAAAGAAGAGTCAGAGGAAATGACATCTCTCTAGGGGAGTGCTGCATTTCAGAAAGATTAACATTTTTTTCTCAGAATATTTGTTAGAAACCTACAGCTGCACCAAATGGAAACAAAAGATTTAAAAAATGGCATCCCTCAGTCCTGTTAAGAATGTCTGCCATTGATGATAATGGGAATTGAGCTCAGACGTAGAAACCAGACAGAGATATGTCTTTCTTTTTTTTAAAAAAAAAAAGTATGCAAATGGTTAATGATTCTTCATTCTGTGGATTGCAAAACATTATAAAAAGGGCATTATGAAAGAGAAGTTTACATAACTTCTTTCTTAAATATGCCTGGGAAAAGGGAACTGAAACTGTAATGAATCGTCAGAAGACTGTGTTCTTTCATTAGTATTTTTTGATGTTAGTAGCTTTTCTATATCCCTGGAAGATGTTCTTAGACTTTTCTTCAGGTAATCTGGGCTTTGTCTTTGTATAGGAAGCCTTTTTTGGCTTAAATAAATAAATAAATAAATAAATAGTGCATGACCCTTTTCTAACACAATACATTATTTTTCCACTTGATATTACAACAGAGTGCTTCAGTTTAGTTGCCCGTACATTTAGTTTTGGTAATCTCTTAGTGTGAATACACTCACTACCCTGGGCTCCAGGATAGCAGACTTCGGCCTCTTCAGGGATCTGCTTGGTAGATTACCATGAGATAAAGACCTGGAGGCAAAAGGGGCCCAGGAAAGCTGGTTAATATTCAAGGATCACCTCCTCCAAGCTCAGGAGCAATGCATCCTAACAAAGAGGAAGTCAGGCAGAAAAGCCAGGAGGCCTGCATGGATGAACAAGGAGCTCCTGGACAAACTCAAGCACAAAAGTGAAGCCTACAGAGGGTGGAAGCAAGGACAGATAGCCTGGGAGGAATACAGAGAAATTATTCGAGCAACCAAGGATCAGGTTAGGAAAACTAAAGCTGTGATACAATTAAATCTGGCCAGGGACATCAAGGGCAACAAGAAAAGTTTCTATAGGTACATCAGTGATAGAAAGAAGACTAGGGAAAATTAGAGCACTCTCTGGAAGGAAACAGGAGACCTGATCACCCAGGATATGGAGAAGGCTGATGTATTCAATGACTTCTTTGCCTCAGTCTTCACTGGCAAGAGCTCCAGCCACACTGCCCAAGTCATAGAAGGCAAAGGCAGAGACTGGGACAATGAAGAATGGCCCACTACAGGAGAAGATCAGGTTCAAGACCATCTAAGGAACCTGAAGGTGCACAAGTCCATGGGACCTGATGAGATGCATCTGCAGGTCCTGAGGGAACTGGCAGATGAAGTTGCTAAGCCACTATCTGTTATATTTGAGAAGTCATGGCAGTCGGGTGAAGTTCTCACCAACCAGAAAAAGGGAAACATACTGCTCATTTTTAAAAAAGGAAAAAAGGAAGAACCAGAGAACTACAGGCCAGACAATGTCATCTTTGTGGCCGGCAAGATCATGGAGCAGGTGTTCCTGTAAATTGTGCTAAGGCAAATGGAAAATAAAGAGGTGATTGGTGACAAGCAACATGGCTTCACTATGGGAAAATTCTGCCTGACAAATTTGGTGGCCTTCTATAATGGAGTTACAGTGTTGGTGGATGAGTTAAGGGCAACTGATGTCATCTACCTGGAATTGTCCAAAGCATTTGACACTGTCCAGCACAATGTCCTTATCTCTAAATTGGAGAGACATAGATTTGATGGATGGACTACTTGGCAAATAAGGAATTGGCTGGATGGTCGCACTCAAAGAGTTGTGGTCCAAGTGGAGGCCAGTGATGAGTGACGTTCCTTAGGGGTCAGTACTGGGGCTGCTGCTGTTTAACATCTTTGTCAGCAACATGGACAGTGGGATTGAGTGCACCCACAGCAAGTTTGCTGATGACACCAAGCTGTGTGTCAACACACTGGAGTGAAGGGATGCCATCCAGAGGGACCTTGACAGGCTGGAGAGGTACACCTGTGCAAACCTTATGAAGTTCAACAAGGCCAAGTGCAAGGTCTTGCACATGGGTCGGAGCAATCCCAAGCACAAATACAGGCTGGGCAGAGAATGGATTGAGAGTAGCCCTGAGGAGAAGGGCTTGGGGGTGTTGGTGGATGAGAAGCTCAACATGAGCCGGCAATGTGCACTTGCAGACCAGAAAGCCAACCGTATCTTGGGCTGCATCCAAAGAAACGTGGCCAGCAGGTCGAGGGAGGTGATTCTGCCCCTCTACTCTGCTCTCACGAGAACCCAGCTGGGGTACTGTGTTCAGTTCTGGGGCTCTCAAAATAAGAAGGACATGGAGCTGTTGGAAGAAGTCCAGAGGAGGGCCACAAAGATGACCCAAGGGCTGGAGCACCTCTCTTATGAAGATACTCAGAGAGTCAGAGTCATTCAGCCTGGAGAAGAGAAGACTTTGAGGACACTTTCTAGCAGCCTTCCAGTACTTAAAGGGGGCCTACAAAAAGCTGGAGACTTTTTACAAGGGCATGTAGTGATAGGACAAGAGGCAATGGCTTTAAACTGACAGAGGGTAGCTTTCAATTAGATATAAGAACTACTTCCCTGTGAGGGTAATGAGGCACTAGAACAGGTTGCCCTGAGAATCACAGAATCATAGAACGGTTTGAGTTGGAAGGGACTTTAAAAATCATCTCGTTCCAACTCCACTGCCATGGGCACGGACACCTTGCCTTAGATCAGGTTTCTGAAAGCATCATTCAACCTGGCCTTGAACATGTCCAGGGATGGGACATCCACAACTTCCCTGGGAAACCTGTTCCAGTGCTTCACCACACTCACGCTGAAGTTGCCTACTGGTCACTGGTGTGTGTCACTGGTCTAGTGAAAGGTGTCCCTGCCTGTGGCATGGGGGTTGGAACTGGGTGATCTTCCTATCCAAACCATTCTGTGATTCTACGATTCTGTGGTCATAACCTTCAATGCCACGTTCAAATCTTTCCTCTCTTTCATGCAGGTCTTTTATTTTGTTATAAATACAACTGGTTTTAGCACTGTGGTATGCTCAACCATGGCTTTGCATAGGTCTGCCAGCTTAAATTAAGCAGTATTCTCTTTGATTTCAGGCCAATAGCATATTCATCTTCTGCTATACTAACGTGCCATTAAAAAATTACTGTTGGAAAAGCATGCTGTCACTTTTCTGTTTTCTGTGTTGTTCTTATAGTGATCTAATACACAGTAGTTTCTTTTACCTCTTTTTCCAAGTGCCAGGCATTATGCTGGTTTGCTTTGGCTTTGCCACACAGCATGCAATTCCATGTGCTGTTTTTGTAGACTCCTCCTTCACTCTGCATGAGAGCTTATTCATGCAGTATTTTGAATTCTTTATTGTGTCCATGGGGTCAAAGTACTGTGCTCTATCTAGAAGTGTCTGTCTGTCTGTCTGGAAAATGCTGACAGTTTCATAGAATATTTTTTTTCCTGGCTCTTCCAATAGCACCTCTCTGATTGTTTTGCCTCAGGTCTAAATCATAAGCAAGTTTTTTACTTAGTATCAGAAAGTTTTCTGAAACCACAAAACTCAGTCCTCGGCCCTAAAAAAAGACTGTCTTCAATTTTTTTCCTATTCTCCCAATTCCTCTGGTAAAAAATAGATCTTATCTTTCATTTTTAAATAGTGTGAAGTCTCACTGGGATTTTATAGTACAACATTAATAGTTTAGCCACTTTTTCCTGGATAAATTTAAAGCTATAAAAATATCAAGTGAACCAAAACTGTTGACTCTGGTGTTTTCTGGCAGGCATCTATTATTTGCTGATAAATATTCCCTTAGTTGCATCCTTTTCTAATTGCTTGCCATATTTCCACAGCTGCAAATTTTAATTGCTCTTTTACCTACTCAGGAAAATTTTCTGATACAAAGAATATTTGTGTAGGTATTAATTCCTCTTTCATTTCTATTTCCATGTATTGTGCACTCAGAGCAAAAACAGTTACATTTGTGATGAAAGAGAAGCCATGGGCAAGTTATAGGTAGATTCTTTCTTTTCATTTGATTTTAAGTACAAGTAGAAATTTAGGTTCAATCCAACTTGTTCACGAAAATCTCTTCTGAAACTATTACACCTATGGTTGGTGATGTCTATAGGAATTAAGAATGAATTTAAAAAGATTATTTAAAAGGAATAAACTGAATATACTGTCCATTTTTTTAAAGATTTATAAAAATTGGGATTTAAGGATTTGTTCCCTTAAGTGATCACTTCATGCAAGAGGTTAACTGCAGTTGCTGATAATTTTAGATTTTGGAACAATAATACTGATAATTTACGTAAATCTTCCTGGTTTAGTAGAGTATAAGAAAGTTTAGTAAAGTCCAAGAAGTCTAGAAACTTTTGAACATCACACTGCCAAGTGTAACACTAACATAAGCCGTGTTTATCAAGGATATGATTAGAAAGTATATACATGAGATATATATATACACACATACATATATATCACACACACATACACTGCATTAAAACAAAAGTGACAACGGATCTCTGTCAACAACAAAGTTTTTGAGTTTCATTTATCTAAATCCAGTATTTCCCTTTCCCTATGACTCTGAATAATATTGAATAGCAAGGTGGGGAATGGGAATCATTCCCAGATATTTCAGAAGAATGATGCCTGCTGAGAGTAAAAATGGTACCTAGTTACATAAATGTACTGCATGAGTAAACTATTATTTTGGGGAGGACATGAGAGGCTCAGGTTTTGTTCTTGAGTAAATCCAGGAAAACTACATTGTTTTGAAGGTTATTTTTTAAAAATTATGTTACCGTTGTCACTCTTCTGTATGATTTCCACTGGTCCCTAAGCATGTACTGGGTACTTTTGGGAGTAAAATAAACAAATAATCTCTTGCCTGAAGAGTTACCTATTTAATTTACTATTACATTATATCTGCTGTAATAAAAGAAAAAAAAAAAATCCTTAGAGTTAACTTCAATGAGATGACATAGTTCACTGCAGCTTAGCTCACAGCAGGATGTGTAACAGAGACCTAAGCTGACTGCCAAGTAGGCAGAAGTCACTGGGGGCAGTGCTTTTCATCTGCTATACCATGCTCTGCCATATTTCATGCGGTTTGTGAAAAGATTAATTTCACTGATAAGAATTTTTATTTTCGTTTTAGCACCTTGCAGATGATCTTCACTGAAAACACAAGACTTCTATCCAAGGTGGAAGAAAACCAAAACAAGTGGGCAGGAATTAGGGTGTTGAATCTGTTCAGCAGCTAAGTAGAGGAATTAAAAAAGAAATCTGGGGCAAAAGTCATCTCATTCTAAAACCAAATCAGATGAAATGTGATGTAGAAACATCTACTTCTTTTTGTTAACTGTAGAGATTATCTATATAGCTAGCTAAATTATAGACACCTATGCTAAAATTAGACAACATGAACGTCATCATGATTTACTCATGCAGCTCCTTCCACTATGGACAGACTGGCACTGTGCTGATTCCTAGAAATTTTTAAAACCTTTTCTTCTTGATGTTGCATTAAAACTAAAATTTAAAAGGAAATTTGGAAGTAATTAAGGAGATAAATGTTTATTGGATTTTTTTTTTTTTAATTATTAATGGCTGAATGCAGATTCTTGTTTGAAACGGTGCTTGTTTGAGTAATGGCATTGGCAACATGAACAGATAAAAAGTGGGAGTTGGCTTCTCAGTTGTGAATGAAAACAGTAGAATAGAAAGAGGCTGTGGAGAGCCAGGAAAGCAAAGCCAAGTAGTTTATATTGGTTATAATCAAAAAGGATCAAATGGAATAACACACAGAATAAATTGAGTTGATGAAAGACTAGAAAAACAGTATTTTCAGAAATATGCCTGAGTTGGGGGTATTACATTCAAAGGCAGAGAAGTAATAGTCTTTTTCAGATCTTTTTTTCAGAAAGAAACATATCTCAACAAAATTGAGGCAAGACTATGAGGTATGAATTTTAAAATGTCGATAAAAAGTATAGAAATCAGGGAGGAGAACCTCAGACAGAGAAACAAAAATTTGGAAACAGAGGAAGGTAGTTGTCTGACGGAAACTTGGAAAAGAAGACGTGAACCAGAATAAGGGCAGTCACAGAAACCTGGGAAGGAAAATATTTCAGCGAAGAGGAAAACAGACAGCAGTGTTGGAAGAGACTGGCAGGTAAAGGAGGATGAGGATAGAGTTTTGCTAGGAGAAGATTATTGCAAAACCACGATTTCGTTGTAGTGCAGGGAGCAGAATTTTGATTTGAAAATATTCTTGAACAAAAATTAGCTGAAAGCATGGTAAATACAAATTTCCATGTGCTCAGCAGTAAGAGAGGAAGGAACACAGTAATAAGTGAGTGAGGTGGCAGGGTTGAGATGGATCTGCTTTTTAAATAGAAATAACCAAGTCACTGTTTCAAAGGGACTGAAAAGATAAACAGATGAGATATGTTATCATGGAGATCGGGAGCCTGAATGGATAGGATACAGGTATGAAGAGATGAAAAGAGATGAGAAACTTCTGTGTTATGAGAAGAGGGTTCCCAGGAGAGGAACGGGAAAGGAAATAGACTGGGCTGGTGGAGGAAGATCACAGAGTATTTCACCGGTTTTCCTTAGAAACCTGAGTACCAGGCCAAAACCACATTTTCTCCCCCTTTTTATTTTGGCAAATGCTAGTTCATTTATACACTTACATGAAGATTCTTCAAGTTCTTGAAATCTCCTTCTTTAATTTCAGTTATTTTGTTGTTCTGTAAGTCCAGCAGAGTTGTATCGGGAGGAAGGTCTTTTGGCACTTTTTCCAGACCTAGGGACAGTGAGAAGAATAAACAACTGACTTTGAAAGAAACTTTAAACAGGGGTCAGTACTTTTCTTAGCAGCATTTACCATTCAGTAAACACCATTTCTAGAACTCATTTCCTGAAGAAGCTTATAAAGATTTATCTGAAAATTTTTCTGTCTCCAGTCAGTCAAAGGGAGTTTTATTTTGCTATGTCAAATCAAAATTTATTTATTCACATTTCCGTTATGCTATGTTCTGAGAATATATCTGAGTTATAGCTTGAAGCAAAGGATTGAGTTTGGGAAAATTATTTCTAACATGTGGATTCCACTGAATTGTGTGAATAAAAATTGCTTTCAGAAAGAGGTATGGTATTTATTAATCTCACTGTGTGTTAGCTTTTGTGGACAAAGAACATTTCCTGCTATTTAAAAGGTAGTAGGCTGTTTTGAAAGAAGTATGATAGTTAATTATAATCATTTCCAGAAAAAGTACTGTTTGTTTGACAGTAACTGAATAACTTGCAGTAAAGTCCACCTTAAAAAAAACCAATCCACCTCCCCCTTTTTCTTTCATCTGAAACTTTGTCCAAGTTTTCTGGAGAACAAATCTCTTGGTTTCACTACAACTGCCAAAAGAACATCAGACAGTTTAAATTAAAGACTCTCTTTGGGACTATTTTCTGAATAGCTGATATGTAAGTCCGATGAAGTCATGGAAATGAAATTATTTAGTGTTAAATAACACTTGCTTTACCCAGCTTTCCTTTCATACTGTGACTTGGAATAGAGAAAATTTTTTATAGGCATTCTGATTTACCACAAAATTAAAACGTCCTTTCCTAACTAGTCCTTTTTTTTTTTTTTTTTTTAACAGAATGTGAAATGCTAAATGAATGGTCAGGAAAAATTTATAGATACTAATAAAGTCTCTGTATGGGTATCTAACAGAAGTGGGCTTCTCTGAATAGAACAGTCTTTTTACCAGTAAAGTTCTTAACAAGTATTTCTGAAGCTATATTTGAACTTTCTGAGGAAAGATCTCTCTGTAAGTATCGCCAATGTCTCCCCAGTATGATGGTGCATGATACTATTCTCAGATGAAAGATACATACCTATATATATTATCTTTTTAAACATATATATTTTAATCTCGAGCATGGCTTTTCAAACACAGTGGGATATGCTTGCCCAAAGATAAGATATACTTTGTCTACAAAGGTTGTGGAGTCTCCATCCTTGGAGATATTCAAAAATTGACTAGTCACAGCCCTAAGCAATTTGATCTATCTGACCTTGCTTTAGCAGGGGGGTGGACTAGACAATCTCAAGAGATGACCTCCAAACTCAACAGTTCTGTTATTCTGTGACATTTAACATTTGTCACAAATGTATTTTCACATAGGGAATATAGGCTTCTCTGTCAAAATTCAATGTTAAGGAAAGCCCCTTCTCTTTTCATCCTTTTTAGAAAATATATATATATGTAGAGTAAAATATGGTAGGCTTTTATTTGGAAGGATTATGGCAAACCATGAGAAGAAAGTATATGTTTGCTACTATATTTAATCCTTTTAAAATCCTACATAAAGAGCACTATTCTGTAGTTAGTACTATAAAACTTTACGATAAGCTCTAGAGAGGTCACAGTGATGTGTACTGGAGCTTTTTATTCCAATTAGTGACACACTAAGAATTCATAATAGATTTGGCCATGTTCTTAAATATATCTGCATGAAGATGAGGCCTCTAGTTCATCTTTATGTGCCTGGTCTGAATCTTCCAAAGTATTGAGCATCTCACATATGCGACTGGTGTCGGCTACCACTCTTTGGTGCTCAGCAAATTCTGGAAACAAGATTCCTTTTTTATTTATGTATATATGGGTGCAGGAGACCTAAATTTCTGAAAAGTGTTTGCTTCTTTTAATTTTACTTTTGAATTTATAATATTAGTCTGTATAGAACACATTCTGTTGTCCTACCATTACAAAAGTTTGATATTTGAATTTAAAAAACAGCCTAGCCACTCTTTCAAATTTATTTTCCCACCTATAAATTCTCTAACATTAGCTAAAATATTATTAAATTATTTGGATCTGATATTTATTAAAACTGAGTACAATATAGATTAACCTGGATGAGTTATAATCACATCAGCATCCAAATATTTTAAAAAGCACAATTGTCCATCCTGGGATGATTCGACAAATGACAAGAGCCAAAGCTTACATCTCATCCTGCTCACCTTACTGATATTCAGTGTATGAATACATGATACAGATTAAGATTCTTCATATTACTAAAATAACCCTTCCTCATTCAGGCATGGACTTCGTTTTTACTGAAGGCAGTTGCAAAACTCTCATTACTTTCAGAAGTGTAGGACTAGAGTTCCAAATATATAAAAATGTGATACCATATAATTTGTATGATGGTTGTCTTTGGACAGTTTCTGTCCTCAGCAGACAGGAATGATGTCAGCAACTAAAAATTCTTTCCCAAAAAGCATTACTTTTTCAAGATCATAATTTTGTTATATGAAGTTCTTACAGCCTAGCAACTTTTATAGCACTTTTCACACATAAATACAAAAAAAAGTTTAATTATTTGTATTCAGAATAATATTACTGTGCTCTGGTTGTCAGTACATTTATATTAGTAGACTAATATCTGTGAATAAATGCTTATGGCAGAAACTAGGGCACATGAGAGCTATACAGCTGTCCTTTATGTGATGCCCTTGGAACATACTTGGTATGAACACCTGGATTGCCACTGAAGGGATAATTTGCCAGAGACTAAACTTCAAACTAAATTTCCAACTGTACATTTCAAGCTTCACATGTCAGCTTCTAAAAGCTCAAGTGTTATCCCTGAATAAGGTAGAACTGATAATTTTTTAGAGTAATGAAGTTAAACTTTAAATGTTTCATGTTATACCCATAAGACAAATTTAATAACCAGATATCCATTTTTGAAAAATGGTTTATAAAAGCTTCCTATATTGTACGAGGAACTGGAAGGATGTACAATACAATAATGAGCTTTTCATGCAAAGATTGTAATTGCCATCCCTTAAAGTGTAAACTTGTTTTATTACCTATCTCAAGTGAATTGTTATACATTTCCTGAAGATGTTTTTAAAAGTGTTTCCTAAAATAGCTATAGAATCTATATTTGATTTTTTTCTCGACTTGTCTGAGTTTTGAAGAGCAAAGCATAGAAGAGTACAGGATGCACCCCAGGTGCTGGAGAGACATTGCATTATCATTAAGCAGTTTATTACATCCTCCAGCTAAAAAGTACATAAACTGGAGTTCTGCAATGGAGGAAAAGTTTATAAATGGGTGGATCCGGACACTGCCTTGTAAAATCAGCACCTAAATAATTTAGGTCTAAACTGTGTTTGAGGTGTGGACTGGATTCAAGTTTTTCACCACTTGTCACATCTACATTGCCTTCAAGAGCTGTTCTTCAACTTGCAGGTCCAGGCCTCTATATAGGTAGATGTAACTCCAGGTAGATACATATAGAAGGAGCATCAGTGTAGTGCAAACTAGTCCCTGTGCTGGAGATTCCCTAACTGGAAAGGAAACCTTCAAACCTTTCTGCTTAGGACAGCTCAATAGATAGCTAGTTCAGACAAATGGGGGAGCCTAAACTAACATGACAGTATGACAGAATTTGAACCAAATCGAGAAAATTGTATTCCCACTAGAAGCTGAAATGGCTCCTGGGATAGAATCACTATTTCCCAAGAGGACTTTTTGATTCCTCTGTCTGAGAGACTAAGAAGTTTAGAGAACTGTGGGCTGTCCTTACTACTCATTTCTGAGAAACTCAAGTGATGCCCACATACTTCTGAAGCCATGTTGTACAATATGACTGTGTGTCCACCTACAAATGTCTTCCAGTGAAATTTGTGTAATACCAACTGAAAGGGTAACTGGTATTGGAAAATGTCAATTGAGTCACCTTTCAATCACTTTAAGATCAGTTTACACAAGTATTCCAGCCCTTGGCTGTGATAGTTTTTATACATTAAAGCTTGCTTCTTAAAAAGCCGTATGAAAATTTCTGATTTTTTATGTGAATAATCAGTGCTGCGCAGTTTGGTATTTAGTTCAGGAAATATTTCAGGCCTCTGGTTTCTAAGATTAACTTATAACGGATTAAAGATTTAGATTCTTCTGTCTTTCACACTGCATGATAAATTGAAAATACATTTGTCTTTATTTATTTTAGTTGAATAAAACTGTCAGTTATTATTTAAGTTGGTAAATACATTTTAAAAAATTCTACTTAGTCACAAATAAGTAGAAATGGTATAGCTCCACTCTCCCAAAATGCTTGTTTACACGGAAATTAAGAGCCTAAAGATTCTGGAAATATAAGAGATTTATTAAATCAATAAATGCATCCTGTCATAAAGACCATTTGACCATTTCAATTTGCACTAAAATATTTATTTGGGAGAAACTATGACTTCTTTATAGAGGCAGAACAGCCATCAGTGCCTGCAGCACAGGTCAGATCTATATTACTCTCTGCAGATTTCTGTAAGTAGAAATTTTCTTTGGTTCTACCTTATCAACCTGTAGCACTGAACCATTTCCACAGTGTACACGTATGTGTGTAAAAACTCATGCATGTGAAAACACAGAAAGGACAGAATATGCCATACAACTACAAAATGAAAAAAATCCCTAAGTAAGCTTGAAACATTTTCTTTTGTTAGTCAAAATCAGCTGAACTTTTACTATCCCTGGCAGATGTTTTCTTAACTTTTTCTTACACTAGTCGCTACACTACAGAATTTTGGAATAACAAATACAATCAAAATGTATTCATCAAAACCCAGTAGAGCTGGATCATCAACGGATTTCTTTCATGCAGACAACAAGGGCCCACACTCACTTTTGGAAGCACTCACTTTTGAATGAATAGTCTACAATCATCTAGAAGATGTTTGGTGGAGAGAGGTTCACAGAACCAGGAATCCCTCCTTAGTGGGAGGATGGAGAAGAAGGCAACTTTGCAGAGATCAGACTTGTCCCTGTGGGATTCTATCTATGTGGGGTGCAGTTTTTTCTCATGATTTCTCAAGCAACTTACAGTGTCTGGCTGTTTAGCTGTGATTGCCTCACCTCCTGGAGAGGACAGAAGGCTGACGGGTCTGGAGATTTTATGAGACCAGAAATTTGGCAGAGAAGAGCTAAGACTGGTATAATTCATCCCTTATCCAGTCCCTGAGAGAGCAGCAATCAGTGGCTAGTCATCTCCTGTGTAGCACTGCACCAGTCCAAGTAGCATACGCTGCCATTTTAGACAGCCAAACAGGTGTAGGAGATGTAGCAAGGATTTGGGCATAGTGTGAGGACTAAGGGAGGTTATGGGGTTTGGAATACAAGACAAGCATTATTACTTTTGCAGGTGAGGGAACAATCTGCTCAGCTACAGGAGCTATGATCAAGTGGCCGTGGAATTGTTTAACCCACAAAAGAACAGGAGTGGCTTTTGAACCTTTCCTTGCTATGAAGGGGTTTCAGTCCACTGCTCCATTTTCTCAGAAGTGAGAGCCACAAGTCAGTCCGCGCTTTGGCATGGAGCCATGGTTCTGCTGAAGCCATACAACTATGCAGAAAAGGAATGCAAGATTTATGGGGCCAATGAGGGAGACTAAGCAAATGGGAGTCTGAGCCTGTAGTCCAGAGATGAGGACACTTCCCTGAGAATTACGTTCTTGCAACACTGAGACCACATAGTCAGAATAACAAATATGTGAATAGTGCCAATTATAAACAAGTTTAGCAATGCAACAGAGCTTACGATTTGGTTGGCTGGTTTGTTTGTTTGGGGCATTTTGTGTTTTTTTTTCCCTCACCTATCTGTTTTACAACAAGCAAGGACCAGGCTTATGTCTCTGAATAAACCTTCCCTTCCCCAGCTGGAGAGAAGGGGCCAAAAGGCAGAGAGACATCTGAGCGCTGTAGCTCAGATACATGTGTTATTACATTGCAACACTCACGATTATTATCACAGGGGCCATAAAATGGGGCTCTTTTCAAGACTCCTTCAGTTTCCACGAACAGCTGCTGCCAGCTGAGGAATTTGGACCGAGCTACATGTAATTCCCAGCCGTAGTCATCAGCGGCTGCTCTCCTGGCAGAGGCAGCCTCTCCAGCAGCTGCCTGATTCGCTGGTACACACTGCCGGGTGCTTTCCCTTGCTCCAAGCCAAGCTACGGACGGGTAGCAACCCTCCCAGGGGCGAATGCCCTTCCTAATGCCCTGAGTGGACTCCGGGATGAATGAGGTGAATGGCAAGCTGATGGGGTCAGAATACTTAGTCATAGAAGATAACAGGACTCAAGGACTGCTTTCTGGAGGGATGGCAAGGAGCTTAACATAGCTTTGAATGCTTTGACTTAGAAACGTTCACAGATGCTTTCCCAGGCTATGTACTTCAGTATTTACTGGAAATTTGTTCTCTATTGTGTGGGATTTGCAAATAGGAGCAATTTCAGTGTTCGAGTCCTACCATCCATAAAAGAAGAAACAATTGTCTTTCTTTACAGAGAAGTAACTGCAGCCTCCTTCTCTTCACCACTTTCAAAGTAAAAGTTTGTTCTCCACCTTCCCTTCACTTGTTATAAAATCAGAAGCAATAGATTAAAAAAAAAAAAGAAATTGACAAAAATGCCTGAAAATTAGAGAATTATTTATCCCAAGAGATTTTTCTGACATAAAAAAAGCAATGTCCACTAGAATGCATGAGACTCTTAAAATGCATCTTTTTAAAAGTTATCCACAACCATTTTTCAGACTTGTTTTCTGCCGTACAATGTATAAGTCACCTTCTATTAAGATCCATTTTGGACTTACTTTTATCTCAGATTATTATTTTTGTATACCTCTGACCCTTCCCATAGGAAACTGAACTCCATCCCCTGCTGAGATGGCCTCTCACAAAGGCAGACCTATTGACATGTTACTACTCTGGGTTTTTTCCAAACATTTACAACATTGTTTCCCAGAACAGTGAGGAACAGGGAAAAATGGAAACAAATTCACACACTATGATCGAATGTATAATTCTCCATTATGATAGTACTAAGAATTATAAAGGCCCTAGCAAAGGTTTAAAAATGAGTGCATTGCTGTAACTGCTCTTTTCCATTTCTACACACTCTGTGTATTGAACACATATTTCAAAGTATAACGGATATTGAAAGCTACAGATGTTATGAATTATTTTTCAGTGCTAGACAAATTTTTGGTCCAGATAGATTCAGCCACCTGGCTCCAAAAGCTAATACCTAAGAATAACAATATATTCTTGAAACTAAAACCCATGCAACTTTCATTTCTGTGTTCTTTCTGACTTCTCATTTCAAAGGTCTGGAAGGTGTATGTCTTCTCAAGAAGCACAGAAGTATTTTAGAAAGGCAGAAAAATATTCTGAAATAATCATGAGACTTCAGGGATTAAGATATTAAGTTTAAAAAAAATCAAATATGAGTTTTCTGAACTCCTAGAATGCTAGCTTTATGTTTCCCACTGTCATGGTTACAGACGTAAAACATCCCATCGGAGAACAGCAACGGTCCTGTGTGATTCACACAATCTGCCAGCAGCATATGCATAATGGCTTTAGTCAAATTGGATGCAACGCAGATGTACTATCTATGAGTACTCATGCATTAAGGTGAAACATTTATTTCCTACGAGTATTTACAGCAGTCAGAAGAGAGCATTTCAGTGACTCAGAAGAGTGAGCATTATCTAACAAATTATATTTTGAATGATCGTTTGGAGTAATATAATTTGATGTTTATCTGGTTCGCAGTTTAAGCAGAAGACAACAGATGCCAATTTAAGGATAGCTCCCTCGATCTTTACTTTGGGATTTACCAGAATTAGCACTAACATAATGTAGTAGCCATAAAGAGTCATTCGGGGGGGAACTTCTCTGGTTTCAAGTAAACTTACTCCTTCCTGTTCTGACCACATGGTCATTGCACAGCCCTAGTTTTATTATGACCTGAGGGCAGAGATATGTTCCTGGTTATTTCGGGTACTTCTAAACATAACATGGTCATTTTTCATAAATGTTGCAGGATTGTTTTCAACCTACTTTCAAGCAAGCAAACAACGGAAGGAGCTGCCGTGACTGTGTCGGGACATAGTGAATAACATTTAAATAATGTTATTTAATTTGGGAGAGAATTGCCCGAATGAATTGGAGATTCTGCAGACCTGCTAGTTACCTCTTTCTACTAGATGGTGTTGCATATATCCTTGTAATTCTTAGACATTTTTGCTTTGTTATTTATTTATTTTGCTAGTCATTTAGCAATAGACCTTCCCCAGGTCAGCTCTCACTGTAACAGTCATCTCCAGCCCAGAGGATGTAAACTCTCTGCCATAGAGAGAAAGAATAAAGAAGAGAAAGTCATTTTTTTCCCCTAACCCTTCAAACAGTAAGATTTTCATTCAATTATTATCTTAAGTTCCTTCTTTCTTTTTCCTTTCCTGAATCTGAAATTTTCTATACCTCTCCTTTTTTAATCATTTCTGTTGTAGCTTCCCTTGAGAAACCAAGATTTTCACTTTTATGTTCATACTATCCCTTATTTTCTTTTTCTTTTCTGGGCTGCTGTTACTATACAAACTTTATTAGCACTGTTCACCTTTCCTTTCCCATTCTTACTTCCCAGTGGTAAAGGATCAGGACAATCTTCCCGATTTGAAGGTGAGGAAACCAAAACTGAAGACCTAATTGAATTCATGGAAAGAAATGGCATCAGAGCTGAATGATAACATAACTTCTTAGTCTGGTTTGGCTGACTCACTTATGCTTTTGTTCCTACACCTCTCAGGAAGAGATATTCAGCAAAGAGTTTCGTTATTGCACCACTACAAACACTCTGCTTCTATGTCACCCTAAAATAGGAATTCATTGAGAGCCTGTTTCGTTTCTGAGGCACACACCGGAACAGTGGAAGGGAAAATATGTGCTCCAGCATAGAAACCAAGGTCATCCTAGGCTTTCACATTTTAGGTGGTGCAGGAGATGCAGGCAGAAACTGGTTCTGGGATGACATATTGCACATTTCTATTGTGCTGACCATGTATTACAGAATCAGACTGTAGCTCCATTTACACTTGCACATGTTTTAAATGCTGTAGCTTTTCTACAAATAATCTGTCCATTTGTTTTGCCATTAAATCCCTAAAGTTGCTGTGAAATTAGGTGGGCAGTAAAGGTTTCATGTTTTCTTTAAATATGAGTATCTATTGCTTTCCTTTTCTTATTGAAACTAAAACTGCAAGCATCCTCTCCTTAAAAGATTCTTGTAGCAACTCAAAGCACTCCAGATAGACCCCAGGAAACAAACATAAGGCTGGTACGGGATACTCTCCTGGGTGCCCTCTCACTTAAGAACATGCATGCAGAGAGCACACAAATTCTTTAAATACTGTCTTTCACCTTTTTCATTCTCTATTGACTGCCTAAGAAGTTTGCAGTAGAGTTGCCTGTATAGCAAATGTAACTCTGCTAACAACAAGGTCATTTGTACAGGGCTGTTTGAGTCCCATAATTGGTCCCATAAGTCGAAAACTACAACTCAATCCCATACCCCTCCAAAAAAAAACGTGCAGGCATGGTCCTTAGTCTTAAGGTCCCTTTGTGTCTGTGTTCATTGCTTCCATGTCTTTCCTTGCAGAGAAGCCAATGAGCAAGTTCTACTACATCTGTCTACTTTGCTTTCATACTGTAAAAGACGATAATGCTCTGTGCAAATGAGCCCTTCAATACAATACAACCAAAGAGACCTAGAATTCCAGCATTTGTCAGTATTGTTTGTCAGGACAGGCATGCAAAACAGGAGAAAAAAGTTTTTCAAAAAATTGCTGTGTATTTTGAAGGATATATTCCTAGAGCTGAACTTTAGGAAAAAGACAAAAGTATATTCAGAAAAATATTATTTTTTTCTATAACCTGATTATCTTCTTTTGACCCACCTCCTTTTAATCACGACAGATCCAGGACATGGATAAACCAAAATATAGACCAGCGAGTTCAAAGTTGATAGGGAGGGAACACTCTCAAATCCGGGTTAGAGAGGTGTGCTTTGAAAATCTGCTTAAAACTAGAATCTTTTCAAAATACCAAGGTAGCTGTACTCTGTGAGCAGAGTGTTCCTGAGCAGCTGGAGGCCAGTATTGATAGTTCCTTGCTGTTATCATTGGTGGCTTCACATAGGACCCATATTCCTAGGTCTCCTCCCTGCTGGAACCGGGTTCTCAGTAAGCATCAGGAAGGAGCCTTTGGACTCTTTAGTTCTTTCTAAGATTTGGCTGGGAACCTTAGGCACAGGTTGTATGTTGTGAAAACCCAGATAGTTTTTAAGTAGTAATATGCCTTACCAAGTTATACACCCTATAAAGGTTTAAGAACATAATACACCTACTATAGATGTCCATAACACTAGTAGATGTCCATAACACTAGTAGGTGTCAGCAGTGATTATTTAGTGTATTTTAAGCAGTGTAATCACCTGCTATGACTTATAATAATTGACTCACATTTTACTAGCTATCTATTAGCTGTTTATTTGTGCATTGGGAAATTTTAGAAACAAACACTTCCCACAGTGCAAACCAGAAAACAGTCACTTCTTCTTGTATCACTTGGACATGGCAGTCAGGATTTCCATTCCTGCCACTAGGCTTTCTTAAACGGCATTTCCTAGTCTGAAGCAAGGAAACAAATAGGGAAAAAAAAAAAGGCAAAAAAAAAGGGAAACTCACAGAGTCGGTAACTTTTAACTCGAAGTAAGTAGCTGCAACGGCTGAATGCATGGACTCCGTAGATGTGATAGCAGAGACACCTTTATTATTTTTTCACAGGCAGCTTTTATAGATCATCACTCCAGCCTCGATGTGTCCATGCACCCCTTACCCAGCTGTGATTGGTTACAAACAATAGTGCACGCACCTATTTTAGCTTTACTATTGGCTATACCTAAAAAAGCATTACTAAACTAAATATCAGTTTCTCACACATCTTATATCATCTTCCCATGCTCCCTATGTCAGCTTCTCACACTCCCTGCGCTAGCTTCTCACACTCCCCATGCCAGCTGCTCATACTCCGTTTTCTTTTCTATCCTCTTTATCGGTGTTTCCCAACTTCAGAAAGAGCACAGGCTTAAATCATCAAGGTCAAACCCCAACTGTAACTGTGTGTATGATTCTACAAGTAGCTAATAAAGAAGGGATGTATTTAGAGTGCATTAATTTTCAAATAGATTTATGTTTATCAACTAGAACTGGAACATCAGCGATGCAACAAGGCCTGTCTTTTACTGTTACACTGCTAAAAGCTAATGATTTTTTGTTATTATAAAGCAGTCTACATCCAGGTCATTTTTTTTTTTCTTGACAACTTTTCAAGAGTGTTTTCTAATTATAGGGTTCTTGACTTAATTTTTCAGGATGTACCAAGTACAGGCATTTAATTCATGCTTTCTTTAACTTCTAAGGTATTCCAAAAAATTGTATCTAAGCAGAATATATACAAAAATTTTAATAATCCATCGCAAATTTATTACAAAATAATACTAGTAACCCAAATTTATTTTTTTCCATGCTTTAATTTTATCATACATAACTTCATTAATCTGAAAGTAACTTGTATACACTCAAGTAGTCATTGAGGCCTTGTGTTGCCAGTTTAATTCTCCAAGAGTGATGCATCCTTTCTGCCACTGACATCTACATTAGACAGGATAAACTGGCCATGACCTGTCTGCCTGACTCTCACCATGGCTGTGAAAAGAGCCCAGATGACTCTTAGATAGCTAACATCACCTGAGATCACCCCTATAGTACAGATGACACCTGCAATGCTTCATATAAATCCTCCAGTCTGATCTCTAACATGTTAGAGTATCACAATTCACCCAGTTAGCATGTGGAAAGCCCAATGACTTGTGCTTAATGGCAGCGTAAGTTATGTTTAGCTAAAGAATGCTCCCCAAAAAGGTATTTAGTCTTCAGTTTTAAGGCCATGGTATCGTGGTGCAGAAGCTAGTCTCAGTAAAAGTGACAATATACTTTCTCAGATTTCATGGTTCCATTTTTGTTGATATTGTGTTTGTTAAATGATCCAGTTCCATGACGTCAGAGGATTTCATGAGTCTCAGCTTCTGTTAAATCTAAAAGGAATAAGTCTCTAGTCCTTATTGTTAGAAGGAAAAAATGCATAAAACATGGAATAACTTGTCCTAAAGGCTCGGCAGTCACAACATAAACTGAAAAAAAAAAAAATTTGTTCATGTCTGGCCATTTAAGAATCCATGATTTGTCTTATTACATCATTAGAAATCTGTGAGACTTTGATTTAAACATTTAGCTTTAAAAATAATGTTTTTGAAAGGTTCGTAAATATTCAAATAATGGCAGGGATTCTAAAGCTACGTACACAATGGTAAATAATCCTATATGTTTTCTTGAACTCATAATATGACTTAGACTGATCACCAACGAGGTATGTATTATTTTCCTTAAAAAGATTTATGTTGACAACAGAAGTTTAAATCAAGGTATATCCCAAAGGAAATAATTTCCTTCATAATGAGAGATGAGGTTCCCAAACGGAGTCATGATCAGAAAATGAGTGTTCAGATGTTTCTGGAAGATTTTATACCATGAGATAAACCCTCTTTTGTCAACAGATAAATCAGCTGTTGTCATGTTACCATGGTTCAGGTGTTGAAGAGCCATCAGTTAATACAATTCAGATACTGTATGCCTTCAGATAAACTGCCTCATGTCACCAGATCCTTGGAAGAGTGCTTTAGATATTTGTGAGCTTTTAACTCACTGATCTCAAAGTGCTTTTCAAACACACACTCCAACACCCATGCTGAGCTTTAATATTCCCTTCTTTTCTTTACAGCTGGAGAAACTCCGCATTTCTGAGCTGTGAGTAAAATTCCAATTTAAGCTGCAACACTGCTTGACCTTTGATTACCAACATCCATCTCTCTCACACCTATTGGAGACCACAAAACCTCCATGGATGCTCACAGCAAGAGGGCTGGAGGGACCCCCCTACATCCTGTGGAGTCTCCAAGGAAGGTGATCTCATTGCATCCTGCAGAACACAGACACTGCTTGCTTCGTAAGAGGCTGCCAGACTTATCTGAAGGTAAAATAAAGCTCTGACCATCACTTCTGAACACATTTATGGAGCATTCTGCATCGGCTGCAGGGCTGAGTAATCACACACGTGTCCTCCTGCCTACCAGGGCACTTTGGGAGGAACCTTTTCTTGAGACTCCCTTTGGGAGAATGAGACTTTAAATGGAATGATTAATCCTTGCTCGGGCTTTTCTGAGGCATGTTTGCGTGGTCAACTGACTCCACATCTTCCCTGCATTTATTATTTTAAAACATGAACAGCTGCCTCTGACCAGCTATATCAGCTACTCCCCACCTGCAGTGTGTGCTAACAAGAAAGATTGTGATTTCTATGGAAAGTCTATATGTTTTAGCATAGCAATGCCTTACAGTGAAGCATGATTAAAAAAAGAACCTATGGCTCCCTTTGAGCAACAGGAGGCAGATTCAGAGAAGGCAGTGTTTTTATAAAAGTATCATGGTGGCCTTCCTTGACGAAATCCTTGAACCTGTTGCACAAATGTAATACATCTCATACAAGATAGGCACATGGAGCTCTGCTCTCGATCTGCCAGTAATTGTAGCTCAGAGAGGATTCTTCTTCAGGGTGTGAGAAGACGGCATTCTCTTTCCTGCTAACTCAGCCCTTGGCTTGGAGGCAAAATAAATTAATTCAGAGGTATGTGCTTAGGAAGATGTGACTGAAGCTTGAAAGTACAGGAATGCAAAAATTCAGCTGACAAGAGCGTAATTGGACCACTGAGCATTTTTTTCACTGTTTGTATTGAATTTGGATTATTTTTTTTATTATTATTCCCATCCGGTGCTCATGAGACAAGGGGCAAACTTGCTCTCTGGAATCTGGGTGAGATAGTTCTCCTCTGGTTTATTCACGTAACTGTGTCAGATAGTTGGCTTTTTCCCTTATGAAGTAAGAGCTTACAAATAGCAAATGTCCCTTTGGGCACAAAAAAGAAGCATACTGAGGAAGTCTCCTTAAGTAGCCCATGTTAGAGTCCTCCAGCTGCTTTGCTCTGATATGCCCTCTGCACCCAGGAGCTTGTGACTGCAAAGAACCCTCCTTCCATGCCAGAGAGTGAGTGGAAGACAGGATCTTGATCCAGATTCCACCTTCCCTTTGTGGGACTTAATTTAGTAAGCTCCTAATATATCCCTGGAAGGAGTCTTGTTATTGCCTGCAGCTTTTCTTCAATTAGTACCCGTGGGACTAGATGACTAAATTTGATAATTTTGGGAGAGGGAGGCAGCTAATTTGGTCGAGTTGGAAATGCCCGGAGCTGAAAGGAGAGGCAGGCCAGGAGCAGTGGTTTGCAGGGAGGTGGAACTGTCATTGTTGGTTTCACGGCTCCCGTGTGCACGTTGCCTTTCTGATCACTGCACCCCAAGCAGCTGCTATGCCACAGCCCAGGAGCATGCTAGCTCATCCTGGCAGGACCTCCACAGTTTGCAACAAAATTGTGAGCTCTTGGGGCCAGCTCCCAGCTTTCCTCAAGTCTGACCTTGTCTGAGTCACACAGAAACGGATCCAAGGGCAGAGGAGAGGAGAGCGGAGGGCAGATGTGCTTGTCAGCAGGCAGCACGCACAGACGTCCTGTCTATGCTGGCACAGGCGGCCATCGGACCTGCACCGTGGTGAGCCTCCCTCTTTGGCCACCACCCATCAGGGGCTGTTGTAGCCACATGTGAAAAGGATGGGTGAAACTTAACACCAAGGTTGAGGAACTCTGAATGATTATTACTTCCTTGAGCTCTGCCAGGGAAATGTTATTTGTTTTCCAGGGCTGCATATTTTAAGCCCAGAGACATCTCTCTTCCTTCGTGCCCAGAGGCTGGATGATATCAGCCCAGCCGCTTCAAAAGCATGATCTTCTCGTTGCAGTATCTGCAGTATGTGGGTTTAAACCAAGCTCAAAATATAACTCTTTCTTATCAGCTCTCTCAAATTTATCTGGGAAAAACAGGCCTGGTGCCTTAATTGATGTATTTCTGAGTTTCCTTGTTGGTATGGGACTCTATTAACCCAGAAGCATCTGGAGGCAGTGGACTGCAGTGCAAGCCTTTGGAAACCATGCGTGTGTGAAGGAGAACTGAACGAATGTGGGAGCAAGTACAGCAACAAAGGGTCCCTGTGTAGACATCTCTACTTTTTTACCAAATGAAAGCTCCTTACGTTCTGCAGAATTCAAGCAGACTGGGGACAAGTTCCCAAAATAACTTAAATTCCATCAGCATTAGCCAGTGTAACAACAATAAAACCTAAGACCTTCATGGCATGTGCAGCAACCTCCTCCCCACTCCCTGCCCCGTGTTTGCTACTATCTGGTACCTAAATGGTAAAAAAGAAAATATCTTTCAGCAGGGACAGTACTGTGAGAGCTTTATGAATGCATGGCTAGGTTAGTCCGTGCTCATTTGTGCAACTTGGCTTGCATTGTTCACTGGGTCTTTGCCAAACATATCTGTTGCATAATTATGTGGCTTGCTTTAATAAATTCACAGAAGTTTCTATGGATGTAACTGATGTTTCTCCCTCCTTTCTGTAATTATACAACACCCACCACAATGAGACCTGGGTCCTAATTGGTGGATTTGTGCCATGATTTACAGTAATTATCAAAGCCAGTGCTATAATGTAGGAAAACAGAAACACACAGCTATACATTTAAACAGCTCAGAGAACATTTAAAAAAAAAAAAAAAAAAAAAACCTCTATAAAATCGTAAGAGAAATTATTTGTCTGTCCACTGAATAAATTTCCTAAGTTCCTTGTGAGCAAAACCAACTTTAATTTATTTTCTGCACTGCACACTTAAGACTGAATAGTACTGGCTTAAACCAAGAGCAGTGAAGTCAAATTCATTACTTGAGATTTCTGCATGGGAAAGTCAAATACAGCGATGGCAGACATGGCTTCACACCCTGCTGGTCTGACTGTGCAGACACAATCCTTGTACGTGAGGGAGTAAGGAGAGTTTGTGAGAAAGGTTCTCATGGTTTCTGCTTGAACAATGTCTAAGAAAGATATTTAATAAGGAGCTCCAAAATGTGTTCATTGTTTTGGAGTGTTTCCAAGCTCTTTCCTCCAAAGAGCTGGTTCCAGTATATATGATTCAGGGTTGATTATTCCATGCTCATATATTCAAGTGGAAACGGGATGATTTCTATGTTGAGGTACTAGACAGTATGATTAAGGGTGTTGGAGCTTGTACCATGCAATTTAGAACCTTTTAAAATGTTTCCACCCCAAAATCTGACCTCACTGAGCTTATTTAATACACATTTGAAGGAAGAGTCTTGAAAAGTTATTTTCTCTGCAACAGAAATCTGTGGTCTTTCAATGAACAAATGAAATGTATATACACAAAATATACATTAAAAAAACAAGCATTCTTCGTGGTCACAACTAATGCACATTTTGTCAGGGTTTTATGGCCTACTTTATATAGTACATTCTAGTTAACAGTAATTATAGCATATTTCTTAGACAAAATCCCAGTTACGGAGTGGCAATGTTTAGCAGCCTCACCGTCTCAGCTGCAAACTCACGGCTAAAATGTAAGTATATAGCCTATGAAGATACTCTTGGGCTTACCTAGGTCAGAGCACTGCACCACGCGAAGATGGCACTGGCAGCGGAAGGGGCACACTGGTCCAAATCCAGATATAACAGGATCATCCGTTGGAGGCATATCAGCCGACCCTTCATCTTCCAGCATAAAGTCAAAGAGGCCCTGCTGGTGGAATGGCTTGGCCAAGCATGTTGGCAGCAGTAGGACGAAGACAAGAGCCAGCCTCATGGCTTAGTTCATCGACTCCGGGCAGAACCTAGGAATCAAAGCAGGAGATTTACAACAAAAGTAGCAGTTTCTCATAGCTGCACAGTTCCTGTTGAAGGAGGTCCAGCATAGCCACCAGTTGCATAACTGTTCCTTTTGATAAATGAAAACTGAATCATGAAAATAGAACAGTTATGTGATAGAAGTCTGGTAACTGCTTGTCAATAGGCTTTTTTTTTTTTTACAGAGCAGTTTAAAGGCAACTGTAAACACATCTGTTTGCATATTTAGAGTCATATTTATTAGTAACAGGCAGCTCTGTCAACTTTGTTATGCAAAACAGTCAACACAATAAGCCACATTTTCCATGTGTCTGTTTTATGCCAACGCAGCAGCCTATTTGATTTCATTAGCATTTGTTTCAGAGCAATGATTTTGTTCCTTGGGGACGAACCTGAGGTTCCCAAACTCACTGTAATGCAGTACTTCATGTCTTGAGAAACATTTTTTTTTGAGAGCCAGCTTGCTGTGTGTTTTAAGTTATAGCCTAGTAAAACTGACTGAGAAAGAGTAGGATCTACTGAAGAAGTGGAGAGAGAGGGGAAGATCTTTAATGATCTATATTTCTTTCCCAGTTTAAACAGTACAATAAAATGGAATACAATGTGTGTTATATTGGATATTCTTGGCTTTCTTTCCAAATTTTTGGCTAGGTGGTTTTATGATATAAACAATGCACCGTGAAAATCCCCTACTTTGCACTGCATAAGCATTTGAATTGAAGCTTGTAGTATTGTCAGAACATTTTCTAATGGGACTTCAGGGCCTCATTCTGCAGACTTTCATGCTCAGGAGAAACTTTACACAAGTATGTATCGCCACAGATATTAACAAGGAAACTGCTTGAATACATGTTCTCAGCATCTAGGCCTAAATGGATTTCAACACACTGTACAGTGTGCTACCTGTGTTGTTGTGCACTAAGGAGAAAGTGCAAAATAGCTGCTTGCAGATTTTGTATCAAGGCTGTAGAGATCAGCTATTTTTCTGAAAATTATTTTCTTTTACTATTTGATTTATGTAAGGAAGCTTATTGTTTACAAATCTTCATAGGTCTAAAAAGAACTCACAAAAAAACATGAAGAAACCTGCCTTCAAGTTGCCAAGTGACAGAAAGGCAAATTTGTCATTTATTTAGGAGCCTTTTGTTAAAATGGATGGCATAGTCCCGAATACAGATGTTGCTCTTCGTAATGAAAACAAAAATGTCCACTTGCTTCTTCAAGTCAACAACTGTCGAAATGCCTTGTCTGGGCGCTAGGTGGGTTTAATTTTTTTTCTAGCAGAAGTTATCTAACAGTTAGGGGTATGGTATAGCATTTTTCAGGTCCCTATTGACTAACGGGAAGATAAAGAACCTGGGGAAGAGGCAGAGGAGGAGGACTGTCTCCCTCTCTACATTGTCATACGGAACCTACCAGGCAGATGACTAACATGGGCAGCTGATATTAGGTGAGAGCAGTATATTGAGGCCTCTCTTTCTAGAATATCACATCCAGGTACTCTAATAGGAGTGGTTAGTACAAGAAAAAAGCTAAATAAATAAAAAACACAGGCCTGGAATTAGATACAATCTATATTGTGCCTGGGTTCAATTTCCTTTACGAATTTTTACCTACAGATGCCAATAATGTAATCCTGCAGAAACACTTAGGGCTCAGTCTTGAGAGGATGCTAAGGTTAGCATATAAAATACACTAGTGTTTTAAAATTATAGCTTACATTTCTGTCATCTACCTAACAGGAAGACAGATATCTAACATCTTCAGATGTCCCAAAGACTTCAAAGTATCTTCATATGGAGTAAAACACCATTTCTGTTGCCTAAGAGACATAACCGGTTTCTTAGCTGGACCTGAAAGTATTTTCTGTTCCTGGAGCAGACATATTACCTACTGCATGCACTGAGGGGTTTTGCAGACCCTGATGTCAATTAGAGAGTCAGAGCGTTTTAGTATGTCCTGTCAGCCCATCTTAGTGCTGTGAAAACTCGTGCCATGTAACAGGAGCAGGCTGTGTCCCTGCATGGGCCATCCTCCTGCGCTCCCTCCTGCCCTCACCCCCCACCAACACTGGGGCTGTGTGCTTTTCCCAGCAACACCCCCATGATGCATGCAGAGTACACAGGGACGAGTAAGGATGTCACAGCAAAGTGGTGTTAATACATGGTGGTGAGCTCCTATCACCATTTAATCTAAAACAAGATTTTTGAAATAATCATTATTATGTATGAATTATTGTAAAATAACATTGTGATCTATTACTAATCTGAAACAGGAAGATACATTTGCTAAATCATCACCATTCATTACAATAAACTGCTTTGTGAAAATGGTCAATAAAACATTACCTCAGTACAAATTATTTTTCAGAATGTACATTAACATCAATAAACATTGGAAATGCTGCACACAAACCCTGGCATGGCACTGGCAGTCAGTATTTATTAAAGAGCCTCCTCAGCTCTTTTTTACATATTTTTATATTTTTTTAAATATTTTTAAATACTTAAAACTGCTTATATTCCCCCCTAGAACCACTGCTGAAATACCATCGATCCCAAGAATGCACAATCAGGATTTTATCCTGTAATTAAATTGCTTCAAAAAAAACCCCAGAACAATGCAAAGGCACTTTGGAAGTGTCTTCACACTTTACTTCTTATTCACATTAATATAGCTGACCTCACTTATCTCACTTAAACCGTGTAGTAGGCCTTTTCCTTTGGTCTTTGTTTTGTCAAAACTATAATAAAATCAGTAAGAGCTGTGTATAAAAGAAAACTGTAGGACAACAAAGGATATCAAGGATCTAATCTGAGGACACAGCAGAGAAAATAGCAGACACAAGTCACATATTAATCAGGAAATATGAATAGATATGTGTCTGCATATCTTTATTCATATAAATATTCGTACTGCAGGCACACGTATCTCTTCCTATTGTTTGCCTGGGTAAATGAACATAGACTGTTAGAGAAAAAAAAATACATACAAAACAGTACTAGTAAGAAATGTTTACATTTCACTTATAAAAAAATAGAGAGGGGGAAAAAAAAAGGTCTGCGACACAATATTTATGTCTGCAGGACATAACTGTTTAAATTTGCTTTAATTATGTGTTTACAATGAGGAAGACTTTTCCACAAACAGAGGAAACTATACCATAGACTTGGCCACATTTCAGTTTAAAATACCACTGGAAATATGCTTCATCAGTTCACGTCACCACTGTATTGGTGGTCTTCTTGCCAGTTTACCTTCATATTAAGTTTTAAATATTAGTTCACTCACCTACTGTCAGAAATCTCTCAAAATGCCACAAAAGACAAGTTAAACAATATGTGCAGTTTCAAAAAAAGAATCCACTACATAGTATGTTTTATCCATTTTGTGTAATAAAGTCTAGATGTGCAAACATAGGAGTTGGAAGTTTTAAAAAGATTAAAACTTTCTTAACAGGAGTTTCAACTCCAGGAATTTTCTTTTCTAGTATTTCATTCATAGGAACCTTCTCTAAATGTGAGTCCCTAGTTTGTACACTGTAACATTGCACTTTCTAGCATTACAAGGGCATACACTGAGCCCATTTAACTAACTGCTACATAGTTTTTTCCTCTGAAATTGAAATTATATTCATTAACGTTTGGAAGATATATTAAGAAATCCGAACGAAAAAGAAATCACAGAGTGCAGTTTAAAACAGAAATGTAAGAACTCCCGCATTTTTTACAGTCACTACATTACCAATTCTAAACACTGGATTGAAAACAGAGAATATTCTGCTGCAAAAGTTTACAGCAAGGAGAAAGAAAGGACTATAGCAGTGCTTATACAAATCAAAACAAGAGACAGAACAGTCAAATAAACAGTAGGAAATCTGCACAGTCCTTGAGAAGGCATTCTCATGTTCCCAAGAAACAAAAGTGCAGGATACAAAACTTCACATTGCTAAACATTTAGTAGGATTTTTTTCCTTGTTTCTCTTAAAACTCAACTAGTTCTTGCCGTAGACTTGCCTGAAGTTTTAATAGTGCAGCATAGTTCAGGAGAATTACTGAAAACCGTACCTTTTAATCCAGGGATTTGCAACAGGAGCTCTCAAAGCTGAGATGTAATTAAACTAAATATTCAACCCAGGCAAAAGGCTTTGCAGGTGTGGAAAGGAGGAGGGGGTAAGTTCAGCTCAGTGACTGTCACTTGGTGGAAAACCCTCCTGCTTCTATTCCATAGCACAGTTAAAAAATAAGGTTTCTCTCAATGAACACAATCCAGGCTGACACCCACATTAGATCATATGGTAATGATATGTCTCCTGTATTGCAGCCAGAAACTTTATCAGCTCTTTTGCTTTCTTTTCCTCCTTTTTCTTTTTCTTTATTTCTTTTTCATCTGTTTAGAATCGCACACTACTTGTACACTATAAGACAGATGCTTATCTGTAATTCATCTGACTTATTTTATTTTATTTATGTCCCTACAACATATATTTAGGAAAGTTTTCTTGGTTTTAACTATGTTGTGGTGTGGTTTTTTTTTCCTGACTCATTACTGAGAAAAACGTTTGGCTGTTCCTCTTGTTTATAGTATTTGTAATTCAAGGAAATGATATAAAATTAATCTTGGAGTTAGTCAAAGTGGAGATTAATATCAGAAAAAAGGGGTAGCTTTAGGTAAAACTATTTAAACAGATATCAACCTGCCTTTGCTTATGTTATAATCATTGTCAAACCAAGTAGTATATAGTGTAATATATTATTATCCTGTCTAATAATAGAGTTTTTATGTATTTCTTCAAACTACAGCATGTTTTGAATATATATGAAAATCATGTTTTCATTAGTAGAACGATTCTAACTTTTGTGGTTAGAACTGCTTTATATAAACTTTGCTTTTTTTTTTAATGCTTTCTCACCAGGACAGCAAAGCAGAGGGGAAATTAGCTTTAACTGTTTTTTTGGGGTGAGGTTTTTTGGTTTTTTGTTTTTCTTAAGAGGCAGTGGAGATTTTTTAAAGCATAAAAGGAAAAAATGTATCTGACTCATTTTATTTCTATTTTGATGCAAATGTCAATGGAAGCTAAAATGCAGTTTCTCTATTCCTGTACAATTTTAAAAGACTAGCAAACTGAAAGGAGAGCAAATACAATAATTACTATTTATTTAGTAATCCAAACACATTGTGAACACGTGTAGCTTCCCTGTGCTGTTAGCTGTCCTATCTAAATACTGGAGACTTGTGTCTCTGTGTTTTGACTTGTATCCTTTTGTTTCTGCCCCTAGGCTAAGACCAGGTGCAAATCTGAAATGAAATCCTGTAAAAAGTGAAATGATGTATAAAAGAGGTCTGAATTTTTAGAAACACAATAAACTCTTGACATTTTAGCTATTCTCTTCATTTAATTTCAAGAAGAGCCATTAAAACAGCTCTCATAATTGTTCTCCTTTGGTGGAAGAAAACATGGTAGAATAATTGATCGCTAGTTTTGATCAGTGTAGCACAAAGGTGTAATCAGACATCTCACACTACACCTTCTTTATATAGTTCACTCTAAAAATTAAGGATCATTTATTCACTTCTAGTCCTTGAGCTAACTTCTTTGCCCTGTCTCTCCACTGAATTCAAAACTGCTAATGACTTTTGTTGTGACATTTTTCTACATATGATTAGTGCTTTTCCAAGCTTTCATGCTTACAACAAAGCCTTATCTTTGTCCAGAAGTGTCGCCATGAGGCTCACTGAAATCTTGGCTACATCTTAGCAATGTCAGTTATTTGAACCTTGGTCACCAGCTGCATCTGGTGTTTAAAAACATTTCAAAGCGAGATTTTGATGAGGAACAGGTCAGGGTAAACTTGTTGTCAGTTTGCTTCACAAAACCCATTCATATCCTTTCCCAGTAAAATTGTAATACGTTTGTTGTGATATCTGTTACGGGGTTGAAAGGTATTAAAATTTAATAGCTTAGTTGTCTCTTTGGAGGCAGAGGAGGGGACAGACAGCCACCTCTTCTTCTTCGTCTTAGGCATTAGAGAGAGTCGAACAAAAACATCAAGATCAAGGTGGGAACAGGTGGAGCACAGGGTGCCTGCTGGGTGGACTCAGGCCTCCCAGACTGTCTACAGAGGAACTGCTGCCCACAGAGGAAGAATTTTCCTACTTCTTCTGTAATAAAATCTGTCCCAAGAAGCTCAAAGGCGAAAAGATGTTACCAGCTTCACAAATTAGAAACACACTTATGCTGCCTGTCGATACCCAGAGGTAGAAGGGGTATGGGTTAGCCATCCAAGCACTCCTGAAATGCAAAGTGGACTATGTGGAGGACTGAGCAACTGGATGGGAGAGGACTTATGACATTGAATATTGGTGCAATACCCTATTAATCATTTTGAGTCATTTGTGTGCTTTTGTGGGAATGTGGGATCCTTTCTGACACAAGTAGTCCTTTAACCCCACTCTTTGCTCTCTTCTATGTCACTCAGAAGATAACTTTAAAAAAAAGCCCCACTCTACAACAATATTAAGTCATTATGTAATTTTAAGGCCCATGATCATACACGGCCTGGCATTGATAAGCTTTCCTTCCCAGTCTAAGCTACTTTCACTACAGCTTAGTCAATATAAAAAAAATCACGATTAGAACAATCTTGGTTTCTATATGATTTTATTACCCCAATTTAACAAACTTACAGGGCTACATGTTGCTCCAAATGCTGATTCCCAGAAAGTTACAGGCAACTGCATGTTAATGTTATTTATATAACAGTCTTTTTATTAAATTTTGATGGATAGCATCTGCTTCATTTGCTCACAGCTTATTTTGCGGACCTTTCAAAGAGCAGTGGTGGGAGAGAAGACAGAAAGCTTGCCTGCCTGTTGTTGACTTCTCTGGCTGGGCCGGGTGGAAGTCTCTGCAGGAAGGAGATGAGCAGCTGCCCTGTGAGGAGCAAACATGCCCTGGGGGAAGAGCTCCTGGAGCATGGGCTGGGATGGGAGAGAGGCATGTCCAGTAAGCACCCAGTGCTGCCAGCACAGGTTGCAGAGTCCTCAGAAGAGCAGGGAGCCAACATAATCCATTCCTGAGGGTGGAAAGAAAGCCTTTTTTTCTCAGAGAGCCTGGGAAAAAAAGGGTAGTGTTTATTGCAATCCAAAAATGTTACTGGAATAAAACTAAAGCAGGAGGACAGGATCTGTCCTGCAGGAACATGGTGGCCCAGAGATTCAGATTCTTCCTCGTTCTAAGTTTCCACTACAGAAAAAGGTATTTTTCTTGGGCTGCCTTTTAATAGATCCCAGCTTTGATGATCAAAGACTGGTTAGCATTGTTGTGGTCGTTGTGGTAAGGAAGAGGGGCAGGCAAAACTGCCTCAAAGTCCTCATGAACCAGCTAGGTAAGTGCCAATCCCCATCGGGAAGGAATGAAACCAGATTCCCCGTTTGGCTGCCTCTCAGCAGCCCTCTCCACCTCCTCTGTCTTCATACCTCAAGCCCAGGCTTTACTAGCTGCCTAGCATGGCATCCTCCGCATTTCTCTAATAGACTTCTGCCTGTCTTTCCTCTCCTTTCTACACTATGCGTAATAAATTCTTCCAGTCACCAGTAGTAAACTGTTCTTTACCATTGCAATGGAGTTCTTCTACTAAAAATGTGAGTAAATATTGACCCAGGCTTAGTAAACATGGATCCAGGTAAATATTGACCCAGGCACAGCCTGACAAGGTAGCTAAAGAGACAGAAATGTAATTTCTGGATATTCGGAGTATCAACGTTTCCTTCAGTGCTCTGTGACCTCAGAAATGACAGTCCTGAACTTCATGACATTTCTGCAGATCAAAAGGGCCAATGTATCAGATTTTGGACATGTGCTACCAGCAGTATTATTTTTCTGTGGCTGTGAAAGTGCTTCTTGTATAACTGTTTGAACAAAATGCAGGTCACTCTAAGAAAGAAATTCAAATTGTCCTCAGCTGAAGTATCTGATGTTCGATCATGTCCTTTGCTTTGGTCTCCTTTCTTTGTAAAGGCTACTCAGTTCCTGTACTCGGCACCGGCTTTCCTTTTCACTGGCATTTCTATTCTCTCCTAAATCAAATCGATTTGTCCAAGTGTATCCAGCAGATGCAGGAGTTAACTACATATCAATGTAGCCTTACTACTCACTATGATTTCAAATGCTCTGAACTTCCATCCTTGAGGGGCAATACTGGCCTAACTATTTCTCACACTTTTGTAGTGTAGATGTGCATTTTGAGATCACTGTTACCTCTCTGCCTCGAAATTGCAACAGATAGGTAAACCTAAACTTTGCGTGATCCTCCCAGGTCCTAACCATCCTAGAAACACAGAGTGAGAGAAAAGTAAAAGTGATCGTGGACCAAAGACCAAGAACTCACTTTGACTTTACCTCTTCACCTTTAATTAATGGTGAAGAAAACGTAGGCAAAAGCATTTGCTATCATACACACTGATACACCTCTGTATTAATACTCAAGGCTCCATTTGCTGTGTTTCGTGATAGACAGCATTACATTTTGTTCCTGCCCAGCTTCTGTGCAAGTGTCAGCAGTTTCCTGCCCGCTGGAAAATCTCTTACATGAAGGAAAGAGGGTACTTGCAGATGCTCTTCACCAAAGGTACCAGGAGGCTACAACTCCCTATAGAAGACACCTTCCCAGGAAAGAGTGTAACTCTGGGAGTGTGGGCCACAAAAGAGGGAGAGAGGGAGTGATGACAACAGAGAAGAGAGGATTAGTTTGGGTAAGAAGAGATGAAATTTCAAGTAAGCAGCTGTTTCATCAGATTTTGGCCCTTTTTTTATATTTTGCAGTATCTTGAGTTGAAGTTCAACCATATTCAAAGTTCAGATGAAAAATCCAAACCTTAACTCTCATTTTGACGTCTCTTAGATCATGCTCTGGACAAGCCTCGTCATCCCAGCTGGATTACACAATGCCCTAGAAAAAGATGACAGTAATTCATGCAAACGTTGGAACTATACTTCCAACGTGTCCTCTGTTAGTCAGGGGTTATGAACCAGCATTCAAAATGAGACACATCCTGTGCAGCTCTGAACAGACTATTCCCAGATTATGAAAAACATGTGAATAGCCTGGTCATTCTTGATTTCCAATTTAGTCATCGCAGAGAGAAGACTCTTTCAGCGGGAGCTAGTGACTGTATTACTGAGGAAAGTCCTGAAAAAAAGGATTGGAATAAAAACCCCGATGTTTACAGTAGAGTTTGTATCTGTGTCTCTGTATTAACATGCTCATTTTTGTATGTTGACAATCTGCTGATGACATAAATATTTTCAAACTTCAGCTAAACATACAAAATAGTGACTTTGGAGATACAAGCAATGCCGTCACAAAGCTCACTACTGTTGTTTGGATTGTGTGACCTCACTATAGAGAAGAACTGTTGAGAATCTTAAGGTGAATGGTGACGAGTTGCATGAGAACCAAGCCTGTCTAAACAGGGCGTGCCCTGTGGGGTTCAAATGAAAAGGATGTGCTTTTCATAACTCTTGAACCTTTGAAGTAACTCACCGCATTTGAGTCAATTTAAAAACGTAGTAAAGAAAAATAATGATGTGGGAGCAGAATCCAAATAGCGTAGGCGATGTCTAGCATTCAGAAGAGAGAAAAGAACATGAGAACACTCTACACGGTACTGGAATTTTACCTGATTTGAAGACATGAAAAAGTAAAACACAAGCTTCTTCAAGAAGGGTGAAATGGAATTTTGTTAAAAAAGGAAGTAGGAAGCTTTTAAATTAAATTTCACACTATCATGGCTCAGAATTAAAAAATAAAACTAAAAAGTCTTGAGAATTTTTAAAATCTTTTTCTATCAGTATATAACCAGATTTCTTCCACTTTCAAGATCACTTGAAATTAAGGCCACCAGTCATTAAATACTTCCAGGTTACAGTATTGTTCAGGGAACAGTCTTCAAAATATCCATTGCATTTCATTTCATTAAGCATTTGAAGAGTCATTCACTTTAACTTGCCATTAACTAGATATGGGCTTTTCTTGACCACTATCTAAAGTATATCCTACTTTTATTCTTATAATGAGCTCTTCAAAGGATTTCTCTGACCAAGTGGCTACACTGATGCTCCTCAACAGTAATTTTCCATAGTAAACCTGGATAAAACACAGTGAGGTTTTCTAAGCAAAACAGAGTTTAATTCTACATGTAAAAACTTTTAATGGAATGGCAACTCCTTCAGCTATTGAATTACAATGGAATGTTTACTCTATTAGTAATCAGAAATAATGACCATTATTCATTATTCTATTTCCTTCTTTACATGTTTTTCGGTTACTTCTTCGTTCCATACTGTGTTCCTGGAGCAACATTCTGTTCCAAAAAGGTCAGCTATGTTTTAGTTCAGAGGATAACGCACATGTCTCTTGTGTTTCAACTGAATAAAGGTTAAACTATACTTTGATTATGAATATTCTTGGTTTGCATTCATTTTTCTCACTTTTGTTTTTTTGGTTGGTTTGTTGAGATTTTTTTAAAATCTGTGTACATAATAGATGAATTTATGAACATGCTGGGACACGCACCCAGGAGACATAAATAATACTATCTTAGTGAAATTGCAGCATCCTGTGATTTATACCATTTCAAAATTTAGCCACTGAATTTCTTAACTTATCTTCATCTATCATAATATATCAGGAGCCCAAACCTTTAGAGATCTATGTCAAGACTTGGAAAAGTGACTAACAGTTTTCCAAAATATTTCTAATAGATTTGATTTTCAAAGATACTTTCAAAGAGCAGTTTTTGAAAATTAGGTATTGTATAACACACTGGAGGATGGACAAAGAAAACAGCCAGGCAACCACACCAACTAATCACTTTTGAAAATCTCATTATATCAAACTAGTTTGAATCTACCAACTAAATGTAAGGATGGAGTTATTTTGCTTTACATTTAAAAATTAAATAGAATGTTTCAAAACTAATATATCAGCTTTTTACAACAGGATGGAAAGCTTGCCTCTGAAGCCACACATATGCTTGCAAGCAAAAATCTATTCAGAGACTGTTCTTTATTTATAAAACCAAACCCACTGCAAATTGGATCTTGAGACTTGGACTGGTTGAAACAGTCATTTGTTATGTTGTTAAAGGTCTTCCACTGTGTTCCTGCATTCTGCAATCTGCAAGAGGAATTACCTATCTTTCAGTCACAATTAGAAAATTCAGATCTGTGAGGAGGAGTTCACACTTTATGTAACCAGTGCACCACCTGCAAGGCCATTTTTGTGTCAATTTAAAATGAGAAACATTTGGCAAAAGAAGCAAGGGAATTAAGTCACAAAAATAAACAATTCTTTTTCAAATTATCGGATAGAAGAGAGAAAAACAGGTTTTAAAAATACTTCCAAGAAAATTTGAATAATTTAGAGGACTTTGTAGAATCTATGAGGCCTCAGAAAAGCCTTACTGTTGTGGCATTTTTTTCCCCACCTATCCATCTATGGCTATAATTTAGGTTACATTTTAGCTCAAAAGACATCTGTTATTGAGTCTGAAGTGTCTATCTAATAATCATAACCTATTTGTCAAGCGGACATCCAGGACAGAAACCTATATGGTTTATAAAGAGTTCATTTTGCAACCTCTCTTCTCTTTATGTGTCCCAAAGACCTTGCATTCCCCCAGTTCCAACAGAATAAACCTCCGGATTATGGATTACAGCAGGGGCAAGTTAAAGTTACTTAAGGTTAAGATTACTTTAATACATTTTTATTTCGTTCCACTGCCTTGAAGCGCTAAACTTGAAATCACCTGATGTCACTAGGATCTCTTACGCCCTTCGTTACAAGCGTCACCAGGACATGCAGCAGATGGCATTGCTGGGCCAAGAGGCTCAATGGCCTGAAAGGTCTGATGAGCTCAAGTATTCAACTACAATGGCAACAAAACATATTCATCCCTTGCCACCACTTTGCATAGCCTCATTTCTCAGTATGTTCTGACTCCTCTTCACAAACTTTACTGGCCAGCCATTTTATATAAACTTAGTACAGAGTTATGGAGCTCTCACCGTCTACTGAAATTCCCCCTCCTTTCTTGCAAGTATCCCCATGACCTCTCAGATTTTGTGTTCATTGAGACAGTTTGGTGCTATTTTCCAAAGCAAGCAGCTTCTTCGTATATTTTCTTTTTCAAGTAGTGAATGGATAATTTATTATAGTATGTTTCAGATTAAAGGAGAATAAAATTGGTGGCACTAAAAAAGTACAAAATGTATGAAATGTAACTGCCAAATATGCTAGAGACAGAAAAATGTTTTTTGTAGTTTTTAAAAGTATTCTTTGAATCTTGAAAGAAGGTTCAGCCTGTCTCAGGCATTATTTTTTTATGGCTTCTCTTATAAGATTATACCTCAAGATATTTTATTTTTAAAAAATGAAACCATAATACGACCTTCTGTTTATAATAAAAGGTTGATGGCTGTAGAACATGAAAACTCACATTCTTGTATTTCAAGTCCAAAGCTTTTAAAAATAATGCCAGATATCATTCATCAAGGAAAAATAGAGTCAAATTACTGCTTTATAATGAAAGTTTGTACAATATTTATTGTAGTTTGAATTAGTTTTCCTATCAGTCTGAGAATTGCTTGGCCTGTTATGAAAAAATATGAATTTTGCCTTTTACATATTCCCATTTTTCACAAAAAAAATGTTTTGTATTTTCATCTTGTCTAGTTATAAAGTGATGTGCATTTAGGGATTTGACATTTTGTACTCTAAAGGAGAAGGAATTGCCGTTTGATACTGAGGAAAAAAAAGCCTTGTGCTGGGTGCTAAGTGGGACTATAAAAAATAGTGTGATGACCCTATAATTCCCAAGATTACAAACTCTTGAGTCAGGACAGATGGCAATTACACAGCAAATTAGTATAAAATGTAACTTAATTAAATATGACATTTCTAGACATCCAGAATACTTTACCCTCTTTTGTCCTAGTTTCATTTTGTTTGTCTAAATGGTGAACAGAAGTGACTGATGCGACATATGCAACAGCTTTACCAATCTCTGACCTACAGTGTACCCTTTTCCCAGACTTCTCAGGCTTAACTTAAGTGTAAAAGCTTGATTTTGGCTTAGATCTACTGCTTAATGAATTTTGGATTTCTGTTTTAGTGTCTCTGAAGTCCAAGAGGTAGTCCAAGACTCATCAACTCATGTAATCATATGGCACAGAAAGATGTGCATCAGTTTCTTAATTCTTCCAGTCTCCTTGCTTTTGAACAGTGTAATCAGTATAGGCAGTAACTGGACACAAGGATATTCTCTATCACCATGAGCAATGGCTTTATAGCCAGATGTATTTTTATTTAGAAGCTTAAGAATTAAATTATTTTATCAGAATATCTTTTTGCTTGTCTTTATAATCATCCACCTGTTTGAAGAGAAAAAGCCCAAAAATCATCAGATAGGAAATCTGATTGTCTGAATTGTGTGTATGAAAAAGTTCAAAAGTATTTAACAGGAAACAGAATAAGTTTTCTATAGTATTTTTAAAACAGTCAACACAATTAAATGGAAAATTAACGGAAAATTATATTCTTATTGTGGAGCTCTGTTTTACATCCTGTTCCATGTAAAAATTCTGTTGAAAGAATCTCATTCATTATTTGGTTCTCTTGGGTTTTGAGTAATTTCTATAAAAGTACATTTATTTTATTCCTATTTAACTCAATAATATTTTTCAATAAGAGTGACTGTAAGCTGGAGTTCCACATCTCTTTTATTTGAACATGTATTAGTCATTAACCAGCTATACATTATATAGTAAATACGATACAGGGTTTACAGGGCTGCCAGGCACCACGGAGTGGTTTCCTTCAGTGTTCATTAATTTCTAAGAAAAAAGTATATTCTATCTAACGTATGCTAGCACAATTAATTTGACATGAGTGTCATGGATTGTGGGCCTGTAAACACTGTAGACACAAGCGTGACAAACACTCTTT
The DNA here is from genome assembly GCF_009769465.1 of Tauraco erythrolophus. Lineage (NCBI taxonomy): Eukaryota > Metazoa > Chordata > Aves > Musophagiformes > Musophagidae > Tauraco > Tauraco erythrolophus. The sequence continues at coordinate 52,034,312 of NC_141468.1, forward strand.
TGACCCTGATCAGCTTTTGAGCTGATAACCCATCAGTACTTTATAGCACATAAACTGCATGCTACGTCTGTGAAGCAGAAGCTCCACCACACATCTTCTCCGTAGTGATAGTCCACTGTAAGCTTGGGACAAAGTGCAGCGCGAAAATCAGACTAATATTAACAACGTAGGAGAGAGAACAAAGGAGACTATTTAGTCCATCTTCCTGCTGTGAGGTGGCATCACGTAAAACACCTCTCAGAGTTGCTGTTTCTCCCCCAGTAGCTGTTGCTGTTCCCTGTGCCCAGGCAGATCCAGGAGGGCTCCACTCCTCAACACCAGATACAGTTACTCAGCTCTACTGATAGTTATTAAAGCTTTCCCAATATCAAACATCAGTCTCTGCTGCAAATTAAGTCAATTACTCTTCATTCTACTTCTTGTGGGGCAACTCATCACAATCTTCTTCATAGCAACATTTTGCTTACTTGAAGACTGTCATCATTTCCTTCCTAAGACTTCTCTAAACAACTGCTGATCCTCTAACCATTTCTGTTGTTACACATTTTTTTCCCAAAATTTTGATGATTCATTTATTCTCCCACAGGTTCTTTTAATTTAATCTTAAAATGAGGTACCTTAGACTTCATATGAGTTTCACCAGAGTGGAGAGTGGAGCAATCATCCTCTGTGCCTTGTCTCCTACACTAGAAAGTCTTGTGCTTTTATCTCTGTGGAGATATTTATTGACAGTAAAGAATTTTCAAAAGGACTGACCCTTGGTCTAGTTACCTTTTCCTTGAAACTCTTTAAATCTCTTCTTATTTTAGCCTTAACAAATTGAGAGGAAAACCTGGTTTTAGATGAACAGCCCTTTTTTGGAATGAATCTTTGTCACTGTTTGATGTTCTCTTACATGTCTTCAAAATACATGAAAAAGAGCAAACATTCACATCCAATACAAAGGCACCATACCACCTACCATGTGAAAATTACAAGTTAACTCAGTCAACTTTATCACATATTGTGTCTTGGTTTCCCCTTTTGTGGAAGAATGATGAAGCTGACTTTCTATGAAAGGTATTCTTGAGCTCGCCAAGAATTTCTACATCTTGGTGGCATTATAATTACATTTTAAAGAATTGTGAGGTGGATTATTTGAATGCCTGACCTTCCCTCACAGTCTTTAACTACCTGAGTTACAGTAATGAAAAAAAGATCTACATCCAGTGGATAATTCTTCTACTTCAGAATCCAACAAAATAGTTGGATTATTTTATTGTTTTCCTAGTATGATTATTATTATCCCATTATTATAATGGATTATTATTATACCTAGTACGTTAGTCACTAGGGATGAGGACAAGGCTGAGGTCCTTAATGCCTTCTTTGCCTCAGTCTTTAATAATAAAGTTAGTAGTTCCCAGGTGAGCCAGCCTATGGTGTCTGAGGGCAGAGAGGGAGAGCAAATCGAAGCTCCTGTGATCCAAGAGGAACGGGTCAAGGATCTGCTTTGCCAGCTGGATGCCCACAAGTCCATGGGGCCTGATGGTATCCACCCGAGGGTCCTGAGAGAGCTGGCGGATGTCATTGCCAAACCCCTGTCCATTATCTTTGGGCAGTCTTGGCTCACTGGGGAAGTTCCGCTGGACTGGAGGCTGGCGGATGTTACCCCCGTTTACAAAAAAGAACGGAAGGAGGATCCGGGGAACTACAGGCCTGTCAGTTTGACCTCGGTGACGGGCAAAGTCATGGAACAGGTTATCTTGAGTGCTATTAATGAGCACATACAGGTTAACCGGGTGATCAGGCCCAGTCAACATAGGTTTATGAAAGGCAGGTCTTGCCAATCAAACTTGATCACCTTCTATGATGGGGTGATCCGCCTGGTTGACGAGGGAAGGACTGTGGATGTAGTTTTCCTTGACCTCAGAAAAGCCTTTGATACAGTCTTTCATAGTGTTCTGGTTGCGAAACTGGTAACTGCTGGCCTGGATAGGCACACCCTCCTTTGGGTTAAAAACTGGCTGGATGGCCGGGCCCAAAGAGTGGTGGTAAATGGGGCTAAATCCGGCTGGAGGCCGGTCACCAGTGGGGCTCCCCAGGGCTCAGTGCTGGGTCCAGTTCTGTTTAACATCTTTATCAATGACCTGGATGAGGGGATTGAATGTACCCTCAGTAAGTTTGTGGACGACACCAAGCTGGGAGGCTGTGTCGATCTGCTGGAGGGTAGGGAGGCCCTTCAGAGGGATTTGAACAGACTGAATAGTTGGGCTGAGGCCAATGGCATGAGCTTTAATAAGGCCAAGTGCAGAGTCCTTCACTTGGGGTGTAAAAACCCCAAGCATCGCTACAGGCTCGGGGAAGAGTGGCTGGAGAGCTGCCTGGCAGAGAAGGACCTGGGGGTGTTGGTTGACTACTGGCTTGATATGAGCCAGCAGTGTGCCCAGGTGGCCAAAAAGGCCAATGGGATACTGGCATGTATCAAGAATAGTGTGACCAGCAGGAACAGGGAAGTGATCCTGCCCCTGTACTCGGCACTGGTGAGGCCGCACCTGGAATATTGTGTCCAGTTTTGGGCCCCTCGCTTTAAGAGAGATATTGAGCTCCTGGAGCGGGTCCAAAGAAGGGCGACTAAACTGGTGAAGGGGCTGGAAAATAAAACTTATGAGGAGCGGCTAAGGGAATTGGGGCTGTTTAGCCTAGAGAAGAGGAGGCTGAGGGGAGACCTGATTACGGCCTACAAATACTTGAGAAGGGATGGTGGGGAGGTAGAGGAAGGGCTCTTTACATTAGTGATGGGTGATAGGACAAGAGGAAATGGGTATAAGCTTAGTCAGGGGAGGTTCAGGTTGGATGTTAGAAAGTATTTCTTCTCTGAAAGGATTGTCAGCCACTGGAATAGGCTGCCCAGGGAGGTGGTTGAGTCCCCATCCCTGAATGTGTTTAAGAAAAGGGTGGATGAACTACTTAGGGATATGGTTTAATGGGGGATTAGGGACGGTTGGACTGGATGATCTCCAAGGTCTCCTCCAACCTAGAAATTCTATGAAATTCTATGAAATCTTCTGGTTAAAACAGTGTAGAAAGTGATCACCTTGATTTCCTGGCTTTTCTGTAGACTTCAAGACTGCCTGAATCAACAGATGTGGGTTCCGCTACTGAAAGACTAATGTGTAAATACCCTTTTCAGAGTTGACAGTGAATATCAATGCCAAAGCTCTGAAAACTATCCTAAAACTAGGGGTAGTAACATTTTATTTCAGTTGCTTTTGTCTATTTTTGTGTCCTGATTGTGTGGGCACATCAATTAACTCAAGCAGAACTCAGCAAAAGCAGCTCTGATCAGATTGAAGTCAAACCCCATTGTGTCTTGGAGACAGAGTAAGAGATCAGCAGCAAAAATATACATATAATCTGAATGTTATTTCTGAACACTGTTCTGCATTTAACAGAGAATGAATGAAACTGGACATTTACTTCAAATGTCTGGAGTAGCAGATCTTTCTGAGACTGTGCAAGTCATGCACAAAAATTACTGTTTTCCTTGAAGGATTGTAGACTTGAATTTTTTTCATTTTGTGTGGTGTAAATATTTCAGATTAAGATTTATTATAAGGCTATGTTCAACCTACTATAACTGAGTTTATGGCAATTATTTAAACTGGACTGATTTAGTTCTTTTTGCCCTTGCAGAGATAATTTGTAAATATTTCATGGGAAGTACATATTATTTCAGAGAAAATGTGTGGCTTGTTTAATTTGGTCCAAACAAAAGATTCCTATCTTTAATGTGTCAGAAGTAAGAAATTACAGAGTCAATTTGCAATGCCATTGAGCCTGGGTTTTCCTCTTCACTGCTACAATAAAAATGTGGATGCAAATTTTATAGCAACCCATTTCACATGAACCAGTTGCTGAGGGAACATATTACAATGATGTGATCTGTAGATATGAAAGAATAGCCAGGCAACTTCAAATTTGGAGTTCAACAGGACTTTAGAGTCATGTAGTGACAGCAGAGTTTTTTCGGGCACTGAAGAGGCTGTTTTCAGTCCAGATATTTTCTTGTGAAAGCCATTCTTGGTGAGTGGATATGGAAAAGGCAAAGTAGTTATATTCATTATATTTTGTATTAAATACCACTAAATGTAAGACATTCCAGTATACAAAAATGTGTATCCCTTGAATAGCTGAAAAGTTTATGCTCTAGCACCGAGTGCTATAAATAATATAATGGTATCTGGGAATGAGCTTCTCTTGTGAAAAAAAAATACATCACTCATATAAGATTGAATGTGAATAAATTAAAGTATTAAATAAATGAAAGGGGAAAATTAAAAACATAAGACAGAAAAAGAGGGAAGTAGAGTGTTAAATGGAGAAAGATTAAAATTCAAGCTATGCCTGTTGCTCACCAGACTGAATCACTTAAAGATTTCCTCCCATAGCACATATATTTTTCTGACATCTTTTCCCATTATTCACCAACAAGACTTAAGAAGTATGTACACTTGAACACTCCCACAGGGTTACACTTCTTTCTACCTTCTCTCACGCTGAGAAATTTCTTCAGTTGCTTCTAGAAAAAGGAACCTGTATTGTTACAAGGCAAATTCTATGTTCAAAGTCTCAAAGTTAAAATTTCTAAATGACAGGTAGAGTGGATTGAACACTGGAATAACGTCATTAAGCACTAGACTCCTTTCAAGCTTGTGTGTCACACAGAGGACACTGAAAGCAATCTGGCTGCTCACTGACTGCTGCCAGGCAGGGCTTTACCTGAATATTTCAGCTGGGCTGCCCTGGTGTAGTTGTAGGGTCACAGAGAGTATGATAAGGGCAGAAGAGTAAAGGCTGTCACAGGCATGTTGGAAAGCTTGTGCAGCTCATCTAGGATGGGTCAAGAGGGAAGTACAAAGCTCATGGGTGTTCATAAATTAACAGGCAAATTTATTTCCAAAATATGCACTGTGTGGCGTTTTTTTAATGAGGTTTGTTACTCAAATATTTATTACCTTTATTTAACAAATTTTCATTTGCTTAATTTAACAAATTATGCTGCTCTTTGGGGTAAGTTATTCAACAAGTGAGCTTTTTTACCCGAAATTCATTCAGCTTTGCACATAATTAAAAAACCACCCTTTTCTTTTTTTTTTTTTTCACAAGAAGCAGGAAGTCCTAAATGCTTATTTAACAGAGGGCAGTGAACACTTCCCAGTATGATATAAAAGTAAAATAAATACCATTCTCAGTCACATATTGTTCAGACACAGTATAAATAGATTATATGAGAGGCCGTGAGAAAACTGTCTGCATTAATAGGCTGAGATATGAAAATAGTTTGAATATTACTGTTATAGTGCATTTACTCAAGGGTATTTTCATTATTCTTGAGAGACACCTCTTTTGCTTTATGGTACGATACTGAAATATAGGAAATATTTTTCTCCTGAAGAGTTGGGAAGGAAAATTCTGTGCGATATTCTGAATAAGATATATTATAATACACAGATTTTTGTGCCACTGTTCTTTATCGACAACTGTTATGGTAGAAAAGACTTAGAAACATATTTTTTAGAAAAAAAAAGTGTCAATGATCAGGAATAAACATTTTCCTCCAAAGCCAAAATTTTTTACCAAATTCTACTTTTTTTATTTTAAAGATTCTTTTGAGAAAACTTTTGTTTGAGTGGGTGTCTAAAGTTAAAGCACTTGGCAAACTTCTTCATCTTACTGCACACAAGGGAATTACTTTTTTCCTTAATTTCAGGGATGTTGGATATGACCATAAATAAACATGTCAATTTGGTACATCAACTCAGTTGTGTTTGCTCAGTGGGAGATGTGGGAATTCAGCACTTCTAAAACAAGACCACATATCTGGATACAAGTATGTATTTCAGGAATTGTGTTAGAAAATTTAAGCTACTGTGAAATTATATATGAATAAAACATTACGGGATGTGCAATCAGATATTTCACATACTGAAAAAGAAAAATGTTGGCTCACATACACTTTATTAAAGATTTGTATTTTACTTCTCCAGAACGCATTTAGAAGGACCGCTAATTTCACTAATATGGACTTTGTCCAGACTGCATTTTTGTCTGCTAAAGGCAAGAAACCATTTAGCATTTCCCAGCTCCAGTACTTAACACTTTATCTTTCCTTGGCATAAGATTGGTCTGACATTCTTCATGTAGGGAATATTTAAGAGTTAGCATGTAATATACTGCTGTGCGTTAGTTGCTGCTGAGTTTTGGTTTATTACCATACATGCAGAGTATCAGGGTAGGCAGAGTAGTAAGCACTGCTAGAGAATTAACATTCAGTGTATCAGCCAGACAGAATGCACAGGCTTCTTAGCAGCAGTCCTTTTTGCTAATAACATCACTCATAGCTTTTCAATGTACTAAGAGTACTGCTAAATATCGAGTAGAATAGGTTTATATGCCAGAAGACATACTTCTGTCATCTGAAAGTTGAAACAATAGAAAGTTTGAAGTTGTAAAGCTCTTGATTCTTTGACTAGAAGTGTTTCTTATCAGGTATTTATATAGAAACAAGAAAATAAGGCACAGAGTGGGTTGAGAGTAGCCCTGAAGAGAAGGATTTGGGGGTGTTTATAGATGAGAAGCTCGACATGAGCCGGCAGTGCGCTCATGCAGCCCAGAAGGCCAACCGCATCCTGGGATGTATCAAGAGAAGCGTGGTCAGCAGGTCAAGGGAGGTGATTCTCCCCCTTTACTCTGGTCTTGTGAGACCCCACCTCGAATACTGCATCCAGTTCTGGTGTCCCCACCATTAGAGAGACATAGGTTTGTTGGAGCACGTTCAGAGGAGGGCCACAAAGATGATGCAGGGGCTGGAGCACCTCTGCTACGAGGACAAGTTGCAGGAGCTGGGATTGTTCAGCCTTGAAAAGAGAAGACTTCGGGGAGACCTAATAGCTGCCTTCCAATACCTGAAGGGAACCTACAGGAAGGCTGGGGAGAGACTTTTGTCAAGAGCGTCCACTTATAGGACAAGGCGAAATGGGTTTAAGTTGAAGGAGAACAGATTTAGATTAGATTTTAGGAAGAAATTCTTCAGTACGAGGGTGGTAAGACTTTGGAATAAATTGCCCAGAGAAGTTGTGGATGCCCCCTCCCTGGAGGTGTTCAAGGCCACGTTGGATGGAGCCTTGAGTAGCCCGATCTAGTTAAGAGCCGTCCCTGCCCATGACAGGGAGGTTGGATTAGATGATCTCTGAGGTCCCTTCCAGCCTATGTCATTCTATGATTCTATGATCTGTCATTTCAGGTCCCTAGGAGCTATGGTATAAATCTTAATATTAAAATGATATGTATTTAAGTGACACTTGAAAGACTGATTTTTATGTTCCATCCAAGCTATATTTTTGAAATATGCCATCAATTTGCACTTAGCAACACTCATGGAAGTACAGAGATGTTGATGAAAGCAGCAACTAGAAAACAACAAAACTCATTGAGCTCGAGTAATTTATTCTTGGCAAATAACTTGTCTTTCAAAGATGGATAATTTCTGCCTTTTGAAGTGTTCACTGTCAGTGATTTTAAAATATATTGATGTTTGTTTTAATTTCTGCTGAGCAAAAGGCTGAACAATTACTGGAGGTAACATTTAGACATTCATTTGAACCAACTTCCACATGTATGTAAATTCAGTAAAAGCAAATACAGAAATGAAAAAGAAAATGATTTACAACTTGTTTGAATACTTGAAAATATTTTGCCTTCATACACATCTAAATGTAGTGATAACTCAGAACTCAATCCAGTTTAAATACTTTTCACTTACAGCAGATGCGTGAAATTTCCAACTCACAAGTTTTCATACAGAGATTTTTATAGACAGGTGCTGACTCTTTTCTTAGGAACAACTTTACATTTTCTAAATATTCTTACAGCTGTTTGAGATTTTGGATATGATTTATGGAGACAAGCAATCTCTAGGATCCTACAGAGAAATTATTTTTTGCATTATTCTGTGTTAAAATTATACCTTATAAGATGGTCATAAATATTAGTCAACCCATTAACTGTAAATATTAGGTAACATACTGGTCTTGACATGCACATTCATATTTCTTGATACATCTTGTAGATACATCCAAGAAGTGTAGATGTAATATGAAATTGAAAGTTAGCAGGGAATAATTTTCTTCTCCAATAAAACACAGCTAAAACATAACCACATATTATTAGATGTATTGTCTGAACCCTTAACTCAGTACTGTTCTGCTCATTACTAAACCTGCTGGACCAAACTCTTGAAGTCTGCTTCTGGAGCACAAAAGCCAACAGCAAATAATGAGAAGTGGCCAAGAAGTTATGGGACCTGTAACAACGTCATAAAACCTTTCTGTTCCAGGCATCAAAACATATCCCAGAACTCTCAAGTATGAAAAAAAAAACACCCACAATCTTTTTCATACTTGACTCTTTGATGTTATTTCCTAAACAAGTAAGCATCATCATTTACTCACCATCCCTGCCTTTTCTGCAATGATTCTGGCCTACGGGTAAGAACTGCAGTTTCTTCTTTAATGAAGAAACCTGCAACTGGGAGAGATGCAAAGACATCCGTTCCCACCTGGAGCTGGAGGACAGGGCAAGCTGCAACCATGTCCTGCCTGAGACATTCTCGCCCAGGCCAGGGCACTCAGTGACAGAGGTCCTACAGCTCTCCAGCAGCACTGAGGTGACTCTTCCAAGCAGTTGGAAACGTTTTTTCCCACAGTCTACCCCAAAGCTTTCTTGCAGCAAAGCCCGTCGCTTCCTCTTCTACCACCACTGGATAGGAGATGAGAGAGTCCATTTGGTAATCTCAGTAGCTTGTAGGCCTTTATCTGTGCAGATCTTTCTTTTCTAGCTCCTAGTTCTGTCAGTGTTTCCTCACAGAACATGATTTCTTGTCCTCTGAGCTTTCTCAGCATTATTTTCTGGCTTTTTCCATGGTCCACATCTTTACTAAAACGCAGTGCCCAAAACTGGACTCCAGCTGATGCTCTCCCAATGCTGACTATACCTGTAGGTTATAAAAATTATTTTGCATATCTCATAGGCAGTATTCCTGTATATGTATGGCAGACACTTTTTTCTTTTTTTTTTAACCTTTCCACCTATAGCATGACATAGCTGACTCATGCCAAGACTATTTTCTGCAGAATTAGTACCAAGCCATTTGCCCTCTATCCTGTGTTTGTCCTTGTGTAAGGCCAGACTATTTCACACAATTGGGACCTGTTTGAATCTGATATTTAGGGCATTTTCTTGATGATTTCCTAACAGCTGAGTAGACCATTGAATAGAGGGTTTCTCTTTATTTTACCTAAGAGCTAGCGAATTGTTCTTCAGACTACTGCGAGCACATCACTGTTGGTTTAAAAAGGTGCTCTGAGTAAAGAACTGAATTTACATCCAGGTCTTTAAGACATAAATATTCCAGCTATGTATTGCTGGTACACATATGAACTGTCAACGTCTTACTCCTAGAGGCATTTTATTTTTGACAAAATTTAGCCAGTCACAATTATTTTCCCCAGTTTCTTTCAAAGTCTTGGTAAAATGATGCAAGTTGAAAAGGTAAGGGTCTCCCAAAAGCTGGATTTCCTGGCTGTGCACAAGAGCAAATGAAGAAGTCTGGTCTGAGGCTCAGCTGGTGACTACTCCCAGGAGCAGTGGTGATGCCCTGTGCTGGGACACCCCTTGGCAGCACATGCTGGAGGTGCATTCACCTGCATGGTGAGTGAGGCAGGCTGCCTGGGGTTGCCCGAACCCAGGCTGCGGCTGTGGAAGGTGGACAAAGTGAAGCTGCTGCAATGGCAGCCACGATGGCAGGCGGCCGCTGGCGGCACAGCCAGGGGTCCGAGCCACCATCCTGTGCTCTCCAGGGTCCCTCCACAGTGCATTAAACTGCCAGCAAGTACCCAATGAATTAGAGCCTAATTCACACTTTCTGGGCAATTAGGAACAGGCAATTTGGAAGGTTTTGTATTAATTTTTATTAGGTGCCAACTGCTTTTTTACAGCTATTTCGGGATGATAACCTACTTCCATAAGCCATCTGAAAAATGAAAATGTAAAGAATGTGAAAAGACAGATGGAAGGCTGCAAACCATTCATGATTTCATGAAATATATTATATGCCTAGATAAATTCTGCTGACAAATCTTACAGATAGTAAGATGCCTGGCTTAACACCTTTATAACATAGCACTGTGTATATGCCATGTCTATAAACTTCCTTTGGAAATGTTTTGCTGCTAATATTACTGAAACTACATGAACATCATTTGTAAATAGACACAAAAGGAAAGTCCTTGTTTTACTAAACAGTGTTTGGATTTACTAACTAAAATTGTAATAAAATTCTGTATGCTCCCTTAAAACTAGTTAGAGAACAGACAGTCGACAAGCTAAAAGTAAAGCTAAAAAATCGGGAACTATTAACAGAAGGCAAATGGAAGTCAGTTTTACTGACTCTCCATTATCAAGAGTCATAAAATACAATGAGTACTATGACAATTGCTTAAATATTCAGCAGAATAATGTGATTTATGCATAAGAGAGTATAAATATAAACATAACTGCAGTCAGGAAATTGTAGAACAAGAACAAGAAAAGAAAATGAATTTAAATTGAAGCCAGAAGTATGGAGATGTTCCATTGTCCTTTTTTCCAGTGGGGGGGTTGTTTTGCATATGCGGATATCAGCAGGGGACCTTGGCCTCTCCATGGGCGTAGGGGTCTGCCCCATTTTGTCATTTTTAGGCCTAATGCCATAGGAAGTGAGCTATTTCATCATTTATGCCAAACAGTTTTGATACTGATTAGTGGTTCAGACTTCTCTGTCACTAAAAGCAAAATTTTATCATTTCACCTTTTCCAATGCATACAGAGACAACTTTCTATTGTTCTGTGTTGCTATAGGAAGTGGGATATTTCATTTGTCAGCAATAAGAAAAGAGAAACAAGAAATTAAAATTGCAAACCTAACAAAAATGGAAGAGGACTGAAACTTCCCTTGACCTCTTGAGGTTGAGCAGTCTTCAAGTGAATATTGCCCTTTTAAGTTCATTTTTTTCCTTATGTCAGGTAAAGAGGATCATTAATAGTAGTTAATACAGTGAAACAGTTTTTACGTTCATGCTATGTTCTAAGCAAACATAATGATCAGAGGTTCAATCTATTCCTTATCAAGAAAGGAGTCAAGATAATAGCACTACTACCCAAACCTGAGAGACTGAGATTGCTGCTCAAAAGAAGACTGAAGTTGCATTCCTGTGGTAAAAATAAAAGTTATTAAAAAAAAATTTTGTCACAACAAAAGTGCTGCTTTCAAAGTAAGGCCAAGGGCATTTTTGAGTCTGCAAGAGGAGGGGAATGCCAGCAGCATTGGCAACCACTGTATAAACCCTCTACCTGCCATTACAGAAGAGTCAACTTCAGTTTCCTTTAGAGCCATCTCAGGCTTCACATCTAATTGCACAACCTTTTCTTTTTCTTTCAGAAAAACAACATAGTATTTTGTTTAAAAAACATGTGAACTGAGGACAAATTGGCTGCCTTAATTATGAATGTTCTGCCTGTCTGTTTATTGGTTTAAAATATTTCCTGATGAAGTATAAAGACATTTTGTGCCTCAATAGCATCAGTACAATATTCATTGTTTTGAATGACTTAGATGTTGGAGGATTGTCTCAGCAGCTGTAATTTGAAGAGCATATGGGAAAACACTCTCTAAGGAGTAACGTGATATCTTTAGACAAAAAGGTTGTTTCAAATGAAACTTTCAGCTGGTTGACGCATATTAGTAGTCAGATCTCAAGCCAGGCAGTAGACATGAAGTCAGAAAGTCCAGTAAAGACAGCAGCAGAGGCACAAGTTCTTTGTAAACTTGGTATTGTACAAAGTCAAATGGAAAATGTACTGTTCTCACTACTTATACAGCATTTCAACTCTTAAAAAAGCTAAATAGTACTGCGGTTCAGATGCTGCACTGTCATCAAAGACAGCTGGGTTTGTAGGGTTTTTTTATATTGAAGTCAAAGAGGGAGGTGTCTGCTGCTGTTTTTAGCAACTCCCTCTCATCTACTGTTTGCTTATATACAGTTGCTGAACTGTAAATTCTCGAAAGGAAGGAGGTTTTTGATGGAAAACCATTGCAAAATAAAGGTAAGGTTATCACATCAAAAGAGAATAAGAAAACAAACTGCGCAAAAAGGCAGAAACTGATAACTGAGGAATTCCTATTAATTTTGTCTCAAATTAGTAAAATTTATTCTTCTCAGGCCTGGATTTGGACGCACTATATTAAAGCCATCGGCCTAAGTAAGAAGTTGTATTGGTGGCAGAAGGAAGCAAATACCTGAAGCAGAAACAGATTGTTGATCATCAAGCCAATCCAGGAACCTGTTGCTGTGACATGAGGAGGAGGAAGAAGAAGAAGAAGAAGAAGAAGTAACTGTGGTGTCGCAGAATGACACTCTCCAACGGTGTGAAAAAATGGGGAGAGTTGTTAGTGGAGAAGTGTGTCCCCTAACGGCATCAGAAGCTGTCTGTTACATTATGCTAAGCCTCACAGCCTCATACTCAAAAATTGTATTAAATGTGGATAGTTGTTAGATACTCAAAACCAAGAATTTCCAAGGTGCTAAGCTCTTATTGCTACCAGCTGACTTCATAAGACTTGTGGATGTTACATGGCTAAGTGAGAAGGAGTACTAAATTAATCAAAAGCATCTATAAATAATAAAGCATAGATAATCCCATCTGAAAATGTGATCTTTAACTCTTGCCTTATTTCCATAGGACCATAAGAGGAATCATATCTACTGCTCTCTTCCACATATACCAGTATGAAAACAATTACCAGAGCTGTTCTTGAAAAACATTTGTCACATAATGAATGCTGCATTTTAGTGTCAGAGATCTTTATTCTCTCTTTAATATCCATTAAAATGTTTCCAAACAATGGTGCTGGGGTGTGTACAGGAACTGAGAAAAACAGAGAGAAAATGAGGAAAATATTCATAAACAGGCAGACAATCACACTTTCACTATTTTTTTGCTTCTTGTATTTTTAATCAATTTACAACTTATTATACCACCAAGTTCCATTTCCTCTTCTGTCAGCTAGAAGTGCCATTCTTGCTAAATGGATTGAAAGAGTGAGGTACTAGTTTGCTCAAGAGTATTCAGTCTTTTCTATTTACTATTTATTGATTAATTTCTTAACATATTCTTCCAAAAATAATTCTCTAAAATCACTGGTTTGTGTTTTGAACATTGGTTTAAATTGACAATGTCTGAAAAAATATCCAGTCTAGTTGTACTGCCTATCAGAAAAGTAATTTTGAAATTTATTTCCAAGTATCCAAAAATGATCTTTTCTATAAGGATTAAGTGAAGCAAATGTGAGGGCATTATTCTTACTGTAATTAATAAAATACTAGAAATTTTCCTTTCTCTTTTTAGTTTCTCTTGTCAAAGAGCTTTGCTAGTCATAAAGATAGTAACCACACGTATCTGCACAGATTTGGGCAAAGCTGCCTGCTGGCAGATAGTATAATAGCCTATCTTTAAATTGCATAATTTCTGCAATATTCTTCCATCCTAAACTGATGATTCCAATCTGTGTTATTTCTGAGTAACATTGTTACCATGGTTTCTTTTTTTTTCCCTTGTGTAGCTATGTGACTACATAGCCACAGGTATCCAGGCACACTGCTTACACTATTGAATGACATTTAAATAATTACATTTTAAAATGTACTTCAAACTATCTTTGCAAGCAGTAGGGTACAGGAAAAAATGCCAAGCCAAAAACCTTCTCAGGTCTTTCAAAACTATATACAGAAGTAAAACTTCTGTAAAAAATAGCTGACATAAGAATTCCAACAAATAAGTTTGCCAAAGAAACCCTCTCATAAAACTGAAATATTTAAGCTGCTTAGTTCAGATAGAAGAAATTACTAGACATACAGAATTCTAATTATTTCATTACTGTAGCTTACAGTACACATCTTAAATAATAGCAGATTAATATTTGTTCCTGTGACATTATTGGATTCCCCAACTCAGCTTAGCATGATGAATCACAGAAGCACAGAATCACAGAATGTTAGGGATTGGAAGGGACCTCAAAGGATCATCTAGTCCAATCCCCCTGTCAGAGCAGGACAGAAGTAGTTATGTAGCCTCTACCACTTCTTTGGGGGAGATAGTGAGGACACTAACCTAGATGTGGAGCGGATACTGGGCTCTACTTACCATTACATACCATGTATGGACCGTACACTTTTAACATAGAATCATAGAATCATAGAATGGTTAGGGTTGGAAGGGACCTCAAAGATCATCTAGTTCCAAACCCCCTGCCATGGGCAGGGAAATCCTCCATTACACCAGGTTGCCCAAAGCCTCATCCAACCTGGCCTTGAACACCTCCAAACATAGAGATGCAGAAGAGGGACCCTATCTCCCCAAGAACCTGAGTGATCTGCTCAGTGGTACTTGCATTCAGTGAGATCTCAAACGTCATATAGCTTCCCCATCCCACCAAAAATGGTTTACTGAAAAGCAAGAGTAGCTCCAACTCAGTCTTTCTGGTTGGGCAAAGCTTTAAGCAATGTCCCAGAAATCAGGGCAGCTAATTTTGAATCCCATCAAACTGAAGAGCATAAATCTAAGTCTTCCACTTTATGATCGCCAAAAAAAAAAAAAAAAACAACAAACCTGCTCCCCCCTCAAAAAAAAAAGGTCTAACTTCTAACTTCTTGTTGGAGTCAATAATATCTCTTAGGTTTACTAGAGCCTACATACCAGACTGGGTTTCCCAGAGACACTGGAAGACTTTTTTCTAAGTGATAGTTGGGTTTTGGCATGAGATAAATTTTGATAAGTCATTTCAGCCAAGAATGTCTCTGCTCAGAGAAAGCACATTCTGTGGTACTTAAGGAACTTCTATATGTTCCTTGGTGGACTTTTTATATCTATAGTCAGATAGGGCACTGGCCATGACAGGAAAACTAAAGTGAAATGTCCCCTGCATTCACTTCTCTGCACCCTCAAGACCACTGACATAATCAGAGTGAAAAATAAAAACATTTTCTCTTTTCTGAAAAGCTATTTGTGGTAGTTTCAGTGAACTATTTGACAGTTTAACACTATGACCGATAGCAACTCTACAACTGAGATAGCACAGAAGAGGAATTAATGACCAAAAGCACTACAGAAGGCATGAGAACATCCCATGCTCTTTTTGCAGCTGTAGCCACCAACTCATGAATCTATAGTTTTGTCCCCTTAGTAAACTTTATCCTTAATGCTATCCATTTCTGTTCAAATTTCTCAAAGTGCAGACCCCGCGTGCCCTATGAAGATTTTTGGCACAGAGCAAATCTCTTCAGTGCTCTCTACATGCTCTAACTGCTAATTAAAAGAAGATAACCCTCTCTTCCCAAAGCAAAACCAAGAATATATCCCACAGTTGCTGATATTCTAGTTTAATCAACAAAGCAGACACATTAGTCGGTTTAGCCCATGTTCTTTGCATTCATGCACAAACCTTAAATTTTGTTTTCAGAAATCTCTGGAATCCCCATCTGCCATGTCCACATATCTGAAAACCAAATTTCTCAACCACAGCTGCAGGATAATTTTCAGTAGTTTTCTCATTAGTTTTTAGATGTTAGGAACAATTCACACTCTGAAAGTTGACATGTTTCTACAGGGAAAATTATTTTAAGTAAAGATATGTGAGATTTGAGAGATATGTTTATTTCTCAGGTGATGGTTGGAATACATAACTAAAAGCAATTATATGAGTTACATTACCTTTAGGTTTAACAGACTGGAAGCAGAAGAATTTGGCCATAAATGCTGTATAGGGACAATCTGTTCATAGTTCAGCTTTTGGAAGAAAGCAACATGTTACATTTGATTGCTGTAGTTTGAGATTTTCAGAAGATATGAGACTCTAAAAACAAGAAAATATGTGGAAAAATTAAGGAACTCAGATTCCATTATTTAAGTTGCTAGCAATACTTTAATGTGAATAGATAGTGAGAAGTGAATAAAGCAATGTGGCAGTACAATTATCATAGTCTCGTTCCTTCTTTTCTTCCCTCCTTCCCTCTTTCCCTACTTTCTTCCTTCCTTCCCTCTTTGTCTAACTTTCTTGTGTTGTCTCTTCTTTTATACTTTTACGCTCCTTGGAGTAGGAATCATCTTGGGATCTATCTTGGGATATTTGCACAGGGTCTATATGAATGTTTCAAGGCCTGTGATCAAGGCACCAAGTACAATCATGGTATGATTGTACCACAATATGAATAAGCAACACAATAATATTACTAAGTAGCAACATATGATAATTTCATGTTGCTAAGGATAAGAATACATATAATTAAGGATAAGAATATATATAACTAAGGATAA
Source organism: Tauraco erythrolophus (assembly GCF_009769465.1). Taxonomy (NCBI): domain Eukaryota; kingdom Metazoa; phylum Chordata; class Aves; order Musophagiformes; family Musophagidae; genus Tauraco; species Tauraco erythrolophus. The sequence goes on from NC_141468.1 coordinate 52,050,761, forward strand.
GAATAAAAGAGCCATAAGGTAGGCACTGACAGAACAGGACAATGGAAATATGACAGTGCTTCTGAAGGATAGCAACTGGGTCAGCAGATTAACAGGAGAGAGAACATAGGCAGCAAGGAGAAAAAAAGAAGAGAAGAGTCTGGTTCAGAGGGATTAAGAAAGCAGGAATGACAAGCACGATGTGATTGAGCAGAGGTCCACTATGAGAAAGATGCCAGAGATTTCTGTGAGGAAAGTTTTAGTAGAGGAAAAAAGGGAAGAAAGGAACCTTGAATGAATGTACATCACCTCCAGTTCGTCTTGCTACAGGACAGTTGTGGTTTTGGTTGACCTTGGCTAATTTTGTTTTCACATCGAATGCCTCGGAGTAATTAATATTTCTTGTTCTAGTTGTTGACAACTGAAAATTCTCAGATGCAATTTAAGTGCATTCACTGATCCTACTGTGTGCTTAGCAACTTTTGTGAAGTGCCCACAAAAAAGTGTACAATACATGGTACTTGCAGGCACTGCATTGACAAAGCTGTATTAAGTAGGCAACTTATAAACATCTCACAATCTAGAGGTGGAATACTTATACCATGCTCTCCATCTTTGCCCAGGTCTGGGTAGAGACTGCAAAATACCAAAGGTGTCTGAAAATCTTCATTTCTCAGAAAACTGCAGGTTTGAACCTAGGGTAGGGCAGTGCTGCAGACATTCACAATAGAGTAGGCTTGAGACTTCTCTGATTCCTAAAATGCATAAAAGCACCTCTCTTCCAAACATTCTCCACCTATGCTGGGTTGGGGGTCTGGCCTTTATTTGGAAAACAAAAATGTGTTATTTGAGGGGTTTGGTAGAATGCCCAGCATTGCCCAATTTCTCCATTTCAATTCCTAGTTCTGATCTCAAATCTACTAATATATTGAATGAAAGTGATAGCATCAAATACACGAGGCACTATAATCAAATGCTATTTAGCAGTGTAGCACCATACTGCTTTCCTCATGTAACTTGGCAACCGAGGCACCGTGTAAAAGAGGTCTCAGCCAGTGAGCCCTATAAATCCCAATAGCATTGCCTGGATGTTTTGGTTAATATATCTCTCTCTTGAAAACTGAGAAGATCATTAAACTGTTCTGTAGGAGTGAAGTCATAATCAAACCAAGATTTCCATGGTTAAAAAATATTTACAGTTCATTTGCCTATATTCAAATATACTACTCTTCCCAACCAGTAAAAGATTCTGAACTACATGGTAACTTTTAGTACTAACTCCCAAAAGCTTCAACACCAAAGTTATTAAAAGGGAAACAGTGGAAAATGAACTTTCACATTAAGAAATTTCCTTGGAAAATTATGTTTTCTGTTTTCATCACACCTAACGGCACCAGCCATACACCAAACAGAACTCTGGAAATGAAAAAAGATTGAATTCTTCTTTATTGATTCCTTGTTTATTTATGTGTTACCAATGGATAATGACTATACATCAGCATCAACCTAGAAGGCAGCCCTGGAAGAATCACAGTTGCAGCTTGCTACAAAAAGCATCTACTCAGGCAAGGCGGAGAGACTCTTAAATGGGTTCAACATCACAAACACAACCCTTGGAGTGGCAGCAAACCTCAGGCTGGTGATAGCATCAGGGAGAGGGGTGATACTTTGGAGGAAAACATCAGGTAGAAGGAAACATAAGGAGAAAGGAGACATTGAAAAGAACAGGGGATAATGAAGCAGGGTAACAGCAGAAGGCGGTAAGAGAGGCAGTTGTGGCTTATATGGAGGTAAGCCAGCCCATTGTAATTACAGGTCCAGATCTCCCCTAGGTAGAAAGTCCTCCAAATGGTCAAAGAACCCTCCTTAGGCTACATGTGGAGCTGCCCTTGTAGCTGAAGTTTCTGATTGGATCTTCCCTCTGAACTTCCCCCGGAGGATGAGCAAGAGAGGAGGAAGATGACCTGAATTTTAGTTTTCCTAAAACTCTCTCTTGTATGATTCTGAGATCACAGTGGTACTTGAGACAGTAAGAGTTACAGCTGATCCCCATCATATCCCTTCTCCTCCAGGACAGTTGCCTATGCCATCTGGTAGAAATGTGGTTTCTACCTCACACAAAGTCTCTCTCTCACCACACAGTCACTACAAGGCTTGTTTATTCCACTGTTGTAGCATATTCCTTCCATTGCATTTTTCTGTTCCCACCCATCATTTATTCATAACAGATGACATCGTTGCTGGACAAACATATGGTGAAGGTGTATTCAGCCTGTGTAAAAACTTCTCTATAGCATGTGCAGAAAGTCTATTGACAGACTTCATATTTATTAGCCTAGATTTGTAAAAAGCTCTCCCCCTCTGCCTTTTATTATTTCCTTTTGCTTTTCTTCCAAATAGGAAAGTCTACATAGACGTAACCCAAATATTTAGGACCCCAAGCTCTCAAATACAATCCATGCCTGCTCGTTTTCTTTATGGAAAGTAAGGCTGTGATTAGACATGAAATAGCTGTAGCTAATAAATCTACTCCCAAGGACTGAGTAATCTCATTACAAGTGGGAAATGACGGTTTATTCATCAACATATGGAGTGTTTTAGAAGTGCTGGAATAGCCAAACTAAAGTGGAGAGGCAGGGAAAGTCAGCTTGAAGAAAGGAAGGAACCTCTGGTGATGTTTTACACATGTAGTGACTTACGTGGAAAAGAATAATGTATCTCACATCTACCCTGGAAAATAGTTCAGGCTAAATTATAAAAGTAAAGATTTTTGGGGTACAGGGCCTGCATAAATGTTTCCCATTAATATGATAGGTTAATATGAATGTTCTTAATAGTGATGAGAACACGTTATAGGTGGTGGAAAGGAGATATAAGTGTAATTTGAAAGTGCGTTTTGTTTCTGCTTGGAAAAGTCAACAGACCTCTTTTCTGGCATTGCAGACCTTGTGGTGAGGTGTCAGTCTGGTGTTACATAAAATCCAAGATTTAGTTTCAAAAACTGGGATCTCTTTTAAGCTAATTGTGTTTTTCCTGGTTTAATTCAGTTTGAGAGAAAAGGAAAGCTCTGCACTTTTCCAGAGAGAGAATCAATTTTTCTTCAGAATTCATTTCTTCCTTTCATGATTCAATACAATGCCTATAATGACAGCTGTACCAACAGAGATGGAAGCTGCAATATCATCCCAAAAGAACTTGCAACTGTTGACACTCAGCATGGTTTTAAGAACCTTGATTGCCAAACTACAATGCTTAATTATCACATTTTTTTCTCTTTTCATCTGTGAAATATGTGCGCAATTTTTTAATTCACACAATGAAATCTTACCAAAAATCAGGCCCTAGCTGTTTTTTGTGTGATTTTTTTTATGACTAGCCGTGAGGGTGTGTTTGCTTTTGGGGGTCAGAGGTGGTATTCATTCATCAACTGTGCATGAATTGAAATGTTTAACTTTTCCATTGGAAAATAAAGCACTATGAACATCTCTCTTGGAGCTAAATTAAATGTCAGCTTTATACCTGTCAGCCTACATCTTTCACACACTAATCACAAAGATGTTCTGGAGAGCTGCCAGCAAATATGTTTATAAGCCATGAATATGTGAATTGTTCTTCATTCTGGCCAAACAGAAGAAGTTGTTGAGCTCCTACCCAGAATAAGACAACTGGCACCCTCAAAGTCAGAGCTCCAGATGTGGGCAATGTCTCAGCAGAGGTTGAGCAACATGGGTGGAGCTGTCTCCACAAACTGATGGGAGTACAGAACTGGGCATTTTTTGGTTGAAATTGGCTGCTTTGTCAGAAGCAGATAGAAATTACAATCTGGAAACAGTAAGAGAAAAAAGTGTGGCCCTGAGGAGGTGCTAAAAGAGAAAGACTGAAGACTTGGAAAATTTGAGCAAAGAAATAGTCTCCATTTACATCTTCTTTTCCAAGCAAACGGGACTTGGTATTCATTGTAAATAGTCTAGGTTGTGTTAAAGAAATTTCTGTCTTATTAAATCATATTCTCTTTATTAGGGGAAAAAAATCCAACCCAAAACTATGCAAAGCCCTGAATATTAGCTAACTGCTCAGATTTCCTTGAACAACAAATGTTTTTACAGAAAGTAGTACAGTAAGGAAACTATGTTGTCTAAATTTGTACATAACATTTCTTACACAGCTAGAATAGGGAAATAAATAGAATAACAAAGGGTAAATGAAATTTCAAAAACAGCCGTCAGAGAAGTTCCAGTGAGCACTCAATTGAGTTCCAAGAGAAAGAAGGAACAGAAAGTCTTGGCAGGAGGAAAAGGAAATTGTTGTCCATATTTTCACAGAATCACTGAGTGTTTGAGGTTGGCAGGGTCCTATAGAGATCATCTAGTCCACCCCCATCAAGAGTAGGCTGTTCAGAGCTATGTCCAGTCAAGTTTTGAACAACTCCAAGGATGGAGATATCACAGCCTCACTGAGAACCTCTCCAGACAATCTCTGTGTTTTAGCAATACAGACAGACAGGTGTCAAAGTGAATACTAAAAGGACCTGTGACCCAGGACTAGGAAAGACAATTAAAGATATAGGAAAACTACTGAGACATACCCATACAAGGATCTTAAAAGAAAGAAAAAATCAGAAAAAAGTCAGCTGATGGCCTTACAATATACAGATATAATTAAGGCCATAGAGAATAGGCTCAACCTTTTGCAGAATCAATCGAATTTTATAATGTGTCAAGGTAAATATGAAACCTTGGTTCCTCTGTAGCAAATGGCATAATTCTCAATTACTTCCAGCATGGGAAGATATCACTCTAACATTTGAGAAAATATATATATATAAAGGTAAAAGTAATATAGCAGTGGTAAGGAAAGTACCAAAGAAAAATAATCACTGGGAAAAGGAGCTCATGCATTAAAAAATTTCAGCCAATTCAGATCAAATTAACAATAGACCAAGGCAATATACTAATAGCTTCCCATTAAGCAAAGAATTGGGGACACTTTAAAGAAGGGAAGTAGATAAGACAATGTCATCACCATGGCAGTTCTGAAATTTATGATACAAAATTCCAGATGAAGCAGAAAAAGGAATAACTCCAGGGACAGAAGGCAACCCTCTAAGTTGCATCTCAAGATGTAGACCAACTGATTGAGCTAATACTGCAGTGAGGTTGCTTACAGCACCCTGATGAGCTTGTTTTGTCCACACTGCCTTCTACCTCAGATTAGGAGAGGGCAGAATTCAAGCATAGAGGAGAGAGTCATGGGGAACTGTGGTAAAGTGTGAATAGCCTGTGTTAGACCACAGAAAGATCGGTTTGAAAGAGAAAAGGCTCAGTAACACCATTGTATGAGGAAGTTCTTATCAGATCCACCCTCTGAGACACCTGAATACCTGACACTGTGTTGTCTACCAGGCTTTTATGAGGGGTGGTCATAGTGGTATGACAGGTTAAGATATCAAAGTACTCCTGAAAGGTTCAGCTCAGCTGAGCTAAAGGTGAAAGGAAACTGTGGCAATTTCCAGGTGTCACTCCACTCTCCTTCAATGGTGCATCTCACTATTCTTATTCTTCACAGTATTGAGAACTATTGTCAAACCTATTTCAGTACCAGCAAATCCTCCTTTCCTCCCTGTTGCACATATCGGCAGGGAAGTAAACATTGACCCCAGTGACTGAGCCGTTTGATGCCACGGAAATAATAATATAAATCCAGGAGGTCATGAAAAAAGCTGAGTGGAACCAAGCATCTAGACTATCTGAAAGGCCTTGATAATAAATGTATTGCTGCTGAGACTCCAACCGTATTTCTAAACATGAAATTGCCAGTGAATTGATAGATACTAAGGGTGAGAGGAAATCCAAAGCTGAATCCACATTTAAACATTTAAAGTCTCACAATTTTGTGTGTGAGCATTGAACTAGCAGTCACATTGCCTGTGAGTCCAATAGATGGTTAAATGTCGCAGCCTTAAATGAGAGGCTGCTGTTTATTCATAATATATGTGAAAATGAATTTGGAAAGACCAAACAAAAAGTAAGCATGTCCATAAATGCCTTGTAGAAACTGCACATCTCATTGTGATGTGCTATTGATGAAAGTAAAATTTCTTCTTATTAACATTTAAAGACAAAAGTATCATTCCCCTTCTCAAGGACATGACCATAAAATGGTCCACACAAGTGCAAGGAAATTGCAGTGGAGACTTGGGGTTCACAGTCATAACTTTTTAAAAGAAATACTAGCTGAAACTCTTTTTTGCATTGATGCCATCCTTTCACTCTTCCTCTCTATCTGACACTGTTCAGCTTTGTCTTGAGAACAAATTCAACAGGGGGGGATATTTTATATAATTTATTTTTATTTCCTTTTTTTGGATGTATCAATAATCCTAAACAGTCTTTGGCAAACTAAAAAACTATAAAACCTTTTATTCCTTCCCGAATCTGAAACACTGGGTCCTTTTTTAGACATACAGAAGTTTCACAAGTTTGAAGTTAGCCAAAGGCAGTTTCTGACAACAGAGTAGTGCTGAGGCCCAGGCTCAAGCCCACTGAACACAAGAACAGTGAAAATGAAAAACAAAAGTCATAATCTGCATACCATATGAACAATTTTTATTGGTGAAAAATCCCCAAAAGAAATACAGGGCCTCTTCACAAACAATTTCTTAAAGCTTTTCATTTACAAAGCAATAGAAAGAAAAATTAGTTCAAAAATTTGGAAGGTGTTTTATTTTGTGATTGGTTAAGAGAATACTGAACCAGTACAGAGTGCAGAAAGATATGCTGGCAATCACAAATACAAACTCTCTTGTTTATGAAGTAAAAAAAATGTTATAAATAAATGTCTGGGAAGTCCTGGTGGTTACAGCTTAAATGCTTGAGCCAGTCTAGGCAATAAATAAATAAATATTGCTACACTTTGCCAAGCTGACGGATAAAACGCTCTCACAATGTTTCCAGTACTTTCTGTCTATGGCTTGGTCATAGCCCACAAGTAAAACTTCCATGAGCATTTTGGAATTTCCATTTCTGGACAAGATTGGGAAATGCAGAGCCACAATCAGCACAGGACAAAAGGAGTTTGAAGAAACTTTTACCAAACTTCTGCACCACAAAATTGTTTGAGCCTTTGAGTCATTTTGTCATCATACAGTGTATGTCATCTACAGCACTCCATAATTTATTATTGTGACAACATAGCCACAGCACGATCTATAGCAGGACAATTCTGAGGACTTACACCTGGATAGGATCTAGGCCCTTCATGAAAAGAAAATGTCTGGGGCTGCTCCACAGAGGCCCCACAGGATCTCAGAAAGTGAAGAAATGGTGAAATGATCAAAGTGGAGTCTGCGTGGGGATTGAAGGGTGGCAAGTGAGAAGAACGGGACAGCTACAGTGACACAGCAGGAATAGGGAAAGGGTTTGTTTCCTCTGGCATCAGAGCTACTGGTGGGAGCTTTGATCAGACTTCTTGGACGGCCAAGGTAGGGAAAGGGTAGTCTTTCTTATCCTGAAGAGCTTGCTTTTCTCCATTTGACTGGTTATGCCCAGGTCCCGCAAGGCCCATGTGGCCCGTGTAGGCTCCACCGGACTGGAGGCAACAGCATGCTACTCCTTGGCACACCCATGGCGAGCTTCACCACCACCATGTACCACGGGCTGCTGTGCTGCTGGAGCTCCCTCTGATGACCGTCTTGATTGCTTTGAGTATCATGGTCTCCAAACTCTCCACCCTTTCAGTGCTCAATCTTTGCTTGACATCAGGTAGAGTGACATCTTTAGAAATATCCTTCTTGCAACACTGGCAGGTTTCAGGGGCTGTCCCAGTAATGTATTCTTACAGCAGCATCACAGAAGCAGGTGGATGGAAGGCGCCTCAAGAGGTCAGATGTTCAACCCATCCGCACATTCGGAGGCAGCTTCAAGCTTGTCTATGCCATACAGACATTCACGTGTTTAAAAGAACATATATTAGATAATTAAAGGGATTCTGCAATTTCTCTTAGGAACTATACTAGTGCTCAGCTGATGTCTGATCTAAATCTATCTTGGGGCAAAACAAGCCAATTTCTGCACATCTTTTTCCCCATGATCCAGGAATTCAGTCAGTCACTGTCTTCTCTATAGCTCTCTTGGCATACCTGTATCATTTGCCTTTTCAACTCATTTCCAGACTAAACAAACCCAGCTCTCTCAGCTTTTCCACATAAGTCTTATTTTCCAAGTGTCTCTTTAATCGCAAACCACGGGCCAGCTTACAGGCTTAACTTTGAAATCCAGGACTAAGCTTCTATTATCTATATGCTACAAATAACAAGGCAATATCAAATATTGTAAGATAACTGACAGGAAATTTCAGAAGAGGATTTCACAGCTTGATAGCACCTAAAAAGCTCTTACGTGTAAAGGGTTTTAGTGCTCTGGATAGTCTCAGACTGGTAGACGGTGAACATACAAGGGAACTCTGGAAATACCATGTTAACTATGCTGAAAAATAATCTCTTCTTTCATATTCTTGTTTCTCTCTACAGCTCTCCAGACAATTTCAGTTGCACAAAGCAAAGGCATCTTATGTCTGAAAGCAGAAAAACTGAAAAGTTGGAGGATTTCAAAGGTTCCTCCTCAATCTGCCCTGATGCTTCCCATGCTACTGCAAGTGTCTTGCTCATCATTTGCAAGGGTGACTTCACACTTCATGGTACCATCGCTCCTTTTGCTTCACAGAGGATGGTGTTTGTCACTGATGCTGTAATCAATGTCAGCAATTAGCTGCACTGACAGAGAGTGCAGTCAGAGCCTTTACTCATAGTCCTAATCAAGATGCATCATTTTCCCATTCGAGCTCTCCTTTCTCTGATTGTTTTGACCTTGCTCTTGTCTAGAAACCATGTGCAGCAAATGGCACGTGTGTCCATATTGACAAGAGCAGGCAAAGCCCTCGTACAGAGCTGCCAGCGTACTACTGTAGCCAGCTGCTCGCAGCCGCGGAGCTGCTCGCAGCCAAGCCTGCTGTGTAGGTCTTGAAGGTGGCTGCTCGGAATAAAACTGTGTCAATCCACAACACAGCATGCGGTGTCTCCAGAAGATCGCCGTGGACAGCCAAAGAGCTTTCCCCAGTGTGGAGGGAGCCGCACGGCAGACAGGGGCTGCTGCGCAGAGCCGAGCGGGCAGCCGCAGCCAGCTCTCCTGTCCCTCCCTGCGCTGCAGGTTGTCTCCGCTGACAGTTAGCATCACTGCCGCGGTGACAGCAAGATGAGAAGGCGTCTGCCCGTTGACCCCAGATCAGCCCTGAGGAGGGGGAAACAGAATCCTCCAAGTGAGAAGGAAAGGAATTTTCTAAATCCATCACACACTGTGAAGAGCAGGATGGTGAGGAGGTCCTACAGTCATTTTTCTATCTACATATGGTCATGCTAAGTGCTGGAGGGAAGTGCCTAGGACAACATGTTCAGTGTCTTAAGAAGCTTGCAAGGGAAAGAGGTGCCTGATTCAGAAAACTTCATGAACCTTCTTAACAAAGCTTCCACCTTGTGCCTCATTAAAAAGAAAGTTTGGAGGTCCACAGGAGTGGTGGGGTAAGCACTCTTCTCACCACAGAGTGCTCAGTGAGCTGGAGGAGAAATCCCTCTTCTCACTGGAAGAAAATGACATGTTTCTCCCAGGGTGTATCCATCACGCTTAATTCCCTTTTTCTTCAGGGGTCAGGGTGCTAATCTAATGTTTCTCTTTCTAAGCCACATGGTTGCTATGGGGAGTCTTAATTACTTACGCATCTTCTAGTACACCTTTGCTGTGGCAAGGAGGTCAGATAGTAGAGAAATGCCTACATTTTGTAGTTTCTGACAAAGTGTCTGAGACAAATCACAAATATGCATAGTAAATAGTAGCTATAACAAATTAAAATGCTTGGAAGAGAACTGTTATGCAGGGGCTGCCACACTTCTCTCCAAGATTTCCTCTACTGAAGTATTTGTGTCTGGCTGTGTGGTGCACCCAGGATGTGTTGGATCTACCTCCTACACACACTTTATGCTATTAATTTATGCACAGTAAATTTAATGATTTCAGGACACTGACGTTAAGCATGATTGCATCTGCTATGAAACAGATACCAAGTAGGTCTAGATCCATGTAGATAAATTGCATCATGCAGTTGCTTAGGGACATACCTGAGACTTCTGAATATATATGGCAGCCTGGCTGGAGTTTCTGACCGAGAGCAATCCCACGTCATCTGTCAGCACTACCAGATAGCTGCTCATCCGACAGAAAATCTGCAAGATCTGTTCAAACATTTCCAGAAAATTTTCACTTTCCATGAAAAATAGGGATGGTAAGGAAAGTAAAAATATATGGTCTCACTCCTTCTTCATCTTTCTTTTCCTTCCCACAAGTTGCTTGCAATTTGCTTTTTTTTTTCCAGTTCTTTCCTTTCCTCACTCCCTCCCTCCCTCACTCCCTCCCTCCCTCTCTCCCTCCCTCTCTCCCTCCCTTGCTCCCTCCCTCCTTTTTGAGCAATTAACTCTGTGGAAGCCAGCTAGCACATAATGGGCTTGTTCTTTTTAGCATGCTCTGTTGTGGAGGGTGCTAGAAATAACAGCAATTTCGAAGTTTTCCTGGGTCATGGAGATGCTATTCACAAAGATCACCTCTAGGCTACCACTGAAATGAAATCCTGCACCTTCTTCAGCCAGTTTTCTTCTCTTCTTGGTCTATCTGATCCATACACCACCAAGGCCTTTCCCCATTCACGATATGCCAGTCAGGCCACCAGCATACTTCAGGTTGTCCATGCCTTATATTTAAGTGACTTCCTTTTCTAAAGATTAAATCCATATGATCTTTGTCTCTTTGCTTCTTCCCTAGCCCCAGTTTCAGTCTAAACTGGAGACAGGATGAGGGCCCCATTGACCTGTGACCAGGCTCTGTGACCCAGAACACATCTGGGAAGGAAGAGCAAAGTGCTCTCTGGTCCCAGCCACGTCTGGCATCCCCCCTACCTCCCTCTCCCACTTCCTTCCTCCTGCTGCTGCCCTGAACTCCCAGGCCCCTTTTGCCCTTTAACTACTAACTCTACTTACTCCCTTGCTTCTTATTCCGTTTATTCTCCTCTATCTCTCTGCACAGTCTCTCCCTCTTTCTCAAAGCTGCTGCTTGACATTCCTCCATCACTTCCCATTCAGCATGCACATGTTGCACTTTCTTTTCAAAACCAGCTTCAGGTTAGCCAGTAGACTCCAGTTACTTTTCTTCCATATACCGCCCCCACCTCCCCACCTTTAGTAGAACTGGATTTTATTGAAACGCCTGCGGAGGTTTCTCAGATTTCAGGCAAGAGCTAGGTTCAGATTTACATTGCCTGGGTGTGACACGAAATCAGCAACCAAAGTATGCTCCCTTGAGCAATTAAGTTCATACAACCCTCAGCTCATGGGCAGATACTCGCTGGGATATTCTGCCTGCAAGTGCTCACTCTAATTCATCTGGTGCCTGACAGCTAGCCACACCTTTCTGCAAAGACTAATCTCTTTCCTTTTTTTCCTTCTTTTTTTTTTTCTTCTTTTTAAAAAAAAACAATCTTTCTTAGCCTTATTTCCCATGAAAGCAGCAGGTTTGTACCGGATGCCTGAGAGTATCTAGGGTAGGAGCAAAGCCAGGCTTTGTGACTCTCCAAAGGGAGTTACAGACCTGTCCACACGTACACACAGCAGTGGATTTCATCTATGAAATGGTGTTTTATTCAGAAAATTGTATTTAAAGAACTTCTTTCTCATTGAACTCAAGGTCTAGATCACAAAACCAATCCTACATCATGAGCAGGCATGTGCAATTCTAGACAAGTTCAGCAAGAGTTTATGGTCCTATACGAAAAAAAAAAGCTTGTAAACATTAGGAGTTCTCCGCCTCAGCTACAGCAAAGCTGGCAATAGACTATAATAAAGCACTTGAGGGCTCTGGCAGTCACAAAGCAGAAACATAAATGCAGTCATGCTTTTCTAACATAAGCACTTTAAAACCAGTTCTTACTGTAACGGGTAAAGGAGCTGTTAGGAGAGAGTGTCTTTGATTAAGAAATCTTAGACCACATCAGACTATACACTATTGTGTTGTAACAACTACCTTCAGAAAACTCACAATATGGCCTGTTTATGCCAAGTACAATGCTCAAGATGGCCAGCCACTATCACTGCCTTCCCTTTGTGATCTGGGACTGGGAAGACCGGCCTCAACAGAGGCCTCTCTTTCTCTTAATGACTTACAGATGACTTTGCTGGCATTTCTTGCAGTTCCTCCCAGAAGAAGTTTACAAAGTGTTTAGGGTTCAATTATTGCTGAATCAGTGCATCTTCACTCAACAGGAAAAGAGAAACGCACTTCCATTATCATCGTGCACTGAGGTTAATTAAAAGCATTTCTTCAGCTCGTTGTGGCCTGTTTGCCGTTTGCATTTTGACGCATATTGCCAGTGATATCTGAAAGCTTATCTTGTTTATCGAAGCACACAACTACAGCTGGTAAAGGCAGTTCTACATAGAAGCGTTTAAATCTAATATGTTTATGTGTATGTGCCTGTGTGCGTGTGTACACATATATATATTTGGGGACCTCATGTCTGTAATTCACCCAATCATTCATATCAAGGTCAATGTTTCTAGCCATCTTTCCACAGTGGATGCGATCTCATTTCTGGAAGAGATCATGAAAACCTTGCTGCAAAGGAGCAGGTCCTGATATTTTGATTTTGCAGTTGTGGTGCCTCAGTTACTTTCAGAAAGCCACCTCCAATATTGCTCTCAAATGAGACAGACTGGTCTAGAATACTCTCAAATACTTCCTGTTAAATGGCAAACCAGGGGAAAAGAAAAAAAATTATAAAAAGTATTCACAGCATATCTTTTGCAGGGCTACGCTCTCAGGTTTTGTCACTAACATCAAGCTGCCCCAGTACCGTGGTAGCTTTTTCCAGATGTCCTGCATGGGAACCAAAACCCCTGCTTATACAGTTCCTCCACTGCCTTCTATCTGGTTTTACATTTTCCTTGATTGCAATTGTATATTTGAAATTGTCTGCTGAAACTCTAATTACAACTGCAGTAAACATGAAAGACTTCTGCATTTAAATTGCTCACATAACACTGATTTTGGTTTGGTTTTGTTTTTAATATGAAAACAACAAACTTTCCACAGCCAATTATACATACCTTAAATAAAGTTCAGAGCAGAGAAAGATCCTGATCAGCAATGCTATTTAACTCCCTTCAAGTAGCCAATTCACAGAGCTACAGATGCAGATAAAGAAAGGCTACAGATATTCCACAAGAATGTTGAAAACAAATGCTTGGTCAGCCCACTGGTCTAGCTGGTCTAGCTTCAGTAATTTGTGTCATAGAGTTAAAGGCCACTGTTCGGTGTTTCATCAGAGCACTGGTTTTACAAAGGAAAGAGTGGTGAAGGTCACTCAAAACGCAGACCCTCTTTTCGAAGATATTGCTATTGATTTTGGCCCCAAGAGGGGGTTGGTCAGCCCCTGTCTGAAAGTGGGGAAAGTTTATTAACATCCAAGCTCATATGATGGAAGGTATGCCGAGCATCAAGGGAGTGGTTTCAAGAATGAAACGAAAAAAGATCAAAAGGACACCACTGGTTTTGTCTTTAGTGGAGGCTCGACTCTTTGATCTAGAATCTTTTATTACTGCAGAGAATTCAAGGAACAAAATATTCACCTTAATTATTCTTCTCCATTCCTCTGTTCTGCCCCAGGAAAGTGAACAATTCAGAGCCTGATGTAGGTTTTGGAAACGCAACTGTGAACTGTGTTTCAAAGTTCCTTTACTCACATTTCTAGCAAACAGCCACAAAAGCTAAAGATTGTTAAAAAAAAACATGGGTTTGGGCTTATGCTAAAATGAAAGACTGATTCTCTAGAAAGCTCTGACGCAAAGTAAACGATGCCAAGTGTAATTTCACATCCTTGCTGATTGTCCTTTTTCTCCAGTACAGTCATTCATTTGCTCTGTCACATGTCCCAAATTATAAGAACATTCTAAAGAACATTTATCAGAAGGTTTCTGGCCCATGAAAAGATAGCTTGCACAGAACTACCAGGAACCTATCTTTTTCTACTTGGCAAAACCTTTGCCAAGAGTGGCTATAACTGGCTAGTAAATCTAAATAGGAACCATCTGATTTTCCAGGGGCTTGAGCAACTCAAACTTGCATTCGAGGTTTTGACTGGAATAGGGCTGAGGCAGACGCTCTACTCCACCCACTTTATAAGTTAGTATGATTTATTAGTATTTTTTTCCAGTATAGCTTCAACTGCAGATCAGAATTTATCCTTTTCTAGTTTTAGAAATTCCAAGAAATTGTATCTGGATCCTTTAGCTTCTTTGAGACAGAAGACAGCTTGCTCTGAAAACAGAGAAACAGCAGATGCATGATGCTTCCACCAGGACCATGAAGTCATTATACTTTACATTGCATAAAGGGAAGAAATACAGTTTATAAAGTAATGCTAGACAGGCTTTCTTCCGGTATTAGGAACAAGCTGGATAAAAAAACGAAAAAGGAACTTGATTTTTCAGTTTGAATATTTTAAGCAAGCCCCACTTGTTCTCCAAAATCATGACCTTTTGCAATCTTGTGTCCAAACTTTACTCCTTATTTACTCCCATGCTGGCTTTTTTCTATGATAGATGTCCAGATGCCACCCTTCAACAAAGTCTGATCTTTTCAGGATAAAAACCACTGGTCTGAAGACTCCCATAAACCAGGTCTTTTGAGGGATGACCCTTGGTATCATGTAATCTTATATTCAGATATAAATGAAGTAGCAAATAAGCAAAAAAACTAGAATGTTTTAATTTCTTAGGTGTAACAGTGAAATGCATGACACGTAGTTTTACTATGTTTACTTTAGTGTTTGAATCAGCTGCTGCCATTGTAGGAGCACTACTGGCAGAGCGGCTCCATCCCAAAGCAGATAACAAGATGAGAGAGCACACTGGAGAGCAGCTAGTCGGGAACTTCTTTTTTTTATGGCCATAATTGAAAGGGGGAAGTCTTGACAAATTTTTGGTTCCGATTCACTCCATTTGGGTCCAGACACTGGCCAACTGTAGTACTCAAGTGAAGCCAAATTTTGTTCTTCTGGTTCTGACAGCCACAGACTCCCTTGTAAATGCCAAACTGTATGTGATGTAACTAATCAAATTTAAGTCTTCATTCTTTCTGTGCTATTTACATAGTGGACTTTTGAATAAATTCAATTTAAAAGAAAGCCCCACGGATTGATCTTGGCAGTTCATCACAGGCTGTGCGCAAGAAGGGAGTTTCTACTTCACATTTCTTTAGATTAGTTGCTGAATACTATTTCCTAACAACTGTTCAGCTTCTATTGTCAGTGTTATGATGCAGATCTCTCTGAAGAAAATTGCTCTGTACAAGTTTGGAGGAAAAATGTTTCTTTCCCTCAGCGTGTTTTTGAGAGATTCACTGTACATAAGAGAAAACCTAAAGTCTCGCCTGAGTTGTTGTAAAGAACATATATTTTCCTCCACCTGCAATATAATATATGATTATATTAACACATGGGATTCTTTCTGGAAGTCATTTCCATGAAGGACTCTAAATAATGAGAGAGGAAGCATAAGGAATTTGGAGCAAGTTTTACCCAGTCAGATTTGAGTTTAGGCTTGCAGATTTTTGTGCTTTTCCAAACAGAGCCTGATGGCATCACTAATATGTAGCATAATGGGAGACAGAGACCAGCTGTGCTTTGAGAGTTAATCTCATAAACTGCTTCCAGAGAAGGTCATATTCAGAACCCCGAGGGCTTCCAATCTGTTCAGACTTGAAAGGTATGTCAAGGAGGAATTGATTTTAAACCATACAATTTTAAAATGCAGTTGGGCCCCAGCACTGTGAATCCCCCATGCACACAGCAAAACACCAGCATGTTTAGAAGCAGGTTCCCTCTCTCTCAAATTTTGCATCTCCAGGAGAATACGTATAATAACTAGAGATCCAGAGATAGTGATTTATTTGACATGGTACCTCCTATGACCTTTAAGATAAAAAGGTGCATTTCCTCTCATGAAAGCCGTATTGCTTACAGTGCAAGTATTGTGTACAGCATGTAGGAGTCTGTTCTGATTTGTTAACTCCCATGCCCCACTGCGGGTTTTGAGCAAAAAGCCCCTAAAACTGCCAGGCAAAAGTTCACTTATCCTCCAAATACTTATAAAAATAGAAAAAAAGGAAGGGAAGGGAAGGGAAGGGAAGGGAAGGGAAGGGAAGGGAAGGGAAGGGAAGGGAAGGGAAGGGAAGGGAAGGGAAGGGAAGGGAAGGGAAGGGAAGGGAAGGGAAGGGAAGGGAAGGGAAGGGAAGGGAAGGGAAGGGAAGGGAAGGGAAGGGAAGGGAAGGGAAGGGAAGGGAAGGGAAGGGAAGGGAATTAAAACCTCATTAGAACTTGTAGACTATATTATAAAAGACAACTCTATCAAGATTTTTTTCTATGAGTCAACAGGGGACACTTTCACAAGAACTAAGAAAAACCTAAGCTCCATCATGGACCATGGAACATGATCGTGGAACTGTCCCAGCAGAAAAGTTCACTGCTCTCAATAATATTTCATATCTTGTATTCATAGGAATAGGTCTGTGTGTCAGAGTTTGGCATTTTGGTGTTGAGCAGTATTCAAAAGCCTGCAGTGGATATTTGCACTACAACTTTCCAAGGAGACAGCAGACGTTCACTTTGCAGACTAAGATTACTAGAAGTGCAGATGAGAGGAATTAATCCTCATTCAAGGGATATTCAGTTGGCATCTTGGTTCAGGTATTGCAGCAATTTAAAAAGAAATTAAACTCATTCTCTTCCACTCTTGAATATCACAGAAGATGCATAAGATTGAATAATGCCTACATGCTACATGTGGATGTTCCAGGTATGGGTTACTAGAAATTAAAGACGGAAACATTGCACTATTTAAGATTTATTGACCCTGCGGATAACTTCAGGAGATTTTACTTATTTGAAGGCAAGTGTGGTACAATCGGTGAGTGCAAAATTCACACTGTGCAAAGAACTCACAAAAAAAAATTATTCTGTTTGGTTTAAGTTGAACTTTTATTGCACGTTGACTTTTAAATTACAGTTCCCAGCTGGCATCACTCTGAGTTTATAGCCACAAAGATCTTAATGTTTCCACAACATTTCCAGGAGTCTTCACTTCCACCCATTTCCAGAACTTGTCTCCATATGTCAAAGCTATGTTAGAAAGATGAAACGGCATATTCCTTTGTCTATAGAGGATAGGACAAAAAATTGAAGCACCGCAATGTACCCAGAGGATTGATTCCCCTTTCTTAACTGTGTTGTCCCCAGAACAGAAAAAGAAACTGCATATAAGGAGTTTGAAAGTTCTGTCTTATGCATTATTGCTTTTCACAGGGACCGAGATACCTCTCTCACAAGTTACACAATAGGAACTAGATGGTTATTTACACTTGTAAGGGGAAAGGACTTTCATTTCATCTAACTTCTGCTATCTTTAAGTTAAGCACTAAATGTAGTCAGTTATGTGTGCAAACTCTCTAGTGCATGAAGAGGGAGAGGCAGTTATAGGAAGTGATTCACCCTGTTAATCATATAGACCTGTAATAAGATGAATCCACTACCACGTGGCTATGCAGTTCCTTTCCACAGACCACAGAAGAAGCCTAGACGATTAGCTGAGGTTGGGTACCTAAGATCCATAAATCATATCCCTAAAGTACTGGAGACCCTTTAAAATCTGTTCTTTGCAATATCTTGCCATCCAAACCAGCACTGCAGCATTAAGCTATGAAGAATATTTGCTATTTCAATATTGATACCTTGCAGCTAGGTACCCCTCTCAACCACATGTTATTTCTTCCACATGCGGTACACACTCAGTGACAAGAACCATGCCTTTACTGATTTATAAAAGGAAGGCAGCAATTATACAACTCACCTGTCCAGAATCTCCATCCTTTACAGGATAGCTAGGGTAAGGACAGTAACTGAACAAGTATTTTTGCTTAGGGGTAGTGTGAAGCTGCTACTTCAGAAACATTTTTTTATGAGGTCAGTTTACACTTGGCTGTTGTAAGGAAGTGAAAGTTCGTGGCACATCTCTTCTTGAGTCAGTTTTCTAGAGTATGAATGTACTGTATTTAAGCCCTATTTCAATGCTGAAAAAAAAATAATTCTAAACCATCTTAAACTTTACAGATATTGTAATCCTTGATTGTCGTCCTTGTGTGATTGTGGCAACACACAGGATTTTGACTTTTCCTCTATTTCCATAAAAATGGCATGCTGAAAATATTACCAGTTCAGTCGATCAACTTACTTTTTTTATTTTGAAATTTACAAGCTCAGAAATACAACTGAGTGGAACTCGGTTCCTTGAGATATCATAATGGTCCTAAGACTTCATAAATTTTCTCCTTATGCCAAAGAATAATAGGATAAATTACTATGTCTCAAATAGTCACTTTCTGGAGAGCTGAGGCAGTCACCTCTCATTTCATAAACCCAAGATGAAGTATCACTTGGGACTAGCCCTGGGACTAGCACGAAGCTCTTCCATTGCAATATGCGCCCTAACCACCAGGCAACTGGATGTGTGGAGGCTCTCTCTACTTCTCTTTTTCACACTTGATCAGAAATTCTACCCAGAACCTAAAAAAGGCTTTCTTAATAAATTGTGTTTAAATAGCACATTCCTGTGGAAAGACTTTCTGTCAGCAAACAGATATTCTCTGACCAAAAAAAAATCAGACCAAGTGGTTTGTCAAAGAGGATTTCTGACAGCTCTACTAGGGCAAGGCAAACTAATGTCACCTTTCAGATTACCTGGGTATGCTATCAGGAGTTTTTGTTTGATATATCAGGTCTCATTCCAATGGGTCCCCTCATGTCCTCCTTACAAGTTTCCTTTTGCAATCTCTAAAAGTAGGATTTGAAATTAATATCACAGTTTGCAAGAACTGCCAGCTTTCATGATATTAATCTGAACAAGCAATACTTGATGGTCTCTGGGAAGCCTCAGTCCTGTGAGTTTAATATGTAACTTCTTCAAGGTATCATTTAAGAATTGCATCCTATTTCTTAAGGTAATTTTTTGAAATGTTGCTGAAGAAAAAAAAGACATAAATTATCACTCAGAATCACTCTGAAAGAATAGAAACCAGAAGGTAAGCATGAACTTTACACCTATATCTTTCATTTTTTTATTATTCTTATTGCAGCCTGTTGTGGGTTTTGACCACAAAAATTGGCAATTCTGTTTTGGTTTTTTTTTTAAGCAGACTTTTAACAAAGGCCTTTGGGTACATTTTGTTCGTAATAGAGACCACAGAGCATTCACAATGTTTATGAAATCTAGAAAAGAAATTTTGAGGCAGATGTCATTCAGTCCTCTGTGCTACTTTTCTTATTCAGTCAGAAGTCTTTTCACTCTTCTACTTCTTCTGTCATAACTCCTTGTGTATTTAATCCTATCTATATCTAATACAACAGTGGAAGGGACACCAAGTCTAAGGAGGAGCAGCTCTACATAAGTATCTGTCTATATCGAGCCAGATTCAGATATGTCTGATAGCGTATTACCAACTTTCCCATCCCAGCTCCTACCACCTTGTCTGAGACAGTAGAGAGTTACTGCTTAGGAGTGCATGGAAATACTTCTGCAACATAATTCTATAACTATTTTTGCTATGGAAATTCCAACAGCATTGCTGTCATTGCACTATACTGAGTCTGCCCATACAGTGCTGGTTTGACCAGATTCCTAAATCTCAAACTCAAAAAGTTATTTTTTTCCCCTTCTTGAGCTTCTTTCTTGTCCATAGTACACATCTACTATTTTTTTTTTCCTGGGCACTTATCTGACATAGTGATAAGCACAGAGCAGCATTTAAGTAATTAAGGAATTAAATAACAAATGTTTTCTTATTTTTCTTATTGTCTTGGTGTTAGAAACTTCACAATAGGTGTGAGAAGGTTGCACTGGGCAGATGAAAGAGAGTTTAGAGGAACAGCATACACTGCAATTTGCTTACGCAGTGCCAGAAAATACTTATTATAAAGAAGATTACAAACTGAATAAGCAGTTAGGGAAAATGGGCAAATAACACTTCATTGTCACTGCATTAAGCAGTTTAGTGTTTGTCCAGATGCTTTGTGTTGGGTGTTCCTTACTGACTACTGTCAAACTGTTCTCAAAGCACTTTTCTGCTATGACTTTTATTTCTTTCAAGCTGAAATAGGGATATATGGTGCTCATTCTCTGTTGAGCTGGACTGAGATCAGATGGACTGAGATCAGTTGCCAGACACTAAAAGCAGTAGCAGTGAAGCAGCTGGCAGAAAGGTGCTATCCACTTTTAGCTTGGAAAATATGTATTTGAAGCAAATGGGTTTGGGCACCAGGAATTCTCCCAAAGTCCAGGATGGTCAAATTCCTTACAGAAACGGAAGCAATTTACAGAACAGTTGAGTAGTACTGCTCTTGAATACATCTCAGAACACGCTGTTCCCCTTCCACAGATTCTCTATGTGGAAGGACATCAGAAAAAAAAATTAAATTGTACTTATTATTATTTATGAAGTTTTTCCAAGCTTTTATTATTGCTTTACTAAAATGTCTTTCATATCTGTTTTCTCTCTTCGTCCTGTATGTCAGGAACCCTTGCCAGCCACTTTACATAGTCCACAGGAAGACTCAAGGAAAAAGGCAGCTGTGGGCATGGGGTTCCCTTTCATCAATTTTGGGGCTTTCCCCATCTCTTACCAAGATACAGACTCTTACTTCATTAATGAAAACTTAAAGTATCACATTAGGGACAAAATTCTGACATTCCTGCTCTCCCAAAGACGACAGTGAAGTTAACAGGAAGAAGAAAATTACAGCCCTGGGAAAAAAAAAAAAAAAAACAACACAACAAACCACAAAATGGGCTTCTTCCACCATCCCCAGTGTGTCTGATGGAAAAAAGGAGCAAAGGCTGTCTTAGTAAGGCTAGTGGAGGGGAAAAGATGGGGTTCAAGTGTAGTGAGCTGGGCTGGGAAGATTATAACATTGTACTTCACAGGGCAAGCACTGTGTAAAGGAATAACATGAAATGAATAAGGAGAAGGATAAATAAGCCAACAAATAGTCCAGCATTATCCAGAGGTCCCCCTGCAATGGGCTGCTACAGGCACTCTGCAGCTATGGGAGACACCCTCCACCCCACTCCACTCCTCCACCCCCACTACCCCTCTCGGCCGTTTTGTAATGCAGCTGAGATACCCTGCAAACTGGCTTGCAAAAAGCACTGGAACACTCTGTGCGTGGGTAGGGAGGCGACGGCACACGAGGACGCAGAGCTCAGCCCTTTGGCTCCAGACACTGCAGGTAACCATTGTCACAGTGCTCACTGCACGCATGAAATCCCCACTGTTGAACAGACAGAACTGAGGAACTCAGTTACCCCATCACTTCTGAACTCATCAGCAGGGTTTATATGACGATGAGCCGTCAGCTCTTTTACTTCAAGGACTGCATCGATTTACGTGGCAATCTGGCTTTGATGGAGAAAAATGTGGAGGAATGTGTTCCCTGGGGAGTAATGCAATATACAGACAATGTGAGTAAGAAGAAGGCTGGGCTGTTAAATGATACACATTTCCATTCAGAATATTTTTATTGCTCTTGGAACAAAATTAAAGTTTCCACTCTCATTTGCTGAAGGTTAATCCAGATTTCTATGAGATGTGCCCAAATGCAGATATATGCCCAAACGCAGATATAATCTCTTTAATGAACTGCTCTGCCCATTCATTTCTTTAGCTTTTCTGTTTTCCCCTGCATTACTACAGATATGTGGAAAAGAATGAAAAAGAACAAACATGTGGAATAAAAAAAACCTCAGACTAACAGATTAAAGTCCTAAGATTGTCAGTTATAAATTCATTACAGGACTGGCTAATGTTTACACACTATGTGTGAAATGCAAATGATAATAAAAAAGTATTAGACTGTATTACAAAAATATTTTAAATACCTATTTCCAATGTCTTTTCAATCTCTTCAGTTCAGAAACATCTTTTGTCTTTTAAAATATTATCCTTTAGAACTTAAAAAAATGTAAATGAAATATTTGCCACAATTCAATTTCCTAGTGTAGCAGCTGATACTACGCAGACTGTATTGTTATTGTTTTGTCTGCAGCTCAGAAAATCGACTGTTCAGTCCTTTCAAAATTTCTAGGTGTACACCACTTTTTTTTCTTCTGAATATGTTAATTTTTTCTATCAATCTTCTTTTTCACCTTGTTGATCTCATGCTTAAACAGTATGCTTCCCTTAAAACAGTATGTTTCGGGCAACATCTCAACCGAATTATCACTGGTAAAAAAAGATGTTTAAAAGCCGTCGATCAACTCCATAAATTTGTTCCTCTCCTCAAATGCTTATTAAGATTCCTGAGGCTCCAATATACTCGACTATTCTCTCTCAAACTTCCTGATTCTGAGACTGAAATATTTTAGTTCAATGTCTTCAATAACATTCTTAAACCCTCTTTATTTTCATCAGACATTTTATGTCTCATGACATACATTCCATTTCACTGACTTCATCTGATGGGATTTCCAATTTCTGGAATATTATTACTTTGCCTCACTGAACGTTTTTGATATTCCCATCATCTGTTCTGGATTTAGTGTGCTCCTTTTGTGTTAAAATACTGAGCAAGCAACCAGCATTTCTGTTCTCCCCATCCAACAGAGCTCAGGACTAAATCAGCAGGGTCACTCCAGAGTTTGGCACCTCTGCTGGTAAGTGTACAATGGCATAAGAGTGAGAGGAAAAATATTTCAGGACAAGTCTGCCTAATGTTAAAAAAAAGAAAATAATAGATTCTGGACCTCTGACAAGTCACCTCCCTTAAAGCTATTTGCACAAAATGCCACAAACAATCTGACAAAAACACAACTAGTGCATTTTGAGCTTACTGCCTCAAATCCAGAAAATCAGTAGCGCATGAAATGCACTAGGGATATTATAGTTTCTACAACAATATTAGATCCTCACTTCTCACTAGCTTTTGCAACCCACAAGATCCTGTTAAATCTGTTGTTATTAAGATGTAACTGAGACCAGTTTACCTAAGCACAGGGCTGGTCAGACAACCAGACCACTGAGCGTCTGTGGCTGAGTCTTTCTCATTGAAGTTGATAGTATCTTTGCCATTAACAGCAGGAGACAGAGAATCACATCCTGATACCAGAGGAAGGTATTTTGTCTATCTGAAATTTATGTTCCATGTTTGAGGTGACTTACATCTTCACAGGACCTGATATTTTCATTAAGAACAAGGTGGGTTTGCCATTCAAATGCAGCTGTAGAAAAATCAGACATCTCTCTAAGTTAGTTATCTAGGTTCCTCCTGTAACTAATGCAGACAGAGAGACAGAGATTCATCCCACCTGTCTTAGATAACTATTCTAGAATACAATAAATCTGGACCTGGTCTCTTCATTAGCCTTGAAGAAAGACCACATACCTATCTTTTAGATACCTAAACGCTCCTGACCGAGAGTGTCTAACTTGAGCACTGCTGCTGCTGCTGCTGTAAATCTAAGTATAAAGAAACAGTTCAGACTTGGCTTCCTGTAAACCCAGTGGAGAAAAAAAGAGTCCCACTGCTTCAGCTGGACACCAATACTAAATGGCTTAAATGTGTCCTCGAATTTTCCACTGGTACAGATTAGAAGAGCGCTGATGGCTTCACTGGTTTCTGCCAGCTACAAACTGGGTCTGGGGGTGAGCAGGGAAGATCATATGGGCTCTATTCCTCACCAAACTCTCACGATTCCTTCTGCAGTTGAACAGAAAGGCCTCTTGATGCTGTTAAAAGGCTCCTTTACTATTTCCAGCTATTTATTTTTCCCACATATTTTCCCTTTTCTCCACACTCCTGTTGCTAGCTTCCACAGGAGGGAATACAAGACCACTAATGAACTACAGTGACACTCTTCTGTACCACAAATATCCCCCAAAATCCCTACTGATCTCCATTCCTTCTCCATATATTTTGCATCTCAACTTGTAGTTTCAGCTACCACAGAAAATATCCCAAGGCAACATCAGTTTTAGAGGCTTCATCTGTTAAAACAGGTCATAACCTGCTCTAAGGGCCTACAGTTAACTGGCATGGCAGCTGTAAAATATAGAATCATAGAATAGTTTGGGTTGGAAATGGGACCTTAAAGATCATCTGGTTCCAACACCCCTGCCATGGGCAAGGACACCATCCACTAGATCAGGTTGCTCAAATCCTCATTCAACCTGGCCTTGAACACTTCAGGGACGGGGCATCTACAACTTCTCTGGGCAACCTGTTCCAGTGTTTCATCACCCTCATTGTAAACAATTCTTTCTTATACCTAATGCAAATCTACTCTGTTTCAGTTTAAAGCCATTGCCCCTTGTCCTATCACTACATGCCCTTGTAAAAAGTTCCTCTCCAGCTTTCCTGTAGGCCCCCTTTAAGTACTGGAAGGCTATTAGAAGATTCCCCCCAAAGCCTTCTCTTCTCCAGGCTGAACAGCCCCAACTCTCTCAGCCTGTCTTCATAGCAGAGGTTCTCCAGCCCTCAGGTCATCTTCGTGGCCCTCCTCTGGACTTGCTCCAAGAGCTCCATGTCCTTCTTATGTTGGGGACCCCAGAGCTGAACACAGTACTGCAGGTGGGGTCTCACCAGAGCAAAGTAGAGGGGCAGAATCACTTCCCTCAACCTGCTGGCCACACTTCATTTGAAGCAGCCCAGGACATGGTTGGCTTTCTGGTCTGCAAGTGCACATTGCCGGCTTATGTTGAACTTCTCATCAACCAGCACCCCAAAGCCGTTCTCCTCAGGGCTGTTCTCAATCTATTCTCTGCCCAGCCTGTACTTAGTCTTCGGATTGCCCTGACCTTGCACTTGGCCATATGTTGTAGTCATCTGTACTGCTAAGGTCATGCAGCTAAACCCCCTCCAGTCCCATCATCCCAACACCATAGACTCATGCAAGCTATTTACTGAGAACAGGATTTGGCCCATGCTGTTTCACAGGCTTTTTCACTGTTGGAGAGGTGCTGGTGAGCTCAGGTCAAAACAAGCATTAGGAATGAGTACCTCTTGCAGAGGTTTATTCCGGAGCCTTGTACTATTTAGTTTAGCAGTATAGATATAGCCAGAATATCTAGTAATACCAGTAACACACACTAACCCAACTTCTGCTGCCAGATATACCCCTGAGTTTATTGCTTTGATACACGTACTTTTTCTTCATCATGCCGTTTGACAAAGATGAGTAACCAAAACATTTCATCCAGAGCTGAGGTACCAAACATCTAGGTGGATCAGCTTTATTTAAAAAAATACAGAAAAGCAGAGAGAAGGACTCTTTACTCAACAGGAAGGCAAAATGGTCCTAGCGTTCTTGCACTGTAGAAAAAAAAGTGGACAAAATGTGTTTATTGTGAAACTTTCCATCAATTTGAAATAAAAGTCAAGTTGTGCTACGGCCAACAATTTCTGTTCCTATTGCATCATAATTTCCCTATCCTAACTTGACAGACTACATTGAAAAAGCCAACCTATTCGTCAGCATTACCAATTTTGCCTCATCTGTTCTCTTTTTCCTGTTCGGATTTCTTCTCTTTCTGGAATCTGATCAACCTCTGACTCAGAAGTTTCCCCAGATTTTCAAATAATTGACCTTAGGGTTTAATCAAGACTGAAAGCAGAAGCAGGTGGGAAGAATCTTTTTAATTTTGTTTACAAGCACATATTTCCAGAAACCTTGCCTGAACTCGGTAGAAACATAGCTTTAATTTTCCCCCTATAAAGGATGGATTAAATGAGGTAGCCAGAAAATGCTCTACTTCAAA
This sequence comes from Tauraco erythrolophus, assembly GCF_009769465.1. Taxonomy (NCBI): domain Eukaryota; kingdom Metazoa; phylum Chordata; class Aves; order Musophagiformes; family Musophagidae; genus Tauraco; species Tauraco erythrolophus. The sequence goes on from NC_141468.1 coordinate 52,076,689, forward strand.
TATTTGACTGCATGTTCATGCAGCCTGTTACAGTTTTTAATTTGAATCTGCATCATGAATATAAGGAACTGGATTCAAAGTTGGGTCATCCTGAGACAGTGCTTTGCACCATGTAATGGTATCAGCGCCTGGACGAGGTCACCCTGGCTTGCCATCAGAAGCCTCATAATCAAACAATAGCAAGAATGGTTGACATGAAAAAAAAAAAAAACAGTAATTCAGATAACAGTGCCCCTTTCAAAAGTCAGTGCATGCAGAACTTTTTCATAAGTTTTGGTATAAAAACACGAAAGAAAACAATGTAAGAGTTTGTATCACTTTAAAAGGAAGACTCTTATAGTCCTAGCTAGATGTTTTGTCTTTACCATTCCTACCATAAACACGTGCTAGAGAATGATTCTCATTGACTTCAGTAGGGTAAGCAAGTTTTCAAAGTTTAAAGTAATGGATGACTAGGACTTACTGGAAAGGTGGCTGTGGCTGAGTCAGACAAAAAAATGCACTGTACTTAGAAAATACAGAGGGCCTATCAAAAGAGTCAAGAATAAGCCTTGGGTAGTTAGGAGACTTTAATATGCTTACATCAAGACTGAGCTTTTGAAGTTATGCAGCTGTTCTTCATGCACCTACTTAAAACACGAAAACACAACAGATTTAAGAAAATAAAGAAAAAAAATAATGTTCATTCACAGCAATATCCCCATAAATGATTATTTAAAATAGTCTAAAGTATTTTCTTGTATTGATATATTTTGCTATGTTATGTCTTCTCTACAAAGTCATTCTCCTAGGGCTATTTACAGAATATCAGATTAAAATGTCATAAAAATAACTGCAACATGTGCCAAACAGTGGTAAACACGCCAAAGCAGTACAAACAGACTTCTTCCAGCACTCTTATATTATGATTACTTAAATATCACCAGCTAGTCGCTAGTGTTTTGAGTCGTTCCTGTGTAGATCCGTGGGATTATTTGTTGAATAAGGCACCGTAAAGTACCCAAAGGGTGTTTTCAGCTAATAAAAAAAATGAGTTGAGAACATCAGTAGTGTCAAATTAGAAAAAATGAAAAACAAAACAGAACAAAAAACCTTTCATAGTGTTGCACATATCTTTTATTCCTAGCTATAATAAAAGCCTTTACCCTTACTGGGTAAGGGTAATATTTGGCTTTATAGGTGTTTTCTATTTGCCCAAAGAACTGCCAGAGGAACAGGTAATGAAGACCTAATTTATCACTTCATTAGACCAACTGCGATCAAAGATTCCCTTTGTGGTTTTCTGAGACATGAAAAAGAAGTAACCATGAAAACTAACTCTCAACTTTTCATTATTTTTACAGTTGCTTTTTCTTGTTTTCATTTCTCAAATACGCGCAACTATGCAGGTGATGAAAATAAAATAACTTTGGTACTTTCATAGTCAGAAAAAAGATCAGTATTTTCCTGTTTTCAAAGTAATTGAAAAGGTAGAGGAATATACAACATAAGTATTTTATATTTTCATTTCCATTGCTTCTGTTGTTGCCGTCACTGTTGTTATTTTTAGCCAGTCACTGAGGTGGGTCTATGCCATTTTCTTGAAATGAAGTCTCAGGACTATCAGAAGAACTTTTAAAATCAGAAGACAGATTTTTTTAGAATGCAAAAATGAACTTTTCCTGAAAAAACTCAGAAGAGAGAGAACAGAAACAGAAGAACTTAAATCTGTTCTCTTTCTCCATCCACTCTTTCCTTGCAGGGCAAGTCTTTTCCTCCAGACCTCAGTACAGCAACTCAGGGACCACCAAGGTTACAATAAACTCTACAAGGTCCTTCTGAATCCTTAAAAAATAGGAAAACCCTAAGGATCTTCTGATCCCTCTTTGTGTGCCTGCTTCGAAAACTGTTTTAATTCAATAATTTTTGCCTGAATTTTTTCTGTCCTTGCATACGGTTTCTTACTAATTTTTCTGTGTCCTTTTTCCATTTTGTCCTAGAACTTTAATTCAAGTTGTGAAACACCCAAGAAAGAAACAGTGAAATAGATGCACAACAACCTAGAATTCCTTTTTTCTGCACATCTCATACATTTACTGTTTCAGTCCCCTGTGAAAGGGAACTCTGTACTAAAATGGCTATCCAGGTATAGCCTATGGGGTAGGAGAAAATAGACAGAAGGACAGAGGTGATAAAGGAAAAATGAAATTAATGTTTCCCAGATCATAAGCGCCTAATATTCTATCTAGGCAAAATAATCCTAGAGAAGCCTACATCTCTTGTAAGAAATGCTGAAAGCTGGGAACATCACACTTGCTGCAAAAGAACTGAAATTTAGCTTGTTCCTTCATTTCTCTTTTTTACCCCCGCACTAGCCAGGGTGTGCAGTAGTGTCTCTGCACCTCAGCAGGAAAAATGAGCACAAGTCCTCAGCTAACGTTGTCTGAAAGTCTTTCTCCCTCTTTCACTGGTTGCCTAATTGCTTCCTCTCCCCTGAAGCACTAAGGAATGAGAATGAATGGAAGACATTTATGAATCTACCAGCTTATCTTGGAAGAAGATAAAGTAAGATGACTTTTTTTGGAAATATAAATTGCAAGAGTGTAAGGCTGCTGTATATGTAATTGCTGACACACCTGCTGCGACAGGAAGAAGTTCATGAAACAATGCATATTCTATTTGGGTGAAGGACTTGCCCAGGATCCAATCTAAAGCTCATGAAAGTGCTGAAATGCTCTCTTTTGAAAATTACATTTAAAACTTGCTTTTTATAATAAGGAAATATTAATTCAGTGCACCTTGAACATTGGAAGCACTACTGTTGTCTCCTTAACTCACTGGAAAATACTGACCAAAAAGCATATAGAACTTTACACAAACACTTTGTTATTTTATCTTGCCTATTCTCAGAACTGCTCTAGACACAGTCAACAAGGTACCTGGTCTCCACATTGACCATTGGGATGAATAATTTATGCTCACAGTCTCACAGTATAAAATATTCTAAAGTTTCTCACTACTTGTCTTTTTTTTTTAACCTCCTCACCACTAATGCATGCACCGCCTCTTACTTTTTGTAAATTAAAAGAGGGTTTTTTTTCATAGGTACAGATACAAACTCACAGGAAAGAAGTGATTCTCTTGCTCTGCTGCTGGATACATTCACTCTCCATGCACATTTTCTCTTGGAGAGTTGAACTCCTCTTTAGGCTTTAGTTACGGTATTGGACTTCTGGTTTTCTCTTTTTGGAGTAGATTTACCTCATTTCAGCAACAAAATGTCGATTACATTAGACAACTAGAGACCAGTTCTGGATGGTGTCATTGGGTGTAACCGGGTGTATAAATCCATAGTCAAGACCTTACGCTGCCTGATAGGGCAAGCCCATTTTACCATAAACCTGCAGAATACTACAATGCCCTTCACCCCACAACTACAGGCAATTTTAGGATAACTCTATCTGATTAATCTTGCTTTTACTAGAAGCGTCATCCAGTTGAAATACATGCCGTTATATTCCTTTTTTAGATAGAAATTCACTTCCCAGGAGACTTTTTTAGCAACTTTACTAATGAAATACCTGTATAATAACAAAGATGATAAAGATAAAGATAAAGATAAAGATAAAGATAAAGATAAAGATAAAAAAGATAAAGTAACCCCACATACAGAGTTAAAGATGGTTTAGAAGCTTTTCAGTTGCCTTTAGTGGTAAGAAAGTGAAGGTTTATTTTTAACTGAAGCTTTTACTGAAGCAGCAATTCTTTTTGTTTTCAACCAAGATGGGAGTGTCTGGAATGTTACTTTTTATTTTTAAAATAAGTCATCATTTTTATCATCAGCACTCAGATATAAGTCACACTGATGAAAGTGTGACTTATATCTGATTGAAAAGTGATTGAAAGGTCCAAGCATTTTTGTGGTTTATTGAATAAATATCAGCAATTCAATTTTGGTGTTCTCAAATTTGTGGAATGTGATATTTGGAAGAGTGTAAGAACTGAAAACAATTTTACTCCAAGAAACAAACGTTTTCAATCTTGTAACACTGGGTGGAAGAAGGGCTTTTTGGTTTCCTTTGCTTTTTCCCATACAGGCACAAGAACAAATAAAGTCTTTGCAGCACTTAACAGCAATTGATAAAAATGAACTCACTGATTAAAAGATTTTGTTTCTTTTAAATATGCTGATCATATTTAGCTCATCAATACTCTGCGTTTCTGTCCAAGGGTAGCACTTGGTCATGATATCGTAAAATGTTTTCTGAGAATGACTCAAATGAAACAGGCTTACAAAACTTCTAATTTTATTTTATTTTTCAGGAAGGAGACGTCGTGGTTTCCAGACTCACAGCCTTGATTATCTGTTTCTGCTCAGTGTCTCCAGTTCACACTGCAAAAATCCGCTCCCAGGAACTAAGCCAATACTACAGCATTTATTTTCTCTATGAAGTCTCTGAAGACAAAAAAAAAGTTCTTTTCAAAATGTCGAAAAAAAAAAACAAAACAAAAAGTAAAGAAAATTTTCACAGTTGGCCAGAACTGTCCTTACAGTTTATGCTGTGAAGCATTCTGTATTTTCTGTTACTCAGCTGGCATCACAAGAACTCACCTCTGCTGCTCTACCTATTGCCAAATGGGACACATTCACAAGGAAGCCACATTTGAAGAAAACAACATCTGGGAACACGACATACAGTAACTGTGCTGGTCAAAGGCAGAGTTTCTTCCTTTGGATGATATTTATAACGTAAGTGCCAGGAATTCCTGTAGCTGGAAAACTGTCATATTGCCACAAAACAGGGTGACTAACGTTCTCTTTGGTAGTGTTTAAAGGATCCAGGGCCCTTGAGACCCTATAAACACTAAAAACTACTATTTCTGGAATACTCTCCATATAGCATTTGACTCTACTTGCATGCCACTAATAGAAGTGCTGCTTACGAGATTTGAGTTTAGCCTAAACTGGCTAAAACTGACGGTCCGAAGGAAAATGAAAGAAGACTGAAAGGATCTGCCATGGTCATTGAGTTTGGTCCCTTGGTAGCACTGTTTACTCACCATGCAGTCACTCCGTAAGTGTCTCCAGCGACATTTTAAGAGTGACCAGGCACTCCTACACCTCCAGAGCATTCATTCTTGTAACTACTCACATGGCGCACTTTCATGCCCTGTTTTTGCAACTTTTTTCTGGTGCCAAGAAACAAAGTGTTGAAACAAGGGAAGAAGCAGAGGAGAATTAACAGACAGACTCATGCATGCACACACAAATCAAAGAAAGACACGGGGAAAGGACAGAAAGAGAAAAGAAAACAAACAGTAGAGAGATAACAAGGAGACCATTCTTTCTCACTGAATGAGACCAAGCGCTGCAGGAAAGGATTTAATAAATAGTAGCTGTTAAATTCTCAGTGGGGTTTGCACCACTGACATCTGTTTTCCTGCACAATGTCCTGATCCCTTTGGAGCCTAGAGATGGTGTGAGAGATCCAGGTGGGTGACAGCCACCCACCAGCCCTCACCAACATGGCTCTGGGCACCCTCTCCCCACTGGTGAGACGGTCTGGATTAGAGATCGATTGAGACACCAGACCTGCCAGTACTGTGGTACGAAGAGCCAAGCTTTCATCTGTTCAGCCACAAACAAGCAGTCGGCACTCTCCTTCCACTCCCTGTCCCCACAGGAAGATCAAGAGTGAAATGACTGCTAAGAGAAGATTAGAGAGCTTTTAAATTGCATCTAAGGCCATTTCTTTTATCTCTAGCTACAACTTTGCTCTGCAAATATCATGCTGTGAAGACTTAAAGACAAAAATGTTGACCTGACTTTTTTTCTTTTCTCTCCAAAAGATGTGAATTCCTTGCAAGAGGACGCGTCCCCTACATGGCAACCCAAGTCAATGGCTATATACTTCATTACAAGAACTGACAATAAAATAAGTAGCTGTCTATATCCATTCCAGCTAGGGGCTACCGGTAAACAAGCAAGTTAAAGGAAAACAAACTCAGGAACAAGGACAGTTATTTTAAAACACTGAACATTCAGCTGGTGTGTTGATTTTTATACAGAAGTAATACAAAACAAAATGAAACAAAAGTCTGTCTTTGTGTGAGGTAGAGCTGAAAGATTTGTGGCAGGACTTGTCTGCAGGAAACAAAGAGAAGTAACCCACCTAGCTGCATGGATTGCTGTAATTATGATCTTAAGCAGAATTTATATGCAGTAATTCCCTCCTAGGTTTTTAGAGGAAAAATATTTATCTGGCAGGAGGTAAATTTGGCAGTTGGTCAATCAGTAATGGTGAGACGCGTGAGGAGAGATAATTATGGGTGGAGAAAGACAAGATGGGAGAAGTCAGGGGGAACGAAGGAGTTTTGTAGTTTTTGATTGTTAAACAAATTGGATTCCAGAAAAAGGGGATGACTATGTGGATGGATGCTATCTGGAACTGATTTATTGATTACAGGGGCAAACACCAGAGGGGAGAAAAAAAGGGTATTTTTATAAATTCATCTTAGAATAATTTCTGGAACTACTAAATGTTTCATTTTAATTACTGTCTTCCTTCTCAGTTTTTGTAATTGATTCTCCTTCTTCATCTTTCATAATAGACAATGAGAACCAGGATAATCAAGCATGACCAAAGTGAAAACTTGACCTAAGAGTGGGCCTGGTATGTACCTGAACACATTTATGTGATTACTGAATTAATCCTGAGGAAGAGATTAGATTACAGGGGTGTGGAGAGGGAGAAGGTATTTTTATACATGGAAATCGTGGTGGAAAGGATACTCCTGTTTTCAAATACGATCTTCAAAATTAGCACACACATTAAAATTACAACCATTAGCACACTCGTTCACAAACAGAACAGATGTCAAGGTCCTCCCAGTCCCTTCAGTCCCCCAGACAAACAAAATCTGCAGAATTTCACAGATGTTACACAAGTTCAGTATCCTCCCAACCCCCTCAGTCCCCCCAACAAACAAACAAAACAAAATGTGCAGCATTTCACTCACAGGTTACACAGAATTACAAGTTCTCCTTCCCTCCAAAAGCTGCTTTATTTGCACGAGGCAGCCGCAGTGGGCATGAGGTCTGAGCACACCACGGCAGCGAAGTGTGAACCTGGGATTTCAGTTGCTTTGCACCACTGCGAGCATAGCATGAGGGAGAATAAGAGCCCATAGTACACAGTGCCTGGGATGGAGCCTGTGCCCTCTTCTGCGGCCGGTTTCACAGTGGCACTCCAGTAGGAAATAACGTGCTAGAGGTAGCCATTGCTGCTGTTATTGTAGTAGAAGCAGTAAGAGTGATGTGATTTATTTTCGTTCCGTCTGAGTTTCAAGATTTAGAACTACACGGCTCTGATTAATAAAAGGTATCTATGGCTATTGTAGCCTTTACACAGGGGCTTATTTTCTGCTTTTATTTTAACAAAAAACCTCTGAAAGTGATACTCCTCTGGCAGCCCAGTTATGCTTGTGTGTACGTGTGCAAGTGTGCATGGAACAAAAGGGTGGAGACAAGCCCTGGGCTGTAGTTACTACTTGGAGTATATCTGTTTTGTACTTACTAACCTTCTGCTGCTTCCAAGAACAGCTCAGTAAATCATGCCTCCTCCACTGAAACTGCATATACACCACAGTATGTTTTCTGCAGGGATCCAGATGTGAGCAATTAGGCCACGCTATGCTATTATGCTGCTTCCCATATATGAGACATGGCTAAATAAGAAAAACCAGCTCCTACTTAAAAATGTGCTTCCCTGACAGGCAGTGGTTAGCCCTTTCTGGCAGCTCCAGTGAGCACTTTCCAAACTCATGGTCTAAGTACATGCCTGATGTCCTGATTGTGCGCTGGGAAAAGGTCCTGTCACCCCGGAGCCCTCACTTCCCTCTGGCTCCACCAAAGTGAAGAGCTCTGGCTCCAAGGCTGGCGGGCAGACACGTCATGCAGCATCCCCTTGTCCTTCTGCCCCCGCAGCCACCCTGTTTGGACAATCAGGAAAAAGGAGTGCTCCGACGCATAACGTACCCCAGAGGACAGAGACAGCTATTTGGACTGAACCCACAGAGAAGCGCATCCAGGATAGCTCTCAGTCCCTCTTGGATGTGAGGTTTGCCAGGCACCTTGGAGGAAGCCGTCATTTCCACTTGCTGTCAGTTCTGTGACGAAATCCCAGCAAAAAAAAAGCACAGCTAGGGAAAGCCGGTCTGCTGGGAGAAAGGTTTAGGCCTTCAGTAAAGTCTAAACAAATGGCAACAAGCCACTTGGGTTGAGTTTTGTTTCCTCAAGAGATACCAGACTGTTCTGAATCCAGTAAACAAAAATGGTCACTGGAGAAGGCAGACATATTTTTCTTTTCTCTTGAGAAACTGGATACTATTGTATGTTCTGTGGTGGAGAAAAAGTTTTGTGAAGCAACTGGAAGGTTCCCATCAGTGAGATGCTGAGAGAAAGGCTCTAAGAAAGCCATCCAATTGCTCTTTGAAAAGACACTGGCGATGGACAGGCATTACAGAGAGACATTGCAGACAGACTTTAAGACATTGAAAACAACACTCCAGCCCACATCCAAAACTGTAACACCGGATTAGCAACTAGTTGCTCACTATGATACCTAAAATGTTGTTCTAGTATTGAAGTATTTGACAAGTCCACTGGACTGGGCTGAGCTGTCCCTAGCAGATGGTTATGGTGTGCGTAATCAAGTCATCCTATCTTCCTGTCCCTGGATTTATTTTTGCAGCATGTAGACACATATTGAACGACAAAAGGGGAAAAGCTGGCTATGATAAAAGACAGTAAAGGGAGAGAGAGAGACAACTATTTAAAAGGAAGTTTAACACTCTCCAACTCTCTTCAAGCTGCGAAAAAAAACCCTTGGAAACCACTGAGAAGAGGGCAGCAGTCACAGGCTGAGTGGTGCAGCTCATGACTGCTGAGCATTTGGGGGATGGGGGGAGAATTGTAATCATTTAAATGGATGTAATGGCTTCAGCATTTTGGAAAAGCTATGTTTATTTACTAAAAAAAAACATATAAAAATGCCTATCCAGAAAAAAATAAAATGTTGGTCCTTTACTTCCCAAAGTGTTTACATCACTTCTGTACAGAGTCTGACACACGCTAACATTCTAAACATTTCTGGAGTTCAGACATCTTATACCATAACCATACTTTTTCACTAGATCTTCAAACAATTGGCTGCAGGAATGCATTTCACTGTCTGGCTCGTGAAGGTTTTGGGCACCCATGACAGCTAGAGAACCGAGGTTTGGCTCTGGCAGCTGGCTGACTTGCCACCTGTCAGAAAGCCCTTTCCTTGTGGTGCAGACTCCTGGTCCATCCAGCCGAGCAGCAATGTGGAGTGCAGTAGGGAGAACTCTCTGCATTTCAGTTCCCCCACAGGAATGTCTGGGGCTGCTCCTCGGGAAACATCCTGCTCTAACCCCGCAGGCGGCAGAGGAAGCAGGGAATGTGCTCCTGATGGCCAGCACGCCCTCAAGAAATGTTTGTCTGCAGGTCTAGGTGTATTCGTTTACCACTTTGATCGCTCTGTGGCAACAGCAGAGCCTTCTCAGTAATGGTAGGCTTCATTTACAGCACCCTTTCCCTCTCTAGACTCCCCTCAGCCTGTCTCAGCATGCCACCCTACCAGCCCACCGAGCAGCTCCGGCAACATTTTTTCTCCTTGAGCTCTTTCTGTGTTTTCTTCTTTTTATCTTATGTCTTCCCTTCCAGATAAAGATGAAACTATTATCCAGGGAAGGAATAAGAAAATGATATCTACTTCACTTCCTTTTCCTCAGAAAGCGCAGGTTACTGATGCTGGGCTTAGAAGGAAAAAAATGTAGGCAGCCTCTCACTTTGGCTACCATGAACAAACGGTGTTTGCATGTCTGTAGATAGCAGTAAGAGGGGACTTTTTGAACCTCCCCATGCTAAGATCACAGCCAAAGGCAGTAGGAGGGTATATTTTCTCTGAATATTTCAGTGGCCTTTGAATCAGACAGATGGACCACATGACCATGTCCACGGACATGGAGCACCTATAGCGTAGGACAGTGACATCTGTCCCTACCCATTCTGGTCTTTGAACTTCCCCAACATCTGTCAGGTGACCAGTAAAGAGATCTCCCCTTCCTAACTGCTGCACAGCACACCTGTCCAAAAGTCCTCTTCTTCAGCATCTACTTCCTGGGCTGGTTCTTTTGCCATTGGGTTTCCAATTTCAGTTAACTTCCCAGCAACCCAGAGTTTTACCTTGCGGTGGTCCCTGAGACAGGTTCACCAGTTGTTCATCACATTCACTCACTTCCAGGCAGCCAGTCCCTCACCACAACCAGATACTTTTTGAGACAGAGGAATATTTGAACCCAAACTTCAGGAGCAAACCCTGCCAGAAATTCTTCTTAAGATAAACGTGACCGCCCCTCAGCTTCTGCTAACAGCTGTTAAAAGAGAACAGAGATCCTCATGCAGGGTGAGAGGACAAGCTTGTGTTTCGACTCTTCTGGGAGTACGATGAAAATAGGGGGTTGATATGCTGTGGAGGATTTGTAAAACTAAATGTTTAATTACAGAATCTTTTTTTTTTTAATTTTTATTTCAGCTGCAAACTAATGAATAAAGTGGCAGTTTACAAGCTTTCCATAGCTGAATGTATGGAGCATTTCAAAGAAAGAGTATATAAAAAAGCATCATATTTATCTCATGAAGTTATAACGTGGGCAGTAATTTATCAGGAACCTTCCTCTGTCATTTCATGCACAATTCTTTCCAGTCCCTGCTACGTGGTATATTAATGAACCCTTTCTATTCAAAGCAGTGGTAAGACATGCTTAAAAACAGCGCACTTTTGTAGGACTTTGTGTGACCTTTCCATTCTGTAGGTCTTCCCAGAATAAGATGAATACAGTCTAGCTTGTTCGAATATGGCAAGTGGTCAACAATGTTTCTGTGGCATGTGGTGACTACAAAACCTACTATAAAATACATGGAAGGTTGTTGATATGAGAAGATACAGCGTTGGTAAAACTGGACAGCTGTAGCCCCGAAGAAGTCTTCTGCAAAGCCACAGCAGGGGAAAAAAACACACGTCAAATCCAGTCTAAAGCTTTCTGAGACTGGCTTGAGCCCCATCTGTAAGAGCAAGCGTATAGTTTAGACACAAATACTTTTGATTTTTGACCTGACTCCTGGACTGCCAACCTGGACACTGGGGGAGGATGCCAGGGATGCAGCGATGGGGAGGATCGCCACAGCTCCCTGACCAGCGCCCTGCAGAACCAGCATGGTGACCGCTGCCTGGTGCTCATGGTCCAACGGCCTCTGAGCTAAAGACTGGCCACTCCTGGCCACCAGCTCCCCAGCCACCTGAAAGAGACGCCGGGACAGGCTGCGAAACCTTGGCATTCCTTGTGACACCATAGTCGTGCGGACCTGGGTTTAAGCAAGTGTTCTCTCCTCTTTTGATCAACATCCATGTTCTCTCTTCCTCCTCTGCATTTCATTTCAAGATTTGTTTTTTTTTTAACCCTGAAACACAAAGAGTATAATCTAGGTTAAAACAAACAAACAAACAAACAAACAACAAAAAAAACCCAAACAAAAGACCCCCTCCCCACTCCATCTTCAGACACTTCCACAGCAGCAAACCTCAGTGTGGTTTTTCCGTTCAAAGCCACAAACTGGCCTGAATTAGCTAAATCTTGGGCTAGCGCACATGAAACCTTCTGCGTGCCCCTTTCGCGTGCCTGCGAACCGCCCTGCGGCTGGAGATATTCGGAACCGGTCCGCCTGTTTCGCCCCGGAGTCCCCCAGACGCGCGCAGGCACCGCGGGAGCCTTTGCGAGCCCCACACCGCCCCGCCGTGGCTGCAGCCGCCCTGCGCCCGGCCGGGCCAGCGGCACAGCGAGACTGGAGAGCACTGGTGTGCTTATGGAAAGGGGTGGGCTCCCCCTGCCATCCCACCCTCTCTCCCTAAATTCCAGTCCAAGCAGGAGATCAAACTAAACGGGCTGTGCCTCTCGCTCCACAACGGACTTTGCCTACTCCACCCTGCACCCATGCCTTAGTCCTGAGCAGGCAGGAGCACCGGCTGGTCACATAACTCTTTTACGACATTTTGTCCGCTTTCATTTTGTTCTCTGAAAAACAAGGGTTCGCTGATGTGTGTGACTGCTTTCTCTTCCAGGCAATATGGTACGGCAGACTCAGTGTGCACGTGTGCACACGTGTGCGGGGCAGAGGAAGAAGCAGCGACAGGGCAGGGCAGAAGTGCCTGTGGGACACCTTGGCATCTCCTCGCCCTCCTGGCAGGACCACGTTGCAAACTAGAGCACTTGCACAGTTGCTCTATTCCGCTTGTTGCAGCAGCCAGTAACACTCAGTGCACGGCCCCCTCCCAGCCTGACCATGACGGTCACACAATCCCTACCCAAAGGCTGCTAGAGGTGTAGACAGGCACCGTTTTCCCCACACATCCATGCCTACGATTCCACTCTCCCTTGGTCAATCCAAGCATGATTCACCAAGGGCCACCACCAGCCACGCAGTCCCTTCCCTCTGCCAGGGTGGCAGAAACACAGAGTGCTCAATCACGTGTTGGGGATTTCATTTCTCCATTGAAAAGTGAAACACTTTGGCATGAACAGCGTAAGCAGCTGTGGCCGGGCGGGCTCTGAGATCCTCACATATTCCAGCACATCCCTTTTTAATGTAAAGACAGGATTAATACCTGAGCAAACATGTAAGGCATTGGTCTCGCTCGCGTAAGTGGGAACATCCCTCGCTCCTCAGTGCCAAAGTGAGGATGTGTTTCCTGACTTCTCTGCTCTCTTGCAGCAGGCTTTTTATTATCACATTTGCTCTTTTCCAAGCCTCCTACCTTTTTTTTTCTCCCTCGAGAAGCTGATGGCTCCTTTATCAGAACCAGTCCGTGCAAGCCGCTGGACGACACAAACCAGACGGCCTGCATCCGCTGCAGACTGGGACAAAAGATGGAAGCGAAAGATAATAATGAAGCACAGCTGGCTGATAAGCGTGTTTAAATTTTGCAGAGATTAGCTGTGAGAACAGGAAGGAGTTCTTTCTCTCCCTTCTGTTTGTTTAGCTTTCTCTAATTGTTTATTTTTAGGATGAAAAACATGCCCGTTCAGACTCATCGAGCAAGCTAAAGCAAGGCACCAGGAGAGATCCGCCTCGTTAGAAACACGAAAGCCCCGTCGCAGCCAAAAGTAAACAGGACTTTCCATTTTCCAGAGCCACGTAAGCTGGCCGAGGCCCGCCCGGCTCCCGGCCCTCCTCGCTGGCCTCGGCCGGCAGCCGGGGCCGGCGCGGCGCCGCCAGCTCGGCCCGCGGGTCCGCCGGGCTCCCCTGGCTCCGCGACAGGCGCGGGGAGGCGGCGGCGGCACCGCGCAGGCGCCACCTCACTCCCGGACGGGGAACGGCAGCCGGCACGGCTCCTGCCTCCTTCGCACGGCGAAACGCTCCCCTTGTCTGCCCGGGCCGCTGCCGGTGCCGGTCGTTCGGCAGCGGGGATCTCCTGAACGCCGCCCGTGCGCGCCCGTTCCCGGTTTCCACAGGCGTGAGCACACGCTGTGGAAAAGCCGCGCGGTTTCGTTAGGGGAAGAAGTGAACAAAAGGCGTTCGGGGGCAGCGCTGCAGGCTGAGGGAGCGAGGCGGGATGGCGCGGCAGTTTTCCCGCTGCGCTGCAAAGCGGGGAGAGCCGGGCTGCCACCGGCCAGAGTCGCCGTGGCGGAACGGGGCTTTCCGTGCCCGTCGTCCCCCTCGTCCCTTGCGCTAAGGGCCAGGCCCCGAATCCGCCACGGCCTCCGGTCGCTTCCCGCACCTGCAAACCCGCAGCTACTCCTGCGGGTCCCCGCCGGTGTGGAAGGGAGGGGAGAAAAGATTTGTTCTCTTTTTCAGAATATAGTAAGAGACTATTACGCTGATATGTGGACGAAGAAAGTACAACTGATAGAAACAACGTGCTCCTTGTGTTTTAAACGATGTGGTTTGTTCACATGAGCCATCCTTTTGGATAGCTGCACAGACTGGTTTGCAAGACCCGCAGTGCAAACGTACAGAAACCAGCTGTACTCAGAAAGCTTGTTAGCTGCCTTGAAGCCTGGCAAGCCCCATCACTCAGCTGAACACCGACCTGCTGCTTCCCATCTTGTCCCCCCTGTTGCCACTGCAAGGACTTTTGTTTCATGTACATTTATGAAAAAATACCTTTTTTTTTTGCTAAAAAAAAAAAATAAATATCTCTAGCAGTTGAATGTCTTTGAACAGCCTGTGCTTGGCTCCAGAAGCCCCTTCAGCGCAATGATGTGAACTTTTGTTAATCTTAGCGGTGCTGCAGTCTCCAGAGGGCTGTGCGGATCCAGCTCTGCCGGCCACGTTGCAGGGCAGGAATGCACAGGGTGGCCAGGAGTAGTGCACAACTTCCTGGACACTGCAAGCACTGCAAAAATGTAGCCTGCTGTTTCTCTGCCTTAGATTGCAGGAGGAGGATGAGAATGATGATTTATTTCAGTATGCATAGCAGCTGTGAGTACCTGTTAAGTCTGAAGCCTCGTAGGTAATTATAATCAGCAGTAAAACACAGCATTTGCCCTGAAAAGCTTCCTATCTCAGTATACATATTACTCCAAAATTATTACAAAGCATTTTATTGCTATCTGGGTTCATTTATACAAATGACAAGTATTTTAAGAAGTACCTTAAGTACATGTCAACTATACATATTCAAAATGACACAAGGAATCACAGGTGCTTTGTAGATGTCTGTTTTCTGTAAGATCAGGTTTTTATGATAGCTCATGTAAGATGGAAATACGAATATACCATGTAAGTAATTTGAAGCCTTGCATACTCCCAGTATGTGTGTTCCTGTTTCTACATTTAGAAATGCAAACCAAGCTGGGTCAAATTCACACATTAGTGGTACTTTGTGTGCTTCACTGCAGTTGCTGTCTCAGAACCCAGATCATATCAATTCACTTGTATGAAGTGATCTTTTTCTTTTCTAGGAGGGAGGATGGAAGGAGCAGATTTGAGGTGCCAAAAGGTGAAAGATAGGCACTGGTGCAGGAAAACAAAGCTTCAACCAAGAAAAGTACCAGTGGGTCTGTGTGGCTGCTGTGAGACCTGGTTTACTACCTTTGTGCAATGTGTGCTTCCACATAGGAGAAGAGTAATAGGAGCATTCATACTTCACAGCCCAGTGTGTTGTAAATAAATAATTGGATTGGCAAAATAATGAGGTACAATAACTACTAATGGCTTTTTTTTTTTCTGCTGTTTTAAATAGGTCACATCTTTCCTCCCTGACTCTGAATCGAATTTTCCTCTGTGCCGAGCACCAAGCATGTGACTCTTTGTAGCTGTAAAAAAGAAAGCAGCAGCAGACCCTTGGGGTACAGAGATATTACAGCAGCCACGCAACACATTTCTGCATTCAGAAAAGCTTTAGTGTTGGGTCAGGCAACAGCTACTAAGCAGGGACATATGATTTTTTTTTCATGTTGTCAGCAGAAAATGTGGAATTGATAAGAAACACCTGTGGAAATGGAAAGCCATCTCAGAAACCAGGGTTTGTTTAGATGATGAAGAGATAAAATCTAAAGGCATGTGTCACAAGGCAAAATAATCTTGAATAGAATGTCTGCTTAAAAAAAAAAAAAAAAGGAAGAAGCAGCAAGAGTACGTTTCAGGTAGTTGGCTTTCTGTGCAAAGAAAGGTCCTAGAGGATCATAAGGCAACATTGGTGCAGTATGTAAAACTGCATGAGCTGCATGGATGTTGTTCATTCATTTTTCTTCATGGAAACATGTTTCTGTTTACATTTTATTTGCATCTTGTAAATATTTTCTTAGAACCCCAGCAGGACACTGGAAAGCATAAAAGCACACATTACCAGCTGAACATATGTAACCGAGGTTTTCTCTTTGCTTGCAGCTCAGCCTGTTCCATGTGCTCTGGTTTAAAGCCCTGTAATACACTTACCACATAGGAATTTTGTTTAGTTACATTTAACTTTTTTGAGGGAAGATTTGTCAGATCATTTGTTTTACTTAATGCATACATATTTTCATGCCTTTGTCCTGCTTGATGTGAAATAAGCATTTTTAAAGGAAGTCGATCTCAATATTTCTCTTCATAGTCTGGAATGGATGTGGTAGTTAAATGATAAATACTGGGAAATGTGCAGTGTGGTGTGGATTTAGTGGAAACATTGCCATGATTCTGCACCTCAGTGTTGTGGCATTAAATCAGTCAGAAGACAGAGGCAGACTGCCGGTGTGTGCGATGCCCAGAGGAGGAGGCAGTTCCAATAATAATTTTAGAGACTGTAAAGCGACTCTAAAATGGAAATCGCAGCAGCAGTTCTCGGAGGGCCCAGCTGAACAAGACACACAAGCGCATGCCCAGTTTTAAACACACAAGTAATCCTGAAATCAATGAGACCACCCACAGGCTTACAATCCCTTGAAGAATTGAGCCCTTAATTGCTCAGTAACTGCTGCAAAAAGACATCAAGTTTCCATTATATTACTTAATATTAAAAAGAGGTTTGCCAGCATAAAACACTGGAGGAGCCCAACCCAAACCAAGTGGATAAAGCAAGGAACCAAAATAGCCTTGCACAAGGGCTGCCTTTTGCTAAAATTTTCCTGTTTCAGCCCATGTTGAGTTGCTCCTCCTGTTGAGGTCCATGGTCAGCAGCACTCGTTTTAGGCAGGACCACCGAATTGCAATTGCTTCCACCTTTGAATGATGAGCACTTGACAAGTTCTGGAGGTTTGGGGATTAGTTTTTTTGGACACAAGAGTCTTGATCAACCCCTTGTTAGCAAAGAAGTTATATCTGTAGCAAATCTTTTTAAGTCCTACTTGGGATGCCAAGCTGCTTTGTCTGCAAGGGCCTTTCTGCAGCTTCTCAAACTGTGTTACCTGAGTAGCAAATGAACTTCAGTGAGCTGATCCTTTTGCAACGTAGGAGGCAGGGAAGTGTTAATATCTCTGCTTTACAGATGGACAACTGATCTGCAAGGGGTCAGAAACCTCAGCTACAGAAAATCCGGAAAGCTGAGCTGACTTTATTGGAGCTGCTCTGATTTATACCAGCTGAACATATGGCCCCAGAAGATTAAGTAGTCTGTGTGAGAAATCTGTGGCACATCTGGGGCACTCCAGGGCCTGAGTCACAAGATCATCCTTCCTGCTCGTAACGCTTGCAAACATGCCTCTGCTACGCAGGAGCCTCTGCTAACTTTTTCTCTAACCTCTTGGCAAAGCAATAATGAAATTGTTTGAATGACTGAGCCCAGGGAAATGTGGGGTTAGATTATGCTGTTGACAAAACCGCTTTCTCTGGTTACTTTATGCATGACGTTATTTTGTACAGGTAAGCCGAAGCAATATGAAATAGTGGATTAGTGTATTTACAGTCATATTCTAAACAGACGCAGCAGAATGAATTTGTAGTCCAACATGGGGAAAGTGTTTGTCAAATTCTTATAAAATGGGATCTGTGTTTCCTTTTTGCCTCAGTCCTGTGCCATGCTGTATATGGGTAGCTGAGGGCCAGTACACCACTGCAGAGGTGTTTCCCTACTTATGCTTTTTTTATCATCAGGGGTTTCATGTAAGCCCAGCACTGGCATATGCACATTTTCCTAGCTATTTTTTGCCCAGACAAGAATTTTTAGAAGTACAAAAGGTCTGAATAAAGTGACATATACACTTTAATAGGCTATTAAAGCACAGTCATTTTGCAACTGGGACAGCTGTTGTAGCCACAGAAACATTTATTTAACTATTGCTCTAGGAGAGAAAACAAAACAAAAAACCTTAAATCATAAACCCAATCTAAATCTTATTCAATCAGAATATTGAATAAAATTTTTAAAAATTTAAAAATTAAAAAAACGTATGTTGGAGTGAAGCCTGCACAGTTTGGGGGGGGGGAAGGGGAGGGGAAACAGTGAACTGTTCATATGCAGATTTTGGTTGATGTGTGGATTACTGTGATATTCCAGGCATGGCTTCTAAATGATACGATGTTAACTGATTACAACCTTCATGTTCCAATGATAATTTGAGATAATTACATGCCGAGAAAGGAATGACCAATCAGTCAGAAGGAACAGAAAAATATAATGAAAACTTATTTAGAACTTGGTTTACTATTGCATTGTATTTAATTAGCAAAAAGTTTCATATTGAGGGGTTTCATATTGATCAGTACTACAAACGACATGAAACAGTCATTGACAAATAAGTGACACTGCACAATGTTTGTAATTCCCAAGTGGGAAACTAGAATTGAGCTGGAGAAAACTGTATTTAAAAAAAAAAAGAAGAAAAAATGATCTTTGTGAACAAAGAAGAACAAACACATAGTCCACAACACTAGTTTGGAAAATGAATGGAAAATGTAATCGAACAATTTCAGAATTTAAGAAACATGACACTTCTTTGTCAGTTTTCATAAAAATATGACAGAAAACATGTAAGATTTTTAGAGGATTAATAACATCTTATACCATGAGCTGTTTTTATCCTAAACTCCAGAGTATTTATTTTAGCAGGATTTATTTCTAAAACATACTTTCAAACATTTATTGAACTACCTACTGAAAAGGGGTAAACATTATGTGACCCTCCAACAAGAGGGGGGGCAGGGGAGGGAAGAGAGAAAAGTTTGCTTAGCATCCATTTTCAGTCTGTTATTCAACAAGGAAGCAACATCTGTAAGCAGTTTCCCAAGCGCTCTGCCTAACCCAGCACCACCACCTGCTGTCTGGGAAGGAGGATTCCATTGCCCTCGTCTTGCACGTTAAATCTCCAGTACCACGTGTGCAAAGAGAAATTGCCCATTTCATACATCCAAAGAAGTGGAGAAGGACAAAGAAACAAACAATAACAAAGCAGAATTTCCCACCCCCCAGTAACATATGGAAGAGGCAGCTCCGCTTGTTTTAACCACAGGGTGATCCTTCGTCGAATACAAGATGAAGAAGCTGAGCTGGTCATGGCGCAGCACACTGCTTGTGCTCTCTTGGCTCGGGGTTCCCACGAAATCTTTATAGGCTTTGGCAGTGCAGATGACTTTCCTCTAGCATGCTACCTGTCTTCCCCCAAATCCTGCGGCTTGCTAGCAAAATAGATCGTGTTGGCTGTATTTCAGCTCTTTTGCCTATGGGGGCTGCTGAAATTTCCTTGCATGATGCTTTTGTGGGGAAGGTCAAATGAATACTGGCCTCTCAGGTTAATAAACATGGAACATGATAAGGTCCAAAGCTTTTCCTTCAGAAAACCTGGTCAGTAAGCCCCTCATCCCTTCTGTGGATGGGATGGAAAGGGCAATCTTTGCCATTTCCTTTTAATTAGTAATGGACCAAAAAGAAAGAAAATTGTAGCTGAGTAGGCCCTAAGAAAGCCAAGGAAAGACATTCAATATCCTTCCGCTGCCTGTAGGATCCATCCAAAGATGCAGCTAAAAGCTGTGTCGGCTGCACCTGAGAATCTGACCTGCCTCCAGACTGCAAGAGAGACTGAATTACAACCGATGGGAACAACTGCGGGGGAAACCATACTCTCCGTATGGGCTCTTAAATCACAGCCCAAAAGCTGCCTCTTTTTCCACCAGCTTTCCCTTTAGACAGGTAAATCTCCAGCTATCCATTTAGGTCTATCTGTGTATCTAATTCTTTCCAGGACCACTGCTCTGTCCTACATCTTGTGCAGACATGCACAGAGCATGTTTAAAAGGGCATGTCACTGATTAATGGCAAACGGTGCAACTCTTAACAGATAGTAAAACATCCCCCCCCTGCTGCTAATCAGTACTGTCAATGAGCTGTGATGTTAACCATGTGCATTTCTGTGTCACAAGTTTGGTGAAACTCCATGGTTTGGCTGCCGTGTCTGCAATTCTCAATCACCCCAAAGAGGAAAGAGTTTGGGGGTTGGGGGGGAGGCGTGTTCTTTTTTGTTGGGGCTTCTGTTGTTGCTTCCCCAAAAACATGAGAAGTCTTCCATGCTTTAAGGCTTTTATTTCTGCATTGTCTGTTTCCAGTCAGCTCCTAAGTCAAGGTGATTAAGTTTTGGTTTATTTGCCTGCCCAGCGCACACCTGGAAGTTGTAGAACTAAGCTCATTATCAGGTTGACGCAGGTTACAGTTTTCTTCTCTCCTAGTCTGCAATCCTAGTGCTGTTGCATGAAGCTCAGCACAGCCTGATTACCTCGGAGCATCCAGACCTTTGAAGAGTTCCAGTTGCAGTTTCTGCCCTCTCTAGTTTTCCTCTTTGCTTAAAATTTTACAAGAGCTGAAGACAATTTTAAAACTAGATGTGTTTGTGGAGTTTTTTGGTTTGTTGGTTGGTTGGGTTGTTTTTTTTTTCCCAAAATGGAAGAAATACATCTTCTGGACCAACAGAACTGCAGGTACCTCAGTTGGCAGCTGGACCAGTTAGGTGGCACTAGGGCTGGTGGAGCAGGCATACAGGAGCCCACCTGCCCTCCCACTGCAGAGGACAGCCCTACAACAGGACATCTCGATGAGGCTGAGAAGCAAATATTGGACACATGAGTTGGAGGTCTCTTCTCAGCTCTTTTCTGTACCTACCCCCACAGCAGGGATGGGTTCCGCACTGGGAACGTAGTTGGTAGCAACAGCCATTGGAGTGAACTAGCATATGAGGGAGAAAAAAAAAACACCTGACAGCTGAGATGCGGATGAAACAAGGATTGTTTCCCTCAAACACTGTTTCACAGACACCTGAGCCCATGTTCGCCTTCACTAACTCCAGGGAATTCTAGAAGGTGATCAGGTTTTAAGTGCTAACCTCTTTCTGTTGGCTGCTGAAAGAGCTACAGGCAATTATGTTTTACATTTAGGTGGCCAAGTTCAGTGCCCCTGCTCAAGTGCCCTGTTCAGTGCCCTGAGGCTGGAGGCCACATCACTACTGGCACCTCAAATGACTACAGGGTCAGAGCAAACACAAATATGTTGAAATTGTTGTGTGTCTAAAATGAATAATACCTAAAAATATATATAAATTTTTGTAAGCACTAAATGCAGAGGTCTGGAATGTTTCCTACTATAACCAGCAGTGGATTTCTGTAGTGGAAAAGCTGCAACATTATTTAGAAAATGTACAGTGATAAAAAAATATGATGAGTCTCTGCAATGACATACAACAGACTGAACTTATCAGTGACTTTCAATCTGAGTATGCTGGGAATTCCCCTTTTGACATGTTTCGGATTTTTTTTAAAAAACAGGACATCTTTTAACTGCAAATATGCAAACTGTCAATTGCATAACATGAACTGTAAACATGATGGAGTTCTTACTTCACTGAGCAATTAAAAGATCAAGGTACTTTCCCTTTAGTTACCTCAAGGAGAGTCTGAGTATAAAGATTTTTAAAAACACTATTGCCAAATACTTTAAAATAAATCTGGTGTTCTACTCTTCTGATTATGGTTAACTTTATTTATTTAAACTGTTTATTATTGCATCAGCAGAGGTCAAAAGCTAACATCTATCCATCCTTTCCATCTAGAGGAAATTCCACTCTGATGTCTCTATGTGTTCTCCCTCTCTTTTTCAATATATTGTTCATAAAAGTGAAATTCCTGATAGCCTTACAGACATCTAAGTGCAGCACATCAATTTTGTCAAGATTTATCTGATTATTCACTAACCATGCAAGAAGAAGATGGCTTTCAACATTATAACTTTCCAAGAAAGAGTCCCTTGACATAGACTAAATATGAATATTGAAGAGAAAAACAGATTGTAATGTAATAGGAAGTTGGTGATTAATTTTTGATAACTTGTTATGACTTAAATTTAAGGGAAAAAGACCTTGCCGGCCTTTAAATGTTCCATGCTATATGGAATGTTTTATTATTTCAGAGATCAATCTGAAACCAGGTTTTCTGGTTTCAGAAATGCCTCTTTCCTCACGAAAAACATTCTACTTTTGTCAAAATTGAGCTCTTTTGGAGATGAGGGCAAATTCTGAGGTATTCCAGTGAACAAATCCTCTGCCAAGTTCAGGTTTTCCAGTATAATCATGTTATCAAAAGCCGACTTCTTAATGCCCTTCTCAGTAATGAGATTGTGACTGAGATCAAGCTTTTTGAGCTCTGACAGCTCATTGAAGACATCAGTAGGAATTACTGATATTTTACTGGCTGCTAAATAAAATTCCTTAAGGGCAAGGAGTAGAATTGAGAGAACGAGTGCTCCTCAATTGAGTGAAGTTCATCTTCATCATGCGCGAAGATGTTAGGGAGTGAAACACCAGTTTGGGGAAGGGTCGGTGGATTAATTGGCTACTGCAGAAGGTCAGTGCCACCAGGCTCCTGCGCTGAGTCCAAGCCCTTTCTGCAACGCTGTGGGTGCTGCCACTGCCAAGCCCCAGCTCCGCGAGGGCAGCGGGCAGATATGCCAGGATGCTCCTAAAACTATTGTCACTCACGTGAAGACACATGAGCCTTTGCAAGCCCTCACAGAGTTCTTTTACAACTCCATCACCAAGCTGCTTGTTCTTCAGGACCAAGAAGTCTGGTGACAAATATTCCTTCAGGACACTCAGCTGAATGAAATCTATCCTGTTATTCATAAGCAGTAAATATCTAGCACTAAAAAAGATTTGTTCAGGAATATCTGATAGCCTTTTGCCTGAGAACTAAACCGCTGTGAAAATAAGATGAGAAAAGTGAAATCATCACTGTTGTCAGCAAAAGAAGTTTCAAAACTATTCGTGTGTAAATTCCTTTCTAGTATCCATTTAGCTGTAATAAATATATTGTCATTTACTTCTCTGTATCAGCAGTATGAACCTAAAATCATTGCTATTTACAGTTAGAGCACTAGTCATCTGTCCTCAATATCTTTTATAAACTAGGTTCTCTAGGGTTACATCATTTGTTTTTATTTTGAGCTGATTTCCTCCTTCTCTTTTTTCATATATTTTGTATATGATGTATGTTCTGACACCAGTATCCCTCTCTAATGCTCTCTTTGAGCATCTATCTTCTACATTTTTACAATTAATTTCAAGAAAGGGAAAATTACTAACTCATACTTTGGTGTGCACTGATGTACAATTTGTTCATTTGGTAATCCTATGCATGTGATGTATTAACCACAAAGGAATTTTGTATTACTGTGTCTCTAATTATTTATATCCTATGGTATGACCATAACTCACCTATGACTTTCCGCCATACATGATTAACATGTATAGCTACATACCTTATGATAATTATTTTTAAATATCTTATGCTCAAAATGCAACTAGTCGACTTTATCTGCAGAACTCAACTGCCAGAGCAAGCACGCTCTGGAGGGCAAGAGTCATCCTTAAAAAAAGACTGGTAATCTGATCATCTCATCTTCCACATCCCTATAACATGATTGCTTTTTACACTCTTCTGCCTTTCATGCCCTTTGCTAGCTTACTGCTTGTTTCTAAGCTCTTTTGCTTTGCCTTTGCTGTTTTAATAGTTCTTGGTCCACAAGTCTTTTTCTTTTCTATAATTTTTTTTTTAAAACTCTTCTCTTTTCTTCCTTTTGGTAGCAGGAATGTTAGTGATCCTTCTCCTGACTATTTTCTTCTGGACTAACAGTCTGACTCTGGCATGAGACAACACACACCCTTGCTTGATTTGTGACTTCTGCCAGCTGGAAGGTGCCTTTGCCTGTCCATGGAGATGCTGGGAGAGAAGGCTCGCTTGGCTGCGCCTGGTGGTAGTGCTCCAACCCAACAGACGGGCCTTGATCTCTGCAGGAGAGGACGCAGAGGCGCGTGAGGTGTAGCAAGAAACAGAAGATCACTCAGCAAGGCACAGGCTGTACCCTCGTGCTCTTTCTTCTGCAGCGACGGTCTCACCTGCGCATTTCAAGACCGAATTAGTGCTCTTATATTTCAAAAGCAAAACTCCGTTTTTAAACTTCTCATTGAACTTACAAACCAATTGGAATATCTTCACTGCAATTTTTCCTGTTTTCAGGATTTTTTCTGTTCCTCCTACATTTGTCTCTGTTAAGGAAAAGACATAAACACCTCTGGAAAAAAGACAGGAATACATAAAATCATAAACCGTACTGTCTATTAACATAAAAGCTTGTGGGTTAAATTTTTAAATGACATAAACTAAGAAAACATTGCTTGATGCCTCTGCTTCTCTTCTGATTTATACCAGCCCTGGGGACCTGGATCCTCTGTTAACAGAGAATGTCATTACTTCTTCCATTAAAAATGCTTGTGGATTTTGAAGCTATTAAATATGTTTGTTGTATTTCAACGTGGGTCAGAATAACATTGCTCTTTAAACTGGAAGTTGTATTTAACCTGCTTTTTAACATACTTTCAAGTTATTTCAGTATCTTTAGATATATGGCACGAGACTTCCTGTGTTGGGGATACAGGTTTCCAAGGGTGATGCAAAATTAGTAAAACCTTGCCAGATCAAAATAGTTTATCCACATCTGTTGGAACCGTGGTTTTTAAATACTGAATTTTTGCCTGTCTTCTCCAGGAAGGTAGAAAATAGTGAAATATTTATGACAGATTATTATTTCCATCAATACAATTATAATTAAGAAATTAATTTCTGAAATTGCAACATTCTTTCCCATCTCTTTGTCTGTCTATTCATCTACCCATCCATCATTCACCAACAGACAGTCCATCAGGCCGTCCTTGCAGTTAGCATTCTGAGTGTCTCACAACAGTTACTCTGTTTTAACTCCTTGTCCCCTTGTAATTTCTGAAAGTACTCTCATCCTAAGTATTCAGATAGAAAATCTAAGTTGAGAGGAAGAGAAGTGAAATAACCATAAATATTGTTGATATCTTCATCCTCACGAGGTCAAGGAAAGCTTCAATCTCTTGCTGAAATGGATATTCAAAAAAAAAAAGGAAAGAGTTAAAATATCAACATTTCAAAATAAAATGAAAATTATTCTTGCAGTGTTCCTTTAGTTTTACTCTGACTTATATCATAGAATCGTAGAATCATAGAATCATAGAATGGTTAGGGTTGGAAGGGACCTTAAAGATCATCTAGTTCCAAACCCCTTTCCATGGGCAGGGACACCCTCCACTATACCAGGTTGTCCAAAGCCTCATCCAACCTGGCCTTGAACACCTCCAGGGATGGGGCATCCACAACTTCTCTGGGCAACCTGTTCCAGTGCCTCACCACCCTCAATGTAAAGAATTTCTTTCTTATATCTAACCTAAATCTGCCCTCTTTCAGTTTAAATCCATTGCCCCTTGTCCTATCACTACATGCCCTTGTGAAAAGTCCCTCTCCAGCTTTCCTGTAGGCCCCCTTTAAGTACTGGAAGGCTGCAATAAGATCACCCCGGAGCCTTCTCTTCTCCAGGCTGAACAGCCCCAACCCTCTCTCTGCCTGTCTTCATAGCAGAGGTGTTCCAGCCCTCGGATCATCTTCGTGGCCCTGCTCTGGACTCACTCCAGTAGCTCCATGTCCTTCTTGTGTTGGGGACTCCAGAGCGGAACACAGTATTCCAAGTGGGGTCTCACGAGAGCTGAGTAGAGGGGCAGAATCACTGTGAATATCCTGTGAGTATACTGTCCCACAGGCTTTCATTTGAACACTGAAGTCAGAAGTTAGTATTTTAGTACTGTAAGAACTTAATATTTAGTTCTCTATCAAATTTGACTGAACTTGTCCAATGGGATTAGAAGATGTAGGGTTGGGAGACAGACAGACAGTATGATTAGGTGACCTTTGCTTTTGAAACAGGGTGAAAATAGGATGAAAGTAACTTTAAAATAGTGTGTCTTATTATTAGTTACGTAGTAGACCACAATTTTAGCAGAAGTTTTCATCCTTTAATGAATTACCTGAATTTTCCAAGGGAATACCTCATGAATAAGATTAATCTAAAAGTTAGGATGTCTAGAATACACCTGATATTTTGAATGTGTCTATCATTAATAATTAAAATCCTTCAAGTGCCTTATTTATCTTTTTTTTTTAAAAAATGTCTAAAATAGATTAAGACATGGGATTTCCAAACAAACACAACATGAACTGCAAAACTGTCATTTTTTCCATCATAATTTTGGTTTAGAAACTCTTTCCCCTAATTACAATGAAGGTATGGTTAGGCTTTCTCACACCCTGTAATATTAGTAAGTTTTGTTGCTTCCAAGGAAAGAAAGATTATTAAAAGAACAGACTAGAAAAAACCTTGAATTAACAGATATTAATATCCTTATCTATAGGTAAGAAGGAGTTTCATTTTGTTAGTCACTGTGAAAATCAGAAGGATTTTCACTGACTGTTTTCATTCTTTTAGTGTAAGATACGTGTTTCTGGTTGTACAGTAACCTAATGGTTGTGTCTTCTTGGATGGGAGATGACTTGAATAGCCTTGCTATGGTAGGCACGATCCAAGGTTATGCCTCGACGTTTGGCAAAGAGTAAACAAAAAAAAAGGAGTTATTTGGTAGACTTCTTTAGGTGCCATTTGTAGTGGTCAGTTGACAGACAGGAATAGAAGAGGAGAAGGGGAGGGCAGAGTTGTTGCACGCCCTAGCAGTGCCCTGTCTGCTCTTGGCAGGGGCAACAGCGCAAAGACTCATTCTCAGCTTGGGCATGTCCCTTCCCAGCCGACGCCCCTCTCTTTCAGGGGGTTCCCCGTGAGCGCTCTGTGCCCCCAACCCCCTTGAGCCGTATTTGCCCCTTGTCCTGAGGGTCGTGGGGGTTCTCGTGCTGACAGCTCTCTACAATCTTCAGAGGATTTCAGGAAGGTTGCAAGGTGCAGCGCTTTGCCAAGGTTTCCATTTAGATTCAACAGCTCTTAAATGTTTATTTTGAGGGGGTTGAGGATGATTTTGCAGAGAAAGCAGAGGCTGGAGAGTTGGAACCTGGTGCTGATACAACCCTGACAGGCTTTCTGTGAAACCATAATGTGAGTGTCTTGCTTCTCGCTCCTGGAGCAAGACCTCCAGAAACGCACACAGGCAGCACCTCAGGCCCACAGGCACCAGCGGGGCTGAGTACGGGAGATGGAGCCAGGAGGGTTCTGGCTAGACCCAAACCAGGAGTCAAAAGCATGGCACCTAATTCCCTTACCCTTAAACCAGAGATATAACCATAATGCTTGCCATTTGTACAGCTTAATTCTTTAGTACTTGCAAACTGTTCTGGGATCACTGACCAGAAGGTCTGTACTAGCACTTTGATTTCTGAGACATCTTTGCACAGATTGTCACTGAATTTAAAAAAGGAGAGAACAATGTTTTTATCAATTACACATCTCCATTAAAAAAAAAAAAAAAAAACAACGAACAAACACAACAAACATTTTACTGATTGACTGAAATAATTAGAAAGTCATTCTATCACTGCCTAAACACTTTGATTTTAGACAGGTAGGATGAAAATCCAGCAGTCATTTTCCTCTTGAATGCTTGAAATAAGAAGGATGGCCTCAGGGCTTTACATGACAATTATTCCACTGTGTATTATTTTTATAATCATTTCCACTCCAGCTATGTGCTGACATTTACATATTATGTTATAGGTTTCAGCATGTTCCCAGCTCTGACTCTGTTTTGCACTGTAGGCTAAATTCTTCTGTTATTACTGGTGTTATTTTTCTAATGTGTCTGCCTGAACTGTCCACATGGAAGACACTCTGGTCTGATTATATGCTTTGTTGGGATTAAAACTGGCTCAATTAATAATGGTCAGTGATCAGAAGCACCTCTCAGTTAGGTTACGTAGTTTAACATGACAGCATAATTATTCCGCCTTCTTTAAGTCACCTGTCCCTAGAAGACATAGTTCATGATATAAAAAAGACTGGAGGAAAGAATTACCTATTTTGATAATGGTATCATTAAGTAAGCATACTTAAATCCTATGGAAGGCTTCTCTATTATCTCACACTCCAGCACAACATTAATGTCCACAGAAGTCCCAGATGTGAAAAATAAAGTGGAAATTGGATGGTCACCCTTTAGCTTATTAAAGACAGAATATTACCCTGTGGCTAGAATAGGATAAACCTGTGTGATGGTATGGTGGCATTTTCACACAGTGCCTTGTGAAATAACATTGACCCATCAGCATGGGCTGCTCACGCAGTAGTACCTATTCTTTGTTCTTCCTCAGAGGGTTTTCTGCCAACATACACATGCTGATGCCACCGTGTCTGCAGAAGTATGTGTCAAGCTGGAATAGGACCAAATTTGGAAGCCTCTACAAGACCTTCTTGTAAATGAATGAAAACACTGGTGCATTGTCAGAGTACGTTAGAAGTCTATCTTCCTCTCCAGTAGTGCTGGAAGAGCTTAAAGTTAAGTATTATTTATCATAAAACTCTTCCCTTCAAGTCTTGAAATTTTTTCTTGCAAGCTGTCTTACTCTGAAATGAATACAATTTTAGCCTCTGTTGAAGATCTGTTGAGTCACATAAAAAATAGGCAATATTACTGGGTTCTGGGGGGAGGTGGAAGCAGGGTTGGGTTTGCTGTGGGCAGTAAGACTAACACAGAAATGCTACGTCCAGCTCTGGTATTCACAATTCACAATTTGAAAGGCAGAGAAGTCCAAAAAAGTTCATGAGAATGACTGAAAGACTTGAGCATGTATTTTCTAGGAACGGACTCAAAAGGATCAGTCTGGTAAGAAATACTTAGGTGACATGATCACAAATGAGTCATAGACACAGAGTGAGAAAAGGTGATAAAAAAACCCCAACATTTTCCCACTTAGCAAAAGAGGTCAGACAAGATTAAATGGCTGAAAGTTGCAACCAAGACAGCTTTCAGGAAAAATGCAATACCCGTTGATCTCAGAAGGTAATTAATTATTGCAACACCTCATCAACTGTTGCAGCTTATTCTATAGTAACAGTCTCATTGTGGTTGGATGTTTTCCTAAAACACATACTATGTTTCACACAGGATTTAATATGCAAGTCCCATTGCCCAAGCAATAGACTAATTCAGAGAAGATGTTAATAATGTTTCTGTCCTTAGAAACCTGATCATATGATCCTTGCCCTGTGAAGGAATTCCTTGAGAGCCATTACTCATTGGTACAGAGGACAGTTGTGCCCTATAATCCCACCTGTGACGTGCTCTTTTTCTCTGAGACATTTGAATATCACCATGTCCACTTTCAGTAGTTTTTAGATAGAGTTTTTCTATTTTTATGAACAATGGCATTTTCACTAACTCTTAATTTATTTAGTAACTATGCTTAAAGGTATGTGTTTTTTGATACTTACAGTGATATTCAGCTTCAGACAGAGATATTTCAATTTAGGTCTGGATGTGTAAACATCTGCATGTGAGCTGGAATTAATCTTGAACTGCTTTCAATCCCTAATGTCTGTTTTCAGGCAAGCAGGACTCTGCTTCAGGTTCCAAGCTTTCCCCATGCATATTCTACAAAGATGAGTGAAAAGTGCTTTGCCATTCAAAATGGCACAGACTGGCAACGCCAATACAGAGATCAGCCAAGTGGTTGATGGCCCTAGGATCAAGTTTTGCCTGTTTGGTGTCTTCACTAAGGTTGATCACACATTTGGATTAAGCAATAGCACTTTCCTGCAGATTGGATTAAGGCAGCAGCACTTGAAAAGCTGCTGCCTTAAAAGTGGAGGCAGAGTTGCACAGAGGGTCTTGAGTCACAGCTCCTTTGCCAGTACAAAGTGGGAGTGGGTTTGATACATGTGGGAGGTGGTGTGTCACCTGAGGCACAATCCGAACAAATATTGCCAAAGCAATATATTTTACTTTTTATTTATTTGCAAATGCACCCTCTTGTTGCATCTCTTCAGGCTCATGACCATGTTCTTTAATAAAGGTTTCCTTTATTACTTATTAGTCTGCCTTTATACTGGTAGAGGAGATGTGCCCAAGAGAGCCCATGATCATAAGGCCAATAGTCACAGAAATGCCCAGCACCATACTGTGTAAGTGTTCTTGTCTTTCAAAACAGGTAAGACACCCTTCCACATCCAGACGGTCTGCAGGAATGACTCCTGGCCCTTGCCATCACCAGGGCTGGGAATCATCTGAGACAGTGTGAGGTGTGAGTTGGCCTTGGCCAAAATTGTGCCAGGAACTGCTCTAACTATTTATGAACATAGTCCATAATCTAATTTCAGATGAGAATTAAGAAAATAGATTAAAGTGATTAGGTTAAAGATGCAAAAAATTGTCTAGGAAAGGTGAGGATGTTGGGATAATTAATTCTTTGAGAGTTTTTGCTCATCTTAACAGGGGCTCTTCTATAGGCTGCAAATGGAGGAAGAAGGCCAAGAAGGAGGGCATGGACCAACGACCGTCAACCACTACCAGTTCATCTTGACAAAGGCTCTGCATCAGGGAGCTTTAGCAGAATGTCTCCTATAAAGCATATGAGAAACTTCAGTGCAATTCACATGGCCTGAACTATATTGAAAAGGGACTCTCAGAAAAATTATTTCTGACCCAGCACTCCCTTTGTCTGACGCATTGTGTTTCCAGGGAGGCACATGGGGTGGTAAACACAGGTTTTCTACTGATTTTCCCTGATACTTAATTTTTGTCTCAGGTCAAAATTCATCAGAGATTAGTCAATATGTGTATCTTGGTGTTATCACTCCCAGGGCATTCCTTCTACAAGCTTCCTTCTACATTTGCCCTTCACAAATTTGTTTATTTGGTTAAAGTGCTAAGGTAGATCATCTACTCAAATTTTTAGTCAAACATTTGAGGCTTGCTGGTTGGATGAAAAGCTGGAAAAATACCCTGAGTTAAAACTTCTTACTTGATGAGTTTTCCTTGTGTCAGCCACCCGTTGCCTCCAAAATTGGAATCATTTGCCTTGAATATTTAAAGTGTGTCTATATTAAATGCATAGCACATGAGCAGACCCAGAAGGGAGAAGCAGTACCTACTGTACCTTGGCAGTTGCTTGTGATACCTGACACACATTCAGCTGTTAGCAGTGGTGGTACCTGAGTCTCTACTTCAAGTCACCAAAGAAGTGTGCAAAGCCAGGAATGGTTACAAATGATGCTGCCTCATCTCGCCACCAAAGCACTCAAAGCATATCTGTTCCCTAAGCTTATAGCATTTCCCATTCCCATCTCACGATTTCCTGTTGTCTTACCATCTGGCAACACAGCTGAGGTACAGAGTTTCATGGTGCTGCTTCTCCAGTGAAAGAGAGTCAAAGATGGGTCCAGGAGTCGCAGAAAGTCTACTCCAAAGCATGGGAGTATTGAGTAAAACTAATTTTACAGCCCTTTTATTGGCTAGGGAAATTTTCTCCATGTTCTCAAACTTGATCCAAGTACAGTAATAGAGGCACAGTGAAAAGCAAAGCTTTCTCTTCAAAAATGGTTGCAGAGTTTCCACCTTGCCTGCCAGTGAGATAGTACTGCACTGTAACTGGGGAGTGCTGTAAGATTTTCTGAGCTGTGAAAAAATTTTGAATTTCCAAAAAGGACATGCCTTTCCTA
The DNA here is from genome assembly GCF_009769465.1 of Tauraco erythrolophus. Lineage (NCBI taxonomy): Eukaryota > Metazoa > Chordata > Aves > Musophagiformes > Musophagidae > Tauraco > Tauraco erythrolophus. The sequence goes on from NC_141468.1 coordinate 52,108,212, forward strand.
TTACTTGGGCAAACTTTCAAGCACAGCTAGATACCTTCTTCAGGTTATATTCCAGTTTGAAGAGACATAAAGATCCCCCAGTCTTTTTTCCCCAAGCTAAGGGGCAATACTCTTCCCACACGTCTTTCTACAATCACAGTAAATTCCACTTTCACCATTGTCTTTTATAGAATCATAGAATCATAGAATGGTTAGGGTTGGAAGGGACCTTAAAGATCATCTAGTTCCAAACCCCCTGCCATGGGCAGGGAAATCCTCCACTACACCAGGTTGCCCAAAGCCTCATCCAACCTGGCCTTGAACACTTCCAGGGATGGGGCATCCACAACTTCTCTGGGCAACCTGTTCCAGTGCCTCACCACCCTCAATGTAAAAAATTTCTTCCTTATATCTAATCTAAATCTGTCCTCTTTCAGTTAAAAGCCATTGCCCCTTGTCCTATCACTACATGCCCTTGTAAAAAGTCCCTCTCCAGCTTTCCTGTAGGCCCCCTTTAAGTACTGGAAGGCTGCAATAAGATCACCCTGGAACCTTCTCTTCTGTAGGCTGAACAGCCCCAACTCTCTCAGCCTGTCTTCATAGCAGAGGTGCTCCAGCCCTCTGATCATCTTCGTGGCCCTGCTCTGGACTCGCTCCAGCAGCTCCATGTCCTTTTTGTGTTGGGGACTCCAGAGCTGAACACAGTATTCTAGGTGGGGGTCTCACAAGAGCAGAGTAGAGGGGCAGAATCACTTCCCTCAACCTGCTGGCCACACTTCTTTTGATACAGCCCAGGATACGATTTGCTTTCTGGGCACATTGCCGGCTCATGTTGAGCTTCTCATCCACCAGCACTCCCAAGTCCTTTTCCTCAGGGCTGCTCTCAATCCATTCTCCGCCCAGCCTCTACTTGTGCTTGGGATTGCCCCGACCCACGTGCAGAACCTTGCGCTTGGCCTTGTTGAACTTCCTGAGGTTCTCACAGGCCCACCTCTCCAGCCTGTCAAGGTCCCTCTGGATGGCATCCCTTCCCTCCAGTGTGTCCACAACACCACACAACTTGGTGTCATCTGCAAACTTGCTGAGGGTGCACTCGATCCCACTGTCCATGTCTCCAACAAAGATGTTAAATATCACTGGCCCCAGTACTGACCCCTGAGGAATACCACTTGTCACCGGCCTCCATGTGGACATTGAACCGTTGACCACAACTCTTTGAGTGCGACCATCCAGCCAATTCCTTATCCACCGAGTGGTCCATCCATCAAAACCATGTCTTTCTGGTTTAGAGACAAGCATGTTGTGTGGGACAGTATCAAATACTTTGGATAAGTCCAGGTAGACAATGTCAGTTGCTCTTCCCCTATCCATCAATGCTGTAACCTCAGCATAGAAGGCCACCAAATTAGTCAGGCAGGATTTGCCCTTAGTGAAGCCATGTTGGCTGTCACCAATCACCTCCTTATTTTCTATGTGCCTTAGCATAGTTGCCAGGTGGATCTGCTCCATGATCTTGCCAGGCACAGAGGTGAGACTGACTGGCCTGTAGTTCCCTGGGTCTTCTTTTTTCCCCTTTTTAAAGATGGGGGCTATGTTTCCCCTCTTCCAGTCATTGGGAACTTCACCAGACTGCCACGACTTCTGAAATATGATGGATAGTGGCTTAGCAACTTCATCTGCCAGTTCCCTCAGGACCCGCGGATGCACCTCATCTGGTCCCATGGACTTGTCCACCTTCAGGTTCTTTAGATGGTCTCAGACCTGATCTTCTCATACAGTGAGCGGTTCTTCATTCTCCCAGTCCCTGCCTTTGCCTTCTGTGACTTGGGCTGTGCCGCTCGACCTCTTGCCAGTGAAGACTGAGGCAAAGAAGTCATTGAGAACCTCAGCCTTCTCCATATCCCGGGTAGCCAGATCCCCCGTTTCCTTCCGGAGAGGGCCTACATTTTCCCTAGATCTCTTTTTATCACTGACATATCTATAGAAGTTTTTCTTGTTGCCCTTGATGTCCCTGGCCAGATTTAACTCTATCAGGGCTTTAGCTTTCCTAACCTGATCTCTGGTTGCTCGGACAATCTTTCTGTATTCTTCCCAGGCTACCTGTCCTTGCTTCCCCCCGCCTATAGACCTTCTTTTTGTGCCCGAGTTGGTCCAGGAGCTCCTTGTTCATCCATGCAGGCCTCCTGGTGTTCCTACCTGACTTTCTCTTTGTTGGGATGCACTGCTCCTGAGCTTATCCTTCCAAGCTGTTTCCCCAAGGAATGGAATGCTAACAAACCCCATGGCTTCCATCCCCTTCCCCATATTGGTACATGGCTGTCTTCCTGATGCACTGCTTTTGGATTGCCCACTGCCAGCTGACGTTCATCTTATTTGAACCTCTGTCCTCCCCTTACAAATCCTCCCTCCTTTTACTTTTCTTCACTGCTGTTGGCAACTGCACCCTTTCCTCCCTCTCAGACTCTCACATTTCCTGTAATCTTTGATCCTGCCTCCCCAGCCTCTACCCTAACTACAAGTTCTGGCAAAATATTGCTCAGATGCTGTTGGGGTTTTGGTTTGCTGTGTTGTGTACAAAAACGTGACTCTTCACTGAAGTCTTCAGATAATAAATTGCTTATGTTTTGACAACTCTGGCTCCACATGTTGTAACTTTGTCCAGTCTAATTTTGACTATACTGATGCCAATACCCTCCAAACAGCTCCAGAGTTCAAACTTCAATCTCAGCCTGTCAAACAGAGCAAATTACCGTCCCCATTGACTTTGTGGTCAATTCAGTCTTTCATGTTACTCCATGCAATAAGTTTAAATTTCTTAAACTTGAAGGTCAGCATATAGCAGACCAGCTGCAGAGTTCATAACCGAATCCTTCAGTTCTCATGCTAGCTTCAAAGCTTCTCTTAGTTTCTTATCCCAGAACACTTTTTCACCTTATTTTCCAGGATGTGCTAAAGGCTCACAGCAAAATCATGTATTACCATTTAGTTGCAATGCACAGACTTTTCCCTGACTTGTAGAAGGGACCTCTCTGACAGATGCAAACCTTCTGCTTTTGCACATCGTGAACAGTCTCAGATTGCACAGAAAGGATTTAAGGGCAAGACTGGGATAGAAATCCAAGTCTGCCAGCCTAGAGGCTCCAAAACCCTAGAGGTGTCTTCTAGCTGAAGTCATCAGCACTCAGATCCACCTCCCCCACTGATCGATCCTCAGAGAATAAATTTTAGGCCTCTGCTTGCTCACTTTCCACTCAGCACTGACTACATCATCCCTGTGGGTCACTCAGGAAAACGAAAATAAATGTAGTCCATAGCAACCCCTCTTGTATTATTCTGTGTCTGCTTTCTGCATCGTAAATGGTGTGTTACATGGCTTTCTTGCCACAGCTGTGTTTTCCAGCTTCAAGTGCTTTATCAGTGTATGTATTCTCCCCCATTTGACCAAAGTTTGCATCCAACTGATAAATCTCATAAAAGATTTTCTGGGATTTAGCACCTCCTCGAGAGCCAATCAAGGAGAAATCTACTGCTGACAGAAAGACAGAGATACCAAGTACAACTATACGGGTCGTTTGAGCAGAAGACCACCTGTATTCCACTTTTGGTTACTCACTTTCCCCTGTTTTAGAGCCAGAGTTGTGTAATCACCCACATCTGTGCGAATCCAGCACGGGAAGAGCCCCTGGTAGCCTGTGACAGCTCACTCTCCCCTCCTTGTGGTTTTGGCTGGAATGGAGTCTGATGATGGACAGAGTCAGTTTCAGATAGAAGAGATTTATCAGACAGCCTTGCATGGAAAGTATATGCTGCCCACGGGCTTTCAATCAGCCAGCTGGACACGTCTGATTTTGTTTTCAGTTCCAAATCTAAAATAGTTTTAGAGGTCACACCAGTGTCTACTGTTCTTTTTTTCACAGCTGTGAAGAAGTCATTGACATGGTGGAGGGAAAATAACCTTAAGGATGACTCAATGCTAATATGAAAAACTATGAAAATGTATCTAAAAACTCAATATTAATTTATTTTAATTGTTTCCTTTCTGCAACACATGCACACATATGCAACGGGATGTGATGGGGATTGGGGGCGAGGGTGAGGATGGTAACATGAATGAGTGAGTCTATCAGTGGGTACCTGTAGAAAGTCTGCGTTTTTCCCATATGGAAAGAAAAGTCTTTGAGAATTAGGTTCACAGTATGGGCAGGTGACTGGTGGCAGAAATGGTGCAGAAGTATATTCTCGTAGCTGTCTCTGCTGGTATGTGTGAAGGAAGATCAGTTTATTTCCTGGGAACCTCAAAACAGTATTTCTTTCTTTTGTAGAAAAGGCTGTAGCCTGGAGGTCCAGCAATATTTCTGGGATGTTCATGGAGGGAAGGATTTTCCCTAGGACCTGTGCAGTACTGTGGCAGGTGACTCATAAACCACAAGTCTTCAAACAGCAACTGAAACCATTGGTCTATTAAACTGAAAAAAGTGAGTGCTTTTGTGACTCCATGTGTGAGACACAGAGATTGACACAAGCTCTCACAATCACTCTGTCAAAACGATTCAAGTGACCCATCTTCACTCTTGAAGACCCTAATATTTTATCCCCATTCAATTCATCATCTTCACTTCACAGGATGTGATGTCCTTCCATTGCAGTCGGTCTCCATCGCCCAGCTGCAAACTTTCAAGCCAGCATTTTCTGTTTTCTCCTATCTGATCCTCATCCTTGGGAAGAGCTTCCAGTAATCATACATAAATCCACATCACTTCCCTTCCCTTCCTCCTAAAAGCCTACTACCTCTACTCCAAAGCCAGTTGAAGCATTAGGATTGCTTAGCTTGCTGTGTGCGGAGGCCATTACATATCACATTAACCGGTAAAGTCTCCTTGTTTCTCTCCTATAGATCTGTTTATATTTTTTCTTTGACTAGAAATGCATCTTTGCTTGGTGTATACTGTGCCTAACATCGCAGAGTCCTGGTCCAGGTCCAAGCTTTCACGGAACATAGAAATGCAAATAACTATAAAGGAATGTGTAAGCACGCACATGTGAGAGTGGGGAGCACATTCCTCCACCTTTCTTGAGTGTAGAGCAGTAAAATATACCAATAGGGCAAAAGACAGCAGTTTAAATTTAGTTTGGTTTTGGTTTGTCTGTCAGATAAAAAACCTGTCTGGAGTTCAAATTTGTTCCATTTGCCCAGTGTCTGTCAATGTCTTGCCAACAACAGAATAGAGGATGAAAGATTTTTTTTTCCTCTTTCAGGTGTAACAAAATTGCTCTCCAACAAGTAAGAACCCAGAAATTTAACTCGGTTTCTCCCCAGGAAGGCTGCTCATTAACCTTCCTGACGGAAGAAAGCAGTCTGTTAAATGTTGCTCAGCAGCATGCCAGAGCTTCAAACAGATAGCACTTTCTTTCTCAGAGGGCCTTATTCTTAAAGTACGCACTCGTAAAAAAAAAAAAATGAGGATTTAACATAGTGAACTCCTGTGGTTTAAGAGTTAGTTGCAGCTAAAAATGTAAATAAACTCTATCTACTAGGTTTTGCTATCAGTTAGATCAGTACACTCACCATTGAGAACATGTGTTTAAAGCTTCTTTATTTATCAGCCAAACAATGACCAGATATACCTTCTGTGCTGATGCTAGAAAGCAATAATCTTACAATGGGCTTTTTTTCCATTTATCAAGTTCAAAGGAGAAAAAAACCCAACACAACTCACATCATGAACACAAAACACAAACTCCAGGTTGACTAATGAATGAGTGCACAGAAACTCATCTGTTAACATTATCAGCTTACAAAATCAACTGTTTTAATGCATGTGAAAACATGTAGGAGGGATCATACACCAGTGGAGCTATTTAAATGAGAAAAACTTGTGCTTCAAGCAGAGAAGTTTTTGAACTGACAAAAGAAAAAGATTATATCGGCCATAGTATAACTTATTCTGTTATCAGACCTCAGCTCAGCTGACACGTTAAATCGTCTCTCTTGTACCTATTAGACATGAAACAAAACCAGATCCAAGCCTTAGTCCAAACTTAGGGAAACTTAGTTTGAGATACAGACTTTGCAATTTCACTGTTTCTAATTATTTGGTTTTCAGATTTTAGCTTTAGTTTTTATTAACTGTAACAAGTAGTTCTGATTTCACCAAAGTCCCTGTCCAAGTCTACTAAGCCTGTCCTTGAGTAGTGATTAAGGACTGCTAAGCTAACTCACTCTGTCTTCTCTTTCAGCCTTCTGCTTGATCTCATGTACTCTCATTGAATTTTTTCTTCATTTACTTTATTCTCATCTACTTTTTTTACTACAGGAAAAGCTTTATGGATATCTTACAGAGCTATATTTACCTGTTTAGTGTAACCTTTGTACTGACATCCTGAAGCTTCCCTCTATGCACTGAATTCAGGTGTGAATAATTATGATTGATCTGAGGACCATCCTAACTCTGCCCTCCCTTTCTCCTCTTTTTTTCCTGTCTGTTAACTGACCAGTGTAAATGGCACCTAAAGAAGTTGATCAAATAATTCCTTTTTTTTGTTGCTTACTCTTTGCCAAACATCAAGGCATAGCCTTGGATCATGCCTACCCTGGCAAGGCTGTTTAAGTCACTTCCCATCCAAGAAGAGAAGATTTTGAAGCAGGCCTGCCTGAATTTTCTTAATGGATAAACACACAAAGTGTCTGTAAAGTACTCACACAGTCACAGGTTTGCCAAACACCGTTCTTTCTTTGGCCGTATCTGTTCTGAAACCTGAACAAAGTACCACAGGTATCCAAATGTGTGACTGCAACTGGAATTGCACCTCCCTGAGACTGAAATGGCTGAAACAGCTTTGACAACTGGAACCGTCATATATTATCCACCAATGGGGTTGTGGTCAGCAAATCATCTGACTTTCAGCAACACCATCCTATATTTCAGCCAAGGTCAAACAGAAAAATTTATGGGATCTATAGAGATATTGAGCAAACTTCCATCTTACTAAGAAATACCATGAGATATTATGGTGAAGCTAGAAGAAAAGTTATTTCAATTATTCCTTTCCTTTAGATCAGACCTTTTATTCTCTTTTTCAACAACATTTTATAAGAACTATAGTTAGATTTGTAAAGGCATACATAGTTGTTATTCTCTTTGAAGTTTGGGCAAAAATGTTGAGCATCTTTCCATTACTGTCTTTAACCTTATATTGTCTTTCCTAAACAAGACTTCATTAAATGAGGCTTTGAGCAACCTGGTGTAGTGGAGGGTGTCCCTGCCCATGGCAGGGGGATTGGAACTAGTTGATCTTTGAGGTCCCTTCCAACCCTAACCATTCTATGATTCTATAAATACTGAATGCTGTAGAACCTGTCTTGTTTTTCCCCTTTGAAAGAATAAATAGTGTGTTAGTGCCAAACAAAAGCTGATGAAAGTTCAGTCTCCAGAAGACATTCTAAAAGCTATGTCATAGGCAAGCTCAGTTTGCCAAATCCACCAGCTGCACATAATGAAGTACTGCTGTATCATCTTTCTTGAACCTGTGTCTTTCAAGGTGGGAAGGATTTATTGATCCTTTCTTACTATTTCAGTTTGTTTGTCTATTTAACAACCAGTTGATGAGAGCACATGTGCTATTTTTCATTAATACCAGAGGCACAAGATTTCTCTGTACCAGGGAAGCATCACACACCTTTCTTCAGTGGTATTCTGCCAAATCACTCCTTCACATTCTACCCATTTTGGAGACTGGTAAGTTCAGGAACCTCAGAGACACACTGGGCTACACATCACAGCCAATTCTTTGAATGTGATCAATACCACCCCTTACTGTGCAGGCCATATCCAATGTCAGTGTCTGTGATCCAAATTTTAGTAGGTTATTTTTAATGAACCACATAAACGTAAGTTAAAGAACATGAAACTCCTGCCAACGTTAGAAGAGCCAAGAGGTTATCTGTTTCCCTGGACTATTTTCATAGTCTTTGCCAGTATGTCAGATTGGGGTATATTTCTTCTAAATCTCTTGAGAAATTGGTTATTTCTGATCCAGTTAAATTTTAAATGAAATATTCCTGTATATCTTGATACTAATTGTTCAGCCTGTTCAGGTGGGGAATCTGATTGGCTGAACATAACCTGAATCTTTAGGACAGAAACATAAGAAAATAAGCCAAATAAATGTAAGAAAGAAGAGTGATCCTGATTTTTATTCATCTGGCAAATACATTTGCATGGTATTTTTCTTATATTTCTTCTATATGCTTCTGTTCAATGAATTCTAATCTGAGGCAACAACAGCTTCAGATTCTGCCAAGATAATTACTGTGAAAACATTAATGCAAGTACAGTCATCTTTTAACAATACCTGTGTAAAACTGCTTGGAGTAGCACATATTGTCCTACTGCATAATGGTAAAGCCATCAAGCAAGCAAGTCGTTCCACTGTGTCTTGGCTCATGTAGCAGGTTGTAAAGAAGAGAGGAGGAGCTGGTGCTGGTGTCTCCTTGGATGGAGATTCCACTGGTTTCCTTGCCAATGCCTTGATCCTGTCAGTTAAACTACACCACAGGTTCATGAAATGATAACCAACGTCTGGAACCATTTCAGCATGACTAGATCCATCACTAGACCCCTGGAAATATGAAGATGTCATTAAAATACATAAATATATATCAATGGAAAATCATCTATAATATCCATCCAACTCAGATGAATATTTGAAATCTTCTTTATATTAGTGGTACATAATGAATTGAACATACCCAATACAAGCAGATGGAAAATAAATGAACAATGTGTACATATTTTTTAAGTGGTCTTGAAATCTCTCCAACATAAAAAGGAACTTCCCAGGAATGAACTCTTACTTTTTCTCATTTGTGAATAGAGTACATAGGCAATAAATCACACACAAATTTTCAGCTTATGATGGTCAGAATTTTAAACAATTCTGACTTCAGTTGTTTTTTTTTCATTTGTTTCTCTTAGTTTAGGAGCAACATTTCAGTGATTATTAATTTGGGCTTAATTCCTAACATGTTCTATAGATTGACTTCCAAGAATGGCTTTAGTGCAAAGGTATGACTCCTGTGTGAGACAGGTGCTTGTAAAACTCTTGAGCAAGAAAATCAAGGACAGTGTTACTGATACAGTAGGAAATTCCATTTTGAATGGTTGTCTTTCTCTTAATGCTTTCCAGTAATAAGTCATTTTACAGAAAATTATTATCTATGTATGTTTAAAAAAATCTTGAAAAGACTAATTATTTTAGCTGTCATAAACATTGTGTCTGTCACATCTCAAAAGGTGATTCTCATCTTTAGCTGAGTGACTGATTCACCTTTAACAGACTCTAAGAATCAGAAATGGAATTAAAAATATGCATTGCCTGGATTCAAGTGCTCTTGTACCTCTCAGAATAACATTCTATATTTACTTTTCAATTGGAGGATCGTGTCTTCTCCTCTGATTGAAAGAATATAATTTCTTATTATGCCACACAATCTGCTTCAATTTCTGCACACAAGGCACAGTCTTCACATCATTCCAGGCCAAATGCAACAGTTTCTCAGTGGTAAAATTACACAAATTAAATAAACCACAAGAAATTAATTGTGTTGGGAGGGGCATAGAAGAGGGGAATGGAAAGCTGAGGTTCAAGTAAAATTTATGTTTGCTGAAGTGAACCATCTAAAGGAAGGTTATGTCATGGATCTAACTTCAGGAAGAACAAGGGACATAGAAGTCTAACCAAAGATAACCAACATTCGAGAGTTTCAAATAAAGCAGCAACTTCTTAACTTTCTTCAAAGTTAATGGATTCATTTCACTATGAAAACAATATGAATGAGCTCCATGAATTGTTGGAAAGACTAAAGCACTACAGTATGAATATTCTGGAGGACACTAATTGGTGACTTTCTTTCCTGACTCTCTTGCTCCCTTTCCAACACCACAGAATATTAATTCTACTGAGATATCAATTTCTGACCTTTTTCTTTCTTTTCTTAATCTTTTTCCTTTGACTAATTTGGTTAATTTTTGCCTTCAGTGACATCTCATTTCCACAGCGCCTTGCAGCAAGAACCCTTAGGATTAGAGATTCCAAAAAAATCTTTGCTCAGATAGTATGTGATTCATAATACTTCCCAGTGCGTCATATACATAGGACCATGTGGCTGGTCATGCCCTGTGGAAGGATGGTCCTTCCAATTGCAGATGTCATACCTCTTCCATTATACCAAGGTGGTGACAATTCAGGATGATTCATGTTGGCTCCCGAGCTCTACTTTTCACCCGTCTTTTACTGCTGCTTAAAACCTCTCAGTTCCATGGCTTGAAAATCATTTACATCTATGATGATTAAGATTTATAGAAGCAGCTTTCATTCCTTCAATGTATAATTTTTCTCTAACCAAGAACAGGGGGTAAAGTTTGGTAAGGATGGCTTAGATTTTCTTCTCCAGAGAGAAAATCTGGGTTTCTTTTCTGCTAATCTCTAAAGAATACCTGCAGAAACGGATGCATAGTCCATGTGGATGGCTGGTAACAGACAATGTGTAAGACTGATACAGAAATCATAGATTTTCTTACTTTATCAATTAAGCATGCTCAGGTATTCATATTAAATTCACTTCACTTGAAATTTCTGCTAAAAAATAGCACAGTTATGCTGAAAGGACGAATGAATCCAAATTATAAATAAAACGTTCTTTCAGCTGTAAGAAAGTTAAGACATCTGCATCTTTTGTGGTTTAGAGGTGAAAGTCAACTTTGAGGAAGAAGTTTTTCGCAGCCAAAAAGGTTTAATATCTTTTAACTGTGATCCACTGTATGAGGTTAGTAACTACAGAGCCCGCTTGCAAATACTTTATTTAGCTGAAGTATTTCCATTTCATTTTAAGGTCTGGCACCAATGTCTGTTTGGCTATCCATTGATGTTCCTACAGAAACTGATGTAAAACTAGTGGAGTTAAAGTGAATTTATTCTGAGGCAGCTGAAAAATATTATGTAGTCCTCGATGCCTGTAATCTAGGATGAAGTGATGAAACAAAGCCACCCTGTAATTTCAGCCTCGAATGGTGGCTTTAAAGCTTTTAGTACCATCTAGTGGGCAAAGAAAGATTGAAGAGTACAAATACAAGAAGCCAGAATCCTGAGACTCTTAAGTATTATATTGAAATATAAGAAATATAGGCAATAGGTAGGAAATATAAGGTCAATAGATACCGCTCATAAAATTAGAAGATTTATAAGACTTCACATTAATATGACAAATACATTTAATGGAAGATATTTAGGAAAAATGTAAAATAATTTGGTACAAATATTTCATTACAAGTGACACATTTCAGCTAAATATAATTGCTCTATATCTTCTTTTTCAGAATTGCCAAGCCTTGTCTTCTAGTCCTTTAGCTGTTGGTTTTGGACTGTCTCATAAATCTGCATAGACCCCTTTAACTTTGGTGTAGATTCGTTCTCTCTTTCTTTTCCAAAATCTACACCGTAGTTCTTACTGCCTCATTGTTATTTTAATGCAGCTCAAGAGGAAACACAACAGATTTCAGTTTTATTTTTTAATTTATACAGGACCTTTTGTCTTTTTATCATCTTCTGGCTTAGCTGTTTTAGATTGCCTCACTTCTGAGAGGTTTCACAGCTCCTGGTTATGCATAATATGTTGGTCTTAAGAACTACTGAATTCTTACAGTACTTGGTACTGTAAAATGGGAGGGTAAAATACTGTTTCCAATTCTTCATCTCGCTCTTTTTGTGACTTAGGGTAATCAAATTTATAGATTGTTCTTCCCTTTCCCTGCCTCTGAAAATTGATGAATCTTTTTGTCTCTTCTGAGACAAGAAGAATTAAGTTTTGATAAAATTTCTTCACAAAATACTTTCCATTTTCAATGACTTTTACTTTTCTTCCTTTGTAAAAAACATTTATGTTTATGCACACAAATCACTATATTAAAATAACATTCTTCAACAACTAGAGTGCTAGCAACTAATTCTTTACTTGGGACAGTGTCTCACAAGCAAGGATAATTGCAGTATTTCATGAACATTTCTGTGTGCCAGCCTATATTCTTCTCAGATCTTTCATCTCTGTGTTGCTTTTGGTGAGTCATCAAATCACAGTTATCTCAAGACGACCATGCTATTCTCACATGATGATTTATGAGTGAAGAGTATGTGCAAGCCTTCCCTTGAGAGTCCATCCCTGTTTGCAGTGAGGCTGAGGAACCTGAGAGGACTACGTGCTCCTGGGTATCTTCAACCAGGAACAGTGCTTGAGGATGTCTTGGAGAGGCAAAGTTTGTACAGGTTTGCTTAAACTTCCTGAGGCAAATTCTTAACTCATGTTCCTCATCATCTGTTCGTCTCAGACAGAGCTACGTCAATTTACAAGGTCTATGTATCTTCCTCTTCCTCTCTCTTCCCCCACACAGCTTATGCAGTGAGTTGTCAATAACGAACATGCAGCATATCTTCCTGGGGTTTATGGGACTTGTCTTGACAGTTGTGTACCGTAGTCAGTTATGATGAAAAGTACACAGGAGAGACAAGAGTAAAAATTATTTGGAAGGATGCTACTGCAGAAGTTGCTGAAACAACTGTGAACATCTGTATTATTGCCATTAGACAGTATTTGAATCTGGTGGCAATGGCAAGAAGGTGGCAGACACAACTTGTCCTATAAAGTGCTTACAAGCTATTCACCTCCTTTTACTGAAATGAAACTCAGGTTTAACTTACAGAAAATTCAGAAGTTTAAATAAAATACAAAATCAGTAGGTGGCAACTCCCTGTGTTCAACTGCAAATTTTATTTGAGTTACAGTAAGTTCCACAAGCTTCAACTTTACAGTGTCACTTTTGGAGGGACTAGAAACAAATCAATAAATAGCCTTAGCCTCAAAGATTGCTTCATGTAAAATGTAATACAACCCCTTAGTAGCAGACTTTTTCACCTATCATACATAAATTATCCTACAATGTCCATATTCTGCTCATAACCTCCCATTTACCACCTCGTAGTGTATCCAGGATTTTAAAACTACATTCTTTGTCTTTTATTACTGTGTGTTTGCTTCAGGGGAGAGCAAGGGTGACATCCAGTGGTCTAAGTTATCTGTACAGATGGACTAAGCCTTCAGTGAAGTGAGATCTCTCTGAGGCCTCACAGACATAAAACGATACCTACTAAAGCTTAGATCAAATTGAAACTGCATGATTTCCCACATGGGTCCTAGACTGCATCTTTTAATAAATCATTTCCATTTTTTCATACATATTAACTCAGAATTAGGGAGCAGAGAGCTTTAGTAAACAACAGGAGGCTAAAAGAATATTCTGAAAACTGACTTTTGCTTAGAAGAAATAAGTTTCCCCCTCAAATTCAGCAGCTTCCTTAGGGTGGATGTTCAAGTCAGAACTGTCCCTGATCGATGATATCTGTGGATGTGCCATTTATATTTGCAGGACTTCCCCTCCCCAGCTTTGCAACAGAGAAACAGTGAGGAAAAACTCACTCTTTTCTTTGTTTCTTTCATTTTCCTGCTGGTTTTGACCATTTCAATACCAATTTAGGTATTATGTAGAACTATGAAGAGGACAGAATTATTTCAGCTTAAATCACTCAAATTAATTCTTCCAAACAATCTGTTCGAAATGTGGAATTTATTCCACATTCACAGAGCTTCTAGAACTGGGGGCACTTTACTGGCCAGAGATTTGCAGTGAATACCCTTCTGAAACTCATGGCAGCATCTATTCAACATTTAATTTTGGGAACAGAAGTAAGCATAATGTTTCTCCTGATCTGCCTGCCTTCCAGCCCTGTTTATGCCCCAAGGACAGCCTGCAGCATCCCTGAGGCTCTTCAGGCATATATTACAGCATAGACAAATGCTATACATGTGGGGTCTTGTACACTCTGCAGGGCATCTTCCAGCTGTATGTCAGGCTGTCTTTGGGAGTGTGCTCGCTGTAGGTCTTGATGATCCACAGAAGATGGACTAGATATCACACAGGGGAGGTAGGTTCCTCAATATTAATTAACTTTGAAAAGTGAGACTTAGGCCCAAAATTCTAGAGTTATATGACAGCCTACCTTTCACTGAAATATAATATAGACCCACCCAAACATTGCAACTACTGAAAGTGCTCCTGCTACCTTCCCTTTAGGGAGAAAAAAAAAGGTGGCTTTTAAATCTCAAACTGGCTCTGAAAAATTTACAGTGATGCCACAATAGATTTTTTTAAAAAAAAGCAAATAGCTTTGCAAATAAATAAATTAATTACTGGAGAAAAATGGGAGAAAAAACATTGAAGTATATCTTTCGTTCTAATATTTCTATTTATGTCCCCAGTTCTGTAATTTCAGGATAAGAATTTCTATGACAAGTGGATTGACTCCATCTCTTTTCAATGTACTTAGAGGTTAATTAATTCATGAAGATTTGACAGTTGGTACTTTCATTCACTAATAATCTGGACTGCATTTGCTTTATCAAAACGTCTTTTCTGGTCATACATCATGATACAACTTCTCATGTCAGCAATTTCAAATTTAAAAGCAATTTTAATAAGGTCTGTAAAACCAAACTTAAAAAAAAAAAAAAAGTGATTTTGCATGCACCTTCATGTACCACTTCTGCCTGAAACTGGCAATGCCAAGAGTATTATGATCCAGATCAACATAGTTACCTCTGTGTCCAAACTGCCTGGATTTAGGCAGGTAGGACCACAATAAAGTTAAGAGGGCTCAGAGGCTGAAGTAGCATCTTCTATTAGACCAGCTGATGCCGACAGACGAAGCAGATGAACCTCTGAACTCATGACTTCAGATAGAAGTCAATGTAAATTTTGAGGTATCCTATGAACAGAAGCAGAAAACCCCCTGGGCTGAGTGAGGATATGCCTGCACTATAGAAGCCCAGGTGTATGGGTTGAACTTCTCTGCGAGAAAGTGTTACTTGGGGCTGCCAGGAGGTGCGAGTCTCAAGATGATGATTTCAAGCACTAACTTTGATCTCTGCCCATCACACAAAGCCAAGGCAGAGGAAGGAGTACACCTCCTCTTCTTCATGACATCAATTCACTGGTTAGCTCTCCTGTCCGGCAAGAGGGTAGACCTGGGCTGTCTTCCTCTTTGGTGCCTGTAGAGGTCCATCTCAAAGGCCCCAGGTGAATGCAAGTGTTTGAGTATTTTACATTTAGTGTTCAATGGAGCTTGTGCAGGAGTCAAGCCACCCCCCTCCCTGTCCCCAGGCCATAGACTCATGTTTTCTCTGCCCTAATAATTACTTAATTATTGCCGCATGAAGAAGTTTCAACAGATGGTCTGGAGTTGAATAAATTCTGTTCCTGCAAGTCCAAAATTTGGACTCCACACCCCAGTGAGCCCTCTACCAGCTGAGCCTTTGGAACTGGCAACGAGCCCTGACCTTTTTACCAGACGATGTGTTTGTGGGTGTTTTCTGTGAGTGCCTATCAAGACCGCAGATAAAGGGGCACAGGGATGTGGGCAGCAGCTGAGCAAGCATCTTAAGGATATAAGTTTTAGATCTACATACCAGTGAGGTAGTTCATAGGCACCTGTGTTCTTTAGTGATCTAACTGGAGACAGCTATGGCATGGGCACATTTATAGCTGAAATCCAACTGATAATATTTAGGATAACTCCATTTTACCAATTAATAGGAAAGGCTTGCCTCATATCTGATCCTATCACTACTTTTTCCCTCACATTCCCCTTTACCCTCCCCATAGATTTGCCCCGTCTCTCACATCCTTACTGCTCCTTCCTCGAGTCCTGAGCTTACAGAAATATTCTGCATTGTGGAACGATGCTGTCCACTGAGATAAAAATTGTTCTTTTTTCCTTATGTTTTTTAACAGAAGTATCTGAACAAAGCAGGAAAGCAATTAACAGATTTTGAACTGAAAGGCCATTATGATCAGCTGGTTTGATCTGTTGTATAAAACACGCCAAGGAACCTCAGCCAGTCCCTTCCACCAAGAAAAGCGTGGGCCAGAGATGGGCATGTCACGTAGCACAGATCAGTCCTCAGCAGCAACACGGGGATACCTCAGGAGGATCTGACAGGGCAAACAAGGCTGTGGGAGGGCAGCTCAAGCTGCCAGAATAATACCGTGTGGCAGCTGAAACAGTAACATTTGTTTCAGAACTGGCTTACATATTACAGATATCCAAAAGCAATTTCCAGGGATGAAAATGAAACTTGTCTTACATGCCATGATAGTAACCATATCAAAAAAGACTGAGGGCCTGTTGTGCGGTTTAAAGACATTTAAACTGGGCTGTGATCTGGGGAACGACAGGAGAGTAGGATTTGATACGAATTCTTGTTGGAAAAAATGATCAGCATATTCTGTCTCTGTAGGTGTCATCAAAGTTACACAAGATATGAGTGAAATTAACGCAGCATCATCTGGGAAGCACTATGTAACAGTTAGGGACTGAATTTATATAAAATATCCAAGAGAAGAGCTGCTTATTTTTAGCTGAGCGTGTGTAGCAAACAGGCCCAGAAACTGAGACTGAAATATGACAAAAGAGCATTATCCTGAAAAGAGAAACGCAGTAACCAAAAACAAACAAACAAACTAACAACCACATAGAGACTAATGAAAATAAACTCCGATTGACTATGCAGAGCAGGAAGTCTTGATGCATTCAAAATAAGGATGAATGAAAAAGGTAATAATTTATTAAAACAAGCTTTGTATGCTGTGTTTCTATTTCTACAGATCACTAAAGAGGTACTTACAATGGCTTCACACTGCACCGCCTTGAGATTTTTGCCTCAAATAGGATTACTTTTTGTTTCTCTTGCAGTCCATTTTATTTCTGCCTCCTTACAGATGCTCCCAACACCCCGTCAGGAACAAAGGTCTGGGATACTGTGAAACAGGGTGCAAGTTCCGCACTTAGACTGACCAAGGAGATTCCATTTTGTGGCAACTTAGAAAGGTATAGCGTGTGATTTTTTTTTTCCTCATGAATTTCTTGAAAACACAACCCTTCTGTCTGTGACATGAAAACACAGTGTCTAATTAAGCGTCCCCTTGGCCTCTGTAGCAGGTGTGTGCCTGGATCCCCCTGCATACTCTGCTAAAGCCCTTACCAGAGCTGAAATACATAGGTGGGATGTTTGGCTCCACCAGACTTTTGCAGATGGCACTGCCATGAGGGGTGACAAGTGTCCCTACCAGCCCAGCCCTGGGCTCCCGCAGAGACCCACTGGTGACGAGGCCATTGGCCACAGCAGGGCAGGAGGGACGGCACGAGGCAAATGCATCAGCACTGAAAGGACCACCTCTACCAAAAACCTCCTTTCGGAGGAGGAAGCTAATAAAGAAAAAAGAAACGAAGCTTTCAGGGCCTGTTATCAGTTCAAACACCCATGTTAATAAGAATCTCAGTTTTAGTTGTTGTTGTTTCTGTGCAAAGTACCCTTTCCAAATAGCCATGATCTGATGGAAGATAAACCATCCAGATGTGCTTGTATAACAAGACAAAACATGAGACGCTTTGGACTCAATAAACCCTCTAACAATAACAACAACAACAAAAAGTTGACAGAGGAACTTAAGAATCATTGAAAGTTTTCCAAAGGAAGAAAACAAATCTGGTAGGGTCAGCCCAAAATATTTCAAGTCTAAAGCAATCATGTGAAATGTGCTTTTCATACTATACATTTCACTGGTACATCTTTCCACATCCTGCTTAGAGCTACCTGCATAAGTAATGCATGCATTAATTAGCTAGAGATATATAGGCATTGAGATAGATATATATATATATATACGAATTTTATGTAAATTTTCTACAGCATACAGCTTGACTCTTGTGTCTTTGATCTGTCGAAAATCTCCAAGTGTGTGGATTTCAGTGGGCCAAATAATTTTTATCTCTGCTGGGAGTACTTTTGGCAAGTCTTCCATCAGCAGGAAATGAGCTGGAAAACTGGTGAATCTTCAAAGCAACAGCTCAAGGTGATCTTTCATTTCATGAATTTCAGACTGTCTCTGCTCTTCAACAACATAGTGAGTTCTTTCTTCCTAATACACTTTTAAAAACTGTGAATAGGATGAATTTACAAAAATCATACATGAAATGTGAAAGATCCTGTCACTTTGGAATACAGAGCATTTTCCAAATTATAAAGATACTAAGGGAAGTATTAAAGCATAAAATACTGTCTCTTACTAGTGTATTCATTTGTACAAATAAATGGACTTTAAATCCTTTTACACCTCAGTCATATTTGGTGGGGTGAGAAGTGCGTTGTTCATTTGACTGATTTCTGCTTTAATTTTTTTCCTCCATTTTGTTATAAATATCCATTCTTCTCCATCCCACATCCTGAGATAGTGAATTTCTGAGCTCTAGTAATGCCCTTAGGTGCGTCTCACATAGCTACAATAAATTAGGGACAACATGAAGCCTGCTGTAACTCATACTAGGAAGGGGGGCAATCTAGCTAACAATCCAAAGGGCACAAAAGCAATTTCTTCCAGGGCTTGAATTCTAAGGTAAGGAAAGACACAAGTAGATATAATTAAAGGGAAAATGAAAAGAAATCTCAGTAGTCATCTCTTCAAAAATATCATAAAAGGTCACCTGGTCTCAGCGGTGAGTGATGTGCAGAGCATTTAACTGCACCTTCTCTTGGAGCAACTGATACGCTTATTAATTGCCTGGTCATTAACTGGGGCTGTGCAAACAGCTTCACATGCCAAGCAAGGTCAGGTTATATTTACCTTCTTGAACATTATTTGCAATTGGATTTCTCTCACTTTTAGTGTAATCATTATTCTTAAAACAGTCTGCTTCCCTCTCAGAAGCAGGTGTCACTTCACAGCAAAAATGCTACTGAAAGTCACAGAAAAGACTGTATTTACATAATTATTGTTCCAATTCTCTGCTAAACACCTACAAAGCAACACAACAAAGGTCTGAACTAATTAGTCGCTACAGCATATATAATGCATAATCCTATCCCAAGAGAAAATAGAAACCAAAAAAGCTTTAAAAGTGACCAGTTAAAAGAACAAAATATATCAATATGAATGGTTTCAATGTTTGTTCACTTGATGATGGTAGTCTTGAAGGAAAAACAAGGAGACGATGCAGCTCTGGGAGAGCATTTATTTGTTTCAGCTGGAAGAACGTGGGATCTATTGAACTGGAACAGCCGCAAGACCGAAAAACGAGTCCAATGACAGTGCCCTAGCAGCAGCTAAAAGCTGATGTTTCAGGGAAGAGGGAGGCCAGGAGCCAGCACACACCATCAACCTTGCCAGAGCCACAGCACCGCCAGCGACAGGGCCGGATCTGGGTTTCATCTCACATGTTACTTTGGTGTACAGCTGCTTCTGCCGTATGGTACAGCACAATTTCTCTAACCTGTGTCAGGTCGTGTCCCCTGCTTCTGCCTAAAGCCATTTGCAGACAGAGGAAGGATACGCCCAGAGATCTGATGAGCTCCTCCTCAGTTCATAAAAGGATGATCACCAAAGCAACGAGGAAGCAGGGAGAGAGACACAACAGGTTAGCTATTCTCTGGATAAAAGCAGCATCGGCAAGAAAGGAAGGGAGGAGTCAAACCAGATTCCCGAGGCAGAATCTGCTTCTGCATCCCTCAAGCAAAGGAGAATAGGGTGAGTATCCCACAGATACCACATCTGTAGGTATCTTGTGTAACAGAAAAAAATTCTTCAAATCACTCAAAACTGGAATATACCCAAATGTTGTTCCTCAGATCTAAATGACCATTACAGATGGCTCTACTGAACTAGCAGCAGCACCAAGGAAGTAAAGGACTCCAGACACCACTGGATGGAGAAATGGGCCTGGAATATGACCTCAAACCTGTGGCTGGGGGACGTCAGTAACCCAGACTTGTTAACTTGTGTAAGAAGTGACACTAAGGGCAGGTTAGCCAGCCCTTGGACATGAGCTGTGACTGCAAAAGGATGGGATCAGTCCCCGTCTTTACATTGTTCCATTACTGTGATCGCACTGTACCTGCTGTCGAACTCATTCCCAGTCCCTAAGGCAGAGCACAGTACCACACTCTCACAAACAGGGAGAATACAAAGTTGACCAGATTGGCTGATGTGGCCAGATCTGCTGGCTGTGTATCAGGGATGGGGACTGAATGTGGATCTCTGGATTTCCTCAGGGGATCTGCCTTCCCTGTCCCAGAACTGGACAGATGTGGCTCAAATGCAGCACACAGCAGAGGAAATCAGCTTCTATTTATAGTACCAAAATGAATGCTCCCAAAAGATCAATCTCATCTTTTGATAACTGCCTATCAGTAATGCTTCCACCACTTGAGGTTGCACATAGGTAGGGACAGC
Organism: Tauraco erythrolophus; assembly: GCF_009769465.1. Taxonomy (NCBI): domain Eukaryota; kingdom Metazoa; phylum Chordata; class Aves; order Musophagiformes; family Musophagidae; genus Tauraco; species Tauraco erythrolophus. The sequence goes on from NC_141468.1 coordinate 52,128,581, forward strand.
CTGCAAGACAATGCTGAAAATTAGTCCAGTTTGGTCAGAACCAAATTCAAATACTAATCCCCTCCTAAACGTGCACTAACAACTGCAAAAACCCCACCCTGTATTCCCTCTCTTCTTCCAAGGCCTAGGATGGAGCCATTAATAAGGTCTCCTGGTGAGCTGCGGAGGCTCAGGACCAGCACTAGGAGCCATTGCCTTGTCAGTTCACCAGGGACTCCATTAGAGAAACCGCTTTCACTCCACCAACATTTTAAAAGCAAACCATCGTAGGCTTGTATAACAAATTCTGTAATTAAGGGTAGGCCAGGTTTACTCATCTCTTATTGCTCAACCAGGAACACCAAATAAATGCACTTTTCCTTAGATGATTGAAACAATGCATTTTTGCCTGTGAAAATAGGGGTTATGCCTCCATTGCAAAAATAAAATGATGATGGATTGTCACATTAGTTTAAAAATTTTATAACACATCAATGTTTCTCTGAACTTGAAGTCCTTTTAAAAGTGGTTTGGAGAAAAAAGAAAAGCAGCTTTCAGAGTGTTTCACTGGCACATTAAGTTATGCATTCTAAGTCCTGGAGGTGAAACGTTTTTAGCATTTATGGGAGCTCTGGGCTTTCAGTCCTCGTGCTGAGCCAGCTATTAGTACATGACAGAAAGCATCTGTGATCTACTGCTCACAGGGTTCAAGCCCCAAAGCATCCAGAAAGCCTGTGCATAATCCTTCACTCACACGGCTGATTGACTGCACCACACATAAGTCACTGTGATGTATACGGTCTGATGTGATAGGTCCAAAATATAATGTACTCTACAAATTATTTGATCTTAATTAGAAGAACAAGGGTCTTTTACATGACAATTTTCTTTTAGAAAAAGGCATAGGGCATTGAGAGATATTAATGTCAGCATCAGTCATCATAAAACACAGAGACAAGATCTATTTTAAGGCTTTCAGATATGAAGTACACATTAAAAATGGGATTATGCTACTGCTAATGGGAAAACGATTGCCACTCTAACTTCCCACTAAACCAGACTGGGGCATTGATATGAATGTAGCTCTTTATATACAGAGATAATAACAGCCTGGTCTTCTTTTGGGAAATTCCTGGCCCATTTCTTTGATGTCCCAGCTTCTTTTAGTCCCTATGTGAGCACACGGGCAAGTACATCAGTGCAGGACCAGGGCCAAGCAGCTGGCCCAAAGTCAGGTGGTAACAGACATTCCTGAATCATACAGCCTTCCTCATGCCCATGAACGTTTCTACTCTGCACTGGTGTTTTTGCTGGAGGATTAGATCAAAGTTGTCTAGCTGGAAAGAGATTTCATTCACTTCAGTCAGCATGGAAATATGTCTGGTTTAAACTTGATTTCAAGGAGAGCATATTTTCACCACTTTGGTCTTCCTGGAGTAATACGATTAGTCTTTTTTACCTGTTGTGGCACTGGCGCCTGCTATCTAGCAGCTTTTCCCTGTTAGTGCAGTTTCTGCAATTAAGATGTCAAGCTGATAAGCAGGGAAATAATGTAAGTGGTGTCTATGGGAATTCTGACTGAATGAAAAAAAGGGAAAGAAAAAAAGTGTTATGGTAATAGCTGGCAAAAGTAAGCACCTTTTAAGTAGAAAAGAATGTCTCCATTTGCCAGCTCTCAGAGCACTGCATGGAGAACAGGCTGTGCTCACCGACACTTTGCCCAAGGAAAGCTTCGGGAAGGTCTGCAGCGCAGCCGGTGAAGTGGCTCATCACACTCCCGCTGCAGGGACGCATCCCTGCGATCCCTCTTGCCTTTCTCAGGCAGCTGCTGGCTTTGGGTGGCGGGGTGGGTTTTCTTTTGTAAGAGAGCTCTGTATTAGGGAGCTGGTACTGCAAGACTGAGGCACTGAATAACGTACCTTGCTCATCTCCCTGAAGTCACGGCACAGAGACATAGATGTGAGACCCCATTATCTGGAGAATGATTTTCCCAGGGACAGTCAGTTCTTGCACTTCAGGGGCGCTGACTCTGTGATTTTCCTAAATGTGGGTAACTCATCTGCATAACTGGGGAGGGGGAGGGAAGGAGTGGGAGAGGGCAAACTCGTGCACATTCTTCCCTGAAAACAAGCAGCTGATATGCACAGCCGTCACGTGCTCAGTTAAGTACATGCCACATACAGCAACACTGATGGAGGGGGACAGGGATGCAGTCACCTTAGCTCACCTAGAAAATCTGTGCCTGTTCTCACGTGCTGGAAATACACGGACTGAAACACAGGGCAGCACATCTGGGAACAGTCCGCAACAGTGATTTCCTTTACTGGCCAGATTAACAACTGTGGGGAACAGATACGAAAATCCCAGGACTTATTAAGGATTCAGAAGAGAATTGTGGTCAATTTTATCATGGTTGGGCTAAATCCTCTGATGTGTAGTCATTTTAACTCACTTGATGTGGAAGAAGCCCTTGATTTGATTCCTTGCCTCCACAAAAACCCATCACATCGTTTTATGTTATTTTCACCGATTCCAGTTCATCTCAATGCACAAGCAGAGGCTTTGGGTTGGGGTTTGATAGAAACTGCACTGAAAGAATCGATACAATTCAAAAGCTACTGGAATTAAAACAAAATGAACCATATAATTAGGACTCAGGGTGGTCAGAGTGGTGCCACCCACGTGTTCAGTATGGCCTCTGTGTGAGCCAGAGGCCATGACATTTGCAGAGAAGAATACACGTCAGTTCCGAAGAGCACTTTAGACTATTTTAATGTCCACAGCTACACATGGCAATGGGCTGCAGCTTGTCCTAGTGACAATCCACGAGTCCAGTGGTCTTCAGGTATTTCAGTCTTGCAAACGCATTCTTCTCCAAATGGGTTGCTCAGCAGTAATGATTATTCAGAGAAAAGTGGCAGACGGGGTCAGGCAGCAGCAGAATGAAAAGTGAAAACTTGAAAGATGCTAGATGAATATTTATGCAGAGCAATCTTCACTCGCGCATTATGGTGCATAATGGGATCAGCAAAGCTAACGGAATTCACGCTGCGTGAACTTCCTCTGTGAGAACTTAGTTTAATCTGCACATAAGACTGACAACCCGTGAACACAGAGAAAACGTTCAATGGCATGTAAAAACTTCATTGAAATAATGTTTCTGACTATATCAATGTTCTGGCAATGACAGAATAAACAACATTTTTTTACTCCGGGCATATTTGAAATCCACAGGCCACTTTTTTGAAATGGCATCCAAACGTTGTCGCAGCAGACTTTGTTCTTTTGTTTCGCTGCCAATTTGGTATGTCCTACTGGCAAATGAAAAGCATCCATGGGGATTGAGTAAGGAGGACAAGGATTTTGGCACAGCCTGACACTGACCGTCACTTAAGGGCTGCTGATGACGAGGAGCAGTCGGGCAAATTTCTCCTCTGATATTGCAAGATTTGTCAGGGAATACTTTTAACTGCAAAATGAATGGCTGTTGGCTGACTTCGGAGGGTCTGTCTTTTTTTGCAAGATTTTCCCCTCAAAGCGTCCACAACTCGACCTCAGTGCACACAGGCAGTGAAACCCATTCCTGTGCTGAAGGGTCAGCACAAGACTTGAGGATCTGTATCTTCCTTTTGGGTGCTGCAGATTCACTGCTCAGATAGGTCTGCATTTCAACCACTTTTCGTATTGTTTTTTTGTAAGCAGGTCAGTACAAAGCCCAAGAAGCTATTACAATCTATCATTATGCACAAACTTCCAAATAATTGGTCACCTATGGCTAAGTACCCATCTATTTAGACTGCCATCTAAATTCTTTACATTTATACAAGGGTCTCAAAAACTTGCTTAGCAAGACTAGGTTTTTCCTTGACATTTCTACAACATACCGACATTCTTACCGTTATAACTCTTGATTTAAATATTAGAAGGACAGTTTTTCTTACTGTACTTAGGACTTCCTTTTATAAACTAGAGGCCCTGCTTCATCCCTGTACTTCACTGAATGCCTCAGCACATGTCTAGACCTTCTGAATTCAAGGATATATGAAAACACTCTATTGGATCTGGACCTCTGAGAAACAGGAAAATAATGCAATTCCAGTTATTTGAAATACCCGAATCCTCCAAAATCCAAAATGCTAAGTACTAAGAGTTTATGTCTCATCTTTCTTCTCTAGAACCTACACAACTGTTCAATAGTGACCGACAACATATCAGCAGCACATCAGTTGACAGACAGCTACCTTATGTGTGACTTTAATTAGAGTATACAAAATAAACTCTAAAAGATACAGAATTTAGCCCATACTAGTCATCCGAACTTTCCCTTCTGCTGCGAATTTGTTCAAAAGGCCACACAGCACCTGCACGTCCAGTACAGTGATTTTGCCCGGGCACATCAGCCATTTTGCATGCAGCGCCTGCGCAGGGCCATCCTCCTCCTCGTCTGGAGGCAGCCAAGCTGGGAGGGCAGGGGACAGAGCGCCAGCAGAGCCATTCTTGGTTGCAACAACTATTGCAATCAAAGTACCTTTTTAACGTCATATTTTTGGTTCAACATTTTCCTCGGAAAGCAGCACTTGAAGGGGCAGGGGTTGGGATTGGGCTTCCCCCTCTCCCTCCCCGGGAAGGTGCACGGCAGCCCGGGGCTGACGCTGCTTTCCCGCACCCTGGGGCTTTACTCAACGCGACCGCAGCTGGATGCCGCCGACCCTTCACTTCGGCCGCGTGCACGCGCGCCCGTGCCTGCGCCCGTACACCCAGCCCCGCGCGCGCCTGTTTGTGCCTGCTAAAAATAGACGGGAGAGCCTGACAACTGCCTTCTGATTGGCTGCCGGTGAGGTGCCGCCAGCCTATGGGAACGCGGGGCGCCGTGCGGCGCGGAGGCGACGGCCGCCTCGGCGGGGCCGGGCGGAGGCGGGAGCGGCCCGGCCTGGCGGCGTGATGCTTGGCTGGCTGCCGGCTGTGGGCAGACGGGGCAGGAAGTCGGCGAGAGGCGCGTGGGCGGCACCGGGGAGCTGTGAGGCGCCCCCCCCGCCCCGGCGGAAGCGCTGGGCAAGACCGGTGGCGCTCGGGGAGCGGCCGGTGCGACAGTACCGGTCTTCCGGGACCCGCCGTTTGTTTCCCATAAAGCTTGGTAGTGCTTTCACGAAAGCTGAAAACATCAGAACGGAGGCGGGCAGGGATGCTGCCCCCGGCCGCACACACAGCCCGCCCTCCCGACCGACCCCGAGAGCCGCCGGCTGCCGGCGCCGCTCGCCGTTTCCCGCCGGCCGGTGGGGGCCGCTGCCCGCCCGCGCCTCCGCCGCGGCTGCTGCCCGCCCGCGCCGGCAGGGGGCGCTCGTCGCTGTAGCGGAGCCCCGGGCCCGGCCCGCTGCCGGTGGCGGCGGCGCTGTCCCGGTGGCGGCGGGACGCAGCTGGGGAGCCTCTGGGAACGGCCTCTGCCCCGGGGGGCTGCGTGCCCCGGGGCCCGCGGTCCTCCGCAGGCCCGCGTGCCCGCCTCCGCGCCGCCGGGCTGGCTGTTCCCGCGGCGTTAGGCGCGCTCTGGCAGGTGTTGGCGGGATTTCTTCCATCGCGAGTGTCTTGCAGTAACAAAGGCAGCTCTGTGTGAATTTAACCTCTTTGCAGGAATTTGTTGCCAAGGTGTTTTCATGTATTTTGTGGACTCTGAGGACGTTCTGTGAAATTCTGTGTATGAAGTAGTACCTGGGGTGACAGATTCGTAAATCAAGGAAACAACAGGTAGCTGAAAGGACCAAAATGGAGTAGAAATGCAATCTTTTTTTTTTTTCATGGAATTATCAAGAAACAGTGTTAAGACAACTGCAATGGAGATGTAAGAGAATGTCCCCAAATCTAATTTCAGATAAAATATATATTCAATGTACAATAAACGCGTCAAATCAGTCAGTGGAAAGAAGCACCAGCTTTTTGTATAAATACAGTTTCATAGGCATACATTAAAAAATTTTATGTCTGCTAGTGATTTCCAGTCACATAAAGTGCGCTGGGAGGACTTAAGCAGGAGCTGATTAGCAGGATGCTGTGTCCTAATTTATTCAAACACTGGATAACACCTCTGGAACCGTTAAAAAGATCTCACAGTCTCGGGGAGGGGTTTGACTCTTTTATATCTCTTTTCCAAAACCTCTCTTCTCATGCGTGCCACACAGCATCACAGAGGTGCGAGTCCAAATGTATCGAAGGTAAGAACTGTAAAGAAGGGAAGTGAAAGACGACTTTTTTCCCCAAGAATTTTGCGTCTTTCAATTTTCACTGAGCCTGTGCCTTGGTTCACACCGATAGAAGGAAGCAAGCAGTTCTGCGTTCTGATCCACTTTAAGTTAAATGCTTTGAAACTTCTAAAAATCATCATTTTCTACTTCTTTTACATTAAGCACAGGTAGCCTTCAGTGCAAGAGCATTATCTTGTCCATATGAGCTGTCAGTGTCAACTTGTAATTTGCATACTAATTGCTTGCAATCTTTCGCAGTGGAAAAGTTAACTGTCCGCAATTCAAAGGCTTTCTTAATCATAAAAGGAAAGTACCTCATGGCAAAGAGTGTAGACAATAATTATCTACCGCCAAGTGCCAAAACACATGTGAAAGGAGTGTTAACTGCTGGGAACAGAAGGAAGCTGATTTCTTGTGTGGCAGTTTGAGGCTTTTAACATGAAAAAGAAAACCATTGTTCATGTCTTCTCTTAACTTCAAATGTAGTGGTATTTTCCGTGTGGTGATGGCATTCAGGAGAAATAGCATAGTAACTCTGACGCTGTTAATTCAGAGTTGGTGCAGATTGTGTGTTTATGGCCCCATCCAACCCAAACCATTCGGTGATACTATGTGATATACAGAGGGACCATTCTCTACGTGGGTTCTGAGCACTTCTGAGGGCTTGTGTCACCTCTTGCAGCTGGTGGGGCTTTTCCAGTGTGTACACACTCACCCTTCCTGTCTCTGGGCAGCAGCAGAAATTCTGTGGTTTCTGACGGGTCTCACCATCTGATCATAACCTAATCCTCTCCTGTGTCATCACCTCACGAAGCCAGAATGAAGGAGTTAAGGTTATTTAGCAGGATAAATGTTCGTATTTCTCTCAGATTTAGCTGAAGCATTTCTCGTGCAAGTCATAAATGCGCAACTTCTTTAGATTTGCTGTTTTGCTGTGTAAGAGAGTCCAGCTGTTTTTGGTTTTGCTGGGTTCGGCTGCGGATATTTCCAAAGTTTAGGAAAGTGTAATAGCTTAGAAACCTCAGCCAAAAGAAGTATATACTGACTTTTACTATGGCATCTGCACACTTCCAGTACCACTGCTTGGAGATTTATCACAAGGCTAGAGTTAACTTTTTAAATTAATCCTTCAACAAGAACATCTTCAGCTTCTGTTATTTTTTATACATTGCTTACTAAGCTTTTAACTGCTTTATTTGCAGATTAATCCAACCTGGTTTTAATTTTCTTCTTAATAGTTGTCATACATTTACATTTCATCTTCAACACTATTTCTTGTAGTCTCATGTATAGCTTCAGTCTCTTAAAACTTCTGAATGGACAGTTTATTGTGACTTGTCTTTCTGCACATGCGGTGTTATGTAAATACGATATTTTACGTTGATAAAGGTATACCGTTCCTAAGGGCATCTGTTCAGGGATGCATGTATAATTTCTTTCCCTACAATGTTTTATTTAGTCCTTTTCTGTGATGCTTGTATTATGTTTTCTTTACCTTTCTGCACATCCAGTGCCTCTGGGCTGCATTTCTGAGGGCTTTAATTATCATGCTATCTCTAAGACAATTACATAATTAAGTGTTTTTCATTTTTATTCTTAATTTGGTAATTATAACTAAAATACTGAAAAATGCATCAGCCGCAATATGAAGAAACTCACTCATTAAAAGAAAGCGCACCTAGAAGAGAAACACAGTTGAGAAGATTCTACTAATAACCAATAAATTAAATGATAATTAAAAAGAAATAGGGAGAATCGAGCTTACTGGGCTCCTTCAGTCTGTTGCTTTAAGAGGTGATTTTTTTTTTAGCTTTGATGATCACAAAAATGTGATGCTTGAAGAAAAATTTATTGACGTAATAGTTAAACGTTTCCCCAAGTATTGAAGAACAGAGTGCTGACAGGACAGGGTTTTTATTGCTTCGTAATTTTCCATGTTTAGTGTTTTAAAGATAGATTCTTTATTTGCTCTCCTTAGTTCTAGCACTGACCCAATCAGGTATGTGTTTGTATGCATATATACTTTTCATTTTTTATTGAGACAGATGGCATATCTCATCTTTCAAGGCTCAGACAAGGGGAGCACAGGAAATACAATAGGCTTAAAATTATTTTGAAACAAGATGTCTTTCTCATATCCTATATCCCATACACCTGTTAGCCTTTCAAGCAAGGAGTGACAGTAAACACTCTGAAATAAAGAGTGTATTTCGGATGTGGTATTCTGAAAACCCTGCCCAGTTCTTTGAGTGTTCTTTGGTATGCAGTTCCTATGACTACCTGTTTTTCAAAAACAGAAGTCTAAAAGATAGCAGCTGAGCTCCACTGAGCTCAACGGTAACACTCCTACCATCCACAAAGGGAGCAGATTAGGTATTTGTTCCAGCTGTGTTAGAAAACCTTTCCCCTAAATCCACCAAAGTCACCTGAGGCTCAGTGCTTTTAAAAATCAGGTCATTTCTTAAAGCATATAAACACGAGTTCAGAAGCCTGCTTTTCAGCTCTGCTTTGTGAAAACATTAGACGAGCTTAATTTCTGCAGAAATACTACAAAGTCAGGGTTTCTAGAATATAAGATATGTATATGTGCTCCAGGGAAGATTTCGAGTGCTGTAGTAAGATGCATTTTTCTGGCCTCCAGAGGCTGTATATATCATAAATATATGTATGAAACATTATCCACGTGACCGTGCAGTGCAGGACATGTGAGTGGAATGATAGTGACGTCTCTTGGACTCCAGAGGAAAATATGGCGTGAAGCAGTTAGAGGTCCTGATTCAGTCAGAAGTTTCACATGGTTGTGCTGCCAACATCAGTGGGTGTTTAGGCAAGCATTTATGCTCTTTGATGAATTTCCACTTGGTCCTGCAGGAATGTCTGTTCAAATGTAAGTTTGAGATACTTAACATTTCTATCACGATAGTGGCTGTGAATATTTTTAGCATTTATTTTAACACTTGCTAAATGAATACAAGAGATACCTAAAATGTACAAGACATGTTTGTTTGAGGGCTCAGTCCTAACCTGCTCCTGGTAAAACAGATTTCCTAGAGCATGGGGAATTCTGTGTTTGTGTCAGCATGCTTGTGAATATAGTGTAGAAATTGATTGTAGAGGAAACCTGGACAGCCAGTTGTTTAAAATGATCCTCTTTCCCCGTGTGAACGTTAGCCATAGAATTGAGACCTTCAGAACATGTTTTGAACTATATTTTAAGATTGTAATGATTCTAAAGCCATAATTCACATCCAGATTTATGATAATTAAAATGCAGAACGAAGACCAAAGCCTGCAATTCAGCATTTAAGTCAATCTCTGAGTTACACTGAAAATCTATAGTGAAACCTATCCTGGTGGTCATGAGTGCCTAGCTTCTTAAGTCTTCATGTTACTGGAGAAAGGATTAAATGGGTCAGGGGTCTAATTTAGTAAGACAATTCCTGTTTTCCCAGAGGTTTCCAGAGACCTTCTTGGTGAATACCGAGTTATTTTGAGAGATGAAGCATCAGAAATTTGAGCTGGTGGAAGTCCAGAGCTGTGCATCTCTAACTCCGAGTCACACGGCTTTGATACGTGGCCCATAGCTAATCTGTGGTGTTCTGTTAAACAGCAGAATTGGTAGTGTTTTCAGTTACGGGTTTGGTGAGCAGGCTACATGGTGATCCACAAGAAACTTGAAAAGACCGAGGATTGTCCTTCAGCTCCAAAACCTGTGGAGCTGATTTGGAGGACTAAGGTCTTGGGTGATTTTTTAGGGCCCTAACCATGCACGTGTCAGGCTATATTTCATATCAGAAGTTTAATAACTGCAATCAAATATTTCTCTAGTTTTCCCATAGCCACATTTTACAGTCGTATCATAGTTTTTCTGTTAAGCCATACTTCAAATATCATATTTTTATTCAGCTTTCACCAGCCCACATTTGCCACTCAACTTTTAGTGAGCAGCCGCTGCTGGCAAAGTGCCAAGAAGGTGTCAGTACTAATTCACATTTGAGAAGGAAGAAGATCCCATAGACATGTTAAGATTCATTATTGATCAGGACTTTGTCTCCACAAACTGAGGTTATTTTTTTCACTGGAGTCAGGAGTCGTGCTGCTTTGATGAGGAAGTAATTTGGACCTTGTCCAGCTATTGATATTTCTAAAGTGATGATCTGGCTCTAAATCTGGCCGCAACGATGCATTGCTTCACCACACAGATCTTATTACATGTGCCTGTCATTAGTAATGCTTCTGACTTCAACTTTTGAATGCCTTGAATGCAGAGCCTAGTGGTTTTAGTTTTAATAGGTTTTGTGTGTAAGGCTGTCCATCTTTTTACTCTTGTATAGTGTTGCCAGCGGATTGCTTACTGCTCGCAATCATGGAGGAAAGTTGCTGTATGTGCAAAACGTGCTGCTTGGGGGAATTGTGCGGTCCTGGAATACTTTTATATGAAAAGGTAATCTGTCCTGGTTTTCACCACAAAAGTTGAGAATTTAATACTAAGATCCAAATGACATATCATCTTCTTAAAAAATTCTATTTTTTCATATTCATAAACATCTCTGTATGACTCACTCAGCAGTATTATGGGCTAGTAAGAATATCTACTGCAGCACAGAGGATTCCAAAGTCGATGGTCCAAAGTTACTGTTTTCTTTGTTAGAGCTTAAATGAGTCGATGGAAATGTCACCAAGCTATGAAATGAGTAATGAAACTTGGATTTGGTCTGGTGTTTTTGCCTGCCGACGCGTGTGCCTCCTTCAGCTCACGCTGCGTGACAGCACCTGTAGTGCTGCAGAAGTACCCACGTTCCAGCAGAAGATCTGACAGAGCAGCCACTGCCAATGCACTCACACCTGCTGCCCTGTGAGGCTGAAATGCAACCCCAGCAAGGCCAAGGTGATGTTGGTTAGAGAATAGAGATGATCTGAAAGCCAGGATATTTTCCCCCTTTTTTATGCACATGCATATGTGCTACCATCAAAAAAAAAAGAGAAGCACGTGATTCTAAAACTAATTCTGTCTTAACAATTGTCCAACTTAACTGGCTTTACAAGGATCTTGTCAAAGCTTGATATTGGAAGAAGTCTTTCTGATGCCACGTTAATTCCAATTGGGATATATATCTTAATGGAAAAGGAATATTTATTAATATTTTATTATTTAAGAGTATACCCAGGCTTTCTGCTATGTATTTGCAACCTCAAGATTTTTGTGTATTTTTAATTTCTCTACAGATTTTGGTAGTAATAATAGTAGCTTGGCATGCCTTTTGCCATTTGCCCTGTGTTCATGCATATTTCATAAGTCAACTAACAGAGTCATCACTGTAAATACAGTCATTTTTGCTTTTTTATTTTATTTGACATGAGAAACAAAAGCCCTAAATATATTTCTAGCTTTATGTACCTTCTTAAATACATTTTATGTGTAGTACAGATTCAATAAACTCTTTGGCCTGGTCTAAAGGATGTTCTTTTTTTTTTTCTTTCCTTATTTTAAATAAAGGTAAATTAATCCAATTTAAAATTTTTCAGTAGGAATATTTATTAATCATTATTCGGATGCATAATAACAGTCCCCTCACTTTGGCTTTGTTTTTATTTAAAAGTACTGAAATATTCTTAAGATTAAACCTGAGCAAATTAAATTATAGCAATGCCTTGCTTCCCTGAGTCTTGCACTTCACCTGCTGCAGAAATTAGAATATAGGGAAAAAAAAAATAATACCAATGAGATAAAACTAGCACAATGCAAAAGAAGATAATTGCATTGCTCAGCTGTCACAAGGCCAACATAAAAAATGAAATGACTCATCTTCCCTCACATGCACAGTCTGCTCAAACACACGTATATAATTATTTATTTGTATGGTTTTGATTCTTTAGCCAAATGTCACTGCTTTATAATGTGGTTTAACCACTTAGAGATTTTGCTCAAAGTGTTCATTTATAGTTTTATCACTGAACCACAAAAAAGTGTTCTAAGCTCCAATGTAATTAAGTTGCATGCAAGTGCTTTAGATCTTTAAATCTTACTTTGCATGAGTACATGAATTCAAAGACAGCTCTCCTGCAAAGATAAGATACAATATGCAGTGAAAAGGGCTGCTTTCTAGTGAAGTCATATTCGTTACCAAACCAGTGTATCAAGTGAGGGTGTGCTCACGACATAAACATCAACAAATCTTCATATAACGTAGTAATTTTGACTTTGGAGTAAGTGGGCAATTGACTTAGCCCATTTCTTAAAAGAAAGGGGCTAAGATTTATAACTCACAAGTGTGTTTTTGAGAGTTTTACGTATGATCTTATGAACAAAATGTGTAAAAACCTACAATATCCAAAATGCTGGAAAGGAAGAACAGTGTATAAAACCTTTGAATAATAATTGCCATTGATTAAAAAATGTTGACAGAATGTGATACTGCCATTAGATGGAGACTGTGATAAGAAAGATTTTCTGAGCTGGACGAGTAAATATACTGTTCTAGAGAGTTTTTATGCAATCCTCAAGCTGAACAAAGTTTAACTATTTTGCCTCATAGAACTTAATGTAAAGGTTAAGGCTGAGCAAATAGTATTCATGCTAATTTAGCTTTTTTTTTTTTTTTTCCCTCCTGACTGGGAGTCATTCCTGATTGTTAGGCAGTGTGTTAGTGGTTCATTTTTGCTGAAGTTACTTGGATGAATTTGAATTTTCAGCTAGTGCGTTATTTACAAACTGTTTGCTTTGACTGTTCACCCTGCTCTGTTAAATATTTGCTTTGGTTGGTTCTACTGAATCTAATTCATCAGCATCAATTCCAATATGTGCAATGCCTACCAGTGCAAATGAGAGGAACCCTTTTGCTTCTCTGACGGGCATCAGGAGGTGCTTTTGCACCGACACACTTCAGCATCTTTCTCTTTGTTGAAACAAACATGAGGAAAACACATAAACCTAGTACAAACAGATCTTTTTGTGATGTTGGTAGCAAACCCAGAAAGCTACTGTTAAAACAGGAAACTTCCTGAGCTATATGAAAGTCAAAACCATTGAAGAAAGGAGGACTACAGAGTGAAAGTAACTGTAAACAAAGACTTGCTGACTGGTGTCATTTTTTTGTCGATCTCGGCAAATATCTACTCATAGGCAAGCATCGTAAGTAGTGACCCACTTCCTAGAACTTATTTTCCCTTCTTTTATTTTTTACAGATATTTTGAAAAATTAGTTCAAAGGGAATAAAAAGGGTGATGTTATGGTTGAACCTTCTGTAATCTCACTTGACTGAGGAAATGTGGCCGTTTGGTCTGAGTTCCCTTCCCAGTCAAAGAGGGAAAATAAGCACTGCTAGAAATCAGTTCACGCAGTGCAGCAGCAGGTCTGTATTATAGGTCCTTTGAGGCTATATGTTTCTTTCTGCAAATTCGAGATGCAAGAAGAGCTTGCTTAGATGTAGATCCTCATGTTATACGAGATGGAGCCAATGCCAAAAGAGATGGGGAAATTGGCATGAGTTCAGCAAAGACCCACCAATGCAGTCAGGGACTGGAGCGCCTGCCCTGTGGGGAGAGGCTGAGGAACCAGAGCTGACCCAGCCTGGAGCAGAGGTGGCTTTGAGGGAGCTTATGAGGCAGCCGTCAAGAAGATGGAGCCAGGCTTTTCACAGTGAGGCAACGTCCATAGGTTAAAATAATAGCAACTGAGATAGAATATGAGGAAAAACTTTTCAATGTGAGAACACCAAAGCAGTCTGTTCCAATCTGAATTGTGATCCTATCTTACTGGAAGGTCTGACTATCCACACCAAATCTACTGTTGGATGAGTTGTTGGATCTCCACCGGTGTCTTCTGTCTTATGAAGCATTAAAATGTTTGAAAAGGAAGTCAGTCACATTGCTTCTGTAAAAACCTTTTAAGGCAGTGCTCTGTCGGAAGATGCACTATAGCATCCAGTCTGGTTGAGCACTGTTTATTGTAAGCTTATTTCACATCATTACAAAGGCTTGACATTACAATATTTCACATCGCTTTCTCTATTTTTGGTGTGTTTAAGATAACATTTGAACTATATCCACCAGATCCCACTGTGAGTTTTGTGAGCTTTTTAATACAAATGCTAAGCTTTTACCTGATCTTTTTTGAGTCCTTGCACCTGTAGTACTATTATTCTCTCAAAGGCCAGCTGACGTAGCTCTTTGAACATGTGTATCTTGACATGTCTTGTTCTTCTCTGCTTTTCTGTCTCTCAGAGTTCCCCTATTAATCTCTGTTCAGTATTGCTAAGGTAATGAGTGAACTGCCAGCACTGAAGTAGATCACAAATAGAGCAAAGCTTTTGTGGTCTTCATTAATTATGTCTCCCTTAAAAAATTCCTACTTCTCCATCCAAAATTCTTTGTTCCTCACGGTGCAGAACTCATCACAATCATTAAAACTCATCACATCATCATTAAAAAAAATAAAGTCAATAGTTTAGAAATGTATCCAGAGACCTAAACACTTCCACTAATGCTATTGTTTTTTCTGGAGGTTGTTGATTTTGTCCAGTTGGTTAAGTGTGATATCTTATTTTTATGGCTTCCCTTTCATTTCTATGTGAAAAACCTGGTATTTCCAGCTTAGCATACAAAGATGCTAGCAACAGAGACAGACTGCAAGTGTCAGACCTCAAAAGAATGCACACAGAATGCACTCTGAAGGTCAAAATTGAAGGGACAGCTCAGCTATGAGTTAGTCCATTCCCACTTTTGGAGAGGTGAGAGTTTTCTGAGGAGAAATACAGTGTACTTTAACAGGATCATCTTCACATACTTACTGACAGCTGAAGTATGGCAAATACAGCCTGGGCAAAAAAAGATCTAAAGGTTTAACTCCAACTTTCCTTTCAGGCAACATGCAGCTCATTTTTTGTTTCATGGGTGGTGGGGTGGCAGGGAATGGAGGAGAAAGACCTTCTCCTTGCCTTATTTTTTCAAAGAGATGTGAAGCCTGGGTTTCAGTGTAAGGTAGTTGATGATAGATCGCCGTCTTGTGAACCTGGAGAGGTGAGAGTGGGTCCTGGGTCTTTGAATAACCCTGTGTATTACGCAGGGCAATTACACATTTTAATTTGCTCATTTTCTGTTGCCCCTCTTACACTTGTCTGCTTCTATTGCCCCTGTTACACTTTCCTGCTTTTTACATTCAGGAAAGAGATGGAGTCTGGCTGTGTGTTTGTTGAGACCCTGTAAGGTTGTCTAAAATGTTTGAAAATCATATTCTATCTATTTCAAAAAACTAACTCAAGTCATAAAGACGACCTGTGTTCTCCACAGCTTGGCGAATTTTACCAGTACTGGTTCTTGATTTGATTGGCTTAGTTTCTAATCAATGCAAATGTGTCCTGTCATAAGCAACCTGTGCTAATTTCACACTGAATAGAAACGAAAGACTTATGAAGAAAGACTCCAAGGTGGCTAAAGTATTTTTGCATAATGGCTCAAAAGCTGAGTTTTGCACAGTTAGTTCTCTCACGAGAGCTGGTTATGTTCACAGTGCCATCAGCATGCTTTTTGCCGAGAAAGGCTCCTCTGAAAGATGTTTGTGCTAAATCTGCAGGGATTTGCTTTGCTTTGTGGAGCAGGCACAGAAAAAGGCGTTTGGAATTGAAGGTGGAGATTACCTACTCCATATCTGATACTGGAAGCAAATATAAACTCAAATCATGCTTTTCCTTACATTGTGTATCCTCTGTGTGTGTCTGGGTACTAGCTGCTACAGCTGTTTTTTTGACCAATTTCATTCCTTATTTCTCATTATTGCTATTACTGGGAGTTATTTGGGGCTTGCTGCAGCGCCAGGGTGCAACTGCTATTTCAGGAAAAGCTCCTTCAATAAAGCAACTGTTGAAAGGTGACTTTAAGCCTAAAGGAATACATCTGGTGGAGTGCTTGCTCCTGAATTAGTATTTTGGAGGGCATACTATTGATACTATCAGTGCCTTCAGGCTCAATGCCTGCTGCTTTCTTGCTCATTTGGAGGATTAGCATCTGAAGAGATGCTTTGGGATACATGCTCCTTAACATGTGTGGTGAAGGTCAAAAATCTCTCTCTGCTATGCCTCCTCTCCATGATCCACTGGAGGCTTTTCAACAGAGCACCAATTGTGCAAAGTTAGCAGGGAGAGAGGAGAGTTTCCAGTGTCTGCTGTTCTCTGTCATCCTCCAAAGACATGTCTGAAGGCAGCACGGCTCGATGTGTCTTGTCACACGTTCTGGTTCCAGTTCCAGAGCTCTCCTTTGAGGTGGTGTACAAGGCAGCTGTAGCCTGTGAAGTCCTGTGGGGCTGTCAGTGTGCTGAGTGGTGGTGGCTGGATGTCAGAAGTAATTGGTGCTGAAGCTTTCAGTCAATCTTGATCCATAGCTGAGTAGGTGTAAGCCCTCACTTAATCATAGAATCACAGAATGGTTTTGGTTGGAAGGGACCTTAAAGATCATCTAGTTCCAACCCACCTGCCACGGGCAGGGAAAACCCTCCACTACACCAGGTTGCCCAAAGCCTCATCCAACCTGGCCTTGAACACTTCCAGGGATGGGGCATCCACAACTTCTCTGGGCAACCCGTTCCACTGCCTCACCACCCTCTGAGCGAAAAATTTCTTCCTCATATCTAATCTAAATCTACCCTCTTTCAGTATAAAGCCATTGCCCCTTGTCCTATCACTACATGCCCTTGTAAAAAGTCCCTCTCCAGCTTTCTTGTAGGCTCCCTTTAAGTACTGGAAGGCTGCGATAAGATCACCCTGGAGCCTTCTCTTCTCCAGGCTGAACAACCCCAACTCTCTCAGCCTGTCTTCATAGCAGAGGTGTTCCAGCCCTCGGATCATCTTTGTGGCACTCCTCTGAACCTGCTCCAGCAGCTCCATGTCCTTCTTGTGTTGGGGACTCCAGAGCTGAATGCAGTATTCCAGGTGGGGTCTCACAAGAGCAGAGTAGAGGGGCAGAATCACTTCCCTCAACCTGCTGGCCACACCTCTTTTGATACAGCCCAGGATACGATTTGCTTTCTGGGCACATTGCCGGCTCATGTTGAGCTTCTCATCCACCAGCACTCCCAAGTCCTTTTCCTCCGTGCTGCTCTCAATCCATTCTCCGCCCAGCCTGTACTTGTGCTTGGGATTGCCCCGACCCACGTGCAGGACCTTGTGCTTGGCCTTGTTGAACTTCCTGAGGTTCTCACAGGCCCACCTCTCCAGCCTGTCAAGGTCCCTCTGGATGGCATCCCTTCCCTCCAGTGTGTCCACAACATCACACAACTTGGTGTCATCTGCAAACTTGCTGAGGGTGCACTCGATCCCACTGTCCATGTCTCCAACAAAGATGTTAAATAGCACTGGCCCCAGTACTGACCCCTCAGGAATACCACTCGTCACCGGCCTCCATGTGGACATTGAACCGTTGACCACAACTCTTTGAGTGTGACCATCCAGCCAATTCCTTATCCACCGAGTGGTCCATCCATCAAAACCGTGTCTTTCTGGTTTAGAGACAGTGATGTTGTGTGGGACAGTATCAAATGCTTTGGATAAGTCCAGGTAGACGATGTCAGTTGCTCTTCCCCTATCCATCAATGCTGTAACCTCAGCATAGAAGGCCACCAAATTAGTCAGGCAGGATTTGCCCTTAGTGAAGCCATGTTGGCTGTCACCAATCACCTCCTTATTTTCTATGTGCCTTAGCATAGTTGCCAGGAGGATCTGCTCCATGATCTTGCCAGGCACAGAGGTGAGACTGACTCGCGTGTAGTTCCCTGGGTCTTCTTTTTTCCCCTTTTTAAAGATGAAGGCTATGTTTCCTCTCTTCCAGTCAGTGGGAACTTCACCAGATTGCTGTGACTTCTGAAATATGATGGATAGTGGCTTAGCAACTTCATCTGCCAGGATGTATCCTCAGGACCCGTGGATACATCTCATCTGGTCCCATGGACTTGTCCACCTTCAGGTTCTTTAGATGGTCTCGAACCTGATCTTCTCCTACAGTGAGTGGTTCTTCATTCTCCCAGTCCCTGCCTTTGCCTTCTGTGACTTGGGCTGTGCAGCTGGAGCTCTTGCCAGTGAAGACTGAGGCAAAGAAGTCATTGAGAACCTCAGCCTTCTCCATATCCTGGGTAGCCAGGTCCCCTGTTTCCTTCCGGAGAGGGCCTACATTTTCCCTAGATCTCTTTTTGTCACTGACATATCTATAGAAGTTTTTCTTGTTGCCCTTGATGTCCCTGGTTGGATTTAACTCTATCAGGGCTTTAGCTTTCCTAACCTGATCTCTGGTTGCTCGGACAATTTTTCTGTATTCTTCCCAGGCTACCTGTCCTTGCTTCCACCCTCTGTAGGCCTTCTTTTTGTGCCCGAGTTGGTCCAGGAGCTCCTTGTTCATCCATGCAGGCCTCCTGGTGTTCCTACCTGACTTTCTCTTTGTTGGGATGCACTGCTCCTGAGCTTGGAGGAGGTGATCCTTGAATATTAACCAGCTTTCTTGGGCCCCTCTTCCCTTCCCTCCAGGGCTTCATCCCATTGTACTCTACCAAGCTGATCCCTGAAGAGGCCAAAGTCTGCTCTCCTGAAATCCAAGGTAGTGAGCTTGCTGTGCACACTCCTTGCTTCCCTAAAAATCTTGAATTCCACCATTTCATGATCACTGCAGCCAAGGCTGTCCTTGAGCGTCACATTCTCCACCAGCCCTTCTTTGCTGGTGAGAACAAGGTCCAGCAAAGCTCCTCTCCTCGTTGGTTCCTCTACCACTTGGAGAAAGAAGTTATCATCCATGCATTCCAGGAACCTCTTGGATCGCCTATGCCCTGCTGTGTTGTCCTTCCAATAGATATCGGGGGCGGTTGAAGGACCAGGGCTCGTGAACATGAAGCAGCTACTATCTGTCTGTAGAGGGCCTCATCCCCCTGGTTCTCCTGGTCAGGTGGTCTCACGAATACAGGGAACAAAAAGTACTTTGAGCTGAGATACAGATCACATTTCTCTCGTGTCTGGGTTACTGATTTGCAGGAGAGGGACAGGGTTCATGATTATGGATCTTGATTTTGAGAGGAATGAGGAATACCTCTTGAATGAGCTGATGTGCAGGATGAGGAAGAGTGATACAGAAGGCTGAGGTATAGGCTTAGAATTATAAATTATAGCTCTAAGCTAAGACTGAAACTCAGATCTAAATTCAAGTGTTAAAGCAAGATCAGATTTTTTCTTTTAATAGTTTCTTTTTTCTAAAGGGGAATATTGGATTTGGTACTACTGGGCCTTGGAAGTTAGGTTTTGCAAGAAGCTTAAGAAAATGTAGAAGTTTAAAAAATCAAATTGACAGAAATGCTTGCCCTTTTCAATACCTATTTCTAAAGATCACCTGTAGCCAATAAAGGAGAATGCATTTGAGTCAGATGACAAAAAAAAAAATTGTTGGTAAGACTCTTTTATGATGTCCTTGTGCCACCTCAGAGTTTTTAGTCTATTCCTAAGACCTCTTCAGTTAAGTTTCTGTAATGATGAATCTGAGGTCATGGTATTGCCTTTACATCTGTTTTGTCCTTTGAGTCTGTTAGAATAACGTGTGTTCCAACGTTCAATTTAATGTCTATAGAGTTTCCGTAAAAAGACAAACAAATAGGGAGACAAGAGAAAACCACCAACCTTTAATTGAAATAAGCTACAGAATCACTATATGGAGCAATATGAGTGCAGAATGAAATGAGGAAACTTAAGGGAAGAAGGATCACAGAGAAAGGAAAAGAAATGGGTTAGTGTATGATGTCTGTTTGTATTACATATAAGAGGCTTTCCTAGTATAACTAACACTCATTTTCCAGACAGCCAAGTGCTTCACATTACAAAATGCACTGTTCAGCACTTGTAATTAGCCAAGCAAACTGAGTTTTCTTATGCTGGGTGTCTGCCACAAACAGGTTTTTTTTCTTTTCTTCAAATGATGTAGCTGGTTTTGTGAGAGTTGTTCATTTTGCCTTCTGTTTAAAAATCCATCTATACTCGACCATGCTATAAACCAGCTAAAATCGTTGACTTTCTCTCCAGAGCCCTGGCAGGCATTGAAACTAAGTTATGTGGTGGGTTTAAACATATCTCTTACTCTCTCTTCTTTGTCCTGTAACCCATGTACATGGCAAGAAAGTCAGTTGAGTTGGATGCTGATAGTACAGAGATCTGATCTAAACTAATTAGAATGAAGAACATGAAATAAAGAAATTCAGACTAGACATTGTTGGTGCTGCAAAGACAGGCTGGTCTTGAAGGCCGGTGCTTGCTGAGAAGGGAAAGACAAGACTGGTAACTGGGGAGGAAAGTAAGTAATACTGGGAGTCAGTGATGAGGAGAAATGGATATCACCCATATCAGCAGTTGGTGGAAAACAAAGGTGAACATATGCTTAAAACTGATAAAGTAATGCCTGATCCCACTGAATTAAGGTGTCTCATTGTGTTCCCTTAACCCTCGTGAACTTGAAATTGTATTTTTAAGTCCTTTTAAGGCAATTAAGTGAGCATAGCCCTCCCTACACAGGCACTTTAAAAGAGCCATGTTTTGTGTTTTTCACCCATCTGTATATTCATTGCATCTTAACTGTCCACTTCTATCAGTCGAGCTGCAAAACATGGAGTGATCTGCCATACTTTATCACACGGCTGAGAGCAAAGAAAATGCTCTTCAGTGTTGGCAGTGGTAAGAGCACTATAGAGTAGTGCTTTAACAGAAGTGTTCCTTCTTTTTCCATTGTGAATTTCTGTAGAGAGCTGATAATACCTCCAAATATTTAATATAATTTTAAAAAGCTATTAAAAATCATTAGCAATAAAATTTGAAAAGAAATCTAAATTATTTAAAAATATGGGGGAAAGAAATATAGTAGTCTTTCAGTAAGCTCAAATAAAATACAATGAGTAATAGAGATACAAATGGCATGAACTTTTCTGGCTACCGAAATCCATAAGCAGCTCAGAAGCAGCTGATGTAATGTGTTTGGTTCATTCATGTTAATAAAGACCTCATTTGTTTTACTACCAGGATTTTTTTCATTGGCTCAAATATGCCATTTGTTTTGACCTTTTTTCACATGCTTTAATTGCCAAAGGGTATCTCAAATGTTCCGTTCTTCCAGAGGGGAGAAAAAGCCTTTAGAAATAAATTCTCAAGTCTTTCAATGGCAGTATTCGAAAAATCTGGGTACACTGGGACAGGAAAGTTGAAAACCCAAGACCTCACTCTGCTGCTTTCACCTGAATTCAGTCATATGTCATATATGAGGAGGGAGTCCTCAATTTACGGAGCTGAAAAAAAGCCAATTTGAGAAGCTCTGGCTTACTGGCCTACTTTCAGATAGTGTATTCTCAAAAATAGCTTTAATCCATTTGTTTAGTGTATTATCCTTGAAATAGAGATGAAGAATAAGTAATCCATTTCTGCACAAAAAATACTTGATGTTCCTGTAGCTTTCCCTACAGTACTCGATCACTTTAATCTTTTGCCACTGTTCCCTAGTGTTTATTTCATAGTTTATTTCAGATATTGCTGCAGTCATCAGAATTCACCAATAAAAAACCTTAATTAAAAAAGCACATTTTCCTGTGCAGGATACTCACAGCACTGAATATCCCCTTTGATCTTGAGGTGGACTCATTACTGAACTTCTTCCACAGCCTTTTCTAGCCCAAACTTCGAATGGTTTCTCGCGAAACCACTGGTGACCCGGTGTTTCAAACACAGGGCCAGCAAACTCTGCCTGTTTTATGGTAACAGCCTCTCTAGTGTTTAATTTTCCTGATGAAAAAGAATTCCTAAATTACATTATCACTGATAAAAGAGTTGCCACTAATTTTAAAACACATGCAATACCTTTTTTGTAAAAGTAATCCATGTTCTTCACTTATCTCCTGCACAGCGTTCTTTCTGGTGGAAATGTCAGGCAGGAGTCATCTACATGTCCCGGTATACAGGATCCAGCTCTGCCCTGGGCCTCCTGATGCCTCTCAGCTGAGCCCTGTTTAGTAACGCTGTTTAATGCTCACTCTTTTATGTGGACAATGGAAAGGGTAACCTCTCTTTCCCCTTGCCTCTTGATTCTTTCGTCTTCTCTAGTTCTACTGAGGGCTTTTTGTAGCAGACATCACCTCTTGTAAATGTCCCTGATTTTAGCTCTGGGTTCTATTGTGTTTTTTAGCGATTTAGGGCAAGAAATGTCATCTTTAGCTTTCCTGAATAAAAACATAATGTGCTAAGCTCAGAGGTGCTAGATACCATCAGTACCAAGAAAGCACTTCTGGATAGAAAATAGTTCAGTCACTGTGAGCTAAAAGTGTATTGTACAGCAATCTCATCCTTCTCTTTGAAGAAATCAATATGTCTCTGCTTCCTGACCCACTGACATTTTTTTGTCTTTTTCATATTGAGCCTAGAGTATACGAAATATGAACAATATCTTTCTCAGTCTTGAAAGGTCTTTTAATACATCCAGAGACAAAAATCGTGTTATTTACAGCGGCCTTGGTGCTTGTTAGTGTGAGGAAAAAATCTGTACAATTCCAGCTACCAACACTGCTGCAAGAAAAGAAGAGAAAGGCGACGTTGTGTATGAATCTTATTGAATTGCAAACTGCTTTCTCAGCAATCAGGGCTGTTCGCTGATGCAGATCAGATGCTTACATAAAGCTCTTATGCAAGGAGGGCGACAAGAGCTGCAGTGATTAAGACACTCTTTGTGTGTTCCTACTGCCATTCGAAGAAAACGCTGGCAAATTAACTGCTTGAAATGGACCATTCTAAAGCAACTGGGTGTCAAACACATCTCCGTACAGTGCTGACTTTTCACCTAATTCTTTTTTTTTTTTTTTTTTCCCCGAGGTGCTTCGTGGAGCACAGCAAAATGAACAGCCCCCTTTCCATGGAACAACGCTCGCATCTCGGATGCACACGCATGTGCTGTGCAGAGCGGCACATGGCTGGGATTAGGATGTGGTCGGTCTGTAGCTGACACACTGATGAAAAGGCAGCTTCTAATTTAAGACGCGTGCTCTGCATCACTGCGCGTCCTGAGTAATACAAATTACAGCATTTGTGTATGGTCTTGCAGCAGCCGTCTTTCAATGGAGCCGTGTTGGGAGTCGGATTAGAATCTGATCTTTATTCCTCTAGTTAGTTAGCATCAAAGTAAGCATATGTATACTAACTGCTTCTAATACTGGTTTAAATGTTTGAAGAGATTTTTTTTCCTCTTACTTGTCTTCCTCCATCATTGTCCCTTTGCGAAGTTCTCTGGCAGATGAGTCAAAAAGCACATAAAATAGTAAAGCCTTTGTTGCAAATCAATTTATTTAGAACTGATAAATGTGATATCCTAAAGGAAACTGTATTTGCGGAATTTTGTGTGTCTGTATCCAACTATAGTGTAAAAATGCAGTGTGAATTTCTTACATTTCAGATATTCAGTGGTATCAATGAGCTGCTTGTGCAGAGTCAAAAGACCAAGGATTGATGACAGAGATGGTAGAACTACTGTAACTAACTAATTACAGATATAAAGATATCTCCCAGTAACTTTTTATTTTCTAGATGACATGCATAAGCATCAAAGCTAGTTCAAACAGCTTTAATCATTTTGAACTGATGATTCCATGTTTCTTGGCTTAATCTTACCGTAGTGTAAGATAAAGCAAGTAACATTTCAGTGGAATTAATTCGGATAAAGTTAACTGGGAATTGAAATAAAAACTAATGTAATAATAGCAGAAACAAAATAGAATACATTGAGCTTGGGGAAAAAATGCTGAGAATATTTTTATGCTAAAAGATGTTTGTAAGCGTATTGATCTATAGATATTTTTGTTAAATTCCTTTAACACACTCCTTTCCAATAAAATATTTTTACAGCAATGTGAAACTGCTGTGCAAATAGTATAGCTAAGGCCAAGTCACAAGCAAGGCAAAATGTGGGAGGAAAACAGGAGGAAGAAGACAAAAGAGAAAACAATTGTTGAAAGAGTACCAGATATATTTGTCAAAAGTTTATACTATTCATATGGCAATGGTTCAGTATTGCTATTATTTGCATCATACCTGTAGGTTTCAGCTGAGATCCTGATGCGTTAGCTGTTATAAAAGCACATAGAAATGAGAATCTCTATTTAAAATATTCTGAGCATTTGAGACAAAGAGGGTTTGGAAGAAAAGCAGGTGCCTAACATACCTTAGATTCTGGTTCTGATTGTAGTACTGATCTGGTTTTGATTGTGGTCTGACTGCTGGCCAGAAACAATATATTTTAAATATCTATTTATATCTAAAATGGTTCACCCTACGTCAGAATTCAGATCTATTGCAGGGCTAGAAATAGATTGTCTTGGTTTTGACTGGGACAGAATTAGTTTTTCTTTTTAACAGCTGGAAGAGTTCTATGTTTTGGATTTAGCATGGGATTTGTTATGAGAAGAGTGTTGACAGCACACTGATGTTTATAGTTGGCACTGAGACATCAAGGACCTTTCAGCTTCCCGTGTTCTTGCCAGTGTGCAGGAGCATAACAGGGCAGGGGAGGAGAGCAAGGCCAGGACAAAGGGTCCACAACTTCTAGTTTAGGATTTGAACTTAGATTTAGAAATGAGGGCCAAATTGGCCAAAGGAGTATTTCATATCAGGCAACATCATGCCCAGTATATAGATGAAGGTGGACCTGAAAGAAGCTCTCTGGCTCTTCTGAGGGCTGTCTTGGACTCTCGGAGTGCACTCTTGCACTCTCTCTCTCTCTCTCTTTTTGGGCCTCTCACTCATCCGGGATTGCAGTGTCGGGACTTACCTGTTTTGGGATCACTTACCAGGATGAGACAGGTTTTGGTCACCGGCTGGTGAGCCATTACACCACGCATCACTTGTTTGTATATGTTGTTAACTTTTTATATATATATTCGTATATTCATATATTTATCATTATTAATTTTAATTTTATATTATTATTATTATTATTATTAAATTGTTCTTATCTCAACCCACAAGTCTCTTTCCTTTTTCCCCTTTAATTCTCTTCTCTGTTCCCCAGGGGTGAAGGAGGGTGAGCGAGTGGCTGCGTGGCATTTAGTTGCCAGCTGCGTTAAAGCGCTACATAGATCCAGGTCACCTGGGAAGCTTTTATTTCCTTATCCTGAGGTTAACTTATTATATATAATATTGTGATAAATTAGCTGAATGAAACTGAGATACCCAGCTTGAATAAGTGATTACAAACAGGACCTAAGTTTAATGCTTGTCAGTGTACCAAATACTTTTTCTTGTTTCGGAAGCAGGAGCTCACACTGTGCATTTGGCTGGTCTGGCTCTGTAAGGCAGCAGAGCTCCACTCCAGCCTCTGAGGTTGGGCTCCTCTCAGGGCAACCTCTCTTTTCCCAGTCAGAAGGAAAGCAGCCTTGCAAAGAGAATGTAGAAATAGCGTTTTTGCCATGCCCTTGCTACTTTATTCCCTCCCATTTCCAGACAATGCGCACAGAAACCCTTTGTGTTTACTCATTTCCGAATATATTCCAGGTAGTCAGGGACTGAGCTTTCAACCACGCTCTGGACATGAAAACATTTATAATATTTGGCAACTGCATACCAAAAGAACAGCTACACACAAGAGTACCTTACGTTGAGACGCACCCCACTATTGAACACGTTACTTGTTTCACGTAACAAAGCAAATCTATTTTTCATATTTTCTTAAATACAAAAAGAGACAAACGCTACATTAAAATGCCGTAATTCACTTGGATCTATGATTGTAGTAGAAGCTCAAAGAAGGGTGGAGTGTCTTTACTTCTTTTGATTTTGACTGTCTTCCATCCAAGTTTCACTTATAATAGCAGCAGGCTTGAAAGACAAAGTAATTCACATCAGTGATTTTTTTTTTTTTTAATGGCATTTGTTAGAGGATGCATTTGACATAAGATTAGACAGCTGGTACCAAGTTCTTTTTCTTTGCTATTTCTTAATAGTGTGTTTGGTTTTTTTTTTAATATTTTATATAGAGCTGTCCTGTGGGGGAGAGATTGAAACCTCTAGGAACAGTGTTAGTATACTGGAATAAATATGTAAAGTCAGATAGTGCAGAAATACAATTAATGTCACCAAACAGTTACAAGGAAGGGAAGTATTTGGTACACTGACAAGCATTAAACTTAGGTCCTGTTTGTAATCACTTATTCAAGCTGGGTATCTCAGTTGGAGGTGAGCTGTGGACAGGAAAGGAAATGTCATCACTAAAGCTTTTGACGCTTGGTTCTGAAAGAAATTCCTGATTTTTCCAGTCTTCCTTTTGTTTTCCATTTGGAAAATCAAGATGCAATATTTTACTTGGTATTTCACACTGTCAAGTCAAATCAAATGCGCAAAAAAGCTTTTGCTTTAAATTCAGTCTGCGTCAGTATCGGGCTCTGTGAGCCAAGGGGTTACCACACAAGCTGGGGTTAAGGATGACATTTTGCAGTGGTCTCTGGGAATGACACTTCTTGAGCTTATTTGCTTGCAGACGAAACCCTATCATGTATGCATTTTGTCATGACACTGCTGTCAGTGATATAGCAATGATTGGCAAGAGCTTTTCTCTGTTTTTCAGGAAAATTTTTATCCTAAAAATGGATTAATTTTTCTCTATTTTCTTCTATTTTTTTTGTCTTAAAATGGATTCTATTTTTTAACATGATTTTCTGTTCTTACTACTCTCTCTGTCACCAAAATGAGTCCATAACAAGAGTTGCTGCTGTTGCAGTGTTGCTATAACTCATTATCCACTGACAGAAATGAGAACTGACCATGGCACAAGATGAATCCCTTCCCATCCCAGCACCTCCAACCATAATGTGAATGGAAGTCGGCAGCATGTTTGCTTGTTCAGGCTGTGACAGGAATGAGAAATGGGACAAGGGCAGCTCTGTTTCCTTCTAGGGGTAGGCTTTGAAATCTTCTGAGTCCTGAAAATCTCAAACAACAACTGGTTTATAGAGCATTTTGTACTTGCCCATCTTTTTAACCAAAATATTAACCCGAGGAAAAACTAAATACACTTTTTTTTTTTTCACTAGGGCTTGCTACTACAAGAAACTGGCAAACTGCTTGTGAAAAACGGTGAAGATGACAGAGTGTGTACAGAAAAGACACCCAGGACATGGGGAATCGTTCAGAAGCAGTCTGTAAAGCTTCCCCACCTTCTCACCAGTGTAATGTTGGCAAAGCAGCGTAGTGGTCTTCTTCATGGTAAGAATAATCAAAGTTGGATTGAAAAAAAGGCCGTTCATGGTCCATTGCGTGAAAACTATTGTAAAGACTTTTGTATGTCTGCACCATCCCCAGATCATAAAGTTCCAGTTTGAAAATTTCCCTGAGAGGCCACACTGTTGGAAAAAATTTATGTTGCTACTTTTGAAGTGTTCTAGATGTTTTGTTCCTTGGCCATCATCATGGCATATGCCAATAGCTGGTGACAGTCCTATTCATATAACCTCAGCTCTGTTCCCTTCATACACTGTGTGTTTCTCTGGTGTTCTTTCAAAAGCATTACATAAAATAAGTCGATAAAAAGACATATGATAATAAGCACACATGCCTTAGGCTTCATGGTTTTAAAATGTCATGCTTACACAGAGAGCGTTGTTTGTCGTAAGTCAGCAGTCTCAATAACTCATTATTAGCTTTGTTTACTCAAGGGCACACAATGAGCTCTGATTTCAACTCCCAGCCAAACACTGCTTTGCTTAAACCCACCGTACCCCGTCACGGACTCAGGCTGCCACTCACCTCACGGGCATTGTTTCAGCACATATTTTCCGTACTATAAAGTTGTACCTCATGCCAGCTCAAAACCTACCCCATTCTGTGAATCAAGGGCACAATTATTTCGTGACTTTGGCCTTCAGATAATTAGCCTTGAAGTAACATGTTTCTCTTGCTCTGGGTCAAGAGATCACAGTAAGTGCAGTGCTCCGAGATGACGAGAGCAATAGCGAGACACTGCAATAGCCATATTTTCAGAACTGCGGAGACTATCCTTGCAATAACACACACCAAAGGACAAGAGAACCTCAGAATTGGTTGTTGGTAAAGGACTTGTGCACAGAAGGATATTCTCACATCTAGGGAAGAGGGTGGGGGAAGGATAAAATCAGAAACCAAGCAATCGAGTTCCTTTGTTTCTCCCCTTTCCTGTTTTCAGGATAAAACACAGCAGGCAGCAGTAAAAAAAAAAAAAAAAAAAAAAAAAAAAAAGAGAGAGAGAAAAAGAAAAAGAAAAAAAAAGTGAGAAAAAGTGCACTTTTGTGCCTTTTTATACTCCGTCAGTTCCAGTCTGTGCACAGAATTGTCTCAGTAATTCCTTCAGTCAAGTCAGAACTCAGTTGGAATTTCAAAATTTTTGGTGGAAAACGTTTTGTGTCATTCACATAACTGCACTGAAACAAGTTTCAGGACAGTTTTGGCACTCCAGTCTCTAATTCCAGGAACTGTAAAGAGGCATGTAGCAATTAAAAAATTAGCAGAGTTATCTGAACTTTGTGAACCTCAGATGATGTTTAGTTTGGGTTCAGACCAAGTGTTGGGCAAAGGTACCAAGGATTCTTATTTAGTAAGAGCTGGTTTTATGCTCCCTGTAATTTGGACTTTGACTGGAGCTGGTTTTCATTTGCATTATGCTAGATGTGTATATTAAACAAGTATCATTTAGGTTATGAATTTTGGCAGCCTTGATCATGGCTTACATTTGAAGGTAATTTGTAGTTTCATCGTTTTCATAACTACATTTTAATCTTGTTAACTGCTAGAGGAATTACCTAGGGATTTTTTTTTTCCCCTTTTTTATTAAGCAGTAAAAAGAATTATTTTCCTTCCCTCCAAGAAAATTGGAAAAGCAGGGGAAAGTCTGTTCTCATACTCAGCTGGATTCTGTAGTGATAGAAGCGGTTATGGGACTGCCCATGATGCTCCTTGAGGACATGACAGCTGGTCACTTAAGTCATGGATGACCTCTTCCTCAGGGATGCTTCGCAATTATGTTTTAGGAGCACGTTCGCCTACAGTTGTGTTTTAGGAGTGCATCTTTGCCTGTTTGGGCAAGCCTCTCAGTTTCTTGCTTCACTTTTATATCTGTGGTACAAGTTTTCCCTCTTAGTAGCTTCTTTTCAGTGTGGAGTGTAACAGAGTATCTTGTAAAGCTTTTGCCATTTTTGGGCAAAACAGAATCAAGTGGGTGGCAGCGAACTCTATGCCACAGAAATTTCACAGGGCAATAGCGAGTGGCACAGTGACCATCTTTCCTCCTAACCTGCTGAGCGGGCTGCAATTGCACCTGTTGTGTAGTCTACATCTTTCATCATGTCCTCTCCTTATTTTCTCTGTTCTTTACCCCCTTTTTTGCTACATAGCTCATGGCCTCTTTTTCTGGACTGTTATTGAAGCTGAGCCACATTTAGTGATGCAGTAATTTGCCTACACTCTTTTTGATTAGCAATCATGGTCTTGGCTCTGCTATTTGCTGAGTCTCATTGCCATTTCTGTCTTCTCCTCCATTTTGTCTTTTTTACTTGTGTTCTCACTAGGAGTTCCAGATAATACTGAGGTCTCTGTGTGCCTTCAAACATTCAGTTAGAGTGGGACCCTTCCCCACTGAGTTTAGAATTTAATGCCCATTTTGTAATGCTGTTGAGTTTGGCTTTGTGCACATACATAAACATAGCAAGAGACATTGCCTGCCCTAGAAGCATACAGTGCAGGCAGATGTACAAAACAGAAGAAACTCAGAAGGAAATAGGCAAACGAAGTGGCTCACTCCATTGCAGAAAATAGTATTTATTCTTTTATTTTTCTGTTTTGAGATATTTCTATTCTATGCCTTCCTTTTAGCGTCTTAAACTGATTTTGGAGTCTGCATCAGACGGTCCTGAATTGTAGGATAGAAACCACTAATATTACTAAAAGATTATTCAACTGTCTTTCACAAAGCTGTATGGCTGAGAACTGGTCTTTTGTTGCCACGAAGACCTATTACATTAAGTGGCGAAGTAATTGTGCAAGGTATCAGTATCTGGTATACAAACAAACAGCTTCTCCAGACTGGGCAATCTAAAAGCTCAAATACTATTTTTTCAAGCTACTAGAGAAGCTGTTCCTCTTTTTAAATGAGGATGTCCTACCAAATATGACCAAAAGCTGAGGCGAAATAGTATCCTGACAGTGATGATGTCCATAGCAGTTGCCTGCAGAAGAATAAGGCAGGAGAGGACTCGCCTCCAGCCATGGAGTGCTCTCCCAGCCCCCAGTGGTTTTGTCGTGGGTCAGGCCGATCCGGCAACTAAACCCACGCAGCTCTCCCAGTCCAGTAAAATGGAGAGGAGAGAAAAATGTAATAAAAGAGCTGAGGATCGAGACAGGAACAGAGGAGCACCCACCAACCACGGTCCCGGGCAAAAGAGGCTTTTTTCTTAATGCAAAACTATTTATTAACAGCTACCTACAAAGAGAAAAGCAAACAAAAACGGTTACTTAAGAGAATAACAAGAAAACAAGGCCAGGTCTTAAAAAAACACCACTCCCCCCCTTTGCCTCTTCTTCCCGGCTCTACCTCCTCCCCCCAGCGGCGCAGGGGGGCAGGGAATGGGGGAGTGCAGGTCAGTTCATTCCAAGTTGTTACTGCCGCTTCTCTTAAAGGAAAAGGAGTCCTTACACCATTGTCCCTTGCTCCAGTGGATCCCCTACTCACGGCGAAAGTGTGAATCCTACCCGCTGGGGGGCAAATCCTTACCCCATCGGATTTGCCCCAAGTGCGGGCTTTACCAGTCCTGGACCTTTAAGGAGCTGTAGCCACTCGCTCTGGCGTGGGTCATCAACAAACTTTAAATGCGCTCCGGCGTGGGGCGTCATATCGACCTTAAATGCGCCTCCGTACAGACTTAGATGCGTAAATGCAAAATGCGTAAATGCGCCTCGACCTGTGCCCATGATTCACAACAGTCTCAGGCTCAGGCATCTCCTTTAACAAAGCACCTCCCCATCGGCAGGGGTCATCCCACGGACTCTAGATGCGTACCGTGCTCAGGCTCTGGCATCTCTTCTCGACGTGGGTCCTCCCCGGGCTGCAAGTGGGTCTCTGCTTGCTCCACCGAGGACTGTTTGCAAAGGGGCTGCTGGCAAGGGGGACTCAGCCGCGGCACACGTTGTTCCGTTCCATCTTCACTGACCTCTTATCTGTGTGGCCGTTTCTCTCAGATTTCAGTCCTTTCTGGGTGAACTCGGCCCGGTGGGCGCCCCGGCAGCGGGGCTCTCCCCGAGTTCCCCAAGCGCCTCCGCCGCCGCCATCCTCGACGGGGCGGGCACCGGCACGGAGCGGGCACCGGCACGGAGCGGGCACCGGCCCAGGCCGCCGGCCCAGCCGGGAGCGGGGGCCGTGCCCCCTCCCTTCTCCTTGCTCCTGGGCAAAGGCACACCTTTCCGGTTCCTTTGTCCGACGTAAATAGGGCAATTCGCAGAGGCGCCGATTGGCTCAAGCCCGAGGGGACGGGAGTCCGGTGTGATGGGCAGCTTCTGCCACCCGGACCTCCCCCCCTACTTCAAACCATAACAGGTTTGCAACCCATGTCTTTGTATTCCCATGGTTTGACACTGCCTACAAAATGGCCAGACATTACTGTGGTGGATTTAGATAGAGAACATGGAGCTGAAGTTAACTGCCTATGCAGTAGAGCTGGGAGAATGGTTCAAGGGAACCCTTGCTTCAGTGCAGAGACGGCCAGTGTGGGCAAACTTCTCAGTGAAAATCCTCCGGGCATAAGCCATGGTACTCAGTGTCGCATCCTCTTCTCTTCAGGAGGGAAAGGCTTTTGGAAAGCTATCCCACTTCCAGTCACTTCCAGTCTGGCAAACACCAGGAGTTGATCTGTGTGATAGGTTTGAAGATCCCCTCTATCCTTGAGCACACCCAAGGCGGTGCTGTCTTCTCAGAAGCTGATGGCAGGTAGCCCAGCAAGGGGGTGTGCTGAGGACAGTACTGCTCATTCCTCTGCCTTCAGTAAGAGAGGAACATGCGTGCTCCATTTAGGGGTGGCAGGTGACCTCGCAGTCTCTTCTTGAGCTAGACTTTTATGAGCATCACAGAACACCAATGCAGTGCCTGATACATCAGAGTGTGAAAATAAACGTGAGTTTGGAGGGCATGCATTTAACGCATGCTGCGATTCACCATCTTTTGAAAAGGTATTGCTTTGCTCACTGAATCGTTGGCAGATATTATGTAAATCTGCCTATTTCAGGAAGAACACTGAGGGCAAGAAGAGGTTAAAAAAGACTAAAGCAGCACAATGCTGGGCTGATCTTGAATCTTTCCATAAAAAATAAACCTAATTCCTCTACCTGGTAGGGGGACCAAAGCTTGGCTGTGTGTCACAGCTCACTGGGTGTGACATTCTGAAAAAAGCATCCACTCCGCTCCTGGCAATGATTTTCAAAAACAATTTGCACTTTATCTCTGTGGCACCGAGAGATCACACATCAGCCAACACTGTCAGGTATCAGGAGCGAATCAATGGCTGGCTTACCTCCCAAGGTCTGTCCCTAGTTTTATTAGCTCCACTGCTGAAAGTGGACCCAGCAGTTAAAGGGCAGCGTGACATGACCAGTTTGTAGATAACGCTGGGTTTTGCACACTAGCTGAGTCTACTGGAGCACGGTTTCCTTTAGAGTGATGATTGTATCAAAGAACTTCCAGTATAAACTTGCAAAGAGGTTACCCAGTTTTGTCTGCCGTTTGAAGCCCCACAAATGTTTTCTTAAACAGCAGGATAAAAGGCAGCAACAATAAGAGTAACAAAACCAATAGCTATATGCAAAATATAGCAAGAAGCAGTGTCTCAAGAAAAAACGTGCTTTTTAGCAACTAGAAGCAAAAACTCGACATAAACACAGGAAGTGGGTATAAGACATGTGGTACTGGGATATAGTACCACATTTTCCATCCTCTTTAGGGAAGGCCACACATATTGTCTGTGAATGGGAAGCAGCTGGGAAGAAATCTTTATCAGCCTGAAACGTATACTGGCAATCTTTGGAGCAAGCTATATTTTGCAAATTACACTACTTGCACTGCCAAGTGGAAAGATATTTAATGTGAAGAGTTCAATAATGAAAGGATTTTAAAATAAAAATAAAAGGTCCATTCTTAGCTCATTATTTTCTGATATGGGAACATAAATACTTGTTAAGGATATTTGAAGACTATTCCTACTCAAAAAACTCTAACTGAGGGGCCTTATGTGGTCCTATTGAAACTAGCAGTAAATCCACTGACGTGTGTCATTTCTCTGCATAGTCTTCCATCAGCTCATCTGAGTATGAAATTCTGCCAAAACCTATGTTATTTCAACCATTTTTTCATAATTTACTGCATTTTGTAACTCTTCGTAACTTGTGCTCATCTTTGCTTTCCACTTGTTCTCTAGATCTCATGGTCTTTTTGCTTCTAAAGATTTAAAATTATTCTGGATTCCTGTGATGGTTTGATGGGGGGGGGGGGGCGGTTCTGGTGGCAGGAAGAGGGAATTTGTTCCCTGTGACTTCCCTGGTTTTGGAAATGGGTCAGACCCAGTTCTGGCCACCAGATCAGACTCCCATCTTCCTTGGGGTTGAGCCAATCGGTGCCTCTGTGAATTGCCCTATTTAAGTTGGGACAAAGGAACCGGAAAAGGCGCTTTGCCCAGGAGCGAGGAGAGGGGAGGAGGGCACTGCCCCCACTCCCCGGCTCCTGGCCGGGCGGCTGCCCGCACCAGGCCAGTGCCACCCGCTCGAAATGGCAGCAGCGGAGCCGCTTGGGGAAGTCGGGGAGCGCCCCCTGCTGCCAGGGTGCCACTGGGCCGAGTTCACCCAGAGAGGACTGAGATCTGAGAGAAATGGCCACATCGACACCAGGTCGGTGAAGATGGAATGGGACGAGGTGTGCTGGAGCTGAGTTTCCCCTGCAACTGGTGGCGAGACGGCAGGCGGACCCCCTGCAGCCAGGACAGACTCGGTGGAGCAGAGACCCACTCGCAGCCCGTGGAGAAGCCCACGTTGGAGAAGAGATGCCTGGGCCTGAGGACAGTCGTGAAGCATGGGACACACAACAAGGTAGAGAGGTATCTAGAGTCCATGGGACAACCCATGCTGGAGCAAGTGGCAACAACTCCCTAAGAATCCGAGACTGTGGTAAAGCCCACACTGGAGCAATCTGATGGGGAAGGATTGCGTCTTGTGGGCTGAACTCACGCTGGAGAAGTTTGTGGATTTTCCTCGTGAGTAGGGGATCCACTGGAGCAAGGGAAAATGGTGTAAGGACTCCTCTTCCTTTAAGAAAGGAGCAGCAGTAACAACATGGAATGAACTGACCTGCACTCCCCCAGTCCCTGTTCCCCTGTGCTGCTGGGGGAGGAGGTAGAGCTGGGAAGAAAAGGAAAGGAGGGAGAGGGTGTGTTTTGTTTTTAAGATCTGGCTTTGTTTTCTCTTTACCCTCTCAAGTAACTGGTTTTGTTTACCTTTGTCCTTTTTAAGTACCTGTTAATAAATTGTTTTGCTGTAAGAAAACCGAATCTGTTTTGCCCAGGACCATGGTTGATGGGTGCTCCCTGTCTGTTCTTGTCTCGACCCTCAGTCCTTTTATTATATTTTTCTCCTCTTCATTTCACTGGAGAAGGAGTGAGAGAGTGGCTGTGTGGAGTTCAGTTGCCGGATTGGCCTACACCACGACAAGACAAGTCCTAATCCTAAATAACCCTGAGCATTAGTGGGGAAAGAAGTCTCTTTCAAATATTAGTACAAATTTATTCAGTCCCTTGCTGGCCATGACTTGAGAGCCCATTTTAGTCCCAGATGGTTTAGATGGATGAATGATGTGTGCGTGAGTTAGCAGCACTTTAGTGTTGGCTCTTTGTTACAAATCAGTTGAAGAACATGTAGCCAGGATGAATAAATAAAAGGAAGTCCTACAAAATCACTCAGCTTTTTGAAAATACCTTAGACCATGGTACTGTGTTTTCAATACACTATCCAGTTTGATGTGAGTTGTGTCATTTGGAGTTCAAGGAGAAAGATGCCTCTGCATGTCAGTGCAGCTGCTTTTCCTAAATATGGAAATATGAAGGATCTAAGGTGAAAGCATCTGTCACTCTTCTCTCCACAAGCCCATTAGTTGTTTATCGTAACCTGACTTTAGCAGGAATGGCTTTAAAGTAATGCTTGCGAACACACAAATAAAGGGTGGCCGTGACTGCAGGTGGCAGAGCCTGTGGATGATTTCTCAAAGAGCAGTCCAGGCAAGCTTTCGCCTTGCCAGTGGTATTACCCAAAGCTGAGCAATCTGAAGGGGATGTGGAACAGTTACAGGGTGTTTGTGAAGGGCCAGGGACAGAGTTAGGGAGCACCTCAGCCCAGTACTGACAGACATCTCAGTATTGAATGGAAAGGGGTTTGTCATCCTCTCCCTGCCCCGATCAACCTCGTGCTTCTAATTTTGCACAGTATTTTTACTTTCTTTCCTTCTTTCTCCCATAATTATTGTGCATTCCCTGTCTTCTGTTTTCCATCCTGTTAGCCTTGGATTTGACAGGAAACTTCTGGTGATATCTGAGTCAGAACCCATCCAGAAACGCAGCTTACTTACCATATTGATAGCCTTGGGCTTTTGCTGAGTTCTTACTCCACATTGTATAGAGCCATTTCTAAAGCACAGTGTGGCTTTAAACAAATATTAGATCTAAAATCTAGGTCACCCTTCTTACTGAAGGGCAGATAAGAGGTTTGCTCATTTCCTAGTGAAAAATCATTTTTACCGGTTGACTTGATTTAAAAAGGAAAATGATTTAAAGTAGCAATAGTATAGATAATTACACAGTTTGAGTTCAGAAGTGGTTTCTCAGCATTAGACAGGGTATTGTTTAAATGCTATGGATGACCATGATTAAGGCAAATAATTGATACCCTCTTTAGAGTGCTGCATCTGTAGCCCAGAATTCTCCTAGGATATAGTCAGGTGCATATTAATGAGGAATTGCTAATAGTTGATGGGGTTTTTGAGTGAATGGAAATTGTGAAGGCAAGACTGGGTGCAGAAAATAATCTTTTGAGCAGTCCATAACTGTTTTGACACATATCAGACATGTACGGTTTTACATAAACTGAAATTTCCTGGGAGGCACTAGGTATTTGTTTATAATTTTTCATCACTTTGGTAAATGGTCCTGATTTTCAGCCTTCTTTGTTTGTTTGGCACTTGTGTAATACTCAGCCAATCCTTCATTACTTGGTAGTCAATCTTTTGCACGTACACACATACAGAATAATAGACATATTTTTATATACATATTTGTTCATACTAGTAATACACATGGATATTTAAACTCTTTACCACACATGCTAACATTACAAGATGGCTTCACATACAGTAAACTACTTCCTTGAATTTCTGGTTTTAAAATAAATAAAACAAAGTTTCTTTCAACAATGTGGCATTGCTGTTGTTGTGCGTGTTTATAGGACCAACCCAATGGTAAGCAAGATAGAAATTCTGGGATAAATCTGTTACTGAACAACATCATGGTCTTCCACCCTAAAACCATTAAAGAACACTGTAGGAGCTCCAAGAGGTTCAAAAAGTATCATTCTTAACAGCACTGAAGATGATGATGATGTTTCAAATCTAAATTTCACTGTGCAAGGATCAGTGCAACATGCCCTTTTAGAATAGCATAGTTGGAAAGAACCCCAAAGCTGTTTTAAACTCATTCCAAATATCTTCTGGATGCCCTTGAAAGTAAAAGAGCAGAAACTGGGTGAGAATTCACATGTTGGAGAGATAATTTTTTTAAAAAATAAAGTCATGGCCTAGTTGAAAATTCAGTCTAGCATATCAGAAGCTGCCTTTACTTCTCTGCATGGAGTTTCCTAGCACTCAATTTTGTTGATGCCTAGGAGAAACTGGGGGTCAATCTGTGCCCTCAGAATGAGCAGCTAAAAGGGAAATTAGTACCTGCTTTGCTGAGGCCACAAATGTAAAGTTTGCAAAATGCTCAGTGGAGTTCAGTTTGGCCAACAACCTGTCTGAGGAAGAAATGTAAACAACTTTGAAAAGATCTCTGGTGCTGCATTCACATTTTAATTAACTGTTCAGAACAATAGTGACTCTAAAAAAGAATGCTATTTTGTACTACCTCTTACAAAGGATACCGTTTTATCGGTGGGATTAAAATTCACATAAATGCCCAAAGTTTCCATAGGTTCCCAACCCAGAAGTGAGGAGCCTGTGCTCAAACGCTCAAAGCATTTGGAGCAAAGAGCTTCATTCCACCATACCTTGAATAATGTCTCTATGGTCAGGAAAGTTAGAATTCATCACATAGCCCTTGAAGGATATCTGTCAGAAGTCTACAGTCCCTTTGTAGTCGAAAGAAAGAGAAAGACATTTCTAGGACATGATATCTCCCATCCCAAAGTAGATGGGTCAGATTAATCATTCCCTAAGCCTATCCATTCGTCTCATTTTTCTGTAAAAGGAGCTCAGAAAGGAGACATCTGAATCATAGATACTGAAACTTTTGTGAGATCAGTCTCACCCAGCCTGTCTTGGCATGTCACAGAGCTTCAGTGAGAACACTTGTAAATATATCCAGGGGGAGTTTAGGATAACAGCACTGAAGATAGCGATGTGCTGAGGTACTAAGTTAATAAAATTATTAACAGCCTTATGAATACAATTAATGAATGATTAGCTTGAAATTACTAGCCTGAATATATCTCTAACTCATAATGCAGCCCAAGACATATTAACTGAAAGGTCAAGATTCTTATTTTCCGTTACTTTCTCAAATGAGAATCCTTGGATATGAGGAAAATTAGCAGTATTTTTTAGTGTTGATGTTGACAAAATTGGAAACTGAAAAATGGAGAAGCAGAGAAAATGGCAACTCAGCTTTCATAAATTTTTTCCCTGTTTGAATTCACTACAGTGTTGTAAAAGGTAGCTAAAAGTGTTAAGAAAAAGAAAGAGAAAATATGAAATGAGAAAACTTTTCTTTGACTACAAAACTGAGAATTTTTTTCCATTTATGTTCGTAAGGTCTATTTTTTTGCAAGTAAAATTAGTATGAAGGTGACTCCATTCCTTGGAGTTCTCTCTGTACAAAGTGTGTGAATTTAGGCTGTAACTTTGACAGGAACCTCTCCAACCTTGTAGATTTTGATTCTTGGATATATTCTGAACCACCCTATTGACAGAAATAGACAAATCCAAGCCAAAAAATTAAGCCAGAATACCTTGCCCAAAGTGGTCTTTTCACTAAACTAAAACAAAAGTGACACCCCTCCTCTCCCCCAAACAATCGTGAATTACAGCCACAAGTGTGACTTTCCTGACTCAACTTGGCTTGATTTCGGATCCTTCATATTTCCTTAAGATTTTCATAGTATGATTTCCTTTCTGATGACAAGAAAGAGAGAAAAAGAATCATGTTTCCACATAAATTCTTCTCCAGAGTCTGTAATGTGGAATTTGTTTAATAAATTACATAAACAGATACTCATAGAGTACCTTGTCCACAGATATTTGACCAGAACCACCGACAATACTGTTTCCTCTTAATCTTTCTGCTTGAAAAACATTGAATTTTTGGTTCTGCAGGCCTGCATGTGTCCAATAACTCCTGTAGTAACAGAATATAGTTTACTTTTTTGAGGTGGGACCTCAAGATTTCATTGAGGGTCCTAGTTCTGGGAGGACCCGAGCTATGTCTTGCATTTTGTGGCATGCCAGCACTGCTGTTGTGCCACCCCTTGCGCAGGTAGCAAGCCCATGGCACGATCTGGGAGTGAGCTGCCTGCACAGCACTGCTCTCCAGCTGGGAATTTGGTCTGGCCACCTGGGGGATCCCAAGGAAGTAAGGGTTGTGGTGGGGAGCACATCTCACCCGTAGTCTAGATACTGTCTAATCCTGCTGGATCTTTTACTTTGGGCATGTAGGTGATGTTTTGGATCGCTGCACAGAGGATGCAGAACCACAGAAGATGCTGTTCTATTGTGTGAGATGGGGGTTGCTCAAGTTTCAACTGTGCAGTGTGAACAGATACGAGGCTGCAATGAGTTTTGTATCTCTCAGATTTTTTGGTTGTAAAACGATATCTCAGACACTGGCTGGTAAAATTAGTGGACTGTAAATCTCACAATATAAATCACTTGTGGGAAGTGTTAAAAGGCATAGTTGGAAACAACAGTAATTCATCTGGGGTAATTGAATTAGATAACAAATAAAAGAAGGATGTGTGACCTTTACTGATGTTTTCCTTTTTGAATATAATGGCCCTGTTTGAAAGGAGGGGAGGAAGGAAAAGAGGAAGGAAGGAAGGGAAGGAAGGGAGGGAGGGAGGAAGGAAGGAAGGAAGGGAGGAAGGAAGGGAGGAAGGGAGGAAGGGAGGAAGGGAGGAAGGAAGGAAGGAAGGAAGGAAGGAAGGAAGGAAGGAAGGAAGGAAGGAAGGAAGGAAGGAAGGAAGGAAGGAAGGAAGGAAGGAAGGAAGGAAGGAAGGAAGGAAGGAAGGAAGGAAGGAAGGAAGGAAGGAATGTTTTTTTTTTTGCAAACAGAGTGGGAGCACCTCACAAGGACAGCAGCAAGGAGCAAAATACTGGTGATCTAAGTAAAATATAGGCAGTTTTAGAATTTGCTCACGACCTTGTTCTGCTGAATGTTTAACCAGGCAGTCCCCACTTAAAACCACAACTATTCTGTTTTCAGTTAATCAACACTAGTGAATTCATCCTGTTTTATTTACAACATACTTAATTAGCTCTCGCTAGTAGTGTCTGTGCTGCAAAGTGGGTGCACTTTGAGCTGTGCCATACAGTTCTGTTTGCTGATTTTGAAACCTCTTGGAGCATGTTAAAGCACCATGGGCATCCAGGTTTCCTGCTGGAGGACACTAAAATGCATGGGGATATGCTGCGGCCAGAATTCATATAGAGAATCATAGAAATCTACATATTGCCTGGTGCTATAAGCACAGCTACTGTATCATGTGAAATAAACAATTTTCATAATGCTTTTGCTCATTCTTTCAACATTTTAGACACAATTTAGATACCGAGTGTGTACACTCAGTAATAAGGTGAGAAAATTAAAGTTATACAATTATTTGTGGAAGTCATTCCATTCTGCAACTGGGACTTGGAGAACTGCGCATGTTTGTGTGGGTATTCAAAATATAATACGATCAGACCATTTGCTTTAAGTTAAGTTGGTATGACAACCCATCCTGATGGAAATAGTCTGTAATCTGAATTACTTCTTGTTAAAAGAAAGGGCAGCGGATTTAATTTATTTCCGTAATGCAAGGACTTATTTGACTCACAGGCTGAATTTAAGTGGCAGATCCCAGTTTCCTCCTCCTAATAGATATTCTTCTGCATTGCAATTATTGAATTAATGAAAACTTAGGTTAGTAAAAAAATGTGGTTTCTGGTGCTGATTTGATAAGGGTTACACACTGTGCTGATTAATTTTAAAATGTATTTTAAAAAAAACCTTATCTTGTCCTTCTTTCTTGTCACCTTTCTGTTTATCTCATTCATCATTTAAACATTGTCTTTTCAGATGGGATTCACTTAACTTAAGCCATCTAGAAGTTAATCATCTAGTCTAAGTGAGAGCCAATTGAGAGTGACAGGAAATTCCTGAAGGTGATTCAGTTTATCCTAAAAAAGGTAATTTAACCAGATTGGAATTAATTACCCTCTGGAAGTGGGCTATCCACTTACCTGTTGGAGGGAATGCAGCTGTCTAGCTTGGAGTAGATGCCCGACTACTCTGTTGGTAGAGGTAGGTGAATCTTATCTTTAGAGTGGAAGCTGTTTGGGGAAGATATTCAGGCTTGCAATTTAACATTTCCAAATGTTTCTGCAGATACCTGTGAGATTAAAGCAAAAGAAACAAGCCAACAACAAAAACAAAAACACACATAACAACAACAACAACAAACCAACAAAAAACTCCACTAATCCAAAACAACAATTAAACTCCTAAACCCATACAAATATGTTTGGCTTCTACCAATAATTTTCTGTTAATATCTTCCCAAGCCATCTTAAGTATCTTAGAAAAGCTGGCTCTTTGTGTCTAGATGCCTGAATAGGGCATCAAAATCTTGGGGCTGCTTGAGACCTGCTGGAACTACTGGGAAGTCCAAATCTTAAACTTCCAATGGTACTGCACAGTCCTTGTGAGCTAGAGCTCTTCTTACGTTGACCTGATGAAGTTTATGTTGTGCACACTTGATTTTTTGGATTTGTAATTATTTTTGCGTGGAAGTGAAAGTAGAGATATTGCATCATTTTTTTTTGTCACTTCAAGTGGCTTCTTCTTAAAGTGAAACTTGTTTTGATTAAAAAAAAGAACATACAAGAATCTCTTATTCCTCTCCTTGTCCTAAACATGAGAGATTTTAAATTCACTTGGTTGAAGAATAAGATTTTCCAAGTAGTACCTTGAATTTTTAATTTTTTTTTGGTAGAAAGCTTTCTGAGCGCATGTTCGTCAGCTGTAATAGCTAAACTGCTTAAGCCATTATTGGCCAAACACTTTGACTTAACTAATTATCTAGCAACATGGAGCTTCCTTCTGGAATTTATTTTCTCCACTGGCTATGTTTAGGCAGAGCACAGCTACTTTTCACTGCCTCAAAGATCTGAAACTGGCAGAGAGAAACCAGGAATCTGTTTCAAACACAATATCTGCAAGAATGATGGTGAAAAATTGTGGTTTATCTCTGACTATTTTAGAGGAAGGTATCTTTTCTCCAGAATTATGGAGATGCTGTTCTGCAGTATTGTTATAACAGATGTTTACTAATTATTCTTTGTGGACTGCTTCCTTCTAGATTCTGCAAATAAGAATTAATAATTAACAAACAATTAATCTTCCCTTAAAATGATCCTGATTTTGTGCATTGAAACACTTACTTTGAAACAGTTTTTTTGGTCCTCAAAAATAAAAGATATATTGCTTATTTACTTCTACCTCATTTTGTAGAGAATATCATTTAATCCTTCCTTAAGCAGAAACCTTTGCTAGAGCAAGAAACAGCTACCAAAGCCAAGAGTAGATAATAACAAACATGTTTATGTCAGTTGTGATGAACTAGTATAATCCACCAATATGTGCTGGTTTACTGCTAACTGCTTGTAGGCAGTCAGAGGCTGTGCGTGGTGGGGTCTCACCCAGCACTTCCTGGGACCTGCAGGCAGGGCTGGCTGAAGGAGCTCTGTCCCTGCTCTGCAGAGAGCTGGGGAGATGCTGAGGGACAGGCCTTCACTCTGTCACAACTTTGCTGTTCTAGTGTGCTGTGCCTTCCAAACCCGAGGTCTTTTTTTAAAGGCTCTTAAACACCAAAATCAGGTTTGAATAGTACAGCCCCAGCTCCCTTACTCAGCTATTTCCTACTTCTGTAGGTGCCTCTCAGGCTTCTAAGGTTCCCTGGCAGCTAAAATTCTGTTTTCTACAGCACCATGAGTGTTGCGGTTGGATGTTTCAGCATCTATATTCCATTTAAACCTGAAGGGAATCCAGCAACATGGCACTTCTCAATGTGAATCCCCTCAGGGGAGTAATCTGCAAGCTATCCTCACGACAAAGCAAATCAACAAGATGTGACTTTTCTTAAAAGGTAGTTGCAACAACAGATCACTACAAATTACTTCTAATGCTACAGTTTAGTGGCAAGGGCACTTTCCCAGGATATGTAGGGTTCCTGAGCTGGACGTCTCCTCAGTCTAATGAGATTCAAAGACACAGTTCTTGCTTCTGAAGTGGTGGCCTTTGCCATCAGGTTACATGCACTTTTGGATGGGGCAAGCTCTCCACATCTCCTTCTGAAGACGTTACAGCCAAGACTCCAGAAGAGGAAAAGCAAACAATACAGAGAAACTAAATGTGCATCTTGGATATTGGGCTGGTTGTCTTTAACTGAGGTAGCCTGCATTATGATCCTCACATTTTAAAGTCAACAGCCATTAATTAAGTAAAACAGAAAAAAAGTCCTAGGATCAAAATCTAAC
Organism: Tauraco erythrolophus; assembly: GCF_009769465.1. NCBI lineage: Eukaryota > Metazoa > Chordata > Aves > Musophagiformes > Musophagidae > Tauraco > Tauraco erythrolophus. The sequence continues at coordinate 52,171,877 of NC_141468.1, forward strand.
ACCTAGTCAGAACCACAGACGTTAGTCAGGTCAAATTACCACTTAAATTTTTGTTCTATCCCTTTCTATCCATCTATCCCTTTCCAGCCTTGGGACCTTAGAGACCAGATTTTAAAATGTGGTGTTTTTCTCTTGCACTTTTCTGTATGAATGATACCTTTTCACTATGCACTTTTAAAATGTTGCTTTCTGTAATTGCAGTGGAAAAGTGCTTAAGGAGAGGAAGAAGAATAACCTTTTCAGAATGGAGAAAACATTTGACAAAATCTGCATGCTGTAGAAACAGAAACCCAGCTCGACTGTGAGCAAAATTAAATGGATGAAGACAGGATGTGCAAAAACAGTATTCCTCATCATAATTACAAAGGTCCTGACAGAAGAAACTGTTAAAGCTACAGTTTGCTAGCACTGAAGCTGCCTTCAGAGAGCAGCTCTGTTATTTTCCATATGTAAGAATTGTATGTTTTGGTTTGGGCTTTTTAATATCTAAAAGTTACTGATAGTCTCATACAATGCTGCACAAATGATATCTTGATGCTAAAACAACTCCTGAAAGATAAATCTAAACTCCTCATATTGGATCATTCTTTGCCATAATTGTGTATTCATTCACTCAGTGCATAATTAAGATTGATTTACATGGGAAATCTGTCATCCATTCCTCCTGAACCCAGAAAAATCTTACACAAGTTGTGAGTATTGTATGTACATAAATCCCTTATATGAACGAATGATGCCATATACCCCATCTATCTTTTTTTCAGGCACATCAGTATTACTAGTACTTTTGAGCAGAATTTATACTTTTGAGGTTGAGGGTGATTGAGACAGTTTCTGAAATTACATCATCCCAACTCTGATGGGCCAGTGGAAACTGACATTTCAAAGTAATAACATTTAAAAGCAGAGCAGTAAAATGATAAGAGCATTTGCCAGGTTAAAGGTTTATAAAACTAGAGTGCTTTTCAGATACAAGTGATGGGATAACATACAAAGAATATGATTTATGAAAATATAATTTGTAAGTATTTGCTGTCATTTACTGAGTTTGTGCTGAAACATCCTAAAATTATTTACCTTTTCTAACCCTATGGTGTATTGAAAGCATTTTGCCTATTTTGTCTATTGTCACAAATGTCGTGTCTTACAGAATCACTCATCTGCAGAATGTCATCTGTCCTCTTTCCCACCACCACATTTGTTTGTGCTAAGTTTCCCATACAGAAGCACCTCCCGTCCTTCTTTCATACATTGAAACACAGAAGTACCATAAAGAGTCTTCTCACACAAGCTGAGACACAAACATATGCTGTCATGGAGGGATTGCTAATGGATACTAATTTTTTCCTTTAGCTGATGCTAAGTGGGTGACCTCAGCCATGCAGACCCTCCAGTTTAATTTCCCAAAGCAGCTATAGGCTGGAGCTCTTAGATAGATTTTTCATACACCAAACCAGCTGTATATACTCTTCTAGAGTGACACAAAGTTTAATCTAAATAAATTGGTGAGGCTTTTGATGGACACTTGATTTTAATTGAATTGCTATAATCTGCTGTTAAACAAGGTCTCCTGTTTTAGTAGCTGGCTAAAATACTCTCAGGTGAAATCCTTCAAGAATCCCATGGCTTCTACTTAAAAGGATTTAATTATTTTATAACTTATCTCTTTCACATTAGTGCTCACCCTGTATTTGCCACATCCAAAGGAGCACTCCAAGTGTTGAATTATGAAAAATAATTCCAATGTAGAAATATGGGTAATATACACAATGTCAAAAAACAGGCAAGAGTAATTTGCAACAACTAAATTGCTTGATGTAATACTTTGGCTGGATAGTCTTTAAAAGGAGACTTTACATAAGTCAAAGGTCTTTGGAGTAATATGCAAATCAAAATCCTACCACTCTTCTAAATCCTTTTAATCCAGTCGTTAATCTCAATAATGACCTAGTTTTTGGAACCTTTACTGTGTTCAGCCACTTAATCACATTACCTAGTTTGCCCTTTGCAAACTTTCAGAGGAGAAATACATGCACATAAATAACGTCCTGCTAAAACATAACCAAAACCCTCCTGAACAAGTGCGGTTTTATAGAAGAAAATCTCCTTGCACCCGCTGAAGTCTCATGCAGCCTCTTTCTTTACCATAGCGCTACAATTTTTAGTGGATAATAGAACTTTGCATAATACAAAGGAAGAAAGATGTGGATACCAAATTCTTATGCTTAGCTGATGACTGTTAGAGAAACACTCAAGTGAAGAATGAGCAGCCATTACATAGTCTGCATTTTCTTCTCAGTATCAGTTGCTGTGCATTGTATGATCACTGATATTTCTGTGGTTTTTTTTCAAAAATAAATAATAGAGAAAATCACCAGACTCAGGTGAGTTTTGAAATTGTAGAGAAAGAAAATTATCAACCGTGAAAATGCACACAGTAACTTTTTTCACATGATTCTCTTACAGAGAGTAAGAACTGGTTTAGATTTAGCGGAAGACACTTCATTAATGTCAGAACTCCTCAACAAGGACAGACCAGCTAAACCACAGCATGTACAGCACTAAAATGCTCTCCAATACTAAGCACAGTATTATGTGCGTTAAAGCCTGAAGTTCACTTACTTGGTTGCTTGGCTGGCACATAGGCTCTGTACTTTGTGTCTGAGAAACCATGTCAGAAGAGTTGTACACAATCGGATGATGCATTTTCTGTGTAATTCCACCAATGAGATAATCATACCTGCCTGATTGTCAAATAGACATTAAAAATATTAAGCACATTTTCAGATGAACTGGTAAAAGAGTGGGTGTTTTTTTGTTTATTTTATTTTATTTTATTTTATTTTATTTTATTTTATTTTATTTTATTTTATAGTTTTATTTTACTTTACTTTTGAAAGTAAGTTCTTAAGCCAATCACATTTAAAAAAAACAAACTCTTCTATCTCTGGTCTTTCATAGCCATTCTGCACTAGAATTGAAGTTAAATAGTGTTTTAGCTGTTATGCCTCAGAGACAGTACTGGAGAGTAAAAAAATGAAGTGGATATAAAACCAGACAGTAATATATGCACTCTCCATAAGGAGTCACAAAGGCTAAAAGCATTTGTTAGTTCTCTGAGTACTAAAAGACTGTGACAGGTACAATGCACACTCTAGTAACTAGACACAACAACTCTGAATTGAGTTTATAATTATTGGGAGTTTTGGTTTATTATCCAGTGAAAGTAAAAAAAACCCAAAAATAATAACAATAAAATAAATGAGTGTTCATGCTACTGTTGAGAATCTGAATGACGTGAGGAAGCCAAGAGTCTTCTATAGAGGAGTAATATGGCTCTATGAAAATTATACTAAAAATCTTTCAGATTTAATAGAAAATGAAAATCTTTGTCTAGATTTTCTGAAGTATCCCATAGAATTATGTGGATACGATATAATTTTCCGTTATATTGCATGGCTTGGCGCAAAAACCTTAACATTTTCTGTCACATTGATGTATTTTCCAAAACTCTCCTCCAAATAAGGGTTTCTTCTGCTCATAAATTTCCTTCTTGTTGTTTGTCTTCTTAGCCTTTATATTATTTCAAAATAGTTGTACACATGTCCTGTTTTTAAGAAGAGTTCGTTGCACAGGTCTGTTTTGAAATTGAGATAGATCCAACTGTTTAACGAGCATGCTGGACAATGGTCTTCCGTAATTATTCAGAGTAGCTAACTTAAAAGTTTTTAAAATAATTTCTTTATCATAGTGCCTGAGTTCATGACTATGCCAACCATTACTCTTGGATGTCTGTGAAATAACAGAGAATCAGAGAATGGTTGAGGTTGGCAGGGACCTCTGGAGATCATCTACTGAGACCTCCCTGCTCAAAGCAGGATCAGCTTCAGCAGATAACTCACAACTGTGTCCAGTTGGGTTTTGAGTATTTCCAAGGATGTAGACTCCATAACCTCACTGGGCAACCTGGTTCAGTGTTTGATCATTCTCATAGTAAAAAATATTTGTCTTGTGTTTAAGTTTAATTTCCTGTATTTGAATCACCTGCCGTCCTGTCACTGCGCACTACTGAGAGGAGCCTGGCTCCTTCTTTTTTCCTTCCCCCATCAGGTATTTACACACATGGACAAGATCCCCTTGAGCCTTCTCTGCTCCAGGCTGAACAGTCTCAGCTCTCTCAGCCTCTGCTTTTATGTGAGATGCTCCAGTTTCTTAATTATTTTCCTGGCCCTTTGATAGACTTGGTCCAGTATGTCTTTGTCTCTTCTTTACTAGGCAGTCCAGAACTGGACCCAGCACTCCAGCTGTGTCTCGCCAGGGGTGAGCTGAGCGGAAGGATCATCTCCCTTGGCTCATACATCTGCCTAATGCAGCCCAGGACACTGTTGGACATCTTTGCTGCAAGGGTACATCACTGGCTCATGGTCAGTTTTTTGTCCACCAGGACCCCAAAGTCCTTCTCTGCAGATCTGCTTTCCAGCCAGCTTGCCTCCAGCCTGTACTGGTGCATGGGGTTATTACTGCTGAGGTGCAGGACTTAGTATTTGCCTTGTTGAACTTCATGAGGTTTCTGTCAGCCCACATCTTGTATCTGTTTATGTCCTCGTGAAGGGCAGCACGCCCATCTGGTGGATCAACTGCTCCTCTTAGTTTTGTGTCATCTGCAAACATGCTGAGGTTACATTTGGTCCCACTATCCAGATCATTACTGAGGAGCTTCAACAGTGTCGTCCCCAGTATCGACCCCCAGGGTGCATTACTAGTGACTGGCTTCCTTGTGCTGCTGATTACAACCTGTTGAGCTCTGCAGCTCAGCCAGCCCATTGTCCTCTTCTCTGGCCTGTATTAAAGTCAATAAGTAGTATCAATTGTTCTGCCTTCCCATTCTTTTGAAGAAAACATGAGTATATACTAAGGGAAAAATTAGACACACATATATGGATATATTTTTATAAAAGCATGTGCGGTCTCTTACAGTTAGCATTCACAAAATTGCATGCATTGGCCTCCATATAGCTGAAAATATCCTTTCTACTGAATGTATGTAGCTAAGTAAATTTTAATTGGTCCTGCAAGGCTCTGAGGATTTTATCAGAGGCTGTATGAATTTTTACCAACTCTGGTAAAATTTTTCTGTAATGTTTAAGATAAATAATACACCTTTGACCATTTGAAGTACAGTAGTAAATACAATTTGCATGGAGTGTAGTGTAGGAGAGCACAATGCTAGTGTATGAAAATTACAAAGGTAACATTTCAGTCAGTTGAATGACAAGTCGGAGAATAACATCTTATTGGCATTTTCAAGGTTGCATTTGCCAGTTCTAGTGACTCTTTGAGACGGTCTCTGAACATTGACAGATATCGTTCAAGCAGTTACCTTTCCTATTCAAAAATTGCAAGCCACTTCTGACGCACAAAAAAGAATGTCTTTTTTGAAGTTATTTTCAAGATGTTTTCCTGATGGGTGTAGGAAAAGAGCGCAGATTTTTTATTTCTGTATCAGTGGCAACTACAATCTCAGTGGAAGCAAAACTGAGATCAATTAGAAAGACAAAGGGCTATAGCAATATGCAAATTTAGCAATTGAAATGGAAGTTGGCAAAAAGAAAATTTTAAAACTCTTGAAGCATTTGTGGAAAGGAGAAAGGTAGGATAGGGAAAAAATTGTACCAATATCCACATATTTGTAGAGCCCAGTTCCACGAATATGATTAGTTTTATGCATACAAATACTTTTAGTGAGATCAGTGACCAAGTACATCTGTAAATAGGACCAGGATCAGTACTACTGTAAAAAGAGGAAGATTTAGGATAAGCAGTGGAGGCAGAATACCCAAGCTAAGAGTACACAGAACCGTAGGAAGAGTGAGGTTGGTTTTTAGCTGGAGGTCTCTAGTCCAACCTCTAGTCCAACCACATGCTCAAAGCAGCGCTAATTTCAAAGCAAGGTGAATTTGCTCAGGGCCGCACCCACAGCTTCCCCAAGTAGTCTGTTCCCTGCTTAACCACCCTCATCCTGAAGAGCTTTTATTCTGTAACCCGACTGGATTTCCTTTCTTGGGACTTTCCACTGTTGCCTCTTGAGTATGTCCTAAATTATCCGTGGGGAATACTGGCAGCAGTAAAAGGCGACCCAGCACGTGTGAGTTTGAGATACCTTCTTGCATTTCCTGTCTTTCTCCATGCACAGAGATTCAGGTGACTGTTCTTCCAAGACTGGCACTTCACTGGACTACAAGAATCTGTCTTCCCTACTGCTCTTCCTCATGGGGAGAAATAAGTGAACTACATGTAGATATTCTGTCTCTTGGTGTACTTTGTATATCAGATTTCTCAAAGTCTGTATTTGAAAGAGTCTCAGTCGTTCAGCTGTACCCTTTGTACCTGTACAGCTTTATGTTGGTTTATATGTTAGAGTCTCTTTGTTTTTTCTCAGCCATGTTTCGTAACTACTTCATAAAAATACTACAATATTGACTCTCTTTTCCAGTGCATGTTTTCCAGGCTTTATAAAATTAGAGTTCTGCCTACATTCCTGTCTTAAAATGCAGGCACTCATGGATGATCCCTTTAAAATAACAATATAAGACAAAAAATTGCTCTGATAAATAACACAACATGCTGCTGGCAAATCAATACTGCATACACACCCCGACCGTGAGAATCCTTCAAAGGCATTTACATTTCCTTGCATGAATTGGTGAGTCACCTTCAGATTTGACTAACAAAAAGACACTTTAAAATGAGGTTCAATGCTGCATGTTTATGTTTTTTTGTGAACCAAGCCTAAGAGTCATGGCCAAGTTTCCCCAAATTTGGTCTAATTTAAATCACTACACTTTTATCTGTAATTATGAAGCACTTGGTTTTCCTGCTTGTTTATCATGGAAGCAAAGTCCTGAAACAGACCTTGGGGTCGCTTAGTCTTTCCCAATATGCACACCTCCTGTCAAAAGAGGCTCAGCAATGTCTGCATGAGTTCTGACCGGCATCAAAGACAGAGAGTAGTTGTGGTCCTTTTGCTAGCATCCATTCCAAGAATGGCAGCACAGCTTTCTCCACAGTGCAGCGAGTTCTGTGTCTCCACACAGGTATTTGCAAATGGAGACGTCTCTGGCAGAAGAAGAAACGTCTGGTTAACAGTGGAGTCAGTCTGCTGCCAATCGATAATCTGAAGCCCAATGCTGTGTGATTCTAATGCAATCTGCCAGAGCAAGAAATCTGTGCTGGCTCATAATTCAGACAGATATGGTTCAGACATGGAAAGAAAAGAAATGGGGGAAGAGAGGATCAATATTGGGAAATCTCATCTATAGCTGCCATCTGAAAGCTCCAACGATTGAGCTTTCTGTAACTTGAAACATTAATCTTGATGATGTGCAGAGGTTGGGAAGATGAAAAGGGAACACTAGATAACATAATGAAACCTCTTAACAATTTTATCAGGCCCAGATTTTGCTGTCACTTACATAAAAATTGAAAGGGCAAGCATAAAGATCTGCAACTTTTCTATACATAAGGCCTCCAAAGTATGCTCATGAAAGTTGTTTTGCTTGGTCTGCAAAATAACAGCTGAGGGAATCCAAAAGGAAAAAAACAGTGATCAGGAGCATCCTTCTGAAAAGCTTAACATGAAGATACTGGTCGTTTCACCACCATCAAGAAAATGCACACAACAGTTTGATTCAAAGCTTTTTTCTTGTGAACACACACTTAGCGCATACTGAAAAAGTGGTAAGCTCTTGTGCTTATTGGAATTCATCACAGAATAAGCCTTAAGAAGGCATCTATTTAAACAAAGAGTGGTGAGAGCCATCGTGATTTAAGACAGTGGCAAGATTAATATATTCAAAATATCAAACTAATTTAAAGTGCAAAAGGGCAGCAGCCTTAAATTTGTAATCATCTCAAACCTTTTCTGGGTTGAAAGTCATTCACTCATTGGAAGGAAAAGAGAAAATTAGATGTTGGCTAATTTGAATTGTCATTTGTTTGATTCAACTTTGATTGCATCAGGATTGTCTGGTTTTCATGTGCAAAATTTTCCTCTTTTGATTAGTGTTCCTCTGTCCTCTGGATATCAGCTATAAATCACAGAATAATCATAACAAAGTTTGGTTTTATTTGAATGCCTATTATAATTTCATTTTGTCTCATTTACACCCTAATCTGTCGCTCACCAGCCTGGGCTGCGGCACCAAGGACGCTGTTGCATCCTCCACAGCCAGGAGGAAATGGCCTGCCTCTTGTAGGCAGGGTTGGTACCTTGAGTTGATTAGTAATTAGTTCATTATCTCAATTCAGTCCAGCTGGCTAATAATGATTGGTTGCCATAATTCCCCCTTTTTGTTTTACAATTTTTTGTTTTCACAAAGGCTTTATGGTGAGCAGAGACCCGGCCCATTCATCCAACTCCAGCACGCTTCTCTCCCGTGAATACCGCATCGGGGCTTGCAGCTTTACCTTCTTCTCCAAAGGACTCTCACTCGGGCTCCCGGCTCCAGCTCGGCTCAGGCTGTCGGCTCTGGCAAGGGAGTCGGGGCTTCCCAGGGTCTCGGATGTATCACGTACCAGTTGTTGCTCACCAGCCTGGGCTGCAGCACCAAGGACACTGTTGCATCTTCCACAGCCAGGAGGAAATGGCCTGCTTCTTGTAGGCAGGATCGGTACCTTGAGTTGATTAGTAATTAGTAGTTCATTATCTCAACTCAGTCCAGCTGGCTAATAATGATTGGTTGCCATACTAATCAAATACATCCCACTGGAAGTTAGCAAGGTACAGAGCTAAAGCAAATGACAGTAAATCAAGAATTGATTTTCCTGACATACAAAGTTTTAACCTTTGTGGGACAAGTATTTAGTCTGTATGAAGAAGAAATGCAGCAAAAGAGAAGACTGAGCTATCTGAACAGCTTTGAGGCTAAGAGCACCTCCTCTACTGCCTTCAGAGCCCAGCATCAGCCCTGGACATTGGCTTACACATTGCAGATAAGAAAGCGCACAGCTCATTAGGACTTACAGGCCAGATGGTTTCATGGGAGTGAAATAAATATTTGTGTGTCATTATCTACAGGTTCCATTCCTCAGTTGCAACAAGTGTGCCGCTGGACACTTCTGTTGCAAACAAGGTATACAATTGCCAGCACTGAGTAGGTGCCTCCTGATTCACCCAAGAGCACAAACTGGTCCTCTAGTTTATAAAGGCAGCACAGACCTGTAGCCATGACCTTGCAGACGACCAATTGCCTGTGGGATCATCTCATGTGCCTAAGTGCCCATCAGTGAGTAAGCAAGCAGTAGTAGGTTGCATTCCCCAAAAAAAGACTTAAAGTACTCAGCTGAAAATTTACGATCCTAAATTATACTTCAGGCTAATGATTGTTTTTGGCTCAAAAACTTGTGTTAATCACAGAAGTGAATACAGAAATAATGAAATATCACTGAGCATTGGAGATGGATGGTTCTGCCACTGGAAAACATCCTTATCCCTGAGATAGCACCATATAAACAAAGCCTTGAAGTAGACTCCATTGTGTGAGGCACCATACAAGCACACACAAAAATATGTGCCTGAAAGAAGTTTCCATGGAAGAAGCCATGTTGACTCTTTGTCCCAGAAGGGACAGAAGTGCAAAAGGATATTTGGGATGAGATTCCTTTCATCTAACTTCAGACATCTACAGTGCAGATCCTGTGTTTTAATAACCCAGCGTTCTCGTGCAACCGTGCAGAAGTAGATGTTTTGTGGCATGAGTGGTCTGATCTGTTTGGGTGCCTACTTTAGGAAGAGAAAAATTGCTCTCTAGCAATGCCTATTTCTCTCCCTGAATCTGGTGAACAGCCTACATGGCAACTGTGCTGTAAGTATCTACACTTGGTCAGATGAATCCTCAGCCTTGTTTCTTTCTCCTCCCCTTGGGTACACAAGCTGAGGCAAATACAATCTGCTGTTAAGGTTGGTTTCCAGATTTCTGTTTGGAGAGTCTACAGAAGACTGTCACCCAATCTGTGCAACTAAAAAAACCACAACACATTAAATGTTTTTAATTATTTCTTGAGCAGCAAGGCATCTAGTGGTTACAACATAGGTGCCTTCACCTGTCCTGTAGCCCTGCGACAGGCTGCCTGCCTTTGGCCAGAAGGAGAGCGGGAGACTTTGCCTGAAAACTTGATGGACCTTTCCTGACCTCCCTGTGCTGTCAGGTCACTGGTGTTCCTTATGGGCTAGCACCAGCCTATCAGCACTACATTCTTTCCTTTCTTGAAATAACTTATTTGACACGGGGCAGGGAATAAAACCTGAATTAACAATACCTTCCTTTGCACCGAAGCCAAGATACCTACATATGATCACTTAAAACACCTCTGGTATTTGTTTTGATTATATACAGCATATAAGAAAACAAAATTGATTTAAAAAGTGGTCGTTAACCAGCACATACGAAACTATTTAGAATTATTATTATACTCAGCAATTGTGTCTATATACTTACATCTTTTTGTGACTAGAAAGGTCTGATTTTGTTTTGAGTGTGTTTTTAAATCTAGCCACAAGTATGAAGAGGCATGAAAGCTAAAATAAATCTGGATTTAAAATGTTTACTTTATGTAGAATGTATTATGTACTTGAGCATATATATGCCTCACTTTAATCATAACATGAGAAGAGGTCATCCATGTGAATGTAATGGGACGCCTCACTAAATTGTAAATTCCTCAAGGACAGAACAGAACAGCAACTGTGCATCAGTGCCACTCTGAGCCTGACAAAAATACAGCGGGAGCTGGAGAAATGTTTCTAATCATGAGGTTAGCCAACAGAAAAAAAAGAGTTTCATGACATTGTCACTTAAGCAAACTTCAGGTCAACAGAACCTGGTTCTTGTGGGTGACTTCAACTATCCAGACATTTGTTGGAAGAACAATACAGCAGCTCACATATCATCCATCAAATTACTGGATTGCATAGAGGACTACTTCCTCATACAAATGCTCGATGTGCCAACCAGGAATGAGGCAGTGCTGGACTTGCTACGCACAAACTGAGAAAACCTACTTTTTAATATCTTGGTTAGTGATAGCCTTGGCTGCAGTGTTCACAATATTGTGGGGTTTGGGGTCCTGCTGAGCATGTTGAATGTTAGTACTAAGACAAAGGTTTTTGATTTCAGAAGAGCAAACTTCAGCTCACTCAGAGCTCAATTAAGAGGGATTCCATGGGAAGATTCCATGGAGGATAAAGGAGCTAGTGAGTGCTGGAAGCTTTTCAAGAACACTCTCCTGGCAGCAAGAAAACAGTTCACAGAATCACAGAATCACAGAATGTTAGGGATTGGAAGGGACCTCAAAGGATCACCTAGTCCAATCCTCCTGCTGGAGCAGGACCACCTAGATCAGATCACACAAGAACGCGTCCAGGTGGGTTTTGAACATCTCCAGAGAAGGAGACTCCACAACCTCTCTAGGCAGCCTGTTCCAGTGTTCTGTTACCCTTACTGTGAAGAAGTTCTTCCTCATGTTTAAGTGGAACCTCCTATGTTCCAGCTTATATCCATTTCCCCTTGTCCTATCATTGGATGCCAGTGAGAAGAGCCTGGCTCCATCCTCATGACAGTCACCCTTTACATATTTATAAACATTAGTGAGGTCTCCCCTCAGTCTCCTCTTCTCCAAGCTAAAGAGACCCGTCTTCCTCAGCCTTTCCTCATAAGGGAGATGCTCCACTCCCTTCATCATCTTTGTGGCCCTGCGCTGAACTCTCTCAAGCAGTTCCTTGTCCTTCTTGAACTGAGGGGCCCAGAACTGGACACAATATTCCAGATGTGGCCTCACCAGGGCAGAGTAGAGGGGGAGGAGAACCTCTCTCGACCTACTAACCACAGCCCTTCTAATACACCCCAGGATGCCATTGGCCTTCTTGGCCACAGGGCACATTGCTGGCTCATGGTCATCCTGCTGTCCACCAGGACCCCCAGGTCCCTTTCCCCTGTGCTGCTCCCCAACAGTTCAGTCCCCAACTTGTACTGGTACACAGGGTTGTTCTTACCCAAATGCAAGACTCTACACTTGCCCTTGTTGTATTTCATTAAATTTCTCCCTGCCCAACTCTCCAGCCTGTCCAGGTCTCTCTGAATGGCAGCACAGCCTTCAGGTGTGTCAGCCACTCCTCCCAGTTTAGTGTCATCAGCAAACTTGCTGACCGTGCACTCTATTTCTTCATCCAAGTCATTGATGAATATGTTGAACAATACAGGTCCCAGTACCGATCCTTGAGGGACTCCACTGGATACAGGCCTCCAACTGGACTCTGTCCCATTGACCACTACTCTCTGGCCCCTATCCTTCAGCCAGTTCACAATCCACCTCACTACCTGATCATCCAGACCACACTTCCTCAGTTTAGCTGTGAGGATGTTGTGGGAGACTGTGTCAAATGCTTTACTGAAGTCAAGATAGATCACAGCCACTGCTCTACCATCATCCATCATCACTGGGTGATGTCCTCATAAAAGGCTATTAGGTTTGTCAAGCATGACTTCCCCTTAGTGAAGCCATGTTGACTGCCCCTAATGACCCTCTTATCCTTGATATGCCCAGAGATAACACCAAGGATAAGTTGTTCCATTATCTTTCCAGGGATGGAGGTGAGGCTGACGGGTCTATAGTTACCTGGGTCTTCCTTCTTGCCCTTTTTGACAACCGGAGTGACATTTGCTTTTCTCCAGTCCTCAGGCACCTCTCCCATTCATCACGATTTAGCAAAGATGATGGCAAGTGGCCTGGCAATGACATCCACCAGCTGCCTCAGTACCCGCAGGTGCATCCCATCAGGACCCATGGATTTATGGATGGTCAGGTTGCTTAACTGGTCCCTAACTGAGTCCTCATCAACCACGGTAGACTCCTTCTCTATCCTGACTTCCTCAGGAGCCTCAGGGTTCTGGGACTCATCAGGATGGCCTCCAGCAGTATAGACTGAGGCAAAGAAGGCATTCAGTAACTCTGCCTTCTTATTATCCTCTGTCACCAGGGGCACCCTCCTCATTCACCAGTGGGCCTACATTGCCTCTAGTGTTAGTTTTATCTGCAATGTATTTGATTCCTCCCCTTTAAAGTTAAGGGAAGTAGGCGGAGCAAGAGACCTCCTTGGCTTAACTGCAAGCTGCTGAGTCTGCACAAAACCAAGAGAGAAGAGTAGCAGATGGAAACGCGGATGAATGCACATTGAGAACTGCAAGGGCATTGCCAGGGCGTGCAGAGATGCAGTAAGAAAACCGAAAGCTCAGCTTGAATTGGAATTGGCCAGAGAGACCAAAAACTACAAGAAAGTTCTTCAGGTACATAAAAAACAAGCAGCAGCAGAAGGAAAATATTAGCCCTCTGTTAAACAGGAGAGGTGAATTAGTCACCAACAACGAACGCTGAAAAGGCAGAGGGTCTCAGCACTTTCTTCACCTCTGTCTTCGCCAGCACTGTTGGGCCCCAGGCCTTGGAACTAAATCACAGGTTGACGCAAACACAGACCTACTGTCAGTGAAGGAAGAGTTGGTGTAAGAACTATTACAGGATCTTGCCCCCTAAAAATCAATGGGATCTGACAATATCCACCCAAAGGTGTTGAGAGAAATGGCAGGTGTCATTATTATGCTCTCCATAAACTTCAAGAAGTCATGGCAATCAGAAAATGTCCCAGAGGACTGGAAGAAGGCTAATGTCACTCCCATCTACAAAAAGGGCTTAAAGGAGGATCCAGGAAATTATAGGCCCATCAGTCTTACTTCAGTCCCTGGGAAGGTTATGGAATAAATCCTCCTGGGGGTTATCACAAGTCGAATGAAGCACGTGATTGGGAAAAGACAGCATGGATTCACCAAGGGCAGATCATGCTTGACAAACCGGTCACCTCCTGTGACAGAGTAACCTGCTCAGTTGATGTGGGGTGAGCCGTGGACATTGTCCACCTGAATTTCTCCAAGGCTTTTGATATTGTTTCCCACAGCCTCCTCCTAGAGAAACTGATGCGTTATGGTCTAGAGAGTGGTCTGTGTGGTGGGTGGGGAGCGGCTGACCGGCTGTACCCAGAGGTGGTGATCAAATAGCTCCTTTTCAAAGTGGCAACCTGTCACAAGTGGGGTCCTCCAGGAATTGATACTGGGCCCAACACTGTTTAATACCTTTGTAAGTGATCTGGATGATGGGATCAAGTGTACCCTGATGAGGTTTGCTGATGACAGCAAACTGGGTGGGGAAGTGGACGCTTTGGAATAGAGTGTGATGGTTTGATGTGGGGGGAGGTTCTGGTGGCAGGAGCTGGCCACCAGATCGGACTCCCAACCCCCTCAGGGCTTGAGCCAATCGGCGCCTCTGCGAATTGACCTATTTAAGTTGAGACAAAGGAACCGGAAAAGGTGCTTTGCCCAGGAGTGAGGAGAGAAGGGAAGAGGGCACCGCCCCCGCTCCCCAGCTCCCAGCCAGGCGGCTGCCCGCACAGGGCATACGCCACCCGCTGAGGATGGCAGCGGCGGAGCCGCCTGGGGAACTCGGGGAGCACCCCGCTCCCGGGGTGCCCACCGGGCCGAGTTCACCCAGAGAGAACTGAGATCTGAGAGAAACGGCCACACTGACACCAGGTCAGTGAAAATGGAACAGGACGAGGTGTGCCAGAGCTGAGTTTCCCCTGCAACTGGTGGCGAGATGGCAGGCAGCCCCTTTGCAGCCAAGGCTGTCCTGGTGGAGCAGAGACCCACTCGCAGCCCATGGAGAAAACCACGACATCACCCCAACAAAACCAGCTACCCAGAAGAGCCAGGAAATGCTTTCTGCTGCCATTTTATAGCCCGGCTAGCTCAGTCAGTAGAGCAGGGGACGCACGACAAGGTAGAGACATTTTAGATGCATCTAGAGTCCATGGGACGACCCATGCCGGTGGAGAGGTGTTTTGTTTAGAGGAGATGCCTGAGCCTGAGGACAGTCGTGAAGCATGGGCACAACAAGGTAGAGACACATTTAGAGTATGTATAGAGATGCATTTAGAGTCTGTGTGACGACCCACGCCGGAGCAGAGCTAGTGGCAACAACTCCCTAAGAATCTGAGACTGTGGTAAAGCCTGCATCGAAGCAATCCGATGGGGAAGGATTGCATCCTGTGGAGGGGACTCACGCTGGAGAAGTTTGTGGATTTTTCTCATGAGTAGGAGATCCACTGGAGCAAGGGAAAAATGGTGTAAGGACTCCTCCTTCTTTAAGAAAGGAGTGTCAGTAACAACATGGAATGAACTGACCTGCACTCTCCCATTCCCTGTCCCCCTGCGCCACTGCGGGGGAAGTAGAGCCGGGAACAAAGGGAAAGAGGGGTGGGGAGGTGTTGTTTTTAAGATCTGGCCTTGTTTTCTTTTTATTCTCTTATGTAACTGGTTTTGCCTGTCTTTATTCTTTTATGTAACTGTTAATAAATTGTTTTGCTTTAAAAAAGCCGAGTCGTTTTGCCGGGGACCATGGTTGGTGGGTGCTCCTTCTGTTCTTGTCTCGACCCTCAGTTCTTTTATTATATTTTTCTCCTCTCCACTTTACTGGAGAAGGAGTGAGAGAGTGGCTGTGTGGAGTTTAGTTGCCGTATTGGCCTAAACCATGACAGAGAGCCACTGTGCAGGAAGACCTGGATAGACTGGAAGAGTGGGCTAACAAGAACCTCATGAAGTTCAACAGGGACACGCATAAGGTCTTTCACCTGGGAAGACATAATCCAGGAGTGCAGCACAGGCTAGGGTCTACCCGGCTGGGAAGCAGCTCTGTGGAAAGGGACCTGGGGGTCCTGGTGGACACCAAGCTCAATATGAGAGAACAGTGTGCTGCTGCTGCTGGGGCAAAGAGAGCTAACAGAATGATGGCTGCCATCAACAAAGGCATCACCAGCAGAGATAGAGAAGTCATTATTCCACTCTACTCAGCAGTTTTAAGGCCATACCTGCAATACTGTGTTCAGTTTTGACCCCTGTTATATAAAAAAGATGTGGGCAAGCTGGAGAGGGTCCAGAGAAGGGCCACAAAGGTGATCAGAGAACTGGGAAGCCTGCCATGTGAGGAAAGGCTGTGAGAACTGGGTTTGTTCAGCCTTAAGAAAAGAAGGCTTAGGGGAGACCTTTTCACCATGTTCTATTATTTAAAGAGTGGCTACAAAGAAGATGGAGACTCCTTTTTTACAGAAAGTCACATGGAAAAGACGAGGGGCAATGAGTACCAGTTACTCCTGAGGAGATTGCAATTGGACACAGGATGAAAATTTTTCACAATGAAAACAATCAGCCATTGGAATAATCTCCCCAGGGAAGTGGTGGATTCCCCAACATGGGACACTTTTGAGATTCGTCTGGACAGGGTGCTGGGCCATCTTGTCTAGACCATGCTTTTGCCAAGAAAGGTTGAACCAGATGATCCTTGAGGTCACTTTCAACCTGATATTCTATGACTCTATGACATATAAATTAATTCACTCTTTGGGTCTTGAATTGACTGAGGAAAAAAAAAAGTTATTTTTTTTAAAGAATCAGTAGATTCATTCAGACGTGCTGTATGCAAAATGTTTCTATTTCTTAAGACAAAATTCCAAAGTCAAATTTTAGCTAAATGCAACTTTTCATATTCTACCAAAATATTTCTTTCTTTTTTTTTTTCTGGTTTTCAGTTTCCTCATCAAAACAATGAGTAGTTGTCACAGCCGTGTTCCTATGCTGCCATGTGCTATCACAAACATGTTTCTTTGGAAGATTTAAAACGGCCCAGGCTTGCTTGCCACTATCAGGATCTATTCCAATATGTAGCAGAAAATAAATGATATTAAATATAGAGCAAAATGACCAGTACTATAAACCAGTATTTCTCAGTGTGCCAAGGTTTTCTTTGACCTTTCTGATGGTGTTATGATGTCACAACTCTGCAGCTTTGGCCTATTTTCTGCATAGCCTCCACTGGGCTAGATTTGATAGAAATAAACATCTTACATAACGGTCCGGCTGTGCGCTCAGCTTTTTTTCTTCTCTATTTTTTTTTTTTGTTTTATTGAAGGAGATTTTCCAGGCATGAATTCTGCATGTGCAATTAACATTTGCCAAATTTGATCTTCAAAATCAGTTAGGGTTTATAAGAAGATTGAGAGACAGAGCCAATGTGCTTCATCACCCTTCCTCTGTAATCACACAGTTCTGCACTCGGAAAGAGAGCAAGAGGTAGGTTAAAACTGCAGTAATTCCCTTGAAAGGAGAACTAAAATAGAAGATTGAGAATGTGAGACTTTGTACTACTGGGATTATTTAAACCTAACCCTTTCAGGAAAGAGAAAATATCAGAGACAGACTACACTTAGAGACATAAAACATATCTTGACCTGATAGCTTTTGCTCTCATGTTAATAGCAAAGACAAAGATGAACAGTTTTTCACAGCAGAAACTTTAACACTTTCTTTTCTTTTTTCCTGTATTTGTTTTGACTGAATATGTAGCGGGTATATATACAGACAAAGACTGGATAAGAAATCTTCCTAAGCATCCTAAAGGATGAAAGACATATACAGAAATATTTTTAATGAAAATAAATACAGAAATAGATGCATATATACCAAGAAAAAAGAAAAAAACCAGAATATGTAAAATGAATTGACATTATTCAAGTTATATACACAGGTGTTTAAAATTGGGAAAGTTTGCAGAGAAAATTTTGTGAAGCTTTCAGCGTTGTTTACTTTTTCAACTAAAGTCACAAGAGATACCATCAACCTCTGCTTTAAAAATCACTGAACAGTTTAAAAATAATGACAATTAAAACACAGTATTTTTTATTTTCTTGTAGCTTGTCTTCTATTTTTCCAGCCTTATGACTTTAAGTCAACACATTGTACTCCACTAAACACAGCCAGGAGAAAAAGCTTTAAAGAAAGGAGGAAGCTGAAATTTATGGTAGACATTGGGCACCTGTATGGATCATCTGGCTCATAAATCCAAATCGAGTTTCTCGGCAATGCCCAGCACACAGGTGACACGGCGGGGGGGGGGGGGGGGGGGGGGCGGGAGGCTGTAGAAGCCACCCAGCTTTGTATTGCATTGAGGCAGAGACGACCCACGGGGAGCTGTGTAGATGGCTCAGCCCTGAGTTGTCCGATGAGTCAGTGCTGCATTATACAAAGAAACAAAACTTGATTTGAGCCTTGAAATCCCTCAACAAAGAGTATGCCCTGAGTCTCAGTTCAAACCGTTGTCCAGTTGCTTGAGATAAGGTATTCAGGCACAACCGATAAGGGGAAACTCCCCGTCACACCCTTAAAGACCCTTGAAGACCCTTGAAGACACTTAAAGACACTTAAAAACCCTTGAAGACCCTTGAAGACCCTCAAAGAACACCCCCCTCAGGTACAATCGATAAGGTGAAACAGTGGCGTATTGAATCCGCAAGTGCAGCTCAATTAGATTGTTATTTTGGACCTTACAGTTAAACCTGTAAATGCAGTCCAAGTAGATCATTTGCTTGGACCTTGTAGTCGAGTCTCTTTTCCTCACAGCACCTAAACTAGGGATTATCTCTTTCAAATTTATGGTACCAGCTCTTCTCTCTTTTACACCAACTTCACCCCCCATATCTCTGTTGAAATTAGTGGGTTGGCCTGATAAAATAAACAATGTACTAAACAATCAGGCCTACGATTTCCAAACCAGAAGTGTTAAAACCTCTGTATTAGAAAAGAAATGCCACATGCCACAGTGGAAATGAAGTAGCTCCTTTTCTTTTTCGATAATTAAATACCACCTAAGCCTATGTCCTTTAATTAACCTAATCACTTGTGTGCTTGCAAGAACAGCTTGTAGTACTACAGAAATGCACCAGCAGAAGCCCAGTAGCAGACTCACTCACCCTCCATGAGTCTGGGAAGGCCCTATTTCCAACTGCAGACTATGGGATAAATGCAAACTGACTTCCTCCACTGATCAAACCACTGCATAAACAACCAGGTAATCAATTTACAGCACGAAAGACAGGTTTTTCCAAGCATTGTTGAACTCATTACCTCCATCAGCAGGACATGTTCTTGTGTTTAATAGACTTCTTAAATATTTACTTTTTCTTTGGAAGTAACACCTCTTCAACTCAGCATTCTGTTTAAACTTACAGGATTTTAGGAATAATTCTTTAAACGATATCCTTCCTGCCTTAGGAAAAGCTATGCAAGGTACGATTTCATCTACAGTCCTCACTATATCAGATCATTTAAATGTTCTTTCTGAGACAAAAAATCTCTACTTCCTGCTTTCTTTTGACCTTTCTTTTTCACTGTAAATTACATTATCATGTTGGAAGCATTAGAAATGATACTGCAAAGGGAATCCTTGCCTGTGTTCTAAATGACCTCCCAGTTTTTGAGGTGAATCAAGCTAAAGAATTGGAAATGCAGCTATAACTTAACATTTATATTTAACTTGCCTTCAAGTTATGTTTTTATGTCTGTAAAACATGAAAACAATAATTTAAAGGTTTGTTTCATGGATATTGTTTTTACTTAATTTATCCCATAGATCTGATACATACAAAGCAAGAACACTCTGGATTGATTCTTAAGATAATATGTTTATTGCATTGGATATAAGTCAGACTGCATATCCGCCAGGAAGTGGTAAACTACATATCAGCATGTCACATCAATTGAGAATTTATCACTGAACTTCAGAGTTGGCAGAGACATTCACCTCTTAACTCGTTTAACTTCAAAGGAACAGCATTTAGTGAAGGGTCCCAAAAATAAGTAAAATTAAATTAAAACCAGGCAAGTAAAATAGCATTCACTATCTATCAAAATAAACTTATTCCGTGCACCAGAACCTTCCCAGACTATAGGCATTGCATAGTTTTTAAACTCAATTTGAAATGGCAAGGAGAATGCGTTCTAGAAAACTAAAGGCCATGTACATCTGGTTGTAATTAATATCATCGACAGAGCATTGCAGCCAAGTAACACCAAAACCCATCCACGAAGTAACCACTTTTAAGAATGTTTGAATTCCTGATGAAAAGGAATTCAAGCACAGAAATTCTGGATGAGTATGCAGGTGAGCTTGACAAGTCCATGCTGTGAGGAAACTGATCTCACTTCTTCTCTCCTGTCTGAGCTGAGGAGAGAAAAGCTTTCAATTCTCTGCTGCTTCTGTGCATCCTTGATCATAGACTGGCTTTAGATTCTCAGAAAATCCTTCTGAAAGACAATTAGCTAAAAAAGAGTCTGCTACAGAGTCTGCAAAGTAGGAAGAGAAGAAAAAAAACACCTGCTAGTATTGTTTATGGAATCACACCGCCGTGTTCAGTCATATTCTCTCCTTTGCAAACCCTGATTTTGTTTCCACCTGTGAGCCCGACTTCTGCAACTGAATTCACCTTAAGCTTGCATTCCTTGTAAGAATCACAAACAAAAAGTGACAAAGTGTCATGACTTGAGGTCAGGACCATAATTCTGGAAATACTGGTTTAGGAAGAAGCATAGCAGCTCAATAAAAGACGATCATTGTCCTAAACCGTAGCTGAAAACCACAGTTACTTCTTGAAGCAGGAAGTCAGTCTTCACCCATATGATATATAATAGAGCTAAAAATGATTTGGTTACAGCATTCAAGAGGTAAAAAACATGGGCACACAATCATTTCTGTGTGAAATGAAAGTGGAAGCTCTTGAAATCATTTGTGTAAATTTCGCCTGTGCAAATGGATATCTCTGTATCTAAATTGCTACAGTTTTATGAGGCTTCAAGAAAACAGATATAAAAAGCCTTTGCAAACCAGGTACAAGAGATCCAGGTACCAGATCACTGTACCATGTATATACGAAGAGCTCAGAAAACATGGAGAAACTATAACAGTTAATTTCTCTTTAAAGAGGAAGGGTGATTTTTTTTCAAGTTCATAGCTAACCAAGAAAAGGATTATTCACCTCATGGGAATAAGAAAAAGTGAAGTCTTCAATGCTAAAGCAGCACATAAATTTAGTATAATTGGAAGTCCAAAATTTAAATTGCAGGAACCCCACATGTACTATCAATCAGTATGTTTTGTTTTAAATTAAAGCGCTATTATGTAATCTTTTATGGAAAGACTTTTAATTGATCCCTTCCACCCAAAAAAAATTTAACTATGACTTTATGAAAATGCTTTGATTTTTCTTGACAGTTTTGATGAGAAAAATGTTGAGTTCTCAAAAATTTCAATAGTGACCATTTTTCCTTCAGATATAAACTAAACATCACACATGCATTTCAGTAGACTAATAAAATATTTTGTTAGTGTTGATTGAAATCAGCACTGCTTCTATAAAAGAAATGTCTCATTCCTCCAGAAACAACAAAAACATCCGTGCAGTTTCAGAAATTATGATCAACCTAGATCTGTGGGTAAAACCCTTCCTGATATGATAGAACTATCATATCAAAGATATTTTCCTAGGAGAAGATGTCCTTTCTCCAATACTTACCTTTAAGACATCTCTGCTGGCTTGATTCCTGAGTGGAGAACTTTAAAATTGTCAGAGTCACCAAAGTTTTCTAAGAGTTGCCCAAGAAATGAGAAAACTGATGTTGAAAAGCAAAAGAAGAAAGGTACAACTTTGATGCACAGACATGCAACTTGATACTACAACTCCACTGGAAATCAGTGGCATACAGAGTGATTCTGCAGCTTTCAGATTCAAACTTCCATAGCTAATTTAATGAAAGTAAACCTTCCTCGTCATCCAATCTATCTACAGCAATATCTGTATTTGATCTCTTTATCACTATAATCAAAGATAGAGAAAAATCTGTAAGGCTTAGTATTGCTGAGTTTCTAACAAAATTAATAAACAGATGCAATTCTGGACCTCTTTATGGCAAATTAGGTTTTAAAGTTTGGTCTGAGGCTTAGTCAAAGTTACAGAAAAATGGAAGTGGAAACTGTATGCCCACGTTATTACAAGCCAGGTTTCCAGAAGAATTTATGAGCTACAAGAAATTCATAAGCCTTGGACATCCATACATTTTCCTCTTAAAACTGATACACACTGTGGATGATTTATGAGCAACACTGGTTAAAAATTGAATGCCAAATTGAATCTGTTCCTTAAACCAATTTTATGTACATCTAGAAAAGTAACATATGTAGGATACAATGTCAACATGGAAAGGAAAAACCAACCAAAGGTATTAACAAGATTTAATGCATCATCTCCCTCTTCTCCAATCACTGTTCTAGAGAGAAGACAGACATTGAGTGGATGGGGAACGGTCTCAAGTCTCAAACTTTAACGTCACTCCCTTCCCTGTGACAGTACACAGCTTTGAAACATATAAGAAGTGAAAACACGAAAACATCTTCTTGTAAAAGATCAGACCTTAAGAGGCTCCCACACTAGCTATTATTTAGCTATTGCTAAGTTACATAAACTCTTACATTATGTAAGGATTCCTGGTTAGATCTCAGACATTGAAATACGAACATTCTGTCACATGTATTGGCTATGAGCAATGATTAAACAATAAGAGTCCCCAGGCATACTTTAGAAGGTTTTCCAGACCTAAAAGACATCCTTCTTTACCTCATGCTGCCCAATGGACCAAAGCGTCATTCATTTCTGCATCACTACCTGCATCCTATGCTGAACATACTCCTACCACTTCTAGGGCCTAAGAGAACTGCTCCAAACTGAGAACTTTTGGCTGCTTTCTGTGACACTTAAGCCAGAGGAATTATTCTTCAGTGAAAGCAGAGTTTTAGCAATGCCTACGTAACACCTCCTGCTGCCTCATCCCTTTTACATGATGTGAAGAGGCTGGACTAACATGAAGCTCTCACAAGAAATCAAAGCGAATTCAAGCAATATCCTGATTTGTTTTCTAACCTGTTATTGATGGCCTTCCTGCTTTTTTATGACTTGTATTCATTCCCATCACACAAAGATATTAATGGGCAGGTAAAACAGGTGCCGCCAAGCTTTTGAGTCAATGGGAATTTACACAGGGAGTGAAACTGGCTTTATCCAGATGGTGTTAAAAATAAAATCTCTCTGGGTCTATTTAGGTTTAGTGTGAAACTAGGTGAATTCCCTAGGTTTCTTGTATTTGCTTTAACTTCTGCAGGGATCTAGGAAATATGTCAGGAAAAAATATGAGCCCTGATATAAACTTTCTGACAAATAATTCAGAAGATATAGAATACGTATGATTATAAAAGTATGTCTACCTTATGAAAAGCCTCATTTTATACTTTCTTGACCTGCATGTGCACTTGACAAACATGTGCCTGACTTTAGTTCATGCTATTGATTGCAATATGATTACTCATGAGAGTGCAGTTAAGTGAAATTTTGAATCAAGATCTATGCTGACCGTATTGCATGCTTTTGTGGCAATATGGGAATAGAAGGCTCAAGAGGATCATCAGAACCTACCAATCCAATTCAATTCTCTTTGATCTTAGTAAACATAGCATGATGTGTGCCACATTAGACAAAAAAAGTCTAATTCAGAGGGTCCACATCTTCGTCACACCACCTCACCACTACATGGCACTGTCAAGAGTTCAGAGTAGCACCTAAACAAGAGCAAACCCAGTCAGGACTATAACACAGCACAGGAACAGGCCAGGGTGGAAGAAGAGCAGAGGTGAAAATCTGGACACCTGTAAGAGTAGGGGAGCTCAAAAATGTTCAGATGAGCCTAGAAAGAGGAGCAAATTCCCTACTTCACAGAGAGCAAAAAAATCCCAAAGTTCAGCCGATCTGACCCATATTCCTTCTGAGCACTGCTTGTGGTTTAGCCTCAGTGGATCCACAGAACAACCACTCAAGAAGTTTCAATGCATTTAGAAACATGAGTCCATCTCAGCCATAGCTAGCTGTGACACAAGTGTAGTGCTTCATAGGAAGGCAAAAAAACCTAACCCCCCAAAAAAGACAAAAACTCCCTCAGATAAAACACTTCAAAATCCCAACTGTTGCTTATATTCAATGGAGTTTGTTTTTGTTAGTAAATTAAAACAAAATTCATCAGACTACAGGTAGATACTTACTTGTATGACATCATTTGATGGTCAGTGGAAAGAAACAAGGAGCAAGTTAGTTTCTTCTTAAAGTAGATATCTAAAATGGATTGGATTTTTGGACCTTAGTTCGCTCTATTGATTGGAAAAGAGATCTAAGATAACTAGCGCCAAGGTAGGTACTCACACTGTAAACGATTATTGAATTAGCTGAACCTCATGCTTAAACTGTAAAAAATATTTCATTGATTTGAACTGTAATTTCTGGCTTTTTTCTTCCAATAAATTTTCTTGCTTTTTTTTTCCCATTCTGAGTGACAGGCAAAACAGATACATTTCCTGAGCACATATATATTTTTGTCTTACTCATTCCACCAAAGTTGAAAAAAAAAAAAGCCTTTGAACTGAAAAGCAATGAAAAATGATAACTGCAAATAAGATTTACCACCTGTGATTTGAGCCCAGATTCAAATGTTAGAAATACAGAAACTGAATTTTCTTGAGTGAAGAAGCGATATTACTCATTGTAATATATATGATTAAAGTGTGATTATTCTGAAAGGAAAATATCTTATAATTCCAGGGTATTTTCTCTAGGCTCATTGTCAGGCAAATTCTTAAAGCTGCTATTTGAAGTTTCCCACAGACATCGCTAAAAGCTCTTTTCAGCACCAAATACCAGCACAAGCCTGAACAAGCTGCACTTAAATGTTCATTTTCAGAATCCATCCACAGGTGTTTTGAAATGGCTTGTTGCTCGCATTAGTCTGTAAGGCAAGATTGTTCCTTAATAAAGCTGACAGTGGCTTATCCCATAGAAATCCAGCGTATTGTGTTACTGCGTATTGTAGGCAGGCTGGTCAAAGATGATTCCTGAGATGTATACTGGTCTGGGTAAAAATCTTTCTCATTCTCATATAAATGGAAGTCAATATTACCACAGTGGGATCTTGGAGAGCAAAAGAACTGATTCATCAGAGATCACTGCAGTTTTATGGATTCCTTCCTGCATATCCATGACCATGTCCTTTGCTGTGACTGGCACTGAGAAGATCCAGCTTTCCTATAAACTGCTTCTCCACAACCTTGGGCAAGTCACTTGGGGCCAACTGTAATTATTAAAGAACTTCAGTGCCTTAAACAAAAGGCCTACAGAACGAAATCATTATGAAATGAAAATAAACATCGTAACTGCTGCCTAAACCTGGATGCGCCTGAGCTTACTGGGACCTCCTCTTTTCATAATATGAAGGTCTCCAAGCGCAGACAAGTGCCCATACCTGGAGATGATTCTGGCTCCTGAGTGGCTCAGCACCTCGCACCTGGGCATGGTCATTCCTCAACCTGTTTCACCCAGCAGGTCTACTCAGCATGCTGAACACAAACACAGCAGGACAGGGGTCCTCACAAAGTGCAGCTGTGCTACCAACTTCAGCAAGTGCCGAAAGTCTCCTTGAAGCAGACAGAGATCAGAAGCCAAAGCATCTTCTCCAATGCAAGTGCCCACTACATCAAACTGGTAAGTGGTTCCCTCTCTTCTCTCCATATAAACCTTGAACATTTTGCTGCATAGTGACCTGGCTTCAAAGAGAAGGAGCAGAGCATGTCTCCCACCACAAACCCCCATCATCCAGAAAAAGTTTCAAGCACTGACAGTGTTCACAGTGGAACGTACGTGAATGGCGTGTGTGAGAGTGAAGATGAGACTTACCTCTGTGCACAGTGTTTCCTGCTCTCTGGCTCTGTCAAGCTGCCCGATAGGTGCTGGCTTTAATGACAGCCTCCTCCTCAGCATGCTAGTCTTAGGCAACTCCTCCTTCCAGGTGTTAAACTCTCTCATTGTTCTATCTCAAGAGCTTTAAAAGACTTAAAAATCCAAAGTTCTGTGTCCATTGTATGTATTCAGTGCCTTTCCCACCAGCACCTCTATGCCCCTGCCATTGTGAATATCGCAGTACTCCAGTGACGTACTCCTGATTACCTTTTATGCCTGTGGTGATGCAAGAATCAGGATGTGTCCCAGACCTGCTTGCTAAGAAGACAGAATAGGGAACAGAAGTTGTCTGTATATAAAAATTATATAATACCAGTATGTTTCCTGCCTGTGTACAAAAATGAAATCGTTCAGTCAGACATCTGTGTACCTATACAAATATTGTCCTTTGTTTCTATTCCTCACCTAAAAAGAGGGGATTGTTGTACTCTTCCTCTTGATCACCCTATATACCTGGGTGCTACAAACCTTGTGGCAAGGGCCTGTCTTTTTTTTTTCCACTTGATATCTCATACAAAGTCTCTACGAGTCTTCCTGTTGTGCTTCAATGGACTTGCAGGAGAAATAATAGAAAATACTCTATGTTACTCTGAGGCTTGTGTAACTATTGCTCAGAAGCATTGGTATTTTCAACTTCTCCTGAGATATTCAAACATGTTCCATAAATTAAGATTCCTCTGCAAAATATTTACAACAAAAAGTACATTTCCAGTATTCTTACAAAATTATTTTCTTGTTTTCAAGATGCTGTTCTGGATTTCAGTCTTTTGCACATGATATATTTTCTCAGCCTTGCATTTTGTGTTTTGAATCATAAAGCCAAGCTTTGCTAGGACAGCTGAGAGATTTAGATCTTCTGCATTAGCTGTGTGATGCTTAGCAGTAAATTTCCCTAATGTACTGGATAAAATATGTCCAGCCAAAGCAAAAGTGCTTTAGAGTTGTGTTCTTTTTAACACAACAGTGATATCTCCCAGATTCTGCAGCAATAGAAATAAAACCAATAGTTATTCTTTTTCCAAGCTTAGACTGAAGTCTGAGAAAGGATTTTATTTTTTTTTAACAGGATATTTTATAAATACCTAAACATCTTCTGCTTTCTCAAAATATCTTTGGTTTATCCCTCGCTCTTTGGCTTTTTCTTTATCTTTTCTGGTTTGTCTAGATTAGGTATGAAAATGTAATGCTAGAAAATGTTGTCTGGCACATGCTAAGTCCACACATTTTGGAAGTCTAGTTTTGGCAAAGCAGTCTGCCTTGTTATATATTGAACTTAAAGCTTAAGTGAACCTAAGCTTAGTTTGATTCAATAATAGCCTAAAGACGTCCATTCTGCTTATGACAGGACTTCAGTACAGAGAAACAGTATTTACCAGGAGTGACACTGTATTGTTGTTAAGGACGTTGGCGGTATTCTCTCAACCTAATTCTAGGCATCTAAGCAGGTACTCTGAGTCTGAACCTGAACCTATGCCCTGTACCCCTAGTAAGAAACAGCTAGTGAGACAACGTATCGTTGTTGCAATCTATGTTGCACATTCTTGGAGAACATGAAAATTAGAGTTTTATAAATGAGCAAATGTTTGCCTCAAAAACGCTCAAAATGCTGAAAGCAGATTACCTTTGTATGACTGTAGGTCAAAATGGTCTTCAGAAGAATATTCAGGATTACAAAAACACCCATAGTTGGTACAGTCCTGAAGGGGCATGTTTCAAAATTAAGGTCAATATATGTACTTTAAGAGAACGCTCTAGATTTACTATGTTGATTCATGCTTCTGATTCATGTTTGTTCATGTCGGGACTGTGCTTCTGAAACAGATTTCCTTGTCATCTAACCTAAACATACTTTGGTCTGCATATTGGTGTAGTCTTGGAGTACCTGAACCAGAATCCTTTAGGAGGAAACGAAACCAGAAGCACCCAGCACCCTACCATATGCCAGCCCTCCGGCAGCACACCTACTGTATGCAACTGCTACTGGGTATTCACTCTATGGGAAACTGACCCAAAGTGAAATCCCTGCATCACACACAGTATGGGCACTTGTTCTTCTGTATCTCTGTTTCACTCTGTAGGTTGAGATCCGTGCTACTCCTACTCTATGCACCATACTGCGTGCAAATGTAACTATAACCTCTGTAATACAAAGAGCGCAGTCCTGAATCTCAACCGTTGCTAAGTCCAGGTTCTTTCTCTGACATCAGTGAAGATGCACTGGTTTATATCACTTAAGGATCAGAGTCTAGTGAAATCTTTTTGAATGAACTTGGAAGATATATCAGGAAAAAGATGTTACAAATATCGAGTTGGCCATTTCTGCTTTTTTTATTAGGCATTTCTTACTCTTCAGATGGCTGAAAAGTAACTGGAATGAAAGCCGCAAAGCGGGTGCTGATCCCCTGCTCAAAACTGTTCATCGCGCTTCGGTAACTGCAGGGCTTCTCGCTAACCTGAAGCTGTGACCCTGGAGGTATTAAATGATGAAAGTAACAAAGTGAAACGGATCAAAGCAGTGTACAGATAATGAAAATGAAAAGTTATCTAAAAAATTTACTTCATTATCTAGAACAAGGCCTTGGCCATGCCGAAAGGCCTTGACTTCCTAAATCTGTGAGCTGGGCTGTCTTCCATTTTATCATCAGACCCATCAAATACAGGCTCTCAGCTGGCACATAGTTTTAATTTAAACACTATTGAAAATGTAGTTTAATGTAACCACCAGAGCTCATACAGAACCACTGCTGAGTTTCTGAGAAGAATGAAACGAAAGGAAATCAAATATATTTCATTTGCTTCTGGTATTATTCATTATTGTTATTATTTGTGAGTGGCTTGGGGTTGTGGAATGAATGCAAAAGGATTCATATTCTCCTCGTTAGTGATTAATGACTTTGTTTGTTATGTAGGAAGTCATTAAACTCCTTACACTGTATAGTTCACATTTGCTTCCTAAGCAAGCAGGACTTGGATCCTCCTAAACCTCTTCCATTTTGTTTTGGAGATGAAAGTGGGTGATTACAGATCACCTTCTGGCTTTCAGATATGTTACTTGTTTGTATTTCAACACCGTCAAGAGAAAACCCCCATGCCAGGCCCAGTAAAAGAGAGAGGATAAGAGACAGTTTTTGCCCCTGGAGGACTCACCATCTAAATAAATATATTAATTTTGTATTGTAGAAGTCAGCATAGAATTCACCTGAGGCTAAGCTCGAATTAGTCTAAAATACAATTATTGTGAATTGCTAAATAAACCAGCACTGGATGAATGTGAAGTATTGCTGTGATTCGGATATGTTTTTTAAGGCATCTTTTTAATTTCTCTTCTTGTACACTACCAGCGTTTTCCAAGCCATTAAAATACCCCTGGCACAGCCTATTAGTGTTGCAGAATGAAATGTGTATTTTCTCTTCAGCATTATTCTTTTACAAATATCGGTTTTCTACCAGCTGTGTGAACTGGATAGATATTAAGTACTAACAGATTTTCCTCTATATATCCCATTTTGGAACCTGAACTGAATAGGTTCTTGTCAGTCAATGTGATGGACTTTTATCACTAAAGTGTTAGAAAGGGCTTTGAAATGGGTAAACAAGCAGGATATGTAACTCTAAAACTGACAATGTCCATCAGCTTCTCCACTGAAATATTTTTTCCCTGTATTAGACTCATTTATTGACCTTTCATGCTGTGTGTTCCTTGCTCCCTCCAACTAATGCCAGCCAAAATTTTCAATTAGAAATGCAGACCACCTGAAGAAAAGGCTTTCTTTTCACTTACATTTCTTCCTCATTTATTTTTGTATTTATTCTAGGACTCTGGAGAACTGCAAAGACTACATGCCCAGTTAATTTACAGCCCTCATTTTTATTGGGTTACTGTGAATTCGTTTTTAAATCAGCGTTGCTATGTCACAAAAAGACATGTGTGTACATCTTGTATGCAGGGCTAATTTTATATGAAAGTAAGTGATAGGATGAGGTGCTAGAATGCTAATAGCATATTTGTAAGTTACATAGCAGCAGAGCTGACAGGCAAACAGATTCTGGCATGCCATTTCAGACTATTTTGTCAAATGTTTCACAAGCTTTGTGAAAATGTTGTTTAGTGCTTTGGGGCTTTTTTGTTTTGTTCTATTTTTTTCTGAAGTCTTCTAAATTGAAATTCTTGATGTTAAAGTTTCAAGTTCTAATGAATCATAATCACTTTTTCCTAGTTTTCTATTTACAAATATTTCCTAAGTGTGAAGGACTTGGTAAGCCAGGGGAGGTCAAATGCACAATACAAGATATTTAAGGTAATAATTTGTTAATCATTTGTACCTAATTTCTGCTTTGATTTTGCCTGGCTTCAGTCTCCAGCCATTTTTTATTTTTTTTCCCTTTCTCTTTGGAAATTATTATTATGTATAGAAGAATTACTTTCTTTCTATACAATACATGATAACTAGTCCGTAAGCAACCAGAAAGTTTTGGTCCAGTTATTAATTAATTTTTTATCTATTATAAACTTCAACCCAGAGTCACTTTGTATTAGGTAGAACACTTTTTGTCTGACAAAAGACAGACAGGCATTTCACAGAGATATTTGCCTGGAGCCTGGATGAGCACAGAAGGTGGCAAAAAGCCCATCATCTCAGCTGTGTTACACAGCTCTCTGGGGTCACTGAGGAGTTGTATCCACATGCTGATTCTCTCTTTAAATTGCTGAAAGCATGTAGGGAATTATATGGAAAAGTTGTAAATAAAGACATAGCAGCCAGCATAATTAAGTTCTCTTTCAGAGCAAGGAGCAGAGCCCAGTCTGATGTCTCTATCCTCTTGAAGCTAACAGGGAATCTTATACTGGCTTCAAGAGGGCTCTGATGTCTCCCTCAGTTACCTACTTCTCTTTCCATGGCATTCCTTATTTTCACTCGACCATTCTGCTTCCTCCAAAAGGTCATGGGATCCCCTTGATTTGCACCAGCCAAATGTTTGATTTTAATCAGATCTGGGCAAAGGAATCAGGGTTGGTTGGTTTGTTTACCCTGTATTATTTTACTTAACACTGGTCAAGCACAAAACTAAAAATTATGTAGCCCTTATTCTTCCAAACCATCAATTACCGTAACATTAGCAAAGTTGCCTGAAGCCATAGTTCAGGGGCAGACAGCAAAGCTGGCTTATAAAGTTTCATTCATCTCCCATCTGTCCCACTGCTGATTTCCCACCCTCACCCCCAGTGCTACTGAAGGGGTAGTTTATGTTTACTGCATAATACTGCACGCCACAGAGATGGTTAAAAGAAGAACCATCTCCAGAATAACCTTTCATTGCAATGACCCCGTAGCCAGTGCAATGCCATGGGTACTGCTGGGCCAGTGGAAAAACAAACCATGAAGTGGCAACAACAAAGAGCAGCTCAGATGAGGGAAGCAAACCAGTCAACAACAACTTCAAACGGCTTCTCCTCCCTCATCTGTATGCCATGGGCTGGCCCCTTCAGGAGAGTTGAATTGTACCTAATGAAAGAAAACAGTATGCATGCATGCATGCATAAAAAATGAATAGCAGGCCCAGGATATTACCAATGAGATAATAAAGTAAGAAAAAAGAATTTTATGACAACTTCACATTAAAAAATACTGGATAGGAACAAGGTCTGACCTCTTCAGGGCATAATATCAATATTTTATGAGAGTGTGGTGAAAGGAAACATTTAGCAACGCGGCGTTAAATTTCTGTCTGACTACTTGTATCTATGGCAGGCAACAGACGTAGTAGCTTGGAGTGTGAATCTGTAGTTTTTCAAGGAATTCAGAAATTATCTGTGTGAAACTTACATGAAATGGAGACAGAAAATGTAGTGTTTAAAGTTACTAAGTGGAGTTTTATTAAATAAAAATTCTTCGGTAATGGCTTTAGAATATATTCATTTCAATAGCTTTTTGACAAGAAATGTGCACAATGTGCTAAGAAATAAGTATCTCTAAGTTTAACTAAATGAAATGTGTCTGGGACTTGAGCATTTCCCTCCAGGAAGAAAATATTGAACAATATGCTTTCAAGTTTAACAAAATACTGAGAGAAGTGATTAAAAACATGAAGAAAAGTGTTTCCATTGGAAAACACAATCTCAGTGAAATGGAAATATTTTAAGTGAATAAATCAATTCTAATGAAATCCTCTGGGGTAAATTGTTCCAAGGAGCTGTTCTGATAACATAAAAATACTTTCTTTTTACTTCTAACTCCTTTTGTTTAGACTTTTCAGTCATATTACTATATCGTCCTCTACACTGTGTAATACAATACATCATGTACTACATAAATTAAGACGACTGTTTTTTCCTGGAAAATAAATGCTTCAGTAACCCTTAGTCAGTATTTATTTTTGAATCTCATATTCTTTTGGAATTTTCTGATGAGAAGTAAGACATATACAGAAACATTAAAATTTCCCAGATAATTTTATTTTGTGACTCTCACCATCTTTGATTCCACACTCAGTCTTTCCTTAGCTCTCTGAGCGACACGTTATCCAGGATGAAGCCTACTGATTTTTACAGTAACTGACTCTTTGAAGAAGATGATACCTAACCGCATTTAAGGGCCTTTCCATCATTAATAAATGTGTAGGGAGGGAGATGAGAGGAGAGAATGAGGATCTTTATTTGCCTAGGAACATAATTAAACAAACACATTGTTCATGACAGTGGATGGATTAACAGCTTCTCAGCCTGAATGTGTTATGTCTGAAGAGATGCTTTGCCATAAAAAATTCACCAAACTACCCTTATAATGTGGTCTGGAAAATCACCCTCAGGGCTAAAGGAGCTGGTCGTTTTTTATCCCACCACAAATTGTCCTCTCTGCCAAGGTTACAAGAGAGGTTAGTGTAGTGAATCTGTGATGGGAGCATTAGGCCACCAAAAACCACTTGAAAACAGTAGCCTGTTTCATATAGATTACTAAAAACTCACAGGCATTTGGCTGCAGGGATTCGTAGTTGCTACCAGGCAAGTGCAGTCAGGATGGTGACTTCAAGCCCTGCGCCGTGTGATTTTCCAGGAGAGCGCTCTGCCAAAGAGGAGTGGCACTCTTATCAGTAGTTTGGGATTTTTTTCCCCGTCTGCATGTTTTTTCATAGCTTTTGCTTAATTTGCATTTCTTAAAAGCCTATTTCACAAATACACAGCATCTGCAGTGATGAGTGAAGATGCCTCATTTGTTCCTGAGACTGGATTGTGGGATCCCATCTAGCAAAAATGCTAACGAAGAACAAATACTTCCTTTTTTCCTGGGGGCAAATTTAATCATGGAAGTGTAGCCCTTCTAAGTACGTTAACACCTGCAGTACAGTAAAGAGAAGTCTGTGGTATCCAATATTGCCTTCTAATCAGTCATGCAGACATTTTTTCATTGCAGGAAAATAATGGCTACATACCAAAATTCATGCACTATACCGTGATTAGAACTGAGTGAAGTATGTATGTATATATTCTATATAAGTAATTTGCTTACATATATATATTTGTTTCTATATATATGAATGAAGTATATATGTATATTCATATTATGTATGTGTATGCATATAACCATATGCTTGCTCTCTTGCTCTCTCTCTCTCTCTCGTATACAGAGAGAGAGAGAGAGTATGGAATAAGACCATACAATGTCGTCTTATTCAGGTGTCTCAGTATTAATTTTTCACAATTACTGGTAATGTAATCAGTTCTTGCAAAGATCTTCATAAGCCTTGAACTGATTCCTGTCAGAATCACAATCAACTTTGACTGCTATAATAAAACTTCAGCTTTTACTG
Source organism: Tauraco erythrolophus (assembly GCF_009769465.1). NCBI lineage: Eukaryota > Metazoa > Chordata > Aves > Musophagiformes > Musophagidae > Tauraco > Tauraco erythrolophus. The sequence goes on from NC_141468.1 coordinate 52,205,496, forward strand.
CTGAAGTCCAGGCAGAAGTTCTGTAAGCTTCAGTTTAGATGGATTTTTCATGCTGAAAAGAAATTGTACTTTGACAGGAAAACAGAAACTGTAAGAAAATCTAGATCGAGGTGGAGGAGGAAGTAAAGAGGGGAATCAGGAGTCATTGTAACAGAGTTAACAAGGGCTTGTAAAACAAAATAACTTTGGCTGCAGAAGATAGTACAGAAAATAGGAAAGTAGTGAATGGAATAAATGCTGTGACTAAAGCTGCATATCTGCAAAGGGGATGAATTCTTAACCACAGAAGAATTTGATTTGGGTCATGAAATTTTTAGAGCCAGATATATGTGTGGATAAAAATGCTAAAAAGAGGTTTTAGGAACGTAGCTGAATTCACAGCTATTCACAGGTGGACTAAATATCTCATTGCCACTGATTTCCTCAGTGGAGACAGTGGATGTCTTTGATGCCTTAACATTACGTCTTTTAGAACATGGTATAATTCCCTCTGAAGTCAGTGGGAGAGTGGAGGGAAATAAACACTGTCTGGACAAACGGCAGCACTGATATAAAGGTCAAAGTAGGAGAAGGTAACTGATTGAAAGGGTAGCAATCTTCCTATCTCCAGAGACAAATTAACTCTTGCTTTGCAGCATGTCAGCGTGGAATCACAGAATCAGAGGATGGTTGAGGTTGGCATGCACCTCTGGAGATCATCTAGTTCACTTCCCTTCTCAAAGGAGGATCAGCTGGATCAGGCTGCCTAGCACTGTGTCCAGCTGAGTTTTGAGCATCTCCAAGGACTGAGACATCACAACCTCTCTGGGCAATCTCGTCCAGTGTTTGACCACCTTCCCTTCCCTTCCCTTCCCTTCCCTTCCCTTCCCTTCCCTTCCCTTCCCTTCCCTTCCCTTCCCTTCCCTTCCCTTCCCTTCCCTTCCCTTCCCTTCCCTTCCCTTCCCTTCCCTTCCCTTCCCTTCCCTTCCCTTCCCTTCCCTTCCCTTCCCTTCCCTTCCCTTCCCTTCCCTTCCCTTCCCTTCCCTTCCCTTCCCTTCCCTTCCCTTCCCTTCCCTTCCCTTCCCTTCCCTTCCCTTCCCTTCCCTTCCCTTCCCTTCCCTTCCCTTCCCTTCCCTTCCCTTCCCTTCCCTTCCCTTCCCTTCCCTTCCCTTCCCTTCCCTTCCCTTCCCTTCCCTTCCCTTCCCTTCCCTTCCCCTTCCCCTTCCCCTTCCCCTCCCCTCTGTTTAAGTGGGATTTCATGTATTTCCATTGCCTCTGGTCCTCTCATTTGGCACCATTGAGAAGACTTTGACTCCCTCTTCTTTGCTCTTCCCCATCAGGTGTTTACACACACTGGCAAGATCCTCCAGGCTGAACAGTCCCAACTCCCTCTGCCTCTCCTCATACGTCAGATGCTCCAGTGCCTCGATCATCTTTGTGCACCATTACTTGTGATAGACTGGATAGATGCACTGAATGTGATCCATGCCAGTTTTCTATGATCTGGAGATGTAACTTCACAGTTTAAAACTGACCATTGGTACTCATGGGTCTCAACTTTCCTCACCGCAACTCATGAGTCCATCTGTGTTGGACATTGCCATTACAGTGGAATTGAGCTCCCTAGAAAATATACAGTTAAGACAAAAAAATACATAAAAATACTTTGTGCAGGCTTTCCAAATGTGATGCTTGGTCCACCACTGTGAGCAAAATTAATAAATACTGTATTTAAACAGCCATCACTAAGCATCTGAGCTTTCATCCTCTGGTAATGCTATCTGCACTTCTTGGAGATGTCAATTCTTGTAATCTAAAAACGTGAAACTGTCATGTTTGTTAGCTACAAAGTACACTGACAAAATTTCCTTCACAACTGGAACAATTAGAGAGAAAAATCTGGCGTTAGCAGTTCCCATGCCATTTTAATGGACAATAGAGACATGCAGTTGAACATTTTGAACAACTTGGATATCACAGTATACTCAGTTTCAGCTTCTCATGACCTGCACCAACTGGCCATGTGCATGTGCTTAACCAGTCCCCTTGCGAAGTGAAATGTGATCAGCTAAACTTAACAGAGGTGGTTTTAAGCTGATGCATAATCCTTTGCAACTGTGACAGCTGTGGCGTATATAGGGTTTATTATACCAATTTATTAAGCTGCCAAACCCTAGGGGTTTTATTTCTCTATATGCTGACATACTGGTATTTTTACTAGTGTAGTTTGACTAGGATGGGCATAGATTCAGTATCATAAATACGCTTACCCCAGTAGTTCATTCCCCTCCCAGTATAGGGATATCTTTTAGCCGTAAGTATGTAAACACATGTGTAACTGTGTTCACGTATCTCAATGCCACTGTAACCCTGCCCAGACTAGGAAGGGCTGCTGCATTACTTCAGTTTTATCAGTTTAAGTACAGCACTGTAAATTTTGCCCTATCTGTCTTTTTTTTTTTTTTTGTAAGAAAATGGTGAGGAGAATGAGAAAATGCTAGCAACCTATACCACTGTCTAATAGGCCAAATTGAGACCAGTCTGCTCATGATTAATAACTGGTGACTGATAGAAGACAAGTGGATTCAATCTATGCCTTAGGCAGATACATTAATTCATGCATGTTCTCCATATGTGAGGAGGTGTGACTGTTTTCCAAAATGCCACTGCACCCAGCCCATGAACGGCAAACTGTCACAAAAATGTTTCCACAAGAGGGGCCAAATGTATATAATAAGAATAAATATTTTGTGAATGTCGTAAATGACTTGTGCATGGGTAGCTGATGTCACAGTGCAGACATGGGAGAAGACTGCATGGTGTGCAGTTGCAGTTGCGGAGTAGTAAACCTGTAGATCCTGTCCTCTGTGTGTAGCAGTGTGGTGAGGAGAACGGACAGCCTCATTTCTCATCAGCGGTTCTGTGCTGGGACAGGTGCAGGGGAAGTCCACAAGAAATTCAATGGTAACTAAATTCGGCTTCTATTTAGCTGATCAGAAGATGCATCCTGTTGTAGAAGGAATAAGAGGAGAGGAAGCTTTCCTGGTCTATGAAATTACAGATCAGTAATTTAAAGCAAAAAGAATAACAAAATGCTTTTGTTTTCCTTGACATAGAAGATGTCAACATGTACTTACAAGAGACTGAAGTAGGAAAGCGCACAGGAGGAATAATAATCAGAAATTAATGATCTTTTTCAGAGTAATTTCTCTTAAATATACATTTCTTGCCTCATTCATATTTGTTTAGTAACATGAATTATGCTAACTGCTTGTATCCAACGACTTCATCTGAAAGCACCACCTTTTGCATAATGCCCTTAAGTTCTGATTGTGGAAAGATTTATGTATGTATTTAACTTAATGTACCCTGGGCCTTATTTCTAGTTAAACTGAGGCCGTTTTACATTATTGTAATGAATGTAAATGCACTTGATGACTACTTTCAGACCAATCTTGCTACCAGACCGTTTTAGAGAAACCAGAGTAAATAAGTCATAGACCCTGTGAGTAGGCCCATCGATTTCAATGATGTCATTCACAATGGGTTGTGTGTGTCTGTGTGCATGTGATGCATGTGAGTATTTATACATATGCGTCTCTTTGCAGAATCAGATTACCCTTATACGTCTGACCTCTATTATTGACTGAACCTAAGTGACAACTCTTAGTAATTATATCCTCCAACTCTTCATATTAAGCATTGTATAATGAGTTGTTGCTCCCCTTCCTTAACTATTAGGGATTGTTATTGTCTCTGGGTTGCATGATGAGACAATTAGTTTTTATTCTGAAATCTACTATGTATGGTCATTACATGTAATATGAAAACCCCTGGTAGTCTGCCACTGAGTATAGATGTCTCTTTCTGTGCTTAGATAGCTACAAATGTTGAAGGCAATGCTCTCCATCTGCGGCCCTTTGCAAAACACTGAATACACCTTTTGATCTGCATTTCCAGTACAGTTAATCACATTGTGGGAGAGATTACACTAAATATATTATCAAGACCAAACCATTAACCAAATGCCGTTCAGATGTGTCAGTGAACAAAGGGTGGAATCCAGATGATGTGTTTAATAGACTTTGAGCTTTCAAGTCAATAGTTACTTTCATTCTTCCATCCATCAATATGGGCAAATGAACTATTTCCAAACAAAGCTTAGATCTGACAGCTCGATATTTGTATGTGATCAGAATTGTAATTATTTTAATTTCAATGTTAATTAATTTATTTGTTAACTGCCTCTTGGGCTTGTGCTCCATCTGGCCCAGTTTCATGTGTCTTGGTAATATTTATTTGTGGTCTGCTGATGAGCACAAGGTATGTTTATATCCTTTGAAATAATACTGTTTAATGACGTGAGATGTTATTCTTCAGAACTCATGCGGCAGACTGACAGATATTTAATTGTGAATCTATTAATTTCATCATCTGAATCTGCATCTCTGTTATTCTTTGAATATATAGTGAAAATCTGAGGCAATTAAGTTTCGCCTGTATACTAGCACACATAGGTTTTTAAAAAGCACCATGGGCCAGACTTGGATTATTACATTATACTGTTTCCACAGTCATTTAGAGAAAGCAAGGATAATGTGTATTAGTTTAAATAGATAAAATTCAGTACAAAGGTAATGGACATTTGGGAGGAACAATCTAAACTACTCACACATGACTGACTTTTAAATCAATGGCAAGCACTCGGGAGAGGTTCTGGAGTCATTGTGGACAGCTCAATAGAAACATCTGATCAAGCACAGCACTGGCAAAGTAACCGAACAAATGATGATTCAAGCCAGCTCCCCACCTTTCTGAAGGTGCAGAATTGAAATGGGATTCAGTTCACTAACCTCAGCAATTTAAAAGTTAGACATCTAGTATAAAGTAGTTATTGAAGCTCTTTCTGTGGTCAATGGAGGGAGACTAACCTCTGGAGGACAATCCAGCTAGCTAAAGTATGTCTGAAGTATGTGGAATTAAGTGCACTTTTGAGGTGTCATCTTTTCCACCAGCTGTAGAAAGGCAAAGCAGTTGCTTTACACTGGAGACCTAACTTTTAAATAGATAAAGCTGTGGAGGATGTTACCACCTCCATGCCTTGCCCTCAGCCCCTTAACATTGCATTTATTTTGCTGAAAAATTTTGAGGCTTGACTAATAAGGTTCTTGGCAGGTACAAACCAGTCAGAGCGTGGTCCCCACGCAGCTGTTACGGACACTGCACTTACGAGACTTTCCATGCTGGGAATTGTAGCTGTCTTCAGAAACTGTACAAGGAGTCAAGACTTGGTTGTTGTCAACCCCATCAGCTTGGACTCTCCTGGCTGAGAGGCTCTGGCCGCAGTACGCCAGCATCCCTTTCCTCTAACAGTTGGCATTCCTGTTTCCTCCACATTTTCATAGTTTAATCAGTGGAAAACCTGAGGGTTGACTTGTATTTAAGTTGTTGAGTTTACTATTTGGGACAGTCAGGTTCCTAACTCCTCATCTGATCTGATTAATTAACCTAGTAGCAATTCACAGGTACGGTATGCAATTTCATAAACACGGGAGAAGCATGCTGTTTGTGTAAGACCATTTTAACAGAGAAAATTCCTGTCACAAAATCTACTAATAATACGGATTAGGGATCAATTCTCCTATATTTCGTTCCTCAGTGAAAGTTTCATCCAGGATCAGTGGAAGCTTCTTCCCCCAAAGGCGACGGTTTCTCAATGATGTCCTAACAGTGAACACAGAGTTTGGTATTCACCTGTTTTAATTTTGAATATATGCTATTTAGAAGAAACTTCATAAAACTTTGAAGTAGGTGCCTGGAAAAAAATTGTACAGGAAGTGAACTTCTTGGTTTCTGGCTTGCCCATTCACACTACAGACAAAAAAGATTTACAAGATTCAAAAGAAAAGAGATTAATAAGTACTTTTAAAAATCTTAGCTATTTTTAGCTGTTAGCAAATGGTTTTGAAGCTCCTTACTTTCAACATGATGTGCGAATATACTGCATGAACGTAACAAGTGGCACACCTTCGCACATTTTTAAACCTAATACAAATAAGCCCAGTGCTCTGTGAATATTGACAGAGCTAGAATTTCCATACTGAAGGATCGGGCTATTTGTTCTAGTTAAGCTGTAAAAACTATTACACAGTACAGCGGTTAGCATTGTTCTTCCAGCTGCTAACGGCTGGTTTGTCTTCAAAAGGTTCTGCATGCAGCCTGTTAGGATTGATAAATACACAACTCAGCAAATTCCGTCTTGGTATTTTCAATAAATTGGAGGGCAAACGCAAATAGGAATGTGAATTTCAAGTTATTGTACCTCCCTAATGTCCTCTACAAAGGAACACCAGATTGTCCATTTGCATACATTTTCATTCGTTTGCAGACAGCCTTATAAGTACCCACATGCTTGCTCTAATGTCACAGTGTAATGTGAAAAAAACCCACTCCAAAACCAACAACAAAAAACAAAACTTCAAGGAGGAGAGATAAATTCTATGTAGTTGTGGGTCTGGGGTCAGCTTATGATAAATTCCATGTAACTAAGTATGAATCCGATACAAGGAGAGGAAATTTTCATGATATGTGTTCAGTTTCTCTCTTGTGATAGTGGGATACATACTGCAAACTGACAATTCTCAGTTAGACAGGACAAAGAAATAGAAATGTCTGGTCAGATGAATTCTAGTATAAACTGAAATATAAACAGGGCAGCAACACTACAGAGACTCATAGATAAAAATTAGCTTATTTTGTTTTCTCTGCAGTGGAATTTGCTTTCTATCTTCAGAGAGCAACTTAATCAGCTCTGAAGTAGCTCCAAAATACTCTCATAGCAAAATTAAAATAGGAATAAGTTTAAATTAGAAATATGTCTCACGAGGGAATCTGTATTCGAATAATCTAGGAATAAAGTAAATAAGAAGAACGTCAAAATAGCTCTGTTGTCATACTGCTTTTCAGTACCTTCTTGTAGAATGGCGGAACAAACTTGCCTGCTTTCATCATATGCAGAAGACCATCGAAATTCAGATTCACCACCCAGCATGTCATTGTCAATTCTTCTTTTAGGCACAGGATTAGCAACTACAAATGTAAAGACTGACTGCTCATGCAAATCCTAGATCATTTATCTATTCACACCAAAAATCTGATTCATCAAGAGCCGCCATGCCTTTATTATGAATTTTAAACAAACTCATCCTTCCTTTATAAGAAAGACTACAAGCCATATGTGAAAAATAATTATTCTTTAAGCACAAAAACAAATTTTGGAAAATCCAAGTGAGCTTAATGGCCAGCACATTTGTCTTTTCACTCATGGCTGTAACTCTGAATGAAATTTGAAGGAAGAGCACTCTGCCTCATCAGCATTGTGGGCAGCACAAGCGAATCCTCGCTTTTTCCTGCCCACTATATATTCAGTGTTTGGCTCAAGGACGTTGATATTGCTGGTCCTGACTCCAGACGTGAAGATGTCATTCACAGTAGTTCTCTTGCATTGCACTCTTTTTATAGTCAGAGGTCATTAAACCTTTAGTCTTCTGAAAATAAGTAGTTAATTTTCTGGAATGTTGGAAAATAATATGGAAAGATTTTAACAGTGTATGTGGTGGCCTTGAAATGTTTATTTTACTCAATAAAAATGCAGTTTCATCCAAGGACTCATCTCCAATGTGCAATATTCTTCGACACCTGTATGGATGCTCTCACACTTAGCAATGTCAGTTAGTCATGAGACAAAGGTAACATCACATAGCAGGAGATGTCACATTGTACGTGAGGAATAACCATGGCAAAGTGTCATTGATATAGCCAAAAAGAGTAGTTCACGAGCATGTTGTAAGTTTAGATTTGGCCACAAATGAACTGCTTGGCAAATGGTTTTGTTCATTTGCACAACTGTGAATGGAGTTACTGAAGATCTGCAGACTAACAAGACGGTATTTGTGATGAATAATTCAGCTATCCTACTAATCAGTAGTCTGGTTTGTGTACTGATTGAAATAAATGGAAATGTTTTGCTCCTGTTGACATATGTGATGTGCAAGCTTAAAAAAGGGAGGGGACATAGTTGTGACTTAGCTAGGCTCCAAGAGTATAAGTATAATACCCTGGGAAGAGTTTAAGGCCATATCTGTTGAATTTATTAATTCTCAGCTGAGTATCATTCCTCTCATAAACTCCACACAGGCGAGAAAAGTCAGGTGGCGTAGTGCAGCTGCTAGTGTCTCTAATCTACACTCTGCTGCAAGCTCTTAAACAATTAGCTTAATTTTTATAATTAGTTTTGATCTGTGGTTTGGGGTCTGCAGAATATCAGGAGCTGTTTCAACAGGCATCCATAAAAGGGATAAGCAGTGTTATAGCCAGAACATATGACTGAATTAATTTTCTCTCAGAACACCTGGAATCAATATTATCAGCCAGAAACATGTTGTGTCTTGTATTTTCTCCATTATCTCTAAATTGTGCTTTATGAACCCTGGGTGGTATAATGATGAACATTGTGACAGGAAAAAGGATTTGCTGGGGTGACGTGACACTGAAGAGTGCAGTGATACATATGACTCTTTTGTGTGGAACTAGGAGATATTATTTATTCATTCATTTATTTAATTCATTTAATGTATATGCACTGTAGTGATACTGCATTAAACTGTAGCCTCTAGTGAATAATATTCCAACAACTGTTTCTAATCAGTGGAAATAAACTGAACCACAAGCTTGTGTTCTAGAAACAGAAAGAAGATATCACGGCAAGGCTAGACTCTTCAGTCATGGAGATAGAGAACAGAACAATTTACGAGTCGTTGGATTAGTGCGCCAGCACATTGATAATTCGCTTAAGATGGTGCAATGCTGGGCAATATCCACAACTGTCTTTGTGTGAACTGTCATCAAGTCAGAAGGTATCACCCAGTTTATGACATTGGCCCAAAATGAAGAGGTAGTTGGTGTTGTATGTATAACAGGTCGGTAATACTCTTGATTTGCAAGAATGTCTGATGGTTCCAAGCCCAGGAGAGGGATTCAAATGGTTGAATTATTCCATGTGTATTCACTCTAGAAAGAAATCTGTTGAAATATTTGGAAAAAGCTAAAATATTGTATTCAATTTCCCGTATTTTGCTACCACAAGAATCGGTTTCCCCAAAAAAGCAGGGGAAACTGTAAAGTGAGGAATTTCTTTCCCAATTCTTTTTTAACTCTGTAATTGCAAATCTGCAAATGTGAGGCTTTGAAAATGCAAAGGTTTTCCTTGGTAATGTGTTTTCTGGACACCACATCAACACAATAATTCGCAGAAGAAAAACAAAGAAACCTTATTTGAAATCAATTAACAGCAAGATCTGAAAACATTCAACATCCTTTCAAATTGAATTCCCAAATCTACATTGGACCAATTAGTCCTACAGCATATAACAATGAACTTAGTGCACTTGTCTGTCTCACCCAGCATCCATTCCCTATTATACTCTTTGGATTCATTAGTTGTAGAAATGGTAAACTAATGTGGTAGAGAAGCACAGGATTAGTCATGGTTTGAAAGGTATTTGATGAGTACAGACATTAAAAAAAATTGTCAATGTTTACATTGAACCCCTCTACGTTTTAAAGAGCTTTAATAGTATTGCTTGTTTGAAATGAAAGCTATTTGTTTTCTAAGGCTACAGGGAGATTTTTAAGTCCATAATGATGGATATATCAAGCCTGCTTTTAATTAGGTTTCGAATGTGGAAACATATTTACAAGTACAAATCACAGTAAGTCTTCATTAAAATGCATTTCCCGGTGCTTTAATATGTCAAACACGCTTACCTGCAAGTCGACCATGAACCATACAAGGGGTAGCATATGCCTGTTCCCAAGCTAGCAATCATTTCAAATGTACTCCAGTGGACTTATAATTAGAGCTAAGTTACTCTACCATGTCTGAATTACTTCTAAGGCTGTCCTAGTCATGGTTTCCTGGGAGAGATGCCTATCCTGAGAGGATCTCCATCTATATTAACTCTATACAGCCTCAGTGCTACCTGTCATCTGCAGGCCGTGGCATGGGAGGACCACATGAGTGCTCTCCATGGTGTCATCTCCCACTGTCTCTCCCACTGTCATCTCTCAGGGATGTAATCTCACAATGGGTACCAGCTCCAGCCACATGCCTGCCAGTCCTCAGAGCCCTGAGAAGACGACTTTAGACTCCTGCTGTCCATATCAGCCCCATTGTAACTTGATAGTACCCTAAATTTGCCTGTTGACCTCCATGTCAACAGTGGGCTGCTCTTTTCCAGGTGCAAGGTTCAGGAATCTGAACACATAGTTTTGTTCCAGGAGTTGGCATGGAGTAAAGAGCGGCTTCTTCCACTGGTAATACATGATGACATTGATGGCATCATCAGCAATAGCATTAGCCTCCACTGCCACAGAAACTTGTGAGCATGACCTTACAAGCACAGAGCCTAAAAGCAGTTCAGCTGTGCCCATATGTCCTGACAGATGTCTGGGAAGGGCGCTGCCCATTGGAGTAAGTCAGTGGAGAACTGAATCTGATGATCTTCACAGTCTGCATTAGAGAGAAAGTTTCCCTGAAGGAGCCCAGGCACCCTCACTCCCACACCTCAGGCAGCGTCCTTGTGTTTGTTTAAGCCAAAGTCATTTGCTGCTCACCAGAGATGTGCTCAGTGGTGGCTTCCCAGCCTTAGCTCAAGTTCCTTGTAACATTTCCACAAGGTGCTCCAGCAGCCAGGTGTGGTTCAGATATGCAAACTGAGCTGTCTGTGGCTTATCAAGTCTCCCTCTTCTCCCCTGTGTCTGAACCTGGCTCTAACCATCTCGTTAGCCACAACGACATACTATTGGCAGCAAAATTCTGAGTTTAAGTTTGCTTCCTGCAAATATTTACAAGGGTTTTAAATATCTCCCGAGCCCCAAGTAGTTCCCCTATGGAAAGCTGACATAATAGAGAAATTAGCCATTAAGTAAAATATGATTACCTTCTCTTGCAGTTCCCAGAACGAGGATTTTCTGGGGAACCAGCCAAAGGACAAAAGAGGAGGGTGGGCAACAGGCTGTAATCTCTCAAGCCCAGAGCATGGGACAGTCCATAGACAGATTCCCAGGGCACTGTAAAACCATTCTGTACATCCTCTCTCCCTCTCTAAAGGAGGCGAAGCACTGAACCTGGCTCCAGATAGTTTCAATTGTTTCAACTCCTTCAAAGCAGTGCAACTGGTGACTGTGTATTCTGCAGCCTTCATTCCCTGTCAAGTATGCAAATTGAAGTTTAGAGGAGGCTTTTGTCAGAAACAGGTTCACCCTGAATTTTCCATTTGGTTTCTGAATAGCCTAATGAAGAAAAATTCAGCAAAATGCCATAGGGTAATATTGGAGAGTAACACTGACAAAATAACATGAGTGACTCACAGACTGCAGTAGGAGTTTTATTTTTTTTTCTGGGCTGTGATATCCAGGCTCTGAATACTGCAGAATAACAATGCAAAAGAGCAGTGAAATAAACTGGGTATTGCAGGCTTTGTGATTCACCACTAAACAGCTTTTTCAAAACTCTTCTTGTTGTTAAAACCAGTGTTGCCACACTGGTGCAGAAATTATATACTGTAGAAATAAATCAGGCCCTAGGAAACCAGGTCAAAACTCTAGATTCTGGAAACAAAAAGATAGAACACTATGACTGATTAACATGCTCAAAGAAAAAAAAAAATCCTTTATGGATTCTTGACCTACATTCACATAAAATGCTACTTTTCAACTGCTCTTAAATCTTTTTTTTCAGCTTTATTCTAGAAAGAATATTGCAGTTCATAAGAAGCTCGACTGCTGGAGCACATCTGCTGCTTTAGTTTTAAAAGGCTGTGATTGCAGAATTCCAGACACTTGACAGAAATTTCTGTCTTAAATGGTAAAAACATTCTTAATCTAGAGAACAACCTTATTTGTTTCAGTCCTGGAAGAGCTGCTAAACACAGAGAAATTATTTGCAATTAAGATCAAGTAGCTATCTTGCCACTGTAATTACAGTACATCTTTGGCTTTTCCTTTTCTGATCAATTGAGCATTGTTCCTTTTTTCTCTCCTGTCATCTTTACTGGGACTTTCTCATTGGATCCAATTTGGTTTTTTTGAATGCTGTATGTTCTTTCCTTTCTGTGTTGCCAGCTTTAATATCTGTTAGTCCGGCATTCTGGGAATTAAATGGCACATATTTACCTGTCTATTCCAAAAGTCCAGCTAGAAGAAATTACTTTTCCATGTTTTATGCTAAATCTGAACGAGTTATTTTCTCTGATGTTAAAATTTCTGACTCATTCACTCTTTTTTTGGACTTTCTTGGTATGAGTCTGAAGAGTCACTTTGAATTTATCACCACTCCTGGATATTCTATATTTAATATTAATCCTTCCATCCTTTACTGGACAGGAAATGACTTATTCAGAATCACAGAGCAAAGCAATTATTCAGCTGTGAATGAAATGCAGAATCCAAGGTTGCTAACTCTTGTAACTGTGCTGTGAATCTTGTGATAACAAGTAGGTCTTTAAAAGTCTCTGATCTTCAAGACTTGTAAATGTGTGACAGCACAGATCCATGAGAGTCTCAGCCTTCGCTCAGTGTGAACTCACCTCAGGAAACACAAGTGAAAGAGCCAGACACCCAAATGTACTTTCTATTGCATTTAATAACGCTGTTTGAATTTTCTATTGCATTTAATAACAGCTTTATTATTTTGGTGGTCCTGACATACAATGTTTAGGCACCAGGCGTGTGACTATTCTAGTGGCGCTGATTTCAGTTCCTTCTACTGTTGAGACTTTCAGTGTTTGGGAGCTGATGGTTTTACCAATTCTGCCACTCCTGATTAGGATCTGCATCCGTCACAGGAACTGTGGGAAAAATCAAGACAAATTCTCACTCTTAAACGTTTTCTGTTTGAATTTAGGGACAGCATTTTACTGCAGATTTCTTCATATAAATGAGGCTTTTTTTAATGCTTGATGATGATTTTTGAAGCCACACAATCATTCAGCACAAACTTGTTCAAGCACCATAGCAATAACTAATGTAATTAGCCCATTTGAAGACAATGAAAATTGCAAAATAAGCAGGCATCAGTCACTAAAGCAATAGATTGATTTTTCAGCGTGTGTTCCAGCGCTTTTATCAATACCATGCTTTCAGACTATGTCATTCTCCAGTCTGTTCTTTACTGGCTAAATGTCAATAGAAAGTATAATATTTGAACTTATTAGTGCTTTTAATCAACTATAAATAACATGCTGCTATCACTAGATACTATTTAATGATCAAAGGAGTACGGGCAAGCATGGAGAAATGGAAAAGGTCAGTAATAGAATGACACAGATTATATTAAGCAATTAATTTACCCCTTTCTTGGCTTTTTTTCCCTCCTTTTGAAGGCACCTTCCTTTCACGTACTGCCTTCCTTCCTTCCCAGAAGGGACAGGCAAATAGATAGGTTACACAAATATAGATAATTTCCTCAACATGCTATCAAACCTGTAACATTTATTTTGAGTATTCTAACTCCGATCCACCAAGAGATAATAAATAGCTTTTGCTTTGCATACTTGAGCAATGTCCCCTAGTGTCAGTATGTGGCTAAGTTCAACCAAACCTAAATAGGAACTGAGACATCTAAAATAAAATTCTGCAATATAAGAAGCAACTAATTCAATCATTCATCTATGTTAAAGTTCAGGATGGTGATTTTTTTTTCTATGTTAAGATTAGAAATGTTATCAAGGGGAAAAGCTGGATTCAAGGTCTTCTGTAGAGTATAAACATTTTCATACTTTGTTTTGCTTAAATGCACCGTCAGTAAAAACACAGATGAGAGTCCTCCACTGGTATAAATATCCACAGTTTCTTTGATGCCTGTGAGCTGCTGAAAAATTTTCCCAGGTGAGAAACATGTAGCTTGTTAGCCAGAATTCTGCACCCTCTAGTTGTGCAGAAAGCTGACCCAAAATTGGGATCGTACATGCTGGGATTTTTCATCGAGTGAAATCCACAACTTAGGACAAACACAAGATGAACAGAATAGTCTGTTAAAAGTCTTTAAATCAAACTGAAATAAATAAAAGCCTGTCTTCACAACACAGAACTTTTAAATGTTGTCACTGTGGAGGATTCTTCCTATGAGACTATGATTTTCTTGTTATAACTTTCTAAATCATGAAAAGACATTTTTATATACCATGAAGTGGGCTTTAAAATAAGTATCACTGTTGTATAAATTATTTATAAGTCTACAAATTATAGAAACATTTAATCTCTTTCCATAAAAAATCAAAACAAAAAAATAAAGTAAAATCTACAGGCTTAATGAATGAAGACCTAGATGATAAATCTTACTTAAGATAGGCCAGCAATACTCAAAGCACATTATTTACTGACTGGCTGAGCCATGGCATTATTCTCAAGAGAATATTTTGCCCTTTTAGTAGAGTTAAATAAGTAGTGGAAATAGTATTTAGAACAACAAAGAAGATGACTTTTGCTTGGTAACTGTTTAACTAAGCCCAGCTGCTTCCGTCACTTGGGAGCTGGATTGCGGGAGGGTAGCAGTAGCTTCTCTTTGAAGTAAGGCAAACAGTCCTCATCAGGGACATCTGTGGTACTCAACAAACCCTGAGAATGCTTAGGCCAGCATAAACTTTAACCTTACTATAAAGGACCTGCAATAGGAACTGATTGGGAGTTCCCAAATTGGTTTCCATATTTATAATTAATCCACAAAGGTCAGGTAGGTGGTGTTGCTTGCAATGACCAATTTTGCTCCATTTGTACCTTCCTGCCATATTTTGGTGTATAGTTGGACTCAAAGTTCTCTGGTGCTTGGATCACTTTTATTTACATGCAGGATAGGTCCACCAGTGAAATCCTGGCCTCAGATGAGGTTGCCCATGGCTGAGTTGTGACTGTGAAGCTGTCATTGCTGTTTGTTCTACTGAGACCAAAACTGCAAATCCTTCAGAGAAGATGGACACTGTAACAGGCTCTGTGGATGAATGTTAGGTGGGAAACCAGAGGATGAAAACAGGGTGCAAGCGAAAAGCTGAAGGCAATGCTCAGGTAGGTATGACAGAATGTAATCTAGCCTGTGGGTGGAGGGCAGGTAGTTGATGAAGGACTGTAATACTTTAGTAACTTTTTTCAAGCTGGCAAGATAACATCTTTTTCTTTATTGAGGAAAAACGTGAGTGAGTTTTGACTGGAAGAAAGGGGTTTGGCTCTTGATCTGCAACTCTCCAGTGTTAGTGTAGAGTGTGTGTCCGATGACTAAGCTGTCCTGGAGTGAGTCTGGTGGCAGCCTGCATCCCACCTGTGAGCGGAAGTGAGCTACCACCAGCAGGAGGCCTCAGTGAAAGCACGCGACTCTTTGAAGGAACTCTCTAGGTGTCCACCTGGAGAATGTGTGCTGGTGACCCTGCGTGGAGATGTTTCATGAAGCCTGAATACACTCAGGAGAAAGGAACGGTTTCAGACATGCTTCCCAGGTTTGTGCCTGAACAGTTATTCTTGTTTCCTAGCTCTAGGCAGCTCAACATGTGGCTTTGATTGGATTGCCATTCTGAGTCACCTAATTCTCCCTCTATAACGATTGCAGGCATCTATTTCTGTATTCTCAGCTAGAAGCTTGTTGTTAAATGCAAGGTAGAGAAGCGCTTAACTCAGAGACACCTCCGTCCTGTACTGAATGTGGCCAATGGGAAGAGCAGTTCCAACCTTCAATCCCTGTGGGGCAGCCCAATAGTTCAGCGATGCAATTCATTTCACAACTGTGTAAAGATCACCCCTGTGGGGCTTATTGTAGACTAAAAGCAGAGATTAGCCTTAAACTAGCTTGGCCAAATTTGACCATTTAAGCAGCAGTAAGTTCTTTATTGTATTTCAGTTTTGTATCAATCATTATATTAATATCAATAATATTTTTAAGGTTAACTTAGTTATAAAAGCTTTAAAAAAAAAAGATAATCATATACTATGATTTGTATGTTTACTGTAAATTTGACAAACCCAAAGGATGAAGACATTTAAAATATTTTGACTAATCTGTTTTACTGAGGAATCTTCTGCATTTACAGCATTTCTGCTGGGGATTCTACCAAGAACTTTCCAAGGTTTGGCCCCAGTGCAGTATCAGTGAACTCTGGGCCAGCACCATCGCACTCTCTGTGGCAGTGAGATTGAACCTTTACTTTCTGCGTGTTTCCTCTGATGCTGGAATGATGTTTTCTATTGTTAGTTTCTCCATACGGGGAGAAATGAACCTCCCATCCTATTTGCATCCATTAGCAATAAGGCCCCGTTTTAATCAGAAAATGAATATTTGGACTTTACACTTTAGCCAGCAGTGTATCATTTCTGGCAGCTGTGCTTTTTATTCACTCTGACTGAAACAGCTTAAATGACAGCAGACAGGATCCTCCCCTTCTGCTCAGCTTTTCCATAGAAGGCAAAATGAAATAGATGTCTCTAAAGATAGACCAGCACTATTTTGAGTCCTTTCTTTTTCATGGTATCATGCCAATAAACAAAAGAAAAAAACCTAATTCCTACCTTTATCCTTTATAAACCAAAGCACTCTTTCGAATATCAACTATTTCTTCCTACTTGTTTCTTCAAATTCACATTCTTCCTTTTTCCTTTTTATTTATCCTTCTTAGCTTCTTTTATCACACAATTGTGATAGTTTGATGTGTGGGGGGGTGTTCTGGTGGCAGGGGAGGGGATTTGCTCCCTGTGCCACCAGATCTGAGTCCCATCCCCCCCGGGGGAGGTTGAGCCAAATTGGCGCCTCTGCGAATTGCCCTATTTAAGTTGAGACAAAGGGGCGGGAAAGGGCTTTTAGCCCAGGAGCGAGGAGAGGAGAAGAGGGCGTTGCCCTCGCTCCCGGCTCCCGGCCGGGCGGCTGCCCGGGCCCGGGCCGGCGCCATGTGCTCAAGATGGCGCCGGGGGAGCCGCATGGGGGGCTCGGGAAGCGCCTTGCTCCCGGGGTGCCCACCGGGCCGAGCTCCTCTAGAGGGGATTAAGATCTAAGAGAAAACAACCAGAATGACCGGGTCAGTCAAGATGGAGCAGGAGGAGGTGTGCTGGAGCTGAGGTTTCCCTTGCAATCGGTGTGAAGATGGCAGGCGGCCCCCCTGCAGCCCGGATGTACTCGGCGGAGCAGAGACCCACTCGTGGACCGTGGAGAAACCCACGTCGGGGAAGAGGTGCCTGAGCCCAGGAGAGGTCGTGGAGCAGGGGATGCACGACGAGGTACTGTTAATAATGGGCATGGAATGCACGACGAGGTCGTGGAGGCATCTGGAATCCGTGGGACGGCCCACGCCGACGCGAGTGGCAGCAGCTCCCTAAGAGGCCGAGACTGGTAAAGCCCGAACTGGTACAATCCATGGGGAGGATTGCAATCCTGCGGGCAGGACTCATACTGGAAAAGTTTGGGGACTTTTTCTTCGTGAGTAGGGGATCCACCGAAGCAAGGGAAAAATGGTGTAAAGACGACTCCTCCTTTAAGAAAGGAGCGGCAGTGAACAACATGGATGAACTGACCTGTACTCCCCCATTCCCTGTCTCCCTGCGCCGCTGGGGGGAAGGCAGAGCCAGGAACGAAAGGAAAATAGGGGGTGGGGAGGTGTTGTTTTAAGATCGGGCCTTGTTTTCTCTTTCCTCCTCTCAAGTAACCGGTTTCGTTCCCTTGTCTCATGTTAAGTAACTGTTAATACATTGTTTTGTTTTATTAAGAAAGCCTGAGTCATGTTTTGCCTGAGACCATGGTTGGTGGGTGCTCCCTTTCGGTTCTTGTCTCGACCCTCAGTCCAAAAAAACCACGACAACAATAAAAAAATGTTAGCTCTATGTTAGATTAGGGGTTTAAAAAAAAAAAAGGGTGTTATTTAACTGTTCTACAAGGCTTTAAAGCTAATGGTGCAGCTCACGGGTAGTAAAACAACACTGACTCATATCTTTCTTTGTAAGCAACATCACCCAAAGGGCATTATGCAACTTTGGTTTTGATAGGGTTTTTCTTTTTTTCCTCAGGCATAATGACTCCAGAGAGACCAAACATAACAGTGATCAATTGGGCTGCTTTCTTTTCCATTCCAGTTCTACACAACAAAGGGATCCGTTGATTTTATTTGTCACTTATTTATGCTTTAAGCAAGCCTGGTTTGGAAAATATTGGCCTGTGCAGTAGGCACTTCTGCTATTGGTATCTCAGCATAAATGTGTTTTTTCCTCTGTCTGAGAGTATGAGGCAAGGTCGTCCACGCTGTTACTGCGCTTAAACAAGCAACAATATTGAGAGCTATAGCCTTTTCTAGTTAAAGATAGTGAAAATATTGTTGCTGGGAGCTGGCTATAACGGGATACAAATCAGGAGTTAACATGATGTTTGTTGACTTTGAGCCAAATCTAAAATGTGCTGTAACTCTGCACCGGCCTAAAACTGCAGTTTCGACAAGCCCCGCTTACTTGCGTCTGCTTTCGTGTTTGCCTGAAGTGCTGAGACATTTTTCCAGGTGGATGCAGCTGGATGTCTCAACACCCACAGTATGGCTAGGTCTGTCTAGTCAAGCTAGAGTGTGGGACCTGGCAAGTCCATGTCCAGCTCCTCCATCCTGTAGACACTATTGGGATGAACTGAAGATCTCTGGGCAGGATTCCTTGTCAAAGTGAAGCTGTGGTGCCCCTTGCCTTTGAGACATAGCTGAGGAAGAGGGCAGTGATGATAATTTTCTGTCTAGTGGTAGTATTGTTGAAATATCTTTCTAGCAAATGGATGTCCCAGGTTTACACTCTTTTGTCTGAGCAGGAGATTTAAGCCTCTTTTGCAAGTATTTTAGGTGAGTGCCCTGATCAGCGAGTTGGTAAACCAATGAAGAGGGCAGTTAGAGTACTGTGCTTGAAAGGGGAACATCTGCCTCTGATACCCTCTCCCAGGACTGTAACATAAATATGATGGTGTTTGAATAGCATGAATGCTATTCTTCTGCCCCTGTTTAAAAACAGGATGAGTGAATCTGGCTCAGTTACTCAAAAGAGAGCCAGTAGATACCTGTGCTTGGGTAACTCCTCCAGGCTGGCTTTCCAAATGGACTACAGCCTGTGAACAAGGAGCAAGGCATCCTTGCCCCATGGCAGGACATATTTGAGACTTCTCCATTGTAACCCAGGGCACAAACCTCAGCAGTGGTTTCCATTGGGTAACTCAAGGCATCTTCTTGCTCTGGGACTCACAGAGTCTCCGAGTGCCATTTCCATAGAGTCACTGAGCACATTGGGAGCCTAGGTATGATTCTCAGTTCTCCACTGATGCCAGAACAGTGAAAACTAGGTGTCACAGTAACCAACAATGTGATAGGAGGGCATAAGGGTGTCTGTAGCTCCCTCACCTAATAGTGCCATCTACTCACATGTAGCTACAGAGTCCCCATCCATTGGAGAGCAGCCACATCCTGTCCTGCAAAATCTTAAAAGTCAAAACATCCTGACTGAATCTGGACCTTTGTCCTCTTGCCCAAAATATACATGGATTTGATAAGCCTTTTGTTTTGTTAAAATTCTGCATGTTAGTAGCACAGATCTCATTACCACACATTGGTCACAATATTCTCTTTATAGCTACAAATATCTCTGGCATAAGTAGCTTCTAATTACCTTTATTCTCCATAGTGAATATGTGAAAGCAGTGACACATACTTTATTAGCATGCAACTGGAGAAGAAGTTTGAAACCAATGGGCTGCTGATTTTTCCCCTCACTCCTTAGGAGAGGTCTCCTACTTCATAGCAGTCACAAGGTGTGTATTATGTATCTAAAAAGGAAACATTTATGAGCATTTTGCCAATTATTAAAAAAAAACCCAACAAACCAACAAATAACCCACTATTCCTTAGCTGAGAAATGAAGCTTTATGTTTCAAGAATGCTACAGTTCATTTAAGATACTGCTGACCCAGATTTGTATTTCTGTACTGAATTGCTTCAAGTGAGTAATGCACAGTCTATTTATAGGATCATTATTAAATTGGCACTTGCATGGTTTAAATCCCTTTGCACTAGATTCACAAGAGAGACTCAGGCACTCTTGTCACCCGGTGGGTAGGAAGCTTGGGTTAATGTTCACAGGAGTGGTATTCTGAAGTAGTTTTCCAAAAGGAGTAACTCATTTTGAGATGCAGATAGAGCTTGCTGTAAAATGGAAAGTCATCTGACCTATTTTGGAGTTCTGTTTTGGGTGAGACGAAATATGTCCCTAAGTGCCACTTTTCCACAATTCATTTTCCATGGATGGCTTATTGAGGACTGTAAGTTTCCAACATCTGTAATTAGTTTATATAAACTCTACCTCAGGGCCTGAGTAGGAGTTGGGAAGATCATCAGTAAGTATCGTGGTAGTGTTGCAGTGCGGTGTCTCCAATTTGTTGAAGTCGGCAGTAGGCAGTTGTGCCAGGGCATGTTCCAGTGATCATTTCAGTATATGCAGTTTCCTGTCTGCTGTTAAATAATGTAATTGCTACAGCAGCCAGCACTGCAAACGTCAAGGTGATCCTTCTGAATGGGCTTTGAAGCCTACCTCCCTTGGAAATGATGGGAGCTAGGTGCTTAACTTGTCTGAAAAATTCAATGACTAAAAGATATTTTTAAAAATTTAGCTGAGTGTTATTTTCAGACCTAATCTAGGCATCTTGAAAGTTTGCCAACTTTGACTTTGAAGGCAGAACCAAACAAATTCAAAGAGACAGCTGACATACATAGATTTGTCAAACTAATTTTGTTTATGCAGCCATAAGATATGGAGTTAGGATGGAGTGTGCTAGTCCTGGCTTAGTTTTGCTTCCATTCTTCGTTCCACTCTACTTTTGCTTGTAAGCTGGAACACTGAGGCAGGGGCTATGTTTCATGTTCGTACAGTGTGGCACTTGGCATCATGGGGCTCCAATCTTGATTAAAGTCTTCTCGCTGAATCATCACTTATGCAAGTAAGGGACATACATAATACCAGTATCTGAACAGTATATTTGCTATTCTAGTTTTGCCTATCACTTCAAATCCACTTTTACTTTTTGTCTTGCTACTCAATGTCACCTTTAGATTTAAGTGCATTTTTTCCTGCAACTATGCAGCGATTTCGATGCATTAACACCTTTTCAATATGAAACAACGCAAGAAACAGATTCAGAATTTGTCTCTTAGAAGAAAGTACTGTATAGGTCAATATCATTTTGGAAACTTTTTCAAGGGTGTATCTATATCCTTGAGGGAATAAATTAAAATAAATGTCCCCTAACTCTAATGGGACCCTAACTCTATCAAGAAGAATAGGGTCAGCCTTAAGTATCTTGTGCTCCAGCTGAAATTTGATTACGCTGAATTATACAGTAGAGTGAACAAAAATATTTTTATTATTATTATTGTTGTTGTTATTCATGAAAGTGTTAAGAGTTGTCACTTCAAGGTAAAAATGCTGTTCAACACACTAAGAGCAGACAGAAAGGCTGTTAATATAATAGACATGGACACTTAAAGGCAGCCACATTTTTTCTAACATTAAATCTTTTAACGCCTTTATAAAGATGAACAAAAATAGTAGAAATAATAGTATTATTATTAATAATTATTGCAATAGCTACATGTTTAGATAATAAAATCAATTTCACTAACACAGAAGAGTTTGCAGAAACAACCTGGTTTTTGAGTGCTAGGAAATTTTGAATTGAAATACCTAAGGAAACAAATGTCAGAATGGAGAGAAAAGAACCTCTAATCTGCTACAATTCAGCTTCTTCATTATTGGCAAATATGTATTCGGAGACTTCAGACATTTATTCCAATGCTATTTTCTCTGACCGGCCAGATTTTTTTTAACATGCCTAGCCATAACTGCCTTGGGTGACGACATTCTTCCCTGATCTGTGAAGTCTTCCAAGGACTGAGATGGGATATCTTTGACATAATTTAAGGGGAGCTGTGTATCTAATGCAGTTTAGATTCAGCAGAAGTCCAAGGAGTAAAAATAGGGGAAACGAGATGCAATTCTTCACAGGAAAAATGCAATATCTCATATACAAACACGTTCCAATGCATTCTGAAACTCCAGTTACTGGAATTCTGGTGGAAATGTCTTTACATTTTTTACCCTACTCTTCTGTCCAACAGCAGTCTCAGAAGAGGGTGCAGAAACAAGCCTAGAGTCTTGTCTTTGCCCCTGAGTGCAGTAACGTTATTGAATGACAATATGTATTTTAAAAATATAGAGAAAGTGACCGAGTCAATACTCCAAAGCAGTGTTCGTGAGCATGGTTAGAACAACCCTCAAGGATCAGCTCTCCGGCTCACTCAGTTTGGAGCATCTGAAATCCCTTCTCACTCTGGATGTTGTTTCAGGGAATGAGAGCAAAAGGGCAGAGTAGAGATTGGGTGAGGCTGTTGCCATTCCAGCAAGGTCTGCAGGCTAAAGCCGGAGCTGCCTGGCAGAGGCCAGATGTATAGCTGACATGAGCGTCCAATTCAGCCTTCACTGCTGGAGCGATGCCAATGCTAGGCTTTCAGTTTGGGGATTTTCTTTCTTGAAAAAAACAATCACAATAAAGATAAAAAGGAGTGTTTGTGTGCCTTTGTGTGTGTGTGAGTGCAGGCATCTACCGAGACTGTTAGAAAGATTAGGTACAGAGTAAGTAAATGTTGCCCTTTTTTAAATTTCACACTTAATTTAAAGCTATAAATTTCTATTTAAAACATTTTGTTCACTGTGTGAACCATAAACAATTTCTACGATAATAGGTCCTCTGAAACCAAAACACTGTTTCTGTCAGTAGATTGGCATGGTGATTTTGTGATCTATGTATATACAAAGTGGTTAACAAAATAAGCACACTTGGTTATCAAAATATTATGCAGAGTTATCTTCTGCAAAAAGCATTCCTATTTTTTTTTTTCTTGTTTTGTGTAATGACTTAATACCAAAATATTATTAGATGCATCAAAAAACACCCACAGGTACACATTCTGTGAGTCAAGAGTATGCTAAATGCATTGTGTTGTATTTATGAAAAGGAATGATTTTATCTAGTTGATGCTAAAAGGATGTTTTCTAAAATACTGTGTCACAAATGAAAAAATGAGGACACAGATGATAACCGTAGCTGAATAATTGCATTTGTGGCACAAACTTGCAAAAGCCAGAAAAGTCACAGATAGGACCTGTTTTTCACTGCAGAATTTCCTGACTCTCGGTTTCTTTCTCATCTGTAATGCTATCTAAATACTATTTCAGCCTGTGAATTGAATTTTCTTTTAATTTGAGCAGATCATATATTCATTTGTAGACACTCTATCTTCATCAATCAATACATTATGCCAGGCAGCTTCATCTTCTCCTGGAAGATAACCTTGGATTATGTCATGGCTCAATTCTGTCTTGCCCCTACAGAGATAATGAATTCGCACATGTAAGAGGATCATTTACCAATGGAGGTGGGATGCTGTTTTCAGCATATCCTTTCCATCTGCCACAGGATGATTCCATTTGCAAAAATCGATCTCCTGGAGGAGGATTTCTTAGCTACAGTAAGCATGCTGTAGGCACAGTGTAGCAGAGTGTGTCGTCTGACGGGAGAGGAGGAAGGGATCACATTGCTGCTGCTGCTCCCAGAAAGTAAAGGCTGCGGGGATGGGTTTGCAACTCTTCACATCGAGGTCATAGAAAGGAGCAAGGATGGGGTAAACAAGCCCTTCCTTCTGGTAGCAAGGGATTGCAGCTCAGCAGGGCTGAGGGGAGGAACACATCCACGATTTGGGGTGGTACTGTGCAAGCACAGGCATAGTTAAGCCACTTCTGAAAAGGTTCAGCCTCAACTCTGACAAAATCTTTTAGATGCTGAAGCAGGCACTGCTGTGAGATGACCTCTTTTAAACAGCTTTAGGATTCAGCTTAATGGCTCCCAGAAAAGAATTGAGCCCGTATTCAATTAGTGTGAATAAAATTATGCATTTCATCAGCTGTAAACAATTGTAATCGCACACATCACAATGAAAAACACTTCAAACAACTTCACTTGTGTGGAGTGGAGTTTGTGGGGAGGGAATGCAGATGGATGTCTCAGAAAGTACTCTGCCGGGGCTCCCAGGGTGGCCCAGGAACAGGCACCTACCAGTTTGATCACTGCAAGCCCTACATTGCCACAGGCATCAATAAACAAGGTAAAGTAGATCTTGCATATTGCATCAGTTATCATATGCCAGTGAGACCAAATTATGCATAAGACAAAAGGAATCACAGTCATAGCTGAGCAACTTAGGAGCTGTGAGCATTTGCATCCCCTGCAGAAATTTGCTAGAATGACCTCTTGTGCCAGTGTTGTCCCTACTTTAGTCATGAGGCAAAAGGCAGAGGTGATTTTGCAAGAGCAGGACAGTACCTCTTTGAGTAGCCTGCGAGCCTGCCTCACTTCCAGAGTGGCTGTGTACATGTGTAGCTCAAAAGTCATGGGTTAAGAACTCGCTGAGTCCCGCCATTTCTATCTATTCTCAGAGCTGTGGAAAAAACAAAGACTCATTCAGCATATTTGACATCATAAACTGTATTTGCTGTAGAACTGGACCTCCACAGACCTATAGTTTGTTCCCTCGGTTCAACTGGCATTGTGCTGGCAGTTTCTCTGGCTCCTCCGCTCATGTTGGTTGTAACAGGACATTCAGGTGCAATCCTGGTCCTGATGACATATACATGTTCATGCAATGTGAGGAGGACAAGGTGTTTCTGTTTAATGCAAATTACTGATTACAGGCAGCTGTTTTTTTGGTGTGTTTTCATGTTCGTTTTCAGAGAAATGTGTACGTTTTTTTTTCCCAAGATCCACCTTTGCTGTCATATTTTGATATATTGCATGTCACTGCTCAGTGTGCATTGTGTCATAGTGTGATCGTATCAGCTGTCATAAAGGATAAGCTAATATGACAACTTGTGTCCTAATGCAGCTCGACAAGATGAAATTTGCAAAAAATAAACATGATTCATGCCAATACCCACTGGTTATAGTGGCTTCAGGTGTACCGCCCTTAATTGCTCACTAACTAATGATAGTTTCCTGATTAGGTGCCAGGGCACGGGTACTGTGTATCGATGTGACATATTTCAGGCTGGTATACAGACTTGCAGAGATATTACCTGTACACCATGCAGTTCTTAACAGGTTTCTCTGATTATTTTTTCTGATTCTTGCAGTTAGGCAAAAATATGAATTCACTGTAATGGCTTTTACTTTTTGAAACACATGAATCAATCTGAATCCTTTGAAATTACATTATTCTAAAAAAAGTTCATAAAACTTGGAGATAGAATTTATTTTTTTACAGATCTGTATTTTATGAAAGATAGTTTAAATTTGCACCTGAGACCATTATAGTCTCTACGAAAAGAGAATGGATAACAAATTGAATGGATGGACTCTCATTAAGCATAAAATTACTCAACAAGAACCATTCTGAATCAATTAATCATAACATAACAGGACTCTAATTTTCTAGCATTGTCTAAATCAAAAGTAAGTATTTGCATCATTTTTCATCATAATAAATGTGATTACTTTTGTTTACAGCTGATAAAATACATAATTTTAGTTACAGTAATTAAATACTGGCTCCACTTTTTTGCTGGGAGCCATTAAATTGAATTCTAAGGTTGTCTAAAGTGCCCTTCCACCCTTTGCTCTCCTCTCTACACACTTTCCATGCGCGTGTTCAAAAGGATCAGAAAGTCCAATTTCTATGACATAGCATGATACTGTGAAGCATATCTGTAGTTTAAAATAAGATTTTGTTCCACATGCATTGCAGGGAAATAGCATCATCCCTTCTATTTGTCATACTTAATGTGTGACTGTTATAAATGGACTTTTTATTTGAATATATTATTATATTATTTTGTTAATCAATGTGTTTTGGATTTGTCCCCAAGTTGTTTGATTTAGCATTATCAAAACAATCTAAGTTCTTGACACCTAGATCTGCCAGCTAACAGGACAGCAGATGATTCAAGGACAGACAGGTAAATTTCCTGTGGAACATTAGTCGTGGGATTGGAGGGCACTGCCTTGACACCAACAAAAGCATTTTGCTTGCATTGATTCACCCAGCAAGGAATGCTAATTATTAGGATAGGTAGTAAGATGGTTCCTGTTCATTGTCCCATGGAAACAAATGTTTCCAAAGCCCATTTTCAAGAGAATTTTCTTCATATTCCAATTAAATTAAAATTTTGAAAGATAAAATAGAGCGAGGAAAGGGTTAAAGAAATAAACCACTAAAGCTAGCAATTCATTTCAAATTATATTAAAAAACTCAAACCAGTTCTGGTTTAGATCAACCTAATTTATGGCATTTACTATAATAAATAAAATGTAGTGAACAACAAAACCCACCCCCTTGTGCCTGGCAGAAACTTTGCTGAGGCAGCTTAAGGGAACATCAAATGCAGCTCTGAATTCTCTGATCAAAATATGATTCTGGTGCATTAAGTGTTTAAAGCCTTCTAAGTTTGCAGAATTCAGGTTGTGAGGCAGTTTTAATGCAAACCATGCCTGGCTTCCCAAGTTAGTGGATCTCTCTATGCCAGTACAGTGATCTATTTCATGAAAGAAGGCTATCCCTTTTTGGAAATACAGCGTTGTTTTAGAGAAACTTATAAGGACAGAATGTGTCAGAAACATTATTTACTTATTTAAAGCAATTAGGAAAGGCTATTTTTCTCTTCTAGTATGGCTCATACAGTAATTCAATCTACATATTTAAATCAAATTAATTTTCTGTCTCTTGTACATTGTTTGTTTTCGTTTGTTCCCAAATTCTAATATTTCTTTTTGCTTGTACTGATAATGTGTATGCATAAGTGCAATATTTGATGCCTTTCAATAGCTCCTTAGATTATCTTGACAGGGGATCTCTTACATCACAGCCAATTTCACTGATTATATGCAAAATATGCAGGTCATTCAGGCTGGATTAGGTTGGATTATGAATATATATATATGAACACCTATTTCCCTTTTTCTCTGCTGGCTTTTTTGACAGAAGCTATATCCACTTCTCACTAGTCAAATTATAGACTTGAACTGGAGACCAAGATATGATTTGTGACCCTTACGATACTGCTCTTTGGAGAAATATTTTAGTATTTTTGGAACTGACCAAAGCAGCAAGAAGATAAAAGCTAATGCCCTTTAATCTTGAGGAAGTGTGAAAGAAATGCTGATATGTACAGTAGGTTAAAATTAACCCAGGTACTTACATTGCTCTTCCATCAGCACAAAGTTCTTGATTTAGAAGGCCTTGAGGTAGATGGTTAATAACTTGCTGAATCAGGGTTGGAATGCTTATGCAGAAACCTTTACTAATTTGACAGAGCAAAAGTTCAAGGGAA
Organism: Tauraco erythrolophus; assembly: GCF_009769465.1. Taxonomy (NCBI): domain Eukaryota; kingdom Metazoa; phylum Chordata; class Aves; order Musophagiformes; family Musophagidae; genus Tauraco; species Tauraco erythrolophus. Next base: position 52,232,949 of record NC_141468.1, read on the forward strand.
ATATATCACTAGCTTTGAAATGCATATGAAAATTTTGAGAAAATGAATAGAGTAATTCCTGTATCAGTGGGAGGTACCACGTTTTCATGCCTGTGGCCCACAGGTTATCAGTGGCTTTTAAAAACACTCACACGCTGCTCCTCTACCTTTAATTCTTGTAAAGCAGGACTGTTTGTGGGAGGATAATATAGGCAGCTTACCTGTGGGGCAGGTACGTGTGGATTTAAAAGGTGTAGAGTGATTAGCTGCCATTCATCACCTGCTTGCTGCAGCTCTCAAGCTGTCTACAGATTGCAAGGTTTTGGGGGAAAGGGGAGCTAGGGGATTGAAAAGCCTTCTCTCTGTCATTGTTGTAGATCCCAGGTTTTATTGTGTCAGGGCTGTCCTGGTCAGCCTCAGTGTTCTTTGGTTGACCCCAAATGAGTATCCTCCATGGCCAGTCAGGTGCCAACAGAACCTCATCAAAGGCATCCAGTTTCCACTCTGAAGGGAGCAGCTTGGCCTCTTGTGGGATGCCAGACAGCCCTTTCCCAGGCGCAGGATCACTGGTAGGTTTTCATTCCCATGGGAGCTCTCAAGGAGTAATGGTAGGGGAGAGGGAAAGGCTCTCACCCCAGGCAACCCGGGCTTCCTCACTTGGCCAAGAGCTCTCTTCTTGCATGGGGAAGCCCATCAGACTGACGGATCATGGCAGGTTGTCCAAGAGCTTGCTTTCAAGGAACAGTAAATTTAAAGGCATGTGGGTTTTCTGAATTAACAGTTGTATATGTCAGAGTGCAACACTTCTCTTCAGGTAAGTAACTTAGTAAGTGAGAGAAGGGCACTAGAAAGATGCCAGAAAGAAAGACCTGGTACACACATGTGTCTCCTACTAGCTTCCATCACCAGTGAAGAGGTCACAGTACCGCTCCACATCATCTTGGTTGGGAAGGAGAAGCAAAGGAAGACGCGGGAGACTGAATCAAGTGCAACTCTGACCCTGCTTCAGTCAGTAGGAGTTTGGCTGCAGGATCCAAGGAAAATTTCTTTCTTAAGGAGGCTGGTTAGGTCATGCTCACTGCTCAGCTGATAACTCAGGATCCAGCGGGGTCTTATACTGATTAGCAGAAGATTTAATTTCACCCTGATTAAGAGAGAGCAGATGAAGAAGGATGTTGAATAATCCTACAGGCATGTATTAACTCTTAAGCAAACATTCCTTTTAATCTACTACGGTGAACAACACATGCACTCACTTTTGACTCCCTTGACATTTTTCTCAGAAGGGCTCTTCTCCATAAATCTCCCAGGCTCTTGTTTTTTATAGTGACATTGTCCCAAGTGCAGACAGAAAAAAACCTTCCTGCTGCTATTCATTAGAATCTATATTAATTTATTTATATCATCCAATAAGCTTTGTTTTCTTTTGTAAATTTCCTGAAAAAATATCCTGTAAATATGCTCTTGGTAATGACCAACTTGATTTTTAGAAGTCATAAATGCGAGTAATAAAAAGAAGTTACTGTTTCACTGGTTTTAAATAGCTGTGTGTATTTTTATACATTGAGTCATACACAAATGTAATTAAAAGATATATTATCTTCCTCTTGCTGGGAATATCACACAGAAATGAGATGGATAACATTTGCCTCTTGTGAACAATTGTTCAGAAGATTATTCATGTCAAATGTTGGCTTTTCTGGGGTTGCCTGCAAGAAGCTGAACTCTACCACGGGATGGCATCCATGTGTGTTTACACATTTCCCATTCCCCAGTACAGCCACTGCCATGAGGAAAATTGCTGAAATACGTCTGAGCTAACATACATGTGACAGCTGCTTCCAAGGACAATAAAGATATGTACTAGTTTAAGGAACACTTTATTAAACATAGAGCTGTTTTTTGAAAAGTGAAAGAATCCACAACATAGAAAAGATGTGGACAGCTACAATTGATGGAAGCTACCTGCCAAATAGCAGGCTGCTCTCATACAACATTAACATTTACATAAATGTAGAGACATTAAAGATTTCTATCAAAGATTTTAGAACGTTTTACTGGAAGTGAGTTCATAGTTAGATACAAGAGTTCTTATATTATACCTGAATATCATCAGAACAATGGTGTAGAGACATATTTTCTCATTAAAGAGAAGCATACTTGATGTAAAGAGAAAAAAAAAACCCACAGATTGCACAATAGGGTTCTGAAAGAATTTTGTCAAGGTCCCTTTGACTTTTAATGCTTTTCATTATGCTGATTTGTAAAGAGCAGCAGTTAGGTCCGAATTTACCACCCTTGTGTCTTTATTAGATATAGGTACACTTTGTGCGTGTCTTAATAAAATGGTAGGAGGAAGACTTCCAACCTAGTCCCTGAGAACTACTGAAAAGCTTCAAAACATTTGGAAAAACATTTCTAATTTCTTCCATTTACAGTCATGTCTTTAATTTTCTTTTTCTATGATCAGAAGAAACATAAGGCTAATGAACACATACAAGTAATAAATACACATCCAATTTATACCACCAGAAAGAATAATATTCACTGGCTCCATGCAGGAAATCTCACTCAGGCAGATGTTTGAGTTATTTTGTAGAGTGGTTGTTTTGTTGTTTTTTCTTCATCTTCAACTTTTCCCTTTAGTAATGGACTTTTTTTCTTCATTGCCTTCTTACTGAACTCCCTCCTATTATCACATATGAATAGCTTGGCCATATTCAAGATGCCAGATCATCTGGAGAGTTATGCCTGGAAGCAGAATAAAACACACCTCTTAACTTCAAGCAGACAGAAAAACACATCTTCGTCTGAGTTTGTCTCAGACTCCTTTTGGATATAAACTAGTGCGACTCCATAGTGGATGCTATCATTACATTTCTCTCCCAGTGTATTCCAAGTAGGGAAAGAATGTGAACAAAGGGAAGTTTCTTCTCAGCTAGACAAGGGGAATAAGTACACTAACAGTATAAAATGTCCCCCACATTGTGCATCCCAAGGTCAGGACCAAACCAAATATTTTTTGAGACTTGAAGGAGACTTTCAGCTGGATAGATTGAGGGCCTTCACTAGCACAATTTCCCAAGTATTTGCAAGTTCAGTAAAGCTTTTTATTAGGGTCCTCCTCCCTGTTTACTTCTCCTGAGCTAGCAAATCACATTTGTAAAGACAAGTTGCTGCTGGTTGGAGCATTGACGCCAGCAAGCGGGTGGAGCGGCTGCTGTGGTTGTGCAAAGCTCTGGGCTGTGTCAACGACAGCAGGGACCAAGGTCACCCACTGTTCAGCAGGGAAGAGCCTGAGGGCTTGGGCAGCACCACCAGCTGAGGGCTGTAGCCCACAGTGGGCTCTCGTTTCTGTTCAGTCATCATCTTGTCCTCCCTTCTCTCTCTTCAGTTTAATACAGAGGGTTGCATTTTGGCAAAAAGTCAGTAGGTTTTACCATTGATTTCAAGGTGACAAAAATTTAATCCAAACCCTTGATGCCTCACTGAGGACGATAACACAACACTATTTCGGAACAGAGAAAGACATTACATTTGCCAGCTGCTTTGTTTATTGTGTTTGGGGGCTCCTTGATGTAGTCACCCACCTACTTCTTTATTAGATGTTAGTTTGGCTTCTGAACGTTTTATAAGCTACAATATATTAATAATTAAATGTTTGTATGCAATTTCCAAAGCTGGTTTTTATTCCTTAGGGAGTATTAATTTCAATTTAATTTGTTTTTCATTTCATTGTGCAACAAAGCACAGTTTGTTTTTAAAAGGAGGATCAAACTGATACTGAAATATGTGTGCATGTGTTGGCAGGCATTTCTTGAGGAGGGCTGCAGCCCATGAACTTGGACTTCAAATAACAAATGTGCAGAGCTCACATGTACTTAAGCTGCCCTTTTATTTGTGACGTCCATAAACATTTATGATGCTTTTTTTTTAATCCCAGTAAGTCTATGTTGTTGCTCTGGGTTTCTTAATAGTGTCTATTTATATTGTGAAATCATGACAACTGTGTTGTCTTCCCATAAAGCCAAAGGTCAGGGTCTGCTGCAGCAAATACTAACACATGTGAATAACTTCACTCATATGAATAATCAGGCTGATTTTAACAGAGAGGTGTTTTTAGGGTCAGGCTCCCAATATTTTGGCATACTTTCTGAAATGTTTTGTAGATAGGAGTCATTGACTTTCATATGGTGATAAAAAGCTCTGAACATCCAAAAAAACCCAAAAGCTCCAAAAGATAGGAATATGCTTGAGTTATCAAGTTTTAACACTTAAAATTTTACTTTTTAGTTTTTCTTTTCCCGGATACAAGTAGTGTTGGAAGAGCACTTACTCAGAAGAGATCAAGTAGAATTACTGTTCACGATTTCTGTAAGTCAGTCTATATAATATTCCTCTCCTCTCCCCTAGTAGCCTGTGTGTAACCACGTGTTTGGAGACCTCAGCATAATTTTTTGCTTTCATGTTGTGGGAAAGAATGATGGAATTAATTATTATGATAACAGTGATGTATTGCATTTTATATTTTATATCGTGTACAGATCATTGCTATGATAAAATAGACAAATGTACATAAAAAGCACTCTTTTTAATCACAAGAACTATAAAAATTCATGCTTCCTACAATAAATATTATTCTATTTTCAAGGCTATAGCTAAATGTAGTGCCTCTGTAGTGCATGTGCTGTGAAAGTAAATAAAAGAGAGACACAGAATTCCAAATATACAAGGTGTACATAAACTTGAAGGCATTCAGAATAAGCAGCTTGCCTTATAAAGAGAATTTCCTAGTTGTCTGTTGAGATATCATGGTGATCCTTGGAAAAGTTTTTATTAATGTACTATTTCAGTGTTTCCTGTTGTTTGCAACAGGATTCCAGCTGTGTTAGAATGCAATTCTTGCAAAAATTTACCTCAGAAAATCGTGTAAGGAACAAATTGGCTTTCTGCTTTTTACTGGAATATATTCAAGGGTTTGCCATGTTACATTCTGAACTTTATTCTTAAGATACTTATTGTGACTTAACTCCTATTGTTAAATTAGGGAGAAGTTTTTCATGTGTTTATTCTTTCTATAAATGTGGAAAAGTTTTGGAAGAGCTGGAGTGCAGATGAAAATCCATGAACATTAGTATCTTTTAAATTTCTAAACATATATTAGTTATTCATATTACCTTGCTAAAATATCCTGCTTGAAATATTTCCTTAAGTAATAATGCCACAAAACTTGCAAAGGAGCTGCAGTCTAGGTGTCATAACCTTCCTGACAGTAAAAGGATCACATTTTGCATTAACATGGAGCCATGTGCATGGTCTGTCCAGTGATACGCAATGTCATTTAAGACATTCCATCATTCCCTGCTTGAGCACTCTTCTCTAATCTGATGAGGTACCCAGGGAAGAAACAATGATAGCCAAGGCATTAAAATGTAATCAAGATATGCAAATTCATATCTAAACGTGATTTGCTTGGAAAGAGAAATTAATCTAGGCATGGTCACATAAACAGTGTGTAATATGGATAATTAATCACCAAATTAGCAGCTGTAGTTCCATGAGAAGATTATGCAAATGAAAAAGGCTCTCATCTACAGTCACAATTAGACTACTTAATACCAAACTCTAAACAAACCACAGCCCCTGGGAGTACCATAAGACAAGCAAATCAAACTTAGTGGGTCATCTTCCAATGATGCTGTCGTGGTTTTAGGCTTTAGACTCACACAGTCTCTCCTTCTCCAGTAAAACGGAGAGGAAAAAAATATAATAAAGGGACTGAGGGTTGAGACAAGGACAGAGGGAGCACCCACCAACCATGGTCCCGGGCAAAACAGACTCGGCTTTCTTAAAGAAAAACAATCTATTGACGGTTACTTAAAAGGACAAAGGGAAACAAAATCGGTTGCTTGAGAGGATAAAAAGAAACAAAGCCAGATCTTAAAACCGACACCTTCCTTCCCCCCGCCACTTTTCCTCCCAGCTCTATCTCCTCCCCCCAGCGGTGCAGGGGGCAGGGACTAGGGGAGTGCAGGTCAGTTCATTCCGTGCTGTTACTGCTGCTTCTTTCTTAAAGGAGGAGGAGTCCTTACACCCTTTTCCCCTGCTCCAGTGGATCCCCTACCCACGAGGAAAAATCCACAAACTTCTCCAGCATGAGTTCAGCCCTCAGGAAGCAATCCTTCCCGATTGGATTGCCCCAGTGTGGGCTTTACCACAGTCTCGGATTCTTAGGGATTTGTAGCCACTCGCTCCAGCGTGGGTCGTCACACAGACTCCAGATGCCTCTCTGCCTTGTCGTGCGTCCCAACACGACCATCCTCGGGCTCAGGCATCTTCCCTCCACGGGCTGCGAGTGGGTCTCTACTCCACCGAGGCCGTCCTGGTTGCAGGGGGGCCGCCTGCTATCTCACCACCAGCTGCAGGGGAAACTCAGCTCCGGCACACCTCGTCCCGCTCCGTCCTCACTGACCTGCTGTCGATGCAGCTGTTTCTCTCAGATCTCAGTCCTCTCCAGGTGAACTCAGCCCAGTGGGCACCTCGGGAGTGGGGTGCTCCCCGAGTTCCCCAGCTGGCTCCACCGCCGCCATCCTCAGTGGGTGGTGCAGGCCCAATGCAGGCAGCTGCCCGGCCAGGAGCCAGGGAGCGGGGGCAGTGCCCTCCTCCCTTCTCTCCTCCCTCCTGGGCAAAGCACCTTTTCCGGTTCCTTTGTCCCGACTTAAATAGGGCAATTCGCAGAGGCGCTGATTGGCTTAACCCCGAGGGGGATGGCAGTCTGATCTGGTGGCCAGAACCAGGTCTGACCAGGTTCCAAATCCAGGGAGGTCACAGGGAGCAAAGTCCCTCTCCTGCCACCAGAACCCCCACCCCTCCCACACATCAAACCATGACAGATGCGCATGTAGAAGTTATCTCTGGCAACTTCAGTTACTACTTTGCACTTGCATTTCAATAACAGATCAGTTAAGTCTTTTATTTTTTTCTGAACATGATATTTCTCCATCTTTCTAGTATTTCCTGAAAATATTTGTTCTACCATTTCTGAAAATCTAGTCAAGACATTTACTTTTCACTGGTTAATCCAAGCCAATGAGGCCAAGGATGCCTCACACGGACTAGGTTGGAGTATGGCACTACCTGGCCCATGATATCGCATGGTCTCCACTGAGGCTGAGTGTTGTACTAAAATCATAGACAACCTGGAATATGTAAAACATTGTCCAACTAGGAAACCTGACTCAGAGGTGAACAGAGTTATTCAGCATTTGAAGCACAGCTTCCTTGAGACGCCTTAGTAGCTCAGATGTATTCATCTGAACAGTGATTCAATCCAGAGTGAAATATGTCAATTTTTCTGAATACAGATTTTAAACTTTTGTAACGAAAAATTGTAATATACTGATTCTTGTCTTCATTTATGGTGAAAGCAATTGTTATCAAAAATATCAAAATTGGCAAGGGGTATGAATTTCCATCTCCTGATGAACTTCACATCACTAATTCCATGGGAACAGCCTGTTTTGGGAATGACCTTTGTACAATACAGGCAAGAAATTCTCAATGCATTGTCATCCAAGAAAAGCAGAGCTTCTTACTTTGAGTCTCTGGGTGTCTGTCAGCATAAACACCTCTGTGTGGAAGATACCTTTGAAAACACAGCATAGTGGCAATCTAGCTCAAGGTAGACTTGTCCTAAACTGTCACTGGGAGTGAATAGAAGTTGAGTTTGTAAGAAAGAGGAGTTTGTTGTTATTCTGAAATGTTTGTGTTGGTCTTCTAATGTTCTGGATCATGATTGGCTTTTAGTTTCCCTGTATATGTTCAGAATAAACTGCACTCTTTGTATTTCATTTAAAGCTTTAATTCCTTTTTGTGAAGCTATTTGTGCACTCTTTTGGTAATATTTTGAACAACTTTTTTTAAACAACTATGTAACACTTATGTTTTAAGGCTTTTAAAGCTGCACAGTAACAATTGCTTTCAGTGCCGAGCAGCCTACCTTTCTCCCAGGCACTTAGCCGACACATTGCATGCAATAGTTTCCCATTGTGTTATCAATGCAACGCAGTACCTGCCTCTTGCAAATTACAGCATGAACTTTCTTGCTAATGTAGATTTTATCTTTGGACGTTTGCAAATGTGAATCGGGAATAACCTTAAAGGGGAAGCCCCAGTCACGCTATAACATCAAAATTGCAGAAACTGTTATGTAAATTTTTGTCTTCACTGATGTTTAGACCCAACCAAGAGGGTGTTTCTCAGCAGTCCAAGTCACATGAATCACCTTTCTCTACTTTCATGATGTCATTTAGCCCACACCAAAGTTTCCAACATTGCCTTGTATGTTTTGCAAGCGCAACACCAAAATACTCTCAAGGTTTCCACATGTTGTGTTAAGCAAAGTTATCTGGAAAATGATGGGTGGGCAACTTGTCTCCTGTATGCTATGGAGAAATTGCAGAAAATCAGAATGCAGCGAAAAGGAAGTGTGGGACTGCAGCTGGTAAACTTCTTGAGCTTTCCTGAGTTTAGAGCCGGGACATGTTTTTAGATGCTGACCAGGATAAAAAAAAAAAAAAAAAAAAAAAAAAGGACGAGAAACTAGGTAGTCAGCGTCTTGCCTGGAAGTTCCTCAGGTTTGGGCTGGATTGTCACTGGGGGTTAAAATACAGATGGCTAATGGCTATGGGCTTGAGGACTATTAACAAAGGTATTTCTTAAAAGGCCACGAATAAATGTGAATCAGACTAGAAGAGTATGACAAGGTTTAGAAGTCCCACTCGTAAGCAGCTCTACTGAAGATTCAAAAACTTATTTGCTCAGTAAGTTCATCACCCTTTGTGGGTAAACGTACTATGCAAATCCATTTCCCTTGAAACGGAAAATTCAGACGCTGCTGGAGCAGCATATTTATGAGGCAATGGAAACTAGTCACAACCAAATTGTAACACAATATGTTTCCTTGCCTGTACTAGCCCCACTAAGATTCCTCTTATCCAGATAACTCTTCCTATCTTATGATAAACTATTTGGCTCATAACTGCATGCTGTCCATGGCTGATTTTTGAAACTAGTCATTTCAAATAGGAAGTGCCAGGGAGTCCTGACAGAAGCAGTCCTTCAACCATCCATCTAAAATACCAGTCCCTAGTGCAGTTGATCAAGCAATGCCCTTTACCCATTTAATGCACCCAGTGCTGTTGCAACTGTCACATTAGCAACTACACTCTGAGAACATTGATATACGCTAACTATGTGATGGGCCAAGTTCTGCTCTCTGTTACAACTGGTTTAAATCTGGTAGAATCTTTTTTGTAAGTGAGCCTACCTTGCTACGTAGAAAAAGAACCATTAGTACGCTAGTTACCAGCAACTGATCAAACTGACTTATTACCTTTTATATAACTGTTTGTTATAGTTCAGCCAAACATAATTCCAAATAAAATAAGAAACCTACAATAAGGACACAAGAGAACAGGAAAAACAGATTAACTGGTAAAGCAATGATATTGACAGCATTTTCTTATTATTATTAGGAAGATAATGTCATCCAGCACTTCTGAGCAGTGTTTTGAGGGAAAATGACTCTCTCTAGGGAAATATTTTAATTACAATAAAATTTTCAGATTGCTCTGAAATGCTTGGATTGACAGTCTTTGTCACAGTATTATTTTTCTACTAATAGTGTATAAAGTTAAAAAAATCAAGCAATAATTATTTATGCGAAGAATATACTACCTTGCCAAAAGTGCACAAGTATGAGTTAGTTGTTTAGTTTATGTTTTATATATCAGCAATGCCAGCAGGAATGAGAACACACCAAGAGGAACACCTTTCCAAACAGCCTGATTACTGAATCTGTTTACTAATGCACATTGAGCATTTTCATCCTTCCAGTGCTCTCATTTTATAATAATAAAGCATCAATGCTGATAGGAAAAGATTGGACCTGATGTCATATCTGGAAACTAATTTAATGGGAAATTAGATAGTGACAAAGTGCTGATGATTTATTTTTAATGGCAGATGCCTCATTAGTTATGATTTATCTAAATGACCTTCCCATTCCTATGGTATTTTATTCCTCTCTGCACCCCACCCCCTCCAAAATCCTGTACACTCCAAAAAGAGCAGAGTAAATACTGCTGATCAGGTGTCTCATTCTGCAGACCTTTATTCCTGTTGGTTAGATCTATTAATTTCCATGGTTCTGCTCATGTACGGAATGAACACAAGACGGGCCCCTGGATCGTTACTACAAATCTCTACATATCCCTTATAGGACGCTTATTATCAAGTATCCTGAGGCAACAAAAGAAGTTTTGTTCTTTTGATTCATTTTTTTCACTTGACTGACTTGGATTTTCAGATTGGTGGTGAAAGTTACATTTTGTTTTGCCTGAAATGCATTGAATAATCTCCCTGGCTCTCAAAGGAATTAAGAATGCCATGCTTGAGTCATTATTTAAAGTGCACAGCCTTTTATATTTTTGGATTTCTTCTTCCAAAGAAATCAAGTTAATGATCGGTTGTTTAAATTGAGAGGCTAAGAAAACAGCCCAGAGAGTAATACTCGGTCTCCATTAAGTGAGAAGAAATACAACAAGAACAGCAACAAAAATCCTTGTTTCAGGAGCAGGGCTAGCAGGCTCACGGGGAAGCAGAGGGAGAAAGGGTGGGCGTCTCTTCACTGATGTCCCAACTGTCTCCAGAAATATGAATCCCAGACACTGCAATTCAGAGAAGTAGCAGTTTTCAATGTCAAACTACATGAGGAACTTTACAATCCATTTTTCAAAATAAGTCTAATTTTAATTATGTCTTTCACTATTTTTACCCATCTACTGGTCTATCCTGTCAAGGGAATTAAAGTGAATTCAAGTGTGATTGATATTCCTGGGTTACTTACACTAATTTCAGAGAGCTCTCTGAGAATGGGAATTCTTACTATATCAGCCCTTTCATTTTTTTCAAAGCTGTGCTGTATATTTAGTAACCCAAACAATTTTGCAGCCTTCCTTGAGTAAATCAGCATTAAAGTCCTCTGAAATTCATCTGGGTTCTTGTTTTGATTGCAGAAGTAGCCTATGCAAACAATACGTAACACTTATGAGGGAATATCTTGTCTTAGTAGACACCTCTTTTTATATAAGTCTCAAATCTTATTTTTGCTTTTTCTTACTGGTGGTGTTTTTATCAAAAACCCAATTTTCAATTTTCATTGCCAGTTTCTTATATAGTTGAACTTTCTTTCATATAGTTGAACATTTTCCAATTTCACTAAGAGTAGAAAACTGTTGTCACAGCATTGTAGGTGGATTTATATCTCACCATATCCCACATGCTGCTTACCCAGGTCAGTGAGGAATGGTGTCCACTTGGCAGGGACCTGCTGCCTTGCTCAGAGCTACACCAACCATGACTGATGCAACTCTACAAACAGAAGTGCAGTGGAATCACCCAGCGACCCAGGCGTCAGGCTGCAGGGTGTGCCCTGATACGACACCGGTACAGGATGGCAGTGGTAAGCATTCCTGTGGGAGATGGGCCCAGGTAGAGGAACTCCTCCAACTAGTGACAAAGCTTCAAGAGGAGGTGGACAGACTGAGGAGCATCAGGGTGAGTGAGCTGGAGATTGATTACTGGGACAGCATCCTGCCTTCCCTGGGACAGATTACAGAAACGCAAGACCCTGAAGGCTCCCTCTCCCATCTTCAATAGGGTCAACATAATGATCAGAATGATGAGGGGCAATGGCAACAAGTTCATGCCTGACGTAGCAGGCGTGTTGCCTTAGCAAGTCCCCCACCCTTCTAGGTGCCTGTAAGTAATAGATATGAGGCTCTGAAGGTTGAGTCAACCAACCACAAGGGAGATAACTCATTAAGAAGGGAAACTTCAAGTAGGATCAATCAAAATAAGCCTAACTTAAAAACTGCTACAACAAAGAAAAAACGTCGGGTCATTGTCATAGGTGATTCTCTTCTGAAGGGAACTGAGGGCCCAATATGCAGACCTGACCCACTGCACAGGGAGGTCTGTTGCCCAGGGTCCGAGTTAGAGACGTGGTGAGGAAGCTTCCAACTCTTGTGCAGCCTACTGATTATTACCCGCTACTAACATTCCAACTAGGCAGTGATGAAATTCCCCAAGCTAGAAGCCTGAGAAAAATCAAAAGAGATTTCAGGGCCCTTGGGAGACTGCTTAAGGGATCAGGAGCGCAAGTGGTGTTCTCCTCAATCCCTTTAATGGCAGGGAACAAAGAGGGAATAAACAGAAAGACCCACCAGGCCAACACCTGGCTTCGAGCCTGGTGTCCTGCGCAGGGCTTCGGGTTCTTTGATCATGGATTGATTTATACCGCACCATTTTTCCTAGTATCTGATGGGGTACACCTGACACATAAGGGGAGGAGGATCCTTGCACAGGAGTTGTCAGGGCTCATTGATAGGGCTTTAAACTAGATTCGAAGGGGGAAGGGGATACAGTCTGGCTTGCTGGGACTAAACCTAAGAGCTGCACAACATTGTTAATCGGACAATGTCCCAGAGAGTTACGTGGGTATGCTGCACCAGCAGAGATTGAGTGCACTATGTTCAGAGATAGGTAAGACACAATGGTCACTGGCCTGCGAGGAGTCGAGGCAGTGACAGGGAGACGTCAAACAGGAGTCAGGCCTTCTCCCTTCAAGGAAAAGGCAAAGAGATCACTAGCCCAGTTAAAGTGCTTCTACATCAATGCACGCAGCATGGGCAACAAACAGGAAGAGCTGGAAGTCATTGTGCAAAAAGAAAACTATGATATAGTTGCCATCACGGAGACATGGTGGGATGATACACACAACTGGCATGCTGTGTTGGATGGCTACAAGCTCTTCAAGAGAGGTATGCCAGACAGGAGAGGAGGGGCAGTGGCACTGTACGTTAGGGAGTGTTTTGAATGTCTGGAGATCAGCAATGGTGATGAAAGAATAGAATGCTTGTGGATCAAAATAAGGGGGAAGGCCAATAGGACTGGCATCACAGTGGGAGTCTGCTGTAGACCACCCACTCAGGAAGATGTAGATGAAATATTCTGCAAACAATTAGGGGAAGTCTCACAATCACAGCCACTAGTTCTTGTGGTGACTTCAATCTACCAGATATTTGCTGGAATTTGAATACAGCAGTGAGGAAACTGTCCGGGAGGTTCCTAGAGTGTCTGGAAGACAACTTCCTCATACAGCTGGTGAGGGAACCAACCATGGAAGGCTCCCTGCTGGACGTGCTGTTTACCAACAGAGAAGGACTCATTGACGGTGTCAAGGTTAGAGGCTGTCTTGGACATGAAATAATAGAATTTTCAGTCACAGAAGCAGTAGGGAGAGGGGTCAGCAGAACTGCTGCCTTGGACTTCCGGAGGGCAGACTTCAACTTTCTTAGGAGACTGGTTGGAAGGGTCCCTTGGGAGTTGGTCCTGCAAGGCAAAGGGGTCCAGGAAGCCTGGACAATTCTCAAGAGGGAAATCTTCAGAGCCCAGGAGCAGGCTGTCCCGGTGAACCGCAAGACGAGCCGGAAGGGCAGAAGACCAACCTGGCTGAACAGAGAGCTCTGGCTAGAGCTCAAGAAGAAAAAGAAAGACTATGACCTATGGAAAAAGAGGCTAATCACTCACGAAAACTACAAGGATTCTGTGAGATGATGCAGGGAGAAAATTAGAAAGGCAAAAGCCCAGCTGGAGCTTAATCTGGCAGCTAACATAAAAAACAATAAGAAAAGTTTCTACAAATACCTTAACAGTAAAAGGAGGGTTAGGGAGAATCTCCACCCCTTGCTAAATGCGATGGGAGAAATAGTAACTGGGAATCATAGAATCACAGAATCATAGAATGGCATAGGCTGGAAGGGACCTCAGAGATCATCTAATCCAACCTCCCTGTCATGGGCAGGGATGCCTCTCAACTAGACCAGGCTACTCAAGGCTCTGTCCAACCTGGCCTTGAACACCTCCAGGGAGGGGGCATCCACAACTTCTCTGGGCAATTTATTCCAAAGTCTTACCACCTTCGTACTGAAGAATTTCTTCCTAAGATCTAATCTAAATCTGTTCTCCTTCAACATAAACCCATTTCCCCTTGTCCTATCAGTGGACACTCTTGTCAAAAGTCCCTCCCCAGCCTTCCTGTAGGTTCCCTTCAGGTATTGGAAGGCAGCTATTAGGTCCCCCCAAAGTCTTCTCTTTTCAAGGCTGAACAATCCCAGCTCCCGCAACCTGTCCTCGTAGCAGAGGTGCTCTAGCCCCTGGATCATCTTTGTGGCCCTCCTCTGAACACACTCCAACAAATCTATGTCTCTCTTATGGTGGGGACACAAAAACTGGACGAGGTGGGGTCTCACAAGAGCAGAGTAGAGGGGCAGAACCACCTCTCTTGACCCACTGACCACGCTTCTCTTGATACATCCCAGGATGCGATTGGCCTTCTGGGCCACATGAGCGCACTGCTGGCTCATGTTGACCTTCTCATCTATAAACACCCCCAAATCCTTCTCTTCAGGGCTACTCTCAACCCACTCTGTGCCCAGTTTGTATTTGTGCCTAGGATTGGCCCGACCCAGGTGAAGGACCTTGCATTTTGACTTGTTGAAGCTCATGCAGTTTGCACTGGCCCAATTCTCAAGCCTATCAAGGTCCCTCTGTATGGCATCTCTTCCCTCAAGTGATTCCACGGCACCACACAACTTGGTGTCATCGGCAAACTTACTGAGGGTACACTCAATGCCGTCATCCATATCACTGACAAAGATGTTGAACAGCACTCAACCCAGAACAGACCCCTGAGGGACACCGCTTGACACTGGTCTCCATGTAGACATCGCACCATTGACCACAACTCTTTGAGTGCGACCATCCAGCCAGTTCTTTATCCACCGAGTGGTCCATCTGTCAAATCCGTGTCTCTCCATTTTAGAGACAAGGAAGAAAAGGCTGAGGTACTCAATGCCTTCTTTGCTTCAGTCTTTAATGGTCAGACTAACTCACTGGGTGATATGCCTCTAGAACCAAATGGTGGAGATGAAGAGCATTATCAAGGTTTCTTTCAAGAGGAAACGGTAAGCAAACTGCTGCACAGCTTAAATGTGCAGAAGTCTATGGGGCTGGATGAGATCCACCCAAGAGTTCTGAGGGAGCTGGCAGAAGTGCTCACCAAGCCACTTTCCATCATTTACCAGTAATCCTGGCTAACAGGGGAGGTACCAGCTGACTGGAAGTTGGCAAACGTGACGCCGATCTACAAGAAAGGTAAGAGGGAAGACCCAGGGAACTACAGGCCTGTCAGTCTGACCTCAGTGCCAGGTAAACTCATGGAACAGATCATCCTTAGTGTTATCATGCGTCATGTACAGGACAGTCAGATGATGAGGCCCAGTCAACATGGATTTATGAAGGGCAGGTCTTGTTTGACCAACCTGATCTCCTTCTATGATCAAATGACCCGTTTAGTGGATGAGGGAAGAACTGTGGATGTTGTTTACCTCGATTTCAGCAAAGCCTTTGACACTGTTTCCCGTAACATTCTTCTGCAGAAGCTGGCTCCTATGGCTTGGACGATGTATACTTCACTGTATCAAAAACTGGCTGCATGGCCGGGCCCAGGGAGTGGTGGTGAATGGAATTAAATCTAGCTGGCAGCCGGTCACCAGTGGTGTTCCACAGGGCTCAGTGTTGGGGCCTGTTCTCTTTAACATCTTTATCAATGATCTGGATGAGGGGATCGAGTGCACCCTCAGCAAGTTTGCAGATGACACTAAATTGGGAGGTAGTGTTGATCTGCCTGAGGGTCGGGAGGCTCTACAGAGGGACCTGGACAGACTGGATCGATGGGCTGAGGCCAACTGTATGAAATTCAACAAGACCAAGTGCTGGGTCCTGCACTTGGGCCACAAGAACCCCCTGCAGCGTTACAGGCTTGGGGAAGTGTGGTTGGAAAGCTGCACAGCAGAGAAGGACTTGGGGGTGCTGGTGGACAGCTGATTGAACATGAGCCAGCAGTGTGCCCAAGCAGCCAAGAAAGCCAACGGAATCCTGGCATGTATCAGAAACAGTGTGGCCAGCAGGAGCAGGGAAGTGATTGTCCCCCTATACTCAGCACTGGTGAGGCAACATCTGGAGTACTGTGTCCAGTTTTGGGCCCCTCACTTCAAGAGGGACGTTGAGGTGCTGGAGCGGGTTCAGAGAAGAGCAACGAAACTAGTGAAGGGTTTAGAGAACTTGTCCTATGAGGAGTGGCTGAGGGAGCTGGGACTGTTTAGTCTGGAGAAGACGAGGCTCAGGGAGGACCTTATTGCTCTCTACAATTACCTGGAAGGAAATTGTAGGGAGATGGGGGTCAGTCTCTTCTCCCACGCTATGAATGACAGGACGAGAGGGAATGGCCTCAAGTTGCGCCAGGGGAAATTTAGGTTAGATATCAGGAAGAATTTCTTTACAGAGAGGGTTGTGAAGTATTGGAACAGGCTGCTCAGGGAGGTGGTGGAGTGCCCATCCCTGGAGGTGTTTAAAAACCGTGTAGATTTGGTGTTGAGCAACATGGTTTAGGGACCCTGACAGTGCAGGGTGAATGGTTGGACTTGATCTTGAAGGTCTCTTTCAACCAGACGATTCTATGATTCTATGATGCTACGATTCTGTTAACCTAATACAACCTACTTTATGTCCTTGGTCCTAGGGGTAGAATTCAGATCACTGCCCCAAATCACTGGAAGCTGCAGCAAACATTTCGCCACAGCTTTAGATCTGGAAGCTCAAGGATTCCCTAGCTTCACATAGTCCTCAGTGAGCACAACAGACCACTCAGCACAGCAGCCAATGCAATATTACATATGCTGCTTCCTGGTGTGCTGCTGACTATAGACACAGATGTACCTTAACCTCCTGTTTGGAGTGCCAGCTGGGTTTAGAGACAATCTGAGTACTTCTGTATGAGAAAGGTAGGCACAACCTGGAGCTAGGTGATGAGGAGAATGACGTCCTAAATCTTGTCAATTCTAGCGCACCTAACTCCTTGCTAAATTCTTCAGCAAAGTCATGCTACATACTTAAGGTGGTGTCCCAGATCTGCCCCTGAAAGGAGGATCATAAATTCTTATTTTAAAAAAAGAAATGTTTTCTCAAATCAATTCTTGAATGAATGAATGTTTTCTCAAATCACTTCTTGCTAGTTAAATTTATGCAGTGGGGGCAGGAAACCAGGATCCCTTTTGTCCACTCCTGCCCTTATACACGAGGTTGCAGAGCTGTGTTGTCTCTCATTAAACTCATAGTTTCAACAGATATGATCTCCCTTTACCTTCTCCGTAATGCTTTGAGCAGGAGAAATCATTAAGACAACAGAGAACAGGCTCAGATTTTCCTCTACCTTGGTAAATGTTTGAGCCATTTTAGGAAGAAACAGCACTCTCTACTCCTAGTAAGAGAATGAAGTCTCAGAGCAAGCTGAGTCAAATTCCTGAAATCACATTAAAAGGACTTTGTCTTTAGATTTTGACTTAGGTAAGGTATAAGATGCTGGCTGCTTTCCAACTGTTTTTGATCAAGTGTCAAAACTTGCATGTATTTCGTTGAAATGTTTTCTTTTGAAAGTTTAGTTTTCAGCGTTTGGCTTTGCAGACAGCTTTTCAGATCTTGCCAAAGAAAGATGACCCTTTCCAAGAGTCTGGAAAAAAAAAAAAAAAGTAGAAAAATGATTACTTGGAGGTATTTATGTCTTCAAAGCCCTACAGAGAAGGAATATCTTAGTTCAAGGTGTCTGAGAACAGAGACTTACATCTTTTGAGAATATTTGTGCTTATATTTACTTGCCAAAACCTGAGTTTCAGATTCCCTTTTTTCCTGTGGAACCATTGGTGATAACATCTCTTATTTTCCCTGAGGTACCAGTTCAACAGGTTTCACTGTTTATCAGTAGTCTTTTTTTTTCCTGCAACTGCCTGGAGTTGCCTGCTTCACAGCTCAGGACTCACCTTTCCACCGAAGAAACACTTAAGAGCAGCAAAATGAGAGTGCATCTCCCAAGCAGGAGCAGCACTTCCTTAGAGTGGAGATGTGTGGACCTTCTGCAGAGGCAGCAGACTTGCCTATGCCCTGTCCCCCACAGATGGGGTACCCCAAGGTCTCTTGCTGCAAGGTAAATGGCACAGCACTCGTAGAAGAATCAGTCAGCAGGAACAGCTCCTATCTTTCTTGAATAAACCTAGCCAAGTTATTCAGAGTGCTGCAGAAAAAATCTACTGGTTTCTCCACATGGATGTCTCCGGCCTTTATTCTTAGCTGCTGTTTATTAAATCCTGTTGCACAAACGGTAGTTCCAAACCGAACTATGGTCCTTGCAGTCTTTCTGTTGTAATAGAAACAAAGAAATATTTAATACTATTTTTCTATTTTGACATCCAAGGTGTTGAAAGCAAAATGCATATGGGAAAAAGATCATTCCAATGTGCATTTTTTCCAAGGACTTTATGCTAAAACCTGAAACCAAACATGAACTATTCTCTGGTAATTTATAAGAAATAGATTTAAAGTTTAAAAATATTGAAAATAATCTTACCATTCTTTATCACTACAGAAAATGGAGCAACATAATATATTTATGAAAGAAAGAAAAATTAAATGCCTGACAGCAGTAGTTCTAGCTGCAAAAAAATCCATCAATATAATATAAAACCAACCATGCCAGACTTGAAAGCCAAATTGGTTTGCAGAGCATGCTGAACATTAACTATTAACACTTTTTTCTACCTAGAGCCACTTTTCTTTCAAATGGTAAAACCATTAGTGAGCTGCCAAACTGTATTTTCCACTTAATTTCAATGTTGAAGAATCTAGACGTGACAAAATTTGGGTTATAAACGGACTATGAGGAAAGCAAGAACTCAAGGCTCTCATGCCATTTTTTTCTGTCTGTGAACTCCATAATCTCGTTTAATTTGCATAATGATAAGCTTCTCAGGGCTGACAAGGTTCACACAGGTAAATCACCATGTTATCTGCTGCATCTGTGATCAGTTGAAGCCTTAAAGGCACACAACTGAGTATCAACTTTTAGTCCATTCTCCCCTTCTGTAAACAGAATTGTTTAGTTCTATGCAAACATAATATTGAGGAAAATAGTTGTGATGAAAAGCAATCAGGGATATCTCTTAACTGTGAGTTAAAATTTCATACCCAAAAGAATCAGTAAGAGATCTATTTGGCAATTTTTTCCAACTTGATCTTTATTCTAAAAGTTAGAGCATTCTTTGAACATGTCTTTATTTTTTGATAGCTTTTAGGAATCTCATCTGCAGTTAATTCAAATCCCCCTCTCTCACAGTGTGGCTGTGTGGATATAATTGCTTATCTTACAAAGTCATCATGCAGTTCTTTCTATCTTTTCAGCTGGATGTATTAGAAAGCTCAATTTATTATATCAATATATAACATCTTTCCATCCTCCAAAGATCCTTGAACAGCACATAGAACTCAGCAGCCAAAAGGCAACATTCAGGATGAGTTTTCAATGGTGGGGAATAACAAAACCAGCCTCAGATTTCCTGGAGCTGAAACTGATTTGATGATTATGTTAATCTTTTACATTACAGCAGTAGCTAAAAGAAGTGATCATGCTTTAGGTCTTTTTGTGTTGAATACTAGAAAAATATAGAGGATAGGAACCTGAAGAATTTTCACTGTGCACAAGAAATGTCTCATTGAATGGAAGGATGCGTCTGCAAAGCCCTGGGCAGAAATGCTGATGTTCGCGTGCATGTTTTCTCAAAACAAGTTAGCATCCTATCAAGTCAGCTCTAAAACTTCCTGGAAGCAGTGGGAGAACTCCCACTGACTTCAGCAGGCTGTGGCTTTCACTTCTGTGTGTACGTATGCAAGTTTCACTCAAAAAAAGCAAATCCACAGAGACCACCACTTACCTCAGAGGCCCCTACTGAATGCATGTTGTTTAGCAAAGTGGACCCAGCAGCAATTTTGTCATACTCTCAATCCCCAGAAGGAGACCTCAGTTCCAGCTCCAGCTATACACTACATTGAGCAATGGGTCACAGCGTGGGACTGGCTCCTTGGCTCTCTGTTAAGGAATTAAAATGGTTGTGAGATGGCTTCCCACACCCCAGGATGCTAGCCAGAAAAGGTCAAGTTACAAATATTACCAGATCTACTAGAGTCCTGTAATGTTTGTCCCGTTGTCTTTTGCCAATTCTTGTGTATCGTTTTGTTGTATCCTGCAGAAAAGCCAGTTGGGTCTGGGAGGCTGAACTAGGAAAAGGTAAAATCTTACCTACAAATTCTTCTTCTGGAAATTTTCATGTGAAGTTATTTTTGGGAAGGAAGGTTTGACTCTGAGCAGACTATGGGAAGAAATTCTCCGATTTCTGTAGTTTCTGGAGGAAGCCAGAAGCACCTACAGAAAGGGCCTGTCCCCCCAGTTTGGGTGGGGCCATAAGACAAAGCAAGCAAAACAGATATATTTCTGGCTGGCCAGTTCATCCTCTCTATCTCTTAGCAGATGTCAACAAATCATCCTTCCAGTTTTGGGAAACATTTGAAGCTAGGGTAGTTGTTTTCATATTAGACATTATCCAAAAGCCTTACAGATGCTTTGCAGCTCTCAGAGGAATAATGATTGTAATGAAAGCCTTATATTCACTTCAACAGATGTAGATCTAAGCATAGGGCAGGATTTTGTTTCTAGATCCAGATGTTCATGTTAATTTCATTTCTTTGTGTCTAAATCATTTGGGTTCTTCTCAGGTAACAGTGATTTGGAAGGGGAATGTGACACCTCAGATCAACCAGTCTAGACGTGGACTTTTTGTATGTTTTGCTTAAAATGAGTCCATCAAGAACACCAAAAGTATTTTCAGCATCTAACATGCTAGGAAGGGTTATATATTCTTAAACAGAAAAGTCAGATGTACTAGACAGGAAGAACAGAATAAAAGAGAAAGAATGACAGTCAATTCTGTCTGCCCAACATCTCTCAGGAAGGAGACAGTAGCTTTCCCTCCAATTTGCTTGCTCTCAGGCCAGAAATTTTTCAGTAGCTTCCTGAACTGCAATAGCCACTACTTTTCTCCTTCAAATCACAAGAGAAATCTCATTTTTCCTTTCCTGGGAGGCTTGGCAAGATGTTTCCTGCTTTGCCTGTCTCACCCTGCACTACAAAGAATTCCTCCAGCCTTGGCAAACTCAGGTGCAGAGTCTCCTGCTTTTGGGCAGCTATTTGTGAACTGGCACAACAGGAAAAAGCAAATAGGAGGTCTTCTCTTGCCTACCACAGAGCACTGCACACTGTCCACAGCAATACACGCTAAACAAACCCATATAAGGGATACAGTCAAGACAGATTTATCAAAATGCTTTTTTACTTTTTTTTCCCCAAATGTGAAAGAATGAGGTGCTTCAAAATGAAAAGGACAATGCTTCATTTATTATTTCTATTATTTCTCTTTATCATTTATGTTATGATTCTTGAATACCAGGAATAGGAAGTATCATTGACTACTTGATCCATTTTTATCCCCTTCTTTATCGTGCATGACTAGCTGTTTTTGTGCATGACTAGCTGTTTCTGGAGGTATAAAGTACTGGGTTTGACAGTCATTTTGTCTCATCAAATATGGACACTCATATTCTTGGCCCCTCTTCTTGTCAATGTACGATCATTCAAGGAGCAAATGTCTCTGTTTCTACATGTTTCTGTGATAATAAGACAAAGCAATAGAGTAATCGTTAATTAGAATCACAAGAAAGGACCCCTGGAGGTCACCCTCACTCAGAGAAGGGCTTTCTCATTAGACTGTATTGCTCAGGGTCTTGTGCTTGCAACTTAAAACTATTGTACCACTTTCTTTCCCCATCAAATTGAAGACACATGTTGGTCAAGTCTCTGGAAACTTATTTGGGGAATGTGTTAAGAGCATGATTGGAATGGTCTTACACTTGCTAGAGGATATAAAGATAGTTCCTTATTCTCTTCCTCTCACAGTCTGGTCAACAGATTTCAGACAGTCACTGTCCCCTTCACCATGGCTGACATGTGGGACAAGATTGAGTATAGACATGGAACAAAGAAAAACAGTTTATAAATTGTTATACTTTTGTCTCCAAATTCATCTTTTGTTCTAGCAGTCCTCCTGATTTGCCATATGGGCAGTTTTAAGTGGAAATGTAGTCTTTTTAAGCTTTCCTTCAGATAGTTTTACCTGAAATTTATTCTATATTTCTATGGATGGCATTTTCACTTGTTTTTTTGCCAATGCTATCTTTCCTGCCAAAGTCCTCTGTGTTTATATCAACTGTTCCCATTCAAGACTGACGATGATCTGATTCACTGGTTTTTGTGATTTAAGTCAACTGTGTTTTGTCTCTATCTCTGTGTTATGCTGGAGTCAGTAGGAATATTCGGGGTGTGTGTCTTACGACAACCATCATAAACATACACCCCCTAGAGTGACCTTTGTAATCTGATTCTTCTTTTATTTTTTTTAAGTTTCTATAGAATCAGGTTCAGAGATCTCAAAAATCTAACTCAGGTTATGCAAGTCATGAGACAGACTGGACATAAAGTTGATGTAGTGTAGCACTCTCCAACTTCAAAGTACTTGACAAATTCTAAAATCTGTGGTTTTGGCACATCAAACATCAGGAATGCTGGGAAAGAGTTGTACCACTTGAGTGGTAGCAGATGGTGATGTTAAGTTTGCAGATCATACTGAGCTAGCAGTGAGCCTGGTGCCAGAAACACAGGGAAAGCAATACAGATCCAGCAGAGACAGTTCTGTTACCAGCTCAGCAGATGAGTCATTATGTGACCGAGAGAGTGACCCATGGGATGATTTCAATTACTTGTGTCCCAGTTATTCTAAAACAAACAAACAAAAACCTTAGGAATGAGCATAATTTTTAGCAACTCATCAAAGCCAATTGAGTTATTTGCATGTTAAATTTTTAACTATCAGCGTGTACATTTTCTGGATCAAAACTATGTGCTTTCATTTTTGGTAGTGGCTGCTAATTGTGATGTGTTTTATTTTTTTAGAGCATGAATCTCTAAGGAGACATGATCTACATGGTTGAGTCCCAATCTCCATCTCTTACTCATACATGTGAGGGCATTTGCCTTTAGCCTTTGATTGTCTCAACTTTCCATCCATGTATGTAATTGAGATCTACACTTTTTAGCTTCCTTTAAAAATACTGAATAAAGCATTAACCTGAGAGTTACAACCATTAGTTTTAAGGCACACACAGGACGTTTCACTAAAATCAGCAGGACTTTCCTTGGAACAGTTCAAAGGCAGGGTTTTATCCCACGCAAGTAGTTGTTTGTCAGAGACTTTAATATTGTGAATTTATAGGTGTTGCTATTGTTCTACAATGATTTTACTAGTAGCTAAGTGGATATATCAAGTGCTTGTCTTTTTTCTAAGAGGAAATTGTGAATTGGGGTTCTAGAAATACTGCAGTGAGCTCCTTGTGTGAACTAGAGATTAAAGAATTCTTGTAATCCAGTATTAAGAAGATGTGGCTTTTAGAATAATTTTAAAATCCATAGAAATGTAACCTCTAGCAAACATATTTTCTGTAAGTATGCAAACACCCAGGGACTCTTTGTTTTGCTATTCTCAAGCAAGAGCATGTGACAGGTGTACACCACAAAGAGATACCAATGAAATAAAAACCACACTGAAGGATGTAGATTGGTCTATGGCATCTTCTAGGCCCGTCATTTGTTCATGTCTGTAGGCATTTCCAAAGATATATGAGGGAAGAAGACAGGAAAATTCCAAGGCAGAAAGACATTTTTGTAGGGCAGTTTACTGAAGGAGAGGGAGTGGGAAAAGGTATTAGTAACTTGACTATGTTAGTAGCTCAGAGCATCCAAAATAACATAAAGGTTCTTCAAAAAACCTGAGGTTCAAACTGGAAACAAAGGATAAAGCAGTATCTTTTTTTACCTGTATTACTCAGAATTGCTTTGGTTTTAAAGGTCACTGTCCACCAACACTCACACATATATAGCCTTTGTGTTCACTTCACTGGAGGCTGTAAGCTAGTAATGTAACTAGAGAGAAAATCTGCGAATAAAAATCCAATTTACTGCTCAGCAAGATATGCCATTTGTATTCCTCTTAACATATTAGTCATCCAAGAAGTGAAATGACAGTGCAGCCACAAAGTAAGTTCTTAAGAAGGAGATTTCCAAAAGCGTTGGAGAAAAATGTGCAGACTCAACCTGTATATACAGACCACCAGGTTATGGTCTTGCAGCCCTGCGTTCCAACACTTATATTTGTACATGTGCATATGCAAATCAGCCTTTACATCAACATGGGTCAGACATGCATAGACTTAACAGACACTGGTGCAATTCTATCACAGTTATTCCAGTTTTCATGCTGTATATGGTAACAAAAAGGTTTCCCTTTGTTGCAGATATTGGAAGGAAAATATAAAATATGTACAGGTAAACTTGACTTGAATGCTGCATTACGCTTTCCTGAAAAAAAAGTGAGATATCTGTAATTGTTATGAATGACATACATACAGAAAGGTGCTTCAGAATGACTTCTTTCTAGATAGTATCTTGAGTTTTACACTGTGGAAAATAAAAATATTGCAGAAACTCCAATTAAATACAGTGTACTTCTGCTGAGCAACAACGTGGTCAGAAGCTATTGAATCAGGAAAAAAAATTCCCAGAAGAATAAACATGAAATCTTGCCAATTGATTTTTAAATTTGCCCTTGCTTCAGAACTATTGCTTGACTTGCACCCCCAACGATATTATAATTACTTCTATTTGAAACTGCTCCAGACTTTGGAATATTAGATGAATTCACTGCAGAAATGGATTAGTGTGCGGAACATAAATGAGAAGTTAAAGGTTTTGGTGATCTATTGTATGGATACTACTACTGTGGATTGAAACGGAAAGGTACGTTTGCACAAATGTCCTTTTATAGTGAAACCTCTGAATCTCATCAAGTACTGCATGTCATTTCTGTGCCTCTCCTTAGTGAACACGAACCATAGTAACTATTTCCAGTACTATTTTAATATTGTCACAAGTACTAAAACAATATAATTGTGAAAATATAACCCACTAACCAATGGAAGCGTAGAGTACTCAGAGTCAAGATTCAATTCTCAAAAAATCTAAGCTTTTAGAAACATAAGCACCTAAGCAATCGGAAATCAGCTTCTATAGTGATAAGTTGTAAAAACATTGGTATGCTCCTCCTGTAACAACCTTTCATCTTATCAGTGACTACAAACAAGAGAAAATTTGCTCTTACTCCTGCAGAAATTCTCTAAGTATTAACCACTTTAAGCCATATATTGTTTAAAGTAAAACAATATACTGCATAAAAATATAATAAAACAACACATCTTCATATCAATAATGTAAACTGAATCAACAGTGCTATTTGCAAAGAAAATTGGAATTGACTGAACTGTTGGAACACCATGGTGTTTGTACTGCAAAACATTTCTTTAGTAGAACAACAGACTTCAGTTAAAGCCGGTAAAATAAAAGGAAGATTGTTACCAAAGTGGTCTATAAAAAGTCAGGCAATATGGACTTCATCATTTTGGCAGGTGAGTGGAAGGGAGAGAAGCTCAGGCATAAGCATGCTGAAAGGATGCTTATGCCTGAAAGCATATTTGAAGGAATGTTGACCTGAAAAAGCAACAACGGGAAAAACCTTGTCTATTTTTTTGATAAAACTATACAGGATGTTTTAAATCACCTTATATGTTCTGCAAACCTATCAAATGAAAATTCTTTTTTTTCTTTTATTTTTTTCTTTTTTTCCCTTGAGATCATTTTTTAAATGACTGTCTTCTGTTCCTCCAACCTTGTATCTTATATTTTTTTGTGTTGAATTTTTTTTCAGTGCTTTTGAATTTCATCCATGTGAGCTCTCAGAGATAATACCTAGTTGTTGAAATGCTGTTTTGGTGATTTTCTGAAGTGAATTACATCAGAATCTTTACTCTGAAAAATCTAAATATCCTAAATATTATTCCTTTAATAATTCTGGCCTGTATGAGGATAACCATTCTTTTTCAGATTTGGAATAAAATACAACATTCCACAAAATATTTGTATTTAAACCTGCATGTGGTTCACAGTTTGACTCCCTGGCAACCACAGATTTGTCTTCTACAAACTCCTCAATGCTTATTAGTTTACTTATTTATATTAAAGTCATCGCTGCTGGTCATATGCTATGACATAGGATTCTGATTAGATAATACTATCCGCTATTTTTCTTATTGCTGTGCTTAAATCGATGTTCACAGCTAAGCCTTATTATAACAGTTTACAGAAATGCTTCATAATGAAGTCTGAAAAAAAGTAGCCTTAAATACCTCTCCATACATTTTCTCTTATCATTTTTGTATTTGTGAAACTTTGATTTCCCCTTTTTTTTTCCTTGGCTTATTGTGATTCATTTTTGCAGCTTGCCTCTCACTCACTTTATTCCCATGCATTTCCATTTGCAAGGAGAACTGACCTATATGTCATGTTTGTCTTCATTGTTTTGGAAGATAGGATATTGCCAGTTTTTTAGTGGTTTATATTTTACAATTAGATAATAAAAGCAAAGTAGCTGTTTTATGGTTTGATCTAAACTGGGCACTAACTTTATAGTTATCAGAATGGTAGCTGGACAGGATTAGTTCTGTAACTGCCCATAACCCTATTTATTCTACTTCAAGGTAATAGTCTATTGCTCCCAATAGGATTATATAACCACATAGGAAAAGTTTGTGAGCTCTCTTTCAGCAAATATGTATGTTTTGACAATTACCAGGAATCCTGTGCTCCCCAGAGGGACTTTGCTGGTCTCTAGCAGACACAATTTCTTTGTTACTCTACCATTTTTCCCATGTTTGATGGTTTAAAACTGATGCTGTCAGATTGCTTTGGTCTCAGTGCTGGTCCAAAATGTGCAGATCAGCACAGCTTTTCTCATTCCTTCTTGTGCACTCCCGGCACATGCTGGAGTGCAGTAACGAGAAATATGAGATGTTCATATTGGGATACTAAGAGCTTGCTTTTGAGAAAAAATCTTGAAGCCTTATTGCTGAAAGATATTTATTGAATTTAAATTGGATAAGGTCATAAAGTCTGCAATCAAGTTTAACACATTTTGCACATATGTTAAAAAACAGTGTACACCCTAGATATAGAAATGCAATACTTACCTCAGTACTTTCAAATGTTCCCTGAAAATCGTGTGCTTAGAGTTCAAAAACAGAAATGTAAGTCAGATACTAATAGCAATGAAAATATAAAAGGGCTAATCATTAAAGAGTGATTGCCCTATTAAAATACATAATCTTCTTGTTACATGTTATCGTCGAGTCTAAAATTCACAACTAGGAATAGAAATGAATTCCCTAGTAAAATACTAATCTTCCATGAATAGTATGCTACCAATAGAATAGAAATCTGGAGGAAAGAAATCCAGTAGCAACTGGCATAAGAGCCATATGTAGGTCAGGAACTGGAAATGCTGATACTGTGTATTACATTTGGTCTGTTTCATTAATCATTGTGTTCTCACACACAAAATTCATCTAAATCCTTTTTCCAAAATAATGAATTGACTTAAAATAGAAGAATGTCTATGTGGGAGAAGACTTCTAAAGATACAATATTTCAACATATTTATTTATCAAAAATGTTATTTGTGACTTTTGGGGGTGCTAGTTGTTAAAAATATTCATTAATTAAAGAAGTCTCTTTTTCTGCGAACCATCTGCTGTTCTTTCTCAGTCTGCCACTGAAGTCATGATACAGAAACAGTGATATCACAGGTATTTATTTTCTAAGAGACGATACCCTCAAAATTAGATATTATGGAGTCACTGAGAAGTTCAGTCAGTAAGAAAGATGTTTATTCCTATAATTGAGGTGCTACCCCACATTTTCCTACTTACTTCTTTAAAAGCAAGCAGAACATTAAACTTCTCTGCATCCACAAATGTTTTACATTCTATGTACATAGAAGTCCCCTTAAAATTGTAACTTCTTAGTTGAAACTTTGAAAGGAAAAGTGTTATGTGCTGGAATCTGATCTGCAAAGAATTGGTATATCTGCATCACATTCCAGTGTAATTGTATGGGTTTACACTATCTGTTAAATTGATCTGCTATTAATGCGAACTGTCAAGCACTAGTGTCCCAAGGATACTTTATAAACAAGGGGATTAAGAGGTGGTGCCAAAACCTCATTTTGTTTATGTGTGTAAATTTGGGGTAGATCCATTGGCTTTAACCCTATTTTAGCAATTAAATGGTAACAGAAGTTGCTCTGATGCCTGTGCAAGCAATGTTGGACCTCACAAAGCAAACAACAATGATGAAAGTTGTTGAGTTTAGAAGTCCAGGTAATGTAGCCTGCAAGGAGGAACTGCCATTCAAGGGTAGCTTTTAATAGTCAGAATGTATTTGGTGAACAGGAGCAGCAGAAGCCAGTTTGAAAACCATGAGGAAAGGTGTCTGTTGAGGAGGTCTCATTGCTCCTTTCCATATACTGTGTAAGGATTAGGTCCCCTGAGATTTTTCAAGATAATATTTTGTTTATTTTAAAGAGGTTACTGTGAAGTCTGTTAAACACTCTTTGTTCATTTGAGCGTGAAAATGAATTTCAATGATGCATCTGAGACTTGTTTTCTTCAACTTCATGATCTTGGCGTATATCATATGAATATGTAGAGTTGTCTCCTCTTCTTGTTCTTGGGTGACTTCTATTGATGGTAAGAAATGGGCAGCAAAGTCAAGATCAGCTGCAAGGAAGAGTTAAAGGGTTGAAATATTTGTTATGCTTAGCTCCTTAAATTATAAAGCAGACACATTTATATCTTAGTGTTTCTTTTTTGCTTGTTTTGCTTTTAATTGTGGAGGTTTTTTTCACCTAAGTAAGTGCTTTCCTAACTGACTTAAGAAACATCTTCTTTCCTGAGCAGGCTAGCTGTTTTTTACTGCTGAGTAATTCTCATAAAAAGTTAATTAAGCCTTTAACCTGATGTCCCTGTTGCTTCTTGGCACAGGAGAAGTTTAGGCCACCTAGTTTCCTAGGAAACCAACAAGAAAGTTAGTCCCTGATACTGTTCCAAAGAATTTAAATTTCCTTGAGTTTGTACTGCAAAATATCTTGCTGTCGCAGCCATATTGTTTTCTGATGCTTATGCCTCTCACACAAGCAGGAAAATTCTCTTTGCCCCTTCCTCTTGGGAGATTGTAGTTAGTGCTCAGAGATAAGATAGGCCTTTACACTTCTAAACTTTATTTAGCAGTCAAAGAAATACTGCGTGATTTTCTTGGTTGTATGGATAACGCAACTTGCTATGCTTTTCTTTACAATATGGCTTTACCCATTGAAACAGATATCTGTTATTTTGCTGAGTGAGTCAATGACATAGTTGAGTCAGTAGACATTAGTAAGACTTCATATTCAAATCATTCAAGCAGTTCACTTTTAAAAACCTGTGTAAAGTAGTATTTTCTGAAGCTGAATTATCCTATTCTGCATGTGTGTGAACCTCTGAGAAGGTTACTCTGAAGTATCTCATGAATGTAGTATCCTGAATGCTAAAGGAGCTTAGCAGATTAATAGCAAAAGTAGATCACAATGTTTTTTCTGTGGACTTGCTGGATCAAAACCTCACCTGTAGCAAACAGCACCACTGAATTCTGTAGATACCTTCAGTTTACACTAGCTGAATTTAATGCTCTAGTGTCAAAATAACAGAAGGAAGTTTTTCTGAGTATCAGATCAATGGGATAATTTATACTTTTCATCTGATGAGGGTAAAATTAGTGCAATTAAAGTAGATTTTATTCTGGATTTCTTTTTAATGCCAGTCAACTATTTAGAGATCAGGGCTCACTACAAAAATAAAATGTGGATTCAAAGTTCTCATGTCTTTAACATGGTCAACTAGCTCATTTTTTTCACTAAGTCTGTCTTCAACTGCTCATACCATGTAACTTTAAACAGCTACTATTCATCAACTGAATCTTGTTGTACGGCTGAATGTCCCTTAAATAAGTTTATATTAACTATATATGCTCATAGTTACAGGGAAAAGCTGTACTACATGGAGAAGTAAAGTAATTGCCAGTAAAGTGCATTTCAAAACCATTGCATTTTAATGAGTTTCCAATTACAGCAACAAATCAGAAGAATTGTCATCAGTGAATACTGCTTATACGGACTTTGATCTCTTCCAGCAGATCACATTTCTTTTATTAAAGGATGTAAGAGAAGGCTTTACATTAGGCTCTGATGAAATAATTAGCCAAAGCTTTATTGACTCAAATGGGTCAGGATTTCATGTGTTAATGTCAGAAAGTAAAGAACTAGTCTTCTTGAAGGACTGATGCACTTACTTTATAGTTACAGGAGTGTACATTTCTTTTAGCAATTCTAAACAATTCATCATCAGAAAAGCACTCAGTTAAAAGTTTGTGTTGTGAGGAAGAACTATCACTATTTGCTATGTTTAATCTTATTTATAATGGTGTAACTCTTTGATTTAACTGATTAGAAGATGACATGTATAAAGACTTTTTACTTGTACAATGTCAGTTATAGACAGGTATACAACAAAGACCACCTCTGTCTTTCTATGTACACTAGAAAACAGGAGCTGCTCAATAACGTCTTCCACAACTAGTGACTTCAAGCAGTTCCACAATGAAATAGATTACTTCTGAGTGGAGAATTTGCCTCAATTTCTTAAGATTGCACTAGTACTTGAAAGAGATGTTTGGAAGGGAATCTTTATGTTGCAAGTTTCCATGAGAGGTGATTTATCTTGCATGTAACTATACTCACGATCTTAGGCAATTGGTACATGTTTTTATACATAAGTGAACAGGGCATAATGAACAGGACAAGTGCTGACATCTGAATTTATGGTCTGTGTTCTCAGACATTTTGTTTCCTCTGTGAAAGTGTCTCCCTGTTCCCTCTACCGCTGTAAACTGTGTGAGCTCCTAAAAATAACTTTAAAATAAGCAGGATTTTTGTATTTTTCATCCACTGCTATAAATATATCATTTTGGGAACTATATTCATGTGATTTACCACCACCATGTAATCTGGGTTCTTATGAAATCTCTGCTTACTTTTCCTTGTATGGTTTAAAATACTCTTAGCGTATTCTGTTTAATGGTAATATAATTTGTGGAAAAAAATAGACTTCAAAAGTACATGTATTCTTTAGCCAGTGGTCTACATTACAGTTTATTTTCCAATTGCATGTAAAATCTGCAGATGCTCTGATTTTTAATCTTGTATTATTCTTAGTGTTACTTCATATTTCTTCCCCTCCACCCTAAGCACTCAATTGGTGCTTTATATTCTAAAGCTTCATATTCCTATATTTATATTTTGTGTTTTATATGGAGATAAGTGGGGATTGGATGTTTTGTCTTGGTTCTGAACCCTGCAGCCCTAAAACATTACTCAAGGTTTGTCTGACTCTACTGCTGTCTAATCTCAAGTTGAAGCTCTAATGCGAAACAAGATTTAAAGGCTTCATCTTCTTCTTCTATCCCCCAAACACACAAACATCTTCACTGAAGTTATTAAAAACACCCCACAGTTCTTCAGCTGTTGTTAAAACATCATTGTCTGTTCATGCCAACAGTAAGAGAAGTGTAGAAAAAAGAATAATGGTGATACATTTTCTCACAAAAAGTGCAGTATTTCAGACACTTGTAATTTTATTATTAACTTAAATAAACCAGATATGAGGGGGGGTTGTCTTTCATTCAGTTTATTTTTCTCTTCCAATTGCATTAACAGCTTCCAAGTTCTGGGGTGCCAGGGTAATAGAATGTGAATTTTGACAAGAAATGAAACAATAATAAACATAGTTTGGACTCAGCACAAGTGACGTTGTTTAATGTCAACAGTAAGTAAAACTGCCTTCAAAGTGACTGAAACTTTGTAGGTATGTTCTCCTTAAATTAGTTTCTGCTTCTCAAAGACCATTAATTTAAATCACATATAACTAGTGACTCCTCCTTCTAGTTAACATCACCATTTCCAGAGCGACCTAATGATGCATGTTGTGAATGAATTCACATTTCAGGGATATTTTCTATGAATTTCATTTCATTGTGCCTGGCCTACCCCTTTTACAACAAAGGAATCTCAAAAGTTTTAATGCTACTTGATCTAAAAAAAAGAGACTCCTAGTTTAATTTTAACCTCTGTGGGCAGTCTTGGTTTTGAGCATTTCAGCCTGCAAGAGCTACTTACTGAGTACATTTCAGCTTCCATATATGCTGAAGCCAGTGAAATAAGATAGGCTTAGCATTTGAAAAGTCAATTAAATATAGTAAGCGCAGGATGTACAAATACAATAACTATTACCTTCTGATTTCTGTATTCCCATGTTTGTATAAAGACTGTGGGAGATGGGAGAAGGAGGGGAAGTCTGAGATCAGAAACAGTAACTGTAAAGAAGAAAAGAAATAGCGCAGAGGTCATCTGCTCTTAGTGAGGTGCAGAAAGTTAAGATGTTGTACTCTCTTAGGCAATGCATTTCCAGAGGTGAGGGGTTGCAAAACTCTCAGATCTGCTTTGAGTCATCCTCTGTTGTCGGGAGGCTTGTACGGAAACACAACCCTAGTGTTCTGCATTTATTTAGTTAAGCCACCCTTACTGTCAGAGATGAACTTGAGATGAAATCCTGGCCTGAGCAAAGACAGTGAAATAATTCCTGGCAACTGTGTGGAACAGGGTCACACAGTATTTGCAGCACACTCCCTCTGTTACTTTTTTCCTTTTATCTTCAGTACTACTAAAATGTAAATATTTCTCTCTCTTTAATGAGTGTAACTTCCTGGTACAAGTTGTATAATAGTATTTGTGCAAAAACAATCTATAAAAAAATGTAATACACAGGTTCAAAGACAAAGATCTCAAAGAGTATCTATTACTAGACATGGAAATATATTGTTATCTTAACGAGGCTTTACTCAAAATGACAAGAAAAAACTTTATGCAGTGGTCCGTCTAACCTACTGAGCTTCACTGCACAAAAGCAGCTTAAATTTGCTAGGGATTTCGATCAGAAATCTCCTGAAGGCTAAACCCTTCATGTATTATTGGTATAAAAGAAGGGGAAGAGGACATGTTAATGATCATTTGAAGGCATATTGAATATTGACACGAGATACCACATTTGGTTAAATCCCACCTCCTTTTGAGATTGGAAATAGCAATTATCTGTTTCAATAGGTGGTATATCTAACTGTCCTGTCTCTCAGGCAGAGCAACCTGCTCTCTGCAGCTGCCACACTAATAATTGGAGCCTGCTCAGACCAAAAAGACTTTTCCCTCGGGTAAGAATGCATTTGATTTGAGTGTAACACTACCTCTTAGAGGGGAAACCTATAGCTGAGGTTACTCAGAAGGCAATAAATCTGTGAATCATTTGAACTGTTCCCATCTTCGTGATATCTGGTCAAGGTTTTCCTATGCTATGCCTACCTACAGAAAAAAATTGAGTTTATTGTTGGTTGGCTTTTTCCTTGTTATGGCCATGTTTCGCTTTAAACATGCTGCCAAAGTTCAGGTTAGAGTTCTTGTCTGCTCCAATGGTTTCATTCCCTGTCTGCCCTTCTACTCTGCTCTCATGAGACCCCACCTGGAATACTGCATTCAGCTCTGGAGTCCCCAACATAAGAAGGACATGGAGCTGCTGGAGCGGGTCCAGAGGAGGGCCACAAAGATGATCCGAGGGCTGGAGCACCTCTGCTATGAAGACAGGCTGAGAGAGTTGGGGCCGTTCAGCCTACAGAAGAGAAGGCTCCAGGGTGATCTTATAGCAGCCTTCCAGTACTTAAAGGGGGTCGACAGGAAAGCTGGAGAGGGACTTTTTACAAGGGCATGTAGTGATAAGACAAGGGGAAATCGCTTTAAATTGAAAGAGGGTAGATTTCGATTAGATATAAGGAAGAAATTTTTTACATTGAGGGTGGTGAGGCAGTGGAACAGGTTGCCCAGAGAAGTTGTAGATGCCCCATCCCTGGAATGTTCAAGGCCAGGCTGGATGAGGCTTTGGGCAAGCTGGTGTAGTGGAGGGTTTCCCTGCCCATGGCAGGGAGGGTGGAACTAGATGATCTTTGAGGTCCCTTCCAACCCTAACCATTCTATGATTCTATGATTCTATGATTATGCATCTGCTTCTCCTATGCTCTCATGTAACATCTGTAGTCCAACACATATATTCTAGTGAAATTAGGCTATGATTCCTGTAACAGTCAAAACATTAGGAAAGAATTAAAGTTTTCGGTTCCCAAGGGAGATGGGAGAATAATGTTAGGCCATTCACTGCCTGTCACTATCTGATATGCTAAGGAGGGAAAACTTGAATTTCAGTCTTTTCCTAATAAGGTAGGCTATATCATAAAACAGTAGCTTCTTTCTTTCTGTGAAAAATGAACTTAATATATTGCCTTAATCTTAGGCAGATGAAGGGCTATTGTATACAACTCTCACAAATTCAGCAGAATGAGGACAAAATGTGATATTTCCCATCCAGTTAACTGAACAGCTGGAGTTCAGTTAACTGGATGGGGAACTGGAGGAGACAGTTTAAAATCAATAGATTGCAACTGCTTCACTCCTGTATCATCTTCTGCCTTGTTTTACTTTGTCTTCCTGTTTTGGTTAGCTAACCTGCGGGAATGCGATCTTTGTTTCCCTCTTTTTCTTTGAAACTAAAAAAGGAAACCCTGCAATAATCTGCCATCACCCCATGAAGTTACCCCTTTTTCTCTTTAATTAAGATAATACTGAGCAGTGACAATACATGACTGCTGAACTGCCAAAAGGCAATGCTGGAGACCAAAGTGGGCATAAAGCAGAAATTTTCAATGGAGAAAAATACCGGATAGGGCTGGAAGAGACATTGAAGTTCTCTATTCCACTCACCTGACCTGTAGCAAGATCATCTATATCTAAGGTATTTTCATCCCCAGTAAAGAAGAATCTACAATTTCATTAGGCTACACTGTCCTTAGTGCAAATGGATTTAGTGGATTTAAGTAATCAATAGCCACATCCCTGTTTCCCTATTAACCCTATTAGCCCTACTAATATGGGCATTGACCAGCTGAAACTTTATTTGTAATAAATGGGCCCAGTAAGATATTCAAAACATGTCAAATGACCCATCGTTAGCCAAAGCAGCCTGATCATTCTTGGGAAGATCATACCCTGCATTTCCACTATTCCTGCTCTACTGGCTAAGGATGCAATTTAATTTACTCTGCCACATCTTCTTGCAAACACTTGCCTCTCTACTGTTCTCCATGTTGAAATACAACATCCCTGCCTCAGGTCTCGTTCACTACTGCTGCTAGGCTGGAGCTGGCATTATGTTGATTCACCATTTACATTGTGACTCCTAGCCAATGAAGTTTCAGCTCTACAAGCCTTGATGTGTGGCAGTAAATTTATGTGGTTTTGCCTGTTTGCAGTCCCACAGTGTTTTATGCAAAGTCTTTTCTCTCAAAAGGAACCTCAACCTTTTTCCTTTCCTTTCACTCATGGCATGAAGCTTACCCTTGCATGAAAATGAATGCTTCTTTGGCATAAAGATGACTCTATTGCCCTTGGGAATTAAGCTTAGGAAAGACGATTATGAAAAAGAGTTGCTCATTTTACTCCCAAAGAATGACCTGAAGTATCTAGGAATCCTGGCAGAAGGCTGTTCTATTGTAAACTTGGATTTTCAACAATCCAAAATTTTCCAAAGATCACTGTTGTCTTAACTTTTTACTGCTGAAATCAGCAGTAAAGCTCACACTAACCACAGTAGGGACAGAGTGAAGCAAACCCTGACCACTCCTGGAAATCTCATTTGCAACTGTTATCACTGCAACAATAATGACTAGAAACCAACCACAAAACAATGGCTTAGGAAGAAGGACACTTTTGGGACTGGAGGCCAGAACTGAGAGAATTTTTCTCTTCTGCCACAAAACAAGAACAAAACCAAAACCAAACCAAAACGAAAAAAAACAAACAAAAAAAACCCAAAACCAAACAAACAAAAGATAATGTTCTTAAGCATCTCTGGCAGTAAAGTCTTTCCTGTAAGCAAAATACACAAGTGCATATTCAGGCAGAAGGGTCTCTGAGTTCAGCTGAGATGTGATTCATTACAAACTAATTATGAACTTCAGGATTCCTGATCAGCCTGCTTAGGTACTACAGACAGCTACACTGTTAGGAAGTTTGAATGCAAGCAGAAAGGCAAATATTCTCTCTGATGCAGTTAATTTTGCATGCCTGCAAGTTTACACATAGGCATTTACTTTGACTAGCTTTATAATTAAATCCTGGACATATCAATATTCTCCAAAAGAGTTAATATTGTGGTATGCAACCTATTGCATCCAATATCTTTGTATTTCCTTGCATTATAATCTCTCTAATTTGGATTCTTTTGGAAGGGTCTATGCTATGGTATGTGCAACCTGTTTGTTTTCTGCTGAGACTTGTTAAGGGCAGCACTTGGCCTATTTGTCTGGCAATATTTTTGCCCCTAGTCTGGTATCTCTGACAAAAAATCTGCTTGTGTATATGGCAAAAGTAGTAAATAGTCTCCCTTGCTTTCCCTATTCCTCTGTTTGAATGATATCCACCTGATACATAGGATTTATGGTAGAAAGTGAAGAAAATTCTCTGATAAAGGATTGTCAAATATTGGCTGGGCAGGACTGTTGCTATAGAGAAGAATAAAATCCCTGGGCATTAATAAATCCTACATGTTGAACTATTCATATTTTCTTTGTAACCTCCACTAACGTTTTTCTGTTACCCAAGGTTCCATTGCTAGTCTTTTTACTTCTTTCCCTTTAAAATTTTTCACTTAGCTGTTCATTAAGCATGCTTTTTTCTTAGGGGGAATTAATTCCTTCTATGATTCCATTACAAATTCAAATTAGTTATTTTATGCTAGTTTGCCTTATTTTATGCTAAATTGCATATCTTAATTGTGATTGTGCAGTCAGTCGTTTAAATTGAATCGGGTGCTTTGCTCACTGCCAGGATTACGAGGCTTCACCCGCTCTGAGATTTGTGGCAAGAAGCCTGGATCAGCTATCTATGCAGTTGAGTAGGCTCAGGTTCAGGTCTTGGCAGGGTATATACTCACACCAGAATACACTGTTTGCCCATATATGTTGACTTTTAGCCTAGTTCTGTCCCAAACAGAGGAACTCAGGCCCCTGTCAACTCAGAAACTCAAGAAATAGGAAACGGAAAACAAACAGATTGTCAATTAAATGTAATTTCAAGAATGAACTCAAAACAGCAATGTATCCACTTCTTCACAAATAGTAGAAGAAATCTAGTAAAGAGGATGTATGGCTTCCAGTGAAAGCATTGATCAGAGAAAACTTAGTGGGGGAAGCCAATCAACTGGACAGTATATTATGAAAGTGGGAAAGAGCTGTGACAGTGGCAGTTTAGTACTATATGCTAAGGAGGGCTTAAAGTAAAATCAAATTAATGCCCTAGCTGCTTCGATGGAGTCTGTATGGGTTCATCTGTGTGGAACACCAAGTCTGTACGGATTGAAATCTGGGGCCTCAATAGGGACAACATCATGCTGGGTCTATATCATTGATGGTCCAATCAGGACAGCAGCACTGACTGTAATGTGCAGAGACAGATCAGGTCAAAGAGGCAGCAAGGGCAGAAAACACAACTTTATTGGATTACTGCAATTACTCCCATCCTAGCTGGGAAAATGTCACCAGGGAGCATGAAGCAGAGATTAAATGTTTAGGTGCTGTCTGTGACTGCTGATTGAGTGCACAGGAGGGAGTAGCATCTTTAACTTCATGCCAAGATATGTCCAGCATCAGATTTGAAAATCTGGTTTTGGAAGTGCTGCTCTGTAACAGTGGGCATGAAGTTCATAGATCACTGTTCCAATGGGGCTTTCTACAGATCCACCACAGCCATGCTCAGCTTAAAAGACAACTGAGTCAAGATGAGGGAGTTTGTTTAAAAGCAATCAAAAGGGACAGGTAAAAGATTAAATCTTACTGAAGGATATGGAAGCACATGGCACTGTTCAAGGGAGGAGCAGAGAAGTGCTTGAAAGGGAGATCTAGGGCTGCTTATGCACAGCTAAGGACCTTTCACAAGTAGCTTAGAGGACAAGTGATGGAGTCAGTCAAGGCATATGTAGCACTGAGAGGGTGGAGGGAGGTCGATTGTACATTATCCCTCCCAGTCAAGAACTTCTGACAGTCAAATGAACCTAGCAGAAACCAGGTTCAAAACCAACAAAATGATGTGGCTCTTCAGACAACAGAGAGCCACTCTGTCGACTTCTCCAACAAAAGGTTTTGTGGGTAAAAAAATTTCAACACAGTTCAAGGGGACATTGGTTTTGGAAAAAAGTTTTTGTGGGTAATCAAACATACAAATCATAGTAGGGTCAGGAAACCTCCTTAACTGAAAGTGACTGGAGACAGGAAAACTGTTAAGGAGAAATATCATATAAGCTTGCTCTGTTCTTAGTCTTCCCTAGGCATCTGTTTATGGTTACTGTTTTTTTTTTTTTTCCCAGATACAACATTTATTGTGCCAAGGAAAACATTACTTAGTTCAGGGAGGCTAAAGGGAGGATGAGCAATTCACAGGGAGAGTTTATCCTGCCCTGTTTTCATAGAGGATGGTTGTTATTAGCGACAGAATACTGAGCTAGATGAAGAAGAGTTCACAGGGTCTGCACTGCCCCAAACCAGCACAGCAATCTACTTTCCCAGTCCATAGGGAAACTGGTTGCAAACAAGTTTAAACCTGCAAGTACGAGAAAGCAACTAAACTGAGTCACCTGCTTCTGTGGCTGTGGGCTGAGACCTGGCCACAGCTGTCAGAGGTATTTCTGGGTGCCTGGCAGCCCTGGTCAGCCCTTCGCTCATCAAGCCCGGATTCTTGAGGACTGAATGATACAAAAATCAGAGAAAAGGGCAAGAATAGAATAGAGAAATGGGCAAGGCAATAGAAGTGATGAAATCTGCACATTTTTAGGGGGGGAAAAAGTGTAATTTTGATTAGTCCACAGTTGTCATGGGAGAGAAAAGAAGGAGAAAGTTGCCAACCAGCTGTATGTAAGTCACTGGGTAGACTTTCAGAAAGCAGAATTTCTGCAGTTTCAGCAAAGCGTGAATCACACTGCGAATCTCTGAATCAGGGCAGTAACATCAAAGACGTTGATAGTCCCTCAAGAATATTTATTCAACTGGAGTAGGAAATATCAAGACTGCTTCGTGCTGTGTTTCAAACCAATTCATATAAGTATTGCTGTTTAAAACAAAAGTTATATATAGATTTCACTAAATTTGCCTTGAATTGACAGATATATCAGCATATATTTTCTTACAGACCTGCCTGCCTTTGAATAGAAGTGAACTTGATAACACAGACTGTCCCAGTCTTGCTCCTTGCCTGTAGTATTTTCAACTAACCGTATAAATATAGTCAGCACTAATTTGCATGCAATCTGAGAATCTTAGCATGTTTTTAAAAAGGATGAAATCAATAATGTTCTGTAGAAATTAAATTTTTGGTTAGAGATTCAGGGCATCAGTGTCCATGCTACAGTGTTTTATATTTGTCTTTAGAATTCTAAAACAGATTATAATTTTCTACTACGCTTAATAAGATGGTCCAAAAGTCCATAGAAAAGCTCTTTCTTCTTTTAAATTGAAACCTGTTGTGCTTTTCTGCAAGAGATTATTTTGCTCAGTTTTCAAATAGCAGACCACACACTAATTTGCTCTCTCAAAAACCCATCTCACATTGCATGGCCCAATGAAACAAATACTGAAAATGAGTATCTACTGCATGTATATGTTACTTAGTTATTTTGTAAGAAAGCAGCGTGCCTAAAAGCTTGACCTTTTGAGTTATTTCAAAGACTCAATGGACAAGTTGTATCTGATATTTATGTACTTCTAAGAGCTTGCTTCTTTAGTAAGTGAATCATCATTAAAAGTTACAGAAGCATTCAGCAATGAGATTAGGCATGTTCTCTTCGTAATTATGCCATGAATATAATTATCAAACTCAGTGAATGCATACATTTACATTCCCCTTTATGAGAAGGCAAACATCGGTGTCTGGCCATACTTCATAATGTTATCTGCAGGGTTCTTTTTGTTGTTGTTGTTCAATGCTGCTTTAAGTAAAAAGATCAATTATTACAGATAATGCGTGGCAATAATTGAACCTTTCAAGAAAAATACTTCTTAATTACTGTATGCCTGAACTGGAGAGAAGACAAAGAAAACAAAGCTCTAAATCTGTTTTATGGTGCTTTCATCAGATTAAGGGAGATCATTATAAAGACTATGTCTAAAAGCTCCTCTGTAATCTTTATAGTCCTAGCTTTCTTGGAGGCACTGGTAAAACTATAAACTCAGTCACATTCTTGCCAAAATTGTGTGACAGCAAATATGAGATTTAATTGGTAGCAGCCAAATTTACTCTGATTGTGCTTATCTATATTTTTAAAGTGCACTGAGTACACAGAAGATGCTATATTTTCCCTCTTTTCCAAAGAAAAAACACATTTAATTTTTAATATACTTTCAAATAGCACATTAGGACTAATCGAAATCCCATGGAAGGGATTTTACTAACTTCAGATAACTTGGACTAAGTTTGTGGTTTGACATCAGTAACGTAAATGTTGAAAAAATTTCCGGCCATGAATAATAATATGATGCAAGAAAATGGATGTAGAGTGAAAAGACAAATTTGTAAGGCCCAGATTCTCTCCCAGTTACTCACACTAATTAGAACCTTATTGTTG
This sequence comes from Tauraco erythrolophus, assembly GCF_009769465.1. Classification (NCBI taxonomy): domain Eukaryota; kingdom Metazoa; phylum Chordata; class Aves; order Musophagiformes; family Musophagidae; genus Tauraco; species Tauraco erythrolophus. The sequence goes on from NC_141468.1 coordinate 52,273,845, forward strand.
AATAGACACATTCATTTCTTTGAGACTGCTCAAGCTGTTTACAGTACTCCTCAGCAATAAAGGCAGCAGAATCTCCAAATAAAATTAGCTTGGAGAAAATAATCTGTATTTCTGCTTTTATCAAATTAAGTTTCCATAAACATTTATATGAACAGCACTTTGTTTTCAGGGATGTCAGCAGGAAGAAAGAGTCTGAGGAATAATCATTTCGCTGGCTGTCCTGTGACATTTACTAATCTACTAGACTTTTTCCCCAAATTTCATCAGATTTCATTCAACAGAAAAATTGAAATACGTTCTTGTTGGTGAGGTAAATGCTGTCCTTTAGAGATATGCATTTGTAGTGAACTGAATTTCAAAACTAAGTATTTTTTTTTAAATTCTTAAATTCAACATTTTATTCCAAAATCATCTAAGTGCGAAATTTACTATTTACAAAAAAAAAAAAAAAAAGAAATATTTTTAGGCTGAAGCAAGTTGTGAAACTCAATCCATGTCCATCTCACTAGAATAACAACAAAAAAGAAAAATGTAGCCGAGGATTTTACTGCTACTTATTTCACACAGCTGGCTTGACCAGAGGACTAGACAGGATTTAAGAGACTTAGTGCTGCTTTCAAAATTTGGCTCACAAACACCTCTTTCCTCACTACCACTGAGGCTTGCTTATAAATGTGTGTTTCTGCAAGGACACGTACAGAGTCCAGAGGGATATTCAGGGATCCATAAGCTAGCTCTTGGAGAGCTTGTACATAGGCTTGGGTCAATGCTGTGCTGTGAAGAGACATCACAGGATGGTGAGCTCTGTCAAGGCACCCCCATTGCCATCAGCAGGATTTGGTAGCTCAAGCACACCATCATGTACAGGCACAGCCACACTGCTCCCAGCTGGACACCGGTGATTGCCAGCCTGAGGACCTCGCCATCGCGCTGAATGGAGTAGAGTGGATTAGGTGACATTTTCTTGAGTGGTGAGGAAGGTCCTGTGCCAGAACATATAGGAAGACTTCGTTAGGTCACTAGAGAAAAATCAATATGTAAGTGAGCAGGGAACAGCTCTCTATCCCATGTTGTTAAGTGCAAGTGCCAATGGACTTTATGAAAAATAGCTGATTTGAAGCAGGACGTCCCAGCCTCTCACTAGCCCATTTACCCTTAGATCTACCCTTTCCAAAAGTCTTCCGTAAGTTTTCCATTCTTATTCCAACCCGTATTCCATCTACTCGATCTCTTTTGAGCAGTTCCCACAAATAAATGCTGATGGTTGCATTAAAAAGAGTCTCTTAAATGTTCATGGAACTATGTGTTGCTGGAGGGCGTGCTACAGAAACCTGCATCACTGTGGAAAATCCATGTGTGCTTACTCTGCTTCCTTAGAGAGATGGGCAATCTCGTCTGGGGGCATTTGCATTGATTTCTTGCAGATGCAACAGTTCTGTTCACAGGGTACACGCTGTGGTATCTTCCACACCAAAGGCATTCTGCTTCTTGCAACCTCAGTGTGGTCCTCCTCCTCAGATTTTCTCCTAAGGTCTTCAGTGCATTGGTTTTTTGGTAATAGAGACTATCATAGAATTGTCTTCCTTTATTTCCAGAGCTTCCACTCTTCTCTGGTTCTGCTGTGTGGATTCCCAATCACCATTGTTTCTTCAAAGTTGAAATCAGAGTCTCCGAAGAATCTTTCCCAAGACTTAGATCTCAAGTTACAAACCAAGATCTGAAATTGCAGAAGGCATTTCTCTAATAGGTTACAGAGATTTCAGAAATGCATTTTAGATTTCTTTTCACATATGGCTAATATCATTCAAAACACCATTTTTTAAGGGAGCATTACATTTTCATTAATTTATTGTCACAAGCACAAAATTTTCCTGGCAAAGCAGATCTTTTGCAGGAAAGAAACAAAAAATGCCAGGTTTTTGTTCCTTGACTTTTTCTCAGCACCTTCATTTCTTCTCAGTTTTTACTACTCCTGCTTCTACTCCTGCTTGTATTTACTGATCTTTCTTAACAGCACCTAGCTGATACTATGCGATGTTCTTAGGTAAGGTTTAAGAGATGTTTAAACTACAGTCAATACTCAACATGACTCTTCACTGTTTCTAAAAGGAATTGAAAGGAGAAGTAATAATATCTCTTGTTCCTCTTATCAGCGCCAGCACCAATGAACTTTCCCAACAGCTGCTGGTTTGAGGTAAACTCTTCTCATCTTGCATAAGGCCTATGAGGCTGGTCAACTTTTTTTCTGAATTTTCTTATGTAAGTTTCCTAAAGACCTGGTTCTTTCCTAGACTTGGCAGTGCTGAGCAGCTCAGGAGCTAAGGAGTTGTGATTTACAGACCACGTGTACCTCCACCTGAAGGACACAGTTCAGTAGCTATTTTCAGAGCATATCTGGTGGAACAGACCCCGCACCAATACACTCTTCTTCTTGGATTATGCTGAGAAAACAAGAAATTAAAAAAAAAAAAAGAAAACAACAAAAACTACTCTAACTTTCCTCATATTGACCAAATTAGGATTCCTTTTCTGAGTCACATAACTTTTGTCTCTTTTTATAGAACAGTGACAATTATATGGCTTGTTCTTTGTCTCGTCTTGGCTAGACTATGGTGATTTGCAATGAAAGTGATGTTTATGTGTTCATTTTCATTCTGAGAACAGACTGCTGCTATGTCTCAGATAAATGTTTAAACTACTTTTGTTTTTTTATTTGTGCTATTGTTTCTTTTGTTGCCTGTGTTGTCTTTTGTCACACCAACTCACCACTTCAGTTGTTTACTATTCTTCAGTCCTTTTTCCTCTGACAACATATGATTTCCTCTCTGATGGCCGATTTTACCACAATGTTTCTCTTTAACAAATACATGTAAAAAGCATATTTTCCATAGTCTTTTTAAAACTTCTTTCATAATTTAGAAAGCTAAAAGTTTTGGTTTTATTTTAATTTTATAATTGATATATCTCCTTTTTTTTAGTAATGTAAATAAATCCAACAAAAAGGTAGTAATAAGGTCATCTGTTGATTCAAGTGTTAAAAGTGCCTGCAATCAAAATGTTAAAACATCACATCTTTTGGTTTAAGGCACCTAACTCTTATGATACAGATCTGAAAAGTCAGACCACTTAGTAGGAAAAAAGTACCTAAATGTTTGCTGAAACATACTATATATATTATATATTCATGTATGTGTCCTCTGTATATATGTATGTGTATGTATATGCTGAAACATCCTGTCTGTGTATGTGCATATGCATATGTGTATCTGTATATTCTTATGCTGGGTGAGCATATTTTGGCAAATTTTGAAACTGTTTGAAAAACATAGACTGCAGTTCATGTACATAAATCCACGATCTGAGATGTGTGTTTTATCCGATTTTAGCAAAAAGCCAGATTCTGAGCTGCACATTGTTTTTCTTAGAAGGAATTCATTTTCTAGTAGTTTTCTTGTCTTCAAAACACAGGCTCCTATTCATGTTACACACATATGAATTTAGTTCAACCATGGAAAAAAGGGTTGAAATAAAGGCATTTATTTTCTGCTTAATTTGAAATAAGATCGTTTGCAGCCACAAATTTCTAGGGCATATACTCATGCCCACATACTCTCAAGTTTTTAATTTTTTAAAAAATAATATTATAAATGCATGCAAATAATGTATAACCATAAATATATAGGAAAGAAATATGTCTTTCTATTACAAGTAGTTGGACTTTCCCCAGAAGAAATAGTTTGGAAATATTACTCGACTGCTTTTGAAATGTATTTATTAAATTACATATGTCAACACATTCCGAGGAATATATGCAAGTTACCAAATGCTTGTTTTGTTACCAGAAAACCTCATTACCAGAGGAATAAAATAGCTCATAAGCGAATCTCATTATTTGTCTGTCTCCTTCTGTCATGCCAATAACATTTAGATTTGAAAATAACATATTCTGATGTGAGGCACGCAGCAGGTGTGTGTGTGTGATGGGACTGCTTCTGTTGGATGTTGATTACTCTCTGTGTAATGTAAAAAGCTTCCTATTCCCACAGCTTTATGCAATATATCAATGGTAATGGATTCATAATCATTATCAAGCTTGATAGAGGCTTGACTACCGTGACAGATGTCTTCTCAATTTTCCTGTTGCATATGTTCTTTTCCCTCTGGAACAATGCTTACATAAAATTCCAGTATTAATGTATCTCTTTTATGTTGTCTTGTATCAGTCGTTGACTGCAGTGATCAATCTTTTAATTCAGATGAATAGGTAATTACAACCAAATGCCAAACACATCAGAAGAAATTCAGCAACTGTCAAGCAAACCATAGTGACCAGAATTATTGGTCTGTGCTAAACATAGCACAGGGATGTTATTGCACATTTATACACCTGAATTAGTGTTTCCATTGGCAACAATAATACTTATCTGATATTTTGTCTTAGCAAAAGGCAATAAGTAAATTTATTTTTTTTCATACTTATCATCGGATTAGCACAAACGAGTGTGCAGTAGTGCTGACCGAGTGCTGTCCTGCTTTACCAGGGTAAATTTCTTCGAATATATAAAGCGGCAAAAGAGCTCAATGGTGCTTTAAGTCTGACAAGAAAAAAGAAAAGAAAGTAATCTTCATGTTTTCTTTTGACAACAATGTTTTTCTTCCCTGAAACATTTATTTCTGTGTTGATCATTTTATACTGATTTTCCAGAAGACTACTGTGATCAAAAAACAGAGGTATTCTACTTGAAGGAGGTTCTTTTTATTCCTGAGGTTGATATTTTTCACCTTTCTTCACTTTGGGTTCTGTCCTTTATGGTGCAGCTGCATAGCTCCTAGAGAGCTTCTCAGGACTTCAAAGCACCTGGCTCAGCTCACAGCATCAATGCCTCCGGACACCAACATATGTGTGCTCGTCATATGTCCATATATACTTTTCCCATAAATTATTCACCACTTGTTTAACTGTAGTCTAAGTCTCTTTTTTACTATAACAAACAGCTCTCCTCTGCTGAGAACCTACTGTGACCTGTGTGGAGTTTGAACTTTTTTGCTATTTTTACTCGCTTGGAGGATGCTAGAGGAAGCCTCTCCTCCTTGGGATAAAAAGGGGCTTTTTGTTGATATTAATGTATTTTAGACTAACAGAAAGTAATGGGAGACAGAGGCTGGTGGGTTCAGCTTTCATAATAAAGGCTATTGTGTTTTTTCAAGCAGTTATAAATTATTTGCAAAGAGCTATCTTTTCTGTGTGAACTCATGTGTTTCTGTTATTTTCATCAATAACAAAATCACAGGAAAGTAGGATCCCAAGAGGTTATCGTTGCTGCGTTCCTCTGCTACAAGATAGGATCAGCTATACATATTCTCACAAATCGTGATCTAACTAGTTAAAAACTTCTGCTGCTGGCATATCCACAGCCTCCTTGGTCATGTCTTACAGTATTTCATAATCTTTTTAAAGTTAAATTATAGCATTTCTTACTGTAATTTAAACTCATTGTTTCCTATTTTTCACAAATCCTGAACATGGATAAATGATTATTCTCTTCTTGGCAAAAATATTTACATGCTTAGTCTGGTCTTTTCCCCTATTCCCCAACTAGCTCCTGCCTTCTCTCCTTTAGGCTACAAAGAACCAATTATTTCAATCTTCCTCCAAAGATCATGTTTATTCTATTATCTAGGAAGTAATAAAAACATTGAATTAAATTAAATTTGGTTTTTAAAGTTGTCTCTAGATTACTTTTTTCCTTTTACACCCTTGAATATTTCCTTAAATAACTGATCCCTGGTTAGACACACGCAGGTATGTTTGCACCTTCCTTACATTAATTTCTTCAAGATTGAGTTCCTGGCTTGCTCGGGAGCATGAATTCAAAACAACTGCTTTCAAATATTTGTTTGACTGATTGTTCCAGGATTTTCCCTGAGAACCGAAATTGAGCTGATTAGTCTTTAATTTTTTAACTCCTTTTTAAAGTTATACAGTGTATTTTTCCTTACCTAATCTTACGACACCTCATGATTTGTCATCACTTTTCAAAGATAGTAGCTTTGCTATTTCTTCAGACAGTGCTTCAAACATCCTAAACCAAAACCGATCTAGCCCAACTAATTTGAAAACTCCTAAATTATATTTGGACTCCTTAACCTGCTTTTTCCTTATTCTTCTCTTCATTACCCTATATCTATCTATTTTAGGCACCAGTTCACTGAATTTTTAAACGGAAAATTTAGACCATACAGTAAAAAGTCTCTGTTCCTTGTTTCTAGATCATATATACAAACAAAGACACATGCCAAGAGAATTCCAAACCAGGCAGGGAGTTGTCTAGTGAATATAAATAGCTCTAGGGCTAGGCAGTCTTGGTAAAGAGGCAGATGTGCTTCACAGGCTGGGAATTACTTGGGTTCAAAGCATCTGAACTCCAGTTCAGGCAAGATTTAAGCAGACTTAATCCCTATATTTGCTTTCTTCAAAAAGTTAATTTTTCATTAATGAATAAAAGAAGGAAATTGAAAACAGTTTTACCAGTGATCTGCACACAGGTGTCTCCTTTATGAAATTGTAGTCATTCCAGGGACTGACTAGATAAAACTAAAGTGAAAAATTATGACAACTCTGCACATGGAATGAATACAGTATTTTTACTGCTGGTGAGTGTTTTAATAGTGCTGATTCAAATATGCTGATATTTCCAGATAACTTCAAAACCAGAGAGGCTATAAACACTCAGGAGGACGGGCTTTGAAGTGAACATGGCCCTGAGGATTTTCAGGTAAGTAGGTGAGTTTTGCTATCAACAAATGTTAAGTCTTACAGGCAACAAGGAGAAATAAACAATGTACAAAAAGAGAAGACGGAAAAATTATAATGAAGCAGTATCTATTTTGTGAAATCAAATTTGTTTTCCATTTTTCAGCTTTTCTAAGGTTGTTTTTTCGGAGCTGTGACTAGAGAGAGCTCAGCATTTATTTATTATTCCATTGATTCGAGGGAGATCAGACTGGTAAAGCGCTGAGGGAAAAACAAATTTCCTCCTGGACCTAGGCTTGGCTTCAAACAGGGAAAAGAAGATTTGGACTCAGGTTTCAGCTATTGCTCGGATAAGCTGTTGCAGAATAGAAGTAGAAGGGGCATGGGCCAAAATGCAGCACCTAGGTATGGTGCTAGGTCTACCAGAGGAGCATCTAGACCTGGCAGCTGAACCTTCTGCTGAGTACTTGTTGAGCAACTTGGCTTGTGAAGCCACCTGAACCGTGAAACAGGTCTGCTGCCACTTTAACCTCCTCACTCCTGTTCTTTAGTTACCTTCAGCGACATTTGAGAATGAAACTGGAAAATACCCATGTAGGAACTTCTCTTTTAAGATCTAACCTATGAAAACACTTGATTTACCAAGTATAATAAAAATATTATGTCTATAAACTTGAGTCAAGATCAAAGCCTCTTTGTGCTTGCTACTCTTCAAAGTACAATGGGTCAAATTCAACCTAGAAGCAACTCTAAAAGCTGACCCGACATAGTACTCTTTTTCCTATCGAGCTGGGATTTGTAAAATACAGTCATGCCAACACTAGCAAGTCAGGAAGCAGTAAACCAAGTGCCTCTCAGGTTCAACCTACTGAGCATGCATGACAGACCTGATAGGCAGTCACTTTCCAGATCAGACTCCTGGGCTACCAGAGACGGATCTGTCACTTGAGGAAAAGGCAAATTATTTTCATAGTTAATTCAAGTTGTTTAAAGCCTTCCTCCCCTTGGCTTTTTATAGGAGGAGGGTTGGTGACACCCTCTCCAGCAGTGACAAACCAACCTCTCAAGCACAAATGATGATGCTCTCCACCCCTGGGAATGGATGAATTCCAGAAAGGAGGTTTGAGTTTGAACCACTCATCTGGGTCTATGCATATGTAGACACATGCATGGCTACAGGTTGTGACAAAGATTTCATTTAGCTAATGAAATTACAAGCCATACAGTTAATTAAAGAAATATACTTAAAAAAATCAAATTAATTTCAATGAATTATTCCTCTCATCCATAAAAAGATCATGTTCTTCATTAATACGATCAGACTTTAGTTCCCACTCAATCGTACGAGGGGTGTGCTATTCATTTTAGACTTTATCTCTTCACGTTTCATGATCAGTAAATGATACTCCATTAAGGAATCACTGGCATATTCAAAAGGAGGCTGATGAGATAGACCAGACTTTAATGTTTGAATTGAGAAACTAGTTTGTTTCGTGATTTAACCTGAAACAAGACTGAAAAAAATGTATCAAGCATAACTGTCAAGCCATCACAGAACTTCTAGTTTTGCCTGTTATCAGTGACAAAAGATGATCAGTGATTTTTTCCACAATGCATCTAAATTTAACTGTAATTAAACTATTGGTTTTACAATGAGGGAAAATCTAGAATGATCTAATGGTTAAGAAACAGTCATATGTGTTGAAAATACGTAAGTTCAGGCTTCCCTGAAGTCACATCACTATTAATTGAGAACATAACTTTGGGCACTGGGCTGTCCTGTTGCTGCTTTGTTTCTGATTAGCAGCTCCGGCAGCTCTCTATACTTGGAGCCCCAATGCCAAATGGCATTTTAGAAAGCAGAGAAGGAAATAAAATGCTATGCCGTGATTTCATTAAACAGTTTTAACAAGCCCACAAGTGATGGTTTTGTACTTTTCTAAGAGTACAGATTTCAGATTTAAAATGCTAGATCTGTTATCACAAGCCATTTAGGATTTATTAAAAAAAAAAAAAAAAGGAAAGGTTTTTGGTGTTATAATGCTAACTTCTGCAGTGCTTGAAAATTAGGTGCTGGCTTTAGGTTGAGTTTCATGATGCTTCATCTAGTGCCTAGAGGTGTAGTTCAGTATTGCAATATCTCTGCTGGCAAAGCTGGTTTGAGAGGTTCCCATCCTGAGGGTTTTGTTCCCACCACCACCCTCCCGAGTTTTTCTTCCTCTCAGCTTTGTTGATTAAGTTGTTTGTGAAGCTGTGCCACAAAATGGTATAAGTGATCAAGCAGTAGCACAGCCCTACGAGAGCTGCACATGCCCAGCTGCAGGGGTGGGCGTGCAGGATTAAGGGAAGGTGGGACCTTCTTTAACCAGGATTGACCCTAGCAACAGTGGGAGGAGACACTACACAATTGTGACAAACACATGTCAGGGAGAGAAATTAATGTATAGTTTCAGGGTAAGGTACATAAATTTTTTAATGGTTTTTTTTTCTCAGAGCCTTAATTTGGAGAGGTCAGTTCCCTGATGTGATTCACCACACAACAAGAGAGACAAGGGCTTGGGTGAGCAAATAGTACACCCTGATGTGTAGGGAGGAATCCCATAAGCAACTATTGCCGCCAATTGTTTCGTATGGGGAAACGGCAGGGTAGGCTCCCGGTGGGAAGCAGGCGGTGAAGCCAAATGCCTGAGGCAAACCACCAGGAATCAGCAGCATCTCCCTGCAGCCCACCATCAGGACACGTGGAGAGGTAAGCCCACAGCTCATCCTCCACCGGGGTCTTCTGCTCTCTGCAAGTCACCGAGAGCAACACTATAGTGAATTGCTCTCCTGAACTCAGTTGTCCAAATCCTGCCTGCATCATATTTTAGTGCGGGGGAGAGGGTTGGGTCAGGTTATTACCAATCTTTTGAGATACCACCTCGCTGACACAAGCTGTAAAAGTGGTTTTCTAATACAATAGGTAGGTGTTCGTATTATTATGGTGCTTAATCACAGTTTACATGACAGTTTATTGCATTTGGAACTATTATCTCAGGTCCATAATTTAAGAGTGCCATATGTTTAGACTGATTAAATTAACATTTCATTAAGGCAACGGATAAGATGTGAGGATTTTTTATCTTATTTATTTTCATTAAAAAAAATAATTTGTTAAAAATTTGAAGCGCTTTTCAAAAAAATCCCTGCAAACATCCATTACAAACTACCATTAAACTTCAGTTCTTTATTCCTCAAACACCTCACCATGGCAAAAAATAAAAGGAATTAAGTTTGTTCCCCTCATCTATTCATGTAACCACCCCTAGAAGAAAACAAATCTACCAAAAATTCAAACATAAGAGCTTATAAATGTGTAAACCAAAATTTCCAACAAATACGACCTAAGTGAAAAAGCCAATAAAAATCAAATAAAACTTAAGAGAATTTTAATTTACCTTTAGGAACCAGGATGTTGAGATCTGATGAATAAAATGGAAAATCCTCAGCTCGTTATAATAAAGTTTTATCAAATAACCTGGAGAATGGAGACTATCTTTCTAATTTCTCTTTAAAGAATGTGACAAAGAGAAAATTGAATTGATTTTTAGAATCATAGTACCTCTGCATTTCCCTGGGAATATCCAGAAACTTGACATTTTTCTTTATCAGTCAGGTAGCTTAGCAAGACACTGACATAGGGATAACTCTAATTTTTGGAACAGCTTTTTGCATATATGCCTCTATTTTCTTTTGAGGAACAGAATAGCACCTTCTCATCAACGAAAATTGGACAATCCTTCACCATGGAGGTTGATGGGAGATATCAGGACATCTGTGGAAACAGTATCATACCATGTTACACCACAGTTTTACCGAAAATCTTCAGTACAGAGGTGGTATATTCTGACCTATAGAATGAGCAATGTAAACAGTGGCAAAGGGACTTTTTCTTCAAGATCAGTCTCTTTGGACAGAGTCTCACAAGCAGCTGGAAATATCAGCCTTGTACTAATTTTCAGAATTCACTAATTATCTAGGAAAGGTCTGAAACCAGATGATCCTTATGTATCACAACTCAGGAAGCCAGTTCTGCTCAACAAAATACTTATGTAGACATTTACCTTTATATATAGACATGATATATACATATATATATAAAACACAGCATCTTTGCCTTTCCATGGCAAGTCATAGAGTTTTTTCCTAGATTCACTGAATCAAGACCTAAGAGAGGATGGAGAAGGACCTAAATCAGAAAGACCTGTATGTCAAATTTTCCAAGGTCAAATCTTGCAACCAAAATTCTTTAAACGATTTTGGCACCAATACATATGGATTAGCTCCATATGCACCTAATTTCAGAATGACTGCTCATAGATTGGAGTCCTTGGGTTTCTTTCAAAGAGCCTCTGACTTGAATTGCAGTTTAGTATTTTCTTGCATTAATATATTCAACAACATCTTTAAGTTATTTAAATCCAGATTAGTTTTCTCTTGATCCTTAATTATATCCTTTCAAAACAAATTTCCATCTGTTCTTCTTTAAAGTTTGCAACATCTTATCTTGGGAAAGAAGTATAACAAAATGCAGTCTATTTCCTTGATAATTAGATAAAATAAAATACAACCCCACTTTATAAAATGTGTCCTTTTCCCAGGTTCAGAGGAGCTGCCTTTCTCCTATTCTTTAAAGCATTACAAATGGAAAGCCAAGGTGTTTGTGATAGCTTCACTTTTGAATATATCTCCACAAAATAGGTCTAATTGGTAAGAAAAATAGGAATCTGGAAGCTAATAGTTCTTTTCACGCTATGGACACCAAACTGCTTCTTTTCTTTTATGACTGCTATAACCCCTCAACAAAGTGGTAAAGTGGTTCTGACAGACTATCTATTTATTTATGTAAGTTAAGTTGAAGCAATGAGATTTAGGTTTTTTGGTGAAAAGGGTAAACAATTTCACCTTCCATGAAGAATATCTTGAAAGATACATTTACAAATATTTTTCTTCAGTATTTTCCATTTAATTTTTAAAAATGAAATTAAAATAATAAAATAATATAATCACAGAATGGTTTGGGTTGGAAGGAATGTTTACAGGTCATCTTCTCCAACCCCCTTGCAGTGAGCAGAGACAGCTTGAATTAGGTCAGGTTGCTCAGAGTCCCATCCAACTTCACCCTTGAATGTTTCCAGGGATGGGGCATCTGCCACCATTTTGGGCAACCTGTTGCAGTGTTTCACCACCCTCATTGTAAAAAATTTCTTCCTTATACCTAGTCTAAATCTATCCTCTTTTAGTTTAAAACCATTACCCCTTTTCCTATCACTACAGGCCGTACTCAAAATTCTGTCTTCATCTCTTTCATATAAGCCCCCTTTGAGTATTGAAAGGCTACAATAAGGTCTTCCCAGAACCTTCTCTTCTCTAGGCTAAATAATCCCAACTCTCTCAATCTCTCTTTACAGGAGAGATGTTCCATCCCTCTGACCATTTCTGTGGCCCTCCTCTGGACTCATTCCAACAAGTCCATGTCTTTCCTGTGCTGAGGGCTCCAGAGCTGGAGGCAGTACTCCGGGTGGGGTATCACCTGAGTGGAGTAGAGGAGGACAACCACTTCACTTGACCTGCTGGCTGCACTTCTTATATAATAAAATAATTTCTTACATGACATGGTTTTCAGAAAAACTGTAGGAACTGAAGAGGGAGTAACCAATGCAGAAACGCTAAAGAGCAAATCCACATGTAGAAATGCTTGGAGGCAAACCTACATGCCGCAACATAACTCAGTTCAGTCTCACATTAGATTAAATGAACTTTGATTGAACATTATACTGACTTAATGTACTGACTTTTAGTATTAGATTGACTATTGTGGGGAAAATATTTAGGATCTCTGCTCTCAGCTTTCTGCTATAGACCAGCACAGTATGGGTTAACAGAGGGCATAGCACTATAGTGTTGAGCAGCATCAGCTTCCTCACTCATTTCAGTGAGGTCTTAATTCATCTGCCCACTGATAGTGATCAAGGATTAACGTTTCCAGCTGTTGTAACCTAGAGGGCACCGTATGGCTCTGCAGTTTACAGTGGGCAAAGTCTGGTTTTGCTGCCAAGTAGGGAATGTTTTGGAGATGTGCTCACCTATTGTTGCCTCTGCAGTAGAAAAACACAGAAAGTCTAGAGCCCAGAGATAGATTCAGGGTCTGCAGTCTTCTGTGACTGATGTCTTATTTATTATGTCTATAAGAATTCATATTTCCATGGTAATAAGCAAACTCAGAAAAAAATAGTAATCCTCATATTCTCATATTTCCCAAACTTTTAACACAAAATTTGGAAGGCAGCAAAATTCCAGAAAAAGAGCTATCAAATCTTACTGAAACTGAAAATAATGGTAATTAGTATTTTTCCAACTATCTACCGTGCTTGTCAGGCACATTGTTCTATCTGAAGTACAGATTACAGCATTTAAATAATGGCTTGTCCAATTCCAAAAATACATGTAGACTATGTTAAATATTTGGCAGAAACCCAGGCAAATCTCATGTGGATATACTATGTCCAATCATAAAATTGCATTTCCTGCCAAAAATGCCATTCCATGATGCAAGGCATTTATTTACTGGTGAATTGATTTTTTTAGTTCCATTTTGAAACATAGCAAATAACTGTAAACAAACCCTGCATACCTATGTTTGCCTGGTGTTCAAATCAAAGTTAGATCTGAAAGCACAGCAGATGCAATTCCATTAAAGTTTGCTCTGTAATAAGTCTCCAAGTCAAAGGCTATGGGGTCTGGCTCACAAGTTAGGGAGGTTTATGTCAGTGCATTTACAGCTCAGAGTAAAATAGAAAGTATTTTGTAATGGTCTTTGAAAATCCACAGAATCTGATACATAATTAGAAGCAGAAAATACACATGGATAGATCTTCAGCTGATGTAAAACAATTCTCAGAAGAGCTATACTGTACGTGCCCTAAGCTTTCTAGCTTTTGTTTTATTTTTAAATTGAACTGTCAAGTGACTCCTTCCTCAAACATTCTCAAGTGTTTGAAAAACTATCTCATTGTGTGATGGTCACCTTCATGAAACTCTCCTATGCTTCGAAGTTTACAAAAACTTGATGATGAGTACGGCACAGGTGTTGGCTCTGCTGCATACGGTACCAGTGTGCTGGGACTGTTTAATAGAGGAGGATATGTGGATACTCAATGTAAATCGTCTGGTAAAAGCAAGGAATAGTGAGGTGATAAAGGTTGCTGAAGGCAAAGTTATTCAGAATAATCAAATCTACAGTGAGCTGTGAAGAGCTGCAGAAAGCTTTCACGTTACTGGAGAGACAGGGTGATAAAATTGCAAATGAAATTCAATGTTGATAAAAGCCAAGTGCTGAGGAAAAAATAACCCCAACTACATTTTCTAGTGGTACTCTACCTCTACTTCACTGATACCAGCTGTCATTTTTTCAGCGATGATCTAATTGATACATATTTAACTAAACTCTGAGCAATTGGTCTGTGCTTGTCTTTAGCTTTGAAAGCTGCTGATTTTCTTACAGATCTGAGTATCTTATGTGCCCAAGAGCTTGTTTTTATTTTTCAAACTATACCAGTTGTCTAATGAAAGATACTAGTTCTCCTTACAGATCTCATCCCACTTAACTGCATATACATAATGAGCTCTTCTCATTATATCCCTTGAAGACATCCTTGTTTTGTCTAGACCCAATCAAGAGCTACTAATGAACTTCATACATTAATGGTATGTACATGTTTGCATAAAATATGGCTGTAAATCTGCATGTTTATATAAAATATCAAGTCTGATGTTCTGGAAAGATTCACACACAGATTTATGAAGTGGATTCCCAGCTGAAAAGAACATTTTACCCTCCATAAGTTAAGGATTTAAGTGTTCTGCTGGAGAAGGAGATAATCCAGAGAAGGAGGGCAGTGAACAGTGCAGCAAAATAGAACGCACTGTCTCTTGAGTAAGCTAACGACTGCTTCTGCAGGACACAAATTCACGATATATTGTTCCAGAACATCCCAAGAATAAGAATACACAGTGCCATGTCAGCTGCACAAGTCACTTGAAGGTCTGGTAATAAAGGGAGTGTCTATGGAAAAAAGTCTTGCATGTGCCAAAAAAGCTCTCCAGCCTCCAGCGATATAGTGGGGAGTATAATTAAATCCAAATAGTCCAGGAGAAGCTTACAACAACTCTAAATTGTATTTTACCACATTCAGGAAAGTGATTTTAGCATCATTGTGAATAGTGCTCTCAAAGTGTCAGCTCAGTGCTCAGTAGCAGTCAGAAAGGCAAATAAAGAATTATGAACTATTGGGAAAGGAGCAGAGGACAGAATAGAGAGCATTGTTAGGCTACTGTATAAATATCTGATGTACCCATAGCTTGAAAACTACGTGCAGTTCTGCTTATCTCATCTTTGATGGCACCATTGAAATACAGAGATATACTGTAATGCATTCAAGTCCAGGATGCTGAGAGATGTAGAACGGCTACCATTTGAGAAGCAACGAGAACTCACTGCAGAAATGTCTGAGGGAGATGAGGGTGCACCGTAGACAAATCCATGGAGGACACATTAAATATGAAAGTCTGGATGCAGCCTGCAACGTGAAAAATCCTTAAATCGCTAGTTGCTGGAAGCAGAGGGGATTCTACTACACTCACTCCTTTCCTAAGCCAGCCTCGCAGGTGTGTGCTGGAAATGAGCTCCAAGGCCAGGGCTGCACCTTGACATGCTGCAGTTGAGCTTTTCCTGTGCTATCACAGACCCACACTAGTACATTAAAACACAGAGGAGAGGGATAGGTTTGCTGTCATTTACCAGAGGAAAGTTTGAACTCTAGAGTACTGGAGAGGATTTCTGGATCTGTTTCCAGCGTGCTCTAAAAAAGGGAGGTCTAAGCCAGAGAGTGCTTGGTCAGAGATCATTTGCCTTTAGTATGTCACTCTGGTTGGTCAAGTCTTATTTGTTGATGAGTTTAGGACAAGTTTTGTTCCTTATGGTTTTTCCAACTAGAAAAGATTCTCTCATGTCCCTTGGACAAAGTTTTGGTGCCTTGGTGGGAGATCTTACCGCATTACTGAAGGTTAATTACAGTAGCAGGACTCCAGGAATGAAAATGAGAAGATGAGCCCTAGAAACAGACTTAGTCCAGCTGCAATAACCACTGTCCTAGGAGTGGCCCAAGAATGAAGAGTCACAGATTCCAAGGAAACCAGCAATCCTTGTTAGCTAACTAGAACAAATATCACTTAGCAGATGTTTATTTCAAGCATTGAATGCTCCTGAGAGGAAGCTATGTTTCTTCTTCATGTTAGCTCCCACAAAGCGCTAGCCTTCACTACAGTCATTATTAATGCATGTTCTTTGTGCTTCCCAAAAGAGGGTGGTGGTGGGGAGAATGATTTATATTTGCATTTCCTCCTGCTTTGTGGACTAAAACAGTCCTGTTACGCACCATTAACAGTCAGCTCTTGGTACACAAGAATAATAAATTAACACCTGACCAAAAAAAAGTAAGAAATTAAGTACACATTGTCTCAGAAATATTGACACTGAATTTTACTGTTGGGTAATATAGATGAGCCACATGAAAAAGTAATAACATTCACAGAGGTCTGAGCTCTGTGATTTACACTGTCCCACTGGAGTTGTTTGAAATGAAACACTAAAAAAAAAAAAAAAAGAAAAATGCTGCAGTAATTAAAGCCTCCAAATGTTGAAGGTTTATTGGTTGAACACCATAAAGAGTTCATTCATAAAACTCCTGGCACTCACAAAACAATCAAACTATAGTCTGTGAAATAATTTTACATTTTACACATTTCTTGTTACATTTTTCCCAGGATGTTTGAGCTTTTCTCTTTGCTCTCTGAGGGGAAAGGGAAAGTGGCTCACTCAAGCTATATGATATAGGTATGCCAGAAGCACGGATGCAGGACTAACTTGCTCCCTACTCACATCGCTGCTGCAATCTGACCTATATAAGGTGCAGACTATGAATTCAAGCAGAGACTTAGTTTTGCTTTGTCTGCATACAGTGGTGTGCTCACCAGAATATTGACACTTTAATGTATTTTACTTTTCTAAGCTTGCTGTTCTTTTTTTTTTCTCTTCCAAGATAGAATTACAACGAACTAATGCCCTGACTTTTTAAATTAGAAAACAGAATAGATTAAACAGGACAAAATGCTTATTCTATGCTAACATATTTAGGGAGGTCACATTCGCCTGTGCTTAGCCTCTCACACTCACATGCACATATATACACACATCTTGCAAAGCCTCAGGAGGAAAATAAAATATTTTTAATTGTATTACCAGACAGCGGGAACAATGTCATATATTTCAAACAGAGGTAAGATCCATGGGCTGGCTGAGACTGAATGGGAGAGAGCTGCCCTTTGTTATGTCTACACAAATGTGCCTTCAAGCAAGCTCAAAGTCTGCCTTGGCATGCAGCCAGACACTTCAGGGTTGCATCCAAACCTTTGCTCTTTTCCCGTTAGGGCAGGCTGACTGGTGGGCAATTCCTGCCATTGGCAGGGGAAGCTCTAGGGGAGGGAGGCTTGAGTCACCAGGCCACCCTGGCACACATCCTGTTGGTCCATGACCAACAGCACAGCTCCGGTGCATGAACAAGTGGCTTCTTCTCCAGCCTGCCCTAGACCACCCGTTGGAGCTCATGGGGAGGTGGGAGGGTTCCAGCCCTGGACTTGGACCTGGGCACTGCCCATGTGTCAGGAGACGGTGAGTATTTCACGTTGGTTGCTCTGGCCCAGTCCTCAAATGTGTTCAGGAGTGCAAATTTTAGAGATTTTTCCATTTTGACACAAGCTGTGCTGGAGGCTCTTGCAGAGCTCCATGTGAACTAAGCCATCCTGTCTACTCCCCATGCTTCTTCCAAAGCCAAAATCCCTTCAGATTTTGAAATAACTCAAGATTACATCCTAGTCTGAACCTTCTGCAGTAAAAAACCAGCAGAAAACATTTGATGGGGAACCACAGGGCCATCGCTTTCAGGACTGAACCTACAGTGCTTGGTCAAAGGCATACTGCTAAAGATTCATTTGCATAAAATTCTTGCTCAAATTTAGAAAATTGTGGTAAATTGCAATTCTCAATCCACTAACTTCAAACAACTGAGCATTAGGATTTAAATTAACTATTTCTGATTAAATGTGATCCATTATCACAGCTATGCAAAGTATTAGTTTCAAAATAACTATACTGGAATATCATGAAAACGAATGCACAGTTAAGAATCTAGCTGTTACTTAAAAGACAATTTTTTATTGTTTTCTTCTTCACATTTAATAACTGAGTATATTCCCTTTAAAACAATTTCTTTGGTCAAATTACCCCAGGTAATAAATTTACCTGGTTTTAACTTCTAAGATGGACTCCTCAAAAAGTCTTATTTGACAGATTTTTATTTATTATTGTTTTAATAAAAGCACAGATATTTATTCTATTCCATCTCTTTTTCTGTTGTTATGGTGAAATTACTCTATATGACTGTGATTTGACTATAGCTGTATTTTCTTCATAAGACTCATAAAACTACAGGTTTTTTTTCTGGAAAACCGTAAATTTTAATTTTGAGTAGCATGGCAGTCATCTTTTGCATCAACACCTTCTTAGTTGTAGCCAGAACACAATAATCTCCTTCTCCAGGTTAAAAAAGAATTCTTGACTTTATACTTTTTGCGTATTGCAACTTCCCCTCCCCTCACCACATGTGCTACAGGACACACTGTGAGTCTTGAAAACTTTGATTCAAATATCTATAAAGGAACAATGTCTAGAAATAAAAACTCTTCAAAACAAAGCAGCGCCTCATGCATTCTCCTAGGCACAAATATAAACTGGGCACAGAGTGGGTTGAGAGTAGTCCTGAAGAGAAGGATTTGGGGGTGTTTATAGATGAGAAGCTCAACATGAGCCAGCAGTGTGCTCATGTGGCCCAGAAGGCCAACTGCATCCTGGGATGTATCAAGAGAAGTGTGGTCAGCAGGTCAAGAGAGGTGATTTTCCCCCTTTACTCTGCTCTTGTGAGACCCCACCTCGAATACTGCATCCAGTTCTGGTGTCTCCACCGTCAGAGAGACATAGATTTGTTGGAGCGTGTTCAGAGAAGGGCCACAAAGATGATCCAAGGGCTGGAGCACCTCTGCTATGAGGACAGGTTGCGGGAGCTGGGATTGTTCAGCCTTGAAAAGAGAAGACTTTGGGGGGACCTAATAGCTGCCTTCCAATACCTGAAGGGAATCTACAGGAAGGCCGGGGAGGGACTTTTGACAAGAGTGTCCACTGATAGGACAAGGGGAAATGGGTTTAAGTTGAAGGAGAAGAGATTTAGATTAGATCTTAGAAAGAAATTCTTCAGTATGAGGGTGGTAAGGCTTTGGAATAAATTGCCCAGAGAGGTTGTGGATGCCCCCTCCCTGGAGGTGTTCAAGGCCACGTTGGACAGAGCCTTGAGTAGCCTGATCTAGTTGAGAGACGTCCCTGCCTATGGAGGTTGGATTAGATGATCTCTAAGGTCCCTTCCAGCCTATGCCATTCTATGATTCTATGATTCTATGCAAACAAATTGTTTTGAGGGGTCTAAATCAAATACCCATGGAGGTTCATGAGAACAATTATGGTGGAGTTCAATAGGCTTTGAGTCATGAGGCACAGGCCACTGGTACGTGAATGAATAAATGGGGAGGTGATGAAATGCTTTGAATACATCTTTCTAGAGCAGGCTGAGGTTTGCTTTCAGATGTACCAGCCAGCTGGAATACCATGGAAGAGCCCTCAGGTTCTGCTCACACCCAGCATTTCAGGAGACTCCACCCTCACTTGTTATTAAACATACAGTCCCATGGAAAAAGCTTTTAAATGCAAGAAGCTGATTAAGAGCCAGATTGTGACATTTAGCTACAGGCCTAGAATGGTGACTGTGCCCTTCTCAGGACAGCTCCAGACAGACCATGCCTGAAGTGGTGCAGTCCCTTCCCCACAGGTTGCAAGCCCTGTAGTGTGGATGAACTGGTAATCTTCGTGGCCTCTGGCTGTTCTTTTTCCTACTGAGATTTCAAAATAAAGCAGAATTTAATGTATTTTTTGCTTATTCTTCACTTTTATTTGGACATTAACATCCAAAGTAAGGATTCGAGGAATACACACATTATTCATTCATTTTGCCTGACACAGAGGACTTTTCCCAGGTGTGTGCTGTAATGCTTCTATTGCTGTGTTGAATGGGACAGCAGACGGGAGAAATGAGTTTGTCTTTTCCATTATCAGCTTCCTCCATTTTGAGCTAAAACCACAGGAGCTGACGGGAGAAATCCTTAGAGCTGTCACTAGGAGAAGTATGAGAGTTATTAAAGCTGACGGTTGTCCACTCAAATGAACCATTCCTGGCAACAGTACCTGCAATTGATTGAACCTTGGAGAGAAAGAGTGAGATGAGCAATAGGATATCTGGGGTTAGACTATCATCTTTTGGTTAGACTAATTAGGAATCTCCTAAAAAGGAGACAAGCTGCCAGACTGCTCTTTTTAGAGAACGGATGAAAAGATATGGAAAAAATTACCAGATTGGATCAAGAGATGAAAAAAATAGTCTTCTAGAAAATAACATATGTGCTAGAGAGAGAATGTTTGTTTCCTTATAATCAGGAGGAGTCAAAGACTTGGAAAACTAGAGGTAAAGACTAAGACTTCATTTTTCTTCAAAGTTATGTAAGGGATCTTTGATAAAGTCTGTAGTCTGCTTCAACTGTAATGTTGGATTCCTGGACTTAGAATATCCATCACAAGAGAGCTGTGGGAAAGAGTGGTCTGAAGTTGAGAAGATTTTTGTGAGGAGGGTCGGATCTGTTTCTGGGAGCCAACGGGAAGTGGCAGTTTATTAAAAGGCCCGAAAGAACATTGGAAACAAGCAATGGAAACTAAAGAACCTCAAAACCAAAGAAAAGCCAAAGAAAGGGACTGAGCTGCAACCTGCTCAAGTCAAAAAAAGGTTTGAAGGTGCACAGGCCCCGTGTGGTGGGGACCTCAGCTCAGTATTATCCACCTGAGGATTTCTAGCTTTTGGTTCCAAATGAAGTCTTTGCAATTGTGTTCTTGTTTCTGACTGTCTGCGTAGATACAGGGATATTTCTTGATCTCTGTAATTAGAATAGCAAAACACATGAATGTTCTCATTTAGAGCAATGAGTCTATTTGCATGTCTAAATGTTTTATTTGACAGGGTTTGTGAACCCAATCCAGCAGGACTCAGTGAGGACAATGAAACTCTTTCCCCTGACATGAATGGATAGTGGTTTGGGTCTGGTAAAGGTAACTATTTATGCTTGCCAGGCTGTTATGGGAAATAAGCACCATCCTTTTATGAGAAGGAAGTACAATTATACCATACCACGAAACCATTTCCCTCAGGCTTTCAACATTCTTCCCAATGAATGAAGCCTTATAATTACCACCCTTACCTGTGAGAGCTTGCTAATATTGCATGGGTAAGACTCAGAGTTTAATATCTCTCTTTCAAAAAAGCAATAACAGCAACAAACAAACCCCTGTGCGCAGCCTGTGGCTTAGAAATGATGCTGTGTTCCTGACACTATTACCTTACATGCAAATATTTTTCTCTCCTTTGCTGTTTGTTTGGGGTTTTTTTTTTCCCCTTGGTTTGCTCAGCTGGTAACATGAATATGTAGATGATCTAACACGAATGGCTCAGCTATCCCTCCAGGCATGTCTCACCACAGCTCCTTAGGAAAAAGGATCAGAAGGGGATAAAAACCAAAGGATTTACTCCTTAAGAGGCACATATCTTTACCTGGGAAGACTGAGCAGAGGACTGTGAAACTTTCTTAGTGCTCAACCATGCCACACTTCTGTCCAGTTGTTTTGGGCACACAATATTTTCCTTCAATGAAAATGCAGTAACAATTATGAGCTCCTTTCAGAAGAGCTGCTATTGTGAATAAAGTATAATTTGCACAAACATGTAAGATAAAGAATAAGGTTAATTATTGTATCCTTATCAGAAGCATATTGATGTTAGGACTCTGGTCTTCCCTTCTCTTCATGAGTTCAAGAGGGCTAACAGCACTTTGGTGACATACATGCTTTAATTTTCTGCTTTACTCACACCTCAGCATCATGAGTATATTTCCCAGGTAGGGAGGCACATTTGGGAAGCTTGGCCAAACTCAACTCATTCTGGTGAACTTGCTTGTTTTTACAAGCTAGGATTAGCTATCATTTTATGAACCAATCCAGAAAAAGTCATAAACATGTGAGAGGTCCTCTTGACTTACGTAAACTATAGTTGCTTTGAAATCTCTAATTGTTTCTCTCACTTACTGACAGAGACCTACTACGCATGTGTCTTCTAGTGTCACTGAATTGGACCCTCAAACATATTTTAGTAAAGTTGGCCAGGAAGAGAGCTTTGTTGGTTTCCAAGTGAAAAGATCATAGCACCTGATGGTTCTTGGCAGTAGTAGTATCTCCATTTTCAGCATAAATCTTTCCCAAGATGCAAGGGAAAACTGCATTTTCTTTTCCTATTTTGTCTTTGTTGGTGACATTTCAGTTTCCTGCAGCAGGAGGGTGAGCGTGGTTTGAAGGCGCAAGATACAAGACTGGGAGTAGTTATTGGGTTACCAGAAGGATCAGCAGGAGCAAGACGGGGATCAGTAGATGTTTTGATGTCCACAGCAATAACTGGACCTGTAAGGACAGTTACGCTTGTGCTATCCATCACAATCCTTCAGTCAGGAGCTGCAAAAGGGTGAGGAGGCAGAAGGCACAGCTGCAACAGCCAGTGCTGCCAGCACAGCCAAACCCAAAGTCTTCAAATGCAGGGAAAGGAGATGGTGGCTGCTCTCAGTAACTGTGACTTTTGACTTTTCTGTCTCTGGCTTGTCCCACTTTCGTCCAAGAAAGTGGATTAACACAGCTGTGCAGCATTTGCCATTTAGTTGCTGCAGGACTAGTTCAGTAAACCACATTAATTTATCAGAAGAGAGAATTAACAAAAGTTCTTATATATTCTTACGCAGCAACTACAAAAGTTCTTGTCAGCACCTCTAGTTTGTGATGAGAAGGGAAAAACACCAAGAGGAATCTAACAATACTAAATTTTAAAAATAATTTGAATAGTATAGAGGATGAGGTCTAGATTCAAACAATCACCAAAGTAAAATGCAGATTACCTGCTGAATGGGAAGGACTCTCTGTTCTCTGGGGTTGGAATTTTTTTACAAAATTAAGTGTGCAGCAATGATTGCCATAGGCACGATTTAGTATTGCATTAAACATTAAACAAATTACTAGAAACCCTAGCTGTCACTTTTTGACAGAGGAGTGTTTGACCTTGTAACCTTTAAATTTTTAAAATTTCTTTCTGTTTCTCTACTACTGACCTGGAAAGACCATTCATTCTGGAAAAAAAGGAATTGCAAAAGCATTACATATTGTCAAGTCCTTTTTCAAAAAAATGTTTTTCATACTGTGAGACTGAAGTTAAATGCCTATTGCTTTCCATTGATCCACGCACACTGCAGTTTAAAATTAGAAAAAGTCAGAAAATAGATTGCAGGGATAATTTATCTTCCTCCTAGATAAGTGTCCTGTCATAGATTTCTTTTCCTTTGTTGGGTAGGTTTTCTTCTCTTTGCAAGGTTGCTAACATCAACTCAATTTTCCACTTCAGTATTAGTCCTTTAAAACATTGGCTGAACCACAGTTTCAATAGCTAATCATATAGTGTTTGAAATCCCTTCAAAGGTAGTGGGAGTTTAAAAAAAAAAATCTGTGAGAACTATACAAAGAGGCTTCCAGACCGGAGGTTCTTTCTTCCCGTTGCTGACAAACATATCTGGGAAACATAGATCTCATGAGCAAGGATTTAAGAGAGTTTGTTTGCTTTAGGAGAAAAGATAAGATTTGCTTTTTCTCCTGTTCTCACAAAATTTCCTAACAAATTGATGGCTTGAAAATATTTTTAACAATTACACTATTAATTTCTAAATTTCATGTTATTTATTAATTTTATTACAATATTTAAATATTTAAAAGTATTTTATTCTTCTCCTGAGAAGTTCTTTCCACAGCGAATGTGCCTGTGGCTCATGTACCTCATGTTTGGGCAGTGACACTTCATGCTGCTTTCTTTTCACTTACTACTTAAGAGTCAAGATGGAGTAAATGAGGAAGACTTAGAAACTCTCTCCTTTGTAAGGACTCCCATGCTCAGTTCAGGCAATCCGTGAGGTGTGCCTGCTCCACCACAGCCCCGAGGGAAAGTTGAACACCTAAAGGTTCTGTCCATTTGCTGGATGCCAAATTCTTTTCTCAGCCTTTATGTCTGAAACAGTGACAAACTGCCAGAGATTTCCCCTCATTGAACATGTGATACGATGAGATGAGAGATGAGGGACCTATTTCTCAGTCCATATTAGGAAGTGCAATAGAAATACCACAGTTCAGTGTCTCACCCATTTACTTGCAAGTTCTGATACTAGTTTTGTCTAAACTCTGTTTCTGTATTTGATTTTTCTTTCCTTACAAGAAAGCCTGTTATACAGAAACCACAGCTATTTGCCAGTAGAAACATCATAAAACCCCTTCCAAGTGTGCGAAAAGAAGATGCTGGCAGCAATGGGATGGGCGAAGGTGGAGACAGACAAAATATAAGATTAAGACTTTTCTTACTGTAATTTATATCTATAATTCCACTGACATCGCTGCTTTCGCAGTAGGACAACACCATTCCCCTTCCCACAAAGCCAGCCTGGCTTTGACCAAGCTCCAGGTCCAGCAGGAGAGTATTTTTAAAGACAGTTGAGCAGAACAAAACGCATCCCATGACTCCTCAGGGCCAAAACCACAGCACTGTGTCCCCATCAGTGGTGCTGATGAGTGAAGAAAGCTAGGGCTGATGCCAGTGCCCCGTCCATGGGACAGGAGAGCAATGAGGGCCAGCGCTACTGAGGGCAGGCTGGGCTACAGCACGATGCCAAGGGGCATCCCTGCAGGGAGCACCCACTCCTGCAGCCTCCTTGAGGGTGGACACCCCTAGTCATCTGTCAGTGGCTGTGCCTTGATTCCTCAGTCTCTCCAGCAGGAATGGGCACTGGCATCTCCGTCAGATGGGCAAAAGGCACAACGAGCTTCCTCGTGTCACCTCCATGCTCACTGCAGAACTCAGCGTACCTCATTGCTGACTGAACCCCAGCACAACTTCAGCTAATCAGACCATGTTTACAACGAGGCATGAATAAGTCAGTGCAAAAAAAAAAAAAAAAAGTAAATTTTAATCTCCTCTCAGTCAAAACTCCTGCTTCTACACTTTTGCAAAGTTCCCATTTTTGGAAGGAAAAAAGGATTTTGATGAAAGGGTTTTTTTCCTAGCCCCACCCTTACATCCTTGTAACAAAAATACGTATTATTAGCTATTGTCTAACCCACTTGAAAGGCTCGGGTGTATTCCCCCAGCACGAGGGCTTTACTGAAGACTGCAATAAGAAAACTTTGCAGTTTAAGCATTTTCACCTCTGGGACTTAAACTTTTATTTAAATTTTTATTTGCTACAAGCCCAAAGAGCCTACAATGTCTGCACCTGAAGAAACGAGGCTTGAGAGGTGATTATAGTTTTATGTGGAACAAGAGCTGTTATGAATCGGAAGACAGATGCTAAAAACTGAGTCAAATAAAGGTACCTACTTTGCACTTGCAAGATAGCACAACGCCTTCTGCTGTGTTGTAATCTTTTAATCTCTGTCAGCACATCCTGTACTACAAAATAAGTGTGGATCATGCATATGGATATATGAGAAATATTTATTTTAAGAGGACTACAAACTGCCATACATACGTGTAAAATGTAGTTAAAAGTGCGCTATAGAAGATCAACTTGAGAATTACTAAAGCTTAGCAGTATTGAGCTGCATACGCTAAAAATACCTTGCTATCTTGCTCTAGATGACTTTCTGAATTAATTGGACAGACCTCAAAACATAACCTAAAGACCAGAAATGTCACTTATTCTTTTATTTTTCTTTTCTCTGAACCAATTCCTGTAGATTTATTCAGACGCAGAATTTATCCATCTACTATATTGTGATCACAGATTATACAGCTTCAGCTTCAGGTTTCAGGACGAGTAGGGAATGACAGCCATGGGGAATTCCCTTCCTCTTTGGCTTCTTTGCACGTGCACTTTGTCCAAGTCCTGCGTCTGAGACTGGGGAAACAGCCTGCAGGCGGGATGATGCGCTCAGGGGTGTTTCATGAGCATGGCTGTGAACCCTGCCTTCAGTGGTACAGACCCCTGTGAGAGCCAAGAGCTTGCACGGGGCATTTGGTGGTAGCAGATTTCTGAAGATGACTCTTCTGGCTCATGAAAGCTGTTACAGGTGGTGAGGCATGGGATAGAAGGAGCTTTGTTTGGCTACAAGGACCCCGAGTAAACTTCCTGGGTGCAAAATTAGTTTATAAGAAGTGATATTTCTGCTACAGTTAATCTGATGATCAAGTAAATGTGTGGATCAAGTAAACAGAGAGGTGAGGAGGATGAGGGATGTCTGCAGGCATTTCATGCTGCTTCTACAGATCAGTTCTTAAGAATAAATCTGCATTTAATTGTTGCTAGCACTACCAGACCTTTGCTACAAAATCACGCTTGTCCCCCTCTACAGCAGTATTACCTGTATAGCTGATGAGATGTTAGGACATGCACATTTCACTTATCAACAGTTTCCATTTGCTAGTGACTGTGTATTCTGCACCACTTTGCTTCTCAGATGTCTGCAGAAGGGTGGTTACAGGTTCAGATGCCAAAGAAATTAATCTATGAAAAGTACACTGCTTCTCAAAGGTCAGAGAAAGATGCTTATAAGACGTCACCTCTTCCTGCCCACCCATAACAGAAGACAAATGGGGATTAGTTTCACTCCAAATCTGGAAAATGCCAGAATAAATTTGTCTGTGAATCCTTAATTTGAAGCGAGATCTTCCTTGCCTAACTTGCAGTGTCTTTGTCACCGTCCACACATCCTTTTTGGTCTCTGGTGAGAAACAGGCATTTCCAAATAGTGCATTTTCTCCTTGCAAACTCATTTAAAATGGGTCAGATAAATTGCCTTTTAGAAGTGCCTGTTTCTCTCTAGAGACTGTAAAGGGAGTCTAGACGATTAGCTCAGAGACAGAAGTCTGTGCTGTTAACTTCTAAATGAGGAGTGAGGAATCTCGCCTTTGTATCTATAGGACAGTCACTGCATTGGGCAGACCTTCACTTCTACCACCTCTCTTCTCCCAGACAAATTCAGACGTGGCTGCGGATTATAAAAAACAGTTGAGGTGAGATTCCCAGATCTCACTTTTCACTCCACAACCTTAAATTCTTCTGAACGCTCACTTCAGATACCTACAGCCTTTTCTGAATCTGGCCCTTGTAATATCTGCAAACTACCACATCACTGTACAAGTAAGACCAGTGGCAGTCTACACTGGTGCACTATGGCCTTTATCTTGGTAAAATATACATACAGTAAACCGCATTCCTTTGGAGATGAATTTGGCAAAAATGTCACTAATATGGATGGGCTTCTCTGAGCTGTGCTGTAGCGCTTCATGATGGCTTTGATCAAGAGGCTTGCAAACAAGAGATCTTAGTCCTGCAAGATCAACTCTGTATACATTTTGGAAAAAAATTTTCAATGTAAACGTTGGTTTTGTTTGCCGTAGTAACACTTTATTGACCCCTTACTCCTGAGTTGCACAAAAGGCTGGATTTCTACCAGGATAGGCGGGTGTTACAAATCAACTCTTCATTACAAGGTTCAGAGCTAGTAAAAGCATTCACGTTTTCTTCTACAGCACACCTCCGGTGATTTATGTCATGCAAATAAAGATATCAATGCAATAAAGTATTTGATAAATGGTTTTTAATTTTAAGCACACAAATATCTGTGTTCAGTAGGGGTACTTAGGAAGCATGTGAATAAATGTTCTGGGGGTTGGCATCTGTATTTCAGTAAGAAAAGTCTAATAAAAAAAAACAATTACAGAAGAGAACACAGAAACCTGGATATGAAGAATCATTCTAGGGCAGGTTAAGCTCTAGCTCGCCAGTGGAAATTCATGGAAAAAGGCATCACATGATGACCTACACACTGACACACATTGCATAGCAGACAGATGGCGTATGGATGCAATCAGAAATAATATAGGGAAGAGAAACTACTAGCTAATACTCAGATATTGTTAGAAAGAAATAGCTCCTCCCATGGTATGATTCATAATAATCAATGAATTACCAGTCTCTACATAAGCTGCATAAATAATAGTGCGATGTGCCAACACTGGGGTGTAAAGGAATAGCAGCGGGGATGGTGGATGAGACTGGACTGTGTGCAGAGCACACCAGGAAACTAAAATGAAAGCCACAAGGGGCACAGAGTAGTAAAAATAGACTCAGCTGGTGCTGTTACCTAGAAGACCAGAACTGGACAATAGATATTACGGGAACCAGGGGAGCACCTCTGCACTCTGCAGGTATATGCTTTTTGTCATCCTCACTTGCAGAATTATTTGCAGTCAAGTGGACACGAATCATTAATTTTAGAGTGCCTGTTCATGCCAGCTTTCTCCTACTTGACATCAGCATGTTTTTACACACAGATTTGCAAATCCGCTTAGTTTTGGTCCTGTTTCTTATGGAATTGGAGGAACTTCTCAGGAAAGTTAAGAGGCCACACACATTTCCAGAACAGAGGGCTCCAGACATATTTTACCATGTTTCTTTATCTATCACAGGAATGTTTCAGCCTCTGTCACTTGTAGTGTATGCTCAGAACGGCAGTATCACTTCAGTTTTCAGAATACAAAGATTCGCAATGTTTTATGTAGACCACCTACATAAGGTCAAGCCACATCCTTTCCTGTTGGTAGATATGATGATGATGACAAATCAAACACTTTCAAACACTTTCGGAAAGGAAGAATTACTTTGATGAAACAGAGTAATACATAAAAATAAATACATTGATTAAAATAGGTGGGTTTTTTCCAGGATGTTTGTGCTTGTAACCTTTCAGCACGATCATGTACTGCTTTTGAGCCTCTCACTACACTCAGGATGCACAGATAAATACTCAGGTGCATGTGGTTTTGTAGGTATCTCCAGATCTGATGCCTGCCTCATCTGTTAGCTGAGGAGAGCTGTGAGACATGACGAGATTGGCAGCATTGCTCTGGATAAACTAGATTTTAACATCTGCTTCTCTCCTACAGCAATGCTGATGTAGTTCTGGTGGCTGTTATTTAAGACCGTGATATTGCTACTGGGGCATGGGAGTACCCAACTGAAAGTTAAGCTGTAGCCCCAGGTACATGTTTGTCGGTGGGAGTGCTGTCAGGAGTACCCAGGCCACTTGTGACCCTCTACAGCCACCTCTATTGTATCAGCACAGCTGTTCACACAGATGTGCCGTGAACATGAGATCAGGGTGAAAAGTAGGCTTGGCCACATGGGCAGCGGAACACTGCCCTGGCACAACGGAGAGGAGGGGGCAGCTGGAGGGAGGAGGAAGGGCTGGAAATAGGAAAGCGAGGATTTCTTAAAAAGCTCTGTCTGGCCATAGTCTGACCTGTCAGAAGAGATTTAGGGCTTAATCCTGCTGTCACTGAATGATAAAGGCAGCCTTAAAACTTGGTCCAGGGCTAAGTAAAACCAATGAAATTTAGCAAATTTAGTGTGTTCTGGATCGTATTCTCCGAACAAATGAATATTTTCTTTTCAGTAATTTGAGAAATTGGCTTTTTAACGGCAAACAGACAACAATACAGCATATGAAAGAAAGATATTGTCATAGCTGTTTTGTTTTCCAGTGCTATACCTTTTTCTCTTAGGTTGTCATTGGCTACTTCTGGTGTGAAATTAGAGAGGCTTGTAAACAGCTGCTGATACATGCAATATGCTACATGCAGCAAGAATGCACATCATGAGTCATCCACACCCTGTTATGTCAAGTGGGTATTTCCCTCATACTGTGCCCAAACTATATTTTTTAAAATCTTACATGTACCCCCTCTTCTACAAAGCAAAACATATTTTTGAAGGGAAAAAAAAAAATCCTGAAAATGTCAAGTGTTTGCTCAGGCTCTGATCCAATACAATACTAAAACCCTTTTTAAAGTCGACTGCATCCCAAATAACCTGTTCCTCTTGGTAATCTAGACCTTGTAATGGAAATTCTAGCAGAGCTGTGACTATTACTAATGCACTTAATACATTAGGAGCTCAATTTTGAATGCCTTGAGCACTTAGTCCCCCTGCTAAAGTGGATCAGAGCTGTGGCAGTGTAGCGTAACAGGGGCAGTCCCATAGTCTTTGTGACCTTTTGTGAGCATCTGAAAGAGATTGCATTTAATGATTTTAAAATGTCAAGGCCCATTTCAGGCAAAAAGAAAGAAATCAAATTGGGTTTCTGGCCTGTGTAAGCTTTTGAAATGAGTCCACAGACATCCTCAGACATAAGACACTGGGCTGAAATATCATGGAAGCTGAATACATTATATTTCAGAATCAGGTCTCAGAGATGGTAATTTCAAAATCCCGGCCTGCAGAATAATAATGTTACTGCACATGCCTGCCGTAGTTTGCTTTTTAGTTCATTCTGAGTTACCTCAGCACAATTGAGTAATTCATCAGTGCATAAAGCATTCGGAGACTGGAAGTGTGAATTATGCATGAAGGATTATTTTGCTCTGATGTTCTGCTGGATGTGTATGCTTGTGCAGTGTACACTGGAAAGCCACATTAACAGCCCGCATTGACTGGGAGTTGCTTTGTGGAATGCATGGGGGTCCTGCGCTGTTTGAAAGCGTAGTCGACTGTGATATGACGCTAGTAAGAAAACTGCATCAACAGTATAAATAAATGATGGCTTTAAAATATGGATTATGCCATAAATAAATGATCTCTGCTTCCTCACATTCTGCCTCCGTAGAAAGCTAGTTAACCAAATGTGTTATTCACTATCCATAGACAGCCTGACCAAACAAGGCTGTTTACTTCACTGACACGGAGAGATCCACCGACAAGTGCAAACTTGTCATGTAACCAGTAATAAAATATGTGTTGATGACATAATTTGTCTGGCTGGTTCTGGCATGTCTTAGGTTTGAACGAAGCTCTCTCAGGATTTAAAATAAAGATGCAGAATTAGACTTTTGAAGAAAGAATCCAAGTTAATCATCATAATTAAAAACAATAATGAGAAGTCATTTCTGATGCATTATATAATAATCATGTAATAACATGTTAAGATGAAGCGAAAGCTGCAGGCATATGTCGGTTGATGTGAGCGCCTATTAACTTTTCAAGAACACTAACAATGAAAGTGATGGAAAATACAGGAAATGTAGAATTAATGCATTACTTCTTTAACAAGTTAGCTTGACCATCTCAATTGTGGAGCTCATTGAAGAACAGAACTATTGTATGAAACATCTTAAAAAGTTTACAATTACATTTATTTTATAAACTCTTTAGGAAATTATCTAAACTATATGAAGATACTGTTTGATTTAGCAGATTTCTGGCTTACGTTGCTTTGTCCTTTTCACTTCCACCCTGGAAAGCAAGATGATTCACACAGAGAAGGAAAAGATAGCACATAGATTTTTCTATATTTAGTTGATAACTGCATTTAGAATAGCAAGAAGGTAGTTTCAGATTTAAAACACCCATTTTCACAACAGCCTCAACACACTTTATGTAATTCTGACCTTTTGATTATATCTCGTAAGAAAAAAAATATCTTTTCCTGTAATATTTTAAGTCACTATCTCAACCTAAGAATTAGTAATGACAATTCTGAGGATAAAACATCTGCGTAAATTTTAAGGGGTGGAAAACTTTTCACTTATAGCAGTAAACAAGTTGTGGCTTTAACTGTTCTGCTGCTATTTTCATTCACCTATTCTGTTTAAAAACAAGTGATCTCTTCTTTATTGAAAACAATATTGATAGCTATATTTTTAATCTGCTGTGTAGTTTATTCCCAAAATTTTAGTCCCAGATGTTTATTGGGTGAAAATATATACAGACTCCCAGTTTATGTGATGCTGGGATCACTGCCAATGGTAAAATTAATTCATGAAGGAATACATGAGAGATATTGGAAAAAACAAGAACAGAAACCAACAGTGCTCCCCGGGCTCACACATAGAAACCTGCAAGGTGCAGGAAAAATATCCATGGGGTGGGTACCAGTTCATGATGACAACTACCAGAAATAACTCCCTGCTCACGTGCTACCCTCAGAAACACAAGTAACCCTGTGTTTGTAACACAACCATTTCCCAAAAGCTCTGATGCAGTCACTCACTGCAAGAATCCCTGCTGCATGCTCATCTTGTCCATGAAGGTCACTCCAGACCAAGATAAACATCTCAGCACTATAGTGGTAAGGGAGATGGTCCTTTATCCTATACTGTTGTCATTTTCAACAGGCAGGAAAGGGTTTGCAGGGCGAAAAGACATCACAGAGATCATCCCCGACAAATACCCACATCAACAATTGCTGGCTGTGGTGGTGAATTCCTGAATAAGGACCAGAGATAGAGACTATTGCACTGCTTTCACCATCACCCCAAAAATAACTGCCAAGTACTTTAACAAATAAATGGCAGACTCTTGCCTATTTTTAGTTATTTAAGGAAAATTAAGTCCCATCATTTATCACAGCCTTTTCTGGCAGGGTAAGCTGCAGGCTCTGGGGTAGGATTTGTTTCATCTGCTTTTAGCTATCTGGAAGTCACGAGGCTAGTGTGAGCTAACTGCCTGGCTTCCACCTTACAGTCAATGAACAGACATGAGTATATCCAGAGACTGATTCCTCCTGCTTATATTAAACATCTATGGTCGGCTGGAGATACCTGTCTTAGCTTAGACCTAATGTCTAATGTTTGCATTCCTATAGACAGGCTGGCTAAAATGTCACTCTTAAAATCCAGGCTGGATTTTAAAAATAAACAAACAAAACCCAGCATAAAAGCAAATAAAAACCTCCAGCTGATTGTAAATCCTTGCAAAAATCTATATATCTTCTTTACTTCCTGGACTGTTATGTTTTGTGAAAATTTCTAGGAATCGTTCTGTGATGTAAAAGTTAATAAGTATTTTTAAAAATAGGTACAGCAGAAATAATTCTTTGAGTCCTACTCTGCTCAGCTGGGCTCTGAAAGGGTGTTGGTTACTCTCCAAGAAGTCCTCTAGCAAGGGCTGACATTACGTGTAATTGCCCCAGCGCAGAGAAGTCAAGCAGCCTCCTCTTTGCCCCTGCAGCCGAGGACAGAGCTGTCGTCTGGCTGCAAACACAGAAGAGGTTGCTGCTTCCGATGGTGAAAAGGAGCTGTGACGTACGTTGGCAAGATGAAATTCTGCTCTAATTCCCTTATGCTCTAGTTAGGTCAGTGAGAGGAGCCGGTGGTTGCTCTTCCTGAAGGGATGATGTGAGCTGCTGTACGCTGTGTTCCTGTCCAATCGCCATGTTCATAATATTTCTATAAGCTGCCACTGGAGTGCACAAGTCCCCAGCGCTCACGACTCTCAGCACACCAGCCCCTCCATCATTTAAATTCAGAGGTGGTAATAGTCTTGCAAAAAATCAATAGGTTTTAATAGGTATTTCCTGAAGTTTATTAAGTATCAAACAGAATTGAAACAACCACTTATTGTTTATATCTGCTGTCAATATTGCTTGCTTTTTTATTTATCATTAAACTGAAGCAGATGTGAGTTAGTCACTGGCAGACTTCTCATTAAAACAATGTTCACTGCCTCTTTTGTGGATTGCATAGGAAGGCTGTGATAAACACTCCACATTGTGTCACCCATCAGTTGCTGACGTTGTTACTAATGAAACACTAATGCTCTGATAATGCAGTTGTAAGTCTAATTTACCTCTTAGGTTTCGGCATTATTCATCGAATAAAAGAGCATTCTGAGAAACCAGTTTCACTGAGCCATGACAATTTACTCCAGACCTACTCTTGAGGTAGACTTGGACTAGAAAAAGGAGCTGTCTGGCTAACACAAGCATAGTCTGTAGCCTTTGTCAAAACAGTTTTTATTCTCATCCAATGCAAACCTCAGGCATTATTACAGGGTTTCATGGAACAGATGTTCTTGAATTTGCATAATGACAGACAGACTGCCTTTTCTTTATGAAAGGTCACTAAAAAGCAATGCTACTGTTCAGTCAGTCCTGCCTTCGTTAAGCAATTTCAGGATAAAACTGCTTTGTCTTCACTTGCTGTTACCACTTTACGTACAGCAGCTGTGATTACATTGTAAGACTGAGCCAACCTTTATGGTTGGACTTGATCTATGGTTGGACTTGATGATCTTAAAGGTCTTTTCCAACCTAAATGGTTCTGTGATTCTGTGAAAGTGAAGCCAAATCATTGGCTTATGTCATGCCACATGGCTGTCTAGCTTCCCGTAATTCCTAAACACTGGGTATTCTTGTAAGATTGTTCAAATAACAGCATCAAATCCTCAGCTGCTGTAAGACAGAGTAACTTCAGTGATACTGGTGAAGTTCCCTTGGTTGATATCAGCTAAGAGCACCAGCTCTTCAAGAGACCATCCCAAAACTAAGTTCTTGCCTCAGTTTAAATTTACTTCTTTATTTATTGGGTGGGTGGTTTGTTTGTGGTTTTTTTTCACCAATGAAATTTATAGATTTGAAATTGCTAAGCAGAATCACTATTTCTCATACAGTTGATTTCTATTTAACATATGCCCCCATGTGTAAGCAAGCTGTTCTCTTCTTTGTGATTTGTATGGGTACATCAAACAGCTGATGGGAAAGTTTTAAATATTCTACATCTAATATCTCAATGACAGACAAATTCCATCATGAAGATTCCCAAAGAGAAGTGCATATTTGCCTTCAAGGCAAAAATTGAACTTTGCATTCTAGTCAGCATGCAGCTGGAGCGTTATTGAGAAAGCTGATAGGCAGTGAGAGTCCTCATAGAAGGGCTCTGGGAGAGGCAAATCAAGATAAATGAGTCACATTGCACTATGCAGTACCATCTAGTCATGCTGAGATGTCTGAGACAGGGAGGGAAACCCTTTGCCTAATTATGACGTAGAAATAAACACAATTTCAAGCTATGAAAACCCTTAAATGGTCAAATAATGGATGGTGAACTGCAAAGTTATATAATTATTTTTTCTAGGTAGCATAGTGTCAATTTTCAGTGAGCTATGTTTTCCACGATATGTTTTCTTTTTCCCTGAATTGCGCACTTGCTTTTGCTGTTATACTACCCAGAACTAGATGAAGATGTTAAAACTTATCTCTTCCTTGTATTTCCGGTTAATTTAATACAAGTAAAAGAACTAATGGCTGGCTTCCACACACACAACTGCACATGAATGCAGAACAAAGCACTTTCAGTCTCTTGAAAGAAGAAAAGAGAAGGAAAGATCAGATTTGGTACATGAGTTGCTGGACCTTAATCTGGCGGTAACTCTGTTTTAAGCAGAAGAAAGGGAAATTACCTAAAAAGAGTGTGAATCTGGACATACTGTTCCACTCTCCTTCACTTGACATTCCAACTAGGCTGAGATGACAGGACCAGTAGCCCTTTAAGCTGAAGTGGGCACTGTCCTTCAGAGTACACAAACACAAACATCCTCTTTCATTTCCATTGAAGACCCAGTCACACAGGGCCCTGTGGAGCCTGGACTTTCCTCTGCTTCTTTCACATCAGTCATCGTAGTTCTAGTGATCCCAGCTGGGACAATCAGGGACAATTCAGGGAAGGCAGTTGGGTCATCTTATGCAGGGAAGGAGAGAGGACACACTCCTCCTTTCCAAGTGTAACTCTGGGGAGGAGGAAGTTCAAATAACTTGGCTAGGTTTTTTCTCAGCCAAAGGTTAAAATTATGGCACAATTACGCACCAGTCAGAGGACTTGCTCAAAGATCATATTTCCTGTTTTAACATCCCTTTTGATAGCTCTTCACTTCTCAGACTTGTAAAGTTCACACAAGCAAGGTTCAGAGTGAAGCTCTCTTCGCTGAATTATGCTTTTCTCACTCTCCACAGCCAGTCTTTTCTCCCTTCCATCTACCTCTATTCTAACAAGTCTCCAAGCAACCTTTTAATTCAGAGCAACCTTCTAATTCAGTTCTAGGCATGGATGATGAACAGTACTGAAGTCTAAAGCTCTGCCTGGTTTAAGTATAAATTCCTTAACAGGTTCCCCTTTCCTCCAACTTCGTATCCTGACAGATCATCATAAACATTGACATTGGAGTCAGCTGAGTTATATACAACTGATGAGGTGGTGCTGTCAAGGTGTTTTCTTAGACCAACATGTGAGATTTGCTCCTGTTCCTGTTCAATGTACTAGAACTTAGAATCATAGAATGGTTTGGGTTGGAAGGGACCTTAAAGATCATCTAGTTCCAACCCTGTCTGTCATGAGCAGGGACACCTTGCCTTAGATCAGGTTTCTGAAAGCCTTATCCAACCTGGCCTTGAACACATCCAAGGATGAGGCATTCACAACTTCCCTGGGCAACCTGTTCCAGTGTTTCACAACCCTCATTGTAAAAAATTTCTTCTTTTTCTCTAATATAAATCTACCCTCTTTCATTTTAAAGCCATTGCCCCTGTCCTACCACTACATGCCCTTGTAAATAGTGCCTCTCCAGCTTTCTCGTAGGCCCTCTTTAGGTACTGGAAGGCTGCTAGAAGGTCTTCGCAGAACCTTCTCTTCTCCAGTCTGAACAACCCCAACTCTCTCAGCCTGTCTTCATAGTAGACATGCTCCTCTTGTCAACCTTCAGGGAAAGCTGCAAAGCTCCTCAGAGATAAAGAAATCTAGATAGTAACAATAAGTGAAACTACTAGTTATAGGGCCAAAATTCCATTGCCTTTTAGCTTCAAAAGTCCATGTGAATGCAGCACAGCCATCTTACTTGAACGCAGACAGGTCGCAAATGGAGTGAGCCTGACCTTCACTTTGGGAAGTGTGATGGATGCCCACAGAGACCCTGCAGCTCTGGGGCTGGCAGCTGGGCAAAACCAAAGAAGAGGTGAAAAAGAGTGGAGAAGGAGGGGAGGTGCAAAGGAGCAGATTTGCAGCTTAACACCTCGCAGGCAATGTTCTTTTCTCTACTGGAAACGCTGCAGTAATGACAGCTCCTTCTGTCCATGTTCTCTAAACAAATTGCCTTTTACTGTCTTTGTGAAAGATCAGGTTTCAGCAACAGCTAGTCAACCCATAGAAAACAATATTATTAATTACTTACACTTGGGCTTTGATAAAGAGGGGTGAAAACACATCTACTTACAAGAAAATTCCCAAAGTTCCTTAATTCATGCAATACGTATCTTTAAAACATATAGCTGCGCACTAAGCAAACCAACTTTGTACTCACTTAGCAGAACTTTAATATGGGATGCTATATAAAACTGTTCTACAGTTTCACAGTCATTTAAGGATAATTTACACTGTTCGAAAATGTTTGACTGCTTATTCCTTAAAGCAAGTACAGGTTGCACTTGTCCTTCAAGTGCAAGTGGAATTTGTTTGCACTACTGATAAAATAGATTCCAGTAATAGATCGTTGGTTTGCATCATAACATAGCAGGTGGAAAACCTCAGGATTTTCTGGTTTCTGGTTTAAAAGGCTGATATAGTACATGGCAAACTGAAATTAACTTCAAAGTTTTAGATTAAATTATCATTGCCTACTAGGTGATGAGCTAGTTTCCTTCCAGTATCTGTTTCCTGGTTTTTCTTTTTTATTAGAAGACTCTTACAAAGTACAGGATAGAAAGCCTATGACTATCAGTCCTCCTCACAGATAAAATATTTCATTAAGCCATATTTGCAGGTAGTCGGTCAGCCAATATTGTTGGAAAAAAAGACATGTTTCAAGATTTGGCTTGCCTGTTATTATTTCTTTTAAAGTGTAACAGTTGACCTAGCAGTAAATATTATCTGTGTTTACAAACTTTGTCTTGCTTATACTCTGAAATCTTCATGGTTACTGTAACGAAACAGACGTCTCATTTCAGAAATAAAACAGTGATGGGAATTAAGCCTTTTTATTGATTAAGCATGGTGAATAAAATAAGATATTTTTTCTGTTCTAGTGAACTCATTCACATTTATCATTAATGAATAAGTTGTTCTCAAAACATAAGGACAATCCTGTAATAAGGTAACATATTTTTAGCATGTGGAAAATCTCCATTTTCTCTTGCGTGAACAAAACCTGAAAGCTAAAGTACAGCTAAGTAAAATATTGATCTTTACTATAATTTATAATTATAATTATAATTTTCTTTTGTTACTGGTTTTTGAAAGTATCAAATATACATGGGATCTGTCATCATTTGACAACAGAGGAGGCAAAAAGCCAACTCCAGATAACTATGCCATAGGAAAGCCATGCTCATATTGTCCTGCTGAAATTTTTCCTAAGCAGAGAAATTCAGGTTTTTTCCCAGGATTCAGCATGCATGCTGTCATTCCCATAATATTTGTCTCTGCTTTGTTTTAATGCCTGAAATTTGACTCTATGTTAGTTTTTGGATCGGAGACACTCATTTATGAATGCCAGAAAAATTCTGAAGAATTTAAAAACTGCACTGTCCACTGGCAGAAGAAAACAGAAGTTAGAACAATTATTTACATATTCACCATATGACAGATGATCTCACAAGTTCAATCCCTGTAGGGCAAATATTAATTTAATTTTCCAGGCTGAAATTTTGCAGGATATCAGCTGGCTGTAGGCTCCTATTTCAACTACTGAATCTGTGCCTGTTTTCCATGATGCTGGTGTCTCTTTGAAATCAAGCCCCTGTAAAATTGCTTAAATAAGAATTTCAGAAATTTAATTTTAGACACATACATGAAATGTTTTAGAATTTGGTCGTAATGCACATTAAGATTTAACGTTTAAATGTCTCCTACAGTCACTAAAAATAAGTTTTACCATTCAAAATGTAACAAAAATTTAAAAAACTGTCACCTCTCAAAAGCTGACTAGCTGCACTGGGATAGGAATGGTATGTGAACGTAGCTGAAGCAAAACCTTTTGCCAGTAGCTGTGCAGGCTGGGCAAGATAGATAAACAAAAAGATTTGATATAACCTGAAACTTGTCACTGAGCTCTTGCTGAGATTTGGAGGAGAGGAAGCCATATGACCAGTTTACCTGCTTGCTTGTTTTGATAACAATGACAGCAGGTGTTCAGCCTGGAAATAAAGATGTCACATCTTAATACAAAAGTCAGAGGGGTATAAAACCACTTCGTATCATGGTGAAGGGAGAGTGAAAGAGAGGAAAGAGAGAGAGATTCCACTGGAAATGCCATGCCACCTGATTAAGACAAGATGTTTGGCTGGAATAGGTAAACAGCAATGAGCGGGGGGTGGGGTGGGTGGGCAGTGAGATGGCATTAACATACAGGTAAGAGAATTCTAGCAATATCCAGGTCTAACCAAAAGCACTTGATGAAGAAATTCATGAACATGATCCTAGGACTGGAATGTTTCACTTCAGGGTGTTTTAAATGAAAAATCAAAAGAATGTACATCTTCCATTTGCAAGCTCACAGCTGTGTTTTTTCAGGCACTTGAAAAAAAGATGCAAAAAATATTTGGGGCTTTAGGCACATTCCCCAAAACTTGTAAAGTAAAAATTAAAACATCATTTCTAGCATGCATGTAAACTTAAAATGATGAATATAGCAAGAAGCATTTGTCCTCTAATTTGATATTTGTATAAAAAGTAATTTTAAGATTTGGTTGATAGTTGAAGCATTATGAAAATTAAAAACTCATGTACCCTAAGTATTTCAAAATCAGAAATAAACATGTCTGACAACTTCTCTGTTTATTTCAGTAAAGAAAAATGTGTTCTTGAACAAACAAAAATGTCAGACTATCTTCCAATGCAAAATTAAGCTTAACTGAATACACAGAGCAAAACCAGACTATGAAAGCCCAGTGTGGGAAGGTTCAGTCTATAAAGGAAAGACTTTCTACTAATTTTGTACCCAGTATACAAGTTGTTTAAAATCTAAAACTGGCACCACAAAAAAAATTGTGCGCATATGCTTCATCTGCAAAAGCAGAGCCTTCCTGAAACTACTCAGATCATTTAAACAGAGATATCCAAACAGCAGGTTTTATCTTCCTTGAAGATGCCTAGATTGTGAAAGATATAAGCAAAAAGTCAGAAGAACCCATCTTTCTCACCTACCTTCACATTTCTCTTATGCACAGGCATATTTCTAACACATGTCCTTAAACCCTCATTTGAAAGCTATTGATTATTTTGAAGGCTGCTTAAATATATCGGTCAGGGAGCTCTTCTGACCTTAAAGATCTTGTTGTCCAGTCCATTCTCAATTGCAAAACAACACATAAAGAACACAGAATTACAACTGGCAATGCTGAGAATGGCCATCATATCACATTTTCTCCCCTTTCTGCTTCCCTGTAACTTTCAACTGCTGTCCTTGGGGGGCAGAGAACAGAGATTTTCTGTTTACTTACCACCTGAAGGTTAACATTTGTTGACTTATCCTAAAGTTTGAATACAGCCCTGTTAGTTGAAGTGGCTTTGAAGAAAAATATCTGCTCTCTCTGTATCTCAAAAAACAAAACAAAACAAAACAAAAACAAAACAAAACAAACAAAAAAAAAACAAAAACACACAAACCACCCAAAACAAACAAACCAAAACAAAAAACCCGCAACCAAAAGTCAACTCAAAATAGAGGAGTGAAAAACGTTAACACTAGAGCTGAGCACACTAAAAAGTGTACATCTTCTGCTGAACCCTGGGGTGGAATCATGCATGTAGAGGCAGACACTGTGTCACTTGCTAACGTAGCTTTCAATTATTGATCACACTACCGATCTGGATGCATCCTGAGCCTGCCGTTAGTACCGAAGGGAAATACCAAGATCTCTCCCCCAGCCTTTTGCAAAACTGAAACCAGCGCAGAGGAAACAGTTTCCATTAGTAGCAAGAGCCCACCATGGGAGCGTAACAAATGATTGCTCTCTGCATGTTAAATGAAAAGGACGTCTGATGTGCAGGATTGGTTTTCAGTTGCTAAACATTCTTTCGGTTAATATGCTCTCCTGACCCACAGCATGTAATGAATTTTCCAGTTCCTGATGTGTATGTATAGCTAAGTTTAGAACTTTTTGCCCTTACAGTTGTTCCAGCACACCAGTAAAATCAAGATAGGTGTTCTATATTTTTAAGAATGCGCCCTTGTGGCCAAGAAGGCCGATGGCATCCTGGGGTGTATTAGAAGAGGTGTGGTTAGTAGGTCGAGAGAGGTTCTCCTCCCCCTCTACTCTGCCCTGGTGAGGCCACATCTGGAATATTGTGTCCAGTTCTGGGCCCCTCAGTTCAAGAAGGACAAGGAACTGCTTGAGAGAGTCCAGCGCAGGACCACAAAGATGATTAAGGAAGTGGAGCATCTCCCTTATGAGGAAAGGCTGACGGAGCTGGGTCTCTTTAGCTTGGAGAGAAGGAGACTGAGGGGAGACCTCATTAATGTTTATAAATATGTAAAGGGTGACTGTCATGAGGATAGAATCAGGCTCTTCTCAGTAGCATCCAATGACAGGACAAGGGGAAATGGATATAAGCTGGAACATAGGAGGTTCTGCTTAAACATGAGGAAGAACTTCTTGCCAGTAAGGGTAACAGAACACTGGAACAGGCTGCCCAGAAAGGTTGTGGAGTCTCCTTCTCTGGAGACGTTCAAAATCTGCCTGGACGCGTTCTTGTGTGATCTGATCTAGGTGGTCCTGCTCCGGCAGGGGGATTGGACTAGATGATCCTTTGAGGTCCCTTTCAATCCCTAACATTCTGTGATTCTGTGATTCTGTGAACAGCTTGTAGCTGGCTCACTGTGCAACTAAGCACATAGTCCCCATCATGGGAGGAATCTGGTCATGTACTAAGAGCCTGCAATTATTGTATCTTTGTGCTAAGAACATGAGACTTTAATGCATGATTGGTAACATGATACCACATGATTTTCTTTATTACTAATATGACAAAAGAATGAATATATAGTTAGAGTGGTAGAAGAAATCCCTTTTGGTTTTTGGTATGTTCCTTTGGACATATAGCCTGTTCCCGTATGAGCAGCGTGCTGATCTGTCTGTTTTAGCTTGAGGTCTAGCTCTGACTGTGACACTGACTTTTCCTCTGTCTTTTCCATTCGGTTTCTCATTCTCCACCCTACCTGGTTATGCAGGTTTTTAGGCAACAATTTTGTTTCGTGTCTGCTCTTCATCTCTTTAGAGATGGATAGAGAGATTTCCCTGTATCCTACTTCATAAAATGTGAGATGATATTCCATACATAAAATTATTACCAACTTATCTTAAAACAAGAGAATTAATAGGAAGATAACAATAAAGGTGCAAAAATGCATGATAAGTGTTTTTAAATATAAATCATGTTGTTATCGACCAATTGGAGTTTGACAGATTAAATAGCAAAAAAATGTCTGTTCCTGTCTTAGTCAGAATTAACTGTTGTCATTTATCAAAACAAAACCAAAAAAGCCTCATAAACAACAAATAGGGTAATGATTATTCTATAGCTGTCTCAAGAGTTTTGCAATGTAACTGATTTAAATGCTGGGAAGGCAAGCATTTTCAAGAATTTTTTTGTTTCATAAAAATAAACAAAATCATTGCAGTCATTTTGTTAGGTGAAAAGGTAAAACATTCTGCAAGTTACTGCTGAATTATTGCTGTTCTGAAAAAAAAAAAAAAAAAAAGCAAACAAGCAGCACTCTGTTCCTGGGCAGTGTGTTCTACTCCATATATGCCAGAGTTGTACATATGTGTCTGTATAGACAGATGCACACACTGGGTTTGCAGACATGACTGTCAATTGAGTAATTCTTCTGCAGTGACAACAACAAAGCACACCATTAATCTGCTGATCAACGAGCCAGAAGGTCTGCAACTACACTCTTCAGTTATACCAAATTTTTATTCTTTGTTACCAAGTTCTTAAAAAAAAAATGACTGAAAAAACGGCCAGAAACCAACAGATCAAACAGTGAACAGGAGCAGGAAAAAAAACAAGAAGTACAACTAAAAAAGTCCAGAGGATAATATATTCAAACATGCACAAGTGCAAGTATTCCATACATTAATGTATGGAACAAGCTATTATAGTTATTGTTTTCATTATGGTAAATCCTCTGAGACCGCTTTCATCGTGTATGGCCAGCAGCCACCTGTCCCTCTGGATTTAGACTTACAGTTGTACAGAAAGGAGCAATATAACCTCTTAAACACAAAGGGTCACAACTTTCTTGTGACTAGTCATGTAAGACAAGTGCCACAAAAGACCTAAATACTTAAGTCTAGGATCAAAATTGAAGTTCTTAAAGCCTTCATTAAGTTGCTGCCAGTGCTGACAGCACTTAAATACCCACATCTCTGAAGTCTGCATCACTAACACGCTTTGTAAGTATCTATACTTCTATTACTTGGGGTCCTGTACATATTCATGCAAGTCCTGAAAAAGCTCAGATGTTTAATCATCTGAGTCGATAGACATACTCTTTCGTCCTCTTAATCCTCAAATAATGACTCAAGCTATTCATATCCTTAAGTCAGAACCCCAAGAGGATGTAGGCATCTTTTGAAAAATGCAAAATAAATTTAAGATTTTTCCCTGTCCTCAGAATTCCTTGCTCACACAGGCTGCCTTGTCAGTATTGCCGATTCCTCACTGAGACACCTGGGCTTTTCTAAGGGCGAGCTGGATTCTGCTCAAGGGCTGAGTGGCTCAAGGCCTCGAGGCTACTATTAGGCAACAAGGGGGCAGAATAAATGCCTAATTCCTTGAGAGAAGCAGGGCTTAATATAAATAAAACAGATCTTATATCAGTGGGGAGGAAGAAAAAGAAGAATAGACAGGGACTTACGAAAAAGCAAAAAGTCAGTGCCAGGGTCCAGGTAAGAATCCAGAGGGCTCTCAGGTTCAGGTCTTACTCAGTCAGTGCAGTTACATCTCTTGGTGGACAGTATTCAAACAAGTTAGCTGGCTGGGGAAATGGGTTACTAAAGGAAATAAAAAGTGGCCAAGAGGAAGTCCTGACTCCATGGAATTACAGAATGGGTTTGGTTCAACCCTCCAAAACTACTCAATCCCTAACCCTATTTCTGAAGAGCATAAGGATTAATGCTGGACACCTGATCATTAAGAAATCATCACATTGTACTTTTATGGGGCTAGCAGATAGCCTTGGTAATCTGTATCTTCAAAATTAGTACAGGTACATGCTTAGTTAATGAATGCTGAAGTGAGATTGTTCTTGTTATTTTTTATCTTCCAAAATATCTGGCTATCAAATAATAGTGAGCTCTTTTGACATTGGAAACAGTCTTTATGCTCTGAGCTAGATCCTGCTGGTATTAGTTAGCATTGCTATACTGACTTACTGGAGCTTCATCAATTTAATCAAAATGGAAATTTGGTCTGTTAGTTTAGAAAAAGAAGTAGTATCTCCTGATACTACCTAAATATGCATGACTTGATAAACAGTTGAGTCAGTTTACCTGAAAATAATCATGTAATTGGTGTGTATTCTACACACTGGAATCTAAAAATTACATGAAGAGCTTTACATGAAGATGTTGCTCCATTATTTAAATCATAAAATATATTTAATTTATTAATGTAAATATGCAAAGATTAATGTCAGCATCTAACAGAAGATATAGAGCATGAATGAGAAAAAAAGAAATATATCTCTATATATGTGAAATCACAGAATATATTTAAAGATGATTGTTTCTATAACTTGTGAAGTTTATTTCTCACTTTAAAAAAATGTACTGTGATACATGAAGACTAAATAGGTCGTAATGATGCTTAGAGACCAACTTTGGCAGTCTATGACACCTTCAGATGTAGAAGCACACAAATATAACTTCTGTAAACAAAAGCTTATGTTTCTACTGACTTATCGAAGGTTACAGTTGTGAG
Organism: Tauraco erythrolophus; assembly: GCF_009769465.1. NCBI lineage: Eukaryota > Metazoa > Chordata > Aves > Musophagiformes > Musophagidae > Tauraco > Tauraco erythrolophus. Next base: position 52,318,725 of record NC_141468.1, read on the forward strand.
TTTTCTTCATTTGGAGATTTGATGATGTAAACAAAACAGAATTTGCTTTTATGGTAGCTATGCTGAAAATGAAAACTTTAGTGTATTCCTTATCTGACCAAATATACTTTAAGGAAATATCGGTTGCCTCTGCTGAAGTGTAACATGTTGGGGAAATGTCTTCCCTTTCAACTGGTTGCTGTTGTCTTGTAAACTCTGTTTTTCTGAGACTCCAAAGTCATATTGAATTGCATTTTGAAGAGGCATTTCATTTCTTATTTGGATCTTGTTGTAAGCAAGTGAAAAAAGAAATCACAATACACATATTCAAATTTATGTATTTAACTATGAATTAGAATGTGCTTAAGATCCTTTAGAAAACAATTAACAGATTTAAAACATTTCAAAGAGGTTCTCACCTAATGAGCTCCTGGTATGCCACGAGTGATGAAATACAGCTGTCCTGTAAAATGAGGTTGAATACTACAGGGTAGAAGAGACACAAAAGGCGATAACCCACCTAGCAGAATGATAAGATGAACAAAGGTAGAATTTCTATGTCAGATTCTTTACATTTATAACATCTCCTCTGAAGCTCAGCTCCTCTTTTCATTTGCTGCTGTGTGCATTTCAGAAATCAACATTCATAGACCACACAAAAATGTGAATTTTAACATACGATTCATGAATATTTAATTTTTCTTTTTCATGTTTTTTCAAGAACATTTGACAATTATTTCACAAGACAGATTTTTCCCTAAGTGAAAACGAAAGCCTGCAACAGCTGAACTCAGATATCTGATAAGAAGACTGCTGACAGAAGTGTTTGAGGATGCTCAGACTGCTATGCAGATATGTTAGACATGTCATTTTTCAATTGTGATTCTGGATTCAGTGAAAAGGCAATCTGCAACATGTAGGTACCAAGGCTTATATAGTGGCACACTTTACACATGTGTGTAGATACATAAGTGGAGTAAGACACATTCCAAGACTCTTAGAAACCTCCCCAGAATGTGTATCTTGGTACAGTGAGATGCAGAAGCTCTTGGCCTAGACAGAGACTGGATAAGGATGGGTGAAAATCTGCAGTGCCTTGGCATCTCTCACTGCCTCACTGCTCCACGTGTTCCAGCACAGCTGAGGTTAGTGTGAAATCATTTGTAGGAGAAAATTCCTTTACAGAGTGAAGAGTAGGTGCTGCCCATGCAGAAACCACTGCAGCAAAGCCCCCTGCTTTGAACTGAGCCGTCTTTAGGCACCTACAACCTCACTTTTTTAATTTACCTATTCTCTAAAATATATTTCTTGTGATCATTTTATTAAACACTGAGTGCTGTGTCAACTTTTAAGGATGTGCATGAAACGTGAGCTGAAAATTCATCTCCCTGGGTTAGACAGCTCTGGTGAGACATTGAGAGAAGTTAAAGAACATAGGAGTTGAATAAACACCCTCCATTTTCATAAAGTGTTATAAAATACATCTGGAATTACAGGCTAGCTTTTTGGTCTAGGCTTTCTGCAGCTTCAGAATGGCACTAAGGGGCTATAAAACTATACTAAAGCTGATTCAGACGAAGCACTTTTATAACAAACTTGGCTTTGAGTTGGCATGAATAGAAATAGACTCGTCCCTCAGTCCTTTCTGAAGCCTCATGGCATAAGACAGATGACCAGGGAGTTGTCCTAAACACCAAGGTGGGCGGGAAGAAACCGTACATTCATCTTTACGAAATCAATTTTAGCCAGCCAAACAGGAATAATGAAAACCTTTTCAGAGGCAGAGGCTGCCTCACACTCTTGCTCAACTCAGAGACAGTTCAAAAGCTGTCCCTACCACACAGACAGACCAGGATCTCAGCAGCCGCAGGCAGAGCTAGCACCTGCTGAGGAGGTTGGTCAGCAGAGATCCTTTGCTGTTCCTAAAAAGGGATGTTATTTATAAAGCTCACAAGTTCATTAGAGTCTCATTCTGGAACGCTTGAGGTATTAATCATAAAACATCCTTAGTGAGTCAGAATAAGTCGATATTGTCAATAGTCATCACCTCCCTGCTCCACATGATATATAAATAAGGGAGGAAACAACCATTGCAGTCACCCAGCTTGATCTTCTGCCTAACACAGACTGTAGGACTGCCCTGAAGTCTTAACGTCTCTATGAGCTTTTCACCATAAAAATGTAAAACTACATCAGGCCTCCATTTGGCCTGATATATTGTTATTTTTTTCTCTTGATATCATATCTTGAAATCATGACTGAGATAAGGTGCCAGGCAGTGTACAACAAGGGCTTGAGTCATCCCACTTAACTTTATCTATCTATAGTTTATTATCTGATTTAAAGTGTTGTCAATGGGAGGAGGCAGTGAGTGAGAAGAATGTCCAGAGAGTAATTCATGTTGTTCCAGTCTTAGACAAGAAAGATGAATCATCCTCTGAAAGTGTCTCTCTCTCTCTTTCAAATGTACAAGGAGCCTGGATAACTAACTGAAATGAGATTTCTCACTTTTAGAAGGCTAATGTACGATGAAGTGAGTCTCACCTAGTTGCCTAAAAACCTTACGGTCTAAATGAAGTAGACCACAGATAGGAAGAAAAATAATTATACAGACATGAGAAGTGTTTTGCCTAGAGTAATACAATTGCTTTCTCAGGTGATTCTTCCCAGCAGACCATCTTTTGGCCCCTTCTGCTCCTTTTTTTATCAAAGAATATCATGCAGTAAGACTCAAGAAACAGAGTAAAAACAGTCCTTCAATTTGTCACCTGCACAGTTAGGTAGTAAGATGAATAGTCAGTTTTCACAAACATTTCTACACAGTTTTCAAATATAACTTTTTCCTTTCCAGGTAAAAGAGATGGAAATTAATAAAATATAACAACTTGCTCAGTTTACTGCAATGTTGTTAAACATTTACTATGTGGGATTTTCAAAGTAATTTCTGAAATTATTTCCAAAAGGCATTTCTAGTTACATTGGAGGTGATGGTAAAAAACTTAATTAATCCTGCTGACTCTCTGCTTTTTCACAGAATATTTAAGTATAAAAGTACAGATTTTCACTGCAGATGACAGCTTCATTGTCTCAAGGCCTCATCTGATGTTTACTAAAACAAAATTTAAAATTTTTTTTAAAAGCCTCAAATTTATTTCACTGACCTTTAGATGAGACTCTGTGAGTCTTCAAAAAATTCACTGTGTTTCTTATTTGAGCTTAATCACAGAATTTAGGGTGCCAAATTTCCTAAACTCTTGCCTGGCTCCTTAAAACATAATTAGTTGCTGAAATGTAACCTAATTTAAAAAAAAAAAATATTGCATGGAACATCTTCTCCCTGTGATGTCAAATAATATCTTTGCTGTACAATGCAAATTTCTTTGCAGAATGCCAGAGAAAACTAATACTGTTGCTGAATATGTCATAAAACTACTTTTTGAAGTTTAGTAAATAGAAGATTGAAGAAGGAATGCTGAGAAGTATTCATACAAATGTCAAAAATCCAAAATAACTTTATTCATCCACAAAGATATCTTATCAGTCAGAATGGATGCACCAGTAAATATGTGTGCTGAAGACATAACTCCATTAATAAAAACAAATGACTTCCAATACTATTATAAACAAAGGTACAGAAACATTATCAAATGAATGATAATATTGTGTAAATCAATGGTGTGTCCTTGTCTGGAATACTATGTCCAACAAAAGAAGCTGTAGCAGAAATAGATGGACTTTTATGGAATATGGATAAGCAGCGTAGATATATAAACATAGAGTTTGGGCACATGAGAATAGAATATGTAATGTAAAGATATAAAAAAAAAACCCAAACACACAACTACTTACTGAAAATACAAATCACTTTCTGGCTTATTGTCGTGGGTTATGTTGAACCGCCCCACACACAGCCGGTCACTCCCCCTCCCCCACCCCCAGGAATGAGGGAGAGAATTAAAGGATAAACGTGAAACCCGTGGGTTGAGATAAGAATGATTTAATACAGATGATTTAATACAATGTAGGTGCTCACCACCCCTCGTATGCGAAGCCCGTCTCGTCCCGAAAACTGCAAATCCCGGACGAACGCGAGGCCCCGAAAATAGAGAGGGGCAGAGAGGGAGAGAAAGAGAGAGAGAGAGAAAGAAAAAAAAACAGCAGAGCAACAGCGCAGCAAGCGCAAAAGAGCAAAAGTGCAAAAAAGAGCAAAAGCGCAAAAGCCCCTCTTCCCGGCTGACCCTCGCTTTTATACTGGGCATGACGCTGCATGATATGGAATACTAATTGGCCAGTTTGGCCCTCAGTCTTAAGTTCCACACAAATGACAAGGGGAATCGTGTCCCCCTTGTCCCAGCTATGCTCCCCCCTTATCCTGCCGTGTTTCTGTACTCCGCACACTGAAAAGTCCTTGGAGTTTCACTTCCAACCACAAACATCAGCTTGCTATCAACATTCTTCTCAGAGTGAGCCTCTGAGTGAAACCAAAACAGGGAGCTCTTCTGGCTGTTAAAAAAAAACTCTGTCCCAGCTAAAACTGGGACAGTATCCACCCCTTATTCCATACCATGCATGTCATGCTCAAACCTTACATATATACTATTCCCTTAGCCATGGGTCATCCCTCCAAAATGTGTCTTCATCTGTTACAGCAGTCTCTCAGGGCAGGAAAGATGACGTGGAATTCGCTCAGTCGGTAGAACGGATGACATGTAGTCTTTGTTGCGTGTGGCGCCTGGAGCTCGTAGTTGGTGTATCCGGCCGCTGTCTGCAGGTTGAAGATGTTGATCTTGAAGAAGTTGCTGGTTGTTTGGAATCAGTTCTGATTCTGACGAAGTTCATTCTTCATTAACCTGGATGATTCTTAATATAATGACATTAGTACAATGTGACAACCATAGTGATGATGGTATGCAGGGACAGGGTTATTCAGCAATTAATATCACACAATTCAATTCATTTTATCATCTATTTTCACCCAACATCAAATCCCCTTGAGGTACACATCGGACTTCCCCGTCCTTCTGCATCACCCACCAAGTACACCCAGGTCCCTGAGCAAAAGCAATCCCACGAATGGGTTTACCTTTACCCGAGGCAGGAATAACCCAAACTGTCTTCCCGAGTATATTCCTCATGTGCACTACAGGGACTTTGTCTCCTTCTACAGTACGTAGAAGTTCTGATTGCGCAGGACCAGCTCGATTGGCAGATCCTCTAGTGTTAACTAACCAGGTGGCTTTTGCTAAATGCGTATCCCAATGTTTGAAGGTTCCACCACCCATTGCTTTCAGTGTGGTTTTTAGCAATCCATTATATCGTTCAATCTTCCCAGAAGCTGGTGCATGATAAGGGATGTGATATACCCACTCGATGCCATGCTCTTTGGCCCAGGTGTCTATAAGATTGTTACGGAAATGAGTCCCATTGTCCGACTCAATTCTTTCTGGGGTGCCATGCCGCCACAAGACTTGCTTTTCAAGGCCCAAGATCGTGTTCCGGGCGGTGGCATGGGGCACAGCATAGGTTTCCAGCCATCCAGTGGTCGCTTCCACCATTGTAAGCACATAACGCTTGCCACTGCGAGTTTGTGGAAGTGTGACATAGTCAATTTGCCAGGCCTCTCCATATTGATATTTCGACCAACGCCCTCCATACCAAAGAGGTTTCAACCGCTTGGCTTGCTTGATTGCAGCACACGTTTCACATTCATGGATCACCTCTGCAATGGTGTCCATAGTTAGGTCCACCCCTCGATCACGAGCCCATTTGTATGTGGCGTCCCTTCCTTGATGGCCTGAGGCATCATGGGCCCAACGAGCTAGAAATTTTTCACCTTTATGTTGCCAGTCCAGATCCACCTGAGCCACTTTAATCTTGGCGGCCTGATCCACCTGTTGATTGTTTTCATGTTCTTCTGTGGCCCGACTCTTGGGTACATGGGCATCTACATGTCTTACTTTCACAATCAGCTTCTCTACTCGAGCAGCAATGTCTTTCCACAACGGGGCAGCCCAGATGGGTTTACCTCTGCGTTGCCAGCTGCTCTGCTTCCATTGCCGTAGCCATCCCCACAGGGCATTTGCTACCATCCAAGAGTCGGTATAGAGATAGAGCATTGGCCACTTTTCTCGTTCAGCGATGTCTAAAGCCAGTTGGATGGCTTTCACCTCTGCGAACTGGCTTGATTCACCTTCTCCTTCGGTAGCTTCTGCAACCTGTCGAGTAGGACTCCATACAGCAGCTTTCCATTTTCGATGTTTTCCTACAAGGCGACAGGACCCGTCGGTAAACAGAGCGTATTTCTTCTCATTGTCTGATAGTTCATTATAAGGTGGAGCCTCCTCAGCACGTGTCACCTCCTCCTCCTCTGGTGACATTCCAAAGTCTTTACCTTCAGCCCAGTTAGTGATCACTTCCAAAATTCCTGGGCGATTGAGGTTTCCTATCCGAGCTCTTTGTGTGATCAGTGCGATCCACTTGCTCCATGTGGCATCAGTTGCGTGGTGTGTAGACGGGACGCTCCCTTTGAACATCCAGCCGAGCACTGGCAATCGGGGTGCCAGGAGCAACTGTGCTTCTGTACCAATCACTTCAGAAGCAGCTCGGACTCCTTCATATGCTGCCAATATCTCTTTTTCAGTTGGAGTATAGTTGGTTTCGGATCCTTTGTATCCTCGACTCCAAAACCCAAGAGGTCGACCTCGCGTCTCCCCTGGCGCTTTTTGCCAGAGACTCCAGGTGGGACCATTCTCCCCGGCTGCGGTGTAGAGCACGTTTTTGACATCTTGTCCTGTCCGGACTGGTCCCAGGGCTACCGCATGGACTATTTCTTGTTTAATTTGTTCAAAGGCTTGTTTTTGCTCTGGGCCCCATTCAAAATTATTCCTCTTTCGGGTTATTTGGTAGAGGGGTTTTACAATCTGGCTGTAGTCAGGAATATGCATTCGCCAGAAACCCACAATGCCTAAGAAAGCTTGTGCTTCCTTTTTGTTGGTTGGTGGGGACATAGCTGTTATTTTATTAATCACGTCCATCGGAATCTGACGACGCCCATCTTGCCATTTTATTCCCAAAAACTGAATCTCCTGGGCAGGTCCCTTGACTTTACTCTGTTTTATGGCAAAGCCTGCTTTCAGAAGGATTTGGATTATCTTTTCACCTTTCTCAAAAACTTCTTCTGCTGTGTTGCCCCATACAATGATGTCATCAATGTATTGCAGATGTTCTGGGGCATCACCCTGTTCCAGTGTGGTCTGGATCAGTCCATGGCAAATAGTGGGGCTGTGTTTCCACCCCTGGGGCAGTCGATTCCAGGTATACTGGATGCCCCTCCAAGTGAAAGCAAACTGTGGCCTGCATTCCGGTGCCAAAGGAATTGAGAAAAACGCATTAGCGATATCAATTGTAGCGTACCACCTGGCTGCCTTTGACTCCAGTTCATACTGAAGTTCCAGCATGTCTGGCACGGCAGCACTCAATGGTGGTGTAACTTCATTCAAGCCACGATAGTCTACCGTCAGCCTCCACTCGCCATTGGACTTACGCACAGGCCATATAGGGCTGTTAAAAGGGGAGCGGGTCTTTGTGATGACTCCTTGACTCTCCAGTTGACGAATCAACTTATGGATAGGAATTAGAGAGTCTCGGTTGGTACGATATTGCCGTCGGTGCACTGTTGTATTAGCAATTGGCACCTGCTGTTCTTCGACCCTCAGTAACCCCACAGCAGAAGGGTCCGTTGAGAGACCAGGCAAAGTAGACAGCTGCCTGCCTTCTTCTGTCTCTACTGCAGCTATGCCAAAAGCCCACCGATACCCTTTTGGGTCTTTGAAATACCCTCTCTTAAGATAATCTATGCCAAGGATGCACGGGGCTTCTGGGCCAGTTACAATAGGGTGTTTTTGCCACTGCTGTCCAGTTAGGCTCACTTCAGCCTCTAACACAGTCAGTTGTTGAGACCCCCCTGTCACTCCAGAAATAGAGATGGATTCTGCCCCTCTGAAGTTCGATGGTATCAAAGTGCATTGGGCACCAGTATCCACTAAAGCCTTATACTTTCTAGGGTATGATGTGCCAGGCCACCGAATCCACACAGTCCAGTACACTCGATTATCCCTCTCCTCCACCTGGCTGGAGGCAGGGCCCCTCTAATGCCTGTTATCATATTCATCAGAGGAATCAGCAGGATTGGAGTCAGGATGGCTAGGAGGATCAGCCCTCCCATTTTGACTAGTGGACTGCTCACTGTAGACTGGGGCAACAGCTGTCCTGGAGGAATTGGAGAAAGTTCTATTCCTGTTGGTTCTTCCTCCCAACTGGCGTACCCTGGCCTCTAAAGCGGAGGTGGGTTTTCCATCCCACCTTCTCATGTCTTCTCCATGATCACGGAGGTAGAACCATAGCTCACCCCGTGATCTGTACCGTCTCTCTTGTCTCTCTCGAGGAGGGTAACGCCTGGTTCTGACAGCTGAAATTCTAGAACGTTCGGGTGGTGGGAAATCTACTTTTTCTCTTAATTCTCGGACCTCTTCAGACAGCTTTTCCACAGCCGCAACACAGGTTCGTATAGAAGTGTCATCATCATATCGTCGGAGGTAGGTGACCAGATTACCTACGGATAGTGGTGCTTCATCGTCCCCGAAGTCCATTATTGCCAATGAGGTGGAATATGCGGCTGGCGCACTCCGTATAATCTTCTGCCACATTGGTCGTGTGCACCGGACGTCATCTGGATCTTCGAGTCTTGGTCCGCTTCTCGAGTCAAGATAAATCAACTCTCGCACAGCCAGTTCTCTCAGATACTGAATAGCTTTTTCTATGTTGGTCCACCTGCTTACATTACATGGCACCTCGTCCTTGTAGGGGTACCTTTCCTTTATGGCTGCCAGGAGTCGTCTCCAGAGGCTGCGGACTTGTGTCTGCCTTCCAATTGCTTTATCAATGCCTCCATCCATGGCAAGGGCTCCCAGCTGCCTAGCTTCACTACCATCTAACTCCAGACTATTGGCTCCCATGTCCCAGCATCTGAGCAACCAAGAGACAATGGGCTCACCTTTAAGGCGGCCATAATCTTTTCGAATATCTCGCAGCTCGCTCATTTTTAGAGACCTGGTGGTTATCCTCTCATCTATGATGTCACTCCTCCTCCATTGAGATTTCCTCTGGGGCGAAACAGAACGCTCCCGCTTCATTTCTCGTGATGGCCCTGGTCGCTCTTCATCATCATCATCATCCTCTCCTCTGCGTTCTGACTTTCGCAGACATTTCCTTGGTTTCTCTTCCTCCAATCGTTGTGATGGCCCCGGTTGTTCTTCTTTGTCTGGTTGCTTTGATGGTCCTGGTTGCTCTTCCTCATTTGGTTGTTGTGATGGCCCTGATTCCTCTTCTTCGTCGTCTAACTTTTGTATACATTTTCTTTTCCTTACGGGGGCAACTGATAACGTTGTAGTCTGAGTAGCTATAGTGCTTGTCATGGGAGTTGAGATGGCAAGCACAATAACCCGAGAAATAAATTGATATACACCCCTAAATGGCCGATTGATTTTGAATATATAGATAATTAAACATATATTCAGGAGACCTTGCAGGACAATCAAACCGGTTAAATTATTCCAATGATGTTCGGCATTATCAAAATCAACGTAAGCTTTTGTGAATGAAAAGTCACCGGTATAATTGGCGATGATATCCGCCAGGTGACGCTCAAAATTAATAAACGAGTTCCACATCACCATCCCCCTCTGCACCGCCGAATACAAAGACTGAGCCGGACCCAGCACCGATGATCTTATCAGAGTTACACCGTACAGTATAGCAAAACCCTTAATTACCGATAACATACTTTTCATGCCGGTCCAACACCCAGAGCCAGAAAACCGCATAAACATTCCGCCTAACATCATATAGGGTAGATAAGACAATAAATTATGAATGTCCGGTAACATGTACGCAAGCATAACAAACAGCATTCCGGCCAGCCACATCGTTATCTCAACCCCTTCGGGCCCCACGTTGGGCGCCAATTAGGACTGTCGTGGGTTATGTTGAACCGCCCCACACACAGCCGGTCACTCCCCCTCCCCCACCCCCCGGAATGAGGGAGAGAATTAAAGGATAAACGTGAAACCCGTGGGTTGAGATAAGAATGATTTAATACAGATGATTTAATACAATGTAGGTGCTCACCACCCCTCGTATGCGAAGCCCGTCTCGTCCCGAAAACTGCAAATCCCGGACGAACGCGAGGCCCCGAAAATAGAGAGGGGCAGAGAGGGAGAGAAAGAGAGAGAGAGAGAAAGAAAAAAAAACAGCAGAGCAACAGCGCAGCAAGCGCAAAAGAGCAAAAGTGCAAAAAAGAGCAAAAGCGCAAAAGCCCCTCTTCCCGGCTGACCCTCGCTTTTATACTGGGCATGACGCTGCATGATATGGAATACTAATTGGCCAGTTTGGCCCTCAGTCTTAAGTTCCACACAAATGACAAGGGGAATCGTGTCCCCCTTGTCCCAGCTATGCTCCCCCCTTATCCTGCCGTGTTTCTGTACTCCGCACACTGAAAAGTCCTTGGAGTTTCACTTCCAACCACAAACATCAGCTTGCTATCAACATTCTTCTCAGAGTGAGCCTCTGAGTGAAACCAAAACAGGGAGCTCTTCTGGCTGTTAAAAAAAAACTCTGTCCCAGCTAAAACTGGGACACTTATCTAAAACAGGAATTTGCATCAGCTGTAGTCATATTTCTGTAACATTTGTTTTCTGTAAATTGTCTGGCCATCTAATTCTTGTAGGACTTCTTGTAAGAAAAAGGATTTGAATAAACTCTATAAACAGAAAAAAAAAAGAAAAAAAATAATGCAAACGTGGTTGAATATTATTGTTGTTAGTTTTTATCAGCAACATCGCTTCAACAGGACATATAAGAATTGCCTGAATAGTTTGTAGTTTACAGGTAGGGATGTCTTACTCTTTGTTTTAGAGATCTGGCTCTGAGTGAAAGCTTACTTATTCATTCCCAGTTCAATGCTGAGTGCACGTGAGAAGTCTCTGAGAGCACATAGCTGGCAAACTTGTTAAGGAGCATGAAATCAGACCATTTCTGTGCTATTTGCTGTGACAGTCTCCCAGGTCTGAGCATACAAAACAGTGTGATGATGTGTTTGAGCTTACGTTGGTTTGGCTTACTTATATTGGCTAAATAAGTATCTGGACATGGAAATATCAGCATCCATTGCTTTAATGAAACTACAGCCCAGGAGTAGTTTGGAGGATGTCGGCAGGAGGGTGGAATTCATTGCAATGTCCCTTCCCTCAGCAATCTGTGACTCACAGCTCTTGTTTTGATTTTCTCCTTCATAGCAGCCAGTTTAGAGATAGGCAACCTCTGACCCAAATAAAAGCGACTGTTCCTAGCTCTTTGATTGCATTTAGCTACAGTCTTAAGCTGTTTCCCTCAGGCAAGAAGTCTCTCAGCTCTGTAGTAAACACTGGTCCTTGTCCCCTGAGCTCTCCGGCTCTTGCATACCTGCCCTGGAGCTACCAGGGGGATCCCAGGCTTCCTTCTCCAGCCTCTGATAGAGAAGGGCAGAGATGTGGATATGGGAACAGCAACATGCCTCTACAGAGCACAAAGCTGCACAGTGTGGTGGGAAAAGCCAGAAACACCCTCAGACTGCATGAGGCTGTTGCTGGACGTCTCTCTTTCATTGCAGGTCTTCCCTTTCTAATACTGGGGGATGGCCATCCACTGAGGGCTGAGATACAGGAGCACAGCCTGAGACAGCACCTTGCCAGGACTGGCTGTGCTGTGAATCCCGGTGACTAGGACTGATCATAGAATCATAGAATCACAAAATGGTTTGGGTTGGAAGGGACCTCAAAGATCATCTAGTTCCAACCCCCTCTGCTGTGGGCAGGGTCACCTTCCACTACACCAGGATGCTCAAAGCCTTATCCAACCTGGCCTTGAACACATCCAGGGATGAGGCACCCACAACTTCTCTGAGCAACCTGTTCCAGTGTCTACTCCCTCAATGTAAAAAATTTCTTCCTTAGATCCAATCTAAATCTCCCCTCTTTCAGTTTAAAGCCATTTCCCCTTGTCCTATCACTACATGCCCTTGCAAAAAGTCCCTCTCCAGCTTTCCTGTAGGCCCCCTTTAGGTACTGGAAGGCTGCAATAAGATTACCCTGGAGCCTTCTCTTCTCCAGGCTGAACAGCCCCAGCTCTTTCAGCCTGTCTTCATAGGAGAGGTGCTCCAGCCCTTGGATCATCATCGTGGCCCTCCTCTGGACTTGCTCTAACAGCTCCATGTCCTTCTATTAATAGAGTAATGCAAGATGAAGAGATGTGTTTGCTGAAGCATGGGTGACTTTTATACATACATGCATGTATATATGTGTAGGTTTATATGTGCATAGCTATGCATATGCGTATATGTGTACAAGCTCAAAAATGGGGTTTATACAGAATAAATCTGTTTGTCACCTCTTCTTACAAATGATCCATAAGAGGTCTTGGAGAATTGGGGAACTGCCACAACATGCTGGGTTTGATGGGCTGGTTTTGGGTTTCTTCTGCAGACGGTGGTGATTCAGTGTTTCACTTAGACATTTCTGTAGGTTTAGTCTTCTAAACTTGTAATTTATTTTAAAAATAGGGATGAAAGTTCAATGTTTTAGAGCAAACAAAATGTTAACTCATCAAAAAAAGGCAGGACAGCTCTCCCTTATTACAGTGCCTGGAACACCGTGGTGCACTCCGTGAACCCCGAGGAAAAGCTGGAAGAAAAACAATTGTCTCAGGATGTACAGTCTATAATGTTCACAGTATAGTGTTTAGCTAGCTGGGAGCTGGGCTTCTCCCTCCGGTAAAGAGAGCTAATAACCAGAGCTGGGCAAAGTACAGATCTGGATGTTCCTGTTGAATCCTGAGCCCCGGGGAATGAGCTGGACCTCTATAAGATGTGAGGTCCAAAGAGTGGATAGCTTTTGAGTTGATAACAGCACGGCTGGCCCTGTAGCACTCACAGTACTGTTTCAACAATATTAGAGGGCGAGGCAACTATTAATCTCAGAGCTGGAGCACTGCCTGTTGTTTATCTGCTGTTAGGTTTATTTGCTGACAGGTGTCTGAACTGCTGTTCTTCCAGAGCTCCGAAGACACATGTAATGGTCACTAAGATGGAAGCAAGGCTTTAAAATGCCTGATATTAAGCCAATCATTCAGTAGACCATTTTTGTAAAGTTGTTTTTGAAAACAGTTATTATTTGTGTTTTACATCTGGCTATAATATCTAAGGTGTTTACCCAATCAGTAGCCCATTTTGGTGAGTAATGGCTTCACTGAAGAGACAGAGAAATCAGCTCTCAAAAACCAAAAAGCATACGGAAAAGTGTGCATATATCTGCCATAAAGGTCAGAATAGAACATGGTGTGGTATCCTGAAGCATTGTATTTAAACACACAATTGTAAAGGCGGAAACATATTTTTCATGAAGACCCAGGGTAAAGTTCTTGTCTAATATTTCTTTTAATAGTATTTCAAATACTATTTGTTATATTTTACAATTTTAATTTTTCTATTTCTCTGTCTTAAAGTCAACTGGGAACTACTAGCAATTATTTATCAGCATTTAGAACAGTAATTAAGTTGAATGGTTTAACATATTTTTGATGACTGGAGCTCTGACCTATGCTCCAGGAATGAGTCACCCGAAGCGATTGAAGGTTGTGCTAGATATAAATATACAGTATTGTCTCATTATCTTCCTTTCTCATTAATACCAGCATTTAAGTCATATTTCAGGTATTAGTGTTTCATTTTTATAGATTATAAATGTGGTGATTAGCCCTCTTTGACTCCATGGTGCTATATTCTGCTGTGTAGAAAATTACAAAGTATGTAAATATTTAAACATACAGAAGATTCTCATTTCTGGCACTGTGTGCTCAGTGTACACAGATCTTATTGTAAAGGAGGGATAGTATTACATACTTTCAACCCCACACTACTTTGTTTTAGAAATTTTTACTTCTTTGTTGCTGTTTTTGTATCTGTTTAACCTAAAGCAAACTCATAATGACTGAGACAATATGGCAAGCTGCATAACAATAGTCAATATCCATGGCAGTTTCCTAATTTGTGTAATTCTGCCACATTGGAACATATGGACCCCTTTCTTTCTCTTCTCATCTCACCTAAATGAAATTTTTAGTACTTCTACTTAATTAAAGTTAAGTTCTGAGGACTGACTGCTTGGCTCATCTTCAAAGCTGTTTATAGATTTAGATCAAAATCTTCGTAGCATAATGGGGGGTATTGTTGAAAAATAAACTTTTAAAAACAAAATATCTCAATGCTTTTTCTAATTTCCTCAATGAATTTAAAAGATAAAAAATGTCTTTTAGCTAAAGTATATATCTTTTTTCTTTGCTTTTCGTCTACTTTCCTCCTTTTTAAAAGCAAAATGAGAGAAGGCAGAGAAGGCTGGGAGATAGACCCAGGAGTAAACAACAGCTATATAGTTAAACAAAAACATTTCAAAACCCGTTTCAAAAAAGTTCTCTGTGTAATATTGATGAAAAATTAAAAGAAATGTCTGTCTTCATTATTTATGCAAATAAATGAGTGAATTTTCTGAAAAATTTAAAAATGAATTTTAAGTTGTTATTGGGAAACATTTCTTATTTTTTCTTGTTAGGATGCTGTGACTGGAACAGAGCTATCAGTTGACCATCAATCACCAGTTTCCTCTCCAACACAAAACTAGGTGGAAACTTGTTTAAATTTTGTTTTGAAACAAATTGAGAAAGGATTTTGATAGCCCTGGAGTGTTCCATGCTGGCCTTTCTCAAGAACAGAATGTCTGCATTTTCCACACAAAATGATCTTGTTCCATTTTCTTTTTTGTTCTCCTCAGTGTCCTGCAACAGCAATCTCTACTCTTCATCAAACCTGACTTTTCCACATCCCAGGCTGGTCAGCTCTGTTTTAAAGATTGACTCTGTTGCACTTCAAAATTATTAACACCTACACTTATTTGATTTTCGTCTGCTAATATCCTTTTATTTTTAAAAAGAACATGTTTCTCCTTATATTGTTATCTCATAAGTCAGCAACTGCCTGCCTTTGGCCAGTCACGAGAGCTTTCTGTTGGTTACTCTATTTTGGCAAGGTTTAGAGACGGATGTGAGTAAGAAAGGACTTCTGCCTCTTCATCTGTTTGCCCCACTTTTTTTTTTTTTTGGTAAAATAAAGGCCATCTGGATTTTATTTTGCACTGAAGAATGTACAGCATGTACAGAATTTGTTTTCCATGTGAGAGACAGCATTCAGTTATGACTGCTTGGACTGTAAGCCGGCAAATGTTTGTGGCAAAATACCTGGCTTTGAGTTCTGCTTTCTAAAAAGAAATGTGAAGTAAGCCTGATCATGGGGGCAAAAGGGGAGGTGGGGGAAATGCCATGTCAGAGAGTCTGAGAGTTTCATGTAACCCCCCTCAGCCATTAATGTACTGCCCTGAACTTTGCGTTGCCCATCTTAATAACACATAGACTCCTATAATCATGTGGCAGTTCTGGTGACAACACATCAAAACCTCAAATAAGGCATATATGGCCTTAAGCCAGGGGAAGAAAAAAAAAAAAACAAAACAGCTAAAACCTTGAGGAAAGTATAAATTTAGCCTGTGGTGTACTATGTGCTCGACGCGTGCTGTTGGAGAGGGGTGTGGTTTGTTATTGTGAACTTCTCTGCTTTGCAACAACAGCTCTCCCAGCAATCCCTGCCGTAGCAATCATC
The DNA here is from genome assembly GCF_009769465.1 of Tauraco erythrolophus. Taxonomy (NCBI): domain Eukaryota; kingdom Metazoa; phylum Chordata; class Aves; order Musophagiformes; family Musophagidae; genus Tauraco; species Tauraco erythrolophus. The sequence goes on from NC_141468.1 coordinate 52,334,500, forward strand.
ACCACCATCATCATCATCATCATTCGGAAAGAACATCTGGGCTCCGTGGGGAATATCGTAGAAATAATATAGACATGATACATTTTTACATCTGAATCGTTATGTGCATGTACTTAAGAAAATTTCTTGAAAAGCTTGGTGGTGGCTCACGTGGAAGGTGCTGTCTCTTGCAGGAGCATTGCATGGCCCAAGTGAGTAAGAAGGGAAGCACGGTCATGTTCTACTCCCTTCACCCCCAGCGTCCCTCAGCCTGGCAGGCTTTGAGGTGCAAAGAGCCCAGTGCCATGGGGCTTCACTGAGCTAACCTCTGCAATTCCTGACTTTCTAGGGAAGAAGAGAGCTTGTGAATCTACCGACATGCAAGAGTAGCTCCTTACTCCCACTTGGAGACAGGGCAAAATGCAATCTAAAAGCAATTCAAGATATTATCCAATATTCTGTGAAGTAAGGGATCAAAGCTGTGCTGGGGAACCCAAGCAGTAGGCCTGGGTTTAGTCTGAAAGATTGCTGTATACTTAAGTCTGGCCCAGGCATTTGCATTCAAACTTACCTCTGAAATAAAGCCCTGCTTGCAAGTTCAGGTACTAGGAGGAGGGAGAAATGGTTTGACATGTTTCCTTTCTCTCTTGGACTACTTCAATGCTAACCGATAATTAAAAAAAGAAAGAAAAAAAACAAAGAAAAAAGAGACGTAGTTCAAAAAAAAGCATTTCAGAGGTAGAACAAAAATTTCTAAGCTATATGCATGCTGGACATACTTGAACAGTCCTGAGGAGAAGCTCCCAAAGCAGCAGTGGTGAGAACGTGGCAGGCTGAACTTTTCTACACTGAGTCCAACTCCTGCTCTGCACGTCTGCAAGCTGGAGACAACATTTGTTTCAGCCAGTTTCAGCCATTTAAAATCCAATTATTTGGTCTAAACTGAGTATTTAGGTTTCATCCTATAATCGAGAGCATTAAAAGGCACTTCCAGAGGGGGATTCTGAGACAGGCGTCTGGACAAGACAGGGTTTGTTACTGTATGGACATTGTCCGTAAGCGAAATCTTGGCAACTGGTGAGCCTAGTTTTTGAAATGCTAAGGAGGCTCCTCTCACAAAGATACCCACAGGATGCAGGACCTACAAAAGAGTTCAGGAAGTTCAGCTGTTGTTGATTATAAGATTTCTTTTTCTTTTTTCAAGTGTATATCAGCCAACAGCTTTAAAACCTCTTTGTTTTCTTTCAGCCACCACTTGATGGTACATTGCTGACATGCATGTTTCACACACTGTTCACAAAACTTGTTTTTCAAACTGCAGCACTTGTGAAGCTTTGGTTAGCCTTCCCTCACTCCCAGACAGAATGGAAATATTTTTCGCCGCGTAGCATATTTCCATTTCTCCCAGAGATGATTTAATATATTAATAATCTATTATTTAATGTTGTCAATCATTTAATATCTCTTTTATCTCTCACACATATAATCACAATTATTATCAGGCTACATATTTTAAAGATATGTTTGATCTATCCCTTGTGGTAGGTTTCACAAAATCACTGCCAAAAAGTACTGAGGCAGTTTGTGGGAAGCTCCAAAAAGTTCAGCTTGCACAGTCTGTTTCATTAGGTCTAAGTTTATATTTTGGTTTTATACTCTAACAGTGCTCACTGAAATGCCATCAATCAAGATAACAAATGAATTTTTAAATGCCATATGTTCTCTAAATGGAATTTTAATGAGATATTAAAATGTACTTTAAAGCTCAGGTTATACACAAATATCTTAATGTCAAATATCTCAATGTCATACAAAATATTTGACTAAGTCAAATATCTGTATGAGGGTTTATGGGTTGTTTTAATGGGAAATGTCTTTTCTGGTGGAAGATAAAGCTAAATATCCTGAATAGTGTGTTATTTTTGTAAAAGCAATCTCTTTTAATACTAAACTCACCTCTTTTAATAGTAAACATTAACCTGACAATGACTAAGCTAGTGAGGATTTCTGCTTTTTTTTTTTTTTTTTATGATGAGTTACATGCATTATGTTGTATTTAATAGGTTCATCACCCCATTACTTTTGTCTTATCCAGTATTAACAGCTTCTCCTTTAGCCATTGAAATTTTAGAGGTGGTTTTCTGTGTGTCTTAGAGCAAATTGGCACTTCACGAAGTATCTTCGTTTTCCTCTAGTCTGCGTGTCTAGTAATAATACTAGCAATCCATTACTTATTTCAAAACTGGTGTTATTTCTTTGTTTGGAATATTCAGAATCTGTTAAGGGTTGAACTGCCAGCCTTTTGCAGGTCTCCTTTTCCTGGCTTTGTTCAGGCCAGCTAGCAGCCATGTCTGCTAGCTCTGTTAGTGCTGTGAGGTGGTGGTCATGCACCCAGCAAAGTTTGCTCAGCAACCCATGTCCTGCCTACAGTCACGGAGGGTGTTTGCTGGAAATCCTGCATTTCCTTCAATTACCAAGAAGGAGCCCACTGATGCCATCTTACCCCTACTTATTGTAAGCTCGAACAGACAACTGTGGGAACTGTACAGCATCTTTTTGAATGCAACGACTTATCTCTCAAAAAGACTGTAGAAATCATATCAATCATATTTCAAGTTGTGTTCCTCTTGAGAAATGAAGAAAGCAACCATGGAAAGTGTTCCAACAGATGAGGGAATTTTCCCCAACAAGTAGAGTTGTTTTTTCTTCCTTGTGCAGTTAAAAGCTCTTCAAAGTACTCGCTAGGTTGGTAGTTCTTGCCCAAATTTTCTCATGTGTTCTTAAAGAGCTCAAATAATGCTGTAAGTGAAGCTAGGCATGAATTTACATGTGTGTGTGTGTGTGTGTGTGTGTGTTTAAAAGCATAAAAATAGTATACTTGTTAGAATCTGAAAACACAACAGTTTCAGTGAAGCTTTATTGGGAAAACTAGCTCTCAGATTCAAGGTGGAATTTCAAGTGGGAAATGAAGGGAGGAAATAAACAGACTGAAATAATATTTACTGAAAAAAAAGATAACTCAGTGCCAGGGCATTCTTCCGTGTGTGAAAAATCTCAGATTACATCTGTGGCCTGAATCACAGAAAATTGCCTTTCTTCTTGATTTGGGATTATTTTCTTGGCTTGATTTGGTTTAGGGAGGGTAAGGATTGTTGTTGGTTTTCTTCACTGAAAACCTGCAGTTAGTCGAGATTTTGTACTAAAACGGAATCGGAAAAAAAAAAAACAAAAATAGAAAGGAAAAAAAAAGCCTCATACTGGAAAGTTTCATGGGAAAGGAAAATTATTTCCTGCTTAGCCCAACTAGTAAGACCTGGCAAAAGCTCCACAGCTGCTCTGGAGTCTCTCCCTGGTGTTGGGAGTTAAACACATCAGAGGGAAAGGAACTCAGCATGAGTAACACGATGAATATTCATGTCCTGGATGTGGGTCTTGGAGTCAGCAGAAGTGAGCTGCTGCCAGATGTGAGGGTTCAGCCCAGACAAAGGCGACTTTCAAAGAATCCTGCAGAAAATCTGTTGTTCTCCTACTGGCTGAAAGAGTTCGTGTCTCTTCCAGCTGATGACTCAATAAAATGACTTTTGCTTTAAATTTAAAAAGAACATAACTGGGTCTAGCGTGTGTGTGTGCAAGCTTGTAGAAGTGAATGAAACCAAGTGGAGAGCCCAAGTACATACTTTTCTTCATCCTTTGAGTGACTATGAGGTGCTTCAAACATGTATGCTGATTTTTTTTCCTGGTACTGACATAGCTAGTGCTGCTGGTAACCACTAAATTCAATAATAGCTTTTTATTCACTTTCTTTACTGCATCCTTGTTATTTACCATTAACCCATGAGTGCTTTCGTACTAATAAGACAGAATCTCAGCGAGTGTGCAAACAGCCCCGTTGGATGTCCTTGAGCAGCTGCCGCATCCCAACGTGTGCCCAAAGACAGCCCTGAGCAGGGCTCGCGGCGGTTGAAACTGCAGAGCCATCTCAGCCTAGCCTGGCTGAGCTCTGCCTTTCCCCTCTCCTAATCGTTTCCTGCACCTTCCACTCCCTTCCAAGTGTGTGGGCCTAGAAAGTACTGGCAGTGCCTCAGTTCATTGTACGTCTGGGCTACGTATTATTTACATTTCAGTATCTGCAAACTGCTCCAGTTGGGACTAAGTCTTTTTGGTTTTTTTCCTAAGCACTAAGCAAATAAGAATGGGAAGTTTTGGGTCTAAAGACATCATTGTTGTGAGTCATGAGTGGCTGTGACAAAAAGAGCCTGGGAAAAAGAGAGGGAGATAAAAACAAGAGAGAGAAAGAGAGTAAACGAAAAAGTACAAGCGTGCCTTTGATCTCAGACCTACTCCTAACAGTTTTTTTTAATGCATTTGCTAAATTTTAGTATGCTAAGCTACTATTTTCTTATGAACTGGAATCAACATCACTGCTAGAATCATCTGATGTGTGTCACTGGGAACTGTAAGCAGAATGAAGAGCCATATTTCACCTAATAGTTTTACCCATCACATTATTCTTCTTATTCTGGCGCAACTGGCAGAGAAATGATGTTTGAGTAGCTTGTTCTATAATCTGTTGGACAAAGTGATCTGGTGTATTAACTATCCCATGCTGTTTATTTACATGGAGATAATGACAAGAGCAAAAACAGATCATAAATGTCACAGGCAAAAGAATTTGGCTTTATGATCTGCCATCATAATCTTTTCAGTTGTGGATAAAGGACCAAAAAAGTACAAATGTGTTCCAAAATTTAATGCACAGTGAAAAGTTAATATCACAATTAAGACCTTAATTTTCTCCATATGGTATTCTACTTCCTACTGGTAACAATACAGTCCACCTTTGAAAAACTGGAAATGCATCATTGTACACAGGCTTTGCTAACCTTATTGGGGTTGGTTTAGGACAAACTGAACGAGACTTCTAAGAAGTCACTTATGATGGCAGGATCTGAAGAAGAACAAGAGAAAGTGTAGTAGTTCAGTCAGCTGAAAACTGTGTGTGTATAGACCACTGCAAGAATAAACAGAAAGAAATTATACTCTTGCAACATGATAAAAGATGTGATTTTCCTGGCATAATAAAGACTTAGTGGACTAATTCATATGCTGAAAAATTACTAGAAGGAATACAGAGTGTTCATTAAGGACGTGGGGAAAGTGAGGAAGGGTGATTTGAAATCACAGGGTAAATCTGATGAAATAGGGTTAACAATGAAAAGGGGAATAAGCATGGGAATTTCAATGAAGGAGGAGGCAGATCACCATGAATAGATGATCAAGAGGATGAAGCTTTATGTATGCTGTCCATCTGTCATGGTTTGATGTGGAGGGGGGGGTGGTTCTGGTGGCAGGAGAGGGATTTTGCTCCCTGCGACCTCCCTGGTTTTGGATCCGGGTTAGGCTTAGTTCTGGCCACCGGATCAGACTGCCATCCCCCTCGGGGTTGAGCCAATAGGGCGCCTCTGCGAATTGCCCTATTTAAGTCAGGACAAGGGAACCGGAAAAGGTGCTTCGCCCAGGATCGAGCAGAGAAGGGAGGAGGGCACTGCCCCCGCTCCCTGGCTCCCGGCCGGGCGGCTGCCTGCGTCGGGCCGGCGCTGCCCACGGAGGATGGCGGCGGCGGAGCCAGCTGGGGAACTCGGGGGCACCCCACTCCCAGGGTGCCCACTGGGCTGAGTTCACCTGGAGAGGACTGAGATCTGAGAGAAACAGCTGCATCGACAGCAGGTCAGTGAGGATGGAGCGGGAGGAGGTGTGCCGGAGCCGAGTTTTCCCCTGCGGCTGATGGTGAGATAGCAGGCTGCCCCCCTGCAACCAGGACGGCCTCGGTGGAGCAGCGACCCACTCGCAGCCCGTGGGGAGAAGATGCCTGAGCCCGAGGATGGTCGTGTTGGGGGCACGGCAAGGCAGAAAGGCATCTGGAGTCTTCGTGACGACCCACGCCGGAGCGAGTGGCTGCAGTTCCCTAAGTACCCGAGACTGTGGTATAGCCCACACCGGAGCAATCTGTGGGGAAGGATTGTTTCCAGTGGGCTGGACTCACGTTGGAGAAGTTTGTGGATTTTTCCTCGTGGGTAGGGGATCCATTGGAGCAGGGGAAAAGGGTGTAAGGACTCCTTCTCCTTTAAGAAAGAAGCAGCAGTAACAGCACGGAATGAACTGACCTGCACTCCCCCAGTCCCTGCCCCCTGTGCTGCTGGGGGGAGGAGGTAGAGCCGGGAGGAAAAGGAAGGTGGGGGGGGGAGAAGGTGTCGGTTTTAAGATCTGGTTTTGTTTCTTTCTGTCCTCTCAAGTAATCGGTTTTTATTTCCCTTTGTCCTTCTAAGTAATCATTAATAAACTGTTTTGCTTTGAGAAAAGCGCTGCCTGTTTTGCCCAGGACCATGGTTGGTGGGTGCTCCCTCTGTTCCTGCCTCAACCCTCAGTCCTTTTGTGTTTTTTTTTTTTCCCTCTCCTCTCTACTTTATTGGAGAAGGAGAGACTGTGTGAGTTTTAGTCGCTGGATCAGCCTAAAACCACGACACCATCAAAGGGACTGGGTCTACTTGAGGTATTTTAATCACCTTTCTTTTCATTGGGAAAAGAAAATAGCATGATATGGAGGTGATAATTCTGGATGTGCTGGAAGCAGTGAGAGGGAAGGAATCATGTAAGGACTAGCTCAGAATAAAAAGGTGGTAGGCAACTTCTTTATACAGGAAGGGAAAGGAATAGCAAAATGCCAGTGAAATTCAAGAGACAGATTTCATACATTCAGAGACTGGAAGATAAAATCCCAAAAGAGACAAGAGCAATTTAAAAAAAAACCAAACAACTAAGCAGAGTAGTAAGGATGATATGAAAGAAGAGCACAGGAAGGTGGGGACAAGAGAAGAAAGAGCACCGTACACAATGAACAAAGAGAGGTGAGTCATATTCATTCAGTAATAAGATCAATAGTAAGAAGAAAAGGTGACAGATGAATTAAGAAAGCTGAAATGTTTAATTCCTGTTTTGTTCCTTTCTTCAATAAGAAGGTCAATGGCAATCATGCAGATATCATGTTTAATGTCAGTAACAGGGAATGAGATCTCAGGTTAGACTAGGGAAAGAAAAGGGTAGAGAATAGACCAAGCTAGAGAATTTACGTAAGTTGGATTGCTTTAGGTCAACATGTTCTGATGAAATTCGCCCTAGGGGACTTAGACAACTGGCTGAAACAGTCCTCAGGGGCATTATTTGTTATCTTATGCAATCTGAGGAGAGCAGGTCTGGGTCCAGAAGACTGAAAAAGGCAAACTTTGAACCAGTTGTAGCTGGAAAATGAAAATAAATATGGCACTAATGACCCCAGTCAAACACTGGAACTATTTCTCTAATATTTTGGCAGATTCAATATCACTTAAAATCTAATTTAAGCTTAGATGTCTTTTTTATAAGAGCTGCTTCAATTCAAACAGAAATTATAAGGTAATCTGTGAAGTTGAGTATGCAGAATGGAGAATTCTTTACCTGGGAAATTCAAATATTTGGGGCGTTACAAAAGAGGGCAAAACAAAATCAGGGCAGTAAGTCAATGCAATGAGCTAATCATCCTGTCTCCATGGAAACAATAGTGTTGAAGTAGTAGTCATAAAGTACAAGGTACATTCTAAGATATTTGTCATTGTTTAATGCAAAGAAAACTGTAGCAAAGGGCGATTCATCTGAAATGGCAATGCAGTGATTGGGATATGTGGGCACAAATATACTCAATACCTAGCAGTATCTCACCTCTTGATCTTGCAGAGTCAGTGACTGCACTCTTCTCCAGACAAAACATAGTAGCAGTGTCAGTGTCAGCAGATCTGGACTATCTTTCCAAAGAATATAGTAGATCAACAGTAAACAACACTTAGATTTTTGAAGATCAATGTACTTTCTTCATGTCTTCCTGGTATTTCTGAGATTCCAAGACAAAAGTGAAAAAGTCCTTAGAATAATGTGTATTTCAGTTTCCTTGAAAAATCCGATTTTTTTTCCTCTTTCAATTTTCTAAATAAATTCTACTTAAAGATTAAGATTGCATTACTTTAAGATTTGTTATTGAAAAGCACTTGTGTTTTGATGTCCTATCTTTTCAGAAATAGCTAGCTATCTACCTGTAGTCAGTAGAAAATCAGAACACTGAAATTCTGGGAAATTACTTCTATATCCTAGAAAACAAACAGAGGTGATTTGGGGTTTCGGATGTAATATGCATCTTTTTAGTCAGCTAAAACCAGAAGGTTTCACATAATGTAACAATTCTGTTGTTCTGTTGAAATAGAAAATCATGTAGATTTTGTAAATTCCCTAGAACTCATCTTGAGAGCTAGCTGCGTGGAAGAAAATACTGCATAGAACTGAGTTGGCTTACCGTCCACTTTGTGATTAGAATGACACTAGCACAAAAAAGGGCAAACTTCAGGTAGATTTAAACTATAAAAGACTTTCTTTTAAAAGAAAGATCTTTTAAAATAGATCAGGTTTGGTAGTTCTTTTAAGTAACTATCTCACACAATTCTCGGCCAATCAGAAGAATAAAAACCCCTATTTATAGAGAGAATTTTTTTCGTTTTTTTTAAAGAGAGGAAGAAAGGAAGATGATGCAAAGTCTATTACCAGAAGAGGATCCTGTTATCAGAGGTGATTGTCTCTGGCTGTATTACAATATTATCATATTTGAAAGGAAAAAAAGCAGTCAGAATTAAGATCTACATTCTGCTGAAACCATTAGAGTTGCTCATAAATGCATTATCAAATAATTCTCAAAACAGATATTATTTTCACCGGAGAAAGATGTTATACACAAGTGTATTTGCCATATAACCACACTGTTGTTAAAACACATTATCTAGTTTACAGAGCTTTGCATGCTGAATGTGTATGTGCTTATCAACAAAACATTTTCTTGTTTTCTTCAGCAGGGCTGTTCTCTTTATCTGCAATGCATGTGACTAACAATCAGATCCTCTTTCCTTCCAAGTAGTTTACCAACTTGACAATGTTTGCTTGCCAGTTTAAGTTTATTGATCCACAATAGCATTAAATGTCTCAAGTTTTTGAGGATTTGGATTTAGTTTCTTCCCCTCACCCCAGTCAACGCAAGCCACAAGAATGCATAGTGGCTGAAGGAGCTGCTCATGCATATGCCTCAACAAAGCATCCTTGTCAAATATGTTGCTGGTTTGGGCCTTTTGTTGGTTTACAGCAGGACCATTTTGACTGGTGAGACTGGCTGACTATACTGTGTGTAGCTGATGGTATTTCCTAATCAGTGGGCGTCTGCTGTCCGATTACGCAGTATAATTGAGAGGACAAGCGTTGTAACAAAAAGGATTGATCAAACCTAAGCTTGGCACAGACCCTACTGAAAACTGTTATTCTTTGTATGATTCACACTCATGATCTCCTGTGCCAAGGTCTTCCTGATAAAAACATTTATCTTCTTCTGAGACCTTTGTTCCCGTTTTCAGTCATATAAAGTGTCTCATCTTCCTCGTATCTTTCCGCACTTCTTTTCACTTCTGGTAGCTGCAGTAATACAGTATATTTGCACCTGGAGATCATCAGGGTCAGGTAGATTTTACCTCATTATGTAATGCTTTGGACATCATGAAACAATATCAATTTGTACTTACGCATACTGGCTAATTGAGTTCCTACTAATCATACTGGATCTGCTTAGCTCTTTTCAGTTTACATGTAGTTCGTCTGAACTCATTCTTCTTGATCAGATTTTTCAGTAAGAGTGGAAATGGAACCTGCATACTTGGTGGACCAGCTTTTAACATTTTCTCCTGTCCTATTTATCTAACCAAAACCAAAGCAAAAGATCCTCTCATTTTATGGACCAAGACTTTGCCTTAAAATCAAATTTAAAATATCTATATATGATTTACACAAATTTATCTGGAAATAGAATTGTGAAAAGCATTAAAGTCTATTTTTAATATCTACATAATTTGGTTAAAATGTTGCATAAATACACTAAATTTTACTTAACCCTAGAACACCTATTTGTAGTTCAAAAGATGAGATCTGTAATACCTATCAAATAAACCTCAATGCCAATACTCAAGGGCTGCTTATAAAGTTCCCTTCCACTCTGCCAGAACGAGCTAGGAAAATGACTGAGAAATGTGGATAGCAGGGCAACATTGTTTTGAAGAAAGCTTAAACTATTGAAATATATCTTGCTTTCTAGCTAGTGAAACATATTCGAGATTTTAGGATTCTTTGATCCGAACGTCTCTCTTCTAAGATTGTGTCTTTGAAAAAAATAATACTTCTCAGAGGGAGTACATATTGTCTCCCTAGGATTTCCAAAAAGTCTACATTAATGCGGAGGATTCAATGAGAGCAGCTTTATGGTAGCTACAGTTGATCAGGAAATCATGTCTTCCCTTTACAAACATTTCTATTCAACTGAACTCCTTTTTTTTTAATTGCTTTAGGGATTCTGAGTGTTGTCAAAAGATTCTGAAACTATATTCAGAAAGTAGCTGGATTTTAACCAAAATAAGGTTTTAATTTCAAGTTTTGAATATTCCCAGAAAAATAATATTGATTTGCAGAAGACTATTTTCCTATTTCTTTTGACCATTTTGTACAACATTTCTATTTTGTCAGAAAAGCATTTTCTTAAAATAAAGGAAAGACAAATTCTTTCAGTGAACGTATTCTCCAGTTCACTCTTCTCCAATTTATTGCTTTAACATTACCACATTTCTTAAAAAGCAGTATCTGCATCTTTTTGAATGTTCTGGCTTCTCCCTGCTCTAGAAGTCGTTGAAGCGGATGATCTTCCAAAAAGGGACTGACTTCTGAGAGTCGGTGCTGCCTGCTTGGTAGAGCAGCATGCAACACACACTGCCTGTGAGTGCGACTGAGAACGGCCCCGAAGTGATTTGAAGCTGCTCTGCACCTTCCTCCCATACTGACTTGCAAATTCTCTTGTTTATAGCCTTCCCCTGCTTGCAACCAGCAGGACAAAAGGACTAACCTGATTTAACCTGATTTGCTTTGGAGCAGAGAAGTAGATCATAGAATCACAGAATCAGAGAATGTTAGGGATTGGAAGGGACCTCAAAGGATCATCTAGTCCAATCCCCCTGCTGGAGCAGGACCACCTAGATCAGATCACACAAGAACACGTCCAGGCAGGTTTTGAACATCTCCAGAGAACGAGACTCCACAACCTCTCTGGGCAGCCTGTTCCAGTGTTCTGTTACCCTTACTGGCAAGAAGTTCTTCCTCATGTTTAAGCAGAACCTCCTATGTTCCAGCTTATATCCATTTCCCCTTGTCCTGTCATTGGATGCTACTGAGAAGAGCCTGATTCTATCCTCATGACAGTCACCCTTTACATATTTATAAACATTAATGAGGTCTCCCCTCAGTCTTCTCTTCTCCAAGCTAAAGAGACCCAGCTCCGTCAGTCTTTCCTCATAAGGGAGATGCTCCACTCCCTTCATCATCTTTGTGGCCCTGCGCTGGACTCTCTCAAGCAGTTCCCTGTCCTTCTTGAACTGAGGGGCCCAGAACTGGACACAATATTCCAGATGTGGCCTCACCAGGGCAGAGTAGAGGGGGAGGAGAACCTCTCTCGACCTACTAACCACACCCCTTCTAATACACCCCAGGATGCCATTGGCCTTCTTGGCCACAAGGGCGCATTGCTGGCTCATGGCCATCCTGCTGTCCACCAGGACCCCCAGGTCCCTTTCCCCTGTGCTGTTGCCCAACAGTTCAGTCCCCAACTTGTACTGGTACATGGGGTTGTTCTTACCCAAATGCAAGACCCTACACTTGCCCTTGCTGTATTTCATTAAATTTCTCCCCGTCCAACTCTCCAGCCTGTCCAAGTCTCTCTGAATGGCAGCACAGCATTCAGGTGTGTCAGCCACTCCTCCCAGTTTAGTGTCATCAGCAAACTTGCTGACCACGCACTCTCTTGTAGTTGTAGAGTTCAGTGACAACAGCCCACTATCCCAGTTGCACATCTTCGCTTCACCCGGTGTGCCCTCTGGCACTTCTTAGCTGCTGCTCAGATAGGAGCTTGATATGGTCTTATAAAAGTCTGGAAAGTTTCTTTGCTTTCAGAAACTGGTACATTTTATCATCTTTCAGGCAAACTTTTCCAATCATAGCATCACACATGCCAGAATTCTGTTTGTACTCAAGGCATGGTTTAATATGCTGTCCAAATCCAACAAACCTATCAGTGTACATTTTACCTTTCCTTTCCTTTCAGCTGCCACCTTTTGTTTCATAAAGTACTACCCCATAGTAGAGTTCAGATAAAATATTTTATCTGGCTTGGGTAATTTTCCAGAGTATTTTTCTTTAGTATTAAAACCTTCTTGCCCTGATAAAGGCAAATGCAAAAATCTGCACATTTGTGTGTCTTGTATTTCTTGTATGAACTTCCTTTCACTCAGCTGATGTTTGTATGGCATTATCTAATGTAAGCCAAAGAGGAAAACTCCATTATTGGAGAATGTCAACAACTGTAGAATGAGATAGCGGCTTCCTTCCAGCAGTTTTCTTTGATTCATGAACAAAAGTTTTAATATATGTATGCTGATCTTGGAGACATCAGAAATATTTTATTTGCATTCAAGGGACCACTCCATATTCATAAGGAATAAGCATAAAGAAAAAGCACAAAGAGTTGTGAAACACAAGTGAAAACCCAATTTGTAACTGAAAGATCTGCTGATCATCCTTCCCCCAACCATGGGCAACATGAACAAAATCAGGAAATTTTCATTCACCTTAAAAAAAAACTATCTGGAAATTCCACGTTCTCAGAAGAGCTCTCACTTCCAGCCTTTTGTCAGATGAGATAATTTATTTACAAAGTCATTACCCCAGAAGACTGTAACGGCAAAGATTTACAAGAGATGCAGGTATTTGTGACATCCCAGAGTATCACATACTGGGGTGGCTTTAGCCAGACAGGAAAGCTTAAGGCTGTTTGTAATACTTAAAGAGAAGGAGAAAAAAAAATAGAGTGGATTTAACTCTTCCATTTACCCGACAAGACAATCTGCATCTCAAAACAGTTGACATGTTTTTCACTACTGGTCACCTGTTCCTGAGCCTCAGTTCCACACTTCTATGTAGGAGATCATGAACATTTGCTGGAAACATCCTTGCTGGTTTTCAGAATCACTGAACAGCATCATTTATTGTTCATATTCTTATTCTAAGTGCCTTTATAAGCTCCTTTGGAGGATTCTCCAATGGGTGGAGGTAGGGAAAGTGCTAACAAAGATGACATCTCTGAGTAGGGGGGGAATGGGATTTGTGTACAACAGCACAAGTCCTGAGGGAATGCGTTGTTTAAGGGAGATAAGATATTCATAAGACTAAGTGGGATCTATTAGATCATCTCCAGAAACTGGCAGTTTTGGGTATGAAGGCCAGCCTGCAAGATCTCCAGTCCTCTTGCATGCTGCTATACCGTTTCCCTAAAGAAGATCCTTTGACATCTGTCCTTTACAATGTTCTGTTTCCTGAATAGACTGAGGCAAATATTGCGGGCTGTCGGCCAATCACCAATTCAGGCTCATCATTGCACATACAGTTTTCAACAGACTGATAGGCACAGAGAGGGAGTTAGTTTCCTAACACAGTAGATGAGCAGTACTCACCTCAGGACTCTGAATCAGCCTTTGGAGGTGCCTTTCTTCCTGAACAGATCTCTGACAGTGATATAGGATAGCAAGATGTCTAATTTTGACTGCCACAATCAACTTGGTGGGGCCAGGCACTTATTTCTCAAGTATCACAGTAATGAAATGAGACATCTAAAGTGGCAAGGGAAAATCCGGCCTAAACCCTGCTGGGCAGTAACACAGTATTCACATTCTCTTTATAACCTATCGCTCACTGAGTTGCCGAATCTTCCGGGAAGAGAGGCACTCCAGTGCCTGCCTATGAATTCACACATTTGATATTTGTAGAATTAGTCCCTTAAGCCTCTCTATCTCAATAATTAGGAAGTTCTCCTTGTAGGGAGAATATTCACCTTCAAATGCTGCTCTTCAGACCCTGCTCTGAATCATGTTCAGTGCTTAAAATGTAGGATAAGTCCTTCGCCTATTCATAGCATATCTGAGTAATACCTCACTGTTCAGAATCTGTTTAGGCTCAAGTCACTGTTCTTAGATTACACCAGACAGTACATAAAACCAGTTACTAAGTAATGTAATTTGTCTGGCATACCCACACAAGACATGCCATTATGTACAGCTGCTGATGGTTGAAAATAAAATTATTGACAAATAATCACAATCCAGATAATAGTGAGAGGTGATGACCTATTTTGTACAGGAAAATGGAGATCAGCATTGTTTACATATAATCAAGCAAAGACCCAGACTAACCCCTGGGCAACATAATTTTAGCTCCTCACATTCAGAAGAACCCAAATATGCTATATTTACGTGACCATGACCAAATTTAAAATATAAATAAGTACATAGTCCAGTTTCTTCTCTTTTTACCAACTAAATGAATAAATGAAGTTCTCCAGTATGATGCACATGGTACCCTTCTGCTAAATGTCTTACACCCAGTACAAACTTGGTTTTAAACCAAGTTGCTTTATATAGTTTCCTGAAATGGCTTTGCGGTTCGTTTATGAATCTGCTTAAACGTATGACTGTCTGTAAAGTCAATGCAAGCATGGTAGTAAAGTGGAACCAAAGTTGTCAATACACTGAACATGCTTAAGAAAGACTACATGAATTTGATTTTGTTGTTTTGTTTTCTTACAAATATACTTTAGGTTCTTTTTGTTTGCCTCATGGTTGCTGAGCCTCAAGGATACATAAGAGTCATATTTTGATGCTGTCTTCATTGTGTCTGGGCAAAAATAGTACTCTGAAAGAGAAAGACAAGAAGAAAAAATTAGTAAGAATAGTGAGAAGAATGAAGGGGTAAGGTGAAAAGATAGATGTTGATAGATGTTTCCAACTGACCAATGATCCCACCTGTTCTCAAAGTAAGGCCCCTTCAGGCCAAAGACCTTGACGACAGAAGGCAACCAGGACCATAGTGCAGACTGGAGCATGAAGTATAAAAATCATAATTGCTTTCTGTTCCTTGAGGAGAGAGGAGGGACCTAATTTTAAGCAAGATCAAATGTTGGGAGATTGACGGTAGGAACACAAAACGTTGCAGACCTCTCTTGCACAGCACTGTCACTGAGATAGGGAGATGCTCTTGACATATGCCGCTCTCATCAGGAGGCAGGATGCTCCCATCTCCCAGGATAAGGCTCTATGAAAGGTCCTTAAGACAAGATAAAATTAACAAACCCTGAGCTATTTTGTGCTTCCCTACTACTCTCAGTCAGAGAACTATTTATTCACTAAAGTTCCTGCACACTCTTGTGTATCCCTACTTCTTACTTCAGTATCAGCTTCCAAGGCCAAGAGGTCACTTGCTCCCTTCTTTTTCTTTCCTTTCATCAGCCTCCTGATTCCCTGAAGATGGCCCCTTTGCACACAAATGCAGTTTGAGAATTGCGAGAAATTAAATTTCAATCTCTCACACAATGGCAGGTGCATCCTTTTCTATTCTGCTGGTGGAAAAGAAATAGCAGCTGCCCCACCAGAACAATAAAACTACTTTCCAGCTCTCTGTGACTGGCTGTCATTGAACAGCCATGCATAAATATGATCCATGGAGATCCCAGGGGTTACATTTCTCATCTCTTATCAGCTCTGCTGCACACACCAGAATTTGATAAGACACCTAGAAGGATGATAAAAGCTGCTATCAATCTGTCTAAGTAGAAATAATAAGAGCAATAGTAACAATATCAATAGATTTATGGAAAATCAGTGGTTATATTATTTTGATGCTGGTTTAATAATTTGTTTCTAAAATCATTCCTTCATCTTAAGCTAAGGGCAGCTAAGATAGCAGATCTACATTTTTATATTAACCTGGCAGATTAATCTTTTGTATGCCTGAAACAAGCTCAAAATTTCTTCTAATTAATTTTATTTAAAAAAATAAGAGAGAAAAGAAAAATTAAATCAAATATGGTCTTTCAAAGTAACCTCTTGAGTCCTTTTAAATATTCACACCATTGTGCACATACACATCCATGTCTGGCCCTTCTCATTCCAAGTGTGTACAATGCAGTAGTATATGTAATCCTGCTAAAATTATTTTGGGACTTATTAACACTAGAATAGCCTAATGATCTGCCTAGTTCCATATCCTTTCTCAGGCAATGCTCTGTGGCAGATGTTTCAGAGGAAAACATTAAATTCCCTATGGTGTACTTGACAATTGTGTAATACTACTGCTCGAGGGGAAATTTAAAACTTTCCCCAGCTGGTAATCAGCTCATATATTGAAGTATGAGGACAGATAATTGTTATCCTACCCAGCGCGACTGCAAATGATATTCTTATTCCTGAGCCTTCCTTTCTGAATCCTACTGATTACTTTCTTTCAGTAATACCCTGTGACCGTGAGTTCCTAGGGCTAACTTCATGTTGCATTTAGTTCTGTTCTGTGGATCTAAATGAGCATGTTTCAGTTTCATCCAATTTTCTCTTGCTTACCTTTCTGTTTTTTGTCACAGGTTGTCTGAAGAGGAGATTCTAGCTGTCCTCGACTGTCTCTATAATATGAATCATTTTAATGCGTCTGTGGCATCCATTTTTACCTCTTCACATCTCAAAAGAAAAAGGTTGTGTATTACCACACTGTTCCATCTTTCCTTTCAAAAACACCAATAACCCAGTTCAGTCTAACCCATCTCTTTGCAGCCTAAAGGAAAACACTATATGACAACACGGTAATAGTAGTAACTAATGATTATAGTTTGCTTTTTGTATCTACACCCCACCATAGCCTTGCAGAAGTTTCTCTTGAGTACATTAGCAGTGATGCCTGACACTTTTGCATGTCAGATAATCCCATTCAGAGGAGCAGTAGCTGCATAAATTGGTCATTACAATATTTTCAGAATTGGTCCTACCAATGCAAGCATTACTGCAAAGTACACAGAGAAATGTGTCAGTCATGTGAAGCACATCCCTCTCACTGAAACCAGTTGGCAGCTGGAGGATCAACCTCTCTTCTTCGCTGCGGTGCTCAGGGAATTATCAGTAGAGGTTTTCCTTGCACATCTGTGTGAGACTATGTGTCTGAAGTATCTTAAAAATAGAAGGGATGTCCGAAGCATTTCCAATGAGCCTTTCCATGCCATAAATATATAATTGCTGGTCTCAGATTTCCACATGTTGAAATCTGTTGACTGGAAGAGGTATCATTTGAATAGATACTTCTGTGGAAAAAAATGTGTCCTTTGTGGATAAGCTCTAGAGATACTTGTCCAGTAAATAGAAAGCTTTTTAAAGCTTGTGTATCCAAATTATTTCCTTTTGTTTAGGAGGAGAAAAACCAAGCTATAGTTCTGTTTTTTTCTTACACATATTTGATGGGAAACCAAAAAGCACAAATTCTCTCTTTCAAAAGGACAGGAAGAAAAAAAAGGTCAGCTCTGTAGACGTTCTTGATGTATTGGGCAAGGAAGTACGCATGAAGCTTTAAAGGTAGGAGGCATAATGAAGCACCATAGGGAATAGAAGTCAGTGGGGTGCACGGATGCTTCCTTTCAGAATGATACTAAGGGGGTTAATGTCTGGCCTGGTGATAAAATCCTGGCATCTGTTACAGAAAACACAATGAGCATTGTTGTCATTGAGAGAATGGCTCTGTTTTTCCTGGCATGAGTTACTGTTTGGAAGCAGTTTTAAAATAGAAAAGAAAAAAATCTCACTCTGAAAACTTAAAAATAAAGGGCTATGCCAGAATCATGTTCTTCACTGTACTTCTAGGAAGTGTTGTTGGTTCATTGTTCTGACAACATTGCTTACATACCTTAAATACAATTGCTGCTGAAATGCACAGTAAACTGTACAGACTTTAACATAGACACCAACTACTGCATTGATTGTACATGATCTCAGAAATACAGGCCAAGAGAAGTCTTCCCAAAGACTGACTGCAGGCACAGGGCAGTAGTCCTGCTGGGCTGTCTTCTTTGCCAGTGGCGAGCCTGCCATCCCCAGTGAAAGATTCAGAGCACCTAAATTAAGACCCTCTTCAGACTATCCTGAGACAAGTTTTTTTTTTTCCCATTGGAGATTAGCCCCTAGCTAAAGTTCATCTTTGTGGAATGCCCTTCCAAAGCATGCCAAGTATTCACATGTGAAATGGGATTACACCCTGCCCTCCTTACTAACCTGTTCCCATTTTTACACATTTTTCTCCAAAGATGAAAAGATTTTGTTCTTACCTTCTAGTCTGTATACATTAACAGTATATAAAATACATCCTTCTGTTATGATATAGCATCTCAGCTTATACCCAGCTAAACTCTGCACTCACTATTTTTGGTACCAGAGGCAGTGGAAGTAGACAGTAGGCTTTTCATTTTCCCTAATTGTTCTATCTGTGCTCTGGTGCTGTCTGCTATTTTTTAGCTATCAGCTAAAGAAACACAAGCAGGAAAAAAGGTGAAAACAGTTCTTCAACCTTGGTTTTAGTGTCACTGATTCCCCTGTTATGAAACTCCAGAACTAATGAAGAAAACAATTTCTGTAGGTGCAGAGCAGAAGACATAGCATATGTTGTTCCTGGGCTGAATTACTTGCCTCAGAGCAATGCAAAGGATCATGCTGACTATGACCACAGCTTATAATGAAAACATTGTTTTCTTTCTTATTTCAGACAATGTCACCGCTTGAGCCAACTGCAGAAAGCCTAAGCTGCTCACAAGACGCAACAGACTGAACCCTGTACATGTGGTCAATAACTACGCATATATCAGCCAGTGCAGCCCATGCTCTTTTCACTTCCTGGGTGGTGACAAAGGAACAGAGGTGATAAGTGAGGTTAAGATCAGATTCAGGGCACCAGAGTGGTTCTGCTATAGCTCCTTGGTGCCAGAGCAAGCGAGGTGTTGGTGCAGCAAAGAGCTGCTGCATGAAACCATCATGTACAACCCCTCCAGCAGTAGCCAAGATATGCCCACACCTCTGGTTAATCTGTGCCTGACTCATTCAATTCCATGACTCAAATTGACTGCATTTCAGAAAGCTGAGCATCCTTCCATGGTCTGTCAAAGCCATCATCAAATGGCTTATCTAGCTTCCAGGTTGCATCGTTGAGAAGCAATACAATGGGCCTGAGGGGTAAATCAAGGAAAGTTCATTGTATCTCTTTGCAACTGGAAAACGCACTTTTGATTTTCAGTAGAGTTAAAACTGATATTTCAGTTAAACAAATTATAGGACAATACAAACAAAAATACATTGAGAAACCCATTTAAAAAAAAAAAACAAATGCTATTTTATATTTCCTACAATGATTGATTATATTGTAGGTAGCAAATTTCATTAAGCTCTAATGCATTAGACAGCACAGATAAGTAACATGATGGCAGAAAGCCTAGTTCAGATCAGTCCAGTTATTCAAAAATAATTTTTAAAAGCCAGGAAGCTCAGAGTTATGATTAAATATATGGGAAATTTCAAATGCCATCTGTTTAATCTATTTTTCAATGTACAGAATGTATAAATAACACAGTTAACCTTAAGCCTCTATGGTTTCACCAGCTTCAAAGGAATGCCACAGGAGGCACACTTCAGTCCTTTAGCTGAATGGTGCATGGATACATAAGTGCGCTTTGATCCAGATGAACTCTGGATTCGTCTCCAGATTCTCAGCTCTGGGCATCCTAATTTTCCTCTGGAAACCTGGAGTCTATTCCCTCCTACTCCATGCATCTCATAACCTGCTGCCAGAAAAGTCAATCCTCCTTTTAGTAGTAGCAGAGAACTGTCATAAAATCCTAAATTGCAGAATTCATTAGTTTCACAGTACCAGATAGGGGATCACAGAGCCTTTGCTGGCAAGCTATGTAATATTGCAACATAGAAGTTGGTATCAGAAATGCAATGGCCTGAATTATGCTGTCAACTAAGGGAAGAAGCTCTACCAGCCAAGAAGCAGTCTCAGTACACAGCTCTGTCTACCCATTACTGAACATCAGTCATGAGGAGCTAGTATCAGCCTCTTGCCCTGTGCCGCCTCTAGCACATCTTTTTCTTACAGGGCACAATTTGGATGAGACAGTTTTGGCAGAAGTATCCCCACATGAGCACTTGCAGACATGTTTCAAGTCACTCCCTGCCACCTGAGCATGGTCAGTAACTACTGCGGAGCATTTGATCCTTCACTGTAGATGCATCCTGACTCCTTGCATAGATTCAAACAGCAATACCTGGTCATGTGCAGCAATTGCTTTATAGTGACCAAGTTAGACAAAAAGATACTCTTATTTTTCGCTTGGGAAAACCATGAGATGGCAAGAAAGAATGGAGACAAGTCATTTTCTGCTAAAGAAAATGGACACAGAGATACTCAAAAGTCCACTCTATTTGCATACACTTTTAAATAAAGCATTCATATTTTTCTTTATGTAAATTTCAGTACCAGTTCCTAGAGATAAACCACATTTGCTGAAAGACTAAATGGATATGAATGTCAGGAACCTCTCAGAAAATTCAGTCACTACACATTCTGAAGTCAAAGAAGACCCATCAAAATGTTACCCTTTTCTATTCCCGCCTCCCTACAAAAGAGAATTACAGCCACCAACTGTGCTGCTGGGGATCTCACAAACTGGGATACTTTTTAGCTCCAGTTTAAGCTGCAAACAATCTTGACTAGCATTCTCTAGTTTGGGGGAAAAAAAGAAGCTTTGTGTAAATGTTCACTGAAAGGGAGTCACAGGCATTGTCTCAGTGAGAATCCCACACCTTTGAGATGAACCATCAGTGATAGATGAACTCCACACGAGTTCAAGCTTACAATGGTTTGCAATACCCTTACACAGACATCCAGGACAAAATCAACGCACAGTGTGTGTCTAAGCCCAGGGCCTTGAGACTTGACGGGCCAGACACACAGAAAGGAGCAGGTGGCTGTAAGGCAGCACTAGCAGAGGCTCCAATACCGTCCACCACTTTTGCAAAGATGATTCTCGCAAGACTGATTTTGTTTCTGTGACCTCTCCCTGTCAACACAAGGAAAGGTTACTGATATCTATGAATCATAACACATGGGTTTCTCTTCATATGAATGTTAATGCTCCACCAGAGAAAACACATTAAACTGTATCCTTCTCTGTGGCATCTAGTCCATGTGTTAGGTCTACCAGGACAAAAAAGTTATTCTTGGCTATGGGAAAGTGTGATAACAAATAACCATCAAATACTCACCTGAACTGTAAGCAACCTCTCAAGACGGAAAGATGTTACTAAACAAAAAATACAGCCTGAAGCCATATTCACATCTCTATAACAGCTCCTACACACTGGGAAGCCCCTCCTTTGAACACAGCCTCCCTGATGGGATAGCTTTAAATTTTGCCTCCAGTGAGATAACCTGGAGAAAATCATTTAGAAGTGTTTGTCTTTTTGTTTGATGTTGTTCTCCTTCTTTCCTCTCATTTTTTTCATGTGCTTTGTTTGCTCTTGAGGAAGAATTTGTGTGACTGTGAAAATGATTGAAGCACCATTTTCTCAATCTTTCCCTGATCACTTCTTTGTGCTGTGTGCCATCCTTTCTTCCTGTGACTCTTCCCTTTGTGACAAAAAGCACTGCTAATTGCATAGATTAGCTTCAAATCCAGGATCACAGGTTTAGCATTTTGATTTTCTGCTCTACAGGCATTTTATTTTCTTTCTCTCATTATGGGAAATTTGCAAAATCACTCACTACAGAATTGAATTGATTTTCCTCTGTAAATTGAGGAAAAAGGCTAACTGGGTAAGGGGAATATTCTTAGTTGACCTTATCTGGTGTTTTGGGAGACTTATATATGGCATTGGATCATTGAAAATGCAGAGTGACAGTTTTCAAGAGTGTTTACAGAACACCTACTGCTGGAAGCCCCACTGCTGAGAAAGGAAAGGCTGCCACTGTGTCACTTTTACCACTCACAAGAGCGATAAAACGGAACCAACTCTAGGCACATAGCCTGCTTATACACCATTTGCTAGGTTAAATGAAAAGATATGTTGTGTTCCTTGTCTATCAAAAATTTGTACATGCATTCAGAGTGGACAGCTGGCATTTTGAAAAGCTGTTCTGGGCTTTTCAGAAAAAAATCTATACTTCAACTGGCATGAGGACAACACTCTCACGAGTGCCTTGTTCCTGAGGGCAACAAAGACTCAGAGTTCCCTTTGCACGTCTCACAGTGCAAGTTCAGCCTCATTTTCTCAGCTGTTTTTCTCAGATTTAAGAAAAAAAAAAAAAGGAGGGTGGGAGCACGGGGAGACATTTTCATATTTTAAACTTGGTTTTACATATCTTTTGCCTTTGAAAATAAGTTTCATCTTTGATTCAGTTTTGGCAGTTGAATTTTGCAAAATTTCTCACATGCAATTTGAACAACTGCTTAACACTATACCTTGACATGCTAGGTTAAACAATCCCAGGTGTAATACTCCTGGAATAAACAGAGTTACACTGAGAGTCAACCTAGGAAGTGGAAACCGTGTACATGAAAGAAGATATTACTAATGCTGTGCTTAAAACTCTCAGCCAAAGTAAAGATCTTACTTAACTTAATGACATGGGGGTGGCAAAGATGAAGCTAGATAAAAGCATAGCTTTCCACAGCACTGTCTTGGAGTTATTTTTCTTATGTACAACCACTATACAGCTTTCCTTTCCCATAGCAGTAGCCAATCAAAAATTGCAAAAATGTCAGATGACTAAAGCACCCTTAACAACAAGCAAGTTTACTCAGTGTCTGCATTAGCTAATTAAAATAAAAGCTGAAAGAATCAGAAGCAGATCCGTTACGTGGTTTGCTTTTATGTAAATTGGATTTACTTCTGTTCAAGCTTACAGATAAACAGCTCATGATTCAAGAAACTTCCTGTATGTACAGTCTGTTCGTGTGATATTTTGTTTCTTGAAAGCTTCTCAAGATAAAAAAAAAAAATTACCCTTCCTATAGCTGCATTTTATCATCAAAGACAATGGGAGTGCAGAATTATGGTTTACTCGCCCACACACTGAAGAAAATTGTATGTAATTTCTGCATCCTGATTTGCTGATCATTTCAAGGGATAGATATGTTTTCTTTCTCCTTTCATTGGTTTCTTGCTTTTAGGAAACTTAAATGCCCTCTTTCCTTGATTTTCCCACTTGTTCATCTACAACCTCTAAGGAGAACTTTTATCAAAGGTGCTTGGTCACACTCCCAGACCATAAGAATGAGGTTTTGCTATTATTTCTGTTGTCACATAGATTTAAAAATATAAACATCTTTTTCTGGTTTTGCTTTTTGAGACAGTGAGAAAAAAGGGCATTGAACAAACACACAGCATTAAAGTAATAAAATACCAAGTGAATTTCCTCTATATTTCAAGCTAATTATTTTTCCACTTCGGTCACACACAGCTAAGAAGCATATAAAGCAATGCAAATTAGAAAAGGGTTAATATACAAACTATAGCTTCATCTATCACTCTTCGAGCAGAGAATCACTCTTCCCCCTCAACCACCACTTTCAAGTTCTATAGCTTAGTGTAACCATTTTAATTGTTTGGGGTTTTTTTTTTCTGCAAGGCATGAAGATAAACCATGCGTGAATCAATACATGAATGAATCAGCCTAGCTTACTGATGTACTCATCATTTATATCCTTGCATAATTTACGGAAATTGAAACAGTAGCTGGGCTTTGCATTCAGCTGAATGTGGCTTGTTTACACAGTTCAATAGGGATTCATGTTCCAGAAAAGCTAATTCTGTAGGGATTGCTCAAGCAAGATGAAAACATCTCAGGCTTTGTGCTGAAATAGATGCAGTTAAGTACGTAGATGTCCCAGCACTTTAAGCCAAAGCTTGGTAAGATCATCAGCCTCTTGGCTTTGCCACATATGGTCTCACTTACGTTAAAACGAGTCTTGGCTCCCTAGGAAAAACTTGTTTGGGCCCCAAATTCAGTAAGCTGAAGTATTGAGCATTGACTATCTGAAAGAGTGGGATTCATCTCAGTGAAATGTAGTTGCTTAAAAATTAGGCATGTGTTCTCAGAAGACAGAGTTCATGGGCTGGGGAATTAACTCAGGTGGTAGAGTGCTCACTTAGCATGTGAGAGGCAGAGGGATTGATGCCCACATTCTACAACGCTTTTCATTCCTCTTCATCCAGAAGGACCTTGACAGGCTTGAGAGGTGGGCCTGTGAGAACTTAATGAATTTCAACAAGGCCAAGTGCAAGGTCCTGCATGTGGGTTGGGGCAATCTCAAGCACAAGTACAGGCTGGGCGGAGAATGGATTGAGAGCAGCACAGAGAAAGAGGGCTTGCGAGTGCTGGTTGATGAGAAACTCAACATGAGCTGGTAATGTGCGCTTGCAGCCCAGAAAGCCAGCTGTATCCTGGGCTGCATCAAAAGGAGCGTGGCCAGCAAGTCGAGGGAGGCGATTCTGCCCCTCTACTCTGCTCTCGTGAGACCCCACCTGGAATACTGCATTCAGCTCTGGAGTCCCCAACACTAGAAGGACATGGAGCTGCTGGAGCGAGTCCAGAGGAGGGCCACGAAGGTGATGCGAGGGCTGGAGCACCTCTGCTATGAAGACAGGCTGAGAGAGTTGGGGCTGTTCAGCCTGGAGAAGAGAAGGCTCCGGGGCGATCTTATAGCAGCCTTCCAGTATCTAAAGGGGGCCTACAGGAAAGCTGGAGAGGGACTTTTTTCAAGGGCGTGTAGTGATAGGACAAGGGGCAATGGCTTTAAACTGAAAGAGAGGAGGTTTAGATTAGATATAAGGAAGAAATTTTTCACTCTGAGGGTGGTGAGGCACTGGAACAGGTTGCCCAGAGAAGTTGTAGATGCCCCATTCCTGGAAGTGTTCAAGGCCAGGTTGGATGAGGCTTTGGACTACCTGATGTAGTAGAGGGTTTCCCTGCCCATGGCAGGGGGGCTGGAACTAGATGATCTTTGAGGTCCCTTCCAATTCTAACCATTCTATAATTCTATGATTCTAAGTTCCTGCAATGCACTGAGATACCTCTTCCATCCAGCTGTTCCTCAGCCCCTGGGGTTGTCCCTCAGATAGTCAGGATTCAACTTCTGGGACCACCACCTCTCAACTGGCTCACTCTCGGATCTTAGTCTCAATCGTTCTCTGCCACCAACCTTAAAGTGAACAAGATTTGAGGCCACAGAAAGCAAGTCGCAGTAACTATTCCTGATGTTTTTTGAAAACTCCCCTTATTATCAGCATGTTCCCTTCTGCTTTCTGTATCCTCTCTTGTCACATATTACAGGGATGAGGACTGATGGGAACACAATGCCTGCTAGGTTCCCTCAGAGATCTCCTCAGGGAATGGTATTCTTCCTTCATTCTCTCCCCCTCCTCAAAATCTCAACCCACAGTTCCCTGAGACACCAGCGGACACAGCGGTCCCTTACAGGCTATGTCTCCACAGCCTCTCTGTTATTTTAGATTTCACTGGCCTTTGGTAGGGCAACTCTGTTTCTGTCCTCTCTCTTGGTAGCATTCTCCTGGGGATATATCTTTTATATTCTGAATTTTAAAAGATCCCAAGGAAGAATTTGTGTCTCTCAGAAGTCCAGTATCTGTTCAAAGTGCTCGGATTTAGCAGTTACAATTGCAAAACAGTAGAAGCCTATGTGTGAGGAAAGATTTTTTGGATTGGAAGGATATTTTCACTCCAGTTGTAATTGTCAAAGGGGATTTCACAACTATCCACATTACATCTCACCCCTGCAGCTGACATCAGAGCAACCTTTGCTGCTTGAGTAAAAGGAGATTCAGGGAGATACATTATTCAATTTCATACAGAGAAGGAACAAAAAATGTATTGTCAAAACTAGTCTAGAGCTCCACATTGAATAACATCTGTATTTAAAGAGAAACATCGGGTTGTGTTCTTAATGAGTTATTGTTATTTCCTAAAGGCGCAGATGAAGTGTTTGGTTCTGTGAAAGTCAGAAATTTCAAAACAGCCATGTCCCATTAACACAGCACATCAAACACCGCTGGCTGATTTTTAGTTCAGCTAAAGGCTGAGGATTTACACCACTGACAACAGCCACACATCTGGTCACATACAGTCAGGAAATGAATAACTCTGCTTGAACCGAGGAGAGCGAGGGTTCAATAAAAACATATCCTGCAAAGGGATCTGCTGGGGGAAATGGGAGGAGAGCTCAGCTCACATGAGTAGAACAAAGCCTGCCCCATGCTGGACCCCACTCTTCTGCAAAACACAGCACAGGAAAGGGCCCGAGCCTCAAAACATTACCAGGGGTATATTTCCAGGCCAGTAACTCAGCCGGCGTGATGGTCTGCACCCAGGGTGTCAAGAGGGCACTGAGATGTCCTCCTTGTGCTCAGCAGCCTGGCCTCTGAGCAGAGTCCAGTGCTGGGCTGAAGGATGCTGATGAATATGTCTGGCTTGTAGGTCACCCAAATGCCTATGGTAAATAAGAAGTCGAGACTGCTTGCTTTATGTCTGCTTGTGAAAGAAGACACTACAGATTTTATTTGGCTAGGCCAGGTACGGTTTTGGTATTCATTTCTGAAACCACTGGTGGATTTTGGAAGCAGTTAAAAGACAAGCATGCCCAGAAAGACTGGGAGAGAGTGAAAGAGAGTGCACTTTCTTGATATTTCTCATATACTCAAAGGGAAATAAAGACAGAAAAAGAAGCTGTGAGTCTTTTTTAACACATTACAATGCAGTAAGAAGGAGCATAAATTCTGGTTTGTTTCATTTTGTTTTGTCTTCTCTTAAAACATTGCCCTCAATTACTTCAGTCTTGCCCACCTCAGGCAGAAAAAAACTCTACTGACCTGCCTGGAAAGTGTGTTTCCAGAGGCAAGCAGGACCAGTCAGTCTGTAAGTGGATTAAATAGAAAATGTGCCTACTCTTGCTTAAAAATTAAACAGCTTTGCATGGTGACGCTTTGGTGACTTGGGCTGCTTCAGTGACATACGACATCTATTGATACCATGAGCATGAGCCTCCTATTTGCAGAGAGATGTTTGTGTTGTACAGACATATGCCTTGTGGATATCTTTGGCCACTTGCTGTCTTGCTTTATCTGATTAATATTTTATTGATTTTTCATGTAATCGGCATATCAATTCACATAGTAATTAGAATCAGAAGTATTTTGTTGTGTGGATATCTGCACTGAGTTGTGACACCTGGCCTAGATGGTGTACGTGGACATCTTTTATTCATAGATTTTGTGACCTAGAACTAGAATTCTTTTAAAGTAATCAGCCATGACAGATGAGTACTAAATCAGATGACAAACAAACACAATAAAACATAAAATGGATTATTTCTTCTCTTACATTGCTGATAAATGGCAAGTGCTTGGCAGAGTGCTCCACTTCCTCTTCTGTGCATGTGAATGAAATGAAAGGTACATTTTGCATTAGTGAAGGTATACTACACCTAAAAATAAATAAACTGTGATCTCACCTTCACCTAGGAGTAAATGAGAGCAAAGCTAAACTTGCATCTTCAGAGGAATGCAGACAGATCACTGAAGGTATGAGACAGAAGAGGTGCTTGGGCCATTTGAGCTAACGATGCTATTTGTAGAGCCAACTCAAAGTGCTCTGAAGTCAATAACCACCTAATTGGTCTTGACAGGCTTCAGATCTCTGGTTCCTGTGACAAAACTAAGAATCTATTTAAATTTATCTGAAAATTTCAATTTGCGCTTAAATTTCAGTAAAGCAAATGGTGTAGTCTATAGTTTCTTGTCTGTCATAGCAATTTCTTTTGTTGGCAGATGAGGTGAGATTGTTCTCAGACACAGGTGAGATATGTACTTGTATACTTTTTTTGAGAAATCAGATGTCAGAGTAGAATTAGGTGCTTGAAGGCTCCTGACAGTAAGAGACAAAGGGAGGTAAGACACCGTACAGTTCAGCAAAAACAGACTGTGCATATTGAAAGAAAGATTTTATTGTAACTGTACAAGAAGAAATCCTTGAAATGACTTTCAAGAGACTCAGCCTCAAAACTAAATTAATGACTCACTTTATTCTAGCTTTCTTTAGGACTCTGGGTAACTATGTTGACCGCACACTCACTTTTTATATTTGAATTTAGCCTCTGTTGTGTGTGACCACACCTGTTGGGTGATCCTACCTGTTTATCCTACCTGCCTGTCCAAGGGAAGCACATCTCTGGCTGACTGACAGATCATGAGGGAAACTGCCAACAACCACAAGGACAGGGCATTTCTCATCTTGGAGCTTTGCCTGCAAGAGATGGGAAGAGCCTGTTCAACTCATGAAACACAGCACAAAATTGAGGAGCAGGGCCGGAGAAGAGACCTTTCCTTGCCCTACTGCTCAGGATCACGCTGCAACAGGGATCTTCTGACAGCCATGGGGCTACCAGCTCCACAACACCCCTCGTCTACTCCAGGGTGAGTGGGGGCCACCTGCCACCCCTGGGCAGCACACAGGCAGCACTCCTGGGCCAGACGGAGCTCCAATCTCCTGCAGCCCAAATGGTGATTGGAGCCCTGTCAGGTGCCCACGGCCATCAGTTGGGGATGCAGGAAGGAGCGACCTCCCAAACCACTTCCCTGCTGTGGGCAGTGATGCTTACAGCACTCCCTGCTCTCCGTGCAAAGTGCAGCAGACGGTGGTTATCTGATCTAGCCTCACTGACCTTGCACAGATGCAGATATGGAGCAGCCACATGGCCAGGCCACTGGAAAAGAGGCTTAAAATCTGCTCCCAACTGTTTCCCAGGGGGTGTTTACTTCCTCCCAGCTGACAGGCATGAGCGGCTGTACAAACACTCCTCGCCCCTTTGAGGACAAAGTCAAACAAGCAAACTTTCAGCAGCAATTTAAATTTCTGTGACTTTGCTCTTGGACATTTTAAAAGTGATTATACAGCTGGTAACTGCCTCTTAGCTAGGAGATGGTAACAAAGAGCTAGGAGTTCAAAGACTAGATGGAGTCACCTATTCAGTTATTATAATAACTGGGGTACAAATGATAACAGAATTACCATTAGACTTCACAACAGATGAGTAATTGTTTCCAAATCCCTTCGGTACTGAAAAGTGCACCTCAATGGTTTTAGCTCCATGCAAAGTAACCAGGCTTGGGCTCTTCCAGGCAGGGAGCCTCAGGTATGGATTCAGACAGAAGAGCAGCAGAACAGGGATCTCCCTGAGCAACAGTTCCACAGGGTAGCAGCATCACCCACCTGGTACCCAGCCCTGCCAGCAGGTCCTCTGCCTGCCTGAACGCTGAGCCTGGGTTGGAGGATCACAGGGAAAGGAGGGGTGGGCTAGCCATGAAACAAGGATCATAAAACCTCAAAGTGGGAGAGAAAAAGAAGAAGAGAGAAAGGAAGACGAGTGCGATGTGGAAGAGAAAGTTGTCCGTAAGAAAAAACAATGGTGCTTGTCGGAGAGTGGACTTCTCCCTCCTGCCAGCCCATTCCCCCTGGGAGGAGGGAGTACTGCAGGGAGGAGCTGGGTGACTCTGGCACTCTGTCCTCCCCTTGAGCCAGGACCGAAGGAAGGGCTGCCCTGCACGGTGATGGACAACTGACTGTACACTGTGAGGTGCTGGTGCCTGGATGAGACATAAAGCCAAGGCCCTGTTTACTACACCTACTCATCAAAGCTCTTATCGCTTTTCCTTGAGAAGAGCAGGATGTGACACCTAGTTTCCTGGCCAGATTTTAACCAGGTCATCAATTTATTTTTCTCCTTCAGTGTAAACAGTGTTTTGTTTTGTGGTGGCATTCAGTGCTTCTGGGTGCCCTTAAATGCCACACTGTTGTCCTCCCTGACAGAAGTCATTGTTGAGGAAAATAATTTTAGCAAAACCAACTATTTTTTCAATAATATTTTGGTCGAAATGCTTATCCAGCCTTATAGCTCTACCAGCTAAGTCTCAGCCTCAATTCTGCAGCAAGACTTCCTGTAATCTCTCCGGTGAAGCTTCGCTACACACAAATCAAATCAAGAGAAGCTTTTATTGATGTGAAACACAACCGAGAGAGCACTTCCCAGGCTATAAGTCCTAATCAAATGCATTTTCCTTTCAAATTATTTAGATTTTTTGTGTGTGTTACTCTGCCGCAAAAATTGTTGTCATGCAAGACCAAACTGCATTATGCTCTCAGAACTGTCACTGTGTTGAATGGAATATGGAATACCAACACCAGAGATAATTCAGCTGCAGATCATTCTCCTTTGAGGGAGAAATGGAGTTGTGGCCACCAGGACCTATAGAGCAATCATCCATCTCTCTGTGATAAAATGCAGGACAGTATAAGTATGTATTTGGGGGAGTTTGAACAACCAGTTCCACTTTATAACAGCTGTTACTAGTCTGGTCTTCCTAGACAAACACCTGTTACTCCATATTTATTAACTATCAATATATAGGCCAGATCTTTAGCTGGTGTAGGTCTGGACTGCTCTATCACACAAGCTGCTGCCTGACCTTAACATACTGAATGTTTCCTAACACCTCAATATTTATAAATAAGATATTTTAGACACAGAAGAACACTCTTTAGTGCTTGCTTGGAAAGCAGAACACTGTCTTCTTTTGACATGAGTGCATGAGAAGAGCAGGGATCAAGGGCAGATGGTAACCAATGGGAAAAATGGTGTTATATTGTCTTGCATCAACACATAACCGATCCAAGGATTTTAGACTTCAAAACTTAAAAGTACTACTTAGCACTGACAAAAGCACCAGGTGTTACCTGTCAAAAAGAGCTGCAGAAATAAGACATATTAAATGCCATTAGCATTGAAGTAGATACTTTTGAACCAAAAGTCCATAGCCCTCTGTCTGAAATCACAGACAGACGTATCCTGCAGCACTCCCAATACAGGAGTGAGCCACACAGTCACCTTACGTGAGTCAGTCATGAGTGACTTTGCTTGTGACTTTAGATAATTTTCACAAACACACCAGTCAGGACCCCTGGCACCAGTTATTGGAACCCCTTAGCCGAGTACAGATTGCAGAGCAGGACTTGATGGGCCTGATGGACCGGTCTCTGTGCTGATGAAATGCCACCAACACTGCTGGTTGTGTACGGAGGTAAATGGAGGGGCTGCCAGGGATCTCTGATTTGAGTCAGAAAGGCATTCAGTGGGAATCCTAAGCAACAAGCAAGGGCTGACTGTGCTCTGAGCAAAAGAAAAGGAAGAATAATTAATGTAGCTGTAATTGTTTTGAGTTTTTAAATACATGTCATTAAATGTAAATTTAGTGATTCTTTCCCCCCCACCCCAGAATACTCAGCTTCTGAATAAACCACAGTGCTCCCTCCCTTCACAGTGCTGTCAGATGTCTTGACACCGACCGTGCTGATCAGCTGGGTCTACTTCCAGCTCCTTATGCATCCTACTTTACCTGACATTTTTGGGTGCCCTGTTAGCTCAGAAAGGTTGCACAAGGGAAGGAGCATGATGGTATTTCTGGGCTTTGCACCAGGCCAGTGATCTGTTAGTGTTTCAGCCATGCCAGTGTGTTCTGAAATGTTCTGTCCCTTTTTTGAAAGAAACCTCATCATAAAGACAATCAACCTGAAAAAGGAACCATGGCATAATGCTTTAGAATCAGCTACAAAGTCCCTTTGGTTACAGACCAAACACTGAGCTTCTTTGCAGGAGAACATAAGTGGTATGAGCAAACAGTCACCTCCACGGCTCCTGTTCCCACTTGCTTTCCAGCTTTGGCGAGGGCAGGGATACAAATTCCTTCACGTTCCCATTTGCTGGGTGATAACAGCGCTAATGACAGCAGTGTTGACAAGGCAGGGCCATTTATCAGTCTCTTGCCTGACCTCATTCGGAGCTCAGCTAGAGATGACGCACTGGGTGTCACCGGGCGCTGTCGCCTGCCCTCAGGGGCTGACAGCTCAGGACCTCTGCAGACCCTCAGATGCCTCCAGAGAGGCAGAGCTCTTTCCATTTGCCAAGCACATCAATTTCAGTTGACTGTAGGTCACCCGAGCATGACGTATAGTGCTAAAACAGTGAAGCTATGCCTCCAGCATCATTGCAGACCTCTTCAATCCTACCAGGTCTTCGCTTTCCTGGGACAGAAAGTCCACCCTCCTTGGGTAGCTGCAAGAAAATGAGTCCCCTGAGTCAACTGCTGCTGCTGTTGCTGCCACTGGTTACATGGTCTTACCTCTTGCAGCACAAAGGGGTGCACATCAAATGTAGCCCTCAGGTATGTGTGTAGTATACATTAAATTAGAAGTGCAGATGGAGCTGCTAGTACCATCAAGGTATGTGGCGTTACCTGATTGTTCTCATCAGAAGACCCTGTTTTTCAGCTGTTAATAATTTTGTCAGACTCTAGGGGAGGGCAGGAGAAAGTTTTCCATGCCAAGTATCTCCCCAAGGCTGAATCTTTTATTTAATTATTTTATAGAGTTTCAGCAAAGTGGTTTAACCATTTCCCAAAACGAAACTGGGGGCAGAGGAAGGAGAGAGAAATGTTGTCAAGGCAACAGTAATCCCATTATTTTCTAACTTCTGAGAGCCTGAGTAAGCAACCTTTATCTTCTTTTCATGCAATTTTTGTACATAATAATAATGTTGGAGACAATTATTCTCATCAGTTTTAAGAAAAGAGCATGCCAGGGTAGTGAAGGGACAGTAACACATGCTTTTGCAAACAAAACAAACTGGCACCTTCACATTGTTGGCTGCTGAATCTCCTGCTGCTATTTTGAAAATAGACTTTCAGGGCCTAACTACTCTGTTAGCAACATCTCTTTAAATTGCCCTCCATCCAGACAAGATCAAGAAACTAATTTCCCTGACTTGAAGTGCAACTGACAGCCCCCACGTGTTCTGGTATTGAAATCGTTGAGCATGTGTTAGTGTTCAGTAATCATTTCCCTCTAGATTTTATGGTTCATTGTCATTTTTCACACAATAAAATCTTTTAATGAGGAAGAAGGCTCTGCTTTTTGTTTTGGGGAATGTCCCTCGGGAGAGGATTTTAATTTCTGCAGGATGGGGGAGACTTTTAAATCATACTGCGTCAGTTACTGTTTGTCAGATAAGATGTGTTCCTACTATAAACTGAGCCTACAGCACGTTTGTAAAGTGCACTAAAGGAAAGAAAGGAAAAGAAAAAAAAACACAATAATTGGCCTTGCATGAGTCCTGCTGGATTTGCATGCTTTCCTTTTCCTCCTCTAGAGCACATGAAATTGGTCAAAAAAATTCAGGTATGGGTTTTGTTTTGGTTTTTTTTTCATCGCAAAAATACAGAATACAGATCTGTCAATATCGGCAGTACATACAGGAATGTAGATCAAAGATTGCTTTAGGAAAAACAAGCAGAATGGAATGTGACAGTTACACTTGAATTGATAATTTTGTGTTTCTATTCACAAAACATTTTATTTCCAATTTTTTTGTTGTTTTTTTACATTTGTCTATTGCTTTCCTTAGATTCATTTCTGGTATTTTAATACAATTGCTCCATATTTTCATATTTTCATACTCAAAATATGGAGCCAACAATTCCTAGCTAATAGACCACTGGGCTACAGCAAATGAAATTTAAATTCTATTCAGGGTTTTGCCACGGCACTTCTGGCCTGTATGACATGTCATTTTATTTCTGCTTTTCTTCCTCAATCCATGAGATGGGAATGATATATGATCTCATTGACTAAGTACATTGACATCTATGATAAAAGGCTCTGTGGAAAAAAATAGCGTTCATTATTTGTATGTTAGATATAAAATATATAGTATAAGAAAGTGTTTACCTGTGCATAAGAAATCTAATGGGCATGAGAAAAGAGATGTTCTAGAAGATGTCAATATTATTGATTTTGTTCTTACTCAGACTGAAAGATCCTCAAAAGTAGGACTTTTGCCACAGAAGAGAAGTTTTCCTTGGCTTCTGCTCATTTTGCATCACCCAGCAGAGCCTGTGTCTTTGATTTGCCCTGGGTATTACCCTGCTGTGCTACCTCCCACATGATCAGAGCTTGTCACCTTTCTGATATAAGAAACTGAGCTCACATTTCTTTTTCAAGTATGTTCTGACAACCCATGCAGCTCTGAACCTAGCTAATATGCGCGTAGGTACTGAATCCAATCCAGTGCTGTACACCAATTAAGTAAACGCGCTTTGAGAACAGATATGACATTCAAAAAATCCCAGCAAAACCTATTTCAGCAAAACATCAAGCGAAACATTCACAGCACAGTGAAGAATTTCTGAGAATATCGGAGACGATTTTACTATTGCAACAACAGCAACAAAAATAAACCTGTGGCAGGAACAGGAAAACACACTTGTTAAATAACAGCCAAATCAGCCAGTGTGAAAATCTGATGAGAAGTTATAGGCTGCAAAGGAGTACGTGTGCGTACACCACATCATCGCCTCAGAGATACAGGATGTTATTAGTACAACGCGAACCTTCACTCAGCTGTCATTAAACCACAGGCTGTGCTCACTCTCCAGTTGTTTAACTACTTCTCAGATACATTCCATGGAATCAGCTGTTCTGCAGTATAACTTGCACCAACTGTTCTCCACCTGACAGGGTGAACCAAGCCACTTCTTATCATGTGGTGGCACTGAAGAAACAAAACTGCATGTGCTTTGTCCTCCTCCCCAGCCCCCTCAAAACCAGAGTATTGCACTAGTGCATAGAGAACTTGGACCCCACACCTGCAAATGCTTAAATGTGTGCTGAATTTTACTCCTGAACTTCCCAGTTTGAGCCAGCGCAGGGTTTAATCCTGCCTGTAATTACACAAATGGCAGGATTCCCACTGGGAGGAAGCAAAGCTCTCGTCCCTTTGCAGGAATAGGAATATGGTTCTATGCCCACAGAAGTACATGTGATTTTTCTCGCTAATCATGCATTAATCAAACCCTGTAATCCCAATAAATACATCGCATTCCCAAGAGGCAGGTATAGTGGTGCAGGCAAGGGTCAACACAGTTCATGCACTTCTAACACGGTCAGTACAGAGTTTACTCATCTCTAGGCTTGGAAAACAAACATGGATGCTGTTTATCTGCTATTTTAATTACTACTGTAGCACTGGCATGATGGAGAAATCCACAGTTGTGAAACAGCAGCTGGCAGCTGTATTTCCTGCACTACTCCAATCTTCAAAGAGGTAAAACACCCAATACTCTTCTAGCTCTTCCAGAAATATAAAGGTGCTTTGCAAAGCCTAACAAAAGTCTTGTTATGGCCACACACACATATATATGCATACATACAGTGACATCTTCGTAATTACTGAGAAACTGAGGGTCAGACACAGAAAAAAATGAAGTTTTTAAAAATTAGACAGTAACCAAAACTAGAAATGGGCCATAGATGTCCTCACTCACAGCCTTCCTTTGAGTATTAGGACACAGTTCAAACAAGAAACAGCAGCAAGTGTAGCAGCATCGAGCAAGCATTAACAGGCTTGAAGAGATGGGCTCTCCATGAATTCTCTGCAGTTTTGGGTCTGCTAGGCATTTGCAATATGCTGAAATGCCCTGGTGATGTTCTCTTCTCATCTAAGCATTGTATCTGACCTTTCCCTATCAATTCTTGTGCAACGTGGATAACACAAGAGCTTTAACCAGGGAAGACAAATAAAAGCCGACATACATGATTGCAGTCACGTCATCTGTCTAGGATGCTTTTGCTCAGAGACTGCCCCAGCTTCATATCCTGAATAGTGAATGAATGGCACTTCTGCAGATTTAACCTTTGCTTTATGCTACTTCTCATTTCTCTGAGTCACAAGGAGTTTATTCTCTGTTTTCACCCGCAAAAAGCACAACTTCCTTTCTCTGCCATGAAACATGCACACACAGCGCAGAGACAGAATAAACAGTGTTATCATTTCTCCTTGGCTGGTTTGAAGAGTTGGAGTAGCTAAAAGCTAGTGCCTCTGCCCTCTTTGCATTCCTGCTGAGCAGGCAGGGGCAGCGCCCAGGCCCAGATATGCCTCCCAGGGCACTGCTGCGCATGCACGAGCGCTCCTCCAGAACCCACAGCTCTGAAACTCAAGGGTCTTTTCACAGTATCTAAGGTGGAGATTAACACTGGTGATTGGGTGCAGTTTTTAATTTCCTTGGGGCAACATTTCTCATGCCGTAAAGGCATAATTTTGTGTTTTATTTTGCTTCTGGTTACTCAGCATACCTCTCATAAAAAGAGTAATACAATATTATCTGACTTGCTCTTGCGGTTTTACAGATCATGTTTTTCCAACAAGACCTTGGTCCAGTCCAAGGATGCTTTCAAAGCACTAGTCAAAAAGGACTGTTTTCCAGATTTTTTAAACCTGAACTTCTCCTTTCAAGCTAATTTTTTAAATGCCTGAGTTGGTCCAAATTTTCACATGCAATTGAATCTGAATACCTCCTCTTTTGCATGTCTGACAAGAAAAAATTTTTTTCAGACAATGAATGTAAGGACTTTCGGAAAGTCAGGCCTCTTAAGCATTGCTCACATTGGATTTAGCCAGAACTGCCGTATCTCAAATAATTAGGCATTTTTGAAAATATAAGCAAAATTTGTACTCTTTCTAGGGAGGCTTTTCAATGCTTAAATAGTGACTTTTCCCACTGATGGACCAGTGAGGTGGCACATGCACTGTTTCAGAAGAGCTCTGTTCTCTTCTCTCCTTGATCATAGAGCTACAGTAAATCTCTCTGTATACGAATTTTCACAGATTCATTTGTGGATTGATTTGAAATCCATTAAAAAAAGCGTTCCTCAAAATTGAGATGTTGTTAGAAATAGTTTGTTAGCTATGAATCCTCACTCCTTGCTTCCACCAAAGATATTTACTTCAGCAAGCCAGATGTTGCTTTACATCTTGAGAACTGTATATTTACCTCCAGAAAAGCCTCCTCTGTCCCTTTCCATAGATACAGCTCAGAAAAATCACCATATTCCAATCCCTTTAAGTTTTATGTGTAGACACAATGACTTGAGTAAGATGGGCCTCCTCTTTTTTCCATCAAGGCCAGAAATTGACCTACCAGTGGTGGTGTTGAGCAGGATTTTGCCCTGCACCTACACAAACAGCACCGGGATCCAAAGGTGGAGAAACAAGCAGGGCTTTCTGAGCCAGGCAGATAGCTTCCACTTGAAGCCCATGCCTATATGGGTCCTCATCTCTTCCCTGGCTACTTGATTGCTCCACTCATGCAGTGTGGATGCTAGCAGGAGGATGCGCTTGGGATGGCGTTGCTGAGGACCAGCAATCTCCCTGTCTCCAGCCACAGCAGGGACGGGCCACCTCCGATTCACCACAGCATCTGCAAAGAGTGTGGGCTTTGCTCCTGGGGAAGCAGAGAGGCAGGGAGGGTCATATTCAGCCCACGGAGAGGAAAGGAAAACAAACAAAGTGAGAGGGAGACACAGTATCATGGGGAACTGCAAACATCTTATCTAACAGCCTCCCAGGGTCACAACACCACCAGTTTGGCCCATTGTCACAGACATTTCTTTCAGTTGCTCCCGGTGCTGTAGGGCCCCAAACACCGCCCGCCGCACTGCCACTGCTTATTTTCCCATTGCAATTAATAAAGCCCCAACTGTCTTTGTGCAGTTCTGGTGGACCGCTGCTTAGTGCCTATACTTTAATTCTCTTGGAAAACTTTGCAGCATTTGAATCTAATTGGTCTTGGCAAGGAGAGACAGACACACTATTGCTAAACTGTCAGCAGCTCGCATCGCAGCGACTGGTTCAAAATTCTAGGGTCTGACTGGGAAAGAAGTTGGGGAAAAACCTCCTGGAGCAGTCACAGTTTCCAGTGAAAAAAACAGTGCTCGCACAGAGCCCACTGTGCTGCTCTGAGCTGCACGCTGACTTTTGCTACTTAATTGATTGAAATTTTACACAGTCATGATTGAGAATGTTTTTTTTTTTAAATAATGATTTAATAACCATAATGTCGTCATTGTGACTTCTGCTGTTAGACATTCTCAACTAAGTTGAGCTACTGCAGCAATCTCCACTGAAGCTGAAAGCTACACACAAGTGATGCCTGGATGAGCCAAAGTAACTTCTTAATGTTATGCATAAAACCTGTGGCTTGGTGCAGGAAAGGAGCTCCCGTCTCGTAAGTCGTGGCCCAGTGCCTGCGCCCACACAGATAGTGGCCATGAGTCGTTCAGCTGAATGACAACACTGAAGAGGAAAGGTCACTTCTCAGAAATGGTGAAACCCGAGATCAAAAAGGCAAAAAACCCCTCAGAGCTGTAAAATCCTTCCATGAACGACACGGAATGAGCACCTGCGCATGGCCAGGATGAAATTCACTTTTGCGAGAATGTCTGTCTCCAAACGAGAGTACTCCTGTGAGCACTGTGGACAAAGCCTTGCAATCACTGAGCAGCAACAAAACATCCTCGGCAGCTTCAGTGGTGCCGGAGCCAGCTGTGTCTGCTCCCTTTGCAAAGCAAGGGAGGAAAGCAGGGAGGATGTCTGCCAGAAGTGGGCACGGCCACCTCCTGCAGCAGTGACAGCAGCAAGCTGGTTCTCCACAGCCTTCCCCAAGTGTCTTCGTCCCATGTCCCTCCTGTCTCTAGCTCTGCTTTCTGGCAGGAAGCAATTTTATTTTTTTATTGATGTTTTTTGGCTAAAATTGCCAAGAAGCCTTGAGCTGGCTCTGCAAAGCCCCACTGAAATCCCAAAGAAATGCATAAGTCTGAGATTTATGTTAGCTTTGGCTCAGGGATAAACCTCACCTGCAGCGTCCAGACAGCCAGTTCCTGCATTCATTGGATCTACTGCAGTTTAAGATAGCACATGAGAAGACATGTCCAAAGGTTGGACAAAGAGTGAACAAGCGTTCTGTTCATGCATCAGCAGAGACGGTATCACATTCTGAACTGCCTCTGGGTGACACGAATATCCCTGTGAAAAGCATCCTGGGCCTGGAAAGAAAAAGGGCTGCAGCAGCTGCCCCGCTTCAACCCAGAGACCATTTCCCTGAGGCCACTGTGTTACATTGCTCCAAGAATGGCAGATTTATCTCCTCAGCGTGCCAGCTCTTGGCAGACCTACCTAGTAAATACATAACACATAGTATGACACTTTGGCACCTGCTCTGCCATGAACATACCTTAGGGTCCTGTTACTATTCTCCTTCTCAGCTGTGGCCAAAGTTGCCTCCAGAAGCATGAAGTATCAGTGACGTATCAGTATCAGTAATGTTGGTGAGAACTGGGGTCTGCCTAGGGCCTCCAGTAGGGCTTCACCCCCCTGCACTGCTGATAGAGTAACTATTTCTACTAATTTGTCAACACCTAATATATTACAGAAAAAGCAGAATGATCTAGTGGCTTTGCTAGCAGCACCCAAAACAATAAATAAAAAAAAAAACAAACAACAACAAAACCCAAAACCAAACAAATGCACAAAAAATAAAGCGACAAAAAAACCCCACCAACTGAACAGGAAGAACACTGTGGTGGTTTGTGACTTCTTTTCAATTTGCAGGTCATCTGTTGTTTTCCACTAGAAGTGTGAATACTGTGAGAAATCTCATCTATGAGTCTAGCCTTTAGGAATAAAATTTTTATTTTTGAAACACCTTTGGCTCAGAACAGTGAACCATTCTCTTTTGAACTTAATTTCTCAAATATTTCTTTACCACATAGACATAGACCTTACACCACTACTTCTGCATCAGTGAACCATAGACTATGTAATGATATTTGCAATTGGGAGTAATGGCATGCAGATTCATAGCTCTCTGGCTTTCTACTGAGAGGGAGAGTTGAATAGTACTTGGCACCGGGATGGAAACAGGAAGCTGCAAAATCTAGAGTCTTTGGTAAAAATCTGAAAAAAACATAGGAAATGTTAACGATCCAAGTCAGCTGCACTGGTAGCTCACTGTGTTGCCTTCAGCTGGTCTCTGTCAGCAAACCCACAAGCATCTCACCTGAAATGAGCTTTAGTGGTCCCCACACACATGTGAACACACATACAGTATCTAGTAAGACAACCATAAAATCTACCTAGCAAACTGCACAACAACTGGCAGGAGGTATCTGGCCTCTGCTTGAAAGATTAATGGCAAACCACCAATATCCTTCATGCCTAGCTTCACACAGCTTTGTTTATTGTTTATTATTTATGGGGCAGCTGAGAGAAAATTCTAGCACAATCGACCTCTACTTAGTAAGTGGTACAGTATGCACAAGGGAAAGAAATGGAAAAGGCCACGAGCACCTCCTGTATGAAAAAAGCCTATAAGCAACCAATTCACACTCCAGTAGGTCTCATGCTGCCTATAGGATTCACACAACAGGATGGTGTGAATTTATTTGTCCAGAAACAATGAGTTATTGTCTCTTCAATTCTGACAAGTGTGAAGTACAAGAATAAAGGTCTGGAAATGCTATCACAAGATGTAGTTGAGCAATGAAGGTTTTAACAGGTAACTATGAGCTGGTCTACTTTGCTCTTCGGGTTGTATTTCGTCTTATACCAAGGACAGGCAACAACCTTTCATCAAGCTGCTTTGAGATTCAGGGAGATGAGGCGAGATGGCTTTTACAAGAGGTGGCAAATGAAAGTTAAGGACTTGCAGACAAAGTGTTATTAACCTAGTAAAATCGGGACAGATACATGCAATGTGAAAAGAGAAGAGGAAGGAAAATACTCCGTAAGGACTTGTCTACTCACACAGGTTACACTTTATCTGGATTTTATGGAGACATATGGTATTGTGACATCTCTCTCCTTACATTCGGATGGTTTATGTATCACTCCTTATCATTTCAAAACAATGGTGAGAAAATGAGGGAAAATCTGTTGTTAGTAAAAATTTCTGTATTTCCACAAATGTTCGCCTTTCCTGGAGGGAAACATTCCAGCTACTATTTCAGTAACCC
This sequence comes from Tauraco erythrolophus, assembly GCF_009769465.1. Taxonomy (NCBI): domain Eukaryota; kingdom Metazoa; phylum Chordata; class Aves; order Musophagiformes; family Musophagidae; genus Tauraco; species Tauraco erythrolophus. Next base: position 52,375,510 of record NC_141468.1, read on the forward strand.
ATCCTGTCACGCTGTCAGCTTGTTCGATCTCTCCTTTAAAAACAGGTCGTGCAACTATCACTAAAAACCTCTTCAGCACGGAGAGCAGCCGTACAGTATAAAACTGTAACAAGTGCCTACTGAGTCAGACTCCCGGTCCATGTTGCACAGTATTCTTTTTCAATACTGAAAAAAACAGATGCTATTTGGGATATGCAAGTGAGCGAGGACACATTCTTCTCTTCCTTCCCCTTGCTGGAGGTGCTATAGGGCACCTGCTTGCCTTTTGCCTCTGATATTCATAAATGTGTTTTATCCCTTTCTGAAACTGTTGATAACACGTGCAGTAATCTCCAGAAGTATTCTGCCCAATGAAAAAAATAAATCTTTCCTTTTACTAACTTCAAGCTGATCCTCTACTAATTTAATCAAGGCCCACAGTTCCACTCTCAGTGTATCTATCTGCCACCTTCATTATATCCCAAATCTCAACCTTCTGTTTTCCTGAATAGAAAAATGGCCCCTGATTTTTTAAGTCTCTTCTCCTAAGGCAGCTGCTCCATCCTCTTGATGGAGCTTCCCTTTTCTGTACCTTCTCCACCTTTACTAAATCCTTCTTGAGATGCAGAGACCAGGATTGTACATGGCATTTAAGATGGGGGCACATCAGCTTTCCAATAGCAGAAAATCATACCCATTGTCCTGTTCCCAGTATCCTTCCTGATGATGCCCAGCATTTTGAGGGCTTATTTGGCCATGCTGCACACCGACTTGATTTTGGTAACTGCAACTCTAAGATCTCTTTCCTGAGTCATAATGGCCAGTTTCAAGTTCAGCATCATGTAAGCATGATTTAGATTATTAGATTACTAATGCAAATACAGAACTCAAGCATGTTTTGATATTATACCTAAAATTAAAATGCAAACCAGTCCTTTTTACAGTCCTTGGAACAAGGATTTATTTCATCTTTTGACAACTTTTATAGCCTAAAATCTGATAACGGTTTTCAAGGAGAAAATTTACAGTGTGTCTTAGAAAACTAATTTTGTAAGCATTTGCTTGGGCATCTGAAGTACAGCAGGTTACTATCAAAAGAGGTTTGCTTACATTTCAGGACTAAAATTTAAAACAAAAATCCTTCTAAGCTTTGCAAGCTCTTAGACTTATTTTTATATTGATATCTATGCAATTATAAATTCATTATAAATTTAACATTATTTATTAATTGAGAATTGATTGCATTAGGCATTGCACTTCTGATAACTCCTCAGAACTGTCACCAAACACAACATATAAACCAGTTATATTCAATCAAATTAAATATTGGATGTTATAGCTAAGTTTGATAGATCAATTTTAATGATAAGGTCAAAACTGAAGCAGGTCATAGGACGAAATTTCACTATGTGCTGAAGGTTGCTGTCAAACTATATACTGTGAGTTCCACTTTTAAAATATGGTATTGGAGCAAATTCCACCCATTGTAAACTGGAGCTATTTATTGCTTTTGCAGATATTTTTACCAGTTCACTGGACTCTTACATACATGTATGAAAATCACCTACCTCAGACAATTGCTTTTGCTTTAAGTGAACTTGGTTGTTTTGCTAAATCTGCTCCTTGTTTTCTACTAGAATGTTTTGGAAGTGGACTAGACAGCAGCTCTGCCGATTGCAACAAAAACAGCATTTACCAGACAGAGGAACTGATGCTTACGGATTTGTGCCAAAAACAATTGACCTGGTTATCCTGACTGGGTAAATATCAAAATATCGGTTGTAAAGAGTTTGAGAGAAGTGTATTCATGTCTTGGTTCTAAAATCCTGTTCATTGATACTTTTGCCAAAGGGAATGAAAAATAAATACACAGAATAGTCACTGTGAAAAACCACTGGACATTTGTTCTACACTGTGTAAACTGCTGGAATATTCTTACTCCTTGCCTTTTTATATGAATTCAGTCTACTGAAATCTGTATGAGCTGAAGTGACCTGCTTGAAATTGCTACACAAGCTGGAGGGAAGATCACCCATTTTAAAGCAGTGCTGTTGGGTTTGATAGCCTCAAAACACCTGATCATTTTAATTTTGTACTTCCTTAGTCTTGAATAATTTCTTACCTCTCTCTGTAGGTAACAACAACTTGCCTCCTACCTCCCCTAACTGAAAGCCCGAGCAAGTCCAAGATATGTAAGTGAAGGCTTGCAGGGAAATCCTCCTGCCTCTGCATCTTCTATGCTGGGACCTTGGACACTTGTCACTTTGATACTCAATATTCTATGTCTGGCAGAAGTGTCTTGCTAGCTCTTGTCCTAGAGGACTGTCTTCTCACAGGAGAACAACAGGGAGAAAGAAACATGCTGGGAGATTGTGTCTCCCTGTTTGGTTGATAAATCTGCCTGGGCCAGCAGGTCTGTGCTCTGCTTCTGCCTGGGGCTCAGACAAGGCCATTCATTACCTCTCTGCTGTGCTAACAGCACATGTTGGGGTTTGTGTCATGCAAAGGTGAAGAAAGACTGTCAGAACATCCTGGGATGTCCTCATCTGCAAATCCATTTGAAAAATACTGTGTTTTGGGACAACACAGACTGTTCCAATGCCAGAATATCGCCTGCTGAAGGAATATTCTTCACCTTGAGAACAACTTGTCTCAATTGGGAGAGTGCTGCAGAAAGGGTTGGATCTGAGGGCCACAGGAGATTATGCCAATTCCCCATGTCCCTTAACATGGATGGAAGGATTCCAGCAGGGGTCTCCAGCAGTGTTATCCAACACATCAGTCTGTGGGGCCACCTTTGTGGATGTGAGAGGAAAGTGCAGCTCTTTTAAGTTAATATGTGCTGCTGGGAATCAAGAAGGTCATTTTCTATAACTGGAAACAAATTTCAAAAGCAGACTGATTCTTATTTGATGTTTTCAGACATGCCAGCTTAAAGCTAATCAGGCAAAGTAATTTTTTCTAGTCCTCTGAGTTTCAAGCTAATGTGTTTTGCTGGCTAAAGGACTTGATATTAGCCCTACTGTAAACAGCCATGAAATCTGAGATGTGTTTTCATAGAATCATAGAATAGTTTGGGTTGGAAGTGACCTTTAAAGGTCATCTAGTCCAACTCCTCCGCAAGGAGCAGCGACATCTTCAACTAGATCAGGTTGCTCAGAGTCCTGTCCAACCTGACCTTGAATGTTTCCAGGCATGGGGCATCTATCACCTCTCTGGGCAACTTGTTCCAGTGTTTCACCACTCTCATGGTAAAAAAACCTCTTTGTATCTAATCTGAATCCACTCTCTTTTAGTTTAAAACCATTACCCCTTGTCTTGTTGCAACAAGCCCTGCTACAATGTTTGTCCCCATCTTTCTCATAGGCCTCCCCTGAGTACTGAAAAGCAGTAAGGTCTCCCGAGTCATCTCTTCTGCAAGCTGAACAACCCCAACTCCCTTAGCCTTTCTTCACAGAGAAGTGTTCTGTTCCATCTCTCTGATCATTTCTGTGGCTCTCCTCTGAACCTGCTCCAACAGGTCCATGTCTTTCTTGTACTAAGGACTCCAGAACTGAACACAGTACTCCAGGTGGGGTCTCCTCGAGATTCATGCAGAAACCTGTAGCATTTTAAGCCCAGCAATTGGTATAGAAAATGGACTTGATCGAGATAAAAATGATGTTTCATTTCTCAAAAATGAACTACTTATCAAAAAAGTGAGTAAAACCGAAGAGTTAAAGCAAATCAGTGCTAAAAGAAGGGCAAATAAGAAAACATCATTGTCATTCTCTCATGTAAGTAGAGGAGAAAATGTGGATCCTTCCTGATTTGTGTTTCATCACCTGTTGAGGGGCAGCCAGCCTAAGAGCTGTGCTGGACTGCAGCAGTCCTCACTGCTGCTTTCATAACAGCATCACCCGTGTCAATTCTGCTGTGAGCAAATCTGAGCACACGAGTCCTCTGAAACAACAATAGGTGTGATTCCATCCCAGTTGGTACATGGGACAAATGGTTTCCCCAGTTTTAGCAGGAGAACTTTGATGAGTGAAGGGAAAAAGTTTTGGTTCAATGTTCAGATACTTCAAATTAATTTTCTTCCCTCATATATAGGTATGGAAATGTGAATCTCCTCCCTCTTTCCAAGGAAATTAGTATCTGTGTTCATTGCTTTCCACATTCTCGGTTTTCAGGAAGAGCTTGAATTTTAATTTCCAGAGCGATTCAGACTTTCAGATCCTCACAGCATTCCTCCTAACACATCATCACTACACGTGAGAGCGGAATCAAACCTGCCATATCAGCCTGGCACCATTCTCTGCAAATGAACACTTGGCAGAAGGGGAGGAGGAAGGAGGGGAGAGCAGGGAGCTCTGCTGAAGTTGTAGCTGTATGAATAAAAACCTCGAAATTTTCAAATTTTCATCTCTCCTGGACTTTGATGGAAAAATTACTCGTTTCTTCTTAGCTCAGGGCTGTCTTTGGCTGGAATTTAAGATTTAGAAAACAGAAAATCAGATCAGGTTTTAAGAAAAGAGTTAAAAGTCTTAAATGTCATCTATATTTTAAATATCTTGAAGGTGCATCTGCTATTGCCCTCCCCGTCCAGCCTCAAGTTATCATCTCAGAGTAATTTCTATGGATTGCATCATGCCAGGATCCCTGGTTGTTACTGCTCCAGTTGATGTTTTACCGGCAGGCTGCTGACAGTCAGCCTGTGTTTCTACTCTGCACAACAGTGAAAGCATACAGTTTGTGGGAATAAACCATGGGGAAGGACATTGATAGGAAAACAGCTGTTTAAACATTAAGATAAGTATCTGAATAGTTCCTGACTGGGAGCTAATTTTTAACAATCTTTATGGATGTGGGCAAACGCAAGCAAAACATTGGAGCCATCCGATGCCAGTCTGCAGGCAGAAAGGTTGGCCATGTAGCATCTTTATCTTCTGATAGGAAAAAAAAAGTCTTTCCGTTAAAGAATAACAGGTCTAAAATGTGCTGAGCTGCCACTCCTGACTAAAGACCGAGTCCAGCTCCATCTGAGGAAATTTTGGAAGGGGCTGTGAGAGTACTGCCACATGTGCTTGTGCAGGGCAGGGACAAACATTTCTCCTTGGGGTCAGGTAAGGAGTGCTTCCAGAAAGGTAATAGCAAATGCTCATTTTGCAGCCAGAAAGAGAGAAACAGGTGGATGGTTTAAGCAGGCTCTCTCTTCCCAGCAACAGCATTTGCAGGAAAATCACAGACTTCTTATATGAAGGTGTGTGGCGGATGAATCTGTGTAGTTAAACAGTAACCATCTTCTTTTGGGCAAATCATCTCTTCGCTCCTTCTCTGCCCTTCTACCACCACCACCAGCCTCACCACATGCTTTTAAAGCAAACAGTGGCCCCTCAGCAGCCACAGCCGTCACCAGGGAGAGAAAGATCATTCATCCTCACAGAGCACAACTGAGCTGCCTGACTACCAGCAACGCAGCACAGCCCCACAGATGGGGAAACAGGCAGCACACAGGCACATGCCTCGGCGGGGGCAGAGCCAAGGCAGCGAAGACACCTTTCATTTTCTAAGAAGTTTGATTATAAATACAAGCAGTAATCAAGAACCTGTGAGATGATCTCTGCTTTCAAAAAAAAACCCAAACCAGTCTTCGGGTGGATTTCAACACAAGTGGCAAACTCCTAGTGATAAAAACTGTTTTCCACTGGAATTATTACTTTTTTATTATTGTTTGAGGGAATAAATGTGATACTGCTTGCTTAGATCTTTTTTCTACCAAAGACATAAGAGCATTTTTCCCTCTCTGGCAGTTTTCAGTTGTGACAGAAAGCCTTAGTGGGGGCACTGGGCATATGAAAGCATGCAGCAGCCCTCTGGGGTGGGTCTGAAGCAGGACAGGTGGAACTGGTGTGCTGTACTGTCTGTCTGTGGTGTTGTTTGAAGCAGCTGTGGTATCTGAAGCAAGCTCAGTGACAGCCACCACAGCCTCCACAGGGGTGAGGAGCGAGTAACTAGCTGGAATTACCACAGGTGCCCTGCTGCCCGGTCAACTGAAGAAGAACCACCCTCTTGGTCTCTCCCACAGGTCACCTGTGCCACATCCTGTCCTGCCCCCACCTGGAGGAACTCGGAGCTCACACCTCCCCAAAAGCAGCGGTTCGTGCCAGACCCAGCTCTGCCTTCCTCCCTCCCCTCCCTCCCTGCTTTAACACTCCTTCTGACCTTCCATAGTCACAGCTCCAGCTTAGATGTTACCCTGTGACTTTCTTTCTATAGAAGGTGGTTTCCTGCTGCAGGAAGTCACAGTTCCCCTTCAACTTCACCAAAGTAAATCACCTCTCGTCCTTCACCTGCATTTTCAACAAAAGAGATGACTTATAATCCGTGGGTATTTTGCTTAACAAAATGGTAGAAAAAAATGCTCCCCTTTCATGAGGCCGCTTGATCTCCTGTGCCATGTGAATGGCAGAAAGAAGAAAGCCCAGAAGCTAATCAAAAGAAGAGCAGAGTTGGTCTCTTCTTTTTACCATCTGTGGTGCTCTGCAGGAGATGGCAACTGCCATGCCATGGCCAGAGAGAGTAAGCCCTCTCAGTATGGGGAAATGCAATAAGGGACTGAAACAACTTATTCTATCATCTCAAGTGTACAATTCCTTTTTGTTGTTGTTGTTTTAATTTCATGTAATCTCACATCCCACCAGTTTAAGATTGAGCTTCACATTCAGATAATCCTTGGAACCTTTACATGAAATCTGGCATTAAGTGATCAAATTTATACACTTTCTCCTCATCTGGTTCCATTAATCACTCCATGGCCCCAGTTTTATCCAAATGTCTTGCAAGCTTTTCAGTAAACCTATATTTTTTTATTTCTAGTGAACTTGCCTGATTTTCAATTTGACGAGGGCTGCTGTGCATGCTGCAAGCTGGGATGTCCTCACTGCTGTGTCCAGGGCAATTTTGCAGTCCTGGGAATGGCACCCAAGGGCAGGCCCCACGAGCCCGCTGGCTGACAGCAGGAGAGGGCAATTTTTAGAAGTTCAACAGAATAGCCCAGTCTGATGCATTAGATTTCCCCTCCAAAACTCAAAGCAATTAGCAGTTGTAAGAACTCGAAAAAGATGCATTACCACGTTGTGTCCACATTAGCCTCAGTACCTACAAAACCAAAAATCTTATTAAGACCAGTCAAATGCCCCAAAAATGACCTAGTCAAACTATATCATACAGCAGAAGTTGTCTTAGCCTGAAGTTGCCCCAAAATCTTTTGGAGAGCCCCAAATGAGGAAAGTCCTTTTAAGGGCACCATAGTTAACTGCTCAACTGTGGCTTCCCCTGCCAGAAACACTGACGTGAGCAGGTGAGCAATGCCCTCAGCACCCCATCAGATATAGCAGTTTTGTCCTGGTAGAAAGTTGTTCTCAACTGTTTCCCATCTGTAGCCCAACTCAGTCTCTGCCAAGAGCATGCAACCGCAATTTGGATGTGTCAGTGTAAGAGAACGTGACATCTGTGGTAGGGAGAGAGGATGGGGAAAGTATTGCACAGCACCGCAATACTGTGGCTATTCAGTTGAAACATGTGCCAACTTTGGTGGTTTCATTGAGCTGTTTACAAAAAAAAAAAAAAGGAAGATGAAGAGATAAAAATATGAACGTTATTGATGCCTGTAGCATGGCCACTGAGTAAAAAAGGGATTTTCTGAAGAGACTGTAAAAGACAGTGTTCTGAAGAGTATCAAGCAATGGTAATCTGTCTATAAGAGCAGGGGGACTCCTCCACATGCATGCATATAAACAGCTGTTAGCAGAAGTGCAGGATATTTCCTTGGGAAAACAAATTAAAAAGAGCACCCAAACTGAAAGCATTGCTCCATACCATGAAAGCGTTTTTCATTCTCACAAGCGTGGAAGTAAAGGGGCTGGGAGTGGAAATTTACAGCCAAGGACATGGAGAGGCCTCACAGCACCCTGTGATGGCACCAGCATGAATCCCCCTGGAAGCCTCTGAGAGACTACTCTGATGTTTGGTTCAGACAAAATAGCCATCAGCTCTTCCGGTGGTACAAACTGTGACAGCACAACATGGAAAAGCCATTGATTAATTTAGCTCTGCCTTCAAAACTGAGCTAAAATAATCCATTCAGAAAGATACCTGCACAGCACTGTGGGTATTCCACCAGTCCAAAAGAAAAGAAAATTACTAGTCACAGAGAGAAGGAATTAAAGGTGAAAGGAATGAGAACAAGGAAGTCTTGTGGTATCAAAATGTAGAGCGAGTTGAATTCAGGGTTCAGACTTCCTTCATTACTGTGAGCACTCTTTAACCCCAGAAAATGTGAAGTAACATGAGTTATCTTAACCCACATTCACTGAAGTTCAGGCAACAGTACATACACTTGCCTCGGCTGAGGCTCAGAACATGTATGTGTACATTTAGTGCATCAACAATGAACAGTAAATTAAGGTGCAGTAATTGGATTGAGAATCATTGCATTTAGAGTGAAAAGAAATTGGTAAGATTGAAAAGCTCAGCAAAATAAGGCTAGTGGGTATGCATGGAGGAAAGGGAGCAGCTGGAGAATTGGGAGGAACCCCTACAAATGAGCAAACAGTGCCCTCTCAGAAGGAAAAGACGGAGAAGATGGATATCAAGGAAAGCATGGGAAGGAGGTCTTGTCAAACACTGCAGTCCTTACTGAAGTAACCTACTCATGACAACAGCAAGAAAGAAGCTTTGAGGAAGAAGCTAAAGCAGACCAACAAGGCATGGAGAATGTAGGCACAATACGCAGCAAGACAGAGAGGTGGAGGTGCTAGACAAAGAAAGCAAGACACTGCGGCATTCCTGCACTGTCTCCAGATTGTTCTTGGTATGTTTATTATGAGGAGACAATGTCTTTATTGGATGCATTTGGCAGGATGCAGGCATACAAGTTTGACTTCCAAAAAGAAATCTACTGAGTTTTGGAATGGACATGTAGGTTAGACAGTATGATGTGTGCACTGCTTTTATGGGAACACTAGGGAGACAGAAAAAGCCACTGGTCCCATTCTTAGATGGTGAAATTCTGATTTGGAGGATCCATCTTTAGGAGATCTTGTATCAGCTCTATTATATCACCATATACATCTACAACCCTGTAAACACACCCTTGGGGCAGCTTGCACGAGGTTTTTAGCTTGGGCATGGAGTATTTCAGCTCATACACTTATTTGGAGTGCCGTTCTCCCCAGCTTTCCATAGCTTTGAAAAGCTCTAATTAAACATTGTCATGAGCCTGGTGCAAAGCCAGTGACGGTTTTAGCAGGTTAGCTTACACAGGTTCACAAGACCAGGAGGAAACTTCTGCAGGCTTACCACCATTTCCAAACTCCCTAAATGCTCCGGGCTCCTAGGTACCGTTCTGCCCACACTCTCTTTGCTGCACCTCGCCCCGATTGCCCTTCCTGTGGTAAGAACAGCCAAAGCCTGCAGTCGAGTGTGAAAGACAAGCAGGAAGGGCCCCTGCTGCACGTGCAGCAGTCAGTGTCCAGCATTCAGTACATGGAATTACAATATTCCCTAAATACATGACTTAATCACATCAGTATGCATCCCTCCGCAAGAATCTCACCCAGTTCTTACAGGTCTTTAATGTTGTCAGCACTGGATGCCGGCTTACGGTTGCTGCGATAAATGCCCGAAGAAGGACTTGCAATAGGACAGTGGTATTTACCCACCAGAAGTGGGAAGGAGGCTTTCTAGCTTTTAAACTGTAGTTATTGCTTCACCCTTGTTTACCCTATTCTTTCTTGTCAGTTGAATAGGAATTTAAAAGCAGAACTGAATTTTTTATATATATAAACATTTGTGGTAAGCACTGAGCCACAACAGTGTCGCAACCAAAACACAGTTGCTCAACGGCACCTGTTAGTGCAATTACTTTGACATAAAATGTGTTCTTTACTGTTGTCTACAGGGAAAACCAGCAGCAGCCTGTTACCCTGCAGCTCCAGCTGGCAACAAAATTTGTTACCTTGATCTTACATAATATTGCAGACGAAAATAACATAATTCCAGTGATCAAACTTGTTTTTCACTTATTACCAAGTGCAAGCTATACCCTGCCATCGGATAACCTTGAGAAACAAGACTAAACCAAGCTGCTTATTTACAGATAAATATTTTCATGGAACCTGAATTTATATGCATCAAGGAAAGCATACCTGGGGGCATGTTTTTCCTTTATTTTTCTCCATGGCTGAGTTAGTGCTAAAGAGAAGGCAGAGCTTTAACAACAGTCATTTGTTTCTTTGTATGTTCTCACAAACCTTTCTGCAGTCCTAAGTAGGGGGAGACTCCAAAGTAGTGGCTAAAGGCAAAAGGGTAACCATATAATTAGGATCCAATCAGAAGTTCTGCCAAGTTTCTCCTAAAATAACGGTCATTGTAGAGTGCACAGTGCAGATATTACCCATATACTTAGGGTTAAGGGTTTTTAAGGTTGTTAAAGACTATTTCTAAGAGGTATGTGACTGTAAGTGAGCAAGAGCAAGCTGGGAAGGTTCCAGTTCACTGCAACAGGGCATCCACTTCTGGTGGGAAAGGTGTACAGATTCATAAACTTAAAAAATATGAAACTGCATTAGCCAGCATGGAAGATCAAAGAGACATATCTTCTTAGCAGTCTACAGGGACCCTGATCTATAGGTCCCTGTGGAACCATGTGAAATTGAGACATTTCCTGACAGTGGGCTCTTGGAGCAGAGTTTTATACCTCTATGTGCAAGAAGCAACACAGAGAAATAGTGTGGGAAATATGGGTTGTCCAAGGCCTTCTGGAGGACTCAGGATTGGCATAGCGCTCTGTCTTCTATACAGAACTGTAGCACAAGTATGATAATTTGGCTCTGAAGGTGTCTACACAGTTTTGACACCATTACAGCAATGTATAGTGTCTTACAGACAATCTATAGTCACGTCAAAGCCAATTTTGTTGGAATAAAAAGGTAAAAAAAAAGTTGGGAAGCAAGCAGATGGAGGGATTAAAAATTTCATCTATCTGTGAAATGAAAGAGCATGACAGAGATAGTAAAGTTATCTTGGACAGTTTTCATTATCAAGATAAGACTTCAGGCTGATGGACCAAATGCTGAGAGTTGATACTCAGAATAAGCATGGGTTGAGGGCTCTTCTCACAGAACATGTTCAATGGCCCACAGGATAAGGTCTTATTGTATGAATTATGATGGAGTGAGGTCTGCACAGAAAGGGCTCATCCCACCATTTAATGGATGTGCTGTGCTGGGAGCTGGCAAAATTTAAGTTACGCCTCACAGAGCCAAGGAAAACAGCATGAAAGCGGGGCACTGTAACAGACGTGAAGCAGACTCAAGAAGAAGTGGAATTTGAGAAACCTGAAAGTGGACTCACAAATCTATGTTTAGCATCTATTCACAGCAGTGACTAGAGGACTGGGAAAGGTCTCTAAGCTTGTTGTTCATTTTTCTATTTTTATATATTCTTTTTACCTTTAAAATTGGAAAAGAAAGAATCTCAAAAAATGAGCAAAAAACACACAAAAGGACACCTGAGGGAAAAAGGTTGTTCTTTATAACTTGCAAAGCTAACATTGTATAACAACAGAAGGAATAAATGTCAAAAAAAGCATTGTGTACAGTGCTAGCAAAAGGGCATTACTCATAGCCTGATATAAACAACTAACAACTCCCATCTGGCAACAAAAGTCTTTGCAAAGGGAAATACACTAAAACTCCTGCCGTAGATAGCTGAGGCCTGTTATGGGAAATGCCTGCAGGATCCAACTGTGATTGCAGCAGAGGGAAGGGAAATGACACACTCACATCCAAAATAGCTTGGAGTCCAACAGTATTTGAGGTGTTTCAAAATAACACACATTTTTAGAAATGAAAAGTGAGTAAAAGTGGACAGCGGGCACAGAGCAGCTCAGGGAGTTCAGCTCCGAGATGGGTCCTCGCCCCTGACTTTTTCACGATGAAGCATCCACGTTAGCATCAGCCCTAACATCCCATCCAGAGGAGGGAGGAGCAGAGCCAGGCAGCAGTGGTTCAAACTGAAAATTATAGATGGAACTCTTTGGGAAAAGAAAAACAGAAACTAAAAATGAGGCATTTTCGATAATTCCAAAGAAGAAATTGTCATTCATATAGACCTTGAGCCAAAGCCCACCAAAGCCAAAAAGAGTCTTGCTGTGAGATTCAGTGGGCTTTGGCTCATGTCCATAGGCTAAACGCTTTCTCTGGCAAGTCTACAGAGTGATTCAGTCCCAAACTGCTCAGCACAGCCAAATTCAAAAGCCCTATTCATATTCTAAAAAAGGCAACTGGACATCATTCCATGGTTCCAGTTGCACAATTGTCTTCAAACAGGTGGCAGAAACAACATCCGTTGCCTGCCAGAAAATCAAAGAGAAAGTCAGGAGCCTGTGCTAGAGCAAGATTTTACATCTAACACTCATACTGTGGAACCAATTCAACATTTTCCATTGAGATTACTCTCTTTAAATGCACTGGTCAGGCTTTTGGAATTTTTTCCCCCTCTGATTTCAATGCAGAATATATTCATCTCCTTTCACAGGAAATCATGTTAGCATGGTGGAACTGATACAGCAAACAGTAGCAGGCAAGTTAAGATACTTGAGGGGTTTTCCATTACTGCAGGAAGAGAGATACCTAGAAATTAAACCAGCATGTTTGGAAAAAGGTATTAGTATTTTGGATCAAGGAGATTGAAGACGAGTACATCTCACCGAACAGGAATTTCTGGTGGGAAGAAAGCAGTTATTTTTACAGATTACTCAGGAGGGATGCAACTCAATAAGCATAAAGATCCATTATTGGGCCCATCTTTAGTAAACAGAGCTTTTTCAAAAGATCATAGTTTATGGCTTTTATAAGACTACTGTCCTAAAGAGAGGGTAGTAGTCAATGGCTTGATGTCCAGATGGAGATCAGTGACAAGGGGTGTCCCTCAGGGGTCCATGTTGGGACCAGTACTGTTTAATATCTCAATCAATGACATAGACAGTGGGATCAAGTGCACCCTCAGCCAGTTTGCAGATGACACCTATGGCACTAATCATTCTTATCCAGCTGGACTGAGTTGAGCTAATGAACTACTAATTAACCACTCAACTCAAGGTACCTATCCTGCCTACAAGAGGCAGGCCATTTCCTCCTGGCTGTGGAGGATGCAACAGCGTCCCTGGTGCCGCAGCCCAGGCTGGTGAGCAACAACACCAAGCTGAGTGATGCTGTTGACATGCCTGAGGGAAGGGATGCCATCTGGAGGGACCTGGACAAGCTTGAGAAGTGGGCCCATGTGAACCTCATGAGGCTCAACAAGGCTGAGTGCAAGGTCCTGCACCTGGATTGGAGCAACCCCCAGTATCAACACAGGCTAGGGGATGAAGGGATTCAGAATGGCCCTGCCAAGAAGGACTTGAGTGAACTGGTGAATGAAAAACTGAACATGTGCCAGCAATGTGTGCTCACAACCCAAAAAGTCAACCATATCCTAGGCTACATCAAAAGAAGTATTGCATTCAGCTCTGGGGTCTCCAACATTAAAAAGACATGAACCTGTTGGAGCAAGTCCAGAGGAGGGCAACAAAGATGATCCAAGGGCTGGAGCACCTCTCCTATGAAGACAGGCTGAGAGAGTTGGGGTTGTTCAGTCTAGAGAAGAGAAGGCTTTGGGGAGACATTATTGCAACTTTTCAGTACTTAAGAGGGGCCTGTAAGAAAGACGGGGACAAACATTTTAGCAGGGCCTGTTGCAACAGGACAAGGGGTAATGGTTTTAAACTGAAAGAGAGCAAATTCAGATTAGATAAAAGGAAGAGGTTTTTTTACAATGAGGGTGGTAAAACACTGGAACAGGTTGCCCAAAGAGGTGGTAGATGCCCCATCCCTGGAAACATTCAAGGTCAGGTTGGACAGGAGTCTGAACAACCTGATCTAGTTGAAGATGTCCCTGCTCCGTGCAGACAGATTGGACTAGATGACCTTTAAAGGTCTCTTCCCACCCAAACTATTATAAATCCCAAATTGCACCAAAATGAGCATCCATACTGTGGGGGAAAATGAAGTGAGAATGGAAAGAAGCAGCAAGTCAGTCACCCAAACCTCTGCCAAGGATTTCCACTCTGAGGAAGACAAGATTGAATTGTATACAAGCAGCATCAGTTTATGATATATAGAGGTTAAAATGCAAATAATATACCTCATGCTTTGCAATATCCAAACAGAAGATGCTTCAGCAATTATTTAGTTTTATAGCTGGACCAAGTATTTGTCGTGAATATGTTTCGGTCTTCCCTCTCAGGGAATTTAAGGAAAAAAAGTAATTCAGGCTTTACCTATCTGATAGCAGAGAGAATAAAAAATAATAGGAAAACATTTAAATAGTGACTATTGACATTTCCATTTTGACATTTTTAAAATTGAAAAGTTTGTTGGGATGAGATGAAATGTTTATTTCAATATTTTTTTTAATGAAATTTTTACTTTTCCTTTCAAAATAGCATTTTTTGCTTTAAAACAATTCAACCGACAAAGAAAAAGATATTGAAGATCCTGCAAATTTAATAAAAGTTTTGAATTTAGCTTAAAATTTGAATTGTTTTTCTTCTACTTGACTCAGATTTTTCTCTCCTCACGCTCACCCTAGCTTTTCAGATTTGGGCCAATGTACAAAAACATCTATTATTCATGTATGTTGTTTGAACAACAACATAGGGTGAATCTGCAATGTAGTCATGCTCGAAGAGAACAGGCGATATCTTGGCAAGGGATGAAGAGCTCCTTATGAGAACAACACTGCTCAATTCCCTGTTGCTTTGTGCTCGTTGTAAACAGTTCATGCAGGGTCAATGCCTGCAGCACACCTTCACTCTCTTAAGGTGATATTCTTTAACCATTTGCAACTGCTGAAAATAGCTATAAGACAACACATCATCAGGCCTTATGGGTCCACATCCTAAGTAAATCATAGAATCATAGAATGGCATAGGCTGGAAGGGACCTTAGAGATCATCTAATCCAACCTCCCTGTCATGGGCAGAGACGCCTCTCAACTAGATCAGGCTACTCAAGGCTCCATCCAACCTGGCCTTGAACACCTCCAGGGAGGGGGCATCCACAACCTCTCTGGGCAATTTATTCCAAAGTCTTACCACCCTCGTACTGAAGAATTTCTTCCTAAGATCTAATCTAAACCTGTTCTCCTTCAACTTAAACCCATTTCCCCTTGTCCTATCAGTGGACACTCTTGTAAAAAGTCCCTCCCCAGCCTTCCTGTAGGTTCCCTTCAGGTATTGGAAGGCAGCTATTAGGTCCCCCCAAAGTCTTCTCTTTTCAAGGCTGAACAATCCCAGCTCCTGCAACCTGTCCTCATAGCAGAGGTGCTCCAGCCCCTGGATCATCTTTGTGGCCCTCCTCTGAACATGCTCCAACAAATCTATATCTCTCTTATGGTGGGGACACAAGAACTGGACGCAGTATTCGAGGTGGGGTCTCACAAGAGCAGAGTAAAGGGGAAGAATCACCTCTCTTGACCTGCTGACCACGCTTCTCTAAACGTTGGAAGATGTTGCAGCATGAAGTTGTTCTAGAAACACCCTTTATGAGACAAAGTAAAGAATAAAACTAACTTTCCAAAGAATTAGAAGGTCAAGTTTTCATCATCAGTGAAGAAATTTTGGCCATGCTTTAAATCATTAAAAAGTTCCCAGAGACCTCACTGGGAATAGGAATATAAGAAAGTATGCACCAGCGTTCCTACGGACAATTTATTTCCTTTTGTCTTGAACATAACAGAGGCAGGTTTTCTGCTTTCCTTTTTTTTTATAGTCCTGGGCAAGGACACAAGGAGGAAATCTCCATTCTGTGGTAACAGGTGCATGTAGGAACTTGTTGAGGAAGAAACAATGAAGTGCAATCCTATTGGCATTTCTGAACTTCTGCAATTTCACTGTTCACATACTTCTAGCACTAAAACATAAAGGACCATACAAGCATTCTCGTTTACACTTTTTGTCATTTTTTCACTGAGAAAAGCATCTTGAAGAACTTGCTTTATGTTTAATTATAAAATCCAAATTCATTGTATGGTAAACATTTACATTTAATATTTACTACAACCTCTTCCAAAGGAGGAGGAAAAAAAAGAATTAAAAAAAAAAAAGACAAGCAGGGAAAGGAACATGTCACACAGCTATGCTCCAAATATTCCCCATTTAAGCTCTGCTTCGCCTTGGTAGAAATTAAAACAACAGGGTAGATCTGTGAACTGCTTCCTTTTCCCATCCCCCTTCCCTCCTCTCTGGTTGGGAGGAGAACAGGGTAGCAGAAAAAATTCCCCTGGTGCACTATAACTTGTGTTTAATAGTCTTGAGGCCAAATTATACAACTGAATCAACATACTTTGATCTCTTACTATGACTTTTCTATCTTTTTATCTCACATAAATCATTCAGCTTTCCTCTCTGAATTTCTCCCGTTTCCCTGTAAACACACCCATTTGCAGTCAGCTGTGGAGTTCTGACCTTGTCTTTGGGATCCCACCAACCTGTCAAAAGGTTCATTGACCTTGCCAAAGAAGAAGGACAAAGGCAGGTTGTGCAGGTTTCCTTTCCCAGGCAATTCTAGACATACAAGAAATTTATAACTGAGATGTTTAAACATGTTGTAAGAATATAAATATACTGTATATAGCACATAATAATACGTCCTAACAGGAACACTGCAAAAAATTTTGGCAAACAATCAAAAGATATTAAAAAACCATCTTTCCTCACTCCACATTGTAATGTTTTCAGTTTCTTAGTGTTAAACTGAATGAATACATGAAACAACACGAGTTGAAAGGAAAAGGTGTACTGCAGATCCTCCGCAATCATGCGCTAGATCTGTAGATAATTAATTCTGACCAGCCATATGGCCTATTGTGCCACATCTCTACTGTTTTCTATTCATATACAGTTAAAGCGCATTAAAACTACACTGAAGTTGCCGAGTCAGCATTAAAAAGGTTGAAGACATCAGAATGGAAGCTGCTTGGGCAACATCAATCCAGCCCACTTATGAGAATGCACTCTAAAATAGTCTTAATTTTATCACCACACATTTCTTCTCCTCTCCTCACTCTGCCTCAGCATAAGCAGTGAACTCAACACGCAATTATTTCAAATTCTCTTTCATACTTTCCTTTTGAAGGTTGATTAAACTAAAGAAGAATGGGCACATAATCTGGCAGTGAATTTCAGATACGTTTGCTGCCAGTGAAGAAACTGGCATTTCATTCCAACTGCAGATAGGAATATAGACAGGAGAAGACTATACGCCCTTGTCCTGACCTACCTGCCCTGACCAAGCTGTTCTGCTCCTGTTTGTCTCTTCCCTATGCCTTCTACCTTTTTCTCCCAGTCCCAGTCTTCTTCAGCCTCTTTATCCAAGGCCCAAACTTTCTCTCCTACCCTACTCACAGTCAGAATCTTCCCAATGCTTTTCATGGGAAGATTTGTACCCTTCATCCCCAATCCAGTTTTCTCTATTAATTTCCTGGGTTTCCCCACATCCTCTCTTTTGGTCTTGCTCTCTCATGTGTGAGACTCTATTTTCACTACTAAGCGTTTCCAGCTCATCCTTCATCATCCTCATCTTAGCAAGTAACCCTCTACCACCACCAGGCTTGAACTTCAGCTCTTGATCACTCCTCATATGAGGCAAATTGACTCCTGTTCAAGACCACCTGCGCAGCCACAAATAGTCTCCTTACCCTCTACAAGGGCTCCTGGCACTCAGGTATTATCCTTCAACTGGGAAAAGCAGCACCAGAGAAAAGTCCTGATTTGAGCAAGGCAATCTGGAGCTAGCATATATCTGCAAATGACAGATTTGTTTCTTAATTTTCTTTTTTTTTTTTCCTCTATCTTTTTTCTTGTTTTCCTCCTTTATCTTATTTTTCTCCTTTATCTTCTTTTTTTTTTATTTCTCCCCCTTTTGCTTTGTCTCTTTTTCCCATTTTCTGAGAATTTAGTTGCCAAACTGCAACAAGTCTCAGCAGAGCACATATGAAGAGATTTAAAATGTTCAAGTGGGCCAACATCAGTCAATTTGTCCGAAGGAGAAGAAAGCAAAAAGAAAATTCCTTAAAAATAAAAAACCTTGTCAGGTTTCAGAATGTAATTTCAAAGCTGTAGAGGTGCAAGTGTTCCTCAATGAATTAACTGAGGGGTTGAGGGTTTGTTTTCCCTTTTTTTTTAAGAAAAACATCTTTTCTCTTAAAAGTGGCTTTCAGAAGAGACTTAACTATTTGCCTTTAAATTTTTTTTCCAGAAATATTCCATCCAAGGCAGATAGCCAATTTGGAAAATTTAATACGGATATATTTCCTCAGAAAAATCCTTGCAGGCCCACAAAACCTGAGCTGTTGCACCCAAATGTTCATTCTACTTCCACCTTGCCTCCTAATAAAATGCTTTGATTTTTTAATCAAAGTAGATTTTTATAAGATTTCTTTTTTTTTTTTCCACAAAATGAGTGTGTTTTCTGTGTTTTCTCACAAGTGAGTAAGATTTTTTTTTCCTTTTGAAAATGCAGTTACTGGAAAATGGAAATTTGCCACACTGTAAAGCACTTGAGACAACACAAATAAAATCATGTGCATCCATTGCACTCCTGATACTCAGAAATATCAGCAAAATCTGAGAGAGATGCAATTCTAGGAATCCCTTCAAGAAAGTTTACACACAGTGATTTGGAAACACTCCCTTTTTTAGCGATTTAGTTTGGCTAACGTGCACTTTGGGAAAAAAAGCACACATCTTGCTCCTGCAAAGACTGACTCTCAAGGTGAATTTTACCATTTGAAAAGTCGGTAAGATTAAATACATGCACAAATCTTTGAAGAGGTAAGGCCCAAACAACCTTCTGATGGAAGTACAGGGGAATATGTGTGATGGTGGATGACATCTTCTTTTTCTCTCTAGATACTACAAAGGCTAAGTGCAGTCTGCAGAACTTTACAGATTAATTATCAACTATACAATAAGTTTTTTTCATTTCTTTCCTCCTTTCTTCCTTCTTCTAGCTGACAGCTGGTACTTTTTCTTTGTTCTCACTTTGAGAGTGCATAGATTTTACCGGTAATAAGTCATCTCAAAGAATTTTACTTGGAGTTCTTGAAGCACAGAAGGCCTTCCAATCAATCTCCTTTCTTCTAGCAGTGAGTCCAGAGATTCCCAGCAACCCACTTTGAGTGGATCAGAGCAATGGAAATACCCTTGAAGACTTCTTCTAGAGAGGGCAGGTCTGCTCTGGAGATCTTACAGCTCAAAGGCAATTAGCACATGTTTCTGGGAGAGACTCTGGCCTGGTGGCACAAAGGTACACTACCACACGAGTAAGAAAAGGCACTCAGAACAATTTTTTAAAAAAACATCAAAATCCACAAAACATTCTGTGGTTTTTTTTTTTTTACTGGACTCCAGAAATTATGCTTTTCTGACTTTTTTCTTTGAAAATGAACCACCTAAATACATTGTTTTTGAAGAAAACTATCAAATGCTTTGTGTACTCCAGCAGATAAGACACTGTAATATAGTTACTCATAGATTTGCTAGTGTAAGTAGGATAAATTTTCTCAGAGGTTGCACTGGGAGAAACCCTTTGAAGTCAGTCCTAAAGCAGATGTTGAATCTCACTGCTGAGAAAGAGAAAATAGCTATCAAATGCCATGCACCTCTGACAGGCTCTGCCTGGTAGAAAAAAACTCAAAATGAATGTAGAGAATAGGGCCTGATGCACTGAAGAAAATCTGTGCATTATCTTAGAAACTAATTTTATTTACGGTATTTGTATTGAAATGAAACGAAACGCTGAAGTAGAATTAGCATCAAAAGCCCACGAAGGATCAAACAACTTACTATGCCTACAATCCAATTATTAACATAACAGCTTCAGTGGTTTAAAGCAACACTGCACTAGTGGAAACTGCAGCAGAATGAAATGGAGGTTGGAATGAGCTCAGGCTGCAGTCCAGAAAGTGAAGGTGGTTTCACTAAAAGGACCTCAAGAGACCATCACCACACCAGCCTAAAAAAGGAGTGGGACTGATGCAGTGTGTTGCTTCAGCAACCCCAGATGTCAAAAGAATCACTTAACACGTTATCAAAGCTAAAGTTGGATGGTTAAAAAGACTGATAAAAACGCAAATTGAAATGGCAAAAAGATCACAAATTATAAGCAATGAAAATTAATCCAGAAAATCATTCAGACAAGAGGTTAGAAAGTGTGAGTCAGGAGAAAGATGAATGCTAATGTGCCTTTGAAAAATGAGAGGCAAATACCTGTACAGAACTGGACAGAAATGAGGTTAAAAGAGCCAGTGTAGACCTGAGAGAATAACCTAAGTGTTCAGCCTAAAAAGCAGGAGCAAAGCAAATCCACTGCTGGTAGCTGAAATGTGAAGAAGAGAGAGAAGCTGTAACCTGGTTTAGTGTGTCAGGAGTGGGGTCGCTCAGGAGACAAACACATCTCAACCATCACAGACATATATCGTCTGTTATAAAACATGTCATAATTAGAAAAACAAAATTCAGTAACCCGGGTCTCACTAGGTAGTACCTAGCCATTCAGCACAGCATACAAAGAAAAAGCAGTGGTCAACAAGAAAACTAGTTTATCAAAATCCTTTATCAGCCTCAGCACACATTATATAGACACACAGACTTGGGCATGAACAAATTCAGTATTGGCCAGAATATTACACTGTTATCATTCTTTGCCGAGAACTACATTTTCAAAATAACCCACTAACTGTGCATCAGTTAATTTAGGATCCCAAATATTAGGCACTTAAGCATTTACTGTCAGCAGTGTTCTGCACTGTACTCCCTCCCCATAGAAGCTTCTGTTCTGAACATCCTGTCCAGTTCCCCAAAAAACTAAGTGTTTGCAGAGACCGTTGGCTTTAGCTGTCATCGTGGCCATTCAGCTTCTTGCTCAGCCAAGGTCTTAGAGCCTCAATTTTGAGACGCTGAAATGTGGTAACCTAACATTTGTAAAAGAACTGGAATTTGGTATGAATAACTTTGAGGTGCTTAGCTTAATCTATGGCATATTCCACCCTCTCCCTCCTCCCCTACCCCTGAGCCCAAAAGAAAAACAAGACACATTTTTGAAAATATTAGTAGGGAAAAAGTCCCAAATCAGAGATTATTTTAAGTAAATTGTAGGAGAGTTGGCTGTCCACTAAGGATAAGGCATTGGCCAAGCAATCAGCAGTTAATGTAAAAAGGCAGAATGCTCAATAACTGAGAAATAGTAAAACTTGTAAATCACCCAAATCAAGACAGAAGCCACTTTATTAGCAGATCTAAAAAGGACCTAAATACATTTTATGGTAGATAAAACTCAAAGAATCGGAGAGCTAAGAAACACAATGCCTTGGAAAGCCACATGCTCAGGAAATACTGGATGCGTGCATTTATCCCACTGAGTTCCTGGCGTTGCACGGCTGAGGCCTAAATTTGGATTTGAATTTCACACTCTAACTCTTGTGAAAATAAGTTTAGACAAATTGTTGGGAAGGTCAAGATAGTTTCTTATGTTCTCATACTTAAGCTCATTCTATCCTTATAGCAGATACGTGTAGACACACATCAGAAAAAAAAAACCTGCATGAGGTGACAGTCAAATAATTAAAATTTTTTTTTCTGAATTGTGGAGCAAAGAGTTCTATCGTAATTAACTTGAGGTTTTGGAAGAGCAGTACAAGGATGGTTAATATTTTGCCTGACCAATTGTAAAGAACTAATAAAAGTAAAAGCTGTGCAGCTGCCCCTTCTAATCTGAGAACAAATCACAAAGGCAGGCACAAACAAAAGGCAGGTGAGTTCTCAACTGCACGATTAGGAGGAGCACAAACAGGGAAAAAAATAAAGGTAGAGTAATCCACCCAATCCCTTCAACAAAATTTAATCAGAAAAGCAGTTTAGAAAGAGGCCGCAAATCTAGTGAAAACAAAGTTTCAAACAACAAACACCAATAAAAGTACAATATAAATAATAGCCTCGAGGCCAAAGTCTAGAGATTAGAAGAGCAATCAAAAAGAGCCAGAAACAAACAATCGTAAGTCTGCAAAGCAGTCTGTCAAGCAAACAGCTCTCAAAACCAGATTTAGAAAACAAGCTCTGTGGAAGGAATGGTCGAAGGCTGACTGATAGAGCCAATATAACCACTCAGCTGGGATTTCTTAGTGAATGTCAATCTAATGAAACAAAAAGACTTTTCCTAAAAAGCAACTACATGTTGCCAGGATAAGGGATCATAAGGAACAGATCAGAAGTTTGCTGCCATAATCTTAGTATTAAATAGAGCTATTCCCATTTGGCACTGAAAATTTTGGTGATGATTTATGCTTACTCTTAAGAAACATTTTAGAGCAGTACCATGTGATACAGTACACATTAGCCTAAGCAACAACAATCAATACAGCTTTGGCATATAGTCAACGCAAATACACATCGAGATTCAGCAGTCTTGCCCTGAGTATGGATCTAGATACTTATTTGAGACAAAGTATGCAAAAGGTCCCTTTGTTAATCTTCTGTCCCCTCCTGAACTGATGAGATTCAGAGGCTACTGCAGCTCTCAGGCAATCGTGGGCTTCTATTCTGGGGATAAAAGTATCAAAACATGACCATTTGGTCATACATGACTCTGCCCTTGCCTGCAAGATCATAACACCCAGGACAGTAATATTTCAGAATAAGCCAAGCCTTGAATCCAGACAGTTGGCAAGTTGATTTTTATAATTGTGCATTAATATTCCAGAATTTAACTATCAAAAAAAAATCATTTTCTGCCAAATAATAAAAGTCAGAGTTGGTCTCTATTTCCTCAAAGTATTTATTCTGGCAAGTTTGACTTTCACCACTTACTCTTTTTATGATGAGATCTCATTTCAAATCTCATGTTGCATCTTCTCTGCTGAGGCATGCTGTTGTCTCATTTGGCAGTGGTAAAACCCAAACCTAAAAAGTCTGTGCATATTCTGAACTATCTATCTGGTGACAAGCCATGGCACTGTGGATAGCAGAACTAACAACACGCATGAAGATAAGTGCACATCTAATCCAGCATTTGGAGGGTCAGACCCCATTATAATATTATTAACACAAGATTATTTAATGGAGAGACCAGAAACTTTTTGTCGTGTTCAAGGAATAAATCCCATAGTGTTTCAAAGCTTCTGAACAAATAGGGTTTTCATATTTCTCTGTGTCTGCTGTCTGTTTTGTATCTTTATCATTTACCCTGCCCCACATTTAGGCCTGGAGCAGCTGAGAGAAAAGTCTGGATGTGTTTATTTTTTTATTTCCCATGGAGCTGAGCCATGAGCTAGTCTTCCCCGAAAGGAAACTAACCCTGATTGCATGACTGACGGGATTGTAGTAAAAAAAAAATCCAGCTCATTTTAAAGTTCACCCAAGAGCAGTGTCTCTTCAAGCAGCATGACCCTGTGGCTTCATTTAATATTTCTAGGACAGAGTCTGCAAGGTTAATGTGTTAAGACAGTCAAAACTTTTCCTTTGCCTCAGGCACATCACTTCTATTCAGTAAGGCAAATAATACCCCACCTACAGCAGCCTGCCCAGAAGCCCAAAGGCTGCACAGCAACAAGCCTCCGTTTCTTCCTCATCTCCTTGTCTCCCTGAGACTGTCATTGCCTGGGTGCTGAATAGCCTGGTGGGAAGAGTTCAATACAGGGTTTGCACTTTCCCAGCCATTAGCCAGCTGCCACCGCATTTCATTATCTTAGAGGGTGCTTTTATACATCAAAGGCACTTCCAAACAGTGTGATGAAGTGGAAGTAACCGAGCTCGGTCCACGTTGCAAGTCACGGTATTATTTATTGTCTTTTTTTTTTTTTTTTTTTTTTGCGCCCATCTCGTGCCATCTGGACCGCTAACTGTAAAGGCCGGTGATGGAAAAAAGACTCAACCCACCCCTCTCGGTTTCTTGGAGTGAATCCTGCTGAACAACTCGGCCTCGGAGCAACTGCCTGTTGTTATCGGGGCTCTCCATTGTTTCGCACAAGCAGCCCTCTAAAAAACAAGGGGAAAAAAACAAAGGTAGAGCACAAGATCTCATGTGAAAACAAAGTAAGCAGAGCATGAAAAGTGGCACTGAGATGGCTTTTTCTTTGCTTTCTTTCTGACATAGCCAAGAAATAAAGAGTTGAAAAAGGGTTTATTTCAGTCTTCTAAAGAAGCTGCTTGTGAACAAGCCAAGGTAGTGGGTTTTGCATAAGACCGCCTCAGATCACTGCTCAGCTGTTGTAACTTACTTCAGCTTTTGTCTTATTATGGCTTTCTTTTAATGACAAAAGCCCATATGGTTGGTGATTTATTGTACTTCTCCAGCGTTTGAAACCTGCTTTCCGTTACTGGAAATCTCTGATACATTCATAAAATCTTGAGAATTACATTAAAACATGAAAAAAAGTGACATCTCTCTATGTGTCACAGACTGCTAATGAGTGGCTTAAACAGGACCTGTCAGTGGATGCATGATTAAAGTTGCACTCTTGTACAGTGGCTCAATTTCATAGACCAGGGAACAAAATACAACACTTTTCTACCTCTGCTGTGCCTGTCTGTCACCAAAATGCCCTGCTGCCAGAAAATAAACTCAACAAGGAATGCTTATACTTCCATATTGACATTTTATGATGTAAATATTTTGGCTAGTGATTTATTTTACTTTCATTTAGCCATTAGCGTGAGGCTTTAAAAATATAATTGTTTGACTCGGAATGAGACAGGGCAATTGACTGTGCAATTTCATGATAGTAAGGCTTGAAAAATGTCCCAGACATGCAGGTCATCACTTGCAGAACATTGGTTCACTTTTTCACAAAATCGCAACGTTGTTTTGCATTTTTGATTGTTTGCTATGAAAATAATTATTTGGTATGTGAATCAGGGTGTATAAGGCCCTGATTCTGTAAACCAAGTCACGTAGGTAAAGTTTTTGCTCATACAGATGATTCCAAAGATGAGTGTGCATGAAAAAGAGTTAGCAGCATCAGGGCCAAATTTGGCAGCCCTTTAGTAGGCTTGATGAACTTAATTTGAGATTGGCATGCATAGGGGCTGAGACAGTACAAGACTTTCAATTTTGTCCTGAAATCTCTTCCTGTTCTGTGCTTACTGCAGCTAACATGTAGCTGTGAAATATCTCCCCGTAAGCTAGCAATTAGATTGCTCTCTGAGATTGACTTGGAAATAATAGTCAGAGAAGTCAAGCTACTGGCAGCTAACATCAAAACCAAAAATACCTGACCTTGACTGTCCTTAATTCAAGAGATCTTTTCCTGTTGTTTTTGCATGAACGAATGAACGAAAGCCAGCAAATGATATAGCAGACACTTTCTTCTGAAAAGATAAAGCAAATTTGTTTTATTACTATATACAATCTGCTGCCCAAACACAAAGACAGGAAGCAATATCGGGAAATTCTTAAAAATATGAATTATACTGGATAGAGTATCTTCCTTTTCTTTTATATCACTTAGAACAAATAGTGAGCCAAGAATTTCCTGAACTTTTGCAATTTGCTTGGAAACTATGTTCCTCTTCCTTGCTACTGCATTGTGAAGAAAGCATTTCTTTCTAGTTATAGGTTTTAAATTTCACTTAAAATAAAACTGCATCTTACATGCTCTCCTCTGTCTCTACTCCTGCTGTCCTGGCTTTCTTTGTAATGGGATTGAACAGGTGCCGCGACACAGTTCCATTTTCAAGCTGCACACAGATAATCTTCCTCATTTTAGAGCATGGTAGATATCCCTTCTTGGGTAACCCACTCCACGCCATGCAAATGGAGGGAATGGTCACAAATAAAGAAGTCCTTTGCTCCATTTTTGAAATATGAGCAAGTCAGATGTATCCAGTAAGTCTCCATCAGACAGATTTGTGAGGTGTCCCAAATGAGCTGCCCATGGGAGATCTAAGACTCATGGGATGGATCTTTTTATGCAGATGAACTAGGAGAATTGCTCAAAAGCAATATGGCCAATGCAAGTAGGTTTCCCATCTGCATAAGGCAGTTGGATAGCACCTCTTTTGTCATTTCGATGAGCATTTATTCTCCATTCAGGACCAAATGTGTAAAATAGGGTCCCTAGCCAGGCTGGACAGGCAGCGTTGTACCCCTGTGGCCCCACAAGCTGTTGCTAGGGCTATGACACCTGGACAAAATCCCCCTCGGGGAGGCAGTGTGCAGTGTCTTCTGCAGAGAGGTGGGCAGCCAGCATGACCCCTCTCTATGGGGGTCCGGAGGAGGAAAGCACAGCTGAGCAGCACGAAGCTGCAAGGCGTAGGGCACCGAGCAGCCTGAGGAGCGGAGGGAAAGGCTCCAGGAGGGGCTCGTGCTATGAAGAGGTGAGCGCTGGGTCTTGGCAGTGCATTTATCTGGGGAGAGAGGCTAATTTCACCCTCTGATAAACTGGATTAGGGACAGATTCACTGAGTTAGCCTTCAGGCTCGGTTCCTCACCTGATGAAAGCAGGACCAGCTTTCATCGTCCCGCTGGAGAAGGGCAGCAGCTGAGGACGTGGTCCCCAGCACTTGCTGCCATCCTGCAGGCTCTATCCTGGCAGCGATGCTGTCAGACCCTCGCTGTGGGCAGGTGTACGCCGAGGGCCAGATTGCTGCTTGCCCGAACGCAGCCACCCCGGAGAGCGCGGTCCCCTCAGCTCCCACCGCCCCCTCGCCATCCCGCGTGGCTGTCATATGGATGCTTTTCTTTGCCAGCTAGTTTGGAGCAACCCAACCCAAACTGCTGCTGTGCAGGACTCTGGCGTGGTAGGAAGGAGAAATAAGACTGGATCTGGTATTTCCTTGCTGCTATTGGGAAAACGGGGAGGAATTAGAAAGAAAATGCAAACAGTGCTGCATTCAGAGTCACATGTAGCTCTTCCCTTCCAGGAGAAAGAGGTAAGGTGGAAACACACTGCAGCTCTCAGGATTGCCTGTCAAACCCTGTAGCAGCCCCGACTGAGAGATGGTCAACCAGGCCCGAAATCTGATGGCCAGAGGGAAAAAAGTTCAAATAACACATCCTATTCACCAAAACAATGATAAACGTATGCTCCCATGTGAAGATATGTTTCCTCTGCACTAGAATATCGAATATCTTTAAATATCATAACAGCAAAGACTAGAGATAATAATAGTTCTTACTTTGTTTCAGATGTGGTAAACTAAACGCAGCTTTCTTTAGCCTTGCATTTCATTAAAGGTCACCATGAATTATGAATCTCTCTTCTGAGCTACTCAGCTATTTCCACATCGTGTCACTGTCTGGACAACCTTCCTAACACATCAACAGACAACGAGCAATGACAATAAGTTACAAGGCACAATTCAAGGAAACGAAAAACAAAAATGGAAGGATGTCCATTCTATGGAGCACACAAAGAAAAATGGGTGGGATGCTTGTTTCCTCAAATTGTGTATCAACTTCATAAGTTAGCTACAAATTATTCTCCATGAAAGGGTAAGAGTTTCATCTCACATCCCACCTTTGTGTTCTTTTCCAGCACTCCATTGTGGAACCAGATCTCTGCTTCTTCTGTTTGAAGAACTGTAATTTTTTTACATGTTTTTGAAACACAAAGTATAGTTGTTGAAATGACTCAGCATTCGTCTTGCAGCTCAGAAAATCAACAGTGACTTCAAGATATCTGAGAAAAAGAAATCACAATGCAGACTTAAACTAACATGCTCAAATGATAGTGCTTAGACTATCTTTAGCAAGGCAACAAATTAAGGATGAATTACAACATCTTGAAAACAAACCAGATTTTTCATACAAAATCTTGCAACAGCTTTCAGTCAGGATGTCTGCATTTCTGAATGAGATATTTTTAATATATATTTTTAAACGTTCTAGTTTTAGCTGCCTGTTACTTCATTGTCTCTTTCTTCCCTAAAAAAAACAACACTTTCCTCTCTCATTTTTTGTAACTGTTCTTAAGAAATGTATTTTTAAAAATCCAGATGTTTAGGTTCTACATTATCATTTACATCTTCTGCTTTCAATAAGATACATGCAATAGCTAAAAATGCAGTTGCGCTGATATACTGTATGCAGTACATACTATACCAAATGTGTGTTTGTTTTTAATGCTCAGCAGTTCTCAGTCATTAGGCTAACAGAATTTTTGGGTTTTTAAATTTTATTTTCCTTATGAAAAAAAGGAAAATCCTGAATCCATTTTAAGAAAATAATTTCTTCTCTGGTATCAAAAAGTTTGAAACATTAGTAAAATGCAGGTTTTCCAAGGCACAATGAGAAGTGACTGTATGTAAAAACACTGATTTACAGACCCAATTTGTTTATCTTTTGCTTCACGAATATGGACTTGCAAGACAAACAAATACGTTATATCTATAAGATGGCATTTTCTAAGAAAATGTTTATGCGTTTAGGGGACACTAGATTTATGCTACTGTAGGATAGATTAATTAAATACCACCTCACCATTACAGCAAAGAACATATTTGTTTACTTTATTACATGAAAAAATACGTTCTCTAGACCAGGAGGAGTTGCACGCAGATATAACAAGCATGGGGTTGTGTTGAAATACAAAATAGCAAACATAGTATAGTATTTCAAGACAAAACAAAATAAATGAAGTCATTTTTTCCACTGTTGGAATTTCACAAAATAGATGCAAATTCAGACTTAATCAAATCTAGAAACAAATTAAGCTGAAGAAAGATGCTCTGTATCAAAGAAAATTTTGTTTGACAACGTTAAATAGATAGTTGGATCTGCTGGGAATACAAACCTTGGTTTTATCTGATTGACCTCATATCATTGTTATGGCACATAACTACACCTGACAGGTCATTGATTTGGCAGTATGTAAAGTGGATCCTTAAGGAAATAGCTTGGCAGAGAGCAGTTTCCCATGTTTTTCACATTCCCACAGCAAAAATTCAAGTCCCTATCATAGCATTCATCACACAGAGAGAGGAAAGAAAAACAACACTCTTACAAAAGGCTTTTATACATAGAAAAGATGATTAGCAACAGCCTCACATGTCAATTAAAAGATTTCAGGGCTGTGATCATAAAAATAACAGAATATTGATTTCAAATTTCAGAATGAAAAAGCAATATTTTTTTCTCTTTTCAGCCCAGCTTTCAGCCCAGAACTCCAATAATCTTAACACTTTTCATGCTTAGATCTTGATAATTTTGCCAGAAGTATGCAGCGTACACACGTGCACAACAAAATCAAATTAGAATGCTGTTTCTTCTGCTGCCACAAAAGCAATTTTACTCTATGTTGTGTCACCAAATGTACCACAATGTTTTCATCACCAGGTTAAAGAGAGTATGCCTAATGGCTTATACAGTCCGGCTGCACAAGAACCCTATTCAAACATTTGCTCAAGTCACGCATGGTTTTAGTCACATGCATAATAGCCTACAGACAAAAGGCACAAGAGACAAGGAGGGCTTTATGTATCAAACTGAAAGTAGTATTTCCCTGTGCTAATACTATGTAAACAACAGAGAGCTGCAGGATATCATATTAACATGATTTTTTTTTTGTGAGAGGGAAAGAAAAATTAATCGATACCTAAAACTACAGTACCTGTGTCCGGAGAGAACAAACACATAAACAAAAAATTATAATGAGAGACAAAACATTGATTTAGATGTCAACATGAAAAAAAAACCCACAACAAACCCACAAAAAAACCCAATGTTTTTTACATGTTTACAATAAACTAAATTATATTACTTTAACATAGATTAATCGAAAAGCTTTCTGTTGAGATATGAAAGAGCAGCCTCTGGTTTTTTATTAGATAGATGGACATACTCATAATTTCAGGAAGAGATACAAACAGGTAAAACATCACTACATATTTAAAGTGTTCAGTGATAGCATACTTCAGTGCCCAATGCCTGTATAAAGCCTTATGCATTAACATGGGGCTACTGCTCTGGAGTCAACACGACTAGTAAGGTGTCACCCCAAGAGACAAGAGTAGGGAGAGAGAAATCATTAAGCAACATCATCAGTTGATGTAAACTGACAGGACGCTCCCCCCCCACCCCCCCTCACAGCAGCCAAAGCCACGCTTCACAGCAGCAAACAAAACTATGACTGAAATCAGAGTAATCTGACCATATTCATGGACCGGACATACAACTCTTCTATGAATCTAGAGGGCAAGTCACAGTCAACAGGGTTGTCTCAAATCAGATGTCTACTCAATAACACAGGACTGTTTTTGGGATAAACTGTGCCATTTTCCAAGCAAAAAGCAAATGATCCATAGGAGATGTAGTCCTATGGATCAAGTTCTTGTTTCCAGCAAGAAGACAACATAATGTACCTCTTCTACATGATTCAATTATTCTAGAGTGCCAATGAAACTAAATGTTTAGAAAAGCCTGATCCTTGAATCTTGTTGATACAAAATGTTGCCTTAGAATCTGCCTAAGTCACATAGATAAAATACGCCTGTAGCATTTCCATCTGTAGATTCTGAAGCATGGCATGAATGAGATTAGTATCAGTAGTCTCATTTTCAAACGGAAATCAGGATATCAGGACAAGGGAAGTGAATTAGTCCCAGTTCCTCAGCAATCTGAAAATGAACCAAGTGCTTTGTGGATCAAACGTTTCTGAGTCAAAGTATCATATCTACAAGAATGTGTCATTTCCTTCAATACCAGACTGGGAACCCAGCTGACGAAGACCTCTCTATGGCAAAGAGCTGCATAATCTACAAAGCAATGTGAAATGGAAGTTCATTATACATTGGAAAAAACTTTAATTTATAGAAATGGAAACTTTCATGGGAATGGCTTACTTTTGATACAATGTTCAGAAAGAAATGGTTTGTCAGGTGCAGAATAAAATTTTTATTCAAAATGAATGAGAGAGGTCCCTAAAATAGCTTCATAGTTTGAATCTCTGTGTACAGTGTGAGTATTTCCCAATTAGTATTTCATACTTGGGCAGTTTTCACATAGCTCTAGAAGACAGACTGGTGGCATGGGGTTAATGGAAGAAGGGCTTCAGCTTAAGCCTTCTGCCTCCCATTGAATGCCTCATCACCAGCCTATTCTGGTGTATTTATATCTGATGTGCGTGTGGCTCACAGCTTCAGTGTCAGGACGACTGAATTTGTGAGGTGATATTTTTCAAATATTCTTCCAAGTATTAATGCCGAATGATCTTGACTTATTCATTACATGGGAGTAAAAGGCCAACAAAATCCACCCCCTCAAAAGAAAAACCCAAATAACCAAGGAAACACAGAAAAAAGTCATAAGCCCTTGTTTTGTAGTAGACTACAAGACGATGCACCCTTAGGAGAAAGCAGAGCTGCTGATCTGGCAGTTAGATACCAGCACTGCCCTTTGCGGAGTGTTTTGCAGGATAACTATCTGACTGCTGCACATGCAGATACACCCTCTTCTATGGCAACATAGCTATTCCTACACAGTGCATTTTTTACGTCTTGTATCTTTTACATATTGCTACAAAACCTGAGCCTTGTTAAGAGATTATCTGTATTTACCACTACATGTAGTGTGCTTTATCGTCAACATATTTTTCAGACTGTCCATCTGCATGCACTAGCGTTGCTAAAATTAAACAAAAAAACGAAGATATGTGAAGTGGCAATACCTACAGATTAACTATATCCTCAGGAATTTAAAATATTAGCACAGAATCAGCAACATTACGTTTCAGATACCCCCCCGCACCTTGCACTATGTCGGAGCTCAGTCGGCACAGTTGCCTTTGCCGCGGAGCTCACACCGCGGCCCCCCCCGAAAGCCTGGCAGTCCCCAGAGCCTGCCCTGCCCATCGCGTTATTTCCCTTTTTCCTGTTTCCGATTGGGAACGGTTTATCGGCGGTGCCCTGGGCACCTGATATCAGCAACAGCCATGAAACAAAGAAAACTTTGCCAGGACTCCAGATTTCTTCTCTTTCCTCCTGTGCCAGTTTGAGCAAGGGTTATATTGTGTGTGGACCCAAGTCCTAACTCGCTTATCAGGACTGACCCTTGGATTAGCCTCACTCCACCGTCTGCGGGGTAGAAGCTTACATATAGTGTTTGAACAAGGCAAATGGAAGCGTGCTAAAGCTTGAAACTAAGGTTTTGACCTTGGCATAACATTTGTGACAACATACTCAGATACAAGATAACGGGCAGCTCCTTTATTTACCTCGTACAAGGCGTGTGGGGGTATTAACCTAAAGACTGCTCTTTTAGTACTGACAGAAACAAATCGCTTACTAATAAACGAAATTTCCCATTGGCTTTTAACGGTAAGCTCTGCAGAGTGAAAATACAGTCTCTCTGAAAGTCAGTGATGAAACTATCATAAGCTTTACTGAATTGATCCTCAGGTTATAAGAACTATGAAGTACATGAAGAAGCAGTTTTTCATTTCCTTTAGAGATTTGGAGAAAATAACGAGAACACAGGTGAAATTACAACGCAGGTTTTGCTGTTGAGATTTTTTTTTCCCCTTTGTTTGCAAAAGCAAAAATAAACCACTTAAAAATCTCTTTCAGAGATACCAAATGCTTTGCAAATATGGATTAAATTGAGTGAATGAATTTGACAGGCTGAAATGAGGAAAAAAATCAGAAACATAGAAATGCTTTCCACATTTGCTAGTCAAATCATGCAGGTTTCAGATTTTAGGATGGTTTTATTCAGGAAGCTGCTAAAGCTTTTTACAAGCAGTAAGAATTTTAGTGGATTTTGCTTTTGAGCAATTTGAACACTTTTTTCCCCACTATGTGGCTTGATCTCTAAATATATGATTTCCATAACATTGATTCTTTAGATTATTTATTACAACATAACACCTGTGTAATCCTGAGAAACCAGCAAATTCATGTTTACTGTGAACCTAACAGAGGAGAAGAATGTACAAACCTGGTTGCTCTCTCTGGCATTCACACCTCTCCCGGCTGTTCCTCACCTCTACCCAAAAGCAGTGCACAACTACCAAGCTGTCCATAGAAGGAGGTTTATAATAAGCCTGGGCTCTCTGATTCATAGATTCATAGATTCATAGATTTCTAGGTTGGAAAAGACCTTAGAGATCACCGAGTCCAACCATCCCTAATCCCCATTAAACCATATCCTCAAGTAGATCATTCACCCTATTCTTAAACACATCCAGGGATGGGGACTCAACCACCTCCCTGGGCAGCCTGATGATGCAAATCTGGTGTAACGCTTGTGGTGTTGCTCCCCAGGGCTGCTCCCAAGGCATATTTCTGTGGGAAGAGCCACAAAAAGACACGAGATCATGGCTTCTAAGAGGACAAAGCCATTTCTTTCACCAACGAGATGGCAGTGCACAAGCTTCCAGCTCCCTGAGGTCTCTCTAGTCAAGTATGCCAAACTCTTTCAGTTTAAGCTCATTTTTAAATGGCTACTTTCACTGTTACAGCTGCAGGACAAAGACATGCACCAACACGGGCAAAGATTACTATTTTTCTATCAAGGAGCATGGACAGCAAAGGATGTCTAGCACCTTTACTTTAGCCTACTTCCCCTCACTGTGTTGCAGGAACTATATTGTATAGCCTCTTTCACAAAAATGGATGGAAATCTCTATGGATCTTTTATTTAAGAAAAATAATAAAAAGTAATATTCCTGGCAAATACAATAAGGTGATTTCTGAGCCACTAAAAACTCAACTGCAGCTGTAACCTTCCAAAATTCACTGCTTCCCAATCACGACAATAAAATGCGGGGAGAATCATCATATACTTATTAATGCAACATCTGCAGGACTAGAGGCAGGGATCACTTTCACGGGTCTGACTGGCTCACAAAAATACCCAGATTACAAGAACTTTGATTTGTTCAATAGCGATTGACAAAGTGTGAAAACACGGCTGGTCCAGGTAGAAGACAAAAGCTTCTCCTTCATTTAGGCTTCTTGTCTGAATTTGTGTTTAAGCAAAAAGAAATCAAATACGAGTTCTGTTAACTGCTGAAATAAGAAATACACATCACAGTGAAGACAGCTGGATAACCTGTGTTCCTCTCCTGTCCCCTATAGCAGACCATGCTGCCATATTTTTGCCAACATACGCAAAACGCTACTGCTTTTCAATCACACCTATTGAGTTTATGTATTCCTCACTTGGGGGACCCTCTCCTCCTAGAAGCTAGAGCCCAATCTCAGTTTTCATTGCACTTATGAAAATATCGTGCACTTATGAAAATATCGTGTACTTATGAAAATAAAAGACAAGGTCAATCAAGCTTCTGTCTTTCAATACTGTGGTCTATTCTGAAATATTGTACTTAACATAGAGAGGGCCAAAAGCCACAAGAAATCTGATGCAGGGAACTAATTTGCCACTATGATGTGGCAACTGATGTTCTGCACTTGTGAGATACATTTGAGACTCTGATACACATTTAAACGTGCATTGAAACAACCGTCCCTTGTAGGCATTCAGTCTCTTTTCCTATATAAACTCTGGGCATGTTTTTGTTTCCCTTTTGTATTTACCTTATCCTTGATTTGTTAAACTGTGAGCTCAAAATGATAACATAACCTAAGCAAAAAACAGGCATCAAAGCACTGAAAATGTTATTTCTGAAAGGTGGCAATTTCGACAGTATCAAATAGGCAGGAAAATCACCTTTGCCTTTCAGATTCCTTGAGGACCTCGCTCTCCTTCTCCAGGTTTCCTATACCCGTTCAGGTGAAGACACAAAAGAGCTCATTTTCACTGTACTATCTGTATGCTACTTTATGTCTGCCCAGAGCAGAGGTTTTCTTACATTCCTTCACTTCCATAGTAATAGAGGGGTTGACTATACTCAGAAAAGTGGAGTAGCATCAAGTATTTTAAAAGGCATAGTTTATACATACATACAGATTGTTTAATCACACAACTTTTTTAAAGAATCAGAATTGAAAACAACTTAGTGATCCTTGAAAACAAAGGAAGTGTCTCTAAACGTGTATGCGTCATTAACAGAAGGAGGGTTCTTCCACTCTGAGAAAAAGTTGATCCTTAAATACTCTTATAAAATATTTACGATGGGGTTGTTTTCTTGTCAGGACAGCTCATAAGGCACAGTTTGGGAAGAAGGTACCAAAAAATCTGCACACCTTTAATGAACCTTAGACCCATATACAAAGAGTGACTATTAAGACAGCATGGTGTGGCCAGTTACTTCTCAGGGAATGCAGTGAAAACTGAGAAAATGCCCAAAATAGAGAAGCTTACATATTTGTAAACTCGAAGTTTAAGGACAAAAATAGGGCTAATGATCTAATATTTTAACTGTTCTATTATTTCAACCACCTCTCATACATCACAGGCCTCCACATTTCATCCAATTATGTTTAACTTAAATAACTTAAATATATCTTTCAGAAAGTCACATGGTCTTGATTTGCAGGCATGAGGAAATGGGCCCCTTGGTTCTTTTGGTGGGCTGCTCGAAGGATCAAATCCTTTTTGTGAAAAATATGTAATCTACTTCCAAAAAAAATGCCTGGATTCAGGCATTTCCCAAACGTCTCCTTATCTCCCTATCCATAAGGCTGTAGGATTCTTGGTCACCCAGTATTCGATGCTGGGAAGGTTCTTTCAGGCTGTTAAGTGGCTTCTCAGTCCTGTCCTTTTGATATGCTAACCAGAACAGAGAGCTAAGGTCCAACTGCCAGGAACTCTTTCAACCCTTAAGTCATTCTAGTGGCACTGCTCTGCCCCCTCCCCAGTTTCTGAAGTTGTTACACCAACATTGACACCAACACGAGAAGCAGTTTCCGAGCATCTATCATGCTACATTTCAAAGTAAAATCACAGCTTTCCTCGCCCTGATTGTTATAGAACCAAGGGTCTCACTTTCTGCCCTAACATTGTGCCACTCTTCCTTGTCTGCTGAGCTGTAAATTCATTCCAGCCACTGGACATAGTTTCCCATTGCATAGACAGAGGACCTGTGTTTCTTACTCCTAAATGAATGAATGACTTTGAATATGTTTCGATAAGGTCAAATGTAACATAAATGGGCTGCTTATCCAGATTTAGCTGGACAGATAAACAGGAGTAGGAGGCAGCCTTATTTACGACACATTAAACGAAAGATAAGGTAGAGTTCAGTGCACCACCTGAAACAGGGACACCTCTAAGAGTCTATCTACTGCTCTGTTCTCCTTCAGT
Organism: Tauraco erythrolophus; assembly: GCF_009769465.1. Lineage (NCBI taxonomy): Eukaryota > Metazoa > Chordata > Aves > Musophagiformes > Musophagidae > Tauraco > Tauraco erythrolophus. The sequence goes on from NC_141468.1 coordinate 52,411,773, forward strand.
GACCCCGGCTGCCTTTCCCTGTCATGAGTAAGCATCTTCCTCGCCATGAAACAGCCCTGTTTCACAAGATGTCAGTCGATTCAGTATGACAGTCCTCCTGGTTTCATGGAGCACAAAGAAAACAAGTGTTTTAGGAGAGCGTTAGCAGTCTCCTAAGGTAAGAGAACATGTGGGCAGCCCCTGTAGCTTCCAAAACTTATTTCACTATTTCATAACAATGATGTTAGAGTTGCCCTGTCTCCCCAGCTGCCCTTCTGGATTTTAGAACCCCAAAGCTTGGCAGCAGCATACCTCTCTTGTGGAAAAATGGATGTCTGAGAAGACAAAGATAGCAATAATCTGGAACTGTGTAAGAAAAAACAGTTTTATTCTTATTCTGGCTCTTTGCGGTTAACTGTTGACACCTTCACCAGTGGGTTACAAAAAGTAAACAGGTATGTGATGTCTAGTTACTACATAAAAGTAATGTCATGTTAGTCCCTTAAGATCTCTCAAGAAGCCAGCAGTAGTACTGGGAAAAATACTCCAATGGTGCGTGCAGTCTTTGCAAGACTGCAGGGTACTACAGGCAGCATCTGTCACCCAGCAGGGTTTGACTCAGAAAAACAATCATGTTCAACTGGCAGAGACTACCTTCACCAGGCACTTCCCGGGCCTGGTGCAGTGGGAGTACATCCCTTCCACTTTGGCAGCCACTATCAGACAAGGCTTTTCTATTCCTCTGGGTCTGCCATGCCACCTGAAAGAAGCAGAGAGACCCTCTCCCACCCTGTGATTGCTCCAACTGTTTATTGTCAGCCTGATACTCTTTGTCCAAACCCCGCACAACTGAGTTCGGGGGTAATAATTCATACAGCAGAGCTACACCCCCAACAGCTACCGCCCAGGAGCAGGAGTCCACCTGGTTTCCTCACACAACACGGGGCTGCTGCCTGGCAGTTGGAATGAAACCAAACCACTCCAGTGTGTCTCACGTGTAACCTCAATGTAGCTAACACAAAAAATCACGAGTGTGCTTAGGTCCTGCTAGAGCACTCCTTTCTCAAGGAAGATGCACTTAAAACATCTAGTTTTATGCTTAGCAAGTTTAACTTGATTAGCAATTACATTGACGTCAATCCAAAGTGAATCCAATGTCTTCAAATGAGCCATTTTACTTCGACACTAAATGGCAGAATTTGGCCTCTTATGTTTGGGAACTGACTTTTGAAAACTGAGAGATGCATGAGATGAGGACTGAAATAAATACTTATTTCTTCTTCACATCAAGAAAATAATACATATAAATTAGCACGTAGTATAAAATTCCCTGGGGAAAAGTGTGTATGCCCACGGGCACAGATCACGAGAAGCTGCCATGGGATGAGCCAAACCCTGCAACTTCTCAGAAATAAATTTCCACAGTTCCAAACACTTAAGCACATGTTCCTGAAATTCAGGAAACATATTGCTAATGATTTCCTCTAAGGTACTGCAATTCCAGTAGATTTCGAAATGAACATGTGAGCAGAGTAAGCTATTCTTCATTTGAGGCACTAGGATTAGTTACAGGTACCTAATCAATATACTTCAAGTCAAAGCACATCAGACAATCATGTGTAGGACCATTCAGAAGGAGAGAGTGAGACTCAACTAACTAGATGGAGTCAGTGACACCTGAGCAAGCTCTCACTCTCTTTTTACAAAGAAAAGAACCCAGTGCTTATTCCAGAGTGCATCCCTTCTAGCCCAGGACACTGATTCTATGATTTTCCCATAAAAGGTCTGTTTCTCTTCACCAACCATCAGAAGAACCTAGGGAAGAGGTCTCAGACTCAAGGGGGGAGATGACTTGAGAGAGTTAATACTGAGAGAGTGAAGTCAACAGGCCACGGAGATGCATTCTCAGCTGGATGTAGAGCACTAGTAAAAGAGGTGACGAGTCTCTCAAAGTATTTTCTCTACTCATGGATCAGTCTCTCCAACTCCTGATAAAAATCAACCAAATTAATTTTAACTCAAACTGATGACACTTATGTCACTGTTACTTCAGAAGAGGACATTTGTTCATGGCTTGAGCATTTTGTAATGAGATTTAACATGCCCTAACTTCAGACTTTCATTTGACTTTCCATCCTTCAGTTTCTCCAGTTCCTCTTCTCATTGCCATTTCTCCAAAGGACAGAACTTCAGATAAAAATCCCAAGTATCAGAAATCTCCCTGTTTTCAGGGCAAAGGACACAGAGTGCTTTCTTGCCTTTGGTTTTGTCCACTACTTTTTGCATAAATATAACACAATAATTATTGTTTAACCATACCAAGGTATTTGCAGAAGCTTCTTACATATTTTATGCCACTCCAATCTCTTCTTTCATAGCAACAACTCAGGTTCTTGCATGTTTGCATGAACGTACCTCTACATACATGCAGCGTGTAAGTAACTGAACCGTTAAACGTTTTAAGTAACCTGATCATTCTCGAGAAGGTAGGGCAACATGCAGATCCACCATGGGAACAGTCAATCAACCACAATTACCTCTCCCTGAATAATTTCCGCTGGAAAGGTTTCTTTCTTTAGAAATCTTTAGCCAAAAAGGCCTTTTTGCAGTTTATATTACACCCCATCACTGCCACAAATACACTAACTGTCTTCTACATCACTGCAGCTCCCCTGGTCACTGACCTTATGTTATCTGCAGCCCACACTGCCTACAACTACATCTGGAAAGCAGCCTGCAGAGAAAATAATCACTTGAGAACCTAATTCCTGCAAATCAGCACTGCCCTTTATCTTGGACTCCAGCAATATATAGTAACAGTGGACGCAGTCCAACACATGCCAAACTCAAGGACCATGAAGATGAAGGATAGGATCATCCATTGAATTGCGAATGTGTGGAGTCAGCTTCCCAAAGTACTGCTGCCATGCTACCTAACGAGCATATAACACGAACGCTGCGGAGCGGCACTCCACGTTCCTATAGGTGTCTCAAACGCAGCTGCACAATGCTGGTGAGGTTTCTAGCAAGCATGCTCAGTTTACAAACAAAATTTGCCAAGCTTATCAGCACAGGAGTCTGGGGCAATGAGATTTAGAATAAATAGAAACTTTCAAATATATGTAAGAAAGAGGTAAGCTACAATTAAAAGCTTGTTGGGTTTTTTCCCCTCTGTAAATTCCCTCGTTTGTCCTCAAGGACAGCATATGAATGTGTACGTTAGAGTCTATGTGATCAGACACTTTCTCAAGAACTATAAACAATGGGACTATGAGTCACTATTAGGCTGGAATTACATTCAGTTCTTTCCCACTGACTCACCATATGGATTATTTGTCTGGGTTTTTTTCCTCTCTCCACTTCCTTCCCTCCCCCACAGATCATACACAACCTCTTCCCAAAATTTCAGCATGTGTTTGTTCGCTTCGCGCACCCCAGCTCTCGCAGCCAGGTGACAACAGCAGTCTGCAGGGCTCCTGCACCAAGGCACGGAGCTCACCGCACCCCACCGCATCCCTGACACCCGTAGCCGTTTGCCAGAGGCTGACAGCTCCCCAGCAGATGTGACGGCAGCACGGGGCTCCCACCACGTCTTGGGCATCGCGGTCTGACGTGACACAACTCTACCAACCCTAACAACTTCAGCTAATTTTGAGCAAGAGTCAGAAGAGCCATTTTTGCCACTCCACCCACCAGAACGGTAATTTCTGGCACAGTGGAGGAAGGAGTGGGTTTGGGTAGTTACACATCTTAACCCGCTGCATCCAGGTCGGATCTAGCAGTACATCAGTCAAGGCTTTCATCTTTCATTTAAAAGAAAAATGTAAAGCTAGTTCCTAGCCTTCACAGTCACATAAAAAATATGTTGAAGTTAGGACTTCCAAATCTTCAAAGGCAGACTGTAAATAAAAGTGCTGACATTTATTGCTTTTAAGCAAATCACATACTGGAGTGTGACTCATGAACATTGGAACTGGCAAGCGCCGAGGCAATCATGTTGAGAATGAGATCATGATGCAGTAGGTGTGCAGCATTCTCTTTTCAGCCTATTCACTATCTCTATTCTACAGTAATAAAGAGGAAAGTTTCTTTTCAGTCAATAATAAAGATTTTAATGTGCCTCCCAGCACCTATGGAAATAACAAAAAACACATCTCTGCCTCACTGAGAAAGCTTTTGACACATACTTGATCTCATCAAATACTGAAGGGCGTATGACATATTCACATGAATAAGTCAAAAGGCTTCACGCCACTCATAACGGTAAAATTAGGAATGTATAAAGGCTAGGGTCTTAGATTTTAAAAGTGCAAATCACATTGGAATTCCAGTCTTCCTTTTATTGATTGTAAGCTGCTTACAAAAGGATGCTCGTGGAGATAGGGGGTTAGGAGCAAGAAAAGGAAATCAACATACTTGTACTGCAGAATTAGTCATGAGGTTACGTCAGTTTGATAACTCAGGAGACATTTCGTACACCTATCAGCTTGGCTTGGAATCACCTTCAACTTCAGCAAACTCTACGAGTGTTGCTTTCAAATTTGAATGACATGCATATATTTTTCTACTGAATACTTGCGGAAACTATCACTTTCAGTATTCAGAGTCAGTGTTCTGCTGTTCATGATGCAGGACTTGTCAATTCTGCAAGCTTTGAAGATAGTCACAGGAACATTTGGATAAACAATCAAGCAGATACATTTGTTCAGCTGTCCTTCTGGAAAGTACTTATGTATTTGCCACATGGTTTTTCTCAGTTATTTTACAAAACCCTCATCCATGTTAAATACACCCAGACAACAAATAAAGTATGATAAATATCAAAAGTTAGAGTCTGGTACCTTTTTCACACAGAAACAGATAATTTACAAACATGGAACTAAATTTATCATTTGATTTAATGTCATCACGATCTAGACTGATACTGCTATTTCCACTGCCTTATTTTTTCCCTACTGATCTGAAATCTACAAACAGAATGACCTTACGCTGACTGCAAGCTGGGGAGTTAGATGATAGGCTGTAAATGACAAAGGAAGTGAGCAGTCAGGGGTTAAAAGAAGAGATTATTATAATACCAGCTAAATTTAGGCGTGGAGTTGCAAAGGTTGGTTAATATCACTAGTATAACGTTATACCAATAGGTGTACCCCAGGGGTAGTTTGATTTTATTTTGCAGCTACGATATAGAGCCTTTCACACTTGTAAACAAATTTCTAACTTACACAGTATAGAAACTTGAATGTTACTAGACAGAAGCAACTGTTCTGGTGCACTCATCTAGGGAAGGGTGCTGGGATCAACCAAAATGCACCTTTTGCTGATGGTTCAGACAACTGCTTACCAGAAACCACAGAAATCTCCCTCCTGCGTTACAAAGTATTACAGTAATATACAATTGAGATTCTAAAAGTATCTTAGCTTGAGCTCATTTCAGGCTGGTATTAAATTGATTAAAATGTTGCAATCATTCCTTCAGACAACTACAATTTGCTTCAAAATTCTACAGAAAAATTGGAAAATCTGCTCAACTGACAAGCAAATTGAGTTGAGCTGTAAATTCACATTCAAAAAACTGAAACATAGGAATACATGTTCCTTTTAATACCAATGTATTAAGGCATAAAAAGTGAATAAGGATAGTAATTTTCCCCTGTCTGTGTGAATCTACAATCTTCAGAATACCTGTGGTGACCTGTGAATTAAATCACAGCAAGCAGGGAACTTCAGGATGACCCACTGAAAAAGACTCTAATAACTGAATATGTCTGTGTAGATATATATATTTATACAAGAAATTTACATATGTGCCCGTGTGTATATGTATATATAACTAAAACTCAGTTTAAACTTCAATGCATGGAAGGAATATGCTCTTTCGATATTCTTCTTAAAGTACAAAAAATTCATTAATTAACCTTTGGCCAGCAGAACTCCAAAGACACCAATTATTACACGTTCTTAGGTTACAAAACCCAATAATAATAGAATTTCATAGAACACAGAACAGCACGGGCACACTGTTGGAATTTCTTAATTGCAGCTGATGTCAGCAGATGATATTACTAGTACTAGAAATCTGTTTTTAAGCCCATCTTGGAGTCGGAAGCTGCACCCAAGCCTTAGCTCCATGCTCTAGCCCTTTAGGTGAGCATTGCTGTCTTGGAACCCAACCATGAAAGCTGGGCAGCATCTCAGTCCTGCCCCGGTTGTCGGGCATTTCAGACACTGCTGCTCCTGGCATATATTCAAGGCTGCTCCAAGAATGCTGTTCTCCTCCCTTGCATCCTTACAACAGATTCATTTGTTTATCATTTTATTCAGTTATATAATCAGCACATAAAACAATCACACTGGATTTTACAACGCCCCAGAGAAACTGCAAAGCGAGAGGCTGTTTCCTGACATTCGAGAGGTTAAAGCATCAAATAAAGCTACATCTTTCCAGAAAACTTTAAAAGGCTGTCACCAGCCGTGATGAGATGCTGAGTGGCTGATCGCAGGAATCGCAAGGTAAAAACACTTCCCTCTGCAAAAAATGTACTCGACATTCCCTCAGCCTGGGATTTTTCTCATCCAGTATCACCAGTCGCATTTCCCTTCCTTGTGTGTTGTCAAGGGTCACTTTGAGGGGAAAAAATCTCAAAATTTGAAGATGTGGCATTTGACTTGTTTGCCTTAGTTGAGAGTCGTTTCTCCTCGCCAGCTTTGCAGTCGCAGAATGGCAATACTACCAGGGCAAATATCTGCCGTCAGGCACACAGCCTTACTGCTCGTGCGGATTTCTTCCCAGCTGCTGGGAGGAAACAGTCGTCTTGTTTAGACAAAAGCATCAAATGGTGAGGAAATAAGAAGTTAGGAAAAGCTATATACGAGGGTCGAGCTTGAGAAACATGGGGGTACAGAAGATGTAGCCACTAAGAAAATTCCACTGGACGTTAAGTTACAATAATTTAGATCTGTTCATTTATGGTAAGTCAGCCATTTTACTGTTGACCTACTTTGTATCAGCAATAATTTGTCACAGTACATTCTCCAACTGCTACTGAAAGAAAGGTTGAAACCATACATTAAGAGCACAGTGTCAAAGCAACTGATGTTAATTACACCCTGCAATTCCTATGTTGATGAAATTGTCACTGCTAACCATTAATACAGCATTTACTGTCTAAGCCCAGCTTGCTCTACCAACCCTTGAAAGCCACTGAGTTAACATCCTGCTTCACAATGTTCACTTTATGCCACATTGGAATGTAAATCTGAAACATGTAAAAATAACCTCTGCTATTACACCAAGAATGTGTAAATATACATTCCTTTTTAGGAGAGCTATTTATCTTCAGTCTATACATGTTTCACTCTTTACACTAAAAACAGTTTTAATGTTCTGCAGTCAAGTGGCAGCTTTTGCCAATATAAACTATTTTCCCTAAAAATTATGGCATCAAGTAGAGGAAACTTTGAAAATGTGGAATGCTACTGATTTATAGAAATTCAGAAACAAGCTTTACATAGATACACAAAAAAGAAAAGCAGCAATGTTCTTCATTTTATTCATTGCTAACCTGCACAATAACAAGAGATCACATTCTCCCAGCGTAAGTAAGCAAGGTTAATTAGAAGGACACCTTATGCGGATTTAGTGTTCATGTTCGATGACTTAATCTTAAACTTCATCTGCTTAATTTGGTGACAGAAATGTTTACAAGCATCAGCACGAACCAACCACTCCAGGAGCATTAACTGGATTCTTTATGGTTTGCACATCAGTGAACTGTTTTGTAAGGTCCTGCTGCTGCAGTACAGTTCCCCCTGCTTTGAAATCATCTCTCAAGCTATTCTTTTACCCAGTTAGACTGAAGGCAATCTAGAGCATACACACTTAATATTTAGCCTTCAAAATTATTGTCATCACTACCTATGGCACAAGACAGCACAACTTGATCTTCTGATCCAAGACGACTCTCTTTAGTGATGAATAGGAAAGACTTTTTTATCCTACAAACTGGTTGAATATGAGATACAGAAAAAGTAGAAGCCGATGATGGTATTTTCACATCAGAAGAGTGCCTCATGCAGGTTATTTCCAAATTCTCATGTTGACTGACAGAACAAACCAATAATAAGAAAATCTTGTGGCACGATGAAGCCTGTCACATAGATCAATCAGAAAAATCTTTGCAGAGTCATCAGAAAAATAGAAAACGAAAATCAGCATTATTAGTAATTGAATGAAAGCCCTCACATCTCTATTCAGACCTAAGCCTGACCCTAAGATCTACAGAAAGAAAAAAAAAGATCATGGTCCAAATGACAGCTTAAGCCAGATGTACATCTCCAGAATAAGCAGGAAAAAAAAACAACAACAAAAACCAAACAACTGCAAAGAGAACAGAACAGAGGTTCTTACAGGATATATATAAAACTCTCTAGAGGAGAAGCATCGTTACCAAACATGAAACACAAAACTCGAGTGCATAGGATCTGATACCACAGGGGGGAACATGCTGTGAGAAAAAAAACCCACAACATTTGCTCACCTGGAATAAACTAGAAGGCAATTGTACGCTTTATAAAGACATGCCCTGGATGGTCAACAAGTCTTAGCAGACTGGTCTGTCAGTCTAGGAGGAGCTGTAACATTAAAGCTGCGTACAGCTGAGCCTGCCCTCAGAACACCAACAGAACAGGATTATTCAGTGCTTCACAAGGAAAGTCCAACTAATTTAACTAACGTGCACTGGTCAAGCAGGTCTTGAATGGGCTCTCTCATCTCTATTAAAATAAAAGCCTTGTGTTAAAATAAAAGCCTTGCTGGTTTCATAATGGCACCCAAAACGAAATTCAACAGTGGCAAGCACTTAGCTTAGCACACTGTTTGTTCTACCTGCACCGAAACATAGGATTGGCAACAGCCTCCTCTTACATACTCCATTTCTCTCAGAAGTCCTTCCTATGCCCTGCTGCCACAGTATGCTAAGTACTTTCAAAATCAGACAAGGGCACATTGTGTGCACATTGGGGTATATTTAAATTCCAGCTGGAAGAAATCCCAACAACTCTGAGGACACAGGTTGTACCAATTACTAGTTACAGCTGCAGTTAAAAATTATGCCATGAATGAAAGCACCCTACCGTAAAAGGACTAAAATGTTAACCATCTAAGGGAGCGGGCTCATTCTTGGTTCAGTGTTACATGCCAGCCTCACAGATGGAACACTTGCTGCCTCACAAAGCTATGTTTAACTTATCAAAAAGAAAGTACCGACAGCTGATGCTTTCATAACGTGCACAGCTCATGTCAAAGACCAACGACACAGTTACCCACTCTGATGCTGTTCTCACTGTGCAGCAGAAAGGATTATAGGCAGCAGCACCACAATATACCAAGCACAGCTCAGCCAGCAGCAAGCTTCATGAAAGTTTAATATACTTCTACAGGAAGCCAAGCTCCATGTTTTTCTATTTGGATATACTTACGCTGTCTGTGAACATGTAATGCAACAGAAACGTCTTTGAGTACTCCTAGTGCTTGAATAAACCTCTTGCTTACAGAGCTAGCTTGAAAGCGTCATCTTAAAAGTAGTAGAATTTATAAGGTATCAAGATGCGAACCTAAACTTTGACTCCACACATGAGTAACCCCTGTACTTTAAAGCAAGTTCATTCTGAAGCTTTGATAATAGATCTGTTATTGCCAGATTCAGGTACTGAGCAAGCCCTTTAAAGTTCACTGCTTCAGGAACACTCACGCTTCTACCAGTCTATGCCAGAAAGTCACAGTACTGGAGAAGCCCTAGCAATACTTTGAAGTACTGAATGTTGACATACATATGCAGATCATGGTAAAAATAGTATTTGTAAATCTGACCATTAAAAAAAAAAACCACAAACACACCAAACCAGTGGGGAAGAAATTGGTAAAAAAAGGTAGACCATTTAAGTCTTATGTTTTGCTTATATATAATCAGTTATATTACAGATCAGAAGACAAAAGATTTGAACTGGAGATACGACACATTATTACTGCCACATTGTAAAGGCTCATAGTTGAGCAGGAGCTCCCACAGTGCATGGCAAGCCTGAAGCTCAGTTCCACCCATAGCTAGTGAGTTTAGTTGGCAAGTAATGATTTTCTTTTCCTTCAGAGCCACAGCAGCAGTTCTCATAACTGAAGTGATCAAGTTGGGTATGCCTTTTATTAAACACTCACAGAACAAAGTACACAGGAGATAAGGAACAGAGTTCTTGAGTTTTACTCCAGCACTTTAACAAGTGTAAATAAAGTGGTAAGGAATTTCTCTCAAGTGTAACTAACCACTGTGCCATATACAAATGACATTAGTGTGGTGCTTAAGTGAATCACATCTCCACATCATTCATTAACTCTGAACACACATATAAGTATGGGCTTCTCACTCCACCTCAACCAACCTTTTTAAGTTTGGGAAAAAAGATCTACATACCTTTTGTTGAATCCCATCTTAATGATTTCTAAAGTGAAAGTCTTGCATCTGAAGAACGCAAAAGGCGAGCAACCTTTTTGTAGAGTGGTTAACCTGCTCTTAAGGCTAAGGGACACTTGTCCCAGAAACTCTTATTGAGCAGGGAATCCATCAGGGAAGAACTGAGAACTTGTGAGCAAGTAGGTCAAAATGGACATTTAGGCTTGCTATATCCTTCATCAGGAAGCCAAGTAAACTTTAATCCTCTGGATTTATTCAAGTCATCTTTGGTGGATGTTATTTCTGTACCTTTTCCTCATATCCTGGAATTATTGGCCCTGGAGTTATTTCCACATTGAGTGATTTTAAGAGGTTTAAAGTGACATGTACATCATCGTGTTTCCCTAAACTTCCCAAGCAATTATATACGAGGTCTTCATTAATCCATGCCTGTACCAAGTGTTCCCTAGCATCAAGGGTGCCATCGATGTTCTTAAGCCTTTATAGTACCTATTTCACTTCTACTGTGAGACAAAAATAGTTTAACTGATCCTATGTAATCACGACAAGAGATTAATTAAAATGCCAAGATAGGAAACAATTTATTATAGAGAGAAGAAAAATTTCTCATCCAAAATATAGAAATCTGTACAACTTTGCCACAATCAATATACATGAACTGTACAAATTTACACCAGTTCATAATTTACCAAATAAAAGATGACTAACAAAGTTCACAAAATAGATGGTGGTTTGTGGAAAAGACTTTTACCCAATTAAGAACAAGGAAATTACAAACCAGACCTCCACTTTCTAAAAATAAGAAGTTTACTCAGTCTTAGAAAACTACAAGCTAGCAAATGTACAGATAGCTGGCTGGTGCTAACACCACAGTTCAGACAGTGTCTTTATACGGTCTTTTTAAAGCCTGTTGCCATGGCAGATTCTGATCACTTGCTACTTTTGAGGCCAATGTAAAGATCTGACCATTTCCCCAGGTCATACTTACTAGTTTATCTTATGTACATTTATACATATTTGTAAGTGCTAGGTAAAAGTCTGAAAAATAAAATTTCCAGTACTATGGTGTTCGTAAGTCTTGTTACTGAGCTGCCAAAAATGCTAACAATTAATAAATGTAATAGTGCAAATTTACTCTGCAAGACCTACTGCAGAGAATCACTTTATAAATACAGATTGGGGTTGAAAATTGGTGTAGAAATTAAGTAAGATGTCTTGGAGAAACTGACCCTTCCTAGATCTTCTTCACTCCCTAGCAAGCTGCAATCGTTTTGACTCACAGGCTATTAAATCACTGAAAGGTACTGTCCAAACTATGGCACTGTCACTTTAAAGTATACCACTCTAACGTGTGCCAGATCTTCACAGCTGTGACATGGTTTAAATTCCATAATCCATCCCCAGAGGTGCCCACCCAAAGTAAAAACCAAATTTATCCATCCATTTTAAGGTGATCCATCCACAGACTATATCTTAACCTGATACAGTCATCATATTGTAGCTTTTGGAAGGGCTAGTTCTGCCCAAGAGAAGTTCCTCCTTACAGCTTATTCTGCTGTCTACCATTTGCATGTTGGTGTTATTTTGGCTACCTCCTGCTGGTGCAGCTTCATACAGCACACAGATTGAGCCGTCCTCTCCGATACGATAGGACACTTCATACGGGTCAACCCATAGAGTGAGTTCACTTGGAAGAAGCTGGAACAGTTCCTGACTGCTCAATCCAATCCGCTGTGCTGCCTGTCCAATGAGAGGATCCATTTTATGGTTGATCCGGATACATCGGTAACCTGATCCCTTGCATGGCTTTTCTGGGAACCAGTGGTGTTTATAATGTTCTATAAAATAAAATAAAAAAAAAAGATTATCCTCCTTAAGTCTGTATTCAAGAAGACGTGCAGTGATCATTGTTCTCTTGTAAATTTCACACCCCAAGATGTTGAAAAGCTTATTATTTTAGTATCGAGTGACTTGAGAAATCATTACAGCCTTTATTTTCGCTGATGATTTGCCTAAGTGCAGCGTCCCTCGGGAATTACTCATGTACAAAGTTAGCATTTCGTGCTACCATATACAGAGAACAATGTTCGCCATCTGAAAGGAGTGAAATGCAACTTCCTGGCATTCATAGAAACAACTACAAAAACACAGAAGTGATTACACACACAGCAAAAAAGCTCAAGGGCTTCAAAACTCCAAGAACCAAGAAGAAAAAAAGCACCTTTCCAGCATCCCGTTGAGATCACACCCGTGCTTAGTTCCTCACGTTCTAAGAACACCCAAAAATAACTAGGGAGGGAGCTGGGCAGCATTTAACGACTGACTCAAGCTTTATTTCACCACTGCTCTTCCCAGGCTGTTTTCCAGGGCGAGATACCAAGGACTCCACTCACCTTAGGAGTTTTATCCCACCCCAAATCCTATCGGTCTGAGGCTACTTGGAGCCACTACCAAGCGCACTGGGACACAAGCTCGGGATTACGAAACCCACAGGGCAGCGAAGAAACCCTGGGTATTTGATCCTAACCCGAGCTGTCGGGTGGCTATGAGATGTTTCCAGAAGAAATGGGAACTGAGACTCATCGCCCACCGCTGAATTTTGACAAAAAACAACTTAGGAGTGTTTTTCCTTCTGGAGCCCTTGGAGCAGAGCCCGAGTCCGGGCTGCTCCGAAAGCTTTGTCTACGGAGCCAAGGGGGGGGGGGCTGCCTTGCGCGACGCCCGAGTCCCTTTTGTTTACAGCCCGCTCCTGCCGCCCACACCCGCCGGGGGCCGCCTCGGCACCGGGGGTCCACGGAACGGGCAAGCCACAGCCGCGGAGACCCGCTCGCCGCCGCGGCGCCTCCAGCCCCTCGAAGGGCCGCTCTTCCCCTTCCCCACTCTCCAGCCGGCCGGCCGGCCGCCCGCGGGGCGCGGCGCTGCCGCGGCCGGAGGTGCCGCCCGCACCCCGCCGGCCCGGGCAGGCGGCCCCCCAGCCAGAGAGGGGGAGCGGCTCCCGCCGCGCCCGCGCCGCCCTCACCTGCCAGCAGCTCCTGCAGGCTCTGGCTGAAGGTCTGCAGCTGCCGCTCGTTCATCAGCCCCTTGGTCCGCAGGAACTTGGAGATGAAGCCTACGGCCGCGGCGATCTCGCGTATCATGCTGGCCCGCGTGTACAGGGCGGGATGCATGGAGGCGGCGGCGGGCGGCAGCCAGCTCTCCGGGGCGGCCGGCGCTGGGACGGGACGGGGCGCGGGGCGAGCGGAACGGGACGGGACGGGCGCGGCTCGGCTCTAACTGGGAAAGGAGCGGGCGGCGGAGCCCAGATCACATCCCGGGGGCGGCAGCCTCCGCCTCCTCTTCCTGCGGCAGGGGGGCGGCCGCAGCAGCGCACCCCGCATCTCCTGCTGCGAGGGGCGAAGGGAGCTGCCTGCCGGACGCCGCTTCTTATAGCCGCCACGGCCGGAAGTGGCGTCGGGGCGCCGGGGGCGCGCCGCCGCCAATCGAGCGATCGCACCATTGTGACGGCCGGCCGCTGGGCGGGGCGGGCGAGAGGGGGGCTGACGTAATCGGTTGTAAACAAATAGAGCCGGGGTGCGCGGGGGCGCGCGGAGTTCGGCGCGCGCGAGTCCTTCCTCGTGCGCGGAGGGGGAGCGCGCCCGCCCCGCACGGGCGGGGGGGTTCCCGCCCTCGGAGCCGCGTGAGCAGCGGCTGCGCTGTCGCGGCGCGGGAGGGAGCGGGGAGGGCGCCCGTGCGGCGCAGGTCCCGCCCGAGGGGCAGCAGCGACCGCGACTTGGGCACCGGCGTGGGCAGGGTGGGAGCGCGCGGCGCGGAGCCGGCCAGCGGCAGGGGCGCGCGGAGGCCGGCGGGCGAGGCGGCCGCGTGGGCACGGCGGCGCGCGGCGGTTTGGGAGCGGAGCGCCGGTCGTGCGCTGTTTCTGGGGAGAGCAGAGCCACGTCAGCGGCGGGGGCGGAGGGGGAGGAAGGAAGGAAGGGAGACTGCCCGCCCGCCCCTCTGCCCGTTGGGGTGGGGGGGAAGCGAGAGCGCGCGGGCGCATGAACGTCTGTCTCCGGTCTTTCGGTGCGCGGTGCCCCGCGTCGGCTCAGCAGCCGGCGGCTGGTCTGTCTGCGCGCGGGGGCATGCTCGTACTCGTCTCCCCACGTAGAGGCAGCTGCAGCGGGCGTGCTCGAAGATCAGTATTTGTTCATCCCCATAGCTACCGGACGTGACGTGGCTCTTCTGCTTTTGCCGTCTTTCGGTGCCGCGGTGGGACGGCTCCTGTACCCAGCGCCCCGGGCGTCCCGAGCGTGACTTTGTCCTCGCATTTGCTTACCATGGCCTTAAGGTCGCTTTCACACGGGGATCTCCAGGCAGGGGTAACCATGCAGAGTGAAAGCCCTTCCTTTGGGCGGCTGGTGGGCCACCAAGCCCACAGGTGCAAGCAAAGCGGAGGGCACTGGAACACTGCAACAGGTTGCCCAGAGGGATTGCGGATGCCCCATCCCTGGAGGTGTTCAAGGCCAGGTTGGATGAGGCTTTGAGCAACCTGATTGAGTGGAAGGTGTCCCTGTCTGTGGCAGGGGGATTGGAACTGGATGATCTTTAAGGTCTCTTTCAACCCAGACCATTGATCAGCCCAGATCTATGACACACTGGTCAGCAGAGGCAGTGCCTTCACACAGGCCACCTGCCAGACCTCAGCTCTGGTTCTTTGAGGATGTTCCAGAAATACAACTTATAGTCTTCCCAGCAGCTTGTGCACGCTGCCCAACAGCATGCTTTCTCTTGCGACCATACGATTATCCCAGCTTTTCTGTCGCTTGCTTTGAAGAGAAAAATCCAGGATGGGCAAGAGAACTGATGTGTTACTGATGTATTACTCAGGTACCAATAGCCAGGAAGAGTGTAAAGCCTTAAGCCTCCCAATGCCATGTGTCTCCCTGTTTGCAAAACTAAAGGGGAAATGAAAGAAGCACAGTAATTGGTTTCTTCTTGTTGTTGTTGTTTTTTTTTTTTGTAAAAACACAAAGTGGAGCTTCTTTGATAGAAAGCTCATTCTTCCCCTAGGGTATATGCCCTGCCCCTATGCAAAGCTGTGAATGAAATACAGCCCGATATTTACATGTACAATGCTTCCAGTCAAAGAGCAGAAATTGGGCCATTAAAGGCACAATAATAAACAATGAAATTCCAAGGTTTCTTTTAAATAAAATAATTCAGTAATGAAATCTATAAAAATATGTGCAAATGATTTAAATAAAAGATTAAAATACATTGGTTTTGCTCATTTGGTGTTGAGATGTATCTGAACAGTGCTTTTGGTCTTTTTCTCTGCACTCAGGGTCTATTCTATCTTAGACTCTCAGCCTCGAGGGACTCTTTGACTGTCTAGGCGCAAGGGAGATCGGCAAAACAACTTCAAAAGATAATCCTGGGAGCTTAAGCTCACAGCTTTACTGCATACTAAAAACCTTGGTGTGGTTGTAGAGCACAGTCTCATCTATTTTCCCACCACTAACCTCTGAATCCTACCTTAGTGATCATGAGCTGTCTCTCTGTCTTGTGAGAAGGGAGGAGCTGCCAGCCTGGCCTCTCCTCTTGCTGCTCCAAAGGTACCAGCCACCCTTTCTTCTCAGGTATGTCCAGAGCTGCCGTTTGTGTTCTGTGCATAGGTTGGAATTTGCTGTTCTCTTTCAAACCTTGAAGAAGCAGATTTTTCTCACCTCCTTCAACCTGCTCGAAAATATCACTTGGGCAAAATTAACGTTAGAGCATCAGAATTACAACAAAATAAATATTGGAAATACTTCAACAATAACAAAAAAAAAAGAGTATAATGCTTGCCACCTTTGCTTGGACCTGAGCTTTATCTGAGTCAATTTCTGGTCTCTCTTAGTTCCAGCCAGAATCAAATGCTCAGATGGAGTTTTAGGAACTCTCAAGTAAATAAGTGGTCTTATGTAGTAGCACCCCAAGACAGGAGGTTTAAAAAATCTCTCTTCAGCTTGCTACAGCAGTAACTGTTACGGACGGCAAGGCTGTTCAGATTTGAATCATCCCCCTTGAATTGTACTTTAAGAACATAATGTGGCAGCATGCGCCTCATCCCACGCTCTGCAAGAGGGGAAGAAAGTTAAAAGATTTTTTTATCTTTTTTTAAGAAAAAAGTTTGCTAGGCCATCAAAGACTTTCCTTCAAATCTCCTGCGAAGTTAATAAATTCAGACTGTTTTACCAGTTAAGAAGTTTTGATAGTTCCTATTGCTTCCAAACAGTTACAGGATGTATAAAGAGGGTCTTGTTTGTGCAAAGGATAAATGGCTGTGCATACACATCCAGTCTACCAGCGAGGAATGAACTGCCTCGGTGTTCTTACTGTGCAGGCAGCAAGTAGTTCAAGCGTAACTTTGAGGCTGAGGCTCTGTGAGGTGTCTGCCAGCACGACCTCATCCCTATGGGAGGGAACAAGGTAACAGGAGCTGCTGACGCAGAGAACCGTTTTGTTTTCCCAGTCTAGGCAAGTCTGCCTCCATCTCAGTGCTATGGTGGGATAGCAGAGGAGCTGCTGCCATTTCCTCTCTGCGAAATGCTCCCAAAGATCCTCATCTTTAAAGTATGCAGGCCGTTAGCAATGATGAAGACTTCGGCATACAGCTTACAAGATCAGGGAAAGTCAGCTTTCCTTGCTAGGACTTCGGTGGCGAACATCAGAGAAACTGGCTGTACCTTAGCCTGTTGCTGGTTCGTACCTTAGCTTCCTGTCAGCGTGCCAGCATGTCTCACTGCTTTACTGTTTTGCTCTGAGCTTCTCTGGCATCTGTACATTTGGGGATATGTGAAGTGGTTCTTACTTTCTCTGGCCAGGTCCCAGCTGTCTGCTCCTGCCGCTGCAGCTCTAGACACAGAGGAGGAAGTTCACTTGGTCAACAGTGCAAGATCCTCTCAGGTGCCTTAACGGCAGGATGCTGAAGAAGATAAACGTAAACATTTAACAACTACCTTATTCAGCCCATCTGATACTTTAAATGAAGCAGAGGCCCTAGGGAGAGAAAATAAAGAAAAAGAGTATGTGATCGTGTAATTAAAGACTGGATAAGAATGAATATGTGCAGAAGAGTTGAATTAAGGTTGTACTGGCAACCCAGCTTCTGATATTTCCTAACTTTTAAGCAACACAATGCAACCTTTGCAACATTTCTTTCATGTTGTTTTGGCAGGAACTGTTTCTCACCATTGGTTTGGAGAGAGCCTAGCACTTTGTGAGTTCTGTCATAATGGAAACAAGTAATAGAAATACAACTGCTTTTATCTGTGACACACACACACGTACACACCCTGCAACTATTGCAACACACTCTTTTCCCAGCTTTTTCTGAAGGAAGCTACTGAGTGTTCTTTATGGTAAGAGGGAAGATTCAAGAGTTCAAAGGAGAAGAATTAAGAATTATTTGATTTTAAAAAAATTTGTTCTGGTCTTAGAGTCTGAATTAATATATATTTGTTTATGAAAATAAATACACTACACGTATAGCATGGATTTTTTTTTCCTGGTTAGGATTTTATTCCTGACAGAATAAGGAAATGGAAGAAAGTGTGAAGGTGTTACAGGCTTTTTATGCTGTATCTTATTAAAGCCTTTCAGTGTAGAAAAGAGTTCTATCTGTTCTCTTCCTATTCCACTGTCAGTTCTAGCTATGGTTTTGCACTGTTTGGCATTGACCTAATAAAGAAGTAATGGTTGAGAAACAATTAGTATTTGTTTCCAAAAATCTGTATATGTGCCTTACATTGGCATAAGCTTTCTCTCACCTGTTAGCTGAAAAGTAGTTTCCAATGCATAAAACACATCAACAATCCATTCTGTGTACAGAGTTTATTTTTAGTGTAGGTTGATGTTATTAAAATGCCACATTTTTTTTTTGTCATTTAGCAAGCATTTGAAAGCATACAGCAAGAGGTTGGTTTTGTTTTTTTTTGTTTCTGCAGAGGAAAGCTTACCATAGGATGCCTAAAACATATTAATGTTTTAGCTCTCCTTAGTCTTTGCTCTCAATACGTCGTAGACATTAAGTTGTTATTGACTCTATCGCTGTAGAGACATTAAGTTGCTATTCCAGCAGGCAGATGTAACCCAGAGAGTCTGTAGCCAGCCCTGCGTGTCCACGCTGCTCCCCACAGGACCCCGTGGCCTGGTTGTGAGTTCCCAGCTTGTTCTGTAAAGTTTTCGAGCAGGCACCCCTCAAGCCACGGCGGTGATACTGGAGTCCTTCTCAGAAAGACTTTGGCCACGCGATTTGGATTAAGATGGAGACAGAAGGGATTAGCCCCCCTCGCTGCAAGGTGAGTGCCCTTCTGAGCCTGTCAAGGGGTATGGCTGGCCTCATTTTTTTCCCTAAAGCCAGTCTTTGAGGGCCGGCTGCCATTCATGTCGTGTTGCCACAAGACATGTTTGGACTTGAGCTCAGGCTCGGAGCTGGGCTCAGGAGTGTCTGATGGATCCAGCCCGTTTGTGAAGTGGCGCTCTGCGGTGCGGCAGCGATAAGGGCTCTTCAGCTCTGCTTGTAAGACTTTCTCTCAACCCAGCGTTACGACATCAAAAGTAACCGCAGTGTTGTAGCAATGAGCGTTTTATCCTGAAAAAGCGTGGGGGTGAAGAAGTCAGTTGCATATTCTTCCAAAATGGAGAAGTCTTGCTTTTGAAAGCATAAGATGGACTGGTATGAGTCAGAGAAAGGGCAAAAGTCTGATTTGTGACCACATTGGGAACCCCCCTCTCCCTTCAACATGCTCATGTATGCGCACGCACACACATACCCACACACGCCCGCTCCATGTTGGTAGACTGGTCTGTCAGGCAAGGAATAATTCCTCAGACCGTTTCTCACACAAGCACAGTCCTGTTTAAGCAAGTGGGACAAGTCCCGTAAGCCAGAGTCCCGTTCTGCAGTCCAGCAATAGCCTGACAAACACTTCTGCCACTGCAGGAAGCTTGAGAGGAGATGGAGAGGCTCGGAGGGGCGAGGGGAAGTGGTCAGCATTGGTTATAACTACAGCATGTTCTGCAAAAGCAGTTTCAGGAAAAACAGTTCATGACATCCTAAAATGACAAACTCAGCTGCACGTACTCCATATAGAAAAAGGCTTGCTCTGTGGAGGGTAAGTGTGATTTCAAGGGGACCGCAACAGAGAAGAGATTCCTTGTGGCATGAGCCTCAGGTGGCAGAAACCGGAATCTATCCAGAACAGATTCATCAGAAGGCTTTTCCTATGCTGTTGCTTTGATTTCAGCAAACAGCGTGTGACAGCATGCACATGTAGCAGATAAAAAGCTAATTCAGAAAATAGTATTCTGCTTTTGTTATAAAGATGAATTTTTTTCAAGTGAGATAGTAGCAAGTATGGCAGCACACGAGACGCTTGTTTTAAACAAAGCAATCATAGTTTGGATCCAGTAACAACAAAAATTTAAGAAGACAATAGAAGCAGATGATTTGAAGGCTTGTCAGTAGAGAGCTCCTCATAACACAGTTATTCATAACCATTATTACACATCCATTTTTTCATTTGTATGCACTTATGAATAAAACAGGAGAGACTAATATAGATGAGATAAACAATCCAACAGTGCAATCCTGCATGGGAAAGCTATTAACAATAATATTAAAGTGAAAGGAGCTTTTAAGTGAAGAGAATGATTTAACCATTTATTGTCATGCTCTGCAATCAATGATGTCATCTCAAATTCCAGGTTTTTACCTCTCCTGAAATTTTTCATGGTGCAGCTCAGATGGGAGGGGTGATAAATAGATTTACGGTTCTCTGCTTCCCACAGTTTTCGTTTCTGGCCTGAAGTATAGCTTCAGGAAGGCCTGAAATCATTCCAAAACTCCCTTGTCTGTAGTGGCTGTATATGGGCTCTTGCACTCACTGGTGACTGCCAGAATAGCCTGTGTTGGTCACTGTGGGGATGGTCGGGTGGAGGGAGAACCAGGAGAGGTGACCTGCTGGAAGAAGAATATCCCAACACCCACTTAGGCATTTCAGGGATTCTTCGTGATGCTGAAGCTGTTTAAAGAAGCAGGGGGAGGACTAGCATTTAGTCCTGTGTTTAATCCTGCATCAAATTAGCTGATGTTCTTGAAGGGTTGAAGGCCCAAAGCGGGGTCATCACCCTCAGCAAGAGTCACAGCAATGACAAATCGTGTCCTGAGCACAACCTGGAGTTGGTTTCTTCTGGTGTTTATGCTAGTAGTTGGGGACGCATGAAATCAGCAGCAGGGAAACAAGATTACAGCTAGAACAAGCTTGTCGACTATTACATTAAGGACAGTAAAAACATTGTGGATTATGATGTAGCCTGCATAATGTTTGCCCACAGAATAGGGATCTAAACATCCAATTCACCTAAACACATCTGAGCATATTTTTTACAAAGATATCATTTCCAGAGCAGAGCTCCATGCAGTGCAGAGTCCACCAGCCTAACAATATTAGCTGAAACCCATGGATTTTAATTATATTTTTATAACAGCATTTCCTGTCTGTTAGAATTAAAACTGGGATTGTCTGCAGATTTTAAGTGGGGATTTCATTAAAATAATTAAAAATTTTAAGAAATCAATATGTTGGTTGTGCAAGTATTCATTTTTCCTTAGCAGTGTGTATGTAGTTAAAAAAATCTAGACAGATTTTTAAAAGTCTTTTAAAATATCTGAGAAAAAAACCCTTCCATTTACTCTCCAGTTATGTCATTAATAAGTCTTAAGCAGCTTTCTTTAGGTTTTTGATTTAGAAACTAGACAGACTTTCAAATGGATGGCTCCTTTGGACCAATTATTAAGTACTAGCTATGCACATTCAGCAAATCTGCCTGTCTCAAAAATACCTCAAAACAGCAAAACATGGAGACATTTTGTAATGGTAACACTGGAGATTTTAGGCTAGGCCTGCAGAGACTACAAAGGAGATTGCTATTCACTATCCACTATTAAGACAGAAGAAACAGTAAAACAGTGACTGTAATATGTAGATAGACATACACACCTGCCTCACAGATTTGTAATATCCCTCTGCCAAAGATGAACGTGATTTTTTTGGTTGTAAATCGGGTGCTCCTGCACACGTTTCATTCAGTGCAAGGTCTGGCTTTGAAGGACAAATGATTTCACATTAGCTGCTTTTTTATTCCTTCATTGTAGTCTGTCATATCTAAATCCTGCATATCAATGTGATGAATACATTGCTGTAAAAACAGACACTTAATTTTTTTTTTTTTCATTTTTCCTAGCCAACACTTACCACAACTTATTTTCTTTCCCATTATCATTTGTAGTCATGGCACTGCTCTTGTTACTGCTTTTTCTTTCCCTTGCAATGGTATTAACTCAGACATTTTAATCAGTCTCAGACAGAAATTTAGCCTGTGAATTCTCAGGACAAAAATTAATACAATTAGTTCTCTAGGATGGATTTGGCAGGCTGAGGGAGCATCACATTGAGAGTCTGTATATTACTGTCCTTTGAGTACTGATAGATTTTCTGCATATAATCAGGTGGAAAAAAAGAATTAAAAAATCACAGATACACAGCTCTTACTTGGTTGTGTAACTGTATATACATTGGCATTTAACTACATTTATGTGTGAACACTTCAAACCTACTTGTGTGAAAATGTAGTCATTCGTCTGTTTAACAGGATGGTATTGCATGTTGCATGCCCAAAATTAATCTGTTTGGTCAGTCCCCATGCAACTCAAACTCCTTCCCCAGAAGGGATGAGCAAACGTGAATGCTCAGTAACTTGCTTTCCTAAATTCACTCATGTGAGTAATCTCACTGACTTTGATGAGATTATCCATACAATTGCAAATGAACAGGATCATGATTTTAGGGCACATAACCCAAGACTTTGCATCTCAGAGCTCCCACTGCCTGCTTTTTCTCCTTTCTGAGACATGTGCCACATGTGCCACAAACTGAGGAACCTGCTTTGTCCTGTATTGCCTATAAATCGCCAATTTCAGTAAAAGAAAAAAAAAAAAAGAAAAAAGGAAAAAATAGTTCCTGGGTTTTGATGGTACTATTTTTACAGAACACAAGAACTATCTGACGGTTAGTACAAGTGGCTTACATGAGCATCCCTGATAACACTGGAGAAGGGGGGAGAGGGGCCTAAATAGAAGCAGAAGCAGTAGTCTACTTTTATCTTACCAAAAACCAAAGAATTTTTTCCCTCCATTGTTTTTAAAGAACACCGGAAAAGACTAACTAAAAGAGAAACAAAAATCTTCACAGCAGAAACATACACCTCTATAAAATTACGACATTAGTTCTGATTTAGATTAACCACGTCTCAAACAGGCCGGTGATAAAAAACAAGAAAAGCACACTTTTTAATTAAAAAAAAAAGAAAAAGAAAAGAAAGAGATGCATAGCATTTATGAATCTAAAAAAGCACAATCTTGCAATCTAAGTCTTTTCGTCTTCTGCTTCCAACACCACCTTCAAACAGTGACCATTCTTCCCCCCCGTGTTTTTCTCTGGTGCATTTCCAGAGGCAGAGGAACAAAAAGCTGCTTGATACCCCCCTGACAATAGAAAGGAGATGTGCCTGGCTGTGTGGGAGGAGCCGCTCGATTCTTCCATGTAGCGCTGGGTACACATGCTTCAAGCAGCATTAAGTGTTCCTGGGAGCAGGGAACAGAGTGTTCCAGCGGGATCTAACATACAGGCAAAGATAGAAAGCCATTTTCTTCACAACTACGCGATGCATTAATACGAGATCCTGAGCTTGCAGAGGATGAACCTGCTGTTTCAGAACTTTTTCTTTCCTTTTCTTTTTCTCATCTTAATTCACTTTTAAATTATTTAAGAGGACTCTATGATTTTTTTCAAACCTGTTTTTTTTTTTAAGTTCACTGCTTCATGAAAGCCTGCTTATAAAAAATTACATAAGAGATACAGCAGTCACATAAAGCATCCCTTAAAGATCTGCATAAAATGTCTTTGCGCCATCATTTTCTTCACCTTGGCTTTTTATACCCCACAACTCAGCTAGCAGTCCGTGGAGAAGGAGCAAGTAGAAATTCATATGAGATAAGAGGGGAGAAGGGAGAGCTAAAGCCGTGCACATCTATGGAACAAGAACATGGTGGAGTTCCACCAGCTGTCTCAGCCTTATGCTGATGCCACGTCATTGCAGCCAGCTCAGGCCCCGAAACTGCTATACTTCATACCAAGAAACCAACATGTGCAAGGCCAAGGCAGGGAATGTCTGCAGCACATTCCTTTCCTCCTTGTAGACATGCCTTCATTGTTTCCACTCAGTTTTGTTACCCTGGAGCTGTAGGGTATTTCCTGTAGAGTCATCTCCTCCCACCGGCTCAGTGCTTCAATCTCATCTACCAGGCAGCATGGTTTCAGTAAAGCCATGCTAGAGCTAGTGCTGCCAGCACTCAAACACTTCTGTTTCACATAAAATTACAAAAAAAAAAAAAGACAAAAAAACAACAACAAACTTTGACAATTTTCCCCTCTCCAAAAATTCCAGATCTGTGCAAAGCTACCGCCAGTGTGGATGCATACCCTCTGGATAGTCTGTGTTGATATCACACTATAAAGAAATGACTAGGGACGTCCAGGAGTGATCATAAGAGACCTCCTTCAGTTGCTATACTCCTAGAGGAAATGATATGGCTGTCAGTTATGCAATTTCCTACTTCATATCAAAGACAAATTCACTAGTTTATATAAACATGGCTTAGTAATAGCTGATATTTCCTGAAGACTGGTCATCTTTTTTTTTTCTTAAGGTAGTGGAATCTACAGTAAGAAACAGTGATTGAAACCTGGATTTTTCGTGTACATGTTTTGAGTTGCTGGACTACTGCAGTGATTTCAACACAAAACAGACAGTCTTAGAATGATGAACCAAACCTTCATTTTCTCCTTTGCTGATTTAACCTCAACATTTCAGCCCATGGCCAAAAGTATAACAAGGATGAACTTCAGTTGCTCGAGATTTGAAGAGAAAAGTAGTTACAACCTTCAGACTAACACAACAGCTATGAGGGCTCAATACATTGGAGAGCTTTGATGATGCGAAGAATCCCACTTTCTTAGGGTGCAGATGGAAATGTCACCTTTTGCCAGCTCTTAGTGTGTTTGATAACTGTGGATCTCATTTCATTTTTAATCTAATCATCTTTAATCATCTCAAATCACTTTGACCTTTTGTTTGTAAACACCAGAAATTTGCTGTACCTTCTGCACTCCATCTATAAAGTAGTAACATTGACCACAGAAATGCTTATGTCATCAGTGGTTTTAGAACAAACACAATAGCAGTTTTACTATTCCCAATAAAGGTAAACACCCTCCTCTGTGAAGACAGAGACATAAAAGATTACCTGTAGTAAATAAAGGTATGGATGGTCACATAAAAATGCAATAGTGTTGCTCATTAACTCCAAAGATTGGAGACCAAGCGGCTGTTTAATGGAGGGTGGAGGAGAATTTTACATGTATTCATTTCTGAAGCAAATGAAACAAAGGCAGTGGGATATTTTTTTTTTATAACTGCCATGAGTCCTTTCCAAGTATTTTTATAGTTATCATTACTAATTTTTTCATTGATTATATATCAATCGCACTGACTCCTTGAAAAGAAGGTGACCAGCCTGTTTATCCATACCTTCCCGTTCTGGAAGTGTAAGGTCAGCGCTTTATTGTGCACTAATGTCGGCTGTTTGCTGACGTGCAGATCCCAAATTCAACAGGCTTCTGGTGTCAGAAGTTTTGCCATGGACTTCTCTGGAGAGAGTAGGATTTTACAACATTTTTCACTGTGCTGAATGATTTAGAAACCTTTCCCTTAAAATTTACTAAGCCAATTTTCTTTTCCTTCACCTGGCTTTTGACCTACTGACTGACATTCACGGTTGTTGTTTTTCTCAGTTTTAACTGACAAAGCATCAAAAGCTTGGGAAACAGATGAGTTCTTTCCTGCCAATGGCAGAGTATGAGATCAGGTGTTGTGGAGAGGGAGAGTACAGAGGATGATTGTAGGGAACTGTATCTTCTCAGTAGCCCTTTGGCGTGTAAGTCTGAGAAGTCCTAGAACTGAAGAACTGTGGTTACCCCATGCACATGGCAAATGGGTTTAAAAGCTATCAGAATTATTGAAATATTGAAAGATCAATTCAAAGGGTGTTAGATATATACATTATTGTAAGAGCAATGATTTTTATTTCTAGGATGGTTGAACTAACTGTTTCTTCCTTGCGAATCAGGCGACACAAACAGCAATGAATGTCATCCCTTTGCTAGCTTGAGTTATTTGAATGCCTTTACCAATACTAAAGGAACTAAACTTTTTTTTTTAAAAAAATTGATGCCAAGATAGTTGAAGTTTTGAATGGCATATTTCATTATAAAAAACAAGAAATGTTAAACTTTAAAAACCAGTAGCTTACCACATGGATTACAGCACTGATAAAACGCAGTTCAATGGACACTTTCCTCAACAAGTCATTCACAACTTAGATGCAAACAGAGAATCAAATGAAGGAAAGAAGTCTGAAAATGTTTTCAGTTAACAGACTTAAAAGTTTTCCTATTAAATTGGGACCATTCTGTTAATACAAATAAAGTCCTGCTCCGTAAGAGAAATAAATCATTTCTACTTTCAGTTTCATATGCGCAGGTTCCCTCTTTGAAGAGAATTTTTTGAAAAGATTCTCTCTTTGAAGAGAATCAAGGATGTCCCTTGGAAAAAAAATAATAAAAATGGTAAACACTCTTCAACTTGCCAGGGTGGAAAGCAAAGACAATGTATAACTGCAAGTAGTGAAGCATTTCAAATTTATTTAGGCATGTCATTTGTACACCCCAGAGCTGACAAAAGAGTACTAATTGTTTTTACCTCTACTTAGCACAGCCTTTTACGAAAAGAAAAAAAAAATCAGCCCTTTCCTCCTCTCAAATTTATTCAGGCTCTCCCATACCCCTCTGCTTGGCCCCAGCTCTAACTAGCTGCCCCCTGAGATGAGGGGTCTTTGGGCTAATGACCAACACCCCCGGCCACTTTGCCTCTGGGAGAGCTGCAGAGGGCTTGGATAGCACAGGCTGCATCCACAGGCATGCTCAGAAGGAAAAGCCAGGACAGCAGAGTCTTTTTGTTCCTGTATGATTCCCGTTTGACGCCTGATTAACACTGCTTTAGCCTGGTACGTGTTTCCTCACCCTCAGTTACAGCACATGGCCCTTTTCATGAGACCACAAAGTCTCCGTGCCCATGAGACCCAGGAGAAGCAAATTTACGGAGTGCTGGTAAACATCTGGTGCTGATAATGACAATATATAACTTCTGGGGGTTTACCTCGGACTGCCCACCTCTAGTCTGGTCCCGCGGGCTGTACGTGCGTTAGCAGATGGAGCACATCAGTCGTGCGGTCCTTCTCCAGGATGGCGCACGTCAGGCTGTTTGCGTTGTGAGCGTGTCACTGCGGTGGTAGGAGTGAGCCCAAGCGTGGGGCCTGCCGCAGAGAGCTCCTGGACCAATGGGACAGATGGGCATCGGTCACCTCAGCATGTTTTTGCTGCCTGCTTGTGACAGCTATACCAGGCAGAGTGCTGGTGCAACAGAGGAGCTGGGCTCTTAGCAGCGATCAGGTCCACCTTGCAGCTGATAATGTGACTGTCTATATATATCAGTGATTAGGGCTACCCTGCACAGATTAAAGTCACAGCTCTGTATCTCCCGTCTGAGGCACAACAGTTGGCCTGATGACAGCACAAACATGAACTCTGTGACCTGTTTTTCCAAACTGTTTTTTAAAGCCTGCTTTAAATATACTGGGTCACTGTCTGTAATAGTGGATCACTACAAATGCAATCCCTTTTCCAAGTATGGCTTCCTTAAACTCCATAAATTGCACGAGGGAGGAGCAGGCTACATGATTAGGAGGTCATATCTTTAATGGTTCAGATGCCTTTGAGTGTGCCACTTTGTATTTTTAACAAAAACCAGAAACAACCCACTAAAATTTGTGGGTTAAAGCATCAACAAATGCTTTAAGCAAAAGCAAAATCTCAAATTCAAGCATTTCATTTTATCACTACTACAGCAATGCATAAGCTACCCTGTTTTGTTATAATGCCACCTCTTCTTATAAAGGGGCCTCTGTATTACACGTTTCAGGGGACAGAAACTGATCCTGTGAACCTGAACAAGCCGTTCCAACCCCTTGTCTGTCCAGAGCTGAATTTAAGGCATTGCTGCCTCGACAAACAGGACTCCCTTTGCTGTCCCTGAGAAATCCCCAATATAATTACAGAAGATTCAATTCTTCCTGTATTTTTCCCTAGGCAATGACCTGCTTTGCTTGTATGGCAGAATCAACCCCAATTTTATCATCCAGAGGATAGCAAAGTTGCCTTGTCTTCTTCACATAAATACAACTGGGAATTGCAAAAGCAAAAAAAAAAAAAAAAGAAGACCTTATTCCTTTAATTGTTCACCATTTTAGCATGAAGAGGTTACACACAGGGGAGCCTTGAAACTTCTTTCATGTTCATACTCTTTAATTCAATTAAGGCCCTAAGCTAAAGCAAAGAGCTAGCAAGAGTCAGATACTATTGCTACTGATAATGTAACTGCCAAAAAAATTAATGGCATATAAACAATTCAAGTAGCTGTTTTGTTATGAGATTCCCCTGCTGAAGCAAGTTACTTTGCCTAGTAGACGACAAAATTATGGATTAATTCCTGACTCACTTTCTTCAGTTTTTGATTTAAAATAGGCCACTGGATTTAGGCACTTGAGGTGTAAAGAAGTATTTATGTTTTCTAAATGGCCTTCTGTGATCTGAAGAGATCAATGGCATACATTTTACTTGCACTGCTTGCATTTGGAGCCTAGGGGAAAAACAAAAGCACAAATAATGGATTGATTTAGATGGAATTTGAGATTACAGTCTAAGGATTTCAGACACGTTCTGAGGACGTGTGCGAGATCATGTAAAGACCCAACCACATGTGGGATTTTTGTATGGTCAAAATATTGGCTGCCAAATGTGTGACTTTGAAGAAAATGGAATTTAGGGTTCAAATCATTAATGTGGTCAAAGTGAAGGATCATCGGCCGAATCCTGAGCCGTAAAAAGTGAATAATGAAAAACAGGCAATAGGAAAGTAGAAAGCTATTTTACTGAATTAAAAAATAAACATGCGGTCATGATGAATACTTTTACACTGACACGTTTTCATGTATTACTAAATAAAGAACTCAGAAATACCTATTCTGATCCAGAGTAGAAAAAAGAAGAAAATACATAAACTGAAAAAATATTGAGAAAAATATGTCTAAAAAATCCTATTCTCTGAAACCCATGAAAATACTTAAAACTGCCGAAAATACATGAAGAAATGGATTTCATGATCAAGCAAAGATACTGAAATAATTGACAGTCCATATTTGAGGAGCTGCATTTTTCTCAGGCATGTTCTTTAATTAAATAATGACAAAAAAGAGAAGCATGGACGATGTTGGCTATACGCATTTGGTATGACTGAACTAAAAAAAGCATCAAATTCGCACCTCGTAACAGGAGAATCGTAGATTCATAGAATGGTTTGGGTGGAAATGGGACCTTAAAGATCATCTAGTTCCAAACCCCTTGCCATGGACAGGGATGCCTGCCACTAGATCAGGTTGCTCAAAGCCTCATCTAACCTGACCTTGAATACTTCCAGGGATGGCGCATCCACAGCTTCTCTGGGCAACCTGTTCCAGTGCTTCACCACCCTCAGAGTGAAGAATTTCTTCCTTATATCTCATCAAAATCTACCTTCTTTCAGTTTAAAGCCATTATCCCTTGTCAGGTAGCAGCTGTAGCTCAAGTACCTATATACGGATCCTCTCTCACAACAGGGATTTTAAAAAGAATGTAGGTTTATCTGCTCTCACTTGCAGCTTTTGAATTCTACTTTGGATCAAACCAATCAGAGACATAGGCAAGCCGGTTTGCTTTCCATATTCTCCCAGAATCTCTTGAGTCATGGAGTATCTCAAAATAAGGGCGAGGTGAGAGGGAGGAACCTTCTCCCTGTGCAATACATGCAAATGCCCAACATCCAGTTTTGGTAGGATCTTCTTAGGAAACCAGTGTCCTGTGGATTTGGCTTTGGGCCCTGTAGCTTATATGAGTTTCTCCTATAGGAGCATTGTATGAGAAATAATTCACCTCTAGTGAAAAAGCTGGCTCTTGGACTTCACTGCACCTCCTTAGGATGCCCGTGCTGCCTGACCTCATTAATCTTGTTTTTCATAGTCACTGTACTGTGCAGTTTTTCCATTAACATATTGTAGTGCTGCCTGAGGCTACTCTAATGTGTGCTCTATTCTATATTTGCCTAATTTATTTAGGCATTTGTAGTGCATTGACCACTGTAGGGTCTCTCTTTCTATGGGCAAATGAGGAGAGCATATGGTGTAGAACTGTGAGCTATTGACTGTGCTCCTGGGAAGCCCTGTAAAAGAGCACAGATACTCAGGCACAGCAGTTCTACCCACTAGCTCAATTTAAAAAAAAAAATAATCAAAAATTGCAACAATTTTCCACATAGGGAGTACTTTTTATACGTTTATGCCTATGCATACTATGTACTGGTGGAAGGGAAGGGAAAATGTGCCTATAGCCTCTAATAGGTGTCTAACACACCCCAACAAATTTGAGATCCAACTCGAAGAGTAGATGTTGCAGAGCTCAAAAGCAGATCACATTATATGGCAATGCAGGGAGTAACACACAGTTCACTCACTGTACATTTTATTTTCTGTCATTTATAGAGGGAACAATAGAACCAGCCAGATTCAGCAAAGAAAGTGAAAAACTGTGATGAGGTATTAATAGAAATAGGACTTCTTTCCATGAGATCATCTCTTCTGCATTTTACATATATACATACATTTCCTTGCTTGGAAATAAAGGTCATAATTCTTTTACCCTTTTTGCTCACTAGATGTATACATGGCCTTTTTTTTTAGGAATACAAAAAACCACAAGATGCCAACTGGCAGAACCTAAAAAGCGTGAGAATACTTTCTTTTAATTACACTTAGGTTTAATAGATGTTGGTGCAAGTTGTGAATCAAATGCAATTTATTTTGTTTTGCAAGAATACATAAGCATCATCTACTATTGAAAAACATTTTTAATATTAAATTGCTTCACATCCGATCCTTATTAGCATCTTAGTTTTATTATTAACTCTATTTAGTTGTACAAAAGTAGAGAGAAAGCCTGATATGTTAATGTTTCATTCTTTTATCATCAATGTTTAAATTGTATCCCATGTTTAATGGATAGTCATCAGACGGTTCCTGCAGTGTATTCTGAGTTGTCTTTCTTATGTTGAGAAAAATGTTACGGATTTTTGATTACATTATTCAGAAATGGCTGGTGACTTTGGGTGCCACATTTGAGACCCTTTGTCTTCAACAGATGTATCCATGGTTCCTGTGCATACAGTTCCCACATTAAAGAACTAGCAGGATAGTAACAGCAAGAATGAGAAACAAATTCACTCCAAAACTAGGAAAATTAAAGGTCAAGCAGTCTACTTTTTGTTTAAGTGTTAAAACATCCACTCATCTCCAAAGTAAGCCAGGATAACACTGCTCAAAATAATGAAAAGCCAGCCCATGCTTGAACTAAGTACCTGTCACCCTTCTGTCGCTGTCATTACATATGCAGTTGCTATAGACATGGAGGAGACACGCTCTTAGACGAGGGAGCAGTGATCAGCTCACAGCCCTGCCTTGACCATTTGTCCCTCAATAATGGCAAGGAACAAGGCAATTGGGAGAACAGAGCTGAGTGCTGCTAGAAGCGTAAGAATACCCTGAAAGGCTCAAAAGCTTGTTCAAATTGTTTTATGGCAATGAAGCAGCCTTTGAAATCATTTGAATTGCAAACAGTGAAAGTTTATTGCTAAACCAGTTATTGTTTCTGAGCCACAGGAGGCGTCTGAACAGGGAGGGAAGAGTTGGAGCCGGATGGAGGAGGAAGGAGTTTCTTACCAGCGTGTTGCCTATGCGGCATCTCAGGCAGGACAAAGAGTAGATCTTTGCTGGGGGAAGGAGAGCCCTTACCTATTAAGGACCTATTTAGGACCAGCGCTGGTCAGCCTGGTCCTGGGTGCAGGTAGGCTGCAAGGGGAAGGGGACACCGTGGAAATACAAGAGGAGGGAAATAGAAACATCTACCTTCCTCCCCAGGTCCATTTTCATCTACAGTGTCACACATAACTTTTTGTCCTCCCATGTGATTCTGATTTCAGTTCTAGGTGGAGTTTCTGGAGGTGAGGAAATACTGAGAAAGTGTTGAATGTCAGAAAGCAGTGTTTACACCTTGTATGTTCCAAGGGAACTGAGTTCATCTTCTCATAGCTGAAAAACCTGGCAGAAGAGTCCACGAATAGATACGTGCAAACCACAGTGTCATGTGCCCCCTGCACCATGGTGTCATACAGAGATAGTTTTGCTGGAGAACTGGTCCTTCCCACTGAGAGAGAAACCCTCTTCTTGGGGAGAAGTTCCAGATAGAATCATAGAATCATAGAATGGTTAGGGCTGGAAGGGACCTTCAAAGGTCATCTAGTCCAACCCCCCTGCAAGGAACAGGGATATCTCCAACTAGATCAGGTTGCTCAGGGCCTCATCCAACCTGGCCTTGAACGTCTCCAGGGATGGAGCATCCACCACCTCTCTGGGCAACCTGTTCCAGTGTTCTACAACTCTCATGGTAAAAAATTTTTTTCTAATATCCAATCTGAATCTATCTCCCTCTATTTTAAAACCATTACCCCTTGTCCTATCACAACTGGTCCTCCTGAACAGCCTCTCCCCATCTTTCCTGTAGGCCCCCTTGAGGTACTGGAAGACCGCTATAAGGTCACCCCGGAGCCTCCTCTTCTCCAGGCTGAACAGCCCCAACTCTTTCAGCCTGTCCTCATAGGAAAGGTGCTCCAGCCCTCTTATCATCTTCGTGGCCCTCCTCTGGACCCTCTCCAACTGGTCCATGTCCTTCTTATGCCAAATTCCAGATTCCAGAAATAGTGCAAAAACTAAGCTCTTGCCATTATACTGTACAGAGAAAAGAAGTTTAATAACTGCTGTACATTATAGCTTCCCTAACATGGCTGAGCAGATCTCCGGAGCAAATCAGCCAGTCCATTATCCCATCTGCAGCTCCAGTCTGAGACAGATTCTGGGTTGTCAGAGAACCCAAATACAACCACTTGTCCCACCGATAGGAACGTATCAGCCTTAAGTCTCCGATTTTAACCGTACCAGTGCGTTCTTGGAACAGGAAAATGTTATTTACTCAGAAACTGATGCCCAGAAGTGTCATGAGCACCAGCTAATTGAAGCAAAAACCTGCTATTCCCAAATCTGAATAACTGCCGAATGCTTCTGCTGAGGGGATACTCCAGGGATACACCATGAAGAAAATGACACCTTATTGCAGCAAGACCTCCTGCCTCCGAACAGCTGAAAGCACATTATCAGGTCAACAAGCAACAGCTTCAGCTCCAGATAGAATGTATTCTGTAAAGAAACCCTCTCTGTCATGAAACACAGGAAAACCTGTATAACTGCATACGTTGCACAAAGTAAATTAACAATTTATAACTCGTTCATGTAATGCAGTTGCTCGCTGGAGGGAGCAGACAACGTTACCATCTTCACTGAAGCTTTAGGAAGACACTATTTTCACTCTGCTTACGAAAAACAGTTGCTATCAGAGGCCTAAAGGAAACTGTAGGTGTTAGCTAGCCTAACCGTTGTGGATTTGACTGCCAGTTTTGTATCACATTGAGGATGTGCATGCTTGCACGCGCATCTAAATGTCAAACTCCTTACATGCATTGCTACTCAACTGGGTCATGTTAACGAGACCTTCAGAAGTGTGTCTTTAGGTGTTCTCCCAGTCAAACCAGATTTAATCAGTCTTTCCTCAGCCTCATCCTCAGTTACAAAAATACACCTGTACTTTCCTCTTACCCTCCGCGTTGTCAGAGCTCTGACTTGATGGTCTGAGATAAAATGCGTACACACACGTTCACATGCAAAACAATACTGGCTCTTACTTCATGAATGTCAGAGTGTTTGTCTTTGGAAATTTGAGTTGCTTATTTCCTGTCTGAGCTTTGTGGAGGTGTCTCACGGAGCGACTTGGGGTGAGTAAGTGATACTGCATGCAAGAAACATATGCACAAATCATTGAAATATTTGTGGACGCCACCATGCCCGTGCCCAAAATATAAGAACTTAGAACAAGTTCTCTCTCTATTTACATGGACCTTTTTTTTTCTTCTCTTTCATCTGGAGTTAAGTGGTACGAAAGTAAAAGAGCTGTATGCACTGTGGAACTTAATTCAGAAATAAAACATTCGAGTAGTTCCATTACAAGTTATTATTTTGCAGGGTATTGAAGTTGCTAAATGATTATACAGGAATTTAGATGTTCATACAGTATTTGCCGCAATGAATTTGATATTCTTTTCTCTCTCTTACATTCAGTACATAAAGAAAGTAATTTCTGACCTATATAAATGGCATACAAAACCACTCTCCCCCGCCTTTTCCAAAGTTTAATCCAACAATCAAAAATGACAACAGCATAGATAAGCACAAATGTCAGCCAGCTGCACACTAGCACAGACATGTTTCATGGGGGAGGTGGAAACAGCTCGCACTTTTTTTACCGAAAGAAAGCTGATGTAGAGTCATGTTGGCTTTCCAATATATATGTTCTTAAAAATTTATATTGCCCAGTTAAAAACAAAATAAAACAACTGCTGCTATCATGAAGACAAGTTTCATGTGACCCTTCCATTTTCTAGATCATGGTTTGTTATCTTGAAATAACTCATGCACACACGCACACACGTGCTCTCATACGCAGAGCTAAACTTTCTAAATACTAGCAGACTTTCCTAGTGCTCGAGTGGTCTTATTATGAAGCGTGTCCGCTGAGATAGAATGAATATTTCAAGTTAAATGTAGACATTTTTCTTCAACTAGGCTGAAACTTTCCCCTCAGAGCCCAAGCAGAGGGGAAGCACGGAAGGAAAGTGAAAAAATAAGGACTGCTCTTTGGGGAGGGGGTGGCTGGTTTCCAAGGGCACAAAGAAGGTACATGCCAGAGCAGCTGCAAATGCTTGAACTGGGATTCGAGCACACAATCGCAGCCCTCATGGTGATTAAGGAATAAGTTAACTCTCTGTAGAATGACCTATTATTTGTAACGTGCAGTGCTCAGCACTGTACAGCCGAGGAGGGAAGCACCAACTTGGCTCCTTTTCTCCAGTCTTAAGTTTATCAGCAGCTCTCGTATCGTTCCCAGCACACAGTGCACTTGAAGCTCAGACACCTGGTTATACCAGCTTGCTTAATCATGCATTTTAAACGTATTCCTCCTCTGATTTTATACTTTCAAACCAGTTCAGCTATCACCTGATTGCAGTTTACACACAACCCTAATCAACATATTACAGCATGGGAACTGCTGTGCCATGTCATTCCTTTTAAAAGGAAACAAGCTGTTCCTGTGATGCATCCGATTGCCTGTTCACACAACAAAGTTAAACCCTTTAAGAAGGGTCTTCAGAAGAAGGAAAAAAATAAAGCAAGTATTAAACAGTTTTTGAACCATTCAGCCAAATGAGGTTAAGCCTTTCCCACCCCCAGCATAATGCCGCTCACATTATGCCTCTGGAAACCTGTCCAGGTGTGCTTCCCTCTGCCTGGAATCACGGGGTTGGTGGAGATGGGATCTGGAAACCGCTGACATTGGCTTTCAATACACTCCTTATTTCCAAGTAAATATTCTGCAAGCGTGTGATTTTTTGGCACTACTTTAACTATTGTGGCATTGCCCTGAAGGACAGACTAACCCAGTTTAAAATAAGTGTGTTTAATAGTGCAGAGCTCTATAGTCTGTCTAGTAGGACTTTAACCATGGCTTTGTAAATGATTTCAAAATCAAGTTACAAACCAAAGTGAATTTGCTCGTTGACAATTTTTTTAATAATAATTGGAAGGTTGTTTTACAGGTTTTTGTTTCTGCAAAACGTACAGGTTTACCTAACTGTAAGCATATTTGTGAAGGCATCAAATTTATTTTTTGCTTCTGAGTCAGAACAAAAGTTACCTATAAAAAGAAAGATTTTTTTATTGAGCTTGCTCAAAATATGTGCAGCAAAGAAAACAGACTGGCCGATTGACCCTCCCTCCCTCCCACCCACATACACACAGACACCTGTATACTTTGGCCAGATCTAATAAACGCTGTTTTAGGGGGAGTTCATTTCAGCTTCTTTAGTTTATATCCAGCACATTTGTTGTGTTTTATGTCAGTGGCCATGCACTACTGGACAGGAGATTCGAATGTTTAATAGAAAGTATTTAGTTGTTAGTTTATGTACTAATAATGAAACACACTGTAAGTATGCACGTTAATCTGTCGATGTTTTTAACACAGTAAAAAAAAACCAACTATCTTCAGCAAGAAAATAGTCCTGAAATTATTCAATATGGACAAAAATTACCCAAATAGAGCTGTAAGACTATTCAAAGGGTTTAATAATGAAACCAAAACCATACCCAGTTTAGAATTCCTTCCATGACCAAGATTTGGACTGGGCATGCTCTAAGGTCCATATGCTTCTTTCAAAGATTTCACACTGAATTTTAGCTATGATTCTTTTGAGCCATTTCATAAGCAAATGATGGGAAAATTGTGGGTTTACAATTTAAGAAAAATCTAATGATCTCAAAAAATGATAAGAATCAAGACTCCAAAACCTGACCCAGGGTCAGTCTCCAAGCACAGAGTATTAACACCCAGCATACTGCTTCTTCCTGAAGCCAAATTTTCTTTCCTTCCTGTTCCTGGTGCAGGAGAGATAGTGATTTTGGCAGCTAAGTTAGAGCTATTAAATATTGTGTTTGCCACAGTAATCTTCTTCTCAACCATTTTGTTCTGGTGGTAATGTTGCTTCAATTCCCACATTAATCATTCATTTTTGTTTCACATCTGGTGAGGAGACAATGAGGTAACCCTGAATGACATGCAAATACGAGTTTATATTTGCACACCACTGTCTTTTTCGCCCATCAGTATTCTTTAAAACAGAAAAGGATTTTTCTTTATTAGCACATAGATCTACAAAAACATAAGAGTGAAACTATACTGCCGTTATTTGGATTGCATGAAGAATTCTGAAAAATGTGTTAATTTCTCCCATTTTCTTGTGTATGCAAGGTATGAAATATTTTTTGCTCTTCTTAACTGACTGGCATTCTATGTCTTCTTTGAACAGGACTTTTGAGGGCTATTAGAAAACTTCTCAAAGCTACTATAAATGGAGAATGGACTAGGCCAGTAAGTGAAAGGAAAATACAGTTTTTCTCTTTGCAGACTCACCTTTGATGTAACTATATTGGCCTAAGTATGGCCCTGGCAATTTTAAGTGTTTCTCTCACCAAGTGAACACGAAGCCTTTGCCTCCATCTGCAAAAACAACCAAGTGGCAATTGCACTATCATCAGAGCTCTGGTGTTTGAGAGACTCTCAAATACTTGCTGATGGTTATGGAGACAGCAAATAAGATGAGAATTTGTTTTCCCAGTATATTTGGATTTTTGAGGGAGAACCAGTCCTCAGGAGACAGGCATCTAGACCAGGAAAAAAGCATTAAGTAGCCCACCATCTGACAAAGCAGATAGCATAGGCACAGCCCTGCTCAGAGCAGTCAGACAAAGCTTCACAAAATCCTAATTTTGCCCCATCAGCAAGATATTGTTTATGTCAGGAGACAGAAAGGTGTCAGGGAGCAGAAAGGTGGTACACAGATGGAAAGTGGGTCAATGAAAAGTAAAGAGGCACAAGAGGAAGTGTTTAGCTGCCATCACTTCTTGAAGATAAGGTTATCTGAAGTCTTACATTTTCAGTTGTTTATAGATGCTTCTTACTATTTGGCTCAAATATTTACTAGACCCCATCAAATAATCAAGCAAGTGAGATTTATTATTGTTTTTTCCAAAGCTGATTACAGAGGACAGATATTGCTTGTTAATCTTTTCCTATTCCTTGATTATACATTTAGAATATATGCTCCTGCATCTCTTTTCAGAGCACAGATGCTGAAACCACAGGACATCATTTTAATCCTCAGGTACTGTCACAGCTATGGATCCAACCAGTTTTATGCCAGGTAAGGTGCAGCCAACTGCAATATACCTACTTGCAGAACCATAATTGGGGTAACCATCATATAAGCAAATAAGATTTTAGCTGACCCATGCACGAAATAAACCTCTCACCTTTAGATATTAAGCTTATAGTCTCTTATCGCCTTACATGATGGGAGGTTGGGCCAGCTCAGAAGTTTGTCCAGTTTTGGTAGCAGGGCACAAAATGTGGAGCTTATCTGACTTGAATGGAGCCAGACTTTGACCCTGGCTAGCAGGTGGACACAGCTATTGCCCGAGCTGCAGATGACTCTATAATTTTAGCTGCGAACCTTGTGGAGGTAAAAAAAATAAATAAAGAGCTCCTGAAGTAGCTTGAAAGTTTCAGCCCCCGAGCTGCAGTAAGACTCAAGTGCGCTGAAACAGTCACCTTTATCTAGTGATAGAGAGCAACTTGTAAGATAGCCAATGAGGAATGCAAGTGCATTTAAAAACATTTACTTCAGTGTGGAAAGGAAACCTAAAGTAAAGGAAATCTTCTCCAGTCAAGCCTTCAAAGGAAATATTTATGGCTTATGTCTGCAAATGGGTAGCAGATTTAAAAGTATTTCTTAAAATAACAAGAGGGAAGCAGTTGTTAGGTTGATTGTTCATTAATTAACAGGACACTGGAAATAAAAGTATTTGCCACACAAATAATTAAAAAATGTAAGCGAAACCATTTTTGTAACACGAATTATTTCTAGTTTAAAACTAACTGATTAAAGAGACAACAAGCTGTAATAGAGTATCTCATTAGAGCTGCATTAGAGCTACCTCACTGCAACAGTCACGGAGTAAAGTTTTACTGCACCGAGCACCTGAGGCTGCGGATCAGCCAGCAGCACGTGTGAGCGCTTGTAGTCTACTTTCTGCTCCCACAGGTGTTCACAGAGTATTGTTCCCACATCAACCGGCAGAAAGAAATGAAAGTGCCCCAGACACTTCTGTGAGCATGTATTCTGCATGAACAGAAGCCACACACACGTGTGTGCCACACAGCAGCGTTTGGCACCGGTTTGGTTTATCGTGACAAACTGGCTCATGATAGCGTAAGGTCTGAGGTGTGGATTCGGTACCTCAGGTACCCAAACAAGGGCTCCTTTCTGCTCAGCCTTCCAGGCAGAGGAGCTGTTTGGCTGCTGCGTCAAGGGCAGCAGCCCTGTGCAAACACCCGGTTACAGACATCACGTTAGTCATGGCATGTCAGGGGCTAGCACGTGTTCACACACATGGCATAAAAGTCAACAAACGCATAAAAATCCTGTCAGGTGGTCTGAAGTCAAAGTCTCCAAAGAGGAAGATGCGTTTACCCTGGGAGAGGAAGGACTGCAGGGCAGCTGCCAAACTTCATCCGGCCTCTCTGGGCAGTTCTACCTCCATTGCGAAATCATGCCTGCGGAGCAGACCTACAGAAAGGCTGGTCCCGAAGCCGCCCATGCCCTCCAGCTCCAACCTAGCCCTGTGTCCACTTGGGTGGAGCTATGGGCTATACACAGGGTCTTGCCTCAAGAAATTCTCTATAAGGCCAGATTAGAGAAGAAGGGGATGTTTCCGCTCAGTTTTCCCCATATAGCTCATCGTGCAGAGGCAGCATCGTACACTTGCTCCACGCAATCACCACTTTCACCCTGAACATTTTTTTTCTGGTTTCCTCTCAGTCTCATTGACATTGGTCTATATCCTTTCCAACATGGACCAATTAGTCTTTCATGGACAACTCCACAGCAAAAAGAAACTTGGATCTCTCATAGGGTTGCTGAAGTCCCTCAGCTTTAGTTCCTCCTCTACCATAAATCAGCCATCTCTGCAGACCCTGGAGCAAAAAGCACATACCCGAGAGATATGTTGCAACCTTTTATCAGTGAAGCGTTTTTAGTAGCTAAGATTTCTCCCAAGAAATGGAAAAAAGGTACAAGCCAAAAACATAAATTAGTTCACAAAAGAAAATTTGTTAAAGCATCAAGCCGTTGGAACCCTTTCAGTAGCCTCCATGACTCACGTCTAAACAGGCTGATAGAGTGATTCATCCCACAGGAGAGTCATGTTTAAATATGCTGCTGCTGCTATTACACTTCCAGCCCCAGAGCAGGCAGTCCAATGGCTTTTCTGATCCCAAGAGGCACTACCCATCCAGACAAGGAGCAATACAAGTTCCTCCACACTTGCAGGCTTGACAGTAAGCAGGCTGACACTACAAGGTGGACAGATAAAAATGAATCAAAAGAAGGCCCTTTGCAGCTGCTCTAGATGATGGCAGGGGGAGGAGGAGGAAGAGAGGAGAGGTAACTGGGCTTGCTCCTGTGTTTACATTAGGGTGAGCCTTTTGTCTTTACACTTTGCAGCTCACTGTGAGACCATTCCCCTTAAATTTAGAAGGGCATCATGGAACAGATTTCAGTCAGTCACAAAGTCGTTTAATCATTAGTACCAATACCACAGTTGGGAGATCTGTGGCCAAAGGGACAAAGTTTTAGACATATGTCTGATTTTTAAAAGACGCAGAGATACTACCTATTTTATCTTTTCTGATTTAAAAAAAAAAAAAAAACTAACAAAAAAGAAACATATTTATCTGCAGAAACAAAGCTAAAAAGACTTGAAGTTGTACTAGCACTGATTTTTGTATAGTTTTGAAATATTCCTATGTTTTATTCAGGATCAGTAGAGAGACATATTTCATATAACTTTTCTGGGAATATTACTTCAGAGCAGGAGCAGGGAAGAGTGATTGCATGCTCAACAGTACCAAAATCATGTCACTTCAGCAGAACATTAATTAATTTTTCGACCCCTCAGTCTCTCTGACCCAGTTCTGAGAAGCTTATTGCTGTTGTCAGGTCAGAACTTGTTTCAAAAAGCCAAGTGTTAACTTTCCACTTACAGATTATTCTGGCAGGAGTCTGTCTGCTTACAAAGGATATGTCTTTGTCCTTGACCTGCATTATTTCTATAGTTGTCCAGTGCAGAAACAAGGAATTAGCCTTCCAACACAATTTATAGATGACATTGATCAGTGGGATAAAAATCCACAGCTGATTAGTTCTGTCTCCTTTAGGAGTTAATGAGAAAATAAACCTTTCCTTAATGAGATGGACAACAAAAAAAATGTTTTTTGGGAAATAG
Source organism: Tauraco erythrolophus (assembly GCF_009769465.1). Classification (NCBI taxonomy): domain Eukaryota; kingdom Metazoa; phylum Chordata; class Aves; order Musophagiformes; family Musophagidae; genus Tauraco; species Tauraco erythrolophus. The sequence continues at coordinate 52,452,621 of NC_141468.1, forward strand.
ATAAAATGCCCTATTGCAATGATACATAAAAGTAAAGTACCTGAAAACCTATAGAAATTATAAGGATCAGTAAATAGGATGGATAATCAGAGGCCCCTGGAATTCTCCTGTGCAGCGGGGTAATCTTGTACTCCCTTCCATAACAGACCTACACGCAAGCTTATTTTGTTAGAGAATGTTAAAACAGTGTTGAAGACAGTCAAGAAAACCACTCAGTCTTGTGGTCTGTTGCAGTAATTTAACCTCTAGCCTGGATGGAATATTATACAGGAAACCCACATTTGCTTGTAGAGCTTACCTCTTAAACGGGAGTATCAATTGTAAATGCTTGAGGCTTATCTCAAATGGCAACAGAGATAGTGATGTAGGCACAGGTAAAGGCATATGCCAAGTAGCTATATTTTTAGAGTACAAATAGAGTTATATGTTACATGCAGCATAACACCAACTCTACCCTCCAAAAAAAAACCCAAACTTAAGAAGTTTGGTGCCAGTTAAGCCATTGCTTTCCAGAGTGAGCTCTCTGAATTTTCGGAAACATCAAGCTCTCTTGAGAAGTTCCTCAATTTGGATCCCAGAAACTGAGGCGCTTCTCAAGTTACACGTTATTGAAACACAGACCATGTGGAACTCCATATATTGCATATGCTTTTTTCCCTGTCAGGCCAAATACATTGCTGTAGATGTGTTGTCATTAAGTAAAATTGTTACAATGTGATATGTGAATTGGGAAAGTAAATTGTTTCATACAAACCAATTTCCTATTAGGGATGTATCTCTCCAAGTTATAAACACTGCTGATAAGCAGCTGAAGTCACCCAAATAAATATAATAGTAAGGTACAGAAAAAATACAGCATTGGTCAGTTTTGCTTGTGATTCTACATTTGGGTTTACTTATATCATTTTTCTGCATTAAGTCAAATAAAACAGTGTTGCCTTTAAGAATTTGTACTTTCTTCAAAGCTAGAAGTGGAGTAACTGCTTTTCTGCGGTTACCTCTGAGGGGAATCTAAAAAATTAAGGCACTGCACAGCAGTTGCGTAGCAGCATGGTATTTCAGGGAGCACAGACCAGGGGAGAAGAGGCAATGGATTTAGCTGAGGTTCAGCTGTACATCCCTCTGTACTGTGACATTTGTCTTACTAAAGATGTAATGAGCTCCTTAGATGTAGGAGTGAGATCATGCACAGATGCAAAGAAAAAACTGTTATTCTGTTCCATAATGGCCATCACCTGTCCTGTCACTATTTTACCTTCAGCTTCCCTCAGTCCCTTCTTCTTGTTCATACATTTTTTCATTGTTAGGCTCAAGTGCCTAACAATGCACTGCTTAACCTGAGTTCACTAAGAAAGTTGTGCCAAGTCAGCCCTTTCAGCTTTCATGTCTTTGGCCAAAGAGATCAGCAGATCAGTTTGCTTGTATTTCCCCCACAGGGATTTTACTTACAATGGAGAGACTTAAAGATCTCATTTCCAGGAGACATCCTTGCACAGACAGTTGCTGCCTGACATAGCTGTTACAGGACACCAAGAAAATCACACCATGAAAATAATACTGCCAGCCCTGGGTACACAACATATATATCATTCACGCAATGTTACAAGGATGATGGAATGGCACATGGGGATAATTTTAAAGTCCACCTAGACTGTAAAAACATGCCGTAGGGTACATCTGCATCTGTGTGCCTTGTGGCAGGGTAGGATGGGAAAGGGAGCACTAAAAACAGTAAAATAAAAGAGTAACAGCCCTCTTTAAAATAAGACTTTACACTCCATATGGCAGTGGAATATTACAGTGCCATCGTTGAAGCCCCTCTCTGCTCTGTTTGTTCTGAAGTAATCTACAGAGACCAGGGAAGGGACTGGATTAGCAAAGTGTGGCATGCTCCGTGCTGTCTCGGGAGCATTACTAATCTCATAACAATATCAACTGTGAGGCATCTCTCAGTGATAAGGGGGTGTGCAGCTAAAACAGACAAAGGGTAGAAGGATCACCAGCACAAGACTGAGGCAGTGAAACAAGAAATGAAACAGGATCAAGAGGCAGGAAAACCATGCAAGGAGAGAAATATCAGAAGATAAGAAGGCAGAGAGGTTGCAAAAATAAGCATGAGAAAACAAACACAATTTTACGCCAGAGTGAAGGACTCATGACATCCCAAAGGGCCGCCTAGTTCTTTTGACACCTTTTTGATGACAGTAGGACTAACTACTGCATCACATCAGTGCCGAGCTGCAAACAGTCATCTCACACCGACTTTTAATCACCGAGATCTCAAATTCAGAATAGCACAGCAAGAGAGCACCAAGAGGTCTGTGTATCAAACTGTGGCCATACAAGGACTTAATCACCTTCCTCTGGTGAATTTACAGAGCAGCTGCTCTATAAGGCCCCAGTGCTTAAGTATGAATAATGTGTTTTTAGGAACACTGCTCAGTATTGAGGAAGATTACCGTGCATTTCCTTAGCTGTGAACACCAGGAGATGAAAGAGCTATTCTGCTTGACCTTCATATCAGAGGAGAGAGGATTTTGGAAAGAAAAGTACGATTATTTGTATGTCCCATCTTATAGCCTACGTAATGCTTTTCTAGCTCATGCAGCTGTGTTTGACTGTAGGAGAGAGGAGCTCTCAGCATTTATTCTAGCACTTTTCTTACCTAAGGGAATGTGATGTTGGCATCCCTGGTGCAAATGCATGTCTGAAAAAGAAATTACCAAAGATTGCTTTTCCTTCCTTTTTTTATTCCTTGTAAATGACACATTTAACAAAAATATTAGGCAATGTGTTCATATACTTTTTTTCCCTATTGTGGTTATCAATGTGTAGCATCCTGCAGAAGTAGGGATTGCAGAAAGGAGAATAAGTCTCACATATAAAAAACAACCTGGAGAGAAAAAAAACATTTCCTCACATAATCTGTGAGATTTTACCTTTACCCTGAAAGCGGTCTGTACCACCTTAAGGCAGGAAGAAGCCAGCTTCAGAGCTTGGAAATTGTTCCTTTGGTGGCAAGAAATAAGAAAGATCTACCTAAATGTTTTTGAGTTCTGAATCACTGTTTTGTCAGAAAAATTATAGGAATGAAATACTTTGAGGATTTTTCTCTCTCTTTGTTGTACAGTGTTTCATATTACTCTGACAAATCCTATGTAGGAAAACAAACCAGGAACCTTTGAGTTTTGTGCAAATCCTCCTGTGTCCTCCAGAAAACCAAATGGACTAAGGGAAGTCCAAAAATTAGCATCCATCAAAAATTTATCTTCTCATGATTTGAGATTTGGAAGGATCAGTACCATCCCAAACTCAAAACCCAGACATACTGTTCCCAAAATACTCCAACAGCTTTAGAAGTGATATTACCAGTTGATAAAACAAGGCACTGAGAAACAAGGTCAATGAGCCATTTAGAACAGCAGAGTAGAAAGTATGTGAACCGTTGGCAACACTGTATCTTGAATTTCTTTAAACGAAGGATTTTGAAAGCCCTGTTTGAGACATCTTAATTAAGCCTGATTTTTGGAAAATGTTGGTCTCTGAATCTAAGTCCTTTTGATCAATTTGTAATGCAGCACTCATTTTGAGAGTTAAAGTTGCCTTTTCTGTAATTACTGTGTCTAAACTCTGTAATATTGTAAAGATCTTCATATTTTAGCTCCGAAATAAGCACTGAATCAAGCTTTGCAGTCTCAGTCACAAGTTGTCTCCAATTTCCAAAAGAAATTGAAGGTGATGGAACTATTTACAGGAGGGCAAGTTGCAGGAGAATGTTTTAAATTAGAAGGGTCAGTAACATCTTAACAATTTTTATGCTACATTAAGCCAGAAAATTATTTCTGTACTCGTCATGGTTAACTTACAGGGAAAGCTTCAATCCATATCTAACATAATAATAGTTTTCAAAAAGCTTTAAAAATAGGGGTAAAATGAAAGAGTTCATGATCAGCCATTATTAATGATCGTCCTAAATAATAAATATAAACATAAATGTGAGAGAAACAAAAACTTCTGAAATTGCAAAAAGTTAATATAGCTACATTTTCTATCTATGGGTGCTGCTAAGGAAAGCCAAGATTTGGTCTCCATTTGTGCATGAAGAAAATAAGGAGTTATATCCGCAAACAGGCACGTCTGTATGATATGAATAAATACTGGCAATTGAATAAGCTCATGGTCACGAGTAAGAATTTGTGGTTTAAGTATCTGAAACACAACCAGGTAGTGACTACTGTAAACAGCTTAGAACAAGAACTGTTTGCTCTAGACAAGAGAGAAGAGCAAGATGAGGTGCCAGACGCTGGTCATATATTTTAAATCTCAAAAGAAGTTTAGTGTCTCAGACTTCACTTTAACCAGAATACCATAGCTAACGCCTCTGCTCTAAATGAACATGCCTGGGTCTTTCTAACACCTCCCCTTTTTGGATCATCCAAATGAATTTGTCCATAGTAGCACACTGTTCACTGAAAAGAAAGAATGGTATTTTAATAACTTAGTCATCTACATGATGCGTCAGTTCCATGTAGAAACTTCCTTGAAGAATTTCCCCGACCAAGTATTAGTCACAGCCGAACAAAACATTTTGTAAACAGATATGGTCCAAGATAAAACCTTTTTCTACTGTCAGCCGTCTGGATGAAATGAGTACCATAATATTTGCTGTCCTTGCTTGCAAAAAAAAAAAAAAAAAGACAGCACAACGTGTTATGTTATGTTATGCACAGACATGGCTTATGTCAGTGCAGCTGTGTATATGAAAGTCATGGCAAATATCACCCCCAGCCTGTTGAGAACATTTTCACTCTACGTTATAGATTAAACCTATGATTGGTGGTATCTTGCCATAATTTCACAGAGCTCAATAGAGCTATGATGATCTATGTCATGGGGAATTTTATTTGTTGGACTGTCTTAACCAAAATAATGTTTTCTGTTCATTACCCTTACATGTACAAAACAAAATAAATAATATTTTTTTAAAAAAGAAAAGAACACATGAAACTTCTCATGATCTAATTTGGACTCAATTTAGAAACACTTTTATCCTCTTCGAGGTACATATGGAGGATATTTTCCCTGTCTCTAAGCCTTCTCCAAACAGACAGGAGTTGCCTCATCTTACACTCAAACTTGCATGAGTGACAGCCTTACTGTGATTGATTACCCTAGGGTCACACTTGAAACAAAAGCTATAGAAGCATTTGTTCATGCAATGACACAAATCCACATTCTTTTTTATCTTCCTGCCCTTTTAGTGTCCTCATTTCCTTCTTTAGGAACCTTTATCTGAGAGTGCATCTTTCACTGAGAGACATTTTTCCCTTTTATTATGTTAGTTGTCCTTTCTCCTCTACTATTACTCAGAAAGTATATAAATAAAAATCACACTTCCCAAATAATATACAACAAAGAAAAATAACAGACTTCTCACTTAGTCATTGAATTATTTGCCTTCTTCAAACTGTCAACAACTTCTTGATGGAAATATTCTGTGATTCATTTCATCTTTCTTGTCATCCTGGGGAATAATTTCCCTGCTCTTTTTCACCTTACCATACCAAGTTCCCTTGTTTGTTTAGAGAGGCTGGTTTTCTGTTTGGTTTTGGATACTGTGCCACTGAAATACACTTAAAAGCAGATGATGTGATCAATTCTATGAAGTGAAGAAGCATGAAGTTCAATGATTTAAAATATTCTACCTGAGGTCAACCAAGGCTTGCGGAGTGTCACAGGTGATTCAGTGTGCCTCCCTGACTTGGGCCTTGGTACAGATGCATCCCTGCACTTTTGGTAGTTATGCCAAGGGTTCTAGCTCAGAAATCCCTCTTTTTACAAATATGTGTGTGCAACTCCATCCATTTCAATGGAGCTTTACTCACATTTGTTGTTTTTGAATTTTGAAATGCTTTATATGCTTCATCTCAAGAATCATCCACTTGGATGAACTAATTAGCTCTGAGTTCTTTGGTGATGACTAGATCTTCACGGATTTTCACATACTATCATTTGTCTGCAGTTGACTAGTGTTAATAACATTCAGGATAAATCATTTGCCTATAAATATTGTTATGCCTGCTTATATCCAACTGCTGGAGATCGGTCATTATGAGCATATTACACATTTTTGCTTTGGACGGGAGAAGTCCAAAGCCCCTGACTATTCTTCATGAGTACCAATTCAGAAATTTCCCTTAGATATAACCAGACAACTATTTCTCTGAAATCTGTATGAGAAAGACTTATTGGAGGTTTGTTTTATGAAAGAAGATACGTGCAAACTCTGTTAATAACAAATAGATTTTTCTGCTATTTTCTACTGAACAAAAAACCCCATGTTTTCTATAATAAGGGGAAAATGCAATCTAATTTCCTAAGTACTACTTAGTCCCTTGTTGTTTTTTTCAGTAGGAATGAGGAGAACAGCAGCATACAGCAACACACACCTAACAAAGACTACTGTAGTGCTAGCATGTCTCTCCAGCTGCTGCTTTATTGAATCCTCTCTTTATGCAGCCTATTATCCATGCATCATACTTCTTGTTTCCTCGTCTTCACCAGCATCTTCCCTACCGCAGGTGGCCACTGCTGGCTCTGAATCGAAATTTTCTTGTGCAATAGAACCTGTAACCTCTCCTTTAAACTGCACAACCTCCATACAGTTCGCCATATACTAAGAAATACTGCTCTTCCTTTCAATTATTTTACCTTCGACATTATATCTGGTCATTATTTTTGTCCTTTTTTTCTCTTTGTTACCTCTTTAAAATCAGAAAATAGTGTCTCTGATCATTGCAGACGTAATCAGGATAATCAAAGGCAGTTGCTGTAGGCTGCAAAGACAAATTTTAGAAAATCAGAGCATCTAAATGTAGAAGTCTTGGATTAGATAGATAGTTTTAAACACGTTTAAATAGATGCTTCTAAGCTTGTGTCTTCAAATAATATAAATACACATCTCAACAGAGCCTTCAGGCCTCATGTTTTTAACACTAGTCCAGAACTCAGTAAGACACAAAATATAGTATAACCTTGTAATGTTAAGCATGGCCATAGTCAAGCTTTTTAGATTGAAAACCAGAAAATGTAAACACATATTCAAGGACAGCTGTTGCTACATTTTTATTTCACAAGAACTGACTGTGTAAAGATATCACATCTAGTCCTCAGGTAGAGAAAGAACGTGATCTGGCAGCTGGGCAACATTTGGCTTCAGATGAGAATTGTTTTTCTTTACAGAGTTTTCTGGACCAAATCCCATTGTCTAATTAATTAATACAACTAAATAAGAACATTTTTGCTTTTTCCTTTTGCAGTTTTCTTCATTTAAATATCTGTTATATTTTGAAAGGATATAGATTACAGTTACTAATTTTCTAGATACTTAAGGAAGAACATGCAGAACATACATAACAACACATAGATTAACTTTTTTATTTAGTTTGAAATATGACTAGTCTGCTTTGTGAACTATCCATTCTCGATGAAAAAATGAATTGTAAGAAAAAATAGGAATCAACTCCAAACCATTCTTCATATGGGACCTATCAGATTCCATCAAATCAAAAGTCCAGAATTACAAGATTTTAATTAATGCAGACACCAATGAAAGAAAACGTTTTAATTTACGACTTTCATTTGCTAAACTCAGATCTGAGCAGAACAGAGCCCTGGAGTGATTGCTTCATTTCCGGTCCATGGATTCAATGCTAAACTGACTGCTTTGCAGAAGTCCAGCTGTAAGCCTTGCAGAGCACTCCTCTACTATGTATTGACCAGCCACAGGAATATTTGGATGATGTAACATCTCTCTGACAGCTTCTTTTTTCCGTTCTGACCATCACAAAAAAAATTGTACAATGGAGATGTCATCTTGCCCCAGCAGGCTCTGATGGTTAACCAGCATCTTTGGGTCAGCAGATACACTGCCTATCTTTTAGCTCTAGTTTTGAGAGAAGCAGATTGACTGTATGTTCACCTTCAGCAGTGGTCTTTACAAGGCCCAGTGTATCTCTGAGACTGAATGGACACAAATGTGAATACACAGAAACTTGGTCCACCTGACTGGAGACAGCAGCTCTCAAACCTCTTTTTCTATCTCCCGCATAAACTCCCTGCTGCAAGTCTGAGTCAAGAACAATCTATTTCCCTGTCCTTGATTCTTCCTCATCATCTTCCAGTTCAAGATTAACTAATGCATTTTTGCCAAAATAAAATTGTAATGTCTAAACTAAGATAAATACTTTCAAATCAGAATGGGACAAAATGAAAAGTCCAAGTGCAAAAACAAGAAAATATTCACATACATTGCTTCAGTATCATGGCTGCTTTGCCAACAACACTGGTTATTTTATAAAGAAATTTTGACAGAATCTAAGATTTCTAGTTATGGCTGAGATCTTGTTGTGCTAGGTTTTATATGTGCAGAACAAAAAAAGATAATTATTTTATTCAGATGTTTTGAATCCCATACTTACACATAAAACCATGTATGAAATATAGTACAAGAAATGCTAAATATGAAGATAGATTTTGTCAAACTAATGCTTTCCAAGATATATGTTAGATTAATATGTTAGACTGACATTTTAGCATGCTGAAGATCATAAGATGTGTTTTATGGTGCATTAAAATCTCATAATAACAATTTCAGAGAGTTAGCATAATGTATTATTCAGAGTTAAATACTGCCTTGAATGATAAGAGCTAACATGCCATCAGGCTATAATAAACTACAGCTTTGAAATATCAATTTTCGTTTATCAGTAAGGTCATTTACATAGCTAAAGCAAGGACATAATGATGTATTTTTTCACTACCTAGGAGAAAAAAAATTGCACTTCTTTTCCAACATCCAGAAAATATGAAAACATTCTGAGGAAACCATTGTTGTGTCTTTTAATCTTTCTTTTAAATTGCCATGGATTTAGTTATAAAACTTAAATACATTCTGACTTCTTATATTGAATGTAAGGAAACTTATTTAAACTCTAGGGGAAATACTGTATTCAGGCACAAATATGTTACTCTGATGGGTTTTGACGAATTGCATCTATTTATCTGATATTTCGGTAAGTGACACAGAAAAGCCATGCAATCTTGCAGCATTCCTCTACAACTTCACCCCAAAGAGGAATTCATCAGCATGAGTTACTCAGAGCTGCACATTGGCCTTAATCCACATACGAAATACTGTATTTTAAGGCCTTTAAGCTGATAAAAGGGTATGCTCATACCGTTAATGGGGTGGAAAAGAGGGCAGCTGATATAAGAGATGGTGAAAGGGGCACTAGATTCAAAAGTACTTTTATCCTCAAATGTCACTCTAACCTTCTCCATCTTCATGTGCATGGAGAGCCACAGGAGTCATCACTGTTGTGCCCACCACTCTGGAGATCTTCAGGCTACCTTTAACTGATTTGATGGCCAACATGTAGGTGTGTAGTAGCCCTTCCTTCAAAAAACACATGGCCAGGCAAGGCACCAGGCTACCAAGGATGTGCCCAGGCTGCTATGAGCATGTGTGCCATGGGCATCCCAGAGCTCCAGTCACTCGATTTCCCATGCTGCCAATGTCTTTTTATTTGGCAATGAACTTTTGACATGTAGCAGCTTATGCATACACAATTCCTCCTCTGCCTTCAGTACAGATACACGGTGAGGACATCAAAGCCTCTGGACATGAGCTGTGGCCCAAAAACGGTGTTAAACACAGGTGCATGGGAATGCAGTGGGATGAGGATAAGTCTGGTACAAGGAGGTTTAGGATAAGTCTGGTACAAGGAGGTTTAGCTTTGCCTCCCACAACATGCTGAGAGAGATACAGATCACCAGTCCAGAAATATACATTATTATTGCCCGGAAAAGGTCAGAAATTCCTTTCCATCTGGCTGTTACATGCTTATGTGGTCATAGGGGGCAGTCAGTACAGAGGTGCTCCTGAAAACTCTGCTGTAGAAGCTATGGAGAAACACCTTCTGGGCACAAGAAGTCTGCACCCATTAAAGAGTAGCGATGAGGCTTCCCAACCACAGCAGCACTTGACCCAGATCAAACCAGTGAATCTGAGCCACTTATGCCTGGATATGAACCAGTGCAAACAGTCCTTTATCCACTGTCCTCTGTGACATCATCTGCACTAGGACTAAACTGCTATTTACACTATAATCTTTAATCATAATAGCAGGCAGATCAGGTCTAAAACAGTCATTTAAATGGGTTCCAGGGCTTAATGCTTTCAAGTTTGCTGTAAAAACTCACCCATTTTTTGAAGCGTTCACCTGAAAAAGGACATTGTGCTATCCCGTTTGGCTCGCCTTATGAGGAATTCAATGTGTGTCATAGTCAGTGCTGATTTTGTAATGTAATTTTACAAAGCTCTCAACTCAGATGAAGTAGTCTCCTGCATGTGCACAAAGTTCAGTCATTTAAATAAATGGGCCACTCGAGTCATGGTGGCAGCCCAGAACTCAGCAGAGCCTCTATCCTGCTTGTTGGTAACATGCTGGATGTAAGCTCAACAGCAAAGATAGGTATATTTTGCACTAATTTCCTTCTAGAGTCACTCTAATCTCTTGCCAGCTACTGTTCTTTATGCACGACATCCATTGTTATCACCAAAGCTTCCTCTGCATCAAGGTTTCCTTGGAATTCCTCTTTCAGTCTTGAATAGGAGCAGTTCCCTTCCCTTCCCTTCCCTTCCCTTCCCTTCCCTTCCCTTCCCTTCCCTTCCCTTCCCTTCCCTTCCCTTCCCTTCCCTTCCCTTCCCTTCCCTTCCCTTCCCTTCCCTTCCCTTCCGCAGCTGTGGTATAAAAGAGGTAGGGCAGATTTATCATTTCAAATAAAAGGTAATGCTAGAGTTTTGTTCTGTTTCATTTTTTTTTTTTTTTAATTTATTTCAAAGGGTAATTGCATGTGCTAGTCGCTGTTCATGTGCCTCTATGGAGATGACAAACAGGCCTTCAACAGTAAAGCAAGTCTAAATTAGTATTCGAAAGATATTTTACTTTGGTATCTTTAAACCTTTAACCTTTTCTATTTTCCCCTTCTCTCATTCCCCTCATACGCACTAACACTGATGTTCCTTTTTTTTCTTTTTTTTTTTTTTTTTTTGGTCACTGGCCCTATTTGCAATGTAGTAGAATGAGACAGTGATGGGCCTGTATAGAATAAAAGAATGCTGTCAGGCTGGTGCCAGGTCAGATTGGACTTCGAGGAAAAAATCAAAAGGCCTCCTTTTGAAATGATTGACACCTTCTCCAGCTTTAGCTTAATAATTTTGTGCATTCTTATCAACAGCTTTGGGTCTGCTGCAGTGAAATTTCCAGCACCGCTCTTGTCATCCCTGCTGAAGTGGATTGTCAAGATTTCCACTTGGCTTAGGCTAGTGCAGGGGACCGAGATTAAAACCCCTATTGTCAGCTGCTCCAAATGCCCTTCAGTGTGACCAGCATACGAGTGAAATATGCTGGGAGTGAGCAAGGGTAACATCACTACTCTGAATTTAGCTCTGGGTAAAAATGAGTATCCTGGCTTTTAAAGTACAAGGATAAAACTCAAATCCACATTTAGTTAAGTGAATGTCCCGATTTTCAATAGTGCTGAGAATTACTAGGTGTGCAGCAGGGTCAGGGAGAAAAGGAAAGAGAAACCAGACACTTAGGTACAAAATTAGGAACCAAGAGTTTGCCAGCATGGTCAGGTCAGAGCTCCACCCCAGCTCTGGGGCAACCTTTAGTATGAGCACCAGAAAAGTGACATCACGCTGTAGGTTTTGATTCCACCACATTTGTTTTCAGACTCATTTGTCAACAACAAAAGAACAAAGTTCAAGCAAAATGCTAGGGTGTCATTTCTTACCAATAACGAACAAGACTAAAGACACCTCCTGCAGATTAATGACTGGTTGGAACCAGTTAATCACCTCAAGCCATTAACCCTAACAGTTATTAAGCTCTAGGATCTAAACCAAGTCCTCAATCATTGTGGCTGCTATTCACTGCTCCTATTTACAGACCCATCCCCCAACCTCTCTCCTGACTCCCACTCCAAAACGTCAGCTAAAGATTGTATGTGAGAATTTGTGTTACATGTGTGTAGAGAGATAGAAGCCAGCTACACGAATAACGAAGAGGTCCATTTCTCACCTATTTCAGAGCAGTATTCTTTTCACATCACATACATGTCAGCACAACGTATTTGTGGGCATTGAAAACCTGACACATTAGTTAATCAGGGTTCGCTGATCTTTCCACAGGGTAATTTAGTTTATAACGTAGCAGGAAACAAGAGGAAAAGAGCAGGGAGAAAGGAGCTGGGGGGAAGAGAGGTAGACAAGGAGGGAAAAAAACCTGCAGGAGATAAATCCAACCATTCAGCGTTCTGAAGAGAAACCTATTCCTAAAGTGCATTCTTTATGTATTCTGATAGGCTTTTGTTTCAGTTTATTTTATAACCCTATTGAACAGTCGGCAGCCCGTTGTTTGCTCTAATCATCTGTTTCCATGACCTTCACCTTTATTGATTCGGCTTCTTCCTAAGTTTAATGAAGTCTCTGAGATTAAAGCCATTTTTCTTCAGGACGAGTTGGTTAACAGTAGATTTGTTTTAAGAAGTAGAAATCATTTTGATTAGTAAAAAAAATGACTTTTAGCAGAGAAGGTGTGTTTTAAGTAAATAAAATCTCTTTACAGAGATAAGCAATGGAAAGAGGATTCTAGCTCATAAACAAAGTCAGCATTTTTTTTAAAGTGTGAAAAAGTAAATGAAATAAATGAAAGCAGCATTGCTTATGATATATTTATGAGTGCTATCAAATACTGCAGATTTGAAGAATTAGGTGCACAGGATTTTATTCTCCCCTCCCAGATGTTATTTTAATCAGGCTTATATTTTCAATAGGTAGAGAATAATGCAAGGTGAAGTAATTTTCCCCAACAGATATAATAAAATAACTCAGCATTTTGCAAGTCTAGCATTTGAGATTATAAATCAAAGACAGAATTTACTGCAAGAATATAATAAGCCAAATCCCATTCTCCTTAACAATTTATAGTTCTGATTTGATTATAGAGCTTATTTGCTTGGCTTTATTACTGCCTTAAACTCCCTCCTCCTTGGTGATACTTTGTTCTCTAATGTCTACCGTCAACCTTCAGTCACATGTTTTGATACGAAAAGCACCCAGCTGCTTCCTGCACATGCTATATTGGACACCACAGACTGCCTTTCCATAGTCACACATACACGGATTCGATTCTGCAGCCTCTTTACCTCACTCAAAACTATAATGAATTACCAGAGATAAACAGACTGAACCAAACCCGCTGCAGTAAATGGAAAATCGTCTGTTGACCTCGCAGGGCTTTGAACCATTCCTCCCCTGACAGCAGACATTCATTTCCTGTTCCCAGCCTCTGCCAGGGTAATAATAAATGTATTACTCAACTCAGCTCTAGCACTTGGTAGCAAAACGAACCGGAGAGAACATGCAGTACAAATTAATGTACCTAATTTTTGCTGTACCCTACATAAAATTCAGAAGGAAAAATCTTAGAATTATCCTCATCTAAAAAATGAATTGAATAACAAAATGTAGATAAATCTTCCTTAACAATTTTTTTCAAATACTTTGTTGCCATTATTTTTCTGTTACCACAGTATGATTTCTGTTAAAAAAAAAAAAAGAGACTTTCGTGAATTAATTATACATTTATCTTATAAATATTTGAACCACATATTGCTTTCTGTTAAAATGGTACAGATTTACTGGAAGAGAAACCAAACAGCAGCTACAGAACCACCACTTCCTGTGATAACAAAACCTGAGCTCTACATGCTTACAAATTAGCATCTATTGTCTGGAGTTTCCCCTATAGTGCTTCAGCTGTGTTTTCCCTAGCTATTGTTTTGTTTTCATCCCTGGGAGTTTTCTAAAATTCCTCTGAAACGGAACAATTGGGGCAAAAAAAAAAAATTGAATGTTACTATGGTAACAACAACGACAACAAAAAGAAAACCACTTTAAGCAGACCGATGACTCAGGGTACAGCTTCTCAACGGAGACCAATGCGCTGGTGTTTTGTCCACCAGTAGAGCGATCTGGGGACCTATTTAAAGGTGTTAAGCTCAGGGTATATATTAATACGATACTCTTTTATTTGGAATAGAGTATTTTTCTCTGCTGAGCAGCTGTATTGCATTATGTGTGGCATTAATTAACATGTGTATCTTTGTATAATCTGTATTCTCCACAGAAACTATTTTAAGATAACGTTAAGGTCAAACCATTACATGCTTAAAAATTAAAGCCAAAACTACAAAACAACAACAGAAAAACAACTACAATTGTATGTAGACTTTTTCACCCCCTCACGCACAAACTTAAAAGGCTCCTTAATTACTGACTCAAATGCCATTTCTTGTACTCAAGAGCAGAAGAGACCTTCTGGGTTAATGAAACCAATCCTTAGGTATTTCAGGCAACCACACTGCATAAACCCAGTCGTGAAAATACCAGACTCCTTAAAACAGCTGTGACTTTTGCAATTATGACTCCTGTTAAGAAGCTGTCCCAGAGCTTTATTCCTGTGGTGTTTCAAAGCCATCCTCCCATTTTCACTTAAGTTTGTTTGTTGTCAGATCATATCAACTTTTTTTTTTTTCCAGAGAAAGCACAGTCTTTTAGCTTAGACAACTCCTCTCCCCCTTTGGTGTCTAAAATACCCTCAAATATTCACACAGAACAATATTTTCCCTAGCCAATCTTTGTTCCATGAATCTAAACAGTTTGGTTTGTTCATCTTACTTTCTAAGATGTACTCTTACTTGGCCTTCTATGATAAAGTTACAGCATTGATGGATAGGGGAAGAGCAACTGACATCGTCTACCTGGACTTATCCAAAGCATTTGATACTGTCCCTCACGACATCCTTGTCTCTAAACTGGAAAGACGTGGTTTTCATGGATGGACCACTCGGTGGATAAGGAATTGGCTGAATGGTCGCACTCAAAGAGTTGTGGTCAATGGTTCAATGTCCAAGTGGAAGCCAGTGACGAGTGGTGTTCCTCAGGGGTAGGTACTGAGGCCAGTGCTATTTAACATCTTTGTTGGTGACATGGACAGTGGGATCGAGTGCACCCTCAGCAAGTTTACAGATAACACCAAGTTGTGTGGTGTTGTGGACACGCTGGAGGGAAGGGATGCCATCCAGAAGGACCTCAACAGGCTTGAGAGGTGGGCCTGTAAGAACCTCAGGAAGTTCAACAAGGCCAAGTGCAAGGTCCTGCACGTGGGTCGGGGCAATCCCAAGCACAAGTACAGGCTGAGTGGAGAATGGATTGAGAGCAGCCCTGAGGAAAAGGACTTGGGAGTGCTGGTGGATGAGAAGCTCAACATGAGCTGGCAATGTGCGCTGGCAGCCCAGAAAGCCAACCGTATTCTGGGCTGCATCAAAAGAAGCGTGGCCAGCAGGTCGAGGGAGCTGATTCTGCCCCTCTACTCTGCTCTTGTGAGACCCCACCTGGAATACTGGAGTCCCCAACACAAGAAGGACATGGAGCTACTGGAGCGGGTCCAGAGGAGGGCCACGAAGATGATCAGAGGGCTGGAACACCTCTGCTATGAAGACAGGCTGAGAGAGTTGGGGCTGTTCAGCCTGGAGAAGAGAAAGCTCCGGGGTGATCTTATTGCAGCTTTCCAGTACTTAAAGGGGGTCTACAAGAAAGCTGGAGAGGGACTTTTTACAAGGGCATGTAGTGATAGGACAAGGGGCAATGGCTTTAAATTGAAAGAGGTAGATTAGATTTAGATTAGATATAAGGAAGAAGTTTTTCACTCTGAGGGTGGTGAGGCACTGGAACAGGTTGCCCAGAGAAGTTATAGATGCCCCATCCCTTGAAGTGTTCAAGGCCGGGTTGGATGAGGCTTTGGGCAACCTGATGTAGTGGAGGGTTTCCCTGCCCATGGCAGGGGGGTTGCAACTAGATGATCTTTGAGGTCCCTTCCAACCCAAACCATTTTATGATTCTATGATTCTATGATTCTAAACCTGTACAATACAATCCTGTAGTTCTCTTCAGTTGTTCCCATATAATTTCATTCTCACTGAACAGCAACAAACTCCAGGTGTGGTTTGACCTGGACCTTGTTTGATGGGATTAATGTTTCTTTCCCGTCATTGGGAACTGCTCCCCAATACATCATAGAAAACATCATCGTACTATATTTCTCTTAGGCTGTGTATCAGTTCATGTGTGTTTGAAAACATTGTGCTCAATTATGCTGAAAAAGAATATTACAGTATTTCATATTTTCATGGAAAGTAGGACTAAAAGGGATTTCTAAATTACCTAGTTTTCATCTCTTTCCTTTGCAACACAGTGTATTTCATCAAAATATCACTACCAAGTCCAACGACATTTGTGAAACCCAATGTCTATCAGTCATCAAAAGTCCTTATTTAACCTAAAATAGGGAGCACAAAAGAGTCGGCATTTCTTTATTTAATGTGATGATCACATTGTGGAGCCCTTTAAAATACAAAACAACAAATCTAAGAAACAAATCCAATAAAACTGTTTTATTCTATTTTTTAAATGCTTGGTTCACTATGTATTTCCTATGTAATAATCATATCCATAAGTGACGGATCAGATAGTTATTCACAAGCCCTCTAGTTCATAGCAAAATACCTGGAAAATGAAAGGTCTGAGGAAGAAGACAAAACAAGAGTGTTTTGATGGTAAGAACTTGGTAGAAGAAATGGTGGCAGATTTTTTAATAGTTGAAGTGTTTCCATCATGTTACTTGCAAAGAAAGCAAGCAAATAAAACCTTGGGAATAGTGGTCTGTAAACAGCTTGCTTTAAAAGCAATTGACAACTTCAATTGCTATGATACTTCAGTTTCAGGGGAAAGAAACTGAAATGCTTGCAGCATAGTGTTGAAAGCCCTTTTTCCTTGTTGACTACAGGAGAGAGTCAAAAGTATTTTATCCTGGTGTTGCATATAAATATCTATAAGTATAAAGTAGGGGCTGAACAAAATAAAACAGTGGGTTTCAGAAACAAAGAGTAGATTTGATAGAGTTTTCACCACAAAAGCAAATTCTTTAAATCAAGTGTACATTTACATCCCTGCAAACATAAACGCTTTGATATGGAGTTGATATGGAGTTAGTCCATGAATGCAGTCAGCATTTTTGCTGATACACATCTCTTTCGGTGCTGCAATTTCAGAGTTGTGCAAAAGCTACAGGATGAAGTATGGTCATTGACCACCCTTCAGTTTGAAAACACAGATCAGTAGCTCAGTGTCACCTTGAAATAATACAGGACTATGTGGGATAATGGATGTGTGTATTTGCCGTTTAGAGTTCATGTAAGTGTGAAACTAATGGCATTAGCGAAAGCCAGGCAAAGCATCAGCAAGCAAGTTGTAAGCTTTCCTCGCCTCAGTCGGGGTCTATTTCACTCCTACTACTGCAGGCCAGGGCAGAGACTGCCAGATGTGTCACTGCTGTGGCAAGAATTTCTGATGCTCAGCAAAAGGCCAAAGACAAGACTGAAGACATTGGCTCTTGTTGTCTCAACTAGGATTTAGGTAGAGGTATCTAGAGAAGAAACCTAAATGAGTAATGGTAAAGAATTTCTCGGCTATAGGAAGTAAAAGGATTGATCCAGAGCTCAGAAAATACAAACCACTGCACCTTTGTATCGCACCGCTGTGACATGATTAAACAAGTATAATAGTATTTTTAAAATGTTAGTCTCCTAACTCTGAAACACAACATTACAAATGAAAGAAAAATACAAATAGCAGTTCAAAAATGCAGAGTAAGATGGGTTCAATACCAGATCAGATGGCACGCTGACATAAAGAGATATTAGCAGAGCTAAACACATTTACCCCACATGAATACTAAGTAAGCCACAGCTCAAAACTGATGGCTGTAAAAGCCAAGGAGCCCCTGTGCCAGCCTCACCTGTGAAAGCCATTGCAACAACCAATAAAGAACCACCAACAACCACCACCACCATTATGAAGAATGAAAGTACGTGCTCAGCAGCTCACAGCAGCTCCCCTGGGCCAGTGTACACTTCTGCCAGCGGATTGCTCTGAGCTGCAGAAGAGCAGAGGTCTTTATATTCTGTACAGGCGCCCATCATCCTGACTAAACAGTATGGCCCTAAAGATGTATTTTGAAAGGTGCCTCAGTGACTTTGCCACCTGTTTCTGAATTTTAGAGCACCTAACTCCTATTAAGCTCCTACTCTAGCCTACAATTAATAAGAAAAAAAGAAAGGCCTATTGCAATGTTTGACGTTATTATTAAGAAGAGCTGTCTGTCTTTCTAACGCTGAACTAAACCACTTTTTCAAAAATTCAAGTTCTTCAATATGTCACCCAAAATCCATCTACAGCTACAAATAATTTCTGCTTATTTGGGTAATTACTGTTTTGAATATGCAAAGTTATAAAATTCTTCCACATCTACCTAGGGAGACAATTAAAAGAAAGCCTACTTGTTTTTTTTGTTTTCTGTTGTCACCTGTTAACAAGCCTTGAACCAATTCATATCACATACAGAATAGTCCTGTAGCTGCATCGATGGTACCTTGAAAATTAATGCAGTCTTGGTTACGTTTGCTGTGTACTTGTTTGTATTACAATATTTATCACAAGAATAGGATTTTAATGTCAACTCAGACCTGCTTAATCTATGCCTAGCTTATCCATGTGTCTGGCTAGCTGAGAGACTTAAGCAGTAACTAATCTAAATAACATATGTAGCACTGATTCGCTCATCTAATTTTATGTTAATTCAAGTGAAAAATGACCTTAGCAACTGTGTCAGATGAAGCAGGTCTGATTAGTATTCTGTGAAAACTAGAAATAAACTATCTTAACTTAAACACTGTTCTAATTAATTGGTTCTTCTTATTGTTTTATACCTACAGATTCCATCCAGGGTAGAAGAAAAGGAGCATATGGACAATCAAAGTACAGAAAGCTGAAAAGGCCTGATTTTATATACATATATATTTATATATATAATCTCCTACTGGGAGATAGATGCAAAAAGCACAAATTAAATTATGTAAGTGATATAACTCTGCAACTTCATAATTTGCTTATTATAATGCAGAAGGTTTTGCTGAACCTTTAAAAAATGAAACCCCGAGGTGATCCTAGAAGTGTATTGAGCAAGGAAATGCTCTTGATCAGAGGAATGGCACACACTGAGACCGTTTCCTGCTGTAGCATGTGCTGCTAAGCACTAATCTATTCCCATGGAGATGAAAACTGAGGATGAAGGGCAAAGCCAATCCTGCCTAGATTTTGACCTATGGCTCTAGGGGGATTAGTAATTTTAAACAGGAAAAGCACCCAAACAATACTACTATTCAGTATCTCTTTTTCTGTGTTTATGTGTAAACCCTTTATTTCCCCCCTCAATAAAATGCTTATTCACCACTTTACTCTTGAAATTTTCCCTCTTTCCCCACTCCTATTCTTTGTATATACTTCAGTTTCCTGGTCCACAGTCTCATCCAGCCTTGGTATAAATCAGGTTTCTGAGGGCAATATGTCTGGTCTCCATGGGGGAACATTCTTGTCTTTCAAAATTCAAAGAGCATCTTGCTCTGTAAGGGAAGTATTTGGAGTATGCAATTAAAATTATATTTAATCTGTTTATACTCACATCATGAGGCAGTTAACTGTCTCAGTTATCCCTACTACTCAGTTTTCTTATACCTACCTTAGACTACATCAAACCTATTGTTTAAGACCAAGGTGGGAACAGAGAGGAGTACTCAAGTGTTTGTTGCATCTTTCAGGTTATATAGGTCTAGATGCGATTTTTGTGAGCATGGAGAGGTACGTCCTCTTTAACACTTTACATACAGTCCTCTCCCTCCCTGCCCAGTCTTTCTTGAGAGAAAAATTACTCCAGCAGCTGAGCTAATAAGGCAGTCGACCTACTCACATTTGATATGATGAACCTCAGTTTACCTAGATGCAGAAACATATGCTGGAGTGCGAGTCTTAAGTACTGCCCAAAACCCACCACTGCCAAGGTCCGTTATCAGCAGAGGCAGAACCAGCCGAGCTCTTCCCCTACTTATTCTGGCTTGTTACGAAGTCTGGAGATATGGGCCAGCTGGACATACTGGTGCCCTGTAAAATGTCATACAGGGCAGATACTCCAGTTGGGGCTTGCTGGGATCTGCGCCCAAACCGCAGCAGCATTATTCAACATTCTGAAGGTTAATGGAGATGTTTTGGGTAGCTTGTAGCTACTTGGTGGAAAGTGCCCCAGTCATGACACAGTACAACCCTACCTCCATGAGAACCTCAGTTGCTCACAGTCCTACCCCCTAAATTTCTTCTAGTCTGCCAAAGGTGCAAGCTGCTGCTAAGGACCAGGGCAGAGAATAAATGCAAAGCTGTTCCAGTTAAAGCCACAACAGATTAGGGTGAGCTATGGAAGACTGTTTTCTAATGGAAATCCTTCATATTTTTAACCCTCCATTCTTGCAAATGCCTTCTTCATTTTGCCTTAAGCTTTCTGGAAAAAATAGGATCAGATCTGTGAAATTCAGACAGATTTTGTTGGTTAGCTGGAAGTGAAGGATGAGCCAAAATCAGGCATGAAATTGAAAACTGTTCTCTTGGTGATAAGAAAATAAGCTGTCAGAGGCCTTGGACGGAATACATGACCTAGCAGCCTTTCCACCTCTAATTTCATTGATTCAAGGGGTTATTAGCAATTTGCTTAATTATGCATAATTTTTCTGCTTTTTTCTAGTCCTTGCTTTGTCCCCATCAAGTTCTTGCAGATCAATTTCATCTTTCCTTAGTTTATTGCTAGATTTTATTATAAGAGATTAAAGAGATAATTAACTTCATTGCATGTCTGTAGAGCACCAGCCTCCGAATTTGCCTTCAATCCACATTAAACTAACTGCAATTTTTTTTCTGATATCTCCAACTTCAACAATTATTTCATTCAACAACATAGTGTTTGAAAGACATATTAATATAAGCAACATTATTGGCAAATGCAGAGGATGAGTGAACTGATCCTGATGGATTTTTCTGACCTGGGTAGCTCAAAAGGATTTGACAGGTGTACAGCTCATAGATGTCCTTTTTACAGTCACCGACCAGGGAAAACAAGGGTTGCACAACCATGGCAATTAAGACCTCTTTGAGGCTAAAATTTGTCTTGGACTAGGGATTTTTGAAAAATATAAATTTAGGAATAAATCTGAGATTATGGCTTACACATAGGATGTAAACGATTCACCATGCATGTTAAAATGTGGTCAGCGTTTGGATTTGCATGATCTGCAAGGCCAGGCCATTCCATAGCGAGCCCTTCTTTCTCCACCTCCTTCTCCTCCCAAACAAATAACTCTTTATGTTTGGGATTTGTAATCTCCCCAGCTATCACAGAAATTTGTTCTTTTATGTAGCTGAGACTTGATCCATTAATTGTTTTGTAATGTAGGACAAGAGCTGTAAACTGGCATCAACAGCTAACCTGAGTAGCTGGAAGACTTCTCTAAAGACCTGTAATGTTCACACTGGGCCAAGCCTTCACTGGCCTGTAATGTTCACACTGGGTCAGCCTTCTGCCTAACGCTTTTCACTCAGCTTTGGTGATTCTTTTGGGAAGGGTTATATTCATGAATGGATACAATGATGCCTTAAATGGATGTTTCCTAGATTTCTGTTCACTCTTACCTCACTATTTAGAAAACATCATCAGCTGTTCATCCCAATTTCATCAGCAGATAAACACAACTCCCTCATCTTTCCAAGACTTTGTCACATGTTAAAAAATAAATATAGACTTTCAATGGGGAGGCTGAGATGATACCCAACCAACTTTGTATTTCAATTCATTGTCCAGCATCACTTCAGTTTTGCCAGCTATTTTTCTTCCAAAACCTGCATAATCATGTTCGTCCTGCCATTTTTCTGACATGAAGACATTGGTTTTAGCAAAACGTCTTCCCTATTCTCTTGGCAGCTAAGCCTATAGCATGCCATCATTTCCTCCACTCCTGGATCCCAAACAAAGACTGTATTTTTCTTATGACTTCTTCATTTATCCTATGACATCCTCATACCCTATGACCTCCTCATTTTTATCTGAACTTTTGCTTGATATTTTGAGCAATATTATTAAAATATTAGACACCACAATGAAGGGTGTGACTTTGCTTGTCATGGTATTGCTCCCCCATGAATACTGCTACTGCACCCGAAGTTACAAAGAATTACTTGTCCTTGGGCCACCTTAAGATACAAGGTTAGTAAGAAAATAGGTGACATGAAATTAGATACAAAGATTTGAAAGTGTTTCTAGGTAAATATTTTGCTTTTAAAGTGTGCCAGATCTCATCAGCTGTCAGGAATTTCAACATATTTTTTTAAGGAATAATCTCCTAGTCCCTTTAGCTCTTCACAGACCATCTGACAGTAAAACTTGACACTGTACCGTTCCACCAATACATTAGGTTTAGTTTTCAGGAGCAAAGCATAAGTCTTCCCAGAAAAATCTACATTTTGAAAGTCTATTTGCAGAGTGGCATCACCCTGTAGGGTAGATGTGAAAAGGAGAAAGATTTTGCTGAATGAAGATTCCCCTCCCTCCTCTTTTTGCAGGTGTAAGGCCTGTGGGGTAGAGAACACATTAAGGACCTTGAACTGCAGAAATGTCTGCCTGTGCTGAGGAATAAAAGTCCTAAACATTTCAAGACTGGGATCTCAGAAGACGACCTTTGGGGGAATCCCTTATTAACTTAGTATGTCAGTATTTTCCACTTGATCTGCAGTTATTTGTACTTTTTTTTTTTCCCTTTCTCTTTTCCTTTCCCTTTCCCTTGCTTTATTTTGAAGAGAAATATAGCTGATAACAAGGAGAATGGATGCTGGTATTATAATAAAGATAAAACTAGAAATGCTGCAAGAATAGCAGTTATAGCAAAGGTTTTTTAATGTAATTGCCATGCTATAATTGCCTGTTCACCTTTTTTTTTTTAACCTGGTCTTAAAAAGTACTAAAAAATTCCATCCATTCCATCATAAAGCAGAAATTGGACATGAGAAAATAAATGAAAATGAAAAAGTATCTTACCACTCTTGAGTTAACCTCTCATAGAAATAAATAGGTGTATTCTCAGCTTCAACAAAGAGGAAGATAATGGGCAAGAGAAAACCATTTTTTTTCATTGTGCTTCTTGGCATCAAAGCCTAAATTTCTTGTCAAAGAAAAATAAAGATAGAGACTACCTAAGGAGAAAAATGGCAATATCCCAGCATACTCAATATGCTTCTAAAATAAGATCCTTCCTACGAGCCACTCTGCACTGGCACATCACTTCACTCACAAATAGCCTGGGAGACATCAATCATACAAAAGTCTAACATGGGGGAGGTAAAGTGTATGGATTGGCTTGTCCTGGCCCACTGAATCCCAGATAAGCTAAATCCATGGGAAAAGATAATTTTTTCTACTTTTCAGAGAAAAAACCACACCACATAACATTATTATCACTAGCCTACTTTATAAGACATCCCTGAAATCCATGATTTCTTACATTCAGTTGTTTATTTGGACCTGAGCCACATCTGTTTTCTGTATTTAAACCTTTTTGTGGTTGTTTGCTTCTGAATCAAACACATTCATTGACATGGTTGATCAACTCCAGTTTCAAGTGGTAATGTCTTTCTGAAAGTGTCAGCTGTGGAGTCATAGACATAGTGTTAGGGCTCAGTTTAACACTGCTCACCTCAGTAACTATCAAAGTCAAAACCCATGTTTTAGTCCGATCTCAATCATTTACCCATTGAATGGCCTTGGCAAAATATTATCTCCTTTTCTTATGGTGTCCATCCTTGAAGGAAATAATAAACAGCCAAACTTAAAAGTAAACAGCTCAGTTCTATAAAACAAGAAAAAATAAATATTAAATGCTACCATGCTCTGGTGAGGTGTTGCTAAGCCTCCTTCTCAATCTGTTCTGACACACACTAAACAACACTTATGTTCGCTATCTACCACCTACTTGCCTGGTAATATTGCATCTTTATTACCATTTACAACTGCAACCTGTAGAAATGTTACTGAGAACAAACCTAATCGCTCGTCACTAGTAACAGGAAAAGGCAGTTTGATTTTCAAGGTTTTATTTATGCTATTTGGGGATTTACTGATACTTAAATGCATATATGCATTTAAGCTTAGCACTCCAATTCCTACACACAAACAACTGCGCAGTGGAAGAGGGAAGCTAGGACACTGCATCAGCTTGTTTGCTAAGAAGCAAAACTTTCCAGGGACTTCAACTGGGAAAAGAACTATAAATGGCAGCAATGAGAGACAGACAGAGCAATAGCTCCCTGCTTCCCTCATTTCAGCGCTGGAGTAGCTGAGATTGAACTGCCCTTGGAGAAATCTGCATGAGCATGTGCTGTAAGACTAAGATTATCAGGAGAAAACCAGAAACTGAATGCACTCAGCACTAAAAGAAATTCAGAGACCACTTGTGAAATGGCTACTTCAGAGTGGCACGTGCAGTGCTCTGCTGAATTTAATGGAGCCACCATACAAAAAGGCATGTTGGGAAATCTGCCAAGTGAGGCTTGAAGAAGACTAAACTATTATTATGAAAGAAACTAAGAAAAGGGCTACCAGAAAGGGATTCAAATTTTACTTATAGTTAGTTTACAGCTCGTATGTTGCAAATAGATATTGCAAATTATCCTTCATAGGGAATAATCAAAGTCAGTAGGATTTTTTCTCAGCTTTTCAGACCAAAGGTTTCATATATTAGGAATGCATAATGTCAGATAATTCAGCACGTTTATTTCTTTCATCAGCTGTTTTTATCTTGATGCTCTATTCCTCAGGCACATGTATCCTAATGTGGGCTTTTCCTGCAAGGATGTATCACACATGAACTGGACAAACGTGTTACAGAAGAAACAATTATCCACAAAGGAATGGGAGCACCAAGAGAAGGAAACCGCTCAAAATTTATCAGTCTCTTCCCATGAACATATGAAAGCATAATTTAAACAGGTGATGAGCCAGAATTTAGATGGGTAAAAAAAGCATATACGGAGCCTCATGGATAATGGATATTAGAGAAACATAGATGTTTACGGCAAGATACATGCTTAAGAGTGTTTCTGAATCAAAGAGGTGCCTGGGAGTGGGCTCAAGAGTAAGTGAAATTACTCTGACTTTTCTAAACCAGGGAAAAAACAAGATTAGGCAACTGCCAAACCTGGACTGTATTAGAAGCAAGGCTACTTACATCTGATTACTAAACACTTCAGAGTTCACTGCAGGAGCATTTGTCTACCTTTGGCTGAAGTCTATTGTCCTTCATTAATTGTTTTGTATTTATTTTTGGATTTGATTGCAGAAATTTCTAATTTCCTGTAATTTGGGAAAAAGCACATCTTGCAAAGGATCATAAGCTTGATGAGAAGGACAGGATGCATTATTTATTTGCCTTTTTCCTCCCTGTCATTGTGATCTCAGGTCACGTACATAATGATCTGAGAAGACAATTCGTAGGCTTCCCTGTATCCAAGCCTTCCAACTATTGGGCAGTTGGCCAGACTCTCTCCCAACAGCCAGGGTAACTGCCATCAGTTTTACATCCAGATTATCTCACAAATACCTCTCTACTTTTTCCACAATATTCTCCATGTTTTCATAACCTTCCTCCTGTTTCATTAGCAATTTCATACCTCCTGACCTGCCTTCCTCGTCAGTTCAGCCAAGATGCTGCCTTGACCTTGCTTGGCTTCTTTTTCCAGTCTACCCAGGTGGCTCACATAAATTCACAATCTTTTCCTTGGAAATCAGCACAATGGCTTCACTCCTGTTGCATCACACACAAATCGCTCAATTTTAAATCTCCACAGAGTTTATGTTATTGTTATTATGTTACAGTCTCCTGCCATTTCTATGTTGAGACCCTTAACTTGCTCATTCCTTTGATATGCCCTTCAGACCTTTCTCCCACAAATCCCGGTGTGACCATGGTGTGCTTCAAATGAGACACCAGTCTGCCAGATCAAGGCAGCTTCCCCTCTCCATGCCTCACCAAGGAACTCACTCCTTTCAACTCTCTCTTTATTCCTTCACCTCCATTCCTGTGCTATTTCATGTTCATTTCATGAGATATTTAATAGATAAATTTATTAAAGAAAAGAAAGCATGCAAAATAAAAATTAGATCACTTTGTGGAAAAATCAGACTGATACTTCTGTAAAAGTTCTCCAAAAATCCTGTAGAAATTCCACCAGGTATTGTTCCACATATGTGCTAATCTCTTCAGCACAAGAGTTAGTTCTTCGAGATGATTATTATATACCACAAAATCCTCAGCCTCTGTATAGATGTAAATGAACAGCATTACAAAATATAAATTATAGGTATTAGAGCAAGGAAAAGATGTAGCCTAAGTAGTGGTCTGAGATTCAGAGGTTTTCAAATCAATTCAGGTTTTACCTATAGGTAAAACCCTGTGTGCCTGGATAAGTTATTTCATGTTTCCATGGCTTTCTATAGAACAACACTGAGTTTCGCTGGGATCACTGTTCTGCCCTCTCTACCATTAGCACTGTAAACTCCTCAGGGCAGAGTCCCCTTCCTTCACCTATAAGTGAGGCCTGCAGCAAAGAAACCCCAAACTCATGTGTGTTCCTAGGTTTTCACATATTATAAATACTTCATTAAGAGTTTATTATTAATACAGCGGTTACTGCTAATGCTGAAAAATGCTTTTCTTTCTTTTTTTTTTTCTCTCTCTCACAAAGACACGGGCACACACCCCCTGTTCACACAGGCTTTCTTTGGCTGCCATCGCCACCACACACTGACCTTTGAAATATGGAAATAAAAGTGCTCAGAAATAAAGCTGGCAGCAACAGCAGCCTGACTGTCGTCATTTAGAATCTGAAACAAGTGGGGCCATAGTTTGCAAGCTGTCTTCATAATTACTTGAAGCAGTTGTCACTGTGGCTCTAGTTTGTTCATTACACCCCAAACAAACAGCTGATATTTGTTAAAGCACATAAGCCACTTTGTTGAGGCAGGGCTCTTTGCTGTGAGGAGCTCTGCAGCTGCAAGTCACATGCAGTTCATAGTATTTCCTGATTTCCTTTGCTTTATTTGCTTCCCTGAATTCCCTTTACAGCAATGTCGTCTTAACCAGAGAGAGAGAGAGAGTTAAAAAAGAAAATACAATAAGGTAAACATTAGCTAACATGAAGCTTGATAGGCTTAAGGTTTATGACCCAAATCTGGTTCCCATTAAACAAATACTTTAGCTGTGGTAAAGAATGCTTAGCAATAAGAAAGTCATGGATGGAATTTGAGGCTGCTGCACTCCAGTGAAACGACTGCCGCTTACAGTTCAGCGCCTTCCCTCTGCGGGAGCCTGAAGGGAAAGCAAATGGATGGCATCGATCTGAGCCAAGTCAGGAGGCTTCTGGAAAAGTCCTTTCTTTACTCCCTTGCATCTTGAAAAGTGAGCCTATGGCAAGCATTCTGCAAAATTCCATGTAAGAATGGTCAACTGGCTGATGATTGTGGTCTTCTCTGAAGAGCCATTGGATGGTTGAATGGGAAAAGATCCCCTTTCAGTCTGTGGTTGCCAGGTCTCCATGACTGCTGGTGAAGATGAAAGAAGGAATGGAGAAGGTGTGCAGAAACCAGGGCTGGTTTCACCTGGACTGTACAAGGGAAAAAGAGACCAATGAGACTTTTTTCAAGCCTCTGCTGACAACATGAGTTTGAGCTCAGTAGGCCAGAGAGTTGACATAATATTATACAAGACTTAAACTATTAAATAAGCTCTAGATATGTGAATAGAGATCTCAGCCTGATCACTTTCACAGCAACAATCCCTGAAAGAAATACTCTAATTTCTTTTAAAGTAAAGATGCAGAAGAAAAAATACAATGGAAGCATTTTAAATGTAGTGCATTTCATTTTGATACCATCCCTTATTCCCTTTCCCGCTACTTGCAGGGAATTTTTATATGTGAAAAACCCTGTTTGGCAATCTTTCAGATGATATGAAAGATGTTATTAGTTGTCCTCGTTGGAGGGGAAGAATCAACTGAGTTGTTGTTACTGCAACTCTTCAAAATGTGCATAAGGCAAAGAGTCAAGGTGAGAAA
This sequence comes from Tauraco erythrolophus, assembly GCF_009769465.1. Classification (NCBI taxonomy): domain Eukaryota; kingdom Metazoa; phylum Chordata; class Aves; order Musophagiformes; family Musophagidae; genus Tauraco; species Tauraco erythrolophus. The sequence goes on from NC_141468.1 coordinate 52,480,846, forward strand.
TGACCAGTAAAGGGAAAAAACATGATTTATTTCTATCCTGTTGAGTTGTTACTCCAAGCTCATTGCTGTGGAAACATGAACCCAGTACATTGTCTTGTCTGACATCTGCACATCCAGCAACCTTGTACCATTGCTGAACTATTTGAGATAATGCTTTTATCTACACAGCAACTGACAAAAGATACACTCCTCGACTGTTAATCAGTCTTCCCATTAAACATGAGATAATGAGAAAGAAAGAAGGAAAGTGAGATGCAGTACAGGGAGATACTAGGCGGTCTAATAGGTGGGAATGGTAAAGCCATGTACCATTTAAGAACGTCAGCAAAACCAGGGAAGGACGCGACGATTCATGGGTTCTCTCAGGAAATAGGTCAAAAAAAGGAAAACTCAATGAAGTGAAAGTGAGTAGAGGGTGAAACCCATTGCATTAAGTTCATTCTTTTCCATTCAGTCACTTCCAGCCTTCTGCTGAAAATCTACAGAAATGCAGTATGTAGAACACTATTCATAGTTTAGGCCTTTAATTTCTCATTCTCTTTCCTTCACAGTGGCTTCTATAGCTTGCTCTTGATAGGGCTAACTTTGTCTTTCTGCTCTTGTCTGTGTCTGACTTTATACGTCGCATGTAAGAGGCCAAGTTAGACCTCTGCTATTTTGCCAGGCACAAGAGAAACCAAGGGTCCAGAGAAAAAGGGAACATAGAATCCATAATCTCAGCACAGAGTATTTGCCACATCAATCTCAGTTGAAGTATGTCTATAAGACCTGCTTACCGGAAGAGCTAGGAGAACTTCCCAGGTCACAGCTCTTGGCTCTGACACGTATTCTGCCCACTTCCTTACTCCATTCTGAGATGAGTGCCAACATGTGAAATCCCATCCTTCCACACCTGCGCTTTCAGGGGAAGGAAAGGGAAGTGTGAGGTAAGAAGGGAAGCTGATACAACTGATTCCCAGTCTAAACCATCAGGGATGGGGCTGCAGGGAGTGTCCTCATATGTTCCTGTTCTGCAGGCTGGACATAGTCACTGTGACCTTGTCTCTCTCTTACAGCACCAGACGAATGCCACCATGGGTTATCTGCCAGTACAGTCAGGGACAAATTGCTTTTGGTGGCAGGTTGCTGTGATTCTGCCTCAGATGAAAGAGTTTTTTCCATTTTTTACGAGTTAAACCATGCTTAACACTAACCACACCGCAAAGATGCAGAACTAGCAATAATAACATGGGACAAACTTGTAAAATTATTTATTTATTTAAAAATGTATTTGTTTGCTGATTCGCTCTCAAATAGAAGTGAATTGTTTGCATGAAGGATGAGGTAGAAACATGATGCTTCGGCATATAACCCAAGTTGGGTCATTTACAGAGGGCACGTGCCTCTACCTGCATTCACTCCATGCTTTCTGGTTTACCTATGTGCATAAATAGAGGAAGTTACATTAGAGTTTTGGCAAGCCTGGCTTTCCCAGCGGAAGCTTTTCATATTATTTTCCCTAGCATCCCTGCCAGTAAGTGCATTCATTGAAAAAATAACAGAATGTTTATAAGGAAAGGGTGACAGCAGAGTAGAAGTCTCATAACATGCTTCTCCAAACATGCCCTTCAATGACCAGAAAATTTTTTACGCTAGCAAATTTGAAGAGAAGAGGATGCAACTGACAATGATCAGTGGGGACATGCCAGTGTAAAGGACTGCCAGACCAGAGAGGTACTGGCTGTCAAATTGATGACCAAGCTGAATCTTCTATAGAAAGTTTAAGATTTATTGATTAAAAGCTCTGAGACAGTACTATGATGATGTAGAAAGACACGTTAAAAGGCAATGCTGAGCATTGTAAAAGGCTACATATCTCAACTGGGAAGTAATCTTTCTAGTAAAGGCAGTCAAATTTCTTTCCTTTCAGTTGATGTTTCCTTTGTCTCACTTACTAAACAGAAATGTCTGCCCATACTGAGACAAGCACCATCAAGCAGATTCTCCTGGGAACCATGCTAAGGCACATGGAGAGCAAGGAGGTGGTGGGTGACAGCCAACATGGCTTCACCAAAGGCAGATCGTGCCTGACCAACTTGGTGGCCTTTTACGATGGGGTGACAGCATCGGTGGACAAGGGTCGACCAATGGATGTCATCTACCTGGACTTGTGCAAAGCTTTTGACACTGTCCCGCACGACATTCTTCTCTCTAAATTAGAGAGTCATGGGTTTGATGGATGGACCACTCGGTGGATAAGGAATTGGCTCAATGGCCGCACTCAGAGAGTAGTGGTCAACGGCTCAATGTCCAAGTGGAGACCGGTCACGAGTGGCGTCCCTCAGGGGTCCGTGTTGGGCCCGGCCCTCTTCAACATCTTTGTCGGTGACGTGGACAGTGGCATGGAGTGCACCCTCAGCAAGTTTGCCGATGACACCAAGCTGTGTGGTGCCGTTGACACGCTGGAAGGGAGGGATGCCATCCAGAGGGACCTTGACAGGCTGGAGAGGTGGGCCCGTACCAACCTCATGAAGTTTAACCAGGCCAAATGCAAGGTCCTACATCTGGGTCGTGGCAATCCCAGGCATAAATACAGACTGGGTGGTGATTGGATCGAGAGCAGCCCTGAGGAGAAGGACTTGGGAGTACTGGTGGACGAGAAGCTCAATATGAGCCGGCAATGTGCTCTTGCGGCCCAGAAGGCCAACCGCATCCTGGGCTGCATCAAGAGGAGTGTGGCCAGCAGGTCGAGGGAGGTGATTCTCCCCCTCTACTCTGCCCTTGTGAGACCTCACTTGGAGTACTGCGTCCAGTTCTGGAGCCCCCAACATAAGAAGGACATGGACCAGTTGGAGAGGGTCCAGAGGAGGGCCACGAAGATGATAAGAGGGCTGGAGCACCTTTCCTATGAGGACAGGCTGATAGAGTTGGGGCTGTTCAGCCTGGAGAAGAGGAGGCTCCGGGGTGACCTTATAGCGGTCTTCCAGTACCTCAAGGGGGCCTACAGGAAAGATGGGGAGAGGCTGTTCAGGAGGGCCAGTTATGATAGGACAAGGGGTAATGGTTTTAAAATAGAGGGAGGTAGGTTCAGGTTGGATATTAGGAAAAAATTTTTTACTATGAGAGTGGTAGAACACTGGAACAGGTTGCCCAGAGAGGTGGTGGATGCTCCATCCCTGGAGACGTTCAAGGCCAGGTTGGACAAGGCCCTGAGCAACCTGATCTAGTTGGAGATATCCCTGTTCCTTGCAGGGGGGTTGGACTAGATGACCTTCGAAGGTCCCTTCCAGCCCTAACCATTCTATGATTCTATGATTCTAAGCCTCTTGCTGCTGCTAGGTGGACTGGTGTTAGTCAAAACCCAAAGTGGAAAGCGTCTTAATAAAACAATAATGCAACCAGTATGCATTGAACTCTTAGTATCTCATTTGTCAGACCATAAAATACATTTTAGGAGGCCAAGTTTGAAAAGCAAGTATCTAACAAGAGAGTTTTTGCCTCCCCTACCGACCCCCTTTCCTTCTGTTCTCTGGGTATATTCTATTATTTAAATATTTTACAAGATAGGCAGCTTTCTCCTTCAATTTAAACCCTGGTGAAAGAGCATTAGGAAAAAATGACAAGACTATCATTCAAAGGAGAGGGTCACACTAGTGGCTTGTTACTTCATTTTCATGACAAAGATTGCATCTGACATTTAATACCCAACATCTTTCAAGTAATATAGTGAGGTGCTCCTCCATTTTGACCTTTTCTTGGGTCTTTATTTCTGATTGGCCCATCCATTCCACTCTTTCTTAGGCATTATGGCCCTATCAATCAAGGAAATAGAGATTACAGTCTACTGTGAAACAATACACATTTAAAGGAGGCACCATTAAGATTTTTAGGCACCACATCTTCTGCAGCTTAGAATTGTTAACAAACAGATCACTAGAAATTATTCCCATTTTTTTTTTCTTCCCCAGACTCTTGCAACAAATTAAGAAAATAATAGTCTTCAGAATTGGCAAAGAAACTGTGGCGACGGCACCTAACAACATCCCTAGGCAACGGGTTTGTGTGAGGAACAGATTTGGCATGACGAACCAAGGATGCTCATTGAGAGGCTGAGATTTTTGCTCATTTCCAGATCAACCTTTGTGCTACAGCAGCTTTTTTTCTCTCTCTCTTGTTCTCATTCTCTTTCTGCCCCCTCTGTGTATTTTGGGGGGAGGGCAGGTGAAGTTTAAGTAACACTTTAAAAAGGTCTACCCGTAAAAAACTTTAATCAGTAACATGTAGATATTCAGTGGCACTTTTTAATTGCAGATCTCAAAGCACCTCCCAGAAGTGGGAAGGGGTATTTTTAGGAATGCCTTGCGTGTGATCCAGAGGCCACTGCAGAGCCAGAAGTGGAATCCAGTGTTCCACATTCCCCATGCTGAGTGCTCCTCCCTAGAAACAACAATCCTACTGAAAATACACGGGTAAAGACACACTTTTGGGCTTGCAGAAAGGTAACAGAAAAAAAAAGGGAACACTATAGAGCACCATCTGCATCTCCTTTATTCACTGTCGCTGTACTTTCTCACAAAAGAGACAGTGATTTGTATCTGCAATTCACAGCAATGACAAATAGATGAAGGATTTTATGGCCACCAGTGACTGACATCAGCTCTGAATTATGTCCTGCAGTGACCAAACTCTTAGTCACATTACTGAAGATATAGTGAAGTATCATTGAAGCTGCCATATAGTTAATGCAACAGCAGACAGGGCACTGTTCAAGCAGCTCAGCAAACAAAATGGATCAAATTCATACAAAGGAAGAAAGTAAAGTAAAGGAGATATGAAAGGGTTATTTGTCCAGGGGATTTCAGGGAAAGCACTTTCAAAAATGCACAGACAGGTATAGAGAAAGCCCGACTGAAAGGAACTTGCAATCTCAAAGGCAAGCCTGTCTCTGTGGCACTGACACAATTATTTGAGTGGCCTCAGACCATTGCTTTCTAAAGAGCCAAGCCAGCATCACATGCCTTAATAAAAATTCTCACCAAAATAGGCACATGATTAATCTGCCACATCTCTGTCATATAAAGCATGAAAAGATTAAACTGAAAATCTTCAATCTGAAATGGAAAAAAAAAAAAACCAACACTGTGCTTTTCATCACTGCTGATGCAGAAACAGTAGCATGAACATGCCATGGATATAGTTTTGCAGTCAGGGCTTTATTTGCTCTGAAGTGTAATCATCTATTACACATTGGACTCAAACATCTTGTGAGGTTTAAGGAAGCAGAGTAAATCGTATGAGCAGACTGCAACATGCAGTTATGGTGAGAGGAGGACAGAGTGAGTGAAGGGGGAGTTATTTCTCCTCAGCACTCCCCATGTCAGTAACTCTTTGCTAGTCTGGTAACACAATAGTCATAAGCTCTTCCGGAAAATGCCAATACCACTTATTGTATCTGTTTTCTTTTTTAGCTAGGGTGAAGGTTCATTAAGAATTATTTTTGAAACTTGAATTTTATTGGAAATCTATTTCGTCAAATCTGATCTGTTTATGGAAACTTATTGGTTTGGATGAAATTTTCAGCAGGAAAAAACCTGTCGAGTTCAAGTTTTTGAGATTTCAAGAATGTCAAGAGTTCAACAGCCACAATATTCTGCATAGGGCACTCAGCTGAGATCTTGGAGATGTTGGCTCAAGGGTGTTAGCCCTGCTTCAAAAATAACCTTTAACTTCAATTATGGAGTACAGACTAATCCTTGGTGATGTGTTCTCCTTCTATTATCCTTCTCCATACACACATACACACACAAAAAAACAACCAAAAGCAAAATCAATCACAAAACCCAACCCAAAAGTTATTGTACAAAAATTTTGATTTCATCCCTGTGAGGAGTGGAAGGAAAAAACAAATGTGCAAAAAATGTTATGGGATGAGAATTCCCAGCCCCATTTTATGAAGGAGGAAATCGAAGCAGGTGAGAAAAGCAGCTTTCCCAGAGCTGCAGTGAAACTCCTGACAGATGCGGAATTAGAAAACTAGGAGCTTTTACTAGTACTCCCAGCACAGGACTCATTTTTCTGGGGAATGTATTTACTATGAGTCAGCCCAGTGTTTGCACCAGAGCTTCCCTGACAGAAAATTTATACAGACAAACCTCCCGTTTCACCCAGAGCCCCCTCTGACCCCTGTAACCGTGGTGGGAGTCCCTCTGGGACCAGGATGTCAGAGGGACACTGGACCCTGAGCCGCATGTGAACAGAGATCAGATACATTACTGGTGTAGCCTCTTCAAATCGTGCACATTGGCAGGAACAAATGGTGGCACTCTGACTGGGTCAGGACTGAACCTCAACGTATGCTCTGGCCAAGCCCCACTGATGAGGGTTGTGTAGGCTGTTGAAGTCCCTTACGCTCCCTTCCACAGTGCTTTCTGCTGCTGTTATCACTATTCTCTCTCCTGACATTCCACAGAACTTTTTATTTCTTTTAATTAATTGCTTCACATTTCATTATTTCAGAAAATACTGATTCCTGGAAATCTGTCTTGCCATCAGCTAATTGAACAACTGCTCATGAGCTAGTACTGGCTCCTGCTCATGTCCCCAGTCTGTAATTACAGCTAACAGTCTCCAATGTTAATGTTAAATATATGTTGATTCTGCCTGTTTCTCTGACTTCCAGCTTCTTTCTACTTCTTTGGCATCTATGGTCTTCCTTCTCTTGCAAGCTTGGACTTGTACTGGTGGCTTAAACCTGAAGGGATCTTGTCCTGACTGAAAGGCACCCCTTTGAAATTCATATGACCCTGGAAGAACTGAGACATTTGGAAAAGTGTAATTCATTTAACAATGCTTTTACTCTGATCTGGAGTGAATTTTGAAGCTTTAAAAGTTATTGGTAATTAGATGGAAAAATGTGCTTCAAAGGGTCATCTTATGGGCTAGATTCAGTTTAAGTTGGTGGTGTCAGGAAAACCTCTGTAGGTTCTAGGCTTTGTTAAAAGCTATAGGTCATTCATGTTAACTTTGTATTAGCTAAATATACTGGCAAATACAGGCAGTTTGGGAGTGTTTGCTTTGTTTCTGGGTTCCTTTGCTTCAGCATTAGAAAGAAAAAGATAACAGCGAGTGGCTGCGTGGTGATTAGTTGCCTACTGGGGTTAAACCACAACACCTGTATTTCATGTGAATGAAACTATTTGGTTAAGATGAAATTCCGATACATTTGGAGCTGCTGAATGGCACCTTATTCTCCATTCGTTTCAGTGCTACCATGTGGCTGTTGCTAATATCTGATTTTCAAGGCCACCAAGGGAACCTTTTTGTGCATATTCTGTGCACAGAACAAATGTTCTAAGTGTTTTCTCACCTCAAAGTGAGGGCAAACGTCTTCTGAAGTTCCAAAAAACATCATGGCCTTCCACTCCCAACCCTTTCTTTCTTCTCTGTCCCTTGGTGCTTTACCTCCAAGGGCTATCATTTTATTACTATATTGCTTACTATTCCCTAGGGTAATAATATCTTAATCCCTTCCATGTAAAATCAGAAGAGATGATAAAATGTCTCTTGACCTTTAGAGAGGTTTTGCCTTTTTCTTTTACAACTAAAATTCTGCCCGAGCAATGCTTTAACTTTGTTTCGTGAGGAATATTTGTTTGTTCATTGTTGGTTTTAGCTTTTCTGTGTTTCTTTGTTTGGTTGAGTTGTTTGATGTAGGTGGTTTTCAGAACATTTTTTTCAGAGTGGGTAAACAAAGTGATCAATGTTGTGAGTGACACTCTTCTCATGAAAAGTTTTTTCTCAGGGCAAGGTTTATGTGGTCTTCACTAAAAAATGGGACTTAGTCTAACAGCAAGATGCGAGTCACAAACTTTAGTTAAAAATTCAAAAAATATCTATAGGAATTTATTCAGTAGCTGGGTCCCCTCTGCCAAGCATGTTTGGTACCAGCTCTCATCTCTTTCACTCTGTGCTTTTTGAACTAAAACAACAGTGAGTTCAGATATCCCAGCATGTAAGTTCAAGTCCATGATTCAGCCTCGTGCTCCCTGCATCTTGAGTACCACACCTCCTGGAGAAGTGTCCTGGGCAAGGGAAAGGCTTGGCACTGGGGGAGCAGCAGCATGCTTACTCAGCCCTGGAGCTGGGACAGTGGGAGCTTTCCCCAAAACACCAGACAGGAACAGATACTGAGCCTTCTCTTCTGCTTGCAAAAGCCACTACTGACCTAACATGTCTCATGGGAGGAGGATGCCTGAGCTTTCCAGTGGTGATCTCCGTAGAGCACAGAACCTTGTAGCCTATATAATTTTTTTTCCTTCCCCTAGTTTGGTTTTTTTTTTTTGTCTTTTTCTTTTTTTTAAAACCACAACATAATTTATGTGAAACACTCTGGGACTTGATAACACTCAGCCTTCAGGCTCATGCCTGAGAATGCACCTAAGCATAAATTATTGCACAATAATTCAAGCCCTGTCTGGTCCTATTGCTTAATAAAATTAACATTGTGATATGAACAAAAATGTCTTGAAGTGAAATTGCACTTTTTCAAGAGTTCAACTGAAAGGGAAAAAAAAGCCCAACCAAAAAACAAACAGGTTTTTATGACTGAGGCAAAATTTAACTCTCTTTCATCTCAAGACTTTCTTTTTCCTTTTTACAAGCCGACAACTTAGTTGCTTTTTGTTCTGTGGGTAATGTGAGACGCCTTTTTATACATAATCTGAGTGGTTTCATCATTCAGAAACAAAGCAAAACCAGAAAGTTGCATGTGTTTCTGGATTTTACCTTTAATGAAAAATACCTTTTCTCCATTTTTTTTGTAATGCCAGCAGTAAAAGGAATAGTACTGTGCTCTGAAGAAAATACCTAGGAGACCTAGGAACTTTGTCTCTCTCTTCTCGGAAAGTTCCCAAAATAGAAGTGATACAAGAGTTCCTTGGTGCTGTCTTGGTGACAAATCAGGTTGGGGGGGTCTCTGCTCCTCTTCCTCTAAAATGTATACAAATACACACCAGCACGTAAGGCAAACACTAAGCCTAAAATCGTAGTGACGAGGAGTGTGAGGAGCACTGAGTGAAGATTCAGAGCCGTGTAATTTCAGTTAGACTGACAGGAAGGCTTGAGAATTAAAGGAGGTAAAGCACTCGTGGCAGGCTGTTTATTTTCTCTTTTATGTCTGTAGGAATGTGGAAAAGCTTGCCTTTTACTGGATAAGTCAGCCTGTCACAGGGTCCCAGTATACAGCCTTCTGCAGCTCAAGAAATTGTGCTGGCTACACAGAGACAAGCCACAGATCAAGCAAACAATTTGTCATATGTATAACTTGTAACTGAAGTTACAGAACTTAATTTCTGTATAATTTACAGTTAGTTTTAGGTCTTTACCTATGCTATGGAAAAGATGCAATTCATTCCTACACTAAAACTTCAAATGCGTGTTTATAGTTCTGGGGGGTTTTATGTCGTGAATTGAATGATCCTCTCTCTCCCCCAGATGAGCAGTGATTACACTGCTCATACCAATTCTTGTCAAGACAGGAAGACTGTTTAAAACAGTCTGTATGATGGTTAATACACTAAGCTCATGAGCGGTGCCATGGAGATTATTTTGCCAATGCACAAAATCTCCTTACAAGAAAAAGTCTGAGTCTGAAAGATATTTATTAAGGTAGCCCCAAGGAACCACAATATGGTAACTGCTGCAAAACAGGGGAAAAAAAAAAAAAGTGGTCTAGAAATGCAACTGAATGAAAGAAAAAAAGCAAGGGTAGTCTTTTGTCAGACTTCTATATGTGCTAGAATAAAAAAAGTGAATTTGAATCAAAATCAAAGACAGAGAAAGTGCTGGGTCTGCTCTCTGCATGCCTTTGAACTGGCCTAAGCATGCCTCAGTCTAGGCTGGGAAACGTGCACGCACTAGTTTGAGGATTTCACAATTATGAAAACTAAGGAGCCTTTTGTTTGTATATTTTGTTTAGTTAAGTGTAGCACCATAGACACCTTATCAAAAAGGGTTTTGAGCAAGTTTTTACGTACTTTTAAAAGGCAAGTAAATAGACAAAGAGACACTGACTGGTTTATCTCTCCAGCCAACACACTAGGAAAGCAAACTTACTTTCTTCTAGGTACTGCTTTTTAATTGGATTCTTTCCAGTGTAAACTCTACAAGAAGATCTTCATGTGGGCTTGCAAGAACTCCCTTAAGTGGGTCCAGTAGAAGGTCTTGGTCACCATTTGTGGGAGATGCCATGCTGTGGAAGTCATCTTTTGTATGTTCTCCTTTCTGTATTATCAGTATTCACCCTCAGGCTTGGGGACAGAGGAGCAACACACAATGCAACTATCCCAGAGTGCTAATACAAAGCAGATAGAAAAGGCACAATTTCCACAATGGGGAAGAGTCTGACGTGAATAGCTTAGAAAAAATCAAAAACCTTGGACAGAATGAAGAAAAGAATTAGGTCACTGACTCTAAGCCAGGAAAAAATACACACAAGAGGAAATTAGAACAGCAGAAGTATTTCATATTATCTCATCCAAAGATTTAACGTGCATGGGCAGCAGTGTGTTCTGTCTTCTGGAAAACTATTATGGGCAGGAAAGATTGTTAGGAATTTCTATGCCATCTCCACAATGCAACCAGTCCTACCCAACAAATTACATATGTGGCAGTATACATCTGATATGAGATATCCTTTAAGCGTGAAAGCCAAATGCTGGACTCACCCTAATGAGAAACAGCACGAAGCCTGCTTGTTAACCCTTTTATTCTGTGCGTTACACACACATTGCCAGAATGTTAGCAAGGTTGCAAAGAAGCACCCAACATTGTTATTATCCTCACTGCACATGTGGATATTTAATTACATGTTAACAGTTTTTTACATTAAAATCACTGCCTCAGAGGCTGGAATGAAGCTACTGTTGTTTCCAAGGCTTCTTTTTTCACAGAAGGTGGATGCAGTATAGGGCGTGATAAGTAATAGCTTGTGGAAGTTATGAGTGTGTTCCTTGAGTCAATACTGGGGTAATATGTCTAATATCTTTATCAGTAATCTGAGTAACGTGAGGAAAGGCACCCTTGGCACCTCATGGGTGACACCAACTGAGGAAGCAGCTGACATACTGGAGGGCAGGGCTGCCATTCAAGAGATCCAAAGCCTGGAGAAATGAGCCAGGCAGAAAGTCACGAAGCTGAATAAAGGTTATTCCATCCCTGCACCTGGAATGGAATAACCTCATGCAACAACAGAGGTTGGGAACTGTCTGGTTGGATAGCAGCTCTGCAGAAGATATTCTGGAGGGTCGTAGTGGACAAGTTGAACGTGAATGGGCAGACTATTATTGCAGCAATGAAGGTTAACCATACATAGCAAGAAGATAGCCAGCAAATCAAAGGCAGTGTTTATTTCCCTTTACTTATCACTCATGAGCTCTTGTCTGGAATATTCGGTACAGTTTGGGACCCTTCCATGCAAGGCAAAATGGAGAGAGTCCTCTAGAGGGCCAGTGAGAGGATAACAGGTCTAAAGCATGGAAAAGGAGAGGCTAAAGGAACTGGATTTATTTAGCTGGAGAAAAGAGGCCTAAAAGGGACCGTCCTCCGCTGCCTAAGGGGAATCATAGAGAGTAGTTCTCAGAGGTGCACAGTAAAAGGACAAAGTGTAGTGAGTGTTCACACACTCCAGAAAGGGACATTGCAATACGGGTAGTGAAGCACTGGAAGAGGGGCCATAAGAAGTAGTGGAATCTCCTTTAGAGATCCAAAGAGCTCATCCATACAAGGCCTTAAGCAATCTGATTTAACTTAGGAAGTTGGCTTTGCCCTGAGCAGGGAGATAGAATAGGTGATTGCCTTCTGACTCAAATTTTTCTATGTTTCTATGATTCGAAATACCACACGCCTAAAGACCCTAAAGCCCATATCATACATGAATTCAGCCTCTCTGCCCTGACTGGTGTGGGACCCAGTAGATAAACTCTGCCCACAGCTGGTATCTAGTTATCATGGGAATGTCCATGCTTTTGGAAAAAGCAACATCTGTGAAGTGGTTGTAGCACTTCAAAGGCACTTTGAATTCACAATTCTTATCTTGCAAGAAATATTCTAACCCCCAAGCAACTTACTCCGATTCAAAAGCGAGTTACTCTGCAAGTCATCTTCCGAAGCCTCCATTGGAACAAGCCAATGTACAAAGAAAAAAAATAAGGATCATATGGCCAAGAGAACAAGCAAGTAGGGACTGACTTGATAGTCAATTGATCAAGGCATTGAAGCAAGTGAAAAAGAACTGGTGACAATTAGAAAAGGGGAAGATCAGAAAGTCTCTGCTTCTCAGCATATTCACGTTTTACATGTGAGAATCATCGACTAAATGATCCAGGCAGAACAGAAAAACACCTAGGTCTTCTCTTCTAGTTGAGATCATTTTTGCATCTGCTGCCCAGCAGATAGTAAGGGAAGGAAGTAATAAGGGAAAGAAGTAATAAGAGAAAGAAAGTAAAAACTTACACTGAAGAGACTGGAGAATTGAATTCTGACCCTTTTTCAGCCATAGACTGTCAATGTGATACAAGGCCAGCCCCTCAAACCAACATTTCACAGCCATAACAAGAGTCCTTTTCTTGACACCCTGAGATGTAATACAGAGGACACTGGTCCACTTCCAAGCGTAACTGGAGTCAGTGTGAGCTGGGTTGCAAGTATACAGACTACAGCTATTTAATGTTCCCAGGACCACTCACTGCTCCTAGGACCAACTGCATGGGGTACCTCTGTCCATATTGTTCAGCTCAGCTTTCAAAACAGCATGGAGTTCTCCATAGTGCCTACCGGGACTAGTTCCTGGCCTGGCTCAACTCCTGTGCTCAGGAATTGTCAAAGAGGAATTGGCATGAGCCAAAACCATGTCAGGAGCTGTTCTAACAATTCGGAACAGGGTTTGAGTGATCACCAGAGCATAAGGCTTATGGCTACACACGAAACAATGAGAAAGAGTAAGATATTGAATAAATGGTTGTGACGCAAATGCTGTCCTCCTCATTTAGTAAACATAGCTTTCCTGTGCTACCCTTCCAAATTAGCCCTTCAAATCTTCTCTCTTTCTTTTCTTTTCTGAGCTGTTGAGTTGGTATGCGAGATAAGATCTCAGTGCACTACTGATCAAAATCAGTAAGATTCCCCATTAATCCTCCTGCCTGTCTTCTTTATCTGTTGTGGCATTTTAAACGTTGATTACAAACTCTTTTTGTAAGGGTTCACTTAATCTCATATTTTACAGCACGAAATCCAGTCAGGACCCAACCCAGGCTAGAACTGCTTTGTAATAGGATAATAAAGATTGTCAAAAATGATAACAATGTTTTTGAACAACTGTGTGTGTTTTTAAGACAAGTATGTTGCTTTAAATTATTCAGTTCTTTAATTTACACTTAGCTTTGTCTCTCAGTTCAGGAAGTCCGACAAATATTTTTAATGCTGCTTTAGACCATCAAATAGGAAAAATCTTGCAGTTCCCTAGTTCAGGGGATTTAGGTCTGAATAGTGATTGAGGTATCTCTAAGATGTCTCTAATTTGTACCATTTTGGAAACAATTTCTTGAGGCAAAAGGAGAGGTCCAGAAACATCAGCTTCTGAATGTCAGGCTAAGAGACCTCAAGCCTTTATACTGCCTCCAGTTTTTTTCCAGAACATATTCTTCTTGGAGCTGGCACAGGTCCTCGTACAATGGACTACTTCATGACTGTGTTACATCTCCTTTGTGCTAACCTGCAATGAGTAAGCTGAAGGTCAAACATATGTTGAATAAAGGGGTGCCATTTCTCTGCAAAAGCCATATTTTGACTGTAACCATAGACCTGTCAAAACTCAGACATTGGACATCCTTGCTCCTGCTCCACAATTTCATATACCAACTAGGAGGTCTGAGAGACCAAGCACACAGATCCCCAATGCCTGGTATACAACAATGGAAGCACATTCTTCACTCAGTCCAAAATGCCCCATTCTGAAAGAAGAATCTTGCATGTGGATGGCATAATGGAAAATCCTTTTATCATAAAAAAAGCCAACTTTTTCCAAAAGGAATTTTCAAAAAATGCTTTACAGAAAATGGAAGCAATCTCCAAAATCTTAATCATCCGGGCTGCCAGCTGCTGGGGAGCCAAAGACATTGCCAGCCAAGTAGCTGGGGAGCCATCAATTCAGAGATACTAGGAATGTGCCAGCCTCAGAAGCTGGGCATACCAGGGAGCCCTTGAGTAAGAGAAGCCAGAGAGCTAGGCAGGCCTAGCTGGCAGAAAGCATCGGCTTCCTTATCGTCAACATTTTTTTCACTAGATAATACCTTTCAGCATATTTTCAACAGAAGCAAATTCTCAGAAGCCCCAACAGTGACACTGCTAAATCACCCTAACTCTGCCAGACATGAACGTCAGTCAGAGGATGGAGCTTAGCTTCATAAAGGACAGGGGAACAGAAGGCTGGGGGAATTCCCGTGTCTCTGAGAGAGCAAGATACCACCTCTAGGTCCGAAACATTCTTTGCTACTTATACTATAGCAGATAAATCACTTCTCAGTAGCAGATAGGTTTTTTGCAGGGACTAAAAGGACCATGATAGAACAAGGGATGACCTACCCTGTTCTATTTGGCAGCCCAGGTCAGAGTGGTCCACTCCAGGAGGAGTGAAGTCAGCACCTCGTGCGAGGTCAGAGGCACTTTGCAGATCATGTTGCACAGATCTGTGAAGTGGCCTCAATGCAGAAGTTTAGAGAATTCACAACTCAAGGTAGAGATGAATGAACTGCCTCAGAACAGCTGAGTAATTGCAACTTTATTCAGATTATATCTGTTGCCAAGCTTGTGAGTTTCTAAGTCCTTATTTCCTTAATAGAAGTTCCCTTCCTTACGTGTTGACTCAGAGCTGTTACAAGGCCAAAGCATTCTTTAGGCTTATGGACAGTGAGTGCGTGATAAGAGTGACTGCAGGAGAATATTTTTTTTCTCAGCCCGGACAAAGGCCAAACCAGTTTTGTTGGAATCCTAGACCCACTGATTCCAACCTTTGTTGCTATCATAAACTGCCCAGAAGACAGATTACCTGTGGCATTGCTTCAGTGGGACAGGACACAGATTTATCACATATGATCACAACATGAACAAGTCCTTCAATGCTTGCTCTCACCTTCCTTCCTTCTATTTGACCCTTCATCCTCCTTCCTCCTTTCTTCCTGGTCCCTGGTTCTCTCTAGACATCATCTTCTAAGAGCTTCAAGAACAGACCTTTATCTCCATCTCACACTGTCTCCTTTCTATGGTTGCAATCTCTCTGAATTCACATTATACCCCATTTTAGGCCAAGGGAATGCCTGAAGCTCAAAAATCAATAGGGAAGTGCAAGAAAAGTAGCACAATCCAGACCTAGCCACAGGCAGCTCCTTTTATCTTCCTGAGATGAAATGTCATTTCTGTAGCAAGTGCCTTTTCATTTGGAATCCGTCTTCTCAATGATGAAATAACACTTCTGAAAGCACCACATCAGAGAGAATGATTCTTTGGGGATACAGTGATAATAAGCATAGCAAGTGACAGAGGATAATCTCAGCAAGCATTTAGTAAGGTAGGAAGCACAATACCTATTCAACCTTTGATTAGGTAGAAAACTTCAAACTGGGATTAAGCCAAATCTCTAGCATCCAAGACATCTCTAAAAAAGGCAACCAGCTGCTGGGGCATATAAAGAGCTACCATCAGAAATTCAGAGACTCCAAAAGGCTCTGGATGTTTTTGCTCCAAAACCAGACTTATCCTTGACAAAATGTTAATATGAAATTAATTTTAATTATTTTCCTCAGTGTTAGTAGCTTGCATTTCCTGAACCCAAGGCAAAAAGATCTCTATTCTTTGAATCAATAGGATCTCACTCTTGGCCTTTCATCTTCTTGAAAGGTCCCACGACAGTACTGCCATCCACAGACTTAAATTCTTTGAATTCAAGTGGCTTTGCCCCAAAGCACATATAATCCCGCAGTTGTCATTAACATGATGAGTCATAATAAGAACCTAAAGTTTTGGAAAACCAAAATTTCACTTTTTTCCCCTTTCTTAAATAAATACAAGGCACACAGCTAAAAATAAAAGGAATAAAAAAAATTTACTGTAAATGAGCAGTTCTGCCTAAGCTATACCATCAAGCATTATGTTTCGTTGCCAGAGTCATGTAGCACACCTGCATGACTTATGTTTCCTTTTAATTTGTGCGATTCCTGGAAAATAAAATCCTCATTATGTGCTGCAATACAGTAGCATTTCTGTAAGGCGCCCCAAAGTATCTAATCATCACAATACTTTCATTTTATTTCACTAAAATGAACAGACAGGCACAGAAGATATTTAGCTTTTGGCTTTTAAAGAAACAGTTGGCATTCACAATTTAAAGTATTTCTATCATTTCAGCTAAAATGATTAATAGAAAACAACTGTTGTCTGGCAGATTGCATTTAAAACTGTACTACTGAACACATCCCCAATTACTATGAAAAAAGCAACACACAAGGAATACATCATTAAATACATTTCAGGCAAGGAAACATCTACTAAAATTTAAGACAGGTAATTGTTTAAAGTTCAAATAATACTGGCAGAAAATCCACTCATTTTGCTAAATCCTTCACTTTGAAAATAGAAAGGCTTTTCTCTCACAGTAGAATAGGTCTAAATGTAGAACAAAAAATGTACTTAGCCTTTCTTGGTGTGCTGTGGAAAAAAGATATGCTTTGAGATCAAGTTTGGAAACCAACAGAAAAACTGTTTAAATACTGATTTAACCATCAGAAGAACAATTTAAAGATATAAATATAAATATGATTGTATCCATTGTTCTTGGGTTTATAGTTTCGTTGACCACGAATACAACTTAAACAGAATGCAAGCACTATTTAAACCTTTATTTAAAACCAGGTCTGGAATGTGGCAGAATTGTCAGCTGCCCCCAGATGGAAAGGGGGGAGGTGTCCTGTGAATGGGGAACCGTGCCGGGGGATTGGCAAAGCAGAGGTGCTCAGTGCTGCGTTACGTTCTCTGACTGTGTCCAGTGTTATGTGTCTTAATTTTCTCATTAGCACTTCCCTCGCCCCGCAACCTCCTGCTCTCAGTACATAAAAACGAGTAAGAAGGTAGAGGACGGGTGCAGCCGCTGCTCCCTGCAGGTCCGGGGAAGGCTGGCTCTGGGTGTTCATCGCATGGCACGTGTTCCAGCTGCACCTAGGGACAACTTGCGTCACACTGGCATGCTGTGGGTCTGTGCTGTACATTATTATGTAAGAAAGATCTTCGGCTTCAAGTACACAGCAATTGGCATGAATTTAAATAAGACACTGAAGGGAATTACCTGCAGAAAATTAATGCCAGGCAAGTCCGTTCTAAACACAACATGCCCAAACCTCTTGTCTGAAATAAATAAAGCTGAAAGTAGATATTCATAATGTCAAATTACATGCTTGTGTGCATGGGCCCTGCACTCAGCACATGCAAGCCGTCTCCAGCGGCCGCGCACAGGCATGCACGCTTACATGCACACATGTATACACACACACACAGGCTCATGCAGTTCAAATGCACATGCACGCACATACCTTCTGCTCAATTTTCCCTCATCACACATGTTAAATAGGTCAAAATAATGAAAGCACATACATGAGAATGGATATGAACAGCTGTGCGTGCCAGATATAGAACAAGCACATGAGTGCAAAGATGAAACATGAGTCTGGATTACCATAAAACCAAACAAAAGAGTAAAGAAATTGCCTTTTGGATTTCAAAATTTATCATTTGATATTCTAGCTCCATAAGCTCATTCTTCTTTTTTTCTTTTGTGAGTGGTTAGAGACATTTCTAGATACCTCATATGATATTTTCCCCATAGATGCAATATTTTATTGATCTTCTACTAAACCTAAATTTCAATTTATAGCAATATTTCTTTAACAAGAAAAGTAATGTATGCCTCTGTTAGCATTAGTAAGATAGTCTGTACAAAATCTAGTTGCCCATACATTAAACAAAATTTCTAAGTTAAAAGTTTCTGGTTTGTATTACAATTAAGGTGAAAAATAATGCACTACCAGGATTATAAAAAGTATAACCAGAATCACTAGGTATGGATACTGATTGACAAGCTATGGTAAGAAAAGTTCTGCTTTGCATATGTTCATAAGGAATTTAAGAATTGGAATTTCAATCCAGAAAATGGTTGAAATTATTTGTAACAATTTTATAGTCCCAAATGTAGCACTAGAACATTAGAACTGAGAGACAAATAATCACCATATTCAAAATTAGTTGAATTTTCTTAGTTTGTTCCTGCTCACCAATTGTGAGCACATCTTCCTAGCTACTGAGCATACAAACATATTGGAAGAATATCACAGGAGAAAAAAGGGCAGATGCCATGATTTATTTACAAAGTATTGAATGTGTGCATGTAGACTCCAAGTTTGAAGATTTGTCACTCAAGAATTTTTGCAAGTAGAATTAGTATACACCTCTTAATGTTAAAAAGATCAATACCTGACGTTAGCCAGACAGATTGTATGTTAAATACATGCTTAGATCAAATTGTGCAGACTAATTCAATTTTTTGAATTCACCATATAAAAAGATGTGTAAGTACAAATAAAATAATACTCTAGAATTTAGAAACAGTAATTTAATTTCAGGTTTGTTTATCATTTTGGCAGAGGACAGAAGGAGTGGGTGAGATAGCATTTGATGACAGAATTATTACCCAGATCTACATTTAGGCTACGTAAATAATTCATCTCCACACCAGATATGTCTTTCTGAAAATCTACTGTGACGAATGTGTTACACGTCATTATTTCAATGTTAATTGCAGAGGAGACCAGGTAGAGGAGCTCAGAGTGCCTACTGTGCAAGTGAAAATTGTTTGCCCTATTCAAAATCAGTAGTGCTTGACATGGTAAAGGCTAAATACCATGAAGAACAGTGAATGGCTTTCAGACTTCAGTGCTGATAAACAAGTTTATTGTTTCTATTGTTTATTTTCAGAATTAAAGCTAATCCATTCCTGTTAAACCTAGATATACGTCAATCAGCTGCTGTATGTAAAGGAAGAAACTATGTCAGTTAGACCCACAGGAGAAAAAGACCAAAGAGTATTTAATCCATTTGGCCCTGAAAAGAAGTTGTTCATTGGACAGGAAAATTATTGAGCAAGTGTAAGGAGCATATCTGAGTATTGTTCGTGATTTTTCCTCTGAGGCAAAGACAAAGAAGAGATTTTGAAATTATGTATTGCACTAGAGGTTTATTTGGGATTGCTGAAATCAAAGTGCTAAGTAAGTTCTGGAGACACAGGCCTCCTTTCATCTAGGTACAGACGAGACCTAGAGAGCAGCACTTTGTGCTTGCTGTCAGCTGTGTAAGGACATTAAACCAGATCTGCAGGCAGGCTGAAATGAAAAAGCCGCAGTCTTTGGTTTGCCACAACCCAAGGCTGGAGACCCAAATGTAACACAGCATCCACAGCAAATGAGAGTGATGGTCAGATGCCTCTGCCTTTCTGAAGGAAAAACATGACTATTGCTTAAGGACTAAGCAAGAAAAAAATGATTTTTATGGTCTTGGTTTGTCAGTTGTAGTCCAGTTACAAACTTGAGTGGACACCAAATTTGTACAGCCCTGTAGGCAACTTTGGAAAGACACAAGACACATCTGAAAAGATATAAAGCTAAACGAATTCACCACTTGAAGATCAGAACTGCTGTTTAGCAAAACCACTCATTTTTAATCAGCTCTTGGATATTCCTATACCCGTGTCCCTGCCCCAGCTTCCCCATTTTTCAAAGGAGTCCTGGAGCCTTTCTCTGCCCTTGCCCCTCAGCTCCTGATTTCTGCTCCAGAGTACACAGGTGAATACACATACTCAGACATGCTCCTTTTCCAAATACTATTCAATGAATTTTGTTTCTTTCTAGTCACCCTAATAGACTACTAAATACCCCTTTTTTCTGCCTCATAACTTCTCATATTTTTTTCTATATGACACCCTAATCAGTATCGTGACACTATCAAAGTCTTTTGTCCACAGCCCATCCTTGCTGGGGATGGTGGTTTGGGTGTTGGTTTGTCATCCAGGTCGCCATTTCTTTGTACACATGGGCTGCCACGTGAGTTGGTGATCATCCCCCCTTTGGATTTCCGTCCTCTCTTACTGTGAAAGGCAGAGTAGGCAAATGATACTCAGAGCTGAAACGAAGGCTGTAGCCTGCAGCAGCTGCACACAATAGAGATCTTAACAGCAAATAGAAATCATAAAAATTACCATCATCTCATCATTGCTACAGTACAACAATAGGGAGCAATTCAGTTTGGGATACATTAAAAGAATGCGAATAACACTGTTACAGCAGTGTGATATACATGGTTCTCACCTCAGCTATGTTATCAAAATACTGTCATGCTCATGAAGCCCCTGTGAGGTATTGACTAATTTTCTCAGCGCAAAGGTGGAACTGACTGATCTCCAGAGGTATTTGCCAGGATTACCCTCCCCACAAAAATATGTTAGAGGAGGCAGGTTATTTTTCAGTTTATGCATCAAGCACTACAAACACAAAGACAAAACCAATCAGCCTAACTGGGCCCAGAAGACAAAATTTGAATTTCAGAGAATTTGAAACTTGAAGTTCTAAATCCCCAGGAAATTCTGAATTCTGGGCAAGTCCCTCTTCAGTTTTTAGATGCAGGGATTTCACAGCAGCAGCAAGAAATTGCCAGTCCTGTTATTCGTGTGCACAGTTCCTTCTGAGCTACGATGGGTACTTTTGGACTGAGCTTGCATCCATCAGTTTCAGATTAAAACCAGGGGATTTTCCTGAATTACCACCAGTATGCTATGTGTATTCACAGGTGACTGCCATAAAGTCACTGCTTACTTTTATATTACATACTGTGTTCAAGATTGTAATTGCAGCCTCATACTCCTGCCATTCCTGTCTTACAGGTCATTAGGAAGGTCTTTCACTCACCCCCATACACTAGCTTCTGTGTTATGGGTCTTTTCACCACTTACATACTTCATTTCAAATTCCACAGGGACCCTTTAATACACAGTTTGTATTCCATAACATTACAGGACATTTCTTTTCAACTTTTATTTTGCAGCTGGAGAGCATTTTCAATAGGATTGTTCATAATTGTTTTCAGTTTACACGTATTGAGACATCATGACACATTTGCACTTCATACTTCTCAGCAAGTGTTTTAATGGAAATAAACATGATATCTTGCAAGTAAAAATCCTAGGGAAATGAGACAACAAAGGACAGTTGTGTCCTGGATGAAAAACTTTTCAGGAGCGAATTCTTTCTGCAGCTTGCCATCTCCCTTAGCCTCTGGGCACATCCCTTCCACTGGACCCCAGGCGTTGTCTCTCTAATGCCTCAATTCTGACCTTCAGCTCTGGCCAAGATGAATAACTGGTCAGCAAAAAATTCTTTTCGTTGCCCAAACCTTCCTTCTACAGCCATTTAACAACATCACCCTAACATTGGCTTTGCATCTCTGCTAACCCTAGCTATAAGACTATTCAGACTTTTCAGGGGAGAATACCTTTGGTTGCCCAAACCGTCTCCTGGCAGCCCCTTTGCAGCACTTAATGGGATTCGTAGACTTTGTCATTCTCCTAACCCTAAAGTGGCCAGAGCTTTACACCTAGTCAACCCTTGCTCTGACTGAAATGAAAAATTCTTAGGGGAGATTAATTTATTTTGCCCGAACCTTCTGTGGGCAGCCCCTTGGCAGCCCGTCTCCAACTGGATCCCTAGATTCTATGTTCCTCCTAAGCACCATACCCCAACCCTAAACCTAGATATTCGCTAAGCCTTAGACCAAAATCCTAAGCCACAAAAAAAACATTTAATTGGTTTGGCAGCCTAATTGCTATTGTATTTCGTGCCAAATCTAGGTATTTTCTCTCTCCTAATTTCAGTCTCAACCATAACCATAACCCAGGCAAGGCCTAAGCCTCAAACTCTCCCCTAAAGTGGTCTTCACCTGGGCTACCTTTGGGGTTTATTTTCTAATATACAGGACACACCTATGGTAGGCTTGAGGTTAGGAGGGAGATAAAACCCAGGGCTTCAGTTGTGTTGGCATTGCAGAGAGACTATCAAGGAAAGGCTTGGAGAACACAAACAAGTCTTTTCTGAGAAATTTTCTGTCTGTCACCTGGAGTCTTGGACTAAGGCTCAGCCCATGCCTAGGGTTAGGGTAAGAAGAGAGACAAAGCCTAGGGGTCCAGTTGGAGTATAGCTGCCAAAGGGTTGCCTGCGAGAAATCTGGGGAAAAAAAAAAAAGTACTCTCACATATTTTGTTTGCTTGCTTTGGCCACAGCTAGGTTTGTCTGGGATTAGGTCTGTGGCTACTTTCAAGGGAAGAGAGTTAGGAAAGAGACAAAACCGTGTGATACAGTTGTGACAGGATTGTAAAGAGGCTGCCAAGGGAAAGTTTGGACAACAAAAATAATTTTCCCCTTTTCATTTCATCAATGGAAAGGGTGATCTGTGGTAAAGGCTTCAGCCGTTTTAAGGTTGTAGCTAATGCAAGATGTGACACAAAGCCTAAGGGTCCAGTTGGAGCAGAGGGCTGCCTACGGAAGTTTTGGGCAAAGAAAGGACCAAGGCTGGAGGTCCTTACGTAAAGCTCAGCCCTCGGCTACGGGTAGGGCTAGGGTTAGAGTTAGGAGAAAGACAAAGCCTCAAGTCCTGTTGTGGTAGGGTCGCAAACAGGTTGCCAAGAGGAGAGCTGATCAACAGAAAGACTTCTCCCCTGAGAGCTTTTCCTTCTAGAGCATTGCTTGAGGTCTCATGCTAAATCTCAGCCAACAGCGAGGTTTAGCTTTTATATTATATATTTAATAGTGTGAAGATTAAAAAAGAAAGATTAAAACATGACACAAAGACTCAGCAGTCTTCACGTCATAGATGTACATGTACATATACACGTACATAAATACACAACATGCATCTTTACACAATACATCAAATCAACTATTCATCTTCTTCAAGAGAAACATAAACCGTGCAGCAACTTTCCTCTAGTTATAAAACAAAAGCTACATCCAAGATATCCGTATTATAGCTAGAGCTGGTAGTGAACTTCAGGGTAGTTTCACTGACTTAGGAAGGATCAGGACCATCCTTGCAAGGTTCTGTTTGAGGCCCTCTGTTACAGGCAGGTTTCATTGATGAAACTAACTGAGGAAGAACTTCAGCCTCAAATAATTTTGCTCTGCAGGGGCTGAAAGTCAGCGTTTTTACACTCAGGATGCCACCAGATAAGACAGACCTCGATGCTCAACAAAGCTTGCTGCCACTGAAGAGAGATGGCCCCAGTACTTCACTCTCCACGTCTCCCGTCAGCACCCACATACCCACCACTCTCTAGTACTCCTGCTCCTGCCTCTCCAGTCCTCCCCTGAGTTAGACCAACTCAAGGACCCAGTAAAAATGCAGCCCAGCAAAAAAAGGATAGAACTTTCTGCTGGATTAGTGAGTCAAACTGACTCATTCGAGGTGAAACAAGAGACCAAGCTGAGGAGCAGGAGGGAGAATTGCTGTTGCAGTTGTGAGACCAAGGAGGAAAGAGAGAGAAGCACAGAGAGAAGGGTAGCATGGAGGAGTAGGACCATCACTTTAGGATGCAGCAAACAATTTCAGCCACCTCGTCTGACTGCATGTTAGGGGGGCCTGTGCCAGTCCAAGAACAGCCCTGCTCTTCCCTACTTCTCACACCTCTGTCACTTCTGGGCCATCGCAGCCTCCTGACCCAGAAGAAGGGGAGAGTTGTTTTCTACATGTTAGACAGTGAGAAAGTATATTGCAAGGCCAGAGTAAAATTGGTGTGTCCCATGGAAAAGGGAAGCACGGTGGGGCCCAGGATGCAGGATGATGGCTGGTTTTGGTCAGCACATTGTATGTAGGCCAGAGATCCCAACCCTGGGACTCCCGCAGCAGTCTGCCTGCTACTCACATCATTTCTCACTCTCCAATCTGTCAGCTGGAGAGATTGCTGATTGCTGGGTTGTTTTGGAGTCCTCTAGGAGATCTGAGCTCTTCTTGGGCTACACAGCAACTTTGTAAGCTTCCACCTGATAAAAGACCCTGGAGCCTCAGCCAGAAAGAGTTATAGCTAGGGCTGGAAAGAAGATGGCTGGAAAATGTGATTTCTATCTCCTTAAAATGTCATGTTTGAGGAAAAAGGATCATCTGGGCAAGGCAAATAAGGCAAAACCAAAATTATGTCATGGGGAAAGAATTCTGAAAAAAAAAATATCTATTTGGGAATTAGAGCCCTTCACTCTGCTGAGAGGGGTATTTGCATATTCGCTTTCCCCTTCTTGACAATTTACTTTCAGACCAGTGACAGGGACCTATCTGCTGTCTCCATCTTCTTAGTGAAAAATAGGGTTTGTTTTTTCCCTTGAGAACACTCTTATATTTGTGCAGAGGACACGTTCTACTGAAGAATGGCTGCCACAGGGGCTGTGCATCCCTGCCCTTGGAGAGAGCTGCCCTGGCACACCGTGGCACCATTGCTGCACACACTGCTGCTGCTCTGCACCCCAGCCCAGCCTGGGTTCCCTGCTGTGGGGAATGGGTTATATAGGGGAGAAAGGGCAGAAGAGGAGGGTGAGGAGAAGGAGGAATAAGAAGTTTTGACCTGGTACAGCCTTGTACTGGGACCATGGGGCCAAAACCTGTTCTCAGATCTGCCAAGACAGAACAAGGCAAAAAGTACTAAGGACTTTGATGGTGAAGCTCCCACTTTGACAGACTGGCTTCCTCCTGAGCCACACTCCGCCTCTCTCCACAGCTCTCACCACCTAATGCTGACTGTCTTGACCCCTTTCATTTGAAGTTGTTTACAAAGAGCAGTGATATTCAAACAGTATTTATATACTTCTTGTAGAGTATCTCAGCAGTTGGCAGTAAGGGGCTACAACATGTGACCAATGAACCCACGATAAATAATCTCTTGGACAACTGTTAAAAACCTCTGTTTTATGGCATTTTGGAAGCAACTTTATCTAATAACAAAAACATTAAAGGTGACTTAAATAGCTCGCAGTTCTGTGGAACATCTGGGCTCGTAGTCATTTATCACATAAACTATGAATAGGGCCAAATGAACTAAAAGTCCTTCTGTTTTCCTTTTCCTTTATATATAGCTTTTTCCACTGGAAGAATACACTGCAGGCCCTTAATCACTTCTGCAATATCACAGAGTGTCAGTTTTATTTAGCAAAGCAATACATATTTCAGCAACAAGGCTATGTGAACACATTTACATTTTATTTTTCTGTTTAACTAGGTGTTTTTTTTAATCCCAAGAGCCTCTTGATGGATGAAGATATTTTATTTGGAGGCTAATACTGATTTTTTGGTTAGTGACCAGCTAGCTCTGCTGGAATGCATTTTTAAACTTACCTCTTTTTATGGAAGCTATTTTTTGTTTGTCAACAGCTGCTTGCGCATTGTACTGAGTCCTGTGGACAAAGACAACACTGCCGTGTAACTAAAAACTCTATCATAACGCATACATGCAAGGGGTTGATTACAGCTTCAGGGGAAGCAACTGTTTTGACATTTTCTAGCTTTTCACTTCCTCTGTTTGCAATCTTGAATAATATTTCTGTTAACAGAGGGGTTTTTAATATAATTTCCTAAATTTACCTTTTCTGTTCAATTAAAAGGTAAAGGAAATTGTGCTGCATGCAGTGATCTCTTCTTCCCAATGTATATTGCCATCAGAGATGCAATCCTGTTCTTCAGCCCTGCAAGCAAAGACCTCCACACTTCATCTATAGGATTAAGTATGTTGCTGGGTATCCTGGCCTCCAGGTGAACTGTGCCTTTCCCTTCCTTTTGTGCACACCCTTGAGAGATGACAGGCTGAGTTTCCTTTACACCTTTAACTGTGGCGACCAGCACTTTAGACTGGATCGCTGGATGAATATATGACAATTTCTGATGAAACCTTCCTTTTTTTCTGACTGACTGATATGGCAGTGCGACCTGTGTATGCCACAGAAGAAATTTTCCTTTTGCCGCCCGGAACAGCAGCAGCCTAGCACATGGAGAAAATCTGGGAATTAGAGTCACTCCTCTGCTGCACCAGAAGCTCCTCAGACTCTCAAGTGCTGCTCCTGGGTCTCCACATGTACCAGTGACCTGCTGGGACCCACACAGTCCCCCACCCTGCTCATAAGCCAGTTGGGACTGCCCTGCTATCTCCAGAAGTGAACTGAGATCCCACCAACTAATCAAATTCTCCTTCCCCCAGTGGCCTGGGAATCTATTGCATCCCCCTACACCACCGACTCACTGCCCCTTTCAGAAAACCCCACCTATAGATGTGACCACAAGCTGCTGATTCAAACAACTCAACTTCTTACAGAGAAAATTCATTAGTAATTCTGCCACAGGCACATGGCAAGCAGGAACAAAAAAGTCATCCAAGCTTGATACTTATATTCAGTCTGCTATTCCTCACACCCCTTGGGACATCCTAGCTGTTGACCCACTCTCCAGACTTTCTAAAGTGAAAGTTTTAACTGATAAATATTTGGTTTTGATCCTTAGCCTTAGCAAGTAGCCTATGCAACTCTGCTTGGCACTTAGAATTAACATTTCCCCAGTCAATTGCTTGGCCATTGTTTAACTTTTTGACGTTATACCCAAAGATGCCTTATCTCCTTGCCATTGTTTCACTTCCTCCTTGACAGTACTTGCAGTTCCTTTTGATTCAAGTCCATCTTGGCAGGCAGAAATTACATCCCAAAAGTGAAATGAAGCATGCAGTCCAACTCCAAACAGTTTAAGTTCCATATTCAGTAAGCAAAGAAAGCAAGATGCCTTTGGAGGCCTGCTGAAGGGTACCCATTCCTTTTTATTGAGGCACATCTAAAGAGCAACGTAGTTCACCGAATCATATATAAACTGGCAGGAAAGTGGCAAGCACCCCTGTCGAGCTGCCTAGTCCACTTCTGAAGCAGTCCAGTGAAAGGTACAGAGAAGGAGGTGCCACCTACCCCTTTCCAGGGCAGTGAGAGGACAGTCACTCAGGAAGCCGGAGGCCTCTGCCCTAGCTTCTGCTGTGCTTGCACATCATGTCCTGTAACTGATCGCAGTACTTTAGTGATAGGCTGTTGCATAGACACCATGTAAAGGCAGTTTTTTACACTCCTGTGTAAACAGATTTTCATCTCTTCTTTACAAGCCAAGCCACGATGAAGCCAGACACGTACGAGTCCCGTGGCTAGCTGGAAAACACAAAGAGTGATCTTAATTTTATGCTAATAGCTAGGACAATCTTCAGGCTGATATGGATAACATTCCACCTTGACAGAAAAGCAACCAAATCCTTTAGCCTCAGATTTCCTTTCTAAATATTAAGGCAGTAGCTAAGGCTATGACACAAAAAACTGGGCTGCCACCACTTACTAAGGCACGATTTTTTATTCTGCTGACCATGCCTCATCTTCTTCAGGCTTCCTCTGGGATCTTAGGAAGACTTTCTGTGCTCATTTACACTCACACCTGGATCACAGCAGAGCATATGCAGGAAGACTGACTTCCATCTTTGCAACGTGCATTTCACACCACATAGGGCCAGGCACAATGAAGTGCCAAGGGAAAGAGGCAGGCACCTGACAAATTTAGGTGCCTACAGGAGTAAGCAGTCCATTGAAGCAGATAAGCTGGATTACTGTCTAGACCTCGGCTGGGCTGCAGGTCACCATGAATACAAGATTCAGGCAGACAGGATCACACCTATGTCATCCATAAAACATTGCAGATATCTCCTTTGTCATATGCATTTGGCAACAGTCTGCTATAACCAACACTGAATCTTTTCAGCTGGGTTTCTGAGGGGCAGAAAGAAGATTTTCGGAAGCCAGTCTGTTTCTAGTTATCTTCCTGAGGCTGTCAGCCTGTGATTTCCAGGCAGCTGTTGCTGCTGCTGCTTTTCCTTTGGTGGTATTTTTTAACCCAGCTATTTAAAATGCTTATGTGCACTTATTTTGTGCAAGCTCTTAACAGTTCTCTGAAGAACACAGGTATGAGGCAAGAAACGTTGATTTCTAGCAGCTTATATCTCTGCTAAACTTCTCTGGAATTGCATGGGAGCAAGAAAAGACACATCTCTAGCCCAAGGCCCTCTCCCTTCTGAACTGCAAAGCCTGTCATAAACAATAAAAGCATTAAGGATTTTTTTTTTTTAATGAAAAGGTGAGTGAATCTTTATAATTGAGAGTACAAGGCAAATATGTATGTACATATTACCACATACACACACAGGTTATCAGTATCCCCTGTAAAGCTTCAGATTTCTAAACTTTATTGAGTAAGTGAATTTAGCAAAAGTTTAGCAGGAAAGTGATGTGTTATTAGTTGGTCAGTTATCCTTTAAGAACTAAATAGATTCCAGGAAAAGCCAGAGATCACTACAGTAGAGTAAGCAGAACTAAAAATAAAGCACTAGGTCACAAACACAAAAATGTTGAGAGCCAATAGCCTGAGGTAGGCAGGGGGATGTAGAACACCAACCACCGTACATGAAACTCAGTAATAGCCGCAGAGAAGCTGTCCAATAAAATAGACCAGTGGCTCAGGGTCTAGGAGATTCAATCTGACACCATTCCAGAGATATCAGCATATGACTTCAAACACTGCATTAAGAGATAGAAAGCTTAATAGCTGCTTTCTGGTTTAGTACAATGCCTAGTGATAATATTCCTGAATTTAGAACTCATAAAATATCTGTCGCCTCCAGCAGCAATATCTCAGCACTTTGCTGAGATCAAATCCTTTAGTGAAGTGTGTCAAATAGGTCAGAAGCAGATGACAGTACATGAGAATGGGCACCGCCTCCATAAAAGCATTTATAAGAAAAAGAATATATAAGGCCAGAAGAGATATATGGGAACACAGATATTCATGACTTTCAAAGACATTTTTAAGCCTTCTAATTCTCCAGTTATATATATATTCTATCCAATGCTTACAGAAATTAAAGTGAAAACCAGATTGACAAACACAGGCAGATGAGGAAAGCTCAACAAAACTGCCAAGGATATAGGAAAAAATGGCTTGCCACTGGTTTGGATATACTACCTTGGCTTAGTGAATCGCTCAGGCAGGAAAGAGGGGCTCACTGGCCAGCTCCTCGAGACAGGCTCTTTCGACCTGGGCAATTTCTTAGTAAAGCAAGTGAGCTGATTTCACTTCCAGATCTTTTTCCTTCAGATGATGGTCCTACGCAGTAGCGAACAAGTAATTCAAGTAACAATACTCCTTTATCTTGGACGTCAAACCTTTAACTAAAAGAAGTTGACAGTATTAACCTTTGGAGCCTGAGCACCCACTAGAAAGTATTTTTCTGATTCATTTTTCTTTACTGCCCATCTTCATATGAAAATTACTTAGGAGTTGAATATTTGCAGCCGTAATGGCCTTTGAAGTTCAGTCCTTAAAGGCATTAAGTTATGAAAACTGGTTACCCTGAAAAAATGAGAACAATGGACCTTACTTATTCATTCTGTATGTTCTGTCTAATAACTCAGGGCTAAATCTTACCCAGCTGTGTTTGACTGAGGTCAAATGCAATAAAAGACTAATAATAAATACTGAATTGCTATAGGAGGATCCTAGCTGATGGCCTTCTTGCGTGAATAAACTGAAATCAATACTACACTTTGCACTAAGCTTGTAGAGTTTGGAAGGAGAAGGTTGAGAGATCTGTGGAGATTAATCTGTTATAATTCAGCCATCTTCTCTATTTTCAAACAAGACTCTACAAAACAAGGTCACAAAGGACATTCCTCATTGTTCATTAAGATACTATTTCCTTGTATATGGTACTGGCAGGGTGGAGCACAATTATTTTCTGCAAATCAACTGAGAAAGCTATTAGAACACAATAAAATCCAAATGTCTATTCTTATCAGATCCTTCCCTAAGAGGTAAATATTTGCATTATAACTGCATTATGTCAGATAACTTAATTCTAATGACAAATTCTACTCCTCACTATTCACTATGGATCTTGATTCCAAGTAGTCTGCTCTTCTGCTATGCTCATATTGTATTCAGTATTAAAACTCTAGGATCTGCTACCAGTTTTTTGTTACTCCATAAACTACACATGAAATTATGTCAGCTCAGCACCAGTTTAGCTGGCTATGCTAGGTTTAGGGCTATGCGAGGTTTAGGGCTATGCGAGGTTTATAGTTTGCTTTGCCAGAATAGACAGCAGCAGCAAAAGGTGGTACTAGCTTTAGGCTGAAGCAAAACAGGAGGCTGCTTAGGGTAGCAACCTTCCTACTTTTGCTTCCCCAGCCAGAAGAGTGACTGCTCTGGAAATACAAGATGGAACAGTCAGTTTCTGATTCCCACCTACACCTGCCAACCTGCTGCTTCTGAAGGACAGACAGAAGAGGTAACCACTTACACTAGAGTGCTCTTTCGCGTTTCCTCCCTTCACACCTCCCAAACCTAGGCTCCTGGAAAACTCGTAGACCCTTTCTAGCCATTTTCATGTCTCTTAGTTTTCTGTAACTTCCCTGTCTCTGCACTTGCTTAGACCAGCTCCTTGCTCCACTAACTTCCCTCTAAGTCTGACCTGGTCACTGCTGATGTAACAAGAAGAGAGCAAAATTCATTCTAAGCTGCTGAGAAGCTTTAAGATAGCCTTAGCTAGACTGACCCATGCAATATAGTCTGCAAATTGCAATCTGGACATTTTCTGTCCCAACAGTTAACATGAATTCTGTGGAATAGAATACACAGATACTCCTGAGTGTGACTATTTAAACATTTTTTTTTTTTAACTGAATCAATGTAATTACCATGCTATTAATTACAGAGCTGTCTCAACATATATTTCCCAAGTTGTCACACTCTGAGTGATGGCAGCATAGAAAAAGCAGTTAGTGGATAATGACCATACTCATTAAGAGATGTGTAGGCCAGAGCAGGTGACTTCGTTGAGGCATGGAGGGAGATGTGATTTACTTGAAAGAATGCATTGAAAATAATGATATGGGTTCAAAGAAAACAATTTCATCCTTTTCTAAATTATTCTTATGAAAACGTTAGTAATGAAAAAGTTTTAAAGATTATTCAGTCCCCTTGTCTAATTTTTTTTCCTATGGTTTATTATTTAGTAACTTGCCTTGTTTCATTGTACACATCTTAAGCAATGAAGTTGCTACCACTTCCCTTAAAGAAATATTCCATAACTTGCAATTTGTCACTTGTCAGGAAATTTTCTCACACCAGCTTGCGTGTTTCCTGTGCTAATTTTATGCAGTTGCAGTTGTGCTAGCAGTAGCCTCACCTACTACTTTTAGCAAAAGCAGCAATAATAAGTTGTTGTTCCTATTCTTACACTATTCCGGCAGCTATGGGAAGCCCCCGTGTAGCAGGTGCTATATAACAAAGGTTCCTACTCCAAAATGGTAAAACTATAAGCATTTGTTTCAGCAGTGAATTAACATTTTGGCCATCTCAGAAGAAATCATTTCACAAGAAACTTTTCCTCTGTTTTTCAGTGACACGTAGATGCAGCCAGTGTTTATATTTTGAAATGCAAAAGTAGCCTATCTTTTGTTTTTAAACCATTGGTGTATTTGGACTTCAATATCCTAGAAACGTGTTGGAGTGAGCTTTCCTGGATATGTCTGTTTATCCGTAAGGCAAAGGCAGCCAGTGTCAGTTTATTTCCCCTTATGAAGTCGTTTTCTACAGCATAAAATGGAGGTTTCACTTTTTGGGTGAAGAGTAAAGACCAGCTTCCCTGTCTGACTAGTCCTTGGGCAATCTGGTGAGTCTAGAACTTTATGTAGAATGTGGAAACTCAGCTAAGGAAATCCGAAAGGCTGACGGCTGCAGCTGAACTTTGATGAATATGGCAGCAGCTGTGAAAGACAAGATATTACAAATGGTCAAAATTTTAAAAGATGAAAATTCTGAATTTTCCTTTCAATGAATGTTTGAAAAATTTGTCAAATGGAATTGGTTTGCTAAAGTCAAAAAAACTTTTGTTCTGAGTTAGAGTATATTTTTTCCTTGCTGTAATGTTGTGATCCATAATGCTGTGTACTGATTTTAAACTTTTGTTTTAATTTCAACTCAAAAATCTGAATTAATCTGTATTTTTAGTCTATTTTATTTAAGTATGGACATGCCTCAATCCAAGGCTTCACTTTCAGTGTAATAGCTTTTCCCTACAGGAGCATACTCTATTGGAAAATTTTCAACTAGTTCTTTTTAATGTATAAGCCATTCTCCTTCTTTATAAACTTAACATTTCAAGATTAACAGGAATAAAACATGTTTGTTGTTTTCCTGAAGTAGAAATTTTGCTTAAATTGTCCGTTGCTCAAATGTGTGATTCAGTGCCTAGAACTACAAATAACCTAGGTGATTTGTTTGCATAATTTGAACAGTTTGCCAATAACTTGGGTGTGAACTGTTAAAGAAATTCATTCACTCCCTGTAAATGCTAGAGTCGTTAATCCTGATGGGTGTGTACTGTGTGTTCTTTTCAAATATATGGGATGAAAAATCATGAATCCTTGAGTAATATTTTTCAGGTAGCTTGCTTTGACCACACTTTCCATTGTGTAATTTAATCCTAAAAGTTTGTTCCATGTGATGTGATTCAGAATTTAGCAAATAACTCTTAGGCAAAATGTTTAAGGGTGTTTCTTTATCTGCTATTGTTAGTTGTTCAAAGCATAACAACTCTGCCAGAATCCAGAAGCTAACCACAGAAACTTAGTGGCCCGTTGCCGTGTATGGAGATTGTCAATCATCTGGTTTGACTAAGAATCTCTACTATATTTTTGCATTAAACCTTTACAGGTCAGGACTTGGGAAATTTGTACATTGAGATTATACTAAAAGTCTAATTTTTTTTTTTTTTTTCAGATATATATGGTGTTTTGAAAGAGGGCTGTGGAATTACACCAAAAAGCAACTACTTATATAACCTGCATCCCTTTAGGTGAATGGCAGAGACTGTAAATTTTGAAGTGGAACCATTAAGGTTGAAAAAAGGGAAATTATTTCCAGAATGACAGAGATATTATCCTAACATTAAATACTACCAGTCATGGGAAATAAATTCTAGTTAGTTCAGTCCAACTCTGATCATTGCATTTCTACAGAGGGCTTGCTCCTGCGCTGCACGCAGCACACAAGCCTGACTAGACTCCTTCAAAGTGATCCTTATGTAGGATGGAGTTTCCATTGCTGGGTTGCAATCACCTGCTGAATTATCTTACCCTAAGAGCGTTCATTTGAAATAGTACGATTACAAGAAAAGTTGCTCCAGGAATACTGAGTTTCCTGGATTTTCCTAAGAGTAGATTTTTAAGATGAAACTGTAAAACAGTGAAAGGATATCGAGTGGCAAAAGATTATGGAAATCTACACTGTCAAAAATTAAACCAGTTTCAACACATTGTACTGGTTCTTTTACTCAAAGACATAATAGATAGGAGTCCTCTCCTAGATCTCTTTGTCTGGGTAACATATGCTTTATAAACTTCCAGCCCCACTAGATGAATATGAATGGAAATGGAGGGAAAATTCTTGTCTCTGATTCAGCAGAATGCTCACGTATGTTTAACCCCAAACACCTGACTCCTTCTAATTCAAATCTTAAGGCATGAAAGATCAACTAGTCCCTTCATAACTGAGTGTTACTAGTAATACTGCAAAATAGGCATCTTTCATGTCATGTAAGTAGCACATATCCCTGAGATGTACCAGCGACTTTAAGTGAAGAGCTTGGGCTTTTTGATGCCCTGCTACCTCATGAAGCTAAAATGTGAGAGTACGGTGCATGGTGACACTGAGCACCTGGAATGGCACTGCAATGTCAAATAGATATCAGGATGTTTACAGTCAAAAATGACAATGAAAAGAGAGGTTGCTTAAATTTGCAAATAATGTGGACAGCACACATCAGTAACTTTAGTGTAAGAAAAAGCCAGGAAAGATAAGATGAAATCCAGAGAAAATCAAAGCCACAAGCAAGAAGGTAGGGGAAAATAATTAAATTGTGCATGAGTGACCTTTTTTCCAGTGTATGTTGGAAACAGTAAACTGTAGGAGCTGGAGAAAATGTTGAGCCAGGTATTAATTGAACACACCAAACAGAAATTTTGAAAATTAGTGGAAAATAAAATGTATAAATGACTTGAAAAGGAAATTGTCAACACATCTAAGAAATCAATAAGAGAGATCAGAAGTCTCACAAAGAGACATGGAAGAGATACCACCAGTTCAGGATAGGAAAAGGTGGTGTGCTACAAAGATGACCTGAGAGGAGGGCAATAATAGAAAACTCAAAGAAGTCACACGTCATTTCAAGGCTCTAATGCCCTATCCTGAGTCCAAGTCCTCTCTAGACATTTTACATAGAGCCAGGAAAGATTGCTGACATACGCCACTCACAAAGCTGAGGAAAACTTCATCCCAGTGCAGAAGCCTGTCTTTAAGGCTAAATTTCTTCTTGGCTCTGTCTCCAGAAAAAGACAAGTGTTCCAGTTTCAGTCTTCCCTTCACTATGCAGACGTCTAGAACAATATCAGAAGTGATGACTACACCAGAGGAGATCTCAGTTGGGTGTGCTACTCTAATTTTACACAGTCCGTTATTCATTCTATGATCACATCATGAGTAAGTCAAATCTTGTTTATGACAATTTTATTACAGTGTGAACTTTGGATGTGTGGCTTCATAGGGTGAAATTCATCCATCCGTATTAGGATGTGTAGAATGCAGTTGCCTGTCTCTATAGCTGGTAACACAGATTCCTTTTTGATCAAGAAGAGAAACAAGGAATTCTAAAGAATCATGTATTTAATCTACTTCAGACATCTCTAAAGGAGACAAAAAATACCCCACACATATCAACGATGCTCCATTAACTACAAACAGGGCTGTAGGTGACTACCTCAAATGGAATTCGTTGCACCGCGGTGTCTCTCACTTTGAATGGAAGTTGCTTCGAATATAGAACAGAGCCAGCATGATGTGATTTAAGTGAATTTTCTAACAAACACCACTTTATTACAAGAAAGTTAAATGTGAACTGCCTGCAAGTAACCTGGAGGAGCAATCAGATTTCATCCCAAGTACCAAACAATTGGAAGGGGAGTACAACTTAACAGAATTCATTGAGTAACTGAGAGCTGGAAAGGCAGTTTGTAAGTTTGCATGTTAAGGATTGCTTACCAAGTAGATATCAAGTATGAAAATGTTATTCTTCAGATATGATCACTGTTTTTTTCACAAAGCAACAGAGATCAGAAATGATTTGAACTGAAAAAAGGAAGTAAAACTGCTAGGACAGAAATCCTGGCCCAAGCAGCGCAGCACTGACACGTGAGGGTATGCAGCCCAAGCCAGGTGAGTGATGAGGGGCCTGCCCTGGCCAGAATCTACTCAGGGTCCATCTTAAGTATCATAATATTTCCAACACAATTTTCAGTTTGGTCTGACCTGTGTGCCATCTTGAAGCAGTTATTTCACTCCCCTGAATGCCTTCCCTCCACTTTCCAGTCCTCAGAGTGGAGGACTAGGAGCTTTGCAAGACTGGACGTGACCCTGTGCAAAGTAGGGTAACTGTCAGAGAGCTCCTCCAGTTGTTGCTTCTGCAACTGCTACTATATTTACCAAAATTAACAAAACTAGTAATCTGGGTGTCTAACAAATGGTATATATTAGTTTGGTACAATGCTACATCATAATGGACGTTTCACAGCCCTGCAGAAGACATTGGTACACAACAACAAGACAATTTCTAATTCAAATGCCATGAATTGTGTGATGAGCTTCCTCAAGAGCAAAGGTTTAGAGGCACACTTCAAAGAAATTTGGGAAGCAGTACAGTATTTTGTATAATCACATACTGTGATGAGTGAGGTCCATGTTTTAAGTCTCTCCCCTCTTTTTCCACTATCCTGTTAAAAGAAAAAAGAAAAACGAGAGAGAAGAAGAGAGAGAGGGGGGAAAAAGACTTAATGCCAGAAAGTCTTTTTGAAGTATTTATTCTCTTGATTAAGAGTTCTCAATTTGGCAAGACCTAAATCAAGATACATCAAAGAGGGTTCAAAATAAAGAGCAGCTGAATGAAAATGTATGAGATGACAGAAGGAATAAACAATAATAACTGTGCATATGTTTAAGTCATCTGAAAGTGATTGCAGCAATGTGTAAAATATCCGGAAACAGACATTAAAATGGCATCTTAATTCTCTAAGGGAAAAAAATCTGCTTAAATCTTAAATAAATCCTGTTTAAACTAAACTGCATCCATTCTCCCCTTTATGTTATGACTTCAGGAGCTTTCCCATCCTCTCTGGTTATGTATAATGTAGAAACCACCACTGTTCCTGATCAGATTTTCTGCCATGGTAGTGGGTTTCTGGAGGTAAATATACTGGCCACACAGTCAAAACAAGAACCTCCTCACCAGTTATAGCTCATTTGGAGGGGATGAAGAAGCAAGGGCTTACAAATGCATTCTTTTTGCTGGCGTTTATTTCCCCTCAGTTGAAAAAGGTTTTTTACCAATAGAAAGTTGTACGGAGAATGTGATTAAAAGTACGAGAGAAATGATTCACACTTCACTCCATAATGGCTCAAGAGTTGGAGAAAAGGCCAATAGAAACAGATGAAAAGGGAAATACAGGACAAAACTTAGGAAGATAATAGGCAGCAGAAGGCAATACTAGGCTAATAACATAATGGCATCAGTATTGGTTTCTGTTTTTCAAATACTCCCCGTTCTGTTACATATGGAAATAATCTGAAACAATCTAACAATGAGGCATCTCTAAAAAAGTTACCACAGATTTTAACTCAGGATCATATCTCAGCTTTGAAATAGCCCCTGTATCTTATATTCCATTTATTTGCTTGCAGTTGAAAACCTTGAAAATTAATTTGAAAGAGTACAACTCTTCACAAAACTATTCCCAAAGGATATTATTAAAAGTGAGCTAGCTCTCTGCAGTACTATGACTTTCCACTGCTTGTATTTCCATTGTGACATTGTAAACACTTTTGAACAGCACCACTATAGTCGTATTTTAACAAGGTGACAGAATAATAGCCTTTTCTCTGTTGAATTTTTTCAAGCATTCAAACTTTAGGAATCTTTGCAGTACATGTTTTATAGCTAACAAGTGGAGATTAATTTTTGGCTCCAGTATTATCTGACAGACTATCATTATCAGTCACGAATGTCTTTCATGAAATGGATAAAAGGTGCAGGATATCACTCATGTGGCTCTTTTAAAATGCCCTGAGGTATTCTGTTTTGTTTTGTTTTTGTTTTATCTCCATCTGAGTGTGACAAAATGTGGCAGACAGGAGGGCACCGCAGAATACTTCTGAATCATTTCACATATGTTGAACGCAAGGTGTTTAAAGATAAGGCTGTGGAAATCAGTGCGTATATAGCTGCTTTTGCCTTACTCTATGCCAGATAGTGTAGCACACTTACTAATGCTGCAACTCTACACAGGCAGCCATATGCAGATTATTTGATCCTGTATTTACACTGCCATAATTCATAAGAAGGCATACTGGATATATTTGAAAATATGAGATGCGGATTTTGATACAAGGGCCAGTTTTTCTTTCTGCACTTAAACAAGCAAAAGGGAGTTATAAGTGTAGAATACAGCACTGTCTGTATTGATGTATGATGCTTGCTAATGTACCATGTGGCTCCAAGCTAAAATATACCCTCCTTATCTCCGCATTTAGCCTCAAACAATGAGAAGCTCATGAAGCAACAGATGGGGTTCAATAAGCTGGCTAAAATTAGATCATATCTCGTGCTCCCTCTCCTCTTACTCTCATGTACTTCTAGTCTAGCAATTTTTATAAAATGGAGGTGGGATCAGATATCTGTTGCCTCTAGTTCTGTTATAAAGCATCTCTTTTTGCTTACCCTATACTACTAGATGACCTTCAGCCATCTCCAGTCCAAAGTAAAAGAATCGGTGGCCTGAGACTGGATGAAGAAGTGAAGAGTCCTAATTAAGTAGCCAGCTAATCCATTTTCTCATCTTTCTGCACACCCACTAGAGACAAACCTAACAATCAGTTGTAGGATAATGGGGTCTGCTCTTATTTGTTGTCTATTGCTAGTAGATTAGACTGCCTACTATAATATGAAGGTGTTCCTGATGGGTAGCCCTATAGATGGTCAAGCATGTGTACCTCAAAGACCAGGAATGAAGCCAAATGAAGAAGCATCTTCCCAGAGCTGGCAAATAACCTAATGGCCAAAGCACCTGTAACTCAGTTAAAGCAGTACTGGCTCCTATCTGTGAGTCTACCCAACCATGAATACTAACTGGAACATCTTGGCACTAATTTTCTTCTTAGTCTGTCACTTATCTGCAAGTCCTGCAAAGTCCTGCAAAGTCCTGCTTCTACTTGCCGTGTTCACAGGTATGTTCTTGACCCTTCAGAGCTTTGCAAAGCTCCTTTTCCAGCTTTTCCTCCATTCAGCCTTCCCTTTCTCCCTGCCCTGCAATGCAGCCTTAGCCTCCCAGAAGTGTCCCAACATCTCTTGGATTAGTGGTTTTCTTCAGAGAATTTCTGCTCTCTCCTCATACTGTTGATGATGGAGATGCGT
This sequence comes from Tauraco erythrolophus, assembly GCF_009769465.1. Taxonomy (NCBI): domain Eukaryota; kingdom Metazoa; phylum Chordata; class Aves; order Musophagiformes; family Musophagidae; genus Tauraco; species Tauraco erythrolophus. The sequence continues at coordinate 52,519,586 of NC_141468.1, forward strand.
CTGTCTTGTCCTGGTCTGCCAGATCAATGCTTATCTGGGAGAAGACAGTTGGAAAGAGCAGTTTCTTGTTTTAAAAACTCATCACAATACTCAGGAGAATAGGCTCATTACTCCAATTTCCAAAGCTGATCATAGAGCTCCTGTTGCCTTGAAACAGCACAACCTAGTGTTTGCCAATGCCCTGTTTGCTCTAAACACGTTTCACTCATGGCTGCAGCCTCTCCACCTCAGCTCCATTCTCCCTTGCCCTTCTCATTGCCTTCTCGCCATTCGGTGCAGCCTCTTGTCCTCCGTGCCCTCAGGATTTCCATCTCTCTAGTTTGTCATCCTTCCTAACAAAACCTCAGCCTCTCTGACACAGAACAAAACCTAACCTAAAAAAAACTCTCCAACTCCATCACAGCATAGGGATCTCATCCTCTGTTCATGGGAATTCTGGTGTTATGTCCCCTCTCACTCCATCTGCCAACTCTGTGCGCGTGCAGGGCATGGGTGCAGAGGGACGTTGCTGTGGGAGAGGATTGTCATGTGCCTGGTTATGCCACTATAACTACAGCAGCACAATCAATCTACTGTAGTTGTGCTGGGAATTTCACCAGTTTCAACAAGCTCTTAGCTGGTAAGATCTGCCGGGCATGGACTGTCTAGTCTGTTTGTACAGCATCTAGCACAGAGTGACCCTCAGGCACTGTAGGACAAAAAGTAATTGGTATGGGTAATTTCTTTAGATATATCAGTATAGGGCATTAGAAACACCTTTCTAGGTCTCTGAAAGTCTAAAGGGAGGCAATTATTTAACAAAAGAACTTTCCTTCTGGCTCAGACTGTAAATAAAATAACTTCCATGGTATTCTGTTAAAGTCCTCTTCTTGCAAGATGTGTGCATAAGTTTACGAGTAGTTTCCTTCCTTCTGTGGGACTAGTCACATCCATAAAGCTAAAAATGGGTGAATGTCTCTTCAGCAACAGTAACCATGTCTTCTGATATATATATATATTTAAAGACTGTATTAATATTCTCAGCACTGCAGCCAAATGTTGTCCTACATGTTTATGTTAAATATTTGTTGTTATTGGCTGAGTTTTAATGAATGAATTCAAATACTAGGAAAGAAATACTTTGTGGGTTGTTTTTTGAGTGTTTTTTTGAAACTGGAAAAGTATTTTGGAAACTTTCTCATACTGTTACAGTAGTCCCAAAGTGTATCTGGTAGGATGCCAAGGTATGAACAGTGTTACTGAATATAAAGCAATCATGAAGGTTAGGCTTGTACATCTGAGAACAGTTTTGGAAGAAAAATGAGCTTTTCAAGTTTGTATTCTGTCAGAAAGCAATTTTTTCCAAAAAAAAAAAAGTGATTCTGAGTGTCAAGAGAGGAGCATTATGTATAAAGAGAAACTAATGAAGTACAGTGCATGCAGCTGTGAATACTAACACTGGATGAATGACTGTACACATAGCTAGTAAGTCTCACTGGACTCATCACGATGTTCCCTGTTTGTAATAGTAAATCAAATTCTTTGTCCAAAAAGACTTACCACTTACTGCTAAAATGCAGTCATATGATTGTTCCTTAGCCACACGGTATTGACTTCTGTTCACTGAATGGTTGACCTACATTCAAGAGACACGCCTGAGAAAATCACTGCACTTCAAATTCCACAATGAAAATCAACAAGAAAGCGTTTTAAGAAGAGAGTGTGAGAGAGCAAGCTTATTAATGAGGAAATGTAAGTCACTTGAGATAATTTTTGCCAAGTTATACATCAAAAGAAAAGTGCCATATATTTGATTAAATGGTTGTAGACATCAAATTTTTAAGCTGTTGGCCTCTCTTTCTCACTCTGTACAGAAATAGAGGGAGAGATTCATCAGTTCTTCAATATTTTACGTTCCATTTTCTCTTCTTAAATAAGTAACTCCCCAGCCCTCTTTCTCTGGGACTTTACGGTCTCTTTTCTTCCCCTTTTTAACAAATGACCCATGGGAGAAGTGCTTCTCTTTCCTAGGATTTGTTCCATGACATTACATTTGCATACCTCAAGACTCTCTTCACATCACCATCTCTGTGCAGAGATGTTGCTGGAGTGCAACTATGGTCTTGGACCTGAAATGTATTTAGAACATCTCCAGGTAAAAAGCAATTTTGTCATTGACACATGCTTTCCTTCATGCAATATGATTTCTATAAGATTGACCAAAAGCAGTCCAAAATATTATGCAGCAATACTTATTGCAGACATACTTCACCTGATACAGATTTTCAGTGGTTATACACCTCATGATCTAATAATGAATATTTTTATATCCCTTTTCCAGTTCCTTGAATCAGTCAGTCCCCCAGAAGTGCAGGTCCTCCACACATTCATTCACTCTCTTCAGCAGTGGCTTTAGTTGCTCAGCCAGTATCTCTTCCTGCTGACTTAACAGATGCTCTTTTCTGAAGTTTTACTTTATCATACCAGGAGTAGAAAAAATTTTAAGTAGGATGCACAGCTTCAGAACAGATCAAAAATCATCATTTTTCTCCACTATTAACCACTAAAATAATCTGTAATCTCTCATTTTAGAGAACTGCCAGCTGTAACAAATCTGATGAGCTAATTAGATTAATACCAGAAATGTTATTTTGGTTTAAAGTATTTGTGAATAGATGAGGATGATAGATGATGTGCTCATTTAATGCTTGTGAAACAAAGAGGGTTTTAAAGAGTTGCAATGCCAAAGCAAAACTGAAGTCTGTAACCTGGACTAACAGTTAAAGTGCAATTCAAAGAGTGAAGTTGTCATACAACAGAAAACCAGGAGCCAGGAAACCTGTCCATTAAACACACAAACAAGGTAAAAATATCTTTGGAAGTGGAATAAACTGAAAGTGGAATATCTATATTTAATAAACATAACATTGAGCTAGAATTTGAAATGTTCATTCTCAAATTATTGTTGTAGAATGCAAAAAAAAAAAAAAAATTAGCAATCAGTGTACTAACCCATGTATGGGAAACAATTTGGGTACTCTGAGACCAATAGTTTTCTCCCTAACTACAAAAGATTTCTGAAGTTGAGAAAAAAAAAACAACAAACAAAACAACACCTGCTTGTAGGTAGATGTATAGAAAGAATAAAATAGGGACTGGTGAATGACATACAAGTAATGGTGCTAAATTTGCAAACCAATGGCGGACATTCAGACAGATGTGTAGAAAAGACCAGACTGAGGCACCAGGCAGATAAGACACATTTTGCCATCTTCCTGCAGAATAATGTAAACCGCCAGTTTATTCTGCTGTTCCCAGACTGAATGCTCAGACTGTCATGATGTATGTTTACTGGAATAACTGAAATAATTATAAGATATATACTAAAACAACTTAGAAATTCAATACAGCTATAGCAGCTGAGAACATACAGGGTGCTTTTAAAAACCTATCATTTTATGTTTGCCATTGTACTCAATGGTTTCCACCTGTCATCTATCTATTATTGTAGCGCTCCCTCTGTTACTGACTCCCACTTTTCCTGATTCATATAGCGCTTTATTTCCTGGAAGATACCTCTTTTTTCACTTTCTGAACTTTCTGCATCTGCTACCCATCTCTAGCATCATATAGGTGCCCCCTTGAAAGGCTCTGTTTGCTTCAATAATCCCTCCCTTCCTCCACCAAGGTGCTTCCACCCTTCTCAAAATATCTATCAAAGCGGTGTGTTGCAAAATGAAACCTTCCCAATGAGATTCCAAAGTCATTGTAAATATATCCAAATACAATGCTTTTTTGTTGTTGTTTCAAACTAAGAACAGTAAATAATAAAAAGAAAGGTTTAAAAAATCCACCTCATTTCTTTTTGTAAGCACAATTTGTTTCTCAGAAGTGGATAGCTGTGAATCTGCGTGCAGTTCCACCTCTGTTTGCTAATCCCAGGCGGTGCCCCAGTTGTGTCAATTGCATAAGATGGGAAAATTTGCTTGAATTGAAATTCAAATTGCGCACTTTGATACATATTTGGAGATTTATTCCCATGTATTACAGGTAGAATAAGAAGAAATTTTAACAAGGGTTAATAAATCTGCTTCTGTCTTGTTTCCAATAGTCCTAGAGAGTACTACTGGTGAGATTTTAAATGCCATGTATACTGAGCTCTCAGGCCTTTCCCCAGTATTTCCATTCTCATTTCCACATTTTGAAGGACTCTGTAATCTTGTCCTATCCCTTTCAAAAGCTTTCTTCTGCTAGGGGATTTCCTTGTTTGTGTGGTGAATTTCACTGAAGCCCTGTGAAAAATATCTCTGGGTATTTCTTAAGGTTAAATGAATTTCAGGGAACTAAGACGAGAGTGTTTCAGCTTGAGATCTTGTGGATCACTTATACTGAACTGTGTAAGTTTATAAGAAGTTACAAGTGATTAATCTTCTTGTGTATGCTAATTTGTATTATCTTTAAGATAAATGTTTAAATCACTCCATTATATGTACACAGTAGGTACTTGGTGTATACTTTACATTTGGATATTGTAGCAAGAGAAGCTGCAGTAGTTCTGATAGTCAGGACTTCAGACTTCATTGAATTCTGTGGAAGTTTTGCCGTTTGTCTCATTGCCCTTCCCTAAGTGGCACAAATATGCATACATACGCGTGTATATGTGTTATATGTATACACAGAAACACTGCAAACTGCGTTGTGCATTTTATTCAAAGCAGCTTCATACAGATTACAAGCCAGAAGCATGCTGCTCTCAACGTAATCTCAGAAACAATTTTTCTTGCTGTTTGGTTTTCCTGAAGTTCTATATGCAGAAAACACAGCAAAGAAGGTGATAATGAAGAACGAAAGTTAGATTGGTTTTCACTGTAAGATAGTTCCTATCATAAATAGCTCTGTTAACCACCATAAGCACTACTGAAATTTTTAAATAACCTATAATAGAGACCCTACACCATAAAAAGACCATATGCATATAAGCAATCGACTTCCTAACTGCTTATAACACTAATGAAAGCCAATCAGGCTTTCACCCATTTTCTGATAATTAGCAGCTGTTATCTGACAGACGCCATTTCCTACACATGCTTTTGCTCAGGGTTAGTATGAGAAAAGTTTGCTGCAGGCAGGACTATTTTTGGCCCAGCAACACTCGTGTTGCTATGTGCTCTCAGATTACTGGGCAGATAGGCACACAATGAAGCCAAACAGCTGATCTGCAAAACTGAGAACACTGTGCGGTTTTCTCCACTGGTGCTTGTTTGTGTATAAATACACACATGTGCACAAACTATGGGCAATGAAAGCTTATTTTGCTATAGATACGCTTGTCAAAGAAAAAGACCACATCCTGCATTCTGTTAAAACCCTCTTAAAACGCAGTCAGAACCCCTTAGCAAGCTCAGTGAAATCACTCCGTAAAGTTGTGCCTGTGACAGTTTGTACCTGTGACAGTTTGTACCTTCTGTTTCACTGAGTAATTTAAAGTGGATGGTAGATCAGATAGAAGGACCATGTGCCAGTGCTGCTGCAAACATTGCTTCTTTCAGTCAGTTGATAATGGCAATGCTGAGAGCCTTTGATCATTGCCATCACGGCAAATCTGCTGATGGCTGCAAATACAGTATCACTTTCGATTCAGGTCAGATCAGGGATTCTTCCAAGGTTATTGGTAAAACCTAGCTGCTACCTTCTGTACAAGGTTGGACTCCATACCTTTCACCCCTCCTGTCCTTCCCTTCACCCATTGTACTGGGCACCTGGTGAAATACAAGCCAAGGTGTCTCTACAGGATAGTTACAAGAGGCAGCCAGACTTGAGCCCATGTGTTTTATTAATGAATGTAGCACCTCCTTAGGCAATGAAATTCATCAGTAAGTACGATGGGCTCTTGACAGAAGGCTGTGATATATAGGTGTGCTGGCCTATACCATAAATATTTTAATCTGCACCTTTTATCACAGTAGGCAGTGTAAGAATCCATAAACAGTACAAACAGAAATATCAAAATACTCTGTATTAGACCCTGATATAGGTCAGTTTTCTCCACCACATGCCTGGCTTACGATTAATTTGCTGCTTTAGTTACACACCACTAATGTGGATAAAAGTTCTGTGTCCTGTCTCAGTTACAGCCACAGTTTCAGAAATAAATCTCTGTGTTTTCACCTAACACAGGGATCCTATGGGAGCAGGTGCCTCTGGTCTCCATGCTGCCCTCCCCAAACTCACTTCTGCAGAGAGGGCAGGAAAACCACGTGAATCACTTTGGGAACACAGCCTGCAGTGCTCTTGCACAAGCGGAGCTGATGGTGACAATCCATTCTGGCTTTGCCTGTTTGCCCTTTCCTGTTCTGCTGGGATATTTGGAACCACATAGGGCACCAATAAGATTGTTTTGCATTCTACTAGAGGCAGCTTTTTATAATGTGTGGATGAAAGTAAGTTGTGTGGAGACATCAGGAGGGTATGTGGGGTACCTGAGACTCCAAACCCAGCCCAGGTCTGTCCCACTGAATGTGAAGGGACGACCTGTTAGTGTCCACCTTTCTCCTTGTAGCCACTTTCTCAGTAGCAGCCTGTTGGTCACCAGCAAACAGCAACACTGAGCAGCAGCTCTGCTGTCAAGTATCTGGCACTCCACTCACCATGTCCTGGCCTCATGTGACAACAGAGACGTTCCTCTCCAGACACAGGGTGGGGAAGGGTGGAATCATACTCCACTTCTTTAACTACAACAAAGATTCTTCAGCCTGGTACATCGACCCCTTTTCAAAACGCTGTTAGAGGAATGAATACAGCTGTGATCCCATTTTCTCCATAACTCCTTTGGGATGCATAGTTTGCCCATGTAAGCATTCCTCCTCTGTATTAGACCATCCTCTTTTGTAACTGTTCTAGTTTGCTTTGAGCTTTGTGATGGATTTTTAAGACTTTTATTTTTTAAAGAACTTACTTCAGAATGGACATGCAATAATAAACTTTGGTCCTGCTGAAACACAGTGTTTCATTTTTCCTTCCTGCAGAATAATGAAGGCAAATCAAATCAGGGAAAGAAGACAAGTTTCAGGTTTTTCTTCCAATGAGTCTAATCCAAACAATGACGTATGACTTAATACAGCGAAGCCCTTCATGTCAGAACTGGACTCACCCTGGCAGGAAAGTCCCCTGAAGAGATCCTTTACTGAAGAAGAAAAGTAGGTACCTCTGGGAGGAGGAGAGACTAGTCTTTATTTCAGAGGCATGTACCTTGGTTTTTGGTAGTGTTGGGATGTATGAGTTCCCTGAATGGGACATATCTCATATATCAGTTCAGATTGGAAACGCTATGATTTTCTTGAGGGTGGGAAAGGGAAAGCCCCAGCTTTGAAGATCTTCATTACTCAAACATATCTCTTGGGCATATTAAAAAAAAAATAATCTCAGTTCAGACTTAAAAAACGAGGGGAAATCCCTGAGAAGACAGAAAAGGAGAACCTGACATTTACTTAGGACTCTTCAACATTCTCAGGAAAACGCTGCTTAAGTTGGAGAGCCATAGGGTTCAGCACCAGTCACAAAAGATCACGAAGGGCATTTGCATGGCCTCTATCTCTCTGTAAGTCCCTAACTTCACGCATCTTCTGGAAATTTGCTGGTAAACGCTGCAGCTTCCTATTTTCTCTTTTTCTCTCTGGCCTTTCTAGATTTTTAAATCCTTTTCAGTGCTGTTTATAGAAGCTAACAACTGAAGACAGCAATTCCACCCTATGAAAACCACCTTTCCCTTCTGCAGTGTTGAACAAGCCCAGTGGGAGAAAAGAATTATCAGGGACTTGCTATTGCAGTAAGCAAATGTCACTCAGTAGAAAAAAATGAAAATATTACAGAGTAGAAAATAGATCACCAAAAGTAGATGAGCCTAAGGGAGAAAAATACCACTTTGATCTAATACACTCTTTAATGTCAGCCATATCCAAGTGTGAAGAAAGAGCTTGATCTCTGATCATCTTTTTAGTATGTTTCAGTTAAAGATATGGGAATAAAAGTCTACTCAGTTATGTGCTAAATAAAGACAACACTTAGGTTAAAAAGCTAAAAATCCCAAAGAGAAGAGATATATACTTTTTATTTTAATGATTACACTTCATATAATTTTTTTTCATTGATTGGTGTCAGGGAAACTAAAGACAGGCTAGAAAATTTCCCTAATAACATGAATCTCAGAGGTGCTGGAAACATAGGAAGACTTGTGTTATTATTTAAGAAAATCTGGATGACTTTGAGGAATGAAGTAGTACAAATGGAAAGAAATTTAGCAGTAGAAGCTGTGACTTTGGTGTACAGAGCAATCACCAGCTACCCAAATACCATCACTGTCCTTTGGCCATAATGAGGCAAATGAAGTTGTAGGAAGCATTAGGTAAACTGATGTTAGCTGGAACAGCAGTGGGGAAAAGCATCCAACCTGGCTTTGAGAAGAGTTAGATCATTATATGAAAGGGATTACATGATATGGTTGCCTGCAACAGCAGGGGCTTGTATTCCAGGAAGCCTGGATCTGTTTGTGGAAATCAAAGTAAGAACAAGATCAAGACGACAAGTGCTACTTAAGTTAGGTGAAAACACACCTTGCAGCAATATGTGAATTATTATGTCTGCAGTAGCCTGAAAACTATTATTTGTTCAGTTTTTTCACGAAATCAGGAAGCAAGGACTCAGAGAGTCTTCTTTTTTAACTGTACACAGCAGCTTTGCTTCGTTCTTTGTAATTACTGAGAAGCTTTACCAGCAATGAATTAGAGGGTTAGAAACAAGGGAGAAAAATGATATTGGCTTGATTTGTTGATAACTAGATAAAGTGAAAAAGGATACTTGTGAGATAGGGTGGTAAAAGGATCACCGACAGGCCTGAAATTATCTGGAAGCAGTGGGCACTGGCAAGGCAAACGTAACTCGTTTATCACAAAGCTGTGCACCTCCAAGCACGATCCGGTGATAAGTCAATGTTATGGCAGTAGGTCTACGTGGCATCTGCTGCAGAGGGGTGTACCACTCTTCAGAGTAAGTGCTGCCTGGCAATATACAGTCAAGTCTTGTGACATATATCCTCAAAAGGGATATGCCAATTACCTTAATGGAAAGAAAACAGTTTGCATGCATGATTGAACTTTCATGCTATCTGTATAAAGGGCCTGGGGAGTGTGAAATGACTCATGGGTAGCTTCTCTTTTAGAAGACTACTGAATAAGTTATTAGACAGGCAGCCACCCTCAGGCCAGTATATTGGGCTGAGTGAATAGGTAAACACAGAAAGAAAGAATGAAGGATAAAGTGTATGAGAGAGAGAGAGAGCTGTTGCTTATACAATACCATCCCGCTTCCAGGCAAATACACTTTCTAGTGTCTTAAATTTCTTCCTGTAGTAACAGACTGAGGGCTGTACTGAACTTTAAAGGCCTTCATTAGTTGCTAAGTTATGCTGAGACCAACCACAGTGTAGCTATTCAATAAAAATATTTCATCATTTTGTTACTAGACTGCTTAGCGTACCAGACAGAAGCAAAAAGCCCCAAAGACCAAGCACAAATTAGAGCTGTTAATCTTTAAAGACAGCTGATCTTTCTGAATATTCTGGGACAGACTTCTTTCTCCCTGATAGTAGTAGAGATTGGTACTGAGAAGAGTCACTCTTGTATAAATGAGGACTGTTTGATTGTTTTCTTTAAATGAGCATTTTTTTTCACAACCATACCAAGCTCAGCCACATGGAATTAGCTGGCGTTTGTTCATTCTTGAGGATTTGCCTCTCCTAGCAAAATATTCCAGCCCAAGGTTACTGACATAGTCAGCTATGCAGCTGTTCAAAAGCGTGCAAGAGTTTGCGTAGGGAAAGGGGAGATGTTGGTATATTGAAATGCCTGTGGGCAGTTGGGATGTTACATCCATTTAAAAGGACTATGACTGCAGGAAAATGAGATCTTTTCTTCAGTAGCTTTGTTCAAGCTGCAAACTAGAATGGGATACTTAATGATTTATTTTAAATTAAATAGCATGACTCATGCTTGCACTCTATCAGAACTGGTTTCATTTAGATGCAGTCTCTCTCCTAGTCCATATATGCCTACTCCAGGAAAAGCAGCAACAGCATAAAGGAAATTATTATTTCTCCATTCCACTATTTCCTATCAGTCTCCATCAACATGAAAACAAAATTGTCATGCAGCATAAATAAGGTAATATGAAAATATGGTCACTGAAAGTGGACTAAGTGGTGCTTTCAACACACAGGAAGATTCTGCTTTGATCATATTTGCAGTTGTCAGTTAATAGCTACCTGACAGAAAAACACATAGATTTCTCTCTTGCTCCCTCCAAAGCTTTTCCCTCCAGTATTTGTTCTACTGAAGTCTCATTAAATTATAAACATCAGCTCAGAGCTCCTTTTAATTGCTACCAAATAGCATTACTGCAGTGGATCACCAAAAGCTAGACTCATTTTAAAATTTTTGTTTTCAAGCTTATTTGTGTCATGAGAGGCAGAGAGGGTATGAAATTGCCATCTGATTGAATTTCACCATGAGAAACTTTGCAAGGCCATGCAAATAATACAAAATACCTCATTCAATTCCCTAGGTGCAGTATGAGTGTCATCTCTGTAACATGGGATATATAGCCATACAATTATTTCCCTGGGTAGATACAAGCTAAATGTATCTATCTACCAAACTCATACTCAGAGTCGTCAGGTTCACAGCTGAGTGCTCTGGTCTTCACCTAACTTTTTGGGGTGAAACAAGAATCAGGTTACCCTAAAAGGAAAGAAAGGGAGACTGGAAAACAATCTGAAGTGATGAAATAGAATGTATCTCAGTGATAAAAATCTATTCATAATAATTATATTCAGTAGTAACTTCTATTGTCCCTCAAGGATCCATACTGGGACCAATGCTATTTAATATCTTCGTCAACAACATAGACAGTGAGATTGAGTGCACCTTCAGCAGGTGTGCAGACAACACCAAACTGAGTGGTGCAGTTGATTAGCTGGAGGAAAGGGGTGCCATCTAGAAGGACCTTGACAGGCTTGAAGAGCGGGCCCATGTGAACCTCATGAAGTTCTACTACACAGCCAAGTGCAAGATCCTGCACCTGGGTCGGGCAATCCTCAGTATCATTACAGAATGGATTGAGAGCAGCCCTGAGTAGGAGTTGGGGATTCTAGTGGATGAAATATTGGACATGAGTTGGCAACGTGCGCTTGGAGACCAGAAAGCAAATCATATCCTGGGCTGCATACAAAGACACGTGGCCAGCAGGTCTAGGGGATTGATTGTCCTCCTTTACTCTGCTCCGGTGAGATCTCACCTGGAGTACTGCATCTAGCTCTGGGGTCTTCAGCACAGTAAAGACACGGATCTGTTAGAGAGGGCCACAAAAATGATCAGAGGGATGGAACACCTCTCCTGTGAAGAAAAGCTGAGAGAGCTGGGGTTGTTCAGCCTAAAGAGGAGGCTCTGGGGACACTTTGTTGCAGCCTTCCAATATATAAAGGTTTAAAAGACAGACAGAGAGACTTTTTACCAAGGCCTGTAGCGACAGGAAAAGGGGCAAAAGTTCTAAACTGAAAGAGGGTAGATTTAGATGAGGCATAAGAAAGAAATATTTTTATGATAATGGTGGTGAGATGCTGGAACAGGTTGCCCAGAGAAGCTGTGGATAACCCATCATTGGAAGTGTTCAAGGTTAGGTTGGATGGGGCTTTGAGTAACCTGATCTAGTGAAGGATGCCCCAGTCCATGGCAGGAGGGTTGGACTACATGATCTTTAAAGATTCTTTCTAAACCAAATCATTCTGTGATTCTATGATTCTATTAGTACTAATCGTTTCGAGATCTCAGTCCCTGGTGCGACACCTGACAGAGAGGCTGCTATATCTGATTAAGTATCTCACAAGAAGGAACTCCTCACCAGATACACACTAGAAATTTGTCAAAGATTACCGGTGAAATTCAGTTCAGCTGTGTACCCAGCCATGCCTGAACAAGACTTCCACTCATTATATTTCCTTTATTATATTTATTCATTTTCCCATAGCTATGTTAGAAATCCAAATAATGTCCGCATAAGCTGAAGAGGTTTGATTAAAAAGAGAAACAGCTAGAACCTTTAGTCAGTATGTCAGTCTGCTCTGTGCTTCTGAAACTTATTTCTTTCTTCAAACATCATAATTTATTTATTTTTTATTCTTTTAGCACCTCCACTTTTCATCAATAATCTCACTAGAAAGGCTGTCGCTGCAGAACTTCCTGCTGAGATCATATTAGGAAGCAATGGGAGTGTCACAGAGGAATATGTTCTCATATTCTCAGTATCACCTTTCTCCTTTTAATTTCCTCTCTCTTTGTATGAGAGGAAGGGGAGAGTCCAGAATCCATGGTCTAAGAGACCTACTAGATTATCTTCCTGTCATTCTCTGCTAATACAAGATGCTTCCCTGCGTGACATCAGCTAGTGCTTTGCCAAGTCATCGAAGTCCCAAACAGACAAACATTCTTCCCAGGAAGACTCATTTCTCACTATTGCAAAGGCTTGTTTCATGCTTATCCAAAACAGTTCTTTTAAAGGCCTTTCATATATATCTATCAAAAAGTAACACCCAAACTCTTTTCCTTCCTTGGAATTTAACAGCCTTCAGTTATACACAGGTTTTTGTGAGAAAGCAGTTTGTGCTCTGAGCATCATGAGCAATTGTTACATCATATAGTTAATTCAGAAACCCAGTAAGTTTCAGCCTCAAAAAGTCACAATCTGTGAAGATAACTAAAAAAGCCCTAAAGAACAGAAATGTGCAGGCAACCTTAGCTATTGGTTTTGTTATAAACTTCAACTAGAGTACTTATCAGCTTCACAGGAGTGAAGGCTTGTGAGAGCTTGTAGTTGTGCAGACCTTTGAAGATAAAAGAATTGAAAGATGCTTTATATATAAAAATATATATGTGTGATGACTAGGTAGATGAACAGAGGAAGAGCTTCTAGCGCTGAGAAGACACTATCTGAACTTAAAATGCAATAGCTATTTGTTACACAAGACATGATTTCAGCAAAATCCATTGGGAATTCTTTTCTTGTAGGTGTTCCAGTTTGAGTGTGTACATGACATATAAAGACATGTATATGACGTATAAAGACACACACGCACACATGTATATGTATGTACGGACATTACCTACTGCTTATTTTCTGAATCTATTTTTCCAAACAAAAATAATAAAAAATGGAGCTGATGTTGGGAGCCTATGTAATTTAGTAATTTAGACTGAACGATATTCCAAGAATTCTTTAATCACATTCAAACTTTTCTTTTTAAATTAATAAATTCAAATTTAAATTCAACACAAAATATGACAAGACATGGAAATAGACAATACAACATAAACAGCATATGTTTCTTAAGCATATTCTTTCTCACAATACTAGAGGGAAGATTAGCATATTTTAAAATCAGTATAGCTAAATTTAGTTCTACTAACTCCATATTCCTTCGTTACCGTAATGATAATAATAATCTAGTCCTTGGCGTGTTGCTTGCCTGCTTACTTTGTAGCATCGTTTTATTAATCCTGATGAATATTAGTACAAAAACTTCATCCAGGTCTTCTTTCAAAGTTCTGTTTAGTTCCTGTTAATATCATATTTAGAAGAGAAGAGTCAGTTCCTCTTTGGAAGGGTCAGTGTTTGAGAAGTTAACATTTAGCAAGTCTACTTCCCTCCTCTTCAGCTACTACATGCCCGACAAATTCCTTAATACATTTCTCATTTTATTTTCAGATCAAACCAAACAATTTTAATGTGGTAATTCCTGTAAAACGAATGCATTTCCAATATTTTGCAACTTAATATATGAGAGAAGAGTAAAAGCTTCTGGTTTGCATCACTCCTGTATGTCCGATAGAAAATTCCTGTCCATGACTCATGCTCAGTACAACATAAGCAACTAGCCCACATGATCACGATGAATATTGACTTGCAGGAACCAAGAAAGTGTGGGGCTTTCCAGATCACTACTGTAATGTAAGCAACTTTTTAGAGACATGAACTATTATTTCTGTCAATTCACTTACGTCAAACCATAGACAGCACCGGGACCGCAGACAGAAACACCCTAAGGAATGGGAGTTTCTGGTGACTGACACAAAGCAGTGCAACGTGCAGACAGACTGTGAGCCAATAGGGAAAGTGTAAATATGTTAGAAAAAGGATAGGATAGAGTACAGCCAGTGAGTTTAGAACTCCAATTCCCTGGTTGCAAACCACTGATATATCAAAAACTATTACAGCTAGATTTGTGCCCTCTTACAAATTCCCCATGGTAATTTCCTTGCCCTTGGAACTGGCCTCATCTCTGTTTGGGTGTATTTTTACCCACATTTTACTTCTGCAAGTTAGAACAGATACTCAGGTAAATACCATTTGAGGTAGGCAAAGTACCCTCTGAAGATCATAGAGCTGGCTCAAAATTTTATAGTGAAATAATTTCATGAGAAAATGCCAGTCCACCAAAATCAAAAGGTGTTGTGCAAGGCTGTTGGCTTTGCAGTCTTCTGGCAAGCGTAAGCAGGGTTGTCTCATGACGACACTAGGCAGGTCATGGAGCGCCTGTGAGGCCTCAGGGACCTTAGGACTTTCAGAGGTTGTTATGTGCAGCTTTCCAGACTTCTGTACCCCTTCCCATGGCAACAAAGCCCTGGGATCTCAATCCTTCCTGAAGGCTTGGCTTCCTCTGCTGGTGCAGGGACCCTGACAACCTTGAAAATCCTGGCTCATGCTAAGGCTTGGAGGTCTGCCTCTCATGGTCATTGATCTTGGCTCCTACGTAATGCCAGGGCTTCTAACCTCCTGGCTATCTTACTGACTTTGCTTTCATAGCCAAGCCAAGAACTGCAGTGCTTAGCTTTCCACTCTCACTTTCACTATGAGCTTGCTAAGCCAGCTGATTTGATACTTTTTTAGTTTTCCACGTGTAGGCATCTTCATTTGTCATTTCCAAATGGAGCATTCTCAGTCAGCAGGCCTGCACTGTGGAAGCGATGCCAGTTTAGCTTTATCTTTAGATGTACCTCTGTGAAGTCACAAGCAGTGATACAGCTTCTAAGGGCAAAATCATCATGCTCTGCTGATCTAATCAAACCACCTGCTGTGTTAGAGGCTCTACTAGCAAAAAGATACTTCTGACAGAAAACATTACATCTATATGGCTTTATCTTCATAATGATATTTTAGGGATGAAGATTTTTTTAGATCGTAATATTGCTGTGCCAGCTAATCTGAGTATGCCAGCTAACCTTGATAAACACATGCCTTCTGCACACTGGCAAGACTTGAGTTAAGGGTTACCTCTATATTCTATTTCAGTTTTGTGAGAAGAAAAGCCCTCAATATATGACAAGTGACACTTAACTGATCAAATACAATGTTGGTTTTAGGTATCTTCAGCAAGAAGCTCAGATGACACTGCTGAGTGATATCACACCTTTTCTTTCTCCCTGGCACAAAGCTACTTTGCATCTGCCATGAAGACTGGGTCGGGGCAGCAGGGGAACAGCTGTTCCCCAGTTGCGTGACTGGGAGCACGTGTTGCGGCAGGCAGTCATGACAGTAAAGTTGTAATCCTTGATCCCCTAAATTCACCTATGAATCCAGCACCACAGATATTCTCTATCTCCCCTGCTGGAGCCAAGGGAGCAGACTGTGAGAGAGAAATACACAATTATTCTTTTTTTTTTTTTGAGATTAAACCAGACAAAAATTGTTGTTTCTCAATTTAAAAGAAAACCAGAAAGAGTTCTGAAAGCTTCAGAAACCTGCTCATGTCTATAGCCTCGTTTAGCATAAGTGTTACAGCTATTTTGAAAGAGAGCTGTGATAACTTATCATTACCACCCTACTACAGATCACTAAATAAAAGAGCTTCGTATTTCGTTTTTGAATGATTCTCTTTCAATGCCTAAAATGGCCTGGCCAGACATTTGAAGAGTAGTAACGGAACCCAAAATAACTCAAAAAGAATTCAAATAGAAAATAGTTAAGGTTGGTTACAGGTGCTAGTTCTGCACCAGCTCCTCTAGGTTTGTGTTTATTAACTTTAAAATCACATTTCTTATTTTTTTTTCCATTTGTGTCTTCCCTTTGACTTTGCCCATGTTCTCAGAAGAACTTTGTTTAAGACAGCCCTGACCAAACAAAAAAAAAAAAAGGGCATTCGTGAGATATATTCCCTATGCAGTAAAAATTTCAAGGCTCCTCATGCTGTCCAAGCGTGATCAAAATAGATCAATATGGCAAAGACTGTCTCCCAAATTGGCATCATTGCCTACATCTGAGTCTGATATACCCTCAGAAATACACCAATTTGTAATAATCATCTTTTTGATGTCAACAATTTCGCAGTCTGATATGAAATATTATGCTGATACATGTATCTGTCTTCCTGTTAAGCACTAAGCAGAGTATTTTGTAAGAAAGCACACTGCATCAATGAAAGTAGTGAATAATTCTCTTGGCCTACCAGAGTCTATTAATTTTGAATTTCTGTCATATAACCAATTGCTTGGCACTTATGCTGGTTTTCAACAAGTCATTTTAGCTAACTTAGAGGATCCTTTAAAGATGCTATGAAATTCCTGCTGAATATACACAGCCATTTTATAACTATCAAGTGAAATAGTTATAGATGGTTACCCACAGAACACTACTCTCTTTCAAAACCTGTAATTTACTGGCTGCTCTGCTACTAAATTCCTTAACTTGTCCCACTAGAGTAGCTCATTTTGCATTAGTTTTTGATGTGCTTAGCACTGCCTTGGCATTATTTGTCCTCATTTCCTATTTATGAAAATAAAAATATATTGTTTGCAATTCTCTTAAATGCAAAGAATTTCATATCATAAAATGCTCTTGCATTGAATCTAATATAAGGAAAAAGTTTTTTTTATAGAAGAAATGTAAGAGTCTGCCTTGAGTTTTAACTATATTACTATTACTAAATTACACTCGCCATTGAGATGCATGTGATCGTGGGTGCCTTTTTCTTTCGGGTCCTTTGATGAAGGCCAGCTTTCTATTTTATTTGAATTCACAGGAACTACTACTACACTTAGTTTTAAGAGCATAGTTACATGCTTGACAGGAGTGAGGATTTTGCCACTAGTATCTCTTACCATTAAGGTAAGAAAAGAATGACTAATACTCTCTGCTGAACTCCCAAGTCTAACGGAGGACATGGCCCAACAAATTGTGTGATTAGCTATGGAAAGACCACCATTCAGAGCTATTGACTGAATCCCAGCAGCAGACACCAGAACATATATGCAGCTCCTTTGCAAGGTGGGGGTAATCTCTAGAAAATTACAGCTATATGTAGCGAGGTATCTAAAATCAGTTTTTATTGTGAAATAGCTCTGCACACACACCGAAGACAAAGAAAGACAAAAAAGCTGTTCAGTGATACAAGTCGAAGGCAACGTTTTTCCACAGCAAGCGGGCAGACATAGAAAACATTGCTTGAAACCTTCCGACTCTATTCCTCCCGCAGCATGAGCCTGGAGTGAAGTAAGCGCAGGCAGAGGAAGGGTTACAGCTTTCCCAGCTGTTCACACAAAAGGACACTTTGCACCTGTTCCCAGTGAATGAAAGTTTGCTTTGTGTAAAAGCAGTTCATCAACCCCGCGTTGGCGTTGGGGCGGTGGAGCAGGCAGAGCCCAGGCGCGTTCCGGCTGGAACCAGCGGGCTATCTAGGAAGAGGGAGGCTGACAGGCAGGTCCGTTGCAATCAAGCTTCATTAGCTTTAACGTGTAAACATGCCCCCACCTGAAGGTTGATGTCAGAGCAAATGCAAACAGCAGGGATGGTCAGCTAAGCGTAAGCAAGAGAATGTGTATTTTTCTCTTTAATCCCAGCTCTATTTAGTTTACCATATTTGCTTAAGGCTGGTATACTTTTCATAGCTACCAATGAGCCATTATTCAGAAAAACCTGCACTACACTGCGCCTGTAATTATAAAACCAGGTACTCCATGCTTCCTTTGATGTTCTCTTAGATCTCCTAAATTGTGACTTATCTCAGACCTCACCATTAGGTTTGTGCCAGGCCCTCAACTGGGGTAAGTGAATGTAGGTCTATGAGATCTCAGGGGAGCCAGAAATTCATGCCAGAGGAGAGCATTTGGGCTGTCTTAGAAAAGTCAGTTCTCAGGTGACACAGTCATGGCAAAGGCATGAACTATGGTCAGAGCTGAGAAAACACAAGGAGCCAGGCAAGTATTTCTAAATCAAAAAAGAAAGAGAGAGAAATAAAACCAAAACCCCATAACTAAATTACCTGCTTCTCCTTTTCTCATGTCAGCTGGTGACCCAGCAGTTTAAATGCTTCTCCTCAGCGCAGGGGTCACAAACAGGGCACATGGGCCATTCGTCTGGGCTAGCACGGCAGCAGCAGCATAGACCCAGATTTCCTCTACATCTTCACCCCTCTGACCTTCAAAATATATCACCTCCCACCCCCACTTTAATCCCAGGGTCTTTACTTTGGAGCTTATAATAAATCAATAGACAGTAAAAGAAAATCCCTGTGGGAGCAGCAATTGTGGCCCTGTTATAAAAGCTTAAATTCCCCACCTGCCACTTGACCAGCAAAAAGCTTGGACTCCCCACTCTAGTCTAGATTATGTAAAACTATTCAAATCCTGAGTGACAGTATTTATGAAGACAGCTGTTGGGCCCTCCAACTGGGAGAGGCAGGGGCGAATGCTGTGGAGTCCAGTAAGAGCTGTCCTGCTATTCACCCTCCCAGAGATCTTTGCAATGCCTTTTTTTTTTTGCCCTTTTTTTTTTTTTAGAGAGGGTCCAGGTGGAGAGAAATGAATAATTAGTCAGAGAAATGAAAAATTCCCAAACCAAAAGTTCTCAGAAATGCCTTTTAAAAAGAGAGACTGATTCAGAGACTGTTCTCCTTACACTCACTTCTACCTCCCCCTTTCTCTCCCCACCATTTTTGGGTTGCAATATTCGTCTTAGAAAGTGGCAGAAGGTGGTGGGGTGACATGCCTTGTGAACTGGTCATTTGTCAGCACCATTCAGCTTGATACATTTCTGGGAAGAAGATTACACTAGAAAGATGCTATCATGTTTTCAGTCAATCAAATGTTTAACCACTCCCCTTCATCTCACTGAAGCTCTGCCATTGCCAAGTATTGCCATCCTTGGTGGTATTTCAAACTACCGTTTACCAGCAGGGGGTTGAAATTCAGTAAAACAAAGTGGTTTCCCATGGCAGTGGTTACTGCGCATCAGCAAAGGTTAGAGCAAGAATCTCATCCACTCACCATCACAGTCAACTGTAAAACCCCTGTTGACTACCCTGTGTTCACTAGGTTCTGAATGCCCATGCCATAATTCTCCCATGCCATGGAGAAACCTGTCTGTTTACATCTCTTTTTTTTTTTTCAAAGATCCACAGAAGTCAATAAGGACTGTATTTTTATTGGGAGGTGGATCAGGCCAATGAAGTTTTACTGAATGTGCAATGTTTGTTTGACCTGCATCACATCTCAGATCAGCTCTCACAACGAGATGTATCAGCATTTGATAAAACCTCCAAGATGCATAATATAAACGTACATGTAACACACCTATTGCACTATGACCATAATCTTTTCAACCTTGTCTTTAGTTCTCATCAGGAGCTTATTTCTTATCTTTGTTGCATTTGTACAGTTACATTCTGCACGTACAGACCCTGGCCTTTAATTTGTTTGGTTTGGCAACACAGAGATGCCATAAAACTGTAACAAGAGGAAAGCTGGAGATTCCCTTGCACAGAGGCTGTCCTGTAGCAGTCAGGTTAAACTCAGACCCTCTCCTCCTGGCACCTTCCAGGCTGACAGACCATGTGCAGTGCAGACCATGGCCATAGTCCTTGCACTCCCACTGCTCCTAAACCAGGATCAGGTTTTTCTTATGGAATATCAGTCATCCAGAGGTAGGTGTCTAACCCCTTCCCAACCTAGGTTTCTGAGAGAGGTTGGATGAATTGCCTGCTGGGGATGTCCTATCTACATAGGTTGCAGAAGGCTAGCTGAGCGCAAATGACTTCCATGTGGCTAAGAGTGGGTAAAGCCAGTCTAGATATAAGGGCCCATTACACTCCTAAAGTTCATGCCAGGATTTCAATCTGCCACAGAACTGAAAAAAATGGAGCGTTAGTTTTCTTTGGTGTCCTTTATTCTGTTAGCATCCAAATAGAAGCCAGTGCATTCACAGTCACAAATCTCCCTATCAAAAAGTTGTGCTTCTGAACGAAACTTTCACAAATAAGAAGGCAAAAAATAAAAGCAATGGCAAACAAGAATTCTGATGTAAAGAGAATTGTTGTGCCAAGTCTTTCATTTAACAAAATAAAATTATATGATTAATTTTAAACATCCAAATTCACATCACTGTATTGCCACTTACTTAATAATGAATGTTTCTTTCTGACTGGTCATTGTCTATGACTTTTGAGGCAGTGGCTGGTCAAGCAGAACACATGTAGTCCCTCAAATGAACAGAACACTCCTGATCCAGAAAGACTGTCAGCTTCCTTTGCAGAAGCGAGCAGGGGAGCATTCAGTGCAAGTTAAGTTGAAATGAGAATGGAAGGCACACAATCTTTCACAGAAAGTTTTTATGTATGCTGTTATGTTGCATTTATAGTTATTTGACCATGTGAACAACTCATTCATGCAGGTTTCAATTATAAATATTTATGCACATGGCAAAAAAAACCCACCAGTTAGAATATATTTATCTTTCCCTGATTTGTCTTGTCAAAACATAAACATTCATTTCTTTGTTTGCCTTTTTTTCCTGAGAAGCATCACTGTAATGTAGTAAAAAGCTTCAGAGCAGAAAAGGAGTAGGAGTCACCATCAGGTTCCAGCTCTGCACCACTATTTGCCACCAAAGAGCATACTCTAAAGAGGCCAGGACAAGGAGAAAGAAAAGCTAAAGTCTAATTTGAGAAAGGAATCTTTGAAAGGATAATTTCCTTACTGGAGTTCAAAGTACCTGGGTTTTTCTCTGCCTCAGAGAGACTCAGCAGCAGTTTCCCAGTGGTGCTGCCAATGGGCACATTCTGGATAAACACTGCAGTTGTTCTTCCCACACACATTCAGGACACGGAGCCCCCACACACTGACGTCAAGAGACTGTCCCAGGCACCTGGCACATCCTGGGATCGTGCTCAAACCGCTTGTTAAACCAGCAGATATGTTAAATGGAGTGAACTTGGCAGTTTAAGGTCAGTCGCCAGAGATAACATTATCAGAAGGGCCATTTGTCTCCAGTGGGAGCAAACACAGGCTTCTATCAGGCTCCTTCTTTCCACAGCTCTTGCCAGAACCTGATAGGAAAAAAAAATACCAGAACTTCAGGAATCAGGGTTCTTGCTACCCTTACTTATTGACAGTGTTTTGTTTGATTTTCTGATATGTCTGGCTATCTGGCTGGTAGCATTAGCAAGGCAGCAACAGCTTTAACCAGAAAAGCCTCAGGAAAAACCCAAATCATATACGTAATGTTCCCTTTTCATGCTGCAACAGCATCCAGATCCGACTGTGCCAGTGTGGCAATGAAGGCACCATTACCCAGAACATGAAGCTGCAGTTTTCATCTTTATCAATCCCTTCATTCTTTCCTTTTTGAACTATTCCAGACTTGAACACACACTGAGTTCAGAGAGAGTTCAAGCTTGCTGCTTACACCAGGAGAGCTGAAATCTTCGGTTTCCATTTCACAGGGATCGTTGCAGGTTCACAGAGCGGGTAAAAGGCAACACCTAATATTTGTGCCAGCCTGACAATCACTCCGTGCTGCTTAGCCTCCTAGCCCTGCTCCTCGCAGAGCTGGGGTGAAAATCCATTTGCAGATAGAATGGCTTGGCACACCAAAGGGATGTTGTCAAAGTGGCAGGCCTAAAATGTTATCTGTC
This sequence comes from Tauraco erythrolophus, assembly GCF_009769465.1. Taxonomy (NCBI): domain Eukaryota; kingdom Metazoa; phylum Chordata; class Aves; order Musophagiformes; family Musophagidae; genus Tauraco; species Tauraco erythrolophus. The sequence goes on from NC_141468.1 coordinate 52,541,571, forward strand.
CTCTCTTTTCCACGTTTGTTTGCAAAATCCATGTAATCTTTTCAATATAGAAGTGGTTTATTTCCATGCACAGCTTGGAGTGAATACTTTTCTAGGTCAGTATCAATGTCAGAATCAGTAACAGTCCTAGTCTGGTGAGTACACAAGGGAAAAACAAAATAAAGTACCCACACTCAAAAAAGGGGGAGAAGGTGAAGACATCTTAGCAAAGAAACTATTTTCTTTGGGTTTGCACAACATTATCAGAAATTACTATGAGAAAAAACAGATTTTTGAAAGTTAAGGAAATGATATGCCATGCAGCTTCTTACATGTAGGCTTCAGATCTCGTATTTAAAAGAAGTCATAATATATTGTTTTAGCCTATTGACTTATTTGTGGTCTGTGTTAAACAATGTATCATATAACAGACATCATCCATTACACTACAGTGCATACTAAGGGGGGAAAAAAGAAGGAAATGCTGCATTCCTACAAATTGAAATGTTCGTGATAAATGGAAGATGAGAGAATTATCACTGAACTGTGTGCTCCCAATATTAAACAGTGGAACACTTTTTTTAATCTTCTTTTGAGTCCTACTGAGACACTTGCTTCAAAAAGAATCTGGGGTGGCAAAAATAACAGAGTACCGCTGCTGAATTAACACACTATTTCATCTGCTGCTTTAAATTATGTTGCACCATTTAACGTTATCCCTTTGGTTTTAACAGATTAGGTGGCCGATCGTTATCACACAGGTGTAAGTAGGAGCATGTCCCGTTCTGTTTGCTCAGAGAGCAGGTTCCAGCCCAGGGCACGCAGACCATGGCAGAAGGCCTGTTCGTGGGAGGGCTGGGGTGACTTTCACCAGATGGAGGGTATGGAAACCTGCTTCTGGACTTGCAGGTCCTCCTAGCCCGATAGTGTGAAGGTTCGCCCTTTGCCGGGTACAGCCAGTGCTACAGGAAACAGTCAGCAGTTTGCCTAGACCTTTTGCTTGCTCTCGCTGGCTTCGGCCAGCGTAATGCTCGCTCCTCATTGTGCTACAAACAGCAAACGAAATCTGCCTTGACATTCCTTCATCCCTTGCCTTCCCTCCAAATCAAACGGGTCTTGTAAGTGCATTTGGATGGCAGGTTTGCAAAACTGTAGGCTCCCTAAGGCAGAGGCAGTGTCATCTGCTGTGCCTGCGCAGGACCCAGCAGAATGAGACCTAAACCTAATTTGCAGCCTCTAGGCACTACAGTAATATCGCTAATTTAATACAAATGACAATGAGAGGAAGGGACATGCTATTCACAATACTGACTTCTTCCCATCCACAGATGCTTGGCAGGACTTCAGATCTGCATTTAGGGAGCTTGTAGGCTTTGCTGAAATGGCCATTCTTTGTACAAACATGCCCCCAAGCAGCAATAAAAAAGAAACAGATGCAGATTAGCACTAACAAATCACATACCCAGTGCACTATACATGTAACCTAATGCATGTGAATAGTCCTACTGGCCTTACATCTGTTACAGAAGCACAGCCTTGTCGAAGGCATTATCTTCTCTCACAGCACCAGCTCTCCCCAAAAGCGAGGAGTTTGAAGGCAAAGGGAACGGCACCCACACAGGAACTAAGGGACACCAGAGAAAGGCAGAGTGGAGTAGAGCTGCCTTCACTTTGCCTAGCAAGCTCTCAGGATCTGATCTCTTCTGAAAACTTGCTATCTCAGCTCCCTCTGCTCCCCATGGAGAGACAAAGGGGGTGGACTGACTCATCCATCCCAAGACCCAAGGGGCCTGTTATGAATCAGGTTGTTGGAGCAGAGGGAGAGTCTGGATGACCTGCTTCCACTGATATCCCCATTTGTAGATGACTAAGGTTAGGTGAAATAAATCTCACTTTGACGACTGACTGAGTTATCCTGTCCACCGCAGTGTCAAAAGTGAAGTGAGAGGTGAGTAAGTACATCTCCTGCCTGAGGCAGCCAGAGCTCAGTCACAGTGGAAAACATAGCTGTGACCTGTAGGTGAGCCAACCACCTGCAGTAGGTGCCTAACTTTGGTATTATGTCTCCTTCCCTCCTTTGACTGCATAGAAACAGGGCCTGGCAGGCCCAGCTAGGACAAAGCTCAAAGCACTTACTGTCCTCTTGATCTTGAACACTATCATAGGTGCAACAACGAAATCATTGACCCAGATGAGATGACCCATCATCTCCAGCAGTTCTCACAAAAGTTACAGATTATGATGACACCATGCATTTTGGAGAAGGGATTCAGAAGTGCAGAGAGGACCAGCCAAACAGACTGATAAGAGTACAATCCATAAATCTATTTTAGCTACAAATGGATCAAATTTGATTGCAAAATCTGTAAATAAAATCTTTCTGAAAAAAAGAAAAAAAAACTGTGGTAGGTAGAATGTGTGTTTGTTTGTCTGTATACCTTAGACTTTCTGTAGGAAGTCTCAGAACTTTGCAGCTTCTTCCTGTTTTTGAGCTGCCCTCTTGTGTCTTGTGATCAGGTGTTTTTGACTTGTATGGATTCACACCACCATTCGTCTGCATCCTCTTGGCATATGCAGAGACTGAGAGTCAATGACCTTCCACACTACCTTCACTGCTCCTCTCAAAGGATCTATTATGTGGCTCACTGGAAGAGCACAAGCCTGGTTCTGTTTGAGTCAGCATGACTCTTACAGTATAAACACTGAAAAAAACCTCTCCACGTAGCCAGCCTCATTTTGCATTAGTCAGGAAAGGTCAAGGCAAAATTGGAGTTGGGATAAAATTGGTCAGTGTTTGGAATCGGTCCCACTTGAGCTCGATTTCCTGTTTCTGAAAAAAAACCCCAAACACTACACTGCCTCCCATTATCTGAATATAATGTTTAGTGAATGCTGCTATACATGCCACACAAACACATTTTACATACAATAATTCCTTCAGTGCCTTAAGAAACTATCAGCACGAGTAAGGAGGCTCCGCAGGTACCAAGAAGAACCAGAAGAAATGTGAAGACTGGAGTTTGTAGCCTTTCCATCTCTATTTATATTATAGGGTTGGTTTATTCAGAGAATTGCCTCTAAAATTAGTGGCAATCTCTTCTAGAAATACACCTAGGCCAACAGAACAAATCAAACTGGCAGCTTCCCACTTAGTATCCTGTTACTGCTGTTGTGGATTCAAGACTAATCAAAACAGCCTGAATTTCAAACTGGGAAAAGGCAGACAAAGATGGCTTGATGTTTTGTTATTTTGCTAATCAGGCTAGAAAAGTGAAAATACAGTGTATCTACTTTATCTGAACTAAAAGAATTAAAAGATCACTCGGATGCATTATTGATTAAACAGCAGAAGAAAATAGTTAGCTGTCTGTTTTTAATGGGATATCTGTCAAAGTCAGAAATTCGATCTCCCTGTTCCCTTCAGCTCCATCCTTCCCTTTGTCAGCAAATCCTCATAGAAGAACCAAAACACATGGGACAGACAATGAAATAACCTCCAAGCTTTATGAATCTGAGCGTCCAGGAGGCACAAGAAAGCACTTCACATTAGTCTTCCAATATTGCAGATGCCCATTAGATACCCAGTAGTATCCCAGAGAAGATATCTTCTTCAGTAGCATTAACTGGCAATTATTTTCATGCTTTGTGTTACTCCAACCTCAGTACTTTCCATTAGCTGTCTGCCTCCCCATCTTGACTACCAAAAGTATAGCGTTTTCTGAAAGATTAGAGAGAAGAGGATTTAGGTATTTGGGTTTGGGGGTTGTTTTGGTTTGGGCTTTTTTTGGCCTTCCCACAGCAACTCACTGTCCTCTCCTCCCTGCTGGACTATTTCTGGAGTGGAAAAAATAATCTCTTTTCACCATACACAGATATGACCTTCTCAATTTTCTTCTGAATATAAATTCTTTAGTACACATTAAAATGGAGATTTCTACAACACTAACTTGTTTTTCTCTGGCTGAAGTGAGGCTATCATGGCTCACATCCTTCCAGTGATGGTGAAGGTGTGAGATCTTTCAGAAATGCAATGCATTATAGGTTCCATGAGTCAATCACAGACCTCTTTATCCCTGCATCAAAAGAAGTGCTATGTTTCTCTTCACAGGGACACAGATGATGAAGGCAGAAAGAAGACTTGAAACTAAGCCATTTGCTTCCAGAAAACACTATTGATGCTCCCTGATTCACAGTCACATAACCATTCATCTTCAACTTCCTCAGCTCCCCACTGCCATCCTTTGGTTTCTTATCTCCAGATACCCAAATTATGACTCCAGCTCTATTTCCTCCAACCCTGAACAGATGTCAGTACAACTGATGTCTTCTTCCACTCTCTACCATACACTTTCTACTCCTTTTTGCCAGTCTCTTCAATCTGTTCATTTTGTTTTCTCACTAGCATTTACTCTGGCACAGTTCAGTCACTGGGCAGAGCCTTGCAGTACCTAGCAGGTAGACACAATTTGTGCAGTAACACATTCCTGCACATGACTGTGTCATTGCCATGAACGAGCCATTACTCCAGAGTGACTGGGAAGATGTAGCTTGATGGGGAGAGAGCTAAAAAGTCTAGATGCTAAGGTGCTGTCCCAGGAGAAAAAATTTTACCTGTCCAGATTGATTGATCACATCACAGGTCTTTCCTCCCTGTCGGAACTGTTCTGCCGTGCCATGATTTGTCACAGCTCCCTCCAGCACAACTTGGCCCCAAGAGGGGAATGACAGTCAGCACAACAATGGTCATGAAGGACAGAGTGGGGGACACATCTGAAAAGTCTCCCTGCTCCCTTGCTCAACCCTAATCTCCAGTGTACTGAGTCATAGATTAAATGAAAGAACAAGCTCTGGGACTTCCTGGTAGAACTGCTGCCTCAGCTCCTGTATCATACCCACTTACAACATCAAGCACAGACTGACTGCACTCAGCAAAGGATAAAGAGATCCTGGAAAGGAAGAGCAGCAAGCAGAGTGAGGCCAGAGAAAGTCTTACAACTGGTTTATTTGCTCTGGGCATTGTATATACAATGGCAAAGGTTATGTTGCTCCTATGCTGAAGTAATAGGGATGTGAATGACACCAGCTAGAAAGCCAACAGTGATGATTTGCTCCACCTCAGTACTGGCAGGACTTCCCAGCTCTGTGTCAAGATCTTAGGGAAAGAAGTACTGATCTGTGCCTTGACTGCCCTGGCATGTGAGAACAAGGGAGGAAAGAATGTTCATCATAACCTTTTACTATTGATCTGGAATCAGTTTGCCAGCTGTTAGGCAGAAACCAGTCATCCTGCACAGAATAATATATAGGCAGATGCCTCTCTTTGCCCATCTGTTGGAAGACCTGTCTTATCGTTGGCAGATGTGACACAACGCAGGAAGTGACATGGCCAAGCCAAGCAACACGTATGCACCTCAGCCAGGGCAGTACGTGCACCACTCCAGGGAAGTCTGAGAAGTTGCTCCAGAGCTTGCAAATAATACTCCAGAACAGCACTGGTGCTTGAACATATACAGCTTTAGTTTTAAAATAACAGACTGAGCTAAATAAATAGACTCCACAGTGAATGCAGCAGAAGGTGTAGGAATGTCTGCATTTGCCCTTCAGACACGAACACATTTTTCTTCAGAAAAACTTTTTTTGCAGTTCAGACACAGTTGTTATTTCTTCTAAGACCAGGCATAACAGGACTGTTATTTGCATCATCACTGTAAAATGGCATGGAGGCCTAGGAAGGACACAGCCAAGAGCAGAAAGGGGAAGGGAAATGACATACAATGATACAATGATTCAAAATCTGTGCAGAGGCTAGCAACCAGAGCTTGAAATCAATCATAAAACAAAGATAAGACTTTGAAGTGGTCAATGTGATCTGAAAAAGAAGTGGATTGTTAAGACACAGTAGTAGGATGTGGATATAGTGAATGTCAAAAGACAGTTTGGTACCATGTATAACATGGAACACAGCTCGTTTCTCTGTTTTCTTGGTCTGCTTCCTCACAAATAAACTCTAGAAACTTACGCTAAGGCAAATAGTTCCACCCCTAGGAGAATAATTTCCTGAATTCTGCACAGAAATTCATTACTCAATAAGTGAGAAAAATGGGAAAAAAACAACCACAAAACCCTCTCAGCAATAGAATGCTACTTACAAGAAGAGCTATACCATTTTCAGAAAATAAGAAGTAGACAAAAGAAATCTTTCTGCATACTTTGTAAGGGATTTTGAAAATGTATCTTAGAGCACTCTAGCAAAAACTCCTATACACATGCCAACATGATGGCTTTTAATAATAAGAAGAAAAGCTAATTCAGCTAATTTCTTACAATGTAAAATAGAAAACTAGCTAACAACATATTATCAGGAGCTTTACCTCTATTGCTTCTTTTAATGTAAATTGCTGAGTTATTTAAACAATCTGCTTCATGACCTTTAAGGAGTTTAGTTCACAAACTCACATACAATTGTCCTCCTGATTTAACATCTAGCTGACTTCAGAACATGTCTTAAAATCATTGACACCTAACTTCCTCTTTTTATTCTGTCGTATTCTAAAGTGATACATACAGACAGACAGTTCTGTGCGTAGCTGCCTAACAGCCATATTTAGCATCTTTCATCATGGCGTTTATCTTAGTATATTATCATTACTTTGGAAATATGCGTGGTTTCACAACAAAAGATAACATATTATAAAGTATTCCTAAAACACATAGATACAAAAGCAATTTCATTAGCCAGGAGAATTTTTTTTTTTAAATGTGAATTCTTTCTCAGTACAGAGGAAAAAAACATGGTGAAAAGGACTAAGCAGACAGAATTCTAATCAGGGAACCTTGATTTACCCTCCATTGTTTTCCTATATATAGCAGTAGAGTCTATTGGACAAAAAAGACTGTCAAGTAATATCTCCTTTTACAGGCTACTTTAAAGCATAAATCTGTGCGGTTTAAAACACACACGATCTTATAGCATATTTAAAAGATGATTTAAGAGATTCTCTCTCTCATCCTACATTTTTGGTGCAGAAATACATGCACACAATTCTGCTTTCAAATACCACTGAGAAATGCCCTACAAAGAAATTTTACAAGCTTAACTAGAGTAAACTAAAGCCAAGGTACGGTACCTAAGTTTGTTTTAAGGAGGGCAGACAAACAGTCTTTGGCATTCATTTAGATTCAAGGATGACAAAACCTTTGTTTATGATACAAAGTACTATGCTGGTTTGTCCAACACAAATGAAAACTGCAAATTCAGCAAAGTTGTTCCTCAGCAAAGAAGAAGGAGTATGATAAATTCAGAAAGCACCCCAGTCATACACAAGGGAGCCTGTGCTTAACCCCTGACATTCTCTTGTGCACAGGCAGTGTTTGCAGTTTCAGACATATTCAACAGTAAACTCCACCTATTCTGTATATCAATGACACAAGGCAGCTGAGAACTTGGCTTAACTAATTAGTCTGGTCTCCATCAAAATGGATGATTTCAAATGGAACGAGATAGAACTCTGAAAGTACAGTCTGACATTTAGACCCCAAAATTTAAGTCTGCAGATGTCTGCTAATCCTTTAAGCAATGGCGCATCATAATAGTCAAGGCAGGTGCTCATTTCTGTTGGTCACACATGTCCGAGGACATCCAAGACATCCACACAGGCTGGCAGATGTGTCACAGAGCCTGCAGGAGATCCATCTCTTTCTGAAACCCCAGAAGATTATTCCAGGGCACCTCCAGTGTACCAGATGCTTGTATGTGCAGGCAACTTGATCAAGTCTGTAGACAATAGAGCCAGTAAAGCTAAAGAGCTACTTGGGTCACAAGCCAGAGGAGCTCAGTCCAGCTGTGTGAGATCCACATCTTTCTATGCCAGCAGCTGAAGGCTGGACGGGAGTCCCTACTACATCTCCAAAACCTCCGGAACATAGCCAAAAGCTATGTCTAGGCATCCAAATTGTGCTTTAGGTCTATCTTGGGCTAGCAAGAATCACTTTCTAGACTTTCCTAGCTGCATTGAACCAATTTCTATTGACTGTAGAGGGAGCCTATACACCCACCATACATGCAGACACTTTTCTGTAGACAGCAAATTTAGTTTTGATCCTAAGTTGAAACCAACAAGGAACAGACACAGCAACCAAACTCTTCCACTGTCAGCAACTTACTATTGTTAATACCTGAGAAAACAGAGGCAATGAATAGATCATTCAGAGATTTAATTTGAAAGAGATAGCAAATTTTAGTGTAAGGTATGAAGCTGGAACGAACGCACCTCAGGGTTTTGAATTAGATATAAGTCTGGGGCAGATTTACATAGTTGAGGAGTAGAACATTTCCTCATACCCAGGCAAAACACTTATATTCCATTCTCGCACCTGCTGGAGAGGATTTAAAGCTATATATTTTACTTCTGGGATACTGTCCTAAGAATCAAGCCATCACGTGTGCTGTTCTTCCTCTTTCCTTCCAGAGAGGCTGCTTTTAGTATGGATGCATTAAATGTTTACTGATCCTAAGATTAAGAGAAAGATCACATTTAGCAGAGCTTGGGGCACTCAGTTAGCAAATGAAAGACCTCTGCTCCAGTTTCTGTGCTGTATCAAGTGGAAAACAGCTTTGAACTTAACCCAGTAGACAGAGAGCAGAAACTTTTTTTTTGTTTGATTTTTTTTTAAAAAGGATATCAGATTTATACATAACAAGAATGAGATTGATTGAAACTGCAGACAACATATTATGAACGTGACCTATTCATCCTCACTTTGACCTGCTGGTTTTTTCCAATGCATTTGGCTTAGCTCAGTCACCATAAAAAAGCAGTTGAAACAAAATTAGGAGAAAACTCAAATAAAATTCTCTACTGGCTGCTGACAGCTATGTAGTCAACAGGGAGTACTATATGTTAGTGAGATCTCCCATCTAAAGGCTCATTTCACACATGGAGTGAAGTATAAGATGTATTTTCAAAAGTCCTTTTAAAGCCAGCAAGAGGGTGGTCTCATCAGTCTGGGATAAAAGATTTCTGAGAAAAACACTAAGAAAACAGTAGAAGAGTAGAAGCATCCACTTTCCAGGATAACCACAAGATTTATGATTGATCTGGCAACTTTGTATCTTTTAAAGATAAGATCCTACTCAAACTAATGGAAATGTTTATCTGTCCAACATATCAATACAACACCTAGAAAATGTAGTGACCTCTTTTTCTATACATAAACAGTGTGGCAAAACCACAGTAAGTAATTTCTAAAGCAAATAAAGAGAGACCTGTTTTTTGTGTGCAAGACCAGTATCTTAATTTAAGACATCACATACTAAATGATATGTTGCCCACAAACTTCAGTTATTCTCACACAAGTGAAAGCCTTCTACCACAAAACTGTCCTTATGATTTCTATATTCAGCGGTTTCCAAGAGAAGCACATTTGTCCTTCAGAAGGAACTACTGAAAATTATTGAGACGCTAACAAAAAAGCTTCAGAAGGAACTATTGAAAAGCACTGCAAAAGGGATGTTTTCAGTGTCACTGAAAACTGACTTAGTTCTTGTCTCCTTCTCCTCATTGAGCAATGAATATTTGGCAATGCGTAGGGAAAGAGAGTGAAGATGCAGATCAAGTGCTGGGTAAAAATCCTAGGAACAGATCTCAAACAAATAGCTCCTGAAATTATAGTAATATTGATAAAGATGCACTCTGCTGTATTTGTAATAAACATTTCCATCATTTACTTTGTCAGATACTGAAAGGAAATGAAAAAGCAAATACTGTGCAGATTGCAGACTACTTGGTGACAGACAAATTTTATATTTTTGGTTTGACAACGGGTGGATCTTTTGAAAAAGTATGACTGGTCATGTTTCTCAAAAATGAAAAAGAAACATGCAATAAAATACAGGGCTATATGCTACAAAACTCCTGGGCGCTGTCACTAAGTTTCATCAGGAGTTAGGAGTAATTTTCCTGGACGCTATTGGGTTTTCTTGGACTTTATTAGTTCCTGATGAACATTTACATATTGATACATTGAAGACACCAAGTGTCATTGCATATCATTCTTGCAAACTAAATTGCTCATTACCCTAGCTTGTTGACGAAGGCTTGCAGCACCATTTGTGCGGGCTTTGTTCCCAGTTTTATCCTATTACAGTACAAGTGATTTCTCTGATTGGAATTCTCTTTCTTTAATTAAACTTAAACGTGACAGTAGTTGCTGTGATGATCCACAGAGTTGTGCAAAGTTTAGGATACTGATTGTGCTTTTGGCTTTTCAGCAAAGAGTCCAGATGAAGTTGTTTTTACTGTGGAAAAAGAAGAAAAATAAAGAAATCCAGCCTTTGAAATAAGAAAGAAACATTCAACATTTCAAGGTCAAGTGCATATGCGGGAAGTCAGTGAAGGTTCTGCTTTTCATGCCCGTTGGCCTCCTTTATGAAATTACTGCTTTGCATTTGCCCTCTCCTTTTGATGTCTTCCCCTCGATGTTTTGGCTGAAAGCAGGAAGTAGAGCAGTGGGTGAAAGCTCATACACACAGGGGAAAAAAAGTTAAAACATTTTCTGTGGTCAGAGGGGGTTGGGGTTTGCACAGCAGACAGAGAAATGTTTAATTTAAAGTGTGATGAATCCCAAACAAGTTTTGCCCACCTCTAGGCGTAACCAAAACAGAGCAGGCACGTTAAGTTCAGTTCCACTGAGAACAGACCAAGCACAAAATGGAAAAGGGTAACACAGGATGGTGAGGGCTTCAAGTGATGCGGAGAGAAAATTCCACAGGAAAGTATTAGTGAGAACATAAGCCAGCTGTGTTATTTAATGATGGGAGGCAGGTCCTATGTGTGCTCAGCTTTTTATATGTTTTCTTGTAACAGCCAAGCATTCCATTCGGGCAATATTCACAGTTTGCAGAACCACTCGTAAGGCTGCAGATTTGCAGTGAAAAGCCATTAAAGCAATGCAGTTCTCGCTTTGCAGTAAGCACGGCTGTTCCTTGTTTCTTGTTTGCTTGCACTATACATCTCTGTTGCAGTTTCATATTCTTTTAATTTTGATATACATTTTGATTTAATTCTGATTAACCTCTAAACTTAAGAAATATGGCTGGTACTGAGACTCAACTCTCCTTGATACCTCAAATCCTGTTGACACTCAACAGGCCTGCAGAAACTCCTACAAGAGTCATCTTCTGAGTAAAAATACTGCCTGTGGCCCACAGATACTGTCCAGACTCCATCCTCCTCTCTCTTCCATTTACAACACTTAGCATGTACAAAGACCAGAAACCAGACACATCCCCAGCTAGGATCGCCTGCTCCAAAGAGGGATCGCCTTCCCCAAAGAGAAGTGGCTGGCTCTGATAGCATTGCCTTCAGTTTCCCTACCGCCTTCCCTCTGCTGCATGGTAAAGAGAAAGGTCCAGCCGTAGGCTGATAAACACGTGCAAACACAGAGAAATCTCATAATTTGGGGCCATTGGGCCTTCAGCTGCAGTGAATCAGTGCACACACTTGCTTCGGTTCTGATCTGTCTGCTCCCAACAGCCATGAGCCTGGGATGCTACAGCTCACATTGTGGTGTTTAGACAGATAGAAAAGTTACGTCCTGTACTAGTTTAAGCTTACCTATGAACACAGCACTGTATGTTTCCATACCAGGTGGATACCATGGTAATCATAGCCTGAGTAGAAAAAAAAACCCAACAACAAAGCACACTGTGCGGCTGCAAACCTGCTTTCTGTTACAACCTCTTGTTTTCAGGTGCTTGTATCTATGACGAACAGCTGCCCACGGGGTTGAGTTTTTTCAGACAAAGTCATTATTCAAAAGGTAAGCAGTTATTTTTAAAACTAGGTGCAAAAGTGTTTCTGAATTATTATCTGAGGGGTGAGAGGAGTTGTAAATACCCCTTTCTCACAATAAAAAGTTATCTGATCTCCCTTTGACTAATTCTATAGCTGAGCTGGCCGATGTTTGGCACTCAATGTGTGTATCTTATACTTATTTAAACCCCTAAGTTGTGCCTCAGGAAACCTAAGGCATACTTTGAAAAGAAATATTTATGGACTGCATACTGGTAACAGTAAGAACTGGTACTTCTCTGTACCAAGAGAAGGGCTCTGATAAAGCAGCAGGCATGGTACTCTGATAAGTATGCTCCTGGTGTAGCTACCCAGTCCATACTGGGACACAAAACAGTGACCACCAGTGAGCATTTGGCAGTGCCTGACAACACCAAAGTCCAAGTCTGTGCACGTATTGGATTGGGACTGCAGAAAAACTGGTAGAAATGAACATATATATGAAGCTGTGATGCTGTCAAAGCCTATAGAATGCTTTTATTTTCTTATATATGTGCTACTACATGTGCCCTGATCCTATATGAATCCTCAGGCACAAGCAGATGTGCTGCAAGCCTCACACAGCTGGTTTGAATTAGAAGGTCCGTCTGTGAACTACAAAGGTTAAGGGAGAGGCACCCCTGGGCTGGAGCATCCCCTGCCACAGAGAGGATAAACCCCAGCAAAACAGCAGGCAGGCAGTCCCGACGGGGAGACAGGCTTAGGCACTCCAGCAGGCTTTGCACTGGTTGCTTTAAGGTGCACCCACAAGAACAGTATGCGATATTTCTCCAATTATTTTTAAACGAAACGTCAAAACATCTTTTATCAACACAGTGGTGGGGATGGAAAAATGCAGCAGAAAACAAATATGGGCCCCAAAAAGCTCTCAGTATCTGGGAGGCACATGGAAGGTGGCTCATTCAGCTCCCAAGTTTGAAAGAAATACTTCCACAAGCATACAGGAACAATTGTGTGTGTGTGTGCATGTGGCTTTATAATCTGACACATGAAACCTGCATTTTTCTCTTTAATATCACGTAACCAACTTTCCACTCTAAAAGTTACAGAATGTTGCATGTGCATGCCAGTGAAGAAGCCTAACTACTCGTGAGCGTAGGCTGGATTGCATGCATGCTGGAAACATGGAAGAATTAGTTAGGATCTGACAAGTTTAGGGAACTTTAACTGACCTATTTAGGTACAACACACCACTCACTCCCCGCTTCCCTCCTCCTTTTATTTTTCTTTTCCAAGGAGACATCACCTCAAGGAAAGTTCTCTGACTAGTAAGTTCTCCCAACTTCAGTGATACAGAGATCGTATTTCCAGCTGAAAGCCCGAGCTACCAGGGAGGCTGGAGCTGAAACTTGTTTCAGCTTGTAAATCACAGTACTACGTGCCATGGGCCAAGCTCTGTTTTGATATGGTACAGCGTAAAGAGATTCCTATCAGTGCCCCATATAAACATCCAAAAAAGATCACGTTTCTAACCCCACAGCAAGAAGCAGATGTATTTTTCCATGATTCATTTACAGGTTAAAAAAGTCAATAGAAGTGTTACAAAACGTTCAGCTCAGTTCAAAAATAACAACTAGCTATACATTAAGCAACCCTCCAAATACATGATAACTTCTGGGAATGTCAACCAAAGAGTGCACAGACTGGTTGGTAAATTGCCTCTGTGTGAAAAATAACGAGTGTGTTTGTTGAGCAAGGTCATTACAATAGTTCAGAACTTGTGGTCGGCAGCAGCATGCTGGATGTTGCTGAGTATGCAATTTCGTGGCAATACAAGTATCAACAGACTGGCCAAGTAGCACAGAGTCAGTTTTTGTAACTGAGCACTGCAGGATATGTTCAAGACTCTGATTTATTAGAATCTTCATCAGCAGTTGAGTTAGGATTTCCCCATTATAGCCTTTTGAAGTGCAAATGTGAACAAAATTACACCACATTGCAAAACCAATATGTTTTATCCAAAGCTTTGCATACGATTTTGATTTAAAAATGCACAAGTCTGAACACATTCTTTGGAATGTTTGTTTGTTTTTTCCAGTTGGAGATATACTCAGATCTGAGTACATCAAAAGATAAAGTAGCTTCACTAAAGTTACTCCAGGGAAAAGACCTAGTAATTCCAACTATTGAGACAAACTGGTAATTAACATGAGACGAGGTGTATTTGGCAGCAGCGCAGAACATTTCTGGCCCTCTATCACATCTGTGTATCTCATAGTCGTTGCTGGACTTTACTATTACAACGATCTTTTGAAGAATGGCCTTATTTTTCTAGCACAGTGTGTATTTTATATTTATAGGAACTGATAAAAAGATCTCAGAAATTAGTTTTGGGGATAGTGAAGGAAATTTGCATCTTCTCATAGTTAATTCTGTGTGCAGAAAATAATAGAATTTGCTCAATTACTTATTGTGGACTATTTACTCAGCTGTAACTAAATAGCAGTAAAAATATCAAAAGTCTTACATCTAGCCGGGAGTCATCACAAAAGTAGCTTTCTAACATCTCCGCTCTTTGCTTCCTTCATCCTCTGGAAAAATCCAGAAGACTTTTTCAACAAGATTTAAAGAGTGTTTTCTCTATAATCCAGCTATAACTGTTTATAAAATGATTTAAAATGAAACAATATACTTTAAGTTAATTTCTTTTCTGCTGTAATCTTCTGAAGTTCTGTAGAATCCTATTAGCTTCCATTCTATTTTGATTTTTCCACAGAAGCATGCTATGCCCCAAATACCAAACACCCTTATTTCTGGAAAATGTATGCTCTTGACATTCATAATCGCAACATCACTGTCTTACCCAAGCAGCAGTCAAGTGACTAATATCTTTTTCTTTCAGTTCCTCACTCCACTGGCAATCTGTTCCAGGTTTCTTAACCACCTAAGCTTATTTTAGGAGGTTCTCAAAGGAACAGGTACTCTGATAAATGGTTTGTGCAAGTGAAAATATTAAGTGCAGTATGCCCTCCCGTCTGCTCTTAAACATGAGCTTTTGAAGGCTTGAGGGTGGCAGGGAAGGGAGGAAGGGCAGGCGAGAGACAGGAGGGAGTCTCTGCATGCTGGTGGTAGAGCTGGTAGGGATGTCAGTCCTGCTCATGGGACCTACGCTCACAGCAACAATGTACCATTGTCTATTCAGCTTGGATCATTTAGCTTACTAAGTAGAACTGCCAGACAAGATTTGTTGAGTTTTTTTTCTGCCAGCGCGTAGAGGATAGCTCTGTCCTCACTGAACCACAAATAGTACCACCCAAGGACGATGCTGAGGAAACATGATATATAGGAAGAAAAAACAGAATGTTTCAAGGATTTTAATTTGAGGCTGAGACAAGTTTCAGGAGTATGAATTACTACTTAGTCAAGAAGAGAGCAGGAAACAAAAAGAGAGGAACGGTTGAAACAAAAATGTCATTCTAACATTGCTATTAGTTTACAGTTTTGAGGTGGTGGGGTTTTTTTCTTTTTTAAAAGCTAAACATAAAAGTTCTTCTTCAAACAGCCAGCCATCTGGCCCTTGCTGGATTTTAATGCAGCTCCTGAAATCTGATCTGAATTCATATAGGCAATAGTGTCCTTTGAAGTTAGCAAGCACATAAACACAAAAGCTTTATCAGTAGGGCCATTCATACAGCAGTAAGTGATTGTAGGGTAAATTCATCCAGCCACAGCCTGTTCCAGCACAAAAGCCATTCCCAACAAAGCATCTAATTTGGAGGATGGGATCCCACTCCCTGAGCACACACAGTCTCCAGTTACTTATGTGATATGTCGGGCACTAAATGGGAACAAGAGTGGGATTGGCCTCATGACCTCTGGGACAAGGGGCAGGGCTGTTGCACAGGCGTCTGTGGCCTGAGTCACTCGCTGATTATATAGCAACAACAATGCGCTGAAGCTTTAAAAAGATCTAAAAACAAGGTTCTTGTGTCGTTCAGCATCTACGCTTGCCAAAGAGCCTGGCAGAGCCTGCCTCACAGCATGGTGAAGGTCAGACTGATCTGTGGTCTGTAATTTTAGCCCTCTGCCCAGCACAAGGTAGCAACAGCCTCTTCTAGCTGGCTCTTCTGAGAGACCTCCTACCCACAACTTCCTTCCTACAGCCCGAAATAACAGTTTATATCAACATTAACATCGTTCAAAATGTCTACATAATAATATAGAGCATTATAGAACAATATAATATGTCAAGAAGTGTCCAATTAATCTCTAGGGTGTCCTACACCATCAGGAATACCTGCAGGCTTCCCCTAAGTCATCAGGACCTTGTTTAGGAAGTGGGACATTCCTTAGCTCCACTTGCCTCATCTCCCAGCTCCCATTTAGCCTGTTAGTATTGTCACCTGCCTGAGACATTCTCAGATGAAGCAATTAGCTTAGTGTCCTTATTTCCATCCCCATCTCCATTTTTACAGGTATACTTCCACCTCTGGAGATGTCACCGTGTAAAGAATAGAGTCACAACTTCATTAAACCGCAAAGCAGATTAGATACCTGCTGTCTGAGAACAATATTTCCTATCATGGCCAGGCATAGCCCAATTTTCATGAAATTGTGGCAACTCCAGGATCACATCATGTTGGGTTTTCATATAGCTTTGTTTGTCTTTCTGTATAATCGTAATTCCTCAGCAATTGCAATATAAGTTTCTAACGTGGGAGGCTTTCTTATCTTTAGGTTTCTCCTGAAAAATTGTCTGCTGACAATCTGCTGGTGATAACTCATGATTCTTTAGTGCTGTTCTGCAGTTTCACTGTTCCCATCTCAAATCACAGTCTGATTCAGCAATCTTCTTCTATGAGGTACTTTATTATTTGGATAATATTTTCCAACTGCTTGGTTACTCATCTAAAGCTATATTTCCTTCCAAATTACCCTAACTCAATCTCATGTCAGACATGAACTTTTCCTGAAAACTCTGTCTAGCTACCTAAAATTGGATATGCATGGCAATGCTTCCTCTTAATAGTATCTCAGGAAACTGGGAACAGGTTAGGACAACTCCCACATTCACTTTATCTCTAGCTAACAAACAAATCGGTAATTTTTTTTTTCAATAGTTCCTTTGCCAATATAAAGCCCTCTTTGCTTTATTTGGACTATATTTCTGTCATAGATAGTATATAAATAGTTTCCAGCCTCTCACTGTAATTTTGAAACCAATATAAAATATATCTGTACCTGCACATGGCTTTTTCCTATTATTAGATGATTTTCATATGACACTAACA
Organism: Tauraco erythrolophus; assembly: GCF_009769465.1. NCBI lineage: Eukaryota > Metazoa > Chordata > Aves > Musophagiformes > Musophagidae > Tauraco > Tauraco erythrolophus. The sequence goes on from NC_141468.1 coordinate 52,558,633, forward strand.
TATTTTTCTGTCATGCACTGGGAATTACAAGACGCACTAAAAAGAAAATCGTGTCTAGGATCAACATGCAAGCAATCAAAAGATCTGGAAATACACTCACCTGCATAGTTTTAGCAGGAAGAATTTTGTCTCAATGGCATCTCATATAATCATTTGTCTGAAACTTGTAGGAGAATTTATAAACTTAACATAGTCAAAATATAAGTCAGGATTTTCTCAAAGGCACTTCAATATATTTATCCGTTGAAACCAAGTCTCTCTCAAGATTGTATTCAGTTCATAGCTGAAAAAAGACTAACCTCTGTATCCATGAGTGAGGCTTACCAGACCCTTTTGGCAAAGACAAAAGAGGCTTGTAGATATTTTTAGCTAAAGTAGACCTCTTACCAAAACAAGTAAACAAAAAGTGACATTTTCACATTTGTGGATTTAGGCCCTAAGCAAAAAACTTGCCTGTTTTTTTTTTTTTGTTGGGAAATAATTGGGTTTGGGGTTTTTTTTTTTGGCAATAGCTCTTTCAGAGCAATGCACCAATATTCTCCTTTGAGTTGTCCGGGGCCAAGTTCTTTTTCATATCAATCCTTATTCCCCCTTTTCTGGAAAGTCTTGAACTCACTCCTTCAGTTTCTCAAAACCTACCCACTGAAGAACTATGCCCCACAGTGATTAGATACCTTTGCACAATGGTGCTTTCAGGTCGCTGATTTGGGCAACCGGACTTAGGTGTTAATGTTCCCATATTCTATTCCGTGTGCCCCTTCCTGTATGCTGGGGCAAATATGAGGTGCTAGCTTCAGCTTCACGGTGATCTACTTGTAGTCTGTGGTCTGTTAGTTTTTCTTCTCCTTGGTACCTTATTTTTGCTACAGAGAATGTATATTTTTGTTTATCTAGGTTTAGTCCAGACAATCTGGTTCTTTTCCAGAGCTGCTCAGAGTCTCTAGTCATTCTCTTCCACTATTTTTATATTGATCAAAATTTCTCTTTAGACCATCAAAGCTTAGTTGCATTTTCAACTGAAACCACTCAAGTGCCTAAGCCAACCCAAATAGGAGCTTGAGGAACCTGTGCCTAACCAAAGGGATGCTGAATGTAAGAACCCTCTGCTCTTGTTTCCTTCACAGCACCTGCCAGCACCCTCCTGGCGCATCGAGCGTATGAAAATATTTAGAATCAGCCATTTTTGAAAAAATCTTTTCCTTTGTAGGTAAAGTGCCCTCTTTCTTATATGTTTAAGTATTTGGACCCATAAATAAGCAGCTGTTTCCATCTTCCCTTCCCTTAATTATCTCTTCATTGAAGATACACCCAGTATCTAGCACTACAGTACTACAGTACTACAGTACTACAGTTATCTTTTCCTCTCCTCAAGGACTAGTTTGAGTGAGAGAAAGAGGTGAAGTCCAGACTGAGGGACTCACAGATGCTTCCAGGCTGTTGGCTGCAGCCAAGTGTTGACTTCGTTTTAGGCGAAGTCCAAATGTGCACCTGGCTGTCCCCTCCCTCCCACATCGCCAGCACTCCGGTTTCACAGGAAGACAGCCTGGACATGTGCTCTGAGACAGCATATCTGTGTGGTGTTGCCTTAAGGGAGACAGGTACTCTTGAATTAGGGCTGCGAGAGCACTGAGATACAGGCTGTATGGCTCTCCTTCTCCCAAAGGACCTGTCTTCCCCCAGCAATGTACCTCCACAGCCGCTCATGTGAGGTCCCGTGCCTTGAGGCTCACTGAGCAAGGAAGGAGGGAGAGCTGTCTGCCAGGACTGCAGCTCGTGGTGGGCTGGTGACAGCAGCCTTTCACCTACCTTTTCCACAAAAAAAAAAAATGGTGCATGAGATACTTCTGCTCAGGACATGGGTCCTGGCTCCTTTTCACGTTCATTGACATTATAAGGAGCCAGAGCCCAAGCTATGGATTTGCACCAAGTGAGCCAGAGATTTCTATATGGGGATGTAAGACGGTTTATAGTATTTCTGGATTTTAATAGAAGGCTCAGCTGTCATACAAATGCAGCCAATGTTGCTGATGTTGGCCCTCTGGGCCATGGAATATATCCTGACCTGTGTTTGCGGGGAGCTCAGCCTGAGAAGGGTCTCTGTGGGAGCCAAGGCTTCAGGACAGTACCATAACAAACACAGGAACAGACAGCCATCATGGCGCATTAGGACATCTTCTTCATTGCTGCAAGAAACACGTGTGCTTCGGAACAGTAAAAGTCAACTGTTACAAGATTAGGAACAGGAGAGTTGCCCATGGAGCTGGCTGAGCCTTCATCGTGTAAGGGGTGGGGAGGGAGGAGAAGTCGCCAGTCCTTTTTCTAGTCAGGCACAGGACTTTGCGTTCAGCATGCCTCCCTGGTCATTTATAAAAGCTTTGTGTAAACAGAACCAATGGATTTTCTGATAACCTCCACTGAAAATTATTTCTTCTTTTTCTGTATTTGTTATAAGGAGGTATGCACTCCCCTGAGCAATTCATGTTACCAAGAAATAAAAGTTGTTTATTTGGTACGTAAAACTTTCCAAAGAAGAAATACCCATCAGGCCCAGCCACAGTCCTGGCCACTGGTACATGACAAATTCTTCTCTTCTGCCTTGAAAGCCCTTTAGATTTGTGTGAATTTCCAAAGGCAGGCCATGAATAATGTTGCACAGTGAAGCCAGGTACAGAGTTTTCTTCTCTGAAATAATTCAGAGTGGGTCTTATCGTTGCAAGCGTAGTTTTGCCGATTACTGTGTTTCAGCCTCCAGGCAAGGACACGGCCAAATATCAGTCACTCCAGTAGCTCCTCAGAGAACGCTGTAAACAAAACACTTGCTAGACATGGCCCATAATGTTGGCAGAACAAGTAGAAACAAAAGCAGACAACTACCAGTATTTCATCTGCTTTGTCTGTCCCTCTGATGTTTGGTGGGGTGTGTGCATACATGCACATTTGTGTGTGTGGACGTTAGAGGCCCCTGTGAGCTGAGGGACACAGCCAGCTGCTTTCACACAGGTTGCTGCGGTGACCGTGCCAGGAGCAGCTCTCCAGAGCAGGCGGGCAGGAGAAGTCAGCAAGCCCCTGACTTGGGCAATCCCGCCCTGTGGCTGCAGCCTGCCTACCAATGGGGCCAGACTCGCAGGGAGGTTTCCTATTCCATAAACTCTGGGCTTTGTTTCCTGTTGTTCATCAGCCAGCAGTGCACAGGACCAGGACAGCTTCACAGAAGGTGAGCCCACGTGTAAACGTTCACTAGCAATTAGTTCAGAGGTGGATAGACATCAAATACAAACACCTCGATTCCTTCCTAGGTATTATCATGGACTTAACACCATCAGTTCTTACTGATGCATGTGACCAAAGTAGGACACAACAGTCCAGCCTGAAACTGCCTACCAAGGAGACCATCTCAGTACTGTGCTTGGGAGATGCTTGTTTGTGGATTTCTGGGAACGCAGGAGCAGTAGTCCTTGCTCTGGCAACCCCACTCTCACGGACCACGCCGGCCATGCAGGAGGGTTTGAGGGTAGCAGTGTAACACAACAGAAGGTGGCACTTGTTTCTTAGCTAGCACAGATCAACATTAGACCCGTGCCAAAATGGCTGGTTGTCTAGTTGGATCATTGCAGTCATGCTCCTTTTGTAAGCATTCTTTTCTCTAGAGGGAGGATACTAGCTTACTCGTATGACAGCACCTAATTGCAGAGTCCTGTCATCATCTTTTCCTGAATAACTGATTGATAGATATTTGTCACAATCCCTTTCACCAGGATCCAGAGGTGAGGGCTAAAGAAGAGTGAAGTCGGTCATCCCATAAACCAATGTAAAACTATTAGGTGGTGGCGAAGACTGTGAGGAAAATTTGACAAGAGCAACCAGACCTTCTAAACTGAACAGTCAAAACACAAACATATACACTGGTATTAAAATGAAAATGCCTCAGAATCTTGTGTAAGGGCTATTACAGCTGCTACAGATATAGTGACATAAGACTTTGATATATTTAAGGGTTGATCATTAGATAACTTGTAAACAACCTATAATAGTGCCTTAAAACTCAGTCAAACATGCAGTCCCATGGAGTTGTTTATAGATTTTAAATGGTGTGCTGATGAATGCTGTGATCCTTGTAGCTGAAACAAAACCAAGGCATTTCAAAGATTTTTGGAACATCCTAAAGTTGCCAGTATGCCATGTAACTTTGTTTTTGAGATAATATTAATCTTTCAGTCTATACTTACGACACTAGAAATGCAATTTATATAGCATGGAAAAGCTTTGCCACTGAATTCCTCTCTGACAAAATCTAGCCGACACGTATTTCAGAAGAATCCTGAAAAAATGACAGAGAGAGTCTGCTGTACTTGATACTTATTGCCACTGCTAATCAAGACTGTATATTCTTCCAGATAAGCAGTGCAAATGGTATAAGACACATACATAGCAATGAAGAGGTAGCTGTAAAAAAACATGTCTGATTCCAAAAGCAGAGTAACTCCAAGCACTCTATGTTCCTATAACAGAGTAACATCTCTCAGGTTTTGGCCAGCGTTAGATTCCAGTACCAAACATAAAACATTCATTTTGATCTTCTGATTGCACATTCCCTCCAGCTGCTGTGCTAGCCTATGATAGCTTTCTTTCCCTATTTATAAGGATATGTTTTCAGACTCCATTGCAACTTTATCAGTAGGAGTTGCTCATTTTCAATACTGCTTAAGGTGAATGGCTTTCCCTTCTCAAGTCATTTCAACACAGTTGTACTTTTTTCCAAACAAAGCACAGCTATGACCCAACTTATAGCCCTAGGTAGTTTTTGTGGTATTACGGCACTCTTCCAAGAGCACTCGGGCTCATAAGTTTACATGGTATGAGTTTCCCCACATTAGCATGCAACTGTGTTGTGAGAACAACATTGCTTCTGCACTAATTTTTTGTGCTCTCATGTTTACATTGGAGATGGTTCAAGCTTCTCCTGCAAGGAGACGTTCTTCAATGTTCCTTTCCAATCCTTTACTAAATATGCAGAACTGTAAATAGTGTATTTCCAGTTGTGTAGCCTATTGTTGGGTTTTTCAGAGTAGCTGCATCATTACAAGAGAGCTTCTGTATGTGATTGCAGTCTGACAATGGCTGTGATGTATCTGGGTTGTGAATGCCTTGTGTCTGAGTGTGTTTAACAGGTCATTTTTTTTATGCCTTCTAAGCTGAACATGTACAATAAGCAGATACAGGTGCTTACGTTAGCTACTCCAAGGTATTTAGGATGGGTCAATATCTTTGGTTCAGCCTGGTGCCCAGTTCCTTGTATGTGCTGATCTTTCTCACTCTCTCTATCCCAAGTATTACAACTGTCATACCTACTCCACCTTACATAAAGCTATGTAGTGAACATGCAGTTCTAGAATGAGAAAGACAGAGTTTGGTTTGTTGTGGGGCTTTTACAAATTTTTTGTGATTGATCTTTTATTTAATAATGGTGGAGGTCAGAGAGCACTCATCACCTCCGAACAACCAAAATGCAATTTGAACATACTGTAGCCCACAGGACCAATGACTTAAAAACATATTCCCTCAAATGGCAATGTAAATCTTCATTAAACTGTATCTTTTCACATTCTTTTACAAAAAAAAAAAAAAAAAGATATTGCTGCACTACACTAATTGTATTAGCTGAAAGAAACCAAAATATATTGGATGCCTTCATAGATCTGGTCTGAAAAAAGTCTAACAGATTAATTGATGCTTCCTATTAAGCATATGGAAAGTTTAATTGTTGCCTTGCCAGGTGCTTATACTAACTAATCACTAAACTGTAATTTGCTTAGGTTTTTTATTAGCTTGAATTTGCCACATTAGAGTTTGATTTTGTCAGACAGTCTAAACCTAATATTCTCTAACCCAAGGACCTGTGTTAAGATGAAAAGATGCAGAGTAGGGATCATTACAACTTCTCTTCACATTCTTCATCTCCAGTTCATCACAAGCTGCCAAAAAGATGAGCCTTGTTTTTATTTCAGAAAACCAGCAAACTAATTGCCAGATATTTATAATCTATATGGATACAAATCTTTATGAAATATAGTCTCAGCTCAGAAGGTTCTCTGTTCATGGTCGATTTACAGTGCACAGTTAATGCCTAATTATTTCATTGTGCCTTTTGCCAGAGTTTGAATAATTCATGATCTTTCTTTAAAAAAAACAAACCAGGTTGATTCATGATCTTGATCCACAGCCAGAATTATGAAAAGCACATGAATATTGGAACAGTTCAGGATTTGGAAAGAAGGGAGGAAGACCAGGCTTCACATTCTATCTAGATTATTCACATCAGCATCCAGAGGTTATATGGTAAGAACTATGCTGAGTAAGAGGTGGAAATAATATTCAAATTATTATTTGCAAAACAGTGCTGAAACCTGACCATTTAGGCATTCCATCAGCCTTGTGACCTGGCCATGGTTTATCTTCATGGTACCATCGCTCAGGCATTGACTGTAGACTCATTTTAGTTGGTGAGTCAGAAAGGTGACCATAATCCAAGGAGACAGTGTCTAGAAGATAAATTTATTGCTCACATTGCACCCTCTACTGTCTGACTCCTATAACAGCTCTGGACAAAATCTTGGTCTGTGTTACAGTGCAGAGAGAAGTAATCCAAGGAAAAAATGCCAAAGTAAAGGAAAACACCATGTAGGTAACAAGCAAATCTGCATGAGACGATCAGAAATGAGGGACAACATTTTCATCAAATGGCTGACTGATGAATTGTTAAGCTCAAACCTTTAATCCTGACTGCATTACAACTCTGAGTGCAACAGGAGATCCCGTTTACTGAAATCAGTAGTACACTGCCTGTAGAATGTGGGCCACAGGATTATGAAGACCATCTGCCTTCCTACACAATTAGATATATTTGAGGTTCAGATGCTAAAAGTCCATCAAAGTGTCAAAGCAACTCTGTGGAGTACAAGAGCCGTAGCTGTCTTTAGACATGGCGTCTCACTGACTATCACAGGCAAAAAACATTGAGCTGCCAGGTTAGGAAGATGAGCATAAGCACTGGAACAAGCTGAAGAACAGCCTCTTTGTCACCTTACATTACACCCCAGCCAGGAGCACCCTGTGACAGAGTATATCATTGCCCAACACTGTCTTGTTAATCATCCTGTCAACATGTCAACCAGCCACTGTCAGGCTTACCTATGTTCCACCACTGTGTGTTACTGAATACAGCTCTCATCCTAAAAAAGCTCAGGCTGCTTCTAAATTCCTACCCAAAATGAGTTACTGATGACCCAAGCAACAGAGGACTTCCCATTTACCCAGAACTAGTTTACCTGGTAGACCTCAAAGAGGAATCTAGAGTTAGACACTAAAATTTGAACCCTGAGCTCAAGCATCTGAAGATATGCAACACAATACAGAGATAAATCCATCTCTAGAGAGGTGAGTCTGCCCACCCTCACTGAGATGTCTAAGACAGGTGAGATGGCCCATCCTTGCTGGTATCTGTCTATTCTTTACTGACTGTAGAGGGAATCTAGACAATAAGTTTAAACTAGATGCTTAACTTTTGGACAGTTCACCTGGGGAAGAATTAATCCTACCCATAATGACCTGCCCTGCAAGTCTTACAATCCAAAGTGACATGCTAGCACAAGCGTGTCATAACAACAAAAGACATCAGAAAAAGAATAGAAGAAAGACCAGATCTGTATACAATTATGTTACTTACAGATGTAGCTGATAGGAAACAAAAACAGATAAAATATGAGAGAGATTAAGTCCATGGTGATAACAGGAGTTACTCAGTATCACAAGAGAAAAAAGGTGCTTCAATCTTTACTTCAATTAAAAAAAACCCAAAACATTATCAAAGGTTCTTCTGATCCCACTTTAATTAGTATATATATGGCACTATTCTATACCTGCCAATAGAGAAAAGCAGACATTTACTGGAGTGAGAAAACATGGCTTTCAATTTCAATCACTGGCCAGCATTATGGAGAACTCAGCTCTGCCAGCACTTCCAGGGCAGTGCTGAGGAGGTTAACAGAAGACAGTGGGTAGCAGCCTATGTAATCCTATTCGTGACTGTGCCCTCAGAGTCAACTTTCCACAAGAAAAGGCTTAAAACAGAAGCTGATTCAGGCTTTCTTTTATTGCAGCCAGACATAGCAAATAAAACTAAAAGTTTGGTCCTCTCTGAAACCAAGCAAACAGGCAGATTTGTCACAGTTATTTCATCAGTGTATCTGAGGAAGGCTGTTAGTTTTGCATCATGCTCTGCTGTTGCTCAGGGATACTGTGGTCATAAGGATCAGCAAAGGAACGATGTGCTTCAGCTGCACTCTGAGGGAGGAAACGTGAAATTCCATTAAATACCAGCTCTTCATTAAAGCTTCAGACACCAACATCCGTTACACTATACGGAGCAGTTTATCCCACTGCCATTTTTAAACCCCCAATATGATCTGCTTTCCTTTTAAGCATTTACTGGGAGGGACATGTAGAAGTATAGCATATAACAGCGAAGCAAGAAGTCATAGTTTAGGATGGTTGTCAGCTGAGATTTTTTAAAGCAAAGACTTGTCTCTCAAGAGACTTAGCAAGAGCAAGAGGCTTTAAAAAGCAATCCACACAAAGCACCAGACAGTGTGGAGAAGATGGCTCTACTGTGCTTGGACTTGACAAGCAACCTTTTCCCTCTTTGACTTCTGTTATTTTAGGACAGTAATCTGCTACTCTCAGACCACTGTCCTTGGCAGAAACTGAAGCACTGCCAACACATGGATATCCTCACTTGTGACTGAAACACAGGGTAGGCAATGAAAACTTGGAGCCTAGATTAAGTGGAGCTAACTGCAAAAAATATCCTCTCCTCACATATTATCCTCTTTGCTTCACAGCATTTGGCATCAACCTCAGTCTGTCTTGATTGTTTGTGAGTGCTGAATGTGTTAAAGACACGGGAGAGCTCACAGTCAGTTAATAGTATCTGAAGTGTTTTTCTGTCCCATTGGAAAAAAGTTAAACTTTGACTTAGAAACAGCTATACAGAGTTCTTGTCTTAGTACGAGCTTCTAAAGGTGGCTACAAATGGCACTTCTTTAGCATAGTTTATGCTAGTGGAAATGTAGTGCGAATAGACATTTGACAGGAAAATATCAAGTGAATAAAATAAAAGTGTGCATGTAATCTGTTCACTTAGGTATCACGATGTAGAACACAAACTGACATTGAAATAAACAGCAATCTAAAAGGGAATGTAATTGACATGTACAGATAGGATGTCTTCTAATGAAGCAGGTAGCTCATGCCTTCCCCAGGAAAGCATTCGCCTCATATCTATGGTATCTTTTACAAGATGCTTCAAGATAGGCACAAAATCAAATTTGCAAGATGTCCCGACAGGAGTGGACTTGAAGCGAGGCATTGGTCGCTTGCATGCATTGCAATGACATCTCCTGTCTGAGCTTGTTCAGATTATATTGTCCAGGAGCCCCACTAATACCCACTACAGGATCAGAAGGGATTTGTACATAATCTGAATCTGCGAGGAAATGGGGATGTTTGGGGCCGGTCTCAGGAACGCTCCTGCCAGCTGAGGCACAAAAGCCCCAAGTGCCACAGGTAAATCCAGAGAAGACCAGAGCAAAATTCAGAGCTTAAACCCTGGCCATCTCACTGCATGAAAAGGACACATATCTGCTACACTAGTTTGACCAAGGCTGGGGATATACACCCTGAGTTTGGAAGGGCTCTATATCAGGGAATCAAGCTGCTTTTTTATATAGTGAAAATTCAACAAGTGAAATAAGTACTGTCATTACAAAGCATAAAAATAAATTATTCTCCAACTGCATCGCTTAGTAAATCATGCACAGCAGAGCCCAGAAACACAAAACGAGTGTTGTTTCAGTAGAGGGAAGTGACAGGGCCAACAGCAGATGCATTTCTTGGCACTGAGCGCCGCAAATTTTGTAAGCAGCAGGGACGAACCTGTTTCACCAAAGATTAAGTCTACACAAAAGCATCACATTGAGCATTGGGAAAGAGGCTCATCTATTGTCCTGGCAAGCAGCACCAAAGATACAGTACCCTGGAGACAAAATGTGAGGCTAGTTGGAAGCACACTTGCCAACCTGAAAAGAAAGAGAGGCAGCACAATGGTAACTAGTGAAGAAACAGCTGGGCACGGTGGCACCAGGCTGTGTCTTTCAACCCATGTTATCAACACTTGTTCATACAGCCAGTGTGTTGTTAAGAAGCGCTTGTCGCTTTCCATTTGGTCACAGGGAGATGAATAGGGCCTAGTGTCAAAGGAGGCAGGTTAGGGGCTTTGATTTGTTTTCTTTTAATACGCAACAATATTGGAAAGGGTACACTTAAATGGTAAGGCGGGCCACGTGCAAATTTATATCACAGTAGTGACTTATTGCTGCCATTTGAGAAAGGCCAAGAAGACTCAAGGATATTTTGGAAAAAAAACCAGGCTATCATCAACACAACTTGTAAGAAACACACTTCTAATGCTTCACACTCACGCCAAATCCAAGGGCAGGAAAGTGTGACTGTTGGCCAGTTCCAATGTACAGCATCCGTAATATGGGTAGTTGTCAGACTCATCCAGTTGAAAATTTCACCCTATGGGAAAGCCGGTGCCTAGCATGAATTTCTTCACCCATTTTAATCTCCTTTCAGTATTTATGGCAGAAGCTCACTTCTGCAGCTGTATTGAGAAAAACAAATCAGCTATAAAATGTTCCATTGTATGAGTTACGTGCAAGTTTCAAGCTATTGGAAAAATGTCAGTATTTTTGTGAAAAATTTGGATGCCTTTGCTCCAAGTTATCTGAGAAAAAAATGCTCATGATCTTTCTTTCCCTATTTGGATTCCCCTCAAAAAGAATCTAACAAAGTCCTCTTAATGGCAGTGGATGAAAAGCCATTACAATGGCCAATGGCTGTTTTAATAACTTTAATTTTTTGGTTTAAAAAGTGCTCCTAAGGTACATACTGTTTTAATGATTACAGTAAATTGTAACCTTTTAAATACACTTCCTCAGACTTTTTCCTAGGAGGAAATCAGGAGTTGTAAATGATCCAAGGATAATAACTCATTACAGCAGAGGCTGGCTGCTGAGGAAGTGAGTAGCAGAGCTGTCAAGACTTTGCTTGTTTTCCAGAAGACCTGTGTTGAAATGAAGCTATGTCCACGGACCGTATCAGCGCTGTGGGATCAGTATTCTCAAATAACAAACACATGAGATGGAATTTCTGACTTGTTCTGAATTTGACTCATCATTTCAGATGCAGCGTACTGAAGAGCCACCCAAGCTTTTATCCCCTAGAACAGAATCTTCTACATCCTACACCCCAGGGAAGATGCTTCACTGTGCTGCTGCCCAGTTCTTGAGCCGCATCTCATAGCAAACATAATCAGAGTAAACCAGGATCTGTGCTAGCAGCTTGTGAGTGTGCAAGGAGTTGGTTTATCCATAGAAAGAGCTGATGTAGCAAGACTTCAGTGCAAGGGCCTCTTCACCCCAGAGGTTAATAGAGGCTATGAAGGCAGAGAAAGCTGTCTTATACATAGAAGACTGGTTGCTTTTTGTTAAGACTCAGTAGTTTTAGGGTTTCCTTACCACTCTGAATCAAAATAGCTGATTTCAGGGCATGTTGCAAGGTTCAGTCCTTCTCCTATGCTCGCAAAAATTTGAAAATGAACAAAAAATTATTACATAAATGAGGTAACTCTACCATTTAGTTTGCCTGTCTTGAAGCCACTGGAGAATACTGTCACACATTCTCTGTTTTCTTATTTCGGAATGTATCTATTTCATCATGACCCACAAAAACTATTGCAAGGCACATACCTCCTTTCACATCCCTTTGATGTGGAAATATGCATTACTGAAATGTTCCAAGGGTAGAAGTAAATTAATCTAGTTCACAACGTTGAAGTAGCTCCATCCAAATTTACGCCTTAGAAAAACAAAGCAAGTCCACTTCCAAAAAAATTCCTGGCAATCCTGAAGATGTATCTGTACATAATTTTTTTATAATTGCCCTCCAATGCCCTAAGAAGACTAGTTGAGGGTTTGTTGTTTTTTTTTTTATTTTTATTTAGGCTTTTAACTGTGATACAATGAGTATTTTTCCAGTGTCTGCGTACAAGCTTTGTGTATTTTTGTCTGGTATAAGGGAATTTTTTTCAGCGCCTATTCAGGGAAATAGCAGCAACTAGTTTTGTTAAACTGAAGGTCAGCTAATCTTTTCAATATGGTCATTTTCCAGTGGTATCAAGTCAACCCTTGTACATATAGATAAATGCCTTTAAAACCACTTCCTTGCACAGTAGGCTTCTGAGGTCACTGCTAGAAAGAGAGAACAAAGTTTTTTCTAACATACCATAAAAATAAAAAAGAAAATAAAACTGAGAAAATCTCTTGATGAGTTTTTTAATGAAAACTTCCAGTAAAAGAAAAGTTTCTCATAACATTTCTTCTGAACATAATGAAAGCTAGTCAATAGTTTTGGAAAGAAGATGCCACATATATACTTTTTTTTTTAAACATCAAAAATATCTGTGACAAGGAGAGAGGGGTACTCTATAACACATGTATCACAGCAAATTGGGTAAGTTTCCTCATTGTCCGAGCTGCCTACAAGAACTTTGAGGGTTATAAGAGCCACAGCCCCTTCCATCTCACTTTCTCCTGAATCAAGATACAGCCTAGCTCTTCATTTCTGAGTGCAAATCTCTGACTCATGCCTTCAGATAGGGCCCATCCTTGGTTGATATCATGAGGAAGGTGCCAGGAGCTGTGCCAAAGGCAGGGCACGCGCCGGACCACTATGAGCTGCTGGGTCTGCAAGAACAAGTGGCTCATGCAGCTGGTCCCACCTGAGGGAGCACACCCTGGCTCTCACACCTGCTCACTTTTGTTTCTTCTGTACAGTACAGACACAACTGAGCTGTTTTCCACATGACTGACAGCTATGCTGAAATCCCCATGCTTGGGAGACAAAGTGTGCATCTGGTAAGTGAGCTGCACCTCAACTCATAGTGACTTGCCTGTGGTCCATGAGATGTCAAGACCAAGGCTTCGGCACTCTGGAACCTAATGGGCACACTGTGGTCAGGCATAGTCCCAGACCTACCACTCCACTACAGGATCAGCTTTGCCTGCTCACTCCTTGTTCCAAGTTTTTTTGGAAGGTTTAATTAGTCTAAATAGTTAATCAACAGATGGCCATTTCACACAGTTGCCAAACAGGTCACTCAGAACTGCACCCACAGCTTCATGTTACTCTGTGTTATCAGTATGTATTTGACACTGATGGTCGATAGGCTACCCCATCACCCAGCCCAGTGCTTGCTATAGAAACCAGGCTCACGGACAGTGCTTTCCAAATGCTCACTCATTTAGGGTATGTCCACTGTACGAAATACGGCAGGGTTGGTTAAAGAGCCGTACTTCCTTTGGCTTCTCTGTGTCTGCATCACAGACCAGAGAGTAGGCCAAGTACAAGTGAAGGAGCCAGTTCATTTCCAAATGTGTTGAAGTGCAAGCCTCATCACAGAGAAACATTTAGAGTCCCAGGGATGGGCTACCTACAGACTTTAAAAGTATGAAAGCATCTCAAGAGATTTATCTTAGCTGGCCTTGTATGGAAAAATGTAAGGATTATTGTCTTACTAGTTTATAATATCTCATTCTTTCACATTAGGCTGAATTTCTAAGGACACATGGTGCTGATGTAAGACTAAGAGTGGGCATTAGACACATAAGAATAACTTCTCGAACTTTCAGAAGTTTTTAATTAGCTTCAGGAGTCCTTCGATACAGTATCCACATCTACCCCCTCCCAGGGTTGCACCTTTACCTTTCACTTCACTGACAGAAATTGATCAGACAGACTTCAGATCAGGCATTTGAGCAAAGAAAGTGGATTTTTAGCTGGCAATAAAGATTTCAACTTGTGTAATGCAATGTATTGAGACAGAAATCTTTCAGCCTAACTCACCAGCCAAAATCTTCCTGTATTAAAGACGCTATAAGATGATTTTGCTATAGGTGAAACACACCTGTTTATCAGGAAATCCACAGAGGCTGAAGAGGGGATAGGAATAGAGATTTTCTTTTAATGTTTCTTTACAAAAGTTGGTTTCATTCTTTAATCTCTAATATTTTTTTGAAGAACACATTTTTAGTGACATATTCATTTGAGACGGCTAATAGGTACATTTACTTCAGAATTTTTTCTCTCAACCATTACCAGGAAGTTTCTATTTCCTCTTCAAGTATTGCTTACTCTTTTCATTTTCTAAGATTATTTCACACTGACAAACAGCAGGAAAAACCAGCAGGAAAAGACAGAGATAACTTTCTAACGTCTTAAGGCAAATAAGATGAATTGCAAGACTTTCTTAATGCAAAAATATTTATGCCACATTTAATGAAACCGTATATAAAGTTTCATCAAATAAAAAGATTTTGATACATCTACTTAATATTTTGCTTTTCTTGTTGAGGTTAGCAAATATGTATAAATACACAGATCCACATCTGATGTTAACAGCACTATGCATTTTTCAGCCAAAGCACTCAAAGCATTTCGTAAAAGCATTAAAAACCATTATCCTTATTTCAGAGACAGTGCCACAGAGAAGATGCAATGTTTGGGAAATTAGTCCATAAATCCGTTGCAGAGTCAAGAGCAGAACCCACACCTCTTTAATCCCATTTTCGTTTCCTGGTCATTTTTTTCACCGTGAAATAGGAAGACAGTGATGATGTATGAAGCTTCATCAAATAAATCAAAGATCACCTCACCTACAGATCTTCTCCTACAAACCCCAAGAATAGCAAAACAAAGGTGAGTTAACTTTGTTAAAGGGGGAAAAAAATGCCTCTGAGCATCATCACAGTGCTGAGGTTTGTGTGCAGTTGCGTATGCAAAGGTTGATCTCGGAGCTGGCTGCCCAAGGCTAATTGGAATAGGAGGCATTTATAATTATAGCATTCTCTAATTATAGAAAGGATAGCACTTCCACTTATGCACAAATGCATGTCTAATTGTTCAGTGATGATGGGAAGGAAAAGAAAGAAAAGTACTATGACTATTTAATGAGGTTTCTGAAAACGTATTACATTATTTAAAGTGTATTTAAGTGCAACTAAGTATTGTTAAATTGCCACTCTTACCTGTGCTTTTCATGCTAGGGAAGCACGTGGCCTTGGGCTGAGCGCTGGCCATGCTGGAGGCTGAGTGGTGGCCTAAGCTCTTTGTCCAGATGGAGGCAGGAGAAGAGAAGGTGTGGATTGATGTCTTTATGAAAGGCTCAAAGCTTATGGTAGGCATCACGCTATCTAAGGCAGACGGAAATGAAGAAGAGGGGTGCCTGCACATGTGGGTGCGAGTCCCAGCAGAATTTTGTTTCTCCTGACAGAGAAGTTGCTCCTCTTTGAGGAGATGACCAGCAAAAACTGCCCAATGCCTCGGGGACATGCAACAGCCACCCCGGAAGTGCTGCTGTGCCTCTCAGCGAATGCAGGAGCACTGTGGTTCAGGAGCATTGGTCTTGTCAGCGGGGAAACTCCATTCATCAGAGATACACAGCCTCACACACTGCTTTGGTGCTCTTGCCCCAGTCAAGTCCCAATGTCAGTGGGATTGTTACTTGTTTCATAATCAGATGTTAGCTAAGGGCTCAGCTGTCTACCTGGACACATAGGCTGGCACCAAAGCCATCGACGGCCTTAAGTCGTTGCCATTCAGAGCAACTAAGCATTAGTCTCCAGGTATTTTTATGTAGAAAAATTAATTGCTTGTGCCTGTATTTACTGCCAAAAGCACACTTTGAAACCACCAGCAATCCCTGACAGGGACAGAGACGGGGAGTGGGGACAGAGACATCAAGATCTGAGACTGACAGACAGGGAGAGGTAGAAAGGAGACAGCTACCAAGAGCTTAAGCAGCACAGCTCCCGAGGGGCAATCTCATCAGAAAGCAGCAGAGCTCTGCCGAATCCGTTTTAGCTGCTGAGCTGGGACCCAGCTGTGCTGTTAACAGCTAGCACTGCTAAAGCAGACCTCTGCAGCCTCAGCACAGCCCTCTCCATCACTCCTTTGCACTTCAGAAATGCAGAATGTGCTGAAAGCTTCTTGCCCTGAGACTTTTCCTCTGGCAGGGTATCAGTGAACTGGCATCTCATCTAGACATTTACACCTCAAGTGGGCAGTGACAAGGAAAGAGAGAGCCAAGATGTTGCTGTTAAGGAACAATTTTTCCATGTAATACATGTAGACTGGGAAGTTTCCATGACAGTGAATATTATCAGAACTGATGCTTGATCATCCTTCGCTGGAAAATTCTTTCTAGCTATATCTGAGTGGTCTTGTGTTAATAGAGATATGAGACACCAGGACCAACCTTCATTTGTTAAAAAATGCACAGGCAAGCAGAGGAAAGGCTAGCAACACCTTACAATGGAAAATATGGAAATATAACACAAATTGGTTTACATTTTTCCAGACCGGGTTAATGGAAAAAGCTACCGCTTGACTGTTTACATTCGTCAAGATAAATTTACACAGGTTTTATTTAGGCTATAAGATCCAGCTGGAATATATTTGCAGAAACAGTCGTTCCATTTGCAAGACAAAGGAAAAGGCTAAGGTTTGAACTGACCCCCCTTCTCCACAAGGAAAACAATAATAATAAAAAAAATAATCCCACAACCATGTTAAGCTCCTGTGTGGAAGAGATTCATATGTTAGCATTAGACTTAGTGCTCCTGAGGGGTTTTTCAAAGTAGCCTTGAACATATGGTTCTATATGCTTTATTTAGAGGAATTTTCTTTAAAACATCCTGCCAGATACTAATTCCTTTGGGCATCTGAAGTACTGCTCATGAGGACTGTTTGGTTGCTCGGGGAAAAAAACACTTGTTTAGAGGCAAATCTGAGGTCTGACTCTTTTGAAAGGAGGGCATTAAGATACCCTGCACAGGATATGCTGCAAGGCATTTTTAAGAGAAGCGGCCAGTGCCTTCCAACCTGGGCAGGAGGCAGGCAGAATTTCCTTTGTTTTTAATAGATTTTAAACTAACTCTATTGTTTAGGGAAGGACTGTGAGCTACCAAATGCCTGAGCAATATTATGTCTTGTCTGTGCTACACCATCTGCCTTTGCAAAGCTACTGCAATATTAGAAGGTTTCCTGTATGGCATTTCATGTTTAATGTATGCTGTGAAATCTTTTCATAGTATTAACTTAAATATTTCCATACACTCTCTAGGCTTAAGGAAAAATTCTGCCCTCTCCCTCCATTTCCTGTCAACAGACCTTATTATGTTCACCGAAATTCAGTAATTCTAGCAGGGAGGAGAGGCTTCCTATAGTCCACTTGTGGGGCTTTTTCCTGATAATGTGTATAGAATATAGTTTTACATTTCAGACAGACCAATGGACATAACTAAATTTCCAGCAGTGCCTTGCTGACTGACAGATGGCAGGACAGACACTCTCTCTCATCAGGCATCTCCCATATGTCTCATGGGGTGAGGGAAAAATGGGCAGAAATAGAAGATTTGTCATGGAAATGCAAATAATAGTTGTAAATCGACAGAAAGAGCAGAGATATGAAGTCACATAAAACTCTAAAAGAGTGACAAAGTTAGATTATCTAGGCAAACTCCAGAAAATCTTCCAGATCATTGGGTTTTACTGAATAAAGAATTTAGAGGCTGGAATTCTAAATGTACCCATAGTTAACTGAAAATCAGAAGCAATCATGAAAGATGGTACTAGGTACAGCCTGCCTCTACCAAAACCCAGACTATACATCTAGGACAACAAAAATATGCTCTAAATGAAGGTAGAAAAAAAATCTCTTTCTTTCCCTATTCTAACAGGGATAAGATGGAAACTCAGCAGTTTTAAATCTTATTTGCATGAATGAAGACTTAAATGATGCTTAGCTATTGCTCAAGAAAAATTATGAACTATTCACAGATAGCTGCAACTTGCATAAGTGCTTGACAACACATAGAGTGAGTGTGAAGTGGATCTCCATACATATCTGAATACCTAAGAGACATCAGAAGGTGCCTCAGGACAAGCTAGCAGTTTGATTTTCAAATTAAACTGGCCGTCTTGAATAGTCCCTCTATTTGGCCGTCAAGAGAATCCTAAAAAGTCCTATTAGAGTGAAGAGGAACCTTGACTAAGGGCAACCTGGTGTAGTGGAGGGTTTCCCTGCCCATGACAGGGGGATTGGAACTAGATGATCTTTGAGGTCCCTTCCAACTCTAACCATTCTATGATTCTATGATTCTAAGTGACTGCCCACATCAATGTGCATTGTCCAAATAAATTGGAATCAGACCAGTTTCTCCTTTAGAGTGTTCCTCTAGATATGCAGAAGCCTTGGAAATGTCAGGGTTAGTACTAAACTCTCCCTTATTTTTACTGTCAAGGACTGCATTGGCCACGCTTCTGAAATACTTTCCACAGGGAAACAAACAGAAACCGAATTCCTTCTCTTTGGCTTAGTTTTCCACCCTATGTATAACAGGTAGCAGACAGGCTTAGCAAGAGGGATGCTTTTAGGGGCTGGTGGACACAGAATGACAAACCTGAGAGGCCACAAAAAAGATAAACAAGGCAATGGAATTTCAATATGCCATCAAACATAATCTCTAACATGCAGTAAATAGACTCTGTAAAAATTTGTGGAACTACCTAGAGCTATGCATTAACTAACTTTCTGACACAGATCATGTTTTTCACTTTTTATTACTTGGCATAATCATTTCTAATGAATTAAGATGCCTGGCTTGGTGAAGGTAGAATGTCAGTCGTTGACTTCAGCAATTGCTATAGTACTTACCTCAGTACTGAGATCAACACAAAAATTATTTTGAGCATATTATAATAAAAATCTATGGGTTTAGAGCTTTGTAATTCAACATTTTAATACCATTTGAATTGCTCTTAATATTAGCCTGGCATTTCAGATGTAACTATGGGTCGTTTTTTTTCATTTCTCAAGGTAGTAATCCAATTCCACAGGAGGTGTAATTATCTGCACCAAAGGGATGTAGATTATTACACATGAGAAATCAGTATGAAGGGATGGCTAATCCAGCAGGATTTTTTTTTCAGTTGAGAAGTTATAAAGTTCACGGGCCATGCAATCTGACAGAGACCAACTGTCTTTTGTAGATTTGCCTTCACTTTTGCCTTTTGAACATGACAAAGAATATTTTTCCATGGAGAGGAAAGGTAGCTATTCTGTACACTTTTCCATTAATGAGGAGCTGCTCTGTGTGAACAATTAAAGCAAAAATAAATAAAGCCTATTTCTATCTGGGAGCACAATCAAGTCAAGCACCAAACACACAGCCAAAACAATAGTCTTTGAAGGCTGGCATAACTCCAGAAAAAATTACAAAGCAAAGGATGTTCGGTTTTGAAATGTGTTGAACAAAGTAGAAAATAAAAAACCTCTTGAATTCACATAACAGATTTGTTTGTTTTGATCATAACTTTTTCAACTTCAACTCATAAGTAAAGTTTTGTTGGAAATACGGTGGATGGCACAAGGAAGCTACAAAGAAGCAACAGAGAAGTGTCACTGACATTGTTCAGAAAAATATTTCCAGCTATCAGGAATGAAGAGAGTGGAAAAAACAAATATGATCATCTGAAATCACTCAACCTTCCAAATTTACTGTTCATGATGAAGCTTTGAGAACATATGATATATACAGAGAAACTGATGTCTCTGTTACTGCACAATAACCAAAACAAAACCTAGAGACTAAGAAAGGAAGAGGAAAAGAGGAAAAAAAAAACTTTATTTTTAGCAAAAGTAGTATGTAAAAACAGTTACTGATTCCTTTAAATCCAAGAATCTCAAAGTTCAGGAAGAATGGGCTCCTGTTTATCTAAAAAGCAGTTTCAGAATTTGTTGTACTCTGTTTATTAAATTCCTCTTTCAGAAGATCTTCCAAGAGTTCATGTGAATTCCAGCTGCAAAACACCTGCCCATGAACAGCTAAATGACCTGCCATGGCTGGTTTTGTATGCCCTGTTTTGTTGTTTCTCTACTAGAGTGGAAACAGAATGGAAGTTTAGCAAGGACACAGCTAAGGCTGTAGACACTAAACAACTTAACACATGTCCAGTTCAAGTTTACTAATGTTCCCCTGATACACAGGTTGAGTTTTCGTTTTAAGTTACAAAAGGATAATGACAAGTCTCTGTAAGAAGAAGAGTTTGACCTCTGAAACGATCAAGGAAATTTCCTAGCCTTAAGAACTTATGAAGTGACAACATCTTTCAGGTTGCCAGCACTTCAATGATAATATTACAAAGGTCTCTGTTGAGATACCATACATGATATAATGTTAGAGTGAACATGCAACCACTGGCTGACATATGACTGATATGCAAACTCATAACAGTTTTTATTCACATTAGCAGCACCACTGAATTTTACTCAAATTCTGATGAAGTTTGAGAAACACTGTCGCTCTGGAATATTATCATCTGCTAAGGGAGGATGTACACTGCAATATATTGCAAGAAATAAGTTCTTGGTTGTCAATTTTAGTAGTTGCCCTAATAAACACTGGAAAGGCCATGACTGAAATTTATTACAAAGAAATAATTACATGTGCAAATTCCTGGGATATCTGAAAATATTTTTTATCTCTTTTTGAGGTCATGTGGGACTGAAAATCTAAAAACTGATACTTGTATTGGAGCATATAGAAGAAAAACCCAGATACTAGAGTGAGAGACTGAAAAGCTGTAATAATTTTGCAAATAGAACTGTATATTAGATTTAGATGTCTGAACATCAATATATTCATGGTGTTATCTAAGCTTCCAACAGATAATCAACTTATCTTTCCTCCAGTTTACCAATATCACCATATTTTCCAAGTGTCAACTTCCCTGGGAACTTCTTAAGCATGAAAACATAGATAGGAATAAAGTGGACTCGGAGTATTTAATGAATACAAATTTACATCTAGAGAGCTATCTTGCAGAGCTGGCACTGTGCTTGGTCACTGTCCATCTCTCACTGCATGGTAAGACACACTTTAGCCCACAAGCTCAATTGCTTCTTCTGGAAGTTTTATGAGTTTGCTGAGGATCCGAAGTAAATCTTTTATCAGCTAAGGATTAACTTTTAAGGAGAAAAAAAAAAAAACAGAAAAGCTTCTCTAGCAAAAGCCTCAGGATTTCTCATGCCTAAATTCTATAAAAAGTCAGAAGTCTTTGAATTGCAATAGTTTAGTGGCTTGGTATGACATTACTTTTGTTAATTAAAAATACACCCATAGCTATCACTCACCACAAATGAAACCTGTGTTGTAGTCTACCTGCTGATAAAATGGCTTACATGTTGCCTCCTTCCATGCTTCAGTGTGTTGGCCACGTGTCTTTGCAATGCCATTAGCAGAAGTACTCTATACTACCTCCTCTTGTAGCTTCACACGACGGGGCTCTGAGCCTGAGCAAGCACAGAATGTGGGCAATGGGTTTGCCTGTGACGAGGCATTTCAACTGTGTTGCAAAAGGAGATCAACAATGGAAGTACTTGTTTTGAGCCATGTTAGGATTTGTGGGAATCTGTATACCCTCAACTTCAAATCATACATTGCTTTACAGAAATGCAAAGATAGATCATTCTGTCCTGGTGGTGTGAGCAAGGGGAAAAGCTAACACCCCAGCTAGAGAACATGTTAAACAGCACTGGGTTATAAACAAGAGTGTGCTTATATTTACACTGAGGAGCAGAAGACACATACTAGAGATTGCCTTGATTTTTCATTTGCTTAGGGCCAAACACAAAACTCAAGGCAAAATTCTAGAACGAGTCCCCAGGAACTACACTTCTTCCTTGAACTCAACAGTGTTGCTAGGAGCAAATAGACGTATTTATTTGCTTAGTGTAGATCTATATCCTTGCCACTCCTGTCCTGCAGCGAATGCCCACAGAAAGATGAGGTTCTTTCATGATTTTGGAGAAGAGAGCCTGGGGTCTGCATAAAATATTATTCCTGATTGATCCAAGCTTATACTAAGATTTGAAGCATCTGGGAGTACTACATGTGCATGTAAACAGAAGATGCTCTGCACATGTGCAGTGCTTCGAGCTCTCTCCTCTGCATGTGGTATCAACTCTCTGGTATACACACAAATGCACAGTAGATCTGACACTCCTGGCATCCAGATCTTGAGGCTCTTTTTATACCAGGGACTCAGGGAAATAGTCTATGGACTGTCTCCTCTGGCAGCATTTGGATGCTTCATCGATGATCCGAGGGCTGGAACACCTCTGCTATGAAGCCAGGCTGAGAGAGTTGGGGCTGTTCAGCCTGGAGAAGAGAAGGCTCCAGGGTGATCTTATCGCAGCCTTCCAGTACTTAAAGGAGGCCTACAGGAAAGCTGGAGAGGGACTTTTTACAAGGGCATGTAGTGATAGGACAAGGGGCAATGGCTTTTAACTGAAAGAGGACAGATTTAGATTGGATATAAGGAAGAAATTTTTCACTCTGAGGGTGGTGAGGCACTGGAACAGGTTGCCCAGAGAAGTTGTAGATGCCCCACCCCTGGAAATGTTCAAGGCCAGGTTGGATGAGGCTTTGGGCAACCTACTGTAGTGGAGGGTTTCCCTGCCCATGGCAGGGGGGTTGGAACTAGATGATCTTTGAGGTCCCTTCCATCTCTAACCATTCTATGATTCTATGATTCTATGATCACTGCTCCCAGCACAGCTCTCATGCTACCAAAGACCCCTCCACTGCTTGAAATGGACTATGAAAATAAGGGCAGCACTGCCGGGAAAGCACTCTGTCTGACTGCTATAGGCTGCTGAGTTGGCTGGCTATTTACAGCTCTCACCACAAACAGGCACTCTTGAAAGGCTTTAATTTTAGATCCTAATTTTCAAATTGTACAGCTTGTAGCTCTTCAGGCAAAACACACCTGAAGATCCTACTTGACTTGGACAACTCCTTATCTACATAGCAGTTTACCAGCTCAGCTAGCCTGATCAGAGCGCAACAAATTCAAGATGCTCCCAGGTGCTTCCATCCCAGGGAAACCTGGGCATGGGGCAATGATGTCAGCAGGAGAGAGCCTGCTCCTGCTCGATTTACTTCATTCAGGAAAAAAAAGCAAAGGTCTCTGCAGCAGTATGCAGTCATCTGTGCTGGGAAACTACCAACTGCCTCAAGTGTCTGAGACTTACGGTGTTGACCGGGACCCATCTTCCCAGTCTTAGCTAATATTTCTGCCAAAAGGGACTGCTTCTGTTCCACTTGCTAACACTCCCTTTAGTGAAAAGGACCCTGGCACATTTTAGTAAAATCCAATGCAAGCAAGTTTACACCAGAAAGATTTGTATCCACAGGAAAGGTAAGTTTCTTTCCCTGATACAAGTCACAGTGTGGACATTCCTTTTCCGATATTACAGTGCTTTCCTTGGTTATTAATTCCTTCCAAGCTGATATAAACTGTCCTGAAGAATATAAGATGTTCTTATTCTGGACTAGTGGCCCTGAGGAAGGGGTGCACTGGTTTACCATGTTGGCAGTCCCCAGCAATCTGCTCTGCCTTGCTGGCTGAGGTAGATGCACGGTAGGAAAGATCAAAAGCAGGGCCTGGTTTGCACTAGTTCACAGTACAGCAGCTTTTGTGGCCAAATATTAAGATGCTAGCTTGAGAAAGGGAAGAGGGGCCAAGGCTAGAAAAGGGATGGCAACACCCTAAAGCTCTGCACTGGCTGCTTGGTGAACCCAGGCAAGAGCCTTAGCAACACGCATGTGCCAGAACTGTACGAGCGTGTCTATGTGGTTCTGCTTCACACCTTATCATATGTCCTGGATCTGTTGCTGGGCTGGCAGGCTCTTGGATATATCCCTCTCCCTGTAACCAAGTCTGAGTTCATCCAGGGAAGTGTCTCCTACGGGCACCTGGGAAAGAGGTCTGCTAGGACCTGTAAGAGAAGGAATAGCCTTAAATCAAAGGAAAATCTCCATGTACTGGCAGGTTAGCTTCATGGCGCAGCTCTCCTAACCTCTCCCTGAAAGTCGCACAAAGGTGCAAGAAACAGCAGGGAGTGGTAATTGGGATAATTGGAAAGAATGCTGCAGAGTGAGACGATCTGCATAGAAATGTTCGCAAATGTGTTGCAAACTGCGGAGAGTCTTTTGGATCCTCGGGACTATTGGTGAAGCAAAGTGTTCATGACCTTGCTGTAGCAAATGATTCCAAGTAGATCAGAGCTGCCAGACATAGCAGCTTTGAAACTAATTACAATCTGAATTCCAGACTGTTAACTCCACTTGGAAAGATTTACCATCTAAGATTAAGGATTATGGTGAAAAGGGGCGGTTTAGCGGCTTCCATCTATCTGGACAGAATGAAGAGGCAATGATCACCTGGATCCCAAACCCCAAAGGGCGGGCTGCAATGTTGCTGGGAGCAGGCCAGCGAGCGCTGCAGAGGGCTATATAGCCTACTCACTGCTGAGAATAACTGTGGCAATGGTCTGTGGGCAGGACAAAGTCTTAGTTCAGGGGGTTACTAGGAGGGCATAAATTAAACAAATACATATTCGTACTCATAAATAAGACCAAAGGCAAAGGGAACAAAATGAAAGGCAGAAAGAGTCACGGACATCCAGGAACCTAGCTCCGAGGAGACAGTTCAGCCCTGGGGATCATGTTTCATCATCAACCAAAATGTCGAGTATTTTAGTCAGAAAAACATACTCATGCCAAGTTACCTAATATTTCCTTTGGGAAAGCATTTCTAAATGAGTTTTGAATTATCTCATGACAACCAGAACTTTTTTTTTGAAAACTAACAGAGAAATTTAGCACTCTAATCCTTTTTAGAGTCTTTTACCATGCATCCCTACTTTAAATGAAATTTAACATTGATACAGCTGATTACTGCCTTACAAGTATCTCATTACAGCTTTGGCAGGTGGATCTGCAACAGCTAATACAGAATTCGGTTCATTCCTTGTCTTTCCTTTTCCTCTTCTCCTCCCACCCCCTCCAAATCAGTAAACAGGATTTTCCAAGCTGCTTTATAAAATATACCCTGTAAACACTGAGATATTTTCTATCCAGCTGTTCCACGTCAGTGAAGATTTGTTTCTTAGCATTGGGCAATGCTATTATGAAGTAACACCTAACCCAATGATTAATGTTGAAAAAACTGCTGTCAAGACTGTGAGCGTTTCCTGAATCAATAAAACCTTCCACCAAGCCTGGTAAGTCTGTGTTAACAGTTTTCTAGTATCAGTGAGAAAACAAAGTAATTTCCCATTTGCTTTTATCATGAGTGAAGCTGGAGGTAGAAGTGGGTGGGTGGGTAGGCTGGATTCTGAGAGCTGAATTCCCACTCAAATTCTGGGCTTGCTTTTTGGTTCACATGCTGGGAAGGTAAAGAATCCATCAAAGGAAATTAAAGCCCTCCTTCTTTGCCCCTCCTTCCCCTGCAAAAGCCAGCACAGGTAAGTATTAGAGCAGAGTAAAGGAGACTTAGAGGTGTTCATTGTGGCTGAGGCTGTGAAAAGATCCTGACAACACACTTTGCTAGGCTGCTGCATGGGGTTCTTCTACTAGTCTCTTGAGACCCCACCTGGAATACTGTGTTCAGCTCTGGAATCCCCAGCACAAGAAGGAGATTGAGCTACTGGAGCGGGTGCAGAGGAGGGCCACGAAGATGATCAGAGGGCTGGAGCACCTCTCCTATGAAGACTGAGAGAGTTGGGGCTGTTTAGCCTGGAGAAGAGAAGGCTCCGGGGTGATCTTATAGCAGCCTTCCAGTACTTAAAGGGGGCCTACAGGAAGGCTGGAGAGGGACTTTTTACAAGGGTATGTAGTGATAGGACAAGGGGCAATGGCTTTAAACTGGAAGAGGGTAGATTTAGATTAGAAATAAGGAAGAAATTTTTCACTCAGAGGGTGGTGAGGCACTGGAACAGGTTGACCAGAGAAGTTGTAGATGCCCCATCCCTGGAAGTGTTCAAGGCCAGGTTGGATGAGGCTTTGGGCAACCTGGTGTAGTGGAGGGTTTCCCTGCCCATGGCAGGGGGGCAGGAACTAGATGATCTTTGAGGTCCCTTCCAACTCTAACCATTCCATGATTCTATGATTCTATGGTCAGGGAGCCTGGGCCGAGCCTCAAAGCAGCAAGGTAGGGATTATTCAGGCAGCCCTGAGGTCCAGCCAGCCCCTACAAAGGACTACTGTCTCTAAAGAGACTTCTACAGCTGTCCTCACACACACAGAAACCTGTCTGAGAGGTCATTGTGGTGGTTTGACTCCCTCTATGCAACTCTCCCACACAAATATAGCTTTCCCCTCTGTTTCTTATTCTATGCGACACCTTTAAGACAGGCAATAGGGAACCTCATCTTGAAAAGACGGTAGGAAAGGAAAATGCAACTGAAATGTAAGTTCAATATATATGTGACATGTACCAGACACCCAGTTCTTCTGGTCTCAATTACAATATATAATGACATAGGTTCCACGTTTGTCATAAGAGAGAGAGAAAAAAAAATTGCCTGTTTTTGCAGATAGAATTAGCCTTGAACTTAAATTACATAATAGAAGAGTTTCAAAGTTAGGCTATGGTTGTGAAGCAAAAAATAAATCTGCTGGAGAGGTTTGCAAAACCTCACACCACCAGGTTCACCCATCTCTAATTGAAACCTTTCCCTTAGCTCCAAGGGGGAAAAATTACGTGTCCTAGAAGTGCCTTCCCTCCCACTGCTTGGTAAGTGGATTGCCTTCCTGCCTCAGGCAGCTTTTGGATTATATCCACTGTCAAACAAAGAAACTCGTCTGACACTAGAGCTTGACCATTCATATTCTTCAAGTGGTCTAAAGCTTTTCTCATCTGGAGTTTTTCCATTCTGTTCTGTAACATCTGAAGATATTTTTTCCTTCCCTCTGTGCCATATGTCACACTGGAATCAAGATGTCAATGTAACAAAGACATTTTGACCAAAGTGTCATAAATGCCAATATGGGGACTTTCTAGTTTAGTGGCATCAGTCAGGGCATGATTCACACATGGAGGGATTGATTTCAATGGAACTTAATGGACTAAACCAGGAACAAAATCCCTTCCCTTCGTGGTAAGGATAGGAGCTTCCTTCTTTTTAAAAAATTATTTGCACCTCCTTAAACAATTCCAAGCTTAGACAAAAACTTCATTAAATTAACCAAAATTATTTGTGCACTGGAAATACAAAGCATTAGCTTTGAAAAATGAACTAAATGAAAGATTCTCTCAGGGAAAGAAAACATCCTAATTTGTCTATTGTTAAAAGAGCAGCTATATTTATTTAAACTGTTTAATTAAACACACTCATTGAATACATTCAATATGGTTTAATTTTCCTATTTCTATCTATTCCAGGCTTCATACAACTTACATACACTCATAACTATTTCTATAAGCATAACCGCAAGAGAATTAATGCCACAAATAAAACTACAAATTCCGTTTTTAGCTTTTAGCCTTCCATTCAGATGAAACTGACTTCGTACATGAAAATGAACCAAGACAGGAAGCAAGCATGAAATTATGGGGAAAGGCAAATGGAAAAGATTCAGCATGCTCCTTACAGTAGGATCCTGCAGCTGTGGCAACAGGCAGGGATGGAGGAATTGCAGTTTGAAGGAGAGAAGACTTGTAAAAAGCCTCGAAGCAGCATGTTCGGGTGTTCATGTGAGATACATTTCTCAACTTTGGGAGCATTTCTGTAAACAGCTGCCTAAAGAGAAAGTCAGCTTATAGTTTGTTATGAACAACATCCTTCCTTGTTATTGCGTGGCAGATAGTCCATAAACCTGCAGTTGGGTCATTTGATGTTATTTTGTTCTTTTTTGTTGTTATTTCTAAGACTTCATCCAATGCTGCTTTTAGCTTTACTGACTCTAATTCAGCTGCCTCTACCTCGCTAAACATGCTTTCACTTCCATCAGCTTGAAATGGACCATGTGTCATCATGTTCAACACACAGGCAGAAATCGAGCCCACCCCACCATGTTAGATGCAAGGAGATGCTGGCCCAGTCCTATATCAGCACGAGATCCTGCAAGAGCTGGGTCTGCTCCTGCCCTACAGCTGCCGCACACCAGCATGGATAGCAACAGGTAAGTACTGGTGATTTACACCTGCCTCAGCCTCCTGATCTGCGATGAAGATGTCAGTCTTCATCTTTGTAGTACCTGCTCAAGAGGACCCAGATCCCCAGGCAGGACCTCTGGGTGTTACCGCATGCACATAGCTGGACATGTATCCTGCCTCCTTCCCCTGGCCACAACCCAAAAAGGAGGAATCCAGCTTCAGGGTGGAGCCAGGCTCCTGGGAGAGTGCTGGAGGCAGACTTCCCAGAGCAACAGGGTGCTCCAGACTCTTCTCCTTCAGCCAGCCAGGCAGAGCAGCAAGAACAGTCTTGCCTCGCCCATGGCATAAGACAAATGAGAACGGCATCCCAGCACAGTGTCCCCGTGGGGAGAGAGCGGACACCAATGTGCACTGCCAAAATACCTGTTTTCTATTCAGCAGGCAGTGGAAAAACACTGCAAAGGCTTGCCGATGGGAAAGATGTAATAGCTGGATGTAAGTGAGGTAAATGCAGTTATGCTGCTAACAGATCGTCAGGGGAGCTGCAGTGAGGTGTTTTCACCTCTGCTTTGCCTTTGATGAAATCACAGCTTGGAAAGCAATGTTCTCACTGATTCGTAAGCTGCAGGTACTGTGGAAATACGGTTTTACTCCCATTACCCAAGTATTTATTAAGCTAATAACTTTCTGACGAAGGCAATATAATAACAATGAGAGTTTTATCTTCCTGAGCTACCTCTCTTCCTTTTAACCTCTAACAATGGAATGGCATTTCTGTTTATCTCCATACCAGCTTCAAGCACTTGCTCTACTGAAAAAGAAATATTTCCTTACTGAACTTGCAGAAACTCAAAAAGGTGTACACGTTTATTTGCAATGAACTGTACTATTTTGGATATGGCTAAGTTGGGTACCAACAGTAGAAACTAACATTCAGTCCAAACTCAAATGATGCCAGAAGTGTTTAGACAAAGGACAAGAGGAAGGAATCAAACCAACATTTATTTTCTCTTCCTTTCTGAAAAATGTGACCTTCAAGTTTCTCTTTTGTTTATCCAGAGCCAGGGCTTTATGTACAGTCAAAACATAAATTTAGTGTTTTCACTTGGATACATTAGATTTACAACGCATACTGAGCTAATGTTATTAGCTTTTCTTGATTTTTGGCAAGTTTGCTTTGTTTCATTTGGTCTTTAATTTGGACACTGACAATTTGTCTCAGTGCTGAACTGAGGATCTGCTTTTTAGGAGGTATGAGCTCACAACAGTTGAACGGAGACCAACATTTCTTCCACACTTCTGAAAACTAGGCTTTCAGTTTAGAAGAATCATTTGTTCCCGAATATTAGCCCAAATTCCAGTTCATGGTTCATATGATTTATTTCTTTTTGTAGTCTTTTATGCTATGGTGTTGCCCAACCCATAATCCAATTTAAAGCTTTATTTCCCATGAAATGTTTTCGAAACTACTGTTTCAAAACTCAGTCTGTTACTGTACATCAGTAACTACTGTATATCACTCAATCACTATAATGCATTTCTATCTTTGCCCCATTTTTATTTTTTCATTCCACCAGTAGAATAATTATTAATTTATAATGAATCCGTGTTCAAATTCCATTATCAATAAAAATGAAGTGTTATGTGGCTGGTACATATGTATTTGTCACAGCTCAGAGAAGATTAAAAATAGGTTCTCCAAATAAGGGAGGAAAGGGGAAGGAAAAGTGCTACCACAATCAAAAAAGATCATGTGAACTTTATTTATAACTGCAGTTGCCTGTGTAAATATTTACCCATATGCTACCTGTAAGACAAACTACGTATTGTGCAGGACTCAGAAATAAGGAATCAGTATGAGTTTCCTATCAGCTCCTCATGATGGAAACAGTTTAATCATTTGTCTTTTCTGGCTGTCTTACACTTTTCTCGATGCCGTTTACACTGAGATTAAAGGCAGTAAGACAGTTTATCACAGAGAAAGCCAAGGACGTCTGTGCAGCTCAGATCAGGGAAGAGGATAATGTTTTAGTGTCACTGGCAGGCAGGCTGTCACCAGCAGCACCAAGGCTCGGTGCCTGAGCTCAGCCTCACAGCCAAGCCTGCATGGGCTCGCCAGCCCTCTCGTGCAGCCACTGGCACCAGCTGAGGACAGATGTCCACCCTGAGGTGCCCTGTAGGACATGGGGATAGACCATGGGCACACCTACACAAACAGCCCCATCTCAACTCTGCTAGAGCCCAACCTCCCCTTCAGCAGCTCCTTTGCCTCATGAACAACAAAATATATCCAGAAAAGTGGCTTGACACAAAATAAGGGAGGAAAAAGGATGCAACATAATCTTGCCAAAGTTAAACACCCTGAAATTAATCAAAAGACAGCAGAGCTGAGAAGTATAAATATGAGCTGGGTGGATAAACTTGTAAGGAAAATAGGATATGACACAGTTTGGTGCTATTTCAGGTTCAAGGTCTATGTTGAGATCTGTGTTTCTGTAAGGTACCTATATGGCTTACATTTTATTGCGAATAATGGTAATAATAGAGGTTCAAGTGAATGAAACAAGTGCATTTAAAGACGAACAATGAAAGAGTTCAGTTAACGGGAAGATGATTAGTATTTCAGGACTTCTCTTGCCTTGAAAGCTGATCCTTAACAAGGCTGCATAAAGTTCTGGAAATCCTGCTGTAGGCAGCAATAGGGGTGGTGAACTCGATACTGCTCTACGTTACCCCTGCTTCTATGAGACTATTGTATGGATTCATGCATGGAGCAGGAGACAGTCATTGCCCCATCACCATATTTATAGACCTCCACAAATAGTCAGGGATTTGTGTGTGACCACTGGTGACCACGGCAAGTCTGCTCTGCTTTCAGATCATAAGGTCATAAACATATAGTTCAAGAGCACTGAGATGACGTCTACTGTATTGATCCATTTTTTAGATCTGTTTTATTAGTACTATTTGTTAGATTTATGAGTGCTATTTGATTACAGCCTCTGGACCCTGCCATACAGAGCTTTATCAAGCAGAGAGACTATAAGGTACACCGAGGAAATGAGGTGATAGATAGAAAACCATTTCTCATTAATATTGTTGTTTCCCATTTGTGAGAGTTTTCCTTGTTTTGGAAGAGAGAAACAGAGATGGAATTTTCAGTAGTTTGGGGTGCATGAAAGCATTACAAATGTCAAGCAATTTTTCTCAAATTTTCTGAAAGAGTGACCACCCCCACCCTGCTTTTTGCTTCTTTTTCTGTCTCAGGTGCCTTCCTGTGAACCTCCTTTTGTTCCTGTGCTCCCTCTGAGCTGGCAGAAGCTCAGTTCCTTCAGGTCAGGAAAGGAAGAACAAGCTGTCATTACTGGATGCAAGCATAAGCATTCATTTCCTCAGCCAGCAAAGTACCAAGCTGCTGCAAACTAACTCTACGTCTTCCAGTATTTTGCGGTCTCCTCTGAATCTTTCCATGATCTCCTCTGAAACTTTTTATGACTTCTTAAAGATTATGACCACAGTTGGAGAAAGGCGGATGCAGAGTAAAAGTGAGAAGAAAAAGTGCACAGATACAAACGTGAAGGATGCTTATGACTTGGCAGAAGAGAGCAAGTTCAAAAGCACAGGTGGCAGCACAAGTGAAAGGGTTCACAGGTGCCAGGAGCTCCCCATGAAGAGTATCCGGGCACACAGGGCACTGGCAGGTGATGCCACAGCCTAATTCACAGAAAATCTCCAAGAACTAGCATGACTAATTGCAGAGGAAAGGTTATACTTTTAACAGAGCAATAAGGAGGTCTACAGCTAGTTTATAAAGAGATCTGATTCATCAAGAGACTAATACCTAGAAAAGTGAGTTAAAACAGCTCCTCAGTACACTGGAAAGTTGGACATATCATTTACTCCTCGGCCTTATTCCGAACAGTTTCTTTCATTGGTCTTCTGCCTCTAACACAATACTGACTGAGGGATCTCATTAACAATAGCTGAAAATGAAATATTAAACTTATATTCCCACAAGGCCTATTAAAACAGGTCAGTCTGTGAGCTGAAAACAACCTATTTATTTAAGTTTTTCTGTTTGTGATGAATGCCTTTTCACCTCATTATATGGCAGTGTTTCTGACCCTGGTTTAGAGTTTTATAGAGAACAGTATGGGCTCAATGGCAAATAAAACAATGATTGCTTTGGTATCCTCCCATGTAAATAGTTCTTTCGTTAGGAGGCAGCTGCTAAAACTTGACAATCTTTATCATATAAGAGTAAACACAGGGAAACAAACTAAAATACATAGGGCAAGGAAAGGTAACCTATTGCACCGAATGTTTTTCCTAACTCAAACATTTTTACTAGAGAAAAAGAAGGAAGAGACAGTTTCGAACAACTTGAACTGGCTTTTGTTTCATAAACTGAAAGAAACAGTGCAACATTTCCTGGTGTTGGACTAAGGGTGCTGATCCAACAAGAACAGGGCTTTTTCTATTCAGCAGGTAGGGAGGGAACACTTGTTATACATGTCGTCTTTTTACCTCAAAAAATATATATTTTGAATTATTAAGTAAGAGAGAACTTTTGGAGTATCTTTGAAGAGGCATACCTGGAATTTCAGAATAATTGCCAAGATGCTTTCTAATGTATAGCCCTGAAACTGAAGGCATAGCAAGGAAATTCTTCTGAGTTGGCATGCTTTCTGCTTGTTTTCCCTGCTTTGTAACTGATGTACTGTTCTCTCACTGGTGGCACTGTGCCATCACCTCCTCTGCTTCTGACATGTTCTTGCATCTTGAGTCTAGTCTGAGTATTTGGTCCCTATTTGGTTTTGGTGTGTTTTTTAATGCTTAGGGACTGTGAAAGGAAAAACAAACTCTAATTAGGAGATTTTCCAGATGGAGAAAACGAAGCTCCAAAACCATATATTTAAAGAAAGGAGACCTTCCCCCAATGTCAGTGACTGCAATAATAGGTCATGCATTGTACAAGTATTGTACTTTAATGGAGCCATTAGAAATTGAAGCTTTTAGTGCCAACTGTACTGTAATGTGCAGAATGCTTTGTAATCCTTGAGAGTAAAAGCAATACAATGTCATTATATATATTTTTTCATCCTTAAATGATCAGACTATTTATAGTGGGGCTAAGGGTTATTATCTCCGTTTATTATGTGATGAACTGTGATGAAGACAGTCGAGGTGCCTCACTAAAGGGCACAGAGCAGTCAGTGAGAAAGTCAGGACTACTGACAAGCGGGTCCCTATGCTACACTTTCTACAGTGTCTGTTTGTTGCCTCTGACCAGCTCTTGTTCTTCACCAGAGATTCTGTGTTTGAGTAGGCTTTCTGCAGGGGAAAAAAAAATGGCAGCATGAAACATTGCTTGCTTTTCTGCATATGCTGAATAAAAGTACACATATGTGTATGATATGGACAAGTATAGATACCTCAATACATAGATCAAAATGAACAGTGTAATTGCAAATTTAGGTTCTACTTGCTTGCTGAAGTTTTGGCTGATCTTCTTTTGTGTAATCAATGCAGAGTACCATAGCTGAAGTCATTATTTACTTCTTAGTTACCTTGAATTCTTACCAATGGCCTAGATTGAGGACCTTCAGCCTTGAAGCTTCATCCCCTGTGAGTTGATTGCCAGATCATTGCAACATTTGTATCAAAACAGCTGAGCCAGCAGCATGCCAGCAGAAGTCAAAATGGTGGCACTTTTAATGGCAAAGGGTTCCTCCAGCAAGGAGACAGGGCACACTTGTGATTATTCGGTGGCAATGCCAAAGGACACTGCACAAACACTAGGAATCTGAGTGCTGAGATTCTCGTGAACGTGAATACTGAAACCCATATCCATCAGGAGTAAGAGGTCTTCAGCAAATAGGAAATATATATGGTGGTGCAATACAGCTAAAGTAAGGAAAGATTATTCAGGCAACTGTAGGTCACAGCAGAGAAATATCTTTGAGTTAGTGGAAGAACAATGCCCCTGCCAAAAACACCTGCCATTTCCCATAATTTTCTCTGCAGCTGAAGCTAGACCACCCTCAGCTGAACATACCAGGTTTCTGGGTTGGCGTGTATGGGCCACAGGAACTGGTATGGAGGAGGAGAAGGTAAGGGTACATGACTGGAGACGGGACGGGGCAAAAGGCAAATTGAGACATGAGAGAGTGTAGTACAATGAAAAAGGAAGCAACATGGTAGAAGATGAAGCAGAGAGTTACAAATGGAAGAAGAAATGCGCTAGTCTAACAGCTTGCTGCTGCCAAGGAAGTGGTTCTGCTTCCCAGACCTCCACTTTGGGTAGAATTTCCTCCTTTCCACTTGCTCTGGCACTTGGCACTGTCTCAGTGAGGCAGTTCAGCCCACTAAATGGCAGGAAAAACATCCCTCCTTCTTTCTCATTTTTTTTTTCCCTCACTCTCTTTGTCTCTCTTTCTTC
The DNA here is from genome assembly GCF_009769465.1 of Tauraco erythrolophus. Classification (NCBI taxonomy): domain Eukaryota; kingdom Metazoa; phylum Chordata; class Aves; order Musophagiformes; family Musophagidae; genus Tauraco; species Tauraco erythrolophus. The sequence goes on from NC_141468.1 coordinate 52,593,257, forward strand.
CCCCAGCTAGGTCTGTTCTGTGGCTGGACTACCAGCCTCAGATGGTGCAACATGGCTTTACAGGAGGAGGGATTCAGGGCAGTGGATGCAGGACTGCTGTCTTCCTCATCTCAGCCCCTTCAGATTGATTCAGACCCCCCTTGAATCTTCATCTTGAGCGCAGCCATCCCAGCCTCAGGCAGCTGCAAGCATGTTTGCCTGCGCATTGGATCTGTACTGAATTCCCATCGAAACTGAAAGAGGAAGGGTAGATGGTTGCTGGCCTGAAGTCTAGGAGAAGCTCTTAGGGAGGTAATATTGCATTTAATAGATCTTTCTTTATTAAATCTCATGAGTCAGAGGGTTTGAATCAATTTGTTTGTTTGATACTGCCATTGCTGTGACTTAAGGTTGCTAAAGAAAATTCAATCAGAGACTCTGAGATTTTATTTAATTCTTTCAATCAGATCATGCTTGAGCACAAAGTTGTTTAACAAAAGCTGTTTAGTAAAAAGTGCTATTGTTACCTTATATGTGGATACATCCCTCATATGCTGTTATTACAAGATTCTCTTCAGGTTCTCACCTTGCAAGCATTTTAATCTCATCCTTTGAGCTTTAACCAGCTTTTGCAAATACAGACCAGTGCTTCTATGCCAGACTGGATGCATAGAGGCATATTCCAGCTGCTATTAGATTACAACAACTTCTAGTGTTGCAACACACCCAAATCACAAACAGAAAATCTGAATTAAATGTGTCCTTAACTGTTCTGTCCTTTAGGTACTATTAAGGTATTGAATTCAGACGAGGGCTACAAAAAAAGCTTGATCTCAAGAAAAATCTGTCTTACAGAGAGACTGGTAGGCAAAATAGATTGACATGCTTCAAAGAAAAGATCAGAGGAGATCTTGCCATGATACACGAGTAACTGTACGGGGAAGAGATTTCTGATAGACCATTCTTTGTGCCTGCAGTGGTAGAGCAAGGTTCAGTGGCTGAAAGCTAAAGCTAGAGAATGGCTGTTGCTCCCTCCCTCTGCCACAGCATCCCACAGGCGTCAGTGTGTGGGGTGCGTTTGCAGGAGTTCCCACTGTACCATACCCAGAGTACCACAGGGTGCCTGAAGACAGGGAAGGGGGACCTCAGGAGCATCTGATTCATACAGGGCTACTAATGGCCCCTAGAGCCTTGATGGTTCCAGCCTTGGAGTGCCACTGCTAGAGCACTCGAGGACCCCACACACATCCTCAAGGAACCATGGCATGGATGTCTTCACACGTTTTCATGCCGTGCTTGACAAAAATGAAGTACTTCTGTATGGCATCAGATCATTATTACCCAGCTGGACCGAGTTAAAGATAATGAATTAATTAACTAACTCAAGGTACTGATCCTGCCTACAAGAGGCAGGCCATTTCCTCCTGGCTGGGGAAGATGCAACAGTGTCCTTGGTGCTGCAGCCCAGGCTGGTGAGCAACAACTGGTGACCCTGACGTGATACATCCGTGAGACCCTGGGAAGCCCCGACTCCCTTGCCGGAGCCGAGAGCCCGAGCTGAAAGAGCCGGAGCTGGGAGCCTGAGCGAGAGTCCTTTGGAGAAGAAGGTAAAGCTGCAAGCCCTGATGTGGTATTCGCGGGAGGGAAGTGTGCTGGAGTTGGATGAATGGACCGGGTCTCTGCTCACCTTAAATCCTTTGTGAAAACAAAAAATTGTAAAACAAAAAGGGGGAATTATGGCATCAGATCATTATTACCCAGCTGGACTGAGTTAAAGATAATGAATTAATTAACTCAAGGTACCGATCCTGCCTACAAGAGGCAGGCCATTTCCTCCTGGCTGCGGAAGATGCAACAGCGTCCTTGGTGCTGCAGCCCAGGCTGGTAAGCAGCACTTCTGTACTTCACCATATGTGATTGTTCCTGTCACCTGGACCCCCTGGTCTCACAACTGTCACTCTCATCCCTTGCATTGTCTTTCCCCATCATTCCCTTATAGTACTGCCTTCCCCTGTTCCATGCACCGAGAGAGGTTTCTGTGCTTATTTGTGTATGAGCCTGGTAGCATTTCACAGGAGGTAGAAGACGAATAGCAGTAGTAAAACACAAGCCTTCCCTCCACCAGTGAGAGGAAGCCAGGATACAAGATTCGTGGTTGGTTGCTTGCTTTCATATAAAGGGTTCCTTATAGTGTAGTAAGTCAAGGGACATCTGTCATAGGCTGATTATCCACTAGTGGCTGTAGTGGCAAGAAAGTGAAGATACTCTGTCTCAGGAGAGGAAGATGAGGAGAGAAGGATGTTGCCTGAAATATAGGGAAATTAGAAAGGGGATGGATGAGAGAAGAGCTGAGAACTTCAACAGGAGGTAGAGGCATTGTTACTAAAAGTTGTAACATCTGCTGGAAGCACTGTCATATGGCTTGGTAGATGAGGGGAGAACAGTAGATATTATCCACCTTGAAGGCTTTCAACACTGTCTCCCATAAGATCCTCATAGAGAAGCTGATGAAGTATGGGCTGGGTGAGCAGACAGTGAGGTGGATTGAATGATTGGGCTGGATGGGTGGTGGTCAGTGGCATAAAGTCTAGTCGGAGGCCATCAACTAGCGGTGTATCCCGGGGGTCAATACTGGGTCCAATGACCTCTTCATTTAAAAGGCACTTTTTACCTCAGGGACTTGAATCCTAATTCACTACAATACACCACAACACCCAGCTTTATTACTCATCTACTACATACGTCATATGAACAGATTACAAAAAATGTTTTGTAAATACTGCTAAAAGTCTCCCACAGTTTTCCAAGGAAAGTAAGAAATTGGACTAGTTTTCATAAAAACACGCATCATTCTAGATGATCTACCTGTACCATATTCCATTAATAAAATCTATCATAAAGCGCTTTCCTACTCAGTTCAACAGGGTTATCATTACAGTTTAAAGCATTTATACAGCAGCAAGACAGACATTTGCATTTTATTTCCATTTTAACATGAAAACCTGAATCAAGGACTGTACTGCTTCCACTGTTTCTTCAGTACTGCATATTGCTCACTAGTCTTATCAGAAAAAAGAGACACTTGAGCTGATATTGTGAAGTGCCTCATATAAGAGAGAGCATTTTAAAAAACTTTTTCATGTGGTTCTCAACAGCACTTTATATGCAAAGAGATTGAGCTGACCCTTGACACTGTTGTTGCAGAAAGGAAAAGATGCTCTCACTCTCAGAGGTTTTAAGATCTCCCTGCAGATGGGATCATATTTGCCTGGTTCGTTTGTACATCATTTAGCATAACAGAAGCATGTTTTGAGACAAATGACTTCAGTAGTAATATAACATAATCGTATTTTGGAGTGAGCGAGGTAGCCCTGCCAGAGTAATATTCCTTTACATGGTAGTTTTCCCCACTGTGAGTCTACATAGAATTAGAGCTGTAAAGGTTTCTGCTGATTGCAAGTATATTTTAGTTTCTCCCCAACAGAAAAAAAAAAAGTGAAATATCCTACCAGTAGAACCTCCATTTTGTAAACCCAGTCAGATTTAGGACACCTGATTCAGAGAAGTGACCTGATTAATGCAAAGTAGAAGACTGCCCTTTTCTTCCAAGGTCTGTTTTTGAGTTAGAGATTGATACAGGAAGCAGTTTTGTAACTGGCACTCAGCTAAGGCATTTGGGTTTTTCTTCTTTCAAAGGCTGGTACCAGCTCAACGCTGTGTAGACATAATGACCATTACCCCAGAACCTGCAGATGCCCAGCAACCAGCTTGACCAGGTGCCGGACCAGAAGGGCTGACCAGGTTGTTCGATATCCATGGAGCTAAACAAAAAGCCCTCTGCCTATTCTGTTAATTGAGATGTAAAAGCTAGATACAGCAACTTTTTGGACAGCAGGTCTCCACTGTGGATCTGGAACCCACAGTTTACTGTTCATGTCCCCAGTATAAGGTATGGAGAGAATTAGAGGTTAGAGATCCAGAAGACCCCCTTTCTGCATAGCGAATGATGTAGAGCTAGGCAACAGGAAATCATAGGTACTGGTATCCCTCTGAAATCACATCTCTTCTTACTTTGAAACTTGCACTTTAAATCTGGCATAGATACATTTTCTCTGTTTGTTTTTGTGTATCAAATGTAATAAATCAGTATTTTTAACTCATTGCCTAGTAGTATCATTTCCCCAGGGAAGGCTTTTAACATTCCTTCCAGCCAAGAAAAAAGTGAACTTTTGAACCACGGCTTCAAACTATTCAGAGTACTGACAACAAAACTACACATTCATATTGCTCAGTGAAGCCTACTACAGACAAGGTTTGTTGCAGTTACCCATCTAGAGTAATCACAAGGACTCATATGGTGTTTCTGTGGTCTCTCTAGCACCAATAATAACTGCAAAATTTTGTGTGCTACTGCTACTGAAGTCTCAATACTACAAAAAAAATCTTTGAAGCTTTAGAAAACTTAAAGCTTCTGCTTTGGCCAGCTTTTTAATGTTTTTTTTTCTTGTTACTGTAAACGAGCCAGAGTTAAAGGTAGAGTTCTGGGACACCGCTGCCAGGGGAGACAAGAACTCGATGCTGTTTTGTTCTCTAGCATAGACACAACATCCACGTGTACCTGGAAAATTAACAGGTTGAGTGGGTGAAGTTTTATAGGAGGCCTTAGTTCTTTCTGTCTGTTTTCTTGGTTTATTTTAAACCACGACTTTCAACTTATGGGCATGGCCTTTATGTAAAGCCAACAAAAACTGTTTAAGAATAGTGTGATGCAAAAGAGTAAAATTCATTACTTCTGCCTACTAAAAAAATACAGTCGAAAAATTGTATGGAGTCACTGGCACATGGACAGAAAACAAATTAATGCAGTCATTAATTTCTGGTGAAAGAAACAAATATGGAGAACTGTTTACCTGAACATGTAATGAGCTGTTTAATGAACTAGATCATAGACTGATTTGTTCTGTAGAACACAAATTTTAATCTCAGATTTGGGCATCACACATAAAATATTGGGCTCCATATAAAATATCAACTGCAACCTAGTCAAATCTTGTATTAATTTTTCTCCCGTCACAAATACACTTTTCTCCTGATATACCTGCTTCTCTACCAAAGAGTGGTAAAAGGCAAGAAAATCTGAGAAAATATCATCTCTTTAGTCTGGTCCCAAACCAAATTTCTTCTGTCCTCCATGTCAAGCAAACTTTAAAATCTTTCACTTTCTTGGTCCCAGGCAAACAAACATATCAAACTTTTTTTCCTCAGAGTTCCCTAACACTTTCTTGCTTTTCAAAACAGAGATACTGAAGAATGAAGCATGCCTATGGTCCAGACCGAAACCAGAAATTCCCTTGGCATCTGGGAAAATGCCTCAGTCTGGAGTCATTCATGATTTCTCTTCTCTTGCCTCTTCTGCTGCAAGAAATCTCACTCTTAGGAACATGGTAACAGAGAAGCAACAGAGTTAGGCATCTGAGGCCCCAGAGCAGCTTTGGGGTCTGATTCTTCCCTCACAGAGGCATCTGTCTGGCCTTGCAGGTAGGCATCTAAATTTATTAGCAAGACAAGGCACATAAGCACCTCTAACTGCAGCATTTCCTATGGTTACTTTAAGCATTTTTCTTTGCTCTCCTTCACTTCCTATGCTCATTCCAAACCCCATTTGGAAATACTTGAGTCTCCCCTTTGTGTATAGCAATTACTGGCTTCTAAGCTAGAGATGTCAGTGCCAGTCCAGGGGCCAAGCAAGGGACAGTGGGATGGTGGAAGCGTCACCCGTTGCACAAGTCACACTTGTGAATCTCTGAGAACCTGTTCTGTGGTTCTCAACTGGGTATTAGCTAGATGGTGCTACCAACACACATGTACAAGAATGTTTATGTAGTTAGGAATAAAATCAAACATTTCATAGGATAAGACACATTATCTAACCTTAGAATAGTTCATTCTCAAAAACAAAGAAAGAGGAATCTAATTCTCATACTTCGTGGCCAGAGTCAAAATGACTGTCAATGACAAGATAGAAATGACACTCAGGGCTGATCTAAGATTTTTCTGCTATGAAATCAGAAAGAATATATTTTATGTACTTGGCTGCTCTCAAATGCAGAAAAAATGAGGAGTCCAGCTTTCAAGGATGAAAAATGAGCTTAAGAACAACTGACGATGTAAGAGGAGCATGCAGTTCATAGTATGCTAAATTTTCACAATTCACCTGCAAAGTCTCTTGTTTTCCTGAGATGACAAATCCCAGGATCTGCATTGCTCCAAAGTTTGCATCTTTCTCTGCTTGTCTGGAGTTTATTTGGTTTCATGACCTACCATAGGAAATAAATCTCATCACAATCTCTCCAGCTTCCATTTAAGATATACTTGAAATTTTAATGCTTTTCTATGCATGAAGGCATGGAGAACTTGTGCATAAAGCTTGAATCTGTGACACCTGGGTCGTTTTTGTTTTTCAGAATTATAAAACAGAATAGCGACTGTTTGCCAAAAAGTACAGCTATTCCACTATTCATCTTCTTGTGTTCCACAATCCTGATTTCCAAAAGAGAAGCCCTGCCTCTGCGTACAAGACGTGAATGTCACAGTAAATGTAACAGGCATACTCTCGTTCAGAGATTGTGCCACACAATGAACACTGAATTGGAGACTCAAAAAAGAAAGAGATATACTTTTCATATGGTGCCAGAATTTGCTAGTATTTAAGACAGAAATACTTTCACATTGGTTTGCCTTAAACTGCACAGCAACTCTTAGCAACAGATGCTCAAGTCTGAACTCAGCTGTAACCAGCAGTTGCTGTACCAGCTTTAATAAGGGTCAGAAAAGAGTTGAAAATCATATGTTTGTACGGAAAAGACGTGACTGAGTGTACTAATCAGAAGCAGAAAGCAAGAAATACTTCAGAACGGACAGAGTGGCCTTGTTTATGTAGACAACTTAACTTGCTTTCAAATTCCTCAAAGTATCTTTAACCCCGAGGTTATCCTGCTTCTCAGTGGAGATCACATTGTTTCTCATGCACGTATGCTGTGTATGTGAACACAGCAAGCAAGCCTACGAGCAGCATAGCAAGTCCATTCAGATAGAGTCTGTCCTGGCATCTCATCTATGCTTTCTTGCACAAAAGGCGTTCAAGAAAACGAGCACTTCTGAGTGCTGTCCACACCCACAAACAGATGTAGAAGTGGAAAACTAATACAGCAATTGGCCATGATAAACTGTCCAGAGAAATTTTGTAACCCACAATTAGCCAGGATAACCCCAGTCATGTAGTTTGTCTCCCATGAAAACTGTTTGACCTCAGATTTCTTTCTTGGAGTGTGTGGCAATTTTTTTTTTTCCATGTCACTCCCTTGGGTATTCAGTGGAATAGCTCTGTTTACTAGTGTTTCAGCCTTTCCAAGTATAATATGAGGGTGTCAAGAATGTAATGTTATTTCAGGTTTACAAACTTAAATTAATGGCATGGTCGGTGGCATGTGATTAAAATAAAGATAATGTAAAAACTTCAAAGGAATGTTACCAGATACTAAAACTCTTTTAGAAAGAGAGACCTCATAATTTGTTGGAGGTTCCTTTATATAAGCCTCCATTTTACATTTAGAACAGTCACATTTCGTACAGTCTCAGGTTTGTTGGACTTCCATCCAAGGCAAGTATATACTGCAAGTATATATCAAAGCAGAAGGATTTCTGCTTTGTGTGTGAATAAATATCACATAGTATTAATTACTATAGCATTTATTATATTTAGTCCTATAAAAAGAAGACACCCAACTTGTTAGTTCAGCACCTCGTGTTCTAATAATAACAATACTTCAACACTTTTCGGATTTTATGATGTACTTAAAATCATGAAATGAACACAAAACATTTAGTAAAGAGTTCTTGGACAATAGCTGAATCCTAAAAAGATTTCCAGAAGAGTCTTTCTGACCCACAATTGTATTATTATCTTAAGAAGTCACGCATAGTCAATCAAGCTGATGAGTTTTACAGTATGTAATTTTCTTTTTGCAAACCCTATGTTCAGGCATGAATCACACATTGAGAATAACATGAATACCAGTTTAAAGGTGCTTCATAGGGACTATTCTTCATGATGAAAGTCATTAGCATAAAATCATCACAGAGTTGCAAATTTTCTTTCTGAAAACTGTATTATCTTGCATATCTCAAAGCTCATAATTCACCTCCAGGTGGCAAGTATTCAAAGCAAAACTGTAAGGGCTAAGCAAGGGAAGAAGTAGATCTGCATTGTTGTCTAACTGTATTTTGACATCAGAAAACTACTATATTTTTTGATAGATACTAAGGGATGCTTATTCTGAGTTGTGTCTATGATTCACATGGACAGGAGTTCACAGTATCAACAGTGGTATTGGATTTTAGAAGCTATAAGTAAATCATTCTGATGGAAAACAAAATAACATGATCTCTGCCAACCAGTTCTTGGAAAATAAGCCACATGTGTATAACTTGTGAAACAGGAGACAGGATTTCCATTAAATCAGCTTGTCTGAAACATCTATAATTTTTGTTTAGTACTCAACAAGTATGTTAGTGTGTAGAGAGGCTACAAACAAACCAAATGGCCACCGGGAGGTAAGGGTCATCCTGCTGAAACTCTGTTTCAGCTAGCCAAAACCATGATGCATAAATGCTTCATAGTATTATTCTTGGATGCTGGATGTAGGATGGACCTAAACCACCATAAATTGTCCCACAAGGACTAATTGTAATCGTATTAGCATGTTCAGTAGACCAGCCATGGTTTGAATCTGCTTTGGGCCTGCTGGAATATGAATGTGAATATGAATACCAAAAGCAACAGCAGCAGCTAGCTGGGCTGTGCTCAGTATTGTTACCATATGATCTATATCTGCCCAGAACAAGAAGATAACCTCTCTTAACATTGCCAGTGGAATACTCTGGCACATCTCTCTTCATTCCTTCCTCCCACTGCATTTGAAAAGAAGTTTATCACTGCAGCTACTATTCCAAGCAGTGACACTGAAGAGTTTTCTAGACAACAAAGAACTGAGGTAGGAAGCTTTGTTCTTTCCAAAATGCGGAATCTCAACACATATTGGGAATAGTGCTAAATTAAAACTTGAAAATCTGCTAAATATCCACCTTTGCACTGAGCAGCCTGTATTTAATGTGCAAATCCTGAGGAAAGAATAACAGAACAAGGAAAAAAGAAAGAAATACTGCATTTTGTGACACTGTCCACAGTATTACACAACATGGCTTACTATAATGTAATAAACCATTTGGGTTTTTATCTGGAGTATTTGCTTTATCTCCACATCTTTCTAAACTGTTCTTATTACAGACTCTTTTTTGCTTGCAACGCTCATTCATCAGGAGGGCCTTTGTTATCTGAAGGCTAAGTAAACAGGAGAGAAAACAAGCAGCTCAAGCTATTGTATGTCACTGGGCAATGTCTTACTGCCACCTTGTGTTGAGGAAAATATGAAAATCTCATATTTCAAATACATTTAAACAAACAAACAAAAAAAAGCTGTTCAGAAAATAAGAAAAAACTTTCAGGAAGGTATGTGTGAATATGTGAGTATATATATAACATTATAAAAATGGTTTAAGAGTTCATAAAAAGAGGAAATTGCTTAATTTTTGTTTCAGCTTTGTCTTCACAAGCAAGTGGCAAATGTCTATTAATAGTCAACAGCCTTTCGGCTGTCAAAAGCTGAAAAAAGGGGCAATTTTTTTTGCTGGAGAAAATTAATGCCCATTTACGATTTTATTCCCCGTGCAGATTTTTTTTTACAGTTTCATCATGAATAATGGGACTTCTTGAGAAACTAGAGAGATTTTTATCCTACTCTTGGGCTATTTTTCAAACATTGCAAACAACACTTTTTACACATCGGCACATCCAAGTAATGAAAAATTCCTACAGTGCTGTAGCTTCTTACAGCTAGGAATAAATCCGCATGCTGCAGACAACTTTCCCACCCACCAGATAAATCATAAATAACAACAGGACTGGTCCTTGCACTTTAACAAGTTACAAAATCATTGCTTAGAGAAAATCTGTCCTCTGCGAGCTCCACAGAGATTAGTTTTCCTTGTGAAGCAACCACTGCACAGCAACACATGCACACACACACATGTACAAGCACACACAAAGGCAAGAGATGGCAAACTCTTCTGCAGCAACCATTTGACCTTGCAGAATGATGATAAAAGAACATAGTTAATCAAGTATGTATTAAAGATGCTATCATTACTACAGGTTTGCTCTCTATCCATCATTACTAGATAACGCTGTCCCTGCAGTGATGGCTCACTGAACACCGTCCTTTATGCTTTTATCAGTCGTTTTCAACTCGTAATTTGCAGACCCCTCAAAGTCCTGTGGACTATTTCTAAGGTGCCTACAAAACCAGATTTTTTTTAAAAAAGCACATTTTTAAAGGAGCACATAGCTTTTGTAATTAACTATATATGCAAACTTTTCAAAAGGCTTTACTTCTACGTTGGCCAAAATTTAAAAATCGACAAACTGAAAGAGATAGGAAAGCACTCAATTAAAGCCACTCACAATCATAACATTTTCTTTAGGACACCATAGACTTTTATCTTCAAACCTGTTGAAACCAGTAAAATGTTACTATCAGCTTTACAGCTTACTATGATGAAAACAGCAGTTACAAACTGCTTGAGGCTTTTCAAGGTTGTCATGCTACTGTGGCCATGGATTTCTTTAGTGTGGCAGATAACATGATTATTAGACAAGTCTTAGAAAGTATCTTGGAGTGGTAATACTGATTAGTGAGAAGTGGTCCAACTAATTCCATCTTCATCATCAAATATTTCATATGAGCATTACGAAATGGTAATGGACTAAAGCTATGCAAGTCTCACCTCCCAGAAAGTCAGTGCCCATGATGCCATTAGTTCCAGCACAAAACCCCAGAAGTTCTATGGCTTCATGCAATATGATAAACGGATGAACTAGTTAGTTAATTTTATGTGGATGATAAATACTCTTTTCAGACATTTATGACCATTGCTAACCCCAAGTCATAAAAATGAGCTTGTTTAATGTACTTGATGGAGCCACAATGCTGTCTCTTGAAGGTTCACTGACTTCAGTCACTGCAGTCCGTCCTCAAGGCATTATTTGCAGGGTTGGTGAAAGTGCTTCTACAGCAATAAAAAAATTAAAATAAAACAATAATAATTAAATATGTATAACATGAATTACCACTTAAGTTTTGATGTCTGTAACCAGAATAAGTCTTCCCACTCCCATGTTACCTCCTTGCTCGTTATAAGAAATTTCTATCTGCTACTATTATTCTAACTAGGAAAATCTGCGCTTTAGGCAGTCATGGGAGCTTAGTAACAAGGTCTAGATGCAGTGAGTTGCAGAAGACGTTACGGCACAGCTCGAGAGGCCCAAAACAGGGGATTGTTTCATATCCAGGATAACAACAACCTACCCTGTCTAACTACTGAACAGACAAGAATAAAAAAAAAAATACATATATATAGAAAAAAAAAAAGATAGCTCAAGACAGGAATAGAGATAAGAGAATTAGAAAAGGGGCAGAAAACACATAATTTGTGCCCCAAATCTTCCTTCCTGTTAAGAACTCCAAGAGAGGAATTGTCAAGCCCTAGGACTCATAGTCTTGAGTGATCTCTTATAGTACCCATATTGGTCTTCCACTAGGCTCCACAGCAATGCTTCTACTACTCTAAATCCTCCTTTCTTCCTAGCCATCTCCATTTCCTCAGGAGTCCTTCAAGCTTTGGCAACAGAGTCATATCATCCTGTCTTGGTTCTGCTGGTCAAGGAGAGATCAGAAGGCAGCTCTTCTCTTACTACTGCTGTATTTGTTGCTGGCCTTGCCTTCTTTCATTTCACTTCATTTCTTTTAATTTAATTTAATTTCCTCATCTTTTTCCTCTACTCTTTACCTTCTGCTTTTGTTACAAAAGGAAGAAACAAGACATATCCCTTTTTCAGTCCCAAAAGTGCTCAAGGTCACCGAAGTCAGAGACCCCTTCTGCTTATACGCAAGAAAGATGACAATAACAGGGAGTTTCTCAAACTTTGTTACCCAAGACATCTTCCATTCTGACGCTCTTTAAAGTCTCAGTCAATTGTAGGTCTCCTAAATATGTAATATGGTAACACGTTTCTGTTAAGCCTCTTCCAGTCTACATAACCTACATTCACAGAAGTGCCTCATGGTCTCATTCTAGATCCAGCAAAAAAACACACTTGTGGTTAATCTGCCTGCCTGTAAACACAAAGATCTGTGAGGCCAAATATCAGGAAGTAATTAGAGAGCCCTACACTTAAATTTCTTAAAGACTAAAGGAAAAGTAATTGAGCCGGTCTTTTCTGTTGCAGCATTGTCAAATTATCATTGCTCACTCAGATGCCATGCTTTCTTCTGGCAGGATGTGGGTGTAAGTAAAACCTACTAAAAAATGGTTGCTCAAGACTGAGGATGTCCATTTCTTCTACATTGCAGGAAGAACACTTACCATATTCATAGGTGAAATAACCATCAGTATCAGGGCTTCACAGTATGGACTGGGATTGTAAATCCGCTGGAAATCTAACTGCTAGCGTCTGATCCCAGCAAACCCTTGACTGTGTCACAGCCTTGAAAGCGTTCAGTTGGAAAAGCCTGTCTGGAAGCCCTAGCATGCGAATTATGCCTTTGGTGATCTTTGAATCAGGCTTGTTTGATGGCAGCCATTGGTGACTTTTAGCAGACTAGTATTTTCTCCTACTTCTGTCTGTAAAACTAGAAGGTTAGAAGTTGTTTGTTTCATTATGAGAATGAGGTTCAGCTGCTTTTTCTTACAAGAGTTTGAAGGACTTCTTTGTTGAATTCTTAATTCTTTGTTCAGGGTTTGTGACTGAAATAGCTCTATATTGTTTTAACTTTACAGTGTTAAAGAAAACACGAGAAAAAATATATGCTTACCCAGCAGCCCATCGTGCTGTGTAGATTTACCCACACCACCATGGACAATGGTTGCTCAGCTGCCAGTATTTAACAATAAACAAACATCAACAAATAAAAACGTTTAACAATAAATTTAATTACTGTTGGCAGGGGAAGTTGTTTTTTGTCTTACATAACACCAAGGAAGAACTTGCTCAGGAAGGACAGCGAGTATTTCAAACACAGGAGCTATGCAAGTAAATCACCGATGGAGAGAGCTCTGCATTTGGGACAGAGGATAAAAGGGAGCTAAGCAACCAGCAGGATGCAAAATGACAGCTGTTTAAACCGCATTTCTAACTGCTGTGGCCAATGGTTTGGTATCTCTGAGGAACAAACAGGCAGCTATGGAGGGGGTGGGACACAGAAAAACAGAAAAGATCAGCATATTATTATTTCTATTGTGACCAGACTGTCTGTTCCTGTCCAACTTCTATAAAAGCTAATTAGCAACTGCCAGAGTTTACCCCATCCAAACATCTGGTTATCCAGGCCATGCTTTCCTCTCTAAAGCTTTAATGAATTTTAACATGTTTGAAAGAGCATTTCTCTCTGGCTTACTGAGATAAAACAAGATATAAACACTCCTCTTGAGCCTAGTGCATCCTCTGCTAGGGAGTGTTCCCAAAATGGCTTATTCCCATATCCTCCCAGGCAATTTATTTGCCTCCAGATCTCTTAGCTCCTGACTTGCAGAAAAAAGCATCTGGCAAAGTACACAAAAGCTCTATGCCTTATGAGAAGGACCATTCCCTGACTCTGTTCAGGAGCAAGAATAAAGCTGCTGAAGAGAGTACTTCATACCACCAAATACCATGATGAGGCTTTGCAGCAATGAAGGATGGTATCTCCTGGCTCTGATACTTCTTCTGCGTGCTGCCTCTATCCATGACAGAGCACATCTCTCATCTGCAGCAGTCGGTCTGTGAATGCTTCCAGCCCTTGAATATATTTTCATACTGCTTGCATCAACCAGACCTCCACAATTGTCTCTAGTGAAAGTCTTACTAAGCATGACCCACCCTCTCTAAAACACATGGATTTCATGTTAAATCTGTCTGTCTGACAGGAGGAGGTTGGGAACACAGCTGGCAGTCCAAGTAACTGAGATCAAAACCAACCTTCTAGGAAATTCATTGAATCATAGAATGGTTTAGGTTGGAAGAGACCTTAAAGATCATCTTGTTCCAATTTCTCTGCCATGGTCAGGGACACCTTCCACTAGATCAGGTTGATCAAAGCCTCATCCAACCTGGCCTTGAACACTTCCAGGGATGGGGCATCCACAACTTCTCTGGGTAACCTGTTCCAGTGTTTCACCACTCTCATTGTAAAAAATTTCTTCCTTAGATCTAATCAAAATCTACTGGCTTTCAGTTTAAAGCCACTGCCCCTAGTCCTGTTACTTGTAAAAAGTCCCTCTTCAGCTTTTTTGTAGGCCCCCTTTAAGTACTGGAAGGCTGCTATAAGATCACCCCAGAGCCTTCTCTTCTTCAGGCTGAACAGCCCCAACTCTCTCGCCTGTCTTCATAGACAGGAGAGGTGCTCCAGCCCCCAGGTCATTTCCGTGGCCCTCCTCTGGACTCGCTCCAACAGCTCCATGTCCTTCTTATCTTGGGGACCCTCGAGCTGAACGCAGTACTCCTGGTGGGGTCTCACAACAGCAGAGTAGAGGGGCAGAATCACCTCCCTGGTCTTGCTGGCCACACTTCTTCTGATGCAGCCCAGAACACGGTTAGCTTTCTGGGCTGCAAGCACACATTGCCAGCTCATGTTGAGCTTCTCATCAACCAACACTCCCAAGTCCTTCTCAGGGCTGCTCTCAACCCATTCTCTGCCCAGCCTGTACTTATGCTTGAGACTGCCCCAACCCATGTGCAGGACCTTGCACTTGGCCTTATTGAATTCCATGAGGTTCGCACAAGCCCACCTCTCAAGCCTGTCAAGGTCCTTCAGAATGGCATTCCTTCCCTCCAGCATGCTGACCACCCCACACAGCTTGGTGTTGTCAGCAAACTTGCTGAGGGTGCACTCGATCCCACTGTCCATGTCACCAGCAAAGATGTTAAACAGCATCAGCCCCAATACCAACCCCTGAGGAACGCCACTCATCGCTGGTCTCCACTTGGACACTGAAATGTTGACGGCAACCCTTTGAGTGCAACCATCCAGTCAATTCCTTATCCACCCAGTGGTCCACCTATCAAATTCATGTCTCTCCAATTAAGAGACAAGGATGTTGTGCAGGACAGTGTCAAATGCTTTGGACAAATCCAAGTAGATGACATCAGTCCTAAAATACAGTCCTAAAAGATAGTCCTACATGGCAGTGTGAAAGGAAGAAAGGAAGGGACGTAGGGAAAGTCATCCAAATTTCAGTGAGGTACTTCTACGCTTCTTTGGGAAGTCTTATTCAACTGTTCATTCATGTTAGCTTCCACTGAAACCAGTTACATGAATGAAAAATCTGGCTGCAGTCCCATACATAGAGAATGATGGTAAATAATATATTAAGTTTGACACGGTGTCTGGTGACAAGTTGTAGGGTACTGGATGAAGCTATGCAGTGTTTTGCTGTTTACACAGAACTTCCACATCAGAGAAAGAGAAAGGTGATAGTATTTCTTTACACAGCCCCGTAAGCCTGCTGCTATATCCATTGAATCCTCTCTCTATCAAAGACACTCTGACAATAAGGAAATGTAGAAAAGAAAGAAGGAGTACATGACTGAAGGACAGATCTTTCTGCAGCCACTTGCTTCAAAGCGTGGATGATTACCACAGCTACTGCTCCTATTGATACCTCTTTCTGCTAGTTCCCAATCTATTTATTGCCATTATCTCCCCGGCCTTCTCACTACAACTGCCCTACAGAATGTCTCATCTACATCCTCCTGCCACGTTCCAGGTGCTGTTCCATATGCACCTCAGCTGTCCCTGCTCCCCAAGCACGCTTCACTGCACACCCAGCTATGAGAAACAAGGCTGAGGACAGCAGAAAGCTTGTGATTTACATCACTACGCATTAGGGAAGACCCTTCCCCGTTTCAGGGCTCACAACACTCCATGAACCACCTCCAATTCCCTGAAAACTCCTTCCACTTTGACCTGACCAGAATGAGAAAAGATGAAAAGAGCACAACAGGGATCATGCTATACACTGCTTCTAGCATCCAAAAAGAATTTGGACTGTATAGAAAGCATAGCTAGAAATTACATTGCACACTGGGACACTGTAACTGTTGATTAAAATGCAGCAGCCATTTTGCTTTGTGCTTTAGCCAGGCAACAGTACAAGTCAACAAGTAACACAGAATTTTGCATCCAAAAGTCGTTTTAGAAGTGAGGGCATATTTGTCACTTTACCTGCAAAGTCATGGAAAAAAGAGATTTGTCCCTTCTGACCTGGGAAGTTAACCAATTTCTTTTTCCTTTCCCTCTGCCACATCCCTGAGATAATCCCTTGTTCTCCACAGAGAGCTTTTTCTGGCATTTTCTCTTTTTCTTTTGGATTTTTTCTGTACATATGCACATACACACTCGAAATGTTTCTCCTATAGTTTGTTATCTGAGTCTTGTAGCTCAGGTTTTGGGAGTGCTTATCAGAGAAAATGAAAGATGAGAGATTTGGCTCAGTCTGTCTTCTGCAGCCTGCCAAAATCAAATGTGACAGCAACAGACCAGCATAGCAGGAGGTGGTGATGATGGCTGTGTCACAGGTGAACATTATCTGTAAATCTCACACATGGTCTCAGCTGGAGACCACCTCTGAAACCTCAACTACTGGTCTCTGTTTGAGGCAGGATCTCATAGTTGCATGTCCTGCTCATTTCTGACTTCAGTTTTCTAGGAAAAGCAATGCATTAACTTGCAGTCTTGAGAAATATTTTTTTTTTTACTCCTTCACAGGAATATTCAAGTTATATTCTAGATTTCTTCCAAGGATCTCCTTACAGAGGTCTTTGTAGCAGTTGAGATGATGAAGCTTCGACTTTTATTTTACTGGAGTTTGAGTCCTTTATCCACCTCATATCCACAAATCTGTCATTGGCTACTGACACATCTTTGAGAAATACTGAACATATGCTTAGGTTTATATCTGTGGGGGCCATTATATCTGATAGGTTCCGTCTGAGGGACTTCAGACATTTGTGTAATCAGCCTGTGAGATAACGCATACGAAACAACAGCAGCACAATTACACAGCCGGAATGAACTGTGGCATTTCCTGACATTTAGTGGTTAACTGTGTAAATGTACTCTTGAGTTAATGTCAACTTTTGTATTTGATTCCCCTTGGATTTGTTGTTTGTTTGCAATTTTCCTTTGAGGATAACATTTCAAAAGGCTAATCCCTACTGCTCTGAAGCCATGCTGCTTAGACAATAATTACACAGCAACCATGCAAAAGTTGTTGGCGTTTGACTCAACGCTAGTCCAATTGTATCATTTTATTCTATCTTTCTGTAACCAAGCTGCCTTCAAAGTAATATATAACTGAATTGTGAGTGCCATCTTTCATTACTCCCTGGACTCACATTTACTTTTTTCAAAATTATGCATTGTCTAGTTTGTAATTGTTTTGGAGCTCAGGGAGCTTGGCTTATACTATGCAAGCACAGTCTACTTCTTTCAAAATAGCAACTGATTTTTTTTTTTAGTGACATGCTTTCAAAATATTCATATTTTAATCAATTAAAACCTAATGTTCTTTGCAAAAATACAGTCCCTTGCAGTCCAGGGAGGGCTATTTCCATATCAGTTCCAATATTTAATTTTTAGCTTTTGTTATTCTTTAAAATAATGTACCTTTTCAGTTGTAAATATGTGGGGCTTTTTTACTCCATCTAGTAACACTAGCTGAACTAATGTTTCTAAAACCTTTCAAAGGCAATTGCCTTTTCATAGAAAACTCCAGGGAGGGTGTTAGACAGTAAAATTATTATTGCTATGCTGTAGTGCCTAAAAGCAAGAAGCAAAAGGGGTCTTGATATAAAAAAAAATCAAAAATAAAAAAAAAATAAAACCACGGTAGAAGATTATAAATGTGTAACTCTTGGTTTGTATTACTTTTGGTATTGCTGATCGACAGATTAATACCGGGTTTTATCTTGCATGTACCTAAATGCCTCAGGGATAAATGTACCAGTGATCCAAGGTAAAAGCATGACACTGACTTTCTTTGCATGTGGATGATTTACAACATACCAAACATTGCTTCTGTCTAGTATCTCAGAATTTAAGACTAAAGACAAATTGCCCTCCTTTTCCTGTGTTTCTGTTTCCTGCTCTATAAACTGCGTAATAACTAAATAAGTATTAAGGTCAGGTAAATGGGACTTGAGAACATCTCCCAAATGTATGAGATGCATAGGACTGGGGAAAAAAAGACTGATTTCACTATCCCAAGAACAGTGGTGATATGGTATAGTCATTCAAGCACTGGAACAATTTATCCAGAGTTTATGCAGTCTCCATCCTTGGAGGTTTCCAACAGGATGGAGCCCTGAGCAACTTAGTCAGATCCCACAGCCAGCCTGCCTTTGAGCAGGGTTTGGCCTAGAGACCTTCTGAGGTCACCTGCAGCCTGAATTACTCTGTGACTCTATGTCTCCCCTTATCCTTACCGCCACAATGACATTTCTAAAGCAAAAACCCATCTCAGAGGTTGCTGGATTTGAGCAGGTTCAGAAACTGATAGAGCAATTGCTTCTACCCAGCTTCTGATTCTGAATTATGGCAGAAGTGTAACTTCTGTATTACAGGTATAAAGTGCTGGGGCTACTGCAAGAAGCAATGTCTTGCATTAATGGTAGTTGAGAAGTGATGAGGGTTCTCACAAGGTTGAGACGTCAGTGGTGTACTGCAATATATCTACTCACAGTGTTTGACAGAAAAAATGAAATGAACAGTAGACACTAACTCAAAGGTTTTAGCAGTAAATCTTTCAAGTGAAACCATTTCACACCTGAACAGACTGATCGGTGAGAACCCAAGTGTCTGAACAGGATACTTTATGAAATTAATCAAAAGCAGAATGTTTTGAGAGATTAAGAGAACAGTCTCTAAGAAGTGGAGGGCACACACCTAATAAACAGTAGTCTGGAATAAATCTCTCTTCTGTGAAAGTGCCGGACCACTAGACTATTCATTATATTGGAGATTGGATTTTGGAGTGTGTTTTTTTTTTTTCTTTTTGACTATTATGATATTTTAGGAGCTAAAGATACTTTGAACTGCTTCCTGGCCAGTGAATGATCTCTAGCCATCAGTTTTCTCACTCAAGAATTCGTGTGCCTCTCCATTCAGGCTAGAAATTAAGGCCCTAAAATTTGCTGTGATCATCCTAATAAGCCAAGGCATGCCAACTTTCTGTTTCCTGGCAATACAAACTGAGTTAATTGGTGACCAACAAGTTAACTCAAAGCACAGTATTATTTCTTTAGGAGAAATGCATCAAAGAGAAAACGTCATAAACCAGTATACTTTGTGTCAATGCCAAGTCAACAAAATAAAAATGTTGTCCACAATCTGAACAGCTACATGACTTAGAAAAGCTTTTTTATTGTGGGGCAGGTTTTAAGGGATGATCCTCCAAACAAACTTTAGTCTCTCTATAATCAATGCAGGCATTGACATCTCCAAGGCACGTTGCTATGACATAAAGAGTTAGCATGTGCAACAGACTGGGGAAAAAGCCAACATTTCTTTAAATAAAAACGTCAAGTATTCTTTAACTACAGTGCTACAACCAGCCCCTTCATCAATTATATTCTATAATACTCAGTTTTATAAGACATTGCTGCTGAATCTTAACCATAAAGTCATGGGAAACAGTGACCATAACTTGGAAAGGATAACCAGTGACAGAGCAAATTAGCATCACTGAATATAGTTTGATTATTGGAAATTACTCTCTTACCCTAATAATAACAACACATTTCTGGCCATAAAATGCTCCTAGTCTTTGCAGGATGTATCCATAGATATACACAAATACACACACAGAGAAAACTGGATGTGTACATGGATATTGCTAACCTGGGTTTTTCCTCCAGAGCACTCACAAAATTTCCTCTCTTATGCATATATGAAATAGTTACATCCCACAGACTGGAACCTCTTGTAATCATTTGGCTTTTGGGTTAATACACCTGCTTGCTTTATAAGCTCACTGCTATTATTACCTATGTAGCCAAATGTTAGGAAACGGAGAAAAGGCTTGAGGGCCAATAAATACAGGAGAACAAAAGGGAGCAGGGAATTTAAAAGGTTAAATCCTCATCCACTGTAGTCAAAGTCACCAGTTTCAATAGCCTGGATTTCACTATAACTTTTTAAAAATAAATTATCAAACAGCCTATCTACATATTATACCATATTCCTTTTATTTTCATGTGCAGTTATTGTGACTGTGTGTTTTAGCCACTCCTTCCTCACAAAAAGAATTGTCTCCCTCTGTTTCCTCCATCAGAAAACAAGGAACTGTTCTTACTTTTGCTCTCTCTCCCCCCAGCACTCCCTCTGCCCTTTCTACCCTTGTCAATGAAGTTTTTTTCATTAACACATGTATTTCTCCTATACTCACCAATGCACGCATAATCTCTGCCCAGACACTTTGGAGGGGTCATGAAACTTACCAGGTAAAATGGCAAGAGTTGACTTGTCCATATCATGAGGCAGAATGAGCATGGAATATGTAATACTCCTTGATCTAAGTCAATATTGATTTAGCCTAACATTTAGCAAGGCTTTGGACCAGATGACCAAGTGTGTATTTCAACCGAAATTATTCTTCAACTCTGAAAGTTTAAAAAGTTCCAGAACAAATTCTTCCGTCATTCTTCATGCACAATAGCAGCTTGCTGTACACAAAAATCCATCCTTTTGTACAAGAGGATACTCTGTTAGTGATGCCTTCTTGCAAACTCCTCAAAGGTGGGTGAATGAGATATTTTCTTTAAATGGAAAAATTACAACGCAGTACGAAGGAAGAGAGGATTGATGACTGCTTTGTAGAGATGTACAGATCAAGTGGCTCATCCAGATCACAAAGAAGGCTCAGCACAGACTCAAGCAAACTTTTTGTTGTTTGCAGCACGAGATACATGTTTTCTAGCTTCATACACCTATACAGGTTCAGGAGGCTGGTTATGTTACTCTGGATCTCATACTAAACAAATCGATATTATTCCCCTGTTTAGGTTAAAAGCAACTTTTCCTTGAATTCAGTGGATCTGAAGGATTTAAATAAATGCAATTGTTTTAATGCATTGCATTGTCTAAACAGGAAAGCATAATATATACTTATACTAGTAGATAGGCATTTTAATACCATGCCATATTATTTATTATCCTTTCCATCATGAGATTAACTGCTTATTTTGGCAGTTTAGATAGATTTGTTTTTCTTTTACAGGGATGAAAATGGTGCTGGCGTGCTGCAGATGGCATCATCTCCTGACTGGAAAATTTATTCTTGAGATGAGCTAGAACTGAACAGTGTTTCAAAAGACTTTCAGACACTGTTAGATAATTATTGAGTCTATTTTATGGAGATAATTTCAAGTACCACTTAAGCAATATTTAAAGAAAGCAAAAAGGCAACTTCAAAAAAAATTTCTATTGAAGATAAAAATCTGACATGGATTAAGTTACTAAAGGCTGTTGTCTTGCCACCTTCTTCAATTGCAGTTTCTGCAGAAGAAAGGTTTTCTTCGGAAGGAAAATTTAGCAAAAATTTCTTTAGGTTGTTGTAACTTTTTAGAGATGGATTTCTTCAGAAATGATCCACCCATGAGATTTTTCCATCTCTTTTCTATATTGAAATGTTCCTCGTAATATAGAAATAAAGAAGTATATAGGAAGAAGTGTTTAACAAGATAGACTATTCAGCAATGCAGAAAAAATCCATGAAAATACTACTTACATATTCCATGATTTTTTAATGGCTCTGGCCTCTGAAAACTCGAGGCACTTTGAAACACTTCTCAAAATTCCAGATTTCAGTCCTAAACATGAAAAATTATTTCCTTTGGCCAAAATTTTTATTGGTTCACATTATGTGTTAAAGTTAACATGATGAAACAGCAAAGTGTAAATAAATATGATATAACTGAAAGATAAAGGATGCAATGATCTGCAGACACTGCCACAAGAAATTCTAGTGACTGACACATTAGCAATAAGCTGGGCTAGGGAGCTCCAGCCTGGCAGCTCTGCTGAGCCAGGATCATCCTCCCACAGAAACAAATCATGAGGTCTAGACATTTTTGGATCACACAAACCCAGCCAATGTGTAGTGCCACATCTCAGCAAAAGCAGAAAATCCCAGAAATGAGTAGTCAGTAATCTCTCATTAGCTCCAAATTCAGTGTTCCAGTCTTGGCACAAAGCAAGGTGCCTTTCAGAGGCAGTGTCTGACAGGTTCCAAAAAGAGTTCTTATATAGTAGGTGGCAGGAGTGAACACCATCCATAAAAGGTGTGTTACACTGGCAAGTTTCGCTCTAAGGCCTTATTGTGAGCCCAAAATCTCAGAGCTCACTGATTTTAATGGCAGAACCACTGCCACCATCACCAAGGTGGGGATTATAGATCTTTTGTATAGCAGAAAACAATCACTGTTTTAATGTGTTTTCATCACAGGGGATGTCAAAATAGCCCATGAGACAATTGGTAGCTAATAAATATTCAAAAGGAAAAACTGAGTAACTATCCTATTAATTTATCAGACTATTTCAAATTTTAAAACAAATGGGAAATTCTTATAATTTTTTTAACAAAAAATCTACATACAGCAAGGGTGTCACTTTTCACTTTATCGTGAGCTCTGTTTTTTCTCTTTTTGAGCAGATATACAAAACTCCAACTGGAAATAAAAGTAGCGTTTCTTTCTCAGTACTATAACAGTTCTGTTGAGGTATTATTCTTTTGAAAAATGATAATTTGTCTGTTAAAGACAAACACTTGGTAAGTAAGGGGATCTTCTCAATTGAGTTCCTTTTGATTTTGATAACCGATTGTAAACTTGTTTATTGAAAGTATTTATTTTTCACACAAACTGTTGTCTTCAGTACTGCCTGATACCTTTCATCAAGGAACACACCCAACTGTACCTGTGTTGGTTTTCTGCTGATCTCTTCGGACATTTTCATCAAGTAGTTTTTTCCTGCTTGAGTCCAGCTGGCAAACTCTGACCTTCACTAAAGGGTCATGGAATACTTTTTGTAACTGCCACAAGTTCTGAAGAAAAAAAAATTCCAGAGCAAAAGCAAATCTACTCAATACACTGACACTGTTGTTTTCCTATCAGGAAATTACATTCTGAGTTCTGATTTCATTCCTTCTGCAAGTGAAGAGAATAGAGTTGTCACTTTTACTAATCTTTATATTATGATGTTATTAATCCTTCTTTTAGATTACTCTGTGTCTGAAGGGGTGGGTGAAATTCTGGTCTAAGCAACACAGCTAAAATTCCAAGCCTTACTCCTAAGAAGGATGTATAAATCACTTCGATGTGTTGATTACCAAAATAGCTGACACAAAGTCCATGGAGACTGTTATTTATAGTAGTTTGTAGCTGTAAGTGCATGTGACCATAGTATGCTATCAAAGGATCTAAAATATAGAAATGTGTATGAATATCCTGTTGAGATGATGAATCTGTGGATTTTTCCACTGTAGTGGAAAATCATTAACTATTTCTTAAATATCAAAGGCACAGCACTGAAGAAAAACCAAGAAAGCTACACGCAGGTACCTCTAGGGAAATTACTGCCCGTTTTTGTGATGCTCTTAGCTAGTCAGCAGCACCTCTGGATTTGTTCTCCAGGATGCACGGATGGAGACTGGCGATTTGTAGAGGTTTTCACACAATAAACTGTTTATGTTGTAAATGAAGTAGCTCTTGTAATGGTCTAGTCGAAGGCTGCTCTGCTTTATCTTGAAAATGAATGCAACAAAAAGCTGGCTTCTTTTGCTTGTCTTTTTGTATTGTGTTGCAATCACTGGGGAGCTAACAGTTTAATCGTTGCCTACTGACTGTCAACACCAAAACAAACTCTGAAGTGAGTTGTATTGTAGTAAATTCTAAGGTGTTTTTAAGTGACTACAAAGAGTATGATAAGAAAATTGCTATGTGGTAAGAAGACGAACTACTACAACTATTTTATGCTTACCTCTATTTTCTTTACCATCCCTGTTTTCCTCCATTCTCTTTTCTTCTTAACCAAACACTAAAAGAAACAGGCCATAGGAGAGAGAGCAGTCAAGGTAATTCACAGTGGATTCATTCAGAATTAAAATCAGAAAAAATATTAAATCAGAAAAAGTGATGTATGCTTCCTTCATTGAAAAAAGTTGTCGTTAACAATTTAAATTCATTTAAAATCCAAAGTGATATTTCTCAGTCTGGGAGATGATCAGTCATATCGTACTTATATAAAACTATATATGACTGACTCAGACAAATAAATAGGCCAAATTCTCAGCCAAGATAGCTCAGCATAGTTCAAGTGATTTTGCTGAACTCAACTGACTACATCACTTGAACACCTAGTCTTACAGGGGTACAAGAAGCAGTGCTAACTTTGTGGTGGGTTTCATACCTTCTATTTCCATCATAAGATAGCATTTCACATGCATTTATTTGCTAACATCCAAACATCACCTCTAAATGTTTCAAATGCCGCCATTAAAAAATGATCCATTGTCTGCATATCCAAACAGTGAACTGATACATGATACCAAAATCAAAAAGCTATGAAGAGGATGAGTTAAAACTCTTTGCCCAGATAACATTAACAGCAACGTCTGGCAACCAGCAAGGGAAGGGTAGCAAAAATTCCCTTTAACTTGCCCTGCCATTGTACTTATATGTTCTTAATTGGAAAATAGGTGTTGTTGAATCTAGATAATAAATTTGAATGGACTTGATAAGAATAGATATGAGTTTAAAGCTTTCCAAAATATTGAGGGCTTTTGTTCTAAAGTAACCCCCTCTCACAGCACATTAGGTCCTAAAAAACAGACGTAGAATGGAAAAATGTTTGTAGATATTTGATGGGAATCCTGTCATTTTCATTACTATGAATATCACGTGGAAAGACACTGATGAGCAAAGAGAAACAGATGCCATTCTTTACAACATGTCTTGTCTTGGCAGGACTATCATATCCACTAAATCCAGCTGTCTGGATAAATCAATGCCAAAGTATAACAGCGTTGGGGGGAATTCAGAACTTTTCATTCCCAATGTTACATATTTCCTGGTGGTATGCCATACAGAGCTGGCAAGGAAAAGATAAAAATCCTTAAGGCTAGAATAAAAGCTAGTTAATGGAAAGTTAATGTAAAACTATGATTTTCACCTACAACATTACCTTATGATTCATCCCACAGCTGGTCAATCAATATCTGTCACCATAACACCCTTGTATAGGGCTTATGGTGATGAGGGCACTGGGCTCTCTGGTTCAGTGTTACTCTTCCACCTACAGCTTTTACATTGAGCTGTGAAAAGGGTGGTTATGAGGGTCATTAGGAGAAAACATCTGCAACTTTCATTTTAACAACAGCTGTCCTGGGAACTACATGAAAGTAAAAGAATCAGTCTCATTCATCAACACTCAAGCACACAGATTTCAGCTCTGTATTCCTGATTGATAGTTTGCCAGCTGACTCCTTTTTCTGTTTCAAAGTCACTTTGCTTTCAGGCAGAAAACTACAGTTCTTCTCTTCATTACAGATCTATTCCTGCAATAATCAACTTGCAGAAAGGAAAACATCAGTCTGAAACCAAGTGCAACTGAACGGAAGACTCTGGTTTGGAGGTCTGAAATTCAGGAATGAAGATGTCTGACATAAAGCCTCATTGAATTGTTGCTAGTTTATTTTCTCTTTTTTTTTCTCTTTATTTTCTCTTTCTTTTTCTCTCAGTTTGTCACTTGTGAAATGACGTAAAATACTTTGCAAGACCCTTAAAACGCATTCTTTGTGTGAAACAAAGGATCTTCACACATCATCCAGATTATGTCAGGGCTCCTGAGTGCACCAACAAGCTCTCTAACCTCTCGCCCTCTCCTTGGGCACACTATGGGTTTTGCATGCCATGTTGCAGCTGGCCTACATAGCTCAGCATATCATCATCTTGGCTGGTGCCACTTTCAGACAGGGGAGTTCTTGAAGGTCTTCTTGCAAATAAGAGCCCTCATATATTGCAGAGCTTTCTGCCAGTAGAGCAGCCGTAGAGGGACTAGGCTCCATCACTCATATCTGTGGATCAGAACTCAAAATCAAGATAAGGCACAAGTTTATTCCTCCTTACTGGGCAGACAAGGTTAGGTAACCTTTACGCAAACTTCATGCATCTGACAGCATCATGCTTAACACTCAGGCCAGTAAACATGCTCATCAGCAGCAGGGGGTCAGACAGCGTGAAGATCATGGGAAGGATTCATGTGAGATGGATAGATAAATCTAGAATAGTCACACTTAAAGCCACTAAGGAGAAATAGTCATATCTAAAGGGGATCCTAATATGGTTTCCTAATACAGGTCAGATGAATTATCCCCTGAAGTGCGCTGCATGTATACTAGGCATTGCCACTGACTACAGAGGGACTGCAGAATGCATGGCTGTCTAAACGTGGATGAGATGAATCCCTCTCCCAAATACCTCCAAGCGAAACTGAAGAAAGCAGGCCAGCAGCTCTCTGATCTGCCAGGTGAGATTCAGAAGACCTGATCTGTTGGCTGTTGTCTCCTAACTCTGCTTAGGTATTCTGATTTGCATGACACCACGTGTTTTTAGATTAGGTGCTGAGAGATGAAAACCAGGCACAGCATCTGAAAGGAAAGGTAATCACCTAGATCACTAAGAGCTATCAATGTTGTGACCAAGATGCTAAAGTTCAAGCTGATCCCCAAGGAATTCCTAAAGAAACTCTCAGAAGAGAAGATGAGACATAAAAGGGAGTATAAATAAAGCTGATTGAAGTCTTCTTAAAAAGAGTAGATCTGTTGAATTATGTTGAAGTAACTAATATTATGTGTAATAATACCCAAAAAATGCTTTCTTCTGAATATATATTTTTTTAAATAACTCTTCAAATGGAAAGGTTTCAACTCTTGAAGTGACCTATTTTGAAGGTAAAAAGCATTACCCACACAAAACAATGCTTCACTAGACCGAGAGCAAAGTTAGATAGAGGGAAGTTTTGCCAAGACGGTCAAGTTATTTCTGTTCTACTTCAACCCAAAGCAAAGCTGTTCCTTCATTATTTCTTTATGTGTTATTAAAATAATACAAATACCTACAGATGATTTCAAACCAAATAGATGGTTTCTGTTCCACCTTTGCCTTTTATCCTCTTTGGCTGTTAATTACATTGTGGTTGTCACTGATTTCTGAATGGAAAGAGGCTTTTCTCCATACAATTTGAGATACACAGAAAAGTGACCATTGAAGTTCCATAGAAGTCAGTTCTGAAGAATAGAAAAGGTCTCTGCTTTTCATAGCATTTTAGAAAGTTTTTCTGTTAACAGTGGGGTTTTTTTATTATTTTTGGTTTTGTTTTGTTTTTCTTCTATGAATCATATTTTCATTTGCTCCAGAGGAAGTTCAAAAATAAATGCTTTATACATAAATCATTGTGTACAAGTGGGAATGCATGCTGCATGACCTGTTAACTTCTGTAAAAGTATTACTGTCTACTGATTTTTTAAAAAACACTATTATTATTAAAGACAGAACTAGCAGTGCATGTTAAAATGGTCAAATACTTGCTCTCATTATGATTAAATTCCCATTTGCTTTGCTAGATTTTAACCATCTGGCAGAGATTTCATACAATAGGTGTCTACTTTTAACTGAGGTTTTTGAAACTTCTCAGGCAAAACATTCTGGTTTTTTGAGGGTAAATCTAGAGGATAAAGTGTACTGTTTGTGCCATAACAACAAAATGGAAATTTCTTCTTTTCTAAGTCTAGCTTTGGATTAATCACTTGAAATTTTGCTGGCAAATAGAAAAATGGTTTTTGTGTAACTTATGTTGGTCCCATGAAACCTGCCAAAAATTGCCTAAGGTAAAGCCTTGGAAAAAATGGCAGTGTCTCCCTGACTAAATTTCAAAAGGTTCCTGTCCACACTTACCAAAAGGACCAGCTGAACTTGCATGCTCTGTGGCTGCAGCTCTGGGACAAGCCAAGACTTTCCTCTTCAATGGAAAATGAGAAGCTTCCTTTCTTTTTTCTTTAATTAGAAATGGGGAAAGGAGGCTGTAGGCTTTTAGAAAACCAGTATTTTGGTTGCAAAGCTGAACACACAGAAACAAGAAAGTACCAGAGAAGAAATCCTCTTTGGTACCTTTTTTGATCTCTTTGGGGAAGGAATGGGAGGTGATTCTAGTCCAGATGGTTGCACAACCTTCACAGACTCCTGCCCCATTTCATCCAATTCTGGCAGTATGATGGGTCTCAGTCGCACATTCATGCTGTGTGTTGGATGAGACCCTTCCTCAGGGTACAGCATGTCCTAGCTCTGGGAATGAATCAGCACTAAGGTATGTAGGAGACTGCTGTCTTTGGGCCACTGCTCTTTATTTGCTCAAAAGCTGAGAAGCAGGAGGTGACTGAGTCTGGCATTCACAGGGAGAGAAACGGGAGTTCTCGTGTGAATGTTTCCCCAGAAAAACAGTTTTTATCTCTCCATCTACTGCATAGTTTCTTTGTGGCGCTGCCCAAGCCATTTAAATTGAACTTATCACCGAGGTCACTAAGTGTATGCTCTTTATTCTCTGGGTACTTGACTTGAGACCTGAGATCTGATTACCAAGGGAGCTGCACACTTACAGCTGCAGCTGATGTCAATAGCATCTGTGCTCTGAGCCTGTTAAGAGTTATTGAGAACTAAGTATATGGAAAGCAGGGTCTCAGATGTTTTGACTTGGACAGCAAGAATGAGTTATTGTTGCCAAGTTACTTTTAATTGATGTGGCTATCTCTACCATGTCTTGTGAAAGCATTCATGCTGAGACCACGTCTGCCAACTTGCTCACCGCAGAAATGCATCTAAAGGGATCTCATGGATAGAAAGAGATAGGACTCCGAGTGCATTCTGAAGTTTCAAGCCCTCATTAAGATGCCCCCACACACACAGTGTAGACTATCTGACCTTAAGACCAACTCTGCCTGGCTGGCCCTGCAGCTTTTGGCACTGACTTGCATTCTAGCTGGAAAACCATCACCTCACACCACATCCCAATACTCATAACCCACTGCACTTGCTTTGTTCCTATAAGAGTGCAGCAGATTAGGTGGGATACACAGGCTGATTTATAAGGCCAGGTCATACTGCAAAGCCGCCACAGACCCCACGGAGCTACTATCAGGACTTTTCCTGACATTTGCCATGCCATTTGCTTCTCTTGTTTCGGAAGGGCTGTCAAGCAGCCATAAACATGTCATATGAACTCAGAAGCAAGCATCCATTCAAGGAACTAACCTGGGGCCAGTAATCACAGAGTGTGATAGCTAGATGGGTATGTTCAGGATATACAAAATTCTGGCAGTTATTTGAAACGGGATACAGTAAAGCCCATTTCCAAAGAACTCAAGGAAAAGGAGTGGAGCAGAGAAAGCTTTTTACCTCAATGTAGAGAACATGCAAGACTTTGAGGACAGTCAAAAGGTTGGGAACATTGTAAAAGAAGGCCCCTTTGGATGACGCACAGAGACCTTTCAAGTGGTAACAGATAATCAGCAACCTGACATTTTCTGGTATGTGGAAAATACAGTACAGATTCATCTACAAGCCTGTCCTATGACCTGGATGCAACCCAGGCCCCTAGTCAGCCAGATATAGCTGAGATGTTGTTTGTCCTTGCCAGTGTGTGAGAGACCTTCCACACTTGTCAGCAGTAGGAGACAAGTTGCATCTGACACATGATCTGATATAGAACAAGAGATAGAACTCAGGGAAACACAAGAAAGAACAAATGCAACAAATGATGCTTGAAAACCCAGGAAGAAAATCGAGGATTTTTCTAGACAGCTCTGACAGTCTACATATCTCTGAAGGACCTGCAGGGACATTGCTGGAGGCATGTAATTCTGGATCACATTATTTTATTTCTGGATCTTCCACCCTAAAGAGGTTGTCAGTAGCCAAAAGGCCGCTAGGTGTGTTACAGCTAGAGGGAGGTCCATGTCAGAGCTGCAAGGCACTTCTAGACAGTACTGCACTCATATCTATTTCTCTGCCCTGAAACTAACCTTCATTGGTGCTCTAGAGACCTATTTAGAAAGATGAGTCTGAAGGTTACAGCTCAGCTTGAGGTTTGGGTTAGATAAGGTAGAAAACTATAAACTATAAGAATTGCTTAGCTCTTAAGAGGCAAGGCAGCAAAGCTGAGAACAGGTTTGGTCCACCTGGCTATAGCTAGTCCTCTGGCAAACAAATGAGGCTGCCCTGACACTAAGGCTAAACCAAATGAGAGGATAAAGCGTTGTAGAGACAGAATCTGGGGATCTCCTACATTAAAAAGTGGCTTGCCGGGTGAAAAGGGGAGAAGGGCTGGCTGGAGCAGCTATTGGTCTACATTAATGAAGTAACATGAAGCATAAGGTTCCAGCATACAGAGACTTAGCAGCATGAGTCATACACGAGTTCAGAAGGTAACTGCAGAGGCCTGGGAGAACATCTGGCTATGCGTATTACTGGAATAAACAGGGAAGTACGGCTGCAGAAAATGCTTAGGATAGACATGGTTATGTTCTAAGTTAGCAAAGAACATTGACCTGAAGTATCGTTTTGATTCATAAGGGGGCGTAAGTCTAACTTGGAGATTAACCCTGGGAGGAGTCACCTGGCAAACTCTGCAACTGTTTAAATGTCCATGGCTAAGGCTGATGGCGGCATTGCAGTCCAGGTCAACAAAGGCCAATGAACTGGGTCACTGGCTGTGCTCAAAGGAGACTATCAGGAAAAGATGCACAAGAGACAACCAATTAACTTTAGCTCCAGATTGGAGGTGTACTTTAGAGTAAAGTTAGTAGACAGAAAGCTGAGATTTGAGCATGAATGTTAGGATTTAGACCAGAAGAGGCTATTCATCTAATGTAATTATTTATTTAAGAAAGGACATGCAAGGTAACTGAAGCTTAGTCAGTTTAATGACTTGCCTACATTTGCTTCTGAGGATGAAAATTATAGTTCATGGAATTAATGCTATGGTAAAGGTTTGTCTAGGGCTGAGTTTATAGTTAGAGCTAGGATGATACTTGTTTGGAAAGGCAGTAGCTTATCTAACTTGAGAAGTGGTGGTGATAGGAGCCAGTTAAGTATGCATACACAGTCCAAGCTGAGAGAAGTACCTGCTTTATTACAATCAGGACTAAGAGGCAAGTTAGGCAGTAGGAGTGAATTCTGGGCAAAATTAGGGCAATTATGATTTCACCTAAATCAAAAAATAGCAACCCAAGTTAAGCCAGAGAAGTGCTTAAACTTTTAAGAATATTTTTAACTCTGAGTTAAGGAAGTTAACTCCGAGTCAGAGATTGTTTCCAATTTATAGCACTGGCAAATGGGAAGGATATAGAATAACTTCTTTTTATATAACTGCTACTAGGTTAATATAAGTATACTGATCACATTAAGGATAACTCTCAGCTAGAATAAAAAAATAAAATCTCGAGATCTCAGTTAGACTACTTGATCGAAAATGGCCTTACATAAAGTTTCTGCCTAGCTACACCCAAAGCCAGCTAAACCAGTTCCAGCACTACATGTCAGAGAGTTCACATCAGTCCTGATCTCTTGCTAGCACTCCAACTTTTTTCTTTTACTAATATTTAGCCAAGTGTTTCTTTCAAAAATGATCCCACATGACAGCTGTGAAGGCCCAGGTATGGGTACTGGTATCTTAGAAATGTAAAACAGCTTTCTTTCTATTCCAGCTGTCTCTGCCATCCTCTTAATTGCATGTAAGCAAACAGAATAGCAGTATTTGAATGTTTAGACATTCAGAAGTTGGGGGTAGATTTAGCTTTAGGATGAGGCTTCCATGAGCTGAAGAGCAGGAGTAAGGTCTAGTGTGGTAGACCCTGTACTAACCTGGGAACTGGTGTCAGCAAAGGGCCACCTAAATACTCTCATATAAGAAGTTGTGAAGGTAAAATCATAGTAGCAGCTTTAAAGAACATTCAGAAGATTTCAATTAGGCAGCAAAAGAGCCTGTTTATGCACTACACAAAAAATGTAAAGAGTGCTGGGAGCAGAGAGCATGAGAGCATAGCTCTCAGCTCTCCCCACAACAGAGGTGGTTTTACTCCCCCGGAAAGGTACGCCTTCACTTGCTGACTGTCTGTCCCCTTCCCACAGAAGCCTGCACTTCTTCCTGGAGAGCCTCACCACTCCAGCCTGCCCAACTGCGGTGCACCTGGGTGTCTCCTGTGGGGTTGGAAAGCACAGCTTTGAATGCTGTAAAATTTCCAGACATTTGCATATTTCATCAGGCAACAAGATCTGTTCCACTTCATCTGATCACAATATAACCTTGAAAGCAGCATAAGGAGTCAAAAAAAAAAAAAAAAAGTTTTACATTCCTAAAACCCCTACTTATAGTGAATACACTTGCACTGTCAACTATCAGACAGGGCAATCACTATTTTTTTTAACTTACCACTTTTTCTAAGAAGCCAAACTTAATGAATACTGAAATACATATTGTCACAGTCTTGCAAATAAAGTCTTTGAGTTTGTTTTCTTCTGTCGTTCTCTTGAAAGAATCCTCCCTCCATCCACGGTCACATCCAATGCTAAGTAAAATCAAAAGCACTTACTCATACCAGTTTTGGGGTAATATGTTTTGGTTTGTGTATGAGTTTTGAAAAAAAATCTTTACAGAAAATGAAAATGTCATAGTGCAAAGATTGCCCGCATTTCAAAGTGTTCACTCAGCCCTCTGAAAATGTGTGTTAATTACACAATAGATTTAAACATTTGTTGAGGTTAGTGCTTCCTCACAAGTTATCTACCAAATAGATCATTTTTCCCAAGTTTCAGTTTCAATTCACCCAATCAAAGAATGCCTAAATCTATTCTGATGGTTTCCAATCAATTCTGCAACACAACAAAATGGTGAATTACCTATGTTTGGATGAATTCTCAAATATTCTGATACTAAAATCTGTCTGCATTCAGAATTACTCAGATAGTTAGCACACTTGTTAAAAACTAAAATCTGATTGTAAACAATGTAACCAAGTGATATATCACTACTATTCTTTCAGGAAGGATGAACAATGCATAGTTAGATCCAGCCAAATGAATTAAGACAAGTTAAAAAAAAAAAGGGATTATTGGAGGGGTGGAGACATTTCATCTGCTCTTGCAGCTTATTATATACTTGATTGAGATCTTTCTTGCCAAACTCTATCGATGTGAAAAGTACAAAAAAAAAGAATTATAAAGGGAATGAAGTTTAATAAAACATATGGATCATGTTACCTTTTGTAAATGAGCATTGATCCTGAAGCCACTTCCGTCTGACCTGATAAACAAATCCCCTAGAAACAAATCTACAAGAAGAAAATCTAGTTCCGTATATCAGCATTTAGTAAGGAGACTTTAAAAGAGAAAACACTACTGCTAAGCCTAGTATCAGTTCATCAAGCACTTGTTGAAAATTTGACGTAATTGCATACGAAATGGATGTGACATATGGGAAGTCGATAAATCTTCACCTGACTACCTTGGTAAGTTTAATCATATGCATTAATTTTCTGCATGTGTGTGGTAAATTTATGCACCTTTTTTAACAATGCATTTTGTTTACAAATATTTTACTGCTGAGAAATTCTACTCATAAAAGTAACCCATAAGTACTAATAAACAAACTCATAAGTTTCAACTTATTTAAAAAAAAAAAAAGAAGCAAGCTTGGTAAATTCAAAAGCAAAACAAAAAATATCATATTTTTAATATTACTTCAATCAAAAGATGTCTTTAATCTTTTATATTTCTGCAACAGAACTCTATTCACACGAATACCTGGAAGCTCCATGTTGAGCCTTAAAATTCTATATGGGAAAGAGGTGATTATCAAAAAAGAAAAAAAAAAAGGAAAAAAAAAGTAAAGAGAATGCCTGGCCAAACAACGATCAGTCTTTTTATTTCATTATGTAGCTCAGATGTGATTGCATTTCTCAAAATAAAAGTCTTGAAACATTAAAAAGCAATAACAGCAAATCTCACAGCAATGGTATGCAATCATATCTTTGCTCAGAAGTGAAAAATAGTAATAATTTCTCATTATTGTCATTTGTGACACATCTTGAATGTGATTTTTAGTGCTTGTCCGTTTTAATAAGCATATGTGTTAATTAGCCTTTATCTATTAAAAAGTAAAGAATAATTTGCTAATACGTTTGTGGATATTCACTATAGTTGTGAAAGAAACCATTTCCATCATAAAGATGCACTTTTTCTTCTTGTAAACACCTGAATGATTGTTTTATAATGGCTAAAGAGTTTGTAAAATGCAGTACTTTGAACTAGCAAACTTGATTAAATAATTTGTTTCTTATCACTTTATAGATCAAACTGATGGGACTATATAATTAGAGAAAATTCAGATTCAATCTGTGATATTCAATAGCTCAAGAAAAAAGTCAACATAAACAAAAATGTTCAAAGAAGCCTACAATCATGAACAGTTTTAAGATTCCTGTTAGCAAACAAAGAACCTGAACTAAAGAAGAGATTGAAGAAGTTGAATCAATAATCCTCAATTATGACTTGAAATGTCAGTCCAGTTTTAGAGAGACTAGTCATCAAAACACTATAAAATAGAGCTTCATGAATCACAGAACACAGAATTATTTACTGATCAATCAACAGCTAAGTTACTTTGATAAATAGTTGTCTTCATTATTTGATTACAATGTATACGTAATGTTTATTACAAAATATTTTCCTGCTGAAAAAGAAAAGCGAGAATTATTAGACTCACCTTACATAAATGTTACATTGTATTTGCTTAAGCATTCAGCAAGTAATTAGTATTTGTACATAAACGATTTTTGCAACAAGTAGGAGTCTTGATAGCTGGCAACTTCATTTTTGTCCCGCGTACAGCCGTATCACAATCTCATTTATGGATGGGGAGTGGCAACCAGACGAGCAGAGTTCCTAATTACACAGTTAGTCTTTACCATCTAATTAGTTCTGCTGATTGACGCTGACACTGCTAGCACCCTCAAAGATAGTGGCTGTTTAAACAGCTTGCTGAAATAAGGTTCTGAAGCTGTTTAAACTTGCATTTAAGCAGGATTCAAAGTGTAGGCAATTATTTCTGTACTATTGCACATATATACTTTTTTATTATTATTTTTTACCATTTGCATATCCTCCCATTACAAAAACGCAAACAGTAAGTTTCTACGAAGCTTTTCTGATCATGCGTCCTAGGTATAAAAAACTATAAATATGCTGCAAATAAAGAATGCATCAACCAAGCTCTGTTTGCTCTCCGGACCTGGTCAAAGAAACCTGCATCTGTGTGGAACTTCTAAACAGGGAAGCCGAGCTTCGTAAAGAAAACTCTGCTATGTCTGGAAGCAGCAGTCCAGAAGATGTCTTCAGTCCCAGTGAAACACAGGCAGTATCGGTTTGTATGGACACCACCATACCTCCAGGTGACAGCATTCAAAGACGGGCTTATATAGAGTCTTCACTTCTGAAGCTTCCCACAGAAGAGTGCATTGGGAACCATCATGCACCTTTCCAGTTTGACCGGCATGCTTTGGCCAGAATTTCCACTTCTCCAACTTTAAGGCGTCTAAGGATGGCCTCTGCCTCACAAGCACTGTCGTTTCAGGATTGTTCTGACACAGCTCGGTTGGGAAATCAAAAGGAATACACTGGCTCTCTCCACCACATTTGTAAGAGTCCACTTCGGTGCACTACAGCTTCCTCATCGTCATTGCCCTCTTGCATCCATGCAAAATTGCTGTCTTCCAAAGCCAAGTCTGAGACAACTATACCAGATTCAGGGTCTACCTGCCCCAGATCAAAGCTACCAAGCCAAAAAGATCCTCTCTGCAATGGCAGTCCCAATAAGACACTCCAAAACTCTCGGAGAGCCAACTCTGCTACGCTGCCTAGGAGACTCCTCCATCCCAGCCCTACACCACAGGAGGGTGTTCAGGTAAGAGGAATAGGATGATGCAACCTCCCTTTCGGTCTTGCATATTCAGTGTTGGCCCATCACGGCCCAATGCACAAACAAATCTACAGTTCTTAACCTAAACTGCAACCTGGCCCTACAACAGATCAACTTCTACAATCACCAGGAAAGGAGATTTTTCCTTCCAAATCAGCAAGACAATGGTTCCAGCCTTGTCTCTTGGTGAGCAGGTTGGCCTTGTCTGCTCCTGCACACGGCCACTCTTTCCCACCTCTGTCCTTTCACCTTAGTGGGCCAGTATAACTTTTTGTGGGGCTGTGAAAGAACACGATTAAGTAATTTATCTAGTTATGGTTTGGGTTTAGAAGATTATTTTATTTCCAGGGTCCTTCAGCCAGGTTAATCCTAAACCAGGGTGGTTCTCTATTCTGTTTTGCTGAATAGCATTACCAACCCCGACAAAACCAAGAACGATGTTTTTCAAGATGATTGAGCCAAATTTAAGGTTCGCTACTACCAAAGAAAGAGGTCACATTCCCTTTCTTTACTTCCACTTGCCTAGCTCTGCCACTTACTAGCCCCCTCCATTTTTATATTCAGCTCCATAAATGACAAGCAATTGTTCAATCTTCTCCGAGAAAAAAAGAAACACTGATCCAGTGAGAGTCAGTAAAGAGAAATAAGCAAGGGAGGAGGTAGCCCTCCGTCTTTCCCTGGTGGTAAACTACCATTCAGCTATCTCCCATAACTTCACTCCAGGGAGAATAGGAGAGGCACTGCGTAAGACAGGTTTGCTACTAGAACTGCTCCCAAAGACCTCGCATTACTCACCCAAGCAGTTAAATTCAGATACAGTTAAACGCTTGACTCCGTCCTTATGCAAAGCACCTACATGCGCGTTTCACTAACGCAGACGGTATCAAATAGGTGTGTAGCTCTTTACTAACCAGTTAGTTTTGTGCCACGGACCAAAAGTTACTTTTGTCCCCCTTCAAATATAGAAGACATTCTGGATTTCAAATGAGTTCTCCTCATTTCTCCACAACAGTGAAAATAATTAGTCAATGTCTATGTGGCACTTATCTCTTAACAAATTTCACAAAATCACATTTCTGGCTTGTGTTCTGACCAAGTAACAAGACTATCTCACTTTCTTTCAGAGTGGATTGCCTATACAAAGGTATGCATCTATTCGTTTTATCTTATTCTAAGATTCACTTCTGTATATTTTTAATGAATCCACTTCACTCTAAGACAAAACTGAACAGTGAGGCATGTATGTGCAATAACTTTAATTTGTAGATTTGCTTTGTGAAATACCTGTCACCAGCTTGTTAAACTAAACTTTTTAATGAGATTTTCTTCCAAAGGTGGCCCTCTCCCTGACACATTTAGCTGTATTTCACGCAGTATTTCAGCTGGACCATCGCAGAGCTCTGCACTAGGAACTAACTGCCAAAAGGTCTGGCTGTTCGGATTAGCAGCGTTAGATTTCAGTTTGAAGAATGCGAAACATCTCATAATCCTAAGCGACATTCTTCAAAACCTTGTGGGAGGGAAAAGGCAGCAAACAAGCTAGCAGAACAGCTCGATATTGTTCTCATATGTGAGCAAAGCAGATCTAGGACTGCTACTGGATGGGGGGGTTGTTAATCCTAAAAACTAAGAATACTTGAAATTTGTTAAGTTAGTGCAGGCAAGATAAGGTGTTGAGTACTGTAGAATTGTGGAGTGAATTGCATCAAGCTCTTACAAGGAATTATCAGAAAGTAAAAACTTGATTAGAAATTAGTTTGATTCAGCCATGCTTCTTTCCTTAAGATGTTCAAATGTTCACAGAAAGGAAAGGAAGTTTATTTTCTGCCCAGACAACAATGAAGTAGGAGCTAGTACTTCCCTTAATAACCATACCTCTCTCACTGATGGTGCAGTGCTCATTTTACTGCATGATTCCCTTGAAGATTTCAAGTGGGGCATGCAGGTCAGTGAGATATATTAAAAGCACTAGTACTGGTGAGCAAGGCTTGGGGAAGACAGCCTCGTAACAAACAGCAATACCTTGCTTTTGCGACTCTACCATAATGTATTTCACTTCTTAAGGCAGTAGACATCATTAGTTGAGCTGTATCTCCTCTTCTTCCTAATGTTTACTCATCTTTCAGGTAGAAGCTCTGTTATAACAAGCAGCTTGCAAGCAGGTCTGTATTTGGGACTGGGTGTGTTGGAGCAGGCTAATATAGTCTATGAGTAGTTACACAAGCAGTTTCCTAGACAAGGCTTAACAGATGTGTGTGTGTGTCTACATGTTCAGTGTAGAAGAGGCTTCCTAGATTTTCTGAATTGTTGCCATTTTGAGCCCACTCTTCAGCATTTTAAATTTATAGTAGAAAAGGGAAGAGGGAGATGGAGAGAGGAGAGAAAGGAAGGGAGAGATCTTTGCATCTCGGTGTGAAAACAGGTGATCTGCACCTCCTATGGGAAGATCAGTCTGCACTGATCCAACTCAAAACTGTAATGCATAAACATATCTCACTGACAGGGTGAAGATTTGTGTGATCTGTAGCAAACTTCAGGGGGGAATTTGAAGAATACTGAATGCAAATGGCTAAACAGGAGAACATCAAACATTTAATGTACACACTCTCCCTTGGTGCCACCTGCCTGGCAGTTTCAGAGGGAAGCCACTGTATGCCAGCTAGGATATCTGCCCTGGACTTCTACCCAGACACATTTTAAAATCAAGAAATCACAGAGGAAACAACATAAGCATTGTTCCACAGCCACCAGCAGGAAAGACTGAGAAAAAGATGTATTATGATTTTCTTTCTTATCCTAACCAACATTAGAACGTGGAGAAATGCTAAACAAAAATTACCAGTTTCTGCCTTAAACTTTTTTCTCAGGTTGAATTTGGTCCAAGGTCTGGGCAAGGGCTCAAAGGCTGTGTTGACCTCCTCCTTTATCCAAATCACTAGTCTAACTTCTTAACAGCTAATCCCTTCTTATCACAGCTAGAGAAAACTGGGGAAATGTCAGATTATTTTCTCCACCTAGAAGCACACTGGGGCAGTTGGCAACCCCCCTCCAAGACTGACTTATATATCGTCCAGGGTAAAAACATGCCTCTACCCTTCAGTTTTAATGAACATCTTTTCTCCCCACTGCCAGGCTGTACTTTCAAAAGCCTTTCTTAAAGCAGCAATGCTCTTTTTAAACAGCCTTCCTTCCTCCACCCAGTCCTCAGTCAGGAATGCCAGTACATCTCTGTTGGCATAGCAACATGCTGAACTGATGTTAATTAAAAATAATCAGCCAAAACAAACAAAAAGGGCCAAAGGGGCAGCACAGAGAGATGTGTGTGTGGTGGAGACAGGGTGAGATGCTAAGGCCAACACAGCTGTGGAAGGAAACATTGATAAAACAAACCTTTCATTTACTTTGAGCTCATTTTCTCTTACCCTGCCATTCAGCATATCAGAGACCAGGTACAACACTGGATTGCACTATTTCCTAAAGACAACCAGATAATAGAAGTCTTCTCGGTAGCTGCCAAGGCAGCTCATTTTCAATGAGCTGAGGGAGCTAGGCTCATCTATCTTGAAGTTCTCCTCTTCCTCTTCTAATGTCTCATATGCCTGCAAAAGTGTCAGGCTGACTTTGAATCAGGGAGTCCAAATACCCTCCCTGAGTGGCTTGGGTAACAGTACTGTGACCACTCTATAATGATGACCCTTGTAACCTCTTAAGTTGCTTTTATTCTCATCTAGTGGGCATTCCTTTAAATAACATATCTGCTACTTAAGTAAGGTGATTTATATAGATGTCTATTCCCCGGGACATCTAAAGGTCTAGTCAGGCTAAGATCATGAACATATCAAGATACAAACATCTAAAAAGCAATCGACTGAAACTCTCCATGCCCTAGAAATAACTGTATACCCAGGATATTTGGTTTTCCAGAGCATGGGCTCCTTCAGTGTCTTTAATAATTTTCCATAACTTTATAATGCAAACCTGTGACATTATTTTGTTTCATAAACCAAGTAGATTTAAAGGAGGAACTATTGCAGATAATATCTCCTCAGGTGCTTGGATTCATCCCTAAACTACAGACATTTCTTTCACTCAAGCACTTTAGTCCACCACCTCTAATAAGAAAAACAAAAAACTAAAGAAAAAGGCAAAGCTACAGGGTCTGCAGTCATGAAAAGATGCTAAAATATTGCATACAGACTCAAAAACCAATAAATTGCATCACACAACACTTCAGTAGTTTCATTTCTCCAGTAAAACCAACAGCTAACGTATCTAATACGTCTACAGGCATCAGGCCAAGTGATCACAAATATCTGTACCTTCATCTGTGAAGCACAAGTACATAATTTAGGCATGTAAGTCATTCATGAGACCAGGCATGTCAGATTGCAAAGGTGTAATGCAGATACACATCCGAGTAACCTTGGCATGCTCCCACACTTCACAGGCTTGCATACCTACGTGAAGAGCTTGTTTAGACATATGTGTCTCTGAAGTTCAAGGCCTTTTTGATCTTGGGAAATAACACCGCTTAACTCAGTTATAGTGAAACTGTGTTTCCCATTACTAATCTTCATAAGCCATTAGACTCCAGCTTCAAAATATATTCTGCAATTAAAGTAGGCTAGATGCTTTAAGAATCAATAATACGTTGGCAAAGTTTTATCGTGACTCCAACCTGAAATAAATCTCCTGAATTTCCCAGCACAGGAGTGATGGCTTTTAGAATTATCCTTGTATTACATTGCAGCATCTGGCTTGTATAATAATCCAGCTGCCCAAGAGATTGCATGGTGCAATCACTAGAGGTTTCAGAAGCATCTTAATACAATTGTCACCAACGCTTAAAAATTGCACTGGGTAGTACTCAGCGCACCTCATCAGGAAGCAGTCTCCCATGCACTGGTATGAGCTTGCAGATAACAAAGAAACAGACCCCATAAAATCTCTCAAACTATGTGCTAGGTTCAATTTCATAAGCAATCTCAGAGTTTCATTGTAAATCCTTAAAGTTAAATAAACAGATCCCATATTCCCCACTCAGTAGCACTACCAGAAAAGTAAAAGCTTTTAGAGAACTCGTACATTGCACATTGTAAACTTCTCAACACTTAGTTTTCCAGCCCTGATATGCCAGTGTTTCGAGTGTTAAAGCCCCAGACATGACGCTCGACAGCCTACATCCCCCTCTGTTGTTAGAAGCAATCTTTCCTCTCATGTATACAATTCAATTGGTTTAGCAAAGGCAATTGCAAGCAATGTCACTGTTAGATCATGACAAAAAGTATAATCTCCATGTCCTGCTATACATATCAAATCCCAGTTCTCTACCACAGAGCTCATCTGCCAGTTAATAAGTTGTCAAGTGACCGTTCACGCACTTAAGGGGAAAAATATACCTGCCAGGTTTCACAGCAGGTGTTGGCAAACTGCAAAATATTCACAGTAAGGTATCTGCCTAGGCAAAAAAGTAATAAGAATTATACTTAACTGACCAAAAATACCATATGCAGTAAACGGTGACTAAAAAAGAGAATTTTTATATATGCAGGAACACTTCATGCCCTGTCCCTCAGCTGCTTAATTACTGACCCTTTGAAGACTGATGCAGTCTTCATGCATCAATCAGTTGAAGACAGCAGAACAGAAGCCACAGACACCCATCACTTCGCAACAGTACACTAACACAATTAATTAGGTATCGGTGTGAGCTAGCAAAATCCAAAAAGGTTTTTGTTATGCAGCAATAATTTCTGTATTTGAATGCAAGTAGCCTCTGGCACAAACACACTGTTGGATACAGAATCTCTGTGTCACTTCACTTGATGTATCTACATCCTGGACAATGCCCTCCGTTAGTAACAATAATAGTTGGAAAGAGCCATTTGTTTTCAATCAGCAGGGCTGCTAAGCCATATTATGTTCAAAATACAAAATATTTGAATTAGCAGAAAAAATGCCATAAAGCTTTAGAAAGAAAATAGCACAAACTAGCCAAAAGTTTAAATACTTAAGAAAAAAATAAATTAACTGTTTCATTAGTACGCTGTCTTTTCCTGAAATCACCAGTGTTACATGAAGGTTAAAAGTAATGACAACTCATATATCAGCTAGGGACATGGTATTTAACTGTTCCTTTGGACTCCAGTGGCAAAACCTAGGTTCTGAAATCTCCACTCATTTTTTGCCTAATCTCAGAAGAATCCAGGAATTTCTAATATTTAAATTCTCTAAGTATCTATCATCTGAGGCAAGCCATGGCCATAAGCACATTGGTCTCAGCAACAACA
Organism: Tauraco erythrolophus; assembly: GCF_009769465.1. Lineage (NCBI taxonomy): Eukaryota > Metazoa > Chordata > Aves > Musophagiformes > Musophagidae > Tauraco > Tauraco erythrolophus. Next base: position 52,635,759 of record NC_141468.1, read on the forward strand.
TGGAGCTGGAAAGATAATTAGGTATTTGCTGTCAATCATTGAAATTTTCTGCTCATTGTTACTTTAACATATTACGTCATAGCCACTGTGATTTGATTTTTTAGCTCATTTCCTCCTGTATCAGCAAGGAGCACTTCAGAAGTTTCCTCTGCAGCCATGAGCGGAGAGAGATGACGTGTATTGTTGTTGCATCTCACAGATCAGCCGAGCGCAGGCGTAGCTCCGTGGTAGTGAGTCTGCCGGGACTCGAGGTGTTCCCTGGAGACCTCCTGGTGTCAGACAGTGCCATGGACTACCTGTCCCACGCGGCCCTGCTGCTCAGCGCAGGTCAGACACAGGGTGGGGGTTGCTCGTCTGAGCCCAGCAAAAACCACGACTAGAACGTGTGTGCGTGTGGGATGGGGAGGGAGGATGGAGCAGTGCAACAACGACACGCAAGGCAGCACAGCCTCCGTGGGGATTCTGTTACCCCACACCAAAGCGACTGCATCATTAATTTTAAGATTCTCCTCAATTTATTTAATTTTTTGCCTGTATTTTATTGCTGAATGCAAAATGTAAGAGGTAGATGAGGGGGGGCAGGACATGGATGACCTCCCTCCTCCACAGGCAAGGAGCAACCAGAGCCCAAGCCAGGAAGTCAATCTTCAAGCAGCTGAGTTCCAAACTCCTACCTGCACAGCTTCCAGCAGAGGGAAGAGAGTGTCCCATGCCACCCTTACCAATATTGCTCTAATCACAAGGGTAGCAGACCTAACTCATGGCTAGAGGTTGCTCACAAGACCCTCCAACATTGAAATGTAGACCTGCAAGCAATTAGTATCTACTGTGGAGGATAGTATAGTGTGCAGTGTGATTGCCAGAGACCAGAAGATGCTGGTGACTAGAGACTGAAATTTTCATAAAAAAATAAATAAGTCAAGGTCACAACCAGCAGTTTCATGAAAGCAAATAAGCCAGCCATCCCCCCAAAGAATGACCAAGACCTTCAAAATCCAAAAGGAGAAAGTTTCAACTGTGATTCCCAGTTCCACACAGGCCTGAAGGTAGGTGCCACATTTAGAAAGCTCTTTCAAATTTCCTGCTGAACAAACACAGGCATTCCTCACCTCTCACTAGTACATTCCTACATCTAGATCCCCAGCTTTCCCTATGCCTTACTAAGGACCATGAATTACAGCTTGCATCACTGTGCCAGTCCCATGACAGATCTGAGGCTCAGGGTTTGCAGGATTGTTTATTCACAGGAGTTTTAAAAACCTGCATAGTTCCAAGATATCACTAATGAGCAGGCATAGCCTAATTCTTGCTTCAAAACAAAGGATATATTTAAGAATTGGCCGGAGATGGGATGTGTTTTCCCGTGTAAAGAGCTGGCAATCACACACTGATCATCTGCAGCAAGTGGGAGTGTTTAGCATCATCCAAGATCATTATAGAGAGACATAATTCTTACTGGGAGGAATCCAATAGCTTTAACAGGTTTTAAGTTGGGTGCACAAACTGCCTAAACACAAGTATTAAATCTGAGCCAAGTAGAGTATAGTTTATCAGACTTCATTTAAAAAAAAAAAAATATATATATATATAAACCTCATAAAAATAAGTTTTATTTTTAGCTATTTCTTTCTTTACTGATAACACATTTGTTTTACCCATCAGAGTCCAAAAAGCCAAGGTGGCCATTTGCCAAAAGAGGAGCTGTGAGTATTTCACCATGTTTCCTTCCTTGCACTGACCTTGCCTTCTCCCACCACTAACCTGGGTAAAAAGAATTTCTTTACTGACTTTGGAAAAAGGCAGCCAGCAGGTGAGCTGAACTCAGAGGTCTCAGCCCACCCCGGGACTGCTTGGACATCAATGCACCTGAACACACAGTCAGGGTGGCTGCTCCCCATTCCCATGGGCAGTGGGAGGAGAGATGCCCTTGACACCAGGAGGGCAGAATGGGGCAGGCAACAAGGGAGTTCTCATTCAAGGTGTTCAATGCTGGCAGCAGGTCCAGCGCAGCTCCCCGGTGTAAGAGAGGTGGGTAAGTCAGTCGCATTGTTGCTTTGACCACAGTGTATCCTGTATTTTCTGTATGCCAACTTGGACTTCAGTGCCTTAGGGCTCTGGAGTATCTGCCTAATTCCCACTCACACAGAAGGGATCTAGGTTTTACTTGTCAAAGTACCTTTTTAGATGCTTTCTGAGGCCTTTCCTATCCTCATAGGCACCCTCACACTCTCCAGGAAAAGCATAAACACCAACACACTGCAGTTAATTTCCTCGTCCAACACATTTCCTTGTCTTTTCCAGTTATGAAAATTTTCACTTACTATGGTATCTAAATTTCCTTTTCGAGTGTTGTTTATCAGTCAAAAAATCATTTGCAAGTGTTCTGATAACTTCGCACCTCTAAACATGTAATTGTGAACAGTCCCTTCCTAATATTTTTTTCATTTTATTTTCTAAATCTCGACTATCAAAGACGAGCTTGTGAAAGTGAAACCAGTGCAAGTACTCAGATTAGCATGTACAAGATTTCCCACTTCATTTGATAGCATTTCCATGGCATTTGAAGGACCATGGCCTAAAACTGAGATTTTTTTAAATTCAGCAAAGTATTTGAAATTTGCATTTGACATTTAGCCAAAGTGATTGCTGAGACTATTAAATGTCATAAAACTTCATTTATGAACATTCTTTTGCTAGTGCATCGGTTAAGTGTGTGTATATATAATTGCATTACTGTTTCTGCTCCATTTCAAGCTATCTTTCAAAACAAAGAGTTGAGCTTAAACTCTTATTCAAATATTATAATCAAACACATATTTCAAAACTGGCTTGAGTGCAGTGCTTAAAGTTCAGACAATAGAATTCCACGCAGTATGAGTATACAGTTCCAGAGAACAGATAAAACTTAGGCAAACACCTTTTAAGTCTATGCTCACAGCACTAAATTAAAGTCCATAAATATCGGTTAAACTTTTTACATGGCTCTGTGGGCCTGAAAAATAAAGCCAAACCAAAATCAATTTTTTTTATTTCATGATCGCTCACACAGACAAACTCCTCCCACTGTTTAAGCCTTCTAAAAGCTCATTTTATAGACACTACTCCACAGCTGACCAAGGAGTTTTTTCAATATGTAGCTCAAATAAAAAATAAATAAATAAATATAAATTTGGGGGGGAACAAACAAACAAAATACAAGCTTTGTATACATATAGCAGGAGGATGACTGCAATGATGAGGTTTTGTGCCCTACTTCTGACAGGCCTGAAAGAAGCAAACATTTTATCTGTTGTGTCTGCTGAGGGTAGCCCATTGTCTGTTGCCATAACAATCATTTGCTTTGCCAAAGACTTCTGTGTTACATAAATAAGATCTTACACACCCACACCTAAGCCACCTACACACCCCACTCATAGCTACAAATAAACTTGCCATCACTGCCTCATCTGTGTAGGAGAGTCTGGAAATATGAGGAAATCACTCAGTTAAGGGCAAGCTCCTTACATATCAGAGCAAGATTACTGAGCTGGGTCAACTACTTATTGGTCTTTAAAACATTGTATAAATCAGGGGTTCTTTTGTCATTCAACAGGGTAAAGAGAAACAGAAGCACGCATCTGATCTGGAAAACTGTCTTTCAACTTTTAAGATCATAGACTGCAGCACATATGATTTTTTCTGCTATAAGGTATCAAAATACTCTATACTGTAGCAAGGATACTTAGAAGATGGGGCTAAAAGTTTTGTGGTTTTTTCAAGTTACCATTTTTCACTACGTTAATCTGAATATGAAATCTTTCTGCAAAATTAATGCACAAGCATAAGGCACATGTTTGAATTGAAGGGGTAAGGAGGAAACTGTGAGTGTCGTAGGTGGTTAGCAAGGGCCCTCCCAACCACCTGGATTTTGCCAGGCTCCCAGATTGCTCTAGACCGAAGAGGTACCACCTTCAGTAAAAGGCATCAAGACAACCTTCTCAGCAGTGTCTGCAAATATGGGGAAAGAAATTGCAGCGACATCAAATGGGGCACGGTCACCCCCACTGCCGCCTTCGGTGTGCATTTAGAGGTGACCACTTTGAGGTCCACGCCAACAACAAGGTTCAGCTGTAGAAACCCCATCAAATTCTGTTTGCCAGATAAACAAGGCTCCTGGTCTCCAGAGCCTCCTATCCATAGAAACACCAAGCTTGGGATACCAGGGTGATATTCAGATAACCCACACCTAACACCATCCCCCCTCCAAAGCAAACTTTTGTCTTCTCACAGCAGGCTGTTATATGCAGTTCCCCATAGACCTGGTTGTTGAGGACTTCTGTCAGTGCCTAACTCATATGTGAAAGTTTGACTTTGGAGCAGGTCAGGAAGGTGATAGTGGCCACCCCAGGACTAAACAAAACAATATCCAAGTATCTATGAAGACCTAGTCCCTTGGTACCTTGATTTTACTATCTGGAAGATAGGAAGCGATCATACATCTTCGCTTTTCAGTAGCGGCAGCAGCACAATAGATCAAATTCCTTAGCATTTGCAAGCTGCCCACTATTTTTTGATACATCCTACATAGACTATCATACTGTATTACTTTCAATTCGACATGTTTATATTGTAAATATTTTGGAGGAAAATGTCAGTTTTTTTCATCTTTTTAAGGTAATCTTTAAGCTTTCAGAAGAAGAATCACTAGTACTGGGAGATGGGCTCTGTACATGGGCAAATAGATCATAGATTCTTTTCATAAAGTCTGAAGCAGTTGATGCAACCTTCAGTGGTTTTCTTTCTTTTTCAACCAACAGAGTAAGTCTTGGCATGAATTTATAAAGGCTCAACAGACTGAGCAGAAAGATGTTGACAGCCAGTTAGAAGTGAAAAAAGAAGCAGCAGTGTGGGAACTTTTCACAAGTGAATGCACTTACTTTCTGGATCATTTGCTGGTTCTCAAGATGGTAACCTCAGATTTCATTTCTCAAAAATAATGAAACATTATTTGCCTTGCTGTCAGCATGGCAGACATAAGCCACCTGTAACCTCTCATTGGGTGTCGACAGGGGAACAGCTTAAGCACTTGGTTTTTCTCCTCTGTTGCCTGTTCATCCTGTTTCCACAATTCCCTTTGTTTTTTATCTTCTCGGTGCCATCTCTTTTTCTGGACATCACTCTCTAGTGCTTTGTAAACACCATCTGATTGCAGATCCTTGCAGTAATTTCAGCTGATACTACACTATTCTCACTAACTCTGAGCTGAAGCCACTCTTCAATTGACTATACTGGATATTTCTATACCACTAGTCCGTAACATTACACTCTGTTTAACTTCATACAGGGCTGTGGTTAGATTATTCTGACTAGCGTACAAAAACCTCAGAGTTCAGCAGACCTGTAGTTCTATTACAAGAAAACCAGCAAACTTAAAAACAACTCCTCTCCCAAAAACTCCTAATTGCCTCAGTTCTGGTGAATTTTAAGAGCTTTGAAACATGGACAAGAATACTACATGCTGTTACAAGAATAGTTGCTCTATTTACATTCCTCACACATCAAAAGTTAGTGTACCCATTTAAAAGGATAGAAGCTTCCCTAAATACCTTCCTATCATTTCTCTCTTATTCTACACAGACTATTCCTGTTTTCTTATTAGTCAAAGGAAAAACATTAGTGAAACATTTTCCATGTTGCTGAAATTTAGCCTAGGTAGTACAAGAAGTACTGCAAAGTAAAGGGAATAAATAGAAGACTGGGTTGAATTCCTTCTCGATGGGGCATAATAGGAAGGGAGAGGAAAGGGAACAACAGGACCAGCTGCAGGTTCAAGGCAGCATGGAAATGTCCTTCACTCTAGACACTTTCTTCTGAGATGATTAAAAAATGGGTGAATCCTGGGAAAGGTGAGGACATGCAGGTCCCTTGGTGAGCCTGACGCAGGAACCCACAGACAAGCCTTAGCCAGCCCTACATGACCCAAGAATGAAGCCCATGCCAGCTTCCCACCTCTCCTGCCAAAGAAAGAGCCTATTGAATTTGAGGAGTCAGTTTTACAGATACCTGCTAATCTAAGTACTTTCCAGTGTAAAAATATCCGACTGATTTTAATGAATCTGCATAGGAAACTTTAAGACCACCATAAATTCCCTTTAAGCTCTCAGGTCAACTGTTCATGGCAATTGAAGAATTACACAAGGCTAAGCAAACACTCTCAACAGCTCTTCAGTCTTAGCACCTGGGCAATGTTTTTTTTCATTAATGCTTCTCACACATGTACAAAAAATTCTACTTGTTAATCTACTTTTTTTAAGCCCTTTTCAAATTTTGATCAGATTCGGATTCTGATGATCACCATCAGAGCATAAATAATATAAAATCTTGGATGGCAAGTAAATAAGCATGCAATTTTCACTCAATATAGGTTAACAGAACAACCCAAAGAGATTAAAAATCTTCATGAACTCTCTACCTATGCTATTCCAACATTTTTTTTCCCCATAGTAATTCTAAACAACTGGTATAGCAGCAGATTCATAGGGTAGAAAGGAAAGCATTTAGAAAGGGCAGAGAAATCTGTAACTCCAGCTCTGATGTTATTAATTCTTTCACATGGATCTGCAGGATGCTCCATTTCCCCCGTTCAGCCAGAGAGCACAGCAGGGACATCGCTGCCTCTGTGGCAGCTGCAGAGACATCACTCATACCCTTCTTCTCACACAAAGCCCAATACTTAGCCTTCAGGCAGGTCAGGAAAAGTTTCTCAGAGTATCATCTTCTGCCCTCCCCAAATCAAATGATTGTTTCACAAGAATTACAGAGTAAACATGTTCTTTTCAGGGGAAAAAAAAAAAAAAAAAATATATATATATATATATATTGAATTGACACAAACAGTAAATAACATGGATTTGTTTTGGTTTTAAAGATATTTATGAACACTCTAAAATACCTCCAGAGTAATGAATTTCTCTTGGATGTGGATTTGTGGAGACTTTTTGCAAACTTAGAGGAGTTAAACAAGGTGAGTAAAAAAATAAAAGTCTTACTGAGATCAGAAATCAACTAGCCCAATAAGAAGAGCCAAGAAACCATTCATAAAGCTTCTATTCAGATTCAATGCTCATATTTGGAACTTAGTTCGAATAAGTATTCTTTCCTTCATTTCTATTTGGTATATCGGTGGGGGTCAAATTTCACCAGTGCAAATTATCCTCATGTGCCTCCAGCGAAAGATAAACAGACATTTGAACACAGAGGAGAGCTCATTTGGCAGTTGTTTCTGAAGTAAACACGAGTTTAAGCCCAATTCTCATGAGCAGCGTCCTTTGAAAGGATTTGTGAAGATAAACTCTGACTGCACAATCCTTACAGCAAAACAGTAAGATTGGCAAAATAACTACAATGGCAAGTTTCCTTTCTCAAAGAGACAGGCACAAAGACTTTGCTCTCTATTACACCACTCCAGTAGAGCAAGTTAAAATTATATGATGACCACCCCTCTCCAGCTGGAGTTTCCCTGGGTGTGGGTGGAAGGATATGTCCCACACAGAGCAAACGCTCTGCTTTCATGTGCTACTTACCCTCCAGCTTTCAGGAGGAGAGGGACCACGAGGCTTGGCGGTGATGTGCTCCAGCTCTTTGCTACCTGTGGACAATTGCTGGGAGACCGTTTTCAGCTCCTGAAAGCTAAAGGAGCCCATAAGTCCAAACTAGCTTTTACATAACTTTAGAAGCAAAACAGAAGTGTTTTTCATCTTGAGAGCTCTTTTACAGGATTGCAAAGATAAACCCGACAAACACCTCACCCTTAATAGCAAAAGGAATTTTGGAAGGGGCTCTTCAGCTGCATAAGTCAAATAACTGCTCACAATCACATCACATGCACTAAACAAATTGCTTATTTCAAATTCTTTCCTGTATTGTAATTCCCTTCTGTCGTGGTTTTGGACTGAGGGTCGAGACAAGAACAGAGAGAGAACCCCCACCAACCATGGTCCTGGGCAAAACATGACTCAGGCTTTTTTTTTCTTAAAACAAAACAATTTATTAACAGTTACTTAACAAGAGACAAAAGGGAAGGAAACCGGTTACTTGAGAGGAGAAAGAGAAAACAAGGCCAGATCTTAAACACAACAACCTCCCCCCCCGCCTTTCCTTTTGTTCCTGGCTCTACCTCCCCCCCAGCGGCGCAGGGGGACAGGGAATGGGGGAGTGCAGGTCACTTCATCCATGATGTTAAAACTGCCGCTCCTTTCTGAAAGGAGGCTGAGTCCTTATACCATTTTTCCCTTGATTCAGTGGATCCCCTGCTCACGAGGAAAAATCCCCAAACTTTTCCAGCGTAAGTCCTGCCCGCAAGATTGCAATCCTTCCCCATGGATTGCACCAGTTCGGGCTTTACCAGTCTCGGCCTCTTAGGGAGCTGCTGCCACTCGCGTCGGCGTGGGGCGTCCCACGGACTCCAGATGCCTCCACGACCTCATCGTGCATCCCATGCCCCATTATTAACAGTACCTCGTCGTGCATCCCCTGCTCCACGACCTCTCCTGGGCTCAGGCATCTCTTCCCCGACGTGGGTTTCTCCACGGGCCACGAGTGGGTCTCTGCTCCGCTGAGCACACCCTGGCTGCAGGGGGGCCGCCTGCCATCTTCACACCGATTTGCAAGGGAAAACTTCAGCTCCAGCACACCTCCTCCTGCTCCATCTTGACTGACCTGGTCGTTGTGGCTGTTTTCTCTTAGATCATAATCCCCTCTGGAGGAGCTCGGCCCGGCGGGCACCCCGGGAGCGAGGTGCTTCCCATGCCCCATGCGGCTCCCCCGGCGCCATCTTGAGCACATGGCGCCGGCCCGGGCCCGGGCAGTCGCCCGGCTGGGAGCCGGGAGCGAGGGCAGCGCCCTCCTGCTCTCTCCTCGCTCCTGGGCAAAAGACCCTTTCCCGTCCCTTTGTCTCAACTTAAATAGGGCAACTCGCAGAGGCGCCGCCTTGGCTCAACCTCCCCCGGGGGGGGGATGGGACTCAGATCTGGTGGCACAGGGAGCAAATCCCCTCTCCTGCCGCCAGAACACCCCCCCACATCAAACTATCACACCCTCCCATAACAGTTAACATTTCCCTTTTTAGACAAAACAAGAAAAGCAGGAAAGCTCTTCAGAGTAGGGACAGTTAGCCAGAACTTAAACACACAAGCAAGTCACCTCTGCTCAGTGACCACGCACCAGCTGAGCTGCTGTGAGTGACCACCTGAGCAGGTTTGAAGATACAAGGAAAGATTTTTAACTGATGCACTTCACCTTGTGCTTGTTGTTGTCTACGACCATACACATGGCCAACTGCTAGAGTTCAGTCGTTGTGTAATTGCTGATTCCTTCATTCCTGTTCAAAGAAGGGAGTGGGGGGTATTGCTGTGTGCCTCTTAGGGATCTAAGCTTTGGCCTTGGCTGAAATTTGATTGTGTCTTGAGAGAATTACCTTTAATATAATTTTTTTTTCTAACTTTGTTGTCCTTATTAATGAGGATAATAAATGATCATATATTATGCATACTTATACGTACAATAGTGATCAAACATAGGAGAAAGTAGCTGTTCTAAATGCCTTTCAAGCCTTTTTTCATGCATTTTACAAGCATGTATTTCTTCTTGACAGCAGGCTAATCCATGAAAAATGCATGCTCTAAAAGGCATAAAATGCACCCTTGTCAAAATTAAAACCTAGTGTAGTAGAGGGTGTCCCTGCCCATAGCAGGGGGGTTGGAACTAGATGATCTTTGAGATCCCTTCCAACCCTAACCATTCTGTGATTCTATGATTCTATGACCCTATAAGCAACCCCGCCCCCTAGAAACACACCAACCAAGGCAGAGTGTGCAGCTACAACAGCAGTTCACAGCAGCATCACAGAGGGTGATGTTCCCTTCTGGCCTAAACTTTGGCCTAAAGCTGAATCCAATTGCGGATCTGTGTGCTCGGGAGGCAAGGGTAGGCTTAGAAGCAGGCTTTCATCCACATCTGACCGACAGCGTGGGCACCCCTGTAATCCGATGCAAACATATAAAGTTAACTTTTGGGGAATATGTGATTTTTTTATAGCATTTTATAGAAATTTCCTCCACTTCCAACAGCATGGAAGGACCTCAAACTATGAAAGATGGTATATTCTTCAACTGACCGTGAAGACTTCCCGAATTGTCACAGCACTGTCATACACAATCAGTGTAATTTTCCATGCCAATTCATGTTAAATGCAGCTGCTACCCTAAAATAAGTCTAAATGGCATAACCGTAATCTTGTTTCAAAGCTTTTGTCATATGGCATTATCATGACGTAAGTGGATATTTTTATAAATTTGTTTTAGCTTCTGACTAATTACAGCATTCTGGGTGTAATCCTGAAGCTAATTTTGGCGATGTTGGGGAGAAAAGTATAGGCACCCCATTAGGCCTGAAGCCTTTGCAGAGACCAGGGATGGGAAATGAAGTTGTTTTAAACCTAACTTCAGAAGATCACTGATAACTCTTTTTTCCCTCTTACTTAGATAAGTCTCAGTTTTCTCAACACTTTTTTTGAAACTGTGAAGGAGCATGTCAGCAAGTCAGACTCTCCTATGGATTTCAGCTCCATACTCAGAAAGGTAACATAATTAGAAATATTCTTCTCAGCAGGTCCTTACAGCAGACCATTTATTGTAACATGCAGGTGCTTTAGAGCAACCAAGTCAGCCAAGGACATGCCGTCTGCCACAGGCAGTTTGGTCTCACCCTCAAGCACCTCCTGTCAGTATGATGTTTTTCTTTTTATTCATTGGCATGTTCAAGGTGGTCCTGGAAAGGTACTCAGTATGTGGAACAAAGCGTGGAAAGACTTTCCCTTCCTGGGGAACAATAGCCCAGACCTTGAGGAGACTTTGCCACTGGCAGAAGCGAGCTTCTTGCTCTACGGAAGATGTTTCCCTGAGACCAGACCCCAGCCCCATCGCTGAATGTTCCCTGCCTCCTTCCATCATGCAGATGCTTCCTTTACTCCATGGACCAGACCCACGAGTGTACTTAAATGCTTACTTAAGAGCTCGATGGGACTGAAACACCTCTTGCACTTTGGCCTGTGTCTGCTAAGCAAAAGAGAGGCACAGACAGAGCTATCCTGCTGCTGCCCAGCACTGCCCTGCGACCCTTTTTGGCAGTCTGCGTGGAAAACAAGGCAGCTGTGCAAGCGGCAGCGTCTGGGGGCTCTATTTCCTGCAAAACTTCCCAATGACTGAGAAATCGGAAATATTAATACAGACAGGAAATCAGTTCATGAACCTGAACTTTCCCTAGCAGTAGGGACCATTAGAAAACTTCTGGGAAAATACTGAAACAGACCCTATCTCAGGGTTAGGATTTTAAAACGGGAGAGAGAGGTTGGAGCTTGGCTTCTCACCCCTCTTACCTCTGACTTCAGGCGTTCTTATCAATAATGTTTGTGTGAGACAGACAAAATCCCAGGAAAATCTGGGTTCCATCGTGGATGGCATTCAACATTTCTGAGAGCTATCTAACACACTCAGATGTAAAGCGACATGCTATATGAGGCTATGTAAAGCTGTTGCATAGATACTGGGTTTTATCTTCAGCTTCTACATGAATTTCATATCATTTGTTTCTAGTGAGAACAAAGTCTAAGAATGCTTCACACCTCTGCAGAGCTGTTAGAACTGTGCTCCCATGCATTGCTTGAGCACAGTTGTAGGGTTTTTTCTACTTTACCACTTTTACTACCTTTTAACTCTCCCTTTTTTATCTTCCCCTTTGCTTCTTCCCCTATTTTCCTAGGCACGAGGAAATCTCAGGTAAAATGCACATTACAAAACTAAAGCTGCTGCTCCTCTCTGTCATGACATTTTTCTTTCCTGATAAGTTTCCAACTCTTTTCTGCAGTTTTTCCAGGGTGACCTCTGCCAGACACACCAGAAGTATTGCCTTAATTATACCTCCGCTGTCTTCTACTTGGAAAACCTGAGACAGAGAGAAGATTTTGGCATCTACCTGAAAGTAAAGTGATGGTTTTGTGGTTTTGTTGTTGTTGTTGTTATCTTCAGCCTTCCTACCTTACGACAGGATTTTAACTGTACACTAGGAAAGTTCACTGGAAGCAAAATTGTACAGGTAGCATTTTACACAGATTTTTGAACAGCAGAGAGCATGACAGATGTGAAGTCATCCTGATCGTATGTTCGCAGTGCACATGTGAAAGTCCATATGTGTAATTTTGAACAGGCAAAAGGGGAAGCCAAAAGGGAAAAACTGGCTGCATTTTTGCAGGCAGAAAATATGTACTGCCAGGCCCTATCATTTCTATGTTTTGCACACAATCCTTTGACTTGGAGACCTCCACCTTATCAAAGTGAAATTGTTACAGGAGAAAAAAATAATCAAGCAAAACAAAATCTCTCTCAAGTATTTTACTTTGATACATATCCTGCATATCAGCTTGGTTTAGATGTTGGGTGGGACTCCAGTATGTAGGGTATTATGTGCTTCAGCAGATGACAAAGCTCACACCCTCTGTACAGAAGAGTCTCCAGCCTCTATGCTATGACACGTCAGTGGTGACATAGACAAACCTCAAAACTGGACAAAGGTATCATGGCTTCTTTCACTTAAGGAAAGAGCTATATGATACAAGCCAAAACAAGGGGAATAGAAAGCCAGGAGCAAGCCAGTGCTTTCATGTGTCTTGGGAGCCTGTGATGAGAGAACAGGGTCAATTTGGTGACCCATGTGCCCACAGGGAGGAAGCAATGTCCTAGACAGCACAGCAGGTAACCCCTCTGCAATGGCAGCGGTTCAGCTCTTCTGACAGGTGTTGCTTGACCATAGATAAAGCAAACACAGAATTTAGTATCAAAAGACTACCAGTAAGTGAGCATTTACCTCCCTCACACAAGGCTGGAAAGAGCTGTCAGCGATGTCTTTGCAAAGTCGCAGCACTAGAGCAGGTTCTGTCTTTGCCAACGCTGCATCTTCCTGAAAGTGACAACTCCAGCTGGTGCAGCAGTGGGGCTCCTGGGGAGAGGGGTCTGCTCTTTCTGACTTATCATAAGCAGGCCACCGTGTCCTGTAAATACTTAAGATTTACCTTCAACATTAAAGACTTAAAAAGAGAAACTGAAGAAGTGAGCTTTTCTCACAGGCAGTCCAGGAGCAGGAGAACACCTCTTTGTAGCAACCACAAACACTGCAGCTTTCGTGGCCTGGGAGATTTACATCGCTCGCTTCCTGACAAGGATTTCAGACACTCAAACCTGGGAAAAAGGTCCCCAGTGGGAAGTAGCAAGCGACCCTAAAACATAAGGTGGCCCTCAAATGTAACTGAGGTCTTCCTGATGAAATTAAAACTGCAGATAAACAAGAGCACCGCTTGATCCACTAGCACGGCCACGGCATGCGAAAGGGGAAGCAGCAATGCAGAAAGCGAATCTGAAGGAGCGATGTGATTCCCGCCATTGAGAGCCTTTACGCTGCCTTTGCTCTCACCGTGTGAGACGTACAGCTTTCATTAGTCCCTGTCCCATCACAGCCAGCCGATGATGCCGAGAAGCGTTTACGACCTCCCTGCCAGGGAGCACGCTGAGGCCTGAGGCAGGTTTTCCTTGTCTCCAGCAGTGGTGTGAACAAAACGAACAGTGCAAGAGGCTGCATCTGCCAGAGCTGCTGGTCGCTCCTTTGCACCGACTGACACGCTATCCCCTCCTCCTCAACAACATCTGGAAGAGGAGCACTGACGAAACAGAGAAAGGCTTTATCCATTCGCTTAAAGAAAAGGTGGAAAAGTCCATACGTAAGTAGCTGAGGTTAAAAGTCAAGCATGCAGTTAGCAATTAGCAAGTTATGTGGCCTTTTTCTGCATGTCCTTTGAGTGTGAATGGGTACAGTCTCCCTGCAGAGATGCAGTGAGGATGTGCGTGCCTTTCTACAGTCCTGAGTCCATCCTCATTCTGTAGGAAATGATTGGTGCCACCCTTGTGCTGTCAAAGCCTCTCTGAGCAAGGTCACAGGACTCCCAGATCAGTGAGTCACTTGTATTTGCTCACAATCGTCTGCAGTGACATGCAAACAATTAAGAGCAGATCACAAATCAAGAGAGATCTCAAACAAAGAAGTCTTTGAGTTGGATTTATGTCTGGGGAGGATTTGTTGGGGCTAATCTTTAATAGGATAAAATTGCACTCACAAGGGGAATATTATGTCAGTGACCTTTCACTAAATGACAGGGTCCTACCATGTAAAGTAGCTGAAGAGATATCTCAGCTACAGATTTTCTCTAGCTATTGTGGAAAAAGAAGGGGTTGGTCCAGGAATTTTTTTTCCCCCTGCATTTTGTTTTAAGTAAATAATTTATGAATTCAGTCTTGTTCATGAAGCTATAAATTAATCTCTAAGTGCCTTATGGTTATATAGTACATGAGCAGATAGATTTATTCCCCAAAGGCCTCATGCAGCCCACACTGAAATCAAATACAAGACAGTGCAACAGCAAAACACTTCTGTGCCAGTCTTGGCAGGGAGAGGTGCCAGGGAGCACTTCATCCCAACCAGCAGAACACCAGGGCCCTGAGCCACCCAGTATGGTGCCTCGCTTTCTGCCACCATCCTTCTCCCCATCCTAGAGGCTGAAGGCTCAATCATCTCCTTGGGAGATGAGACGGAAAGAGACTTTATGTATTCTAAAGAAAGATAAATCTGGGGCTGCTGCTTCACAGGTAAATACTTCAATGGCAGAATTACCACCTAAAAAAGAGACTTGGGGTCTTTCTCTTCTTGCCAACTCTTATGAGGAGACTAGCCTAATGGCCATACAAGGAGCACACTTTCCGGCACAGAATGGATCCCATAGGAAAATAAGATGTTTTTGTCACTAGTCCGGGGACTTCTGCTGGGAGGACAGCAGTTTTAGGCACGGCCCAAAAAGATCATGGGATATCTAGAGAATATTACTGGCAAAGAAATAGGTCCTTCTGGAGTTCAGGTACCTCTGGGCCAAGGAAACCAAAGATAGAGGGGTGACCCCTCTATATTCACAGGCACCTGACAGAGATCTGCCTTCATTTTATGATCAGTGAATTAGTGATATAAGGAACAGTTGCAATCCCAGCATTCCCCTTCTGGTGCATACATGTGTGTGTCTGTGTCTGAAACCATCATTGGCAATATCACTCAATACAAAAACTTGGAATTTAAGTTTCAGGTCCATTAATATTTTCCCCATAACAGCCCTGAATCAGCAAAGTCTTAGTCCCCATTTTTAGCATTCTGAGGTGGCCGCATCCCAGTTAAATACTTCAGTCACTTCTGGCACCATTTTCCCTGAAATTAAGATATTAATTCTCATTAATTTCAACAGTCTTTTGATCGGGCTGTATATAATGAAAACTATTTTTCCTCTCACTACCCTAGACAGTTTAAAAAGGCAGAATTTTTTTTTTTTTTAAAGATCTTTTTAAGATTACAGTATAATGGAGTTTTATATGATTTCTCGTCTTCCCCGGTCAGATTAGTAAACACAATCCTTGCATTTAGCAGTGAATTTAAACCTATGGGGATGCATGGTTTGAAATTCTGGCTCTGCTGACCTGAGAAGAGTTTAATTATTTTTCACAACAAGGCTAAGATTTCATCTGGAGCTCCATGTGTGAGGCGCTTTGGCTTCCACTGGAAAAAAATCAGTATTCAGCATCTAGAAACAGGACTGTTTCTGCCAGCCTTGGCAGTAACTGATGATTCACATATTTCAGGGGATCTGGAAGGTAAAGTCAAGTGGTTGGACAACTTTCAGAAGTTCAGGCAGCTGCAAGAGGTCATAATTTGGCCTCAAGTCTGGGATCGCGACAAGAGATTCTTTGTCCCAGAGGTAAGTGTTTTTTTTAAAGGGGGTTTCTCCTTGGGGAAGGTTTACTTTCCTATCGATCTTTACAGTATGGTCTAAAGTTGGCTGGTTGTCTATATTCTAGCTCCTGGGGGCAGATCTGCTCTAAGAGGAGCAGCTGCAGCCTGAGCACAGCAAACACTGTAGCTGAACACACCGGCTGTGCACAGTACTTTGGATGGCACCACAGGTTGCTCTCTGCTAGCATCCGAGAGAGCACGATCATATGATCCTGGAGGACTCTCCAATGTTTGCTTTTAGGGGACAGAATGAAATGGGACAGATATAAGTATTGCTACCTTTTCATAAGGATACGAAGTAGAAATTCTTTGCCTCTTTCTCTCCTCAAACTGAGAAAAAGAAATTTCTGTTTACATTTAAATAGCATTACAAAAAATTACACAGCATACCTGGGAACATGCACTTTTCTGCTGTGGTTACCCCCTTACCCATACAGGCAGACTTTAAGCAATATTATGGTAACATCATCAAGTGGGTCTCGCCTCAAGGATTATGTCTGTTTACATGCAGGGCTGCAAAAACCATTAAAATTGCTCCAGAAAAGAAAAATCCAGCCTAATGTTTCAAAAGCATAGACACATTTAAGCGATAAGCACCGCTGAGGAGACACAGCCGCGCTCAGTTATTAACTGTGTAATGTTATAGCCTGAGATAAGAGTACACATGTGCTCCATTTGTTTAACTGCTGGTTGCCTCCCAGTTCATCATCAGATATGCAAGATTCCCCATTCGCTCTCTCTTTCTCTCTCTCTTTTGGGTCAAGTGTTTGAAGCAAAGCTTAAGAGAAAACAGCAGTGAAAACATTTTGTCTTCAGCGAACAGACTTCTCCTTCATGAAGGGAGGCTAACACTAGCAGGTAATGCCCCTAAATGTCTCGATGTCAGGAGTTAGCTTAACAGGCTCGTCTCTTGTTATGGCAGATCCAGAATGAATCTCTGCAACAGTATTTGGGCAGGTGCAGGAAAGAAAAAAGCAAATGTAGAGTTTGTCAGAGAGAGACTGAGAAACAGCCAAGCCGCCAAAAGGATGAGTAATCTGTGTGATTGTTTCCTGTCACATCTGGATATTCAGTCTGCCAGGTGCTGAAGAAATCAGCTTGACTGGCCAATGCCTGCCACTCAAACAGGGAGTTTTACTGTCGTGTTCAAGAATGTGGCAATAGGAAAACAGGAAGTTTAGACTGTCCTATACAAGGTGCCCCAGGTGCCTGGGGATCAATGTTGAAACACCTCACCTCTCTGGCACCATATCCACTATGTATTTCATTGAAAATTACTGAAAAGTCCAGAGGTTTTTCCTATTTTTATTCCATATCTCATCTCTGCTAAGACTGCTGTTTTGATAGATGCCTTGGAACAAGAAGGTGTTATCCTGCTGGGTGGCTTCCCTTTTGTGAACAGAGCACTCAAACAACATGCCATTAACTCCACAGGTAGCACAGTGGTCCCATACAAGCACGTTGATTTCTACAGTGCTGCTCGCAGCCATCTATCACCCTGGCAGAGAGGAGACTCAACGTCTCCAGACACGCAGGCACCTTTTTGTAGCAGAGCACAAGTTGCTCCTCTCCTCAGGAGCAGAGGTGAAGAGAATCAGCACCCAACACTTGCTGTCTTCCGCCACCATTATTAATGTTATAAAGGGAGTAGCAAAAGGGACACGGTCCATTTTTCAGTGTTTTTGTTTTCCTTCCCTCACGAGGAAAATGATAGTAGCAGAGGAGAAGGCACAACACCAGGGAGAGCAGAAGAAAAGCTTGCTGTTGATGTTTAGGGGGTGGTAAGCAGAGGAGGAAGAAAGCCACTGAGTCTTCTCCTGCCAATGCTCCCCTCTGCATTCATTGCCCTTTTCATGAGACATCAGCCCCCAGTGCAGAAGGTAAGGGTGGCCATTAGGTGTCCGCATTTCTTTCTGCAATACGTAATCAGAAAATGGAGAAGGAGCTAGGAGCATAACTCTTACCTACCAAGGCAGCCAGCTGCCTGCAAGCTGCAATATAAAAGTGCCTGGCATTTGGCCACTTGTCTGAATGAAATATCTTTGAAGACAAAAATGAAATCACAATTCAAATATAATGCCGCACAACAGAAAGAAGCATGTACTGAAGTCACAACTCTGAACAGACTGTCACACGTTTGGTGTTAAGGCGAAGTGTGCTTCTTTGAATGAAACTGAAATCACTGCAAACACACTTGCATGATTTTTTTTTGTAATCCTGTAATTGAGAATAGGAGCAGCTGAGAAAAGTGGGTTTGTTGAGATGCAGGAAGAGAAGGTTCAAAGACATTATGGTTGTCTTCAACTACCTAATGGCTGGTTTAAGGCAGATGGAGCTAAAGGACAAGACATAACAATGCTAGTTGCAGCATGGATATTCCCCTGTTACATATTTGGAAAAAACTTGTCAACAATTAGGGTGGTCAAATATTGGTACAGGGGACCAGAGAGGTTGCAGAGTGTCCTTTCTTGGAGAGAAACTTGATTGAACAACCTGCTCTAGCTTAGCCTGCTTGCAGCAGTGGGTTGGACTAGAGACCTCCAGAGGTTCCTTCCAACTGATGCCATTCAATTGACTCTGTCAACGCAGTATAAATCAAAGAAACAGAAAAGTTTGTCCACAGCAGTGGAATGAGTTTACAACAAACAATTCTTTCCTGTGTAATGCCCACAAAAGCCTACCACTGTACAAGGAATGCTGTGGAGAACCCTCTATCAAGTTTTTGACTTCACAGAAACTTACAGAAGGGTAGTTTTTATGAGACGTCTAATACACGTTAAGTTGCTTGTTTGTAGTCTTCTGAATCTCCACTGGCACAAAGAAAGGTCCTAATTGTAGTTTCTTTATTCTCCACGCAGCTGGCTTATCCATGACCTAGTTAGTTAGAATTTCAATTTTCAGTAGTTACTCATGTTGCTTTGCGCAACATTAACGAGATGAGAAGTTTTCAAGCCAAACTTTTCAAAACTAAACACCCAAGAAGGTACTTTAGGATCCTGCAAGATTGTCTGGAAGCAATAACCCTGACTAACCTCATTTGCTGTGAAGAGTAGGTGGACATTTCATGCCTAGTTTTCGTGTCCAGAGATGCCCTATTGGTACCGAGTAGCCAGAGGACAGATTATCACGGATAAAGCCTGCAGCAGAGAAAGGCGGTGATTCTGGAAGCAAAATAGGACAGCAAGTTGGGACCAAAAAGGGAAATTAAAGAAAGATTCATGGAAAGGGATAGAAGGAGCCATAAACAAGGAAGAGGTCAAAGGACCAAACTCTGCAAATCCAGTAAAGCGCCCAGGTTTCTTGCAGGAAGTTGTGTAAAAAATACTCTTGCTTTTGTTAAATTGCTCTCTATTATTTATTATAACTGTACCTGAGTTTTCAATGTAGCTTGGAGATTAATTTGAAAGAGTTGGAAGCATTCTCACAGACATTTGTTGTTATATTCCTCACATCTTCATGACCTCTAAGCTAGGAAGGAAATATAAGCCAATACTATTTTTTGTAGTTTTTGAAAGGGTTTTGTGATGCTATCAACAAAAGCCTGGGAAGAGGGCAGCATACCAGTATTTAAAGTTACCAGGAAAAGGTGGCCCTTCCCTGTTTCTTTATCTCTGCCATGTTCAGAACGTTCACTGTTTACCAGGTAGGATTTATTAATTTACAGCATGCTGATTGTTGCATTCATAGGTGATTAAGGTCACTTTTTCTGGCAGGCAAGTAATTGTTTTTTCATAATGAGGTCACTACTACAAGACACAAGTATTAGTAGCCAAATTCATCAAGAGAAATATGATTTTTTAAGTGCTGCATTTGACAGAGTGCAGACTACGGGAAGAATAGTTGTGTACTATGTTGGAAATCATGCTTTTTTGTCACAAGCATTCTGCAAGATGCAATGATTCTTAGACGTGCCTCATCATAGAAGTAGCAATTCCTTAAAACAGTCATACCATGAAATTGATTTTTTTTTTGTTTTCCTCCCCAGAAAGCACAAGACACCTTGATGTCTATCTCTTCTTATTTGATGATTTCCTACTAATTACCAAAATTAAACGTAACAAAAAGGTAATAATGGATAGAGATATACATGGTTGCAGTTGTTACGTTTTTTAGCTTGGTAAATATTTTGAATGTAGTTTGGAATATTGATCTAATGATAAAAATACAAGATGACTAATCACCATGAAAGATGGGTGATACTTCTTTACGCAAATAGCAAACTGTAACACCAATTCAAAACCCTGCTTCTAGGCTCAGTATGTTACAGGAGCACTATGACAAGCAGAATTTACATTACAAGACCTTAATATTTTCCTGATGTTATTCTCAGATGCTCAATTCCTAAAGCTCAGAAAAGTTTCAAGAATATCAGAAGTTTTCTAATGCTCCCCTCATGACTCAGTCCAGTAACTTGAGAAATTTTTATCCCAGAGATACCAGAACTGTTGCAAAGAAGGAAAAAAAAAAAAAAAACAAACAAAAAAACCAAACCAAAACCCAAACAAAAAAACCCAGGGAAATGCTAAAATAGCTGGAAAACTGCTTTTATTCTCAGTTCCAACATAGCCTATTATATGTTGCCTCTCTTTGCCTTGATTTCCCCTAGTTTAAAACGGAGATGATGACTCTTCTTAAGAAAGTTATTACTGATGAAAGATGCTGGAGAGAGAGTTCTATATATCATAAATCTCTGTATTTAGCCACCAAAAAAAGGCACTGGATGACCTGAAATTCCTAAAGTTTCAGTGTAGGAGTGCATCTAGATAATTAATTTTATGAAGCTGATGTAAATTAATGCTAAGTGGACCTGTGCTGAATCTCAAGTTTGTGCCTGATTGAAAGACCTCTCAGGGTTTTTTTAAAGAAGCAAGTGTTCTGCTTTTGTAGGAGATAGAGAAGGCATGCAGTCAGAGATTCTAAACCAGCAGCACCATCCCTTAGCAATGGGACAGATGAGGGGGGTGGAAATTCAAGGGACCTGGTGCCTGCAGGCAAGTCTCTTTGAGGGTTGCCCCTCGTACATGTGTTGGCAAACCTTTGGTGAAGGGCTGCAACCCATTTGGAGCCCCAGCAATTCTGTGTTCTCCATGTATGCGAGAGGAGATGGGGAAACACACCGCCAAGGAAAGGACAAAAAGTCCTGCTATTAAAACAATGGGGAGAAGGGGGAAAAAACCCTTTGAACACCTTAGACTGACTGTTTTCTGCCTGTGCACTCATATTGTGCTTCTATCATGGCTTTTTCTAGTACGGGGTGTGACCTTGCAGGAGAGCTCCAGGTACGGATGAGTTTTTCTGAGGTTTCTCAGGCAAGTAAGCTGTCTGAGTACCTTTGACAAGAGGAAGCACATAATTTAGGGCTGTTTAGTGCCTATACTTCATGAGCAGGTGGCAGACAACCAGCTAACCAATTTCATTTTCTATTCCCAGAAACACGGGGGCTCAGATGCAGGCTTAATTCCCGTCTGTCCTTCCCTCGCTCCTGAGCTGCAGTCCTTCATAAAAGAGGGCGGGATTTGCACGGTCCTAGACCAGCCCATCCCACTAGACAGACTGATACTGAGAAACGTCGACCCTGTCCACGTCACAGGTATGTCCCCACGTGTGTTCGAACATCTTCACAAACACCATCGTGACACATGGCTTACGTGGCGGTGTGAGGACAGGACGCCATGTGCCCACACACCACCCCTGGGTGCCTGGAGTGCCGACGCCGGTGCCTCGGCACTCTTCAGCTTCGCAGCTCCGCTCTGGCGGCGAGGCAGCAGCTGCTAACATGGACATCACACCCCACGTCCCCCCGCCTCTCACAGCGACGTCCACGTACGCACCCGCGACTGTCCATTCGCCCCAAAGGAGCAAAAGTGTCCGGACACTGTCCATTCGCCCCAAAGGAGGTACTGAGACTCCGACGACTTCTTCCTCACGAGCCCAGTATTCCCCCGCCCTGGCTGTCCTCACACGCTCTGTCAAACCCTGGGGACGCTTTCACAGCAGCAACTCTTGAGGAGGCTGGAGAGGAGACGTCCCTCCCACTGCTGCTCCCGCTCACCTCCCTGCTGGCTCTGGAGAGGATGGAAATCATCTGCTGTATATCAACGCTTCCTTGCTCACAGGCATCCAAACGCATTCCCAGGGGAAATGCCTCCGATACCCTCTGCTGCTGGGCCCTTGGGTGAGGAGGGGAGGACTGACCCCCACAGTGAGCGACTGGCCACTGGGGTCACCGAACCGGGGCTGGGGTGAGGGAGCAGGTGTGAAAATCAGCACTCCTCCTGGTCCAAGCCGCTCCTGCAGGCTCCCGCACAGCCCAGTCTAACTCCGCCAGATCCCAGGAGCCTCCTATATCAGAGAGAAATAAGAGAAATACAAATCTCTGGGACCTGTCAGCCATCCTAATCCTAAAGACTGGGAGGAAAAGCTCAGGGAGCTAGAGTGCTCTGTAGGAAATCAATAGGTGTGGAAAACAAACCTAGAGCCCGTAAAATTTATGCTGGCTTTGAACTACATTCACCCAGACTAATTAGCGTTCAGCATCAACGCTGACGGGAAATAAAGGCGAATGACTCAAGATGAGGTAAGGGGATGAACGCAGAGAAGAACAACCCTTTTTCTGAGGCACCGCCCGTCTGCCAAACGAGCCCCCCCACCAGCCCCGCAGGAACGGAGCGCAGGCGGCAGCCACCCCGGCCGCGATGCGGGGCAGCCCCACCGTCCCACCCACGCCCGGGTCAGATGCGGTCGGCAGCTCCGGGGCCGGGGAAGGCAGCGCAGCCGCCCTCCGGTTCGCACATACAACACTGGGCATAAAAGCTGCAATGGAGCTTTCTGGACTAAGATTTTTGGATATTTTTTTTTTCAAAACCAGCTTTTTCTGCATACAGAGATTTCTAACCAGGGTCTGTCTTATCCCCGTGACCCAGCTGCAGTCAGCAGGACAGACAAAGTTACCTGCTGCATCCCAGCACTGGTTATGGCCCTTCCCTGCACTCCGGATCTCTTTGCCTGACTTCTCTCCTGTATGTTCCCACCAGCTTTATTACAGCTGCAGCTATGGCAGTCTCTGTTACTCGCCTATACTCTTGTAACATCTTGGAAGCCCTGTCCTAATACAGGACCCCTTGGAGTGAGGTACAACAAAAATAGTGAGAAAAATTACTATAGCGAGTTTGCAGTTCAGCTTTCCACCATTTTGTGTAAAGCAACAAGCAAAACTTCCAGTGTCACTGGAAAATGTCCCTTTGCAGGGGAAAAAGAAAAATAAAAAAAAATAATCTCAGGAATGTGTGACCTTGAGGAATGCTGCCAATTTATTTGCAGTCTCAGGAGACTCTTACTACTGGTGGCAGTAAAAGATTAGTTAGCATGTTCTCAGAAAGGACAGCATGTGACTTGTAGTGATCCATCCAACCCTGATTTTTGATTTAACAAGTACTTTTGTATTCATTAGTTTGCTGAGGGTTGATGTCACTTCGGAAAGAAATGTACCTCAATACAAAGACTAGAAAAAAAAAAAATATTGCAACATCATAAAAACACTCTTTTGGCAGCAGATGGGAGGGTAATAATTATGCAGAATAATTGTAGCCCAAAGCCTGCCACGTATCAGTGGAGGTGTAAGAATTATAGTGGCATACTCTTAACACTGGGAAGATACCCTAAAGGCAGAACTTTCTGTGAATATAAGACCTTATATAAGAGATGTAACTTTACCTGTAAGTGTAATAGTAGGAATCCATCTCTGAAGAAAGTAAGCAGCAACATACTTTCTGATTAGGGATTGCTTTCCTTTTAATATTCTGCTCTGGATTTAATCTTTGCAATTACTTATTGTTGCTCCACCAACAATGCTTTACACTAAGTTTGAAGGAGCCAGACTCACTGGTATAGCACTATATCAAAGACTGGTAATCTTTACAGCCACAGAATTTCTTTTAGAAAGCATTACTGAGAGCCTGATGCTGAGCATTCCCAAAAAAAGTCATTTTTAGGACTGCAAAGTTGTATTTCCTATTGACTACAGACAGACATAGGGCACGAAGTTCTGAAACATACTCCCCTTGCTGCTACAAATTTCTGCTGCTAACTGATTTGCTGCAGTAATTTAACCAGTCTGTGCTCCACTTTGCTTTTCTATAAAACTAGGATTATAGGACACTTTTATCTTCCAGGAACATTATGAGGTCTGACTGTAAAGCACTTGGAAATGCTTGGACAAGATGCATTACAGAGCAACAAGATATTCTACACAATACAAGGCTTCAGAGGAAACTATATGATCTAGATAAGGTTATCAAAAAGATATGTCAACTGTAGTAGACTCAGAAAAAAGCTGCCTTGTCTCAAGCTCGAGGTCTGCGCTCCCATCCGGCCTGTGTGGATTCCCGAGCAGGGCTCCGCTTCGGGACACCACTCGTGGAGAGGCAATCCCACACCTCACTCGTGAACGCTTAATTTACAGCAACATCAACTCTAGCTAAAAAAAAAGCAATGCCACATTAATCCAGTGCATTATAACAGGCTACCGTGCCCCCTCCCTGCTACTACCAGCCCACCCAAGCACGCCTGCCATCTGCCACAGGATTTCGGCTACTGGAAGATGTTTTCCCCTCAGCCCACTTCGTAGCACACCTAAGACACCCCTTCGCTCCAGACATGTGACATGGGTGCTGATTTGTCCCCTTGCAGGGAAACCTGCTACACAATGCTCAAAGTAAACTGCAGGACCCAGGAGACGCTGCTGTCACTGGTTAACTTCTGCAGCAGTCTGGCAGGAACCAGAGTGCTGCTGGAAACGTGCCCGGCCCTGTGAGACGCTGCTGCCAGCAGCTGACCAGGGGCACCCCTGGACAGCAGCACCAGCTCACGCACATGCTCCAGGGAGAGTCCAAATCCACCATCAGCCCAAGTGCAGCTGCTTCCCTATGTGGCAGCCATCGTGCAGACCTGTTTGAAATTAAATAAAATTAATTTAATTTTAAAATTAAGCAGAAAGGGGTCTTTCTGCTTAATTTTTGCTATTTGTTTTTCTCTAACCTGTTATGATTTAGTCCACTTTGAATGGAAATCTCTCTTAATGATACTCAGCTAGATTCAAAAGTACCTTAGCTGCACAACGATTAATCAAAAATAAAACAAATGCAAGTAGAATTAACTTTTTGATATAGCAAAGCTTCCTGCACAACAAAAAACCTAACCCTATCAGGGTGCATTGCTGTGTTAAGAATCAGAAGAGATGATTACATATATCATTTCTTCAATCATAATTAATGGGTTATAAAATGGGACTGACAGCTGCATGAAGGCATTTATATAATTTCTCCATGTTTTTTCCACAGTCTTCAGCCTGCGAAATGCTTTCCTAATACAGCATGAAAATAGGTATCGTCAGTGCATAGCAGTCTTCTTGCTACAAGCTCAGACAGAGACCGCCAAGGTAAGGAGCACACCTTTTTTTCTTCTCTAATTACACAACTACACTTTCCCTGAAGGAGGATCTCGGCCTAAAAGTGGCCATGCTGTGCCAAGAGTCTATTACAGCTGTGACATTTGACCAAAACCAAACCAAAACAAAATAACACTCCAGTGTTCTGGCTCACACATTTATTACAGAATTTTTACTGTTGAACATGTACCAATTTTGTATCAGGGTTGAAAGCAGGTCGTATTCTTGTTGAAAAACATTAGCATTTCTGATTGCTAAAAAAAATATACCGTTTCTTGAGTAACAGAAATGAAGATGGTCAGTATCTCCAGAGAAGTCAACACCAAAACAACCCTCCACACCCAGTTCACGTGCAGTAATACTCAGATCAGAAAACTGTATCATGCTCATCCATGCATGACACACATCTTGCAATTTCAGATTGAACAGATGGTATGATTAATTCCACTGTTATATCAACTTACCCCTCATTTTCACACCACATCACATTTCCAGTAACAGCGCTGTGTATAACATCTGAAAGCATGGTAGGCACTTCACAGAAGTGTTTTTTTCTCTTGTAAGTTGAATTTCATTCTCTAATATCTAATGCACAGAAATTTGACTACCACTAATACTAGTTCTTAAAAAGAAATTGCAGTGGAAGGACTTTTTCAGGGAAAAGCAATGGGTGAGTTCTTTCCGTTTCCAAATCACTGGTTAGTACTTGGAATAGGTATCTACTATAGGTATCTACTCAAGAAGTCATTACCTTCTCCTGTTATTAAAATATTTACCTTTCCCTTCCAAAGCTGCCTTCACACCAGGTGGCTACCATCTTCTCAATGTCTTCCAAGTCCAGTTTATCAAAAGAGAAAACCCTGCAGTGAAAGGTTCTTTTCACTTGGATGTGGTGGCATTACCACATTTTGTTGAACTCTGGGCACTCTGAGCCCTAGGAAAGGTAGACTTTCCAGCACTGCCTGAATGAATAGAACTACCTTATTTCAGCTCCCAAGAAGCCTGATCTCAGCACGATCAATATATATTTTAAAGAAACTTTGGCAGCCAAGATGAGCTCATGGGTTTAGCTGATGTGATTCTTCACAGCAGAAAGGAAGATGATCTGGGTAAGATTAATATTGGTGAGGACCATCAGACCAGGGCCTTGACTTGGCTAAGCTCTACCAAAAGGGAAACAGCAAACTGAATGAAGCATTAAGCGCTACATTCCCATTGACTCATACCAAGCAGAGGGCTGTTAGGTTGTGAGCTGCCTCTTAGATTTGCGTTTTTTGAAGTGCCTGTCTCTGTCACGGACTGCCTGTATCTTCTCACAGTGGGTCACAACCAAACGGCTGTTGTGACCACGATGTATCTCACAATCAGAAGAATGATCCAAACTCACTACCATCTCACTCCAACAGAGAGCTCTGACTCACACTCTCCAGGGGCTTCTACCACTCCAGTCTCCAGGAGGGAACTGCCCCACTCCCTCTTGGGAGTGCCCCGCCTTTAAGCCTCCCATAGGTCACGTGGTCTCCCGCTGACCACTGTGACTCGCAGCACCTGTCTCGACAAGGCACAGGTGCTTCCCATGTAGCAGCCAGGAAACTTCCCCGACATGCCTCAGCTCCCCACTCCCCAGCTCACCCCGCCTGCCTGCCTCCTGCTGCCGTACCGCGCGATACCAACGGCACGGGAGCACGCACAATGCGCCGAACGTAGGGGCAGTGACTCCCTTGCCCCACTCCCACCTCTCTCTCAGACACCCAATACTCAGCAAATATGTGAAAACACAGACTTGAAACACGCTGCTGCTTCTCATCCCACCCATACCACCACCGTGCCCTGTTCTCTTCCCCCCGTCCCCTGCTCTCCTCACTGAGCCTTGAAAACCTCAACAGTTTAAATCTTACCTCTTCTTGGTCCACTACCGCCTGGCTAAGCCGCATGTAACCCCCACCACCACCCTGCACATCGGACCCTCCTCCACTGGCAGCTCCAGGGGGGCCAGAGCAACTGCCCCATGCCGAAGCTGGGCTCCGTGCTCTGCCAGGCGCGTACAGCTTGTGCAGGCAGACTCTGCTCACACCTGCTGCTGGAGCTCCTTAGACCTGTTGGTCATGCAATTTATCTCTCCAGCTTTCCATTTTTCCAAGCGATGTACTTAACTCGTATTTAACACAAGAAACAACCAGATGGGTCAATAAAAAAATTTGTGAATCCCAGCATAGCTTGAAGTGGAACAGGCTGCTCCTTCTCACGTATTTCTACTCTTTGCCTCAAAGCTCAGTGCCTCCCCATGTATTACAGTGGGGAGAGCAGCCCCTGACCAGGCAAAATAAAAATCCTGGGGTGGGAGAAGCACAGCTAGAGCTTAAGCTTATGTTGCTGCCCACTAATTTGTAATGTCTAATCATAGCAATTCAGAGACAACTCAGCTTCTGTGACCCAGACCATCTGGACTAACACAGAGGGAAAGAAGTTACGTATTGTAAAACCATCTCTCCAGCCACCACCCTCTGCCCTCATACCTGGATGACAGCGGATATAGAGCTGAATGCTGTCAGCGTGATGCTAGAAACTGAAATTCGTGTGGCAGCACTTGACAGATATCGGAGAGGGACAGAACTTGTGATGCTGATAGCACTGGAGCTGTCTTAATCAGAGGAACAGGGAGCCCAAACTGCAGGGACAGCATTAAATTAATAAATATTACACAAAACCAGGTGAAATAGCCTGCAGCAAATGTCATGCAAACAGAACATTAAAATCCTATCTTCCAACCAAAACAAAAACCTCTGCTTGAAATCCCTAGCCCCAGACACAGACTCCAGCAGCGTGAAGTGGCCTGAGCAACTGGGAGAGTGTTGGTTGGGATCATTCACATTCACTTCAGGAATTATGAGTGTGTGTATGAAAAAACACTAGATAAAACTAAAGGCTCTGAGCATTTATGTATCTGAATTACAGGAACTTTTTTGGATTGTCTTGGTTTACAAATTATTTTTTGTGTTACAGAAAACATGGATGTCACAGATAGAAACGGCAATCTCCAATTACATCACGCAACATGAAACCAAGAAAAGTACTGCTTTCTGCTTCCCAGCTGAATCCGCTGAAATTTAATAATGTCAGCACAGCACCAACACATTCAGTGGAAGACTACTGTGGTGATAACACAGTTGTTCCTCCCAGCAAGCCTTAAGTTTCTGAAGCTGACAGATTTCTGACTTGACTAGGCAGAAGTGACAAGTTTTGACCACAGGACGTAGGAATAAACTGGAGGGGGAAAATGAGCCATGCAACAAACGTATTGCTCTTACATACTCCTTTGCTTCAGCTAGGGGAAGGCTCTTGCCATCCAGGGAAGTTTTAATATAGCTTGTTTTTTCCTAGAAAGCGGGACAGGGGAAAAATCTACACTGGCGAGGAGAACTTATTCACCAGAAAAGTCTAGAAGGGTTATTCCAAGATCATGCAAACTGTATTAAGTTTCACAAAATTAAAATTTTATAGTCATAGCTCACTATAGTTATGCCTCTCTACCTCCTAAACTATAATATCGCAAGATGTTTTTTGCATTAACATTGAGTTTGTGGAGGCTGATTAGTAAAAGCATGTCTCGTGTTGACTCATTAATTTTTAAAATGAGATTATATAAGTTTCTTTGAAAAAGGCCATAGTTACATGTAACATTCAGTTAAACTAGAGATGCTACTGAATATATAAACAGAAAGAACGAAAGTGCAATAATGCTCTGCTTTATAGGGATTATTTTTTTTTACCTGAAGTTTTTCACCACTTTATTAACAGCAGACCTGTCATTAAGCGTTGTTTGCAGCCATCGCAGCCTTCAGAGTTCAAGTTTGCTTCACAAACCCGACTGTTCCTTTTGCATTAAACCATTTGATACTTCACTGCTATCCCAGATCTGTGGTCCACATAGCAAACATGCTAATCACCTTTTTCCCCCCTCTTTCTGAAGTACTGAAAGAGACCCACAGAACAGCCTGAAATGCTTGCCACAACATTGGTGCAGGTTACCACCACAGAGGGAGGGTGTTCTCACCAGGTTAGCCTTGGTTAATCCCCTGAGATTAGCCGTAGCCAAGAGAGAAAGGGAACCTTCCCTAAAGCCACTCCGAAGCGACTGTCACTTCTCCCTCTTTCTGTGCCCGGTCAGCAAGTCTCATCAGCAGAAAAGTCAGCCCTTAGAATATCCCCTCAGTGTCAGAAATTACTTCAGGGGCAACTGAACACGGATGAGGACTATGCTGAAGAATGTAGGAGTGCCATTTGCTTGTTCACATTAATCACAGGGAAGTCAGCATTCACCTCTACTCCACAATCGAGTTAGTCATGAGTTCGTGTTGCCCCTAACTCAGCTCCTCCCCAGCTCCACTCCTCAGGGTGCAGCAGCATGTTTTATCCACTTGAGCTGCTTGACCTGTACATACAAGTGGTGGTCTGGAGGCTGTATGTATGTGTGTGTGTACGTAACTGTTCAGCACCCTCCAGATGCAGCCTAGGCTGCTGTGGCATACATTCCTGCACTCCCCTCTGTGCCTGCAATGGGCAAGTTTTTGTCACAGCTTCCTGGGAAAGGAACAGCCACCCAGGCTCCATGCCATCAGTGAATGTGAAGGGCAGAAGAGCAGAATAGAGTGGAGACAGCAGATCTGCTCCAGGCCACCACGCAAGCTGCAAACACTTAGCCACGACTTGGCTTTCACAGCTGTGCTCAATCTCCCCCATGCCAAGCCTTGCTGCATGCTGCATCACAGCCTTCCCCCTTCCACCGCTGGTGCCTCTCCAGAACCTCATAGCATCTCAAAACCAATGCTGACAGGGCAGAAAGACATCTGAATCCCAGAGAAGCCTCACCTGACAGACTACTCTGTGTGTTTTGTGCACTGGCGGAAGGGAAGGGGTGTTTTACTCCTCTGTATATTTTTTGTCAGAACAACCTTAACCCAGGTCTGCTCAGTTTACCAGACAACTAAGTAGTCCCAGGGATTCAGTATTACCTGGATGCCGGTGCATCTCCAAGGAGGACACTCCAGAGGAAGGAAGTATTCACACACAGGCTGTCTTTAGGGAGACATACACTCGACAGCCTTTTCAGTGGTATGGAGAGAAAAACACCTCATAAAGCTGTCGAGGCAGAAGTTAACTTCCCAACTTAAATTGCCTTTCAGGAGACCTCTTCTCTCCGTCTTTCTCCACTGTCTACAGAGAGCCCTTAGGAAGATCTGCTTCAGTAGCTAAACATAGCTATCTGTGAACAGCCCCACAATTCAATAGTGGCTTTGTCACAGGACTGATCTCACACACGTTAATCACCTGGCTTCTTTCTGCAACACAGTTCCGCCCTGAAAGAGGTTTCCATCTCACAAGTGAGCCCTTCATTAGTCTAAAATATAAAAGCAGCGCTACTTCCGAGTCTTCCAGTTCTGCCAACTGCCCAGCTGCACTGAATATGTCTGAACACAGCTAGTGACAGAAGGACTTTAACCCAACACAGGATACTCAGCTGCCTTGTGCAGTTATTGGAAATGGAAAAACTACTCTGAATTTAACTATTGAAAAAACAGATTTGAAAAAACAGTCATTCTCACTGCCTCCTCAGGAACATGAAAGCTTCCGTTGCAGCTCTCCACAAGTCTAAGAAACTGGAGCATTTAGCTTGTTCTTAGATGTCTGGTGTCCAAACAGTTCATTTGTAAAATGATATATCCCACATTTCAAAGTAGCTTTGCTGTCTGAAGTGGGGCAAGGTAGTTTTGAATGACAACTGGTCTATTAGAAAGGTCTGATTTATTTATTTTTTATTGTCATTAATCATTCCTTTAACAGGTTAGAAAACAAAAATGACATTTCAATAACATTTCATCATAGTTTATACAGAACCAGTTGATGCATGGTGTCATTTTCTCATCCAAATCCACAGCCACCTTCCAAATTGCAGAGTTTAGGAATTACAGTGCACGCTGGACTAAATCCTTTCACAATGTAAGGCACAACTACATGATCACAAGTAGTAAACACAAACACTGAAAAAAGAACTTAAGATAATCAGATTTCAATTAAAAAGAAACAAAACCAAAACACACTCATGCAAAAAAAAAAAAAAAAAATCTGTCTACACCTACCAAGATGGCAGTTTAAAAGAAGTGCAAGTAGGTAAACTGTAAGTAAACTGCCACATAAGGCTAGTATAATACATTACCTCTAAATAGTGGGTAAGAACTTAAAACTTTTTCCATTTATATTTTATACAATTATAGAGAAATTAAGTTGTATGAGCAATATTCACATCTGCAATAATAAAATGATCATTAAAATTCAGAAAAGGGGCAAACAAGACAACATAATTTGTGGCACGCATCCATTACAGAATACCATTCATCACGTTCACATCTCAAGTACTGAAGAAAAAAGAGAAGACTAAGTTAATGGTACATTTGGTGAATGAGGCTATCTATAGCCAAATGACAAAGCTGCGTACAAAATCATTTTTACCCAGCAGACCATGATTATGAAAGCTTGTGGTTATGATTTATTTCCTGTCCAGCAGCTACAGTTTGCAAGATTGAAACTACAGAAGTTAAAAGAATACAACAGAGTTTACAGTAACTTGAAACTATTGGATACTTTCAAACACACGAAAAAAAGAGACTTAACTTTTTTCCTTTTTGGTGATAAACTTTTGCAATATTGGCATTCACTGTAACTTTTACAGAACATGACAGCGAGCAAACCTTATTAAACTTACTTACCTAATGTTTGAATTTCACACTGAGAGGTAGTTTAAATGAAACCTTATGTAACGGCATCAAATGGTGGGGTTTTACGATTATTTTTTTGTGATTTTTTTTTTCTTTCCTTTTCTTACAAAAGTGACAAATCCTATACAAGCAGCATTTTGGACACATTACTATAAAAAGTTCTGGTATTTGCTAACCCAGCGAGACATTCTTTTAAACATCCCTTTTGTGCCAGGAATCAAGCTTTAGCGTGATACAACAGAGTACTTTGCCGTAAAGCCAACAGCAGGAGCCTGGACCTGCCAGCACTGGCCTGTTGACATAAACGATGAACAGACTTTCCTAGCCCTCTTTACCCAAAAAAGGCAGGAAATACAGATGAATTTGGTTTGAGTTTATGTCATAGGGGGAGGAAAAATTGGAAAACACGCCTACCAGGCTTCTGCTTTCATAGTAATGTTGATCCAAAAGGGTTAGCAGGGCTTCAGTAATCTTCAAATGAGCAGATACTCCTCTACCTGCTGCACAGTAAGTGCATAGTATGTGCTGAGCTACAGACAAAAGACAGAGTTCATTATATTAACTAGTACCTATCTTCTTCATTATTGTGATCTTAAGTGGCATCTAATGTTCTCTTTAAAGATGCAAACTTCTTTATTCAGTGCCCCTTAAAAAAAACCAAACAAACAAAAAACCACCCCAAAACTAAGTTTCTGTGGAGGGATTTTGCTATCCAATTATTGCTTGTTTTGAAAAATACAACACTTAGTGCTTTTGGAAAGGCTGTGGTTGGGCAATAATTTTAAACCTGTCCTAGAAGGGGTGCTGAGGTCAAGACTTGAAAAATTAAGAACGAGACAACTGCCAAGACCTCCAAAAATATATAAAATTAATGTTTTCTCATTTTATAATCTTAAAATGAAGCTCTACAAAGACAACGTGTGTGGCTACATAATTTTTGTTGTTACACATGCACTCAGACAATGACTGCTTTTTTGGTACAAAGGAATGATGAGTGCAGTTCTCCTTACTTAGCAAGGGGCCAAATGTAATACACTGAAAAGTCCAGCTGAAGACAAACCTTCTGGCCATGGATTACAGCTAACACGCACAATGCCAGCGATGCCATTCCACTTACTGTGGATTATATTCTGTTAGACAGCAAAAAGTGCATAGTGCAAATGACAGTGTTGGTTCCTAGTCCTCCAAGAATATCAGAGAGGGAGGGGTGGTACTTGGAGGAGTAATTTATCAGTTCCAACATACTCTAACGATGGATTCATTCTTCTTGGCATAGTTTATAGTTTGTTTGAACTTAAGCTCCAGCAGTTTTCTGTCTGCCACTGAGTACTGGTCATAAATGTTTTAAGTTTTGCAATAAGCATTTGTTTCCACTTTGCGTTTAACTGACATTTAACAATCCAGAAAAGTACTTGAGTTTTCCAGGTCCCTTCTTCAGGAATGTCACTTCTCCAACATCTAGCATGAGACACTCAATTGTTCTTGTTCATGTAATTCAAACACAGCAAGGTTACTTCATGCTTCTGCTCCCAAATCCCTTCTTGCTTCACTATGAAAGCTTTTCCAGTGAGGACTCACAAATAATCCTAATAGTCCCAAACCCAACAAAAATAGTTATTATTGTTCTTGTTTACCTAGTGCTCCACACTCCATAGCAACTTGGTGACTTGATACTTTCCAAGAGCAGAGGAAAAAACCCGCACTGTACCCTTCAGCCTTGGACTCTTGTGCCAGAGAGTGAAGCCAGCTGGAAACAAAGATCCCTCTAAACCTCCTGCCTCTGTTGGAAGTTGCAGCAGAAAATTCCTTTTGTCTTGTCATCTGCAGACAGTAACTTTTCCTACTGTGACTCATTAACTTTATCCTCTTTGTTCAGCCTTTGCAGAAAGGGGAAGATTACTGGAGGGAAGGAATATATGGGGAGAAGAAATAAAGAGCAGTGAAGCACAGCCACCGAAGACCAAAAGCCATCGACCTCTGCAGCACCACCTGCCTCCAGAGCGGCTGCAGGACGGAAGCATGAAGTATGTATTGCTGACATGAGGCCAGAGTAGAACAGTACGATTTGGCATTTTGGAGGCAACAACGCAAGGGATTGCAGCTTTTTGACTGCGAAGAGAGGTGGTGTCCACAGAAGGTTAAAGAACTTCTCTCTACCCTTAAAAAGACTATCCTTTACACTCTTCCATAGCTTATCTCAGCCTGCGTAGCAGCGGGTCTCTCTTTCTGCTCCCTCGGTGATTCTGAATGTGGATGGAGTGTCCCGCAGAGGAGACAGCTTCAGGAACAAACCCCACACTTCAGTGTCCATTCCTGATGCCATGGCAATGGCTAGTAATTAAAGGCAGCTTGAGGATTCCACACACCTACCACTTCGAGCACTGGTTTTACCATTATTTCCACCTCTTGCTCTGTAATAGCCTCTCCTTAGTGAATCAGAGCAACCTGGTTCTTGCTAGAGGCTGTTAAAGTACATCAGTGTGCATCCTCTGGTTCCAAGGCTCTAGTCTCTTCTGTCATTTTATTAGTGTTTCCCTCAGTTCCTGCGTTTGCAATCCGAAAAATCAGTGCATTAAACTATCTGGTCTGAAATCCTTTAACTCAGTATGGCAAAAGTTACCAGTTTTTTTACTAGGTTTTCCTATTCCTTATGTTTTAAAGCAGTGCAACAATATCCCCACATTCCTACTGACAACATGCCCATCAAACCAGTCAGACTCTGTAAGCACATATTTATAAATACAAAGCTTTTCATCTTCCAGCTTCCCTTACTACATATCTCCATAGGTCATTTTATTAAGCTTGAGCACAACCTCCAACCTGGCCATCAGGCCAAGAGCATTATAGGGTCTATTATAACATCAACTCGTCAATGAATACAGACCAGAATCTTAAGCACAAAAGAAGGATCGTAAGATTTAGCAATGGAGTCATAAATTTACTCCAGTGAAAAGCTGTAGAAATCCTGACCTATTGCTGCAGACTCAAGCCTAGTCCAGCATTGTTCCTCCAGATTTTAAAATGGAACCTCTTTCTAAAAATGTGTGTTTAAAAAGCACTTCCATTCCTTCAAAAAGTTGATCATACAAACTGGTCAGCAAAAACAAACCTTCAGAAATTGAGCTGGGTTTGCCCCTGAAGCTGAGGAGCTCCAGACCAAGGTCTGGTCTGCACCCAACCAACCGCACTGCTTCAGCAGCCAGCTGGGTGAGGTGACTCTGCTTGTCCTTACACACAGGCATCTCAAAAGGCTGAATTAAGAACAACGCTACTAGAGCTTCTACCACTTCCTCTTTCCTGCAGAGCACTTTCCTCAGCTTTCATAGGTTCCCATTCAAAAGCAAAGAGCATGAACACAAGTGAGTCTTTTAACCATTTCCCTAGCTCCCCAAGATATTTCTATCATCTTCCTCTGCCTCATGCATTCTGTCCTTGTGCAGTTGCGGGAAGCTGCTTCTTCCCTCTCAAAATCTCTTCTGCTCCACGTGGCCGTCGTTCACCCTGAGAGCAGCACAAGGCTCCGTGTGCTACACAACAGGGCAGAGCTGATCCAGGCTGAAGCACGACTGTCACATCTTTACCTTTCCCACATTTCTGAAGTCACATGTCAGACAAAGAAAGGCCTGAAAGCAAACTCTTTGGATTCTCTCAATAAGTAAGTAGAAAAAAAATTCCCAAAGGCAGAGATTCTGTTCGTATTTTCTATTCAAAAGATTCTTATGCCAAACAGTTACACAGACGAGGAGAAACAGTGAGTCCAGAGGCTCTGTTCATACGGAATCATTGCAGCAATTGTTTCTTTTGAGTAAGCAACTCTCAAGATCGAACCAGAAAGGCAGGTCAGTATTTCACATAAACCACAGTTGTACCTCAAACTCTTCTACAGCGAGGAGAACCAGTTACAAGACTCAGCTGGCTTTTGGGAAATAAGAATTTAATTTTAAGAAAACTCCTTGAGGCTGCACATGTAGAACCAGACAGGTAAGCTAAGAAGGATATGAAACATATCGATGACTACTTCTGGAGAAAAGGGATTAAGAAGTTTTTTTTTACTTGAGAGTTAGCCAGGACTAGACATTTTTCATAAAAGAGATTCTTCTTCATTCACATATAGAGCTGCCAATAGATAAACACAGAGGAACCTGCCTAATGATGGCTAAGCTTCCATCATTGTGACAGAATTTAATTCCTTACCTAAGGCAAGAAGTAGAGATCTTAACAGTTGGCACAATTTTGTAAGACACAGAAGGGCCTGGGGTGCAGGGAATTTATTAGGGTACTTAAGACAAAGGGTCGCTCTAAATATTGGAAGGCATGACCCCCGCTCAGAAGAAATAACCTTAACAGTTTTGAAATAACAGATACAAAGGGAAGAAAAGTTAGAGACAGGCAAGCAAGAACAAACAGGTATAAATAAAATCACAACAAAAAAGAAGTTTGGAGCCTACATGAACTCTACAAGAAACCTCTGTACCAAGTACAGAAAAGAAAGTATGAATAAGACATATATATTGGCCTCTTATTTAGAGCTTGGCTTACAAATAAGCCAGTAGCAGGAGATTCACACCACTGTTCTGAGCAGACGAAATCATATAATTAACATAACATTTAAGACCCTCTCCAGTAACGACTGTCAAGATGGAGTAATGGAAAATTGAGGTTTGTTAGGTGTAGCAGGAGTTCGGCTTCTTCCATGAAAAGCTGAGGGAAGGGACAGAAGAAAAGGTCAGATAAACTGCAGCAGTTTCAAAGAAGCCTTTTTCTTAGCAGGATACCTAGCGAGGAAGGTCTGGATATCCCTTAGAACAACAAGGACCTCTCAGGGCTTCCAGGGTATGGGCAGAGAAAGAGATGTTCTACAGACTACTACCAGTATTGTTGGCTTGCTTTATAAAACCCACATATAAGGGTTTCTGGAATATTAAAATCCATCCACCGAATATTGTCATGGTTTGATGTGGAGGGGGGGTGGTTCTGGTGGCAGGAGAGGGGTTTTGCTCCCTGCAACCTCCCCGGTTTTGGAACCGGGTTAGGCTTAGTTCTGGCCACCAGATCAGACTGCCATCCCCCTCGGGATTGAGCCAATAGGGCGCCTCTGCGAATTGCCCTATTTAAGTCAGGACAAAGGGACCGGAAAAGGTGCTTCGCCCAGGATCGAGCAGAGAAGGGAGGAGGGCACTGCCCCCGCTCCCTGGCCCCCCGCCGGGCAGCTGCCTGGGTCGGGCCGGCGCCGCCCACGGAGAATGGCGGCAGCGGAGCCAGCTGGGGAACTCGGGGGCACCCCACTCCCGGGGTGCCCACTGGGCTGAGTTCACCTGGAGAGGACTGAGATCTGAGAGAAACAGCTGCATCGACAGCAGGTCAGTGAGGATGGAGCGGGAGGAGGTGTGCCGGAGCTGAGTTTCCCCTGCGGCTGATGGTGAGATAGCAGGTGGCCCCTCTGCAACCAGGACGGCCTCAGTGGAGCAGAGACCCACTCGCAGCCCGTGGGGAGAAGATGCCTGAGCCTGAGGATGGTCGTGTTGGGGTGCACGACAAGGCAGAGAGGCATCTGGAGTCTTCGTGACAACCCACGCCGGAGCGAGTGGCTACAGCTCCCTAAGTACCCGAGACTGTGGTAAAGCCCACACCGGAGCAATCTGTGGGGAAGGATTGTTTCCAGTGGGCTGGACTCACGCTGGAGAAGTTTGTGGATTTTTCCTCGTGGGTAGGGGATCCATTGGAGCAGGGGAAAAGGGTGTAAGGACTCCTTCTCCTTTAAGAAAGAAGCAGCAGTAACAGCACAGAATGAACTGACCTGCACTCCCCCAGTCCCTGCCCCCTGTGCTGCTGGGGGGAGGAGGTAGAGCCGGGAGGAAAAGGAGTGGGGGGGGGAAGGTGTCGGTTTTAAGATCTGGTTTTGTTTCTTTCTGTCCTCTCAAGTAATCGGTTTTTGTTTCCCTTTGTCCTTCTAAGTAATCATTAATAAACTGTTTTGCTTTGAGAAAAGCTCTGCCTGTTTTGCCCAGGACCATGGTTGGTGGGTGCTCCCTCTGTTCTTGTCTCAGCCCTCAGTCCCTTTGGTTTTTTTTTTCTCTCCTCTCTATTTTACTGGAGAAGGAGAGACTGTGTGAGTTTTAGTTGCTGGATCAGCCTAAAACCACTACAAATATGTAAAAATGAAATCAATTAATACGGGATGGAATATTGTAACGTATCATGTAATATTCCTATAATGCCAGCTAAACTTTGTCTCATCATTTGTTCACACGTACCTTCTCTCAGACACACACACACAAAAACTATGCAATACAGTATGTGTAAAGATGTTCCACCATCCAAGCGCTGTCGTTGGATAACGACTCGGGTTCCGATACTACAACAAGTTCTAAGTGGGCAAATAAAACTGAGTTGGAGTTGAGTCCAGCTGTTACCCTCACTGCGGAGTTTGAACTTTAGAGAGAAAAGTCCAAGAACCAGAGAGATAGAAAGAAAACAAAATCACAAGGGGTTATAAAGAACATCAGATATGCAATCAAATGCAACAATCAGTTATGCTTTTACAGCAACATTTGATACATAAAATCCTCACAAGTTTTTGCATCTTCCTTTTTCTTTGAAAGAAACAAGAATAAACTGCAATATCACATAAACGTCGTTTCTCTTGAACAAAAAAATAAAAGATAAAAAAATACATTGTTACTCCTCTGTTTAAACTTTATTTACAAATAACTGGATATTTCTAATCTAGACATAGAAGCTCTTTCCAGGATAAACGGCAATAAGCTATGGATGATCTGAGCCCATGTCTCACAAAAAATACAATAAGTTTTACTTGGTATCAATAAACATTTTAAAATATACTAAATTTTGCCAAGTGTTACAATCATTGTCCAAACTGAATAGTAGTCTGAGTGCTGAACGAAGTGCATCAACAGAAATTACAGATTTTAGTGTAACATTTCTTTGTCACTCACGATAGCCAGTTATCCTTGCAAGTCATTAAAGCAAGTATCACAGACCCGGACAGGCTTCTTAGAAGAAGGAGTTAAGGCATTCTTTGCCGAGCACTCGGCACAGAAGATATTTCCACACTGTCTACAATGGTGCTGTGAAAGAGAAGAAATACACATGCTCAACATCAATGACAGGGAATCAATCACTAGTAGAGAAGCACTATCATTTCAAGTGAACTCTCATATTTCAGAATTTAGTTTGAATTTTGAAATAGTAGTTGCACAGCACACAGAAGGACAAGAGTAAATCCTTTCTAAAATGTATAGGAATAAAACATTCAGAAGCATTTCACTCAGTCAGGAGACTTGTTTTGGAAGTGAGCTGGCTGAATTTCATCCTCCTCTAGAATTTCTCCTCTTGAACTTGTTCTGGTGACATAAAACATGTGCTTTTTGCATGTAACTACCTGTCTTCAATTAGGAAGTAGCCTTGAATCAAAGGATCTAGAAGCCCTTGTTCAATGGCTAGCCAAAGGACATCACTACTAATAAGGCAGGACAGAGAGAGCCACCTAAAACCAAGCCAGGAAGCACTGCAAAATTAACCTCATGAATATCCCTCATCTACTTCACTGCCAAGTCACTTGTTGGAATGGTGGCAATCTGTGGATGAAGGGCAGATCCTGCCAATTGAGGGATGCTAACATCTTAGCTGACCCCAGCTGTTTTCACAAAGGTCTGACTACAGACCTAAAACACATCCAGCTGTTTCTTCTGTTCCATGTTGTCATGGTTTGATGTGGGGGGGGGGGTGGTTCTGGTGGCAGGAGAGGGGTTTTGCTCCCTGCGACCTCCCTGGTTTTGGAACCGGGTTAGGCTTAGTTCTGGCCACCAGATCAGACTGCCATCCCCTTCGGGGTTGAGCCAATAGGGCGCCTCTGCGAATTGCCCTATTTAAGTCAGGACAAAGGAACCGGAAAAGGTGCTTTGCCCAGGAGGGAGGAGAGAAGGGAGGAGGGCACTGCCCCCGCTCCCTGGCCCCCGGCTGGGCAGCTGCCTGGGTCGGGCCGGCGCCGCCCACGGAGAATGGCGGCGGCGGAGCCAGCTGGGGAACTCGGGGGCACCCCACTCCCGGGGTGCCCACTGGGCTGAGTTCACCTGGAGAGGACTGAGATCTGAGAGAAACAGCTGCATCGACAGCAGGTCAGTGAGGATGGAGTGGGAGCAGGTGTGCCGGAGCCGAGTTTCCCCTGCGGCTGATGGTGAGATAGCAGGTGGCCCCCCTGCAACCAGGACGGCCTCGGTGGAGCAGAGACCCACTCGCAGCCCGTGGGGAGAAGATGCCTGAGCCTGAGGATGGTCGTGTTGGGGTGCACGACAAGGCAGAGAGGCATCTGGAGTCTGCGTGACGACCCACGCCGGAGCGAGTGGCTACAGCTCCCTAAGTACCCGAGACTGTGGTAAAGCCCACACCGGAGCAATCTGTGGGGAAGGATTGTTTCCAGTGGGCTGGACTCACGCTGGAGAAGTTTGTGGATTTTTCCTCGTGGGTAGGGGATCCATTGGAGCAGGGGAAAAGGGTGTAAGGACTCCTTCTCCTTTAAGAAAGAAGCAGCAGTAACAGCACGGAATGAACTGACCTGCACTCCCCCAGTCCCTGCCCCCTGTGCTGCTGGGGGGAGGAGGTAGAGCCGGGAGGAAAAGGAGTGGGGGAGGGAAGGTGTCGGTTTTAAGATCTGGTTTTGTTTCTTTCTGTCCTCTCGAGTAATCGTTTTTTTTTGGTTTCCCTTTGTCCTTCTAAGTAATCATTAATAAACTGTTTTGCTTTGAGAAAAGCTCTGCCTGTTTTGCCCAGGACCATGGTTGGTGGGTGCTCCCTCTGTTCTTGTCTCAACCCTCAGTCCCTTTGGTTTTTTTTTTCTCTCCTCTCTATTTTACTGGAGAAGGAGAGACTGTGTGAGTTTTAGTTGCTGGATCAGCCTAAAACCATGACAGATGTCCAGACAGTGTTTAGAAAGCAATAGTCACAAAGCACCAGATCATGTTGATGCTTCATATTTTCACCTATATCTAATTTCAACAAATTTACATTCCTTTTATACCTGTAAATCCAGTTCAGAATGCTTATAAATAAGTTTATTGTAAATACTCTTAAATCAATGTAATTTTGCTTGCTCGCTTAGGGGATTGAACTATTTTAATACTGTTTATAAACTGACGCTGTTAAAATGGCAAAAGAAGCATGAATGAAGTAAGCTCCAAACTTTAATTTTAATATTTAAGGCATTGCAAGCAATAACTGTACTTTGAGATGCCCCAAGTATCACAGCACTATTAAGGCCATTTTCTGAAGTTTGCATCCCATCTAAGAGTTTGAGAGCAATAAAAAAAGAAAATCCCCACAGACACACAGCAAAAAAACACCTACCCTTCTCACTGTCACTGAAAAGCCTTTTCCACAGGCCATACAATTCTGTACCTCATTGTCTTCTGCCCATTTCCTGTTGAGGGCTTGAGTGTGTTTGATCTATATAGAAGATACAAAAAAAGGTATTTTTTTTAAACTCATGTCTAATTCTACTAATTTTCTCTGTTTTCACTGCACACACTACCCAGTGCCATACAAAAGCACCAACTCTGCCATAATACTGAGAGCCTATATTTGTTCAGAGGGAAATATTCCAAGTTTCAAAACTATGAGCAGATTTAAGAACCCACAGACAGCAATACAGCCCTCATACACCACAAGCATAACGTCTTAATCACTCTAGAAAGGTAACCCACCACGAATTTGACACAAACTTGAATTCTCCTAAGTTCTCATACAGAGAATCAACAGGTTTAATTGCTCCACATCAAATTATACCTGTAATGACTGGTTTTCTCGGCCAAGTTCCTGCATTGCAGCAGTAGTGTTGTCCAGCTTTTTCTTCATTTCTACAAGTTTGGCTTGAAGCTTTTCAATTTCTCCCTCACTTTTTATACACCTGAGGAAAAACAGTAAATAGTCAGCTCAAAGCATATGAGGCAACGTACACTGCCTCCTTTGGGCAGGTTGTCACGACTGAGAAGTTACTCTCATAAAATTCAGTCAAAAATATCCTTACTGTGAAAAGTTCTTGGATGGAAAAGACTGGAAAAAATGTTCTGTTGTAGCAATCAGTTGAAAATCATCTGGCATTGCACCCAAATACCTGTGGCTTATTAATACCTGGAGTTATTCCCAAAACCAGGGACAGTACTGAATGCAGTTCATCAATAGCAAGCCCTGCTAAGTACTCCTGTGCAACAGGACACTCTCACAAACCAGCTGCAGTAGATCAAGTCAGATAACAGAGCAGAAAAGAAACCTTCTTCTTTTAGCAAGGCCACCTTCCATCAGCTGAAATTCAGTTAACTGTCGAAAGCCAAATTTCAGAGGGTGTTTTTCTGCCAAGCTGTAAACAGCTACTGGCTGAGTTCAGCACAGTATGGCAAGGGATTGCCAAAGAAAGAGAGTCTCACTTGAATTGATCCCATCCTTTCCCAAGGTCTACTGCTCAAAAACTAAATCAGCAAGCTTGACAGTATCAGAAAAAGTTTTCCACTCTGCCTACAGCAAACATATCAGGAAATAAGGATGAAAAAATTTTCCTGTCTCACAGGTGATTCTTCTACCCT
Source organism: Tauraco erythrolophus (assembly GCF_009769465.1). Lineage (NCBI taxonomy): Eukaryota > Metazoa > Chordata > Aves > Musophagiformes > Musophagidae > Tauraco > Tauraco erythrolophus. Next base: position 52,678,481 of record NC_141468.1, read on the forward strand.
TGTAACGGCTGCGTTCAGGTAACTCCCGCTGCCTTGCACGCCTCCTGCTGCCTGAAGGAAAGGCGCTCTGCTTACCTAAGTCTTAAACATTCTGTAGAAGCAACAGCAGAACTGGAGAAGACTGTAGGTTTTCAGAAGGAAGAAAATGACTCTTGTGTAAACATTAGTCTATCTAATACAATCACACATTCAACAGTGAGCAGTAGGCATAGCTACAAGTCCCTAAGCAAATTCTATGTTACTAGAGGCACTAAGGAGCCTGTTCCAGGCTTCGGGATGACTAGGGCATCTACTCTGATTGAGTCAAGGCAGGGGAGCCTCAGAGTTATGGACAAAGGTAGTTAACTCAGGTAAGAGAAGCTTCCTCTGCCAGGCCTTGCAACAGTCACACAACAGAGGAGATAAGAAGCCACAACCTACACACCTCAAAGTTCAGAGGAGCCCAATGGATTTGGAAGGCTCTTAATGGACAAGCATAAATTTTCAGGTATAAGCACAGAGCTGTGGCTTTGGTGATAAATAAAGTCCTGATAAGCCTGTCTGATTTTCTACAAAACGGTCACCCTGTCAAAGCCCACAAAGAGCACAGTTTGTTCCCAACACCACTTGCTGTGCTTTGGCAGGGACAACAGAAGGTCACACACTCTGGAAACTGCACCCACAGTCCAGGCACTAAGACAAACACGGATTTAAATAACGCATGCATAAAGAAGCCTGAATCAACTGAAACAAGTTTTCAGCGTGAGGTTATCCATTTCCCAAACTATGCTTCCACATCGTCATGATCACAGCTTACCTCTCCAGCAAGGCTCTTCTCTCATCCTGATTATTCTGCACTGTTGCTTCCAAGACGGCAATGTCCCCACGTAAATCATCCGTCTGTTTCTCCAGCTCGCTCACTCGCCTCTGACTGCTTTGCCACTCTTTCTTCATGGTAGCCAGGTTCTCATTCAGAGCTGTGACCTGCATAGTGAGCTTGGTCTCCTTTTCCTCATGTTTCCGTTTTTCTTCTTCTCTCTCTTTTTCCTCTGTGTGCTAAGAAAACAATTGAACAATGAAAAACAACTGTCCAAGTATTTTTTCCCTAATCCCTACATTTAATTGAGGCAAAGAATCTTACTGTACTAGAATCCCTACTTTTAATCAACAAACCCTGTAAGACAAGGCTGTCATCCCACTGAACTTCCCTACACCATTAAATGCCTCAGATTTCTGACCTTGTCATTTAAAAATTAATGTAATGTGAAATTGATGTCAATTCTTTGCTTCCTCTCTGTCCCTAAAAGAATCCAAAGGCATGTTCATAAAACAACAGTCTTATACTCTCTAACATACTAACCAGTTTAGCTTCAATTTCAGTGCATTCTTTCTTCAGCTCCTCTTCTCTCTTTTTCAGCTGATCTTTGACAGCTTGATGGGTTTTTTTCTCCTGTTCCAGAGCTGAATTCATATTATCTATTTTGCTCTGCAGCTCTAATTTCTGTTGAATCAATAGCTGTTTTGCATCCTTGAGATTTGCTACCTCCTGTTAGAATACAGATCTCAAAGTTAAAGTAGCAACATTGAAAGTGTAAATGCTTTAAATTCAAAACTATTGTAATTCTTTCCAAGGAGAGGACAGCAATAATTTTAGTTTTATCACTGGAAGAAAGGATTATTTTATAGCACAAAGTATCAGTGATTTTAATGATTAAAGATTTTAAACTTACATCTATATTATGAACAACATCCAATTTTTTAAATTAATTTAATGTATGTTTCTACTAAAGAGTGGAAGCTCTGATGGATTATTTTCTACAGTTCTTTGAAAAGATACGTCCGTTGTCATTTTTTAGTCTGTTCTAAAATCTACTTCACATTGTTCTCTAGTTGCAATAATGAGGTTCAAAATGTTGTAATGACAATGTAAAAATCAAGATGGAAGAAAGCTCATTTCTATTAGTCTTAAACGTATAAATAATTACCCTATGTGCTAAGCAAGTAGGATGATACATTCGGTTTTAAATATTAGTTTTACTTGTTCTTCTGCAATAAAACATAAAAAAATCTTGAAGTAGAATGCTTAGTTAAATTTATAGGAATGGATTTCCTTAAAATTACACAGCCAAGCTGGCAGGTTGTTGTGGTTTAGGCCAGGACACAGGTACTAACAGATTGATAGGACTGCCAGTTTTCCGTAAATTAAAACTTCTGTCACAAGTCAAAACCAAACCAGAGGCAGTAACAGAACATATCCTGAGGAATGGGAGATGCCCTATAGATGCATATCTATCCACTTCCTGGTAGGAGAAGGGAATCAGAATGGATGCTTTTAGGAGACGATTTCTGGTTCAGTCTGCTTGTATGGAGATGGAGAGATGAATATTAAGCTGTCATTGGTGTGTATACATTTTTATATACATCTTTACAAATGTTACTCTTTAGAATAGAGATTTTAGTAATGGTAAAAATTACAACAAACTTTCCCTAAAATCCAAGAAAGTAATGGGCATAGATTGCCTGACAGAAACAAAGTACAGACTTCTATCTAAACATGAGACCATTTTTAAACAGTGGAGAACAAAGCAACATCTGAAACTCCTAAAGTATCACATTACTTTCTTTTTATTATCGTATAGGGACTGTACCTTCATTTATACTTGTGCAGCAACTTAAACCTTGTATGCTCAACAGATGCAAATATAACTCCTACTAGTATAATATGGAAAACACAAACTATGGCCCTTTTAGGAGTGTTTGCTTCTACAGAGACTAAAAAATTAAATACATAGAATGTGGTGAGAAAAAGGTTGTTTTACTGAAGACTAAAAATTATTTAATTAAAGCCTCCGAACTTTTACCGTTTAGCGACCTCATTTGATTGTTAGGACTCTGGAAGAGAGTTAGTCTTTTATGAGGCTCCTGACATTGTTTCTTCCCTGAGTGTGACTTTTAAAAGACATTTTAGAAACCACAGCACACCAAGGGAGTTCCAACTCTACCACACATCCTTGAGAAGTACCAGATGAGTCATGAATGTGAAGTTTTCCAGATATTCTAGGCACTTTTGGACATCTCTGTGCACTTCAGAATAGTCAAGCAAGGGTGTGCACAGTGAATCTATGGTGAAACAGGAAAAAAGCCAGGACATACAACCCACCTTGAAGCTAAGACGAGTTATGTGGTCCACCTGGCCAAGAACACTGGGAACCAGCATTATCATTAACTAAGTCAGCATTGCTCAGAACCTCAACGAAATCTGTGCTTTGGTTCCCTTACCTGTAATACTGGTATTTACAGCAACCATCTTTGCAAAGCCATTTCAGGTAACATCTACTGAGTAGGCACATATTTCTTATCAGATAACCAACTACATGAAGACTAGTTTGTCTCGATATACCTTCTCAAATTCTTGCTTGCAGGCTCTAAGCTCTTCACCCAGCTTGGTACTTTCTTTTTCAAGTCTATTTCTTATTTCTTGGAGCTCTGTTGTTTTACACTTTTCATTAGCCAAGTCTTTTTCTTTCAAAATCTTGAAGGAAATAAAAAGTGCCAGAAACGTTACTTCTTTGAAATTCACCAAAAAAAAGAAAAACAAAAAAAACCCGCAAAGAACCAAAAAACATTCAGGGCCCAAAACCTACTTGGCAGCTTTGTAATTAAGAGGAAACAACTGCCACATATCGCTATCCACAGTTCACAGTGCAAACAATTAGCATCATGTTTGCAGTTTTAGATTTAAAACTAAAAATGTTTTCCACATGTCGAACCACTTAGAACAAATTATCAGCCTATTTCAAACCAAATTCACTTCAACTGTCTGTTAAAAGTCTCTGCAAGAGGTTCAGTAGAACTGCCATTGCTATGCACTACAACAGTGTCAGGCCCCCAAAATACCACTTGTTTAGAGATGTAACAGATATTTATAAAGGGTGCTTGTGTGGGGTAGATGTGTCTGTGTGAAGATTTCAAAAGACAGAGGCACTTACCCTGTCATTCTGAAGATCCTGTAACATTTTGGTCTTCTCGCCCAGCTGCTGCTCCTTCTTTGATGCATCCTGCTCCAGCGTAGACTTTGCTTTCTTCAGTTCCTGAATCTGCTGGTTATTGCTAGCAATTCGATTTCTGCTGGAAACTAATTCTTCTTGAGCTAGAGCAAGTTTTTCTTCTGTGGACTAATTACAAAGAGAGCTCTGCAAATTATCTGTCAGTATAAAAGCTTCAGATACTCAACAGTCACTTAATTCCTCACATGGAAAAATCATTATCTAGCATGCAACATTTAGCTTCTAACACTGACAAAGCATAGTTACAGAAACTTTTAGGTTATGAGGTTACTCTAAGTAAAAACAAACTACCCCAGTACCATTTCCAGCAGCAATACCTTACTGTACATATTCCAGCTTGCATCCTTCCACAGAGAAAAGATAAAAACATGCAAAAGGGCAGAGAATGAAAGGTGATTGATGAAAAAGGAATGAACTTGAATTTGCTCACACAAATTTATTCTATTCTCTGGGCAAATGAACTGCTACATAACTCTAGACAGCTGTTACTTAAGAGGCAGTGAAGCTATACTGTGAAGATTTCAAAAGTCATTCTATGCTACTTTTTACCAATGGCTCAATGAAGCTACTGTTAGAACAATCATGAAATTTTTGAAAATCCTAAAATGAAATGTACAACCTAAAAATGTTCATATCAGGACAAAACATTTCATAGTCTCAGCTGCATTAGCATTTTAAACACAAAACTTAAACTTCCATTCAAAATCTACTACAGATTTTATTTTAATTCACCTGCAACTCTCCCCATTACCTAGGAAAAGAACTTGGATTTATCTCTCTACAACAGGTCGCGTAAACCCAAGAAACAACCTAAAACTTGCACTCAAGGCTCATTCTACTTGGTCACAGTAAAAATCAAACTTTGGGCTTCTTCTTGACTTAGTATTCTGGAGGTTATTTTTTTTAAAGCCTTTGGCTTAGGCAAAGACTAGCTCCACTTAGAAGCATGTTCTTTCACAAAGAACCAATGAGAAAGAGAAATATCAAATTCATATCCTCCACTCTGCTAAAATATTGGTATTTTATGGAAACTTTTGATGCTAAGATACAGAATGTGAAGTGAGGAGATTTATTATTAGTGATAAATTTATTACTTCAGTGCACCACTAAGGATTTAAAGTCTTTCAAGATAAACTAAATTCTTTTTGAAGCTCTCAATTAAATCCTAATCAAACCTGTTGTTGAAGGTTAGTGATTTTAAAAGGAACAATAAAAACACAACTTTGACTTCACTTAATTATGCATATGTTTTAGCAATTCCCATGTTGATTTATAACCAAATTGATTTCTGATGCCTCCCAGCCCTTCCTTGTAATGTCCGAAGTGCTTTGCCTGTCGAGTCAGACTTAGTTCAAAACACCAACAGATAGAACACTGCTGATTAAACAGCATTTTCAACAACCCCACTGGCTCTCAAAAAGCTCAGACTGGCTTTTAAAATTAATTTGCAGACAAATTATTTGATATGCTTTCTGAGCTATTACAGTTTATGACTTAACACTTTGCAAGGTGTTAACTCAGCAAATGTTTTAAGCAAAATACAATGTGCATTTGCAATTTCAAGCTTGCAGCAAGGTGGGTCTTTCAGAAAGCAAAATTATCTCTCTCTGCTCCACTGTGAGCAGTGTAGTACCATATTTTCCTAGCAATGAGAAAGGATGGGAAGTGTAGCATCCTCACAGAACATCTTCACAGAAAAAAACAATAGTCTCTCCAGTTTTAGAAAGAGGTAAAATAAAGACACAGCTTTTATTCAAATTCATTTCCAATAGAAGAAATGTGATTACATCCAATTTGCTAGCACAGGATGATGAAATGTGGCTATGAAGTGGACAGTGATACTCAAATTAAAAGCCTCACCTAGGGGATATTCTTCTCTCATTGCTCCCCTTCCTTCCCCCCAGGTGTCTACACTGGACAGGTTATCTCATTGTGTCTACACCTAGGCTAAGACAATGTAAACGTCCTTTTAAGAGGAGCCAGTATTAAACATACTATGCACTGCATTACGCACAAATGTTTCTACAACTCAGCAGTTTCTGATAGAGCAAACTTGGAATTTTGCATACAATTTAGCATACTACAGCTTACATATACAAGTGCTGCTTAATTGTTCTCTGATTAATAATGATGCTACCTACCTTAATTGGGAAACTATTCAATAGAATTTCTACAGTAAATGCACCTTCTAGCTATTTATGCCTGCCTTTCTGCTTTGCTCAGAAGTTCCTCGCAGCATCCTTTCAAAATGAGCAGAAATCTTCTGGCACGTGGTTAAATGTTCCAGTTATTATCCTTGCTCCTGGCTTAGTCTGCACTGAGACTGTACTTCAGCCTGATTCTTTTGGACTGCTGAGGAGCCCACATCTTTAACACAAAATCACTTCTCAAAACATCTGATGCCATTTACCTTATTTAATTATCATTCAGTTTTGCAATTGCTCCCAAACTATGATAGGTGTTCTGCCAACAAGATACCCCCAATCCTCACATAGCTGTTTAGGATGGCAGACAAAACTGAATGCATAGAAAAGGTACATACAGAACAAAAGAAGGCAATCTTAGTTACTTTTGTAAATAAAACCAGATCTTTGGATGACTAGTATAAGGTTTAAGTAAATAAAAAAATAAGAAGATATCACAGTCTAATTCAGTACAACTTGGGCTGCTGCAGTGCAAATAATAGTGTCAACAGCAGAACTAGCTGGGTGTTAGGACCTGGGCTTGCTCATTCTGCTTAAGCAAGGTCTACAAATGAGCATTTTAGTCTTTATGTCCCATCTTCTCCCCCCTCCTCCAACTCCAGCCCACGAGGAGAGACATGAAATTATTCATAGATGCCAACCTGATCCCACCTCACTTCTTAAGAAGTAGAGTTAGACTGACTGTAGGCAATTTAGTTTCCTGACTTGCAGACCTGAGGTTTGGCAGCATGAATATCATCCCAGAATGTCTGCTGAAGATACACTGACAGCGATGCCAATATTGGAGGCAAAGAAACATTCTTTTGAGAACACAGAGGAAACCAGGACTGACTACAAAAAGTGCAAATGCCAAGACTGAAGGATACTTGGCAGAGCTTGGGAGAGTGGGATTCACACAAAGTGTATTTGCACTAACTCAAAATCAAGGCAAAAAAATAAGTTCTGCATTTTTATTAACTCTTCTATATAAAAATTGCCTTCTTCACAAAAAAAAAGTTTCATGGGTATATATATAAATATTTATGTATTTTATATACACACAAATGTATTTTGTGTATATCTATATACACAAAAATATTTAATGGTATTCTTTTTTTTGTTTTATATATATTCTGTTTTATCAAAAACTGTAGGTTTTACAAGCACCAAAATCCTGCCCGACTTCTTTTTCCTGTCACAGAGACAAAAACATGCGACTTTAGTTACTGTCATAGACGGTGCATTTTTAAAACAAAGTAAATTTGCAGCAAAGCGCATTCACAAAATTATAACTACGTCTCACTTCCAAATTGATTACACCACTTCTCACTTCTCCTCTGCTAACACCGAACCAAGTTTGCATCTGGCTACAGCTACATAGCTGGGATCTTCTGTTACTGAACCAGAAAGGAGGATTTTAAGGGGACCTGTCGTTCTCCAGCCACGCTGAAAGCGCTGCAGAGAGCATAACTCGCTTAACGCTTTGCGTCTCTCCCTCATGGAACGTTCTATCTCCAACTGCAAAAACTTTCCCGAATCCTTTGCTCACTTTTCAGTCCCACCTCAAGTCTCCCAGCCGGAGCCGAGCCGGCCACGCCAGCAGTGACATTCCGCAGAGATGCCAGCAGATGGTGCTCTGTGTACGGCCCGACTCGGCCATCCCCTCCCAGGAATCAGCCCCACCACCCTACTCACCGCAGCCATCCGCTGTACGGCCCCGTACCATCTGTCCTCACGCCTGAAACCTTGGCCTCACTCATAGCTACGCCAACGTGGGAATATTTCAGCTTTCCCTTAATATTTTTAATTAAAGAAAAGCTAGCATTGGCAAAATCTCATGATAGGGCCTGGCCATGCCTCTCCTGGACAACGCTGATCTTCAAACCGTGCTGACTCCACACGGCTGTGCAGGGAGTTCGTATCTCTATTAAAAATCCTACACTGAAAGACACGGAAGCTCACCTTACATACAAGTTTTAATAACTTCTACTACTGCCTCCTAGTCAGATTAAGACCAATCTGAACCTCAGCCCGTCCACTGGCTTCAGTTCCAAACCTGAACCAAAATCCACAGCTCTGGCTCAAATGATCTACTTTTATCAGCTCACCTAAGGCGAAATATAAAGCAGACAACTAACTTGGAACTGGACTATGAAACTTCTCCATAAAGCTCTTCTGACTTGAGTGGTATTTTGCTATTCAGGTCTCAAGACTAACGTTATCATGCCGAGGCTTTCTGAATGTGCGTTTTCCTTTGCAGTTTCCTGAGACAAGTTATTGCTTCTTCAGGTTCACATTGCAATGAGGCAGCACATCCACAATGAAAGATCTGCCCCCCAGCTTTTCTCTCTTCTACATTTTACAGAAAAAAAGTGGCAGCAAGTAGACCTCACTAATCCTAATTAACACACTGTTTGTTTTTTTAAACTAAAATCTAGCAAACAGTCTCTGAGTTGGTATATCACTTCAGTACTGGGGACCTCAATCTTCTTCAGGCTCTCTAGGCTCCACAGAGACTTACATAATACATCAAGTTCCCTGACTGCTCATCTTGAAAATCTTGTTCTTCCGTTGCGATCACCTTATTTTACCTTTTTGCATGGATGTTCTCTCTCTCCTTTGCTACCATCCCCATTCAGGTTCAAAAGCACATGGGATGTCTACTGTCCTATTTTACACTTGCCAGAACAAGAGGTCATCAAAATGGTTTAATAACACTTATTCAGAGCTATTTTTGCAACAAGCAACACTTAAATGAAAACTATACCAAAAAAAACCCAGTTATTGAGCACATCTGATGCTTTTACAGGTCATTGTATTACCAAATGTTGATCTAAATGCATTGCAGGAAATTAACTCACAGACATACATGTGCTATAGTAACTGATCATAAGAAAGAGTATGTTTAAATCACCTTTGCTTATTAATCATGTTGATGTTCTTCACTTTTACATAGTGATTCAACCAAGAAACACTAATAAATAAAGCTTCTGCAACCTGCAGGGAAATGTGGCAGGTAATCTAACTCTACAGAGCAGGAGCACGATTAATAAAACTCCAATGGCCTATATGTAAAGGACCTATTTATCTTTTTCTTAAAATAACCCCGAACTTGGAGCTTGGCTAGGACTCCACAGCTAACATGGGTCTATCTGAAACAGCCACATGACCTTTAACGAATTTAGTGGTGGGACCAAAAGGCCTCCACTGGGACAGGTGAAAGGGAGCTCTGAAATCTAAGCAGTCACCAATGGGTACCGGTTTCGACTGGGATAGAGTTAATTTTCTTCCTAGTAGCTCCCATGGGGCTGTGTTTTGGATTTGTGCTGGAAACAGCGTTGATAATGCAGATGTTTTTGTTACTGCCCAGCAGTGCTCGCACAGAGTCAAGGCCTTTTCTGCATCTCACCCCACCCCACCAGCGAGCAGGCTGGGGGTGCACAAGAAGTCAGGAGGGGACAGAGCCACGACAGCTGACCTCAACTGACCAAAGGGATATTCCATACCATATGACGTCATGCTCAGCATGTAAAGCTGGGGGAAGAAGGAAGGGGGGGACATTCGGAGTGATGGCGTTTGTCTTCCCAAATAACTGTTCTGCATGATGGAGCCCTGCTTTCCTGGAAATGGCTGAACACCTGCCTGCTGATGGGATGTAATGAATGAATTCTTTATTTTGCTGTACTTGCGTGCACAGCTTTTGCTTTACCTGTTAAACTGTCTTTATCTCAACCCACAAGTCTCCTCATGTTTACTTTTCTGATTCTCTCCTCCATCCCACCGCAGGGAAGTGAGCAAGTGGCTGTGTGGTGCTTAGTTGCTGGCTGGGGTTAAACCACCACACAACGGCTCCCTTTATACATAACAAAGCAAACAGAAGCTGACATCTAAAATGGATCAGATGATCTGTCCAACCAAAGTGTCTATTTCTCTCCATAAACTTCAGAAGAGCCTAGAACAACAGTATCAGACAGACACAGACAAAGCTGTAGCGGCATTCATCTGAAGTGGTAAGTGCCAAAGCCACTCATCTTGCCAGTAGACAGCCTGTCTCTGCAGCACAGTATGTCCTGGGACTAACTGGAGCATTGGCTTAGCACTGACATGGAAGAGGAGCAGAAAAAAGGACAAAAACCACCTTTGCTGACTGACTCATCTCCCAGCAATACTTCTTTGAAGGCACTACACCCTAATACCAAATCAGATAAATTCATCTTAGGAACAGCAAAAACTTCAAGGACTAAGTTCAGATAGCTGTATTCCAGGCAGGTCCCTAAACCTACTCTTTCTGTTAGTTTGGTATCTCTGAGTGTTGTCAATCAGCCAGGAAGAAGCAGAAGGGACAAGGACATGGGAAAAGACTGACAACTAAAATTCTAGTTAAATCATCTATAAGATGGTAGTTACTCACCTGCTGGCAGAGACTTTGCCCTAATTAGCTACACTGTTGAAATTAGTTGAAAGTTACAATATATGACAAGAAGAAGCAACGCAAAAAATTAACTCTTAAAATAATACAAAAATAAATCATCTTTCACTTTGCTGCTGCACAAATGCAAGTGTAATTCAGGCAAGCTGGTACATACCCTTGGCTTTAAATTAGTTTAAGGATGTCCTTTGTCTGCAGGGAAGGGACTGAACAGCATTAAAATCTATATATGGCAGAAAAGCTTTTTTCCTCCTATACACTTCTTGCACTGTTTCTTGGTCTTCAAAATGGATATAGACAGATCTACTAACTCACATATGACATTAATATTACTGTAAGTACCTTAAGATCTTGCCTGGTTGCCAGCAGCTCAGACTCTTTCCCATAAAGGTCCAGCTGCAGCTTCTCCATGTTTTCCTTATGTTTTTCATGGGTCTTCTGTAACTCTGCTAGCTTGACTTTCTCTGCTTTAAGCTCCTGCGATGACAAAATTGACTGCTGTTGCAGTTTATTCTCCAGTTCTGCCTGAAACATAAGCATAGCAAGTTTCAATTAAAGTTACAGACAGTAAAGCAAGCCTAACCATTTCAATAAACTGCATTTCTACTGCAAGATAAAATTTTTTTCCACTTACGAAACAGCACTTCAGTAATCTGATGTTTGTGATTTTACAGTAATATTTTGTAACTAATTTAACAACAAAATTTAATTCATGTCAGGAGACTAAGTGACATTAAGACCAAACATTAAAAATCTAAATAATGTTTCCAAGTCCTAAAGTTTCCACAGAAAGACTAAAGCACAAATATGATCATGTGGCATAGGGCAGCCAAAGCTGCAGCAACATTTAACAGTGCATGGCACACAACACAACATTCCCTAATGTTGTAAGATATTTGAACTCTTTCCATTATGGTTTACGAGTTTCATACTGTCACTTAGATAAATTCTTTTGGTATAATAAGAGCAGACTTGGTTTAAAACTGCCATGGATGTTCCGAAACGCTGCAAATTTGTCTAAACCACTCTCAGAAAACTCTACTGCTTTACAAGAAAATGGCAGCTCTTGCCTCATAGCATGCTCCTGAAGCAAAACAAAGACATTCAATCTAGCCATTTTTATCACTTTACAGAAATTCATTTCCTACAGAAGCCATATTTCAGCACCGGTTCTTTTTACTTTATTTGTTGTTGTTGTTCCAATTTCCAACAGCATCTGAAGACCTGGTTTCCATATCCTGACCTTATCATTTCCAACAAGACTACAGCAAACATCTGTACATCACAAAGATATTGACATAAAAGCTGCAGCATTTATCAGAGAAATTTACATTAATTTTCTTGAAGGAGTAAGAGAGGCCAGTCTTACCTTTTCTAAAAGGGCAGTTTTTAATTCAGCTTGCAGTGTCTCGCTATGTTTTTTCTTCTGCTCAAAAGATTCCTTTAACTCTCTCAGCTTTCCCTGGAGATGTTGCTCATTTTTTTCTTTCTCTTTCAGAAGACCTTGAATTTCCAGTACTTGTGCTCGTGCTGAATCAAGTTCTATCGACAACTGTTTAGAAATCTATATTCAAAAATATTAAATAACTGTATATAAATTTAACTTAAATCACTATTTCTACATGCCTATTTGTACAACTGCATGTTGAACCATGTGGATGACAAATTATGTAGTTCAAAAAGCAAACAACTCCACAGACCAAAAACTGATCAAAGCTGTTAAGGATGAAGATACAGCCTCAGGAAATCAGCTCCTAGAAGACTGCTAGGAGTTGGGGAGAATCCCTTAATTGCAGGAATCTGAAAGACCAGCCCTATTCTATTTTTCTCTAGGCACCTGCTGTCTTCCTCGGCCAGAGACCAGATACTAAGCTACATCTTTCTTGTGGTCCAGTATGCCCACTCGTACGGTTTTGTAAAGAGCTGCAGATTATTTGCAGCAAACAGTTTCCAAGTATGCTACTGTTGTTTCTTGCACACAGAACCAGACCATCCCACAGTATCACTGCTGCTACTTTCTGCTTCAGATCTAGGTGCTCCAACACTGCCAAGTAGATTTAGATCTTAAGAGTTACTGTAATACATTAAAATAATTTTTTATTCCAAATTTCCTACCCTTAGAACAACTGCAGTCCTTTTCACCATTAAAAATTAATAGCAGGCAAATCTCCACCCAGCAGTAGTCTGGGCTCTTCTGCTGCCAGCTGCAGCAGATATCAAACTCATCCTCCTGCACTTGCCACAGAGCACCATAGTGCTTCTGCTGAACGAGAGAGGAGCCAGGGGAGTAGCAGCAGTAGTCATAGAGCAATTACCAGCACACCTGTACATCCACAAACCCTCTTTCAGGCACTAAGAGTCCATCACAGTTCATCAAATTGTGTCCACTCATCGTATCTTTTCTGATTCCTTTAGGGAACACACGACAGCTTGGGTAAAGAAATCCATGAAAGTGGATTTGGCCTTCAGGTTGCCAGCTGGACTACGTGATTTTGTAGTTTGAATGCTCATCTTTAAAAAAGAAGTGCATTTGATTCTTATGCAGTCACAGGCAATTATACAAGTTTGCAAAAGCAACTAAATCCTTCAAGGACATCTGAAAACGTCCTGTCAATCACTCAGAGAACAGACTGATCAGGCCTCAGACTAAAACAGATCTAAGGATATGAGATAATAATTTTTATTGTTCACAGACCGTAAGTATGAAAAAAAAAAATCGAGGACAAGGGACATGGTAATACAAAACAACTGTTTCACTAATGAAAAAACCTGGAGAGCTAAAATCACCCACTAGGGTATGTGGGGCAGAGAAAGACAGGATTAAAACCTGTTTTTTAAAACTTCATACTAACATCTTTGAAGATTTTAGTATCACCTTATTTCAGTGCCTCAGGCAGGTTACAATTTGAGAACTGCAACCTCTTTATCTCTCATCAGTCCCAGCACGTGAGACTGAAAATGAATCTTTTAAACATTTATTATTATTGTTTCAGAGAATTTTGAAACCAAGTGGACAGCTTACCCCCTCCTTCTTTTCCAGAGAGTTTTTCAATTCATTCCTCTCTTTAGCTACAGTCTCTGTTTGTACCTGGAGCTGGTGTTTTACTTCTTGGCAAGATTTTTCCTAAAAAACGGAAGACAAGCAAATTATTTCTGTGAGCTTCTAAGACTGAGTTCCAGGTATTTCTGCAAGACCTATAAAGCTTTGAAAAATAACACTTTCCTTTTCAGAGAAAAAGCTTTCCTTCTCAGCTGCAGACATGTTTTTAGCTAAAAACTTCTCAAAACTTTAACAGTGGTAAATCTAAGCTGAACACAGCTGATACCCTGTACTTCACACGTGCAGGCACATGCCAAAGAAGTTTTTTGATTAGGCATAGTCTCCCTGTTCAAAGCTGATGTTGGCAGCCCTTCTTCTCATAGGGAGCAGTAGGCTCATCACTCTCCTCAGGATCCAAAATTTCTTTATGTTATAGAACTCACAAGCAAGTACATTTGCAGGATTTGTACGCCAATACCACATTTTAAGCCCAAATACTATGCACTTAAGTCAGTGGTGAGTCTCCAAATGACTACAGAATTAGAAGCAGAACCAGGACTCCTATCTTTAAGTCTAAACTGGGGAGAAAACCCTTCAAGTTTTTAGGAGAAACAAATATTTAAATAGCAGTAACTAAGTAAAGCAAACAAAAAGGCTTATCTTAAAAAGGTGAAAGAGTAAAGGAAAAAATGTTATTTTTAACTAGGAGCAGGATTTTTTTTTAGATCAGAATAAAAGCAGCTATGAACGGGTTCTGGGAAATGTTGACATGTAAGACGAGAAAGGCCCTACCACGTCTGAGGCAGGGGTATCAGAACAACCATGTAAGAAAATTTATAAAACGTGTATTGATATAGTGCTCATTCACATTACCAACGAAACAAAAGAAAGAAGAAAAAAAAAGTGTTTCAAGCCTAGTGAGAGTTCACTCTTGTTACCATAATAGACTGCTCTGGTCGTCAAGCATTTGTTGCTGTACTACCACTTGTGAGACCTCTATGAAATTCAAATAGTTCTACTAAACGACAGACAATGTTACTCTGCCTGCAGTACACAGCCTTCCAGCGTGTCCGGACAAGTGTACAGCAAAGTTCTCTACAAAAGACTCTATAAAAGAAACTAAAATTGCCTCAGAAAAACATGTTTTTCAATATGGTGACACTTTAGCAAAGGGTTTAAAACTGTGTTTTGTAATAAGGCTGATGTATTTTTTTAAAAAGGGGACATTTCCCATCGAATTGTTTCACTACTTTTCTCCAGCTCATTTCCTTCACCATATTAAAGCCATGCAGCAAGGAAAAAGGGATCCTGTTGTGTGATAAGACTGATGTTTAGCAGCACAAACATCCAGACAAAAAATTTTAAGGTAGGACACATGTATGAACAACTAGAAATCACAATTTGTTTTTCCTTAAGGCAATTAATTTCCATGCATTGTCATTGTATGTACACTGATTTCAGACAGAAAGCAAAGTCATTTCATCAGACTGTAAATACACCAAACTTAATGCGCAATGAAAGAAACTACTAACCATTTCTGCCACTGCTGCTTTTCCTTTTTGTATTTCTTTTTCTAATTCCTCCTTTCTTTTTTTGAAGGATTCAGAACTTTTTGAGAGCTTGTCTTTGGTAGCTGTAAGGTCCTTTAATAGCGTATCCTTCTCTAATTTCACTTGTTGCAGCTCTGATGTTACTGCTTGCATTTTACAGTCTAATTCCTTGAGTTGTTTACTTGTATCTTGATTTGATTTCTCAAGGTTTTGTTTGAGGCCAGCCTTTTCCTCCTCCTGCTTTGAAATTTGCTGTTTCGCTTGTTCGAGGGCCTCAGACTTCTTCTGTAAATCCAATTTAGCACTAGACATCCTGCAAATAGAAAGAGAAAAATAAAGTGTGTTGTTTGGGTTTTTTTTTAAATTCTTCTTCAAAGGTTCTTTTATATCATTAAATGTTTTTATTATTTAATATATTAACTGTAGAACTGCTTAAAAGTATAACTTCTTCATCTAGAACACAGGTTTTTTGTCTCTCCAATGAAGACATACCAGCCACTCTAAACACTACTTTGAGATGGATTTTTCTTCCTCAAATATTATGAACAGGAACTACCCCTTTGCTGCTTATGCATAAATTGCAAAGTAGTCTTTGAAAGTTACAGAGCTGTGGATATTTAAAGGTGGACCTCAGTACATCAAACTGTTTAGCTGACAAGAAGCACAGTGAATAAACTGAAGTGTATTGAATCACAGTAGTCAGTGATCCACATGAGACAACATGGCGGATGGAGTCTGCATGGCATGCAGAGTGAAAGAAAACAGGTGGGATATAACTCAGTTCTCAGAGCAGAGGGAACACACTGCTTTTATCTATGATTTTAAGAAATCACAGGAGAGAAGAACAAAATTTCAACTCCAGTCCAAACCACTCTAGTTTTACGTCTGACTTTGAAAAGTACTATAAAACAGGAAACGCATACGCTTCTCTTGCTGCTTCAAGTTGTTTACTTAGTTCTGCTGTTCGGAGGTCTAAATCTGTAGATTGCTGTCGCTGCTGCTGTAGCTCCTGAAGAGCTTGTTCTTTGCTTGCTTTAACATCAAGAATGTCAGCTTCAAGTTTCTGAGACAGAAAAATAAAAAGTTAGAGCCATTAGAACACAACCAACAAAGCAATAAAAAGTAGAAGTCATCTAGTCTGTGAGTACCATTTACTGCATAAAGTCTTTACTGTAGAAAGCAGTCACAGTTCTCGCACTCCATCTACCTATTTAATTAGTTTGCTATTTATCTTTCATCATTTAGTTCCTGCAAACCTCTTGCTCCTCCAGAAGTAAACTGTTTTGGTGAAGCATTCTGAAATTGTCTTTAAATTAAATGTCAAGCAGACATTTTACTGCAAAGTAATAGACAAAATGCATAAGACTTTAAAGAGCCTATCCAAAAAAAGGTCATACATAGTGCCCAGCTTTGGGGCCGGGTTCTCAGCCACCATCGAGTAGTTTCAGCAGTTTCAAATGACTGCTGAATTACATATCCCAAGAACTCTGCCATTCTTTACAACAAAACCAAAGACATTAACTACAGCTGTAAAGAAATCCTAGCTTGCCTGGAAGAGGTTTCTCTTAGTTTGTTTTAAGAAGGTACTTGTTCATTTACATGGAGTATAAAGAACACAGGAGTCTCCAGCAAATGGGCACTGCTTAGACTCCTCATCACACTGGCTGTTTTACAGGCACTTCCGCTTTCATGCAGTAGCCATAAAACAAAATGGCCAAGTTTCTCCAAGAAAATTCCTGAGGGCTTTTTGTTTTCTTTTTTTTTTTTCTTTTTTTTTAAATATCATGCATTCAACTGGAATAAACCAAAGAATGGTGATGACACCAAGATTTTACACAGAGTTGCATTCCTGTTGACAACATCAACAGCTCTGCTCAGTTTCACACTTCAACTACCAGGAACCTCATAAAATCTTGTGCAAGCAAGCACTGTATTCCTCCCAAGCATTTGTCTCTGTTGGTTACTTGTGAAACTTTAGCTTTCACAGCTAAAGGATAAAAAATAAAAACAGAAATAAAACCAGGCAGAAAAAAACAGCATGCAAAAGCAGAGAGAGATGGAAGTACAAAATAGTTTCACTAGTAATGCACTGCTTTATTTTTTAATTCCATTCAATTTAAAATTTAATACGGGGAAAACAACCTCCCTTCTCTTCTATAGAGCACATAAGCTAGGGAAAACACTCCACTTGGTCTTGAGCATAAAGACCACTAATCTTCCTCAAAACAGACAAACAATACTGCAAAACCAATTCTGCATTGCTCCTGAGACACCTGCATCACATGGTTTTATGTATCACGAATTTTGACCACCAAGAATGCTTACCAAATACTGAACAAAGGTTAAAGCCCAAATTTAAAAGCTCTTGAGCATTAGCACTAATTCATATCCTTAAATAAAAATATTAGTATCTCAAAATACCGGAAGATTCTGCAAACCTTCTGCCAGAATTATGTGTGCTTCAAGACAAAAACTGATTCCAGAAATGGAATGCAAACCTTAAGATCAAGTTAGAGGAAAAACATTGATAAAAAAATCTTGATAAAATGCCTCTGTAGAAGCCTGCTGAAAGGCTTTAGTAACAAGTTCAATCAGACATTTAGCATTAACTTGGGCTAACCAAAGTAACACATATTCCCTGCTACTACTTGTAAAGTGTGCAAGGCTGAACTTGAAGACTCTAATTTTAGGAAGTATTCATATTCCCTCTAATAACACTTTCCAGGAAGCACAGAGGTTAGCAGAAGCACAGGTACAGGAAAATGACAGTATAGTGTCAATGTTCTAAGCCTATCTTCTTAATGTCATATGTTAGCATGGAAGAAGATGAGAACAGGATTAAAGGGTGGATCAGGAAACACTAGTGAAAAAAGAAAACCTACAAAAGTGGTATTGATACAATCTTTCTCCCATAATTGGAGCACAGCTTTTATCACATACTACCAAACAGTGGAGAAATCAGTTTCTGTAAGCTCAGATACTGTGTTCAATACAAACCTTAAGCTGTCCCTCTAGCTCTTCAGTTTTCTGTTCTAAATAAAGACGTTTCTCTTTGTGCTCTTTAAGATTGGCTTCCAGCTGAGCACAGTATTCCTGCTTGTCATTCAGCTTAGCTGTAACCTGATCCAACTGAACGCTGACCTTATTTAACTCCTGAGGTAAAATGAAAATATGAGGGTTTTTAGTTTTTAAATAACTTCCAAAAATGACTAATGTCACATATGCTTTAAATGATCTAATGTGTTCAAATTAAAAAGGAAAATAAGGTTTCTTTTTTTTTCTGAGCTGCAGGAAATTGAGAGGGGAAAAACAAACACGTGCACAAATTCTGTTAAACTGATGAAATTTCTTTTAAAGCCTCAATACTCCTCTTAAACTTTGGTCTGTGGGCTAAATCTTAACAAAGGTGTTTTTAAGTTATAAATTGAAGAGGAATTGTAGGTAATAAATGCACTAGATCCTGCAATTAGTACAAAAGTAACTAGAAAGTAACGCTGCAAAACCTTACAGAAAATTTTTGCTGTCTTCATGAAATCTCCAGCGTCACCAAAGAGGAGAGCCAGTACTGTGGAAACAGTCAGTTGTCTGCATACCAGAGATGATTTCAAACCATTTGGTTCAACATAAAACAACATAATTTCCTCAAGAGACGTGAATACATTCACCTAGTAACCACTATGATGACAGTTACATCAAAACTCATTGCTCTCCAACCAAGCTGATTTATTTCATTATTAATTATTTAATAGTTGCAAAAACAGGTCTTCTGTTTATAGGAATTAATTACATTCCCACTCTAAAAAATGGTGCTATGTTAGCACCTGCTGGATGTTTCGACGAAGACCACTGCAGCACTGATTCTAACAATGCTATTATTTGATTCAGCAGCCAGTGGAATGCTTCGCTAGAGTTAACACACATTAAAACATGCAATTTTAACAATAGTCTTTTGGGGTTTTTTGTGTCAGTTGACACACAGAAAATTATTTCTGAATACAGGCATCTGTATATATTATCTGCAATAATACTTAAGAGTTTTCACTTGTACTCAGTGTATTCTACAATCTTTTATTCATAACAAACAGGTGAGAATTTAATTATACTCCAATAGGACAGCTTGGATTCTGAATCATAATCCTACAGCAAGGAGTGGATTCCTCAGTAAATTCTTTACACTGCAAAATATATCTGGTCTAGATTACAGCAAAAAGAACTGAATACATATCACATGGTTAAAATATCCTTAACGATGATTTTGAAATGTATATTCACATGCTTGTTCAGTATGTAAACAGACTATTCTTAAGTGTTTAAGTAGTTTTTTAGGTGACAAAGAAACTTGCTTATAACCTGTTGCTTATCTTGCAGTGCATGCTGAGCAGTGTCCAGATGATTCTGAAGATCCGCTCTTTGAGCAGCTTTTGATGCTTCTGCTGAAAGTAGCAATTCAGTCTTTGCTTTTACCTGAAAGACAAGTTGTATTTCACTAAAACATCTATTTTACTATAGCTGACATTCTTTTTTATATTCCTCAGTAAGTTTAATAGTACAATCACTAGTTTTCATGTGCTAGTGTAAAAAAACCAAAAGCAAACAAAAAAAAGAAACCCAAATAAATTTCAAGGTTTAGAAAAATATCAGGAATTTGAGCCACGGTTACTTCTTACCTTGAGCTAAAAGACAGGCAAAAAAAGGCAAAATAAAACAACCACCAGTCCCACTCATCTTCTATTCTAGGAAAATATTTTTACTTAGTAACAAGGAATAATTGGATAGACTTACTGCATTCACACCCATGCATACCTTGACAACCTCAGACTACATGCCCATTTAAGGGCCTCCAAAGTTTTTAAAAGCAAAAAGAATAAGAAACAACAAAAATATGCCTCTACATGCATACTATCTTTTTCTGCTCCTGTCTGTCTGATAGGGAGCAACCTCCCTTCCTTCCAAAACACCCAGCAAACAAAATTTAGAAGGTGGGTACGAATGGTGTTGGTGCAGAGAAGGAACATTCAGGGTCACCTGCTATTGTGGTTTACTGTTTTTCTCCCTAATAGAAATGCTACTTCTCAGAAGACTGTAAGAAAGCTTACATTGCCTTAAAAAGCAGTTCCAACAGTCCATAGAGTTTTTTTTCAGTTCTAGCTCTAGTGTCTAGGTGAAAAAACAGCTCAGATAGCGTAGCGAAGCCCAGTAAAAACATCACAAAGGTATATCAGAAGTTCCTAGACCTGTTTGGAAACTGAGTAACACTAATTCAAAAGACACTACAGTGTAATAATCCAACAACAGTACTAACTGCTCCAAGTGTACCAATGAAAGAACTTCCGATCAAACGTTATTTATTCTTCGGGACAGCTGAACGTAAT
Source organism: Tauraco erythrolophus (assembly GCF_009769465.1). NCBI lineage: Eukaryota > Metazoa > Chordata > Aves > Musophagiformes > Musophagidae > Tauraco > Tauraco erythrolophus. The sequence continues at coordinate 52,699,101 of NC_141468.1, forward strand.
TAGCAGCTTTTACCTTAAGCAGTATTTAATAGCAGCAGAGTCTACCTTCAGTCCATACTGGGGAATTTCCTTGTTTAGTAAATTAAACTGAAAAAAAGGTGGCATGCAGCTTTTTGTTTTGTTTTTGATAAAAGTCACCAGCACAAGAAATTTCTAGGCAACAAGAAGATCTTAGTGACTTGACAGACTTTCACTCTGGTGCAGAGAACCTAGGACTGGTAAGAGCAGGGTTTTGGAAGGCTAATCATTACAAATACAACAAGAGATGCTTGAGGACCACTTTTCCCAACTCAATTAAGAACTTTAGTGGTTTTTTAATTAAAAACCAACAAAAAACATATAGACAAAACCAAAAAGCAACACTTGCCATCTATTGCTATTCTGAATCCACTTACATTTTCCTCAATTTTATCTGCATTATTCTACTGTTAGCAGAATATGCAATTTTTCCCAAATTGCTTTGTACATTCTCTGGAGAGAATATAGAAATCACAAGCAGGATTTATCATCATTAGACAGAACAGAGTTCCATTACCTGTACATCAAGTTGTGATACTTTCTCTTTACTTTCATTTAGCTGGCTGGTTAGTTCAGTGATGTTTGCTTCCAGGGAAAGAACACGGTCTTGAGCAGCTCTTAGATGTGCCTTTTGCTCCTGCACTTGTTCATGCAAATTCTCTTGGGCCTGTTTATGACTTTCTGATTGATTCTTCAGCTTCTCTGTCAGCTGAGTTACCTGCAGTGAAAAAAAAAAGAGATAAGTAAAAGAGAAGGCTGGAACAGCATGTCCAAGGAAGTCATAAATCTTCTGAATTTTAGCGTATCTTATCATGGCTTTGGAGACTCAACACTATCACATTTCTTCTGAACTATGACAGTACAGCTGTATTATACACCATACCAGAGTTTAAATAAGTTACCAGTTGAAAATGGAAGCAAAAGGGAATCGTCAATTTGGCCTTACTGTAAGAAAACCAAAATACTATGGAGACAACAGATGCAGGCTAAACTGAATTTTGGTGTTGAAAGCAGGAATTAAAACTCTTTTTTAAAATAAGAGAAACAAATACGTATATGTATCCAAAAATTATTTGTAAGCACGTATTACTAACATATACACATAGGAAACATCTAGGAATTCCTTCACCTATGCTGATAGCAAAGAACTCACCAAAACACAAGTCCTGTGAAATTTACAGTGAGATCTTTAAAGTACCACAGAAATAGCAAACTACAGAAAAGGTTAACGTCATATCTGATAAGCAGAAAAAAAGGAAACGAGTCAATAATGAGAATGAGAGAAAAGAAACAAGTGTCTGAGTTCTTACCTGTATTTGCAATGCATGGTTTTTCTCTTGCAGCTGGTTAAGAACTGCAGTTTCTCCTTCACCAGCTTGAATTTTTGCATATAAGTCCTCTCTTTCCTTTTCTAGCAGAGAGATGTTTTCTTTGCTTTTTTGAAGTAAAGCCTCAAGATTTTGAATTTTTTGGTCCTTATCTCCAATTTGTCGTAGTACTTGCTCCAAATCATTCTAGAAAATCGCATAACACCTTCCTTAATTATAGGGACCTTAGAAGTTATTCCTAATGCATAAAATGTTGGATAAATTTATTAAACACTCTCTGTATATTCTGTTCCACATTTATAAGTTAATTTATGGAAACTAGTATAAGTCATGCAAGTTGTTTTTACAGAGAAAATATATTTAAACTAAAGAAATCCTGAAATACACTTTCACATGAGGATACATAACTATATTACCTGGGCTTCTCGTAGTTTTGCTGTAGTATTTTGCTGAAGTGTCTGCTGTTCCTGGTGCTGCTGTTTTGCCTTATCTAATTGATGTTGCAGTTCTGTGGAATTTGTTGCTTTTTCCTTTAGCTGAAAAAAAACCCACAAAAAACAACCAACCAAACAAAAAACCAGACTGAGGAGTGAACAAGCACTATTCAGTATGCCAATAGTGCTCCATGTTCATTTTAATGCTAAAAGATTTTACTCTGAACATGAATATTTGAAAATGTATAAAAATAAAAGTGTGTGACGCTAGTTAAAGAATCAAAATCTAACCAAAGCATTCGTTACTATTAATAGGTGAGATTCTGTATCGCAAGTGAGAATGATAAAACAACTATGAGACATATATATATTTTAGCTCTCAAAAATCTAAAACATAAGAGATTTTTAGTATGTTTTTCCCAGCAGTTGTTAAGATGTGACATGACTGACAACATAGATAAGATACCTGTAAACCAACATTATTATCACTATTATTAGCAGTTTTAGTAGCAACTTCGGTTTAGCAATCTCTCCACTTCTCTACCGGTCAAGGACTTGCAAATTAGCTACAGAAAAGCTTTAAAAGCTTTGACAACATACCACTCAGATATCTGGCCAATCCCCATACAGGCAGCAGAAAATCAGCAACATATACAAGATGCTCATTAAAACAAATAAAAAATAATGAAATATGTGATTTCTGCCCATCCGCCCTACACAATTATTAACTATCAATGACCTGCTGTGCCATGTTCACTTTTTCTTCATGTAGGGCTTTATCTCACAAAAACATCTACACACAAAAGCCTACCCACATGAGCTTAGGTGCACCTAAGTCTTTTTTTCGTAAGGTCCTTAGACAAAGCTCCTAAGTGCAAAAGCACATCTTTTGTTCATCTGTAAAGCACCATGAACGTACATGCATCCAGTGAGCATTTAGCCTTACAAAACCTGTCATGCAAGTGGCTTTTTGGCAGATTTTGACAATTCTACCATAAGACTTTAACAGTATTAGTCAAATGACATTCCCATAAGGACAAACTTTAGACACTGCAACACCACCACAAGTGGATATACAGGCTACTATCAGAACCAGAGCAAACTAGAGTCTGTATAAAAGTCCCTACCTGCTCTTCAGCACGAGAAAGTTTTAATTGCAGATCGGCCACCTGCTGCTCTTTGTCCATCAGTTTCTCACTAGACAGTTGCCTCTGCTCCTTGAGCCGCCCGTGTGCTTCCCCCAGCTGACGTTCTGTTTCTAGAAGCTTACTGTGCAACTGTAAAAAAAAATAAATAAAAAGTCATCCATTTTTTTAGTCATTCTTCAGTCAATGGTGCTGTATTTTAGACTCACTTCGTGCAGTGTTTCCCCTAGGTTTTAATAACTCAGAGTAAAACAACTACATGAGCTCCGGAAGTCATGCATGTACATCATACACCTCAGAAACACAAATCATGTTAAAGAACAGCATCAACTGCACAAGCATCAACGAATACTCAAAAAAGTAGGTGGGAGGGACCCAGAAATATCCTCATTTATCTATAAAAGCCCTTCAATATGAGTTACAGAGATTTAACAGAAACACAAAGAGGGCAATTCTTCAAAGACAGAAGGACTATTACGTAAAATAGTGAAGCTTAGAGCAATCTCATCTTACTCAGCACACACCCTCCCTCCTGTAGATTCAGCAGCTGAAGCACCGTGCCTTTGCCTGCTCCACGGGCTTCCACAATACATTGTTATGCATTGCTAGACTAGCGAAAGCGTATTTTTAGCTTGAACTGGCTACATCAATGGCATTCATTCTCTGCGGAGAAGAGATGCGTGAACCTTCAATGTAGGGTACACAATGGTCTTGGTGGCTTATAGTCCAGCACCTCCCAGCAGCAGAGAGTAAGTAGGGGGATGTGCTCTTCCAGCTGGACATAAGCCTGCCTTATAATTTTTTCAGTCATCAAAAGCAGTACTGCACCATCTTCAAAGTGCAAGGATGGCCTTTTACTATTCACTGTTATAAAAAGCGTTCTCCATAAAAATCAGCTGTACTTCTATTTGAAACTGCCACTAACTGCCTTGGGTCACCTCCTGCCTACTTCTACATGAACACATTCACAGATAACACAAATGAACTTTCAACTCAATGCAAAAACAGAGAATGTATCAGGACTTGCAGCACAGCAAGAGCTTTCTAGAGGTATCAGGATAGACAAAGCTTGCTTTCCTATGAATTTATGTCCAAGACCCTTGAACAATTCTCTTTTTACCTCCAGGTCCTCCCTTTGATATCTCTAAACCTTTTTCATACTTTCCTCAAATCCCTACTAATATCTAGACAAAAGGCAGCATGACCTTGTTGCTCACTGCAAGCCATCACTTGTAGACCAGGCTGGCTGCCTTGCAGGACGGAAAAAGAAACGGTGCTTTTAGTAACATTAAATCTTCCTCCCAGGCATGGAAGGGGTGAGGCATGAACATAAGTCTCTCTCCCTTACCTGGTTCCCTGTTTCCACAAAAATTTAACACTGAAGAAGCTAACACTGAAGACCTTTGGACCATCTGTCAAAATGTGACTGAAGCTATCAAACAACACAAAAGTTGCAGGAGATGGGCATAGACAAATGTGTGTCTGCCTTATTTTCTTAGGAAACTAGGCTAAATTATTTGTTTATATGTCCACAACCACAAAAACTGTGAATGAAAAGCTGTTCGGCCTGTGACTGAGATGCTGATTGATAACTGAGACTTCACAGTTAAGAGAGAGGTAGGAAAAGACAGAGGACAGGGCAAGGAAAGACCAATAATCAAGAACTTTTGTCGTCTTCTGCAGGAACCACTAAATTATTACTTCCTCACCAAAAATATGAACAAGAGCTCAGGAAAAAAAAAAATAACGAAGAAAGAGTGCAACGAGAAAACTACAGAATTCATGATTATGCTGATACTGGAAAATGTAGAATCAGCAAGCAATGTTTTGCAAAAGTCACTTTTATTACAGGCACAGCCAAGTATTTTTGAAGGATTTTAGTACTGACTTTAAATAAACAGAACCATAAAATCCAGGATTAACCTATGTCACAGAATAAAAAATTATAGGTTTAGCTACAAAAATAATAATATTTAGACTTTCAAAGATACATCCAAGTAGATTGAAGTTTTCTCAACGACAACAGTATTTATTAGCAATTAACGTTTCTTCAAGACTGAAGGACCTCATATTTTCTTGTCTTACCCTCTTCCTATTGCTGTGCTGGAACCAATATTATCACTAAAGCTTCCTTCCATTGTGAAGATCACTTCCTTCACATCACCCAAATTCTAAAACATCTAAACTTAATCAGGTCTGCATGTGTTTAAATGAATTTGAAGAAGATGGCAAGGATTCTCTGAAATTGACTAAACACCTATACGTATACCTTCATAAGCAGCATTCATTGTGTCAACATAAGCTACTGGACTACCTGCATAAAAAGATAATTCCATTGAAGTATTAAGTGGACAAACACGAGAAATTTAGTCTTTTCAGGACAACAGTAACTGAACTCTTGTTTGGAGGGAGAGAGAGGAAGAGAAGATTTTGCTTGGCTTCAATTTCATTTTATACCATGTGTGAAAGGCTTTTTGCCCTCTGCTATTGTTTTACAACACAATTCCAAAACACATCCTGAGATCCAGCAGCTTGTTCATGTTTCCTTGCTTAGACTGTTTTCCTTCCCAATGGTAACACCAGAGAATATGCAATGCCTCCATTTCCTTTCATAGGAATTCATTCAGCAATGCATTATACACCTTCCTCCCCCTTCATTTTCCCATCCTGAATCCTTCCTGAAAACGCCCTCTCAGGTGGACGCCAGATTTCAGCTCAACCTCTTGGCTGTGCTTCTGAAGCTTGCAAACGTGTTGCCTAGGCAGACTGAGGTAGTTTTACCAAATGAGGATTCCTAAGCAGATAAATAACATAATTATCTTCCCTCCCTCTGACAGAAGACTGATGGGAGAAGGAAAGTCATTCTGGGGATGGAATACATACATACATGAAGTTTTGCCAAGGCACAGTTCTTCCAAGACAAACTATACACGCACAGCTTGCAACTTAATCTCTTTCAGACTTGACAAAGGGTTGAAAATTGAGAAACACTCACTTTAAAATGATAAAGCTTTAGTGAGAGATTAAAATGAAATACATCAAAAAATGTGATAAAAAACAGATTATTTTTTCCATCTTAAGACTGGACACCACTCCTGACACACAAATATTTCTTCAGTCTAACACATTACTCCCCAAGACACTAGATAGAACAGAGTTCAACCAGCCTCAAGTATCAGTATGCTCAATGTTACACCAAAGTCCTGCTTCCACAACTCATTGGACTCAGCAGAACAACATGTAAATGGTGGGGGGAACATATGCTCTGGGTGTTCTCAGCAACATAAAGAGAAGGTGTTTGTGAAGAGATTACAAAGGAAGCAATATTAAGACTCCATATTATCCCTGCTTTTCACACTAAGTATTCCCTACTGTACTTACTATTCAATTTTAAAGCAAATCAAGCACAGTTCAGTTCTAATGTAAAACAAAGATTCACTTTTCTCAACCTTTCTGTAGAACAGTAAAATCACTAGTAGGAGTGAAACTACTTCTGATACTCTTACCTGAATTTGTTTTTCTCATAACCCGGATTCATTTTAGCTTCAACTACCTTACTGAACCAGAATAAATAATCTTGCTAACTTCTTAGAATTTGTCTATTACCATATTTGTCACGGAAACTCGATGTTCTTGGTTGCTCTCTAACTTGACAATATTTCCCTTCTTTCAGGGAATGAATCAACAACAAAAAAAGAGGAAAGGAAAAATGCAGGATGAAGGAAGAGCTCATTTAACTCTTTAAGAGAAAAAGAGTAGTCAAAAAAACCTGTCTCAGGTTAGCTAAAGCCTTTTTTATTCATGTACAAAAAACCCTCAAGTCAGAATATGAGAAATAAGCTACAAAGTTTATGCTTGTTCAACCTTGATCTTCAAAACTGAAAGTATAAAGACAGCTCTAGACAAGAGTTCCAGACTAAACAGAATTAGTAAGACATTTACTTATCAGAAAAGAGGGAATTACACTACAGATAGACAGATATTAGACTGACATTCCCAGAAATAAAAATATGTAAAAGTCATTGTAACTGTAGATCTTGTTGAGTTTGATTGCAACACAGGGGCTACAACTAGGTTCACTTGCTCCTGACAAGAGTTTGGACCTACTGAAAAGGTTCAGATGTAACTATATACAAATATCAAAAAGTTTCTGCACTATTATCACAGGCTCTTCTTTTTGCCTGTTCTCCCTAAGGGGAAGATGTGATTGTATTTCATTCTCTGCAGTGTTAGGAGGAATGCTTTATATTTATTCAAATACAAGTACTGATTAACCACTCCCCTTCAATAAGGAAATGCAAATGCATGTGCGTACAAGATGCGCATGCACAGTTTAAAATCCTGATGGGATGGTTTAAGGAAATGCCAATAGGATCATCTAGGAGGTTTAAGGAACCTTACCTGACTGAGCTCGCTTTGGAGTTGCAGGCCATGCTGCTCTTTTTCCTCCCTCTGCTGCTGGAGCTGTTTACATTCTGCCTTGAGATGCTGGTACTTTGTCTCTACTTCGGACAACTCTTCTTTAAGTTTCTGGCTTGCTTCCCCCTTCTCACCTAGCTCTGTCTGTAATCTCTGTATCGCGGCTTCAGAAGCAGACAGCTTTGCCTGAAGCTGTTGGCAGTCCAGGTCCTTCTGGTGAAAGCTTGCCTGGATGTTCTTCTTACTCACAGATACTTCATTGTGTTTTTCTTCTAGTTGGGTGTAGTCCTGTTCTTTCTTCAGCAGCTTCTCAGTCAGACTCTATGAAGAGAGTTACACAGCAATTCAAGTGTAATTCTGCTCTACAGCTGTTCAATGCATTATTCAAATTTCTTCTCAAGCACTGATGCTGAATGGTGAAGAACTTGCTCGAAAACATTATTAAAGGAAATATTGACCTCTATTTTGTATTACACAAATGAATTCTGGAGCCCATACAGCACACAGTTTCAACTGGAAACACTGTTTTTCATATTCTCACATAAATACACTTTCCCTTACTGAGAACACACACAAACTCTATTTCTGTACCCTGAAGACTAATTTGCTTTCCCCGAACATTCAAATTCCAGGTTATTACAATTGCATTTCCTTGGGGAAAAGTTGAAATAGTAATTCGAATTATTAGCATACAGAAAAAGTTTTCAAGTATCGTTGTGCTTCACATAATTCCCTAAGCAACAACATTTGAGGTTTAATTCCTGTCTAATCCTGGGCAATCATCATGCTAGTCATTTTTAGAAGAACCCTAATTTTGCCCTGTCACTATACTTACAGCATGACCCGCTATCCAAATTATGAAGAGAACCTGTGAAAACTAATAAAATTTGTGATGTTGATAAACCACAGAATGAAACACTCATGATTCAACCTTCATTTTAGAAGATAATGTTCTTACATTTTAATTCATACCATCTAATTTCCTTGCTTACAAATCAGCTCAAAGAGGATGGTTGCTTTGAGTTTGAAAACACTAAAAATTGGGATTCCCTAAAGGAAAGACACGAACATCTCTGAGCATCAGATTTTTCTTACCACATTAACAACAGTAAATGTTACAGGGTCTAAGGTCATATTATCAAATTTACACACTGAGACAAACACTGAAAAATGAATTATTTACAGATAATTTTCAGCTATTACATAATGCTTTTTATTAAATTTCATGAACTAATCAAAACTATATTCAGATAGAAATTAAATATCTTAATGAACAACATGTAATTCCAGAAAGTTTGGGGTTTCCCCCAGCCTTCCCTGAGGCACTAACTAGAATTTCAGAGAGCTCCAAGCAGGACAAAACAGCCATGAGAACCATTTTGATTTTCCAGTGGCACTTTTTGAAGCACAGAAATACAGTTACAGGGAGGCCCTGGTCATTGTCCAAGCCAGGTAATTCATTCCATCTTCTTGACAGGTACCAACAGGTTCCATTTATTGTAGCATCTTAGTGATATCTATCTCAGTGGAGCATTACCATGCACACCTTTTAAATGCTTGCATTCTTCCCGCAGTTTCAGTGACTACTGTATTCTCTAGTGACCTCTTCAACTAAAACATAGAAAAATAAAGAACACTTCTAGCATGTCAGCCTGAAAAAATGCCAACATTGAGGTCAGTCTTATGTATCAAAACTTTAGACAGTTCTGCAACTTTGGAATAACACTGTTCCAAAGATAAGATAGGTAGTGCTGCAATTCTAGCTATGCTGGGCATCTTAAAAGCTCACTTCTGCAGAGTATCCAGGGATGACATCTGTTTTTCCAGAAGAAAAAGCTGTAAAATTATTCAAATAAGTTGAACAATTTTGTTCTTTACAGATTTTAAAAATTATGACTATATTGGTCATTATATACCATATATAGACACTTCTATCTTACAATCATGATAAAATAAACAGAAAAATATATAAAAAAAAAGAGGTTAGAAAAGACGCAAGCTTTCAAATCACAACTCTAGCAGTCCAACAAGCCAGGGGAGAACAAATGAAATTAATGCCTTATGTCTCCACTTAAAAAAAAATATACTTTATAAGCATATGACTTAGCCAAAAATTCTGGCTCAAGACTAAAGTTCGGCTATTGAATTCTAGCCCTGAAGTAGTATATTTTGAAATGTTTCTTGAAAAATAAAATAATTTGTTGCTGTTACAGGTATGTAAAAGGTTTTATATAGGCACATATAAAATGCAGGAATAGAGCACATAAAGAACATACTGAGGTAAGGTGTCATTTTTATCTTCCTGAAGCCAGTGGCAAGGCTCCCACTGCTTTTAGAAAAGGTTTCACCCTCAGAAAAAGTTGTGATTCCCTTTTCATTAAGGAGGAAGGGCCAGGCAGGATCATTAACATTCACAGTGAAACGTGTTCCTGAAATACCAACGCACTACAGCACCTTTTTCATCATAGTTTGGCAAGTTAGAACTGAAGTATTAATATTACTACTGCTTCATAACTAGATCCACATGTCACATGTAGAACAGCTATGGCCTACTTTGTGAAGAGTTAGCGCAGGGCACTAACTTAAATTTTCAAGTTGCCAGGGGGGAAGGAAAAAAGAAAGAGAAACAGTTAACATTGTCTTGAAGCAGACTGAGACTCTGGGAAGCTTTCAGGAATGCTATGTGAAACAAAAAAGAAGCAAAGTCTCTTCACCATCACCTCACGAGCTATCCAAAGGACAGTCAAGAGCAGCAGCTACACATGGTTGGAGATGCTGCTCCACATTCTGTGCTACTCTTCTCTCTTCCCCCTCTGAAGAGCAATACGACAATGAACAGCAGTGTTTAAAGCCACTGCCCCTGACAGTTGAACACCTTCTGCAGTCATGAATGGCCGGACAGAGCCACAAACAGCTGCTGCTGCTTTTACAAGAGAAGAGCTGAGTTTGCCCAACAGTCTGGTACCTCCATGTGTGACTGAAGCCCACAAGGAGACTCGAGGCCACAGCTGCCAACCTATAGTCTTTCAGGTTTCATCAGTGGACCAAGCAGTGTTTCCTACCTGGATGCACGTCCCAGTTGCATCCTAGATATATAAAGGGATATGTGGGCACACACGAGCCACCTCTCTTCCCCAAGCCTTGATTTCAACAGAAAAAAAAAAAAAGAGGGGACGACAGTATGCTGCTACAGCACTCAACAAAGAGCCTTGAGCCTTTGAAGCTCACAAGAAACAAGGGGCAACAGCACACTGATCCCTTCTTTGATAACTGCTCCTTGGAAAAATACAAATAATACATGTTAGTAGTGACAGTGGCCAGGCAGTATAGAACAAACTCTGTGGTCACTGATCAAATTTCAGAATAGTTACATCAGCAGAAGGTTGCAAACTAAGCATTTTTCCCTGTAGATAATACACCACAATTTTCTGAAAAGAAAACAAACAAAAAGCCCTCATGCAATGGGTTTAGAATTACAGCAAGTCTTATGCTGTTTTTTCATACACTAGGTCTCTTCTGGGCTACAGGCCATTACTGGCCTCTGCAAGGCAAGCCAAGGCCTATAATTACAGTGCTTTATAAATGAAGGAAAGGCAGTTCCTGCTGGTCTCAGAGAACTGATCTTATCTACTTGTCATCTGCTCTTCTCAGTATAGCTCCTGAAAACATAAGAAACAGCTTGCTTGCTTGAGGTTGTACATGAGCTTGAAAAACTATGCGTCAATGCACAGAAACATCTTCCCACATTGATGCAATATATTCTACCCTGCATTAATGACTCCTCCCTTCTCCCTAAGTTTCTTCAAGAATGGCAAACTGTTCGAAGCAGGAGCAATTTCTGTTATTTGGGAAGCTAGGTTCACCTTCTCCGGTTCTAAGTCCAAGTCCTCCAGGGACAAAATTCCTTGGCTAGCATACCATGTTTATGGATATCGCCATTCAAAAAGCTGCATAAAGAGGTGGCTTCAAACTGCTTTAAGTCACTAAAACTGTAGGAGGAAAAGTAGCTCACTTCTACTTCCTTTTTTCCTATCCCTCAGGTGGTGTTCGGCATTAACCTGACATAGCAGAGGACTCTCTCTTAAAGTACGGTTATCTTATGCATCAATTTGTTTCACTACATGTTGTTAATGGAATAGCAATATATTCAGGCAAGGGCTCTATACTGTATAGCAATGATTTTGCCAAAACCTTGTTTCAATGTTGCTGGTCTGCGGAAAAGAACAGCATGCCAATTCTCACCATCTCAGTTCTGCCTCTGATTTAATAAGCCAAACCAAGAGTCATCCTACTAAAGGCAAGTTTAATTTACTGAATTTTAATTGCACCTTCTTATACTCTTTGCAACCGCTGCTTCAACATTAGATTACACTAAATACACATAGTTTGGTCCCTGTCCATTCCTGCTGCCCAAGACTGACAAGGTTTCTGGTAAATACACATACATAACATGTACAGTTCATATACGGTGTTATATATACACACAACCAAAAGCAGCATGCATCTTTCTCCTTGTCTCCTTTCCTCCCTTACCTCCATTTATTACCCCACAACACATGCTTTCTTAATGCAAACACAAAATGCAGCAAGCTCAAAGGGCTTTGATAAAAGCTCTCGAGGAATACTTATGAGAAGCTCCTGGAGTTTATTTTCTATCATTCACGACTCTGATAAATGGTCAGAAAATACAACAGCAGCACAATCTAAAAGCTAAGAAACTGAAAAACCAATGAAGAGAGCTCAAAATGTCTTCTGAATTACAATTTTTAGGCAAATATTGTAATATTTCAAAGGGTACTGCTTTTTCTTTTAATAGGTCAGATGGCAATACTGCTTAATAATAGGTAGGTAAGCATAAACTGCAGCAATTGGAAAGCTGCAATAACAACAGCCCTCAGGATTTTGGTTGTAACACACTGATCATTAAAAGATAGTGTTTGCTTGTACATTACAACATCCCTCGTGTTAAACAAAATGGCAAAGGAATTCTCAACTTCTATAACACCAAGAAGTGTTTTGTTACAGTCTTCAGTGCTTCCCAAGCCAATGTGTGATGTGTTTCCATTTTAATGTGAACCGACAAGAATAGGAAATAACAGCATTCTCACCTGGTTTTTCTGTTCTAGCTCTTTGACTGAACTCTGTAGTTTTTGCAGCTCCTGAACATACACAGCTACCTCCTGAGGTCCTTTGGCAAGTTCAGCTCTTAACTGATTAATGGTAGCCTGAACAGACAAAAGGAAAAATCCACACTTAAAACAAAGCTTTGCATGCATAACCCAAACAAAAGCAAGATGTCTAGTAGCAAAATTAAAAGCATCTTGTATACAAATAAACAGCTTAAGAAAAAAAAACACCTGCAATCTCATGTTAGAGCACCATCAGCTACAGAAATACCACCGAGCCTAATTTCCCAGCTGAGATTCATTCATGTCCTATTTCAGAAGACATAAATTTTCCCCAGTCCAATAGAAAATTCCAGGTTGAGCCCACAACCGAAGAAAATCACAACAGATTACCCATTAATCATTACCACGGTTCTAGCTCAAGGTGAAACCCTCCCAAGTCATTGCAGTTAAGCGGCCAAAAGCTTTGCCTCCCTGGTAAGAGAAATATACTAGAGAAGGCACTAGAAGTGAGTCTGGCATCTGAAGCCAATCTGGTGTGTGACTTTTGGACATATCAACCCTGCAGGTCAGCATAATCAGGGTAACAACACTACTTTGTTAAACAGGATTGGCAGAAAACAGAATATATCAATGACTGTACAGTGTTTGAATAAAGAAAGCAAAGAAGAAGAGCAATTTAGATGGGTAACAATGGCTGCCCTAAAGCATGCTGCATATGAATGCACTCACTTTAAATACACTATGTTAATAGTGAGCTTTTTACAGAAGTTTTAATTCCTATTGTTCTCATAACCACAGATTTCAGGACAAAGGTATAAATACTGAATTCAAAAAAATAACTAAAGCAATAGAATGGAAGCAGCAGACAGTAAACATACTATTTACAACCTTCCTACAGACAAAGATGAAAGAGAACATATGAACACATTATATGACTACATATAGTTATTAATTCTGATTTTCTGTAATGCTGTGCTTTACAAGGCTGGTTCATTACAGACCTGTTAGCTAAAACACATCCTGGGATCTGTCTTTGGCAGAAAAAGAATCCAGGATGTTCTCAGAAAGCAGTATGGATATTTCACTACTGAGCAAATATAGTGCAGAAAATGTGCAGAAGCTTGTTAAGGACACCACTGCAGCCTTTCCAACTAGAATTGTAAATTATACGCATAAAGATACATTTCATTCATTCACAATTCAATAAGCCAGTCCCATATTTCATTCTTAACATGGAAATACACCATGGAGGAATATTCATTCCTTACATTGTCTGGCTGATGTGTCTGTATGATTAATGAACCAGTAAGCAAACAGGAATGCACCTGCTTAACAACCTCTTGAAATTATCTTGATACAACAGAGATCTACCATAAAAAGCTTTCCAAAAAAATTTACCTCAAATTTAAATGTCTCCATGAGAAAGCAGAAAAAATAAAATGGATGGATGAAAGACAGAAATAAGAGGTCACAAAAGCTGTTAGCAGACACATTTCCTCAAATTTGTTTTCAAATATTCCAGTGTTTTTCATGCTTTTGCTTAGTGGTAAACAGTTCTGGCTTTATTAAATTTATGCATAATTTAATCTACTAATCTTATTCTGTGGGCACTCAACAATCAACTCTAGACTCCGTCTTTTATGAAGATTTACCAGATACCGAAACAAATCCCAATCTGCAGAGATTCATAGAAATGCTTAGCTCCACAGCAGTGCAGCTGTTTTCACAATGTGTTTACTATGCCAGAGTCACTACAGGGAGGAACTAAACACGGAAGGAGTATCTCAGAATGAACATTCATCTGAGATATCTAGACACTGGAGTTTCAGGTGCAACTCTGAAATAAGGCATAAACACCCAACAAAAAAAAAGAGAAAGGACAACCATGAACACATTTAGGCAACAATTGTAGAGATATACTATTTTTCACATCCCTCTCCTGCAGCATTTGAAGACACTCATATAGGGTTAAGATGCTCTTTGTTATTCTCTTCACCCATACCATAAAACTAACTTATTTTAAAGACATCTCACTTTAGAAAGCAATATTAATATATGCATCCTCAGTCAGTTTGGCAAAATAGCCAAGAATGGCATAAGAACCACTTTACTCTTTCAGTCCTTGAGGTAGCCTTAAAGAGCAGAGCTGAGATGGAACATGGCCAAAATGTTATGGTCAAGATTGTATCCATTCTGCCAATGAAGGACTTCCATTTCTTGTTTTCTAGGGCTAACAATTTTCACACTTTTTAAGAAAAAAAAAAGGGTTTGTTTTTTTTTTTTTTTAGGGTGGATGAGCTACTTGAGGATATGGTTTAATGGGGATTAGGGATGGTTGGACTCGATGATCTCTAAGGTCTTTTCCAACCTAGAAATCTATGAATCTATGAAAAGTAGAAAAGTTTTCACCACAATGACTTTGAGTAATTTTTATTTTTTTAAAAAAAGGTCTGATCTGTCACTTTATATCAACAGAAAAGTTTTTATTTCAAACATGTCTTGGGCTATTGTTGCCATATGTTGGAATTAAGCGGAGAAGGCAGTAACATTTCTGAGAAGAACCAGACTGCCACTGCTTACCATATTCTGCCACGCAGCAAGCTGGTCTTCTCTGATTCAGCCTACATACTAATGACACTACACAGACATTTGATATTATTATAATTGCTGCCATGTAGTTTATAATCTTTCCGTATGTTTAAGGCTCCTTATATGAACTCACAGTAACGGCTAGGGGCATCATGCAGCCTTCGCCCCCATCTGCCATTACTTCCAGGAGGACTGAAAAAACCTTCTTCATTTGTCTTTTTTTCCTGTGGAAGGTTGCACTTTAAAGCTACATTTTAAAATGGCTAGTTATGTCAAAACTTAAACATACTTAATTTGAGGGAACAGGAGCAATTCATGCTTCTGTGAGAATGTTTTAAGATGAAAGATTTTTGTTACACCCATGTCACCATGTCATTTTATCTTCACATGAAAACTAAACATCTCAAACCACAAAAGACTACAAAAACAGTACTTTGAAATGAAATTTAAATTCTGCAGCATAATTGTGGGATCTCACAGTTAAAATCAAATTACAATTATGCAGCAACTTACATGGCCACATAACCACATTATATTCATAACTCCAACTGCGATACTCCTTTTGTCACATCTGATGAAGCTCTTGGCACACATAATTTTAACTCGAAAACAATGGTAGATTCATGTTCAGTACAATACTGGACCCTTGTACAATTCCTGGAGCTCAACATATCTGTTGGGGGGGAAAGGCATGAGAGAAAGCCTGAAGGAGTTTAGAAAAATGCCAGGCAGCACTCCTCTAAAGCTCCGCAGTGCAAATGAAGAAACAGTTAAAATTGCAGTTCTGAAATCTAGGGCACATGAAACCCCAGAAAAACAAGATGTCAGGAATCCTTCACATCCATAAATCTCAACAGGACAGAGGATACTAGGAGTCTTTCAGAAACTCTAGATGTTTCCTCATGTAAGCTGAGGAATTCTGCAAGGACCCCACGTCACTAGAGACCACAGCCCTGCATTGACAAGTTTTGCTGGCATTGTTGCATTGGTGGGGGACAACAGAACAGGCAGAAGGCAAAATTAAAAGGTCTCAAATACAGCTGACAGTCTTCAGCGAAGATCATTACGCTGTCAAGCCATTCTTTAGTAAAACTACACCATCCAACCTACTAGTGAGATGTGACAACACCCACCAAGAGAATTCTTCCACGGGTATGGATTTACTAACTCCTCAGTAGAATAAATCATATATCAGATAAAAGCCTTTTTGGTGATACTGTATTTTTTTTTAGGATTATTAAAAAAGGTCATTATCTCTGTCAGAGATCAAACAAGTGTTAGCCAGGAGGGATCTAAGACAGTTCCAAGTCAGAGCTGTTACATCCTTTTGTCTCCATCTTGCATGGAAGTGGAAGCATTGACTGGTGCAAAAGCAGAGAAACCAAAACCAAGAAAACCGAGTATTTGCTATGGGAGAGGCAGTTAGTTTTGCTTCCTTAAACATTGAGTTGTCATCAATTCTATATACAATAACAGAAAAAGAGCTAATATCACAAATCTCCCACCAACAATTTAAACACCTTCCACCAACTCAGTCAAAGCAGAGGCAAGCCTTCACAAAGTACTTCTGAAGAAACTAGCATATTCTGCAGCTCAAGAAGACAGTGAGGTTTTTTTAAATGGGATGAATTTAAAAAGTGCAAATACAGGAAAAGATGGAGAAAAAATATTAAAAATCCCCATTAACATGAGAACAATCGATTTTATTTTCTACTTTAGACTGCAGCAACAAAGAGAGGAAAACTAAGGTGGTGTTGCCTGGAAACAGATTACAGGTGACATCCTGACATCTCGACCTTGAGACACGGTGAGGCCTGGCAGTCACTCACTTTCTCCTGTAGCGGGTAACAGGCCACAGTTGGAGGCCATTATGCAGTGCATTGGGGGGTACATGTGCACAGAACAGATTTGTACCTTACACACAAAATATTCCTACAATAATTAACAGGTGTAAAAAGGTTTCCCATTTGACAGTAAAAACTAGAAAAAAAAAACAAAAATGAAAACTGGTTTACAATATCCATTGAGATTTTTAAATCTTGTGTTAAGTTCAAGAAGCACCTATAAGAATGAGAATATTCAAATTATTATCTACATTATACATTTTAACACTCTAGCATCCATTTTCAGACATATCAACTCAAATACTAACCAAAACCACCATTTTCATTAACAACTGTTTTTATCTGCATGTAGCTCAATAAGGGAAACAACTCTTCGAACTACACAGGAACTGCTCTATTTCTCTCTCCCAATGGAAAGAGCACAGCTCTGCTAGAAGTTTTTTTTCCTCTGCTATTGGGCTCTTGTAATAATCTTTTGTCTTAAGGAAAGCTTTTGCAATAAAAAGCATGAGGGCTTTTGGAGGGCAGATATTGACCAAGTTACGCAATTTAATGTAATGAAGAAACATGTCTATTAAGTTAGAAGATTCTGTTACAAAAGAGGCTTTTTCATTATGAAAAATTAGTATTTTCCATTTCCATATGAAAATCATGGCAAAACTAACACACACATCTTTAGGTATGACTATTACCTCTGAGTTAGCCTGCTCTGCCTGCAAGTGCTTGCACTCGTCTTTCAGCTTTTCAGATTCTCTCTCACGTTCCAGTGTCATTTTGTCCATCAGCGTCTGAACTTGGACCAGCTCCTTTTTCAGGACAGCCACATCTTCTACACCAGGCCTTTGTAGCTGAAAAGCAGAAGAGTAGCAATAAGCGACATGCTGCTGACAGACGTGCTTCCACTGTCAATACAATCTCTAGAAAACTTTCAAATCATCAAATTTATAGACAAGGTGACATATACAGTATTACAGCTGTGGGGAAAAAAAAAGAAACAAACAAGAAACCAAAACACAACACACATCCCTGCCCCCACCCCCAACCCCCGCCTCCTCCCCCCCAAAAAAAACCCAAAACACCAAACCCACAGAAAATTACATATCATTCCCAAAAGAAACAGGATTTAATGACTGGTTGTCAGTTCATGCCTACTAAACTTTGAACTTGTTGACTGATTTCAAGCAAATCTGACAAATGAGATAAGGTCTCAAAGATTAAATTTCTGTAACTTTCACGTAGATAGATGACTAGGGACAGGATGAAGACCTTCGCTGGAAGAAAACACTGAAGTGACAGGAAATCCATGCAGGAAATCTATCTGAACTCAGAATTCCCTGTGAAGCAGGCTGTATTGATTCCACTATTCTACAGAAGGAACTACTGTCTGTACTATACTGCTGCAATACTCACAAGCCCCTCTCAGGACTGAGACACATAACAGTCCAGTACTACTACACAGACTTTTATAAGGACACTGTCTCTGTCTTCTAGTACTATTTCAGATGAACAAACAAAACAAGGGCAGCTGAAGGAAAAGTCTTGAAGGTACTGTCAGATATGCCTCATATTGGACCCACAGGTAAAATGGGGTGTTGGTAATTTCATCTAAAGCACCATACTGTCCCTCAAAGTGAAAAGCTATGGAGGGGAGGAGAAAGGCAACACTGGGCACCAAGGAAAAGTACAGAAAAGGAAATGCTGGCATATAGAAAAGAAAAGGTACAAGAAAAAGGGTAAGAACACATAAGGAGAAAGGAGGCCAAGAAACAATTAACCACATGAAGAGGAATGGACAGCTCCAGTGGCTGGGCAGGGCCAAGCAGGACTCCTGAGCCCTTCAGGGCAGCTGACTACAGGGAAGAAGGGGAATAAACAACTACTTTCCTCCAGAGTCTAAGCAGTGGCTGAGTGAAGGAATGAAGACAAACGAGAAGCTAGGAAGTTCCCTTCATTACTGCTTTGGAAGCAGCATGACTGCCGAGTCACTGGGATTGCTCCTGAGAGCCATGGCTGCATATAAAAGTCATCAGGAGCCAAAATCCTGGAATATACACACATGGGTATTATCAGCCAAGCACAAGAGGGACAACATTAACGTACGCATGGTGATGACAGCTGCCAACCTTTCAGCCACCATGTCACAAAACACCTCTCTGAGCATTTCTTATGAATGCAGCTGTCCAGGGACAGTCCGAGCGTAACACCTCATGGAAAAAGGGGGATCTAAAGACAGCTGTGAAAGTCAGCAGTGGCATGCTCTGAGTACAGGCTCTGCACAGCATAGCTGTATGTGTAATCCCCTGCAAAACTGCGAAAGAGTAGAGCATCAAACAAGCAGACTATAATATAATATAATATAATATAATATAAGGTAAGGTAAATTTTAATGCGTAAGTCAGAAACTACATGTATTTCCTCACCGGAAAAACAGTGAAAACAGGTCAGTGAACAGATCAGAAACAATGCTGTTCTTAACTTTTTCAGCCCATGAGCAGATATCTCTGAGTTCGTCAGAGTTTGGAAACTTTAAAACCGCATTTGCAAGCATTTAAGTATATCCCTCTCTTGACTTGAAAAGAACAAAAACACTAGCGTGATGTGAATACCAGCTCTGTCTTTAAGTCTTCCACTGTACTTCTCTCCTTCTGTAGTTCTTGTGTCAGGTTTGTCACTTTATGTTCCGCACCTTCCCGAAGGCTGATTTCTTCATCATACTTTGATTTCAGATCTAATAAGAAGGAAGTTCAATAAATAATCACTTGCACAAGTTGCACAATTAGAGAACAGAATCAAACCCCATGTTGATATACTTACCCACAATTTCAGTGGCCAGTTGTGCTGCTTTTTGCTCAAATAAGTCTTTCATTTGTTTAATGTTAAAATTTTCTACTTGGATCTCTTCTAGTTGCCGTTCTAATGATTCTATTTCCATAAAAAGAACAGTATTATTTTCTGGAAGAACTAGGACAATACAGTTACTCATGCCCATAATGAACCACAGCAGGTAAACGAGTAATCTAAGTTCATTTAACATCCAATTAGCTTAGCAAAATAAACAATTTTACTGAAGTTAAATATCTACAAGCATGATACTGGAACCTGTCACTAGTTGAGTACTCTGCAGCATTAAGTACGTATTAGTTTTCACTGGTCACAAATAGATCTTCAGATGACTGTAACATGCTGCTGAATTCCGAGCCCCGAACTGTGATTAAAAGCTCTTTAATCATGATTAGTCAGATACTTTATGAACATATAAGGAAAATTTTATTCCATGAGTGTCTCATGAAGAAAAACATAGAGCAAAAATTATTGGTCTGCAAAACAACAACAACGAAAAACAACAAAAACTTCATTGTTTTCTTTGCTAGCAATGAGTACAGAAAAACACTAAATAAAACCAGCACTGACAAATGCTATAGTTTAAATACCAACAATCACTGTCTTTCTCAGCAAAAGACTTGTACTGAATGACTGAATATATGAAATTATTAAAAACATGTTCAAAACTACTCATGAGAACTGCTTTCGGAGTCAGGAGAACTCCAGTCTCACTTCTAGACATTACAAACCCCGAACCTCTAGAACATTTCCCCAGACCATAGCTATCAGAGCTATCTATCTTAAGCACTTAGAATGAACTTTTTTTCCCCAGTAAACACCATTCTAGCTTTCTAGCTCTTTAATTTATCAAAAGTGTTTTTTCATAAACCTAAAAGCTACACTGAAAAAAATTTCAGAAATTCCACATCAGTGCAGAAATTCATAAAATGGTAGCCACCTGTAGATGTAGCCGCTGTCAATCCATCAGACTTAGAATCCTTAAGAAAACAGAATAAATGCATCATTAGACAGTAGGAATAAAAACTACTAATTCCCAGGTTCGTCCCATTTTTGGAAAAGGCAGGAAAATAAAGACTTCCATGCTCAAATACTGCATAGCAGTGTAAAAATACCTGATTTCTAATAGTTATATCTGGAAGACTGGAAAAGGCCAAGGTGATTTTCCATTTCGTGTATCACTACACTATCAGGCTTCCAGACTTGCAAGACTCCAGTAACAATCCCCTCCCCCTCCCTTTCCTCAATATTGAAATATGCCCTAAAAACAGAGATTACAGACATCATTAAATACATTGTGAGAAGGCATTTTGTCAGAAAGCAATTTCAGAGGTTTGTAACAATCCATTATCTAAGTAGCTCACAGTAATAAAAAGTAAGAGCTTCCCTAGGGCACAGCACATCACAATTTGCCTTGCCTTGTTTGTTCAGTTCATCTGGACATCTGTGAAATCACATTACTGTTCTCCAAAAGTTCTTACAAGAAAGACCCCATCGCCCCCTTTCATACAGAGGAAACACCATATCCAATTCATTGTCTTTAATAAACTGAGTTCTCATTAAGCCCAACATAAAAGTCTAAACTGAACTTGTAGTGAGTAATATGGAAGAAGCATTATCTATTCTGACTTTGTTCTTCAGGTTTATATATAGAATTACACTGTGGAGAGATAACTAACTTTGTTTTCAAAAACATGTCAATATTCAAATTATGGAACTAACTAAATCAGGCCACGTGCCTTACAAAAAAGGTATTAATCTTCAATGCCAATGCTGATGATAAACCTGCTTCAAGTATTTTAAAGCAATTACTTGCTGCCGCTGCCCCTGCAATTTTTCTAGTTCTTTCTTCAGCTCTTCTGAATACCACCTCTCCTCCTAGGGGGGGAAAAATATATAAAAAAAAAAAAAAAAAGAGAGAGGAGACAGGGGAGAGACAACTGTAAATTTGGTTGCTTAAGACAATAGAACACTTTGCAATTTGACACAAAGAACTAAGTGCAAGTAAAATACATTTCCAACCTTCAATGAAGCTTGCAAGTCTTGGACTTCTTGTCGGAGCAGTGATACTTCATCTCTGAATAAACATATCCATGGAGTGAAGAAAATGAATATTCAGTGGTTATATTTTGTCAATTGCACACAGGTTGTAATGTGTATTAAATAACTGGAGTGACAGCCATGTACTACATAAACATAACTTACATAATTATAAATAGTTATTTTTAGATTTTTTGAAACTTGGAACAAACCAGATTAACAGATACTTATTAGTTCACTTTGCACATCACTTGAAAAATGCTGAACATATTAATTGGATAAGTAAACAATTAGATATGCAAAAAGTCTCTTGAAAGTAGAATGTAAATCTAAATCGGTGCATCAGCTCAACCACACGAGTTCAGAATGGCAAAGCTGTACACTGGGACATTTAAATGTTTTGCATGCCTTTTTATGAAAAGGACAGGTCTATTTTCCTTCACTTTCCATATCATGTAAAGGAACACTGCTAAGAGACAGCATGCTGTCTTACTCCTTTTGAAATATATGCAGTTACATAATTTTTCATCCACACAGCAATTCCGTGTGCCCCACAGACACATTCACTTAATGGTCTGAATGTTTAAAGCCTTGGGATTTTAAATTCTCAAATTTCATGCTTAAGCCTCCAGCCATGCTAGAACACAAGAGCCAAGGCTACAATTGTTATTAATTGATTTAGGCAGCACCCTTCTAAAACACAGGTCTCTGTACAGAATTGCACAACTGTACATACAAGAATAATGTTGCATTACTGAGATACAGCCCCTCCAAATTTAGAATACACAGGTGATTAAAATCATGAAAACAAGCCCTTTCTTATTGTTTGTACAGTGGCAACAGTGAGGAGTACACAGAATGTATGCACGTGGGTGCCAATGCCAACAAATTCTCAGTTTTATACCATACAATTCTATTGCTGCTGTGCTGCACTATCTTCTCCTCCACAGATGTTCTTTTAAATTATCTTGTACTTAGGAGGGGGCGGGGGGGGGAGGGGGGGAACCAAACACAAAACCAAAGGAAGCTATTCCTTAGCTAAACTGAGAAGGAATAGATTCAATCTACATTAGCATATTAACATCAGGTGAGGGTCATCAAGAAGCAAGTGAAACACATGTACTTGAACCAGGGAAGCAAGAACTCCAACGCAGACCAATTTTAATGGCAAAACAAGCATGGGATATTGGGAGGCTAATTTTTTTCAGAGGAAGATTTTCTGCTATTTACACATTATTCTGCCCATGTGCAACATTCACTGGATGTTCACAAATACAGCTTTAGTGAGACAAGTGTAGCTGTAATCCAAAACCGGTATGCTGGTTGTAGGTGGAGAAAAGGGAGCAGCTTTCTCATCAGTGTAAGAGTAACTAGATCAGCTAATATTCACACCTAAGACTATAAATGAAATCTCAGGCGGGTGAAGCAGTTAAATATGTTGAAGCTGGGCCTGGGCATATACCAGATTTGCAATACTAAAGCATTTAAGATGCTCTGGTCTTCGTAGCAGATAAAAGGTTTTGAGCTGTATAAAAATAGTTCGTAGTAGAGAGGAGGGAGGAGAGGAGGAGAATGAGAAGAGAGTTTGTAAGGACTCTTCTACAGTAGTTGCCTCAATACTCCCAACACAGTTTTGCTTGATAGTTGTAAGATGAAACCTAAATTCAGTTTAGCTGACCAATGGAAAATTAAGGGCAGCAGGGGGAAGAAAGTGTAAGGGATGCCTGTAGACACCGTAACTTTTTCTTACTGCCATTCAAATGCTCACCAAATCTCCCTTTCTGCTAGGGCTGTTACAATCCCTTCCTCCTCTCAGCACATCTGAGCCTCATCATCTGGCAAATCCTTACTACCTTTTCCTTATGCTCCACTCCGTTGCCCATCTGTAACGCCCGTGCCTCCATCCTAGTACAGAGTACCAGTGGCCTTGCTGAATTGCACTGGAGAGTTGCATGATTTACTCTTGGCACTTACTTATGGTAGGAGATGGGGGGAAGAGGACACAAACATAATTCATAGTACCTAGCTTTCTCTATTGAATAAATAAGGAACTTCATCTCCCAGTCTTGGTCCTACGAATTACATGTAAACTTCACTCCTATACTGCTAACAGAGTGGCCCTCTGCTGCAGCATTTCTTTCATGCAGTATTCTGAGTCTTGGAAAAACATGTTTATGTTGAATGAGAGTTTTCTCAAGCAAACATGCAACTGAGAAACATTAAAGAACGCCACACTAAGAAACAGCTCATGTGTTACACAACAGCTCTCACCAGACTCCCTTCACTCCATCCAAACTCCCTGACCTTGTCCACTTGATTTCAATTATATGAGAGAAAACAAAACCACTTGTCCTTAAAACTGTCAAGAGCCAGGAAAAAAATAAATAAATTTCACCAGCCAACATCTGGTTGACATTGGAAAATTGCAGGCATAAAAATAAATCTTTTATAAACTATATAAACAATATAGTTATGAACAATAATTCCCCCAATGTGAATGCTATTATTCTACTAAAAGTATCATTTCAGGTCTAAGTTTTATCACTCCGAAAAGGATTAAATCAGAGAGAGAAGAAATACTCAAATAAATTCTGCACACAAGAAACTCAATACAACTCCACTAGTACCCTACCACTTTTCTCCTACATAAAACCCTAATTTTGATTTCTTTTGTTGCAGCAGCTGGGAAAGAAGGCAGCTATCCACAGGAAAGGGCCCATCCATGCATGAAGACATGACTTCTGCTAATGCTGACTGTTACTGGCTTACCAGCTCTGCACAATACAGGATCTTCACTCAGATACCAACTGAAAGGTGTTACCTTCCACACTTTTCTCACCGAAGAACCACCCTCTCTTGAGTAGGCCACACAGCTCCATTGGCAGGTGACCACCTGCAGGGTTGTGCCGGGTTTACCGCTGTTTGCTGAATGAGGCCACCGGCAGCTGCTCACTCTGACACTGCTGTGTACAAACCCAGGGGAGTTTGGGGGAGTGCAACAAAACAGCAGCATGGGCTGTCATTTACGACAGTCCAAAATAACACGCTGAACAGAAAAAGAACGAGCAGGAAGTGAAAGGAAACCTATGTAAATTTTTCCCCTAAGAAAAAGCTCTCCAAACCACAGGCAGACTATTCAGTTAAATTCTAGAGAAAGTTTTGCCTTACCAGTTCCTGCTACATACTGCTGGTCTCAAAAATAAAACAACCTGATATGTTTCCTAAGAATATATTTAACAATACAGTTCTGACCAAACAGTTCAATAAAATAAGTTAAAGAAGATTTCTGAAGATCAGCATGGAGTTTCTGGAATACAGAGGGAGAATTAGTGACACAGACAGAAACTTCTCAGACTTGCAAACAACTAGGTAATATGGGAACCTATTTAGGCAAATACTGATGTTAAAATTACCCAGTAAGTACTCTAACTAACCAGAGACAAAATCAGGTTTCTTTATCTTCAGGGTTGTCCTCCCTCACCCTCAAAAGATGAAATTTCGGCTTTATGCTGGAAATTAGGAGAAACCTGTTTTTTCTGCCACACTCCTAAAAATCATTCCAGTCTGTAATATTGCATTGTCAGCTGCATGAGAAACAGGTGATTTAATTACCAATATAAACATGCATCTCTGGTTTTCATTTATTGTCAGATCAATATCAGCCAATGTAAGTTTCAAGCTGATTTTAATCGTAGTTGGAAATGGGGCATGAACATTTAAATACTTGACTACATAATTAAGTGTCCAAATTAATACAGCCTTCAGTACAATTAGAAGTAGCTCAACACTGACACAAAAGCACATGCACAAATGAGTACTGTTGCACCTTTCTGGTGACAGATGACCTTCCCCTCCATGAGTTGAATCAATGCCAGAATTATGAACTGCTTCATAGTGCTTGAACAGCTCCTCAGCTGATCCATGAGACTTCATACATAGAGGACAAATGAAGCCCTATTTTAAAAAGGAAAAAAAAGTCAACAAGTAAAATTTTACTTTTTTCCATCTTATTTTTACACAGAAATCTAAATTTTGTTTGTGCATCTAAGAAGTAGCAGATACAATTGTTAAGATCCATACTAATCATTTAATTCTTTGATAGGAGTTTTGGAAATTAAAAAGTCAGAAATACCTACAAAAGCCATATTCCGTTATTCAGTGTTTTTTTTTCCCAACAGCATTACATACTAGCAACAAAACCTTTATATAGAAATACTAAGTCAATTTAGAAGGACTGCTCTGCAATTTCTTTCACCCCAAGAAAATAATTTTCCATACAACTTTTCATAAAATCAGACTCTTCTCCCAAAGAGGTGGTAGAACTTGGAGTCAGGTCTTAAAAAACACTAAAGCACTCTAAAGCACAGCTATTCATACATCTACTATCACTGTATTTAGGCTACTGATTTTAATATAGAATCATAGAATGGTTAGGGTTGGAAGGGACCTCAAAGATCATCTAGTTCCAAACCCCTGCCATGGGCAGGGAAATCCTCCACTACACCAGGTTGCCCAAAGCCTCATCCAACCTGGCCTTGAACACTTCCAGGGATGGGGCATCTACAACTTCTCTGGGCAACCTGTTCCAGTACCTCATCACCCTCAATGTAAAGAATTTCTTTCTTATATCTAACCTAAATCTGCCCTCTTTCAGTTTAAATCCATTGCCCCTTGTCCTATCACTACACACCCTTGTAAAAAGTCTCTCTCCAGCTTTCCTGTAGGCCCCCTTTAGGTACTGGAAAGCTGCTATAAGATCACCCCGGAGCCTTCTCTTCTCCAGACTGAACAGCCCCAACTCTCTCAGCCTGTCTTCATAGCAGAGGTGCTCCAGCCCTCTGATCATCTTCGTGGCCCTCCTCTGGACTCGTTCCAGTAGCTCCATGTCCTTCTTGTGTTGAGGACTCCAGAGCTGAACACAGTATTCCAGGTGGGGTCTCACGAGAGCAGAGTAGAGGGGCAGAATCACTTCCCTCGACCTGCTGGCCACACTCCTTTTGATACAGCCCAAGATACGGTTGGCTTTCTGGGCTGCCAGCACACATTGCCAGCTCATGTTGAGCTCCTCATCCACCAGCACTCCCAAGTCCTTTTCCTCAGGGCTGCTCTCAATCCATTCTCCACCCAGCCTGTACTTGTGCATGGGATTGCCCCGACCCACGTGCAGGACCTTGCACTGGGCCAGGAGATTAAGAACCACTTTTTACCTTGCATGTAATTAATTGGTAAATGCAATTCAGAGAAATATTACCTCAAGAAAATCAGATCTCTGTAACCTAAAGAATCAGAAATCATCCATTTTCATTACATCACATTTACTGCAAGCTTACCAGAGTGAAAATTTAGCAGAGCAATGCCCTCATTCTACCCATTAGCCCACAGACAAATAAAAACAGTAAATATCATGTACCTCTAAACATTTGCAGAGTGTCCAAACTGCCATTTATCAGAAGTACTATCCATCTCATTTTATCTAGCAACCTATTACCTCTGCTTTTAAGGGCTGAACTTTATGTTGGTTCTTCCCTCATTTGATTATCATGTCCACTCCAAGCTCAATTCCCATTTATGCTACAGCCCATATGCAGCATGGTGGCAAAACAGAGACATTTCAGAGTAAGAGGAAACAATTTAGTCTCACGTTAAAGGCTCCCTGTAATTCCAAGCTGTGCAAAGAGAATCTCGTGCAAGAGACATGAAGGCTCCCTGTTTCTTAAATTAATTTCAAATAAGCTTTTTGCATTTTATACGTTACCCTTAAGTTCCTTCTGCCATTACAAATTGTGGCACACACACTAAACCAAGGTTCTCCAGTATTCAAGAGGAGAGTACCCCTACAGGACTACCACACTTCACATAACATGCTCCTGTGTGATTTCTGAAGGATCCATGAAGAGTTGTGATACTTCTTTCCTTCTCTTAACTTTGCCTTTGGATGTTACTAGACAAGCCACTGGACTTTAAATATTAGCACAAAATGAACATAGTGAACATGCATGTTGATAACCACAATAGCGCTCATTTTCTAACTTGACATTCATAGTTCTTTGTTTCACTAGTCACTAAGAAATCAACAACCAACACCTCCATGGATTTCACCCAGGAGAACCAGGGTGTTCAGCCACTCAAGCATGGCCAGAGCTCCAGAACATTGAACAGTGACTTTGTAACTGCTATTACTTGTTTAGTGTTTCAGAAACAAATAACTACAGTTGCTTGTGAAAACCACCACATACCACATTGAAGACTACCTTTCGCACAACTAGATCAAACAAAACAGTATACTCCTTCCTAAACCGACAACAGGCCTTTACCTTTAACGACCATTTATTTATTTGCAGAACTGATCAACACAGTTTCACTTCAGGTTAAACCAAGTTAACTCATATGGATGTGTATGTGCCAAAATGGGTACAGAAAATTGGTTAAACTACTAGGTTCCCAGTAATGCTTATCTGATACAATTAGCACATAATTATATGATAGCAGCAACAGTCACTCTGAGCAAAAGAACCAGAGGGAGACTCCTGGCAAATAGCAATGGCAATGCACTATAAGAGGGGTCAAACAGCAAGGGATTTATTTTTCCCAGTAGGTGAAAGCAGTCAGTCTCATACAGTGATGCTGCAACAGTATCCTTTTGAGATGAAATGCTACCCAGCCATTCTCAACATTTAGTTTAGTTTCCCAGTGATGGGAAGGTTTGCTGTTCACAGAGAAAAGCAAATGTTCCTCCTAGCACCAGTAAGCACATCTGGAGAGAGCAAGCATAGAAAAACGCTCTGGCCGCTCCTTCTTTTTGCCTTTTATTTCTTTCCATTTAACCAGCAAAATCTGTTTCTTTGCTTGTTTTTTTGTGGTTTGGTTTCATTCTGTGGAAATAGAAGTCCTGGAGAAAAGGAAAGAATAGATTATACGTGCAGCTAACCCAAGGGGACAGCAATCAATCATTTGTCTCAATTATTAGGCAAAGCCAGCCCAAGATTTCCTAGGCAGGCAGGCAGGCAGATCTGAAGGCAGTGGCTGCAAGGACAAGGAGCCAGAGGCAGAGCAGAGCTGCCAAGCCAAGGAAATGCGCTGCAGCTGAGAGCCCACGGGGTGGGTGGGAGCTCTGAAGGGGCAGGCGTGCTATCTCTGGCAGAGAGGGAAGCACAGACAAAAACTCTTCTCTATGGTAGAAACCCCGTTCCTCTCACATAGGCAGGGGTAAAACGTGCATCACCCACCAGCTCCAGCCCCGCCACCAGCACTGACATGACCTCAGCTGGCCTTGTTTCTCGGGGACACAGCACTGGGTTACGGCTCTGACGCACACCCTTACTCTAACACATTTTCTAGAGGTCTGACACACAAGCTCTAACAGAGTAAGACGTCACCCTTCTGCAACAGGACATCCTCGCCAGGGAAAATGTCATCCTTCCAGTGCAGAGCTGGGGCAGGCAGGAACGCCGGCTCCTACAGCTGCAGGCACCACCACTCGCACGTCAGTGCCCTTAACCACACGAACCCAGGACCTGGCTGGTGGGCTGACAACATTCAGATGTCGACTCTGGCGTCAGCAGCATTAATTTAGTTGTCTTTATAATAAGTAAGAAAATCAGAATCATCAGGATCCTCCTGGGCACCAGACAGCAAAACAGAAGTGTAAAGGTTTTCTGGGTCTGAAATTAGTAGCCTCAGGCAACAATCTTGTTTGAGGACTTGAATTGGTGGGTCTCTTACTTTGTCTCTTTTTAAACTTTTTTTTTAAAATAAAGCCATAAAAATACCTCTCTCTCTCAACATCACCTTGAGATGAATTTAGAAAATATATGCAAAAGTGAATTTGATTAATCTAAAAACAAATGTGTGAGAAGAAGGAAGAGGGGAAGTGTCCTAGTTTTAGCTGGGACAGTTAGCTCTTCTTTTTAGCAGCTAGAAGAGCTCCGTGTTTTGGTTTTACTCAGAGGCTCGCTCTGAGAAGAATGCTGATAGCAAGTTGATGTTTGAGACTCCAAGGACTTTTCAGTGTGCCGGAGTGCAGAAGCACGGTGGGATAAGGGGGGAGCATAGCTGGGACAAGGGGGACACGATTCCCCTTGTGATTTGTGGTGGAACTTAAGATTGAGGGCCAAACTGGCCAATTAGTATTCCACATCATGCAGCGTCATGCCCAGTATAAAAGTGAGGGGCAGCCAGGAAGAAGGGCTTTTGCGCTTTGGCTCTTTCGCCACTTTTGCTCTTTTGCGCTTGCTGCGCTTTTGCTCTATTGTTTTTCTTTTTTTCTCTCTCTCTCCCAGTACTCCCACTCTCGGAGTACTCTCTCTCTCTCTCTCTGCCCCTCTCTATTTCGGGGCCTCGCGTTCGTCCGGGATTGCAGCTTCGGGACAAGACGGGCTTCGCATACGAGGGGGTGGTGAGCATCTACACTGTGTATTAAATCATCTGTATTAAATTGTTCTTATCTCAACCCACGGGTTTCCCGTTTATCCTTTAATTCTCTCCCTCATTCCTGGGGGTGGGGGAAGGGGAGTGACCGGCTGTGTGGGGGGGTTCAACAGGAAGAAACTTGATGGTCTGAGATGCTTAAATCTTTAAGTGTTTTTGTTAGTTTGCAGGAATTTATATCAAGTGCAAGATACTCCAATATCAGGACCATGTCTCCCCTGGATAAAGAGGAGATTGCACAGTTACAACTGTGAGATGTAACACTGGTCACCACAACTTGGGAGACCCGAAGGGTCCTTCCCAATAAGCCTGCACTTGGCTCCCTTAACTAACGGACTCCTTTACAGAAGCAGCAAGTATGAGAGCAATGTTCTTGTATTTAAAGAAGGAAGCTACTATATAAAACAGGCACAGTTACACTTTTCAAAAGGCTGTATTTGCCAAGAGATACTTGGTAGTTTCATTTTAAAATGCATTTAGGAGTTACTCTGCATAAAGCACAGCCATGGAGAAGTGAAAGGCAAATCATATTCTTCATGCAATAAAGGCAAAGACTTATAGCCCCTGCAGTGCTGCAACGTTAAGTCATAATTCCCTAACTCATGTTTCTAATTGGGCTTTATCTTTTGCTTTACACAGGGAGAAGAGAACCCTAAAGAAGTTAAAGGATGATTAGTTGGGTTTTGGTTTTATAAGCACAGAATCTTTCCACCAGCAAACAACAATTTACTGGATCCAAAGCTTTTTGCAGACGCCTGTCAGTTAACAGAAAATAAAAATAAAACCACAACCACCACATACACAAGTTTTTATCGGGAAAGAGTGCTTAAGATCACCACAGAAGTACTGAAGCAAGACTGAGCAAGAACAGTAAAAAAGAAAAGGAGTCCAAACCAAAACTCCGCATACGCACAGTAACAAGCCACGAGGAGTCAGCACACCACTCAGCTCAGAATAGTCCCTGGCCGAGCGGTCAAGGCATTCCTATGAGAACGAGAGAGGTGCTAAACTTCAAATCCTAATTTGCTGATCCCAAGGGAAATGTTTCTCTTTCAGGTAGACACCTGCGAGCCATGCCTGGCACCAAGCACCTCCACAGCACCACACTGTTGGCGGTGGGACAGGCCCTCCTCGGTGCAAAGACTCCAAAAGTACCTGTTTCACACGGAGCAGAACAGGAATTGCTATGCAGAAGTTTTGTAGGAAAGTGTCTTGCCTCAGCTTGAATTGTAATGCCAAATTTCACTAAAGATCTCGAGCTCCATGGAAGTGCCAGAGGCTTCTTTACTTGCCTTTCTGAAGGCAGACTTATGAATAAGCCTGTAGGAGAAAGTTTGTAGCTATTTTTGCCCTCTAACAGTGAAGATTTACTTTCAGGCCTGATAAAGTTAAGCTTTTCAGTGTGCTCTCTCCTAAAAGGCATATGAGGTAAATGACTCCTTTCGGGTAACATTAATATTCGTACAAATCATTAATACAGTATTCTTTGGGAAGCACGCCAAGATGCTAGAAGCAACACTGGAAGGAAACCTCTCGCCACAAGAACGAACATACTTATTTTTATTGTACCAATATAATTTACAGGGCTATTAGCTGTTGGAAGAACTTGGCCTCCCACATCGAAACACACTGCCCAGCGAGAGCAGGGGCACGGACCCACAGGCACACCACCAGGCTGACTGCAGGCCACCGTAGAGCCCTCCTAATCCCAGACTATTTTAAAACCAATTCAGATACAGTTTATGTAACAGAAAAATTAACATATAGGACTGAATGAATTCTGTTTCTCTGGCTTCTCCTTGTATGACTCTGAAGGACTAGGAAGGAGGAGGGTAGTGGTGTAAAAATATTTTTCTGGAAATTTCAGCCTTCTCAGAACGTTGCCTTACTTGTAAAGTTTTTTTTCTCACCATTCTGCACAAACCTGATCTAATGAAGTTGTGTAGCATGACATTTTGAAAAGCAGTATTCTCCTTACTCACTAGCAAAGAAAATAGAAGATTTTCAACAATATTCCCTCAGGCTGCTGGGTCCCGCTTGAGGTTTAAAAAATAAGCAAATATTTCCATGTAGGTGTCTACTCCCCAATCACTACCACTGGAGAGCTATTCAACACAGTTAACAGTGGAAGAAACTAGTCAGCTGACCTAACAAACGTGTATACCATATGTAGGGTCAGCATAACAGCTCCCTGGGCTCCATCATCGATAAATGGAGTTTGAGACACCTACATACATATGCATTATATCTGTCTTCATCTGCCAACTGCACTTTTTTCCCCCCAGAACTTTAATGAAATGGTCTTTGTAGAGGTAATACGAAATCTTGTCTTAAGTAATTAAAAAGTGAAAGCACAGCTTACTTTATTTGAAGCTTCTTTTTCACAAACTAAAACTGGAGTTATCTGGCAGAAAGAAGACAACACTTCTTGAAGGACAGTCCCATGGGCAAAACAATTTGTACAGAATGGAATTCTGATTTGTTCATATAGTTGGAGTCCAAGAAAAAACGTACCCTACTGAAGTTTGAAAGTCACAGCGAGAGCTATGCAGCTTCCTTAGCATTTTCTTGAAATATCTGATGACTGTCTAGTCTATTCTCCAATCCCATTTTAATACTGCATAGAACTGAACAAGCAGTCCTATTTAGGCTGCTATGATTGCTGCTGATCTACAGCTGTATGTGGCAGAGCACCATATAGCACAAACAGCACATACAAAGCTCTATTTGCTAATACAAACAGAGCTTCTGCAACATCTTGAATTTTTATCCCAGCAATTATGTCATGAGTCAAGCTTAAAGAACCAAGGAACTTTGCTGTTTTCCACTGAGAAGTCAATTTTATTCCGCAAACACTCTTCTTGGAAAATATTTAAGTAGTGTGGTGAAGAATAAAAACAACACCAAAAAAACACACAATCAAAAAAAACCAAACCCCACGGAATTTCAGTAGAATTGATACTTTTACCATACAGAAAATATGAGTAATTATTCTAGCATACAGATGCTACAGGACAGCTTAGTCCAATCCAGTATACACTTTAACATATTCGGCATTCACTTGACCAGGCTTTCAGTTTAAATAAATTTGAGTTTCTTGGCTTCATCTTTGACCTTCCAGAAATACTGGTCCAGCACTCAAGCCTATAGCCTGTATCCAGTGAGCCGCATGAACAAAAAACAATAGCTGTGATTCAAGCCCAAAGATTCGGACCTATGTCTGTCATGCCTCAGAATCCAGACTTGACAACTCTTTCCCAACTGTATTGGTACGATGCGCTGTATGCTGTGAATGAAGTCCAGCATCTTTAAAAATTGAAAGTTCAAGAGCTGTATAGCACGTTCACGTGCTCAGAGGCATAAACACTTTTCTGGAGTTGATTTTGGTTCATGTGTGTCACGAACAATTGGAAAAATTCTAAATTCACCGTTCACATTTTTCCACTGCAGGTGGACTTCCACAGCCTTCCCTGATAAAAGATGCACATCTTCATCAGCATTTAAACAGTAAGTCTAAGGTAAGACTCGGATATTCTCCAGTTACGTAGTGATTTAAAGGCTGAAGCATTTTACAAGACAGAAGGTTAGGAACTATATATACTTAGAGCCAGAGAACAGCAACGTACTGATGTTTCAGAGCTGAAAGATGTATCAATTACTGTCTAGGTTTTATTTCCCAAATATGCATTGAAGCAATTAACTTAATCCTCAGGAAGTTCTCAGAGGCAGATTAAACTGTCTGCCTAGACAGCAAGGGCAAGGCCACATTTCATAATTTATTTTAGAAGTCTTACATACTGATGAAAAATAATAAATAATGAAATTTTTAAGTTAAGGAATAAATAAATTATATCACATTATGTATTGTTAAAAGGAAAATACATGCCTTCTACCAGAAAAAGCCATTTCCTCTGTGTTTACTTGAACAGTAAGACAACAGCGGCTTCCTCAGATAACATCTCTATTAATCATTAGAAAAGTAGGTAAAAAAGATCATATTTTATATAACTAAAATCTGCAGTCCATTTCCATTTTACAAGTATTTAACTTTCTGGACAAAACCAAAAAAGGTGCCTCACTATAGTTTATTTTATACCAGACTGCAGACTCAACATCTTCCCAGAAAAGAAGCTGGATTCTTCCTAAGAACAGAACCAACATAATTTCTAGTTCAGTTCTTTTCTGTTTTTATTACTATTGATGAGTAAGACTATAATTCTGTCACAACCTACAAGACTACAATTTTGTCATGAATTAAAAATTCTAATCCAGTGGATTCTCTATTTCTTAAAGAAAAGTCACATCACATAGCCAAGTCAAATCAAACCAGTATCTCTAATGTTTCATTCTCTTAGTATTGCTCAGATGTTGCAGCAAATTAATGAACTAACGTAGCTCAACCAATGATTTTTCTTTATGTGCAAAACAGGCGAGTACCACTGAGGTGAAAAGAGGCACTGCAACCTAATTTGAGAAGCAACTGAAAGAGCAGCCAAAGAGAATAAAATATCAGCACTAAGGCACTGACACAATGTTCTGTGCAAAACCAGTCTGCAACATTCCAAGGGCATTCATAAAAACAGAAGATGCAATCAATTGCATCTACAGTAAGAGACAAATAGGAAAAAACCCACCGTAAAGAATGAGGTGTTTTCAAAGAAAATATTAAAATATCCCAAATTTTTGCACAACTAGTATGCCACTTGACACACTAGGCAATCCTGCTATGAAAAGTCTGTTCAGAAAACATCAGAGTTGAAAGTTATGAAGAACTACTCAAGAGAACTGTTTAAAAATTGTCTTAGATTTAGCCTAGTAGTAGATAAGACAATAGATATCAACAACCACTACATTCTAAACACTACAGGACGTTTTCTGGATGCCTGAGGAGAAACCAGGAAGGGAAGTCTGAAACTAAGCCTCTCTCACTGACTCACTGTTTAGATGTCCTGCATGTCCAACAGAAACAGTCAGGAAATGCTGGAAACAGTTTAGAAATGTATCATTCCTTTAGGAAAAAAGAAAAAAAAAATAAAGAAGCCACACAGCTTTAGTTA
The DNA here is from genome assembly GCF_009769465.1 of Tauraco erythrolophus. NCBI lineage: Eukaryota > Metazoa > Chordata > Aves > Musophagiformes > Musophagidae > Tauraco > Tauraco erythrolophus. The sequence goes on from NC_141468.1 coordinate 52,734,372, forward strand.
GCGACACCAGTGTATACATGAAAGTTGGGGAACAATGTTCCTGTTTGGGAACCTGGTGATGCATGTGACTTCCACAGAACACTTGTTTGGCTGAGTTGGCTACATATGGACAGAGACAGTTGCCAACATTTTGGTGGTTGTTCCTGCAGCTGAATAAGCCTTTGTCTTTTAAAGTAAGGCTTCAGCAGTGCTCAGGGGGCAAGAGAAAGTATTTCACTGTTGTTTTCACCAGTTCTCATACGGTGCAACCCCTCATTCGAAAAACGAGGGCTGCACAGAGAGCTGTTTAAGAGGAAGACCATAAATAAGGCCGTAGGCAAGTGGCGAGGATCCTTTCCCACTACAGGACATCAGACACCTCTGGAAACTCCAGGAGTGGACGCCTGTGACTGAAGAACAAGACCAACTCTTGCTGCATGGAGGACAGAGAGGAGGGAAGGTCAAGGAGAAGAGAGGGGCAAATGACCCAATTTACTAAAATTTCTTTAGCAGGGAGGGTGTATTAGTGGAAGACAGCTTAGCAAAGAAAGCTATAGGTAAAATTAAAAGCAAGGTACCCATGCTTTTGTCAAGCAAGTGACAATTCTTCAGGACTCACAAAGTGTGACCAAAAACTGCACCTGCAACCTGTCCTATGTCCACATTTGAGGAGAACGCACTGGCGAAAAAACTGAACTTGGAAGCTTCTTCAGCATTGTTTCCAATAACACATATTTGAACTCTTCACAGTCATATTCATAAGCACCAGAAAGCCAAACACCACCCTAAGTAAGCCAAACTCAGCAACGTTTCATGCTTGCCACAGAAGATGACATTGATACCAGATTACATTCTTCTTACAATGTTGACTCAGGAACGGCAAAGAAGGGTGACAACCTGGTTGCGTTGCTGCTTCAGGATCACAATGTGCTTGCTACAAATGCAAACCATCATTTTCCAATCAACAAACGAAGACCATCAGCTTCTCCGTAATCAAGTATTTTAAACTTTACCTATTAGTATTGATGATAAACAGATTTCTCCACTTTTTCAATGCCTCTATGCATGCTGATATAATAGAAGATCAAACTGGGGGGAAAAAAATCTACATATATGAGCATTCTTTGTTTCTCACCTCTTCCAGATATTTACTGAAATCACCATACCAAGAAAGACAGCTTTAGCAACAGGAAACAGCAACAGCTAGAAACAACTGAATTTGCATTTCACATGCTACACTCAATAGACAAGTTTTATCAAGTTAAAAAGTTGTAACTGGCTATTGACAAGCAAAAGTACAGACAAGCAACTGATGGTGGAAAAATAAAAACTCAAAGTGGGCAAGAACCTGCAGTCAGCTCCAAGCAACTATGTCAAATATAATCCAGCTAAATAAAAGAGTATCCTCTTCAGGTAATCAAACCACCTCTGATGGCTCACATCCCACAATCTACTGATATCATCGCATCAGGAATGCCATGATCTGTCACTGGTAAATCACAGATTATTCAAATGAGGTACTTGCATTGTGACCAGATAAAGAAAATAAAAAGCTGACTTGACCACAGAGCTCTACAGACGGTCCTTGCTTCCACAGGAGGCAGTGAGGAGTCAATCTCCTCAGTCTCCACTTGTTCTGGCTCTGAGGAGGTCCCCCAGCACTCCAGGAGAGCAGCATGGGCCAGTTTTACCACAGACCCTGCTCAGTTTAACAGGTGACACTTCACCCTTGAAGAGAGATCTCAAGTAATTCGAGGATAATCAGTGCATCGATGGCTTTCATCATCTTTAGGAATAACATCCCACAATTTGAAGTTTTCCCTTCAAAAATCAAGTGTAAATACACACTGAGTGTAGAGAAGGTAAAAAGCAGTACTTAGCAAATGCATACAGCAATAAACACAATAAAATCACATTGCTCACATAGGCTGGAATAAACACTGAGTCCAAAACTCAACAAAAGTAATGTTGGCAGAAAGAACACAGAACTTTACCTCCATACAAACCTATTCAGTGGATGGCAAGCTGCCTGTCCCCCGAATTCAAATCTACTCTCTAAAGGTTCAGAGCAGGAAAAATTCAGATAGCCTTGTGCAGCTGGAGGCTGTTACCTTACAGAATCTAAATTCTTCCAATCAAGAAGTGTAAAACTGCACACTTTGTTTTAATCATGCAGTTTTACACTCCTCAATTGGAAGAATTTAGAAATGCACTACTACTTATAATGCCTATTAACTCAAACAGCCTTTGCTTTTTGTTGGGGGCATAAAAACACTCCAACAAAATTCTATATTAAAAAATTTGTTTTAAAATTATTTTCATCATGCTCCTGCAACACATCAGACTCTTAAACATGTTCAAGAAGAGAAGCTTCCAAATTTTTTATATTCCTGTTCTCCATTCCATCTTTGATCCAATGTGCCTATCTCCCACTAGAAATCTGCTTTAAAAATAGTTAGCTAAGAGCTCAAAACATTTTTCACAAAGGATTTACCACATCCAATGCTGTATTTATCACTACATTGAGTATGAAGTAAATCAAACAATGTAATAGTCTTATTTAAAAGAAAAACAAGCAAAAGCTGTTCAAAAAGAATACATTGGTGACTGCAAGTCTCTCAATAAAGCAAAAGCTTCATGCAAGAGACAACTGCAAACCAGAAAGCTAGACATAGATTAATTCCTCTGCTGAATGTATACTTTGGAATCATGCATAAGAGATCAAATTATGTTTCAGCAAGGAATCAAAAGAAACTATTTAAAAGCTGACACTCAAGCCATGAGAAAAGATGCATGTTCACTTAAAGCAGCCCACTACCAAAGCTAATGAAACAAAATAAACAAGACCCACAGTAACAGCTGGGAGGTCACGAAGCTCCTGTCTTCCTTCTGTCCCAGTGTGCTCATTCTGGTAATGTTCAGACAGATCAGTGGGAGTTACACACACTTTCATACATAGTGGACAGATGAAGCCCTGTGAAATGTATATTTGTTTTTAAGAAACTAATAAAGACAAAAAAGCAGATTTGGAATCAAAAGTTGTTCAAATTCTTAGGCTGAAAATTCTCCACAGTCACTAATAGCAAAATGTGTTTTCCTTTTGGAAAGACAGTTTTTGCGAACCACGTATCAATATCAAGGAGAAGGCAAGAAGGAACAGTTATTAAGAATATAAACCAAAGAAATCCAGAACACACTTTTTAAGCTAGCACCATGCTGCATACTACTATATGTTTTCCAGACATTCTTGGTACCTCCTTCATGTGGCAGAGGAATAAGCTGCATTACAAATTGTGAATGGACCATCATAAGGCATCACGTCAGATCCATCACGCAGTTTCCCACAAGGGTGTCCAGATGTTTCACAGAGAGAGACCAGGGTGGTGCGCTGAGACTGCAGAAATACCCTTCTAAATTAATAAGCAAGTTTGAGGCAGCAGGAGCAGCCTAGGCACCAGCACAGCCGCATGCCTGGCTGGCATGCTTGCTTAGGGAAAAATACGCACTTTCCTTGGTAGAATTTAAAAAAAAAATATAAAAAAATCAGCATGCTCACCATATATTTACAAAAGCCAAAAGTTAAATTGGTCTCTGAAGAACAACAGCTTTACATCTTCAAGACACGTACTACATGCTTAAACACCTAGAGAAAGCAGGGTGGAGAGTAAAATGCAGTGGTCCTCTGTCCACGTTGCTGTCTGGAGGATGCCTACACCTCCTTGGCAGAGCGCTACAGGCAGGCGGGACAGACTGAACACAACCCTCTGTGCATGCACGGAAAGGTTAAGGCCCCCCCCCCCAAAAAGAGGTATCTGTGGCAAACCTGTCTAGCGAGCACCCTGGTGGACTCACAGCAAGCAGAGAGTATTTAGCAACCCTGTACTGCAGACGGCATTGCGCTGGGACCTCAGCTAAAAAGGCAGGACAGGCTCAAGCGTTCCCTCCTTACGCAGATTGCACAGTGAATAAAAGATGTATCTAGGTTTGATTACATGTCAATGTGTTGACATGGCCACAAGACAGGACTAAAACAGACTTTCACCTCTTCTTGAGCAAGGAACAGTTTGAATTTGGACTTCCTCACCCCTTTTGTTTCATACTACAATTCTCAAAACTCAGTATTGATTTCAACCAAGCTTGAGGAGGTAGTAAACACAAATATCTACACAGATTTTATAATTATTCTCCATTTGAATCTTGCAGCAATATGAATTAGAAAATCTAACCAAGAAACTGGAGTGAAAATAAGTCAACTGGATTTCTGACTTCACGTAATACTAGCGAATCAGGTGGGAATGTAATGATAAAACGAAGAGTAAATATTCTGCAAAGCCTGGCTAGAGTGCTCCTGGAAAGAAGTTCTCAGGGAGACAACACCTCAGGCCAGCTGCACAGGAAAAGGAAGACCAAGAGAAAGGCTCAAGTTGTGTGCTGTGACGTGTGAATCTTGGAGAATAAGAAGCTACCACCAGCTTAGGAGTTCAGTTTCAAACAGATGTTGAAATTACACGCTAAGGAGAACACCTCGCTTGTAACCAATGCAACAGATGGTGGAATTACTGACGACTAAACTTTTTCACGTTATACAGTATCAACTAAAAGGGACATGGCAGCCTTTAGTCTGACTCGGTCTCGACTCAGTAGCAACAAAAGCCAATGGTGCAACAGTGTGGGCACACCACCACTTTGAAAGCTCGTCCTATGTCAAGAAAATAGTATTGAAGTACCTTGGGACACTCAACAAGCTGTACAGTGAGTGATATTGCACTCCCGTTAACAGAATTGTGCAATTTTAGCCAACTTTAGAAAGAAGCAATTATCTCATTGCACATTTTTATGCTTTAATTAACTACAAAAGTAATAAGATTTTAGTCTGCAATTTAAGAATATTTAATTGCTTCAGGGACGGTGTAAACATGCACAGAAAACAGATTTGGACTCACAAATGCATGACATGTATAACATGCAGCAAAACATTAAGGAATGTCTGATTATACTGACTGTAACAAGGCTTCAAGAAATAAGAAATAAGCAGATGCACAGATGGAAAGCAATCAGGATTTTAAAGTGCACAATGAAAGTTTCTCTTATCAGAGCAGACATAGGAGTATTTAAATAATCATACACTTTATTCAGTGTTAGAAAGAGCACTTTGGTCCCTTTAAGGCTGTAATAGGAGCAATTAACATTGCACTGCATTTGTATGCTAAACTTGAAACATTTTCAAGATAGGTAATCAGGCTACATTAGCACAAACTAGCTTCAACAGCCAGTGAAGTCAGTTTCCATTTTTCAGTGTTAATATCTGACAACACTGTAAATCCAAAGACATTGTAATATGGGACTGAAGCAAAAATAATAACTTATTCTGCTGGTTAAGTATGGCATACAGGACACAAAAAAATAGATAGGATTTACAAGTGGTAGATTTATACACCAACACCAAGCAAAAACCAACACGGCTGGTATTTCACAAGGAAGAGGAGGTCTCCAGTATACATTATAGCTTAGCAGAAGCAAGGTGAAAAGGGAGCACAAGTGGGATAAAATGTTAAGCCTCATTTTTCAGAACTCTCATAAAAGATTTATTAACGAGGAGTCTTAAGCTTATGTCTCATTGCTTTTAATTTTAATAATTCATCTCTAGGATTATAGGAAAGATTATTTGTGACCATTTAGATAAATAAGCCTAAAAATAGAGTTACATATAAATATGGCCTAGCCTTCCTTTATTTATTTAAATAAAAAACAATTCTTAGAACATGACACTTCTGAGTACTTATTTAGTACAGCTGTTACTTAGGTAGGGCATCAAAAGTTACTCCCAACAGCCTCATGAATCAGAGAAACAGCAACCCAAGATTTAAGACTTCAGTCCCATGTACAGTGTGCAGTACCTCAGAGGAGCCTTCGTTATTCACGTCCACGGCATTTCCTGGTGTGGCAGATGAATCCGAATCTGAGCTCTGAGACCCACCTCTACCCGGAGTCTGAAATAGAGAGGAGGAAAGAAGAATGAGTGTCTACAGACTGTATTAAATAAAGCATGGTACGTATCCTTTGCAAAGGCCTCTCTTCTACTTACTGGAATATGGAAGTATTTTCCCTCCACAAAAGCAATCAAGTGAACAAGCTGACAAGCAATTACATAATTTTCAGTGCACCATTTCAACAAAAGCTTTTATCCAAGACTCTTCATGCTTCAAAGAACAAGCAGACACCAGAAGCGAGGGCCAGGGTTTTAAACCACTTCTTCTCATGAACGCTCAACACAAAACAAAGAATTAGGCTAAACTCTGCCCTTTTATCACTCACACTGATGTTAAATTAGGTCTCTATATCCAATTGGAAAAGACTAAAAATTACAATCTAAACAGTTTCAGAAGTAGTAAACTGGTATTATGCTACTTTCTTGATAGCTTGCCTAGAATCTGAAGAAGCCTTTAAATATTTGAAAGACAGAAAACTAAGGAGTGAGGACCCTGCTGATACAATAAGCACACAAGTAGGTACACTGCCTAGATTTGGAACAAAAATAAAAATCAAGCCTGTGGTAAATACATTAATCAGTAAGACAACCTATAAAAATTAACGCCTTTGATGAATATGTTGAAAATCAACAGTATTGACTTGAAACTACAGATTTAGATCAAAATAAGCAAACAAATTTGAAATACTACACGCTTCAAAATCTGGATAGATGGATCACAGTTTATAATCCTTATTAACTGTAACTTTTATTTAAATTTGATTTAACTACTCTTACTCATCTCCAGAACGCCACTGCTTGACCGATGGCAGAGTTAGCATTCTCAAAGCAAACATCAGTAAAGAAATTATATTAATACTGATATGTAATCCTAGTTTCAACAAAAAATAAAAGTTAATTATCCAATTCCATGATGACAATTGCAAATGGGATGAAGTAATGCTACTGCTGTATTTTAGCCCATCTGGAAATAGTTGTAATGTTATAAAGGATTCTCTAATCTAATATAGGGGGATTAAAGGTACAGAATTTTAACTATATAGATAGAAATCCACAGAGAGAGGGACAGAAGAAGATAAATAGTTTTAGTTTCAAGATTTTTGAGACACCAAGATCTAACCTGTTTTAGAATTTTGTTGCTCAAGTATAGCCTCTTTTTTTTTTCAGACAAATCAGCTGTACAACCTTTTATAAGACATCTGCAGCACGTATGCTTTTCCATACTTTGAAAATTAAGTACATTTTCCTGCTTCGTTTTGATAGAATGTTGTATTTCATAAAGATAACATCTTTTTATTACTAATCAAATAAAAAAATATTTAAATAAAAGGTCAAGTTTACTGATTAAGGACTCAATTCCCAGTTCAATTTTAGAGAGGCTCCAGAGATCAGTCAAAGGGAAGTGAGGAGGAGTGAAGCAGCAAGCTATTGGGGCTGGCAACAGTAAGCGAAGGAGAGGATCATCTCTCCTCATTCCTGTCTTCTCTGGAGTCATCAGTTAAGTGATCGACATACGATGGTTTTCCTACTCCGGTGTCTTTTTTATTTTAGCTGGTTTATGTTTCTAAAGAAAATAAGAACACAATATAGTTTCCTTCCAGTACAGCATATAAAAGCAATAGATGAGGTGACACAAGCTCTCCAAGTAAATAATAGGAGAGGCAAAAAGGGTGTAAGCAGAGAATATGATGCACATACAAACCATGTCTAAACGAAGCCATTAGTACTTCTCCTCCAGTTCACTGATACAGACAGTAAACAGGGCACATCCCAGCATGGGCGACGGGTGCATGCTCATCAAGTTTTCATACCATACCAAACTGGGAGGACCATGCGATACGCTCCAGGGCACGGCTGCCGTTCAGAAGGACCTAGGTGGGCTGGAGGAACGGGCCAACGGGAACCTCATGCAATTCACCAGGGACAAAAGCAGAGTCCTGTGCCTGAGAAGGAAAACCCCTGGCAGCAACACAGGCCTCTCTGCTGAAAAGGACCCAGGGCTCGTGTCAGACAGCAAGTCGAACAGGAGCCAGCAGTGTGTCCTGGCAGCAGAGAGGGCCACCGGCACCCTGAGTTGTATTAACAGGAGCTCAGCCAACTGACCAAAAAAAGCGATCATCCCCACTGGCCAGCACTCGTCAGACCACGTCAACGTACTGCATCCAGTTTTGGCTCTTCCAGTCCAGGCAGTACATTGATAAACCAGAGCGAGTTCAGGCCAGCAAGGCAGCTGGGGCTGGAGCACCTGCCCTGTGGGAAGAGGGTGAGGGAACTGGGCTGGCTCAGCCCCGAGCAGAGACAGCTTTGGGAGAACCTAACAGCAGCCCTACGAACACCTATGAGGAGGTCATCAAAGAGAGGAACTCAGGCTGCTCCCAGCGGTGCATAGCAGGAGGACAAGACAAAAAAAAAAAAAAGAAAAAAATAGAGGTTCCCACTGGATGCAAGGAAAAGCTTCTCCAGCGTGATGCGAGACCTGAACTGGTCCTGCTCACAGCAGGAGCTCAGACTAGAGAGCTCCTGAGCTCCCGTCCCGCTCAAATTGTTCCGTGATCTCTGAAGCACTGCCCTGCAGAAACACACGTCCTGCAGAAAAGCTCCGAAACACAAGTTTAGTAACTCCATTAATGAAGATGTGGACCATGTGCATTGACAGTCAGAGGAATAATATCTAAAACAATTGGTAGCCAAGTTTCTCAGTAAGACAATTTAGAACATCGCATCTAATGTTATGAACAGTTTTCTTCAGTTTATACATTTCAGAAGTTCCTTTCCATGAAAGCCATAAACCGCAATCATGCAACCCAGAGATTAGGCTTGCTTACGAATCCTTTTTGTGCAAGAACAAAGAACCCAAAGAAGATGTATATATACATATGTCTACGCAAAGGAAGATGAAGAAGTCAGGTGTCAAAGTTTTCTTCTGTCAAGGAGCTGAACTTTCATGATACAAGAATCAACTTCTTATTGAGAGAAATTTTTTAAAAGGCTCTAAAAATCTGAACATGATAGAAAGACTTTTGTATGGCAGTTAGCTACGGTGGCTGTTCTGTTCTAGAAGGCCTAAGAACTTAGACTCTTATCTGTTCCAGCATCTACATCCGCAAGTAGAAATGGGATGTTTTGAACTGGAGAAAGTGTCACGTTCATGGATATGCACTTCTTTACTAATGCTTTACAAGAAATAGAAACCTTTTGTTCCACTCTTCAGATCCAAAAACTGAAGAACATGCCTTCACGTAGCCTTAGACAGAAAGACACAAGAGCAAAGGGAGAACCTGAACAAAACTCGATAGCCTGGGCAATGGCAACAAGGGATGGTCCGACCGTCTTTTTAGGCAGGCAGCATATACCTCCACTTCTGCAATACCTGAGTGCCTGCTTTCAGCACACCTAATGAATCATTTCAACCCAAAACCAACAATCTTCTGTGACAACACAGTATTTTCCTCACCTTTTAGCATAACTTCTTATACAACGCTACAGTGCATTGTTAATCGCCCATCACATTTCACTCCAGAGTCGACTGCATTTCACAATAAGATTTGCATATTAAGTTCTGCTAGTTCCAGCACTACAAATTGGAGATCATTAGAACCTCCAGGATGAAAGCGCTTCTATTAAAAGTACAGTCTTATTACTACATGGTTGATTAAAATATTTGCTTTATGAAACACTTCAGACATGCTATAATCACACTAAAAGGCATCGCATGACATGTCTTATTACATGCAATATACAAGACAGAAATTATTAAACAGTACCTGGTAAAATCCTTTTAACCTTTCAAAAAAACAATGTGCTCTCTTTTAAAAAGAAAGTATCATTCCAAGCTAGATTTGGAAAGCTTAGTACAAACGGGTGGCATTTTCTGGTGAGTAGCATGCACAAGGAAGAAGGGTGGGAAGGAAAGAGGTCATTACATATCTTTCAAGATCAGGAGAAACACCCCATAGCATCCATTTGCAAAGTGATACAGACTAGCAAAAAAATTTAATCCAATTTTGGAAGGATGTTATGGAAACAGAGACCCATAAAGGCAATTATCTTTCAAAGGCTGTAAAACAATTTAAACATCCTTCACCAGCCAAATAGAGATTAGGAATATTTTTAAATTGATCATTGCATGATCAAATAGGTTCACACACATGTTTAAGCAAGGCTGCCAGACCACCATTATATCACATTCCATTAAAAAAAAAAAAAAAAAGGAACACATTGAACAACTCAGACTTTGTGAACTAAGGAAAGGCTCAGAATCATAGAATCATAGAATGGTTAGGGTTGGAAGGGATCTCAAAGATCATCTAGTTCCAATCCCCCTGCCATGGGCAGAGAAATCCTCCACTACACCAGGTTGCCCAAAGCTTCATCCAACCTGGCCTTGAACACTTCCAGGGATGGGGCATCCACAACTTCTCTGGGCAACCTGTTCCAGTGCCTCACCACCCTCAATGTAAAGAATTTCTTCCTTATATCTAATCGAAATCTGCCCACTTTCAGTTTAAATCCATTGCTCCTTGTCCTATCACTACATGCCCTTGTAAAAAGTCCCTCTCCAGCTTTCCTGTAGGCCCCCTTTAGGTACTGGAAAGCTGCTATAAGATCACCCCGGAGCCTCCTCTTCTCCAAGCTGAACAGCCCCAACTCTCTCAGCCTGTCTTCATAGCAGAGGTGCTCCAGCCCTCTGATCATCTTCGTGGCCCTCCTCTGGACTCACTCCAGAATGATGCTCTTGTTTTCAGTTGGACTATATAAGGCAACAAAAGGACTTATGAACCTCATAGGAAAAGTAAATCTTCACACAGGCTTCTGTATACTTATTTTTACAAAATTAACATTTGACCCTTCAAGGCATACCTGGAGTTGAAAGACTGAAGCAAAATTACTCTCTCACCCAGCGTCTTTCTTTCCCAGTTGTCAGAGTTACATATGTTTACTTTGCAGAGAAGCATATGTTTCTACTACTAGCACTAGAGTTGTAGAAGTAATATGCTAAACGTCATAATTTTGTTCTCTGTGTTTTCTCAAAACTGTAAGCTAATATAAAGAAACATCATTAACAACAAAAAGGACGGAAACGATTGCAGCTTGTTTTCTGAAAAGGAACAGAAAATTATATAATTAATGAGTTGAGCTAATGCATTAAAATGACGGAGTATAAATATGGATCGCTACCGTGTCATTTTTGCACAGTCATTTATCTGTCTATAGCTATGCTCCATTCAGTTGTGATACTCTTTTCAGCAGTTTTAAATTCAGAATAAATCAAACCTTTGAAAAAATATGTTAAGCTTTGAAAAAGTCTGAACAAATATGGATTTATACAGTTTTCCCAGCACAGATTTAAATACTACAGAAGGGTACTATTGTCCAAACCTATTAAGGTCCTGAAGCAACACACAAGAGGCAAGAATGAGAAGATAAGAAGGCCAAAGCCCTTTTTATCAAACAACTCTCAGTGCTAGAAACAGAGTACAGTGCAACACAGAACAGTAATACTGTTTACTTCTAAAGAAATGTGACACTGTTTTATGACTCCGTAAAACGTAATGACTCCTGACTTCATAAGACATAAAACTTTTCTCTACCATCACACTATCAGTTCCACGCAAGCAGACCTTGTGCCCAGGAAGAGGCACGAGTGCTCCCTTCAACCCCACGGGGAGGGCACGGGCACAGCTGCAGTACAGCATCCATCTGAGCAGGTATGCTATCTAGTGAACCCTGCAATTATAAATGCAAAAAAAAAAAAAAATTATAGGTAAGGCATGAGACGCAATGCATCCCAGACACAGAAATATCTCTGCTCCTGAGCCTGGAGTAAGAGAAATGTGACCGTACTACCCAAGCTACCGAAATGCCTGCAAAGCCCTGTTCTCCACCGAGACCCCAAGATCTCAAGACCAAGAACTGAAGCACTGTTAGAAGCAGAGTAATAGGATCTGACCACCCAAACACAGCACAATCACTAACAGTTGTAGTCAGCCAGTTAAACACAAAGAATGAAGACAAAAACTAATGTAAACAGTAGTCACACCGGCCCTTCACTACACAACATGAGCAATAGGAAGAAGGCTCAGAAGAAGATCAAAGTAATCAGTTTTCCATCAGCTGAAAATAAATGCCACCTCCTTAAAAAAAAGTGTTTTTTTCTTTTTATTTTTTTAAGTTTTGGTATCTTGCAAACATAAGAAGTGAGCTCTGCTTTAACAGACCAGAGGCAACAGCCGCTGTCCCACTAGTAGCTAAACAACGGAGGGGACATAACGGCCACAAAGGGCCTTCAGACTTGAACATAATAAAGAAAAGACAAGTCTCTAAAGAGTATGCTGACAAAAATCGAAATATCTAGGCAGGAAAGTTGTGTCTCAGACATTCCACACAGATGTCTTTTGGGAAACATTACCTTTTTCTACATCTGCATGACAAGCAACGCATGAAACTGAAAGTGGCAAGAATGAATGAAAGGGGGCTTTACAGTGCAAATGTACAGAGCAGGTAGACCCAAGACTTCATACTGAAAACATGCGTAAAATTTAGAAACAGCTTGCAGGAAAGGACCTAGTTGAAGACAGCACAGAGTTACTAACTTCAAAAACTAAATGAGTGATGCTCAGTAGTAATGAGTACAATAATACTTTCTATTTTGAAAATATGCTGTTCAAAGTCACTGAGGACACTTTTAAAAACAGAAGTTACAACTGTTGAAGAAATAAAAAGGTGATCAGGAAACAGGAGCAGTGCAAAAAAGAAACGTCTGATGTTTTAAAACTTCAGGAATCAGAATTTCAAGTAAGTGGCTAAGACTATAAAAAATACCTGTGTAGCTTTTGTCTTTCTCCTTTGCAGCTTGCTGGTCAGCTGAGTTGCAAAAAAAAAAAGGGAATGTAATAAAGAACTCCTTTTTTTTTTTAAACACATTTTCATAACTCAAGTTATATCACCAAGAATGACTAACCATCCAGCTAGAAAAGATGGTATCACTTATAATCAAATAATAAACCCAACATGTATACAAGAAACTACGTTTCAGTGACTGGAAGATGAAGAGGTTTTGCCAGCTGCATTAACAATGCACCAGAAAAGGATCAAGAGGAGGTTCCGTGGCCTTCAAATTACTGCCTCAGTGATGTGGAAGATAGCAATATTTATGCTCTTTATGAAGAAATCTGACAGCAAGCTAAGGCTCACTATTAACATCAAAGTACATCAGAAGTCTTTTTCATGCCCTGCCAACTGCAGATTGAAAGTCAAAAGGTATGTATGAGGCTGTGCATACAATCAATACTTTCATAAGAAGCTTAAAGCCCTTTTAATAAGAGGCAGACTTTTAAAGCATAGTTATTTGCACCAATTAAAAGATGAACACCTTTAAAAATCCTGGCATTTCTCTATTTATTTTGGGGGCTGGAAGAAGTCTGTTTCGCCTTTGATGGCAATTAGCTCTGCTGTAATCCCGTAATTTTCGGGAGCCACTGGGGAATAGCTATTTGTTTAAACTTTTTAGAGAAGTTGGCCGTTTCTAACAAAAAAAAACCTTTTGCACCGACTTTAGACTTTTATAGGAAGTGTTTAGCTGAACGCTTGGGGGCAAATTTCCTTTGGCACCGTATCAAGCTTTTTCCTACACCACAGAAGCCTTCCTTGACGGCCTGTTATTTATCAGAACCAATAAACACCCAGTTAAACGCTGCCAATATTTAATTAGATCTGTACTAAGTTTCCCTGCTTGTTAGCAGGGCTTCCCATCAAAGTTCAGGAAGGAAGTTCTTCCCTGTAAACACGAAGCTCCAAATAGACCAAGAGTGATCTTCACCTGCTCAGTCAGGGTCTATGACCGAAAGACAATCTGAGGCATGCTTTACGCTGAAAAAGTTGGCGGTATGCATACCGACGTGCTTTCTTCCTCTCTGTTAACTCTCACTCTTGCAGCAGCGCTTCCTCGCATGGCATGTAAGAAAAGCATGCCAGCGTTTCCCATAACACACCCTTTCACAGAGGTGCTACGCAGACAGCACGCTTCGAAAGGAACACCAGATCAAACAACACCGAGGGCGGCTGGTTTCCCCTCTACCCGTGGGCGCCTTCTGCGCGACACCGACGCCGCTCTCTTGCGGCGCGGGATGCGGAGCGCGGCGGGATGCGGAGCGGTGCCTGCCCACCGCCGGCGTGACTCAACCCTTTTCGGTGCATCCTCCAGCCGAGCGCCGGCGATGAGGGGCTCCCCGAGCCCTGAGCCACGCCGGCACCTGCCCTTCCCCAGCACCTCCTCGACAGCTTCCACCCGAGCGCGCTGCGAGGCGGCCAGCACCGCCCCGGAGGTACGCGAGGATTTTGGAAGGCGAGAAGGGTTTCATAAATGAGTGTCACAACTCGGCTTCTCAAACCAGGCGGAGCTGCTGGAAAAGCCGGTTCCTAAGATGAAGGAGGCAGCCGGCCGGCGGCTGCCGGGCTGCCTTTCAGCGTTAGGAGCCTGTCTGCCTGCTGGCCCCCGGGGAAATAACCCCGGCTTCCCGCGGCGGCTCTGCCCACGCTCGGCTTCCCCTGAACCTGCCCTGAGCGCGGGCGGCCCACAGCCGCGGCGGGCGGAGGTGCCGCCGCGCTGCGGGAAGGAGCCGCGCTGGGGCAGAGCCGCCCCTCTCCACACGGCCAGGCCCCTCGCCGGGCCGCGGGGGCCCGCCCGCCGCCGGCACCCCCGCCCAGCCCGGGGGACGACGACGCCCCCCGCCGGGATGCGCCGCGGGGCCGTCCCGCCCCGCCCCGTCGGGGCTCGGGCCGTCTCCGGTGGCAGGCGAGGGGGCGGCGGCGGACAAGTTCGCGGCCGCTGCGGGCCTATCCCCCCTCCCCTGCGCCGCAGGACGGCCCGGGCCAGGCCGGCGGCTCCGGCCCCGCCGCGGGGAGCCCGGCCCCGAACCCGGCCGGCACCAGGAAGCAGCATCTTCCTGCCACGCCACGCCACGGCACGGCAAGGCACGGCAAGGCACGGCACAGCACGGCACGCCGCCCTCGCCGCCGCCGCCGGGGCGGGTCTCGCTGCCTTACCCGCTGCAGAATCCGCCTGAACATGGTGGCGGAGCCCGGATGCCGCCGGGCAGCCGCGGCCAGGCCGAGGGGGAAGCCGCGGGGCCCCGCTCAGCGCCGCCCCCGCCCCGCAGGAGCCCGGCGCGGCCCGCTCGCCCCGTGACAGCCGCCGCGGCCGGGGAGGCGGGGCAGCCGCCGCGCTGGGGCGGGACCGTGCCGCCCCGCCCCGAGGAGGGCCGGGACTGCTGCCGGCAGGCCGCGGGGAGAAGAAACGGGGGCGAGGGGGCGCGAGGTGCCCCGGCGGAGGGCGGCGGGCCGGCGAGGGCCGCCCGTCGGGACGGGGCGGCTGCGGCGGCGCGGGTGCGCGCGCCGATCTCCTCCCGGGGGCTCCTTGCCGCCGCGCCGGGCCCTGCGCCGCAGCGGTCGGTGCGCCGCCCGCTCTTTGCCTTCTCTCCCTGCCGCCCGGGAGACGTCGCGGCTGCTGCGGGCAGGGGCGGGGGAGAAGGGAGGACGGCGGTGTCTCCTCCCGGCCCTCGTCCCCTGCCCGCCCGGCCTGCAGCGCCCGCGGCCCGCTGGCCGGGAGGCGGCCGGGCGGGATCCCCGCGCCCCGGCGGCGCGGCCGGCGCCCCGCAGGGGCTGTCCCGGGCGCCTGGCGGCTGCGGGGCCCCCTCGCTGCCGTCGCTTATCTGCACTCGGGTCCCGGCCAGGGGAAGGAAACCAACCGTAGCTTGAACTTGCAGCCGAGGGCTCACTGTACGGGGCAAAGCGCAAACGCGGCTCCGTGTTTATTTTGTTAGTCATGCGGCATTGAAAGTACTGCGGAATGCACGTTAAAGGAGTCCTGTTGAAGCATATTTGTTTGGATAATTAGCTGGAAATGTAATTCTGAAGGAGCGGTTGCTTCCTTCGGGCCTTGACCTGAAAAGGCAACCTTGCGGCATGGCCCATCAGGTGTTCTCTAAGCACCAGAAAAGAACGTTTTGCTCATACACACTCAGGCAAACGCACACCTACTTTCAGACAGAAGCTGGCTCAAAAACATCAGTCCGACCAGAAAAGAATCTATATCTATAGCTGCTGAGGCAAAAACGCACGTGAGACGTAGCAGGAGAGTTGCTGGAATACCCGTAGCCTCTATAGTGCATAATTCAGCATGCTATAGTCTCCTTTTCTATTCTAAAGCTGCAACTTTTACATGTTGGATGCAAGACAAAGGGTCATGAGTAAATAATAAACCTGTTCAATGACTAATTGTGCCGAGTAGTGCAAATATCATAGCAGAGCACCAGTTGTGCTGCAAAGATTGAGCGCATTTTTCCACTCAGAGGTTGACATTTCTAAGCACTCTGAAATCCTCAGCGTGAGTTACGAGCACATGACCCGAAGGATTCGGCTTGCAGCAGCTTAAGGCTTGAGGCACGCTAGCGTTGCGTGTTTGAACTCAGTTTAGTCCAGCTACAGGCTCCAGTGTGTTTCATGCTAATGTAATTTATTCCAAAACTGGGGCAGGTTAAGAGAGCACGCTCAGCTGGTAATGACATCATCTGATGAGCAGTGATGTCTTTAGTCACATCCATTAGATCATTTTATTTATGTGTCCATAGTATGAAATGGCTTTGAAATTTGGCATACTGTATGGCAGTAATTAGATTTGTTTCTGTATTTTGTACATGGGATTAACGATGGGAATAGAATTTTCTCATATGGCTGTACAGTTTCCTAAAAACCTAGGCAGGTTGCAGACATTTGCTCTAAATCTAATCAAAATGGCTGCATATTTTAATATCCCACTCCCTTTACTACATATTTCAACAAGAGCAATCGACGGCCGAGATGATGTATTGCTGGAGTGCTCAATTTGCCATCCCCAGGTACGTTAAACAACCCATATTTGCAAAACATTTTTTACTCTCCCAGGTTGGTGATTCCCGAGTGCTCAGAGAAAGGTGATAGAACGTTGAAGACACTTGTTAAAAGTCTTACATCAGAGGAGGATTTTCTTAGGCAAGTCTTGCAAGGAAATGCATGATCCTTTATTTGTGTGGATGTTTGTGTGAACGTATGCATCTGTCTCCCTGTCCATCTGTCATTCCCTTGGTAACTTATGAATCCATCAGCCGATTTCAATCAAATACGACAGAGCCAGATAAGGCTCAAAGATGCTAAGTTCCTACAGATTTAAACAGGTGGCCAGGGAGAAGAGAGACACCCTATTGATTCCCACTTGTAAAGGAAAGACTGCAGTGTGACTGCCTTTACTAAATACTGAAGAATGCACGTAAGAATTCACTCTTGGGGCAGAGATGTAGGAAAAAAAGATGTCATCAGTCCCATTTCCAATGGAATTCCTTTTTTTTAAGAGTCTCAGACCAGAGTCATGGCAAAGACTTTCCCAGACATTCACCTGGAAGCAGGTATTTCATCCTCTAAACAGAATCCAAAGGTTCAAAGTCTGAACATCAACCTCTTGCATACCTGCAGAAACCAGCATGCCTTTATTTCACTAGACAACTGAAATCAAGCTTTTCACTATATAAGCAATATTCAAGATCTCAGGAAGGGCCAGCATGTGCCAGCACCTCCGAACAGATAACTGACTTTTTTTTTTTAATGGTTATGCATATGGCCAGTTAAAAGCAGTGATTCCTGGTCCACAGCTGACAGCAGTCAGTGCTTATGCAATCTTCTGCCATCACTGAGGGCCACCAGGAACCTCCATCACTTGGTACAAAATGCCAGGGAAAATAATGTGTGATATGTCCACAGCCCATGTGCTCACTTAGACTTGTGGCCTATAAATTTGCAAAGATTCTGGGCTACAGTCCTACATGTTATCAGTGTTTATACAGATGACTGCTTTCAGTTGTGTTAAGTTCTGACATCAAAATTTCTTGGTCATAAACTTCATGGGTTCACGATGTGCTGCACTGGAAAAGTATCGCATTTTTTCAAGATGTTACTTTTAAGCATCCTATTTATAAAAGGCAACAGAAAGCCTCTGGTAGGCTTTTTTTTTGTTTGTTTTCCTAGCTCTTTTAACTGCACATTTTTGACTGTCACTGTATGCTGCTTATATATTTTCAGCAAATAGCTTTCAAATTTACCCACATCTTTTTCTGAGGCTCTCTCCTTTCAAGTTAAACTCTATGAATCTCAGTTGAACACAGTTTGTTTAAATGATTTGTATGTTTAAAACCATAACAACTAGCAGGTAGAAGTAATACCATGTTAGAAATCCACATCACAAACCATGAACGGACAAAGAGAAATAGTAGGATTAAAGAGTATTGAAAACTTGCCAACCATCTGTTTTCAAAGATTAAAACTTTTCATAAACTCCGCTTTATCTCCTCAGCCAAGCTCTTCCAACAAACCTGTGTTCCAGGTATTGGAGAAAACTGGCTTCTACACACAATTTAAATATGGGCTAATAAAAAAAAAAACCACAACCAAACCCCAAGAAATGATACAACTTAGAATTCTGTGATTCTACCATATGGAAATTATCGATCAAAAGAAGTCTTTTATCTTAAAATACTTCATACAAGATAAGCACAGCAAATTTGTTAGCTCTTCAAAATTCTTTATAATATTTGTACAAAAACTACTGTGCATATTTATTAAATGGCAGCCAATGAGTCAATATAGAGATAAAGATTATGGTAATCATCTCCCTTTCAGCCCTTAGTGATTTAGAAAACTTGCCACCAGGAGTCTGGATTCTAAAATGATGGATCATCAAAATGGAGTGGTTTGCCATGCTCAACAGGTCACTTGCCAAAAAATAAAAAAAAAAGGTAAAGTACATAACATTTCATGAACAGATTAAGTTACGATTAAGTTAGTAAATCCGTTACTACAAAAAGAAGGAAGCTATTGTAAGTGCAAAACTGTAATTCATAAGTAAGTAGTACAGCATAAGTTACAACATTGCTGAAACCAAGAGAAAACATGCATCTGGGATTTTCAAATTCCTTTGAGTGGTTTATGAGCATGTATTCCATAGAAAATTGGGGTTTGGATGTTTCTAAATCAAAGTAGCATTTCATCAAAATGTCCACTTTCATTGTTTAAGAAGAACATGGACAGATATATGAAAATTCAGGAAGGAAAAGCTACCTTAGGTAAGAATGTTTCGGTTATTGATGCTCCTATCTCTCAAAAATATTTCCAATGAAAATATGCAGAGTAAAGTTTGAATTCATGTTTTCTTTGTTTTGCTGGGAAACTGCAACTGAAACTCGTCACTCTTGCAGGCAGCACCAGTGAGCTTGAAGTGGCTTGCTGGCAGAAAACGTAAGAAAAGAGAAGTCCTTGGGGAAACTAGTGATACAGAGAAATAAGTGTTAGACGGTTGGGATAAGACATCAGTGAGACTCACAATACATCAAGAAAAAATAATTTCAAAAGTGACACAAAGAGGTGAAAAGTCAAAAAGGTGGAAAATATTGGGAACCACAGAAATTCCACATTTTGTTTCAATCCTTATAGACATACGAAGACACAAAGTCATAAAAGTGTATGACAAAATTTGGAAGATTTATGAAGTACGGATTTGGGCACAAATGCATTTTCAACTGAAGGCAGGGCTGCTTAGCAGCACAGATGGGCCAGTGCCATATAATGGAGGTATATGGACCCTGCCAGACAGTGCTAAGGCAGGCAGCTGCCAGTCCCTCCCTGCCTGCCACCTGTATATATATGGCACATCTGCTCCACAATAGCCATAGAAGAACTAAGATATCCAATTAAGAACAGCTAAAAGGCTCCTCAGAGTTCTCAAAATATGAAAATTTGCATTTGCTACTAATCTTATTATTTATGCAGGAATATAATTTAAAATGGACAACGGCTGAGCATTAAAATGACAGCATCTATCTTGCCTTCAAAATTGGAGCCTGACAGTCTAAACTGAATGCTCAGAATTTCATTATTTAACATTTGATCCCTCTCAGCTCTGTTAGGAGAAACAAATATGTTTAGCCCGGAAAAAATATTCAGTGTGTTTTTAAAATGGTGTTAGCAAATCCAGATTATCCAGTAGCTTGGGCACTAGTCTGAGACTTGGGAGACTGGATATAATTTTGTACTCAGCCTAAAGCAAGTTCCTCACCTATTAAAAATGAAGTACTGATATCTCTCTGTCTTACGGGGTATTGTGAGAATAAAGACATTAAAGAAATTGGAATCTAGTGACGAAAAGCATTGTAGAAGAGTCAAATATGACTATTAATGTATATTTATTAGCAGTCAGTTAGGTGTTGATAACAAAATTATGAGCAGGGAAAGAAATGAGGTCTAGTTTCCTATGAAGAACATATCCCATAGCTTCATCTTTACAGAAACTTCGTCTTCTGTCTCTCCAAAGCCATGCAGGGCCCCTACCACACAGGAGACAGGATGTGCTGTGATCAGTCCAGAGCTGCACAGCAGCTCCTGTACATCAGCTTGTCTCACTGATTTTTCCAGTGGCATAAATTTGAATTTTTTACCTCTACCCAGTCATCAATTTTGCCAGAAAATCAAGAAATGTAACTACCTTTGAGACATGAATGCTTCTTTCCGTCTAGACTTAAACTGCCCCATGGGTCCAAAAGGTATGTGGTGGGGAGCAGAGGGGAAGGACATTAAAGACACAAGAGATCATCTCTGTCTCCTTAATGAGCTAGGCAAAACCCAAAGGGTGATTTTAGTCTGCGTTTGAACTAGTCACCAGTCATTCCTGACCCATTACCTTCTCACTACAGAGAAAAATAACAGCTCTTCAGTTATTCACTGGAAGTACTGAAAGAGCATCAGTGCTTCACCTTGCATGTGTCAGGATGACTTTGTTTGCTCAGCTACTTTAGAACCAGGCTGACTTTGTGATGACGTCTGTAACAAAGAGCTGACGACTGGAGGCCAGCTCCTGTGCTACAGAAAGCCTCTTTCAAGTCAGTGCAATTACTTGCATGAGTAACGAGCGTGTGCACTAAAAAAGATTGCATGGCTAGCTTTAATACCAAATCCAAGAGCTCCAAGTCATGACTTCTGTCCAGTGTTACAGAACCTGAACGTTGCAGGATTCTCACAGCTCCCCCCAGGTAACCCCAAGTAAAGACAGAAATAATAGAATGATCTCTATTAACAACAACAAATTGCTCCAGCGACTGATTTTTTTTTTTTCCACCCACTCCAAAACTGAATCACTGCGTGGAATATGTCGTGTAGCTTTGCTGTAGTAGCTGGAGAGACAGGCACTGGAACTAGAGAAAGCCCGGCAGCATGCAAGAGAACTTAAGTCATAAATATGTATGAGTTCATGTAAAAAATAAACCTGATATTAATACAACCAAAATCTGAGATGGAGAAGATCTGCCACTGAGTCATGCAGAGCAGTCTTTGCCAAATGCCTCAGCTAAGAAATTATTCTTAGTTGAAAGCCTGCCACAAAACAAACACTTTCAAATTCCACTCTGAAAAGCTATGGTGATACCCTGGCCATTCTGATCCTGTTACTCCAGAGACATTAGCTCTTGCTGGCAAATTTCCTAGGCACTTTCCAGTAAATGGCACAGAAAACGGATAAATAGGAACAAGAAAGGGCATTGGTGGAATTCCACTGCAGAGTAAAATTCAAATGCTTTGAAGAACACATTCTTTGAGGTTGCTTATCTGCTCACTTTGGTATGTGCTACTATACATATGTAGCTTCTCTTTCCTTGGGTCTTACACAACAAACTTATTCATCTCCATCATTCTAGACATGTTTGAGGCTATTTCAAAGATTTTTCAGCAAAATGCTTAAAATGCCAAACGAAATAAGCAGGGGAGCTCTTAGTTGTGCAGATTGTAGGGGATGCCAGTAGTACTGATCATTTAAATTAATCTTATTAGGCCTCTCTTAGTTACAGAGGAAACATAAGATGAATTTTCAGCGCCATGTATGAAAATTCAGTGATAATAGAGTTATGGGCATTGTTTTGATCACCTGTCTCCATAATTGCAAAAAAAGCTGAAGGTCTGTGGGGTTTTTTTTAAACACAAATCTAATCAAATATAGTAAGAAGCTTTTTTTTTTTTTTTAACATATGAAGGACCACACAGCACTGATTCAAACAGTGTCCTCTCTCTCTGAAAATTAATGCACTATTTGTTCATGGCTTTGTATATAAGCAGATGCAATAAATGTTGACTTTGTTAGGAGTCACTGTGTACATGCATTGCATCAGCAATTCAGTTAAATATTTTTAAATGGTCAGGATAGAGGCTGCTAACTAAAGAGAACAAATTTTAGCTATAAAAGAAGGTTGACAAGCTTTCTTAAAACAGTAAGCATATACTCCTGTAGCTTTACACTAACATACAATGCTTATGGCATCTGTTATTATAAACTTAACCTTTCAAAGTCTTCCAGATTTGTATTTTAATGTTACAAATTTACTGAAACCAGGATCCAAAATGCTATTTTTAAGCTGTAGAGTATTAAACTCCTAAATGCCCTGCTGGCCAGCCCTCGATTTTCTTGCATTACTAGCTAAACCTGTCTATGTAGCAACTGTAGTAATGATTTAAACATGAGGAAGAATCTTGGGAATAGGCAAAGGAGGATTACAAATCTCTCTCAGTTAAACATTTTTTTTTAAAGTTAAAATGTTCACACTGAAAAAATAACGAATGAGACCTTTCATTCACCATCTGCCTTTCCTGGTATACAGCAGGTAAGAGCTGTAATTTCATAAAACACTAGCTAAAGTTTGGAAATAAACAAACAAACAAGTTAATTTATAAATGGAAAACAAAATGCGCATACCAAAGCCTAGGGCGAAGGAGCACTGGGAATCAATGGAGGAAAATGTAACAAATGCATTTCCTGTGGGATGATGAAATGCTCCAGAATCAACCCTTCAACAGCTGAGGCTTCCCTTTCATTAATGCCAGCTACATGCACTACTGGGTCAACTGACAATACAATTTTAATCTGGATCAAATGCGCATGCACCACTGTATTTCTGCTTCTTCTGAACTAACAAGAGTGTGGAATATAGTGTTAAAGCAGCTTTATACTTTCTGTTGACTATGATTGCAGGCCAAAACCTCCCCCCATCAAATCCATTATAAAGCTGGTCAGAAGAAAGTTATTGCTTTAAAACAATGCGAACACATTTTACTAGGTGTGATAAGTTTGCAGCAGACCTGCGTTTTTTACTATTTGTGCTGGTAACTTTTCTGATCTAACGGTAAGTACCCTGAAGCCAGATTTAACAAGCCGTGTAACCACAGCTTGGCCTCTGTACCTGTCCTTTCTTAGACAGTTGTTAGCTGTAACGGTAAGAGCAATGCCAGTCATGCATATGCTCAGAAAATAAGTGTTCACTCCTTTTTTCCTACTTGACAGTGTAATGATACTGAAATGGCTTCTCCAAAACTGGATGTTGTATATTGTAGAAGACTATAGCATGGGCCATCTCTGCCTCAAAAAGTTTATGAACCAAATAAGCAAGAGAAAACATCTGCTAAAGAAAATATCTTTTAAGATTAAAGATTATAAAACCAATTAAAACCATCCAACCTGCA
This sequence comes from Tauraco erythrolophus, assembly GCF_009769465.1. Lineage (NCBI taxonomy): Eukaryota > Metazoa > Chordata > Aves > Musophagiformes > Musophagidae > Tauraco > Tauraco erythrolophus. Next base: position 52,757,920 of record NC_141468.1, read on the forward strand.
GAATGTCTCAGTGGTGGTTTAACTACTTGGCCAGACTATGTGTTTAGTGCACCAAAATCTCTTGATGGGTTTGCCAGGTGATTTGGATGAACAAGAAATGGAAAACCAGGTGTACTGTTTGAAGTTGGCATATTTTTTTCATATTAGATTTTCTGATAAAATATAGAGAATTCTCATAATGAATAATGAAACCTGTTTTGGTAGAAATTTCAGTTCAAAATTTCGTGGATGATTCTCATTTGCATAAAAATCTTTTCTTTGTAAGCCTGTGTAGTGTAAGCACAGACCCTGACAGTGTAATTGCAAAAATACAAGGTTAAAAATGTCATTTGTCTTTAGGAAGAAGGCGAAGGTCATCCACTACTACATCATTTCTAAGCTGCCAAGCAACATGATGTCCACAGCCAATCTGTACAAGACATCCATTTTATAGCTTGGCCCAAGGCAGAAAAAGAAGTGGGCAAGCATTCGGTGTTTCATTTCAAGAGATTCAAAGACATCTCCCAATAGGTGTCAGATACTGAAGGCTGGACTCTTGCAGACAGTGGGAGTTTTACTGCTGGCCTCAGAGAGGCATTGAAATCACTATTCAGCCAACACTAAGGAAAGAGAACCATTACACATGGTTTGTGACTGGGGAGAGCTTTTCTGGTCATCCTGACTTTTGATTTCCATTGAGCACTGGGATCCCTGTTAGGTAAAAACACAGCTTGGAACTGTTGACATGGAAAAGCAGATAAGGTGTACATGTCCATGTCACAGAGGTGTGTGAGACCACAGCAGCAGACTCGGCTGAGTGTGGGAACCAGAGTGAATCCCTTGGCTGCACCATGCAAGGGCCCTGCTCTGAGGTGTTCCAAGGGGACCTCTGTCTGCCTATAGACATACATGGGATCTAGGTGAAAAAAGCTTAAACACATTGAGTCACAATATTAAACTTTAAACATTGGGATAATACAAATGGAGCTATCTCAGTCTCACTGGGGGTTTGCAAAAAAGGGCCTTGAAACAGAAAGGGGTCTTGTGAAGTGGTGGGCGATTAGTTGTACTGAGTAATGTACTGGAGTGATCCAAGAATCTTATCTTTATAAAGGGTTCATTGATGTTTAAATAATGTTTTTATGAATGTAACAAACAGCAAATATTAAAAGATACGCTCAGATCTGAGCAGAAATTGATGCTGAATGAGGTTATTAACCTGAAATATATTTTAAGAGTATTATAGAGATTTTAAACTGAAGTTGCAGTCAGGAATTCAAATTGCAGCTTGTTATTAAAGATGTTGGTTTCCTGATGTCTGCTACCCTACTTACGAAGAACAAGTTCTGGCTACTGTAACGATCTCTGCATTGTAAAAACATTTACAGATGATTATAACAGATCTGTCCATTTTCAGTTGCCAAGGTCCTACCAATACAAAACTCTGTAAAGACCAGAACTTTGTACAGTTACTATTTAGTATCTCTCACTGACCTCTTAGTGCAGAGGATGGCTGGGATTTGCGGCCCTGTGAGAAACACTCCTCTGCACCTCTATGATCATCATACAAAACCTGAAGCCCCCTGACAGCCTGTGGTGGCAGGGGAGGCCTCTGGGGCTTCTACACTTTGCTCCAGAGCTATCCCTCAGCGAGGCTTCCTCTTCATCTCTGCTCTCACTGCATCCTCCCTTGAACCCACCAAATGCAGACTTGTTAGGATCTTGGGCATGCCCTTCTACCCAAATGTGTTCCTGTCTGTTCTTTGTGATATCACTGCAAACATCTGGTTCCTCCACAGCAGTTTTTGTCTTTCTCTGGGAGCTGAACTGACACAGGGGCAGATCCCACGGGCTGTCCCCCCACGGCAGCGTGCTTCCATCAAGTGACTATGACCATCAAGCAACCCACAAAGGGAGCGAGACTCTGTCACAAACTAAATCTCACTTTCCTTCCATATACCAAAGGATATTTCTGAGACCTACAGCTGACAGCAACAGTTTTTACAGCAACAGCAGCCCAAGAAACAAAAAGGCAATCATCCAATGCCAGGCAAAGATGCCAAAAAACCCCTATGATAGTCTGACCTACAGATGGAGTAAATGTGACCCAGGAGTCCCTGCTAAAGCAGAGGATCTCTGAGCCATTCCACCCTTCCACCTCTGCTGGCGTAGCCCAAAGGGCAGATCATGTGATGATTACTAGTACCTTTTTTAAGCACATTTTAATATACTATTTATCTGGAGATATTTTTTTGTTGTTTATCCCCATTGTCCTTAGCAATTTTCATTTACTGAGTTAGACTGCACATATTTTTCTGGCTGATGTTTCACTGCAGCAAATAAAAAATACTTAACTGCATCTGGGCAGCGTGCAAGTGAATCCTAATCCTACATTGAACCAGTCCTGGAAGGAGTGTTTTCTCTCATTTTCCCCCGAGAATGGAGCTTGAGCTGCCAGAAGAGCCTGCTGAGGAAAGCAAAGGTCATTAGCCACTGTGGACGAGCTCAGTCTCTTTGAAGAGACCTGTGTTCTGCAGACTTCAGGAAACTAAGGATATTATGCCTTTCGTTACAAAGAGCTGTGATGGTCGAACAGCACCCAACAAATCACCGACAAGTCATGTAACCAACCTCAACTTAGCAGACAGCCTAGGCAAGGACGCATCACATTCAGCATTCAGGCATCTCCTGGCGAACAGTTTTCCATTCTCCACCCTGACTGCTCAGCATGTCAGCGTTGTTTTACATCACCTTTGCTCCCAGCTACATTCAAACATGATGAAGCCTTATAGTGCATGTGTTATTAGCACTGTTACACAATTGTTACACAAGCAATCATTAGTTCATTGAGTGCCTTTTTTCCCCTCTTCCCCCTGCGTCCTAAGGGTCTGCTCACAGCATAAGCTAACTCCGTTTTTCAGCAGCTAAGGAAGGTTGTGGTGGAACAGCAGAGGACTGTCTGACCAGCAACATGTCATGCAGTGTGAGAACTGGAGGAGCATGTGGGGAAGGTCTCTGCACAGAGTGCACGAGAAGGGCTATTTAGGAGAAATAACAGAAAGCATTGATAACAACGAACATGCTTCAGTCACTCACTAACAGGACTGTCAGAACTGTCCTTACTTGTCCACCTCCATGGAGGCCCCATAGCTTCTTTTGCACTCATGGAGCCATTAACAAGTTGAGAGCCTGACCAATTAAATAAGTTGGATGTAATAACAAAATTCAGCCATCTTATACTCTTATCATGCACATACATACACAGAAGGACTGATTTAAGGCGATATAGGCTGTCTGACATTTGGCATTCTCCATCAGTTGAAAACTTGTCCAATTCAGCATTCGTAACAATCTTTCAGTCTAGTATTTTTTATGCAATTAATACACAAGTAAGTCTATCAGTACACCTGTCTACCTTTGAAACAACTGCAGATACATTTTTTTCCTATGTCACATTGAAAACCTTTTATTCCTAGTCGGCAACAGAATTTATTTCTCATCTCAGATCCATTCACCCTCTTTCCAGGAAGCTGAAAAAAACCTTCAAATGTACTCTTATTACTTCTTTTTTCCTTATTTTCTTATTTCACTGTCCTGTTGACACACAGTCCTATGCTCGTAATCCAGGGGGAACTGCTGTATGTGTGGCTTGTCCACCACTGCAGAGCTAGAGGCAAACTGGAGGGTGGGTTTCCCCCAGCCCAGGAGCTGTTTTGTCCTATCCCCTGCTAGAATTCAATTGCCTACCAAAAATGCTTCTCTTCTTTGAACTTCTCTGTAAATTTCAGGCCAAATCCATCTGCAGAACAGTGATTCCTAGGGCTACCATTTTTCCAAATTATAGCCATACTAGGAAGAGGTGTTTATGCAGAGGGATCCTGCAACTAGCTAAAAATCTACTGTAGTCTTTCTAGGCTTGCTACAGCACATAGACTGTGAGTCACAACTCCCAAGGCTTCCAGTTAACACCACTGCTAAAAGGCAGAAACGATCGATATAATTTTTCTCAGTGAGTGATTAAGACTGCTTTTAACAATGCAGTCATGCATGCTATGTATTAAAAGGGGTGATTCATTAGTTACATGGAAGAGGAGCATCTCCTTTTCCCAGTTCAGCAGCCAGAGAGATTAGCCAGTGCTCCATGAGCATCAGTGATTAGCATGTAGGAAGAGAGGAGAGGAAACACTGGCTGTGCCCACATCTGCAGTGCTATTCTCATTAAAGCAAGAAAGAAATGGGGGAATTTTGTATTCAGCAGTGACATTGTTTTAGTTGTGCTTTGCATAAGCCTGATGGCAGAGCTGGCTGTCGGCAGCTACTGGCAGCTCCCTCCTCTGCCCTGCAGTCACAGGTGCCTCCATCCAGCCCGGAGCATGATCTTCACTGCCCTGCTGAGCAGAATAGCAATACCAGCTGCTCTGCACATCACGTTCTGATGTTGCCCTGGCACATACATGGGAAATTTGTTCATCCTGATTTTTGTGGCGATTGCCTCTTTCAAAATAAAAAAGAACAGTTATAGGTAGGAACTGGCAAAGAGGACAATGACAATAATGTGTTTTTTTCTTTTTTGAACTATGTTGTTGCAGAAATTAAACTTATAACAGCTCCTCTCAACTTTCCATTATCTTAAGTTTGCTTAAGGATAATCTTCCTTTTTAAGATGAGGTCATTGAGGTCATACATACAATAAAGATTATGCCGCTCCCAAGCCTGTTTAGGTTTGAGTTGCTCCACATTGTAAGACACTCTTTGCAACGCCCTGGTGGTGCAATATAGTAGCATGATGGCATAACCATCGGAAAGGTAAGGCTGGAATTTCCAACAGCCTTCTTCCTGTGAGGAGAAATGATGCTGTCAAAGCCTGCATGCAAAACATTTCCAACAAGTGGAAATTGATGTTGCTGTCTTTTCATTGCAGCGCGACTTTAATTTATGGGCAAGTACAAAGCAATTTCTTTTCTGATGAGACTGATCATAATTGCCACATGCAAGACTTACATCTCTTTCCCCTTTTCTTAGAACCCAAATATCAGATACAAGTATAACTTATGTGCAACTCATTTTGCATGCTTCTAACTACAGTCTCATGTAATAATCATTTGGACATGCCGTACTCAGAAAACTGGCAGCAATTCCAAGATTGACGTATGTGACAGATCTCTGGCACCAGCATAAAGATATTCAATATCTGCAATGCTAGTACACATACAATGCCCTTGCATCCAAACGTAACTACCACGCTATTCCAAAGCACACTTATATCCTGGATTCTACCAATTTCATAGAAGCTGCATCATTAATTCCTGGGCTAAGCCTTTGTCTTAGTGTTTCTCTCTCTGCTTTTGCTCAGTCTTTCTTTTGACCTAATCCTGGCTACCCCTTCTTGCCTTTCACCTCTCTTCTCCTCTGTCACAAGTTGCCTCCTTGGCTGTCACAGCACCAGCTATTTAGGCAAAATGATTCATCTTGTTCTGTCTCACTCACGCCTCTCTTTTCTTGAAGAAGTCTAGGTGGGATGAAAGCAGATGCAGCCTCCACATCCCAGGACAACCCTGACCCACGTGAAGTGGTAGCAGCTCTAAGGGGTGGATAAAACAACCCCTGTCAGTCTTTCCCTGCCCGAACACTTTTGAGCAGTATCCGGCCCTGAATGTGGCCTACCCTCAAATCTCCTGTGCTGGCTGGTATTTATTACCAGCTTTTCGTTACCTGAATCCCTTCTTATTTCACCTTGTTGAGTGCAGAGTATGCTTCCCATAATGATAGAATGGAAGAGTCTCTGTAGGTGCCTGTCTAGCTGGGTTCCTGATAGAAAGACCATAGGGATTTCTGTTTATATTATTAATTATGTAAGAGTGTTTAAAGTCTTGGCTACATAAATTCCATACAATAAAATTTCAAACAAACAATTTGAAGCAAATATATTAGTACTGAAGTAAGAAGTTCTTTAAAAAAAAAAGATTTTTTTTGCAATTCAAAAATAGGATATTTTGGTTTAAAACAAGAATAATTTTCGTAGCTTTGAAGGTCAAAAAAAAGGTCTCTTGAAAACTAAACAATTGAATTGAAACATGGCCAGAGTTTGTTTTCATAAATAGTGGAATATATTGACCAAAGGAAGGATCTTCTGTGAAAATCTCATCTTCAGTCAAAAAGTTTAAATCTCCTGAATCGCCTGAATATATGCACAGAAAATATTGGACACCAAATCAAATCATGCTAATTATATCTATGTATATAATCATTGAAGAGCAATTTATTCCATATAAAACCAGAGCATTATCAATTCCATATGTGAAGTGTCATGTAACTTATATTATTTTTCTTTCACCATTATGTCTCAGCTTTCACCAGAAGCTTCAAAGACAAATAAATCATTAGTCACTTAACTGGTGATGTATAGTACTCATATCTGTCATCTCTGGCAGGGTTTTGCTTTTAAGCTTAAGTTAAAGCAATTCATTTGTGTCCTAAGTGACATAAGTACATAAACTTCATTGCAGCAGATCTCTGATAATGCTGAACATAGAGCAAGGTCAGACCTTGGGAAGGAAAAGTGAGCACAGTGATGAATGATTGCTAAGATTATTTTTTTCTGTAACTCAAGCCAGCTTGTATGTTGCTCTTCTGATACTTCCTTGGAAATGACTGCATCATTTTAACTAAAACACTTCCTGCCTTCTCCCCTCTGCTCCCCACAACAACCAGAGGCATTTATTTAGCATTGAAAACATCTGAACAATTTTTCACATTTAAGAAAGCGGGGAAGAACTGAAAACAGTGTAATTTAATGGAAAGAGCTAGGCAGTCTTTTCCTAGGAGTTAATACCTGTGCTCTGCATAACAGGAAAATTACCATTTTTCTTTATCAGTAATTCAGTGAGATTGTTACTCTACCACCCTCTGAAAGGTCATCTATAACAGTTAATATATAACTCACAGATGTGTCAGTTCCTCCCTAAAGTGTTATTTCAGGCGTTGCAGGGGAATTCCCTCTGATATCCACGCCAGAGCAAAGGTACACTGGAAGCTGCAGCCTGCTTGGGAATGTCTGTCTCCCATCCCAACTTTGCCTCTGGCTGCTTCTTCACACTCACTCTGCTCTGCAACTGTTGTTCAAGCTGTGCTGTATAGCAGCTCACTGAGCTGATCCAAGTTACAAATAATCTTCTTTATTTACAGAGTTGTTCTTAATCCAGGTTGCTTTTCTAACCAGAACGATGTCAGAAACTGCAGTGCTGGTGCACCTGAGGAGGCAAGGCCCTGGGACAGAGAGAAGAGAAAAGCAGTCGGGATGGCGGGTACTGGGGAGGAAGTGTGCCTGGGTTCACAGAACTGCTGGCTCAGAGGGCGTCTCTTCCCCTAGTAGCGTAGGATGCAGCCAGAAGGGTGTTACCATAAACCATTAACAACCAGAAAGTGCACACACAAAGGGATCATGCATTGGTTTAAAAAAGACTAAGACTAAACAGTAAAAATTTCTTGATAGGTGACTTCTGCAGAAAAAGTAGCTATAAACGTAGAGGTGTTAGAGAATGTGTATATATACACACGCACATGCGTACACACACATATACGTATTCACACGCATACAAAAAATATCTCTAAATTTAAAAGAAATGCAAAATATGTCTCACTTGAGAGTTTTTGCCAGCCCTCAAACCTGCATGCAGCTCTGATGAAAGCAACAACCAGGAAAGCCTATAGAGGGAGCAGGTCACCTTCTTTTCCTGAATGACAGGAGTTTTCAACCTGAAGTGAGGACCCTCAGAGAATGGATGAAGGCAGAGGATGAAAACGTCTTAGGGAGCAGTCCCAAGGGCCAGAGCGAGTTACCCTGCAAATAGGGCGAGCAGCAGCAGCACCTGCCTCTCAGGGGATGGGCAAGAGGGCTGCAGATCCACATCTACCGTCTCTTCCTCCTTCCCTCTTCTTCAGGTTCACACCTGGGCCCCGCAAAGGGTCAAGAATCTCTCAGTGTTTTCCCTCTTCTGCAGCTTCTGGGGTGTCCTGGCACTTCAGCATGTTGCAGGATGGAGATTTGCGTGTTTAGAAATTGAGCCAAATTTCATCAACACCTACAGCCAAAGTAATAGAGCACTGCCTAGAAGTAAGGGAAGAATGCACTAAGAAAATTCCAGTATTTCCTGTTGAACAAAAAGAATAACTCTAAAATGTATAACTGTATGACACAGACAACATAAGAGAAGCAGTATTAAGCAGAACCAATATTAAAACTGCATTCAGTAGACAGGATATACGGAAATATCAAGGAGTTAGTTATTGTCACGAGAGGCTATGTGCCTGGATCAAACATTATCTTTATTCTAATTTACATGCGCATACACAAAAATTTCTAAAAACCTTTAACCCATGTATACCTGTATTGTAGGTCCAGAAAGCTGGTATTTGTAAGACTGCAAAGCCCAGAAGGCCTGGCCTAGTCAGAATTGCATTTGCTCAGCATGACACAAATCTGTACTGAAAGCCTTTGCCTTACCATGTTTATTGTAGTTCAACAAAGGAGAGGAAAAGATTTTTTTTTCTTTTTCTTATTCTTTTCCTTTTTGAAACAGATAGGGAGCTGTGACCAAAAAAGTTTAACAGAAACTGGATCTTATCAAACAAACCCAGATTCAGCCTTTGAGATCAAAACACTAGCAACTAAAAAATACCTGGTTGGGAGCAATGACTTTCATAAGATGCTTGACCGAGTGGTAGGTGTGTTCTCAACTTAAAATAACAATTACAAGTGAAAAAATGGTGCACAATACCTGGCAAACACACGTGCGTCATTTACCGTGTTGTACCTGTGAGTTCTCTTTGTAGAAAGATCGGCCACCAGAGTGTGCCCCAGCTAACTTATGTTTCTGTAAAAATCTAAGAACTGGCATAAAGCATACAATTATACAATATTTATACATTAAAATTATACTAAGAGTTCTTCCCTGCCACGCACTAAGGTCTAATAATACTTTAGCATCTGTCTCCCGGGGAGTGAGAGCAGGGCTTAGGATTGCAACGTAAATAGTTAAGCACAGGTCGTGCAGCAGTAAAAGAGAAAAGGAGCACTCTATGCCCTTCAATTCCCAGGCACTGCAGCATGAGGCATTAAAAAAAGATAACACTACTTTTCTTGAGCTAACCCATATAACATGTTTCATTTTTTGATACAGGTTCACGTTTTTCTTTTTTTCTCTCATCATTAGAGAGAGGCCATTTGAGGAATATATTCTGCACAGTGATGTGATTCAGCAACTTTCTGGAAAACATAAATGCAGCTCTTTTTTTGGTGCACTAATGAAACACAACTGGCAATAATTTTCTTTGAATTGAGCCTAACTGGAAGCAGGCGATGTACCATGTAAGCTGAAGCTCAGTGGTCTTGGATCACGATGTCATTTTTCATGTTTTTTTATATGATTGAATATGAGCTGAACGTACCCTGCTGCTCAAACCAGGCCAATGACAACAAATACATTACTGTAGGAGCTGTTGTGTTACCAAGAAAGGCTCAGCAAATACATTTTGCTTTTTATCCAAATTCTAGGTAGTTTTTGTCCATACCAACATGTGAGACTGCTGTTTCTGCGTATGTCCTAAGGGCGTATCTGCGGAAAGGTTATCCTGTAGTTCCATGAGGGCAAAGACCCCTGTCATAAGCTTGCCCCGTCATAACTTTTTTTGCATAATTGAATGGTACTTAGTAACACCACCATAGAAATACTATGTAATTTTGCAGATTTGGTATTCTTTACCCAGAAGTGCTCCAAGTCTGGGAAATGAAATCAGGATTGAAAAGCATTTGCCTTAAGAGGAACAAATCTTCCTCACAGTGACACACAGGATTGTCAAGAGATTTTAGGAAACCGTAGTGCCCTGGGGCTTCATAGGCACGTTTCCCAGCAAAAATACCCTAATAAAGAGATCCTTGTCTATTTAGCCTGATAGAGCAGTCCCATCTCCAGGCAGGCACGATGTGGTAGCCCTGGCAAGCAACGAGTGCCTGAGCGGGGATGTGTTGCGTGTCCTCTCTTAGGGCACACGCTGCTTTTTCTCCAAGCAACACGCGGGAGCGACGGGCAGCATGTGTCCCACGTACCACCGTGACCCGTCCTGCCCCAAGCCGCGGGAGAGCTGCCGTCGCAGCTCTGCAGCCGGCAGCAACCACGGCTTGTGCGGAGCAGGTCGCACCCCCTCTGCGAAGCAGTCTGAAGATGAGAAGTGCTGCGTAAGCGCCACACCAGCCGTTATTGTTACTGGCAGAGCTGCGTGGGGACGTCTGCAGGCAGCGCCTGTGGGCTCGGCTAACCACTAACCAGCATGGAGCCTTTACTCTTAGAAGCACCACACAATATTCCCCAAACGTACTCAGATTTGCAAAAGAAAGAGTCATTTTGACAGCAAAGTCTTCCAGTGACTAAGTGGCCAGTGTGTTGCTGGCATTAAATAACTGGCAGAATTTCTATCATAAACACTGCTATCAGGCCGTTGTATCTCAGCTGTGAAAACTTGCTCCAAGCTAATATTTGGCAAACAAGACCCAGCAAGATAATCCTTTTTTTAAACACAGGATCCTATTTGAGTAATCTGCAGACATGTAAATCAAGAAGTCTGCAAGCGTGGGCCGCGCTGGCACCTTTGCTGATTCTTCTCTGCTGATGCTATGGGCATCAGGGAAAGTGAGCACCTGGCATCCCAAAGCACTTGCTCCGGGGCTTTCCTTTTACCTCCAGATGCCCTGAATGGTTCAGATAAAAATGCTGGGGAGGTACAGGGCAGTGCAGAAAAGCTAGAGTCAGTCACAAGACACAGAGAAGAGTTTCCCCAGGAGAAAAGCCCACCTCCTAGGAACACACACATAGGAACACACTGATCACCTTTTTATACAGGTGAAGACCACCAGCTGCTGGAAACCCCCAGAGTCCTAGCTAGCCATATAGGTGCCTCCTACCAGATCTGGAGTAGCCAATTCCATGTAAGTGAAAGAAAAATTGCACTTATTTCTATCTCAAAGGAAATGTCCGCTGTTGCTTCAAAGCTAAAACAGCTACTTGGTCATAATGCTATAATGCTGAACCAGCTACACAGTCCTCTTGTGTTTCGAAAGGTTTCCTGTGGAATCTACCACATCTGACAAATGCTTTGGCGGAAAACATGTCATCCACTGGCTCTTCTGAATGGAGCTTTCCAGGGTTTGGTTGCTGGAGCGGCCTAACCCACGACATCTGCACAGAATATCCCAGGACAAATAAGCGGCTAAATGCAACAGGGCTGGAAAACGCAGCACTGAACAAATGGTAGCAACTCTTTATGTATCCATATTAAAGTATTCAGGATTTAGAGTCAGAAATACTCTTCTCATTTATTTCATTATTAAAAGTCTGTTACAACTAAGGGGTTTTTTTAAATGCTGAGTCTCATTTCCAAATGCCCTGAGGGAACAACAGCTACAACAGTGAAATTAGGAACTCATTACTGAAGATAAAATTAGAATAACTAAGCTCAACACTATATAGGGAAAATGCAGTTTTAAATGTATGAGGTAAAATATTTTCTAACTATCCCAATGTTAAACTTCATTTTGTCCTTGGAACAAGCAAGGGCAGAAATTTGTGACAAGCTATGCCGTTATTAAATGCGACTGAGTTTCGTGCAAGTTAGGTGCTAAATCAGTATATTTTCTCAGTACAGTTAAGGCCAAAGAGGCTTAATAAGATATTTTTAATTAATTTTTAATTAACAAGACTTTTTTTTTTTTTAAATGCTTTTAACCTTTCCTTCCTTCAGGATTGTGATTCAGGGAAGTACTGAGAAAACAGATGGTTTACTTTCAGTCCTGCTTACACAGGAAACCTGGAGGGATATCTTAAATGAAAGAGATTCTTTGGCAAGCGTGGAGAAGCCACTGCTGTCACACCTACCACCTCCATGGCAAGAGTAGCAGAAGGTGACAGGTATCCACCTATTTATTCTAGGGCAACCATTCAGATAGATACTTCATAGTGAAATTTCCTGGCACTTACATTTCAGAGCATACATACTACTGTGCCTTGGATTAGAGTTAGGCTTCCCTTATCACTCCTGAACAAGTATCTTCGTGAGATGGACGTTCTCACACTGCCTGCGTGCAGCACAGGCACAGGTTGCACAGGCTGGAGAATGACAGTTCCTCCTCACTGAAGGTCAATCAGGTTGAAATTGCATTCCCTTTTTCTTTTGACGAGCAAAAAAAAGAAATCACATATTTCTAAAACCAGAACTGTGTCCTAATACCCAAAACAGGATACAAGGGGTGGGGAGTTGTTGCAGTCTGCTCTTTCTTCTCACATGAAGTAACTCCCTTCTTCCTCCTTCTCTTCCAGCCTCAGACGTGTGGCTGTCGTAAACTCTTTAAGGGAATATTGTCAAATACATTCACCAAACATTCTGACAGTGATGAAAAAGAGTGATTTAAATGAAAAAACTATGGTAATGAAAACACCCTGGTTTGAGCAGTGCTTTACATTAGTGAACAGCTCATTTGCTATTCCTGGGTATTAGAGTTAAGCTCAGTGCTTTTGCAACAGATGTTTTTGAATAAAGGTTAAAGAACGTGTTTGTCTTATGTGACCTACTCGAAATGTTTGTGGAAACAAACAAGCACCCTCTTCTTATGGCAGTGTCTATAGGTCTTGAAACGAGCAGACAGACCAAATACACATGGGTTTCGCAAACTGTTCTCCAGCAAAAATCCACACATACGAGCTGACTCCTTATCTGCACTTCAATCAAATGAGCTTATTGTTAAAGTTTTACAAAGCAACCCAGCAGCAAGGTGAAAGATGAAGAGATTACTGAATAATAGATAAGAATATTTTTAGTCAGCGCAGATGTATTCATGTATCTGAGAAAGTGCCAGGAAAAAGCCTTCAGAAAGGCAATGGCTGAACTCCAGCAAAAGCAACTCGACCATCAGCACCCCATGAGGGCCAGGGTCTCCCTGGGTCTGGGGTGCTGGGGATTCCCCATGGGAGGTGGTGGGCCAGAGCCCAAAACATGGCTGCCAGGAGGGCATCGGGGCACCTGAAGCAGCCCCAGCCCCGGGCACTGGAATGGGGACATGGACCTATGGATGGGCCCAGCTCGGGGGGCTGTAGACCGTCCCTGCTGCGGCACCACTGGGGCAGGGACCAACCGCCCCAGGGGGCTGAAATGGGGTCCTGGGCTGTGGCCCCAGTGTGAGGAGCCCCAGGGGGCTGGGCAGGGGCAGTGAGGGCTGGGGGGTGCCCACATGACACTGGCACTGACATGCAGAAGTGCAGACTTACTAAGAAGAAGTTCCCAGTCTTTCTGCTCCTGGAATTGATGAAGATACTATTTTTGCTTCCTTTTCACTCATAGTTTCATAAGCCCAGCAATCCTGTCCTTAAATTTGCAGCAGCTGGAACTGTAAAGCCATTCCCAAGGTCAATCCTTCCTATCACATTTCCTACAGTGCTGTTAAATGCAGGGGCAACAAAGAACTTGTAATGCTCTGGAAAGGACCTTCCCCACATGCAAAAGAAGGAAACTACCAAACAGTCTGATTCCTGCACTCTTCTGCTTCTTACCCGGCATCCTTTAACCGAGCAAGGATCATTGCTCCCTTGTTACAGTCTGAAGAGACAAAGATTTTTAAAAGATCTTTTCACTGCCTGAGCCAGCCCTCTCTCTGTTGTTTTTCCCTTTTAATGAAGATCACAGAGTGGTTGACATCTTTGATCTCACCACAGATCCTGAGAGCCTCTGAAGAAGTGGAAGCACAATAACATCATTCACTTAAAAGCTACGGAGATACTGACTGAAACTACAACTACTGAAATAAAGTACCAGTGAATAATGAAGAGTCTATTGGATATTCAGAACTTCATTCATTAAAAAACATTTCTGAAAGGAACTGGTTCATGTGTCCCTGGGAATGCTAATACAAGAACCACCATGCTAAATCACACTTGGCATTTAGTCTAGAATCAAAGTACTTGCACATAGTCCATCCTCCCACAACACTGACTGCAGAGCAGAAACACCCTTATCTTACCTTGTGTATAACTGTGAGACTATATGCAATAGTAGGGTAGAAAATCTTTTAAAAGACAGATGTAAACAGGGAAAATTTATCACAGTAGTGTGTAAGAAGCACAGCTCATTACAACATAATGGTATGACTACCCCAAAAATACTGTACAGTGTGAAAAGACCCAAACTTTGGTCTTTGGGGGCAGAGACAGCCAACAACCTGCAGCACCATGGAGCTCAGCGCTGCTTAATTTACCTTGATTTTCTGACAAAAAATTTTTGGTGAACTCATTGTCCCTCTAACTAGACTGCTGCAGGCAGTTGAGCTAACAAGTTCAAAATTAGCTTGATGTGTCTAAGTTCTTCAGTCCTGGAGAAAAAGAGTAGATAAGAGCTGGTGCTTGAGTCTGCAGCAGAGACATGGCCCAGAATTTCTGGACCCCCATCCAGCAAAGCGTTTCAGCACACGTACAGCTGTAAGACTCTGAATAGACTTGGCAACTGCAGCAACTTAATAATGCTGAAGCATGTTGTGAGCTTCCTTCTTGGACTGGGAGTTATCTCAGAAGGGTTGTATAAAATGCAGCGGAGCCTCACAAAGCAGAGACCAACAGTTGTTCAGTTTCTCCCCACCTGGATGCACTGAAACTAGGATGTTTTGCCACAAAACCCAGACACATTAAAGCCATCGCCAGAGGCCATCAAAGGCCCAGCAAAGTCAGTTTTGGGGGAGGTGGGCAGGTACAGACAGGACACTTGTCCCAAGGCCAGAGAAGCCCCAGTGCCAGGTGACAGAAGTCAGGGTGAACACTGGCAACATGGGACAGGGAGCCCCACATCATTGCTCTGTGTGCCACTGCAGTGTGCAGGGCCCAGAAGGCTGCTGCAAGTAGCACAGCTTGGTAAGGAAATAGTGGTAAATAAATCTGTGGATTATATTCTCCTTCTGGTGACAACCCTCTTCAAAAGAAACCCAAACCAAGCACCTTCAAGATGAGAAAACCACATAAGAACCCCTCACAGAATCCCATCCTGTACCCACGCACACACACAAACACCAACATGTTTATCCAAAACAATCTCACAAAGGATCTCACTTCAGATCTTGCAGATTGCATGGGAGTGGAGGGTCATCCACATGCAGATCCACTGCTTTTGCAGCTGTTTTGATCCACCATCTGCATCTTCCTCTTCCCAGATACCTCAAAGCGAAGGTTCAGAGTGACTGAAATACTGAAAATCTCTCTGCCTGCAGATCGCATCATTTGGAAATGGCTGCGTTAGCTGATCTTCACCCTCTCTAATTGCACCATTTGATGTTTGAAGCTGTGTTTTCATTTCTGAGGAATAATGCACATGCCTCAACTCCCTTCTCAGATGTGCTGTCCCACTGCTATTCCTTTCTTCTTTAAGCTACAGTTTGGTATTCTTTTAAGTGAACACAACTGCCAGTAAAGCAGTCCCCACTTTCTCCCACTCCCACATCTTCTACCCAATCATCTGTTGTACTGTGCCATCATAAATATTTGTGTGGCTACATGGTGAACCAGATCAAGGAACGGATCCAGCTGAAAACAGCCCCTGGGAAAAAAAATACACATTTTTTCCAATATAGCTCCCCACAAGGTCATACAAATGCTTGTGCTGCCAATTGTCAGGAGGTTTCTGTAAGAACAGGAATGACTGACTGAAAGAAGGAAGGGGGAACAGTCTGCTTTTTTTAAGCAGCTCTGCTGGGCCTAATGTGGTACCATGGTTTGGCATGGGCTTTCACCAGCATTTGTCCCCAGAAAGCACACAGAAACCCCTGTTTTGGGGAATAACAGGCACAGAGCTACTGAAGGTTCCTCCTTCAGGAGTTCTTTACACAGCGATATCTAATTCTTGTGTGCATTTGAGGTCAAGTCCATAATGTCCAAGACGGTGTCCTTATACCTTAAGAAGAGCTTTCTCCTATCAACAAAAAGCTCAAGGATCCTTTGAAGTCAACTTCTAGCACTTTAGAGGCACACTTTAGAGTCTATTTCTCCTTCTCTCACTTTCTCCGGGTTTGAGGACTGATGAAACAGAATACTGCCTGGTTACCTATTCCACAGCCTTATATTTAAATGGGGGGGAAAAAGTCTGGAAGCATCACCATTTGATTGCATTTTGTCAGAAAGACTTATGAAGACAGCTCACCTTCCCATTTAACAATTTCTAATAAACTAAACCCAAAACTAGAGCCAGAAAGTCCTGACACTAATTCTCTCAATTTCACTTCTTTTTATCTCATTTTCTTTCTTCACAATAAAGTGACAGTTCCACTGCCGATATTTCTCAGGATATGTGTGATAATCTTTTGTGAGACACTTGAAAATTGCAGTTAAATGCAAGTTTGCTGCTGAATAAAGCTGTACAGAATACAGAAATGTCCTTCCCTTGCCTCCTCCACTTCAGTAAAAGAGAGTCAAGAATTACTGTTTTCTCCCCGCCGGTTTGTGGTGTGAGATACGAAATTGGCTGATCCCATGAGTGGGAGGACTGACTACAAAGAGAACTCTTCTTTTATTGTTTCCAGCAACTGTACAATTAACTCAAATTGTGGCTATCTTTTCACCAGTGGGCTTAATGCATTCAGACTAAGGACAGTGTCTAAGAGAACACCACAATTTCCTGAAGAGATTGCAAATCAGCAGTCTTCCCTGAAAATTGTATACCATCACTTACCCTTCACTGAACTAGAAACACAAAGGCAATATGTTATCATATGCTGGGGAACTTCCTTCACACAGTGTGTGTGCCGTGGCAAGTTTGGGGACAGAGCTGTGACAAATATGTTGATGGACATACTGAGCTTGAGGCAGCTTATCCAGTGAAGATCGGGGAAAATTGTGCACAAAGATAACAGGAAGAGACTGACCCTGGTCATCTCTACTATTTGGGTAGCTCTGCTAATTCTGGAGAAAGCTGAGCAGGATTTGGCAATGTAACAAACAGGCAAACATTTTTAGACATTAAACTGTTTTGAACTCCAGGAACCCGAGAGAATGTAAAACCTACTGCTGAGTAGAGACTGTGTAAGGAAGTCGGAGGCCTGTTTTTAACATAACCTTGAGAAAGTCAGCAAGAAGAGCTACCCCTGAATTTTTCCTCCAGCTGCTGGTTCCTCACATTTCATTCTGTCTCTACTTCTGGCTGTAATAATATGGCTGTCGGGGCTGTGATGGTCTCAGGACATAACCAAGGCAATATTTGTAAGGATAGGTCTTAGTTTTTACTAAATTAGGTTGTGTATTTGAGGGGGAAAAAATGGACAGGTTTTCAGGCACACAAGCTCATCTCCATGTCACTGAAAAATCAGTGTGCCTGAAAGTGTGTCTGGGCTTTTTCTAGCTGTATCTGTCTAGTAAAAGATATGACATCTCCCTTCAACACCCTTCTCCTTGATTTGATGCTCAGCTCTCTTTCCAGTAAGGAAGCAGTCAGTGTACAACAGGCAATATTTTCCCCTGCAGTACATAATAACACAGCATTTTGTGAGATTTGTCCGCAGCTGCTGTACAGAAAATGCGGGAATATTCTGCAATATTTTTAATGTTGTAGTGTCATAGCATTCTCCAGTTCTGCATGAGTGGTTAAAAGGGACAGGAACACAGTAGGACCCTGTTGTCAAGGGGAAAAGAAAAACATGGGAAGGAAAATTCTCTAGCTTTTGCCTCTATGGGCCATCAAGAACTGAAGAGGGCAGCACCCTGACGCGTCGGACAGCATGTTTCTGTGACTGAAGACCAAAGAAAGCCTCTGAAAGAAGGGTGCTGGGGGGAGAAGGAAGGATTTCTAGCAATGCTTTGCAGAACAGTGAATTTCCTCATATTCAAGTTCGGCTAAGGGCTGCGGTGAAGACTAGGAATGCCTTAGATAGATAGGACGAAAGGAGAAAATAACGCCCCAGCCTTCTGCCTAACGCAGACCGTATGGACATTCAAGCTGCCGATGAATCAACATGAATCAGCCCTATTATACCTCAGACCATAACCATGATGTAAACAGAGGTGATGCAGCAGCTGACTCAGAGGCACTTTGCACGACCAGGGTGAGGCACAGAGCTGGGGACAACAAGCTGTCAGCCATCTCCAAATAAACCCATAAAGTCTGGGCAACAGGCCCAGGGGATTTTGCCCTCTCTGGTTCAGATAACCGATACATATCATGCCAACCTGTAATGTGCAAAGGCTCACCAGCTTCCTTTAAAAGAGCAAGTCCTCCTTCGGGATTGATTTGTCTCGCTGGTGAGGTCCCTGACGACAAGCAAAGGTGCTGTGACTACAGCTTGGCTCACCACACTTGAAGGAGAGAGAGGCTGGTCATTCCGTAGGATCTTTTCTGAGAACTGGCCAAAGAGTAGCCAGGGACATGTGTAGCGACTCATGTCACTAGCAAGAGCTGCTCCACAGGAGGCAAACAGAAATCTACGAGACTATGCAATAGGCTATGCTGAGCCTTTAAAAAGCAGCTCTCAGCAAGGGCTGCTGTGTGAACCTCACCATGGACACCCGGGAGCAGAGCCACATAAGGCAGCAAACCACACTGCAAAATAATAAAGAACACATTATATTTCAGTGGCATCAGTTTCCCAGTCCAGTCTCTCACATGGTGATATGAACAGCTGTGTTGGCATGGAGGAAAGGGCCATCTGGCTTGAGAGCTCACTGGGATCAGGTCTGTCGCCAGGGAATTCCCCTTGAGACTATGTTCCTGAGCTGCCCAAGAAGTCTTGACCCTCCACTCTAGTTCTCTGAAGTACAGTTTCTTTAAAATATTCCTCACATGCTACAGATAATAATTTGCTGTCAGCTTGTAAGGAATGTAACCTACGTGCCTCTCCCTGTGTCATATGCAATGCTTGCTGGCATGCAAGAAATGCAAGCAGAGCTGCCACAAGAAGATTTAGGAGCATCCCTCTCCCAGACCATCCTACTATGATGCTTCTTCCTGCCGTTCACACTCCTGTTACTTGCCACCGGGGACCTGCAGGCCCTGTGTCTGGGCAGCAACAGCTACTGGCATGCCCTTACACATCACCCTGGCTCTGTGCTCCCCAAGTTGTGACAGTCTCCATGAAGCCCCTGCATGGCTGATGCCACCCTTGGCCTGGCTGTAGCCATGGCTCTGCACGTCGGTATGCTCCTATCCTTCCGTACCACAAGCTCCTCTCTTCAGTACAGATCAGATCCAGACCATGATAAACATGCTCATATCAGTAATAGGATGAGGCTCTCAGAGCTCCACGCTAAACCTGGACACAAGCGAGGCCTGTAGTAAACCAGCGACAAGATTCATCTCACTAAAACTTTTGATGCCTTCAATGTAAACATGCAAAACTGAGCTAGTTGTCTAGACAACCTTTTTACTGTAGCGGAAAAGCACTTCTGGAGTACAACTTATCTGAATTAATTTATATATCTACCTTAGAATGGGATGACTCATGTATTGCAAAGTATTTATTCGTCACCATTGAATCTATCAATGAATCCCATTCTAGATGTCAAACAAGTGGACCTGTATTTGCTTGCACTATTTCTTACAAATACCCACTTGGATACATTTATATCAGCTTGGAACTTATTTATTCCAGTTTCATTTGCATAGTTGGAGTTGATTCTCACTTAAACATAGCAAAACTTTAGAATTAGGTCTCCCATCTGTACTTTCATGCACACTAAAATCAATTTTTATTTTTTTTTAATTGAAATTGCATAGGCTGCTGAAAAAGTGAGCTACATCACTCTGAGCACTGGACACAGTGCTCCTCTTTGGCCTTTTATCTCTTTGTACAGTATGCTGTGGTCTTTTTTAATGTTATCTCATTGGAAAATAGCAGGGGCTGACATGGCTGGAATACCAAGGGGGACATCTCAGACGGGTGGGCACTGCAGACTTCGGCACTTACTTCGATATCCGCATTACTGCAGCTAGAGTTGGGGCTACCTGATCTTTCGCTCCCTCTGCATTTTGCACATGAGGCCAGGAACCTGGAAAGGAACATTGCTCTCCACACCAGCATCAGGCAGGGAAGAACGAAACAGAGGTATATATTCAACAGAGCTATGCAATCTCCTACCAACACACTGTGGCCCTGATCCTGAGAGATGATAGATGACTTTCAAGAGTAGTCCTGCACCACAGAAGGCACTGCCTGCTTTGTCATTGGCTACAGAAGAACAGGCTCAGTAGCACAGGTATCACAAAGAGTTTGACAGTGAGGCAGGTACAGAATTGTCTAGTGTTTCTACCTAGACACCATCCTTTCAGCTTTCACATAATTTATAATTAAGCTGTAACAAATCAAAATACAATAGTCTTTATGCAGTGCCACATTTGCAATTCTTATTCAGGACAAAGCAGAAAAGAATAAAGAAAAATTTCAATAGTGTTCTTCTTACTAAATAAAACTTGTGTGGATGTGATCTGGCTTTTACTAAGCTAAGCATACTAGATGGTCAGAGGGCTTCTATCTCTGTCAGACAGTACTGATCTTAGCTTTGTATTTGTGCTCTTGAAGAAATGTGTGCAACAGCATGACAGAGTCAAAGGACGCCTGAAACAGGTTTAAAGTTTGAATTATAGAACCACAGAATAATTGAGGTTGGAAGTGACCTCTGGAGCTCACCTAGTCCAATCCTCTGCTCAAAGCAGGTCCATCGCCAACACTGTATCACATCACTTGATCAGGTTTGCCCTTGCTCTCAGAGCACTTTCCTGGGACTGAGGCTTTGGCAGCCATGATGCTTTTTCCAGCCTAAGCCATTCGTACTTCACCTCCAATCCAGGTTCTTGCAGTGCCCTCCCAGCACAAACATTTATGTAGCCTCCTAAGGAAGCGATTCAGCTGAAATATAATCTGTACCTCCAATACAATAATCATTTTTCAGCTGGAATGATTTCTCAGTCCAACTTATTCTGCAGTCATACTCACAACTGCGCTAGCACGGTGGCGGGAGAGCCAGACAAGGACAAGCAGCCAAGAGGTGGAAGGGAAAGGAGGAGGAAAGAGGGAGGAGAATGTCTGCCTGAGCCAGAGCTGCAGATAAATGAATTCTGCGCCAAGCCCAACCCTCAGAGAAGCAAGATTCAATTCCTGTTCAAGCCCCTTCACAACTACAATCTCCTCTTCTGTACAAGGTGGAGGTGGCTGACTTCACAGAGTTTGCAGATGAAAGATGAAAGGCATGACAGGTATCGCTTGACTATTTTCACATCCACTGAACTTAGTGGGAAAACTCTACCAAATGCATAGGAGCCAGGTGAATCTTTACATCTGTTAGAAAGGAGAAATAAGCACAAAGTTGGCCTGAACAGAAGTATAAAAGAAATAACATTTTCCAACTGAAATAGCCAGACTGGCTGAGCTACAGAATCTGGGGTGTCTCCACCCAACATCTTGTGGAAAGGCACTTTCTTCACAATTAGATCAAGCCTGAACAAAGCTGGAATGAACTCACCTCCCTTGGCTCCAGCTTTCCCGATTCCACAGTATTTCTGCATTTGTCAAAAGGATTCAAAATGTTATTCAAAACAACTGACCAGAGGAGCAACCACTGATCAAAATAATCTGAGTAAATTCCAGAGTAGTACTAGATTGCTGATGCACTGAAAATTCAGGCAATTGATCCTCATTAGTGCTACTGCCAACACGCAAAAAAGACCTGATTCATCCCATCTAGCCATAGGTATTTAATGCAGACATCTGAGTTGGAAGCCCAATCACACTAGTCTCTCTGTGTAGTCCATGAAGAGTAACACACACCCTGAAGATAATTCATCCCAACATCTAACTTACCATTTCTGTATAAACCTATCAGAGGTCAAGGCTGCCTTGCAAGCACTACTCAAACCCCCATGCTCATCCCCGACGAGTGAAAGGCTAGACACACTCCCCTGTCACTTTTGACTCCAATCTCAGTCTCTCATTTCTACTGGCTGGAGTTCAAAAGGCAATTTGAAAGCCAAATACAGATTGAACTAAAACTCGAGTTGCCAGAGACTATGATTACTAAAATCAAGCCAATACTGAAGCTTGAGCTTATTTTTAAAACTACATGATTGACATTGATCTGCCCAGATTTAAGGATAATACTTCTAACCAGAGTATAATATTCCCATATAGATTCAGCAGAAGCTGAGGTCTCCAACTAGTCCTGACTTTCATTGTTACCCTGCCTTTAACATCAAATGTATCCCTATCAAGATTTCCAGTCCTACCAAATGTGGCAGTAGGAATAAGCTCCTGGCTCTTAACTGTCAAAATTCCTAATTCATTTCAGCACATGTACCACACATGTAGTACCAAAAAGCTGCCTTAACAGCCAGGATTAGCTTTAGCTAGAACCCTGTACCAAAGCTTTAGCCTCTGCCCACAGCTATATCACTGATGACAGGTTCAAACTGAAGGGTGACTAGGAGAGCCACGGCCCGCAGGCCAAAGACATCTAAGTACATAATAGACACAATACATGTCGTATACAGACCGACATAAACCAAACTCTGTAGTGACGGTACTTCTCACAGTTAATATCAAGAGCACAGTTGCATTCCTTTTTGAACAGAACACAATATTTAAAATTTGTATGTTCCCTTCACACAGTATTAACTTAACTTTCTAGGATTGATTCTATGGACAAGGCCTGTATAATTAAGAAAAGGGAAAATGTCCTAATTCTACTTCCCTGCTAAATCCCATCCCGCAAATCACTGCCTTATTCAGAAAGCCAAACTCACTCTGCTAATTATAAATTCTTCTCCCCCAATTAGGTAATGGAAATAATAACAAATTACTTAAGTAACTAATCACAGCTAAATAGCACAGCTTGTATTGTGGATACCAAGTATTCCATACAGTAAACATACTCATGGAATATGAACAAGGAAAGTGCAGTCTGTCTGCACAAACTCCACAAGCGGAAGAGGTTACATTCCCTGAGCGAAACGCAGCCAATAAAAAAAAAGTATTTGGGACTAATATGAAATGCAATTAATATGTCATCATCCAGAAGCTTTCAGCTTCGGCGCATTACTTTATTTTCAAGATGCCATATGAGCCGTTTTCTGCCTTAGTACCATGATACTGAAAGGTTCTATAAGTGGTTAGTTAAAGAGATCTCAGCAAATCCTGCGAGTAGAATATTTCTGACTTACTCTAAGCGCATGCAAAGTGAAAGACCAGGCTGATAGCTGATTACACTGCTTCTAAACATGTCCCTGAGTGTCATGTACAGTCTGCACAGTGACTTTTCAGTGTCACACGGCTATTATGTAGAAACAAGTTGATCTTTGGAGCATTTTAGCTTAAGGCTTTCAAAAGGCATCATATATTTTCATATTGCCAATCCTGACTACAAAGAAAAATTTAATTAAAACTCCAATTAGTAGCACTCCTGGATATGAATAAACTGAGCATGGTTTCACACTTTGAAATCCAAGTGCTAGCATATTTAGCTTAGAAATTAGAAGATTCTGGCAGCTAACTAGTCAGACTACAGCAGGGCAGCAACAAACGGAAGAAAATTTCTGTTGTGCTCCCTAGATAACAGATTATTTGCAATGGTTCATGGATAAAAGGACAGAAGAAGGATACCATACCTCTGCCTTTGCAGTGCAGTATTAAAATATCCCTGTATGCTCATAAGCAGAAGTAGTTACCATATTAGAGCAGGAATAACAGGAGAGGAAGATTAGTTGCAGCTTCTGGTAAGGAGGAATGGCCAGGGGTTCAGACACTTGCCTCTGGTTTGTGACACCTGACTCCAATTCCTTGCCATGCCTCTGCATAGAACTGGGAAACCCACTGATTGTCTCTGTGCCTTCTCCTGTAAAATGGCAACAGCAGACCACCATTACTCCATGGGCACAGCATAAGGAAACCTGGCGAGAGAGAGAGGTGCTGAGACATTGTGAGTATAGCTAGATGTGTAGCAGAGGAGACTTAACAGCTGGTTGCCTTAGCATGCCATGGTCCTGCTCCTCCACTTTCCTCATCCCTCTTCCTTGCCTATATCCCTATTTCCAACTACACAGCCTCAGCTCCTCTCTTGTGTTACTTCTGATGCTCTATTGTACCATAAAGCTAAGCAGCAAACTTGCTAAGCAGCAAAAAGCTATACTTTGTCTTTGTGTTGAGGTTATTTTAGTGCTGTCAAGTTAAGTCAGGTCAGTGTACAGTTAGATGAGTCCTAGAGACTCTACAGTGGACAGTCAGGACTACGCGGGAGGAACAGAACAGGGGAGAGCAGCAGGATCTCCTCCCTTTAGCATCTGTAATTTGCCAGACTGGGAGCTACAGCATGTAACTGCCCTTGACTGATGGGCACCTTAGGCAGCAGTGCACAGGTACAGAGAAGAGCAGCAGCTGTTTATCGCAAGGAATGGTGATCAAGACCTGATCCAGCACAGACACCAGAGCTCCAAGAGATGACTGACAGTATAATGGAGCTGGAGCTTGGTATTACTTTTTTAAAAAAGAGACTGAAACTGTAGCAGCCCAAAAATATAGGTAGGGAAGTTTATTGCCAGCTAAGAAGAATATATACTCTCTCTCTCAACACAGAAGTTATTAAGTCTTGGTTTCAATTGACTGCACAGTTCTACCCCACCGGATTTGATACTGTTGTTCAGTTTGCTTGCAAATAATACCATTTTCCTAATCTATTTTGCTTTCATAACATGCTTCAAGGACAGCCTGTGCATTTGAATAAGGGCATACCAGGTGGCCATCTTCTGCAAGACAAAGCTTTGGCTCTGTGCAGCAGGACATAGTAAAGACATTATTTGGTGACTGGATGCCCTTGGATCTAGTGGGGCTCAATAGAATATCCTGGGGCACATTAGGAACTGTTGTTAGCTTTGGACTAGTGTTCACAACCACTGTGTTGTAATAAATGTGTAGTGATTGTGTGACTGGGTGTGCCCGTCCCCGTTCCAGCATGGTAGAGCAACAGCACATATCGCTGTTACATCTAACTGCTGTGAAAGCTGAGGCTGCCACCATTTTATGCACAGTAAGTCTGAAGCGTACCATGCACCTTGTCGGGGGCGACTAATAATACATTTCTGATCACTGCTCATTCCGTCCATAAGACGGCACCTACAACAAATACATCCACCATCCCCCTGAGTCTTGGGATGAGATCTAGGTAAATACAGTTAAAAGCATGCCCACTTCTGCAGAAAACAGCAAAGACGAGCACGAGCCTGTTGGCATCACCCCTGTCCACCTTCCACTCACCGGCCTCAATGACTAAACCTTCATTTAAAGCAGATCCCTTGGGAACCACTGTCAGCACACATATGGAGCACAGCCCACGCTCATGACTCTGGCTCTGCAGCCAGGTGTCCTAATTGCTCTGCTACCAGACCTCGATGGGCTGACATAAATTACATTATTAATGGCTGGCAATAGCTGTTGGAAGCTGTGAAGCAGGTTTATTAAACAGATAAATGCACCACCTTGAAGAAGAATGCAGACTTTACCTTTCATGGTAGCTCCTCTCCAGTATTTATCCCGAACTGCGGTGGTGAATTACATTGTGTGAAGAAGGCAGTCAGATCATAAAACCTGTAAATATTTCTACCCAGTTTGATTAACAGAGGAAGGGAATCGCAGCTGCTAACATCTGCTATATACATATTTCTGGATGCTGAGAAAGAATGGTGATTACATTTCGTTTTCTTATTTTACAAAGATATATAAGAATATCGTCTGTCAAGCTTCAAGAGTAGATCAACCAGCTTTTCATTCTCAGGAGAATTCCAAAATATCAGTATTCAAAGGGCACAGAGCACACCTAGAAATATGTGCTTCAAGGCTCTCAGTACACTAGAAGTGCAATGAATAAATGATTATAACAATAAAGCTGTCTTGCATGTAAATAACAGCTTGCCTTGATGTTTAAATTTAGTAAGTGCTATTTCCAACTGTGCATCAGTTTTGATTCGCCTATGACAAGGCCAAATCATGAAGTATTGTTCTGATGATCATAACATAATGGTGCAAGGAATGGGACGTGAAAACTAGGTAAGGACAATTTAGGAGAACAAAAGAAATAAAAATGTATTCCTGGGAAATGAAACCAACAGAAAGTAAGTGTCTCCATGGTATTTCACAGAAGACTTGAGGCAATTTATTAGTTCTTTAAAAATTTATATAGGAAGGATAATTGGCATCACCCAATTTTAGGCCCTTCCCAAGCAAGCAAGTCGCACAATATCCAGCAGAGAAGGAGAGGTTGCTTCACTGGCTGATCAGGACTCTCTCTGTTTTCCGCTGCCTGTCCAGCGGTCTCGCTTTCTGCTACCTACAGAGGAAGCCGAGGCAGCCTGGCTGGCTAACGGGCTGACTGAGGCCACAGGTTTCAACAGCTGGGCTGTTGAAACGCGTCACGAAGGCATCAAGAACAACTATCTTAAGTGTCTAATGCTGGGAAAATGTGCCTTCTCTCCTCTATCCAATACTGCATTAATCTGACAGTCTTTATATTATTCACACATCATTTCTCAAATAAAAGGTTTTGAAATTAACTTAGCTGGTTTTATTTGGGATTGTCTGGGGTTTTTTTTGGTTTCTGAAGATCAATGTATCTTACAAATACCCAATGCAGAAAACAGCCTAGTAATATGTCAGACAGGATGAAAAATGTCTTTAAAGGTTAGCTACATTTTCCCCTGATGTAGCAGCCTACAGGATCTTAGGCTTTCACTGCCTCCCATCAGGCAGCTTAAGAAACTTCAGACACTTTGCAGAGAAAATAAGATAAAACGTAATGTCATTTTTTTAAGGGCTAAGTGATTTCCAGAACTGTGTTTAACTCACTATTTTTCAGCAAGTTTTAGTTTGGTTATGGAACTTCTTACAGAAATTCCATTTTCTGCCCCCTTGGAAAGCTTTGGTTTGGTTATTTTATTTAGCACATCGAAAAACCCTGGTGGAGATAGGACAAGTTAGTTTTAGTCTATTGAAGCTGGCTGGTCTGGAGTGTCCTTGACTTCCTGCTCCACTGGGGCTGAACAAACAGCTCTAACCCATGTCTCCCGGCCCATCACAAATGTCACTATCTAAAACCCAGAAGCACGTTCCTCTAATCTTTGGAAGTACACAGAACCAACTGCACAGAATAATGTCCAGTTTTATAGCTTGAACTATCACACATAAACAGCTAAAGAGACAAAATGTGCTGCCACGAGATAAATGCAGCCACAGGGGAAAGAGAAGAAAACCGGAAAGATGAAGAGGGCCAGAATGGACAGCACGTTGCACAGCAGGAATAACAGTGCAGCGTCCCTCCTGCTTTACAGCTGGGTTAGGTTACTCTTTTAATTTATAGAGATTCACTTTCTACAGTCAGTACTCTCCTTCGTTGGTGGGAATACTGAAATCCAGCAAAACAAAGCAGATGCTCAGGTAATGGCCTAAACAGGCAACCGTGTAGAGGCACAAAGGGTTGCTGTGCTCTTTAGCGCAGGGACAGATGGCAACATAGGACTGATCAGAAACACAAGCCTTTATATTCCCTTCGGAGCACTACTCAGTTTGGCTGGTTGGTAGTTCATTCCTGTCCAAATCAGCCACATTTTCTGGATGTCACCTTTTGCCAGATGTCACCTAAAGCCAGATAGCATTACTCCTGTCCCTTTTACTCTTCATGTCCTTTCCCTTACCATTCACAGAGTTTTCACTGATTATCCATAACAATGTGGTCTGAAAAAACATTTATTTTGATTTGTTTTTTACAGCTCTGTGCCATTCCTATTCTGCTAATAACTGCTCCAAGGAACAATATTCAGCAGAACGGATTTTACATAGTATGTAGCCAGCAAAAGCTGCTGTGTAATGTTGTTAAAGAGGCAGTGTATGCTCAACTGCAGCTAAGACTGTTATGCCCGATTTCAGGTAACTAAAACAAGGGTTTTCATCACCAGTTTACAGTTTAGCTACTGTTATTGCAAGAAAGACTAATTTCTTTTTTAGGTTTTCAATCAATACCATTTTGATAAATACATTTTCTGTTATTGCATATAAATGCATTCGATGTAGATGTTGTGAGTTTTTAAGTAATTTTCTAGGACATTCTTCTTTCTCTCTCTTCCAGGACATCCTATTTTTTTATGTCTTTTTGGACCAGATAACAAATGGTTTCTAATATTAGGAATGCTTTTTCTTAATTCTGTATTTTCTACATTGTGCCTAGATTTTAAAAAAAAAAGGTCCTCTAAGCCTGAAAACCCACACTGGCACCAAACTGAAACTGAAGTAGAAAGCTTTTTAAAATGCTTCTCAAACTTGTTTTAAGCTGGAAGCATGACTACAATGTTTTTCTTGGCATACCTTGTTGCCTTTGAAATACACAGACCACAATTCTTGATATGTTCTTGTTTTCCTTGTATTTTATTTTAATAAGATGTGTCCCTTGGGAATGCATGGTGAGTCCATTTTTATAGGGTGGCTCTGGCATCTCTCCACTGCCAACATATGTTTTTGTTGAGTGTTTTTTTAAATGAGGTTCAGAGATTTTCACAGACCTAAGCAAGTGTCACAGACTTTGATATACATATTAGATGTAATATCTAGTGGTAACCCCAGAAAACATTAAAAATCAAGTGCTTTGTTGCAGAGGAGCCAGGTAAGCAAGTCTTAGAGCTGTCCAAATAATGTAAAAACCTTCTTGAAACAGCCTCACTGAATTCAATACCTAAGCTCTCCGTTATGAGTTGTTCAGAAATATCCTAAGACCCAACACTCTGCTCTAACAGAATTCTGCAAAAAGCAGTTTCACAAAGTTGGTTGACAAGAGATACAGGAATATGGAGAGAAGGATGGAAGGGGAAAAATTGGTTTATAAAGATAAGTGTATTTGATCAGAAGACAGTAACAATATGACTTACAAAATACAACTTAAAAATACTGTCCTCTAAATTTCTCAGTCTCATGATTTTTAAGTCATATCAGGATTCTTTGGAGGGTCAAAGTGTTAGCTTTACAGTGACTGGGCTGTGTGTACTGAAAAGACCTCATCACTTACAGATGGTGAGCAGTCCATGCAATCCATTGGTCAAATATAGCTGTAATGATTACTTCAAGGCTTTCTAAAACTTAAATGTGTTCATGGATACTTGCCAAAAGGAGAAAAAAAAGAGCTATGTAGGTTGTTTGGAACAAATAGTTACATGAGTCCTCACTGATCCTTTCAGTTGCTGATACAGCTTAGAGGCTAAAAATTTTCTAAAGTCTCAAATAAATTCAAAATAAAATCAGTCTGCACTGGCAGAAGTTAAAACCTTGTCAGGAAAGCTCCAGAATATTCAGTGGATGTGACAGTTGCATCATTCATCCAGCTTGTTGGCAGCTCATGTTCAAATCCACTAGACACTCTTCCATTATTTCACGGTACTTGAGGATCTCCTGAACAAAAAAAGAGAGAAAGAAAAAGAACTATTTCAGGAATTATTATAATGTTGGAGTCCACTTGTACTTTCTTGTACTTTCAAACAATTCAGTTTCCTTCTTTCCTTTCCTCTTTGCTTGACCCAAATATAGCACAGACCACTATAATGCAAAACTATATTCTCAGTTTCACTTTGATTCAGGCTTCTTGGACATCCACACCATATGTAAATCTTGTGTGTTTTCTTGCATATCAGTTCATACTCTCTTGGAATTTTAAAATATTTGTTACAGAATTGTATCTTCCGATTGCATACATCCCAAACTTGGTCTTAATTTCCCTTTTTTCCCTTCTTCTCCAAATAAACTGAAATTAATAGTTAATGTCACTGCTCATGAAAAGAACAGATTCCAGGCTTCTATGATATGACAGGAAAACAGAAAAACTGTCCTTCTTCTTGCATAAGCCATACATATACTATGTTAAATTTGGTATAGAGAGAGCAAACCTTCCAGGATCTTGGCAAACTAATTCCATCACTACTTGCAGATAAGATGACTGGTGGTAGTAGGAGGGCAGAGGAGAAGAGTGGGTTTAAAATTATATACACTTGGTAATTCATTGCAGAAAATAAGCCTAATAGGTACAGCTGGTTCATGGACATGGAGATGTTTCAAATGACCAGCACTGCCCTTGACAGCAGGTGGTGTTTTGGATAAACGGCATGAGGAAGTAGCTAGCAAAAAACTTAAAACACTTAAAAAAAACTGTGTTGGAATTTGATCAAAATGTTTTTGAGACAGCTCAGCTTCTAAGAGACATGCAGATCATTTCAGTTCAAAAGCAATATCCAACTGAGCAAAAATCCCGAAGATAAAAAACTACACAGCAGTAACGCTTGGTCAAAAGGGCTTGCACTACTCTAATAATCACTTGAATGGTACATATCAGACACTGCTTAAGCTTTAACAGCCTAATTTGAAGACTCAGTGTTAGACTTCAGCCTGAAAAAGCTGGGAAGGAGGAAAGGAGGGAGGAAAGGAGGGAGGAAAGGAGGGAGGAAAGGAGGGAGGAAAGGAGGGAGGAAAGGAGGGAGGAAAGGAGGGAGGAAAGGAGGGAGGAAAGGAGGGAGGAAAGGAGGGAGGAAAGGAGGGAGGAAAGGAGGGAGGAAAGGAGGGAGGAAAGGAGGGAGGAAAGGAGGGAGGAAAGGAGGGAGGAAAGGAGGGAGGAAAGGAGGGAGGAAAGGAGGGAGGAAAGGAACATCCCACAGCAACACTCTTCTCAATGTGGGGTTCTCCTGGGAGCACTTTAACCTGGGTCTCGCCATCCCCCTCGCCACAATATACCAGAGGATCAGCACTGCAAATGTGCAAGGACAAGATACAGCTGCTGTGAGAACCGCTCTTGAAGGGGTGCAGGTCTAAGACCTGTATTTAATCTTCAGTGTTGCATCCTTATTCCTAAGGGATTCAGAAGTTTGAGACTCTTGACACTTATGTGAAAGATCACTTACAGAGAGAGACAGGAAAAATGGACAGCAGCTTCATCATGCAGGTGCAGTGGGATTATCCATCTCCAAAGAAAAGCTCTGCAGAAAACAGAGCTTTCTCAGGCCAGTCTCAGTTTTGGATGAATTCCCACTGGAATTAGGCCCGGCACAAAGCTGACTATCTTCTACCCGGAATGTAAGTCACATAAATATATACAGAACTGTGTACAGATAATGTAGTAACTATTTTGAAAGACACTGAAAATAAAAAGAGCACAAAAGTCACCTTTGGAAAGAATGGAAGAGAGAGAACCACATGTAGCAGATGACAATCCTGTCACTTAAGGCACTTCTGGAAGACATTCAACCCTGTGACACGCAGCATATGAGAACCCAAACAAAACTTACATAACGTTGCATTACATTGACATAGTTTTCTAGGTAAAGGCACTGGCTGCAATTCATATAAACATATCCATGGAAAAATAATATCTCATCCACATGTACAAGATTTACCAAATAAGAAGAAGTATCACAGCACTTGACAATTATCATAACACGCACTTCATGAAGTGTGGCTATGAAAAACAATATCCAGGGTTTCCTAACAGGAAATAGGTAATGTGGGTTGATGTGAGAGTTATTCAATTGTCTTCTGCCTTCCAAGGTAACAATCTTACTCCATGGATACTACACAACTTAGTTCTGTGGTGCCCTGCACAAGTCTAGGTTCGGTAGCACTTAGTATTTTCATTTTGATGCAACACCAGGACATATTTCACCTTGTCCTAATTCTTGTAATGCTATACTGGCAGCATATAAATCTCAACCTCCCCAACAGAAACTCCAATTAATATTTAAGCTATGAAGACTATTTTAAAAAGAGTTATGGTGCTGCTTTCAGCCTGCTAAGCAAAAATTCAGAACATTGAAACTGCATGTTAAACACTACAAAACGGAAAGTGGAGGTCACCAGCAGCCTGATCTGTAAAGATATTCAAGTCTTTTTGTTCTTGACAAGTAAGAACTAAGCATTTGTTAAAAACCTAACCATGATAATAGTCAGTAAACTTGTATATTTGCACATCACCTTGGAAAAAGGCATAAACAAGCCCAGCCTTTTGCTGAGAATTTAGAAGCATAGCTTCCACTGTGTTTCAGGGTCTGTATACTCTAAAAAAAGAGGTCTGCATCAGATCCCAGTGAGTTCAACATAAACCCAGTGAGTAAGAGTCAAGCACAGCATTCTTCTTTTCATCGTTTTCCTCGTGTGATGCAACAAAAGACATGA
This sequence comes from Tauraco erythrolophus, assembly GCF_009769465.1. Taxonomy (NCBI): domain Eukaryota; kingdom Metazoa; phylum Chordata; class Aves; order Musophagiformes; family Musophagidae; genus Tauraco; species Tauraco erythrolophus. The sequence goes on from NC_141468.1 coordinate 52,790,135, forward strand.
AACGCTTTCAGACAGCTTGATCCAAGTGGATAAAAGGAAGGAACTGAAGCAGTTTCTGCTATTACAATACACTCACTGTAAAATAATTTTTATTTCCCCATTCCTTGATTGCTCCTATTCAGTCCAGATACACATGCTACTTCTGGCCCTTGTGCTGCCTCAGCAATCTGCTCAGAGAATTCTCTCAAGCTGTGTCTATGCTGTGGGAACCAGCAGCGTTTTGAACATCTCAGGTGTATGCATAGCTGGCATGTCTTTCTTGACCTGGGGCCTATTAAGACTCAGGGCCAGTTGTTGGCATCCAGCTTGCAAGGAAAGAGAAGTGTACAGATTGCTTTCTCATCCTTCTTCCTCCATAAACTCTTGTTTTCTATAAGAAGAAAACATATGCAGGCAGAGTGGGAGGGCATTACAATGCGGTCCAGTAGGATCCCCATTGAGACCTTTCAAGAAACCTTAAGAGAAATTACATAGTAAGATTCATCTTTCATAATGGTGCTCATCCACAATTTTGCACATCTTTGAAGGAATTATCACTCTACAAAGTTACAGACAACAACATGATTAATTTTTGTCCACATGCCAACTTTCTGCCACAGCCAGGACTCCCTCCTGCCTACCTGTTTTGTACCTGTGCTCTCTGGGAAACTCTCCATGTTGTCCACACTGAGAGCAGAGATCCCTTGAGATGTAGTTGCACGGACATGCACAGGGCAGTGCGTGCTGTAGTGACCACATGCACACATCTAGAAACAAAGAGAACCAGAAAAAACTCCACATACACACGGGAAGGGATCTTCTCTGCCATTTCAAGCAAAAGTACGCTGACTCTATCTGAAAGGCTACTGGGTGTTGACCTAGGCCTTTTGTCAAGCCAAACATTTTGATCCCAGTCATATGATCAAATTACGGCACCTTAACAAGTTAGAGCCTGTCAGATTAACCATGCCAGCTACTCACGAGCATGCTCTCAGACTACCCCAAATACGAGGTAACATGTCTCACTTAAGTATCTTTCATGGAGGCTTAAGTTGAGTCACATCACCGTATAACTGCGGTGTGCTAAGTTCACACGCCTGGACAAGTACCAACAGATAGTAAAGCTCTTCTGAGCTCTACTAGCTCAGGGTCATCTTCTCAAGCCCCTGTAACCCAACCATGTGCTGAGACCTTAGTAACTGATTGCAGACGCAAATAATGATCATATTGAGCCACGCAAGTAACCATTTATAAACTGGACTAAGAGTAGGAGGACGTAAAGGGTTGATATATAGGTACAAGGATGTTAATATTGCTACTTTGGGGATAATGTCATTCACTTCAGGGTTAAAACTGCACTTCAGTTTTCACCAATGATGGTGAGTGCATTTTAAAATTTTAGATTACTGATAAAGAAATAACTCTGTGAACATACTTAGATATATATCTCAAATAGTATTCCTAATTATTACCATCAAAGGTGAAGGGCCCATTCACTGAGATTATCCTTTACAAGTACAGGCACTCTGGAGTCTCTGCCCAGAGCACCAGCTCAGAACGGTACAGTACCTTCTCCACACGGCATGAAAGACTCTTCCTCTCAGCGAGTACCTGGTGCTATAGGTGAAGACTGCTGCATATACCTGCCTCAACACACAGCTCTCCAATGCCCTCTGCACTGCCCGCACCGGAGACAAAATCCATGAGATCCACACTGCTCTTTTTTCACCAAGTGAAGGCCACCTCCAAAGCCTGAGTGCACGACAAACAGCTTTCTGTAAGAAAACCCCTCCCAAACACAAAAAATGGACATACCTCCCCAATATCAAGCCTAGGCTTTTCCCAAAGCCACAGAAAGTTAATCCACTATGAGCACTGCTGTTGTAAACCACCTCTTCACTATTTGGAGTGGCAGAGGTGGAGAGAGGTTCTCTTGGAAAGCCCATGGTTTGTGTCCAAATTCACTATTCTGCATTCCATAAAAATCAGAACTCTTTTCACTCAAGTTCAGAACCAACTGTACTTACACTGAGATGAAACGCACCACTGCTTTTACAGAGGAATGTGTTTGGCAGCTTAACTATCAGCAGCATTATCTGGGCAGCTTCTCATTCTGTACCACTAGCTCAAAACATGTTATCAGCTGTTGTATTTTGGATGCGCACTAAAAAGCGACCAGATACTTATCACAGTAATATTTCTACCACACAGTTAGCAAACCCACCTACATAAGGATTCAGACTGCTGTTTCTACAGCGTAGCAAAGTCCCTACCAACAGTGTATGAAAGCTCTGTCATGAGCCTTAAGTGCCAGCATTGGTTTCCATTATGGGGGGAAAAAGTCGTACCCATACAACTCTGCTGGCTGAATTCATGATTTTGCACTGGTGTGACTGCAACAATTCAACTTAGACATTTGAAAATTATACGTCTAAATCTGATTTGTGTTTAGCACTCTGTACAGTCAATGGAGAGGGACTGACACCTCCAGGGTGAAGTCTGTGATTTGTCTTAGACATTTTACATACATATACTGAAGGTACTATTTCTTCCATTGACTAAAAGGAAGCCCAGGACACATGACTAATTTATATGTGTCTGAATTTGGGAAGATGTATCCCATGTATAGCATCAGAGAGCTTTATACAGGGAGAGTTTATTTTTCTTCTCAGACTAGAATAAGGTATGTCAGTATAAGCATTCCCATTTAAGTATAACTGCATCCCACTGGGATTTGGGCTGGTTAGAAGTACACTGCTCTGAAAAAACGTCCAGTTCAAAAAATTCTGTGGTATTTTAAGTGCCTGTAGCTGGCCTCTGCCACTGGAGAAAGAGGCAAATATCATACCCAGGACTTTCCAATTCTCAATCTTGAATAATTTATTATTTGAAAGAAAGAATTTACATGACTTACTGTAACTCGGTCAACAGACGTAGCTTGCACATATTAAATTTTCTCCTGCATGTCACAAAAAATGGAGAGAAAAAAAACCAACACCACACGCTTTCACTGTGACAGCTCCCTCGATCCAGTTCCTTTTCCTCACTTTCTCCACATCACTATATTTTTTGTTGGGATCCTTCAGTCTTTTCTACAAGCATGTCACATTCTCACAGTGCCTTTTACCTTTTTTATCCAAGTCTGTAAAGACAGAGGTGTAGATAGCTTTGCCTACTAGCTCAGAGGAAAGAGTGATGTAGTTAAAAAATAGTAAACTAATAGCTAGAGTCCACCGTTTACCTATTTTAGCTGGGCTGGTCGTTATATCTGAGCTGGTCTCCTAGGAATTTACTTATGTCTCCACTGCAGTGATAGGATATAGTCAGGGTCATTCCTCCTATGATGGTGAGAGTCTCCCGGCAGAGGAACCCTAAGGTATGGCTACAGCCCAGCTCATGCTGGTGGAGTAGGCTGGCCCTCTCAGCCTGCAGTGAAGTTCCTACCATTACTGCATTGCTGTGATTTTACATGAGGTAGCCAGAGTTCAGCTCCCTCAGGTATGGCTACCCAACTCATCATCACATCTCTGGCCACAGCCTATACATACCCACTTTTTCAGTGTAAGAGGCATACGTTTCTGTAATGCTCCCAACAGTTTCAAGTCCTTCTTTTTCCCCATGATGAACGATCAAGCAATGCTAACTACTTCTAAGCTGAGGTGTCTCTGCAGAAAGATCTAGCTCCTTTCTTCCCTGGCTGTGAAGGGGGTAATTATTTCGTGAAGTCCTCTTGTTGATCTCCTACTGTTTTTTTTCCCACCAGGAGTCCTTTGTTCCTCCTCCTCTCACAGAGGCTTCTCATTCCCATTCCTAGAATAATCATCTCTGAAACCTGCCATCTGGGGCAGATCCAGATTCCACCTCTCCTCTTGAGCAAATTCCCTGCTAGCATTTCTCTTTTTCCATTACCCCAGCCCAGTGAGTGATCTCCACAAAAGCACAAAGTGACCAGAGAATCAACAGCCCTTTTGCACTTCCAGCTTTCTGAAGGCCAGTGTGCCTCCAGCTACTTCTTGATTTTTATTTCACTTCTCAGGAACCTGAAGGAAAGAGGAGCTGATGGTCTTCAGTCACTAAACAGAAAAGCAGATTGTTTCCAGTATGATAAGGAGTCTGGTATGGGCTGTTGTCTCTTTGCTCTGCCAGCTCCAGGTGGCTCCACAAAGGCTGTAATGACCAGTGTGTGAGCTAGATGTTTGCCTCCAAGACCTACAGGTGTTTCAGCTCTCTAATCTTATGCTATTTGAAGTTACGCACAGCTCAAAACACAATCAGAAGTTTCATTTTTAAAATCAATTAACAAACAGCTGACTAAAGAAGAAAAATCCTACATTCCCAACAGCAAACAGATGAACTTCTGTTTTTTTGTCATACTGTACTCTGTTCCATTGCCTGCTCCAGAAAACAAATACCTCATTTTATTCACATTTCTGAGATACTTTATCCACCATAACTTAATATTTTCTTAGCACATAACTTTGTGAAATACAACCTCTCCTTCTTTTCGTCCTAGTTGAATGACTTTTTCATGTTTTGATTAGTCTGAAGAGAATGGTGGAGTACTCCAGTTATACAGATACACAGTTGCCATATATGTAGCGAATTTAACCCAGACTTGGAACTTCCAAGTAATCTATATTTTCTCACTGAAAAAAAACAAATACAAGAAGCATCAAGATATTTGCATCACCATATTTGTGACAGGAAGGATAGAATTCATCTTTTCTAATCCAGGAGTTCAAAACTCAGATGCTGAAGTGTAGGGCAGTCATTCTTGATTCTATGTATAGTCAGTGAATACACTGAGTACCTCTTCAAGACAAGTCGTCTTGCCCTAGTTTGTGACTACCATCAGATTCATTGCTTCCTGCAGGTCAAACTCTCTCTCTCTCGACTGCAAAGAAAGCCCAGGAAGGCCAGTTTAGATTTGGGGATTTAAATTTTAATTAGCTAAAACAGAGAGAGCTTTTATTTGATTTGTGAGAAATCAAATAATGATAAACTTTCAAAATTACAAAAAAAAAAAAAAAAAAAAAAAGATAAAAGCAAATTCACAAATCCAGTTACTTGAAATGAGATAACAGAAGTCACAACTTCTATGCTGGCAACGTACAGCTGAGCAACCATGAGAAACAATGGTATGATGGTGGCTCTGAGACAACAGCTTTAGTGTCTGGAGCAGCAACAAGACTGCACCAGGAGGAACCATGAGGAACACTCACCCACTGATTTTGGAAAATCACCTAGACTTATCATAGCAACATATTAATCAGAACTGCATGATCCTAAATGAAGTTTTCATAAGCATTTAGGAAATGCCATTCTAGCTAATTCATGAAACCGGTTAGATCACAACCAAAGATACTGTCCTTATTTCAAGACAGGAAAGAAGAACTGTTAGTGAGCCACCAAGCACTTCTGTTCTTTGTTAAATCAGGAGCAAGCTCCACAGAAAAGGCATTGACTTTGCTTTCAGAGAAATGCCTTACATGATGCATCTTAAGCTGTGAATGAAGAAATGTGAGCTCCTGAGATGAGTCTGAAGTCAGAAAAAAGGTCAGAACTCCCTAAACACACACAATTTGTCCAAAACTGCAAAAATCAAATATTTTAGGAACAGAAGGCCCATCTCTTTAAAATGGCACTCAATTCATTTCAGTCAATCCACTGAGATGAAAGCTACAACATATGGTGGGAGCAAAATCAACAGTAAAGTTTACAGCCGGAGATGCCTGAGAGGAAAAGTTCCCAAGAAAATCCAGAAAGGACTGGCAAAGCCAGTTCTCCAAATTTGCTACTGTAATGCTAGCAGCACTTCTGTTATTACATAATGGATTTCACAGGTATTCAGCCATTATTTTTTCAGGAAGACTCAGAACTATATACTGTCTTACGATAGTTCCAAATGTGGGAGAATGTTAATTAAATAACAGGTTTCAGCTATATAGTTCTGATTTCAGTCATGACTGACTAATTACGCAGCTTTATCTGTTGGAAGCCAACTGTTATCTTACAGAAAGTTATCGAAGACAGTTCAAAAATATCTCCATTTGCTCAGCCAATCTAAATATTAGATTTTTTTCCAGAATCATAAAAGTTGATTTCAATGATTTCCCTGGGACTGAAAAACAATGCTGTAAGCAAGCAGGATACTAAACACAGTTTAACTTCATAGTAGGAGAGTTACACCCCAACCAACATAAGGCTTTTTTAACACTGCAGCCAAGTCAATCATGTATTGCTCAGAAATTTGCATTGTTCAGAACTTTTTCAGATTTGCAAGACATTCCTTTTTGACATATTTCAAAAGCAGTGTTATAATGTGTAGTTCTGCACAACGATTAAATTTATCCTTTTTTTAAAGCCAACCGTATTCTGGGCTGCATCAAAAGAAGCGTGGCCAGCAGATCGAGGGAGGTGATTCTGCCCCTCTACTCTGCTCTCATGAGACCCCACCTGGAATACTGCGTTCAGCTCTGGAATCCTCAGCACAAGAAGGACATGGAGCTACTGGAGCGGGTCCAGAGGAGGGCCACGAAGATGATCAGAGGGCTGGAACACCTCTGCTATGAAGCCAGGCTGAGAGAGTTGGGGCTGTTCAGCCTGGAGAAGAGAAGGCTCCCGGGTGATCTTATAGCAGCCTTCCAGTACTTAAAGGGGGCCTACAGGAAAGCTGGAGAGGGACTTTTTCCAAGGGCGTGTAGTGATAGGACAAGGGGCAATGGATTTAAAATGTAAGAGGGGAGATTTAGATTAGATATCAGGAAGAAATTTTTCACTCAGAAGGTGGTGAGGTACTGGAACAGGTTGCCCAGAGAAGTTGTGGCTGCCCCATCCCTGGAAGTGTTCAAGGCCAGGCTGGATACCACCTGGTGTAGTGGAGGGTTTCCCTGCCTGTGGCAGGGGGGTTGGAACTAGATGATCTTTAAGGTCCCTTCCAACTCTAACCATTCTATGATTCTATGATTCTTTTCTAATGAGGTGAGAGACACAAACTTCTGTTCTAAACTGTGTGTTTTCTCTAGTTACAAGCATAACCTCATCATTTTTGAGGCAGGTAAGGCCTTTCAAAGGCCACCAGTGCCCATGACCCCAGGTGGGTGCTCACACAGTCCTGCCTACCTTCTTTTCTGGTTCTGCTGTGAATATGAACATTCTTAAAGGATCTTTTATGGGTTTTGTACTTAAGAGAGACTTGGGGATTTTCTGCCATGCAAAATGTTATCTACAAAATTCAATGTAGCTTCTGAAGGGAATGTACTATCCTTACAATATATCCCTTTCTCTTCCTTTTCCCTTCCTTCCTCTCCCCTCTGCTCTCCTCTCCTTAATCCACTCCAAATCGTGCTCTTGCTTTACCTTACTACTGTGATGAACTATGATAGCGTTTTGAGAGTGACTGTCACACAATACATCCACACAAATTTTTGTTGTGCTATTTGTTTACTCCATCCAGATGTAATGCAACCTATTTTTATGATGTCTGGAAGTGGGTTGACATTAAAGCGAATGAACAACTGTTTAAGACAGTTGACATGAAACTATGCCGGTCTTTATCATTCATGTCGGTCAGTCTGATAATACTACTCTGATTACAGGATTATACTAAAACCAATGAAGTTATATTAAATTACTACCTGTTGCCACATCCTAAAACTTGCATAGTTGGGCATTTATGAGCTGCTACACAAAGCATCTTTGAGGTCTGAAGACTCTTCTCTCCAAAACCCCTGCAGAATCTCCACACGGGTTTCACATGCAGAAAGAGGCAGGTAAGATGGGCTGAGTAAATGCACTGGGCAGGATTCATGTACTAATGAATAAAAAAAAGGCTACAAAAATGCAAATCCTCCTTCCTTTTATAAGAAGAGCATAGATTTCAGTCCAATACTTTATGGATAGACTTCCTCCACCCACCTTTTATTCAGAGAAAATACCTATTATAATTCAAAAGTAGCAGCTGATCATAATTTCAGGGATAGATAGCAGCTTCTCTGAACAGGACTGGACCACTATGCATGTTTGTTGGTGGTTTTTGTTAGTTTCAAACCATAGTTCTTATTTATTTTCTCTTATTCATTCTTGTCATTTTTGCTTCTTCAAAGCAATCTTTTGCATTCTGCTCCCTTCCTAGTGCTCCTTACACTCCCTGATACTACTTTTATCCACACACTGACTGTGCTTCTCTCTCACTGTAAATCTTTGGTCCTACTTTTGTCTGTGCACCTACTGACTCTGCTGGCTCTGAGGTTCTGGCACCCTGTCCTGCTCCACCTTCTCCCTCTGTGTTTCCTTCCTCTCCTCCCTCTAATGATTGCTTTCCCTAAATTTCAGTCATTAGAGACGTCAGGAACAGACAGCGTCACAACCACATGGAAAAGTGTTTCCTCTACTTCCCATTTTAAGATAATCTCTGTTCCAGATGGTTACAAGCATTACCTGGTTGTGAATTGCTAGTATGCATTTACTCTAAAATTAGGCAACAGAGTGTAAGAGCATTAAATTGCAAAACAGAGGGAGAGAGACAGCAGAAATTGCCATGTTGGTTGTTACAGCTGCTTGCCACACCTATAATTAGCATTGTCTGACAATTTCCATTCCATGGTGTTTTTTTAGTTCTGAATACTTTGCCAGATCTCCATCTCCATAGCTTAAATTTTCCAGCTGGACATCTGCTTTAAGAAAGTATCCCTCAAAACAGTGCAACAATGTGAAAGAATGAATCCAAAGAAAAGTCAGCTTTGCTCACATTTCACTCATGTTAAAAATACAGGTAAACTTTTTCTTTGGAAAACTTTATATCCCCATACTTGGGGATAGAAGTTTGAAGCTTAGCAGGGAACATCCTGGTGTAAGAGAAGACCCATTTCTCACGTACACAGGAGGAGAGTAGCCTGAGACAGGAATCTTAGGGATTGAATTTTGGAACTGAGAATAAAACATTAGGTTGAAGAGGAAAAAGCTGTCTACACATGGCAGAAGGATAGAAACCCGCTAGGATGTGGTCCCCTTCAGAGAAGGCATCTCACCATTCTCCTGCTGTAGCAAACACAACATGTAAATTAACCCCCTTCCCTCTGGTGAGGGAACACAGGAAGGATGGGTATACGTCTAATTAATCTAAAGGCTTCAAATGGCTTACATAAGGCATCAATATCATTGTGAAGTCACTTCTTAGTGTTTAAAAATCTAATAAAGTAGGTCTCATACTGTGAAGCATTTTCTATTTGCCTTTTAAGCCCTGTGAAGTGCCACATGACAAAGCTGACCCAGAAGGCTGCAGAAAATAAATAGGAAATGGTGCTGTTGCTTGCATTACTTGGTCTTTGTCTCCCCTGCACTACAATATTTTTGCTCTACAAAATAAACTTTCACTGCAGCTATACATACCATTGGTTTGCAAAGACCCTGTACCTCATTCAGTGCACACAAGATCCTACTCAAAGATGCCTTCCAAAGAAGACTATTGGCTCTTCAGCTTTGCTTCTTTTGCTGCAGAAGTTGTAAAGTGTGTGGTAAAGTAGATTTACATCTTCCAAAAGAGAAAGGATCATTCCACAGCTGAACACTTCCAAGAATAAATGTATTCTATATTTGTGTCTGCCATAAACTTCCACAAAATGCACTTTATGGACTTGTGTTGTTTCAGAGATATGTATAGCTCACTAGTACATGTAAAGAGCAAAGTGCCCATGGTTAATAAATCCCTCAATTGTGCTTGGTTTTAAGCATGCCTGCCATCTGTCCCCAAACACCTCAACTGGAAGCCTGAATCCCCACTACCCAGAACAGAACGCCAAGCAGAAGACTGGGAATTGGACCTGGCTGGACTACCACATCCTGGCTCCCAAAAATGTGAGAAGGAGTCAGTCTGCAAATCCTTCAGCCCCAGAGCTAGAAACAGTAGCTACACTGAGCTCCAGACACTTCTACTGAATAAAGGGTTTAATAACAGTGGAATAAGGAATGCATCGCTTACTTTTATCTACCTAACTGCGAGGTCGTAAGTAGAGACAAAGTACTCTTTGTATTTCCTGCAGCTGAAACCACCTCTATTTCCTTCTTGTAGTAAAACTGGACAGCCACTGGACGTGAGTCATTCTGTAGCAAAAATACACCTTGTTTTGTAAGCATCAGGGTCCAGAGTGCATCAAGAGGCCTTACTTGTGTTGATGAACCTCACCTGGGGCCTCTTCCACCACCCTGCCCATGGCCCAGGACTCCATTTCAGCTTAGTCCAGAGCCATCAGTCCCTGCGCTAGTGATGCCATAGGAGTACCAGCCTCTAGCCATGCCTCCTCCATGGACTTCAGATCCACGTTGCAGCCTTGTCTCCAACTCTGTCTCTGACCCCATCTCCTTTTGTTCTCAGACGGACACCCTGGATGGATCCTGGAGCTGGGTCATCACTCCCTGAGTCTGGGGCTGTCGATGGAGCCTGTTACCAGCAGCCAGCTCTGCTCACCATGTTTGGCCCCATGGGAAAGCACCCCATTGGTTAGGGCGCAGTCTGCACCGGGGCGATTGTCAGCCCCAAGCTCCCCATCCCACAAAGGAGAAAAGTGCTATGAAGCACGAGATAGTCTACATTTGGGTTCACTTATAACACAGTTAGTCTTCAGGTAAGAACTGGGTCAAGCTGTGACAAGAAACCATTCTTCAGAATACCAGGTTAGACAGTGACTGCCCAAATCCTATCTCCTCTGGACACAGAGTACGTTCTTTAAATTCCTGTTTTCTTATTTTTCCATTTCATAAATGCTGTTCATCTTATACCAGAATCATCTGGTTACCCAACATTCATGAGAGTCGATGTTCTTCATTCATCTCCCACATACCTTCGCTTTTCAAAAAGTATGAAGTATCACTAAAGCACCTTTTACAAAATGCTTTGGCAATGCATTGGATCCTTCCACCTCCAAACACCTTTTGCTTTCAGAAACTGTATCTGAGTTGGACACTGGCACCTATAAAAAGCACTCTCTTGAGTGCCATCTGTCAATGAGTCTTCAGCAAGGCTATAAAACAAGGACACTGACAAACACATGCCAAAACACAGTGTACGTCAGTTTGAGCATTTACAAAAAATATTCCAGGTTATATAACCAGAGCAGCAGTCCTATATGGCTCCTCAGCCTCTTTTACGTCAGCCTCCTATCAGAGTTGGCATTCCACGTTGGCTTTGAGCCTTTTTCCATCAGTCAAAGGGGATATCATCTGCCCCTTTGCCAGTTTTAACACCAGAGTCAAGATGCTGAGCAGCCACAGCAAGTGCAAACCCTGTGGTGTGGTGTAGTTTGAGGTAAGTAGAGACAATGTTTTCCAGGAAAAACGTATCCAAAGTAGACGTAAGCCTGCTGAACCTAAAGCATGAGTCTATGTATTAGGTGACAGGAAAATGGCCTGACAATTCAGATGCTGGATGCTCACCCCAGCTCAGCTACTAACACATTGTATGACCTTGAGCTATTTCTTTCTCTGCTCACCTCCATCCTTTTGTTCACCTTAGCTATTCCAGTCAGATACTTAACGCTTTCTCCAGATACCTTATTTGACAAATCTTGTTATCGTTCCCAGTATTTTTTACACAATATGACCACCAGTGGCTTGGCATGGCAAATTTACATAAGACGAGTCCACACCATGCAAATGTGCATAGCTTGCTGGTGGTAGCTGGCTCGTGGAAGCGGAGTTGTGTTCTTCCTTGGCAGCAGTGGTTCCTGACTCTGTGCTGGCCAATGGGCAGGTGCAAGAGAAGGTATCTGAGTGTCTGACCACTGTCAAAATATCTGTTTCCCATCCTCTCCAGGATAAAGACAGGAGACTGGATTTTGTTCTGTACCACTTTGACGTAGCTGCAGTACCACCAGTAGCTTTTAGCCTGGGGACATCTGCTACAGCTGATTGAATCTGTTTCCTGGAGGAAGACCTGCCATGTTTCCAAGAGCAGTCTGTCCCTGTACCACCTCATTGGACTCGTGAGCCCAGAGTGAACTCATCCAGCACTAGCCAAGGAGAGCAGGCGTCAGCTGGCCCTGCATGGCAGAGCTACAGTCCTATGTTCAACTGGGAAAACTCTGAAAAAGACAATCCTCAAAGAGATCTGGCAAGTGTGGGGGAAAACGGGAAGGCTACTATAATCCCAGCAGCAGAGCAGTGTGAGGAGAGGTGGTACTGAAACGGCAGCTAGTGACAGCAGGCAGTCAAATGACTGAAATAATCAGCAAATTTGACTAATGATCTCAAGTGCCAAATCCATTCCAAAGCTCTTAAAAATCTTGCTGAACACAGTGAGAAAGACAGGAGTGTATTTCCGTGTCTTTTCTCACTGCAAAGAATTAATGGGTTTCATTTTTATCCATATTCTTAATACTGAATGGGCAAGGAAAGAGTCATGAAACAGCGAACTGTGAAAACTGCCTCTACAGAAACATTTATTACCCGTAGCATTTTCTGCACTGATTTCATAAGGAGCCATTACTAGGAAAAGAGACAAATCACTAGGTTGGCACTTACAGGACCCATGACCTTTCCTCAGTGAAACTAATGACCTTAATGAGAGGGTATGATACGCAACAACATGTCTCCGGCTGTCACTACATCCAGCGGTTCAGGTCTAGGAGGAGAGAGAAAGAATGAAGATAATTCACGAAGAGCAAACAAGACAGAATTTTAACCTGAGATTTTAGGTCATATGGTATAAAATCAACGATTCAAAACAGAATGGGCAAGTAATTATAGTACACTCTTCCACCGTATTATTTTACTTTTATTTCAGAATTTCTTCTTCCTATAATAGAACTTAAAAAAAACCAATACTTTAGATATTTGAGGATTTACAGTTTCTCTCATCTCCTGTTTTGTTTAGAGCCTTTTCATAAAAGCATCAACAATAAAGAGCCGAAAAGAGAAGAAGAACTGAGAATTCAACCACGAGTCCCAAAATAGAAAAGGAAGAGAGAGTAGTCTTGTTTCCTGACATGAAAGGTCCCAGGAGGGAAGGCAGCAGGCTTAAAAAAGAAAAAAACCTCTTCCTTCCAAGACATTTTTCAGATTTTCCCCATTTTTTTTCAGACCAAAATATCATCAACATCAAATCATTCTCCCCAACACTTTTGCATTAAACCAGCATTTTCTAGTGGAAAACTTCTGTCAAAATGTCATGACCAACTCTATTTAGTAAATTCTGTTGCTGTGGAGATGTTCTCAAGGTTACAAACAGAGCATTAGAAATAATATTTTCTCAGCCAAGCTGCTCCTTGCTTACCCAGCAAAGGAACTGGTCAAATCACCACTCCCAAGAGCATTCACCTGTGAATGAGGGGGGTAGACCAGCCTGAAATGGAGATTGCAGCATTTTCCAGGTAGGTTGAGTCATTTTGTGAGATACTTAGCCTAGTTACAAACAGTTATTCCTGACTTTAATTTTTAGTTTATATTCCGTTTCTAAAGAAATGTATCTGGGAATCTTTAGGCCCCAAGTAAACATTTAGTAATCTTTTCCTCTGAAGATAATATGCTGAATTCTCCACTCCTGTGTTTGCATTTTAAGCTATGCCTTTGCCTTTTTCCCTTGAAAAAGAAAATTAATCCTGCCTTTTCATGCCTTCAGTTTATACACCTCTATCTCCATCTATTTTTAGAGAGCAGGGAATAATAGACAGCAGATAGCTGTTGATACCAGGCAGTGCTGGGTGAGAACCAGGTTCCAAGGATAGTAGTGAAACTTTTTGTTAGTAGCACTTCCAGTTTGAACCTTCAAAGTATAGATCAGGCCTGTCTGGACTGACATATTAAGTTTCTCAGACAACGATGTGGTTTTGCCTGTGTTTGTACAGATGGATGTACACATCTCTTTAATCAAATAAGAGTAATAGGTTATATCACCCCTGACCTGATAAAACCAATGAAGTAGGGTGTTTTAAGTAGTATCCCTTAGAGAAGTTACTCTGAGACATATCTGTTCAACAGCAGGGAGCCCACTGTAATACAAGACAGGCCCAGCTCCTGCTTTCATTCATTAATAAGAGGCCTTCCCTCAGCTGCCTTTTTGAATCTGGACATCCCTTGTTCTACATCGTTCCTCATAGCATAGTTTTCATGAAGTTTTTTGATTATCAGCTTCAAAACCAGCTCCTTTCCACCTATTCGAGAATTGCCCTCAGTACTCCTTGCCCCAAATTCACCTGGTCCCACTCCTTCTGGTATACAAATCTTAAGGGAATAGGAAATGGACCCAGAAGTGCCATGGCCATTGGACATTAGGCACTCATCCATTATAAATTCACTCTGCTGGTTCAAATGCAATAAAGCATTTTTGACGGATTAATTTTGCACTGGTAGTTTTTATGCCAGATCAAGCACTGCCCATCTTTGCATGGCCACTGTAAAGCCTCAATAAACACACAAAGCCAATATCCACTCCAGAATGTATTCAACAGAAATGGGATCACATGCCCATTCATCATCTGGGTCAGGTTTGTACTGCTGGGTGACCCAGGAGGGGGTATGTCAGGCAGGAACAGTCATGATAACAACACCTGGGGGAATTCACAGTCCATATAGAAGTGGGGGATTCTCCCTTAGATCATGGGATTATGTCTGAGTCTGTGGAAACTGCTGTTTGGTGGGGCAACTTCTGCTTTTCTAGCCAGCACCACCTTTGGTTGGCTCTCCTCCCAAGCGTGCGGGGAAGGGCCCACACCCCAGCAATGCAGGCTAACTGGTTGTACCTTGCAGGTTTGGCCTCAGCCCTCTGAAATAGAGCAGTTTCGTCACCCTAATGAGGGGTGGACTGGACCACTCCTTGGTGACAATATCTGAACTCTTCAGAGAAGACTATTCACAATGATTAACAGAGTCTGTCATTCCACTCGCAAAGCCATTGATGATAGGTTATCACTCCTCAAACATGTCTTTAGGTTGGAGAATTTTTAGCTACCTGTGGTTTTACAGCTTCCCCAACCTTTGGCCATGCTATGCTTAAGCAATTCAATAAAAATGACTGCTTCAGCAACAACTGAAGATAGGAAGTAGGGAATAATCAGTGTGCTTTCAAGAACTAAGTGGTCAATAGTGGAACAAAATACTTTAATCTGCTCACAGAGTGAACCTAGAATGCTCTCACAGTGGCCTTGTTGAAAAAAAATAAAAATGGATAAAGAGCAGTTGTGTGGGTCTCAGGTCCCTTTTAAGTAAGGCCAAGGAGGCAACAAAAAGGCTTTGCTCTTTCTAGGGAAGATGGGAAATCTGAGACCATAGTTCCACAGTAACAAGTTTTCGGCAGAAACATCCCGTCCTGGAGCTCCGCCTTCACCTCCCATTGGCCAAGCAAGTCCTTCACTGCTGCACTGTGAAATACCACTCCCACACCACCACTTCTGAGATCCTGCCGTGAACTCCACGAAGGAGCCAGTCTGGGTTAAAAACTAAGAAAGGTTATTTTTTAACGCAGATTAGTTCCTTGATCTTGTTCATGACTTCTGTGTTGTCTGTTTGAGGGGCTAGTTCCTTGCAGTGCAAGAGACGAGTATGTGGAGGTACTAGGAGAAGAAAGCAGGAACTCCTTTATCTGGCACAGCCACCAGATGCCTTATACTGTGGAACCACAGCCTGAGGCCCTAACCTCTAAGAGATCTAACCTCTTGAAAAAAAAGTCTAACCAACTGTCCCGGTTTTGTCTAAGAAAAAGATCAGGCCATCTTGTGATGTCTTGACAGGTTCAAATGTGGCACCTTGCTGAACCACTGAACACTGCTTTGTACATGTTGCCTAGTAAAGAAACCTTCAATTTATAAGGATTTTGGCAACTGTCCCTTGATTAAGACTCTTCCTTTGTAAAAAAAGAGAGCTTGCTCTCCTCTATGTTACAAAGACTTATGACGACGTGAGAAATGTCAAGGAAATTGTGAGGAGAAATCAACAGACTTAGGAGGATCTTGGACACAATAGAAAAGGAGAACATACAAATACCTAAGTAAGTTTGTTTCAATAAGTAACAATAACAAAAAGTCATAAAACAACTAGCTGTTCTTCCAGGAAACCAGCATAGTGACCAACATGCTCTTCAACCATAATATGATCTAGGAAAAACAAATAGGTAAACTGCATGTATAGACCTTTCTTAAGTCACCAAACTACTCGGCAGTAGTTTATAATCATTCAGCATAGTTTTCTAAAGCTTTACATTCAGCCGTATGATCATTATAAAAAAAGAACTGCAAACTGTAACTGCTGTACTCAGCAGATAACCTCTGCTGCAGGATTTTCTAACCTGAATTTAGGTCATGTGACTAAGGTCAAGGAAAAGAGAAGATTTTTTTTTCAGCCTATCTCTGTAACACCTGTATTGAAGAAATAAATCTGCCTTTAGTTGTGTGCACCTGTACTCAAAAAAAGGAGCCAATAAAACCAGGAAATCAATCTTCAGTGTTTCCCAGTAAAAAGTATCTGCTTGTTCAGATCTGTCAGGTTTTGTAGGCCCTTAAAAAATAATAAGTGAGATGAAAGTGTAAAAGAGAGAGCTTGGTCCTTAACATGTCCTGTGTATTAAACGCTTTTTGAACGTTCCTGCTTGAACTCCACTCTGGAATAGCCTCATTAGTATGGTTTATGAGTCATTAATTCATCTTGTCAATATTATCAGAAGTTTTTTTCTATAGCTTGCCAACCATTCCCAGTTCAGAGAAAGGAGAAACGTGGCACAGTTATAATAAACCAGTTCAGGGATGTGAGCTGCATTCATACCCACGCTGACAATTGCTCTCTGGTTTGCTCTGCAAGCTGTCCTATCAGTTGCCCTTATCCTGTTTCTCAGATTTGAAAATTCCTGTGTCCACATAAGACTCTTCAGATGGAGGACTGAGTCTTATGGGCAGGCTAGTGTAAAACGTATGAACAGTCTTTGAATCAAGGATGAGAAAGAGCCTCCCCAGCAGGGAGTTGTCCCCAGCCATCCACAGACTATCCATGCTCTAACTTCTGTGCACCATTGTCTACCCCATTTTTAAAGGTCGCAATTAGGAGCCTAAAGAGAGGATATGGATTCTCATTTAGCCTAGGTGCGCTCCTACAGCCTAGGATGAGCCAGGAGAAAGAAGTAGGGTTCAAACCTGCTGTGCAATTCAGCACTTCTTGTTTGATATTTTAGAGATCTGCAGACTACTTTGCACCTTACTCTGAGACACCTGCCTTTCCAAGGACTGCCTTGGAGCCACAGGGTCTAACAGCAGGCTGTGAATTCCACGCAGGGAGTCGGGACCCTGCAAAGCAAGTGTCACTTTGACAATGCCGAAGTCCCCCGGTAGATTTAGCCATCAGTGTCTAACCAGTGACAGAAAGAAATAACTATTCTTTTCAGCTGGTAGAGCTGCAGTAATAAATCCACAACTTATTTTCCTGTTAATTGCATCAGGTAGTTTGCTGCTTACAACAACTCCTTGTGCTCCCTCTGGGCCAGATTTGTTATTCATTTCCTCTGATACCAAGGCATTTGCAAGTCATGTTCTTCAGGGTCATAAACTTCCCTAATGATTAAATTAACAGCATGAAATTCCAACTTATAGGACTGACAAAACGGGACTATGGAAAACTACTGTCTGGGTTTTTTTTGGTGCATGGGGGGGGAAAAAAGAGGTGCTACAGGCATCATCCCATGTGGAGTTGTTCTCTTTTTCAGTTTGTTGATCTTTCTATTCAGCTTTGTGATTCCTGGACTAAAAAAATAAAATAAAATAAAAAAAAATCATTATAAAAGCAAAAACTGTTGTTCAGAGCAAACTCTGAAGTATTTTGGTTAAGGATATGAATTTTCCTACTGTCTTACCTTCTACACTACTGCTAGGCAAAAATAAAAGCCAATCTATGCAGTCCAAAAATTAAATAATCTTGCAGAAATAAAGTATTATGTTACTGTACATTTGAGAAATAAATATTTTTTTTTTAAGATCTACCTCTAAAGATGCATGAGAAAATTATTCAGTGTGTTTTATCTGTGTTCAGTAAGCCAAAAATTTCATTCCATTCCAGAAGATCGCCCAGCAATAAGACAAGGAGACCAACCACGCTTACACTACAAGCCTGTGTCAAGCTCTACACCTGCATATGATAAAGACAGCCACATGAACGGATAAGGGCGTCAATAGGCTGATGATAGAGACTTAAGCCTCCTAAATCACATGGCAAAGATAAATTAGAACTATCTGCCACCTACATCAGATGGTGAAGGAGGCAGGAACACAATGCTCTGGATACCAATTAGTAGCATAATGGAGTCAGTATCTCATGTTCTAGTGTGTCAAATTCCAGCAGTGCCAGTGAGATCAGAACAGAAGTCGCAGCAAGGTCACTGCGATCCGTCAGCAGGACAGCTTCAGCCAAGAACTGCATCCTAATCCCTGTCTGCTGAGAATCTAGAGGAGGAGAAACGCCTGAAGTTTAAATGCGCCTAAAGCAATATCCTCCAAGGGCATCAGGCTGGAAGCAAAATAGTGCTACACAAGACAATAAAATGCCGTTGAGTTTAACTGCTAAATGAGCACTTTTTGTCTTGATACAGGAACGTGCTGAAGTCTATCCACAGAAACAGCAAGGACACCAGCAGTGTGGCAGGGACACATTACTATACAAACACCTTCAAAGTGCACACCACCTACCCCACTTCGCTTGGAAAAGCTACCTCTGTATGGAAAAGTGACTACATCCATACTCACTCTGACAAGTTAGTCAGTTCAAGACATAGTAACTGCAGCAACAAAGTGCTACACAAATGATTTATCCTCCCAGCATCACTCGTCAAGCAGAGAAATAACGTACCTGCTGTGCAATGCATGAGGCACAAAACAAAAATCCTTGTCTCAACTTT
Organism: Tauraco erythrolophus; assembly: GCF_009769465.1. Taxonomy (NCBI): domain Eukaryota; kingdom Metazoa; phylum Chordata; class Aves; order Musophagiformes; family Musophagidae; genus Tauraco; species Tauraco erythrolophus. The sequence continues at coordinate 52,808,976 of NC_141468.1, forward strand.
TTCCAGGCCCAGAGGTAATTAATCAGAGCTTATCCACATGTGCTAGCCTACCCCTCTGCAGTATGGTCACACTCGCAATGTTAGCACACTTCTGTCATGTTTCACACTTGCACTGAGGCTGAATGTGGCCACAGCAAGCAATACAGCTGCCAGAGCAAAGATGGAGAGGAACACAATTTCTCTAATGTACTCAGAGTTCCTGGAAAGTAGGACGAAGTCATACATTTGGGCTGTGGTATGGTGCACTGGGGTTGTTGCTTTGCATGTAGGTATGATCCTTATGTGCATGTTACAAAAATAAATATTCTTTTTTTTTTCCCCACGTGCATTGAAAAGCCTTGATGCTAAAAAAGTAGCTGCCCTAATTTTGCCAAAGTATGTGCAAATATGATAGAGAGAAGGACCCACTCCTAGAGATTAAGAAACACATTAGTCCCATCTTTGTTCTTTTTGAGGTCCACTGGCTCCTGTTGTTTGCTTATTCTGCCATTAATCTTCTGTCTGTTGAGAATTATTCTTAGAGGGATTTATCTCCAGGGAAAAAATTGGGAGTTAAATTTAACTTTTAATTATTCAAAACAGTTGTTGAAGTAAAGGAGCGGGGTAGACCAGTCAGTAGAAGACACAATAGGAGCAGTGTTCATGCTGTGCCCTTTTCAGGCTTCTGCAAGCTTCCACTCAGGTAAGGTTTCATATTGCAACTGGCCAGATCTAAGAGTCAGACGCTGCTGTTACAAGGGGTGGGCTGCCTCCTCTGCCATTCCTTTCCGTGCATTCCTGCTCCATCCTTTGCATTGCTTGGCAGCTCAACTGAGCTGATCTGACTCACTAAATCCTCAGAAGAATATTCACTAGCTCACATTGCTAGTTTTTCGTGGGTTCAGCAAGCTGAACAGGTCCACCAAGGGCAAGACGAGAGCCGGGAATGAAGAAGGGGAGAATTGTGCAGCTGGTGACAAGAGGAAGAGAGAGGGAGAAATGAGAGAAACTAGCATTTTCACATGACGGTGATCTTTAGATCCGCTGTGCTATGCTACTACGCTATGAGATCTCATCCTTACATACTACAATGGAAGAAAAAAAACAGTTTCTTTACAATGCATGAGATGACACCTTCCATTTGTACCACAGAAATCTTTATTTTACACTGAAGGAGCTCAAGTAATCAAGTGATGGGACAGTGACTGCAAACTACAGAGGCAGATAAGAGATGTTTTGCTTACAAATTAATTACTGACTGGAAGTCTTAGCAAGTGAAAAATTCTCTGTTGTTCCTCTCCAGAAAGAAATTAAATCAGCTAGGCAATACTTTGGTATGTGATAACCTACAGGCTGTCTAAATAGGCAAGTGGTTTGAACAGGTAAGGAAGCTCACAAACACCTGGCAATTTTCATTTGATCAGGAGGTGAACACAACATTTTAAGTCTGTATATAAACGCTTCTCATTTTGAAAAAGCCAACTAATTCACCTGCTGTGAAGTGCTAGATTTCCTCTTTTTTCTCCGTTTGCCTGCTATTTTAAAGTGCGTGAATGAAAATGGGCTTTCTGAAATTTGCAGAGGGAAGTAGCATTTACAACCCTAGCAGAGCCACTCGACCAACTTAGAGGTACAACTGTGGTCACATGGAAAATTCACCCAACAATAAAGTCCCACTTGCCTTTTCTGCCCCCTCATACCTGAACTAGTCTGAACAGTGTAATCAGTATGAAAGAAGAAGAAAGTGGAAAATCCATTGGCAAATGACTAATGGTGCTATCTCCGAACAGAAAGCTGAAGGTGAGCTTTCAAGATAAAGCACACTCCTTACGTTTCAAACTGTCCTTTGAAACAGGAATAAAGACAACTGCCTCCATCTTCCTGTCCTGAGATGCTAAGTCCTAATCTATGCTGCTTATATTCTTTGTGTGATATACATCTTGTAAATCAAAGCTGACCTTTTTTCCAGCGCAGGGGAAGGTCACTTACATCCTTCTTTCTTTGTCTCTTGTCCCTTTGCTGGCTGACTGGTCTTTGCAGTTACCATGTTCGATACGGATACCTTTGCCCTTGCCCCACACTCCCAGAGGTGCCAGTGTACAGTCCATTTCATTACTGGAATTTTTACCACTGGATTTCCAGCTACCACCCCTCAGCACCTTTATGTCTTCTCTGCACAGATCTTCAGATGTCCAAACTCTCTGGTCAAACAGCAGCAGCTTGATGTTCGGTGTTCCTCCTTCATCATTAAAGAAGCAGGTTTTGCTCTCTTCAGCTCCGACTGACACTAGGCATCTGATGTGTTCCTGCAGTCAAGCAATTGGTATCAAGGCTTCTGGGTTTCTGAGGGCCCACTGCTCTGCTGCTTAAAACGCAGAGATTAATGAAAATGAAGAGACTGTAGGTAGGTTGGGATAATAGATGCTAAGAAAAGGTTTTATGCCTCCTATTTCAGGCCAATGATGCAAAGACAGAGCCAGCACAGGTAAGTAGTATATGGGAAGGAATGTCCAAAAGGCTTCTGGGTAGGTGTTAAAAGACTGATTACTTCTTTGTATAGAGTACACGCAATTCAGTGAATCCATCTGGCACTAACAGCTGATAAAAAGCCATCAAGGTAGCTTATGACAGTGCTTTCATGTGTGGCTCTGACAGTTGGTTTAGATTCAACAATGCATCCCATGCTGAAGGGGGAAACCCAGGTTAAATACAGAATTAGCACCTAATGAAGATAGGACCTGATGGTAGAATCTCTCCCAGGAGCTGAGTCTTCCCTCATTAGCAAGGCAGAGAAGCAGAGCAGTAATATTCCTGTCACAGTGCTAAGACTAATTGAGAAGTGAGGCAATCAATTCTTAATTTCACAGCTTCTCTAGTTGCTATAAAAGTACAACTTTGTCATAATCCATTCATAAGAGATTTCTCATTGTGCCAGCACAGACGACTTCTTATGCCATCGTACGTCCGTATGGAGTTAAAATCAGCAGCACAGGAAGTCTGAGTAAGTGAGCACGAAAAAACATCAATAGCAGGGATAACGCCATAGCGTAACAAACACTCATCCACCGTGAATGGCTCCTACCAGGGGAAAGATTGTAATTTATAACTGTCTTTCAGTCTCAATTATATAGACTGACAAATGAAGAAAGACTTCCTTCCTTTCTCCTGGAATCTCATTCTTGATGAAGCTATTGAATTCAAATACCGATCATTTGACGGGCTCTTCTTTAGACCTACTCAGCAATTCATTTACTACTTAAAAGCTAGCTGATACTGACAAAAATAAATAAGATCTTGGTGAATAATTTAAGACTCTCTCCTCTGAATTTACTGAGCACTGTGTTCTGTTGCTTATCATGGTGGACATTTATTGGACGGACAAAAATCCCAATATAGTAGGAACGCATTTCAACATAAAATGCCTACCATAAAGTTATTAATATAAACCTATTTTTGAGAGGCTATGCAGATGGGACAGGCAAAGCCTTCTGAAAATAATGGATGACTTCAGAGTGTGACATCAGGTCTGCGCAGCTTACACCGGTATATGGTTACACCAGATATCTATTTTGCACAGATAGGTCTTGTGATAGGTAACAGTGTGTTATGGGATGGACCCACATCGGATGGTGCCAATCTGGGCTTCTTCACCATTACAGGAAAATGCTCAGCTGACCAGAATTATGTAGTATGTGTAAATCAATCCCTCACACAGGATATCGAAAGAAAAATTACTTAGTGGGCAGCAAGTGTAAATGCACTGATTAGGACACTAACTTGTATCCCACTGGGCTGTAAACAACCCCCATGCTTCCAGCATTCACATTCTGTCATTTTAACCTGCTGCATCAATAGGTGAGCAAGATAACTCCAAGACAGAGCCTACAAAGATGCTTAAAGATGCGGAAGTTTAAATCAAGGGCTGAGGACCAAGAATACTCAGCCCTATTTTCTCTTCTGGCACTGCAAGGCAAGAGGTCATATGGCAAGTCATTACCATGCCATTACCATTACCACCATGCCTCATGAAAAGCAAAGATAGTTCATCCTCCCGAAAAAGAAAACAGTTGCATTATCTACTACAGAAAAGTACTGAGAACAATAATTAGGGAACTGTTCTTTTATCTGGTATCAATTTCAGTCTACTTCTTCTATTATGTAGTGATGGGTCTATTACAGGTAAAGAGAATTTCACACATGTAAAGAGACAAATATTAGAGCATAAACCTCACTTTTCAAATCATAGCCTTTTTCTTGTTCCTTTTTTTTACCCTGCAAGATTAACAGAATCCAATCATTCTAGTGCAAGGATGAAACAGAATAGATCATGTGCTCCAGTGAGTGAAACAAAGTAAAAAAAAAAATAGAAGAAGCAGAAAAAATAGACATATATGACTAACTAGAGAGAGTCAGAAGAAACACAGCAGCTATAGAAGAAAATTAAAAATAGTAAAGACAAGCCCAGTGACTGAAAATGTGAGTTATGAAACAGACTCTGAGCACATATGAATGAATGCTTTGGCTTTCACACTGGAAAAAGAGAAATCTCAAGAGAAATCTGTATCATTTCAAGATACAGAATTTTAAGCCAATTGTTAAAAACCCACAGAGTGTTTATAACAACAATAACTGCCCTTCTCATATGAACAAATGCACGTCTCCTTCATTTTGCTGATCCCTTTCTTTAGTAGCAATGCCAGCTTAAACAACTCCCACCTTCTTCCCACCACCAACAGTTTGATCCTGTTCTGTTCCTCATGAGGGCAGATGTTTGGGATGTTCCAGAGTGAAAGGTTTCAAACTAACTGTACCCCCAATCTTCACCTAAACCTTGCTATTTTTCAGCTGAGTCAGTTCCCCAACTGCACAAACAGTAGACTGGGAGACTTCAGAATTGGAATAAGCTGCCTGAAAGATGGAGCTGGTGTCCAGAAAGTGCTTAGGACAGCTTAAGCAGACTTGCCATCACTTGCCTTAATTCATTGTTCAGCAAACACTTTGTTTTAGCATCAGCTGGCTCCACCTCCGAGAGAAGCAGTTCCTCACCTCATGGGTCCACCTGATCTCTCCCATCCCATGTCTTCATTTCCTTTTGGCAGGCACAGATGTTTTCTGCAGCTTTACAATAAACAGGATTGGGGAACTTACCCAGCTGAAAACAGATTTCACCTTTGCTTTGCTCAAGTCAGTACTCAAGGGATGCATCTTCCACCTATTTCACCCCACGTTTACAAATTTGAGGGTGCAAGCCAGTGCTTGGGGACAGGGAACCACAGGACTCACTCTATCTGGCTTAGCTAGTATGTGTGTACATGGAATTACAGTCCTGTGGGCCCAAAGCTGTCCTCCTTGGCTGTAGACATGCAGCCACTTGTTTGTTGTAACTATATACAGCAAGAATGTAATGGATTGAAATAGCAACCCACAAATAAATACATCACCTCTCATGTTCATTCAAATCACTTCCAGTTAATTTGATGATTTCTTAATGTGATGGCCCAGTCTGACCATAGATACCTGTGGAACCTTATCACTCAGAGTCACTTGTAAGTAATGTGATTCCTGTCAGCAGAAACAATCAGATAATCTAGACAAGTCGGCTCTCGAAATATCCATGAGGAGGCACAATTTTCATGAAGCCAGAGAGGACGACCCACCACTCTTGCCTTTTTTAATGTCCTGATTGATCTCTCTAAAAACCAGAAAGAATGAAAGCAAAGAAAAAAAACCTCTCCAATCAACCCAGCATGTCACAGTACTGAGAATTAGCAAGGGCAAAGAGAATGCGTTGCTGGAAAACAACATAATTCTTCAAGGCTAACAGATGAGTCAATCCAAAGGCAAAGAGAAGAGAGACAGTAAAGCCATTCACTCATCTAGCCTAGGTAATGGGAATTTGAAAGTATGAGGGGGACAAGTTCCATGATCTTATGAAAGAAACAGTTCACAACATGTTGTGCAAACAGGACAAACAGCGCTGCCAGTGCAAGGCAGGAACTGGACAAAGCACAGAGTGCTGGAGAAGATCCTGCTGCCTGACCTAAGCCTGGTCCCAAGCCTGAAGTTTCACACTTAGCTGCTGTGACAAGTCGTGCGCTGTGTTCTCCACGGGTGCCATCAGCCCTTCCCTCCCTGTCTGCTCCTGCCCTTACATCAGCTGTAGGACTCATCCAGCCAGAAGCTAACTCAGAACAACCAGATGATCCCAAGAAAACTCATCAATATATTTGCAGGATAGGACCACTATTTTCAAAAGCAGCATGGTCTTAAGCTCACTGTGAAACCACACCTGAATCTATGGTAGATGTCTAAACATCAAAAATAGCCCACATGATTTACAGTAGAATCGCAACTTACTCTTCCACTGCAAGGAATTATTATTTGTGATTTTAAGACAGGCTGACTGCTTCTTTCTGTAAATATCTCTAATAATGGCAGGCTTCTCCTGTCCTAAACCCTGTTGATCTGAAACGCTGGCATACTGCCGGACATCTACCAAATCACTTATTGATCAGAAGCTCCACTGGGTTAAATACATGGGAAACCTGATGGTGACTGCAGATTTCAGAGTGGGGATTCTTTGGAAAAGCATACTGGAAGGAAAACCAAAACCTGCTCAAGCTCTCTCAGAACATTCAAAATATCTTTTTCAAAATAACAGATTTCAAAAAAAAAAAAAATCAACCCTGCTAATTTTGAACATATTATTGCAGCTATTCAGCTGCTGAACTCTGGGACCCCTCAAGGTTAGCAAGGAGAAATAACAGTAAACAGGGAGTCAGGGTCTAAGTCCTGCAGCACTCTACAACTTACCTACTCTCTCAGAATTTCTCACCAGAATAAAAACTACCAGGTCACTGAATAAGGGCCAGGAGGCTTAAGTAGAAGAATATACTTCTATCTCCTACATCATGAGGAAAAATATTAAAGGATGCCCTCCAACGGGAAGATTTTCCTCACCTGTGCACAAAAGCAGAGGTCATCAGTCCCCCTCTGCTGTGTCATTCTTTATTTTAGCGATAAAGAAAAGATTATTACTGATCAGCTGTGCAAAACTTGGGCAGTTTTGCAACCTCTCTAGGCAGAAAGCTGTCAAATGAGTTCTAGCACAAGCTGGTAACTGTAAACTGCACCTGAACCTATACCTTATGGGCACAGCTGCAGTACTTTCCTACGTTATCTTCTCCTCTCATTTTTTACTAAAAGCTAACCAGCCTTTGTGACCAAACAGCCCGAACTCTAGTGGGCAACTGACCACGAAATGAAAAACCTCAACTACAGCAAACACTAGATGGTTCTCAAAACCAGTGAGAGAAGTGAAAGGAAAAAAATAATTTAGTGTGATAGCAGAACCTGCCTTCAGCCACCGAGGCAAGCAGTAGGCTGAGGTTCCCACATTCACTCACTTAGAAGGTAACAACTTGCAGATGATATTTCAGCTTTAGCAACCAAAAAAAAAAAAAAAAAATTGCTCCACTGGCTCAGGGACTGACAACAGTACCAGTAACTTCATAGCAGCACTAGTAATAATATAAATCTTGGATCTAGTGACCGTGCTGGACTGGGTTCAAAAGTCAAGAAGTATGAGACAAGCAAAGGCTCATCCCCTTCCTCTTTGCAGCGACCTTTCACTTATGAAGACTGTTATCATACTTCCCTTCGTTCTTCTCCAAGCTAAACAAAGCTGCTCCTCTCAGTCTTTCATCACAGATTGCACTTCTGAGACTTTGATCATTTTTATTGCATTCAAGTTGACCATATTTCTAAAAATTAATCTTAGTCTAAGGAAGTGTTGCCACTGATATATCACTGTGCTGCATCAATACAGCAACAGCTTATATGACCCTAACTTTAATGTCAAACAAGCTTTGCAGAAATCAAACCTATCCTGTGAAACAGACCTTCCTGGGTTTTGTAAAAAAACAACTCCATGATCCCACACTGCTGTAGCACCAAATCAAGGTCTGCTGGCAAAAGACTTTCAGTGGAAGAGAAAGAGATACAAGGATCTAATGCTGTAGATGTACTGCAAATGAAAATGTTCAAAATGTCTTTTAACCCATGAAAATGTGAAGTCAGGAAGAGCTAACTGTGAATCTATCACTATAAGATAGTGGAGAGGTGTTAAAAAATAAGAAAAGAAATAAGGTGGCAAAGTCAGTGTATTTGTGCTGAGGTTGCTTATTGGTACCACCAGTAGATCAACCTTACTCACTCTAGGAGAGAAGCACCAGACAAGTCTCGTATTACTAAGGAAAATGCATTGCTACTGATATTTCATGGCTTAATCTGTTGCAGAATATACACACAACCAAAACAACAAGGGAAGTACAATTCTTACAGCTGCTGCAAACTACATCTTTATTCAGAGCTCTTCCAAGATGCCTCTGAAGCAGGGAATTTATGGAATTTATGATTACTTTGACTTCTCTTGTTACATCCTGTAATCCAGACACACTCATTAAAGCTGTAACTTCCTTTCAGTTTGGTAGGAAAAAAAAAACATATTCTCTTCTCAGAAACCTCAAAAGTATTTAATTGTGGGAGAGATCCATATTTTACAGCACCATCAGCTTTGAGGCCATGGCTAGGATGTTAAAAAGAATTTTATTTACCAGACTATTTGACTGGTTTCTAATGCCTTTGATGGAATCTTTATATTTTGCTCATTCTAGCAAAACCTGCTTACGTCAATACTTCTATTTTCAATAAATAGCCTAAAAGTGCATAGCAAATAGCCCTTTCTTAAGGTGGTTAGAAGGAAAAATACCCTGTGGCTGCAGGAGATGTCATGGAGATGACAGAGATACTGCTTTAATAAGGCTTTTGATACTGTCTCACAAAACATTCCCATAATCAAACATGGGAATATTGTCGTTACAGATGCTGTATGCTGACTGCAAAACAAGTTGGAAAACTATATTCAAAGAGTAATTTTCACTATAAGATTACTATAAGTAATTTCACATTCTAAGAGAACCTTACATAAAGTTTCATGTAAGATGGGTATATTGATCTTATTCTGTGTTTTCTTTACTGTCTGGGCCGATAAGGTAGGAAAGACACCTTCCAAACCATAACGAGCTGCAAAGTGTTGCAAGCACCACAGTGGAAACAAACAGACTTCAAAATGGCCTTGAAAAAATGTAGGAAAAGTTGCAAGCAATTCAGAAACAGTAAGCTCAAAGTACTACATTCAGGGAGAATTAATTGCACAAACACATAATGGGCAGAAATTCTGAAGAACAAAACCTGGGAGTATAGGAAACCACAAACAGAACAGGAAGCAATCCATTGCCATGATTTAAAGAACCTCAGAACTGTTTCAAGTTCATCCTCAGCAATGTGAATAATCTTAGGCAGCCACCATTTTTCTTAAAACTGCATGCTGACACAGGCTTCTAGATAGAGCTGCAACAGTTCAGGTAATTTAAAAGCGAACAAGAAACTGAAGTCCACTTCTTCCTTAAAAAAAATCAATTATAAACATGAAGTGTCATTTCAGAGTTAGTAGAAGCAAAATTACATTTTCCAGCTTGTGCATGAACCACTTTTCTCCCTTTTTAGCTCATCAGCTTATTTCTGAGAAGCCAATGGATTGTATTGAGAACTTAAGAGCACAGGACCCTCATAGTGCAGATGCCAAATGCTTCCAAGAATGTGACTCACATTCATGCAATAGCAGTGTAAACAGATGTAGTGGATGCAACTGCAAAGTTATGTAGTGTCAAGTACATGTCCTTGTGAAGTCGCTTAAGAACAGCTGTTTAAAAGTTACATACGAATGCCTCATTTAATTGACTACCAATAGGCAGACGGCAGTGTTACCAAGTAAAAAAAAAAATCCAAGAGTTTTTTTATGTCAAGTATGATATATGAAAAACAATGCTTTTCCAGTATTGGCATAGTCTCTTACCCCTATAGACAACTGTACTTCAAGGATGATTGTTTTACTTGTCATATCTGAGGTCTAAATTTCCACAGAGATCAGGATGACAAGGGAAAAGAAGATCTTCATATGAAATTTGTGCAGCTGGATATATTGGTTTCAGAAGCATTCTCTTAAGACAAAACTGAAAAAATGTTATTTAAATTAATTCAAATACTTTTACCTTATTTGACGAGCAATGAAGGAAATGAAACTTGAGACAATCCTTAATCTTTCCTATTCCATTTATTGTAAGCTACTAAAGTGTACCTTTCATTTTTTCCCCCTTAGCATAGCTCAATTTCTGTAGTTTATAATCATAATCTTATCTTTGAAGTCCATAACACAGACCTGAATGATTAAACATATCTCTGATCTTGTAAGATACCCTCTATCTACCACCTTCTTCAGTTCCAATAATGATTATGGATCAGGGAGAAAGCAAGCCTGCAGCTTTAAATATCCTCCAGTGTCAAAAGGCTATTATTGAAGTGCCTTCAGTTCTGCCTACTGTAGATAAAAAAAAAAAACAAACAGCAGGACAAGAGAAACCAAGGAATAACAGGATATGGTCAATCAGCATGTTGTCACTTGCCACAAAATTCAGAAACTGCATCCAAGCAGATTCGTCAATACCATCCAGTAGCTCCTCTGCCAATAATGCTGCTTCATCACTTGTGGCTGGATTCCACTGCTAACAGTGAGTACAGGTAGCTGGCTTGAATCTCTTGGACATGGCGTCACCTTTCATTTAAGGAGACTGTGAAAAAATCCTCAAGGTTCTTTGGGGAAGTAGATGAAATAACGGGGTTCTTAAAAACATAAACCAGGATTTTTTTTTTCCTGAGTCAAAATTACGCAAGACTGAATGATCTAGGCAAAAGGACAGCAAGATATGTCTTTGGTTCATCAGACACACAAGGTATAAACAAGCAGTTCACAGCAGAGCAATAAGAGATGGGTTTTGTTTCTGGCAACAGCACTATTTCAGCTGGTTTGAACAATGTCTCCATCTTAGCTCCCTCTCTGCTCTGCCAGCCAAGCTGTTTCAGCAACCAAGCAATGAACCTGATCAGAGAGCTGATCCATCTGTAAAACAACCCAGTGAAATAAATGGTTATTTTCAGAGGCATACATTCCCAGTCCTGTTAAGTGTGCAAGTGCCCAAACAGGTTGGACAGCACGATGGACGAAGCACTGCATGGACATAAATGGGAAGCCGGGAGCAGTTCACTAAGTTGACAGTGGCACTTAAGAAATACACAGAATGACACTTAAAATACCACAAAGATAAGAAAGCCCAACACAACCACACAAACACAGGTACTGCGGCCTTGATCTCAGTCTTACAACACATGAGATCCAGCAGTGAAGCCCACTTAGGAAGTTCCTGTCCCTCCAGCAGCTGTTTGCCTGTGCCTCAAGTGTGCTGATCAAAGTGTTTCTATGTTGAACTGAAAATTGGTTCAACAAAAGCAAATGGAATAAAGACACTGCTTGGAAGAAAAGGAAGTCAAAAAGGTATGCAAGACCTCAAGGTAAACTCAATGTAAGAATATTTCCTATCGAACCGTATATCAAACACCTAAACTAATTGTCATTCATATTTTCTACTATGTAGTGCAAATCTGCACAGCGTGACATGTTTTAAACAAAAAGTTCCCAAACATGATCTAGCTCAAGTTCTTTTTTTATTATTTTGCCTCCACATATGAGAAACCAAGGAGCACAGCCAAGCAAAATAAGGTGGCTATGATGTACCGTTTCATCATGCCCAGGGAAAGAAAAGCAAGCACTGGTACATACATCTCCAACACCCAGTCATCCAAACAAGTATCTTTCTTTTTCAGTTCTGTTTATTTGGACAGGCTTTGGAGGCTGCCCATTTCATAAACCAGAGACAATATCAGGAAACCAACTTCAGAGCACTTATCCCTGGTTACCCCTGGAATACTGCACATGGTTTACAGCAGATGACATGCACCGTTCAATTAACAACTCACCACCCTGCAGGACCAGCCCATGTGAGAACAATAGTTCTGATTAACACCAGAAAGAGATCATACGAGCAAGGGGGAGAGCAAGCAAAACTACATGAACTCCACACTTAGGTTTGTACAAAAGCACAAAGCGAAGTGATGTTCACAACTTCTTTCTGAAAGTCAATGAGATTTCGACATCCGCCTTCTCCACTCTGTAAAATCACTCTTTTGTATAATCTAAATTACAATATGAATTGGCAACCAAGCTGGCTTAACTACACTTAAAACATGCTTTCTGAAGGACACTACAGTGGTCCCATAGGTCAGACATCACACTATCATTGTATACTCTAGAACTTGGATCTAGTCCTCGCAAGACAGCTCTGAGAGCCAATGTGTTGTACATGACAATTATACAGTTACTTAAAATAATGAGAAAACTGTGAATTTTGAGAAGAAATTAATCCACAAGAATTTAGCTTCTGCTAAATACATAGGATTACCAACCACTTAAATTCTATCCTGAAGCACTAGAAAAATGCATTACAGGACAAACTTCTTTTGTCAGAAGTAACTAATTGTTTGCTCTTATCTCTAATTTCTGTGAACTAGAAGACAGCTTTTTTAATGCCTACCAGATGCTATTCTCATTGTATTAAGGAAGACAAATTTCTTAAATGCTGCCTCTTACTAGATACAGAGAGTGCATGCATCACACACAACACCTGATAAAGAAACCAACATACATTCAAAAAAAGTTTGTATAACACCATATCAACTGTGATGTCTAAATAGTATTTTAAAGTATTTACACATGTGCCTAAGTCCTGAAGCCTCACTGAAATCAAGTACAGGACACTTACATACAAACTTAATAACTCTCAGATAATGTAATCTGAGATTGATAAATATTATCCAGATTGTTATCACAATTGCAGGACTTGATTGCAAACAGTAGCACAGGCACTATATGAAAGTTCCATTCCAGAAATAAAAATATTGATTAAAACTATTTGAAATTAAAGACACAAGAAACTTCATCACAATGACTATTTTTGTCAACATTTCAGCCAACTGAAATACATTTTCTATCTAGGGATCCAGCCTATATATATATATATACACACACACAGAGTAGGCTTTTTACAACACAAATATTTTAAATGAGATTATCTAAATCTTATTCCTCCTAGTTTCTGATATAATTATTATGGACAACATCTCTTTTCTGCTAAGAACACTGATTCTTTCTGATGCTCTTAGCTGCAGAAGACCTTTTTATGTAGGAGATTTAACATATATTTAAAAAAAGGGCTGTGACCTGCAAACGACTAAAAAACATTCTGCAAAATTCTGTGCACAAGGTCACAAACTTCTTATAAGACTAGTAACCATATTAATCTTACATCAACCTGTGCAGAAGATACGAGTAATTCAAGAAACTCAACTTTGGTAAATACATCAGGTTGAAGTAACTACAGAAAACACATATACCTCCGCTCCAGTCAGCCAAAGACATAACATCAGTGTTATCGGCATTACAAAACAGCAGCACAAGCTAAAAGGGAAGCAGAAAACCTAAAATCAGAAATTCATGTTGAATTTTAGTTCTGCTGCATGATCTCACCTTCCTTACACAGAAAAACAGGGATTTGCACAACTTTTCACAGTGTATCAAATTTGTTCCGCTTCCAAGCTTCTGTTAATAATAGTTCTGTGCAAGATGGAAAGAAGCCAGCTTTACTTTAAGAGATGAGTGCAAGTAAAGAGTATTTGCCAGCTACAGAAAAAAAATCAAAATATCTTAGGCAGGGAAAGCATGACCTAGTACTCTGCTCAACAGCAATTCTCTGCCTGTCTATACATATAGCTGCAACTTTCAGACATCATTTTTGATCAAGCCTCAAATTTTAGAGGAACATTTCATTCTCACTGGCTGAAAATTTGAAAAGAAAGCAAGAAAACAGAGGCTACATCTGCTGACCTGAGCTTGGTTTTTTTCAACCACTTTCATGTTACCACAAACTTGCCAGGATTCTTCAAGGGATCCATTAATACCCCCTATCCTTAATACCATCTCCATCTCCTCTGCCTTGCTAGCTCAGCTTTGCAAGTCTTGTCCATCCTTCAAGAGACAACTTGTACTGCAGGTTGGGAGAAAAGAAAGGAAAGAATACTTAGGGAGAAGACAGTAGGAGAGATGCACAGCCTCACTGCTGGAGAAGCCAAGGGGGCTGGAGGAGCTTACAGAGCCACTGCTATGGGAAAGGAAATGCAGGACATTGGCAGTAATAGGGGAAAAGGAGGGTCAGTGGCACGGGAGATTGGCATACAGGATGGGGGTGCACTGAAAACAAGGAGCACACAAAATCCCTTGGCTTGGAGATGCATACCCCATGGGCTTTTCCCTCTGCAACTCCCACACAGCAAATACAGCCTGCAAGCAGGTAATGCTCAAAATGGTAACCTGCACAAAGTCATGGAGAAGGAGAAACCCAGCAGTGCTGGGTGAAACAGAGATATCAGCTGTAACAATGAAGAGGTGTAAGGAAGTAGGAGACTGAGGGAGTTCCTGTCAGCGAGTGAGCTTGCTGGGCTCTACACAGCCTGTCCTGCCCCGCTTACCTGCCTTGCTCCAGGGCCTGTACTCTTCCAGTTTCTTACATATTAATGTTACTCTCAATTTAGCAAAACTTCCCTGATGCTCATCTGCCCTCAACAGCCTCCTTTCACCACTCCTTCAGCTTCTGTCAGGACTTAATAAGGAACATCTGATGATCTGTATCTGACTGATGCTTCACCTGTGACTGCCAGAGACAGTGTTGCCAGAGCCACCACCATGCCCACCAGAGAGGGGCCTCCAAGCACCCACCATTGTTGGTGGGTTGCACAACTGTTGTGCTACACCCACCTGCATGTTAGAAATATAAATGTATTGCAGTTTAGGGTATGCAAACTTGTTTTGCTCAGACTTCAGGATGCTCCAGTGTCGCTACTCTTCATGTGCTTTTCACATGGTTTGTGACAGGTCTGCTCTTCATTTTCTTACTGATAGTCACAGCTGAAAGGTCTTATTTGGAATTATAAAGCTGAGGGTTTTTCTGTTAATTTTTAAACTTCCCTCTACTACCCCCTGCACTCCTCTCATATCAAGACACATCTACCTTCCTTCCTGAAGGCCACCCATGCTAGTGTATTCCAGCAAGATCCTGTTACAGGTCACAGCACACAGCCCAAGCTATGCACTTGCTTTACCTTCACCCAAAGGGATTCAAAGAAATTTAACCTCCAGACAATCTGGAAAACCTAAGTTGATCATTTACTGCTATTAACCCCACAAAAGATTACACTGAGTTGATATGCACAGGTAGTTACAGCGTTTGCAAGCCCAGACCTCATCAAATGCACCTGATGTGCAGGATGCCACCTGAGCAGGATGTTTCCAACAATCTGAAGTCAGCACACACTGCTTCAACCGTTGTTTTGTCCCCTTCCTCCTCCTTATCCCTCTCCCCTCACTCATATATTGCTCTGCTTTGTCCTTCTCCCAAGAGAGATCAACAACAACTCTCATTGCTATCAGTGACCCTCAGCTGTATTCGAAGTGCCCAGACTGTGCAAGGACAAATCTGCAGGCATTTTCTGCAATTAATTTGAAAACCAATAAAATTTTTTTTAAAAGGCTAGAAACAGGAATCAAGCCAAATCAAATCATCACTTCAGAAGGCCCAGTTCAGCGGCATCACTCAGCAATATGCTGAGGAGGGCTGGCACACTATAAAAGGATCATCACTTTTTATTAGTAAAAATCTAGTGCAGATTATGGAAGATCTCGGCTGTTAAGCACTCTGCTAGACAATGCACACAAATCCTATCAATAGAGAGAAGATACTGAGATTACCAGAAGTTGAAAAGAAGTCATAATATTAATACCTTACTCCCCACTGATACTCAGACAGTGTAAGATATGGCCCAGAAAAAAATTTGGACATCGGGACTCACTTTGGCAGCCTCTGCCTTGGATGAGGACTCCTCACATTTTTCTGGCGTTCCTCTCTTTCTCCTCCAGTTCATCTGTGGTGGGTGGATACTTCCACCACTAGCTTAACTGACACTTGCTGCTCCACTCTTCTGAGATTATTTTGGTGCACTAGTGATTGCTGTTTTAGTTCATCTCCCCACCTGATCTCTCTCTGACCCAACAGACTCAGCAGCAGCATCCCACATGCTTTGTTACTTGCATTCAATAACTATGCAAAGACAGAGGATGAACAAGAGCCTGGTTAGTATGTATGATGGCAAGAAAGGTTTTGCCTCTCAAAAGCAACTGAACTGCCTATTCTGAACATGACACGGAGCATTTGGGATAACAGCACAACTCCTCCATTGCTCTCCTAGACACCTTCAATAAAGGAAGGAAGCTGTGCAGACTTCTGTGAGCACAACAGTCAGGCCAAAAGAGGTAAATGAGGTGCAGACAGGAAAGCAGCTACATCTTCCTTGCCTGTTCCCTGATACCTTTTTCTTCCTGACTCCACCAAATTGCAGAGGCTGTTCCCACTGTTAACAATTCCTCTGCAATTACCAGCACTTCCTATGTCAGATGGCCCTGCTTCTCTCTCCCTTCGAGCTCTCAGACTTACAGCCCTTGTTCCAACTTCCTGCTGGATAGCTTTTCTAAGCCTCACCTGCATATCCTGTCCCTCCTGTTAGGTTCTTGCTGCTCCGCTCTCCTGATTTTATTGACAGATGCTAGTGCTTGCGCTATAGTACAGTAGCTTCATAGTCATTGCAAGATCACAGCATTTCAGAGCACAGTTCGAGGTAGGAAGGAGCTGTTGAAGGGAGCAGTTCTTGCAATTTGAAAAGAAAGGAAAAATAGTATTAATGAAGATAAAAGTTGGTGAGAGGAAAGCTTCAATGACAGCCTGGCCTGTTCAGCCAGTACCAACCAGTCTCATCTGGTAATTGGAACACACTGTGCAATGCATTGTACTGCTTTGCTCTCCTGTCAACACAATCAAGCAAACTTAGCCACCTGGCGAGGCAAAGCTGTTGTGCTTTCAAACTATCTGCTCCTACAAATGCCTGACGTTCTTGCTAAAGTTGTATCCTCTCTCAGTTACTGGAGAGCTGTTGTTAATGTCTACAGTATTTGAGAAAGGCTTATGTGCATCAGCTGTACATAACACTGCGACCTTGCATATGCAATGAAACTGAAAAATGTTTGATTCTTCTTCCTAAAATTCTGAAAAAAACTTCTGATTTCCAACTCCTAACACAACAGCGGTCCCATCTGTTTCTAATCTCATTGTTCTGGGTACTTCTTCCTGGCCCAAAGACACAGAGGGGAAGTCAGTGATTCTTTCCAGAGAGTGGAAATGAATTTGTCAGTGCTACAGCCAGCTCCATTCCTTTCCTCTAAAACACTCTACAGCTCAGGGTTATTGCCTCAGCCCTGACTGCACTCATCAGCCCTACTTCCTACTTCAACAGAAAAAGCCAAAGAGGGGATTTTATTATTGATAAAGTTCAACTTCTTAGCTCTTTGCCATACTTAGATGCTACTTTAAACGGGCAGAAATACAAATAAATCACTTAACTTATTATCCCCCATCTCGTGTTAAAGTGCAGACAAATACCAGGTTTCTCCGCCACTTAATGTCCAACATTAGCCACTGATGGCTGTCATCCTGCAGAGTTACAGAGCAATATCCTTACAAGACATGACCTGCCAGGGCACACTGCCACAGAGCACTCTGCTTCTACAGCACTTCTTGTACCTGTTTCTCAGCAAGGAGAGAGCACTGAGCACCTGGCCTATTGGGCCAGCCCTCAGTCCCCAGGTTCAGCTGATACAAGGATTCCTTGCCTTTTACAATGGCAGTCCCTTGCAGCTATCACACAGCAGTACCTATCAAGCTCTTAAAATGGGCTTTTTAGGAAAGGAGACCATGACTTTCAATCTCTAATGCTCGTGCTTACTTCTACTGAACAGATATCCGAAATCTCCTACCTCACTTCTATGACATTATGGAAGGCAACTGATTTTATGGAGTGCCAGAAATAAGCCTTGTATTTATGGCTTTTAAATAAGTGAAAAATTCTGATGTTTTCAAAATATATTTCACCTAAAGTCATTTTCTCTGTGACCCAAAGTCAGAGGAATGTTTAAGGTGAAGTAATTTCCAGCTCCTGAGAATATTACATCACCTTTGTCTGTCTACAAAAGTTTGGGCTCTGATTAAAGCTAGTGCTCTGGTTAAAAGGTTCCTGCTCTCACCTCTCTACCCTCCTATCTGAGATTCCCATTCCTTCCTGCCTGTTTAGCTGTACATGCTCTGCACTCAGGTCTGTCAAAATAATCCTGTTCAATTCACATCACCTTCTCCACCCACACACATGGTATTGTAAGGATTCATGCTAACCTGAGTAGTCCTCACAGAACCAAGGGACTGAGGGAAAAGCCACATATGCAGTTAGGCACATGGCAGTTTTCAGGAGAATCAGTAAGAACCACCTTCTCCACATCAACATACAGGATATTTATACTCACACAGATCATACTTACAGCACAATTCCCAAGACAAGGCATATCTAACATCTTAGAGGAACCAGAGCAGGGGGGTCCCAGCTCCTTCTCATACCGTTCTCAGTCATCTGGTCTTCCTTCTGTCTTTATGCTGCCTTTCAGTGAACCAATTCATCTTATTAAAGAGGAAGAAAACTAATCTAAAAAATAAAACAGAAAAGCAGATTTTTTTTCTGCTGCTTCAGTGAGTCGATTCAGCATAGAGGCAGCTAAGCATTAGACTCCACATTAGGGAAGAAGCAGCACCATGCAGTCAGAAGCAGGAAAATCAGCAGACCTTTTTGCAAGCAGTATGGCAGCAGATCCCCACTGCAAGGCATCTTATTCCAGTAACATTGGACAGCCTAAAAAAATTACCTGGCCTTTCCTCCCAAGCAGAATCATGAGCTCAACATGAGTAGGTAGTGTGCAGCCCAGACAGCCAACTGTATCCTGGGCTGCATCCAAAGAAGCGTGGGCAGCAGGTCGAGGGAGATGATTCTGCCCCTCTACTCTGCTCTCGTGAGACCCCACCTGCAGTATTGCATTCAGCTCTGGAGTTCTCAGCCCAGGAAAGAGATGGACCTGTTGGAGCAGGTCCAGAGGAGAGCCACAAAGATGATTCGAGGGCTGGAGCACCTCTCCTGTGAAGACAGGCTGAGAGAGTTGGTGGTGTTCGGCCTGGAGAAGAGAAGGGTCTGGAGTGATCTTATTGCAGCCTTTCAGTACTTAAAGGGGGCCTACAGGAAAGCTGGAGAGGGACTCTTGACAAGGGCGTGTAGTGATAAGACAAGGGGCAATGGATTTAAACTGAAAGAGGGCAGATTTAGATTGGATATAAGGAAGAAATCCTTCACTCTGAGGGTGGTGAGTCACTGGAACAGGTTGCCCAGAGAAGTTGTGGCTGCCCCATCTCTGGAATTGTTCAAAGCCAGGCTGGATGAGGCTTTGAGCAACCTGATCTAGTGGAAGGTGTCCCTGCCCATGGCAGGGGGGTTGGAACTAGATGATCTTTGAGGTCCCTTCCAACTCAAACCATTCTATGATTCTATGATTCTATGAATCAGAAGTCCAGAGATATACACTTTGTAATAAAATAAAAAAGGGAACTGACTCGTTTACAAAGTTTCTTACTATTTTTATTTCATTAAAACCCCTCCAACCATTCCTAGAGCTAATCACATTTAAGCAGGTAGTTCCACAATTTCAAGCACTTTATCCTTATTATAGTTACAGTCACAGTAGACATGGTCCTAGAGCTGAGCCAGCCTCAGCTACTGAGTGGACTCTCAGTTTAGGGGAAGGAATAACAGCCGGAAGCTTTTCCAAGACTCCAGGGTCAGGTGCTGTGCTAGTTCCTAGCCAATGCCTGACTCTGAGTGGTACTCAGTTCCCCATTTGAACCTGTCTGGTGGTGAGGTTTCACGCTAAAGAGTACTAAATAAGTGTGTCTTTCCCAGTTTCTGATATATTATCTTCCAATATGACTCAGGTAAAATCAGGAGAGTCCAGCACCTACACATCAGCACAAACCCTGTATGCTTTTCAGGTTTTGATATATTTATATGCTTTTTGAATATCAACAAAGTGAAATTTGACATTTAGATCAGTAAAAAGCAGGCTACTTATGTACCCAAGCAGAAGCCTGAGGAAAAGTACAGGAGAAAAGGAAATCAGGAAAGTAACAGATACACTTTGGTTTTCCTACTCACAGCCAGTCCTCATTTCAGGTAAATCTGAATGTTATTCCCTTTGCTGGCCTGCCTGCCTGCCTTCCTCAGAAGACACAAGGCAAAACTAAACAGGCATTCCCTTTCCAGTCTCCTGCTTACAAAACAACTTGAATCTATTACTCCTTCAAAACATCTGTTTGCACTCCTAACATTAGAAAAAATGTTGAGACTGTATGTGTTCGATAACAAGCTGTGACCTCTGCTTTGGAATTTGGAATTTGGTTAAACTCAGCTTGCTACGCTTCCAAAACCTAAACATTTTTGAAACTTCAATGAATTAAAGTCTAATTATTCTAAAATGAAATGATTCTTATGTTTCTGTTTTAAAGATATGCACTGAGATTATTAAAGAAGACTCATTAGCTTTGCTTCGTTTCTTTTTAATTACACTAATGGACAAAATTCTAGCTAGTGAGTCAGAGTGTTTTAGTGCAGGGATGGTGAGCTCATGAGCAGACCAAGCAGTTCATCCAGGCCACAGCCCAGTCTTAACAGCATCTTCCAGAGCATCCCTGAAATCTGGACAGGCAGCAAGCCACAGACAAGGTGATTACTTGGGCAGCCTGCACCGACCATTTCTTCTAAGGGCCTCTCAGTCCTTCCACTGCTTGCCTTCATCTCCTCTACAGCCTAAAGGCAGGCCTCACCACCGTAGGAAAGACATAAGGCGAGAGTGTGCATGCACGTCTACCAGGACAGATGTGCGACCTCTGGCCATATGACACACTATGCAGTGATCCCAGGACAGAGTAAACCTGCATTAGCCACATAACAGGATGCACATGCAGCCTCCAGTGAGATGACTCATTTCCCTCAAACCTGGATGTGTGGCAGCTAGACTACAGGACAGGTAGATTTTGAGAGCATGACCTATACATTGCCACTTATCTGACAGGGGAAGGGCCACACCTTTCCTTATCACATAGCTATCAGAAGCTATGTGAATGCCCAGGCTGAAAGCACAGGCACCACTGCCTCCAAGCAATTCTGGCTATGGCACATACACAGCTGCTCCTACAAGCACATCGTTTTTCTTTATTTTGCAGATATTCTCTATTACAGGGTAGAGTGGTCTGTATCTCCAAGATAACAAGCTAGTCCATTTTATTACACGTTAATAAAGTTCAGTACAAGGTTTCCTTTTATTTTCAACCACTTGACTGATAGACAACATTCTTCACATATTCAGGCAGAATGCCTGCGGACATCCTAAATCTCTGCTCATTCCTACAAGCTGCTTATAAAATCACAATAGAGTAAAATCACCAATGAAGAAGAAAATACTAAAATAATAGCTAAAGAAAGAAATATCGTTGT
This sequence comes from Tauraco erythrolophus, assembly GCF_009769465.1. NCBI lineage: Eukaryota > Metazoa > Chordata > Aves > Musophagiformes > Musophagidae > Tauraco > Tauraco erythrolophus. Next base: position 52,830,486 of record NC_141468.1, read on the forward strand.
CCTCCACTTATTTGTTTACCTGCTTTTCTAAAGTGTGGCATTTGTTCATCATTTTTCTTAAGGGAGAGATGTTTCTTAAACCATGGAAAGACATAGGAACAGCAAGGATCACCCATCAGAGACAGGAAGAGCAATGAAGCAGCAATCGGCCCTGTTCAGGATCCAGGTGTTTGTCTTTTACAAATGCAATGTGGCATCTGGCATAAAAACACATTGATAGGATAAATTCCCACCCAAAAGTTCAATGGTTGGAAAACAATTATAGAGGAAGCACCTTCTAGGCAAATGATTGAATCCCTTCCAGTGCAGGGACTTCAGTGGAAGATAACAGAGGTAATTCTGTACTTAGTATTGCTTTATTGAAGCAGCTCTGGATCTAAGCTTTCTCATTGTTATGATGAAAAGCTATGCCTTGGGAATATGTTTTAACCTATATGCTTCATGCATCCCAAAGCTGTATCCAAACACTGGCCTGAAATGTGATATCTGCTGGCAGGTGAGGTAAAAGTGAAGGCCTGTTTCCTTTAGGACAGAATGTTGTTCTGATACCTGGCTTCAGCTCCTCCACTCAAAGCAAGGTGCTACTGTTAACATTAAACACTTACTCTCATTATGCAAACCAGTAATTTTCAACAAGAGGGCTACAGATCTCAAGAGGTTTATGGATCATTGCTGGAGAGTCTGAGGCAAGTAGCTATAAAGACAAGCTATTGTTAATAGTCTCAGAAACACCAACGAAGGGCCCACACTTCCAGGAGAGAAAAAGGCAGAGTGTCCGTAAATCAGGAAAGAGTAAAATCCTGAGTCTTCCCCTTGTTCACTCCTCTGAGGTTTCTATACTTCATACTCACTCCTCCTCCTCTCTTGGGACCTCTTACGCCTGTGGCTCAGTCCCTTGTCTCTGATCTGCCTCTTAAAAATAATTCCCTTCAACATTCAAATCCCTCCCCTCTCCTTTAAAAATGCAAAACTTTTACCAATTAACTACTGAAAAATTCTCTGCACACGCCTCCCCTGACCAGACACAGTGTCAGCCATTGTAATATAGCAATTTAGCACATCTTTGGTATGTGTTGCAGTTTTACATTTAAAAATAAAGCATGGCATTTATCTACATAACTGCAATTTCTTAATGACTTTCCCTCAGGTGCTTCTCTTCTAAAGCACAATTACAGGCACTGAAGTCACTCTATAAAATGGCATGCATACCTGATTACTCTGTTTGTCTGCTTCCAGGGTGTCCAGGGGTTATTTTCTAACTTAATTGACGTTAGCAAAGTGTTGCTTTTGGTGGAACGGCTGAGATTAATCAGCTGGAGAGGAGAAAACTTATTTCTAGTCTTCTGTCTACACTACCAGGACAACTGCCGCAATTCTGACTGCAGGACTTACAGCTCCTGACAGCAGCCAGGCTGGACCTAACCTCCAGAAGAACAGGTTGCGAGACGTGGCTGATCCTCCCACTGCATCAAGTTACAGAACAAAGCCCACAGCTGATATCTTGCCACAGGCAGGAGTATATTGCGCACTGGAGTGAGACTTGGGAATGTGCTGAGGAAAAACATGCTTTCTTCAGGTGCTGAGCAGAGCTACCATTCCTATTCATGAACCAACCCAACCACATGTGGCACATCAGGTCAAAAGAGTCACAGAGAATGACAGTATGTGGATCATCCAGACCTCCAGAGGAACATGGAAGCAAATATGCCAGCTAACACTCCTCCTCTACCAGGAGGTAGAGGTCCACCCTTATAAAACCCAGTTCGGAATGGTCCTATAAGAATATTGCTTCATTTTGTATGGCCCAGGTTGAATTTGCTGGATTAGAAGCAGATACAGTCGTCATTAGGCTGGGTAAATTAAACACATTTCACATGAGAGTAACAGCTACAAATACAGAAAACTCTGATGTCAGATGCAGTCATTTTTCTGAGTTTATTTACATTTTTAAATGCATTTGCAAAATAAAAGGAGAGACTCATGTCACCATTTTTTGTTCCAATCTTCTAGCAGCTGTAGCATCACAACACGCTTCACAGGGCAGGGCCTGGGTATCACAAAACTCTGCAGCCAAAACATGAAGCCTGTTTTTCTAAGTATTTGCCAAGCTCCAAAAGTACTTGAGTTTCTGACATGATGCTGTGCTTAGGATTATCTATGTACACTGAGTTAAAATCTTAAAATACATTATTACATACTAGTTTTTGGGGGCCCTTGCCTTACTCTGTTTACTACAAAGGTTCCTCTGGGATGAAATCCAGACAATGTAGTGATGAAGGCTACACTTTCTGGACACTATTTATTTCCTTTATATCATTTTTTGCAAAAATTGGCAAGTGATTAAAGGCAAACTTGAAGAAAACAGAAGGTATCACAACGAAAGCAAATGAATGTGGCTTTTTGCCATGGAGGAGTTCTTCAGTGCCAGCTGAGCCATTTAAATCACACTTTTCACTGTTTTTTAGCAATTGTATATTTCTCATCTTCCCATATGTGACTTGAGATTGTGGGTTCTAATTTGTAGTAGAGCTAAAGAGTCAGCTTTTAGTTGATTTACGTGGATGTTTTACTTTCAGTATCTGCAGTACTAAACACTGAGTATTCTGAAACATCAGGTCCTGGACATGTCAGACATACATTATTGCAGATAACAAAGAGAGGGTGAAAAAGCCCCATCATGTCACAGGAGTATTACAGAATAAATTCAAAACGGATGCACAAGAGATAAATATGCCTTAGGAAATTTATCACACTGATTTCTGAGCAGACTATTCTAGCTGCTTACTAACTTTGAGGCATTTGATTTTGCAGTCTTAAATGTACCGTTTTGTGTATAATTTCCCAGACTCTTCTCAGATCACAATCTGAAAAGAACAGAAATGCCACGCTGAATCACCACACCAACTCCTGTGGACCTGTCACAGGTGCCTATCATGTATCCACGAGCCAAAACTTCTGGACCAAAAGCACAGGTCTCTGTCCCTGAGCCAGACAAGCTGCCTTCCTGCCAGTGAACCAGCAGAAGAGGTTGCAAGGCATTTACCTTGTCAGGTAGCATTTACCACCGTTATTGGCTGATGGGAAAGGTAATTCAGGGATAGTGGCTTCCATCATGGAAGAAGAAAAGGTTCTGCCAGGTAAAACTCCCATTCATTCTTTTAGGATTTTATTCACAATGCCCAGCTCTTCCTATCTGTCCCTACCCATGCATAGGGGTTTTTGTAACAGAGCTCCCAGTCAAATACCCATGCCTTTTGCCTGTCCCTCTGTGCCCTCCTCTTGCTCCAGCAAGCCTCTTATACCAGTCCCACTCTCCTGGATAGGCCAGTCTCAGCTCCCTCCCTTTGTCTTCCCTCCAAGGCCACTGCTTGAACATCAGTCTCCCAACAACTCCCAGGTTGACATATCCTCCCAGTTTCTTGCTCAGATATGTACCACTTACCTCATTCCTGCTTCGTCTTCAATGATCCTGCCCAACCTACCTCTCTTTCAGTGTTTCCCCCAAGCAGTTTCCGTCCTTGACCTTGACATGTGAACTCTCCTCTACATCCCTGTGGCTACCTGTCCTCCTTTTTGCCCATCTAAGTCCCAGCTTATAACCTTCTCAGTTGCTGTTTTTCTCTCCAGCCCCACCTTCCCTCCTCACTCACTCCCTCTTCTTGTACCATCTTCATGTCTCCCTCCTGTTCGTCATCCAGCTGCCTCCCATTCCTTCCCCCATTCAACCCAGCTCCCAGGCCAACAACACTGCAGATAAAAGCTTTCAATAATATTTTTAAATGAATAAAGCAGTATATTCTTCCCTTAACTTTCCTTTCAGAAATGGTTCAATCACATGGCTGCTATTTGTCAAAGTTTTCCATGTCAAGCAGACATCAGCTATGGAAAAGTGCAGCCAAAACTGTTAAAGCTTCTTGAAGCTATGAGAAACTGAATACAAGGAGTCATATTGGGACATGCTGTGTAGCCTTAAGAACACACTGTGCTATATCTGCCTCTCCTGGAATCTTACTTAAATACAGGTGTAGTGCTTTCATTTAGATTATTGGCTGCAGGAAATATCCATTAGCTTCGTTATTTTAACTTTGCTTCAGTGAAAAATACTGGCCCCGGTTAAATAAAAAGGGTGGTCAGCTTCAGCTTCTAACACACAGACTTTGCTAAAAATGCTTGCTAAAAATTCCACCCTTATGTATGTGGTAGCTATGAGCCACCTGCAGCAGAGCTTGCTTGCCAATGTTATACTGCCACTCTGATACCAAATCCTTGTGAAAAACATGTTGAAAAGTACACATTTGAAGATAGACATTTGACTCTAATATGCCTAAAAGTTACATGGCCTGACATTTTCAACATATTTGTTTGTTTCTTGGGTTTGCATTTTGTCTATATGCAATTTCTTTGTATCTTACCGGGAACCTTCAACTAATTGGTAGTAACTTTAGGAAACCTGAGCCTTGCAGGAAAAGCTGTGCAACAGACATGTATGTGAAATTCCCAGGCTTTCATTAAATAAAGACCATACATGAAGCGCAAAGATCCTTACAGACTGTAGAGCCATAATGTTTTAAGCATTTCCGTCTAAAATCTTTGTTGAAAAGTAAACAAACACATAAACCTCCACACAGTGCCCTTAAAAACATGAACATTCTGCTTGTATTCTATTTTCTCTTGAAAAAGTACATTACAGAGAATGTTAAAGTTTTATTATACCTCTCTGTAGTTTTGGTAGGTAAAAACTTTAAATTAAAAAACACATATCATGCAACAGAGAAAAACAAAAACTTGTGAATAATTATTTTGGTTTACTCCTGAAGTAATAGAAAACTAAACTAAACTTTATGTGCCTTCACTAAATCGGCTACAAGGAAAGAACCTCTCATCTTTCACTTAATTTTTACTTCTGCTAGTTCATCATGAAAGTTTAGAAGATACTGGTGCTGCTTGCTTTCATTTCAGATTTAAACAGACAAGACAGAAACAGTGCAAGTAAAATACCAGGGACAGTGAACTCATTTTATAAATAAAAGTGTGAGCATGTACAATATATAAAATACATGAGTTCATATTTGGTCAGATAATGTTCTTACACCTGTTCATTCAGGCTTTGGACCAAAGCACTTTCAGAGCTAGTGAATGATATTTGAACAGAGCTGGGTAAAAATAGATCTGTTCTTGAAACATTATCAAAAGGATCTGACCTAACAGGTGACGACATCTTATGGGGTAAATCATCTAAATTGGATGTTTCCTCACGTTTTAGGATTGGTTAGTATTACTCAGTAGGAATAAAATAGCTGACCTCTACTACGGGACATATTGTATTCATGGACCACCACCAATTTCTTCAGTCCTATGTCAAGTTTATACTATACTCCTAGCTTCTATTATACACTAAAACTTTCATTGCAGTTTGCAAACTAATCCAAAAGTACAGTCAATGTAAGTTAAGTTACAATATTACTGCAGATATTTGGTAGACAGCAGTCTCTAAGCCATCTCCTCTTTTTGAATGTCTTGTATGTCTTATGCATGTAGCTATATAGGTAGTTAAGGACAGTACTCTTTTCTTTATAGCAGTTTTTTCTTCCTTCGATAAAAGGAAGATTTGATAAAAAAGAATTTATACAATACCCACTGCCTTTTAACTCTATATGTCTGCTCTGTTACCAAGGTTGATGTCAGTGAGCCCATTTAGCTTTACCTGCATGACTTAGGACTGTGCCCCCTCTTCAGAAACATTCACCAGTAAGTGGCTCTGCCCAGCACCCTTGCCAAAGCAGTCATTCTGTGCAACACGGAAGATTAAACCTACTCTCCACAGTCAGTGTTACCAAGGAAGATGGCTTCGGAAACAATTTAAAACCATGCCACTGAGGATAAAAACTGGACATGTTTCTATCAAGCAGGGAGGCAGGTGAGGAGACTGCAAGAGTATGCTCATGTCCAAATAACAGACAGTGAAAGCACCAGTTGCCCCGCTGAGCCTCTCTTAATTTATGTTTGATCAGCTTTTGCAGGCACTGATGAAGTTTAGAGCAACATGTATTAATAAAGCAATTGCAGCAACGTGCCTCATTTGCTCAAAACTCATAATGTTCCCTGTTGACTCAGACTTTACATTTTGTTTCAGCTCACTGCACGTGAGACTTAGCAACCTTGGCTTGAACCTCGGGATTTGTCTATACACAGAACACAGCATCAGTTTAATCTGAACAGTTTTTCAAGGCGGTAAAATATCTGATGGGGCATGGATGACTCAAGAATGACTTCTGTGTATTGGAATGATTCTAGATTTCAATCAGCATAAGCTTTAGCAAGCCCAGGGCTTTGGTTCTGGGGCATTCACTGAGCCATAGCATATGGCAGAAGGAAGGGTTTATAAATAAAAATTATTGTTTGGGGAGCTCTTCTCCAGTTTCATGACACACTTTCATCATTTTTGTAGTCTGTACTGTCAGTGTTTTCCATTTGTTTCTGCGGGAAAGATGAGTTTCTGATATATTTTTAAATTTTGGCTATTTATAAGTAGGGCAGTGAAGCAAGGCATTGTTACAAAGCTAAATGTTAACAGCTCTCCTGCTCCTTTCCCTGCAATTGGGACTAAAATAAAACAGTTAATGATTGTATGAGTAGTTTAGAAACACATGTACAGAAATATATCCTCCCCACTGTACCTCTACTACAACACTCTAATTAACTAGCTGATTAGCTAACATAGTAGCCAACATACCAGCTGACTATGAGATTGTCAGCACAGTATGGAATTTCCAGTAGTCAAAAGTAGAAAAATATTGATGTCTCTGCAGAATAAGTATTCAGAAAGGGTTTCCCAGAAAAACCCAAGGAGGAAAAAGTTAGAGAAGGAAGAAGAAAAAAAAAATCAGGCTTGCCAGAGCCATGTAATTAAAACACGACATACCTTCCAACACGGGAGGGATCATTCCTGTCAATTTCTTATTAAAAGTATTGATATCAATAGAAATTTTACTCATTTTTGTGTACTTTCAGGCAGGAGTGCTGCAAGAATATACCTAGGAGAACATGCCTGATAGAATTCCGTGCTGGATCCAGCACAGGTACGCCTGGAGGCCTTTGGCAACATCCTTGTCCATTTTCATTTCTCTAAAATGAAGATAGATCTCACTCTTCTTTGCCTTACAAGGCTACGGAGATTAAGCAGATGCCAGATTACCTTCTACCCGTGTAAGAGAAAACAGGCTCTGTTCCTGGGGCTAGAAAAACTCCTAGAAGGGCCTGGGGCAGAACAACTTGGAGCACCTACAAAAACCTGTCACCCTGCACGTATCACTGCAGGCTCCCTCAGCCAGGAAAGGACGGCAGTTAAACATCCTCTGTTGCCTTCGCTGCAGAGTCAAACCAGGGGCCATGTGCTATCCTACCCTTGCCAATAAAAAGTAGAGGTGAAACCCATTTTCCTTCTTTAAGATTAATACTCTCAACCAGAAAGATCCCAAAGGCTTGCTTCATATATATTAAGTATAAATACATATATAAAAATAATACATTATTAAAAAATAATTAGGATAGTGAAGACTCCTGTCCTATATGATAGAGACAGGAGAGCAGAAATCTCTTGTACTGCTTTTGCATTTGCCAGGCTGGTGATGACTGGTAAGTTTTAGCTGTTCGACTCACAGTAAGAGAGCACTCTGTACAGTAGCATATTCTCCTTGCAGGTGCCTCACAATAGTTTGCGACAGCAGGTAAATACTAAATATAACAGCAACTTTACAAACATGGCAACAGGGGAACAGAGACGTTAAGGAACTCAATTCATTTTTTTCTGTAAGTCGCTGACAGACAAGCACAGAACAAAGTTTTCCCAAATCCACTTCCAGGCCGAGGTTAAACCAGCAAGCTGCAGGCAGCTGCTGCGGTATGCACATGTCCCTCATGGAAGTTAGATGACTTGCATATGGCCACTGAGCCATCTGGTAGCAGGACTTAAACCAAAATGCATATTTTCAGTTCCATAGCCTAATAGACCAAGACTGGCCAACAGATCAAGCGTCTACCGTGTTGAGGTGGGAATCTGTTTTGCTTTTGGTTTCTGTTTTGACAGAAAGTTAGGTATTGGTCTTGTGGGAAGTAAAACTAAAGCAAATGTCTTTCTTTTCCCTTGTATAAAGTGTGGCTTGAAGATTTTTTTTTTTTTTGTATTGCAGCAACACTAAGTTCCATGCACAAAGCAAAAGGATGAGATCTCTCAGATTTTAGATATCAGTCAATGCCAACTAATTAAAACGATGATGAGACTCTGTATGCATATCCACGTCGGGCTGAACATTTAGCAAAATTTTGCTTACATAAGTGCCAGCAACATTCTGAAAGACAAGTAGCACTGCTCCTGGCTGGTAAACAGGGAGCAGTTCTATGGAGCAATGGGACCTTTACTTATCTTTTAGCTCTGTGCACACAGCAGCATGATTCTTTCCACATATTAACAGCTGCAACCTTTCACATGAAAAGATTTCATAAGTATAATTTGAAATTTCACTACTACTTTTATCGGTAGAGCACTTAAAAGAAGAGTGGCTTGCTCTTTAGGAACTCAGGTGAGTTTTCAGTTTTCAGTTCATAAATTTAGAAGATGTGCAACTATATTACGGGCAGTCCAAATGTGTGCGATACTTACTGTACATGAAAGTGTTAGTCGTACAACTGGATGGGCACCATGCCAGCCAAACTCATCCGTCAGGCTGTCAACACCTTACTCTTTTTCTGCAGTGACCTATGTGGAAAACTTTCCTACAAACAGCTGTTCAGATCGTAGGCAGGCAACAGGTTGTCTTAAACCCACTTTCAACTGTGCATAAAGATTTGTGAATTTCTAGTTTCATCTGCAAGATAAACAAGAACAGGATGTTCTTTTGATTTACGTTTATGATTTGCTTTACATTTTCTATTTGCAGAAATTCTTCTGGACCTCTTAGCTCCATTGCCAAAAAAACTTTCAGTTCACTGACCTTTTCCATCTGATGAAAAAAAAAAATTGAGATGTGAATCCTGCAGACAAAACTGAATTCTCTTCCCTTCTTGTCCTTTTTTTTTTTCTTAAGGGTTCATCAGCAGATGTGAAAAATGGCCCAGAATCATATGACAAAAGCTCAGCAATGCGTACGTCAAGGTGATAAAGACTTATATTTCACAAAACTGAAGCGCTGTTTTATTATGTAAAGCTAAACATTCTCAAAGTGGCAGAGTGATTTAAGACCCTAATCCTTTGGACTTTCAAGGAGACTTAGGCCTTAGGCTAGATTATTTAAACATTCCCTAACTCCTTCTGGACAAATCTAGGCTTTGAGAGGTGCCAAAAGAAGTAACTGATTGACAGCTGTAGGTAGAACTTAGACCTTTTGAATAAAGCCCTAGATGGCCATAAGTAAAATTCATCATGATGGATTAGATGTCTGAAGAAAAGACCTGAGCTGGTCAGCAATAACAGACTTGACTTGTTTTGGACACCACCTTTAGGTCAAAACGAAACACCCTACAAAGTACTCACTTCTCTTCCCTGAATTCAGAGATAGCTCATTTCTAGATATCAACACTTCATTAAATAAATCTCCCTTTCAACATAATTTTGGAAATAGGATTTAAGTCCCTAAATCTTTTTGAGAATTCATCCTGTATTTTTTTGTAGTCCAGTATAGACTCTTCACATTGTATAGCTAAGCTGGCATATGGGCAATTTTAATAAAAGTGACAAACATCTAGATATCATTCAGCAGTGTGTCCTTAGTTCTCCAAAAGCTTCACCAGAATTATTATTCCTGTTTTATAAAGGTGAAAGCAGAGAGGCAGATATATTCTTTATACTATCTAGCAGTAATATTCTGCTATCTGGCTGATGAAAAAGAACTCTTCTGGGAGCAATTTAGAGCAGTGTCTTAACTTAGCCGTATTTAATCACATTTTGGAAGAAGGTATTGATTGTGGAATTAACTGTGCATGCAGAGACCCTTGGGAGACTACTGCATTTGGGTTAACAGAGCTGTAGCAGTCCTCGGGTTAGATTGCATCACTTGAATTTTTGACTGATGATCTTTATTAACTTTTTCCTTCAAAAGTGACATTTACTTTTCCTCCAAGAGACATCCTCTTCATTCTTTTATTCTTGCACAAAGATTATACAACATTTTTAAAAAACAAAAAGTACATTCAGTAATTCATACTTAGTCTTTCTCTTCCTTGACATTGCATGTGATTCCCAGGACTGTACTTGGTAACAGTATTTCCAGCACACAGACATTCCTTCACAAAACATCAGGACTGGTTTTACTTGTTTATCCTTTCCTTTACACATTTCCAGAATGCCAACTCTGACATTCTGTATTTTTGCTGAAATTCTTCTTTGTGGCCTCAGAATTATGGATTGCAAGCTTAGTTAGAGCTATAACTGATGGTGAAGTTAATCAAATACGAATGTTTATAAACGCTACGAACAAAAACATTTTTCCACTTTTCTTCAGAGCTCATTCTGTTCTGTATAAACACATTTCTATTGCTGGTTCTTCAGCCATTGAAAGCTTTTCTGAGTCTTCTTGAAGTAAAGGTGTAGGCCAATGCTAGCGAAAAGAAGGTTCAGTTCTGGGTGATTCAAGGAGTCACAGTCTGCCTAGGTTTCGATCTCCCGAGTACATGATGGGGATGATAATACTCTCCAGAGGGTCTCTTTCATTCCTGTCCATACCAACAGCACAGAAAATCCCTATCAAAAGGATTGATCTCAACAGACACAATGGTGAGAAATTGATTAGAAAGGCTACTGTTTCAGCATGAGCTGATGTTCATATCATCAAAAAAACACAGCTCCACGGAGTGAGAATAGCGCAATCAGAAAGGCCAAACCAGCTGCTCATCTTACATGTGAGCCATAGAGATAAAACTAGAAGAATATTAGAAAAATGCAATAAATATTTTAGAATAACTGACACCACTTGTATCAATTAATAGCAGTCCTCAGTTTTGTCACTGCCCTGTTCAAAAAGTCCTACCGAGTATAAATTTCCCATCTATTTACAGGCCACGAAAACTTCAATGCCCATTATTTCATTATAATGAATTTAAAATCACAGGCATCTATAAGCAGTTTTGTATTTGTATACTTTGTGTTTATAGAATCAGCCAAGTTGTGGATAATGCTAAATAAACAAAAAATTTCTTTCAAGTTCACCCAGAACATTTTGCTTAGGCTAAAAACCAGCATTTAATTTCATAGAATCATAGAATGGTTAGGGTTGGAAGTGACCTCAAAGATCATCTAGTTCCAACGCCCCTGCCATGGGCAGGGACACCCTCCACTACACCAAGTTGCTCAAAGCCTCATCCAACCTGGCCTTGAACAATTCCAGGGATGCGGCATCCACAACCTGTCTGGGCAACCTGTTCCAGTGCCTCACCACCGTCATCTCTAGGCTGACAGACTTTTTATTAAAACAATAATAAAGAGGACAATTTCCAAATCAAAATGCCATTTCAAAAACCAAATTTTAAACTTACAAAGTTACAAAATGAAATATACTGACTTTTCATGGTTTTCCTTTTCTTTAATGCAAAAATCTTTGAATATATGACCTAAAAATTATTAGTTTCACGCCTCCTAAAACTGCATTTCTGGGCAATTTTGTTATTCATAAAAAGTAGTTACACGTTTGATGTTCACACTACCACTCGGAACATACTAATTGTTTCTTAGAAGCATTCAAAAGTCTGGAGTGTTATGATACTGGTTACCAAAGTATTTGAATTTTCTTAATATTCATGTCTCTTTAGGCAAACAAATTGGAGTACTGACATCGACAAACATACTCTGGCTATAAAATTAGAGCACTTGTATTTAAAGCAGTTAGGTGTGCAACAAAGCTCCCCAGTTAATAATGAGAGGTATAGCTAAATGAGATGCAGCAGCTGCCTCACGAAGTTCCTATCCTTCTCTCAGCTACCAAATGCTGTTCCTACACTGCAGGACACGTCCCATCAGTTGTACGGACACAATTGTTGTGGGGCAGCTCAGTAAACTGGATCACTTGACCAATCCAGGCTAAAATAATTCTGTAACTATTTTCCTTATTTCCCTTACTCCAAAGCAAACAAAGTAAGAAAGATGTCATCTCTGCTAGGAAGGAAAGCTGGTGGGGAGAGGCAAGATCTTCCATTAGACTAAGTGCTGCTCTCAAGAAGAGCAGACAAGTTTTCAGGGACACAAATCTTTCTACAGGTCCAAAACAGAAGTAGCAAACTTAGGCTAACTACATTTTGGAGATGGTCTCTCTGAATTTTCCTCAGTTACACTAACCTATTTGATAATATCAGAGAGAAGAGTAATGGAACAAAGCAGATTAGATGAGAAATACAGCCAGAGGACTGATGATAGGACAGAGTGAGGGGAGATGAAAGACAAGTGGTGCTTCTGTTCAAAGAAGGGAGCCTTTACTGCGGTTGTTGTAGAAATGTGTGTTATTAGTTTTGTATTTGTTGTTCTGGCACAGTTGGGTTCCACTAGTGATACATGGGGTTCGTGGGAAGATGGTTTCTGATGATAAGTTTGGCAAGGCTGGGGTAAGATGAGAATTATTTGGTGCCTTGCAGAGAGTCAGTTGGCGAGATTTTCTTTCAAATAGTGATCTTGTGATAAAAAAATCCAGTATGACTGGAAAGAGATTAATTAAGGCCCAAACACGTCAGTCAACTTAAGAGTTTATCAGCTAAGCTGCAAAACTAATACACTCTTAGCCTTTAGTAAAACAACATGATTTACTGCCTGCTAAAATTAGTCAATTACGTTGTGTTTGTTGATATAAAGGGAAAACATCTGTAATTACCAAGTTTCACAGACCTGCAGAAGCTTGTGCCTGGTTGTCTGTTTCTGGCTCCTTACAAAAACAAAACACTTGACCAGAGACAGGCCCATAGACTAAAACTGAACAAGACTAATGACGAGCCCACTGTCACTCACGTGTGTGCTTTACTTAAGGATAGTAACTTCGGTGCAGATTTTCACAGGAAAAAAAATTACATATGGATGCCTTCAGTGAAACTCCACAACAGTGCTGGCTCCCTGGCATGATGACACATGGGTTCCAGTTCAGGCTGCCAAATTCACAAGAGCTGATCTTTCAAATACAGAGGATCTCTTGTATTAAGAAAAAATATACTGGTTTAGTATGCTAGGCTAATTCAGGTAGACTTTTGTGGAATGCTGTGGAAATAATTGAATAGTCCTTGTTAAGAACATATTGCTTGTGCTTGTTTACAGTACTAATTGCACAAATGTTTATGCACAACAGACAATATGTTCAGTGTTTTCAACATCTAAGAACCATGTTAAGAATAAACACTAATGACATATTTTGCAAGATACATAATCTGTTTTGTTTATGTGACTCAATATGTCTAAAGAGGAGATTTTTATTATTTTAATGCAGTCCTGTGGTGGCTATTGTTGACTTTCCAGTAGGAAAATGGATGGTCTGATAGCTAAATACTTGAAGAGGTTTCATATTTAAATATCTCCACGAGCTGTAATTTTCCAAATCCGTTAGATATTACATTTGGGTTAAGGCACATAATAATCCAAGCGAAATGACGGTCAAAGAAATATCTTAGTTTGTTAACATGTAGGGGAGCAGCTGGAAAAATAATGACATATTGTCAACATGAATTTGTACTTGGTCAATGCAAAATAAAACCCTTGCAAATGTTAACAAAACATAAATCCCAAGTACTTCTGTAGTTAAACTTTCCTGTGAACCTCCCACCCCTCCACTAAAGCAAACAAACAACAAAAGCAGATGCAATATATTACTATTTTACAATATACTTCTTTAAAAAAAAAAGTCATATCTCTTCAGAAGACAGAACATTTCAAATTAATATTCACTTTTCAAAAACTTAGAATTTTTAGTTAGGTAAAGTTGCAGCCATGCTATCTCATCTTTCCACCTTCCTAACATAATGATAACCAGCCTATAAGCCAACATCCCTTACACCACATCACCACAGCCTACGTCAGCACCCAGAAAAATTAAAACAGCTGCTTAACTTTTCACTCAAACATAGTAATGTCTGACATAGTAGGGAAAAAATACCATGTGTGCACTATTTCTCCACGTCTATTCCAAAAGAGGTACCTGTAAAGAATGAATGTACTATTAGGAAATGTTATGTATTATGCTTTTATAAAAAAGTGATAATTAGTTAGGGATTGTTCAGTGAAATTTTTAGCAAAGTTTTACTAACCAGGCTTTACATAGCTTCTTCACTTAAATAGAAATATAATACAAGCATAGCAATCAATAAAATTATAGCATGAAATAGTGCAGGAGTACCCATAAAATTGAAATTGTTTGTCTTGTTCTTTGGGAAAAAGAAGTCTATGGGAAAACCCTCCAGCTTTGTCAAGGAGTTTGAATTGCTTTGCAGCGTAATGCCTACAATGCTGGGGTTTTTGTGCAGTGGTGCTACCCCTTGCAAAATGCAGCCCATGTGCTCCAGCCATGGGAAAGTAATGACAATATTACTTAAGACCTGCTCTTGTCCCTGCTAAAGTTAACCCAGTGTATTAACATTTAGGAGAAAAGCCTCTTCAGTGTCTAACAAAAAACTGTAAGTTTTAAGAAAAATATCATAACTTTCAATTTGAGGCTGCATCTTTATCTGTTTTGTGAGAAACAATTCATCTATGCTATTTTTTCAGCTGCACTAAGGATGTGCATTTAAATCATTATACAAAAATACTAGATTGGAGCAATTATTGGGCAGAAAATGGGGAGGCTGCACCCATCCATACCCAGCACACAGAAGTTTCAAATCCTCTCAAAAAGGTGTGGTTTTTTCCTCTCGCACTACAGGAAGTTCAGTAATTGGCATGCTGTTGGTGCCAGCTGTCATGTTAACTGTGAGTTTTAAATTAGACTAGATGGAAAAAAAAAAACAAACCACAAACCTGAGGTAAAGAAGATATCTTGAAATTGCAAGGAGATACGGATTCTGTGATGTATCCAATGTTAATGATTGAAGGGATCTATAATTAACAATGAGAGCACTGCAAAGGATTTGAATGTTCTATTGCTGCAAGACATGTCACAGACACCGAGTACTAATCATGACTTTTTTAATTCTTCTGTCCTCAGTGACCCATACAAGCGTCACTGAGGAGGGCATCTCTGAGGGTGTCCTCACCCTCATCATGTGCTCAGTCTCTCACAGAACGCACTGGCATGATTTCCTTCCTACGGCAAAGTTCAATTTGTTTTTCCCAGCTGCCTCTTCTGTTTGCAGTAACTGACAAGCCGTGCCCTGGGTAATTTTGTTTGCTGGATATGCTCTCTCCAGGACAGTTTTCACTAGGAATCTTTCCAAGGATGTGTCACCCTGACTTTGCCTTGTATTCAAATCTTAGGTAACTATTAAAATCACACCACCACAGCCACTTCTTCCTGTATCTAATTAATGAACGTTTTGCACCCTGGCAGAGTCCTAGCAATTCAAAATCAAAGAGAACCTGATCAACAACAAGGTAATCATAAAGCAGCATTCTCTTCAGGGTTACAAAAGGGTCATTAGGAGCAAGATGATCAATGCTTTTAACTAAGCAAGGAGAAAAGAATTTGAACAATCAGTATGACTAGAGAGTCAGTTTCAAACTCACACAGGCAAACTGGTACAAGCCTCTCCATGAATATCAGTGAGTGATTCAAAACCGTCTCTCAGAGAAAGATCTAAAATGCAAGATTGTCCTTCCCACAGAACTGTACTGTTTTAATAAACTAAGTTGGTTTTAAACTACATCTTTCATTTAAAGGGTAGTTCTACTCACATTTTCACCCACAACCAAACCAATAGAAGAGTTTTCTGATGTCCTTTATCTTTGGCCAACTGTTTTTCTTCTTATTTGTGCTGTGCACCTACCAATGTAGGACTGTTGTTTAATACAATATAAATCGAACTGTTAGGACTTAAAATAAGGAATGGGAATGGCTTTTCAACCTGAATCATTACACTGATCATTTTCCAGTCATCCTCACCTAGATTCCAATAGCACAATTGGAAAAAAGAGTGAATGGCAGCACAAGAACAGGAACAAGAGGTTCCCCGTTTAGATGAGAGCTGAAGGTGGATAAAGAAGTTATTTTTCTAGTTCTCTAGCTGTAGGCAAATGACAGAAGAGCTTCAGTGGCACAACTGAGCAAACACAGCTGTTCCCTCCTGCCCCTCTTCTGTTGTGCAAGTGAAACTCTTCGTGAGGTTACACTGAGCAGCAGATCAAAGAGCTGATCTGCATTAGGAGTAATACCTTCACTCTGGCAGAGTTTTTAGCACCCCCAGGAAGGCTGGGCACTCCCATGAAGCTGTGTTTCCATCAACATCCCTGTCTTGTCAAATCATGTCCTCATGGTGAATTTCTGTGTATCGCTTTACTTTTACACAAACCATGGCTGGTCACATTTCAGCGTTTGTCTTTAATGTGCATTGCAAATAATCAGAAATTAATATTATGGTAAACATAGTTAACTGAGGAATGACATCCTCTAGCCACAAAACAACTTTAATGTCTCCTGTAGACATGTCTAGTCTTTAGCTTCTTCATGAAATCACCGAGACAAGTACTGATCATAAATGGGCTGTGGTAATGTCCGAGGTGGTAGTGAGCTTATTTAGCCTCTTTCCTTGAGAACTAGATTACAGGTACATGTTCATTTTGAGCAGCACGGAGCAGATATAAGCCAGCCACGGCATTTTAGTTATTCGTTTAAACTAGTGTTTGTTAACCTCAGAGTTTAATGCTTTCATCTTGCTGATAATCTGCTATGCCTCCAGGACTGAAAAATTCCTAGTTACATCTGCACACTCCTAAATCAGTTCAGTGTTCTGTGGGTAGTTTGCTTCCCCTAATTAAACAGCCATCACTGTAACGGGAAAGAAATTAAGTTTGCTGAAGTACTACGAATTCAAATCATGAAGCTGGTCCATTGGTGATGGTCCCTAGGGGGCGAAGACAGATCATCAAAGCTAGAAGGACAAGATCCACACGCAGAATCCGTGTAGTCAAAATCCAGTAAGGGCTGTCTGGCCACAAGTCTGTGATGTTATCTGGAATTTGCTATTGAAATCAGAAATTAACTATTTTCTAGGCAATTATAAAGACAGAGAATCACTCTATAAGCAAATCTAAATTTTATCTTTCCACTGATTATCTTTGTTTTTCAAGGGGAAAAATCTCCATTTACTTTACAATCTCCATTTGTTATTTCATACTCAGTTCTACATTTCTTTCAAAGTCCTACAGCTAGTTCCAAATACAGCACTTCAGGTTCTAAGCACTAAGCCTTCTCCAAACCCTTTATCTCCTGATTTTTACACTGATACAGAAAGACAAGGGCTGCCCTTCTGTCTCATGCTGACAACTCTGTTTCATGATACAGGGGATTTTGGTAACGGAATTCTTCTCTGCCCTCTCTGCTGGTTGCTTGTTTTGCTCAGTACTGAAGCTCTCTCCTACCCTCATGCAATGACACAATTATTTGCACAGGGTTTCCAGAGCTACACTAAGCTAAACTAATAGTTCCCTGAAACTATGAGCAGGAGGTCATGCTTCTGCCGTTTATCTCCGACTAGCTCTGGTACTCACCCGACCCTTCTTTGAGCTAATTTAATGTGCTAAAATGGCAGAGCAAAAAACAGGGTTGGATAGTTTTCTGCTGCTGTATCTAATGAGCTAAATCAGCTCGCAGAAGGGTCCGACAAATATTGAAGTTGTTGTCGAGGAGGAGAGAGCCAGTGCAGAGCACAGCTCAGATCAGGGAAGAAGTACAAAACCTTCCCCCTTCCACAGAGGTAAGCTGGTACCTTTTCCTGCCCCCTTTTTATGTTTGCATTATTTTTAACCTTATCTGGTTCCTTGATCCAGTTCACAATCCCCAAACAGTTGTGTCAACAACTGAGTGAGTGACAGCCTGAGTGTAGAATTTCTTCAGTTAGTTTGTCTCTAAAGGCTACATGTTTTCTGAGCAGTATTTTGCTTCAGCCATGTCTATTAGCTTAATTTAAATAAGAACATGCATGAAGGTACTACCAGGCATAAAAAATTAGAATCTGGTGAATTCAGCTTTTATCAAGGTTCTCTTAGTTCACTGCTCCTTTGGTCTACCAGAACAGGAAAAATAACATTATGTATGACAAGTGGCTGTGGTATATTCCACAAATATCACTGTTCTCATGTTCATCTTCTTCCTTTTCAGGTTTAGTCTCTACATAAACTAGAGATAAGCTTGCATTCCTTATTTTCACTAATAAAGTTTCACAACTACTCAGTAAGTTATAAACGATTTGCACTAAAGCTGCTATGACAATTCAGAGCTTATCTCACAAATCATTCCAGAATAAGGCAAATATGAACAGTAAGAAAGGACCTAATTTATCAATAAGATGGCTCCTATACTTGTTTAAGAGCTATTTAGCTTCAGGGATGCATTTCAGAAAATCACTTTCAACTATCTGAAAGTTATATAGTGACAGACTGCATTTCGTAAGTAGTAAGATAAGTTTAATGCTGTAATTTAGTTGATCATCAAGGCTGCAGAAAAATAATAGGGGTGCATTTACCTGACTAGGACCTTCTGTCACTACAAGGGTTCAGAAGAGGAAGCTTTAGCCAAAGTATAGTTGAATTTGGGTGGCCACGCAACTAATATTTAGGAAAATGCATCTAAGAGTGGCCATCAGGACCCCAGCTGTACATTCTGCAAAACCTTTCTCTCCATTGGACTTATCAACCCTGTGGGCTGGCTAGACAAAGAAGATCATAACTTTACACTGACGTGTAGTCAACTATTAGAGTGCTGTCTGTGACATTTATTCATCTGTTTCCAAACGCAACAAATAGTTTCTTCGGTGCATTTTACCTCATCAATAAACCTTGCCCAATGTTAGGAGAAATTTCAGGTTAGTCTGGGAAACACTGGGCGCTCGCATTTCCCTGGCAGTGAAACCAATCATCCTGAGGATCATGGACCCAGTGAGTTCAGCAGAACCACGTGCCTCCATTCAGCACTTCCTAAACTGCCCATCTTCCACGAAGCTACAACATGCTGACGCACTGGCAATCAGCGTTTCCTTCCTTCATAAGCAGCAGGACAGCAGGCGAAAGACCTAAAAGGCAGGCTTTCCTCCAGATCTCATTACAGTGGGTTGCTTCATCTCCAATCTGTGAAAGCAGAGCAAAACTAGATGTATACAGAGGAAACCATCTTCTCTCAAAAATCTCAACGCACTAAAAGATCACTAGATCTTTTTAGTACAAAGCCAGTAATTTCATTTCTTTGAAGTATTCCCACTTTAATTTTTATTGCCACAACTGTAAAGATCTGTGTGAAATAAATGTGGATATAGTTTTTGAAAATAAGACCTAATGGCCTGAGCCTGAGATTGGCAAGTAGAGAACCAAAGTTTCATCTGGGTTCTATTGCTACATTTCTCCCATTTGATTCTCTCTGACCGGTAAAACAAGTATATTTGGATCCATAGCTAGTTTAAATCAGCTGACAAGGCTGACCCAGTACCTATCTAACAGAGACATTGTACATTTAAGTGATCCTTTGTAATGCAAGCTGAGGACTGCTAATACGGAGTGGTTTGGTTCATGCAAATTCTCAAGCAAGTCTGACTGCTTCAAGAAAATTCTGAAAAAGGCTAGTAAAAAGTTTGAGAAATAAAGTGAAAAAAATGAGAAGTAGCACTGCACACTGAGACTGAGGAAGATCTCCAGTCATCCCCATCTCCGACTTCCCTAGCTCAGAGGGCACAGTGGCAGCTGAGGTGCAGCTGTCACTCAACAGAGTGATCAAAATGCAGATTATCAGACCTTATGTGACATTTACACTTTATCCTTTCAGTGTTTCACTGATTTTAATGCTTACGTATGTGGGATTTCTGAGAAGCTGAGAAAATTATCAGATATTGATTCAAACTGGGATATATATGGCTATATGCTTCCAGGACTGCTTTATCTTTCAAGGTAGCAGTGCTGATCATCTTCATTGCTGACCTTATCCCATCCCTACTTTGCCTCCTTTAAGCAATAAGGCCAGTCCAATAAGCCTCCTTTCTGCTTAGTGCTTCTCTGAACTTTTTAGTCAGACTTGCAAACATTGCTAAACACGATCCTTGGCTCTCACAAGACTTTTCCTCACTAAATGACTGCCATTCACCCAGATGACTCATTCTTCAGCAGAACTGTAATACAGCCATAGTAGCCAGTGATCTTGAGAAAACAGCAGCAAACCATTCCTCCAAGCAGAGCAAAATTCACAGTTGCAGCCATTCAGACAAAAGAAGAGCATGACCGCAAGGATATAGCTACCAAGCAGAGCAACATCCACATAGTAACTGTAAGGCATGGTATCTAGAAAAAAGAAAAGAAGCATGCCTTAGGTCAGACATCTATATGCCTAACAGATCAGGGAGCAAGAAAGCATTTTATTACCTATTTACCTTAGACTAGAAAAGAACATCCCTAAGAGCAAACCTGCTATTTTCCACTCTTTTCTTCTACAAACAGCATTTAGTGGGATGATGAAGTTAAAAAGGTGTGGCTATTGTTCTCCTCTAATACCTCCAGTTACAATATTCTGGCGCTGGCAAGCACTACGTACAGAGGGAGTAGCAGAGGCTGGATACCAAAATGTTTAAGAGTTTACAGTTTTTTCCTTCCCGTGGTTTAAAAAGAAACCCAGAAGAGTGGGCTTTTTGTTGTTGTTGTCAATCACCAAACATCATTTACTCATCATATGATGCAATCCCTCTGAGGTAACTCCAGAGAAAATTCATAGTTATTCTTCATGGAAATATGTTCATTTTGGGGAGTTTTTGTAGCCACTGAAATGAAGCAGTGGATCTGTTTACCTAATTGTCACTGAAGGATTAGCAATCATACGTGCAAAGATTGTTGTACTTTTTAAGCACAGCCTTCAGTTTTGCTTTGTCAGAGATTTACAAAACTCTTGTCAAACTCATGTTACTCCTGCTTTGACTGGACAAAATGATGTTTTCACAAGGGCAAAGTTTAGATAGACAAAGAGATAAAAATATAAGGTCACTTCAGTGAGGCAATCTGAGCTGGAATGTACATTCTGAATGAACAAATATGTAGACTTTGTACAAGGCTTCCCTCTCAGCCCTGCATAGCCCTTCCAACAGAAAATATCAGCCTGGTGACTGAAGCACAGACCACAGAGTCAGCTTTTATTCTGGGCTTGGATACAGATTTGCTGCGTGACCTTGATCAAGCAGTTTAACCTCTGCATTTCCTTATTTGTAAACAAGAATAATCACCATCCCTACCTCATAAGTTTAATTCATTAATACTTGTAAAGAGCCTTGAGACTCTTGGCTGAGTGTTGCTATAGAAACAAGAAGCATAACTACAACACAATTGTGTATGATACTTTCATGACCTCAGTCACTGTAGCACTCAAGCACTTCAGCCTTTCATTTTAATATGCAGTGGTGTACCATCATTAAGAAAGAAATAGCAGCAATGTCCTATTTCATCCATTTTTGGAGATGGGGAATTGAAGTACAGACATTACACATAAAATCTTTTGAGCTCAAAATCGTGCTTTGGTTTAAATTTCAAATTCAGCCATATACATGAGGTAGACATAGGGAAGGCTGAGGCAAGAAAACTCAGACCTACATTTCCCTTAACGTGGGTCCAAGTGTACATATATACAGACCATACGGGCAGGCGGACCATGCCGCATTTAGCTGACCATCAACACTTGTCCCATCTGCCCTTCTTGCAAGACAGCTGCTAAGTGTTTCTTAGAGTTCAGACACCATACATTGCAAAAGCAGATTTTAAGAGTTTCAGACAGCCTAGGAGACCCACACACACTTAGCAAGAGTTATCTAGTGGATACCAACATGGCTTCATGGAATTAGGTGAGGGATCAAACCATTAGATTTCTCAGTAGTCCAGCCTGCTCAAGCACAGCATAGGCACAAACATGGAGACTTCCCACTCTTCTTCAGTCAGTGACATAATCCACACTGACACCAGTCAGTGAAGGTTCAGTGACTAAATGACCAACCCAGAATCAAAGAAGGAAACCTGCAGCACACCTCTGCTACATCTCACTACTACATCTCTCTGCTACATCTCACCTTAGTCCTCTGTCTGACCAGCCAATTCTTCTCCTGCACATGTGGAACTGCCAGCAATGTCACTGGGAGGGCTGCACATTCAGAAGAGACCAGTATAGCTGAGATCATCATCCAAGGAGATACTTCTGCATAGTGCAGGTGCTTGTACGTGCCATTCATGCACCAAAGTCAGTCTGTGCAGCAACCATGAAACTCATTTTGTTTCAGAAACATGCTAATTAAATAGTTGGAAATGACAGTAAAATAGAGTTATTGCTTGTTGCTGTTCCTCAAAATTTGATAGTTTGAACTATTAAACTATCACATTTGCTTTTATATGTTGACATTTGTGATAAGATTTCTATTAATAAAGTTTGTTTACTGATAGGCTTTTTGCTCCTTCTTTCCCAGTCATCAGCATTGCAGGCAGCCAGTTTAATCATAACATTGCTAGTTGTGAAGCGTGAAGGATCTGTGCTCTAAGTCTGCTTTCGGATCTACTAACAGGATACGGGGTTAAATCATCATACGGCTTAATTTATTGACATAAAAGCCAGTATAGAACTTATATGGTGAAAGAATGTTTAAATGTGACAGAATTCATACAGCAAATCATTTCAACTGATGTAAATTCAGCCACTCGCTCACTGTTAAGATGCACAGGGATGCATCTGCTGCAACAGGAGTCAAGTTTGAAGGGACAGCCTATGTCATTAGGTTGCACCACAGTCAGCAAGTGTTCCCTATGGCTGAGAAACAGTTTCTGAATCCAGATCATCATGAAGTACAAGACTCTGAAGTTAAACTTCATCATACGCCTAGATATTCTCCCATCACTGCAAAGAAGTAACTTTTTTAAAAAAAATGTGTACTGTGTTTTCTTATAATATTTATAGAAAAGCTTGGAATTATTTTAAATTCTGGTTTTTTAAAAAAGGAACTGTGGATTAAACCTCTTACATAAAGCCTTCATAAATATTTTTTTCTACAGTGTGGTAACACAAGCGTTTGACCTAATGCTCCTTTTTCTTAGATTAGACCAACAAAACCTTGGCAGCACTTTCTGGACACTAGTATAAACAGCTGGGTTCCCTGTGGGCCCAAAGATACACTTCAAAAAAGAGTCCGTTGTAGACAATTTTCTTCCAGACGTTTATCAAAACGTTCATCCTAAATATCCCACTGATGACAGAGAGTCCATACACATTAGATGGACCATATAAAAAGACATTTCTGGAGGCCCATCTTAGCTCGTCAAGGCCAGCTCTTAGTATTATTTTGTCTGTCTGCCAACACTAAGGTTTGCACAAAATGATGACCTTCAGTACCTTTGCTAAAGAACAGTGCAAATGACATGTTAGCAGCCAATCCCTGCCGATTAGCACGAGATTTCAGCAGGTTTAGCTGGCAAACTGCTGTGAGCTTGGTTAACGCATGTGGGTTATTGTTTGAAATCTCTGTGCTGTGG
Organism: Tauraco erythrolophus; assembly: GCF_009769465.1. Classification (NCBI taxonomy): domain Eukaryota; kingdom Metazoa; phylum Chordata; class Aves; order Musophagiformes; family Musophagidae; genus Tauraco; species Tauraco erythrolophus. The sequence continues at coordinate 52,854,124 of NC_141468.1, forward strand.
AGTAGCATTTGTATGAATCAGCAAACACAGAGAAATATCTGTATAGATGTGACACGTATAGAAGTCAATATTGGTCATTTTATATCAGGCAGTATATCTTTGTTTTCTTTTCTGGCTTGAGTTAGACTAATCCACAAGCCTGGATTAAAAAGAATAACAAAGCATTGTTCCTTTAGTTAGTTACTGTTGATTGCTTTCCTCTCACCAAGGGAAAAGCAGGGCAGAACCAGAGATTGGATCTTCCTCATTTGATCCTACATAAGAAAGGAGAAAAAGGATAAGTGAAAAGAGGCTATGAGCTCTTCCTGTTAAGATTTTGCCAAGTGCTTTTCACACATGACCAGCGAATGGAAAGACCAGTTCCCAGAAATTTCGTAGCCTGGCTCCCACTACTTCTACTCCTACCTATAAAGCCTTTCCATTACCACTACAGAGGTTGCCTGTAAGTGACTGACCCTATGCTTTTAGCATGGGAGGGGACTTCCGAATTTCTTTGGTTTTCAGGTCATTTCTGACAAAAGCTAGGTCCTTGGTCTCTTTGGGTTTTTTTTACATTTTTAAAGGACATTTTTCATACACTAATAAGGAGGCACCTGCTTTCTGTTAGGGATAGAGAAGGAGGGTCCTGATCTGTCAGTGTTCCGTTTTTGCTAATAAAACTCTGCAGGCCAGTGTGATACTGCTAGTTCAGAAATCAACAATATGTTGAAAGAGCTTACGGGATTGAATCAAGGCACTAGGATGAACTCAACGCATCACAATATGAATACAGATGAAAAAAGTCAGTGTTTCTCATACGAGTCCAGGGCCACAAGATTGCTACAAATCTAAGGCATGTTTCTTACACTTTGTTCATCATATAAACCACCAAAACATGAATATAGACTGCCATGGTTCTAGCTAGGAAAAGTGCAGAGGCAGGATCAGACCTTTACAGTTTGTTAACTCAAGCATCAATAGGACAGCCTTGGAGACTGTCCTAGTTTTAGCTGGGACAGAGTTTTTAACAGCTAGAAGAGCTCCGTGTTTTGGTTTTACTCGCAGGCTCGCTCTGAGAAGAATGTTGATAGCAAGTTGATGTTTGTGGTTGGAAGTGAAACTCCAAGGACTTTTCAGTGTGCCGGAGTGCAGAAACACGGCGGAATAAGGGGGGAGCATAGCTGGGACAAGGGGGACACGATTCCCCTCGTGATTTGTGGTGGAACTTAAGATTGAGGGCCAAACTGGCCAGTTAGTATTCCATATCATGCAGCGTCATGCCCAGTATAAAAGAGAGGGTCAGCCGGACAGAAGGGCTTTTGCGCTTTGGCTCTTTTGCGCTTTGGCTCTTTTGCGCTTGCTGCGCTGTTGCTCTGTTGTTTTTCTTTCCTTTTTCTCTCTCTCTCTCTCTGTCTCTCTGCCCCTCTCTATTTCGGGGCCTCGCATTCGTCCAGGATTGCAGCTTCGGGACGAGACGGGCTTCGCATATGAGGGGATGGTGAGCATCTATCCTGTGTATTAAATCATCTGTATTAAATCATTCTTATCTCAACCCACGGGTTTCCCGTTTATCCTTTAATTCTCTCCTCATTCCTGGGGGTGGGGGAGGGGGAGTGACCGGCTGGGGGTGGGGGGGGTGGGGGGTGTTCAACCTAACCCACGACAGAGACATTTCCCCAGTCACTTAGGAGAGAGATTCGAAGTGTGCAGCACAGAGTTAATGTTATGAAAAAGGATATGAAGTATCTGCTGTGTAAAGACATTTAACTGCTAGATGCAAAAGAAGTAGAATCAACCTCTTCCTTCTCTGTCTGGCTCTGCCTTCTTTCCCATTGGAGAAGAAAAAGTGCTAGTATTACCATTAGCTGTGTAAGGTAGCATTAGCCATTTTAAAAAGTGCAACTAGTACGTAAAGCATGAGTCCATGTTTCACATCAGCCCAACCTGAACTGAAAAAGAAAACAAGGAGATGTCATCTAAAAAAAAGCAGCTTATCTTGACCCATACAGAAAAGCTACAGTATAGAATATGGCATTATCTGCTCTTCTCAAATATTTCAATCATGCCATGCTGCCACCTCTGCAGAACTTCTAGTCACTAGTGAAAGGGTTTGACCCCACATCCAGACATTCTTTGGCCCCAAGACTGCTAATTAGCCCATCAATCCTGTTTACACTATGTCAGCTGTAGGCTAGAATAAAAGCAACACCTAATTACAGAAAAGCCCTATAAAAAACATTAAATGCTAATGGCCTCAGGTTATCTCAGCTTTTAAATGTTCTAGAAGGTGGAAGTTTTCATCTCTCTCAGCTTACCCTGCCCTACTGCCCTTTCTTCCCTCTTTAGGCTTTCTATAGCTTAGAGACAAGTTCACATTTTTAAAGATTTAATGAAAGCTGCCATATTATCACCTACTTAACTGGCAAAGCTGCAAAAGATAGCAAAGCTACGCTTATCATCCTTGTATAGTTAAGATGCAATAGCAGCGCAAAGAGGAAAGCAAGAGAATGCTTTAAAGAAAAAATGTTGTCTGTTAAAACTTGACTTACAGTAAGCCAGGCTTTACATTACTTTAGAAACAGCTGCCTGGAACTGCAGTGCCTCCATGTTTCCCAACAAAGTTAGTGTGTCCATTGGGTAGGCGAGGAAGCAAGAGGAAAGGATGGTGGAGACAGGGCAGTGTACAGCCACTCTGAGGGGAAGGGAAGCTGAGTGGCACTCTAGTCCTCCCAGTGTGCAAACATCTTTTCCCCTTTGGAAATCCAGAGGGAACATGAGCTATTCCTGCTCCCTGCTCTAGAACTTCTGCTCCTTAGCTGATGAGCAAAGCTCTCGCTTTTAGTTCTGGCAAGAGGTCAGTCATCACATAAGCACTTCTGAGTGTATTAATTACTGTGTTCACATGGTCACTGTGTCTTATTGCCCAATTATTTCATAAATGAGTGCTACGTACTGTGCCAGATCCAAGCTCACAGCTCTGATTGACTTCAAGGGCTCCCTTCATGCATAGGTCTGTTCGAATCTACGTTTTTCATAACTTTATTTACCTGACCTGTAAATATTTTGGAGAACATAATGGTGCTTTTGAACGTTTCCATATTTGCCTTGCCTACGCATTGAAGCCGTACATACACATGTATCTCTTGCAGAATTCATTCATGAGGAAAAAGATGCAAGTTTACAAGTTAATCATTTTCCTGAACGTCAAAAGCCAGGGCAGATCAGGATGTGCGTTGTGTTGGCAGAGCTGCAAACTAGGCTGCTTTAGTATTAATAGTAAACTTCCTAGCCTCAGAAAATACTTTCAACAGCTTTTGCAGCAGGTTAACAAGTAGCCATGGATATTTGCTGTAAGTGATTGCAAAGCACAAGAAAAAAGCTAATTATTAAGAAAACAGTGGCTTGAGATTTCAATTCAATAGAAAGTGTCCAGTGCTTCCTTTTAGCTTTCACCTTCTGAGTAAAACAGATATTCTGCCTTGGTAAGAAAGAGCAGGGATTTCAAGAATCCACTGATTAGCACGATTTATATCCCAAATGTTCCAAATCAACATCCAGTAAGATCATCTTACGGCTGCTAACTTTGAATACTGCATAGGCTCAAGCTTCAGCTACAGGACCAATGAGGCCAAAAAGGTAATGCTCAGCTGCATAGAGCAATGTGGCAAAGTATGCTTTAGCTGCTTCATCTCACCATCTAGGAGATAAACAAAACTCACCTTGTGAACCAGACTGTTGACTGGAATGACTGGCATGCTGAGACACATTCTGCCATCCTGGTTTTAGGATAGCAACATTTGGCAAGGGTAACATGAACATCTGAGAAAGAAGCTTTTCTCAGAACATCGACTATTTTTTTCCATCCACCTTAGGAAGATAAAAAGCAGTGAGATCCTTACAATGACTGTTCAGAGATTGCGACCCCCACATCAGCCACTGGTGACAGCCAAGAGAAAGAAATCACTCTTCTGGGCTTATGTTTCATCAGACACTAGTATTCTTTAATCATTCCCCCTCACTCATTTTCTTTTGGCTATAAACGATGAGATGCAATACATACGTAAGCTACTTAACATTCTGCCTTTCTTGTCAATCCCTCTGACTGCCGCTTCTTCTGTCATTCCCAAATTTGCTTCTTGTGGTTCCATACAGATTGCAAGTAGAAAGTAGGTCAGGCAAATCGGCACTGTCAGATGACTAGTTTCAATTTATGGACATGTTGTCTCTGTAGTACCATAATAAGTTGTTGTTACAAATCCTTAAAAGTTTGTTTTAGCCTGAAAGGCTATTAGACTTACTCGATTGGCAAAGGAGAAGGCTTTCTGTAGGAATTTCATCTGGTTAAGTCAATAGAGTTCTGCCTGCAGAGCACAGCTTCCAAACATGAAGCTTCATTCTGTATAATTAATTCTTCACCTTTTCCTGTTTATAATGAAAACACTATTAAACATCTAAACAACTTAACAACTGGGTTTTTTTTTCCCTTCTCCTCTCACCTTTGCTCACACACTCCAACATCAAAGTCTCAATCAGTCATTTTAGTTTTCAGTCATAACCAGCACTGGCCACACATGCTTCACGTATTGATATGCTTCATACACCCATGTGACAGTGTCCCACCATGCAACAAGGAGTGCACACCACACTGGATGGTGCTAATTGCAGGGAAGGGGAGTGGGATTTACAGCTTTCCTAATTCTCTCAGTAAAGCCACCACCAGTCAGTTACAGTGGCAAATAAAATACTCTGACAGAAGCATGACTGAAGTTGACAATAGTCCTCAAAATTTCTGCAGAGTTTCCAACAGTGTTCACAGTTTTAGTGAAATAATGGCAAGGCAAGCAGCATTTGCTCACTTACTTCTGTGGTCTGGCAAGGCCAGAATGACAGTTTTAATAGTCTGATGTCAAATCACCTGTCAGAACAACTGTATGTTGCCTCTAGACTCGTTACATGTGTGAAACATGGTACAGTAAATAACCGTAGGCTGGTACTTTGTTAGACCATATTATTACATATTACAGCAGCAACTTCAAGCAGTGCTTTAACCCTAGTCACAACAAAACCCTATTCAGATTTATTGGCTTAAACAAAGGAGTACCCACTTCCTCTTGCTCTCCAAATACAAAAAAACAACACAGCAGGGCAGAAGTGCAGAGAAAAAAAAGTTCAGAGTGGCTATAAATATACCAGAGGTGAAATCTTAACACCACTAAAATCCATGGCAGTTTTGTTACTGCATTTAGTGAAACCAAAACTTAACTTTATATGTTTCGTTTTGTGTTGCTCAGTGAAACCAATAGAACAGATAGTGGTCATCGTTCCTCTCATCCATTTGGATGTCCCTAAGCGATGGCAGGCCAATAAATGGGAATATATTATTAAATTGGGGTCAGAAGTAGGTAGAAGTCGAAGTATAAATTTCTCGAATAATCTGGCCCATTCCTTTTGGAAAAAGTCCCCAGGGAACTGTTTTATCTGATAGAATACACAGCAACCTTTAAATTGGATGAAACTTACAGGGAATGGAAAATTGGACTCCTCATCTATATTCCACACGTTATTCCTAAGGTAAAGGCTACATTTCCCACTGCTGATTTCCTGTATATATATTCAAAACACCTATATTTTAACAAATTGTAAAATCTTGCCCTAAGAAATAGGATTCTTCCTATTTGGGAGGACACTGAAATTCCTACAGTGGCTACTATTTAGGATTTCTTACTGTAAAAAAAATACTACTTTAACTACTATGGGTGAGATCCATCTGTCCTGATGAATTTGTCTAGCCAGGTGGAAGTTAGGTGTGTGTTCTCACGAGCTGTATAGGCACTCTGTACTAAGGAAAGAAGTTCTGAGATTTCAATGGGATAATTCCTCCTGTCCTAAAATAGGCGTCTAAGAGGAATGACACTTCTGGAGGGCAATTCAGCCCACTTTACACTATTTGCTATAAAGGGAGCGCTAACTTTTATCCTCTAAATAGCTAAAATTTTATGAGAAGCATCTCATCCTAAGCCTTCATGTTTAAAGCATAGATCATCCACAGTCTCTGCCTTAAAACTTCTTTTAGAAAATATTTTCTAAGCAAATGTTGCTGTGACTAATCTCATTAACTCCTGCAGTCCAGTAACTTCTGGATCCAAGCAAGGCCATGAAAATGAGTGCACTATTACTAGGTCTGAGAAAAACTGTTCTAATACTGTGAAGTTGCGACTAGTTTCCTTTGCAACAGTTCTGGCTCATAAACTCATGGCACACAATAGCTTTTCCATCTTTTGCTCTATAATGACACATGGATATTTCTAGTTCATTGTATCTGTAAGCGTTCAGTGTGAAAGCCTCAACAGTGTTTGGGGGTATTCTCAAAAATTCCTCAGTCATCTCACAGCACTGAGTTCAGAAAACCGGGTTAAGTGTGAAAGTTAGCAAGAGCCTTTCCAATTTCATAAGGTCATCCTAGCCAGCCAGTTTAGACTATTAGTCATGTGCCTTCAGCAGCTATTAAGCTTTTGGTTGATAGTTTTTCAATGCTGTCCACTTAGTGCTTCCTTCCTGAACGCAAGTATTTTCGCCATTCCAAGGCAACAAATATCGTAGCCGGATCTCTTTAGAAAGTATATTGCCAATGGCAAGAAATTCAATCAATGCCACAGTCTTATAGCTGATAGCTTATTTATTTTGCAGCAGCCACCAGTTCTATATATGTACCTCAAAACTGCATCCCAACCAGCTGTTTCTAATCACTAATGCTAGTGGTATTGCTTTGCTGATACATTCAAAACTTAATTTCAGTCTTCATCTAGTTTTATGCCATCGGAACCTGGCCTTCCTTTCGTAAAATTCTAGACACAAATAATCACATATATGTCAGCTATATTAAGTATCTCAATGTCATAGTAAAAGGCTGTAACCACGAGAGAAGCCCATTCTGCTTGGTGCTGTATAGTCTAATAGGGCATGCCTACACCTTCAGCAAGGCATGACTATATCGTATGTATGTATGAAGGTACACTTAAGCATGTAGACTCTAAGCACTGAAGCTACAGAATTTGGCACAGACTGCAAAGCCTGCCTGAAAAGCCAATTCAGAAAGTTACTCTGTGCTGAATTCTTTGCTGCTAAATCTATCCTGATAGCGGAATTTGACTGCTGTTAATTAACTTCAGGCTAATTTAAGTATATCTATGTAGATGGAGTTATAATGTGATGGCTATGTAAATGTCTTTGTAGTAAGATATGGTATTTTCTTGTGGTTGACAGAATTAAAGAAAGGTAATGTCATAAGAGAACAGGAACACAGTGAAGCCAGGTGGCTTCCTTAATTTCCTGCTAAAAATGGCATCCACCTACTGATGCAAATTGCCTGGCATGAACTACAGGGAACGGGTAAAGAAACAGATAATTTCTAAACTTCAGTCTCTACATATTTCAGAAGCAGCATCTGTGGTTAAGACAGCCCAACATACCTTACTTTCCTTTATCAGCACAGTGTCAACTTCCTGTCAAATTCTTGTCAACTTCGCTTCCCAAATTCACCCTCCCATTTCCTCAATCTGAAAAACAACAATAGCAGCAACTCAGAAGTCAGCAGAAGCAAGGGTGGCAATAATATTAATGACAGATATTTACTATCTTATCAATTCACTTTAAGGGCTACGAAAGCGAAGCAGTACATAGACAAGTTATTTCTCTAAAAGTTCTACTAATCTTTTCTGTCTACTGCCACTTCCAGTTCCCCTCACATATCTGCACTGTTGATTGCATAAGTTACTCGGAAGATGACATCAGACCTTCAGTATCAGAAAGTGGTGGCATTAAGCAATAGCTCACCACTAGGTACAAATATATACAACAGAACTCTGTTATACTGCTGCTGTTATACAGTCCTCTGAATTTCTTATTTCCAGACAGAATCTTCTGATACAGTTAATATCAATATAAAGTGGTGACTTATTCAGCTCAATCCAGGGACTGAAAAAGAAAACAAAGACAACAAACTTGTGAATACACAGTGAATTTAAAAATGCAACTTTTGACTCTTTTGCTTCTTGACTTTTTTGCCAAGTCTTTCAACTGACTCAAAAAGTGACAACCACCAACACTGTCATCAGACTTTACAGCTGAAATACTAACAGCCCATATATGAAAAAAGAACCATGGAAAAGTAAAACTGAAAACATTTTCAAAAGACTGATTAAAAAGAACTATTTCGATAGGAAATTCACAAACAGAACTCAGAGGGAAAAGCAAATAAAAGAGAACAGACAGGATAAGATCAGAAAATGATATTAAATAATGTTTTGATTTAACAGTAGATTTAGCACCTACAAATCTGAATTTTCCAAGCTTTAAGATTTGAAAAAGTCACACTCTTTCCTCAGCACTGTCAAGAAATGTCCTTTCAAATTAGTTCCTTCTTCATAGAAATAAACTGAAAATACACTTTCATATGTATATCCAATGCTATCCTATTGATGGAGGAACTCAAGTAAAGCAAGCAGAAGTATATGAAACTCCTTTATCAGGCAAAATAGAGGAGTTCAAACAAGTATGTAGCAAACCCAGTATTCTAAGTACTAGTGAGACTTTGTGCTGGTTACTTGGTTGTCCTGGATTTAGCTGGGACAGAGTTAGCTCTTCTTTTTAGCAGCTAGAAGAGCTCCGTGTTTTGGTTTTACTCAGAGGCTCACTCTGAGAAGAATGTTGATAGCAAGCTGATGTTTGTGGTTGGAAGTGAAACTCCAAAGACTTTTCAGTGTGCTGTGTTCTGGCCGGAGTGCAGAAGCACGGTGGGATAAAGGGGGAGCATAGCCAGGACAAGGGGGCCACGATTCCCCTTGTGATTTGTGGTGGAACTTAAGATTGAGGGCCAAACTGGCCAATTAGTATTCCATATCATGCAGCATCATGCCCAGTATAAAAGAGAGGGTCAGCCGGAAGGAAGGGCTTTTTCCTCTTTTGCTCTTTCACCACTTCTGCTCTTTTGTGCTTCTGCGCTTTTGCTCTACTGCCTTTTCTCTCTCTCCCAGCACTCCCACTCTCAGAGTACTATCTCTCTCTGCCCCTCTCTGTTTCGGGGCCTCGCGTTCGTCTGGGATTGCAGCTTCGGGACGAGACTTCAGATAAGAGGGGGTGGTGAGCATCTACACTGTGTATTACTCATCTGTATTAAATTGTTCTTATCTCAACCCACGTTGAGATAAGACGGCTTCCCGTTCCTCCTTTAATTCTCTCCCTCATCCCTGGGGCTGGGGGAGGGTGAGTGAGCGACAGTGTAGGGTTTGGTTGCCGGAGCGGCCTAACCCACGACATTGGTTCTCAAGGGTATGACGAACTCTTGGGCAAGTCCAATAAAGTGAAAATGTCTAAACATACAATTCTAATGTTTAGGTCTAGGAACTAGATGTAAACTTTCCATAGAAAGGAGCTCAAATCTAAGAGCTCATACTCAGATATTGTTTTCAAAATGCATATAGTAAAGTCCTTGAAAGTCTATTATACAATTTGCTTGTAGACACTCCCCTGTATTGCCACAGTAGCTCAGCAAGGTATTGGAGAAGCACAGGCCTTATTTGGGTCATTAAGGTTTCAAACTTGCTCTTATTGCTATAGCCCTAATTCCCACTGACTTCTGCTTGGAACTGGAACAGGTTCGAAGCCCCTAAAAATCAGCTGTAACAATGCTCAGCCATGAATGAAATGGCTGTGTTCAACTCCCTCTCTGAAATGAAGTAATCTAACACCAGATGACCAAGTTACATAATTTCAAAATAAATACTGAGTGCTTTAAAGTTATTTTGCCATTTGAAGCCCTCAATGGCAGTGGAAAGGAAAGGAAGCAAGACAAGAAGCTATTGCAGGTGCTCACATGGACTCAAAGAAAAATTCATCAGGTACATCTTGTGGGGAAAAATAAGGGGGATTTGTTCCTTTTCTGATTAAGTCCTCCTTCATAGCTACATTTTTTCTTCTCCTGAATCCTGCCCATACCATTTATCTGGTTTCCCATATCCCCACCCTGTACAACAAGGTAAATAGACTCCAAAAGTTTGATTCCCAGACATGTACTTTCACTCATCCAGCCCACTGTTTCCAAAATCTCAGTGAAGAGCTATCAGCACCTCTCTAAGATAATAGAAGAAAACACACAAGATGTGTTCAAGAAGTGAAATGCAATGCTTCAGAAACTAACCAGGGCACAGTGTAGCTGTTCAAACCCTGGAAATAGAGATGATCAGCCAGTAGCATCTTTTCCAAAAATACCCACTGTGCATCTGACAGTGTGAAGTCTACTTTCCTAATAAGCTCAAAAAAACTCAACACAGAAAGGGTGAAACACTGAAAACTTTAGGCATGGATGAATTCAACACTTTATTCTGGAACAGTTATTAGACCATAAAGAACAAAAGAACCAGGAAAAATAACTTTCAACCAGCACAAGTCTGTGCACACTCCTGCTCCACTTCCAGTCTCCCTGAGAACACCAGGGGCAAAAAGCTGGGAAAGTTAAACCAGTTTCCCCAAGTTCTCTCTTGGCGTGCTGCCAGTACAATAAAAGGCAACCTATTACAACCAACTTTAGTCAGCTACAGCACAGACTTGTTGAGCTGAAAGAATCATCCCAGGCCTCCTTTAAAATGAATGGAGAAAACAAGCATTTAACAAGTGATTCATCTGTTTTATTTTAGAGAGTGACATTGGGATGAGATAAATTGTGCTGCAAAACAAGAAAACCAAGCCCTAGAAATGCCTGTTTCCCTCCATACACAATAAATGAAGTCCAGACGAGGAATTGTCTGTATTTGGTAAGATGATTCCCACTCATTCACTCCTTTCAAAGACCTTTTGTTACAGCTTTTACAGTTTCCATCGCTTCCAGACTACTTGGCAACCAGGCTCCCTCCACAATGAGCCCTTGATGGAGAATGGAGTCATGGGATATTCAAAGCTACTCTAGGACTTCTAAGCAACCAGATCCTACTGTGGGACTAACATAGATCTGGCAGGTACAACTTACCATGTAAAATATTCTACATAGTAAATGGGGAAAAAATGGATCAGAGACGCTGTCTCTTCTGAATTGGTAACACACTTTCCCTCCCATTGTAGAGTCATATAACAGAAACTGAAAGACTGAAAACTGCACAAGTACATGCTACAATTTTTAACGAAGAAAGAAAGATACTAAGCTGCATTCTTGAGCAGATAATTGAAATACTAGCAATTCAGAATCCACAATGAAGAATGAAAAATAATCCCCTTTAGTTGAGGACCTACAATACCTTCCTGGCTCCATTTTACAGCAACATTGAACACTAATGGAGGAGAAGGTGTGCTACAAATCTTCTTACCCAGAAGCAGCTATAAATGCCAAGGCCAGCACTCTGTACTGTCCATATTATAAATCAAGCTTGATAAGGGTCTATTTTCTGAAAATCTAGGTTCATTTTACTTTGCATTAGATGGGAAGTCCCCAAAATTAATTGCTAAAACAATTTCTGTATGTGTGATAACAAAATTAATCAGGCCGGTTAGTGCATACCATCACAATGCTCTCTTTTATGCTCCCACAATTAGTACATATGGCAGATGAAACCAGCATATCTCTGACTTCAACTTGAGTTAGTACAAACACCCCATTTCTCCACTTGAACAAGCCCACAAGGGACATGGTAGTTGTAGAAGTTACATAGTGTACAACACGTGGCATCACCATTAAAACCATTTCACCTATAAAAAAAGCAGATTTCTCATTAGACAAGGTTATTCTTTGGTGTCCACTCATTCTGGATACCTTGGCTCTGCATACAGAACAAAGTTTAGCCCATCTTATAACATTAAGCATCCCTCCACTTATCAGGACAGCTTTGATATTTTATCGATGGCTTTGAGTACCGTGTTCAGTTTTGGGCTCGTCATCACAAGAAAGCCATTGATGTACTGGAGTGAGCCTAGCGGAAGGCTACCAAGACGACCGGGAGCTGAAGTACATGACATACATAGAGATGATGGAAGAATTGGATTTGTCCAGTCTTTAGAAGAGAAGACTCTGAGGAGACCTTATTGATGTCTACAACTGCCTCATTGGAGGATACAAGGAAGACAGAGCCAGACTGTTCTCAGAAATGCACAGCGACAGAACAAGAAGCAATAGACACAAGTTGAACAGAGGAAATTCTGAGTAGACATAAGAAAAAATTGTTTTATTGTGAGGGTAGTCAAAAAACTGGTTGCCCAGAGAGGTTGTAGAATCTATGTCCTTGAAAGTGGTCAAGACTCAAGCAGACAGAGCCCTGAGAAACCTGATCCTGTTGAACCTGCTTTGTGCAAGGGATTGGACTAGGTGACCTTCCAGAGGTCCCTTCCAACCTAAGTAATTTTATGATTCTATGATGGGAATGGGAAAAGATGTGAAGAACACTAAACACAGTCTTGAGGAAGCAGTTTCTGTGGTTTTAATGCACAGCTCCCTGAGTTCTTGAAAGATATACTTGTTCAGTATCCTACAATATTCAAAAGTAGCCTCACCTAGTTGCATTCCAAATAAGGGCACACTAATATAGTTGGCTCTACACAGAGACACCTCAGTCTGCCCACAAACCCCACCACCCTTCACAGCAAGCAATGACACAGCTGTCCTAAGGACAAGGAACCATCTTATCTGCACAGACACCTGAATTAGTCAGGCACATAACCTGTTCACATAGCAGTAAGGATACTCTTGAATGAGCTTTAAAACTCCAGCACTACCCAATATTTTTCATGCTGGAGAATCAGCTGTTTTCATGTGTGCCTAGATCCAGCAATAACGACCTAACAAGTGCACAATGAACAGTCAGTGCATTTGGCTTCAAGATGGGTACTGCACAGCACTACAGACAGTTACCAAGATCCTCTTACATGCTACATATATTTTGACAATACAATCTGAAGCCATGAAGAAATACATTGCCAATAGAAGCATCCAAATGTGAATGCATTCTGCCAAAGAACCTGCTAGCTGCACTACACCAACAGAATGTTCACCAGCTAGATCTCCTCATGCAGAGAAGGCCGTGGATTTCCACTGTCTTTTAGACTCTGTCAGATTCCAGTATTAAATGGATGGATTAACATTGTGTCACCAACAAGGTCACACTGATTATCTTCATAATTGTTTTTAGTCACTAGTCAATACTAGTCAACATGTCGATTTACACCATCGTCTGTAATGAACCATGTAAATACAAGGCTGCAAATACCTGAGAGTGCGTAATGAAATGAACTCCATAAACATGGACTTACTTGAGAAATCTGTGAGGTTTTGTATGCTGCTACAGACATTACAGGCTCACTCCTCCAGCAGGTACACCCAGCAGGTGCTATCCTGAAGTAGCTTTACAGACTGTGCATTAGTACAAATCAAAACGAAATATATACTGGGCTACCAAAAATGATAAGCCATTGTTTATGCTTCACACTAGGATTTTGCCTTTCGCAGTCTCAACAATAAAACTAACCTTGCTGGAAAATCAAGTGATGATTCAGGGTATTTGAAAGTTCTCTCAAAAGATGTGGGTTTTTGCTCTTTACTAACCAACAAATACGGAACTTTATGGGAATATACTGATCCCATTATAACTTTTTTGAAGGGTTTGAAAGTCTATCCAAAAAAAAAAAAAAAAAAAAAGAAAGAGAATAACCTAAGCATAATCTGGTGCTGAATCACACAAAAGATTCAGATGAGGCATCTGATTTGCCATTATCCCACAACACTTAGCACTCAACATTCAATTTATCAGAAATGTTTTGTGTCTTCAGCTTCTTCTATCTTCAAGAGAAAAGATAAACATTACAAAGCACTTTAAATTTTTAGTTTATTAAGAGGGACTTTATTAATGAAAAGGTAGGGGAGAGAAGAAGATATAATTACTGTCAAACCAAGTTAGCACAAGGAAGATACAGTTACCCTGGAATTGTTCCTACAGAAACTATAGTACACTGATGAACCTGTAACAATTTTGGCCACACCTTCATAGCAAGACATCTACAGCAAAACAAACAAATAAGTCAATCTTTCTGTCAAATGAAACACTCTAGCAGATCATCTTCACCCCCTCAGGAGAGGATGAGAGAGATCAAGTACAGAACAGGTGTGTAGGCAGATTACCCAAAGGACTACAGGACAGCACTCAAACACTGTGATGATACATATAGACTAAAATGTGGGTTCTGTTGAAATAACAGAAAAGCCAATGCCTGCCTTAGGGTAGCCATGGGGTTCATAGGCGAAGAGAAATAAGAAACTAATCAATTATAGATCTCGTTTCTTATGCCTATACTAGGATATAAGCAAAAATGCAAAAACTTCCATGATGGCCACCAGAAATATTGTAACAATGTCATAGAAAAATTGATGTTGCAAGCCACATGAGCAAAATAAATTATTTGTTCTCCGTGGTAAACAGTATACAGTATTTACAATTAGCATTAATACAGATTTATGAGAGCTACTGGTATCCTGTAAAATTGATACTGGACAGACATATTCAATAGTGAAATGGTTCCATCCAGCTGAGTTACAGTTAGTGATTCCCACTGCAGTGAACTCCACTTAGATGTTCTCTGTTCAGGATCCTAAAGCTAGGAAAGCTCTCGCGTGTCCCAATCTGTTCTGATTTAGATCCCATCAGTAACTAAACCAAGTTCAAGATCCCTAGATCAAGGTCATTAAGAGGAAAAAAAGACACGAAAACAACTGCTGACTTAGGGAAACTACAGTCCACCACCTCTAAGGCAGCAAGATGTTTCAGGAATCCATTTTCATAATGTGGCAAAAGAAATTCTGCACATTTTAGGAGAAAATCTGAAAGAACGTATTTCCAGGGTGCACTGGCTGAGGCTAACGATGGGATGGATCTCCTAGAGTAGCAAGCTTGTCAAAAACTAGGGTGAACCTCATGATTGCCCTGAAGCCACTCAGTAACTGGTAAGGAAACATGAGGAGTCCGTCACCAAACTGCCTAGAGAGACCGTTTACACATATTACATTTCTGAAGGTAACAATACACTCTGTAGCCCTGAAACATGAGGTAATTCCTGAAAAATCTATTCTAATATTTAAAGGGATAATTCAAACTTAATAAGGAAATTGACCAAATACCTTTTGCCTTCTGCAGTTCTTTGGGAGGCATCAGCATAAGAAATCAAACTTTAAGTTTCTCTCTAAGTTTCAAGTTGCAACAAACTAGCATTCTGAAGAAAGCTTTCTATTCCTATTATTCAATAGCCTTCTTTCAAATGTCCATACAGATTATTAGGCAAACAGTTGCAAAGGTCCTAGGTAACTCACAAATATGTTTATGGAAATATTATACTTAAAACGTAAATTCAATCCTTTCAGAAATCCTCTTTAACCATCTCATTTTACAAGTTAGTGAGAGTTTTGCTTTTAACTTTAATGGTTACAGGACTGGCTCATGCTGACATGAGTTAAGACATCCATCTTTTAAGGGATATGTTAGAGATGCACACATAATCAGTAATACCGGCACCTTCACTGAAGTAATTTTCCTTTAAAAAGCAGTTACCACACAGTCATATGGAGCACATAAAAATATCATCAAAGTAAGTACAGTGTAAGCCAGCTCTCTGACTCTTCAAATCTTTGAGCTTTGGTGTAGTTCCAGTTGAAAAACGCAGCTATTCAGGTCTTCTGTTGTTTAGATCAATAGAGATGGATATTCTTCCCACCTACTTATTCTTCCCACTTTAACACTGTTGTGAGGAGGTATTTCTGATACCCACCTACACCAGGGAGAATCTGGTCTACAGCCCTTTTACATCTCAGTATTCTAAAAGACATTTTCAGATAATTGTTAGAGACTAATCTTTTTTTCAATACCTGCTGTTCATGGTTTTACCTATGCCACATCAACAGGTCAGTTCTGAAAATCACTACTCTAACCTGTATTTCTAGGACACTTTCTCAGATTTTAGGATAAATGCTAAGACCATGCTCCAGCCAGGTCTAGCTATAGGCTAGCTGGGTAACACATGAGTTCAGCTATGAATTCAGATATTTTTGTTTATTAAGCTCTAACACTGGTGGTTTGAACTAAAGAATTAACAGAATAACTCTGCAGAGTAGAATTAATCAGATCAATTAAAAAAATGCTATTCCTGTGGTAATAACACACACACAAAAACATTTTATCACTTAAATGTTAGCAATGACTAGTATATGAAATTGAAGGCAATCTGTAACTGTTCTTTTGGCTGCAGGAAGTAGTCTTCCCATTACAGCCTTACTAAACTCCAAATAGGAAATGTAAGATGGATGAGAGAAGGATATTTTGGAAGACCTCTTGGGGTTCATGTTACTTTAAAGCTCTACCTCCTCTGAAATACTATTCAGAGCACAAACCAAGCAGGTGCAGGTTAAGATGAGATTGAGACAACTAGTGTGGTATTCCTTCAGTGTGTTTTCTGGCCTGGGGGTGGGAGTATAGTGATGGCTTGGGTAAATCTTGGTGGATGTTTCCTTGCTGAATAGTACATGCAGAAACTGTAAGTCTTATTAGCATTGTCTTGAGGAGACAGTTCTTGTTATATGAATTTTGATAATCAAAGCTAAGCTTATCTTTTGGGTAATTATCTCTTTTCTTTTTTTTTTTTTTTTCTTAATTAGAGGCATTTCTGCGACAGTGATGGTGTGCTATCTCTTCTCATTTATGCCTCTGGTGACTGCGACAGGCTAAGGGCCAACTCTGGCTTAATGAATGTTTTATGGGCTATTCTGTGAGTGCAGACTGCAAGCTTTCTCTGAGTCTACAGGCTTCCCCTCTTGTTTGAAGCTTTTACAGGGAACAGGCACATTACAATACATATTTGCACCACTGTCAACTAAAAGCCTGTTTTAGGCCCCAAGACATCAAGCTCAGGATGACATAATTTGAGCATTTGAAGAGCCTGAAATGGATTTGTAAGCATTTTTTCCTCTTCTTAGGAGTGTCTGAGACTGGCTTTTCTTCCAACATTAAGTACCTCAGCTGGAAGGACCTATTTTTACTAAAGAATAGTCTGTATGCACAAGAACTACTAAAATTATTTTCTAGCTTTAAAAAGAGTATCTATGTAAACTTCACTAGAATTGTAGGTGTTAAAAAAACACTTCGAAAGTCATGTGAGAAGCTGTTGTTCTTAAAATATAATGGCGTAAGCTTGAAACATTGTTCAAATTATACAGAAAGATTGTTTTAAAATGGCATACCGCATACAGCTGTGCTTCCTTAATCTTGCTTTGGAAAGATGAACAGTGTTGTTAACACCTGTTCACGCCTTGTAGTACGGCATTTGAAACTGGCAGCACAAGATTCTCTAAAAAGCCAAGCTCTATTTTGCTTTTTAATTAAAATTCTTTGGTAAAACCTAAAAAATTTGGATTATCTACTAACTTTGATCTACATCATTTCTGACAGAAAAGGACAAAATATGCTTATTGTAGAATAATTACATTCTCTTTAATTAAGATACTGATTTATTTGGTGTTCTCTTAGAATACCATCATTATTGCTTCTTTGTAAAGGCATAAATGTATGCTTAAATGCTTAAACCTGGAAATCTGACTTTAGTGTTATCAGTAGGTCACAGTTAATACAGGAGTATAGAACACTCATACCCTAAGGCTGTTTCTGAACTGCCTGCAGAATCATATATAACTCTGCATTGCTGGTCTACTCCTTTTGACCTCAATACCATCATTCCCTCTTACCATGCGATTTCTCTTCTTGTAATTTAAATATCCAGGAATCTTGCTTCCAAAAGTCAGCTTTATCCACGGGACAGATAGAGCATTCTTTTACGGTGCAAATGGCAGCATTGACAGCATACAAAAAACAGCTTGAAAAAGAGCATTGATTTCTTTTTCGCCACACTAAACTACTGGAAGCAGCCTTTACCAATAACAGTTATCAATTTTTTGCATATACTGAAAGTAATTTGGTTTAACTGTAATATATAATTTTATTAATTAATTCAATTCTATATATTTCTATATCAACAACTTTAAAGGCAACAGCTGTTGGTGTATAAGCTGTTGTGCAAAGTACACTAGCTAATTTGTGGAACCAGTCTGTTCAGTTCTTGCTCTGAAAACATAAGGATCTTTACTTTTATCTTTACCAGGGTGTTATTTCTGGTTGCTACATCTCTCCTACCCTCACTACTTTCCTTATGTTATTCCATTTTTTCTAAGTGCTATTAACAGTCATTTCTTGGCAACTTACTGAAACTCTTTGCAATCCTAACTTTAGTAAGGCCTTTGACACTGTCTCTCTTTAACATCCTCAAAGACAAGCAGACACTATATAGGTTAGATCAGTAGACAGCAAGGTGGATTGAAAACAAGAACGGCCAGGCCGAGAGGGTTGAGAACAGTGGCACCAAGTCCAGCTGGAGGCAAGCCACTGGTGGTGTTCCCCAGAGGTCAATACTGGGGCCAGTACCACCTAACACTTTCATTAATGACTTGTACAATGGGACAGAGTGCACCCTCAACAAGTCCACAGATAATACAAAACTGGATGGAGCAGCTAATACACCAGATGGCTGCATTGCTTTCCAGAGGGACCTCGACAGGAAGAAGAAATGGGCAGAGAAAAACCTCAAGAAGTTCAACAAAGAGAAATGCGAAGTCTTGCACCTGGGCATGAATAATCCCAGACTCCAGTACAGGCAGGGGGCCGACCAGCTGGAAAGCAGCTCTGCAGAGAAGGGCCTTGGGGTCTTTCCAACAAACATGTTGATCGTGAGCCAGCAACATGCCCTTGCAGCAAGGGCTGCATTAGGAACAGCGTTGCCAAAGGTCAAGGTGGGTGATCCTTCCTCTCTATTAAGCCCTGGTGAGACACAGCTGGACTGCCGGGTCCACTGCTGGGCTCCCCAGTGCAAGACAGGGACTTACTGGAGTGAGTCTAGCAAAAGGCAACTTTGACTTAGATTAAGGGGCTGGAGCATCTGACATAAGAGAAGAGGCTGAGAGAACTGCAGGTGTTCAGCCTGGAGAAAAAAAGGCTCGTAGAATCCTGTCCATGTGTATAAATACCTGATAGGAGGCAATGAAGAAGAGGGAGCCACACTCTCTTCAGTATTGCCCAGTGATGGGGTAAGAGGCAATGAGCACAGATTAAAACACATGAAATTCCACCTGAACACAAAACCACTTTTTACTCTGTGAGGGTGATCAAACTGTGGACTAGGTTGCCAAGAGAAATTGTGAAGTTGCCATCCTTGGACATATTCAAAACACAACTGGACATGGCTCTAAGCAAACTGCTCTAGCTGACCCTGCTTGACTAGACAATCCTCAGAGGACTATTGGTTGGACTAGACTATCCTCAGAGGTTCCTTCCAACCTCAAACATTCTGTGAATTCTAAAACAGAGATATTGTTAACATTTTCATTAGTTTCTCTTTGTAAAAGCTACATGGGAACAGGATGGAAAAGAATCAACTCAGTCTCCAGGTTGTTGTCTTCTCAATGTTAAAGTGTTGCTTTCTTAAACTGATCAGTCTTAAATGAAGTTAGGGCTCCCATTCTCACACCTCCTACTTGAAGGTTAGGTGGTTTTAAAAACTTTAATTTATTTCAGCCTAGTTCACACCTACATGTTCTTATTCCCACACTGGTTTTCAGCCTAAGTATATCTTCCCTCCCATGTATTTATAGAGATGTGGGCTTATTTAGCACATGAAAACAAAGCTTTTAATGGCTATTATGTTAATTTCTGTGATGACCCTCATAGCCTTTCCTTGCACCTGTTCCAATTTTAATTCATCCTTTGTGAACATGGAGGAGCAGAATGGTACACATTATTCCTCAAAAAAAAAATATATTAATGCCTTCCTCTCTGTTCTGTATATTTAAAATGTTTTCCTCAGTCTTTGTAGGTAACAGATCATTTGATTACTTCTGCTAGACTAAATGGGAAAAATTAATATAATAGAAGACCCAGGTGCTTACCTGCACTGTACTTACAGTCCATACTACTGTGGGTAACAGATGTGAGGCACCTTTCTGCACTTTCATCACAATCCTCATGACAGTCATAGCGCTACATCACGCTGACTGCAGCCATTTCATTAAGATCTTTCTTCCAGGCAAAAATCAATTCAAGCCTTTTTATTACGGTTGTATTTCCACCCATGCACGTTCTCTGATGCTGCAGACTGCTTTTCTCAGGAAATCTTCAGCAGCCTCTGTAATATGTCCTAAGAAGTAGAAAGATCTTATTCATGAGAGGATCTGATTCAAGTTAGTCATGATTCTATGATTCTAAGTTAGTCCAGCACATACAAAACTACCCAGCAGAGAGTAGGTGGATTTGGCTTTCTTCAGACAAACAGTAAACATGCATTTTAAATCATGCTTATGAGAAAATTTTTCAAACTTGTTCTCTGCTTGTACTTAGATATCTGTAAATACAAAAATATAATGTCTGGGTTAAAATTTTCAAAGTAGCAGAAGTGACTTAGGCTCATCAGTCACTTATGAATATGGGACCTCAGAGCTTTGAAATTTCCATTCGAAGTAAGTTTCTAAATTAGAGAAGATACTGAAACAGAGCTTCAGCAGTAGAGCAGGCCATTTGATAAGACAAAAATAGCCATTGGCAAAGCAAATATAACTCTAAAGAGACGTAATCTATTTAGAACAACTTTGGAAGGTAGAAGGTGATGGAAGGAGAGGAAAAGCTAATGCAGAGATCACTTATAACTTATGATGTAAATGAAATATGATCCAATGGCATCTTGAAGCTTGGAATATATTTGTTCATGAGATACAAGCTCATCATCTTCTATATAGAGTTAGGACAGCCTTGTAATATTACATTTTTCTGCCACCTTCCCTAAAATTTTGAAGGAGAGTGAAGTAAGAGAGTCATAAAACAAAGTGGGAGAAATTATTATATTGAGCAATCCACTGGTAGCTTTGTGCTCTTTACTCTTATTTGCAGTTACAGCATTTTCAGTAAGACTTTGTTTCTGTCCTGACATTTATCATGTCATTACAGCCATTAATATGTGAAAACCTGTTTTCAAACCTCTAGCACTAGCATTCCTCCTATCTTCCATTTATTGGAGCAAATATACAATGTGAATAGTGGTGGGAGGTGAAATTTTTTGTTTGAAAGTAATAAAGTCTACAGAACTAAAATACACCGAAAGAATAATTCTCATTTTCTGTCTTTTGTAACCACAATTCCACTCTCAAATATTTCGCTACTTAGAGTGATTACATATGTTCGTAGGAAGGAAGCAAATGGCAATCCAATATTAGGTAGACTTACTGTAGCTAAAATTACATAGTAAGTACCTATTCACTGAGAACTTACCCTCAATTCATTAGCAAATCTTATCCTCAGTATCTTGATATATATACACTGCTACACATTCTGCGAGTTCTCAGGAAAATGGCTTTGCCTGGTTTCTTGTGTATGATTTTTCATTGGTACTCTACATGAATACAGCTACTCTGAAGAAAGGGACACTTACCCTTTGCTGGAGATTGTATTTTTAGAGTGTCAGTTATAAAGATATACTAAAGCAGTAGGTCCCTTTCACTTGATAATAAACATAGCCCAACAGCTGAAAAGATATATTTACAATCTTCCACCAGAATCCTCCCAACCCCTCACTGCTAAGAAAAACAAGTGGGCCACTGCAGCATGTCCCAGAACTATTTTAGTATCAGGGGAAGTGCAAGTTCCAAAGCAGTGTGGAAAAATGCCCTGCCAGCTGCTCCTCTCTCCTACAAATGCAAGCTTAAGTGTCTTCCCTGATCAACTAGTAGATGAAAGAACTTTCAGCTTCTACATCATCAGTGCCACATCCACAGAGATTTTTAGGTGTCAGAAGGCTTAAAGGTTTCAGTGAATTCCTGAGAGCTAATCAAGTAACACACCTCGGCTGACCTACAGTAATTGGCTGTGCCAGTTAACAAAAAAGATGCAAATTAACTCACAGCAGCTCAGCTCCCTTCACTACAGAGTACACTCACTCAAATTACTTGTGCCTGCCGCATATTAAGAGCACAGAGCACGCAGACCTATCGAGACACAGTAACTTGTTACCTCATACCAACTGGCTCTGCTCTAAGTAACATTCTTATTTATAAATATAAATCTGCTTTCAAAGCTCTGGCACCTGAAAAGTCATTGGTGCTGTAACTCTCACCAGTGAAGTTAGCTGAGTGCCGGATGTTCTACCACTCCGCATGCCAAGATCTTGGTTTAGCTGAGCATTTCAAGGGCCCATCTCACGCCTACTGATTACAAGCTATCACGCCTGCACTTTGTGTGCTGATCAACCCAACAGACAGGCTTGTAGTACAAAAGCCACACACAGATCAGATTAAAACGCTGAGTATAACACACACTTTCACTTAGAAGTGCTACCAAAGCAGAAGGTGGCATCCTCCACCTTTTACATGGTTGTCCAGAGGCTGGCATACTCAGGAAGGAGGTCAGAAACAGCTCAGTTGAGTTGTTCTTGGAACCATGAAGGCTTTGGCCTTTTTAAAAGAGATTTATAATGGAGTTTATGCTTCTAGAGAAAAGTTTAAAAATGTGAACCTGTGAGCCTCCAGTGAGTGAAAACCTTAGGAAGCAAACAGAAGTTGGGTGTGTGTGGATTTTTTCAAAATCTCATGAGGTCCTGGAACCTAATTCATATATGTGTCATTAATTACAATAATAAGTGCAATAATGACAATAATAATAGTATGGTGAAAGTATGTTTACAAAGTATGGTGAAACTACTTTAGTCGGGAGATGAAAAAGACAAAGAAAATAGTTGGATGGTCTGTATGAACTGTATACAAACACAGGGTCTTGGTCAGGCTGAGGACCAAAGCCAGACAGACATGGTCTGGCTGCTGATGCTGCAACATTAGTGCTTCCCGGCCAAGAAAGCAGTCGTAAGTGACGCAAGTAGTCATAAAATGCAACATCACCTCTTTCATCTTGACTTTTGTTTCTTCAAATTAATCCTTTTCATTAGTATTAGTATCTCCTCTTTCTTCACCATGAGTTTCAGGCTACTTGTAAGTTGCAGTCAAATGTAGGACTGAAGCTGACTTACACCAAAACTCATTAGCTATAAGCAAAGCAACACTGCAGAGGCTTAAGTTACCACATAGTACTGGGATACTGCTGAGGTTTATATAGCTGAAGCCAAACTCGGTGCTCTTGTAACTCCAGTGCTGTTGCCTGGGCTAGCTAGATCAATAGCAGTATCTATACGTGTTGCTGTCACACCTTTAACTGCAATGTAGATAGATACAATCACAGGTAGCGGTCATCGGTGTTCTGAACTCACACAGACACCAAAACTGCCAATCTGCCTTCTCAACTATTCGAGACACCAAATTTTTGTGAGTAGGCTAGGTTTTATTAGAAAATATTAGAAACAGTTGGAAGGACATTGCAAAGTGGTAAATGACATGACAAACCAGAGAGGCAGACCGGGAATTAAGTCTATCTCAGTGCAAAGTGCACCAAACTTCCAAGACACACTGAAGACTGCTATTTCAAAATTAAGAGATGCTAGACAATTGCTGTACTGCATTTTGATTGCCTACCTAATCATCTCATTGTCGTGGGTTAGGCCGCTCCGGCAACCAAACCCCACACAGTCGCTCACTCACCCTCCCCCAGCCCCAAGGATGAGGGAGAGAATTAAAGGAGAAACGGAAAACCCGTGGGTTGAGATAAGAACAATTTAATACAGATGAGTAATACACAGGGTAGATGCTCACCACCCCCTCTTATGCGAAGCCCGTCTCGTCCTGAAGCTGCAATCCCAGACGAACGCAAGGCCCCGAAATAGAAAGGGGGAGAGAGAGAGAGAGAGTACTCCAAGAGTGGGAGTACTGGGAGAGAGAGGAAAAAAAAGGCAACAGAGCAAAAGTGGCGAAAGAGCCAAAGCACAAAAGCCCTTCTTCCGGCTGTCCCTCACCTTTATACTGGGCATGACCCTGCATGATATGGAATACTAACTGGACAGTTTGGCCTCAATCTTAAGTTCCACCACAAATCACAAGGGGAATCGTGGCCCCCTTGTCCCAGCTATGCTCCCCCCTTATCCCACCGTGCTTCTGCACTCCAGCCAGAACACGGCACATTGAAAAGTCTTTGGAGTTTCACTTCCAACCACAAGCATCAACTTGCTATCAACATTCTTCTCAGAGCGAGCCTCCGAGTAAAACCAAAACACAGAGCACTTCTATCTGCTAAAAAGAAGAGCTAACTCTGTCCCAGCTAAAACCAGGACACTCATGAACTCAAATTATACTGAAATTTGAGGGGATACAGTTAAGCCATGAGAAACTTTAGTAGTCTGCCAAGATAAACTTTCCCTTTTGACGCATGTAACAGTCTTGACCTTTTTCTGAAAGCAATATATTACATCATAGCAATGTGTAATTTTACTTTGCAGTGCAGGTATATATTTAAGGTAAACTACAACATATCATACACACATCCAGCACCACTGAGAAATCGTTTTCAAAAAAACTACTTTGGTGATCCAAACATCAAGGAGAGAACCAAGGCTAACAAAATGCTAAAACTTAGAAATGTCTTAGAATTTCAGGGATTTTCTCTACTCATTTTCAGCTCTGATGCTTTCATAAGCAACAATCGAGAGGCCATGCAGCAGATGGAGAGGGAAGAGGCTACAAAATAGCACAGCCATTTCTCTATCACTTAAGCCTGAGCACACATCCCATGTAGAATGGCACTGTTTGAAGAGCTACTGCCTCTGTATCACGTTTCACACATCCACATCTAGTATAACACAGACTTGTTTTACATATACCCAGGCTGTTCCCAATGATTTTGAGGTTTTATCTGCCAATAAGCTAATTCTATCTTCAGTTTCAACCTTAGGATAGAACCCAAAGGCTGGGAGCTTGTGCTACAACTTCCATCTGCAAAACCTCTTGCGTGGGCAGCATCACAAGAAATTCTTCAAGGCAGACTGCGGCTCAGAAGACATTGATGGCTATGTTTGCACAATGTAGTGACAGTAGATATAAACAGTGTTTGAGCATGTTTTAAATTTAATTTCAGAGCTTGTGAACTGTGGGCATCCAGAAGATGGGAAACAAATATCAGAGCAGAAGACTCAGAGTCAGTGCTGTCACACCACCTTTGTGGTTCTCAGTAGCCCTGCAATAAGATTGCTAGGAATTTTCACATCACAAACCCCCCAACTATATCACTAGTAGAACTAATGCACTTCCCCACCCTGCTAACTAAGCTTAAATGATTAGACCAACATCAGCCATCACCAGTACAAGATTAATAAACATTGTTATAATAACACTGTACTCCCCTTTACAAGCAAGATCACTGTGGCATGTCTGAAAAAATCAGTGGATAAAAATGCTCATGTATCTTTGCTACAGTTGGTTTAAAAGAATACAAAAGCATCACATAACGCAGCCACAAAACATACTACCACACAAATTCAGGATTAAAACCTTTTCCTTGGTTGGTTTGTTTGTTGTTTTTTTTTTAAAAAAGAAGAGAGGGGGACATTTAGATTTAATTGCACACAAATATAAAACAACAAAAACCCAAGAAACAAACAGCTTTCCAAAGTATGGAATCTTTCCCTTTCTTAAGCACAAATGCAAAATGCATGCTACTGATTGCAGAAGGGACTATCTTTTTAAATTAAAAAGTGAGAAACACCACACCACACATCATGCACCAAGACATCTGTGCCTGATGCAGGAATCAAAATAAGGAAAGATGACACACAGAAACTAAGGAGTCTTTGCTGTGGGCTACTGTCAATAGTAAGCTCAAGTGGACTGTCACAAAGAACAAGCTGTCGGCAAACTCATCGCTGATGGTGGTCCGAGGGCTGACTAGCACTGTTCAAACAATGGGCAGGACTAACATGAGAATGGAAGTGGAACCCAAAACGCGCTGGTTGATCCCATCCCATCCATGGTTCCTCCCAATAACATTGTTATGCAGCCTAGACAGAAGTCAGACCCACACTTGCAAGTGCCCTTAAGCACTCAATTCCTATTGATTTCAATCGGAATCAGGCTCCTGCATGAATTTGTCAGTCTCAGCTTTACTGCCTTTGCCTTCCAACAGCAGTGAGAAATTGTCATACTACACTGTTTCTACCTGAATATCTATTCAGGAGAAAGAGGGAAAACTACATTCATGTCGTAGGCATGATTCATGTTCATTTTGCAAGAAGATAACAGCATAGTCAGCACAAAAATATCTACCAAGAGGTGTATCATTACGTATGGCTTTTAATAGTAAGTGACAGCACTGGTTAGTTACCACTATATTACCATGACTCTTTCAGAAACTCTGACAGCATAGTCAGAGGACTACGGGAAATTTCCTTAATGGACATTAAACAAATCCCTATTCTCCTCTTTCTTTCAGACATCTTTGAAAACCAGCTTTAAGGCTCTGCATTTGTGTTATGTTTAACAGCTATTTTATACACAAAATCTATTTCAGTATAGTTATCCTGGGTGTCAAGCAGTTTGATTGCATCAGTTCATAATAACACAATGGAATGTTTTTAAGGTGACTCTCTTTAGAGTTACGTTCCGTTAGTGTTCAACCCCCCTTATGAGAGGAGATGATTGAAGGAAAAAAAAAATAGCATATGGCAGCTATTACCAAAATAAACACATACCACATCTTGTTCTGAAACCCTGCACGCTACTCAAGTTACTTTAAGAGTAAAAAGTTAAAAAAATAAAATAAAATACATCGATTCCATTTATTGACTCTTGGGATTTTTTTTTTTTTTTTGCCTGGCAACAGACATCCTTGCTGGCATTACAAAGATCTGATATTCATTAAAAAAAAAAAAAAAAAAAGAAAAGAAAAAAAGTAACTGTGCTAGACATCATGAATGTCAAAGAAAATGGAGAAAGCTAGCACATGCTGAGTCTTGTTCTCCAGCATATCAGCAGAAATACATTCCAAAAACAGGTTTTATCATAAGAAACCCTGTTTCAGAGTAGAAATTCTTCTTGTTATGGAAACAGAGAGAAATGTGCAAAATGATAACCAGTACTTATACTACTATTAATGCCTAAAGTCTTAAATAGTTTATGGACATACCACCATAGACACCACTTATTTTTGCATGCCACAGTGTCATCACAGATCTTCAGCAGTGACAGCTGACTGACAATTTATCTCCTTTTGTAAAAATGAGACATAGCTACTGGTCGGACTACCCTGCTCCCACGGGCAAAGAATCAGAAAAAAAAATCTTTATTTGTAGGACAAGGACTTGAAAAAGTAGGACTCAAAATGTCATCTGGTTCATTCCTCTACTCCCAGGCAGGACTGTTAGGGTATAAACTATGTTTTGGCACTTTTGAGTCTGTATCTAGAATAGACTGTATCTGATGACTAGAAGATACAAGTGAAATCAAGCCTCCTCCAGCCCAGAAGAGGTTTCCACTCTGCAAATTAATTATGGAAAAAAATATGAAGAGTGATACTCTAGGAGTTGAACTCGAATTACATGGTTTGATCTGGGGGAGGTTATTGTAAGCCATAGTGTTGTGCCTTGAAAGTGATGCTGTTAGTACGAAAATTCCTGGACACAGTAATGCCTAGGTCTACAGGTCTTACTATTGGCTTACAATAATTTGGTATACTGTAAGCACATCAGAACAGTTAACAATTGTCTGATAAAATGATATGCAAAAATACCTGCTTTATTTTCTGCATCTGTTAGAAATATTATACCAAAGTACAGATATCATTCGACACAAACTGACACGTCCAGCTTGCAGCTAAGCAAATATTCCTTTCTCATCAATGAATAATGGGAATTAGTGTTGCTTTATTTACTAGATGACAGAAGCGTCATCTAAGTAATTGGTGTTCCTCCTGAAGACAATGTGATTTTAAGCCTGTTTATGTCCAATGTGTGGAATAAACTTGTTTCCCTTCTGAAAAGATTCATATTTCCTTACTGCAACTCTACAGACTATTTCTATGTAACAAAAACGCCAGAGTAAAAAAATTGAAGTTAAGCACATTTTCAGAGGCATTCTCCTGTTTAGTCATCACTAGGAACAAAATCTTGGCTCTTTGTTAAGGAGGAAATATCACAAATACCATATGCAATGAGGTTCCCAAAATGGTAGCTGGCAGCAGCAGAAAACATACTTTCACTGAGGCAAAGACCAAAATCTTAATTCAGATAGGCAAATGAAATACCATTTTTACTAGCTGTAGCTAGTATGCACTATAAAAGCATCTTCTCCTTTTTTTTTTTGGCCATTCATACCTGCCTTTCCTTTCCTTTCTCTTGCATTCTTTTTCTTGATGCTTACTCTTGTTACTTCAGTTTTCAGAAATTTTTTCTATAGTTCCACTTCACCTTACCTTCAGATCAGCCTAAACAAACAAACCACCATAAAAAAAAAAGAAAAAAGGAGAGTTAGCTTGCAACTATTTCAGTCCTCTTTCGCACAGCAGCAGGAAATATGAGATGTTTACACTGCTGGAAGAGCTGGGGGGAGGGTAGGGAGCACTTTTTAAAAGAAAGTCTAGAATTTTCGGATGCTATTTGAAAACAAAATAAAAATGGTTAGTTTTACTTTACCATTGCAAAATAATTGTTTAGGGTTTACACAGGCCAGTCTGGCTTGAGTTTGTTTGAAAATATTCCTTAGCAGTAAAATCAGTATCACAGATAATGTGAGTCTACACGATCTACTTCAGTAATTTTGTACCTCATTTCTGCACACGATTACCATTTAAGTCATAGAAATAATGCTACTAGATAAGTCAGTGACCTTTCATGAGCACTTGTAAAAGTTCTAGAACTATCTGCCTGTATGGTAATTTTCTTTTCAATTACAGAGGATATTTTTATTTTTAAACTGAATTCTTAGTCTTAATTTCAGTTATTCCCGGTTTCTGCATCTACATCCACGTAGCAAGACATATTATCAAAGGCAGATGCGAGAAAGTTGAGAATGTAAAACTTGATTTTACTTGAACTTTTATAAGACATCCATATTTACTTCACTAAGAAAAAGCTCTTCAAAAATACAGATACAGAAACAATTTGGGTAATATAAAACAGTACACACATGTAAGAAAACCACCATGGGCCTAATCCTCCAGGTTTTCAATTATGACAATAAAAATACGGGAATAGGATTGATTTATTTTGTAGTAGAAGGTGGGGAGGGGAAAAGCGTTACCAAATATTGAACACTTGCAGGTGCAGCAAGACACAAATTATGCTTACACAACATTTCTATCTACATCCATTTAATTTCGTACTTACAAGTCCCCTAAAAATGTATACAGAAAATACTACTGCACATATTAGCACAATACTATCAAATAAATATTTTATCCGGGATAGAGAAGGCTGAGGTACTCAATGACTTCTTTGCCTCAGTCTTCACTGGCAAGAGCTCCAGCTGCAAGTCACAGAAGGCAAAGGCAGGGACTGGGAGAATGAAGAACAGCCCACTGTAGGAGAAGATCAGGTCCAAGACCATCTAAAGAACCTGAATGTGCACAAGTCCATGGGGCCTGATGAGGTGCATCCGCGGGTACTGAGGGCACTGGCGGATGAAGTTGCTAAGCCACTATCCATCATATTTGAGAAGTCGTAGCAGTCAGGTGAAGTTCCCACTGACTGGAAAAGGGAAAACATAGCCCCCATCTTTAAAAAGGGAAAAAAAAGAAGACCCAGGGAACTACAGGCCAGTCAGTCTCACCTCTGTGCCCAGCAATATCATGAAACAGATCCTCCTGGAAACTATGCTAAGGCACATAGAAAATAAGGAGGTGATTGGTGACAGCCAACATGGCTTCAAAAAGGGCAAATCGTGCCCGACTAATTTGGTGGCCTTCTATGATGAGGTTACAGCATTGATGGATAGGGGAAGAGCAACTGACATTGTCTACCTAGACTTATCCAAAGCATTTGATACTGTCCCACACAACATCCTTGTCTCTAAACTGGAAAGACATGGATTCAATGGATGGACCACTCGGTGGATAAAGAATTGGCTGGATGGTCTCACTCAAAGAATTGTGGTCAATGGTTCAATGTCCAAATGGAGGCCAGTGGCGAGTGGTGTTCCTCAGGGGTCAGTACTGAGGCCAGTGCTATTTAACATCTTTGTTGGTGACATGGACAGTGGGATCGAGTGCACCCACAGCAAGTTTGCTGATGACACCAAGTTGTGTGGTGTTGTGGACATGCTGGAGGGAAGGGATGCCATCCAGAGGGACCTTGACAGGCTGGAGAGGTGGGCCTGTGAGAACCTCATGAAGTTCAACAAGGCCAAGTGCAAGATCCTGCACGTGAGTCGGGGCAATCCCAAGCAGAAGCACAGGCTGGGTGGAGAGTGGATTGAGAGCAGCCCTGAGGAGAAGGACTTGGGAGTGCTAGTGAATGAGAAGCTCAACATGAGCCAGCAATGTGCGCTTGCAGCCCAGAAAGCCAACCGTATCCTGGGCCACATCAAAAGGAGCGTGGCCAGCAGGCCGAGGGAGGTGATTCTGCCCCTTTACTCTGCTCCCATGAGACCCCACCTGCAGTACTGCATTCAGCTCTGGAGTTCCCAACACAAGGAGGACATGGAGCTGCTGGAGCGGGTCCAGAGGAGGGCCACAAAGATGATTCGAGGGCTGGAGCACCTCTGCTATGAAGACAGGCTGAGAGAGTTGGGGGTGTTCAGTCTGGAGAAGAGAAGGCTCTGGGCTGATCTTACAGTAGCCTTCCAGTACTTAAAGGGGACCTACAGGAAAGCTGGAGAGGGGCTTTTTACAAGGGCATGTAGTGATAAGACAAGGGTTAATGGCTTTAAACTGAAAGAGGGTAGATTTAGGTTAGATATAAGGAAGAAATTTTTTGCTCTGAGAGTGGTGAGGCACTGGAACAGGTTGCCCAGAGAAGTTGCAGATGCCCCATCCCTGGAAGTGTTCAAGGCCAGGTTGGATGAGGCTTTGAGCAGCCTGGTGTAGTAGAGAGTGTCCCTGCCCATGGCAGGGGGCTTGGAAGTAGATGATCTTTGAGGTCCCTTCCAACCCTAACCATTCTATGATTCTATGATCCAGCACCAATACATGATAAGTACAGAACAGCCATCAATTATAAAGGTCATCAATACATCTAATAAGAAATGAAGGCAGAAAGTAGATCGTACTTCCAATCTCTGGATTGCATACACAATCAATAACTAGCCTGGCTAAAATTTTAGTAGGAAGAACTAAGGCAACAGACATATACTAAGATATACAGCTCATCAAAGTGAGCCATAAAAGAAAGAAAACCATCTGACCACCTCTACCTTTTCCATCTAGAATTCAATCTCCAGTTTTCCCTCCCAAGCTCTACATCATCTTTACACCATCCACTAAAAACATATGTCTTGAAAGATCTCCTAAAGGGGAGTGGACAGCATTAATGTTGATTACCCACCCTAGGGATGAGTTGCGGTTATCGGCATAGGATCGATGTGGCTTTCATAGATGACACTGTACCATTCTGTACGCTTTTCTACTGTGGAGTAACTGAGACATAATATTATATTTCAAGAGAGTTGCTGTGTTATGTTTGAAGACTTCGAACCTGTGCGAAAGAAAAAAAACCTTGTACACCTTTTCCAAGTTGTGCATTTTTATAGGAAGTGTTCCAAGATGCATGTATTTGATGTACACCATAAGGATGAATACTCATTCAGGCTATTCAGAGAAGCTATCTGGAACCGGAGGAAGAGCAATGAAGCATTAAAATAAATGAAATGTAAATAAAATGCAAATTAAACATTTAAAATATAAATAAATTAGCAGCTTTCCTGGTTTTTTTTGGTTTTGGTTTTTTTTTTTCCTTACTGTTGTCTGCTGTAGTACAATCAACTGATAAAAGTTAATTTGAACAGACCAGCCCTTCTACACAGTGAAAAAGGGATAATTATCCTTCTATTAGCAATGGTTATGCCTCCTTACTGCCAGGATAACCTGATCACTATAGAAAGAAGCAGGCATGAAGGGAAGAAAGGAAAAGCAGAAGGGAAATTGAGAAACAGAATTTTTTAACAGCAAGGTGACTCAATGTACATTCTATATGTTTTCTTCCAGTCACAAACTTTTTACATATTTATGTCTTGCATAAAGTAGCATTTTTTCTTCCTTTTAATAAATACAGTTTCAAACTTTAACAGCAATCAGGTCACAATCAACACCCAGCTCCACCGGAGTCCTTCCTTGCTTGCAGACCTTGATACAGGTCTGCTCTGCTCTCCACTAACTACTCTTTTCTGTCCAGCTGTTGTGCCTCATTTTAGCTTTTGGGAGGTTAACTGTCTACCCCAGCAGCCACTGCCTTCATTGCACTCTTGGCTTTGATTCTGTTCTTTGGATAA
Organism: Tauraco erythrolophus; assembly: GCF_009769465.1. Lineage (NCBI taxonomy): Eukaryota > Metazoa > Chordata > Aves > Musophagiformes > Musophagidae > Tauraco > Tauraco erythrolophus. Next base: position 52,886,555 of record NC_141468.1, read on the forward strand.
TTCTTTTCTTTACCAGATGCAGTTCTCTCTCATTCTTAGCACCTCAGTGAGGACCTGCTCTTTGTTAGCATTCTGAAAGGTAATCCAGCTACCTACTACTCCTTCTCAAATTAAATTTTTTACTTATTTTTGTGCTCTTACATGGCAATAATTCATTCACACAAATGCTAGTTATTCCTATGCTATAACTTTGAACTGTCTTTCTCTCTGTCCTTAACAAATACGTACTGCCCCTTGCACATACTCAGGAAGACTCACTCATTCCCTGGCACAACCCTATATACCTACACACCCAGGTTGACTCCACGTATCGTGCTCAGAAACAGCATGTGAGAGGCATTCTTTTCCCCACATTCACTCAATCACACCCTCTTCTTCCTCTAGTACTATTCAACTTTCAAAAGCACAGATACATTACTGTCAAGGCTGGAGTTTCAAAGTTTTGTTAGATGTGAATGTTACAAAGTAAAAATGTGGAAGTTCAGCGTGTTAAGAACCTATCTTGTGGCCACAGAAAGAAAAGGTAAAGTGGAATGTGTATTAGTGAGCAGTCTATGAAGTAGAATCATTCAATGCCTCACCTGAAAAGACAACCATGAAAGAACATCCTCTTTGAGTTCATATTGTATTCTCATTTAACAGGTGCTCCACAGTGTTATAACAAAGAAATAACATTACCTAAGTAGCTGGATTCCCATTCATTCTGTATCTTCAAGTGAAACGAGTTTAGGAGTTAACTCCTTAATTAATGTAAAAGAGAAGATAAAGCTATGTCAGCTTTTCTTTTAGGATACATTACAAATTTAGTTTGCAGCACACTAGCAGTACTGTAGGGAAAGACTGCTGACCGTGATGCAAATTTTGCTCCCCGCTTAGTGAGTTGTCTTGATATACATCAAAATCTCACTTCCGTTGTTGGCTTATGCTGAACTTCAGCTGTTGAGTTGTATCTTTCTGTTCACTTTTCTCCTAAATATTTATTTCATTAAGCTTTACTCAAAAAGAAAGTACCTGTAAGGACAGTTTCTTTATAACATTTTACATTTGAAATTGCCTGTAGTATTTTAAGTTTATTCACTCAAATATAACGAGGTCGCATACTGTACATCATATTAAAGCTCATAAGGTTAATGTTCCCTTACACAAGCATGAATTTTACAGTAGTTTTAGAAATGAGACAACTGAAGCAGTTTCTTTGTATGAATCAAAATCATTGTAACAGGGAAGTTGGTAAAATAACTAATCCTACCTTAAAATAAACTAACATCTCTGTATAATGCATGCAAATTATATTTAAAAACTGTTTAGGACAAGTAGTATCAGCACGAATTTTAAATTTGTATAGTAAAGTACTTGTACTACGTATTCACTCTTCGTATGTGAGACTTAATCATATGAGACCATAATATCCTCATTTCTTTTATGACAAAACCTGTAGTAAAGCACTGCCATAGGTGGGTTGGTCTTATAAGTTTCCTACTAATTCTAGCAATCCATGAGATCCTTAGTCTCTCCTAAGGCAGAAGGGAGGTGTGATAAACAATGAACCATAGAAATCAGGTCCGTAATTGCCATTAGAAAAAAAGAGGCTGTTTGTGACACATTTTATGTTTCCAGTGATGCACTGCTACTGTCAGAATTGTCTTTCTTATATATAAAGATGCTTTATCTAAACTCTAAAAATAGTAACAGTAAGGCTCAGGAAATAACATAAAAATCAAAAGAAGCCTCATCCTTTTACAATTTTGGCCTTTTACATCCTGTGAGAAATGTTAAAACTGGCTACAAAAATAAAATAAGAAATAAGGTGTTCTCTGAACTCTTGTGTCAGAGTTGTACTTCAATATTTAAGCTACATAAATGTAGCTTAAGGATGAAGATACACTGTCTTTTAATAAATTTTAAAGGTTTTTTTTCCACCTACCTTTTGTCTACTGTGAAAATATTAAGCACTCGTTCAGAAGAATCAATTTTAATTTAATCAGAAATGTTACTCATTTATTACTCATTTATCCCAGTAAAAGCAGTATTAAAATCTACACTAAAGGGAAAATGAAGCTTTTAAAATCAAATTTTAATACTGATAATATGCATAACACTGTTGAAACTTTGTAAATTCTCTACAGCCCACTTGATCTGTTGAGAATGAGATGGACTCAGCACCATCGCTGAAAATTCACACACGTGCTCACGCAAACAAGGAAGCCTTGAGATAAAACTGAAAACAACATTTTAGGAAAACTTACAATAAATATAGAGCTACAATGTCATAAGTCAACTGAGATTACATAATTTGGTCAGTGAGGTAAAGTTATAAAGCTTGCACAAGCACAGCAGAGGTTTGAAATTTGTTGCATTAATTATTTAATAAGACAACAAATTAAGTAATATAGCAAAAGTAAAAAAAAAGTGACCTTCAGACGACTGAAGAGACAATTACAATACAATGGCACACTCACAAGCTGAGATCAGTCTATCAATACTAGCAACAAACACACCAGAAAAAGCATAGAACAGTAACAAGACTTTCCTCTTCCTGAGAAAGTCTTAATTACAGCAGTAGAGAATATTTTTTTTCTGTAGAGGAGTTTGAAAGAGCTGGATTTGTTCCCAAATTCACGAAACAGTGAACTTTCAGTGGACAAACTAACCCACTGTGGTTCAACTTTACAAGCAGTAACAATGCAAAAGGTATTAATTTACAGAATACTTACAATAAACACCACTCCCATCAACATTTTCACAGTTGTCATCAGGAGAATAGTAAAACCAGAGCATCATTGCACTGAAAGATGTGAAGCTGTTAACACACATCTCAATAACCAGTTGCATTTCAGAACCAAACATCCCCAGGCTTTGATTTGAAACTGCCCACATTTGTGGTCTCTCAGAACATGGTTCAGTAACCATGTACTCAGCTTCTATTGGGAACGAGCAGTAGTTATGACAATGTAATAACTAATACCTGATTTACCAACTTTGGAATGAACTCCAGTAGGAAAAATTGGTTTTATTCTGCAAAACTGCATTTTTTCATTTATCTTCCTAAAATTTGGGAGAGATGTTTTAAATTACTGTTAAGAAAAACAGTGAATGCATTCTCAAGGCTACCTACACACATATACTGGACTCCCCTCTTACTTAGTTGTATGAGGGAGAAAAACTCAAATCTTTACGAAAAGATAAACAGACAAGTTTCACCAGATACTTATCAAAACATGGAATTTAAATAATTTAAATTTAAGTAACACATATGGATTGTGCCATGAAGAAAAACACTCACTCAGAGCACTCGTCAGAGAAATAACTAGGCATTCTCTTCTTTGCTGTTCCTAATTTGGAGTTTACTGGGTCTTAATGCTCCAATCATCTGTCCATTCTAAGGATCTTTCTCAAGTACGAATTCTATCTCAGAGGATCTGGAAAGTTTTTGAGAGAGAGTTTGTCAAAATAAATACCATTCCTCAGTAAAACTTTCTTTTCTAGGGAAAAAGGAACTTGAAGGAGTCCCAGCTAGCTCTAATAATATATTTTTGTTTGACTCCATCCCCCGTATCAATGCCATTTTATTGTAATTGTACACAGAAAACATGCTCCACCTGCTCAGAAGCTGAGCAACAGAATCACAACCATATGGAAATCACTAGGCTAAAATCCAGAGCCACCATACTGATTTCCTACTGCTATCAACATGTCATGCAAATCTTTTGACTGTCCACAAACTGTCCTTACACTATTCTCCGTGCAAAAACAAAACAGGCACACATCTGTGCCTTTGACCCCAGTAGAGCTCTTATGCACAGCTTAAATGCTACCTCTGCTGGCCCTCAACATTAGGACGATCAACTATTAAATTGCAAACATCTCTGATGCATATATTTAGTAACAGCAGCTATACCACAGTCTGAAACAGAAGCACTGAAATAAAAGTGATAATACCAGGCCCCAGAGTACTTTTGCTCCAAAGCTGGTAATACAGTCATCATATACTCTCTTTAAAAACAGAACTATGATCAGCTTGCATATCTAGGTGTTTTCAAGTAGCCCAGAAAGATGATAATGACTAACTCTGACTAAAAATTGGTGGGGTACCTATTATGAGTCTACTCCACCCATATCGATCTGTAGGTCTAATCTTTTTTAAAGGTTGCTTTGTTCAAGAAAGGTTAGGCCTGACTACACACATCAGGGTCAAAAGCCAACATTTTGGAATGAAGCCTTCAGATTAAAACAATGCAGAGGAACATTCAGGGATTTTTATTGCTTTCTCTGCCACCACACCTTTGCAGTAGTCACTTTTTCCAGTGAGTTGGTTGAAGCCTGCAACATAACAGCACTCAAAATATTGTTCGGATATTTAAGAAATCGCTATTCTCTGCTACCAAAATTTACCTTTGAAACTCAACCAGACATAAGCGTAAAACTTAATCACTATTTACTTCTCATATGGAATTACCTTTAGTAATTGTCTCAAGTATTTCTTGAACTCACAGCTCCATAGAACAGCTTCCATTCCTATTTAGCACAGTTCCTCATAAAGCATAGCTTGGCCAAGCCTCCATAATTTTTCTGCCACAAATTACTGTGGTTTTCTACAAGTCAAAAATTATGCGCGATGACACAGACAAAAATTGTCTGATGTCAACTATCAGACAAGCTCTTCTACTAGACTTATATAGTGTCATATCAGAAATAGACAGGCTCGAATAATCAGTAACCTGGCTACACAAACATACCAAAATAAACATAAGCAAATGACCTGTTCTGTGAGACTTGAATGCCAAGTCTAGCCAAGCACACTTCCGTTAGATTAGGAAAGAAGATTGCTTAAATGGCAGTCTATCCTTCCATTTTGATGCATCTGTTAATAATACAATGCAACTACCATTTTATTATTAACCTGGCTTCTAAGAGATAGGCTCTGCCAGAAAGAATCACATGGTTTTGAGGTAATCCCACTACCAACTCTTTCTCTCACCCTATTGCTGGAAACCACAATCCACAGCAAATTTAGCCAAACAGAACACATGCCCACCTCTTGGCAACCCAGTTCACAGTCTCATTTCCTCTGTACCTTAAACTGGGACTATGGAGCACTTGATATTTGGTATACTGCTGCTATGGGAGTGATAACATCTTAACCACAGGTGTCTTCCAAAACGATTCAGGTATTTTTTCAGCTTTGAGTCAGTGAAGTCCTGTTTTCTCAAGAAGCCCAACTCCTCAAAACCTACACATATTTTACCCTATTTTATTCAGGAAACTGAAAGAGGACCAAGAAAGAGCCTACTCATACCACTGCAATCTTCGTGGACGCACTTATAATTTTAAATGTTTACAGGTAAAGCAGGATTTCACTGCAATCACTGGAAGGCATAACTTTATCACTGAACAAGCTCAGTGACTCATACAGTCTCTCCAAACTACATTCACTTACATCAAACATAGTCTAATACCAGAATTAACTCAAAACTTGAATAACAAGAGTATTATGGCAATGAACTCATAACTAAGGAGGAGAAAATACTAAGGACCCAATTGTGAAATGCATTGTTCATGGGAAAATTATTTACAAATATAAAACTAAACAATAGGACATTCCACTAATAAAGCCCTACAGGCTAAGGAGCTTAAACCCAAATTCAAGATTACATAATCTCACAGAGAATCTGAAATATACAACAGTGATCTTAACTCATGCTTACTTATTTATTGAAGTCTGGCAAAAATCCTTGGGGTTTTAGGTTGTCTTTATGATAAAGACAAAAGAATTTTGCTTCAGTTAAAAATCTTTTTTCAGGTACTTTTAGCAAAGTTGAGTATCATCAATCTAGCTTTATTTTAACAGCCCAATAAAATATGCTAAACAGTTCTGTAAAATACAACTTTGTCTATTTTGCTAAAATAAGTTCAATTTTAAGCAAATCCAAACCAATCACAACCCACTGAACCCATAAAAGCACACAAAAGCATTCAATACTCTTAACATATAAAAATAAACCCACTCAGATGTCTACATTCAAATAAACATAGCTGTATTTAATTAATTTCCCCCTTTTCAGTCACTGGTGACTATCACTTCTTCCCATTTGTAAGCATTTAATGCAAAACCCTATCTTTACTGGGAGGGTCACTCCTACCAGGCATCAAAGCAATGCCAGCTACACTGGACTGGCAGACAGTAATAGTGTAATTGCATATAGTTCATACAAGTTGTTCAATGATAACAAACCACAGGAAAAGATATTTGTTGGCAGCGGTAGCAGTGCTCTAGATTCACCTGAAAATGAGGGAGCCCTGTGGTTGGGGAATGCCACCCTTATCAGTGAGCGTGTACATCTATTTAAAGCGTATTTTACAGCGGATTCAGGCGAAGATCTGGCTCTAAGGGAAAAGACGATGTGGGACTTAATATAAAAAAGCTGCTTTATGCATAATCATGATTTAGAAATACGTTAAGTGTTCCATTTTTTAAAGTTAGTTCTCTCTGTTCAGTGTTTACCAGAAAAGAGTGTGTGTGTATGATTTGGCAAACTTTTTGCATATTTTTTGGCACTAATGCTGGCATTTTCATAACTGCTAAATCATTAGAAAGATGACATTTTAAGTTTGCAGGGAAGCTAGCTTGGCACTGTTCTCGTTTGCTTCCTTACAGCTGACCACAGAGTAGTATAAAATCTCAAAAGAATCTATGCTCCCTAATATTGCATCCTGGGGGAGTAAGTCACCTTAAATAAGAACTAACCTGATGAATACTTACCCTTTCCATACACCAAACCTTCTTACATTCAAATAGGTTTGGAAAAGGTGCTAACCAGTCTGGTTGTCAGGTTAACCTTGCCAGTCTCAACGCAACTGTTATTGTAAATTCTGCTGAAATGATGACGGGGCCTCGAGCTGCAGGCAGCCTTTCACTGGACTACAATGCAGCTGAAAGAGGATTTACTGTTCCAGAAGCCCACACAATGCAGCACTAGAGGGATGCATTCTCAATACACTGTTCGCTCCCGGACTTTTGGATTTTTGTGCTGTTGAATACCAAAGAACTGTTATAACTGTTTTGTTTAACTGTTGAATACCAAAGAAATGTTATAACCGTGACAGAACAAATGATCATCTAGAATGACGATAACTAAAGACACTGGTTTCCCTAATATAATTAATTCAATGTATTATTTGCAGAGGTGAGAAAAAAATCTAAAGTCTCTATTTCTCTTCAGAGTAAATGTTAAGTAGAGGACTAAAAGTACCTCCAAAGCAAATATTTCATTTTTATTAACGACAATAAACTAAGAGTGGAAAAGAAAGTTATATCAGACTTGCCAGAACGTAGTTATTGAACACTGCAGTTTCTAATCTCAGTGACAAATGTAGGTCAAGGGAACTGGAAAATCTAATTACTCTGTAAATTTTTAAACCTGTTTCTTTCTTCTCAAGAAAAAGAAAATTGGTCCCTTGCATTTAAGCAGACTTCGCTCAAAGTGTAACTACAGCTAGGTGGAAAGTTATTTTTACCTGAATGTAGAGGTTTTTGAACTTCCTTTAAAGAACCTTTGCATCCTGCATTGTACACACAGCTCTGGTTTACACTTGGACTCAAGGTGTCAACAGTTACTTCACAATTACTATAGCTGTAATGCAAAATCCAGAGACACTCTTCACGAAAAACAAACAAAACGCTCCACCTTTGAATAAAATAGACCTTTGGTACCACACTGTAGCAGTTCCTTTCAGCAATATATCCCATGCAATCATAACTGGATACCCAGTATTCATACACTACGCTAACAAAATAGGAAGTAATGCATCATTACAGAACTACTGCAAATATGAATATGATAGCATTGTAAATGTTAATTATTTACTAACGATTTGACTGTTTCACATGTAGCTGTTGCTGACTTCTGTCTATAGACAGACCACATAACTTAGACTTACAAGAAGATAAAATGCTTTAAAAAATTACAAAAACCTTGAAGATTCAAGCCTCTTGATGATTCTAAAAACCAGCAGCTATTTAAGAATCACATTTCCAAACAAAAAATATAATTTCAGGCATTTAATTCCTAGCACAATGAATCTCAATCTTTCTCAAAAAAAAAAAAAAAAAAAAAGCAGCCTCTTACAAAACAAAATCCCTTAAGGACAAAAAAAACAAAATGTCCTTCCACTTCACTTTTTAGGATTCATCTGTCATTATTTTTAATATTTCTCCATATTCACAAAGTTGGGTTTCTTCTAGCTTGTAAAATAAAAGCCTGATTACAAATAAGCAGAGGTTGGGGCTTTCACGAAAACAAAGAGAGCCCCAATGAATCTACAAATCACTGGAGCTGTTACCGTGTTTGAGGATACATGGACTAGAAAATTTAACTCTAGCCAGCCTACTGACCGGCCCGTCTCACGAAGCTCTCTCTTCTGGCTCTTACCTCTGTGATACGTGACAAAGAAACCACCGAGTTTCACAACACAGATAGGACTTGTGTGTTGTGCTCTGATTTGGCAGTCAAATGTTTGGTTTGTTTTTTGGGGGTGGGAGGGGTAAGCTGTACAAAAGTGGAAAACCTGGCCTAAGCTCATCTGGTCTTTGGACACTGTTCTTGTTAAGTATAAATCCTACTTTGAACCTCCTCTGATTGCGTGAGAGGTGAAGCCTCCCAAATGCAAAAAAAAAGGTAATTTGGAAAGAGCCATATGGAAGACTTAAAACATGTTTGCCTTAAAAGGTAAACCCTGCAACAATGGCTCAAGGAACACCCCAAAGCAAAATGAGTTCTATCACAACAGTCTATTACAAAAAGCAGACTTATGGCAAGATTTTTTTCACTATATGCATTACATGAATGCACATCTATGCCGTTTGCAGAGATGTACCTTTAAAACTACATGGAAATACAGCAAAGGTGGCAAGGTGAAACAAAAAAACTAAGAAATGTCAGTACAATGATCAACTGTGCAATCTTAATTTCTAGCCCTTGGGTTTCATTACCCCATGCCACACTCCCTTTTCTGTATCACGCACAAGTTTATGAATACAAGCATCAAAAACATGTTTTTATTCCTCAACATTCTCAAAGGTTTCAGATCTCAACCCTCTAAATTTGAACTGAAAAATTCAGATACTAATTTGGTATTGGTCCTTCCCTCACAAAAAATAATTTATTCTGACTAGGGATCCATTAAATACTAGGGATCTATTAAATACGTACTGAAATTATATGCAGCCTGAGGCCTGACTGGTGAAAGGTAGTAGTAAATGAGACCTAGATCTACTGTGAATGAGAAAAAAAAAGAAGAAAACTAATCTGCTAGTCCACTGCAAAAGTGGCAGGGGCCTTCTAAAGAAAAATATGTTTATACAAGTAATCAATGTGTAAAAGCAAATTAAAATTGGAGTTTCTTAATCCCAGGGTGTTTGACTTTACAGCTAATACTGTAACAAAATAATATAGCTCAATACAATTGTGTTTTCCTTCTTTTAGCTTCCATGTTTTTCAAGTGTGATATTGCACTGACTCATTGCACTTAGTTCACACTCTGAAGAACAGAAGGTCCAAATTTCATTAACAATCAGAATAACCAGTGATGGCAAACCAATCTCCTTCCAATGCATGTCACAAAAAGCATATAAAAAGTCTGACTTGTTACAGATCAAAAAAATCTTTTTTTTTTTTTAAAGTAACTTAGGATGAAAAAAAAAATAGCTGTTCTGAAACAAGAAACAAGTAGGATGGAAGTTTAAAGCACATTGGTCCACTCCAAAAGCTCAAAGGAACCTCCAGAACATCAGTAGGATTCAGATGAAGGAAGAAATTTACGAAACAGATTGGATGGGTGATTTCTACAATTATGTAAGTGCACGGTAGCTTCCATCTACCAAGACGACTAAGCACTCTCTCATGCACAAGCAGTAAGTGCTTTGATGACTACTTGCAGTCAACTGCTTCCAGAGACATTGAAGAGTAGCATTTCCCTGCTTTGCTTTTAGTTTGGGTTTTGCAGAATTTTTTGGATAATGAAAACACCTGGGCTTTCACCCTAATAGATCATAATAAAAGCAAGTGGATAGTAGAGCTTCTCCCGGCCTGTCGTCGGTACTGGGAAGGCCTTTTGTCAATCTTTAGCTCCTACATAGTGTTATTACATGAACGAAAAAAAAAAAAAAAAAAAAAAAACAGACCAGCATGGGCTGCCTGCTTCCCCAGCCTGCGTACACTGGTATCTTCTGAAAATAAGTTATTTCAAAACCGGATTAACTTACACTGCCAAAACTACTCTCACTACGGTGCCTGCCCCACGTGCATCCTGCCCCTACCGAGCCCGGCAGCAGGGAAGCCGCCCTGCCTCGCGCACCTACGCCGGGCCCTCCGCCAGAGCGGCTGCCGGCAGAGACCGCATCCCTCCCGCGCTCGGAGCGCCGCGCTGGACGACGGCCCAGCGCCGCTGGAGCGGCGCCTGCGGTAGCCCCACGGGGCCGCCCACGGCCCAGCGCCGCTGGCGGCGCGTCCGCTCCCGCCCCGCGGGGCCACCGGGCCGCACGAACCCTCAGGGCAGCCTTGCCCCGCCACGGGGTAACTAGGACTGGTTGGACACCGGGGGCGGACTCCCTCCGAGCTGCCGCCCGGCAGCCCTGCCGCGGACCGGGCTGGTTTCTCCCAGCCCACAGCGCTGTGAGGGAAGGCGGGAGGGATAGAAAGGGACCAGCCCCGCCCCAGCTCCCCGACCCGCGCCCCTTGGGGACAGGCGCAGCTCCCAGCCCCAGCAAGCCGCAGCCCCGCCAGTGACTAAGCACACCCGCCGCCGCGCCGTGACCGGCCTTTTACCTCCCCTCCCCTCCCGCTCCCCGGGCCCCGCCCGCCGCCGCGGCCCGCCTCTCCGCCCCCCCAGCTGCCGCGCCCGGCGCCTGCGCGGTGCGGCGCGGCGCGCGCGGGCGCAGGAATGTGCGTTACAGTTAAATAGTGGGCGCAGGGGCGGCCGCCGCGGCGCTCGGGGCCGGCGGGCAGGCGGTGGCTCGGGGGCGAGCCGGGCCGAGCGAGGCGACCAAGGAGCCTCCATGGCGCGGCGCGGCTCCCGGGGCGGCGGCAACGGCGCGGCAGTGCTGTGACAGTGCTGTGACAGACGCTTGGCAGCTGGAACCGGCCTTCCTCCTGCCCCACTTCCGAGCGGGGGGCGCGGCGGCGCTCGGAGAGCGGAGCCGTGGCGGCAGCGGCGGCGGCCGGGGGTAGCCGGCGTGTCACCGCCTCTATGATGAAATTTAAGCCGAACCAGACGCGGACGTACGACCGAGAGGGCTACAAGAAGCGGGCGGCGTGCCTCTGCTTCCGCAGCGAGCTGGAGGACGAGGTGAGCCCGCCGAGTCGCGCGCACGTGGGGCGGGGGTGCCGGCCCGGCCCGACCCGGGCGGGGCCGCCGGTGCCGCATCCCTTTGTCTGGCTGGGGGGGCGCGGGCCCCTCCCGGGGGACCCCCCTGCGCATCCAGAGCTGTGTCGGGGCTCTCCCTCGCAAGCAGGGGAGGAAGCGACGCCGCGGAGATGCGCGGACCCCCGCTCGCTGAAGCGGGAGGCGACGGCCCGCAGCCTACGCTGGGAACGGGGGCGGTGGCGGACACCCCTGTGCCGGACCGGGCCGTGCCGTGCCGGCCGCGGGGGCGGGCGGGCGGGTCGGGCGCGGTGGCTCCGCGGCGCGCCTCTCGCCCACCATCTTGGGGCGGCGCGGCGGGGCGCGGGCCCACGTGCGCGGCGCCCGCCTTTGTGCGCGGCCGCGGCGCCCCTCGGCGGGAGGGGGACGGACCGGCCCGGGCGTGTGTGCGGCTCCCGGGGCGGGATCGGACGCCGGCTGGAACTCCGGGGTTATCCTTTGTGAGCCCGCAGCGCGCAGAAAATCGGTTACTGTGTAATGGCGTGTTGAGGGCTGGGCTGGTGTTACCCTTAAGACGGATCCCCTGCCATGCCTGGGTGGGATTAAAAAAAAAAAAAAAAATTTCTTGTATTTGGAAAAACCTGTTTTTCCCCCTGAGAGAGTAAAATGGTGCTTAAAAATACTTTGTCAAGCAGCTCGGGGGCGGGAGGAGAGAGGGTGTTGTGGTTTTGTTTGTAGAGGACAGCGCTCAGCCGGGGTTTTATGTTGCAGCAGAATCGGGAGGTGGCAACAAAGTTGTCCTATATTCCTAGCCAAGGTCAATTGCACTGGCCGTTATCTGGAAACTTTGCAGATGGTTTCATTGCACAATGCGTTTATAGACTGTCTCAGGCTGGAAGCATACCCTTTCCTGATTTTCATTTTGATGTTTCATAGCTGTAAAGTAACTACAAAGGTTCGGGCTTGGTTGCTTTTTTTTTTTATTCCCCATTATCTATATGCTGGAAGAAGCTAGTGTCCTATCTAAACTCTCAATATGACAAATTTCGTGCTTATTTTTAAACATTTATTAAGGAATGTAGTAGTAATAATAATAACATAATAAGGAGAGGCCTGATCTCAAAATACTGACCTTTGAGTTTAGGCAAAAACTGTGCATGGTGTTCTGGTATATGCCATTCGTTCCCTATGCGGTGTAAGTACAGCCTTGGGATAGCACTGGTCACCTTTTCCTAATGTTGTGAAGGAGAAAGGTACCCAGCAGAAATCTTGCTATTGTGATTTCAGTAGCACCTCTGATACTCCAGCATGCTTCCCCGTTTATATGTCTTTGGTGTTCATTTTTGGGTGCTACTCCAGCTCAGACATGTTTGGAGTTCAAACACCTGAACTACTGTTGCAGCTTTCTTGGACTAACTGTAGTTGGAAATTCAAGGTTGGGGTCACCTTTGTCAGTAATTTCCATTCATTCTTCATTTCCTGCTGCAACTTCTTATATTGTCTTTGAATCTCGTCTCCAAATGAGACCACTGGCTGCTTCAAAAATTTCTTATGCATAAGAACACCCTCCAAGACTAAGGATGGTAGTAGCAGCTTTGCTGGGCTTTGTAAGAAAGGTGAAGACTGCCACTTTTTGCACTGGAGCACTCTGGGATATTGCGAACAGAGCACCTGTACAGCTGGCATGAGGCTGGGCTTTGGCATTGTACAAGCAGACACAACTTGAGGATGAAACGAATAACATAACACTAAGTCAGATTTGGGACGTAGATTAAGCATGTGGAAACAGTTCAAATTAATTTCTGGTAAGTTACTTCCAGAAAAGCAATGGCAATGTCTTGAACTTGCTTAGCTGTTTCCCAAGTGCCAGCTCTGTCTGTATCAACACAATCTATTCCTTAGAAGTTTGATGCCTGACTACTGTTTGTGATTAACTTGTATCACCAGCCATGTTCCCCATATTGCCTGGATGAGACTTTCTTCTGCTGTTCCGAAATGCAGTTCTCTTAATACATTTCTGTGTAGATCTACTTCAGACTCCACCTGAATGTCTTCAGTGGTTCCTTTCCAATTCTCTAGAGGTTTTACCATTGATTTTCATTTCCAGGGACCTAAGTGCAAGGTAACTTCTGCTCTGAACGAGCACAAAGGCAGTAACTAGGTGGTTGGAGGGAGAAGATGAACAGCAGACTCCTGTAGAAGCTATTGTGGGGGGAGAAGTAGTTTTCATAGTAATTTTAACCTATAGGGTTACTATCCCATAAGCAAAGAGTTGCTAGACATTGGAGGAGAGATAATAGAACAGAGAACTGAAAGCAGTCTTTAGCAATACATTTCTTTTTAGGAGTCTTTAAGCAAGAAATCAAAATCTCAAGTTTTTTTTTTTACTGGTGATACCGTCTGTAAGACTCTCTCAATAGATCCCGTTCTACTTTTCAGCTGGTTAGCTTCTATCTGGAGGAATGAGTATCTGCAGCAATCTTCTGATACCAGTCTTAGAATTAACCTGTGTTCCTCCTTGCATTCCGATCTTCTGAAAGGCCAGTCCATGTCCAGTTGTGTCCATGCTTCGGCTTTTTCCTCCTTTTTTGTGCTTTAATCATTCCTTTCTTAGCACTTTGATGGACTTGAAGTCTTACAGCCTCTTCTCCTAAAACCAGTTTTCTCTTTTTCTGATCATCATGGTAGCTCTTTCATCTTCAGTTTGACAGCCATGTTTTTATGTGCGTGACAGCTGTAGTTGCTTTAGATGACATCTTACTGTGTTGTGTAAAAGGTTCCTAATACTTCTTTAGCTATACTAGCAAAAAACGTTGTGATGGAACCTATCTTTATCATACTGTAAAGCTATCATTAGTCATCTTGTGATTAGTGGTGGTATCTAAGTCTCTAACTTGCTCCCACCTTGTGAACTCTCAACTTGCACCAGAAATTCTTAGTGTTCTGAGCATTAGAATCACGGTATGTTCTTCTTAACCAAATGTGGTCCTTCTTCTGCGACTTCAGCATGAGATTCCCTGTTGATATAGTGACTTACGGATGTTGTCTCTCAGTTTGGAGACTTGCAAATTTCAGCAATAGCTTTTTGTGATCCTCAGCAACAAAAATCAGACCAGTCACTAAAACATTTAACATCTCTGTTGTTAATCATTTTCTAGCAAAATCCACATGTTATGGCTTCTTGGTCTGTTTCCTATCTGTATTGCACTTCCTATGCTACCTTCATAGCCTTGTTGAAGCCCATGTTACAGCTGAGTTTTATGGACAGTGAAGCAACATGTCAATTGGAAAAAAAAAAAAAAAAGAAGAAAAAAAACCCCTGTGATAACAAAGGATGTTTTTGATAAAACCATACTGTATTTCCATTCATTTTCTGTTCACTTTATTTCTTAATTTGAAACATAGGTTGGCTCTAGAACACCGCTGAGGCAAAATTCAGTCTGGTGGTCCCTGCGAACAGTTCGAAATACAGCTGCTGAACTCCTGCTCTCCAGCTACAGCACCTTGTCCAATTAGACTTGCCAACAGCCTTTGTTGCCAGACTTAAAATTGTTGAGTCAGTTCTCTTGGGTGTTACAGGCTGGAAACTGGGCTTGCCTGCAATCTTACAGCCTGTCAAAAGCTTTTGCTTTGTCTTAAGAGCTGGTATTATTGCAGCTGAAAGCATGTACTTGTGAGATGACCGATGGCTGTCCAGATGCACCCTTCCTGTTTCTTTCCTCATATTCAAGTGACTCCACATATGCCAATTTACTGCTATATAGCCCCTTTTGGTTTAGATTTTGTAGCCTTCATGCTGTGATATTGTATAATTTAAAAAAAAAAAAATCCTGGAGGAAGACCAAATAGCCCATTAATTTGGCCAGTAATTTTGGAAGTTTTTTTTGTGTGTTTTAGTAGTCTAAGAGATGATCTTCTGCTTTCGTCTCTCAATGCTGTCATTTGGGCTGAAGAGAGAGCAAGACAGCTAGATACAAGCTTAGGTGCTGGCTGCTTCTATCGTTCTTAATGAAAGTAAAGCAGTAATTGCAGGACTGTCTGCCCTTTGAACGAAAAAAATTGCTGGAAATGAAGCAGGAGAAATCCCATGAAAAATGAAACAAGGCTATGTGGGCATGAAATGCGTGGGGGCTGCAGGCTTTTTGCTTTGAACAAGCAAGAAGCAGTTCAAAGCAAAGTTCAAGCAGGTGTGTGGAAAAAGCTGATGGTGTTCAGCAGACTGGGATGGGCTGGTGGATTTGTATATGTGGAAATGCAAGTCTCTCTTGAGCAACTAGGAGATGTGGATGGCAGCTTTAGGATAAGCCTGAAGGAGAACCTCTCAGTACAGTAAGGACCGACTGCTTCCATGAGTTGTAATTGCCTGTGCATTCAGTATTCTGCAAACACTGGTTTTATATAAAATGCTTCTGTCTTATGGTCTGGGTGGAGAGTAGGCAAGGAAATTCTTACTTCTCAAAGCAGAGAACAAGGCAGGCTTTTAAAGCAGCGAGAGCAAATAGTAATAAACTTTTTTTTTTCCTAGTTGTTTGGATAACTAAAACAATTTTAAAAGCTAATTTAATTTTCTTCCATCAACTACGGATTATACAAATAAATGAGCGGTTATTTTTAAATACCGTGAATATAGAACTTGAGTGCGTTCTAATTATTTTGGCATCTGTAACACTCCTTTATGTAATTGAATATAGTATTGAAAGCCCTACTTTAGTGTTCAGCCAGCAGTTGCTAGTGGCAGATCTAAAAAAACAGTTTCATGTGCAAAAAAAGTCTTCAAGCTTTTCAATTTTTAATTTTGCCATTTTTCTTGTTCAACTTTATACAAGAGATAAAAATAGATGGGAATGGTTTCCTGTTACTGTTGAGACAGTAGTGAAGATAACTGTATTGTCATACAATTATGGGAAATGTAGATTTATTTTTTTCTCTGTAGCAGAGCATGCACTCTCATGTCAATTATTGCCTCTTAATTTTGAATTATAAAATACTAGGAGCCTATTATTTTTCTCCTTTTTGTTCTGATTTAGAGAATTTTATTTCTTGGGCTGTAGAATGTAGAGATTGGAGAAACCCGTGTTTAATCTACCTTGTTCTGGTGGTCGCTGTTTTATTATTTTAAAAAACAGTAGTATTGTTCAGTTTCACAGCTGTTGCTTCATATTAGCAATGGTTTTATTAAAGAATTATAAAGGAAAAAATAAAATGTTATTTTTATTTCTATTGGTCTAAATCATCTGAAAACCAGAAAGGCCTGTTGTAATGTAACCTGATCTATAAAACCATGGCTTAGAAGTATCACCTGGATACCCTGGCAAAATGAGATGTTCTAGGTATTATTGTAAATAAATTTGCAGTGATAAAAGGTCTTCCATACTTGACTCCCAGTTTGTCATTTGATTTCTTTATCCTTCAGTGTAAGCTCTTAGGTGTAAAGGTGTGCTTTAAAATATAACTTGGAGTGTGACCATGGCACCATATTTAAGGCTGGCATGCTATCCAAAGCAGTGTATGGACTGATGTGGGTTACCTAGCTCGCTCCATGATTGCATAATGGAATATAGGCATATTTTGAAGTATCAGAGAATCCACTTTTCAATATGCACTTCAGGCACACTGTGGTTTTCACTTGTTCTGTCTCATGTCCCTGTCCTGCTAACATACAGGAGAAATTATTGACATCAGGTGATTGCTGCCTTAGGTTTTCCTCAGCATTTTCTTGATATTTGAACATCATCTGTGTGGTGTAGGAAGGGGTATAGCTTGAAAAATCAAGACCTATAAATAGCTTCCAAAATGGCTCTTTATGATGCATCTACACAGACAGCGTCTGCTTATGGTGTGTCCCTGCAGGCTCTTACGGGGTTCTGCAATGGTTTAAGCTTGTGTTAATGTTAAATGAAAAGAATTGAATGTCAGGTTGCTGTGGTAGGATTGATATCAGGTAACCAACTTGCCTTGTTATCCCTACTTCCACAGAAAAACAGCTTTCTGCAGGCATTGCATGTGCACCTTGCCTTCATGTTGGGATCTTTTTTGACAAACTCCAAATGCTTGCTAGCAGTGGAAGCCTGCAAGTTCAGTGAAGCTGTAGGAATTCAGCTGTCCACCACAGCAGGAAGCTTCAGTCTTCACTCGTGACTCTTCAGATACTGAAATTGGTCAACCACGAGCTGTTTTTTATTGCAAAACCTCGATTGTTTTTTTTTTTCCCAATACTTACGGTATTGCTTGTCTGTGCCATATGAATGTGTTTAATGGCATGGGTAGTTGCTGAAAATGGGCTGAAGGGAGAAGGCAACACGGCTGTACCTGTCTAACATCAGGCTAAGCTGTCCTGCAAAAGAAGTTTTATGTTTTGCCCTGTTTAGAAGATGCCGTCTTTTTGAACTAGCAATATTTGTGTTTCGATACTTGAGAAAATGTCCTTTATAGCTTATGTGCACCATTCTGAGTTTACTTTGAGGATTTAAGCTGTTTGCTAAGTTTGTGTTTGAATCGCCCCAGTTAACTCAGTGGTGCGCAAAATTTCCAGGTTAGCAGTGTCTGTGAAATAGCAGAGTGGCAGGCTCCTTCAGAAATGTATACAAATCCTAGCTGGAGATGCACATACATATATGCACCTGTATCTCTAGCTAGGATTTGTAGCCATGTTTTCTTAAACATCCTTTTGTAGGTATGTGAGTTCACAGACCATAGGTTGATGTGTATTTTTTTGCAGTCTTATTTGTAGAACACTTAAAAAGCATATTTTAATTAGATGGCTTTCACTGCTTATTCCAACTTGAAGAAAGATGTGTTTGGCTTTGGCCAGGCCACTGATTTCATGAAACACTGCAATCTGACTTAGTGCTTAAGTACTTCAGTAGAACCAGTCCTATAAATGTAAATATTTTAAAGTAAATTTTGTCTTCAAAGCAGTATTTTTTTTTCCAAGTATCTCAAAACCAAAAAAGGCTAAAAGGTAACTGGTACTTGTCAAGAAGTAACCTTGTCATGTCTTTACCTGCAGCTGAATGGTTCTGAAAGACTTGGAGCTCTTGTTTCTGACAAGTGCTTGGAAGCTGATCCCTTAGTCAAACAGATTATGTTGCTGAGTAACCAGTAAAGCCCAATTCTCCTGCTCAAGATTAAGCCATGGTTTCAAGTTACAAAGAAATGGGCAGCAATGTGAGTTTTAGCTCTTCCCCTACTACCTTATGTGTTTTCTCCCTTGGTCCGTATTGGCAAGCATAAGGGAAGAAGGATGTACTGTAAAGTGGATTGGGGAACTGACCCAGCATGAGAAGTAAAACTTCTTTTATAGGCATTTGTGGGGGCTTTCTTGCTTGTTAGCAGAGTTTTTTTGCAGCCAAGAATCACCTTTTGCCCTGTGGCTGAGTGCAAGATCCGCACCCTTCATTGCACCCTGAGACCTGTCGCATCTGATTCTCCGAAGCATACCAAAGCTTAGGGGGAGATCTGACGTTATAGGTGACTTGAGTGCTTGTTGACGTGAGGAAATGAGTTCTGACTGACGAACTGTAGGAGTATAGTGCTGTCTGTTCCTGATATGAACACTTTAGCTGAAGAACAAAACAAAGTACTTTAAATAGCCAGAGGAAGGTACTCAAATTCTGAATCACTATAACAACATGTTAGCCGAATATGTGAGTTTCATGTGAAATAAAATCTAGAATAACAGAATTTCAATTACGAGTTAATGCAAAACTACTTCTGAAAAGGGCTGATGTTTTTCTCCCTATTGCTATATAGCCTTAAAATCAGAAGATCTCAAAGGAAAAATCACTTGCAGATCTGATTTTGAAGCATTACAAAAATATATGCATGTATTTCTTTATTGCTCATCTTCAGAATGCTGGTAAAGTTGCACTGATTGATGTGCAAGCATTGTGCTGCTGCTTTGAAAAGTGATCTTTACCTAAAGTTGGGAGGATATTTTAGACATTATTTAATATATTGTATAGACAGAACCCAGTTTTCTGGGTTGCTTTCAAGATGCTGTGCTCAAGTTAATGAGCGTTAGGATTAAAGTACTGCTAGATGTTACGCCATTTCTCTGCTGCTCTGCCAGTTGCTGTTCATTGAGACTAAATCTTCTTTTTAACCTCTGTCATAGCTAGGGACTGCTTTTCAGTCTGTTGTCTGTAAAGTACTTTGCTAGAGGCTCTTGAATTGGCTTAGGCTGATCTGAAATTGGGTATCTGCAGTCATGCCTTTCTGTCCCAGTTTGAGCAGTGCTGACCCTTGCATGGCGGTGTACTGATCAGTGCTGAGTGTGCGCAGGCTGAAAACGAAGCTTTCGTGGTACAAGCTAGTTTTCAGCCAGATCAGCTTCCAGAACTTGTGCCAGTGTAAGGGAGTAAGTAAAGATGTTGCAGCCATGACTTTGGCCTTTGATTAGCTTTTAAAATGCTGTCAAATCTGATCCCAAGGTTTTTTACTACTCTAGAATTAGTTTGTGCACGTTACATCTCCAGGTTAAGAAAAGTCATTTTGAAAATGATTGCACTAAAGAATGAGGACTTTAAGCAATCACTCTACGGAGAATATTTTTAGGAAGGCAAAAGCATATTCCTTGGTAAATGCTACCTGTGTGGCATTGCTATTGCAAGTTGTAAAACTCCATTGCATTTTTCAACTTTCTAGAGTCCAAAAAGAGACAATGGTGTTCTAGGACCGGGATACCACGGTATCCTATAGCAGAACTGAGAAACTATTTCAGAACTACTGAAATGAGGCACTGATTCTTAAAATAGCAAAAAGCGTTAGATAAAGGAAATCTCCAACTACAGTAGCAGGTTGACATGTGCTCTCTAATTTGAGACGTGTGCTTTTGTCTAAGAATTCATACAGTGAATCCTGCAAATATGATCCAGGGTTTGTAAGATATGCTTTTCCGTGCTCCTCAATGTTTCTCTGTTGCAGCATTCAAAGTAGTTTCTCAGTACTTTTAAGGAAGCTCCTGAGCTGAAAACAATTGGAAGTTGGAAGTGTTAGGGAAAAGTGAAATATTTCCTGCACGTTTTCCCCTGAGCATCTGCTTATGGCTGGTTTTAAACAAATCATAGGGCTTGACTTACCCTTTTGGCTGTATTTGATTAGACCATCTTCGACTCTTTCAGGTGCTTGTATCTTTGGCAGACCAACCGGGTAGGCTGAAGTTCTCCATGTTGAGTGTGCTAGGTTAGATTGTATTAACTTCCATCAAAGTGGGTCCTGTTTTTCCCTCAGAATAGGGTTGGATTATTTTTCCTTTTGCCTTTTAGTATTTCAGACGCCTGTGAGAACATACAGTTCGTCTGTTCTCTCTAGTAGCATTCTGACACTTTGTTTTATACCTGAGGGGTACCTCTTGCTGCCCCTTATGATTTTTCCTATACTTTGACAAGTTTAAAGCTTCTGAAATTGTTTGTGTGTACTCAGCTTCATAGAGCTTGGGAGCTAAATCCTTCATCTTCCATGCACCTGCCTTCTCCTTTTATCTGTGCAAGGTTTAGTCATACACCTGAGCAATACAGTGTTCTTCGCAGCTGAGCCGCATGTGCTCAGCGGTCTTTTCGGGGCGAGGAGTCGATTCCCTTCTTCTTGAAAGTAGTTCCTTTTAACTGCCAGTTTCACTAGGGGGAAAAAAAGGCAAACTTGGCTATCTCCATCAGGTAATTCAAACAACAAATTGGACATGGCTGCTAGTGGATTAGTGGAGGTGATGAGAGGGAAGAAAATGGGATGTGCAGTGAGGAGGAGAGGAACAGACGCGATTAGGCTGGAAAGAGACAACTTAGAGGTCTAATGGCAAATAAATAATGTCTGTGGAACCGGAGTGGAACTGTTCAAATACAAGTATGTTTCTCCTTGTACATAATACATCTGCTATGGAAAAATTCCCATCTTGTGGTTAGTTTGTAGCAGCTTCTGCTGCTGTTGCTTCATTACTGCAAGTTATGGAGGACTCTGCATTGAAGTCAAAGAATCCAAATGTGGGAGTATTGCTGTATCTAGCAAGTTTCAGCCTTAACCCTGATTACTTTTTTAACATAAGCTGATTTTAATACAATTATTTTTGTAAGCTATAGTACTCTGCAGTTAAGGAAGATAGAAAGCAATAATATTTTGCATAACCTTAAGTCATTTTCTACCTCTGAGTGCCTGATACAAAAAAATATATGTAAGGAGGAATAGCTTTTGGTTGTAATTTGTATTACTCTGAGCTGTTCCCATTTCAGTCTTCTGGAATATAAGGCTGCTAACTGTTTTCACAAGTTTCTTTTGACTTGAGAACACTAAACAGGCCAAAACTTTGACATCTTTCTCTAGGAAATTTTCAGTTGTTTGTCTGCAGGTTTAGCATTTATAGTGAGCAGGTCCCATGATGCCACATTCCCTGTAATTACCTTTGGGTTTTTGGTTAACCATGTCTTGGTTAAGCATATCGATAGGTGCTTATTACAAGTAGGCTGGCTAGCAGTTTCCCTTCCTTGCTGCACCCAAAGGTCATTGCTATTCCTGGACTTGAAACAAGGTAAAAACTTTGCTAGTAAAACTTAGTGGAGGAATTTTCTTTTTCTCCTCTTAGTAGTAGAATTTTACGGCTTTATTGCTTCACTTGTCAGTATTATGGAAAATAATAGTCTTCGGAGCAAGGTGAACTTAACACTGTAACTAGACAAGCAGATTTGATGCCATTACTCTGTATTTTCGAAACCTTTTGAAGAAAGGAGTCAGTCACTGTTTTCTTCTGAGCCTAATGAGATTATGATGTAAAATTTGGTGTGCATAGGCCAGAAAAAATGGAGGTGTGTGAGATTCTGTGGTCTGGATTTTCAGTAGACAACTGTGATCTCTGTGAACATGAACCTCCTCAGAAAAAACTGGATGTCCAGGCAACTGAGATCTCTATTCTCCTGGTTCACTTATATTAAGGGAAGATGAATTGCTGGCTTTTTGCTGGTGATTTTGCACCTCTTTTGACATGTTGAATGCATTGTCAACCAACCACAGCTTTTTGGTGTCTTCATTTTTAAGTGATCCATATATTTACAGCCTAGTCATTCAGGTACTGTGGGATGTGTCCTATGGCCACTTACAGATGGAAACACCTGAAAACTACATCCACTACATGGAATAAAAAACAACACACCAAAACCAAAGATGTGCAAGCGAGTTCAAGATGGCTTGCTACCCTAACAGAAAGAATCTGCATGGAATGCTTTTCAGCCTTACCACACAATCTTGTAATTGCTAGCTATTGGCTTTTGTGGAAATTGATTGCCACTGAGTATGTTTTTGTTCGCATACCCCAGGATGGATTCCTCATGCCCAAGTGGCTTCAAATGTTATGGGGAGGAAAAAATTGTGCATCTGAAGGTCTTGAGAATATACCTTAGTGTAGTCTCTTGGATTCAGACTGTAAAAGCAGTGGGATCACAGGAGAATAAAGCATAGAGGGAAAGATGCTTGAGAAGAAAATGCCTCAGTTCCCATATTAGTGGAGACTTGGGTGGTTGCCAGAATGAGCTCCTGGGGTGTAACACTTGAGAGTTTATTGTATGTATAGCTGTAAAGCGTATCTACCAGAGTTGATATATTTTAATGTTGATTACTTGCTAGATGTATTTGTTTCTGCTTTTTAAAAGGGTAATTTAAAACTAATAGACACACAAACCCAGCTCAATAGACTATTAATCAGGTTAGCGGTAGTCAACTGTTACATATAAAGGCATAAAAAAAAAATTCCTGACTTTATGCTACGCTGCTGGAAACAGCAACCTGCTTTATCCCTTAGTAGTAATTAACAATTTTATGTTTAGCCTTAACTAAACAATAAATGCTGATTAAAACTGTTCTACCAAGCTGGGAATGATTTAATGTGATATAATCATCCTTTTGTTCATCATTGTTGCTAGCTTCCACATGACTGCAGTGAGTGCTAGTTTCATCAGCAGAAAGTAATGTGTAATGCTTATGTCTGGGATCCCACAAGTGAATTCATAACTTCATTTTTACAAATGCGCTTTAAGCATTGCCGACATGGTGATTCTTTTGTAGTGATATAGATGTTCCACCTACATGTTGAAAAACTCTCTAAAACTATGTTTAATAGAGCTGTGTACCCTCTGGGAATGTTTTGTTAATATCAAAGGATCCTAGGAAACTAAAACCTTTGGTTGTAAGGATCCAAGTTGAGATGCGTTCGTGTCTAACCTTGTTGCCTTTGACTATTTCTAGGTTTTTAGATAGCTGAATAAATATTTGAGTTAACTGAAAATGTGAACATTTAGATCAGATGCTAACAATGATTCTGTACTAAATGAGGTCTCTGCCGTGTTCCTTATTTAATGTAGAAAAAATGTTGGGGAAATTAGTACAGTGGAGAATTCTTCGGAGTAGGACGAATCTTGACTGCAAATAAAATAAACATTACAACAAGAAAATACGTCAAATAAGGCCCTTCTTGGTGCACCTCATTATGCATATGCATTGTTGCATTCACAAAGGTGTGCAGTCACCTACACTCCCCAGTTTCTGTAGGTGAACCTACACTGTATTTCTGTGAGTGCCAAAGGGGTGTAGCATAAGTGATCAGCATTTCCCTGCTGCCCTCCTCAGGGAGTTGTTTTCCTGTTTAATCATAGAATGGTTTGGGTTGGAGGAGACCTCAAAGATCATCTAGTTCCAGCACCCCTGCCATGCGTAGGCACACCTTCCACTGAGGTTGCTCAAAGAGTCTCATCCAGCCTGGCCTTGAACACTTCCAGGGATGGGGCATCCACAGCTTCTCTGGGAAACCTATTCCAGTGCCTCATGACCCTTAGAGGGAAGAATTTCTTCCTTAGATCTAATCTGAATTTACCCTCTTTCAGTTTAAAGTCATTACCCCGGTCCTGTCACTACACACACTTGTAAAAAGTCCCTTTCTAGCTTTCTTATAGGTTCCCTTTAGGTACCGGGAGGCTGCTAGAAGGTCTCCCTGGAGCGTTCTGATCTCCAGGCTGAACAAGCCCAACTGTTTCAGCCTGTCTTCGTAGAAGAGGTTCTCCAGCCCTCAGATCATCTTTGTGGCCCTCCTCTAGACCCATTCCAATAGCTCCATGCCTTCTTCAGTTGGGAGCCCCAGAGCTGAATGCAGTACTGCAGATGGGGTCTCAACGACAGCAGAGCAGAGGGGTAGAATCACCTCCCTCAACCTGCTGACCACACCCATCAAACAAGAGAGGAGTTTAAAGACCATAAAGGTAGTGAGGACTAGACTGTCACTTCAGTCATCTGGTATCAGTCAACACTTCAACCTTTAGACTGAGGTTTCTGTTCCTAGTCTTTTAATTGCTTTTAAAGGTTCGTGCACTGACCCTGTCCCTTTGCTCCCCACAGTTGTCCTTTGACTTCAGGATTAGGCTTATGTTATTGCCTGGAATATGAGGTGTGTTACTACACAGATGATTGAGTATGTCTTACTAATCAGGATGTGTCTTTAATGCAACTTAAACTGTTTGTTTTCACGTGGTCTTGAATCAAGGTCTCATTTTCATCATCTTCTACTGCAAATTGCTCTAGATATGAGGCATCCCAGTTTGTTGGGCAGGTGGCTAAAATCTTCTTAGCTCTGAATATTATGAAGGATGGGTCCTACAGCCAGTGATTTTTAAATTGGTATATATCAATGATGTGAGCAGGTCAGAGAGTCAAATTGAAGTGTCTTGGGGAAACAATGTTATTAAATTTAGAAATTGCTTAAAATTCAGTGTGTTGCAGTTTTTCCTCTTACAGAAATGTTAAAAGAAACCAAATCAGACAAGGGCCAATGAAGTACTCTCCTTATTAATTTAGTTATGCAATATTGTAAGCACGCCCATGTTAACAGAACACTTCAGTTACTGAAAGAAGGTTGTCAAAGATTAAAAATTAGAAATACTTTCTGAAGTCCAGTTTTTCAGCTAAGAGATGCCGTTTCAGAAGAATGAGTTTAACTTCTGTGTGATGAAAATGTCTTAATTTACACGCTTTGCCATCTATATGACCCTAAGACTTGCTCAGTATTGTTTGTAGGTTTTTGTTGCATGTCTTCATTCCTGTGCATATTGTATATTTTTCACATTATATCTAAGCATCTGATGCAAGTGTTTGTGCAAGGAGATTACAATGACATTGTCTTGACTTAGTTATATTAAAAAGACTAGATGTTAATAATTTCACTTTTTTTTTTTACTTCCTACAACTCCTGGTTGTCTGTTATGTTCCATTTCTAAAGACTATAATCTATCTGGCTAGGTGAATAAGTGCATTGCTGAAAAAGTAGATAGTACCAAGATTCCTGACTTGTGAGCTATATTTAACAGTCATTTGCAATTATTTATAGGTGCTGTTGGTAAGCAGTAGCCGATACCCAGATCAGTGGATTGTGCCGGGTGGAGGAATGGAACCAGAGGAAGAGCCAGGGGGAGCAGCTGTTCGAGAAGTGTATGAAGAGGTAAGAAAAAAAAAAAAAGAATCCAGCTTCTTTCTCCTGCTACTGTCTTCAGGGTGGAATCAAGAAGAAAGAGGGAACTCTACCTCCTTTATCCAGAATTTGACTGAGACTTGCATGGTTGTGAAATTCAAAAGATTCCAGTTCTGTATGTTTAGAATTGGGGTATAGTGTGGTGAGGTGAACTAATTAGCTTGCTTCTCAGCATGCTTTCATTTCGTAGCTAAATTTCTGTCTGTCTTTATAAACTCTTGCTGGAAGTGGAAGTGTGACTTTACGCCAAATGACATATTGTAGCAGTGTAGTATTTCTCTGTTAGTGCAGAAAACATTTGACTTGCAGCTCCCCTGGAACAAACTGAAAGTGAATGAACCATTAATATGTAGCTACATAAGAAAGAGAAATAAACAGACTTTTGAAGAGATTCCAGACTAATTGGATTAGAAACTGATGTATCTAAGCAGTTGAGAATTCAACAATAAAAAGACCCCATGAAGTACATTTAAGGCTGTTTATAAAGAAAGCACCATAGGTATAGGCAGCCTTTCTGTCTCTGCCCCTAGCCCTAGCCAAAACAGTTTTAAGTCTTGATGAATTAATGCAGTTTCTCACTCTAGTGAGAAAATGGTAGTTAAATTTCAAATTCAAAATTCTATTTTTTAACTTGAAATTTAATTTTTCCTAGACAAACTGTTAAAAATGTTAAATGTTACTTGAATATTTAACAGCCAGCACTGTAATCCAAATAAAACTTCCAAGAAAGACTGCGTTCACTTTATTTAGCTAGAAATTATGCAATGTGTGACTACAGACTCTTAGTTCTTCATATCATACTTCTTAAATAGAAGGTGTAAGATTTTGCAGAAAGTGGATGCATGCTGGCAAGTGAGTGAACTACAGAATTTCTGGTAGTCTTAAACAGCTTCCTCATCACAGTTTGACTACTACTGTTGACAAAACACACTAATGTTGTTGCTAATTAGTATGTACAATGATTTTTTTATTAGCTGTGCTACCTAGTGGTTTAGCTTGCTTACCCTTAAGACTGGTTCTGCTGAGTTTTACGGCTTGGGAACTTGATGTAGATGCAACTTGCCACAAAAGCAGCTTGCTCTTTGGTGCCAAAATGAGATCTTCTCGTGAACTGTGATTCAGTGACCCTCCTCCCATCTTATATGGGAAACAGACTAGTTCAGTATTCAGTGCTCTTACCAGCCCTTACGCAACAAGATTCAAGCAGAAATAAGCCTCACTGACAGAAAGTTATTTCAGACTGTCTGTATTCAGTTTTGCTGGGGGAGCTAATTTCAAGTGGTGCAAGACACACTTGGGTAAGTGCTTGTGTATTTATTAAAAGTAAAGGAGACAGCCACAAGGCAGTCTAATGCCATTTGAGAGGAGGGAAGATTTAGGATTCTGGGAATTAAAGGCAGTAGTAGCACCTCTGGGGAAAGTCCTGGCACTTCCCATTGCCACAAATTGATGGGTAGGATTAAAAAGCACAGGACCACTGGCTCAGAATTCTCAACACTGATAGTTTTAATTGCTGATCTGACCTAAGGCACAGTTGAAGATGAGGGATAGTAAAATCTAATCTCCATGTCAAACTAGAGCTGACTGAACTGTAGTCATGTGTTTTGGTTTTTCTCTGGTGGTGAAGACTGGACCGTCTCAAAGGGACCTGTCTGCAGCTAGTGTGTCATCACAGAATCATTTAGGTTGGAAAAGCCTTTTAAGATTGTAGAGTCCAACCGTTAACCTAACACTGCCAAATCCCACTAAACCATAGAATCATCTGGTTGGAAGAGACCTTCAAGCTCATCGAGTCCAACCATTCACCCTGCACTGTCAGGGTCCCTAAACCATGTTGCTCAACACCAAATCTACACGGTTTTTAAACACCTCCAGGGATGGGGACTCCACCACCTCCCTGGGCAGCCTGTTCCAATACTTCACAACCCTCTCTGTAAAGAAATTCTTCCTGATATCTAACGTAAATTTCCCTTGGTGCAACTTGAGGCCATTACCTCTCGTCCTGTCATTCATAGCGTGGGAGAAGAGACCAACCCCCATCTCCCTACAACTTCCTTTCAGGTAATTGTAGAGAGCGATAAGGTCCCCCTGAGCCTCCTCTTCTCCAGACTAAACAGTCCCAGCTCCCTCAGCCGCTCCTCATAGGACAAGTTCTCTAAACTCTTCACTAGTTTTGTTGCCCTTCTCTGAACCCGCTCCAGCACCTCAATGTCCTGCTTGAAGTGAGGGGCCCAAAACTGGACACAATACTCAAGGTGTGGCCTCGCCAGTGCTGAGTATAGGAGGACAATAACTTCCCTGCTCCTGCTGGCCACACTGTTTCTGATACATGCCAGGATTCCGTTGGCTTTCTTGGCTGCTTGGGCGCACTGCTGGCTCATGTTCAATGGGCTGTCGACCAGCACCCCCAGGTCCTTCTCTGCTGTGCAGCTTTCCAGCCACACTTCCCCAAGCCTGTAACGCAGCAGGGGGTTGTTGTGGCCCAAGTGCAGGACCCAGCACTTAGTCTTGTTGAATTTCATACAGTTGGCCTTGGCCCATCGATCCAGTCTGTCCAGGTGCCTCTGTAGAGCCTCCCAACCCTCAGGCAGATCAACACTACCTCCCAATTTAGTGTCATCTGCAAACTTGCTGAGGGTACACTTGATCCCCTCATCCAGATCATTGATAAAGATGTTAAAGAGAACAAGCCCCAACACTGAGCCCTGTGGAACACCACTGGTGACCAGCCGCCAGCTAGATTTAATTCCATTCACCACCACTCCCTGGGCCCTGCCTTCCAGCCAGTTTTTGATCCAGCGAAGCGTGCACCCGTCCAAGCCGTAGGCAGCCAGCTTCTGCAGAAGAGTGTTATGGGAAACAGTGTTAAAGGCTTCGCTAAAATTGAGGTAAACAACATCTACAGTTCTTCCCTCATCCACTAAACGGGTCATTTTATCATAGAAGAAGATCAGGTTGGTCAAACAAGACTTGCCCTTCATAAATCCATGTTGACTGGGCCTCATCATCTGGCTGTCCTGTATATGACGCATGATAACACTAAGGATGATCTGTTCCATGAGTTTACCTGGCACTGAGGTCAGACTGACAGGCCTGTAGTTCCCTGGGTCTTCCCTCTTACCTTTCTTGTAGATCGGCATCATGTTTGCCAGCCTCCAGTCAGCTGGTACCTCCTGTTAGCCAGGATTACTGGTAAATGATGGAAAGTGGCTTGGTGAGCACTTCCGCCAGCTCCTTCAGAACTCTTGGGTGGATCTCATCCAGCCCCATAGACTTCTGTACATTTAAGCTGTGCAGCAGTTCGCTTACCATTTCCTCTTGAAAGAAACCTTGATAATGCTCTCCATCTCCACCATTTGGTTCTAGAGGCATATCACCCACTGAGTTAGTCTGACCATTACAGACTGAAGCAAAGAAGGCATTGAGTACCTCAGCCTTTTCTTCAACCCCAGTCACTATTTTTCCCCTTGCATTTAGCAAGGGGGGGGAGATTCTCCCTAATGCTCCTTTTATTGTTAAGGTATTTGTAGAAACTTTTCTTATTGTCTTTTGTTAGCTGCCAGATTAAGCTCCAGCTGGGCTTTTGCCTTTCTAATTTTCTCCTTGCATTGTCTCACAGAATCCTTGTAGTTTTCGTGAGTGAATAGCCCCTTCTTCCATAGGTCATAGTCTTTCTTTTTCTTCTTGAGCTCTAGCCAGAGCTCTCTGTTCAGCCAGGCTGGTCTTCTGCCCTTCCGGCTCGTCTTGCGGTTCACTGGCACAGCCTGCTCCTGGGCTCTGAAGATTTCCCTATGTCATGTCTCTAAGCGCCACGTCTACATATCTTTTAAGTATCTCCAGGGATGGTGACTCAACCACTTCCCTGGACAGCCTGTTCCAAGGCTTGATAACCTTTTCAATGAATAATTTTTTCCTAATATCAAATCTAAACTTTCCCTGGTGCAACTTGAGACCATTTCCTCTTGTCCTATCACTTGCTGCTTAGGAAAAAGAGACCGACAGCCACAAAGTTGCTGTGGGGGTTTGACCAACTATTGAAAGCTGCCTGAGTGGTCTAGCTTCTCAGCTTGCAAGGAATGCAGTACTACACATAAAGCTCTCAGGCTGACTTTGTAGAAAAGTAGTAATACCGGTGAGAGTTGTGGCCTGGGGGCTGATAAGTAGTTTTCTGCTACACATGGTTCTGCACCGAGAATATTCTGAGGAACACTTCTGAGTCCTGGCTTTGCTGGAGATCTGCTCACAAATTTCTGCAGTGGTGCAGTGTATGGAGCATGAGTGTTGAGAAAGGTTAAGCTGGGATAGCTAAAGAACAGCTGTAGAATATTACTGGATGATACATCATAAAGTATAACCTTAGTACAAATTTCTCTGTTAATGTAAAAGCCCAGTCAGAGTGTGCACACTACCCAGACACAGCAAACTTATCTGGTTTATACAGATACTAGAACGTTAGTTGCTTCTGAATGATCTTTTTCCCTTTAGACATGCTTTCACACTAGCAGGCACAAAAAAAAAACCAAACAAGTAGAGCAAATCACAAAGTGAATAATCGGAATACCTGCTGTTACAATGTGAAACAGTTCTTCCATAGCTCAGTTTTGTTCTTGCCCTCACTACTTTGTCAGAGCAAAGCGAAAGACTTTCCCATACATCATGGTGGTTCTGGTCAAGAATTGCAGTACTTGGCAACCTGTTTTGAATCCTGAAGACAGATGTCAGCCCCCTTCACTCATATGCTCACGCTCTTTTGATTGTGTTTTGTTCAAGTGCTATCACACAGCGACATATAAACGTGTGGCTTAGGCAAATGGTTTGATTACTTTTCAATGTATTGTACGTTATGCTGTTCTGTAGCTGCTTAGAATATATGTGTTGCCATCAAAATTTCGGTAAGCAGCTTCATGATAGAAAAGCTTCATGTTGTACCTGACTGGAAAAATGTAAATGTCATCAGTGTTTATACACCACAAGAGAAACCTTTTCTGAAGGTAAAGAAATGAACCCAGTAATTCTAAAGCTTGAGTGGTGCTAGCAGAGTTATTTTGCTCAAAAGTTAAACCAATTTTTATTCACTTCTACTACAGTGGCTACACCTTTTTTTATGGTGCTCTGGAGTAAGGCGTAAACTGCCAGCTGTGTTCAGCTCTGAGCTGTGCTTGCAAATGCATTAAGATTTTTCAAAGGCTACAGGCTTTAATAAGCAAAAATCATTTGGTGACACTTCTTCTGCAGCTTCAGAGTTTCTGGGGCTTGTGTAACTGAGCGTTAAAAGTTCATGCCCTAAAGTAACATCATCTTAAGCTACAGGCTGAATCATGTGTGCTGCCATGAGACTGCAAAGTGCCATTTTTAAAGAAAAGTCAGAGTGGTATTCAGGCTTTTGACTTGACCCATGGAAATTCCTACTAACCTTTCTAGAGATGGATGTCCTTTCTATTTTTATGCTAAGGTCAATGTCACCTGGCAAGCTGGTTACAGTACAGTGAACTGTTAAGAGTTTTGTGAATGAATAAACTTCAAAGGAGGCATGCTGTGGCACTGGTTTGACCTGTGTTTCTTCAGTATTGGGTCATGCACAAACTAAGCATCGGTTTCCATTAACTTATTACAATGGAGGAATTGATAGTGAGAGCTGCAGTAGCGTTTCTTAACAGTAAGAGTGCTAATACCTCACAATATGATAGCCCACTGGCTCTAAGTATCCCTCGCTTTCCCAGCAACTGTTGTGTATTTAAAATCCTTGTTTTAAAACCCAAGCAAAGATCTTTGTAGTCAAATCTATATGCACGGCAGTTGCTCCATAGTCTGCCTGTGTGTATGACTCCAGATTTTTTTTTTATCCTTAAATTCTGTTCATGTTAGTGATTTGGGGTTTTACCTCTACTAAGTGTTTAATATGAATTAAAGTTTGTCTGCCATTTCACAGGTTACAGTAATTACAATAACCTGTCAAATACCTTAGGTACAGTAAGTTTTTACAAACCTGGAAGTAGAATACCAAAATGAAGCTACAATATAAAGCAATCCCAGAAAGGTATTAAACCTCATAGAAATGAGGAGCTAGTCTGTTTATCAATTGGGAGCTTAATTGGGAGGTACTAGGAAAGATGGAAATAAATGTTGTTTGCACATGTAGCATTTTAAGAGAAATATGACAAAAATAATAAGGGTGGCAAGCCAATGATGTCCAGCTGGTTAAATGGAAGGAGCACCCTCTGACTCTTTTCTTCTATCTCACAAAAAAAAAACGAGACTCTTGCTTTGTTTGTGCTTAGTAGTATCCTGAAATGCCTACAAAAAATGAACGTAATTCCTCCCAGACCTGTGTGAACACAGTTTCTGAGACAGAGGCCGATCCTGAAAGTTAATCTGCTTCAACAGAGAAAACGGCAGTAATATTATCTGAGACCTCTTGCAGGAAGCAGAGGAATCTGCTCCAGTGAGCATCTAATATTTGGAAAATAACTGGGTATTACAGGCTAGGACTAGGTAGATACTTCAAAAGAAAAAAAAAATAAAACACACTTTCAGCTGAGAGGTTGTGGTAGATACAATGGAACCCTTTGGATTTTATAAGAGTATGCAAGAAAGGGCAGGAATAGTCTTGCATTGTGCCTTCAGGAGCCTAGCCATTAAAGTACTAGCCAACAGATATCACAGTTCAGACAGCTTTCAGAGTTACTTCTTATTTTAAGCAGCTTTCTGCTCTGGTAGACTGTTAGCCTAAAAATTAAACTGCAGCGTGGCTCGTGCTCCATCTACAGGAAACGAAAGGCGAGTCTGACCGTGCATCTGTGACTGCAGTATGCCTGGAGCTGCCAACAGCGAACCACCTCCAGGCCAGAAGAATTATGGGATGAAGTGGCCAGTTTGTCCTCTTGTCATTGGATTTAGGCTAATACTACAATATATACATAAATTCAGATTTGAGACTTTATTGATGTAGTACTCATAGACTTCCTTAGGGAATCCTTCTGGGGAGGTGTAGCACCCAATTTGACAGCTTGCCTGCCAGAAGAAATGGTGGTTTTTCAGGCTTTTCTCCCCAAAGTTTAGATGGTCTCACTTGCCTATTGTAGCCTATAGGATTTTGTTTACTTACAGAACTGTATTTTAACAGCCATGGGCACTTCATGGCCAAAGGAAGAAAGATATTTTTATTAGAGACAAAATGGTTCAAAGTCTGAGAACTTGACCAGTGTATTGGATTAGAAGCTTATGATTAGGAAAGTGGGAACATAGTTTGACTTTTTAGGGAAAAAGCTGAAGTGGTTTTTGGTCCTCTAGCACTCAACTTTGCCATGTTTTGGATGAACTACATTAAGGTAAGAACCTGGAGGAAATACTTTTGTTAGCAAAAACACTTAAAAAAAAAAAAAAGTCACAGTCACTTTAATGGTACTTTTTAAACTAGGAAGGTGATTCAGTTGAATATATTCATGAGACTAGTTACAACTTTTTTATACTTTTGGGTATAGAGGTTTCAAAAGACACTCCTATCTGCAGGAATGATGCTACATTTTGGAAGCATGTGCGTTTGCCTAGAGAGTAACTAGGCATCAGTGATAGTAAACACATTTACCTAGGAACATCTGATTGCACAAAAGCTTTGTTACAAGCTTTGGGAAATTCTTACACTTAATGTAATGGACTGCTTCTGATTGTTTCATTCAGAATTGCTCAGCAAAGAATATTTGTTTAAACCACTGATTTGCTTGGAGAGAGAATAGAGAAGCTGTTAAGTAAATTCCATTTAGAGTAACATTGATGATAAATTCCAATTGTGACTATAGGGTACTAATAGGTTGAAAAAACTTCTCTATGAAAGCTATTCCATATGGGTAAACTTACCTGGTCAATGGTGTTTGTGCTATGTGTTGGATATCAGTTAATTGTCAGACTCACGCTTAGCGGTTCAGAGAAGCCATCCTGCAGCTCTGATGGTGAGATTCTTTGTCCTTCAACAGTCCTGTTGCCATCGACTTGCCTTTAAGAAATCTTTGTAATGTAAGTAAGGCCTTGGCTAGGACTTCTTAGAGACTTCTAAAATCTTTAAAGTTTTTTGATTTGGAGGGAGGTGTTGGTTGGGGTTTGGGGAGGGGGGCAGTTGTTTTAGTTTGAGGTGACAGGGAGTAATTTTTTACCACCTTCGGGTAGAGCATAGTCCCCTTTACAGCAGTTCCTTGGCACTTAGAAAAGCTTTTCTTAATGCTTGAGAAACCTGCAGAGTCTATACTGGGCTCTTTGTCATGCTGGTAAGCTATATCTTGCTATAATCTTGTTGTTTGCTGCAACTTTAGGGAAGAAATGAAGAAATCACAAACTTGTGCAGCTAAAACTGTATGCTTGGATGCCTGAAGTGTTAAAAAAAGACTAATCTCACAGATTCATGTTGTTACTTTTGATGGAATAGGATGATGGAAAATTGCTTTTTTTAGTTGTTCAGTTTGCCACAAAGTAGAAATCTTAAAGGATACAGTGATTCCTAGATATTGCTGCATAAGAGGAAAGGCGAAAATTAGGGACAGAATCATAAATTTGTAGCCTTTTAGGTTCTGCTTATCTTTTTTCAAAAGATACTGTAATGTTGAGGAAACTAGGATTAATCAGTAAAACTTAAACATTTATTTCGCATGTGTTCTTTCAGGCTAATAAATGCTTTTTCATTACTTGGTGTAAAGCACAAGCAGACTTTAATGCCTATTGTGATGTAGCTGATCCTTTCAGATCAAAATGAGTCTGATGCTTTCTTAATTAACATACTGCCTAATCACTTATCCAGCAGGTCCAGTTACATATTTCAACTTCATGAACTCTAACAGGTATCTCTGTCATCACAGCAGATGACCAGAAGAATATTGTACGTAGTTTCGTGTTAAGTTTAGCTCTAGCTCTTGCTCTAGACAAGAAAAATGCTTGTTGAGTTGTAGGGGCTGTGAGCAGACTTCCTTCATCAAAACTGCTTAATAAATAACACCAGCCATCTGCTTTCTTTAAAAAGAAAGACACAGAAAGCATTCACTTCTAAGATCTTGATTAGACTTATTGCTAAAGCCTGCCTGGTTGTCTGTCAGAGTTACTCATTAAAATGTAATTAAGATCCATATGGTCCTTTATATAAAGAAGCAAGACATCAGTAGCTTCCTTCGGTTAAAGCTGGAAACAAAGACTGAAGACTAGAAAATGTCATCTTAGCACTTAAGAAGCCCTATTTTAAACATCGGTTATACAACAAGACAAAAAAAATTCTAAATATGGCTTTGTCTACCAATAGACTACATATGCTTTTATGTCTCAGGAATGTGGTCTGAGATTTGTCTAGAACAAATGGATGATTATAAAGTACTTATGTTGGAAGAGGCATTATATATTACTTATTGGAAAACAAACCCTAGAGTCTTAGTACAATATAATGACCGCCTTTATGGATAAAAGTTATTAAGCACATGCTGATACACATAGGGGTTGTTTTAAAAAGCTGGAGTAAAACTCTAAAGTCTTTCCTAACATTATTAACTAGAAAGAGAATTCAAAACTGTTTGTAGAGGATTGGGGATATAAATTTGGTTTTAAGCTTACATGCCAAAAGCTGTACTTTCATATGAAAACTAGCATACATTAAGTTATCATGCTGCAAGGTCCACTTAGTAACCTACGGTTTAATTTATTATTGTATTTTGAAGACTTAGACTTAAGATTCTGTGTAAAATAGCAATGGAGTTTTAATGATTCCTTTTCTAGATTTGTTGTTATACTACTTTAAATTATCTCTTGTCCTATCTACTTCCCTGGATTATTTAAGTATTGGATGTCACTTATCTCTGTAATAAAACACAGTGCACAAAGAACATGGTACGTAAAACAGTATTTTGATCTGGATGGAAAATCTGAAAGATTTACGCATTCTTTGATCCATACATTAGGACAAGCTTTTGTGTTCTAATACTCTGGGTACTCTAAAACTAGAAACTCCAGAAGCAATGCAGCACTGTCTAATTAAAACTTACGTTAAGACACTTGCTTAAATAACCCTAATGAAGACAAGTAATTAACTTATGCTGATGTAGGAGGCTGGTACTTGTGTTTTAGGGTTTTTTAAATTAAAAAGCACATGTTAACAGTTTTTCCTGTTTGTTTTGTAGGCTGGAGTAAAGGGAAAGCTAGGCAGACTGCTTGGGATATTTGAGGTGAGCTTTTCTTTTACTTTTTAAAAACAATATTCTTTTTTTATGAGAGTTGATAAACTACAGAAACTTAACATGTACACAACAGAATCAGACAGAAGTTCTGAAGTTACTACCTGCCTTAAATTTAGCAATGCTACTGGAAATACTACATTAGACAGGTGTTTTCCTTTAGTTGTTACATGATGTGTGAAGGTTTGAATAGGAAGATTTCAAAGTACTTGGAACTTTCCCAGAAAGATTAAATTAGTATTTGGATAATATCTAGAAGTTTTAAAACAAAAAAAGTGAAACCGACATTGATAGATCTAGGATTTCTGAAATACCATGCATACCTCTTGACGGTGTGATTTTGACTTTTTCTCTCTGATTAGTTTTTGCTGAAGTAACTTATCAACTTTCACACACCTAAATTGATAGGTCTGTATATGAAGTATCTCAGTATGGCTTTGATTCACCAAAAAAGCTAACGCTTTGGATTACAGATAAATCTAACCTTTAGCAATACTACGTAGTTCAAAACTTGTATTTCATAGTGTAAACATCAGACTCTGAAGTACTGACAGCGCAAGGTTGCATGCTAGATATAACTCTCTTTTAGTGTTGGTGTTGCCCACTTCTGCTCAGGTTTTAGACAGGAGTAGACTGTGGAAACATAGGGGTGAGTCTTCAGATCATAATACATCCAACATTACTATGTTGTCCTGTATGATGGGTGAGAGTGGAAGTCCCTTACTCTAGTAGTTAGGTATGAAGCTTCACAGTTTGATTACAAAACCAACTTTCAGAGGCAGTATATTCCTGATAGGGATTTCCTATGTGAAATATTACTTAATCCCATTGTGAAGTATGGAAGCCATGACAGAATTCAACAAGTGCCTGTTTGTAGTTAGCAGCACTTGCCCTTTTTCTGATTGATACTGAGTTTATGAGTACACCTGGATAGTCCTATACATTAACAACTTGCCTTGTGTTTCAGCTACTGGTTAATCTGCAGAAGTATTCTGTATTTCCCAGTTTGGTCCACAAAAAAGACAAGATACCTATCATCTTGTAGCCTTAAAACAAGGGATGCAAGGCATGATGATTCTTTGGCAATTCAGATGTATGTTGTTCTGAAGCCATCTACCACCATCTAGACCAGCAGAGATAAAAATCTGTGTTGAGTGGCACTTTTTAGGTTATTTGTACCTTAAATCAAGGCCCTACTTCAGTTTCACAAGACAGCCCCACAAATAGTCATTTGTATCGAGGGGGCCACCCGTTGTGACCTGGGGATGGAACTAAGACGATGGAAATGATGCTGCTGCTCAGTCCTCGTATTCTAGAACTACAGCCAGAAAGGATATCTGTTACAGATATATTTACTCCATTTAATAGTGATACTGACAAAGAACCATCTTGGAGTATTTTTATTTCCTAGTAAAGCAACAGTATAAAACAATAGTAAGCTTGTAGTGAAACAGAGTTAAGTAGGAATGGTTACTGGCACAAGGATAAAACCATCTGTAAGGGAGAGCTAGAGTATAACATCTCTTGGTTCTTAGTAGAGTTGTAATCATAGATGGTCCTGGGTTTTCTAGGAGCTCAGTTCTCTTCCAAGGGGCAGTATAGTTTGGTTAGTGGGGCAGCACCTTTGAGTGCACTGCTAGCCTGCTTCGGAGCTAGCAGGGAGTAATGTTTACACAGACCTCCCACGGACTGGCTGTGGCACAGCGACCTTGCCCTGAGCAGGCTACCTCTGTCAGTCTCTGACTTGCCTGGTTCAAAAAGCGTGTGCTTTCTCAATAGGTGGTTAGTGCTGCTAACATGGAGAACCTGTTGAGTGAACAGCTGGTAATGATTTTTGCATTTGTCATGATTGCAAACATAGGTTATTTAATTTGCCTCACTTAAACTGAAACTTTAGAGCCAGCATTGCATAGATGATCTGGCCACATGATGCAGTGGTTCCATCTTGCAAGGGTTTTTTTAATAACCTTTCATCTAGGAATATGAGTTGTGGAAACAGTTCTAGCCAGCACACTCTACTGTGGTAACTGAAAACATGTAAAAGATAAGTAATGGGCAGTACTAGTGGACAACTGCTAATATTAAACTAGATGACCAAGAACATAGTTTGGTCCCATCTTCACAACCTTCAAATTTGCTTGTTTGTTGTAGTTTTTTTTAATGAGTCTAGTAAAATATAATAGCTGTTCTTTTAAATAAAACTTCATTTTTCCCATCTTTTTGGGCAAGTATCCTTCAGGGTAAGTAATTTCTGATTTTTATAATTGTGGTATGTCTGTAAACTGGTTTGTTTGTTTGTTTTGTTTGTTTTCCTGTGAATTACAACCTCTACTTCTAATATTCAAGCAGAACCAGGATCGGAAGCATAGGACATATGTTTATGTTCTTACTGTAACGGAAATACTGGAAGACTGGGAAGATTCAGTTAATATAGGTAAACTCATTCTTTGTCCTCATGTGCTACACTTAAAACATATTAAGCAAACTTCTTTCATTTTCTGAAGCAATTCTTATAATCCTGGGGGAATACTATTTCTGTTCTATAAACTGAAATTACTGGAAATCGTAGTGCTGTTCTTCCATGCTTTTGTACGCATATAACTAGAGTTGCTTCCAACATACTGTGTTACCCTTATGTTATATTAATTAGGATATTCTAAGTATTAAGATGGAATCAACTTCATTATTAGTTGCTGATACAGCGCTTTTTTTTTTAGGCCAACTATTATACTGATATGACTTTTTTCTTTAAAGAAGAGTAGAATGTTTTGCTGTCTGATACTCTGGGTAGGGTACTCTTTAGGAAGTTTTGATGAGATTCTTTTTTTCCTGATTCCTGGAGGGGGGTGAGGGCAGAAATCACTGGTACTTACTTTGACCTTAGCCTAATTAATTTTTCAGTAGTGATAGTGCTTACCTTAAGAGGTATTTATTCCTATATAGATATATCTGTCATACAGATACCACTGTCATGCAATTTAGCTAGATTAATATCCTTTGTGATGCTGTATGGATCTTCCATTTTTAATTTAATTAAGTAAACACTAAGTAGTTTTGGTTTTAAGCTTTTTTTTTTAACTTAGTTCGTTCAGCGTATTGTCTTAGTTAACGAAGGATTGGTATCAAAAATTACATCCTACTTGGATTGGTGATGCTTTGCCCTTTTCAAGAGGCTGTGCTTTAGGAGTGCTAAAATGCATAAACTTAGCACTGCTCATCTGACAGCAAATGGAATGTAACTGTAAGGGTAATTTCAAAAGTGCTCAGTTTTTCAGGTGGAGAGAGAATGTTATGTTTCTGATGCTATCAAGTTGTGGGGATTCTTAATTGCATGTCAGGTTCCCTGTATAGCAACACTGATCAGTGATCCATTACTTAGGAGGATCAATATTGGCAGTGATAGGATTGTTTGAGGTTTTTTTCTTGTACCTGGAACTGTACAGGGCCCCTGAGGACAGGACTGGTCTGTTTCTGCTGGTGCCAAGCTGTGGGGTAGAGGGGAGCATCCAGCACTGGGGCTACTGCTGGCCTCCTTCTGGGGAGTGCTGCTGGCGGTGGGATGCTAGCTGGATGAACAGCCCTGGTGGGGCCACATACCTTGGTCTTAAACAGGAAGTTTACAGATGTCTTCATAATGTTTAAGCATAGTACCTGTAACACTGTAAAAAGCCAAATGAAAAACAGAATTAATCCCACTTTTAACAATACTATTGTTGACCTTTTAAGTGTTTTCAGAGGCCTTTAATTTTAAACGACTTACTTGTGTAGGAAAGATGGTCTTAGGACTGTCTTACTAAGATAAGGCTTAGAACTTATCTAAACATCTCTCTGGTATACTATTTTTTAAAAACTCACAGCTAACCTGAGTAACTCCATACATCTATGTTTTGAGTATGGAACACTGCTTTCTAAATCAGACCAAGCCATGCTGCTTCTGTAACTTCATGTACGCATGCATCTTCATTCTTCAGATTGATTTTCTGCTAGGCATGACAACGTAGGAAGGCAGTATTGTGTCTTTTAAATAATAATATCCTTTTCTGTAAGGACTAGATGTGGCTTTTGGAGCATATGAACAGTCATATGAGCTTCTTCCCAGTGTCTGCTTCAAGAGTGTTATCTGAAAGGCTTTATTATGAACTGCATTTCAGTAAGCTTGAGTGGATCTCTTATGTTCATGAGTTCTTTCAATGTCTTTTCACTTTGTATCTTTTGCCTGACAACTTGAACTTCTAAAGCAAAAGAAATGAGAAACAGTGAATGAACAGATAGCAACAAATGGTGCTGTTACAAATTTGTAACTCTGTTTTTCTTTGTGGATTATACTCCTTCAGGAAGGAAAAGAGAATGGTTTAAAGTAGAAGATGCAATCAAGGTCCTTCAGTGTCACAAGCCTGTTCATGCAGAGTACTTGGAAAAACTGAAACTGAGCTGTTCACCCACTAACGGAAACTCTGTGGTTCCCCCTCTTCCAGATAATAACTCCTTATATGTCACTTCTGCACAGACTTCTGGGTTGCCCTCTACTGTGAGATAAACATTTGGATTACCTTTTTATTCGTGTCGTCACAAGGGGAGACATTTGTGATCACATGTAGGCATCTGTATAACTGTCAGTTCTAAGTGAAATATGTGAATGTGTCATAATGTCAAACTTATTTGAACATGTTTTTCTTTTTTAACAATGTAAAATAGTATTTCAGCAAACCAAAGCCATATATGGATTTTTTTAAGATGCCTTAATAGGCCATTTTTTTTAAAAAAAAAAAAGGAACTTGAGTATATACATTTCCATATCTGCTAAAATAAAATATGCATCTCAGTGGTGTTCAGCTTATTTAAGACTTGTCAGTTTTAATCAGTAGTTCTGCGAGAGTACTTGCTTAGAAAAAAGCTTGAGCAAATAGTCTTATACTAAGCTCTTATTTGGTTTCCACAGATGAAGTGCAAAGATCTTTAGATGGAAGTATTTGGGTAAATAGGTGTGGTGAAGGCAGAGGTGCATAAGTGTGGCTACAATAAAGCACTAAACCACATTCGAGAGTAAAGGATACCGACACTAAGCACTG
This sequence comes from Tauraco erythrolophus, assembly GCF_009769465.1. Taxonomy (NCBI): domain Eukaryota; kingdom Metazoa; phylum Chordata; class Aves; order Musophagiformes; family Musophagidae; genus Tauraco; species Tauraco erythrolophus. Next base: position 52,927,675 of record NC_141468.1, read on the forward strand.
CTTGCCTCAGTTATCCAAAAGGTTGCCTTGTCCTATGCAGTCTCCATGTAATGTATAACTAGAGCAAGAACAATAACTTTTTCTTGCAACTACCAAAACTACCTGCGATACTTTTGTTTCATTACTTGGTCAGCTGATGAACTGTCAGAAGACTTACATGAAAAGCATTGTCCATCTTGCTTCCCCCATTCTTTTTTTTTCATTTTAGCATTTCGATACATGTTTTGTTCATGGTGTAATCACACTGCAGGTTCCAAAAACTGCTAATCTTCAATGAGAAGCATCCTATGTAGTGTTCCCGCAGTCTGTTGTCATTTAAAAATGTACAGAGGAAAGTAAGATTTACCCAAGGGGCACCCTTACCTTACAGGGGTGTCCACTAGCAAGCATGTGATGAGGTGTCTTGCCCAGCAGGAGCTAATAGTGGTACTTCCTGGGCCTGGAGGCAGGTGGGTTGACACTTACTTAGACTAATGGAGAAATAATATTACTTTGTCTTATTCAGCAGGTGTGCTGAAAGCCCCAATTTTAAGTTAATTCTTAAGTACTTTAATTTCACTGTTTAACATCGGTCGCTTTAGCTTCTTGAGTTAAAAGCTGTCCTCTTGATAAAACTTAGCTGGGATAAATGAGATACAGCTAACAACTTCCCTTTTCTTAATTATTTTCTCCCCTTTTTCAGCCAAAAAGATGAAAACTAAATCCACTGTTAGTCTTAATGTTTTTTACCATAGGATTACTCTCTCTCTAGGGTTATGTGTGTGTGCGTGTATGGTTTTCTTCTACAAGATCACAATCTAATTCATAAGAACACCCTAATTCTGTTTTTTCTAGGATCTAAACCCAACTGTACCTCCTCTATAGCTAGCCAAAACAGATGTTGAGGTAGACCATTACCTCACAAGTTAAGTTTATTCTGGGTAAAGCTCATTCTCTGACACAGCATTTGAACCTTTGTAAATAGTCCAACTAGTAAATAGTGAGTGTAAAATGGAAAATAAATGTAATTTAAACCTTTTGTTACTCAATACACAAATGGTTAACTTCTACTTTTTTAACACAAATTGTGTAAAATGCTGCTATAAATTAAACTTTTTTGTGCTGTTACACTTTTTTAGGAAAAAAATGTTGTTGCCACAAGTTATTCTTTAGAAAACCAATCTTGTGCCATATGTAAATGCAGTGAAACTAGGGAGACAGAGGTTCTGAGCTCTTAACGCTGCTCTCTTTGAAGAGGCATAAATACTACTGACAAGAGGCATGAGCCACAAAGCTGAAGACTTCTGAAATGTTGGGTAGGATGCTGCTTTTCCATCCCTCTATCTCCTATTCCAGGTCACTTCCAGAACTGGAAAGAACACACAGCTCTGTTCAGGTTCACCTAAAGGTGGAAGTGTTGCCAACAACTTAGGCTTCCTTTCAATCAGGAGGTGGGGCTAGGGAAGGAGTGTTGGTATTTCAGTAGTGCACATGCATGTGTACACCTACTTTACGCTGAACCTAATCCAGATGGGGACACTGTTTGCTCAGCTCACTTCTTTAAACTGAATGGTCTGTCAAAAGAAGGTGGAGTTGGGCATGTTGAAGGGTGTCTGATCTTTTGTTAAAATCCTACCCACAGCGTGTAAGGGTACCCTTTAAAGGCTCTAAAGCTGCCTTTAAAAGAGTGAATAACTTAGCTCCCTTTTTTGATCACTTTGCTCGCTTTTTTGTTCAGTAGTCATTTTAACACTTTAAATTGAGCAAACTTGAACAGGCTTTCTTGTAACAAGATTATATGGGATCTGTGAAAGCTAAAACAAGAATCCAGAGTTTTGAGTTCTTATTCATAAAAAAATGCTTCTGTCTCTGTTTCAGATTCTTGGAATGAAACCAATCCAAGCTTGTATGAGATTTAGTGGTAATGCATGATCTTATTTTGTAACTCTTGAATTATGTATTTGATAATAGTGTAAAAATGTACAGTATTGCTGTTGCTAACAAACTCAGAGTTGATTGCCTATAAATATTTTGGTTATTTTTTGGTCACACACATTTGAGCTGTTAAGTAGTGCCAGACAGACACTTTTTTTTTAAGCAGCATTCGTTGTATAAATCTCTTCAGTCTCTATGCAACCTTCAGAATGAAGCTCTATTGCTTAGTTTGACTTCTACTCCCTTTCAAAAATAAATGTTCTGTGAATTGTAAAGGTAAATTGAAAACACTTCAGTTATGCTACAGGAAACAACTGTATTAAACAGGCAGCGGTATGGCTTCAGTCCTAATGAAATCTGACACTAAGCTTCAACAGAAAGGGTCTGTGTGAAAATCAGAATAGGAAGGCTAAAGTTTCGGGTTTTTTACTACCTATCAATTTAAATGTTTTGATTTTAAATGCATTTTGGTTTTACATGTATTGCTATTTAGATGGGCCAAACTTATTTCGTACCGAGCAGATGTGAGATTTTTCTCATGCCATAAATTCTGTACAGTGTATCCAGATTTGGTTTGCCAGAGTAGAAAGGGAAGAGACAGGTGGTCATCTGCAATTTTCAGTCTAGTTTGTACTGCTGCATTTCCTGGCTGCTAGGTTTTGAGATTATCATGAATTAGATTACGGTGGTATCAAATAGAAATAGCCTTAAAGTTTAAAATCATGTGGAGCCAGAATTAAGTGAAACGGATGTGCTTTTAAACACCACAAGAAATACTGAGGTATTGCAGAGAGGCTGTTAAAGTGAAAAAAACATTCTTTTGGTGCTTATTGCACCCCTGACTTAGCCTAGCATTGGTCTGTTAGCAATGTGCTGTGAAAAAAAAAATGGAGAGGCAAACACTTAGTTTACTTACCAACATGGTTTGTGCAGTGAAAACGGAAGGGAAGGGGTTGTGGGTGGGTGGGTGGGTGGGGGAACAAATTAAGTTGTAAACATTTTGACCTGCTTGCATGGATTTTCTTTAAAGATTGATGTAAGAATTTTGACTTTTTATATTTGAGAAATACCAGAATAAAATCTAAATTAGTCCTGTGGATGCTGTAGTCATTCTGTCGCAAATACTGCAAAAGAAGTGTTTGTGCAAGAGTCTTCAGTCTCATCTAAAATATACTTAGTTTCATCTAAGGTTTTCTGCTTCTTGCCTCATCCTTGCACTCTAGCTTCACTTAACGCTGTGGAAGGGCTTATCCTAGGACAACTGTCCTAGCTCACCGTACAGCCCTCCCTCATGTAACTGTTTTACCTGTACCAATGAGACTTCTAATGCTCTACTTTCTTTTGTTATCCTCATGCCTGCCAGTTGAAGCACAGACACATATTTAATATCTGTACTATAACAAGGAGAGCAGCTGCATCAGATCAGACCAAATGTCCACCTAACCCAGTGACAGGAGGAATTTGTAACAACAGGACAGTAGTGTTTGCCTCAAGTACCCCCCTGTCGACCACGATTTGTGGCTCAAGATCCTCCCCAGCCATAGTTTCTTTGTGCTGTTAGAAGGAAAGGATTGCTTTCTATGAACTTGATGCCACACAGTTCCCCTTAGAACATGTTTATCTCTAATACCCACCCCAGCCTGGAGAGCACTGCCAGAGCTCAGCCTGCTTCTGCAGACCCACCCCCTCTTGTTTTTGTTTGTTTTTTAACCTGCTTCCTTCCACATTGTTTTGACACTGAGCAGTTACGCTGTTACCCTTCTCTCTATGACTTTTGACAAGTAGACAGTTAACACATTCCTCTGTTCTCCAGATTTAAAAGTTTTACTCTGATAGGAGCCAGACACAAGTACAGTATCTCCCACACGTGTGAAGTTGAAGCACATGATTAGGGGTAGTGTGTGTGGCAAAGCATAACACACAGAAGGAAAGGCAGAATGATGGGCTTTTCCAAGCTTCAGAAAGAAGATTAATAATCTTCAAGCTTTAAGTTGAATGTGTTTAGGGTTTTTTTTAAGCTTAACCTCTTTTTTTCAGCCATGTTCTGGCCTCGGTGCTGCTGTGACACTAAGCTGGGCACTGCACGCTCAGTTGGAGTGCTGAAGCCAGCCCTGTGTGTCCACATCAGGAGGACAATGCTCCACACAAGGAATGGTACAGCCTCTTAACATGCAAGCTCAGCAGCTGCAGGCATGTCCCTGCTTGTGGCAATGTGGGCTATGCACCACCTGGAACAATGCTCTCAGGCAATTTTCTGCCCCTAAAAAAGCAGGAAACATGGCTTGAAGAGCTAGGTTAGGAAGGCTAGAGAGCACTGAATGAGCCTGCTGTGTGATCAGCTGCTATACGCCTGATGGCCCACGCTGAATTTTCAGCTCTCAGCGGCAGCACTAGTTCCCAATAGCTTTTCCTCATTGTTTGTTACCATTGGTTCTGCTGGATGGACAGTATGAAGCAGCACATGCAGTAACACAGGCTGCTGGCTAAAGACCATCACCTTGCACGCTGACCCTGGTGTTGGCTTACCTGCAGCCTGGCACCTCTTACTCCAGACAGACTCTGTAACAAGGCTCTTGTCCTAAGGGATGTTTTGCTGCCACTCACCTCTGCTTAATTCTCCTAACGGCTTCCTGCTTTCTGGGTGCACCACTAGCACAACCTGTCTTCAAATAAGGCAGGCAAACACTCACAGCAACTGAAGAAAAGTACCATTAGAATCATCTTACTGCGCCTTATTCTTCTGAGATTAGCCTGCCTTTAAAAATTGTGCATGGGCCATAAGACCACAGACACCCCTCCATAAATTTATCAGTATCCATCCTAAGCCTTCAGTGTTACTTACAGTAATGGGAGTAGCCAGTGGGAAAACCCAGCAGCAGCACTTCTGAAGGCACAGCAGGTGCTCGGGCTGAGATGAGCACACCTGCTGCAGCAAGCAACAGCTTAACACTGCACATGAAACCTGCCAGATTTCCAACTGACCTTGCAAGGCTGCCTGCAAAAATCACTGGCATCTGTCAGGCAGGGAGGTGCAGATTAGGCCTGAACCAAAAATATTCCTTCACAGCAGCTCTGAAGACAAGAGTCCAGTCTACACTGAAGTATCTGAAACACCATTTTGCAACAAATACTCCAGTCAGAGACCAGTGAATTAATTTATATTTTCCTTTTTAAAAAACTAAAACTAAAAATATTCTGTTACTTGCCACACTTGCACCGATCTCTTTATCTGGGAAGGCTCATGCAGTCCGATACACAGAAACCGCAGGTACTGTACCTTGAGGAGCATTCCTGAGTATTCAGTGTCTCAGTGATGGGCTGATCAACAGTGACAACTCCCTAGCAACAAACTGAGCTACCCTGATTAGTCACCTTAGGGCATAATTCCCTTTCCTAACACCGATCATCCAGTGGGTAGTATTCAGCTGACACCTTCCACCACCACCTCCCTTCAAATCAGAGCAGTTTTTATCCTTAGTTGTTTTCTGCCCTGCAGACAAACAGAGGACAGTCTACTGGCTCACACCTAACCCCTGTCGGAACCGTTGAGGGGAGGTGACGAAAGCAAACACCACAGATAAAGCAGTTGCACTGCTTGATGCCACTCTTCTAATGTACTTCAGTGCAACGTAACAATTCGATATTTGCTTTAAAATCTTCCTGCATGAAGGAAATTAAATCCATCATAGCAGACGTCATTATCAACTTTAACTTTGTGCCATGCTCATAATGTAACATGTTTTAAGTCAAACTCAATACATCCATGAATCTGATTGCACTAGAAATCGTCTAAACTGTGCACTTAAGTAGGAAAGTGTTGTACTATAACAGGCAGATTGAAAACACAGGCAGGCAAAAAAAAAAAAAAACCCAAAACAAAAAACACCAACAAAAAAAGCATCTTCTGAGCTTGTGTGCCAGAGCAGTCCTCTCCAATGGCTTTAGGACAGAGGTATTGCTCTTTTCTCCCCATGAGAGAGGAAAAACATAAAGCTATAACAACTGTAAAGTAAATTATGAGGGAAGTTCTCAATGTTTATCTTCCTTATTTTAACAGATGTTAAGAACTGCTAGAAAACTATTGCACGCTGATGGCAGCCCAATACAGTGAAATGAAGCTCAGTGCCTATGTAATGAATAATCACTCTTCCTTTTATTTCAGTGTCATATTACATTACAGTCAAGACATGTTATTGACAAAACCTACCAGACATTTTACTTTAAGAGTAACCCTAAAAAAAAAAATAATCCCAAGAAGGAATGTACATAAGTCCAGATGTCACAATTTTTGATGTTACTAGTCCATTAAAATGTTTTACAATAATCTCAGATGTGTTGGAAATACAGTTTCTTGAAAGCTAGAGAAGCAATGTTTCACTTGGTTTAGACTGAAGTCAGCTAAGATACAAAAACCTGTTCCATCAGTTCCAAGTGACAATACATGTTACACCCACGACAGAACATGGCAGCATGTTAAGAGACCACCACTGCATGGTTATGCAAAAAAAAAAACCCTTCCAAATCCTCTTGATCTAAAGGAAACTACTGCAAAAGTATTTTGCATGTGTGGTTTTAGAGCCCGTGAGATAACCCAGGCTCAACAGCTACACAGTCACTGTCCAGACACTAACATACAAAGTGCAATGTCACCACTCTTGCTCCATATTTCAGGACGTTTGACGTATAGCACCAGTAATGCTAAAGAAAACTAATTTAAGTTTACTGTAAATTTATCTAACAGACATCCACTAAAAACAGAGATAAAATGAACATTCCCTAAAAGATAGCTGCATTTGCTAACCAGCTGTAATGGTAGATGTAACAAAAGTAACTGAGTTTCAGAGAACAGCTGTGAATATAAACCTGCTTAACTGAGGAGAAAGTTGTATCTAACTGGCTTCAGACTTTAGTTTAAAAGTTTTACACATTTCCCAACATATGAGAATGAAATTCCCAGCTTGGCTTTATACAGGGCTTTTAAATCAGCTTAAAAGTTAAAGACGTATTATTTAATATACATAATCAACTTTAAAATTAAAATATGCCTGAAGACCTCACAACAAACAAATTCTAGTTTTTAGGACGCCCATTTAAAATTTCTGTCATTACAACTATCATTTCAAAATACTCTAAAGTGTTCTGAGATACAGTATTTTACCTGTCCTTTTATACCGTTAATTTCAGATACACCATCACTATGGACTCATATGTTCAAATTCAGACAGCATGGACTTCCTTAACAAAATCTCAAATTTGTTGAGATAGTTAAAAAAAGAACCTGGACACATACTGGCTACTGTGTACTCAAATGGTTCTATAATCCACTCTATTCAGTCACTAGCAAATGGAGGCAGAGAATTTTTTCTATTAATACACTAACAATATTCCATCACAAACTTGGTTTTAATTACATTCTCCTGACTAGCTGCCAACTCTGGCTGAGTTTTAAGCCCTGAACATCCAAATATCTAGCCATCTGCTAAGCGACCTTGGTCCTGGATTCATCCCACCCAGTTTGAAGTTAAATTGTGGAAGTGCCAGTTCAGGTCCTGTTTCTCTACTGACGGAAGGGAAAGCCACTTTCAAAGGGGACGCTTAGGCGGGTCTCGCTGTCCTCTGAGGCTGTCACTCGTCCTTGGACTAGAGACAGAGCTGGGGAAAGCTGCGTGTGTAGTGTAAGGTAAAGCTTTTAAGAGGCAGGTGAAATGAATCCAGGCTTTACGGTAGAGCTTATGTATTCTCCACTGCCTGCCACGAAAGTTGCCCGTGTTAAGAGCACAGACAGGATGTATGCCAGCTAACCCCAAACACGCACTCATTTGTAACGAGAAGGCAGAGTTAATGGTGCTTACTCACTCTGAAGAACAATTTGTTACAAGCCCTGCATGCAACTTTGGCTTACATTCAACACAAACTACTTTTACAACATTTTTTTTTTTTTTAATAGTTCAGCCTGGTGAAAAAGTTGAATTCTGAACCAAGCTTCAACCATGTTACAAGGAGTACTTTTGAGGGACAATACCAGTTACTAACCACTGAAAGCACTGTCTGTTGGAAAACGTAGTTTTAATAGATATTCTTCATCTTACATCAGAGCACAATAAATACACCACATTCTATAGAAATTTCAGATGACACTAGAGTAAGAAGTGAAAGAGGGAGAATACCAATAGACTACATAACCATACCCCTGCATTGCATGACAAAACACTCCCTACTGCAACCACTACAAGCTGTCATTTTATACACTTCAGGTTGGCCTCACCAAAAGCTTTTAAGCTTTTTTTTTTGGCTTTTTTTTGTTGGGGGGGGGCGGGGGGAAGGGAAGAGAAGAGGGATACAGGAAATTAAGGGAAGCAATAAGATGGGTTCCCAGAACAGATGCTGGACTCCCAGACAAGACGCATACACAAAAAACAAGGATGAGAAGAAAGTTTTTAATCACTTTCCTTCCCTCCAATAAAGAAGCTTTGTTGCTATTTAAGCAGATCAGTTGCTCAAGCAAGCAGCTTAATAAGGCTTGTAGAGAAAACCAGTGGTACGAGGCGCTAGCTGTAAGTGGTTAAGCAAACATCAGTCAATACACAAGCGGGCTGTAACAGTGGTTCCACACACTGGTATTTCATGTGAATAGAGGGCAGGAATTTAAGTTAGAAAACCGTGTGGCATAACATCTGATGACAATCAGCAAAGAGAAGTTATGCAGATACTCAGAATTAGTGCTGTCATTTGCTCTCAACCTCCTACTTGAATATGGTTATTTCCATGAAAATGTGTATCAATGCATTATTAAAATTATAGTTACAATGGTTACATCAGAGACTTGTTTCTAAAAGTCACTCCAAATGGAATTTCATATTAAATTGGCCAGGTAAGGTCATCCACATAACACAGGCTAATAAAAAAAGTCAGCAAACAGAAGAAAAAAAAGAAAAAAACAAACCTTGTGAATTCCACCTCTTTACTGTTTAATCTGTCAGACTGGTGAAGACAAATTGTCAATTCTGATTTCTTTTTTTTTTTTAAATACGATTGTCACATTAGAGAAATGAAAACACAGCAAAATAAACTGTACAAAGGCAAAGTAGAATAACAAAAAATATTTTACTAAAACATAAGATTTACAGGAGGTTTTCCAGACAAGCCATACAAAATGGTCACAAGCTTTTTCTTGGAGGGATTTTTCTACACTTGACAGCAGAATCACAATATTATTAGTGAAGGTGATGGATGTTTAATGTTCCCATTTTTTTGTTCAACCAATATGAAGCTTGTCCATCTACAGCGTCTAAGTTAGACTGGGCTAGAGGGTATATTCTAAAGTATAACTCGTTAGCTGCTTTTACCAATGCAATTAGCATCACCATAAAAAGGGAGGAGGAGCCCACAAAATTAAAACAAAAAGCCCCACAGCTAACCCTGCCTACCTTCATTCACAGTGCTTGTATTTAAACCATGATGGGAAAAATGATTAAAAGCAGAGATGTGCTGCTGCTTTTAAACAATTTCACAACAATCCAGATGATACTTCTAGCCTCTGCTCATGCGGTACAATAGTGAATTAGGACAAGACACAGATTTGCTAATGTGCATTTAATCACCAAAGGACTGAAGATGTCTGGGCTTTTATTCTGTAATGTTTCTAAGACTGTGTCCATTAAATGCAAACAAAAAAGGAAGAGGTCTTGGCAGAACAGGAGAAGTGATGCACACTTGATGTTCAAAGCGCATTTAAATATTATTCATGGCATATAGCCTAGTCCATGCTCTGGCTGCAAAAAAAAAGAAACACATTTAAGATATACTTTTCAGGCTTTATTAAAGTCATTTTAAATACTTATATTTTAAAGATCACTTTTATACCGCTGCTGCAAGTATACAAAATACATCAGTTCCGAGATTTTAAGTGCAATTTTTAACTCCTATAATACACAAAAGTTGACAGCTGCTGCAGTGGATCCAAAAGCGAAGATGCAGAATGTAATAGTTCCTTCAATTCACTACAGCCTGCCACAGAAGCAGGTATGGAAGAGATGTACTTTCTGAAACTAGATAATCTGTTCCTTAAGCTTTACAGAAAAAGCAGTGGTGTGTACTTTTACTTCACCACAAGTCCAAATTAGACATGCTTGCAATTTAGGAACATGAAAACTCCAGATGAAACAGATCAAGAGAGCACTTCTCTTGCAGTGGGCCTCACAAACTTGGAAATAGACCACTGAAGGCACATTCAGGGTACCTGGACTATGACCGCATGCAGTAATGCAAGTTGCAGACATAAAACAAAGAGGTCAGGATTTATATCCCCCAACCAGTCCGTAATCAGCTACTTCCTAAAGCTAGGAAAAAAACATGTAAGGTACATCACCTGTTTCTATGGCTTGGGCTTCATTGGTCTTCCATTGCTCAGCTACATCATTTGCTAATGGATCATCTGGATTGGGAGCGCTTAACAAAGCCTGGATCGATAGCAGAACTGTACGAATCTGCAAAGCTGGGGACCATTTATCTGAAGAGAAATTTATAGCAGTATGAAACACCATATTCGTCATAGTCAACAGAAAGAGCAAATTTTCCTCTCAGATTAAAAAATAAGCAAGGTATTCTTAGGGCCAATCTACAAGTTCCTCTACTCAATAACATCAAAAGAAAGAAAACAAAGTAGCACTTACCTTTCAAAATATCTAAACATATTCTTCCCAGCTTGTCTACATTAGGATGATAAATTTTGGTCATGAAACGTACTTTAGGAGCTGCCATTGGATATTCTTCTGGAAGGAATAGTTCAAGTTTAAATGTCCCACCCTCAAAGGGGGAATCCTGTGGACCTGCAATGACCACATGAAAATAACGTGCGTTGCTTTCATCTGGCTCCGCTTTTATCCCAGGGACTGGCTCTGCCAGCAAGCGCTGGGTTTCCTAGAAGAAAAAGAAGCAGCAATGTAACAAATACAATCCATTTAAAGTAAACATGACCTATACAAACTATTTCAAAAACTATGAGCATTCATTGTGAGCTATTTGCCTACATCCACAGAAATGATCATGTTGGACAAATATCTTGAAGTCAAAGAACATGAGGATGTGCTAAACTGGTATGCATCTCCTTTTGGATCCCTCTACTGCTGTAATAGTGTGTGCTTCTACGGCACAAGGTAACAGATAACAATTAAGCTGTCCTCAGCAAATTTCTTAACTTTTGATTAAACTACTACCGAGCTGTTATTTTTCAATATACTTAAAAGCACTTTAAAGAGCATCACAGTAAAAATACCAAAACCATTTCCCGTTCTACCTTAAAACAGAAAATCCTGTAAGTGAAAAACCAGAAGGGCTAATCACTCACAGAAAGCGTTCAATATTTGCTCTAACAAGAGTGGACTAGTTTACTATGATGAACACTCATACTGGAATCAGAGTACTACTCTGCTGCAACACTAAAGGTGTTTATAAGGATGGTTTTTATATTTACACATATATATGCATAAATAGCTTTGGTGTGAGCACTTTCAGCCTACATATAACCATGTTTAGAGTCACCCTAAAGAACAGTAAGAGTCAGGCAAGTTCTGTAAAATTAGGGAAACCTGGTTTCCTAGAGAGATTTGTATTCTTTGTTTCTCAGTTCAGCCCACAGCACCGATCCCACCGCAGACCCCTCGCTGTGGCCATAGCCAAGAGCTGCCTGTGTTCTGACCATCCATCCCGCTAACACGCTGAGTAGGCAGACCGACCAAATCCTGTACCTCTTTCCCTCTCCTCTGCTGCCAGTCTTCACAAGCCTTACAGGCACTATTCTGCTCCTTTGTATAAAAAGGAACCTGAGGCCGAAACGGGCAACAGGACATTAGGCAGAGACAAGAAGTCCTACCGAGGTCTCATTTCCTCAGGTAATTTTAGCCCCATTTCCTGCTTTTCCTCTAGCTTGTTTTTACTATGTACAGTTAATTTTTCCCCCACCTTTCTGTGTTGGCTTTCACAAAGAAAAATTATCCCGTTTCTACTGAAGAAAAATGATAACTTGTAGGTGTAATATTAATTTATTATTCTAGTTTTATAGCATATTTATTCTGTGTGTCTACGACAGCACTAATACAAGCACAAGTGTCAGTTTAACCCAGCTGGCACTAAATACCACACAGCTGCTCATTCACCCTCCCCCACCCCCAGAGAATGGGGAAGAGAATTAAAGGAGGAAAGGGAAGGAGACTCACACATTGTGATAAGAATAATTTAATAATTAAAATAAAATTAAAAGTAATAGTGACAATAATATATGATAACATATAAAATCATGTTGTCCAGTGGGTTATTGTCCACATTATTCCAGTGGGTTGTCAGCCACTGGAATAGGCTGCTCAGGGAGGTGGTTGAGTCCCCATCCCTGGATGTGTTTAAGAATAGGGTGGATGATCTACTTAGCAATATGGTTTTATGAGGATTAGGGACGGTTGGACTCGATGATCTCTAAGGTCTTTTCCAACCTAGAAATCTATGAATTATAGTAATATATACAAACAAGCGATGCACAGCATAATTGCTCACAGCCTGATGACCAATGCCCGTCCCAGACAACGATTCCAAAATAAGTCCCAAAATTGCACAATACCGGAAGAGCGAGAGGCACAAAAAAAACAGAGAGCGCACTCCAAGAGTCTGAAAGAGACCAAACTTCCCAGACAACCCTCAACTATATACTGCGCTTGACACTGCACGATACGGAATATTCCATTGGCCAATTTGACCCTCAATTCTAAATCTAAATTCAAATCGTAATACAGAAGTTGTAGGCCCCTTTGTCCCAGCCTTGCTCCCCCCCAACCCGTTGTCTTCCTGCACGCTGGCAAAACATGGAAAGCTGAAAAGTCCTTGAGGTCTCAGCACCAACTATATATAAACATCAGTGTGTTATCAACATCCTTCTCATAACAAATCCCATACTGAATCCACCACACAGTGGCATTCTAGCTACTAAAAAGAAAACTAACTCTGTCCCAGCCAAAACCAGGACAACAAAATAGACAGATTACCTTTAACTTGGCTCAAGACGTTCTTCAAACATAACTGGACTGTTACAATACTGGCATTTTGTAGAAATAAATTCACACATCATTTAAGTGATGTGGTTTTCTTGATGCAGTTAAGTTCATTTTTTGCTAAAGTGAAGTGTTAATCAAATACACAATATATACAAGTGAAGTCACAGCAATTAATGCCAAAATCCAGTTATTTATCGCAAAATTATCAAGGTCCTACAAATCATAATATTGAAGTTATTACTATGTACATACACAAACAAAAATAAATGTATCTGGTCTAATTCTTTGTTGGGACTATGTACTGCCTACTTAACTACACAGGCATTAGCAGCCAATGCCATTTATACACCTTACTGGAAGGACATCCAAGGTTCCTAGCATTGTCTACACTCACTTCTGCAGGTTTATTTTTTTCAGTTATACACATCAATTTATAACATTCAGAATTTGTGTTCTACTGGCTATTTACTTGTACAGTAATTCTGTAGAAAAGCAGTTATAATAATGCTTAAAGCTTTAGTTCAGTGGTGTGAAAGTCAGTGAATAAGAAACTATATATTATTCCTATAAATGTGTAAAATATTCTCCCGTTTCTTTCAGCAAAGTTGCAGTATGAGTCCTGCCACAGGTAAACAGGATAATCTGGATTTGCACCTATGAAGGATCATATACTTATTACAGTTTGACAGTTTTGGCAGAGGAAATAGTGTCTTATGCCAAACACAAGCTAATACAGCAAGCCAACTTGAAATTAAAAAAGAACTTAACAAAAAGACCCAATTTTTAAACTTCTTCACCTGGACTTTGCCACATACACGCTAGTAGGCAAATCATGGTTTTGGTTCTTACGGGCATGCTCAAATTTAAGACTTTTTCTTTTTTTTAAGTAACAAGGGTAACACATTCATAGCTGGGCAGATCTCAGCAGTCCCTAGCCCCCTCTCAGTCATTCTGGTCTCCAGATTGCCTCCCTAGTTATGCCAGAATGCTGACTGTAACCATACCGGGCAGCGAATCCTGGCTTAAAATAACCCAGAATCAGCAGTTCTCCGGCAGCAGCATCAGCACTTCTACCTGCCAGTGTCACTGAGGGAGCAACGCCTGGCTGTGAGCTGCACAAGCTGCCACTAAAAGACATTTGTCAATAAACAATGAGAGCGCCTATGTATGAGAAAAACAAATTCTTTTAATTGAGGTACCACATTACACTGAAGGGCTACACCACTCCCAGTATGTTCTCATGCTCAGACAGCCCTTTACGCCTCTACATTACATGGATGTGGTGATCTTGCTATAAAACACCACAGAAAAGGGGAGTGCAAAGAAAAGTACTTGTGCTGCATACAGCTACGCTAGTGCTGAGGCTATCCAGAAACCATACATGCCCCCTGTGGAGCATTAGCATCAGATGAAAAATGCTGTAAGCAAGCACACCTCGCTTCCTGCACTATGCATGGAGCTCCACCACTACCAGCATAAGTGAAGTTGTTGATTGAAAACAACTTTGAAACGAGGAGGAATACTTGCAAGAAATCTATGAAGGAACTGGTTGACACTCATCTTTCATACTCGTCAGGCTCTGATGTAGCCATCATGCAGAGCAAGAGCAAGCACCAGGCTGAGCTTCTCTGACACACACAAAACAATAGGTCGTGACTTCTGTGAACATACATCACTATAGTTTTATGCAAAAGCTGAGAAACATCTTCAGTTCAAAAAAGGCATCTTTTTAAAAGAGGATAATACAGACAAGCTTGTTAGAGACCATGAAAAACACAAGAAAGACGCTATTTAATAAAAGATATTTGTACTTAAATACATCAACACCACCTGCTAAATTCTGACAGTAAATAAGGCTTTTTCCCTTCAATTATGAAGAAATTTATAATATCTTCAATATATTTTGAGGGAAACTATGGAAAAGGAACAGAACAGAAAAAATGAATCGAAAAGTTATATTTCAAGGTCTAAGCAAATAAAATGCTTAAACATACAAGTAGGTCCAGTTCTAAGGTGATATCAAGGACTCAACTTCCACATTTTACAGTAAGGTGGCCAGTTAAAGACATGCTGATACTAAAATCAATTTGATTTGCCATAAGACTTGGAGAAATAAGTCATATTTGAGATAAATAGTTGTCCATACACAGGGCAACACTGCATTAGGTCAGGAAACTGAACTGCTTAAAGATTTTTTAAATTTTTTTTGAAGTGTACATTACCAAAGCAAACAAACAAAAACCTGTAAGTCACCCAACAAGAGTCACAAGATGTGGACTCAATCTGCAAACAAGGAAATGTTTAACTACATGTTGATGTTATTTTGTAATTTTATATTACTTTCCCCAGAGGATGGTTACCCAATGAAAAACAGTCTCTCAAACACGTTAAACAAACCAATAAATAACTTCTACTTAAACTTTTAACTTCCCACCTTTTTTAACTCATCAGGAAGATAAAGCATATGCAATACTTCACTTTCTAGTATCTTTTTAGGGAAAAATCTTTCTAACACCTTTTTAGCTGAGGAAGTGAGTTTTGTGCAATCTCTTGCTTCCCCTTTTCTCCCCAAAACTGCCTTTGAACCCCTGGTCCAATTTCAATTTTCTGTACGTTTTGTAAGCTGTTAGTGGCTAAGTCAAAAACCAAGCTCAGTGCTACAGAAGAGAAAGACATGAAGAACTCTGGTATTACATACTGTTTGGCTAGTTTATTCCAATCACGTATGTACTATTCTTGCCTGGCAAAAAAAAACTGCTAATAAAAGAGCTGGGACAACCAAATATTAACATGTTAAAGAGGAAAAAGGACAAATTCACAGAAAACCAGGCTTTGCAGTTCTGATGCTCAAAATAAATGTTTTCACAATATAGCAGTTAATTTTGTCTCCACAGGAATACAAATCTCCATCGAAATGAGTGTTCCAGAACAGCACTTTATATTGTTTCTTACTAGCTCTCCTCTAGCATCCTGAAGTAAGTTTCACTGAAGAAATTCCAGGACATATTTTGAGTTCTAAAGTATTTAATGAAGTATCCCATGCTGCCATAGGCAGTTATTTCTATTTGTCATACTCTGCAATGTTTTAGATTGAGATGTCCTCTCGCTTCTGCTTTTACTCCATTTTTTCCAATTCCAAGTTAGTGTCGTAATTTCCATTGACTAAAGAAAATTTATAAACTCAAAATGAAGATACACACCAGTCAGTACTTTAAAACAAAACAAAATATCCCCACGACACTGTCATTCACAACTGGTTATGCCCCCTCCAATTTTATCTTTCTTAACCAAGTGGTTTAAAAACACAGAAGTGTTGAAGGTGTTGTGACAAGCAAAAGCAAAGCTTTTCTTATTAACACAGGTGGCCTGAAGTAGAGCGACAGATGACACGGATGGGACAGATGGCATAGCTGACATTCTGCACAGCTATTCTTCTATGAAGACATTACATTGAAAACTAATCATATCCGGGGGGAAGAAACTCTCAACCTGTTCTTACAGTAACCTGGGAGGACCAGAAGCCTCAGGAAGAGAGTGCATTGTGATCTTTAGAGGAGACCGACAGAGCAGGAGGTGGAGGTGAGGGTTTTTCAGGTTGCCAAGACTGAGAGAAGCCACGCAAACAAGAGAGATCGATTTGCAGGGGGTATGTTTCATTCTTTGAGCTTTTGCTTGGTTATCCTGCTTTCAGTAGGAGGAGGGGAAAAAAAAAAAAACAAAACAAAACACAAACACAAACAAACAACAACCCCTCCCACATGTTATTCTAAAGCAGACATAACCACCAGGATTCTCCTGGTTCGTACATCCAGAACAAGAAAAAGCCCTTCTTTAAGGATGGAAACTGAACAACCCAGAAGATGTTTCCATACAGAAATGCACAAATACCAGTTGTTAGAGCACATGGAGATATGAACAAGTGTACAAAGGAGGAATCTACCAGAAATATACTACTATTTTAATCACTTCCAGTCTTCCAGAAATGTTTATAAATGCCTCAAGTTGCCAAGGCCTCAGTCAAAACAACTAAAGAAAGACTTCTGTATGCTACATTTTTGGAAAACAAAAAGCTACTTCAGAAGTCTTACTTGCCATCAACAGACTAAGGCAGAATCAAACAGTGGCATATTGGCAAATAACTACAATCAGAAAACTCATGTATGCAAGTATTGGCAAAAAAAAACCCAAACATTATTTTTCACATAGCAGAGTCCCTGCAGCTGAACTGAATCTCTAAAGCTTCACCTGCCTTAGAGACCACTCCTGTAGTGAAGGAGGAAATTGTTGCATGATATTAGACAATTTTTAAAGCTTCTTTGTTGCTTTTTAGAAAGGAGTACTATATTCTTTGCTCAGAAAAATAATTGCAGTTCCATTCCCTGTACTATGGCAATAATTAATCACCACACATTTCACACTGCCTGCCAAGGGATGTGGCTAAAAAAGTTCAGAACAAATCAATATCTAGCACCCACAAAATACAGGAACTTTAAGGCTACTGTGTGAAAGCCACTAGAATTTATGAAAGAAATTTGCTGGCAAAGTCAGCACACACTAGCTCAAAGAAGAAATCCAAGCTCCATGTCTTCAGCCAAATTTGCTTTACTTTAGTAATTCAGCTGTCTGCACACTCAATTTCCTGACATCCCATTTTTCTTATTTCACATTCAATATTACTGCTATACAGTTACCTTCAATAAGTAAAAAATTCTGCATGTTAATTCACAAGTTAAATACAGCAGTCTTTAGTGAGATGCTAAAACTGAACTAACACACTTTTTGACAGAATCTAACATGGTCATCTTCTCTACATAGTCCTTTAATATCAGCTGTGAAATCACCTGGTGAAATTCAAAAAATCCATTAGAACAAAGGGAGCTTAGAGAAATCCCAACACCTTAAAAGCCTGATCATTGTAAGCTGATAAATGTGCGGCCACTGGGGAAAGGAAGAAAAAAGCTGCGCTGCCTTTTCACTTCAGCCTATTATGTACCTTCACTTCTGCCTGTACAGCTGTCTCTCAACTTCATAGCGAAACATAGCATGAAGCCGATCTCAAAGAAAAGAAAAAAGCAAAGAAAAAAAAAAAAGAAGAGAGAAGAGCCCCTGATGCAGTTCACCACATGTCCATGCAAACAGCTGTGCCAACAAAAAGGAGGGTGCAAACACATGCTGTCAAAAGGATGGAAGAACAGACTGCTCCTTTTGGTGAAAGGGCTGGTTTGAAGAGTTGAGACTGCAGCGTTAATCACAGCGAGACACTGGAGTAACAGATTACTGTTCTGTAACCAACCTAAAAAGGAAACGCAGAGGCTACCTCCTCATCCCAAAGGAAGCTTAACTACCAACAGGACTAATTTCAGTAACAGATGGTAAACTGCTAAATTAAAGTCTTCATCCGCCTATAAAAGTCTTAAACACTCTGTATATCTTCTTACTTGTTTTAAACAGTTATCTAACAACCTTTTATAGGGTTGAGACTACAGAAAAGCATCCTTATGACTAGGAGCTTTATGCTAGTATCTTAGAGAGAAATAACATCATTAAGACTTTCAGAGGTCAACATAGCTGTGATAAAATTATTCCAGAACTTCAAAACAGAAAACATTAATAAGGCCTCTTACACAGAGAGAAAATATTGCAAGCCTTAGAGCTGTTAAATATTTAAAACGGCACAATACCGCATCTTCACGCAAAGTCTCAGGGGAACGATTCTCTCCTTGTATTTTCAGCAGCACATTTACTAGCTCAATTCTCTCTGCAGTAGACAAGTAATTTACCTACAACATCACCTACTAAGATGGAGGTTACATTCCTACAAGTTTGTCAGGCCAATGCAAGGTACGAGCCCTCTCTAATTGACTTCAGATAGAAAAAAAAATATATGCAATATCCACTTTTACCTGTAGGTTCAACTAACTCTGGGTGGCTTTATTCTGAACAGATCAGGGAAGACAGAAGACGGATAAGTATCTTTGCCTTAATAAGGCTTAATCTGCAACAGGAATTACAGCTCACAGCTCAGCTCACAGTGCTTATTGCTGCCCCCTTGCCAGAAATCACCATCCTGCAAATCTACCTGGAAAGTAAACCCTGTCAGAATTCCCAATTCGACTCAGGAAAAGTGAGCTGGGCTTCTTAACTAGATCTTTAACCCAAAAAACACTGACTGACAACATACAACCCACTGCCATCTAGCACAGGACAGTGACTTCTAACAGAAACTGATTAACAGTTAGCATTTGCTGTGGCTAATTCCACCAGTATGAATGAATGAAATCTGGACATCTCTTGATAGGTTTCTTCCACAGGTGCTACAAGCAAGGGTCTCCAAACAGCTGGCTACAAAACAAACTTCTGTGGCAGCCCTGGCCATTTATAAAAGGAACAGTAGGATGAAACGTTGCATGTATGGCCAAGATGGTCTAAAAGGAAGCTACTGGTAAAATAAAAGAGGCACACAAATTTAAAGAAATACACATCAGCTTTTGCCTCACTTCTTTGGGACATAAAACTTGTATTTGGTATGGTCTAATATAACTGCATAACTGTCTAGGCATATGTACAGGGTGCAGGTGTCAAGGTGTTGGCAGCAGTGGGGCTCCAGGTGTGACCTCTGTGGGAAGAGGCCAGGGGCTGCACCACACCAGACACAGTCAGCTCTAACAGACCTGCTGCAGAGTCCAGCGGAGCCCATCAGCCAAGCTGGTGGCACACCTGGAAAAAAATGTATTTAAGAACAATAGAAAACATCACACAGAGAGAAGGGGGTGGGGAGGACAGACACAACAAACAAAACCACTGTGAGAAACACTAGTGTGAACATCAAGGTCAGAGAAGGAGGGTGAGGAAGTGCTCCAGGCACCAGAGCAGAGATTCCCTGCAGCCCATGGAGGGCCAGAGTGGCACAGGCACCTGCACTGGAGCACCGGAAAAGCATGAGGAGGAGGAGGAAACAGCAGAGAGGAGCTGTTGTGGACTGACCACAAACCCCCGATCCCCCTGCAACCATAAGAGACAGGGGAGGTAGAGGAGTCGGAAGTGAGGGACTGAAGTTGAGTGTGGGAAAAGGCAGTGGTTTAATTTTGTCTTTGTTTCTCACCACCCAACTCTATTTTATTTGACAATAAATTCATCCATTTTCCCCAAGATGAGTGTGTTTTGCTCATGATGGTAATCAGTAAGTGATCTCCCTGTCTTTGTCTTGACCCATGAGCTTTTCCATCTTATTTTCTCCCCCTGCCTGGCTGAGGTGGGTAGAGACAGTGGCTTGGTGGGCATCTCGCCAAGGTCAACCCACTACACCGTAAATCACAAGGTAACTTTAAATCTGAAATGTGCTTGAAATGTTGTATCTAGAAGTATTTTTAGAGAGGATGTGGTAGTCTGTTTCAGACTCTGCAGATGATATTGCAAATTAGAGCTTTTCAAAAAGAGACGACAGATTTAAAATGAAAGCTACTAACTCCATTTTCTGCTATAGACGAAATGATAACACTTATCACTTGGAGGGTACCACACATACCAATTTATATGGGGGAAAAGGAGACGAGGAAAGAGATATCTTTCAGTTTAACTGATTGCTCAGCAATCTCTTCAGTATTTCCTTCCTAGACGAGATCAGACAATTTGCTGCCAAGTCCTCCAGGAAGATTTCTAAAGCAAATGAAAAGTCACTATCAATAGTAAAAAGCAAAGAGATTTTTTTTTAAAAGTTACACCTAAGTTCCACTCTCAATGACTAAAAATTAGTGCAAGTCCTTTATCTCATCCTTCATTGGCTTCAGCTGTTGAGTTTACAATCGAGTCAAATTGCTTTTCTCCTCATTATTTCAGCCTGGTTCTCAGTCTTGATCAACTTCACTCAGATCTGCAACTACCTCCACCTTTTCCTTTCCTCACAGAACACAAGAGCTCGCCCGAGTGGGAAGCCCTAACTTCTCAGCAGCAGTGCTAATTTGTACAGTCACCGTTCCACACACGCCTTTCATCAGCCCAAGCATTTGCAAAGTCAAACAAATGAGATCACAGAAATTATG
Organism: Tauraco erythrolophus; assembly: GCF_009769465.1. Classification (NCBI taxonomy): domain Eukaryota; kingdom Metazoa; phylum Chordata; class Aves; order Musophagiformes; family Musophagidae; genus Tauraco; species Tauraco erythrolophus. Next base: position 52,948,667 of record NC_141468.1, read on the forward strand.
AAGCCTAAGAAATAACCTTTACTGCAGAGTTCTGAACCACATCAGTCCCTCAGTCCAAGTTTACTGCAGCAACACAAAAACTTCTGTGCCAGCACAGCCAGGCTACATCTGTTTATGCAGTGAGACCGCTCACCATGAACCACAGTCTAATCACCTTGAGAACTTCTGGTTAATCTAACTTAACTAAGTGGTAACTTTTCTGCCTTGCACTGGCTCTCTGCAAAAACCACACAAGTACATCACCAACTTCAGCGTTTCAATTCAGACTACATACCACATACATTTGTTTTGTATTTTTATTCTGATTGCAGGAAACCCTTGCCAGCTACCAGTGCTATTAACTTCCAACTACATTTAATAGTTTGGATTAATTTTGAGGTATGAAATAGAAACTAAAGGTTTTAGCTGCATAAGGCAAAAGCTTAAAGCGGCATACTGGCACACAGACAAGTTATAATTACTTGCCAACAGCAATTCTTTCCTGTTCTGTCAGAGTGGGATAAGAGGAAAGATCACACAGATTCTCCTTCACCAAGAACTGATAAGTTGCACACAAGGTAAACCGCATGCATGTTTTTGCTTTGATTTTTGAGGTGGAGGAAGTGAAACATACCAGTCAAAACTGTCTTCTACATATATGGATAAAGTTGCTTCAGAAAACCAGAAAGAATTCAGAAAGTTCTTATAACAGTACATCACATTTTGGCACAAATTCTTCCAGTATATCAATTAATTATGTAAAGAACTGGCTATAACCAGCATTACCAAAAATACATTCGTTGTCTAAGCAGATGTCATCTTGTCAAAGATATTTCAGAATGTTTAGATTAAAATTATATCACTGTAAAACAACTACATTGCAGAAAGTCTTCTGAAAATAATGTCTGTCTTTTAGGGAAAAAAGAAAAGCAATAAAGCCCATTAAACTGTAAAGTAAAGGTCAAACATTAAATACATGGCTTCCAGTAGCTGGCTTCTGCATGAATTTTTCTCTTCCTTGCCATATAATCCCCGAGCGTCAGCATCCCACACGCCTCCACTTCCTGGACTCATTACTGGGCTAACGTTTCTGTACACTAATGCTTCCACCACCTTGTGGGTTCCTAGACCCCATCATCAGCCCTGATTGTATCTACCCCCTTCTCTCCTCTCCCCAAAAAAGGCAAGAAAATGTTCTGAGTGTCAACACGTCAAAAGTTATCAGCTGTAAAAAAAAAAAAAAAATAATGAATAGAAGAGTGGAGCAGTAGATTTAGAAACCATTACCCAGAACCCAACCTATGGACAATTGTCCAGCACCTTGAAACTACAGCTCTGCTAAGCAAGCGCTGCAAACTCTGGATCACTCACAATCTTCCCTTCTGCACTTCTGGTTCTCCAGTTCCCATCACCACACAAACAATTTTAACCACTGCAAAGTCACTCACTGTGAGACAAGACAGTACACTCCAGGTAACAGCACCTTCCCAGAAAAGAAAAAAAAAAAAACAACAAAACACCACCACAAAAAAAGAGAATCTACACAGTCTTGGAAGAAGACCTAGTTGCCAAACAACAGTAACACGAAGAGGAGCATTTTTAAGGTCAGCATTCTCCCCTGAGAATGATCTCATTCTCAAATTTTCCACAGCAGATTATAGCATTTTGGAACTGTGAAGCTGAGATCCTATGCAAATTCCTGGAGGATTATCTATGTACTAGCAGAGATCAAGCTTTTCGTGGTGCATCTCCAGCTATAGTAAAGTGAGGCATCACTAAATTCACTAAGCTAATAGTGTAAACCATTCCTGTGGTTACACTGATGGGGCACATTTGCATTAGAGCCTTGCATTCATATGCAGTGCAGAGCCAACTATCAAAGCGGTTAAAGCAAACAGTAATTCATATAGAGCTCTTATCCAAATGCCATCTACGGCAAAATTTGCCACTTGCTTCTCACTACTAACTCACCAGTCACATGTAACTATAAAAATTTGGTTTACTTCATACTATTGCACGAAACAAATTTTGATGATAAACTGAAAGCCGTGTAAGCATTAACAGACGAGTACAAAACAACTGTGTGCAAAGTGATAAACCACCATTAACATCAGTACTTAGAAAGTTTAGTGTACTATAGACTTGTACCTCAAAGTTGCTCAAGCATGATACCAGAAGGTGGTCCAAACAGGATTTCTGCCTCTAGTTTGAATATTTGCTTTTTTCCCCCCCTCAGTTTTTACTCTCTAAGGTCTACTGAAAGCTTCTTTAAGGAAAAGCCTGTGGAAAGTTATCAGTGGCCTCTTTAAGACCTTTTATTAAGACCCCATGTTTTCCTTTTAAAACTGATACTTTGTTCTAACTTGAAAGTTTTCTTATCCTCTAGGCCTGAGACTCCTTCTCAGCCTCCCTCCCACACCTCCACAAAAGATCTGTCCTGACAAACTTCAGGCTTCCAATACTCGCCTATACATCCCCCCATCACCACAGCCAGCCTGTGCTATACTAGTCGCCTGGCAAGAAGACTTAAAGAGGGTCACAAAGCAGCTTATGTATTATCTTTCTACCTTCCCACATTTGTTGGGGGGTGGGAGGAAGGCGCTTGTAAGAACAGAACAAGAGAATCCTCTAGAATTCCTGAAATTTTCACCTTTCTGTCAAAATTGAGGTTATCCACAAGATTCAAACAGCATACAAGGGGCAAAAAGACATTACAAAGACCAAATATACAGCTTCTCTGACAAACACCAAGGAAGAGCACTCTTCAGAAGTAATGTTTTCTATGTCCAACCACCAAATGAATGCAAAATACCACACAAAGGTATTAATTTTACATCTAGTCTTTTTTTTTTATCCAGGAAATAAAAAATGGCCGGAAACATCAGAGAAATCAAAAAGTAACAGCTACTTAAATTTTCATGTAGACACAGATGTCCATGCCTCAGAAGCCCACACCTTCCAAGACAAAGCAAGAAATTTGGCTTCCAGTAATACTGTTTAAGAACTTCTAGAAAGTTTCAGAAGTTGCAGACTAAATATCTAACTTATATTTTTTAAAAAATAAAGCTCATTATACCAACCTCTAATATAGAATGCCGTATGTGCCTATCAAATACACCATGAATCACCATAAAACCTTCCAGAAATTTTACATTTTGAGGTAACATTTTACAACTCAGCAGTCTAAGTGCAACCCAGATTCTCGAAAAATGCTGCAAGCAGGAGCTCACTGGCAGCAATGTGAAAATCACTTCTCACAGTAAAGAGCAAAGAAGGAATCTCTCAGACAACATCACACTACCATGAAGGAAGAAATCAAAGCCCCAGTAATTTAACACTGATAAATTTGTTAATAAAAAAAAAAAGTCTCAGATACTGCTTCAGGTGGTTTGCTTCATGATATGACAAGGTACAGTGACAGAAGTGCTCCTAACAACTGGCTACACAGTTAACACATAGACCTGGACATCAAATCATGAATGATAATATCACTGCAGCAGTGAAAACAGCAGAAAAAAACATTTGAAAAGATAACATGAGGCAGCACTGCCCATCTCATTCAGATATACCAACTGCACTTGACACAGCAATGAGGTAGTTTGAATGTCAGCCAAAAAAAAAAACCCACACCATCAGATGCAATTCAACTCCTTACTCGACTGGAGCTACGTGACTTTGCAACACTGGACAGAATTGGTGTATTAAGGGCTTGAAAGTAAAAATTGCCAGGCTTATTTATTGTATATATTGCAACTGCTCACTTTTTAATGTGTGCAGTATGAAAAAAAGTTTACAGCATCAAAAACACATATCTGTGTAAACGTGCTGTACCACACTTTTATTTTATCTTACATTAATGGATTTTCTTGTCAAGGTGATTCTTAGAGGAGCCCTGGTTTTGGACTACTGAAGAAATAAAAATATCTCAACTCTATTCACAAGATAGAAGGTCTTCCAATTCTGATTATATCTTTAAAATTCAAAACTATATCATCATTTTCTTCTCACCATTTGTGATGTGCTAACACTAAGTCATAACTCCAAAGCAAGTCATCCCTTGAGCTTACAGATATCACTCCCCTCCTACTTGTTTGAAGTCTGTATTTCTACATAATCCGAGGACAGCAAACCAGGAGTAATTCCGTATCTTCTGTAACAACTGCTTTGCAACATCTATACTGTCATCTTTTAATCGAATTTGGGGAAAGTACTGGAAATATAAATAGAACTCTCTGTCGAGACAAGGAAAGCTACTGCTCTCCTACTGGGCTAGATGACAGCCTGCACATGGTGGAGAAGCAGGCTGAGGAGCACAGGGCTGCTAGTCAACCTGAAAGCCAAGCCATCTGCCAGCAGTCGGTCAAGACGAGGAACGCCAACTGCGCTGTGAGTGGTTAGCTGGATTTGTACTTCATTACAGTCCAAATACGCACTCCTATCCCCAACCAGCCATCAACAGTCTCCCTCGGATCAAAGGGAGAAGGTCTTTTCCTAACAGTAACCTAAGCCATTTATTTATCATCAAGTTATTTCACCTTTCTACAGCTCTTTCCTATCAGTTTCTCCCTTCTGTTTCCTGATCTTTCAAATCCTCACTAGCAGCAGAGTTCACTCCCTCCTCTCCCTCTAAGGCAATCAGTAATAGGAAATTTAACTCTAACATCAAGATTGGCAGGATAGAAAAGGTCAAAACAACTCTCACTTGAGACTCCTGAAGACTCAAGCAGGCATATTTCTAGGTCCGCACCTCTGCAGCTGTGATATTTCAAAATATGACTCTGCACATTTTTGAGGCTGTAGTTACTAGCGAGATTTGAGTCCTGGACTGTATGTACATCTGGCAACCTAACGTGTGCACAGCACAGGAGCTAAAGGATTGGTCATCTAACACAATCAATCCAAGATTTAAAAGTTCTAGACTGGCTGCAGACAACTTATAATGCATACATGGAAACATACAACCCAACACACACACCACTCTATAATAGATAATAATCCCAAAAATTCTAAGAGGTATCCTCTGGAGGAAATATGGAGTTTCTAGGTCTCTCTTCTGCTGCCCTCCACCTCCCCTTCCCAGGAGGACAAGAAACATTCACATGCCATCACACATCTTTGAAGAGAATCATGTGAATTGCTCCACGTTTTTTAAAGAAAAGCATGAAAAAAGCAAAAGCACCAAGAAGGACATTTATGCAGCAGCTTACAAGCGAGTGCACTGCTCAGCTGTGTTCAGAATTGTTAAGAGCTATTAAAAAAATTTACCACAGCCACCAGCCTTATGACTGATCTCCTACAACATCTCTGTGATGACCATCAGCTCCACTCTATTATGAATCAGTGTTCCCTCTCACATCTGAAATATATTCAGCTTTGCATGCTGTGCACTAAGACAGCTGTACAAGCATCAAACTCATTCTGTAAGATTTGTGTTTGTTATTTTACTGCTTACAATTGTGAGCAGTAATCATAGTATAGGCTGTTTCACACAAGATAAACACTACTCCTGCCTTATTTTTGCCTCATCACCTCTGTCACCTATTAGATGGTTTGACTTTAATTTAGAGAAAAATCTAGTTCTATTTTTCCACCCACTATTTAACATATCCTACATTCGAGTGTTTTACAACTGCATGCTCAATCAAGAGAGCTTCACAGCATCATAAATTATTTGTGACATTCTTTCACTTCAAGTAACAAGGGTGCTGTTATTTCCTATGAAACCTAACGAACCTCAATGGAACCACTCAGTAACTTTTGTAAAGGGAGCGATCACCAATTTGAGGCCTTCAATTCACATCAATGCAAAGAGAGCGGGAGAGAGCAGCCCAGCACAAACATCCACGCTAGCTACAGGACCAAGCCACCATAAAGACCCACAGGCTTTGCAATGCAGCTACCTGCATCTGTTGAGTGACTCCCAATCATCCAGGTCTTGAGCTAAAATTGCACTCGGAGGGTCAGCTGGAAAGTACGCCGAAGTCGAGATCCTTTACAAAGCCTGGTAATTGAAGGCGGACGCAGACACGGAACCGCCAGCACGAACACACCAATACCGCAGGGCCGACAGCTCAGCGCGCACGCAGCAGCACCCAGGGCAGCCCGGTGTGCGGCGGCACGGCCGCCCCCAACGCACAGCTCAAACCCGGGTTTAACCACTCGCTGCGTTCTGTCCCTGCTGGCACAGGAGGAACCCGAGCACCGCGCCGCCGCGCTCCCCTGGCCCAAAGGCGGCGAGAGCTGCGCCGGGAAGACGGGGCCAGGCCGGGCGCCGCGCCGCCCGTCGCCGAGGACGAGCCGCGCCGCCGGCGGAAGGGGCTGGGGGCGCGCCGCCGCCGCTGCCTTTCAATCTCCGAGCCCCGGAGAGGGCGCGCAGACACCCGGCGGGCGGCAGCACCGGAGGCCTTGAGGCAGCGCTGCCCGCCGCCCCCGGCCCGCCAGGAGGGCCCAGCCGCTCCCCACCGCCCGCCGCTGCTGCCGGGCCCGGGAGCCCCCGCGGGCGGCTGCGCAGCCGGCGGCGGCAGGACGCGATGGGAGATCCAGGCCTGGCGCGGCCCCCTGCCCCCACTGGCTCCCGCTGCGGCCGGGCCCGGCGGCGGGTGACCCCCCGCCCGGCACGGGAAGGAGGAGGCCCGGGAGCGGCCCTACCCCCGCGCGGCCGTACTCCCGGGCACCGGGAGCGGAGCGGCGCCCCGCCCGGCCCGACCCGCCGCGCGAACCCCGGCCCGGCCGCCCCTCGAGCGGCGCGGCCGCGAGGAGGGCGGAGGTACCTTGATGATCCTGCGGGGCAGCCCGGCCATCTTGTCTCGTCGGGGTGCTGGCTCGCGGGCTCGCCTCCGCTCGGGAATCGCGCACGGGCGGAAGTAGTCCGCGCCGCGCTTCCGGTGGCGCCGCCCGCGGCGCGGGACGCCGGGCAATGTAGGCCGCGCCCGCCCACCCTGCCGCCTGCACGGCGTCTCGCTGGCGGCTGCTGCCCCCGCTACGGGGCGCCCCGGGGGCAAGGCGGCCCCCTCGGCTGGAGGGGGATCTCTGGGCCGTCGGCGGCAGGAGGGGGCGTTGCGGGGGCGCCGGGGCGGGAGGGAGGGAGGGAGGGAGGGAGGGAGGCAGGCCGTGAGGCGGCCGAAGGACTGAGGCGTGCCGCCGCCCGCACCGCCCTCTGCCTGAGGCTGCGCCGCCCCGGCTGCGGGTGGCGGGACGCGCTCGCCGCCTCGCCTCACGGGCCGGCGGGCTGCTCAAAGCTGAAATGGGCCAGGGCAGCCAGCCGGCAGGCTCGGGCGGGCGTTCGCTTCTCCGAGTTCTGCGGGAGAAGCGGGCAGCGGCCTCCTAGGCCATCCCGGTACGAGCTGGCAGAACCCAGCTGCCAGAGCTGCTTACGGTCCCTCTGATTTGTCCCCTCTGCGACCAGCACCGGCTATCTGCAAAGGCAGGAGAAGCCCGTTTATAATAAGTTTGTGAGGTCATCAGTCAACCTGACAGGATTTCATCAGCGTGTCTTGTGCACCATGATGGTACGGTGTGTACCATTTCCTGATTTTAATCGGTGCGAGTGTCACAGATATATCATAGAACATATTTGTCTTAATAACACCTGCTTAGCAAACCTTCTTCTTTTAGCAGAAGAAGAAATATTGTAGAAGTTAGAGTATAATTATCACTCGAGCATCCTCAGACGCTTTGCTGCAAAGTAATAACCATGCTATGATTCTATAATAGTAATATCTAGCACTGTGCATCATTGTTGATGGGAAAATAAAAGCACGGAAAGGTGATTTGCCATAGGTTACCAAGCAGGCTAGCAGCACAGCCAGGAACAGTACCCTGTGTACACGCGATTCCCTGTCAAGTGTTTTCTCCTAGTTTAAAAACAGAACTTCTAGATGATCTATGTAATTTCTGTACGCTCTGGCACAATGGAAAGTTCTCTGACACTGGAAAATTTGGACTGTGCAATTGCTGAAACACTTCCATCAATCACAGGTACTACAAACATGTTCTATATCCTAAAATCTTAGCATTTCTGTTACTACATGATGGTTATAATAACATGAAGCACCTGTCGCTAAGCCTGTCCTTCTCACTAAGCCATTGGCACTGTAGCAGACAACTAACAAGTACAGAGTTGTTCTACACTATTTGATATCCCCAGCTGTGGAATACACCAGTAATTCCAAACTTCACATTGAATTATGAAAACCCGTAACCTCTATGAACTATTGTGTACAGCCTCAGCCCTTTAAGCACTCAATTCCTCTCCTAACTTTCTGGATGCAACTTCCTCTGAAGTCAGTCAAATCAACAATTAAGTGATGCGCACCAAGAGAAGTGCATGAAAACACATTTGCAGAATTGAGGCTTAAAGCATTCATCAATAACACCCCCTCATTCTGCACTGGAGATGGTGGGTTCATTTGCATACATCAGCATGTGAGATGTCCCTGTTTAGATGTGGTCCTGCAGCAAAATCTGGTCTTGCTACTTACACACAAAACTATTCCTTAATTGTGCATTTTTCTTTTTACTTAATTGTTACAACCTGCTTCTAATACTAAACAAGACCGAGTAGATATTTTTGTCTACTCAGCACCTTCACAGTACTTACTATCTAACCTAGAAAGCTGAAATGCTGATCTCTAGAAAAAGAAGTTGTAAGGAGGAGAAAAACACTTCTAAGAGAAAGTGTTTATCAGCTGCATGTTAGCCTGTTCTTTTCCTAGCTTCACAGATAATTCAAGTTATCTATCACACATCTGGTGCCTTAGAGTGAACAATTATAATCCCGGCTGCTAGGGCTCTCCTAAAGGACACACAGTGTCTTATTGTTTGATTCTGGAGGCAACAGTCTCAGTGATTTACCAGTTGGTTGCTTCTGGGTTGTTTGTGTTTGTTTTTTTTTTTTAGATAGGTGAAACCACACACAGAGATGCAAAGCCTCTTCCAAATTACTGTAGCGTAGCTTCCCAACCCTCTGCAGGAAAAAAGAGTCTAAATAAAAAGTATAGTATTCAAGATTTTTTTTTTGTATGGGCAAATGTAAACCTGAGCTCATAACGGGGGGTTTAGAAACCATGTGGCACTAATTGCTCTCGAGCAATCCTTGTTCTGTTGGAAGAATTTTGAGGCTGTATTTAGTGCCCATTTCTCGTACTCAGAAGTGACAGCTTACTTGCAGTAAACTTGCATAAATACAGTAACGCCTTCTTGAATCATCTGTCACTTGGGAGAGCAGTGAGGTTGGTGTAAAGGGATTAACAACATCTAGTGACTACCACAAGGCAGTGCTGGCCTGCTCATAAATAACTGCTCACCACAGAGCATCACATGGGTGAGGCAGAGAATCTGATTAGTTTTGAGGAATGGTGTTACAGTGAATTTTGCTTAGGGAGTCAGGAAAAAAAAGTCAAGACAGAAGGTTAGTGAAAAGAGGAAATTAGCACTCAGATAATCTTGAAACTTTGTGAACAACTGAAAATATTTGTAATCATGTTGCTATGACACCCAGTAATAACTAGGAGCCTTCATTTTGAGTTAGCAGGTATACTAACATATGTAGAAGGAATGCAAACATTTAGGTTATTTTTAAAATTGTTCTCTCCATGTCATGCAAGTTTCACATAACACAATAGGCAGCTTAGGGACTAAGACCAGAAATGGTCCCTAAACCAAATCATCCCTTTTCACCCTTCTGCCCTGCACTAGTAGCCCTTGTATGCACGTGCCAGCATCAAACAAATATGAAGATACAGCTGGAGAGGTGAAGCAATTCCTTGTGAATTTTATGAAAGTAGGAAAACCAAAGAAGAATTAAAAAAAAAAAAAATCTTGCTGGGAATCCTACTAGGAGAAAGACTCCAAGACGCCAACCCTTTATTAGACATCAAAGAATCTTCACTGGGCCACATCGGCAAGACAAATAATTTGAAACAATGTATTTTGTTACATTGCTTGCAGTCTTTTTCTTTGTTTCTGCCTTCTCCTACTCTTCCTTTTTTTTTCCCCCTTTTACCCTTCTCCTGGAATATTGACCATTAAAGGACTGGCATAAGTGGGCCAAAAGATGCTTTTAGGCTCAAGGTGAGTAAAATGCCACTCAGTTTCTTCAAAGTGCTGGAATTTCTGTTCTGTGAACTTTGCCCTGTGTCTGCGAGGTGCAACAGCGTGGAGCATAGTTGGCTCAAACAAACGCACATGAATGTTGCATTCAGTGTCCCCTTACAAGTGTTGCAGAGCAGAAATCTTGCTTCAGTCTGAAGTTGCATCAAGTCAATCTGGCAAGCTGTTATGTTTTGATAATTTTCGTTGCGTTGAGCAACAGAAGTGGCCTGCCACATCCTGGGAAAGTTGCAGTTTTCATGACACCTCTCTTTCTGGCTCTTTTTAGGAGGAGTCTTTTGAAGTCCACTTGCTTAGGAGACAGCAGTGAACTAAAACATTGTTTTCTGTTGTCATATCTACCAAGTTTTAGGTTGTTCCCCTAAGTCAGTCTAGCTCCTACAAGGACTGCTGCAAAGATCTCTGAGTATCCATATAGATGCTGAAAAAGCCATTCAAACTCGCTACTGAAGAATACTGGCTTTAGACTTTGCTTCTTTGCACTCTCTCTGTACCACAGGATATCTTCCAGGAGAAGCTATAGGAAGAAATGTCCTTCTTTTACAGAATTCTCAAATTCCTAAAAGAGGCAACTTAATCTTCTGAATCAGAGCTGGAACAAGACACATAAGTGCCAGCGGAGCTTCGTCTCCTCAAACTACCCACACCCCATGGAGGTTCTTGCATCTTCCAGGTGCTTTCCTACTCCAGTGACCTTCCAGTGTCCACCTCTGTCCTTCAGGATTTTCCACTCAGCCATTATTGGTACCGTAACTGGGTTCTGGACCGCAGCCAGCGCCACTCTGTGTACATATCCTCCATTTGGCATGTTTCTTGGAAGACATCCTTGGAGAAGCACCACGGGTGATCCAGCCCAGCATGCGTCTGCTTTCCACTTCCATGGGTAGAATAGTACTTCAGCACTCCTACTCCAAAGTTCCAGGTTGTTGCTAAAATGTATTTATTCTCCTCTGCCAGATTATTTATTTTGGCACAGAGATTCTTTATCCATACAGTTTTTTAAAGCCACATATACCATTAAACATAAAACAATTATAGTAACACCCCCCCCCCCTCCCCAAAAAAAAAATAATCAAAAGTTTTTTGGAGGGTGTTGGAGGGGGGACAGAAAAGAGAAAAGGAAAGAAGAAAAAGTAGATCTTAAAAGTGATATTTCCACAGCACTACATGTGTAGTTTGTCAAAATTTCCAGATTGTTTCAGAATTTTTTTTTTTTTTTTAGAATCATAGAATGGTTAGGGTTAGAAGGGACCTCAAAGATCACCTAGTTCCAACCCCCCCTGCCATGGGCAGGGACACCATCCACTACACCAGGTTGCTTAACACCTCATCCAACCTGGTCTTGAACACTTCCAGGGATGGGGCATCTACAACTTTTCCAGGCAACCTGTTCCAGTGTGTCTCACCACCCTCAGAGTGAAGAATTTCTTCCTTAGATCTAATCTAAATCTGCCCTCTTTCAGTTTAAAACCATTGCCCATTGTCTTATCAGTACATGCCCTTGTAAAAAGTCCCTCTCCAGCTTTCCTGTAGGCCCCCTTTAAGTACTGGAAGGCTGCTTTATTTGTAAAATTAAGGTTTGATGGAAAAGAAAAAAATCTGCTTTCATCCCAAGCACTGTAATTAATGAAGTCATGCATCATCTGCCTTCTCTGACTCAACCAGGTATTTTTCTTTTGCTAGGTTGAAAGATAAAGATGCTATGTGTTTGGCAGTCATTTAGATTGATATTTTTGTTTAAATTAAATTGAGATTTTTTTCATCAGACTCATTGCCTGGGGCTCTGTCTGATGTTCTCTTAGCACTGGCGATTGCTGGTGGTTTGCTCTCTCAATATCCTGAAATAAACCCTGCACCTCAGGCAGAACATGAGAAAATCTGGGAATATTGTATGCCTGTATTTTGTCAGATATATGCTGAAAAACAGTTCAAGGATATCAGACAGGGCTCTGAGTGGTTGTACTGGCCTTAGATCAGTAAAGGCTTTGTTAGTTGCTATGTTGACTCCACATGTTTGTGTCAGGGCACTGAGTACACAAATAGACCTTAATTTCTGTAACAGCCTCAATGGGGGACTCCACCTCCCTTTGACAGGCTTGCGTGGTCGTTTTTTCCTGAGCTACACCTCAGCTGTGCCTACCTGAGTGTCAAGGGCTCCTGGACCAGTCTCAGACCTGGCCTGTTACTGTGTCTTGCCTGATGATCCCTGGAACATCGACAGGACTCACTGGAGTAACCACCCTGCGCTGCTCACCTGCCCCTGGCGCGGTGGGGCTGCACCCCGTTGGTGGGGTCACTGCTCGGCTCCTGGCTCACTGGCCCTGAGGGAGCAGTGCCACCCTTGCTGCTCCCCGAGGCTTTGCTTCTGAGTTCAGAGTGCCTGAAAAACACAGATTCATTTTAGAAAAGTGATCTTGTCATGCTACAGTTGCTGCTGCTTGGTTTTTATAAAGCAACAGCTATATTTGCATTTCAGAGGAAATTTAGGTACAGTGTTCAGTAAGAATGATGTCACCTATAGTCCCCATTTAAATGGGAGTTCATTCTTACAGCCCGGCTCTGCCTCGACCTGCCTCCACAGCGATTATTTAGGGTGCAGTTTCCTGTCAGGGTTACACCACTTTGTATTTGCATTGCTGCTAAAGAAGGTTCTTGCCCTTCTCCTCTGCCACACACCACTGCTCCCTCAGCTCACATCATGATCTCACGGAAGATGAGCCGATCAAAAGCGTGAATAGTTCCTGGGTGAGCTGTGAGCTGATGTGAACCACAACCAGTCACACAAGTGTGTAGGGCTGGCACAAGAAAGGGGACAGGAACCCAGACCTGAGGGTGCGAGAAGGGGACTGTCTATTGTTCATTGCTTTAGGGATAGTGATAAACCACATATTTGAGGTCAGGTGATACTGGACAGCTGAGTCAATCTGTCAAAAAGAGGCCTTCTTACTTCCCCTTCCCATCTCACTCCTTCCTCACACACAGCGTTTCCCCCACCATTCACTCCTGGGACTTGTCAGATTCTGCTGAGCTGATCCACTGCACTAACTCGGCAGAAAAAGAGCCAGTCTAGTCTTCTGCTGATGGGTGAATTGATTTGGCTTACAGTGGGGTCTAGCAAGCATCAGAGACAACAAAAGGTGACAGAAGTGGGAGTGAAATTGCCTTTTTTAGTATCCATGAGTTATTAACCCTACTTCAGATACCTCTCATCCTTTTGGAGAAGCTGCAGGCAGCACTGAGCTCCTACTCCCTTTCCCTGTGCTCTCACCCTATATTCCTTATCCCCCCCTTCCATTGGTATGTCTCTATTGGGGTACGAGGTTTTTTTTTTGGCTGAGTTACCTTTCTGACCAGGTCACTGAGGCATCAGAGCTGGCAAGAGAAGCAGTAGGAAGCAGAGTGAGATGTGGCAGATGTAGGATTACCCCTTCCCACAGCACTGACCTGTTCTGCTGGCTGAGCCAGTCTTGTCCCACCACACCGACGTGAAGGCCGGGATGGAGAGCATGATCCTCATCCCACAAATCCGTAACCACCACATCATTGCCAGGATTACAGCTGTTCTGGGAACAAAATTAAGCAACCACCTTATTCACCAATAAAGTGCTCTATAACGTCACTGTAGGCAGAAAAGGCAAACAAGTAATTGCAATTATGCAATTAATACTCCCAGAGCAATTCAACACAGCTGCTGACCATCTTCCTGTGACAGCTTTTGCTGTCATGGAGTTACTGAACGGCTGCATCCAGGCCAGCTGGGCCTGTGGCTGACTAATCTTACTTCCTCCTGCTACCTGCCTTTGGAATCTTATAAAAGTCTTAATGCAATTACAACTCTATTTCAAACTCCAGATTCACTATTTTGCATAAAAGCATTTTTATAAACTGTCAAGTATTGTAGAAAGTCTGTTCAACAGCAAAAAACAGATGTATGTATGCACACATACAGAATGAGTTCTTACAGTAATATCTAGGTTTTGTATTAAAAATGTTCTTCAGTAAATTCCAGAGTATTTTACAAGAGTTGTTATTATCCCTATGTACAAATGGGGAAACCAAGGCATGGGAGTGTGGTGTTTCTTACTTAGCACTAATCGTAAGAGTCACTGGACAATTTCTGAATTATCTTTAATTTGCAGTATTTTCTGAAACTGTACTGAGAGAAGAAAAAAACCCACACCAGTAATATGTTTTACCAACTTAGGACATCAGAATGGGATGCTGTGAGTAGCAGCCTTCACTGTAGCAAATAAATTTTGATTTTTTTTTTCATTAAGTGATTGCTTGAATACAGAAATAATATTGCTTACATGAACTACAGTAATCAACAGAAATACAAATTATTTAGGCTGCATATGACCACTACAGGCACTTTAGTTTTGTCATCTGTTATTTACAGTTGCAGGTTGACTCCTTACTCGTAACCGGATGGACAGATGACAGGATGGCATGAGATCTACTAAAGAATGAAGATACCCTATTGACACAAGCATTGGAGTTTACTCTGTTTACAGATCGATTTAAAACATAGAAATCTGTCTGGCTACAGCGTAACTTGAGAAGATTTGAGAATTAACACCACAACTAAACAACAATGTCTCATTATAAATTTGTATCCTAAATTTATAGAATAACCTCGTGAAGATTAAGATACAATCCATCTCCGTTGTTAAGACACCACCTTTGCAATAAAACAAATCCATCCATTCACAAACTTAGTTCTACTTCTAGGTATGATTGTATAGTACATTTTCTACTCCAGATTTAAAGGAAACAAAGGAAACCAAATCTTATTCCTGGAAGATTTTGAAACATTGGTTTCTATGAAAAAATAAATATTTATTATATTCATTTTGCTAATGAACAGCCTGAATGATTTTACTAAGAAACAATTTCCTAAGTATGCCACTGCAGCAAAAGAACAGCCAAGTTCTGATTTTCCATTTCCCACAAGGGTGTATGTGTGTGTGGGCAACTGCTTAAACAAAACCCACACCAATCCAGATGCCAGATTTGATTTATAAATTTGTTCTTCTAAAATAGAGCCAACCAACGTAGTCTTGCCCTCATTACTACATAGCGTTTGTTGCCTAACTGCAGGTCAACTGTTTGATCAGTCAGCATAATTCCTGGAGAAGTCTGCAGCCGACTGTTTGAGTAAGAACAGGTGATGTTTTTTCTTCAGTGAGGAGCAACCTAGCAGTAAAACTTTCCAGGTTTCCAAAGACATGAAGTCCTAGAGGTCTGCAGCTCACTGCAAGTGCCTCCGCAGTATCCCCACAGTTAATGGAGAGAACAACTTCCTTTCTGTCAAGCCAACAATACAGTGAGCAGCTCCACTCTTCACCGTCTACAACCTGCTGAAGCAAGCAAGGCTGTTGGCAGTTATTAATAACCCCATCTCCAGACATACTGGAGAAGTGTGTAAGTCACGCTTCTGAGCTGTCCTTAAGTAATTCCTGTCTCCCTACCAGAAAGTTGTAATCCGTCAGAACATGCTTCTAAGAATAGACTCACAGAACATTATGTGTCAGGGAGAAGGTAGACCTCATCTACAGTCTCCTAAAAAATCTTTTTATAGAAACAGTCTAAAAATAGTCTAGAAACACCACAGGGAATGTGGTTTAGTTTTTAAAAAATAAAAATAAAGTTCTGCAGTACCTTCAGTTGCAACCTGTTAGAACCAGGATTTTAAGTTACAAGATGTTTTAAAACATTACAGTGATGTTTTAAAAGCACGCATTTCCAGAACAAGATCACTACGGAAACACCCACAGGTTAGCTCTGATTTAAAATTAATTATGCAATAAGGGTAAAAAATCAGGCAATCTGAAAAATCTAGCAAAGGCTGTTCTGTGACTCAAGATTCCAGAGGGCTGTCAAGTGTTCCCGATGAGTTCACACAAGGGACAGAAGATTCCTGACGACTTCTGATGAACCCTGCAAGTGATACTGCATCACAGTGATGTGCAAAAGAGGACTAAAGATGTGGTAGCACTAGGCAAGAGACACCTGTAATCTTCCCAGTGGCTGCCCTCCTGTCTGGAATCAGAAATTCCCCCCAGAGCACCATGTAGCATTTGCTATGTGGAAAAAGTAATACAATAATTGAAAACAAACAGTATAGACTGGCACATGATGCAACACTTATTAAAAAAAACAACACAACACCAAAAAAAACCCACCCAAACTTCAAATTCAACATCTTTTGCTGTTCTTTACAATCTCATTGATGAATTAGCTCCTTAGCTGTTAACAACTGAATACCACCAGCCTATAAAATCCCACTGTTAGAAGACTTGTTGGTCACATTCATCGGTAACATCAGAAACTCTACTTCTTCAAACTTGTGTCTGAGCAGACAGCACACACCTGTATATGTCTGTTTGCAGTTCTCAGAAAATACATAGAGCACGGAAGAGTAAAAAATTGTCTTGATAAAGGCAAATAAATTGATATAGGAAACAGTAAAGCAGGAGCACCACAGAAGGCTTACGTTGCAATGATGACTAATATACCTGAACATATCAAGATCTAGTATTTTTTATGGAGAGGGCAATTTTCTAAGGGGTTAGCAAGACGTTTTTAAAAATTGATCTTTTTAACAGATGCTGCTCAATATAGAGAAGATAAATTAAAAAAAAGAAGTGTCTTACACTGGAGAAAGAAGCAGGTGCAATTCCAGGATCTCCAGCTGTGAAGGAAGTTAATTTCAAGGTCTCCACTGGACAGCAAAGGATTTTTGTCTCCTGCATGGATGAACAATATCCTTTTGAGAGGGCATCTGAGAATCAGAGATGTCAACCAGTCATCATCATCACTGAGTTTAGGCAATCTTTTAAAGAAGGTATGACAACTAAGTCATGAGCACCTTCAAGGCAAGTCAGAGAAGCCTTAATTTTGCTTAGAAACTAGAACAAGGACCGACGTGCTTCTGTCGCATGTTGACACACTAACACGCACGCGTAGCACACGTGACAGCGTTCTGTGCTACGGGACCATAGCAAGGTGCATTCACATACAGGTGTATCGCACTGCAGCCGTCCAGAAAGGCAAGAATCCTGAGCAGCAGCTCCCCTGTTGTCACAACCTGCTCCTGGTCACAAACTCGGCAAGAGTCCATTTGAAGTAACTCAGTTTATCCCCACTAAAGACAAGATATTCCTGAAGCTCACTCCTTAAATGCAGGTTAACTCCTTTCTTTTAATTTCCAGACCGCACTTGTTTCAGACAGTTTATAACCATTTATTTTTGTCAGCACTGTCCTTGAGCTTAAAATCCTCAACATGTTTTCTTTATCCATCAGCATAACCACTGTCTCACTTGTATTCAGCTTCAAAAGGCTGTTCTTCATCCACAAGCTGACCTCATCCCCATACAAGGAGTTCCTTGTGGCAATAATGAGCTGGTGCACAGCAGAAGATACACAGAACTGTGTTGCTGCCGTTTGGTGCTTGAGCCCAGATCACAGCCCTCTGTGGCTGCACACAGAAACTTGATGGGAATGAAGGAGAGCGCTGATCTCCACAAACATGGAGAAGTTTTGTAGTGAAGATGTGATCTCCCACTTTGGTTGCATCTTTCCAAGTAGTATGTAAAACATTTTGGCCCGTCTCTGCACCCTCTCTCTACGGCTTACAGAATCTAATATTGCAAGAAGGCGCAGAATGGACGTCTTCCATCTTATGCTGTCAGGAAAAACATCCCAAAAGAAATGTTTGCCACTGCTAATGGGAATGATCATCTCTTGGTTAGTGATTTCTGTCTACACCTCTGTTGCACTTCTGGAAGCTATCAGTGTAACTACTATTCTACAGCTCCAGAACAAAGTTAGACATTGCTGAAATTGTGAGGCTTCCACCGACAGCTATAGCACAGCCGATGACCAGAAAAGATGCAACGGTTTCTCTGGAAGATGTTGCAGCTTTTTCAGGAGGCATTTTTCAAGACTCTACAAAAGAGTAATTGTATGAAAGGAATTGAGACATAGCGAGTTGATGTGACTTAGAGACACTCCGTGGGTGTATGAAAGCTTATGGTGCCAGAGCCATTACAGGTACTGGAGTAGCAGGTCAGATAATTGATTTTTGTCTCCACTTCTTGTCTTTTATCAATGTTGTGTAAATATAACGTTGTCTTTGAAATGCTCTGTGACTCGGTCTCCAAAACAAGGAAAGCAAATAGCCCCAGAGCAGCGGCACGCCTAAGGCATTCAGGTGGGTTTTCAGCATGCCTCAAATATCCGAATTGTGCGACTAGCTCAGCACAAAAGTAATCATCAGCAGTCCTCTCCTCCGCAGTACAGACACGTCAGTTGTTTTAGGAGCTGTTTCATAGAATCACAGAATGGAGATGGAGAGTTGGAAGGGACCTCAAGGATCATCTACTTCCAACCCCCCTGCCAGGGGCAGGGACACCCTCCACTACACCAGGTTGACCAAAGCCTCATCCAACCTGGTCTTGAATACTTCCAGGGATGGGGCATCTACAACTTCCCTGGGCAACCTGTTCCAGTGTCTCACCACCCTCTGAGTGAAAAATTTCTTCCTTAGATCTAATCTAAATCTGCCCCCTTTGAGTTTCGTGTACGCAAACCCCAGGCCTTCCCTGTGAGAAGGGATTACAGGTGCTGCCGAGGTCTGGCAGGCTGAGGAGAGGGAGCTGCTGCAGCCATTGCGTAATTTAACCGGGAAAGCAAGCAGGCCACGCTCACAAGCTTGTGAAATAACTGCTTATGTCAGAGATGTCCCCTCAAATGACGGGATTAGAGGGGGTTATTTTGCAGCTCATCTCACACGGTGGCACGTCCCCTGGCCAGGCAGGTGCGCTGATGCCTGTTGCGGCTATTTCGTCCCCTCTCCCCCGGCAGAACAGCTGCTGCCGACGCCGGGGATGCCCCAACACCCCCCCGCTGCGGGTGTCCGAGCAGCTCGCACCCCCCGAAACCCACCCACCTACCGCAGGGGCGCACCGAAGCCGGGAACGGCCGTGCGTGGGTGGGAGGGAGGGAGGAAGGGTGCCCATCCGCTGACCCCGGCCCTGCTCCCCGCCACTGCGGGGTCCGAACCCCGCCCGCCGTATCCTGCAGCGCCGCAGGGTTTGTTTCTGCGGCCGGGGTGGCGCTGGGGAGGGAAGGAAAGGAGGGAAGGAAAGGAGGGAAGGAAAGGAGGGAAGGAAAGGAGGGAAGGAAAGGAGGGAGGAAAGAAGGGAGGAAAGAAGGGAGGAAGGGAAGGGGGGAAAGAGGGAAGAGGCGGCACCGGAGGCGGCACCGGGGCACCGCGCCCGGGGAAGGCTCCGCCCGCCCGCCCGCACTGCGCCTCCCGGCGTGCCGCGGGGCGAGCCGCCGCCGGAAGCGGAAGGGCCCTACGCGCTGCTTGCGGTGCTGCGCCTGTTGGCGGGCTGCTGAAGGGCTGCGGCAGCGCCCGCACAGGTAACCTGTGCCGGTGCGGCCGGAGGGAGGGTGGGAGGGAAGCGGCGGTTCCTCCTCCCTGGCTGCTGCGCTCTGCGCCAGGAAAGCGCTCGTCTCCGCGGGCGGGGCGGGGCCGGGCTCCCCCACCGCCCGGTGTGTTCACAGTGTCAGCGGGCCTGGCTGAAGCAGGCAACTGCCAGCTCGGCCTCCGAAATGGGCCATCGGAAGAGAGTTTAAATCCTTTCAGAGGGGTTAAATCATTGTGGTTTGCACTCAGGATTGGTTGGTTGGTTGTTTTGGGGTTTTTTTCCTAATAGCCTGTAGATCCGTTTTTTATAACAGGAATTCTTTTGTTTGCTTTGATGGATTAATGACTTTTTCTTTAAAGCTAAATATTTTCTTTAATCCTACAAAAGTCAGGTTTCGTGTTTCTGCTTGTTGCTGACAGACCTTTAAGGTTTTTCCGTGTGCTGTCTCAGGGTTGGGAATGTCCCAATTTAAACTAGTGATCCTTGAGGTGAGGCCAAGAATGGGCCAGTGCTTGAACCCTGTCCTTTGACAAAGCAGTCCAGATCTGCCGTGTTGTTCTCACCTTTTTTGCTAATGAGCTTTCAAAGGCAAGTTACAAGCAGCTCTGTAGATGCTGTGTTAGTGTTCTCTAACTTCAGCAGCACTTGTCACAGGTAAAGAAAATGATTAATAATTATTTGTCAAAATTGGAAATGTGCACTTCTGGTATGTTCTGAAGCACTAAATATGAAGTAGTTTAAAGAGGTCTCTGTTTTTTTTATGAGAATGTCTTTAAACTGTTTCAAGTTTTAGCTTTTTAAGCATCCACATAAGTTTCTCTTCAAAGCAATTTTTTTTTTTCTGTAGACAATGAAAACTTAAGATGTTCGTATGTGTCTTTCTGCTTTTGTGAAATTTGAGGTAACGTTTAAGGTATTATAAATGGTGTCTCATAACTTTTAGGTGTATGGCTTTTGAGATGGATGAAACCAACTGCATCTAGACAGTTTAACTATAGCAGGTGTTATTAAGTACTTCTGTTTTTATACTGGGCAATGATATTTACATCGTGAACAAGGAAGGCATGTTTCGGGAGTAATTCTGTGGAGCGTGGGGAAGGAAGGATGCAAAACTTAGGTGGACAATACCACTAGAAAAACTGTGAGAAGAATCAAGCTTGGAAACCTTTTTTAAAGTTAATAACATAACTTCAAAGAGTACCTCTCAGTAAATAAAGTCTTGTACCACATTCGGCTATTAAGGAGGCAAGTGCCAGTATCTTAAATAATAAGGACTTCTAAACAACTGACAAATAATGAAGAATATACTGCACAAATTTTGTTTAAGATATTCAAGAAATTAAATTGTTGGTCTTCTGTACCCTGAACAGTTACAAAAGTGGTTTCTTTCAGAGGGTGTTCTGCAGAAGAAAAGGTTACGGTGTCTGTTTGAGTTCCATCTGGTCCAGGACTGGTTTCCTCTCTGCTGTCAGCATGGCAACATCACTTAGAACCGTATGGTCCAGATTCTTTAGGATGCGTTCAGTAGCAACCTGTAAGCAGGCCCCACTGCAAAGTAAGTAGTGATGAAATTGTAGAAGTCCTGTGTTAAAGTTTGTTCTTTGAGAGCCTCTTTCCTGTACTGTTTGAAGTAATGGAAGCATGGAAGTGACTTTTTATCTGAACAGAATCAAGTCTGATATTCCGTGTTCTCTGCTAATAAGTAAAGGATATTTGGATTTTTTTTTTTCTTTGAAAGCTTTCTCCTCTAATTTATTAATCAGCTTGTAAATACCACCCATCTTACCACTAATTATATTTGAAGATTTAAATTTATTTTTTCAGACTTACAAACATTGGTGAGAAAAGGCTACAGTAAAATCTCATTACTTAACATAAACAGAGAAGAAGTGAGAACAGGCAACATTATTTCTTAGACTTTTGTCCATGTTTTAGATGTCAGTAGAAAGATGTAGGGAAGATAATAAAGGTGGTAGAAAAGAAAGGAATTGAGAAAATATAATGGACATGTTACATTTTAAAGGTTAGTGGGCAAGAAGGGGAAAGAAGTCTTAGGAAGAAATACGAACTATCTGCAGTAATATTTTACCAGAATTCATCTTCTTAATAACTAAGAATGGTTTAATTGGAGGAACTGAAGCATGGAATTGCTAACAGAAATTCTAAATGTAAGAATTTTATATCTAAAATGTATATTTAAATATATTTACTATATCTAGATTTTAGAATTTTACATCTGAGAGGAGAATAGCTACACAAAAGTTACTTACTGGTTCTTTCAGCTGTCCCAGTTTTAACACACTGAATGCTTTCCCTCTCCCTTATGAATAGCCAAGAAGAATCCTATTTGTACTAAAATTAAATATGGTCTACATAAAATAAGAGGTCAGAAAAAAGCTGAAACCTTTTTATGACTTATTTGAAAACAGAAGGCTCAAAACACACTAAAGAGTTCTTGTGATTGTAATTCAGTTCTTAAAGTATAGCGGTAGAAGAAGCTTCACTGAACTCTGAAACTTAGATCTGGATTTGTGTCAGGTACTGGCAGTACTGGAAGAGATTTGCCAGTAAAAGTCAATGACAGGCACCTCCCAGGCCCGTCTTAGGCATGCCTATCTACATGGTTGTGGAAGGCATGGTGCCTGTGGAATGGCTCCTGTGTAAGGGACTGTTACTATTTAATACCTTACGTTAGGTTCTCAGTTGGACTTGATCTGAAACGTCTTTTCCACCTTGGGTGGTCTGTGGTCCAACCTTCTGCTCAAAGCAGTCTCAGCTCTGCAATCACACCAGGTTGCTCAGGGCTTTGTCCAGCTGGGTCTTTGAAACCTCCATGGACAGAGACTGCACAAACCCGCTTGGGCCCCAGTCCCACTGGTTGGCTGATCTCATTGGAAAAACATTTCTCTACGTATCCAGTCAAAGCCTCTCGTTTCAACTTGCAGGTGGTGTTTCATGTGATCCCACCATGCACTGCTGGGAATGGACTGGATCCCTCTCCTCAGTAACCCCAATCCCTATATGTAGTGTTGTGGTTTAACCCCAGTGGCAACTACGCACCACACAGCCCTTCATTCACTCCTCCCTCTTGGAATGCAGGAGAGAATCAGAAGGGTAAAAGTGACTCGTGGGTTGAGATAAAGACAGTTTAACAGGTAAAGCAAAAGCTGCGCACGCAAGCAAAGCAAAACAAGGAATTCATTCACCACTTCCCATCAGCAGGCAGGTGTTCAGCTGTCTCCAGGAAAGCAGGGCTCTGTCACGCATTGCAGTTACTTGGGAAGACAAATGCCATCACTCTGAACGTGTACTCCCACTTCCTTCTTCTTCCCCCAGCTTTACATGCTGAGCATGACGTCATATGGTATGGAATATTCCTTTGGTCAGTTGGCGTCAGCTGTCGCAGCTCTGTCCCCTCCCGTCTATTGGTGCACCCCCAGCCTGCTCACTGGTGGGGTGGGGTGAGATGCAGAAAAGGCCTTGACTCTGTGTGAGCACTGCTGGGCAGTAACAAAAACATCTGCATTATCAACGCTGTTTCCAGCACAAATCCAAAACACAGCCCCATGGGAGCTACAAGGAAGAAAATTAACTGTGAAGAAAATAAACTAGCACACATAGTTACTGGGAGCTGCCATTAGGTCCCCCCACAACTGGCTCTGCTCAAGGCTGAGCCAGCTCCAGTCCTTCAGCCTCTCCCCACAGGGCAGGAGCTGCAGCCCCTGCCCACCTTGGGCCCGCACTGAGCTCATTCAAGTGCATCTTTTATTAGAGGCCCCAGAGTGGCCATAGTATCTAGATACAGTGTAACAGGTGATCCCTTCCCTTAGTCCAGTCAGTACAGTCCTGGATGCTGTTGGCCTTCTTTACTACTTGTAATTCTTTAGTTTGCTTTCCTGGAAGCAACAGGAACCTAGGGAAAGGAGTAAAGTGTTACAGACATTATAGTTTTGTGTTTTGTATAGCATATATAGCAGTCACCAGTGAAGTACAAATTTAATTTTTGTAGTAACTATTGCTGTGAATGAAATTATGATCTTCCCTGTAAGTCATAAGGTAATGTTCTTTGCACGTAAAAAGATTATGCTCTAGTGAGGAAATCTATAGGTATTTTATTTGTACTGTGATTTCTCTTAGGAAAACAATACAATTGGAAAGGTGGATGTCAGCCATAACTACCTAGATACTGTGGGTTGTGATCGCACTAGAAAGCCATGTAGTAAAGTGAACTTCTACTTAGACGGTATTTGGGTTTTGCTAATCTAAAACTGATGATGATTATAATCCCTGATTAAGACTCAGAACAGAATGAAAATGTAAACATTCTTAAATTCGGCACAGCTCTGCTTGTTTTTACATTACTGTTCTTTGCCTGTTGGTTTTGGTTTGTTTTTTTTTTCAGATGGAGCTCTGTATCTTGCTCGCCATAAATCTACATACTCAGTTCTCCCTGAAGACTACAATTGGTACTTAAACTTTGATTTGATGCGTGGCCTTTTCACGTGACGTTTGTTCCAGGGCTACTTTCTCTGTCATGAAGTTGTCATATAATGGTATCAAATACATCTTCTGCCACTTTTGGATATATGTAATAACTAACTAAAATACTGGTTTTGATCATAATGATTGTGAAGTTAATATTTTAAAAAATAAGCATAATGAACAATCATGCAGGACTCATTCTAAACATGGTGATGAACCCAGTTCTCCTGCAGTTTTGTATGTGGAAGTGCAAAAGTAGCTAAGAGCAGTCATTTTTATTGATGTTTGTTGTTAAGACAAAGTCCAGGTATTTCTGTGTTGCTGCATGGGAAACTTGGGTAGAAACCAGAAAAGACGATACAAATAGTGAGATGCACAACATCCGTGTCATACAAGTTTTTAGGAAGCTAATGTGTCATGGGAAGGAAGGTGAGAAAAGTCATATTCCCTCAAGGGACCTCTGAGTAGGAATTTTTGTTCATAATGCTCATCATCTTTTACCAAATATGAAAGCTGGAACCCCAACAGAGCTTTGTTTCCTGTTCTTTCTTTTGATGGTGCCATACTTCTTACAAGGGCTTGTTGTCCTAGAATCATTATCCCCATCTGTTGCTACAGTTTTTTATGCAGTTATTCAAAGTGGTAAAGATTTTTTCCAACCCATATTTCTAGCTATCTTTAGTATTAGCCCTTTTTTTCTTCTCCATCCAAAAAAGAAACATGAACATGGCTGGTGGGGGGGGCAGGAAGAGGAAGTTTGTGGCCCTTATTTTATAAGGGTTTATTTTATAGAAGATTCATAAAAATTCATAAATGCAGGGCCAAATCTGGTTTTCTCTGGGAGTCAGACTGCTTAGTTGCTCAGCATTTCTGAAAATTGTAAAGGATATATTAAGAGTGTGAGTTTTTATTTTTATAGCAAAGTGGAACTTGCAGTGACATCAGATTTGAAGACAATTGTCTGCTACCACCCTTCGCTTGAGATTCCATATGAGCATACAAAAGTATGTCCAAATGTACACATTTATATTTCTTACTCTTGTAAAGGCATAAGTAGTTTATAATTTTGTGTCCTTAGGGCATCTTTGTTTAATTTGACATACTGAGGTGCTTTTTGGTACGTGATCAGCACGTCCGTGAAGTAAGCATATGATGAATTTAGCTGCTGCCGTGAGGAAGACCTTATTCTGGGATGAATTGAGGGAAAAGCTGCCGAGTAAGAAATGCCCAGATATCACAGTTTATAGTAACTCTAATAGAATTTAATGAGGCACTAAATACATGTGCACTACAGAGAGAACTGTGTGTGTCTGTGAGTGTGCTCCTCAGAGAGGATGTTTGAAATACAGGTGATAGTTCACACATCCCACTGCGTGCAGACGCAGGAGTCTGGGCAAGAGGATATAAATAAAGTGCTCCTGCTGCTGCTGCTCTTTTCAGCTCGAGCTTTAAATTCTAGTGAGTACTCTGGGTTCATAAACACTACAAAAAAACTTTCAATATTGATATTTTATCTATCAGTAGTACTTTCAATGTGTTCTTTACACTGACAAAAGTCTAGATACACTTTTCTAGTGTACACTTTTTGTTCCAGTTCCTAGTTCTCATTTCTCTGGTAAAATACTGCACGTGGTAGCTACACTGCTGAAGTACCCAATGTGAAAATTCTCCACTGAAAACTTAAAACATTTTAGCATTCTGCTTGCAAGTTACATATTGGTATTTTTAAAATTATCAGTTGCATGTCTCTCAGGAGAAACAGGTGTAAACAACTAAAACAAGGAAGAATATTTGTAATGGTGCTAGCAGTTAGGTTTCGGGTTGAGAACAAACGTCTTGGTCTTGGCAGATGCACAAACAATTAGGAAGTGACGCTCTTTTTCAAGGTACAAATCATCTAAAAGCTTTTTCGGCGATGATGATCGTCACTATGAATAAATTTCTAAATAGGAATGAGTACTCTTGTATTAGTAGAACCGAAACTTATGATTCAACTAGTGAATTGTAAGGATGAGATCAGCAATGATGATGACAGCCGTGCTGATTTTGGGGGCAGGATAATCAGCTGTTGCACCTGCGGTAGTGATGTTTCTAGACATCTGCTCCACAGCGGTGTGGTTTTGTTCAGGGTGGGCAGGGGGGGCTGGTAAACAACCTTTATAATTCTAGGCATTCTTCTGTATTTCTTTGGTTTCAGCTGTTGTTGTAAATTGTAATGCTATCTATGTAGCTTGGCTTTTTGATTTTCTCGAAAAAAAGGAGAAAAAGGAAATGTATACACTACTGTTTTTCTAGCCCATACCACGGCCAGATCCAGTGAATAATAAAGAAGAAACCCTTGATCAAGTTTTGAAATCCAGATTGAATGAAAAAGAGCTAAAGAAAAGCAGAGGTCCTACAATTGAAGAGCTCAGCAAAATGTTTTACACAACAAAACATCGCTGGTATCCTGTGGGACAGTAAGTATTTTCTTTTCAGTGTTTGTTCCTTTTGGACGTAAAGGGAAATACAGGAATAATTAAATGACCAGATTCAACCTAGGAGAAGTGATGTGAGACAAGATACTGTTAGAACATGGGCTACTACATAAAATCTTAAACACGGTGTTGTGTAAATGGAAGACTGTATTTCATAAGGTTTTTTTAACACTGCCCCTTTGGTAGCCTTTGCAACTCTTTCTTGGTAAAATGAATCACAGAGTAGAAATTTCTCATACCATCTCGTTAGCTGCTGGTTCAGGTGATTTATTAAGGTTGCGTAAGAGAATCTGGTTTGTAAAATACCCTCAATGGACATAACCAAATACGTCTTGGAAACATGCCTTGTCTATTCCTTAACAACTTCTCGGAAACAAACTTCATGGGATGATTCTCAGACTTGAGAATAGTGGAGGTTTTTCACTGGAAATGATGAAAAGTGCACCTTGGTGTGCCTTGTACTCAGAAAGGCAGGAGGAGAAGAGGTGCAAATATGCATGACTGAGCTTAAAGAAGAAGTATATACGTTCAGATATAGTGCTGGAAACAAATGGCGTTCTAGTTTGTGTTACTCCTTTCCAGTTGATGTTACTACACCTTTTGATAGCTGCTAATTTTATAGCTGTGGAGACTTGATACAGGCAGATTTTTTATTTTTTTTTCCTCCACAAAAAAATTGTTAATTACTGTTTTGGTAGTAGATAAAAGGAATGAAATGGTAGACCTTTCTATGGCCGAAGGGTAGCTGTCACTTTAACGAGCATCAAACAGGATCTTCATTGTTTCAGGGCGGGCAATTAGAAGGAAAACTGGGATCGTTTTTCTTGTGAAGTGTTTGTTTTTTAGTTTGTCTGCAAAATATTACACTATTTAACGTACAGCCTGGCATAACTCCTTTAAACATCAAGTCTCTTTGTAGCAATAATTTTAGCCAAAGGAAAAGCTGACCATGTAATAAAATTAACTCCACACAAAGGATTAAGAATAGACAGCAGCCTTTGTACCTATTCAGCTGTAGAACTGATTGAGTTATTGCGTGCTTGTAGCAGATGTGGCAATAGAAATGAGTAGCGTTATGTAACTCCATGAACAACAGAGATGACATCTAATGAGGGGTGATGGGTTGTGCTCGTGGATCTTGTGTCTTGCTTACTTGTGTAACCCGCAGACCCCTCGTCAGGGTCAAAAGTATGGGGAGAATCAAAGACTGTCCAAACCTGGCGTTCACTGCAGCCTTTTTTTCCTCTAGGTATCACAGAAGACGCAAGAATCCTAATCCTCCTAAAGACAGATAATTAAGATAACTACTTGTTCGTCAGCACTTTGCTGTTAATCTTTATTGGAAATAAAAATTACAGAAAGTGCAATGTTTGGCAGTTCTACGTGAGTGCTATAACTAAAACACGCTTAACTAAATATGACTGTTATTTTCTACTTCAACTAGTTGACAGAAAACCAACAAAACTGCACTATTGGAACGAGGATCCAGCGAGGGCTGTTGTACCAGCACGGTCAGCAAACGTGCTCGTCTTAGAACTGATCTGACAGGTGATGATGGCGTGCTCCAGTTAAACCCGGTCAGAGGCTTAGCGTCCGGAAAGTGAACGCGCAGAAGTAGTATGCCAAAGTGGGAAGTCTAGACTGGACATCTTAGGGTTCGGTGTTATTTTGAGGAATCATTTTTTTAATTTAGAAACCTAGTAATTGCAATGCAGGTGAGCTTGAATACTGAGGTATTCATGAAATAGTACTGCTGAAAAATACCGTACAAGGTATTTAGGAAAACAACAAAATAGTTTTGCTTCTTCTGTTAGCTTGTAAGATATCTGAGTCCATGTTTATTCCTACATCAGCCAAGTGATTGTATTGAAGGCTATTGCCATGTACTGAAAACTGGCCAACTTGGTTAAATTTTAGCTTCCAAGGGAGAACAACTCGCCCTTCTAAAATCACCGGGCATTCCCAAATATCTGAGAGAACTTCTGTGTGCATTGGTGGTTCGTGGGGGTTTGTTTGTTTGTTTGTTATTTTAACCCCACCTCAACCACCATTAAGTGAAGATGCTATGTTCACATATAAACTGGAATAGCTGTAGCTCAGGAGAGGAAGGGTTCTTTGCCTCAGCAAGGTAATGAGTGAAGACTCACGGCTCTTTCTAGCTTACCTAGGGGGAACGACTGGCCCTTTATTATATAAAATGCTTTAAATTAACATGGCTTTTTTCTGCTTCATAGTTTTAGCATTTGGTAGTGCTTAAACGTTCCTGCTATTATAATATTCTATGTCATCTAGCTTTTTTCTTTCCTCAGGAAAAGGAGATTCTTTACTCCAGTCTACAGTTTTAGGCATCAGCCTTTTGATAGAAAGGGCTAGCTTGGAACATTGTGCCTCTGCAGAGATCCCAGTGACTACATTTAAGTCTTAGCAGATCCTAATAAATAACCAGAAAATAAATATCCCGTATATGTCATACGTTTTGATTGTACTTCCTTTCCAAAGCAACTTGGATAAGCTAGGAAGGTTCTTGTTTCTTCTGTTAGTCTAGTGTCATTTTGGCAATCTACAGATTTTGCTAGACGTTGAGTATTGTATGAAGTCTCTAATCCTGGTCATAGTTAGTTTAAAGAACGCTTACTTTTCTAAAGTTATGACTAAATAACGTTTTTTTTTTCTTGAATTTCCTTTAATTGTGAAAAAAAGCAATGTTGCATGTGTGTATAAAGACTGCCTTTAAATGCTTCTGGAAGATTTTATGTAAAGAGAGTCTAAGTATTTATCTTGGTATTGTTTTTAAAAATGCATTTTTAAATCCGAATGCCAGTTAGCTGATAATGGTTTATCACGGCAGAGCATGAAATCACTTTGCTCATTGTCTCTGTTAACGCGTGTAAGATATCTGACTCTTCTGTGTTTAAGCCTACGTCAGCCAAGGGATTTTGGCTCCGCATTACACGATGTGTTGTTCACGTGGTAACAAACACACTGTCGTGAAGGAATGTCTGTTGTGTCTATGAAAGGGACAGCTGCTTACTCTGCAAGTTCAATTGCATGAAAATAATTATTTTTTTTCCGCCTAGAATATAACTTTTAAAGTAGTTTTTAGTAATCTGTAGTACAACAAATTTTAGTATTTTCATCAATTCGTGGTGCCTGGTACTTTCGAGTGGTCTGTAAGTGAGAAGCTTACATCTCACGTTTAGTGTTTTGTTACGTGCCACTGCATAAAATCAAGCCCCTTTTATTTTTTTGAAAGCCGAGACCTAATTTGTCACTGTTTGGCTTTACTCCAGTATGAGAAAAGATATCCTTGGATTAATTTAAACTTTGAATTATTTTTCCCCCTTCTCCCCAATACTTTTGCTTATTGCTGCCCTAATACTCTCAAGACATTTTGCTTTACAGAAATCTTCTGTTACTACATTTGTCTTTTCTTGCCTGTCAAACCCTGTTTGTGATCAAACATCCACAATCACTGTAGAAATGCTGGATTTCTCAGTGTTTCCCAAATGGTTTTGGATGCTTTTCAGGCATTTTGAGGGCTAAAAACCTATGATGTGCTGGACTGCTATCTTTAAAGTATCTCTTCTGACCAGTTACCGGAAACTGAGTCTAAAACACATGTTCGCAATGTACCCTCTGCCATTTTGTTATTACATTATTTCATAAAATTGGTATTTTTAAATCTTTCCCTGCTTACTCGGCCACTCTCAATCTTTTTATGTTCTCTTCTACTAAATCTTTCTCCTGGGTCATCTGAAGCGTACCCTGATTAAAATCCTATTCTCACAGTAATTCCAAGCTGTCCTTCTGATTTTCTAGGTCAACAACTACATAAAGCTGTCTTTATCTGTTTCTCTTCACTTGAAAACTTGGAATTAGAAATCCATCCGTTTGATTCTTATGCCACTTCTAAACAAAAGAAGAATCGATTTGAAAGTTAGTTTGGGGTTTCTGTTGCTCTTGTTCTCCGTAATCGAAGACTTCAGTTGCATAGAATTCACTGAACATGAAGTCTGCTCTGCTGTCTTTGTGTCAAATTCGAGGCACTTCTCCATTTGCTTTGTATCCAGTAGTTACCAAGTGTTTCAGACCTTACTAGGCTATTTGCTGTGAATAGTATATACAGGTGGGTACATCTTACTGATTATTTTTTTTTTTAAATGTCTCACTAAAAGTCTTTTCGGGCTTTGTTTGCGAGCATGCCATTAGAAAACTGTTTCAGTCAAACATCAAACAGTTTGTCCTCAATTCAGACGACTTAAATCACAGTTCAATTTATCTTGATGTCCCAGTGAACAGAAAGTTCTTTCACTTCCCTTAGTTAGACTTGAATTAATAAAAGGAAGCATGCTTTTAAAGCAGGTTTTTGCCTTTGCTATGTGCAAATGATGCTGTTCTGCAGACTCTTGGTACTACCACCAGGAGGCAATCTTGCACAATAACTCCACTGGATTTGCCTGAAGCCATCGTGGATTTAGCTGTATCATCAAATTTAACACTACGAGAGACATGCATTAGCTGCTCTTCAATTAAATTTGTAAGAACTTAGGAAAAAAGGGCTTCCTAGCGGGTCTGAAAGTGGCTGGATTCAAAGGGTCAAAGGTTCTTTAGTGGGACATGCCCGTTTGCTCTGACTGATTTGATTTTTGTAATGCGTAGCAGAGATGTGTGTTCACATGGAAACAGAAAAAGCCCCACCCTCCCGGGTTTGAAAAAAGGAGCCAGCAGTGTAGCAGTAACGGGACCCAGCTGCCAAATACACCCATGTCACAAGTTTTATGTCTTTGTGCTTCAGTTCCTCATGACTACAACAGAGGGAGCAGTTATCCATCCATCCCTTCCTGCCCCATAGTTATTCAGCCCTATAGGAAAGTTCCCTTCCTGACCGTTTACTGTTGTAATAGGTCTGAATTTCAACTGCCATGTCTAAATTCTGCTCTACCAGAATAAATCACAGCTGCAGCTCCGTTATAAGTCACAGTAATGACTGCTGTTTAAAGCCAACACTGCATTTCTGTTATTCCAATCTTCATGAATTTTAGCATCTACTCTGCTATAATTTCTCGCATGCTCATTCCATCCTCAAAACCAATACAAACTTACATAATGAAGAGATCAAATAGATGTAGTAGATGTAATAGAGTATGTGTATTTTGTTTTAATGCTACAATGTAATAAAATTGACTTAAAGCCCACCAGTCACTAGAATATACGTCAGGCAAATTGTGTACCTACAATACATAAAAGTTGGATTCATCTCTAAGATTGTGACAGCTACTAATTAGACGTCTAAGCCCGAGGTAATCTTCGTAGGCTCCCCTTAAGTCAGTTGACACAAAAAAAAGTACCTACACAAGGCAGTTCATCTTCTAAGATTTTATTGTCAGAATATGTCACACATTGTTCTCTGGAGGTGCTTCTTCCTTCTCATCTATGAAGCAAGGATGAAGCTTAGTTGAGATTCAGATGCTTGTTTCAGAGCACATGAAAGAAATCTTACTTTTTTTTTTTTTAATTTAAGAGAGCATGTATATGAAAGAAAACCATTCCACTAAAATTAAGATTAAAACATTTTTGCTGTTTCTGCTAGCCTTCAATAGCATGTAGTCCATATACAGGAACTCCTTGTTTTCTGCATAGAGTAATTCACACACATTTGTCATTTTGAATAAATTGTGTATAGGATTTTAATCTCACCTGCTTATACTGAATCAGCCCTCTAGTGCTAAAAGATAACATTCAAAGCTGTTATTTTTTTTTCTTTCATGCAGTGTGTAGTCAAAGGAGATACAAGATAGTTACTTATTTTATGTATCTTCATAGCACCTCTTCTAATGAGCCCTCTAGGTACTTCCAGAAAAATGAACACAATATATGATAATTTACTGGGTAATTTGCACAGAATTACCTGAAAATCTAAATACAATTTACACAGAATGTTAGTTCTACTGTATTTAACTACAGCTGTTAGGACACTGCACATCAGAAGGTGGGAGCTACATGGAAGCTGCATGAACCAGTTTTGCATTGTGTGGCTTCTAGAGAAGTAAAAGTGTACGGCCTGAAGTACCATTTCATTAAGTGTCGTGATGTAGCTGAGAAATGATACTCAATGTATCATAAAGTTTTTCATCACCTAGAGGCACCAGAGGAGGTTGGAATGGCCAATAGAACTGAGAAACCTTGCCAACTAGTCTTTCTGAAAAATCAAGTACGTAATAAATACAGAAAACAGTTGTGCTTATGTTCAGTTCTACTGCTTGTCAAGATGAAAAACAGCCTTGGGTCAGAGACAGTTTACCATTTAAAATAAAGCCAGTTTTGACTGCTACCAAAGTTTACAATTCCTCAGCAAAAGAATCTCCCTACCAGCATAATATGAGATATCATAGAAAAAAAAATTCTGGAAGAGCTGTTGGTTAGCATCCCTTCTGCCAAAACTAATAGAAATTTAACCATGTAAGTGATACAAAATGTTGTGTCATATAAGATGAGCATGAAAAGTACCTAAAGCTTATGTGATCTGAGACATAGAATAGAGAATAGCTTGGCTTAATGATTTTTTTACCAGCTTTCTTACCAGCCAGAGACCGTGACAGGAGCTGACCACAGAACAAAGGAGATGTGAAACTGATTAACCTTGGCGCCGGTTGAAACCAGTTTTGTGGACAGGAACAAGGCCAATTGAGCGAAGGTGAAAAGTGCACAGTGAAGAAGACTGCGAGCCTTTCTCCAAAAGACCCCAATAGACGACCACCAGATGGCAGTGCGCATGCGATGAGGGGAGGGCCGGATGATGATGCGTTCTTGGAATCAATCTCCATAAGCAACGCCTATTCTTAGAATTAATTGTAATAATCCAGCCTGTACTAGTGACTATGTATGACTATGCGTAATAAATGATTGCCTGCTTCACGGCACGGTGTGCAAGCTTGTGGAGGAGAGATCCCCCTTGCACCCGGCGCCACAATAAACATACCTGCTTTGTAACTCCCCAGGAGTTCCGGAGTTTGTTTCCACGTGTCGTAAGTGTGACAAAATTCAAATGAACCGTGAAAAGCGGCCTGTTAAATTAGGCTACTGCATTAAGCCATTATCATGTAGAATAAAAATTAATCTAGGTAAAAGACTAAACTATTAAAACATGACCCTGCTGTACAAACATCTATTTCCTACTCACTAACACCAACAAAACAGAGCTTTATAGTTCCAGTAAGGATGAGTGTTTATTAAATACTGCTAGTCTTTCTTTGTTATTCAAATTTATGTTGTATTTGTTTAAACAAATAATAAGCTAGTAGCACTTTTCTCAAGTCAAAACCTGTAGGAATTGTACTGGATCAGAGCTGTGCTGCAGCAGTGACCTTCACCTCCTGCCACTAAGGCACACTCAGGATTTCAATGGAACAATAATGCCAGGAAAAAATTTCCCTTCACCTCTAATTAGTTAACAGTCAGCATACAGTAGAGTATCCCTTTTCATATTTTTTGTTATTTTGTGTTTTTTAATCCTGACTGGTTTAAATGTGGCTTCACTCGTTACTGTCCAAGAATACCTCGTATCTTTATGAAACTTCCTTTCCCCTACGTTGTTTTTCATACAGTTAAAATCCTGGCATTAGTGATGGGGAAACTGAAGGTGGCAGCAAGTTCCACAAATTTTAGAACTAAATTAAGAAAAAAAGATTTCCTATCCAGACTAGAGGCACAGTGCAAACAAAATTCATAGTAAGTTCACCATAAGCAGGGATAGGAAAAATAGAGGAATTCCCTTTCTAGCGCATAACAAACCTGCTGTATGTTGCCTGCCTGTGTTACAACTCATTGACTTTATCAGGCCGTACTTGTTGAAAAAAAAGATTTGAAATGAGCCCAAAGAGGCGACTGGTAAGGCTGAAAGGGGACACACTGGCCCGTGAAGAGAAGAGCAGTGGCCATCCTGATGGAGAGCAGCTGTGGCTAGTACCTATGCAGTGCTTAGCCAGCCCTTGTCCAGTCTGAGGGCCAAACCTTGAATTGCTGGAACTGGGTGAGCGTTTTGCTTCAATATCACCAAGATTTTAATTCATGACTTTGCAGAAATGATACATGAGAAGCCTCATACTTCTTTAAGAGTAAAGCGTTTGTCCTGCAGTCAAAATACCTGTGTCTACACTTTACCTCAGCCAGGTGGTCCCAGCAGCAGACTGACACTCGGGGTCCCTCTGAGCGTGTCTATACTGCTGCAGGCTGGGGAGCAAGCTCAAGCTCCAGCTGCTGATCCCCATGCCTCTTCGCTACCTCCCCCTGTTCCACCTATCCCTCTTTAAAGCTGTGGCTGTGCACCCCTGCAGGGAGAATCCGCGCCAAGTACTGCTCCCAGGATCACATCTTGTTTGACTTTACCCTATGTGCTCTTCCAAACACTTCAAGCTGACTGTGCATCCTCAAGCATTAGCTCATTCCAAAACATGTAATACATACCCTCACTTTCACTCTAGGAAAGCACAGTTCCCACGGGCTGCAGTACAGTTTCACATAACTTCAGATACTTCAAACTGAAAGATACACAAAACAATCAGAATTACATGTTGGGTCTGTAAGGGCACCAGGAGGAGTCCAATGAGAACTGTGGGATGTGAATATAGGATTCTGCTCTTCAGGGAACTAGCCCCAGCTAGGGTGAATCTTGGCATCAGAGACTTCTTTTACTTAGAAATACAAGCATGCCCTCTGAAATCAGGTGGTTGGGACCCACATAATTTTTACAAACAACCTGAGCTCAGGTTGTCTTTGTGTGTTCAGACTAAGTCTTACCTGGTACAGGCTTATCGAGACATGCAAAACCAGTAATTCACCTGTGTAATTACTGTTCTCTCTAAACAACTTGAGTCATCAGGATTGTCCAGCCCAGTTCACAGATGCCTCAGTTGACACTCCTGTAAAAATAAAAGGATTTTTCTTCTGGATAAACAAAATTAAATATGCAGAGAAGAAAGTGCATTTCTGTAACTCCAAACAAAATCTGGATTTATGAGCAAGCATCTTCTTCAACAGTCCACATTGGACTAAATGAATCTTGCCAAAGGTCACTAAATGTCAATGTTCTGTAATCCTCAGCCTTCAGAGGATCAAAGGAATCTAAAGAAATGGTTGAAGTTGAGGCATTTGGCAAGATAATGAGGTGGAAGGCTTTCAAAGTTTTCTGGAGAAAAAAAACAATTATTGGACATAATTCTTAAAATCTTTATTTAGGCATTATTAAGTAAAAATGCTGTGTTTCCATTTCAGGGCTAGTGAAATGTCAACAAAAGAAAATAGTGGTATAAAAAAACAAAGAGCTGTTTTTCAGTTCCTCTCAGGACATAAGGAGTTTATTTATTTAAAAATCTGTAACACTGGCAAATAAGCTGTTCACTTTAAATAGCTTGCCAGGTGGTGTTCAGTGGTTTTTTTTCCTTTTCAGCTGTACTCATATGATAAATTAATTTTGCTAGAAATACACTACCAGATCAGCACAGATTTTTTAACAATTCATCTCCTTACCTGGCATACTCTCACCCCCTTAGAACAGCCCAAGGAACTGATCCTGAAAACGCCCAAGGAGATTAAAAGATATGCTTCAATTGATTGTTGAAGTAGAACTGTCAGAAACATAACAGATCAGTCCTGTTTGGGGAATTTCATTGTTGTTGCTGCATCTTTTCCATCAGCCAGTCCAAAGGGATTTCATTATCATCTCACTAGTACCTCTGACTAAGTAGGAATTTTGACTAAATTGTGAAAGCTTCTAGAAATAATCTATTTTGAAGTGTTAAGTATATAAATGCAAATCGAGTGGAAACAGCTGTTATTTACATTCTCTGGATGAAGGATTCCACTTCCTGATGGACAGAAAAAAAAAATGCCATTGAAAGAACACGAAGAAATTGGAAAAACATGGATCTAGTGAAAATATATGCAATGGACCACATTGTCGGGTGGTATAAATTGGTCTAACTTCACAGGTTTGCCACCATAATGATACATAGCCCACCTGCCAGGAGGACTTGAACAGCGTCACGGATTTCTTGGAGAAAGGGGGGGGTTCTGAAGAAATGAACACGCTCAAAACAAAAGCATATAAACAAATTCATGTTTCAGCTTTTTATGCAATGGCTAACAGAGAGCCAGGCGTTTTCAGAAATAGTCTCGCAGAACAAAGCCTCCATTCACAACAGGATTTTGCTGTGGACTTCTATTAGTTTGAGATTATGTTCTGCAAAAATTACAAAAGCTCCTGAAAAATCTAAGCAGCATATTCTAGACCAGTCTGCCTGCAAGTGGAGGACTGTGCTGGAGGGAAAAGCAAGCACAGCGTGAAAGCTCACCCCTTCAATGAACCCAAGCTGTATCTTTTTATTAGCCTGGCAGAGGGTCTCCTGCATGTCCTCTGTGCATGTCCCCTTTCACTTACCTGGAGCAGATCCCCACTGTCACATGTTCCACTGGAAAGCTGGCGCTCCTTCCTGCCATGCCTGCTTCTATCTGTAACATCCCTGGCAACCACCTAGAGTAAAACGAACAGGAATAGGCTGCCTCAATAACAGGCATGTTTAAAAATGTACAAAAAAGGAGGCTGCACGTTTCATTTGGACCAAACCCACTCAAGTCAAATCAGTGTTAGGAACCCAGGCTGGGGAATTAAAGGTGGGATTGTGTTGCTGAGTTTTGCTTAAAAAAAAGGGAAAAGGAGCTGATACAACCAACACAGCTAAAGCTCAAGCACCACAGAAAACACTTGATTCTTAGAGCCTGTAGAGCGATTCCCTCCAGGATTAGTTCTGTTTGACTTGGGATTGCTTTGTGCCTGCCAGCACACAAAAACTGTCACAACACAGGCAAACGTGGGACAGAAAGTTCATTCTTGTTCCATTTTAGATACAGACTCTTGTCTGCTGTTCTGTCTTATGCAAACAATACATCCAATGGGTGAATGCATCCTTTAGTTCCTTCCCAGAACAGAGACTGATCTACAGCAGCAGGTTTAGCAGCTTCCTTCCGTCTAGCATGATGTGGCCTGAAATGCCGTGGAAAAATTCTGCTGTGCCTCAGGCATCTTTCTGGATCAAATTTATTCCCAGGGGGATAATTTATCAAAGAAGTGAGCTCTGAAGAGAATGCTAAAAATAGTGTTAAAATTTTGAAATACAGGACAATAGCACTGAAAGTCAGAAAAGATGTCTAGCCAAACTCACACTTTATAAAAGGCTTTGTGTATTTTGAAATAATTATGGGTATTATTTGCCCTCCCCCACTCGTTTACAAAGACAGTGAGATAATAACAAACTTCAGCAAATCTGAATTTGGTCACACATAGCCATCTGTTAATTCTGGTGTATAGCAGTAGAGGGCATCTAAGGACTTCAAGTCACACATGGTGAGGGATTAAAATCAGATGGGTGAAGGAGTTACTACTGTCATCCCCAGCCATCCACCCCACCCTGTGACAGAATTTGCCACCTCACAACCAAACAGCTCAGGAAGCTGCTCCTGAACGACTGCGGTCGTGAGCCACGCTGGAACCAGGGCCGACTGCAACACACCAGACTGAAAGCTGAAGTTGTTCAGGAGGAGACGTGCGAGTTAATTTCTCATCCCCACTGCAGGCAGCACTGTCAGAGCCACGGGAAGGATGGTGCAGGTACGGTATAAGGGGGGATAGTAACTGCCTCGAGCAGTCTATCTGATTTTATTTACTACTGTTTGAGCGTTAATATCCGTATACCTGTCAAAACTGCTTACAGGAGGGGTAAGCAATCCTGGGACTGGACAGGCAGTGCCAAGAAAAGGCGAGCTGTGGACCAATGCTCTTTCCTTAACCAGGAAGAATAGCCCTGCATCTGTTTCCTCTGTTGAGCCCAAAAAATGCCAGTCTGTCTGTCTGGCCTGTATTTCAGTTTACGTCCTCCCAACACACCAGTCAGTTACAGGATGATGCCTTGAGCCTTCCTGAGAAAAAAAAAACAAGCACTAATCATGATAATTAAAGCAAAGAAAGTAGTTGGCAGCTAGCACTGTTTTCTTGTCATCTGCTCAGGTTTGTATAACATTCCACATCCAGCCTCTCTTCTTACTGATGAGGGAAAAGCAGCCATGCCTGTCTTAAGCCAAAAGAAGCCAAGACATCAGGGGCAGGTTAAGTCATTACCTGACACTGACACTTAACACACTAACCTGAAAAACGTATTTGATCCGAGCAGCATATACACATACCACAGGCAGCCTATTTTCAGTTAACTGAAAGAAGTTTAAAATTACATAAACACATTAGTACATGTTGATTATCCTGTTATTCAAACTCCTAAATACAGCCACACGTCGGGCCTTATGCTGAAGTCTACTATAGCCTTAGACTGAAATTTAAAAGTGGCTCATGCCCAGGAAAAGGTTCTACAACTCATTTAATGATTCACAGTACTCCTGAAATGATACTCATCTGTCTGCTTTCCATGGCAGCACTTTCAATCATAAACTCTTAATTGTAGGAATTCATCCTCAAGGCCAAACAGCTCTGGGTGAATTAAACCATCTTTTATATAAGAACTAGAACAGAGATTTAAAATTAATCTTTTTCTGATGGGAGACCATTTATTCAGAGACATATAACCCAATTTCTTCCTCACCTTCATTTTACTTTGCACTCAAAACTCTCTCCTTTGGAGGCAGCCACTGCATTACCTGTTTTAATTTTCCTTAGTTTCAGAACTGACTCTTCACCAACAAAGGAACTTTAATTACTTACGGATTGGCAGAACACAGGAGAGCTGCCTGCATGCCGTCTGTGAGGAAAACTTTTTTCACAGACATTTCTTGCTCTCTCTCACTTTGAGAAGTAGGACTTGCAACTGGCAAGAAAACACCTCAAGGCTCCTTTAGTATAAAAGGCTTGTTTTTTCTGGCAACATCTAGGAGAAGAATGCAATATCTCAGAGTGCTTTCAGCTGTGCTATCTCTAGGATTTTTCTAAAACAAAGACAAGAGTGTACATTTCTCCAAAAACCTAGAACTTCAAAAAGCGCGGTCGTAAATATGTGTGTGTATAGGTGTTTGTGTACATATACACCTATACACACTTTCTCAGCCAAAAAAACAAGGTAAACAAATATTACAATCACAGCATCTTATACCATAATCTGAATACTAAAATCCATAGCAAATATTATCCTAGTAGTTGTTTAAAACGACTGCTATCAAAACGATTCTTGCCAGTAGTCTTTTCTCCTATTGTTTTCATAAAAAGGAAGCACGATGGGGAAGAAAACGCTGTCAAAGCACGTATATTTACAAATTATCCTCAGGTAACTTTAAGCAATATTAAGCTAGTTTTAGTCAGACTGAAATTGTGCAGTTCACAACACAAAAAAGTGACAGGACAGAATTCTGCTCACTGTTTGTAAAGAAGCCTACCATAGTATAAGGTGAATATTGCTCTGTAAATTATCTTTTTTTTTTTTATACTTAGTACCCTGTGTCACCACGTTCCACTCTTCCTTAGCAAGTCCAGCCAAATTATTTTTATGTTATTTTGGCTTTAATTTGAATTGTAAATAGTAAATTACAGAAACTATAAAAGAACTACATTTAATGTTTTTAATTTAAGATGCTAAGTGTGTCTAGATAAACTCTCACTCAATACAGTTGAGGCCTTGAGATGCTACCCTAAGTTTTAAATAGGATAAAGCACATGATGACATAAGAGAAGGATTTAAATGCCACCTTTTTATGGTCAGAGTTTCAGGCTTGCTGGTGATTATCTGTCTACCTATCCAGTGAACTGAAGGAAACGATCCTTCTTTTTCTCGACTGTCTCTGAAAGAAAATAATCTGGATGTTCCTTCAAAGTAGTGCTCTCTTAATGCTATCTCTTGATGGTTTGCTTTAAAATTACAAATGCAGGTTTTCTTTTAGAACACCACTGACTCATAGAAATTATTCACTGAATTTTTTATTATTCTCCTTCAGCAAATGTATATTCTCGAGAAAGATAAAGCATTCACATCTGAACAGATAAAAATGGCAGGAAATAAGGTGGCAGCTGGTTAAGAGTAAAATGGTTTGGTATACATCATCATTTATTTCATCAAAACATTCTATTCCTCGGGCAGCTGGAAAGAGCAGAGTGATTCCATTTACAAAAATACTTGTCTTTGCTCTGCTGTATTTATTACGTTTCAGGCACTCTTTGTGAAAGACGCGAACCTTCCTCCTGACTGCTGAGAAATTCTCTGAGGGCTCGCACTGGGGACCCTGTTCGTGCTGCGGAGCTGCAATTAACTTGTTCTAATTTGCTTCAGATAAAGGCTCAATATTCTTACGTCTCTGCTCCAGAACCAAACAGGCTGCCTGACTGCTGCAATCGCAGGGCAGGGAGGAACCGTGGCAGAAACACACTGTTATTTACATTAGTTCAACTAAACAGTTGTCAAAATATGGTCAATAAATAGACGTGTGTGATAAGCAATAGCTGGCCTTTTAACTAACGCAGATTTTATGGTATGTCATGGATAATGGATATTCTGTGCTGCACCTTCGGGAAGCAAGGACGCAGAGAGCAAGGAAAGGCCCCTTGTATTCTTGCAGGTAGCTAGATAAATGTAGCTAAATAAATCTGTAAACCTTTTCGGTAAATCAAAGCAAATCAGCTGGGCCAAAAACGCACTACCCCCTCCTCCACTCACATCAGATTATATAAATAAATCAGCGTGCTAGCTCTCCAGTAAAACTGGCATACTTTTCAGGAACAAAGTGAAAATCATTTCTAGCAACAGGCACTTCAC
This sequence comes from Tauraco erythrolophus, assembly GCF_009769465.1. Taxonomy (NCBI): domain Eukaryota; kingdom Metazoa; phylum Chordata; class Aves; order Musophagiformes; family Musophagidae; genus Tauraco; species Tauraco erythrolophus. The sequence goes on from NC_141468.1 coordinate 52,989,951, forward strand.
ACAATTGTAAAAACGTTGCTGCCTCCTTCCTTGGTCATGAAAAGGAATTTTGCCTAAAGGAAAAATAAAAAACAAATCCACTTGCCCCTCCCCTTCTCTTTTTGAGCACATACGTTTGAAAACAAGTCAGAAATGTAATATATTCTGCCTGTGATTCTCAAGAACTCTTAATGTTCGTGTTTTCAGCAATAATCTAAATCTCGATTAAAAATATCTACTATATGGGTGACATACTGCCCAAACCAAAACATTCATGCACAGCAGAAAGTATCTGGAAAAGGCATCAGAGATTCCTTAAGTTTGTGCCTTTCATCTCCAGTCAGATTATAAGCCTCTAAAACTGGCTCAGAAGCATCCAGAACTATATACATAAAAGCAATATTTTCCTAGAAAATATTTGCTACCCCAAAACATACGGACTAAAAATAAATAAAGCACTTGCTTTGAATTGTACTTAAAATTTTTAAATCCCCATTTGTGTAAACTAATTTTCTCTTCATATTAGTGACTCTGTTTAGAAGAATTGCTATTTGTTACATGCCAAATTAAAGAATCTTATTTTGTTTCCATGATGGAAATCTAAGTTTTCAGAGTCTGAGATCTCCATGCTGCTTCTTTTCTCTTTCTCCATTTCATATCTTTCTCCTACTCCATTCTCATTTTTCATATAGTAAAACATTTAAGTCAGACTAAGTATGTATTAAACATTCTAATGCCAAAGAAGATAAAAAGTAGCTTGAAGTAGTTTAATGCACCACATGTGGCCCATAATCCCAGAAGTAATTTAATTTAATCACCTTTATTTACACCTAAAAAAAATATTTTTCTCCTCTGACTGTGTGAAAGACCCACGCAGACAGAGGAGAAAACCAGCTAACTAACAGCGTTGAAAGAAACGGTGAAATGCTAACTTGTTCCACCGAGCCTACGGTACTTACGGAAGTCTCATACCAGAGAATAAAGGTAACTGTGAACCGAAGTACTCTTATGAGGTGCCAAAAGTGTCATTTAAAGATCGATTTGCAGTTTTTAAGTTTGAATTTCATTACTCTTGTAAATTTATCAGATCTTTAGTACTATTTTTAAAAGACACTAACTTCTCATGAAAAAAAAATTAGGAGAACTCTGTTTAGGAAAGATCCTGCTGATATACTGCCTATTTCATTTTTGTTCTACCTTTTTCATAACAATATCTGAAGTTTTAAGTAACAAATATTTATTACATTCTTCTGTTCTTCTCATTCACCACATAAATCATGGTCTTCCTCTCTCTGCCTTTATAGCAGCCAGCTGTGGTTTTAGAAACAAATTATTATGACTTCAAGTGATGAATAAACAGCAGAAGCAAAGGAAGTCTTGAGATAGCATCCACATAAAAATGCCATTAATAAATAACATAGGGAAAGAGAACTACAGCAAAGCTGTAAAAAAGCAGCTCTGCATCTAGACAAGATGTATTCCATTTTCTCTAAGATGAATTGGTGAAATTTAAAGGAATAGCCTTAATTTGACCACTATTACATCAAAATAACCTATTTTTGAGCAAAAGCTCTGTGCCTGCATATACATATTGGGAATTATTTTAGTAATAAAAATAGATCTGGATTTTTGAATTTTTTTTTTTGCTCTTCTGGACACAGTGAAGCCAGTGCAATTCTGGAAAAATAAATTAGATTTTACGCAAGATCTCACATCATTGGTAGCAGAACCGTAAACTAAATTTCAAAGGACACAGACATATTCTCTTGCCTCTTCAAATCTATCCAATGAAAAGTTAGTGAGGATTCCACAAGAGTCACTGGAGGCTGGACCTGAAGCTATCTCAACTGCACAGACGAAAACAGGAACAAGAATGACCTTCAAGACCTAAATTGTTTTAAACCATTTCTGAGAATGCTTAAGTAAGAAAAGCCATGTTTGTTCCTCAGACCTCATTTTAAATCTGTGGTGCTGTCAGTGATTAAAACTACCTTTTTTCATAAACTGAATACATTAAATTCAAAAGCACCCTGGCATTACAAACAAATGAAACCATACTGACCAATTCACTTAATAAAGTTTATTTTTTTCCTCAGATTAATCTGATTAATTAGTAAATACAGCACTTATTTTTTAAGAGAACTATTAACTGTAATACTCTTAACCCAACTCCCTATGTTTAAAAATTATAAATAATACCTATTACAAAAGCCTTCAGGAACTGTCCTCCACGATCTTTTTTTTTTTTTTTTTTCTTTTTTCCCCCTAAGAAACATTGAATTTCAGGAGTTACTCAGGAGTACGACCCAAGGCAAGAGTGTCCCTGCGGGAGCTTTCTCTGTGCAGAGGAGCTGCCGTGCCGGTGCCGCCCTGCTCCCTCAGCCACACCGTCCAGCCTAATATATATTCATTTATCTCCTTGATAACAAAGGCTCCCCCTCGATTTTAAAAGATATTATTTTGTATTATTTTACATTATTTTTTTCCTGAGGACTTTAAAAAGACACTCCTCAATCCTTCTCCTGTCAAACCCGAAAAATACTCCCTCCCAAACACCGCCGTGCAATTTGCAGGGAGCCCTGACCTGCTGGCATGGGTGAGACTAATACGGCTACTTTTGCTTTGTTTCCCCTCTTTTCTTTCGTATATTTTTTTTGTCTTTCTGAAGTGGGCTCGAGGCCGCCCGGCCAGCGGCAGAAGGTGGCTGGCTACCGAACAGCACCCGCGCCGCAATCAGTCATCTTTGCGCCGAAAAACAGCTTCGGGTTTATTCAAAAAAAATAAATACATAAGTAAGTAAATAAATAAATAAATCGCGGAGGGGGGAAAAGGGAGCGGCGCGCGCATCGGCGGGTAATGGCTGTTTGTAGCAACGACGAGGTATTTAGCGCCGGAGGGTGAAGGGGGGTGGAGACCAGGGTGGGGTGTCCCACGAGCTTCGGCCGCCGCAAGTCCCTGGCATGGAGCTCCTGGCACCGACCCCTGACGCGCTCCCGGCCCGGAGGGCGGGCCCCGCCGCCGCGCTCAGGTGCCCGCGGCTGCCGGCGCCGGGCAGGCCGGGCGCCTCTCGCCCTCACCCCGCCGCCGCTCCGCCGCGGAGGTGGGGACCGCGCTCGCCCGGTTACCTCAGTAAGGTGCCGTGCGGCCCGCGCGCGGGCAGCCGTTGGAGCCCGCCGGCGGGGTTCCAACGGCCGCCCGCGCGCCGGGACCCCAGCGGCCGCGGCCACTGACCTGATCGCCGCGCGTCTCCTGCGGCTCCGCGAGCGGAGGGGGGCGGGGGGCGCGGGGGAGGGCCGGGCCACCGCTGCCCCTGCGTGACAGGCGGGGCGGCGGCTCGGTGCGGCGGCCCCGGCTGGCCGCGATCGCGGCGGAGGCGCCGGAGCGGGTCCTGTCACATGATGCGGTTCCTGGAAAGTTCCTGGAAAGCAGCCTTTGTATGTAGCCATCCCGGGAGGGGGAGCGGCGGGGGGAGGATGCCCTCGCCTCGCAATCAAAGGCGAACAGACCGCCCGCGCCGGGGAGGGGGGGCTGGGGGGGGCGAGCAGAGGGTGTTGTTTCCCCAGGAGCACCATCCTCCTCCGGCAGCGGCAGCCTGTCTGTCTGCCCGAGCACAGCCCCGGCGCTTCTCCCCGGCGGCGGGTGCTGTGTCCCCCCGGCCCCCTAACGCCGCCGGGAGCGAGAACAACCTGACCGCCCCAACTCCAGGCGGCGGCAGCGGCTGCCCCAGCCCCGTCCCGCCGAGCCCGGGTGAGTCCCCCCTTCCCCCGCGCCCGGTGTCCCGCCGCTCCCCGAGAGCGGTGAGCCCGCCGCCCTGCCCCCGGCACGCAGCTGCCGACAGGCGGGATGAAGGCTCCCACGAAGCCGGAGGCAGGCTGCTCCGGCGCTCCTCGTCCCTGCCGGGGGACGCTCCGCTGCAGCTAGCTGCTACCGCCTCGCAAACCCTCCGTCCCGGCCAAGCTCCCGCGGGCAGCGGCACTTCGCGTTCAGGCGCTCCCGGCGCTTCTCCTTCACAAGGGGTCGCGGCTGGACACCCCGGGCAAGGCTGCTCCCACCTGCGCTCGGGGTTTTGCGGCCGGCGGCTCCGCGCCCGCAGCCGCTCCGCTGACAGGCGCACCTGCGCCTGGTCCCCGAGCCGGCGGCGGGAAGTGCCGCGCGGGGGAGAAGGGGACGGGGATGGGCTTTGCCGGGGGGTTGCCGCGTGCGTGCGCCTGCATACGTTGCGACAGAAACTCGGCAGAGCACCCTGTCTGCTGCCAGTAAAGTTTAATCTGGAAAAGTTTCTGAGCTCACGCCGCGGAACTTGTGACGGGAGGAGCCACCTCGGCATAACCCCTCACCTGGCGGCTGCTGCGCACCTGGAGGCAGAGGCCGCCCGTTCCACAAGCACCGGCGGGGGTCCCGGTCTTCCCCGTGAGCCGCTCCCCGGCAAAGCCAGCTAGGCTCCCCCTCGGTGGCGCTGCCCGGCGTCGTCTCCGGCGGGACGGCGGGACGGCGGGAGAGCCAGAGGCTCTTTGTGTCCCTCCCGTTCTTTTCAACAGAGCGGAAAGATATTTTTTTATATATAGTATCAGCATTTAATGGAACGGGAAAAGCACGTTTCCTGCCCCGCGCTAAGTATATCGCGTCTTCCACCGCGCTGCCGCTTCCTGTACCCAAGCGGCCGGCGAGCCCCGGGTCCGGCGCTGCCCGCGCACCGCCCCGCAGCCCCCCGGGCACGCTGCTGCCCGGGAGAGGCTTGCTCCTACCCCGGGAGGACGGCCCAGGCCGGGCGCCCGTTCCTAGAGGTACGGCTTCGCGTATGACCTTACTGAAAGGCGTACGGTGCCGTGCTGTGCCGTTCCTACGCACCGCAGCGTGCTACCCGAGCAGCGCCGGGTCTGGGACCGGCGCCCCTCTTTGGGTACCCCTCCCTGCTCATACCTTTACGTGCCCAGCTCTCCCCCACGACCTCCTACTTCCCCAAACGCCCCTTCCTCAGCGCTGCCGGCCAGGCTCGCTTACCCCCGCCGAGGGAGCGGTGCATCAGCGGGTTTGCCCTCGCAATAAAGCGAGACCACCTTCGCGGGCCGCCGCCTCCGCCTTGTCCCCGGCGGAGGGGAGCCGGGGACAAGGCTGGGCGGCGAGAGGTGGGGGGAGGAGATGTCCCTCCCCCGCTCCGCCGGGAGGTGATCTCTCGCCTCGGGTCCCTCCTCTGGATGCTGGGAAGTTCCGAAGCGGGAGCACCAGAAACGCACGGGCTGCGTCGGGAGCGCCTCTCGCGGGGCTCGCCGCTAACCACGCCGTCTCTCCGCTCGCAGGCGGCGCCCGGGCCGGGGGCCGGAGCCATGCACCCTGCGCGGCGCTGAGCACCGCGGCTGCGGCGAAGCGGAGCCCTCTCCCTGCGGGCAGCCCCGACCTGCGTGCGAGCGGGGCCGCCCCCGCCGCCGCCGCCCCCGATGACCCTGCGCTCCGCCGGGTCCCTGGAGAGCGCGGAGGGCTCCCGGGCGCGCTGGAGGCATCCCGGGGCGGCGGCGGCAGCCGCGCCTGTTGCCGAGGAGTCCCGTGAGGCGGCGCAGCTGGCCGCGGCCATGGAGGAGCTGCGGCGGGCAGGTAAGCCCCGGCGGGCGGCTGGTCGGGAAGGGAGGGAGGGAACGGCTGGGGCGGCGGCGCTCGCCGGGGAGCCCGGCTCGCCGCCGCCCGCCACGCCGCGGTCCCGGGAAGGCGGAGCGGAGCGACGGGGAGTCGCGCCGGGCCGAGAGGGGGAACGGGCGGCGAGACGACGCTTGCCGTCACCGCCCGGCGCTGCGGGGTCGCGGCCCCGCGGCGGCGAGGGGCGGCGGCGGTTCCGACCGTCCGTGGGCTGCGGCGGCCGAAGCGAAAGCACCGCCCGCGCCGGCAGCGCCGCGCCCCGGCGGCAGCCCGGGATCGCCGGCCGGGCGAGGGCCGGGTGCTGCCGCCGGCCGGGGCGGCCGTGGTGTGGGGAGCGGGCGGCGGCGCCGCCGCATTCCCTCGGCCCTTCGTACCTGCGCTCCACTCGCCGGCGTGGCGGAGGCTCGCCCGGCCCCACAAGATGCGAGGCTTGACCGCGGGCGGAGGGGAGGGCTTCTCTCTTCATCGCCTCCCCGCTAGCACGGCAGCTGCATCGCCGAAGTTGTTTTCTCACCCCTCTCTGCTTCCGATTCCTAGACAAAGCTCGTTTCGACAGCAGCCTACCTAGAGTCACCAAAAGCGGGCTTTTTGCGGGCTGCCAGCGTGTGCCGGGCGGGCGCAGCGCTCGCCCCGGCGTGTGCGCAGCGCGGAGCCGCGGGACGCGTCCCCGCTACCTCACGGGCGGCCCATGGGGTCGGCGGCATCGGCGTGAGCCTCGCAGGACGCCGCAGGAAAGTTTGCGTGTGTATGCATGGATGGAGAAATAAACAGTGACCTGGAAAGCTCTGTCAAAACGAGCAAAGAGTAAAGTAAATGAATTTAAATAGCAAATAAAAATTTACAATGCCTGCAGGACTTTAGCTTTCAAGCAACAAAGGAAATGGGTTATTACAAGTATATCAGCCAAAGAGCAGCTTCTTAAACAAACAGGAATAAACAAACCCCTTATTTCTCTCCTCTTTTGACAGGGTGGTACTGGGGCAACATGACTGTTGCTGAAGCCAAAGAGAGATTACAGGATGCCCCCGAAGGGACCTTCTTGGTTAGAGATAGTTCACATTCAGAGTATCTACTGACTATTTCGGTAAAAACATCAGCAGGACCGACCAATCTACGTATAGAATATCAAGATGGCAAGTTTAGACTGGACTCTATCACTTGTGTCAGATCCAGACTTAAACAGTTCAACAGTGTTGTGCATTTGATTGAGTACTATGTTCTTATGTGCAAGGACAGAACTGAAACACCTTCAAATGGAACAGTTCATCTTTACTTGAACAAACCTCTTTATACGTCTGCTCCATCTCTGCAACACCACTGCAGAATAACTATAAACAAATGCACAAATCAGATCTGGGAGCTCCCATTACCAACAAGACTAAAAGAGTACTTGAAAGAGTACCAATACCAGGTATAAATTTCTTTTCTAAATGCCTCTAACATAAAGTAACTTTTAAATGCAGTTCTTAAAATCAGCCAAAGAACTGAGTAACCAGTTGTACAACTCTGCATGGAATTCACTATCAAAACAGCGGCAGTTCTGGGGGAAAGGTTTTTATTTCAGATGCCACAAAGGGAGACTTTATGTAGAATAATCCCAGCTTGCATCCTCGGGGCTTCGGCAAGGTGGCATGCTATTCTTGCGAGAAGAGAGAAGCCAGGAATCTGTCCGGATTGAATTGCTTTGTCAATGGCATAAAATATTGCACTAACTATCAAATGCTAATTGAAGCAGTGGGACCGGGAGAGACTGCAGAAATGGTCAGAGAAGTAGGAGAGTGCATAAGTATCTCAGTTGTCTGATTCCAAGATTAATTTGGTGCTGGTGTTCATATAATCCTGAAAGCTTAACTGGAACACACTGTGATAATCTTGCCAAAGTTATGCAACTAATCAAATCCAGTCAAAAAAGTGATCATCTATTCAATTTTTATTGAACTATAATTCTGTGCTTTTCTGCAAGCAAAGGAGTACTGTAAGTAATCAGTTTAAAATGTTTTTCAAGGTTCTCTAAAGGCTGACCTTAAGGAGGAATGCCACATCTTTCATAGGAACCCAGTATGTTGCTGATTATACCAGATTGGTATCCCAGAATCTTTGTTAACATGTTAACATCTTCCCAGTGGTGATATATCCATGTTATTACTATTAAGCCTCTTTTGGTTGAGGCTTTAGGACTTTACACTGCAGACTTGCAGTTGCTCAGTTCCAATGTCACAACGTGGATATCGGCAGTTACAGCTGTCTTCTACAGTGTAGAATGTTTTCTTCAGCTTGTTTCCCCAAATGTGGGGAAATATGGATGTGGGTGTTTTTTGGAGTGGGTTGGTTTTTTGGGGTTGTTTTTGTGGGGTTTTTTTCTTTTTATTTTCCTTCTAATTCGCCATGTAGCTATCAGTCTATTACTCAATAAAGTAAATAACATTGCACAACGATCTCCCAATCTTTGTATGTATGGATTTGCTACTCTTCAGGAAACAGTGATCTCATGAACCTAGATAATTTCCCAGCTAATACTCAAATAAATGCACATGTATCAGTGAGGATGAATACCCTTGCTTTGCCTTTGTGGTGCTGCTCAAAGATATAGCTGGATTATGTTCAGATTAGTGGCTTAGAGGCTGCCTGCTGAATTCCCGCAGTTAGGTATTAGCATAGGACATTGCTTTTTGTGTTACAGCAGTCCTCTAAATGGGAAGAAGGGACTAAGACCCTCAGTACCCATTCCTCAGTCTAAATGTAATATATTTAATAGAAGAAATATCCAGGATGAGAGCAACAGGAGAGCAGTAAAGAGAGAAACAAGGACATAGATTCATCCTCAGTCAACAAGGAGTTTTAACTCTTTCCCTAGCTTACTTTTTAATTAAAGCAAATAGACTGATGTTTGAACAAGGAGAGTTGTCAAGACTTACTGTAATCTAGCCCAGCCTAGGCTGAAAGAGACACAGCATAAAATAATCTTCTTGTTTTCCTTGTGCCTTGACTGCCCTGTAGTACTGTCAAGATGCTGTGCCCCTTCTCATAAACTCTGGGGCACTGACCAGCTTGTTTTGTCGCATCTAAACTCCCAGTGTTTTGCACTGTTTTGGCATTAACATGCTGGCAGAAATGAGTAGCATGGCTGTCGAGACAAGGAAGACACCAAGAACCCAAGGCAGAGGGGATGGTCCCTTGGTATGGCAAATTCTTGATACGTTGTTGTTCTTTCTGTGGAAAAGGTGGCTTTTCTCCATCCTCTTCCATGGCTTCAATTCTCTCTCCCTGTTTTTAATGAAAACTTCAGTATAGAAATGGAGTTTTCTCCTGAAAAACAAAACAAAAGCTTTTGTTATGTGATTTTTTTTTCCCCATGCCCTGCTAAAACGTAGCTGATTGTTGGAGGTTTTTCACATAACATGATGACCGCCCTCCAGTTCCCATCCCAGAAGAGCTCTTGTATTCCAGGTATGTGTTGTATTCACATGGTTCTTCTGTGCTTGTCATCTGTCTTGCTGGGATCTGCTACCCTGAAGGTGAAGAGGTTTTCCTGTGTGCAGTGCCCGTGAAGGAACTGTATTCCTTGGCACACTTTTTATTCTGATGAATCTGTTTTCTTACAGTTCTTGTTTAGTTCTACCTTGAGACGAGATAGCTGTGATTTGGAGTAACTTCTGTTACAGTAAGAAAACATACTAACCTGCTGCTACGTTAACCTTCTAGTACTGGGCATTTTTAGCCAAGAGGATACTTAGCTGTGATATGCTTGGGGTCTCTGGTGAACACATTATGCTAAGGTCCTTTAAAATAAGTTCCTTCCAGGCTAGCCCCTGACCTGGGGATTTACATTCACAAATACCAGTGCTGGAACAAGCAGACTGAGAAGAGAAGACCTTTGGGGTGCAATGCAAAAGTCACATTGTACATACAGGAAATGATTTCTGGTTTGTTGCTGGCAGCCTACTGTAAGCAGTCACAGGGCAGGTAACCCCCCTCGGCAGAGCCAAGCTCTGAGGAACAACACGGAGCAGATGCAGAGCAGATGGCTGGGCTTTTTGTTAGGGCTTCTCCAAAGCAAAGGGCGAACGGCATGCTGAAGACAAGGAGTGCTGGAAAAGTGAAAGGTGGTGATTTTTGTAAAAAATCAAGAGCAGTTACTGTGACGTGAAATCAAGTCACCAAACGTTGAGCACGTAACACTCCGTATCATTTGTACTCGTTACTGCGAGGGAAAGCAGGGTCTGTGGCTATGGTGTGCTTGAAGCAGCGAACAATATTTTGAACAGACTGGAGGGGGAACTAGTCCTCTTTGTATGAAAGCGTAGTTCTTGTCCTCATTAGGATGCCAGCCCTAGGGTTGATGTGTTGCACTAGTAAAACTAAACCACGCTATAGCTTGCAGAAAGCTGGGCTTCATTCTAACTCAGCACAGAGGAAAGACTTGTTCTGGTACAAAAAATCCAAGGATAGCACATGATTAGATTACAGTGGTGCGAAAACCTTGCATGTAGACCTCATGAATTTTCAGGCATGATCATGTTGTCCAAACATTTTTTTCAAAGTTCCAGTGCTTTTTTTTTTTTTTTTCTTCTTTCTTTATGGATGTTGCTGTGGCTTGTTCATGGTGCTAGCTTTTAAATTGCTGTCTCTTCAGATTCCAAAAATGACGTCTAACTGATATATGTCATCTTGAATTGCTAGTACAGAGTGTTCAGTGAAGCCAGTTTCACAGGTTCAATGCCCATGAGTCAACCGAAAATCATGATAAAGACTTTAATCCTAAGCCTTTTTTTTCCACCCCATGCATTGGTTTGGTTTTTCATTTATAAGTCTTGTGGTTTCAGATTTTCTAGCTTATACCTGGAAAGTTACTTGCTGAAAACCTCTTCATTTTAATTAAAGGAAAGCTGAGAATCCCACAATCCTAAAAGGTGATGCTTGGAAAAAAAAATATAAAAATTGCAAGATGAATGATGAAAATGGAATCAGTGATTGTATTTAGTTTAGCACTAAACCTAGCAGAAGTGTGAACTATGGCTCCATTTTAATTCTATGGGTATTTCCCTGCTGTTAGTATTATGACCAGACAGAAAATGGTTCAAGATGGGTGGGAAGAGCAGGAATGTAATGAAGCAGCTGCGCCCATTGCATTAGAAGTAATTTTATTTTAATCTGATCTTGTCAGTATTGTCCTAATTTTATTTCATGTAACCACATTCTAGATAAACAACATGTAATTATTAGCAAGAAGGAATATTCACTAGAACTTGGGGGTAAAGAGGTTTATTTTTGTATCTTAAAACAATCCAGAAATTGCTCCTCACTAAAAACTGTGGAGCTGTAGAATCTGAGACTCTTATTAAGTCTCATCACCTTAAGAAAAAAGAATCTATATGTGACAGGAAGGACAGGGTTCCGTAGCTGCATGAATTCCTGTACTTAGCTACCTCTTGTGTCTTAGCAAAGTGTTCCTGTAGGTAAATTACCTTGTTAAAGATAATAAAGTTTATTTACTTATATGTTCTATTCAAGAGCTTTTTCTTATATTCCTGATAAAATTCCTACAGATTTTTCCTTTGGCTATAAGCTTAGGATCTAGCACAAAGTAAGTTGAGTGGTGTCAGTGATTTGTTCTTCTTAAGCCAAAACACATGATGGAAGTGGGAAGAGATACTTTCAGATGTGGATGTCATGTCTAACAGTCATATAAAATAACATAAAATAAAACTGCTGACTTCTCTGTTATTAAAATAAATCGAAGTATCATATTGACTGCTAGAGGAAATAATGGCTTGAGGGATTCTAAAAGTTGCATTACTGATTCTGAAAATTATAAGAAACTTTTCTATTGAAAGGAGAAATTTTATTTTTAAAAACTACGGAAATAAAGGAGACTTTTAGTACAAAACCCATAAAATTAGCAAATAAAATAACTAGAAATTACTTGAAAGATCTGAGCTGGTTAGTGCTGTATACACAAAGGAAGTGGGGATGACAAGCTACTTTGGTATCTCAGCCTAGCTCCTGAAAACCACTTCTTTACGAGTGTTAACGTCGGCAGGTCTCAGTATTTTCCTACGCCCTTAGTGTGACTGAAAATGCCTGGAAAAAACATTTCGCCAACACATAACTTCAGATCACCAAGGTCTGAGCTTGCTTTACAACAACATGGCAGTTCACCACAGTATTGCTGAAGTTGAGTAATTTCTACAACGGGCTAATGTCAAAGAAACCGGAAGGCAGAGTTGTTGTTGTCAGGGGCAGTGAAGGGCATTGGTGTTGACCATCACTGGTCCTTATCTGCTGTCTTAGACAGAGGGCATGCTACAAACTAGTTAAAATACAGCTGCCAGGAAACTAGACAAGAAGCTCTTCTGCCTGTCTGGATTTTGATGTCTGAGAAGGAACCGAAGGGAAAAAAACATGGAAAAGCCAGCAGCTCCTATGAGAGGTGGCACTTCTCACAAGGTTTATCATATAACTAACCGTCAGGACCAGTGTGATGCTGAAAGGTGTATTAGTAGAAAAGCTCCAGGGGAGTAACTAGTATCGTCACAGAGTTTGAAACCACATGTAAACAATGTCTGGCTCGATAACTGAACTTCAGGGAAAAAAAAAGCTTATAGCAAACCAGTCTGTCCTGGTCCCAAGGTTGCCAAGTAGGGGAGGGATTAACTGTGTTTATTAATCAGGTTATCTAGAGGGCTTTGAAGTAGCCAGTGTCTCTGAGAAAGTCTAGGTAGTAAAATATATCACCATAATTATGGTGTTTAACCTCCCTGATAAATTGTGGATTTTATTCTACTTAAATCCTATTTTAAAAAAAGGCTCGCACCCATGTTTTGTTTTGTTTTGTTTTTTATTTCTTCTAGAGTTGCAGCCATTAACTCTCCAGGAACTGAAATACCAAAATAGTATCATTACTTTCTATGATATTAAGAAGTGAAAAAAATGCAGGAGCAAAAGCTATTTACATTAGCATAAGAAACAAGCTGACATTTAATAAGAGAAAGTTCAAATAGATAATGGCCACAAAAAGTTCAGATCTAAGTGCTGCAAAGAACAAACTAGATTAAAAAAATCCCTAAATTCAATATGCCTGCCTTAATTTTTTCTTTCACTGGCAGGCAGGGTTTATGTAAGTAAATCTTTTTGTTTTCAGTCAAATTGTCCCAAGATTGATGTTTCATAGCTGAGGATTGCAATTTGGTACATTGTTGGTTAACAAATAGTAAATGTGGAGGTATGTTAAACGTGGGAAAAGATTCAAAGCCCAGTGCAAATTTTTCTTTTGACTTTATTTTGGATCAGGCTTGATAATAAGAATTATATCAGAAACAGTTGTTAAGACTGATACTTGAAGGTTGTAAAATCACTTTTCAAAATGCTTTGTTGCAATTTAATTTTATCTCTTTAGGTTGCAGCCCTGAAATAGGATCTGTTCAGCTGAATCTCTGTACCCACGCTCGGTTTGTCTCGGGGAATCTCCAAATTTGAGGGGTTGATCTGGACACCTATATTACACATATCATGCGTTTGCTTTTTTCTTACATAGCGTGCTGCTTATTGACACAGTCTGGAGGGCAGAATAAGTTGTGGATCAACTGTTACTGTTTATGGGATTTTTAGCTAGTTCGTTTTCTTTTAGGAAGAGCAATATTGAACAAGACTGAGCCTCTATTAGCTCCAACTTACGTGTCCGTAAAGTGGCCAGTGGACTTAGTGTTTTGTAATTTACCAGCATGGGGTGACAAGTCGCTTGTATTTCAATTAACATTGATAGGAACTTAAGCTGCAATGATGGCAATATCTTTGAGTGGCTGCATTGCTAGGAAGAGAGAAGAACGTAAGTCAGGAAAGTGAGATTCTTGTCTAACTAGATTGCAGCGGAAGTGGCATCGCTGCTCCTTTGAGAGCTCAAGCGCATCGGACGCTTGTTTTCTGTGAGGGAAACTGCCTGTGTGAAGAGAACTGTTTTCTGGAAATTCATCTGTTTCTTTTAACTCCCTTGATGGAGGATGCCGTGCCTACTGCAGGCTGCTTAACTAGCCCACGGTAACCATGCCTGCAGACAGGTTTGGTTTTGAAAGGGAACAAAACAGAGAAACTGAATTTTTAATCAAAGGGTATTTTTTGTTTGAAAGCAGGACGTATGGAAAAAGTATAAGCAGTGGCAAATCTCTTGCTGGGGGACCTGTAAAAACTTTCCATTAATCATTAGTAGCTCCTGAAAAGCTTAACCAGAAAGTAAGAACCTTTAAAAATATAGGTACTGTATATGAGTTGGTCCAGTTCGAAGCCTGGGAAAGAAACAGGAGATTGCAAAAAGCAGTAGTTATGCTCCTCCTAAATAAACCCAACCTTCCAGTCTTTTACCTAAAAAAGCTAGACAACCATTTCATATATTGTAATTTGCAAACAAAATAAATTGGTTTTGTGAAAAGGTTTCAGACTTGAATCTTAAATTCCTTTTACTTATTTGTCAGTGTTTTATTTTCAGGCTAATTTGTGAATTTTCTTTGTTTGTTCTCACATTATTAAAATGGTTGCTTTACATTTAAAAAATAGTTTCATAAGTCTGGAATAAATATTTAGAGGCTTGCAGTATTTCATCTGTCTCCTCAAACCATCTTTAAATTAAACTTCAAAAACAAACAGAGAACTGCATTAATTTATATCTTTACAGAAAATAGACTAAAATTTCTGAGAAATACTGAGTCACATTTTGCAAATATTAGTTGCAGGAGTTTTTATTACAATTCATTGCAGAGATTCTTTTTTTTTTTTTTTTCTGGAATGAATACAAAAGTTTTGCATTCGATGCCTGCTTCTTTTCTTATAACTATTCTGCATTCGACTTTCGGCTAGAGAATATTTGTATCAAAGTAAACAGCATTAATTCATTGCAGCACTGCTAATAAACACTTATTTTTATTATTGAAACAAATGTAAATGTATAGACACTACACAGTCACTTCAAACCCCATGTTTTAAGATGTTTTGAAACTTTCAGTGCTGTATTTTACCTACATGCTAGACATGCCTTTTAATAAAATAATACTTTTAAGAAAGCGTGTGATGTGTCACTTGTGTTTTATATTCATTGCTCTCTTCCAACTGCATTTAATGTAAAGCTTTTATAATTCAAATGAATGGGAAGTTGCAAAGCATCAGAATAATCTAAGCAGCAGCCCAGGGATTGATTCCCTTCCGTGATGCCCTCCAGTCCTGCCTGTCATCTTTTCCCAGGAGCCATAAGGAATCACTTCTGGAGGAGCAAGTGCCACCTGAAGAGTGACACCCCCTCCCAACCACAGCCCAGTGCCTTCAAACCCTGCCAGCACCCAGCGCAGCACGCCTAAGCTCGGTCTACAAGTTGGGCAGCCTTTCCATGCCGAAACCTTCCCTTCCTTGGTGTCAGCCTGGTTTTTGGTGGCTGGCATGGGAGACCTGGATGTTGGCATTAGGGAGGGCCACCCTTGCAAAGGGGAGTGCAACGGGGACCAGAGTGAGGAGGAAGAGGAGAGGGAGGAAGGGAAGAGATTATTGCCTGAGACAGCAGTGGACAACAACAGCTTGCAAGACTCTCATCTGGTCTTCAGGCCACCGAGTCTGGGCCATCCTGACGTATTTTAATAGTGGTTTTGAGATACATCCTATGCAGAAATGTTTTCTGTGCTCTTATTTCTAAAACTGACAGGCAACCATATAATATATGCTTCTTTTTTCCATCTTCATTTCAGAGGTTTTGTGGGAAATTTAACCAATTAGATGTTTTAATAAACAAATCTAGAGGCTTGTATTTCTTTTCTTTTGTCCTTAAAGTTGGAACGCTGTCCTACAGACAATTGAAACCAGCATAGTCCTAATAGATTAAATCTGCTTGCACTAGTTTTAAAAAACACATTTTGGCTCTTGTTATCAGCAGAAAGAAATTAGTCTGTAGAAAACAAAGAAAATATGTACATGCTAGGATACAGCTTGACTCTAATTAGCATAAAAGATCCTCTCAAAAGCTTTTTTTCTAAAAAATCTCATTATACTTGTACAGAGTTTATAAAAAGATTTGAGACTTTTAAGTGAGCTTTAAAGAAGTGTTATGGTAAATTAAAAAATCTGATATTCTGACCTGGAATAACCCACATGTAAGGAGAACAGCATTGTCAGAAGAGATGCTGCTTAGCTTGGTTCCCATGGATTTGGACTTGCTGCCTTGAATTCAGCAGTCCTCAGAAGTGTGGCCTGATGACCACCGGTGATTCCCCAATTCACAGAACCAGAGAGAACAAAGTTTTAAGTCTAAAAGTCTGATGATACTGATGTGCAGGACTGACTGTGGTCCATTGACCTACAACGTCCAGGAATAATTTTTTAATCTACACGGTTGGCTTTGAGATTTGAGCAGTTAGTGGGGAGTTGAGCTGAACCCAAACTGGCTCAAATATATATATATATATATGACATACATAGGGACAAATATATGTGTGTATATATATATACATATGTAATTTATATTATTGCCTAGAACTGGAACAGAACCAAACCGTTCTTCTGAAATTTTGTTGAACTCAGATCAGAACTGAACTGGAAGAACTTTAGTCAGAGCTGAACCCAAACAGAACTGAAATGAGAAGTTTAAGGTCTTCCCTCCTTGGACTTCAAGTATTACCTGCGTGCATCCTTGTTCTGTACCTGCAGAGTATGATCAACACCTGGGGTGCATTGCTAAAGATGACTCCGAAACACCAGTAGCACATTTAGTTTCCGCGAGTGAATTTGCAGCACTAGTTACAAACTAGTGGAAGGAAAAGCAAACAGCAGATTTTTCCTTTAATCAGACTTGGACCTCTGCTGTCATCCTCTTCCTTCCCAGGCTTATCTGTTTCCTTTCACCGCTTTCCTTCTTTGCCTCTCTGTTTAGACTGTATGCAAAGACGTGACTAAATGCTGGCTGTACGACTGCTACCGTTTGCCTGAGCAGGAACCAGAGTTGCTCTATGCAAATCCATATGTTTTGCTAACTTTCTAAGATATTCTTGGACAGTATAAAATAAATAATTCTAATTGCCTCATCTGGCAAAAAGATATAGTAAATGCAAGTGATGTAACTGCTTGTCTTAATTTTCTATTTTAAAATGTAAGCACATTATCTGCAATTAAATGCAGCTGTCAGGATCACAATGATGTGATACTGTAAGTCTCCAAGTTTGGTCACTCCAATTCCAGATATAATACAGTTCCTTAGATTGTGACTGAAAAAAAAAAAAAAAAGCTGGCAATCACAAATACAGGAAGCTAAGAAGGAAACTTTCAGTAGCTGTACAGCACTGCGCTGAGGAATGGTATAGATGGTCTGTGGTGTTCTCTGCTCCGTGGCGCTGGTTTGTGTTGTTTACAAGTGTCTTTTCTCACAGCCGGTATTACAAACTATCCATGACATGAAAATTTAAAACACCTCAGCTGTACTTTGGCTACAACAGCAGCATACTCCTTGTCTTAAAGAGTTACCGATGACGACTGACTTGTGTGGTTTCCAGTGTTGTCAAGGTCACAGTAAATATGTTAATGCATCACTCTGAAACAATGAATAGGAGTATTTAAATTTTTTACATCTGTGTTACTAGAAGACTTAACACGACTGCCTGAGACAAAAAGCATTTACCTCAATTTAAGAGATGTATTGGAATAAGATATTAATTATCAATTATTTAAAAACAATTTAAACCTCTTGTATCAAATTTATTGTCTGGAAATAATCCTAGATAAAAACGTTATGTCAATTAAACCAAAGTATTGCTTTAAAATTGCCAAATAAGTAGCATGTCTGCAGAATCTGACCACATAATAAATGTATATATTTTTTTAAACATTTCTTAAATCCAGTGTACAAACTTGGCCTTTAACACTGTGATTTACATTTTGTGTCCACATAAATTCTCAACTTTTCTGTCAGCCACAGGAAAATCAAAGGAAAAGGATCTAAGCTTTCTAAGTGTGACTAAGTGTGTATATTTCTGCAAAATCTCATAGATAAATACCATGTTGAGCATATGCAGTAACTTTCAGTTATATTTTTCCATGGCAAATATTTCCTGGGTACAGTATCTAGGAAAGGTTTCCGTAACTGACTTCCAAATACCCTGAAATCTTCCAAGTGCTATTAAATCTCTACGATTAGTCTAAACTGAATGTACAAATGGGATTCACACAGTGGCAACATTTCTAGCAGCAGCTGCAGCAGCAAGCACCTTTCCTGCTTTTCCAGAGGGTTGGTATTAAGAAGCTGAGCAGACCACAGCCAGCTCGCTGTGGTTGCCTGCAGCTTCAAGGTTGCTCGTTCCAGCTCTGGAGGATCTTCTTTTTTTTTCCTTCAATTGCTATTGCGGTCCCGACATGAAAGAAAAAGGCTGACACTGCTCAAGCCCGAGTGGCACCTGACACCTACGTAAAAGTGGAAAAAAGTTCTTCGATGATATGTGATAGGAAACGACCCCACCTCACTTTTATAGTGCTATGAATCACAGTTTTCTCTCTTCTACCATACTTTGGTTTCAAATAGTCGTATAAAACGATGTGAGAGAGACATTTTCATCTTCAGTAATAGATGAATAAAACTATTGAGAATACGCACAGCACTTGAAATGTGGTAGACACAGGCTGGGTCTTACTAATTGGTTTTCATCTATGAAAGTTTCTTCATTTTTACACTATTCAGAAGAAAGTAATGAAGCTATAAATATATATATATATATACACATATAGAGTATTTGATACAATATTGCTGTATGTTCAATACGGTGATACCAGCACCTGGCTGAAGTTGGGCTTAGCGCATACTTGCAAATAGAAGCCAGTATCCCTAGAGATCGGCTGTTTCTAATGTCGGGGAAACGCCATTTTTGTAATTTCTAATTTAATTTTAGATACAACTCCTCCACTTTCTAAAAAAAACAAAAACCAAACAAACAACAAAAAAACCCCAAAACCAAAACCCCACTACTTCGACGCTGAGAGCGCAGCAGGTCCTCCAAACTCCTGGAAAGGAGCCTCCTTCGCGGAGACACCCCCCTCGCCCCCGCCCCCGGCAGCCCCTGGGCACCGGCACCACGCAGCGGCGGAGACCCCGCGGCGGGGCGCGGCGGCCTCTCTCCCTCAGGCCGTTCCTGGGCTCGCGTGGGGCCGGCTCCGCGCCCGCGGACAGTCCTCTCGGGGACGGGGGTTCCCCGCGCCGGACGCCCACTTGCGAAGCTCCCCGCGGCCGCCCGCTCCAGCCAGTCCCGCCGCGGACGCGGCGCCGTCTCCGCGCTGCCAGCGCCCCTCCCAGACCACAGCCCCGCTGCAGATCTCCCGCCCCACGCGTCCCCCGACCCGAGGCCCACCTTCCCGGCCAGGAGCCGGGCGGGACGGGACGCGGCCGTGCGTCCCGACCCGCAGGGCCGCCCAACCCCGCTGCCCACAGCTGACATGGCGGCCGCGGCGCTGCCCACAGCAGCGGCGGCCTTTGCTCAGCCGGCTCGCGGCAGGGCGGCGGCTGCGGCGGCTTCCGGCGAAGCCCTCTTGCCTTCAACAAAGATGGTGCTCCCCGCGCAGGCTCGGCGGGCGCTGGGGCGCCCTGTGTAGTTCCCCACTTCCCTCTTGTAAGTACGGGGCGGGAGCAGAGGGGGCTCTCCCCTCGCAGCGCCCGCCGCCCCGAGCGCTCTCCCTCTCGCCCGCTCCGCAGTGCGGCGTTGGCGACCCCGCTCGGCTCGGCTCGGCCTGGCCCGGCCCGGCCGCCCCCGCCCGCTGCCGAGGGGGAAGCGGGAGTAAAGGCGTCGACGCGAGCGGTGCCGAGGGGCCGTTCGGCAGCGGCCCCCGCGCTGCGGGGTCGGGGCAGGGGACGGGCTTCTGCGGGGCGGGCCGGGGCGGCCCGGGCCGCGGCCGGCGGCAGCGCCCGCCTCCTCTGCAGCAGCCGCGCCGAGCCGTGCCCGGAGGAAGGCCGGGTGCTGCTGCCGGTAGGGCCGGAGCCGCGGGGGAGGCTCCGGGCTCGGGTGCCAGCACGTCGGGCAGCCTGCCCCGACCGGGGCAGGAGCAGCAGCTTCCAGACCTCGGTTACAAGGCGGAAGTTGAAAGCGAAACTGGATATTTTGGGGGAAGATTTTTAACCTGCAGGCATGCTGTGAGTAGCCCAAATCAGGATTAGGCAGGGTGGACCTTTTTTTTTATCTAATCAGGCACCGGGAACGTACTCGGAGTCATAAGCAGCCCGGTGCAGTTGGTGTTTGGGAAGATGCCAAAGTGTTTCTAGCTGAGAACTAAGTGAATGTTTTTTTTTTTAGGATCAGAAGGGGTCTTTTTAGGGTCATGGCTTTCAAAAGTTTTATCCCCATTCATGGGCAGATTTTTGTGTCAGATCCAGAAAAATGCAAACCTGCCTGTGTTCATGTGGTGGTAAGTCAAGGACTGTGCTCATTCAGCAGGACGTGGGGGTCTGTTTCATAAAATTTGGCTCTGCAATGGGAAAGATGCATGGTTAGTAGTATCTGGGGAAGGTTTGAGCCATGTGATCTTTGGGTAAGCAGACATCTCATCTTTTCAGTTTCCCTCTAGCACCAGCACTACTAGAGAAAATTTATTTTAGAGCTTTCTTTGGATCCCTAGATATAGGCTGCAATTAAAATTAATTTAAATTAATTCTATGTTGCACTAAACTCCATCCCTACACTGTTATGCACCAAAATCCTGATACCTTTCCATATCTGGCTGCTTAGGTCCTGGCTCAGACATTTCCTTCTCACAATATACTCACACAAAGAAATACTTAATCTTTAAAAATCAATACAACCTGTCCTGGAAGTTTACTGGGGTGGTGACTTTGGTGTTAAGATCTTTAAAACCTCGGTGATGCTCACTCTGCAGTCAGTGAGCCAAAGGCCTTTTTCAGCACAAATTCCCCCTTCAGATTCATGGCTTGATAGGCATTTTTCAGTGCACGAAGGTGCAAACTGAGATGGTTTTCATTGACCATTTTGGTCATGAAGAAGGGGAACTTGTCAAGTCCTGTACAGTGACTGGAGAAGTCAATGTTCAGCACATGGGCGAGGAGGCTTCTGTACAGGGACTCTCCGTGGCCCATGCAGAATGTGAAGCACAGAGCTTCGTAGCATCTGAAGCAGTTTTCTGCCTGAGCTGAGACAACACCTTCATCGCTGCTGCTGGGTGCCTGTCTTGAGCTCTGCAAGTGCTTCATGAGCTCAAGGGCAGTCAGAGAATCAGAGAATCATAGAATGGTTAGAGTTGGAAGGGACCTCAAAGATCAAGTAGTTCCAACCTCCCTGCCATGGGCAGGGACACCCTCTACTACACCAGGTTGCCCAAAGCCTCATCCAGCCTGGCCTTAAACACTTCCAGGGATGGGGCGTCCACAACTTCTCTGGGCAACCTGTTCCACTGCCTCACCACCCTCAGAGTGAAGAATTTCTTCCTTATATCCAATCTAAATCTACCCTCTTTCAGTTTAAATCCATTGCTCCTTGTCTTATCGCTACACGCCCTTGTAAAAAGTCCCTCTCCAGCTTTCCTGTAGGCCCCCTTTGAGTACTGGCAGGCTGCAATAAGATCACCCCAGAGCCTTCTCTTCTCCAGGCTGAACAGCCCCAACTCTCTCAGCCTGTCTTCATAGCAGAGGTGCTCCAGCCCTCGGATCATCTTCGTGTCCCTCCTCTGGACCTGCTCCAGCAGCTCCATGTCCTTCTTGCGTTGGGAACTCCAGAGCTGAGCTCAGTATTCCAGGTGGGATCTCACGAGAGCAGAGAAGAGGGACAGAATCGCCTCCCTCGATCTGCTGGCCACGCTTCTTTTGATGCAGCCCAGGATACGGTTGGCTTTCTGGGCTGCCAGCACACATTGCCGGCTCATGTTGAGCTTCTCATCCACCAGCACTCCCAAGTCCTTTTGCTCCGTGCTGCTCTCAATCCATTCTCCTCCCAGCCTGTACTTGTGCTTGGGTTGCCCTGACCCACGTGCAGGACCTTGCACTTGGCCTTGGTGAACTTCATTAGGTTCTCACATCCTAAGGATCCTAAGGATGTGAGATTCATCCAATCCTGGAAGGGAGAAACGGCAGCGATCTGCTGCCTGAATTTTATCTGATTTCACCTGAGTCCAGTAATTGCTCCCAGTAGCATAAAGGTGTTAGAGACCAGAATCTTCAGCTTCACCTGTCCAAAATGAGCATCTTAACATCAAATGGGGAAATGCAGTTCTCTTTCTCACCTGCTCTTTTTCCATCTCCTTCCTTGCACTATTATCTCACTTCATAATGGAGTTTGATGTTTGAGCTATGCTTAGCAAGCTAGTGGTTTTTTAAGGACATGTGTCAGGATAGCTGTTACTTGATTCCCAAATGACCCCTAGACAGAAGGTAGGTGCCTTAAAATTCACTTTAATGTAGAAGAAACATACTGCGTAATCCAGGGAAGATGGAGTCCTCCTGGGAAGGTGTCATCCAGCAATGCTTTCCGCACTTGGGGAAAGCATTTTCAGAAAGTGGCTTTGTTGGAGGGTGTCACAGATGGGGTTCTCCAGTCTCTTTTGGGGTTCTAGGCTCTTGCATTTTGTTCAAGATGCCACTTTCGTGGCTACATGTTCTGTTACCTGCCCTAGATTTAAACAACCAGACCGACCGACCGACCAACCAACCAACCAACCAACCAACCAGCCTTTGATGGGGCCTTGTGAGTCAGTAGGCACCTCTGGTGATAAAGACTTTAGGAGGTTTCTTAGAAAAGTTTTGAAAATCTCTGCCTCTCCTTCAGCTCCTCAAGCTGAATGAAGTACAGTTTCTGCAAGGTGTAGCTGTTCGAACAGCAGCATCTAGTTCAATTATCAGAAACTCTTTTAGTAATCACATTCAACACCTGCTGCAGTTTTTTGACTTCACTATTTAGTCATGAGAAATTATTTAATTGTATTACTCTGTCATTTTTCTTTTCAAGTGCCTTTAATGGGATAAGGGGTATATTTGTCTTTAAGGACTAGACTAGACATCTTGACTTTTTTCATAGGTGTGGCACAGACTCCCATTGTGATCTTGGATGAGTTGCTTGGTCTCTCTGGACCTTGGTTCCTCTTCTGTAGAGTGGCTATAAAATTCATCTTTTCCAGCTTTTGTCTAGTCAGAGTGTTAGTGAAGTGAAATGGAAGCTGGCAGAGGACATCCCATTGCTTCCTGTGAACACATTAGAAGGGTAAATACCAGAGAGGGTGAAGAGCTGCTTAAGCTAAAGAACAGTTTTGGGTAGAACAAATGTCTATAAATAGAAGGTGGATAAATTTGAGATGGAAATTCAAAGAAAGTTTCTCATCATCAGATCAGTGAAATTCCAGAGCAGCCTTCCAGGATGAGTCAGGAGGGAGAACGACCTGGTGCGTAAGGTACATTTCTATCCCTCCTAACGTTAAAATGCATTGCGTGGGCCAAAGCTACGTGCTGACCCTGTCCCTGCTGCTCCTGCCTGGCTGTGGTGCATCTACCAGTCCTGCTGCTGCTTTTGCACTACTAGGACAGCAGTAGCGTCAGAGGCATCAGTAATAGAGGTCAGATGTGACATTTCTCTAACTTTTTTGGGGTGGAGTCTCTTAAGGACTGGCAAACGCTCTAGCTGCCTTTAGTATGGACCTTGACCAGTTAGTCATTAGGATTATTTGGCGTGGTTTTTATTCCAGCAAAGGGCTGGTCTTTGCAATGCCAAAGGTTCTCTTCCTGTCTAGTATTTCCCAGAAATGGCTGCATTTTAGCTTGTGAGACAGTGAAATCGGAGCGGAAAGAAGATGGTGGGGATCATTAATAGTTTTCCCAGATAGGTGATTCTGAGTTTGGCATTCTTTCTAAAGGTTGCCAGGTATCAAACGTCACTTCTGGATGTTAAAGGTTGAAGTATTTTAATCTTCATGGATTCCCCTGCTCCTTTTCTCATGGTCTAGGTTGCCAGATGGATGCCAGAGACAAGCAGCTTTTACGCTCCCTGCGCCTGGAGCTCTGCACAGAGGTGCTGGTGGATGGACTTGTTATTCAGTATCTCTACCAAGAAGGGATTCTCACGGACAGTCACGTTCAAGAAATAAAATCCCAAACCACCAGTCAGAGGAAAACCATGATGCTCCTTGATATTCTCCCTACCAGAGGACCCAAGGCTTTTGATGCGTTTTTGGATTCCTTACAGGAGTTCCCATGGGTTAAAGAGAAGCTGATGGCGAAGCGTAAGGAAATGACAGTACAAGATCCTGCAGGTAAGACCAGAATTATTGTTGCTGATATTTTGAAGCTTGTTCTTGACCCACAATTTTGAAAGTATTGAATGTACTAGTAATTTCAAGGTATGCGTCATGTAGATATGCAGCATGATACCATCAAAAGGGCACAGCCTGAATTTCCTGGAAGCCAGCCAAACACCAGAAAGTACGGCAAAGTCTGGGGAGTGAGCAGGGCTGAGTTTCAGGAGACAGCAGGAGAGGCTGCCTTGGGAGAGACTGGGATGTAGGAAGACTCAGACTTCATGACCTCAAAGAGAACAGACCATAAAAAATAGTTTTGACTAGCTGCAGAACAGTCTCTTCACCATCCATAACTGATTATTGTTTGTTTTATGTATGTTTTATGGTGGTTTCTGGATTGTTCACATTGACAGAATTTTTATTTACTTACCTTTATTATGATTTTAGTGTAATTTTGATTTAGTAGCATATGGTAATTTAGATTTATTTAGTTTATTATGTTTACTGGAGTGCAAATATCTAGGATCATTACTTCTAGAATTAATAGCCATTACTTAGTTTTAAAGCAAATTTAGGAGCTAATGATTTAGTGGGTGTTATATAATCTTATTTTTTCAAATCTTTGGCTTTCTGACATTTAAATGTACTTCTAAAACTAGTTTGCTGGACTTGATGTTTGTTCCGAAGTAATTTCTTTACCAATACATTCATGCAGTTGTTGAGCTGTTTCGAAGTCAAGACAACTGCTTAAAATGCACGTTTCTTGCCCTAGATTTTGGCAGCACGCACTGGCTGCTAACCTCATGTTACCAGTGAGATAGTGAAATAGTCCTCACTTGGAAACATCGTTTCTGAGCAGTCTGATCAACCTTTCTCCAAACCCTCCATCATCCCCTGCATTTGAGTTTGGTCATATGTATTTTGATGCACGTGACGTGTGATTTTTCCAGTGTCAGTGTGCTGGAGAGACTGAGACTGAAAGCTGTGAGACTGAAAGCCTGTGCAGATGGGTGACTAAGGCCTGTTGACCATCATGTGCACGTGCATCCCAGTTAGCTGCGTGTTCAAGAACATTTTGTCAAGATCTGCTGGACAAATCTGACATTATCTTACCTTAGGACGTTTTTAATGGAATATCATGGCAGGTTGTCTTTCTGTTGAGTCTCTGTGGAGGTTGCTTTATGCTTGCTCAGAAATGGGTAAACAATTTTCGGAATTTGGGAGATAAATATCCTGTGCTGCCCATAGGGCAAAACACTGCAAGTTCTCAGCACAATGCAAACTTGTGGCTTTGACTGTGTTGGAAAAGACCTTGCTCACTGTTATGAAGAATCCTGTCATGCTAATGCTCCTTATTTGCCTTACAAATCAGCCTCTTTGTTTGCTAATTGCTGGTTAAGCTGTTGAATAATCCTTACAGTTCCAGAAACTCTCACAGAGTCATCGACTACAATCGGGATCGTGTAGTTTGTTACTAGAAAAATTGTTTCCCATTTTTGTTCTTTTGATTGTTTTGTAGATTTTTTGTTCCCGTTCTTGATTGCTTGTAACTAACGTGATGAATTTATGCGTATCAGGTTCTCTGGTTTCGAGTGGGCTGACTGTACTTGATAAGCCTATTGCCAAATTTTGTGTAGAAGTTAGAAAAGGCTTCCAGATTAGATCAAAGGTTACTGTTGTTTTTACTGGGGTGATACAGAGTGTAAGAACAGGATAAGAGGCAGATAGCCAAGTTTGTTTTAATATTTCGGCATGTTCTTTAGAAGTCAAAGACAGAGAGCACCATCTGTGCCCTCCTAAATGCTGAGTGCACCCTGGAATGAATTGGAAACTATGGTGGCATCATCAATGCTGATTACATGCAAGAAAATGTGGTTTGGGATAAAAAGCCTCTCTTCCTATTCTAAACAGCAAACTTGTAAGCTTTTGTCTCGGCAGAGTACTTGAGCATATGCTTGGCCTTCAGCATGGAAAAAGCCATTTGCTCTAATAAAACTATAAACATACTTAAAATTAAATCTGTTCTTTAGTCCCATGCTAGATAACTTAACTTCTGCCCTATTGGAAACAGTTCTTATAAATGGTGATTTGTCAGTGGCAATTTCTTTTAAAGAATCTATTTGTAGTGAAAAAAGCCTGCCACATGCACACTACCTTTTTTTAGACCCTGAAGCTTTTAAAATTGAAGTTGGTTTTATGGCCCCAGGTTTTCGAATCTTTTTTCCCTTTGAATCATGCATACTTATGGAAATCGCATGCCTGCTGTTCACTTGTTTATGCTCAATTAAAATTCTGTTTATTCAAGCAAAATATCCTCAGATTTTGCAGATCTTTTACAGGACTAAGGACTGGTGGCAAGTTGTTCCTTGAAGGAAGGTTTTATCTTTTAGTCTTTCACTTCTCACTGACTACATGTAGGATTTTTAAAGGCAGTAAAAGACTGTTAGGTTTTCTCTAACTGAATGTAAAAACTGTGGCACATGCACAGTGATTTTTCTGTGTAGACCTTTGGATTATTGTGCATTTTGTTCAAAGAGATCAGGGTTTTCATCTTTGCTTCAGCTGAGAAATATAGTTTGTTGGTTCCCAGTAAAAAAATAAAAACCCACAACTGTAATTGTTAAGAAGCTTTTCATTTATTTTCTTCTTCTAGTGAAAAAAAAAAAAAGAGCAAAGCAACTAAGCGGAACAAACAGGAATTTCAGAAGGACAGAAATAAAAACGTTTTTGGTGATGTAGTGCAAATATGATCTGGTGGACTGAGCAGCTATGACATGGAAGCCAAAGCCTGAGATCTAAACAACACGCTGCCACTGACTCATCGGAGCCCTTGGGCAAATTCTTCCAAGGCAATGGATTTATTGATTCCCAAGTTTTGTAACTCGGTGTAATGTTCATGGAGCAGCATAGAGTGTAACTGTAAATTGGCCCAGGATTCAACCCAGGGTATGTTGTTTGGCTACTTGCAAATAAATGAACTTTTAAATGTGTGATATCTTGAGTTTTATTGCTGAACATCAGTTTGACTTAAAAATAATAGTTCTGTATACTGTTATCTGCTGTAGTTCCAAGGAACACAGAAGACCCTAATCCTGCAGAGCGCGAGGAATAGTTTTTCGATGGGAATCAGGAGAGTGACTTGCAGGCAGGTAGGGCCACTCATGTCTGAAAGAGACCCAAGATTCCTTCCTCTTGCTTGTTTACTTTATGCATAGGACAGCCTTTTGCCTAGAGTCACTTTTCTCCTCTCTTGTATGGATCTGTGAGATGACCACAGGTGTGGGGAAACCTTTTCTTAAGATAGTGAAAGCATCACTGTAAAACCCCAAAATGTCAGGAAGAAAAATTAGTCATGTGCTTTTGGAGGTAAACGTTAATGACTCTCATCGATTTCAGGGTGACAGGGTGTGTCTCTTGCTTGTGTAAGAACCTGTGATAAAACAGTTCACCCTGTGCTGAGTGGCATTGCAAGACTTAATCATGATAAACATCAACTGCGGCATGAGTTTCTGGTTTTGAAGGTCAAAACTTATGCCGTGGTAAGAGTTAACAAAAATAATGTGGGTCTGTTTTGCTGGGAAAAGACTATTCTGTTTTTTCTGCCCTAGTTTGGATAACTTTATGCCTTTGTCAGGAACATAAATCTTCAATATATTATTATAATTCCTAACAAAAAACTACAGCTGTTGGCAACAGAATTCCATTCTTTCTAGGAACAGCAAACAGTTACCCAATATTTTTTTTCACTGAGTAAAAAAATATAAGCTTTGACAGTGTTTGCTTACCAGAATGTTTTTCTAATCTCTCTCCACCCAAGAATTTCTCTGCCTGCGTATTATATTTCTCTCTATACTATATGTTGCTATAAAATTATTTACTTCTAAAAGTGTTAGTACTGCACCTCTGAGTATAGATGATTTCTCCGCTCCACAGGAAATCACAGCATATTGAGAAAGAGAAAAGTCTGAGATACAGCGTTTGCCAAAGGAATCCTGCAGCAGCCGTTGCTATCTGGCAGACGCTAGTGAATTTGGGGCTTGGAGTTACAAGAATCATCCTGGGAAAGCTGTTCTCTCACAACTAAGCAAAGAATATTTTCTAATGCATGATTTTGTTGTTGTTGTGGTACCTAGTCAGCAGTCTGCGTTAGGGTCCTGTTAGACTTGGGTGAGATTTTTTGATTTGAACAGATTTTGGTGTGGTTGGGGTTTTTTCCTGTGTGTGTGTGTTCTTGTATAGCTATATAAAGCTTCACGTTGTGTAACACTTTGGATGAAGCATGCAAATACAAAACAAAGCAAAACATGTACTTCTGCTGAGAAAGCCATCCTTCCCTCCCCCCCATCCCCCCCGCAGCTTTCCCAAAGTCCTTTTTCCACAGCTGGGTTGTAGGTTTCTAAGAATTTAGATTCAAACGCAACAGCATCAGGACATGGGGAAGTTTAGCATCTCTTCTTACCTTTCGTTGGCTGCTTCCTGCCCTCTTCCTGTCTTGCTTCCTCTCACGTCTAATGCAGGGAGGAAACAGCCTGGTCTCTTGCCTTTTCCATTTGGATGTCAGATAGGAGAGCAACTGATGAATTCCTTTTCTCTCTCTAAAATGGTGGACAGAAGACAGTGGTTTTTTTCTTTCTTCTCTTTCCCTCCCCTCTCTTGTATAGTCCAGTGACAGAAGGGGGAGTTTCCTCCCATGTATGTCTGAAGGAAAGGGATGGGCTTAGCAGCCTTGGCCGAACTGGATTGACCTGGAGATGAAAGAATGCCCTTGTGCCACATCCCAATGCCTGGAGGCTGTAGAAAATGTTCTCTGGTTCTCTGGAGAGATTCAAAGGCATCCTCGCAGGAGAATTTCCCAAACTCTTTTCCACATTCCCATCTCCCCTGAAAATCGGGTGTTACATTTATGGCTTTGGCTTTGTTCCTGACCGCAGCGAGATCTGTGAAGTCTGGCATTAAAGGTCTGTGCACACACTCAATATTAACAGTATGCATCATGACATGGGCAAGTAATCAACTTCTCTGGTTCTACAGAGCGTTCTGTGTATGTATTTTGGTTTTAATGTGTGTATGAATGTAAGATTTTCTTTTTTTTTTTTTAAACAGGTTAAGGAATACTTGCTTTGTTGCTTTTTTGCCATGTTAATAAGCAGCTCTGCTTGTGCTGCTTACATCTATGTTTTTGACTTTGAGAAGCCTAAATCTTAGGCATCACTGCTAACTATGGGTGAGTTAATGGAAAGATATAACCATACTTGCTGTCATCCTCACAAATATGTGAGGCTAATAGTATAGATTTAATGAACCTTATAATCCCTGGAAGCAGGAGAGGAGGAGTGAGTCCTGGCAAGAGAGGTGTTTGGGCCAGCTGTGCCCAATCAACTACTAAGAACCAGTGCCACTAAGAGGGAAGCAATGGGCAATTGGGATTGAAGGCTTTCTGGTGCAGGGAATGGAAACATCCATCTACTGACCAGACCTGAGGAATTCCAAGGTTTGCTGCTTCCCCCAGGACTGGATCCAGGACATCACAGAGGTTGCCAAGACCTGACCAATCATCAGACTTTGCTACTCTTTCACGTGGGCACTAGTAATACTTCAGCAGTTTAAGGATGACTATGGGATTCAGTGATCCCATGAGAAGGGATGGAGCCCAAGTAGTGTTCTCCGTCCTGCCATTCAAGGGGGAAAACCTGGACAGGGATAGATGCATCCTGCATATTCACATCGTCTGTGCAGTTGGTTTCATGGCAGCACTTTGGATGCTATGACCACAGGACCCTTTCGAGAAATGGAGACTGCTAGAGACGGATGGGATCAACTTGATAGTGTGGGGCAGAAGTGTCTTTACTAGTGGGCATGCTGGGAGGAAGTGGAGGTCTGCACAGTTGCAGTGCTGTGATGTCCTTGGATTTGCAGAGACATGGTAGGATAGTTCACACAACTACAGTGCCGTAGTGCATGGCCTCAGGTTCTTAGGCAAGGATGCTATTGCAGTCTCTTCAAAGAAGTGTCTTGAGTGCACAGAGCTTTGCTATTGTGTGGGCAACAGGCTGGTCAAGAGCTTATAGGTTAGGATGAGAAGGGAACTCAGTGAGAGAGACATTGTGGTGACATCTTTTATAGGGCTTCCAGTCAAAAGGAGGTAGATCCTGGAGAAGGGAAGGCTTTAGGGAGACTCGATAGCAGCATTTCAATACCTACAAAGAGGATATCAAGAGAAGACAGGGATAGGCTCTACATAGCAATGCATGGTGGGAAGATGAGAGTTGAAGGGCATTTCGTTGAAATGGGAGGTTCTGACTGGCTATAAGAAGAGTTTTTCATCATAAAGAAAGAAGTCAAGAAGTGGAACGGGAACCCAGAGGGGTTAAGTAGTCTTCATCCTTGGAGGTTTTCAAGACCTGGATGGACAGAATACTGAGCAGCATGGTCTGATCTCAGAGCTGACCCTGCTTTGAACAGTGAGTTGGACAGCAGACCTCCTAAGGTCTCTTCCAACCTGAATTTCCCTATGATATGGTTTGAAGTGGGGGGGGAGGTCCGGGTGGCAGAAGCTGCCCATCACACCGGACTCCCGTCCCCCTCGGGGCTTGAGCCAATAGGCGCCTCTGCGAATTGCCCTATTTACGTCGGACAAAGGAACCGGAAAGGTGTGCCTTTGCCCAGGAGCAAGGAGACGGGAGGGGGGCACGGCCCCCCGCTCCCGGCCGGGCCGGCGCCCGCTCCGTGCCGGTGCCCGCCCCGTCGAGGATGGCGGCGGCGGAGGCGCTTGGGGAACTCGGGGAGAGCCCCGCTGCTGGGACGCCCACCGGGCCGAGTTCACCCAGAAAGGACTGAAATCTAAAAGAAACGGCCACACAGATAAGAGGTCAGTGAAGATGGAACGGAACAACGTGTGCCGCGGCTGAGTCCCCCTTGCCAGCAGCCCCTTTGCAAACAGTCCTCGGTGGAGCAAGCAGAGACCCACTCGCAGCCCGTGGAGGACCCACGTCGAGAAGAGATGCCAGAGCCTGAGCACGGTACGCATCTAGAGTCCGTGGGATGACCCCCACCGATGGGGAGGTGCTTTGTTAAAGGAGATGCCTGAGCCTGAGACTGTTGTGAATCACGGGCACAGGTCGAGGCGCATTTACGCATTTTGCATTTACGCATCTAAGTCTGTACGGAGGCGCATTTAAGGTTGATATGACGCCCCACGCTGGAGCGCATTTAAAGTCTGTATGATGACCCACGCCAGAGTGAGTGGCTACAGCTCCTTAAAAGTCCAGGACTGGTAAAGCCCGCACTTGGGGCAAATCCGATGGGGTAAGGATTTGCCCCCCAGCAGGTAGTATTCACGCTTTCGCCGTGAGTAGGGGATCCACTGGAGCAAGGGACAATGGTGTAAGGACTCCTTTTCCTTTAAGAGAAGCGGCAGTAACAACTTGGAATGAACTGACCTGCACTCCCCATTCCCTGCCCCCCCTGTGCCGCTGGGGGGAGGAGGTAGAGCTGGGAAGAAGAGGCAGAGGGGGGGGAGTGGTGTTGGTTTTTTTTAAGACCTGGCCTTGTTTTCTTGTTATCCTCTCAAGTAACCGTTTTTGTTTGCTTTTCTCTTTGTAGGTAGCTGTTAATAAATAGTTTTGCTTTAAGAAAACAGCCTCTTTTGCCCGGGACCGTGGTTGGTGGGTGCTCCTCTGTTCCTGTCTCGATCCTCAGCTCTTTTATTACATTTTTCTCCTCTCCATTTTACTGGGGTGGGAGAGCTGCGTGGGGTTTAGTTGCCGGTTCGGCCTAACCCACGACACCCTATGATCCTATGAAGCCTTCATAAAAGAGTGCTTATATTGCAGGCTCTGGTTCTTAGGGAAACTTTAACAACCCTGGTGTTTAATGAGAATGTGACACAGTATGGGAATCCAGGAGACTTATGGAATGCAGAAAGGACAATATCTTGATGAATGTCCTAGATGAGTAGACCGAGAGAGGTGCTCTACTGGCCTTGCTGCACACAAACAAGAAACAACTGTTTAGGAATGTGTTTGTTCATGTCAGTCTTGGCTGTAGTTATCATGCAGTGCTAAAGTTTAAGATACTGAGAGAAGAGAGGAAAACAAGTAGCAGAGTAAAGATCCTGGACTTCAGCTTGTTCATAAAACTGGTTGATGGGACACTGTAGTAGACAGTTCGGAAAGAGAAAAGCACCCAGGAGACCTGATCATCAAGGAAAACCTCTTCAAAGCACAAACATGGTCCATTCCTAAGACTTTGTAGACTTCTTTTCATGAAATTTTTCTTCATCAACATTTTCCTTCAGAGCTGGCCAGCTCTTCTTTCAGCACCTCCAAAATGGTTGTGGAGCTCCATCTGAAAATATTTGTTTAATTTTTGTATTCCTGTTGCATGGAGAAATCTATTGTCTTTCATGAATTGTCTATGAATGCTGTTTTTTTTTTTAAAAAAAAAACAACAGCCAAGCAGCAAACACATCCACCTTAGCTTGCGTGTGTTGTAGAGGCTGCATAGCCATCCAAAGTCAGTAACAATATTAACTAGTGTCTCATACTGAAAGTCTGACTCCAGGGAAATCAGAGGCCAGAATCCTGTTGACCAGAGCAGGTCAAAGGTCTTGTACTGATGACTGAAATATTCTCTCAGGTGAAAGAATGGGTGCTATGCTGTCTTCCCTACGCTGGTATGGCAGCATGTCTCGACCTTCAAAGAAAAATAATTTCTGCAGCTGAAGAGCTATTAGTAGTTCAGACTCTGCCCTCCTTTTGCCTGTTGACTGAGTGTGTCAGCAGTGATGTGACTTCTCGCTGGGAAATGTCACTTGTATGGCAAAGATCAGGAAGTTCCTCTAGGATACAGTTAATTATGCATGGTTATTATATTTTGAAGCCATCCCTGCATTGCCATACGCAACTAAGTTTTCCTTCCAGATTTGTTTAAGCTCATAGATATGTTTATACGAATGAGAACTAAAGCACCCAAGTATCACTCATTGTTACCTCAGAGTGATGCAGCTGCAGTTTATCTTGTTAGAAGCAGGGGGTTTGGAACTAGATGATCTTTGAGGTCCCTTCCAGCTCTAACCATTCTATGATTCTATGATTTACAGTTTTGTATACAAGACTTTTAAAGCCAATTTTTATCTATTTGGCAGTTGTCTGTGTAAACACAGAACCAATCTTGTTGCTTCTTTTAGCTGTTGGACCATTGTTCCAGTATACTGTTAGGTTTTCTTTTTAAGTTTTCTTCCTGCTCTTGCTTTGTCTGTGAATAGATTTGTGTTCCCTCATATACTGATGTATTGTACACGTGTTTTGACAAACACATCTGCTGCCAGCTGAAGCGAAGCTTCAGTGTTTCTTCCAATCTACGTTTAGAGAAGGAGCTGATTTGATTTATGCTATACAGTTTGTGTGTGCAGGAAATAAGCATTAATGCATCAGGTCAAGGGGAATAAATTACCATTAGTGCACCACTTTTTCTGGCAGCCTTCTTAATCTTAGTGTTTCACCACCTTGCCTGGGATTTTCAAAAGGGCTCATAGTTAACCCAAGCTCACCCAACCCTCCTCCCGTCAAGGTCAAGGGTAAGCTTTTAGTCCTGTACTGATGCTTTTGAAAGTCTTACCTTTCATTTGTAGTTAATAATGTGTTGAGCTCTTTAACGAATAGCCTGTTTCAGTCTTGGGATCTTTCTAATAAAACATGTGCTATGGTTGAGTGAAAGGACTTTACTCAGGGAAAAGGTTGACTAACCCCCTTGCCAGCCCTGGGAGTCTCTGGCTGGCTCTCCTGGGAGGTAGGTTGCCTCCAAGGGCAGCTGGTGCTGCCTTCAAGCAGGGGCATATGAATCCTGAGCAAAATAACTGTTGAGAAAAGAAAGCTGGAACGAAAAGGAAAACCAGTACTTTCTAGTATTTCTGCGTGAAGAAAGTATTTCTTTAAATATGTTTTTGTTTACTGTAGGCGATGGCTGTGTTTGCTCAGCTTTTCAAAGAGACAAGACATGTTCTTTATTCGTAATCCTCTTCTGTTTAATTAAAAAGTCATGTATTTCTCTGTGATCTGGTTCTGCCACATCCCACATGAGATTAGTTTCATCTTCATACCCTTGAACAGCGATTGCTGCACTTAGGGTTGCAAAACACTGTCGTCGTCCCCTTGGTTCATGTGTTTGTGCTGGATCCGGTGAGTTCACCTGCAAAACGCTCATTTTAAAAGCAAGGTCAGGTTATAAATGGAAAAGCTAGCCAGCTGTTTGCAGTAGGAATTAACTCGGGATTCTTGGGGCATTCCTCTTGCAGGCACAGGAATCCAAACTGAGAAGCCTTAAATGCACCCGCAGCCATGTCCCTGGGCACCGCAGCTTTTGCTGTCGGAGCTCCCCGGGCACTTCAAAGCCTGCTCTGGCACGTCCCAGGCTGCCTGCTGCTTGACAGTGCCAAGCAGCGTGGCATCTTGCTCACGGCCGGTGCCAGGACACGTGAGCAGACCTTTCTCCAGCGATTCTCGGTCCTATGGGTGTTTGCAGCGCACACCTGTCAGACCAGGCTGTGTCCCTGACAGCAGCTGCCAGCGAGGTGCAGCTCTTTCCATGGAATTGTTTAGCATCATTATGACCCCACAGTGTAACAGGTAGGATACTACCTTGTGACTTGGCATCTTAAGACACTTCCCTAGTAAGCACATCTACAGTTTATGTGAGTGGTGCCCCCTCAGTTGTGTTTCGTAGATCTTTGGTAGAGGCATCACTCGAAAAGAGAGCTCAAGTCTTGAGTTTTGACTAGAATAAAGTCCTTCCCAGTAGTTGGAGGAAATGTACCTAAGTCCCAGAAAGAGAGAAGATAGGGCTTTAATTCCTCTCCGCTTTGTTTCATCTGGGCTAATTGAGGCAGCTTCTCGGTTGGCGTGCTGGCCTTTGTGAGTCCCCTTCTTAATGTCCTTGACTTTCCCCAGAAATTATACACAGATTTTAGTGAAATAATTCAGACCTCTTCTAAGGGAAGGGGATTGGTGATAAACCAGTGTCTCTGCCTTGCACCCAAATATTGACCCTGTAACTGACCCTGTAACTGAGAGTCTTCTTTTCATTCATCACTATTTGTTTATATATTTTATTTTTCCTAGTTCTCATATATAGCAATGTTATTGTATCTTTGAATTGTTCAACTGAGTGCATGACTTTCCTTTTCCTATGCAAAGGATTGATACATACACTTCACTTGTCTCTTTAAAGTTGTTACCTATGTTAGGGATTTTTCAGATTCCAGTATGACCATTGGGTAAAATATAGGTAAGAAAGAAATGTGTAATACGTGTTTAGCATAAATGTCTACTGTTTTATTAAAAGGCTGTTGCCATACTTCTGCATAGATAGAATTAAGTTGGCCAGCTGCTGGTATGACATTGCATTTATCTGATATATTGCACAAGACAAAGGCCTGAAAGGAGCTCCTGAGTCTTTGGAAGGCAATGGTCATCTTACATGGTGTCCATATCCCACTTAGTGGAAACACGTGCATTGCTAAAGTTTGTTTAATTGGAATAGCTAGTTAAGAGGCCTGAGCTAATATATTTTTATTGCCAAACTCAACCTGCAAACATTTGTTTGTGTGACTCTATGCATGTTAGCATGCTCATTGGCCTTGTTTGGATTACTTGCATCTGAATTCACTTCAATTATCCACAGGATTGGGCCATAATGTATAAACAGTCTGTAGGAGTGAAAACAACTGTGTTTCCACTGAAAGATGCACAGAGGGTCCAGGGGAATATTACAGCGTTCTCTATGTCTTGTTTGGATTCTGTTAGCATTTTCCTTTTGTTTTTCAATTTGTCACCTACAGTAGCGTAAAGAATATGCATCAAGTCATTTAGAGAAAAAGTGAATCTCGTTGGTGTGGTGCCTTTCCGTTCAGACTAATATCAGGAAGAATTTGAGTGTAAACCCTGCTGTTCACTCAAGTTTCATGCTCTAGCCTGCTGCATGACAAGGTGTTTTCCTGACTAATGCTGATCAGAGGCATTCCTAGTGTGATTATGTGTCCACTGCAGTGTTCATTTTGCCTTTGCTGTGTGCACCCTCTTACAAAAGTCTTGGCATACCAAGGCTCTGGTTTAGAAGATTTCTCCCTGTTGGTTTTATGACGCCAGATAAGAAGGGAACTGTGACTTAGAGCCATGAATTTATGATTTAACAGTTTTCACTTCCACTGCTCAGTAGCCCATGCGCTTGGTCAAATTCCTCCTTATCAGTGAGTATTCTTGTTGACAGGAATTCTGTTCTGATTAAGAAAGCAGCGTGCTGGCTTTTCCTCCTCTTGTTCTGCCTGCACAAGTGTACTATTACTTCCCATTCAAAACCTCTTTGGTAAGTGCTGAAATCACTTCGGGACTTTTTCTTAAGAAAATCAATCATCTTGATAATGATAGCAACAGTGATCCCATGAGATTCTCTGCAAGTCTTCTGTAACCATTTGTAAACATTAGGAAAGGCAGAACTAGCTTTTTGCTTTTGTGCATAAGCTTTTCACGTTGGTCTTAAACATTAGATAGTGTGTCCTTGTTAGTGTCTAGCCCTCCTGGTAGTGTCCCCAAAGATGAAGTTCACCATTGTACGCTTCTTCAGCTTGGTTTTTCAACTTTAGCATTCTTTTGTTGAGTACTATCAAATATTGAGTAACTCTTGTCCATAAAGCTTCAGAGGTCTAAGTTAAGGAAATATACAGGATGTCCACATCTTGATACCGCTTTCATGCCAGCTGACTCCTCCTGATGTGAATCAAGGAAGGTTACTTGTGCAGGATACAGCATTACTAGTGCTTCTTGTACTAGATAATATGCTGTCCATTTAAAATTGCAAACCCTCCAGTTTACGTACAGAAAGACAGGATTTTTTTGTGTGTGCTGTCCTTACCTTATAGGTTCCTTCTGGGAAACTGTCATCATGTCACCAATGCTGTCTGAGATACACATATCTGTACACAGGTCTGGAGCTCTTTAGACTTCGTCACTGTCTTGCATTACTGCCTGTGGGGTAATTATGAACTCTTTCCACACAAGGCTGGAGAATAGCAGAAGTCCTGGAATTGGGATCTAATAACTATTAATGCTGGAGCATCAGAGTGGGCATATAGTCCCAAAGCATGCCTATTTCTGGTGGGGAGAGAGAGGTGGTAAGAGATTCTGTACTGCCAGGTGTTGATTAGCCCTCTTTTGGCACCAGCTAACATTTGTACACCTCTAGGGTTTGCACTGATAAACAAAGTCCTTTTCTCCTATTCTATGCCGTAAGGCCCAACTTAAATGTCTCTATGCAAATACGTGTAGCATGAGCAATAAATCACACCTGCAAGGCTATGATCTTATTGGCATCATGGAGACATGGTGGGATGAATCCTGTGGCTGGAGTGTTGGAATGGAAGGATACAGGCTTTTTAGAAAGCGCAGGCAGGGGAGACGAGGCGGAGGTGTCACTCTTTATGTCAATGACCAGCTGGAGTGCATGGAGCTCTGCCTGGGGATGGATGAGGAGCCAACTGAGAGCTTATGGGTCAGGGTTAAAGGGAGGGCAGGGACAGGCGACATTATGTGGGGGTCTGCTACAGGCCACCTGACCAGGAAGACTAAGTGGATGAGGCCTTCTATAGACAGATAGAAGCAGCATCAACGTTCATGAGCTCTGGTCCTCATGGGAGACTTCAGCCACCCCAATATCTGCTGGAGGGACAACACAGTGAGGTATAGGCAGGAGGTTCCTGGAATATGTTGAAGATCACTTCCTTCTAAGGAGAGGTACTGTGCTGGACCTTGATCTCACCAAAAAGGAGGGACCAGTGGAGAATGTGAAGCTCAAGGGCAGCCTTGGCTGCAGTGACCATAAAATGGTGGAGTTCAAGATCCTTAAGGCAGTGAGGAGGTCACAAAGCAAGCTCACTACCCTGAACTTCAGGAGAGCAGACTCTGGCCTCTTGAGAGATCTGCTTGGTAGAGTACCATGGGATAAAGCCCTGGAGGGAAAAGGGGCCGACGAAAGCTGGTTAATGTTCAAGGCTCACCTCCTCCAAGCTCAGGAGTAATGCATCCCAACAAAAAAGGAAGTTGGGCAAAAACACCAGGAGGCCTGCATGGATGAGCAAGGAGCTCGTGGACCAACTCAACACAAAAAGGAAGCCTACAGAGAGTGGAAGCAAGGACAGGTAGCCTGGGAAGAATACAGAGAAATTGTCTGAGCAACCAGGGATCAGGTTAGGAAAGCTAAAGCTCTGATAAAATTCAATGTGGCTGGGGACATCAAGGACAATAAGTACATTGGTGATAAAAGAAGGACAAGGGAAAGAGTGTGGGCTCTCTCCAGTAGAAAATGGGAGACCAGGCTACCTGGGATATGGAGGAGGCTGAGGTACTCAATGACTTCTTTGCCTCAATCTCACTGGCAAGTGCCCTTGCCGCACCACCCAAGTTGCAGAAGGCAAAGGCAGGGACTGGGAGAATGAAGAATGGCCCACTGTACGAGTAGATCAAGTTTGAGACCATCCAGGGAACCTGATGGTGCACAAGTCCATGGGACCTGATTAGGTGCATCTGCAGGTCCTGAGGGAATGGGCAGATGAACTTCCCAAGCCACTATCTATCATATTCGAGAAGTCATAGAATCATAGAATGTTTTGGGTTGAAAGGGACCTCAAAGATCATCTAGTTCCAAATCGTGGCAGTCTGGTGAAGTTTCCACCAACTGGAAAAGGGGAAACATCGCCCCTGTTTCTAAAAAGGGAAAAAAGGAAGAACTGGGGAACTACAGGCCTGTCAGTCTCACCTCTGTGCCCGGCAAGATCATGGAACAGATCCTCCTGGAAACTATGCTAAGGCACGTGAAAAATAAGGAGGTGATTGGTGACAGCCAACATGGCTTCACTAAGGGCCAGTCGTGCCTGACAAATTTGGTCGCCTCCTACAATGGAGTTGCAGTGTTGGTGGGTGAGGGAAGAGTAACTGACATCATCTGCCTGGGCTTGTGCAAAGCATTTGACACTATCCTGCACGACATCCTTGTCTCTAAATTGGAGAGACATGGATTTCACGGATGGACCACTTGAATGGATAGTTGCACTTAAAGAGTTGCAGCCAACAGTTGTATGTCCAAGTAGAGACCAGTGATGAGTGGAGTTCCTCAGGGGTTGGTATTGGAACCAGTGCTGTTTAACATCTTTGTTGGTGACATGGACAGTGGGATTGAGTGCACCCTCAGCAAGTTTGCTGATGACACCAAGCTGTGTGGTGTGTTTGACACATTGGAGGGAAGGGATGCCATCCAGAGGGACCTTGACAGGCTTGAGAGGTGGGCCTGTGCAAACCTCATGACGTTCAACAAGGCCAAGTGTAAGGTCCTGCACATGGTTTGAGGCAATCCCAAGCACAAGTACAGGATGGGCAGAGAGTGGATTGAGAGTAGCCCTGAGGAGAAGGACTTGGCGATGATGAGACAAAAAAGCTGGAGAGGGACTTTTTGCTAGGGTGTGTAGTGATGGGACAAGGGTTAGTGGCTTTAAACTGAAAGAGGGTAGATTTTTATTAGATCTAAGGAAGAAATTCTTCACTTGAATGTGGTGAAGCACTGGAACAGGTTGCCCAGAGAAGTTGTGGCTGCCCCAACCCTGGAAGTGTTCAAGGCCAGGTTGGATGAGGCTTTGAGCAAACTGGTCTAGTGGAAGGTGTTCTTGCCTGTGGCAGGGGCATCAGAACTAGATGATCTTTAAGGTCTCTTCCAACCTGAACTGTTCTATGATGCTATGATTCTATGACTTGTGGCTTTTTGCTTTTTTTATTGCTCACTTCCTATTGACTGTACAAGTTGTTGCTGTAGCCCTTTTTCCTCCCATGGAGTTGCCACCATGTAGTTACTCAGACTGCTAGTTTAATCTTGTGCATCAAGAAAAACATTTATATTGTCATATTATTAATGAAGAGTTACTCTCTGAATAGACTAAATCCTTTGGTTTATTGAGTAAGCTAATACAGGAGCAGGGTATAAAATACCCTGGAAAGCCACTTGTGATATTATACCCCTTCCATGTACACCCAATTCTAAATGAGTTTCTTTCTCGTTATCTGATTCCAGTCATGTCTGAGCCACAACTTTTGAGCTTTTTCCCCAGTCTGGATTGCTTTTTCCTTCTCAGTTTGCTATTTCCACATGCATAACCCTTTCGCAATCAGTTAAAGTTATAACATATAGGAGAAGAGTTTAGTAGCGTTTCTGTGAACAAACTGAACATCATTGTGTTGCGTCTTCTTTAAAGATCTAAAAGCAAAGTTATTACTC
Organism: Tauraco erythrolophus; assembly: GCF_009769465.1. Taxonomy (NCBI): domain Eukaryota; kingdom Metazoa; phylum Chordata; class Aves; order Musophagiformes; family Musophagidae; genus Tauraco; species Tauraco erythrolophus. The sequence continues at coordinate 53,030,100 of NC_141468.1, forward strand.
GGACCTTTCTCTAGCATTGCATGCTCTGCCTTTGGCAGGATGTTTGGAGTGACTACGTTATTATTTCATGTCCTTTCTTATCAACTTCTGAGTCCAGTGGTATCATGAGGTTAAAAAAAGGCGTCGTTGGCACATAGAATACATGAAGTATTAAGAATTGACTGCTTTGCCCCACCATAGGGAGCTGCTGTGAGTTCTCTACATACTTATTTTTTGCATGGCACCGAAATTGGATATCACCTTTTGGTTGCTGGATATAATTTCTTCCTTGTTGTAAAAACTGTCAACACCAAAGTGGCCCTGAAGTATCCTCCTTCTACAAAAGCTATTCATCTTTCTTTTGCAGTGGTAACATTCATGCTTGCCATCATGATCTTTTATCTTTTCAAGTTTGTAGTAGATCTAATAGAAATTCTAATGTACAGTTGTGATTACTGCTTTGTCCTTAAATCATTGCAGCTGTGTAGCAGACACTCACTGATTCCTGACCACTGCTGATGGGCTTACTCCTCATACTGTGTTTTATAGATGTCCTCACCTTGGTTTTGAAAAAGGGACTTTCTCAATCATAATCCTACCCTATCCTTGCATAGCCTACATTACAAACTTACCAGTGTTCTTTGCCTTGCCTTTGGGCTGTAGGGGCATATAGGCTTTGATGGTTCCCCCCCTCCCCCCCCCCGACCTGTGGGATCCATTATGTTATTAGTAATATTCCTTCTCCTATAGTAGACTTGCAGTGGTTCAGAAAACTACTTTACCCATGAAGTCTTAGCTGTAAAAGGAGAGATGCCTGAGGTTTTGTTCAGCATTTCCCTAATATAGCCACTGGGATGAGAGACTGTGAAAGGACAGCCATGCTGGATTTATCTTGCTCAATACACCCACCGTGTCAAGGAACTCACCATTAACCTTTGCCAGGCTCTGTCAAGATGGACACCCACAGCATCATGAGAAGGAAGCTTGACTGGGGGAATCCCAACAGTGAGGTAGGACCTCTTTTCCACTCCCTTTTGCTGTCCTGTCTTCAGACAGCGAGGTGTCAGATGGCATCTGCTTGTTTCTTATGTGTCTTTGGAAAATGGTGTCAGGGTTAGCTTGTTTGAGGCTCCCTTTGGCTCTCTGTTCTTACATTTTTTGAACCTCTTGACCTTCAAGCCTCTCTCTTTTCCCCTTGATCATCATATGCAGTCATGTTTTTGATTTCCCCACATCCAGCCCTCTGATGCCTGTCCCAGGTAGGAAAGCCAGTCAAGACAGTGGTCTAGCAAAGGATAAGCTGAGAGTGAGCCAGGGTTTTCAGAGACTGCCTTTTTAGGCATAGGTTTTAGTACTCAGTTTGATTTTTTTATTTGACTGGAGGTAGCTAATCAAAGTTCTGTCTTTTAACACCACAGTCATCATTATTTTCATGGAAAGGGATAATACAACACCTACCTGCAGAATGTGCATATGCCATGTCTGGAACACCAAAATGAATTACCTCAGACTTAGAGGCAGAAGGAAATCACTGAAAACAAGGTATGATTTAGGATCAAGATATGGGAAATGCGCTATTAGATAATCTTCCCTCACCATTCCAGGTTTGTAAAATAAATATTGGCGTCTGCATATAAAGGTGGTTGGTGCTTCAGGAATGCCAAAGAGGATGTAGCTATTTGAGAGAACAACAACCAATTCTACGCTTGTTTTTGTCTACAGGTTATGAGAAAGTGTTGAGAGCTGTTCTCAGCTTTGAGTGGGTCACCCTGTTTTGGTAGCTTGAATTCAGAATATACATACCTACCTAAGTAGTTTATTTCCTATGGGAAATTAGTGTGTTTAAGTAGCTGAAATGAAGTTGTTCAAGACAATTGGTGCTTCTGGCAGACTGCGATTGTCTTACCCTGTGGTGTACCTGGGCTGGCTAGTGAACCTTTGGCCTTGAGAGGAGGAAAAACAGCTGAATCTATTGCTGTTCTTGGTGTTTTCTCATGGGGAAATCTGCATGATTGAATTATATTTAGTACAGAAGAGAGCTAAATGGCTTGTCTTTAGGATTGTTTTATATCACTTACTTTTTTCCCCTCCATACAAGCTGGGTGTGTTATGCTCTAGGCAGCCTCCAGCTGAGCTGAGTCTTCTCAGAAAAGCGTCTTGCACTTTGACCAAGCAGTACATAGCAGCTGGAGCTTTGCCCCAGTACAGAAAGTGTGTGTGTCGTACATTTACACTGTAAAATACACCAGAACTTAATTTCAGGGTAGCTTTCTTCGTGACTAAAGCCAAAGGAAAAGCTGAAATTTGCCTTTTGTCTGCAGCTGTTTTTGTAGAGTTTCAAAGCTTAGTAATTGGTGTAGTTTCATTACAAAGTCTTGAAATGGAACTTTAAAGGATCATTCCTGTTTGGAGATAAAGCCAGTCATAACTCTTTCTGCTACTAGTTGAAGATTCAAGTTTTGCTTTTTTTTTTTTGTTTTCGTTCTGGACGCAAATGAACTCTTCTAATAGCAGGAAAGATTAAGGAAAAGGTGCTCTTGATGTATGAAGTCCTATCCTTTCTGTGTTTTCTCATCATGTTTCTTGGTATTTCTTATTTTCTTGTGGACCATGAGAAACATGAACCATAGGTAGACTGTATTTTTTAATCAAAGTTTTTGGTAAACCAACAAACTTCTGGGAACTCGGCAAGGCTGTCTTTTTATCACTCATTTGTCTTTCCATGATAGATTTTTTGGTTTTTGTTCTTACTGTGGTTGAACAGTTGAATTGTAATCTGTAAAGAAAAATATGTAGTAGGACCTTTAGAAAGTGACATGAAAAATCATGTAATTTGCTAATAAATTTATTTAAATTGCTGTTAAGAACCTCGCCTGTGGAGTAGAACTCACTGCATCATCTGCTGACTTTTATTATATACATCTCAAGGTGAAGGTACTAGATTTCAGGTCCACCCTGAGACCTGCCCTGAGGAATATGCAGGGGAAATCTGAACTTCAAACCGAGTTAGTGTTAGGTAACATCTCAAGAGCAGAAACACCTCATATTCCCACCAGGCACTGGGACTAGTGAGAGAGCTCTTGTTAAGAGTGACACAGCTCCCAGGCTTCTTAAAAGATTAGCAATGATATCTTTTTTTAATTAAGCAGCACATAAATAAAAAAGCCTTGGAAGCCTTGATCTTACGTAGATGCTTAACTCTTATGCCCTGAAGCTTTTACAGTAGTTCATGTTTAAAACTCACAAAAGAAGATACAGCTGACTGGTATAATACTGAAGATCCTTAGGGCCCAAGGGGTCCGTAACATGATGTTTCAGAGCATGGAGTTTCCAAAGATTTGAACTTTTCTTGCAAGGCACCTCTCACTGCTGGAGGGGAGTTTAATACTAGGGGTGAAGCCTGGAAGTGCCAGGTATTAATAACTTATCATGGGAGACATCTTTGTTGACTACAGCACCTTTTTTTTTTAGGATTTCAGCAGAATATGATTAGTACCTTGTATTGCATTTGGAAGAGAAGAGGAAACTGATCTAAAGTGTACGTTGTCATTTGACTGAGGTCATGGTTTCAGTAGCTGCGCAAACCTCAATTTTCCTTTACTCAACCTGTTTTGATTTGACCATGTGATATTATGCATAACCTAATGTTTTTGTCTTGCCCCGCTCCCCTGGGACTGAGGTAAGGTTTGCTGCTGGTAACGTCTGGTGTGTTAATTGTCGTGTTCTGCCTCGACTTGACTACTTTCAAAAATGGCACTGCGTAATTGACTTTTCAGGAATAGTTGCTCTTTTAAAGGGTTCAGTTTTCTCTATCAGCAAGTGTCATTGCTGCTTTACATGATTTTTTCAGAATTTCTGGTCTGAGTGCTTTAGGGCATTTGAGCTTCCCAAACTATTCTGTAATTTACTCTATGTGGATCTTAGTCTTTGTCCAGGACAATCTGACTACCCATAAAAATTGTTCGGAAAAGGAATTTCCCCTTTTAACTCAGTAGCAAAACATAATGTAAAAAGTTAATGTAGCTGTCTGCTTCACTCCCATGGGTGGCTGAGATGGGCTGCAGTCACACATGCCATCTTATTGTTCGCCTCCTAAAAAATATTACCAAAGAAAATGAGTTTTAGATTATTGTTTATATGATGGTTGTGCCTGCAGAAGTGATATTTAAATGGAGAACTCCGGTCTGGATCTGGACCATGACTAAACTTTGTCTGGATGCCAAACCAAGATGCCAAAAATCTGCTGTCTCCTGAGGCCATGAAAGAGACCACTTGCGTGTCTGCCCAGGGTGTCTTGGGGGGTAGCTGGAGCGTGCCACCTCCAGCCACGGGCATAGTGAAGGGGGTAACATGTGGCTTTAATTTTTGACTCTTGGGGGTTAACATTGTCATGGTTTAGCCCAGCCGGCAGCTAAGCACCATGCAGCTACTTGCTCACTCCCCCACCCTGCTGGGATGGAGAGGAGAAAATATAGCAAAAGACTGGAGAGTTGAGGCAAGGACAGGGAGGGACCACTCACCAATGATGGTGATGGGCTAAACAGACTTGACTTTGGGAAAAATCAATTTCATTCATTAGCAATCACATCAGAAAGGATAATGAGAAATAAAACCAAATCTTAAAACACCTTCCCACCACCCCTCCCTTCTTCCTGGCTCAACTGTGCTCTCAATTTCTCTACCTCCTCCTCCTAGCAGCGCAGGGGGATGGGGAATGGAAGTTGTGGTCCATTGTTTCTGCTGCTTCTTCCTCCTCAGGGGGAGGACTCCTTACACTCTTCCGCTGCTCCAGTGTGGGGTCCCTTCCCACAGGAGACAGTTCTCCACAAACTTTTCCTATGTGAGCCCTTCCCCTGGGCTACGGTTCTTCAAGAACTGCTGAAGTGTGGGTCCCTCTCACGGGGTTCAGTCCTTCAGCAACAGACTGCTCCAGTGTGGGCTTTCCCACGGAGCCACAGCCTTCTTTGGCGCAGCCATCTGCTCTGATGTGGGGTCCTCCACGGCTGCCAGTCTTCACAGACTGCTCCACTGTTAATCCCCATGGGCTGCAGGGGATCAGCCTGCCGTCTCACCACGGGCTGCAGGGGAATCTCAACTCCGGCACACCTCCTCCCCCTCCATCGTCACTGACCTTGGTGTCTGCGTTGTTGTCTCTCACATCTCACTCCTCTCTCTGCTGCAGTCATTCTGGGCCCGACTGGCCTGATGAACTCTGACGGCCCTGGTGGGACAAAGTCCACCCAGTGGGTGCCCTGGGAGTGGGGCGCTTTGGAGTGCTCCAGGCCACAGCCACCAAACCCCGGCCAGGCAAGGGCCAGGGGTGGCCCAGTGCAGACAGCTGCCTGCGTCTTCCCCCTCTCTCCACTGCAGGTCCTGCATGGCTCAGGTTTCTTTGTCCCTTCTTAAAATATGTCATTCACAGAGACGCTGGTTGTTTCAGCCTGAGCCAGAGGTGGGTCCGACCTGGAGCTGGGGAAGCCTCTAGCAGTTTCTCACAGGAGCCATCCCTGTAGCCCCTCCCCTGCTACCTGAAGCTCACCACACAAACCCAATGAAACGTTTTCAAGTCTTCCCTTCCTCCCTTCATCATGAAGAACGTAGGGTTTTTTCTTCATGAAAACTGAGAGCAGCAGGTTTGGCAAAATGATGCCAGGACCTGGGCATTTAGGCAAAACAGCAGTTGTTGCTGTGGAGAAAGAGCTGTCGGCGCTAGGTCAGTCGGAAAGGTACGGGTGGGATGTGGACACCATGACCTGGAGACCAGTCCATTAGCTTCCGCTTCAGACTGCAGCCTCGCTACTCAGTTGGTGTGTTCGATTCATGCCTTCCTTGACATGCAGATCTCTGTTTATTTGTGGTGGTGAGCAGGATTTTTATTCTTTAAAGGACACTTTGGTAGCTCTCATGCATTTGTAATTCCTGGCTTACTCAGCCAGGCTTAACTGTCCCCTTTGATGGCCCTTCTCACAGGTCACAAATGGTCTCCTGACGTGCTGTTGTCAAGTCATCTCTGAACCCACTGTGTGGTCTCATCTGTGTTTTGTTTTTATGTTTTGGCCTGATCCGGTGCACTTATCCGAATGCCATACATCTTACACTTCCAAAGACTGATCCTGTCATAGTTTAGGGGCAGTAAGAGCCCTTCCCCCTTTACAATTGCTGAATTTACTTCCTGCCCTTATAATCACTGTATATGGTCTCTCCAAAGACTTCCTCCTCGAGCATCAAAAAAATATCCTGAGTCTTTTGCTTACATTTTCAATAGATGGCTTCTTCAAGCCACTCCCAGATGTGCCATCCATCCAAATAATATCGGGCTGGATAGTTTTAGAGCTTCTTGAGAAACATGAAAGTATCCCCGTATTACTGAGTTATAAATAAAACTTCTCCCATGAAAAATTCCTTCTCTGCCTTCTTGGAGTTAATGGTTGCATTTAAGTTGTGGAGCATAAGAAAACTTGTTCTGGTATTTAAAACAAAAAACAAAATGGGAAGAAAAATTGCTGTGTGTGTTGGTGCCCCCTTGGTTTCAGTTTGATGCTGTGTCGGTCGGTGCAGGACACAGCCCATCAGAGCGTTAACTGGGCAGGAGGTTGTTTTCTTTACATTTGCCGCCTTTCCACTCTGACTGTATATTCCCTTTTTAATGGATTTTAAAGATCATTCTGAGCAGCATGCCAGGGCATTGAAACAACTCCCCTGGCCTATTCACCCAGTCACTCCTGTGTATTTCTAACCTATATTTGCTGTCAAGCTTGCAGCTCTGATTTTCTGTAACCTACCGATGTCTGACTGGGGCGTGCATCTGAACCTTGCTGCCTCTGCTCGTTTTTCTTGTCACATCAAGTGCTGTACAGCTTCTTTCACTTCTAACCTTACTGAATCAGCGCGGAGAGCTGTCTTCTGTGTCTACGTGGATATACATATCTCTCTACAAGTGTATATACAGTATATATACTGTAAGTAGCAGAGTGGTTACTGTTGGCCACCGTGTGTAAAAATCCTGCTTTTTTCCTGAGCTGGTGTGCTGATAATGCCCAGGCCTCCTAAAATTGCCTGCTTTTATTGGAGACTTATCAGCACTCCCATTTCAGGTAGGTGCTCTTGATTGAGCCCGAATGTGTGTTGCTCGGCTGCTGCTAGCCTTGTCACAATGCTCCTATCTTGACATAATTTTCCCTTTACACTGAACTGTTAATTTGGTCTGTGTGCTTGTTTGGTTTTTTGTGCTGCAGCCTACTGAATGGCGCCTGAACCAGGAAAGCAGAATGATTTGGGAATTTTATTCCCAGTTCTAGCGCTGATTTAAAGCGTGGCCTTGGGCAAGCGAGTGCTGGTCTGCTTTCTCTTGTGTTCACTGGAGGCAATGATATTCGTTTATGCATCTCCTGGAGCTGCTCAGCCGTGGTATGAATGCACAGGGTGGATGGACCCACAGGACCCGCGGTAACTAGCTGCAGTGGGTTTCGTGGAGTACTTCTTAATCACTTTCTGTATATTTTTATTGTCCCCCTCCCAGGCCAGATGGATTTGAAATTTATAGTTCTGAGAAACTGGATTCCTTTGTTCATACTGTATGGCTTGCTTTTTTTTTTTCTCTTTTCTTTTTTTTTCCCTTCAGTATGGGGGTATCTAATTTAATAAAGGATTCAATCAGCTGGAATGTGCACGTTGGAAAATGACAGACAGCAGAGGCTTCCAGGGGAGGCCAGGCACTTGAGCCGGCTTTAGCAGAGAAAGAATGAGGCAACTGTAAAATGAAAGATGTCTAATGCAGTTAACATACAAATACCGTACACAAAATGAGTAGTCTGCTCTCCTTCTTCATCATGCTAGAAAGTGATGGTGTTTCAGACCTCATTACTTCTTTACTTTGACTGAGGTTTAATGCTTTATGACAGGTGACAGGTTTGATAGCATCTGCTTTTCTCAGATCAAAAAAAAAAAAAATCCACCTGCCTCTTCTTTCTTTTGGGGCCTGCAAAGGGTTAAGGACTGCTGAATGCAGACATATATGGTGCTGTATTGATATTATGTACTTTGTAATAGAAAACAGAACTATCCAGGTCAAATATCAATAACATTCTATAAGCCTTTCTAGGAAAATATAATTAAAACCATTCAAAGCTGTTTCCCATAACTGAATTTACTGTGACTTATTGACTTCAGTCCCACGTCTACAATGTGATATTATTATTGACTTTTAGAGCTCTGCCTATTTTAAAAATAAAGAAAACACAAAATCAGGTGGTGGTATTCATTTTGTTATAAATCTTGCCCTCCTTTTCTCCCTGAAGCAGGGATCATATTGAACTGTTTGAACAACAAAATGGTGGAGTAGCCCTTCAGCTGGTCTAAACTGTCATAGTCCCACTGAAACCAGCTAAACCAGTGGGCCATCAACTGAGGACCTGTCCCACATTCTTCATTTTAGCAACTTATTCCTTTGCACCCAAGGCTACCAGTTACTGCACTACCTCTGGTTTTATTATCAAGCTATATTGACTTGTTTTCACATTGAATATCGTGAGTAGGATTTAGAGTAGGAAGTTCACTAAATTGTTTAAATATTTCAGACAGAATGTGTTTGCTTTTCTAATGCTGTCTCTCCCTCTCCTCAAAGCAAATGTTTTGTCATATCATCCACATTTAAATTAGGAGTATATTCCTCCAAGCATATAATTTCCATGATAAATATATTTTGTATATTCGGTAAGGTCTTAAAACCTATTTGCTAGCACAGCCTCGTAAAAAAAAAAGTGCATCAGTCTCAAAAATTGAATGTTTATATAAGATAACTGATATATACCATATTAATATATTGTATTTATTCTGAAGACTTGTACCAAATGTTAGGTAAGTCTGTATTTTTCACACAAATATTCTAGTGGAATAATTTTTAGTTATAAATATTAATAATACAGAACTGTTTCCGAAAATATTACAAGAGCCTAAGAAAAATATTTTCTGAGAATAGTTTTGTTATTGTTTTTGGCTGTGGGTAGCTTAGCACTTCATGGTTATCACGCAATATGTAATCAGTATTTAAGATTTTTGAAGAAGTCAGATGTATGCAGATGTCTAAAATAGATGTGCATATACATCCACCCACATATATTTATATATATAAAGAAGAAATGGGTGCAGAACCTTACAAGGAGTATAAATGTTTTATTTCCATAAAACTAGATGTTTTCATATAGCATTGAACTGATTTTCCTGAAATCCGAAGTTTCCTGGAAGTTGGTAGGGATTGCATTGTAGAAGAGAGAGAAGAATTCTGTTTCCTTTCGACTTGAATTGCACTATATTGAGTATGTTTGTGGCTCAAATAGAGTACCTAGATTTAACATTAACTTCCTTTAAAAACATTCAGAAATGGCTATTTATTGGTTGTGGCAGCCTAGAATATTTTACACTAACGTTTTACGTGCTTTTTTATGTAATTGGGGCTTAATTGTTAAAGTAAGAAGCACCCCTCATGTCCTGAGGCAGACAGTGGCAGCACTTGGAAATATCTGACGGTCAGTGGTAAATGTACTCCGAAGGAGATGAGGTAAAAAAAAAATCATTCTGAAAGTATTGAGAGCTGAACAGGAATACTGTGTATGGACCAACAAAAATTAAAATAATTTTTTTCCTTCAGCAAGTACCCTTTTACCTTATTATAACATAATAGATACATGTGAAGTTGGTAGACAGAAAGGCTTCTGTGTGAACCATAATTATATTCCTTGTGCTGTCAAAATTGCTATAATTCTGTGACTGAGTTTTAAAAATTACATCCTAAAGATGATATGAGCTACTGTCCTTGTTGCTATTTAATAATCTGGATACTCAACTAGGAATTCATTTGGTTGCATAGTATCTTAATTTATTTTTCAAGTCATTTTAAGTCACCCGCAAATTGTAGACAGGTCTGAGCCATAATTTTTGTATTTAACTTTTTGAAAAAAAATCTCAGTATTTCAGTTTGAAATGCAGAATATTTTACACTCTAGATATTTGTTTAATAATGTAATAACTATATGATTTGATGTCTGTATTTTCTGCTTGTGGTATTAGAAACTACATTAGTATGTAAAAAGGAACAAGAATAAGTAGTTTAAAAATCTTTAGGGCTCTTTTGTCATTTTCATTAGTTAGTTCATGTCATTAATATTTTCTTCATGTCAAGCTTAAAAATGGCTCTGCAGTCTGGTTTTGGATTGATTTATGTCTTCTCTAAATATAAAGGTGGTGGTGGCAAAATATTTGCCAAGAGAAGTGTATAGGGGGTTTTAATGGACTGTCTTGTTGTTCTCTTACCTTTAAACAAAGCTGCTTACAAACACTCAAGAACAAGCACTCAGACTGGGCAGTGGCTATGGATTTTCACTCATACAGTTCCCTCTTTTTCAAATCTGATAGTGCTGTGCAGTGCCATTTCAGGAAAGAATATTGATTATGAGCATTATAGTGTCATTAAATGTTCTTCATTAAAACTTCACTGGTTGAGCATACAGGTGGCAGTAGAAAGATTAAACCAAGCAGATGAATATTACTAAAAGACGACAGGAAAAACAATCTGATCCTGACCTGCATCACTTGTTTTCACTGCAACTTACCCCCGACCCCCCCCATTTTTCACATAGCTCATGAATACTTGGAAAAAAACATTATTAAATCAAATTTTTACATGCATCTATAAATTTAGCAGTGTCAATTACTTGCCTGGGCCTGCCACTTTCATATTTTTAACTCTGTTCTTACTTGCTGTGTGAGAAGCATCACTGCAGTACGCAGAGAAATTGTAATTGCAGTAACATATGCAGTAGCATATTTTTTCCAGCTGCAAATTAATTATTCCCTTTATCTTTTGGATTATTGTGGAACGCTGTGATTTTATGATTATTATCAGGCCTCTTGAGATAGTTAGAATATTGTGTAATATTTTTATGAGTTCAGAGACCGGACTTTACAGTACAAGAGTGGTTAACGCGTATGGATACACCCCCAAAGTTTCCAGTAACAATTACATTCCAAGAAAGGTGCTAAATATATTGCTACCAAGAATCTTCTGTTTTTTTCCTCCCTCAATCTTTGATGTCATTTGGGAGTGCCAAGAATTTTCACTTCACCTACTTAAAACATTTAAACGTGAATATAAAAATTTGCTTTAGATTTTTATCCTACCCAGGAAGCTTGATCCTGTGGCTATCACCTGGCAAAAATTCCCACTGTATTAAATGCGAGTCTTCCTTGTGTCAGGACTGCAGCAGTAGCGCTGGAGTTACTGTCAGCCCTTCGTGGTGAAATTATTCTGAGCCCACGCGAGGCTGCTGGTGTTATTCTAGCTGAAAACTTAACTACAAAGGCAAAAACCCTTGAAAATAAAGTTTGCAAGATCACTTGTTTACATTTTATAATTCAGAGATGTAAACTGGTTGGTAGTATTATGGTCAGTGTTTGTTTTAATTTAGAGATGTGTTAACCTTTTAAGAGTTGGGTTTTTTTGGGAAACAAATTCTTAATGTAATTTTTTTATTTGCCCAAAGCAAAAGCTGTAAACAGATTTGAAATTATGACACACTTCTTTAGGTCAGCATTATACATACTACACAGCTTCTACCCAAGATTACTTTGCAAAGTGAGAACAGATTATAGTTGGGGTAGTTTGCAGGCAATAACAACCTGCATTTTCTCACAGGAACCTTAGTAACAGTGTGACATAACGAAGGTAAAAGCAAATTGAATTAGAAAAACAGCAAACATTGTGTTTTATAACCCAAAATAAAATTCTTCAGCAGCAACTAGTCCTGTAATGTAATCCAATCTGTTTTAATACTGAGATTTTTCCAAGAAAGCAGGAAACAGTAAAGGGTAAGGCTTTCAAACCTCTGCTGTTTCGTTTACAGATCCCTTGTGTTAATTTAATGCTTCTAGGGAACTGGGGCTCTTTCTTTTTTCTCAGAATCCCTTCTCTAGGAAATACTGAGTGGTGTGGCGCTGAGAAGCAGTCATGGTTTACAACAGATAAGCCAAAGGACCTGGCTTCAAATTCCACACTTCTCTGAGAAAACAAAACACGCCAATGCGTGCTTCTCTCTAAAGCAGATGATTTCTTACTAACAGGCTACAGAAAATTTACCTTAGAAGGAGCTTAGCAGGCAACCCGCAGGGCCTTGACTCTCCTCCCCGTCTCCTGTCTCTCCAGAGCATGCACCAGCATCTAGCAGTTCTGTGCAGTCAGGTTTTTTAAGCGTAAAAGATAAATATTTACAGCTATTACTTTTGGAGCATTACCCTGAAAGTTTTGCTGGCACAAAATTCACACTCCTGCCGGCATGGCTGTGCCAGCTGCAACCCCGGTGGATGCAACGCCGGCCCCTTCCCAGACCCTGCCGGCATGTTTCTCCATGCTTGAAACACCCCCTCCCTCTCCCCAAACCAGAGACACCCACCTGGACAACTGGAGTTTGCAGCTAAAACTGATTTTGTCTGGAAAAAAACAGAAGGAGCTGCTTGCAAAACCCCAGCCTGGCTGGTGTTAGCTGTGTGCTGGTTAGCAGCCCTGCCGCTGCAGCGCCAGGAGATGCCGGGGCAATGCACGTTTTGGCCTCTTGCTGCTTCTTTTCCTCGTTTTGCTGGTTCAGAAAAAAGGGTTCACAGTGGGATTTCTGAAATTACAACAGCCGTGGCTTCTGGGGTTTTGTTGGCAGTGAGGGCTTGGGGTGTCAGGGAGCTGCCCCCACCGCCTGGCCCACATGTGGGGGAAGAGTGAGTGGGAGGAGACGTCTGGAAGGGGACCATTGCAGGGGACGCGGCTGGGGACCCACTCCTGGTCCTCAGAGAGGTGGGGAAGGACAAAATGCATGGAGGAGAAGGAATAAGGGAGGCACAGGAGGAAGGAACAGCTGCCTGACCCCAGCTGCCTGTGCTGCCTGTCCTTTTGCAGACCGAGCGTGCCGTGTGGGAAAAACAAGGGAAATTGAGGCTAGGAAGGGGGAGAAGTTCACGTCTTTTTTTTTTTATCTCTGCTCAACATCTGAATCAGTAATTAAAACTTTGTGTTAATTGGCAATAAAGTAAGTTCAGTAGAATTCCTGCAGTTGAGACTGTTTTGTGTGCAAGAGGAAGGGAAAAGCAAAAATTAACAGCGTGCTTTATAACTAGCACACTCTTCTACCTTTGGCTGTAGTTTGCCTGGCATGGGAGGAGATTTTCAGGAACTTTGTTCTTCTTGTGGTACAGAACATCCCGATAGACTGATGCTTTTCTTCTGGTCATTGATTTTTTCATTACTACATAAAGGTGGAGCCGTATCCTCTCCCAGTCCTGGGGCAGGCCAAAAGGATCTTGAATTCACACGGCAGGAGCAGACATTTGGCAGAAGGGAAGAGCATTGCCTTGTATCATAAATTCTTAGTCCCAGCCTCACCCTTGGTGCCACATGGCTTAGGAAAGAAAAATCAGCAAACAGTTGTAGGTGTGCCATCGAGAATCCTGCTGCGAAGCTGGGGCAAGTGCAGCTCCCCTAGAGTCACGCTCATGGTTTAGGTTTATGGCTGTGAAATTGGTAGTTCGTGGGATCAACACCAAAATGAGATGTCATGGCGCTCTAGAGATTTCTCAAGATCAAGGAAATATCTTGGGAATCTTCTCCAGGGATAGCTGTTACTTCCATATAGGAAGAGGGAGAAGAATCTCATGCTGCGGTAGATGAAGCACCACCCTGACTTTCTTCCTAAACCTTCTTTCCTGGCTTTTATATAGGAGGGAGAGCTCTGCATCCCTTTCATCACCAGGTTCAGTTTACACTTGCTATGTGCATTAGATGAGCTAATATTGAAGAGTGGTGGGAGAAAGAAAAGAACAAGGAAGTTCTGATTTTAGAGGGTATTAATATGGTGAATGCTGTGCTGCTCAGATTTGTAGCAATTTTAGAGCTTCCCATTTCATTTTCCTTTTGCAAGGGTACTTGAATCCTGCAAAGAATTCTTGATAATGTCAAAATGTTGCCCCTTACCAATTATGGAAATAAACTTTGAAAAACAAGTTGGCTACTCTGTCAAAAATTTGCAAAATAAACTTCCTCTCCCATCCCTGCCATTTCCAGATTTTTCTTTTGTTTTGTCATCTTGGTGTGTAAGCCGCTCAGGGTTGGCAGCATTGTACAAAGTATTACTGATTTCTTCTAATCCATGTGTTAACTCTTTGAAACAGCATATTGTGTGTGTATTTTTTGCATGAAGAGAGTTTGAGAAAACCTGAACGTAAAAATAACCTAAGGATGGCCATATGAAGCCAGACCAAGGTCCATCTGTCTCAGCAACCTGTTTCTGGTTAAGATCAGTAGCCCAGTGGCCGAGGGAAAGCTGCAAGAACAGGACCTGCCTGTAGCAGTAGGTACCTGCCACGCTCTTCCTGCAGGCTGGGGCTTGGAGGCTTCATGAGCTAAGGTTTCTATCTCGGTGTTATATAGCTTTTAATGGATTTTTCTCTCCTTTGATTTGAGAATGTGCTTGTTGAAATCTGGCCCCTGAAGATTGTAACAGATGTAACTTGTGACCTACTTTCCCACTCCGTTGCATTTGATGCACTTCTGTTCCCCAGACATGGTGGGCTGGAAGGAGGAAGAGCCGTATACTCTCACTAAGGATGTAGCCTGTGACGACCATGTACTAAAAACATCTACCTTCAAGCACAAAGGCAAATTCCAGTTCTACGAAGAGGTGCATGCAGGAAGACCCTTCCTCTTTGGCTTTCCTCTCCTCTTCATTCACCAGGGCTCTTCCTAGGCTCAAGAGACCACAGTGAGCTTAGGATTGGCTCTGTAAAGTCACCTAGTGAGGCTGTTTTAGTCTGACAAATGCTTCTGATAAAAAATAATGGCACCCAACTGCCTGAGGGTGTCAGTTTGGTGTTATTTACATAAAGCCTCTCACAGAGACTTCAAGCATTTCCTTTTGTCGATGTGTGATGCACGACAAACCAGCTTCACATGCTCAAAGGCAGTGTCTGTCCGTCTGCCCTATATGAAACAGTCCCCCGCAGCGTTACTGTGAGTGGCTGCCTTCTGCCTGGCACAACTTTCAGCATCGATTATTTCTTTTCTGCATAGGATTAATCTGCACCGTTGGTGTAGTCATTCAGCAATGCGAAATAATATGTGCTGTGGTGTGGAAATTGCTTAACACGGGCGGTCTTCCAGATCTATCGAAAGAGCCGCTCCATCTACTCTGCCGCTTCACCTCTTCGCTGGATTTCTTGGCAGTCAGAAGGAAGATATAAAACTGCTCTCTGCATACCAGACAGATAGAATTTGTCCTGCGTCATATTAAGTAGTGCTTATTAATTCATAGCTGCTGGGTTTTTTTCAAAATGGAGATGGAAGTTTGTAGGTGTTTAATTCACAGGAGGTAGAATAGGTTTCCATGTTGTCCTGTACGTTGTAAGAATAATAATAATCAGCAAGAAAATTATGAAGGGCCTCCCATTATAAAATATGGATTAAAACAAGTCAACTTTTATGCAAATGTGTAAATCCTTGTTTTCACAAAAGCTTCTTCAGACATGCAGCGGGGTTTTCTGCTCACACTGAGATCCTTGGGTTTTATCCTGTTTCCTTTTATTACACTGTTGAGAGGTACTGAGGTTGAATAAAACTAGTGTTTTGAGAGAGATGCCTTAAAACGTAGAGTATGTTCTATGAAGAGAAAAGATATTAAAGATGAAGTTAAAATGTACATATTACTTTTGCTTAAATATTAACTGTATGACTGAGTTTGGCCTTTGAACTTGAAGACTAGGGGTTATTAATAAGAAGGTTTTTGACTGACCGTGTGAAGTGTGGTTATAGTCGCATTGCCTTTCATTTTTATAAAATTAATCTACAAGCCAGGGCTTTGAGCTTTCAGGTTGATATAGACCTGATATGGTTGATATGTTGTCTTCTGCTGTGGTTGGGTTCCAGGTCATTGCACGATTTTACTTGTAAAAGCGCAGCCTGCTCGGTCGCTAGAAGCCGGCACAGTGGGAATAAGGCGGTGGAGCCAAAGTCATCCTGCATGATCGACTCACTGATCACAGTAACGCAAGAGATGTAAAATGAGAACTGTCCCCATTGTTCTCTGCAGTCACCGTCTCCACGTGTGGAGGCCTCGATATGTAGGGCAAGGGAAAAAAGGATCATTATTTTACTTTTACAGCTAACAAATTAAGCAGCAGAATGAATGGTTTCCCTAAAGTTTATGGCAGATTCAGGAACTGAACTATTAAGTCCCAGTCCACTGTCCTAACCACAGACGGTTTTTCCTAACATCAATTAAATGAAATAATTTGAAAGCTTTCATGGCTGTTTTTCAAGGATACCTCAGAGCTAACAGCACCAGTCCATCTTAACCTGTGAGTGTTTTCATGTCTGGTATCTATTTTACTTAAAAATTTGCAAGAATTTAACCTCTGAGATTAAAGTCTCCTACTAGCTCACTTTTGAATTCTTCTGTAGTCCCAAAAGAAGAGAGAAATTGCCATTTCACCTGTAGAGAACTACTTGAGGTAGTATTTCAAAACCATCAGTGTGTATGTTTTCTAGAAAACCTGGTAAAATGATTCTTTAAATTCTTGAAAGACTGCAACCCTATATTAGCTCTAAATATCTTTTTTCTTACCATTCTTGCTCCCTTCCTTGTAAATCCAGGGATTTACTGCTGCTTTGGAGAGTAAGTGGCACAGAGATGAATGTGTTAAAAAAAGATAAATTCTTTTGCAGTACAGTTGTACATGTCTGACCCATCAGATTCCAGTGGGCATGAAGAACAGGTATCAGATTATTTGCATTGAATTTTCATTCGGAATCTGGAATTGGATTTGGGGAATTTTACCAAAATACATAGTTTCAGAACGCATGAACTTTAAACTGTTTCAATAATTCCTCGGTTTTATAGTTATCACTGCTCCTAATGAATTTGCTGCAACTTATTTTAATGGCTTTCAGTGTGCTGGCTAGGATTCCAGGATACTTATTGTTTGTACATCATAAAAACACCACGCTGTCTTTCAACAGAAAGGTTTTCCTTTTAAGAATCCTTTTAAGGACATTTCATGAAGTAACAAAGGCAGCCATTAAAAGACAGCATTGAATAACTTCTGCCAAGTTTCAGTGAACAAATTTTTATTTAAATTAGGAATGGAAAAGATTTCCTGAACCTAGCATTCATTCTCTTACTGTTCCAGGCAACCTCCTCCTGCTATGCCATTTGCAAAGTGATCAAAATCCTGTTAAGTTCTTTGTCTTCACTACTGTCATTAAAAATATGTTCCAAAACCTCAGTGCGGTCAGGCTAGAAGCCTTCTTCTAACTTCAGCCTGAATTTCTTTGTGGCCTGTTTATATCCACTTGTTCTTGAGTTAACATTGTCATTTTAGTCTAAACAGCTCTTTTAGTTCCTCTGCCATATATTTACAGAAACAAATCTTGTAGCCTTCTTAGTCTACATCTTCTGAGACTAACCAAGCCAAGCTCTTCAGGTCCTCTTCTCGCCTAGGAGAAGCTTGTCTGTTCTCTTGACCAGCCCAATAACGCTGCTCTGTACCAATTTGAGACCAGTTTCCTTCAACATGGGTAATGAAGACCTTTGCTCAGTGCTCTTACTTCATAGAGCAAGAGCATTGCAGTGATCTTTATCTGGCAGAAGCACGTCTGATACACTTTAGCAATGTCTTTGTCTTTTACGATTATATCAAGGTGACTCTCTGTGTGATTTTATGGGTTTGTCTTCTTCAACATTTCCAGCTGATGAGTTTCCAGTTTGTAGCAGAAATTTTGCTTTCAGTCCTTTTGTTCATGATCTTGCTTCTTCAGTTGCATCTCTATAGCAGTGGTCCACGAGCTCAGGTAGTTCTTCCTATCTGATATCTCCTCAGGTCAGGTGATTATTTAATATACTGGGGTTTTTTTTGAGTTTATCAAACTTGCCTCTTTGAAGTTCTGAACTTTTATGACAGGCATTTTGCTTATCTCTCTGTTTAGTTTAAACAAAACCAAATAATGATCTTGCAACTCATGATTATTTTCTTAATCCAATTGTATTACAGATATCTTTGCTACTTCCAAAATCAACCCTAAGAATGCCCACAGGCCCTCTTGTTTAACCAGTGTTTGGTAAAGAAATGCATAGAATCTTACAACCAGAGATAACTGAACCCCTGCTGTTACTAGATCCATTTATTCTGCTATCCGTATCTCATAATTTAAAATCTTGTTTTCTACTGGGAATTGTGTCTTTTGAGTGTCAGGTAGAAATTTCTTTGGGGAAAAATGAAAGAAATCTGCAAAGGAACTGAGAGTCTACTGCAGAGCATCTTTCTCCTAAATGGATTTTGAGTTATTGATGCTATTCCTTCAATATCAATTCAATATCAATTGATATTGAATAAATCAACTCAGTACATCTTTCAATTCATGTTCGGTTCTTGTACATAATTTTTGCTTCTGTTATTGTCTTTCCCGAACACAGTTGTGCTATAGTCCTGATTGCATTTTCTGTTATTCCTGCGACGTATTGCTTCACATTTTGCACCAGCAATTAAAATTCCACTTTTTCTTTTCTGGTCCGTGGCCTAAGTATTAGTACACAAACATTTAACTTGTTTCTCACTAACCATGTCCATTTCCCTTACTGGATTAGGCATAATCCTATGTTTCCTCTCAATTACTGTACACTGCAGTATTGAATCTGTTTTCTTTCTCATTTTTTACTCACTGACATTCCTGTGCCTGTTGCCGTCTCTTTTAAGTGCAAGATTTTTCAGGGTCACTTTTAAACTTAACTCCACATCCCATATCCATTTAATATGCCATTCTTATTTGTAGATCCAGTCAGATGACAGGTTTTCAGCTCTCATTAAGGACATTCTCCCATCGTGTGTGTCTTCTTCCTCTGCCTGATGTTGGTACAAATCTGACTCCTTTCCCTTCCATCCTTTCTGCTGTTGGTGCAGCATCCGGCTTGCTGTGTTGTCTGCAGTCTCCAGTACACTATCAGGATCCATTCCCTCAATGTTTCTATTCTTTTCTCTTCTCATAATGCTCTTTTCCTTATGTTCCCTTTCCCTCCACTGCTCATAGGACTCATTCTCTGCTGACACCATCATCCTTACCTAGGGATTTTTGTTTTGTTTTATTTTGGTAAATCTGTGCCAAGTCCCTGCGGCGGTATTGAGCTGTCCTGGTAGTCTCCCTGCATAAAAAAGCATCTGCCAAATAGCCCGTCAAGGATGCAGGACACCTCACTTTCTATATCCAGTCAACCCTGTTGTCTTTGTAGTTATCTGGATTTGCCCCACTGCTGCCGTAGTCACTTCTCATCCTTACCCTGAACTTGTAACAACAAAACCAATGAGAAAACCCTTCCCCTTCCAAGCTCCTTAACAGCCTGCCCTCTTTCCTCCTCTCTGCTGCTGGCTCCAAGGCTGCTGGATCTGGTCCATGGTTACTGGCTTCTTTTCTCGAGAAAATACATACCGTAATCAGTTGGTGAATTGCTTAATAGAAAGGCTTACATTGAGGAGTTGCACATAGTGTAGTAAAAGTTGATGAATTTAATGTTGCTTGTTATTGTATTAAAGGAACATCTGACTACAATGGAGACCAAGAAAACCAGCATAGCAGCATTGCAGGAAAGCGTTTTAATATTTGACTGTACACATTAACAGAAATACTTCAAAACTGCAATTTCCAATAATATTTTGTTTTCCTGAAAAGTGAAGATGCTTCTATAAATTAACTTTTCCTGATTGAAGCTGTAGAAAAGTCTAAGTAATAGATGAAAGCAGCATATTTCTTTAATATGACTGATTCTCATAAGATAAATTCTCATTGTATGTTTGAGGCTGAAAAAAAGTGCAGGCAATGTTCAGAATAATCTCTTGTCATTCATGCAAATCTTCTACAGTAATTGGGAAACTATTAAACCTTTTTTGTAGCTGGAGTCACAGTCAGAGCTTCATAGTTTTATTCTTTCTCGAGACTGAGGAATTTTTTTTTTTTACTATAGAAGAGCATAGTTTAAAGCTTTTGAAAAATTAGTGGATGATCCTCCCTCTCCAGCAAAACCTATGTTAAAAACATATTCAAGTATAGTATATTGATGAATTATTTCAGCCTGGTGGTTGAATAAGAGACAAAAATTTCTGTTACAATTGCAGGTGTTTCCTGTAGCTGAGTATGAAATTAAGTAAATTTTAATTAAGTTACAGTTGCTATTTGTTGAGCTTTCGCTGTTCCTATTTTTTTTTCTCAGTTACTGTTTTCCAGGAATTCTGGAACTAAGAAATGTTCTACTTAGAATTTGAAAACATAAAGCCTTCAATTCAGTGAGTTTGTTTTTAAGTTTGGAAAGCAGTGAAATAGAGGTTTCTAATTTGTCACTCTATGTGTTATCTTGTAAACTTGTTTAATATAATTTAATTGCACTTCATGGAGCAAAAAAACACAAACAGTAATTGCAGATACATTCTTGCTACATTAAACAAACAAACATTGCCCTCCGAAAGAGAGTGATTTTAATAACAAGCAAAAAAAGGAAGGAAGGCGTAAGTAACTAAATAATAAAAATTTGATTTTTTAAAATACAGAAATTATGTAATAACTTCTTGCCTTTCTCCTCTGAGCTGGAATTAAACATATCTGCTTTTTATTCTCACTGGCCTCTGTGAAAGTAGGAAGTTCTTTCTTTCCTATCATTTTCCTATTAATTTATTTTTCACATTAAACATGCCAAAACTTGACCTTCCTCTCATTTTATTCTTTTACTTTCCAACTGTTTCCTTAGAAGTATTCTGTCTTTAGTCCTTTTCTGCCTTTTTCATATTTTCTCCACTCTTATCCCTCTTTTCTCAGGGCCCAAGTCCAGTGATGCTCAGTATTCGGAAGAAACCCCAGGACTGTTTTCCTTAGGCTAGCAGGTCCCCGTCTGTTCTTACTAAGGAAAAGTAGAAGACATCATTCCTTCAGTCACCAGCACTGGAGTCTGCAAACTGAAATCTATTATTAATGTCTTTTTTTTTTTTAATATTTTAAATAAATTTTTAAAAAGAGATGAGAAGGAAGGAAGCGCTAGGCTAGTAAATGTGAAACTCAAGCAGATATTGCATCAGCAGAATTCGTGTGGTTTCAGGCACCGAAATTCACTTGCTGTTTTATCTCAGAATGTCCCCCTCAGCCACCAAACCTATCTTGTTGGTTTTTAATAGCCAGTGTAGCAATCCTCCTTCTCTTGTCAGGATCATGATAATCACTCCTGGGAAAAGATGAAATAAGTGACCTGTGAAGTTAAATGCAGTTTAAGGTAAATAGGCTGGTTCGCACATGATGTAATATGATACAGGTCTGCTAATCCTGCTTGAGATCACAACAGTTTCTGCTGTCCAAGAGAAGTGAAAAACGTCTTTGGTGAAAGACTCTGAACTCAGCTTAACTGAGTTGTCAATCAAGTACAAGCGCTCTCCCAGTAATCAGTCAGTGCACGGCAACAATACTGCCATTTATCACAGCCCAGGTTTATTTTATGAGTAAGAATTACCAATGTGTGCAAAGAGGATCTTTTCCGACAGTCTGTGAGGGGAAAGTGAGTCAAAACCAGACAACTGGTAGCGAAATCAGCTCTTCCACAGCTCCGCAGAGGCTGACCATTTCCCATCCCATCAGACATGGGTCTCAGCAGCTTCTCCTCCAGCAGTCATGGGCCGCTCATTTGAGCCTCTATCTCACCTCTTTAAAACCATCTTGGTCACAGCCCTCAAAAAAATAAGTCTTGCTGCCTTCCAAAGCAATATGCCTTCCTACTCCTTGTCCTGATGCGCATCCTTGGATACATTCCACACTTCTTCTGTTTGAGAGCCAATACTATGGCATTGCTGGCTGTGTGCTGTTAGCCAAGCAAGTCATAAGTAAGGAGTACATAATTCCTGCATTTCTTTGAGGTTCTGCAGCATACCTCAGCACCAGATACATGGTTACCCATTTCAAGATTTAATGCTGCTTTTTTAGTTTGATGGGCCAGATAATTGATCTTACTGCCATCTTGAATATTGCCTTGCTCTTCTTTTTCTTCAGTTGCATTTTCCTGGGTAAAAGCTTTTCCTTCTCTCCAGCTGAATTTCTTCAGTAAATCCTAATGATATAGACAATCTCCTCTCTGATGGCTGGTGTTTGCTTAATGTCAACCATAGTAAATTAAAGTACGGTTTTCTCAATGCTGAGAAAACTGCATCTGTGTTGATATGCATGCTTTTGCTTGACATGTTGGCACTTGTAATTGTGTGTAGAGACTGGATCGCGTCCACTCTTTAGCAGTTACAGGTGACAGGAGTAATATCCACTTTCTCACTTCATTGTAACAGATAAGTTGAGCGAAGCTCTGTATTTGCAAGGCATTTCTTCTTCCTAACCTGCAATTTTCTCCCTGCTGAGGAGCAGCAGAGTTGGCCTTTTAGTGCAGACTTACTTATAATGCTGATATCAGTTGTGTTTTTTTGCTTTTCCCATCAGGTTCCCTTCCATTACTAAACTTCTAATATTTAAGATTAATTATTTAAACTTTAAGAGTTTTCTCACATATCATAATTCTTTGGCTAGCTGAAATGCATAAAAATGACAAGAAAAAAAACATAAAAGAAGATGCCTCTGTAAAATGTCTCCAGGCTTGTGCTACTGGGAGCAGGCGTTGAAACTGGGTGTGGTAAATGCCTGTGCTGTCTTGGAGAGTAATTTTTCATTTGAGTGACTTATTGGTAGATAACTGAAAATAAGAAAGGCGAGTGTATGCCCCAGTAATGAAATGTGTTTTAAATGTGATGTGATGTGATCTGCACACCTTTCCAGGGAGGGCCGTGCTGGATCCTTGAAGCTGTAACCGCTCTCAAGTGCCTCACACAAGGCTCTGTGCTGGCTGCTGTCACCACAGCCCTGTGGACTCGCACAACCATTGGCAAAAGGCAGCAAATCACAACCCTTACGATGTCCCCGCGCAGACAGTGCCTCTACCTCCTAGATCTGTCTCTAGCTTGTGGTCCTCTTCTCCCCCTGGAGCTTCCTTTGCCTTGGAACACACTGCAACATTTTCTCCCATTCAACAATGTTGACCACAGAGGTGGATGAGATAAATCATCAAAAAATCTCATAACCTATAACTGTTTTTTCATGCTGCCTGTTCTCTGAACGCCCCTTGCCAAGACTGTGCCAGCAAGTTCATGTGCCAGTCCCTTCAGCTAGTGGGACTGTGGGGAAGAGGGAGGCTGATTTAAGGCTGGATAATGTGGCTCATGTCACACCCCAAAACAACATTGGGAAATCGCCTTCCTCCTCCTTTGTCTTTGCCTTGTATGTAGTGTAAATTGCATTGATTTAGCAGAATGATAAGTCGGACTTTAGGGCTGTGGTGGCTTCTACTGGACAGCGAGAGCTCTGCGACATCCTGCTGACTCAGCAGCAGGGTCTCCCTGCTCTTGGTGATATGGTGTACCCCCAATCCCACCTGAGTACTCACCATGGAGTGTAGAGAAGAGATGCTAATTCTCTAGAGGAGAAGAAAGTGATGTAATGAGTATATATATGTTTCAGTGCCTTCCTTAGAGAGCTCTCTCCGTTTTTCCCCAGTCATGACTCTTCATCATTTCCCTCTTAGAAACCTTAAGCTGCTCAATCCCGCTCTCTGGTTTCCAAACCCTCAATCCCTTCTATTAGGCCTTCTCTGGGCCTTGAGTGTGGCCAAGGCCTCTGTCCTCACCCATCCCCATTTCTGGCTGCTCCCAGGAGTGTCCACTTCACTTTCCAGCATGCACAGATGCTATCACAGTCTGGTGGATCTATTTGCCCTTCCTTCCCATTACCTTCTGGAATGAGCTAACAACTCTGCTTATGAATATTTTATATACACTTAGGGCTCTTCCCAGGCTTCAGGAAGAAACTAGCACCTGGATTATCTCAGTGCTTAAAGCAATCTGCAAAAGAAAAATCTGTTTCTTGTCTCCTGAATGAGGAATAGCTGCTCTTCCCAAAAGAAGCTTCCCAGAGCTTCCTTGTGCATAATAAAAAATGAGCTCTCCTTTTTTCTGCTTAGCTGGAAGGCGGGCCTGGATGGTTGAGGAAAGATGTGGTCACAATCCTACATAATCCTTTCCAGCTCTTTTGAAGGAAGACCTTTGTCTTTACTTTTTCTCTCTCCTGCTGTTACTGTGCCTACCCCTCAGTGTCTCATCTGGGCTTGGCTTTGCTCTGCAGCTTCTCCCTCTGAATCTTCCTGTTCTCACATACCAGCTGCCTGCCCTCCCATCCGAGCAGCTTTTTACACTGCATAATGTTTTGCTGTTCTCCTTTCCCAGCAATGCAGCACGGTTTCTTGCCAAGCCGGGACACACCTCTGTCTGCCGGGGAGTGTGGAATATAGCGGGGAGGGCGAGGGCAGGTTGCACCTTTCCCAGGGAGTACCTGGGAAGAAGAGGCTGGGACAGGGCTGGGGAGGTCTTCAGTTGTCTGGGGAAGATGAAGGAGGAGGGCAGGCAACATAGCCAGCAGGAGAAGCGGGAGCGCCTGGTAACTAGTGGCCAGTGCAGCATCAGTCTTCTGTTGTGGAGGCTGCCAGCCTACCCTCTTGGACCTGTGGTCAGTTCTGGGAGCCTACCTTCTGCCACCGCTGACCCATCACTGCTAGATGCCTTCCTCGTGGTTTTCCTTGAAAGAACAGCCTCTTCCTCACAGGACAGAGTCTGCAGTTCCCCATCTCTCCCACCTTTATTTATCCCGGAGTCAGCAGTTCTCCAGCTGGCTGGGGAAGGCAAGAGAGGGCATAAGGAGTGTATCCCAGGAGAGCAGAGAGGAAAAGACGCTGAAGAACTGCTGCTGTATCCTGGTCCTTCTCATTAGTAAGAGTGGTGTGATGGTGAGCTGCTTGTGACTTTGGTGGCATTGTGTATCTGGGACCTCTGCCAGAACATCCATTTGGTGTGAGCTTTGCGTGGTGGAGTGATACAAATAGCAGAGGGACTCGCAGAAACCAGGGACTGCCAGCTGTAGCTGCTGCTTCACTTTTGATTTTTATTATACTGTTAGGCTTTTCAAGTGATTTGAAGTACTTTTGTCTGTAGTAAATCAGAGCATTCTAAAGCCAGCATTAGTAAAGAAATCCTTGAAACTTAGGTGCAGTCATTGAGGGTGAAGAGACTAGTGCAGATGGCGTGAGTGTTCAGAGCATCCTCCCATTCCTGGTGTACTTTTCTCCCTGAGGTTTTTTCCTCATTTTGATAGAATCTGTATGTCAAGGCCAAAATACTGAATCTCTCTCTTTTTCCTCTCTGAACTGGAGTTTACTTTTACCAGAGTACAAGGGGAACTGGAGTCCTCTTGGGGCCCTTTGATGCCTGTGGAAGGTGAGGAAGGCTGATCAGTCCTTTCTTTCGAAAATTTACTGGCACTTGATAAGGAACCTGAGCTACACTTTTGAGTTTGTGTGTTAAATGGTAAAATTAATCTTGGGACTGTCTTAATTTTTTGTGTGAAGGAAAGAAAACAAGCAAGGGAGAAACTGATTCCTCCCATGTTTCTTTTATTCAACATAATAATAAAAAAGAGCTCTTCAAGTGTGGTTCAGGATAATAAGAAAAAAGAACTCTCTGAGTGTGGTTAGGGCGTATTCGTTCACCAGCCCCATAGGAAGTGGTATTTTCTGTGCAGCATAAACCCACAAAGCTTTCAGATACTTCTCTCAAAGTTACAATAAGAGCAACATGCTCACCCAAAACAACCCAACAAATCCAAAACAACTCACTCTCCAAACCAAACCGCAGCCAGAATGGGACTCCCTAGCAACACAACTACCTTTTCTGAAATCTTCTATCCCCAAATTATTATTTTATTTTCCTTCCAGAAAAATAAAATTCCTAAATTAAAACGAGAACAACTTGCCAAGCTGATTTATTAGTGAGCAATAGTGAAACTGGCTAGAACTGCCCTGTCCTTCTTCCCTCAGTCCTCTTGACCTTAAGGACCATTTTATGTTAAAGCACAACGGAGATCAGCGTATTTAATGTCTGTGACCTCTGGTGCCCTGTTTCTGCTAAAATATCCCTATAGTTAGTAAAACTGTATGTTGTACTTCTGCTATGACATGTTGTATATGTTGTACATATATGGCCTGTTCTGTCATATGACTATGGTGCGTGCACATCAGTGGATAATTCTCAGGATGATTTGTATTGTAAGGCACGTATGTCTGTATTTGAGAATGACCTCGATTTTCTGATAGCAAAGCTGTTTTACCATTTTGGCTTTATGCGGACGTGTCCAGAAACTTTAGTGTCTTTTTCTAATGACTTATGTTTAGGAGTTGGAAATAATTTCTTGGCAGCATTATGAATGTAGACCAAACTGATTGTGAATCAGTATCTGTGGCATAGAAACTGCATAAGTAAATGGGATGTAACTTCTAGGGCTAATGGATATATCCTCGCTACTAGGGACACTTAGTGAAAAGCCAGCACGGGATATGGCTGCATTTGAGTTAGTCTGGCTTGTTTGACGGATTTTATTGCTCTAAACTTTGTCCATATGCTGAGCAGAACTCAGTGGGCTTCCTTGTTTGATACTCTGGCCTTTATTCAATGGAGTTCTAAATCACAAGCCTTACTGAAGCACATGGATAGTCCCACTTATCATGGGTGGTGACAAAGCCATCTCCAAGAGTCCATTTGCTGACTTAATATAGCCTGTTGTATATTCTGCTAGTGTAAGGAGTGATATTTGACCATTCATTCTGGTTTATCTTCTTCTTCTGCTTTTTCACCCCCAAAACACATTAGGCTCTTTTCAGACTGGACGGATTTCATTCCCCTTACCAGAGTGGATGAAGCATGGAAAAAGAAATGTTTATCAAAAAGGCCAAGAGAACAAAATTCTACAGAGCATGGAAGTTTCAAAACAGATTAGTTTGCAGCGAAGGGCAAGTGACTTCTCAGAGTGGCAAAATGAAAAGAATTGCTACTTTCACGTGCACTCGCAGCATCACAGGATGGTTGAGGCTGGCAGGGACCCTTGGACATCATCTAGTCCAACCGTCCTGCTGAGAGCAGAGTCAGCCAGGACAGGTTGCTCAGGACTGTGATACATCAAATTTTGAGCATCTCCAAGGACGGAGACTCCACAATCTCTCTGGGCAACCTGGTCCAGTGTTTGATCACTCTCCTAGTAAAAAATTTTCTGGTGTTTGAGTTTCCTGTATTTGAATTTGCACCTATTGCCTATCATCCTGAAGCTGGGGATCGCTGAGAAAAGGCTGGCTCCATCTTTTTTACTTCCTCCCATCAGATATTTACACATATGGATAGGATCCCCCTAAGCTTCTGTTCTCCAGGCTGAACGCTCCCCTCTCTCTCAGCCTCTCCTTATATGTTAGATGCTCCAAGCCCATTCATCATATTCCTGGCCCTTTGGTGGACTCGTTCCAGCATATCTATGTCTCTCTTTTTCTGGGGAGCTCAGTAGTGGACCCAGCCCTCCAGCTGTGTCTCACCAGGACTGGGCAGAAGGGAAGGATCACCCACCTTGACCCGCTGCCGATGCTCTGCCTAATGCAGCCCTGGAGGCTGTTGAGCTGCTTTGCCCTAAGGGTGCGTTATTGGCTGGCTCACAGTCAGCTTCTTCATCAAGACCCCAAGGTCCTTTTCTGGGGAGCTGCTTGCCAGCCTGTACTGGTGCCTGAGGTCATTCCTGCCGAGGCGCAGGACTTGGGATTTCCCTTTGTTGAACTGCATAAGGTTTCTATTGACCCATTTCTCCAGCCTATCCAGGTCCCTCTGGATGGAAGCAAGACTCTCTGGTGTATCAGACACTGCTCCTAGTTTTACATCATCTGCAGACATCTCAGAGTGCCTTCTGTCTCATCATCCAGATAATTGATGAAGGGGTTAAATAGTCTTGACCTCAGAGGTTAAACATTCTTGCCTCTAGCTGGGCTTTGAGCTGCCAACTGCAACACTTGAAGCCCAACAGCTCATTCTGTTTTCAGTCTGCCTCACTGTCCACTTAACTAGACCGAACTACATTGCTTGTCTACTAGGATGTTATGGAAGACAGTGTCAAAGGCGTTACTGAAGTCGAGATAAACAACATCCGCTGCTCTCTCCTCATCACTAAGCAGCCGTCTCATCACAGAAGGCTATCAGATAGGGTTATCAGGTTGCCATGAAAGAGTTGAGGATAAAAGCAGCAGCTATATACCATTGCATTATTTTCTCTGCCAGCGAATTTGCTAGCTAGCGGTTCAAATCTCAATGGACTGTGAAACTCAGGTGCAATTTTAAGCCTGAAGCTGGCTACTTTTACAATGGAAAAATGTATTTTAATTTAATTTAACAAATCATTAGTAAAACTTTTCAAGCCGTTTGTTTTTTTTTTTAATTCTATTTGCAAAAAAAGGACATAGAATCAGTGCAAAAAATTATTCTTGAAATTTGGATCAAGCTGGTTAGCAGTAGTAATTTATGACCTCTTTAAGGCATTAGAGGGAAGAAGGCCATATAACACTGCAATATTATGACTTTTAAAATATGACTACATTTTTTCATACTGTAAGCTAAATCAGAGTGAAATCTGGAGTTTGCGATTTTGTGTGCTCTTTTGCTATTCCAGTTGAGGTCTTTTTTTTTTCTCTTGTTGTAGTTTAACTTTCTAACCTCTGTGCTAGTTAATAATTTATAAGTGTTCAATACTATACTAGATTTACAGGGAGTAACTTTGGCTCACTGCCCGCATAAGTAGTGTTTCTTCTTTTTTTAAAAACTTTTAATGTGTTGCAGCTCTGTGGCCACTGTTGAGTCATGCTGTGTAACTAGGCCATGTTTTGCCTATTTCTGTCTTTTTGAGGTTATTTCTAACATTCAGCTCTAATTAAGAGAATGAAGAACTGAGAGAAAACAAGATAGTTGGTTTTTTTTTTGCATGACCTCCAATTGCTTAAGGAGAGAGTTAAACTTAACAGTTTGAGTTATTTTGTTAAATGAAACTAGAGTGTTGGGTCATTTGTAATGTGTAAGTACTTTCATGGAGAGAAAATAATTGATGCTAAAATAGGGTTTACTAAAAGGTCACTTTAACAGGAGCAGAAGGCATAACAGGAATCAGTGGCTAGAAGCTGAGATCAGAAAATTTCAAATTAGATGCAGGGTTCATATTTTTAGTAAGAGAGGTGGCTAACCTTTGGATGAAACTGCTGGTTGACAAATTAAATATTTATTTTTAGTAAAGACTAAAAGATTTTCTGGAAGATGCACTGTAGCCAAACATAAATTTGTCCTGTATTCAAACATGATTGAACTTAGTGTAAGAGAAACAATCTGAAATAAAATTACTTATGATAATGCAAAAGGTTAGATGAGGCTGGGGGGTTCAGGAACTAACTCTAGCTCACACGTGGCCCCTCATCCAGCCTGCCACTCCCTGTTGCTGTAGCACTCATCTGTCATGAGATGAGGTGAAAAGTAGATCATTGTCTAGCCTGTAGACTACTTTGCATCTGCTCCTGAGGTTTCATCAGAGAGACCATTCTGGTGGTGGTAACCTGCCCCCAGGTCCCTCTAAGGACAGTCAAGAGTACCAGGAGCCTAGCTGTACCACTGCGAAGTCGCTCCAGCAATGGCCCTTGAAATTCAGCTAGTGCCACACTTGTAAAATGTCTGCTTGAAGTCTGGGATTAGATATGGAGAAAAGGTTGAAGAGGACAGACGTGGATGCAAACATTTAGAAAGATGAGGTGATTTACCCACAGTCAAAACTGAAATATTGGAAAATGTGGGAGAACCTCATAGCGATTGCCCCAGGAAAGTTCTTGTCACCAGTATAGTGTAACTATACAGGAATGGAGCTGAGGAATCCCATAACTCCTCATAAGAGGAGAAAAATGGTCTTGTGATTAAGACCTAGGAAGGAAACATAGAAGAGGTACAGCTTTCCAGTACCTAAAGGGGGCCTACAAGAAAGCTGGAGAGGCGCTTTTTACAAGGGTGATAGGACAAGGGGTAATGGCTTTAAACTGAAAGAGGGCAGATTTCTATTAGATCTAAGGAAGAAATTATTCACTCTGAGGGTGGTGAAGGACTGGAACAGGTTGCCTAGAGAAGTTTTGGATGCCCCATCCCTGGAAGTGTTCAAGGCCAGGTTGGATGAGGCTTTGAGCAACCTGATCTAGTAGAAGATGTCCCCGCCTGTGACAGGGGGTTTGGAACAAGATGATCTTTAAGGTCCCTTCCAACCCAAACCATTCTGTTCTTCTAAGATAAGAATCCTGTAAACATTGTAATTTCTGGTGAAGTCAGTCAGACTTTTCTGGAGAAATAAATGCAAGGCAAGGATGGGTAAAGAGCAAAAGTACTGTAGCTCAACATGTCCGTTTATAAAATGGAGAAAACATTTGGCCGATTCACAAAGGCATAGCTGTGTGGATAGGGCACCCTCTGATCCTTGGATGGAAGGTACAACAAATACAACATATTGTTTTTTTCTTGTGATCCTAGGCATGTGTAAGGCCTTGAAGATGTGTCAGCTATGAATTAATGATGTGTGGAGTAATTAAGAAACCCATATAATTTAGTGAAATGATCTTCTTACAGCAGCAGAAAGTACACTGAGACTCCTGTAGCTCGGTCATAGTTCTGTCACTGCTTGTCATCCTCCCACTGAAATCAGTGTGGCAGTGACAGTGTTTGACATCGTGCTGAATTGTGTCCTGTGGGGAGCAGCTGTGCTGAAACGGAACGTAAGGATGTGATAGACGGCAAGCAACGATGAGCGAGCACTGAGCCCTGGCAGCAAAGAGGGCTAACAGCGGGCTAACAGCATCCTGGGCTCTTTAAAAGGAGCAGAGTCAGTAGATCGAGGGAAGTGATTATCTCCCTCAGCAGTCATGAAAGCACTTCTTGATACTGCGGCTAGTTTTGGCCTCCTGAGTACAGGGAAGACATCGATAAAGTGGAATGAGCTCAGTGAAGGCCCACCAAGATGGTTGGGGGCAGGAGCACGTGACACATGAGGAGATGCTGAGGGACCAGGGCTGATTCAGCCTGAAGAAAAGACGCCTTCAGAGAGACTTGATAGCTGCCCCTCACTGCTTACGTGGGAGTAGTCGAGGAAAGGGAACCAGGTCGTTTGCATCAATGCACAATGGTAGGGTAAGAGTCACAGACATAAGTTGAAGCATGAGAGGTTCGGACTGAGTATAGGGAGAAATGTTTTCTGCACCAGGACGGTCAAGCAGTGGTTGCCCAGAGAAGCTGTGCGCTCTCCGTCCTTGGAGGTTTTCAAGACTCACCTGGATAAAGTCCTGATCTGATCTCCTGGCAGATCCTGCTTTGAGCAGGGGGTTGGACTAGAGATTTTCTGAGGTTCCTTCCAGTCTAAATTATTCTACAGTCACAGAATCCTTCAGTTATGCCAAGATTTCTCCCAGGGTGTGTTGGTATGTGCCAGTCAGTGGCAAGCTTGATGTGCATTAAGGGCAGTTAGCATCAGTATTGTGTGGATTGCATAAAGATAGGTTCAGTGCACAATGTGTGCTCCTTTAGAAGGCAGAGGCCAAATTGTTTTTTCTTTAAGTGTGTGTCAGTGTCCCATCCTGCAGTAGGTGTGTGTCAACTTGGGAAAGGTTTTTTTAATGGTACTGTTTGTAAGAGTCACTCATGTTCTGTTCGTCTGCTTGTCTTTCCAATGAGGATATGAAAGAATAAAGCAAATGTGTCCTACTACAGCTCCCCTTTTCTTTCTGTAGTAGTGAGATGGACCTTGAAATATATTAAACCAGTTATTTTTATCAGACTTCAAATTTGTCCTTTCTAGATTTGTTTGGTGAATAAAGATTATCCTCCTTTCATCTGCTTATTTTTGGATGCTGCAAATAAATAAATGAAAGTAGTAATCAACTTCGCCACAGTACACTTTTGTGTGTGACTCCTCAATATGGTTTCAGATGTAATGCAATTAAATTCCTACTATCTTGCAATGTAGTGATTGGAAATTGTGCCCAAAAGGAAGAAAAGAAATTGCAAATAGCTTAGAATATGTACTCGTCTTGTTTTTTGTGCTGTGTTATAAAAAAATGCAGAAATGTCATCTCTAATGCAACCAATGACGACAAATTTTATAGGAGCTATGATAAACATGAAGATTAAAAAGTATTCTTGTTAACGATTGTTCCCATTAGTGCTACATGGCCTGAAATAAAATCCAATTATGACAATTTAGGTACGCTTTGTTGTGCTGTAAGATACCTTGATGTTCATGAATGTGCTGCTGTTTGCTAACTCTGGCTTCAGTGCACCTGTTCCTTATTTTAACAGCAGATACACAGCAAAAGTTTCATGCTGGTTCATTTCCTCCATTGACAGATGAGTTAAACTCCCACAGCAGATTTTCCTTATTAACGCTCCAGCCCCCCAGTAAAGGATTTCATCATTAATGTTTCCAGAATAATTTGAGAAGCCTAGTTGAATATGTAGTTTCAGACATGGTATTTAGAAGGCATCACATCCTATGAATGCTTTGGAACTCTGAACCATAAATATGGTACTGTATTCTCACTTTTATCAAAAATGCACAGTGCAGGCCACAATGGATATTATCTCTGTGACGCTTGACAAGAAAATCAAGTAGATGCCCATTCATTGTTTCTCCGGAAACCTAGAAGCTCTCAAACTCCCAAAATGATGCTCTCGGTATGGAGTGTCTCTGTTAGCTCTTCACTTTCCGGGTGTAAAAATAAGCTTGTGAACTTGCAGAGTAGAAGGGCAATTCATGAGAAGCTGATAACATCAGTGGGGTTTCCTGTGATGGATCTCATTGCTGCCAAAGGTGTTAACAATAGCAACATTTTGATTCCAACAGCATGAGTTCAGGGACACTGATCATTGTCTTGTCACTTGTGGTCTCCTTTTCTTTCTCAACCAGTTCCCCCAGTTTCTAACAAGATTTCTAAAGGCTGAAGAGAGAATGCCATAACCACCTTCAGAGACCCAAACTGGGTGGCATAGAGTTGGCAATATTCTCTTTCCATTGAGACTTCAGCAGCTGGTGCTTGCTTCACAGCATAAATACATGTCAAAGAGTGTAAGCAGTTCCATGTTCTTTCCAGCGAACCTATTGGTTATATATATGATCGTTATTACTGGTCCAGGTTAGGCAAGACTTCACAAAGTTATAATCGGGTAGATGATCTGAGCCCAAGGCTCCAGCAGCGCAGAGCCTGGCGTGGGGCAGGATGGTACCAGTGACAGGTTTCCCGTTGGAGTGCCCCGAGGCGTCTGCCCTCCAGCGACCTTCTCCGTCCAATGACATGGAGGAGATTTGTCATTCAGTATTCAAGCTGTGCTCTGGGGCTGCAGATCCCGGAGCAGAACTCTTCTTCTTCCATTCAGCTCCATCGACCTCTCCTGTGCAGTCTTTCCCTACCTCCACTCATGGTGCTGTGGTTGGTCGTGGCCTTGCAATAGGGTTGTCTGTCAGTGAGGAACGTGCCTTGCCCACAATGTCTTGAAACTCAGCAGTTCCTTTTTTGTTTCTTCTTTTCAGAATACTGAATTAGTTTGTGGGGTTTTTTTTTGTTTGGGTTTTGGTTTTGGGTTTTTTTTGCATAGCCATGATCTGTTTTCTCTTCAGTGTCACTGAATTACCTCTTTTCCTGAGTTACTACATTCTGCCTTTACTTACACTGCCCTGTTCTCTTGAACGCATATCTTGCCCTGCATAGTTGTTACTACCAGTGTTAATGACTGAATCAAAAAGAGTGCAGCTGAGTTTTCACTTCCTGGGCGGTCAATAAGGCTGAGAGTTAAGAAAAGACACCACCAAAAAATTCCCTCGAGCCTCTATTTTGTAAATGGAATTAATTTTATCTGGAAGTCATTGAGACATAAAAAGCGCAGAATTTGAATGTCATTTTGATAAGTCACCTTTCAGAATAAATTTCACTTTAAAACTTCAGAATTTTAATAGGTAAACATGTTTGTTAAAAGCCAGCAAATACAGACAGACCTATCTTTAGAATGGAATAGAAAGCAACGAACTAGTACTGGTTACTCAGAGAAAGTGATAGAATATAGAAACCTCTGCTCTCTAATGAAAGGGACCTCATGAGAATATTTAGATTACTAAGAGAATGACTAAAAAATAAGAAAATGCTGAAAGCAAGATTGTCTTCAGTATGTAACTCTTCATGACCATATATTGCAACACTCTTGAATTACACAGTTGTATGTATTCATTTTCAGCATTGTTACAGTGGAATGAATATTGGAATACATGAGGGGACTTCACTTCGATTTTATTTAAGACTTCAAACAAAGGCAGGCAGTTCTAGAGCGATACTTAGTTTCCCTACAGGAAGTATATTCACCTTTGTTGTGTAGGCACTTTGTTGTGTTGCCCCCACTGCTTTTCAGTGGGTTGAGTTTTTTTCTTGTTTTGTTCTCCAACTAGTCTTCACACTGAGCTGAGGAAGGATAGCATGTAATTTAATATAATGAAGGTTATTGCAGAGGTGATTGTTGCATGGGTGATATTAAAGTAGCACTTTGCAGCTGGTGATGACTTCACTTCCCATTTCGAAGGTAAAAAAATTCAACAACAACAAAAAAAAAGAAAGAGAAACTGCATCATTTAGATCTCTCTATAAGAAACCATTAGAGCATTCTCCAGCATGAGGAATATTTGTCATCTGTCCTCGTATGTGATTTGCTGGCACAGCCAAAAAAGAAAAATAAGGCAAAGCCACCAAATGCTGTGACTGCAGATCCTCTGTTACCAACATTGTAACCACTTTCTGAAGTTTTGGAATATGGGAGTAGATATTTTTTGATGTTGTTGCCCAATGGAGATACTTACGTACCTTAATTAAAATTTGCCTTTGTGTCGTTAGTGTTCATAATCCTTCTGGCATGCTGGCTGGCCTGTACCTCCCTTTGTGGGAGTATGGTCTGATCTGGGATTAATAATCAGAGTTTGACTGAGCCCTGCTCTCCAGTTTGGACTCGGGCTTGTTGTGTTCATGTGCGCATTGACTGACTTGTAAGGCAGCTGACTGGCTGCAATGAAGAATCGGAGGGAAGACGTGGATTGGAGAGAACAGCTTCTGGATTCTTGGCAAAGCCTTCCAGTTTTTCAGCAAACCTGCAAGACCAATTTGATTAATGCACAAAGCATAGAAGGTGATTTCAAAGGACACAGCCCTTCGGCAGCAGAGCGGAAGATGGCAGAACTGCTGTGATGTTCATATGTGCTTTAATAGCTTTAATAAGCGGAACATACTGCTGACTGCTTGCAGAGACAGATCATGAACTCCTTATCTCGGGTATCTCTACTGAGCACACAGGGCTGACTAAAAACCCACAATATTTTCTGTAAGAAAGATGCCTAAGTTCAAAACCACAGCCAAATCTCAAATTATTTAGGTTTTAGAACTTCAGTGGGAGCTTGGGTTATCAGAATATAAAAGATTGCAGTATTTCTCTTTACTTTTAGCTATATGCTTTTCTATGTAAGAACTGACAGCTTTCAGCTGCAAAGTTATAATTCAGATGAGGCTGAATTTCGATTACAAACAAAACAGCTGGTTTTTAGACCCATTTAGGACACAGCAAGGACTTGTGCAAATGATTTCTGTGAAGGTAGAGTATTAAAGTCGGGAACAGAATATGCTCCTAGTGTCTTAAATTTAGGAATTTTTCTACACTTCAGCACCGTCTCTCTCAATGTATCAGGTTTGGAAATGCAACTGATAGCCAACTGGCTTTTCTTTTAAGAAGGCTCAGAATGCTTGAACAAATTAACAAGTTGTGAGAGCTTCCAAAGGGAAATTGCCCAGACTGGAGCTTGTCTGAGCAGAGTTTGTCATCAAGGGGAATTCTCTGCCATCTAAGAAATCTTTCACCAGCAGTAGACATCCCTTACATAGAAAACACTGCCAAGCACTTATGGAAACATTTGAACTGGAAATGACTGACTAATTGATTGACTGGGCTTTTACTGCCACAGCCTTTTATTTCTTTTTTGCTTCTTTCTTTTTTCTTCTTTTTCTTTTTTTCTTTTTTCTTTTTAAATCAGGCAGTTTATAAACCAAAGACATTCCTGGCCAGGACTGCTTCCTCAATTGACTCAATTTTCCCATTTCCTTCCTGGCTTCTGCTGGCGGTGCTGGGACAGGAAGTTCTGCTGTGCCCCACTCAAGACTCCTCTCCTTTTGCAGCTCAGGCTGAGAGTTTTGCTAGTCATTTGCAGACCCTTGAGCAACCACTGTGATTGTGGACACCGAGGCAGGAGGCTAGAAAGCCCTGCATGCTTTTGGTGCCTGAAGGCAGCCAGGAGAACAACTTCATTAGGGGGGACGAAGAAGTTAGAGCAGTCTTCTGGGAACTGAAAGGTGTGGATTCAAAGCTCCTTAGAAATTAATTGCAGGTGCCTAGGGATGTTGGGCAAGTGGGTCAGCAGCACTAGTCCTCAGATCTAGTTGCGAGAACTGTGACGTTACTTGCTTTTGAAATAAAGGATTTATCCAGCTCTGGAAGGGGATTCTGGGCTGAGCACCATGGATGAAGATACACCTCCTGTGGCCTTATGTTAGACTGTCACATTATCAAGGGGAGTATGGCTTGGCGTTTCTCATGCCTTTGTTCCTTGCTCAGCCTGCCAGCTATTGTAGATCAGGCTCTCAGAAGTCTCACTTGCCCCATGCACAGCACAGAGGGAGCATCAGCCTTCAGGAAGGTGTCTGAAGATCCCATGAAAATCCAGTCTATGAAATCTTGCAAGTTTGCACTCCTCACTTTTCATTTGTTCAGACCTCTGTAAAGCTGTTAGCTGTTTGGAGCCGGTTTCTCTTTCTAAGCACACAGCTCAATACCTTTCATCAGCGTCTTTTCCCTGGAGCGTTGTTTACATTTCCCTGTTCCTCTTAAGAATTGCAGAGCTTGCTTGCTTTTGAAGCCCTAAGTTCTCGGCTTGCAGTATTGAAGCAGGTCTCCCCCTCTGGGTCAATTCCAAAATATAGAACTTGTCTTTTCTCAGTTTTTCTCCTTTGCTACTTTATCAGGCTGTGGCTTTTCCGACAATACGACTCATCAGAGTAGATAGGTGCCACCTCCTCTGCCTTCTCAGGGGGTTTCCCTTCAGCCTCATGAGCCTCAGGAGAGATTAGCTTTTCAAAGCTCTTGTCAGCATCCTCTGAGAACATGTCAGACTTTTCTCCCAAAGCTTGTATTTCTTGTTTCAGTGCTGCAAGCTGCTGATCATTTCATCCTCCGCGTCTTTCTCAATTAGGCTTGAGAAGAAGTTTGGAATTGCCTTTTCTTTGACTAAGACATTTACCTGGTTTTGGCCTCAAGCACTCTGTCGTTCAGGCAATTTAGTGCTTAACCCTCTGGTTCCCTCTTTAATGGTGCACGTCTCCTTCTCGTATTGCAGCTGGAGAAGAGAGAAAAATTGCCTTACAGGCATCTGTGATCTTGCCAATTTGAGAGGCATCAAGGGGGATTGTGGGGCTTGTGTGTGATGATCTACTAGGGATGACGTAGCTGCTGTCCATTGCCATAATGCTCATTGCCATCCTTCTCTCTTCCCTCAGCATCTTCAACCTTGAGGCCCAGGGAAATGCTATAAAGGAGAAATGAACCTACATGAGCATCAGGATGCAAAATCTGAGCATCCTCAAACGTTAAAAAGGTTGCTTTCCTTCAGTTGGAAGGAACATCTAAAGTAAAGTGGGCATTGCAATGTGTGAAACAGACTGACAAGACTAACCTTACAGCTATAAAATATTACCAAGGCAGCTGCCCCATGCAGTCTTTCTGATCTTGGTGCCAGTCGGTCTCGTGAGCTTCTCCGTCTGCAAGGATGTGGCTTCCTTGCCGGGCTACAGCAGATGGCTGAGGACAGTTCGCAGAATTTTAAACTGTCGGTTCCAAACGGAAATATTTCAATGTAAGCTTACTTACAAGCAGTAGTACCAGCTTGGATGGCTAAGTCTGGAAGAATTTTAGAAGCTGGACCTATATTTTTCTATTAGACTTCCTATGCATATGTTGCAGGATTTACTGACACTCAGTGATGGTACCAGAGCCCAGATTTGGTTTTCATCACAGAATTTGCATTTCATGGTCACGAAAGGTGGAACCGGACTGGCCACTTTCACTTTCCTTTTGAAAGGCTATTTTTAAAGTGTTTCACTTTCTGGCTCCCCTCCATTTGACCTGTGGTGTAATGTTTGGACTAGAGATGCTTCTGGGGAAACATTAAATCCAAACAAACTCCTTTCCACCCTGTTTTTCATGAAATCTTACTTGGATGGTCACTAATGCTCTATTTTTTTTTCCATTACATTCTCTATTAAACACAGACACGCGCTAGAGATCTCATGATAAGTACTTTCCCCAGACTAAAGCAATTTTAAATGCTTATTTGTTTGTTGTATTTTGGAAAGCAATTAGAAACACTATGGTACTTACTTATTCGTTTTGTTTTATTTTTCTTTGCTTTGGGGTTTTGGGATTTTGGGGGGATTTTTTTTTTCTTTGTTTTTCCTGAGGATGGGCTGGGAGAAGTGAGGAATTGGAAACCCTGGAAATCCTTGACACTAAAATCAAGATAAATTTTTCCCCTTGGTAGTATGTCTGGAAGTGAGGAGAAATGAGTTGTTAAAAGAGTTGGTCCGTTACACTCTGCTTTGTGGAAACTTTCGGTCGTGACAATGACTTTAATCGTACCTAGGGACATACGAGTTCCTTCTTTCACAGCATTCTGACGTGTTAGTTCTTCCTGAATCCCTGCAGACCATGAAGATGTGATGAAGGCACACTTTTTTGAAGAGAGATCTTTCCTTTTTGCAGGGAGCATGGCAGAAGCAGAATGAAATATTCAAAGCTCACTATTAGGAATTTAATAAATGGATCCTCCTTGGCTAATTCTCCAGTGGATATGTCCCAGTAAAGAAAGGAGTGAAGGTCAGAAACAGAAGGGAAGAGGGGACCAAATGATCAGGGTAGAATTGATGTGAAGGTTTGCTGTGGCTGTGGTCCCTCTGAACCTTTGCCAAAGCCTGGC
This sequence comes from Tauraco erythrolophus, assembly GCF_009769465.1. NCBI lineage: Eukaryota > Metazoa > Chordata > Aves > Musophagiformes > Musophagidae > Tauraco > Tauraco erythrolophus. Next base: position 53,069,191 of record NC_141468.1, read on the forward strand.
TTCACCACAAGCTGCAGTATTTCTCTACCTTGCTTTATCCGTGCTTTATTATTTTATTGCAAGTCTCATAAAATCGTCAACTCACAATGCAATAAAATCTCTGCTTGCTTTGTTTGTGTCTTACATACATATCTATCTTCCTCTGCATGCCTCACACCTGGGATAACATGACAAGGGGTCTCCTTCTCATGTCTTCACAGATACCCTTTGTTTCAGGGCTTTTAAATCAAATAATTTACTTTGTATCCTATTGTTGGATAAAATATGTATTTCATATGCTGCTTTGGTAGCCCAAGTATGACTTACATTCTTCCTGCTGGAGTGTTTTTTCAAAAATATCTGGTTTGAGTTGATGAATCTGAGAACTATAATCTGTATTTTTATTATGAGCTTCTTGGCACTGATATGTAATAAATTCACTTCATTACCCCATCCAAGAGAAATACTGCTAAGTTGAGGGTCATGAATGTTTCATATCAATGTCCTGTCTTTAATAAATCCTGGTCACTTCTGAAAAAAATCTGTCTGCTTTATGTTTTGGGATATTCAGGAAGAAAAATATAGAAAAATTAAATATTTTAGTCTGGGACTTCCTTCCTTTTCACTGCCTCTGTCTCCTTGGTCTTCCTGGTAGATATCTCCAGGACGGGCTAACTCATCCAGGCTGCAGCTGAGCCCAGGGGCTGGAATGGAGTTGCTCCATCCCTACTTCTTGTGGCTCACTTTCCAAAATGTTGTAACGGCTAGCATTTTAAAGCTAAATCCTAAATTTAGCCCTCTGAATCCTAAATTAGTTGTATATAAGAGCTTCTTCTCCAGTCAGATATTTTCTCTGCATGGCGGCAGTGACAAGCAAAAGGCAACATGAGACCAGTAGGCTTGTGGAGTAGTGGAATAAACCAAGAAGACCTACGTGACAGAATTGTGTGCCGTGCCTGGCATGTGGCATGTGGCTAGGCCTCATGGGCACTGCTGGTTTTCACAGTAAGAAGACTTTCTCAGAATAACATTTCCTGGTCCTTGTACTCTGCCAGTGTCCCTGTCTTCCCAACAGGCCGGCATCAAAGCTGGAAGCTTGTTCTGATTTTCTTTGATTACTCTGTAGGGGATGGATAGACAACCTCAGGGGTGAGCCGATGACTTTGTGAGGGATTCACCTAAAGTGAAAGAAAGTAGATGAAATGAGAATAAATTAAGACTAGATGTTTTTATTCTGGTTAGAGTTTCACAAGATGATCTGTGGGGCCACTGCCAGTACAAAAACCTGGTACAGAGGAAGCTTAAGCCACGTCAGTAGGTGCAACACCACCTGTTATCTGCAACAAAGACTCAAGCTCTGTTCTCATAACAAATGAAAGCTATGGCATAGTAGTTTCCCAAATGAGCTGTGATACAAAGATGTCAGTTTACTTTGGAAGATGCTACCAGAATGTAATTTCATAGGTGGGTTTTCTGGGCTGTTATAACTTGTCAAAACACTCTTCAATTAGTCCAGTTACTGGAATTCCCTGGAGGAAAGCAGCCTTCAGAGGAATGAAAACCACAGTGTACCAGCACAAATAGTTTTCCTGTCTGTTGCATAATAGGGTGAGTTACTTGGTTATTCCATGATTGTTGGTCCTCTCTGTGCTGAAAGAGATATTTGGAAGCAGAAGTACAGGCTGCATTCAATGGCCTGATCTTATTTGGAAGTTAGGTTCTGAAATGAGGGAAGAAATAGAATAAGGGAAGCTTAGGGAATTTCCTAATCATCTCATCCCCTCCAGGATGAAGGGAGAAAAAAGATTGACTTCGTACATGGAAGACGGGAAGCATGGTTTTGTGATTACAGCATATGACTGAGACTCCAGAAATCCTGAGTGTTTACCTCTGCCACAGACCTGCATACCGTTCCCCCCTCTCCTTGCCACAGACGGTACTAAAATCAGTCTGAGAGGACCCTAGAACCTTGCAAGGAAGGACCAATATCGTCTTTTCTGCCTGATGTTTTTACCCATCATCTCTGCAACACACTTAGATTTCCACCCACGAACAACAGCAGAGTCGGTCTAGATTCAGACCATCATGTGGCAGAGGTGCAGGACACTTCATGTGCAGTGTAAATAAAGGGATAATGCATTAGCATTGCTCCAAACAGAAAATGTCTACAGTGTGCACAAACTATCCTCTGTTTTGGGAAACGGGAGCGACACCAGATGTTAAAACCTTTGGCCTGAAGCTCCAGACTTTATCACTCTTCGTTTGGTTTGCTTTTCAGCTCACAAAGCAATACTTTCCCACTCTAAATACAGCTTGTCACACCAAAAATGCGCAGTGCTCTTGCAGTTGCTGTGGCAGACTTTGCTCTTAATGAGATGTTACATGTGGAAAGCAACAATTCCACGCAGCGGAGCTCCAGGCTCCCTGAAGCTGGGGAGAACAGCTGGCTTGGCCAATGCACGCTCTGTAATACTGAATTTGGGCTGACAACGTAAAATCTGACCCATCGGTGCTCTGTTGCTGGTGGAGAGTTGCTGTGTTCCAGCTGCAGTTGCTGGTGGTCTGTTGAGAAGTTGCATGTGTGTGTGTGTGTGTGTGCATGTGTGTGCGTACGTGTGGTTGGGGTGTTTCTTCCACTGCTATTTCCAGGTGCAAGCAGACTCAGAGTCGTGGAGGAAAGAGGATGATGGTTGTTTGTCCCCAGAACTCATTGTGTTTCTGAGAGCTGTTATTTATATTAGTTTGTGCGGAACTTACTTGTCCCAACATTGCTCACTGAACTTTCACTTGTGTCATGTTTTGTAGATAGTTGTAGAGTTTTAGAAGACCAACACCCTGCTGCTGGGTCAGGGTGGCAGTGAGTTACATCCCGCTGTGCCGGTGAGCCCTGCCGTGCCGTCGGAAGGAGGGGTACCCAAAAGAAGCCATGTTGCCATGTGGTCGCAGCATGCTCTTGGAGACTCTGCTGGAAAGGGCCTGTTTGGGTAATAGTCAAGCTTTATTGGATGTTCCTGGCCAAAAAAAAGCTGCTAGAGGAGTAAACTAAATCAGTTTGTGTTTCTATCACTATCTTTTCTGGTACAGTCCTGCCTTAAGTACTTGGTATTGCAAATGAGGTTTGGGCTTGTTCCTGCGTCACAAGCATTTTTTTTTCATGGGAGACACGATATAGCCAGAGCGCTAGGTCGCCTTCTGCACCTCGTGGTGCAGACTCTGCTCTGAACTGTGTGATTTTCTAGCTGGGAATTCACATTTTCCTAGTAGCCTCAAAAAAACACTTCTCCAACACCACCACTAGTTAAAGCAGGAAGATTGTTTAGGTAGTTAATTAAAAATTGTGTAATGTTAATGTAGTGTCTGACTAGATATGTGCTCCTGCAATACATAAAATAATAGTTTGAAGGCGAGAATTGGAGAGGTGGTTATTTTGCATTGGTAAAGAGAGCAGCAGTCTCTATTTTTGAAAACAGCCGGGGGCTGGTTTGGCAGCAAAATCTTAACCCAGCAGCCGTCCTGTTTTGCCATCTGCTCAGCCAAAGCACGCCTTAAACAAGGTTGACTCCTGAGCAGAAACAGAAACAGCGTGCAACGTATACACACACTCCGTTCTCATTGGTGACTGTAGGGTCCCAGATCTGCTCAGACCCCTGCCATGGGAAAATCAATAGCCTCGGTGCCTTTTTCTTCTCCTTTACTGGCCACTCTGGTCTCTGCCGCTCTTTCCATGCGTGGAAAGGCTGCCCCAGCTTTGGCCGCTCCAATCCTTTCCTCGCTCACCAGTGCTTTCTCCCTCCTTCCCGAACGTATGGAGGCAGTGGGAATTAAGACTGAGGGTGTGCAAAGCAAACTGGCAGAAGGAAAGCATCACAAGCTGTGCATCCACGCTGGGCTGTGGGGTTTGATTTGTACAGCCGAAATCCTGCAAAGCGGTTTGCAAAGATACAATTCAAGAGAAAAATTCAAGCTGACCTCTTGCCACGCTTAAGGCTGGGATCCATGCTAAATGAAACAGAGGTACCAGCTCCCTGCTACCTGCCACACCAAATGCCAATCCACACTGGACACTTTTTAAGGAAATTTTAAATAAAAAAAAGGCTTCTGAACCTCACTGAAAAAAAAAAAAAAACGAAAAAATTCTGTCTTGGAAAATTTTCGTGTTTTTTTTTCCAGCAGAAGCTGAGGCAATCATTTTTCTCCCTGTCACTCTCCTTCCTGCTTGAAAAAGTGGGCGGGGAAGGAGAGAAAAAGCTGGAGAAGAAAAAAAAAAACCATCATTATTTAAAAGTAGGAGGGGATTTTTGTTACGGAAAAACTTCCGACATACCTTTGACACAGCTGAGTCCACCCATCCGGTGGGAGGGCTGTGTGCCTGCCCGACGTGGGTTAGGAGACAGACCAGTTGCCTTTCTGTGATGGAGGGACACAGTGGTAGCTCCCTGCCCCAGCTCCAGGGTCTTCCGGCAGCCACAGCACAGGGCAGGGAAGAGAAGAGAGATGGAGGAGATGGCAGATGGTGGGAATAGACTAAGTCAGTGCTAAGAATGGGAGACCAGAAGGAATCCACACAGTGAACTGTCTGGCAAAATCTATCACTACGTGTAAATGCAGACGTCAGAATTTGACTCAAAGGTGGTTTTTTTCCAGATTAAACCCAATGCCTTAAATTCCACATGAAGGAACTGGCAGAATAGAGGTGAGGTACAGACATTGGAAGATGCTTTGGTAAGCAGTGATAGTAGACCAGCTACGGTTTTAGTGTAGCTTTTAATTAATTTTTGAGAAATTTTCATGACAGCACCTGCATGCACAGAGCACAGACAGGAGATATTTTCAGATCCTTTCATGAGTTACCTGTGGTCACTGGATGACTGAAAACAGAACAGGGCAAAACTTCACTGTCTCCATCTTAAATGCATGGGAGCTCCTCTGGGCAGAGCCTTCCTAGCTCCGTGGGTCAAAAGCTTCAGGAAGATCTGCTCTGTACAGAGCCACGAGGTCGGAGCCCCAGCCTTGTCCGAACAAGATGTGTGCCTATTTGTCTCCATAATCGTTTCAGCCTTTCTAGCTCAAATAGCTACTGACTCCTTTGGTTATCTGCTCCCTTTGGTTGTCAGTACCTCAGTGGATTTCCAAATTCCAGTACGCTCAATTCCATACTTGAGATTGTTTGGGACAATTTCATTATGTACCTTTCCGGGACCTGGTAGATTAGATTCTCTGATCAAAACTGCAGAGGCGTGGCGGTCATGAGTAGGAAATCCAGCATGGATGAGCTGCTGGGCTGTTGGCTCATCTGATGCTTTTCCTGTTTTACCTGTGTGAGCCCAGCTCTTCGGCGTTGTTTGAACATAATCACGGCAGTCTCAGCGTACATAAGCTAACACAGGCAAAGCCTTTTCACAACTCGAGCCTGAGATGGCAAACTCTCCGGCGCAGTGACTCTCCTCCCTACATGTTTGTATTTAACACAGTGAGGCCAGCCTCGTGGGGAGTTTCCAGACAGTACAGTGTGGAAGGCATAAAATACAGTAGTTCAGATATAAGAAAGGCTAGGAGGCTGTTGGTTCAGAGTTCCTGGAAAGCCTGGGATGGTGTACAAATGAGGTAATATCTAAAGCATCTTCAAATAAGTTTCTAAATCAAATGTTGCACAATTAAATTAAGGCTTCAGAGGAATAAAAAGAAGAGGCAGATTTGTTTTTCTGTTGAATAGGACAAGTTTGTCATTTTTATTGATTCCCGTAGAAAAATGTGGACTTCAAAATTAAAGCCACAGCCATGTTGTCAGTTTGACAAAGTATTTCAAATTGGGACATGCAGAGCTGTAGACTGTTGCATAAAACCCAAGGAGTTCTTACCATCCTTTTCTAGTAGAGTTTTGTCTTTTCCTAGGCTTTCTCTTTTGGTCTAATATGTGTATTCATGCAGTAATTACACTTTTTCTCAGGGTCAGAGACCGAGGAGTAGAAGAGATGTGCCGCAGATTGCTTTAGCTGCCTCCTGCTGTCCCCGCCTGTAGCTCTGATCTTATATGACAGATACTCTCAAGCTGTGTTTCTTAATGAAACTGTCTTTAAAATAGCAATCCGTGGGTTTACAGAGCTGCAAATTTTTAACAGTTGTGAATCTGAGACAATTTTATATGTTTAAAATTACGCCATTAAGCTTATGTTCAGCTGTTCCAAACATACTTCTGTTCCCTGTAAAAGGTGTGCTCCTGCGGCACTCACAGGCACAGGCATCTTTGGTTGACTGAGTTTCTCTACTTGCTTGTGGAAATAATTGCATCACACAAAGAACAGTATTAAAAATTGTTCCTGCTTTCCTTGCTTGCTTTATAGAAGGGGACTGTTGAGTCTCTTTGTTGAATACTTTGGACCTGGGTTGTTTAAAAAAGACTAGTGGCTTCTTATGGTGATCCAGGGATTCTTGTCCCGCGTCTCACGATCCACCTGCACAGAGCTTCCTGAAAACACTGAGGCCTTTCACAATTTTCAGCCTGACTGTCCCCATTCACTTGGCAATTTTGGAAATGAAAACCTTCATAAATCTTTAAATTAGAAGATGACTTGAGCAAGGACTTTTCATGGGGTGCCTAAAGTTCTCGAATGATTCAGATACAGTATAAGTATCTCTAAATAATTTCTAGTAAATAAAGTATCTTGAAAAGCCTGAGTCGTAGCAGTACCTACATGTTCTTGTCAACCTCTTTCAAGTAGATGAGCCTTCATTTTCAATCTACAAAACTGAATAGAGATATTTAAGTAGTTCAGTCTTGTGACTTTAGGACACAACTCCTAGGCTGTATAACAGACTTAGAAAGCTGGAATCTCCCAAACTGAAGGAAAACCAAAGCATCACAGCCAAGTTTTCATCTGTCTTCTGCACTTGAACTTGTAAACTTGCACATGAACCCTCTTTGCCTGTCATTAGCATACTTACACACACTGAAGTGAAAGTGGAAGGTCAGGTTAGGTAGCTGGGCACTGTGTGGTTTGTACACAGCAAGGTTGGGTTTGCGTACGCTGATGTGGTACAGCGCATTTCCACAAATGGAACTTTGAGGCCGCTTTCGCAGAATGTGTTAACCTCACGTCGCCAGATTGTTCAACTCTTCTCTGAGGGCTCCACACACAGCGTTAGGTAACATGTTGAATGTGAAGCTCAAAATATTTAGCCCTATGCAATGCCGAAATCAATTAGAAGGTTCAGTGCAGAGTGTGTTTGATTTCTTTAATAAAGTCAACCAACCTGTAGCACTTACATCTGAAAAAAGAAGGAAGAGAAAAATGTTGATGTTTACAGTTCTGGCACTAAAATTTTCAGCATTATAAAAAAAACACCTGATCTCTTTGTTTATGAGTTTGTAGAACTAAAAAGATGTTTACTTAAGGGAAAAAAAATCCTTTCTTACGATTGCTTTTCCATTGTTACCTCTAGGAGGTAGATGTGATGCCAGGAACGGTAGTTGAGGAAATAACAGCCCTTCTCTCTTGTTCATAGCAGGATTTCAGATATGACTCCCTCAGGGACACAAGCATCATTTATATTTCTGCATCTCTGGGACGGAACAGATTTGTCTGTTTTTTTGGTTTGCCTTTTGGTTTTGTTTCTGTCTTACTTAGGTTAGGCATAGCTGTGTAAAAATCCCAAACCAAGTAAAACAAATCTTTTATCGACTGTCTGATCTTCCAGCCTTTTCATTTCTGATGTTAAAGCCTTTTTATTTCTGATTCGTATGTGAATCGAATGATTTCGATTTGGCTATGTACGAAAGCCAAAATGACTAAAATTTCAAATCTGGATCAAAATCTGGCAGCTAGTAGACTACAAAAGTATGAGGGAAAACGTTGTGTATGCACGAGACATGAAAATCAAACTGTTGAAGAAAAAGATTTTTTCAGATGTTTAGATTTTGCATATGAATTGTCCCACTAATACTAGCATAAATCTTCTACAAATACTGGAAGTAGTACAAATGTTTGCTAATAGCTTGTTTGATTTTCAACTTGCTTCAGTTGCTTTGGCAAAATACTATTCCTGAGTGAGTAAAAGAGTAATTGGGTCCACAGCCTTCAAGTGCGTGGCTGCGACTGTGAGTCACCCCATGACTTTCACTACTGTCTTGGGATCCCTAAAGTGCCTGGCTGCAGCTGTGAGTCACCCCAGGGCTTTCACTACTGCCTTGGGATCCCTAATGACTGCAGCTGGTCAGCGTGCCGTGTCACCCGGTGCAAGCTGTGTCGCAGGGCAGCCGCGAGCCACGCCGGTGAGCGCATCGCGCAGGATGTTAGGTCAGTGCTGACTCAGAGGGGAAAGGAGTAATCATCAAACCTGGGGTAGTGTAAAGTGCTCTGTGAATCAGGACCTCTGTTTATGAAATGACTTTACCCACGCTCTCATTTTCATCCTTTTCCTCATAGGATGGTGTGGCAGTTCCCTAATCTGAATTTGTGGAAATGAAGTCAAAAAGAGGATGAATTTGACTTGCAGCTATCAAAGACTTTCATATTTTTAATAAAGATTTTGAAAATGTATGTGTGTGTGTGTATATATATATGTGTATACACACACAAATACAATCGCACTTTTGTTTTACAGATAATGAAAATTCCTGTGACTGCGACCTTCTAAAATTACTGCCCTATTGGTCAGCTGAAATTGCTTTTGGACAGTACCAGTCTGTCAAACCAGCCATGAGATTCCAAATCAGTTTCTTTCAGATCTTCAAGTGACTTGACACTTGAGAGGGCTGGTGTTGATGCTAAACCTCCCACAAGTCTGGAAACGGAAAGAAGCAGATGATGCCACCTGAAGCTTTCCTTCCTGACACCTATGGAAAGCTCTGCCTTCTGACTCAGGCTGTCGAATCTCACTTGACAAGCCAGGCGTAGCAAACGACTGTAGCTGAGCAGTGTATTTTAGTACCAGTACCTGTTTTTTCCTGTGGATTTTGAAATGTCGAGAAGTCTACTCAAGTTCATGAGCCTTTAAGGCACTGACACAAGAAAAGGAGGAAAAAAAGAAACCAGCAGGGGTCTGAGTCCATGTTGCTGATGGCATTTTGTGAAGTCTTTCACACCTGTGCAAAATATTTGTAAAGAGACACTAAACTAAGGCATTGCACTTTGTTTACTTGCTTTGCATGGGTGTAAATGATTAAATAAAATGCCAAGCAATGGAGGATTCAACATGATAGTAGTGTTTTCACTTGCTCTGCATGGCTTGTTCTGTTAATATATGTTTGTGGTCAGGAAGGAACGCAGTCTCACTTTGCTAAAATCTGAAACTAGGTAAAGCATAATACGTGCAGTATTAATTTTGGTTTGACACCTGCCAGGCAAAGATCCTCACCAGCCAAAGGCATTCTTCTCAACCAAGCTCCATCTGTTGTGCAGATCTTCGGTTCTGATATTTCTAACTAGTCGAGCCAAAGCAAAAAGAAGAGCCAACTTGAAGGAAAAAATCTCTAGGAGAAATGAACAGTTTTATCAAGGCTAAATATAATGGCTTGTTGTCATACTTGTTTGAAGTCCTGTAAAGGAAACATGTGCCATTAGTTGTGTTGTATAAGAAAACAGTCTTTCATACTGGCAGTATGATTTTTGTTGTTGCGTGAAAGGAACATCGATAGCTAAAGTCCAAGCACATGATTTTATTGTTGAAATACTGCAGCCTTTAGAAAGATTTCTTGGTAGGAAAGTTGCTAGTAAAAAATTTGCTCACTTCTTGTACTCAGCAGATAAACATCCGGAGGAGTCTGCTGTGATTCTTGCACGCAAAGGAGCAGTAGGATTAACACTTGCCTCAGCTCTTTGAAAGACAGCTCAGGCTATTTGAAATAAGCGTTCAAGCAGCATCTATCAAAAGAAGTTAATTTCCAATCCTCTGACAAAAGTTGCATGATGAGTTTGTCACCTAGCTGACAATATAGTAATTAATTGCTCCAGTTGTCTTTGTTTTGCACTTAGAGTGGGTGAATTACTCTGTCAGAGCTTCCTGGCCCACCCAGGTAAACATTTGCCTCCTATGAAACCATGAGAAGTCTACTGCAAATATGAATGTGCTTTATAATCGTCATGACTTCGTATAACCATCTGCTGATTGTTAACTATTATTTGTGATAGCTTGGAGGAGAATCTTGACTGAGGGAAATGATGGCTCTGTGTGCTTCAGACCAATAATTAATAGTTGAAAGTGTCGTGAGTATTGTCAAACTCCATTGAATTCACTAAGAACTGCAAAGCATTCACAAGTACATAGAAATCCTCTGTCATACTTCAGAATTAGATTCTGAATTCATTCATTCAGAGTTGACTCTTGGTGTGACTGTCGGCATGTAAATGAGAGACTCTTCTCTCTCCTCTCTCAGGCTATCAGGTGGCTTTGTGCTGTCTAGTTGCACCTGGCTTCCAAAAAATGGTCCTACGTCTTCTTTCCATATGACTTTTCAAGTCATATTTGTTCATTTGAAAAAAAATCTTTGGCCAAGGTCTGAATGCTCACAGTATCTGTATTTAAGCAGTTCTTCCAAGTAATTCCTAAAAACCTCAGGTGTTCCTCAGAACCTCCCGACTGGATAAATGCTTCTTTTTTCTTTAGTGTAATGCTGCATGCTGAACCTATTCATACATTTATAACAAAGTTATCACTGCAAGGGTGCCGTCATTAGCTGTGGCTTCAGGGCTGTTGCATATCATTTATTTACATGTAACAATATAGAAATTCTTAGGAAATACTAAGCAAATTTTGCTTCCACTTCATTGTCTACAGCAGCGTCAGATGCTGCTAAAAATAAAAAAAAGTATTAAATCACAGAATGATGAAGTCCAATCCTGTCTGTAATGCTTAGGTAATCCTGCTTGAAAAGAGAGCCGATATATGTTGTGTTTGTGTATTCTTCACATAGGTATTCTTTTCCTTGCATGCATCTGTAGTTGCCATTTTATTTATTAAATTAATTATTTGATTTCATGGTGTGCAACAGCAGAGAAATAGTAGGTAGAGCTGTAATTAATTTTTTGCATGGGAAACAAAATGAGTTCCACTGCTGAAGCTTCCTCCCTGCTTTTCCCAATGAAAAGCAAATGAACAAGTGAAAACCCAATCTCTTTCAACTCCTTAAATTCAGGGATTGCTCCCTATGGCTTGAAAAGGGTGAAAACTTAAGACAGCATGAATTTATTTAGGGATTCTCTGTCAATCTGTTTAACATGAATTAATACTGAAGGCCATCAGTATAGCAGAGGTCTGTGGAGGTTCAAAACCTGTAAGACAGATTTAAAAAAAGTTCAGGAGAACAGCATAGCTACTGGAACTGAATAGTGGGAATAGAATTGAAAACTCCAATTAGGAAATCTGAATGCTTTTGTTTCAGCTTTTAGCAGTCTACTGGCACGTCTGCAGTTACTAGGTAGTCATTAGCAAGTGATAAAGAATATACAAATTAGCTGCTGGTATTAAGCCAAAATAGAAACAACTGCATTCTTGAATTACCTGTAGATTTACAAAATTTTATGCTGTCTTTTTTTCCTACTCTAATACTCAAAATGTGTTTAATGTCACAAAGCGTGATGCTTTAGAGCTCACGCAGGAGAAGAGATTGCCAACGAATGAAGATAGATGTACTTTCTAATTACATCAGTGGTGCAGGGTCCCAGCAAGCTTTTGGCAGGAAGGAGCTGAATTTGGTACCATGGGTGGATTCTGCTTCACTTGAGGGATACCATTTAAAGTTGCTGTAGATTTTATTATCTCAGGATTGTGGCCACAATTTATTCTGCAAGTTGGCTGTCACAGTATTAGATTCCAATTTATTTAAAATAAGACAGAGAACTTCCTGTCTTTTAATATAGGTCTTAAAAAAACAGCACGATGTGGAATAATGCAGCCAGTCTAAAAATTTATTTCATGTTTACTTTCATTTTGATTAGTGCCTTTCATAATGTAATTACAAGACATGGAAATGTAAATTACCATGATAGAAATACGCTAACGAGTAAGTGGTTTATGATCACTAATTGACAGAGGTTGGTTTTATTCATACACGTTCTGTGTATTAATGACTGTTTGCTTTCATCAGATCAGAAATTACCAAGATACAGAAACTTTACAATCCTGCATTTATGAAGCATGGCTGCAACATATACTAAAATTCTCTGTCAAATTTGTTTGACTGTACCGTGGTCAGTTGAAAAAAATGTGCCGCTTTCTAAACCCTTGGTTTAGGTGTTGTTCTTTAAATGTGCTTATGGTACAGATTCCGTTCTGTAGTTTAATCTGAGTATTTAACTGAGCAAGATTTGATTTTGATTACGTTAGAGAAGACAGTATTTATTCTGGATTTATACAGGCATTCTTGAGCCTGTTGTTCTTACAAAGATGCAGGTTTTCCATCACCGGGATTTCCCCTGTGCTGAGTCAGCTCTATGGGAAGAAGAAGGGGGAGTTCCTGAGCAGAGATCAGCACATGCTTGGCAGTCGTCGTTAAATTGTGTCCTCTGATATTGCTAAGTGGGATGCAGGAGGTGGGCATGGCTATCTCTTTGGTAGCGAGCAGAAGCCTACAGAGGAGGCAACCAGCACAGATAAGTGGAACAGCTACCACGATCTTCCACCTTGCAGCTACCCACGTAGCTCACCACTCGCACTCAGCAGGAGAGACAGAGAAACAGCTGCACACATCCTAAATGCAGGAGAAGACCATACATCTTCTCCGAGTTATTTTAGTCTTCTTCTGTATGTTATTTTAATCTGAGTGTATTAACTTTATTTATGGAAAGATATTTATAATGGGGTCAGCGATCTTGCTGCAAATAGTACCAGATTTGGTTCAATTTTTTTTCTCGTTCTTTGGTCAAACACTTTTTGAAATCCACTGACACCAGGAGGCGAACCATAGGGGTTTTGAGTAGACTTTGGATGGGCTGTGTGATCTGTACTGTTTGCAGATGTATCAAAAATATATATATATGGTGATATATAGATGAGAAATGTTTTTCCACGTTCCCTGGAGCACAATTATTTGGAGCTGTTGCAAAACACTGATGTTCCCTTACCAGCTTTTGAATCAGTCCAATGTTTAATTAGCAACAGCGACAACAGGAAAAAAACCAACACCCAGATTATACAGTAGAGGTTGATTTCTGAATAGTCTGTTCCACTTTTTTCAGTGATCAGCCTTTTGAGCTTATTTCTCGTGTTTAAACAGGTCCTGATTCAGACTCTTCTAAAGTTCACAGCAAAGAAATAACCTTGTAATGCTCCATGATCATTTTGAACTTGCAGAGCAGGGAGTAAGTGCTGGGTTCTCCATGCTGGCCTGCCAAGTGTCATATCTAGCATGATACTTTCCCGTCTGGCACTCCAGTCATTCATTACCGCAGGCTGGCTTAGAGCTCATGAATTTGGATGTGCTGTAGGAAGAGGGCAGGCATTTGCCTGCAGTTTGGCCTGTTAGAACAGGGTTGGGAGGGAACAGCTGAACAAGAAAGCGGAAGAGCACTCGTACAAACGGAGGCCTGCTGTCACCTCCCATCCCCTGTGCTAATGAACTGAGCCAAGCCACCCCTGCAGCTATGCAGCACCTTCTGTTTATTCCACCTTTCTCACCAGGACCTCCGCCATGATCTGCCCTTTGACTTCAATGATCTACAGCACCCACTGGGATCCCTCAGGACTCTTACTCTCTGCTTACCCTGTCATCCAGCATCTCTGGTGGCTCAAGTGGGGCTGCAGCTCTCAGAAGTCTCTGACCCCTCCATTAGCAGGAGCGTTACGTACTTACCTTCCAATTCAGGTTCTGCAACCCCACCTTGCTGCTCTTGAAAGCCTGTCCCAACCTGATCCACCAAGTGTTGTTCTGCTTCGTGACCCACTTCTATGGTTGTGCTCAGGCCAAGGGGATTTAACTTTAAAGCAAATATACCTGGTTATGTGCAAGTTGTTTGCTATTGTGACATTCAGTCATTAAATAATTTCTGGAACATAACACAGCTGCCAAAACACACAGCACAGTCTGGCAACCATGACCATGCCTGCTCAGTACCCACTGCAGGGTCTGTGGTTCAGGCTAGCTGAACAAGTGCACCGTGCTCCGAAGGGGCTGGAGGGAAGCAGAGCCTGGCACTAGATTCTTTATTATATGTTTCCTTTTAGCCGAGGTGCCCCAAATGTCACTGGCTGCTGGCTTGTTAGACACGATGGTTCTGTGGAGCTTTAAAGTCCCTTTTAGCATAATTTCCTATAATAACCAAGGCTGTATGCTCCTCTGCTGCGCTCCTCTAGTAGCTTCTGAACCTGTTGGCCAACTTCAAGAAGGCTGCCTAGTCGCTGTTGTTGAGAGGAGCAGTTTCATGAGGGTCTCGAGAATCGGTAAGCCTTTGGAGGAGAGAAGTCCTGAAGCGTGAGTCAGCCATAGGACTCAAACCTAGGGGAGACAAGGCTTCCTTGATTTGCTGCTTGTGGAACTGCTTGATCTAAGTTTAGCACTTCTCAGGGAAGAGCTGTACTCCAGATGCCAGGAAAGACAATTAAAGAGAAGTCTGAAATGCTTGCTTTGAACTCTTCTGAAATTATGAGCAGGATCTGGTAAGAGGGTCAAGTGAACAACAGTTAGTGACTTGAGTCCAGATCACTGAAGGACTCTGTACACCTGTCAGTAGGAGATGCTGAGGTCAGATGCATGCCTAAGCCATTATTCCTTTTTATGGTCCCATTCCAGCTATGCAGGGTCTGAAGCCCAGAATCGCCTACCTGTTTCTAGTGTAATTATATAAAAATCACAGTGTTTGCCTAGCATCGTTTCTGCCAAGGGCTCTTGCATTACATTTTGCTCTGTCTCAGCATACCCCTGGCTTCACAGGAGAGTTTTCTCTCCACCAGGCTCCATTCTGGAGGCTGGGAACATTCTTCACCGCTCAGCAGCTGATTGAGACTTTTTCAGGACTTTGGATCCAGGTACATCATTTCCATCAAAGTCCCTTTTGCGCAGCAAAGAGCAAAACCCAAAAAGTTGTTTTCGTGTTGCATCATGTAAGAATGTATTGACTGCATAAGGGAGAAAGCTTGTTGAAACTCCAACAGATGCTTTTGGTGGTGCACAG
The DNA here is from genome assembly GCF_009769465.1 of Tauraco erythrolophus. NCBI lineage: Eukaryota > Metazoa > Chordata > Aves > Musophagiformes > Musophagidae > Tauraco > Tauraco erythrolophus. The sequence continues at coordinate 53,084,274 of NC_141468.1, forward strand.
AGAAGTCATGCTTACACAGAGAAGAGTCCTTTAGACAAAACTCTAAGGCACTTTGAACTGCCAGCAGTTCTGAGGAATCAGTTGGATACTTTGCAGATCACTCAAAAATGCCTTGCACTTTTCACTATGTCTTGTGATGGAGCCAAGCTTGCTTGCTCCCCACTCATTTCCAGCAATGTGGAGAGTGGGAGGTCAGTTCCTCGATGCTGATAAAGGTTTTCTCATGGTGCAAGACAGCCTAAGAGATGATCTCAGCTTTTCTCATCACCTAGAGATGATGATGAGAAAGCAAAGGCAAAAAACAAGTGTCTTGAAGTGATTCAAAGCTCATTTTCACTGAACTTTATCTTGCATCCTCCCACTTGTGCCAAGCGGGACAGAGCTGGGGTGAGTTTATTTTTCATCCCCCTGATTGTTGCAACATCTTCCTAGAGTTTCCTGCTTAAAGCTGGAGAGGTCCTGAAGAAAAAGAAAGGCAAAAGTGGCAACTGGCTGCCTTTGCCCCATATATAGCTTTGCTATCTGGGTTATTCTGTTTTGTCTGGTACATATCTGTGATACTATTTATATCCAGTTCTGTTTTCTGTCCTCATTCACCAGCATTTTCATATCTCCCAGTCTGTGCAGTGGTCTGGAAGCACACATGTACACAGGCCAGAAGTTGTCAACATCTCTTGTTTTTTAACTGGGACGACTAGGATAAAGGCTTAGGGTGGATGAACTTCCTTGACCAGCAAGAGCTGGAGACAGGGAGAAGCGCGGTCCCTCATGCTGCAACTTTGAATAGGAGCTGCAGGTCTTTCTCTGGATTGGTTTCAGATCCAAAACCAGGGTGGAGAGTGTCCTTCCCACCTCCAGCCTGGAGAAAGGGGATTTCCATGATCCCAAGCGCCATGCCAGTGAGTTGGCCGACTGTCCCAGGAGAGCAGCTCTGCACCAGGCTGGTTCGCTCCCCAGCACGAAGCCATCAGCTCCCCATTCCCTCAGGGACTTAGTGGCTTCAGTGCAGGCAGCAAGATTTCAGCCTCTAAATCTCCGCAGCATATGGCCCTGGCACATCGTGGTGTAGATCGTGTCCACAGCTGGACACGGTATTTCTCTCGGCGTGCTTGCTGGAGATGATGGTACTGCAAATTGCCTTCTCCAGCGAAACCCTCGGCACCCTCCGTTGGTGCTCCCAGCCCTGCTTCTTCCCATTTCTAACAGTGCAGTCCTCATTTTGCAAAGCTGAAGCGTATTTCTAACATAAGCATGTACACCTCCACATCAGCTCCACTTAAAACAAGAAGAGCTTCACATTTTTTTTCAAACCTGAGATCTCAGTGTCCTAAATGTACCTTTCAAGTGCAACTGCAGGATCTGCATAATTGAAACTTTTTGCTCTAATCTCATTACAACCCTCAGGCAGTTTCTGACAAGTGGAGATTATAAGTGAGGGTCTATAGTAAACATAACTAAAAAAAGGCATCTTTAATGTTTTTGCATAGTGTTCAAAGCAGATTGGGTGCCAGGCACAGAAAATTCATTGCCCTTTTACCTGAAATGGCATTATGTTTATTAAATTAATAGTGGTATTAATCCTAGAACATATCCAGATCTTTTTGTGGTTTTGCATTTGTCATAACTGAAAGATCTCACTAAGTATTTCTCTATACCTCTAAATAGTATTGCCCATCATGTAATACTTGTTCAGATTTTCCTCAGTGACTTTGTATCAGAGCTGAAAAAGAGCTATCTCAGAAAATAAAATGGGACTAAAATAACACTCCTTTGTATTAAATTTAACATTTGGCTTCTGTCCCAGAATTTTCTGCATCCATATTAGAATCAGATGCTAGCCTAAGATGAAAAGATTTCCTGGATGGGTTTTCTTCTTATTCTTATTAAAGGGCTGATAACAGGCTGAAGGCAAGATACTTGTTGCAGTAAAAAAATCTGCCTGATATCAAAGGCTGGATGGACAAGCTGACAAGTATTATTGTTAGGCCTCCCTGCTTGATCACATTTCATTATCATAACATCGTTCTGCTAGTGAATATGAAGTATAAAAATTCCAGCTTGAGAGCAAAAAGCCCAGGCTGGCAGGTAGTGCTCCTTTAGGCACGCTGCCTTATGCTTAGTAGCTGACCATAAGCCAATGCAAGGGTTTAGCATCAAAAAGTAATGGTGGTGACAGCACAGTGTAGCTATATTTATTTCAAATTTTAAATTTAGCTTATTCTCAAATATTTGCATTCATGAAAGGCACTCCCGCATCCTGATTTACCTGTGGAGCTGATATCACGTCTGATGTGACAGTGTAGGGCAGCCCTACCAGTACTGCTGAGCCTTCTTCAGGAGCCGTGCATCCTCTGCCCTGTCCCCGAACCAGCCACTTGCCCTGGGTTCCTTTGGCAATCTGGAGACAGAAAGATCAAAGGGATCTAAATACTCTTCAGAAAGCAATCTTCCCTTTACTCAAAGCAGCTTTCTATAGTACTTACATATGATTGGGCTTAAATTGTACAAATGTTTGCAGACTCTGGGTATTCTATGCAAATACAATTACTTTTGATAAAACAAAAGGAGTGGTGCTTTCTAGTGTTGCTGTTCTGCTGCAGCGGAGACTGCGAACATGATATTGGAGCTATAAATTAGATTTCGCAAAGCAGCTCTTCTGTAGGGTGTCTGCTGCTTCAGACCGACAGGCTATAATTAGCATTTTCTTGGGAATATTTTCACTCTGTTTTGACGCAGTGTCTTCAGCAGCAAAAGTAGAGCAGCAACTGCAGGCAGATTGACCCTTCATTTCAGCTTGTGATCACAAAGGGTATCAAGGAGCAAATATCCTTTATAGGTATCTTATGCTGCTTTTCTAAATGCACCTTTTTAAAGCAGCTGGTATGTGGTTTGGATTTACAGGCAGAGAATCGTTTCACCAGCGCTTAGTGTTTACAGCATCAACGTCAACATCTAAGCTTGTACCCAGTGCTCCTTTTACAGTCAATGGAGAGAAATGTGCACATTTAGAGGAGTAATTCATCTGATTATTTTAGACATCTTCTTTCCAGTGAGATGGATTGTATTCTAGAAGAACGTATTTTTTCTCTCCTTAGTGATAATTAATCTTGGTATAATTAGTTCAGGAGGAGCTATCTGTAGTTAGGTGAGATGGATCCCATACAACATGTTTCTGAATAGCGCCATATTCTCACTCTATTAACACCGTTTGTATGAATGCTTTTTTTTTTTTCTTAAATGATTAAATAACCATAGGGAATACATAAAGAGATCACTTGTGTTTGTGAGAAATACTTGGTTCAGTCCCAAAGAGATTTTACTGCTGATAATTACAGCTACCTTAATGCTTCCTGTGAAAGCTGTTTTGGTCGTTGTTTTGATCCTGTCCTCTGCGACTCAGGTACCAGTTCGATGTTAAACATCTTCTCGGATGAAGAGTGTGTTCTGGGCATGTTGGGTACTTGGGCAATACTAAGAGAGTATTAATAATAATAATAGTAATACTGAGAGTCTTCTTGCACTCTCTTGAAAACAGCTTCAAGGAGGCCAGATGAACAGGGCTGTAGCACATACATGCCTGTTTTCAGGAGTTATTACTACAACTGGGATGAGGCATAAGGAAGCATAATTTGTACTGGGGAACAGTGTTGATGCCCTGTTCATTTGAGTTCACCTGAAGCATGCTTATGGGTTCATTCAAAGAGAAGAAAAGCCCCCAAAGCTGGTCTTTTCAAGACAAGTTTGCCATGTATGACAGGGCACAAAGGATAAGTAGTATCTTAGAAGACAGAAGAATTTCCTGTGAACAACCCTCAGCAAAAAAATAGAGTAATACCCAGTAACTAAGGAATCAAAGTTATTTCTGAAGTGTATAAACAGAGTCACAGAATAGGAGTAATAAGGTAGTATGGGTCCCACATTTGTCATTTGTCACTATGTCATACTGCTGGAAGCAGGCTGATTTTCGGAGAATGGTGGCTACTGGAAACGTGTTGCTTGAAAACCTTTCTTGTTCACTACCTCAAAATCTATAATTACTTTTTGAAGTCTTGGCTTTGGAGTAGAATTCTGATACCTGGATTATTGACACCCAAAAACTCAAGGCTCCACTGAGGTTTATTTAGTAGGGTCCACTGAGCATTAGTTTTCCTTTAATTAATCTGCTGGTTGATTATGTAGTTAATTTTTCTAGGTGAGTATGTATTCTGTTTCTTTAATTAATTAATTATTTCACCTCAGTTTTGCTTATTCCCTCCTTTGTCAAAGTCTTACATTAATATTTGCAGCATTGCCTACTGACACATGTATGCCTTTTTTTTTTTTTTTTTTTAACAGATATAACTGAAATTGCACCGAGTATTTTGAAGACTTCACCAACAGATCAGCAGTTGAACAAGCTTGCAAGGAGACTGGGACCCGAATGGGAGCATATAGCTCTGTGCTTGGGTTTGTCCCATACTGACATCTATCGATGTAAAGTCAATCACCCTCACAACCTGCAGTCACAGATCGTAGCTGCGTTTGTCTTGTGGAGACAGCGTTTGGGGAAAAAAGCAACAGTCCAAAGTCTGCAAGCCAGTCTGGTGGCGGAAGAAGTGGATCCTTCTGTGTTACAGTACATGCTTGAGTGAAACCTTGCTATCGATTGAGAGCTTTCAAGTACTTCGTTAAATTAATTAAAGAGGATTCGCTGAAATGTATGTTGAAGATCTGACACCTCAAACTGGGAAAAAGTGGGGTTGGGAACTGTGGTTTTATTAAGCTTAAACATTCCAGTTTTCTGTGGCATCTTGTGACTTGTAATTCTTTTCATGCCAGATTAATTTTTAGCAGGCATTAAAAAATGGATCACTCTTTCCTGTTCGCTTTTGTACTATTCCAGTGGGGATATAGGGTGACACTTAAAAGTCCTTGCAAGCAGGAGGCCCTGCAGTGAGTTCAGCAAGGTTTCTGGTTTCATTGCAAGAGCAACACTTGGTTTAGCCTATTTTCTGGACTATGTAGAAGCCTTTTTTACTGCTGTTCCGTGCTAGTTCCCTGATATCCCAGCGAGAAATGAAAGTAATCACTGTTACTAATTTAACAATTTTACGACAGTTATTGCAAGCGGCTAATTTCACGTTTATAAATGTTTTAGAACATACAATTTCTTGCTAGGATAGATGGCTGCCACCTCAGCCTGCCTTTGAAACTGGCCCTAAGTGGAAGTAACAGGAACTTAGTGTACCTGTGAGGGTTTCTCTCGTTACTATTTAATGGGTGTAGGTTTCTGCAAGGAGACAGGCACTGTGCACCTATGTTGTCTCTTAGCATGGCATGGGTGGGGAGTTCTCGGAGAAGACACGCAATAGAAAAATGCTCAGAGAATAGGCAGGAGCTGGCAAACAGAGCGAGAAGGTGCCTAAAAACTGAGACAACTTCTATCTGTCCGTGTTTGTCTCAGCTAATAAACTGGGAGACAACAGGTGCCTGCTGAGTCTTTGTACTGTGCTCTGGATCTTGTTTCACAGAAGTTTTACTCTTAAGTCAAGTGTCATAGACGCCTTTCTCTGACCACTGCATGCCCAATGGTGTACTCATACTTGCAGGCCTTTTCTGTTCAAGATGAACTCCCCACTACTATCCTTCCAGCTTGTGCCACCCACCAGGCTCATTTGCTTTCTACCAGCTTTTCTGCACCTAACGGGGGCAGCTTTGACGCTCTTATCCCCAGTTCTTTGCCAGCTGTAATTGTACCACCAGTGATGGTTAGATTTTACCCAGAAGAACGGTAAAGCTTGGGCTTTTCTCCTTCTTCCCTCCTGTCAAGGAGATTTTCTTCCTGCTGCAAGAAACCACTGAGGTTTTTGCTGACAGGTAAGTGGGGATCAGTCCACAGAGTATGTATCCAAAAGCGATGGAAGTGACCAGCTGCTCTCTCGGGCCTGATGATGAGAGGCAGAATACATTGTAATTCTCCCTGAGCAGTTCGTTGTACAGTAAATGAGGAACAAAGTTTGGATGCAGGGTTTCAAGGTCTATTTATGAGCAAGTTACTGTAGACTGTTTAATCTGCAGAGTCATTGCCAAGTAACTTCCCATTCTACAAGATCTGCCCCATATAATTTAACATCTTAACAACCTTGTCAGAAGTCTTTATTGGGGCAAGAATGAACTTTACTGCCTTTTTTTTTTTTTTTAATTCTTCCTATACACAAATTTTGCAAGACATCTGGGAAATTAGGAAAGAGAGAGATTTTAAGGGAATCCTCTCTGCCTTGTTTTTCAGAAGCATGGAAACAGATAACGTATCCTGGTAGGTTCAACTCCTGCAGGTCCCTAAGCAATCTGGTGGTATTTTGGGTTTAATCTTCTGTATACAGTCCTGACCTTCAGTAAATCATGATCCTGTTATACCTCACTCAGATCTTAACTAATCATATCCTATTATGGCTACTTACAGAGTTTAAGTCTATCAACAAATCCCAAATAAACAATGTACATCAATTTAGGTCTTGGGATTTATTTATTGTTCTGTTTCATGATGCTTCAATGCTAGCATATTCTTTTTTTTTGGTTGAAAACCACCCTAGAGCAGGTGTACAGACATTTGGCAAATCTATATGAGCACGACCCAGCGTAATGAGTGTGTTGAGGGCTCTGAAACAGTTCTGCCAGTGAGATGGGCAGAAGTGTGGTCTGCACGTTAGGGAAGAGGGGCAAAGCAATGTCCCTGGCAGCAGTTTGGAGGAATGAAAGCTGGAGATGGGGAGCAGGAGAAACTACTAAAAACGTGATTGAGAGAAAGAAGCTGGCTTCTGGCAACATAAGTGCAAGTACCTTGTCTTATTCCGAGCCAGCATGGACCAAGTCTTAACACCGACTAGTCTCCAAGGGGTCATCCCCAGTTAACCCAGCATGAGCGCAGTGTTCTGGAAAGGTAACCAGTCCAGGTGGTAAAGCAGTGCGATGGGCACACTTGTGGGTCCATGGTGCCTTCTTTGGGTGAACTTTGCATTTCATGTTCTTCATTTGTAAGACCAATGTCAGGTTATCCATAGCTAGTATATTTAGAGTCTTCTAATGGTTAAGAAAACAGCCTGGAGTAGGTGTGAAGTGTCATGCCAAGGAAGCCTTCCTTACAATTCAGGTGTCCTTCTGTATATCTGCTATGGGCCACTGGAAACCTGATGGGCGAGTGTCGTATCAGGTAATTTCTCCATTTAAATTGGTCTTTAAGTGGGCTGAATTCTGCATCCCAGCAGTGGTACTGAAATTACAGGAGCCACGGCTAGACAAGGAATTTAAAACCTGGCCTCTCATGTTGTAGAACAAAGCACTTAATTCATAATTTATAGTTACTTTCACATTCCCAGGCCCTAAATTAATGCAGTAATACTTGAGTTGCAAATATTGAAGGCAGAGGTTTACTTATTTTATGAGATTGTTTCCATTGCTGTTATTTTTAAATTCGTGGAAATGTTCCTATTAGACTCTTCAGTTTTATTAAATTTGTTTTTGCACCACACAAATGCAAGGACACATTTAACTTGACAGTAGTATTCCTTTATCCCAGTGGATTTTTCCATCCACTTAAAAATAGTTTTCTTCTGTATGTAATGCTTTATTTTGCACAAGGATGCAATTAAGACAGTTTAATTCTTCAGATGTATAGCAAGGCCTCTTATTCTCTCTTAGGACAGCCAAAAGGTCTTAAAATGTTTATTTTTCTCTGGCTAATTTGGGAGCAAATGTTATTTATTTAAATCTCACTCGTAGACAAGCCTGCGACTTGAGTATTGTTCAGGAGTGAGGCAACTCCGTGAACTAATTTCCCTGGCTCTCCCTTTGCTTCAGCTCCCTTACGCCACCAGTCTGGGTGATGGTGGGGACCTTGCATGGGGGCTGCTGTGCTCCCTGCCTGCTGTGCCCCCACCACTGGTGCACGGGGCAGGCTGGCAACCAGGGGCAGCCCCCAACAAGGACTGGTCCCTCACTGCTCATCCCGTGCAGTGAGGCGCATGGCCGCTCCAGGCTTCGGGCTGGCCCCTGGATGCAGGGGCAAAGGGTAGCCAGCAGCAACTGCTGGCTGGTGTGTTTGGGTTTCTTAACTGATATTGAAAAAGCTTTTCTAGTGAAAATGGTATTGACTTATTTATGGCAATGTTTAGGAGCCCTGAGAGAGGAAAGCATAAAGGTGGCTCCTGCTGGACCTTCCACTGAAATGGCTGGCTTAAAATCTAGTCCTTGGAAAAAGTAGTCATTGATTTTCTTCCTGGGCCTATAAAGGAGACTTTGAGATCCCGCTTAGCTCTCCTAAGTGGTAAGTAGGCTTTAGAAAAGCTGTTTTTTACTCTGTGAGTACAGGTGGATTCAGCATAGCAATAGGCAAGGTCTAAGAGCACTACTTCCCACCTGTATAAAGCAGCATGGATGATCACAAAGGAGGGATCTCCTCAGGGCAGAACCATGTCAAGGAGGCTTTACGCTGTGCTGAACAGTGTCTGGAGCATAGAGTAAAACGAAAATGCAGTCATCTTTGAGCTGCTTCTCTCAGATGATGCGGGGGAAATTTCCATCTTGAGTCGTGTTATGACAGTCATTGGTCTATGGAATAAAACATTTTGCAAAAGGCTGGAAAAATAAACAAAGTCATATTATATTCAAAGAACATAGAAGGCACAGTCATCTGATGCTAAATGTGGTCATGCTGCCAATTTTGTTTCTTACTGGAAATAAAAAAAAATCTCTGAGCGCTAATCTGTTTATAAGCTTTTACAGTCTCTGTAGCCGTAGACTAATGTCAAGGCATAGTAGTAGAGCTGAAAAGGCAGTTCCTAAAAGCTTTGTCTATTTACAATGAATATTCAAAAGCTTTGTCCAGATTTCACTAAATCAGAAGAATTTTGACTTTCAAGGTGTCTTTCCATCACCTGATAAGTAGACCTAAAAATAAATCCCACATGATTTGGCATTTTTTGGCCTGAATACAATGTCTTTTTAAAGTGATTTCCTGAGAAAAAGGAACATTTGCTGGAAATGGAAATAATCTTTCAAAATATCTTTCCAGGTTAAAAAAAGAAGTATGTGCTTTAGCAGAATTCATTTCTGAACCTAGCATTTTAGTTGTGAAAAAAGATGAATTGGCAATTTCCCTTTGAAGCTGTTGGGGAGAGCTGAAAGATCAGTAGAGCTGATAGTGATGCAGGAAGACCCCCAGCACTCCTGCTGCAGTGACTGCCTTAAAATGTCTGCACGTGTTAAAAGGTACCATTTCTGACACCAATGTCTGGTCCAAGCCCCAACAGCAAAGAGACAAGAAGTCTCTTACTAACTTCAGTGCACTTTGGATTAGGCCTTCTTTAACTGGAACCTGCTGAAGTCTGGTACTTTTACTACCTCGCTTTGAAAAGCAGCCTGTATGGATTTGGGGCAATAATGAGGAAGGGTTTTTTTTCAGGTGTAGTAAGCACTTTGGGTGATAGAGTCCTCTTCCGCTGCCTCAAGTGCTACTTTGCACTATTCACTTCAAAGTAAGCGTTGTCAGAAAGGAAAAAGAACAGAGGAGTGGAACCATTCAGCAAAGGGTATTGGTATGTTTCCAAAACCGAGATCATTTTGAGTTCTGGAATATGAATAATCCCCTCAGAGGTGGGATTTGATGGCTCAGGAGATTCGTGGAGTTTTCCACCTCAAGATCAAGGATCTAAAGCCACATTGACCCAAAAGAAAAGCAACCTGGTGGCAGTCTTTGCAAAATGAACCATGTGTTTTCTTCTATCTTTAAGACTTTCATTTCTGGCCTACGCAGCACCAGCCCTTGCTATCAGACTTAGAAAAGGGCACAGAGGATTGAATGAGCCTAGTACTTGAACTATCCTCTGCCCAGAAGAGGGACAAACCCATTAGACCCTGGGAGGGCAAAGTAGGCGATGTGAATTGCTGCGGTCGGTGCTCATGTTCACATGGTGTGTGCAGAGAGGCCATCAGCTTCCCGGGATGTCACCCAGACCTCCTTCACACTGGTAGCAAGCTCTTTCACAGAAAGAGGACACTCAGAGACCTCCTTAACTCCTGCAGCATACACTCAGAGGCTGTTTTCACTCGCAGGCTAGTTATTATTCTCCTGTGAGTGCTGTCATAGCCCTTCCTGAGGAATGTGTGCCTAGGCATAATATTTAACTGCCCAAAATCCTGTTTCTGCACGACAGAGTCACCTCCGTGAACAGGCTCAGGGCAAGGTAGGACAACACCTTGACTGGGAGCACTGCTCAAGTGCAGATCTCATCAGCAATGATGCATTTCCAGAGTCAGAGTTATTTTCTGATTAGCAATGTCTTTTTTTTTCTTAAATTCAGAGTTGATCCAGCACTTGTTTCTCGGTTTGATTTCCATGGTGGTAGAGTGAGTTTTGCCTCGTGACTGGGACGCTCGCGCCTGGCCATTCCGCAGCGGTAAGTCAGCCTGCCCCATGGCATGCAGCTCAGGCGTGGCCCTCAAAATTAGCCCTTCTGACTCTCAAAATACGCAAACTCTTCTAGCACCTGGGACATCTGCGTGTTGCTATTCACTGTGCTTTCAATCATTAGCTATTTTATTTTTATTGACTCAAATCTCCTGTCTTTGCACCATTCATTTTGGATTATCCTGAAGGGAATCATTGCAAACTAGAGTGGGGGTGTTCTTTTGCGCACACGCTGTAATGCCGTTCCCTAGGAAGCAGACACGTGGAGACTCTTAAACTGCTTTGATGTTCATTTTGATTTTTTAATGATACTTTCTCCACCAGGAGGGTGATGCTTCCCAGCTCATGATCCTATGAACCCCAGGAAGGGACTGGGAATGTTCCCACTCAGCTGAGGCCGATTGGGACAAGCCCACCACCACATTTGCCTTCCTGGCACCTTAACAGGAACGACGCTGGGGACACATGGCACAGTCATTGCCCTTGAAAGGGGACAATGTAAAAAAAAAAGGCTATAAAGACATGCTAACAGGAAAATATAACTTTCAATTATCTGAGCAGACAGACCTCAGTAACACTGCCTTTTATGAGGTAATTTTATTTTTATGGACACATTTGCTAGGCTTTATTTAAATAAGAAAGCAATTGAATAACTAGAGCATGTGGAGACTCCTGATAAGTATCCGTCTTTCAGGTTACTAAACAAACTGCATAGCAAGTGCTCAATTATTCTTCAAAATGCTTAAGCAACACCTTTCGTTCAGATTCCCATCTAGAATTACCTCCCAGTAAGTTGCCTCCCAGTAATTTCCAAGAAGCAGCATGCGATCAGCACACACCCCTGTTCTGGGTAATAAAGACTTCTGAGAAAAATCTCAGGATTAAAAAACAAGCCACGAAGCGACCTGGGAAATCAAACCTTCTGAAGGAATTTTACTTGCCTCGCACCAGGCTTGCTGTGCCGTCGGGTCTGATGTCTGCATGTGAAATGAGCCTCAATAATTACATATTCTTCCTTTCCATTGCTGGTCCTGACTTTGCAACATTTGGGAAACCACTTCAGGCTGCGGCTTGTAGAGTGATGCAGACTTCTGATGAGCAGAGCTCGACGAAGGCGTAGCAAGCCCGAGATTATTTATGTAACACACACGTGGGGTTTCGTCTCCGAGCAAGCAGCCATCGTATGGTGAGCAGAGTGGAGCATTGGAACCTCTGCAGAGCAGAGACAGCTCTGGGGAGCACGGACGTGTGGTACAAAGCATGTCGACATGGGCCTTGAAGAGGTGACCAGAGGTTTTCCTGCTTGTGATACATACAGGTTTTCTCACCCAGCACCAAGTATTTGGGTGCCACAGAACTCTGGGAAAAAAAAACCCAAAACCTGAAATTAGCCAGCTAAAGCAAGAGCCACATCATAGAAGCAGGCAAGACTCATAGCAAAGATCTGAAGAAAACCAGACTGGAAACGAAGACCAGAGTCTGCCTGACCAGTCCGCTGTGAATTTGAGGACTGAGATTTTTCTGTTTCAGCTGCAGACCAGGCTCCATGTCACGGGTTGTTGGCTTCTGTGCTTCCATGTCAGCTTGGAGCTCTGGTGAGTCATCCCCCAGGCGCCTGCTAAAGACAGGGAATAGCAAACAGGTCAGAGAGGGACATGTGTGCGTGAGCCTGTAGAGGACAAGAGTAAAGGGATCGGGAGAGGAGGGAATGAGCTCCAGAGCTCCCAGAGGGCTCATTCCCAGCACTGCCTCGTCCTTGGCCGTGCGCCGGGTCCCTGCCTGCTGGCTCCCCATCCCTGCCATGAGGTCATGCAGTGAGAGATGTGTCCTCTGACGCCAGCAGATGCCACAGCAGGTAGATTTTTCTTTCTCTTTTTTTTTTTTTTTTCTTTTCTTTTCCCAGGAAGACACAACCATCACATCAGATTTCACCCGGAAATCCAGCTGATGGGCTGGCTCCAGGTTTAACATGCTTTCCTAGAAGGGACATTGCTCACAGGGCACGCAGCTGCGTTTTCCAAAAGCTAATCCCACGAGGTGTGCGTCCTGGCGAGGTGACAAGCCAAGAGCGACTGAAGCAAAGTCGTCACCCGAACAAAGCGCCAGCAGGCGCCTGGCCAAGCGTGGCCGACAGCAAACACTTCTGGCCACAGCTGCCACCCACTCACTGCAGCCCAAGGGGTGCATGGCCACCACTGCCTCCCCACATGGGGGATGTGAGTGCCCAGCCTAAATCAGGACATGAAATCATAGAATCACAGAATGGTTTGGGTTAGAAGGGATCTCAAAGATCATCTAGTTCCAACCCCCCCTGCCATGGGCAGGGACACCCTCCACTACACCAGGTTTCTCAAGCCCTCGTCCAGCCTGTCCTTGAACACTTCCAGGAATGGAGCATCCACAACTTCTCTGGGAAATCTGTTCCAGTGCCTCACCATCCTCAGAGGGAAGAAGTTCTTCCTTAGATCTAATCTAAAGCTACCCTCTTTCAATTTAAAGCCATTACCTCTTGTTCTGTCTCTACATGCCCTTGTAAAAAGCCCCTCTCCAGCTTTCCTGTAAGCCACCTTTAGGTACTGGAAGGTTGCTAGAAGATCTTCCCAGAGCCTCCTGATCTCCAGGCTGAACAACCCCAACTCTCTCAGCCTGTCTTCGTAGGAGAGGTGCTCCAGCCCTCGGATCATCTTCGTGGCCCTCCTCTGGACCCGCTCCAGCAGCTCCATGTGCTTCTTATGTTGGGACCCCAGAGCTGAATGCAGTACTCCAGGTGGGATCTTACAAGAGCGGAGTAGAGGGGCAGAATCACCTTCCTTGACCTACTGGCCGCACTTCTTTGGATGCAGCCCAGGATGCGGTTGGCTTTCTGGGCTGCAAGCGCACATTGCCAGCTCATGTTGACCTTCTCATCAACCAACACCCCAAGTCCTTCTCCTCAGTTCTGCTCTCAATCCATTCTCTGCCCAGCCTGCATTTGTGCTTGGGATTGCCCCGACCCACGTGCAGGACCTTGCACTTGGTCTTGTTGAACTTCATTAAGTTCGCACAGGCCCACCTCTCCAGCCTGTCAAGGTCCCTCTGGATGGCATCCCTTCCATTCAGTGTCGACCATACCGCACAGCTTGGTGTCATCAGCAAACTTGCTGAGGGTGCACTCGATCCCACTGTCCATGTCATCGACAAAGATGTTAAACAGCACCAGTTCTGATACTGACCCCTGAGGAATGTCACTGGTCTCCATTTGGACATACAGACATTGATTGCAACCCTTTGAGTGTGACCATCCAGCCAATTCCTTATCCACCAAGTGGTCCATCCATGAAATCCATGCCTCTCCAATTTAGAGACAAGGATGTCATGCAGAACACTGTCAAATGCTTTGCAAAAGTAGATGTCAGTTATTCTTCCCTTACCCTCTAACACTGTAACCCCGTTGTAGAAGACCAGCAAGTTTGTCAGGCATGATTTGCACTTAGTGAAGTGAGTTACTAGCTGGAGCAGCTGTAATTTCTTTGTGCTGCTCTTCAGGTGCTATTCTGCTGGCCTGTGATCCTTCTCCAGGCTGTGGGCATCTATTGCTGGCACTGGCGTCAAACAGGTAGGAGAGGGATGGATTGAGGTTCCTCTCAGCAGTTTAAAGCTTTCTTCACCAGTTCGATGAAGACGAACGGCACAATTTGACAGTGGCTATAAGAAATATTGCAGGAGAAATCCAGACCTAGTATGTAAGAGATGATCATATGGCATAACAGAATTGCTCATCTGTTAAACATTACTAAATGCTTACTCTACTAAGCATTGCCGATCTCCAGGAAATGTACCTAGGTGAAGCTGAAGATTTTTAAATCTAAAACTGATGGCATAAATCAAACCCTTCTCAGGCTCCTGCAATACGAGGAGAAAAGGAAATTGCTTTTCAGCCCAGAAAGCATGCTCCTGGTAGCTGATAAACTGGCTGTGACTCCCCAGAGAAGGCACGATTAATAGCGAGAGAGCAAATATCAGAACTATAATGAGCCTCCAAAGGGACACAGGGAGTGACAGCAGCTGCTGCTGGAGGAATTTGGGGCCACAGGAGATCCCGTCAGGATAGAGGGCAGTGCGTGGGAGGGGGAACTGCACCCTGAGGGTAAGGGCCTGTAGGAAGCCCGGGTTGGACGCTTCCCTGTGCCGCTTTAACTGCGTAACCCTGGATCCAGAAAAGATACCCAAGGAAATGTGAAAGCACCGATGTATTTGCCCCATGCCAGTCAAAAGATGAGCTGAGGCCTTTCTGAGATTGTGGGTGTGGGTGTGATCCTGAAGCAAAGTGACCCTGTGAGATGGACACCTGACTTCATCCCTTGTAGCTTTCACCTGGTCAATCGTTTAGCATTAGAAAGCCAGAGAAGGATCCATCTAAGTTTTAACGTCTGCTATAGAGACACTTATCAGAGCTGATCCCTGTCACATCCTTTTATAGTCAAGGGAGAGAAGCAGGCACCTTTTGGGTGCAACTCATCTACCTTTCTGTATGTTTTTGCTAGGATGAGACGAACTCACACCCCAGTGACTATAATTGATGCCTAGCTCAGCTATAGGTATATACATTAATTGAGATGAATCTCATGCCTCATGTCAGATTAAATGAAGCCCCCACCCCCCCCCCCCCAAAGTCCTGGTATTTTGAGACAACGTGCTCCGTCAGGAGCATCATGGTTCTGGCTGCCAACAGGGACAGCCCCTCTGGTAAAGCTGCCACCTTGCCAGCTGTGGAGGTTCTGACAACCTGAGTTTCAGGGAGGCCTTTCAGGGGGTAATAAATGACTCATGTATCCAATAAAAGGAAATTGAAACTTAGTAGACAAGCTGCCCTGGAAAAAGACCTACTCAGTTTATATAAACAGTTCACACACAGCAAGAGGGATTCTGGAACAAAACACAGCCTTGTAATCCAGTTCTAGTCCTAGCTGTGTATAAACACAGAGTGGATCTCTACTACGAAAATAGGTATGTCAGAATAAGCCACTAAAGACAAGGGTGCCTAACAAAGGTGATAAACTACCAAGCAGTAGATCATATATGTCACCTTTACTGAGATACTTCACTGTCTGCTTTGTGAAGCACCAGAGCAAAAATGTTCCATTTTGTGCCTTGTGAGAGGTTTAGTGGTTTGGCTTTTTTTTTTTTTTTTTCTCTCCCCTCTTTGTTGCTAGAATTTTAAAAGCTTGAATTTGGAATAGTCTTGCATTTCCTCATGTCTCTGTGTCTCACCTCAGTGCCATTAAAAGTCATGACACGTAATAGAGAAACAGCTGTGCAGGAAACTTCAGGCATCTGTTTAATATTAATTGCATGTATTCCTAAAAAGTCATAGCATGTTTTTAAAATTTCACTGCACATCTGGTGCGTCACTGCTTAGGGTTTTTTTGTAATAGTTTTTATCTGTGAGTCACTGAGAATTATCAGCCACAAGCTGGCCAGACAGCAGGGAGATACACAGGCAATTAAAATGGAAGAGACATTTCTAAATAGCTTCTAAAAAACCACAGCTCTGAACAAAAATGACAAAGCAACACTGATTGTTAGCTGCTTGCCAGTAGACATTGAGCTATAGGGAATCTAGGTTTAGGAAAGGAGAGCATATTCTATTAATAAACACTGTATGATTTAAAAGATGTCTTCCACGTGAATCCTGCCCCAAACTGTAGGCTAGGATTTCTCTCTCAGCCAGAGAAGGATGAGTTCTCCTGTGGCTACTCAAAAAAACACAACTCATCCCCTTCTGCTATACCTCATCCACACTCTTACCCCAACCTACTTGCATTTAGCCATAAACTGCTTTTCCTGCAGACTTGGCAGATCTCATGTTGAAGAAAGTCTCTTGAAGATCAGGTGGAAGGTGGGTTCTTCAGCCTGAAACGACCCTGCAAAACCCGCCAGCTCCAAGAGGTTCTCTACCACTCTGCCCTGCTCTAGCCTGGGGAACCACGGAGCCTCAGCCTCCACCCGTCACAGAGGAAGCCCCAGACCCTGAGCAAGGACTGCAGTTGGTCCCACCAGTGTCCATAAGCTTTTGAAAATTATGTGAATTCTCTGAGGAACTTTTTCTGAATGAATAAATGAATGAATGAATACTAGATAAAGGATTTTTGCACATTTTTCTGTATGTCCTCCCTCTAAGAGGCAAGGACCCCAAAAAGTGTCTGTTTGAAAGACTCCTTTTTTTATTTTAGAGATCTCTTTTCAAGAGCTTGTCTTGTGTGCTATGCATGACAGGGTGTTGCCCACTGTCAGCTGTTTGAAATATTTGCTGAGTGGTGACAACCGGTAATTAAGTCAGTAACAAATGATGATTTGAGATGTTTATTAATGCATAAAAAAGGACTAGAAGGCATAGATTTGGACAAACACAGCTTTGTCAATGTTACAGAGCAGGTGCATCCCACAGCAAGCTCAATTTCGAGAAATACAGCAGTAGGTCTAAGGTGTGTGCCTGCCTGGGGTTGTCTTCAGTTAATGAGAGGATCCACAGGGACTGGAGCAAGGGAAGGAGGGAGGGAAGCCATGGGCATGGATCTCATCTTGACGTGCTGCAGCAGGTACCCGCACCCACGCATGAGAGGGCATCTATGGGAGAAGCATTCCTCCATCCCACGCTTCGGAGGTAGAGAGTAAAGCCTAAAGAGTAAAGGCATGTTCCTGTTCTCTACTCAGAAGGGTTGCAACTTTCTCCCTTTGTAAGAGTTTCTCTGAAATGAACCTTTCATATCATATCTCCCCCTAGCTCTGGTGAAAGTCCTTGTTTTGGGCTAAACCTCATGGTTGGTTCTTATGTTTGTAATGAGGCGAACCGCCAGGAGTGCCATGGTCCTCTTTGGGGGACTTCTAGTTTGGAGTCAGTGGCCTGGGTGCCCTGGCAGCTATGAGCTCAGTGCAGCCTCCGCTTCAGACCTCTCTGCACACAGGTAAACAGGGGCAGTGGTTTTACTTTCTCCTTGAAAAAATACTTGGAATTTTTTCAACGAGGAAGACCTGCAACATCTAAGAGTGAGTGGGAAGATGTGAGTGAAGTGAGTGTGTGCCAGAGGTGCAGGGACATGCAGAGTGTCCATTGCATGTTCGCCAGTCTGCATTGCAAGCACGAGGAGTACCTTCCAGTCCTTGTTTTTCCTGTCTTAAAATACTTCTGCAGTCTTATGCTCAACTAGTTTTAGGAACCCACAGCCTAGAGAAGATGAGCTCTGGACCACTGGGAATCAAGGAGGGGGCAATAAAGGGAAAATCAGGCAGCAGTGCAATGTGTCCATGATGTGAGAGGGGGAAGGGGAAGGCTTCTCTGAGCCTCTGCTTGGGGCCCAGCGGGTCTGGTGCCAGCTCTGGCAACTGTTTGAGCCTTGTGTGTTTTGCCTTCATGTTTTTACAGATATGGATGAAATTTAATTCCTGGCAGAGAGCGAGTATGTTATTTGTGGATAGAGTTGAAGGGGGACAACACAGAACCTGCAGAGCATTATTTAAAAATAATTTTAGTGAACAGCTGCATTCACAGGCTGCAGAAGGTAAAGAAAAAGCTCACAGGACTCAGAGCAGAGATAGTATTTAACCTGCAGAATTGCCACAGTCCATGTGCAGAGGCAAGGGCAGCTTTTTGTACCACATCCTGGCTAAGCAGCTGCTGGGAAGGGACATGAAGACAAGCCCTGCTTGTACTCTTCCCGTGGGACAGGGGCAGGGAGCACGATGTGGTTGCCATCAGTGGTATCAGCAGATGCCTGCTGAGCTGTGCTGGTATGGAAGCTAAGATGCTTTAACGTGATAAGGAGCTATCTAGGCCAGAATTAAACCCAGCCGGCCATGTGAAATCTCTCTGAACACGGGGAGAAAATACCTGTCGTAGGCAGAAGGGCAAGGCTGACCCTGGAGTTGGATGCGATGCAGGGGGAGGACCGGAGCTCCCTTCTGCAGCCGGACACCGCAGAGCCAGGCTGTGGCACTTTGCAGGAAGCAGGCTTACCTGCTTTTCTAAAATGAAGCCACTTTCCCTCTTGGCTGGTGCCCTGAGGGCACAGCCCCTTGCACTCTCTACATGCCGAGACTGGTAAACAGGCTCTGGGGAGGCTGCGCCTGCTCGCTGACCCTTTGCGCTGCCGCTGGCCGGGCCATCCCGGCACGTGGCAGCACTTCCTCGCCCCAGGTGGGAGTGCCAGCGAGGCGTTGTGACCTGCCCCGGCTCAGGCTGGGCCACCATCGCTGCCCGAGACCTTTCCCTCAGTCAGCAAGAGCTGCCAGGATCTGCCCCAAAATCAGCGAAGGAGATAGATCTCGCCAGGGCAGTTACAACCAGGAACAGGTTAAAGGCAGGAGAAGAGCTGAAGAAACCACCCAACCTGGATCTTTGTTTTTTTTCCCTCACTGGTGTGCCTCACCTTAAGCAACTTTCTCCTAGCGTGACTTCACCCCGCACTTCCTCACCGCTGGCAAACAGCAGCACACTGTGGAATCTCAAAGCCTGTCTCCGGCGCATGCCGCAGCTCAGAGGGACAGCCAGGGATGAGCAGGGACAGTGGGGTCAGACAATGGGGTTGGACAGTGGGGTTGGACAGCCCGTGCCACCGTGCTCCTGGCTGCCGCGCACATGTGTGTACGTGCACCGGGTTCCCACTGCAGCACCGTGCACGTGCAAAGAGGCAGCTCTGCCATTTACAGTCTGGGGCCGCTCGCCTTCACGCAGCAATTGTTCTGGCAGAACCGGACAGCTACAGCGGCGCTGCCAGGAGGGAAGTGTGGCTTGCGGCACGCTGAATCCTGTGGGCCACTTCGGTGCGGAGCGGGTTGGGTGAACCCCGCCGAAGCCAGGGCTGCGGGGGTGCCAAGCTGGCGGGGGCTGGTCCCGATGTGAAGGCAAACGCCGTCGCGAGAGGGGGAGTGAACGGCGCGCGGCACGCAGAACAAGATCTGTTCAATTCCATCAGTCAGCACTCTCTTCCAGAAGATGACCTATTGAACATTTCCAGGAATAGCTGTGCCAAGCCTGTCAACTGTTTCTTGGAAATACACTCAAGAAAAATGGCTTCCTTCCAGTAGGGATCTGCAGAAAGCCTGGACTGGATCGAGGCTGCAGACAGATGTCAAGGTGGCGATGCTGCTGCAGCAGCTCTTTCAGGAGCAGGGGATGCAGAGGGCTGGGGTGGGGGGGCTGTGTTTTCTCCCCCTTCTACTCCTCCTTTCGTATCAGATGGGAACGATGGGGAGGGAAGGGGTGCTTTTTTTGCAGATCACTCAGCTCACTGGTCTGCTTATCCTTCCTTGCAGTCTCCAGCAGTAAGCAGAGAGGAAAACCTGCAGTGCTGCACATGGCTGGGCTGTTGGCCTGGCACACAACCTACCTGGGCTATTCCGTAGGCAATCACTAGTGTCATGTGCCAACACCAGCACAGGCCCCCACAGCCATAACTCGTTTCCAGTGTGGTATTCTTGGTATTCCCTTATCACTTTACTGCTGGACTTAACACAATAACCTTAAGTTATCGCTGTGGTACCGTGGTTTCACTCCCTGCACCCACAGTTGCGTGGGTGGTAGGGTGGGGAGCGGGGTTAAAATGTGCCCTGGGAAGGTCCCATCACGGTGATCCTGGGCAAGCTCGAGGGTCCCACTGGCTCCAGTCGACCAGCAGGGAGAGGGGTTGCAAGTCGCAGGCAACAGGAGGTACCTGCTGGGGCCTGTCCCCACAGCACACGCCGTGCCCTGCACCTCTGCTATTGCCAAACCCACTCCTCTTTCGCCTGCTGGAACCAGCAGAGTAACAACCTAGAGTGACACACCAACCAGAATTGAAATCTAAGGTAATTGTCTTCATTTACACATCACAATGTGGTACTGGTACAGCAGATGGCTTTTGCAAAATGGGGGTCCAAGCCCTCTTCACATCTCACTGGTCCCTTTCCACTGTCATCCTCTGATACGCATCTGAGTGAACAAAACCCCATGGGAATGAATGTTTCCCCACTGCTGGGTGAAACTGGGCAGATGCTGCTCTGCCCTGTGAGAGGGATTGCAGAGGTGCCTTTTGGAGTTGCTCTGGATCGACTCCAGATCTGGATTTGCATTGGGTCCTTCCTGACAGGTTACAAATAAACCAAAGTAATGGGATCTGGCATGGCTTGGCAGACTGTTAATAGGATGTAGAGTCTTTCATTTCTGGATCATTAATTCAAACCAGCCCAGATCAGTAGTGGCCACATTTTGTTGCAGTCTAATAGCTGTATAATAACCTCTGTGAACAGAATTAGGGAGTCCCTCACCACAATTTATATTAATTATAATAAGTTTTGTCGGCTATCTCAGCAAAGAAACCCAGGACTGATTATGCCCCGAAGTGGGGGCTCCCTGGAGAAGCAGGGGCAGGTGGTAGCTCTTTCTGCAGCAGCCAAGTGCAGCCCCTGAGGCCGTTCTTCCATCGCTGTTTACAAGGCGAAGCTCCCCAGCGTGTAGAGAGACCACCTGAGCAGTAAGCATCTCTGCAGCTATTAAAAACTGGGCTCCAGATGTAGCCTCCAGCTTAGAAAGTCCCCACAGCCCCTGCTTGACTGTTGGAAGTGTAGGATCACTCTATATTTGCTTGCTTTCTTATATTCTTTCCAAAGCATCTGTTACTGGCAAGTCTCCGAGTCAGGACACCGGGCTGGCTGGGTCTGTGTTTGACCTAACAGGGATCTTTTTTTTTTTCCTTTTACATTCTTATAGTCTGAAACCCTTGAAGTGGACAGTAATGATATGCAGTGCACTTGTCTAGGATCTATGCATGCCTTTACCCCTAAATTCACACATGCACTTGTGTATGCTCAAACACATCCAGCATTTGCATTTTTGTATTGTTCCAGTAATTAAAAAAACCTTGAATGATTTATAATTCCTTTGTGAGGAAGGAGAGCTATACTACTTTTTTCCTCCTTCTGTGTCAAATCCAGTTAGCTGGCCACCATCTCCTTTCAAAAATTAACTAAAATAAGCTTTCTGTTTTCCTGGGAGGAATATTTTCATGTTTCTTTCTGGGTGTGGTCAGAATTTTTGGCAGCACTTTGCTGAACCGAAGCGTGTGTCTGACTAATGCAGCAAACAGGCCAGTACACCATGGCGTTTGCAGAGATTATTCATTGCATACCACCAAATCGCATCATTTGTGATTTGTTGTAGAACTTCCAAAGAGCCCCGGAGCTTGATGCTAAGTCTGCTTTACATGTAGACGCTTTCAACACAGGGCAGAGGAGACTGGAAGGCGAGAGAGGGATGCTACGAAACTCATGTATAAAATGGGGGTGGTAGAAAAGGCCGCCACCTGAGTTTCAGGGTCTGTAAAGGAATTTGTCTATAAGGACAGCTTTTCATCAATGGGCTGTCTGCAGCAGAGTCATTTGTCACATATGACAGTTTTCACTTCATTGCATCACTAGCTATGCCACTCTGATTCTGTTTTTTAAAAAATATTATTATCAAAATTATTGTTCTTTTAAAGGAGGGGCTGAGATTCTTTGTTTACTAAATGAACAAACAGAACTGAGAGCATCTCCTGGCTGACTTGCTAGTGTCCTTCTGGGTCACTCTAATTCACCCACCACGATGACTGCTAGCAAGGCTTGCATTTAGCACTTCTAGTTTTCCTGGTAAGGAGGCTCCGTTGTGGATATCAGTTTGCACCGTTGTATCTGAGTTGTCTCCAAGTCTTGCCCCCACCCCTTGTTCTTGCATTGCACAGTTGCTGGCTATCTATTGTGGACCCAGCCTTGAGCTTTAGCACCTGCAAGCGAGAATCAGAGAGGTGAAATATGATGGAAGAGGAGGAGTTAGACCCTGGAGACCCTCTTTTGAACACAAGGAGATTTTGAGCCCTCTTGTTCCCTGTAGGGCTCCAGTCTCATTACATTAGCAATGCAACGGTGTTATTGAACAGCCTTGTGGCACAGGGGACTGTAGTTTTGAAGGCCAGCTTTCCCAGACAGAGACACTCAGAAACTCCTTTAGTTGCTACGTGCAAGCAGTTTAAGCTGGATGCAGAATAAAGCCGATCACTTGCAAACGCTTCAAGCACTGAGAGCTCGAGATGCCCCATTGGAGTAGCAACTGCAGATGTTATTTGGATAATACAGAAGTTTAAGTGTGCCACTATGACTTGGGATAAATTTTGGAAGAGAATACCAGAAACTTAGAGGAGTTTGGAAACCAGTGGTAGTAAATAAAGTAAACAACTGAAAACCTAAGTACCTATCAAAGCAAGACGTATAGATAGATCTCAGCTCTATTAAGACCATCATCAACATACCTGTGCCAGTGACAAAGGGAAATCAGCCCTTCGATGGACAAAAAGCTTAATGGGGTTGGCAAAGCTATACGAGTCGTCTTGGAGGGTGCCATTCATGTGCCACAGTCATGAGTATGAAATTAAGCTATGATAGGAAACTTTCCTGAACAGTAACAGCACAATTCCCTTGCAAAAAAAATGATTCAGGTAGACCAGTACCTTAGCCCATGAGTATGTGAAGAGTCCTGTGCTGCATTTTGGGAAAACTATGCTGATTAAAACTGCTTACAACCCCTTTCATTACCACTGAAAGGAGCTGTAGACAGCTGTTGAGTGCATGTGGTGTACTGGATCATGTAGGGCAGGAGCGCAGGCTGGGGATTGTGCTGGAGCATGGACCTCGCGTTGGGGCAACCCTGCTCTGTGTCTCTCTGCAGTTCTCCAGGGCAAGCATGGCGGAGGAGGCTGTGTCTGGCCCTGGTGTAGGTCCAAGCCGAGCAGAAGGGCAACCCTGCACTGGACATGTATGAGGGGTCTCTGAGCGGGGCCATGTGAGGCAGAAGGTACCTGTGAGAGTCGCACACAAGGATCATGAGATATCACCGCTTAGATACAGCTGAAGAAAGGCTGAGGCTGGACTGATGAAAATCAACATTGGTGGCTGCCTGTCATTGTACTTCCAAATTCTTTCAGCAGCCATTTCCTAAGGGTACAGGAAGATCTGCCCCCCCCAAGACCCTTCAGGTTTTGGTCTGACTTAGATTTAAGCCAATGAGATTCTAAGTGGGAAAAGGCTCAAGACAACCCTTGAGCTAATTTCTGAAGCAACCAGCAAGAGAGCTAATTGTACTGACCTTGGTGACAGTGTTGGTAACTTGATCACTTATTCTCTGAGAACTGCACTGACATCAGCCACTAAGGTCCCATGGGTGATGAAACAGCCATCCTGGGAGACAAACTTTTGATCACCACCAACAAATTCTGGCTTTCCTCAATTCTGCCATCTGGTGATGTGACATTGCCAAATCCTCATGGGCGCCATGGGACTGCTCTGTACACAGTCTAAATGATGTGTAGGCATATCTAGCTAGGTCAAGAGAGGCAACTCACAAAGTGTAACGCCCATGTCCCAAGCCTTTCTCTTGACTGTACAACACATTACCCTTAGCATATTGACCAATCCCTATTTAGGAAAGAGGTAATATGGATGTCTTCCACGTTTCCTGCCAGCTCTTGTGCAAAACAGTTATTGCATAACTCTCAAAAGATGGTGCATTGTAAGTGGAGGTAGGAGCGCTCAATGAGCTCCAAGGCACTTTGAGATCCTAGACTGACGTATACTACAAAAACGGACTGTATCATTGGTATTTGAGCACAGATGTGAAAATTGTTTCCTTGTACAAGTCTGCTGGGCCAGCCAGTTTGATTTTTCCCATCATTTAAAGGAGGACTCTAATTCTTTTATTCTGCCTACACCCCTGATTGGAATTCAAACCTTTATCAGAGTCTTCCCTGCAGAAAACCACAAATGCCAGATTGCAAATTCTTTGCAAATGAAACCAAGCTCTTTATTTTGTTTCGTTTTACGTCTAGCGGTGAGCTCTTTTGTATACTGATTTCCTAAGGTAATTTCATTTATGGAACTGCACTGTCTATGTGTCTGTCAGCTTCTTCATAAATTTGACCAGGTTGACTACATTCCACCATATTTGACAGTAAGGTAGAAATCTTAAAGATCCTGCAAGTCTTGGGATAACAGACAGCTGTGGAGAGGAAGGAGGCCCAAATTCATTGCCTTTCTGAGAGGAAAGCTTCTATACAGTGGAGTAATTATTGTACCTAACCTTTATGGCTCTATACAGCATAGTATGTGCTGCCTTCTCTCCAGGTCGCAACTGAGGGACATTGAAAGCAGTTGGTACAGACAGGGGATAAGGGTGTGAGAGGAGCGAGGAATTTAGGAGGTGTTGGAGGAATTGAAAGTCTTGTAGCAGGAGGTAGTCATTGGAGCTCAAAGACAGGAACTAGATTTGCTGTGGTGCAAAGGGACAAAGCTGGGGGAAGGAAGAGACAGAGAACACAAATCCCTAAGGAAGCGGCATATCCTCCTCTCTGCTGCATCTGGAAGAGCGCATGCCTCTAACACCTTTTGCACTAATCTTCCACTCCTCATCTCCTCCCCACCAAGCAGCAACTGCCCATAGGCCCTGCTGTTGAGCCAGAGGACTATGTATTCACCTCTTGTCAGCACAGTTTGCTATTTTCCAGACACCTCTGCCTAGCTACCACTGACAGCAAGTCACCTGTATACCACGGATACAATTTTTTATCCTTTTTCATGCAGACTGTGACATTCATGAAGTCCTTTAGGTCCACATGCCTGAAAGAGGTCTTCTTCATGCACGCCAGCAGTTTTTCTCGCTTGTTTCTGTTAAAGAGGACACTTCTCTCTGCCCTGCTGCTCCTTTCTGGGCCATCACCGTTAGTCTACACTGGCTGGTATAGACAGTGCAAGCTGCCGTAGGGCTGCTCTCCAGACCAGATTTGCCTACACTGCATGTGAGCCAGCAAGAACAGCAGCAGAGGCGGCCAGGACTCCTTCTCTGAAACATTCCTGCCTGTGCGGCAGTGCAGCGTGGCAGCACAGAGTGGGCAGGCTTGCACAACCCACGGGTGGGCAGCGGGCAAGGCCAGGGGACCTCGAGCCGATGCCTCTTCAGAGACCTGGCTCCTGACTGGGAGCTAATTCACTTAACAGCTCCTGGTCCCAGTGCTCTTTAACTGTTCCTTGTAAGGAAGTGCCTTAATTAAAATCCCATAGTTTAGTCTGGTAAGCTACTTTTTAAGTAGTAGCCACTTAATTCAAGCTTCCTAATCAAATAACACTTGGGTCGAAGGCGTTGCTGGAACACACTGGGCTCACATAAGAGCCGAGAACTGCAGTGCAAATGGCAACTTCATTACTGTTCGTGTAACAAGGGCTAATTTTTGTCTTCCTGATTTCCTTTCTCTTTCTATTTTATTTTTTTTTTGGTACACTCACGTAAGAATTTTCTGTTTGAATTGTCTTAGAAAGAATTACAGAGATGTGCTAATAATAAAAAGGTGTTTTTTTTAAAAAAACAAGCTTGGCCTAAAACCAGAGAGATTTGAATGCTGACAACGAGAAAAAGAAGTGCTTTGGATCTGAGACTCATTTCGATGTTTGTCATCTCACATCTGACTAGGTCTGAGTCTGGAATGAGCTTGATATCATAGGAGGCTTCAGGGGTAAAACCCTGGGCAATGGCTTCAAGCTTTCACCTTGCTTTATAGCGCTTGGTGTTTTAGACCAGCATAAGGGCCTGAGGAGATGCTGTGATGTGATGTATCACCCCAGCCATGCATCCACCCTCTATAGAAGGTGACTGCGGGCAGTGCAGGAGCAAGGTGGGGCAGCACAGGGAGCACACATCCTGCCTGGGGCCTCAGGATTGAGCACCTCTGCCTGCCTCCACCGTCTGTCTCCTGCTTGATGCAGAAGATGCTGCACTGAAATGACTGCGGGAATCAACTCCTGAGCCTCCTGAATTCGTTGCTGCCTGCTTTTTGGAGGAACACATTACTTGAGTGATTTACTTGTGAAATTATATTACTGAGAGCAATGTGCATATGCACATGTCTTAGCACAAAAGGGTACAGAAAATCACAGATACTCTATCTGAAAAACACGTGTTTTTTTTCTGGTTTTCCATCCCTTGGGATTTTCATATTTTGTGGCCCAAGAAGATGGCATCTTCCCATTTCAGATTATGGACAGCCAGAGTACCTGCTCCTCCCCGTCTCTTACACTCAAGTCCCCACCAAGAGATTTCTTGTGTTTCTCTCTTCCATTGCTCTCACTGATTGAGTTACTGCTTACTTATCCTGGAGTTACAAAATCTGTGCCTTTACCCACTGAAGCAGGTACCTAGCACAGTAAACACGACACAATGAAGTCTTTCTTTGCTTTGTTACAGATGAACAGAAATTAAACCAAGATAGATACAATGCGTGAGCAATAACTGCTCCCTTAGCAAACAAGACACGCATACGGAGAAGGTAGGAAGTTTTCGCAAATCCTCTGCTCAGATGGCTCTTTGTGTCTTGCTTGCTCACAGTCCTTCCTTCTGCCAAGCAAAGAGTGCACCTTCTCTCCTCGCAGCTCTACGTATGGACAGACCCTACAGATCCATGCAGACGAACATGCTAAGCTCTAGCTACCTGGTCGCTTACACCTGACTGACCTTTTCCCTTGGTAAGGTGTTGGCTGCAGCAGCTCTGCAAAGCTGAAGCAGTTGTCCAGAGGCCTTTCCACTTTCAAGAGTCCTGCACCAACCTTGCAGACACCTGTACGGCTGCTAATTTAGGACAGCGTTTATACATACTGGTGAAGATGTGAAGCTGCCATGCACAAAGGCTTTTTATAGCACTTACTGCCTGCTCCTACATGCGCTTGGTAAGGAGCCTGCCCGTGCTCCTCGCCACTGGGAAGGAATACAGCAGTTTTGATAGCCTTATCAAGCAAGAAGCTGAAAGTTCACGCTCCCATCCAGCTTTTGCAATGGTAAAAATAGAAAAAATAACAACCAGGTGAGCCAGCCTGGCAGGCTGGCTACACCCTCCCAAAGTCGCAGGTGGCTGAGCAAAATCCGCAGTGATTCTGTGAAAGCCATCAGGACACAGTGACAAGAGAACAGGAAACTTCAGAACAGCAAAGTTCACCCCACAGAGTGTCCCCCCCAGAGCATGTCTTCGCAGTCAGGAGCAAATAGATGGGAAAGAGCACTTGTCCCAGAGCCCCGCTACCATAACAGCATGTCCCCTGTTGATCCCAAGCTGGCTCCTACCCGTGGCACACTGGCAGAGGAGTGGGAGTCTGTCTGCACCTGCTCATCTGACACACTTGGGCTGGAGCAGGAGTGCAACCTAATACACACTGGGACTGCTAGTGCATAGACCAGTTCTCTTGTTCCACCGCTGCCTTTTTATTTACCTTCCCTTCTGACTCTGCTTTCAGCCAGACTGAGCCAGACTTGTATCACCAGTGTGGTAGCCAAGTGCCACCCCTTGATTGTGCCTATGGAGGCAGCAAAGGCTGAGAGAGGGCTCGAAGGACCACCTGAGTGTTTGGAGAAAAAGCCCACACTGACTATTTTGTAGCTGTCATGTGGAGTGGTATCTAGACTTTTCTATACAGTGGTCCTCCTCACAACCAATTAAATAATCCATACTGATTGAAAAACACGGGAGAGGATGAGGATCACAACCACTGCCTTGTGAGCTTGCTGATCTTTGGGAGAGTCTTGACATGCATGCTGCTTTTGAGAGACACAGGAGTCTCAAGCTGGTGTTGCATGCAGCAAGCCCTGTCTCAGGGAAGGAGCTGGAATGCGTCAGGGGTAACCACTTGAACAGAAATCCCCTATTTATTCCCGAAAGCTGCTGGCTGTGCGGAGAACAGGAACGTTTGCTATTACATCCAACAATTATCCTCTCAGATAACACTATCAGTTATGCAAAATGGCAATAAACTTTTTTCTCTTTAGGAAGTTGATATAAACTGATGCTTTCACCAGACAAGAGCCTCTATTTAAAGCTAGCACTAGAGAGGCAAGCAGGCTGCAGTCTGAAGCACCAACCTGTCCCCAAAGCAACCCTGCTGCCTCTCTCTCCAGCAAAGATATGGAGCAGTTTTCCAATACTGAGCTTTTCTCAAGGCCTGGGTGCCAAGCAGCAGGAGCACCCCCATCCAACAGCCCCACCCCACCTACACCCACAGGGATGCTCAGGCATCCCCCAGCCATTTCTCAATAACTAAAGCTCCTTCCACTCCCATACACAACATAATTTGTAAGCTCTGCCCATTAGCCAATGGGGCTGTGCACCTCTTACCATTGCACATGTGGTTTTCCAGCAAGCACGTTGCAGCTCTGACTACCCTCCACAGCAGGTCTGCACGCCAGCAGCGCTAAGAAGTGTTTGATGCTTTAAACTTGCCATGTGTACTCATTCACAGACCATCTTTACAGTCCATCCCCATCTCGTACAATATGACGAGAAGTGTTTAACTGCCTCCCAGTCCAGCTGCAGCCCTAAATCGGGATTGCTGTGCAAAGATAAGTGAGGTGATATTTCTAGGAGCAGTCTACCCTGAAGCATGAGATCCTGCCTGCCCAGGGCTTGTTTGGAGAAGTATGGGAGCTTCCATAAACACACTTTCCAAAAACCCACACTCAGCCCTGCCCTATGGGATGGAGAGGGACAGCAGCCCCCACCAGGTAGCAAAGGGGTCTGTGAAAATGGTGGAAAGTGCTCGGGATGGTTGCCCCTGTGTGGAGTCATGCCCCACACATGGTATGGGGCGTTGCTCTGTGCAGAGGGGCCACCCCAAGCATGGCCACGTGGCACCTGGGGTGGCCACCCTGCAAGGTTCACGTACTGTGGGCCAACCGGAGAACCTGGTTGTAGGGATATGGACATGATGGCATGCTTTACCCCTATTCCTTCTGAGCACGTGCCCGCCTGGTGGGACCGGGAATGGCACCAAATGTATCTCCTGGTACGCTCTCAGCGCTGGTAATTCAGCAAAAACTGAATGGTGTCAAAATTCCATCTGTTCCTGAAGATTTCCTCTTAATTCATGCTGATCGTGAGCATTGTCTGGTTTTCGGTAAGCCAATGAACTAGCTAGGACTGACAGTAGTGACCCTAACAATGTCTTCATTCCAGGAGGTCGAGATATTGGGCAGCTGATGCCAAAAGCGACATGCAGATTCTCACTGCCTGGCAGAGAGGCCACAGTGAAATCCTCAGCACCACTTCGGTCCTGTTGGCTTTAAATGAAAGCAGGAAGAGACCAAAAATAATCCTAGGACCAGCTCTTTAAAGATGCGCAAGTGTCTAATAGGCTTTAAAATCTCTAAGTGGTGGGCATCTAAATGCCTTGAATTTTTATTTGTTTCAAAAGAGATTACATGCCTGAAATCCTTAAGAAATGCGGGCTTTTCTGATATAATTGTGTCTCCTATGGCTTTGACTTTTATTTCCTCATATGTGTTTATGTCAGTAAAAGCTTTTGTCGGGGCAGAGTTCAGTTGGTTTAGCTGGTCTCACAGCGAAACTGTAAATTTTTAGCACTTTGATATCAGTATAACTATACCCAGTCTTCAGGGGTTTTGTTACAATTACCAGCTTAAGATCGGTTATTGAAAATCTCTGCTTCTGAGGTGCAACTCTGAAGCTCGAGCTCAGATTTTCCTCCCCATCTTAACAGGTGGGTGCAAAAGTTGAAGATCCATTAAGAGTACAGAGGTATAAAAATAGTAAGAGCATGAGTAGAGGGGAGTTCTTGCGTTCCCAGGTCCTCAAGTGATTTTTGAAAACAGCCCTTAAGCTCAACAGTCGATTTGAAGCTAAACTGAAAGGTCTGATGCAACCTGACAGGGGAAACGCTGCAGCCCACAGAGGTAAAGCTGTAAGGCCATGATATCGATGGCTCGAAGCCGATGCGAGTCAGGAAGGGCAGCTCGCCCTGAGCTATGACAAATCACTAAGACAGGTGTTCTAGTAAAAAAATTGCCCTTAAGTCATAACTTATTTATGGTGCTGTTACAGCACGGCTGTATCTAATCCTGTTACAAAAGATTCAGTGAAACACGATACGAGATTTTGAACTTGATCGTATTTGAGGTAAATTAAAAGAAAGGCTCTTAATTTTTTGTTATAAGAACAGTGTTTGATAATACCTCTCAACAGGAGCCTGCGAAGGAGGGGACCAGAGGGGAGGAAGAGTATTTGCAAGGGGAGGTGGAAGAAGGGCACTGGGCTGCGCAGGCATTGCCCGTTCTTGCCACCCTGCTGCTGGCAGAAGGGGCAGGAACTGTATAACTCCAAAGGGAACTTTTAAAACAGTTGTAGTAAAATATAACCCAGGAGGCTCATCACAAGTTAGCCAAAGTAGTAAAAACCTCTGTAACTTACTGCTCTCTTCAGGTTATCAGATCAGCCAAGCCTGGTTGAGTAACACTAATGGCTTTTCATTGTTAAGCCTTCTGACCATCTGAACAGTAGAACCATTTCCAGAGCTGCAATGCAGGGAAGAGGTGGCCAAAATGGGTGTTTTGGTCATGCAGGGACAGCTAACCTGAGGCGGAAAGGCAAACCACTACTTGGAGGACTGCATAATGAATTACTGAAAACAAGTCTAAAATAAAGCCGGTTCTTAGTCTCACATGCAGACCGCTGGAACACAGCTGGAGTGCTGGATATCTGAAGGGGGTTTCTTCTCTTACCAGGTGGGTTTGGGCTGGTCAGATGCCTCTACTGCTCGTGCAGCACCTGACATCTCCAACCCACTGGTGCTGCTCTGGCTGATGGCTTCACCGCTTCACTCTGCAGAGAGCAGAGAGCATGTCGCCAAACCATGGTTCATTCAATCACTGTCGACGGTGACCCTGTCACTCAGCAGCCTGGGGCATCACCGGCAAAGCCAAAATCCTGGTCCACAGGGCCCGTCGCTAAGCATGGAATTGGGGCTGATGACTGCAAACCAGATAGATAAACTGTGTTTCAAGTTTTATCTCTAACCTCAGTGTCCAAGGGTCTTTAAAGACCAAGGATTTGGTCTTCTTAATAGACAAATTTAGATCATGTTGAGGAGTGTGAGGGGCATTGCTTCACATTTGGATTTCACTTCAAGCCAAAGCCAAATGGAAATGCAGAGGATGCAAAATCTGATGGAATGAAACAAGTGTGAGCGTGTGAATCTCCGCATGGATAAAAGGAGGGGTTCGTAGGAAAAAAAAACCCAACACCAAAAAACCCACACATGATGTGAAGTCGCCTTACAAGGCTGGAAACCCTAAATATGTCCCAGGATGAGCACTCTCCTGAAGAGCAGCCAGGTAATTCTTCCCCCCAACAGCACCTTCTAATCCTCACCCCTGGACTTGCAAGCCAGGTCTGTCTTCCCGGCATGGCTGCCCCTCTGCTGAGGCTGCAACAAGCTCTACCAGGCAGCTTTACAATAGTCTGGGAGAGTCTTCTGCTGTGTAAAATCACACGGACATCCTTCCTTTCCATCAGATAAAGAAACCTTAGGATAGATAATGATTTCTGCCATTAGTTGCTTGGACACTTTTTGATTATTTGATTATGTGTGCTCTTCCCAGTCCTCTGTAGTGTGGAGTTCATTTTCCTCGCGTTGAGGTACAGCCTTGTGTCGTAAACGCTCTGCCAATGCCAATTAAATTCTAGTAGGAGTAAGCTTTCTTGATGGTAAAATTAATAGCCACATTATGGAGCAAATGTGAAACAACTGCACGTAATAGAATTATTTAGGATTAGTGCTGCTACAACTGGCAGCAGATAGCCAAATGCTTTCAGTACTCAAAATTAAAAGCTTAGCTATCTTCTTTGATTACAGAGCACAGGGTCTGAAAAACAATACCTAATGTTATTAGCCTTCAGAGTATGAATATGCTGAGGGGGAGGTACCCTAATTTTGATCTTAATTTTTCTTGTACAGATAGTTTATAGAATTTCTATCAGCATTCACAAGGGCTCAAGGAAATGCAAATGAAACTAACAGAAAATTGGCTTCTCAGTTTCCTAATTCTGCATATGTGTGTGTTTGAATGCATACAGGAGACAGAGGACATGCAAGTGTCCATTTTCTCCTTACAGTTACATTTCATTTGTATTCGTTTGGAGGAAACATTTTTCAAATGCAGCGAAGTGCACAAATCAGGTTTTGTTAGAAGCAACTGTGGATAAACGTTTCAGTTTTTGGAAGATGGAGAAATTAACTGCACTTTTCAAAACACATGATAATAAGGTTTTATTAATCTCTGATTTTTGTATGACAGAAAGGTTACAGACACTCAGCTGTGTCTGTCTGCAGCACTTGCGAGAAAATGAAAATTAATAGTATTTAGCATTCACTTGGAATCTGTTGAGCAAAATCAAATGAATGATACAAAGATTGGAAAGACTGAGTGCAGAGCCTGTGTCTGTTTCAAAAGCCATCTCTAACTTCTTCAGGAAACACTGGGGGAATCATTAATGTTTTAATTGTTAGAATAAAGCTAGAGAAAAATCTCCTTAGAAGTATCCAAAGTGGTACATCTGTAGTTTTTTTTAATTCTGGAAAGACATGTGTCCAGCACATTTGACTCAGAACCAGCCCTGTCCTGGATTGCTGGCCCTGCCAAGGGAAGGGTCCCATCAATGCCTACACCCATGGAAGGGACTCATTTTTAGTGACATGGGGCAATAGTACTCCTGTGCAGGGTGGGATAAGAGACCAAGGGCAATGCCTGGTTCTAACAGGGAACAATCTGGTTGCTTTAAATTGTCCTGTTTAGAGCAAAAGGAAGAGAACCGCATGTCACATGGAAAATCTCAGTTTTAACCTGGACACTGCTACGTGGTCACTGTCACTGGGTATGTCTGGCGACACTGGAGCATTAAATCTTGGGATGTCTTGCCGGTCAGTGCTCTTGCGGGCTCCGGGGCTGCTGGCAAGGGAGCTGGAGCTGCCCCCTCGCCCCGGCAAGCCGGGTTTGTGCAGAAATATGAGTTGGCTCACGTGTCTGGAGGAAAGGCTTATGAGCTTTGCGAGACTCGAAGGAGGTGTCGGGTTTATACTAGTGAAATCTTTCCAGTGAACTAAGGAAACTTCCTAAACATTGGAATAATCCCTTATTTCCTTTTGAGTCCTTGGGAACTGGGATTTTCTGTCTTTCACTCTGAGTAGGAATGCCCTCTATTAGACTAATGTCTGCCGCAAACCCTCTTTCCCTCTATTAGATGCCAGCAATTACATACCTCTTGTTACATGTCAGATGTACGCATCAGGAAGCTGGAGTTGCGAAGCAAAAGCTGGAAACAAATGTATCTGTATTTGTTTCCAACTTTCCTGCAGGAAAATACAGTCTTGAAGCTGCATGCACAGCTCCCTTCCCTGTTCCCACGTCAGCTCAAGCAAATCACACAGC
Source organism: Tauraco erythrolophus (assembly GCF_009769465.1). NCBI lineage: Eukaryota > Metazoa > Chordata > Aves > Musophagiformes > Musophagidae > Tauraco > Tauraco erythrolophus. The sequence goes on from NC_141468.1 coordinate 53,118,011, forward strand.
CTCTGTATGTTATCCTCTGTCTGTACGACAAGTATTAGGATAATTGTCTTCTGTGTTTAGGCTCTGAATAAATAACAGCCTTTAGCCTGAAACCAATGCCAAAGTATAGGCTTCTTCACTTAAAAGCTTCTGTTTTTCCTGTTGTGGCGTCATATTAGATTTTTAACTCGCTGACTGAATTGAAGGCTTCCTCTGCGCAGCCTGGAAGAGAGGCAGCTGATGACGTATGTCATGGCCCATGTTGAATCAAAGAGAGCTCAGGATATACAGCTCCAAACCTAATTCCAGCTTCCGTTAAATCGACACAGAACGACCCTACTGTGCGATTACTAATATTTGATGATATTTGGCTACAGCACTTCAACAGAGCTTCCCTGTGTCATCTGTTACGGTTGTAACACTCACGCAATTTTTGAACAACAGCGATTGGGTGCGATTTGGCAGTTTGAACCTCAGGAAGCCATATATTTCCCCATGACAGAGTATTATCTAATGTACCGGCTATCTTGGATTGCAGCAGCTCTGAAAGCTAGCATAGGGGTTATAATTTAAGGCAAATAATAAAATCCATTTATTGCTTATTAGACATGAAGCAGTAACATTTCTGGCATTCCACCTCCCTGCTCCCAGCACAGTCTCTCCTGAAGCAGAGGGAACACGCCTTTTGAATTTAGAGCTTTTTGCCGGCGTTTTTAGAAGAGCGCTTTGCGGTGGTGGCCACGCTTGCTATAGCTGGGTCCCCGCGCACCATGGCTTGGCATGCAGGTTTCTGCCCATGTCTCCTACGCCCCCCTGCTTTGTATACTGCGGTAACAGGAGGTGCTACCCACTGCTCCCCGCACTTGGCAGTGCAGGAGGCAGTGGGGAGGGGGCCGTGGGGCCAGGGATGAGCAGCCCATGCTGGGGGGCTCTGGGACAGGAGAGGTGGGTGGTAGGCAGCTCACGGCTCGCTGGCTGGCATGCCTGCAAGAAAACATTCTCTGGGACATGCCGTTTGGGGCATGATGCGGTTGTGAGGACTGGGATAGACATCAGCTAGAGTCTGGTCTGGAAGGCACCACCACTTCTGGTAGAAAGCCCATTTTAGGGACAGACGCAATCTAGGGTTGATGGTCTTTCTGTCCTCAGTAATTGAATTACAGTTGTTATTTACTGTAGAAAACCTTCGGGCATGTCCTATGACTGCTATTAGAAATTAACTGAGAGTTTTAAAATCCTGTCTTTGAGCCTATTTCGTTCTCATTGCTCATTTTTCTTCCTGCATTTTTGAAGAACTCTTTCTGTTTCATTTCCCCTCCTTTCGTCACCTTTTATTTAATGGATGTTATGTACCTGTTACGCAATGCCAAATTATTTCCGCAAATTTGACACTCGATTGTTTCTTATAGAATCATAGAATCATAGAATGTTTAGGGCTGTTCAAAGGTCATCTAGTCCAACCCCCCTGCAAGGAACAGGGATATCTCCAACTAGATCAGGTTGCTCAGGGCCTCGTCCAACCTAGCCTTGAACATCTCCAGGGATGGAGCATCCACCACCTCTCTGGGCAACCTGTTCCAGTGTTCTACAACTCTCATGGTAAAAAATTTTTTCCTAATATCCAATCTGAATCTACCTCCCTCTATTTTAAAACCATTACCCCTTGTCCTATCACAACTGGCCCTCCTGAATAGCCTCTCTCCATCTTTCCTGTAGGCCCCCTTGAGGTACTGGAAGACCGCTATAAGGTCACCCCGGAGCCTCCTCTTCTCCAGGCTGAACAGCCCCAACTCTTTCAGCCTGTCCTCTATGTTGAGAAAGAATCCGAGTGTGAGACAACTGATCAGCTAACACACTCTGCCATGTGGGTGCTGCTGCGGGACAGATTCTGCTTTCGTTTACACTGACATAAACCACGTTGTGTTCATAGAACACAGATGTTCAGATGTTATGACATCTAGTCACAGTATTCTGTATTTACATCAGATGTGAAGTCTGTTATCCTCTGAGCTCCATCATGATGTCAAAGAAATAAACTTTTGAAGGAAATAATTTTTAATAAAAAAGTATTTTAAAAATCATATTGGAACTAAAAAATGTATGTACTTAACAGCACTTTAAGTTGATGTACTTTCTTATTCAATATTCACAACGCCCATATGTTAGCTGCCAGTACTGCCTTTTGCCTGTTACCATGATCTTCTCCCAGCACATAAACTGTTCAGGATCTGATTTTCCTTTGAGTTTAACCCCTCAGATTTCCATTCACAGTGCCACACACAGTGTACGTTTAAAATACTATAAAAGGTATTAATAACGCCTGAATTTACAAAGCAGAGCATAGAAAGAGAAAGGATAGAAAAGCAGAATGTAACTCTCCCTGTTGAAATTTAAGCAGCACAACGAGATTAATTCTCCAGCTCTTGCGAAAAGCGTCATGGGATCTTTAAAGACCACAGACAAACCGGGCCAAGGTCTTTAAGTCCCTTCAAGAGTAATGCTCCCTTCACACCATATAAACCATATAAAAGAACCATGAAGGGAAAGCCTCCCAACAATTTAAACAGCTGTGTAATGTGTAACCTGACGCCAGGAGGGTTTATGTGTCCATGCACCCAGCGCATCCTCCTCATTAGTGCCGAACATTGTGCAACGCGTTCCTGCCAAAGACAGACAGACATGTGTTGCCGATGGTGCATAATGGACAATGCGCAGCGGTGAGGCAACGCTAGCGGCAGCTGAGCAGGGAGAAGGCATCACCTCGTTACTGCAGCCTCTTGAGCAGATGTTTGCGGCTGCGCAAGTTGCTGCAGATGCGTTTAATGAGATTAACTCCCCAAATGAGAGCTCTTCAGAAGGAGTGTATTAATAGTCACCTGTATTCTCCCCTTAATGAGATACATCATCTGCTCAGGACTGAAATAGAGACACACCAGTCCTGGTAGTCCCAGCACCACTGACAGCAATGAACTGTTTCTCTGAAGGACTCTCTGTTGGCCAAGTGGAATGCCATGAGTTGAGCTGTTGTCTTTCCTCACCCATATGCCAGGCCTGGACCCTGCCACAGGGGTCCTTGTGTCCCCTGGGACGTGGTCTCTCCTTCCCTCTGCAAGACAGATGTGGGAAAAGGAAGCTTTTCCAGAGCTTACAAGGGAAGCAGGGGTTTCATCCTGCCCAGCAGCAGGCCATGGCCAGCGTATCCTTGCTGCCTGGGGTCTACAGGCTCCCTTGGCCAGGAGGGGAAGTAATAGTTGTGGGCGATGCAGAGACAGCTCTGGTGCTACTAACAAATCACCAACCTGAGCAAAACCCAGATATGCCCAACCTTTGGAGAGAAAGGGGAAGCATATAATGTTACCATGAACGCAAAGAAAAATGGCATTTCTGGATCAATAGGGAAGTCATGGTGAAATTGCGCGTCACCAGATCAAAGGAAGGAAAGCGAGTACAGAGAGAAATGAGCCCAGCAGCTGGGAAGAGGCAATGGCAGGGGAGTTCATCAGCCTATTCGCAGCTTGGACAGCTTGCACGAACCCTAGAGAAACAGTTTCTTGGATGTAAATGTTGGATCTCAGACTATCTAGACTAAGAGCTTGCACATCAGAGGGAAAGCTATTCATGGTTCAGTCTTAATCAACACACAGGAGTTAATTCAAAGAAAATGACAGTAGCTGAATATTAAATAATTAGAGGCAACCATATAATTAAACTCATAAAGGGAAAATAAAACACTGAAAAGTGACATGGTTAAGCATTAAAAGAGAAGACAAACAGGTTAGTTTAAAAGGCTTTAAAATTAAAATTAAAATGAAATCCCTCGAAAGTCACCCACTCAAAACAGTTATGTAGTGTCAGAAGATATGCCTAGGGTTGAATAAAAGGGAAACAGATGGGGCAGAGGAATGCCAAGTGGCAAGATTTAAGAGGTAACGTGAGCCAGTCCTTCAGCATTTGGAAATCTGACCCTACTGAGGGCAATAAACAGGATTATAAATTATGGTAGGTTATAAATTAGCAGAAAATCAGAGGGATCAACATAGGCTTGAAAGGAATATAGTTAAAAAAATAGTAAAGATAAAAATATGTTTTCTGAAGTCTATCAGAAGTGATAGTCATAAGAAATAATCCATGGGGTTATGAAAGCACCAGGGAGGGAAGGAAGCAACTAAAGGAAGACAAGGATGTTTTTTGGAAGTAAAGTTATCTTTCAGTGCAAGTCTTTACCACTGATGATGTTAGTCCTGTTCCTAAGGATGAGATGAAGCTGCTGAGGGAATATCACTACTGAGATGTTGGAGCAAATTGAAGAAGTTGTATGTTGCCACCTTCAGATAGTACATCCAAGACTGGGAAGACTCTCCACTTCTCAAGGAGGCTGAAGGACTGAAAGAAAGCAAGCTTTTTGTGTGCCTGAGGACTTCAAGTGGCAAGCTTATCCAGTATTTACCCCCACACAAGAGAAAATCTGGTGGTGATCGCTAACTGCCACATCTGTACCTCAGAACTGATTGAAACTAGAGCAATAACATGTCTGGAAGCAGACTAAGCTGTGTGCATTTGTACAGGGATCTAGTCAGGTCTCATCCCAAGCAGCTAAATGGTGAAAATGTGAGAGTCAGAGCATTGTCATGAGCCGAACATTGTGCAGTCGGCAGAAAGCGGTGGGTAGGGCTAAAGGTTTCTTTTCATTGTAAAAAAATGGTAAAAGGCAGAAGATACTGTCCTAGTGCCTGTGTTATTCACTACGTTTATCAATGTTTTGGAAATCAGGATGGGATGTATGGTAACAAAATTATGAGTGATTCAGAGGAGGAAGTAGAGAAAGATTAATTAAACACTTGACATTCTTGGCAGATGCTTGCCCAATCCTTTTTTTAAATCTCCAGTGATGGAGACTTCACTACCCTCCTTTGCCAATCTGCCCCAGTGCTGCACAGCCTTTACTATTGCAGAAATTTTCCTGATAAGTAACCTGTCTTCTTTGCTGTGATGTCTGACAATACTCATTATCCAACCCCCAGGAGACACTGAGAAGAGTTTATTCTTTTCCTAAAACTTATCTTTTGCATATTTAAAGAATTATTTTTATGTTTAGTGGCTTACTTGTGTCTAAGGACTCTTCATGAGATATTTAAGGACCACTCATCTCTCACTGAAGTCTCTTCCATACTAAACTAGATTCTTCTGACCTTTCTCACTGCCAATCCCAAGAGAACAAATCCTTCTTCAATCACTGAGACCTAAATGTGACACAATCTTACCAGCACCACATAAAGCGAAAGAATTACATCGTATTTCATGGACTAGTCTTTTTTATCCATCATAACACAGCTGTTACCTATTTTGTGTCTGAATTCTTGATTGGTAGTGAATTTGCAGACTACTATACCCTGAAGATACATCGCCCTACATTAATAGGTCACTCCCCTCTTGTGTTTCTGGAATTTGTTATTCCTATTTAATTATTAAAACTTCTAATTTATCCTTTTTCAGTTGCACCCTATTTCTTCCAAGCCATTTCTTCCATTTGTCAAGATCCTTCTACCTTCTCATCTTGTCCTCTGTCATCACTACAGCTTCTCCTAGTTTAGTCATTCAGGTAATTAAAAAGCATATGTCTGCTCTTTCATGTAAGTAACTGTTGAAAATCTTGAATAGTGCTGGACACAGTACAGACACCACTGAACCTCAGCAGTTACTTTTTCTGCTAATTAGAGAATGAGCTGTTGATCACTACCTCTGTGTACATGGTTTAACCAGTTATGGTACTTCCTAACATTCATCTGCTCCTTTTTTCCATGCTTATTTATGGGAATGTCATGCAAGGCATGTTGAAGGCCTTAATAAACTGAAGGTATGTGCCATTAACTTCCTGCAATCAGATTTGTTGCCCTGCCACACAGAGTAAATTATATTAGTTTGACATGACAGATCCTTGTTAGGTGTCATTCATCTGGTTTTTATCTTCCATATACCCTAAATTCTTTGATTTCTTGCTCCAGTATTTTTCTGTGAATTGAAGAAAAAATGATTGCCCCATAATTCCCCTGTTCCTTTATAATGATGAGAACTATGTTGACCTTTTCTTAAAAGTCATGATTTATCCAATTTTGCCTCTGACACTCAATTCTAGACATCCTCCTGACTGGGACAGATCATGCTTTTGACCTTACTTGAACGTTTAGGAACTCTCCACTTTCCCTCAGTTCTTTCTCTCTTACATTTGATGATCTTACCTGCTAGGTCTCTGAGTATTGTGAGGATTGCTTTCTTAAGCTCATTCTCTTTATTTTGATCTTTTCTCTTCCTGCTTTTTCTAAGAGTTATAGGATATGTCGCATCGTGGTGACACTTGTATATGTCACCTGCACTTCTGTGTTCTTCTACAGAATCAAATGAAGAAGATCCTCTCTTCTAGTTGCTTTCACCACCCTCTACATTAACAATGCTGCTCACAACACATCACAATATCTTGTGAACTGTCTCTACCCTGCTATTTTTCTCTTCTAGCAAATGCCTGTGTAGGAGTTAATCTCATTAGTAGCAAGTCTTGTGTTTTGGGTGGTTCTATTACTTGCTGAGAAAAAGTTGCATTCATCTGATCTTCCTGCTATTGCAAAATCCTGATGTGCTCATGCCTCTGTAAATCTTTTCTATTTACTCTGCAACTTGATGGCTGTGAGAGTATAAGGGAGATCTGGATTGTTTATGTTAGGTAGAAGATGTGGGTAGTTCTTTCTCCCTTCTAATAATAGATCACCAACATGTAAAAGACAAGACATTTCCGATGGATAAAAGGAAGCCTTTTCTTCCACAGACTTATCATTTGACCATTCATTGCCATGGGAACTCTTTTTAGATGAGACATAAGATTCCAAAAGCCACACGGGGCATGGATGTGGATAAAGTATGTTTCCAGATAGCATGTGTACTGAAAACAGCATCAAAGGAAGATCCTAAATCTCATTTTCCAAAACTCATGCAGTCTCTAACGATAAAGTGCCAGAGTGACTCATGGGGTACTGAAGTGGCTTACCCTCCCAAGATGAGCAATTTTATGCAGGAGCTAAGGAAGCTTTCTGAGCCCCAGATCAACTCTGCTGCGTGTGACATGTTTCTGACCAGCGGTGGTATCAGGGCAATGCAGTCGGGCTGTTCCTCCCAACCTGGGCACAGCTGCATTTGCCTCTGCACCCACTTAGAGCTCTTACGCCTTCCCCTGAAGCGTTTGCTGCCAGAATTTATGGAGGACATGACAAGGTTTCCAGAGTGAATCAGATCAGGAGCTGCTTTCCTGTTCCTAAACTTCAATAACTTTTTGGCAGCAGTTTCCAAACTCTTTTACTTACAATCCCACTTCCCGTGTCACTCATCTGCTTCTGTTTGCCCTTCCGGACTTGTGAGCCCTTCTGCAGAAACTGCTGCTTTATGGCATCATGTGCTCCCCATATTCCCTTCCTCCGCATCCACATCTTCCCTGCACTCCTACCTCACCCTGCCACTCACGTCCCTTCTCTCTCCACAGCTCTCTGGCTGCTTCTTTCCTCCATTCTTCTCCTGCACCTCCGCCCTGCCATGCTTCCTTCATTTCTGGTTGCTTGAGGTACCCTTTTACCCCTGAAAACTCTACGAAAGCCTTGCTGCATTTTCAAAGTCCCTCCAGACTTCCCTTTGCCCTGGTCTTGCGTCCCTGAGTGGGTAATCCCAAACTATCTAGTGCCAATTTGGCATCATTGTACATGACGAGTGACAAAACTTGCTCAAGATGGTTCTCAGATTTGAAGGGGTGAAGAAGTCTGTGTCAAGGGAAACTGGGATTTTCCTAGCTTGTTTTGTTGGAGAAAATTGCAGGGCACAAGGAAGGAAGCTGGGACATGGACATTTAATCATTTATTAGGAGTGGTGCTGTAGTGGAAGGAGCCCATGAAGCATATACCTAAGAGCAGTAAAAGGCAAGGAGCTGCAGCTTCCTAAAGGGAATGGTAAGGGTGTTAAGATAGGATCATCCTCAGTAGAGTCTTCAACTTTTCTAACAAAAAAGGAGTTTTTTGAGATTTTTTGTCCCACAGTGAGTGACTCATATCTGCAGGACTGGATCTAGACACAAGTGGTTACTTCTGAAGTGGGACAGTGTCAGCTTTGGGGGCAGGAGTGGTGCCTATAGATTCCCTTGCCTCTACCCCCTCACTAAGTTCACCTTTGCACAGACTAACAATTTGGTTTCAGGGAAAAGAAGGAATGGGAGTATTTAGAAAACAGTGTAGAGAAAGAAAGCTTGCAATGCGTTAGAAAATGCTTTTGCTGGCTCTGTTCTTGAAGAAGAGATTTTTCCTAACTTAGAAACACCTACAATGGCAACAAAGACAAATGTCAAAAAAATTACTGGAAAAAATGTATAAGGATGAGGTTGATTAATTTCCACAGTAATTTTCTGGGAGATTTGTCTTCATTATCATTGAAGGTGTTTCTAAGACAGTCTGATTAATTTCCAAAGTTAAGACTCCCCTTGTTTAGACAGAAAATCGTGTTTGCCATGTTTCCACTCTGGTGATTTACATTTTTCACTTTGGGCATAGGCCAGAAGGATTTACAGCTTGAGAAAGGATCTTCCATCTTCCTAGGAAGTTAAATCATTGGCACTGCTTCAGCTTTTGTGTATAAAGGAGATTAACATCATATTGACGTATAAGGTTGAACGAACCACAAAACAGATGTTTGGATAGTCAACTGAACACTGAACCCAATGGAAAAATTCCATTTTGATCAGTTTGAGGTAGGCCTAGTCGTCTTGTGGCTGCGCAGGATACTAAAATCTGGACTTTATAAATGAAACACTCTTAAAAAAAAAAAAAAATCCTGGAGAAACACAACTGCTTCAGGCTTCTCATTTTATTTTTTTTTTTTTAAACTGCAATAATCTCTGGCGTGGATGGTCTAAGTGGAATACATTAACATTAGTAATTCTAATAATTACAGATTTTCGGATGATAACCATCAATCACAACTGGTCCCCATCTGAAATACTTCTGGTACCATGATGTTATCTTTTTGGTGACTTTTCACCGAAGTTTCTCTGGGAATGAGAGTGGAGGGCCAGTGGGTCCTGCTGTGGAGAGGTGGCTCATCGCTGGATGTTTACTTCATTCCCGAAGAGCACTGTGAGGGATCTCAGTTAAAGTGGTGGATAAGGACCAGGGTTAACCACGACCAGTCTTTACCAGTCACACATGCAACGAGCCATAACACAGTCATAGACTGCTCATCCCCACACCACAGTCGTGCCTGCAGGTCATTAGAGCCAAGCAGCATAATTAGCTGCTGCTGCTGCAGATGTGATTTCCTTTTCTTAGGCTCACCATGCTTTATTGGCTTTTTCAGCCAGGTATTCTAATACTTACCATCTTTACAGTATACGGCAAATTTCCATCCTTTCTGTGCTAGTCTCCTTACCAAGTGTCGGTAGCAATCAAAATCTCATTGGCTTCTTCTTACCTGAAAGGAGATTACAGCATTGACTTTTTTAATCTCACTTGTGGGGCGAAGGGGAAAGGATGGCCCCTGTACCACATTATTAAGGCCTTTGTTTTAAGCACGCTTACCGTTGCTCTCTAACATAAGGAGTTCATTTGTTGGAACAGCAAGAGCAGTGCTGAGGCAAACAGACCTGTGGTGTGCGTTGATCCTCATATGCTGTAAACGTTAGACACTTGGGTCCAGCCCTTGCTCAGACCCTGTGTAATGATGATCAAGGATGCCACTACATCTGCCACTCTTTCAGCCAGATTTGGTCAGGTAAGTGGTGAGAAACAGAGAACCAGCAAATGTCGGTTTTGTTTACCAAGATTTTTTCGAATATGCGATACTATGAATACCAGCGTGTCTCACATTACATCACGGGCAGATTGTGTTTGTTATTGGAAGTCTGAAGGTGAATCTGACCTTTAATCATTACTAAACTGGGTAATGGAAAAAGCCTAAATTAGGACTCAAAAAGTAATTTGACCTGGCAATACCTATATAAGCCGAGGAAACACATGATGTAAGTTGCAATTTTCTTTTAAGCCTCTGAGTGTTAGCACTGGCATAAAAAGAAATGGTGCCTTTGAAGTACCTCAATAGATTGAGATACTTATTTAGACAAGAAATGTGCGTTGCAAGATGGGGAGTTGGTCAAAAGTGAGTCTGCCTCTTCCAATAGTTCTGCCTCTTCTGATAGTACTGCCTCCAAGTTCTGCTTTAATTGAGGATATTAATTTGAGACCTTTCCTTCAGTTGCAAAATTTGCCAATATGTTGACCCTCATTGATTTCTGAGACACTCTTAGGCTTACACCAGGAGATACTCTCAGGCTTACACCAGAGACGAAGGTGGACCCAGTGTGTATAGAATCCTCCATGTACATTATTTACTTTTCTTCTTTCTGTTACACTCTTTAGATTGAGATTCATCTCCCTTGGCTTCAGGTGATTTAGATCAAGCTACTCATCTGCTACAGTCAATAGAAGGAGAGAGACACCAACCATAGGGGTGTAACACGTCACTTATAAATTTCATTTCTTATCACCCTAAATGCAGCCTCTGAAAGCAGCTTGCCCTCTTCACTGACTTTGGACAAACCATACGCACACGAATCCGTTTACATGGCTTAAAGTAAATTTGATCAAGGATCATGCTAGTGTCCATCATGGCTTTACACTTTCTTTTCTGCAAAAGCCAGAGAGCTGAAAAGGAGAGAAAAACTGCCAGTGGCATCCGAGGTACCCAAAGGAAAGCTCAATCTGTAAATCTCATAAAGGAAATGAATTTTTGCCTTTTCTCCTCCTTTTGTACTCTTCTCCTTTGAGCTCTGCCAAATTTTGTTCTTTACGTTTCATGTCTCTCTTAATTTTCTAAACCAAATACCTGACACTGGACTGGAGATCTGCCATGGTTTCATGATAAGTGAGCCCTGCTTAAACAACCCATTTCATCATAATCTAATTTTGGTTTCTACTGTCATTTTTGTCTTTCTCCACTTCAAACGTTTTAGCAAGTATGCATGTTATCCCAGTAAATATTTATTTTAGGTCCTAACTGGAAAGGCTCCTTTCCATTCCAGGGATATTTTGAAAGTCTGGAGGTGAGTCTGAGCATGTCTACATGGATGGGCCCAGACAAGTACAGTCATCTGCCATGCTCTGATCTGATCGAATGGGAGCCAGTTTTGGTATGGAAACCATTGAGCAATGTTCCTGCAGCTCTGTGCCCAATCTAACATGCCTGCAGAGGAGACCACATCTGTCTGCACCCATCTGTGTAGACATGCCTTACGCATATAAAGCACTTAATTTTGATTCTCTCCCTCTCATTGGTTCTTCCTCCTGAGGCACAAACATACGCATGTACACAAATGTGTGAATGCACTCCCGCTTTTGTATACCTATTACAATCTACAGGGGCTCAAGTGGCACCAAAATATCATAGCAATTATTTTTTTACAAGTAACAAATACCCGCTTTTGAGTGAACAAGCAATTGAAAAACAGTCTGTATCCTCTCTTTGTCAAGTGTTATAAGAGCAGATAAACTAGATGACCTGGCGACACGTTCCATCTCTTAAAGTATTATTTGCGATGCAGGCAAAATTAATTGAAAGCGTGGCACTTGTAAGCTCTTTACTCCAGGCAACACACTCCAGAAGGAATTAACAAAAGAGAAGCGTTAGTTCAAAACGCAATCTTTCCCAGCTACATCTGCATTTAAGTTTCATTCTGTGAAGTCACAGACTGTATCGAAATGAGCAAAGGGGCTAGAGATCCTGAATTTACCCATGTGCCAACAGCATCTTGCTATGCAGATGCAGACTATGGCCTGAAACCAACTAACACGTCTTCTTCACAGCCCTTGCTGCCCCTGAATCCTCGGAGGATTTCTGGCTGGTGCAGACTTCCTCCTGGAGCATTAACAAAAAGCAAGCTGGAGCAGCAGTCTCACGCCACCTTCAAGGAGCGCTGCCCCGGTCCTGTGTGCGGAGCCAGTCCTCCTGACGCTGTTGTTTGCGTGCCTCTCCTCCCCGACCATCTGTGATTAATGTCTCTTGGAAGACCCCAGGTGTTCTGGGTGTCTGATGCTTATGACTGCGGACAGCTGTTTTGTGGAACACAACTGGGATGGAAAAAGTCTTGTATCCTTTTCCCCCTTTTCTCACATTAGTGGAAAAAGAGCCTTCAGTAGTACTTGAGAAATTACTTTTGCACACAGTGTTCTCATAGACTGTGGAGGGCGCATACTGATATATGAAGTGGGTGCCTATGGATATATTACTGTGTTTTTGGCTGAACAAATGTGATGGATGCCTTCGTTACTAAAAGTCTACTCCAGTAGCCAGCGGTGTATTTACTGGCTTTTGTTTGCAGTGATCACTGAATCGTTTCCCCATCTTGTAGCATTTCTCTGTTCATACTGATGGAGGTGCCTCTGTTTCCAAGGGCTTGTCTACCAGGGGAGGTTAGTGTGCATTAAGATGGAGTATGAATTTACAGTGCTTTTGGGGTATCCGCACTTGATAGAAAAGCTGTAAGGATGGAAAATGTGAAATTATGCCTGGTAGAATGGCTTGTTTAGCTAAATCTGGTCTAACCGTGGATAATGCCTTATTCAGATGGCAATTTTGGTCACCTGGCAGATGCTCATGTAAGTTCACATAGCTTTTGAATAATTATTCCACAGCTTCTCATCCCGTTTTTGAGGCATGATTTCCACTCTCTCCAGGCACTGTTTTTCTTGGCCTTTTTCCAGATGTGAGTGATTTGATAAAATCCCTGTTCAAATGTAGAGTTTCTGCAGCTGTAATCACTTTTGGCAGCCTGCCCACTAAGATAAGCTGATCTCCAAATATTAAAAAGATTAAGAAGATTGGACTGATACGAAGCTGTACTCCATCATCCTTGAAAAACAAACAATACTAACCACTCCACGAAGGGCTGTTCTTGGAAAAAGAAGATCTGATTTTTAAGACAGAAAGCTGAGGGCAGTAATAACAGCCTCGCTTACTTTCTCTTCATGATGTCAGTGATGCCATGACTCTGTATTTTTAAACCAAAATGTCCCTTGAAGCTATTGGTAGGTCTTATAACTACTTCTGTACAAAGACAGAGACTGAGTAGATGTTTACTGGTATTTGTACGTCACTCCAGCATTCTTTGGCAGTGTTATTAGTATCTGCAACATCCAGACTTTCCGTTCCAAAGCTGCTGCCTTCCTGAATGTGCACATAAAAAGGCTAAAAAGAGAACCTTAGGCTCACACTTACTCAGCGGCATTATGCTGGAAATTCACTGGGTTTCAATGGCCATACGGACATTGATGATAAAGAATTAGGTAGACTTACCATGTTAACTCTTTCACGTAATGACAGAACCATTCAGGCTGCAAGGGATCTCGGGAGGTCTCTAGTCCAGCCCTCAGCATAAAGCAGGGTTAGGTCTGAGATGACTGAATCAGGTTGCTCAAGGTTTCATCCACCTGGGACCTTAAAATCTCCGAGGATGTAGTCTGCACACCCTCTTTGGGCAACCACTCTTTGACTGTCCTGATGGAGAAAAAGTTTCTCCCTCCATCCAGTCTTTGCATTGTAGCTCAGTCATGAGTTTCCTGCTGAGTCAAGCCACTTTCCTCATACATCTGCTTGTTTTCCTGCACATTAGGATGGTTTTGTGCTTGGAAGAGGCTGTCAATAAAGACTTGCCAGTTTTCCTGAGCTTTTTTGACTTTCAGAGCTGGTTCCTATGGGATCAAACCTACCAATTGTCTGAAGAAACAGAAGTCTCTGCTATCCTGATGTCCACGGTCTGTAGTCTGCTACTTGTCTTCCTCACTATCTTCAGTATCTTTAAGTCCACTATTTCAGGGTCTCCATAACCAAGCCTGCCATTGATTATCGCTCCCCAACCAGTGTGAATGCTTTGTGAATAGCAAGGCCAGGGTATGTGTGTGATTCTAGGTTGGCTCATCTAGTACCTGTGTCAAGCAGTTGGCCCTGACATCTTCCAGAAACATCCTGGTTTGCCTGTGTCCCTCTCTAGTGCTCTTCCAGCATACGTCAGGGACATTAAAATCTCTCATAAGAGGAAGAGTATGTGATCTAGAAATATCTTCAAGTCATTTAAAGAAGGCTTCATCTTCTTCCTCACCCTGACTAAGTGGTCATTAACAAACTCCCACCAGACTGTCACCATTACTGATTACTCACCCCTGTCCTGACCCACAAGCTCTCACTCAGTCTGGTTCATTGAGGAGCTCCATATATCAGAGCTACTCCGTCACATATACGCATCCACACCCCCTTGTCTCCCTGTCTGTCTTTCCTGATACCCACTCATCACAGCACTCCAGTTGTGTGAGCTGTCCCAACACATTCCAGTTACTCCAATGATGTTGTAGTTCCTCTTCACTGACCAGATTGAGGAAACAAAACCTGGACCCCCATGCCCTTCACCAGCACCCCAAAATCCATGTAGTCTCTCCTGATACGCTTTAAGTCCCTGACAGTAACATTGGTGCCCATGTGGAAGAGCAGCGAGGGTAGCAGTCTGAGGCCAGACAACCCTTGCTCATCTCCACAGTGTCCCAGACCCAAGCACAGGTGAGGCTGGCAGGCAGAGACTTCTGTCTCCTGCAGCAGGGTGTCTCCAGCAGCTACAGATCTCTTGCTTCTCTCCATGCAGATGCTTGGTTGAGGGCCAGCTGGCCAAGACACCTCCCTGAAAGGAGGTCGTCTGCCCCTGATCCTAGGGTAAGGCACTGGTTTTGTAACTGCAGAATCACAGGCCAAGAAGGACCCTTACATAGGATGTCTGAAATGGCTCATCCTTCTCCATCTTGCAAGCTTCCATCCATCAGCCTTCTGTGGGCTGTCTCCAGCTCTTCTTTCCAAACACAGGGTTTGTGCTCCTTACTCTGCAGGATTTCTGCAAAAACTCTTACAGTCTCCTTCTGCTTACGCTCATGAATGGTGTGTGTCCAAATCACCTCCTTCTGACACTTCTCCTTGCAGGCCCATGAGGCACATGGCCCATTCCCTCACCCAAGACTGCACTTATATCAAGGCTTTCTATGAAACATCCTTTTCTTCTGCCTGAAAATCTTGTCCAGATGGGAAAAGAGAAATTTGGCCAGATATCAAACAACCCAGTCAGAGCAGAAACATTATTCAGTGCACATGCAGTAAGTTGAATGCGTGCAAGAAAGATGAAAGATTCTAACAACCTTCCCTGTCCCTCAATTCACAGCATGGAGCAGTCTTGGGATCCCCAGCGCCAGAAGTACTCCAGGTGGTAAATGGAGCCCAGATCAACCTGCCAGGTTGAGGACTCTGGGCTGGGAGAGGGGCTATGGCAGCTCAGTGCTGCAAAATTGGAGCACAGCTCCTCTGGAGGGAGAGGAGAGAGCCATTTGTGGGCCTTTCTCTATTAATGTGCCAGCTCTGACAGGGGCTCAGAGGTGCTTGGAGAGGGAAGCACATGGTGCTGCAGCAGAATATGGCATGCTCCATGGCAGTGGGGAAACTACAGAAGGACTTCTGCACCCTATGTGATAAAGGATCTCCAATTTCCCTAGCGCAGCAGGCCCTTTCCTGCTGGATTATCTTAACGTGATCTTGTCTTGTTTGCCCTTTGCATGAGAAACACTGGTGTGAAGCACAAGTGTGTGAGTCCATTGGTCCACATGTGCATGGAAGGTGCCAGCAGGCTAGCAACAGTGGTGAGGTGGACAGGAAAGCAGTGGCATATCTGCAGTGGTGACACTTGCTCTCAGGGAAGCAGGAATCCGGTCCCCATGGAGGATGCCAGGTCAAGGTTTACACTTCCAGTGCAAGCCTGAAGAGACCAAAAAAGATCGACAGCAGGGACAGCCCAACCTCGGCAGACCAAGAGATACTGGTAGGACTCAAGTGTCTCCAATCTGTGCATGTACACAGGGAGGTGAAGCCTCCTCCAGACCCTGGGCTGTGCATAGAGCCCACTTGGGCTGGTGATGGCTTCTAAAACTCAAATGAAGGGTATCATGAGGGGTAGAAGTAGTCATGAGAAATAGTCAAAAGCTGACTTGAAGGCCAACTTGCCTTCCTTTGAAGTGGAGTAATACGAGTCATCGCAGAAGTTGCATCTGCCACCCTGAGGGGATTTCTAGCTGACAAGGTAAAAACATGAGAACAATTCAAGCCGGTGGGAAAAATTAATATATAAAGCCACTCATGTGATTTTTTTTTTTTAACTTTATGGCATTTATTTTACACACTTCTCCATCAGTGATGGAAATGTCATCAATGCCTTCCAGCGATGTGGAATTTCCTTCTCATGAACCCCCTCCCTGACCTCTGTCTCTGGAGAAATGAAATGTCATGGCCTGAAATCAAGCAAGCAATTCCAATAATTATCTGCCACTTATAGTGCCTCTTTCTTGCACAGTGTACTGGCACCCCGTCAGCTTCATCCTACAGCTGGGAAAACTGGAGGAGAGTGAGTCAAGTGGTGGCTCTGGGTCTTGCAAGAACTGGAGGGTAAGTAAGTGTCCTGCCTTTCCAGCCAGCCCTTGTCCTTCAGGCCATGCTGCTTCCATCAATGATTTGGTAGTGAAATCACAGCACTGGTATGCCTAAATCCTCTACGGTCTTCACTTTTTTTAGCTATTGTAAACACCAGATCATTATCCTGATTATCTTAGCTGAGATGGTGGACAAAGACAAGCGCTTAGAGGGAAAGAAAATAACAGGGGTGCACAGTGTGGCTTCAAGAAATGACTTAATGACAGGATGTGGAGAAAGTCAAAGACAAAAATATCAGAAGGAATTACAAGAGTGGTGCCACAGTAAAGAGCAGCTAAAAGGCAGGGAGCAGAGGGAAGTCCGAAAAAGGGTCTCTTGGAGAGAGCTAATATAGCATCTCGCAGGACATTGTTGTGTGGTGCGCACCAGAGACATTACATGACAGCAGTGTTACCCTGATGTCAGAAGAAAAGCAGGACGAGGGATGGGTGGGAGGACGGGGCGGTGAGAAAGAGCAAGTGTATCTTACCCTCACTCCTCGCTGCAAGTGTTTTTTTCAGTTTGTGGTAATCTGCTGCCAAAGAGATCAACATAAACTGCATGATGGCATGTGATTTAGGCGCGCACACGATGTCTGTCCAAGGAGCGAGTGCTGCTGCCCTTTATGTTCAGCCGTAACATACGCATGACTAGCTTCTTCAAGTAACACGCTCTGAATCAGAGGAAACAGATTGCGTGGGAGAATCTCGCCCTTTATTATCAGCCCATCTCTGGTCCAAAACCCGCAAGAGTCCTGGGGCCCACAGTGGGAACTAAAATTGGAAAACCTGTGACAAAAATAGAACTCTCTTGCTTTTAATAGCCTGGTTTTATTTTGAGATACCCTTCAGGGAACGCCCCACCGAAATCTGATCTGAAGCCAAATCTTTAACTACACAAAACTTGTCTTATTCATGCAGACAGTTTAGTGAACTACTTTTTATGTATCAGGCCGTCATTAAAAAATGATTGCACAAAAGATTAGCTGATGTGTTCTGAAGATGGTGGCTAAGTGGGGTGCCTAGGCTGTTACCAGTGAAGGAAAAGGCAACTTTCCCTCTCCTTAGTGCACACAACAACTTCAGGTCCCACCACATCCATGCAGTCCTGAACTGAGATTATACACCCTGTGTCAAAAAGTATCCATTGGTGTCTCACGGAAGCCTCAGAAGGGGATAATGCTACAGTGAAAGGTGGGTAGATCATGAACTGCTGAGGAGTTATTTCCCACATTATGACTAGCGCAAGTCTAAGGGTTAAATAATAATGCTCTTTGTTCAGATGAACCTGATATGCTTTAATGGAATTTTTTCAGCTCCTCTGTTGTTGAAGTCACAGTGTATTACTGAGCCTTTGTGTCCTGAATTTACACAGATGCAATTCCGGCCACGA
Organism: Tauraco erythrolophus; assembly: GCF_009769465.1. Taxonomy (NCBI): domain Eukaryota; kingdom Metazoa; phylum Chordata; class Aves; order Musophagiformes; family Musophagidae; genus Tauraco; species Tauraco erythrolophus. Next base: position 53,135,945 of record NC_141468.1, read on the forward strand.
GCCAAGTCATAAGAGGGCAAAACTTAAGCCTCGAGAGCAGCAGGCTTAGGAAAATATACCATTTACAACCCCTGCCATGAAGTGCTTTCAAAGGCCTAATTTTAGACATACGCACCGGAATCAAATAGCAAAGGGGTCAGTGGGGTGAGGAATGGAGGATTTTTTATTCAAATGTCAATTATAATTAACCTAGAGCATGATGATATTCTCCTGTCCCGGAGCATTCGTGGTGGCATGTAACACCATCCCTGGAAGCTGGCAGGACATTCTGAGAAAGGCCTCGCCTCCGGCAACAAAACCACCAAACGTTTCTGCCAATGGTTGTCCATGAAGGCTTGCTTTGGTGTCTGTCCATCAAGGGCTGGCCTCAGGCACAAGCAGACCAAGTGGCTTCCCTTGGCCCTTACCACCACTCTCCTCATTGCTGCAAGACCACCCCGGGGGCATGTTCCTGCACCACCACCACCAGTGCCATCACCTTCCTTTTTCATATTTCATAATTGTAAATTCCCCGTGCTCAGGGAGGAGAGATTGCTCTCAGGGTGTGAAGGGAGCAAAAGCTCCCAGTGCCGGGGCTCCAGGAGGCTCAGAGAAATCAGGAGGCAGTGTCAGTCCTCTCCCACGGCAATGGCCTCGCCACCCTTGTCTCTGATCCTTACAGGCTGTGGGATGCCATGTACTGATGCTGTGGTCACACCTGGGACTGTTGCACATCCTCCTCAGTTTAGTATTTTCTTTTTCTTCTCTCTTCCCCTTCCTCTGGACTGGGGTGGCAGCCGCCTGTGAGATGAGGTGGAGCCCCTTCAGCGGCAGGGGTTGTCGTCAGCCTGGCACACTGCGTGGGGTTTTTCTCTACTCGTGTTGTAGGCTCTACCCAGAGTCAAAAAGTTTTGCTGTGTTTTGACAATATACTGACTGGTGAGACAGCATCAAACCTACAGTTGTGCTGCAGCAACGCACACATAGAACCGAAGGCCAAGAGTTTCAAAATCTGAGACCCACACTTTGGCTTGTGGTATAACTACATGCATAAAAATGGGAGGATCTTGATTCCTCACTCCACTCCAGCTATTTTGTGCTAGTTTAATGCTCAATTTCTACATAATTAGGCTGCAATAAAAGAGGCATAATGGAGTAAAACGGTGCACAACAGGCAGAGGCCTCATTTACAGGGAGTCCCAGAAAACTCCCTTTGGGACTTCCAGAGCTCAGAGGTGCTCGCTGCTGCCTCGCCATGTCCAGAGACCTGCTCCTGAGCAGAGACAACCCCGTTTCCTTCAGGCTCTCCTTCCTGCCACCTCTCAAACCAACTTCCCCAGGGCAGGAGACACGCCTTGCCATTGCCACCACTTCTTGTCCAGGGACCCCGTTTCTCACTCAGTCTTACTTCTCCAGACCATGTTCAAGAGCGTGGGCCTGAACAGCAATAAACCCTGCTAACCCTTTTGGTAGCTGATTCACATTTAACTCCCCACTCATTCCTTTATCTTCCGTTAGCTGAAGTGGAGAAGATCTGGATCTTCCTCCCTTCAAACCATTGCCGGAGAAGCTTTGATAAGACTAACAATGTGCAACCTAGTCTCATCTGTCCAGCTGGACAGAGTGGGGTTTGTCTGACCAGATGTGGACATCTCTGATGTGGATATCAACATCTGACACCAGGATCTGCACTCTCTTTATAGCTGATGAACATTTTACATGAACTTTGCTGCATGCTAAAGTGACATCTCAAGGAGACCGGACGAATCACGCTTTCTCAAGCATGATTTTCTCAAGCAGCTCACTCAGATGTGGATATCTGCACTGGAGGAATCTAGAATAGGCAAAAGGAACTCTGATTTTAATGACTCTTTCCATACTTCTGTAAGCTTTCAAAAAGTCATTAACTGCATTTGAAGCACAGTGCCATGTCCCAGTTTCCTCGAAAATGTTTGAGTCACGAACAGAAGCTCCTTTCCATACAGATTGCATATGCAATACATAACAACTTTCTGCTCCCAGCCAGGAGCTGGGATTACTGAATGCAGCCGCATGACTGCATTTTACTTGTCGAGACATGAGAGCAACAAATCTCTCCTAGATGACGATGGGGTTTGAAAACTGGGCTATCTCCTGCCTTCATCTTTTAAGAGATACAGTGACAACGGAGTTCTAAATGAACCTAGTAAAAAGAAAAGAACATAAGATGAGAATGTCACAGCAACTTGTAGACTTCATTTTTTACACAATTTAACAAATGTTGTCATGCTCTGTGTCAGACTTCTGGCAATACTACTATGGTGGATGGTAGCAGTCAGTCAGCACAGACCTGTATAAACCCAGTGTCTGCAGATGCCTTCATTTGGCACATAAGAAGGAATGGTTAAACATCTTCTAACGTAAAGGTAGCTGAAGCCATTGCTCAAGGAAATGGCTAGCCATCACTGCAAAGTTGAAGCAGAAGCTAAGACACCACCAAAAATTCAGAGATTCTCTGAAAACTGACCTCAAACCCAGAATGCATCAGTTATATCACAGGCAAGAAGCTTCAGAAAGTAAGAGAAAGCCAGCAAATGAGGACAGATGTTGTTGTGTCCCAAAGACAAAGCACAGGCAGAAAGTGTTCTCCCTGAACAAGTTGTCTTGGAAATGACAGACAAGGAAACTGCCAGATATTTGTTTTTACTACTTTCACAGAAATATAATCAGTACAATCCCAGAGAACTAGTAATTGACTTCTGTAATCAATTCTTCTAGCAAACGCTGAACATTGGCTAGCCTGTCCATCTGAGAGGCATTAGTATATTGTTCAGGAGCCTGAGTTATTAAGGACAAGGTAGATTTCTGTGGCTTGCACTGAAAAAGGCAGAACTGTCAGTACTTTGATAATGCAGTGACCAGGACAATTTTTTATTTGGTGACTCACTGTTGAAAGACTGTCCTGTATCCTACTTGCCCCTCTGCTTAGTTTGAACACACTGTACTTGGGGATGCTACCAAAATCAATATTGTAGATAAGATTATAGACTTGGCTAGAGTCAAGGAGATGCTGCAGGGAAATAAAAAACAGTAATTCGAAAGTGCATGGCATAAAGAGTACCCTATTCATTTTCAAGCAATTAGCTACGCATAAGGAAAACTAAAAACGTCCATGGCAGATGTCAAAGAAAGTGTACTGAGACATTTTCCTTCTTAATAGATTTGAAAACATTCCCCATGCCAAAGGACATAATAGAGTCTGAAAAGGTCAACTTAAATGATTAAAGTGGTTAATGGTCCAGCCATAAAGCAACACTAAAGATAATAGGCAGGGAGGTACCCTGTAGTAGCCCTAGTATAACCACTAGGGATGCTGGGGAGTTCTGGAAAACAGACCACTGAGGACTGTACACTCTTGCTAAATAGCACCTCCATAGTCACTGTCCATCCTATTTTCCTCGCGGGGAAACGGACAAGAAAACAGGGAGAAATCAAATTATTACGAGATACAAGATAAGGGAGAGGAGTGGGAGTCAGAGAGTGAAAAACAGATAAACATGGCTATGGCACCAATCATTCTTATCCAGGTGGACTGAGTTGAAGATAATGAACTAATTAACTAATTACTCTAATCAACTCAAGGTACCTATCCTGCCTACAAGAGGCAGGCCATTTCCTCCTGGCTGTGGAGGATGCAACAGTGTCCCTGGTGCTGCAGCCCAGGCTGGTGAGCAACAACTGGTGACCCTGGTGTGATACGTCCTTGAGACCCTGGCAAGCCCTGACTCCCTCGCTGAGCCAAGAGCCTGAGCATAAGGAGCCTGAGCCAAAAGAGCCGGAGCCAGTGCTGGAGCCGGGAGCTTGAGCGAGAGTCCTGCGGAGAAGAAGGTAAAGCTGCAAGCCCTGATGTGGTATTCGTGGGAGGGAAGTGTGCTGGAGTTGGATGAATGGGCCGGGTCTCTGCTCACCCATAAAGCCTTTGTGAAAACAAAAATACTAAAACAAAAAGGGGGAATTATGGCACCAATCATTCTTATCCAGCTGGACTGAGTTGAAGATAATGAACTAATTAACTAATTACTCTAATCAACTCAAGGTACCTATCCTGCCTACAAGAGGCAGGCCATTTCCTCCTGGCTGTGGAGGATGCAACAGTGTCCTTGGTGCTGCAGCCCAGGCTGGTGAGCAACACATGGCACTGGAGGGAGACTCTGAACAGAACAGCTGGCAGTGGCCTGGCAGGAGGCCGGGCAGCAGCCAGCCCTGCGATGATAACACCAGAACCTTTTTCCTAAACTTTTGTGATGTTTACAAAAAGCCCTTGAACTGAGAAGAAACAAGACGGGCCAAATTCTGAGAGACTGGGGCACATCCTTTCCTGCTTAAGAGCAGCAGCTCCTGCTGGCTATCCCCAGAAGGACTGGCATGGGATGACGCAGGAGATCCAAACGAGGCATCTAGGAACCAAAGTTGTGATTGTTCCTGGTGGCAAGAGCAGGGCCCTCAGCGAAAGGCAAGGAACCATCATCTTCAGTGTCCAGCACCACAGCAAGGGCTGCATGGAGCTCTCCTTCTCTACCATTTCTCTCGCATCTTGGTCTCCCATCTGGTAGGGTCTCACCCTGCTTCCTCAGTGTCCTAAAATGCTCTTTCCTAAAAGGCTGCAATGCCCAGGTAGCATGCATGCTTGATGATAATTCAGGTGGGTTCACAGAGAGTTATACTCTGGGAAACAGAGAACTGAACCACCCCAAACTAAACCAGCACACAGGGTGGAGCCACAAGGGCTGCCTGGGTTATTCCCCACGATATGTGAGTCAGTGACTGAGATCCCGCAGGAGCTTTTCAGGCTCAGAAAACACTTCTCAGTCACAGCTCAGCTGCGAAAGGTCAAAGTGTTTGACTGAAGAAGTGGCAGAGATTGGCTATGAAGTGCCTCTTTGTTTAAAGATCTTAAAAGGGGGAAGTTTAGTAAAGTAGAATAAATAAACTCTGGCAATCCAGTTAGAACAAGTTTCTTATCTATGGTTTCAGAAAAGAGAGGGTAAGCAGCAAATCTGGGGCGGAGACAGTGGCAGCAGGTGTCCTCAGAGCTGCACCTGCCCTGACAGCACCTGGGCTCCTCTCCAGTTGATTTATCTTTCCATTTGAGCACAGAAAAGAATAATCAAAAGTTGTGCTCTTTAATATAGTGAAGACTTGTTCTTTCACCAAGAACAGTCTGGCTTCTTATCTATGTACGTGAACATGGGGTTTGCACCCCCATCCAAGATACAAAAGTATTGGTGTCTGTCCTGACTGCTGTAACAAAGCTTCTACTAGCAAGAGACAGGAAAGGATATGTAAATAATCTATTATAGCATATAAATGCTTTCAGGAGACAGATATACTAGCTACAGAAGTGCTCTCTGTTCAAATGGGAAACAGTGCAACTTCAGCAGCTGGAAGCCGGAGCCATGTAATCTCAAATGAGACATAAAATTTAGATTTCAACCAATAAAGTTGTTTAAGAGAGGACCAAACTGCCATGGACAAGGTGAAGTTCTCATCTCTTGATGTCTTTGTATCAGAAATGCAAGGCTTTGAAGGAGGCAGATTTTAATCAAGTGCTAACTGAAGAACTCCCCAAAAAACAATTGGCAGGCCAGAATGAAAGCGTTTGCGATAGACTGGGGGACAGTTAGGTAACTGCAGGTTTCATTGGCTTTCAAGTCACTTTGTGACTCTGCAAAGTTAGTTGCCTGTCATAAAACTCACCAACTTACTCTTCTGAAATCAATACAGAATCCAATAACCCCATAAAATACAATTTGTGTCTTAAATGTATTTGTTCTAAAGTTAAGTCACAAGATAACTTTCCTAATACCTAAGGGTCTTGAAAGGCTATGCAATCTTTAACTCAGCTCTTGACTTCACCATTTATTTTCTGGTTATTTCAGGGCCAGCAGAAGTTACACAGAAAAAGTCAGAAGCTCTGCTGGCCAGCATGTCAAGCAGGGTAACTGCAGTCCCAGACAGGCTCTCCAGTGCTCAGCCTGTTACAGGGCACATCAGCTCTCTCTGAACCTGTCCTGCAGCTGGATTTTTGGCCAAGAGGAGATGCCTTGTGCTGTCTATGCCAGGACAGCACTGAATGAGTTGAAATAATCTAATTTTAATCATAAATCAAATAATCCTGTTCAATTTGATTTTGACTTTTTACGTACATTTGGATTTTAGATTTATTTTCCTACACACAGACTGATTCTCACTGGTTGGTAGCTATTAAAATACGTTGGTTTGTTTCTAAAAGTAGCCCATAACTACAACTGGTATTTCCTTTTTGGTAGCCAAGGTGATATACTATACACACTTTAAATACATAGCTTAAAAATACAATTCTCGTGCTGAATGAACAAGGAAACTTTTAATCAGAACACGCTACGCATTTACAACAAAATGATACCGTAGACAAAGAAAGCATTATTCATAGAACATTAATCGAACTAATGGCTTCAGATCAGCATGTTCTTCAGCATTTTAGAACTAATAGATGTCACCCTCTCACACCTCATTTTTATAAGTAAATTGGAAGAGGAAACCTGGCTTTTTTCTTTTTTCAAATCCCAGCTGGTTTCTCAAATTCTATTACATTATTGAAGTAGCTATTGAATTGAACACATCTGATAGGAAGAAAATATCCTTCCAGCAGAAGAGACTACAGCTTGCCAAAAAGAAATTTATTGCTTTAGCAAATTCTATTTCCAGAGCTCAGCTAGTGATTTCATAAGTAAATTGACTTCTGCGTAAACTTCATTTAAGCAAATATATACTGGCTAAATACTGTTCCTTATATAACCTAAAGGTTTTTAACAGCATAAGATCAGGAGTTAATATAGGTCATGATGATTCTTTAAAACTAGACCCATTAAAGTGCATGTATTTTTAATATGGAAAGTAGCAATTTAATTCTACTTTTGTATTTAGACTTTTGTGAGCTCAGTGCCTGCTGCTATATTCAAAGACCCTTAGGACCTTGCAAAGCTCTTTGTCTGTCTATTACTGACAATGATCCTACGCAAACTTCTCAGCCTTATCACAACCTTGTGACTCACTTCAGCACTTGAATCACATAAGGACAACTAAACAAATGCAAGCTGAGCAAGATGGGAATATCTCTTTTTCTTCAAAGCCCACAAGAGTTCAGTCTCATAGATTCAGGGAGTTATACTTTTTTTCAGTCCTGTGCTGGTTTTCTGGACTTCTTTTTCCCCTCCTTACCATGCTAGCTCTGCTTTCATGGAGGATTTTGGAGCGTTTTCCTTCCTTCCTGAGGTATGCAATGACTAGGCTCGCCCACCACAAGCTTCAACATTTGTGTTTAAGGTATTGCCCTGAAAAAATACCTTTTGTATTTAAAGCAAAACAATATTCTTTCAGCTCTTTAAATATACTCATGATTTGATTTACTTTTACATTATAAAGACACATTGCCTGTGAAAAAGTACTGATCTCAAAGATACATAGATAAATGAATATATATAGTTATACACTTTTTTGAAATACATACTTACATATAGACACACAATTTGAGCAAGATTAGCCTAAAATGAGCTAAATCCAGGAACAGATTAAATAAATTGCTATAAGAAAATTGACATCTGGAGACTTTTCTTCAGACTCAGTATGACGCAAGGAAAGATCCTTATTTCTGAAACGGTGTTTAGCTTACGTGTTTAATTTTTTCCATGACATTTTACAGGATTGATTATTTGCTTTACTGATTTTCTAATATCATTGCTGCTCTTTACCTCCTACTCCTGTGCTCCATTACAAACCCAGTGCCTGGAAAAAGTTTATTTCTTTTTCTATTCTCCTTTTTAAAGGTATAATTAGTGGTTTGCTGTGTGTGAGGACCAGCACATGTATATATGTGTGTTCGTCTATGTTTTACATCCACAAATGAATGTGTATATATATATTTATACATATGCATACTGAATATTATTTGTCATTACAAATACTCTGCAATTGAAAATTAACAGCAAAATAGCACTTACGTATAATTTTTGCATCTCTGAATTGAGGAACCGTAATAAGAACATGAGAAATTATTCCCATTGGGAAGATAAACAGCAGCAAGATGAACTCTTACTGCCACGCCTGCCTGGCACCTGACTCCAGGAAAGAGCCCACCCTCTGTCAAGACCCCGGAGCCAAGTGGAACTCCATGCTGGCACAGATCCTGCCTCCTCTGGACCAGATCAGTTGACAGGATTGGGGCCAGAAGGAGGAACTACTCTGCTGAAGTCAGTGAAGCTTTCAAGGCAATCTCTTGAAGTAAAAGGAGTTCTACTAGATAGCATAGATAGCTTCCCTGGGGTGAAAAAAAAAAAAGCAAGGGGTTGTGGTGTTCAAATGAATGTGGCATCAGGTGTAATTTACATTAGCTTGTACCACCCTGAGGTACTTCCATTGATCTTTCCTAAAATTTCTACATGATGCTTTCCAACAGAGTTCAGCTCTCCTATTGCTGTTAATTGGTTTGCCTTATACTAAGCAGTTCAGATTTTATTAAATAAGGTCATACAGTGGTCACAGAGAACATCTCAATTGTTACTAGATTAATGTTAGCAATCAAATAAATCAGAAAACAACAAGGATACTTTATCACAGGACACAGTTTCTATGTTTATTTGAACAGACCAATTTGTAAATAAGGTCTCATTATTATCAGCCTAACGTAATTCTGCCCTTTGTTTCCCAAGTGAAATGAAGTTTAGGAAACTTCACTTTAAAAGATTATAGATATGTAAGAGTGAAAGATGAAAAATGAACAATCACACACAATTTAGGATGATTTATCTTCCAGAGGGGAAGATAAAATCTGTCTTCTGGAAAAAAAAATCTGCAAAAGAAGTCAGTAAAATCATAGAGCAATATTGAAGAACAAATAAAACTACAATCAAATAGAGCATACAACAACAATAAGAGCAAAAACGTATAACACAATACAAAAGTGTAGACAAAAGTTAATGGTCTAAAACCAGAGACAGACAAACAGAAATGCTTGGGTCTAAATGAAGATATTGTTATATGAGATTGTATGCAAACTAGGAGGAAGGAAAGAAAAATAGTATAACACTAAGGTAAAAATTATATCAGAAAGTACAGCTATCTGTGTTGTAGAGAAACAGTATGTGTGTTAAAGAAAGTCTTAGTAGTCAAATAGTATGGTTGTCACCCACGTCAACAAGTCCTAGGGATTGAAATTGTGGGTTATAGGTTAATACTGAGGCAACAGTCCACATCAGTGGAGCACAGTGGTGACCACAGACTCCAGGATCAGAAACAAAACAATAATGGAAAATTCAGTCATTGCTTATCCCCATGACAGTGGAGGAATGTCATTACAGGCATCATACAGACATGAAAGTTGTCGACATCATAAATGACTGTGTTTTCTCAAGAAAAGTGGAAAAAAATCTAGTCTAGAAGAATGCTAGATATGTGCAAGAAAAAAGCATCTTGTGGGCATTGTACAAGATACAGTTCAAGATACAGTCCTAGAAAAGATACTCTGTAGTGCCTTTGCTACCAAAGTTCAGTGTTCTAGTAGGAGATAAATATCAAAAAGCCAATTATATTATCATGGCATTTTAAGAAGAGGAACAAGGAACAAGGAAGCTTGTTAAAAGGGTCTTTTTTTATAGACATTCTATCAGTCTTTGAGTAAATGTAAATCACTTACAAAAAAACCTCAAACCCAAATTCAGGCCTAAAAATCAAAAATATAATAACCTTTATGATTAAACATTGGAGTAAAGTTGCTGCCTAGAATTGAAAAATCCAAGTTGACTCCAAATGAGGAAAACAGACAAGAAGGTATATCCTGGTAGTTAAATGCAAGAATATAAGAGGGCATGCTAAAATGATCTTGAGAAGCAACAAGCAAATGATATGAAAACTATTAAAAGCCTTTTAAAACATAACAGAATTAGGAAGCTCATCAGAGTTGGACAGGTAAACAACATACAGAATAGATGCTCAAAGGACTAAGCAAAACAGGAAATAGAAAAAATAAATAAAAAGAAACACACAAACAGAGAAAAAGAAAAAGAAAAAAGAAAAAGAAAGAAGAGAAAACCAAGAAAATCCAAAAAGATTCTTTGTCTCAGGATTCAGAACAGAGAGGCTTAAGGAAGTTTGCACAACAAAGCCTTTATTTACAGGGGTGAGGCTAGGGGTTGTGTAAAATTGAACTGTCAGTAGAGAGGTTTCAGAGCAAATCAATAAAGTGAGTAGCAACACATGGCCAGGAGCAGGTAACAATCACTCAAGGGATCTCAGGGAATTCAAATATAAAATTGCTGAACTTTTCACGGTAGTGTGTAACCTATCGCTTACATTGGCCCCGGTTCCAGAGTAATGGAAGGTGGCAAATGTGGCCTCAATTTTTAAAATAATCTCCGGAGGGGAGCCAGGAAACCAGAGAATTGTAAATTTGACTTCCTGCTGAGGCAGACTGATGGAAGTTATAATAATGAGCAGAATTAGTAGATGTGAATATATACAACTTACTGGAGATAGTGAACAGGATTCATAAATAAAGAAATCATGCCTCACAAATCCTGTACAGTTCTTTGCAAGGATCATTGCACTTGTAGACAAGGGCAACTTGAGCAAAAAAATTACCTTTGGATTCCTAAACCTTTTTATAATATCCCTTCCTAAACAGTCTTACAGAAGCCTAACGTCGGGGGAGATTGCTGTACATTAATAACTGCTCAAAGGAGACGGAACAGCAGGCAAGAATAAGTGGTCACTGTTCTTCCTGGAGCAGTTACTTGGAGAATCCCAGAGGGATCTGGCTGGGAACAGCCACAAATCACCTAGAAAAGCAAAAGAACAGCAAGACGAGAAAGTTTGCTGGTGATTTGGAATCAGTCCGGACAATCGAAACCAAACCAGACTGGAGAATTTCAGAAGTTTGCGTCATGCTGAATAGGTGATAAAATGGAAGATAAAATTAATCCTTGATAAACACAAAGTAATACACTGTGGGAACGCAATCCTAAGTGCACTTAAGCAATGATCAGATCCAAGTTTAGCTGGTTTTGTTTTGGAGACGAGGGAGACCTTAGGGCGGTCCTCCAAAGACATCTGCTTGACAACCTTTCATTGTCAAAAAGGTGAACAACCTTAGGGATGAACTAGGAGAAAACAGCATTATGCTAATAATGCTGCTACAGCTTAGAGACACCGTCAGCTTCTGTCTCAGCCTCTGTCTTATGTAAAATAAAAAATCAGAAAACTTAAGAAAGAAAGGTAACAAAAATGAGCACAGTCTTCTATGCAAAACAAAGCTCAATGTATGAAGACTGCTAACAGTGGAAAAAGAAGGTCCGAACAGAACACATCCAAGATGTATAAAAATACTGAATGACATTAAGAAGAGGAAGAGGGAACAGTTCATTTTTTCCCGATACAAGAACTAGGATCATCCAGCAGAAAACCTCACCAGTACATCAAAACAACAAACAAAAAGAAATACTTTTCCACACAGCACACACAAAGTTGTGGAAATGCCATAGGATGCCACGGAGGTTTAACGTCTAAACACAAAGGTTCAAAATAAAATCAGGTGGCTACATGGAGTGAGATCTGTGGCTGTTAAACAGCGACTCTGCTCAACAAGTCCCTAATCTCTGATTTCCAGAAAGTGGGAAAATATAACAATGTAAGTATTTTACTCCGCCTGTTTCTCATGGACTCTCCCTGCATCTGCTATGGCCAGATGGGATAGGTGGACCCTTATTCTGACCCAGCACGTCATCTTTAAATTCTGTGTGTGCTTTTGTTCACTTTAGCAATCAGTCATTTGGTGGTGCTGAGGCAAGAGGGAGATGGCCTGATGGTTGTGCTGATGCTCAGGTGCACGGGAAAGCTCAGAGGAAAAAAGCAAGGTTCTCTCATACTTCCAAATAGCTCAAAATGACTGATTAACACTCAAAGACTGAAGTGTGTCATGATGTTAAAAGGTAGAAATCCTTCAGCCTTGAGGGTTGCACAGGTAGTAGGTTTGAGTAGAAAACAAGAGTGTGTCGTAGTTGGGAGAAGAAAAATTAATAACACAAACCTGAGCTGTTACGGATGAAGCTCTAATGGCATTAAAGGATAGGTGCCAGGGTCATTCACCGGGCACTTTGGGATTCCCCTGCGCCATATCTAAGGTACACATTAGCACTTTCCCTTTCAAACATTGCAGCTTCACAGACTCAGAAATCCCTAAAATAGGAATGGGGGAAAGATGTGATGAGCTAGCTCTAGTACGCGTTCAAAATTTTAGTCTGTAAAATGGTCGCAGTCGTTGTTAATAAAGCAAAATCTCATTTTTAAATTAAAAGAGCTTGTTTGAAAAACATGAGTTGCAGCTTTGTTTCCCACAACAAATGCTGACTGTGGCTTGAGCTGCTCTGCTCACTGACAGCTCTCCAACTCCTGGGAACTGCTGCTCTCTGGTGCCCATCTTCCAAACAAAAACCGGGACAGTTTCTTTTTCATTCTCCTCCCCTGCTTTTGATGTTACTACTGAACCACCTCATCAAGAGAAGAATCAAGATGTAGTAATTCATGTTCAGATGCGTATCCTATCTAATTAAGCATTGGAAAATAACATGCACTTGAATTACATTGAGCCTATGTAATACGTAAATGAGGTTGAGTCAATTTGCAAATCAGGCTTTGTACAGCACCGTGTCTTCTACACATATGATATGAACGGCAAAGAAAATTCTAATTTTGGTAGTGGGAGTAGCTTAATCTAAACATTTTCAACAGAAAATGTCTGTGCTCCCCATTTCTAAACTGTTTTCATTTTGAAATTGATGGAGGAATCTTGAAAATGGAGTTAAAGAACCTGAAAATGAAACAAAGCACTCCTTTTTGGAGCTTGATGGCTTCTCAAAGAGAATGTTTACTTTAAATGGCATATAAATCGTCTGTTGGGTCCCTACAGTCACAAGGGCCTTTGATGCATTTTGCAAGTGATGGCTTAATTTCTGTTTTGATTTTATAGTACAGAAACTACACGGCTGAAATAATGGGTGATTTGGTAATACACCTTTCACTATTTATTGCTTATTTTCATCACAGTTCTGCCATTTTTATTCCCTCTGCAAGTCAGTACATCTTCCTTGATGTTAGAGACTGGTGAACTAAATAAATATAAAACAGAAACTGTCTGCAGCAAAATTCCTATTAGAAGTTCTCTCTTTTCAATTTTAAATAATTATGTCCTATAAACCACACAAAGGAAATAACAAAGTCAGCCAGTAAATCAGAGGCAGTAAGTAGAAAAAGGGACTGTTGATGGTGTCTTTAACTGCTGAAAATGGATACATGCATGAAGTAGCAATACTTTACAAAGTCATAGTTATTTCTGACTTTATTGAAATGCCTGCTGCTCATTACAGAGATTTAAGAGGTTTATGCTATGAGGTATAACAGCTATATTTAATGAAAGTTGAAGCACTCCTGCTTTCTGGGCTACAGCAATTATGTTTTACACAAGCTGTAGAAGCATTAGGTTCACATTTAACTTACCATCAAAACATCCCATGTTGTTATTCACAGTGATTTCAACATTCATTGTTTGTAAAATAACTATACAGAGTTTTTGTTAATACTTCTGCTTCCTACTTGTGCTGTTTATGTTAAAAATGCTTGTGCTTTAAATACTGTATGCACTAATTTCATGTACAAAAAAAAAAAAAAAATATTAAGGGCTCAGAGTTGAACAAAGCTCCTAACCAGGTACTTATCCTTTTACTGTGAGAACATCTCTATTGGCCTTAAAGCACTTTGCTTATATGCTCAATATAAGCCTGTGTTAAGAGCTTTGCTGGATTTGAAAGTGAAATAGCTTAAAAGCACTATTTAGAGACCCATGCAAAATGACTATGAAATACGAACTTTCTGCGAATAGCATTCCTCCTCTTTACCTGTATTTTAATTTTAGAAAAAAAGCTATTAATGAAAAGCTTTTCTATAGGGCTGAATACCTACCTTACTGTCTTTTTTTCCTACTATTGAACATGTGGTCTGGGTTATCCCAAGATACCACATCCCACTCTGAATTCAATGTTTTTGCTGAGATAACTGATGGATATGCAAGGTAGAAGCATGCTGGAAGCTCAGGTAATGAGTCTCTCAGGAATAGCTATGCAAGATTCAAATGGTTTAGGTGCCCTTGGATAATAAAGTTCACTTAAAATTATAGTCTTCACTTCATTACTCATTCACTTAAAATTATTAAAATTACAGATTAAATGATATATCCAATGTGGACTGCATAAGCAGAGTGACCTGTGCTGGTTTCGACTGGGATAGAGCTAATTTTCTTCGTAGTAGCTAGGACGGGGCTGTGTTTTGGATTTGTGCTGGAAACAGTGTTGATAACACAGAGATGTTTTCATTATTGCTGGGCAGTGCTCACACAGCGTGAAGGCCTTTGCTGCCTCTCACACCATCCCACCAGTGAGCAGGCTAGTGGTGCACAAGGAGCTGGGAGAGGACACAGCTGGGACCCCAACTGACCAAAGGGATATTCCATACCATATAACATCATGCTCAGCATATAAGGCTGGGGGAAGAAGAAGGAAGGGGGGGAAATTTGGAGTGATGGCATTTGTCTTCCCAAGTAATCATTCCACGTGATGGAGCCCTGCTTTCCTGGAGATGGCTGAACACCTGCCTGCTGATGGGATGGAGTAAATTAATTCCTTGTTTTGCTTTGCTTGTGTGCGCAGCTTTTGCTTTACTTATCAAACTGTCTTTATCTCAACCCACAAGTTTTCTCACTTTTACTCTTCTGATTCTCTCCCTCATCCCAGCGGGGGAGTGAGCGAGCGGTTGTGTGGTGCTTAGCTGACATTTTTCAGAAAAAGGTTGTCTATTTGCAGAAAATCCCTTCTTTAGAAGAACCTTTAAATTGAGTTTTTACAAGTGTGACTTTCAAAGGGACAATTTTGATGCAATTTCTAATCAGATTGCATTTGAGTCAAAAACTACTATCAATCAAACAAAAAGTTTGTTCATATTTTGCAAAACGGTGATCTGAAATAGTCTATTTTCCATTTTATCAAAAAAAAAAGAGATTTTTTTCTTACTTTCTGAAGGCTTGTTCATGTGATGATGCCATACAGAATAGAGCCATGTTTATCACAAGACAGTAAACCAGGAATCGAGGATGCACGTTGAGGGCTGATGAACAGTACTCAATGAGAAAGAAATTGAGAGAAGTGTAGTCACTATCCAAACCACTTTCTTCAAAATGATGACACCTTTTCAGTGTGTCATTATGAAACAGTCAGAAATCTAAGCTATTAGAAGAAGATTTCCACAGGAAAACTCATGCACTCAGAGTCTGTTTCAAAGTGAACAAGCCTCACGGCCATGTACCACAAAAAAAAGAAGAAAAAAAAGGCAAAAAAAGAATCCGGAGGTGGCAAAAAAAAAGATAACTGCACTCTTGAAATGTTTATGAAATGCCAGAGATTATTTTTTTCTACTAAAAATCATCAAATTAACAGTGATCAGATGAAACCTACCTATCATTCAACAAGAGAGGTAGGAAGCTAAGAGGAAGAGGGCAGCAAGAGGTGCTTGTGCTGGCAAAATCAATGCGTATTTCTAAAAATTAAAAAATACATTCGTCACGTGAGTATTTCCTGATTGTAAAATGTTAGCACAGAAGTATCCTGTTTTATTTTGGTTTTCTTTTGAATAAACAGTCACTTAATGCAAATAGTACTTCTTCATACTATCCTTACACAGTGATTTTTATTGTCTCTAGGCATCATGTGTCTGGGATATCTAACTCCACAAAGGTTATTATTATCCTATAATTTGTTACTTATAAATGCAGGCTACATTTTAGCTGCCAACAGCACAGGAATCATCTGTGGTTATAGATTGCAGCTGAATACTTCCAAGGCATTTATACATTGTCATTGCAATAGAATTATTCTTCAGATCACCCCATAAAATTAGGAAATTATGAGGTCATTTGCAGTAGACAATTACCATATAATTCACTGAGTGATTGGGGAGTGGAAGCTGTTTCTTGCTTACTGTGTATTCCTTAAATGAGCACAAGGTAAATGTTGGTGGAATAGGTAAAGGAGCATGACCTGCAACTAGCCCTGAAATACAAGAAAAATATGGAGAGAATGTCCATTAGGAAGGATAAATTAGAGTCAGATTAATGGAACTTGAAGTTTGAAAGGATGTTGAGGGAAACAGAAGTGCAAACTCATTACCGAGGTTCACTGGCGGTGTCAAGGTGTTGGTGCTGCCCTATTGATGAAGAAACTGTTATACTAGATGCATAATTTCCTACAGTTATTTTGGTTTCATGGACTTATAGAAATCCTCCCATGTGTATCTCTGTGTTCAGATTCACATCTTGGGAGTTTATAAGGAGAACATGGCCACTCATGTCTTGACTCGTTCTTTCCTGCACTGTATCTGTCTCCAAGATGCGGAGACGTGCTCTGACATGATGAGTGAGGTTTGGCTTCATTTCGTTTTCCTCTTTTCCTGCTCGCAGTCTTTCCTCATGCACTGTGTGATTGCAGAACCAATGAAAACAGCCTACGTGAAGATGAAAGAGGTACCTATTCCTATGGCGTCTCGAAGGATCTAACCTGGGTATATACATGGGAAAGGTAAGAAACAAAAGGAGGAAAGAGATAAGAGGACATTTAGGGCTGAGATACCCCCAGATGTGCTTCAGGAGGTGAGGAGTGTTTCCTAATGTTGCCTTCCACGTCTCCTCCTGGGCACTCATTTGATTAACCCCTGTACACATTTTATCGTTACAGCTGTGGACAGCTGTGTTGGTACCGCGACTGGGCAGTGGTTGCTATCCTTGCGCTGCTGACTGCTGACAGAGAGAAAGCAACACTGGTGCCCATTAAGCAGACGGCTGCATGAAACACTGGGCAATATGTTATCCATGTTGGAATGCCATGGAGGCACCGTCAAAGGATTGGTCTTCAGGTCTGCCGCCTCTGAGGTTGGTGGTACAGGTACTGGAAAAAACAGAGTTATGCCAAGGCTGAGTGGTCTCGAAAATCCTTTTGTTTCTGATCAAATCCACCCAAAACTGGTGGCATAAAAGAGTCCCACCAAACATCCCTGGCAATTGGATCGAGGCCTTTTTGACTGCTGTTTATCATACTCTGCTACTCCAAAAAGGAGATGGGCTCTGCCTGGAGAAAAATGGACTGCGGCTTGCATCAAGCCAGCAGGAACGTAACCACCAACGTATTGAAAAGGTTTCATATGCAAAATGCTCGGCTTTGAGGAGCAAGGCCTGAAGTTCTTATATAGCCTAAGATGGTTCTGAATTTGGCCGAAGTTCAGAAGCTTGCTTTCTGTCTGTACAAATAAGCTTCTGGAAGTCCAGTCAAGACATTCCTAAAACAGAGCTTCTTGCAGTTTAAGATTAATAGTCAGTATTAAGTCATTATGACTTTACGTAATAAACCAGCTATAAGGGTTTCCAGCCAGTTCTTAAACTTCCAGGAATTGTGCTGCAGGATATAATGTTTCTATAGAGATCTTTTGTTGTGCCACAAAATAGGTCTACAAATGTACAGCAGGGCGTCCCCTCTTCTGCAATCCTTATATCTCTCTGTCATATAGTACAGTGGTGCCTTTGTATTTTCTAAAGATGTCTTTGTCTCTTTCAAAAGATGGACAGTAGAGATAGAAAAATAAGTTGAAATTTTCAGGTTTTGGAGGAATAAAATCCGAGCTCTATGATACCTGCTTTTGTTTCCCTATAGTGGTTCTTGTGTTGTCCCCTTTTACTCCTGTACATATAGCTTCACTGTATTTTATGTTCATATTCTACTTTGAGTTAGGAAAAAATCTGAGATTTAGGAATGAAGGGCTATTAGAAAATGTTAATCTAATACCATTCACTCAGATTTAAAATAAATAGCAAGATACTATAACATATTGAACTGGAGATAGATTTTAAAATGGTTTTTTTTACATAAACAATTTTTTATTGGAAGCTCAGGGAACAGGGAGAGTCTCACAAGCAAAGTTAATGTTCTTAAAAGGTAAAGAAAATTGGAAGGAAAGTCACATATGGAGCAGGATTATTGATATACAACAAATTTATAACGAGCTATTTCTTAAAGCTGTTAAAACCAACAAGAGAAGCCATGAGAATATTCCTTCAAATGACTACATTTCTTTATGCGAATTATTTTAATGGATTTCTGTAGACTTTATACATACTTTTCTGTGTTAAATTAAAAGAAACTAAAAATGATTTTGCTGGAGATAATTATTTAAAGACACAGTGTAATTTCCATTGAAACTGCGAAGCATTTTTCAAAATCATTTTAAATGTATAAACATGAACCCTTGCATTGGAAATTTGGCTCAAAGGATTAAGTTAATTGTGACTAAGACAATTTTTATTCTGACTTTTTTGTCTAGACACAGTTAACCAAAACAGTGAAGTTTTTTAATCAATGACTTAAAACACCCTTATCATTTTCTACAGATCAAGAATTATTCCGCAAATTATAATAAACAACAAAAAAAACCACAACAGAAGATACCAGAAAAAAAAACCTTCCAAAACAATGCCAGAACAAATTAAAGATTTAGAACCCATCCAAAGAGTATTAGTTTTTAATTATCTTTTTTCCAACAGTACTGTCGAATATTGTTTCTGTAAATAAAAAAAAAGTTTCCAAACACCAGAATTGCTGAATAAAAGGAACTGATCTCGCAACATGTTTGTTGAGAAACCATTAACGTGCTTCCCTGTATAAGAGCAGCTGGCACATCATAGAAGACTTTTATGAACATTCTGATTTTAATTAATCCCTTGGGGTTCTCCATTGACCTCAGGACAGTTACACAAGGATGAGATTTGTCTGCTTGTTAGAAACAATTCTGTTTTTAAATATGTCTTTAATTTTGGTAGGAGCTGGGTGGATTCTTCCCTCTTTCTCAGCAGAGCATTATGAGTACAAAGCTGAGTTATTTGTTCTTTGTTTGGCTGCTGCTTAATTAGACTTCTCAGTTCTAA
Organism: Tauraco erythrolophus; assembly: GCF_009769465.1. Classification (NCBI taxonomy): domain Eukaryota; kingdom Metazoa; phylum Chordata; class Aves; order Musophagiformes; family Musophagidae; genus Tauraco; species Tauraco erythrolophus. The sequence continues at coordinate 53,155,005 of NC_141468.1, forward strand.
CCAAGCTCGTTATGGAGCTCACCTGTTGCTGGGCTTGTGTTATAAAGCCAGCTTTCATCACAGCCTCGCACCCTCTTGTTTGTTTGCATCTATGGTGTGCTTTCTAGATAAAAAATGCCAAACTTGCAGCTTTCGAGTCTTGGGTTAACCCAAGGGAGAAGGGCATGGTAGTACATGACTTCGTTTTTTTCAGTTGTGATTTCTGAGTTCACACGAGCTGGGGACTCCATGCAAAGTTAACTGGGAACAAACCAGCACAGATTAAGATCGCAGTAAACCCTCCCATTAAAACCACCCATCTTCGCCTGGGCCGTAAATCTTCCCATGTGTCAACTTAATCTCTGATCGCGTTTACAGTAAGAAGCCGTGATGTTACAAAAAGACTTCTCAGTCGCTTGAGGAACGAGTAGCGAGAGCTGTTGAACTTGTATAGTTACATAAATCCTTATTTCTATGTCAGGAAGCTCGTTAATGTAGCAATAAGGAAAGGTGGGGAGAGGAAGGCACGTGGGAGAAGAGCCACACACATGCCAGCATTACGCCTTCTCCTTCAGGGGAGAGTGAGTCAGAAATTTTTGCCTTCCACACGTCCTTGCTTTGAAGTGGTTCGTTTTGGCTTGATTTGATGGTGCAGGAGACATCGCAAACCAGAGTTTGTGCTGATACCGTCAGCCCTCCGGTGGATAATGAATCTGGTGTAGACAGCCACCGCAGCGCTGCCCAAAACGTGTTCAAAACATCAATCACAGGGATTACACAATGTATTTCATAGCCATTTACATGCAGAAATCCCACCAGCTGGGTTAATCTTGCAGAAGCAAGTACAATTAGATGATATTTTATATGTATCATAAAGACCGAGCCACAGGGCTCTGTGCCAAGCTCTGCTCTCATAAACAGCAGCGTAAATCCAGAGCAACTCCCTCAACTTCAGTGGAGATTACATCAAAGCTGAGCCAGGATTCATATTCTAGGTTGCTTCCCACTGCCTACGCACAGCCTACTACGTTGCCTAAACTGAACCCTGGCTGCCTCATTTCTGGCACCTTAAAGGAACAGTTACCAAATAGGTACATTTATATGTATTTGGTTTTATATATATGTACGTAGTACAAATTGTTAGCAATGCTGGAAATAGTGACCTAGCACCAAGAGTTTACTAGTGTGGATTTTATATTCCAACAAGTGCGCGTGTCCTTGTGCGTGTGCCTACGCGACGTTCATACAGACAGTAGATTTTATAGATGCCTGTGTGAGCCTGAAGAAAAGGCAGAGAAAGGGAACTTTAGCAAAACAACCAAGAGCGAGATGACAGGGTGATTTCAAAGATTTTCTTCCAAACTTACAGCAGTGACAGGCAACACTCAGGATGACTACAATGGGGGAAAAAAATCAAGCATTATATAGTGTGTTTTGGACCTTTGACATGACTTTTAAGTCAGTTTTCCCGTTTCCTAGTGTAGTCCTTTAATGAGGATATCCTGTGGCTTGAGTAGGCCAGCCACACAGCAAGAGCTTACAGAGAACATATTTTTAGTTGAATTTCCTACAGATATCTGGCTTTTCACATGATTACAGAGCCTGGAGTTTTGTCCATCTTTCTCCTTGTCCTCCTCAATGACTTTTGGCCAGTTGCAGCCATATCAGAGAGAGACGTAGAATTCCTAAATATATTAAATTCCTACAGGTTTCATGACGTTTTGTGACTGAGTGCAGGAGAAAGACCTAAAAGAGTGCTCTTACTGTGAGCTCTGAGCACTATTACTAGACATTAAGGGAAGCCATCCAGGAGAAGTGAAGTTTAAATAATCCAGCCATAGGAAACACTTCAGTCAGAGTTTGGACTGTATGAGGCACAAAATGCCATTAGTCACTGAGGTGCAAGTAACCAGAGCTCATCAGGTCTTCTGCTCAGGGAACTGCTTTTTAAAACAGTGAGAAATATGATGTTTTCACTGCATAACCTGATAAGGCATAGAAAGATAAAATCCAAAAATGATTTTAAATCATTATTCTAGTTTTCTAATAAACGCCTAGTAATTTTCTAATCGGCAATGACCCTTTAATAGCTGCTTTAAAAATCTATTCTGAAATAGTGTAATTAATTTATTTCTGTGTCTTGAGTTCCCTTTCTTTATGATCTTTAAAAGCAAATTTTGAGTACATTGTAACGCCTTCCTTCCTTGCATAGGAAGCTCTAGTGAGCTCCAAAAGATTTGTCGCAGTTGGGTTTTAATCTGAAGCTTTCCGGGAGCCTTGCAGGTAAAATATGACTTCTGTAGCCTACCTTGGCATACATAACTCACATCTCTGGATGGGCTGACCCCGGGGAACTCTGCCATTCCCTGTAGAAGCTCCCTGTGCCCGTTGCACTCTCCACCACAGCTCAGCATCCACTTAAGACAAAACAGCCAGGCCAGTTCTCTAGATTTCAAAGAAAGGCTTGAAAAGAGATATCGCAGAGCTTGAGCTTGCAGCCAGCTGGGTGGTGGCCGGGAAATACCAGCTCCTAGTTTTGTGCCTCCTTGCGGCTGTCAACTGTAAAATTTAAAGCTGACATATTAGGCACCAAAGACAAACAAATCATGTGCATTTAATTTAGTATTCCACTGAAGAAAATTGGAGTTCCTGTAGCTCGTCTTCAGACAGAAAAAAACACACCAAATACTTTAGTTTTTTCAAATGCCAACAAATCTCACAGAGAATTTGTATCCAAATGTCACAGACGGCAAGCACCATGTTGCAAAGTATACAAAAGCATGAATTCATCCGTTGGATCCTTGATGAGAGAGTACTGTGCTCATACTTGGAAAAGAAACGTTCAATTAATTTCCAGGAAGTCCAAGTTTCTAAACTATAAAACTATAGGTACAGGCTTAGTGCTTGCAGTCCATACTGATACGCTTTCTTGGCTGCTGAAAGAGACCCTTTCACTTCACCAAGCTGCACCTCCAGAGCCCTCCCCTTTCCCACGGGACACGCCGCGCTCCCATCCCTAATCACCGCAATCACAGAGACGTACATTTCTGTAAGGCCTTTCATGGCACGTCGCACTGCTCTACAGACGTGCTTTCTGCCCTGGCTGAAATCCTGTGGAGAAAGGGGGAAAGGAGGTTCCCTTTGAAAACAAAAAATAAAACGAGCAAGCAAATAAAATGTCTATTGACACCTCGCCGTGCCAGCGCCGCATGTGTTTGCTCTCCTGAGCAGCCCGCTGGCAGCACCACGGCCGAGTCGGCTAAATCAGCCACGCAGCGAGCTGAAACGATTGCTTTCCTATCCACCTTTCCTAGCCGTGGCAAGCAGCCAAAGCCTGTGCCTTATCCGTTGAGCCATGCCCTTCGCACTCATGGCAGACACCAAGAGCATCGTTTCCCAAAAGACATCGCATGGGAGCTCCCCCAGCCATCCTCAGCCAGCACCGGTGTCTACTGGACCCCCCAGAGTGCAATGACTTTGCCCGTGTCCCACTTCTCCCCACTGACTGCTGAGCATCTTGAACCCACTGTGGTGCCAGAAGGGGCAGAGCTCGGGCTCCCCAGCCATGCCAAGAGCTGCCCTTTGAACGGGGAGCAGCAGCAGCAGCTCTCGCGCTTGGGGATGGCTTGGCCACCGACCGCCGGCTGCGGTGTTACTCATTATCCCAGCCGCACGCGTGGCTGGAGTTACGATGATTTCTACCAGCTTGAGGATAAAACTCTAAATGTACAATTTCCTGCCCTGAAGGCCTTGACTTTCAAGGATATTTCGAATGTGTGCCTCTCATTTAAATGAAAAAGAGGAATAAGTGCCTAAATCTCGCTCAGGTACTGGTTTTAGACTCTTCTCACCACTTTCCAAACAATCCCTCTTAAGCTGGGAAATATAACAAAACCAGACTTGTTCAGTTGCACCTACGTAAGCCAACTAAAACTGGAACTGAAGGACAGCAGTAAGAGAAGAATCGGGGTCTGAAAGACAAAGGCCTAATTAGCTGTGGTGTATTAGAAGATCTGATAACAAATACAAAGCAGAATGGTTTTTAGACGATCTGCATCGTCAGGGAAGACTCCTGTTGTTTCTTAACCAAGCAGGAGGGTAATAAACCTCTTGCTGTGCTGGTTCGTTAGGACTGGAATGCATTGTGGCTGAGGAAAAGAAAAGCAGCTCTGACACTTTTAACTGATGAGGGTTTTCTTAATGAGACTAGCTGGCCTGACTTTCAAATGTTTGATAGACGTGTGCAGGGTTGAGTGGAGATTGCTTCATAAATGTGATGATATTGCAGAGTAAATGCAGGCAAAGTTATGTGAAACTGAGTTACTGCAGAGTTATACTTAGACACTATGTCTAACAAATATGGCAATTGGCTGATTTGGAGGTAAAAGGGTGGTAAAAAATGGTTCCTTGGAGCTCCTTCTCGGGCTCATGTTTTGACACTTCTTTTTCACCTTGTGCCTGCCATGCCAGGCTTCTCCGAATGTGGAGCTTGTTTAAATTCTGAGTTCTTAGTACTGGTTTTAATTTTAGTAATAGAGTTCATTCGGATTTTGTCTGGTTTCTGCTGTGCTAAAACACAGCTACATGAAACCATGAAACCACCAGTTTTTTAGTGGATGAACCTAACAAAAACTATCAACATTTACAACACTTACAGCTCTTAACATTTACAACAAACAGATCAGAAACTTCAGTAAACATTTAGGATCCTGCTCATGATTATCTTGACAGTGAGTCTTCTGAGTTAAAGCAGGCCAAGAGCAAACCCTGAAGAAGCTGGTGTGCTCAAACTGTAGGCTTTAAACAAAAGTTAAAAATCTACTTGTCATCTAAGGCCCCTTGGAATTTTTCCCTTATTTTGTCCAATTCAGGAAAGTTGAAAGGTTAAGTCTTCCTGAGGAAATAAAAAGCAGAGGGAGGAATTACTCTTTCTGTACCTCAGCATCACGCAGGAGTACAGGATCACTGGTTGCAGTAACTTGTTTTGACGAACCAGGAAGATATTTCTACAAAGACTGACATTTCCCACTTCTGCTTTCTGCAGTGAGTGCCACCAGCCCTGGAGCTGCCCCTCGGACATCTGCACCATCTCCTGTGCTGCCAGCAGGAGAAGCCAATGACAACCTCTACTCTTGCACAAGCTCCAGAGCTTGCAGAAGATGCCATGCGAATGCTACCGCAGCTTGACCCACTTACCACAGGGGAAGAGGCTGAGAAGCACCTTCAGCAGGACAGGAGGGTATCCCTATGGTGGGACAAAGAACAGATGACAAACAGCCCATTGGCACAGCATGTAGAGAGCATGCAACTACCAAACTACCTGCCCTTAAGTGTCCTGAGTGACTTCTAATGAAATGGTCACTCGTGGAAAATAGCCACTATGCTGGAGTGCATTCATGTTGGTAGGGTGGAGGCGTACCACCTGAAAGGCAGCGAGAAGGCAGTTCCAGGGGTGGATCAGACGGGCTCACACCAGGCAGGCTGGCAGTCCCCTGGAGCAGGCAGGTTGCCCACAGCCCATGTCGTCCCCACTGTGCACCCCACAGGTGTTCCCCTTGAGGAGTCCTCACTTTCCAAACCTTGGTGCAGCAGAAGGACACATTTGAAGTGTATATTTGGTGAACAAAAGCTTCCTTATACCTTGACAGCGGGGCTGCCTTCAAAGCCGTCGTTCAAACAGAGCTGTGTTTATCGAATTCCTCTGCACTGAGTATATACATGCCTGAGATTTTAATTCTTTCGTAACTGTGAAACACTTGGTCCTATTTCTATCTGAGGCATCAGGACGGGAACTACTAGATATTTGTGCAAATTTTGGTCTAGTTAGATCCAGAATGGGCAAAAATCAAGTATGTGGGACTTCAGAGGTTCCCCAGGCAGAGAGGCTTGGGAGGAGGGAAATCTCCCCAGTGGCCTGTTTTGTGACAAAGTGTGTCATAAAATCTCAGACATTGAATAAAAAAAGCCCACATATTGCTTTTGATAACTACTTACCCTCAGGCTTTCCGAACAGATGGGAGCACTAAACACCAAAATTCTTCAGCTTACAAACTGGCAAAAGGCCCAGCAGCCCTGCTAACAGAAGGAGTTGTACGAGCTCTTCATTATTTACAAATTGAAATTCTTCTGGAAAGAATTACTGTAATATGTAGGACATGATCCCAGGGTTTTGGCAAAATGTATTAGTAACATGAGCTATTGATCCTAGGAATTAAATTAGATCTTGGAAGGTTAAAGTGTGATGTTGTCTAATGTATTGAGAACTTTACCTCTAATGGAAAGTTGTTTACACCTGTTGTGAGTGCTTTAGTTAATATATGAAAGTTGTTTTTTCCACGAGGGAATAGGCCATCCGTTCCTCTCAAATGGTGCCTGTGGAAATCAGGTGTGCAGTTCTGGGCTAGAACTGTGATTATGATATCACTGCCACAGGACCACAATTGTACATCTACTGTAGCTCCTGTTTTCTGTCAAATGTAACCTTTTAGTCCCAAGTATCTCACTGTGGAAACTGCTTGCAAATAATTCAAAACTTAGAAAGTTGCTTATTACAAGAATATTTTAAGAAATTTTATTGTTTTTCTTCCAGGTACTATGAAAATAGTTTACTTTTAAAGATTCAACTATATAATCTCAAATTAGACCTGCAAAATTATTACTGCCTTTGTAGCACAGAATCAAGCAGAGGTTTGAAGCACTGGAAATAAAATGGTGAGAACAGAGAGCTCAGCTATACGGAGCTGTTTCTGTAACTTCAGAAAACTAAGGAGCTCTGAGTTCTGATGCCAGCGGGGACTGGGAGCTGCCGATTCAGGCAGCGGTGAGGCAGCAAGGAGATCTGCTGCAAAGGGAGCAGGAAGCATTGTGCAGACATTTCCTGCTTCCCAAGGAGTTTCTGCCAACGCAGTTCGTCTCTAATTTGGGAAGGGAGGATGCCATCTGGCACACTGGCTTTGAAGGGACTATGCCCGCAGTTTATATTGCAGGCGGCAGCTCTGGCGGGTCGATGTGGAAGGAGACACCCGGGTACAAATTCAGTGAGCAGTAGGTTCCTGCTTGCCAGATAACGTTCCTCTCCAAGGGGTACCCATCAATTGGAAGTGGATGCCTCTCTCTCCGAAATACCTTCCTCATTAAACTTTCACTGGCACTCCTATTGCTCCCTTTAAATGCTTTGGTGTTGACATGTTGTTTTGTTGAAAAATTCCTGTCCGGCTCTGCTCAGTATCCCGTTCTTCAGCAAGCTGTCAGCGCTCTTTGATTTGCCAGGCTTATGTCAGTCACCTAACAAGGAAACTTGCAATATGAATCAGAGTGATATGTAAGTGTCTCCCAGAGAATGCAAGTGATGGAAATCCCAATTATTGGTTATTATTGGACCTGTGGGAGCTTAGGGCTGGGAAATAGATCATCTTACCAGTCTCACTGTAGTAAACAGAGCCCCTTCTTCATTCCCCTGAAGCCACTAATTGCTATGGCAGTTACGTTCAGGCCCCAATTTTGAGACCATCCACATGGAGTAAGGGATGTTATTTGAAGCATTCGGATTATCCTGCAGTCTTGAGTTTTTGTTGGTTTCGAGTCAGAACAAGATCTCCAGAAGGCGGTCAGACTATGATTATTTCTGCAGTGCATTTCAGGAATAGCCAAACCAGCTTTAGCCAAGAAGCAATCGCAGTGATTTTTTGCAGGAGTTGTGCAAGCTTCGGCTGAAGCCTGCTGTTGCTGCACTGTGCTTAGAAAGCTAGTAGCAGGAAAGAGGCTCGGGCACCGTACCTTTGTATCACGGCAAAGGCAGAGTATTTGTTCAGCTGTGCATGTGAAGGTGGGCAGGCTCTTCCCCCCGCTGAGGAGTTTAGTAGATCTCTCGCTGTTTTATTCTCCAGTCTTTGCTACAGAAGACCACACTGCATCTTTTTTTTTTTTTTTTTTTTTTTTGTGGGAAATCTTAGATTCCTGCTCCTGCCAGCTTGCCTGTGTGGGGCATCAATAAAAAGCGGCTGACTGTCAGGCCTCCTTCCATGCATTTGCACTTTTGCTCCTGACAGAACTTTTAAAAAAAGCACAGTCGAGTTTGACCAGTGCTCTAACTAGAAAAACTCTGAAGGACAAAGACGGTTGTCTTTGTTCAGCACAAGCATCCTCGGTTTATCTGCAGCTATCTGTCGGCAGGTCCTGTGGCAGTTGGACTGTGTTACTCCCTCCTCCTCCACCCTTCTGCCGTATTCTTCATTAGCTTAATTCTTTAAATAAATGTTGTTCTTTCCCACCATTGTGAATGCAATTGTCAATCATCTGCCAAGTGGCTTTAGGGACTAGAGCCCACATCCCAAGACCTGCGAAAGCTAAAGGCACTGGCTCCGCCTGCCCTTACACCTGCTGCGAGCAGGCACGTGAGAAACAATGCAAATAGATATCTTTATTAAGGAAGAGGGGACACGGTTATCGGTCTGGGAAAACACAACATCAATTACATCTGCAAATACGGTTGAGTGCCTGTTCTTCTTTTCCATTAACAACCAGTACCCTCCCAGCTGCCAGCGAAATGGTCTCTTGCACCAAAGTCCTCACAAAGGAGACGCATGAGGATGCAGAGCCCCGGAGCCATCATGACAGCTTCAAAAGTTGCTGCTTGCCTTGACATACGAGGTCTTGGGAGCCATCTGCTCTCTCCTGGCACGAGTTCATGGTGTGAACGATACATGGCGTTAGCGAACCTGTGAATAAATAGCTCATGCAAATAAAACCCTATTGTAGCAAGTCTCTAGGGATAAAAGAGTTTTAAGATGGTGATTTGGCTTGCCAGAGCAATGTGAATTTGTTTAGAAGAGGATTTGGGTATTTTGGAAGGTGTTTTCCTCCCGGTGAGGAGCAGATACCAAACTGCTTCGTGTTCTCTGAAAGGAGACAACGGCCATGGGCCGCTTGGATCCTATACCAAAGGCAATCCAGCAGCTGAGCCACCACAGAGTAGGGCAGGAGTTCGTATATGCCTACATACATGCGCTCATTCACGTGCACATCAAGCAGGAGACTGCGAGAGCTTTCTCTGAACGATTTCAGCAGTGTGTTTTGATTTCTACAGTCTGACACATTCCAGTCATTTAACGAGAATCTGGGGATTTTTACTGAGCTCACATTTAGGGAATTGAGCAGACTATTTTCCTGTGGGAACATCAGTCCTGTACCTAGCACGGAAATGGCATGAAGTCGCCCTTAATTTCTTGTATTTACTTTTTTAAATCCAGGATCTTGCAGAATACAGGGATACAAGGTGATACGTAACTAATAGAAAAATGTTAAATTCTTTTCAAAGGCTTGACATTGAAACGCATGCCTGAAACTCACTGTTGCATGAGCTAATATCAGGCAAGTGAAAGCAACTGGCTATGAATAGACGTAAATTCCTGTTTAAAATAAGAAATCCCCTCCACAATCAAGAACAGCTCTATGAGGTTATTTGTCATGATCTTGCCACGCTACACTATCACAAATCGATTTCAGGCAGAGGATCAGTGAAATTATATCTGACTTGGCCATATGCCAGCAGCATTCAAGAAGTTATGATTTCCAGGAAAAATTTATAATTTCCAGGATGATGACATGGTGTCTATCACTTGCAGAACCATGACATGTAGGTCAGTGGCTCTCAATCATTTTGTAAGAAAGGCTCACTAGAAAAAATTGGTAATATTATATGCCCATGTCCCCCTTACCCCAAATCCTCCTCCTTTTACTGCTGCCACTCGTTCCCAGTGCTGCTGGTAGCGTCACTCCTGTCTTCTTCTCTGGTCACCCAACAAAGGGTTCCCACCACATCCTCTCTCCCTGCCTTTTGCCATTGCCTCTCAGAGGAGATCCAGGTGAGTGCTCTGCCAGTGGTTTTCAGCTGGCATCCGCCCAGCTGTTGTTGGAGAGATGACTTGACAGCACAGCATTTTCTCCCTCTAACTGAAGATGCTGCAAAATGCTGATGGGCTTTTCGGTAAGTAGTTGCGTGTGTTGAGATGCATGCTTTTCCCGTGTTAGAAAATATGCATTTTCCTAACCACTGAAGACTGCAAATAAATGTTATCAGGTCTGAATGTATCATTAGACTACTGTGACGGCATTGCTTTTGCCTCCCGCAGTTCCCAACAGAACAAAGATCGCTAAAATAATTAGGATAATGGGATGATGCAGTTTGAAAAGATCTGCATTTGACTAAAAAAAATATGTGAAATAGCACTTTTCTTATAATGACGGAGGGAATGCTTGAAGTTTGGAATAGGATTAACCGATCACCTTGCTTCACTAACACTTTTTATGAGTTTGTATAACAGCAGAGATGTATAGCTTATTTTCAGCAGCTCCAAATCAAATCATAAGAATCAGGTTTTTTAATCCTCTATAACCATATGATGTTTATGAAATATCTCTTAAAGTTCTCTTTTAGATACTTCTATCATTCTGTTCACCTTTCACATGTGCACTTTAATGAAAAGCCATTCTTTTGTGAAGAAACATCTCGAGAGCAGCTGAACTGAAGCCCGTTGGTGACTGCAATAAGAAAGTTATTGTATAAACCTTTGGACAACAGGCAGCCCCACAAAACCTCGTGTTACAGGCTGTGTTATAACAACGCATGCTGTTAAAATTACAATCTCGTACTTGCTGGAGAAACTAGTTTTGTCAACTGAATTGGTAGCGGCACCCAGTGGCTAAAATACAGACTGCAAATTTTGCTAGCCCAAAGATTTCCCAACTCCAATGTATTCGTGTCCAGCAGGTTACAAGCTTCCAGCTAAGCCCAGGGAGATCCTAGCAAGGGGAAACTGTTTCCAGCCTCTCTCAGGAGTACTAAAAGAGTGAGACATTGAGGTATCTAATTACCCTTGGAATACGCTCTTTTTCACTGAAACAGCTAAATATACATTTTTTCCTAACAGTATTCTCCTGTGCAAATACTGCAGTTGCCATGGGAGGGTTATATAACAATTTGTGGGAAGGGATGTGATCCACATAATTGCAAATAGGAAGAAAAATATCTGCAGTGAACTCCTATCTATATATAGTCTATGCTATAAAACACTATAATATTCCCTGCCTTTGACATTATATATATTTCTATTTATACACGTACAGACATGTTATATATCATTTTATATATATACGTGTGTGAGTGTGCATATGCACACAGATCATTTTGTAGGAAACCAAATAGGTGGACCCAGAACACCAACACCAAGAGTCCACTATTTATTTGCTGGTCCATGTTGTTCACTACTTAAAAGCTGACAGGAAGTTCTGCAGTATCAACACTTCATGAATCAGTGTTTGGGGAGGAAACACCAGGACTGAAATACTGGCCCCCTGAACAGGTCCCCACCGAGTAGGCAGGAGGGCAGCTGATGCTCACACTGCCCTGGGAGGCTTCAACCCCCCGTGGTCCGGGTAACAGGGGCCACAGAGCTGCAAAGGCATGGGCTGTGACCTGCGATAACTGAAGATGTGCAAAGTGTGTCCCTTAAGCCTGTGCAGGAAGGCTTCTCCTGCCATATCATCCCTGCTGCTGGTAAAAGTCTCGTGGACTTCCCTGAGACACGAGTTTCTCACTGCATGGCCTTGGGCCTTCGGACTGAGCGCTGGGACTCTTTCAGGACTCTCAAGGCTGAACCCCGGGTGGACAGTCGGGTGCTTGGCTGTAGAGGGACACCTACTCTGACAGCAGCAGCCAGAAACATCTTGTTGTGATAATGAGAGTATTTCTAAATAGTCAAAGCTCTTAGTGCACCACATAAAAGTACAATAACATTTTCAAGGCAGTGTGAGATCAGTACTAATATGAAAACCACCAACACACCCTTTGCGCAAGATAATAAACACAGGTGGTGTGAGGTGAGGCAGTTACAAACATGTGTCCACCCGTGGTAGTTTGGAGGGATAACCCGATGTGTGGAAAGCAGGGAGGGAGCAGCAGAGAGCGCCATGAGCTGTTTGAAAACGGGAAAAGCTGGCTGATGCAGAGAGGCAGCGAGAGTGAGCTGAGAGCTCACCGCAGCCCAGACCTCGCCTGACGGCTTGTGGTCGCAACTACCCATCACCGATGCCCTGGAAAAGCCGTCTGTGAAGCTTAAGGGGAAGCTGCCAAGCACACTCACCAAAAAGAGCTTTAAAAACAGGCACCAGCAAGGTGCCATGTTTTTCTGTCCCTTGAACACCAAGATAAATGCCTGACAGGACAGTTTCCAAACTGGTTTCTGTTCTAGTTGTTTCTCTTAGTTGCAAGTCTCCCTCCTACCACGTTAGACATTCAGCACTGGAAAGGAACACACCTGCAGCTCAACTACGTACAGAAGTGATCCTCACTTTGGCGAGGAGTTGTTCCTCCTTTGGGAACTACTGGCTGAGAGAATATCCTGCCATATGAACACTCGCTTCCAAGTGGAAAATGTTGGAATTAGGAAGAAGCAAACAGCTGGAGACATCCTCAACTCTAACCCCCACCCCTCTTCCAGGGATTCCTTTACTCACAGCAGAAGCAAATTCATCTCAGCCACCCACCTTCATGGATACTTTCACAGGCTGGACGGTGAGCTTGATGCTCTGGGGCTTTCTCCTTTTTCACTCTCCAGTTGCTGGGCAGACACCTCAGGCAGCAGGATGGGACAGGAAACCTTTGGTGATAGTTTCCTAAATAGTCAGAGAAGACCTGCTTTAGTTCATCTATTCAGGCTCTGCCTGTATGGTTAATGACACAGGAATAGTTCATCTGAGCAGGTAGATCTATCACTGATGACTCTTAAAAACAGGAGAGACAAAAATCTCTTGAGAATTATTTACTCGTAGCTGTTCCTCCATTATGAATCATAGAATCAGAGAATGGTTAGGGTTGGAAGGGACCTCAAAGATCATCTAGTTCCAACCCCCCTGCCATGGGCAGGCACACCCTCCGCTACACCAGGTTGCCCAAAGCCTCATCCAACCTGGCCTTTAACACTTCCAGGGATGGGGCATCCACAACTTCTCTGGGCAATCTGTTCCAGTGCCTCACCACCGTCTGAGTGAAAAATTTCTTCCTTATATCTAATCTAAATCTACTCTCTTTCAGTTTAAATCCATTACCCCTTGTCTTATCACTATATGCCCTTGTAAAAAGTCCCTCTCCACCTTTCCTGTAGGCCCCCTTTGAGTACTAGAAGGCTTCAATAAGATCATCCTGGAGCCTTCTCTTCTCCAGGCTGAACAGCCCCAATTCTGTCAGCCTGTCTGCATAGGAGAGGTGCTCCAGCCCTCGGATCATCTTTGTGGCCCTCCTCTGGACTCGCTCCAGCAGCTCCATGTCTTTCTTGTGTTGGGAACTGCAGAGCTGAATGCAGTATTCCAGGTGGGGTCTCACAAGAGCAGAGTAGAGGGGCATAATCACCTCTCTTGGCCTGCTGGCCACGCTTCTTTTGATGCAGCCCAGGATACAGCTGGCTTTCTGGGCTGCCAGCACATGTTGCCAGCTCATGTTGAGCTTCTCATCCACCAGCAGTCCCAAGTCCTTTTCGTCAGGGCTGCTCTCAATCCATTCTCCACTCAGCCTGTATTCATGCTTGGGATTGCCCGGACCCACGTGCAGGACCTTGCACTTGGCCTTGTTGAACTTCATGAGGTTCTCACAGGCCCACCTCTCCAGCCTGTCAAGGTCCCTTTATATGGCATCTCTTCCCTACAGCATGTCCACAACACCACACAACTTGGTGTCATCAGCAAACTTGCTGACGGTGCACTCAATCCCACTGTCCATGTTGCCGACAAAGATGTTAAATAGCACTGGGCCAAGTACTGACTCCTGAGGAACACCACTCATCTCTGGTCATTGAATTGTTAACCGCAAGTCTTTGAGTGCAACCATCCAGCCAATTCCTTATCCATCGAGTGGTCCATCCGTCAAATCCATGTCTTTCCAGTTTAGAGACAAGGATGTTGTGTGGGACAGTATGAAATGCTTTGGACAAGTCCAGGTAGACAATGTCAGTTGCTCTGAGAAGGAGGATGGACTAGAGGTCCTCTTGAAGTTCTGTTCAGCCCTATTTTCTGTAATTTCCAGTTGTGACTGAAATTTCAGTATCTAGATATCTCTGACTGATGTGAAGAGACTTTCTACATTGATTACAACACCTAACACCACTACAAAATAAAAGAACAAGAAACTCCAGTACACCAAGAACAGTGGTACTTCTTTGTAGCAAATGTAAAGTCTCATTCTGTCTTAAGCTCATTAAGAACACAAAAATACTTGCTGATTAGTTGTGGTCAATTAAAAAAGTACTTTTTAATACATGACATAAAGTTTGTGTTGCATTTAAACTTGTACTTAAAAGAGGATCCACAACCCTTTTTCATGCTTCAGTAATTGCTGTCTTTCATATCTGAGATAATTCTTCTACCTCTAATAAATATGTATTAGTGAGATATTTTCTCATCAGTTTTCCCAGGCAATACTTTGATAATGTTCTGCCTGCAAAATCTTGGCCTTATTTTGCCTTGCTCAAGCTTGGCAGCCTCTGCAGCTCTCACACTAAGAGGGACCTTCCCTTTTCTCACAGCTGTAATAAAGAGGTCAGTGTCCCCAGGTGGACTTGTGAGGGCTTTTTCCTAATCCCTGTAAAATGCAGGATGTTCCAATAGGACAAGAGAGTGAGAACTTCTTTCCCCAACCCCCTTCCAACTGAAATATAGTTTGAAGGGAGAGAAGGAATGATAAACACAGGGAACCGATAGAAAATGAGAGATGGAAGCAAATGCCATCCTAACATCACACAGAATGTTACTGGCCTGAGTTTGGTATGAAGAAATGAAACATGAATGCATAACATCTTCCCCAATAAAGAATGTCATCTCTACACAGACACACGCAACTCCCTCTTCCCATTATTCATTATTCATGCCTGTTCAGGCCCAGTTATTTTCAGCAAGATAGAGTCAGAACATCAATTACAAATCCGGTGGGACGCTGCAGAACCACCCAGGCAAGACCAATTCTGGCTGTCATTCCTGACCAAGGTTTACATTCTTAAACACTGCCCAGCAATCGACCTTTTGAGACTTTGCTTTCCTGACATTTCCTAACGTCATATCTGAACATTACTCACTGTAGTTTTCCTGTCATGCAATCGACTGCAGACAAGGGGAACAAACGGTTTCCTTTCCTGTTGCACAGCTGAAGATCATCGTGACCCTTCTCAGTTTACCCTTTTCTCTTTTCCTCTGGAGAAAAACAAATGCAAAACAATTCTAATTAATCCAGTCTGGTCTTCAAAGGCCAATTCTGGTTTTTGTTGGTTTACACTGGTTTTCCTCCTTGAAGGGCAATGCCCAAAACCAGAGGCAACACATCAGCTGCAGCCTTGCCGCTACTGAGTAGAGCAGAAGGATTGCTTCACACTCTTGCAGACAATATTTCTGCTGATACAGAAGTTTCATCTCCAAGTGATTTTGCACAAAAGCTTGATGCTGTTGATTCATATTCCAGCTTGTGACAGGATACCCCATGGATCCTTTTCTGTAAAACAGTGGGTTTTCTTGTTTCTCCCAATCTTGTGCCTGTGACAATGGTTGTTTCAGTTATATGTAGAACTTCTACTTTCAAGGAACTTGTATCATCTTTCTAGCCATGGGTTTTACAGCCAAAAAAATTATGTGGGTTTTTCTTTTCCTTTATTGAATTTCATTCTATTTTTCCCCAGGCTACTTCTCCAATTTGTAAAGATCATTTTGAATTATAATCCTGTCCTCCAAAATGTTTGAAGCCTCTCCCAGCCTGGTGGCTGCCAGCACTCATTGCAAACAATGACCCCAGGAGACTTTTGAACACAGCTGCTAAATGTCGACTTTTTGCTGAGCTGCATCACCTATGGGTCAGTTTTGGACAGTATTTTCCTTAGCCTAGATTAGGAAACTCCAAGTACCTTGAAGAGGGAAAGACTTTATTCACTGCGACTCTGCTAAAGGAAGAGACGTCTGTGCTGGCAAAGTATGTTAATCCAGAGCAGACTGTATTTCTTGCAGATCTTTCCTGTGTAAAAAGCAAGCTTCTTGTTTTGCTTTTTGAGCCACTGTCTGTCCTCCACATACTTCTGTAACAGATCTAATTCTTGAACTGTCTTTTTGAATCCAGGCCTAACTGCATGTATATCTATTAATTCTTTTTTTTTTTTTTTCCTTTAAGACAATGATTCCAAGGCTTTTTGTGCATGTTGGATGTTCACAGAACTACTTAACAGAAATGGTCATGCAGAAAACTAGTTCTCACTAGGGTAAACTATGGATAAGGTCAAGATTTTAGCTTCTGGGTTATTATTACATACTTTATACTATTACAGAATGGCATTTTTCTCACTGTATATTTTTAGCTTAGGGTCATGTAATCTGAAGGATTCTTTGGATGAGAGGTCTCACAATAGATAACTTGAGGAATTAAGTAATATAGACATTACGAGATAAAATGATAAGTGTATAGAGAACATAGAGATACAGAGAACATCATCATCTTTCAGGAATTGATTTTGCAGACAAACAAACAATGTTGTTTTTTTTTTTCTTTTAATTCAAACTAAATATTTTCCTCTGTTTCAGATCCTCCTTTGGGATAAACTGCTATTGCTTCACTGACCACATCAGACTTGTGACATTTTATACCAGTTGAGGACGTGCCTCTGTTACACTTCAACTAGAATATTAAAAGCAATATACTGTTCACAAACCAACCCCCCACAAACAAACAAGTGCATCTAATGTCCTTTCATGTAGATTAAGTCATGGAAGGTTTTAAAGCATGGTATGCTTCAGTAATTTAAGCTCTATTTCAGTTTCAGACTGTACAGTAAACATTTCATTTCATATAGGTGGTGTCATAATACTTACAGGGTTATTTGAATAAGAGATCTTCTAGAAGATTATTTGGTGAATTACTGAAGTTAGGGGATGTTAAGAACATAAGGGATCCTGGATGCATTTGTAGACAATGAGAAAAGCCACAGGTATTTGTAACAAGAGAGGAAAGAAGCAAGATACTTATACAGATAATAAATAAGCTCAATGGCATTTGTAATGGGGACGTTGACCGATCTTATATACATCAAGGTTTCTTACTTCCATTAACCTTTATCCAGGTACAGAATCCAGAATCCCTGTTTTCCTCTGACAATCCAGAATCATAGAATCATAGAACTATAGAATGGTTTGGGTTGGAAGAGACCTTAAAAATCATCTAGCCCTCTGGCTTCACCTTCACAATGTGGATTTCGTTTGAGAAAGAGGGGAAATAGGGCATGCAGAGCAGATTTGTTGCCCAGATCTGGCACTGAACAATGCCCCAGACTGAAAGGAAAGGAACAGAGGGGGAATCTGTGGGAACATGGTCATATACTGGAGTGTAAACAACTTGCACGAGAGAGGGAATTTGCAAGGACCAAGCAGCACTTTTTGAAACAGGAAGACTAGCATGTCTGAAATATGGGGTGATTAAGAAGAGAAAAATAAAAGAAGAAATAGAGAAAGAGAAAGAGAAAGAGAGAGAAAGAGAAAGAGAAAGAGAAAGAGAAAGAGAAAGAGAAAGAGAAAGAGAAAGAGAAAGAGAAAGAGAAAGAGAAAGAGAGAAAGAGAGAAAGAGAGAAAGAGAAAGCAGGAGAGTGGGAAGGAAAGAGAGAAAGAAAGAGAAAGAGAGAGAGAGGCAGAGCAATCCCTCTGCCAGACTATTCATTGCAGAAGTGCCAACAATGAAAAGACTGGGGACAGGCTTTCCAAATGGTATTCCAGATCGACGTACCGGGGGTACAACCATCAACTAACAAGCTCTTCTGGGTAAATTTGTCAGTGAATCATCAGAGACAATGACAATTCAATCAGATCCTTCTCAGAATGAACATAGCGAAGGGAAATACTAGGAAAAAAAGAAACAATTTCAAGCAAATTCGTATCAAATTAAGAGGTTTGTCCCTGTTTCTTTCAGAAACACCACTATTCAACAGCACTCAAGGAAAGGCAAGCTCTTGCATTTAGTGCGCGTCACTAATTAAAAACAATTATCGTTGTAATTAAAATACTTAATTCCACTGCTCTCTGGTGGCAAAGGTAGTGTATATCATGGGTCTTTCTATTAGCTCAGAGTGGGAGCACTGAGGAGATAATTTGGCAAAAAACATCTTTGTAGCCTCTGGACATGAAACTGAAAGTTCTCTTGGTTAATTTCATTAGCTTAATTAATTTGGCTAACTTAATTAATCAGACTTTCATTAAAACCAATGAAAAAACAACTAAGTGCTGCTGTTGTATTGATAATGTTTTTTTAAAACTGGTTATTAAAAGATTGTTGATACCCAGACAATTTTGAAAAACATTGTCTATAGAAATAGGTTTTCTTTAATGTGCCAAGCTTGTCTTTCACTCTGTTGTCTTTTTGATTCCTCTAAGACGAATCTTAGAGGAAAACTGTAGAAGAAAAAAAAAATCAACTTGCAGATCGCATCCTGCAGGCATTGAATACCCTGCAGCATCGGGCAAGCTTGTCTGCCTCTAATGTCCTGTTTCCATGAAAAAGCCTCTTCAGCAAAAACAAAAAGGGGGAAGCGAGACTGAAATTGCCAGAATGATGAATCAGGAGTTAAACTTGGGTCAGCTTTTACCTTTCCTTGAAGACTTGCTCGTGGAAACCAGCCATGGAGTCAGGGAGGAAAGGTCAAGCACCAGCAGTGAAAGATCAAGACTGGTCTGAACACCAGAATAGTTTTCATGTTACCCCCTGAGGGAAGTTAACATCTTTCATTGCCTTCCTACACACAGCTAATTGCAAAGTTATTTTTTCCTGATAAGCCATTCACTTCACAGCATAATCGCACAGTTCTTAAACTTTGGGAAACAATACAGTTGTTTCTCTTTCTCTCACCAACAGTATTTCAAAACACAGAGGTCAGTATGCACGGAGAGGTAGATACATACGTAAATAGGTGCTTAGTTACACAGTCCCTTAAATGAACATGCATTTGGAAAACCACTGTATTTACTATTCTAAATCCATTTTAATTCTAGGCATCTCTCTGTATTAACCTATTTAGCACCAGCGTGTTGTTTACATCTTCACTTACAGAAAAAAAATTCAAGATGCTTTTCTGCAGATATGTTTGACCTTTCTCTAGCATAGGTAAGTATTTTAATTTGTTGAACTGGGTATGTGGAGGCCTGTACACTTGGTAATGACAGGATGTCGTGGTCAGTGTTTCAGATAGGATCTCTGCCAGAGCTAGTGTCTGGAGTCAAGGATGGTATGGCTGCAGGATGGTAGGACTCCCAGGCTGAAGGAGGAAAGGCGCATGGATGGAACTGGAATTTCTGGCACATGAGAAACTGCGGAGGATCCTTTTCCCAAAACTGCCCTGGTGAAGCAGGTTTGGAATGCTGTCATCTTTTAGTCCACATACTGGAAAATAAAGGATGCAATGTCAGTGTTACAGTGCTGAAGGGTGGACTTGGAATATTATCTGAGTTTAGATCCAACTGATGCAAGTGGATTTAACGGCAAGCAAAAGTAACACTTCCTATTCTAAGTGACCATCAGGATTATCAGAAGGGTATTTGAATACTTGGGAAACTATATATAAAAAAGATTTGTTTCTTTGTCTATAATAGCCCTTGGTACTCTTCTCTTACAGTTAACAAATATTCCCATCTATCTGCTACAGTGGCATATAACTGTAATCTGACTCAATTCCCAAGGGATGTCTTTGTGTCAGATTATGAGACTCTGGCTGTCACTAGATTAACAACCACAACCGAAAACTGGAGTTACAAATAACAGTAAGTGTGTTTACTCACATCTGCAGTGGGATTGCACAAAATTGGTATCATTCTGGGAAATCAGAGAAAAGAATGGTGGAAATAAGTAGTACTTCATGCAATCAGATCCAATTCTAATCCTGGAGCGTATCGATATGTGATAATGCTACAAAGGCTCTTGCACCAGTTCTGTAATTAAAGTTGAGAAGACTATTCTTTGAAGCAGTCATTCTTTTTGCTTGTCCCTGCGGTTGATTACAGCATCTTATTCCCCAACTTTGAGCACTTTTTTTCAACTCTGAGTGTGTATTCCAAGTTTAATTTGAAATAAATTTGATGAACAAATTTGAGCATGCATTTTAACTTTTCTATGACTTGAAGGTTATTATTAGTGGAATGACACAGGGTTTTCAATTCCTACTAGGTGAAAATTTCTTGAATTTGGGTGCAAAAAGCTCTATTTTTAAAAGCTCTTGCTAAACTTATCCATTAAAAATTGTTCATATATCCAATAATGCTGTTTGTTAGAAACAAATAGGACAAAACTGAATAAGAGAAGAGTGCCAGAGACAGGAAAATGTTAAGGTTCTAGGCAGATGGTGACTCTTCAAATGGCTGTGCTGATGCAAGACAGTGCTGTGATATTTTTGTGCTAGATGCTCTTAATGACAGCTGATGAGTATTTAATAAAAAGAAAATGTAATAAAAATTTAATTAAGAATCACTGAAAGTGCCTGTGAAAGGGATGTACACATCTCACAGCCTCAGTTCACATCAACAAGACATTAACAGCGACATACTCAGACTCTTGGGGGGTCATCCACAGTTTCCTTTACCACTTCTTGGCCCATACTCAGCTGTTTACCACCACAATCCTCCGCTTGAATTTATCATCCCTTCAGATCTGCCAGCAGAAAAACCTGCGCTCTCCTACAGCTGTCTCATTCGAATCTAATGGGCTGGTCTATACTGCTTAAATAGTAAATTTGCTGACCTAACAGAGTTTGTTTGAAAGGGTTTACTAAGACTTTGGATCAGTATTTCCTCCGCAGGTGTAAAGGTGCAAAGGGGAAAAATGAAGAGGTGTTTAGGATAGGTTCTTGATAGTTTTCATTTTTACTGGCACAGCTGGATGTGGCAAATTAAATTTGTCCTTGTTTTACGGAGAGCATGTTTGTCTAATGTTGAGGAACTAACTTGATGTGGAAGTTTCTGTTTTGTATTTTGGCTCATACAGGAAGGGCTGCATCACACTGTGGTTGTCCTTTCTCATTTGATCAAATTCACTTTTGCTTCACACCTTGCTCTAGCTCTTAGGTCCCTCCCCTGCATGAATATTATCACTGACCGAAGACACAGCCAGGTCAAGGGCGTGGGTCACTTTTAAAAGCATTTGAGTAACACCAGGCACCACCTTTCCTGGCCAGTTTGACATAAGACTGAAGCACTGGAAGGAGTCTTCTGGCTCATAAATTCCTGCAAGTTTCCATGTCATATACCCCCACCATAAAGGCATGAAATTCCACTCTAAAAGCACTGCCACTCTCTCTACTCATTGCTCCTGTTAAAAATCTTTTCAAGGACTATATTCTGCTAGTCAGAACCCATCCCTAAATTTCCAGCCACAGTTAGCTGGAGGTTGAGTCTTTCAGTTATAATGTGCTGGTCCCATGAAGGGAAGCACTAACCAGTATCTAGAGCACTCTCTAGGTCAGAGACGCCCAGGCGTTGTGCATAGCTCCAGCATTTCATCACAACGGACCATCTCCCTCGACAAGTGGCTCAGATGCATTAGTGAGACCCCAGCAAAGCAACATTTTCCCTGGAGCCCACGGACATATCACTGGTGGCTACAGCTGACATCACCCCACACAGATCAGATCCCCAAGGAGTTACAACAGCATAGTCTTCATTGACTGTTATCAGTCTTCTTCACTATGAGGTTTTCTTCACTCTGAGGGTGGTGAGGCACTGAAACAGGTTGCCCAGAGGAGTTGTGGCTGTCCCATCTCTGGAAGTATTCAAGGCCATGTTGGATGAGGCTTTGAGCAACGTGATCTAGTGGAAGGTGTCCCTGCTCATGGCAGGGGAGTTGGAACTGGATGATCTTTAAGGTCCCTTCCAACTCAAACCATTCTATGATTCTATGATTCTCTCCAGATTTATCTACACTCTGCTCTCTCTTATCTAAAAAGACATTGTTTCCTTCTCCTCATCTGTATCACATCCTTTCCCATCCTCCATGGTTCAACCTCTTTCCTTCAGTAATCCCCAGCATTCTCCTCATAGTCTCTCTGCATTCCCTCATCACACCCGCAAAGCTTTTCTTTTGCTCAAGCTCAGGCATCTTTTAGTCCAATTGAAATTTTTTTGCCTTCACAGACAGGCAGCACCAGAAAAATGAAACAATGTGCAAACCTACACAGGATGGAGAGTCCTACCACGGCTTTGAAACTTTTGTGCCTTCCTTACTCTGCATTGCCTTAGACGTTGACAAGATACGCTGATACACTAAACCCATGCCCAAGTGACTATAGGCAAAGCTCTCTGTCCAGAAGTCCTTATGTGCCTGGTACTATTTGTGTGTATCCAAGCAGCAGACGAAAATACACCAGCAAATACAAGTTTCAGGTATATTACCGCGCTTTGGCCAGTACTACCCAGTTGCATCATTCTGTTTCAACACGGTACAAGCCAGACAGCACTATCCATGAACCCTACCAGTTGTGAAGGAAAAAAGGAGATTGATATTGCTTAACTCTCACTCCTCTTACTTAATTCATGGAGATGTTATTTTGCTGAATGCCGTGGGACAAACTCTTATAATAAATAAAAAGAAAATAGGTAAAACATAGCTGTTGATAGGTATCAGCTCTGGAAGTTAAGATAAGCTGAGCATAAAAAATACATTATTTTCAGTTGTTATGTTACCTGTAAGGCATGTGTGCCTTCCTGTAATTCTGCCATTTTATTTCCCATGCATATAACGCTTTTATTGGAGTGGATTCCCAGTACTTCCTTGAAATGTAAGTAATTTTACTTCTGTCATAAATAGAGGAGACAAACATGGGGTTAAGAGAGAGATTTGTCTTGTCCATTGTTATATATGAATGTTGTGACACAGATCACTTAGAGCCTAGGTTTCCTGCTTGTGTTTCTGATACAAAATCAACCTTCTCAGTGTCACTTTAATTCAGATTATGAACATTTTTCAATGTAGAGACAAGCAAACTGTATTTTTCCTTTGTGTATATTCCTCAGTTTATTTTCTGTAACATTGCTACTGTATCTCAAAAACACCGTGTTTGAAAAGAAAGGAAACAAAATGTGATTGAAAAAATTGTGGTTTACATAGATTACCATGGTTTCCTGATTTCATATCCAAAATTTTATAGCATTTATAATGGAGATAGGATTACAACCTTCTTCCTTCATTTCTCCCTACCTCCCTCCTTTCCTTCTTTCACTGTCCCTCCCACAATACAGAAAGTATTAGTACCTGTGAATATTTTAATATAGGCAAATATGTGACTAGTACATTCACAAATTCACATCAATGCCCTCTACCTTCAATTGCATTATTTACAGACCCTTCAGAGTTAATTGCTCATTTTTTGCAATAGCGACTGGAATTTCCTCTCAAGGGTCACAAAGGCGCCAGTTCTTGAATCTGCCATTTCCTCGTTGTGAAGACCACCAAAAAAAAATGCAGAAGGGTCATTAACTTTTAGATTAAATGATGTATAGAAACAAAACTGAAAAGCAGAAATAAAATCCAAATCTGCAAACTCAGTTTCAGTATTAAAATGCACTTAATCTGCCAGGAAGGGAATCCTTCTCAGCAAAGCGTTTGAAAAACTGCCCAGTGTTTCCTTTTTATTTTGTCAACATTTAGTCACATTACAAAATTCACTTAACTACATCATGAGAAAAGCAGTTATTTCAAGTATTACACTGAGGAGAAAAATGTATGTCAACACTAATGCTACCTATTCTTACCTTATGACTGGAAGGTTATTTACCCTTTGAGAAAAAACATTTCAGAACCAAGCTAAGGTAATCAAATCAA
Source organism: Tauraco erythrolophus (assembly GCF_009769465.1). NCBI lineage: Eukaryota > Metazoa > Chordata > Aves > Musophagiformes > Musophagidae > Tauraco > Tauraco erythrolophus. The sequence continues at coordinate 53,178,850 of NC_141468.1, forward strand.
ACGTTAATTAGGCTTGGAGTTTCAAAACAGGGAAAACATCAAAGTTAAGCTAAATAAATTAAACATAAAAAATAAATCTCATTTACTGAGTAATATTTTGTCAGATTCTCTGTGAAGTCATACATTTAAAGAAATTTAGCATACAGATGAGAAATGAGGAGGGAAGTAGGCAAATGAACTGTAGTGGGAAAGCAATCGTAAATTAATTCAGGATGTGTTCTGCCTAATACTGATGAAAAGCTAAATGAGAGCTCTTTAAATTGTACGTGTAGATCCAAGTCCTGGTGTGATTCACATTCTAACCTCAGATCTCATACGGCCCACTGAAGTATATAAAGCTCGCTTCATATAGTGAAGGAAGCTCAACTTGGTTTCCTGGTTCTTTTAGAAATTTTGGTTGGAGTGCCGGAATTAGGCAGCAACACTTTGTAAAGTCTAACGTTAACAGGCAGACTCCCTTGTTTGTGCTTGCATCAGTGTCTGAAAAATAAACCACAGTGCAACAGTAGGGTAAAAACACCAACTGTGGAACTGACATCCAAGAACATACACCAAGACCATTTGCCATTGTCTATTTAGTGTTTATAAAAGTATCATAGAATGGTTTGGGTTGGAAGGGACCTTTGAAGATGAATCATGAACTGATTGCACTGTTTTCTGGTCTGCTCTATTCATAACAAATACTACACTCCGCAGCATTACAAAATAAACCTGTAGCTTTGGTTTCTATTTCCATAACATGAGTAGAAGATCAGCTCTTCTCGTTTCCTGATGTGTATCTCTGGCAGAATGGGTTGAAGATAGAAGCCCCTATTTACTTTAGAGGCTCTGAAAGGAATTGAGAATATTTTGCTGCTTGGGCCACTCAAGAGCAAAACTTCATGCACTAATTCTCAGTGCAAAGCTACTTTGGTGGCTCTCAGAAGTATATGGAAAATTAAACGTTGCAAGATGGGACTCTGGTCTGAGCTACTGCTTCCCTGGGAAGAAGGTGATGCAGGCATGGAACAGTCTGCAGAGTTGGGCTCCGACATCTGTCCCTGGTACAGGTGGAGTACAGCCTCCTGTCCTGTCCTATCCCATCTCATCTCATCTCATCTCATCTCATCTCATCTCATCTCATCTCATCTCATCTCATCTCATCTCATCTCATCTCATCTCATCTCATCTCATCTCATCTCATCATGGTAGTACCTGCTACCTCACACAAATAGCCTGTTTTCCTATGACAGCAGCCGTATGCAGTCTAGCCTTCCTAAGTCCTAGAATAAGCAAAACTTGAAGCAGAATAAGCAAAATTTGAAACAGAACACTGCTATTTTGGCAGTCAGAGGAGCCTGCAGCCTTAGGAGGCTGTTCTCTAAGACTAGTGTAAGTCTGGCCTCACCCATTTAAGCAAATCACTCATCCAGTGAAGTACACGTGCCTTAGTTTAAACATAAAGCCTGAGAAACAGGCTGTCTGGTCAGTCCTGAAAGCCAACATATGCAGAGCTTGGTGATTTTGCAAAGGGAGGGATGTGCTCTGCGGCCAAGACCAAAGATACCTTCCAGATAGTAGGTTGGTGTGCTTTGCTGGTCAGCTTCATAGGTTGTGAGCAAGACATAGATCACCGAGAGCTTTATATTTGTACTTGAAAAGCAACTGAAGGCAAGGCAGTGTACAATGCAATCCAGCATGACATGTTCAGCCTCCTTTGGAAAGCTGTAGAAATGGCATTTCTGTACACAATCTAGTTTGGTGATATTGGCACGAGGATTTACTTTGCTTACATGTTGACTAGAAGTTCAGTCCCGCATGGGGAGCTGCAGGCAGTGTTTATTAGTAGGCAGAGCACCTCTTTGCATATGACGAGAAGAAAAATTGCACAATGATTTTGTTCCACATCCTCTGCTACATTTTGCAGATTTTGAATGCATTTTGGAGTCATTGTACAAGGGATAAGCAGATGAGTTGTGGAGTAGTAACTCACTAACTTCAGGGTAATATTTGTCCTAGATGCTGATTGCTGTAAGATGGTGAAATATTTTTGCTGACCAGAGCAACACCAATTCTTCTGCAATAACTGCTGCTTGGTACAGTAATGGAGAAAGATAATAAAAATTTGCTAACTACGTTGCACTTCCTACTTGAAAATGTTGCGCTTGACTCGTGCAGGTTTCTTTTGTTGTAGCTTTTATAGTTCCACTGATTCCCCCTGTAAAGCTACTTTAAGATAAAAGCAGTGTAAATGGAGGGTCAACTGACCTCTTAGTTTTGAACATTATGTCCTCTTCTCAGTAAGAGTGGCAACGGCCCCTATGCCCATCCTCACCCAGAGTCTCCAGAGACACCCACGAGAGAACACCAAAATGCATCTTTGCAACCTTTCATAAGCCCGTTTTTCACTTAAAATTCAGCAAAACGATAATTTACCGTTAGGCGAGCACGCAGCCTACACTTCTCATTTTGCTGAGCCTGTACCAGCAACGCCACCCAACACGGCGCGAGGCGCCTTGGAAGGGCGTCCATCTCGCAGCAGCACAGCTGGAGAGGGCAGGGCTTTTTGTCTGCCCTGCTGAACTCGGGAGACAGCCGAGAGCCTTTGTTCTGCCTCGGGCAAGACCACGAGATTTCTAACCGGAGATCTGACACCCCAATCTTCCCGCTCACGGTGGCAGCGACCGGCCGGGCTACGGGGGTGCTGTCTGGCAGGACGGTTCCGTTTTAACGCGTCCACGCCGGGTTTCCAGGCTTGCAGCGTGCAGAGACGGGCGCTGCCGGTGCCCCGCGGAGCCTGACCCGGCGCCCGCACCCCGCACGCACCAGCGGAGCGGTCCGCGGACCTGCCGCCGCTCAGCACCTTCGCCCCCGCCCGCTGCCCGCACGGTGCCGCAGGGAGGCTCCAGGCGGGCGGGCAGCGAAGCAAAGCCGGGGTGCGCGGGGGCCGCCCTGCCCCGGAGGGGTCCCCGTGAGGGACCGGGCGCCGCCGGGGGAGGTGCGCAGGGCGCCGCCGCCCCGGCCGGCGACCAGGCGAGGTGGCCCGCTTGAGGCGAGGCGGGTCTCCCCGCTCTCCGCGTCCCGCCACGCCGCGGCGAAGGGGCCGCCCCCAGCCCCGGCGCCTCGCAGCCCGGCGGCCGAGGTGGACTCCCGCGGCGCCGCCGCCGCCCCCTGTCCGCGGCGAGGTGGGCCGGGGGGGGCCGGGGGGCGGAGGGGGAGCGGCGGCGCTCGGCGGCGAGGTGGCTCGGCAGCCCTCCCGGAGGAGCCCGGCCCACCTCTCCCGTACAGGCACCCCCTCCTCCCCGCCCCGAAAGAAGAACTCCCCGCCCGCGCGCAGCCCGGCCGCGGCGGAGGGAGAAGCGGCGGCGGCGGCGGCGGCAGCGGCGGCGGCGGCGGCGGCAGCAGCGGCGGCAGCGGCAGAGCGCCCGGCCCCTCCGCGCAGCATGGCGCAGCAGCGCCCGTCGCCCGCCGCCGCCTGAGGCGCCCCGCGGCGCCGAGCCGAGCCCGCGCCCATGGCGGCGCCGCCGCCCGCCCTCAGCTGGGCGCTGCCCCTGCTGGCGGCGCTGGCGGGCGCCGGCGGCCCCCAGAGCTTCGAGCTGCCGGGGGCCTCCATCGACAACATCGAGGTGAGCGGCGGCGGCGTGCTGGTGGCGGGCGGCAGCTGCCTCTACGAGCTGCGGCCCGAGCTGCGGCTCCACCGACGCGTGGTACCGGCGGCGGGGCAGGGCTGCGGGGAGCCCCCCGGCATGCGCAGCAACCTGCTGCTGCCCTACAAGGAGGCCGGAGGGCAGGGCGTCCTGCTGGCCGGCTGGACCCAGAAGGACGGCACCTGCGAGGTGTGGGAGCAGCCAGCCTACCGGCAGCGCTTGAACCGCAGCGAGGTGGTCAGCTGCCTGGTCGACGGCTCGACCGCCGGCGTCGTCTTCCAGCTGGCCGACACCTGGTACCTGGCCGTGGCAGCCACCTACTCGACCGGCGCCGACAAGAACCATCTGGACTGCGAGCCCTCCCAGTCGGACAAGGCGACTGTCATCACCGTGCGCAGCATTGACAACCTGGAGTCCAAAGAGGAGCTGGGCATCATCAAGCGCAGGGAGGTGCCTTTGCACTTTGTTGACGCGCTCCAGTGGGGGGATCACCTCTTCTTTCCCTACTACAGGTTGAAGGGCAACTCGAGTGGCAACATGGAGCCACCGAGCATGGCTGTCCTGCACCAGCTGCACCCCTCAGAGAGTGGCCTTACTTTGCAAGGGCATGTGTATTTGGACTGTGGGTGCAGGAGCCTCATCGTTTCCTCCAGCCTTGTCCGCTGGGGCAAGCGGGGTTGGTGGGTGGGTGTTTTCCGCCACAGCCATAAAGCCAAGGTCTGGGACGCCACTGCCGTCTGCATCTTCGGGATGGAGGAGATGAAGGAGCAAGCCTGTGCGTCCACGCACTTCGTCATGAACGGGAAGAGCTGTGTAAGTCTGGGCGTCATTTTGCTAATTTTTGTCCTGCACGCCGTTGTTGACACTGTTGTTGTTGTAGCTGGTGTCACTGTGCATGACTCGTGGGGTATCCCTGACCTGAAGGCACAGGAAGTTTGCGAAGAACTTCAGAGCCGTGCCAGGCTTTGCACATCAGCCTTGGCTCCATCAGCCCTAAAGATTTCTCCAGCACTTTCTGTTTCTAAAAAGCTGATCCCTTACCAGATCCTGGAGTGTCCTTCCCACCTACATCTTGGGAAAGACATGTCTGAGGGAACACCTGAGGGCATCCTGGGTCAGGCCTGAGTCTCAGGCTCCTCACTCAATGCATGCTTTTCTGTCAGGGATTGGTCGTACTTCACTGTATTTTCCATACCACCTGGATAAAGCATCTCCTACCTTATTCTGTGCATTCACATCTCATGTCATTGCAGCTACATCAGAAACAAAAAAAAGCCCATCAGATTGACTCCTGTGCTCTGGGCTGTGTGCATTGTGATCCCCATTGCTCACCAGTTATTTATGGTTGCTGGTTCCGTGGTAGGTGTTTCCCAGACCTCTCAGGACTGGCTTTGCTCGTGAGGGCTCACAGCCGCTCCTTCCAGCCCCATATGTGCAGCAGACAGCACTAGGCAATGCCTCTTTCTTGTTGTAGTGGTTACATTTTCACAGGCAGTGGTATCCCATGGAGATCCCCTGGTCACGTACTTCTCTAACACTCTCTCTTCAGCTCCTTCCTCCTTTTGAGGGTGAGCTGTGCACATGGAAGGTAGGATGGGCAAGGCTACCGGCTTTGCTGTGGCCTCGGTAGCTGGTAAAGAAATGAACTAAAATCAAAATTCAATAAGCTAAAAATGTAATTCAGGAGAAGAAGGTGCTTTTGCAAGGCCCATCCATGCTTTTAAGTCACACTCAGAAGCGTTTTCAGAGCTGAGGAAAAAGGAACAACACTGAAAAGTATCAGTGACAACCATAGAGGATCAAGCAAGCCATCATAAAGCAAGCCCTGACCTTTTGCAGCTCCCCCACCATCTAGGCAGTTTGCAGCTTAACCCCTGAATCCTTGCTGTTTTATGTTAGGAGTTTGCTGGAAACTCTTTGAAAGAAGCGCGGTAGATTTACTGTCGCTCCTTGGCTTCCCAAATCTAGCCCATAGTGGAGCGCAGAGCCAAGATTCTTCCAAATACAAGCTACCAGAGGGCATGTGTGATTCAGTCTGCTCATCTCCATACTGAGTTGTGAGACTATTGCCACTGTTAGAGGATGTAGTTATAAATGAGAACCCCATATGCGAGTGAAACAACCGTGCTAAAGTAAACAGTGAAACTCTTGTGACAGCCGGATCCAATCCTTTGATTTCCAGGGCCAGTTTGTAGCTTACTGCATAATTTCTGGCCTCACATGACAAATTTGCTGAATGAATTTAAAGTCTCATCCTCATCCCAAAACACCTATTTGCTAGTTGGATTTTTAATTTGTATTCCATGATCCTAATTAGTCATGGGGTTTCTTTGTGAGGTGCTCTCTGAGCCTGCAAAGCCAAAAAAAAAAAAAAAAGAAACCTCCCTGGGCAGCAGATTCTTTTTAAACACTTTCCAAAGCCCCACGCTAGAAATTCCAGAAGAGTCTCATGGATGTCATAGAGTAAGATAATGCACATAAGGTGAGGCAGGTATTTCTGTCTGACCAATGTTTGTCTCAATCCCCTGTCTCCATTGCCTCCCAGTGCCTGAATATGAAAAATCAATGATCCACTTGTTTTAAGGATTGGTCTGATTCAAATCAGACTCCTGTGTCTCCAGAGTTACTTTCATGTCCCGAAAGGTTCATCCCTCCTGGAAATGTAGGTTGTATTTGGCTACAATGCTGAAGAATCCCAACTATAAAAATTATTAAAAAGACAATTTGCTTAACATTAAGTCCCTAACTATGGTGATGTTATTAATCATGATATTTTGGCACAGTTTACTGGTGACAGAAAAGTGGTATTTTAATATTTTGTGAGATAGCAGGACATCTGGGCGTTGTGCGGTAATATGACCTGTAACATTACATGGCTAATTATGCTCCCTTTTTAAGCTAATTATACGTGCTTATGGTGTAGAAACACAGTAATAAATGCATGTAGTTCAGCTTTAATATGTTTTTTATACTACAGAAGGTTAGACTAGGCTATTGCAGAGTAAGTTTGGAGATGACAGGCCCATATGCTGCTGCTTCTGGGTTGTTTTAGTCCAGATCCTTCTCCTGTCTCTCACCACATCACAGGAGTCTCTGCAAACGTGGAACATGCTCTTCTTGGACTCAGAAGCATGCGGGCCTCAGAACTGGCAGGAGGATGGTGTGCGGCACGTCCGTCAATGCACAGCTTGTCGGAGAAGTGCGTGCGATAGTTAGCAGTGGCTCTGGCTAGAAAGGAGTGCCTCGTAGCACAGGGCTGTCACAAGTACGTTGCAGTATGATGCGTAGGAATGGCAGCAAGCAGCAGTACTTAACGTGTGCTTTAAAGCCCAGTCTTTTAAAGACAGCGTTGGTACTGAGCAAATGAATCTGTTGCAGCGTTACGATTGCCTGGCGTGCAAGACCTGTGCAGTGTTTGTGGTGGGTGGACCATGCTGAATGTCAGCCTGACTTTTGCATTGCAGATGCCGTGTATTGTAGGGTGCTGTGGGTCTTAGTCTTCTTTGCTGGGTACACTTGAATTCTGGAGCTCAGGTGTGATGTTAGGAGGTACATGGATCACGAACATGGTCTGTCAGTTTATGTAGAAATTGAAAATACTTCTTTTTCACTGCAGGAATACAATTTATAGTTAAGAGTATACATTAGGGAGTAGTAGCAGTTTGTTTTCCTTCTGATCTTGTCATTCTTCAGATTTCTGTAATTATTCTGATAACCTTTAGGCAAGACATCCTCTTACCTGTCTGCACTGACACAGCTGCTTGTATTTGCACTGCGTTGGCACTGTGCTTCTCAATAGTACACTGAAAGAGAGACTTAGCCCGAGGTATTTGTGGTCCTGAATTCCCTGCTATGCTACTGCCGCAGGTTGTACTCTGAACTTATTCCTGTGAGGTACTGAGCTTTCTGGCCCTAACCCAGTAAAGCACTTAAGGGCATATTTAACATTAGGAGTATAAGTAGTTCCATCATCTGCAGGGGAACTGCCTATGTGTTTAAAGTTAAGCATGAACTTGAGTACTTTACTGGACTGGAACCAAATTGCTCCACATCCTGTAGGAACTCATTGTAGGTGTGTAATCTCTTCAGCCTCGCGTTGCCGCTTAGGCCTAAGCTGACATTTGCATATAATTTTTAATGCTGGATTTGAGTCTGTTATTGAAAATTAGTAATTTTTAAGATCCTTGCTTACCAACCTTATCACAAAGTATGTGACTGCTACAAATTCTATGGAATTGCTGGTTATGAGAACTAGCTAATTCTGTTTTTGTTTTGTGCAGTAGTGTGCACAAAGCATTTTGTCCTGGTTGGATGTGTTTATTCTGTACACATATAATACTGGATTCCCAGAGACATGATCCCAAACTAGCAAGAGGCAAGTGGTGTCTTAGGTGAGACTACTCTGAAAATGTTTTGCAGTTTTATATTCAGCTTGTTTTCCTCTGATCCACCTGTCTCTTGGTTTTGATTATATCTACCTATACGCACTGTCGAGGTGTGTGCGTTAATGGACTGTCTAGCATATCCTGCATGTACATAAGTGTACCTTCTTCCTTAGTTAATAACTATGAAATTGCCAAATCTCATTCTCCTTTTTTTTTCAGAAACTGACGTAGCAGTAACAAACATTTTTGGTGGATCACAGTTATGAAATCAAAGCTCCTTAGTCAATACATAGGAGGAATGCTGAAATTCCTCCAGTAGCTAGTGAGCTTTAAGAAGGCCTTTCCTTCTTTCATTGTGTGGCTGAATGGGAGCTGCTGGTCTCTCAGATCTCTCTCAGAGATCCAAGGATTTTATGGATCACAGCCAAGCAGATGAGTTGGAGAAGTGCTCAAACTAGAGAATATCAACAGGAGAAATATGTAGGATGTTACCTAACCACAATGATGAATTTGGAAATTAGGTTTGCCATTAAAAAAAGTTGCGTGAGAAGAGAAAGATTCTACAATTTTTCAGGGAGAAAATAGAAAAAAGTGTTAGGTATATACCTGTAAGACAGAGAGAAGTTGCTGTAGTTTATATTAAGGTGTTTATGATGTGCAAAGGCTAAGTAGCTGTGGTAGCTACTGAATGCTGAGCTATCTTGGTTGGATTTTCATCTGCTATTTGATGCAAGTAAAGATATATAACAGTCTGTTCTTTGAATTTTTGCATTTTTCAGTGGGTGATAAATACGTGGGTTGGTATGTGCCCCTTAATTTATCGAGCATAATTTGGAATCCTAGAACAAATCTTAGCTGGTACAAGCTCTACTGAAATGAGATTTTGAAGTCAATAGATTCACATCAGTTTAATCACGGCCATTAATTTGCAGGAATGACATTTGAATTTGTGTGGTAACTAATTCCAAAATGATTCATGGTCTTTTATTTAAGGAAAGAATTACAGACTTCTAAATATCATCTGGTATCAAAATTGATCCTATAATTAATTTTCTAGTAGTAAAGTCATCTCCTGTGTATTACCAAACTGCTAGTGTTTCATCTGATGTTTGACAGATTTCTGTAGTTAACATTTCTAGAGTGAATATTTCTGTCTGGTTACAATGAATTTTCAGTTCATCCCTGTTTGTTGTGGGAAGTAAGCTGTAGGAGACTTGTAAACTCTCACATTGTCAGTAAGAAGAAGAGTTGCTTTTAGTCATGTGGCTTCACCAGGTGTTAGCAGAAACTTTTGAGAGCCTGAGGGCTCTTGAGCAGAGGATTCACTTCCCTGAGATCACTGAGTTGTTCAGATTGGAAGGAACCTCAGCGGAGGTCTCCAGTCCCGCCTCCTGCTCATGGCAGGGTCAGCTCTGAGATCAAACAAGGTTGGTCTGGGCTTTGTCCTGTCAGATCTTGAAACCTCCAGGGCTGGAGACTGCACAACTTCTCTAGACAACATGTTCTGCTTAATTGTCCTCATAGCGATGTTTTTTGATCTCCTGTCCACTAGAAACCTACCCTGTTTCAGTTTGTGTCATTATCTCTTGTCTTGCAAACACCTCAGTCAAGAGCCTCGCTCTGTTTCTCTGGTCCTTCTGAAATTGTCTCTTCTGTAGGCTGAAGCAGCCCGGTTCCCTCAGCCTTTCCTCATAGGGCAGTTGCTCCAGGCTCTGACTGTCACAGTGACCCACTGCTGAACTCACTCTGATTTATCAACATCAGTGCTGTACTGAAGGTCCCAGAACTGAGCGCATTGTCCTAGACACAGTTGAACATGTGCCAGGTAAAGGAGAATAATCACTTTCCTTGCTTGATCTGGCTATTCTTCTGTCGATGCAGCCCAGGATGCTGTTAACCTTCACTGCTGCCTGGATACACCTACCTAGTTCAGCCTGCTGTCGTCCGGAACCCTTGTGTCCTTCTCAGCAGAGCTGCTTCCCAGCCTGTACCATCACAGGAAGCTAGTCCATCCCAGGTGCAGGACTTTGCATTTGTCATTGCTGAATTTCTTGAGGTTCCTGTAGGCCCATTCCTACAGCCTATCTAGGTCTCTCTGAATGGTAGCCCTGCATTCAAGCATGACAACTCATTTTGTTGTCATCCGCAAGCTTAACCCAAAAGCTTTCAGTGTCTTCCTCCAGGTCATTGATAAAGATATTGAGCAGGACATGTCCCAGGATAGGTTCCCTGAGGAACTCCACCTATAACCAGCGTCTAGGTAGAGTAAAAACCATTAAACAATATACCTCGAGCCTCGTGATCCATCCATTTTTTCTACCTATCCAGTAGTCCCCCTATCTAAATTGTAACATCTCAACTTGGATACAAGGATGCTGTAGGAAATGTTGTCAAGAGCCTTGTTAACGTCAAAGTAAATTACATCCGTTGTTCTTCCCTCCTCCATGAATGGAATCATTTCATCACAGAAGGCAATCAGGTTGGTCACGCATGGTTTATCGTTAGTAAATCCATACTGGCTTTTCCCAGTCACTTTTTTTTTTCTTTTCTTGTACCTAGAAATTACTTCGAAGAGGACTTGCTCCATGATTTTCCCAGGGAAAAAGTGAGATTGACCAATGTGTAGTTCCCCAGGTCATCCTTCTTGTCTTTTTGTGAAGATGAATACAGTATTTATCATAGAATGGTTTGGGTTGGAAGGCACCTTAAAGATCATCTAGTTCCAATCTTCCTGCCATGGGCAGGGACACCTTCCAATACATCAGGTTGCTCAAAGCCTCATCCAACCTGGCCTTGAATGCTTCCAGGGATGGGGCATCCGCAACTTCTCTGGGCAACCTGGTCCAGTGCCTCACCACCCTCATAGTGAAAAATTTCTTCCTTATATGTAATCTAAATCTGCCCTCTTTCAGTTTAAAGCCATTGCCCCTTATCTTATCACTACATGCCCTTGTCAAAATCCCCTCTCCAGCTTTCTTGTAGACCCACTTTCAGTACTCGAAAGCTGCTAGAAGGTCTCCCTGGAGCCTTCTGATCTCCAGGCTGAACAACCCCAACTCTCTCAGCCTGTCTTCGTAGGAGAGGTGCTCTAGCCCTTGGATTGTCTTTGTGGCCCTCCTCTGGACCTGCTCCAACAGTTCCGTGTCAATTTGCCTTTATTCAGTTGTTGGAGGCTTCCCCCAATCTCCACAACTTTTGAAATATGAAAGAATGGCCTCGCAGTGTCATCAGACAGTCTATCAGCATCTTCCTACGAATCCCATCTGGTTCCCCTGGGAATTTTATAAGCTGAGATTTCTTAAGAGATCCCTGGCTTAATCCTCTTTCAGTACTGCTAGTTTCTCTACTCCTTGAACTCTGTAGGTACAAAGGACCACAAGACCCTGCCGGTAAAGTCAGAGCCTTATCTGCATCCACTGTCAGTAAATCACCTGACCTATTCAGCAGCTGGCGCACAGTTTCATTGTTTATTCTTTTATTGCTAATGTGGTTGTTGAAGCTCTTCTTGTTGCCCATAACATCCCTTGCCAGTTTCAACACCAGGTGAGCTTGAGCTTTCCTGACACCATCCCTACACATGTCCAGGCAGTTCCCCCTTAGTTGCTTGCTTCTGCTTCCACCTCCTTCATACTGTTTTTCTGCGTTGTCGTTCAATCATGACTTCCCTGGTTAGCTAGGGACCATCTCCTGATATGCCTGCCTGTTTTCATGAGTTTTGTGCTTGGAGGAGGTTGTCCTGAAAGATGTACCAGCTTTCCTGAGTTCCATTTTCCTTCAAAGCTGCCTCTCAGGGGAATCCACTAACCAGTTCCCTGAACAAGCTGAAGCCTGGTCTCCGGCTCTACTCTGCTCTTTCCTCACTGCCCTCAGGATCCTGGACTTGGTTATTTCATAGTTACTACAGTGAAGGCTGCCATTGATAATCACATCTTCAGTCAGTTCATCCTCATTTGTGAGTAGCAAATCCAGAAGAGCATTATGCTTCACTAATCGTGTAGGGTTCATAAAGCCTGGAGCTCCCTCTCCTTCACTTTGCCTCCAGAGCCATGTTGTTCTGATCTGTACTAGACAGCGTCTTTGGTGGCCATGTGGATGTGAAACAATGGGTAGGTCCAAGAAATGGAAGACCAGTGGCAGACTCTCTGTGATGTAGTAGATCGTACACCTGAAAAAAAAAGAAGCCCTTTGTAATAGCATGACCATTTAGCAGTTGTGTGCCTTCATCCTTCACAGGAGGGAATCTCCAACCGTGGTTACTCACCACTTCCTCTTGCTTTCGGCTAATACTCTGCTTAAGCTCAGTTGGTTTCAAAGGCTTCCTTAATGGAGCTTGTTTCTCCCCCATTGGTTACTAGGACACTTTATCAATTCTAGAAACTCAGATCTGAGGGCAGAGAAGGAGTGTTTCTGCTGCTGCAAGAAGCCACATTCTAGCCTCCCCCATCTCAGAAGTCTCCATCAAACTCCTGCTCAAGCATAGCCTCTGACTGTCCCTCCTGCCTTGCATCATGAGGCTCAGGATCTTGCCTCTGCAAGGTCTCTGTGAGGACCCTCTCATTTCCTGGTCATCCTCTCTGAGTTTTTGGAGTCTGCTTGCCTGGGATGGTTTGTCCACCTAGCATTGCTATGCAGTGCACAAATTAAAAGACCTCATGGAAATAAAATTTTGGAACAGTTCATCTCTTCATTCCATAGCCCTAATAAAGGCTCCCTTCGTGCACCAATATTTAAGTCTGTTACCTTCTGATATAACAAAAATTGATGCAGGAGGTTCAAGGGTGTTGAAGTTAAGAAAGAAGAGTACAGTTCCAGAAGTTTTTTCCCTCTAGGAAAAACATCTCTGCATTGTTCCGGTGTTGACTATTGCTATATGCTGCTCACAAGCCTTCTGTCCTTTTGTATAGCTGCATCATTCACTCTGATGCTCAAACCCTTAATTTTTTTACTTTTTGGCCAGCTGCAATGTGTTGAGTGCTGCATGAGCTAAAAATGCTGCCCTTCCCTCTGAGGCACGCAATGTGAAATAATCAGGAGGAAATCAAGACAAAAAGTAGCAATGTGAATATGGTTGCTGCAGCTGGAATCATACAGAGATGAATCTGAAAATGAGATGCAAATTAGAAAATGAGTGTAAATATCTTTCATGCCAATAACCAAACAGCATAGAGAGGTGAACTTAAAAAAGCAAGATGTAAGTTAATTCAGAAGATCTCTAGGCTTACCTGTGCACGTGAAGATTTTGGGGCACTATAGAATAGAACAGAGTGGAACTGAAGAATTGAAAAAAGAAAGGTCTTCTAGAGCAGTATTGTCTTGCTTTTGCTTTTCTTGTTTTTATACAAGCCTGAAAATGTTATAGGATAGGTAGATGATTGTGAAGATGAGTTACTCTTCAAGTATAAAGGAAGTTTAGACTGTAAATGCATTTTAAGGATGGATTTAACTGTGAAAGAAAAAGCTTGGGAAGGCCCTGCAATGCTGTAACCCCATTAGTCACAGTGGAAGAGGTAAAAGGGCTTGTTAGAAAAATAACTGCACATGGAAAAGGGGAGACAGTTGGGTGAAAGCAGCAGCTGCACCCTGGAGGGAAGGGTCAAGCTGGAGAAGTGGGTTGTAAAAGAGAGAAGGCAATTTTTGTTGTGACTGCCCACCGTCTAAATTCCCCCTCTTCTTATCTGTATTAGCTCAATGTCGCGTTGACCCTCCCTCTAGCAAGCAGAGTGAGGGGAGGAGGCTTCCACACTTGTCAGTATTGGTTGTTCAGTCAGATGAGGAGGATGCACTGATATGACACTAGTTGTTTTACTAGTATGTGGGTCAAAATAAAATCTGGCAGCAAAGCTTTTCAGAGACTGTGTGAGTCCTCCCCTCTTCTGTGATCTTATTGTACAGAGTCTGCAAGGTAGTTTGTTTTCCTTACGCTACTATATAGTGCACTGCAGATAAAAAATTCCTAATTCTGGTGGAAATCAAAGCCTGGAAGCTTCACCTCCTCACTCCTTAGGCTGAGTGAAGGCTCATTGTGTGCACCAGTGCTGGAGTTTTGTTACTCTGCAGTCTGATAAAAAAGTGAGTTAACTTTTTCTACCTTAAAATGCTTGCAATCACTTTCCCTACTCCTTGTATCTAAACCAGACCTCCATGGTACTGGAGTCTCATGCCTAAGTGGGTTTTACTGAAGTTCTGTGCCAGTACTTGACAGTTCCTGTGTCTTGTTCGTGCTGCAAGAAAAAAAAATCACTAAATATGAAAGTTAATCAAGTCTTCTTTTACTCCAAGTGGCTGTTCTTGCAAGCTAATTAAAATAATTCAGATGACTGAAAAAGATTTTAATTGACTTAGGATTGCAGTTCAGAAAAAAATTATTTCTATGTGGAAAGAGTTTTGGGGTTAAGCCAGTATCCTAGCATGCAAGAGTTGAATTCAGCTGTTACTGTGTTATGGATTCGCTTCATAACTTTGATAAATGCCTTCACCTTTCTCCAAAATGTCAGTTTTAATGGTCCATTCTCACACTTTGACTTGTGCATTAAAGCGAAATAGGTACTTGCACTCAGAGGGTTCCTGTAGCTTTAGGAATTCATCCTTGAGGCTGAGATGCTGGGCTTTGTAAGCTGACCCGTGGGGCTTGTTTCCAAGGATGTGGTCCTACCTGAGCTCTTCCACTCATCTCCCCATGCTTGCTGCTCCTTTGTGCCAGCACTGGCATCCATGCAGCCACATGTTCATGTGATGAGAAGAATGACTCCAATGAAAATTTAGGTAGGTAGGTTGGTAGGTGGATGAGTGGATTTACAGACCATTTTCTAGGCACATCATTTCCTTAACCAAGCTCACTGGAAAGCATTATACTAATAGAGGGGAAGGGGAAGTAGAGCTTGACTGGAGTTAGACCCATTTGGAGAGGAGATGGGATCACACCTTGGACAGCATCTGTCATGGAAATTGACTTAAAGCAACTACAGGACTGCAAAACTAAGGTGCTGCTTGCTAGGGATGTGTCTGGGCTTGTAGGGAGTTTAGGGCAGAGACCATCTCCCACCTAGTGAATGACCTTATTCTCACACGTCAGGGCTTCCTTTCAGCACTTGATTGTCTACAGTTTGGGTTACTTGGTTTGGTTTTTCCTTCCACAAGATACAGGGGTTTCCTGCATGGTGTTTTCTTTCATGAGCTGCTTTACACGTGTTTGTCACTTAACTTCCTCCAGCTTAGATGGAGAATTGTAGGTAACAAGTTGATTTTAAAGTTCACACACATGCATTCTCACTGACATGAAATTTCTGCTGCTTTATCTCATTTTTATATTTACGTTATTACACAAGTCTCAACTTCCTTTAGTGTAAAGCAGGAAACCAGAAAGGGGAGGATGAAGCTCCACATTTTCTGAAACATACAAAAAAAAAAAAAAGTATGTGTGCTTGAAGTGTTTCCTTTCTCCAGAATATTTGCATGCCTTTAAAAGTGGGCGCTGAGTGTATCTGTAGCCTTCATGGTAGGTGCAGTCAGGTGATGGCAAAGCGTGGCTTCACTGAGAAGAACTGGCAATTCAGAATAAGCCCAGGGCATTACGTCCCAAAAAAGAGAAATTCTGTTGCAGAGTAACTTGCTGCTGTTAGGCCAAGTCTGTGTCCTACTGAGGTCGATGATTTAGCTGCAGTAGATGTAATCTCTTGTCACAGATGTGGCCAGTTGCCATATATAAAAAAGTAGTTTCATATTTTGTGGACCATTTCCAACGATACGTTGCTCTGAAGTTGTGTCAGAATTAAAGTGTTACCCAAAGTATTGTCTAAAGTTATCTGTGAATCTTTCCAGGAATTCTTCTCTTCCTTTTTCTTAATGTTTTGCAGTATAGGTGAATTATTTAGTAATAGCTTTCTCTTATGTCTGATTTTCAGGAGGCACCATCAATCAGGAAATTACCTACCTTGATTCACTCTGGATTAGTGGCTGTTTATGGAACAGTTGTTTTGAATCAGATAGTTCTTTTTTTGGGAACAGATGATGGACAGTTACTGAAGGTAAGCTGGATGTGACAGTTCCCTTTTCCATCAACTGCTGCTGTGTTCAAGGGGGTAAATGTTTCTTTGTTTAGGCACTGTATTATAAACAGATATAATCCCCTGCATCTCTATTTGGTTTTTGTTTGTTTGTGAAGTAACTGCTGTATTGTTACTTGGAGAGCAAGACAACTTTAAAAAGCAATTATGTACCCTGCTTAAAATTCATGGAAACATTTCATTAAACTGCTAATGCCTACAGTATGAATTTATGGACTGTGGAGTTCTCGGTTACTCTGTCTTTTGTTTCCTTCCTTGCTTTGATTTTTCGTTAGAAATATTAAATATTGTTAGATTTTGGGAACATGGAAAGGGAGCGTATTTACTTGTTTGTTAGCCTATCTGTGTGATGTGAATAGCTGTCCGTTAGAAAAGTCAAGATCCATTTTGCCTTAGCTTCTAAATAGTTGACCTACGCTAGCTTGAATCTATCGCTTGGAAGTGAAAGTCTTCTTATCTCATTATCAAACTTTTCAACCATCCAGTCAAATGTCTTTTATACTTTAGTTTTTTTCTGGGTTTTGCAAGAATGTGCATTTCCTGTCTATGCTGCAAAGGATGACTCTCATTTTTTGTTTTTATTAAGCAGACAGATGGGGAGGAATATAGTAGAGAGCTTGAAAAGCTTTTGCCCATTTGATTTCACTGTGCTTTTGATAGTGAAAAATGAAGTTGAAGTCTTCTGTGTCTCCTTAGTGCAGTGGAGATCATGAATATATCTCTCTTGTTTAGTCATGTTTATGGAAAACCTTATATCAACGTTGATGTCCTTATTAACTTGCAAAATAAAGTTTCTCTGGTTCTCTTTGAATTCTGTGAGGAGGGTGGTGATAAGCTGTAGAGTTGGGCAAGGTAAGAAACAGAAATACCACCTCAGATGTATACTCACAGAAGCCACAAGTCCTGAAGAAAGTTGTCAGTAGCTTGGGTAGGTTCCTTTTTACAGCATGAGTGTCTGGATGTTATTTTGTTTTCTGAAGGCTAATACTTTCTTCTCCATTTGTAGGACTACTTAACATATTATGACTTTCGGATATAGGTGTCTCTTCCACATTCGGTTTCTGTGTCAATCACGAACATTCTTGGTGAGAGGGATGTTTCATACACTAAACCAGTGCCAGACTCAGTGCAAAATGTGTCTGGCGTGGATTTTGTTGAAATTCTGTTCTGGTGGTCTTTTCCTTCACCTTTCTGCAGTGTGAGAGCCAGTACAGTAGGTGAATTGAATCAAGGCTCAGTAAATCATTTCAGAAGCTCTGGTGTAGCTGAAATTAGGCTTTTGTGTGAATTGTTGACTGATAAATAAAAGGACTTGTGAATCATTTAATTTCATATGTTTTAGGCTATTCTTGATGAGGATATGGAAACTAATTGCCCAGAGGTTTTATACGAAATTAAGGAAGAAACCTCCATTTTCCCCAAACTTCGACTTGATCCAGTAGATAGTAACTACATCTATCTGTCCTCTGTCAATAAGGTAAGCACACCATTAAATAAAATAATAAATTCAGGTAAACTGCTGCTTTAAGGATTTCGGCCACTTTTTAAGTGAAACATCAGTTTGGGTCAGAGTTAGACCTTAAATATCCAAACTGGAGTTTCTAACTTTACATCTAATACCTGCTTATATTGTCTAAGTTTGGGCTGCACTTCTGCAGAGCTCAGAAGAGCCTCTGCTGTCATGGTGCTGCCCACTGTTGCTGTGTCTTTAATCCCATGCTTATTTTATGTCATTCTGTCGAGAGAGTGTTTGTTTCTCTTTTTCCTGGAGGCATCATGCAGAATCGAGCTTGGAGGTAGCAAACAAACAAAACTTGTAGACTTTTTGGAGATGGAGTTCCTCTGAATTAGCAATCCAGATATTGGTAGGCCAGGGTTCACTAGTCAGTTATGGAGTTTCTAACATAGAAAAATCTCTTCATTTGAGAGATGGGTTTGAAGTCTTAGTTGTGCTGAAATCAATGATAAAATTCTCATTGTCTTCAGTTAGGCATAGACTTAAAAAAAACCAAAACCAAAACCAAAATGCAATCAGAAGCGATTTATACGTACACACAGTGAGGCCAAGGAGCTCAGCAATCACTGGGAGCTACTGTGTGTGAGCAAACACGTCGGGGCTGCATCTCAAGCAGAGAGCAGCTCCCAGGAGCCGGTGCACTTGCTGCAGCACATGCTGCAGAAGGGCTACTGAGCATCAACTCAGCAAATTCCTTTGTCTCACCAGCAGCAGGGAAGGTGGCAGTGAAAACTAAGGGCTAGCTGTCCCTCTTACCTGGACAAGATTTCACCCAGCACTTGATTACTTTCATTTACAATAAAATCACTTTTCCTGCAATGAACATAGTGTTTTAGCCTGCTGTCTGGGAGAGTGGGTAAGTTGAAAGGAGAGCTCCTGACTGATAAAAACTGTCTATCACAAATACAGAAGGGATCGAAATTTCAATCAAAAATATATGTAGATATTCAAAGTAAAATGTTGAATTTTCTTTAGCTGTGGTAAAAGAGCAAGTTGTTATAGAGGAACAACAGCTTTTAGGGATAAAAAGCTGTTGATGATCTCTCTGATCATCTCATGGAGCTTAAACAAGTCTTCTACACTGTCTTTTTTAACTTCCTAGTAGTCTATGACATTGGCTGGTTTCTGAAATGATTATCTTTTACACCTTCAGATAAATTGAATTTTATGAGATATGGCTGAAAAAACCAGTAAATATAGTTCTGCAAAAAGCCTTATGTCATGTTCATAAAATACAGGAACTTTTAGTTCTTGCAAATTTGTAAAAAAAATAGTTTGAATTAGGAATATTTTTCTTACTAATATTATTAATTAACAGTGTTATTAATAACATTATTTGTATTCGTATTCAGTGTTTGTAATCAGCTTTCTCTTTTTCTTTTTCCTTTCCTTTTCTGAAAATGGCTGGCTAGGATATTCGAGCTGAATGTACAAGTATAGCTACATACAATCTAGCCACAATTATCTACGTTATTGAAATGGCATTTTCATGCATGCTAAGTAGTTGCATGCATTTGTTCTAGTGTGCACATGCAGTTACCTGACATGGTGATGCAAACACAGCTGCATTTTGTTTTGCGCATGCATTTTTGGATGCACCTTCATTAATCTTTTAAAAATCTCAGTTATGATGAGAGGAAAATGATGTTCTGCTAAGCAGAACATTATTTGTAAAATAATACCTCCTTTCTGTTGTTACATATAATTCACTATGCTGATTAGTTTTTCCTGCATTACTTTGTCCATGCTGGCCTTGTCATTGTCAGAAGAGTTTCATCATCTGATGGTAAAATACAGTGTGTGTAAAATAGGCTGCATATTTCTATCCAAAGGTCCTCTGGCAGAGGGGAGTCCATAAGGAAACTTTCCCGAAGGGATTGTGCTTGGTTGCTGTCAGATTTTTAATGCTAACCTTCAATTTCCCTGTTTATAGAGGCTATTTTAATTCAGTTTGTTATTGCATTCTTTGGTTTTAGGTGAGAAGAATACCAGTTGCCAATTGTGGTAGATACGTTTCGGAGCAAGAATGTCTGTCTGCAAAGGATCCCTACTGTGGGTGGTGTTCTTTCAATCAAAGGTATTTTTTTGTATTTTAGACTTTCATATAAAAGCAATACGTTGTTAGCCAGTGTACATTTTGACCGGCTTGGGACTACTCAGTATCAAGATTACATCTACTGAATTTTTATGGAATCAGTCACAGCCATAAATGCAAAACACTTTATTGTCATGTGAAAGGGAGCTCTGCACCTTTTAAAGTGATTTAAAGCTCTGCACCCTTTTTAGCCCAACCTTTTAAAGTGCAGAGCCCTTTAACCCTCAGATTTTTGAGATTTATCCAGAAAGTACATGTTGGGCTAAAAAGAATAAATTATTTTGGGTTTAGAACAGGTGGTTTTAGTTTCCAAATTGATAGAGAGATAGAATTGTATACGTGTGCTTGAAGCATCTTAATAGCTAGAAGCATCTTGCATGTGAGAACAGGGAAAGGGTGCTCAGGTGCCTTCAGTATTCATAATTCCTTGTTTTGGAATCACTGCCTTTGGTTTAGGCCAGAGGAGACTTTCTTTTCTGAACACTTCATCTTCGCATTTGATTTGTTAGTTTTGCTGCTTTCTTTGAAGTAGCTTTGAAAGCTATTGTGCATCTTTGGCCTGGACTGGAAAAATTCCTGGGTCATCAAGCCTAGCCTTGGCAATTGCAAGCAACCTCATCATGTGAACCTACTCATAAACTACTCAAGGACCGTCCTAAATTTAGATAGGCATGTTGTCCTCCCTGCCTTGGTTATGTGACTATCTGAGTCTCGTTGTTCTGCTGGTTAAAATCTGTCTGCTTATTTTCATCACGTGTGTGTTCGTGGACAGGTTATATTCATTTGTTTTGGGGCTCACGTTGCCTTGTCTTAAATAGGTTTTCCCCCTCCCTCACACTTACCTCCTCAATGTTTTTGTGAAAGCGGTCTCTTTTTTCACTTCCATTTTGCTGCACTACGACAGCTAACTTCACTAAGATCCTCTCACATAAGACACTCCTTTCTTAACTCCACTCCAGTAGCCCTTCTGGAAGTTTATGCATCCTTCTAAAATAAGGATACCAGGACTGTCACAGTATTCCAGAAGAGATTTCAGCTGTGCCTTGCTCAATGGCTTTTAGTCAGGCTGTCCAGGAAGCACCTTCCTTGGTGTGTTCTGGGATCACAAACGTCTTTTTCGTGACTGCATCACATTGATGGGCCACAATCATCCGTGATCAAATAATGCCCCCAGGTCCTTCTCTTTCTTTGTTTTCTTTCCAACTGATGAGTTTCCGGTCTATGGCACATATGGGTTGTGAGATTTTTATTGCTCTAGGTACATATTCTTGTACTTTATGCTTTGAAATGTCATCCCATTTCAAGGTTATCCAAGTTTTTCTGTTTGATATTCTCATCCTCCCCTGCATGGTAATGTTCCCAACTTTGTATCATCATTAGATGTTGACAGTGTAAACCTTTTTTTATGCCAGTTCATCAGTGATTAAAACATTAAACAAAAGTGGTTATAAGATTGATTTTTGAGGAATTCCACTAGTGTTCTTTTAGGAGGTTGATACTACCCAGTTTAGTTTGTTTCAATGTTAACATGAATTTACTGAAGACCTGCTACTTTGTGTTTGCAAAGGTAGTTATTAGAAGAGAGTAGGTGTTTGTTCTGTAATGTTTTCTTCAAACTCTCATTTGCTACCTTGTTAGAAACTCTATATGTTACAGTGCTAAGCTTTACAGGCTTTTAGTTACCTTATAAAGAGATTGTGAATAACAGTTATTAGTCAGTAAATCCCTTGTTTATGAGGGGAATCACCAAAAGTTTCCATTTCGTTGAAACGGAAATAATTTACTCTTTTGGAGAAAAAATGAATTACTATAATGTGAATCTCATACAACACTCACATTAATTTTTCACTGTTAAGCACTTAGCATCATTAAATACTTGGGTTTGTGTATTTAACTTCAGAGAGAGCTCTGAAGTGAAGCTTTAGAAGAAGAGGAAGACATGTTTTTAGCCAGTGTCTTAATCAAAGTCCATACATGTCCGCTAAGGCAATATATTCCATAATAATTTTGAGATGGATCGTATGTTTTAGACTCTTACTTAGAAATAAATTTTATATTAAATATGCACTCCATTTTTAAAATAAAACTTAACAGCAACTTCATTTTAAAGACAGTGTGAACTCAAGTTCAGTATTTTGATGAAAAAATCTACACATCTTATTGTAAGTGCAAACTAAATGAAACAAAATGTTTCTACTGTTCCTGTTTCTGCTCTTTCTTCCATAGGGCAAATATATAAATTCTCCTTTTCACTTACAATCATTCAAAACGATTAGTCATAGCATTGTGTGATTTCTCTTAATGTTCATAGATTTTCTATAGATGAATCAGATTTACCTGAAGTATGCTGAAATTATTCCAGTACAAGGCACTGATGTTTTATGTGTATTTTCCATATAGAAATAACACCATATGTCTTAGTTATCTGACATGACCAGACTTACTTTTGAGTTTGGTCAGTGTTTGTGACATCTATGGACTTCACTCAAGGGCTGGTACTTTGGAAAAGGAAGCCAAAACTTTCTCTGAAACCATGTTCTCATTTCACAAGGAAATCAGTATGCTTTAGCAAGGCAGAGAGGGCAAACTCAGTAGAATCTGTAGCTAATACAAGATTAGTGAAGCAGAGATTTAAGTAAATATGAATGAGCCGATATGCATAGATATCGTCTTGCCATAATGAAATAAGAGAAATTTGTTTCCAATTGTGAAGAAGAATCTTTAGCACCATAAAGAACCAGCTTGCTGTGAAAGATTAAAAAAAAGTCTTGACTCTGCTTTTCTCTGTACACGTATCTATGCATGTCTGAAATCTGATCCTAGGGTTTCATACCTTATACCTTTGTACTTTTATAGGGTCCAGTTCAGTCCACCTTTCCAAGGAAGCCAGACTCCAGAAACTTTCAGCTACTTTTGCATTGTTGATATTTTTTGCTTTCTTAGTAGATGTCTGAGTTCATATGTTAATTTTCAGAACCATGTAGTTCGTAAATAATATTTATCTGTTATATTCATTCCAGTGTGCTTGCAAGCAATATCAATTGTCCAAAAATATAACAAAATAACAAAATAATCTCATCTTTAGGCGAGTGGAATTCATGTTACTCTTGGCCTGTGCAGGGCAATTGTGAGAATTTATGCTGAGGGGCATCAGATGCTCTACTTCACACCTTGTAGCTGCTTCCTACAAAATTACCATTCACTGTAGCACATTGTTTGAGTGTTAAAGGTCAGCTTTTAGCGCAACAGAAGATGTGTTTTTCCTGGCATGAAGACAAGCACAGCCCTGGGTTCTGGATGGCATTACTTTTTTCGCCAGTAAACTCCTAGATTCTGCATTGTAGATGAGGGAAGCTGGTTCACTGCTTGTGTTCCTCAGGCAGTCTAAGAAGGCAAATAACTTTGTCCTAGAACAGTTTTAAATATTCAGCTTTATAAACAGTTTTCTTTTTAAATATTTTAATGTTAGTGTCACTGAAATGCATACACTTATTTAGTGCCAAGTATTGCAAGTGTGTTGCCTTGCATCTTCAACATTATGATCCTCAGCCTGCCAGAAGCTATAGGATGTCTCTCTCCCACGCATCATTGCCAGTGACAGTTGTCCACCTGTACGTGTCCAAGCATCTGGTTTATACGCATCTGTTGATGACAGATCCTGTCCTCTGTGGTTCTAAAACTGGTGCTAATGGACCTTTGTGATCTCAGGTTAAGGTGAAGAGAGATATAAATGAGGCTGAAATTTGTCCTAGTTAAGACAGTTTGAAATATGCCCAGGCATAGTCCCAATTTCTTACAGTATAGTTATGATCTGAATGTATTCAGATGCAAAGCCCCAGCAGGTTCTTGTGCAGCAGGAACTCAGTTTCCTGAGTTAGACCACAAAGGAAGTGACCTTGTGCTTAACTGCATTCCAGTTGCCAACATCTTGATCTGCAGAGAAGATGGCATTATGGTTTCTATGGTTTGTGGAGTTGTTTCGGCGTGTTGGAAAGTGGTGGATATTTTTCTTGAAAGTCATTCTTGTGTTATTCCTTCTAGAGAAAAAACACATTGTTTGAGAAAAACATTTTTACAGTGAACTCCTAATGAAAAAAGCTCATGCTTTGCAAATAGGTACTCATTTCTAGTTTTTAGCAAAGGATTAGTTCATTAAGGCACGTCACTGATCACATGATTGAAGCTACACATTCTTCTACGTTTGATAGAAAAGCAGGAATATCAAAACTATTAAATGTTACATTTATTTATAAATATTCAATCTGAAAATAAGATATATGCGGATAGCACTTACTCGTCTTTAGTTGCTAGCTGTATGAAATTGCTTGGAGTTAATCTATGGATTGTTCTTTAACTGTTCACAGCAGCCAGTATTTTAAAGATTCACCTTTCAAACTCAGTGATTGTCCATCTAATTTGTATGCCTATGTTCTTTTTTTTATCATGTTTTTAATACATATAATCCTTGTAGTACTTGTATATCCCAGTGTTTCCTCATTCTTCCTTAATTTTCTGTTGTATAGTTTTTATTTCCTACAATTTGGCATCTGTAACATCTTTATTTACTTTGTGCCATCCTACTTCTGAAATGGATTTTATTTTTCAAGACAGAGAAAGCTATTTTGAACTACCTTTTCAAACCCAGTATTTTTAACCAAGTGCACTGAGATAAAAGGGAAAATTACCATTCACATCAGTAGACAACAAAGGAAATTAGGAAGGAGGATGCATCTCATCAGCTGTACACATTCATACAGCTCTACATCTGAGCTTCAACCCCATGTCCTCTTGTACTCTTTGGAGAGAAGGAGAAGCTTCTGTAGTGTGATTAATTTAATTTCTGTATGAACGACTAAAATAGGTTAGGGGAATTGCACCCTGAAAGAGCATATTTCTGCCCATTGAGTGTAGAGGGAACTGAGGGATCAGATCTAGAGCTGTACAATGGAGCAATCAAAAGTTGAGGGTGATGAATTCCATCCCAGGCTACCAACTCCACTGTTACTGAACAGGCATTTAATATTTGCTTGAGCAAATAGACCCTAGAGCATAGGTCAATGCATTGTAATTTGTTTTGATAAGCAGAAGATTTTACTGATTGTTTTCCTGATGCTTTTTGTAGTTGTAGTGGTATTCCTGTAAAAAATCGATAACCTTAAATAAGTTGAAGTACAATGTCTGAAGTCAAAGCCATCATAAGGAGGCTGGTATAATTTTTTGTATTCTTTTAGGTGCACATTAAAAGAAAATTGTACACGTTCAAACAGCATAAAGGGTTGGTATAACATTTCGCATGCACCTGAGAAAGATCTGAAAATCCGGCTACATTTCCCTGCCATAAATCAGGTATGTACACCCAGTTTTATGCATCTTTCTTTATTGTGACTTAAAATGTGTCATTTTGTCGCTCATTGAAGCTTCCCTTCTTTTGTCACCATGTTCCGTATATTAGTCTCTCTTATCTCAACAATTGGCAAATGTATTAGAAATCCCAGTAAGTTGAATGTGTCGATCAGATAGATGTTCTTTTCCTCTCCTATAAAATGTATCCTGAAGCTATACTTCGTGATGTTGAATCAAAAAATCACCATGCTGACAAAGGCAACATTTCCGTTATATCAGTTTATCAGCTATTCTAATATTTTCAGTGACTATTTATCAAGTGCATTATGTAAGCTCTGAGCTTTGTCACAAGTTACAAAAACATTCACTGAGACACATATGCTAGCACAAATGCGTCTGTGAGTGCTCGATATTAGTATTTACGTGGTATCTGTTCCACAGTACACACAGCCTTGAGCATTTGATTATCAAGGATTGTGACTGGCCACTTAATCTGCATGCTATGTTTCTGGTTTCCTGATTGAATGCACTAATGTGATCATATTTGTAAAGCGCTCTCAGCCAGAAACAAAGGATAATTCATTACAAGACAAATTCGTTTCATAATTAAGTGCACTTTGGTTATGGATGCAACGTCGTCTCTCTGTGAGGATTGGTACATTCTTGCTCAAATGTTTTTAAGCAAATGTAACAGCATGTAGCACTATTATAGCAAAATGGTTGTTTTAAGAATCCAAATTATTCCAGATTGCTCACCTCATATACCTTACAGATCCATTTAATTTTTGAAAGTAAGCAATGCTGTTCCTTTCAGAACTCTTGTATTGCTTCTTCAGTTGGGAGAGGCCCTCTCCTTTGAGAGGCTACCTAGTGAATTATCTGCTTCACCACAAAATTTTCATTTTGTACATTTCGTAGTTTGTAGTTTTCTGTAAAGACAAGGTGATAACAGGTATTGCAAGAAATCTGTTGTATTCTTGTTTTTATTGTTTTGCAGGTTGCTGTGGCGGCAAGCGTAAGCAAGATCCTTACTTCCTGTAAGATAAAAATTGTGAAACCTGTTGAAATACTTTATGAAAATGTAGTGCTGAAAAACTCAGACTGTTTTCTGCAGTCTTACCACTCTGGTGATAACTGATAATGGTACGTTTTACTATTATGTGTATTCACTACTTACTCACTGTCCTTTATTACTGAGGAGAAACTGAGCATAAATACAGGCCTAATGAGTGTGAGAGTAGGTAATGCTTTTTATTAAAAGTCATTGAAAAAAAAATTCCTTTTTTGTCAAATGTTTTGAGTATACTCACACTGTTCTTCATAATTAAAGATTTGTTAGTATGGAATCCTTTCCAGAAGTAATAAAAGATGTTAACGTATGACTAGAAGCAGTTCTTCAGTTCAGCCTGTAGCAGTGCAGTCTTACAGCATTAGGAGTATATTTACATGGTGCTGTTACTCGCTGTCTAAGGAAACTTAAGATAGCTGCGATGGCAGCCAGGCTGGCTGGAGCTATGGAAGCAGTGTTGGTCCAGTGCTCTGCCTTGACAAATTAACTCGTCTTAATGCTTCTCTTATCTGCAGACAGAATTTGTTTTTGCAAGAAACTGTACTAGCATAAAGAGAGAGGAGAATCTGATTATAAGTGTCTGTACGATAAATAACCTTAACATTCAGTTAACTGTTTCAACCTAACTTAGGACACTCAAGAGAGAGTGGTTTTCTCATGTAGAGGATTAGCAGAAAAATACATGTTCAGGGCAATTTGATTTCATTCATCTTTCTGAATTACTGGTTGAATTATTTTGCAATAGTTCTTACACTACTTTGTTCAACAGAGTTCTCAGAATTAGAGACCTGAGCCATTTGTATTGGTTGTATGATGCATTTATCTGTTTTGTGCATCTTATGGGCGACTACAAGTTTTAGAACAAGGTGATAAATTACTGATGTCTAGACTTTTGAGCTGTTCTCTAGGCTTTGGTCTCAAAGATCGGGTGATAATACTTCACAGCAGAGTCTTATTTGACTAATAGGCGGAAGACGTCCCTCTTGCATTGCTTCAAGGGTCTGTATAGAAGCACAAAGCTTTTTTAATACAAGTGACCTTCTACCTTTTTTAAGTTGCTCATGTTAAATACAAAAGAGAGTTTAAATCTAAACTGAGGGACAAAGATAGCAAGCTCAGGATGCCATGTGCTCTTCAGTGACTGAAGAGGAAACATAAAATTCAGATAAATGTTGTGCCTTTATCTTTTTCTAGATAATACAGCTCAAAGGCATGTAATACTCTGCATGAATCTGACTCTCTTATGATACCTTTGTGTAGAAAGAGGAATGACACATTAACCAGAATTTACAAAGACCTGTTGTTCTGAAGAGCTCAGTGCTGCAAAGAGCTCTCTGTCTCAGGGACCTTTGCTCCTGAAGGAGATTCCGTGGAATATTAGGAGCTCAGGAGCTCATCCTATGGCCTTGGTATGGGAAAAGCTCCTCTGACATCATATGAGTGTTGTGTGAAGTTCCTGTCCAATATTGATTTGGGAATTGAGAAGAAAAGACTTTGTCACTAGCAAGTGACAGCTAGGGTTATATCCATGAGTATTCTAGTCTATTAAGCTGTCTTTAGTAAA
Source organism: Tauraco erythrolophus (assembly GCF_009769465.1). Lineage (NCBI taxonomy): Eukaryota > Metazoa > Chordata > Aves > Musophagiformes > Musophagidae > Tauraco > Tauraco erythrolophus. Next base: position 53,206,511 of record NC_141468.1, read on the forward strand.
CACTATTAATGGATTTTAGGAGGGACAAATGCATTAGAGAAGAAAAAATGTCCTTTATTGACCAGTCCCAAAAGCCATAATTTCTTATAATTATTTGGTTGTTCTGTCTTCTCAGACTAAGGCTTTCTCTTACTCCATTGGCAAGTTTTCAGAGTATAGTGTTAGGGAAGCTAGCTCGCCTTGCCTGTGCTTTGTGCCAAAAATGAGCCCTTTGGACAGTGTTAACCAGAAGGCTGTGAGCTTACCTTGTGTCTGGCAGCGTTGCTGCCATTTAAGTGCTCTTACGAGCTGAGCTGAGACGTATTGGTGGATAATGGAGGTGTGAAAGTGATGCTGACTGTTTACGGAACCTCGTGTAAAGTGACCTCAGTCTCAGAAGAAGATGCACTTGCAAAACTCCTTCAGATATCATTCTGGAAAAAAACATTTTGAAAATACCTGCTACTCAGTGCAGTCTGGTGCATTTTGAAAGGTCAGTCCAGGCCATACAGAAAGTAATAGGTTCCATTAATTTCAACACAGACAAATCAGGCAACCATATTTGACAGTGTTGTTCTTAAAGTATTTATACCAACTTAGAAGAGAAGACAAGCTCTGCCAGAAGCAGCATAAATTCCTTACTTTTATTTATGACTTCTAGTAAAATACGGCTTTTCGTAGCTCATAGCTTAGACCCTTCTTATACTGACCTAGGCAAGTGATTTAGGCAATTTTGTGCCCAACATGTCAGCTTTCTGCAGATACATAGATTTCTAGAGTTGTAAATAGGTGCTTAGTGAAGGATTTCAGAGTTTCTATGTGTGCTCATCCACATCTTCAAGCATTAAAATACCTTTAAAAATCAAAATCTTTGCTCTCCGTTTAGTAAGGTGTTTAAGCATGACCGGTCTCAACGGCTGTTTTTAACAAGCAGTGCAGGTGACCTTTACAGTGATCACCCAAGTGCCACGCTGATGTGTGGAGCAGGAGATACTTCTGATTTAACAATGTAGATGTAGCCAAAGCTGGATTTCATCAGAACAAGCCAGCCTGTGATAAAGACAAAGCTTTCTCTACCTTTGCAAGGTAGTTATACTTTAAATCTGTGTAACTTTCCTGGATTAAAAAGCCATCTGCTTCTTAGCATAGAGAAGCCAGAGGAGTCTGCACACATGGGTTTCATTTGATCTCAGACAGTCATTCATTTCACAGACGTACACATCTGCAGGCACACAGATGAAAGGGTCCATGGCTTAAGTGGTATATATCTAACTCTGCTTTTCGATGTGGTATTCTGCTCATGGGAGAAGATACTCTTTCATTCCACAGCTGCCAGTGAATTGTCGGTATAGTAATTGCAAGCTGAAATAATGGCAAATTGACTCATGCAATCATAAAAGATTTAAATAGGATGAAAAATTGCTACTGCGTAGATTACAAAAGAAGACTCTGAAAACCAAGTCTCTGAGACAGAAAGAGAGAGAAGTACGGTATGTTGGGGTCTCTTCATTCGACCAGCCTGTTGTGTTAGAATGGCTTGATTCCGGGTCTGGCTATGCCACAGTATACACTGTGTGCTCTTCAGGAGATGATTTCATGTCCCTGCTCCATGGTAGCATTTCCATATCTGTATCCTGACAATAACATCACTTGTATGTCATGCAGTGGTGGCATCAAGCTTAATTAATGAGTGTGTGTAAATTCTTGGAATAACTCAGCTGAAGGGTGTTATGGAAAGACAAAATCTAGTTATATTTATCAATCAAAAGTGTGAGCGAATGTGTGTATTAGAGGGTGCATACCGTATAGTGAACTGCTGAAGGCATGTGAGCTTTCAACTCATTTTTTTTTTCCAGTTATTTCTTGTAATATCCAGCATATGTCTAACAGTCACATTTTTCCAGATTGTCTAGTTCTTGAAGCATCACTGTCCTCAAGCTCTTGGAATATCACACAAACATTTTGGTTGAACAAGTAAGCGCCTGGTTCCTGTTGAAGTTTATTGAGGGATTTATGTGTTTATGTGTGGGGAGGGGGCTGAAATATAATCATTTTTTATTATTATTTTTTAAGGAAATACATTTCACTAAAGATAGTCAAATCCCTTTTCTTGGCCGTTTTCCTCCTTCTCCTCTTTTTTTGTTGACCTTAGAAAGCTACTTCTTCTGATTAACTCTTTTATTTCATGGGACCCTGGCAGCTAGCTGTAGGAGAGTCATTACAATGACTGAATTTATGACAAGTAAGTGCCTGAAGAGATAATAAAGGATGTCACAATGACATTAAAATCCTTTTTGTCCTTGTGAAAAAGGTGGGCTCCTGGTACTCAGGATAAGACCTAGATCAGAGGAGTCAAGAGATTCTGTAGAAGTCACTTTGTGGAGCTGTTTTTCATTTGAGCTGGATGCAATTTAAATGTGGTCCGGGTAACATGAATGCAATTAAACCAGAAAGTAACATCTAATCTGCTAATAGGAATAATGAATACCTATTGTTCTGTACATCTTATTTTTCAGAGCCACACTCTTTGTTGAGAACTAGCAGTAGAAAACATTTGTGCCCAGTACATGGCCTAACCCTTATCATACGTGGTTGTTAAAACTTAGAAAGATCTGGCTAACGTATGCTGCAGGTAACTACAGTGTTCCTGTTCAGAGTGCTCCTTCCCTATAAGAGCCTGATTCATAGGCACCTGGGATGAAATTGAACTCTGGCTTTTTGGGAAATGGCACATCACTTCCCTGTCCCTGGAGCAAGACAGGGAAGGAGCTGTCTTTCTCTGTATCAGAGCATTTTTCAGCATACTTGGAGAGGGCCTGTGCTGCTCTTGGCTCTCCTCCAATAGATACATTGCAAAGCAAGATAGGGACAAACTTTTTTTGGCATGTTTGTTGATAGGGGAAGGCAATAGCAAACTAGCAACATTTGCTAGCACCACACACACAGAACAGAAGTTCAGGCAAGCTGTGAAAGAATCAGTGATGGTTTTTCTGCCCTTTTTCGGTTAAAAAAGTACTATCTGGCCACTTACGTACTGGAGAAACCACAGCAAAATGAAACCCAAAGTGTTCCGTCTGCTTGTGTTTTTTGAAAATGTATGACTCTCAGCATCTCAGCACAGATTATATTCCATACTAAATTTGGTTCTCAGAACAATAGGCTTGGAGAGTAAACGCAGGTTATGTGTTTACACATTCCATTACATGTTTACCAGGTTATTCTCTTGGCATTGTGCTTTTTTCTGTCACTTGAAATTTTCACATTCATGGCTGAATCGAGATTCAGTCCCTGTGTTTTACAAAAAATTCTGTTTTCTGTGTTACCAGCTGCTCACCGGTGTATAACAAGGGTGATTGTGCCGGCTGTAAATGGATGCGTGCCTCTTCTGCCACCACCTGCCAGGTGAAGTTTGTTGGAGAGGGCCAGAATCCTCTGTGATGCCTTCTCCTTGTATTTTTTACATCTGATCAGCAATCTGTCTCTTCCTTGTCCTGACATGGAGAAATGCTGATTTTTTTCAGGATAGTTGTAATGCGACTGCTTCCAATGGGATCACCACTGCGCAGAAAACAGAGGTTAGTTAGCATTTTAAGATTGGCATTATTGGGGTTTTGCAGGTTGGGGGATAAATTTATGTGAAACGAGAGGACTTTGCAGGAAGAATAGAAATATGGATGGGGAGGTAGTCAGTTGGTTACATAGAAAGGCAATGCAGAACTTGGATTGATACTATTTTTTCTTAGTGCTTTGTTGGTGCTTAAAGGTATGAAGAAAGACTTGCATTTCAGATCCAGGCACTGAGACAGTGAACACTGCAGTAATCATGTGCCTACCTCTAGATGCAGATTTTAAAGTATTGCTTCAAATGCCAAAGCCCCTGTATGCTATATTTAAACACTCCACAGGAGCCAGTGTGCTCAGGGCTGGGACGTGTAAGCTGACAAACAGAAAAAAAAAAACCAGAAGAGAACATCTCGGATTTAATCTCTTACCTAAATGCATGTTTAAGTTCTGCTGTCACAGACAACTCTGTGAAACTAGGTTTCAGAGTCTCAAACCTCTTCCTCATTTTATGCAGCCAGATCACAGCTTCTCCTGAAACATAACTGCCAGGGGAGCAGAAGGAGAGGGAGGATGTGCCACCCAATTTCTGCATAACAGACAAGTGGCTAGAGGAGGCATCTGGGAACTGAAATCTCTGGATGTTAGTAAATCCTTGGTTCACACTTCCAGAAAAATTTTCCTTGCTTCCAAGCTCTAGATAAAACTGGAGACAGAGCTACTCTCTATCTGTCCTGCTCAAGCTGGATCACTGGAAAGGAACAAGTGTCACTGGCACTGAAGTACCTTCTGAATCTGATTGTTGAGTTCTCTATTGAAATCATATAGACTGTATGTGAGCGTATGGACTATACGATTTGCCTCGTAGGCCAGCCTTTTAACCACGAGGTTATCCCTTCTTTCTTTCTGGTGCCAAAATGGTTTTATTTTTTCATAAAACTGAGCAATCTTGTCATCAGTGGTTGCTTATGACATGCAGGTGTTAGGAAAGAAATGAGTAGTGAAGAGAAATTTGACTGATGAGTAAGTACATTAGAGATTTGCTGCCTACACTTTTTGGTTTCTGCTTTTCTGTGAGTGATAGCACGGTTGGTATAAATAGCAACTGTGTCCTTATCTCTGAATGTTTCGTTAGAACTACCCGAACTTTTACCTGTGAAGACAGGAATTACCTCTTAAATTCAGCTATTCAGCTGAGGTTTCTTAAACAAAATCACAAAACCATTTTGTTTTTCACAGAGACGAGTGGGATTGTAATACTTATGCTTCTGGGCATTAATATTCTGGATTTTGTCTGCATATAAAGCATTATGGCTGGTGAAAGAACAGAGGAAATTCTTCTTTGCTCTGCTTCCAAGTGCATTAATTTGACATTGGTAAATAGTTGGAATTGCCTGGGAGATGGCTTTCTTCCACATGCCTTATCTTGGAAAGACAGTGATGGACAAGGCAGTGAAAGCACTAGAGGCAGTCCAAAGGCAGATGTTTATTTAGAAGTGATTGATCCATTCAGAGGGCTTGAAATTGCATTTGAAATCCTGCTCTCCTTTGCTTGTGCTTTAAGGAAAACTTATTGGAGGGCTCAGAAAGAGGATTTGTGTTTTCCCACAACCCCAGCCGAGCATTTAGATTAATACACTTTTTTTTCAGTGGCGGCCCCAGCCCTCCTCCTGACTCCAGCTGCTGGTTTCCATGCAGGCACTTTCCCCCTCCCTGCGCCAGAGCAGCAGTTGGAGTGGTTGTGCGAGTATGCTTGGCTGGGGAACGGAGTTGGCTGGAAATAACCGTTTTCTTTCGGCAGGTTGTTTTTCATCTGGGCCAGTTCCCCAATCCAGTTCTTTGTGTGGCCCTGGAGCCCCGTGCTAGCACCATAGGAGAGGCTGTGCCAGAGCAGGGATGAGCTCCCCGGGGTGGCAGAGGCTGCTTAACCTGGGTGGCTGCCAGATATCTCGCTGTGACCTGCAGCCCTGCTAACCACCACCTCTGAGGATGTGGCTGCCACTGTTTACCACGCCCCAGGGGAAGTGTTGGGCTGTCCAGGGGATGGGGGGCTGCAGCTCAGAAATGTGGAGCTCGATTGAAGTTGACAGGGCTGTGCTGATTTACATTACGTGAGGACCTGGCGCATGCTTGCTGCATGTCTCTGCGTGCTTTTGCTGCTTTCATCGCATGCCTCACAACTCGTGATTTTTATGAGTACCCTGCAGCCTCTCCGCTGTCTCCCTTCCCTCTTGCTGCCGGGCGTCTCTCCCCCTGCCACGCAGCAACGGGAAGGTCAGCAGCTCTCTGGTGCTGGAGGAACAAGCACCGCAGACCCCAGCGAGGACACTTGGTCCCTCCTGCACTCATGAGGAAATTGATGGTTTCTGTTGCTGCTGAGGAAGATGCGGTGGAGAGCAGCAGCCAAGCCAGGAAGCAGGCTCCTCAGTAGCCGAGGCCAGCTCGCCCCAGCGCCATGAGCCTGAGGCAGATGTGGCGGGAGCCTGTGTTGTGTGGCCGCAGGGAAGGCATGATTTTGGGGGAGTCTGAAACTTCCATGGTGAACCATTCTTCCAGCAATTTCTTCTTGGTGTAAGGAAAGAAACAAGGCAAGCTAAGCTGCATGGCCCCGTGGTGCCTGGTGGAGAGACCGACGGGAGGACAGGAGCACCCTGGGCAGGGGACGGCTGGCATTCCCCTCGCCGCAGCTCTCAGCCCCGGTGCATCCGAGGGGGATCTCCGTGTGTTTGTGTGATACCATGTTATTTCTGTGCTTCAGGGCTCCCTGTGGGTTACCAGGGAGAGCCCCTGAGCAGTGTTTTACTCCTTTCTGTAGTATTTGGCTTCTGCTTCTGGATTTGTGTGAGGATATTGACTGTCCTTGGTTTGCTGGAGGCTAGGCACAAGCAGAGGGATGGGATGTGGATGGAGAAAAGCACTGGTGCTTCGCTGGCTTTAATCTCTCAGATTTCTGCTTCAGCTGTCCTGCTTGCTTACTAAGGGTTAAACAGATCCCTGGTCAGAGTGGGAGAGAATTTTCCCCCTCAGGCTGTTTGTCAAGGGTTTCCTTTGCCCTCCTCCATTATCCATACCAGAGGTCATCTTGGAGGCCCTTCTGCAGGCCCTCTGCCCCCAGCCTTTGCACTCTCTTGCCGTTTCCTAAGGCACAAGTTGCGGCTTTCAATCAGTTGTGACAGGTCTCACATTTGGTCCGCAGCTCTCCGGTGTCAGGAGGCCATGGTAGCACCAGGAGACAATGTGCCAGGGACCTTTCTGAAATGAGCAAACGCTGTGTTTGCAATGGATGGCAACGTGACCTCGGTGGTCCCTTCTGGCTGCCGGCCCAAAGGCTGGGTGCTGCTCCGGGTACATGAAAAGATGAGTGGGGAGAAAAGCCCTGTGGGAAGGACTTTCCAAGAAATTTGCAGCAGCGCCTTTCTCAGGGTTGGGAAGGCTGAACTGCTCACTGAATGTGTCCACAGGTGAACAGCAGAAATCAGGATACTATAAAAACTCATTTTAAACTAGTTTTATAGGCAGTCTTAAAAGCAAGCTAGAAATCGTTTGCCTGACAAGGTCCCAAACAGTTTGTGGTTTCACACGTGTATTTTCCTGGTTTTTTGAATGTTTTCAGTTTGTTGTCTGAAAGATGCAGAGAGAGGAAGCAGTCTGTGTGATTAAAAAACTGGGGAAGCAGCAAAACTGATTAAACATGAGATGCTGTCAAATGTATCAAGTAAATACACTAGGGAAAAAAAATCTTTCTTCTTGCTTGGTAGTGTTAGTAAGTTAGAATAAGTAAATATAAAGGTACAAAAAGAAAAGCACATTTTTAAAATTGGCCACATTTCTGCAAGACTGTGACAGCATCAGAGCAAACCATGACTATTCTTAAATGCAGGAAAATAGATTTGTAAACCTCTTAGCTTCAAAATAGATACCAAAAAATCCCCACAGTCATGTTGTACCTTTAGCTCTGTGTATGAATTTGAAAAAACTTTCTAGTAAAGCTAATTCTAGGGCTCTTTCTCGACTTTCCGTTCTAGGATTTGACCCTTCTTCCCCTTTTCAGGTCTTGAGAGATGCCTTCATTTGTTTCTCTGATCTCTCCTAGTGACAGCACCATGGGTTTTGTCTTGCGTTGTTTCTTAGTTCTTCAACGGTCACACAAACCGCATTGTTTCAAGCTGGGTTTTTATGATACTTGCCTTCCAGTATGTCACATTGTGATTCCTTCGGGCAACTTTGTTATAAGATAAATTGAAATATAAAATACGGAGATAAAAATAGTTGGTTTGCATATAAGTTGTGATTGACAGTACCTCTCAGGATCAAGCTTAACAAGATTCGAAATTAATAAGAAAAATGTATCCCAGTGCTGTAAAACCCACATTCCTGAGTGGTGGTTGGTTTTGCAGCTGTTTTTTAACTGCCTAGCCTTTTGATAACCAGATTTTGTTTTGCTTTGTTTTCTAATAGCATATCAGCATTCATTCCATTGAACCTTTGTGGATTTCTACATTAGGCAAAAGTGAAATAACAGTCAAAGGAGAAAACTTTACACGTGCATCAGGCATAGAACTGGTACTGACTGGAATCACTGGCTGTAAACCAGACATGTGAGTTAAGATCTAAAAAATAGTACTATTTATTTTGCATGGTGAAAATTATGCCCATTTTGCCCTAGCAATACAGTTGTGTGAACAGTTGTCATGGACCTTTCCTCTGCAGAGTCGGGGATGCTCTGCACTCCTTTAGTTGTACTTCCACTTTAAATTCCCAAAGGCTGGAAATGAATTTGATGTTTGGGTACAATACAAGCGATGGATGGGTAGGTGGGCAGCTCTCAGCAGTAGTTAGGGCAGTTCTGTACCTGTGGCCTTCTGTGCCTTGCAGCAGGCAACAAGAAGTTAGGTCACAGGAAAGCCTCAGCTTTTGTTTGACTCCTCTCTGCTTCAAAATATCCTCCATATATTCTAGGATTCTGCTTATGAAAGCACAGACACCATGCCAGGGAAGGGAATCTCTTATGCAACAGTGCGTACTTTTCTCTGTTGATGATTGCACAGTGTAACCCCCTAGATAATTACACTATCTTATTCTGAATCAGTCATTTTCAGGTGCAGCTGCAGTGGCTGTCTGTGATTACCAAGCCCATTTTACATAGCTAGCATTTGAAAAAGTATTCACATGGTATAGTTAAATTTTTAGTTCAACCATGAATTTCTTGGAGACCACAGAAAACAAAAGAAGCTAAGAATGGAGAGAGGGAAAGCAAGGAAAGAGAGGAAGTAGAGACAAAGAGGAAGGGGAGAAAGGGAGAAAGGGGGGAAAGGGAGAAAGGAGAGGAGAAAGAGGGAAAGAGAAAAAAAAAGAAAGAAAAGGAATCTGAAGATTCTTATTCTTGACTAGCTAGTGTGTTGGTAGCACAGAGAAGTACACCACAAAGTACACGGTTTTCACAGCAAAGTCACATATTGCATTACACAGCCTCATCCCAAGGCCATAAGACCAATATCTGTACCGTCTTCTGTCATTATTGTGACACACAGCAACTTCATTCAAAAGATGCCCTACTTTGTCTTTTCGACTCCCTGCTCTCTCTTTCCACCTCCATCTGGCAGCTCAAAAAGAGATTCATTCCTCTTCTCTCTTCATCCTTTGCTTTAGGTTATAGGCTTTGTGTAGTAACACCAATGAGTGGCATAGTGGCATCTGTGTTTCAGCATCTGACTGTTTTCTTTCTCCTCCAGCATTAAAGTTAGGAATGTGCTAAACGATACGCAGATGACATTTGCTCTCCCACCAACACGTAAAGAAGACAAAAGTATATGCATACAGGCTAATGGGAAAGAGTGTCACCACTGATGACCCTACATTATGTTTCACTGCCATCATGTTTTGGAATCACACCAAATACCTCCTGGATCAGGTAAATTGTCTTTCTGTACTTTTTTATGTATTTATTAAAGTATAGTCCCACTGAGCTGATATGAGCCTCCTTTCTTGGCCAGACTGCAGCTGATGTAAACTTGGATGACTGCTGTAACAGGATGAATTTACACCAGTGAACTGATTTAACATTTAACTTACAGATAGGGTCATGATAGCTGCAAGACGGATTCTGTGTTCTGCAGGATTCTGTAAATTCCTTCCTGCCCACCCCAAGTTTCCTTTGCGAATGTCAAAAATAATCTCTTCATACTAAAGCTAAATCCAAAATATGGTTAGTACGCATAAATTCAAGCTCCAGTTAACTTTGATTTCTTGGTACTAATATACTCTTCACCTCAGAAACAGTATAAGGTATCAGTGAATTGGAAAGGAAGTGAAAATAATCACCACTGCAGTGATACATGCAGACTTGCTTTAGGACCGGGTTCCCTAAAGCCAAAAGAGCCCTTTTCAAGCCTCTGCTGTGTTCTGTGGGAGACTCACAGCTCTGGTGAAAGACTTACAGGGTGGTTTTAAGATATTCTCAGGCACAGCTTTCCACCTGTCCCTCTGCCTGCACAGTTTTTACCCACTGTCACGTTCTTAATCTGATATCTTGGCATTAAGCACTGGCAAGTGTGGATTTGAGGTAATAAGTTGGGCTGGCAGCTGCAGCAGCTGAGCGGCTAGGACGCATGCCCTCATCTCCAGGTGAGAGGCAGCTCAGGCAGCTGGAAATTAATAATACCTTAAACCACTCCGACTGTGTTCACCAGAGATTGTGAGCCAGAGCCCTCAGACACAAGCACCATTGTATGTGCCGAGACAGATGGTCTGAACACTGCCAAGAATGTTTCCTGTGAGGTGCCTGGCACCATCGGTTTGTCTTGAAGAAGGCAAAAATTAAGCACAGGCAGGGCTGCTCAGGGGCAGTGAAATACTATGTCTTCAAGACGGAATATTAAATCGCAGTCTAGTTCTTTGGCTGCATGAATAGAAAACAAGGTGGAGAGTCCCTGAAAAGGAGTATGCATGTGTATGCTATCAAGTCATTTGATTTTGCAGTAGCAAAAGCATTTACCGTTACATTATGAGGAAAGAATGGAAGTAGACTGTATAGCTCCAATTATCTTGTCCTGCGGTTTGACTTTGTTATATTGGCTGCTACTAAAGCAAAATGCACATGAGTAGTTTGTTCACGGCTGAAGCACTAATACAGGACTTACCTGTGGGAAAACAGACAATATTAACCCCCCTTCACACACACACCCTTTTTTTTTTTTACAGTGGTGGTCGCAAAATTACTACAATTGGTAGAAATTTTAAGGTGGTGGACAGTGTGATCATTTCAGATGACCAGAGGTCAAACCTCACCGTAAGTCTTAATCTCTTTTACAATACCAAATAAAGGTCTCTTAAGGGATTAGGTTTTGTTCCTAGGGATTCAGGAGCATCATTTTCAAACACTTGCATGCACACATCAGTCACCCTACTGAAACAAATATGACCACTTGTAGGATTACAGTTGCACACATTATCAATAGAGGATCATGGATACACATAAGCTACTTTCCTGCATAATTCCCTGAGCCGTTTTTCTATGCTCTAGAGACTTGCTCCAAATTTGTCCTTTTTGAGCCTACTCAGCCTCCACATATGGGTCTGTTGGATGAAACGGGGGCTGTACTTCTCTCTGGCATTGTGTTGAGAACCCAAATGGTGCCACTGCCTCAGCAAGGGACGAGAGACTGGAGCTGATTTTGGGGCAAAACCCTTCCTCCGAGGCTGTGAGATGGTGGGCACCCTGTTGCCTCCTGAGCTTGCACCAGAGGGGCCAGAAGACAGCAGCACCACCCCATGGTGTAACCCATGGGGTGACCATAGCAACTCCCCTCTACGAGGAGTTAGGCTGGGGAGAGCCAATGTCCAAAGGTGCTGGAGGGCGCGTCCTGCTCTTCTCTTGTCGCCTGCATTGAGGGGAAGGAAGGAGAAATCACTGTCACTATTCCTGTCTCCCTGCAGGAAATAGCTGCCTTAGCAGTGTGCAATCAGCCTTAAAGCAGCGTGCAGAGTGTGTGATAGATGCGCTTAAAGGTAGACACAAGCTCAACACAGAAACTTTCCCAGGTGCTCTGCATGCAGCCCTGATCGCAGAGAAGAGGTTTAGCAGGTATCTGTGTGAAGTCAGGAAGACGTTAAAATGATTTTGAGTGCCTCTGTTTGTAATTGCACCCACTGTTGAGTGCTTAATGACTGTTACAGCTTTGCTGTTGCATTTCTAGGTCTCTAGGTGTCCTGGAAATGAATCTGAATATTGTTACTTAACGCCAAGCCTGAGCCATGCAACAGAGGGTAAAGTTGTTGATATGATGTTAAAAGTGGAAACTACCTTTATACCATGTGTCAAATTGCACTATCACGCTGACCCTGTGTTCATTAACTACCAGCTGCACACTGAGCTGGATCCTGATCTGGAATTAAAAATATATGTAAGTTTGAAAGTAATAAACTGTAATTCCTTGTTTAAAACAGTTGTTTGGGATCATTTTACTTCTTACTGTATTTAGTGACTGTTTATTATCTTCAATTTTTTCCCTCTAGAAAGAAAATGACAACTTGAATATTTCTAAAACTGAGGTAGAGGTTTATCTGTCATATGTGAATGGTGCACAGAACAAAAAGATATGGTTCAGTGTCCAAAATATTACCAAAAAACCAGACCGTAGCACCATACTGTGCAAATTCAAAAGGGAAGGAACAGACAAGATTGACTTTTCCGCAGTGAAAGTTTTTGTAAGTAGAATTCCCTTTTGTTGCAATTTAACAATGTTTGGATGCTTATGCAAATGCAGTAAAATGCAGCATTAATGCTCTGGTCATGAATACTCTTTTTATAGAGGGAGGAACTGAGTGCATTTTTTGTTCTCTTGGTACTTGGTAGTCTAGTTATCTTCCTCACATCTAATCATGCCTGCCTGGCTTAGGTACCGCTGACAGTACTGAGTTCATTTGCTGCCTGTTACTGCTGTAGTGTCAGGGGTAGGCTTTGCAGCCCAAGCTGAGCTCACTGCTGCTGAGCTCCAGGAGAGCAGTAGCTTGTCAGACCTCTGGCTGCAGCACAAATATCACCGGTAAAGTATCACTGGCTCCAGGAGAGCCCCTCATCTTGGATCTGGAAGCAATCTGCTGCTGCAGTGTGGCCCCAAGGAAAAGGACTGTATCCTCCCGTTCACTTTATCCCACTAAAGTAGATAAGGATCTTGAACAGTCCGTAGTGATCACCACTAAGACAGAAGAAAAGGCATTTCCGGATGAAAAAGGGGGTAAAATTCAGCGTGCACTGGAGAGGCCAAAATGCTGTGAACACATGGCGCAAAGCCAGCCCCAAATATAAGAACATTATCATGGATGTCAAAGCTAAATGGCAGCTGAAGATTTTTGCTCCATGAATAAGGTGAAGATATGAATTTTTTAAAAAGCAATCATCACCATTTATGAGGGAGAAAAATGATGCCAGACTTATTGCAGTGTATGGTGGTATAGAACTGAAATAACTCTATTGACTTCAAGGCATATGGCTCACAGTAAAGATTAGTGAAGCTATTCTCAATTTCATATCACTGTTAACTGATCCCCCATCTGTGGATCCTGCCGTCTGAGCCAGTTATGGCATGGAAAAGCCTTTCTGAGATTGGCATTGCATTTAAATATTAACGTTGCCTTGCAATGTCACATGCTCATCCTGCAAGCTTCATAGGAGTGACTGCCACAGAAAGGTCACCGCTTCGCTAAGGCAAATCAAATGCAATAGTCATAATGTAACATTTCACTACTGGTACCTTAAAAGTTATTTTTTCCAACATTGAGAAAAATGTAAAAAGTAGGAAATCATCACGTTTTTTCAATCTTATAAATAAATCATCATAGAAGAAGTAGGGCCACTCTGAAGAAAGGGTAAGCTGGGTATAAAAGAGATAGATAGATAGATAGATAGATAGATAGATAGATAGATAGATAGATAGATAAGAATAAACGTATCTCTTGCTTTAGTTTTCAGGAAGAAAGAGGATATTAAGTGTGGGGTCAAAGACAGGCTAATCAGTCTGAATGGGGGTGTCAAAGAACACCCTTTTGTCAAAGAACAATCTTCTTTTGACAAAAGCAAGATTCAGATAGATCAAGGGGCTCAAGACAGCTGAAACAGGATCATTCCCATCATAGCACATGGTATTAGGCTTAGTAGGAAGGATTTTAAATAAAACTGTAGAGTCAGGAGAGGTATTGTATGACTGGAGACCAGCAAGTATAAAACAAGTATTTGACAGAAAAAAAACACAAACTAGGCAAATAGAGGCTTGCTGATTTAATCCTAGCTCTGTGTAAAGCTTTATAATGTATTTTGGATGAGGGACCTGTGAAAGGCCTGGAGGTAAATGGAAAATGGGATAATTGTCAACTTCTTTTTAATAAAAGCAGATTATGCCAGATATCTTTATTGGTAAGATGAGTGATTTCCTCAACAACAAAAAAGCAGTAGATCACATGTACCTGGAAGTCATTCAGTAAACTACTTGACATGGTGATTATGAAGACGATAGGGATTAGAAAAACTAGATGCTGTGTATGGGGAGCTGACTCTGGGCGATGTTGATTTTCATACAGGTATTATTTAATGTCACTAGTGACTTGAGGACAAAAATAAGGCATGCTCTAATAACATTTATTGATGACATAAAACTCAGAGGCATTACCAGTCCAGAGGAGGTTTTATAATGTCATGCAGGAAGAATGAAATGAATTTAGGAATAGGAATTAGATGAATTCAAATGTACCTTATTTAGTCTGTGATTCATAAGCAAGAGAATGAAAGATAAGGAAGGAAACGGGGCCACTGAGTAGGCAGGTTATGGTGGAGATTAAAGATAATCTAAGTACGAACGGAAAATTAAATGAATGCTTTGCCTCAGTTTTCAATAAGCAGTAGTAACAGGAATTTTTGCTTTAGGAATGCTTTGGTTGGACATGACAAGTGGAGAAAGTCAAGAGTATTAGTCACAGGATGATTAATATATTTTTAGCCACCAATGCGTTTAAGCCTTAGAAAAGGCAAATGGGATCCTAGGAAGGCTCAGACCGAAAGTACGTTCTATAGGAACTGTGTAAACACATAAACAACTGAGGAAGAATACATTTGATGGAGGAAATTGGTCTGCTTTGTCTTCGTTCTTTGTAGTCCCAGAAATACAAAAGCTGTGTCCTTCTAGCCCTGTGGGATTTCTTTGCTCACGCATGTCCATGTAGCTGTGATGTGACTATCCACTTGGCAATGTCCAGCTGCCCTGCCTGCTCACCTCCTGTGACAAGCCAATGATTGAAATCAGCAGATCTCTGCCTTCCCTGCTGTAACCCAAAATAATTTCATCCCGACTCTCCTTTTCAATTATCTCAAACTCGTTTCTATCCCTGGCACTTGGTGGTATTCTTTTTCTGTGTCAAAGCGTATTTTTACTTCTAGTCTGTTTATAGTCTTAGCTACCCTTTATTTATGTGCTTTCACAGGCCTCTTTGAGATCCTCCTCTGTGAAATTTCTTCTGCCATAATTATCAGTGGTGAATGCCTCAGTTTGGCGTCTGGCAGGCTTCAGTACTTGCGTGTATTCCTCAAAATTAAGGCCTGTCCCTGTCCTGCCTTTGACAAGCCGGGTGGCTGTTGGGGGATGTTATACATGTGTCGGATGTTGTATTTGTTCTTAAGCGGACCTTCAGGAACGCCCTACATCCCACATAAAGAGGTTGAAACTTCTGCAAAGAAATAGGGAAGAGGGCTGTGGGCCAGGCTGTAGGCAAAATTTTACTTCCCTCATTATTAGCGTGAGTCTTATCTTACTTTTCTGCTTAGCAGAGTAACACTGTGAGTGCAAAGGTGTGTTTTTAATTATCAACACGTGCCGTCCTCACTTCAAAATGCCAGAACAGTTAGCAGTGATCCTGAAGTGCATGAGCCACTTGGCCAGTTGGAGGCCAGATCTTGCCAATTGAGAGCTCTAGTTTGCAGCGAGAGCAATGGCAAAATTTGGTGCTGCATGAGGACCTCCAAATTTTTCTCTTGTAACTGCTCTGTTTTGCTGCCTAAACTTCAAATACAGTAAAAGCTAAGTTTGTGTTGGTTCACACATGTTTTCCTGAATTGCTGCTGTCTTCCCAATAATCTTCAGAACCAGGGTCCTTCATGTGCCTCAAATCCATATTTTTTAATACATTAAATGTTATTTTAAGAACTCATATAATACGTGTCCTCTATTAACACAGCCATTATTTTTCATCAGGTTAAACTGGGAAATTTTGAGCATGAAGTCAAGCCAACATCATCACACATATATTTATATGTTCTTATTTTGCTACCTATTGTAGTGGGTGTCATTATAGGTAAGTACAATCATGTGTTTTCAGTTTTTGATTTGCCGAAGGGTATAACCATGACACATTAACACATATACATGTACACATACGTGTTTGGGACTGTCACAAACAGTCAGGTGGTTTTCCCTTGTTCTCAATAAGTGTGGACAAAGTTAACTCTGGTCTAATGGAGAAGACCGTCTTGTCAGATTACAGCACGTTACAAGACAACAGTTGTGACTGTTCTGCTGGGATTGCTCTCCACCATTTAGTGAGGCAAGCCATAGGACTGACATCCTTGTGTCACAGCTTAGGCCCTTCCAGCTGTCAGAGCTGGGCTCCCCTCCTGTCCCTTGGGCACATGTTCCCTAACAAACTGCTTATCCTCGGGCAGTGTTTGTGGTGTTTCTGCTCAGTCTCATTTGGATCATTCATGAGTTTGTAGGTCATTACTAATTGAGGGGAGTAAATAGTTAAAATAGTTGTTCTTTTTTTTTGTTTGGGTTTCTTTTTAAAAAGTGCATTACCTTTACAGGAGCCATATAGCATGCCTTTGCCCTCTCGAAATACTGCTTTTACTCTCTCAAAATAGACTGTAGAAAAGTTAAAAATTTGCAAGTGGATTCCCTGTTCAAAACAACTGTTTCTCCTGTTTAATCAGTGCTACTTTAAGTGGGTTGCTAGTAGTAGGAGTGGTCATTAAATTCTGTGTCTCACTATGCAGGTTGTACATAGCAGGGTGTGCTGTACTTTCAAATAAAGTTGGATTGACAATTTTAAGACCTTGTTAAAAGGAATTGTTTCTATTAAAAATTGGGATTTAGATCCAGATAACTCGAGCTCATGGGTACACGGACAACAACAGAAACAGTAATCGTCCCAGAGAGTGCAAGCGTTTATTAATCTTTTTGTTTCTTAAAATAATATTAGAATATGTCTGCATAGGAGTTGTCTGTTCTGTGATTTCTGTACTGAGAATCTTTTTTTCTTTCTTTTTAGCGGCATTCATAGTTACTAGATACAAATCCAAAGAGTTAACTCGTAAACAGAGTCAGCAACTTGAACTGCTGGAATACGAGATTCGGAAGGAAATACGTGAGGGTAGGTCCAAAGAGCTTTATAGACCTTGAGTACAGCATTATTTCTGAACTGAAACTGTCAAGAAGCTCACATTATATAAACATTTTAATTTTATAGCTGCTAGAATATTTTTGTGATGTATCCTCTTTAATGTTGGTGTGCACTGCAGTGGCAGATAGTACTGAGGTAATAGTATTGTGTGTAATATTTTCTTCAGCAAAAGTGGGGAAAAAAATGGATTGGTACTTTCCAACTCCGAAGAGCTTCAGCTAGAAAATCAACCCCTCTTCCCTGAAAACTGTTTGTTAAGGAACATCTATTAAGGCCAAGTTATAATTGTTAAAATGATTTGTGTCAACTAACTAACTCTCTGGGTGGGGAGGGGGGGGTGCTTTTTCAGGATTTGCTGAACTGCAGATGGATGAATTAGACATAGTGGATAGTTTTGGAACCGTTCCCTTCCTTGACTACAAACACTTTGCTCTTAGAACTTTCTTTCCAGAGGTAAATATTTACAAGTCTTTCAGTTGTCAGCCCTGCCTAATAATGAAAAAGCTAGGAAGGTCAGGATCAAATAACTAAAGTAAATACTACACAGTAATTACACTTTGTTTTCACAAGAAACTTTTCTTCAATCAATAATTAGCAAAGAACACTTAAGGCTGTCCATCTCTATATTAGCCAAGCCTAAACACTATAGGTAACACCATTGTTGAATTTTCAAGGGTTGTGTGTGCATCCATTTCTTTTTTGCCCAGCCTCACTAAGCTACTTGCCTTTCACGCCATCCTAACTACGCTATAGTTTATCCATTGCTTTTTTTGTTCTCATGCTTTCACTTTCCGTGCTATAGCTAATTAAAGTAACAGTTAGGCTAGCTGACATGCTAGCTGACATCATTACACTTCCTAATTAGACTTGTGGGGTGAAGAAGTGGCTCCAAGGTCGTGCTGACTTTCTACTCCAAGATGCTGACAGAAATGGTAAGACCTTAATTCAAAGGGGCTCAGGTCAAATGCTTAAAAATTACATAAGTACTTAAGTGTTGTCCAGTTTAGAGGTGGATATTTTTGTTGTTCTTTGGAGCAGTTTGTGCCGCTGTGTTGGAGGACTGAAGAGACCTTCTCTTGAATGTTTTAGTTCTCTTGCTATTTTTTTTGCATATGGCAAATTACGATAATGCTGATAAGTGCATTTGCCACAGGTTTCAAAATTATATCATGATGTTAACCAGTGCTTACTGGCATTTACTGATGGCAGAAGTTGTGATCTCAGCTGGTGATAGTTTGCTGAGTAACCGACACCAATGAGTAGAAACCCTTGGTTAGTGCTGTGGTGTTTTAGGGTATAGCTGTTATGTATGCGAATTATCTACTGCTCTTCATGTGTTACTCGTCACTGCTGTGGCCCAGTCCTGCAGTCTTATCTGCACACTGCTTCGCTTTATCGCCCAGTGTGATCCCACTAAAAGCTCATTGTGATAAGCACATGTGATAGTGCAGAATCAGGGCCTTTTTTCATACACCACCAGATACCAGATACTAAGTCGGAATAATATTTAACAATTATGTATACAAAATCTTTGTATGCTTTGAGTCCAGTTCTCACACCAAAGGGAAGTGGAAATATCTCTTCTGGTACTGCTGTGATGCCCTCAGTCTGATTTGTATGGGGTCACTAGGAGGTGTGAAGACAGTGAACTAAGAAAACTTTACTTTCTGCATCTCTTTCCTTTTGGTTTGTTTTGTTGCCAGGCATATTAGCATTAAAATAGCAATTTTATTTTTAGGAATGTATCTTTTCCTAGTGATAGTCCCCTGTCAAAGTAGTAACAATATGTAGAAGCTGTCTGGGTAAAAAGGGTTTGCTTTATACAAGTAAAAAGGAAAGAAAAAAAAGCACGGAGTCTGCTACTCTGTTGCATTATGTGAGGTCAGAAAGTGAAGGGCTCCAGTTTTGCCTTGGCAAGTCTCACGCCACTGTGGATTTTGGAGGTGATTCCAATTCGATTTTGTCTCAGTTTGAAATACTGATACAACGAAAGTAAACTTGCCACTATTAGCTCTCTACAGACATGCAGTGTCAGGCAAGTTATTTAACGTACCGTGTACCAATTTTTCCTGCTAAGTACTTGTCGTTCACATTGCAGGAGTGTCCAAACACTCCTTGTGCTGTATGAATGTTGTAGGAGAGCAGTGCTCTACTAAACAAACATTACAGATGAACAGAAAAGGTGATGGGGTAGTAGATTGCAATCGAGTGTCAGAAGGGTTAACAGAAGGTGACAAACCACCACTTCCCTCAGTAACCTCATGTGTTTGAATCATGTCCATCTTGTACTCTTTCTGCCTTCCAGTGTGTTTGATGGGCTTTGTCTCATCTCATGTAAGCTGTTTAAACACAGACATCAAAGCTGTTCACTGAGCGTCACCTGAAGTCAGTGCAGAGACGATCGGCTCAGGAAAGTGATTCATCCCGCTTCCCTGAGACATCTTTCTCAGGACGGGATAAGTTGCTTAAAGAGGGAGTCAGATACCTAAAAATAAAGAGTGATGGACCCCAACTTCATTTTGAGCTTCTCGTTTCCCGCTGCTTCAATTTTCTATATTTAATCTGGCTTGATTGCTTTTGTTTTGTGCTTAATGCTTGTAGGTGTTACATGGATGTTGCCTGTATTCTTAAAACATGCCTTACGTTAAGCCTGATTTTTGCTTCACTTGCTAAATTTGGATTTTTATTTCTGTTTTGCCTCAATTTCCCGCATTGTTTGGTTCAATGCTACCTTGCTTGTTCCTGGTTCACAAGCATTTTTAACCTTTAGTGTGGTTCTTTTTGCTTCACTCTGTGTGTGTGTTTTATTGGTAGGTGGTGTTAGGGGTGCTGGAAAAGTTGTCGAAAAGTGGGAATGGCCAGTGGAGGAACAGAAAGAAGAGTATGGTAGGGGAGAAAAGATCCAAAGCAATAAGGAAAGGGAGGGATGAAAATATGCAGATGAAAAATTAGATGTGAGCCAACAATGCGCACTTGCAGCCGAGAAAGCCAACCGTACCCTGGGCTATATGAAAAGAAGTGTGACCAGCAGGTTGAGGGAGGTGATTCTGCCCCTCTACTCTGCTCCCATGAGACACCACCTGAAGTACTGCGTCCAGCTCTGGAGTCCCCAACTTAAGAAGAACATGGACCTGTTGGAGCAAGTCCAGAGGAGGGCAATGAAGATAGTTGGAAGGCTAGGACATCTCTCCTATGAAGAAAGCCTGAGCAAGTTGGAGTTGTTCAGCCTGGTGAAGAGAAGGCTCTGGGGAGACCTTCTAGCAGCCTTCCAGTATAAAGGAGACTTATAAGAAAGAGAGAGACTTCTTACTAGGTCCTGTAGTGACAGGATGAGGGGCTATGATTTTAAACTGAAAGAGGGCAGATTTGGGTTAGACATAAGGAAGAAATTCTTCACTCTAAGAGTGGTAAGGCGCTGGAACAGATTACCTAGAGAATTTGTGGATGATCTAGCCCTGGAAGTGTTTGAGGTCCAGTTGGATGGGACTTTCAGCAACATGACCTGCCGAAAGATGTCTCTGCCCATGGCAGGAGGTTGGACTAGATGGTCTTTAAGGTCCCTTCCAACCCAAATCAGTCTGTGATTCTATGATTCTATAAGGAAATCAGGGCTGTCAGCATCACAGATAAAGCAGATGACAGTAGATGTTACTGGTGTGAATTTGTTGCTCAAGGGTGCTGCTTTGGGAGCATGCAGCTGTGTTGGGACCTTATAGGATGTAAGAGTCAGACAAGAGGCATTGACAAGGTATTTGAGAACCGGGAGCTTCCCTTTGTTGTGAGAGCTTTTGCTAGGACTGGATGTGTGGTGGCACCTGTGCCTCTCTGGAGTCTGACAGCATGGACCTCCTGGAGAGTTCATTAGTGAACATTCATAAAGTGCCTTGAAATGAATGGAGGCAGATGAACTCAAGTGTCACTCTGTTGCAGAAACCCTGTATACCAAAGGCTGTCATTGCTGTCCAAGAACGGTGCAGCCTGCAGCACCCCTTGCACGCCAGCACATTGCAGATGAGGGTGATAAACAGCCTTTCCTGCGGAGCGTTAGTTCACTGCTGTGCTAGTGCAGCTCAGCAGCATAGAGTCACACACAGTAACACTGAAATCAATGTCAGGTCATCTTTGAGAGTTCACTTTTCAGTGAACCTTGGCAGCACCTTTGCAGAAGTTCTTGTGTAGAGTTTTTATACTGTAGCTACATTAGAAGCTGCCATTGACATTGTTTTATTTCAAGTTGTGTGCCATCAGGAACATGCTTGGCGTGTTTAACGTACATGTGTTAGAAACTTTGGGTATATGTAAGAATGATAAATATCACCTGTCTTATATTTTAGTCAGGAGGCTTTGCATCCATCTTCAGTGAAGACATGCCACAGGTAAGTTGATGTAGTGTGATATGCCTTAATTAATAAATATTTTTTCAAGAGTGATTGTATCCCTTGTCTCAGTGTTGTCCTAGAACATACCAGATTGCATTTTCGATGTGTTCCCTTTACCCCATGAGGAGGGTTATGTTGATTTATATGTAAAAAGAATTTGATATGTAAGATGCTGTTACCTAATGTATATTGTGACTTATTTAAATAAAATAACCAGAATTTAGTAATGGGAAATGGCAGGCAAACTTAACTATTGGTGTCACTTTGTGTGTATGACAGAAAATGTATGCTCTGCATGTGTGTACTCTGTGTTGTACACAGATGCAAACACATCTTCAGTAAAATCCTGAGACCCATGAAGTAAATGCAAAATTACGACTGATTTGCATGCAGCCAGGATCTTATCCCATATGTTGCTTACCATTTTTCTGAGCATTAAGAATCCATCATGTTTGCTTATTTTTGTTTAACTATTCCAGAGCAGAGACCAAACGAGCAAGGACGAAAGCTTCAACATGTTGCATGCTTTAATTTGTAACAAGAACTTTCTTGTTACTCTCATTCACACCCTTGAAAAGCAGAAAAATTTCTCTGTGAAAGACAGGTATAGTATGATTATGCTTATCATCTTCAAGACAAAGAAATAGCAGGAAAACCCAACATGGATCGTAGCACACAAATGTAATTTCTACTTCTTGAAAAACAAGCTTGCATTACTCCAGAGCATTTTCCCATCTTCTCCATCTGCACACGCTGAGGAAGAAAAAACATTGCCATTAAAACAAGCCATTAAAGAGAAATCAGAATGTTTGTACATGTAAACAAAGAGGCAAAGGAGCAGGAAAACTCACTTCAGAAGTGTAAACACTTCCTGCAGTTAGATCAACAGTTCTACAGTTTAGAAATGTTCTGTCACTGAAGCAGGTGTTGTTCTGCAGAATTAAATTTAGAGACACAAATTCCGTGTTTAAAAAATAATCACAAGAGCAGATGGACTTGCATTTTTTTTATTTTTGTAGAGATCAGTGGACAGTTTCTGTGCCTGAGGAGGCAAAACTTAGGATATGAACTGCACTAAAGTGTGTTTCATTTATTAAAGATGACTGGGAAGAAAAATGCCAAATATTATACCATTCTTTTTTTTTTCCTTTCTTTTTTTTAACAGGTGCTTGTTTGCATCCTTCTTGACTATTGCACTACAAACTAAGCTAGTTTATCTAACCCATATTTTGGAAGTGTTGACAAAGGACTTGATGGAGCAATCAAGCAATGTGCAGCCTAAGCTCCTGCTCAGACGAACCGAATCTGTGGTAGAAAAATTGCTGACAAACTGGATGTCTGTCTGCCTTTCTGGATTTCTCCGGGTACGTGTACATCTTTTCACTATGTAAGATACACAAAAAATCTTTTTAACTGCTTTCTTTCATAGGAATTATTAGAGGGATCAGTTAAATGTTAGACTGAATGCTTTAAACATTATTAGCCTGCACTCTTCTAGTTTAGGTGACTTAGCTAGCTATCATCAAGGGGATGTAAGAAAAGAGCGTATCTGTAAACGATGATTATGTCATTTATTTGGCTGAGATTTGGGTAATTTTGCGGTACTAGCCTATCCTTTTCTCATGTCAGACATTATTTAATTTCCATGAGATGTATTGTGATCGTACTAAATGCTGACACACTTGTTAAAATGCAGCTGCACCTTTCTATGCAGGCTGTTGGAAAGCTACAATGTAGTGGAGATTTAAGGAATACTGTCTTTCAGAAAACTAAACTTCTTTCCAAACTTTTTAACCTCCAAACAGCACTGCAGACTTCAAGAACTAAATGACTTCAAGTGGAAACAAAATAAGCATTTTCTTTCATTTTACTGTTTGTTTATTTTAGCCCACTTCATAGCACTTCGTTCTTGGTTTCAGTGCTTGGTTATGCTTCCCGTCTCTCTATACCAGTGTGATGGTATCGCACTGTTGGTTTCACTCATCTCAGTCCTTGCATTAATACAGCAGCAGAATTGTTTGAGGCTCAGCAGCTCACTCCAATTTCCTGAAACCCCAGGAGAGCACCAAGGAACTGTCAGAGATCTGTTCTCCATACAGCAGTCATCTTTACAGAGCCGTGCTAGGGAGATGCCTTAGTCAGGCTGCAGGAACGATGTCATGTGGAAACAAAGATCCATCCTTCCTTTCTAAGGTGCTTTCCTGAAGCCCGGGGTTCAGGCAGGAAAGAGAAGCCCCAGTTTCATTCCCTCTTTCACTGACACACCAGTGTATGTCCCATCACCTTGCTCCCAAGGGTTTTTGTCAGGGACAACAAGGGGAGATGCCAATTCAAAAGGAAACTAGTTGTTAGCTTGTTTTCTCACAAGACTGAAAAAGGGAGAAATAGCTGAAGTATGCGTGTGAACACATGCACGTCTCACCCCCCACCCACTCTTTGGTGGAACTAGGAAGCGTCTGCCAGGTGGAGTAGGAGCAGCTTGTCTGTAGTGTGCTTGTGCACAGCAAGGGGCTGTGAGCTATCTTGTCACACGATCCAGCTGTCCCTTACTATTTGCATGAGACTTTCACATCGAAAAGCAAAGGATGGAGGTTAAACAAATAACTAGATAAATCTGCTCAGAGGGACTTTCTTTCTAATTGCAAGATAACAACTTGGTTAAAAGGAAACAACTTAATTTGTTACGCTTGGTTTTTTTCTAGTTATTCGTGCCCATTTAATGACTACAAAAATAAACATGTTCTTTGCGTTTGTTTCATGTCCTAGGAGACAATTGGTGAACCATTCTATTTGCTAGTGACAACCCTCAATCAGAGGATAAACAAAGGACCAGTTGATGCGATTACTTGCAAAGCCCTGTACACGCTCAACGAAGACTGGCTGCTGTGGCAAGTGTCTGAATTCAAAACAGTGGTATGTTTGCCAGTTTGTGTTCCTTCCAATCATGGACAACTACAATGTTTCTCTTTTTCTAGGACAGCTCTTAGACACTAAGGTGATGGTTAAGTACCCAGATAATAAAATTGTTGTTGCTGACAAAGTTTCAAAACGCAATAGAGTTTAACTAACTGGTATTTTCACCAATATACATTTCACAAATAGCACTCATGCCTTGCTTCACAGCATGCCTTAACAGCCAAAGGTTAGGTTTAGTGAAACATAGACTCATAGAATGGTTTGGGTTGGAAGGGACCTTAAAGATCATCTAGTTCCAACCCCTCTCCCACAGGCAGGGACACCTTCCACTAGACCAGGTTGCTCAAAGCCTCATCCAACCTGGCCTTGAACACCTCCAGGGATGGGACATCCATAACTTCTCTGGGCAATCTGTTCCAGAGCCTTACCACCCTCAGAGTGAAGAATTTCTTCCTTATATCTAATCTAAGTCTACCCTCTTTCAGTTTAAAGCCATTGCCCCTTGTCCTGTCACTACATGCCCTTTAAAAAGTTCCTCTCCAGCTTTCTTGTAGGTCCCCTTTAAGTACTAGAAGGCTGCTAGAAGGTCTCCCTGGAGCCTTCACTAAGCTGAACAACTCCAACTCACTCAGGCTTTCTTCATAGCAGAGGTGCTCCAGCCCTCTGACAATCTTTGTGGCCCTCCTCTGGACTTGCTCCAACGGCTTCATGTCCTTCTTAAGTTGGGGACCCCAGAGCTGGATGTAGTACTCCAAGTGGGGTCTCATGGAAGCAAAGTAGAGGGGCAGAATCACCTCCCTTGACCTGCTGGCCATGTTTCTTTTGATGCAGCTCAGGATACGGTTGGCTTTCTGGGCTGCAAGCGCACATTGCCGACTCATGTTGAGCTTCTTATCAACCAGCACCCCAAGTCCTTCTTCTCAAGGCTACTCTCAATCCATTCTATGCGCAGCCAGTACTTCTGCTTGGGATTGCCCCAATGCATGTCCAGGGCCTTGCACTTGGCCTTTTTGAACTTCATGAGGTTTGCAAAGGTCCACCTCTCCAGCCTGTCAAGGTCCCTCTGGATGGCATCCCTTCCCTCCAGCGTGTCAACCACACCACACAGCTTGGTGTCATCAGCAAACTTGCTGACAGTGACACTCAGTCCCACTGTCCATGTCACCAACAAAGATGTTAAACAGCACTGGCCCAAACACTGACCCCTGAGGAACACCACTCGCCACTGGCCTCCACTTGGACTGCGAGCTGTTGACTGCAACTCTTTTGAGTGTGACCATCCAGCCAATTCCTTATCCACTAAGTGGTTCATCCATCAAATCCATGTCTTTACAATTTAGAGACAAGGTTGTCATGTGGGACAGTGTCAAATGCTTTGCACAAGTCCAGATAGATGACATCAGTTTTTCTTCCCTTACCCTCCAACACTGTAATCCCATCACAGAAGGCCAGCAAGTTTGTCAGGCAAAGCCATGTTGGCTGTCACCAATCACCTCCTTATTTTTCATTTGCTTTAGCATAGTTGCCGGGAGTATCTGCTCCATGATCTTGCCAGGCACAGAAGTGAAACTGACTGGCCTGTAGTTTTCCGGGTCTTCCTTTTTTCTCTTTTTAAAGATGCTGGTTATGTTTCCCCTTTTCCAGTCAGTGGGAACTTCACTGGACTGCCATGACTTCTTAAATATGATGAATAATGGTTTAGTAACTTCATCTGCCAGTTCCCTCAGGACTCGCAGATGCATCTCATCCGGACCGATGGACTTGTGCACCTTCAGGTTTCTTAGATGGTCTTGAACCTGATTTTCTCCTACAGTAGGCAGTTCTTAATTTTCCCGATCCCTGCCTTTGCCTTCTATGACTTCGGCAGCACAGCTAGAGCACTTACCCATGAAGATTGAGACAAAAAAGTCTTTGAGTACCTCAGCCTTCTCCATATCCTGAGCAACCAGGTCTCTCTTTTCCTTCTGGAGAGGGCCCACATTTTCCCTAATCCTCCTTCTATCACTGACATACTTACAGAAGCATTTCTTGTTGCCCTTTATGTCCCTCACCAGATATAATTCTGTCAGGGCTTTAGCTTTCCTAAACTGATCCCTGGCTGCTCAGACAGGGCTATTGTCCTTGCTTCCACCCTCTCTAGGCTACCTTTTTGTGTTTGAGCTTATCCAGAAGCTCCTTGTTCATCCATGCAGGCCTCCTGGTGTTTCTATCCGACTTCCTCTTTGTTGGGATGCACGGCTTCTGAGCTTGGAGGAGGTGATCCTTCAATATTAACCAGCTTTCTTGGGCCCCTCTTCCCTCCAGGGCTTTATCCCGTGGTACTCTACCAAGCAGATCCCTGAAGAGGCCAAAGTCTGCTCTCCTAAAGTTCAGAGTAGTGAGCTTGCTGTGCGCCCTCCTCACCACCCTAAGCGTATTGAGCTCCACCATTGCATGGTCAACTGAGGCTGACCTTGAACTTCACATTCCCCACCAGGTCTGCCTTGTTGGTGAGAACAAGGTCTAGCGTAGCAGCACCTCTGCTCATTGGTTGCTCTGTCACTTGGAGAAGGAAGTGATCACTTATGCATTCCAGGAATCTCCTGGATTGCTTATGCTCTGCTGTGTTGTCCCTCCAACAGATACCGTGGTGGTTGAAGTCACCATGAGGACCAGGGCTCATGAACATGAGGCTGCTTCTATCTGTCTGTAGAAGGCCTCATCCACTCGGTCTTCCTGGTCAGGTAGTCTGTAGCAGATCCCCACCATAATGTCACCTGTCCCTGCCCTCCCTTTAACCCTGACCCGTAAGCTCTCAGTTGGCTCCTCATTCATCCCCTGGCAGAGCTCCATGCACTCCAGCTGGTCATTGACATAGAGAGTGACACCTTTCTCCTCATCTCCCCTGCCTGTCTTTCCTAAAGAGCCTGTATCCTTCCATTCCAACACTCCGGTCATAGGATTCATTCTACCACATCTCTGTGGGGCTAATTAGATCACAGCCCTGCAGGCATGTGCACATCTCTAGCTCCTCTTATTTATTCCCCATGCTACGTGTATTTCCATAGAGGCATTTAAGTTGGGCCTCCGATGGAACTGACTTACTGGCTGGAGTGGCTGGAATTCCTTTCTACTGCTCTGCAGGTGCTCTCGGCTTGTCACGAGCAAGCCTGATATTGTCCTCCTCCTGCTTCAAGTCTAGTTTAAAGCCCTGTCAATGAGCCCCACTAGCTCATGAGCAAAGACCCTTTTCTCCCTTTGAGAAAGATGAATCCCATCGGGCACCAGAAAGCCTGGTGCTGTGTAGGCCATCCCATTATCGAAAACTCCAAAACTGTGGTAGTGGCACCAGCCATGGAGCCATGTATTAGTAGACTGGATGTGTCTGTTTCTTCCAATGTCACTGCCTGCAAGTGGAAGGAGAGAGGGAAAGATAAGCTGTGCTCCAGATCCCCTTACCAGCCATCCCATGGCTCTAGAAGTCTCTTTTGATCACCCTTGGACTGTGCATTGTGGCGTCGTCACCACCCACATGGAAGAGCAGTGATGGGTAATAGTCTGAGGGCCGTACCAGGCTAGGAAGTTTCCTAGCGATGTCCTTAACCCACGCCCCAGGGAGGCAGCAGACTTAATGAAGTCTCAAAGTACTGAAATTCCTTCTTACTACGTACTACGAAAATATAAACATATGCTTAGAATTTAAGCTGTTACAATTTTCCAATGAATGAAAAAATGGAATGCAGAGGTTTTATTTTTCTTTTGTGTTTACTTGTGGCTAATCTTCAGGCAGCAATAATTTGCCGTGGGTTTCCATGTTATTAGCTCCAAATTAGCAAGGTTACAGTGTGGTGGATTTTAATTAATTGCTTGATTAAAAACAAGGTATCGGGGAAGCCTAGCTAAGTTTCCGAACTTCACCGTAGATTGCTTACCTTTCTCAAAGCAACCAGAAAGTGCTTCCTATTTTACAGTTACACCCAGAATTCTATGATTTTTTTTTTCCAGAATTTCCACATGATTTTGAGTCTCAGAACTTAAAAATCTGCATTTCCAGTCATTACCATAGCTTGCTTCCTTCTTAACTCCTGGCTCCCTATCAGAGTTACCCGACATACTTAGGAGTATGAGAAGTGCAACTGAATAGTGGGCTTCAGAGTTTGGGAGCAGAAACTGCCACGGCAGGAACTGCCATGGCAGGGACACTGCAAGTGCTGGGGGCTTTGGAGGACAATTCAGTCCTTTTCTGAGCCCATATCCTGAGCCTCAGGTAGGACTTCCAGATCTGCCCATCTTCCATTTTTACAGCAAGAACCTGGACGTCCTAAGATGCCACATACTGGAGTAGACTACATGACCCTGGAAATTTTGGCTGGTCAGCAATCTGTTGGGCTTAGTTCCCTGGGTCACATAGGAAGCTCACTGAAATGACAGCCTTTCTGTGAAACATTTCTGGATTGTCATTTTCTGCTGAAAGCTCTTGGACTGACAAATCTATAGTGAAATCTTCTTACAGCTATTTACAAAGCTGTTGTTGGAAGCTTCGTTTGAAGGTACTTCAAGCTAAGTTACCACAGTGTGCATTTGGAAAGGAAGTTTGTGACTGAAAATTAAACGCATAATACCATATCTTTGGTTTCCTTGTTTGTGCACTGCATTGTGGCATGCATGTGGGATCCAGGGTAAGTTTAAATATGTTGCTATATATAGCCATAGGGTGCAAAAAGAAGTAGTTACGCAGAGCAACAATTTTCAAGCAAGCTCAATATGCTTGTTACTAGTAGAGTGCACAGGAACATCTAGTCCTGTGGAATTGATTGACTTTTCTTATTTATAGCACACATTCAAATTGAGAGCACCTGTGGGGGATAGCTGACTGAAACTGCTGAGTGCTGCCTTGAATACTTTTCCTAACGCTAATTCTATGCATACAGCCACTGATAGGGTCTTGTGGGCAGTCTGCAGGGAAGAGGAGAGACAGGAAGTGGTCTGAAGGACTCGGTATCAGTGGGGAAGGCTGTCTGCAGATGGATGAGGAAGTGAGAAAGCAGATAGCTTTTCTTGAATGTTGTTTGCTGCCTTTGTACTTTGTATTCCTGCTTTTAAATAGGAGGTAATGATATTGTTATAGGGTTAATAAGACACTTTTCCCCACTAAGGTCCAGCGGTTTATTGGACTTAGTTGAGACATGGCTGAATGTTCTATTTAAAACCATCAGAAAAGGAAGGAGGATCCTGGAGTAAAATTACAGAGATAGAGCCCAAAAACCTGAAGGTCCATGGACCTCATGAGATGCGTCTGCGGGTCCTGAGGGAACTGGCAGATGAAGTTGCTAAACTATTATTCATCATATTTGAGAAGTCGTGGCAATCTGGTGAAGTTCCCACTGACTGGAAAAGGGGAAACATAACCAGCATCTTTAAAAAGGGAAAAAAGGAAGACCCGGGAAACTACAGGCCAGTCAGTCTCACCTCTGTGCCTGGCAAGATCATGGAGCAAATCCTCCTGGCAACTATGCTAAAACACATGGAAAATGAGGTGATTGGTGACAGCCAACATGGCTTCACTAAGGGCAAATCGTGCCTGACAAACTTGCTGGCCTTCTATGATGGGGTTGCAGTGTTGGAGGGTAAGGGAAGAGAATCTGATGTCATCTACCTGGACTTGTGCAAAGCATTTGACACTGTCCCACATGACAACCTTGTCTCTAAACTGTAAAGACATGGATTTGACAGGTGGACCACTGGGTGGATAAGGAATTGGTTGAAAGGTCGCACTCAAAGAGTTGCAGTCAACAGCTCGCAGTCCAAGTGGAGGCCAGTGGCGAGTGGTGTTCCTCAGGGGTCAGTGTTTGGGCCAGTGCTGTTTAACATCTTTGTTGGTGACATGGACAGTGGGACTGAGTGTCACTGTCAGCAAGTTTGCTGATGACATGAAGTTGTGTGGTGTGGTTGACACGCTGGAGGGAAGGGATGCCATCCAGAGGGACCTTGACAGGCTGGAGAGGTGGACCTTTGCAAACCTCATGAAGTTCAAAAAGGCCAAGTGCAAGGCCCTGCACATGCATTGGGGCAATCCCAAGCAGAAGTACTGGCTGCGCGTAGAATGAATTGAGAGTAGCCTTGAGGAGAAGGACTTGGGGTGCTGGTTGATAAGAAGCTCAACATGAGTCGGCAATGTGCGCTGGCAGCCCAGAAAGCCAACCGTATCCTGAGCTGCATCAAAAGAAACATGGCCAGCAGGTCAAGGGAGGTGATTCTGCCCCTCTACTTTGCTTCCATGAGACCCCACTTGGAGTACCACGTCCAGCTCTGGGGTCCCCAACTTAGGAAGAACATGAAGCTGTTG
Source organism: Tauraco erythrolophus (assembly GCF_009769465.1). Lineage (NCBI taxonomy): Eukaryota > Metazoa > Chordata > Aves > Musophagiformes > Musophagidae > Tauraco > Tauraco erythrolophus. Next base: position 53,237,114 of record NC_141468.1, read on the forward strand.
GAGCGAGTCCAGAGGAGGGCCACTGCGGGAGATGAGTGATCGTCAGAGGGCTGGAGCACCTCTGCTATGAAGAAAGCCTGAGTGAGTTGGAGTTGTTCAGCCTGGAGAAGAGAAAGCTCCGATGTGATCTTGTAGCAGTCTTCCAGTACCTGAAGGGGGCCTAGGAAAAAGCTGGAGAGGAACTTTTTAAAGGGCATGTAGTGATAGGACAAGGGGCAATGGCTTTAAACTGAAAGAGGGTAGATTTGGATTAGACATAAGAAAGAAATTCTTCACTTTTAAGATGGTGAGGCACTGGAACAGGTTTCCGAGAGAAGTTATGGGTGTCCCATCCCTGGAGGTGTTCAAGGCCAGGTTGGATGAGGCTTTGAGCAACCTGTTCTAGTGGAAGATGTCCCTGCCTCTGACAGGGGGGTTGGAACTAGGTGGTCTTTAAGGTCCCTTCCAACCCAAATTGTTCTATGTGTCTATGACTTTAGTTCTGACTGGACAGGGAAACAGCTTTTTTTGATGTTTTGTCTAAGATATAGGCTATCTATGTCTAAGATATTTTCTCTTCAAGAATAGCATTTAACAGGATGCTAAAGTGGAAGGAGTCGTCTTTTCTTCTCTCACTAACAGCACTTCACATGCACTGGAATGACAAGCAGGACCTGTGAGTGTACAGTCAGGGATCTAAGTATTTTCTTGTTTCTTTGGAAGAAAATTTCTACCTAAAGGATTGCAGGTTTTATTTTCTAAATGGAATAAATTCTGAGCTGAGTTTTCAAATACATTTGCAGATTTGCTCACTGCAGTTACATTCTGAGTCTTGCAATATTTCGTTGGTATTTTATTTTGCCCTTTTCCATAGCCCCACAATAGCGGTACATTAAAACCTACCTCTTCAGAGCAAAGTATAAAACCACAGCTAATAAGAGGGTGGTAGAAAGACACTGAAGCACATCTGCAGACCAGATTTTTAAGCTGTGATGACACTTGAGGACACAGGGCTGCATCTGGTAGGGAGTTCAACTCTCAAGTCAGTGGCAGGGCACAAACAAGGGTGTAGGCACTCTGCATGCCGATCTTTCCTTTCAGGATTGGGACTTCAGTTCCAAGCCAATAAAAGCAGGATACAGACAGGCTCCTAAAAATCAAGGGAAACTCCACAGATCTTCTCCTAAACACTCCACTATGCAGATAAACTCTTGAGACAGGAGAAGGAAGAAGCACTGGGCGTAGATAAAGAAGGAAGAACAGGACAGGTTTTCTAAAATTCAGGCCATTTGTATCAGGGAAAAAAGAGAACTAAGAAACATGTTGGTTTTTAATTGTATTGGAGTTGTCCCTTGGCTGGGCTCCATGCCTTTTTTAAAAAGGTCATGGACCTAGGGACCAGCCAACCCCCTACTGTTATCCCTCTGTGCTGGAAAGGGTCAGATATTGAACAGAGATTGGCTGCTGAAGTAAATAGTCAAGCAGAGGAATTGAAGGAAAGATGCTTCTAAAAGCACTGGTCTAGTGTGAGCTGAGGAGCTGTGTGGTTTCACGCTGTGCTTATATTTGAGTATTGAGAAATAAAACCGCCTTTAAAGAGGCTCGAGTGTGTTGTGGAACCTCTTCGCAGACTGAGCAAGCAAGCCTGTTTCTCACAGGCAGACAAGCAGCTGCACCCCTCGGTGGATAATTTGCTCAATGACTAAGGAAGAAGCACGGTGCACAGCTGAGTGTTATCATTTCACTGAAGTGTTTCACTTTAAATAGAAAAGCTACACAATGCCATCCTGGCATGGGAGAATCTCTTCTGTGGAAAACCAAGGGGGACTTCTTCATATGGTAGACTTGGTGCTCTGGCATTCTTTTGGATAGTCACTGCTTTTTTTTTTTTTAAAAAAAAGGAATTTGGGCTGTTGAATTCTTCGCTGAAATGAGTTTGCATATTTCGATGGGAAGAAATGATCTAATTCACTTGTTCAGCCAATAGCCTTTTATTGAAAGTGAAGCAAGGCCACGTGGTGGAAGGTTGTTTAAAGTGTGCAACTGCTTTATGAGTTACAAGAAGGGTGTTAGAAGAAGTGGGAGGGCTGTAAGGGAGTAAAGCAGAGACAGGGAACCCAATTTCCTAGTAAGACGCCATGGTTGTGGTATTAGTAGGCACGCTTTGTGAGAAATAAGGAAGCTCTTAAAAGCATGTGACATATGGGGATTTTCATCAGCAGAAAAGGACGCAACAGCCCTTGCTAGGCAGTGAGCGGTGCAGATGTTGGCTACGGGGGAGTCTTCAAATTAGATACGGATTGAGTACCATTCTGTAGCATCGAGAGTACAACCCTTGCTTTGCATAGTGCCCATCTAGCCTAAATTTAACTCCTGTAGTGTTTTCTATGCCAATTTGTTAGGTGTTCTATAACCTCTTCATGGGTAATGGTTCTGGCTGCTACAGAAGGATCATACGATCAGCCTGATTTTTCCTGTTTATTGTATTCCGTAGTCCCAGAGGCAGGGGATTAGGTTTAAGGCAATTTCGTTGTGCTATGTGCCATGGTGCTGCCTTCCTTACATAAGTCTCTAACTTTACCAATCAAAAGTTTTCCTTGTTTTTTCAGTCTGTCTGATAAATGGAAATATGCTTTGTTCAGATGCATAGAGAACAGGGTAATGAATAAAAGCCCTTGAATATCCCAGCTGATTTTTTTCATTTACTTCTAAGAAAATATGGTATTGTCACATTTCTTTATTAAATCACATCTCATTTATTATTTGTTATGGTTATTATATAGCTTTACTAAATAATTCATTGTTTGAAATTGATTTTCAAGAAAACTACAAATCTAGAAAGAATCTATAAACATTGTCTTTAAATGTCATTATTACGTCACTGCATGTGTAAAAAAAAAAAAAAAGTTTTTAAAATTTGTTACTGTCTTTTAGCTAGGTTCCGAGTTAGTTCCTATAAAAGTAGTTGCAGATGCTTGTCTTGTTTTCCTTAAGTAGCCTTTAACAATTCTTGCAACCTCTGTTAAGCCTTTGCTGAAGAGCACTGTGACTTTGTGTTGCTAACCACTAATTTACTAATGAGTACGAGGTCTCAGCTCCTGATATTACTAGGTTGAACCATGTCCTGTAACTTCCTCCTGAATCTTCCCCTAAGTTAACTTGTATTTTTTTTTCCTTTGCAAAATGAGAGAGCTTAGAGAACGGCCTGATGATGTTTCCTCATGACTTCCATGTGTCCTCCTGTGATTTCTCTTAAATGTTTTCTAGCCTTCAGAGCTGATCATAAGAGGGCTTTCATAATTTCACAGTCATTTCTGATTCTTTTTCCAGTTTTACACTTTGTGTCTAAATGCAATGATTGTGACTGTCAGCCTCTGATTAATGGTTTCTAAAGCCAGGGATTGTGCTGTCAGACAGGTTGAATCTGATTTATGAAAAGTTCAGCTACAGAGGGGAGACATAATAATAACCGACTTTCCTAGCTCCCCATCAATTGCTTCATCACTTAAGATTAACTTGTGCAGGAAATCATATCAGCAAAACTGTCTGGCTCTCTTGGTTTAGAGACTTTTATGCATTTGAATATTTCTTCCCATCTGACCACTTCTTTGAGTTGTAAAGTATTGTTATTATCCTCACATTGTGGATACTTTCAATTAAGGAGACCGTAACTGACTTGTATTCCCACCAACATAAAGGACTAGTCTCTTTTTACGGTCTTGTCACCCTACCATGAGTTGAGTGGGGATGGGAGGACTCTCTCTAATAACTGAAGAGACTGCACATTTATGTGCAATCTGTGTGAGAGCATGTGCTGAAAAGGAAACACAGCAGGGAAAAAGACAGTTTCTTTTGACAGTCTGAAAGGAAGAGGAAACGAAGGAGAAGCAGGAACATGAATATTGCAGTGTTAGGTGGAAAGGATCAACTAAAGAAGGGAATGCTTCCAAGGATGTGAGGACAAATCAAGATCAGTTAAACTGTGAGCAGCGACTCCAGAAAGATCAGTTCGGGGACCAGCAAAGACTGTGATTAAAATGAGTTTTCCAAAGAAAAAAACACAATTGAGTCCCAGTCCGCATTTTTATCGTACAAGACCATGACCTCAGGGCAGGCAAAGTCAAGGACAGGACTGCTGTCTGTTCAGTTGGTCTGTGGGCCTAACCAAGCATGACTCCCTCATTCCTGTGCCAATATATTTTTTACTAATTTTCCGCATGAAATTTCAACCTGAGGCATGGCATCCAGTCTGCTTCTCCTTCTGCAGGCACTATTCCCACATCTCTTCCTCTTCCATTCCGTCTGTCCTTTCCATGAACTCATTTTCCTCACAATTAAACATCTCGGTGTCCTGATTAAATTACTCTCAGTTACTTCAGTTACATCCTCGTCTTTGTTAAATCCTGATCTTCAGAGTTTTGCAACCCTGTTTTTAATACTCCTTTAGCTTCTGTAGAAACAGTGAAGTTAATTTCTGTCTCATTGGACTACTTTTTTCACCACCGATGTGTCGTAATTTCCACTCTTGCTGGGTAATAAAGCAGAAAATAGCATTCTACAACTATGAATAACTACCCATTTTTCTGAGAAGAGAGAAAAGTTGTCCCTGCAGCAACCTGGACAGAAGTTCTTTCCTTCACATGACCGCAGGGGGAAAAAATTTTTTTTGGTTGCTTCCTCTTCTAATGATCACTCCTTCACTGAGCCACACCTGCAGTGCTCACATTTTAGTCAAAAGATACGTATTATACCCGAAATGTCCAACAGCCAGAATGGTTCAAGAATGTAGATTTTCCTATGCTACTTGCAGTCAAGGACTGACACCTAAAACACTTGTTTTAATTCTGTCCCCAGGCATCTGCAGCAGAATGTCTGTATCCATGTAGCCTGAACAGTGATGTCTCTGCAAGGAGCAGGCTGTGTCGCTGGAAATGAGTGCTATTATCACTTGGCATTAGCAATCCTATGCTCATCCCTTTTTCCCCTGCCTTTTGGAAGCAATTGATCTGCCAGAAATACAACCTGACTAAAAATATTTCCCAGAGATAGATGGTCACCCAGTCTCATTGGCACCTCCTCCTAGCCCATACTCACCTTGTGTGCAGCCTAGTAGATGAGTTGTGTCCCAGCTAAGAGCATCTGTGAGTTAAAGGGCAGGGGTGTTGTAACTGAACAGGTTGTGTGGGTGTTTGACCTGGAGTAATAGCTAATAGAATAAATCACACTTTTCTGTGCAGATCTGGACCTCTTTGGGTTCTGTCTGCTGCAAGCTTTCCCTTTCCACTGCTCCTGCAGTAGCCTTGTCTCTGCTGCCTCTAGAGATGTGGCTGTATGCAGACAGCTTGTTGATGTCTCCAGGGGAGGTGTATTTTTTTGTATGATATAAGGTACTCGGCATAATCTGCTGATGTAAATATGTATTTTAACACTGCTTCCTATCCACTCAAGATCACTCATCATGCTTACCATGACGACTTACTTAGCAACCTTATCAGATCTCTAGTCGCTTACAGTTTGGCTTTTAAGGCATTCATTTTAAATAAAAGATCTGGGTTTTCTAGAACATGCATTGCAATTTTTCCTGGTCTCCTGTCTTTTTTTTTTTGGTAATTCACTGAAATAGATTTGCACAAAAGCAGAATACTAAATACACTTTTTGAAATATAGCTGTGTATCTTTGATTCTTCGTACGTGAGCAATCCTAAATGTTTCATTGTGTAATTCATTCAAATCTTTGTTTGAAATACCTTTAATAATAAATATGATGAATATCTCCCGTGTTTGCTGTCAGGAGTTTGTAGGTTTTCCATGCCAGGTGTTCCCCGTAGGTCAAAATAACCTACAGTTATTCTTTCTTTCCCCAGACAGTGAACATTATCTTTGAAAAAATCCCAGAAAATGAGAGTGGAGATGCCTGTCAAACTATCCAAGTTAATGTTCTGGACTGCGATACCATAGGCCAAGCCAAGGAGAAGAGCCTTCAGGCTTTCCTTAATAAGAATGGCTTCTCTATGGTCTTCAGCTGGATGAAATTGGTCTTGGTAAGAGAGTGTCACTGTGTTATATTTCATGGAGTTCACTGGTCTGTCTGTGGGGTTTTCTTTTTAGGAATTCCTACCTTTGGCTTTGTTTTTTTTTAGCATTTAGGCAGAACATAGCTTTTGTAAGGAGTTGCTGGGGAAATTCTAGGTCATTTAAGCTACCAGGTAGAACACTGGAACTACATCTGCTTCACTTCTGCAAGGACTTCAGCACAGTTAGCAAACAGATGTTATGTATTGAACACATATAATTTCTGTGTTCCTTTTCTGGGTTAAGTAAGGTGGCCACTCCACCTAAGTGGAGCCAGTTGATTAATTTTGTCAGTGGATAACATGACACGTCATGATTACCAAGTACTTTAGTCCCTACCTATTATCCCTCCTAATCCCCTTCCTTCCAACAGTCCTACATTTCCCTCGATCATGAGAACCCACGAATAGAGTTCATTTACAGTCAGTTTAGGTCTATAACAATCGTTTGCGTGTGACTCGCAAAGATATGTACTATATCTACAGATGTAAATAAAGTCCTTCTGGAGAATAGTTGAGTCATCTTTTCTTGTTGCGTTTTTGAGAGCACAAAGTCAGATAGAAGCCAGTAGTTCCCACTACACCACTTCCTATGTGCTCCAGTAGGAAATCCAACAAACTCCATATTATTGGCATTCATCACATCCCAGACTTGCTCTTTAAGGTGTTGATACTTTCTCACCTTCTCAGTGGCTGCATTGGCAAGCGATGATAATTTACTCTTATATCTGATGGTTATACCCACCATCAATGCCTGACCACCCTTCACAAATACTAGATCAGTCTTACACAGCTCATTTTGGTGGTCTCTTAGAAGTGGCTTGTGAAACCTTTCTTCTAGTCCCAACATGTCCATAACACCAGGGCGCACTTGTGCAAAAGAATAGCGAGATTAGGTGAGAGCACCTCCAAAAACTCTGCCTTGACCAACACAAAGTGAAGCAGCAATAGCCTGCAGTAATGGAAGCCATCCAGGCTGTCACCCCAGAAAAGGAAGCTGTAGTGTGGGAGTGCAAAACTACTCTCATGTGACCTAGCACAGCACAGAGAGAAACAGCTTAGTTGGGAGCCACTGGTCCAAAAATGGTTAGGTGCTGTTTTTCTTTACAAAACATCCGTACAGCGAGAATGTCATTGGGATGTAATTGTTCCTGTTGCTGTCATACTGCAGACTTGTGTCTGAGAGCAGCAAAGAGAATTGTTAGATATTCGATGGTTCCTCAGAGGTGATGGAGGATGGGATAAGGAAGCTAAATACCATCGGTCATTACGAGGTAAGCACAGAAGCCATACCAATGAATCGCGAAGCAATTTCTCCCCAACTCCCAAATGCTGTCTGCACATAAGTAACTTGGCTGATCAAAATCTGAAGGATAGCTGAGCATCATCACAGAAGTAAAGAAATGTGTGACACGCAGCTTTCTTGCCAATGAGTCATATGTTTTCTGTTACTTTTCAGAGGTTGCAGGGTTGCTTGGTTCAAGCATACCAGGTAAACTGTTATTTCTATTGAGCATTTCAGTTAAAAGAGCATCTGATTTAAAGCTATGAACATTGCCTCGAGTCTTTTCTGGTCTCTGCTGCTGAGTTTTGGTTGCACCATGAGTAATTGTTTACCTCTTCCCACTTCATATTTTGATTATCTGAACAGGTGGTAGTGATACTGGTGAAAGCCTCACTGAGAGTCAGAATAAAAAGGACTGATGAATTTGCTCACTCTTCTCTTGAGACCTCCTATGTCATTCTCCTTCCTTTTTTCTCTCTATTCTGCTTCCATCTACTATTGCCACTTGTACTGTAAGTTTTCCCTTTCCAGTTGCACCTGTAAAGCAGACCTTTCAATGCTGCAGCAATCTTTATATCAGTGCAGCAACACACCAGGCTGAAGTTGATGGCAGAGCCCTTCTGTGTGTAGCATGTTGCAAAAGCATAGCAAGCAGCGTTGCCTAAGGAGTTTCCACTGACACTAGTCAAAATAGAGGGTGAGAGACTAGGTTAAAATGTGCAACGATGATTGGCCTCAGGTGATATGGTAGGTCACATTGTGATGCTTACAGATAGGTTTTGTAAATGAGGTTAGTATGCTGAGTGCTTTAGTGAGCTTTCTTCATGCCTCGTTGTTGAATTTGAAAGTCTGGCTCTTAACATGATAATCAATTTTATTTATTTAGTTTTGCTGATGAGTGTAGGTCTATGCCATGCAATGCAGCATGGTGTTGAGAAACCTGAGCCAGCCCTGAACACGTTGCTGTCTGCGTGAGTAAATAGAGTGGCAGCCACAGAGAGGAACAAGGACTCCTAGCAGGACTGTTGGTAGCTTGGACAGAGCACAAGGCTGCTCAGATCTGGAGCAAGCTCATTTGGAGTCACTTTACAGATTTCTGTAGCCATTTGTTGCTCTCCTTACCTCCCAGGGAGACAGCAGTGAAGCCAGATGTCCTGAGTCACCATCCAGTGTCTTAAATACAGCTTTTCCTGTGCCTCGCTTGAATCTTGTCTGTAATTAACACGAAACTTCCCTCCACGCCACTTGTAAAGGTTTTGTACAAATTAGGACATTGTAGTGCTGCAGTCAGAGTCTATGCAGCAAAGGTCAACTTAGATTGAATCTGATTAGATTTGATTTGATCTCATTTGAACTTCTGTCTAATGTGATAATACCCGCCCTCTTTACTGCAGACAGCTATTGCAAGTGCTCCTTAATTTTACCTGGCAGCTTTGCACTTCCAGAGCACATGGTGTGCCATGGCTCATGGGTGCCATGGCAGATGAGTCTGCTCCATTTTGTCACTGTCATCCCTGGATATCTTGTCCAAGCCCGTGTTTTTCATCTGTGGTTTCTGCAGGCAGATGCAAGTTAGGTTGGAGGTTCAGTTGTTTCTGCAAAGCTGTAACTACACTAATTATAGCTTAGCAACTGCCTTATGGAAATTGTGCTGGGTATCTCTGTTAGGGTATTTAGTTCACTTTTTTTGACACTGACAAAATAATGTACCTTTTAGGCAGAAGCTTAGTGACATTTTAGGTGGTGGCTTAGTGGCAAGTATCAGCACATCTAGTTTATTTTCTTGTACGCATATTAATGCCAAAAAGGGATCTAAAGATGTCTAGTTAGCAAGAAAAAGGAACATTGCACACACAGCATGAGGGTAGTAACGTTGCCTAAGGAATTCTAACGTGGATTTCAAGAGTGCCTAGAGTTTTGTGGCAAGCCTGGATGTTTTTTGTTGTTGTTTGTTTGCCAGCCTTAAATGCTAGAAAGTAACCAGATTTTTGAAACTGGGAAGTACTGTCAAATCTTTTTTAAGATACTGGAGCATGGGAGTAAGGAGCGTGTAAAGATCTCAGAATCACCAGCCACTCATGAAAAAGCAGACTTAGTTTCTACATTGATTTTTAAAATGTACAAGTAGGGGATGTTTGCATTTTTGTGTGATGTTTCTGAAGGGAGAAAAATCCACTATACTCTTATTAGACTTCCATGTGCCTCTGACTTCTGTGCTCCTTTTGCTCCAATTTTTTGCTCCTGGTAGGGTTATTGCTGTGATTTATGAGGGCTGCACTATTGTTTGCATGAGAATAACAACAAGCCTTGACAATAAAATTCCTGATTATCATGATGTCTTGTTTCCCACACAAGAGGAGAGCTAGAGAACCGCCTTCAGATCTGCTGTCCAGTCACAGATCTCAAATTTGTCAGCCTGTAGCAGTATTTCACGTTCCAGGAGCAGGCACAGCCCCAGAGAGCAAACCTGAATATGTGACCAGAACTAGGTTATAGGAGGACAGGAGGTCTAGATAACAAGGAAGAGGCATAGAGCCACGCTATTACATCTTCTGTTTTGCAAAGTAGCTGTACTCCATGTTGTGTGCACCTGAACAGATCTCCCCCTCAGTAATGCATTTGGCAAAGTAACGGTATTTGAGGTGCCCATGGGAGGAGCTCACCATGAAATGTGATTTAGGCAGTAGGACCCAAAAAGAGGTTTTTGGCTTTTTGTTTTTAATTGGTCTCAAAGAAACAGTGAGTATCGCCAGTGCAGTAATGATAAAGAAGGGAAAGCACATTCCACTCAGTGCTAAAAGCAGCATTTGTCCCAGAAATAAACCCAAGTGGGAGCTTGGATCGTGGCTGCACTGCACCAACGCCTCTGGTTCCTGGAGGGAGGCACCGTTCTCGCTCTGAGCTCTGCCCATCTCCCTCAGGACAGGAACTGACACATTTCAGCATTGAGCTGGTCTCCTGCTTCTTGGAGAGGGAGTGGAGGCAGTGCATTGCTCATGCAGCTCTGGGAGGGAGTAAGCTTCTGAGTAGCCCTGTTCGTGTTTACCTATCTTCAGGGCCAAGAAGGAGGACTCTTGTTTCTCTCTGGGTGTTTGTGTCACCTCACAAGCTAGCCTTAGAGCACATTGCCACTTAAGTGCTCTGTGTTATCTGAAAGAGCTCCGAAACACAGTATGATAAATAGAAACCCTGCAAAAGATCTACGTATAAAATAGATCGCATTTACTTTCCAGGAGCAAGTGTAAGCACAGATTTCTTTGGCGCAAGACACAGCTTTTGATAGAGTATCTTAATGTTTAAACTGGTTTCTCACACCAGGCTGGCTGCCAAGGTTTAAAAAACACTTCAATTATTTTGGCAGGGATCCCTTCCTAGAACTGGCCAGTTGTTTTTGTAATTATAGAGGGAAGTATTCTAGCACTTGGCAAGACTCAACATTTGACAGCAGAGCAGTGGTGTAGTTCTCAGCGGGAGCTGGTTTTGAGTTATTCTTTGACACAAAGCATGACTTGCTGGTTTCTTTTAAAGATAATAGTTACTATCCTGGCAGCACTATAAATTCAGGGAAGGAGAGGGGGAAGATTCTTCCTAGAAATCCCAAGGTGGTTAGGTGTGGATCTTGACTTTACAGTCCACAGAGCGTAAAGATTTTGCTCACTTTGGGAGCTCAAGTTTGAAAATTGTTCTTGGGCACTATTTCAATAGCACCAGGCTAGACTCTCAACATGGCCCCTCCGTGGGGCATGGGGGGGAGAGCTCTGGAATGGATTGAGCTAGAAGAAAGGGGGCCAGAAGGGAAGTCATCCCTGTGTTCCCCTCCCTGCCTCACCTTACCAGAAGATCCGCTTGCACTGGCACCAGAGAATTCAGGCCAGGCAATCTGTAGAAAGATGGGTGCAAGGAATAGCACAAAGCAGTACGTGAAAAGGAAAATGTCGAAGTAGGGGCTGAACCAGAAAAATCAAAGAAAGGGAAAGGCCTTAAAGGCCAGCTTGTCGGAAGCGCTGCCTTCCCACCTTACCAGGTAAGGCTGACAAACTGCAGCTGCTGCTCGTGCCTGAAAGCCCAGCCTTGGCTGCCTGCCGAGCCACTGTGCACTGGGGTAAGAAAGAAGTGGGCTGGCGTGCTCCTGCACTGCCATGGATTTAAGGACAGAGGAAATGAAACTGAGAGTTTTGTAAACTCTAGACACTTTTGTTCAGCAAGATTCATTTGTTTTTTGCTTTCAGATTTCAAATGGAGCAACCATAAAAGTCTTTAAAAAGAAGACAAATACTCGATCAGGTAATGAAGGAAACTGAAATCTATTTAATCTTTCGTGGAGAACAGGCTGGGAATGCAGAGAGCTGAGCTATGACAGATTGTATCTTGGTCAATAGGTGGTCAGAAAAATTGTACTTCAGTATAGCTAAGCCAAATTAGAGCCGTGTTACCCTCGTTCTGGGCCTCTGGCAGGCACAGTGGGCCTAGAAGGAGGGAAGAAGGCAAAGGAAAGAAGGACTTAGAGTGCTCAGCAAATGAGTGCTTAAAGATACAGACTCATAGACGGAAAGCTGGGCAGGGAAGCCTGAGTGGCACAAAGTGCTGGCTGGTGAGACCGCCATAGGGAACATGACCTGCTCCAGTGCCCGGCGTTGTGCATCACAGACATAGTGGTGCGCTGTCCAGAGGCATAACAAAAAAATGCAGTTTTGGAATTTTCCTTATTCTCTTGGCTGTGTTTCTGAAAGCTTTGACTGGCTATCTCAACAGCAGGTCAGGAGTTAAAGACTGAATACCTTCATCAGTTCATCTCAGCTACCCCTGTGATGCAGGTTACTCCAACCCAGCAGGTGTCTTGGGGGAGGTGGACTTTCTGTAGTCCCTGGTGAGAAAAAGACACTTCTAGTGTGTGATTCACCTCACTGTCAAAGTGGACATCTAGAGTTAGGAGAGATGTGTCCCTGAGGTACAAGTCGCTGGGATGGCATTGCTCTCTCCCTTGGCAAGAAGAGGGTTGTCCATTCTCAGGCATTGCTTGCAAGCCTGACCTCAACTCACCTGCGCTGAGTGCTCTTAACAGAGACTAAACCAATGCAATCATCTCCTCTGCTGTCTGTTGTCCTCCTTTCAGAGGAGCTGTGATTTGCTGCCGGCTTACCCCAGCGGCAGATGATGATGCCTTAGCTTAGTGTTCACAGCTACAGGTTGGCACTGGAGAGGTGAGCAAGGACCTGTGCATTTCTCAGAGGCTTCCCCAAACTGCAGGCAGGAAAGCATGACACCGAGCCTGCTTGCTCTGCATCCTGACGTGCAACCTGCTGCACAAGCCCAGAGCCCAGCAGAATTCACAAGCTTGCAGTTGAGTCTTTGATTAATGGCTGTTTGCTCTCTGCTTTCTGTTGTTTAGATGTGGACTACTCAGATGAACACTGTCATTTGGTGAGTTCAGTCATTACACTGTTAAGTGGTAGATTTAATACTGAGCTGCATTTGTATCTGTGTAATCTCTCTAATCTCTTCATGACAGATTTTACCAGACTCTGAAGCAAACAAAGATGTGAAAGGAGCAGGTCACAAAGGAAAGCAAAAATTCAAAGTGAAAGAAATGTATCTGACAAAGCTTCTGTCAACCAAGGTAAACTGTAAAGGCTCGTTTTGAGGGAGGGCTCATGTTAGGCGTAGCTAGTTCAGCACAACAGAAATTAAAGCAGAAGTTACAGGCTTCCTGCATGTATATCAAATGTTAAATAAGAAGGTAGCCTGTAAAAATCACTGTGCTAACTATGGATTATGACCGTTTGCAAAATCGGCCACACTTCAGGTTTTCTAATACTAGAGTTCTGAAATTGTCTGTTACTTGCACTCTCTGTCTCCTCAGTAAGCACAACCTTTTTTGCTCAAGTTAAAGAAAAAAGCTAGTTATTGAGCTTATAGAAAGTCAGTTGTGCCACTGGGTCCCATAGAGTGAGAACGATCCCTTCTGGAGAGACAGCTTTCATTAGCGATCTCCTCACTCTCTATTGCAGTTTGCTCAGCTTAGAGACAAGTTCCAAAGCCTGAGTTTCACAAAATACTGCCCATGAAATGAAATAATATTTTAGGGTCTCAAGTTAAGCATCCAAAATAACAAGATTAATTTTAAAAAACAAAATCCTTAGGATTATAATACAATTACCTAATTTATGCAATGCACATTCCTTGGGAATAACCCCTGCTCACTCCCTCTGGTAATGTCTTGTTTCGGACTTACTCAAAAGGGTTATAAAACTCTTTGCAACAGAATATTACTTAAAATATTAATCAGTGCACAACACTGAGAGCTGTGCGATACAAGAGGCCTGAAGGCATGATGATTATGGCCTTCTCGCATTTAAAAATCTATCAATCATTGTTTAATTAGATTGTTGATAGCATCTGAAGTAATTTGGGACACTACACAAAGTGAGAGTGAAAGACTGGTCATTTCTCATTAGCTGTGGAAACTAACATAAGCCCTTAGGAATTTCTGGAGTAAACCAGTAATATCTTTTGGTGGAAGACTGAAGTACAAAAGGAAAGATGAGGCTCTTAAGAAACAGTCTTTTAAATTAATCATCTCTTTCTCCAAAGTAGGATAGTGCTCTGAAGAAGAGTGCTGTGATATCCTTCACTGTTAAATTCCACCCATGATACGCTGTGCACTAAAGGAAATTGCACTGAACCATGTCTCTCTGTGTCTCTCTCTCTCCCCATACGCACACAGACACAATTGCAGAGTTTGCCATGTGCAAATGAACTGGCAGTAACACATCAAGGCCCTGGGATACACTTAACTCCTTCTTATTGAGAGAAGATTGGGCTGGACTGAGCTTCAGAACAGATGTGAAAAAAAAGAGCACAAAACAATGTTTTGCTTTGTTTGCCTCTACTTATGAATACTCTGTGATGATGTCAGTGAGTTCATCAGCAACCAAGCCCTTGCTTTTGTGAGCAAATATCTTCACTTCTGGATCAGAAATACCCAGTTTTCAGTTCTTCTCTCTAATATTAGTGTCTTTGTATACCACCCAAAACTGTTATCCTAGAGTTAGGTCAAGCACCACGGTCACTTGACTGTGAAATGTTGATGAGCACATGTGTTCAACATGTCTCCCAGCTGGCACCATGAAGACCTAGGAAACTGGTTAAACTCCTTTTGTTCACCTCCCTCTTACTTCCAGTCACAAGTTCCAAATGCCTTTAGCAACAGTGCCAACAGTATCCGAAGAGTTGATGTTGTCTTTGTGCAGGAAACTCAGCAAGTGATTCCTTCCACCTACACTTTATCACAAGGTTCACCACAGCTCTCCTGTCGGTAAAGCGATAAGGACACATGACATTTGGAAGCAGCTCGTTATGGTGTATTCGTAGTTTCGTTTTTTTATTGACAGTCTTGTTCGCCAGTAACCTGTGGCCTAGAAGTTTGCTACAAGCCTGTTGTAGCTTCTGCGTGTGGTTGCCTTGGGACACACTCAGATCTCTGAGAAAAGAAATCCTGTTCTGTTCTTGTGTAATAATAACGCTCTGGCCTTTTCTTACTCTTCAGGTTGCAATTCATTCGGTTGTTGAAAAGCTCTTCAGGAGCATTGGAGTTTACCCAACAATAAAGCACCCGTTGCCATCAAGTACTTTTTCGACCTTTCTGGATGCCCAGGCTGAGAGCAAAAAAATTACTGACCCCGACGTGGTCCATATATGGAAAACAAAACAGGTATGTCCATATGGTACGCACAGGAGTGCATGCACCCTCTGAAAGCGTAGTTGCAAAGATGGAACAGGTCACCCATGATCGGAAGGTTAAGATTTGACATGTCTGAGTGAAGATGTGGTTGGGCTTTGTGAAATCCCAGTAATTTTAGTGTATTGGTTGGATACCAGTACAAACCATTGTAGCTTCCAGGACTTCACACTCAGAAAGAAGTATCTACAGATTGAGAGCATTATTGGAAGATAGAGGGGTGACTGACTGATGTGTTTACTCTATAGCTTTTGTTCCCTGATCCCTTTTTTTTAACATGAATAAGCAGCCCAGAAACGTGCTTCTTTCCGTGAGTGCAGTGCAATTAAACTACAGTTTTAAAGCAGTTGTGCGACCTGAGTGATTAAAGACGCTTGTCCTTTCTTTGTCTAGTCTTCCTCTTCGCTCTGGTGAACATACTGAAGAATCCTCAATTTGTCTTTGATATTAAGAAGACTTTCCCATATAGATGGCTGTTTGTCTGTAATCGCACAAGCTTCATGGATGCCTTTTCTCTAGCAGAACAGACACTGGGGAAGGTAATGCCGCCCTTCCAGTCTTTCGCTATCTTCTCAACCGGTGTCTTTTTCAACTGTATCATGATTTAAGGGATGAAGTCCTGGATCTGCTGACATCAGGGGCAAAACTGTCAGTGGCCTAATTAAGTCAGGTTTCCATTTCTTGTTCCTCTGTCTCACAAGACTGAAGAATTTACTAGAGTAGACAGGTACAGGTACTAGAATTCCATATTTATAGTTAACTTCTGCTTGTTTTCTCTGCGGTTAGTTTTTTTGCACAGTGTATTTATAGAATATGTGGAAGAGGGGTGGAAAATTGTAAGACTTTAATGAAGTTTTAAAGACTTTTTAAACAAAGTCTGAAAAGTATTAACATTATTCGATAAGTAGCCCAAACTTTGTCTGCCATACACCAATGTGCAGAAAACACGCATAGTAAAGCTACCGAGAGCTGTAAGAATACTTGAAAGAGCTCTGAAGTTTGAAACAGTTTCTTTCACACCTGTTAGCTGCTCCCTTTTTATATGCAAAATTATTCACTGGAGTAATAAGTCCAGAAAGCTTACATTCAAAAGGTCTTTAGTATAGTGTCCAGAACTCTGAGGATCAGAAATAGTTCATTTTTCCTGAGGATATTTTCCTTTTTCTTTGGACCAAAATAGGAAGCATTTGCTCAGGCTTATACTACTAAGAAAAACAGGCTAGAGATTTTTTTAGCCTAAAAAAATTTTACATAAAAATGGACTGATTTCCTATGTGATCTGAATCAACTGCTTATCTGTTAAAGGTAAATAACAAATAATGAGCTACTTATCTTATTTAGGAGCGAAGTGTCATGAATTAAAACTAATCACATCACTTACTTGATGGAAAAAGCGCAAAGGAGCATGGTCTGTTAGGTTTCTATGCTAACATCCATTATGAAGCACTGTTGATACAACAGCTTCCATCAGCCATTTGAAAAGGGATGCTGAAACCTGATAAAGGTTTACAATGCAGTAAACGTCTTGTGGCCTTTTAGTACTGAAATGTATTTGCTTTCACGATTTTTAGACTTTTGTCTTAAAACATTTTTAGCCACTCAGAAAGCAAATATTTAAATCATTTCATCACATAGTGGAAACAGTAGTGACAAGATGTCACATGGTTATGTCCTTTATTCCCCAGAATTTAAACTAGAGCAGTGACAGGAAGCTACCAGCCCCCACTTTTATATTCTGAAAACATCGTTTCCAGGTGGGGCTTCAGCTCCTACACAAACATCAGCATTATTTCCTCGGATGAGCCTAAAGCTGCCTGATAGGGTCAATGCTGCCCTGGGTTCTTGAAGCCCTGGGGAAGAAAAATTAATCCTCTTGCTCTGCTTACCTGGCAGTCAGCCCTCCATGAACCCCTGAGCGAAAGGAGTAGTAGAGACCAAAGAGTTTTAGGGCAACCTCTGCCGGGGGACAGGATCTAGCCAGGTTCTCTGGCATGTTACCCTAGGGGAACTTTCCACAGCAGTGCTGTATCTTGTATGTAAATAGAGTATCAGCCTCAAGCCCCGTGGTTCAGCTTTCACAATCTTTCAGATCCGGGGAGGGGTGACGAGGAAGTAAGAAAGCAAGCTATGTCTAAAGGACAAACGTTCATCACTCCTGATGCCAATAGAAATAATTCTGTGGCACCTGTCATGAAACACAATGCGCTGTTACTGATGTCCTGCCTCTGTTCTTCATCTTTATTTCATAACCTTGATTCCTTGCATATAACCACTGCAAAGAGACATGAGTCACACAGAGAACAGACACAATTAGATGCAATTAACTATGTGGAGGTGGAACCTTAGGAAATCTGTGCTGTGAAAATTGACAAGGCTTCAAATATTTTCTTTTAAGGAAGCACCAACAAATAAACTTCTCTATGCTAAGGACATTCCGCTCTACAAGAAGGAGGTGAAAGCATACTATAAAGCCATCAGGGATCTGCCTCCATTGACCACTTCAGAGGTTGAAGAATTTCTAACTCAGGAATCTAAGGTATGGTTAAGAATTGGGAACTTCGTTTTCTTCCAAGTGTTTTAAAAAGGAGAACTATGTGACCAGAACTGTGTTCTGTTTTAGAAACATGAAAATGAATTCAATGAGAAAGTGGCCTTGATTGAAATCTGCAGATACATAGTGAAATACTATGATGAGGTAAGCACGTCTGCTATTCCTGCTTAACCCCTTAGTGTTAACTTGCTACCTCAGGCTTGAAAGTTGGGCTTGGCAAAGTCACCAAGGGCTGGCCTGGTGTGCAACTTGCTGGGTGCCCGCTCCAGAGGCAGCCCCTCAGTGACGCAGCCGAGGCTGCTCCTCCTGCTGAGCTGCGTGGGGCTGGAGCAGTGCAGCCCCCGGGGCAGCTGGAGGCCCGCACCTCTCAGGGGCGTCACAGGCGGAAGGTTTGTAAATGCACCTTCACTGTCTCCGCAGGATTTCGCAGGGATAGTAGCAACAAAATTCTCCCTCCGGTTTTGAGAAAGTTCCTATATAGTTTAGATTTCTTGTTTCACTGTGTTTGCAGAGTATCTGCTAATGCCTGTCGCACCTCCTGTGCATGCGCTCCATTTCCCTGGGGAGTCAGAAATCAGATTAGACTGTAGCACCAGGGATCTCGATTTAACAGTCAGCCAAACATCTCGAGGGGCACACTCAGCCTTACAGCGAGAGGTGTCTGCTCCTTTCCCATCATAGCCCTCTCTACGCTCTGCTCTAATAGTATTTCTCGTAAGAAAAGAATCTGTAGCTTCCAGGTTCTGCTATTGCTAGCAGAATAAATCTTTTCTCAGCTGAAAGCACTTAGTCACAGGCTACCTCTAAGCTGCTTTGTCAGGAAATCCCTGCCCTCTGCTTTGCATGGTAGGATTCTCCACTCCATTTTGCTCAGTGTCCTTAACAGAGGCTGCGTGTGCCTGCGCAGGGGCGCAGATAAGAGCTGGCTGGGGTGCGTTGCCTGAAGGCCTCCTTCCCACTTCCAGCAGGTTGTCTGGGTCTCCCAGCAACCAGACCTTTCTCTCTTTCATCCCCAGCAGCACAGCATCAGCACTTGCTGTAATCATTCAGCTCTCAGGCACCTGTTAGCTAGCTCGCCCCTTCTGATCTCTAACATCTCAAATTATCTGAGCTTGGCATCAAATCTGGGTCTCTTAAAAGAAGCTTGGGATCATACTCAGAATGGCACTACACTTTATCGAGCTCATTAAAATTGTTGTTGACATAGGAGACTTCAGAGTACTGTCTAATCTTAGTGCCCGTTTTGGCTTTTTTTGAAGCTAGTGCTCGCTCAACTTACCCCATCCTTAGAAGGAAACTCTCCCACTGCTCTTTCCCCCTCTGGCTTGTGAGTGGGAGCAGCTAAACCTCATTTGCTGTTTGCTGAGACCTCAGTTGCTTTGTAGAGCTGCCAGCAAAGAGTTTTCAGACAGCAGTAATGCACCTTCCTGTCACCTGGGCCGGTGCCAAGTGGGACAGTTAGAAGAAGAGAGGCAGTTTATTGCCCTCAGTTATAGGGCAGAGGAAGAGAAATAAAACATCATTTGCAAATCTGCCCTAGGGTAAAACTGGAGCACCCGCCTTGCCTCACACTTCAAGAGATGAACATGTGTTGAATTTGTTTTGGGTTTTTTGCTTGGCTCTTTGTCATTCTTCTGCGGAAGTGTTGCAAAGCCTGTAATCATAATGTCTTGAAAGGAAAACTACCAAAATAAAGTGTTAAAATCAGAAAAGACTGTTTACATATAGGCAGGCATTCAGATGGATATTTCTGCCAGTAGTTGTTGGAATGCAGAAAAGCAGGCTTTAAAAAACAGCAAGTAAATACGCACTAAAAAAATGATTCTCTTTTTTGCTAATTGTTAACAGATTGTCAGCAAACTCGAGCGAGAACGGGGGTTTGAAGAAGTCCAGAAACAGCTCCAGCAAGTGAAAGCCTTATTTGATGAAAAGAAAAAATGCAAATGGCTTTAAGCAGAGCACTGACTCACAGCATCGCCGTGGGGGATTTTAAATAAGTGCTACTGCTCCCAAAACTGTTTTGACTGACTATATGTACAGGGTTTGAAACATTTGGACACTCTTCTCCACTCTGACCATTCCAAGTAATAGCTACGTTTGGGAATGAAGTATGGGCAGGGTTACATACTCAAACGTGGGGCACGTGAAAGCGAAAGTGAGTCTAGCATTGGCAGGGCCAGCAGTTTTAGGTATTTGAACATGTACCTTTTGGTTCAAAAATACTGCCCAAGTAAGCTTTCTGCTTACTTAAAAACAAGCTTGCACGAGATGCGTAAAACACGTTGCAAGTTCAAAGTTGCCTGTGTGAACCTGTAAGTTCCTTAGCTCTCTTTTTTTTAAGAGAGAAAGCTGATGTCTCGCCACATCCTTTCAGCGGCCTTGGCAAACTATGAGGATGAGCTCCGGCTTCAGAATACGGGTCAGCTGCAGTTTCCTTCCTTCAGACAAATGTACACCGGCTCCTGGTGGGGAAAAAAAATTAAAAAACAGCACCAAAGTGACACTTAGGACAAGTGTGTTTAGCAGAAAAAGTGGGTCTACGGTTTGAAGGCCAAACGCCACAGGACAGGACTTCTTTTCCTTAGGTTAGAAATTCCACGTGCAAAGTGAAGCCAGCCGCTGAGCGGGAGGGGGAGGCTTTTGGAGAAAGGCGCTGGACCGGCATTGGTCCGTGTTTACATTTCTTACCTGTCCATCCTTAAATAAGCTGTGAAACACTTGTGAGCAGCTTCACACGTGAAACCTTGGTGCAGCTGCGCCCCACCCGAACACCGTTGTGGTTTGACAAAGGCAGCTGATGGTGGCTGCACTTTGGTGCACAAACCTGGACTCAGGTGCGTGAGGGGGGCCGTGCGTCAGTGCTGCCGGGCCAGCCCAGCCCAGCCGCCGGCAAGGGCCTCACAAGGCTAAAGCCAGCATACTTTTCAGGTTGTCCACGCAAAGGCTTTGTCAAAACAGGGTTAGTTTGTTTAATAACAGGTAAGAACAGGAGGGCTGGTGTCATCTCTGGCTGTGTGTGAGAGACTGATACAAAGGTGACAGCTAGGGTTTGGGGTGGGCAGGGCTGCCTTAGCCCTGCTGGGCTGATTTTTGCGGTTTGGGCATTTTCAGAAGTGTGTGGGGTGGTCTGTTACATTTGCATTGGTGGCTGACAGGAAAGCAGGTGTGTGGCCATGCTGCTGGGACGAGGCTAGTGCAGTGGCTACCGTGCAAAGCCATGAAGAAGCAGCTGTGGCTCTGGCTCTGCTTCCACACCAGCGCAGTCCTACCCTCCACTGCAGAGCTGAAACGTTTTGTCGCCATGGACTCTGCTTCAGCCTGCCCTTAGGTTTGAGGTAAGGCGCTGATGGGCTGGAGATACAGTTCCGCATGTTTCCAGAGGCACCCACCACAGGAGGCGAGTGGCGTAGCACAGTGGCCCACAGGGGAGGGAAGAGCTGTCCCCTGCCTCGGCAGCAGCAAGGGTGCCACGGGCTGTGAATGGCACGCATGGCCCAGATTTAGCATAGAAAGCCCATGCTGGGGCTGTGACCAGCTGGAGACGTCCACGCGGGGCTTCCAGGCAGCGGAGGGCTCTCGACACTTGCCACCGTGTGCCGCTGCTTTGGAGGAGCCCAGAGGCCGGTTGCAGCCGTACACGAGCTGGCAGGTTTGGCTGCAGCAGCCACCAGAAGCTGGTGCCTGGTGCAGTCCCACGCCACGCAGCCGGCCAGCGCTGGCAAATGCTAGCCGTAGCCACGCTTTGGTAGAAGCAAGGCTGCCTGTTAACGTGGGGAAACAGCAAACATGAAACCACGTTGCCTACTGGCCTGCCCCCTCCCTACCCTGTGATTGCACAAGTCGTACCTCTTGCATATCAGTGAGGGGAGCCGCCAACCCATACTGTGATGGCATTCTGTTCGTCGTTTTGTTTTTTAATTCAAGTCTTACACTTGCTATTGCGTTTACACTTTATACTTGATGGAATGTATGGCTTTGTTCAGGAAACTGCACTACGGTGTTGCAGTACTTTCAGCAGTTCTCTGCCTGGCACAATATATGTGGTAAGTTTAATTTTATTCGGAAAAAAAAAAACCAACACACCCCAACCCTAACCTAGCTTGCCCTCTGTCCTAAAGGAGAGGACCATGGCTTGAGTAACACTTAAGCTTAGAATACCTGTACTTAAGGGCTTGATTTTTAATCCTTCTTAACCTAACCTTTTAAAGCAGCATCAAATAATATATTTAAAAAAAAAGCACAGTAATTCATATTAAAGGAGAGGCATGAGCAGGTTCCTCTCTCCAGTTAGACAGACATCTCAGCAGTTCCATTCCACTTCAGGTGCTTGCTGGCAGTGCATTTGAATGAACTGTGATAATTTTGTTCAACGGTAACCTTCTGTACAGGCAGAAAAAAAGAACAAACAACATTTCTGCTTCAAAAGCTGTAAAATAGAGTCTGTTTGTGTGGGTCTGATCCTGTGAACTTCACTATATGTGTTTATATGATGAGGAAAAGAAAATCAGTCCTATTCTGTATTTGTACTACTGCTTGTTTGCTACAATAGCTTTAATGATTTCTAGAGATTAAGTATGTGTTGAAGCAGGCCCCGTAGCTTTAGCCTACAGCCTGCAGTAGGGTTATTGCCTTTTATTCAAGCCTCCTAAACAGCGTCACTCTGTTAGTAAACCATTTAAAGTCATGCTGGGACGTTGTAACCCATCAAGTGGATCTCACGAAGTGGTGTGAAGTATAATGAAGTGATTGTGGCTCTTTTGGTAGGTTTGGGTCAGCACACAAAACATTGGCACGCCTTCCGTATCTGCCATTGGCTGCCACTGTTTCCACCTCTGACTATAGCAGGATTATGGCAACCCAACGATTCTGGCAGCGGTTCTCTGAAATGAAAGCAGCCTTCTCTTATGATGTCACATGTTTACAGGCAAACTGCTACGGCAAACAGCGTATTTCCTAACACTAGCTTACAGAGCATTATTTTGCAGTCACCTAGTTTCAAGTCAAATCTTAACTAACGTGTGAAGTAATTCCTGTGGTACAGAAGTTAACCTGTTGTTTAAAATGGTTTTAAAAAGTGCAAATGACAAATACATGTCAGTGTTTGTATAGGTTTATCTAGAATAAAATGCATTTGGAGGTTATTTCGATTAACTTGTGTACTTTAAAGCGGTTAAAAGAAAGCGAGCGCAGCTTGTAGCAGCGCCAAGGTCACGCAAGGAACGGCGTGTAGGACACGGGCTGGCGCCGTTCCGGCCCCGCGAGGCTCCAGGGCAGAGCCAGGCACGTCAATGCTGCGTGTTACAAACTGCGCCCGTCACCCTGAAGTTGGGAAGTACGAAAAAAGGAAGGTCCGATGCAACGTCAGGCCGTGCTGGGGGTGGAGGGGAACTGGCCTGAAACCCAGCAGCTGACAAGCAGCGATGTCCCTGCGGTGCCCAGGAGGGGTGGTGAAGGGAGGAGGGTTCCCAGGGGTGGAGGGGGGTACCTTGGGGTGGGGGAACTCCCATGGCCCTCCCGCCTGTGGGAAGCAGTGCGGTGCCTGCTGCACCCCCACACAGCCTTCCGCTTACTCCAGCAACTTCATTGCTTCAAGTCTCTGAGGCTGATGATACTGAAATCTAGCTGAAAGCTAAAAATGTTAAAAACGAGAATAACTTGATAACCATTCTTTCAGGAGAGGGTGCAGGGACAGGACATGACCTCTCTTGTGCAAAGAGCCCAAGAGGAACTGGGAAAGGGAGCCACAAACCAGCAGATAACCATCGTTCTTGCTCCTACTATTGCCCTTTTTCTGCCCCCCCAAGGCTTCCCTAGTTTGTGTAAACCACCCCCCACCCTGCCCTGACATCAGATAAAAGTCTTGCTGAAGCCCACGTAACCGGAGCCAGGGACACTAACGCCAGGCTGCACAGAGCTGTCTCTCTGCAACCGCTGTATACTGGTGAACACTGGTAAACACTTGACAAAGCTGCCTCAGGCACAGACAGTTACTTTTTCCAAATTAATCCTCCAGCAGACAGTAGAAATGGCTTCTGTTACTTGTAACAGTAACACTGTTTTCCTCAGAGAAATCTATCAAATTCCCCCCAGAGAGTACAGTACAATCCTTACACTGATGTTCGGTAGGGAAAAATCAAAAATGCAGCCTACAGAGAGAAAAAGTTGAATCAATGGCAATATCGCCGTATGCCGCAACGTAGTTACTCGGTTGCCTGTTACTGCAGCCCAGTAACGGTACCAAATAAGCCATCGAGAGAAATCCGTGCGAGATGCAGCAGGTCTCATACTTTCACTGCAGTGTTTGGAAAAAACAACCCACCACAACAAAAAGCAAACTGGATAAAATCATTCCTACACTTCCAGGAAAGTTTTCACTATCGAGTCATAACAATGAATTGATCCTTTACAAGCTTCTGTTACTAGACTGGTAGTAAAGGATAAAAAAAAAAATATTTTCAATGAATACATTCAACCTTCAATAAATAATTTTACTGTAGTTAAGTAAACAAATTACAGTACCAACAGATACAAACTTACATTTTCATAATGCGAAGGCAATTTGTTACACTTCATCTCTACTACATTATATTAAAAAAAACTGATTATTGCTTATTCCCGTTACAAAAATACAAGAGGCACATTGTCAAGGGTAGAAAACAAACGTTTTCAGCACTTCTTCCATTTCATTTCGTCCTCTCTGCCTGCATGGGAACTTCAAAATAACAATCCAAATGTGGATTATCACATTGTTAACAATCAAAACAGAAACCCAGCAGAACTCCACACCCATACAGTAGCTTCTACATTGAAGGAGTAAGAGGATATTATCAAATACGTATTAAAGGATTTATAAAAAAAAACACAAATTATTTTAATTTTTAAATATCAGCACAATCCAAACCTTGATAAATGTGTAAGTTTTGTGTGATGAGATTATTTCATGTTTTGTCTTTCAAACAATTTTACATCATTTATATAAAACCATTTCAAATGTAATTAATCTTTCAATGCTTTTGTTTGGAACCATTGTATTTGATAATTTATGACAGTCTATCAAAAATAATACAAAACTACCCAGGATATGTTTTATGCTACTCAGGCACACACAAGCATGTTTTTGGCAAAATATTAAAAGCACGTACAAAAGATAAGCTATTGAAAACTAACGGGGTGTAGAGTTTGCAGGCGTTATTCGGAGTCCTCACTTTGTGCATTGTCTTCTCCAGCGATCTTGTTTCTAGCCAAGTCCCCGTACGTGCCTGCTGTTACTCGCTCTCTAGATGGTCCAAGATCTTGCAGCTGTTTTCCTCTGTGTGGTTTCTAGTTCTTCCAACCGCTTGCGAAGCAAGGAAAGCTCTCTTTGATGCTGTTCCTCCTTGAAATTTAAACAAACAAACAAAAAAATTAAAAGTGGTTCTGTTACATTTACAAGAGCCCAAAATGAGCAATAATTTCACTTTCTTTAATTAATGATTTTCAAATAAAAATTGTGAAGTCCAAAATATCCTTATTCATTAAATTTTACTCCTCAATGTTTTGTGGATATTGTTCTGGCATTCGTGATGAACAGCATCAGCAAGAAACATGCGTGCAGGCGTTCCTCCTCAGATGAAGAGGCACATGGCCCCAGGGTTCTCAGTTATGAAGAATTTGTAAAGTCAGCCTGGTCAACCTCAGCCAGAGACATGTTCACCCTCAGAAGCTCCTCGGAGTAAGTAAAACTCTTTTAACTACATAAGAAATCAAGAGCAGCAACACTGCTTTTGAATAATGAAACCATGGTGTGAGAACACCACCATGGTATTTCTTGCCCAGGAGGAGCCACTTAAAGCCTCTCGGGAGGAGGACAAAGTACAGAGAACTGGGTTAAAACTGCCCATTTGTTACATTCTGTAATGTATCGTTTGTCTTTCAAGAACTCCCTCCTTTTGCAAGGAGGGAACACCACTAGAAGTATTCTTTAAAGTTTCCTTCCTCTGTTCAAAGACCAAATACTCTGTCCTTAAGACTAAGGTGTGTAATGAAGGACTGCTCCCAGTACCCTCGTTTGCTATGTTATTTTCACAATTTGTAATACATCACCACCTGAAGAAGGGAGAAGGACACTTCCGGCCCAGGAGGCAAGGCAGATGATATTATACCAACTGGATTGAGTGACGGTATGTTAGGATTCAGAATTAAACTCCGGAATTCATTGTGCCTCCGTTGCAAGTCCTTTAGTCTCTTCTGGAGGCGTGCGTATTCTTCGTAGGAAACATTCTGCCTAGCAAACAAAGAGATTTCTCATTGCTCAAAATATCCCAACACAGAAGCATACCTCTCCGTGATTACTCTGCAGTTTACTATCCCTGTGAAGGAAAACTATAAACCAGAAGAACTGGAAGGTGGAAGACCTGTGTATATTCTTCTGCCTAAATGTCTGTCTGAAAGCCCCTCTACATATTAAGCTACCTGCTGTGCTACAGATTAGCATTTACATGGAATAAATTAAGCTTTTAATA
The DNA here is from genome assembly GCF_009769465.1 of Tauraco erythrolophus. Classification (NCBI taxonomy): domain Eukaryota; kingdom Metazoa; phylum Chordata; class Aves; order Musophagiformes; family Musophagidae; genus Tauraco; species Tauraco erythrolophus. The sequence goes on from NC_141468.1 coordinate 53,263,239, forward strand.
GGATTCACAGTAGTGAGTCACAGGAGCCACATTAATTACCTGAATCAAACCCTCCATAGGTACATGAAGAGAAAAAACCAGGAGTTTGTCTTTCAAAGAGTCTGTTCCTCTTGCAATTCTGAAGTCTTTTTGACTTCCTTCTTTTTAAGGGATTCCTGCAACTGTATCTATCAGATATTTTTCCTCTATTTCTTCCTGAAGAGCCAGCCCTGAGGTTGTCCTGTAGGCTCTTCAGCTGCCCACCTTAAATGGGCTCCATTCAATAAATTCGAGTGCTGACAATGTCATTAGACCAGACTCTGGTTACTAAACTAAGTGTCACGTATCTTCAAAAATACTTCATATTTGTAAGTCGGATCTTGGGCATTTATCATTTTTCAAGCTAAGAAAAAGCAAAGTTTATTACCTATTTAACACCTGATTTTCTTTTTCTAGTTCTTCTATCTTGGCTTCCAAGAGCTCTAGTTTCTCTCGCATCCTCCTTTGTTTATTATCATTGAGAGTCTTTCTCTGTCAAACAGACATTTCAAACAGTTAAGAAATGCCTTGATAGATTAGATCCCGTAAAAATTAAATCTACACTGTACACAGTTTCAAGCTGAGATAGTTTTTAGGATTTTCCTTCCTTAAGAAGAGGTGCTGTGTTGTTTGAAGGTTCTGGATCCCCATGATGGGAAACAGAAGATGGTGAACGATCCATAGCTGCGACTGAAAGACACGCAGTGTCTAACTGTACGAACAAACACTCACTGTGTTTAAGAATTACAAACCTCACTCTGTAAATGACCACGTATAAATAAGTATGAACATGACAAAAATAAAAGTATGCTTGCTCTTTTTTTTTCCTCATGTTGACTTCAATTTTTTACAACCTTAAAAGACAGCAGTAGGTTTCATAACCTGTGTATGTCCAATGTATAAAACTTCCAATTAATCTTGAGCTCTTATAAACAATTAATCAGGTTTTCCTTTCAAGTTATTTCATAAAAAGCAAGCTTAGGAGAATATATAAAATCTTAATATTCCATCAAGGAAAAGCAGAATATCATCAGTCTAGTATCCAAAACATCATTCTTACTAATCAAGTGAGTACATCTCTTAAATAACTGTACACACATACGTGCAAAAAAGCCTCACAAATCTCTGATGGCATTATAACCAAGCTCTTGGCTGGAATATTCTTTTGCGTATCACTTCAACCTATTTCTATACAAATGGTGAAGAACCTGATAAATTTTGTTATTATATACAGCAGACTGCAAATAAACTCTTAATAAATAAAACTGCAAATTAACTCTTAAAACAATTCTAGCTGGCCAAAGTAAAGCTGAACTTTCGATAAGCTGGATTGTTCCTAAAGGAAGAGCCAACATGCCTTTTTCTGAGCAACAGCAGCTCGACACAGCTTGTTCTTCACTTGGTTGTATTTGTCTTCTGTCTCCGTGATGCGCTGCGTAAGCACATGCTTCTCCTCCAGCCATTCCATACGTTTGTATTCTAAAGTCCTTTGAAAAAATCGGGTTAAAAGATTAAGGTTATACGGACAACGCGTTCGATTCATGCCTTAAGGCTCTTAAAATAGGTGCGTCTTTTCACAACTCCTACCTTTATGTACCTGAAGGATCTGATTTAAATCTGATTGTGCTGACAATCTGTGACAACGTTTGAACCTGTGCATTAATGTCATCCTAGGTTTTGTTTGAGTATGAGGCAAATTTGGAAAACTGATTCCAATAAGCTAGTTAATCGTTGGCTGCTTGTTGGTTTGGCATGCTGCCAAATCATCCATGGAAAATTTCTAAATTCAGATCAGACAATCACACTGGAACACAACAGTGGACACCTAAGCCAAACATCAGTTTTCAGAAAAGCTGACAACTACCTTCTCTGTTTGGGAGGTGAGATGTAAGAGAACAGGTTGCTGCCCTGTGCAGTCTACTACACCTTTGTAACAGTGAAGTACAGACTTGACTAGTATGTGCTCCTGACCAGAACAAACACCAACACAACAGGAAGCTCCCACCATTCCAGCTGAACACACGCCACCAACAGTACACGCTATCTCTTTGGGCCTTTGTGAAGCCAAAACATAATAAAATCAGGTTGTGTTCTCTAGCAGCAGATAGGAAAGGAGACAGCTTCTCTCTGCTGCCTTGTTTGTTCGTGCTATCTGCACTGCGGGTCAAAGCAGACAAGAACCGACTGCGTATTTAACTATGGAAAAAAAATCAAATGGCGCATTTCTGTGCGGGAGTTTTTAAGAACCGCAGTCCAAGGCTTGGTATCAGTGCATCCATACCACTCCAAACCTGGGCTGAAGCTGTTTCCCTACAGGGACTCTGAATGAATCTCCATAAATTTCTCACCCAACAGCCTTTCTCTTCCCCACAGTAGAAGCATTAGGAATCATCCACTCTCCTATCAGAACCAGGATCCTGGCCCACTCAGTACTCATCACAGTTCTTTTAGTAGACCCAGTGTGGTTTGTACCTTGCAGTTGACTGTAAATAACTACTAGTACCCAGCAAACAAAGAGCTCTCTCAAAAAGCACCACTTAACAGTAGAAGTTCATTTGAAACAGTGGTTAAAAATGCCATGAGTTGTTTGGGTTTTTTTTGTCATTTTGGTTTTGTTTTAAAATGCCACTGATGCTGTTCCTGAAATGCCTAATAAGTGCCTGTTTGAGCTCATCTCCGATCTGTATCATCTCATAGTTTGTCTTCAGCCCTTTTTCTCATTTCATGTTTTCATTTCCAAGCCTAAGATTGACACAGCCAGGCAGGCAGTGGCTTTGCCTACTTATGGCTCAAGTGGCATTATTTTATTTATCTGAAGCTTTTTATCTTCGGCTTTCTTATCTTTTGGTCCTTACTGCACTTCCTCTTTAAGCCAAGTTGCTTTGGTGCAACTTAACTCTTGCAGTTCAAGCTCGTAAGAATTACTGAACTGCGGGAGGAAGTCCTGTCACCCAGAGCGTCAGAAAAGAAACCTGTTCCAAGGCTCCCAGGGTTAAGAGTAGGACAGACCTGGAGGACTTGCATGTAGGCTGCAAAGCTGCTTAATTTCTGCAGTATCAGCCTTGGTGCACCTCTTCTTATCTACACACTTATACAATGATCTCTGAGGGCTGCCAAGTTCCTTCCACTGCCTTCCCAGGAAAACCTACTCCTGACTGGTCTATGGCCTGTAAATACATAAATGGCATTGACACTCTCACTGAAATAACCGTGACAATCTCACTTAAAATACGAATACACCTTCCTAAAGTAAACATCGAAAGTATTTAACATGCTACTGACAACTGAACATACTCTGCAGTCCCAATACAATAATTTCTTCAAACGTTAAACTGAAAACCAATACTTAAACTAATGACAAACAAAGCAATCGCAGTACCAATCCATAGCAAAAGAGAAGTTAAAACTAAAAATGCCACATTATATCTTTTGAAATTTTTCGGTTTAATCTGAGACGTTGAATTTTTAAAAACCCACTACACAATAATCCAGTACAAGTTAGACATGTGTTTGGTTATTAGGCTAGGAAATTAACTAAATGGCCATTTCAGACTGACAAATTAATCTTTAAATTTCAGGAAGGTGTTCATTGCTATATGGAATCTGAACAAGATTTGGTTTCCTTCAGCATTTATTAGCATATTTTGATGGTACATGGTCAAACTTGGGCAAAAACAGAAAGTGATTAATTTTGATGAGAACAAGAAGAAGATATCCAATAAGCTTTTATTTGCCTCGTATCAGTTAAAAGGATCTAATGGGAGGGCAAAAAGAAAGAATATACACACATATACAGACTGGGTCCCTGAAACCTTATCAAAGCATAACACAATGCTTAAATGCTCTTTTTCACCCTTAATGCTTAAACACTCATAAAAGAACTGCATGTGAAACTCTAGATCCACCTAAACTAATATGTTTGGACAGTCGGATTTCATTTTTTACAAATAGTGTATTTCACTAGTCAATAATTAATTGTAACTGACATGAATGGAAACAAACTCCTATTTACTACAAGCGAAGCTTTTACACATACTGCGTAACAAGGTATAGCTGTTTTTTACAACTATCCAAAACTTCCTGTTCATTTTTTGATTTCTGACTTTATTCAGAATCTGCAATCCATAGTTAAGTAATCCACATGAAAGTAACATAAGCAATACAAAAAGGAAAAGTAAAGACAAAGGAAGAAAAAAATTACTTCTCTGTTTCCAGTTGTGCTTTTTCTGCCTGAGTCCTTGCATGCTGACATTCTTGTTTCAATCTTTCTATTGTTTCCTTCATCTTCTGATTAGACTCCAGCAAATCATTTTCTGACTGAGAAAGAGATGCAAGCTGGAGTTGCATGTCGTGAATTTGCTACAACAAAAAAAAAAAGACATTTTTCCATTTGAGAAGGTATGCAAATAACTAACAATTACTTTTGAGATACTGAGATAGAGCAAAATGCAGACACCAACTGGCTGCATTAGCTTTTCATAAGCCTTTCTTATTTGTCCCTTTTCTCCTTACTCAACAGCTTCTCCAGAAGCTTTACAGTAAATCACTACTAGACAAAGGTTTTCTATTGTAGTTAAGATGAGAAAGGGAAAGGGAGGCAAGAGTCTCCAGCCACTGACGTGTCCCCCAGAACTTAAGAAATCCAACATGAAGCCCAGGGCGGAGCAGAACTAGGGCACCACACAAGGTTTAGTAGCAGAGCTGTGGAGCCACCCAGCCTCTTGTAACGTGCAACACCTTACAGCCAGCAGTGGCTGTATCAACCAGTTCACAAAACCAAGTATGGAGTCTGAAAAGTCCAGTTGCTGCAGGCAGCACATACAAAGGATGATTTCCCTTTCCTTTCCGCTCCCCACATGGACACTTAGATATCCCAATTTCTGATTTCAGGAGGAAAAAAAGAAAATTGCCTTGAACTTCAAATGCACACAGCTTGCAGACTCCTTTGATGCACAGCTCTGTTCTTACCTACTAAATAACATGATGGGCAAGCAGGAGTTAAAATAATTAGGTTTTATTTTCAACACTGCCATCAATTCACTCTGCAATAGAAATATACCTCTTACACTAGTTTATTCATTTAGGAAACATCTGCTAAGCACTTGAAGAACCTCAGATGAGAGATGCAGTGTAAATGCAAAGCATTACCTAGAAACAATTTATAAGTCTCCATGGAAACTGAATCTCCAGTTAAATAGTGCATAACCGTATTCAATATACCAGTCTACAAACATTCAGCTTTGAAATCCTTGGTACCCACACAACGCATGAAGCAAAAAGCTGTGATCCATTTATAAAGGTCCAGAAAAGCATGACTGATTTCTGTCTTAAATATCTATCTTAAATATCTTCACTCTTAAATATCTGTCGTACGCATTTTGTCCCTCAGGAAAAAAAAAGCCTTAAAAATTCAATCTAATCTTCAAGCACTGGACATGGTAACTGCTGGAAAGATTGTTATTTCTCTGTAAAACATTACAAGGCAATAAAACCTTACCTGTTTCAGATCAGCACTTTCACGTTTCTTTTCTTCCAACTCCTCTGTGTGAATAGCTTGCTGTTGAATTTTTAATCTAAAATTGTATAAGACATCCTTATTTTTATCTAACTAAAATATCGATGTTTGAAGTTAGGACAAATCAGTCTGACAATAGGATATTTTGCATAATTGGAAAGGCTGATAAATATTTATATTTAACTAAACAACGATTAAAAACATATTTTTATTGATTTTATTGATTTAGAATTTGTATAGGAGTAAGAAATACATTGATTTGTTTGCTTTTGGAGCGTGACTTCTGCTCATTTTATCATACTGACCTTCATACAAATACTATAGTAAAACAGCTTCACAGAGAACTATAACAACCAACTCAGAGATATCGTATGAGGGTCCCAGTTTGCCAGTCACTGACATGGTGCCATTGTGGAAAGAGAAACAGTTTACTTTAACGCTGGGGCTACGCCAGCAGCCAGCATGGACCCAAATACAACAAATATAGGTATTGCAAAATTATGTCTTAAAAATCTTCATTAAAATAATACAATTTTTAAAGGTTTGCATGAAAAATGTTGATCTTTTTAAAAAAAAAGTAAAAAAATTTTTTTTTTTTTTATTCTGGTCTCTTTTTACACAATGCAAAAGAGAATTTTGCTTAATTCACCATAACGAATGTTTGTGTATCTATGAATAGTAAACTTTTATACTGACTGGTGTAAGAACTTGGGGGGGGCGGGGAGAGAAATTTGTGTTGTTAGAAAAGCCACACTACCGCAAACGCTGAAGTTCCTTTTTGCTAGATTCTTCTGCAATCTGTACAACACGTAGTTTCTCTTCATACTGATCCTTTTCAGATTGTCTCCAAGAATCTTGTTCCAGCTTCATCTTCTCTAGATCAGCTAATCTGTTCTCGAGTTCTAACCTGAGACGTTATTCAACATGCACACAACAATCACAACAAAAATGCCAGAAGTGTTTAATAGCCAAGAGTGACATTTGTAAAAGTTACTCAAAACACTCCTCTTTCAGAAGTTGAGCAGTAAATCAACGAACATACTTTTCATCCTGTAAGGCTGCAATTTTTTCAAAAACTTCCTCTTTGGCAGCTTGCACTTTACGAATTAGCTCCCGATCCTTTTCTACTAAGAGCACCTTATGACGTTCAACAGCTGCCTTAAGAATTTCCTTGTCTGACAGCAATCCTGCATTATACATTGAAACAAAGTTAAAATGTCATTATTGATATCAAGCTGATGAAATCCAGTATTAAAATAACTTTATAAATTGATAAAAGGGAGCTAAAACTCACAATGCACACAATAGAATGAATGGGAAAAAAACCTAGAAAACCAAAAGAGACATGGCCTTTCTTAGTACTAACAGCAACATTTCAAAAACTTTTGAAGAGCAACCATTACAATGGAATCTCTGTCTACGAGGGTTTATGGTTTATTATTTTGACATATATAAGTAATTAAACAGTTGATATTATAGATTTAAATTCTAAAGCAATTTCTGCTAATCAGTTGTGTCTGGATGAAAAAAAAAAAAAGAAAAAAGAACGAAGTGATCCACAACACCTACAAAAAGGTCAAGCAACAAAATTTGTTATTTTCTTTTTATGGAAAAGTTTACGGTAAACAGTAACTGATTACCAGTGAAACTGTAGTAACCTGGCTACAAGAAATCACACATTTTAATCCACTCATGTTACCAAATGAGGCAATTCTAAAATTATGACACTACAGACCAGGACAAAAGATGTAAATGAAAAACTTGCGACCAAGACACCTGTGTTCACTGGCAAATAAGCCAAATGCTATCACACTCCTGGTTATTTAGTTAATTCAGTGACAAGTTCAGGTTAGCATAAATCTTGTCTGTGTTTAGGTTCGTGTGTTCATAGAGTTCCATATTTTTAGTTTGTGATATACTTTAAGTGCATTGTCGATACAGAAAACATCACTTACTGGTTGCTCTTAGAGAACTTAATATTAAAGCAAGTGAAGAGAAACAAGTATTCCAGGAAGACAAAGGTACTATTTTGGGGTTATGGCAAGTCAGTGAGGACAGTCCACTTAAAAGCTGTGTAGTGATTTAAATCATCAACACAACTAATACCAGAAAGCTTCGGCCTTTTCACTCTAGAAAGCTCTTTCAAGTTGCCTACATACTCAGCTGTATTAGGTAGCTTAGAACATTGCCTATTTCTTCAAAGAACGAGCTAGAAATTGTATTTTATCTCACATGGAAGCCTTACCCAATTGTTATCAATTCCACAGACACAGAAGCAGAAAACAAAACCAAACCACTGAAGCCTTATGGTTCGTTAAGGTTTCAAGCAGTGTGAAAGCCTCTAGAATTTGGCAATAATAGAAAAAAATAACCATATGAAGTTCATGATTTGAAATGGATTATGCTCAAATTGTGTCACAAATTCACTAATTTACATAAATACAAAATTGTTCTTAACCTAGTAGACCAAGTGAAAATAACAGTTATTTCAGGAACAAAATGAATTGCCAGATCTATGACCTGGACCAGAAGTAGAAGGTGAAGGCTGCCAGGGAATGTTTGGAGCAAAAATAATTGTAGCATTCTAATCAGAAGTTACAAGAGAAATCATTAGAAATTAATTGCACATTTTACCATCCATTTCACTTTGAATCTTGTTTCTTTCTCTTTCTATCTCACTCTTTGTTTTTGCTGCCTCCAGTTTGACATTTGTTACTTCTAATTTATGTGAATGTTTAAGTTCTTCTACCTATGAATTGGAAAAAAAAAAAAAAACAAATCAACTTAAAATAAATATATATATTTGCAGCTTTACTGCAAGTTTTTCCTGCGATACTTTGCTAACAAGAAAATCTGCCAAACAATCACCAACTACACTTATTTTAAACATATCTTAAATATTTTTATTCATCCACTACTTTCCTGAAGCCAATCCAGAATATCCACTCTTGTAGCTAATTTTTAATGGCGATTATATAGATACTGTAACACTAAAGCTATTGACATGATTTGATTCCCCAGATCATAATCAGTGATATTACAGGTTTTTATTAATTCCTCAAGTCACACACTGAAGATTATCGAAAGAGTTGTCAGTCACCTTGAAATGCAAGTTTTATATATTCCTTAATTCAAAAAAATGAAGTGCTCAAACACAACATACATTCCAGGAACCAGGCTGTCTGACTATTGACATGTATTTCATCTCTAACTAGCCAGTTATTACAAACCACAGTGTAGAAAAGTTACTCTCTTAAGAAGCCTGGGTGATACATGCACAGATGCACAGGATTGCCTGTGAAAACTTGGTTTCTGAGTAAAGACTATACACTCTACAAGACAGCCTCCAAATACTGGGGTGTTTCTGAAAAGACTGCTCATTCGAAACACCTTGCTAGGACACTGATCCAAACTGCCTAAGGCCCTGATGCCTCGCTAACTCAAGCAGGTTAGTTTACACATACTTCACTTCTGACTAAAGATCTTTTGGAGTCAAGCAAAAATGAAATTAAATTTAATCTTCATAAGTAAAACAACACAGCGATATGCAAAACCAGATTATCAATTGCTCCCCCAAGTGATTTCAATTTGGTAGCTACTTATAGTCCCCTGACCTCCTGCAGTGCTACGCTACTTTCTCAGAATCCAGGTTTTCATAGTTTTAAAGTGCATTGTAAATCAAATACTTCTCCATAACTGTGACATACACATCAAATGGCCTCGTAAAAGCAGGAGCTTTAAGAACATCAAATCAAAGACAATTACTGCTTGCACGGAAACTTTCTATAGTTTAGGCATTTGTACGCAGTAATTACATGGTCAATGAGAATTAAGTATCTAGAGGAAAGCACTTATAATGAAAATCCATTCACAATGACAAATGTAATTACAACCTGCTAGCATATACAAGTGGCAAAAGGTTAAGAATGACATAGTAGCTTATTAAGTAACTACATGGTGGATTTGGCTGCTTAAATTCTAAGTTGAGAACATTTCAGGGCAACTTGCAATGATTTAAGGTGGCTTTTTTAAGGCACAAATTCCGGAAGACAAATGTGTGCACCTGTGATCAGGAATAAGTTTGAGTGGGTGGAGAAGTGGGTGGAGGTTAGTATAGAAATTAGTTTTTACTTTCCTCCTTTCAAGAAACACCACTGAACATTTAAATTTTCTCCTACTTCTGGAGGTCAGCAGAGAACACCAGTTGATACGAAAAGTAAAGACCAGAACAATCTCCTATATATTCTCATAGACAATTGATTAAAAAATGTTTAACAGAAGTTTTCCTACTACTACTTATTATTCACTTGAGACAAGTACGACATATTGTATAAAGAGGCTTTTACATACTGGTGTAGGTATATGCTATTCTTATGGTAAACTAGAACTTTTTTGGATTAAGGACCAAAAATTAAATACTTCACACTCATAAACGTGCACGGTAAAACCTGTTTTGAATTAAATCTCAGATTTGTTAAAGAACAACTATGGTAGAATTTAAAGTTTTTCTTCCTGTATTGTTTCTTTCTTGAGGCACGTTATGACAATACTAACTGCTGTATCCATACAAAGTGCATGTCAGTGTTATTTTGGAAAGTATATTCAGAAATGCAGGATAACTAAGTCAACAGAGAGCTTAAAATAATTCTGCATTCAGCTAAATATCCAAGACCAAAGTTACTGGCTTTACAGTTAGTTCAGAACTACCTAAAGCCTCTCCAGAAAGGTAAGCAAACACAGGGGATTAAATTTGCTACCAGGAAGTGACAGATGTAATAAAAATTTATTATGCAGTGTGCTCTCCAGAAAGGAGGGAATAAGAGACAGCAGAAAGCTAATATTTACCCAAATAACTATTTCATCAGGACTAGTATTCTCACTCAAACTTACATCAAGCAATGTAAGTATTCTGCAACATTTGAATGCAAAATGGTTTACCAGTGTTTCGATTTTCCTTGTTTATTCAAATAATGACACACAAAACTGCATAATGGATCTGTCTTTTTTAAGTTGTGTAGGTGAGGAGTCACTGCAACCCAATAAAGCTCTGAATCTGGCATCCTTACTAACCTAATTATTCTGAAATACTAAACAGTGATGTCAAGCTTCTTAAGCACTTCCAGGTTTTCCCTAAAGTTGAAGCATTCGGACCTTGTTTTCCTTAGGTATTTTTCTAGAAATTTCTCTAAGATGTCAAAAAAAAAAAAAAAAAGCATACAAACATAGAACAAAACCTCTAACATCTGGTGCCAACCCAACAAGTAAGATACTCAAACATGTTGCAAGACAATGGTCTGCTTAAAACGATATGATGCAGTGCTGTTAACAGAAATGTTTCTGTATAAGCTATGCTAATATGACTATCCTGCTTATAATATAACCTAAATCTCTGCAGGTGATTCCAATGTAGCTTGCTTCCTGTAGCTAACAGCCCATTCAGAGGATACTTTTTAAGATCTCCAGAAGCCATAGCTCCATTAAAAAGAAAAAAAGAAAAAAAAAAAAGGGAAAACCAAAATCAATTTAAAGCTCTGTTGCACTTTATGCACTTTATGAAAAAGTAATGCTCGTTTCCATCAAATAAGGCTGGCTATTTTCATGACTACTAAAAACATGAATATAAAGACATTTCCTCAAGCTCTGTTCTGTTTAGAAAAAAGATCTAGCAAATGAAATAAAAAGAGCATAACCTCAATCTTTGGAGATATTTTTAGGGATGATGTTTTTCCTGTAAAATCACATATTCTATATCTTCCAACTGAAATTGGGAAAAAAATTCCAAACTCAAAAATTTTAAGTCACAGCAGAAGACAGTGTTACTTTACTCTTAACGTAAAATATAAACAGAAAAACTTAAATATAACAGGATATGAAAAACGCATTTCCGATACTATAAAAGTACTTACTTTAGCAGCTAAGGAATTGACTTCTCGTTCAGATTTGTGAAGTTTGCTAGTTAAGAGAATGTTTTGTTCATGACTCATCCGCAGTTCTTTCTCAATTCGATCAATCTGTAGTTCAGCAGATTTCTTTTCTGCCTTGAATAGAGGAGGTATTTGTAAGATTTTTGAAGCAAGGCTGTGTCTTGCTATTCACTTGAAAGGTTCGATTGATCTGGGCTTTCAGATATTATATTACATTATATTATATTACATTAATATTTCTCCTTGCTCAACAATATGTTCCAATACAACAAAGGTCTTGAGTTTTACTCAAACGTCACAACCGTTTTTCCTAACGCTGCCTGCACAGAATCACACACATTTTCAATCCTGCTTCACAAGAGGCAGAGGTAATCTGACTTGGCTAGGAGGCAGCAGGTATTCCTATCAGTAAATTACTGGGCTGTAAACACCAGTACGACTATGAGTGGTGCTCAAAAAGATGTCATATGTTGGCCTATGCAGTTATACTAACTGAACAATTAATCATGGAGAGGAAATAAAACGCAATTACTGTGAGTATTATAGACTCAAGACCCTGAGGTTTACTAAGTATCAAAAAGGTAATCTAACCTACAATTTGACCTTCCTTTTTCCAAATTGACCTATTTGCAGCAGGACTTTTTTTTAAAGTTTTCTAAATTAATATTACAGCACTTTTGTTTTTAAGCTGCGATCAGAACGTTTTGTAACAAAGGTATACAGTAAAAAGGAAAATGAACCATCTGTGTGCTGCAACTGTGTGAGAAAAATACATAGAAAGACTCACTACTTAGAGAGATAGCAAGAACTGACAGGAGGAATGAAGACCACAGATGAGCAATACAGTGGAACCCTGGGAAACATACAACTGGCCAGAAATACCAAAGGTTCTTTAAGGGAAAGCAACAACCAAGAACTAAACAATTGCAGTAATGCGTGGGAGAAGAGAGACACAGATAGGCAACAAAGAAGACAACACACAAGGAAAGAATTAAAGAAACAGAGGACCATCATATGACATTTTTGAAAAGAATAAAAAATTTACTGTAGCAGATTATTAACATATTGTCACCGGTTTCTAACTCCAGCCAGCTGACAAATGCTGATATGACTGTCGTACTGACTGCAAACACAGGTATCACTCTTGAGTTTAGAAAGGAGATCATTCAACAGAATCTCTCAGTTGAGCTGTCCACCTTTCCAAAGTTCAATTGCCACTACATGACTCTCAATGTACTTACAATTTGTTTTTAAATCTGAAATGTACAAATTCAAATTGTGGTGTCAATGGCAAAATTATCAGTGACTTCAGTGACAGTTTCATCAGGCTAAGTGTTATTCTCACTACACTCTAGAAGGAGGCAAAATAAAAAAAAAACCACAGAAAAAAGAAAAAACAAGAAAAAAATGAAAAAAAAGGAAAATAATCTTACCTCTAGAGACCTTGTCATAGCCTGCATCTCAGCTAACTGTCTGACTTGTACTCTTTGAACACTTTCTGCTTGCACACCACAATTGTCTCTTTCTGCTCTTAGTTCTGCGACTTCTGCTTCTAAGCCTTTTAATTTCTGACACAGTTGTGCCTTTTCTCTAGAGAGTGCCTCCACACGTTTACTGTCCCTCGTGGGATCAACACTAAGCAGCTGATTATGGAGTTCTTCTTTATCTTTATCCAGCCTTGCAATCTGACAGTTGTAAATCAGAAAAAAAAAAAAAAGCTTTTACATTGGTTAGGTGTCAGGCAGCAACAAATACAGCAGTTGACAATTCAGGAAAGAGCAGCAGTGTGCATTTCAAATATTAAGAAGCTACATCCACATTTATTTTCTTCCTTAGAGTAGGAAAATCAATAGACCCATTCTTCAATGCCTTTTTTGCTTCAGTTTTCACTGATAAGGCTTGTCCTCAGGCATCCCTGAGCCCCCTTTACTGTGGGAGTAAAGCAGTACGCAGAGTGGAGAAAGAAAACGTACACACAAGTCCTTGGAATGGATCCAAGCATTTTCAAGGAGCTCACTGGTATCATCGCAAGGCTATTCTCTATCATCCTTGAAAAGTCATGGCCATCAGAGAAGGTTGCTGATGACTGGAAAGAGGCAGACAGCACACCCATCATCAAGAAGAGCAAAAAGGTCAAGAAGGAGGATCCAGATAACTACAGGACAGTCAGCTTCCCATCAGTCTCTGTGAAGGTTCTGAAGCAAAACCTCTTAAAAGTCTTTTCTAAACACATAAAAGACAAGGAGACGGAAAGCAGGGTTTACCAAGGGCAAATCATGCCTGATCTACTTCTCAGTTTCTAGAAAGAGGTGACTGGCACTGCAGACAAGGAGAGGGCAGTGAATTCTGTATATCTTGATTTTAACAAGGCCTCTGATACATAATCATATCTGTCACCAAATTGGTAAGATATGGGCTGGAAAACTGGCTGGGAGAGCGATGATCAGTGATGCAAAGCCCAGCTGAGTGTCTGCAACTAGCAGGGTCTTTCTGAGATCAGCACAGGGTCCAATACTGATTGATGTCCTTGTTAGTGACCTGGATGATGGGACGGAGTGCATTTTCAGCAAGCTTGTGGATGACACCAAAGTGGGGGGAAAATGGTCAATGTGCTGGAAAGCAGAACTGCTATTCAGAGAGATCTGGACAGTCTGAAGGAACAGACTGACTGGAACCTCTTCAACAAGAGCAAGTCATGCATCTGGAATGGTGTAACCCGATGCAACACTACAGGCAGGGGGCAACTGTCTAGGAAGCAGCTCCATGGAAAAGGATCTGGAGGTCCTAGTGGACAAGTTGAACAGTAGTCAGCAGAGTACCCTTGCAGCAAAGATGACCAACTGCATCCTGACAGATTGGCAGAAGGATAGCTAGCAGATCCAGGAAAGTGATTCTTTGTCCCTTTCCAGTACTTGTAAGACTGCATCTAGAGTTTGTGTCCAGTACATGAAAGACAATGACAAACTGGAGCAAGCCCAGTGGATGGCCACCAAGACGGTCAGGGGGTTGGGAAACATGACATATAAAGACAGGCTGAGAGAGCTATGCCTCTTCAGCTTGGAGAAGAGAAGGAGATGCATGGTGATGGGAAAAGAAGCAACAGACACAAGTTGGAACATGTGAAATTCCAATTAGATATTAGGAAAAAAGTTCACCTTGAAGACGGTTAAATACTGGAATAGTTTGCCCAGAAAGGCTGTGGAATCTCTATCCCTGCAGATGTTCAAGACTCAACCGGACATGGCCCTGAGCAACCCAATCTCATTACACTTCAATATTTTAAGCAGGATATTGGACTAGAAGGAGGTCTCTTCCAATTTATATTATGATTCCACAATTCTATAACCACAGCAGAACTCAAATCTGCTAGTAACTCAAGACTGCCAATATGGGCCCTGTCAGAGAGAAAATAAAGAAAAAAAACCCCATAAAACCTCTCTATTACAAGGTTATACTATAGGTACAAACTAATCTTGAGACTGTAACTAACAAACGTATTATAAATATATAGATTTTAGTGTTTCAAAATGAGTTACATGGAAAGAATGTAATATTGGAGGCAAAAGAGTAAGAAAGTAAGCTATGTAAGATTTCTCTTGATATTTGCACACTAGTCCAAACTCTGATCTGCAGCAGTGCTTTTAGAAGTTGCACCAGTGATCTCTATGGAGCAAAGCCAATTTCTGCAACAAAAGCCCTCCAAATCCCTTTCATGAGGAGATTCAAACACTTACTGCATGACATGCCCAAGCCATCATTTAAGAATTAGGATGTTTTTATAGCCTCCTTATGCTAAGGAGGAATGGAAGGTTAAAAAGGCTCTAAGAGAGAGAAACTAGATCACACTGTGCCCTGGGCTCAAGGTAGTTTCATTCTCTGTAAGTGTGCTAATTAGCTGCAGGACTAGCACAAACTCAACAAGCCCACAAGAGAGGCAGGCTGTAAAGCAGCATGTGGGTTTAGCTCCAGGAAGGACAACTGTTCTGTTTTTAATGCATTGCATTTGCAAATTCGGAGTGATTTTGAAAGTGATGATTGCTTTGATTTGTGTCTCATGTTTGGACTAATACATTCAAATCTGGTATCTTAGGATATATGCTCCCAGACAAATACTTAAATGAATATGCAAATAACATATGCAACATTCATTTACACTGCTGCATATATTTAAAACATAAACAAGCTGGCAATTTAGTTAGCTACACTTTCGAAAGTCCAATTCTGAAACAGAAAATTCATGAATGGTTTATTCAAGAGTTAATGCAACTGAAATAAACTTACCAAAGTTTTCAGTATCCTTTTGACCACCATTGTCATGATCCAACTTAGTTGCAAAATGTACCCTTGTCTGGTATTAACAATATTTTCTGCTGCCTTCTTCTTGGCTTAGTTGCCACATAAGAAATTTAAAATCTAACATCGGTTGCTCAGATAACTGATTAATTTCAGATTAGCGTAACGTCTCAAATTCCATCACAAATGTGATTTAAAAAAGCATTAAGCAAAGCTACTGGCTGTCACTTAGCAGAAGGCAAGTCTATTCTTACTCAAAATAGCACAAATGATATTGCGACACATCACTGAATGAACCTACACAGCTTTCCGCTAAGTCATAACAGCATTTTGAGACTTCAGAGAACGGAAACAAACACTATGTTATGAAACGGTGTCAAACTAACAACCATCAAGCACCAACGTTCTCACAATGTTCAAGGAGCTTTGTCACCAGATACATTCTAAGCTACTGTAACATTCTGTGTACCTCAGCCTCATATTTTATTTTCTTCTCTTCTAAAATACGTTCATGTTCTTCCTTTTGATGTTCAAATTCTGATTTCAGAAAAGTATATTCATAACGAAGTTTGTTATAGTCTGTTCTGTATTTTTCCACTTCCTAAGTTAGACAAAAAAAAAACAAAACAAAACATCAATCAGAAAAGTTTTCAGATTTCTTTCCTTGCAGATGTCCATGCAATGTTCCTATCATTTCACAAGTTATATTTGAGGAACTGAATCCCTCCTTCTCCCTCTTCTAGCGTTTCAACCTTCACTGCCTGGGGCAACGGTACCAGATAAAGAACGTCATAATTTGCTCCTCTTTCAGTTTTTTAATTTCCTAAGGTATTAGGAACAACTATGAACTGGTGATCACTACTCTAAATGAAAGAGAATTTCAATACTTACATTTTCTAACTTCCGATAACGTTCTGTCATAGGACATTCCAATTCCTGCTGTATTTGTGCTTTTAACAGTTCTAATTTTTGAGGAGTTAGCACCTTAAGACAAAAATAACAAGTCACATTCATTTATTTACACTGTGATAGGACAAACAGCCAGGAATAAAGTATTTCAAATAAGATTTTAGGAATCTTGCTTAATTTTCTATGTTCTTCTAAAAGAATTTTCAATAGTAGTTACAGAAGCAAAAAACCATGATATTAATGAACTAAAAATGTTCTGGATGATAACAGAAGCATTTAAAATGTCAGTATTTACTGGTAGAAGCAATACAAATGTCAAGCTGAATTGCCAAGAAATTTAGCTATCTCCTTTGTAGGGGAGGGGGGGGGAAGGAAAAGTGGTCTCACATAAAAGATAAAGAATTAGCGTTTGGAAAAACTTAAAACAGTAAGTGAACCAACCTCGAAGAATCAAAATGAGCAATACTAAACCAGTTATTTGTAAATTAGACGCACATCCATCAACAGATACATGGGTACTAGTTTGAAACAAAGCAAAGATCAGGAAAGATTGCCTGCCTTAAGCTCTGAGCTGCATGGTATTTTGTTAAGTTTTCCTGGGTATGGCTAATACAGTAAACAATCTGTCAAGAAAAAGTGTTAAAAAAAATTTCATCCACAACCTGTTACATATTCTAATTTATTCTGCTTGTCTTCCACTTATCTGGTCCCCGAAAACTAACTTCAGATATGGTACTGAGGCACATCTCCTCCATTCAGAGTCTGGAATCCTTTGTTAGATGCTGTATTTGTTTCCTAAGAACATGTCCTGCATTACTTTAAGGAAACAAGCAGTTATAGAAAGTGTCATCCAAGACATCTTAAATGTTGGGGGGTTTTGGTTTGGTTTTGTTTTGTGTTTGTTTTTTGTGGGTTTTTTTAAGATGAAGAAAGCTGTCACCACAAAGAGAAACAAATATCTGTTTTTCTAGTCACTTATCCTAACAGGTTTAGGCATCTAAGTTATCCTGGCAGATGATTCTCTCCATAACAGGAGACCACACACAGAGACTGAGGGTCTTAACATAGCACATAACAACAGGATTTGGCAGATTCATTTAAACAAGATGACAATAACTGCAACCCATAGTCACTCTCAAGAAGAAATATTACTCAGGTGGGGTGAATTTCAAAATATCTGAAATAGACTCAAGCTAGGTGTATACATGTTACATAAACAGAAATACGTGCATGGCCCTATTAACAGGATTACAATTCATTTTAAGTCCTGCCAGTAAATTCTCTCACTTGCATCTTCAGTTTTTCCAGTTCTTGTGTTTTACCCAGCAACTCCTCTTGGTACTCAGCAAGGAGAAACTGAAATTTGTCATGTACAGTCTGCTTTTCAACTAACAACTGCTTCAGTTCATCTTGTGATTTTGTATATTCCTCCTGTAATCTGCAAGATAAAATACATATTTATTTTATATAGATCCTTTAAAATTAGATCTTAAAGCTTAAAAAAAACTCACGTGCAGAAGCAAACATACACATATCAAGCTAGAACTAAGCTATTAATATCCTCTTCCTGTAATATCCTGAAAAGTTCTCTCATATTTACGAGCATAAAAAGTATTGCAGAAACATGATCTGCAATGTTTTAAGGGATTTTGAATTGTTTATTTTCTAACATGAACAATGCTCAAATCTGTCCTTAAATACAGAAATAGCCAACACACACACACAAATCCTTTCTGCCAAACATTTAGCTTGCCCTTTTAACAGTTCTAATGAAGAAACTTGTTTAAATTAGTGTACCTTAGATGTTCTGCCTTTATAGTTTGATAATTCACTTTATGGTGTTCACATCGCATTTTTTCATCAATCAGAAGTTTTTGTAACTCTTGTGCATTAGCTGTATCACCATTTCCGGCCACGGGTGGAAGGACACTGCCCAAAGTATCCATTTTGTGATGACTGTTTACAATGAGCATGGAGAAGACAAAATAAAAATCAATTTGTAACTAATCTACAACGCCATCCACTTTTTCTGCCCACATCCCAGATCATCAAGTTACCTGAACAAACACAGGGACATGCAGTTAGCAATCAAGTACACTCACAGTTCAAAGATTTCACGTGCTGCTTTTGCTTTCAGTACAGGAGAATCCTGGCTCTGATGCAACTCAGGTTAGAAACCTCTACTGAAAGGGCAACTCCTCTCTCCTCATTTTGCCTGCCCTGAAAAGTAATAGCCCTTCCAGGGCACGGGATCAACTTAAACATGGAGATCATTTGAGACAATACAAAAAAGCACAAGCAGTTCTGACAGATTGCAAGAAAGGTTATTTTTACTTCTGCTGTACACTGAGAATCAACCTGTGATGCTAGCAATGCCCTAATTATGCCTTGTTAACCACAGGTCAAGCAGAGGCCGCAGACATCGGACACATACAGCTTCTACTACTACTTATCACAGTCTGTCACACGATCCTAACAAGTTGTACTACTCAATACACCATCATTTCAGCTGGAAGAAGAGCAGATAATTCTTACTCTTGAATTCCTATCAAGCTCTCTGGAGAAGAGTTAAGGTTTCATGGACAGTCTGGAAGATACCCAGCCAAAGTTCTGCCCTGAAATATATCACTGATATATGTAATTTCCTCATTTTCAAAGTTCATCTCGTGGTTTCTTGTGACCTTTCCAGAAAAAGTTTTGCTAAATACGACAATATCAAATTGGTGTGAGAAAGCTGCAAATCAACAGATGCTGAGAAATGAGGAAGTATAATGATATGCCTCATTAGTTCTTTCTGATATTAGAAGCAAGATGCATTAATCTGATCATTACTGACACTTCTAAAGGATCTGGGGGAGGGAGGACTGTCCCTGAATTTTAGGGAAGTTACAAAGCTTTGAAACCAACTACTCTGCCATTTTAGCTTTTGATATAACTGGATTGATGCCCAAGAACTTCATAGTTGCAGTGTACAAAGTGTAGTTCAAAGCTACAAAGTGTAACTTTGTACAAAGTAAAACTCAAACAGGAAAAACGTTAAATCTCCACCATCACTGCAATACCTCACCTTCTCTGCCTACACAGTCAAATATACAATGTTTTCTACTCTTCCACTCTTTAAATCTTTCAAGGATCTATCTTAAACACCTACCATTTGATTTTATAAACCCCTGAACACAAGCAAGATAAAAATCTAGCTTTCCTATAGGAAAATAAACTCATGTCAGTGCCCATTCCACTAAAAGACATAGTAATGTCAAGAAAGTCTTACATTTAAGTTTTCTTTCCCATTTTTTCTCCCTCCATCACTAAGATGGGAAAAGGTCAGAGGAAAATCTACCAGAGTTACAACACTAGTATAGGTAAAGTGACAACAGCAACTTTTTATTCTGCTTTACCCAAATGTGCTGAGACAATAAGGGGGAAGAAATCAGAATTAAAAAAATTCTCCTCAGTGACTGTCCTATATGCCCAACCCATTTCAAACATTAACAGCACAAGTTCTAAAGAACCTTCTAATCAATATAGTATCTATTTTTCATTCCTGAATTTTGTTGGTTGTTGAGAAACAAAGGACTACAGCAATAGCCAAACTCAATCTAAAGACATTTTCAATTGTTAAACCAACAGCTGTATGAGGAGAACTGGCCAGTGACCCTAAGGACAATAAATGATGTTAGAGGACAGAAAGTTCTGGTACACAGAGAAAACCCAAGGCAGCATATTCATAAGAATTTCTAACATAACAACAGAGTTATCATGCACTGTAAAAAAAAAAAAAATAAAATAAAACACCATGAACAAATAAACAAAACCTCAACCACAAGCCAATAGCACTTTGCTCTGTCTCAGGTCTTTGCTTTCATAAGCTACAGATAACAAATGTAACTATCAAACTGTAAGCCAAAGCTCAGAATTAGGAACACAGGATTTAAAATCAGGTCTGAATCCTGCAGCTTACTTGAGTAAGAAGTATTTGTGAAGTGACACAACAGAAATAAAGCCAAAGACATCAAAAAACGCACAGCCTTTTCTGAGAGCATATCAACCAAAATAAAAAGATAAATGGAAACTCAGTCTCTTGTACTCTCATTTCCAAGCAGCTGCAGGTGGGAAGTGTATTCTCACAGCTTTTGTTACTATCGAAAAGTGCACAAATTATAAAGCAAGACACACAACTGGTCATGTATTCATCTGCATGAAGATTTCATGAAAAAGAAAAAAGGAAAGATCAGAGAGAAAAATTGTAGCTTACAAACCAATTGTTTCAGACTGCACAAACCTAAGGAGTATGTATTTAAGGAAACACAACTACTCTGGCTTGCAGGGACATCTAGTGGCAAATTTCATGATTTGCATTCCTGATGACAACTGAAACAAACGACAATAACATAGAGATTTCATTACTTCACGAGAGCTCTTTCCTTGAAATCATTAATAGCAACTTGTAATATTTAACCTACTCACATTCTTACAAATAAAAAACTTTTCCTTTTTTTTGGCAGTGAGCTGTCAATAGTCAACATCATTAAGGGCTACAAATATTGTAAGTGTATTACTAACAAGAATTTCTTCTGTGCTAATGGCTTGCAGTACTCGTTCATAGTGAATGAACAGACCTTAAATAATCTTCAAAATTACTCAAGACTACACCCATAATTTTTGAGAAATACTTTAAAAGAACACTAGCTAAAATTTCTTCTTTAGAGATCTGTTCAAGTAGAGAACCATAAAACATACTTTAAAGAAACTAAAACCACATCATATCTAAAATTCATTTCCCGCCTATATATTTGCCAAATTTTATCAAGTTACAGAACTGCAAACTTGTACCAGTTGCCCCAAATTCATACTATGAAATCTTAACATCATTTTGTGCAGGTATACATATATAGGTATTGGTGCAGAGTCCTGAAACCTAAGAAATGTACATTCAGCAGCTAAACCAGCAATATTTATTGTAGAATATCTAGTTAAGCGAAGTAACTCAATCACATTTCCAAGAATCCCCTTTGTTTTACCTTTCTTCTCCAATTGTTTATTTACTTCAGAGAGAAACATTGCCTAAAGACCTACTTCACATCTCTCTTCTTTATATCTACGCATCACAAAATAGCTTTTCTTCTTTTACAAGATTTTACAGCTGTATCATTTTAACTTTTTGTCTGCTACAAGCACTTAAAATGGTGAGAATCTCTACTTGCATTTAGAGAAAAATATGAAGATATCAATATGATTTTATTTATTTATATTACAATTTTTATTTTTATTGTAGGTTGTTTACAACAACAAGGCTTCCTTCCAGCTTACTTGGCATAAGCAAATTACACGAATTCAGCATGTATTGCTAATTCACCCAGGTGATATACGTAACTCACTCATGGTTCTGCTTTCCATACCACAGCCACACTTAAAACACATAAATTTACCACATTTGAGCACTATTTAAAACAGTTAGATGATACAATTAATGTAATTTTGCAACTATTGATGAAAAAATTAACAGTATTTAGCTTTATGCCGTGTTTTGTTCAAGCAGTAATTTTTTCAGTAAAATCTGCTGAAAGCCCAACAGCTGTTGCACACCATATATGGTTTAATCTATTTGCCTGCTTCTGCCAGAACTCTAGACCTCTTTATATGTTCTGTTTGGTTTTTTTTTTTCCTAATGGAATCGGCCAAGGTATTGTGAAACAATAATCTATTTGCCTGAAAGAATAAGTGACACACTCAAAGGAAGCACAGCCTCATGCAAGTGACTATTTAAACACTACCCCTTCTCATTGCTGCTTAAGAGTCTACAGTAAGACTACATAATGAACTAATGAAAAGTAGTAATCCAATACAATCGCTCAATGTTACCAGGAATGGGAGGTTCCACTCCTCCTTTCTTCATCCACATTGCTAGATTTGTCATTCATCAAACCCTTCCATGAACTGATTTAACTCAAGAAGCCAACCAACTCACTTAAACAAGCAGAAAACAATAGTTTTTCTGTGAGGTCAGTGAGTCATGCTAGCTCTTGGAAATATCCAACAAGCTACATCATCAGTGAAAGTAGGCAGCTGGTACTAGCTAGGAGAAAGGAACAAAGAGCCAAGCAAACAGGCAGAAGGAGAAGCAAGGCTTTCTCCTTTCAGAAGCAGAGAGTTGTCACATCATGAGCTCAGATGTTCACAAAATGGACTAGCCTTGGACTAGATATCTAGCTTTTAGACAGTCAAAGTCAAGTGAAATAAATCCTACCCTAAATGACTATGTAACACATGAGAGATCAGACTTCCTATGAACATTGAATGAATAAAGAACAAAACAAAATTATATATAATGAGAAATATGATAGCATACCTCTCATTAATTTAATAGTCCATATTCTACTAATCAACCATCAGCAACCTGCAACAAAGTAATCACCTTAAAGAAAAATTAAAAAAAAATAGAGAGGGAAAAAATATCAAAGAGAAACATGAAAACCTTTATTACAGCAAGTTCCATAATTTGGATACTGCTCAGACATCACTGTAGAGAATTCAGTGGAAATAAACACTTAATACCTTTGTGTGCTGAAGTGTAGAAACTTTGGAGAACCTCTGTATGACTTCTACACTACAGAAGACATCAGTTTCATTCAAACTACTATCACTTCCTCCACAACACAGTTGTACAATAACCAACAGCAATTAAGCATTGATTATTTCAGTGTCCATCCCTACACATGGCACAGAGTTATCACCCCTCCAATTTGTGTCTTACACTGGAGATACAGTTAATGATTATGATAGGGGGATAGGCATAGGTATAAAACTATATTAGCTACTATTTCTATAGATAGTTAATATAGTTTTATACCTATACCTATTATTTCTATAGATACATATAAGAGTAGACACAAAACTGCATAAAACTCTGGAATACATAGCTCTGTGAAGTAGCTCTGTGAAATGTTAGAAGTTATCAAATACTAATCCCTGCTGTGGAATGCTATCCAGAAAGAAGGTCGGTAAGAGAGACAAAATAAATGATGGCAAGGTTGTAACTCGTGACCCATAGGGAGAAAAACAGACAAAGAGGAGAGATAAGGACTAACAAGAACTAACATTTGTCTTCAAGCAATAACAAGTAGGAGACAGCCAGGTGTCCACTCAAGGCCAGGGAAATGGTTTGGCTCTACGGGCCCAGCCAAAACAAGAATTTTAGAGATTTAGGGAAGAAGTGAAAAACACACAGCGAGGAAGACCTGCGGCCTTCATCCCAAAGACCCCTGCCCACGACCACCAGGAGGCGTGTCAAGGAGGAGCCTGAGGCGGATCCTGAGGCGAGGACTATGGAAATGATCTCCCGAGAGAGAGACTGCCCTTTTGGGGAGGGGGTTATGAGTGTGTCTGTATAAATACAAGAAAACTGCTACGGCAGGTGTGCACGCTAGGAGGAGAAATCCCCCGTGCACCCAGCACTGCAATAAAGAATACCTGCTTTCTAAAACTTTAAAACGAGTCTTGGAAAGTCCAATTTCCTTTTCAGGTATCCATTAGGTGGAAAGCAACAAACAAGGTCATATCTTAACTCAGGATTAGAATTTTTGCTTTAGCCACATACACTACTAAGTCAAACTGACAACAGTTACTGATCAAAATGAAATTCTGTACAGGAGCTACAGTTGGTAAATCTAGCTGTACTCACGAACAGTTAGTCTACATATGCCACATGTTTTCCACACGTTTTCATGACAAGAGACCTTCAAACACACATGAGAAACTTTTGCTCATTAGAATCTCATTCAAAGTTTTACTTGGGCATATAGTTGGCTGCCTGTCGCAAATAGTCCTATAGCCCACAATCAAAATTCTTCTGAAAAATCTCTTCTCTTTCATGTTGACTTAAAAATAGGGATGTTCAGGCAGGGCATAGGTTTCACATTAGATTATGCATCCTACACCTCCTGTAGGCAGAAATATCATTATATGCACCTTATAGTACGTAGACAAAGAGCATGTGAGAGGCCAGGTGAACCACGTAAGTTACCATGACATTTTTAGTTAATTTTCCTATGATTTATGGACATAGGAGCTTGATCAGAGGAACAACACTAATACAGGTGTCACACATCCAAAAGTGAAGAAAAATAATCATTATCCTCAAACTGCGCACGGCAGAAGTTCACTAGTGGAAAAGAAAGGATGCAAAGGTAAACATATGAAAGCCTGGCAGGAGCAGGTTCTTCCTACCCCTGAACTCTGCTGCCCCGGGCTCGTACTGGGTAACTCCCAAACCCACCAGCCCACGGAGGCCGCAGCAGGGTGTTACCACCAGAGTGGTCACTCAGTAATAGGCTGCCGACCCCTTCCGGCTTCACGGCCCCCTGCTCGGTAACTAACAGCCCAGAGGAGGAGCGAGCAGGACCGGAACAAAGGCCGCAGGGCCTCCCACCTCGTACAGCGCGAGGTGAAGACCCAGGCAGGAAGGCCCCAGTTCACTCGGCCGGCTGCTCTCTCCTTAGCGGCACCCTGCCCCTCACGCCCCGACTCGCCCAGCCCAGCCGACAGTGACGGCCACCGGTTCGAGGAATTTAAAAATGGCGCCTCACCTCCCACCGGCGCCTCCGCCCGCCGCAGCCCCGCAGGGCGCAGAGCACCCTGGGAGCGCACGAGCGCCGCGCCGGGGAAGGCCAATGGGAGCAGGCGGGTTGGGGGGGAGGCGGGGCAGTGTTGCCGGGGGAAACGGGCTCGCGCGACCTCATAGCCCCGCGTGCGCATGCGCTGGCTGATGCCCGCGCGCTTGCCCCGCCCGCGAGCCCGCTGCCGCTGCCCCGTGCGCTCGCGAGGGCCGGTGCCTGGCGCCGGCGGCGGCTCGGCCGCCGGAGCTAGGGGAGGGGAGAGGTGCCGAAATAACACCCATCTGGTGAACGCAGCGTGTTTAAAGTGATGTTTTTTCGTGCCGCTGTGTAGGAAATTTAAGTCTCCGTACCACATTCACGAAGCCCTGCGCCAGACGTGGCGGTTTCGCTCCTGCGGGACGGGGGAAGGCGGCACCGCACGGCGCTGATGGAAACGGCAGCTCGCGCTCGTTTCCCGTAGCAGCCACCCGAGCCTGACGCTCTCCAGCCGAGGGGAAAAGCGCGCGCCATAGCTCGCGTCCGGCGGCGCGAAGCAGCGGTGGTCCGGTGGCTGGTACCGAGCTGAGCGCTCAGCCGTGTACGGAGAAAAATCATTCCAGGCGTTCCTGGCGGTGGTCGCCGCTTTCTGACATCAGCTTGTAAGAGCGGTTGGAATACTGCAAACACCATCTTCCTGTAAACTTCCTCGGTTTCTCTCTAAAATCTCTTTGACTAAAGCAGGACATTGATCATCCAGACCGGCGTCGACACTTCCATAATAAGATTGACAGTCCTTTAACAAGGACGAAAATTGGCTTCATTAGTGTGCTAGAAGGTGGCTATTACTGATGACACACGCATATCCCCAAGAAAAAAAAAAAAAAAAGAAAAAAAAAAGAGAAAAAAACCCCAAACGTTAAATTTGCCAGCAGTATTATCCAGACCTGGAGGCTACAATTACGGTTGGCTCCCCTAGAGGTGGTTGTAAGCTTAGTTAATAAGAAGGTGTCTAAAACATCTTACAGCCACCTCCATAGCCGCAGTGACGGGAGTTTAGTACTTCACTGGAAGACTGACTGTGCAGGCTGACGTCGCGGCACAGTTCTACATGTATGTTGTGCTTGTGGTCAGCAGCTTTGCAATATTAGAAGTGAAATATCAACAACATTCAAGCTGTACCAATGTACACCTACACTGCAGTAAGTAACGTTACAACAATGTAAAACCTCACCTTCCAAAATGAGCTCAAATTTAATGTTGATGCAAAACAGATTTTGTTGAAGTGAAAAAAAAAAAAATAGACATAGTTCTATACAGTTTTCTAATGCAAATTTTTTTTTTCTGAAAGTATTACGAAGTTGCATGCCTGTCTCTTTGGTTTCCTGTACCAAATTTGCTCATTTTAATTTTTTTTTTTAACTATCAGCTCTACAAATGTTAATGCTAACTAAGGTCGAACAGAAGTCTTCCTCCCTTGTGCAGCTTCATTAACAGGAATGGTAGCATGGTCCAGACTCTTTCTTTGGTTCTATTGGTGTCTGTTCACATCAGGATTACACAGCTGTAATCTATTGGAAAACAATAATTTACATGAGAAATGTGAAGTCAAGAATGTAGGTCACTCAGTGTGAGCTCTGCAGAGAACACATTAAAAAACTCACAAAATCTAAAATTATTTAGGTAACTAAAATCAACAGACAGGGTTGGTGTCTCTTATCAGCTAATTTGTTGAATAATGGTGCTTTTTTTTTTTTTTTGTAATCATTTCCAAGGTGGAATCTTGTTTTAAGAGGATGACTCAAGATGGTGGAAATTGTACTACTTTACTTTTGCCTCCATGTTTTTCACATTGATCAAAAAAGGGTGCTTGTTTCCCTCTGACACCCACTGAGTTGGGTAATTCTAGTTAATCACCTGATAGCCAGCATTTTTGAAGTACGAGTGGTAATGATGCTCCTCTTCGTCACGGTGATGGACTCTCTCCATGTCTCACAGCAATGCGAACAGCAGTGCTGAAAACCTGCTCCTACCTCTGCTAGCTTTCTGTTTTTAGCAGAGAGAGAAGAGGCTCAAACAAGAGATGAGCCCAGAGAGCAAGAGGAAGAAACAGCTAGAAAATGAAGTCTATAAATATTACAAGACAAATGAAAAAAAAATGTGAAAGAAGTAAATATGAAATGAAGCCATCCTGTTGAGGAGAGAGGGGAAACAGATATTGGGGTTTGTTTCTTTGTTTATGTCAGTCTTACTCTTCTAATTAAGTCAGTACCTAAAGGAAGGAGGTATAACACCTTTATAATATGTTGG
The DNA here is from genome assembly GCF_009769465.1 of Tauraco erythrolophus. Classification (NCBI taxonomy): domain Eukaryota; kingdom Metazoa; phylum Chordata; class Aves; order Musophagiformes; family Musophagidae; genus Tauraco; species Tauraco erythrolophus. The sequence goes on from NC_141468.1 coordinate 53,290,799, forward strand.
ATTATTCCAATAGTGGCAAATTTCCATTTTTGAAACATCTCCCACTACACAGGTTTTTTTAAGAAATAGAAACGTAAGCAGCTACAGATCTCAGTAGTTTATTTTACAAAGAAGTCAAGTCTCGTTAAGGTAGACTATTCAAATTCACTGTGAGGCTCAAGTAAAAGTAAAGGGATTTCATTCAGAGACCTCAAGGTTTTTGGCTGACAGTATTAGAAATTGTTTATGTCTCTTTCAATGTCATTTTATATTAGTTCTGGGTAAGTCAGCATTTCACAGAGCAGCAAGGTTCATCCTCGCACAAAGAAAAGCAACATACAAAGAACCGTAAAAGACATAAAGAAGCTCAGGAAAATATTTCAACACATTTTGCAGATACACTACACTTTTTGGAGGAAGATACTGTGTAAGAATGGTCAGAAAATGCCTTGATGAGTTTGAAAGCTTGTTTAGACTTACTTGCTGCCTCAGTTGAGCAAGCTGAAAATAGTTGCTAAATTAGGTAAATCCTCAAGCTCCTGTAGCCCAGTGGCACATCTTTAGAGAAGGGTTTTGCTGTTATACACACATGCTGCTGGTCATACCTATAGTTTAATCCATGCTTAGTTTATGTCTCCTTGACCCGAATCCAACCTAGCAGGATAGAGGCCAGGTGGGAATTAGTGTTGGGAGCACAAGCTCTGTTTGGCCTCTGAGTCAGCAGAGCCTGAAAGCGTCCAAATAGTTTCATCATCTCATACAATTGCAGCAGAGATGTCTGTGACCAAGTAGCTTGTTATTTGTGGCGGAGAGTTACAACCATACATCGTTGTGTGTAGATTGCCTGAGAAAAACAGTAATTTTGGCATTGCAAAATCAGAAGATGCTTTTAAGTGCCATAGTGCTCTGGTAGGAGTCTTTCCCAGTTAAACTCAGAGGAGTTTTTACTGTTGAGCTCAGCGGGGCCAGAATGTAACTTTTAGCACATAGGACATCAGTAGATTGCAGCATCAGGCAGCTTATGAAGCCAGTACTCAGGCAAATGTGTTGCGTGAGACTGCTGATCACACAGGCCTGTGCTCTCTGCTTTTCTGTTCAGCAAATACATAGGGCATCTTGTGCTTATAAACACTCATCTTCTGCATCCTTCCCCTTTAACCATGTGTCTGTGGTGATGGGGATAAAAGATGTTCCCCATACCAGTACCAACTTATTTAAATGGTATTCTCTTCTCCTATGAAGACAGGCTGAGAGAGTTGGGGCTGTTCAGCCTGCAGAAGAGAAGGTTCTGGGGTGATCTTATTGCAGCTTTCCAGTACTTAAAGGGGGCCTACAGGAAAGCTGGAGAGGGACTTTTTACAAGGGCATGTAGTGATAGGACAAGGGGCAACGGATTTAAACTGAAAGAGGGCAGATTTAGATTAGATATAAGGAAGAAATTTTTCACTCAGAGGGTGGTGAGGCACTGGAACAGGTTGCCCAGAGAAGTTGTAGATGCCCCATCCCTGGAAGTGTTCAAGGCCAGGTTGGATGAGGCTTTGGTCAGCCTGGTGTAGTGGAAGGTGTCCCTGCCCATGGCAGGAAGATTGGAACTAGATGATCTTTGAGGTCCCTTCCAAGCCTACCCATTCTATGATTCTATTCAACAGAAAGATACACAGGGAATTTATTTGGCTGCAGGGATATTTCACATTTATTTATATTGTTCTCATATATTACAGGCCTCAGTCCTGATTGTGCTTTCATTTCCGTTAGATTGACTCCATTCTAGCTCCACTAACTGAAGAGAGTTTTTCTGGATTTACACACACAGATGGGTAGAACCACACGCCCGCCCACTGAAGGGATCACAGCTACATCAAATGCAAGCTCGGTTCCTAAAGTTTCTGTCAAAAGCGCATCCATGCTTCTTTCAGCAGCGTAGCACAGGCCAGCTTCCAGCGTGCCCTGAGGCAGGGGAGTGCAGCCTCTCTGTTTTACTTCTGTCAGAATCTGGTAGGCTGCACATAAAAGGTAACATAGCATCGATCCACTAGGCAACTTCACAAAACTAATGAGTTGCCACCCAAGTTCACAGTCCAAACTTGAACTGAGGAGGACACAGTGTGGAAATTTCTCCTTTCAATTACCACAGCTCTGTGCTAGCTGTTGTGGGAGGCAGAACCTGCCGTTTGACTGCTGCGCTCTTCCACAGTAGCACAAGGAGCAATGGCACACCAGGCATTCAGGAAGCATTTATCCCTAGGTTTAAGCTGCATGGCTAGTAGTGTCTGGACTAGCTAGTTCAAAGCAGTTTTTGGCACGTCTAAATGAGTTGCAGTGTAGTAGCAAATGAAGTCTTGGGTGCCTTCAGGCAGCTTCTGGTGCATTCGTACAACCCTGGTTCTCAGAGATACTGAGGGCACCAACACGAAGCATTTCCAGTGTACGCTGCTGGTAGGAGTTACTTGTCAGACGTCTCGCCCAGGGATTGCTAACACTGTACAGTGGCCGCTGCTTGGCCATGAGAGACACTTCTCTTTCTGTGCCAAGCTAAACAGCACTGTTGTGTTTTCCCCTCCACCTTTCTATTTCTGGGTGCTAAAACAGTTACCAGGGTGTGTTACGCACTCTCCGAAGCCAGAGTTAGGAACAACTAAGAGAAGTGATGATGAGTGAGATCTCTTTTTTTTACATCTGGTTTTCCAGCGCGTTAGCAGGGGTTGTTCAGCCGATGCCAGAGGTGGGCAAAAATTATCGGCGGCTGGGGGGGAACCTGCTGTTTGTGGCTGGAGTAAGCCTGAATACAGACTGAGTTCCAGGCACCCACGTGAAACTCAGCACGACAAGACCTTGGAAAGCCTGCAGATGACGTGGGAGCTGCTGTATGCCATTTCCTCCAATAGGAGGAAATAGGAAGTACGGCACAATTGCAAAGCAATACACTGTTACCACGATGTTTCTACTCTTTTCTTGGTATAAAAATAGTATCGTTCCCAATGGCTGCTGGTGCCAGCTGACAAGGCCTCTGCTTTGTGAAAAATAAATGCAAATATTTCACTTGTCAGCTATGTTAACCATTGGGCATGTCAGTATTACATTTTTGGCACATGTGACCAAGATAAATTTTACCAATGTAAAAATTCAGCTTAGGTTTCTAATTCTGACAAAAATAATCCAAAGCGAGTCCAGCTGCTGGCACAATAGCATCACGTAGCATGTTCACACAAGCTCTGGAGAAGAGCACTGATGATACCTCAATGTGATGTTTGCAGTTTTGCCATATCATAGCTGTAAGTAAAATTCAAATTACCAGTTTTGGTCAAAACCACAGCAGAGTAGAATGCTCAGTTTCATCAGTATTTTAAAGCTTGGGCTTCTGCTCAACTGAGTAACTTTGATCACTCAAACCCCTATCAGTTTTTCTTTGTCAGTAACAGCAAGTTTAAGAAACAATGTTCATCATCAAATAAATGTAAATATTTTTATTTAAAAAAATGTTAATGGCACCTTAGAGGCAGTCATGACTACACAACAAAATATACAAAATTACGTTCCTGTAGTTGCATCTTTCCACATCGCTGCACAAAATGAAAATGGTATGAGAAACATTGTAGATTACACACTGAGACAATTAACTTGAGTCAATAAAAACAGGTAACTTTTGCTACAAATCCGTACTACCAGACCCAGGTTCCCTGGGTGAAAAGGAAAGGTGGCTCTGTGCAAAACCTTCTGACAACGGTACACCTTAATACGCTAAACACACAGCAAACCAACCGTACAAGATAGTTTGACTACCCCTCATGCAATCTTTATACACAGCATCAGCCCAGTTTGCTTTTTCAGGGAAAATAAGCAATTCTATTAACTCAAATTGAAATTTTCTTAGTCTTTCACTGCTGTAATGTAAAATTGTCTGATTCTTTATGCTGGATTCTACTCGGCATCAGAGAGACCATTCCAACCTTGTCTGAAAAGAAGCCTTTTATAATCTCTTGCGTTTTAAAGGGGAGCAATATAATTAATTGAAGGCCACATTCTGACATGATGGTTAATGAAAAAAGCAGATAAATATTTGCTTGATTAAAAAGGAAGAGAATAAACTTGCCTGATTGCTATTCCTAGATGGACTTTGAGAAGTGATTAATTTCTGTTATCCAAATTAAAGTGTTTAATTACATTAATCTGTGTTTCCCTTCTGTTGTACCTTTGAATACAGAAGTAAAATGTCTATATCATAGTGGAAAGGGGCTTGGTTTCCAAAACTGATTTCCATACTACCTAAATGAACCACAAGCTTCTGTGGGTGGGTTGGGTTTTTTTCCAAATTATTTCTTGTTCATTGATTTTAACTCCAGAAAGTACTGCCTGTGCTTATGCAGCTGATTTTGTATCAAACATAAGCCTGAACTGATTCCTCTTTGAACAGCAGCATTCAACTTCAAATACTGGAGTCCTTGTTTATGTTATTCAGTAGCTACTAATTAGTCTGTAACTCTTATGATTATGAAACCGAAGCTTATGCTTACACTGGATTTATCTAGCTTCAAAGTCTAGCCAGTGGATCATGTATCTTCCCTCCAGCAAATTGCCTCCACCTATTGAATTTCTACTTCCCAGTCAGATTTGATAGTGCTTCTCCAAGAATTCAGAACAAGTAGATATAGCAGAGCGCAGTAAAATAAGAAGTTGCTCAAACACATATAACAGAAAGCAGAAAGGAGAAGAAATTTAAACTGGGTCTCATTCAGCCTTGTCAATGACTAATTGGATGTTCAACAATAATGGAGTTACAGCTGAAGCTAGTGAAGGAATCCATCACACAAGTTTCAGAGGAAACCTAATTTAGACCCAAATGCTGAAATGGGAGAGATGGAGAAAATTGTGCTAACCTTCCTGAGAAACTAAATCTCCAGAAAACTCTGACCAAAAAAGCTGCCTAAAGCCGTACAGAACAGGTACTAACAACTAACTGAAGGGCTTTTCAGTTGGAGAACTACTGTCAAAGTGAAGTGAAAAAATTGACTACCAGGCAGCACCAAGCAGAACAGAGACTGTCTGGCAACTTCTGTTGAGTGGGAGTGTTTTAGAAGCTCATGATGAGTAAGCGTAAGGAGAACACTAAGAATGTCTCATGTGCTGTATGAGAACATAAATGCAAACAGTATCCCAACACAACATGGTTAATTGATTGAGAAGCTGAACAAAGTTCTCATTAAGAGAGGTCTTGCAACTGTTTGGGATGGCCTAGGAATACTTCCACAGGAGCAGAGCTCTGACGGCATCCCAGACACGTACGCTCCTATAATCCCAGCCTAAGCAGCAGCAGCGATGCCAATACCGAAGTCTGGCACAGGCGTCAGCCCTGGCTAGCCCAGCCACCAGCCTGCTCTTGATCTCAGGTAGGGACACAGCTGGTGAGCCTGTACTACCACATCCTGGTGCTGTTTGTATCAGTTCCCTCCAGGCAAAAGCTAGGAAGAACCTTCTTATGCTGAAGCTGCCCTATCATTCTGCAGGGAGTCTGCCTAGAACATGGTTTTAGGGGCAGCTAACCATTCACTGCAGCAAGAAAGAAAAAGGTTCGTCTCCCTTCTTGTACCCGCTTTGCACTCGTGAGACCTTTCCATCAGCCCCTTGCGTCTCTAGATGTGAAGAATTATTCACCTCTTCCTCTAGGTTTTTCTTCCAGCCTAGGGAGCTAACACAGCTCTTTGGTGTGCTCTGCAATGCACACCAGTGCCAGCACAAGGTAAGAAAGTGGTGGGTAAAGGCAGGAGGGGAGGCCCCCCTCCCCTTTGGGTGGCCTTCCATGTGGCAGAGCTCCTGGCACTGCAGCCTTACTCTGCGAAACTACAGCAGTTTCACCCAAAAGCACGTTTTTGCCCTTCGCATCCTTTTTAAATGTCTTTATGCATGTCACATCCTCCGGTGATTTAAATCCAGCAGTGAAAATAACCTAGAGAAGAGCTGTGCCCATTTACCAATTAGGGTTGCTTTAATTTGCATGAGCAACGTTATGCAGCCTTTATAGCTTTTTCTGCGTCCTCTGCCAGATATAAAGACAATATGGAAATGCAAGACCCTTCTGTTTCCAATTTGGACCTAGTCAGATTTTATCAAGACAGTGAGCAATCTTTCATAGGCCCATTGATTTTATGTTCTACCCTCATTTTGCACGGAGGCCATCTTCTAGGCTTGTAATAGGATGATGTCCTTGGAGCAGAAGCCTTCACGTCCCCAGGTTGTACCACACCAACGTCCTTTGTTATAAGAAAAATGACCAACCTTTTTTCCTGCCAGACCTTGAGACTACTTGACATTCCATTTTTAACTACATACACTAGAACTGGGAGGATTATCTCTTTAAACATATAACCATGCAACAGGCAAGGGTGTTTTTCTTACCTAAAAATTATTAACACGTGGTATTTCTTCCTTGCACATACACCCTTCCGAACCCATTTAACAAAATGCTAGACAAACTGTTTTCTCAAGTGGCCAAACCAGAAGGTGGCTGTGCAAACTGAATAGAATAATAGAGATTATAATAAAGATGGCAAGAAAACACCAGGAAGAGCCACAACTTTCTGAGGATCAGTACCAGGACTCATTTGTTTTGGCTTTTTTTGTAATGGATGTATAATGTTGTGGCCTACAGAAATGAGGAGAATAGAAAAGTCATAGAGCTGATTAGTAAAATGGGCGGTGGAGTTTAGGAAAAGACTTCAGAAAGGAAGGGACTGTTAACAGAAGCACACTCATTGGCTAAATAAACAGAAAGCACAGACTATAAAAAGACACCTTTTCAAAAATGAAGATAGGGACAAATTATATTAAAACAGTGGAAAAGACCAAGGAGATCTCAGGACACATCAGAAGGGCACAAAAATGAACCAAGGGAAACCTTTCCTTGTGATGTAAAGGCCAGGAAAAAGCTACTTCTTTATTCCTTTTAATGTTGTGGAAGGGACTTCCCTGTGAAGATAAGTTTATGATCTGCATTGGTGGAAGCAATCTCCTCACTGGCTGTAAAAGGAGGCTAAGCACAGGTACTTGGAAGGCAGGGGTGAAGGCCTGTTGCAATGCACGCGTACAGTGCCGAAACGGGTCAAGAGACGAGAAGAAAGGTCTCCCTGAACTGAACAGCAGCAGGAGCACATGAAACAATTGAGACAGAGAAGTTCTATACATAACACAATCCCTCTTTCCTTCTTCAGGGGATGCCAGGAATACAGGGGTAAAGGCAAAGAGAAAAAAAGAAAAAAACATGAAGGAAAAGATGACTGTATCTATATGATAGTTGTTCTTGACCAATTGGGCTTTATAAAGGCATATTCCTCTCAGGAGGACTTTTGCTTTCCACTCCACCTTCCTCTGAAGATTAGGCAGGGCTGGGTTGGAATAACATGGGTGTGCCTGATCTGGTCCATTTCTGGTGCCTGTGAGCCAGCACAACCCTTCCTGATTCCTCTGTACAAAGACGTAGCACATATAAATAATTCTTTTATGATTTTTAAAGTGTTTTAATTGAATTTTCTAAATGCTGAGTCATACTGTTATTTATGCAGTTAATTCTGTCGTTCCTTCAGTCCCTGAAGCCACAAAAAGTAACCGTATTCACTGTTAATTCAACCACAGTAAAATGTCAAAGTTCTTCCCCTGCCTCCCCACCCCAACTCCCTGTCCTCAGAATAAGGTTTTCTCAATTTCTACACCAACTATTGCACTTGATTGAAAATAAATACAAACATCAAGTAATCCCCTTCCCTTACCCACCCCGTAAAACCAGCATAATAAATACTGCAACTGAAAAGAAAATCTGTCATGATAATTATTTTCTAAGTAAGCAACACTGAATATCAAATAACTGGAGACACTGTCTTTTTTTTACTTTAATGGAGAGTGGAGAAGAATTCTGGTTGTGGTGGTTTGTTTTGTTTCTTTTTTTATTGAAGATCTTTTTTACATCATGGCTGAAAGCCAAGCAGATTTCAGGGAAGTTTTTTTTGCAGTTCTTAAATCAAGGAAAATAAATTCCAGTAAGAAAACAAAACCAACCCTGTCTCCTAGTAGTGGTACTGTATGCTAATACATTATCTCCAGGAATGTTTGTCAAGAGAGCCTGCACAGTGTGTGTGTATTTACAGAAGTTTAACTTCCTGCTCCCCGCTAAGGACCTGTTCCCTCATGCTTCTTTCACATTCCTTAATCTGACACAAGAAAGAGAAATCCACTGTACCCTGAGTGCCACCACCTACCTGCCTTGCATTCAGTTGGAGCACTCCAACAATTCAGTGCTAACAAAGGCTAACCTAATGTTGCCCTTCTGTGTACTCCTTTCCCCTTGCAGACTGCAGGGCCCGAAGCAAGTGAGTGCTTTGGTCTGTGTGTCAACATACCCACCAGTTACCTGCTGCTTTGTGCCTTTAGGAAGTGGCCTGGAGATCTTGTCGTTCAGTTCAGCTCATCTTTGGAAGCCCTATGCCACATTTATGATTTATGTGTTTCCTGAGTGTGACGATGAACAGTGCCAGGACAGAACAACTGTGGGCTGTGGTCAAAAGTCATCACTGGTATAATTTATAAACAATAAACTCTCTGTGCAAAAGGTTACTAGCAGAAGCATCGAGTTTTGCTGGTCCCAAATAACCCCATAATACAAACACATGTTAATTTGGAATCAAGAACTATTAATACATATGATTGTATAATTCAGCTTATCATTCTAATTGGATTCAGAGAGATAATTAACTTATTTGTCTAACAGGGCTGATACACTCCTGATCACAATCTTTGTACTCCAGTCTAGTAAAAAGCACACCTGACATTTGCAGTTGCCTGGATCCCTCCCAGAGCATCATATCGTCTTTTGTAGGTGTGGGTTTGTAAAGTGGAAAACCCATTGGATTAAGGCAGAAGACTAACATAAGCGAGCAGTTCATCAAAGACATAGCCAGTTAGACACCATCTGACTGAACAGGCAAGTGACTGCCAACAAGTATGCATCTATGTATTTACACCTCAAAGTCCAAGAGTCACTGTAGCCTTCTCCATCCAGTTTGCACATTTAAACTAACCAAAAATAATTTGTATACGTACAGCACTTAAACTGGCAGGGGAAGGAGAACAAAAAAAAAAAAAGAAAAAGAAAAAGAAAGCAGCCAGATCAGCAGCTTCATCTTGGTATAATCATCCTTTCTATGGCACAAATGATATGATCCCAGTTTTTACAAAATATTGCCAGCAGTGTCACTGCAAAAAATGTGCAAATGATATGAAAACGGCTCTTCATCATAGGAGCAATGAACTTTGCAATAGTAGAAACGCACACTAAGATGACAGTCATGAAGGCCAGGATAACATTTATACATTTCCCCAGGAGCACTTTGGCATTAACCGTTTCGGACTGCTGTGCTTGCTGCTCCTGCTGATGAAGTTCCAGCTTCGAAACCCGGGTCTGGCATGATTCCAAGGCTTCCTGGAGACAGAAAACAAGAATAAGAACAGCTGTATTTCTATACACGACTTTTCCTGTTTTAGCTGCGCAGCCATCCATCAGCTAGATTAGAAAAGTAATTTATTATAGACTTCTAAAACTTAAATGAACCAACTCTTTTAAAAATAAACGTACATATATATCTGCACTTGTGCATCAGTGCCTGCTCAGGCACAATCAAGTCTGACAACACTGTCCAAAATGTTGTTTTTACGTTTTTCATGTTTGAGAAAAAGTATCATAAACTCTAATGTTCACAACAGACAATGTTTCCTGCATATACTGATGAGATAAAGTACTGGGAAAGCTGTTGCCATAGCAGCTTTCACTGCATTAAAACAGCATCATTCTTTGTATACGCTACAGAAAACATTAGGGCAGCACAGGCTTGCTGTGATACCAATTAAATCTACTTTGCAACGTGTACCATTTAGTTTACACCACCTCTCTGGTCTGCATCACTTTTTCTCTCAAAGCCACCCATCATACAGGACTGGAATTGAGTCCTCAGTAAGAGATTGCCTTCTCCTTCTGTTAGGGTAAAGGCTCAGTAATCCATACCCCAAGCAGGCAGTGCACAGCAGAGACAGCAGAGAAATCTGTGGCGATGCTTTTATGGGATTCTTTCTCTCACATGATATATTCCGCTTCACTTTTTGTTCTAAAGAAAGCCGATGTTGCTCTTCTTGAGGGTGCACTAAAAATGATCTTTGAGTAAAACAGTTCCTAAGTCACTAACCCCACACTTAAGCCCTCTCAAAGTGAAACATGGAAAAATTTCTTACTGCTTCACTTACTTGCCAAAATGCCACTTTTTGCTGGAGTTGGGACTTGGGCACCACTATGTAACATGGTGTGAGGCTATCATTTAATGAGATTGATCAACTTGACATAGCATTTTACCACTGTGTGAAAGGGAAAAATCATGCTCCAGCATCCCTACTTCCTTCCCCACTCTGAAACGTCAAACATCTTCCTTGCACTGGGAGGGGCATTTACCTAATGACACAGTACGCTGATTCGACCCAATCCTCCTGTAAAAAGAAACAAAACCACTGCACACCGAGTTATTAGCTTCCTTTGGCTGGGCCAGTTCTCTGTTGTTTTGGCAAGTTTAACTGGCTTACCACGTCATCAACCAGGCACCGAAGTCAGCACAAAGCGCATGGCACGGGACCTTGCAAAAGGCTGCTTCCTTTCCCCTGTTCTAGGAATTAATAATAACATAGAAGATAGCTCCTAATGGGTGGCATAAAGTCCCTTGGGGCTCACACATGCTCTCCACTACACACTAAAGAACTTTCCTGGTTCTTCTTCCACTCTAAGTTATTCTCAAATCATCTCGTGCTGCTTTAGAGAAAGTCCAGTTGTAAAAGTCTGATTTGCATTGAGAGGCTGAACAAGTGTTTTAAAAACTATCTGCCCATTCCTTAGGGACAGAACGTCCCTAAGTTAGGTTGTTACTTAAAATATCCACAACTTAAATGCTTTTACTCTTTTTTAGCTTTATTTGCCAAACCCCCAAAGAGATAGGTTTAGATAGGACCAACCGTACAGAGAGAAAACAAACAAGGTTGTAACAACATGGCACTTCAATTAATTTTAAAAGTTTGACACTTCTCCAGGGTTCTGCTAATGAGTTAGTGAACATTTCACAGTCCTTCTGCTGGAGAACTTGGGTCTCATTCAGTTTTTACATCCTCAAGATGCCTTCACAGAAAGGCGTCCTGCATGAGAGACCTCTCTTTAAACCTACAAAGGAACCTATGACATGCTTAGATTCAGTACCATCTCTTTCCCATTCTGTTCCCAGGGGTTCCTGACTCTTATGACAATCAGGAAACAGGATGATCGTCCTGCTGCCTGACCTCTCTACACTTAGAAACATGAGCACAGGTGTGTACAGGACAGGGTTGGGGTTTTTTTTTCACCATCTGAGCCAATATGAAGACAGTCTGAGCATTCCTCAGTTGTCAGTGAATTTAAATCCACGGTAAGGCAAAACCAATGTTTTCACCATTTTCCAACACTTGCTCAGACTACAGGTAGAAGTATTATGCATTTTATAAATGCTTATATTGTATATAAATATTCAAGTATGTAACTACATGCTGTCAGGACAAACTTGTAGAAATTATTACTGACTTTTGATCGAAGCCAGACATGACCAACTGATCACTGAGGTGAACACACCCTACAGCTTTGAGTATAAGGGCCGTTCTGACCATGGATTAAAACTCTTAAATTATAATTGGCAAATCTACAAATATATTTAATTGGCTCTCTTACTTTTCACCTTAAACTCAATTTATAATAAACCTTGCCAGTGATTTCGACTACTATGTTGTCAAAAGTCTGAGCGAGAGGTTTGTGTTAGGACATTGTCAAAAGTGGCATTTTACACAATACAAGGAGACTCAATTCCTTTCTCCTCTGGTGAATGAAATTAAAACAGGCTATTCTTCATCCACAAGTCTGTCCACGCTGTATCATCAATTCTGGCAGATAAAATTCCGAACCCATTGAAACAAACAGAGTTTGTCATCTATTTAAATGTGCTGGGTTTTCATCTTAAAACAGACAAAACATGGGCTTAAATCTTTCCCCAGATCCCTTAGATACCGAGATGTAGAAAGATGCAAGTGTTTTACAGTACCAGATTTCTACAAAATGTTAGAAGGTTATGATTAGGAAAGAAAGAAAGAAACAAAAAGTACCTGAACATCTCGTGATCGCTCATATGCCTGATACGCCACTTTCTCCTCTATGCTGGCTAACTCTTGTTTCAAGTTTGCTGTCTCATGTTGATGAAGATCAGTGAGGTCATTTAACTGGTCTTCCAATCTTTCGTATCTTATCAGGAAAAAAGGTCTAAATTTAGTGCGTTCTATTCAAGTAATGCTAAATCATGAAAATAATTACGCATTTTAAAAGGCAACTTCTCAGTGTGCTACGGATTCATCTGACTGGCATTACAGAGCACAGAGAAATCAGTAAAAACTTTGGAAACTCTCCACAAGCATTTATTCAGCAAACTGAAAGCCTTTTTTTTTGCTGGAAGTGGGTGTTAAAAAGCAAATATTTGTACATCATTGGCAAATTATTTGAACTATAAACAGTGGCTAAGGGTATCCAACTCACATTTTTCCATTTCTCACTTTTCATTTAGACAAGAAGATATAGTTTCATAAGTAAGCTTGAGCCACTTAACAGCTCGCCAGTAGCGAAAGGAAAAATATGTTCCCTGGATCCCCTCTCAAACACAACTGCAAGGTCCTGCCATTCATGTACAGCCTGTTCTGGCATGTCTCTGCACGGTAAACCATTTCAACTGAACCATCAGAAAATGAAATTTTTTTTTGGCGCATTTATAACTTAGTTTAACACACAAACAGGCAAACACTGCAGTCAGCACAAAAATGATGGAGGTAGAATTGTCTAGCTGTGGAAATGGTGGCAGGAGGCTTGAGATCTTAATGGCAGTGAGCTGTCAGAAAAGGCCGCTCAGCCTTCTCCTGAAACCCAAGTCCTGAATGCAGTAGGTCATTTTCTCTGTTCTTTCCTCCCCCATGTTACCACCTTCCCTTGTATTTCAAGAAGGGTAAACAAGAGAAACATTAAATATTGCAAGTCATACGGAGTTTTTGCCCATTAGTGTAGTAAAGACTTCAAGAATTAACACTTACTTTAACAAGCGATATGACAAATGGGATAAAGGTACAGCAGGTGCAAGCCCTCTGTAGAGCATACCTCACTTCCCACAGTTGATGATAAAGGAATTAATTGCCAAGTAACAAATGCAAGAGGAAGTTGTGCTACAGCACTTAATATGACATTTCACAGCCATGTGCTACACCAGGGTACTAAGTGACATTGCATCCACACGACAGCAATGTGTCTGAAGAGCATTTGGAGAAGGTACACAGAACTAAAGGGTATATTTGTCAGCTGTAAGTCAGCTCTGCTACACTGTAGACTGATGAGCGTTTCCAAGTTGCAATAGATCATCATTCTTCTACCAGTTACAAAACAATTGGCATCTCCTATATGCAGTAGTCACATAATACAATATGCCAGTAAGATGTCAGATGAGGGAATTTTCTGACAAGCCTTCTACAAAAGGCAAAGAAGTACCACATCATTTGATAGGAAATATTAATGTTCTACAGGTATTTTCAGTTATTGGAAGGAGTGGAACATTTTGGTACCAGATACTGATTTGAATTATTTTTCCCTCTTGCTTCTGAAATATCACACACAAGCACACACCCACATTTACACTTTCCAAATAGCTTCTATATCCATTCAAAAGCCATTTCAAAAGAACAGTTAAAAGAAAATATACCTATATCTTTCCTCTTGTAACATCTGAGAAATAAAGCCATAGTCTCTTTTAAATTGTGCTTTCAAATTCTCAATATCATCAGCTAATTGGGACTGTGTCTCCTTAATCTCCCTTAGTTCCTCCAAAATCATGGAAAGCTTTCCTTGACTGTCCAGGGTACTTGCCACAGCAGGACCAAAGGAAGTATTCCCATTACTATCTGCTGAGCCAGAGGTCCCGCTTGAGCATTCATCATCACTAACATACTTTGGTTTGGCAACAATGGTGGCACTGCCCCCATATGTTCTAGAACTCGTTTCTGGCCGAAATTCATCCAAGGTATTTTTGAGATGAGCAATGTTGTCCGCACTGCCAAATTTGTTTCTGATCAGGTTTGCAAACTCTCTAGACTTGCTGAAGACAAAGACAGGTGGTGTCAAGGATACACCCGGCACACTCGACTTGCTGCTCTCTGTTCCACGTGGTTTTCCATGCTGAATATCTTTCAAGTTATCTTTAGAAGTATCCTTAGTGCTTTTGGAAGATCCATTTTGTTCAATATCCTTGAGCTTTCTGTGATACTGTTCCAATTTCTTCTGCAGCTGGGCAATGGAGTGGGCAGACTTCTGGTTCTTTTTCTCAAAGACTTGTTTAATGCGCCCAGCCTGTTGCTTGTCTGCACTGTTTACCAGTTTCAAATACTCAGCCACATTTCCATCTCGAGCTGTTTGTTCAACTTTGATCTGTTCTGTAACCTTGAGGATCTTCTGTTTCAAGCTATCTGCACTGAGTTTGACTTTGTGAAACTCTAGGACCCCATCTGGTACATCAAAGTTCAGGTTGGTGTCAGAGCCTCCACGGCGAATGTTAAGTGGTAAACTCAGGGTATTCATGTCATGTCTTTCCACCTGAGGAGACAGAAAAGAGATAAATGGAATCTGAATTTTACTTTTTTAAATCCAGCTTTCAGTTTTCCACACGTAATTATAACAAGTACACAATATAAAGTAGCTTAGAGTAGTAAAATAGAAATTTCCTCTTATAAAGTCAAAGCCACAGGGGAGGCATAAGACACAAATGACCTAACCAGAACAGCTTCATCCCTATTAGCAGCTCGTGCTAGCCTCTATGACAGAGAAGGTACGTTTCATTAAAGCTGCCACGACATCATATCTACAGAGACTGCTTAACAAATGCTCTAGCCATAATCGGTTTTCAGAGCTTTAAGACCAGAGGGAACTAATACAATTGCTCAGGCAAGACCATTGCAGAGACAGGGTAGAAGCTGTATTAAAGTATCTTTTAAAGATGCATTTGTGAAATGTTTTATCTACTCTTTGCTTCAAAATGTCTGACATCCTATGTTAAAAGTTTGTTTTCCAACAACAGCATTGCTTATTGTCTACAATACTGAAGATCTTGCAGCAAGACCTATGTGCACATACGTGTTCAGTAATCACCATTCAGACTTTTCCTTGATTAAAAACATAAAAATATCATTAAGCATTGTCATAAGGCTTGTTTTCTCATCCTTGCACAGTTTTGGTGGCCCTCCTGGAAGTTCTCTCCAGTATTCGTGTATTCCCCTTAAAACACAGGCTCAGGAACCAGATGTGGTGTCCTGCTGTTAATGACATGCATCATGCACAGATTTATCACGAGAACTATTCTCACCCTGCGTCTATCATGATGGGTCACAAGCACAGAGAGGGTAATACAGCCATAAAATTGGATATGTATCGGACCATTTCAGAGACAAGATCATTTCTACTCCTATGTTATATTCTTATATTCCTGAGAATTACAGTACCTTTTTTTCTTTTTTTTCTCTTTTTCTTTTGCTACTGCACTGCTTAGGGTGCAAACGAGGTAACATAAAATTTCACATTCACCAACCTTTAAGGAAAACGGACACTTGAAAAATGCAAACTGAAGAGTTCTGGAGTTGACAATTTCCTCTGGAGAATATTGGTTAATGGCAACTTTTAAGACTTGGACTCTATTCCAAGGACTAAACTAGTGCTGTGGCCTAATAACTCTGAACTTTACCAGTTTTTTAAAAATAATTTATATTGAGCCATATGCTGAATTATTAAAAAGAGGTTCAAGTAGTTTTTATAAATATATAAAAACTGCGTATGATTTAATATCATCAGTCATAAGTCCTTCACAGAAAATCCACTTTATTGATGAGATCTCATTTTAGCATTTGCACATGGATGGCATTCTATATTCAGGGTGAAACCTAATTTAAAGAATGAAAAAAATCACAAGCATCAAAACTAACTTCCATTTTTACTGATTTTTTTTTCTAATTGAAAAGTCTTAGAAATACAACTAATAGAAAATAAAAATAACTTTTTTAGATCACTTTTGAAGTGTTAACACTCATAGTACTGTTGTTGTAGCTAAAATACACATTTAATATGCACAAAAATATTTGCTTATATTTGGACAGATTTGCAAAAATCTTTCCAAAGGCTTATACAGCAAAGAAAAGCAATCAAGGCAAATAGCTGAAAAGCTTAAATACTAGATCTGTACCTCATACTGCAAATATTTCTTTAAATGGGTTTACTGGGTCTGGACAAATTCAGCAAAGAGAAAAAGCTCGGTATAAAACAATAGTTTCCTGAAACAAACTAAGACTTTTTTGAATAAGCTTTGGCACAGAATTATACTGTAATAAATCACTGAATTGCATATACAGACAAGACAGATCCATCACTGATGTCACTCAGGACAAGCTGTGCATACTTCCAAGAATGGGTGGGTCTATCTGTAACCTTCACCCAGCATTAAGTGTTTACTTCCTTAGTACAAAATAGTCTAAAAATGTATTGTAATAATTGGATACAAGCCCAAATCAGATCCCTTCTCCCTTATGTCCTCTCTCTCTCACTGGAGTCTCTAGTGGTCAGCAAGGTTTATCATCACCGTGCAACCCCTGCCTTCCTGGAAGTTCAAGGTCACAACATTAATAGAGATGAAAAAGAACAATAGTGTTGAGGGAACACATCTGCTGAAAGTCACATTGCTTTTGGAGTTGAGGAAATCAATTAGCATGTAGCAAATCCACTTCTGAAGTGAGCAAAACTAATCATAAGGTCAGTTTAAATTCAGCGAAGTTTGGAAAAGAATTGTGTCTAAATTCCCAAAACACTACTAGGAATAGGTTTTTAGCTTCCTGGATTAAGAGCTCACCAAGGGTACGGAAGAATCATATACGAGACGTTCCTCTATCTGATCGTATTTGGCCAAAATGGCAGTTGTCTTGATACAAGGTTGGGTCAAGCAACAGAAGCTCTTGAAATCTTCTCTTGATGCAATACACCTTTTTGTTGGTGGGGTGGGTTTTTTTGGGGGTTTTGTGGTTTGGGTTTGTGGGTTTTTTTTGGTTGGTTGGTTGTTTTTGCGTGAGTTTGCAGGGGAGAGGGTTTGGTTTTCGGGTTTTTTTTGTTTGTTTTGTTTTCAGTCAGAAGCAAGCAGACACTGAAGGACCCAGGTATCTCTAGACAATGGGCTTATCACCTGTCTTCTATCTTGATGAGGTAGAACAGTTTGGCAAAGATCCATTTGGGATATCTCTATAGCTCAACACTAATGTTACCCCAAGACACCAGAGGTCCAACTTCAAATCCTATTTCAAATCCTATTCCAAAGTCTCCTTGCTGCAACAGTCTCAAATCTTAAGATAAGAAATACCCTCTGTGTACCTTCCTGAAGCACTATACACATAGCTTGCACTTCCCGCTGTATCGAATGCCAGGTTATTACAAGGAGCAGAAGACTGTCAGTAGGAGTCTAGGATGCTACCTGATCCCCACAGGGACTGACGCACTCTCCTGTGATGTGGGCTGAAGTTCTCCCACATGCAGAAGGCTGAACACACATCCCCCTTGGACTACACAAGTGGTCTTCCAGCTATTCTACGGGAGGAGACAACGAATGCCATCCATGCCATTGTTCTTTCTGTGACTCTCGGGTCACCAGCACCTGATGAGGGCACCAAGCTGTTAATAATAAAGTTGTTGTTTAGAGATTGATTTGTTTTTTTAAGATTTTCAGTGTGGCTGCCAAAAGAAAACAAAATAAGCAAACAAACAAATATACACATGCAGTAGTAGCACCAATAATCAAAACAACCTATCTGGGACCACTCATTCTTGGAAGTGAGAAGCTCTTAAAAAAAAAAAGAATGGAATCATCATACATCTCTCCTATCACAATAACAACTAATAGAGAGCTGGGGATTAGCAATAGATCAGAGGAAGCATTTCTGAGACACGTGGTAACACAAGGAAGGCAATGCACCAGCCTAGAGTCTGCAGAAGTACCAGAGACATGTCCAGGATCTGGCTTCTAGGCCATGGAAGCACCAAATTGCACATGGTTACTGGGATAGCCATAGCTGAAGTTAGCTTGAAAGAAGAAATCTGAGGCTTGGAGCAACCACTGCATTTTATGGAGTAGTTCACATATGTACTTTGCTACAATTCAGTTGAGAACTAATGTTAACGTTTGTGCTGCCCAAAGTCTAGCTTTTAAGAACAGTGATTTAGGAGTGCAGCAGTTCGGGCTCCTTGCCTGCGTTAGAGCCAAACACCACGGATGACTAGATAGATCCCTCTCAGAGGGGTACAGCAACTTCATTCTGCCCCTTCTTCCATGGAGCAAAGTAGACCCCTGGCTGCACGGCCAGGCTGTTCACACAGCCCGTTTCAAGTCGAAGTCCAGAGCTTCAAAAGAGACAGCAAAATAACTGCTTGGTGCAGTGAACACAGGCACGCTGCTAGGAACCTGTCATTACTCTTGAACTGGCAGGTATACTTTCTGCCTGAAACGGGCTGGGCAAAAGGCAACCTGCCATTCGTTAAGACTCATTCAGAGTACAATAGTGCCTTTGAAACCCAATCACAGAAGCAAGGATGTCATAATGATCCACATGTTTTCTCACTTACCATCTGCAAAAGGAACCCAAAGCTCAGATTTGCAGGCCATGCCAACAAGGAGCTCTGAGCACAAAAGGACCCATGCGCCCAAATGCCACAGGTAAGACCTTTGGAAAGGGGTTCCATATGGACAGGAACTGCTGAACGGGCAAAGGCATCATGCTTAACAGCCTACGTAGATTGGCCATTATATCCTCTGGTTGCAAAATGCGAAGCAGATGTAGATGGTTATTTCTTCCCCAAAGATCCTGGGTGGGATCCATGTGGGAGAAAGAAATCTGGAGTGCATAGAGCACAGAAAGCATGCAGCCCACCCTCAAGCACACATCTCACGGCTGCTCAGATGAATCACTTCCTCTGTTCCACTGACTGTGTCAATAGCTCTCCACCAACAAGTGAGAGCTCAGCCACCTATGTTTAGGTGTCAAACAACCTTAGTGTTCATTTCACAGATTTCTTTCACACTCTTTTAACAAAAAGTGGCTGAAAGAAGCACAGAGAAAAAGTATTTGCAAGACAGAGTCATTGACTGCATATACGCATCGGGGTGCAGAAAGCACACATCTTTGGCTTGCCTCACTAACAGAAGCAAACCATGAAGACACAAAGTCATCTACTTACTTCAAATAGGCTCAGTTCAAAGGTGGTTGGTTGTTTTGTTTTTTTCTTTCCCCAAACAGCCTCATTACCATCATCAGTCATAGCTGTGCAAGCTCAACAAAAGCTTTTGATGACAATTTAAATCTATCTTGCAAGACTTTTAGAGGTGTATCTGATTAGTGCTTAGAAAAAGAATCCTGTAAGAAACATACAAGATGGGATTAAGGCAGCTGTAAAGCTTTTAGGGTTTAGCAGCAGCAACAAATATATTCAAGAGTAATTCTCTTTTTGTCAAGAAGTATACATATACCAGAAGCACAGGGGTTCCAATGGATAAAAGCACACACAGACGAGGTTTTGTTACTTATTCAGTATATTCCAAAGCAGAAATGTGTTTGGGGAGAGAGTTTTATCATCTAAGTCACTGCTCCTTCTAAAATCCACAGAAGAGTCCTTCATGAAAGGCTTAAAATGGTGCTTAATCATCATAAAAGGTTTTAAGTTATATAAAATCAGCCCCCAAAATTGCCGTATAGTATGTTACAGCAAAACACCTTCTGCTCACGTTTTTTAGACAGCTACTTAATAGTAACATCTAGAAGTATCTCCACACAGAACATCATACTAACAATCATGCAGAGGGTTGAGGATATAGGAATGGAGACAGACAGCAAACCCTGCTTCTACTTTTTACTGGGGAACTCAGAGATCCAGGGTAAGAGATTTGTCTGAGACCAACTGGCAAAAGCTGATGGAGTCGAATAATACAGAAGGTGGTTCTTTTACCCCCACAGTTCCTCTATAACCCATCACCTATCTTTCCCTCCATTTTAATTCATTTTATCAGTACCACAGAGCTGAGACTGTAAGCACAGGCATCTCAAGGAAAATGTAAACATGCTTGTAATTTTAGTTTAAGCAAAAAAAAAAATTTAAAATGCTTTAAAACAAACTGTAGAAAGCAATGTCAAAGAAAGCATATACACACAAGTTCTGGTGTTAGTAGAAAGTCAGCTTTTACTCTCTTGGTCTAATTTGGTCAATGCCAAATAGCCATGTATAACTTGCGACTCAAACAGCCAAGTTCACACCAACATTGTTTTGCCTCAAAGCCTAAGGACACACTCAGTTCAAACTAGGAGTATCCCAGAAATAACCTTTTAACTAATTTCTAATTAAAGGACTAAACTAAGGCCAAATTAGCTAGGTCACTGCTTGTGTGTAACTAAGTTTTTAGATATGTCACTATTTCAGATTAGACCAACAACGGGAGAAGAGAACAATGGGGGGAAGAGGCAATTTTCTGCTTCATTGCTAACTCCAGCTCCTTTGAAACCCAACACCATCCACCAAAAAGTCTCCCCTGTCACAACTCGCACTCAGTCCTGTTCCAGGTTGTTCTACAGCATAAAACTCACGGGAGCAAACCAGTTGCGATCCAAACAACTTCTGCGCCTAGACGCCAGAAACTTCAACAGGCCTTTATAAAAGCAAGCAAACTACTCTCCATTTACTGTCCAGCAGCAGTCACGTAAAAAACCCACTGTCCTGGCTAGGGAAAACAATGCAGCGATGAACTAATACTCAGATTTACTACGCTTAATCTTGAATGGGCAAGAGGTAGGCTCCACCCCGCACAGTTAACTATTTTGCTTCAGATCAGTCTCACTCTTTAGATAAGTGTTGTTAAGGAGAAGTCATTAAAATACTCTCCCTTAACTTCTTAAATGAAAATAAATGTCACTTTTATGCGTTTCCATATATAAAGAAATACTTGGGAGCCCCAGGTGCTAGACAGGTGGTTTCACCAAGTGCTTGTAAGAAGCTTGCACTCCCAGTCCCACTGAAGGAGCACACCTTTCACCTGACAAATTCCTCAAAAAAACAGCCACTATGAATCAGTGTGGGGGTGGCACATTTTTGAAGAGTGATGCAAGACATTCTGTATCTCTTCTTCTAGACTAATTGTTCAATTCAATTGTTCACTTTTAGTGTTTCTAATAAGTGTTCCCCACCCCACTTTTGTGGATTTTCCTCCCCTCCCATTCAATAACAAGTTTCTTTTTCCTAAAGATGTTCAAATAGGTGGCAAGAATGAAATTTTCCAGCATACTGTGAAATACTCTGTGAAAAGCCAGCTGCAATACATTTTCAATTATTAAATTCTTTTCCGTGAATGAGAATTTGATAAAAAGCCAGCTACATCTCTGCCATGACTAACCACTTCTCATAGTTGCAGCACATGCTTCTGATTTCCAGCTACTTGTGATTTAGAGTGTCTTTTCCTTCGTGTCACTCCATTGTCTAACTTCACATCACAAATTATCTATTCCATGTTGATAAAGCTACAACAGGTTACCTGCTCCCTCCGCCCGATTCTTTCTGCTTCACAGTCATCTCAATTTCGTTACTATTCATATTGTCTAAGTATTTCCTGAAATCCTAGCTCCTGGAACTGTACAACCATACGAGAGACTTTCAGGGAATATTACTAAGTTTCTTGGCCTCAGTTACGGAGAAATAGCTCCAACATCTAACTTAATAGTCAACCACCAACCAAGTCCTCCTTCCACCAAAATACACACAATGTTAAGGAAATTTTAAATATGTGATTTATAGATGTACAAAAATCAAACCCACAACCCAAGACTGATTTTAGAAAGTCTCCTTCATGACTTTTTATTGCTTTGAGCTGGCAACACTTAAATAAAAGCTATTTTGTAACAGGAACGTTAAGACTTTACAGTAGCAGAGAATTTTGGAAGTGCTACCATTCCGAGACAAACCACTCTACATCCAGACAGACCAACCATCATAGGCAAAGGACCCAAGACGTGGGTCTTTTGTTTGTTTTAACCATTGCAAAACTTCCATTTATAAACAAGAGAACAATAGCTCCATCACGCATAAAATCTTTTCATTTGCGTTGATGCTGTGGCAGCACATCCTGAGCATACAAACAATCACATCTTGTCCTGTACATGAACTGAGCCACTTATTCAAAGCAGCCTGCTTGCTTCTTCCTTCCCCCCCTGCTTCTCTCCACACTGGGTTGATAAAGTAAAACCTAAAACACAATTCTGTTGCATCAGCAGTTCTGCCTACACACAGGACTCTTAGTTCATTTTAATATGAAGGTCTAATCAAAAAATAAGGTTTTCTTCATTACATTATGTGACTAACAACAACTAGCTGCCTAATGAGCAGCTTAGATGTAGTTGTGCATTATTATGGGAACTACTGGAAGGCTTACAGCTGTGGCTTTGACCCCTCTTTAAGAACACTTCACATATACCTGATATTCCTCCCATCTCTCTTTCAGATATGAGAGGCTCTAAGCTTTGCTTGTCCATTAAGTTCAATACCTGTTAGCCCTCCTTCCAACTGTCAGCAGCAAACACATCTACTTGAACTTAGAAGTGTGCTGAACACAAGGTCTCTCCTTCCTCTCTCCTTCCCCTCTCCTCCTCACCCTTGCCCTTATACTTCAGGCTGCTCTTCAGGAAAGGATCTCCATTTTGAAGAACATTTTGTTTACCTCTCCATAGTAACTAGTACATCTCTTGACAAGACAACTTTATTTTTTAAAGCTTAGTTACTTATATACACAAGCAAACTTTCACTATTTGCCACACTACATGAGTGCATTTTTTTGTTCCACGCCTGATATCCAAGGCTTGTATTTGTACCTAATACCACAAATAAGCCCAAAAGCAGACAACTGCAGGAAGACTAGGCTACCAAAAATCAAAAACTTTGGCCACACTTCATGATCTACATATACTGAAACAAATAAAAAAGAAAAAAGAAAAAAGACAAGCCCAGAAAAGGAGAGATGAAAGCTTTTCTTTTACAGCCTACTTTAATAAAAATAATTTTTATTTTTTTTAATAACAAAACTGTATTTCATTATGCAAGATAAGAATAACTAAAACTGGGATCACACAGATGCATTATTATACAGGCCATTTGTTATTCAAAAACTGCTGCAATAATGGTATTTTAAGCTATTATACATAACTTATTAACACTGCTCTGAATAAACTCTGGAGAAAACATCTTAATTGCAGTGCAGTAAGCACCAAAAGTCTCTGCAGATTCCACAGATTTAACCCTCTACCTCCTGAAGACCACAACAACAGAACTTTAAAGCATTTTCTTATTTACATTTATTTTTTGTGACAGCAAAAGCCTTTTACTTTCTTTTCACTGAAGGGGCAATATAAAGCATTAGGCAACAGAAACAGTTTCCTGCTCAGGCAGTACTCTTTGCACATCTTCCTCCTCTAAGAAAATGAAACATTGTCCCTGAAGTTAACATAAATAACATTGTTTTGAAAAGTAAAAATATAATGGAACATGGTTTTCTGCTGCTGTGACTACACTGCTAAACTGGGTCAGAGGCGATGCTTTCCCTTCTGAAGAGCAGCTATAGCAGTTCCCCTTAATTAGGGGGAAATGTCTTCAAATATTATTTGTATGCTTACAATCTTCTTATTTATATAAATGTACGTGTATAAAAATACGCTTTTATAGATATTTTTAAAAATATGCGTAAAATTGTTATAAGCAAGTACTAGTCCACAGAAAGTCTAATATACATAAGGAGAAAAAAAATAAAGCCATGTTTCAGCTGATGTGCACCTTTCTGGAGAAATTCCTCTGGGCCTGGTATTTTAAGTTTACACCCTGACAGTCAATTCAAATAGTTACAACTAAATATGAATTTAGAAAAAAAGATAACTTTTCCAGTAAAAGAGAGACACAGCACACATTTTGCAGATGAGTGTGCCTCTACAAGCAGATGTCCCTGAATTCTCCTTTTTGAAGAGGTTCCATGTGCACATAACAGCAACACAGAGTGAACGACTACTTCAGCCAGTGTTTTGTGCGCTCTCCAGAAACACATTTTGTGTGTGCACCGATTGCCTATTTGTTAGTTGCAAAGGAAGAAAATCTTTTTAGAAGCCTACAGAAAGTCTAAATAAACTCTTAGGTCAATTGTCTTGAAGGAGTCACCATACATTAAACACTGTTTATAGTACATGATTTTGAATAGTTTCTCACACAATCTTTTAAAACGCTTATGAGTTTGTACTGGCACATATCATTCCTGTAAGAGGCTGGGGGGTTGTTTTTTAAAATAAATATAAGCAACCTTCCTACCAGTCTTTTCTCTCTGAATCACGTTCAGGTAAGACTGTTGTATCAATTTTACTGAACTCAAATAACCGACTATTTGTACCTAGTGCTGGGTCATCTCCATCCTCCATTTTTTTTCCTTTTTCTTTCAAATTTTTATATAGACCATAAACTTCAACTACTAATGCACATTACATAAGATATCTCAACTCATAAAAGAAACTGTATTGTAGAGAAGCTCCATAAGTCAATAAGATAACATCCATTAGAAACCCAAAATGCAGAAAGCTTGTCTAACTGAAAAGAAAAACAAAGAGATTCACCCAATTAGAGAGTAATAAAACCCTACAGTAAAATTTTTATCTAGTCTTAAAAAGATTCCTATCTGGAGAGCACACTTCTCCAATTAGTGAGATTTATTAAAGTGAATTACTTTGAGATAGCAATTCAGACAATTTTGGAAGATGAACTAGGTTAAATTATACTTATGTCATCATACTACTTGTAAAGAGTGTTAAATCACTTTTTTTTTTTTTTTTTTTTGAGTTTTAGCGGTAAAGAAAGAAACCATTTTTTAAACAACTGCCTTTAACGGGGATTCACAAAAATTTGAGAGTATGGTAGAAAGCTTCTGATGTCATTTTGAACAAGCTTGAGTAGTAACCTTTATGTATTGCCAAGACAGTAATGGCGAATGAAAGCAGACTTTTCTTTCCAGAGATGTTTGCAAACTGAAAATACATCTATCTCTGTTTGGCCAGAACTAAAATGTCAAGGGTGGAATGAACTCCTGCGGATACTAAAGGCTCATTACAAAGCTCACTGCCTTCTACTCCAACTACAGGGCACCTTTGGTGAACATCTCTTCATGCAGTATAAATACACAGGAGAATGTGTATTATGTACATAGTTTAGGCACAAATTTAGTGCTCATAAACTAAATAAAAAACCCAAGAAAACAAAACACAAATAAAAAACCCGCTCCTTTCTCTCTGCCATCCAACACAAAATTCATTCCTAAAAGCAGGGCTGTGAGATGAGAACCACAGGCAAGAAACAGTAGCGACTTTGTTTAACAGACTACTGGAAAATGCTCAGAAACTCTACAGTTGAACAGCAGATTAAATTACATAGAACATATTAGATTCAGTAGAAAAAACTGTGTTCAAGTTGGTCTTTTTTAATCTGCTAAAACCACGTTGCTAATCTAAAGCAACTTAATACGGTTAAATTAAATCCCCTTAATCTTAGATATTGTAATTGAGAGGGTTGAAAAAATATTACAGACCAACTTTACGCAACTTCTTTGCTACATTAATATCTTTGTGCAAAATTGTGCTCAACGTGGGACAGGTCTAGCTGAGAACTACCACAGGAAACAGCAGGGCTAAAAAGGCAACACCAGTAACACAACAGCAAGAGTTAAGAGTTGCATAAGAAAGCGAGAAGCAATGACGGCTTTGCAGCCTGTATTGCTTTTACTGTATTTTCTTGCCTTTGGCTACATGTAACAGACCCCTGTCCTTCATGTTCAAGGCCTTTCAGATTTTTTATTTTTGTCAACTCTTATCTAGGAGGACAAGAGGGGATTAAGGCCTTTATAATGTTTTTAGAGTCACAATTTAATTTGGATCTCAGCATCATTAAGGATATCTCGGGTGGTTTGTCCTAGACCTCCAGAGGATGTGATGGTGTCAGAGGGATGATGTATTTAAGTGAATACGGCAATACCAACAATGTTTCATTGTTCTGGGATAGCATCTCTCAGGTAATGATAAAATTATTCTTCAAATAACATTTGACGAAATGTAACTGAAATTCAGAGAGGTTTACTTCACCAAGATGTTTATACGGCCAGATGCCATACTAACCATAACTTAGACTCGAAAGACAAAACAGGCAAACTTGTCAATTCATATCAACGAGGACCACTGGCTAATCGAACTGAGATTTTTTGGAAGAAGAAACCATAATATTGTCATTAGGATATTCTAGTACACTCAGCTACATAAATAAAAACAAGTATAGCTTGCTACAGAAATAAGATCTACACTGACAGTCAAGTGCTTATTCACTCTCTAAGTTTGTACATTTGTCTTTTCAGTTATCTCTTTCCTCTTATCTTCCTACTTTTTCTCATCTCATATTTGCAGCTTCATCCTTTTATCTGAAATTAGTTTAAACATGCTTTTTATCTGGGATATATTTTACTTGATACAATACTTGCCAAGATTTACAAAAATTGCCGATCTATGCATTAATGTTTCTTAAGAGTCTTACAGAAAGATATACAGGAAATTAAGACTATCCTAGAAAAGTTTGTCTTTTTAAAATAATAGTGATGATTTGTACTACAGCACGCAAACAACAAGTGTTTATTCTGGATACTGCAAACTCCAAAGCACATGATTTTATGGAATCCATTCATTTCAATTTGAATAGATGCTTGACACAACAACTGATAATATTGCTTACTAAAATAGAATATTAAAAAAAGAATGGATTTTGCTACATCCTTGGTAGCATCCATTATTAAATCCATAGCGATAAGTAAGTCAATTGGTATAAATACATACAGTAAAGACACAATTTTCAAGTCAGGCATTAGTATAGACCTCTGTTTTACCCAAGAATCTCTTCCAGCATGGCTGGTAAGCTTCACATGGTATAAAGAAACATAAAAGCTACCTCTATTGACTAAGCGGAGATGGTAATAGAAATTATTCATATTATACCTAACAAAAACTTCATGAAGCAAATAGGTATTTCAGATTCTTATACAGCCATAACCCACGTTAGTTAGACCAGGCTAGCGCTTCTGAAACAAGAGCACAGACTATTGTTTTTCTGCTTCATTTAGTTGTCGCACAAACGCTCATCCATGACTTGGAAGCACCTTCCAGGAACTGAGTCACAGAGTTCACCAATCAACTTCTCTGCCAAGTGTATGAAAACAATCGAAGATGCTTCAAAGCATTTTTAAGAGTTATTTTTCAGCTTATTGAAAGTTACTGCCTCCCTTACCTAACCACTGAGAACCGAGAGCGCCTGTCTCAAGCCACTGCCAGAGTTAAACTAGTTGCACTCATCTCATTGTAACATTTTTGTATGACGCTACAGGCTGCCCAACTCAAGCTCGTTCCCTACGTTCTTTGGCCATTACAGCACAATGGAACCATTTAAAGCAGGATGCAGAAGTTCAGTCGTGTTTTCCTACCTATCTTCCCCATGTAATTTTATTATGCCATAAAATACTGCAATAAGCCTGATAATCTTTTTAAGGCAGCTTGTAATCTTAATTCAGAGCATTTCAAAAATAATTATCCACAGAAAATGGCATGTGTTCAGCTTACACCCAAGCTAAACATAGAAGGTTTCTCAAAAGCACATAGACCTAAATGCTAGTTGCCAATTCTATTTTAATGCCAGTTCCTACGTATTAAACTCGTATTAGAGTTTTCTATTTTTAGAGTTGTGGAGATGTTAGCAGCCGATTCATCAATATTGATTATAAATGAAGCCACAACCAATATTCTGTTCCTTGCCTGCCTCTCTCTCCGTTGAACTTTCTAAATAGCTTTTTTTTTTTCTCCTCTCAAGTTTCTATTCAGACAATCTAAAAGGATATGCTTTATCACATGGTCGGCTTTGGTGTAAAAGACTTATAAACATATTACCATATTCAGTCATAGCAACAGCAGAGAAAAAAGGAACAAAGCGAAGCTCAGTGGGAAAGGAAGCAGACAAGAGTCATGCTGTCCTTGGAGTCCGACCACGGTTACTGGCACTGCACTGAGCCAGAGCTCTGTACCTGACCAGGCAGCTCTGCCTGACTATAGGCTCTGGAATTCTGTAGTAAACAGCCTAACATTCAACACAGGAGACCTCATACCTTTCAAAGCAGAAATGCAAAATGAAAGCCAAAAGACAGTGCTCATCTTAAAAGATCAAGGCTCTAAAAAATTGTCTAAATATTTTTTCCCCTTTATCTCTCATTTGGCCATATCCTTAGAGTAATTTAACCTGCAAAAACTACAATCTATAAATCAGATATTTAGTGGTCTCAACAAGCAGATGAAGCTCTACAGCCTCTACTAAATCCTCAAAAATATGCCTCCTGTGAGATTAGCCAAATGATGCTAGCCTAACTACAACTTCCACACAATGAGTTAATATTCTATACTGTGTTACACATTAAAAAAACATTTCCAGATACTCTTCCTAAAGAAACAGACTGACAAATCCTCTCACTTTCTGTAGTCAGTTACTTGACAAGTTTGAGAAACACACAGATCACACCATAGCTCTTTCACAAGCCAATGGTGCCAACAGTTCCTCAAGCAAGTTCTGCTCTTCAACTACCGCTCTTCGCTCGTCCATGAAATCTGTCATGCCACAACTTCAATTCTGTTATTTCTAAGAAATTATTTTACTGATTTACCTCACTGAAAATTTCACAATGTATGTCTGGGTTTCACAACTACAGCCAAGGCCAAGAATTCAGGAGCCAGATGGACAGTGGTTATGTTAGATCTCAGAGACTCCCTTCCCAGAACAACTTGTATTTGCTGCTGTGTTAAGAAGCTTTTGCCAATACAACTTTGAAATCAGAGAATAGAGGGTTTTCCAAGAAATTATAGTGCAAACTCTAATGGAAGCTTTTTCAGCTTATGCCCTCTAGTTCTTGGTATGTACACTGCAATCAAAGCAGACTGCCAGCAGGTAAGCAAGCGGAAGAAACAGGTTAGAGGTGTCACCTTCTGTACACAAGAGTAGCACGCACCAACCTAGCTGCAGTTTGGATTTTGGTTCCAGAGTATCAACTGTTTGCCAAAGTTGAGAAATGCACTTGCTACCAGCATTAGGTTTGGACAGAAATATATTTTCAAAAGTAGCTCCTGCAGACTTAAAAAAAAACAAAAAAAAAACAAAAAAAAAAAAAAAAAAAAAAACCCCACAAAAAAAAAGGAAAAAAGCAGGTAGTAAACTTCTGGTATTGACTTCACAATACAGGTTTTAAAAGATTCATGCATCATGCTGTCTGCTTTAAAGATTTAAATTAAACATTTTGCATTCTTGTTTAGCGTGCAGAGCTGGGGTTGGGAGTTAGCAGAGTGTAAATAACTTAAGACACTTATGACGTAGTGTAATAAAAAATGTATACCATTTTAACACTGTTTTTCAACTTCCCTAAATGGCTTTAGGGTCACATGAGGTAACAGATAAGAAAAGTTCTTACTGTGTGTAAAATATCACAATATTGTGATATTTGATTACCTAATATATTAGGGTTGAAACTTGTATCAGAACGGATAACAGTAAAACTGTAAGAACACTTGTGATCTGTAGGGAAACAAAAGGACTCTTCCTGGAAATATCTCCTGGAAAGAGCATTGTTCCAGAAGGTACATAGTTTCATTACATGCAGCAACAACCCTGTAGGCACTGTGTAAATTTTAATCCAGTCAGAGAAATTTTGTTACAGCCTAGAATGCTGAGACCCAACTACAAGTAGTTCTTTTGCTATCACACAAAATCTCACAGTTCAATTAAAAGAAAATCTAACAGACTCAGTGGCTACACCAACAGACTGGTCGTGTAGGAGACTGCTACATTTAAATGTACATAAAATCACTACCTACAGACTTGGCAGCCTGCCAACATCCCTTACAGTGACCAAGTCTACTAAGGCCAAAATAGTTTGAGAGTAACATTTTCAGAGCTGGGGTATTATGCCTTTATGGTCACCTCCTGAAGAGTTCTCATTGTTAACAGCAGAATTCTGAAGTTATAGCTGGTAGTTCTAGATGCCTGTCTCTGGCACAACCTGCCAGAATGATTTGAACTGTACTTCTGATCTGTAAAAAGGTAAATCCTAGAAAAACTTCACTAGGTCCAAGAGAAGCCTCACTGACAAACTGTATCTCGAAGCTTGCATTGAGATAGTCATGCCAGATATACTCAGTGATGTGTTCCACAGGAATTTGCCTTTCTCCCTATCCCCAGAGCACACAGACAGACTGGTGGGCAATATGAGCCAGAGACGAAAAGAACAAAAACTAATCACCACAATGTTCTGTCAAACCAATCACGAGTTTTAAGTACTAAAACATGATCTATTTATTTCCCTTTTGGTCAGTGTTGCCTTCTGAACCTGCTTCAGCATGTGCTTGTAAGATGAAGATTTTGTGATCTCCCACCCACAGAAGATCAAGTGTCACAACTGCTTCCATTGTCGAAACATTCAAGGACTCCTGGTAAACCCAGTGTGTCTTTGACAACCAGAGACACTTGATCTGTGCTTACATATAGATGTCACATAGCTCCTGCAGCCACCTCAGGTGAAATTTCATCCTCAGTCTGATACCACAGGCATCTGACACCTTGCACATAGTTATTCTCCTACCTACAAATCATAACCCAGGCTCTTAAGTCTTCACTTTATCTCATCCATGGCATGGCTGGCATCCATGAATGATGATGGTAGCCACTTTGGCAGCTGGAAGCTGAACCAGGTGCTATTTTGGGTGAAGCTGGAAGGCCTGGTATTTTTCTAAGTATTAAGCTCAGGGAGGACACTGTTCTGCTCCAGAGGATGGGAGGATGCCACATACAAGGACTTTGCTTCAAATCACATCTTACTGGTTAAGCACAAGTTCATGAGTTCTATTCATGTGAGCAGAAGCTCATGCAAGTTTCTGCCTCACAAGAGCTCAGGCTTTTCCCCTTACCCCTTTGCACCCTTCCTTTGCATACTTTTTTATGGACTCTTCAGTTCTCAGTTCTTTCTGTCATTGCTTCCCTCCCACTTTTCTATCTACACACCTTGTAATAGGTGCGTACCTCCCTCTCACCCAGAACTTCTGCAGGATTTACCTACTCCCAAACATTTCCTGACTCAATTTAGATTTTGCTCATCTGAGCCAAGGAGTCTTGAAGCTAGGACCTACCTTTAATTATGTATATAACACAAGTATATAATTTGTCATCAGTGGTATAACTTCCTGTAAATCATATCGGTATCCACTCACATTAGGAAAACTGAAGAAAATAATCTCATTATTCAAGCACAATCTTCCTAGTAGGTTATTCTCAGTCTCTCAAAAGATGCTTTATCAAACTCTTTAGCTTGCATAACTTCACAAGGAAAGCAACAGTAGCTATAATTCTAGGAGTCTAACAGTAAGTTAACAGCAGTCATACGATACAACTGCAGAAACAAAAACCAACGTGAATGCAGAACAAGGAGCTCTGTAAGCCTTGCCACAAGCTCTGACACTTCGCCTTGCCTACCAGCCTGCCAGTGCCTGGAAGAAACTTTTTCCCCTCTAGTCTCTTGTGCATGTGCCTTCACTTCTCAGAAGCACAAAAAAAGTATGAAAGGGATCATATATAAGAAATAAAAGAAACAAAACGCAAACAAACCCAGGCCAATATTGAAAGCTTAAGTGCTAAGTTACTACTGGTCATAATCTACTCATGAGGCTACCCAGGCTGCCACTTGCCTGTCAAGCGAAAATAACATCTGCTTTAAAAATTACCATTGCACTGTACTGTAGATACTGCACCAGGAGGAGACAATTGCAATTGCACTATAAAACATACTTCCCATTTTTTTTTTTATCTAAACTTTTTTTTTTAAGTTTACAACAATTAATAGAGTAAATCAAAACTCTGTGGTATCTGTATAATGAAAATAATTACCAACATCTTTTTGTCTCTTTTTAGTGCCACTCAACCAACAAGATTGGAAGGATGGTAGGTAATACTTAAGAGCAATTTTAGCTGATTGAAACAGAGCCATAATTTTAAACAACCTACAGGAGAACTAACGCAGGTAGTCTGAAGACTTTGTACTAAGGCAAACGTCACTGTTTCAAGTGAGATGCACTTAGCCAGTCATTTCCTGAATTCTTTTTCCTGTTATTTCGCATGCTTTAAAAAGTATTTTCTTAAAAGAGTTTATTCCCTCATTCTCCAGGGATTTCTTTGCAGTGGCTTCATAACAGTGGGGGTAGTGATATCACGATGAATCATGATGAATCACGTGTTTAGTCACATGTCTTCAGCAATAGGCACAGGGAAATAATATGTAGGCTTGCTAATCAGTTAAAATCGCTCATCAAGGAAGTAACAGTTGGGTTCTAGGCTGTCTTCACCTTCAGACACGTTCAAACTTGCAGCTTCAAGGAGGACACCCCAACCACCAAACTGACACTTAAGTCAATGGCATTCCTCTGCCTCTCCTGAGGAACTCTGGCCACTGAACCCTGGGATTTATGGAGAGATTACAAAAGACAGCAGGGCCGTGAGAATGTGCCACAGCGAAGGGAAAACTGTTCTCACACCACAGACATGTTCCGAAGAAATGTACTGTCACTGAAAGAGGGCACACCAGCATGTTGCTTTGTGTTCTTGGACTTGCTCTTGTTATTCTTCAACAGCGAACTTGTTGCCTTGAGCCTCTACAGTGCTGGGGCCAACCTGCCTCCAGAGGCGCAGAGGCCTTGATCAGATGGCACATCTCAAACACAGGCTCCCAAGCAGCTTAAACAAGATGGTGGGGAATACACAAGGTGTCCAACAGACTCTTTTGCTTAGTTCAGCAGAAGCTTACTCATGCCACACTACTTCTATGAAACATGTTAAGTCTAATTTTTATCCTGTTCCTGTAAAACCATATTTTGGACCATTTTTTCAGTACATTATTAATTAGCGGCATTTGAGCCACATATCTCTCCCATTAAAAGAGCAATCTGCTGTAATGTTCCCCATTGACCATAACCTGAATGGAGCTTACCAAAAAACACATCCATTACTACTTAATGTTGACAGGAATAACCTGAAAAATGGTATTGTACGCAAGCCAGAGTGCTGAAATAGACTGCAGGCAGAACTGGTCTTACCTCTTCAGTAAATGCGTAACACAAGTAATGCCATTCAGTTACCTCTAAAATCAAGATGGGCTGGAATTGGCTTATATACCTAAATAATTCACCAGTGAAGAGAGGTTTCTGCACTCCAGTTTGAAATCAAGCCATGAAAGCCTGTCACTGCTGAGACTCTGTGCGCATTTCCTGACTTAAGAGTCTCAAGCTATTGGTTTCAACTTTAAGTTATGCCCGAGTGCTCCATATTATTTTAAAACTCTAGTGATTTAATTTTTTTTTTTTATTAAATATACTCATGAAAGAGACTTTCATCAACTACTCAGAGGACAGGAAGTACGTGCACAGAATAGCTTACATCCTTTGGAACATTTTCTTGGACAAGCCTGGTCTAAATGTGAGGTATTACAAAAGGTAATAGGAAAATTCTGAAAAAAATCTTCTCTATCAACTGAAGCTTAAGATTATGAATCTTAAAATGGATGTCTAAAGTTTGGCAAGCAAAAATTGAACCAGAGCTAAAAAGTCACCTGCAATATCCAGCCTTGTATGCAGCAAAGCACAACATTTATTAGAAGTCAAATCTTATTGTTTTAATAAAGATGCACTAAGTGTAGACAAGCTGTTAAACACTTAACACTTGGTAAGATACTATGCAACAACCGATTCAAAAAAAAAGCAACATTTTTAAATTTTTTATGAAGGTCACAATTTATTTTCTTGCTTCAGTCCTCATGAAAGTGAAATATTAATGTCATACACAGGAATGAAGCATACAGAAAACCCCCAGAGCTCTGTCAAGACACCTAGATCCAGAGTTTAAGAAGCGGCAACCAGAGCTACTTCAGCGAAGATCATTCTTCCACACTGTGTGGCAGCTAAGCACTGCAGAAAGGCATTTCAAATATTTGACTAACATCAATTGCTTCTTATGTTCACAAGCATGGATGAAACCAGATTCTCAAAAAAATTATCAAGAACATCACCATACTATGCACCTCAAGACAATGAAACACTGTCAAACAGAATTAAGGGTGCCTACTGAAAGAATAAAAAAACAAACCACTAGACAGCAATGAACATCCTGTGCTCTCGGAGAGAGAATTCAATAATTTTCCGTTTAACCCCTGCCACATGAAGCACATGCTCAAATTTAGTTAACACTGGTCTTCTACGAATCTTAAATCAACTCACAGAACATGGATTAAAAAAAAAACATGACCAACAATTGTTTAAAATTAAAAACCGAGATTTTAATTTCCAATAACAAACGCAACCATGGAAATGGTCAAAAAGGGAAAAAAAAAAAAGGAACCAGACCCCTTCTAAAACTTCAAAGACACATTCTATGTGTATCAACACAAATACTTCTTATGGCACTCGTTCTCAATGGAGAGAGCAATGGTGTTACAGGAACCAGGCACATCAAAATGCAGTGGATACAAGAATAACTGTGTTCATCAATGGTGGCAGGAAGCACTTTCAGTAACACCAAGCATCACACCAGAGGAAAGCCATCTGCTGTCAGTATCTGCTTCTTCACTTTACGTGTTTTGCCTTCCCAAAGGCACACCACCTCATTTTGAAGTCATCTACCTTCCTTCACAGCGCTTTCTCTGGCCACCTATTTGCTGCTAAGAGCACAGGAGCTGGCTGGGATGTTGTCTTCAAATCAAATTTGCCTTCCCAACGGTCCTAAAAAGCACTCCCTGGCAGGCCTGTTTTCTCTTTCTATGCTTCGTCGTGGCTGACAGAAGATGTTAGAGCACCTCTGCTCAAGCATTTAGGACAGATCATTAATAGAGCTTTCACTATTAACACAGTTCTGTCAATTCATCACTACCCTGCTGATACAGAAGCTTCATTCAAATTAGTGTGCATAAAGCTGCCTTTTGTAGCAGAGCTCCACGGTACAGTCACTATCAGAGGGCACACATTACACCTGATCAGTGGCTGAACAAGCACCAGTTATCCATCAGGTGGGTAACTTGATCTCACGTTAACACCATGCTCCTTCTGAAAGGTGTCATTACTGTTTAGCAAGGCAACACAAAGGAGACCATAGATGATTAAAAATTTGTTTCCGCAGAGAGAGAGAAAGAGAACTCTTTTACAGGGCTGGTTACATGCAAACTGATGATCAGCCCAAAGATAGGAGCATCAGACTGTGTTCAGAACCAGCAGACAGGCATCTGCTTCTAAGGTTACTAAAGAAGCTAAACAGGAAACCTCATCCCTGAGCACAGCCTGTGCATTAAGTTGTCTGCAGTTCTACAGCTCCAATGCTGTAAAGACACTACTAACCCAATTGTCTTGCAACAGGAAATTGACAGATGAACAATTACTATGACAAATTGTACGTATTTTTAAAGAAGCATCTCTAAATCACTGCTAGAAACCATATGTGCTCACAAAGTCTAGCCAATCCATTTTTTTTTGATAATAGATTGGCTGCCTCTGGAACATTAATCTTCTGTTACGCTGTGACTTAATGCTTGAACTGGTGGGCACTATGGGCACGAACAGCTATGTGTTAACATAGCATTACTACTCCTTTAGGCAATAATTTGTGGTTGGCTTAAATTACTCAGGCTACAAACTCCAGCAGCACAATGCCTGTTGTATAACTTTTTCCAATATACCTGGAGGATATCAGGACCAGCAGCCAGGACAGAAAGCTACAGTGAATACGTATTCTAGTCTAACACCACCAAGCAAAATTAAGGCTTACCATGGGAAAGACTAAGTGGATTGGATTGTTAGCTAAGCAGTTTAACATAATAATTGCATTTGAACTGAAATACAAGCGTGTATACATTCCTGTGTGTGGAAAAGCACATGAGATAGGGGATCTGACAGCCCTCTGCCACAAACAAAATTTCTCAAAGTGTTCCATAATGCAAAATTATTCACTACCTCTTAGAGACCTGAGCCTTAGCTCAGCCTGAACAGCACTGTGGAACAATTGCTGTATTCCCTTGGACACATTCGAATTCATAGAGAAGTGGCAGGGACAGTCTGCTATGTGATCCCCCACAATCCAGCAGAAGCATTAGTTGAGCAAACACAATGAAACATGTTATCTTATGGACCTTAGACTTGTTTCCTACAGCAACAATGCCAGCAACGCCTTCCCAGATCCCCTCACTCCCCACACCTCAATACCCTCAGATTCTCTTACATCCCTAAAATGCTATAGAATATTTTCTGTTTCCTCCAGTGTCCATAATAGTCCTTTATAACAGCTCCAATTTCATTAGGGTCCCTTGCATAACCTTCCTGGCTCAGCAGGTGGGCAAGAAAGCATATTCTGTGGATCATCTTAGACTATCTGCCTACTGATAGACCAGCATGCCAGCCAGTGGATAATGGGCAAATTGTATGGGACTTTCACTCCCCTACGAGAATGGATAAGGACCTGGTGAGGACACATTAAAATTATTTTCATAAGATTCTGGGCTTGTTACCTTCGAAGCCTCTAGTCTCCTGACAAATTTATTAGGCAGAATATATTCATTTCAACAGACTTGAATGATGGAAAAGCCTCAGGAAATGTAAAATAATTTCCAGGGCAGAAACAAAGGACTTAAAGGAAATTCCTGACTCTTAACATTGAAGTTATCTTCACAAACTTATCAGGCTTCCTTTCCAAAGGAGTCATATACTTTTCCTGCTACTCAAGTTTGGAAAGCAATTTCAGAACGTCGTTATTTTCATGAATAAAAATTTTATCTTGATTTACTACCTTTACTTGCAGTTAGATCTTTCTCTTCTACACCCAACTTGGTTTCAACTGTTTCTCCTTGTCATTGGTGCACAGATGCAGGACAACATACATTAAATGAAAATTAATTTAATAGTACAAACTTCCCCTCTTGGCTTAAAGAAAAATTATACCAGATGCTTTGTGAGATTATTAACCATCCCCAATCCCATCTCTTGTCTATTTCTCTATCCCCTGTGAAATCTTCAACATCACATACTGTTTATGACAGGTCACCGTAGCGAGACTTGGGACTCAGGGCCACATTCATATTCAGAGCACAGGGAATCCAGCAGACATGGCGTTTACCTTTGCTAAGATAACAGACTATATTAACTGGCCAGATCCACCACCGGTTAAACCAAAAGTTGAATTTATTTCATTTTCTATTTACTTTCAAGTCTTTAATTATTCCATTATTCTCTCCTTGAAAATTTGCTCAGAGATCTATTTGCTTTAAAGCCTTCTGTGTCACTGAGGTTATCCCAAGGCCCGTAT
Organism: Tauraco erythrolophus; assembly: GCF_009769465.1. Classification (NCBI taxonomy): domain Eukaryota; kingdom Metazoa; phylum Chordata; class Aves; order Musophagiformes; family Musophagidae; genus Tauraco; species Tauraco erythrolophus. The sequence goes on from NC_141468.1 coordinate 53,328,426, forward strand.
TTAGTTAGAGTATTCCTTTCTCTTTCAAAAAGAGGTCTTATGCTTGTTATTCTCCTGGAGGAGCTCAGTCAGCACCACAACCACCAAAGGCAATTCAATTTATGAGACTAAAATCATGGTGTCACATGCAAGAGTAGGAGCAGTTTAGCCAATGAAATACTAACGTCATAAATAAAAATAATTAATACATGTTGCTATTGTAATTCACACTGGCCATTAAATTCCAAAAGAGGATATGTCCTGAGCCAACAGCAATAAAATTCTCTTTTCTTGTGGTAGCTTGCAGATGAACAATGACTAACAGCAACTTCCTAATCTTCATAGCCTTCACCCCTAATCTCTCAACTTTGTTCTTTCATAATGAAGTTGATAAACTACTATTTCTATACAAGTTTTCCCAGAGATGTAAAACTTCAGGCTGCTATGAAATATAGCTCCCAGCGAAAAAAGAAAAATAATCACATTCCATGCGTTTCTCATGGTGTAATTTTACAATATTTTTTCCCAAAAACGAAACATTGAAGGAAAAGATCGGTCAGATTTTCTAAGAGAAATACAGTATTCATCCTTCAGTTCTGTTTGTGCTCATTTTTCTAAAAGGAAAAAAAAGGCTAAATACATAAAATAAAGGAAGGGTATAAACATTTTAAATACTTTATACATGCATATATATATGCGTGTGTGTGTATGTACAAAATAAAAAACACACAATGGCATATTTTATGTCAATGAAATTACATCGATGTCCTCTTTCTCCTCTCCCATAAAACATACAGACAACTCCAGGTCTAAAATTGTTACTACTGAAAATACGTATTTGGTGCAAACCGGTCATTTTAAATTAATGTCTAACAATTAGGAAACTCCATTTGGCACCTGCAAGAGTAACATCTAGCATACTAAGAAGATGGACTTTTGAGTCCATTTTGGGGGAAAAAGTTATCTTGAGAGCGCCATGTTGCATGAAGAACACACCTTGCCAGAAAAGAGCTTTATACAGTAGAGACAGCTCATTACTTTGGTGGAAACAGGGGGATGACTTAACATAATTCAGAACAAGGAGACTGATAGGAGTGCGTCTTCTGGGAAGTTCAAATGTCAGAGCATTGCAATATTTTCACAGTCAATTTGTTCACTTCTGAAAGAAAGTATACAAAAATGATGCAGAACATATAACATATACTTAAAACTTCAAAAAATGCATGAGCTTCATCTTTAGTCATTCTCCCTTTTTAAAATGACAGAGGGCTGAATAAATGCAAAGTCTGCTCAGGCAGAAGAACGCTGAGCATAGCGTTAGCCTAAGGAATACTTCTGAGCATTCAACATTCAAAAAAGCAAGCACATCTGCTGTGATAATACTGAGGGGTTTTTGTGTTTGGAAATGAGCTATTGAATTGAGGACACTTTGTACCTTTGTTAACAGGACTGTCTCCTAAATCTTATTGCTATTGCAAAGATAATGACAACAGATAGACCTGTCTGCCCCAGGAGGAATAGACTTTTCAGAGAATGATGCAATTTTATCATAAAAGTCTCAGGGCACTCAGAACTGAATCTTCCCAGTATGTTAATCACAGCACTGAATGGTACCAGGCACCACCCTGCTAAAATTAAAGCTTCCCTAAATTTAGCAAAGAATAATTACTACAGGAAATAAAGACATTGCTTCATGAGTTGGCTAGTAAAGTATATGGCAAGTTCGCTGCCCCTTATATGGAAATTTCAAAAAAACAGTTCACATACAATACTCGCAAGCCAATTCTAACTGTAGCATTAGAGCGCATCAATACGATGATTCAATATATTAAGACACGAGACTTCAAAATCATCTTCGAATGAGAATTTCTTCCCATTTCCAATGTACTAACCCTACTTTATTATTAAAGTATGTTTATCAGCCCATCAGCCTGTTAGTCACCAAAATAACATCACAAGCAACATATTCTGCCCTACACAGAAACACACAGTGATAAATTTTAAACAAGTATTCAGACGCACCTATCAAAACTTTGTCTCACTAAACCATGAAGAGTTTACACCTCTAAAATTAGTAAGCTGCATTAGATGTAACTAGAGATAAAAATTTTTCTTCAAAATAGAAATTAAGATTCTATTGCAATGTGCAAGGGATATTAATAAAGTGAATTGAACTCTATATGACGTTTTAAAGCTATCTTACTAGGCAGTCTACAAATTAATTGTAGCCCTTTATTTTCTTAAAATCAGACATAAATGTTTAAAAAACCCACAAACCCAAACCAGCATGAGGATTTCGTTTTACACACAAAATTATTTTCTCCACTTGTAAAAATGCAAATTCTAACCCAAGTCTTCACTTCAGATTTCAGTTTCCATATTGACAACTTCAGCACAAGTTAATTGAATCAGCATCTGTAATAATGGTATAAGGTTGAACAACCTTTTCTTTTTTCTTATTGCTAGAGAAAGACAAAGTGAAGGAAAGTGGAAAGATAAGCTATGTGTCTGCAGGAACTGGCATCAGTGCTGCAACTCCCTATGTACTGTCAGTCACAAGCAAGCAGGCAGAAATATTAACTGAACGGTTACACTTGAGGAGTGAGGAGCATCAGATCCAAATTTCCTTAACTCAGACACCAATTTGAGCCTGTAGATAGAGGGAAGAAATTTCCTCTTTCCCTCATCTCCCTTCTTTCCATCATTCTCTTCAAAATGTCCATTCAGGAATAGCAAAAGCAATTACATACTGAAGATTAAGGGATGCATTCTGAAAAGAAGACATTACAGTTTTGGGCATTCATTGACAGATCATGCTGAAGAAGAAATTACAAGGGGAACTAATGCATTCTTACTCTGAAGACTGGAATAGAGGAAATTAGAGGATCATCATAAAGACTAAAAGTTTCAAAGGAATTAGGATACAGTATCATCTGTCTCTGGAACGCCAGGATTTATGCAAGTTAAGTCACACATTTTCTCAGGCACCCTCTAGTTTGGACCTCCGTCAGAGCCATTGAGTATAAATTCCACACATGCTTTAACAGAACAGCAGCGCTCCAAGACAGTCTTTCCACCTCAAACTTCAGCCTTCTTTGCCCTTCACACCCTGCCACCGTGCTATACAGGTTCCTTTTTCAGCCACATCTACTTTACAAAACAAACATGACAGCACTAATACTCACCAGTGACTGGGCACAACGTAGTCTTATATAAACAACATGTAAGAGTGACATTGAAAACTTACCACACAGCGCTGCTTGACACGATGTGAAGACTCACTGCACATACTCAAACATTATACAACTTTACATCCTAGTCTTAGAACTAAAACTGGATTCCAGCTCTCTTAGGTAGGATTCATTTTAACTGGCAGAACCTGCCAAAAAGGTTAAGGTATACTGGTCTGACAGACACACAAGGAACTGTCTAATACATCCTATCATTACATCTTTTGCTGTAGGTTAGGCTAGGCCAAGGTGAACTCCTTAAAAGGATAGAAAAGTGTGCTGAAAAAAATTCTATCACTAAAAACTTGTATCTTTCTGACTACTTACTGATATGCTATAAGTTCATAAATGCCTGTTTCATTAATAAAATTATTACAAAGAGAACCTGCAGAAGGCCTAATCCTGCACCACTGCAATTACCCAGTGCTGCTGCTGATATACCCAAGAGCAGGACACAGCTGATGGGAAATGCCCTGGTAGTGGTCTCACCTGCCCACAGCCTCAAGTGTCCCACAAGACAACACATGGAAGTCAGTACCAGTCTAATTCCAATTCAACGCACCACTAACAAATTGCAAAACACTGCCAAACTTAACATTATCAGAAGTGCATGCTGCTACCAGAAGTAAAAAGAGCCCTACAGATTCACAGAAGGAATCTTTCTCACAGTAATGATAACGAAAACTTAGGATTACTCTCCTCCTTTCCAAGTCATACACTGGTATTTTTTCATCTTTCTTCCTTTATTAAAAAAACAAACAAACAAACAAAAAATCAAACAACTCTTCCATAATTTAATTCTGGCTTAACTACAGAGACAAATAATGCATTTCTGTACAATACTCACAGTAGGTGCACTCTATAATAATCATAATTGAGCCAAAACAGAAAGAAGAGGGGAAAGGAAAGGTAACATCCTGTACTGCCAAATTTCTGAGCAACCAGAGACCAATGGTTTCTATGCATAATGGCAAAGCTGGCAAAAGATGGAGATTTAAAAAAAAAAAAAGTTTTAGGAAACCAGTACAGTTATGCATAAGTGAAATGAAGATTCAGTAATACTAATAATGCATAGTGCAAGAGGGAAAGCCAGAAAGCCTTTTACTTTGTCTGTCTAATAAAAGGAACTTTAAGTCCCACTCAAGAGTAAAGTTGATTTGGCACAGATGTCTAGATACTCAGTACGTACATCTAGTTCTAAAATGCAAAGGAAATGGTGAAACTTGCATCTTTTCTTCAGTGCCTGCAGTATCCACTGCTACACAGCTATTTAGAGTGGATTGAGTCTCACCCAGCTTCAGATGCTCACCTGTAGGTGATGTAGTTTAAGCTTCTACCAAATGAATGAAGATCAGACAGATCACTTGCAAGAGCTGTACCCCTCTCAGTGGCAGAGGGTGCCCTACACAACTGCCACAAGAGCAGATGCCCAATTTCAAAAAGGTACGTAAGACTTACACGGTTTTGGGGGAAGAAGCACCTACAGCAGATAGTCTTAAAATCTGCCTGATGTGGAAAGCAGGAATGTGCATTCATTGCATGTTTTTGGAACTCCACAAAAAAGTCAGGTGGTTGTTGGTTTTTTTTAAGTCCACCCAGATGGCTAATGATTCTGAAACATGTATCCTTCACAGTGTTTATCCCCTCCCCTATGCACATCGGGAAAAATCTTATTCTCTTCAGAGAGGTTAAATGACTCCCATCATTACACAAGAGCTGAGAGCTGCCACAGTAGCCGGAATCTGTGTCACCAGAGCCTTAGGCTAACATCGTCATCACTACTCTAGATTTCATTTCAAGTCAAAGACACTTTTCAAGGAAATCACTGAACTTCAACCTTGTCTGACATTAACTGCCACACTGCGTAGTGGCGCAGAGCACACAAAGATTATTCCAGTTGACTCTCTCAAGTCCAAACAAGAATAACTGAAACAAGGGCTTGGTTATTTGTTCCAAAACACCACAAGTGGGTGTATCTTCATTGCAAGAGTACTACTTCAAATTAAAGAGCAGTCTGCATATATGCTACAGTGTAATGTACATACTCACTAGTACCTGAGAAAATCCACCTAAAGCATGCATGAAAAGTGGCAACATAGGTCAAAACACTTTGTGAAAGAAAAATATATAAGCTACTGCCCTCAAAGCCCAGCTTCCCAAACCTAAAAGAATATCAGAGCTTCTGGCATCAACAAATCACAAACAAAAGCTTGACATCAAGTTTTATGAGTGTCACTAGAGATTCCACTTGATCACTTTCAGATCAAGCTTTGTCAGTTCATGTCTTAATCACTCTCCTGAATATCTACCTGTAATCCAAGACTTTCCAGTTCCTTAGTAAAAGGAGAGAAAGAGTTCCTTGGAGGAAAACAAACAAACAAACAAACAGAAAACCCCCACACAAATCAAAACAAACAAACAAAAACGCACAGAAAAGATAAGTGCATCTTTTTTCTACATTAAATATACATTGCAAGACATAATGATGTCCTTCATGTAGAAATCCATAGGAAGCCAGTTTCATAAATATCAGAAATTGAAGATTTGCTCAATAGGATCTCTCTGTGCACTAGAGAGAGAACATCACAGGAGCTAACATTGGAAAGACACAATGGAATGCCCTTATAATGGCACACCTTTACCAGGAGCAGCAAGCATCTATCTCTTACAGACAGTAATGCTCCTTGGCACTTCCCAAGACAAATTACTTAAGACCACATCCATACGGTTTATGGGATCAAAACATGCAAGGGTCAACATGGACAGCCTCAGAATTTCTTCACATATCTACCGGCCAACAGGAGAAGCTCTCAACTGATTGTCAAAGATCTCATTGCCTTCACTCTTCTCTTCTTAAATCTTCCTCAGGTCTTGTTAAGAAATGCTTTCACCCTCTAGGCTTCCCGTGTCTGTGGTACAAAGGCGTACAAAATCCAGTCCACTTGCTCAGGACAGAAGGAGCATAATTCTTGAACAGACCACAGGCCCTCACCAGGGCCAGCAGCACCTGCTTGTGGTGATGCTGTATATGAGAAGGGCCTGAGTGTCACCCATTGAACGAATTCATGTGTGAAGAAAGGGTTCTACTATAGAGACCTTCACAAAAAGCTGAGCAGGACAACAACTGAAGAGTATGACAAACTCACCATCAGCCTTCTGGACACATTTTAGCACAGCAGGAGCCTGGCAGCTACTGAATCAGTCCACTGCTATTTACCACCTGGCTTTAAAAAGACTCCTAAGAATATCCCTTTAACTCTTACCTTAGGAGCAGGCTGTCAACCTTCTCTTGTTTATTGAAACTGAAATTGTGTAATTTTCTCCAAAAAGGACTGGTTACACATGACAAGATGTAACCAGATTTTTTCCTTAAGACACAGAAGGAGGGGGAATGAACAAAGATAACCACTTTCTCTGGACATAAGAGGGAAGGGGAAAGAAATAGATCAGAAACCTGATGATGTGAAGAGATACTTTGTTGATCTGCAACAAGTATCAGGAACAATCATGACAGAGTTGTGTTACTCCTGCCAAAATTTCTAGTAAAACAAAGATTCCTAACATAGTAAGAGCCACACCCCCCATATTATGCATATGGATCAGTAACTGGAGTGATACCAAGTAATGAAGTATTTCATTTCATTTTCAGGTCATCTGTGTGGAGTCAAGGAGGGAAACAAGAAGCTAACATTTAATCTCTGGCATAAATTTTTAGCCTGATTCTAGCCAAATCCATTATTTCACACTTGCTTCAATGCATCACAGATTCTTCTCAATGGTTTAAGTACAAACAAACAAAAAAAAGCAAGCCAGATATATAATTCAAGAAGTGCAGTCCAGTTTATTTTACCAGACCAAAGAGAATCCAAAGGTATGTGATACAGGATGCATCCTCTTCATAACCCAATGTATCAGAACATTATTGGTAAGCAGTAGAATTGAGGCAGGTATGAGAAGAAAGGGTTCCAGAAGATGACATTTAAAAAAGTTTCCCTTCAACAAAATGCCTTAACAAAAAGATGTATCACAGGAGCAATGTACATTTCTTGCTTAACATTTTTATTGTATTAGTCACTCTCATGCTAACAATATTTTATTGTCTTTTCTTCCTGTGCTTTTTTAATGTGTGCCCTGCCCCTAAGACCAAGAAGCATTTCTCCTTTCATTTTCTGGTTGCTATAATTTTCAGATTTGAACTCGTGTTTCTTCTAGACTTAGACAGGATAATGATAATTTATTATTTTATAATAATAATTATAATATATTAACACTGGTATGACACTGTTGACACTGATAATTCAGCATTCACATACAGCACAAATATTAAAGTATGAATTCAAAGGCTCCAGACCAGTACGTTCAAAATTTACTGCAGATGTGATTCTGTGTCTCACAGCATCTACAAGATTTAGATACTTCTCAAAAAAAAAAAAAAAAGTGAAACAGACAGACAGAAAGAGTGACTCCATTCTGGGCAGAGCATGTGAAGTCCCACCTCTATTCCTCTTTACATCACGTGTCCCTATTATCTTTACCATTGCCCTGACCATGCCCAAAAGCTGCTGAGATCTTCCCCTGACCCTCAACCCTGGGACAGGGAGTGAGTGAGGAAGCTTGGCACTAGGAAGGGTGCAGAATCTGTAAGCACAATATGACCACAGTGGGGGTGAAGGAGCTCCATGTTAATGAACTTGATACAAGATAGCTCTGAGCAGCTTTGGGAAAGCTGGCAGGGTGAAGGTGGCAAACTGCAATGCTGCAGACTGGAAGAGAAGCTGCAAATGAGTGCGCAGTCAAAAGTCATCTCTGGCCCTTCTTAAGAAGGGTTCCTCACACCCGATCTAGGCAACTCTTGCTCAAGATCTGTTCATTTAGTTTTTCTAACACTAAATGTCTCTTTGAGACTAGTACTGGGTTTGATCCTACTCGGTTCCAAAGCTTCCACCTTACCTTGCAGCTGTCTGCAGCCTTCAACCAAAGCTTCTTGTCTACTGTAATCCAAAATACAGACAATGACCACTAGAGTCCAACAAACTCTCACCTCCTGTTTATTTAAATTTCTCTCCTAGGAAGTGAGGGCAAAGCAGCGAATCTTCAGAAGTCCTTAGCACTCTTACAGTACAGCATGCTATTAAGCTATACTGCCTTGAGCTTGAAAAACGTTCTAATTGGTCTGCCAGTTTAATCTTTGGGCGTCACTCACCTGTACAGACATGCTGGTATAAAGCAGCACATTTTCTGCATATTTATATATTTTTGCATTTGAACAATGAGCACTAGCTTAATTGTAATTTCTGTATTACATGTACTGGAATAACCTGGAATAAAAGGAGTGAATGCTGTAAAACCAGAGAAACTTGTTACTTCAGCTTAAAAGGCTTCTCTTCCTGTCACAGTAATTCTTGCAGTGTAGCACTGAAAGCCCACTTAGAAATTTACTTAGACTTAAAAAACTAATAACCTACAGACCCCAAAGCATTGACTCCTCACATGTAAGCTGTGTTACTTGCCTTTTGGTGGTGATAGACAATATCAGGTTTTTCTTAAGAACAAAGGACTTGCACTTCCACCAGCTCTGCCCAACTCTTTGTCTCACCTTATAAATCAACACCTCCTGCACATATAAACTGACTCCAGAGCACTGCAATCTTCCCTGTCTTTAAAACACCAGCTTCCATCATAAGGCTTCGTCTTCAGCTGAAGAGCCTTGCTTTAAACACAGGATTAGCAAGTCAATAGAAGAAAAATAAATAATCTTATTTAATGCTTGAGAAGCCAATGGTGTAGTATCTTGTAAACATGAGTAGCCTTTTTGAAAAAGGTAGTCTTATCAACTTTAACAAAAACCACATGACAGAGATAATCAGAGTGTTTAACTGCTGCAATCCTTAGAGATATATATACACACACTGGCTGCTCTTTCTGTCACAACCTTTGCCAGGAAACTAAACAGGTTTCCATACATTTTTAGCTAAACCCACTACAAGAGCATTTATTTACAAAACAAAAACAGAAGATGAAAACCCACCTACACTATCCCGGTTTAAGCTAGATGAGACTATAATACAAACTGGAAGTAGCATCTACTATCATGTAAAGAACACTTAATATGTAGAGAATTTTCCATAAGGCTGTTCTCATTCATTTTGGATTGGTTCCATAGGCCATTGATATCAATCAAAAGTTTCCAATGGATTCAGCACTACTTCGATCACATTTTTATTTTAACTCAATAGCACAGTGCTAATTCTTTGCCTCCTCACACAACTTCTTCATCCAGAGCTACTGAAACAGAAGTTTACAAAGGAAGGTAACTGTTACTAAACTGTACACAAATAGGTAAACCAAGGAAAAGGTGCCTACTACAGTAAAGGTTAACTGAGAAGTATTTAGAATTGATGCCAAATACTTTATATCAAAGGTCCATTAAAGTACACCATAGTCTGTGTCCAATACAGAGATAACTAAGAAAATATTAGTAGCAGTGGTTTCCTAACTTCTGCCCTCTGGAATTTTATCCAGTTGCAACACCTAAACAGAACAATAACGAAGCAGGCCAGCTTGCAATATTGTTAAGCTTTTTTTGAAAAAAAAAAAAAAAGTGCCTCATTTTAGCTTTCTACAATAATAGCATCGCAGCTTCCAACTCGTAGATATTCTTTACACCTCAGCCAGTAGACATCCGTCCACTCTCATGCTTGTCCCTAAATTAAAACTCAGATCATGAACGACGGTATAAAAAACTGCCTTAGAGAAGTTCTCACTTGCTGAGTGTCTGAAAAAGGTTAGCTGCATAGCTACAAGCCATCCCAGTTGCATACCAGGTCCCATATGTCAAGGCTTTAGAACAGCAGGTTTATTTTTGGCTTTGCGTATTAATCCTCTGCTCTCCTTTCAGACTAAGGGAAGAGCAGAAAACTTTCAAGAGTAAAGATATTTGCAACTCTCGATAGCAGTGGTGCAAACACTCTTTAGCAAAGTTTCTCTATCTGGATACATAAATGAAAAGCAAGAATTACACTCTGCCATTCCCCAACACTACATAGAAACTCACCTCCCACACAGGTCTTTCCCAAACCCACGCTCACTGTGGGAGTAAAGATGAAAGCCACACGCTTTCTAGTGGTGCCAAAACAACTAAAAGTGCACAACAGCCAGGAGCAATCTTTTTAGCCCAGACAATGCTAGACATCAAATCCAGAAACCTCCAAGGCTCAGCCTCTCTGCAGACGCTGTACCAGGTGGTGCCCAGTTAAAGCCTTATCTATGGAGATGACGACAATAAGCAAGCTAGGGATCTAGAGCTGTTGGCATCCCCCTACATCACCATTGGCAACCTGACAGAAGGACAATTACATGTCCTTCAACAAGAAAGCAAACCAGAAGGTCGGTGATTTTCCTCCAGTGACCATTTTTTTAAATATACCTGACACTGAAAAAGCTGATAACAGATGCCCCAGTCCTGCAAGCAATACCATCCACTGCAATAAGGATGAATCAAAGCACAGCAAAGGAAAGGAGACACTGTACAATCTTCAGAGGCATGAATTTTCCAGCTGGAGAGCAAGAACCACGAAAGGTCTAAGTATAAAACTTCCAAACCTAAAAATCAGCTTAAATCTTGAAAAGCACATGCATCTCTACTTTTACTTACTGTTTAAAACTGTCTTCTTGGGCTGGAAGGGAGAAGATGGATTGGATGAAAATACAACCTTTATGGCTTACGACTCCGCCAAAGAGGTTCACCTTGCAGGATCAGGGAGCACAGAAGTACTATATAAAGTTGTACAACAACAGTTTCCCTTTTTTTTGTTCGACAACAACAAATCACACCTAACATTGACCTTTAGCTTTTAGATATATTTAATCCCAAAACTCACAATATATATATATAAAAAAAGATACCAGCTTTGTAAACTTCCTAACATTACTTTCTGGTAATAGCAAAAAATAAAAAAGTTACAGTTTTCCAAACAGTAAAACATGATCACTGTTTTACATGAACAAACCAGGTTTTTCTTTAGTTCTAACCAGCTAATCTGTCTTTTTGGATTCACACTACAATTGTGGCTTCCCTCTCTTATTCCCAATAATCCTGCCTCATGCAGCCTACTCTTTGACAGGTTTCACATATTTCTAGATACACTGTGGATTTCAAAGCAGTGCTTGGAGGTCTTAAGAATATTCTGCCTCCTCAAATTATCTTCATCTTGTGTCAAAACATAGGGGAGCTGTGGGAAAAGTGTGCATAAATTCTTTGAGCACAATGTATCTGGAGGTTTGGTTACAAGTTACAAAAGCCCAGAACAAGCATTTCTTCTACAGCAATCTTTACACGGAAAGGAATACCAGGAGATTAAATCTCCCTTTCTCCTAATACCGTGAGTGGGATGGGGTTTTGTTTGTTTTGTTTTGTTTTTCTTTGAGGTTTGTTGTTGTTTGGTTGTTTTTGTTTTTTTCAGGGGGTGGTGGGTGTGGGTTTTTTTACATTTTTAATCCTTCTAGGTCCCTTCATATTATTTCCTCTAAACGTACTGAAGGTTTTAAGAAATAAAGGGAATCCAAGGACAGATGATGAAAGTGATTAGAGACTTAGAAAGACTTCCATATGAGGAGAGATTATTTAAAAGACTGCCTCACTTACAGACAAGATGAATGGGAGGTATCATAAGAGAGACACGGAAAATGAGAAGAGACATTCCACAGAACGTTTTTTCATCACTAGAAAGCAAGTGGATGTCTGTATTCTTTGTTTAACATAAGACTTTGTGTGTGTGTGTGTGTGAGATCACATAAGAATCAGTTCATCCACAAAACACTGATTCTATTCCTAGTCTCACTAAGGCTGAAAGCACAAGACAATTGAAATTAAGATTATCTATTGGTTAATAAATAAACCACATTTGTTCCAGGTAAGGTTTTTTTGTTTTTAAATAAAGGAAGAATTCTTAAAATTTCAAATAGAAGTCTACTACTAATAAAAGAATGTTCTGAATAGGCTCCAATGTGCAAGAATTTACATAATTAGGATGTCCTGCATCTCTCCAAAGCATCTGGCCCTTGTTAAAAGCAGGACTTACCACTGCCTAGACTTCTGATGAGATGAAGTAAAGGAACTCACATGTTTTAGTTGAACTAGAAAAGGATTTTTCTAGTAAGTAATAAGTATACATTTGTAATCCTGATGAAACAGGGAAGAAATGTGTACTCTAAGGGCGTAAGAGATCAAGAGTGAAGAGCAATGCCCTGATCAGCAGCAAAAAAACTCTGTACACAGGTTTCTGAGGTCTAAATCAGACAACTTCGAGAGCGTTCTAATCGAGTCTTGGAAAGGCAGTCCTGACACAATGCTCTAGAAGCAAAAGCCAACACAATGAGGCATAAATTAGCATAGCCAAGCTAGTTTGAGCATCAGGAATATTACTCTTGCAATTGCATAGACCTCTGCATGGACTTACTGCCTAAGCAGCACAGCGTAGCTGGAATATGAGCACCTCTCATCTCCCAGAGTACTCACTGCAAAAACAAGTCCCTTAAGAAAGCATCACGACAGCCTTTAGCTGTTCTACAAGCTACATTCCAGCAAGAACATTATTTGGTGCATGACAGCTAAAATGTAACCCTGGTTCCCAAATCTTATCCTACTTCATGTCTTAGGTCCTGATTTTGAAAGATTTGGATTAGTTCTTGAAGCAATGCAGGAATCAACTAGCAGTGGATGCGAAGCACAGTGAAGCTGCAGCAACTGGCATTAGCAGAGGTGAACTGAAACATTTTGCACAGCTGTATTGTCCACATGGATTCCACCTGTGCCAGCCAAGCAAATTGAAGTAATCCAGATTATAGTGACCGGATATCGTCGACAAAGAGAGGCAGGAGAAGTCTCCTTGAAGGGTACCCTTCTTAAAGCTGGGGATGTATGATTTACCAGAACCAAGGTAACCACACGACTGTAAATCTATACCCACCAAATAACACCAAAACTGAAAGGCACTGATACTATTACACTATAAGCAATAGCAATTTTATGCCCTGCTCCGTGGTGCCATGCGCGGCATAGCTTGGGTCTCTTGTGACTTGTCCAAGGAAGAGAACAGGGATCCAGCCTCTCCCTCAAAATACTTGGCCTCCTTAGTCAGCAATGACTCCCCCCATGTTAAGAATGATTCAGCTGTTCTTCATTAAAGTGTTTTCCCTCTTTCAGGCACTGGGAACTTTACACAAAATCTGACATGTTCACGGGAGAGTTGTTAGCAGAGCCCACACTATCTTACACTTCAAATAGCCTCAAACAAGAAGGTAATGAAGAGACCTGTTGCCTTACACTGAAAGAGCTTTTTAGCTGCAGCAGGAATTTTAAAATCCCTTTCCTCACAGATTCTACCATTTACAGACTCAGAAGGCTTTATTCACAGTAAGTTCTTCTAGCAATTCTGCAAACTGAATTTGGTGATGCCTTCCTATCACATATACAGCTGCAATTTTGGAACAGACCTCTTGCCTGTTTGCTTTCTTGTAAGAAAAGGCAGCTTCACTTTCTTGTAAGAAAAATCCCTAGATGAGCTTGGAAGACACAGGCAGTAGCCTATAGGGCCGGAGAAGTCCTTCAAAACCTGCCTACCCAAAAACCAGGCTCAGTAGCCTAGGTTACACAGACTGTGAGATCCAACCACTAATTTGACACCTCTCTTTCCCCCAGGCTTTATTAAATGTATCTCACTCTACTTACTATATACACTGTCCCTATCCTGCTGCCAAAATCAACTCCAAGACCTTCTTCACACAAGAAAGTCTGCCTGGTTTGTTTGGGTTCCCCAAGCGTTCCCCCATCAGCTCTCTATTGCTGTGTTGGTGCTCCATATTGCTTTTCTCCATGAATGTTTGGAAATGGCAGCTTTAGCTCCAGCTGCTCTGACGCTTTCTATTCAGTCTGTAAAAGAAAAATAGCAGTCTGCTTTCTTGCTTCTTTCCTACATAACATGATCAGTTGTTGCTGCTCCAGTGCCTGACCATTTCCATCTCCCTGGTTAAAGCAGTAAGAGGAATGTTGAAATTATCCAGGCAATTTACTCAGGAAAAATTCCTATTTGTCCAGAATAAGCAAAAATGGACTTAATGCAAGCTCTTGCCATCATCTGGAACATACAACCTGCTGCTACCACCTCTATCAATTGTATTACAAGTTCTGTGATATCTGACAAAACTTGTAATGCCCAAACCCTGGAGCAATGCAATTACGTACAACTCTACAAACTTGTTACAGTATTATATTTCCAGTTCTCATGGTTGCAGGAAGAGATGGAGAGGCTGATCCTGATGAAAAGAAACCCACAATCAGAGAAAAGCTTTCATAAAATGGTCTTAAGCATGAAGGTTTTTAAATTTTTCAATACACAAGCACAATATGCAACACTGAATGCTAGCCATGATACTTTATGCTTTTAAGCTGATCAGCTAGACTATAGAGCAGAAGCTTCAGGTTTAACTCTAAAACTTCACAAAAATTATCCTTGAAGGTATGCAACTTTCTTCCATGGCCGTAATAAGCTAGGTAGCGTAGTACTCTTACAGCAAGAACAATGAAGGAAAACTACCTAGTTCAACTTGCAAAGAGAAAAACAAAGGAAATACATATATTTTTTTTTAACTGGATTATGACCAGCATACGGACCCAGCTTACGGTATGAAGAGCATTGCAGATTCCAGTAGTAAAGGTACTGCGTATAGGGTTACCTAATTCTAAAACATTTCATTATACAGCAACAATCTGAAGTACGCTGTCTCCTTTCCAGCACTACCAATTAATGGGCTGGAGGGATGGAAAGAATGGCTAATGTGCAGTACAGGAAAAAGACAAACCAAAACAAAATTAAAAAAAAAAAAAACCACAAGAACCCTCCCCCCAAAAAACAGTCTTCCTTCACAAATAGCTAATCCCTACACTTTAAACTGTAAAGCTCTTTTATTGACATGTGCAGGACCTCATCTTGGCACAGAAGACATAATTTCTGTTGATATCTCCAGTCAGCTGGAGTAATCTTCTTTGCTTCTTTCTGCAGGCATGGGAAGAAAGAGCTGTTTGTTTCACACCTGTTTGATCTGAGCATTTAGGTAAGAATTCGAAATCTGTGCATAAACTAGAGAGCCAACTGCCTTCATCAGCATAACATTCACCACAAAGGCTACTAAATACACAAAAGGATCAGGAGCACTGTTTATGTATGTTTACCATACATCATATGAACAAAACATCAAAACAATAAGATAAAGAAAGATGAACTTGCCAGCAGACCGTAAGAAAAAGTGTCCCATAAAACCATACATCATGGATATACAGTATATTCTTACTCCAACCCTAGCACACTCTTTTTCTGTCGATCTCCATCCCTGCCACAGCCCTCTTGTAAGCAACTTGAGGAAGGAAGCCGTCATCATTCTCTGCTACTAGGTACAATCACCTGATCCACAGTTTATTAAACAAAACTTGTGAAACAAACCCAAGTATTCACCAGTGCGATCTAGACACAGAATCACTTCATTAAGTCATCAGCGCTGTTGACTTTGGTGAGTAAGTCCTCTATTCCTCTCGCCTCCAACCAGTTTCTTCTGTGGGTATATCTTGAACATCGGTTTCTGCTATGTCAACACCAGTTTCATTTCATTTTCCCATACCAACGACTATTTACGGCAGGAATATGAAAGAAGCACAGATGAAAAACCCTCCCCTTCAGACCGACAACCTAGCAAACGCGGAGACCTCTTGGAGAACACGCTGCAGACTAGCGGGCTACACCCGAGAGCAGCCCCAACACCCCGTGTCCTCACGCCCCTTACCCGCGTCTTGCGGCGCCGGTGCCGCTCCGGGTCCGAGTACGTCCTGTCCACGGCCAGCGCCGTGTCGCTGCCCGGCATGTTGCCCCGCCGCCGCCGCCTCCTTCTCCTCAGCGGTGCCCGCCAAAAGCCCGCCCGCGGGCAAGGGGTCCCGTCCACCACCGGCCCACGGCCGCGGCACTGAGGGGGCTCTCACGGCTGCCGCCGCCGTACGGGAGGGCCGGGCACGCCCGGAGGGGCGTGCCCGGCCCTCCCGTACGGCGGCGGCAGCCCGCTCCGCTTCTCCTCAGCCGGCACACCCGGATTAACCCCTCAGCGCTCCGGTTCCCGCCTCATCGGGCGAAGGGGCCGTCGGCTGCGCGGTCGTGAAGGGGATCGAGGATGGGGTGTTTCCCCTCCCTCCCTTCCTTCCTTCCAAAAAGGGAGGACGCCCGAGGGGAGAAGAGGGTAGGAGCGAGCTTTAGCCAGGGAGTGGGCTATAAATCGCTTTTATTTATATATATATATATATATTTTATTTTTTTTTTTAATTTTGAAGGCCGGCGCTTGCAAGGGGGCAGCAGGAGCTGGGGCAAGGATGATTTCCCAGAGGAATGGCTGGGCGGAGGGGTGACAGTCCCATTCCTCCTGCTGACATCAGCTGCTTCGGTTCAGGCTTTTCGCTAAAGCTCCAGTTCTCGGAGGGAGTTACCATCCAGATAAACTGAAGCAGCCATCTCAACTTCTGTTAAAAGAAATCTAGAGCCTGTGGCTACAACAAAACCCCACAAAACATAGCACATCCTAAAGGTTCAGAAGTCCAAAGGGGAAACAAAGGAATCACAGAATGTTAGGGATTGGAGGGGACCTCAAAGGATCATCTAGTCCAATCTCCCTGCCATGGGCAGGACCACCTAGATCAGATCACACAAGAACACGTCCAGGCAGGTTTTGAACATCTCCAGAGAAGGAGACTCCACAACCTCTCTGGGCAGCCTGTTCCAGTGTTCTGTTACCCTTACCGGGAAGAAGTTCTTCCTCATGTTTAAGCAGAACCTCCTATGTTCCAGCTTATATCCATTTCCCCTTGTCCTATCATTGGATGCCAGTGTGAAGAGCCTGGCTCCATCCTCATGACAGTCACCCTTTACATATTTATAAACATTAATGAGGTTCCCCCTGTCTCCTCTTCTCCAAGCTAAGGAGACCCAGCTCCTTCAGCCTTTCCTCATAAGGGAGATGCTCCACTCCCTTAATCATCTTTGTGGCCCTACGCTGGACTCTCTCAAGCAGTTCCCTGTCCTTCTTGAACTGAGGGGCCCAGAACCAGACACAATATTCCAGATGCGGCCTCACCAGGGCAGAGTAGAGGGGGAGGAGAACCTCTCCCTCCCCTTTCTTCAACAAAGGAAGAAACCAGAAGTATTAAGCATGTTGTTCCTTCTGGGGCAGACTCACTTGTAAGGGTTTGACTGTTTGCAGTAGTTTAAGGCACCCTGGACACTGCTGGAAAATCCAGAGCTTCTTCTAATAAACATGTTATAAGCAGAGTCCAGATTTTCCAAAGTTGTCAGTGGAGCACAGCAATCAATTCAGTCCCCATTTCTGCACATTACACACACGAGAGAAATCCTTCAGGGTCCTAGCACAGGGGAGCTTTAAGCCATACTAGTGAACACCTAAGGAAAACCTGTTTTCCAGGGCATGCATATGTCAATGTACTTCAATTCCTAAGAGCTGAGTAGAGCTCCCAACTGATTTTTGTAACACTTAACACATTTTAAACTACTGAAACGTGTAAGTAGAATACCATTTTTATAATCACTCATTAAGTTGTACAGGAGACGTACTTTCTTCTTTTCCCGAAGAAGTAAAGTTCTTGGGTCACCGCTTCTACCTTGTTACACAAAGTACATCAGGAGTTCCTCCAGACTGACGCCCCTGTGAGGGCAGCAGGACTTCACCTTTTTGTTACAGTTGTTACAATGCTCATGCATGAGTCACACTGCTTTTCTTCTCTAGTTGGAGAGAGCAACAGTTCCAAGGCATGTGTATATATAAACACACATAAATCAACCCAGCTAACTATCGGGGGGGGGGGGGGGGGGGGGGGGGGGGGGGGCCTTGCAGCTTTTAAAAAATTATTTCCCTGCCACCATTTACATTTTTTATTGGAATCTTATGTTCTGAGCTTAATCATCTGACACAAGGGTCTCCTTGGTGTTTTCATGTAATGAGGTGTCTTCAAAAATGAAAGACCTGAAATTCCAAAGCAAAAATAAATCGTAGACCTTGTCTTCTTGGCAGGTGTTTCTTCTTCAACTCTAACACCAGTTTTTACAAAGCTATCCCAACTTAAGTAGTGAGTGGGTTTACTAAGCAAAGCATTATTTGCCCAATGCAGTATTCAAAGTAACCAAACTAACAGAGGACACTTTGACACAAGCGATGACTTGCCATCATCCTTTCCGTACTTCTTACACAGTGAAACAAGATAGTTGAAGTTGGAAGGCTGCTGGGAAAAAGCTTTAAAATGGGAATTAGATTTCTCCAGTTCTTCATCTCAGACATGAAAGTTAATTCATGACACAAAATGTGCCAGAGGGTGGGGAACCCTGGAGGTAAAGGTCAGTAAGAAATTAAATAGGCAAATGTTGTGGGTTTGGGGTTTTCACTGAAGTCATAACTGCACATTTCCAAAGGGGACTGTGCAGTTTCCAGCACCTAGGATGAAACATCCTTATTTCCTCACAAACTTTTGAGAGTTTTTTTAAGCCTTGCCAGATGAAGTTGATCAAAGCATAGAGAGGTTAAGTAGCTGGAAAAGGGGCACATAGGAGTCTTCAGTTATTTGGCTCTTCAGTAATACAAAGCTTATTATAAATCATAGTTTATTCAAAAGTTTAAGAGTTTCATTAAAATAATATCAGCTTTATTTAATTAATAGCAGAAGGCTAACCACAAAATAATGAAACTCCTCTTCAAGATTCTCTTCTCTCTCAAGAGAGACAGGGATGTGCAGTATCACGTGTGGCTGGGCTCAGTAGTATTAACACACACACTAATATATTTTAAAAAGCCCTGGCACTGGGCAGTTCCTGGAGGAGCTGTGACCATGAAGCAGTGGGCTGGGCAACTCAGAACAACTGCTGCACACAGCAGCAAGTTATGGTGGAGCAGAAATAGCTGCTTGGGTAGAGGCACCTGTCCCACAGGTCAGGAGAAACGTTCCACACAAGCTGAATTAGGAGCTGTTGCCATCTCAGCAGCCTCTGCAGGTGCCACACTTTGCAAGCATATACAACAAATGGTTCTTTTCACATGTTGGAGTTAAATCATCTGCATCTTCAGAATGTTAAGTTTAGTGTATACCAAACTATGGTGCCATGCAAATCTCTGGCCAAACACTGCTCTTTTCCCCCTTTATCTGTCCCCTTCACATATGTGTCACTAGGTCCTTCCTGGCCTATAGCAGAAGCAGAAAGACTGTTCTCCTGTGGCATGTTTGCAAAGTACATTTCCTTCTGCTTAGCTGAGCAAAGACAACTCCACACACACTCAGCTGGTTTGTATGGCTCTCCGTCCTCACTCCAAAACAGAGACGTGACTCCCTGCACATGGCAGAATATTGCACAGCACAGTACTTCTGACAGCCTCACCAGGTACTTCTCTCACTCTTATTTTCAAAAGCCCACAGAGTTTAAATAAATGCTCTTCCCACACACTGCACCTACTCTTAACTGAACCTTCAATCCACTAAAGAAAATCCTTCCAGATATTGGCAGGAGCATGAGTCTGGACTCACAGTGAAACAGACAGAAGCCGTAGCCTGTGGATGAATTCTCTCACTCTTTGTTCTTCTCACAAAATATTTTTCAAATTAATTTCTATGGTTTAAATTAATGATAAAAGTGTTAAATCATCCCAGCCATCCATTGTGTCAATTTTAAAGTTCAAATACTTCAAAATCCCTCACTGACTGCCCAGCTGTCCGCAGAAGCACAGAGTAATTTCATCCTTTTCCAGTGCTTTCCTTCACTTCAGCATGCTGGCACGACCCATAAAGCTTAGCTCTTGATATTTACATTATTTTGCCTAGCTTTTTAAAGTGACCTTTTAAAAAATAATGCCAATTAGGAATGGAAGGTCTGTTAGACAAGATCACTGTACAAGGGCGTACACCGCTGTACTTGTCCTTCAGAGGGACAGACATCAATATTGGGTTTGCCTGCATTGCCCTGTTTTAGGAAAGTCGAATCTCTGGAGGGGCAGCAGAGGCACCCCGTTTGACCAAAGCAGGCCTGTCAGGCAGAGATTTCTACAGATGACTCCTGTCTCATTCCTCCCGGCAAAAGCTGCATCTTCACCATCCATTTCCTGCTGCATGACCGTGCACAGCAGACACAGCAGTCCCACCTGTGAGCCATGAATTATCTATATTGACTTACGTATAGGCCACAGAGGGAGAAGAAGCAGCAGTGGCGACAGAGGGATTACTCAGCAAACCCCAACTCCCACCCAACGTACTCCCATAGCTGGGGTCGTGCACACACTGGGAAGCATCACAAGAAAGGAAATCTTTATGGAGACGGAAGGCATAGAAATTCTGTCATTAGGAGGCTGGATTGAGGTTTGGCCCCATTCTCTTTCCAGTTTTACCATGAATCTGGATCTTGACAATTTACTTTACTTCTTTGGACTTCCACTACCACATTTGTAAAAGGAGAAGCACAGTACATCTTCCTTCTGCAGAGAACCTTGAGCTCTCTGGAATTAAAAATGCTATTATTAAATGTTGTGTTCTGATGTTTGTTGGGAGAAATTAAACATACGGTGTCAAGTGTATATTGGCAAAGGTACAATCAGGAAGAAGGCGAAGGTCCCTTTTTCCACAATGGTAACATCTGTACTCTAAACAGGATACTGGGGCTTCTTACAAGAGACTTTTTAACATGCCCTCCAAATCTTTTTCCAAAAGCCTGTAGCAACCAGCCTCTGGGGAAAAGGTCTATGTGATGACAAGCTGTCGGCGCCATTTCTGAATCTGATGGCAAATGGGACAGGACTGAGTGACGTCGGTCTTGCAGTTATCCGAGCGCAGGCTGTCACGGTTCTCAGTTTATCTGCCAAAGCATGAGCCTTTCCCACCCACAGGAAAGGAGATACTCCGCTTGTCTGTACCCAGCACTAACTACCACGGGATCACACTGAGACTTACAGATTGCATTGCCAAGCTGTGACGTGCATTCAGAAGATGTCAATAAACATTCAATATCAAACTAAAATTTTAAATTGACTCTTCTCTTCCTTTGACCTCTCCTCGTTAATAAATGTTTTATGTGCTTTCAGGATGTAACAGCCATCCACACTCTGTGAGCAACCATTTCTACACAGGAAAAAAGTCCAAAACTAAGACCATCATCGTGTTTTAGTGAGATGCATTGATAGGGGTGAAGGATAGAGAAGCAAGTGAAAAATTCCAGTTGAGGGTAACAGAAGTTCTCCCTCTTCTTTCTTTCCCCCACCTACTACTCTGTGTCCTTTGCTGTGTGATGAGAGACAATTTCAAGCCCTTTCCTCGCTCTAGTACAGCCTCGTTCTGCTACATGATTCCTCGTCTCTGCTGCTGAGTGACAGCCACAGTGCAAACAGTACCTACAGGAGAGTGGCAGTGTTTTGCATTTCAAATGCTATGAATAAGAGCCACCTTTTTAGCAGACTTGAATACCTGCTGTTCCATATACCCAAGAACTTGCCTGGAGCCCAGCTATTTACATTAAAGATGACCCGTGCTGCAGAGGCAAGTACAAAATTTCTCCCTTAGGCAACGTGAATGGTTGCTGCTCATCACCTTACAAATTTTTTTTCTCCCTTTTAGTATGTGATTGTGGGCCATTCTGGGAATAAGCATATCCAGCCTGTCTGTCCCAAATCAGCCACTTCGATATTGCCATGAGGTATGCAGGACCAACAGCTGCAGCCTGTTGGCACACAAAGGTGTACCCCATTCCAAAACATGAATGTGCACTTGCATCCAAATCGTTCAGACTGCAGCCAGAAGACAGCTAGCCTCAATCTCCTATTACTGCATATCCTGGTGCTTACATCAGTGCGAGCTTTGAACCCAAATTAAAACAAACAAGCCAAAACCTCAAACATCCCATAGAGGTAGCCCATGAGCACAAGAATTGCTCTCAAGATGTGCCACCTCTATCATCCAAGCTCAGGGAAGTGCACAGAGACCCCTAAAGTGGCATGTAGCTGAATAGCTGACATCTGAGCTCCTAAAGGCTCCGTAAGGGAATACAAGAACATCACAGCTTTCACCCTACCGCTTTATGGCCACAGGTTCACAGACACCCCAGCTCAGTCTGTAGCTGATGGTTGCACACAGAGATCATAGATTGTGCTGGATACGAAGCTGTCAATTTTATTTGTCTATGAAGTGCATTGCACAGCTGTGGCTCTGTATAAGTTATGTCATGCTAAACGTGTGACATCAATTATTTCCATATCAAGAGACAATGTCAAACGCAGGATTAGGACTTGTTTGCCAGTCAACCAGAAAACACAGATGGGTTATGAGAGGACAGAAAAATTAATGATTATACAAGTAAGCCCACACCTCTCCCTGGTGAGTGCTTTTACAACACAGCCAGCCCCTTGGGTTTCACTACAGTGACTCTCTTATCTACAGAGATGCAAGTTACAGGGACATGAAGCTCAAGTTCCCTCGCCACTATCAAAGTTGACCACCTACAACTCATCTAGCTGTGGTTCTGTAAAATCTAATTTAATGCAATATGAAAGCTTTCCTTTAAAACTGCATGAACAGGGAACTGCATTAAGTCAGTTATCTGGTGGGTTAACCAGGCATTAATAAAAGCCATTAGACAAACATGGTTAAAAGCCTATTTAAAATGAGTGTAATAAAAACATAAAGCTCCTTCTAGTTTACTTCCCAATCTGCCAGACCTAAACATATGACATTCAGCTCTGATTTGGATGAAACGGACTTGAAAGATTAACATCAACTAAGCAGAAAAGCCCAAATGCCACTATGTTTAATTGGCATAAATTTTCCAAGTGCCTGATTTTCACAACAAATATTTTAAAGGCACTAAATTGCAAACAAAAAAATACAGCATAGCACAGACATTTGCATTAGGTTAAGTAAATTTGTATCAACCATATTATAAGTATCCAGCAACATGCTCTCTTTACTCATCTAAACATAGAAATTTACCAAGGAGTCAGTTCTGGGTTATTACTATGCAATTCTACAGAACAGTTTTAACTGAACAAAATATTTGCTGTATTTGCTTCTTGGTTGTATTCTAACAGGTATTAAATTCATTTTACTTTCACTTTATAATGCCTTTTATGGATAAAATCCAGGTCCATTGATTAAAGTTTTGCCAATTGCTTTAACAGGCAAGGCCTTTCTCACATATTTCTGCATATTCCACAGCAAATTCACTCACTACTAATGTCCCAAAGATAAGTGCAGAGCTTCATAACTTCCTGCATGTAAGTAAGCATTTTTAACAACATCAAACTGCTGCATCTGTATGCATACGTTCCTGGATCAGAACTACATAATTATGACTACTGGATTCATGATTTAGATTGGAATTTAGATTTAGTGAACTTAGACATGTGACTAGTTGACCATGGAGGCAAGTGATAAGACGTAACACAATTCTGATTTTTAACTATCCTGGTGCTGTCAGACGCTTCAGAATAGTCTGTGAGAGAATATAGATTTTAAGCAGAAAAAGTAAGTTTGAATTTTTAACATATACTCATACTCACCCTTCAGGGCCTTTTAAAAATCATAAATTCATAAGCTATTATTCATTAGGAAATTTTGGAGGAAATTTTTGAAAGTCTGAAGACTTCTGCTTTGTTCTTATACAATCCATAAAATATATAGATACCATAGAGTACATTTCTCATCCCTGGGACCTGAGTTTTAGCAGGAATATATAAAGAAGCATCTTATTTTGCAATGTTTTTGGAAACTGTAGCAACACGTTAGAGTCCTAGGGTTTCAGGGGAGTTTCCCCTTCAACTTCCATAAATGGAAAATGTTTCAGCATGAGATCACTAGAAAATGGAACAGTAGAGATACAACATTTGGCAATAAAAATTTCTATTCTGCTATACAGGAATAGCATTCTCTGGAACAAAATTAATAACTTGATTTCCCAGTATAATTGTAACTGAGCTTTTCTTACTAAAGTTATATCCACGAAGTGTGGGACTTATTTTTCTCTACCTTCTTAACTGATACAGCTATGTTGATAAAGCATTTATAGGTAAAGCATTTATATGTGAAGCAACAGAAGCATAGAGAACCCCAACGCCTGATGGCACAAGCAAAAGACACCCTGCAGCAGCCAGACAGCTCTGTGGCTGGAAGAATCGAAACGCCTCTGCCCTTCCACTGCCCACCGTGTATAGAGCTTCAGCCCTGGCCATCACGAGCTACCCTCAGGTGCCACTGAAAAATGAAGGTGACCCTCTTCCTGCCTCAAAAAAAACAATTTTGGCAGCAGGGTTTAGGTTGGTCTCACCTGGAAGGTCGGCAAGTAATTGCCTCTGCTTGAGCTACAAGCAGCTCCCCAATTCTTTTTTGTAACCACCTCAGGCCAACAGTTTTACATGTTAGACAGATTTTTAAAGCCCAGTATAAAGGCATGACATTATGAACAAGAATCTCACAGGCACATGCTTACTAATCAAAACAGAGGAAAAAATGGTAATAATTATAGGCTAACTAGTGAAACTATTTTTTTACAATGTACCCTTACATTCATTTGTGTTTGCGTGTGTATCTCACACACATACACAGCCTTATAAACAATTTTATTTAAAGTATTATAAAGGAGAAATTGAATGTTCCAGCTTTCCTATTCTGCTAATAAAGATTAATTATTAAATGTAGGTTTTGAAACACTTGCAATTATAAGACTCAGTAGAAAGCATTGGAGCAACATATAAACTCTAATAGCAACATAAAAACTCTAATAGCAACACAGTATATATACCATAAGTAATTAAGAGTTCTGGAGACCAAGCATATAAAAGTCACGACAAAGTAACACAGCTGACAAACCCTTCGGAAACAAGCAGTATCACAAAGGCATAGGACATGAAGGGAAAGTGCCTATCTTCCAACTTACCCTGACACTCACCAGTTCCGGTGATTTTCAGCATGTCCAACACACAAGTCTGATGCAATTACGAAGCAATGGAACATATTGTTCACCAACACTCACCAAAACCTTGCACTCCTTTCAATAAAAGTTTGTCTTTGTTCTAAATGATACATTTTTCTCATGTTTTCTATCACAAAACAACATATCACAAACTTTTCACTGTTTGAAAACTCAACAGAAAAAAAACTCGAGATATATTTTTTTTTTTCTCATTTTCATTTTCCATTTCACTTATTTCTCATTTCTGCCGCAAGTTTTCATGAAAATAACCTACCATTTTCCAGCAGTTCTGATTTCCGTCGCTGAAACTCTAGGCATGGTTTGAGGATTTGCTTACGATGAAAGGCACAGTTCTGCCTTGGCTGGTAAGCAAAGTCGCTCTGGTCTCATACCTGGAGCTCTGCTATAAGCACACAGAGAGAAATAGCACGCAGCTCCAAAAGGGCGTGCTTTATATATGCCCCTGTTGCGTAGGTAAAGAACAATCCCAGCTACAGGTGGGGCCTCCCAGCAGCACGGCCACTGTCTGACATCAGCGGCCTTGAAACTACGGCACGGAAGGTATCAGAGGCCCCAGGGCCATAAACATAAACAGCCAGTTACTGATACCAACCTAGAAGCAACCCATTTGAGCTGCTCACAGGCAGCAGCATAGGCAGGGGAGTATTTATACCACGTACTTAAGCTGCAACGAAAACCACTGACTGCTTGGATGCCACTGCTTCAGAGTCAGTATAGAACTGATGACCGGTAGCCCTGTAATGCTACATGGGTATGTATTATCAGGGCAGAGAGATGTACCTTTAATGCCTGTGTTTGGTCTAGTATCTTATCCTTGAGGCTGGGTTGTAATTTGGATGCAACAATGGAGAGCTGGCCAGAGAGCTGATCCAGGTGAAAACTACCTCTGTCAAAAGAAAATAAACTATTAGACTGCAAAATTACATACGTATTAGTTTTATTAGCTCCCTCATCTGACTGGCCGCACAACCCCTCAAGCTGTGGTGTTGACTCACGAGAGTGGGCAGGGAACCACGCCTGAGGGCAGAAGGCAGAACCTAGCAGAAGTCAGAAGTAAGGACTAAAGTTGAGTTGATCATGCAATCACATCCTTAGTTGCCAAGGGTTTGTGTCATAACACGCTGGGTACGTTCGCATCCAAACACTCTTAACATTAATATACTGTGGATCTTTATAAAGGTTAGTTATCCTTCTAAAAGATGTGTAGTGAGGATACACTCGTATGTTAAGCCATCTAACATTTATGGGAAACTCTAAAAGCATAGGCGCTCTAAAATGAACTATTAAACCTTTAGAACGAACTATTTTCTCATTTTCTAACAGAACTTCAATAATAGTATGATTCATTCAGACCTTGGAAAAATAACAAACTGCTTAATCCAAGCAAAAACCTAATGGGAAGCTTCAGAGTGAATCTTCTGGTGAACTTGAGATCAGTAATTATATGAATATCATAATACCAGCTGCTCAAATCATGATGAGGGAAAGATGAAAACCCACAGGACTGCCTAAAGGACCAAGAACAATGCAAACATGGCATTAGAACATCTGTGGAGAGAAAGCATCTGAGGTATACAAACAACTAGCTGATTTGCTAGAAAAGGGAAGAAATCTTTCTATATAACTAAAATCAGCGAGCCAGCAGGAATATGCTTGTCTTCTCTAAGAATGTGTCATCTCCAAGGGATGCTTCACTAAATCTGTATAAACTTTCCTCTTGCTGATAATGAAATTTCCTTTGGTTATCTGGACTTCATCTGTTTAGTCCTCAAAACCATTATGTATTTATTTTTCTAAGGCATTCCATAGTAAGAAATAAGGGCGCATGTGTATACAACTCAGCTTCACTGATGCAGAAAAGAAGTAGATAAACTCAATTAAATCAGGAGGGAATTCTTGCATTCCTCTGTAGTGAACGCAGACAGGCAGCAGAGTAAACATTTAGAAGTTAAACAATGTCCCTAAGCATTTAAATAGCTTAATGTGAATCCTCTTCTTAAGATGAGAATAAAAACAAACAAATGTTTAGTAACTGCTCTCAGCAAGACATCTTCAACCCATCTATCAAAATCATACAGCGATTTAAAACCAGAAGAGATTAACAGATCCCAAATGAGCAGGTTTTCCAACTACAAGGCATGTTCTTTGCTTACAGATATCTTTTTTTTCCTCCTCACATGCACAGAGCTAAAATTCCTGCAACCTGTTTGCATTGTGACAAACCTCTTCTTGACTTGATTCCCCCAAAACTTCTTGAAATAGCCTTCTTGTTTCCTTTTGTAACTTCCAGATCTACACATGCACAAATATGCATAGGTAAACACATGCACATGAGCATTTCCCTCTCTCTTAGTTTTCCAGTATTCCTCAGCAGTTGTGAATGACACTTCCAGTAAACGAGTCCCTACTGTTTTCAACATGTCTTTATACCGCCCTGTAACCTCAGAAATAAGAAAAACACTAAACAAAACTTTGAGGTTAAAAATGTTTTGCTCAAGCTATCTTCTCTTTGTTCATTAGGTATTCTACAGACATGCATATGTATAAACACACATTATTAATTTATGCCTCCCCAGTGCTTATAGCATTTCATAGGCAGAGTGAGCAGTTTACACATGGCACTGTGCGGTGTGCAGGGGAAACATCCACATTGTGTCTTCTTGACTTCAGTTTGCCAAAAGCCTGAGCAATTGTCAGCTGGTCACTGTGTTGGATGGAGAGTAAATAGTAAAATAGTAATAGTAAAAAGAAAAAGTTAGCAGGGTTTTTGGTTTTGGGGAGGGATGTACCAGTCTTGAAGAGGGCATTTTTGTCCCAAAATGAAAAAAATAAGTGGATTTGTTTGCATGTTATGGATTGATTGGAGAGGTTCCTGAGCTGTTTTTTAGTAATTAACTCTTGCAACAGATTTTTAAACTGTTCTGAAACTGGGACAACTCTTTTGAGTTCTGTGAGCACTACCAATTTTCAGCACCTAAGGACCCTCACAAATCTCTTCTGTTACTGCAAATGGCTTTTAGTTCAATAAATTGTGGAGAGCCATTAAAGTAGGTAAAAAATCAGTCCTGTAATTGGAGCAACCAAGTTCTTCGCATGTTTTGCAGAACCACTCAAATAAGACACAGCATCAGTGCGTGTAGTTTACTACAGTCCTGAAGGAGGTGAGTGTCCTGGTTTTAGCTGGGACAGAGTTAGCTCTTCTTTTTAGCAGCTGGAAGAGCTCCGTGTTTTGGTTTTACTCAGAGGCTCACTCTGAGAAGAATGCTGATAGCAAGCTGATGTTTATAGTTGGCACTGAGTTCTCAAAGACTCTTCAGCTCGCCATGTTCTTGCCAGTGTGCAGGAGCACAACAGGATAAGGGGGGAGCATAGCCGGGACAAGGGGTCCACGACTCTCCCTACGATTTGTACCTGAACTTGAGATTGAGGGCCAAACTGGCCAATTAGTATTCCATATCATGCAGCGTCATGCCCAGTATAAAAGTGAGGGGCAGTCGGAAAGAAGCGCCTTTTGCCCTTCCGGTGCTCTCACTTTCAGACTCTCGGGGTGTTCTCTCTCTCTCTCTGTCTCAGGGCCTCCCGTTCATCCAGGATTGTGGTATCGAGTTTTATCTGTTTCGGGATTGCAGCTTTGGAACGAGACGGGCCTCGGTCAAGGGGTGGCGAGCAATTACACCGTACATCACTCGTTTGCATTTGTTTATCCTTGCACATATCCGTATATATATATAATTAGTAGCGGTAGTAGTAAATTGTTCTTATCTCAACCTACGGGTCTCTTTCCTTTTTTTCCTCTTTGACTCTCTCCCTCATCCCTGGGGGTGGGGGAGGGTGAGAGAGGGGCTGTGCAGGGTTTAGTTGCCGAAGCGGCCTAACCCACGACAGTGAGCAATAAAATCTTGCTTTCAGCCACTAGTTTCACCACAAATTTTGTGGCACTTGGATATGTTTGAAGGTCAGATATGGAGCCCTCAGTCACACTTACTTGTGTGGGTCTAGCTGTTTCAAGCTAGAATTTATATACATAAATTATATTTATGTACAGAAATAAATATATTTTTAGATACATATATATACATGTAAAAGAAAGAATATGCAACAGCATCACTTCTTGAATCACAAGTATGAGAAGCTGTATGAAAACTTGCAGTTTTAATACTGAGCAGCTGCAGTGCTTTCCTATTAATAGGTGGGCCACAAGCTAGGAGAAGCACTTCCACCAGGACAGTGTCTCAGGAGGAGGGAAGAAATACATAATTTATTCTAGTTGGCTTTTCCTAATTCTATTTACTAGGATTTAATTGCATGAGCACAGAAAAGCTACCTAAAAGCCATATACATGATGACAGTTTGTTCCCTGAAAGAAATTTCTGAAATACGTCTCTAGGTTTCTGCATGTATGTACGCTACCTCTCTGATTCAAACCTAATGATAGTAATTAAACTGATTTTGATCAAGGATTTGATCAGCATATAGAGCTGCTGCTTAGACATACAGAGATTCCTACATATGAGATATCATGATTTAGTTAGATGCTGTCAGTACCGGTCAGCATCAATCTCTGGGGCAGCTGTGGTAGAATTGACCATGCAGGTGAGATGTGTACTGCAATGGATACTCAGGACTAATTATTTGTACCTTGAATTTCATATAGTTTTGCAAAGACACGGATGTATTTATGCAAGTACTTTGAAGAATATGCTGACCTTGTCAGATCGCGTGGCACTTGAGAAAGAACATGGAAAATATTTTCCAGATTTTAAAAACATGCACATACAAGTTATTGACTTAATTTATGGCCAATGGCTCTTCCATAAGGTTATTACAAAGGCACACTGATATTTTACTGAATTATCCATCACTCAGGGCTATGCTATATGCATCATTTATTAAAACTTAACTTACCCTGGATAATCTACCTGGTCCTTTTACTTCGTTTTTAATCTGTCTTTCCTTAAAAGAGATCTGGAAAGTATCAAGGTGAAGTGCTAACAAAACAACAGAAAAAATCCCCAGAGTTAACTTTCAGATATGACCATAGCACTAACACTGCTAAACAGGGAGCCTGAAAGGCCTCCCGCTGCAACTCTTTATTAACATTCAACCTTGACCTTTCTGCATTGGTTGATTTTGTGTCTTACTTGAAAGACATGACACATACAGCCATCTTTCAAATACCAGTCTGAAGGATACCTATATATTTTACATATACATAATTTCTTTATAGCAGTTGTGCTCTAATATAACACAAACAAATATATCTAAGTGATACTATTAAACAAATTAGAGACAACGCTGTTCCCAGAACAGAACCTCTGGAACTCTCCCTGCACTGGGCTCCATATCACCATCAGGGGTATTGTTGTGTGTTTTTGCCCTGTCAGCACAGGATGAATTTTGCCCCTCAGACAGTTTCCAATCAATCTCATTTCTGTCGGTCTCTCTGAAAGATGGAAGAGAGTGGATGGACGTGTTAGATGAATTTGAAATAAATCGTACGGAAGTTAGATGTTGTTAACTGGGTCTCTTCTTCTGCTGAAGGCTGAGGTACTGACGGAAATTCTTGTCAGCACACACGGTTTGTTTTGACCATGCTATGTCATTTAAATGTTGTAATAATAACAGAAACTGAGTTATTTTGTGGCAGCAGCCAGTTTTCAAGGGAAGTTAAAAGCACGTGGGCACTGAGAAAGTTATAACTGATACTAAGCATGGCAACACAACTCAGCAATCTGCTGCGTAGGTGATACTGCAAGACACATGAAGGCTTGCCCGAAACAATCCACTGCATCTGGGGGATCTGTAATCCATCAGTACTATGTTTTAAATTTACCCTGAGGTGAGAGAACTCAATGTAAACAATCTGCTTACACTTGTCAATGTTCATCTTTAAATGTATATTGATAACTGGAAGCCTAAAAAAATCAAACCAGTGTGACACATCCGATTCTTCCTCCAGCAACAGCAGAGGAGGAGGAGGCGGCTGAGGTGGCAGATGTCACCTACCATGTCCTTGAGGAGCTGACGTGCAGGTGCGCGTACTGCTCCATCCACTCGTGGGGTGGGAGAAAACTGCCACAAGATGCTGTTACCTCTGCTGACGTGATATGATAAATTCTTAAGCTATTTTTTTTTCCTGTTACAATCTGCCTGTGGCCTTATTTACTAATGCCAGTTACCCTGGATAAATGCCCAGCAAGGACTGATTCGCATCAGTTCATCTAGAGAGTGAAAGAGGTGGACCATCGGTAGCTCCGTCTTTCTGTGGCTATGTTTTTCAAATATTTCCAGATGTTACACCGCTTGTACAGGACCCCAGGGATTGTCATGGGAAGTTACTGGGACAAATATATTTTTGTAGCCCTTCTCCAGGTGCCTTTTTACAAAATGGAGACGGGGATGGGGACAGGGGAACAGGCTCAGCGGCTGAGGCTTACCTGGAGGCCTTTACACAAGAAGCAGAGACAAATCCTACCTGAGAAGCTGACAGGCAAACCAGGAGAACACGTGGTGCTCAGCGTCTGCTCTTGTGCAGGATGGAACAAGAATGGAAGGAGGTACCTAAAACACTTTGACAAAACTTTCCTGCTTTATGGACATCCTCTTGAAACAGGTGATACCTTTGCCTTCATCCGTACTTCCCAAGAATCAAAACAAAATGGACAGCAATAGGAAAAGAAATCTGCAGTAACCTTTCAAATCCCCTGGAGCAGGAGTAGACACGAATGCTTTACTGTCCCTTAAAATTTTTATGTAACTCAAAATGTCTGTGTAGCCTGCAATGGGTCATTTACCTCACAAAAATCTCAAATCCCTTTAAAGCCAAAGACATTAATGAGACTGTGAACCAGAAAACGATTTCTATTGATTTTTGTTTCCCTTGTCTGCTATTGCTGTAAACATGCTTCTCATTCAAAAGACTTATTTTTAACCCATGCGTCACACCATCATCTGAACATATAGGAAGAAAGCAATGGGACATGGAACAGTGCAGGGGAGGAAGCAGCAGCATGGGAAGAGTGAGAGAAGAGACAGGGAAAACTTGAGCAGTGGCTATGCGCTTGCGTTTTTAAGACCAACAAGCTTGGTGGTTTTTTAATACACCATCATCCCTGCTTTAAGCTCCCCGGGGAAGATGCCAGCTGGCAAGGGGAGCCAGCGAGACACGGCAGCACCACCTGGCACATGTGGCACGGGAGCACCCAGCGACACTGAGCGTGGCTTCTCGCTGACCCCCAAAGCGCCCAGCCTCTGTAGGGGATGCAGTGGGCTGCACAAGTCCCACACCGGCCAACGGAGGGTTAGGGCAGGTCCTAGGGTCCGTTAGCCATACACCACCATCCTTGGAGGAGGTGCCAGGTAGGAAGATGGGAGCTCAACAGCTGGGTCAGAGGCTGGTTAGCTCTGCCACTGTAAGAAGCTCAAAGGACTGCACCATCCTTCCCGACAGATGTAACATCAACCCGTGATGCTTCCCTTTGGTAACCTAAAGCAGGGCAAAAGACAGATGCTCATCATGGAGGGAGGTGGAGGCAATATCTCCAGGTGTGCTTTTTCCCAGCCCTGTGCCCACCACAGCCCAGGAGGGACCATCTCTCTAAGGGCTGCTGCAAGACAGGGCAACAATTAGTTGGAAAACGGCTGCACAGCAGACACAGAAGTCTGTAACTTGCTGAAAGACGTTGTGATATCCCCTATGAACCCTTTAGCTTCTGCGTACCATCTGCCCATGTTGTAGAACAGAGAAGGTGCAACGTATTTTTAGAACATTACTGCTGGGCTGTAAACCATTTACCTATATTGCCCAGCACAATTATCATGGGTTGAGCAGTCCTCAGGTTCCTCAGCAGTTAAGTAACCTGTGTAATCAAGTCAAGACTTTAAATTCTTTCTCAACCTTTTTAAAATATCATGTTAAAAAAAACCCCAAACAAACACATAGCACAGATTTGAAGCACAGACATAAACACAAAAAAGTCAACTTCAACTTCTATGTAACCCAGTGATTCTTGCCCAGCATTTATCCAAGGACAGCAAAGGCAGCGTTTCTAAGCCTCTCCCTTTTTTATGATCATTATACAACAAGATAACTAAGGTCAGCTGAGGTCATCATTCTTTAACTGAGTTCCCAGCCCTGACAACAGAAACCTGTGTCTGATCTTTGGTTCACAGAAAACTTTTTAACCTTGTTTCCACCCACCACTACCGTTATAAAATTCCTCTAATGTGTCTTGGCTGCTTATTTTCCTAACCTTTGGAGCCTATAATGTCATTTCTTCACAAGGCTGAACTCCAAGACTGCCGAGAAAGCAGGCATATGGTACAAGGTAGTTCAAATAAAATTAAATAAAAGACCTACGCACACCTTCCAGTTGAAAGCTTAGTCTTAGCCGTATTTTTCCTGATATTTGACTGCTGAATTCCAATACCATAAAAGTTTTCTTAAAGTCCTGGGCTATTTGAAGCTGCAGAGCAAAAAGAATCGAAAAAAAGAGGGATAAAATACGTCAAGGAGAACAACATGCTAAACTTCTAGGACAACAAGTCTAATCAGGTATAGTGAATCACAGAGAGAGTAATCACAGCCGCGCTTGAAGCCGCCATCACGGACTTTCCTTTACATGCATCTGGGTAACAATATCAACAAGTGTGGAATTTTGGGTTTCGACTACAGGGATGACTAATGCCAATAAATCAGCGCAGTAAAGTAGGTCACCGAGTTACCACCTCACCTGCTACTCCCAGAGTCACAACAGACTAGCTCTCTTCACTTTGATTTCACACGCTAGTTTGGCACTTGCAACTATTTCATTATTTCAAATAACTCTCCGACCTTTCACATGGAGCTTGTTTCTCCATCTTTTTCATTTCAGTCAGTGGATTCAGGTGCACAACAAATGGTCTCTGGTTTTACACTGACAAGCAGAAGAGCCTTAATTAAAATGCCAGTTAAAACGGTAGCACAATTACAGGGACAATTTTCTCTGAGCAACGGGCATTCACAGCTGAAGGTAATGATTAAATTTCTGCAAAAAAAGTTCTTTATTTTGAACTACTATCAGCGAGCAAAGTACTTGGAACGCATAAATTAGACTCCCTCAGAAAATAATCTTCTGGAAAAATAGTTATTCTAGTGGCAACTAGAATTTTGAGTGGATGTGTCGCTTCCCCATTTTGTGGAATTTAATAAAAATGCCACCATAGATAACGAGCCACAAATAGAACTTAGATTTTTCTGTTCAGTTAGCATTGCTTCATCTAATGAAAACTATCTGTGTCAAAGTAAGATCTTATTTAATTTTCAGTAGGCATTTACATAACCTAACAAGTAACAATAATAATGCAGAAGAAATACTGATACAGACTGTAAATTAAGAACTGTTTATTACTTTGTACCTGTGCAGTTGTGGTTGTTTACAACACTTCTGTAATCCTAGTTGGTCTTTAACCACTGCAGTGATAAATCCAGTGCATCATAGTGCAATGACCAACTGAATTAGGAACTTGTGATGCTTTAGCTGTGTTCCTACTCAAGAAGCGCATTGTGAAAGGCATTGTGCAACCCACACGAATGCTGCTCTGATTCTGGCAGACCTGGTGCCAGTTGCACCTTCCAGAGTATTTTGCAGCAATCCCAGGTTACAGCAGCCTACGTACAAAATGCCCAAGGTCTGTCCTGAGCGGAGCTGAAACCCAGAGAGCACCAGTCCATCAACTGTCAATCCTGACAGGGTCCCTTGTGCTGTTGCTCATGCTCAGGACACATCATCTCCCTTGGCTGCCCTCAAAGCTGCACAGGTACTGTCACGCTCCCCAGACATTGCTGTTACCCATCAGCACCATGAATTCACCTTGAAAGAGCAACCAGAGGCTACAACTGGGGCCCTCAGCCATGCACAGTGTTGGTTTTTTATTTCATGTGCACACAACTTTTTATCTTTGTAGTTCACTGACAGAATTCTTGAATTTGTGACTGTATTATTGTGGCTTCTTGTATTGTGAATTCAAGTAATGCTAATGATAAAAACGTCGCATTTCTCTCAACACTGGCATTAAAAATCTGTGTCAACGTGCACTGATTGAAAATATATAAATAAATAGATAAATGTTGAAACAAAATTTCCAAAGGCATCTACGAATTTGCCTAAGCTAGACAGCGTGGAGAATCTGGATTTGGCTTTGCAATCGGACAATCAGGGACATGTTATCCTGGCCTTAAGCATCAGTAAAGCAGTTTATTGAACAGGAATTGCAGAAAGCAAACTTGAAAATTAACTTGATGGTAATCGACTAATTAAAAACCCCACAATGGCATGTGGCTACAGCTTCGGTACTATTGCCACCTACAGGTACTCTTCTCTTCCTTCATTACAAAAAAATAATGTAGTAAATATGCTGTCCTGGCACTCTACTCTGATAAATTCAGTTGTTACCATGTAATTCACTGAAGATAGAACATCATGAGTTCTCTGGGTACAAGCTATAAGTGAACATCTACTGTAAGATTCAGTAAACTGCTACTCACTTGAATGAAGAAAAATGTTAGAAAATTCAGTGGCAGAAAGGCTAAAAATATAAATTCTGTTTAGTTAGAGAAAAAAAGACCCACTCTAAACGATCAGACACTATCTTACTAGTTAGACAGTTTCTGTAGACAGTAAAAACCTATAGAGGACATGCTTGATAGTAGATCCCAGGCAGTGAAGCATGCCAACATTCAGGTTCGTCTGGGGCAGCAAAAATCCCATAGCTGAAGCTAACTTGAGTCTCTGCTGAATGAGGAATTAGCAGGTTTGGTAACCCCCAAGCTGCAGCTGAGAACCCAAAGGGCAGAGCAAGGATGTGGTTGTCTGTCTTTACTGCCTTGTCTAAGAGGGGGATCAACAGCCTTTGTCTTTTTAAGGCAACACAAGCTCGTGCAATGCAGAGTGCCTTCTGAGCAACCTCTCTAAACTTGTAACATTTTTCCCTTCATTTGGAAATATTTTTTTTCAAAAGGTAGTTTAATTACAACTTATAGTGGTAACCACAATACCTGTTGCTCAAACTGATCATCGCCTACGAATAAGTCAATAGCAAAGGTTTCCAAATGAAGTACTTAAGCTTATTTGAATTCCTATTTTAGTTACCCGCACTGTAACTTTCAGATGTGCTCAAGTATCTGCAAATATCACTGGAAAATACAAGCAGCTGTGAGTGCTAGTCATTTTGAGAAAAGCTGAAGAAACCAAAATATTAGCAAAATAGTACAGTCAGAATAATAAAATAAAACTCTTTTGGCACATTTTGGTCTTACCATTAAGCACAGCGCTGAAAAGTATTGAGAGCATTCAGATATCAGGGCATGTGAGGATGGGTATGGGACCTGGTACGAAAGATCTTGGAAAACTAAAGAATATAACGTTCTTTTTTGAGAAAGCCATTTAAAAAATGTGTTTTACTAAAAAAAAGGATCTGATTTTAATAGTGGTTTCCAGTTTTACACACATGGATGTGTGCAAGTAATGACAGATAGATGAGTGTTTCTGCCTGGAAAGGTAAACACTCAGCAGAGCCACAGATTCATCTTCACTATTGCTGCTCCACACCGTATTAATATTCTATATATTCACAACATTACGGGCAGAGCTAAATCACTGTGACTAACACTTCAGCTATAGCTGAGGCTTGTAATTATTTCAGAGTCAGAAAGCCATAATATATCCACTCGGAAAACAAAATTATTTAGCATATGCATGTATACAGAATACAAATGATACTGGTATATCTTGATCTTTCATATTAATAGATCATTTCAATCCAAATGCAGGTAATTCTTTTGGCATGCATTTTTTTCATGTTGATGTGCATAAAAAATTATGAGCTGATACACGAAATGCAACCACCATTTAAATACCACATACGAGATAAATCCAATTGCATGTGAAGCTCCATGCAACAAGGTACAAAATTGGTGTATATTACTACACTGGACATCTCCAAAACCCTATCCATTCAGGTGAAGTAGGTTCACACTATACAAAGAGAAATTACAGAAATTTCTTGCTAGAAGTACCTGTTTTTCAATGTTCTACTTTTAAGGTAAATGGTCAAGTTAGAACTTTACCAGTTTCAGGCCCCTTTACTAGATATCAAAGAGGTAGTGAAAAAACTATTTCCTTTTCTTTGTTTTCACACACTTTCATTTGACAACACTTTGTGCACAATTGAGTTCGAGCTGTATGTCCTCTTTTATGGGGTCTTTCCATAGCAAAATAAAAACCAGGTTGTTTCTCAACAATGGAATTCGAGGGGAAAAAAAAACAACAGGAAAAAAAAATACATGCAAGCATCATCCTTGAAACAATTACCTCTGTTTTTGTAATTAACTACATTTCAACCTGACGATATCTAATTAGTCATGAATTTGAACTGAGTGGTCGGGAAATGTCTCAGAGCACAGAACATAAAGCATTTGAACAAACATAAGCAGCGTGAAAAGCACTCGTCTGAAATCAGAAGATGCTCACAAACCACCACAAATCCCACAGTCGGGCACCCAAGCTAAAGCGGGGGCAGCGTCATAGCCAAAACAGTCATTTGCCATTTTATCCCCAGAAAATAACACTCGTTTGAGAAATGACGGCGCATCTTTCCGAACTGGTATGAAGCCACTGACCAGGAAATCTGCTGTGTGTTAGAAGAGACGCAGCTTACACCCTCCGCCCGAGGCGAGAGCGATTGAGACTGCACGGCCGACGGGAGCGAGGGATGGGGAGAGCAGGGCTGGGAGCTGATGGCTACGCTGACAATGCCACCGGTTTGGTAGCTCCAAGAAGACAGCACGGAGAGTCAGGAAAGGCCCAGTGTTTCAAAATCAAGTGAAAACACAACACCTTTTGACATGCCCTCTTGGAGGCCAAGCAAGAAGCTGGGGCTTGTATCCAAGTGACTGGGAGCTCCAAGGCTCTCCCACGCAGGATCTGACAAAGATTAGTTTTGGCTTTGATATTAATACACATATGAGAAACAACCGAGGTATCTTCACATGCTGAATAAACCAAGCAAATAAAATCACACGGTTCAAGCAGTAATGTCTCCAATGGTCTTTAGAGGCTTATGCTAGTACAGTAACTCTTTTTGCTCTCATATTTAGGAGATTCTGATGCTTTATTCTAAGGGAAACATTTTTTACAAAGAACTAATATACTCTTAAACACACTAGGAAAACTCTGATTTCACTAAACAAAACGAAAGTTTTCCCTCTGGCTTAAGTTACACTTTCACCCATCTTCTCTAGTACAGTAATAGGGATGTTTCTTATCTTTTATGCAGATAAAATCTTACCAACATGTCAATATGAAAGGAAAGTAGAAGTGCTCTTAAAATTTACACTAAAATATAACAGTTTCACTTCCATGTTTGTCCAAAAATGTAAAGCATTTAACCTTTAAAATAAACCCTTTTAAGTATAAATGTGAATCAGAAACAGTACTTTCACTCAGAGTATGCACTTTTTTTGGATTGAGAACATTTTTTACAGATAGTGTCTGAGTTGTATGAATTTTTAAATAGAATGACAGTATTTTAGGTACAACACTGCAAAGTCTAAGTGATTCAGGAGCTTCAGTCCTACCATCAAAATAATTTAAGAATTTGAGGGCTGGATTCTTAAAAATACTCAAATACAAAGCTCTCTCGGAGTTGATCTGTTTAATTCATTGGGAATTAAAGCTCTGACTCATTAGTAGATATAGATAAGCTTAGGAAAGCTTAAAAGAATTTTCTGTCCTAACAATCTGCCCATTTTAGATGTCTCCCTCCCTCCTTATAGGACCAGCTCAGCTTCTGGTCCAGTAGATGCTCTATCACTCTGGCATCAATTTTGGTCTTTCCCAGAGCATCCAGCTATGATTTAAAGTAGATCTGCAACTGCTTTTTATGATTAGCCAAGCAATCTCAGCAACAATGGCAGAATAAAGAAGGGCAGAGTGAAAAGCTTGGGGCCAGAATTGCTGCAGCAGGCTTAGCATAAGCTGTCCCAATTTGTGAGCCAAAATCTTTGAGCACTCAGATAGGAATCTGAGCTCAATTGGAATTAACAGACTCTCCCTAGTATCTATGTCTTTTTTTAAAGATGAGAATTAAGAATGGCTAAAAAAATTATCTGTATCTTGTCGGCAAATGCAGACATGACCGGTATTTTTAATCACTGTTGTTTGTTTTACTGCAGGTCATTATTCTCATTAATTGCCAAGTTGCTGGCAGATGCCTTGACATTTTGGATGAAAGATCAATCTGGGTTTAATAAAGTGATCAAGAGGAAAGAGGTTAAAATTCTTTTTCTTAAAAGTCTGCCAAATCAACGGCATTGTGCAGACTGACATGACAGGCAGCAGCTTATTGATGCTGCAGTCCATTTTTTAATCAGGGTGATATAATACAGCTATTATCTGGTATGATATATAATTAGATCATACGTGCAGGCCAAATTTTACTGCAAATCCAACAGTGTCCTTTCCTGACTCCTCCTAGTTAGAAGTTCAAGGCGGGCAAGGGAGGCAGAAAGGGGTGAGAGTATTTACACAGGCATGTTTCCATCTGCAGACACAGAAGTTCTTTTGTTGGATTTACAGGTACATCTAGCAGGACTAACTACAACACAAGGATATTTAGATTCAAGGGGTTCTAGCTTTCCATTCCTCATCATTCAGAACTACTAATAAATTTGACCAGCATCAGATCTGAAGTTACAAGTTTTTAACTTTTTATTTTTCAATAATTGTGAAGTTTTCTTTCCTTTCTGTCTCCCTCTCTCTTCCTCTCTGACATGTGTACACCATTCCCACTTCCACATGAATACAAACTTCACACTGCTAAATAAATTACACATGTAGCTTCCAACGCATCTGATACTGATTTCTTTTTATCTTCCCAGCCCATCCTCAATACAGACAGCGCAGCAAGTGTGCTCCTTTCTGTAACTTGGAGCACAAGAGCTCACTTGGATGGGGTTAGTACCGTGTCCTGTACCTTCACTTTGCTGGCCTGACGGAGCAGGTACCCATTCCCCTCCATGCTCACTAGGAACAGCCTTTGACATAAGAGCAGAGCAAGGGGCTCAGACACATGCCTCCAGCTCTGAAATGAGACACACTAACTGATGATGCATTTTAGACTGATTAAGTGCAATTAGCTTTTTTTAAGTAACGATTTTTTTTTTTTATGGGTAATTTATCTTGGAGAAATGAAAACAGATCTTGTTTACTCTAAAACATACATCCCATGGCAGAAACATCAGACAGCAGACACTCAGGCTTAACTGAAAAAAAAACTGGCAGAAGGATGAAAGAAATTATGACAACCTGCTCTGTGCTGGGGTTTGGGCAGGGAAAGTTGGGGCAAGGAGCTGTGCTGCTTTTGCAATTGACTGAAGTATGCTGTTAACTCACTATAAAGCCCAGCAAGGTAAACAGAAACCTTGATTACAAAGAGCTGTAGGTCAAGCCTCTGCTCTCTCGCTTTGAAGGCAAGCTCAGCCACAACACCTGAAAGGGTATAAATGAGAGTGTGCCATCCACCTGGACTAGGAATTGAGCTTGTAGAGACAAGATTTCATCACAGCATAATGAACTCTGAAGCAACTAAGTACACACAAGGAGGAGAACATGGGAAACTCTAGAAAATTCCTTCCAAGATAATGCATTCCCACTGTGACTTCTCAAAAAGTGAAGTTTTGCTGAGCCAAGTAACTGGATTCCCCTAGGCTGCAGAAGTATCAACCACATGTTGCTACAAGTAATTGAGCATTTCTAGAAAATGAAATTTAAAAGTAAACACAGTAGACTGATAGATTCTAAAGCCTAATGACATTCATGCTGCAGTATATTGAATATTTTAAAATTTAGGAACCGAAAAGGATTTTGTGGAAACGTCTTCTAAAATTGTACATTTGAAGGTAGCAGCAAGATACATTAGGAAGTAGTAAGGCATCAAATTCCTTCATAAAGCAAATCACTTTTGTGAAACACAGTAATAAACATCACAATGAAACTACAGATATTCATCGGCATTTTTGTGCTACATTCCACAGCCTGTTCTGTGACGCTTGCTCTGAGTAAATGAACTTGTAGACTTGTCTCCAGTCAGTGAAACCCAAAAGAAAGAATATCTTCTGGTATCCTAGTTCATTGTGTCTTGGTATATGCAGAGATGAAGCACATACCATTTTGAGATATATCTAAACTGACAGAGCAGGTACCTTCTTTGGAGAAGAGCTCTCTGTGGCTTTGTGATACCTGCAACAGGTGAGCTACTGCCCCAGCAGTCGATCTGTCACGTCCCTTTTCTATCAGTCTAAAAAGCTTCCTGCTGAGTGTGGCATATACTGATTTTTTTAACCTGCACCCCTTCTTACTGAGTAGGGCTCTCATCCCTCAACTGCTTGAAATGGGACAATTGCTCTGGTAAACAAAAAGAGGATTTAATGCGTTAACTGTGTGCAAAGGTTTTTAGGATGAAGTCTAAGAATATCTGAGCTACTGAGACAGATGAGATTGAACTCAATTCGCTCTCAAGAGCTAGTAAGTGGATCAGATGAGAGCAAACAGCAAGTTACACACAGTTATGGTTGGAAAAATTATTCTCTATGTACAGGTTAGAATAAAAGCTTAATTTGGTTTCATTTGGGATAGTGGAGTTTTAATGGCTGGAAGTACAGATAAATAATGCTAATTAGCCATTAACAAGCACTCCATACCTGCAAAGAACTCTTCAATAGTTAGATACAGCGAGTTATTCTACACAGTATCCTTGTGCCACATGCATTAGGCTCATTTTTTAGCAATGGAAACTGAGGTCTTTAGATGAGATAACCCAAATTACAGACAATTATCTTATTTGCAGATGGCTTACCAATAGGCATGTGATGACTCAGTGACAAAATTCAGCTGCAAGTCTTTGAGTCTGTGACTTGGGCCCTTGTCTGGTAACAAATCCCTCCCAGGGATTAGGAAAGGCAGAAATAAATAGACCAACACATTTTAGCTGATTTGCAGAAGGCTGGAGACTTATCACAAGCCTCCAAAGTAGTCTTGTGCAAACAATGCACTCGTAAGGCTCCACTCGTATGTCCAAACTCCCACACAAAGGGGTTTCCTGTACCTGAAGTGCCACAGAAAACGCAAATATAGATGCAAATCTGTAGAGAACTGCAAGATTATTTCAACCAGTCCTATCTGGTCCTCTCTTCAGAAGCAGCCAAATGGCTGCTATGGGGTGTCCCACAGCACTTACGCTTGACTTCAGCCTCTTCTAGGTCGTTTCCTCAGGGATGTCAAACCCACAAGCTCATCCACGACTCCAGTTACGTTTGTGCCATATTCCTAGGGGTTGCCGGTACAAGAGGAAGACTTGCCACTGAGCTGCCCAGCATCACCTGCAAAAGAAGGCTACGAGGCGTATCTAAAGCACTTGTCTGGCTCAGATCATATGGCACACATATGTAAGTTATTCTAGTCATAAGTGGAACCCGCATTGTCAAAAGGTCTGTTCTCACCAGCTGTCCATTGCCTGGATTCTTTAAATTAGATGTGGGGACAAGAGAGGAACAGTGTCCTTCACCTGCACATAGCACAACAGTTTTTCCTAAGGTCTTCATTTGATGAAGACCATAGATGAGAATCTGCCATTCTAGCAAAATAACCAGTCTCAAGGAGGGTTGGCTTGCAATCCACATAAACAAATCAGATACATAGGAGAAACAGCTAATTATTATCCCATTTTTCAAGAAAAAAACAGTTACATAAATGTCATTGGCTACACCTAATTTGGAGTAAAACTTAGAGAATACAAATTTTGCTAACTAAAAGTCGGAAAAGTCAAAGACCTGACTTATAACAAGTGCATTAGGGAATGCAGAATGCTAGGTCATTCAAGACAGTTTGACATACCTAAAAATCATCCAGTAAAGAACATTTCTGGGATCCTCAAAACTTCGATCGAAGTTAGGTCCTATTCATCTTACCAGCCTTAGTAGTCAGTCACTAAGTGGGACTGAGGTATGAGAGTAGAGATAACTTTGCCAGCCACTTTCAAAACAATCCATGTGAGTTGTAACATCAAAAATAAATAGTTATCTGTAGCAGGTTTGGTATGGGCTTCCTGGTTTTACCTAAAGACACCTCAATTTTTGAGAAAAGCTGGCTTCCTTTAGCCTCCTGGATCTCCCATTGTTTTGCCAAAGTGTCCCATTTTTTCTCTGAATTTCTTTAGTTTTCTGAAATCAGATTATCTTCTCCAAGGATTTATCCTGGGTTCAGTAAGAAATACAGACAATTCGCCCCTTAAAAATTCCTCTGGGCATATACTAAATATGATACCTACTGCAAATATCAGCACGGGTCCAGATCTTTTCAGCTCCTTGATAATATTAAAGCTCTCATTACTCTACTACTCTAGTAGCTTTAAAAAAAAAAAAATACGCAATTTCTTGCACATCTGAGCAGACACATCTGCCAGAACAGAAGCAGGAGAAGATGACCCACCTCTTCCTCTCAAGCCCTCTTTGCATGTTGAGTGTGGTTTGTGCCTCCTCTCCTTGACATCCTTCCCGCTAGCCAATCCACTTCCGTAAGCACCACACAGTAGCTGGTTTTAGCTCACAGAGCACTGACGGACATCTTAGGAACAGCAAATACATAGTGAGTAAGTGAGAGAGCTGATACGAAGCGAAAGTGTCATTGGGGGTGGGGAAATCAAACTTTCTGTATAGTCAACATATCTTGCTCTAAATGCTCATTTCTCAACTTCTCTCAATTCCATAATACAGCTGGTGGACTCCATGTGCCTGGATGGATCAAAGAGCACATCTATATCATAACCAAAATACCTAAACTACGAGGAACTTGGTTGTTGGGGTTTTGTTTTCTAATACATATCACCAAGTCTTAGCTTGGCTGATTGAAAAAAGGGTATTTGAGTTCTGCATGCAAAGCTGAAACCTTTCACTGGTACGTATCCAAAAAAAAAAGAAGTGAAACTGTAATAGAAATGCTGAAAGGAAACGGTTTTCTTGCACACATGCTCTTTCGGCCGCTGCCTTCACATTTCCCACAGGGTAGGAGCACACCACACAGCATTAGACTACAAAGGAGAGATTAAGCAGTGAGTAAGGCTAAGTAACTTCTAAGGTAATACTGTCTGGATCCTCAAGGACTGGATTTAGATTGTAGTCTATCAGCAAAGGCTGTAGCAGAGCTCTTGCACATAATTACATTGCTGAGTTTCTCACATACGCCATTCCTCATCCTTAGTCTAATGACTTTTCAGCAGAACACAAGTAGCTCCTGAATTGTGTGTCATTCACATGATGCACAGATCTTCCTTGGGATAAAATAATCAGGTTTTTAAAATCAGAGAAGTACATTCACGACTTATTTAAATCATGTTAGGAAATATCAATTTCAAATGTGATGCAAACATGGAAATTCAGAAAGATAACAACTTTCTAATTTCTCTCTGTGAAATGCAAGTATAATTTCTCTCTTGACATTTCTCCAATCATTCCCCTTTTTGGCCATTGTGTAAGAATTATACAAAGGTAACAGCACCCTTTTGTTTTTAATTCTTTATTGAAAGCAGCTACAAAATCTTGAGC
Source organism: Tauraco erythrolophus (assembly GCF_009769465.1). NCBI lineage: Eukaryota > Metazoa > Chordata > Aves > Musophagiformes > Musophagidae > Tauraco > Tauraco erythrolophus. The sequence goes on from NC_141468.1 coordinate 53,373,326, forward strand.
AGGTCAGAATGCACAACTGCAAAACACTGTTGCTAATTTTAGGATTTACTCTTGTGCCCCAGTAGCTCAGACTGCAGTCACTTTGACAAGCAGTTGAAAAGCAGCTCTGAAGGCCACCAGGAGCTCTGTCTTGCAAACAGTTTTCCTAACATTGCACAGTTCTCTAGGAAGAACACGTAAATCCCCACATTCACTAGCAGAGAGGAAATTAAGATATTACTTTCTTCTCTTTTCTTCAAGGGCAGATAACACTGCATCAGTATCACAGATAAAGGTTAGGTTGGACCATGACCTTTCGTACAACAACAGTAAGAGTTCTCATGGCACAAAACTCAGAAGTATGTGAAGACCAGCTGTCTCCAGAGTACAGCTGTGCATGGGCCAAGTAATTTTTGACAGGGATTCAGTATAGTTGAGAAGGAGGTTGTTTCCTCAAGTCCCCTTCCATACGCAGCTGGCCAATATAGAGAACATGGGCAAGCAGCGGCTGGGATTCCACACAACCCTTCCAAAGGGACTACACTCATGGTGTGTGTCTCCATAGAGTCATTTACTTGTCAGTCACTCCTGGCTTGTGTCCTCTTGGGTTCTTGGGTCAGGAAGCCTTGATCCCTGGACAACTTTGATCCCTTGATGTGACTGGGAGAGGCATGCAAGCCCTCCTGCAGGCACACATGCAGACCCGAGGGAGGGCTCTACTGTCCGGCTAGAGCCCTGTCAACTCTCATGATTTTGTCCATATTTCCTGGTATGTAGAGTCTCTCAAAGCTCCCAGGCCCGGAATGACAAAACTAAGATTGTCAGCTTTCATATTTTTGAATAGTGTAAACTTGTGATTACAAAGTAAAGCTAAAAATCTGTCAAGAGTGTCACCTGACTCTCATAAAACAGATGGCAAAGAGAAAAAAGTCACTGTTTTTAATCTCATTACTTTGGAAGGACTGACTCACAGCTGCTGAGTACAAAATTTGGCAGGGGGGACGTAATACATCTAAATGCTGTCTCAAAGAAGTTGTACATCCTGCCCCTAAACTTTGATGCAGCTAAAAATTAATGAACATTGTGAAGTGTTTTGGCAGAAACAAGCCACTCAAGTCACAAAGTTCAGCTAAGGCAGGAGCTGGACTCTGTCTGCAGCAGCTCAAAGATACCATTGCCTCGGCACTTGCTGAAGACGAACAACAGATGATGCTTTTCAAAAGCAAACCTACTTGATTGCTTTCATATTTTCTGGCTCTGATTCTGTGACAAATAAATCACTGAAACTGATGAAAAACGAGTAATTGGCAAGGCCAAGACCTAAGAGGCAATTAGTCCCAGACATTATTGCAACTGCTTGTATAGTTCCCCAGCACTCCTTTCCCTCCAGCAATTGGGCAGTAACAAGTTACATAAAAATGTATTTAGAAAATTCATTAGTAACAGTCCAAGTTAATTGTGGCATCAGTACAGCTCAATGTTAAGCTTCTAATTAGAAGATACCAAATCTAACTAGGTCCTTGAAATGTCTTTAATATGCATGTGTTTGGGGTATGTATTAGAAGCATATTGTTTTGGTTTTGTTGCTCTTCAGTTGTTACACAAACTGCCTCATTTAAAGCCATTTAAATGGTAATGGCTTGTTTTAGTAACACCAAAATAGACACTAGAAAATACCTTTATCAAACATGGAAAAAGTTTCTTGCTTATTTAGGAAAAAAAGCTATATAAGATATTGTAAGCCACAGTTCTATTATAAAATAATTCTAAAGGCATTCATCCACCGGATGCACCTGTCTGGGAAATAGCACCTGTCTTTTGCACTCTGTCTTGGGTGATAGGAAAGGGAAACCCATAGTGAGACCCAGTTCTTTTAAGCTTTCAGGGGATACCCCTGAATTTCTAATAAGTGTCCACTTCACAAATCTCCTGTTTTAACTGATGATACTCAATCTTTCTAATCAAACTGAAACTCTGACAGATACACATCCTTCTCATGTTTCTAGAGTAGTGCCCCCATGACAGTGCTGAAAAATTGATAAAATATCTCAGTTATTTACCAATTGATAAAAACTATTTAAAAAACATAGGAAACATGCATATTTTATCAAGGCATAGCTGGTTTCAACTTGCTGTAAACAGGACACTAGACTAGCACGAAAGACTGGGCCAGTATATTAACAATTTATTTGCAGGAAAAGAGTGCAGTTTCAGTTGTCCCAGCAAAAGTTGCATGTCAAGCAGAAGTCACTGAAAAGCTGTGCTTGAAATTAATAGTCAGGTATTTGTAAAAGAATTTGTTTAATATATATATGTCTGGAAGTATTCAGTCATCCAGCTAAATTCAGAATATACTTATGTATTTTCCACAAAACCAGTGAGGGGATGGTCGTATCATATTTCTTTGTGGGCAAGTAGTTAGTTAGTCTCTTAAAAAGATTAAAAGAAAATCCAGAAAATCCAAAATTCACAAAAACAAAAAAAAATATGGGAAGGAGCTGAAGAGACACAGAGCTGCCTTGGGGACCAGCTAGTTAAAGAGTCCTTGACAGATGTTTGTTGACAGAGATATATGTACTCATCCCTCTTCTCCTCCCAAACTGGGGAGAGGCCAAAGATTGCTGAACCTTGAATTGTGAAGCTCTGCAGAGAACCACTTTGGTCAGAAAAGTGTGCCTGAGTGACAGCTCAGCATAAGAAGCCTGGAGAGATGGCTTGCATCAGAAGAAACCTCGAGCATGGCCGAATAAGTGCAGCAGGAAGTGACTGCAGCAGCTTTCAGAGAGAGCCTTGTGGAGTCACCGGCTGTCCCTAGTGTTGGGGATGTGAGCAAGGACACTGTTTATTTACAAGAATGCACAAAAGTATCTGATTCCATTGCATTTGGCCTTTTTTCTCCTAGCTGGACTTGTTGAAGTGCACAGCCTCTACAGCGTGACCAGGCTCACCTCTTGTAGAGGTGCCTCCTGCATCGGCACGTTTCAATGTGGTGCTGTCACCTGTTGACGTCTGTGTAAACAGAGACCTAATGGAGGGAGGAAATGAAGTTCATAGTCTTTAGGTTTAGCTGTTGAATAGTCTGGATGAGATCAAGCACCTTTAAAATCCTATTAGGTTTACTTGGGTGATCATAGAATCATAGAATGGCTAGAGTTGGAAGGGACCTCAAAGATCATCTAGTTCCAAATCCACTGTCATGGGCAGGGAAACCCTCCATGACACCAGGTTGCCCAAAGCCTCATCCAACCTGGCCTTGAACACTTCCAGGGATGGGGCATCTACAACTTCTCTGGGCAACCTGTTCCAGTGCCTCACCACCCTCTGAGTGAAAAATTTCTTCCTTATATCTAATCTAAATCTACCCTCTTTCAATTTAAAGCCATTTCCCCTTGTCCTATCACTACAAGCCCTTGAAAAAAGTCCCTCTCCAGCTTTCCTGTAGGCCTCCTTTAAGTACTGGAAAGCTGCTATAAGATCACCCTGGAGCCTTCTCTTCTCCAGGCTGAACAACTCCTACTCTCTCAGCCTGTCTTAATAGGAGAGGTGCTTGAGCCCTCGGATCATTGTCATGGCCCTCCTCTGGACCCACTCCAAGAGCTCTATGTCCTTCTTGTGTTGGAGACTCCAGAGCTGAACACAGTATTCCAGGTGGGGTCTCACGAGAGCAGAGTAGAGGGGCAGAATCACCTCCCTCGACCTGCTGGCCACGCTTCTTTTGATGCAGCCCAGGATACAGTTGGCTTTCTGGGCTGCCAGTGCCCATTGCCGGCTCATGTTGAGCTTCTCATCCACCAGCACGCCCAAATCCTTTTCCTCAGGGCTGGATTGTTCTAGGGTAAGAAGTCTCATTCCTCAGTGGAGGACCTAACCTGCAGGGTTAGGAAATGGCTTCAGACAGGGGAACAAGAAGGACTTGTGGACCCAAATAATTCTATACAAGAAGAACGCAGCAACAGTACTGCAGCTTACAAATATAAAATTTGACAGTAATGTTAGAAAGTACATCTTCATAATCGGAGGGGGGAAAGGGAGCAGCCAGAAGAAGTTAAGAAGCCCATTTTTGTGCAGACAAGTTATGAAGTACACTCTATGCTGCATATTATTATACTTTCTCTGATGCACTTAGCTGCATTCACAACTAGAGTTGGTGAACTACCAGTATGATCCAAATTGGTAACTCCTAAGTGCCTTTAAGTAGTCTGCTTCCTTCATTAAGTAAAGAAACAGAAAAAAAAAAACCCAAAAACAAACAAGCAAACCAAACCCCAGAAATATCCGCAGATAGCAATGCTGCTATTTATTGACATGCTGTGCATGCCTCAGACTGTAATTCGATTCTTTTAAAACAGACCAACCAGCCTAAGAAATCAGTATCACATCACTTCTTACAAGAGTGTTGACCTGGCAAAGTACAAAGGCAAAACTTTCCTGCTTACTGGAAAGCACACGTAACCTCAAGACAAAGCCGCCACACTGTCAGTGAATTTTATTCTTTGATTCTGTCATGGTAAAGACTCTGGGAAAATGAAATCAGGGAAGAATTAAGCATTTTAAAATATTTGTTCAGCATAAGCGAAGATATATTCGTGTAAAGAAGTTTCATATAGTTAAGAATGAACAAGCACTCAAGGTCCAATACATTGCAAAAGCTAGGTTCAGTGGCACGCCTCTGCTTCTGCCAAGTTAAGCTAAATAAAGAATCTTAACACTCTATTTCTGTACAGAAAGCTGTTACTTCCTATCATGTCACTGTGTCCAGTCAAAACAAACCTACTAAAAGTAGCAAGTGTTAATGAGGCATTTTTCTAATCTACCAATCAGTATATTATTGAAGCCAGAAGATGTAAGACTCTGCAAGGATGTTGAGCAGCCTCAGTGATAAGCACCATATCTGGGCCCACCACAGACCATCCCGCTCCAGCTGCTGCAAGTAAACAGTCCAGCACATCCAGCCACTTGTCTGTCTTGAAAAATAAATCCAATGAGCTTGAGCACTTCTAAGTTTCATCTGTGGCAATAAGGCCTGAGATGAGATTTCTCTCTCACCATGCTGATCCCAGTCCACTTAGGGTTAACATCAGTATTTTTAAAATCTAATGAAAAGTCAAGAGCCTCCAGTAACAAAGCAAAACATAGTATAATATGATTGAAGCAAGACATTCTGTTTAACAGTGTTGTACCTTGCTTAGTCCTTAGTGGAGCAACTAAGAAGCAATTCAGAATATAATTCATTGCAAACATCTCTAATGCTGAAGTAACAGCAAATGGTAGCAAATGAATACAAAAAAAACCCCAGGTATCGTAAATAAGCACATGCTGATTCTTTTCCATATCTGGGAGATTAACCCTCAGTAGCCCCTGGGTGCAACCACTGCCTCGGGGTAAAGGGCACAGGCATACTCAGGGTATTTTTCCCAAGACTTTTTATTTGAACTGAGAATGAGCCAGCTCACTCTCCTCTATTTTCCAGTCTTGACACAATACTGAAAAACTTGCTCAGCTGCATATTAGCCATAAGCAAAAGGAAGAAGAAACGTGTGACACACCTTTTAACGAAGAAAACAAAAAGAAATGAAAACTCAGTTAGAGAGAGCTCATATAGGCATATATCACCCAGCACTGTGAGGGAAGAGAAACAGCTTCCCAGTTCCCTCCTCAGGATGTCTTCACAGATTAGCAGAGAGGCCGCTTGCAAAAGTCCCGTCCATTTCTCACGCTCCATGGGAATGTCAATAACCCTTCAGGAGGGACTGCATGAAAGGCAGATAGGCACACTGCAAACAACATACAGGTAATTGATCTCTGTGCATCGTTAGGAAAAGAGAGTATGAGTCAACGCAACAAGCAATACAACCGTATCACAACCTGGCAGCTAGTCAGATGGGCTCCTAGTGAGGAAATCAAAAGCAGCTGGAGTTGTCTCCCTACACCATATTAATCCCCAAGCTGTATTTTGTCACAGGACAAAGGTAGACTGATTTGTAGTGCCCAGTATTCAATTCTGGAGCCTGGAGCATCCCAATGGGAGTCAGCAGCCGCCTGTTTTCTAGGACACTCCAAGACACTCTCATTCTCCTCATATACAGCACCTTCCCATGGGTTTCCAACAGCCAAGAAAACCAAGAACTTAAAATGCAAGATCTAGCATAAAGTTACTTTGACTTCTCTAGACAGAGCCATGGCAGGAACAGGGCAGGAGCGGTGTCTGCCCTATGCACCTTCTAGCGTAGCGAGAAGCAGAAAAAGAAGAGGCTGGGTGAGTGGAGTGTGTGGCAGCCTCCTGAGAACAAAACTCAGCCAGCCCAGGAAGACAGGAGCTGCAGCAGAGGACAGGGGGTTGCAAGAGCAAGGAGGCTCTAGAGGCACACATGATCCCCATGAAGTCCTCCTGATTCTCCTACCTTCCCAAACACAGACACCCAAGGAGGTGAAGGAGAGAAAAGGTACTAACTTAAGGCCTTAACCAGCTGCAACTCAAATTGAGGATGAGGTAGCACGAGGTACAGGAACGCCCTGATGCCCGGCTGCGGTACACAACTTCCAAAAGTCTGGAAAGAAGTTGCTAGATTCAGCTCGTATAATACAAGCAGGGTGTGCGGTGAGGCAAAATGAGGAGTTATATTCATCACTGAGAAAGCTCATTGAGACCTTGAAATTTCACATGTATGCATTTACAAATGAAATGCTAAAAAGAGCTGATGGTCTTCAGTAGTATTTCCTGACAAGTTTAATAAAATGATATTTATCTCCCTAAAGAGAAGAGATATTTCCAGAACTGAAAAAATACAAACTTAAAAAAGCCCCTACACTTCAACTAGTTAGTCACCAAATTTTTTAGGCAGGTCTCTCTTCTGCTTTCCTGTGGAGGGCAGATTGCTCAGTAATCAGAGAGAGGAAAACTGGCCTGAGAAATACTTCAGTTCTGTGAGCTGCAGTCCCTTACTGAAGCAAGGTGGTTTTTCATTCTGGTGAACAACCACATTAGCATTTCACGCCTCTGCCTGAGTGTCCACAAGATAGTTCTATCAGTGCTATTAATTTCTTGCATTTACCTACAGAGGAGGCTCATGTGCACACTCAGAGAGATGAGTCCATGATCACTGCAGCTGGAGGTGCCCAGGAGTTCCCTGACTCCGTTTTCCCCAGATCATTTAAAACATCTTCCATTTTTGTGATTGAATGTCACAACGTTCAGCCACTCCAGTTTTGAGGTCTTCTCTCTTCTGACAGCTGAATAGAGAGCCTCTACGAAAGGGCTGAAACATCCCCTCTCCATCTGCAGAATGGACTCATGTCTTCTACAGGGAAAGCTGCTGGCAACCCTCTAGACATTGGAGTCACAGGCTTGGACCCACAGCTTGCCACATGCTGTCTGTTCATGGCATGCAGTGGTTTCAGCCCTGGTCAGCCATATCTCAGGATGTATTTTTCTCACTTGAAATGTAAGTAAGGCTTAAAACGTCACTACATAGAAATGCAGTTTTTGTAACTATCACTAAGTTTCCTCTGAAGCACAGTGTAAAAGACTAGAGCTGTACACGAATTATTGAAATCTGAAAGAGAAAATGTGCACGTTTTCATAAATGTACATGGGGACGCATGTTAGAGAGATTTGTCAACTAACAAAATCCAGAAATGACACTAAAATCTAAGTGTTTATTATTATTTTTATACTGATGCCATCTTTTAGCACACAGCATCAAAGCTCTTTAAACCCATTAATGAACTAAGCTTCATGACACTCCTGAGATTTAAGCCAGCCAGTACAGGTAAAAAAATGACAGATTCTATAGAAAAAATTAAATACTCATTTGTTGTTGATACCTCTGAGTGCTATCAAATTATAAAGAATAATTCATAAATTGCAACATCATAACCAATTAACTGCATGCTCTCACTCCCGGGATTTTTTCAAAATCAAACCTTTCAAGTGTTTCTCTTTCTTTGAAAATTTCTCTCCAGATCTAGCTTTATTTTAAAGTGAATCCCATTTTGTTTTCTGGTCCCATTTCTTACTTTCTTTGTGATGACTTTCTCAGTAAGCATGGGCAGTGAACATCCATATTGGAGGTAGCCTCCCGATTTCTCTTTTTCTAGTTCTGTGCTCTGGTGCCTTCCTCTCTAATGTATTTTCCACAATTCTAAAATCACAGAAGGAAACTGCCTGTTTCTAATTTAGCTTTAATTACCTCTCATTCAGCCTGAGCCTTTAAGTAGACTGGCCTGCTCTCTGGGATATGAAGTCTTAAAAGTTTCTCATGCAGAATCAAGGACTGTATCTTCAATAGCTGCATCATTTCTTTCTTCACCAGGCTCAGTGGGATTTTACATTTAGCATGTCTTGGTTTAGAGGTGTAACGGAAAGCAAGTTCTCTTTAACAACAGTGCTGAGAAAGGAAAAGATAGTACAGTTTTATTTGTGAATAAAACCAAAGGGTGTTCAAAGAAGATATCTGAAATATAAAGCTGCCACTTACCTACAAAAGCTGCACAATCTCTGACTAATACTAACTGGTACTGAAGGACGCTACAGCCACCGGAGGGCTGACATTTTACAATTCAAAGAGAAGATGCAAGTTAAGAGAACTCAGACATTAGCTGTAAGGGTTCAGACACAGCACACATCCTTGTTTTCACCCAAGCTTTTGTGAAATCAGGCTTCCTGTTATTAGTCCCCCATAAGGCATAAACCTGGCTCTTTCTCAATAAGATGTTAATAGTATTTAGCTTCTTGACAAACAGTTGACAGTTTCAGTTACAGTAAATGTTACCTAGACGACCCGTGTGCATGACAAGTACGTGATTTTGCTGCAGACTAAGTGTAAATTCACTCAACTACCTGGCCCACAGGCAAGGCAGGTACTTAGTATTTCAAGCCACCAGAAAAGATTATTGACCAGTCTCCCTCAGCCTGGGACCGGACCACAGTCTCCATCTAAAGATATGTTTGTGTAAATACCAGCAAACTGGTATCTACATAAGTCTGCACTAATTGTTCTAAGCAGCCTGCTGATTCGTGATGAGAGAAATAAGCTATGCAACAAAAACCTGAACAATGTCATATCTAAAAATAGCCAGCAGTTCAGACCAGTGCAGTAATAACACTGTAATATTGGTACTAATTACAGGCCAACAATTGCAGACCTTTGAGCTAAGAGCAGATTTCTGAAACAAGCCAGAACAAGATGTACTCATAAAGACAAAGCACTGCGGGAAGCTATCATGAAGATGGCTGTATCAGATCAGCCTCATACTGAGATGCAAGGACAACCTCTTAAAACATTAGTAAAGCTGCAGCGCCTCATTATTTTTAATAGCTCTTGATATGAACGCTGGTGCCAAAATACCTACAAATATCCCTACTCAGTCATCTCCAGGGTTCAACATCAGGCTCCGCAAAGCCAGACCTTCGTTTACAGGATCAGGCAGGCTAAGACAAATGCACAATTAATAACTCACGGTACACCTTCTTCCCCAGCTTCACCTGCCTCATCTGGGATCAGCCTCCCAGAGCTCCTCATTAACCACAGCCGGAGCTTCAGCAAGCGCAGGTCAGCATGACCCCCATGACTTCAACAAAGCTAAATCACCATCCACAAGACACAGCGGGCACAGAGGAAAAGTTTGCAAGTGCCTGTTACAACGTTTTTCACAGGAGACGAGGGGAATCGTATGAGTATCACAGGCAGGCAGAAAGCCTGCAAGGGAGGACTGGGAATTAAAAGGGAAGCTCAGGTAGACCAAGGGCAATTGAAGATGGGAGAGAACGACAAAGCGTGTTTCCCAGGACACTAGGGAAAGACGGCACTCCTCAAACGCAAGAGAACTGCCAGTGCTCTCTGAGAAGGAAGATCAAAGGCTGGGTGAGAAGGAAGCAAGAAATCATGTCCTGAAACAAGGACGTTTCTACAGTGCTTGGCTGATCTCCTGCCTTTCTAACGGAGAGACAGTGCAGGGCACACCAGAGAGTCACGATAACACCATCTCTGCTGAAGCTGGAGCAACTTCACCATGCCGGCGGGAACTTGCACACATTGGCTTCCTAGAAACCCCCCAGGAAGAGGCATATCTTAGCACACACTTGTTTTCTGCCTGCCTATGTTTCTCACTTCCACCCTCACTCTTGGGAGCAGCAGAATAAAGCCTGTGCTAGAAAGCCACATGCTTAAGCCTAAGTGAGTGGGACCTGCCATGCTCTGCCACACTTCCCAAGACTGCAAAACATGTCCTGGACTTCTGCTTGCCCTTGCAGGGAACTCTGTCAGAGCATACCACAACAGCAGTACTTTTGACAGACATTAAAGGATGTGGAAAAAAGGACAATATTTAAACAAAAGGATTGTGTCATTCACCTGAAGGAGGAAAATGGCATTTGTCGTTGTTACCCATCTAAAATTCCAGCTGTGTTTTTCTTATTTTATAATGTCACATCTCAATCCCTATACCCTGCATTTCTGCAAGGGCATTACTGTGGGATCATCAGACTCCCAGAGTTCTCAAACTTTTCTAAAGTTATCTTAAATGCATAACTTATGTTAAAAGTTACCTAAAATGAGACATAGAAATATCAGTGCCATAATATCCATTAATTTTGATTTCATTTTGCACAGAACTTCACACTTTTATAGTGCTTAATACATTCAAAGTGCATCTCTAATTGATACGGTTTCCAGCTGGCTCACTCAGTTCTTCCACACAAATTTTCTAAGCAGATGAAAAGGTTTCTGAGAAGCAGGAGTAAAGTCTGGCTTCCTGAACTCTTGTGTCTTATAGTTGGGAAGCTTTGGTGCTTGTGAGCTTGGACTTAAGCTCTTCCAAGACTTTTCCCATTTGCTTTTCCCAGAACTAAGACCTCCACGCATCTGCCTTTTGGGACCAAACCTGGTCGTCTAGAGCAAACTGCCTGCACATGTCCTTGGCCTCCCACTTCCAGACTAGGCACTCCAGCATGCTGTGCTGCATCCCACGCGCCTCTTGGGAGCGATCCATCTTGTGCCTTGCTGCCCTCAGAGGAATAGAAACTCATCAGCACTGCCTGGGGACTTTGTTGACCCATAGGTCAGCAAGGGTTAAGGGGTAAAATGAATATTTGTGTTTCTGGATTTGTGTTTTGGAGTCTGAAGGCAAATCTGGGAGGTGAGTCACTTACCCAAGCCCGTGAGACAGGAGGCAAAACAGCCAGGGTCACATGCCACATCCTTCATTCCTTCCAAGAATCAAAAACCTTTTTGTTGCGTATTAGAAAAAAGCTTTCACTCTTTTTCCTCACAGGAGATCAGGTCCTTGCAGCCTGCCAGCCTTCTCTGAAAGACCAGCAAACAGATAAGACCAAACTATTTTCCTTAATCTTGCCCTCAAAATGAATGAACTGTTTTTTTCCCCCCTCAAATTCTAGACAAAGAATTCAGCCCAAGTCAGACATTCAGCATTATCATCTCCGCTCAGACACTTAAAAGATTGCAAAGTTGCTACCATGGGAATGCAAGCCTTCTAACGCACTATTCCAGCTCTCATAACTTTATAATGAATCCCACAATGATGCTAAAGGACTCAGTGTCTGGATCAGTGTCATCAGATGAACATATCACCTGCCAGTAGAAAAAATAACAATGTAAAAGTTCAAAGTCTTTAGCTGTCCTAGAGAAAATGTGAAATGGGATCTCAGTACACCTGAAGGCTCAGGAATCATAAGATGAATGAAGAAAGCAGGTTTTTTGGTCAGTCGCAGTTTTTAAACACTTGACATCAGTTCCGCTATTTGCCCCTAAATACCACTTACACAGAATCTAACTATACTAGCACTCTCAAAAATAAAAAAGGAAATTGAGTACAATTAAAGCTAGTCATAAATATGAAAAAGCAGACTCAGCAGCTCACAGTTAAGCCAAGAGGGTCTCTTGCTCCACCTACTTCCCTTACCTTTAAAAGAGAGGAACTGTTTTTGTGCTTGCAGGAGAGCATTCTTGAAGCCTTCAGCACTCACTAGCTCATTTATCCTACATGGAAGCTTCCCATGGAATCCCTCCCAGCTGAGCTCTGAGTGAGCTGAAGTTCACTCTTCTGAAATCTAAAATCTATTTCAATAGGCCTTTTTCCACTACATGAATTTAAACCAGCATATTGAATTCTGCTCGTGGAAAATTTTTGTCCTGTCATTGAGCATAAAGGCACATACTGTAAATAAAACCAGAAGTTGCCAGTGAAAGTCACGTTTCAATTAAAGATGATTTTGGTTACAAAGTAGGATATTTGCACCTTGTAAACGAGGACAGAGCCATTTTCCTTTTAAGCAACGTCCTGCAAACATTCTTGCACCTGTCTGATTTTATTTGCATTAATTTACTGTGTTAATTCTTGTAAGTAGATGTTACTTACATGGTTCGGTTTACTTCAGTTCATTTTGAAATCAAAATGCATTTGAAAAATACACTGAAACGTCAAAACTTCTTGCAGTGTAAGAGGACCATTTGATGCTGAGGACTACATGGTACTGAGCTATTCTCTACCTTCCAAGATCAGTAACAAAAATCATAAAAATTTCATTGCAGAGTTTTGGAAACTAAGAGCTTTGTTTGGCTTTACTTCATTACAATGTTTGACATGTTCTGACATCACGTTCTGACACCATAGATGACTATTGTCCAAACTGCTCCAAGTCTGCAAACTCCCCAAAATGAAATAAGCTCGATCTGCAGAAGTCTGGCCCAACTAGAGTTCAAGGGAGAGTTTTACAGCATAGGTAAACCAGGTTTTGGTACAAAGAAATTTCAGATCTCCTTGATCCTAACAACTGTATTTGTTTTATCTCAGCATGATTTATTTAATTTTTCTTTAGTAGGGTTTGAGAATTCTCACTGATGGCACCTGAGCTCTGTAAAGCCAGTCGCTAGACATGAACTCTGCCTACCACCAACAGAAGGTGGAAAACATGCAAGAAGGTTCAGCTGCCTTTTGTGCTTGGGATTGCCCCGACCCATGTGCAGGACCTTGCACTTGGCCTTGTTGAACTTCATGAGGTTCACATTCAATTCAATCACTTCTGGTTTTGTGCTCATACCCTAACACAGACCATCTTACATGCCTTCCTGAAATGTAATGGTAGCCTCCCAGGCTACAAATGCAATGGAGATGTCGCTGAAATGAAAGAAAAAATTAATGCCATGATTTTTTTCTTATATGCCAGAATCAATGTTGGAAGAGAGTGTGATCTTCCCTCAGCTGGGGACAGAGCTTGGGTCATATACCCTGCCCACACACCGCATCTAGAACTGCCTGCAGAAATCATCTCCCAGGCACACAAGGGGACTCACAGCTGGCAGAATAAGAAAAGTGGTTTATCGAACACAAACACCATATGGCACAATTTCCTCTCATTTCTTTCCACTTCATATCTTGTATTTGAAAAAAAAAAATATCTCATGCTATCTAGTTTACTGGAGAGGAGCCAGGTTACAGTAACAGCAGAGACTAACCCATCAAATCAGCACTCACTCCAATTAATAAATGTAAAGGATACCAATCTGTGACCAGGACAGAAGATAAAAACTGAACTGGAAAACATCATGGAGAAAAGTGGCATTCTTCTGTCAAAGAAGGATCTATTCATAAAGCAGGAAAACAATTTCCAAGCTGTTCAAAATCATCAGTGCAACAAGAAATTAATATAGCGAGAAAAAACAGCAATCCAGTCAGTATCGCTGCCTCTTTTATTCCTGATGGAAACTCTTGGGAAGTACATCATCACAGGGCTGACACATCTTCCACCTCCATGAGAGGCATCGGTGTGGATTAAGTGTCATTTTGCAGAGGGAAAGCAAACATTTTTTATCAGTAAAGTGCAGAAATGTTCCAAGTTCCCTGAAAGAACATTTGTGAAAGGAAACAGAGCAAGGTGATAGGAAATCAGTGGAAATTAATATTTCCATGATTCTTCAGAAACTGGGAGAGAAGCAACATGTCCCAGGCATCCTGAGGAGTGTGTGGCAGAACCAAGAAGGGAACTTCCATTTTCAGACTAGTATCACGCCTCTGTTTAACTCTAAAACTGACTTGCTTCTTGGTGCTCTGGACTATGCCCCTGGCACAAATAGCTGGTCTCAGGTGGCTGAGGCACAGAGAACCAATACACCCCAGGTATGCCCTGGCAGGCTGTTGGAAGGGCAGCTGCGTGGTTGCAAGGGCTGGCAGGGCAAAGCCAAGCTGTGATGATTGCTGTGCTACCCTCTCCTTTGCCTCCTGCCACTCCTGTCACCAAGAAACACAGGCTATGAACAGCATGGGAAAGCCTTCATTATCTATTTCACTTGTCTGGAGCATTGGGGAGAACCCTAAAACAAGCCATTAAGCACTGAAGTCCAACTTATTTGTCTTTTTTTTTTTATTTATAGAATCATAGAATGGTTTGGGTTGGAAGAGACCTTAAAAATCATCTAATCCCAAACCCCTCTGCCTTGGGCAGGGATACCTTCTAGTACCTCAGGTAGCTCAAAGCCTCACCCAACCTGGCCTTGAACGCTTCCAGGGATGGGGCATCCACAAGTCCTTCAGGCAACCTGTTCCAGTGTCTACCACCCTCATTGCAAAAAATTTCTTCCTTATGTCCAACCTAAATCTACCCTCTCTCAGTTTAAAGCCATTGCTCCTTGTCCTATCACTACATGTCCTTGTAAAAAGTCCCTCTCCAGCTTTCTTGTAGACTCCCTTTAGGTACCAGAAAGCTGCTAGAAGGTCTTCCCAGAGCCCTCTCTTCTCCAGGCTGAAGAGCCCCAACTCTCTCAGCTTGATGGCAGAGGTGCTCCAGCCCTCGGATCACCTTCACAGCCCTCCTCTGGACTCGGTCCAGCAGCTCCATGTCCTTCTTACATTGGGGGCCCCAGAGGTGGATTCAGTACTCCAGGTGAGGTCTCATGAGAGCAGAGCAGATGGGCAGAATCACCTCTCTCAACCTGCTGGCCACGCTTCTTTTGATGCAGCCCAGGATACAAGGTGGCTCATGTCGAGCTTCTCATCAACAAGCACCCCGAAGTCCTTTTCCTCAGGGCTGCTCTCGATACATTTCAAACCAGCCTGTGTTTGGGATTGCCCCAACCCATATGCAGGGCCTTGCACTTGGCCTTGTTGAACTTCATGAGGTTCGCAGGGGCCCACCTCTCAAGGTCTCTCTGGATGGCATCCATATGATGGATAGTGGCTTAGCAACTTTATCTGCCAGCTCCCTCAGAACTGCTAGGTGCATCTCATCAGTTCACATGGATGTGTGCACCTTTAGGTTCCTTTGATGATGTCGAACCTGATCTTCTCCTACCGTGGGTGGTTCTTTATTCTCCCAGTCCCTGCCTTTGCCTTCTGTGAGTTGGGCAGTGCGTCTGGAGCTCTTGCCAGTGAAGACTGAGGCAAAGAAGTCATTGAGTACCTCAGTCTTCTCCATATCCCAGGTAACCAGGTCTCTCATTTCCTACTGGAGAGGGCCCACATTTTTCCTTAGTCCTTGAATATTAACCAGCTTTCTTGGGCCCCTCTTCCCTCCAGGGCTTTATCCCATGGTACTCTACCAAGTAGAGGCCAAAGTCTCATCTCCTGAAGTTCAGAGTAGTGAGCTTGCTGTGTGCCCTCCTCACCACCCTAAGGATCTTGAACTTCACCATTTCATGGTCACTGCAGCCAAGGCTGCCCTTCAGCTTCACATTCCCCACCAGCCCCTCCCTGTTGGTGAGAACAAGGTCTAGCACAGCACCTTTCCTCGTTGGTTATGATGATTAATGACTTCAAGTCTCAACCTCAGTACAAAGAGGTAGAAAAGCCTGGTACAGTCTCCTTAATGGAAACGCAGAGCTACACAGCATGTTTGTCAGTTAGCAAATCCCTCAGTAAAGGGTCTCCGACTCAACGTAATGAAACAATTACTGTCAGATGTTATTAGTTATAACACTGGGACTTTCAGTCTGGGGCAAGACCCTACTGTGCCTGGCACAATAGAAGCCCTGAATAGAATACATAATCCAAGTGGTTTTGTTTGCAGAGACATGGCCTTACGCCTGATCCTACTGATGCTCTTTAAAACATGCAAGCAAAGATGATATTTATATTAAAATTAGCAACAGTAACAGCAGTAGTTATTCCTCCTATCAGGAGGAACGCAGGTCACTTGGTTTGCGAGCTCACCCTGCCCCAAAGATGAGAATACAGGAGGAGAGCAGCACAGCTGGTGCACAGGCTTTTGCTTCTGGCAGATAGGGCTGGAAGAGCAAAGCAGGACTTGTCCCCTCTTCTACCTCCAAGACAACTGCCTTGTTAAAAGGCAAGGGCAGCCCCTGACTAGTGCTAGCCTGAGAGAGGAAACAAGATATTTCTTAGAAACTAACTCCACCGACAGGCAACAGCCCCATGTCCTCAAAGGTCAGCTCAGGTTTTCTATATGAGATGTTGTACAATCCATCAGCACAGGATGTAACCAAGAGAGTGAGTTTCAACTGAGAGAGGGATCCTGACACCGAGCCTTGGGAAAGAAAGCTCCACCAAAATGTGGGGCACTTTCCTTATGCACCTGATGTGGCTTCGTTGCTGAAGTGATTTACAATTAGATGTGAAAAGCATCACATAAATACCATAGGAAGATTCACAGTGATGAAGAATATGATCCAACAGGTTCTCCCTATCTCTTAACATGTGTACCCTGAAGATAAACACCTTTTAACCACCAGTGCAATCCAAAGCCTGCCGAAGTCTCTAGAAAGGTAAAATTCAACTGGGCTTCAAATGAGGCCATACATTTCAGGGAAGGACCATGGGTTTTTTAACTGTTTAAACAATGAAATGCTCACTATAGATTTTGCCAGTAGATTTCATAGATCTGTTGCAACCATTTATACATTTTTACCATAAATCCCAGCATGTTCCTACAAGGCAGGTGCTGGAAAGCTTTTGCTCTTCTTACCCTGAAGGTTTTTGGACATATTTATACACAGGCTTAGCAATGCCAATTAATGTGCTCGCTGCAGACAGATAAGTGTCCCTATTTTTTTCCCCATAGCAAAACTAAAACATTCAGTAACTTTGCTTCAAAGATATCTAAAAGTCTATCAGTTTGTAAAGGCAAAAGGAACATCAGTAGAATCTCATCTAGAAACTATATAAAAAGGAAAGTAACCAAAACACTTTAACTAGTATCCCATTAATAATGCAATCATACTGTAATATTCCAATTTTGAAAAAATGTGATTTTTTTTCTCAAAGCATGGAAAATAATAACACACATCTCGAGTAAACGTTTACAACTTTCAGCTCAGCTGTGCATGGAAGTATGGGTGTGAGGCAGAGGTCTGTTTTCCAAGGTAACGAAATCCAACTCAGGCCACTACACAGAGACATACCTATAAAAGTAGTAGTCATAAAACTGAGAAAAAAACAGGAAACAAATCACTTTATATAATTTGGTATCTTAAAGTAAAAGAACCAGTCAAATTCCTTGAAGGTTTTGGGTACCTTCGTGGGCTACCATTGGGGGAACAAAAACCAAACCACCAAGAATACTCTAGAAACAGGAGATTTAGAATTAAGTATGAGAGATGCTATGAAAGTGTACAGACTAGTAAATTTTAAGTGCATATAGTTACCACTATTTGGAAATTATTTATCTAGAAGACACAAAAGGGTCAAAGGATCATGAGGATGGATGATCTGGAAGGATCAGAAGTGAACATATTTCTTGTTTCCATTCTTTCCACTAATGAAAGCTGCACAGATAAAGCTTTGCCAGTGACATGGAATGGAAAAAATCTCTATTATTAGCAACATCAACTAACTTCTACACCTCCAAAAAGTGCATGCCATTCTTTCTTCTGTATTTTTTCCTCTTACAAACTTCTTTTTTTCTGCCTCCTGTTTAGTAAGTGCCAAAATTAGTTGGCCAAGTCATCCTGACTACATGTAACACTACTTGAAGCCTGTAACCTGAAAGCAAGAGGAAAGCAGTGGTTTTGACAGCTCAGGACTGGTGTAAATTTGCAAGGCCTGAGCAGCTGACACTTTGTGTTATGTTTTTAATTTTCCAGAAGAGGGCTGCACACGCAAGAGGTAGAAACTTCATCATTTCAGTCATCTCCCTTATCTGCCTTTTTTCCAATTGTAATGGAAAAAAAGAGCTGATTTCAACAGTAGTGCCAGATCAGCTCATCCAGTTCTGTCTCAGAAAGACAGACATCACCAGCTACAACACAGTCACACAGAGGGTTTTCCCTACACGCACTCGAGGCAGCCAACATCAAAGGCAGTAAGGAAAACTGCTGCAGTGAAAGCCCTACTTAAGCCTTTATGTTATTTGCCAGTGGATTCCTTTCTTTTTCTTGTGTATTTTCTTATAAGGCTAAAAATATTTTAGCAGTGAAAGCCACTAATAATGGAGATAACTATTTTGCAGGACTCGGTGTCAAGTGAACTGTTTAAAGAAGTAACAGCAAAATAAGGGTCTGGTTAACACTGCATCCATCCCCTGTTGAACTCAAAATAGCACCTACTTAACATGACAGGGGGGCAAAACAAGGATTTGTGTTAAACACAGTGCTGATGCAGTCCATCAGCTTTTCTGACAAACAACTGCTCCACTTTTTGGTGTTTCCCAGATCACAGAAGCACAGACATTTTAGGCCAGCAAAGATCACAACATGTAGCTCTGATCTCCCGCATCACACAGGACATGGAAGTCACCCAGGAATCCACACAGCAAAGAGATGACTTCTTCTGAGCTTCATGAGCAAACAACAGCCTCAGGAGTTTGTACATGAAAAATCCCAGACCTGGTTAGGATTTGCACTAAGGCTGCCCTACATCCATTCAAGGCTTTTTCACCCCACTAGGATAGACTGGAGATGCAAGAATAAAGTCCTGTCCCTCTTGAGAAGGCATCTCACGCTTTGTTTCTCAACCTCTTACTCTCTTAAACGTAATTCACTCTTCAATACAGATTTTCTGAGGTACATAAGGAGGAGGAGAAGGTGAAATTGCCAGTACGCTGCTACTTGTGACTTAAATCATGATGTGAATCTCTGTCTTGAGAAGTAGAAGGCTAGAGAATAACCCAGCACACCTCTAGCCCCAGGAGTGGTAGCAATGGATGCATAGTTTTACAGACAAAGCTCCAAAGCCAGAAGGGAGCTGCTGCCTTTTAGTTGGAGTGACCGGCAAAAACTGAACTGAATGTAAATGCTATAATGTCAGTCTTCTCAAGAGAAACCATGTTGGGTCAGAAGAAGCCAAAAGCAACTGCTCACTGATACTTGCAATGATAATGCCATTACAATGCATCACTTTTAAGAAGTTCAAAATCCAAGCACAAGTCAAGCTAGTTTCTCTCTAAGGATTTAACAGTCTCCCTTTACCTATATGTTTTTAACACACAAGCTGTATTGTCAATTATTATAGTTAATTACCCTTTTTTATGAATTTAAGATCCTATTTCTTAAGTCTCCTCCTACTAAGGAAACTAATGGATGACATAAGAAAGAACTGAGACCTTGCAGTACTCCTTCTTACAAGACATGATGTGGGAGAGCCCTAGCACATGTCATCCACACCACTGGATAAGGACTCCTTGCTACAGGTGCCGTGCGCTGCCTCTACTCTTATCCCGAGAACGTCCAAGATCCTTATCCAGGCAGGGAAAAACATATACGTAGATATCAGTGGATGAAACCTTCAGACACAGAGTCTAACATGGAAGGCAAGCCCAAGTCTCACTGTGTGCCAGCCCACAGGCACACATGGAGAAAACCACTAACCTACCCCATACAGCCATCTTCCGGAACAACTGACTTCCCCTGTTATTGCCATCCAACACAGAATGAGAGTGAGAGTTGCCTGAACAGCAGCTGGCTTAAGATACCTAAACCCATGCATTTAATCCCCGAGTGGCTATTAAAGGCATGGTGATGTATCATTTTGTGGAGCCTGAGCTTTCTGCAGTTTTCTCGCAGTATCTCCTGGTCCTGTCAGGACACAGTCCCTGTATGGCCCTGTAAGACTGCTGCATTCGAAGAAATAAAAATGTTGGAATAAGCACAAAATACATCAATCATTAAATACTTAAGTTCAGTTTATCAAAGAGGATAGATGAATCAACGAAAAACGAGTTTGTTCTAGGAGCTGTCTTGGGGCCTTTCTGCCTTTGGTGCTCCTAATAGAGGTGCATTGCTTCCAAATACAGCATTGCACTGTACTGCATGGACAGATCCTGCCAGGCACTACACAATGTCCATACAGCCCTGGACTGTCAGGAGTAACATCTGCTATTTTGCTAGTGTATTTACACTCACTAACTACAGCAACATCTAACTAGGAGAAAATGTTCCCTAGGGTTCCCACCACAGAGCAGAGAAGAAAGGGCACAGCCTTGCTATTGTTAAAGCATTAGCAAGAGGCCTGCTTTCACAGGACCCCTGAGGTGCTTGAGGTTTTCACCAAGAGGCTGTAGCCTGATGCTTAGATACTCATAATCAGAAAGAGTTCTCGCAGTCCCAGGAGAAATCCAGTCATGCACATCCCCTTTACCTCATCATCTGAACTATTTTGTGCATGTTTGTCTACATAACTTGGAGGCTGTAAACTGTCTTCTTTTAAATAGGGTGTAAATTGTCTTATTTACACCATCGCACAGTGGCTTTTTTATATTTAAAACCCCTTTGATTACCATTCACAATTAGACGGTTGACCTGGGCTGTCTCTGCCTAAGATTCAGCTACTTAAGTTAGGCAAGGAGCACCCTGAGCCAGGCAGTCAGTCCCAAACTACCCTGCAACCCAGTAGGAATTTCCACTGGGCAACCCAACTCCCAGCGTTTTGCTGCTTTGCATATGAAGGAAAAATACAACACATTTTTAAAAATTGATCTTGCTTGTCTGTTTGTTTTCTGCTTCTAGCGTTCTTTCCCAATTCAGTTTTCCCAGCTTTTACTGACATGTCTGCTGCTTTCTGTCCTCTACATGCATGTGTTTCTCACCTAAACTATTTCTATTTAGGTTTGCTTATAAAAAACAACCCTACCCTACCCACAAAATGCATTTACTATGGATGATCATGCAGGCAGGGGACAGTCATGTGAAAACTTGTTCCACTTTTAGCTGATGTCTTCTATCCCTCACAAGAACACTTCCTCCCCTGAAATCCCAGGTTACTGCATTGTCAACTGCTATTCAGAATCTAAAGAGTCATAAAATCCAGAAATACGTTCTTATTCTGAAGAAATGTCACATTGTCTTCTCCTATAGTCAATACAATAAGAATATACTTATGGTGTGGAGTATCTTGGCTATTATATCAGAAAGGAAAACGATGTTACATTTAAAGGAAGGAAGATGACAACTCTCAGTGATTTTAATCGGCTTTAAAAATTAGAGCTAGATAAAAAACAAGCTAGGACTTTTGGTAAATTTGTTGCTTACTTATACCACTGTGCTCTGTACATGGGCATTGAAGTCAGCACCAGTGAAACTGGTCTCCTGGCCTATTTTTCAAAAACATATGATAATAGATTCATTAACTGAGTCAACTGCTAACTTGAGCAATGAATGCTCAAAACTAGCCCTTACAAAACAAGAGAGGAGAGAGGAACATGGCAAATACACCTGGAACATTGTAATTGCAAGTCTTTCACAATTTTCCTTCAATTTGGAAAAACAGAGGTACATGAAGAAAAACAACTGCGTTTACCAGTAAGCGCTGCAGACAAGGACTATAGAAACGCTGATACTTGTTTTCTGATCATGCCTGAACTTCACAAGTAAAACAACTCCACTAAATACTGGTATTATCACATACAGCTCATGTCATCTAATTTATCACTGGTAGTTATTACTGCCAAACTCTTGACAGTCAGGATACAAACACAATCCGTCCTACATTAACAGTCACCTCTGCAGGCTGACTACTACTTGTTTAGCACATACACAATACAGCTTGCTGTCACGGAGGCAAAGAAAAAGGTCTCTGTAAGAGGGCACAAGACATAGTCAAACTAAAAAGAGTTTGAGCATCTGGAGAACATCTTTACTCCTAGACTGTGACCGCAGCAGACTACCTAGTCCTGGCTGGAAATGCAGATGAAAACAATATCTAAAGACAAGTTCTATTCAGGAAGCCAACGGTGTTCCCTAAGCAGTCCAGAAGGATAACGTCTTCCCAGCAAGGTGAGAAGGGTTAAGTAGGTACCGTTAACTTGGAGAGGTAGATGGCTTCTGCTTGGATGTATCGTCTGTACAAGTTAGCCCCTGGAGAGAAATGAAAGTGTGAGCTGAGTGGCACAGACCTGAACAGCACTGAAGTCAGACTAGAAGGCTGTTTCCGTTTCTGGAAGTGCAACCCAGCAGTGGTCTGTCTGCTAAAGATAGCCTGAGAGCCTTCCTCAAAACCAAATGACTCCTCCTCCTCTTGCGTGAATGCAAAGCCTCTCACACTGCGGGAGCAGGTCCTGCCCAGCACGGAGCCCAGACGGCAGTGCTGCCAGCCATTAGCGTACTCGCCCTGGCTGTCCAGGATGGCCAGAATGCACAGGACAGGATGCAGTGCCTACGGTTTTTCTGAAGACTGCTCTTTTCAAAAGATATGTGGGCAATCTTTCTAGGTTTAATTTTGATATCTCAATATTCATAAAAAGGTTGGAGACCCTGTAGGAATACACAGGAAGCAGAAATTGCAAGGAGGACCTGGGTTTGCTCTTTTTCCAGTTATGCATTTTTTCTTTATAAACTTCATTTAAGTCTGTAAAAAGATGTAAATTGGTTTGAATTTTCATCACAAGATTTCTAAGGCCAGTAGTGAGGGACAGATAAACCCTTTGTTCCTCCTCTCTACACAGTCACACACCATCAAGTTTAAAGTTTAACAGACATGAGTGCCTACAGATTGTAGTTGCCTTAAGTTCTCTCAGAGAAAGACCAACCGTATCTTGTTCTCAGGCTATTATGAGAGCAAAAGAATAAACCAAATAATTTGACTAATGCACTTGTTGGTCAAACAAAAGAGTAAAGCAATCTTCATTGCTTCTGCACTGCAGAGCAAGCTTCTCTGAAGGACTGCAACCAGCAGCTTGCCTTTTTTTCTTTTTCATAATGCTATTTTTTTCCAAAATATTCTAGATCTTTTATCCACAGCCAGTTCATTCCTGCATTAGCTGCATCCAAGCAGCACACTATGCATAGCCCTGCTACACCCAATTGCAACCGTTTTGGCACTGCAGGTTGCATTTGCTGTATCTGGAGACACAGCACTTGCTCCCCACCCCGCTGAGTGCAAGGCATGTGCTGGCTCCTACCTCATGCCTGTTATACCGTGCACATATATCTCTGCCATATAGGGCATTCATGTGCCGTACGCGGCTCACTGGTGTGATATATAGTCTCCTCGAGCAGCCAAACCCAACACAAGAGGACATTGAGCAAGAGAGGAGCCGCAGCCCTATGTTCTTGCTGAGGATATCTCAGATGGTGACACTGTTCCTTCTCCTCAGTCCCACTTCACAACCCCATAGATGTGGCTTAGTAATGTGGCCATTCCCTGTTCACATGACCTACAAGTGGCCCACTGCATCACCCAACACACAGTGCCTCTCTGCTGGGGAAAAAAAACATGCTGCACTTGAACATGAGGTTTCTGACAGCTGCCAGTACTTCCCACGCTCCCATGTTTAGCTGTCTTTTATCCATTGAAGTCTGCAAAGAAGCTTCCTAGTAGTTACAAGTTTGTCCTCATCTACCCCCTCCTTCCTTGCAGCATGATCCAGGTAGTTTCATGAGGAGTCTGCTGGGGCAGCCACATACCAGGAGATGCAGGAGGGAGCATCTGTTCCCCTCCAGCACCACCTCACAAAAAGCAGGAGTGCTGGCAGATGGGAGGTGAGATGTCCAGCTGTCCTCAGAGAGCTGGGATAAGCTTCTTCTGTGGTCACACTAAAGGGATTAAAAAGCCCGCCCCTCCTGAGGTTACTGGGAGTTTTTGCTCTTAATTTTCAGTGTTTGGATCTCACCCGGTTTAGGGAGGGTCAACTAGCTTTTAGATAGACCACTCATTTTTCAACACAAAATGGAAATCCTGGAGCACACGTAAAAAAGGCTGCCTTTTCTTTTTTTTTGAAAAATAGTCTCTAACATTGAAAAAGAATCAGGTAACAGCTATAATAGCCACATCTACTCTTGATCCTTTCTACTGCCAGAATGTTTTGTGTAATAAATTATGAGAGCACGACATTACTCTGAAGCTAAAAATGGAGCAGAGTCAGAGGCGGCACAGAGCTCTGCATACAGAATACGCAGAGTCGTATTTGATAACATCTGCACTCAGTCTGATTTTAAGCTCCCTCAGGTGGGATAACAAACCCAAACGAGGAGGGAAAGGTTCACGGGGTGATTATGGCACAGGCTGGCTTTTAAACCTTTTCCTTTCAACTTCGCTTTCATCACATTTTGATTTGGGTTGGATTAGCTCCTGGAAAGGGCTCTGCTTAACAGAACACTGAAGGCATCGCTTACATTTCCCCAAAGGCAAGACAGTTCTTGAAGGGTGGCGAGAGAGTGCAGCCAAACAGCAGGATACAACATCTTTCCTCAAATCAGAGGAGTAAGATCAAATCATTTCTTCCAGACCTGGAGAGAGAGAGTCTGAAAAACCGGTCCCACTAGTTGTACAGGGCCTAAAAATACTGATTCAGAATTTAAAGCGAATAGCAAGCACTGATCACAGTGGTGGTCTTGACAAGGCAGCTCGTTCTTGCTGAGAGCTGACACGTTGTTCCAGTTGCACCCCAAAGCCCAGCCCCAGGCACGCTCACCCTAAGCGATGGCCACCCACGCTGAGTAAGTAACCTGGCTAAACGTGACACCCGCCTGCCTTCGTCATGCTAACCACGTGGGTCAGCTGAGCTTCTGCTAGGCAAATGGCTGAATGGAACCATCTCAAAAGTTTATTTGTAACAAGAATATGGAGTTTTAACATCTGCTAAAGAAAACTCTGGATAACTGTCATGAACAGAATTTTTAGTCTCTAGGCTTTAAGAACAACTTCAGTTACAACAGCCAGATTTTGTAGACGGCTGAAAAACAGACCCTGAATACTAGCGCTCACTTAAATTGGATAAAGCAGTATGTTTCAGCTGTGGACACTGAAAAGGCTTTTGGGACAGATTCATACCAGGGAATCAAAAATAAAAAATCAAATGAGATTCTTTCCCTTCAGGTAATCCCACCATCTAGAAAATGAATTTCAGTGAGAGCTGAAACTCATGGGGAGCTAATGAAAGTACAGCTACAGGCTGCGAGTCCAGGGAGTTTTAACACCCGCAGCTGCTGGAAGGCACATGGACCAGCTCTCAGATTTCTGGCAGGCTTTACTGCTGCACATTTACCATGTAAATAACCCTGTGTGACGCCAAAAACATCTTAAGGGTTCTTTCTATGTCCAGATGGTATTGTTCTTTCTAGGCCAGTCTGCTAGATGTCTGATCTTAAGGCAGCCTGGCAGGCTACTTAGATCTTCCCCTCAGATGCCTTCACATTTTCTTCTGTGACTGATTTACTGGAACAAGACAAAATGAAAAGCAAACTCAAAAGTCGCTACTCGCAGATGTGCACGAATTGCAATCATGTGAAAAAAATCAAATGGAGCCACCTCATTAAGAACTGATCAAATGTGTGAGTACTTCTAAAAAAAGAGGAAGAAAAAGAACAGTTAATGACTGACATGATTTGAATTAATAGATATTAAGGCCAACAAGTCTATTATACTTAGCAGCCAGTCTGATCTGCAAGACACCAGCCAAAGAAAACCTCAGGACTCTTCTGTTTCCATTGAATTATTTTTAAGTCTACACACAGGCATTCACTAAGCACGTTCATTTAGTCCTTCCATCATCCTGCACTATTCTGGTTTTATTATTTGTTACAGATACAACAAAGGAACATGATTCCATTGCTCCCATGTAGTACTTTTTGTGCCTTTCTCTGCATGCTCTAAAACCAGAAGACATACGAATGACCTGATCTGCTTTCTACGGCACTGCTTGGCATTCTGGCCACAAACTGGCACCAAACTGAAATCCCTACTGAGGAAAATTTGAGGAACAACTAAAACATATCAGTAGCACCTTCAGTCTGTTTCTCGCTCAATTAAAATTATTTCTAAAAAGAGAAATTTATCTGTGTTTCCTGTAAATATGTTCTCTGCACTGTTTTCTGTCAGTTATCTAAACCAGATTTTAACTCTACAGTGATACAATGAGTTAAATGTAGCATTTACTCTCCACCTAGGGACCATCACGCTACCCACTTCAGTGCAAAGCGTATTAACACTGCAGAGCACTCACTTGAACACTTAACACATAACTGCCAGTTAACACTGAAGTGTGGGCCATTGGTGATAGCATCATGGTCTAGTTCGGTTTATTTATATAGAGACTGCATTTGCATGCCAATATATTTCCTGTAGGCATCCTTAATAAAAACTCAAAAAACCCCACCCAAACTTAGAAACCATTTCTTAATTCTAAAATTCAATTATTTTCCTATATATCTAGCAAACTAGAATCATTAGATCAATTCTCCTCCTTCAGTCACTAGTCACCCCAGCGGTATTTCCTCAGTTTTAGTCTGGGGCTTGAAGCCAGACCCAAAATATACTTTGGACCTGGATGGGTAGAAAACTCCAGAGACAAGAAAAGTTCCAGGCATGGGCATTGCCTTGGCTTCTAGGGTGGAAACAGAAGACGCAAAACCAAAACAAGACTCCAGGGGCTGATATTCTGTTCTTACCACAGTCCCAGGCTGCTGTGCATCCAAACGCCATTTCTCATAAACACCATGGTCATGAGGACCACATAAAGGCCCTGGAAGTGTTGCAGTCTCCACTTACAGAAGCTAGAAGGGCTCCACAGCCATCAAACCATGACAGAATGATCCAAGAGAACAAACTGCCTAGACGATCCCAAGTTTTGCACACAGTTTTCAAGGTAAAAATCAACACAAATGGGTAACTTGAGCTAGACTCCACAGATTGTAAAAAATAAATAATAATAATAAAAAAAAAAATTGCAGTGCTATTCCTCTACAGATGGAAGGGAACAAGAGAGAAAAGAGTTTCAAAAATGGAGTTGAGGGAGGGAGGTAGGAGCTCTCCAAGACAGAGGTCTTTCTAGGCACTGAAAAAAAAAAAATTAAAAAATCATTAATTGGGTTCTGGTGCAGGAAGAACATGCAGAGTCTGTAATAAGGATCTCTGCTAGGAGGGAAGTGTTGTTCCTAATTTTTTTCCTCAGGAAGTATTGTTTTTTAATGTGTGCGGGTTTTTTTGGTTGGTTGGTTGGTTTGTTGGGTTTTTTTTTACAAGGTGGTGGTGAGGCATGTGTGTTCATAGTAAGAGTTTTTAGCTCCTTAAAGCATTGCTTTAATTAAGAGTTGAGCTCTGCAATCTAAGGACCCTGTATCATGCATAACCACTGGCTTAAACAGTGTTGAATCATGAACTCAATCACGTACATAAAATCCAGAGACAATGAGATTAAACACTATCTCCATTAACATGTTTTGCAAAGTATCTTCTACTGAGAATGTATTTTGATAAAAATATGACTATTATCTCCATGCTATGGAGATATGAGCTGTTACTCTAAAAATAATTGAACTATTTTTCTTCAGTTCAGGAAGTTTAATTTTATTACGTGACTGCAAAGCAATGTACAATATTCATAAATCACGAAGACTGCAGGCTAATACTGGCACAGTCAATTTGCACAATGAAAGGAGAGATTAAGCTTGTTGTCTTAATTGCTGTTGTGTAATGAATTTATTTTGGATACTGAAGAATTGAACAAAATGGTGCTTTTATTTCATTTAAACAGTAACAAAATGAACATTTGGACTTCTAGCTAAGCAGCCAGAAATTACTTCCACTGCTCATAGTGCAATGCTCACACTCCTGCTATAAATAAGTAGCCTAATGACATCCAAATCATCCAGTCAGTCAAAAGAGAGACACAAAATGAAAAACTATTTTAATACTCTTGCCATTTTAACAGGCCAGAAGTTAATTAGTAGTATTAACATTTCAGTTTTGAGACCCAAACCCAGGTTGGTTTCAATGACTCTAGGCAGTATAAGGCTGCAGAGAAAGTCTAGTCAAAGCAGAATTTCGGTATTTTAAAATATCAAGAGAGACCCTGAGATTGAAGACCTTGTTTTAATAAAACAACCAGGAGATGTTAGATGGAACACTTTTAAAGTTTTGGTCTTCTGGTCTTTACAGGTTTCAAAATGCTTATTTTCCCAGAGCTTGAGAAACCAGAAACGGTATTTAAAGGTGAGAACTGAGTGTAATCGTCCTAAAAAGAAGTCACTCTAAAACCAGCAGAATGTAACAAGTGTCCCTGTGAGCGCATGCTGCCAGTAATACAAGCAATCTCTTCAGCTAATACTATATTTAAGCTTTGTACAACGCTTACCAAGGGGAAAAAAAGTGAATCTGGTAAGAAAGTTATTGTATTTAGTATTTCCCATAACATGATGCACATGGTTTACTGATGTCTCTCCAGGAGACTGTAAGAGGATAAAAAGCAGCCTCCATCCCTCCAAGTGCTGACTGCAGCGCTACTGCCAGACCCTCCCAGGGAGGGGAGGCGGCAGCTGCCGCAGTCCCACCTTGGCAAAGTGGGGCTGAGCCTCGAGAAATGAGGTGGCTAAATCTTGCACAAGGCAAGCCCTGGAGCCTGCTGGCTTGGGTTGGCACGAGAGAGACCTTTAATTCTAGGCCGTACTGTTCCCCTGGGCTTTTCTAGTCCCCTCAGGCTGATTTTCACAGCTCAGCAGGGACGGAGGATGGCACCATGGCAGCCTTCGGTCCCAAGCGTTTGCTGGAAGGCTGTCGGAGCTAACATTCTCCCTCCTGCCTGCATGCAGACAGGCTTTCTACCAAACCGATATCGAACACACACAGAGAAAAGTGCCGCCACAACTGGTTCCAGGTAAAGTACCCAGCAGCCCGCTCAGACAGCTCCACGTTGTAGGAGACCAACGTGGAGGAACCATTACCACCTAATATCAATGCTGACTTGTGACTCTCTGGGACAAGGAACTGTCTGCTCAGAAGGGTGCAGGCAATGCAGGAGAAAAAAACTCAATGAGGGAACAGGGGGTGGAGGTTCCCTGAGTCCTTCCAAGGAATGTCTCAAATACAAGGTGCAAAAAAACCTTGATGTGAAAATCTCTGAGCTCGATCCTGAGACTAACCTGCCACCTGGGCAGAGGGGCAGTCCATAGCCAACAGCGGACATAAAAGGAGGAGGCACGTGCCATTGGGTGGGGAATTTCTGGACAAGCACCCTACACATCAGGGACCCCGTTGGCTGGACCAGTGCTGGAACCCAGACCGGCGATATATATCTTTTTCTCTCTCTCCTCCCTCCTCTTTCTTCTTATTTTCTCATCCTTTTTATTCCTTTTTTCTCTAATAAGTAACAGAAGGTATAAAACCACACACACAGGGTGAGCAATAAGTATTTCTGCCATCCAATTATTTACCCATGAGCCTAACTACGGAATAAGTGTTTTTGTTTACCCACAGACCTTGAGTGCACTCTTACCTTAATCCACATAGAGGGGATCAGCGAATCTGAGTCACCTCTCCCTCCTTTCTGCCACTGTATCTGTGGACCCTTAAATGGTATGTGATGTGGTCATGGGCAGGTATTTGGAACGTGACACATGTTCACCACAGTATCCTGGAGATATATGCCGATCCACAGGATCAACCCTAAACAGCAAGCTCTGTAGCAGCCAACAAAGAAGTCCAACCAGAAAAACTTACTGGGAGATACAGTGGTCAAGTTGAGGCTGAGTTTTGTCCCTGGTTGAAAAACTCCAACAAGACTACAGATTGCGTACACACTAGTTAAACCCTAACTGAGGCTATAAAAAAATACTAGGATGGAGTATTTATGGCACATACGGTCTCTCCAGGCCTCTTTAAAACTACGAATGCCTCCTCATTTCTAGAAGAAACCCAGTGTACTTGTCCATCCACCGAGATCGCGACAATACCTTTCAGAGCTCTGCTTCGGATGTCATCTGCTCAACAGAGCACTATTTTGGCCAGACCACGGGATAGGCTGCCCAAAAAGACCATGAGGCCTCCACCTTTGGACATACTCAAAACCCAACAGCAACATATCTGAGCCACCTGCTCTAATTGGGCCTGCTTTGAGCAGGAGGTGGGAATAGAGGTATCCAGAGGTCCTGTCCAACCTACCTGATTCTGTGATTCCTCTCTTCCCTAAAACTAGCAAGCTGAAACTGTGCAAGATGTTAACACGAAAAATAATAAAGGTAAAGTCAAAGGAGGTTATGTTTGGTAGGGTTAAGATATGGAAGAAATCTAAAACTGAAAATTTTGACGAAAGACAAGAACAGACAAAGGTTTCACTAACTCCTGCTCTGCTGTAATCCAGACCAATCATTTGCAGTTCACCATAGGCAGATATTATTTTAGGCCTGAAACTTTTAAACGACATATAACTTTTAAAAAGTAAGAAATATATTCCGAAGTCTCTTGTGCATAGCAAATTCTTTTGTCTATTAGAGTTCGATTCACCTCTCATGAAGTCACAGTCCATCCATTAATTTTAGTGCAATTTGGATCATAACCCAAATTAGTTGGCTGATCAGCCTGTCTTTTTAGTCTCAGCATTTTGGATAGTCACAGTCGTGGCCAAAACTAATTACGAAGAGTCTCTCTCATGCCATTCCACTTTCAGTGAGGTCCCCATGTCTTTTTCAGGAGGTTAAGTGACTGCATCAATTCATGCAGTAAATCCTTGACTTCAAAGTGCATGCACTTCCTCCCTGTTGCCTGAGTACATCCACCTACTTTAACTCTGGCACCTAAATTGCTACCTAAGCACTCTCAATATAGAGAGTGCAAAGAGAAATGAGTTGTCATTTAAAAGCTTCAAATTCTTTGGAGTGAATTTGGGCTGATGTATCCAGATCTCCCAATAGTAACAGCTACAGACAGATCAATGCTTTTGCATCAGAGAGACGACTTTGCTTTCTGACTCCCACTTTTTTGGAAAGTAGACTACCACAATTCTCACTGCCATAGTAAATCACTAAATAAAGGACACTGTATTCAACAGTGATTATTGAAAGCAAGCTTGAGAGAAATTTTCCATCAAAAGTATAGACAGCAAACACAGTTTCTGTAAAAACTGAAACAAAATAAATTATAGTTACCTCCGCATAAGAGACAGAGTGAACTGCATCTGGGAACTTCCTTTGAATGGAAAATTTGCTTTCTGAGAGCAACAAACACGCTGACTGATCAGTAATTTCCTGACCCTGCTGAACTTCAGTTCACAGGAAACATAGAAATGGGAACAGGAGAGGAAATGAGCTCTCTCTTTGCAAGCACCTAGAAGATTGTAAAGTGTTACGGAAAAGCTAATGTGGATTTATCAGAGCCAGATCATGTCACTCTTCCTCCCACGACAGGACAAAAGATCTTTCTGGGCAAGGCAGAAGTAAGAAATGTTCTGTATCTTCAGTTAATATACAGCTTTTTATGTGCTTTCACAATACATAACTAGAAAGTGCTTCTCTGTAGTTCCGTGCCAAACAGAAAGCCCATACTGTGTGTTCGGTTTCAACGGAGACAGTGAAACAGGGAACATGCATTTTCTATACATAGTACAGACAGCATGTGAAAGGGGCTGCGAGCACATGGGAGGACAGAACTAGAAGTTGAAAGGATTTGAGAAATCAGTTGGAGTGGACTTAAAATAAGATGATAATACAGCATGAACAAATGAAATCATCATCTGCTGCACAAATGCAACATGGAGGATAAGTGGATGTGGAGATGAGATGGATGTATATTTGTGACCCTATGTCATGCTGTTGCAAAAACAAACAGACAGTCAAATGATGATCCTAAAACAAACTGCACCTTGGAATCTATAAACATTTGTTTCACCTGTAGATGTTAATGCTTCAGCAAGGGTATCGCACCCAGCTTGAGCACTCCTCACAGCAGCCAAAGAACACAGATAATTAAATGTAATGAGAAAATTAAATGCAGTTGTGTTTACTCCAGGATTTTTCTACTTTTGTTCTCTGCTACTGCTTAGGATCCCTGGCCATATTACATCTTCCACACGACTCTCATTCCCATTACTCATCCTGCATCACACAGACTGGTCAGATGAGATTTTCCATACTGCAGCATAAGAAATTTTCTTCTACAGAAACTCCGGTTCCTTTAAAAGCCACATAGCACTGGTCTCATAGGGAAGTGCATTGGGAAGCTGCAAATGGGACAGCCAGCATCAGAACTAGAACTGAGGCCCTGAGTTCGTATCACTCCTCTAAAAACATGGCCTCCTCCTTCTTGCCTACACCCTTTATTTCAAGGTACAGCCAGAGCAAAGATGAGGCTATGACCTTCAAGCTGTTCTCTCTGCCCCAGATGACTTGATTGATACAGAAAGGACAGGAAGGCACAGCAGTGGCTCAGTGACATTACAGCTTCTACTGTCAAGTGACGAGGAGAAAAAGAAAAAAAATCACACGAAAAGGAAAACCAAAAGTGGTGCACTTAGAGTGAAAAAGCCAGCGGAGGGAGAGAGTCGCTGCTAATTGAAGAACTCCCCACATTTGACGGTCCTTGAGAGTCCCAATGCCCTCATGGGCAACTCCAGCATCAAAAAGAACTCCGAAAGAAATACAAAAGCATCTCTCTTCTTTTCGTGCTGATTAATATCAACCAAGCATACAGAAATCAAAAGCAACAGGTGTCTTAGAAGCAGTATGAGAATTCACAGGGGCTCATGCTTGCTTGTTGTACATCAAAAACTTAGAGATTCATCAAATAGCCTTGACATTTTCCTACTGTGTGATGCTGCAGATACCCATGTTTCGGCTCACTAAACGCCTGGGAAACACTATACTTTAAGAGGAGTCAGGTAAGGGTGCTTGTTCAGAAATCTCAGCTCCCCAGGCTGAGGGAACATTGCAGAAATGTGTGGAGAAGGTAAGTTTCTCTCACCAGACAGCATAAACCATCATCATTTCAATGCCAATAGGAAGCTAAGGCCATCCTGCACTGCCTCAGAGAGCATTTTTACTTATTGTTTTCTATAAAACATGAAGTTCTTTTGCCACAGGTAAGATCTCCATAGCAGCATGTGTCTGCTCTCCCATCGGAGCCCAGGAGCGGGGCTGGCTGCGCTCCCAGAGCAAGGGCAGGGACGTGGCGAGGAAAAGCTCCAACCACCAGCCCCAGAGAGACCTCTGGCTACTCACTCATCCTGAAGCCCAGCCAGCACCACCACTCCGGCTTCGTGCGGGTGCCCGAACTCCCCTGCCCGGTGCCTGAGGCAGGCAGAGCGTGCTCTGCCCACGCTGCACCATGGAGCCGGGAGCATGTCTCCCTCCTCCTGCTGCGCCATCCCCTCCCTTACATAAGCAAAGGTAACCCAGAGGCCACAGCAATTTCTGTATGAATACATGTCGTACAAGATATCTGCTGGCTCACAAGCCCTTTTTGTTTGCTTCAGATACTGCTGCCTGCCAGGGAAAGCAGAACCACTTTAGCCCTGAGAAAGGACAGTGCTTACAAAGGCATCCTCATCATCCAGTCCTTACTGATGAGCACTTGGGCTGGAGGACAAACACAAGCCATCTCTCCCTCAGTTTGCCACGGGGGCCAAAGGACAGAGTCTCAACCCTCATCATAAACCCACATATATAATATATAGTTGTCATCAGTACACTTCTGGTCAACTACATTAAATTAATTTGTTATTGATTTT
Source organism: Tauraco erythrolophus (assembly GCF_009769465.1). Taxonomy (NCBI): domain Eukaryota; kingdom Metazoa; phylum Chordata; class Aves; order Musophagiformes; family Musophagidae; genus Tauraco; species Tauraco erythrolophus. Next base: position 53,407,137 of record NC_141468.1, read on the forward strand.
CTATCTGGAGGATCATTCTAAAGACAAATGAGGGATGAATTGTTAAATCAAAAAGGTAACATTGGCAAATTTTATAAACAAATCTTTTTCTCATGGTGTTGTGCAGGATAAGGCACAACCATACGAAGTTTTTATGGCTAAAGGTTGAGTATTTGCTCAATAAGGCTTGGGAGAAAGGAGGAGACCACAAGACTTTTCTCCCCAGCTCTCCTCCCCATTAATCAAAGCATGCTGGCTCCCACAGCATGTGTAGCTTTGCTCACATAGCTACGTCTTCCTCCCTTTTGGATCTTTCCTTCATCTGTGAAAGCTGTTCTGTGACTCTCCAACAGCAAGAAATGAACCAGAGATAAGTCTGTGCCTGCATAGGTGATGTAGGTTTGGGAAGGATGGTTTGAAAGACTGTAAAACAGAAAAATAAAAGTGCAAAATCCACAAGTATCAAGAGAAACACAGCAATAACCTGCTGGGAGCACACAGATTCACTGGAATGAGATTATGTGCTGTCATTTTCCATCAGTACTCTCAACTGCAGGATTTGACATATGCAGGCAAGATTCTCGGGCGATGGCACACTAATTTCTTCCATCATTTGAAAGTCATTAGGATTAGAGTGCTGCATACACCAGAAGCATCAAATTAAGCATCCATCATAGGATAAGACACCATCATCCCTCGGGTTTTTGTAAATTAACACTGTAAATTAAGTATTTTAGCAAAATAACTTTTAATTTGTTTTCTTGGTTAGCAATGATTTAATTATGCCTACTTTTAAGACACAAGATGATTAAAAGTTCTCTTTTTTACATAGCTAACAAAGCAATATTTTACTACTCCATGTTACAATTGCAAAATTATGATGTGAATGTAGAAACTAAAATTCAAATTAAAACTCGTATCTCACTTGGTTGTTATTAAACCTGTTAATAATACTTGCATTACTAAGGATTAGTAGAAACAGTAGGGAAGTACAGTTCACAGACAATCAGAAGTAGCAGGAAAGTGGGAAAATGCAGCAGTACTAGCTTTCAAATCATTTTATCCATCTGTACTGTAAATCAAGATATTCTCTAACTTCAGGCTCCCAGCCTGCCAAGCACTACATGCATTGCTAGGTCAAAGCATTCAAAAGCATAAGATGGGCTAAACAAGTTTTTATGATATTTTGATTTGTTGACCAAAGACAGATAACCTAGAACACCAAGGCAGTACAAGTACCACCAAGCACGGAACAAACAAACTCTGTATGTTTGCCAATTCACTTGACTGTCATAATCTTTAACATAAAGTACAACACTCTGGCTTAAGGTTGCTGCATTTATTTACAGAGTAAGACAATTAACACTGGGAGAATAAATCTGGGGAATATGTTTCCTCATTCAGTATGTCTCAGAAAGATAGCAAATCTTTTGAAGGTGTTGCCACGTACAAGAAAATATACAGAACAAGAAACAGAGGAAGCAGAAAAACACACAATTATGTAAATTGAAACTGAAGTCTGTATATGGAAAATGAGAACAAAATGTAGCATTTATTGGATTCTGTACAATTGGAACATAAAGCTGGAATTATAATAGCAGGTGTTCTCAGATATATGTTTGAATGCCAGGAAATTACTCCACTACAGTTTTTGTCTACTACAAAGTACGTGTTAGTAATTTAGCTCAAAATGGTGTCAGTATTTCTAGGTCTCCCAAGTCTGCTTTTTTTTTCTAGGCCAGTTTAGCTTCTGCTACCACTTCAGGTACTGTACACACAGCATCTTTTTACACAGCATGCCACAAAGCAGCTGACAACTGCTAATACAAACTGGTAAGAGAAAACCTTTTAAAACTGTGATTCTTTCCTCAAATGTTATTACAGATTAACACCACACACCCCCCCACAAATGGAAAAGGAAAGAAGGTAGATATAAAACATGCGTAATGCTAGACCTATGCATTTCCAAAAGGAGAGATTGCCACGAAAAAAAAATTTCTTTCCATGCAAAAAGTTCACAAACACTACTGAAAATATAACTATATGTTATTAGCCAACTCATATCCCATTCTATGCAGGCCACCAGAGTAAAGTGTGGCCCCTCTTTTACAGCTCTATATGATCACTGAAGTAGCTGGTATGCTGATAGACCAGAAACACTATTTAAGAAGTCATTTTGAATTATTATCATACTGTGGAGCACCTGCAGCTCCAATTCAACAAGGTGCTTCAGTATATAGTCCCAAGAGTCCATTGAAACAAGGGAGCTAGTCTATACACTTCAGTTTTTAATGAGTTACAAGTTCAGGAGAAATTATGATTTCATACAAAAAGTCACCCTCACAGCTCCTCCACAAGCTCCATACACTGCTCTAATTATTTTGAGTAACTAAATTCAGTTGTGTAATTGTCCTTATTTCAGCCATTTTTTTCTCCCCAATAGGAAATCAGGACTTTAATGCAGAATGTGCAGATGTGCATATCCAAGTGTGTGCATTTGCTTATGTATATGTTCATGCTTCATAAACCTTCTGCTAAGGTTTAATTCTCACTGGATCATAAATATCTGAAGATTGAACTCAGAGGATTTTCACAGAGTAAACACTTTAAACCTCAGAGCTGGATTTTATTTCCTGCTGTTATGCAAGCAGTTTAAAGCAGTGGAATACATTCTGTAAGTACCAAACACATGTCCCAGGACTTGTCACACAGCGATTGATCTCTCCATCTTCCCAACCAGATGACAGATACTCATTTCAGCCAAGGATTGCATATTTTTATCACCTACTATAGCCAATATTTTCTTCTAATCTGCAGGCCAGATACAAATTTGCTCCAACCTGAAATCGGAATTCAAGAGAAACATTCCATAATGAAACAATATTCACCAACCAAACACCTCTCTTGGGAAAGATTAGGCAACATTTTTGCCATCTGATCTTCCCAGAGGAGCGAGGACATCTTTAGTTCTGCTTTGCACTCCTTTAGAGCTAACTGGTGAAAAATCCAGGTAAACATGCACCCACCCTATTGCTCCAGTCTCACCTTTCTCCCAGCCAGGTCCATCTCCCTCAGGCAGCTCTAGCAGAGGAAATTTTCACCTCTATGGCTGAATCCTGAACTTCTGTGACAAGATTTACAATGTACAGAAGCAGGTGTTAATAATCCCATGATAAGCCTGCAATAAATTCAAGCCTGAACCTAATTCTGCAATCATTATCTCTGAAACCATAAGACCACTTGTCAAGAGGAAAGACCTCTGCAAATATCAGAAAAAGCTGTGTGACTGAGTCACCTGTTTAAGCTTGTTTCATTCCAAAAGTACTTTCAGGAAGCTTGTGTCTGTTCATGTGATGTCCTAGGGGGGAAAAAAAAAACTCAGAAGCAAAAATAACAGAAGAAATGCATTCTTGTTTGACTACAAAAGAATAGCCATATTCATTCCAAGCACAGAATCAGGTTGGAAAGTAATACAGGAATGTGATTCCAGTGGAAATTAGGTATCTTGACTCTGAGAAGAAGTTTGAAGGCAAAACCACCTCAGATAAGAATCTTGCTTTAACTAAGAGAGTCACTGCTACTTTCCCACACTGCTGTAAATCAAGATATTTTTATTGCATATATGCAATAAAAAGCAAAAAGTTCATATATCAGTTGGCAAAACCAAAAAAAGCAAAAGCTATTGGAATTGGAAACCAAAACCAAATTAATCAGTAAATGGTATCATCTCTACAAGCTGATAGGGATATTCACTCTCTATTTTACACTTCTTAAAATCATGTCTGCCTTTTCCCCCCTGTTATCTTGTTTCCAAATTGATATTTTTCCCAGTCTTCTCAAGAGCTACATCTCTGGGCCTACGTGCAACCAAGCAAATTCAATCAGAGTAAAAAAAAAAACAAGACTTGCTTCTCTGAAACACATAGGTGAAGACATGTCTTCAGCAAGGGTGCAAATAATTCTGTACTTCTCACCTTTCTAGTGCTTACACACGTTGGTGTCAATCCCAGGTAACTTTCTGGACCTGCACCTGTCATGATACGTACTACGCTGTAATACAGAGCCAGCTCTAAGCTTCTTGCTTGCAGTCAGCGTTGCAAAGTGCAACTCCGCGTGAAGGACAGCAGAGCAAATGCCCCAGGCACCAGACTGAAAGGAAATGAAAGAGTTTTCAGGTGCCAGGGAAGACAACCAGCCAGGAGCAAGGAAACTGTGAAAGAAGCACAAAGAAGCCCTTCTGGGGTCTGTGACCAGTGTCCTCTTTTCTTGGGAGTCTAGGAGATATGTCACCCAGTAATTTGTGCCCTCTATGAAGCCAAAACAGTCTTTGAGGACTGTCATGCTACATTGGTGGCTGCAGCTCAAGGCAGCAGGGGTGCCACAGCAACATGCATGTGAGACAACACCTGCTCTTGAGAAAGCAACATGAGGATCTCCTCCTCTCCTTTGCCACGGAGTACTGCTCATGGTCTGTATACAGCCAGGTAGAAACATGCTCATTCCTGGTCTGAGATCTTTCCTGACAAAGGCAGAGGTCCTCATGCTCAGTGGGTCCTTGCTGGCATGTGCAAAGCTATACAGAAGAACCTCAACTCAGGATACAGAAAGAGCTCCTCTGACATGGAGCAAGTGGGAAAAGCAAGCAATGGACAGAAGAACAAATGTGGCATGATGCTGAGATGCTCTGCAGATCTGTTTGAAGACCTCTCAGTGGTACTTCAATCAGTTCTTCCCAGCAGCCAGAGAACATGCAACATTAGGATTCCTGACAGCCTAATTTAAGTGCTGGCAGATCTACAGCTTTAGCACCCAACAAAACCAATTTTGCTCCACCATCCACTTTGATCTGTTGCCTGTGACAACTACTCCTAGCTGGCTATGGTTAAGAGCCACCCCTGTTGCACTGCACAGTTTAACTGTGGTAGTTTTTGGCAGTGATGTTCTGGAGGACAGAAGTATAAACAGGCTAAAATGTGGAAACCTCCTGAAGACTGTGACCATCAGTAGCTAGTAGGAATAGCAGCTTGGACACAAGCTTTGCTCAGGACGCTCCTCTAACAGTCATTACCAAAAGTGGGCTATTGTAGCAATGATCCCTTCCATACATACCTATAGCTGTAGCTGTATACACACACCCATGCATCTTGATGCTTAAATTCCTCTTTCAGTAACTAATACTGATTGTATTGGGAGACCTAGTGTGTGCTGGTATCACCATTATTGTACCAGAGACAGATGATCAACCACATCTCCTCTCATGACTCTGGTATGCCTGGGAGTGCTGTTGCAGCAGTAGATGCAGGATATATGTCTACACAGTGGTGACCCAGAGAAGAGGTAGCTAGTGGACAGCCAGATGCAGATGCATCAGTAATGTCCTGAGGTACCCTGCCATCTTGTTGTAGTTCAGAGAGATGACAGTGGGCAGCGTTTGCTCTTTCCACTTCATTTACAGCAAGGTTATCTGGCACCCAGACAATGCATTGGAAATAAAAAAACACAAAACTTTCCCTGTTTCAGCCCCGATACTACAAATGTACTTCAAAGCATATATCATTTGATGGGTTCTGGTTTGTCTACAGCAATGTTTGTCTAAGAACAGGAACGATGTTCCATAACGAGCAAGATAATGCATCTAGGCTGTCAGTAGGTTTAAGTCAGCCTAAGGACTCTTTGACTTTCTCAAAATCTGTACCTGGCAGCACATTTCACCATAAATGAGTTATTTTTGCTCACACCTACATAGTAAGTGTTGCCAGCAACTAAAGTAAGATTCGTCCCATTCCAGAATAAAGGATTAAAGAGAGAGAGGATGAAAAAACAAGCCTTTTCTTCACTCCTAACAGGTAGCACTTGCAGTTTAAACAAAATAGAGGAGAAAGTTCAAAGGCCCTATAGCTTCTGCTTCAGATCCCTCCTGCCTGGGACATCCTGGTCCTTGTAACCAACACAGCATTTACTGCCTGAGCATGGTGGTGGTGGAGGTAGCAGAGGTGGGATGGACTGGTGGTCTCCCTGCAGCAAAGAAAGCTCAGCTTCCTCTCTACCATCCCTCATCAAAGATACTCTCTTAAACCAGCCTGGAAACTCTATTGGGGATTACAGTCTGGATGGGAAAAATTACATCACAATCATGAATGTGTTAGCAACAACAGTCATTTCTTACAAAATGGAGGGAACCACAGTCATCAAGAAGCTGAAAGATGAAGAAAGCAAGGACCTGTGATCTAACCTTCAATGCAAACCAAGACTGGATCCAGCAAATTCAGTCAAGGTACACTGGAAGAAAGACTATAAAAAGGATGAGAATCCAGCCCACAGCACTGCATTTCATCACATTGGAAATATAAAAAAAATAAAGTCTCAGTGCACACACTGAAAAAAATGTGCAAACATTTCGAAGCTAAAGGTCCAAGTTTGCAGGACTGGAGGCTTTGTGGACTGTGTGTTACTCTGGGTAAACTCAGTGTGAAACACTGTCATTCACTTCACACAGACGTGAAAAGAAACCTATAGGATGCTGTGGTGGGTTGACCCTGGCTGGACACCAGGTGCCCACTAAAGCCGCTCTATCTCCCCTTCCTCAGCTGGAGAGGGGAGAGGAAATTTAACAAAAGGCTCAGGGATCAAGATAAGGACAGGGAGATCACTCCGCAACTACTGTCACAGGCAAAATAGACTCAACTTTGGGAAATTAGTTTAATTTATTACTAATCAAATCAGAGTACGACAATGGGAAATAAAACCAAATCTTAAAAAAAAAAAAAAAGATTTTTTTTCATCCCACGCTCAACTTTACTCCCAAATTCTCTACCTCCACCTGCCAGGACAGGGAACAGGTGTTGCGGTCAGTTTGTCACACATTGTCTCTGCCACTCCTTCCTCCTCAGGGGGCAGATTCCTCACGCTCTTCCCCTGCTCCAGCATGGAGTCCCTCCCATGGGAGACAGTTCTCCATGAACTTGTCCAATGTGAGTTCTTCCCATGGGCTGCCGTTCTTCACAAGCTGATCCAGCGTGGGTCCCTTCCACAGGGTCACAAGTCCTGCCAGCAAACCTGCTCCATCATGGGATCCTCTCTCCATGGGCCCACAGGTCCTGCCAGGAGGCTGCCCCAGCGTGGGCTTCCCACAGGGCCACAGTCTCCTTTGGGCATCCACCTGCTCCAGCATGGGGTCCTCCACAAGCTGCAGGCAGACAGCCTGCCTCATTATGGTCTTCACCAAGGGTTGCAGGAGAATCTCTGCTCTGGTACCTGGACCACCTCCTTCCCCTCCTTCTTCACTGACCTTGGTGTCTGCAGAGTTGTTTCTCTCACATATTCTCACTCCTCTCTCCCAGATGCAATTGCACAGGTTTTTTTTCCTCTTCTTGACTATGTTATCCCAGAGGTGCTACCACCGTCCCTGATGGGCTCAGCCTTGGCCAGTGGCAGGTCCCTCTTGGAGCCGGCTGGCACTGGCTCTGTTGGACACAGGGGAGGCTTGTAGCAGCTTCTCACAGAAGCCAACTTGATATAGATGCAAAGGAATGAGAAATTCGATTCTTTGGGTGAACTGTGGCCTGTTGACATATCTGCCTGTTTGGGACATCCTCCCATACATCTCAGAGCTTGCCTACACACATAAGTTTAATGGGTTCAACTTAAAATAGCCATTTTTAAGAGCTCTATTTTTACCAACATAAGCCAGGATAAAAGTGGTTTGAAAGTATACAGGCAGTCATATAGCTTTATCTCCACTGATACAAATACAGCCTCTTAACTGGCACAGCTCTGTATCATGGTCAGTGTCTTCACAGTGGTCCTCTCCAAGTTAAAGGTTGAGGCGTTCTTACTGTTTCTTGCAGATGCTTGTAGAGGTTATACCAAGAATCTGGGACCAAGTACCATGAGACAGCTAAAGCAAGAGGGCAAGTTAATTAGTTAAAGAACATGAAACTGAAATCAAACAACCTTGTCTCTGTGTCTCAGGATAGGATTTCAGATGTTTTACAAGAAAATGGAAGAAAAGACAAGACAATAAGATCTCAGGAAATATGTCTTAGCATATTTGAAAGCTCTATTTTCTAGAAAGCAGAACAATACAATTCATAAGAAAGGTGTTTGAAAAAAGTTTAGAAAACTAAAAGGCTACAGGTGAACTTTTTTTTTCTTTTTTTTTTTTTTAGCTTAATTCATGTAAAATACAGAACTTGGAGAATTTGTTTAAGTAGACAATATGATCTGTTTAGACCTTTCTCAGTATATTTTATTTTCTGGCTGTCAGCAAGAAGCAAATGCTACCTTATGCCATACAGTCTATTGCCGTGAGAGATGACGGCTGTGTTCATCCTATCCTTTCTTTCCTTCCTCTTAATCAGAATTGAAGACCGACAATTTGTGGCTCTCAACATCCAGGAGATATGTAAACTACAAGGGAAACACAGCTCAGGTCTTGCCTGTGAGTGTTGCACACCAGACAAGGCAACGCTCCATCCTTCCCCTCTCCCATTACGGTGTTGCTACTACGGCACGTTCAGCTGTACTACACGACACAGCACAGCAAAAGCTATTCATGAAGTCTCACATCTGTGCGCACATACTGGTAATAACACAAGACTGCAGCAACTGGGAACATTCTGATATGCCATTTTTCTAAAGGAAACTTTGTTTCCTTGATTTCTGCAGGAAGGAGGAGGAGAGCCTGCTCAAAACTCTCAGACCTGTTTTTAAAGCACTAATGGGAGATCGAAGCAGGCATCCAAAACCCCACTAAGTTTCACTTTTGAAGATGAAATGACATTTTGGATGCTCATTTAAAATCAGGTTTAATTGATCCAGATGTCACTTGCGTGACAGAAACAGTAGCTTCTGAGCAAAGTGTTCACGAAAAGGAAATGAAACCACTAACGCAACATGAAGAGCTGAAAATAAACAGGGACGCAGCTAACACACAACTCACGGACACCACGCATCTTCATTTTCTTAGATGGCCTCTGCTTGAGGATGTCAACCAAAGGCACTCCAGAAGTCAGGGATGATTCTCAAAATATCCAGCTCTGGGCACTGAAGGACTCTGAGAGACTTCACCGGTCACAGAATCCCCTAAAATTTGTCTGCTGGGTCTCTGACAAGAGATGCACATCTCTGTGCTAGATTTTGCTGTTGGAGTAAGCTAATAAAAAGAATTATCACTCCCGTAGCATTTGATGGCATTGGCAAGTGAAAAAGTGATTCATATTGTTCTTTTTTCCCCCAGGAGATTATTTGGCTCTGCTACAAAGTGAAAACAAGCATTTTCTAAATTTCTAGCAAAATAAAAAATTCAAAGTATTCTCAAGTCTCACAAAATCATTCATTAATGTTTAAAACTTTTAATTTTACTTAAAATTAAAAAAAAATGGTGATTTTATAGAAAAGCAATGACACATTGGCTTTTCAGAACAAAAAAATCTGACTGATGTCTCATACATATAGAATGTGATTGTGCCATCAAATTTGCTTTTTTTCTCAGGAAAAAAATCTGTTTCACTTTATATCTTTAAAGATTTGACTCACTTAATTTTTATTTTTTTTTTCCTGAATGAGCTAAACCAAGGTAAAGTGGCATCAGGTAACCACAGGCAGCATCAGCCCTCAGCAATATTACTTGAGCTGATGTGCGCTCCTGGTCTTCTAAGGAAGGATGCCGGTCCACCACACAGTCTCCCTTCCCTTCTCTTTCCCCCAGTCTTATGTTTGTATTTGGCCCTGTGGTGTGGACTGATAATATTGCATGTCCTGTAAAAGTAGTTCCTGCACTTGTAAATACAAATAATATTTCACTTAGTATAAAAAAAATGCTGAGATACATTCTGCAACTTTATCTTCTTCCTATCTATTTGTGTTGTGCTGTATCTTCAGGGATTTGAGCATTTATTTCTAGATCATTTGATATAACAAATCTAATAAAGAAACCCAAGATAAACACATAAATGGAAGCTAATCCCTTTTCTATTAGAAAAGGGTTATTTAAGTAATATAATACAGAGGAATAAAATGCTTCAGCTACTCTCAGCCACCATTTGGGAAAGAAATATCTTGTTAAAGACATGCAAAGATCACACCTATGGTTTGATTTTTACTTGCTGTAGTTGCAGCAACTTCTAAGTTCATGAGAGGACAAGGTGCTAACAAAGAACAGCACAGCCTGTCTGGGTTTCAATTTAATTTGTGCCTTTGATGGCAATCTTTACACAGCCACTTTCAGAGCTTCCTCTTTCACCAAATCACTTAGAAACATTGCAACAGGAACAAGCGAGTCCCTTTAAAACCATACTAAGAGCATGACTATGAACCACATCTTTAAACAAACTGAATTACTCTAATTTGTAAGGCAAGAAACGGTATTTTGACTCGTATTACATAGTCCTTTCCTAAAGAGAGCAGCCTCCCAACCCTCCTCCAAGGACAGGGGCTGGTCCTTGTCCTGCTGTGGAGGAAGAGGCACTGTGAAACCCCATGAGCGCCTTGAGGGTCATGAAGGAAGTTTGGAGCAAGGCATAGCTGAGCTCATGGCTGCCTCAGCCGTCAGATCCATCTCCTGAACCAAATCCAGCAATCGCTTCTCCCTGGGCAGACTGGTCACTGCTGCTTCCCATAGCGAGAGCCTTCAGCCAAAGTGAAAAATGGAGGGGAAAGGAGGAATCTTCCACACCTTTCTAGCCCTCTTCTAGCTCTTCACCTACTCAAGATCTTAAATCATTGACTATCAATAGTAAACAAGGAGATCGATCAACCACTCCCCTTCAAGCCAGCTGGTGGTTAACCAGCAGCACCCAGCCAGGCACTGCACCATGGCACCAGCCAACTCTACTTGTGACTTGCTGATGCCACCGCACAACAGGAGCTTGATTCCGCAGGATTCTCCTCTTTCCAGATCATGGAGAAACCTCGCTAGCTATAGAAAATAATAGGTTGAAATGAAAATCACTGCCTACTTGTGACTCAAACAAACAAACAAACAAAAATCAAAAAGCTCAGATCCGAAGCTGGCACTGCTGTCCCGTAGCACTGGAAAAAAACATTTGGCAATGTACATATCGCCGAGTTGTTTATTACTGAATCACATCACATCCATATGTATCCTGGGCAATCTGTTGCTAGGTGCCGATTTATTTGATAACTTAGTAGATTTTGAACATTTTTCCAGAAAGGAACGCTGGACCTGAAGGTTTTGTTATTTTGTTCAAATGATGCAAGAGTAGCTGAAAATACTTGTATGACTCCTCAGCAGGTGTAGGAAAAAAACCACCAGTGTTTGCATTGTGGCAGACATTGAAATCAGATCAAACAGCAACTGTGAAGCAGCCTCTTTTGAACTCCAAGAGTAGATGTAAGGAATTATTTAACCTTCGCTCTTATGGTGAGATTAGCTGCAAACCTTGAAGAGATTGGTTCAGAAACAACTCTAATCAAGAAATCTTTCACAAGATGTACACTGTTCAAAATAAGATAAATCTTTGAACTGCGTGATCTTGGGAGATTTATTCGGTCCTGCAATTTTGCATCATCAAAGTGAAACTCAAAGGACTAGTTAGGCTTTCAGTTTTCACTAAGCACAAACAGATCTTCCATTTCTGTACATTATTTTACATTCAATAATGCCAAAATGCACTGCAGAGTCCATTAAAGGGCTTTATTGTTTGCATGGAAGAGCCACATGATGCACAGAAAACCACAATGACCCCCCTGGAAGTTGCAGAGCAGTAACGCTTAGAAAAGACCCACTGCAAGCCCTGTGCCTTCCTTACCAGGCTGATCTGTGGACCAGAGGCTGCTGTGACTTCGGAGCATCAGCCACTCTTCAGGGTCTAAAGACAAGACCTGGGGAACATGTTTCTTTCGATGAGGCAGGCTTGTGGCTGGTAAGACTACACGCAAGCTAAAGTTTAAAAAACGCCTCCCGAAGGCTGTTCACACTGGCATCATCCTCTTGCTGCCCTGGGCAGCCGGTGTTCCCCTGAGAGCCTCCCTCCCAGCCATGGGGTGGCGGGGCACAGCAGTGGAGGAGCCCATTGGAAACAAATTCAGCATGTGCACTTGGGCAGGAGAGCCCCACACTGAAGGGACAAGCTGCGTGGCACGGCAGGCACTGGAGGCAAGCGGCTCGCATGGTAGGTGCACAGCGCTGCACACCTGGGGCTGGTGGGCATCAGCACAACCACCCGCACAGCTTCAGCCCTCTCCATGGCTGGCTGAGAGTTGCAGGCTCAGCGGTGGCAGATCCTCAGTCTGGTCTTCAGTAAGTGAGATCTGAGCATCAGACAAAACCAGGGCCCAAACTTTCACTAAACACTCAGAAAAACACAGAACCAGGCTTGAACCTCACCACCTCTTGCTGCTGGTAAGGAGATGGATCTGAATTTCTTAGTCACACAGTCTTGGTATTAGAAGTCTCGACATGGATCTGAACAGACCAGAACTAAAATTGCCATAAGAACACAATAAAATCCCACTGCTAAATCCAGAGAACAGTAGTGCATTTCCCCATAAGAACCTCTGTTTTCTGTGCTACCGGATTAAGTCTTTGAGCAAGAATAAAACAAATATTTGCTATCTTACCAATTTCAAGGCCAAAGCTATACACAGTTGCAGCTCACTCACACTCTTGTTCTTCTGAAAAGGAGATGGGTACAGTGAACAAAGTTACTTTCTAGTCTCCCTTTATAAACACAACACACAGGTGTCTCAGGCTGTGCATCCTTATTGTTGTGTCAAATAAATGTGATTGTGTTATTTTTACAAAATTTAAAAAGTATGAATTTACAAGTTCATGGCATTTTAAAACGAAAATCTGTATTCACATCTCTTTGAATATTACCATCCGTCCCTGGAAACGGGCCCAGCAAGTGCCTGTAAGCAACATGTGAGCCCAGGTGAGGTAGACACATGGCAAGAGCACGAGCAAGTGAATTTTTCTAGAAGTCGAAATGCAGCACCTACCTGAACTGACTGTAGCTGATAGAGGCACAACTGCCCCCCTCCATGAGTTTCCCAGTATTCCAGCTTCATTTCAAAGCCTCCATAGTCTTAGAAAACATTGCCCTGGCCAGCTGAAGGCAGTAGTCTCTTCTGGCAGCCTACACGCAGATCTACACTTTATCTTTCTCTCTAAGCATGTTAAACCTCACAGAGCTCTACATATCTGTCACTGCGGTGTTCACAACCAAGGAGGCACAGTGAGCTCATCTCCTGAAGACCCACAAGGAACCTGCCCATAAGAACACCAGAAGCCATTGTCCCTTGTAAGAGGTTAATCCAAAACCACATTAGAGACAGCAGAAGGATTCGTATGTTGTACCTTGTATGGAGATCCTGCTGATTTACTTGTTTCAAAACTCCATCTAATCATTTGGTCCTTTGAAAGGCATCGGTGAAGTTAGGATCTAGGAGTGGACCTAGAGCTGACTGAAGTCACTGAGTACCTCATGGCTTTCTGTAAGCTTTGGATTCAAAGTGCAACATCTCTACAAAACCTAAACCTCAGAAAACTGAGTGCACAAGAACAAAAGGGATTGATCGCATCAGCAGATGCAGAGCTTGTGCCAGCTTAAAGTAATTTTGAATACAAAGAATTTAGGATACAGGACAAGACAGGCTCAGTTTCTGCAAGGAGATGATGGGGTTAACCTGTCTCTTGCAGGGAGCCTAGCTCCCTCATAAATAATTCCTTTTCTTTTTCTTCTGCAGCTGTGTTGGAAGGATGCAATCGAGCAGGAGGCTGAAAGCTCAGCTACCCAAAGCTCTCTGTCCTAACGTGCTCCTGCTGAGCATGGCAGGGCCTATAAGAAAGAGGAAATCCAGTGGAGAGCCTTCAAGCACTAGCATTTACTGCAAAGCTCAGAAAAACAAACTGGAAGACAAAGCATTGTATTGCATTTTAGACCCTAAGCCTGTCACTTCCACTTCGCAGGCTGAGCTTCTCACCCACATTCACGCTGACATCACACATTGATTCGGCAGCAGGATCCAAGCAAGCATGAAGTCCTACATACATTAATTACCCCATGCCCTTTAGCAACACTACTTTATCCATACAGCTTGTAGCATCCATAATAATCTTCCAGGGGATACAACAAGAGGTATAACTCTGAAACAAAATGCATTCAGATAAAAAGCATGTACAGTACATCATTCTCTGCGTTGCACACTTAATCACTTTGCATGAATTCTTGTACATTCATGCATCTGTAAGGCAACAAGGGTGAGAAGGGCAACCTGATTCTTTTTGTCAGATAAAATTTTCAAAAAAAACAATTCTTTGTCAAAAATGTGAGAACAATACAAAGGCTTCAAATGCATTAAAAAGTATACAGCATAAAAATCAGCCAGGAATATTTGATGGTGGTGCTAGTAGGCTAGAAGTACATCACAGTTTAGGTGTCACAAATTACAATGCTCTGATGGATGTGAAAAAACACTAGCAAGACATGGCATGGTTTTCAGTCTCCTCATCTTGCACAAAGCTGAGAGATCTTCTAATGTAGAGAAATAAAAAAACATTCAGCTACACATACAGCAGTGAGATCTTGTATGCAAGCGTAAGCAAACCTCCAGGGCTGACCATCAGAGACGCTATAAACCTGTGGGATACTGTTGGAGGCAAGTAAAGATCACACATCTTTAAATCCGGCCGTGAATACCAATGAGGGTTGGAAAACTGGTGTGTCACCACTTCATACCTGAAACCATAGTTAGATGCCAGAGAACGTTAAAACAAACAACAGTGACAAAAGACTACTCTTCCAGAGGTAGGAAAAGTAGGGAGAGGGAGGAAAGATAGAAGAAAACCACCAGAAGCTCTTTGTGGAAGAGCACTCACCAGAAATGCCTTGTTGGTGACTTGAGCCTCACCACAACTATGAGCCCTCCTGCACTTGGGAGGTCAGACAGCCTCGGAAACTGTGTCCTCAAAGCAAACCAAAACCCACTTTTTCTACTCATATAACCCTGAATCCCTTCTAAATGTTTTCTTCCATACAGGAAAACCTGGCACTAAAGAACCTGGCAGAATCTTTGAAAAGTTTCTTTCTTTGTCTCTCAAATCCAATAACATAATGTTAAAGGTAAGAAATACTTTATAAAAAAGACCTTCTGCCTCCATAAAATGAGTTTTACAAAAAAAGTCAAACGAGTAACTGCTGTCTCAAAAATACATCTAACAAATTTACACACTTAAAATGCTAACAAGTCAAATGAGACTTTGAACAAAGCTGTAACAATTACTCCATTACTATCACGCTTTTAATGAGAATATACGCATTTTTTCAAAGTCAGCTTTCTTCCTAAAAATTAGGCTTCTTTCTTAAAAGAAAGGGAGGAGTAAAACCGTTCCATTCTGTTACTAATGCAGCATAAATGCAAACATATGCATGCTGCTGAATATGATCAGAACTATACACCTGTGAGTCACAGGACCCTGTATGGCTGAGTAAGGTTCCCGTTTACGTCAAGAGAAGCCTAGTGAGCCGGGAGCTCTGACACTCAGCCCTTGCAATCAGGGAGCAGGGAGCTCTCACATCTAGCCCTTGCAAGCAGTGTGCCAGGTTGTCATGGCTGGCTACGCATGGCCACAGGCATGTTCAGATATTTCAGAATTTTTGTATGACCTACTGTATGTGTCTACAGCTCACCTGAATCTGGACTTAAATTACTTACCAGAAACTGCTCTAACACTGCAGTTACTTAATTGCCCATATATATATCATTTTGATACCCAATAGTTTGTGTGACACCCATAAATCCATCGTGCATGGGAATGGGAATACACCCCATGAACAGACAGTGCTGTTGAAAGACTATGTCACGGGCACAGAAAAACCCTGTCATTCTCTTATTTAGGATAAATCTTTTTTATAACACATACAACCACTGTTTCATGAAAAAAAAGCTTTATTATAATGAAAGAGAAATATCGACTATATAGAAATAACGTCAAGCAAAAGAGTAAATCACAGACAGGCCTGACAAACCAGTTCCACGTATTAAAGTTGCTACGGATGCCTCGAGGCAGAGCAGCGTAGTTCTTTCAAAGTGATACTGGAAATACATAATTCAAGGTACATTGCAAAATTGTTCCAAAATTCGCTCACCCTCGGCTGGTGTTGGGCATGGTGCTGGTGTTGAAACTGCCATCAGTAGAGCTGCAACAGTGTATTCCCAAGAAGAACCTGACCCAAGTCTGTAAGCCAAGACATTCAGAAGTAAAGTTTGCAATATTCCTTAAATCATTGAAGGCAGTGATGTCGAGGGTTTCAGATGCTCTTACAAGGCAGCTAGAGTAGCATGACTTTCATTTCTGGACTGTTTTCTTCTATCTCCATACTCTCTTCATTTTCATTTTCACTTTTATCTTCCATTGGTTGTAAGTCCCATACTTCTGACTTGGTTTAGTTAGCCTGGTTCCCTATGGAAATCAGATTTCCAGGATCAGTCGGTGTATCTGTCTGTAGTAACCCTTTAATGTTGATTGCAGACCAATCAGACACTGGAGATCTCAAATATGATGAGCCCTCTGTGCATTTTTTAAGTCCAGAGTGAGGGAAGGCCAAGGTTTTGATTCTGTTGGCCAAATCAGTCAAATGAGGCAGCCCGCGTGTAGCTGTCAAAATATTTGGCAGAAGAAAGGCTGTATGAGAAAGGATGGGAATTTTATAGGATACAAGGTAAGAACGGAAAATAACAGTATCTTTTAATTTTTAAAAGGCTATGAATGAAAAGGCTCAAGACCATAGGAAACTTAGTTTCCACAGTATTCTTTGCAGCCACAGGACTTAACATACACACCTTTGTGAACAAGACAAATTCATACCAGCAGCCATATTTAAGCTAATATTAATTAAGAGATTTTCATTATTAAGCTTTACTGTCTTCCACAATAAATGAGCCTGTTGCTGGAATCCGAGGGAATTCAGCAGCCGTGCTGAGCTGGTCATCTCTGCACGATGCTCAGTAAAGCTGCTGTGGAGTGTCTGTGTGCCTAAAAGGAAGAAGAAAGGGCTGGATATGAATAAACTAGTACATCAGAGAGTCGAAGCCTAGCTAATGGCTCCTATTTTGTTTTACCTCCATTGCAACTGGTGGCGGCTTGACACCGAGGATAGCGGTGATGACGGTTGTGTATACTGCACTGAGCAGCTTAATGTGAGTCCCAGCTGCTCCAGCCACATCCATCCCTGTGCCATTTCTCATTCCAGTTCAAACAGCAATTTCCACGAGATGGATTTCCTCTGCATTCAGCAGGGTAGCGAGGAATCCCATCTTCCTTAATCCCGCTTCTGGGACGTGTAGGCATTGTGGTTGTTGGAAGAAACTGCTACTTTTAAACCTAGGATTTAATTAAAGTATCCCCAGGATTTTTCTCCTGTAATTCAGTGACCCTTCTCTCACAGGCTAACCAGAATTATTTGCAAACTGTTACGGCTACTGCAGGCAAAAGAGGTCTCCAAGCTGCACCAGTTGCTGTAATTAACACATGAGCATACGTCAATATGTAATTGACTTCTCAGGGAACTCAGTCCAGCCACACAACAAAGCAGCTCTGACAAGCTTTTGGCATCCAGGCAGCAGCTAGTCCTGCCAGAAACTGCAAGAAGAGCAAGATGAGACCAAGAAGACCAGTTTCTTTTGCAAGGATTTTTCTGAGCTCATCTTCCCTGGGTGCAGAGTCACATGCAGTCCCACGAAACTCATGCTGCTTCGGGATCAGGGATCTAGGTGAGCAACAGCACTGCACAACCTGAAAGCCTTTCCTCCTGCTCTTGGCCAGTCAGCGATTACTTACGGTGGCATGAACGACAGGACTGCAGGGGTAGGTATGATGAATATGGGCTGCGGCTACCAAGATTTTAGATTGTGACATTGGGTTGGAGCGCAATGTCTCAGCAGAACCGGGAGCTCTAAACAGAAATTGCATGTGCATCTCCACAAGCAGTCGGGGAGGGAGAAACCCAGGGCAGGATTTTTTGCCCACATGAGCAATGGGTCAGTTAATTGTACAGAGGGAACAGCTCTTCTAATAATTGCATGTTTTTTTTCTGCAATTAGTCCTCATAGTGATAGGTATAGGCCACCACTGACCACTGTCATCGGAAGCACAGAAGATGACCATCTAAGAAAGTTGGAGAGCCCAGTAAGATACACACAATGTTTTGCATGGGTGGGAGGCCACACGTTCCCGTTCTGAAATGAACCATAAGGTGGCACTGCTTTGAAACATTACCTCCAAATATTTTCCCTGACATTTTCTATATTCTACAAACACACACAGTTCCCACTGAAATCAAGTGGAGAAAGTCATCCCACAGAAATCTTAGTATAGTGAGGTTTAGTATCATTGGAATAAATACTTTCAGATACATTATCTACTCTTCAGTTACTATGTTTTGTCCTGAAAAGCAAAATGTCTCAGATACTTTTGTTCAAACACTGTACCCCCTACTTCAAAACATATGTTTGTGTGTGTAACACACCTCCACTTTGTACAACTGACTGTCCTCTAGCATGTAACACCATAAAGATTCTACTCTTTTTCTTTGCCACTTCAACGGCCAACAAAGTCAATTCTAAGAAGTAATTTTCTGTTTCACATCTAACATGCAGGACAAGACTGGCAGAGAGTTTGGGAATGCAGGCTCTGCAAGCAGAATCACAGGGAATGAATGGTAGTTATGGTAAAATGAGCTACGGAGATGCCCTGTGACTACTGATTTGCTGTTGTAAAACAACACAGTAGAACAGGCACCATTTTAAATGAATGGCAAAGGGGACCTAAAGCTGGGTATAAGAAGGAAGGAGATGATGACAACCTGGGTGAGAATAGTGCAAGACTGATTCTTAACAAATCTCGAACGCAAAGGTAAGGAAGGACCCTACTGAACAGCCCACATCTGCCAAACACCCTGTGCGCACACAGAGAATGAGCTGCTGGTTGTGTGTTGGTGTACAGTGCCAGTTATTCATAGCACAAGGAAAAGAAACGGGTCAGAAGATAAATGCTCACCAACTGAAGAACCATCTGCAGCGTTGCCAGGTAGGAGCCCAACTGATCAGAAAACAGGAAGGCCACAAGTTCAGGTCCTCCTTCATCTTCTGTATCCAGCTGGTCTCTTGCACTGCAAAGAACTCCTCAGCTTTCAGACAGCCCTTTACTAGAACATGCAAGGTCCTGAACCACTGTTATTTTTGCACTCTCTATCACAAAGTATGGCTTGCCCACCTCCAGCTACCACATGCTACGCAGAAGAACACATTAGTGACAGACAGCAGAACTACTTGAGCCTAGCCTTAAGACATTTTCTTTCTTACAGGTTCTTCTGATCTAGCATTACATCCCAGTCGTGACCTTGCACTGGCATCCTTTTCAAGCGTTCAAAAAGCCAGTGAGATGATGGACAGCCGCAGACCTCTTTCCAAGTGCACTGTGTGGTGGAATAACGAAGCAATGTCAGCTACAGACCGACTCTGGGACATGCAATTGCCAATGAATTGACTCAGGTTGCATTTGAACAGACAAACAACATCCATTCACTCATGTATCTGTCTGTTTGGATTCATCTATTTGTTCTGCCAGTGGAGCAGAAGACGCACTTATACACAGTCTGGCAGAACGCAAAGCAGTCAAGTAAAACAGCTGGAGAGCCACCAAAACAGTCTACCCGTATCAATATGAGGATGTCCTCATTTACCATAAACTTCTTGGTATTTCAAACAGGAGAATATACTAATTCATATCAAGAATGTAAACATAGATCTCTGCAGTGTGTAGCGACTCAGATAATTGTGAGTTGATCCCTACCATTCTGGTAAGGTAACGTGAAGCTCACTTCTGCTGGAGTTCTCTGAAAAACTCTTCACAGATTTAAAAATCAAAAGGCAGCGATAGTGGGAGGCAGGAGGATGAAGGAATTTGTCAACATCAGCATGCAGACTTAGTAAGATTCTATCGGTAAGACTCATATGATGAGTTTTAGTCTTTTTTTTTCCTCTTTTGAGCATCCAAAATTGTCTTTATTTCAAATATCACCATAGGAGCAGTAGTTAATTCAAATGAAGTGGGATTTACTCTAAATGAGCAGGAAAAATATTCCAAAACATTCTGAGCTCCAAATCTTAAAAAAAAAAAAAAAAAGAAAAAAAAAAAAGAAAAGGATTTCTCTTTAAAATGCAACTTTCAGAGAAAATAAAGCCCACTAATTTTTTTTTTTGAGTCAGCAAATACACTAACTGTGTAAAAATGACACACTGGCTTTCTTTGAGAAGCAGGCTATCAAAGTCTCCTTTTCTGTCCCCAGTAGCAGTTAACTCAAGACTACCAGTGGCAGTGCGAAGCACTTAGACCTACTTGGCTCTTCTGGTTCTTTTTGAGTTGGATACTAAAAACAGTTACTGAACTGGAGCCCAAAAATTAAATACTACTGCACTCCTCAAATCCAATGTAGAAGCACTTCAATTATGCAAGCCTTGTGTTATCCCAGATGAGGTCACAATTCCTAATGCTTATCATATTAAATATTCCTGCCATTTTCTGAAAGCTTGATTATCAAAATTATCCTTTGTCCCTTGTGGCGTATGGATAATTTGAGGTTTATACATTTCACGCAAAATAGGTTTTGTACCTCATTAAACTGACCCATCTGTATTTCCACAATGTAATTCCCAAACGAAATCTGTGCAGGTTATATGCTCATGACTGGACAGTGTGATTATGCTAACTTGAAGGTAAACTGGGCTTTGGGTCTGAAACTGCTAGAAATCCATAAGCCAAGTGGCAGGGTGCCAGCTTTGCAAGCAGATGGATTTTCTGCACTCTGAATAGGCATGCAAAATGGCACCATTTGTTACGTTATTCAAGCTGTTTAGCTGAACAGCGTTTTACTCATGTCTAACTTAACGCTGGCACTGATCATCAGTTGTTTTTAGTAGGAGTGAGAGTCCAGAAGGCAAATTACACACAGCTCAATTATCTTAAACCAGCACTACAAAAAAACGTGACATGCAGATACTAAGTCTTAGTCTGTTGTAGCAATGCAGGATACTTAAACAGAGTGAGCTCAGCATATGACTTCGCATACTTCTTTTTTATACACTGGTGTTGGACTACGCAGAAGTCCTCAGAATGAACTAAATTCCCATGTGTTTACCTCAAAGAACACTACCAAAGAATCAGACTCACTAATTACCAGTACCAGTACCTGCTTAGCATTCTTAGAAGGGGAAACAAAACTCACAAGGCACAGAATCAAAGTCTGGGGGGAAACGGAACACTTTACTAATCAATTAGTCCATTTTCTTAGGAAGAGCACGGGGAGGTTCACAACTGCCAAAGCATCGCAGGAGCCTGGGTCCCAGGTAGCAGCATGTCCCACCGGCTAACAGAAAAATCCTCAAATATATAAATAAAAACTGAATATATACATAAAATAAAAACTGAAAATGAAGAGGATAGCCTATAGAGGGTGGAAGCGGAGACAGATAGCCTGGGAGGAATACAGAGAAGCTGTACGAGTGACCAGGGATCAGGTGAGGAAGGCTAAAGCCCTGAAGGAATTGAATTTGGCAAGGGATATAAAAAGCAATAAGAAAAGCTTCTATAGGTATGTAGGGGACAAAAGGAAGTCCAAGGAGAATGTAGGCCCCCTCCGGAAGGATACTGGTGCTCTGGTTACCCGGGACATAGAGAAGGCTGAGTTACTCAACGACTTTTTTGCATCAGTCTTCACTGATAAAGCCTCTTGTCTTACCACCCAAGCTGTGGAAAGAACTAGCAGGGACTGTGAGGATGAACCACCGCCCACTGTACTTGAAGAGCAGGTTCGGGAACATCTGAGGAACTTGAAGGTGCACAAGTCTGTGGGACCTGATGAGATCCATCCGCGGGTCCTGAAGGAACTGGCGGATGAAGTTGCCAAGCCACTGGCCATTGTATTGGAGAAGTCGTAGCGGTCTGGCAAGGTCCCCAATGACTGGAAGAGAGGGAACATAACCCCCATTTTTAAAAAGGGGAACAAGGAGGACCCGGGCAACTACAGGCCGGTCAGCCTCACCTCTGTGCCTGGCAAGGTCATGGAGCAGATTCTCCTGGGAACCATGCTAAGGCACATGGAGAGCAAGGAGGTGGTGGGTGACAGCCAACATGGCTTCACCAAAGGCAGATCGTGCCTGACCAACTTGGTGGCCTTTTATGATGGGGTGACAGCATCGGTGGACAAGGGTCGACCAACGGATATCATCTACCTGGACTTGTGCAAAGCTTTTGACACTGTCCCACACAACATTCTTCTCTCTAAACTAGAGAGGCATGGGTTTGATGGATGGACCACTCGGTGGATAAGGAATTGGCTCAATGGCCGCACTCAGAGAGCAGTGGTCAACGGCTCGATGTCCAAGTGGAGACCGGTCACGAGTGGCGTCCCTCAGGGATCCGTGTTGGGCCCGGCCCTCTTCAACATCTTTGTCGGTGACGTGGACAGTGGCATGGAGTGCACCCTCAGCAAGTTCGCCGATGACACCAAGCTGTGTGGTGCCGTCGACACGCTGGAAGGGAGGGATGCCATCCAGAGGGACCTCGACAGGCTGGAGAGGTGGGCCCGTACCAACCTCATGAAGTTTAACCAGGCCAAGTGCAAGGTCCTACATCTGGGTCGTGGCAATCTCAGGCACAAATACAGACTGGGCGGAGAATGGATCAAGAGCAGCCCTGAGGAGAAGGACTTGGGAGTACTGGTGGACAAGAAGCTCAATATGAGCCGACAATGTGCTCTTGTGGCCCAGAAGGCCAACCGCGTCCTGGGCTGCATCAAGAGGAGCGTGGCCAGCAGGTCAAGGGAGGTGATTCTCCCCCTCTACTCTGCCCTCGTGAGACCTCACTTGGAGTATTGCGTCCGGTTCTGGAGTCCCCAACATAAGAAGGACATGGACCAGTTGGAGAGGGTCCAGAGGAGGGCCACGAAGATGATAGGAGGGCTGGAGCACCTTTCCTATGAGGACAGGCTGAAAGAGTTGGGGCTGTTCAGCCTGGAGAAGAGGAGGCTCCGGGGTGACCTTATAGCAGTCTTCCAGTACCTCAAGGGGGCCTACAAGAAAGATGGGGAGAGGCTGTTCAGGAGGGCCAGTTGTGATAGGACAAGGGGTAATGGTTTTAAAATAGAGGGAGGTAGATTCAGGTTGGATATTAGGAAAAAATTTTTTACCATGAGAGTTGTAGAACACTGGAACAGGTTGCCCAGAGAGGTGGCAGATGCTCCATCCCTGGAGACGTTCAAGGCCAGGTTGGACGAGGCTTTGAGCAACCTGATCTAGTTGGAGATATCCCTGTTCCTTGCAGGGGGGTTGGACTACATGACCTTTGAAGGTCCCTTCCAGCCCTAACCATTCTATGATTCTATGATATAGCATTAGTGAAAACTGGGACGTCAGCTTCTGCTCTATTTTCAGGAAGACAGGTTTACAGGTGATACATGAATCTAATCCAGCTCTTTGAGTAAGTTGTGTCACTCCTTCATACCTCACTATCTGAAAAGCACCCCAACAGCGTAAGAGAGCTGGGAGAGACCCGTACACACGGTACTAAGTCACAGGGCAATGCCGTGCAAAGGTACTGGCTCTGAGGGGGCTTTCAGGAAAGAAATGGGATTTAGAGAAAGGAGAAGGGGAGGAAAATGTCTGGTACCCGCCTCTGCCCAGTGACTGCAGAAAAGACGGAGAGATGGAGCACTGAGAATGGAGAAGGGGACAAGAGTAGCTACGAGGGAATCGGGAAGAGCTACCCAAAGGTCACACAGCAGGAGATAGGGACTAGGGCTAAAGCAAGCCAGAGCTGCAGAGCCTGCCAGGGCAGGACAGGCAGTCTGGAAGGAGGTGGCACTGGTGGATGGACTGCAAGAGGACAGCAGTGTGATGGAAGGGGGAGGCAGTGCTTGTGAGAGCACCCCCTTCAAAGGAGGACAGAAAATAAAGAGGTTATCATGGAGCGACCCAAGGTAGAGAAAAAAGATGGCCTTTCCAGCTTCGGAAATGACGTTATTGTGAGCAAATAAACCTGGTTGGCCTTTCTGTGAACCAGTCATGGTGTCAGGCTGTCGTGCTCAGAGAACACGGGTTGCAATGAGCATTAGAATCAGCAGGGATACAGCTGGTGAGTTTTATGTCATTTAAAATGTCTCAGGAGGGTTGTTCATGGATATTTCAGCATGCAGAAACTTAATTTGATCAGAAACATAATTATCTGTGTCCTAGTTCTTTGCTCTACCTATTTGTCTAACAAGATATTACTCCCAATGCATCTCTAGATTTATGCTATATATACATTAAAAAAATCTTGAATGATGTTCAGTGACCACTCATCAGAAAACATTAGTGTTACCTGTAAAAGAAATTAATTACGGTGTTCTAAAATCAATAATATTGAAATAGGTTTTCATTTTTACCTTAGCTTTTCTATTCATGAAAGAAGATCCTCCCAAAAAAAGTGGCTTTACACCGTTAGAATTAGTTTACAGACTTCACTTGAAAAATTAATTCATGATACTGATTTCTACCGTATAGTGGTTAATGTACTTCGACATGTGCTGCTCTTAACCATAAATCCACCTGTAGGAAGGCAGTCCCAGCTAAGGATGCTTAGTTTGAGTTGAGTTTAGCTCTTTGCAGGTTTAAGCCTTATGAAGTAGAAGTAGTCTGCAATACAGAGGAGGTCAGAGTAGAGTAATTCTCTAAGTGAGGCTGCAGATTATATCTCATGCGGCAGGTTGCCAAGGAGCTGCTAGGAGCAGAGAACAAATACAGATGGGAGGAGGTGGATGCAGCACGGGTGGAACTACGCTGAAAAGGCTTTGGCTACGAAAGGATGACAACAATAGGCAGCAGGAGCAGACAAAGCCCAGGACTTACAGCGCCTAGACAAGGATGCTCCAGCAGAACTAGCAGAAGAGTCCTTGAATGTCCCAGCAATGTCTTCTCCCTTAGCTGGAGTTTCACTACCACAGCCTCGTCAGGCATCCTCAAACCCAAACCACCTTCTTCAGCTGCTCTCTCTCCTCCCACTTGCTGCCCGGCAACCTAAGCACCACTCCGCATGTCTTCTGGAGGTGCTTTCCCTTTCCCTCTCCTCCATCTCCCTTTTCGAACTGCAGTATGGGAAAGGAGGACATGAGAAAAGTCTGAAATTGCTAAACAAGCTCTAATCTGAAACCCTATTAGAATGCAAAACCTTAGTAAGCTCAATAACAAATTTAAAATCCTGACAGGTCCTCCCTGCAGAATCACTCAGCTATTTCAAAGCCGCACTGGTTTCCCAAGCGCTAGTTTAGGAACGTTTCTTTATTCAGGAGAGCACTGATGCCTGTGCCTACACAAGTGTATGCTTTTACAATGCAGTGTCTTAGAAAGACAAATTCTAGTTGTCTTGGAAAAGACAGTAATTTAAAACTACTGGTTTTCCCCTTGGCTTCTTTGGTGAGCCTTACACAAGAAAATTTTATCTCTTGCCCTCTCATCTAATATAGCGATAATACACACCACTTCATAGTGGTGTCAGGAGGATTCCTTAATGCACTGGGAAGATGAGAAGTCCGAAATTATACAAGCATTAACATACATCAAGGCAATAGCTTTTAACACACTCTTAGCCCTATGGTATTTCTCCCTTCCACCACCCCATATTAGCATCTCTAAGGACATTTGCCAAAACCTGCCCCGTGGGACAAGCAAAGCTGATCACTGTATAGGCCCAGGGGAATGAACCGAACACACAGATGAGTAAAGTTAACAACGCCGATCTCAACACTGCACAGCAAAAATTTGAGAACACACACATACTTTCAAAATCCCTAAAGTGGCAGTGCCAAGGAAGAAAATGTGCTTATGAAATCAAAATGGGCTCCAGAAGCAAGGAACAAATGACGTGATTGTTATTTAGCTTGGGAAAAGTATTACTTTTTTCTCATTTGATTCAATACCATGCTTCCCTCTGATTTACTGACTTGTGTCTTTCATTTCTAAATCACATTCTGTCTAAATTTAGTTACCATAGATAACAGTAAACCCAGCCTGAACACCTGGGCACTTGTTACAGGCAGGCTATTCTGGAAGTGGCGGTTCAGCACACCAGAACCAGCAATTAAAAACGGCCTCCAGCATGCTCAGCTTCGCTAAGACTCACGATGACAGTGCTTGGTTCATCAGGCAGCTCCTCTTTCTCTCTCCTTTCCTGCTCTGTACATGGAGACCTGGTCCACACACAGTCCCTGGCCCTGAAGCTGGAAATACTAGCTACCTTGTTGACCACCCACCCTGCTCAAGTACAGACAGTCATTTCTCCTCTGTCCCCGCGATGCTGCAGTCTGACAGTGACCCACATTCTCATTTACATTCACCAGGGAACCACAAGTGAGAAACCAGAGCAGGCAGCACAGGCTGCAACAAACTCTAGCGACCACCTCTCGAGGTCATACGAGGTGAGGCGCAGCAACCTCACCTGGACGGTCGAGGGAGATGATTCTGCCCCTCTACTCTGCTCTTGTGAGACCCCACCTGAAGTACTGAATCCAGCTCTGAGGCCCTCAACAGAAGAAGGCCATGGATCTGCTGGAGCAAGTCCAGAGGAGGACCGCGAAGATGATCCGAGGGCTGGAGCACCTCTGCTATGAAGACAGGCTGAGAGAGCTGGGGTTGTTTAGCCTGGAGAAGAGAAGGCTCCGGGCAGACCTTAGAGCAGCCTTCCAGTACCTAATGGGTGCCTACAAGAAAGCTGGAGAGGGACTTTTTACAAGGGCATGTAGTGATAGGACAAGAGGCAATGGCTTTAAACTGAGAGCGGGCAGACTTAGGTTGGACATAAGGAAGAAATTCTTCACTCTGAGGGTGGTGAAACACCAGAACAAGTTGCCCAGGGAAGTTGTGGATGCCTCATCCCTGGAAGTGTTCAAGGCCAGCTTAGACGAGGCTTTGAGCAACCTGATGTAGTGGAAGGTGTCCCTGGAAAAATGGGGCCTGGAAAAAAAGTGATGTTAGGCAGCAAGGAGGAGTTTTAAATCTTTAAAGAACTGGTGAAGAGAATCTGGCCACTTGTAAGTCTGAATACTAGTTTGCCACAGGAGACATTATATGATTTCTGTGATTCTAGGAAGGTATCTGCCTTTCTTTAACGAAAACATTCTGTCACCACCTGTCAGGAATAAATTCAGGCAAAGAAAACAAGACAATATTGAACTAGAAGGCAGGATCTTGCAAAACATCAGAGCTGATTCATCCCTTCCCATTCCTTCCCCCCCATCCCACTCTGGGCGCTATGCCGAGAATACATTAACTTAACCTGCCTGGGGATTTATATTACATTACTATCCACCACCAGTGATTCGAAATTCCTTTATTCTCCACCATTGCCATGTTTCTGTAGGAGATGTACTGAATAAAAGCAACTTCATTTTTTTCTTGAATTATTCCAGTTTCTGTAGAGCCTGGCAGCAGAGGTGTCAAGTACAAAAGTCTTGACTATTCACTCCCACCTCTAGAACTGGTACGCCAGGATATTAGGATATAAATCTGTTATTTTTCTCCCAACATGTGTGAATTACCAGAGTATTACATATGTAGACACACATTCCTGCTTGGTACAGCTGCACTCCTACTTCTTAGGATCTGAAAACAGTAGTTAAAAGAAGTCACCTTTTGTAGGGCTAAGTTAAAAAATCCTCTTGGATAAAAACACCCTTTTGGATCACACATTAAAAGGAGGAATGATAAATAACTGTCAGGAAACTGTGGCTTCTAATATCACCCAAAGCCGGGGACATTTTATTCTGCATACCTTCAACTCATTCTACATAGTTTCTGCAATGACAGCACTCAGGGTTACAGCCTAGGAAGTTCTCTGGTTAGACTTTTCCCCAGTAAGTAAAAAAAAAAATCAAACTTTATTCATGTAATAAAATAACACTTACCACTCTGCAGAAAGACCTTTTTCGTGATCCCTTCCCTCATCAAGGTAGTCTCTGTGCTCAGCTGCCTTCCCACGCAGGTGTTCTGCAAGCCACAAAAGCCCAGTTTGCCCAGACCGGTAGCTGACCTGGCAGCAGTGAGCAGCGGTGAAAGCAGCCCTCTCTGAGAAGTTTTCTTTGTGCTGCAAAGTAGTTTGGAAAAAACAACTCGATCTACCTGAGCTTTCCCATGGCCCAAACAAGTCGCTTTTCCTCAGTGACTGGCTGCTCCGGTGGGAAGAGAATAGCAGGAGATGGGAACAGGTCAGTCGGGCAGCAGAAGGAAAAAAGCCTGTGAGGCTGGACATAGCTTCTCAGCTGCAAGGCTGGGCATGGTTATACTTTTGCTGAGAATGAATGTGAATAGCAAAAAGCTTAGAAAAGTTGTCCTAATTCTTTCTTACTAAAGGCCAGAGGGAATCTGTTTGCTGAGAAGGCATCCAAGTTTGTACAACCAGCCCTGCTTTCAACACATAAATCAAAATAGGATAGCATAGCATAGCATAGCATAGCATGGCATGGCATGGCATGGCATGGCATGGCATGGCATGGCATGGCATGGCCCTGCAATCTAACTCTCAGGAGGACCTGAAGAGACTGAATCTAAATGGTAAAATGCAAAGGAAAGAGCATCTCTTCAGGCTTCCATTACACATAAAAAGCAAGAAAAAGGACAAAAATCCTCCTTTATTTCTGAGCAAGTCGATATGTACCATACATCCATTTGCACTCATTAACTCAAGTAGGCCAGTATCAAAGGACTGCCACGAGGGGATATGTCCTTTTTAAATGGTTAATGGAGTTTTAATTAATTGTATTACCTGAAAATATATCTTGACAAAAAGCAAGATAATTGAAATGCATTACAAAGTGTGTTTATTCATCTGCCCAGAAATAAGCTGAAAAAGACAAAAAGACAAAGACAACATTTAACAGAACAGGTTTTAGAGCATCTGAAAAAGACGGAGAATACTGGGAGATTGCAAATTCAATTACTGGTATGAATAATTATATGCTAGAAAATGCCCACGATGAATAACAATTCATAAAAGAAAAACCAGATGTAAATACTAATTTATTTATAAAAAAAAAAAAGTAGAATATCTGAATCAAACTAGCAAGCATAATACTATATTGCTGTTGGGAAAAAATATGTATTTTCCAATTCTGGAAAAGGTTTTGATTCCCATTGAGAATAAAGAGCTTTAAGTCATTTTTTCCAAATACAGGTTAGTTTTTCAAGGAGAAATCAGTATTTTAAGCAGAAATATATTTTCTCTTGTAGGGTTGGATTTTTTTTCAAATTAAATTCCTATTTTCTATTAAAAACAGCTTTGACTAATATGGGTCAGTGAAGCATTTCCTTTTATAATGACTTCTGGATTCGAGGTCAGGCTCCACTATGTTAAATACAGGAGCTTAAGATCAATTGTTCAGAAGCACTAAACCAGTGACCAAAGAGCCAGTGTCCCCATTTTATAGGTCCAGAAGCCACATGAGATCTGTCAGGGCACACACAGATGTTGTAGTAGGGCGGAAAAGGTGAGCCCTAGCCATTTTTCACTTCACAACTGAAGACTATCAAAGATTTTTTGAAGTCTTATGTACTCTTCAATGAGAGAAAAAGTTTCTTCACCAACAACTTTGCGTGTCCAAAGAAGGGCAATAGAGCTGGTGAAGAGTCTAAAGCACAAGTCTTATAAGGAGCGGCTGAGGGAACTGGGGTTGTTTAGCCTGGAGAAAAGGAGGCTGAGTGAAGATCTTATTGCAACTTTACAACTACTTGAAAGAAGGAGGTTGTAGCTACATAGGTGTCAATCTCCTCTCCCAAGTAACAAGCAATAGGACAAGAGCAAATGGCCTTAAGTTGCACCAAGGGAGGTTTAGATTGGATATAAGGAAAAATTTCTTCACCAAAATGGCTGTCAGACATTCAAACAGGCTGGCCAGGGAAGTGGTTGAGTCATCGCCCCTGGAAGTATTTAAAAGATGTGTAGATGTGGTGCTCAGGGACACGGTTTAGTGGTGGAATTGGCAGTGTTAGGTTAATGGTTGGACTCGATGATCTTCAAGGTCTCTTCCAACCTAAACAATTCTACGATTCTATGATTGTATTAATATGCCCAAGATAGACCAAAAAAATTGCCTGCTGTTCCCATCAGGTCAACAGCCCAGTGAAAACAGAGTACCTGTTTAAACAATCCCAAAGCCCAAGCCACTGAGCCCCAAGCCCTGGTTCAAGAGAGGCATCATCATACCAAGGACTACAGGTTGGTGCCACTTATCCTCTGAAGATGGAAATTACTCCTTAGGCAGCAAGGAGAAGGTATGTTGAATGCTTGGCACTTTTTGCAAACCATTGCTGAGGCTTCAGAAAATGGTGCATCGGCCAGAAACGTGTAACAGTTTCTGACTGAAAGACTATTAATATAGTTTTACACAAGTTAACAGCTCACAATAATCTGCTGGTCTAAAATGTTTGGGATATTTGGCCTACAAGTCTCACTACAAAGCAGTCAAGATGCTACATCAGTTAGTTGGATATTATAACTTAGGGAGACCTCAGTTGTCATCAGACTACACAGAATCTACTATCAAGTGATCTAGTCAGTCCAGTAAATACACAGATTTGCTCAACCTCAGCTGAATTATTTGGAAGACGGGTGTTACCATCTGGGCGGACACACTGGCCGCATCCTCACCGGAGCAGGACTTGCTGCTTGTCTCGAAGGAAACAGATGGCCGTGGAGACCAAAACACAAGCCACCACTGCCAATTTCTAAATGTACCTCTGCTACGTGGTAAAGCAGCAAACTGAAGAAATCCATTTTTGCACTAATTGCTAACTACTGCAGGAAGGGCTGACAGGAAAAAATAGTCACACATGGCTTACTTACCAGGAATTTATACCAAGGTGAACTTATTAATTCCACTTATTCGGCCAATCAGTCCAGCATAGCCATATCCCAAGCAATGAAAACAAAAAACCCTTCGAAAATTGCAGTTTTATCACTGGGCAGACTTGGAAACCATCTTTGTTAAAGAAGGCAAAATTTCCCCCCTCTCCTCACAACCAAAAAGGTCAATCAACACATCTGTCTCTTTTTTTTCCCTTGTCTGTTTGTGGATTTTTTCATACACATTTTTGAAAGTTAAGATTTTATTGTCTTCTCACCAGGACAACATTCCAGCAGTGGGAAACATATAAAGGAAAAGATATTAACTGCCCTTTTGTGTCTTTTGTGCTAAAATCTGCTTTGTCCCCAGCTCAGAACATGAGGGGAAAGGAATATTGGTCCTAGTGCAGGCAGCCTGCCGAGAAATGTGCAACCAGCCACTCTGACCTACCACCATTGCCCCAAACAGGAGTCACTAACACAAGAAATTACTTCAAAAACATCCTTCTGTTTTCAGTTCAATTAAGCCAATATGCTTAAGAGATCTGGATCTTCCTCCATTTGTTTCCCCACTGCTTCGGTCTTAAGCAACGCACACATTCTCTGAGACGACGTAGTCTTGTAAAGCATTTCTCAGTTGACCTGCTCAATCAACGCTACGACTCTAATAGGCTCAATATCTCACAAGCAACCTCAGGAGAAAACACAGCTGGGTCCTGCGGTGCTGGACTGTAAGGAGCACACTGGCTTACAGTAAATCTGTGCCTGCATCTTGGCTGAAACAGTGGCCAACAGCAGATGTTTCATGACCAGAATAATCGTGTACTGCTGCTCCCTGAAACACTTTCCAGCTGCCGGGGCTCTGCAGGCCAAGGGCTTTCTGAGTCAGCTGTGTTAATTTTGTACTCCAGAGCCTTCCAAATATTCTTGAATTTGCCCACTTGCTTTTCGAACCCATGGAAACTCGTGCCCCCTCCAACACCCAACGGCAAGGGGTTGCACTGCTAAACGAGGAGCACAAAGGAGCACATCTTTCTGCTCTGAACCCAGAGCCTGACGGTTTCATGGGAGGCCTCCAGTTCTTCTCCTGACAGAGAGAGTGGACCATGGGTCTCTCCCTAATTCTTCCTTCCCGTGCCATTTATGCCCCGCTCTCCTCTCTGCTCACCAACAGAGGTGGCAGATAAAAATACGACCAGTAAGAAAGACGGCTGAAAGCACATCCACCATTTCAATCTCACTTTCCCTCAGCAGAAGCAGCGATGGGAAAGGTGAACTCTTTAGCAAATAGGAGTGCTTGAGGTAACGGCATGAAATCCTCTTATCTTCAGTCCTTCAAAACTAACGCTGATGTCCCACCAAAACGCTCACTCACACATCATGTAATCTTGTAGGCATTTAAACGCCTCCAGGCACCTAAATTCACTAAAAATCCACTAAAACCCACTAAATTCCCACCCCAGTCACAGCCTGCCCAAGCTCTAGCAGAAATCTCCCACTGCCTGTCTGTCCTGTTTCTCCCAAAGGTCAGAGACCCCTGTTCAAGCCCCTACTTTGCTGTGTTTGGAGCAAGGATTTATTCAGTGCTCCCTCATGCCAGGGTGGCCTGTGTCTCACCCGGTTCAATTGCCTGCACGTTAGCTTGGCTAAATCTAATGTTTCCATAAGTTATCTGTTGTCATGGATTTAACTGGTAACACATCTTATATTCCCTGAGGGTACCCAAAATAGCAGAGCCTCCAAAATAGCTGAATAAGGAAAATTTCATTATTACCTCAACCCTGAAATGTAGTTTTTGACTGACAGTGCTATATACTAGTTGAAGACAACCTCCAAGCAACAAAAAATACCAAAAGGGCACTTTTTTCCCCCAGCAGAGCTATGGTGCCACCCACTCCCACTAGCCCAAATTGTCCCAGTATGTGCAGTTTTGCCCAACAGGTTATAAAGACCAGACAATGACAACTTGATTAAAAATAAAGCTTTCATTCTTCTCAAATGTCTGGTGAATAAAATCTGCAGCAAGACGTATCACTGATCTGAACCTGTCAAGGTATATATGTCCCTCCTAACTACCTTATGAATTAAACAGAGCATTACCAAGCAAGCCTGTTCCCTTTCCTCCTACAAGAGTAGCTACTGATTACTGAGTGTCAGAGCCAAAACCACCTAAGAACATTAAATGATATAAAAAAAACCCCAGAAGTAGCACACAATTTCGTCTTCATTACACACTTTATTTAGCCCAGCCTGGATTTTCAGTGTATTCTGCCAATACAAATTTCTTCTAATTTTCTAATACTAATTCATACTAATTTCTTCCCTAAATACTAATTTCTTGTTGATGTGCTTGATTTCCATTAATTTTCAAGTGTGGGTATATCTTGCCTGAAGAAGTAACTCCAGCAGAATTTGACATGTGAATTTGTTTTCCCTGGTGAAAATGAACAAGATACACAGAGCTGATATTCAAAAAAGATAATAAAAGCAGATACAAATGAGAATTTATATCTCATATGTATTTCAGCAACCCAGTGAAGGACTGTCTAGGCTGAATAAATTAGCTCTTGATATGGTCAATTAAGATAGGTAGGTCAACTGGCAAGAGGAGCTGAAAGAGAAACAAGTCCAAAGAGACAAGAAAGCTGACGTTTGGAGAACTGGCTTTCCATCCGTTGCCTGGAAATGTAGTATCTCCTCTCTTAACTCTGTTACCGCCTTCCTGCAATGTCTAATAGGCAGCTTGTCTCTATTAGCTAGAATGCCAATCTATTTTCTCTGAATGACCTGGAAGAGGGAGGTAGGCAAGAACAGGAAAAAAATACTCAGCAATTTTCTTCCTGCTTATATTTGCTAGTAAGAAACTGAGTGCAAAGTGAGGGGCACGTGGAAGACAAAGAATGAAGTCTTTCACCTGGAATGAAATCAAGCGGACCAACCTCAGCTGACATTACCTATACACCCAGCTGCAGCACCTATATACTACGCAATGGTGTTCTTAAAAATGCAAGCAAGAAAGTACTTGGAAATGCCTATGTCATCTTTAACTATTCCAAACAGCTTGAAGAGGGAGGAAAAGCAGTGGTGGTCAAGAAACTCTGTACACACAGCTGTCGTGTTTCTCAAGTCTGAAAAGAGAGTGTGTAGAGACAAGAGAGGGGGGCACGCACTCTGGAAGGATGAAACTCCTGTGAAGCATCTCAAATAAGGCTTTAGGATAATTAGGAAACCTCTACCTCACTAGTACTCAGAGGATTTTAGAAAGCACCCTCTTTGTGAAGAACACGTTGAATGTATGTAGCTGGAGAGGGCAGGAGGAGGGGAGGGGGTGGCAGGCAGGGAGGTCAGAGCTGCTCCCTGACAGAAGCACTTGGTAAGAATGGCTGAGCTAGGCTCCAGGTTCAGCAGAGACCCTGAAAGCCGCAGGCTAGCAGCGTCTTGCTACTGCCCGTCCTTCCCCATGGTGGTCTCTCTTCCTTACAGCACAGCTCCGATGCGTACAGCGCCAGACCTCATTTAGCCAGAGCTGCTCTGCTTTCCTCCACAGACTACAGCAGGGACCTGAGGAATGCATGGAGGGTGGTCTGCCTAAGATATGCCTCTCCACTGGTGAGCAAAAGTGCAGAGGATGTTGCACAAAGCATCTCTGTATCACTCTTGAAGCCACAGGACTGCCAGCACTCGCGTACCTCTGCTGGCTTCAGGTCACCACTGCCTGAAGGACTTCACCTTGTTTCAGTGACTGATGCATGGGGAGCAGGGAGGATCCTCAGAGAGACTGGCTTACCTGAAAAGCCAAAGGCTCAGCTTAGGGAAAGCCCAGCCCACACACGCAACTCAACAGTGGCTGCACCAAGACACTAACCTTTCACTGATTCCACTCATCCTCACAGGTCCACTTCCTCCATGTCACAGTGGAACTTCAGTACATTCCCAAAAGAAAGGGCAAGGACATTATTTCATCTGTCTCTGGCAACAAAATCCAGGTTTTTACTATGCTTCTGACACATCTGAAACAACTCTTCCATTTATTGCTCCTTTCTGAGCGCAGATGGCACTGGAAAACTTGATCCAAATGGGAAGTGTGGATTTAACACTGAGCTGTTGACCCATACTAAACCCTGTGCAAGCGTTTCAGCTTTCTATCTCAGTGGCCCAACCCTCTCCAGCTTAATTTATTTTTGAAGCAATCAATGAAACACCAACTGCATTTAGGGGCAGCAAAGCCAGAGAGGTCCCAAATGCTAGGCTTCCTCTTGTTGGCCATAAAATCACACGACAGGTAGAAAAATAGAAAATCAGGAGTTTCTCCTTATTTTATCTTCCCTTCGTGATAGATAAAAGCAAAAAGGGGATGCTAAGTCACACACGGTAGAAAATCCTCTAGAACAGCAGAGAATAAAGAGGAGACAAAGCAATTGACATCAAGGTTTCATACTCCAGCCTAGAGAACAATAGAATGAAATTAAATTTAGCTGTTGGTTGCCCCCATGACTAATGTTTTTCCAAGACATGGTAAGGACCTGATCCATGAACTCAATAAGGAATGTTCTCCAATGGGATGTCTAAAGTAGGATCTGGGAACTCATGATCCAAAGTGAGGGCTGCAATTATGTTTCTTTTTATTTCTTGTTCCTTTTGCCTAAAAGGAGATTCCCTTTCTGAGATGATCCTTCATTAACCCTGAGGTGTTGCCCAAGAATTAGGGATTACAAATTTTAACATAATTTTAAGATAAAGTTAGCTTAGTTTAACTTCTCTTGGCACCACTCTAGTTCTAGTGTGTAGCAGAGGAATTTAGCACAGGTGGCCCATAATTCACACGGAGGTCAGTCTACAACAGGTGGCTCATGAACATGCAGCACAGAACAGGCTGCCAGCGTAGACCCACCTCAGGCCCCAATTCAGCCCTTGAGCAGCAGCAGAATCAGGCATGAAAAAGAAACAAGGCTCAAATACTTTGTATCCACAACCCCCAGGGTCATTTTAACTTTTAATAAAGCCTTAATTTCACATCTTGACCATCTCTGCACTCTCCCTCCTTGTACGCAAAGCAGTGTGATGGGTAGTGGAAGTGGGTGAAATTCAAATGAAGCATTTGTTCCACATTATTCACAATGCAAGGATAGAATTAATCAACTTTCTCTTACCCAGATTGTCCAAACTGTGTAATAACTACGTATTTGTTAAAAGAGATTAGCAATGCCGGGCTTTGGGAGCCTGGCGAAGTGAAGGGTTCCTCTCCAGGACAAAGGGAAATCCTAAATCACCTTGTTTGTTCTGCATCGCTTGGGCTCTGCCAAACCCAGTGCAGCCGTCAGAGCCCAGATGAGGAGCTCAGAAGCGCTGATGAGGGCCCCAGGCTCCAACCACCTCACTCACCATGCAGTGAGGTTACAGATTCCCCACACCTTTTATCACACATTTTGAAGCATGTCTTGCTACTCCAGTTGTCTGAGCCACCACGCGCTTAGGCTAGCAGGCTTAATGCTGTAACAACAAAATTTGGGAAGATAACACAAAATGAGAGCAAGACAGGAACAACAGCGGGACAAGCCTGAGCAGTTACGTGGTTCATTCTTTCGATAACACTCCTTCTACACTGGCACTTTCCTGTTACAGCCAGTTTCTAGCCATGATGGGAAGCAGCCCAGGTCCACCTAGAAGGAAATCTTGCCTTTCAGAAGGAGTACTGAAAATTGCGACAGGAGCTGGCAGGTCTGTTCGCACACTCTCTTACATCAGGGAAAGGATTCCTACTGACTTCAACAGCTTTTGGCCGCAGCTCCAAAGTGGGGTCTGGTGCTGCCGTGTAGCCGCCCTCCCTGGGCTCAGACCTTCAGGTTGTTTTTCTAAAGCTTTTAGCATCGCCTTCAGCAGTTGCAAGAGCCTGGCATTCACCTTCACACGAAACAGACAGTGCCGCTGCCTCGTGTACAAACGACCAGCGGTTCCATTCGCCGAAGTCTCTCTCTCCCTGCCCGAGATTTTACAGCGAAGGGATCGCAGGCTGCCGCGCACGGAACAACAGCGGCAGGCGGGTGAGCCGCCGACCGCCGGTCCCCGCACACGGCGGACGCCCGGCGCGCCGGTTCGCTCCCACAGGCGGCCCCGGGTGTCTCCAGGCTCCGGCCGGCCGAGCCTCACCCGCCGCAGCCGGGTTCGCAGCCAGCGGCGGCGGCCTGGGAGGGGACCCCGCGCCTCGGCTGCGCCGGACCCGGCGCTGCCCTGACCAGAGGAGGGTGCTGCCAGCCGCAGGCATCCATGGCAACTCCAGCCCCAAAACGGCCCGCCCGGAGAGCGGCAAACTTTGCCCACCCGCTGACCCCGCCGCCGCACCGTGGACAGCGCCCGCGGGCTCCCGCCGCCCGACCCGCCGCCGCCCGCGCTGCGCCCCGCCGCCCCGACCGGCGCAACCGACCCCGAGGGGCCGCTCCCGGCGCCGCGGCGCCCCCTGGCGGGGCCCCGGCGCACACGCCGCTAACCGCCCCGCCGCACCCTCGCCTCCACTCCCGGTCGCGGCGCCCCGGGCTCGGCGGCGGCCCCGCGCCCCCAGCCCCCGCTCCGGCGTGCGCGCCCGCGGCCAGCGGGGCAAGCAGCGGGCTCCTTACCTTCCGCAGCATGCTGGGCAGGCAGCGCCGGGGGCTCCCCGCCACGGCGCCGCGCTCGCCCGCCCCTCACGGCGCGGCCGTGCAGGGGCAGCGCGGCTGCTGCGGCCGCCCCGGGGCGCACACCCCGGCACGGCACGGCACGGCACGGCCCGGCCCGGCGGCGCAGCGCCCAGAGCCCGCGGGCGCGGCAGCCCTCCGTGCGCGCCGCCCGCCTGCCCACACTGAGCGGGAGCGGCGGCGCGACGGCTGCCGCCCGCCACGAGGCAGCGCGGCCGCGAGGGGGGCCGGGCCCACCCGCCCCCGCCGCCCGGCCCCTTCCCTCGGCCCCGGGCAGGGGCGCGGCCGCGGCCCCCTCCCCGCCCGGAGCCGGTGCCCGCCGCCCGGGGCGGGGGTAGCCGGGGCTGAGGAGGTGGCCTCGACCCGGGAGGGTCGGGGGCCAAGCCAGGCGCCTGGCCGTGGGCGGCTCTCGGTCAGGCTCCGTGGGCGCCCGTAGCGATTTGGGGAGCCGCGGCGGCGCCCCACGGAACGCGGGGTGCGGGGCTCCCGGCCCGCCGCCGCCGCCGGCTCCCAGCGGTGCAGCGTCGGATGGTCTGGGCCAGAGCAGGGCAGGGCTGAGGGTTGCTTCCCCTCCCGGGGAGGAGGGAGATGCCAGGAGATGCCAGGCTGGATGGCTTCATCGCCCCGGCCAGATCCGGGCCGCGAGAAGCCACTTGGACCACGCTGGTCCGGTGCTTAAACGCTCTCTACGTGGTCACAGTGCTCCGGTTTGCCATAACGAAGTGAGTCTCACCCAAGGCAAATTACACCTGTTCCAGGAGCAATTTAAATTTCCTGCAAGCTGTAGTACACTGTCAGAGCTACAAGCTGTTCTCGAGTTAAAATAGAATCCGATCTCGAAAGGTATTTAGTGCTAATTATAATGTACTTTCTGTATGAACGTTAAATGCAAGAACCCGGGGCTCCTGCTGCCCGGTGTGTGGAGGTGGATGGTTGCTTGGTGTGTTACATCTGCACACACGCACCCCCTCCGGCTGAACCTGTGTGCCCAGCATCGAACCTGGGCAACGGTGTAGCAGGTTGTGCCATGTCTTGGGAGGACAGGACCACGCGTTTCAGATGCTGAAGGATGTGACTTATCTCAGAGCAACGCATTATTTCAAGTTTTCACTGTGTCCTGGTACGTTCTGAAGTAACTTTTCATGAAACTTCGGTCCTGTGAGTGCATAGCAGCCCATGGTAAATTCATTTCCAGCAAGCTAGTTAGTAAGTAAAAAGCAGACAAAGAAGTCAGAGCAAACTGTCATCTCATTTACCTTTGGAATTAGTTTGACAGGAGCAGCTTAGCTGAAGTGACTGAATATTAGCTGGCAGGTTAACACAGAGTTCATAACCTGAGGTCATGGAGAGCAGGGAGCCACAGCACAGTACCCGGCCATCAAAGCTCAGCCATCACGTTTGCGATGCTGCGCAGACTGATTCACACGCTGCCTTTGATCTTGTGGTGTAAGGTATTAGCACCATGTTGCATTAAGGTGCTAAAATGGAGGGAGGTCACCTGAGTGGAACGTGCGTGACTAGTGTTTTTTTATGTTGGTTATGGTTAACCAACGATTGTCACATTGTTGGTGACACCTCTTGGGCTCAGATTTGCTGGGCTCCTGTTAGCACGTTAATTTGTGTCTCCTGATGCTGGTAGTTAGTTAGTTCTCCTCTCTCAGGTCTGATTATACAGGCTTCAGTCGCACTTCTGTTCACTTGCTCAGGTTGCCACTTCCCTTTCCCATCTCCTGAAAATGAAGAACCCCTCATTTTGTCAAAATTTCTGTATTACAGGTATGATATGATGTTTTCATAGTCACTGACTATTCATAGAAATCTGTGGCTTTTCCAAGAATACTGCCTGCTACGGTCATTAACTCTTCTTGTCCACTGCCCAGCTTAAAATGCCACGGGACACATCTCTCAATGTATCTGCTGTCACCTCTGGTCATGACAGACTCTCGAACAGCTTTCCTTTCTTCCAGACATTTCTCACTGAAGTGCACACCTCCTTCTGGCGTGACAGTTGATTTTGTAGGCTTCATACAATTAGTAGTTTACCTATAAGTGAAATAGGATGATCAAGAGAAATAAGAACATCAGCAATAATCCTGGACCATAGGCATGTGGGAATCTGCTCTGAGTATTTGGTTCGTTTTCTCCGCAGTTACACTCATGAAAAGACATGTGCTCTAGAATCACTTATTTTCTGACAAAAATCTCTGAATATGATTAAAAGAGAGTTGGAACGCTAAGATTCAGGTGTTGCAATGCTTAAATCACAGGTATGGAGTTCTTCAAGTATGCCAAACCTCAGTGCTTGGTACTTTGGCTTTTTAGGCATTAGGAGAGTTCAAGACCTTGGAACAGGTTTCATAGCAATCTTCCCTTCCCAGTGAGCCAGAAACTGTCTAAAGTCAGCAACCAAACATGGTTTTTCATAGAGCAGCCTCTCAGGATCTCTAATGACAAGTTGCTGGAAATCTGGCTCTCCACCTCAAGACCAGAGCTATTATTTCCCCAGAAGGCAGGGCTGAGCCATTTGCCCTGGAGATAGGCCCTGATGTCCGTATCTTTCAAAAGCTGTATTAGATAACTCACCTCGGTGCATGCTTTTTATTTGTTTTCTCATAACAGCAGGAATACTGCTGCCTCCTTCTTGCAGTGTTGACCTCTGCATTTTTTTCTGGACCTATAAAAGTCTGAGACCATCCCTTTGTTTTGAAAACACAAGCATGTTAAGGCAGATGAAAAGTTCGGAATCCAGACCTGTCAAGAAATGTGGTGGGCAGGGATTTTTGATACAACTCCAGGGCCATCTGACCAACCAGCAGCAAATATTTAACTTTGCTGTCTTGTCTTGTCTGAGATAATATCATTTCAGGGCATCAGGATTGTTTGTGTTTCCACTCTTTCATCCCATCATTATCTTTTTTTTGATGATCTTTATCAGTTGTTGTGACTCTGCGTAGCTCTTGGCTCAGCACCCACTCCTGCCTTTCTGATGTTGCAAGCTCTCTCCATGTTCCTCCTCGCTTACATCACCCTGTGTGCCTCTTTTCTCCCAGTTTTAGCCCACTTATCATGCTTGTGCAACACCAGACATCTTCAGAAGAAGTCTGGGCATGATGCAATGCATTATTTGGTGGGATTGATCCATGATCTCCAGAAACAGACCCTTGATCAGTTTCCCTGTATGCAAACTTACTTTCTCCTCCAAAAACTCTCTAATAAAAATTACAACTGACAACTATTGTACAATTATTTTCAAACTTGTTTTGACAAAGCCATGTTAGTTTGCTGATCTTCAAAGAGTTTTACTCACACGCAATAATGCCACTTAATCAGAATGACAGGCGGGAACTCCAGCCCATGCTGGTCAGCTCAGA
Source organism: Tauraco erythrolophus (assembly GCF_009769465.1). Lineage (NCBI taxonomy): Eukaryota > Metazoa > Chordata > Aves > Musophagiformes > Musophagidae > Tauraco > Tauraco erythrolophus. Next base: position 53,448,047 of record NC_141468.1, read on the forward strand.
TGAAGCTTGGATAACTGGAGAGCAACCAGCATTCAGCATGACCATGCCCGCTTCATATTTCCTCTAACTTTCACTCATGCTTTTTGGTGTGAGGTGTCTTCCTTCCACAAAACTTCTGAAATCAATCTGCCTGTATTTCCTTCTCCCAAAAAAGCTTTAGGTAACAATTTACTGCCTTCTCATATTTGAGCCATTTTACAGTTTTATGTTACCAGCTGGATGGTGCTACACTACAACAATGCTCTCTCAACTTGTTCCCACTAAGGTATTTACCAATAATACCAACTTTTTTGTTATTCTTAATGTCATTACTTTGCTTATCATGCCCAAAGGCATACATAGAGAAAAGGTGATTCAATTTCCCATTAAAGTATCACTGTACGTTAATATAATATAAAATTCCTAAAATACTGTAACATTGACTCTGTGTGTGCGTTTTGTTTGTAGTTCTGTCCTCCTGGGTGAGTTGCCACCATTTTCCCTGGACCAAACCACTGTGCTTCTGACCTGTGTGTACTGTGCCACTGAACTGTGTACCTCCCGAAGTGAAATCCTGGACAAACACGTGGAATCTTCCAGTTCTGCCTGAACAAGATGCGTGCTGAGTGAGAGGGTATGTCTGGTGAAACACAGATGATGGCAGCCAAAGTGGAAGGAGCAGTTTATATCATCTCTCTACTACATATTTCTTCTGCTCTGTGCTTCTTTCCCAGTATTTCACAAAACGAACCAAAAGTCCTGAAGTGAAATATGTTCTTTGTCTTGTCACTCTGTCATGGAAGTCTAATTCCCTCTTCTTTATCCACAAAAATTAACGCGTATCAACCGCATGATCAACCTTTACAGTGTGAAGTGCAAAATCCAGAACCTAAATTGCTTTTGTCCTCCATTCTTTCTCCAGTGGTGCTTTCCTTCAGCAGCTCCTTGACATTTTTTTACTCCATCCTATCTGCCACTTCTGCAAGAATTCAGCAGCCCCTCCCCTCCTGCTGCCCCACGTCTCTGAGATACAACCTCCCGCATGGGTTTTACTCTTCATCAGCATTATAGCCAGTTCCCTCCAAACAGCATGTTCAGCATTATCTCCACTGAAGGTAGGAGAAAAACTCTTACAAAAGTGACATCTGAGCTTTGGACTGATTTTTACTTGAAGTTGTGGTGTCTGTTCAAACAACTGATTGTAACACCGTCAGGTTGCTTCACTGTGCACATTTTGCAAGAGCAGTTCAAGCGATGCTCTGTAGCATACCCGGTACCAGCAGGCCCAAGTTTCATGTATGAGTATGCAAAGATTTTTATTTTTGTTTCTCTGATGCTCACTAAATAATTCTGTCAGATGCAAAAATGAAAACACATTATAGAGCACAACCCGCTCTTTAAATGCAGCCTGTTTGAAATGCCTCTAGCCAGCCTCATTTTTGCAGGCTGGAATGCAAAATGTTGCTATGGGAACAAAACCTTCTCTCCACCCAATCAGCTGAAGCAAGAGGCGGGGTTTTTTTAAAATAACAAGATTGGCTATATCTGCACATCACCTAATCAGTCAACATGAGACAAAGAACAATCATTTCACTGCCAAACAGTAGGAAAATATGATTTGTTCATTGCCCCAAAAAACCTATAAGCTTTTTAGGGATGTGAGATTGCCATCTTATTGTAGGACATGAACAGACAATAAGACAAACTGACAAATCAATCCTATTTGGCAATAGAATCAAGGAATGAAATGGGTGTGAAACTGCTCAAATCTAACTAAATCTTGTTTTGGGAGAGAAAGCTTGAAGAGGTCCTCAGAGAATTTGGAAGAGAATAAGACTTAACATGATTGTGCAATTACCTCCTTTATCCTACGTGCATGTTGAGACTGGATTTATGTGATGACTTTGTTTTCCATGAGCTGGTACCATGTACCCTGAGACAGCAGCTCTGCTGCCCATCTCACCACAGGGGTGTCCAGACAGCTGTCACACAACCTACAGCCTGGTAGCCTGCAGAAGCTAAGGTCAATGTTGGCTTCCCTCAGTGACCTGCCTATCATAGAGCACCAGCTCCTCCAGGAAGAGAGGCTGTGGACAGAGCTGCTCTGTGAGACAAGGCTCGTACCCTGCTCTGCCAAGTCCTCCACAGTGGACTCTGTCAGTAATGTTTTAAATCAGTCAGTGTGAGTCGGAGACCTCTGCCCACAGCAATTAAAAGTAACATAACCTAGCTTGATCCTCTCTCGTCTGGAATGGTATATTAGTCCTTTGGCTCCGCTGATGTTTAGCAACCTGTTGAACTACAGTAAGCACATATTTAAGTCCTGCCTCTTCTCAGTCTGTAAGCACCAAAGATATTTCCCAAAATTAAAAAAAAAGAAAAAGATCAGTAATTTTGGTGTAGTTTTTAGACTAATTAAAATTCTGTTTATTGATAGAGATTTTTCTACACTGTCATACAAAGGGAAAGTACTAAATCAAACTTTAATGATAATAATATCCTTTTAAGAATGTTTTAGAATTTGACTAACACTTTCATGAATGGGAATAGAGTAAGTCTTTATTAATGAGTGATTGAGCTGTCAATCTTCACTCCTTCTCAATCATTATAATGAATGAAAGCATACCCTTATCAATCTTGGATTCTGTACACATGTCACATGCTGTCTCTCTCCTCCAGGAGCTGTCAATTTAAAGCTATGAGACAGTCCATAGAAGAAAGGAAGTATCTGTCTGCTCACAAGGCTCATAATATAAATAAAATAACACTATATGCACAAATCCAAAATAAAATTTGAGTGTCATCCTAGTTATTTGCTTCATACAAATGTAGAAGATAAATCTATGCTTTGTGGTTCTTACAGATGTATAGGAAATTACAGTGACATAAATTATACCATTTCAGATCAGCCTACATTCAGGTCTAATATAAGCATTAACTAACTAAACTTTTTTAAATCATCCGAACCCGATTCAATAGCAAGATTTAAAGCAGGAAAATTGTGATGGTCTATGTTATGGTAAGACCTCTGTGTTTCTCATGTGAGTCAGGGTGTTGTCAGATGTGGTGCTGACTCTGAATGAGAGAGCAGGTTCTAGGCTCAGTTCATTCCACAGAGATATTAAGATCTACTGTCACTGTGGGAAGTGAAAATCCTAGGGTGGGCAACACAGGAGAGACACAAAGCTTTGTTCATGTGTACGACATACATAGCCAGAGAAGTAGAACGAGTTTCCTGTGCAGACTTCAGCCCAAAGCATTTGTATGTCATCAAGTTTGTGTGAGTGAATATTAAGAGACCTGGCTTGTAGAGGACTTTGAACACTGGAGTGCCCAGCATGCAGAGGACCAAACAGGGCTGCTACCTCATCTGTATTCCACGTTGGTCTAAGGAGATGCCCAGTACTGCAGAGTGTGAATCATAACACATTAGAAAAGAGAAGGGAGACATTTGAAACTAAGCATGGAAGAAGGTCCTGAAGCCTTTTCTACACGTTACAGTTTTTATTGGCTCAGTTATTCAATTAGGAGTACGAGCACTTACTGTTGCAGCTATCCTAGTTTAAAAAGTATGGGTACAATAAGGAAGCTACTTGTTATAAGACAATTATTCCAGGACAGTGAATATTGGTTTCAAGGACAAGCATTTCCAACTTCAAAACTTCCATTACCACATAACGGGTTGTTACAATTGTGTCTAACCTTGGAGTGCTTTGTCAGTTCAGTTCTTATGCTGAACTTATTAAACTGCTGTAATACCTGCAGCCTAACTGAAGGAAAAAGCATGTTGGGTGCAGGAGAGTTGGGATGGAAGCGGGAGCACATCTTTAAAGCAGTTTTACTACTGAGATACTCGTATAGTGGACACAAAGTCTCAGTTCCTGCTGGTTGTTTGGTCTCACCTGCAGAGGTGCCTTGATGACAATGGCAAATGGTGCACCAGTAATTTGAATTTATTAAAGGGGCTGGTTTCATCATTTGCAATATTGCATCTTACTGTAATATTTTCCGCCCTCTTACTGTTCACACTTTTCAAGCTGCACTAAGCAACCTGAGTTAATCCTCTGTTCAGAGCTGTCCTTGTCACTGTTTTCTGGAAGTTGTCGTTCAGAAACAAGAGATACAATTGCAAAACACATATTTATTTACAGTGTCCTTTGTTCCTAGAAATCTGGAAGGTACATGATGTTGGTCAAGTAACTGTTCCTGCCTGTATGAATGCTTCCTTATGTATTTACACCAGTAATTTGATGATAACTTTAATTTGATTTTAACTTTGGTAAAAAATTAGTGTTATTTCTCATTCACAAAGCAAAAGAATTGGCTTGTTCTTGCTAAACAGTACGCTACCACAATTGTGGTATCACTTCTAAGTCATTGTGACTTTAGCTGTCGTGTTCAGCATCATTAGAGAGCACTTCAGGCTCTCACTTTTCAGAAAGCTGCTCCTACTGATTTGCCTAATAATTTTAAACATAAAAATAAAAATCTATTATTTATGTACACATGTGTTCCCACTGAAGGCAATCCAAAAATTCACAATACCAAGACATTATGCTGATAGCATTGGTTGAGGCAGATACAAAGCTTCTCATGTTGGGAGTCAATTTAGGACCTTGTTAGATCATAGGGCACCTCAAGTTAGAATAAAACTGCCAACTGACAACTTCTAAGCTCCGTAACAGATGCCTCATGCATTCCTTAGTCATCATAAAGCAAATCATCTATCCAAAAACATATGTTTGTGTTCACTCACCTATGAACTCAGAACCAATGGCCATCAGCAAGCAGTAGGGAAAGCAGAGAAATCCCAGGAGCGCTAGCCAGATTGACTTAGCTAATGAAGTGCACAGAAACAGCAAACATCCATCATCATAAATTATCCTCAAACTCCCCTTCCACATACAGTCATCTCCTTGCATCTAATGCTTTTCAGACAACCTGTGACATCCGTGGCCTAAATCCTGAAAATTACAAGACTGAGTAGGAAATGTGCTCTATAAACATGCTGTTCATTAAAGCTATTTTACCTACTGCCAGGTGGATTGATTTGAGATTGGTATATTGCTTACTCACCCTTTTGCGTATTTGAATTAGATGAGTCAGCAAACTGCCTACTAGTCAGGAATCAAGTGCTTCAGGCCAACAAAGATTTTGAGTTTGCCTTTTCTTTTCTGCCTCCATATAGGCAGTTGCAGGGCAGTTAAAAATGTTACATGGGAATATTTTCATTTGAGCTAATACAAGATTAAATTGATCAACTTTGTTAAATAAGCATCACATTTAAAATAGAACTTGTATTTCAAGCCTATTCGTAGGAGAAGCAGGTATGAAAAGACTGTAGCTCAATAACTGGTTATGATATTGCTATTTTGATATATTTTGAACAACAGACAGGCAGAGAGATGTAGATAGGTAGATCTTAGTAGAACTCCTCAACTGTAATGTAAGAGTTGATACTAAAAAGATAACTTCCTCCAGAAAAGAAAAGACGAGGGAGTAGTAGCAAACATATATTCAGTTGGTATCCCTATTTCAACATCATCATCCAGGCATGAGATCAAAATTATTACAGTGATGGCATTAGTACCAGTATCCAGCTGTTATTGTTAAAGCAAATACAGACCAAGCAAACCACATAAGCACGTATTTTGAAGTACATGAGTAAACTCAGGGACTGAAAACCTATTGAAAGGAACAAAATACTCCGATCAGGTAGAACAGACCAGTATTAATGGAAATACATTATCCTGTGGCTAAAGAATCATGCTTAGCCAGAATTTATGCTCTCCTCCAACGCTTACATAGTGTGATGGCAGGTAACTACCCTGCTACTTATGAGATTACCTAAATGTAATTTTGCTGAACTGAGAACACAGGTTTTACAGCAATTTCAGTAACTGCCATTCTAGTTTGAGCCTGTAGATTTTCTAAAAGATACAAAAATATGTTTGCATTTGGCTTTACTTTCTCTATGTAATTCTCCCCTTAGCTGCTGTAAAAATAAGACAAGCCTTTCCCAGGGCTGGCTAACTCAGATATGGCACTGGTGCATCCAGGAAATATTTTGCATCTCTTAACTGCACTGACATTTGAGAGTGCCTGCCCTCTGAAAGGCTGCCTGAGCTATAGATCTTTTATCGAACTGGATTTTGACTTCAGTTTTGCATTCTAGCTAAGCTTACAGAATTCTTAATTTTATTTAAATGACCAGATATTAGTTCTGACTCAGGAAAGCATTAATAATATCCTTGAGTTCCTAAGGCACTTGCTTAAAGTGCTTAAAGTTTACTATGTATTGAAATGATTTCCTATGCTTACACCATACAGTGCTAGACTGTCCTGAAACGACTTGCTCTCTTTCTTAGCATTGCTTTCCACTGCCTCTGTAGAAGAAATGCATTCCTTTGCTGTCATCCTTCACAATCCACTACCAATATCTTCTCCACAGATCTGAGGAGGAGATCTTCTCCTGGTACAAATTACCATACAGGGTACTGAACAGTCCCAGTAGGTGTGTACATCCACACAAAACCATAACTATGGCATAACTTGGGGCATGAAAAGCACCACGGTCCACTTCAAAATTGTAACGATGACCTGCTTTTGATAGCAGCAAGGACTCGGGAACATGGCAAGTCAGAACAAAAGGAGAAGTATTGCTCTGTTTTCCCAGTTTGTGTACCTTGTGGTGGGTATTCACACGTCAGATCCTCAGTGCCTAGCTCAGCCGCTGGCAAGTTGTTTACCTCTACCTTGCCTACAGGGATGCTCCTTGTATGACAAACGAGGTAAATTTACTTAAAATAAGTATTGTGAATATCCTTTCCACTCAACACGCCTCCTCAAGCCAATAATTGGAGTCAGTTCCCTTCCTACAGAACCGAGAAAAGACTATTTTAAACAATAAGAGTAATAAGAATATAAAGCAAAAATTTGGTAAAGAAAACGTAACATTTTCCAGAGTCATTTAGACATCAAATCAGGCCCCTTAATTACCAAGTACGAATAAAGCTGTCAGGAATCTACTGTCAGTTTTTTAAAGCGATCCTTAACACACAGCATGGGAAAAAATATAACTTCAGCGTGTGGTGTCAGATCAAACAGTTTGTCTGCCATCGATTAGAATGAAAGAATATATTAAATCTCGGGATGACATCTGGTATTTCAATACAAAATTGGAATCTCTCAAACTTAAAAAGGCTTTCATCAAGAAAACCTCTATTTAAAGCTCAGTGACGTAAACTGTGACCGGATCGAAGACTGCAAGCACTAGCACGCTCAAAAGTGAGACACCGAAAAGACAACTTTTATTTAGTTGGCATTTTCCTAACTTTTAACTCAACGCAGTATGTTGTGAGCAGTACATGGGCTGAGCAGAGTAAAATGGAAAGCCATGGATGGCTGCGTTGAACTAGCCAAGTACTATAACATTTACGGCTTCATAAAACCCATCATATGAAAATCAATTCCTCTCACAGAGGTGGTTGTTATGTTTTTTCGCTGTTGAATGGTAAATCAAATGCTAGGACCATAAGTTCAATATATAATGTGTCTCGACAAAAGACTTTTTTTTTTATTTTTACCAGTTACTCTACATAACAGACTATGACTTCTTGTTTTGAACAAGTGTAAATAAATCATCTGTGGCAGGATGTATTAAACTGATTCAACTCTTGTAGGCTGGCAGGAGAAGGGAAGGGAAAGGCCATGTCCCTACTGGGGTGGGATTCAGTCAAGCCATAGAAGGCCCTTACTTTTTGATTAGAAAAAATAGGTGGGATCTTGGACAGCACGGACAACTGGTAATGATGAGGCAACTTTTCGCCTCATGGTTTGGTTTATTATTTTCAAGAGGTCAGCTGTTAAATGTAGGTAAATACAAACCCTGCTGCACCAGTGCTCGAACTAGGGAAGCCCGCATGGCCTCATGCGCCCACCCAAATAGCTTTGGCTTTTTCCTCCCTACATGACCTCATCACATTCCCTGTTTCCTTTGCACACCCTAAATTCCCCTCTGCTTTCAGTGCTCCCTGCCTGCCATCACACTGGTTCACACCCTGTGCTTACTGGCTAGCTGGGGCATGCAGCCTGGGGCGCAGGGGCAGGCCAGGCAGCACGAGTGACTGTGAAGCTCACACAAGCAGCCCGACTCCTGGTGAGGTATTAATTCATTCTTTCTCCTTTACCCAGGTGCTAGTATTTACAAAACTGATAGGAACTTGATATCTCTGGCACCTGCTACCTCTCACTTTCTGCTTGGCACCATACCTTTGTCCTCTATTAAATGGTTAGCCCGAGACATCCTACCTTCAAAGCAAAAAACATCATTACGGTGGTGCCAAAGTCTGCACGGGGCTCACACGTTAGGAAGCCAATGATTCAGGAAGCACTGGTGTTGATAAACAATCCTAATGTATAGCAGTTATCGCAGTCAGAAATAGGGGCAGTGTAATTTGGTTTCCTTTAGAAATTTCTGAATGACAGTGAATCAAGAGTAACAGAATCAAGATAAAGTTTGTGCCACTAAAAAAGTAAAGCCTAACACATCAGGTAAGATGTACAGAACATGATATTTTAATGCAGTTGGGGATTTTGACAAGCAACTATGAAGTACTACATTTTTAGAGACACCAAATGCTAAACTAAGAGTGCAGCTACAGCTGGTGCAAAGCCACCCTACCAGTTTTATCATGGCACTGCATTATGGCTTGCTCAGCAGCTGCCTGGAGCAGGCTTACTGGGGTTTTCAGCCCTGGTCCAGTCTGTGGAGTGAGTGCACACGCTTCCCTATCAGTCAGCAAAGCCTTCTGCAGGGTAATTTTTCAGTAAGTATATAAACAAGGTATAATCTTAGCATTAGCTGCTTCCTACATTCTGGCTTTGCTACAGCCTTGCAACACAGAAAAATAGACATGTGATCCCCTGAAGTTTCTCTGATGTCAGTCAGAAGTAAATACATTAAAAGAATTACCACAAAACATATGCAAGAGGAAAATCCTCCTCTTTTTAAATGAAACTTAAGATCACAGGAAAAGTCACAGGAAGCAGAATCTAATTAGATTCCTGGCTTTGATTTTTTTTGTGTCATTTTAATTCTAATTTCCCATTTGTCTGTATGATTTTAAGCTGATGGTAATCAGGGTGATGACAAGCATCCCTGATGATCAAGGAATGCAGTCTCAGCGTAGCTCTTGAGTCTGTAGAAATGGAGAAAATTTGGAACAGTAGGACACTAAAAGCAGAGTAGGACTTTCCATCTTTCCTTAACAGGCTCCTGCCCTGACTATACCCACCCCAATAAAAAACACTTATCCTTATCAGATAAAACTGTGTGGGTCATCGATCATTTTAAAACCTGTATTAGCTTGTGAGCAGGCTATCATCAGTTGAAATGATCAACAGTCATCAGAGAGGGGTGATGAACAAATGCTTCTCTGTGGCTTATTCTTCCCCACAGCTGTCATCAGCCTTGTTGCACCTCTGAAAGAGCAGATTCCTCAGTCCTCAGGTTCTCCTAAGTGGAAAAATGAGGAATGCAAGCACTGATCTTCTCACCCTTGCCTCTGAAGGTCAGGCAGTTCCTACTGAGGAGGTGTGCGTGCCAGCTGTAAGGCTAAGGTCAATACAGAAATACACAAAGAGCCAAACATCTCAGGAGAATAGGTGGTTCAGAATTGGATGGTGAAAGCATTAATAATACAGAACAGCTTAAAATTTTTGGTTTGTGTCTGGAAAAAAGTAGGATTCATATTAATTAGAAAGAATTTGTTCTTTCATGTGTGAGGATGAACGTTACTAATCTGACATGTTTAGATGCCAGTGAATCCCAGCAGTAGTAGAAGAGTTGTCTGAGGATCCTTCTTTGTCTGATTTGACCTTGATTTTGAAGGAACTGGGGAAATTCCAGGAGACTGAAAGAATGCTTATGCTGTGCTAATATAGAAAGTGTTGAAGTGACTTGACTAAGATAAATACACCCTAGCAGTGACTGGGAGTGTGGAAAAAACACACTGGTAGAGACAATAGGGGGTGACAGCACTCCAAGAATTAATGGTAGGTACAGAGCATCAATTGTGATTTTTCTGAGACTTGCCAAAGAAATCTTATTTCATCATTTCAAATTATAGGTTTGTACAGGTAAACATGGAGATGTAACACACCTAGATGATTGCAAGGGGTTTAATTTCATACTGTGTAAAACCTGATGAAAAGTTAGCAATATAACATGTCAGAAAAGCACTTGCTAAGTGCTGATTCAGCAGTTCACACAAACGTATTTTTTTATTTAGCTTTTCCCCCTATATCTCAAGCATATGTCCCATCCTGTCCTCCCTCGCAGTGTTTGCTAACATATAATTCAGTAGCTCTTAAACTAGAGGGATGTGTCTGAGAGCAGAGCTGGAGCTGCACCTGGCAGGACATGGGCGAGATGGGAACAGCGGGGTAAAAGATAGGTCTGGAGCACAGGGTGAGCAGCACTCAGCACTGGAGCTGGAGGAGCCCAGGGTTGCTGCAAAGCACCAAACCACAGCCAAGCTGCTCAGATGGTACCCACTGCCTTCAGGGCAACCTAAAGCAAGCTCACTGTGCAATCATGCAGTAAACAAACAAAAAAAAAATAAGTACGTCCTTGACTCCTTGCTGCATTCGTGGAGGGAATAGGTAAGCAGGAGGAAGAAGACAATTTTTACAGTTTGTATACAGGATTGGTATGTTAGGTAATCCTCAATCTGAAAAGGCTGATGAAAAATCAGAGAGGGTAGAGGACCACAAAAATTACAAGGGAAAAGTGCTTCTCATGGAAAGATGGAGGGTTCCATCTGTTTAGCTTGTCAACAAGAAAAGTGAGAGGTGACTTGATTACAGCGTACACGTGATTTCCCAGGCAGAAAATACAGGGTAGTCATCACTTCTCTCAGCTTGCAGAGAAAGGCAACAACAGAATCCAGTGGCTGAAGGCTGGAGCCAGACAAATTCAATTAGAAATTAGGCCCAGCTTTTCGATGGTGGAGGCAACTGCACATTATGACACGTGATCAAGGAAAGACGATTCCACAGAGCAAGACAGGATGCTTTGCATGAAGATATGCTTTAGCCAAACCTGAGATGTTTCGCTCAACTCTGCGAAATATAAATGCAAGTTAGTAATTTCTAAGAGGAGAGATTAAACGGTCAAACACTTACTTTAAAAGAAGAAAAAAAAAAAAAAAAAAACCCGAACAACCAACAACAACTCTTTAGTCCATTTGCTCAATTCATGGATGTCTGTCAGATTAGAAGAAGGGGAGATCTTTCCAGTCTGTGGACTAACAAAAAAGCCACTCATATCTGAAAGGAAAATGGCCAAGAATGATGTGCTAGCAGGACAAAATGGAAATCTCGCATCTTTTGCTCAGTTCCTTCATACTGGTAAGCAATCATGCAACCTTTCTGTTAGTTAGGATGTCTGGGGGAAGAAAATGAAAGACCAGCTTTCATTAGATTGGATTGATGCAATTGCATTAAGCACTCAGGTCCATCGGTGATGAACACAGTATGAACACCAAGAAGGGCAACCTTGCAGGAGTAAGCAGGGAAGGAGAGAGGCAGACAGCTACTGGCATGAGAAGGGAGGGCAGAGTCTAATGCAGGAAGTCAGAGGTGACACAAAACCCCTCGGCTGTGGATGAGGGGAGATGGACAGGAGGCAGCATGCAGACCTGCAGTGCCAGCCCCTGGAACGAGGCAGCACAGCAGGGGAGTTGCCTTGAACAGGAGGGAAGGCGGCCGATAGCGCTCAGGAAACTGCAGGGAAGCTGGAAAGATGCACAGATCCACCTCAGAGCAATAGCACATGAGCTCATCAACTGGTTCAAGAGAAGCAAAACTCTTATCTACAGAGATTTTCCCCCTGCTTTCCTCTCAGAAGTGGTTACAACCACAAAAATCCGTTTGCACTACCAGCCTCCCACTGCCTGCTACAGTCATGGCTGTAAAGAGCAGTATGTCCTGCTGTGGAGAAGCCAAGCTGCAGGGAAGAGTTTGCTCCTGAATCTCAGTGGCTATTGCCGCAGTCCTCCCGACAGCATGGGGCTTCCCAGCGAAAAAATGAAGAGTCCAGCACAGCGAGTGAAAAGCTTTTCAGTGCTCTTAATGGCTCCACTAAAACGTAGAGACAAAACACTTTGGGCTTTCTTGACCCACTGTGGCACGGCTTTTGGGGAATAAATGAAGAGAAGTGGGAGTTCAAGGCAATACTGGAGGTGAGAATAGGTCCCCTATAGACTAAATGTATACCGAAGCTAAATAGACACTGAAAGACAACTAAAGGCTCAAGCAACTCAAGTGATAAGCACAAACATTCCCTGTATAACATGTATGTATAAAGGTAACGTGTGTTTATTAACCCTATTTAGGAGGTTAGCGTCTCTCTTAGGAGAGTTTGTTATTATATAATAACAATATAGAATAATTTTTATTTTAATGTTATTTTAATTGAGGCACAGAGGAAGGACAGAAAGGAGGATAAGACAGTCCTACAAATTCACTCACAGCTCCTTGTTAACACTGGCAAGATGCTCAGGAAAGATATTGTCTAGATGCCTGTGAAATGTCATCTTCTCTGAAAGACCTGAATGAATTATAACGCACAACAACTAGTTTACAGCAACTTTTAAACACTTAATTCTAGGCAGCATACGGTGGATGATAGAAGAAATTTGTTTCCTTGATATCTTTTTGTATCAAGATGCTCTTTTGTTAATTGCAGAGCATGAAATGAAATATACTGTAGAATTATACATTGTGACATGAAGGTGTTCGTTTCGCCCAGTGTGGTGTCAGACAAATGGGCAAGAGATTTGCTGCCTCAATCAGAGCTGGACAGTCAGTTGTGGCTTGTATTCTCCTATTGCTGAGTAACAACAGCAATTAGAATCCTGACTAATAGGAGCTACAACTACATAAGAACCCACTGGGCTTTAGAAGAAACAAAAGTTTACTTGATGTAATTTAACAAGCCTTATAGCACAGATTAATTGCTTTTCACTGCTTTTCTCTTGCAGGTATGAAATTGTACTCACAGGCTGGATTTGGAGCATCCAGTTTGTGCTTGGCCACAATGGAGATGTTTGCTGTTTCAGTGCTTGCTTTCTAGTTTGTGCTTTTCTTCAGCTGCCAGAAGCAGCCATAGCACAGGTCGGTGACAGGGCCACCGCCAGCCCCCTGTAGCTGTGGTAAGGCTGTAGCTGTAAGGTGGCCTTAATGGTACGGGTTACACAGCCATTACTTCCTGTCCTTTCTTTTGTAAGTGGCGCTAAGTAAGCAGCAAGCAGCAGAGATGATTGTGCTTCAGAGAAGTTTTCCAGCTCTGGAGATGAAGGCTGTTATTAGCACAGAGTCAATAGATGCTCTAACGATTGTTTGGATCCAAATGAGGGGCTGGCACCTTGCCAGGAGGACAGATTTTGGGGGGGCGGGGGGGGGGGGAAGGGAAGGGTAAACAGAGCCAGGTAGCCACCTCCCAACAACGCGTGCGCTGCAGGGGAGGTGTTGCTGTGGATTTGCATGAGCACAGCAGGGACAGCAGTCACCACACGAAGATGGATGTTATTTTTGGGACTGATCTCTGGGCTTTGATTTTGTTACAGATGTAAATAACCACAGATTACTGCAGGACAGTGGAGTGGCCAGCCACGGTGCTGCACAGAGGCCAATGCCAATGTCTCCTGAGCAGCCCCTTCCTGGTGCCAGCTCTGGGTCCCCAGCCCTGTGCTGCTGGGGACTGACCTACCTACTGCAAGTTTTGCAGCCCTCTTTGCTGAGCGCAAAGAAGAAGTCATGCTTAATTTAATTCTTCCTTCTGCCCTAATAATTGGTTACAGCAAGTAACAGTTGGGTGCTGAATTATTTTTTGCCCTCTCAAACTCTGTACTTTCAAATGTGTCACAGGACACGTTACTATTTACCGCACAGTTTGAAGTGACTCTGCCAGGATACATTGGCTTCTGTTGCTGCTTTTCAAAACCTAAACTTTAATGGCCAAATCAAGCTTTGAAAGCCCAAAGAATAACATATGTGTAAGGAATTTTTCTGAAGGAAAAAATCCATCAGAAAAAGTCCATCAGATATTATTTGAAGTTGATAAAACACAAACTAACCTTTCCTGTTAGTATTTACAGCAACAACACTGCAGGACAGAGAGCCTCAAACTGAAAAAGCTTGTTTATAAAAATAATTCCACTGGAGAGGAATGCAAATTAAATAGCAGAAGTTAAAGGAAAGCCAGGTAGATTTTAATCTCATAGCTAAAAAGTAATTAAAAAAAAAATTAAAAGGTATGAATACCTTCAGACTGAGCCCTTTCAGCCAGCATAAGATTGTGTCCCAACCATGGCTTTTGTCTCAACCCCGTGTCTGAGCCAATGCCAGTTCCATATGATTCTCCCACGAGCTGATATCGACTTAGCAAAGAAAGATTTTTTCTAAGGCAGAAGAAATAAAGCCAGATATTCCTCTCACTCTTCCTCTTTCAAATGAGTAAAAAGTTTGAATTTTTACACTTTAATATATATATAAAAAAAATCTAAATCTTGCCCTACTCTTCATTATTTAATTTCTTGCTTTTTAAATACGCAAATGTGAGTTGATCACTCAAAGCATACACTCCCTCTCTCTGATCTCTAGCAGGCTCATTTCAGTGGTAGTTTTTTTCCCCCTATTTTAATAGTTATTCATAGCAAATAGCAAATTCTTGAATGGAGAGACTTGTTTTCTGACTGCCTGGTCAAACTCCAGCTGGAGAGACCTCTGAAGTCACCATTACTTCCAGGTGCCAGGCAGAGCTCACTTGGTGTCACCTACAACTCCTTCTGTCTGTGAACAGAAGAAAGAGAGCACAACTCTCTCTTTGGCTTCTGTTTCTATTTTCAGACTCGCTCTTCTGCATAGATTCACATTATTAATGGGCTCTCTGGGGTACAGACATCCAGAAATTAAGCTTTGATATACCCAGAAGGCCAAGAGTGCTGCTGGGAGTCGGAACCTGATTTAGACCCACAGTGATGAGGCTCAGATTGAGATTTGAAGATGATCTCTCCTGCCAGAGGTGGAGGGGTCTCTGTCTCAGGGTGGCTTGGTGCCAAGTGGCCCAAGCCACCCCCAGAAGGCCTGGAGATGTCCAAGATCAAGTTGAGATGTGCTAAATAACAAAAACTTCTCACTTGTGCCAACAATGGTCTTGCTGCTGTGATGTGGGAAAGTGAAGTATACCTGAGGCTCACATGGTAAAAACCTTGCACTCAGCTTTTTCCTTTGGAAAGTGAAGCAGCTCCATGAACTCCTCAACAGCCAGGGAAAATAAATCCTTTTCTTTTTTAACGCAGCTGTCTCAAATTAAAACATGCTATGGTTTTCTTGCTTCCTCTGGCCCTTGTTTCACTGCAAGACACAAGGGAAGTGCCACACAGACTGATATTGCTGAATTTGGTTTTGCCTCATTGAATTTTTACGGATGGTTACTCTCAAAAAACAAACTATTAATAGGCCTGTGTCTGAATGCTCAACCACATGAGACTTCATGTTACATTCAGGCTGCGTTTTGATGGATTGCTATTCCATCAGCTAAAAATCCTTTGGGCTATGAAGGATATAAAGAAGTCCTACAACCACTTGCCCTAAAACTAATATTTAAAATATATATCACAGGGGAGAATTGAGTAGTCCATTAGAGGAGTGGGAAAGAAATTACACAATAGACAAAGAAATAGATATAATATTCTAACAATATAAACCAATGTAAAACAGAAGTCTCGAGCTGCAATTTGCTTAAGTGATGCTAACAGTAGCATAGATTATTTAAATAGATTTTGTAACTGTTATTGTTATTACAGATATTAAATTATACTAAGCTATTAATTTCATTTTTGGTGGGTAATTGACCTAGAGAAAAAGATGGGCTCCTAAAGTTTTAGTTGCAGCATATCCTTCTTAATGAGAACAAATTCTAAACCACTAAATCTTAGATGCAATCTGTGATGTTGTCATTTAATCATTGCTCCTGCTTTAAATACTTACTTTAAAATTACCCAGTAATTCTTATTTTTGCTCTTACGCACACAAACAAAAATTTTTGGTTGCAACATCAAAATCAATTTCTTCTGCCTTATCAGGTTTTTAGTGCAGGATAAACTGATCTAAATGAAGTGATTCATTATTTTAATTAACAAGCAAAAAAAAATTGATTTGAATATCAATTTTTAACTTGTTTTACATCTCTTCATAATTTGACGAAGAAAGTTTAGCATTGTTTGTTGGAAACTTTGCAATGCAAGTTTCCAACTAAACGTAGTCTTTACGCTGAATTTGGTATTTCTTCTTCCTGCTAAAAGTGTATCTATACATATTTGTGTATACACATATTGCTTAACATACATATTCACATTCTAATTTTTTTTACTCTCTTGATATCTAATATGAGAAAAATCATGAATCAAAACCACTAAGTAAAATGCATAGAGGAAATTATAAATGTAAGTCTAAAAATGCTTTTTCAAAAACCAAACCATCTTATAGGTGATTATTTCATACATAACTTTTAAAAACACTGCTTTTTTCTCAAAATCCTGCTTTGATTCCACCCTTTGTGTTTGTTGCATATGAACAAGCTAAGAGCACCTGCAAAATTCATCAGTCTGGGAAATGACATTACATACATAAAGGAATTGGCCAGACCTGGTTTTGGCTCTTTGGCAAAGGGAAGTCTCTAGAGGCTCCAAGATCCTCTGCAGGCTGAGCACGGTCGTCTCCTGCTGGCAGCTGGCAACGGCACACACAGCAAAGCGCTCCCCTTCCTGGGCTCCACACTGAAATCTGGCTGGAAGCAAAAGCCACCATTAGCTCTGGTGTGCAGGCCTTGCTGTGCTCAGAGACCGGAGGATGACGCTCAAAGTTCAGCAGGTCTCCAGGAGGAAACCCCTGCTGGGCACTTCCCCAGTGAACACATGTTGCTCTGGTCTCTTTCACTGAGATAAGCTTCCCCTTGGCATAACGCAGCATTTACTGTGAGATTTGTGTGAGGAACCTGAACTGCTATTTCAAGGCTGCCACTTCCCCCCTCCTCAAAGTACCTGCTTTTGTACACCCCTTGCAAACGCCATATGAAGGCAAAGCTCTTAGAGTTGCAGTTGCTTTAACCTCTTAGCAAAGCAAGGATGTTCCCTCCCTCCCCCTCAGTTGCCAGGAGAATAATAAGGCCCACAGAATTACTAACTCAATTCTTCACTCTGAATACATCACAGCTGTGGAAAATATATATCCCAGCTTGCTGGGCTGATGACTTCCAACTGTATCCAAAACAATCATCTCTGTAGTTCCCACTCAAGACTGCTTCCCGGCACCAACCTTAGCAGGAAACCTCCCAATAATTGAAGCCTGAGGTTATACGACATAGAAATGTGAGGTGGCTAGTATCTGAATGTTCTCGGCATGCCCTCGAGGAGCCAGGTGGGCACTGCGTGCAGGAGTCAGCAGTACAGTACAGGTTTGGCAGGAAAGGACAAGGTCTCCTCCCCTCTCCTTCCAGCTTTCTTAAATAGTCTAGGGTGTCCACACCTGTCAAAGATTTCTCCTCTCGTTGTAGCTAGAAATGATTATGAAATGTTAACTCTTTGCTGCAAGCTCTTCAGTGCGATGCTGGTGCTGCCTCTCCCCTCCATCTGTCTCATCTGGAGGAGTAACATTTTGCCAAGCAGAGCTACAATGGATTCATTAGCTGTTTTCAACATCACAGCAAATATCAAGTCTCACAAGCATTGAACAGCACTGTTCGTACTCACCTACAGCACAGGTCCTGTGTCTGCAAGGCAACTTCCACCTGCTCCAGACCTGTACAGTTGGGCAATTTTTGAGTCTTAAGGTCAAAATCTGAAGGCTTAGTGAGTGGCGTGCTGCCAATGGATCCCGTTGATAGAGCCCATTCTTGTTAATTTAATGCTGCGTTGTGCTGACCTGGGCTATTGGACTACCAGGGTCTAAATAAACTCTCTGCTGGCAAAGAGTCACCCTCGGTGATGGGGACTAGGCAGTGTGTCTCGGCTCGGCGGGGCGTTGAACGCGGCACATGGGACAAACGCGTGGCTGGTGGTGCAGCTGCCGTAGGGCCTGTGCTGCAAAGCTGTGTTGCACGTGCCAGTATTGACCTATTGTTACTGGGATCTTCACATGGGGAGATGGTCTCCTGAAGCTCCTGTCTCTGTCATTCTGCACCCTGATGTCTCATGGCCAGTTTTGGCTATATTGAGTGGAGAGGTGCAGCTCCGGGCAGCAGCAAGAGAGGATGCAGTGCCCTGTTGAGGGAAGGGCTCCATGCCAATGTATGGGGCTGAGCCAAATGTGCTGTCAGCACAGTGATAGTCCGGAGGCAGATAAAGGGCTGCCCTGGACCGTGGGGATATGGAGAGCTACTGGTAAAGACACAGTTTTAAAACAAAAGTGAGTTTCAGCACTCTGCTCTTCCTGGAAGAGGTACTTGTCTTCTTAATGAGATGGTTCCCATGTCAGAAAGTTGCCTCTTTTAAAAGTCACATTTAGTGCAAGGGGGGTATTCCTGTTGGTGCTTCAGTTGCACTTGGTTGAAGGCACCATCTGCTGCGACACTCGGCCAGCTTGGCATTTAAAATGTCATCTAGACCAGAAAGCAACTGAGCCTGGATACTGAGGCAGATGTCATTGGCAAAGGTGAACTTCCATAAGTGAATGAAGTTGCTGATAAAAAGACTGAATTGCAGAATTGTTTAGAAAGCACCCTGTGGAAGACCGCTGATTTTTCTGCATATGCTTAATTTCCTGTACATGCCTTACGCAATCTACCTTGGAGAAGCAATGTTACAACAGATGCCAGTGTAATTCTGCATTCAAAATTCAGCCATTCCTCCTCAATTAAAGCAGGATCAGCAGGTTCCTGTCCTCTCCAGAAACAAGATTGATGATATTTTCCAAACAGAGCTACTGAGCCCTTGGCTAGCTTCAGCCCTGTGAAGCAGGAGGATGAGCCCATTTTCCTGCCTTTCTGTGGAGTATTGCTGCACACGAAGCTGTTCAAAACTGCTTGCTCCCTCAACGTTTCTGTGCCAGCTGACAACAAAAGGACAGACCAGCTCTCAGGCCTCTTTCTTCAGCACAGGTGGTGTAGGAAGAGTTACTGCATCCCTGTCTGTCCCTTGAATACAGAGGATCGTTCTCAGCTGTACCTCCTGATGTGTTTAGGCTGCAATCCGAAAAATCCACAAGACAAAGAAGGAAGAGGTATGAAACAGGTAGAAAACACATTAAAACGAAGTAGAGACTAAAACTAATAGAGTTAATTGCTCTGCTCAGGTTTGTGCCCGTAGGGCTTGTAATAGATGA
Source organism: Tauraco erythrolophus (assembly GCF_009769465.1). NCBI lineage: Eukaryota > Metazoa > Chordata > Aves > Musophagiformes > Musophagidae > Tauraco > Tauraco erythrolophus. Next base: position 53,467,412 of record NC_141468.1, read on the forward strand.
GTGTTAGTAATGAAGCTCTTCAGCAGCACTGGGGGAAGCTCGCTGCTTAAGGTCAAATAATCTATCATGATGAAAATGTTGAAAGAGTCCTTTCCACGTACGCTGCTTAGTATGGCTCAAATTACTTTTCAGCCGTGCTCGGTGCTTTTGTTGACTTAAAGTAAATTAAACATTATCCTTTTCTAATTAGATGACTTAGGAGATCTCAGGAAGTGCTACTTCCTACTGATTTAAAGACTAGAACTAGTTTAAAGCAATTAAAGCTAAACCTCCCACCTTTAAATAATGAATTAATACGGACATTGATTTAATAAGGAAGCAACTGGGGTTTAAATGACCAAAAAGAAAAGCAGCCAGCATAGGGCCAGCAGCAGTGAGCCGCTGGGGTGGCTTTTAGGGAGCAGAAAAGGTTTTTGCTTCTTGTCAGACAACTGCAAGCATGTAATATATTCAAACCCCTTCTTAGTTGTCTTTAGCAATGATTTTTATAAGTCAGTGTATTGGGTGTAATTGCAGCAGAGAGGAGCTGTTATGGACTGACCACAACCCCCGTGCCCCAGTGCTGTTGTGGTGGGAGGCAGAGGAGTCAGGAATGAAGGTGTGAAGTTGAGCCTGGGGAGAAGGGGAGGAGGGAAGGTGGTGTTTAATGGTTTTTTTGGCTTTGTTTCTTACCGTGCAAATCTATTTTAATTGACAATGAATTAAAGTCAAGTCTCTTTGGCCCATGATGGTAACTGGATAGCACTTTCCCGCCTTTATCTCAACCCATGAGCTTTCTAATTCCCACTGTCTGGAAAAGGGGAAACGTAGCCCCCATTTTCAAAAAGGAAAAAAAGAAAGACCTGGGGAACTGCAGGCCAGTCAGTCTCACCTCTGTGCCTGGCAAGATCATGGAGCAAATCCTCCTGGAAACTATGCTAAGGCACACAGCAAATAAGGAGGTGACTGGTGACAGCCAACATGGCTTTACTAAGGGCAAATTGTGCCTGACAAATTTAGTGACCCTGCTACGACAGGTTTACAGCATTGGCAGATACAGGAAGAGCAGTTGACATCATCTACCTGGACTTATGCAAAGCATTTGACACTGTCCCGCACAACATCCTTGTCTTTAAATTGGACAGATGTGGATTAAAGTGGACCACTTGGTGGATAAGGAATTGGCTGGATGGTGGCCCTCAAAGAGTTGTGGTCAATGGCTGTACCTCCAAGTGGAGGCCAGTGATGAGTGGTGTTCCTCAGGGGTCAGTATTGGGACGGGTACTGTTTAACATCTTTGTTGGTGACATGGACAGTGGGATCGAGTGCACCCTCAGCAAGTTTGCTGATTACATCAAGTTATGTGGTGTTGTGGACATGCTGGAGGGAAGGAATGCCATCCAGAGGGACTTTGACAGGCTGGAGAGGTGGGCCTGTGAGAACCTAATGAAGTTCAACAAGGCCAAGTGCAAGGTCCTGCATGTGGGTTGGGGCAATCCCAAGCACAAGTACAGGCTGGGCGGAGAATGGATTGAAAGCAGCCCTGAGGAAAAGGACTTGGGGGTGTTGGTTGATGAGAAGGTCCACATGAGCGGGCAATGTGCGCCTGCAGCCCAGAAAGCCAACCGTATCCTGGGCTGCAGCCAAAGAAGCGTGGCCAGCAGGTCGAGGGAGGTGATTCTGCCCCTCTACTCTGCTTCTATGAGACCCCACCTGGACTACTGCGTTCAGCTCTGAGGCCTCCAACTTAAGAAGGACATTGAGCTGTTGGAGCAAGTCCAGAGGAGGGCCACGAAGATGATCCGAGGGCTGGACCACCTCTCCTATGAAGACAGGCTGAGAGAGTTGGGGCTGTTCAGCCTGGAGGAGAAGGCTCCAGGAGACCTTCTAGCAACCTTCCAGTACCTAATGGGGGCTTACAAGAAAGCTGGAGAGAGACTTTTTACAAGGGCATGTAGTGACAGGACAAGGGACAATGGCTTTAAACTGAAAGAGGGTAGATTTCAATCAGATCTAAGGAAGAAATGCATGCATACATACTCATGCACAAAGAATTTATGAATAAAAACTATACTCCTTGACTGGCTTTATTATTCTAACTTGTCTTATAAATAATTAAAGAGATGTCTTCCTAAAATAGTACAAGAATACTACATTAGTTGCCATGCAGAGACTATAATAGGATAAGGTTAAAGATGAGAATCCTGTATTTAAATTTATATTTCTATTCTGTCGAATGGTACAAATGTGAGGAGTGGCTTCCACAGAAATGGTTATCATGCTAAAAACAGTTTGAGAGCTGCTTATGTGAAGACAAGAGCCACTGACAGTATGACAAAAAGCCCAGTATCTTGATGAGATTAAGACTTACCATGTATTCTGTCCTCTACCTCTTCCCAGTGTTTTTCACTTGTCCCCCAATTCAATAAACCAAACTACAGCTGTTATAGGAGGCTTTTATTTTGAACAAAACCAGTGAAAATACAGTTTACACTGAAAGCCAAAACTGAGGCAAGTCACATTTTTTGTTGTTGTTATTTGCTGGCTGTTGTAGGTGGGACCCACTCTTGTATCTTCTTGCGGGTAGTAGAGTAAGGTACGTACTGTCCAGGAGTGCCACTCAGATTGAATTTATGGTTCTCCCAGATAAATTTACGAGCAACTGGTGGATGAGTAGTTGGAGGGTCATCTGTCATTGAGTGAAGCCAGCGATGCCTTAAGAGGAAAAAGACATACTGTTATTAAGAACATTACACGACCTATAACAAGCCTGACTCCCGATGGTTCTCCTCTGAAGAGACACTATTTTTTTTAAGGGGAGAAAAAAAACCCTAATTTTAATCTAGTATGACTTTGAATGAGACTACAGGATATTGTTTTAAAGAAATTAAACAAACATAACTGATAAACAACGGTTCTGCTTCCAAGCAAGTGAAAGCACACCTGTGTTTGAACTTCTTGTTCCTTTGCATGCTCAGTATTTGGGCATGGAGTATTTCATTGTTACATGTTCATATGGCATTAACAAGCCAGTCAGGTGAAGGCAGGCACCACAAATGACAAAACCACAAGGTTTTGTTTTGTTTTCTGGGTTTTTGTTGGCAGTGGATTTTTTATTTTTTTTTAATTAACAGAAGACTATGCAAGAAAACAATTTCAATACCAAGGCATTCATGAGGCTACCACTTGGGATATGGATAAATGATGCAGGTTAACCTAAAACAATCATGTAAACGTTTACTGACTGCACAATAAAATGATTGGTATTAATCAGTAATGGGGTAATTAGCAAGTGATTATAGTGATTATCCTTTACCTATGAACTAAATGTCAATCCTCCCCTGTGCAAACAACATTAATGATCCGGCAAAGTATTTTCCCTGGCAATTTACTGAAACACTACAGCAGGGATCAACTGAATTGATTTCATCCGGCTTCTATTTCAATGCCCAAAGCAACTTTCAAACCTGAATAACATTTTTATCAGCTGCCAGTATACATGTACTTCATACTGTATGCATGCACAGTTATGACAGAAATGAAGTTACGACTTTTTTTGCAAGCTTATGTACTTTTTTTCTGAGGTAGAATCAAAGCGGCTTCTGCTAATCACTATTCCAGTTGTTGTGAGAAAGCCTAGAAGTTGCATCTTCAACCTCTAGCAACAAATCCGGCACACTTCATTGATACACCAAAACAAATCCACAGTAAAAGTGGTGAGAAATAGATACATGTGTTTGACTGACAAGTATGTCCTAAATTTGAACAGCTCTACAGAAGGTTGATTATCTTTTCAGTCAAATAGCTTCTAGACATTAATTTCAGGAAAAGAAAAAAACCTCACAACTTTGGATATAACTTTAGTACAAAAATCTCACTTAAAAAAAAATATGCCAGCCATATGTTCATTTTCTGTAAGGAAAAAACCAAACAAAAACCTCAAACAAAAGCCACACTTTGTAGAACTAAGGACTGCTGGGAAACTGGCTTGAATACTAAACTGGATGGAACCATAAGATCCTTTAAAAGTAAGAAGAAAAAGCTTGTTTAGAGGTAAAGAATGGGCTCCTACAGGAAAAATCATCCACTTAACGAGTCTGAAAGTTACACACGTTCAGATGAAGTGACCCTTTACAACACTGATGGGATAGGGATCCCTCTCTTCCTCCCCCCACTCTCCTTTGTAGAACTGGTATCATTTGAAGTATACATTTCCCACTACTTCTATTAAAAAAAGAAGATTGGGGATAACAATTTCTGTCTGGAAGGAGGCAGCCCCATAGCACTACTAATCATGCTGTGGCCTGAGGACACAGGATCAGGTCTTGTTTGATTTTAAACCTGGTACTACCAGCCTCTGAAATGCCCTGGCCACATTACACTCTGGGTGATCTTGCTCTCCCAGTTCACATCTGTTAGAATTCTGTGTACTGCTACTGAGCTTCACACTACCCGAGATGTCACCTGCCCTGTGACGGCTGACATCGAAGCTGGCAGAAACGCTGTAGAACAGCTAAGCTGACAGAGGTGGGATTGTATGCTCACACCCAACAAGCCAGCTCTCCACTGCTGACACAAAGAAACACACAAGTTTGTGGCATGGGAGGAAGGGGAAAAGAACAGTCCATGTGTCCATATACATTCTGCCAATATTGACTGAAGTTCTGCATTTCAAAATGCTTTGCAGTATCACTCCAGAGGAGCCTCAGCTTTTCAAACCCCCTTATTGTACATACAGAGGCAACTTAAACTCAGGCACCTTCACCTAGTGATGCTTCCAGTAATAGTGGATAGGGATCTTGCAAACAAAATCCTATTTATGCATCTGTCACCATGCCTCACCATCCTCCCACTCCCCTGAGAGTCATGCACATCAAGAGGACAAACAAAAAATTGTTTTCGCAGACAGAATGCAGTTACAAAGGCCCCGAAAGACAGGCTGGAGCATGTGGAGCACAAGAACTCTGTTAAAATCAACTAGATTTCAAGCTTTCATGATGTCTGGCACCTCTTTCCTTTCAAGTGTACTTATGTCGTACGCTCACTCCTTGAAACATCAGTAAAATTACCACAATATTGACTTATTTACTTATTTAACTCAGAAGGCAGAAAACAGAACAGTTTTATTCTGTCATTTAACTATTGTTTTGCAGCTTTTCTGAGACTAAATCCATGAAGTCTTTTAAAATAATAATTAATGTATTTGTATATTTAGTAATTAATATATTTGCTTTCAGGATTTGCTGAAGTTCTATAACATCAATATGAAATCAGGCTCAAATTTAAACAGATCAGCAAAACCAATCCTTTAACCCATTGTCTCAATGGAAAGCAGAAATAAAATTGCTCACCTACGAGACATGTCAGTACAGTCACAGGTACTGAAATACCTGAAGAGATTTCAAAAGTTTGTTTAGAACTCCATCCACTAATTCAGTACTTTAAGAGTTTCAGAGCTTAAGCCTGGTCACAACAGATTCCCCTTAGAAGCCCAACATGTGACTTAAAAAAGCACTTTGATTTGCAGAGTCTGTTCTCAAACAAAAGCTCCCACTCTCCACTTATGCAGAATATGTAAAATTTGAAAAGTTTATTTTGGGAAGACCTTCCCCTTGACAACCTCCCTCAAAGAGTCCTTTGAAGCCCTGATGTCTCATAGACTCTACTCCCAGATGCTCAAGAAAAGCTTTTCATGCACTAGATTGAACAGCATGAATAAAGAGATTTGACGTCTTGCAGATGGCCAGACTTCTATACAAACTCTGCCTATAAATCCAGGCATGGAAAAACAGGATTCAAAAGCAATTAATGACTTAAAACCTACAAAGAAGCAGACAACTTACACAGAACAAAGAAAATCAGGAGGACAGCACAAGCTCTGAAGAGGGTGAAGCAGCTTCCTGAATCACAGAGCAGAGTCACTACCAAGCTCACGGAGGCTAGCAAAGCCTCTGGACTTTTACTTGGGTAAAGAGAGGAAAGACACCTCAAAGGATCTTCAGCTGCTCTCAAGACTGTGTAGCATTTTCTCCCAAGTCAGACAAATATTTAAAAGCAAGGAGATTTCAAACTGAAGCTACAAGGGACCAGAGCCAATTATATGACGTACAAGCTGTCAAACAAGAACCGATGCTACACAAACTCCGTAGCTACTACCATATGTGCATCTGCAAGGTTCAGGCACGGACTACGTAAGTTCAGGATGTTTGCCAACTTGCTAGCATCCAGTTTTTTTCAACAAGTTAACCACATTGCAATATGACAAAAGAGACGTGAAGATGTGTGTTATGGTCAAAGGACAAAAAGTATTTCTGTGCTTTCCCAAGTACTTTAAGTGAACAAGAAATCAGAGATTTAACTTTGACTAGGATAAAAATAAGCTTTTTTTGTTTTAAAGATAGTATTCACTTATTATTCTAGGTCTACATATGGGAAGAGAAGGAAAAAGGGACAAGAAACACGTTTTTATTTGTGTACACATGGGAGATAACTTTCTCATGCAAGCTACAGTAAGACACCATTGTATAGTAATGAGAGAGCATCCCATTTACCTGAAAACACCAGTATTTAATCTAGTTATAAAACTTAAGAATTTATTGTGAAGCTACTGAAAGGACAGAAATTTTAGTCTCCCATTCCTTTTCAGTTCAATCTTTCTGTTTTGTTTTCCCCCATAGGCAGACTGGAGAAGCAGCAGTTTTACAGGAGAAGAGCACATTTCTTAGTAGGTTGGCATTAAGTCAGAGATGCTACATTTCTCCCTCCTTCAGTTGTCAAACCAACTAACAAAGAGGATATAGACTATTAAATTGAAGTTAAATTTGAAATATTTCACTGTATGAAGTTAACAATCCCAACGCTCCTTCGAAACATGTCAGATTTGCACCATAAGGAAATAAACATTGAAATACAGGACAAACATTGCACATACAAAGGACAATGCTGGCAAAAGGAAGTGTCCCTGCAAAAGGAGAAAACTATTATGAAATTATAGCTCTTCTTTCCCCACGGGACACAAGATATCGAAAGAAAAAATTATTTTAAACTAGTTTGTATACATAAACCAGTTGTCAATTTGTTTTTCCAAAGTATTTGACCCAAACAAACCAAATTACATTAAAACAGATAAATGGTAAACGAACAGTGTGTGGACAGCCACGACAGGCTTTGAATGTGAAGCAAGAGAGGCACACCTCTGGCACCCAGCAGGATGTCAGGCCTTGACTTGCACGGACTTTATGCACTCTCAAAAGGAAGCCTTACTACAAAGCATAACTCAGTTGAAAGTGGAAAATCAGGTTCCAAGTTGCCCCCCTCAGTGGGCTCAACCTGAACCTCCCAGAATCCTTCAAATGCAAACTTGGGCTCTTCCAGATTTCAGCTACAGGAGTATCCTGATCACTGCAGAGCAAATAGGAGCCCATGGCAGGAATAAGCAGACACACAGGGAACTTTTGCGTGAGATGTGAACATAACCTGAAAATCAAGATACTGACACAGGAAATTTTTTGGGGAAAAAAACGCTACTCTCTCCTCTGATCTCAAACAGATTAAGGACAGTGAGATACTCAGTGTTATCCCCTCACCTTGTTTCAGTGGAAATAACTGACAAACCCTTAGATGTGAGGATCAAAGACTCTAGAAATACAAGTCTGGAAGGAATTTAGACACTCTGGATATGCTTTAGACCCAAGGAATTATCAGCTACATCCACGTCACTCCCAGCAGACACCTGCTTAACTTGTTATGGAGTTGCTGTAATACTGGCTTCCTCATCTTCCCAAACCAAGTTAATGCCAGTGAAGATGAGTAGAATTTTTTAGTAGTAGGGATAGCAATGTCCAATCTGTATCATTTACTCTGTAATTTAAACTTACTGCTTCCTATTGTACCCATCTGTCTCCGGAAGATGGACTATGCCTTTCTCTTCTGCAAGAGATTGAACGCTAAACAGAGTGCATACGGGCACTGATACAAGCAGATTTAACTTTTGTCATAGGATATGTTCCCAGAGCACATCCGATCAGTGTGTTCAAAACTGGAAGCAGTAATATCCAGCAAACAACATGCTCTGAACAGTAGGAGACAAAACAAGTATTTTGGCTTTCTTAACTGCCTAACAGTGTAAAAGATGTCTTCACGTAGGAAAAAAAAAAAGTGTCCATTATGTTGTAGAGCATTACAAGATTAATACTAATTATTCCCAATGCAAGTACTGAAGGAATTAAAAACAAAGCAAAAAACTTGTCTCCAACAAAGTAGATACCATCATCTTGATTTGGAAGATAAGAAAAGAAAAGAAAACCCCGAGTAACAAAGAGGTTAAATAACACAACTATATCAGAATAAACCACAAGCCTACACATTCTGGTGTGGCAACATTTTAAAAAAGCAACAGTCTCAATTCCCTGTATAGTAGATGTATGTCAAAACAACTCTTTTGATTTCCTTCAGACTGTGATTTCAGTACATCCGTTGTCAAAAGACATTACGCCAATTATTTCAGAATACTCAAAATATTCTGGAGTTCCTAAAAAAATGGTACTACAATATGTTATTACATACGAGATGTTTTTCCTTGCTACTTTTTCCTTTTCTACAATGTCTGACAGAAGATAAAGAGTAGCTGCATGAATTCCTATTTTATTTTTTCCAGACAATTGTTTTCAGAACTTTTCAATATACCAAAATGCTTTTTTCCAATTCACCGTGCATGGAATCTGAGGTCCACCTCACTGTATTTCAACAATCATTCGTATTCCACAACCCTGAAGGCACACGACTGACCACAAAATTCTACTTTGCACATCTGCTAGTGTTCTCTGTACTGCTCAAGAAAACAGTGTAACCAGTAGGATACTCAGTAGTGTAATTTTCATCAGAGTACTACAAAACCATTACAAACTAGTTAGCATTACTATTAAAAAAAAGAATATCTGAAATCTCTAGGTAGGTTAGCCCTGGTCTTTAACCTTGATTTTTTTGAAAGTGTCATCTTTAGGCATGACAGGTGCAAAATATTTTTGGTGAAAGTAAGCCAAGCATAAACAATGTAGTAATACCTGCTTCCACCTGCAGAGGGTGGAACAGCAACATACCCACAAAATCCTCTACTGAGATGAATTAACTAAAAGCTGGAGTCGAAAATCAGTGTTTAGAAGTATTCACATCACATCCCAGATGTTACAATGGTACTTTATATACTTCCCAGTCGACCCAAGGACGAAAAACTTGTCTCAACTTTCCCTCTGTTGAAGGGAGGGCTAGTGCTTTAAGAAATAAACATTTTTTACAACTGATAGCACAGATACTATTATACTATTCTCCTGGTTTTGACTGGGACAGAGTTAGTTGTTCTTTTTAGCTGCTAGAAGAGCTCTGTGTTTTGGTTTTAGCCTGGGATTGGCTATGAGAAGAATGTTGATAACACACTGACGTTTGTAGTTGGTACTGAGACACCAAGAACTTTTCAGCTGGCCCTGTTTTTGCCAGTGCGCAGGAACACAACAGGCTGGGGTGGAGCAAGGCCAGGACAAAGGGTCCACAACTCCCCTTACGATTCGAACTTAGACGTAGGCTTGAGGGCCAAATTGGCCAATGGAGTATTCCATATCGTACAACGTCATGCCCAGTATACAGATGAGGGTTGACTGGAAAGAAGGGCTTTTGCTCTTCCAGCGGCTCTCATTCTCAGACTCTTGGAGTGCTGTCTCTTTCTCATTCTCTTTCCGGGCCTCTCACTCATCCAGGATTGCGGTGTCAGGACTTATCTGTTTCAGAATTGGGACCAGACAGGCATTGGTCGCTAGGTGATGAGCAATCATACTGTGCATCACTTGTTTGTATCTAATATCATCATTTTAAATATATATACATATATTCATATATTATTGTTATTAGTGAATTGTTCTGATCTCAACCCACAAGTTTTCTTCTCTTTTACCCTTTAATTCTCTTCGCCATCCCCTGGAGGTGGGGGAGGGTGAGCAAGCGGCTTTGTGGCATTTAGTTACCAGCCAGGTTAAACCACAACAATTATGGACCAAATGAATTTCTCTGTTTATTTCCAACAAATTTCTGGTTCAAAAAACCCCAATTGTTTCCTATGTAGTTGCATGACCTCAGTGTTACATCGACAGTAACTTGTACAATATATTAAGTCTTAATTCAGATGTCTATGTCATGTTAAAAATTTAAGACAGTATAGCATCAGATGAAAAAAAAAATAGAGTCTTAAAGGCAGCATTTATTCCCAGTCAAAATACTTCTATTTTTAAAGATGTATTTAAACAGTATAGGATTACAGGTCAGTGATTTGGATGGGTCACAAAGATAGGATTCCTATATAAGAATAAACATCTAAGGATGCCACAGGATGTAGAAGTTTATCAGCAAGAAAAAAAAAACCAAAACAAATGAAAAACTGAATAGTACTGCACAACTAAGTTTCCTCACAAAAATACCTTAGCACACAGGACTGTTTACTCTTTTGTACCCCATTGCACTGAGTAGTCTTGAAAATAATGAAACATTTACTGTTGTTTCTAGGGCAATTTTTTCCACATCTATATGAAACCAAATTTTTCTACCTCACTAATTTATGTGATCTAAACAAGCGACTTGATCCTAGAAATATCACTTTGATACTCAGGAAGAAACCTTTTATCGAGGTTTGTAAGGACACAATAAATGATGCACAAGTCTGAGCAAAGAAAAAACCAAACAACAAAAAACATGCCTCAAAATAAGGAAAATTTTGAAAACCAACACAGTCTAATAGTGAAAGGATAAAAACTAGGACCAAACAACAGTTATTGCACAGATAACAAGGAACAGCCCCGCACTGGCAGGAACATGCTAGATTTGGAGATTCTGATGTCACTTCAAAAAAACACTGCCATTAAACTCTCACTGAAGAAGACAGAAAAAAAACCAGTAACTGCATTAAGTATAATTTTACAGCTGGGAGAATTTGAAACAAAATTGACTACCTATACAGTCCACCCACATGTTTCTCAAATGTTCTGAGAGTCATAATTGAGGAGTTTAGACAATCAATCTCAGCCTTGGTGCAGAGCATCTATCACAGGAAGAATAAAAACCAGCGTTCGCTGATGTTCAGTACACCAAGCAGCTCTTATTTCATATCACCTATATTGTTTTATATCTGAAATGCTATTCATATTCCTCAAGGATCAGGTAGAGATTGTTTTTGCTAGCATACACTGTTATTTTATTTGGTGTGTGTTTTTCCTGAGTTATTTAGGAAGATCAAAAAAGTATTAATAGCTGTGTGGCCAGAGACTGAAATTCAAGGTTGTACAGAATTATTACTGAAATGCATGAACAGAAAATCGAACCTTAGGAAAAATTACAGTCAAGTAGCGGTCAATGTAACGGCCCTTTGCTGTTCATCACCTTGTAGAGTATCACTGTGTACCAACTGAGACAATTAATTATGCTGTTAATGGCTGTGGATTAAGGAATGTTGTTTCATCATTGCCTCATGTTCTTTGAGTTCTTGTCTAGAAACCGTGTAGATTTGGTGTTGTGCAATATGGTTTAGGGACCCTGACAGTGCAGGGTGAATGGTTGGACTCGATGATCTTGAAGGTCTCTGCCAACCAGACGATTCTATGATAAAAATATTTTTTCTACCTCTGGCTGCTCAATGCTAATGTAGGCTTTGCCAAACCACTAAGATGGAATCACAAATAATAAGGAAAATTGGAATACTGGCTTGACCTGCTCAATCTGGCTGGCAAAATGCTTTTCTTATTCCAAGACTATGAGGACAGTGAGCAATATAACATTATAAATACAGTTCAAAATTAAAAGTAATCAGTCAGAAATCTTCTGGGCATCTATAAGATAGCTGCATCCAAGAAAACTTCATTACCATAAAATTATTGTGGTTTTTTTTAACCTTCGGCTTTGTAATACAAGAAAATATACAGCCAATTACACAACTCTTATCTGTCCACATTATTAAGCTAAATGGTTTACCATTCAGGAGGCACCATACTTCCATCAACTTCCCAAAACGTATCTTTTCCATTCATTTCATGAGTATAGACAACCCATCTGTGTCGACCTTAAATAAACAAAGAGAAATATTGTATTAGCTCAAAAAACATCCCTATTTTCATAAAAGGGAGAATTCACGAAAACATAAGGAAAAGTTTTTTGACTAAAAGTATCTACCATTATGGGCACTTATTTCAAAGTCAGTATAGCTTTTATTTTTCCAAGTCTCCTGTATTTCTGCTCTTACTGTATTTTTATATGGCTGAATCTAACGCTTTCACAAGGAAGCCCGTACTGACAAAATTTTCAGGCAGAGAAACAGATTTGGTTGTGTCCCCCATCCTGCCATTAGGAGAAGTCTTTTCCAAAAGGACATTGTCATTAGCAACCTAAGATTAGACTAAGTTTCACACATATAAAACTACCGAGTGGCGTTCACCAGTGACTCTGCTTTCCCCAGGTACCCTACAAGTTACCCTACAGTAGGCAGAGCTTGGCCTAACCTACTGTGTATCAATTGCTTATGTATCACCTTCATTGTTTTAGGTGCTACCTCCTTAAGTGCTTTACAAATGTTATTTAAAATCCTATTACTTAAGGTAATAGGAAGTGTAACCTAACCTGTGTTTCTCTGCCTTAAAGTGACCATATAAGTACCTACAGCTGTAAGGCAGTTTTAAAGACAGTGCTCTCCCCGGCCTCCCACCCCATTAAGCTACCAGTTTTTAGGTGAAGGACCAAACTCAGCTCTCAATCACATTATCACATAGGCATACCTGTATGGAAAGCATCTGACTGGCTTAGATTTATCCCATATTTATTAAGTCAGATTGAATATGTTTGCAAATGAATTGAGGGAAGCAGTAGGAGAGGCAAAGGATGTCAAGGCATTTCTACGAGCCCCCTAAGCCCCTCTAAGCCTCACGCAAGTCAAGCGCAAGAAAGTTGGTCAGACAAGTTCTATTTCACCAGCAGAAATCATGCAATCAATACAAAGTCAGACAGTCAGTCAGGAGGTGTTCACATAAGCACACTTACCAAAGAAGTTTCTTTTGTCTTCATAGTACTTGTTTCCGTATTTGTCAGTTCCTATCAGCGTACCAGTCTTCAAATCATTGACCCTGTGAATTCCCAAAACAACAGGTTCAATTGACATCTTCTTAGAATGAAGCTGCGACAGAGGTTTCTTAGGGGTTGGTAAAAATCTGTAGTGAAAACTCTTAATCACATCTATATAAAGCTATTTAAAAGAACTATTCAAGCTTAAGGATTGCAAAGCATTATCACCAATTCCTGCAACCAACGTCAGCATGCCTTTACTGTGTGCCCCACTGACAGGATAACACAAGTCATACAAAAAGGCTTTGGGGGGGCTATAATTTATTTGAAAGCTCTTTAAAGTGGGAGATAAAGCAACTGCAATATTGCACAATTTAACATCCACAAAACCTTAAATACTGCGAAAGGGAGTCCCAGAGCCACATGTTAATTCACTAGTTCACTAAGACATTACCATCCTTCTCAACTATTTGTTAGTACCATTTCAGCTTGAATTGCCATGGAAAGGGGTCAGCACCAAAGCAACTTAAGAGATCTCACTCCTCTGCGCAGGCACTAACCTCCAGGAGAAGAATAATGTTTTAAGCTATTGTAGCTGCTTGCCAAGGAAATGCATGCTAAACTCTTAAGTTACAATCATCACTTTCTAGCTTTTGTGTAACTGAAAGATGCAAGCATTTACCCTGCTGCTCCAGAAGACTTACATTGGCCCAGGTAAGATATATACCAGTTTCACCTCTTTATACAGAACACATTTTAACATTACTGTACACATCAATAATTAAACCCAACCTATGATTTACATTCTATTGTTAAAACCTTAAAATTACTGAAGTGTTCTTTTCCCCCTAGATATGCATCTTTGCTTTCCTTTTTACTGATATTTATCTCAACCAGAATTACATAAGAAAAAGTTTACTCCCAAAGGTTTTAGTAGTTTGTAGTATTATACGCACACTCAACTCAGTCCTGAGTAACAGAAGGGACGTGCAGATGCATGCTTCCTTAGTTGGGAAACTACAGATAAAGTGGGGTTTTTTTTGTCTTTTCTCCCAGGGTGCATGAAAGCAATAATCGCTCCAAGTACTCATTTCAAACCTCTGTGGTCCCAGGCAGAAAGACTCTCTGCTGCAGCTTTCCTCTGCGAAAGAAATACTCGAAGATCTCTGGCTCACACATTCAAGCCCGAGCTCCCAGCTTCAGAAAAAGAGGCATCTCACTGCTGCTCTCCCTTCCTTCTTCCCCTCCCTTTCTTCTAAGCGTTCTTATGCCCTTGTTCTGACTTCATGCCAGGAATACTGACATCAAACACTAAGGCATATTTACAGCTTCCAGAGGAAATTTTCCAGCCAATTTCACTAAGTCTTGAGTAAGGAGGACGTTTTCAGGCACATAGGTTCTTAATAATTTGACTTCTACTGCATAAAACCTGTTCCAGCCTCCTTTGCGGGAAGCACATAGAGAAAAGTAGGGAAATTCAGAATAAAACCCTTGCAGAGAAGGAGTCTCCTGACTTGGGTAAGTTATTTTTCCAAGTTACCAGTAGTTACTTCTTAAACACACCAATTGTTGCAAGAAAGATACATCTTGATTACTCTTCCTGTGAGCACCAAGTCTATTCCTTGAGCTGGGACACAGGATTCAATGGCTTGAAAAGCAAAGGGGAGGCAGTGGCTATGTTTGTCACTCGCATGGTCATGAGGATCAGGTGTGATGCTCCACCTAGCACACCTCTCTTCCAACTTTAGTCTTCTGAAAGAAAAAGGAGAACACAGCCTCCAACCTTGCTCCCTTTTTCTGTGTAGTAGAAAGGTGTCAACACAGCCTATGATCTTCGACTCACAACAGCTCTCTGACAAGACAGTCATTAAGATGTGCTTCCCAAGGGGCACTCAGGTGAAACCTAATACACAAACTCTTCTACACTATTTCCGAAGCTCTGTTTCTTCTTGTGCACTGCCAGTGTAGTAGCTACAGCTTCAGAAGGGAAACAAAGCAAACAACTTCGGGGGGGGGGGCTGACAGAAAATAATAATAAAATACTAGCCGAGGAAATCATACATTATCTTACCTTCTACTGTTTAACAGCTTGAAATTTCCCTCTAAAAAATTTTGCAAGAGGATGGTCTACCTGAGCTGCTTTCTACAGTGGAGACAGAAAAGCCAGAAGTCTCCTGTCACCACAGGTAGTTGGAACACAAAGACAAAGTTGAGACTTCCCAAAGGCCAAGCTGACTTTAGAAAAGCATAAGATACTGTGCCACAAAACAAATGAGAAAATAATTTAAAATGGCATAATAACTGCAAAGGGAGCAATACTGACAGGAAGAAGACAACATGCTCAGCTGAAAGAAGAAATATAGAGTTGATGGAAGGTTACTAGTGAAGTTCCACAAAGAACATTCATGTTGATATTTAATACTTCACAGGGTTCCAAAACCAAAACAGAAACCCCACCCCCAAAAAGCACAGGGGTCTGGCAGATTATGGTATTACCATACAGTAAAAGGTCACGTTATTGTACAGGAGTTCTGTACCATTTTCAGGGCTGGAGAGATACCACCAGAATGAAATTCAGTAGTATGATGGTCATAGCACAAGGTGATGCACCTGGAGACTAATAAGATCTGAAGCACTGTGTGCGTAATCACAAGGAAAACATTCGGATGTCACCAGGCAATAATAAGCTGCCAACTGACACATGGGGAAAAGACAAGCTAATCCTAGGATGTCCCAGGTGAACCAAGCTGTCTTCAGTGAACAAAGCAAGCACTACAGCCACTGTATGAAAATACTGATGAGGCCTGATCAGCAACTGTGTAATATGTTATGTTTAATTGTTCAAAACATATCAATTTAAACTACAGGAAATAACAGAGAAAGGGCTATTATGATGACTGGAAAAAAGTCTTCAAGAAGGCTCAAGAAGCTTGGCTTGTTTATTCTAGCGTAAGAGAACCCTTGATATACAGCAGGAACTTTACCTTTGCGAATCCTCCCTATTCCATACTCCTGACTTCCCTACTCTTAAAAAAAAAGGCTTTTTGGCTACGTGGTCAGGCCGACAACATTCACTGAACCTAACTTTTCCAAGACCAGCTACAAAGGTAACACAAGTTGCTGACATTGCCAAATTTGGGTCATTTACCATTCAGACATCCACCCTACACTTCATCAAGGATCTGAATGAAAAAGAGCACCTTAGTAAATCTGCAGCTCCTCCTATTTGAGAGGACTTCCAAGTACACCGCATCACAATCCAAAATACTCTTCACAAGGTACAGATGAGTTGTGAGTGGGGGACTCATCACAAAACAGGAGAAAGTTTAATGTGGACGAGTGCAAGGTTTGTGCTTGGGGAACCGAGTACACAGCCACAACTGGGAACAAAGGCTGCAACTAGTTCTGCAGAACACACCACTGGGGCGAGAGGACATCTAAAGCTGAGCACAGGTCAATGGCGACAAACCACCACCGAAGAGGGAGACGCACGGGTTGAACTGTTAAAGAGTTACAGCCGGGAAGGCAGAAGAATTAATCCTCTGCTTTACCCCGCAGGATTTCAGCAGAAGCATGGCTTTCGGGTTTGCACACCGGACAGCGTAGGGAAGCTGCCGCCAGCCTGAGATGGTCCAGAGCCAAGAGCCGCAGGCCAGAGGGATGGCGGTTCGCGGGGCCCAACGAGGCGGCTGGCGCAGAGCTGCGCGTCGCCACGGCGGGCACGGCTGTGGCAACACCACTGAGAAGGACTGAGGCTGGACACCGGGAAAACCTGCCTGGGCACTACTGACAGCTCAGCATCGGGAAACCCACTGAAACGCCCGAAGAAGAGAAGACAGCCGGCAGAGCCGGCCCGAGGAACGCTCTGACCGCAGGACCCGCTCGCCGGGGGCGCGCACGGAGGGCTGCACGGAGCGGCCTCCTGCCGAGGCCTGGCCCGGCACCGCACACCGCCCGGCGGCGGGCAGAACCCGCAGAGCCCGCTGACCACCCCGGTCAGCCCGCGGCCGCCCCGTGTCGTCCCCCTCGACCCCGCCAACCCCGCTCCGTGCCGCGGCAGGGACCCGCGACCCGCCCGCCTGACCGGGACCGGCCAAGGTGACCCCGCGGAGCGGCGAGGCGGGAGCGGAGAGCCCGCCGTCACCTGCGCCGGGCGCGCCGGGCGCCCCGTTACCTCAGCAGCTGCCACAGGGCGCCGCGGACGCCGCCGTGGCCGCCGAGGTGCTTCAGGGCCCGCTTCAGCACTTGCACGTACTCCGCCATCTTGGGGCGGTGCCTCCCGCCGCTGTTCCGGCCCGGGGCCGCCCCGCCTCCGCCCCCCTCGCCGCAGACCGGCCCTTTCGCCGGGGCACCACCTCGTCCGCCCGCGCCCGAGGGAGGGCGCAGGGCTGAGACGGTGTGTTACTGTGCGCCGTTTGCTTGGTGGTTGTCCAAGGCGCTGCCCGGGCCGCGGAGGCTGGGCCGGTTGGACGCGGCCTCTGGGGCCGCCCAGGCCCGTGTCACGCTTGGAGCTGGGTTGCCGCTGGCATGAGCACCAGCCTGCTGCGGCTCTGCCTGGTCTGTCGAAAGCCGGCAAGGGGGGGAAGATTTACTGCCCGCCGTGCTGCCCGGTGCTGCCCTGCCCAGCCGCCGCCGAGTACGTTACTCCTGACCTGCCCCTGCCTGGCAAGCTGCTTTTCAGCCGTCTCCTCCTGCTCTGTGATCCACTCCAATGAGGAATACGGCTCCATCGTCCTCATTATTATGGCTCATCTCCTGCAAACAGTTGTAGGCTGCAATTAGATGCCCCTGAGCACCTCCTCACCAGGCTGTAGGTGCAGAACTCCCGCAAAACTCATTTTCACAAATGCACTCGTTCTTGGCTGTTTCAACAACCCGCTAATGGAGCAGGATTTCAACATCCCACTTGAACAGGACCCTGGTATCCCAGCTATGGCCTCGCCTGACAAGGGAACGATAAATTCCCCTGGACTGGCAGACCACACCTCCCAGTGCAGCTAGCATGTAGTTTGCTTTGTTCATGATAACAGAGCAACTATGCAGAAACATCCAGCAGTGAAATCCTTCTTCTGGCCTTTGTTAAGGTTGCTGACTGGTATTTTCTGCTGAAGACACTGAGATTTGGGCTTCTAATGTGCATAGTGTCTAGATCCATAAAAAGAGCATTTGCCTGCTGCTCACGCATGAAGATCAGCAAGAGACAACTTCAGCATAGGGAAGAAACCCCTTTTTAATAGAAATGTCTAATGTCTATCCCTTATTTCACACAGGTCACAAGACCTGTCATGAGAAAGAGTTACTAAGATAGGCAGTGAGGAGTCCAGGATTGCCTACATCAACCATTAGGAGACTGGGGAGGTGGCATCTTACCCCATGCAGACTGTGAGTGATGGTCAGAGAAGAGCTTAACAGTCTTGCCTCTCCCTGGCTTTTCCCAACTCTGACAGGCCATTAAGGAACGTGCATCTCTTTGTCCACCTCTCCACCTCGTCATCTCCATCTTGTCCCTCTTCTGGCTCTGCAGCAGCAGGAAGAAATAATTTTGATGGCCCTGCTGCGGGGATTGGGAGTACTTTACTGCTGTCGTTGCGAGGCTGGTCTGGCAAGGTGCAAAAACTACTTCACTGACCTTTGCAAAGCTAGGGCTACACAGGCCAGCCAAAAATAGATCCACGGTACCTTGTCAGAGCAGGCAGGACTTGGAAAAGCACCTGGTAAACACATCATCAGTGGTGCAACCAGCACCATCCGATCAGCGGAGCCCGGCTGTCAGCACAGAGAGGCCAAGCTGCTGGGTGCTGGCACCACAGGAAATGGGGATTTGGCAAGGGACAAAGCTAAAGTGAAAAATTAAGTATGCAGTGTTAAACTTGAAAGGAAAATGAGTCTGGGAAGAAGGCCTGTCGACCAAGTTCGCAGTGAGGACATACAATACCCATTTCAACATAAAGTCTAGTGGTCTAAGCTTCCCATTCAAAAATTTTTAATTTGAACACAAGAGATTTTGTGTACAAACACAAAATACAAGTCCTGCAGATTCAGTGCTCTGTCCTGTAACCACAGCGTCTTGCTTCATGGTAAGTCTCAGACTTCAGTACACTTGTGGCAGGTTATTTGCATTTTCACAATCAAAACTCTTACAAAATTTATTAAATATATTAAAATACGCTCAGATAATTGTACATTAGCAGGCAGAAAAAGAGGAACATTTACAATTAGAAATCACTTGTTTAGTCATAACTTTGCACATAGCAACCATTGTTTTTATACAAAGTACTGATGGTGGAGTGTAAAATATGAAAGAAATATAGTTTAAATTAGATCAGCCAACTTTTGAAGCATTGGATAGGTTTGACTCTTGAACCATTTTCTAAGTCTATTCCTGATTCATGTAACTGGGATCATTTTCATTGACTGAGAGCATAATTCCATGAGCAGTTTCTCTTCTGGCAGTGAAATAACATAGATTGTTTTTTTTCCCAAGAGTTAAAATGATCTGGATCACTTCACTGATCCGTGTGGCACCATGGTTCTTAGACCGAGACTAATGTGGGCATTGTAACACAAAGCTGGGAGAAGGGATTAACATCCTAATGTGACTTTGATCCTACAGATGATTTTGTGGAAAATATATTCTTAGTAGCAGAAACATTTTATAGCATCTTCAAATTACATTCTGATTTTTATTTGTACTATTTTTCTCCATTAATTGGGTCAAGTAAGATCTCCACTGAGAATTTCATTAGGTCATAACCACTCAAGTCTCATCGCATCTACTTAAACTGATTTTGTCAATGTATTGGGTCACTGAGCATGAAAAACAAATCTTACTAGTGTGTTCAAAATTCTCCCTGAACTCAGTGCAAATGTCATGGTCAAATACAGTGGAATGCAAATGGAAATAGAGCATCTTCCTAATAATTTACTGAGGCATCTTCAGGAGACAGCATTGAAATGCTGCCTCGTCACTCAAGTAACTTACAAAACTTATGCACCCATAAGAAATTTTTAATTCTGAGGTTTTAAAATTTAAGACTGTTAGATGTTGCTTTTGTTCCCCAAAAGTTTTGTACACTGAACTTCACTCTTGCTAGACACATTTAATGCTGCCTTGTTTTTCTCCTGTGGTCCAAGTAAATGGCACAGAATTACTGACAGAAATCTTTTCAGGACCCAAAAAAACCTCTCAATTCTGAACACGGTTAGTTAGTTGCCTCTTTTCTAATCCAGATTTAGAGTGTAACAAACAAGAACATATTTTTCAAAGATAAACAAATCCATTTCCTGAATGACTCAAAGGATGACATGCAACTTCCCTTGGCTTTGATAGCACACAACAGTCTCACTGAATCCTACGTATTTTCATTTTTATTTAAAGAGCTTTATTCAGTAGTACAATTGATCTTGAAAAATCTACGTTCATAAATTCTCAGAAAGTGCAAAATCAATCGATCTACAGAGTAATTCCGTATTTACATTTGACCTCAGAAGAACTATTTTTATTATGTTTGTCTATTCCACTGCCATTCTCTCTATTCTTAGTATGGAAAGTCACATAAATTTATTCCGCAATGGTTCACAACTGTGGAACATACATTTGTAACATTAATTGGAATTTCTTTTCTTGATTAAACTAAGAAATTCGACAGAAGAGAGAAGAATAAATAGGACCAAACTTTCTAGATTTTGCAAATCATGGAATCATAGAATACCAGGTTGGAAGGGACCTCAAGGATCATTTGGTCTAAATGTTATCACTTCCTCTCCCATCCTCCTAAAATTGCAAAGTTACAGAAGCAAAGTGCAATCCACAACACAAGTCTCCACAATTCAGTGTCCCGAAATATTCGAGTCCAGTCTGTAACCACAGTTTCTCTCTCTCTAGTCTAAACAATGCGATCTCTAATGCTTTCACTAACAGATTTTTAGCCAGTCCTATAATCCATATTATTTCCCAAAAGCAAAATGAAAAAGTTTTTATCACTTGGGTTCAGCTGCTTTAAAAGGTTAAATTCATAGCCTGGAACTAAAGTGTAATGTACTAAAAATTTTATTTTACAATTTCCAAACAACACTCAAATATGTATATACCTCTGTGACAACAGTAAAACACTCAAAATCCCCAGAATAACTACTTTACCGGCACTTCTAGAAAGCACCTGCCGCTTTGTGGGAGCTATTTGGGTTACGTCTCAAGCAGTAACTCAGTCTTCATCATCCATTTCCCAATGGCAAAATTCCACTGGTTACAGGGTGAATGAAAAACTCATTTTACAGTTGTTCATTAGCTAGACTTCATTAACCAAATTATGTGGCTGTTCAGTTTGCTCCACAATAAAACTCTAAGACAAATTAGAATTAAGTCATCATAAAGGAGCTTAGGCACCTCATGAACAGCTTCTTGGAAGGGATTAGACTGTAGATCTGCAGAGCACCAGAAATCTGCAGGACCAAAGCCACAGGGTCGGCTGCTCATGAGTCAAGCCAACCAATTTTTAGGAAGCTGGTATTACCAGGAGGTTCAAAGCCTGGCAGTTTGGTCCTCTGGATGTCCAGGGGACAGCTCTGCTGGGTGAAATGCGCTGTATTCATTCAGGAGAACCCATGGTGGAGCAGAGCAGTTCCACCTAGTTTCTCTGCTATTGCAGGCAACTCCAGCACAGAAATTTTGTTAAAAGGGACCCCAGAACATCACTTTGGTGCTATCCCCTTTTCCTCACCACTCCACACACAATACTCTTCTCTCCTTACTAGCAGCACGCCACACCTTCCTCTAATCCAAGCACAGTTAACTTGAAAATGTATTGGGAGTGAGCATTACTACAAGATCCAGTTACTAAAAAATAATCAGGAAATGCATTAGTTCAGCCAGTATCAACAGTCGCAAAAACCTGAAGCATCCAGATGTTGGTTCTTGAAGACAGTGACACTCTAGTGGTCTAAATGACTTCCTGTCACCTCCAATGCCGTGACTCAGCAGACACACTTGGTTCCTACACTCAGGCCAAAACACACAACCCCGACTTCCAGTAAAGATCCGTGAAGCAGAAAATAGTGTTCTTGTATATCCGAGCGAGCGTAGGGCTTTACATGAGAGAGCTCAAGGGTAAAGGAAGACTGTGATGGCTGAGCAGGGCTGTTCGCAGGTGAGCATTAACACAACCGTGCACACATATGAAAACAGAGGAGCTCATGAGAGAAGGGTTCATACGATGAAATACAAGTGTTCTTTGGGGTTATCTGACACAGAGGTGTGAGGAGGAAAAGCAGGAGTGGGTGCTAGGGATGTTTGTTGAGTAGAGAGAAAAAAGGAGGTGACACAGGGAAACAAAGTGGAGAGTTCCCAGACAAGTTTTTGCTATTCACCAGGAGAGCACTTTTTTTCTAGAGACCTCTTCTTCTCTTCATAGGTGACCAAAAGGCTGTGCAAAGTTACTGGTAGGAGAATACTTGATCAGCAGTCCAACGGGAACAGGGCTCTGTAGAAGCTAGAGTGGGTCCAGAGGAGGGCCACAAAAATGGTCAGAGGTCTGGAGCACCTCTCCTATGAAGAAAGGCTGAGAGAGTTGGGGTTGTTCAGCCTGGAGAAGAGATGGCTCTGAGGAGACCTTATTGCGGCCTTTTGATAATTAAAGGGGGCTTATAAGAAAGATGGAGGAAGACTTCTTACAGGGCCTGCAGTGGCAGGACTGGGGGTAATGGTTTTAAACTGGAAAAGGGTAGATTTAGATTGGACATAAGGAAGAAATTCTGTATGATGAAGGTGGTGAGACACTGGAACAGGTTGCCCAGAGAAGTTGTGGATGCCCCATCCCTGGAAGTGTTCAAGGTCAGGCTGGATGGGGCTCTGAGCAACCTGATCTAGTGGAAGATGTCCCTGCCCATGGCAGGGGGCTGGACTAGATGATCTTTGAAGACCCTTCCAACTCAAATCATTCTGTGATACTATGATTCTAAGTACTGAGAAAGCTAAGTTTTCAAAACAGAGGCAAGAGAAAGCCTGGAGTAAGTTTTGATGGGGAAGAGACTCTATATGCTTATTTCCAGCTCTCATAATTAGTAAACTTACTGCATCATCCAAACTTTATCTTTTACCAGTGCACCTTTGAAACATTTTCTCTGCTGTGTGTCAGTGGGTAATTAATTTACTTCATGATAAAAACATTTCAGAATTTAAACATGGAAAGAATGGTAGCTCATTTCTCGTTTGGGATACTGTTCTGGGTTATCTGCACATTCATGCAAACACCGCATTCATTTATAATAGAAAAAAAAAGACTAAAGAAACCTACACTTTTTCAATTATCACTGAGAATTCAATTCTGGAATAGATCAAAACTTGTGATAATTTTACAATTTCAAACATGACTAAGTTAATTATTTTTCCAGTAACACTTAAAACTGAGATAATTAAACCTGAACACCTGAAGTCTGTATTTCTTTCAAAAGAAAAAAAACTGTGTTCAACCACACACTAACTTCCAACCTAAAACTGATCCATAACAAATCAAATAATCATTTCCAAATATACATTATTGCACTATATGGCATGAAGATCTGTGATCAGGGTTCGTTACAATAAATATTTCTATGTAGTGTTTTAAAAAGCAAAAATATGGTAAATTAAATTTTACAATAAATTATTACATTTTCAAATTCATAGGCCAGAAAGTAGTAAGCATGGAAACAAAGGGTTAATGGCAACAAAGATTAGAAAACAGCAAGATATTGCAGCTATCACAAATCCCAGAGACTGACTATAATTGACAATACTACATCGTGTAATAAAAGTGTGAAAGATCCACAAACTCTTTGTAATTATATACACTGTTTTAACTCTGTAGTCAATCCATATAAAACACTAACAAAGTAATAGGTTATTGCAATTGTTTTCTAGAATAGAAAGTTACAATTTATTTTAAAAAATACAGCCAAAATAGAATTTACCAATTTAGCCAGGTTTCAAGACATTTACAGTGTTGTTTTTTTTTATACAACAGCAAGACAACCATATAGTGACATTGTAATGCTTACACTGAAACCGATGTACTAGCAAACCGCAAAGGCTGAACAAAATTAACAGAATGACTTTCACTGACACTGAAGATCACACAAAGAGAATAAACGTATAGACAGGTAACTTTGTAACTGTAGAAGGTATTGCAATGAAGGTATTTCTGAAAAGTTTTAAATATAACAATTATTTGCACCATGAACTTTACCAGTATGAAACAAGCAACTTAAACCCACGTATATATGTACAAAATATATTTTGATGAAAAATGTTTGAACTAGCAGGCTTATTATGTGTAACACTGCTCCCATCTTTAAATGACAGGATTCTAAAATGTATAAAATTGTTCTTCTTTTCATGTGATTTACAGCAGAATGATTCTTCTTGCTCTTAATATTGAAAATTTTAAAGCTGTTGAAACTAGAATTGTCCTTTCACTGGCAAAGAGACTTCTTACTTTTTGGATAGTAAATGCCACAGTTTGGTTAAATCCTGATTGGGTATGAAACTGTCAGATCTGAACTGAACCATCAGAACTGCTGAAGATCAAAAAGTTGAAAAAGAAATTAAAGGTGAAAGGAAGAGGTCACAAAAAATAATGAGATATTGTAACATCCATGGTGGAGTGAACTTCAATATTGACATTTTTGTTAGCTGACTAACACTGTTACTGAACAGCATGAAAGAAACCAGTAATATTAGCCAGTCTTTCATTCAGCAGCAAAGAACATTTATTTGCAAGACTAAAAATGACAATAAATCACACAGGTGGTAACGTGAGATTGTATCATCATTAAAAATAGCTGTTAGAAACACTCAGGGCCCGAGCTGAAGGTAACTTAATATGCTCCATTTAATTGAGCAGCAGTTACCTTAGAAACCCAAAACAACAAAACCAGAACTTCACTGTTTAGCCTTTCTATGAGATGTTGCATTATTCTCAAAGATAACTGCAATGGTTAATAAGCAGAAGTAAGAAAAAAGCATGTTCATCCCTGTATTAATTTACCTGTTTTAAAGCTCCCATTCCTGAGAAAACCCAGTTATGCTGCATTCGTTATCAAAAGTATGAATTTAGAGTAATGAAATGATTTTTAAATGATTAATGAAAAATCTTGATAAGCAAAGTGAATAATGCTGAAGCAACAACTTGCAGCATGGGATCCACCTTCTAGATGATCATGAAGACACGAGAGATTACTTGCCAGGCAGCACAGACCAGCTGCACCCTACCTTTAAACCAATGCTGAACTTGTGATGAAAATTTATTACTACGAAAACATGTAAGAAAACTTTTTGGGGAAAAGGGGTACTTACCAGTAGCCAGAGCTCTTTGTAATGTGTTGCACATATGCACATTTGCTCTATAGAGGTCCAAATGTAAGAAGTTTCCAAGATGATACAATGGAGTTTTTTTTGACCTCACCATGCTGTGGGTGTGTACTCATCTCTCTCCCTGTTCCTTGACGTGACAGCAAGCACAGAATTATAACATTCTGCCAGCCACACATAGCAAGGGAGAAGGGTATACGATAATCACATATACGGACAACATACAAGTAGCTAGAATCTCTTTAAGATAAGCAACTTTTCTTTATGAGCGTATCCATATACATGGCCACACCATGGATACTCAAGTGTCCCAGTATTCTCAGGAAAAAGTGGCTGGCAGAGACTTCTTGGTTCTTGGTTGAAGATTTCTTGAACTAGTTGTCCAGTTTGCCAAGATATGAAACAGAGCTATTATTGAGCAAAGCCTCAAATGTAGTCTGAGAACTATTAAAGTATATCCCGATTACTGATGGTGACTCAACCATCCTGTTTCCAAGAGAGGTAACACAGTCTGTTACCTAGTTTGGAGATGGTTATCCTGCTTGATTTCTCACCTGGTCAAGAGAACTAGATTAATCTGAAAGTCTGTCCCATGCAAATAAGACAACAATATTCTCTTGCTACCCAACATACGAAGGGAAATCTCAGACATGAAAATACAGGATTTATAAAGAAAAACATACATAGGTGAATTTCCTGATTTGGTCATCTGGCAGAAATTCCAGATGAAGTCCAAGGGGTTTGCCAGGGAAAGAACAGTAAAAGGTATGGGAAGGGAAAAAGTCAGCCATCGGAATTTGGATCTGCTGCTGCCCAGCAGAGGTGATGGGCATCAAAAAGAACAGCAAGGACATGTTTCAAACACCTGAATTTAAACAACTTGATGTGAAACATGACCAAGGTTCTTGTGCTTTTGAGTTAAGACATCCTAAGAAAGTAGTCTTGACCCAGCAGTCAGTGGTAATGGCAGCCCACACATTACTGAAGTAGGCTAACTTGTATTCAAACAGACTAGCGGACAAAGAGGAATCAAGAACAGAAATCTAGAGAAAATATGGTTCTGAAACCATCTCTGGCAAAGCAGTGCTCTGACAAAAAAGAGAGAAAAAAAGGCAAAAGCATACCAGCTATGGAAAGGCGGCTGAATACTCATCAAGGACTACAAGAACCTTGCTAGGGCATGCAGAGATGCAGTCAGGAAGACTAAGGCTCAGCTAGAACTGAAATTTGCCAAAGATGTCAAGAACACGAAGAAAGCGTTCTTCAGATACGTGAGGAGTAAGCAGAAGCACAGAGAAGACATAGGGCTATAACTAAACAGGGCAGGGAAACTGCTCACTAATAATGCTGACAAGGCAGAGGTTCTCAGTATCTTCTTTGCCTCTGTCTTTACCAGCATAGCTGGACCACAGAGCACAGGATCAAGTAGCTACGACAACACATGTGCTGACCCATCAGTAGTGGAGGAAGGGCTGGTGTGCTGCCTCTTGCAAGGGCTCAACCTGCATAAATCCATGGGCCCAGAGGAAATCCACCCTGGGGTATGAAGAGAAGTGGCTGACGTTGGTGCAACGCCACTGTCTATAATCTTCGAAAAGTCTGAGAAGAAAGAAATTTTTTAAACTGAGAACAATCAATCAGTGCAACAACCTCCCCAGGGATGTTGTGGAGTCCTACAACTGAAGGTTTTCAAGATGCAATCAGAAAGGGTGCTAGATAATCTCATCTACGGTCCCCCTTTCCCACAAAAGGTGGGACTGGATGATCTTTCAAGGTCCCTTCATACCTGGGCTGTTCTATGATAAAGATGGATGAGCTGAGGGATTCAATCACTACAAATTTATGTCTGTAGAAACACTGGTATTTTCTCATGAAGCCGGACAGTACCATGGGAGAGGCTGTGTCAGCTGAATCTTTTGGCTGGCTGTAAACAAACTGCATATCACACCTGAGGCTCAAGCTACAGAGTGAAATATTTCTGCAAGGATGTGAGAGAGATTTGCACAATGTAGTGCATTTAGAAGGAAAATAAACTTTTATTTCCATCTTACTATTATCTGCAATACATGAATCTGGAGAATATTGGAATAAAACTCTTCCAAGACCATTGTAACACCTGGGAAACCAAAACATTCTGGAGTAATGTGCTGTCAGCTTCCTTAAAGCTTTAATACAGAAGACTGTACCTCTCCCATGCCTGTTAGGGCCAGAAGTGGGTTAGAGATAGCACAGGGCTAGAAAGCAGGGTGGGAATTTCTAAGGAGAACTGAAAGATATACTTCCTATCTGCAGCTTGGTCCTACAGATGGCAAGATGGGCCTGTAACTACTGGGGAGAGGACAAGCACAGCATATTGGCAGCAACCGTCTTTCAGGCTTCCATAAAGCCTGGTGATGAGATGTATACCTGCTGAGACGCAGAGAAGTAGTCCTCATACTGCTCTCCAGGGAACGCGGATGAAGAGCTTGAATCCTGCGCCGCCCTTCGAAAGGTGGAATGTGAGAAGAGCTCAGCTGCCATGGCCAGCTCCAGCACTCAATGCTGTCCTCCAGCAAGTCAGTAAGTGCCAAGGCAGAAAAGGGGAGATGGTTCCATCCTATCAGAAGTCCTAAGCACTGGGTGCTTTGGTCTGTGGTACTGGATATGACCGATCTTGTATTACAGCCTCAGATTACAGAGCTCAGGTGGAGGAAAATCCAAGCAGCTCAGGTAGTGGAATTAAAAAGAACATAGAAATTCAGTGTCAGAGGCAGTTCTCTGATTCTTTTTGTCTGGTTGAGATCCTCGGGTGCTGCAAAAAACTACAGAACTCACCCAAGCCTCATCTAGTAGTCTCTTGGTGTTAGGGTGGCCTTGGAGTTGCTAGCGCAGAGTGGGCAAAGGCCCCCATTTAAAGTGATAGTTTGGCTAAGCAATTTCTGTTTCTTGATTGGGCGATGTTCTTCCTCACCCAATGTTGCCAGAGAAAGGGAAGGTTCATCATAAATAGAACTTGGCCTTGATCCAAGATTTAGATAATCCTAAATGCTAGTGTTAGAGGTAGACCACCACTTCTACTAGGATACTTCTCTCATTTTAAGCAACAGGTATTAAATGGGATGTATAACTTCCTGTTGCAAAGGGAAGCAAGAAGCAACCACGTGTCAGTGTTACTCATCAGTGAGGCACATGCCTCAAGATACAAAAACATTTAAACCCATCCTTAGATGGAGCTATGGAGTATGATTCAGGCAACATATATGAAGCGTCTAGACCCATTTCTAATAAGGAAAGGAAAAGCAGCAGAGACCATGCTCCCATAGGGAGGGGCACTGGATTTGACAAACTCAAATTTAAAAGATAATCATATGAGACTGGTTGGAAAAGAGAACTACATAGCCAAAGGCTAACCATAGTAAAAAACCAAAGATGTGAACACAAGTTAAGAGGCATCTAGAATGCCTCCATTGTTGTGCACTGAGTATGAAAGAGGGAGGGGCAGTGTGAAAAAACCTTAACTTCTGAGACCAGAAAAGACAGGAGGATGCTGTCTTCGAATACCTGCAGCATACACTTCTTTGTTAGACTTCATAGTATAAACCAGCTGATGTCTACCAAGATGTAACACTACAACACAGCATTCCTTCGCATCCACAAAACAGTCAGTACCGACCCTTCGCTGCTTCACTTTTGATCAACTGCATCAACATATCATCAGAATATTTTAAACTGTCAACTTCCTCTACCTTCCCTGCACTTTTAATGGTGTCCAGTGTTTCATTCAACAAGAAACAAATCTCTCTTCAAAACAACAGGAAAAATTAAGTTGGTTATAAAGGTCTTGTTTCCATGGAAACAGTGGCCTTTTCAGTATGTTTGATCATGTATTTTCCATTTGATCAATGAGAAAGAACTAGTAGCAAAACACTGAAAACACAACTCAGAGAGGTAAGTTAATTTATTTGTCTAAAACATCAAACTAAGTTGAGATACCTTAGTTCAGTCAAAGCTTCTTCGGTTTCTTCACACGCCTGGACTTCATAAACAAATATTCCAAGTTCATCTATCTACAAAAATAGGATGGACAATTCTTGACTTTCTTCAGATATCAAATTAATTTACAAGTCTTTGAAGATCAGGTGAAAAATAGGAAGCGATCCTATATTATTCCTTAATACACTCCACCACATTTCCCAAGCGTACTGGAAAGGAGGAATATTAGCCTTCTTTGGAAAGGTGCATGGGAAGGCTTATTGCCATCTCTTGGAGACAGGGTATGCACTTACATCACCATGACTGCCACGGTACAGAATCCTTAAATGCTACTTTTATACGGCGTGACCAATTATCTGAGAGTTGTAGTCCGCTGTCTCCATTCGCAGAATATATGGGATGATGCTATCAATCTGAACATTTCCAATTAGTCCTGCGAAGAACAGCTCTTCAGTGATGGCAGCACTCATCAGCCTAAGAGCGGGCAATCGGAGCAGAAGTCTAGACAGTCTGCAAAATAAGTTTGTTAAAAAGTGTTACTTGTGGTCACATATTTTGGTGTTATTCACAATCGTGTTACCAGTAAGAGAAAAGAAAAAAATTAACAAGGGACAATGTTGGTCAAAATTCGCTATATCTAATTCACGAAAGGCTTAAATATTTAAATCAGTAGAGTATTAAATTTATGTTCAGTCATGTCTTCAACTGTACAAAAAATGTGAACATGCCAGTCAATCACATGTGGCCTTAGACTAAATGAGGAAATATTTCAATTAGGTGTAACTCAAAATGAAAACATTAAAAATATTGATTTTATTTCCCATATTTCAATTTGGAAAATAATAATGAATAACTAGATTAAAAATACTTATAATACATATGAGTACATGCATAATATTTGAAGTGCTCTAAAGGTAAATTCTTACCTTTAAGGAGGTAAGGAGAAAACCAACATATTTATTACAAGAAACACTGTAAAGATCAGTATCGCCGATGCTCTGAAAAGAGTCAATCAAGTAAGTGTATAAGTTACTGACCTGTAAGTATCATCTGGATATGCTTTTGTTACATAGTCTTGGAACTCCATGTAAGCCTTTTCTTGAAATTTCTCAATCTGTGCCACATTTTCTAGACCTGGGTGATCTGAAAAAAAACCACTCTACATTGTTATACCTGTTCTATATAAGATGCACTAAAATCCATACAGATTATCTAACTGTGGGCATACTGAGATCATCATTTGATAGCTGCAGCAACTTCACAGCTGAATGGTGGACGGTGCTTTATATCCTTATATTTCTTCTCCTCAGTGTTTATGTTTTATTTATTTTTTTATAAATGCAATCAGACATTTTGAGGAGTTCAAATAAAGGCAGTGCTTGCAATGTTTACAATAATCTTGATGATACAGCTTCTCTGTGTAGCAGTAGAACAGCATCGTTTCAACACAGAGACATTCGTTGGATTATTTTATGCACAAACAGCATTTGGGTGGGAAGTGAAGGATAAAACTAAGATCAGTGGAAAAAGCAGAATAAAAGGCTATGAACCATTTGCTTCCTATAAACTGTACAAGGTATGTAGCAGATCATTTTTTTTCAACTATTTGGTGCAAAATTTTCAAATGTGCTAAACATAATTTTTAGCGCTGATTTAAACACTTGAAATCTAACTCTTGCTAAAATGAAAGGATATTAACCTAACTGCCAAGTCACATTTGGAAATTATTATCTGGCAATTCTGAACACTTTACGTGGTCTGTGATTTTTATTATCCATCTATCTTAATGTAAATATTTTACTGTCATAGTAGCATGACAAATCATGTAGATTTTATTTTTCAGAAATAGGATCAGAATAGAGCTGCCAAATTATATCAGGTAAAAGATTATTTCTAACAGCTGCTCCTCGTCTCCAAATTTATGGCCTTCTGTCAACAAAATCAAGAGTTTTTGGTCTAGCTCTGTAGATACAGAAGCTTTCAGAGCAATTTAGCAGTTATGTGATACACTGGACTCCCTTGAACACATCAATTCACAGAGGAATATTTTGTCCTATATAGTAATTTGGTCATTCTGAAAACATGAATTCAAATTTATGCAGAGGACAAGAGGTTAACAAGGTCATAAAGAAGCAACAGATTCTGAAGAGTCGTCACTGACATGCAAGATGCATTGCTTCATGACTCTGCTTTTAGAGCAATGTCAGAACACAGCCAGAAGTCAACTTCCAAAAACTGTAGTTTGAAGACCACTACTAGTAGTAGTACTAGCTCTGCTAGTACTGCACTACTAGTAGTCATTTATAAAGACGTAAAGTCTTCTAGGCACTCCCTTTGCATGCATAACTTTGCCCAAGGCTGTCTTGTGACAGACCAACAGCTGGCTTGGCACAGAAGATTTTCAGTAATGTTCAAATCTCCAGCTATGGAAGGCAGCAAATCAGCAGGGCCTGCTAAAGCGAATGTTCTTACTTTAGGACTCTGGTGGATGTGCAGCCCAGCCCCACGCTGTAGCAGAGCAGTAAAATCCCTCAAATTGTAATTTCTGGCCTGTGAATCATTTCTAGAACATCCCTTCTGTTCAAGGTACTGAACATGACTTCCAGGTATATGACGATTTTGTTATATGGCTCATAAGACAACACATTGCCATTAATGCAGCTACACATCATTAGGAAAGTGATCCTGAAAGCATGTGAGCTAAAGAAAATTAATGTCATCACATGACTGGCTTTAATATTTTCCCAAGATACTTTTCCTTCTACCTTTCTGCTGTCAAATGCTGACAAATTAGCTTCAGACTACACAACAAGTAAAGATTGCTTTGCAAGTGTAAGCTTTCTAGAGAAATATTTTCTCGTCTCTAACAGGACCGATTTCTTCAGATAAGCCAACAAATTCTGCCTTAAGTCCTAGCAGACACGGTCCTAGAAAAATGGGCTTGAGGTATTCTTCTATCATTTTGTTCTGAATATGGGAATGGCACGGAAGGACTATTTTAGGGTAAGGAAAACTTAAAGGAGAATTAAGTCTCCTGCAAGCATGATCTACTAAAATTAAACAAGTGAACAACTTCCTGCTCTCACTTAAAGAAACTCTCTGACTCTTCTGAAATAATAGTGAAAAGTCCAGGCAACTCTTCAGTCCTTACTGGAAAAGAAAAATTGCAAACAACTTCAATTGCTCTTAATATTCCAGTTAGACTGATAGTGGATACTGCTTATCAGAAAATGTAAATAGTTCCTGTGCTTCAGTGGACTGTAGAAGAAAACCCATAAAACCACACAAGAGTCTCTTAGTCATGACGACCGAGAGCAGGATTATGTTCTCCTAGTGAAAACACCCAGGATCTGATTTTCCTTAGTGACCTACAATAGAAGAATATCTCTGGAATATCTTCTGGGAATTTCTCATCTTTACTGGAGGATTCTGACTTTAGTTATTTTCCTTCTTATTTGCAAGAAGGTCTTTAATCTTGGAAGTCTTCTATTGATGTTATGCACTTTGATGAGTTCCATGAACTGCTGATGCTGCCACTTTTACTGTGACATGTAGATACTCTTTGGAGATACTACATATAGAAAAGATCACTAAAATATGAGGGAAATGGCAAAGCAAGAACCCCATAATTCTTTTATATATATATAAGACAACCTGCTTAAAATTTACATTTTTGATCCAAGTTCCAAAAGATTTTCTTAACTAATTTCTCAGTGGAAAGGTGAGCTGCAACTCAATGGAAAAAGAAAATTCTTCTCAGATCTAATAAATCTACAGAACTGACAAGAACTAAATATTCAGTTCTCCTCCATATCCTACACTACTGACAGAGGCAAGGTCACTAAGACTCAGATAGCTTTTAAAAATTGTCTCTGATCTTTTCTATGGGCCATTGGAATCTAAGAACAGAGCACTGAGGCTTGAGGAAGCTGTTGAGAAGCTTTTAAAACCTTCTAATGCAAAATGGAGTGACTGAAGATTTACTTTCTAAATGTGACAGTGAAAAATTCCTGGCGATACAGAAGTACTTGAGGTTTATACGTTTTTCTTATACCAAAAGATTTGGTTTTGGTTTTATGTGAAATCCCTGAATTCTGAATGATGAATCTAAGACCTGCAACATACTGATATAATATCTGAATCTCTTAGTGAAAAGTTAATTCTACAATTTTCAAATAAAGAAAATTAATTTTGTAATTTTCTGCAGTTCAGGCATAGATGCTACATAATCTAACTACTCAGCCACTATCTGTTATAACCAGAGGATCCTTCTTCTTCCATATTGTAGACTAATGTCTCAGAAGGAAAAAATAATAGTTTTATCTTCACTGTCTAATGTTTGTCCATTAATGTCATGTGGAGTACATTAGACAAATACTGTTCAGAAAACAGAAAAATAACATAAGGGAATGTTTGTGGTGTTCATTCACCAGAAATGCTGTATGTATGTCCTGGTTTCGGCTGGGACAGAGTTAGTTCTCTCTAGCAGCCAGAAGAGCTCTGTGTTTTGGTTTTAGTCTGGGATTCGTTATGAGAATAATACTGACAGCACACTGATGTTTGTAGTTGGTACTGAGACACCAAGAACTTTTCAGCTGGCCCTGTTTTTGCCAGTGTGCAGGAACACAATGGGCTGGGGTGGAGCAAGGCCAGGACAAAGGGTCCACAACTCCCCTTACGATTCGAACTTAGACGTAGGCTTGAGGGCCAAATTGGCCAATGGATTATTCCATATCGTACAACGTCATGCCCAGTATTGACTGGAAAGAAGGGCTTTTGCTCTTCCAGGGGCTCTCATTCTCAGACTCTTGGAGTGCTATCTCTTTCTCATTCTCTTTTTGGGCCTCTTGCTCATCCAGGATTGCGGTGTCGGAACTGAACTATTTTGGAATCGTTTACCAGGATGAGACGGGCCTTGGTCAAGGGGTGGTGAGCAATTACACTGTGCATCACTTGTTTATATATATTAGTATCATTACACATACATATATTCATTTTATTATTATTAATAATAATAATAATGATGATGAACTGTTCTTATCTCAACCCACAAGTCTCCTTCCCTTTTCCTCTTTAATTCTCTTCCCCATCCCTTTGGGGTGGGGGAGGGTGAGTGAGCAGCTGTGTGGTGTTTGGGCTAAACCACAACAATGTAGTATTTATTTTCAAAATATCCATCTGAAGTGAGGTGGTATGTTTCTGTAATTTTGCATGTGAGAACTGATGCCCAGAGAGATAGTCTTTTACAAATTAAAAACACAACTTCAATCCAGCTGGATGTGCAAGAGCAACACTTCTGAAAATTAAACTGCAGGTCCTCAGAAAAAATATCCCAGAAAGAAGGCACAGAATTAAAAGCGATAAATAAAAATTTAAAAAACCCCACCAATGGCAGAAGCAGTAGTAAAACTCAAGTCGCAAAGCAGCATTCAACTAGTCACATTACAAGATTAACCCTCCTCTTCCTATGGTCCTCATTACACACCTTCCCAGATTCCTCAACAACATAGGCAGTAATTCTACAGGTGACAGTAAGTGCGTATAATGAAACAGGCAGAAGTTATACGGCAAAAAAAGCATAGATTAAAGTTGTACTTTTGGAGTAATTACATACCAGGACTGAAGAGGACGATCGCTTTCAAATATGCATATTCATATCCATCTAGACAAAGCTTAACCATGCTGTTACAGAACTCTTGCAATTTGAAGATATGCTCCATTACTAATTTTCCTCTGTCTGTTGGCAGCTTATCTAAGTCAACACACACATAAAATACAAAACCTCCAAGTCAACACACATGCAAAAAATGCAGTCACATTGGATTTTTAAAAATAATGATTTGTATTAGATTGAAACAGTGGGAAACCTACATCATCTCTAAACTCACATACTAGGTCTCAATAATCTTGACACAAACAATTACTGACTATAAAGATCTTGTTTTTCCTTTTTTTTCTTTTTCTTATGTTGTACAATTAGGTCTCTTCCTGCCACTAAAGCTTCTAATAATCAGACTAGAGCTTGAAGTGATCCAGGAAGGGAAAGACTACTTATAAGTAAAGAACACACTGCTACTGCAGATCTGTGGTCTGCATCTAAGAGACGGTTGCCATGAGGTGGGTTCGTGCACAGTTTCGTGGGTTATTTTAATCAGTCAAAGACCATGCCGCTGCTGAAAAAGAAGGTGCACCATACACCTTCCCTGATTTGCATCTAGGGGAATGTGGCTGGTGCAGAGCTGTTCCCCTTGCGTCAGCAACAGCTAAGTGTCCTGAAAATCCCTTTCCCTCCACATCCATCAAACTAGAGTCCATGGGCCCCACAAACTTGTTATCTTTTGGAGATGCTGCAGCAACCAGAAGACACTGGGTATAGGTTTCTGATTTGTGCATTCAAATGGATCCTCAAATTAAATAGCAAAAATACGTATTTGTAGTAATGATAAAACCAGGATTAATTACTACAATACCCTTTTAGGTGAACATGCTTTAAAATTACGTAGAGCAAAGTTAAGTTTCTAAATTCCATTTGTATCACTCCTAAAGACATTCACATATTTATCTGTGAGTATCTTTAGCTGATCCATTACATTTAATAGTTTAATCCATTTGTTTTAATTTTGTTAATTGTTTTGTTATTTATAGGAGGATCTTGTGGATATTTTTAAAATGTGAAAACCTCTCAGAAATAATTTTTTAATTCCCATCTCATAAAAGGAGAGGAAAAATCTATGGTCTTGTGGGCTGTTTTTCTATAGCTTACGAATTTGTTTTTGTATAGTATTAATGATAGAGAATTTTCATCCACATAACAATAAATAATCCTAAAATCTAGTTAAACCTGAAAATGCTAACAGTTTTGCATGTGCATCTAAGTTATTAAAAATGTGTTAAGACTATGAACAGATAAAGACTATAGTATTTTTGATTAGTTAGCTTTTAGTGAGAGCTCACAAGCACGCAAAGATTAGCTAAAAGACTCCCCTACCACTCAGAAGAACATTTCCTTCACTGCAGAGTAAATGAAAGAGGAGGCCAACTGACATCTCTTTCATTTGAATGAAAAACATGCAAAAGATGCAAGACATAGGATCGATATGGAACGAAGCGTACTTAGTGAAGACCTGTTGAAGACTTGCACATAGTCTAAAACTAGTATACAGAAGCCACCAAGCCAAGTTATGTAATGGAAGTGTAGCACCAAGTTAGCATCTGACTGCTTTGTTTCACAGCCACGAACAGCAAGGACAGGTGGGTCATTCTTGACTTTATACCCTTGATAGAGAGGAATCATATTCACAGTACACTTGTGTTTTTAATCCTGATGCTGCCTGAAATACTCATATTTGAGCTGATGTATATTAACAGAGCAGCAGAACACTATTAGACACTACACAGACACACAATAAAAACAACCCCAGCAGATGCTAACCTATACTAGATAAATGGGTAACTTCTTTTTTTTTTTTTTTTAAATTTGGGGGTAAGTATTAGCACAGTTGACATTTGCAGAATTGCTAAAAGATTCCATTGTGTGAACTGTATTTTTTAGTATTATTTTGTTTCAATACTAACCACAAAACTCTAAAAACAGTAAATTTTTATTAACAACTGAAGGACAAGTAAAAAGCTTCTCCGCAGTTCAAAACTTAGAAAACATGAAGTAATTCCCCAAGTCTGGCAATGTGCACAGTATACACCTTACCTTGCTGTAAACTGCCATGAAGGTGATTAACAAATGCAGATAATATAGTTGCCACATTCATAACTTGTGAACATTGTGCAAGACCAAGTGTAAAAAGTTCGTTCCAGCAGGCTTTTACTAATGATATGCTGTTATCCTGTCTATTAAAAAATACAATAACTTCACTCAGTAAAACCAGTCATTTGCATTCACATAGTTGTTTTTTTTTAACTTGAAAAACACTTCATAAAACATTCATCTAATTCAACATTGCAATCAGTACCAAAATGAAGCCCTGCATCCAAAATATTTTTATTTGCATGCTAGGACTGAAATATTTGCTTTAGAGTGACTTTTGTAAAGAAGTAATTTTTGTTTTAATGTTCTACAAGGAGATAGATTTCTATCGCAAAAGCAAGCTGAAGTTACAGTAAATGATGACTATCTGGGCATATTCCATCATGCTAGTCTTCTTAGTATTTACACTAATTTTTGAATAACATTTACATGCATGGCAAAAAAACTTCCCATTGTTCCTGTATTGTGGCTGTAGAATAGACTCAAGGATCCTTTTTGGTTTTTTTACTTGAAATCTGGCAGGTTGGTATAATTTCTTAATTAAAAATACACGTGAAGTGGAACATGTGAGATCAAGTTCTTGAGCCTCCTGACTGCCCCTTCTTTGTATTCCCTTCACATTTGGAATAAGGTTTGAAATACAGACTTTAAAGTATAAATAGAAGTCATGAGGATTTCTTCGCTGTAAGAACTAGTCTTTAAATTTTCATGTGTAGTCAATGTTTTTTTTCAAATGCTGAACTTAAAATTAGGTATATCAATCCATATTCGGGCACTTCCATATTAGTAACCTAACTTTCAGTATTGCCAAGCATCTCTAACTTGTAGAGCTTAACAAGAGCTCAGTACCTTAAAAAGGAAATCCTACCAGTGAGGAGTCAAATTCAGGTACCATGTTTCACAGTTTTAGCCAGTAAATATAAATAATGGAAATTTAAAAGAAGCACAAGACCTATCAAAGAAGAAAAGCATATTAAAGCTAGGATTTCAACTACAAAAATACAGTGGAATGGATTTTTGTAAGAACGTTGATATAATCTTCAAGGACATTTCTGATGATTTACTGCAACACTAACATGCCATACGACAGATCAACGTAGACTTGTGCTGTACTGGATTACAGCGAGCTTACCTAGGGCAGTGGTTTTTACTGTGATCCAGTTCTTGTTACAGTAGACATGATACTAAATGTGTAGCTTCTACACATATTTGTTACATCCCCATTCATCTCCTGTCAAAGGGACAAGGCTGAGGAACAGCGGAAATAGAGTGTACTGGCTACTCAGGTGGTGTATGTGTAGATAAATGTATCATCTAGAGCAACTTTATGGCTGATCAAACTTAGACCAGAACCGGCTGATCAAACTTAAGCCGCCTCAAAAAACTAAGAGGCTGTAACCAGCTTGATGAATGTTTCAATAGGAATCTCTCTTACCTACGAAGATCCTCGTGCAAGAAGATGAATTAAGCAATAACTTCATATCAGTAAATAAATCAGTATGCCAAAGCCAACTATCTTGCTGAGACTAAGGAAAATATTGCCTGAGGAAGGAATCGCCTGGACACAATTATCCATCTTCCTTAAAAAAACATTACTATGGTTTTGTTTTGGCTCGTCAGCTCCTCTCAATTATTAGTACCATGAATTTATCTTCATTTTAAAAGTGAAATTAGTCGCCCTTTTAAGTCAAAATTATAGTACATAATGTGCTCAAACTAAAAAAGCGGCATTAATTTCAAATAAATCTCCACTTGAAAAAAGTTAGTATTTTAAGGTCTTCAAAAGGAAAATGATATGTTAAATGATGTTTAAATATACTGTTGCCCATGATATTAACTGGGACTGTACATGCTAGCACAGGTGAATATTAACACTACTACGACAGTCTACTCTTCCATTTTTTTATTCAAACAGAAAAATATATTGGAAGTAACGTATTCAAAAAAAAAAAAAAAGCAGATTTTCTATAAGCATTTCTTGTTAAATCTTTTCAGAGACAGGACTTCTGTACAACATTAAAAAGCAATTTTAATTTCTTGTTAAAACACTAATTTGCAGTGTCTCTCTGTTACAAAAATATTTTAAAAATGTATAATGATATAATGTACCATGTTAATTCGTTACATATTTTGAACTTCTGCAGGGCAACAATTTCTACCAAAATAAAACATCATATTTACCTGATTTTTTACCCTTGCTATTGTTAAACTTTACAGAATTTTACTTTTTCCTTCTCCAAAACACAGGCTTCAATTACACACAATATAGTATCTTTCCTTAAACAATGTAGAATCATTTGGCTTAAACATCTGAGTAAACACTAACGATAATCACAGATCATCCTGCTTTTCACGGCCTTCCTGGAAAAAGGGACAACTCCTGACTTTAAAAAGGAATTCTCTTTGCTGCCACAGTCATACACTATTTTGATATTAAAGACTGTAGATGAGAACAGACAAACATGATTTATACTCCATTTGTGTCAGAGCTGATACAGTATCTTTATTTGTTTGATGTGTCTTCATAAAATTATTTCTGAAAATCATATAAATCACTTTCCCCATGCTGTTTTGAGATGTTTTCTCATGATGATCAGCAATGTACTACTACATTTAGCTTGAGAATTTTAAGTGATACACTGAATTCTGCTGGAAAAGCAGGATGTTATACAAACTGTAAAAAGAATAATAAGAATTACTTTCTGGTTGCAGCAACCATTTGCTTTTGGAAAATCCACTGAAATTAAACAACTTCATCCTGAATGCTTGTGGAATCTAGCTAACCGTTTTCTTCATATAGGTTATTAAAGGCAAAATTATTACTACTAATTCACCTATAAAGATAGCAATATTTAGGGATCCAGAGAGGAGTTTCTTTTTGGTAACTGCCTGATAAGCATCTTAGTTCAGGATGTAGCTGTAAAAAAAATGATAAGAAGTCCTATTTACTAAAAATTAATTTAAAATGTAGCAGTGTGCAGGCATTTGATTGTTATAAATCTATTTCTTTTTCCTTCATAATGCAACTAAAGTACCTCAGTTGGACTGAAGTTGGGAGTAGTTTTGATTCAGAAAATTTACTTCACGATCAAGATCTATAAAACAGTTTTAATAAATAGATTTATATTTCAAAATGTCCCTGAAGAAGACAGTGAAAGTAAAAAACCTAAAAAGTGTGTATTCACAACATCAGTGAATAGAGTAACTGAACACTTACCCTAAAGCTTGGAAAGATGGAATGGAACGTGCCCAGTGCATGGACAAGAACAGCAACCTGGAGGCAGATTCGCAGATATAGTGAACGTTGAGATATTCAGGCATAGGAGAAGGCATGGTAAGCTGGCAACCAAAACAAAAAGGGGGAAAAAAAAAGTGCAAGCCAGCTATTTTACTTTCTTCATAAAATGGTAAGAAATAAAAATCAGTCTTAGAGTTTCTTTTAAATGAATAAGTAAAATTGTTTTTTTAAATAAACTTGAGATAATCCTGAAATAAAATTGAATGACTGCCTTTTTCATTATTAGCCACACTGTTATACCCTACAGTAACTATAAAGCAACAATAAAGGCCAAAATTTTGAATCTTTGTCTTAGATAAATATTCACGTCTGGGACACCTGGAGATGAAAAAATCTCAAATAAAACTCAACTTTTGAGACACTCTCAAAGAATAAAAGTTTCAGAAGAATCATTGTAATTAGAATGAAATAGTTTATGTTTATATATAGATAAGTACAGAAAAAAAATAAACACAGAGGCATCATTACTTTCTAAAGTTTCTCCCAGATGAGTAGAACAAGTGGCCTGAAAAATCAGAGGAGTTACCACAATTCCTGCGAAAAGTGTATGTGTGAATTCCATTTCACAAAACATCTTTTTTTTGTACTTTTAATTAATATTTTACAAATAAATACATCAAAAAATCTTTCTATGTGAGTAAAACACCTAATATGCAGCTGCTCCCAAGTCCTAAAAATATAATCGATATACATCAGAAAGGACCAGCTTTCTCAATGTGCATGAGTAAAATCCACGGTGTTACCTGCATATGTGAAGAAAGTGGGATTTGACCCAAAACTGCTAATTATAGTGTTGCAGTTTTATCTTCAGAAATTAATACTTCCTAATACAATGGTTTTGCTAACACAACTTAAAAAAAACCCCGACATTTGCATTAGAGAGATGTTTATTTTAGTGATGAAAAAAATGGATAGAAGAATGTCCGCAGGCTCGTAAAATAAGAAATAAAGCCAGAAAACGTCTGGCTCACTAACAAAGCAACCGCATTTTCCCTTAATGATTGAAGTCAATTAATACCATACTAAAATAGGGTATATACACAAAGGAGAAACTAACAAACACACTTAAGAGTCTCTAAATCCATTGGCAGATTGCATCAGATCCACCTGTTACTTAACAAGTGGGAATGTGGATGCTGACACTCTCTGCTTCATGTGACTCTTGTCTACGTAAATCCTTTTGCACGGATCACCTAGTATTTTTAAGGTAAGAAGCTATAAAATAAACAGTGCAGCTAAACTACTGAAGAGAGCTGTACATTTTCCCAAACAAATAGTTAACCAGCAAACGAAAGCAGTGCATTAATCAGAAATGAGTGCCAAGACCTGAATAAATAGTTAACTCTGCTAAGAAATTAAAAATAAGATTTAATCAGATCATTATTTTATATTACTATGTTAAAATCGTTACAAATAGTCAACAGTAAAATAGTGTTAAATACCCTGAATGCTACATGTGCATCACTAAGTAGTGGCCCCTCTATTTCAACGATATTCATGCTTGTTTCTCCATCAATCAGCTGTACACTGGCTTCAATACTTTCGGAGTTCTGGCATGTTGCACTCTCTCCTGGATTTAATGCTTTTGCAAGAGTATCAAACGCCCTGTAAAATCATAATAAACAAAATAAAATTTCAGAGATTGGTTTCAATTTAGGAGGAACCTGCTGAACATGTCTGAAACCTGTACTTAAATGTCTGTTTCAAAGAAAAGATTTGGAAAACTC
This sequence comes from Tauraco erythrolophus, assembly GCF_009769465.1. Lineage (NCBI taxonomy): Eukaryota > Metazoa > Chordata > Aves > Musophagiformes > Musophagidae > Tauraco > Tauraco erythrolophus. The sequence continues at coordinate 53,509,582 of NC_141468.1, forward strand.
CACCAAACAAAATCCCTGAAAACTCCAACTTACAATGGCTCTGAAACAAAAAATAGCAGCAGATTCTGTTCACACAGTTGCCAACAAATTCACAGTTTTGACATACTGATTGTGCTGCTGAATCACAGTTTGCCTTTCAAGATCTCTTTAGTGATGTTTACCAAGAGTGCTGGCACGAGCATTTTGAGCACATGATCCTCAGACTGCTGTTCCAGGAACTTAACGCACGTCTAAATTTTACAGACTTTTTCTGTTACGAAGCACATAAAGAACAATTTATTTTTTTTTTAAGTAATGAGTTGTGGTTAGGTTATTCAACTTAATTTGAAAAGATTGTTTCAAAATATGTAAGAGAAAGCAGTCTCATGCTTTCAAGACCATCCTTAGTATCCTTTAATGTCGACTCCTGTGATGACTAAGTCACATGCACAAACATTATGGGAGAGATACCAAGAAGAGCACAGATCTATTATTTATTATTTTGCTGCTTGATAACAGATCCATTGTTTTTCTGTGCATGAAGACACCTGAAAACCAAAACTGCTGTATCTTCCTATCAAAAATATGCAGATTTGATCGCTGCCTACAGACAGATGACATATCTGAGAGCAGTATCATCTGTATACAGCACTGTGTGAAAAACTTCCGCATAGAGGTCTGAAAACTTTACAAAAGCTGATTAACAGCTTGTACGTAGAACTGCTTCTCAATTTATAGAGATTTGTTTATTACCACAGAATCTGAAATCACTGATTTAAAGCCAAAGTCTGGAGTAGAATTTTGCTACCTTCTCTTCCCCTACACTCCCTAGCTATCTAAATTCATTAACATGCTAAAAATATCTAAATGTTTGCTATGTTTGACATCACCATTTACAACCCAATGAAACAATATTCACAACAGAAGAGCTTCTGACACTGCCTCAGGCTTGAGATGGTAAGCAAACTAGTTTTCAGTCCTACACTAGCCTGTATACCTTGATGTGTACACATGAGGGTGACTGCACAAGTGGACTACACAGATGTATCTGGGACATTTTCTGTCTCCGGTATATGGAAAGAAGGCATAAAGGGAATACATTCCTGGGTAAGCTCTAGAAGTTATATTATTGGATTCCTGCTAGGAGATCTGAGTTTCAGGTCCTGCATGGCTCACTCTTAGCAGCCTTAGGTAGAAGAGGCAAACCCAGCAGTTCAGTGGCAGCTGCTTCTTAGGAAAAACAGAATCTTTGTAGGGCTCTTCATGTAGCAGGGACAGAAATGTAAGAGAGAAACAAAGTCTCCTTTTCGCAAAAGGTAAATGTCATACACATCGGACATGATCCTGTGTTTCTTCTAGGATAGGCCAAAGAGTCCTTTTTAAACAGGGTGGGCAGGTACACTGGTTAACCATGTCTGCCCATGACACTTTGTTTCCAACTTACTCTTGAATGTTTGCTTCAAAAGAAATCTCCCTCCTATCTCATAAACTGGTAGTAGTAAGCCAGCAAGTCAATAGAAGCGTTGCTTCCTCATGGCTCAGCACTGTGGGTCCTTTTCATGTGTGAAGCCTCAACACAAGCAATGATCATAAGGTGAAACACCAACGAAAAGAGAATCTAGAACAAAGCTTGCCTGGAAGCTATGAAAACCTAACCCACAAAGTGAGAAAAAAAGGTATAACCAACATTAAAATACATGGTATTGATATCCTTTGCTAGAAACAACTTTGCTTCTTTTTTTCGTCAGGTCCAGTCACTAACAGATAAACTGTAAAAAATGAACATAGATAATGAATCTGTTGGAGGACAAGGCATATAAAATTACAATACAGACGCAGTGGAAAGCTAGCAGCAAAGTTGTACACTAAATTTGTGTCAGCAAAAGTGAAAGTTTAACTACTGCAGCTGCAAGCAATGGAATATAATAAAATACATGAAAATCGTGGATGGATAAAACTTGCTTCCTGAAATCCCTTATGAAATCTTCCTTTTCTTCAGTAAACATCTGTTAGATCAAGCTGGCATAGGGCCTGGCAAGGAAATCAGAGATTCTGATAAAAATTTTAGCTTCTGCTTGGGTAACAACTTCCCTTTCACAGGAATATTTAACTTGAACCTCCCCACTGGAAATCTATTAGGTAACCTACTAGACAAGAGTACACATTACGGAGTCAGTGCTCTTTCAAGCTTTCTGACTGAGAGAACTTGCTGCCTTGTTACAGTTAGATTTTAAAAACTGAACAGAAACACTGAAGTTGGCAAAAGCAAGCATCTGAAAGTGCCAGGAAACAAAGAAATGAAAGATTATCATGCAACCTTATTTCTACATCTTTTTGAACACCTGTAGTATTGAATGGAGTTTATCAGCATGTTCAACAACGCTGTTTACACAGCATAATCTTATATTCTTTACCTAGGAGGACACAGGAAAGGCCCAAATCAGCACCTATGGAAAGTCACATTGACTTTCTAAGCAGCATTTAAAGAAAGGAGCAGAACAAATGCATTCTGCTTGAAATTAAACAAAGCAGTAGAGATTCTAGGGGAAATCCTGTATTTCAGTCAGTACAAACTACTTCACTATATACTAATCTTTTTATTCCTTGGTAGATTTACTCAACATACACATTTTCAAAAGAGTATGTACAATGTAGATGGTGTGTAAACGAATATTGCTGGGACAGCTGTCAGAAGCTTGCATGAGGTGGCAACTAAGGAAGAATATGATTGTGATTGACGGAATAACTGAGTACGTACTACGCAGAATATCTTACACATATGCCTGCCAAAATGGCTCAGTGAAAACCAGAGCAAGACACAAGTTTGTAAGATACTCAGTGAATGTATTTGTATTGACGGTGAGAACTCTGTGAGTTCTCCTCTGTAGAAAGAAAATGCTTTTCCAGCTTTTAAGGTGATTAATAGTTACAGGCACTAAACTACTTAGAGAGATGAGATCTCTAAGAAACAGTTTTCCAAGATGATACAAAGTGCTAAGACTATAGTAGAAGATCTAACACACGTTATTAAGGCCAAGCAAAAGGTAAGAAAATCAGCTGTAAGATTTACATTGAAATTCATTTCAAGTACAAACAACTAGAAATATTTATTTCACAAATGGAACTTACCTTATGATTTCACTTGGAAAAATCTTACAAGATTTATCTTCTACATGAGCTCAGGCTGCTATCACTACTATTTTTAATGAACATAAATTACCTACACTGTGATGAATTTAATTAATGGCTTGAATTGACAGAGATCTCAAAAAGAATAATATTTTCAAGTGTAACATGCCTTACCTTGTAACATCACTACTAGCTTCTTGTTCTTGCTGGAGTTCAGATAATGATGCATCTCCATTACTTAAACTCTCAATCATAGATAGTTCTGTACTGCTTTGTGACATGTCTTTGCATTTACTGAGATTTGCTAATGAAGTCACCACATTTGCCAGTGTACTTAAATCTCCCTGACACGCTTCAACCTAAGGGAAAAGTACAGCTTTTAATTTTCTCATATTGGCAGGAGTTAACTTGCAGTAGAAGAGTCTAACTTTTACATAAATGAAGAATTGTGTGTGTGAACAGACCTGTAAGAAAATTATTGTTTTCAGTAAATGGGTAATCGTAATGCAGCAACCAGATACTGCACTGCTTCTAAAATATGAAATATTTAGACATCTACTTTTACAAGTAATAGCTATTTCTTTCAGAAAGAATGCTACAGATTGTAAGCAAGTGCAGACAGAGAATTTATCTTCTCCACTCACTAGTCAAACAGTTATCAGGTCTGTAAGACTGCACTAGATTGTATCTCTAGAATCTTCCTTCCTTCCTCATGTAAATGAGTCAGTAGTAACAGGGTAGCAGAATGTCTGAAAAGGAATGGATTAAAAGTCACCCTTAAAAGCAAGCAGAAAAAGAATTCTGCTGCAGCCTTTCTGTTTTTTATATTTTTATTTAACTGCAAGAGAACAAGGTGATTCAGTGACCAGCAACTCAGAGAGGCAGTAAGGCATATTTCCCACCCTGCTCCACAAAAAAAAATTAATAAGGAAAGTGCCTGATTACAGACAAGTATGCTGCTGCTGCTAACACCAGCATGCTACACGTCATTTAGCTTGTGTTGTTATACTCTACAGATAGAGCCAGAAAAGTGGAATAGAATAAACATGATGAGTCCTTTGCAGACAGAACAAGTGAGGAAAAATACATGAAAACTGTATGAGGTGATTTAATATCAGCTAGAAAAATACAAAATCTTCCAACTGTGCATGTGTAGGGAAGTTATCACATGGCTTGAGTGGATCAGTAAGTGTAATAAAATAGAAACAAAGGAAAATCATCCCAGAAATAAGATTGTTGCTGAGATTAGCTTATTAGCTTTGCAAAAAAAATTAGTGATTGGGGGGGGAACTAACAGTATGAAATTCACTGTGATAATGCCATGTGAGTTTTTGCAAACACCTCACTCTATTGGTAGAAAAGAAATATCTGAGCGTCAGGATCGTCCAATACAAATAAAAACAAGGCAGCACTTAAAGCTCTCTAAAAAAGGGGAAGAGGTATTTACTTTGAAGAGTTTTTAACATTTTTACTATGCAAGGCTAAAAGCATTCTTGTGAAGAGAAGGCATTTGCAACACTGGGTAATGTTGTAAAGAAGGGTTTTAAAAATGAATTTAACAAAACAGAAGTACAACAAAACAGAACAACCTTCCCTCCCAACATACACAACTACAGCTATCAACTTCACTTAATATATCGATTGTGTCATCACTTGCCTTATCTGGAGTCATCAGCACAGTAGGCTCATTTTTTATGGCAGACTGATGAATGTTAACAAACATTCCCGATTCCAGCAGACCTGTTGATCTGACACAAAATACCACGCATTTTAATTTTGAGGTGTTTTCAGGAAACAGATAGCTGCTTCTGAGTGGAATTTACATACCTTGCTGTTTCATTGTCTGTTACAAAAGTTGGAGTTGCTGCTAACGGACTACGAAGATCTTTCCGAATGTAGATCTTTTCTGTAGAAGCTGCACAGTTCGAAGATTTTTCTCTTGACACTTCGATAGGTTTCCTCTCACACTGCACCGCTAACAAAACAATACACAATAATTAGGTCACATCCCAAATTACGGACTAAAAAAATAATTCTTTTTTTTCTCTCTTTATTTAATCTGCAATTTTAATAACGATTCTGAATATTTACAGAGGTTATAACTAAAAAAACCCCATAACCAATAAGCTAACAACTTGGGTAAAAACAACGCATCCACTTGATTTGTTCTTAATGAAATAATGTGGTAGTCAAAGTCTGAGATCAAACATAGACACTTAATAATTTTTCAAGTTACAATTAAGGGAGAAATCCCCCTACACCTTATTTTCAATTTGGATCTTTAACTGGAAGCTTACGGCTTCTCCCTCTCTCAGTTTCACTAGCTCACACTCTCAGTTCATCTGCAAAGGATTCATGGTTATCCTTCTCCATGCACTGCAGGTCTGGGCTGAACCCACATAACCTTATACACTTAAAGAAGCTTTCCAACTTAGAAGGAAATAACAGGGCAAAAGGGACATTCACAAAGTTTAGTTCAGACCATTTAAGATCTGCGTGATCCCCTGGCCCAAAATCACTGACTTTTAGAGAACAAGGAGATTTTAAATTTGAATAGCTTCGAACTAGACGGTATGAATCTGGGCTTTAGCTTACAGATACACTACCTTCCTTTGGATGGATCTGAGAACATTAAAATGAAATTTACAGTATTATACCCTACGGGGAACTCTCTAGCTCTACAGAATAAAGCCAAGAAAAATCAATTTCAGTTTGATTTTACAAGTTTAAAAGGAAAATTTAATTTCTGAAAAAATAACATAATAGTAACATGACACTCTTTCTGTAAAACTTCTTAACAAAAGTACAAATCTTTTAAAAATATGCAGTAATTTATTCTTCCACAATTTTAAAACAGTGCAAGTAATTTTAAAGATTGGAATAAGATCCTGGAAGAAAGTCACAAACCAGACCTGTTCATAATTTACCATCCATTCACCAGGCTGATAAGCACTGGCTACTGGCTAGCAGAGTCTCTTTAACATTGTACTGCACTTAGAAACTGTTTAAGCCTATAAAGAGAATCCTGAATGTTCATTTGTTTTAAAACACAAAGGCAAATAGGAAAAAAAACTAAGTATTTTTTTCTTCAAATATGCAGTTTTGTAAAATGTGTAACTAAATAAAAAAATGGAAAAGTTTTCAAGTTAGTAGTAGACTGTGATGCTATTTGAATTTTTACATTGTTAAGTATAAAACCAACCATCATAATATAATCAAACATTGACAATACCATTAAAGCCAGTCCATAACTCACAAATGATGCTTTGAAAGGGTGGGAGATGGAGGCAAAAGTCTTTCTTCCTTTGCCAACCCTCTGCTCCCTAGCTGGAGCTTGGGAGTTTGCTGAGAAAGGGCCAAGACTTCTTCAAGGGACAAATAACCCCACTGAGAGAGCTACAGTACAAGACGGTGCCGAGTGTTCTTTCCTCTCCCCACTCCACTGAGGAATGAGACTTCTTACCCTGGAACAATCCAGCACAGAGGAAAAGGACTTGGGAGTGCTGGTGGATGAGAAGCTCAACATGAGCCAGCAATGTGCACTGGCAGCCCAGAAAGCCAACTGTATCCTGGGCTGCATCAAAAGGAGCGTGGCCAGCAGGGCGAGGGAGGTGATTCTGCCCCTCTACTCTGCTCTCGTGAGACCCCACCTGGAATACTGTGTTCATCTCTGGAGTCCCCAGCACAAGAAGGACATGGAGCTCCTGGAAGATGATCCGAGGGCTCGAGCACCTCTCCTATGAAGACAGGCTGAGAGAGTTGGGGCTGTTCAGCCTGGAGAAGAGAAGGCTCCGGGGTGATCTTATTGCAGCCTTCCAGTACTGAAAGGGGGCCTACAGGAAAGCTGGAGAGGGACTTTTTACAAGGGCATGTAGTGACAGGACAAGGGGCAATGGCTTTAAACTGAAAGAGAGTAGATTTAGATTAGATATAAGGAAGAAATTTTTCACTCAGAGGGTGGTGAGGCACTGGAACAGGTTGCCCAGAGAGGTTGTGGATGTCCCATCCCTGGAAGTGTTCAAGGCCAGGTTGGATGAGGCTTTGAGCAGCCTGGTGTAGTGGAGGGTGTCCCTGCCTACAGCAGGGGGGTTGGAACTAGATGATCTTTGAGGTCCCTTCCAACCCAAACCATTCTATGATTCTTCTGCTCAGTCTTCTCCCACAATCCGGACATCCTTTTTCTGCCTTCTGAACCCCACCCCAGCAATTCTGTTCTGCTTGAAAAGTCTTCTGTGGAGGGGCAAAGTACTGCCAGCTGAACTGGAGGGTAAAGATCACTTTCACTCCCTCAGCTTTTCCTCCCTTTCTGAATTCATTTCCCCTGTGCTGGAAAAGTGTTACTGGCTTCTGCTGACACAAGCAGGGCTGTAGGAGGGGAACATCCACAGAGGTTCAAGAGGGTCAACAAAACAGAGCTGGATGGTAGAGCACAGAGCACAAGGCTAATACTGTGCATATAGTAACAGTGTGGTGGCATCAGGGCTGAAGAATTCATGTATTGCTTGATATTCTGCATATTTAATATTCTGATACTACTGCGGTATCACAGTATCACTACACCAAATATATGGAAATCTAAAAAGGAACTTGAAATCTATGGGAATCGGTAAGAACTGATATCTAGATCTCTATGGATCTCTGCCTTGCGAATATCTGTCTCTGCAGAGCTTTGCCAAGAGCGAACAGCAATTGCCAGCAACCTCAGCTGTGGAAAAAGTGACAAGAAGGTAGCAGGATTCAAAATGTTCGGTAGCCTCATTTAGGCATAGAAAACCTGAATCGCATATATAAAAACCGAACATGAAGACATGCCTGACGTTTGCCAGCTAGGAATAACAATGCATTCACTGTTACCACATGCAATGTGCTTATAAAGTTTGTCAAGCAATACGTATACTTGGAAACATTTCAGACATGGTACACCAAACTTGCACAATTCTTTAAAGGAAAAAGATACAATGACATAAAAGTATAAAATCGAGATAACAATTTGTGTTAATACAAAGCATATATTTTGTAACACAAACTTTAACGCAGCTGCCAGCTAAAATAATTTACTTTTATTGAGACTTACAATCTTGTTTCATCCCAAACGCGATGCATCTCTGCAGCCTACAGTACTGACACCGATTCCGGTGGTGTTTGTTAATGACACAGTCTTTCGTTCCTCGGCACGAATAAACTAAATTCTTCCGTATACTCCTTTTAAAGAATCCTTTGCATCCCTCGCAAGTTACTGCTCCATAGTGACGCCCTAGATACAGAACAAAATAAGTCATGGCACTAATTTTACACTGTAATTTTTTTTTAGAGTTTATAGTTATTAAAAACAAAGTATTTGTTATTTTATTCAGAAAAAAGAACACTTCTATCCCCAGCAGGTTACAAATCTTAAAATATATTGTGGCTATGACATTTCTAGTTTAAAGCACTGAAATAGGACAAATTTTACAAAGAGGTGAATAACAAAGTTGCTTATTAAATTCCCGCTGACTCTGTTGCGAGCAGTGTTAAAAAACGTTAAGAAAACAGGCTAGCAAGAACACAGAAGAAACTCTTTTAGTTTATACATTATTTAGCAATTTTTAAAAAACGTTCCTACAATCAAGCTCATTACGAATGCAGCTGTCAAAACCGTGTGCATTAAATCTAAGAGAACCTTGGAAAGCACAAACATGGCATTTGACAGCAGCAGGTAAGCACTTCAAAGCTCTACATTCACCTTCCATTTTCGTAAAAGGTTAACAGGACATCCTTACTTCTTTCAGTAAAAGTTCAATGAGAGAAGTAATGTAAAATACCTAAGTAATTTTTTTTAAAAATCAGTTCTTCTGTGAATTTTCTAAAAAATACTACTAACATATAAAAATTTCTAGGATATACTACAGAAAAAAAGTCAAGTTCAAAATGTCCTTTTTCAGAATATTGTTTGGATTCTGCTGTGACACAAAATAAAAAATTACTATAAGTACTTGGTTTGATTAAGGCATGCTTGGCAATTCCGAGAATTTTAGTTCTATGATGTTGAAGAAAAAAAAAATATTCTAAAACCAAAGATCACTGACAAACACTCAAATGCATACTGCAGAGGCACCAAAGCTGCTGTTTGAACTAAGTAGGGCATATTACAGAAATAAATCTCAAATATGAACTAATTTATGGGAAAAAGTATTTTTAGATTCTTTCCTCACTCCTCAAAAACTTTTTTTAAGATAAATCTATCTCGTCTGCCTGAAATTTCTAGAAATTCTGACAGGTTTTCTAGATTGCTTTATCACACCATATTACCACACTATTAAACTGAAATATAAAAAGCACCTTCTATATTAAAAGAATATCACTAAGTGAAACATTTTAACAGCAGCTGGATTGTGAATACTTAATTTCCGTCCTGCAAAGTGCCTGAGCTGCTTTCTTCACCTTCTTCACAGAACCTGCAGCTGCTCAAGGACACATGGCACTCTCCCTAAATTCACTACTAATGCTCAATATCCCTGGGCCAGGACTGGAGCTTCTGGGATCTCCAGCCCCTCAATGAATACTTCAGCCTTCCACTGAAGAGCCAGAGGAGTCTTGCCAATTGGAGCAGACTCACCAGATCTTTGCCTTATGTTTGGCAGAAATTTCCTTTGAGATAGGGGAAATTTAACATGTATTTAGAGCTCTAAAAACTGTAACTTTTCTGCTAAACTTTGCTGCAGTAGAAAATTTTAAATTGGTTTTATTTTCTAAGCAGTTTGCTCTACATCCTGTCGCTTCTCATGATGATACCCTAACATTTAACTACTACTTACCTCTGGCCTCCCATTTTTGTACCGCTTTATTCCTATCACTTCCCAAAAGGAGCATTTAACTGTCATATTTTGGTATTACTGCAGGTCCATCACACAGACTTCACTGACAAAACGTAAGCATTTTCTGATGGAGCAACTGTTTCCCTACGTAGTCTAATTTTAGCTAAGTAAAGAGCAAAGTTAAATGTCTCATCTCTCTTACACCCTATTATCTTCTGTAACAAAGAAAGTGCAAAGAAAAAGTTTTCAGCTAAAATGTGTTGAGGAACAGTCCTTTTAATTCTCTCTCTCTCCCTCCTCCCCTAAAATAAAAACACAAGACACTCTCACTAATTCCACCTCTGATAGATCTGTAACACCTGATGGCAGGTGCACATGCAAAGGTAAAATGGGAGACAGAGTTCTCCAGCACAGTGCTCCCACTATAATTCTTTCCAGTTCCTTAATATCATTACATAAAATATAGTGCATGAAACATTTTTCTTTTCTTACCTTAGCACGCTATTTTGGTGGCAATATTTGAATATGCCAGTTTTAAGCTTATTTTTTACTGCAATTATAGTGTATTTTTACAATTTCAATAATGTAATCAATATATATTTAGATGTATATACATGCAAACTCTTACATAGCTTCAGAAGAATTTTAAACTCTTTTTATAGAATTGCATCCCCTTAGGAAAAAAAAAAAGAAAGAAAAAAGTAAATACCTGATGCCTTGTCTCCACATACAACACACAGATCAAACACTTTATTTAGGCTCTGTTCATTGGGAGAGCTGTCTGTTAAAATCTGGAAAAAAAGTGAAAGAACTTTGTTTTTCTTTTTCTTACCATCAAGAAAGATTAAAATAAATCTCATGCTTGTGATTTTTCTCTAAGATAGGAAAACAAATCTAGAAAGTATGAGGTTTTCTTGACTACATTTTACAGTCTCTATAGGCACAAAGGAGCTACCTGCCATGCCACTGTGTTCTTTTCAGGATAGAACAAAATTTTACTTTTAATACTTCTGAAAAGATTTCAAGATTTCATTTCTTTAAATACTACCTCTGCAGAATGGACTAACATTTTGAAAAACATTTAGCATCTGCATACTCTCATCTTACCTTTTGTTCAATTTTGTATTTATATCCTAATGACTTATACGTAGTACAAAAGAAAGTGAAGCATTAAACAGATGGAACAAAAAAATTCCCCTGTAAAGGCTACTATATCTACAGTCATATTTGGTAGCTCCTTTTTTTGTAATACACACAAATGGTGGACCAATAGAAAATGTACTCTGGACATTACCATTAACTATCAAGTGGTATATAGTTCAGCTTTCAGTAACAGTTTGACATCATTACAGTATTCTTGTCTCATTCATTTATCTCTGCTACCTGTAAAGCTACATTAAGCATTTAGTATTAGAATCCCAGCACTACAGGGTAGGTGGTATAGTCTTCCCTTTCATCTTTAAAAACTCTATCCCACTGCAACATAAAAAAAGCACAGCAAAAATTCAATTTAAAAAATGAACACCAAATGCCATCTTGACAATTATGTAAAGCAGACAAGAAAAAACTGGTTTTTTCCATTAAAAAGACATTATAATTTAGAAGTTTTAAGAATTTCTAACTTCTACTGTGTCTTAATGGGAAGTCAGACTCTCTTATTCTTGCTTTGCATATTCAAAACAGAACCTCTGATAAAAAGAAAGATAACTTAATTGAAAGTAGTACCCTATCTTCTATAGAGAAAATTAGGAAATCACTTTTTTGGGGAAGGTTTGGAAGATAGTATAGACGATATATATGGGAAAGTTTAACAAACATCCTTCTTTCTGCTTAGCCTTTGTTAACAATACCGTCTCAGAGATTCGTCTATCAAGTTTTCTTTTAATATAACATCTTTTTACAAAAAATAATATTGATGAGTTAAAAGAATATTAACCTTTCACTCCTTCCTAATTTCCATCATTAACATTACGTATTTTCATTATATTATATAAAATATATACAAACAAATTCTAAGTCCTTCCATAAGTGAAACCTGCACTGAAATGGGAAGTTCTGCATAAGGAAGGACTACAGAACTTTGCCCATGAGGAGATAAAAATCCCAGACTCAGAGAACTCATCAACTGACCTTGAACATGAAGAATAAAAATTGATAATATTAAGATGAAGAAGAGCCACTGAAGGTAAAACAGATGATGAGAGAAAGGGCCTTGCCAAATGAGTCAATGTAAAGATAAAATGCAATAAAGGAGAGGTTTTTTGCAAAGCAAATGAAGGTGCATTTCAAGTGAAGGCTACAGAAGAACAACAAAAAAGGTGAAACTGCAGATGAAAAGACCATTTAGGGGAGAAAACAGGAAAGATCCCAAAGAGGATGCAGTTGAACAATAAATGAATGGTACTCTGCATTTCACAAACTTTAAGCAGGGGAAAAAAAATAATCTCCATACATACATACTAGCTGATAATAGAAAATCTAACTATAGTGACAGAATACTCTGTTGCCTCTCAAACTAACCTATTTTGCCTGAAGTGTAGAACCAAAACTAGAGCTTTCGATTTTTTGTCCAGACTTGCTCTATTCCTGTATTTTGCCTTTTAAACTAATGTGACACACTTCTCATCTCTTAAGTTGACTTTGAAAATAATTTTCTATATGGATTACTTCAAATCATATCCCACGGGTTTATACTTTTGTTGAGGTTTACCAAAAATACAGAGTGTATGATACCACTAAACACGCTTAAAAGCCTCTCAAGATGATTGGCTTTTGCTACTGCTCCTCTATTCATCGCAATCAAATTCTTTGGAGCAAGGACCTTGGATGTCCATTTGCAAAGATTTGTGAGTTTCAAAAAAAATATGTAATATATAATACAGAGATATGTTTCAAGTTTGTACAACATGTGAGTAGCGAATCAGAGTAGTGGACTGGCTCCCAGAAGAGCACAAACTAAAAAGATCAGGGGTCTTCAGTTGAAAACAGATCACTTTCAAAAGAGTATACAATAGTGATTTACAAAAACAATAGGATCCTTTATAGCTGTTTCTTATAGCACAAGAGACACCTCATGAAATACTTTTCTCAGAAGATCAAATCAACTAAAGCATTCTTTGCACAACATACAATTATACTGTAAGATATTATACAGACCAAAGCATATATGGTCTATATAAATCACAAAAAAGGTTGTTACAAACTTTAGTGGCAGCTATCAAACATAATGGTCTCACTGCAATCTCCACATCAGGAGGTTGCTCTAAACCATCAGCTAATGGAAGTGAAAGGATATGCTCAGAAGGATCATTATTTACTTGTCCCATTTTTAATATTTTTCCTTAAGTAACTGTTTCTGGCCATCATTTATTTATAAGATACTGGACTAAACGGACTGTAACTATCTCAGAGTTGCCTGGCCCACCACACTGACATGTTTTAACAGAAGCATCAATGTACACGGGCAAACAGTATGCAGTAACTGCAGCAATCTCCTACTTCACGTTGAAGGAGCTCCAATCTCCCAACTCTTCTGTGCACGTTGTTCACATCAGTGCCCTCCGCATCCTTGCCAAGTGAGGATATGTGGCAGAAAGCTTGGAATTTGGAGGCCAAGGACTAAGGAAGTAGCACATACAATGTGCGCGAGAGTAAGGCACACCGGCGACCAGTTTAGGGAGTCATAACCCTGACTAGTTACAATCTCGTATTAGTAAACCCAGAACCTTTAGTGGTTATTATCCCACCCCCACTGAGTAATGTACTTCCCTACTAAATAGTCTCTCTGAGAAACTACCTTGGAGTACAATCCACATAGTTGAACAGTAGTTACAAGAGCACATGAAAAAGAAAACAAGCAGAAGGAAATGTTAAGTGATAAAGACAACAAAGAGTATGTTTTTCAACAATACATGACAATAGATGGAAAGTCAATGAAGCAAAAATAAAGAAGGACTGTTGGTATGGCAGGAGCTGGAAATGACAACAAAAATAAGAGTATTCTTTCTAATGTCATAAGCCAGGGTGTAAATTTTAAAAGCAATAAATTTAGGAAAAAAAAAAGGTTGCTTTGTAATTTCTACATATCCATATTGAGTACTAGTGCAAGGAAAAGTATACTGTTAAAAAAAGAAAAAAAAAAAGAAAAAAGTAGAACCCAGATAAGACATATTTGGAAAGAAAACATCTCTTCTTATCTCATTTGAACCAAAATTATGAAATAAAGTGGATTATCTACCTGGATGTGTTGTGCAGATATATCAGGGGATGCAAAAAACAGTTGGTTGACACCTGGAGCATCTGGAGTTGCTAGGATAACTTTTCCTGGAGTGGAATCTTGTCTGGCAAGGATCACCTTGCTTGGGGTAGAGCCATCATGATTTGTTAAGATGAACTGCTTGCCTGCTGAGCTCTGATCAAGTGCTGTAACAATCTGAATCTTCTGGCCCGTCTGCTGATCTGTGACAATCTAATAATACATTTATCTCAAATTGTTACGATAATTCAAGTTCACCTTTGGGGCCCAATTCGGGCACTTGAAGAAAACGGGAATTTTGCCTTTGACATTTGTGAAGCAGGATCGTCTTCCCCTCTGTCACACAAGAGTGAAGTAAACTCAGGCAAAACCTTGGATTTTCACTGTATTTGAAACACATTTCCATCAAGGCTGTTTGAAGTCAAAACCTGAGTTGATACTCAAGTTTTACAACTGGCCCATGCTTTTTTTACAACACTGCTGAAACCCTGACAATCCTAACATCCACAATTCAAGGTATGTCTGCAGCTCAGTCCTAGGACCCATCAGGTTATGAGAAATCTTAACTCTTGAGTTCACTGCATACCACGTGAAGTGCTCAGCACTGCCCAGCTTTGGCTGCTTAACTAAAAACTTCTTAAACACACAAATGTAGATTTCCAAGTGAAAAAAGTAAGCATCAAACAGCAACAGAAGCAATAAACTTGTTGCACTTGCATATACATTTTAGGCTTCATTTTTTGAGGGGCTTTACTTAACATGTATATTTCTAAATAAAATAAATAAAACAGAATCTCTCTCCCTGCCATTTTTTCTGTTTTTTTAAAGGAAAAACGTCTTTTCATGTTTCATTTCATAATCAAGAACAGACTTACAGACTAATTTTTCCATTTTATCCCTATTTTCAAGCACAAATACAGCAGAATTTTATTAAGTAATCCTCCACTAAACCTCATTTTTTGCCAGCTGTGTCAGAAGATTATAATCCTCAGAGAAAATAATCAAGACTCCATATATCTTCCATTATACATTTCACTTTTAGTCACTGCTTGCCTTCCTCCATCAAAATGCCTATACAGAAAACTCCCTGGTTTATTCTGGAGACTAAAGAGAATCATCCTACACAGACTGTTTCCTGCAATTTTTGAATTACAGATCAATAAAATAGCTCCTATTAATTTTTTTTGTATCTATAATCAAACATTTATGTCCATCTATCCTTATCCCTTTATATGCTCCTTATTACTGATGAAATTATTTATTTCATGGCCTAATACTTATCATAACTAGTTTCATGTAATTAGGGCAGCAATACTAATTGTTATTTTCTAGGTGGAGAACAGAGGCACAAAGAAACTGAATGAGGCATAACTTCACACAAGTCTTTAACAGCTTTGCTATTGCACCTTTACAACTAGCTTATTACTTTCTCTAAATGTTCGATATACTATACTTGTTTCAAAAACCTGGGTATAGCTTACTTTTTAAATGGTAAACAGTAAGAGATATAGAGTATCTAATTTCAGCAGTTATAAATCAATATTGCCACTTTCAAATATTCAGAAATTATGAGCTTCAAAATATACAAAAGAAATGTGTTTCCTTCAAGTGGCCTTTTGCTATTTAGATTTTAATAGATCAAATTTCGATTTTTTTTCTCTGCAAAACACAATTAAAATCTTATGTAAGAAAGAAATTTAGGTAAGATGATAAAATTCCAGACGCTAAAGATGTAAGAAAAGAATGTAAATTATCATGAGATTTGGGGTGTAGGATGGAAAGACAAAGCAAAATCGCCACAATAGTTATCAACATGATTAATACAGGGGTTGCCATTCAGTTTTCTCAGATATCCACACGTCCGGGACCACAAATGACTACAGCAGTCCCTTGTTTCTCCTTTCAACTCCTTTATATTGGTTCTATAGTTTTTAGAAGGCAAATTTCCTTGCCCTTTTAATTTCCTTCTTCACTGAACTTTCTCCTTTTGTTCAGTTTTTCTTCATTTACAATCTTTATTTTTCCTGTGTCATTTCTAGTTATTTTCATGTTCCCTTCTCCTTCTCTCTAAATACATCCACTTTATTGGGATTAGAAGAAATCCAATGCATGTTATCCTTAACAGAGTGCATACATGTACAAAAGCCAAACACAGACTATTGGGCTGTTTCTTCAATTTCCAGAACTGCTCTTTGCACTCTTATCTAAAATCTGTCTCTCTATCAAAACTTAGAAGTGCAACTATGTGTACATCAAAAAACGCATACGCTTGGTCTAGTTAGGTTTATACAAAGTATAGTATAAACCTAACTCAAAAACCATAGTGTACCAAACAGTGAAGATACAAATTTGAACTAAAGTCAAAATTATTTTTTGGCTACATATGCTAAAATTATCTTTTTTCCTATTGTAGTCCAGCTCTGTAATTTAAAAAAAGGTATGTATTTGTAGATAAATACGGCGGGACAGTAGGCAGAAGAACCATCGCTACTTCACATAATTTGCTTCACCTCCTACTTAACAAATAGTACCCCAATTCTCCAAATGGCTTCCTGCAATTCTAGGAGGATGCCCATGTAGTTTTCACTACATGATACAGTAGGTACAGTGCTACGTTAATATCCACACAAAGCTATTCGGTCTGCACAAATGGTTTCTGCGGCTGTCCCGTACTTGACAGAGGCACAAGATAAAGCGGTTTAAACAACTAAGCACAGCCTGTCTGCAGCTGACCTCTTACGGCCATACACCTGCAAAAACTCCACCTAAACCGCAATGGGACTCTGAAAAGTGGAGCAATCCACCAAAGTATAAGAACTTGCAGTACCTAAATGTTGAGATAAGAGGAAAAAAATAATCAGAGGAAAAAGAAAACCACTTATCTTCTCAAGAGAATCCATCAGGGCCCAGTGACAACTGATCATGTTTCTTAATAATCTAAAACTCATTATCGTTAAAGGGATAATGTCATAAACCAGGAATATATTAATTCAGGATATGCTTAAAAAATGCACTTCCTCCATGTATTTCATTTAAGCACCCTGATGATAATGGAGGATAGTATTTTCCTTTATTGCTTTTAAGCCTTGTCCATTAACAAGTTTTCACTTCCATTTGAACATCATTTCAATAAATGAAACACTTCAATAATTCTGTGTTCCTGTTTTATTAAAACAAAACAAAAAAAAGTCTGAACACAGAGGAGTAATGCACTTGTTTATAACAGAGCAGGTTTTGAACAGAAAAGTCTGTTTAACAACAAATGTGACATTCAACTTCTATCCTAGAGAAATGTTGGCATTCTCTAAAAAGGTTGACTAATATAAAGTATTATAAAGAACGTTTTACTGAGGGGTTTGTATTTCAAGATTTCAGATAATTATTTATGTGAATTTAACAAAAATAAAATAAAGGAAAAAATATTGATTGAAAATATAAACTCAAACCAAATCAATTTAACATTTATTTTGAACATTTCAGAGAGATGTATTTGTTCCTACAAACTACTTTACTCTTCACGTAAATTCTGCTCTGAGGAAAGTTTTCATTGCTATGTTCTACCTCGTATCTAATTTATTATTGTTTGTATTGTTGACATGTTTACAGATGCCTGTTGCAGGAAGGATGCCATTTGACTGAGTGTTGCTCCATACATATCTAGAGACAAACCACCACCCCAAAGCACTTACCATCCATTTTGAAGCAAGAATCAATGAGCGTGGTGAAAAAAGACAAGGGACAAAGTAGCTGGGTTACAAACAAGTGATCTTCCAGCTACATGAGACAATGAAAACAGATCTACAGGTCCTTGTCCCTAGAAATACAATTATTCCATGTTCATCGTATTTGCCGTACTTACAGTGTCTAACCAAAAGTAGTGGTCCCCCCACAAAAAAGGTGAGACACAAGGGTTAAAGTCTGCCACTGGCTTTGAACCAACAGAACTGTCCTGCTGTTCAACAAGAAAGGCTCATGGGTTTGTATGTCATTGTCTGATGCTGAAATTACATTACATGGCTTCACACTACAGGGACATTATAGCACACAGGTATTGACAACGAAAACAGAGGATAAGGAGCTGGTGGTTAATTGATTAACATAAATTAGTTAATAAAAAAAGGTACAGCTGTACACCAAGGGTAGAAAAGGAGTGGAGGCAGCTGAAAGAATAAAGATCTACTGGATAGGCAAGACTGGTACCATGACTAGAGCACAGGTAGAGGGTGATAAAACAAAACAAAAGACCATGTATGGGGGTGGTTGTGAAGAACCTTGGAAGGTTGAAAGCTTCAATGCAATGCACTGAAACAGGAAAAAATATTGAAGAGTGAAGCCAGCAAAAGAAAAAGCAGCCAAGATTACACTATCAGCTGGCTCGCTTAAACAAGAGTTTTTGTATGCAACAACCTACATCTGAGAATATTTTTAAAATTTATTCTGCAGTTGATAATTTTCTCTAGGATGAAATTTAAAAATAAAATGTTTGCAAGGACTTGCATTGACTTCTAAGGGATAAAATGCAAAATTCCATTCCCCAAATCCTTCTAATCTCCATATACACATAGCTATGTTGATTTAAGTACCCATATTGCCAAAAATTTCCTACCCACACTTGAACTGGAGATTATTACCTGGCCAGGCTATGAATTAGCTTATCAAGACCTATAACACTGGCTGGGACAACCAAAAAACAGTATCCTTCTCAGACATTAGGTCGCCTTGCACTTTTTCACGATTTGTATCAATGATGCAATGCAGTGTTTCCCTCCCTCCCTGCTCCAAAATATAGAAATGTTCCAAAAACTCAGTTGAATTACTAAATCTAAAAATTATTCGCTTTTAAAGACCAGTATCATTACAGTATTGGGAAAAGTCTTTTTCTGTTCAGTGGTTATAATTTTCTGTCAATCTTAAAATTCTTAGAGGAGTGATGCTTTACTCCTGTTTATATAGAAATGGTCTCTGCCACCCAGGTCTGAATATTTACATTCAAGCAAACAATCTGACGCAAATAAAGAAGAACCATGTGTGAAAACTGGCACAAATAATAGTTGATCTCTGCTTTTAAAATACATCAGATGAAGCATACCTGTATACGTTGTGGTAAAGAGAGGCCTGAATCTGCAGGGACAATCTGTATTCGTTGTGCTGTCCCATCCATTAGTGTTTCCGTAACAGATCCCTGGGAATGGCTAATCTAGAGAAAAAGAAACAAATGTAATGGATTGACAATGGATATACTGCCTTAAGGATGGATACACTACCTTAATGGATACAACCTTGAGGTTTCATCAACTTCTGATTTCTGTGCACAAGGCAATGGAAAGTCTGACACTCTTACTGTATAGGGAATGCAAATGCTTGTAATTTAATTAAATATCTTAAGTTTGCTAGTTAGAAAATTCTGTTTGTTCCACTGTTTTAAATCCATTTTGAAATATCTTCCAATGTGAAATTTAGAAACACATCAAGTAAAGCAATTCATTGTTGACAAGTCCACGTAAGTCAATCAGACAATATTTATTACTGTTGATGTTCCTGAGACACATACTAAACGCGATACCTTTAATCATAGCTGTGCTACATTTACACTAAAATATTTTTACCTTAATGGCTTACTTAAAGTGACAAAAAATTTTTTTGTGTGGAAATACAGCAATTGGCCTTTTCTGTCCTGTTTCTGGTCTTCTGTTAAAGCAGTAAAACCAGAACAACAGAATTCTTTATTTGGGAACTATCAAGAAAGTTAGAGAAAATTAATGAAATGCATGACATTTGCAAGCAGTGTATCTTAAAACAAATTTAAATCTTTGTGTGAATGCTCTCAAACACAATTTGTGGAAGTGCTTTAATGATTATCAGCATTTTAAAAATTCTTCACATGTCAAAAGTATATGTGGGAGGGTATTATTCATTAAATTATTTGTCAATAAAAATTAAGAAGTACAGCTGCTATTTACAGAGGCTTGATCAGAAAGGCCTGACTTTTTGTATACAAAGGAAGATTGTCTTCATAGAGTCTAAAGACACCTTCAAATTGAAATTTTTGTCTTAAATTCCTGAGTAAATCCCCAAATATTTTGCAGTTAAAAAACTCTGGAACATCCTGCAATTCTGTATTAATAATAATTCTCAGTATTTATGCCATTATAAAAACCTTTCTCCTCAACTGCCATCCTCTTGTCCTCCTTCCCAAAAATTAATATAGAAAATATGTATCTATATCTGCAATAAAAGTACTGTTTCATAACAGGTTGAGAGCTCTCTCGTTCCTCCTGGATCAGCTTCCTGATTTTGCAACCACACCACCATGTAAATGCTAGTACCAGCAAAGGAAAGGAGGCAAGAACATGCAGCTGGAGGTGAGTATGAGAAGGGGAAGGACCAGTGGGTAAGACTTACAGCACAAACACAAGCTCCCATGAGCCTAAGCTGATTTTGAAATTTTACTTCAAAAGGTATTACTTTTGGTACCAGTCTCAACTGTTATAACATAACCTGCTTGCTCCTATCCCTTCAGCTTGGTAAGTAAAACTGGTTGGTTAGTCATTCAGTGATATGGAACAGGACACGGATGCAGGTTAAAAAGCAGCCCAGCAAACAGACAAACAAAGGCTATTCTTAGCATAGATCAAAACCTTCAATCCAGATCTCCACAATGCTCAGAAGCAGACATATCAGAGCAAATGAGAGGGATTAAGCTGCTGGGGAAATCCCTTAAGCTGCCAGCACAATCAAAATAAATGCTTGTCAAACTACTGCCCAAGCCACTTTGGAATACTGCTTTCTAAAAATATCCAATTTTTCACGAGTATGAATACTTTCCATACTCAAACAATTCATCTCCTTCTTTGCTTAAGTAAAGGACAAAGAAGTGTTCACTATGCAGCAACATTTAGAGTTTGAAAGAGATACTTTCAAGCACTAAAATTCTGCTTTTCAAATGGCATGCACATGTGGTGATTCAAAGGCAACTGGAGTTTTATCTGAATTTATCTTTGCTTTACAAAATAAGCTACATATTCCAGGACTGTTCTATGCTTGCTCCCTTAAAATGTCATGATCTACATGTTGTGTAAGGTAAAACTGCTCTTCAACCCCACAAAATGTCAGCCTGACAGTTTTATTTCTATACAGAATACAGTTTTTTATTGCAGTTAAAAAATATACTGGCAGGAATAACTGCATTATTTGTTAAAAATTATATTTTGTACGTGTAGGACAGACTGTTTTGACAAATATGTAGCTTTCCTCTGTTACTGTTACCTGGCAGGACTGTGGAAACAAACCACCCTACACTTAGTGTACCCAACCACGGATTGAAGAAAGAAGATTCCTGCAGGCTCTTGACAGACAACTTCCCTATATGAATCAAGGAATGTCATCTTGATGCAGAAGTATGAAATATCTCACACTCAGCAAAAAGATGATTAGCAGCTGGCAGAATTTCAGAAAAGATAAGCATTGTGCAATACTCCATATAGGCAAGACTATAAATTCTTTTCTAAGTTTTGGTTTTATGCAAAAAAGCCCTAAATTAACAAAAACACGTTTATGAACACCACAAAATCGTTTGTGATAATTTTGTGTTTTAAAATGCTTCATGAAAAAGAATTGTTATAAAGAAATCAAAAGGTGTACCACAGAACACTTCTGACCATTATTTCAGTGAGACATAAGAACACTTTCTATTCTCCTCAGAATGGGAACACTTGTCTTTTTCCTTTCGTGTTCTACTCGTGTAAATTTTTTTTGTAAATTCAATTAAAACTATATCAACATTCAAGAGAATTAAAAATGCTATCAAAAATACTGCTGAAGTTCTGCAGACCTTAAAATATGGTTTTCATTGCTCACATTGAAAAGGAACAGCACCAGGCAATTACAGCTGGTCGGTCACAGGTAGGTAGGAATGTAAAATATTACATGAAGGCTCCTGTAAGACCATTTTCCTTGCTGACTCCACCCTTTAGGCAGTGCACTCCTTTGACAGTATTGGCTTACCGAGTTCCACCCTGCACTGCCCTGGGTGATGCTTTTCAGTCCTAACCACGTGCCAGGTTAGGCTGCACCTTGTAGCAGAGAAGGGAATTGATCTCAACTGGGAGGGAGAAGGCCTTCCTCTACTATCTCTTTTCACACACACACCCCCCCCCCCAGTTTTGTCCATCACACAATGACACAGAGAGGTTACATAAGCAAGACTGGCATAGCGTGAGAATAAGTGGCTAAACGAGCACTGGGAAATGTTTAAGCTGCACTGCTGCCAAATAAGTTGTAATGGTCTCACGCTCAGTAAAAAAGGACAAATCTTAGTCTACACTGCTGACAGAATGAAATCCATGAAAATGGGAAGGCTGCAGCTCCACCATGAACAGAAACAGCCAACAGCTCTCTGCAGTGTCGCAACCTCTACTCCCTCCGTCTTCTTCCCTGCTTTCCTTTGGCTACCAGCCATCTCCTTTACACTGGCTCTGGCACTCATTACAGCCTTCTCAGACCCTACTCGATGCACTAACCCAGCAGAAAACCTTCCATTTGTTTTGGCTAGGTTAGCTCGCTGCTGGTGTGGAAATTAAGTACATTTAGCAAACAGAAAAAGGACCTTCCCTTTCCCATGGCACTGAGATACTAAGTCAGCTCATTGTTTCATGGAATCATGAAGATTAGAAACAATCGTTATAGAGGCTAAACATCATCATCACACCATCGTCTCTTCCGAGTGGAATGTACATTACAGCTAGCTTTGACCAGCCTGCACTTTCAAAATGAAAAAAAAAAAACAAAACAGGAAATACAGCCCTATTTAGACTTTCACAAGGAATTATATTACCAAAACAAAACTAACAAAACTACACTAGACACGCCATTCTTACCTATAAAGAGGACAAGTGAGAGAAAGAAAACACCATACATCACATAAATCACTGATGTCCTTTGAGATAGCTTTAGCAACACTCTGATGCTACAATAAAAGCTGTAAGAATGTATACAGAATAGAATTAACCACCTGCCCCCATCCTCAACCTTTCTATTTGAAATCAAGACTGAGAGGAACTAAAATTACTTGAAAAATAAGTCTACATCTAGACAAGAAATGAAGAGTGGATGTTTCAAGCTAAAAAACACCATTTATTTAAGATAAATAAGATACTGCTCGTATCTAATTTAAAGTGGTGCTAATTTTAGATAGACTATGCTATGACTAAACTGGGTATTTCCAGAAGTTCTCTGGCTGCAGTACAGATTCTGCACACACATTACAGAAAATGAAAACCAGAAGTTAGCGCAAATGAGAGACTTATACCAAATACCAACAAGTATTTTACAGTGAAGAGCATGGCAAACCTTTACTAGCGAAAGCAAAAATGACAACTGAAGCAATTACTTAATTAGAAAGTAAAAGCTACGTACTGACAACTTTCTTAATTGTAAATTTTGTAACTGAAAGTGAGCAAAGTTATTACACCACCAGATGGCTTTCTGAAGATCACCTCAGGCCCAAAAAGCAGAGAAGCTTCACTTCTGTGGGGCAAACTTGGGAAAAAAAGACTTTCCAGCATGACTTTAAAATGGACAGAAAAAGTTCTTCTAGTCTTCTACGGGAGAGTCTCCGGAAGCTTTGGGTGTACTAAAAATTATTTTCTCTTGTGATTTTGATTTTTACATATCAGTCTGTACATTTTATTATTCAATGTCTCTTAAATAGGACTCAAAATTTATGTACCTCTCCCATTTGCTGTTCAATAATTTGATGGGCCAGTTCCTCTATGGTTGCCATGATCTTTAACCACCAGAATTTCCTGTCAAAGAAAGGAAAGAAGATGCTTAACATCTACTTGGGGAAATACACAAGTAAAGTATGTTTATAGTTGTCTGAAGGTGACATCCCTGCAAAATTTAAAGTTTGATTACACTACAAAAGTAGCAATTTATTTTCTGTTTGTAATCTTCTGTAAGTTTTCACTCGTATAACTCACATATAGACTTCCTATTCTTCCTCCTCTGCTTTCCCAAAGAGCAAAAATAAACTCCCTGTGAGAACAGTACTACATTACTGACCATGACATCAGCAGGGACACAATTAACATCTTAAAAACTGGAACAGAGCCAATCTTGTTAATTTTAACCAAAGGGCGAAAAGTCTTACTTCTCAACTCATGCGGCTATTTTAGTACTAATAGGAGTGTTTGAAGGTCACACCACTTAGGTGGCAGAAAATACACACGTTTAAAAAAAGATGCTGCTTTTCCATCAATACTGTAGTTACAGTGTAAGAAATCCAAATTTTCATGAGAGGAATTTTGAAGGATTTAACAGACACTACTACATTAATGCAGTACGACATATTCAGATCTATGCCTTGTTTGTTTGGGCATCAATTTACAAATATTCACTAGGCAGAACTTAAGAGGAACATCTACAAATTATGAATCACCACAAATACTTAAATTTTCCTGACAAAAGCTGTATTAAAACCACTGCAATATCTTCTACTTATATGAACCAAGACAGCAGTCTTACACTAAAGGATGTGTCCATATACTAAATTTGTTTCATTTCAAATATACAACATACTCAGGTTATACAGCCTTCTCATTGCAGACAAAGTTATAAAGATGTTTAACACCAACACGCATATTCCTGTACTAACATAATAATAAATGGTGTCAGTATAAAGGATTTTCTATATGGTATAAAAGACTGATTAATTGATTGATTAGGCAGGAACGGTGCTGTGTAACCATAGAAAAAGTTAGAATGAAAGCAGTTACATATGTAGAAAAGCTGTATATATAGCTAGTTGGTTTCCACTACTTAACTTTGCTAGAACTTCTAGGAACTATCTCCCATCCCAGTGATCTCTAAACTTTTCCAATCAACTATGCAAATAAAAATGTAACTCATTTTGAAGCTCATTCTGCTCTCCAAGCGTGCAGAGCAGTATAACTAAACCCTAACTGATGTGGAAGACTACAGAAATATTTGAGCGTTGTAGACCATTCTTAACCACCCAACAGAGTGCAGCACTGTCAGTTAAATTAAGATGAAATATGACAGGCATACACATAAAACATATCAGATTGAAGCTTATGTTGAAAATCATTATCTCCTTAGAAGATCTACTAAACGTCAACACCCTTGCAGGAGCACTCTGTTAATCCACTTCTGCACACAGAGCTGCAGAACAACCACTATTCAAGGAGCACTTAATTTCAAGTCAGCCAACATATTCTATCAGATGTTTTCTTCTTTTAAATAAAATATTTACTAGTAGTAGCAAAATACTGCATTGCTTACATACACAGTGCCAGAAATAAGTACTCTCTCATTACAGAAAAAAAAAAAAGCTACAAAGAAAAGTTTAACATCTTAAAAGCAAATTAGAGAAATATTTAGTAACACAGACACACTTTTGGGAAAGAGAGATGTACTTTTTGCAAAGAGTTACTTCAAAGATCTTACTGCTTTGTGACAATTTGATGTACCAGAAATATCATACATATGATGATATTTTGAAAAAAATTAAGAGTAAACTAAGTAAAATGCTGAAATTCTAGTCTGATCTGAGAGCTGATCCTGCTTCGAGTGGGCTTTTGGACTAGAGAACTCCTGATATCCTTTCCAACCTGGAATATTCTACAACTCAAAAATGCACTATTTTCTTAGCTACAAGAACAACAGTTGCTTGCAATTACAAAAAAAGCCCCAAGATTTTGAAAGCAGTTTGATTTGCAAAATCTTCTGACTGCCTCCATATAGGTCTACTGTGCAGGTATTTTCAAGGACACAATATTATCCAATTTTAAAGTTTTATGTCACTGAGTATCTAGCTTGAAGAGCTATGCACAAGAAGCTTATTTTGAGCAGTTTAAACCAATTTTATGGAGAATACACGTTCCTTTATGTCAGCCTTTTGAGACACCAGTAACATTTTCCATTCTGCAATCACTGTCTCCATCATTTCCTACCTTATTTTCCCAAAAGAAACTAGACTACATCAGTATCATTTTCTCATCAGAAAAGCCAGGTCTACAATCCTTCCTACAACAAAGTAGGATTGTGACCTTCTCAATTTTAGTCATATTTACCAACAGAGCCTGTAGCTATGTCGTGGTTTTAGGCTGATCCAGCAACTAAAACTCACACAGTCTCTCCTTCTCCAATAAAGTAGAGAGGAGAGGGAAAAAAAAAACCAAAAGGACTGAGGGTTGAGGCAAGAACAGAGGGAGCACCCACCAACCATGGTCCTGGGCAAAACAGGCAGCGCTTTTCTCAAAGCAAAACAGTTTATTAATGATTACTTAGAAGGACAAAGGGAAATAAAAACCGATTACTTGAGAGGACAGAAAGAAACAAAACCAGATCTTAAAACCGACACCTTCCCCCCCCCCACCTTCCTTTTCCTCCCGGCTCTACCTCCTCCCCCAGCAGCACAGGGGGCAGGGACTGGGGGAGTGCAGGTCAGTTCATTCCGTGCTGTTACTGCTGCTTCTTTCTTAAAGGAGAAGGAGTCCTTACACCCTTTTCCCCTGCTCCAATGGATCCCCTACCCACGAGGAAAAATCCACAAACTTCTCCAACGTGAGTCCAGCCCACTGGAAACAATCCTTCCCCACAGATTGCTCCGGTGTGGGCTATACCACAGTCTCGGGTACTTAGGGAGCTGCAGCCACTCGCTCCGGCGTGGGTCGTCACGAAGACTCCAGATGCCTTTCTGCCTTGCCGTGCCCCCAACACGACCATCCTCGGGCTCAGGCATCTTCTCCCCACGGGCTGCGAGTGGGTCGCTGCTCCACCGAGGCCGTCCTGGTTGCAGGGGGGCAGCCTGCTATCTCACCATCAGCCGCAGGGGAACCTCGGCTCCAGCACACCTCCTCCCGCTCCATCCTCACTGACCTGCTGTCGATGCAGCTGTTTCTCTCAGATCTCAGTCCTCTCCAGGTGAACTCAGCCCAGTGGGCACCCTGGGAGTGGGGTGCCCCCGAGTTCCCCAGCTGGCTCCGCCGCTGCCATCCTCCGTGGGCAGCGCCGGCCCGACGCAGGCAGCCGCCCGGCCGGGAGCCAGGGAGAGGGGGCAGTGCCCTCCTCCCTTCTCTGGTCGATCCTGGGCGAAGCACCTTTTCCGGTCCCTTTGTCCCGACTTAAATAGGGCAATTCGCAGAGGCGCCCTATTGGCTCAACCCCGAGGGGGATGGCAGTCTGATCCGGTGGCCAGAACTAAGCCTAACCCGGATCCAAAACCGGGGAGGTCGCAGGGAGCAAAATCCCTCTCCTGCCACCAGAACCACCCCCCCCTCCACATCAAACCATGACAAGCTACTTTGGTTTATGCTTTTCTAGAACTCCTAGTGTTTCAGCCTGCAGAATTAGCATGTTCCGACAAGAATACTGAATATTAATTATTACTGCCATAGCTGTGTTGCACCAACTCAGCAGCACATGGAAATGAACAATACAGTACAGTGAAAAGAAAAGCTGAATTTATTGCTCATCCTGTAAAAGCTTGCAGTCAAATACTGAACTTGCACAGGAGGCAAAATATGGAAAATAACTGTTACAGAAATTGACTCAGACATGAAGAATAAAAAAAACACCTATCATATCTGTGGCATTGCAAAATTATAATTAAAGATTCTCTTTAATGTTCTCTGCTATACAATTACTTTAAATTAACAAATCAACACATTAATATTTTTGCCACAAACTCGGTAAATGAAAGATGGAGAGATCTGATCTCTCCAAGCCTCCAAGAGTACTTTGGCCACAGTCTTAACAAGGAAGAAAGGTATTTTCTTTTAATGTTGCAGATGCATTACTACCTTATTCAAAACCATTCTGTCACCAAAAGGGCTAGCCCTAACCTATCTCCTACCCTGAGTTTCCAGCCTCTCTCCCTGGTGCCAGCACTGGTACATCTGTGAATTCACAGCCAGCAACAAAGTGGGTTTTTTTGTCTCTGTTAGTTCTCAGTCCAAGGAATGATTTGCACTTGCTATATTACCATGCAAATATTACTGCTGTACCAGCGGTGGAGGGTTACTGTAGATCACACCTTTCCACAGCAGCAGAAATTTACATCATCTTAAGACATCTGAAGTCTCCCATACTTTCCCACAGCTCTATAAATTGTTGTGAGATAAGCCTTGGAGCTTAGACACACTTGGTTTTGGATCTTACAGATGAACAGGTGAAAAAAACAAGAAATAGAGCATGAAAAAAAGCAACATATAGCCACAGGACAAAACAGGCAACACTTATGATGGTGAGGTGACCTAGTAGAGTCTTCTGGTCCATAAGCTTAAGTACTGTACAATTAGGAGACTGATGGGGATCTACTTTCTTGCCTCGCTCCTTATTTCTAGGAAGGGTAAAATTTTCTAATTATGAGAACCTTAATAGTCAAAGCTACTTTTAAAAACAATGCAAGGAAAGTGGTGCAGTTATAAAAGTTTCATACACATGAGCTTATTCATAGCTAAGCCCTGTATTTTCTAGCAGAAATACTCTACAGCACAGGCTTTTCAACCTCTTAGTGGATTTTAGTCCCTCAGTTAACAGATACTGAATTTTCAAGTCCCAGCACAGAAGTAAACGGTGTCTTATCTTTGAGATGTTAGACTTTGTGTTCTTTGTCACATTGCCAAATGCTCACCAACAGCAAGGGGAGAGTTTGTACTAGTTATGGCAGAATTGTGTATTGGTGCTAACACCTGTCTGTAACAAGATCTCTCTCTCGCGAGCAAGACGAATGGCTATGAGAGAGAGCAGGTATTTTTAGATTATTAATTCAGTGTTATCAAACAAATGCTAATAAAATACTGAAGACATCCCGCTCTCTCAAATCCAGAATTGGCCACAGCTGTCCTTTATTCTTGCTGTTAGGAGCAATGTAAGTATACTCTGTTTTGCTCTTTAGAGCAGTGGAAGAGGTTCTCTAAGAGATTCCTTGTCTTGATAATGTATTATTTTTGCAGGAATCCTAAATTAGAGATGAGAAAAAGTAGGAAGGAATTTGGAACAGAATAGACAGTTAATCAACCACAACCTCCACGAGGTACTGAGTTGTGGCAACACAGTCTAAATGCCTCCAAAATAAGCAAAATTAAACAATAACCCAAAGGGCACTGGTCACCAAATCCTTTGACTAACTGTTTAGAATCAAACGGCTTTACAGGTGATGATCGTTAAATAAAAACATAATGAAATTACAATGTAATTTGAAAGCCTGACTAGATTAATATTCCCTACACAAATGATGCTCCTATCATTCCCTAATCAGAAGAATTACTATGGGTCAAAACGATTTTCTTTGAAATGTGATTCTCAGAACCAAGAAAGAGAAATCTGTGTTCACAAGAGTTTTCAAACCCATCTTTTTCTGGACTTGAAGAATGTCACCTCTTCATTCAAAGCACCTTCAAGGTTTTTCTCAACACCTATAATCTTCAGACTTGTAAACCACACAGCTCTCAGAAAACAAAAATCCCTCAAAAAAGCCTAACACTTAAGTGTCCATCATCGAGGGTCTCAACCACCACATAAAGACAGCTTTTAAGAATGCTTCACTGGACACCTGACAGTGCATCTTAGAAAAAAATAAAATATTCTCTTTTACCTTCAAGTAGTTAATAATAAAAATTGAAAAAAATAAAAGGAAAACTCCTCTTGAAACTCCATAAATTCTTCATCATAGTCATGAATTCACCAGCTATGAATCTCATACATCACAAGCCTGTTGAGACACACAAACCTCAAACTAAAACAAAAGCTTTTCAATTGCTCATCCAGCCATTCTGTGCTGCTAGTTAGATCATCCCTCAGCTCAGAGGCACACTTCTGCACTGCTGTCTTGGTAAGAAAGAAAAAGACCCACCTTGAGAATCAAGAGGTGTGTACTTTAAGGAATTATTTTGCACCTGCTAGTTTGTTCTCCTAAACTAGATGTGACTGTCCTCACACCTAAGACGTTTTAGTAAAATAAGTAAGCTTAAAAACTGAAAGTGATTTAAACTATCATGCTTTCATGTTTTACCTTGCAGTAAAGGAATACACACGTATTCGACTATGACGCTCCAGCCATAGGGAAACTTAACTCTCAGAGAGGCATAAACCATGAGAAGTGAATTATTGGAGCTTTACCCAAAAGAATCACAGAATCATAGAATGGTTAGGGCTGGAAGGGACCTTCAAAGGTCATCTAGTCCAACCCCCCTGCAAGGAACAGGGATATCTCCAACTAGATCAGGTTGCTCAGGGCCTCGTCCAACCTGGCCTTGAATGAATTCATCTGCTTCTCATTTTAACTAGACTAGTGTGAACAGACTACTTCAAGCATACAAACAAGATTGAACTCTTATGATGAAGAGGAATCTGGAGAATTGGTTGAGCCTGTCCTACCTCTTCGCATTGCCTGGAATAAGCACAAGGAAATTCAGCCCATGGTATCAGAACCAGCTGTCAAAGCCAGACAAATCATCTGAGCGAGAGCACATGGGACATGTATACAATGGAAAAGGAATATACTCACTTGAGTAAGAATTTGCAACTACTATGGTCAGACCACAATAGAGAGTTGCTACGTAAAACTAACAGAACATTTTTAACAGTTTGCATGGACTATTAACATGATATTTCCTTAGCTCACACTACTATTTAAATAAAAACGTTAAAGCTGTCTGTTCTTCTTGCTACAACTGTATTACTAGTAGCAGTGCAAAATTTCTGGAGAAAAGTTGGTTGAGATATACACTAGATCTTGGTAACTTAGAAGATAGACCTGAAAACCAGGTTGGTAGTCAATAAAAATATTAAGCAAACCACCTCTTACATGCAGTTATTATAATCTATATGCAAAAATCAATTGCCTAGAAAAAAATTACAATGAAAGTATTGCAACAGTGAAAGGTGTGTGCATATGTATATATATACTCACATAAAAAAAAAAATTCTGGGACTTAAGTGGGATAATTGAAATGACAGAATTTGTTAGTATACATTTACAATTATAAAAAAAAATCTTTGACTAGCACTAGGTTCTTTCCTAGATATAACTTATATCAGTACTAAATGACAACTGCTACATTATGAAAGCCATGAAAGCAGCTTTTTTAATTAGTCTTTACAACAGCAATGGATGCATTGGAAGAGTGCACTCACTTTTTCTGCATTTTCATGCACGCATTAGAACTTGACAATTTTGATGCCTCTTTTGATGTGACATTAATCATCCTACTGGATTCTTTTTAGAAAACCTATCACTTAAAACAAAAGGAAGGGGGAATTATCTCTTCACATTTTTGTGTTGAATTTTTGTCATTCAAAGCCATCGCTAAGTAATAAGACCAAGATACATCAGGTCTATGAAGTTATACTGATTACGAGGATATGATCTTATGATGGCTTAAGCAGGTGAAATTCCTTTGTGTAGAAAAGAACAACTGGCAAATTAATACTCTCTAGGAGTCAGTCCCACTATGGCTCTTGCTAGTGAGAAAAGCACTGATTCAAACTCTCAGAAGCAGGCAACTAGTCTGAAACACTGGTCTGACTTTAACAGCGCTCGTAAGCAGAGACAGCATAGCCTGGAACAACCTGCTGAATTAATCCTCCATCTCCCTTGAGTGTACATGTGGATGAGCTATTTCTGAACTGGTTGCTGAATCACCAGAGAGCAGTGTATTATTCTGAAGTTTGTCTTTACCATTTGCGTTAAAATGCAATGCAGTAGAGAGTACTGCTCAGCAACCTGCTCAACAGCATCTTGGTCATCTGTATATTACAGGTGGGACAACAGCCAGGAGTCCTGTCAGGAACTGCGCTGAGGTCCTTGATTATGTATTGGAGGTCTTAAAGTAAAGAGTGTAATCTTAATATTGGTTCAGAGCTCAAATTTCCATGGACTTTAAGAAAAAATTATGAATGATTAGTGTCTCTGACACTTGCAAATGTCAAACTCAACTACATCCTAAAATAAAGGCTAGTGAAAATCAGGTTCCTCTCTCATTTACCTAACATGGCATAAGTGAGCCTATGGCTCAGGTTGCCACACAACTTCATGTACTGTGAATGCATCCTTTGTAACCAGCGTGACTTGTAATTACATACAATGAAAAAGCGATACGTTTTACAGGATTATTCCCTTGTTTTGTTTTTGTTTTCTAATGTTGTGAAATTAAAGAGTATTATTGACAAAAAATTTACAGATTAATTACATGATGTTTTATATTTTGATATTTGCAATTTCAAGTTGAATAAACATTCAGTAGTAGGTTCTTCTGTGTGTTGTTGCTTTATTTAACTCGGTGATCCCTAAACACCAGGGCAGTAATCAACAAATCCAGTATTTATAACTATGGTACTCTGTACTGAAATGCCTTAACTTAAACCACCTCCAATAAACCACACCACTTTGCTCTGAAGATCACATGTACTGGTGAAAAAACTCACCAACTTCAATGTTTAAATTATAAATTTTCAGGCAGGATTTCATGCCACAGCTCAACTGTTGAAATGGCTAGCTGAAACAGGTATTCTTATCCTACTCCTTGTTCTCGCTTTATTTTTTCACCTGTGCGCTGGCATTGATATAACAATCTGAGGATCAGTTCAAGGAACTGAACTGGCAGAAACCTCTTTTTTTGTAGAGTCAGGGCATAATTTCAAAGGTGGTTAGAAGAGAATTACAGCTTACCTGTGGGGAGAAGGTACTGCTGACCCTAACCTGCTGACCACACACTAGGACAATTCAACTCACTAAAAAGACAGAAAAACTAAACTAGCAGAAATGCACCAAACATCTGCGAGTTAAGCACACTGAACTAATTTACTTAGCACTCCAATTCATTCCACTGCAGACAAAAGGGAGAACACAGAATGGTTTGAGTTGGAAGGGACCTCAAGATAATCTAGTTCCAAGCACTCAACATGTTGTTAGAAATCAAGAGGGAGGAAAAAGAGGAAGATGAAGGAGGCGGCAAACTTCCCTTTCCATCGTTTGTGGCGGGGAGCTGATAATTCAGTTCAGCTGCACTGTGAAACTGTACACTTTGTTTTCAGCCTGTCCAGTTGCCGGACACAGCTCACCATGGAGAGAGACAAGGACCACTTCCAGTTGGGTGAAGCAGTAAGGCTGCCTCTTTGAGCAGTAGCCACCTGTTAGGCTGTGCATCTTGACACTGGAGATGGAGAGGCAGGACAGGTCAAGGAGAACTGGCTGTTGACAAATTCTAAGCTAACTTTGGGACAGATGTAAAAAGTTCTGTAGTTCACCTTTTGCTTACCTAAGGTATCTATGTTAGACTTCACATCAGGTATGCTTAATCACTCTAGAGATCCCTGCAAAGAATTAAGCAAGAAAAAATGCTTTAGCTGTTTTTTCCTTCTGTTATGTAAACTTACAAATTTAGTACATTTTTTAAGTTTTTAAAAGCTTCTTTTCCTGAATTACTCCAGCAAACTTTCCCACAGGTCGAGTTGTTTCACATGATGAACATATTCTAAACTCAGAACTATGTGAAACCAGGAAATATTTCTTAAACACTTCAGAACAAACCTTCATTTCCTAGTAAAGAAAAAGATTTAAATAACTATCACCACAGTCTAAGTTTTGATCTTCAATAAGTGGAAGTAATCTTCAAGGCGTTCTCATCTAATGTGAATCTTCCTGATTTCAGAAACACTTCTTCCCACTCCCCCAGTTATCCAAACCATGCCACGCACCTTCAAAGCACACATCAGACAACATTCAACAAATGTTTTTTTATTGCTAGTATAGGAAAGAAGTAGATTGAGTCAAATAATTGATGGTTTCTTGCTGGAGAATGCTTTGTTCTCCTTTCAAAGGGAATGAGACAAATCAAGATAAAACAAACTTTATCCAGATGCTAGTTAAAGACTGTTAATCACATTTATTTTACCTTTCTGAAATTATCTAAAACAATGAAAGGACGAGAGCTGGAATTCAAAAAGGAACCAGAGAACAGAAAATTAAAAACCCTGCACATACTCTTAGGATCTTCTTTATAACACCCCACAATTAAAAGAACTGTAATAATATTAGTTATATTATTGCTCCAAGAGGGGAGAGGAGGAGAGACAAGGCTCCTGCCAATACATCAAGCACTAAATTATTTGCAAAGATTGCCTCATTCATATCTCACTTTGAATATTCTTGCAAAAGTTTTGTTCTCTCACTGTTACAACCAGTGAGTCTACAGTTGCTTATAGCAATTACTGCTTAATCGCTCGACTGTTTCCCTTTTTTCACATCAGACTGAAGATCCTTTCCTTTACCATGAAGGTTCTGAAAAATGAAGTGTTAAGAAATGCTTTGTCCAATGACCATTTGGCTAATGATACTGATCACTGCTTAAGCTCTTACTTCCTCCTACAACTTTCTGCAGATCTGCCATTAAGATCAGAAACACTTTCTAAAACTCTACAAAATAGATACCCAACCTTCCTTCAGTTTGTCTTAAAACAGATGTGCTGCTGACAACAATGTCAAAACTGACAACATTTAGACTGTCAACATGATTAGATCACTGCCTCTCCAACTGTGCAATACATTCTACTTTTGTACTTTTGTATTCCCTCAGTCTGCAACGATGGTTTGTGTATTTTCTCATAAGTGGTAAATTTCTGGGGCTAGGGAAAAATCACTTTCTTAGAGGATACCCAACACAGTAAGGTTCCTCTTCTGTTGCTCCAGGTACAGAATAACACAAATACTAGCATCTGTATTTATAGCTATTAGATCTGCTTTACAAGTAAAATCACTGCATTCGTTTTCCAAGTTATTGAGTCCTTGACAGTATTACTGTCATTACCACATAATTAAATAAATAAAAATGAAGCTCTTTCAAAAACCTTTGAAAAAAATGACTAATGGAGAGACAGAATTATATATCCATCTCTTCTTTTCAAAACCTCAATGCCCCAAGACAATTTATTAGAAGAAGCATCTAAAAGCAGGCATTTTGACAAAAGACAGGCGTTACACTTCCTCTGTATTACTTACAACGCATTTATTGCATCTCTCTTCAATATTCAGACTCAAGTAAAATGCAGCCAAAATCCCTTTATGTACGTAAATCCTAAGGAATCTTGTTAGTTTATGTCCCTAGTAAATGAGTTAGTGTGCCTTCTTGGCAGGAGTCGTCAGAATTATTTTTAAATACATCACTATCATGAGCGTTAGCCCAAACTTGTTGGTGTTGAACCTGGCATCATAGCCAATGGTTTTCCATCACTAGATAAGCACTCCATGAGCTACTGTGTCAGTCTTTCATTAGCTTGCACTAAGTCAACCACGCTTTTTCACTTCTTCATCAGTTTTTATGTGTCAGTTTTCTCAATGTTTTAGGCAAATCAACTTCAGAAAGACTTTTTTAAAATTGTTTTTGGCTTACTTCAACTGAAATGGATTGGATTAGGAAACATTCCCATCAGCACAGCCAGAAGATTTGAGGGTCGGTAATCAGAAGCACTAACCTCTCCACTAGTACAGTTACACTTAGAAGCATCCATGTTTAACTCACACCCTTCTCTAGCAACAAAAGTTACACAACTTTAATTGTCCTAGTAGGAAGTTCCTACTAATAGTGTTTCAAAATATTATACCAGTGAAGATTAAGGACTTAAAAAGCAGTAGCAGGAAGAATATTACTTGGTTTGGACTCTTTGTTCTGTTACATTGCACTGTTGGTATAGCTACCCCACTATCAAGTACCTCAATTCTGATTTAACACCCCTAAAATGAGTAAGAACAAACCACATTGGTATGACGATGCAACATGAGAAAATTCTGTCCACCCCAGAGATCTTCAGTTTACTTTTTTTTAAAAAAAGTCATAACCCAGGCCACTATAGTTTTACTGGTACAAAAACAATGCTTGTAAAATTTGAGTAGTTCAAGTTACCCTGCTGGCAATGTCAAACCAGTTTGACTATATATGGAATTGCATAATGATTCTGGTAATGACTATGTATATGTATGGAATGTGTGTTAATACAGAGGTCTTTCCTAGATTAAATTCACCCGTAGAAGATCAGATGCACATTTAAACTAATGAAGTTACATAAGAACTTTCTAGATACTTTTGAGGTACAGGTACATTAACTAATTAGGACTGCAGAAGTTATGTGAACTTTACTTTCTCTTTTTATATCACAGTAAAGAGAAATACAGGAAGACCAACATGACTTCTTAGAAAAGCTCAAAAGGTTAATCCAGTGGAAAGCTAACTGGAAAAGTATTCCCCCTCTTAGAAGAAACTGTCTTAATCTCTACAGTCATACTGCTTCAGTAGCAAATTATTTCAACAGATCTTGGAAAATGGACTAAGGATATGCTATTTTAGCTCAGGCCATCACACTGGCCTTACAGCTGCTCTGTACCTTAAAATGGAAACTAGACCTCATTTCCATTCTTAAACTCATCATGTACTAATTAAGAACTCAGTATAACCTGTGTCAAACTTGTTTAATCCATACCTACACATAAAATAGAAAGCACTTAAACCCTCTGCAATTAAAAGTGTCAGAGTTAGGGAGTTTTGTTACTTGTTTTGAGCACTAAGATTTCTTTATACTTCAGAACAGTATTCTGCAATGCTTCACATATAATAAATTAAGTCAAACACTTGTGAAACAAATGACACTACTCAGCTCGATGCTTCATATGAACACAGGAAGTTAAATGAGCTATTCTCGGATTACTGTTCCATAAGCCATATTGCTGAAGATGGCAGAACAGCTGGCAGACTTAAAAGAGTAAGATTCTCTTTACCCATGAACTAAGTAATATTTATGTGACTCTTGACACCCAGTTAGATACTGTTTATTAAATTTGCATGACATCAAGATTTAAAAAGTACATATGTAAGAGACAGATAACCACAGGAAACAGAAGCAGCTAAACCTGCAGGCAAGGGAAGATGAGATGCTTGCAAAAGCATAAGGGAATAATTAAAAGGCACACAGCAATAAAGAGACACAATCGCAGGCATGCCTGTACAATTAGTTTGAAATCATTGCTCTCACCGCTTTTTCATGTAAGCGAGTGCCACAGCAGGAGGTGAGGTGAGGAAAATAGAATTGCTGGGATAAATTTTTAGGAGACTGTTGAGTCATTCTTAAGAGCCTGGACCACCAAAGGGAGAGTCTCACTTTTAGCCCTGGGCTCCTGTTGCTTTTATCCTGCCATCTCTAGCATCTGCCTGAACAGCTAGAGAGCTAATTCAGCTCACCAGCCCCAGAAACAATGTGGAAAAGGAAGGAGGAGGAAAGGCAAGGGGGCCATCTGCAAGCTGAGTCCACTCACAAGAGCCCTGGCTACATGCCAGAGCTAGGTAAGGAGACAGTCATTTAATCAGGTCAAGCTGCCCTGTGTAACATCAGCCATAGCCTGCATCTCCACCTGCAGCTTGCAAAATCCTGTATTGGGGTTTTTTTCTTCCTGTACCAAAGTGGTTCCCTGCACCCGAGCTGAAGCTGCACAATGAACCAGACCAGGAGGTTCATCTGACTGAAGAATTCCCCCTTCGTTGGATTAGGTTCAGCCAAGTCCATTCTCCCATCTGTCACAAAGATTACACTAACACAGCATAGCGAGTGCAAACCCTTCTTTCCGAACACAGAGAGGCATTATGGCCACTATGGTATGATTACAGCATTTCACGAAGAGGGGTAGCCCCACTCCTGGCTGACAGCTTTGTTCCCCTCTGCATTTGACCTTGTGGTTGCAGAGCTGTAAGGTAAGCTCATCTTCTCAATTTATTTACCCTCTGGCTAACAACGGCTATACATAGCACCATAAAAACAGGTAGAATCAGAAATAAGACCATTTCTTTTGGCCCATATTGTTACCCCAGCTTATGTATAACACCAAGTTGCCCATATAGGTGTAGTGTGACATGACTGCTCAGAGCATTCACCGACCTACAACCACAGATAAGTTGACACATGAAGGTGTGCTATGTAAAGGACTTTCAAAAGTGTTCAACAGTACTACTACTAACTCTCCCCTTACAATTTGCACACGCTCATATCCACAGAAATTTCCTTCAGAAAAACACCCCGAGTTTCACAAACATCCTTCCAGTAAATCGGTGTTGAAATTGTTTCAGATAAAAATATCCCTTTATAAATATCATCACCCGCCTCTTCCTTTTTTTTAACTCTACAGGATTAGATTTTTTTAGAGGATGTGTGTTGCTGGGTTTTTTTGTTTTAATTCCTATAAACACACATGTAAAGCACCCTGGAAAAAAAATATTCAGATTAAGTCAGTCAAGAGTGAAAGCATTAGTCATGTTGACACTTACACTGTCCTGCTAATACTTCAAAGGAAATATATTAGCAAAACAAATGGGGCAATTTTCACACCACAAAGTTACTGCTAAGTTATAAACAACCACCTCAACTTACATGGAATTAAATAACCATTAATTATAGCTAATATGACAATAGCAGAGGGTTTGGCTTTAGTTTTTGGTGGTTTATGTTTTTCAAGTTTCTGGTTTAACTTCCTACAAAGGCAGTCAAATACTTAGCTTAATCCAGCCTGTCTTACTATCAAGTCGAACAAAATTAATTCAAGTTAAGCAAATTTAAATAGCCTTTCAAAAAAGGCCTGGCCAAACGAACAAAATCAATCTAAATATTGATACAGAAAGGCAGTTCTTAGACCATGATTTTCAGGAAGGAATGTGCTTCCTTACAAAATCTGCAGCACTGCATTGTAAGATACATGGGACTTGCCTGGAAAGCACAAGCAACCTTCAAATATCAAGAATTAAGAGTCTGACTCTTCAAAATAGAAAACCTTTATTCCTTTAAGGGTTTGATGACTACTACCTAACATAGTAATCTCTAGAATCAAAAGCTGCTGACTGAAGGGTAAGAATATGGACAGGTCTGCATACACAACAGAATTTGATTAACTGCACCTCTGCAGTTTTATCTATCATTCTCACACTGATGAAAAACTGTTTTGCAGCAGCTTACCTTACACCAATAATGTGCAGGCAAAAGTTTAAAATACTGAAACAGCACTGAGGGAAAAAATTTTATAAGTTTACCAGAAAGTAACTTAGGTATTGGTTAGTTTTCCCTGAGGGTCCCTGTCAGGTTCCATGCTGCAACCCGTGTGTGACAAAGAAAGCATACGCAGACAGCTGTGCCAGCCACAGCCTAGAGCCTCCACACCCACCCCAGCTGCTTACCACTTCCTCACAGTGGATGTTAATACCCCAACAGGTCTAGGAAAGCTACTCACATGAGAGCTCCCTGACCTGTATCAACCAAAATAACTCAGGTTAGCAAAGCTTACTATTAAGCCTGCTTAAGTCAGGACGGCTGCTGAAGCAGGAAAGGCACACACACTCTCTGCCAGCTGCAGCACTGCCAGCTGCGATCCACTTTGTCCACCAGCAGAACAAACATGTAGAAGTTAAAGATTTGACACCACTATTCCATATACACAGTTAAGCTCACTACTTCAAG
Source organism: Tauraco erythrolophus (assembly GCF_009769465.1). Lineage (NCBI taxonomy): Eukaryota > Metazoa > Chordata > Aves > Musophagiformes > Musophagidae > Tauraco > Tauraco erythrolophus. The sequence continues at coordinate 53,549,248 of NC_141468.1, forward strand.
CAAGGGGTGCTGTTTTTTTTTCCAAGGACTTTTCACCTAGACACGGGACATATGTTACTTCATTTAGGGAAACTGCTTTCCTTCACAAACTTTAAGGAAACTCCAGCAACTTCACTGGCTGTACAAATTTTAATTGCATAATACAATAATCACACAGTAAATCAAAACGAAAAATGAGTATCAGCATAGGGAACAAGCAAACTAATCTTACCAGTGTAAATACTTAGATTTCACATTATAGACGAAAGCTAGTTTTCATTGGACTAGCACATTAGCTTTAAGCATTTTGTAATTTTATTTTGCATGTGAACTATTTAAATGCATGCTACAGTACCAGCGGGTTTTTGTTTGGTTTTGTTCCGCTCCCAATACACCTTTAACAATAGAATACAATAATGAAATAAATCATGTTGAAAGGTACTTCTGGAGGTCAATCTCCTTCCCCCAAAGCAGAGTCAGCTTCACTTACACACGTTGCTTAGTGCTTTGTCTTCAGAGGCTAAGAAACTTGATGAGAAAAATCAATGTAGGCTTTAAAAAAAACCCCACACCCTTCCCTCTCCCACAATCTAGCTTGGGCTATGCCTATTCTTAAAGATAACAGAACTCCCAACAAATTTGTTCTCTTCAAGACAACACTTCACAAGAAAACATAATCAGCAAAAAACCCCTGAAATATTAAACTGCCCCAAGAATTGAGAGGAAAAGCTGAAGTAAGACAATTTATCTATCTACTGTAAGCTCTTTTCTGTAAAAAAAAAAAAAATCTTTTATCTGTTGTAGAAAAGAAACAGACTTAAATGGTGTCCAATCATCCAGACAGAGCAGTTTGTACGAACTGCAGAAGCAGTGGAGGACTGTGTACGTCACTGGGTGATGTCAGTTACGCACCTTACTTTATTATACATATGCACACGTACAGCTGACCACCATCACGTGAAAATACTCAGTTATGTGGTAAGAGAGGGTCTGCAACATCTCTGGAGTAAGAGCTACAGACAGAAAGAGCAGAACATTTCACAGACCTTAAGACTTCCCTCAAACAAGTGTCCCTGAGGAAAGCTGTACAGCAAGAGGAAGCTATGGGCTAAAGAGTCTGTTGGACTAGGACATCTCATGTCACAACTGGCCACCACGGAAAAAAAAAAACATTTATTCTCAAGTAGAAATACTGTTACAGAAAAAGCCATCCAAAAATTACAAGCATAGAAGAAAGAGTCATCGGTTGAATACTACCTCACCCAGTAGACTAGTGTGATGTTTTGCCTTCCCCTCTGATACTTTTATTGCTACTTATACAATGCTGATTCCAAAACCAGGAAGCTGCCCTGCAAAAAGCTATTTTAATTTTGTCATCTTACTTTTCTACGATAGGTGTGAATGCATCTCCTCTTACTATACCACGTTTCCCAAGCACACCTTGCTGAAGCTGCTATCAGTAGCTTCAGATATTTCACACATGAAGAACACATAACTCATTTTTTTAAGAATCATGTCCACACATTTGTCTTCCAGTAAAACCAGTATCAAAAGACTTTTTTTTTACCCGCTGTTGCGCAAGTTTATTTGCACAACACATGCTATCTCCTCTTTTCCCTCCACAACGCGCAAATATCTTTACCCTACAGTACAGGGCTGTGCTTTTTACACTTAAAACAACGTATTGCAGCACTGAGAAAAGAAAGAATCCACGAACCCCGCAGCTTAAAAGAAAAAGCCCACCCAACGAGACAAAATAAGGAACAGCGACAGAGTCATCTGCCCCGACAAAAATAATACCGGGTGCTACGAAGGACAGACTACCTTAACCTAAGCCAACCCAGAGAGCCGCCAGAGATAGCTGAGAACAGGGAGCCGGCGGGATGACGGCAGTCAGCAGGCACAAAGTGACTGCGGGGCTCACAGGGGAGCATGGCCACCCAACACCCCGGGACGGGGGAGGCCGCGCACGGCAGCCGCGGGGGCAGAAGGAGAAGCGCGGCGAACAAACTCCAGAGCAACGCCCGGGGCCGGCCTCCCCCCCCAGCCCATCCCCCAGCAGACGACCCTCGCCTCTCTCCTCCCCGAGGGCTTCGCTGAGTTGCGGCGAGACGCCGCGGGGCGGGGGAAGGAGGCAGCGAGTCGGCGCCCGGGCTCGCCCTCCGCCGCAGCCGGCGGGGCCGCAGAGCGGCGCCCCGCACAAAATGGCTGCGCGGCCCCGGCGAGGGGCGGGGGGGCCGGCGCCCAGCACGAGGGTGGCATCGCCTGCCGCCACCTCCCCCCGCGGCTCCCCCTCCCCGGCAGGAGGGGCCGGAGCCCGCCGCGCCGGATGGAAGCGGCTGCCGGCGCCGCCCGGATGCGGGGCGGCGGGCGGCGTAAGCGGTTCCTGTAGGTGAAAGGTCGGGGGGCGCAGGGCCGCCGGCGGGACGCGCCGAGGCCTGAGGCGGGACAGAGCGGCACGGGCGGGGCGGCGCCCCGCACGGCGGGGGCGGCGGGCCGGCAGCCGCCAGGGCGCACACCGTTAGCGCGCGCGGCCGCCGCCTCCGCCGGGCCGCGGACGCTGCTGGGGGAGCTGCTCACCTGGCGGGCCCGGCGGCCTCTCCGGCGGGTTTATTTGGCGGCGGCGGCGGCTCCGGCTCCCGGAGGTCAGAGTTCGCGACCCCGCCCCCTCAGCTCGGCTCCGCTCGGCGCGGCCCCGCCCCGCCCCGCCCCGCCCCGCCGCGGCGGCTGCGCCTGCGCCTGCGCTCGCGCCCGGCCGCCTGGCGGGGAGGGCGGGGGGCTCGCCGGGGAGGGCGCCGCGCGGGGCGGGGCCGGGCGCCGCTGTCGCGCCCGCGTCGCCTTCACGCCGCTTCCCGCCGCCGCCAACGGGCACGGGCTGCCCGGCAGCGCTGCTGCGGGCAGGTGGCAGCCGGCCAGGCCCTGAGCAAAGCGCTCCTCGGGAGGAGGCGCCTGAGGCGAAGCTCCCTCACAGATGGGCAGTCATGGCTGTGCCCCGAGTCGTGCGGCATTGTCGTGCCCTTCCAGAGGGGAGCTCGAGTCTCCAGATCCCCACTGCAGTTCTCTGCAAGGAAACAGGAACGTGGCAGCCTTCGACATCACGGGCGCGAAGCCGTTGCTTCTGGCTTTGGGTAGCTCGGTGGGGTCTGCCAGCTGAGGCACACGCATGGCTGCACCCTGCAGAGCCGGTTGGAAACGTGCAGCGTGACGAAGACCTAAACCCCCTCACGGTGCTTTGCGTTACCCTCGCGGTTACTGTAGCAGCTCGGCCCGCGGTGTTTGATAGAGCTGTTTTTCTCCACCAGCACGGCGGCAGCAAATTACTTCATTAAATGTCAACGCTGCTCTGAACAAGGTTTGGAAAGGCAACGGGAGCCCGGCTGCTAATGAGAGCTCTCCCGACTGGAGTAGGGCTCCCGAAAAAGTGCCAAAGGAACAACTTACTGCTGTTCTGGCTATGTCTTGACACTCGTTTGGACCAAAGTTGTGTTAGCTAATTCTTAGTTTATGCTAATTATTTTAGCGACCTTGATTTTAAGTAAGAGTTTTTTTACTTTAAATGTCCCTTTTTTCCCTTCCTCTTCCATTCGTCCAACGAAGATTGTAGAGCTGATGTTAGAGATCAGCAGGAACTTCAAGATCATTTAGGCCACTGGGGCTGTGTGCACAATTTCACTATCTGAAATTCCTTTAGACCATTTTATCCAATTTCTACTGAATCAGATGACATAAGCATCAACATCTGAGAAGCAGAAATATGAAAAAAAAACCCAAGTAATTTGTGTATTAACATTAATAAAATCATTCACCCTCTGATCTTGTCAATTCCTTTACTACTTTTCTTCCCACCCCCAGTCCCACAGCTGCACTTCCATCGAGCTACCCTAGCTCAAGATCACTAGTTCAGTCAGTACTTGCAAGCATCGTATTTTGCTTTTTGATCAAACACATTCCCAAAAGCCAACTGCAAATGAGCCTTATGAAGAATTTTTAAATTGGAGCAATTAACTTGCTAAGCATTTCTTGAAAGTGTCGAATGTTACAGCATTCCCAATTTACTTCTCAAACTACTCTGAGCTACACATCCACTGCCTAAATGAAGGAACTTACTGCAGTTTAACAAATACTTGCACCGAAGCTGATTTCAGACGCGTATTCTGATATCCTCAATAGAGCAGAAATGTCACTGTACCTAATAAAACATGTCTTGATTTTTTTTTCTTAGTAAGTGACCCCATTTCATACTTGATCTGTATTACAAAGGCTGTGTCAGCCAGGATTACGAGAGACACATCCTTATCACATGCAGAGAAGCAAAGCCCTTTATGTTGTTGCTCCAAGTTATCAAAAAAATGGTTTCAAACATCTGTCAGAGAAGTACAAGGAGGCAGCAAAACTAACCTGACAATTCTCTCCCTTACAAACCCTGCTAAAATACTTAGCCCAACAGAAACTGTGGGATTCAGGCACTCTTTAATAGATAGCAGAACTGGATTTTGCAAAAGGATTTATTAATGTAACACCCTTCATTTGACCTTCACACAGACATAAATCCTGTAATTCTTCAGAATGATGGTTTCTTAGGATACTTTCTTTGCCATGGGTATGTCTATCCACAACAATGTGCTAAAGAATTTATTTTAAAAAATCAGATCAAATATCAGGTGCAGTAACCATTAAGAACAGCAGGATGATGGGATTTCTTTTTAAAAAGACAGACAGGACCACAGCACCAAAATTGGTAAATTCACGTATTTGTGGCCGAAGGAGAGATGAGTAAAAATCCTGCGTCCTCACAAAAATAAGATCCCTGGTGTAAAATAAGATCCCTGGTGTAGGGAGCTTAGTTCATTCCCGGGCTGATAAAGCTTGGACGGGCTGTCATTCCCCAGGGCTGGAGGTGGCTTCAGGAAATAAAACCCCACTATTTGGTGTCCTCCAGGTGGGACTTGCTCAGGAGCAGTTTTTTGGATTGCTGCACTTTGTCTGCAAGCTGCGTTCCAGCATAGGCTCTGCACCCAGTTGTGGAAAGGCTTTACAGAAAAGAAACATCATGAACTTGTGAAGGTGTGGGCTTTTAGTTTTGAGGGGCTGGGGAAGAGGGAACAGAAAGTGAAGAACTAGACAGCAAGGGGCAGCTAAGGAAAGACTGGAGGGCAGGATGATGGAAATAATTTTCATGGTAAAGACACTAGTTTTGGTAATGAGAGTGTGTAGTGTCTTGGCTGACATGAGCAAGACAATTCACTTAAAATTAATGCTTCAGGTGGTCAGATCCAGCAGCAGCGTCAGTCTGTGCACACAGCCTACTACCTTTTCATGCCATTTTCTGTTTATAAGGGCAAAACATCGTTAGGAATTTTAAAGCCAGACTGATGTGCAGGATAATGACAGCAAATTCTGCTTTGAAAATCAATGAATACATGAATTATGTAGTACACAAAAAGCTAAAAATACATTAAAAAATCCCAATGCAGACTCGACTAATGTGAATTTATTTATACAAAAATGATACATATCCACAGGAATATTTACAACAACTTTAAACTGGTTTCTTTTACAAAATAAGGATGCTATTCTTTCATTTAAACAGTACGATTTAGGACTGATCCAAATAAAAGCCTATTTGGATGGTAAATACAGGGGATAGCAGTTATGGAAAAAAAATGCATTGAATGTGTCTTTCCAAACATCTCTTTATGTTACGATGTAATATACTTAATCAAGTAATCAAGTTTCCACACACAAATAATATTTAGTAAAATGTGTTCCATAGCTGCTCAGCTATCCATTTGTTTTAAGTCCTTTGGGCACAAAAAATAGATTTAAGTTAAGGACAATTCAGGATCCTAAAACCTTTAATTTATCCAAGAATAGAGATGCTAGAACTAATATTCAATGCTAATGTTTGTCTCATACTCTACTAACCAATCTTAAATTAATTATTCACTATAGATTTTTATAAGAAGAGGTAGCCAGGTATTTAAAAGCTTCTGGTCTTGTTTTAGTGTTTAGTCAAATCAAGAAGTGAACACTTTACTTTTGATGGTAATGAATCAAAATGGGAGGCGAGCTGGAGAAATAGGGTAAGTTTGAAAAGCAGCCATCTGAAAATGCCTATGTTGTGAGTTCTTCACGTGACACAAAGCACTAGTGCTGGAGAAAGAGGAAAAGAAGCATTCAAACGTGTTTACAAAGACAATTTATTTCACACAGAATTAGACTGCAATATGTGTACTATTGTTTTTAAGGCTCTGTTCTAATCTATTTCTGTCACAGAAATATTTTTTGATCGATCAACTGCTTCTGGAAGAAGTCCTCTGATTTTTATGGAACCTCTGAAACTATTTTCTCACTCCGCACCAAATCCTTGAGAGGTAGTTTGACGCCACACATAAGGACCTTATTCAGTATGTGTTTTGACTTTTATTGCTGTGTTTTGCAGCAGGGAGTTCAATATCAAACCATAAATTGAAATTAAATTACTCGTTTCTAGCCAACTTTCCGATTCGTTTGCCGGCTCATGGCTTTCTATCTTAATTGGTGTGCAGTCCCTATAAAAGTATTAAGAAGCCCTTCCCTCAACTGGAAGAGCCACATCAGATCTCTGTTACATTGGTGTCAGTTTTGTTTTGATTACAGTAAAGACCATGTCAAAAATCACCCTGAAGAGACATGCTAATAGCTTACGTGGCTTCAGTCAGCAGCTGGTTTTGAAAATTAAGTAAAAGCCCTTTATATAACAAGAGAAAAATATTCATGTATTGAGTTTGTATTAAAATAAAAGAGAATAAAGGCTTTGATCAGACTCCCACCAAATTTCAAACACTATCTGGTCAAATCTCTAGCGTTCATGAGGGAAGCCAGACCTACAGCCTTAAGTCCCTGATTCAGAAAGGTTCTCTACTGAAATGCTTGAATTCAGTGAAATTACTTGTATACTTAATATTAAGCATTAGGCTTCTGAGCCCACTGCTAACTTAACAGAAGCTCTGAAAAACCAAGCTTCTTCAGAGCTATATTGGTATCTTGGACCTGATCTTGAGGTATTTGAGAGAATAAGAGAATTTTGGTTTGCATTTTCATTCTTGGCCTTTCTGTGATTCTATCTATTGTACCATCTATTCTCTTTCCTTTGTGAGGCCACAGCATAGCTATTAACATGGATTCAAACTATTAATTACAAGTGAATTGCTCTTAATTCTGTTACCACAACTAGCTTGATTCAGAGGACTATTGAAAAGCGTTTCATACAGTAAAATTAACTGGCTACATATGCATCACATTTGACATAAAACGGCTTCCTTTCACGTGTTTTTCATAGTTCTAGTTCCATTTATGCTATTACAGTGTTTTTCAAATTTTCAAAAGTTAAATAGATAAATGCACCAGAATCATCAGTAAGTACTTCCTAATGAGGTATACTGACAATTTTCTTAAAGAAATAAAACCCCAAACACCTAAAACTGAATTGTGTTTTAAAGTGTCAAACAGAACAAATCATAGTGTAAACAAAAGGTATTTCAAAGAATGGTATACGTTTCAATGCCATCTGCACTAAAAAAGCCAGGTTTTCTTGGTATGGCTATTCCAGTTTAAACATAATATTTAAATATACAATAGTTCAAAATTTTAGGAGAGAGGGGTGCATGTATTTGTTTAACGTTCTTTGAACAATAGTTTATACAGTGTTTCATCCTGTGTACAGAACTCATTTGACACACAGTTTTGAATCAAGTAAGATATTTTGTCTTTTCCCTGTATATCAAAAATGTATTTTTTACTCTGCTTTAAATTACTACTGGAAACATAAAAGAAAATATATCCTGCAATTGTTTGAAGATAACTCATTTAGTCTCTTTGGCATTTGTAGTACTGTAAAAGTTCTAGTGCCTTATCTCTGTAATTGCAATGTCTGTTTTAAAATATTTTTCCCTGTTCTCTTTTTTAATAATTGAACTGTACTTTGCAATTTCTTCTGTGACACAGAATTTGTTGTACTGTTTTAATATACTGATATGCAAGATTTCAACTGCTATTCAAGAAAAGGAGCGGCAATATTATACAACTTCTCATAAAGGAGCTTACATAGCCAACAAAGATGCAAAACCATTGAAATTCCTATTCTGATCTGCCCTATCTATCCTATTCTGATCTGTTCTTGCTAAATTGCAAAGAGAGAATCAGCAACTTAAGACTTATACATGAATCACGAGGAACTGTATAATTGCAACAGATTTGTTTTGTGTTGTTTTTTTTTTTTTTTTAAGCACAAATTTTAGGAATATGTTGACCAACCACCTGCCATTTTGAAGACATGGGCACTTTGGACCTCAATGCAGACCTCACAAATAATTCTGACTGTTACAGTAAACATTAGAATTTAATAAATAACACATTTTGTAGCAACACAGAAATACACACAATTCTTTAAAAAAATATTACCTTACACTAAAAATGCAACAACTCCTAATCCTGACAAATATATACAATTTTGTGTAGATTGAGACGGCAGGATTCTGTTTTTATGAACAGCTGCTGTACTTGCTTTTACCACCATCCTTGGACGTTTTCCTTTAGACTTGCAGACACTATGTTGACACTGCTATAATATGGTGCCTTCTTGAAAAGCTTCTATCCACCTATTAGAAAATGAAACACTGTTAGGAAGTTGCTGGTAAAAGTACAAATCACACTGCTCTGACTAGCCAAAGATTCACACAATGAGTAACATCATACTTCCATTACCAGTTGGTCTGTTAGTGCAAATTCTAGAAATCTGTCCAATGAGTCCAAACATACAAAGCTTGCTAGAGATGTATTAGGTATCAGTACAAGGCCAGATGATAGAAACTATTTTCTGAACCTCTTCCATACTGAAGTTACATGCATAAGGAACAAGTGAAGCTGGGGAATCGAATGCTCAAAAAGCAGAAAATGCCAAGGTTCTGCCAACTTTCATAACATGACTTCATACCTTTAAAAAAAAAACCCAAACAGTACTCCTGTCTCATATTTCACTGCAAACATGATCCGGGATGAATCAGGATACTAGAATAACTGAGTGCCATCTGCACAGCCCGTGCGCTCTGCTCTTGCAGCTGGTACAAGGGTGTTAGTGAAGGACTAGCAGGGCTGAGGGAGGAAGCCACAGGGCACATGGGCTGGGGTGGAGGAATGGTGCCTTTGCACGATGACAGAACTTCCTCATATTCACACACGCAATATGTGCTACTACTGAATCATGTATTAACAGATATTCCGCATGTCATAACCATGAAAATACAAATACATGTAAAAGGCGAGGAAGTCCCAAACACTTGATCCAAGGTGTCTCAAACTGGAAATTCAAAGTTGATATTCAGACTTTTACCCCCTAGAGCTGTGGTTTCTGTTCCCACTTTATTATGAGGGTGATAAACTTCCTCACCTTCTCAAGGATGCTGCAAAAATTAATGTGTCTGAAGCACTCCAATGCTACACTGAAAAATACAGTAAAAAACGGAATAATTCTGTCTTCTGAGTAAGGGCTGAACTGTGTGCATGTAAAGTTAAGGGGCCCACATACTGATGATCTTTTTTGCTGAGTGAAAATCTTGCAAGAATTGAATAAGACAAAGACTGTAAAACTATCTTTATCATGGAAATTCAAGCCTGCCTTCGTATTCACAGGGTATCTAAACGGTAGTCACAGGTGTTGGCTATTCCTTGCCCTGAGTGTTTAACTTTGTAACCGTGTGCGTGTTCTTTGAATTCAAGCTTTTGGTACGAACCTATTAAGCATGTATAAGTAGTGTTCATGCATGCCCATCTGCACACACAACTCAAACTTCTATCCCTTACTTTTTAGAGATCACTGTATTTTCTTTGCCATATAGTCATTAAAAATAGCTAAAATGGTATGCGAATACAACAAATTCATAAACTTAAGCATTGAACATAGTACTGGACTAAGAAATTTAAAAGCTTATCAAAAAGTAAACATCTGTTAAAATTTATTACTACACTTACACAAATACATGAGATACTTCTTTGACCCTAACAGGAAAAAAATAGTGTCCACTGATGCAAACAGGCCAACAGCATGTTCTTTGTTTTTTTCAAGCAGTGTTTATTCTGCAGGTTCAGCATAAATCTCCTAAGGATATTAAATACTTGGAGAAAGCTTGCAATTTAAGGTACTTAATGTTATTCCTAGCCTCAGTAAAATGCAGTATGTCCAATTTCAAGTTTTCATACTAGTGACAAAAGCCATTGTCTGAATAGGAAAACAAAGCTGTTGAATGCCTTGGATTTGTTTCATTTTGTTTTATATAGTACAAATGAGCACACAGTGGAACAAGAGAATACCATCTTAATGAACAAGGAAACATTTGTTTGCATCTGCAAGACAAAATACTTCCAAAATAAAATAGAGAGTTCCAGATTTTGTGGGTGGAGAAGGGTCATTAAGTATGTTCTCAGCTGTTCACAATTTTCAGTTGCCCTGGGTACTTTTTTTAGAATACCCCTATTTGCACAAAACTAGACCTGCAGCCATTTGAAGGCTTAAGTATTAATAATGGACTCGTTAGCGCATATAAAATCTATTTTATTAATGTAAAACTCATTTGGAAAAACTGCAGTGAAACCAGTCAGATAAGCTGAGCATATAGGCAAGATAACTTAAATGTATTGTTTCCATGTTCATTTCCAGTTTACTCCATGATTCGTATAGCAAACGTTTTCTACTGATTAATGAGAAAGCTTCTAGGTTATTTTATATAAAACACACACAATACATAAATTGATAAACATAACTCCAAATTCAAACACCTCAGCAGGACTTGAAATGAAACAGCTTGTGTGAGTGTTGTTTGAATTCAAGCTTTTCGGCTGAACATACTAAGTAACAAATTAATTCAAATAGTTTCTTACTTTTGAGCTGAATGGGGATCATCTGCCTTGAATATGTAAAATAAAGTGTTTTTGTGCAGTAAATGGAACACTCTAGACTCTGAGTTTTCGTCTTTCACTTCACTGACTGTGAATCCAAGTAAAGGCTGGCTCTCTAATGCTGCCACATCCTATTTCATGGGGAAAAAGGCAAATAAGACAAAATTAGTGCTTGTAAGACATACTAAGGAATGCATTTAGACTTTACTCATGCACCATACCATTGCAACACATTATGCAACAAACAAGTTGTTACAGTCATGCACAAAATGCCGCTTTTTATAGCCTCCATGCATGAATCAGGGGACAGGAAATAACAAAATCTCATAGACTTCAACATTGCTGTTCCTCTTTTTATTTCCCTGATAACATCTACCTTGTCTTTCACTGTATAGTCTCATTGTTCTGCCTGGTAAGGACTTCTTATCTCAAAACATCGACTGCTACCTCGCAGCAGACCAAAGGTCTGTCTAGCCCACTGCTCTCTCCAACAACCTTAGTAGTGAGTTTTCATGTCTTAAAAGTGATATCGGATGCTATTAGCTGCCCTGAGTACACTGGAAGGAGGAGCTATGGATGTAACCTATGTTCTCAAGCACTGGAGTCACACTCCAAATACTATGGATGGCTAAACTTATTTTCATAGATTTCATAGATTTCTGGGTTGGAAAAGACCTTAGAGATCATCCAGTCCAACCGTCCCTAATCCCCATTAAACCATATCGCTAAGTAGCTCATCCACCCTTTTCTTAAGCACATCCAGGGATGGGGACTCAACCACCTCCCTGGGCAGCCTATTCCAGTGGCTGACAACCCTTCCAGAGAAGAAATACTTTCTAACATCCAACCTGAATCTCCTCTGACTAAGCTTATACCCATTTCCTCTTGTTCTATCACCCATCACTAATGTAAAGAGCCCTTCCCCTACCTCCCCACCACCCCTTCTCAAGTATTTGTAGGCTGTAATCAGGTCTCCCCTCAGCCTCCTCTTCTCCAGGCTAAACATCCCCAACTCCCTCAGCCGCTCCTCATAAGTTTTATTTTCCAGCCCCTTGACCAGTTTAGTCGCCCTTCTTTGGACCCGCTCCAGGAGCTCAATATCTCTCTTAAAGCGAGGGGCCCAAAACTGGACAGATGCGGCCTCACCAGTGCCGAGTACAGGGGCAGGATCACTTCCCTGCTCCTGCTGGTCACACTATTCTTGATACACGCCAGTATCCCATTGGCCTTTTTGGCCACCTGGGCACACTGCTGGCTCATATCAAGCCGGTAGTCAACCAACACCCCCAGGTCCTTCTCCGCCAGGCAGCTCTCCAGCCACTCTTCCTCGAGCCTATAGCGATGCTTGGGGTTTTTATTTTTATTTTGCTTTCTGTTGCTGAAATTAACAGGACAGGGATGAAAAGTTGCTGAGTGTTCACAAGTGGTTGGCTAGGAAAGAGTAGCAAGAGAAGCTGTACCTTTTTATTTTCTCTTCATTTAATTTAAAAAACTGGCTAAAAAGGCAAACTTTTCACTTCCTCATTCATCTCAATTACTTCCTTTTTTTTAAACTCTTGTCTTTTAATTAATAAATAACAATGCACAGCATTTTTGGAAAGAAAAAAAAAAAAAGTATTTTCATCCTGTGCAAATTCCAAAACAGTGTTGTGTAGCTAGGCAGGGTCCTGCAATGCTTCTGGATAGGAAAAATAAACAAAGAATGTATGTAAACACTGTCACATCAGGTGAAACCTTTGGTAATTGTTTCTACATTGAAACAAGAGCATCCTGTGAAAGTAGCATTTTTTGATAATGGAAAACAGTCAAGCAAGGCTTAGCAATCTATTTTACTATCTTAGATCTTTGTACCACTAATAAGTGGTCTTTTTACCACCAATCTTTATAGCACTTGGAGCTAATATAAGTAGTTTAAGTGAGGTTTCCTGGTTAAGGCCACACTGGACCTTTCCTTGCCTTATCAAGATGAAAAATAAGGACAGATATTACCTTTTTTTTTTTTTTTTTATACTATTGCTAATGCTGTGGTGGAAACAACATCACAGGTTCTGCATGTAATTCAGAAGTGCTAAAATAAAGGTTGGCACTACAGCAGTAACAACCCAGGAACAAATCTGAGCACAAACCAGGAAATAACTAGAGTAGGGCTGGCGTGGAGAGTGAAGAAGGGTAATTCTTTACAGGGTCAGGATAGGTTGGGCTTCACATTTTGAAAGAGAGTGAGGGATAGCAATACCTTTAAATAGATGCTTTGGGTATTTTGCTCTTGAAAGCTATTAGCAAACTATAACATATAATACAAAAAAGCAAAAAACAAGATATTCCAGTGCTACAGTACATCCATATACGTTGCAAAACATTATAAGATGCAATAAAACCACATCCTCAGCACATGCTGGGATACACAGATTTTATATACATTGATTAGAGATCATTCCACACTGCAATAAGACTACACATTCTACATAAAAAAGCAAATGCATTTCACTTTTGTTACTGCAGCACTGTATATTAAATAACTCCAAGCTGAAGACAACAGTTCGAGAAGTAAAGAGATTTAGTTTGCTCATTTTCCAAGCATTCAAAATACCTTGTGGAACTGCAGAACAAGATACTTCGAGATGCTTTTATAATGTTGGCTTTGCCACTAGTCCAGTGTGATGCATCCGAACAGACCCCCATGTATTCAACTGACTCAGAACATACCTACAACTGTGCAACAGTGTGCAGTGCAGAGGGACTCAAAGCTAGGTCTGGAATCAGAAACAGCGTAGCTATATCAGCGTATTATGGTACCAAGCTCACTGGGCCTTTTTCAAAATACTGCATCACAGTCAGATAAATTACTGTAAGGTGATCTAATTTTATAGCTTGTTTCTAGATCATAAGAATAAACAACTTTGTTACAAAGACAGTATTATCATTGGATATTTGATTTCTAATATGTAGTCTCTCACCTCGCTAGCAGCATATGTGTATAGCACCTTATTTTTTATAACAAACCAGAGGTGTTTCCATGGTTTCTTACTGCCCTTAGATCTGTGTAGATAGCCACTCATTGTAGAGTCTTCTGTATTTGCTGAAACCTGAAGAGAAAAAAACAACAAACAAACCCCAAGGGTATGTATGCATCTGTCCAGGTTTTCACAGTATAGCTTTTTATAAAAAAGATCTCCAGTGCCCTGTCCTGTCAAAGACTCAAATTCTTACCTGATCTCATGTTAATGTTGCTAATTAAGTCAGATGGCTGAAAGAAAAATGATTTTTGTCTGCCACCTTCTATCTGGTCTGGATGGGAGGTTTCTGCAGTCACTATGGGTTGGAACTTACTGGATGCAACAACACAAGAGAGGGCTGAAACACTGAGGACCACGTACAGCTGGAGAACACACATTCCTACACAAGAAGAAAAATTACTTCCTCCCATTCTCAAGACCTTCAGTGTAGGTAGGCAGAGTTTAGCTCTGCCTTTCCTAATCATAAGCCAAGAGCTGAGTTGGTTAAAGAGTCTTCTTCTTGACTGTTGGTACAGAGGTAAATCACAGTTCCTTGAAACACAGGGAAGCAAGAAAGAAATTACTGTTCTGACTATCTCTCTGAATCACAGTCTCATAGGTGTTTATGCAGTTTATACACTGCTTCATAGTTCAGTCCCCGTCTGTATAAAACTAAGGCCCAAACCACTTTAATAGGTGAATTTTGACTTTTGATTCTAGAGAAGATGGCTAAATTATGGATTTTGTTGTTGTTGTTGTTAGTATTGATGATATAATACCAACAAGGCGTTACTTTTGACCAATAAAGCACTTACTTCTTTGAGGGCTGCAGGAATTTTTTTCTGCTTTCTTCCAGAGGGAATACTATGTAATACTGTAGACAAGGCACTTGATGGAGATTTATGGTTGACTGGGGATCCGCTCTTGAGAGTGCACTGGTTATCTAAAATGCACAGGATGAATATATTGCTTTCATGTCACAGATGACTAAACACAGACAATGATTCTTGGACTTTTTTTTCCTTAAAAACAGCTGACATTTTTATTCTGATTAGGTGTAGCTATTGAAAAACTATAATCACCTTAAATTCAGTGTTGAATTAACTTTTCAGTATTATCATCAACACCATGAGTTAGAATCCTCCAAATTACAATCAGACTGAAAAACCGCAAGAAATTTGAAACTAAACGGATTGGTCTTGTTTGTTTTCAAAACCTGTTTTTGTGATATTGAACTACCTTTGCCCATAAGCAAGGTGAAATTTAAGTCTTAAAAACCACACAAGATTTTTAGAGCTGTCCTCTGCAGTTTAATTTGTGCTTTCCCTCTGTTCCCCAACACTCTGTCCTTCAGTTCTATACATCTGTTATCTTCTCAGCTTTTTTCAGTATGGATCATAGAACCAGAGAATGGTTAGGGTTGGAAGGGACCTCAAAGATCATCTAGTTCCAACCCCCCTGCCATGGGCAGGGAAATCCTCCACTACATCAGGTTGCCCAAAGCCTCATCCAACCTGGCCTTGAACACCTCCAGGGATGGGGCATCCACAACTTCTCTGGGCAACCTGTTCCAGTACCTCACCATCCTCAATGTAAAGAATTTATTTCTTACATCTAACCTAAATCTGCTGTAGGGCTTATATCTAACCTAAATGGATGCTGTAGGGCTCCTCTCTCAGCATCATGCCATCGCATACACTTCTGAAGATTCCCATCTCCAGAGCACGTATTGTCTTTCTCTGCTTCCACAGGCAGTTTCTTCATTTCTCTTGGAAGACTTCTGCAACACTTCACTCCTTTAAAACCCCCTTTTATAGCAACACCCACCACTACTTTCCAGCCCGGTCTGGAAGGAGCAGGGCTGCCCTAAGCTTCATTAACTTCCCTTCTAGAGTTGTCCCTCAACGAGGTGAGCCTCTGAAATAATGAGCAGAGCAGGAGAGTAATAGGATTGTCAGCTGTACTGCACCTGCTCCGCGGCTCTTTTCCCAGCTAAAAGCACCTGCGATTGCCAGCAGCACAGCAGCCTCTAGTGCCCAATGCAGAGACCTGCAGGTGGTCCAGGCAATCCATCCTCCCCAGCATTGCAGGCTCCCACGGCCACCACTTCAAGGGTGTCGATGCGGCTTTCCACATCCCCATGACAAATGCAGCTCCCAGCATGCTGGAAGCCATAGCTTGATTATTTCATTGGGGCATCACGGATTTCCTGGTACCCTAGAGAGCTTGTGTTGAACTGGAGCCTCAGCCAGAGGGAAGGGCAGCAAACTGTTTCAGTCCCTGGTTATAGTTCATTTGTGTATGTTATATCAGAGTCTTGACAGAACTCAGACCACATCTGGTGAGATGGGACGGGATTCTCACCTCACTGGGAGGTGTCCCCGTTGATTTTACATTCACTTCTGCATAATGATATGAAGCTACTTCAAAGAGACAGATTTGAGTTCCCTCAGGATGAGAAGAAAACTGACTCTGGCTCTCCTCTCTAAGCAAATGTTATCACCACCATGCATCAGTAGTACCACATTCTCTGAAAGTGTTTCAATTAAAATAGCTGTGGCGATGGTGTTTTACGTTGAAATCCATGTTGCCAGTGTGTGGTAGGCAACTGTTAAGAGTTTGCCCTCAGAACTGAGGCGCAGATATGCCAGCTTCTTGAATTCCAGATGAGCCAAGGCCTGAGGCTGAAGAGACTCAGCTTCAGTAAGATGAAGTCCTATGTCTTTACAGAGCCCCAGAACTTCAGCTATCTCAGCAGCTTAGCTTCCAAAAATGAAGTTTACATGCATGTAAGTTACAGACAATAAGAGTACACATGAACCCACTGGGAGGTCATGATAAGCTGCAAGGATTTTAATGTATACTTGTACCCTGTGATTAATGAAAAGCAATATAACACTCATTATCTCAAAAAACAAGTAGCACAAGCTACATGTCATAGAGGAAATGCATGCATGTTTCTAGAAGGAAGAGCCAATGTACTGCAAATTCACTTCCTAACTTACTCCACAGAAACTTGTTTGGGCTCTTATAACCTCAGATGCCTTTAGACTGGGTGTTAGGAAAAAGGGTAGTCAAGCACTGGAACAGGCTGCCCAGGGAAGTGGTTGAGGTGTTTAAAAGACGTGTAGATGTGGCACTTAGGGACATGGTTTAGTGGTGGACTTGGCAGCGTTAGGTTAATGGTTGGACTCGATCTTAAAGGTCCTTTCCAAACTAAATGATTGCATGATTCTATGTCTACCACTTTTCAGGCACTAGCAGAATTAGACACTTGAACCCAACAGTAAACATAAGGTACAGACATAACATGTTAATTGAGGGCCACAAAAATAAGACAGGCAGTTTGTGCAGAGTTTCTTTACCTTGTTTCTGTAGCTCCCTGAAGCAATGATCACATACTCTTGCTGGCTGATTTTTCATATAGTCTAAACCATGTTTATTTGATGAACAAGCTTGACAGACAATCTGGAAACGATAAAAGCATTATTGTACATGATGTGCACCTGTAAATCACCAAATGCTCAAAGATGTTCCCTTCAGTACTGTTAATCTCATAACAGAACCTCAAATAGGCACTATTTTACATTGAAAATGGTTAAAGATCTTGGCTTTTCCTTATGTCTATGTTCAACATGCTGCTCTTTCCTCCTCTAAATGTAAAACATTTAAACAGGAAAAAAAAAAATCACTGAATTACACAAGTAAATCAGCCAATAACAATCATGAAAAGTAAAATAAGTGTACTGTATTACTGAACTGTTTAAATCGTAAGGTTTTAAAGAAATAACGAAAAATAGTTATTGTTCTCTTGACAATTTCTCCACAACACAGATGTCTCAGCTGCATTGAATTCTGTATTCTCACTTGATTAAAACTAGAAAAATAACAGTTTATTAGATATATCTTTCATACGTGTTAAATATAAGCTTGGTACCAACTCAAAACCAAAATCATTATGTATCTTAAGAAAATTAGTGAGGAAGATAATTTTTCTCATTTCACCTCACATTCTTCATTTCTACTACGTAATTGCAGATGCAGAAGACAACCATAAATAGTACTCAAAAATGCAAAATAAGAAACATGTAACAGGTTAAAAGGTTGAACACTGGTCTGTCTAAAAAAAAAAACCACCAAACCCAACACAACCCAACATATTGGTTTTAATCCATATACTTGTGTCCTAGTGCAGTGTTCCGTTAAGAGAGTTGTTTAGGTGAAATCGGGCTCCATCTGTATGTTCCGCAACGAACCGGAACAGCTCACAGAAAAGGTAATCACAAAATTGCCCAACCTTTCCACATGCCCTGCAGTGATGCCTTCTCCATGTCAACGTGAATTCACTTGTACAGATCATACACATAGTGGCTCTAGTATCAGGGATCCAGATCGGAGCCTTTGATCCCAGTGGACTATCTTCTTCCTGTTTTTCTGGATCTGCCTGAGAGAATATAGGCAGAATACCATTATATTCAATGATGAGAAACAAGATGAATACTTATCAGTGATTATAAGTTAACTCTAATTATGTTGGAAAGCCTTCTCTGATAAATTGTCATGGTCTTCAATGTTATCTACTATTTCATCAGTGACTATTACAATGCAAGCCTGAAGACAAAGCTGCATTTAATTAGTTTAAAAACGCTGTGTGACTTTCAAGCTTTACCAGCCTATTTATATCAATAGCCGCTATATTTTAAAATCTTTTAATTTAATCTTTCTGTTTGCGAGATTACTGAGAGAATTGAGAAAGCTAGTTTGAGTTTTTTGGAAGGAAATAATTTTAAATGTATGAAGTAGATAACATTATGAAATATCATTCTTTTCTATCACCTGTTCACTTATTTACCATCCTGTTTTATTATTCATCAGGGAATGTCTTTTGTTTCTCTAAACACCTGCAAAGAATCTTTATATTCAAAAAAGGAACAAACCAACAACAATGGTGCAATATACCTCTTCAAGACTTTTGCTAGGATTAAATGTGATTCTCTTTTTTGTATATTCTTCAATTGACTTGGAGATAGCTTCTAACCACTCATCTCTTTCTGTAGCAGAACTGTTGGAATAAAAATAAACTCAATTTATTATTATTAACATTTAAAACCAAGAAGCAAGTGTCGATTAGAATTCTAGTAGCTTTATTACACATTGACTTAACTCTCTTGCAATTTCAGTTTTATGGATTGTCTCCAGTTCCTACTGAAACTGGCATTAATTTTTTTAAACTCTCTGCATTGTGTCTGTTATTTGAGTTGATTAATACTTAAAAATATTTCTGTGTCTGTTGCTATAATGTGAATTTCCTCCCTCCTCCCTTTCGTCCTTCCAGAAGAGCTTGTGATCGTTTCAAGGCTTGTATGTCATTGCTCCCCACTTCTCTCCCTCGACCCTTGAATAGCTTGAGTAATACTGGGGTAAATGGTGCACCCAGAACACAGGAATGGACTCTTCCTCTTGAGAGGGACTCTGAAATTTCAGTAAGCCTTTTTTCCTCCCCTTCCTTGTGTCTCAGGGTGCAGTTTGTTATACCCAACCCTGTGAAACCCTGAGCTTCTGTCAGAAAAAAGCATGCTGCCTCTTCCCCAGCCTTGTACTCCTGACTGTTTGCTCCTATCAGGTCATGATGCTTTGAAGTAATTCTTCTTTTCCAAATTTTTCCATTGGATTAGCTAACCCAAAGAGACAAACAGATGAGCTTACTGTATCTCTTTATCCTACAGCTGGTGGATCACTAATCAAGTGCAAGAAAAGCATCAGGCTGAAGTGGCATGGCACTGGAAGCAGGGAGAACAAGGAGTGCCTGGCACAGCGGCAGCCCGCAGCTATACTGGGTTCTGTGCAATGCCAAAGCGCTTCCTCCGGCCATGGGCACACCACCACTTTCACATAATATAAATCCATGCTGCTGCTGCTGCAAAGGGCAGCCTACTATACTCCCTTCCCAGCCAGTAGGTCTTATTTTCTCCCTTGTTCCAGAACACACATGGCTACACGGTGGGCTGGACTGGAAAATGAATCTGTATTAAAGCAAACCATCAACCTGCCCTTCCTCTGGATCAACTTACCAACTGGGCTTATCACACAGCTGAACAACTACTTGTGCCAGCACCACGCAGGGTGCTCTGAAGAAGGAAGAAGTAGTTTTGTGTCAGAGAAATGGTCAGATCACTTGTTTAAGATGCCATGCCAGCTTAAAAAGAGCTTCTAAAATTTGAACCAGTATCTACTATCAACATTTTTTTTATTCCCCGCTTCTTAAATAGTATCAAATAAATTACTTTTTTTAAATCTAGGAATTGAACATGATGAATACATAAAAAGGAAAGTCAGGGAAGAGGAAAGCAATGATTTAGACAAATTAGCTGTGTAACACCAAGTATTGTTTAATGGCTTTTGTAGGTGAATTTGGAAGCTTTGATCACCTTTGAACCTTTAAGGAAAATGCTTTGAGCTGGGGTTTTAAACTAGACAAAACTGAGTACTACACAAAATCAGAGAGGACAAATCTGGCAAGGTAAACATGGGTGAAGCCTGTGAGGCATGAGGGGAAAAAAACAATATAGCGCACACAGAAACAAAACCAGAACAAAAGGAGAGGAAATAAGACACAAGCAAGGGCAAAGCAAATTATTGTCGTCTGTCTCAATATCTCACACTTTGAGCGGAACATTTTCTTCAGTTTATTTACCTTTGCTTCCTCATCTGGTAAGAACAACTGGTCTGCCTTAGCTACGTAACATTCATAACTCTAACCAACTCCTTTGGTTTTTTTCAAAATCTGTTTTCATTTAATAAGGTTCCTAAAACTATATTAAATAATTCAATTTAAAGTTGGCACACTTTTTGGAGATTAAGCATCCCTTGGTCATTGCGGGGATTGCTACATACGGGGCTGCTTGCACAATGAGGACACGGCTTACGCCCTAATATTTCACTGGGGAGCTCGCGCTTGGTAGGTTTGCTAGCGCGAGCCTTTCGGGTTGTTTACGATCCTTCAGAACTTAAGAGCAAAGGCGGCGCCATCGGCAACTGAGCTGACGTAATGGTGTGCTGCAGCAAAATAGGCAGTGTTTCTTCTGCTGTTGCTCCCAGCCCTCCCCCACAGCTGCACAGCCCTACCACCTCCCTTCGCTGCAGGTCCAGGACTTGTTGTGTCCTTCCAAAAGTCGTTTCGTTTACTAAAACTGCAGGGTTTTCGTAGGAATTTTTTTTTTTTTAATTTATTTAAGATTTAACAATACAGTAGAAAACTTTAACTAGACCGCAGAGAACCCCAGCAATTGTTATTACTGGCAAAAGTGTGTGCTAGAGGCACATGTCACAGTTGCCCAATGGAGCTAAGCAGTTAGGTGGTCCCAGGAGGGCTCACAGAATTATACCCCTCTTGTTTCCAATGTCAGAGCCTTAGGGCACCTGTCCCAGCTGAACTAGTCTTCCATGAGCTATCCTTATGCTAGAGGAGGCGATGCAGCTATGTCTGCCTGGGGTAGCTCTTGGCTAGCCTTATCAAGGGGGATGGGGCCAGCTGGCCTCAGATCACATCAGGCTGGCACGACTATTGTTTTCAGGACCAAAGATTTACTTCTGTAGAGCGCTGTATCGTGCAGATGCGCTAACTTGTTTCTCTGATTAAGAGATTTCTAGTACAATACTGCATTGTACCATGTAAAACAATACATGTTCCTACAGATATCCTAAGAAAACTGAAACCTCAACTCAGACTAGATAAAGCAGAATACTAATGCAGTCAGTAAAACTAAACCTGAAGTGACAGACTCTTGTCTAGGCATTAATCTATACTTCTGTTATTAACTGGCTTACTTTTTTATTACCAGCAAGTTTTCACTAGGTTAATTGCTTCCCTCCCCATCTCTGCCCCCAGAATCATTTCAGAATCTCTTCTTTGGTGTACACTCCACATAATGGTTATTATTTGAAAAAATACAGAAGTGAACTTTGTCTCCAATGTCTGTAAGATGAATTTGAACTGTTCTGTAATCGAGATTTTTACCATATAGGAGTCAAGAAGTTGTTAGAATGAGGTATCATCAAAAGGAAGATGCAGTCTGTATTGACAAGATACTGATTCTCTTCACATCCAGCATATTTATCAACAGGAACAATATAATTAAATAGGAAAAAATACATGCAAGCACCTGTTGCTGAAAGTTTTTCCATTTGTTTCCCTCCTACATCACAACAGTTCCAGGTCTTACAGACAGGTAACAACCTGAAAATCCTGATTTACACCTGGGGCTCCCAGCACCTCCTTCATCGCAAGCAAACACAACCTCTCTCTATCACTGTTGTCTGTGTAACTTAAGTCTTTCACACACACACAGCTTCCAGCAAGTATAAAAACGACAGAGCTGAATGCTCTCCAAAGATGCAAAATCACAACACCAAAAAAAGAAAAAATCAGAGCAGCTTTAGCTGGTAATGTGAGGGTAATTCCAGTAATTTCAAGGTCAAGACAAAAGCATGTTACAAACTGTGCCCTATTTAATGAGAACGTTATACAGAGGTTTTCCCCTATGGACCAGCATGTATTTTACAGGATTTGCTTTTAATCTGCCACTTAATCAGTTTCTCAAAAAGACACGTCAATCCTGTTTTGTGGAAAACAAGTAGGCTATATTTCAAGATGATAATCTTTTCACAAGTTCCTATGATTTTTAACAATTTTTTAAAATGACTGAATTAAAAGTGAAATGCTGTTTCAAGTCAAGCAGAGATAAATCCACATTGCCTACTGCAATCCCCTAAATGCCTTCATGTATCTGTGCGACACCCAGTCACCAAGGCACCTGAGCAGCACAGACCTGCTCATATCACACTGGAGCAGAATCATACCCTAAACTGTGAAATGTATCTCTTTCTTTCCCCAATGTGCAAAAGAACCAAAAGAAACATTTAAATTTGTTGAAAAAAACCCCACAAAAACACTCCTTTCAAGTCTGTTGTTATAAATAACCACTGCTCAGACAATTGAGCTACTTCCTTTGGCTACTTTGACAAGGTTAACCTTGGTCTGCCCCTCAGCTAGAGATATACTGCTATCTTTGTGCAGACATCCTCATGTTGGTAATTACAAGGTCACACAAAAAGCAGCCGTCTGCCCTTGCTCAGCTTTGCTAAACAAAAGACAAAACATGTCTTTCTTCATTGGTATCAGCACTGTCACAAATGTCAAAACATATAAAGCTCCAACTCAAATGCAGTAAAAACAACAATCCACAAAACCAGGTCTTTGCTAAAGGCATCTCGGTGACGGCAGACCAGAGCTGCACTGGTTTAGCAGACATGTATCCTTTTGCTGCTGCATTTGGTGAGAATTTGGTGTTCTGGTAAAGACAAGCGCCATTCCAGTAATTGCTGCTGTTTCCATAATTTCAGGTTCACTGAGATTCATTTATTCATGCTGAACAGTTAACTGTCTTGAGGACAGCAGAATCCCTACCAGCTGCTGCCTTAAGCCCAAACTGCTCAAATACCAGTTATGTTTACTACAGCTTTTGTGCTTCTATCCATCACTTTACGATGGTCAGTCTTCCTTACAAGTCAGGGTGAACTGTATTAGAGACTACAAATGTACATGGTACCTATCAAACTTTTTACATTTGATCAGGCTCCTTTTCCACTGGCCCATTTAAAAATAAACTTAAATTTTCAAAATCAGATTTTGAATGTAAACAAAAGTAAATTAGAACAAAGCCTATCTTATTTCCAGAAACTCACCTGTCACTCCCTCTATTCTGCAATTACTCTACCCAATGGTAACTTTTCACTACATTAAGTACAAAATAAGCTATAAAAAGCTTACATGGTCTGTTTGAAATCACAGCCTTTTAAAATCATTATTCATTTGCAAGACTTACCTTGCTGAAAGAATGAAGGATCTCTCTACACTTTCAATGTTCAGTTCATTCTGATATGCTTCCTGGGTTGGCTTTTTAACCTTCAGTCAAGAGAGAAAACTTGACATTCAAACTGAAACGGTACTTTTATAGTTGCTTTAGTTTTACTTACTGTAAAATTTCTTATATTTTTATTGTAGAAGAGGTACATTGGAGAGAAAAAACCTCAGAAGTAGATCATACACCAGTCCACAGGGCTGAGCTACACTAAGATTACATGCAGTCCACCCTTTCATTTCACTATGGCCTCATATAAACACTGGAGATGTATAAGGGAATGAAGCTCAAGAGCTGTCAGACACCTCTTGCTGGGCTTCAACATGCCCAGACCAATTGCCCTCTAAGCACCTACTGCAACTAGGCAAAAAAGGGCACTGCTGCTGCTGCAGGGCAAGATGTAGCCTACTGGTGTACCAGAGCAGGCATCTGCCCATACCCCAAGGGCTGGACCACCCTGCTGATCCTTCTGAGCTACCAAGTTTCAAACATAACATTTAAAAGTTAAGAGTGATTCTGAGCCACCACAAGACATCTACTAGCAGAAGAGATTTTGTAGCTCTGACTGCGAAGGCTTGGACCTGGGCACCAGATGTGCACAGCTGCTGGACTTGGTGATTTTCTCTGACAGGACCAGAGACAAGTTCCTGAGGCGATAGTTGTTCTCATGTCAGAGATTGTGTCAATATATAGTGTGTACGTCCCTTATGACTATCCAGAGGGGCTCAGGGCTTAACTTTGATGCTTTTCACAAAGGCTCAGAAACAAAAGCTGTATTTTCCCTCACAGTTAGCAGATCCCTATAAACCATGGAGATTTGATCCACCAAAGCTTATCAGGCAGAGATGTCTAACCTCTGGGTGTGGGCAATAAAAAGCAGTTACAAGGCAAAAGTGAGGCAGTCTGAACAAAATACAATACAAAAAATAAGTAGGCAGACTATTTCAAAGTTGGCCAATACTGGATGAAACTGTGGCAACAGAGTTTTTTGGGGAAACAGACAGCAATCCCACAGATCATAGTATGCAAGAAACATTAAGCCTGTAGGATTCCTCTGTAAAAGAAGCATCTTTAAAAGCTCTTTCCAATGATAAACATAGTTGCGTTTTGAAAATCTGAAGGCCTGAGTTCAAATAGATTTGCAGAAAGACTCATTTTCACAAGGGACTCACCTTCATTCCGGCCAACGACAGCATGTTGTTGAGTTTATACATCCCTGACTGAACTGGAGTAGTATACAACAGGGCATCATTGAACTGTAATATGGACACAATGCTTTTTCATTACTACAGATTGTTTAGAGACAGATAATTTCAGATGCATTTTACTGGAAGTATAGAACTCATATAGTGCTGAGATCAACTGTCCAGGAGAGCATCTGCTACTTCCTATGATTCCACTTAGAATCCAAGAAACATTTTCACATATGAATTTAGATAACAATAAGTGTCTATTTATATCTTCCTTGTGTAAATATCCACTTGGCACATGAGTAAACAGTGCATGGACGTCAAAGAACAGGCTGTCAAAAAGGATGACAATGTTTCTTGTGCACACAGCTATACTGTATCACAAGCTACTTTAAAAGGATGTTAGAATTAACCATTCAAATAAAGTAAAACATTCCAGAAACTTGAAGATAGCAGAATTAAGATTAGCAATTTATGATTATAAGGATAAACTTATCCATACGTACCATGTGCATTTTAATAGTTTAAATGTGCATCTACTGTTTTTTTCCTGTTCTATCAGACTTGGCTTCGTTCACTGCACTTACTAAACAGCTATTAAGATTTTTTTTTTTATTTCCTGTGTTGTTCAACACATAGATCCAAACTTCATTTACTGCACATAAACACAGACTAGAAAACTGAACTGCCTCATACGATTTTGCTATGAGGTTCTTTGCAAAATAACCAAATGTTTCATGAGCCTTACTAAATCTTCACAGCATGATCAATGGAAAAATTACTGCTTAAGTGTCTAAAAGTAAAAACACTAGCATGCAGCTTGTATAGGTAAAAAAAACCCAAATCAAATGAAAACAAAACAAAAAAACTCAAATCAAAAACCCCACCGACAAAAAACCCTGCCATCACCCAAAAAAACCAAAACCCGAGCTAGAGTTACTCAAATTAGCAACATCTGATTTGCAAAGTCTGGCTTGAGATAGCACCAGATTCTTGAGAATATTACCTTAACTGATATAATTTGCAGTTATCTCAGTGCTTTAAATGCTACAAAGTCACCCCCAGAGCATAAGACAGGCACATGCAAGCTTAGAATATATACCTCATGACTGCATAGGGAAATATTTATTCTTACTACATTAACTACAAAACAGATTTCACCCAGGACTGTGGACCAAAAATGCCACAAATCACACACAGCAACAGTTGCTTTTCTATCTAAATAGAAGAGATAAACAAAAGGTTCAAGTGGAAACAGAAACTTCAGAGATGCACAGAAGTTTCAAACCAAAACAGTAGCAGAGGCAGGAAGACAACCCAGCACTTAACTTCCAGCCCAGTGCTCCGCTCAGGATGAAGGTGGACTTGTGCAGAGGAAGGAGAGAGGAGGAGGAGGAAGGGAGGAAAGTTGTAGGTTTTAAGATCTGGTACAGCCAAGTGGGATGGAGTAACTGTTCCGGTTTTCGCACTTCCACAGATAACGTCTTCTCATAAAAGTGCTCAAATTTTAATTGAGCATTGTTCAAAACAGTACATTTTAGTGAGAAATAGTTTTCTATTAAATTAGAGCATATGCAACAGATGATGTCTCTAAATTAGAACTGAGCAAGTAGAACAGCAACAATTGGTCATTTTTTCACTACCTGAAATTATTATTTATGTTTGTAGTGTAATGTTTCAAACACTTAAAATAACCCCAGTGTTAGACACACAGCAACATACACAGCGTCTTACCAGAAAAAACATTCGTGGTTGCATGACCTTCCGTGACAGCTTCATCAGTGTTCCCTCTTTCAGAAAGACCTAGCAAATTAAAACAAGCAAGTCAAAACCTAGCTTTTCAGGGCACAAGTCATACAAATGAGCTGACTTTTTTGTCATATTATTATCACTACTACTACTACACTGAGAGCGCTGCAAGAAATTTTGGGATTCAAGGTTCCCTTTCTGAGAATGGCTGTTCATCCATAGGTTTCTCTAAAAGGGAGCGTGATTGGCTGTATTACAGTTTTCCATGCTGCACTTGAAACAATAATAAATACAAGGTTAAGCTGGAGGAAATAAACCTGCCTGCAAGATCTGCCAAGGAATCATATTTTAAAAATCATAAGTTTTCATCAGATAAATGCCTAAAAAAACCCCACACCTATGTAGAGGCAGTATTCATTTGACTATTAGAACAAAATAATTAAGTGATGGACCATTTTTATTCTTGGTATATGCCAGATTCAATACTTTGCTTGCATATCATCTGTGCTATGCTTTGCTGCAATCTGCTGAATGCCTTCTGGAGGACTTACCCTTCCTGGCTGTACAATCTCATGGTGTCCATTTAAACTGTACTGAATCTGCATGAGTTTCTGAAAGTTATCCTACAGGGAGAAAAAGCAAAAGGTAAGTAATTGCCCTTGCATCCATGACTTTAAAAAAAAAAAAAAAAAAGAAAAAAAGAAAAGAAAAAAGCTTTTTCTCAAGCTTTAATCAACCAGCTTCATAAGTCAAAATACTTACGCCCTGCTTCATGATGTCATTGGCATGGTTTGCAACTTCTATGACAACAGCTAGAGCATCTGAAGGATGAAGAAATGATGCTTTGGTTATACAGACTAGTTAGCATTGGGTATTATGTAAAGCACAGGTACAATATTGCCCTTCCACATCATGCCAAGATTCAAGGACCTGATTGTACAGTCACTGCATTCAGGAGCACTTCTCATAGAGCCCAGAGTTTTTGGATCATGGTTTAATAAGTGTGCCCTAGCAAGTCACTGCTTCAAGCAACAGTGTCAATCATTTCTTACTGCTGATCAAAACAGTTCATAAGCAATATCAAATTCTAGTTTCTCACACAAAGCATTACTTTAGTTTCAATGTCTCTACTTATAGCAGAAAAGTTAACATGTTAACTGAAACTACATAGAGATTAAGTTTTTTTTCCATTTTACACAAGTGCCTCCAGTACCAGTCACGGAAGACTACCTAGAAAAATTATCCAAATCTTTGTTATTTCTTTCTTCTCCATTTAGTTTTGCTGCATCTCAAGATAACAGTATAAAGTTCAAATTTCTAAATTTCAAACTTTTAATACCAGAAGAAAAGAAAAAAAAAACCATTAAAAGGCAGAATTACCAAAGATGAGGGGTTTTATTAAGTACTGATATTTAATAACTAGCAACTTTACTGTAATATATGCTAAGGTGTAACTGCAAAAAGGGGTTACATAAAAGGATTATGTAAATTACTGAACAGTGAGTGTATATGAGACAGAACCAATCCAAGGATCTTATCCAAAAACCTGTAATTTACTTAAGTAGGAAAAAAAAAAAAAAAGACTCATTTAATTGAAAGCTAGAACAACCGCTCTGATAAAATGTATTCCTAAAGCACTTAGCACCTTCTGAGTAATAAGTGCAGTCAAGCACTCCAAATAAAGGAACTATATTTGTTTAAAAGTCCACAGAGAAGCCTAACAAATCAGGTTAAATAAAAGCTTTGGTTTTTTTTTCCACATAATCATTAAAGTATTAGTAGTACTGTAGAATATATATATATATATTTCCCTTATTATTGAGTTCATATTCAGAAAGAAAACATGTTAAAAGATACAGCTTGCTGAACTGAAAGGTTCGGAAGGTCAGGAAACCATGTAAGAAACTAAACTGAGATGCAAACAAAAAGCCTCACCTAAGTCAATCTAAGAAGAATTTTTGTTCAAGATTTTCATGGACCAAGGCAATGCAAGCACAGGAATCAAACGGTTAAAAGGCAAAGAGCACTTATCAAGCATTTGATCAAAATTTAAGTTTAGATATAGATGTCATGATGTCAACTGAGCCTGCTGAAAAATAGCTGGTGGTCTCGTCCTACAAAATGTTGGAGCTGCTCCATCCAAAACACTCCCTAGCTTCCATCCGCTTGCAAGAAAAAGAAGGGAAATCTAGCCAAATTCATAAAAGCAGGAATGAGTATCTGAATATTTTGTTATACTTTCCTTCATCTATCAGATGTTACATCTATTAAAAACTTAAAATTTTGCTCATTGACTTCAAGACAGAACAAAGAATGTTAGAGAAAATTTGCTGGTTATTGAAAATTCCAGGATCTCAGGGCTACTTGCAGAGCCAAGACTAAACCAATCTAAACAACAACATAAAATAATCTATAGGGTCAAAGTCCATAAACAAAGTGGATTTTTGCAGGGAAGAGCATTCCAATTCTTATACCACTTCACTGGAGTAATGTATTCAAATGAAGGTCATCAGGAAGAATTGTGTTGTTTGGGCTTTTTTTTTTTCCAAGAATACTTAACCATAACCAAACCTAGTCTTCTCCTTTCCATCGCCTGCAATGGAATTTAACAACTAAGCCAAGCCAAAACTAAGGTAAGCTTATTTATCCCAAGAAGGATTTTTGTAAGTAAAGATTAGATTTTCTTTTCTCACCCAGTTTCAAAGATTAGGCTATCAAACATGTCAAATGCCTAACACATATTGTTAGAACTAAGCTTCCACTTTTATCTTTGAAGTATGAAGGGAGAGAAGAATACTGTAGAACGTACAACTGCAAAAAACACTAAAGCTGGAGAAATCAGAAGAAGATGTAAAGTAAAATATATACTTAAGTTGCTCATTTTTCAATTGATCTATTATTTAACATGCAGTGAAAGCACTAGTTTGTTCACAGCCATAAGCAAGACAAACTTTCCTATCTCTTAAAGAGTCATAATTTAAAACTGTTTTGGTTTATATTTTCAATATACTCAAATATGTCTAAATGAACTAAGAAAGATATTTACTCATAAATTTTATGGTACTGTTTCAGCATACAAAGCTATAAGAAAGCAAACTTGGCTCAGTGCGTTGAAGGCACTCACTTATCGCAGTCCAATCAACTACCTCTGCACATTCCTCCTAAAGATATCAGGCTTGTGCAAATGTGGCTGAAGAGACTGAAATAAGTGACAGGGGCTCTTGTGAAGGAAACTGAAACATCGACTGGGAGCACTTTATTACTGCTGAGACACACACACGGAAAAAGGAAACAGTCTGAATGTGCATTGCATTGCTACGCTCAAGATAAACCAGCTTAATCCCCAGCTACCACGAAACATGTATTCCTGTCCTCTTCCATCACCAACTATTCCTTCTCATTTCCTCTTATCTCCTTTCCCCACCACACACAGGCAGACTTGTGGAAGTCACTTGTGTTTGTGCAACTTGTGACAAGTCAAACTAGAGAACTCAGGTAAAATATAACCCAGAGCAGCTCCTTGATCTTGTGCACTCCTGCCACATGAACACTTGTCCTGGCACAAAGACAGAGGAGAAGGTCAGAAAGGCTCACAGCTAGGGGAAAGCAGCTGGTAGACCAGAGTGCCTATCATGAAAGGTCTAGAGATGCAAGGACTGTCTCAACAGCAGCGCCCAAAATATCTGCTTAAGCTGCCTGTGGAACTTCACTCTTACCTCTTGGTTTCAACTCAAGGGTGGGCTGATACCAGTCAGCTCCAAACTTTTTTGAAACACAAGTTTGCAATCTTTCAGTTATCTCTGCTGAGAAACTTAGAACTAATTAGAAAACATTTCTATTACTGGCTTAGCATTTTGCATGCATTTAAAATTTAGAAATGTTATCATATGTACATAAGCTGTTATTTCATAATAAAGAGACATTTACCTTGAGTATCCCTATAGTCTGCAGAATCTTCTAAAAGATTCTTTAAATAATCTGTATAAAGAAAAAAATAATATAGAGACGGTTTTGTTAAAGAAATAAACAGCACTAGAAAGTAGTAAAAACCCACCTTTTTCCTGGAAATATGCTTTTTGGGCAGACCTATGCCACAAAAATTTTGTACGTAATCTTTTAGATCTCTCAAAGTAATAACAAAAGGAAAACTAGTGTTTCCATAATGAAAGCATATCATGATATCTTGCTCAGGGAAGAGAAGGTTATTGAAACAGTGGCCTTCTTCATAGACAAATGATATGTTGTATATATTATCCCAGAACAAAATAAGCAAGTAAAAACCAAGTACATACTTGCAAGCATTTACATTTAAGATGATGCAAATAAATTTGAAGATTATAGATATTTGCCTAAGCATCTAACTTGTCTATAGGAGCTAAAAAAAGTAGTCCATTACAGAAGAACTGATTATGATTAATATTTTTCAATAATGAAAGTATTATACCCCCCCTTCAATGTTCAAATAGACATTTTTGGTTTTCAATTATAAATTCAGTTCCTGAACCACGAGATGGCACCCTCAATCCATTAAAGTCTTGGTAGTTTTAAAATCTATTTTACTTAGGTAAAATTAACTCCAAATGTATGACTATACAAGAAAACATCCCCCTCGAGTTTCCATTCCCTGGTCGAGTGTCTAGTTCACCAAAAAGTACAATATTTTGTCAAAGATTAATATATATCCTCAGTAAAAAGTCCGCTATTCTCTACAAGCTACAGCTTTGAACAGCTTAAAACTGAAAGAAACCAAAACAGAAACTTTCAAAGAAATAGACATGTTTGTTTGACAATATCAACAAATATTGATTTATAATTACCTTTTAAATGAGGTATTAAGATTCTGGCAGATCTACTGAAAACTAATCATATGTCATCTAGCAAATGTTCAATTTTAGCTTCACGGCTGTACAAGTTTCACGTAGGAGTGAAATAATTCAACTCCCATATGCTTGCCCTACCCAAATTCATTCTTTTACTCAAGAAGGATCAGGAGCCAATTGTTCCTGCCTTCATCAAATGTCTTGCTTCATGCATGGCCCTCCGAGACTGCTCAGTGTATTGTAATCCTTTCCTTTTGCCAAAAAAAAAAAAAAGGAATTATGAAACATGTTTCTGCAGTAGAAATGCTACGAAAAGTGAGAAATCTTGTCACAGTTAATGAAAGCTTTGAGAAAAACAGAACTACAGGAAGCAAAACACTTGGCACTGAAATTTTATGTTTTGGCAAAGACCTAAGGGAAGATCCAAGAGAGAAGCATGAAGAGCAGGCTGGGGTGAAGGAGGAGGAACTGGCTGGGGTCTCCTGCAGGGAAGCGGGGAGGGAACGCTGGGAGGTCTGGCTGGCCAGACCACGGGAACACCCACAGCTTTCTGCTCTCCTCGAAGTTTTGTCTGATCGTTATCAGGTGCTGGTCAACTTGTGATCTTTTAAGACAAGTCTGACATGACACCTAAACCTCTCCAGCTACACTCCATAAATATTGCATCCTTCATGTCCCTCAAGATCTTGTGCTGCAGTGACTACCAGACATTCCAGTGCAATATTTAGGTGCATATACATTCCATTAAAAACAAAGTTCATCTTGCTTAACCTCAGGTTATGCAGGTAAGAAGCTAGTGTGAGACACAAAAAAAAATATCAACAAGAGGTATTTTGAAGGGAACTAAGAAGAGTTCCCATTGGCTTTAACTTGGTTTAACCTGGAGGAACCTGTCACACATACAATGAGACCAGCTGCCCTCTCCTGCCCTGCCTGCCGAAGGTGCTCTCTCCTGGGACTCCACCATAAAGCAAACAACTTAAAGCTTTACAAAGGCAACTAGATTTTCATTAGGGCCAGCACAAAGAATTCCCAGTCTAAAGAATGAGTCCTTACAGCTTATACAGAAATATCAGCTTCTTAAAGCTGCCAACCACACACTCACCTCTATGGGCTGGGAACGAGAAGTGAGGTGGGTATAATTGACTCATCTGCAAATGTACTGCTGGCACTCTAAGAAACTGTCCCTGGTACATGGAGACGTCCAATTTAATATCCAAAATAATTGCACTGGAAATTTAAAACCAGAGACCCAACTTGGGAACTAACTGCTTCTTGGCATATTTGTGCTTTATGACATATTCCCCAAAACAACAATGCTACATTGCTCAAAAATATTTTTTGAATGGGTATATTCTAGCATTTAAAATCATATCATCAGTGAATAGAAGAGGGTAAATTAGAGATTTTAACATAACTGTGTTCATTTAAAATTCCGCATTTGAAATAGAAAGCAGGTTTTGCATTACAAAGACTGAAGCAGTCAGTAAAACTTGGAACTGTAAAATCCTGAAAGTGATAAATACATAATTTTCATCTTAATACTCTCTATGTATCTGGTAAGTGGACCTCAGTTCACAGCTAAAACTCAGCTTCAGAGAAGCACAGAACAGATATTTTTAGTCTCTTCTGTGAATACACACTGGAAATTCTGTACTTGCAACAGCTTTCTGGAGGTACTGGCTTCAACTATACAGACAAGCAGATTTCAGAGACATGAATAACGTTACAGTAAAAATTTAGCAAAAATATTCCTAGATAAAATAAATACAGAAGTCAAATATTAAGGTGGAATGGTATCTACTGTCTTTGCCAAAAAATTTTCCCCTCTGAAGTGTGCTTTAGTTGTTCACACTAGGAAGACCTTAAGCATACCTTCAGAAAGGCAGAACTAGAAATGAAAATTCCTAACTCTGCTGGATACCCCAAAACACAACAGCACACAAGTACTGTTCTGAGATGAACAAACTTTCCTTATGCCCTGCTTCTACCTGACAGCAGCCAGCAATTCTCTCTTCTTTTTTTGCTGGGGGGCAACCACTATCACTCCTTCTCCTGTTAAAAATTCTCGTCTGCTTCGTTAACTAATTTTTGTCTCAGGTTGTCTAATTTAATTAAGTAAGACTCAAAGCAATCGTTCCCCAACACGTAATTGGCCGCAAGTCTGACAACTCTATTTCTGACCTGCAAAAGAGCAGCGTGCTCAAAGGCTTATTTCTTATCCCCCTCAGCCTCCCCTCACTATATCCCAGTTAAAGGATAACAAAAGACTCTCCCGCTGCAAACCTTATGTCGAGAAAAAGAGGAGAGCGGCTTATCCTATGACAATGAAGAGCCTGTTCATATTGTACTGTCTCAAGTCATCTACTCAAATCAGAGATTTTTGGGAGGAGAGAATTACCTCTTCTTCGTTTCTTTCCATTAGAAATCAGAGGCCTCTAATTAACCTCCCCAAAAACCTATCCACTGTTTGCTGTATAGAGCTTGGGGTCAGTACATGGAGAAGTGGAAGTTCACTTGCTGGACTGGAGAAGCTGTGTAATTAAACAGAAACACAGCTGAGCTGTGTGCCTCTCCTTGGCTGATTTATGAGTCCACCTGCTCCTGCTTTTGTTAGCACAAAAGTAACTCCACTTCAAAGCACAGCAACAATCTTGTGATGTGACGGTCTAGCAGCAGGTTACCAGTACAAAGCTGTCCCACTGACACAGAACATCTAAATAGGAAGAAATCCCTGCTGACTCAGGCCTAGCAGCTTCCTTTCCTGGATTATTTTCGCTCCCCTGCTCTTACCCACTGCCCCCTCCTCTCACCCACAGATTCCCCATCTTTGGCTGGGGCAGCTGTTGCATTGCTGCATCTCACCCACTGCAACAATAGATCCAAATATTTTGCATGTCCTGCAAAAGTTTTGCAGCACAAGTTTATGTAGAGATCACTTAATATTACACAGAGCTGCTGGAAGATAACAGAGCAGGTGGGGCATCCACAGAGATAGGGAAGAGTGAGAATCTCACGGAAGACAGAAATGCGTGATAGATTGAACAGACTGAAAATGAAACAGATCCAAAATAAGACCCCCCCCAGCCCTAGCATAATTAAATTGTTAGTCTGATCTCTTTTATTGCTCCCATAAAACAAGAGAAAATTACTTCTCTAAATCAGCAGCCAGCATTGCAAGCCCATTGCTGTCAATAGCATTCCCTCTTGCAGGTGTATTTAAAGCTGGGCAGCCACAGTAAGGTCTGCAGACTAGGAACACCCACAGCAACTCCCATCACCACAGAATCCGTTTTTTCAGGTCTAAAACAGTCTGTCCCAGCCACAATGACAGTTAACGGTCACAAGGAATTCCCCTTCACCATCTGAGTTTGTTTCAGTGCCATTCACCCCTGACATCTCTCGCTTTGCTATGCATATTGACAAAGGCATTCACTCCATCCTGATCCTTTCTTCAGCCTTTTTAATTAAAACCTTTGAACTTGTGCAAAGCTCTGCTGATTTTGGAGTGTATAACAAACCTATACCATGCCCTAAGTCAGTATCCTTTTAAAATAAAATAACTCCCCAAAAGCTGTTTTACAGTTTGATTTAATCAATCGAGAGTCGCTAACATTTTCCCCTACAAAGCAGTCCAGTTAATGAGGGCTTTTCATCCTTTTTTCAACACCTGTGACTTTAATGAGATGATTAAAATGAAAAGAGCCAATGTTAATAACTTGGTAACTGGTGTATAACACTTAAGTCTGTATCTCCCACAGCATCACTAGTCTAAGTGCTTGCTGGGGAAATGCCAACAAGCTGCTACAGAGCCAAAAAAAAGGTCACGGAGCATTTTATTTTGCAGTTACTACATAAACAGAAGCTATTTTTAAATTGCTCATCAAGAAGCAACAGCTTTCAAAAACAATGCCTTAAGTATTTCCAAATCCTTACAGGAGCCATCCCTCTCTTACAACAAACACATCTCAAAAAACTTCACAAAGGAAGCCTCTATCATTGCCCCCCTTTTAAACAAAAGCAAGCACTGCATCATGGAGATGACTTGCTCAAGGTCACCCAAACATGTCAGTGCCAGAGCAGTGCGTAGAGCCCAGATTTCCTAGTCCCAAGCCAGCTCTTCTTCAGTCTACAAAGCCCCTGTAACAAGTCTTAGCCTTTAAAAGAGAATGTTTTTTACAGACAAAACACCTGGGTGGGGGAGAAACGGAGAACATACTTGCCGAAGTTCACAGTGGCACAGACATCTTTAACTTCCTTCTCCCAGCTCAAATCTTCCATAATACCTTTTACCTTTGTAAAAAACTCCCCCAAAACAACAACAAAAAAACCCCAAACCCACAAAAAACAAAAGCCAAATCACAACAAGAGCATTCCAACCCTCTAAGAAAATTACAGGCTTCTGCTACCACAGAAACAAACAAAAACCACCACAGGTTTCATGTTTTCCAAGTACTGCTGAATGTACTATCAGAGAACACACCACAGTGTTGGGAACATTAGCACCTCGCTTGTGTACCTTACTGCAATCAATATTAACAAAGAAAGCCTCTAAACCCATGCTATGCTTTTTAAAAAAGCTCCACATATCTGAAGTCAGATAAACATGCTTGACAGATGGACACAACCACCTCAAAACAAGTTTCCCAGGACGTGTGAAGACTGGCTTCTTGAGCCTGTAAAAGAGCTTGACTGTACCTGTCAACAGGAGCCTGTACTGGGGAATCCTCTGAACTGGCTTGAGCAGATAGTGCTTGAGGGCCAGACTAGCGCAGCGGGGGCTCATCTGAAAGAAACACCCAAAATAAATAACGACTCTGTGGTAGTCAAGGGTTCCACCAAAGAAGTCATACCTACAAACAACTACTGATTAGACTGGGCAAGCTTTACCTTTAAAAGGTGCGACGACCACAGCGTTAAACGCACTGAGCAAGTATTTCCCTGCGTGGAAGATTTAACGCGTGATTGATTTTGCATTCAAAGACCTCGGTAAGCACTCATACTCTCTGCAGACTCAAAACTGGTGCTTTTGCTTACAAAGAAGAGAGGTGAAGCTTCCCAGAAATAAAGGAAGCACCAGTGGGAAGGGCAACATGCTCCTTTCTACTCGCTGCCAGTGTCCGTGAGGCAGAAAGGCAGAGAGGACAGCGGCATTTCCTGCAGAAGTTTCAATTGATCCACACGTCTAAAGACAACACGGACGCATGCATTGAGTTTCTGTCCAAAATACCGTGCATCTGAAACACCAAGGCCCTAAAAAGTCTTCTTGTTGTCTTCCTCTCTTTGCTGACTACCTCGAGCTCTTCCTTTGCCCGCTGTAAGCAGCCTTTTGAACCACTCACAAGCAAACAGAGCAGGGATCACTCAAGGGGAAGCCCATGTAATAGGAGGTAAATTCACAGTTCACGTGGATCACATGCTTAGGGAGCTTGCACCTCTTCTCTGATTTGTTTTAACGGAATCATGTAAAAATCTGGCAATGCTTTTAGGGACATGAATCAGCGTTCACCTGGCTGCTGCATGTCCTAGGTTTAAAACTTCTAGAAATATGCAGATCAGAAAATTCATGGTTTTATTTTCCCAACTGAAATGAAACACCATTGCCATGAGTAAGCTACTGCCCTATGATGTGGTAGAGAAATCGACCTGGTTAAAATAGGACAGTTAATTGGTGCATAGTATGATCAGGAGACAAAACTTAAAAAAAAAAATGAAGAACAGCCTCTAAAGCCTTATGGAAGATCACAACTGCTGAAAAGCCACGAAATAGAATATATCTTACAAAAGACCACAGTACCTCAAAATCTTTGACTACTGAAGCAAAACCTGCATTCTTCTTGCACTGTTCATCTAACAGTGCAACATTTTTATCAAATTCTTTGATGTAAGTTGAATACATCTTTAAGTAAGGACCCTTTTTAACAAATATATCAGCAATTCTTTGATGTTCGATCCTAGAAACAAAAAACAGAGCCATTAGAAAGAGCTAAAAAGAGCATACATCTTAATCCTACAGCAAAACATTGCTCTTTTTCACACTAAGATGTGCTAGTTTATGTTCTGAACAAAAAAAGCTTGCAGTTCAACAAATAGGTGTCCATCTCAGTAGCTACTCTGAAAAATCTTACCAGGCACACCTTGACACACTAGTTTAGTGTTAGATGACAACCACTTAATATGCTTAAAATGGTCTTGAACTGTTTGAACACTTTAGTACAAGCTGGATTTCTGAGGAGACACATCTTCAAACTTCAAGATGCAGTCTCCATCCCTTAATAGGAAGCATGAGATTACAGTCTTTACCCACTCCAGTGCCTTTGTCAGTAGGCTTTGTATAGCTGATTCAGATCGACTCACCAGTGTAACTGAGAATGGACTTCGATGGGATTGTAGCTGTCAATCAGTGCTGTGTCTGGTTAGTAAATCTCAACTACCTTTGAAACATAAATCGGTCTTCAGGACAGCCTGCGTTTCCTCTAAAATCAGTCCACTTATCATGCCCATGCAGGGACCAGAACTTTCAATTAAAAATGAATTTTTAAATAAAAAAAGTATGATTGCTAAAAACTGTGTACTGACATGCCTTCTGGACCTTTCTGGATACATCTAAATAGCAAAAAGTGTATCTAAATGGCAAAAAATACATCTAAATGGAAAATTATCTCCTGTGCTTTCAAAGTCAATTCTGTCATTTAAGGAGGAGTGTGAAACACAAACAAGAGTCAAACTGTGGTCACAGGGAGTCACATAAGCCCCACAGATAAATTTCAACAACATCAAAGGAGTGGCATCCCTTCATTGATAGTCACCAGTGAGATAATCGCTCTTCCAGTTCCCTCAGGAGGTCCCGATTGAGTTCGTACAGCTGAGGTAGGTAGTACAGGATCTGATTCAGGATTCTGTCCTCAATCACCGGCTTTCCAAGCTGCCTAGAGGCATGTGCCACAGCGTCCCGGAAATCCTGCCGGAGTACAAAGAGGACAGAAACCCCCCTTCCCATGAGTGAACAGCCTTCAAAGCACCAACACAGACAACGGCGTTCTCTCTGCAGACATTCCAGGCACTGCTCCCCATTACCCAAGGCAAGGCGGGTACCATCTGGGTTATGTTTCTCTGCAGCTTCAACTTACTCCCCTGGGACAGCCTTAATCCCTTCGGTTTGATGCTGGAGCTTTACTTTCTTGCTCCTGGATATATAGTGTAGAAGTGGTTTGTTATTTTTTATAACTTGCCCTGAATAAATGTGCTGGTACTACATACAAGGAAACTATAGGGGAAAAAAGTTTGTATCTGCAAAATTACTGGCAGCCTTGAATATCTTCTTACGGTATTTTTGCTTTTTGACCCAAATATTAGCATCAGCTAATACAATCGTAGTATCTTTATTTTAAAATCATACTAATTTTCTTAAGTGATCTACAAATGCCCTTTCAGAAGACGTGCCTCAGACAAAAATGTAGGGTCACAAAAAACTGCTATATGCAGCAGCTCTTCTATATACAGGAAAATTCATATCTAACATAAATATATTGCAACAACATATGGGAATCATGAGATTTTAAATGTCACTGATGATCAAAAACAACACTGGTACTTTCAAAACATTTACAAGGAGGAAGGAAACCCTGCTTACACTTGAAGGATCTTATAGCATTTTTATCCTATAATCTGCTCCCAACAGGATAGAGTTGAGGCTCAATGGTCCTCATTAAACTATTTAAAATTAAAACCTGGTCCCACACAAGTCATTATGGCCAGAATTGTATCTATAATGAAACTCAGTATCCATTAGGCGAGGTATTTTCCCTGATCACATGCAAACAAAATTGTCAATAAAGGTTAGCAATTCACCATTTCATTTGAAAAATAACACTGTCTAAATTGACAAAAAAGAAAATCCAAACTAGGAGTTGTGCTGTATTATCATCTCTCACTGAAATTTGGGCAACAGTCAGAAAAAGACAATCTGTAATAGCTCTTTTTGAATTTGCTGCCTGCTGAAACCTGATAATGCGTGCACAATCTATAGGTGGCCTGAAAAAGGTGACCAAACAACATCTTGTTAAGCATAACGATGAATTGTATTTTAAATGTGCATAGGGTCCACATCTGCCTTTCGAAATATGTAAAGTCCTCATGTTGGGGGGGAAAAAAAAAAAATAAAATTAAGCCCCCTTTTTCCCCCCTCCCCAGGTCTACTACTACAGGTCTTACTATCTATCTCATCGGTCCAGTATACGACACTATTTCGGCTATCTAAAACTTAAGTCTTGACTTTCCCCTGCCCTCTCTCCTCATTACATCAGCTCTGGGCAGTGTGAGCTCCAGACACACTTTTTTGCTTTGTGACCCTCTGGGTCACCAAGGCTCTGACTGGGCAGAGTTATGACAAGAAACTGAAAGGAGATACAGGGCAATGGCTGTGATGGGGGAAGGCCGAGAACTAAATGCAAGGGAGTTAAAAAACAGATGGCGTTATTCATATGGAAATGTTCTGTTTTACATCCTCTGTGCAGACTAGTGACACATAGGTTAACTACCAGCTGCATCTTATGGGTTTTCCTGACCCTGGGGCATTGCTTAACACTGAAATGATACAAGGAATTACAATGGCAAAAGCTCAAATGAGGCATTCTGGAGATCTTCATGCAAAATGCATCATCATATTATGATAATATTCTCCCCCCTCCCCACTCAAATCATATGCACACACAATATACTTTATGTACTTTGCTATGGGGTGAAACAAGAATTTTGTCTGAATGTTATAGGGCTGCTTGCACGATGAAAAGAAAAGGAGTTTTGTCTGTAGTGTAACCAACAACCCAGGCTTTTCCCTGACCAAACAATAAAAGGAGAGCAGGGAGCCAGGTTTAAGCACCAGTAGATAAGACAGGAATGTCATTTGTAGTTAAGAGCATTTATTTAACTTCTAGATACAGCAGTCAAAGAGTCTGCAGGATGTTTTCCAAATACAGAAGATTTGGGTTTTCAACCGGCTTGATTCAAAGTCCATCAGCTTCATCAGGCTTTGGATCACGCCATGAAAGACTCATCATTAAAAGAGCCAACCAAAACTTTGTTTCATCACCCCCTTCGTCCCCCTCCACAACTCAGTAAGTGGAGGAAGCCCTGCAGAGAGGAAACGCAGGGAAGAAAGATAACGTGAAGCTTTCAAATGATGCAAACCAGCTTGCTGAACAACAAAAGAGCTAAACTTCAATGCTTTTTCTTTTGACTTTTTTTTTTTTTTTGGAATTATCAAGTCTTCGTTACAGAAGCTGTACAATGCATTTGTCACTGTAATCACATTAAGATTTATTTTTAACCTGGCAGTGGGTGTGAAGTAACTGTCATGCCAAGTTCATCTTGAGATAAACTCAAGAGCTGAAGGCAGAGAGCACATGCCTGAGGAGTGGGGGTAGGAAAAGTCAAACAAACACAACAAGGTTGGAGTTAACAGTGTTTACACTTGAAGGTACTGGCCCTCTGAGAAAGTAATTTCTTATCCAAAAGGACGAAACATAGGTCTGTTTTAATTATGAAATGTAAAATATATTACCTTAAAAAGTAAACCTTGACATTTCACTCCAAAGAGTGGAAGATATTCAGACAAGGACAACGTTTTATGCAAGTAGGTGAATGACTTCAAAATTAAAAATTGCAGTAATAGTCATTTAACACACCAGAACCTAATTCTTTCTAAACCTAAATCCGTTCACTGCTAAATAAAAACAGAACCACTGTTACAAATAATATATAAATTGCTCTGATATCTATATACACCTACAAGAAGTGATTCATATTACAAACATATTTAGCGTATAGAAGTACATAACACTGCTGAAGAGCACTGCTTTAATCAGTGTGTTCAAAGGCAGTCACCTGAGTTGTCCTAGAAATTATTCTGTTTGAAGCAATGCAGCAATCCACTACAGTGAATTTTAAAGAGAGAGATATTCTCATTGTAATATTTGAAAGGGTCATTTTTAATCTCACTTATTTAAAAAAACTCTCCATGCTTTGGAATTAACGTGCTTATTGCACTGAAAGACACTAATTGCAACTCTAGACAAAAGTTTCATGTGCTGCATGACAGAAAACAAAAGATGATGTTAGTTATACTGAATCATCCCAGCGTCTTACCAGGAAAATTCTTTCTTTCAGAAGGGGGAAGGCTATTGTACACTTTCTGAAGTGCTGGTTTACAGTTTGTAGTTCTACATTATCTTCTGGTCCAATAATAATCTTCTGATACCACTTTTTACTGCTTAAGCAAAGGCAATCGTCTTCACACAGCTATTTCAATAGGACAGCACTCATCACCATCCCTGGAAAGCACATTCTTTCCAAACCAGAAACAGTCTTAGTTTATTCCAGACTAAGACAGCACCCCACTGGGTACTGGGTCCATATGAAAATCTAGTTTAGGCAGTTTTAAAGGCTTCCGAGTACATATTCTTGCTGAATTACTGCCTGATAAAACATTCCCAACTTTAAAAAGTTTATGAAACTTTCTTATTAGTACACACTCCCCCTAGAGCTGTACATTTATTAAACAATATTTGAGGAGGATACCAC
Organism: Tauraco erythrolophus; assembly: GCF_009769465.1. Lineage (NCBI taxonomy): Eukaryota > Metazoa > Chordata > Aves > Musophagiformes > Musophagidae > Tauraco > Tauraco erythrolophus. The sequence goes on from NC_141468.1 coordinate 53,591,415, forward strand.
CATCGCTGCTTTTGCTTCCTTCCACTCCTCCTTCAATGCAGCTTCCTTAAATAAGCAAAGGGCCGTGATATCTGAAATAATCCTGACCCTGTTGTGAATCATCTGCCATCAGCCCACGCACTTCCCCTCTGCAAAGGCCCTGACTCACAATCCCTCTCAGTTCTTTCCACCAGAGGATTCCCAGCACACCGCGAAGCGACCTGCCCGCGTCAGTCTAGGGAGCAAAGGACCAAGTTTAGTTGTAAACCAAAATAGGTACTGACCAGACTAAACCCTCGCTCAGTTGCTGACTGGGTTAAGCGCACCTTCAGGTGTCTAATAGCTGAATGAAGATAATTTCAAACGGGTGAAATTAAATCGTCTCATAAATTTAACTGGGAGAGAAAGAGCAACATGATCTAAATGCAGTCACGTGTTTTACTCCTAAGGCTTCAACCAATATTCATCTTGGATCTGTTCTCCTACAACATACCATCAGCAAAGCAAAAATAAGCCATAATCCCTTCTGCTGAGGTACAACTCCCAGCTAAATACACCTGCAGATAGCTCAAATATCAGTTTAATTTAAGGAAAAAAAATATGTTTGCGCTTGGACACTTTTCAAGAAACACACGCAGACATATCCTACGGGGGAGAGGAGGGAAGTAGAGGAAGTTTCGCGCTCTGGGGAACAGCCAGGCTGCTATATGTGACAAACTATAAACACAACTGCTAGGAATACAGCTACAAAAGATTTCTCAACTATGTTATTTAAAATATAAATAGGCAGTCTTAACTGCAGTTAGACTGTTAGCCATAAACTGTGAAGTTAAACTATAGCAGGTTGAGAGAATTTTTCACAGCCAAACAGTAGGTCAGTTGTAAGCCAGGGCCAGAGATCAGCACTTCCCTTGCTCCAAAACCCATAGCTATTTTGTTTCTCAATATGCATATTGCATTCTTTTTCCAAACCTACTATGAATTATTTTTCATAATATTTGTCTACAAAATACAAAAAGTCTAAGTTTTTATAGATATATAAAACTATATATAGTTTATGTGTATGTATATATACGTAAATTTGCAATTGTATTCTGAAAATGGAAACTTATTAAATCAGAATTTCTCACTCTTGTAAGCGTCTCTAGAAGGACACACAATAGAAAACAATGATGTTTGACCCCTTATCTGCCTTCTCCAATCAGAGACTGATCTTGTGGCTGCAGAAGTTAGAAGTGCCTCCTGACAACCTTCTACTTGCCCTCAGAGTCCTAAAAAGGACTGAACAGGGGTCTAAGCGGCACAGGTCTGAAGGCTCAGGCAAAAAACTACAGGCTTAAGCTTTTCTTTGCTCACACAGCACAAAGTTATACACTGAGTCTTGCAGTAGAAGGAGCCATCTCAAAAAGCATCTTCTCTGACGGACCAGAAGCCTCACTGCCCATACCGTAGCAACAGGGGGAAAATGAAATCAAAAAAGATGGGAGAACAAAGAGAGTGGTGGATTCTGGCAAAAGAACAAAATGCAGGACAAAAACGGACAGAAGAAATGACAGCAAATAACCCGAGCAGCTTACCTTTACAGCACCAGGCTGCTGCTGAGGACGTCCAAAGCAAACCAGTTCCAAAGTATCCCACAACAAAGACAGACAAATGGCACCAATCCTGCCTTGCTCCTTTTCCAGGAACACCAGGTATTTTTTGGGCACAGAGCATCTCAGACAGCGGTGACAAGCTTGTTTCTCTTACGTCACTTATGTATTACATCCAGTTCACTGTTGCCTTTTTTACTACTAGCGCCCTTAGGGAAGAAACAGCACTTCTCTCATCTTCTCAACCCTTGTTTACCCTCTGGAGGCCATGCATGAACCACTTCACAAAGATGCATACAGATGGGCTGGTTCGATTTAAATCCTTTTTTTTTTCAGGAGTTTCTAACTGTTTTACTGGAACTTTGTCCTCTAAAAGAGCATTACGATAGTTACAGAAATACAGAGAAATCAAGATTACATCTAATGTTTGATTTCTCACTCAAGCAACCCTTGTTCACTGAGTAAGTGAGCATCAGCTCTCTTATCACTGTTACAATCAGCTTATTTCATATTATAGAAGTGTCCCTAAGTGTTTATAATTTTCTAGAGAACTTTTGTAGTCTGTCTTCAAGAAAAGCAGTCAGATGTACTCACAAAGTGCGACAGTGTCCAAATAGGCTGGCACCCTGGTATCTTGGAAAAGTTGCTCCACCTAACTTGACTTTTTCAACATAAAAGAAAAAAATGCTAAAAAAACTCAGTGGTACATGTAACGAGTTTGCAATCACATTCCCACCTTCTCAACTGCTTTAGGCTCTATTTCAAATGCTCTGAGCAGTAGTAACTTAACAATCTTCTTTTTACATCAACAGTCCTGTTCCCTGGCTGTTCTAAGAGCCATGAGCTGCATTAACTGCCATTGGTAAGACAGACTGAGGAGAATACTATTAATTTCAGTTCATCACTAATGGAATTAGTCACTAAATTTCGAGTATTTACTCTTCGGAAAACCACTAATAGATGGTTCAGAAGGTGTAATGGAGCCTCCCCTGACCAGCCAAATCTTTACTATGGGTAAAACGGCCCACCCTGGGGAGAATCCAAGTTTTAATTCCAGAAAGCTGCCAGAGGTTGCTTGACTGGCAGTTAGCAATCCTGACACTAAAGCTGGTAAGACTAAGTGGTTCAATGCGTGTGAAATCAAATAGTTTTATCAATGTTTAAATATTATCCATAAGAAATTCACGATTAAGTAAACAGATTTAATAATGTGTATGACAAACATACACAAACCCTCAGGCATACTGCTCTGTGGAAATAAAAAAAAAAAGTGTTTCTGCAACCTCTCTCAGGTATGGCAATTTTTATTTAAGAACACACAGACACAGAGCCTCAAAACGTGTCCACTCTGACAAGGACACTCATCAAGGTTCCTGCTGCAGGGCAACTGACAAGTGGAGGACAAAGTTATTTCCTCAACTCCTAGCCTAGCATCCTCTCTGTTAGACCAAGCTGAATACATGTCAATTGTTATTGCTAGCCAACAAAAACATTTCTAATGGTTTTTATTCGGCAGCTAAAAGCTAGCATACCGTCATGAACAGAGCTGCGAGTTGTCCATTAAAACAAAGCAAAACACATCCTGCAGCATTGCACATTTATACTACGTGGACAACCTTAAGTTTATCCCAGAAACTTCCTAAACTCCCTACTGTTTTCCCTCTCCCACATTCCTCCTCCACTTGCCTGCATCCTCTTCACCAATGGCCTTTCCTTCTAGTACTGTGCACGTTACCTGAAGAACTGGTACACTGAAAATTGAGAACACCTTTAACATATAAGTTATATGCCTAAAAAATATAATTAAAAATCACATAGATTAAAACTTGTCTATGCGCATTAGGACAGTTCTCTTCTTTTGACCAGTATTGAAGCTTGAGTTCTGTACCAGAAACCACGTTGAAAAGAAATTATATATTGGCCGCAATTGCCTGACCCAGCTTTTAAAGAATAAGAAAATCAATTACTAAAATGGAAGGCAAAAGAGGAATCAGCAAGTTGTGTGGTAAGTCTTTTGTTTCCTGAAAGATGTCCATATTACAGGACTGTATACATCCATCTATAAGAGCCTTTGTTCCCACTTTCACAGAACATGCTTCTCAAGAGACTGAGATGGACTAACGCATCTGTTTGCAATATAACCACTTCTACTGCCCAAGGAAAAAAATCACTATACTTGCACTTAATAGAGTGACAAAATGGTACAAACACGTATAAATCAGAAGTCCACGAAAACACATAAAACAGAGCTGGAGAAAGCTAAATTCTTCATTAATTTACTATTATCACCTTCAACACAGCATGTTTAACAGATGACTGGTCTGCATAAGCATGGATTAAATAGTTAACCCTTGCTATGGCCAACACATTGCACATATTACAATCACAGCTGTTATGGGAAAGCAAGCATCTGTCAAAGAATTGCAGCCCCAAAAAATATGCTGCCATGGTGACGGATGCACCATTAGAGCTAATTAGTTAGATTACCTAAAGATTGTGTATTTTTGTGCACCATTTCTAAAGGTAAGTTGTTCCTGCCTCCTCCTGCTACTTCAAAAGTTATTCTAACTAAAGATTGTATTTTGGTTGCTATGGTACAAGCTGGCTTATAAATATGATGCTAATTAACATAAATGGATATATATTCCATTTTCAATATTCAAGCAATATCTCCACTCAGCTGGAAGACTGCATATATTAACTAAGGAGATGCAGAAGGAACCACCAAAATATGCACCCATTATATAAAATCTGAAACTTTAAAGTTCTGCTTAATTAGATTAATTTTTATGTTTTGAGTAGACACAGCAGGAAAAAAAAAAATCACATTCACTACAATAAAGCCTAAACACAGAACTTCAAGACATTAAACAAACAGAGGAGGAAGCTTCATTTTTGGGGGGTACTTACAATATGTAAGAGCTTTAGCACATCCACGAACCTATCAAAAAAGCAAGAAAAAGCAAATAGTTAATATTTTAATTGTCCAATTAAAATAAACTGAGTAGCTGTTAAGTTAGCATCAACACTTACACTTTCTCTGAGCTCATGATCTCCTTGGCAATATGGTAAACCTTTGTTTTCTTTCCAGCTGCCTTACTCTGCAAATAAAATTATACGTTATACTATGCACCTCCTAAAACTTGTAAAGTTTTATTAAATTTCTGGCTAGCAGTTTCTCAAATCCAATGTAATTATTCAACAGTTACTTCTAATAAAAACATTTTATACTGCTTTGAAATCTTTTAGCTTTGAAATCTTCTGGCTTTTCAGGATCTGTGAGAAAATCAATTTAGCTTGTAGCTGGAAACAATAATATTATCTAAGAGTAGTTTTTATAACACTATCTGCCTTTCTATTTAATTATTACAGGAAGCACTGAAGCCTGTAATGAATGAAGCCCTAGCAAGTGACAATTATTGTTTAGCAAAAGTAGTAAAGTACAGATAGTATTTCTGTATTATTTGATTTTTTTCTGATTAATACACCAACAGTAATACTTGCAGTAAACTCAAATAGGTTTCAGGAGCATCTTAAAAGAAATATACATTCTCTTTACTGAAAAAGAAGATGAAAGCAGGAAAGAAAAAAAAAAAATCACACTGAAGAGAAAAGTCAGCTTCTGACAATCTAGTAAAAGAGCTGCTGGAATACATAGCAACCGTACTGCAAAGATGTAGGAAGCGTGAGCCTTGTCATCTATCTGAAACACTGTGGAGATGTTGTTGGTTTTTATACGCACGTTTGGCTTCCAAAAAAACAATGCTACCGTTCAACATCGGATAGAAGGAACAGGTATAACAAAGCAAAAGGGGGTAGATGTCATGATGCAAATGTATTTTCTACACAGTGTAACTCCATGTACAATTTCCCTAAGATAAAACATCTTTTTCCATAACTGCTCTCATGGTTTGCCATATGCTTCTCTGCTGCCAGCTGTCACCACATCTATTAGATATTCTGGCTTTCATCTCAATGGGCTGCAAAGAAAGAGTATGGATGAGGAACACTGAAACATCACAGGATATACAACACAAGTGCGATGGAAGTCCTGAAGCTGTATTGAGTATGGTAGCATAATGTAGGCATCAATCAGTTTATCTAGAAAAGCAGATATCTGTAGTTCATAAGCACTAACAGTGCAAAATTTATCTGGAGTTTTAGGTCTTCTCTGAATCTATAAATGTCTTAAGTGCTTGAAATCAAACCATGGAACAGAAGAGGTTGGTTTTAATGATATTGTTATATTGAAAATAAAAAATAAATCTAAATTATTTTTTCATTTGAATTTAACTGACAGTGTTAAATTACTAAATTAAAATTAATTTCTAAATTTAATAATTTGGTGTTGCATCACATATATGCAAAATAAATTATTTTATATACTACATAGACATCTTCATGCAGAGCTTGAATTTTACTTCTAAAATTAAATTTATTTCCAAAAAACATTTAGTTCTATCCAGTGAGAGTCAATCAGATTCAGGCAAGATTGTAACGCCCATCCTCAGGCCTCCATGCCTTTATAAAAAGCACAGCCAACATGCTCCCTGCAGGACTGGGTTCACAAGTAACTCAATTATGCACAGCAAGGTGTCTGCCATCACTGTAGAAGTGACAGTTGCAAATGAGATGAAAATTAGTATTTTGAGAACAAGATGCTACCGCTAAACAATTACAAAACAAAATATCACAGTCTGTTTTCAACTCCATTTGAAAGACTTTTCACATACCAGCTGGCACTGAAAAGGCCACTTTGCATTTGCTCAGTCAAAGATACTCCGGGTCTAAGAGAGTCTCTAATGGGAGAACCAAAGGGATAACAAATTGGGCTCTCAGGCATGGCATTGGGAAGGAACCTTGTAACTCCTCTAACGCATAAAAAGCAGATGCTTGTGGTAAGGCAAAATAAAACCAAGCCCAGCTGATGACCAATGCAGAGACTGCTTCCTTCTCCTCTGCAGCTGCTCTCCCTGTTAGGAAGTTGGTTGTTAATCCCCAGCTGCACGTGCCGCAGCGGCTGAAGCAAGCTGACGAGCAGATGCTTAACAGTGAGCACTGAATTACTCTGTGAAACCTGCCCGAGAAGCCTCATAACAGGGACACTTTTCTGTAGAACTGCCTCATGAAAGGTTGAGGGCATTTCTAGAGGCACACAAGGTAAGTTTGGTTCTATACAGGTACAGTCCTGCTTAGCTTCAAAGGAACGAGCTCTTCCCTCGACCCTCTTTCCCTCCCTCAATTTAGTCCTCTCAGAAGATTTGATATTCAGGTCTGACACATCATCATCAAGTCTTCTCTTCCAGCACTAAAAAGTCTCACTGCTTTTTCTTTTTATAAATTATTATTCATTTTTAAGGAAAGGAAGCCAATATAACTACTATCAAAGGAAACAGAGCTGCCAGGATTGGTACTGAGGAGAGGCACCGGTCTATGGGCAGGATGGTGTCAGGGCACTCAGGATTGAGAAGTAAGGAAGTGCGTATCCCCAAGGACAGGGTTAGGGCCCCCAAAACTTCATTTCATTCCAAGTAGTTAGTACTGTCTTCCTGCTCCTCATTTGAAGAAGAAATAAAGTTAAAATAGGAGAAATCATTCCAAGCTGGCACTCATGCAAGCTAGCAGAAGGTCAGACCTCAACCACAACAGTCAAGCGTGGCTGACACTCCTCCAAGGGCCATAGAGGTGACTCTGCAACCTTATGATGACAGATCTCTTGCGCGTACACCAATAGTCTCTCCTCAGCACCAAAGGAGTAAATTAAGGAACTTAAATGCTGAAAGGGAGGTTGAGCCCATTTGTGTTTCACGCCATCGAAAAGGAAGAATTAAAACCCGGTTCAGTCATCTGTCCTCTGTGCACTAAGCAGTGATTTTGCAGAACCTGTAAATGCAAGAAAGCTGTCTGCACAGAAATAGTTACTGGAACACAGTCTTTGCTGTCGAGACCCCTGAAATAGGACCATCCAGGCAAAAACTACAGCTTCCAAGAGATTTTTTCAGAAGGATCTTCTTAGACCTTCCAACCTTCATTTGGCACCTTTCCTTGGGCTTCACCAAGGCTGACAAATCAAAGGATGATTTTAAATGTTCAGTGCACAACAGATATCGTGCACTCTAGGATCTCTGAGACATAGAGAGCCTCATTAAAAAGTATTTACAAGTCTCAAAACTGAAGATCTCTAAACATACATCTGTGCATGTAGCTCTACTAGAGGGGCATTGTAGGCAGGTCTACAGCTCCAAGGCTCAGTGAAAGATTAAGAACAAATATGCCAGGCAACACACACTTTCTAGTGGGATATTTCTAAACTTGACCTCTTAATATCAGGCTAATGTACACATATTAAATAAAAAATTTTAGAAAAAACCCACTAAACAATAAGAATGACAAAAAGAAATATATAAAGTTATGTTGACTAAATGCCTTTTATTTGAAAATATCCCAACAGGTTACAACTTACAAAATAGAGCAAGAGCGAGGAATAGCTTCAGACGATAAAAAGATACCTGCTTATCTTCTTGAAGATCAGGCTCCCCTTTGCTGGAATCAGAATTTGTGTCATCATCTTCATCAGAACTGTTGATGATATCTTCTTCATCTGACTGAAGATCTCCCATTACCATGTTAGGATGATCACGGTGTTGTTCTAAGGACCTAAAATTAAAGTATGTATAGTCAATAAACATACCATACTTTATTTATGTAAAGAGCTTTCTGGTTTACCCCACAATAAATGGTCTACTTGGTATCAGAAACATGGAAAACAGTAGTGGGTAATCTGAAGATGACAACAACAGTGGTAGGCTTTTCCAGAGTGGACTCATAACTCTGCAATGTTTTACCTATACTGGTATTGATACAATGCTCACTGATAGCGAGCAAAAGCCACAGTACCTTTGGAGTATTTACTCTTTTCCATCAGAGTCTGCCCGATAGCAAAGTTTGATAAATCCATTCTCTTATTGCCATGTGCATCTATAGTGCAACATTTGTAGTGTGTACCAGAAGGACAAAGAAAGATCATAGCCAGTTTGCTCTCCTCTATCTCATAGCATCAGGACTTGTTCTAGATATGGTACTCAGACTGGAGCTTTCTGTCTGAAATTTTAGATGCATGTACAGGGTTGTTTCTCAATGTATATGCTAAACAACTGTATCAGGCATGGCAATATTATAACCGTTCTGTCCAATAATTCTTCTGAAAAACAAGAAAGCAGAACTTTTTGTGATTAAAAACTCCCATCCCCCAGAGATACACATCTTCCAGGTAGCTGTCAAGCTTATAAAATATAACCTTGCTGTGCTGCTGCACAATGATTATAGAGGTCTCTAGTCATTAGCTTTAGCTGTAGCTGCAATACAGAAATTGCATGAGACAGGCACATAGCCTTCTTCCTCTAACTAGCCTTGACAACTTCAGTAGAGATTTAAGAAATACAATTCTAGAAGAATATAAAAAAAGAGGTAGGGAAAGGTAAAGAAGAAAACAGAGACTAGAGGAAACAGCCTGAAGTTTTGGTAAAGTTACACAGAAATACAGCAAATCCCTGGGCTCCTAATTTTAATCCTTAAAATTATCTGATAATTGCCAATTACATTAAAGCTGTGTCTAAATTCACATAATCTGTGTTCGAGGCCTGCAAAAAGATGCTGGGATGCCACAGGCTTATTGTGATATGAGCCAAAAGTGATTAGCTACCCTACAAAACAAAAAGCAAATCCAGAAACCCTTGCTGCCAAGCTGCCGCAGCCAGCAGAGATCTCACTGTGCCAATCAACACCTGATTTTGCGCAGCCAGCATATGTCAGGGCTACTCATTTCTCCATATGGCTGCCCTCTGCCTCCCGAGGCAAGGGATGGTTACAACTGATCTTTTCTTTTCCCTAACTTTGAATGGCAAGAAAGCAGGGATGGAGAGCAACTCTTCCGACTCACCACCTCCAAACATGACTAGTTACCAGGAAGAAAATCTGTTGGCGTGGATCCCATGAGAGACAGCTGCCAGTAAGCCAAACAGCAGAAGTAAGGAATACCAGCTGTGTGAGGATGCTCCAGCAGCAAGGGGTTGATTATTCAATGCTCAAGGCAGAGTTAAAAAACCAAAAACACGATACAAATGCTGATCACAAACAGAAATACATTTAGAGGTGAAGACATGATAAGTTGGCCTGCAGACAGGCCTTGCTCAGCCACGAAGACGCAGAAAAGATTAAAATATCTTGGTTCTATTAAGGCAACACAGGAAGGACTCAGGAAACACCCAAGCAGTTACCATCTCCCAGAACTGAATGGGGTGGGGGAAGAAAGACAATTGCAAGCTCATCACCGAGTCAAAACAAGATCCGGAGCCAGGACTGCAGCCAGGGTGCAGAGAGACACCCAGTTATTTCAGTTTGGAAATGATCAACTTAACCTGGTAAGAGAGCAGTCGACAGAGAGATGGGCGCTGATGACAACAGAGCATGGAGTACGCCAGGGACGATTCCCGTGGAGCCTCCAAGAGCTGTAGGAAGGCAGACCCGCAGCTTTTCACTGGAGTTTTCTCTGGAACCACATTAGCAGGATGCTAAGATTTCTGCAGTTATTTGCTAACTTCAGTTCCAAAAACTCCTTTTCTAGTCTATCTAATTCACAGCCAAATGACCTGTTCACCTGAGAATGTTTATTTTAGCAGATGCCCTCTCATATCCTTTTATTTTTATAGATGGCAAACATCTTTATTACATCTGTAGCATTACATGAGGTAGATAAATCCTCCTGCTTTAGTCAAAACCTGCAACAGAAATAACTACTGATAGTCCTTCCACTGCTATGTTATTCAACAGTTTTACCATCCACATCTGTCACTGAATCTACATCTGGTCTGGGACTTTTTTTTTTCTTTTTCCTACCCTTAATATTTGTTTTAATTGCTGCTTTAATCTCTTTTAACTGGGATCCCTTCTCACCAAGAAAAGATTACTTTCACACTTGTGAAATCACAGTACTTTTGCCTAAGCATATTCTACAGGATGCCCACTCCCAGATTTTGCTATCATTTTCCGTCTAAATATTTCAGGGCAACTGTGCCAACACTTAAAGTTTTAAAAAAAATCTGCCCTTTTCGAAGTCAGAAACGAGCACATTTCTAGGTGAGGCTGTATTCTGCTTGCACAAACATAATCCCATTACCATTGAAGGATAAATAACAAACTAGCTGGCCTGTGTTGGGTGAAGAATTTTCTAAATGAAAGAATAAGCGGCTTATCTAGTAGAAAGTTTCAGTAAAAAAAACTACTAAAAGTTTTTAATAATCAACAACTGATGATTTAGAATGTTTAGTGAGTGTCCACAAACGAGAGCCACTCACCATATAGTTTTCTTTTTTTTCCTTCCTGGGAATCACAACAATGTTTAAGCAGTAAGCTCCTTTTCTTGCCTTTGTGGTACGTACGCACCTACTATTCCAGTAAAGGAAACTGTGAGACCTGAGAGAACCATCTACCAAATCTTGCCTATAGTATCCGCTCCATCAGTTAAAACACCTCACCGTAATCACATATATATATAGTTCTTTTGAAGTTATCTCTGGATGAAGTGAAATCCCTCATAGCCCTCAAATGAGTTTGGAAATAGCAGTAAATCTTTAAATAAACAGAATCTTTTCTGCCACATATCAATTCCTCTTTTCCAAAATACCACAGGCATGCAGTAGTGGCTATTTTTAAGCAGCTCTTCTGATAGGTATTTTGGGGATGCAGTGAACTATCTCTATCTTGTTCCCTCTTCATCACGATTCTTTGTCCTACACACAGCACTCCCAAGAGAAACTTCTGCATTATCAGTCATGTGAAACACCATCACTGCCAACTCACTGTGCTGCCCACTGAGTAAGAATATCTTGCTGTATCTTGTGAGCAAGTTACCTAAATATAGACGTGGGGCTTTTTTATTTGACACAAAATGAAGGGATCATTAGTTTGCCTCTGAATGAGTAGTTTATAAGATGAAGCATGTACATTGTGCTATATTTTCCTAATACGATACTAAAATATTAAACAAAACATGCCCATCCTAATCAGGCATACAACAAGATAAACTGCCAAAACTTAAGAACTGCCATCAAGCTATTACAGCCAGAAAAATAAATCCTAATCAGCATAAAAACCTCTTATTGTCTTCAAAGTTGACCAAGACTGGATCAGACTTGCTTATTCGTATTATTATAGAAGCTTCAAATACACCTAAAGCTTCACTTTCAGGCACTGTGGATTTAGACACTGCACAGGACGCTATAGCCTGAAGTAACAATTAACATTTCATCTCAGCTCCCAATTGATTTAGAAGGCAATTAGTATTTTAAGCTTGACTGAGATGATTCAGAGAGATTCTCTGCCATGGAATGCCCCAACATTAAGCGTTTTATAGTATATTGGAATTACTTCAAGTGTTAGCATCACCATAACTACTAAAAAGCAAGTTTCCACAGCCCCCAAGCTGCTGCTTTACGCACATTTCCTTGTCATCTCCATTATTTTTAGATGTTTTTTCCACTTCCATTAAGTAATCAAAAATACGTAGGAATGCTGAATGAACAGAACCTTGCACCCAACACTCTACTAAAATTGTCTTTTCTCATCCTTTCGTTATTTTAAAAGGAGCATCCATTCTACTGTGCTTTTTGTAGAAGTGTCCTAGCATCTTCATCCTTCTTCTGTCTCTTCCTCCAGCATTTCATTGTGGTTTTTTTGTGGGCGTTTTTGTTTGTTTGTTTATTTTTTAAGAAAGCCTTCAACGTACAGCAAAATTACACAAACTGAAGTTCCTACTCAGCTAAAAAATACACGCCAAAATATCAGAGAGCAAATAAGCATACGCCACTATAATATCTAATCTCAAATCCTTTTTGTTTTGTTACAGTATTTCACAATCTTTTCACAGCTGCTTACATCTCACTTTCCTCCGGAGAAGTAACAATTGCTATTACTGTTAATCCATTATCAGTTTTTGATATCACTAGTCCCTGCAATTAATTTCAACAATTAAGGCATGTTTGGATGCCTTTTTTTTTTTTTTTTTAATATCTAAAAGCACATGGACTCACTGTGGAGGCAATAGATAAGGCTGTTATGTTGGGGTTTTTTTTTTTAGTGTCTCATACTTGTAATAGCCATAGGTAAGGCAGCTAGCCTAACTGACTAATTCCCTCAATGGATCCTAGCTATATGCTTCAGGGGAACCCCAAGGATAAAAGACTTAAAAGACTAAAGGGAAAAAAAAATTCTATGGTGTCTTTTCTGTTAGGTCCCATCTAAATTCAGAATCTTTCTTTCAAGGTAGAAAGGAGGACTGTAAACATAGAAATCACGTTAAGATCCTGAAACAATTTAAGCAGCAATTATCTCATTTGGGTGCTCAATATAACAGAAGATGCTCTTGGAATGCCAAAGCAAAAGGGAAATTATTGCTTGGTTAATAATTGTCTGATTTGGTTTAGCGAACTTCCTTTCGCTTTAATACTTTTTATTTAAGACATTTCAATGTCTTTAATATTTATTTACTGCATTTTTTTTTCTGGAAAAAAGGAAAACATGTCTCGAAAGCAAACATAATTGACAAAACACAAAGAAAATAATGAATACTAACTAAGCAAGATCACTAGTGAGCTCCTGTGGAAGTTTTAAGGAAATAGATGAAAGGATTAGCGATCAGTAGGATTAATAAAAGCATCAATTAATGTACTTTTCGGATGATTTGCTGCAACATCTCAGCTCCACAACCATCCTAAGAAATCAACATTAGCACGTTTCCTTTTGCAAATCGATCTGGAAAGCATAAAAATGAACTTCATATCACTCCAGATGCACCTGGACCCTAAACCATCACATTCGCCTCACCATTTAAACTTCAGATTCTCTGAACAATAGTGACTGTCTACTGTTATAGCGAAAAAATTCCCCTCCCTCATCATCCTCTTCATGTCCCCCTGCTTTTCATTTCTCCTTCAGACATACCAGACCATTAAGCAGTAAATGAGGATGAAACGCAGCCTGGACCAGGCGGCCCACTTATTCAAGTTATTCCCACAGCATCAGTCACCTCTCTGGTTTAATGACAGACACACAGATGGACAGAGCAGAAACTGAGATCACGTCTCTCCTCTCTAGATGTAGTGGAGAATGTGAGAAAGGCTGGTGGACACCTCTGCGGCTCTCGCAGCGCTGGCTTGGCTGGCAGCACCGGGGACTGGTTGCCTTATTGCAGCCAAGCTGCTTGGGCTTCAACTTCACTGCCAAAAATGGTGCTTTTTCACAGCAAGAGAGCGAGATTGCAAGGTGTCCTCTCAAACAGGATTTTACAGGATAGCGTTAAAGTTATGCCATTCATTATTCTGCAGTGACAACTCAATGATTTTCATAAGTTCTTCATATTATTAGGACCAGAAGCAACAAAAAAGGCAATAGACCAGGAGTTTTATTGGTCTGATGCTAAAGAACATGACAGGCAGTTAATCTCGATCTCCCTTTTATTTATGTTTTCTAAGACCACCTGATCAGATCGTGCCAGTGAGATTCATCAGTTCCTTTCACGAGCTACTCTTCTGTAGGTGACATGGCTGAGGAATGAAACAGACCCACTACACCAGGCTTTAAAAAAAGCACCACAAAACAAGAAGCAAACGAACTAGACCAATGAATCTACAATTATTTACATCATTTATAACTGTTGTGCTATATTCTATCTGGGCTGGTTAGGGAACTTTAAGGATGCAATTACAAACATAAACACTCCTCAAGAATCACAGCTAGAAACAGAAACAACCCACATCCAGCTGAGCAACTCCAATTGGAAATGATTTGTGCTCATCAGGTTATTTCTTCAAATTGCAGTTTAAAGACTTCAAGAATTCAAACAATTATTTTAAGCAATATCATATGTAGCATATGCACACACAAGCATCTATGTATTTTCAGAAAGTTAGGATCCTTGATGATCGGGATACACTGTTAAAAGAGAAGTTTGAGACAACCTATTTGAAATGGATTTTGGTTCAGAGCTGCTTGTATTTCGAAAGCTGCCTGCTGCCTCCCGGGCAAAGGGATGGCTGCAGAGAGGAGCCAAGTGGGAGTTTGCTCCTGCCAAGAACTACTCTCTGTGTCCCGGTCCTTACCTCTGGCACTCTCTGCTCACACCTGGGCTTTCTGGGCTAGGGGGATATCAGAAACACTGTCGAGAGCTGCCATCACATTTAGCCTGTTAGATCATGCCACTGGCAGCTCCTTCTCTACTTGGCCAAGCATGTTGTAAACTGCAACACCTGACTTGCTGGAACCAAGTTATCCCAGCATTTGCAGCCAGCACCGTTCAGTTTCGCATTTGTTATCCTCAGGCCAAGAGAGCGCTTATTTCTTTCCTCGACAAGAAGAAAAAAAATAAATCTGACTCGCACTCTAAGCAAAGAGGCATTTGTCATATGTGTTTCACACTTAATCAGTTTTGTACCGTTTCTTTTTTTAAGCAACCCACTGTCACTCACCCTACTTTAGGCATACTGTGATCAGTACAGTTGCGAGCATACTTCATTGCATGATTTTAAAAAGCCTGGTTTAAAAAAAAGATGCAAACAGCACTCAGATGATCTCCATATTTAGCTGTGATCTGAAAACACGAGCTCCCGTGGCCAGAGGCGCCCAAGGACCGCTCTCACCGCCAGCAGCCTCCCATGCTCACAGGAGCCATCCTCTGTGAGACCGTTTGTTGACAATTCCTCAATTCCTTGGAAGGTTCAACATAAACACACACGCATGCTTTGGATGTTTCCACACTCACCATAGAAAAGCCACATCTGGGGGGGAAAAAAAAAAAAAAAAGAAAAAAAAGAGAGAGGTCTCGGTTTTAAACGTCTTTGAGAAAAGCGGTGCGGGCAGCGGGCCAGCTCAGCTCCCGAGCGGCGCGGCACAGCTGCCATCGTGACAAGGAGGGATGGTCACATCACCCTGCCTCCGCTGCGGCGGCCACAGCACAAGTGCCACAAGGAGATTACACCAAGGCAGCAGAATATAATCGAAGAGGATACATGGGGACAGTCTCAAGCATCGGTACTGGAAAGTGAAACACTGCGGCGAAACCCCGGGATTTAAAACCCTTGCCTTGAGACTTGTACAGGGGAAGGAGTTGCTGCATCATTTCTTTCCATCACTACCTAAACCTGTGAGGGATTACCTGCCTCCCAGAGTAGGTAAAGAGGGAAGACTTTGCAGAATTTACAGCTTTTTGCCTTCCCTTCTCATTAATTCTCGTTTCATAGGGAGAGCTGCACATCAACAACGCTCATGGCCAAGACCTTTGGAAAAATTCCTGGTGTGGAAACAATATAAAACAGGACCACCAAAATATGGCGCTTGTTTACAATCAGGACCTGCTATTGTAGCTTCTCTCAGTTCACAAAACACAGATCCTAGTGGGAAAAAGTTTACTGGGAAAGGAGAGCAGGAGCAAAAGAAAAACAACAGTTTACTGTCCAGTCATATAAAAAGAAAAAAACCACAATACAACTCCAGCACACACTGAAGAGGCTTCTAGAAAACTATAACAAAATGTGACAAAATCTCAAACTGAACACATCAAATAGGAAAGCAAAAACTTAGACCAAGTGAGAACCAAACCTCCTATTAATACTCATTTCAGACAAAATGGATGTTACCTTGCCAGAGCTATCATGACATTCCAACGTATACTCCACTACATGTGCTCGACTAGAATCAGAGTTAACGCAAGGCCCTAAATATCTTCTGTATTGATTGATCATTACTTTTATGATTTTTGGGTGACTTTATCCCTGAAATCAGAGCTGCAACATCTCTCTTCAAAACATTGCTCATTCGATTTAGAAATAATGCAAAATCGACTCTATTTTTCACATGTCAGATACCTAGAAGATGACGAGAGAAAGCTAAGTAGCATATTACTCAAAAGGCAGTCACTCAGATTTAAAATAAACGTGTAGTGACTTAACGCTTAAACACACGACTGTCTGTACACATTGGAGCTGACACATCTTCCTGGGTAGTCTGTCGAAAAACAGAGGATGAAATAGTTTGGTTGAGACCAACACAGACGAGCTGTAAAGAATTGAGCTGTTTGCAAGCTTGGACTTGAGCCCTCTCTTCTCTCATTTTTTGTACAGATTAGAAGAAGAATGGGACTCAGACACTTTTTCTAAACTTTTCAGCACATCTGAAAAATCAATACAGAACATCTGACTCCCAGGAACACCGGTGAGTGGGAAAAAAAAACCAAATAAAAAACAACAGAAAAATCAACTGAACTCTGCACAGTTGAAATCACTGAGCCATAAGGATTTGATATCAGTGATATTAAAATGACGGTTTTGATAAAAACTCCTCTTATTTATTTACACGCATCTTACAGATTTTTTTTTTAGTCCACTTCTGCTTGAGTGGGGCAGTTTTTCATAAGCAGAAAGATATTTTAAGGAAAAATTAATACTTATGTAAACTTAATATTTTCTAAAGAAACATCTTGGATCCTAGTATCTCAAATAAACCCTGCATTCCTTAATCTAGATTTTGTCCAGTGCATTGAAACAACATGGCTGTATAGTTTTGAAGTCTACTCTTTAAAACATCTTTAACTGGATGAAATATAAATGTTAAGTAAATGAGGCATATTCATATCACTGTTGGCATTTAAATAAAAACTGAAGTTAATAGTTTGATTGCTTTCTTTCCCAACGTTTTTATGCTCCCTCAAAAAAAAAAAAACTTACTGTTTTACATATACAATTACAGTAGACCTTGCTGCAGTTAAAAAAATCACCGTACAAACCAGAATACCACGAAGCTTCACAAGCACATTTCCTGAGCCAATGCTGAAAATAACACACAGGAAAAGGCTGTTGTTGAGCACATAAACGGGTCTTTCATCAATTCTTATGTCACATGTGACTCTCCATTCTACATCTGATACTCTCTTGAGCTACATTTTCTTAACCTGCAATTTATACCATGGTTGGCAACCAGAGACAAAGCATGCGTGTTGGAGGCAGGGGAGAAAGGCCAACGTCAGGTGACAAATATGCAACATTAAGTTAGTTTCCCCAAGTTAAGGGAAAGGGAAATACATATAAAAAAAATGCGAAAGTTAGGAAAAAACCAAACATGGAATAAAAGAGGAAAGAAAAAGATAAGGCATTGGAGATTAATTCAAGAAAGCGCGTGACACCCGAGTTCCTGTTATCCATAAAGACGGGGGTTAGGAAGCAGGCTACAGGACACAGGGGTGTTCACGCACTGCTCTGCTTACTTCAGGCCCTCCCACACCACACTAAGCCGCCCTTTGGCCAAAGGCAAGAGTCGACGCGTCAGGCTGCGGCGACGTCACCAGGAGGAAGGATAAGGACATCCTTGTATTGTACCAGGGGAATTGATAGGAATAGCACAGTTAGGACTTTTTTGCCACTGCTTGGAGCACTTCTTTGGTGGGAAACGAAAGACAGTGCAGTTTATCATTTGGTTTGTAGCAAACATTGCATTTACTCTCAAAATGGCTCTTTTAACGCATATGGACTGCACGTGCTCCTAGGTTAATGTGAGGTAATTTTCTAGACTGTGCAAGACGGTGACAAAGGAAACCACCAAACTTTTTGGACAGCGGCGACGAGATTTGCCCAGTGCACCCCAGCAGCGCCTGCCTCATCACTGCCGCCACGGTCAGCTCGTTCCCTCTTACTCTCCCAAACGCACCCAGCCTCAACTGCACTCGGTAAAAAGATAACATCAAGAGCTTAAACCACATCTATTTTTACGTAGCACTTGTAATACCTTTTGATAAATTATAAGTTTTTCATTGTTGCTCATCCAACTCTGTCAAAAGTTCCCCTATGTGCAGTGTCCACATCCTGCTTCATCCCCCTCTTTCTTTTACCAAAATCAAGAGAGAGCCCTTGAAAAGAGAGATGAAAGAAATACCAAAGACAAAAATTCTCTTTCATGACAGTCTTGGAGATCTTCACAATTGTGTTCATCTCATAAGACCTTTCAAACCTTTTCAAGACTGGATTGTATACTAGAATAATGGACTTGGTATCAGAAAAATTCAGTTCTCCAACTCCTTTCTCTCTCTTAATGGAGAGGGAGAGCATTGGACCTCAGAATCTTTCCCAACATCAAGATATGAAATCAGCACATCTCAAACACATTTGCACAAGTGTGTGTCAAGATTCTTTTAAAGCAAGAAAGTTTCTATTCTTTTTTTTTTTTTTTTAAGGGATTGGCATGCTTCTCCCAATTGCTTTAGAATATTTAAATATTTTCCCAGAGTGCCTATCTTCTTATAGTATAGGCATTTTATCTCAGTTTGTATAGCAGACTAAACTATAAAGCTGCATGACCGAAACTCATGCCAAATACTAAGGGAAACTCCTTCTCTTACTGGAAAAGCAGACCAGGGAGACACTGACTTGCATAAAGATTCTTGCAAATAGAGAAATAAAAAATGAAAAACACAACTCCATATGCTTTCTTGAGAAAAAAAATTCACTCCAAGTTTTTTATGTAGTTTCACATGCCACCCTAGTAGTATAAAATAATTAACACTACAAAATAGAGTAATTCCAGCCCCAAGGTCAGTGATTTGGCTAACCCTCGAGAAAGAGAAGGAGCTCCCACAGTGGCATACAGCCTCAAGACAAAAGGGTCCCACCATCTGCATACACCCAATTCTTCCCCAAAGCCCTTACGTCAGATCATCATATTCCCAAGTAGCAGTGCTACCAATATTTCCATTTCTCACTGATTTGGACTCTGATTAGACACCCCATAGCCCATAAAATAGCAAAAACGTGAGAAGTCAGCAAGACGGCATTTTCCTTATTCCTGGTAGCCAAGAATTGCTTTGTCCGTTTCCTGCTCCCAAACACCAGAGCTGGGACTGCCGATACGATTTGCATTCAGCCTCACGGGGGACGGGAAGCAGAGATCTGAGCCATCTGACTCACTCTTTACTGACAAGCCCTCGGAGTTGGCAGAAGCCTACCAGCTGCATAACACGTACGTGAGAAAGCGAGGTAGGGAGGGGAAAGAAAAAGGCAAGCTCAAGGAAGCAGAGTACAAAAAGCAAGCCAGTGATAATACATGACCGAAGATAATGAAGTCTGATAGGAAACCTAAACAGCACATTATCAAAGCTATCCCATTAAAATCTGAGTTACAATTGCAAAGAAAGAATTTAACGCACAGCTAAGGGTGGCAGAAGCCAGCTAGAAGCACAGGGGGAGATCAGAAGACAGGACAAGACTGCAGAGCCAATGGAGGAAAAGGAACCTCCCTTCTTCAATCAGAAATCCATTATCATCTTTAAGAAGCAGATGAAATCAAAAACATTTACATACCTGGCCTCTACATATGAGGAAATTATATCCTTCAATAAAATTCAGTAAAAAGAAAATGTAATTTTTAATGTATAACACCTTCAATACCTAAAATGTATTTAATGCATTCGAATCTCAGCATAAGTGTTTGAAAACTGTTTTTAAATACTATTTAAATCCCGTAGTATTTTATGAATTTCGTGTTTCTCTTGAAATACTTTTGAATGGGAATATTGCAATTGCAAGAAAACTTCTTCTTTAACATAGCCAATCCCTAAACACCACCACATTTATCTGGTGCAATACTGCTCATCAGAAGCATGGCTCAACCCTAACAAAGTTCAGTACATCAAAGAAGAATATGCATCAAAGCAAAGTGCTTAACCACACAGATTTCATTACTAAATTCACTATTCCAGGAAGGCTTTCATGGACACTTAATTGACCTCTGGGGACTCAGTCACCAAAGCAGAATTTAATCCGGAAAACTAAATTTACATTTTGCATTGAGATGCTCATTTCTGGAAAACCAATGGATTAATTTAAATCAGCAGGGGTGGGGAAAATAGGAACTAGTATTTAATTACACCAACAATAAGATCTCAAAGGATTGTTGTCACATGGTACTCCCCGCTCCCAGCCCTGTACACAGAAAAATCCTAGCTAGAAATACAATGACACAGCTATAAATTTTGTGAAAATCAATTAACAGTCACATACATTTGCAATATCTTGAAGGAACACTGTCAAAAGTAGGCAGTAAATGCAGTATGTTATTCCCTGAAGGGCGAAGAGTAAATACAGTATGTTATTCCCTGAAGGGTGAAGGAGCAGATTCATCCAACCTGAAGTACAATTCTCTTGCCTAGAACAATGTAACAAATACCAAAAGGAAGCCCACAAGATCTAGAAAAGTTTATGTTTCTGTTTTCTATGTCATGACAGATATTCCAAGGCATGTTCACTGTTCCCTTTGCATCTTTAGATTACTGGACAAATGTACATTCAATTTTACTTTCAGTTTTAAGGAAGAGTTTGCTGACATGCTCAGAATAAACGTTTGTCACTAAAAAGAGGACAATCAATACATAAATGTTTCTCTTTCATTAGGAGGTTTTAAAAAATGGTGTTGCTTCAGAACAGAACTGTTACAGCTACTGGACTCTGATAATATTAAAATTAATTGTGGCATTACCAGCAATATCAACTTTTCACCTCACTTTTCAGGCCCGAACCATTCATTTCTCAAAAAAAACAAACCCAAAGAGCTGCTTTCCCTGTTGTTACCTGCAACTGGATAATGATATTTAAAACTTCTTTTACATTTAACAGTACATTTTCTATCCCACAGCATCTATTCTTCACTCACTTTGTTTACAGAGTTGTCATAACACATTTATCTTAATTATCCATTTTAAATTGCTAGTCAAGCAAGTAGACTAGAACAAAACAAAAAATCCTTAAAAACTGTTTCAAGAGACTTCTTAATGGATTATCTGCTCTCAAGGTATTGTCATTACTTTCTTTATTGAGAATATTTCCCTGAATTACTTAACACAAGCCAAACCCATCAGTGTCCTATCAACAGCGTCTGTCCCACACCAGCAGTTCGCACATTGTATCAGGAACCTGGTCCTCTTCTGTTCAAAGCCAAGCCCAACTACAGTAGAAGGGAGGCTGACATCAAGTAACTCAAAAAATCAAGTGGTAAGTTACAACTGATACCCACCATTAATTACCCAGGCCTGCCATTTGCATTTAAATCCCCGTGGGAAGGCCCAAGCAAACAAACATATCTGAATTTAATAACAGATGAAGTTAGGATAAGAGTATCAGAAGCTATTACCGTTCTCCATTAAATTATACTGGTTTCACCGGATGGGAGCAGGAGGAAATTTCTCAGTAACCACTGAAGCACTGGGTACATAATGAAAATTTTATTTCTTCCTCCAGAAAGAAATGTAACATGGGGTAAAGACACTGCCGAACTCCTCTGGTAATAGCAAGCCTGGCACTCAAACTTAATACACTGCGTATGTGCTATTATGACTAGAAGTTTAGGCAATCGGTCTATGAATTTCTCAGAAGAACAATCTCATTTGTACGTTGGCTTTAATCGTAAGATAATTTGCTTTGAGATCCCCATTAGCAGTGCATTACAGGAGGTTTATATGCCATGATCTACGAAAAAGGGCTAAGTGCGTGTTCTGACAGGCTGGGGAAAACACGAGCGGTAATTATTTCAATAACATCAGCACTGTTTCTCTAACCGGTTTTATAATACCACCTGGCCCAGGAAATGAGAAAAGGCTCTTAAAGAACTATGCAGAAAAGGTAAGACAACATTGATAAAGAAGCTTCAAAGGATTTGAGACAACAATGAATGGGAAAACTGGAGCAGCTGCCTGCCTGGCTCTGTCCGGGCAAGGAGGACCCTTGCACCTCCCAAGCCAGAGCCAAAACAAATACCTGTACCTGATCTTCCAGCATAAGCTGATATGGGTCAAGAAACCACTGCCCTGTTGTGTTCCTTTTTCTCCTAGGGATTTCTTTGCTCCCCAAGATCTACTGAAGTAACTGCATGCATTTATTGCTTCCTGAGGTAGTTTCTGACTACGTAATTTAGTCCAAAATAAACACTTAAAGGGTTCTGGTTCTGGTTTTCTATGTGTGCTTTTTAAAGAAAACAACACAACACAAACTCAGTTATGTCAAGAATGTCCAGCTTAGGGAGCAGCTACAGTTGCGTTATGTGCCAGGGTGCAAGAGATCACTTAAACCCTTAAATCACTGTCGGTACTGGGGAAGGTTTGCGTGGAGAGGGAGTAACTATAAACCTCTCACTCAGCCAGGTGAGAAAACTACAGAATTTCACTCAAGGAGCAGCTGGAGTCTCATGCCTACCATACTTCATATAACAAAACAGTCCTTTTCCTGAAGCAAAGGCATACATTCACCTGAGCCAGAACCACAACACAAACCAAAATAGATCACATAAACACATAAAATAAACCCTTATCTAAGATTGGTCTCACTCTTCTTGGGTAAACCAATTCAAGGGAATTCTAAGAGAGCACGGTCAAAACCCTTAAAAGATACCCAAAGATTAGATTTAAACAAAAAGCATACTCGTATTCAGGAACTTAAATTATGCCAAGGCAAAACCAAGAAACACCCTCCAGTTAAAAAGAAAAATACTCGGCAACCACGTGAATAAATATACCAATACCAAGCCCATAACCAAAAAATCTTACTTCCCATGATAAGGCTTCATGCTTTCCATCAAACAGTCCAATAGTAAGTGACGCTATTTAGGGAGAACACATGAGCTGGGCCACCCTTTGTGGCCGGTTCCTCTTCCCAGCATCCACAATCACAGTATTACATGTATTAAAAGACCTGTTCCTGCCTATTCCATTATGCATCTGTTTTGGACATCAGTCCAATCCCTTTTTGAATCTGCTGATATTATCTGTCTCTACCATCTCCTGAGACAACGAAATACAGCAGCAACCTCCACAGTCACCAGACTCTGTCTTTCAGTAATATTCTGTGTGAGTCACACGGAACTCGTGCACTACTATTACCTTTATTGCATCTGGGAGCACAGGGAGATACAGAAGACTCGCTATATTCAGAGGCAATATATTTTTTTATACCCAAAAAGCTTTCAAGACCTGATGAAAAATTTGCATACTCAAAAGCTCGTCTGCTTTTCCCAGCTCTATCACCTGACCTAAAAATATATTCACTCCCTCTACAAATCTAGCAACTATGCACTCTATGAACACTTACTCCAGTACATCCCGAGCCTGTGGTAAGGTTTATTTCTCCCCATGTAAGTATTCTTGGATACAAACACATGACTGTGCCTGATTTGCTTTAAATCTGGAAAAGTACATACGTTAGTTTCTCAAATTTTTATCATGTATGAGGAATAACTAGCTTATTTTTCCTCTTGACTCTACCCAGTGCAAACAGTTTTCAAAAGAGCAAAAACATATATAGATATACAGCAACGACTGTTCTGTTGACATCTAATAAAAGGGGTACAGCCTCTCAAGTCATCATCTAAACATGTTTACATCCAAAACAGTTGCAATGAAAGTGTTTAACTTCCCTTTTCCCTTTATTTTACCTGCTAAGCTCCAAACGCCTGTTTGTAGCTTCACAAGGCTCCTCAGCCTCGTAGAAGCTAGGGCTCTGGTCTTCCACGCTGCTGGAGTTCTGCCATTCAAAACAGAGATTTCTCCCAGCACCCATAGCAAAAGGCAAGTTCTCATACTCGGGTATTTCCTCATAGTGACGCACGTTCTCATACTCTGGAGCACAAGTGCTGGTTACAGAATTCAAATGCATTTGTGACAAATTCTCTCCCGAAAGTACAAGCCCATCTAAAAACTCCAGCCTTTGGTTACTTCGCATCTCAGGTTGACTTCTGTTTCTCTGCCTCTTCTTCTGTAACGCAGGACTACTTATTTCTACAGAATGCGCCTTTGCAGATTTAGCTTTCCTTTCACTGCCTACAGATGCTATATTTCGGTTGCTACCACTTCCATACCTGTCCCCAATGGAAAGGTTGGTGACAGCGCTATCCATTGACTGGCTGCCTTTAGACAGAAATTTTTGGAAGTCACTTTTCATCAGGCAAACCGACAGTTTCATGTTGAGAAACTTTTTCAAGCTATTTTTCTTCTGATGGTCTTTGCAAGGCTTGTCTGTCCTTTCCATGTCCACAGCAGAGAGAGATTTGGCCCTAGGCTTTGTCACAACAGCCAAGTGGCTGAAGCTGGTAGCAATGTTAGCAGTTTTTAATGATTCAGAATTTCCTGAAAACGGAAGAATAGGATGAGGTAACTTCCAGACAGGTTTCTCAGAAGATCGTTTGGGTATGTCACAGGACGACAGCGCGCCTTGCTCCTTGGCTGGTGGACGTGTGAAGTGAGATCCTTCAAGAACGTTGTTCGATTTGTCCTCACTGGAAGTGTAAGAACTTTTCTCCACAAGTTCTGCTGATGCAGCTTTTTTCAGCAGGCCAGCAGCTGGTAAGCTGTGCCTCTGTGGTTTCTTAGGAATGATTTTTGGAGAACTTTCATCCTTTATTTTAACTTCTTTATCTTCCAAGTTTTGTGGGGAAACACGAAGGCTACTGGAAGCAGATGAGTGCTGACTGCTAGCTAATTTGAGTTGCTTTGGCAAACTCATGGACAAAGTATCACACCTGACAAAGTTAGTCCTTTTGTCCACAGCATCTAGCATACTGGTATCATCTGTCATCTCATCCACGGAGTTTACTAAGTTATGGTCTGCATCTAAAGAACATCCAACACTTTCCACCAAATCAGAAGTTTTGTGTGACAACTGAGGCAAAAGATTTTGTGAAGTTGACTCTTCTGTAGCAGGTTCCTTCACCTGATGCATTTTGTCTGCATTGCTCTGAGTTATCTCGCATTTCTCAGGATGAAGCACTTCCGTATTATTGTTATAACAAACACTCTGACCAAGGATATTAATTTTTGCTGGCTTTTTAAAGCTTTGTTCTGTGAGGCCAAAGGAATCTTTCTCTGAATTAGATGGTTCCTTTGTTCCTTCTCCTGTAGTGTCTATGCCATCCTGACGGACTAGACATGCAGCACGTGGCTTTCTTGGCTTAGGGATAGGAAGCACTTTTGAGTTCAGGACTAAAGATGTTTCAGAGGAGGTTTTATCAGCATCTGTTTTCATACCCATTTCACCTGAAAATGTACTATCGCTACTTAAATTTTCATTTTCCAGGATTTCCTGGTCCAATGGGCAAGAGCAACTGCGGTTATTTTCAGTCAAACTAGGACAAATTTCAGACATCTGAAGCTCATCAACAGTTAGCCTACCATTGGTATTTTGTTGCTTCCCTTTAGCTACCTCAGAAGATGATGAAGACCGTACAAGCTCCATAAACTCTATTTTAACATCGTTCTTGGAACTGCTGCCATTCCCTTTGTCAAGTTTGTCCGCATACCTGTGCCTCACAGGACTGCTGTTAGGAAACACGCTATGAGTTAGAACGTCCTTAAGTTTCTCTTCCAAAATGCTTGCTTTCAAAACCACCTGATTTCTATTTGCCAGTTTTTCATTAGGACCATCACCCAGAGCTAGTGCAGTTTTTTCACCAACTTTGAGGTTCTCTAACTTTTCAAAGTGCTCAAAAATGATCTGAGTTTTACAGGTGTTCTCCCCATTTCCAAGCTTATGAAGGCATTCAAATTTGCAAGATGACATTGGTAAAATATATGCTGTGTTATCAGTACTCTCTTCCAAGGCTTCATTTTTATAGTTCAAGCAGTCTAGCGTTTGAGAAGAATCTCCCCTGTGCTCCTCAAAGCTTTTTGTGCTTTTCCTTGTAGACGATGGAGGTTTAACTTCTGGAATGGATGAGCTCTTGAGAACCTTTGGTTTTGGTGCAATTGCTGGCTTGGTTTTCCTTGCTGCTTGTATAACACCAGAAAGTACAATGTCGGGCTTCGGTGCAACAGGTGGAGGTGTTGCCTTGTGTCCTACCACAAATTTTGGTTTGGGGGCCACTGGTGGCTTCTTGATTTCTACGAAGGACAGAAAACAAAGACTTTAGTTACCATAAGCCCACAGAACAACTTCATCTGCACCACAGTATTATTACAGGTTTTGTAACATCTAAATCACACGATCTACAGCACCTCAGTGTGTATATGCCGACATTTTTCTCTTAAAAGCACGTCTCCCTTCCTTATCGCCGCTTCTTCATTAGTTGTCTTTCTTCATTTTAACAGGTGCAATTGAGGAGTGGTAGGAAAAGTCTTCAGGGTAATTTCTTTGTTAAAAAACAATTTAACTTTATGGAAGTACATGTCCTTGCTCAGATGCTAAAGTACGATGCTAATAAAACCAGAGCAGATTAGCTTGGTTTTGCAGTTTGAATTATTACAATACCTTTTAAAAATGGTTCAAATATGCTAAGTGCCTCAGGTACAATAAGCCACAAAGATAACAGAACAACTAGGGTAACTACCAAAACAGTTCAGTTCCTTCCTCTACCACCTCTGGAAACGTGTAACCTAAAATTCCCCTTTCCCTTCCTCTTCTTTTCAAACAATATTGAGATGGATAACCATACCAGCTGTAAAACCAGCACGTCACTACCACCAGTTCAGTGAAATGAGCCTGTGGTGTGAAGTTAATGCAGTAATTTGTAGCAAGTCAGTACTTTCCTACTGTAAAAGACTATTTCTGTGCATCTTATCAAATTACTCCAACCAACATGTTACTGTCTGACCCAGAAACAGTCACCACCGCTATGACTTATGACCCACTTGACAGCACACAATGACAAACCCTGGGGAGAGTGGACGGCAGGAAACGGAGGACATGAGGAACTTGGAGATTATGGAGTTTTGATCGTGCTGTTTTGTTTTTTTTTTTTGTTTTGTGGGTTTTTTTTAAGGTATGTCTGAAGCATTTAAATATTGCAGGAGATCATTTATGACCAATTTATTTCCATATGCTGGTATAATTTCAGATTTATAAGCGCTTTGAGTGATTTTTGACATATGAAAACTTATTTATTAAGTAAACAAGTTCCTCCTGTTTTTTTATGTACTACCTCTGTATTTATTACCTTTGTTTTGAACAAGAAAGTCATACACCCATGAAACAAAACTCTCAAGAAAACATGCTAATTAATGTTTCACATGCAAAGAGATTGGTTAAACCATTGATTTATGATTCCCTTTGAACTGTGGGGTTGGTTTTTATCACCATCATTATTACAGGTATGCAACTATATCCTACTATCTAGCCTAGAAATACAAGAATAAAGTTTCAGGCTTTGAGTTTTTTCTGGTTTGGATTTTTTGTTTGCTTGTATGAAAGAAATCTAGATGGTTTAAAAAAAAAAAAAGGCAGATGCCATCGCTTGCAAGCATTTCCCAAACACTAAGCCACTGCTCTAAGCAGACGGCCAGAAACAATGTCTCTACTATAGAAACAGGAAAACCATGTTTGTCTAGGACATGAATCATTAAATGGTATCTAGACTGACTTCACTTACACTTGGAATAGTTGCCCTTGCTGCAATTATACTAGCAAAGAGGTAAACCTGATGGTAGAGATAATTTTTGAGACATTTTGCAAAAGGGAACACAGAATTTCCTTCAAAAGGCACAGCTCCCTATAGCCACTGACAACAGCCAAGAGCGGCCCACCTATCAGCAAAGGATGCACTACCTTCTGCTTCCTATCCAAAGACAGAGGTTTCCCACACAGTGAAGAGTCAATAGTTTGCTAGGAAAAAAAGAAAAAAACCTTTTGGATGGGCAACCACTGATGCTCAAGAGCAAAAGAGAGTTGTACACTCACTTTCAGAGAAGGCAACTGTCTATTCAGTTGCAGAATTAAGCGATGGGAATAAAGGAGTCTGTGTCCTACAGTAAAAACCAAGGAAGGGATGCTCAGCTTGTTCTGGAAGACAAGGCAGTAGTAGACCTGGGCCATGCTCAGTAATGGCAAGATATTAAAGCTCCCTGAAAAGATGAGAGAGAGAGAGAGAGAGAGAGAGAGAGAGAGAGAAAGAGATGGTCTGCTTGGGAACCCTTCCTGATGCTCACATGAGAAACAGACTGCAGAAGATCAGGAGATTACACACTGGCTAGGTAAGTGATATCCTGCAGATTATTTGTCTCACTCTGCAAATTGAAGTCCATAAACCTTGTAAGTTTTTCTGTCTCTCTAGTGGGACTGCCTAACACTTTGGATAACAACTAAACCAGATTACTCTTCAGGGTTTTCATCAGAGAGGACATTCAGAAGGTATGATATGATACCATTACCTGAATATAAGATTCAAAACTAAAACATGAAAATGTCAAGGAATGCAAAGAAAACAAACCAGTTGTTTATATGCCAATAGTGGAAACCTGGAAAACAAACAGAGCCAGAAAAATTCTCTTCTGATAAGTGCAATTCAATACGATTTCTGAAACCTACTAACATTTTTCAAATTACTTCAACATTAAAAAGCATTGGGACAGACAGAAGAGACGAGCAAGTTGTGTGGTATAATAAAGACACCACTATCTGCTTTAAAGTGATTGCTCATTTCATCTAGGGTACATATGGGTCAATGTATTAACAGGCACATTACAGTCTCAGTATCAGTACAGATCTGCAGTAGACAGCTCAATCAGAAAGGAATGTGATGAGGAGCCCTTTCAAACATAAGTATGACGTGAGAGGAAAGACTTCAGGAAGGGAATGCATACCAATAGCTTTCCTTAACAAAACACCTTTAAGTTTCTGAAAAATACAAGTGATGAACTTATTCACAAAAAGATCACAGCAGCTAGGCAAGGGTAAAAATATATTAGATTTTGATTAGAAATTGAGAATTGAAATTAGGTTGATTATAAACCAATTTAATTCCTCGTGTGTGAATCCAAACCAGTTGAATATAATGCAGTGCTTTAAAAGGGACAATTTCCCACCCTGAATAGAAAGAAAACTAAGTAGGAGGCAACTGTTTATATATAAAGGTGTAAGGAATGACTGGAAGTCATATGAGAATGACTTTTTGTTAAATGACAAGCAAAAGCAAGCCTCTTTGGTGAAAAAAAATAAACATAATCAAGGAAGCATTATACAACAAATGCATGAAGCGGTGAGTTGTTTGGACAACAGGCTTTTTCCTGGTACCATATGGAACTGTTCACCTAAGAATAGAGATGGTTGATTACGCTTAGGAGAGTTAAAACTGAAGAGAATTTTGGAAATCATTGTAG
Organism: Tauraco erythrolophus; assembly: GCF_009769465.1. Lineage (NCBI taxonomy): Eukaryota > Metazoa > Chordata > Aves > Musophagiformes > Musophagidae > Tauraco > Tauraco erythrolophus. The sequence continues at coordinate 53,621,148 of NC_141468.1, forward strand.
ACAGTTATTTTGTGTGAGCTCCATGCAGGTTTGCAGCTAAGGTGGTAAATAATCCTCCAAATTACAAGGAAATAAATACAAAAAGATGAAGGGAGCTGAAAATATTTCTGTACACAACACCTGCCAGACTGTTAGTGACATGCTATGTTACCTTCTGGTATTCTTAGATGAAAACTTGGGATGAAGGCAAGAAATAATTACAAAAGAACCCAAGGTGTAAAAATCATGCCTCAAACCCCAAGGAAGCCCATTCTGCTTAATTTAACCAAGAATTTAACAAATGAGATAGTGATAGTATATACACTAATGCACATGTGAAAGATTTTTTATAACAGATGGCTCTTTAATCGGGGAAAAAAAAAATATCATGATGAGATCCCATAGCTGACCACTGAAGTTTGACAAGTTCAAACTGAAAACAAACCTTCTAAATTATCATTAAACTCCAAAGATAATTAACTACAGGAACATTGCACCTGGGGTTGTGGTGGAGTCACTAGCACTTACGGTCAACCTAAATTCACTTTCTGAGATGTGTAGAATCTTCAGAGGAAATTTTGAACCGGACGTTGGATTCTCTGACTTGATTTACTCAAGGGATTAGAATAGAGAATAACTATGATTTCCCCCACTCCCCCCTCCAATTTTACCCCATTTCTCAGAGAAGATCCTGGCATCCAGGCTAGCGTCATGGGTTACCAGTAATAAATCCAAATGCAAGAGCAGAAACAAAGTTTTATTTGCATAAACAGATTAAATGATTAGGAGCCAGAGAAACAGCCAGAGATATCCTGACTCGCTTGACTAGGCAAAGGAAGAAATCCATAAATAAAGTGACTAAGCTGCCATCATCAACAGGAAATCTACTGCTCATCTAGAAATGGCCAACACCAAGTTCAGTGGTCAAGGAAAAAAAAAAAAAAAAATCTTAAAAATACCAACACACCCAACACCCTTTTTAAAAAAAAAAAAAAAAACTGATTAAAAATGGTATTATTTTTCTAACAATAAATAGCCCTTAGCACCACCTACGCAGGTCAACGCATATGCTCTTTGTCCAACTTCAGGTCACAGCACAGAGAACAGACGTTTGACCCTCTGGTGAATTATTACCTCCTCCAGCGTGCTGAGGAAAAAGTGACATCCATCTTCATCCTGCTGAGCAGCTCTGCAACTGACGCTTGTTACTGTTCGACTAGCACGCGTTCCTCTCCTACCTCCAAGTTGGTTTAGAGGAGGATGAGAACACCCTGGAGCAACTTCTACTCTCAACATTTTGGCCTTACAGTGCCCGTTTCTGTTCTTCAGATGATAGGATAGGGCAACTGAGGGCCTCACTTAAAAATGCTCATGTGTCTTCTCCGATGCAATGTCATGAATGAGAAGGAAAGTCAATAAGACAGTGTACTTAAGCACTATTATTACATAGCTTTAAACCTTCTCCCTTGTTATCTTGTCTGCCCAGCACAGGAATAGGGAGAAAAGAAGATATATGAAGCTGAACTGAGGCAAAAAAAAAAAAACAAACAGCACTACCCTTTCTGCAATAAACCCTACTATTGCTAAAGGAACATTTTCCCAGGTTATGTTTATGCCCATAGTTTTGAGATTATGTTGACAACTTCCAACACTTGGGACCAGCAAAAGAAGACGACGAAGTTATGTTCACCCACATCAGTCCAAGAAACAGGAACAAACAGTTCTGGATGCTGTCATGCAAATATAACTTAATTTTCCTTCCTTGCAACACTCCACATGAACAGAGGCCTCTCTCCTGGAAGTCAGTACCCTGGGGGACTGCCTCTAGTCACCCAAGAGGTATCCCCACGGCAAGATTCTGCAACTCACTCTAAAGCAACATCCTTTTTGAACCACAAAACAGTAGGAAGACAGTAAAACAATCAATCAGTGTGACATAAGATTTTGACAGCAGTTGGACCTAAACTTCAGGTACAGGTACACAATCAAGTTACTATGGGGTAAGCCAAGGTATGAATTTAACAAATCAGCTACTCTATAGAAGCTGGCCATATGTATACTCTTATCTTACTACAGAGGATACAAGGTAGTTTATTCCTTTTCGTTACAAGGTGAAATCTATTTCACATATCTATTTCACATGCACTAGGAAAAAAAAAGGAAAGGGCTTGAAACAGTTACTGCTTAGCAGCTGGCCTACTGTAAACGTACCTATTGGCTTTCTCATGGCACCTTGGGCATACTGTATTCTCAGAGCCAGGAAATCACATCTGTAGGCTATATATGAAAATAACACGATGCCTAGAAGGTATCTACCAAGGGATCAATGTGCTGTTCTTTCTTAAGGGAAGGAAGAGCTTGCTCCCACAGCCAATTTACTGTTCCTGGGACTACTTTTGGCATTAAACACTACAGCTCACAGACACATAACAAAAAAGCCAATCTGGCTTTTAAAAAGCATGTACGGAGAGAGATAATTATTGCTATATGTTCAGGATACAGATATTATTGCAATGGTAGTTAATACACTGCACAGATAAAAAGATAAAAGTATTTTAAAACTCCCATTCTCCAGCAACCTAAGTTTTAATGACTCACAAAAAGGTTTTTCAGTTCAATTACTTTGCTTTCAGTTACAGAAAGAAAGTTCCATTAGGTAAACAAGCACCTCAGAAAAGTATTCTGAGATCACAAATTTATTTCCTGTGAATGTGTATTTATTTTCTCATTATGCAGAGGCTCTGATTTTCTCAGGTGCCACAATGCTCAAAAGAAAACAAAAAAAGGAATGAGTCATGACATCCCGGAAGATAACACATGTAGTTTTTAAAATACAAGGGAAAATGATGGTTTCCAAGCCAGTACAGTTTTAGAAAACATCCTAAATAAACTGCAAAAGGAAAACATTAATTTCAGAATCTCAGGTTGTTCAATGACTTGTTGAAATAAAACAGGAAAGTTGGGAATAACTTTAGAGTACAGACAACAGATGAATAAACAACCTTTTAAGATCGCATGCAGAGACAGAGTTGACTCTAATGAGACTTGACATATCAGAGGGTTGAAGGGACATTAAACCCTGTAGGCCTCATTTTTTCAATCCTTGAAAGCAATGAAGTTCGACTGGAAAAGTCACGTTGATTCTGTTTATTCTGTTCCTGTTACGTTTTTTTTCCCCTTTGAATTACATTTTTGACATTAAAATACACCACATATTTCTCATTGCTGTTGTCAAATCAGATTTCAAGCCTAAGCTACACATTCTGCCCACATTAAATAAGCTGTATAGATTCACATATAAGGACTGTTTCTTCAGCTAGAAATAATAAATGTCAAAGTCGTAACTCTGAGCTTTTGTTTTTCCCTTTTAAAGGCAAAGCACATACTTGAAGACAGCACAATAGTTCCAGGCAGAAAATGAGTAAATGTGAATTCATCAGCATCGTATATAGAGAATATGCCGTATATGAGAAAGCAATGAGAGAATAGCTATAAATCAAGGTCAAAACCAACATACAGGTTGATCACTACAAAAAGATAAGTTTTAAATTATCTAGAAGTATTTGAAGTAAGTGCTGTAGTTCCTTGGTTCTAAAAAGTCCAGGTTTACTTATACATCTTCATATATGTAAGCAACAGCTAAGAAAACTACTTCACCTATCACTGAATTAAATCTCAGTCAGGAGCTGGATGTAAATGAAACAATTCCGTAGAGGAAGTAGAAAAGATACATAGTAATAAACTGAAAATGCACTGCATTATTCAGAAAGGTAAAAGGCAAGGTGGAGTGGAGTTAAGGCTGGGTTATCAATGTTGGACCTTTTGCAACTTCTATCACCAGACAGAAGCTGTGTTTGGTATTTCTCTCCCTACCACAGCTCCCTCAAATAGTACAGTATCTCTTTCAGGGAGTCCTGCATATCAAGCTGAAGTCACTCATACCTGCAAATCCCACTTCAAGATATTAAATCAATACTGATGATGCTGTACCAGGTTGCTTTGTTCTAAAGGTACATTCAAAGAAGACACAAGAGAGAGACACTCAAGTCCTTCATGTTAAACTAAAAGAAGAGCAGAAGGATTTCTAGGCATTTCAAATTCTATCTGAAGCCTTCACACAGGGTAACATTTTTACTGAAAAGCTGTATTACCAAACAGTTGTCCGAAAGCTAGCTTACCTAGCACAAACCAGAGTAATAACTGAATTCATAATCTAAATAATTTCAATGTAGGAAACAGATCCTATAGATCACAGGACTGAAGTTAAAATATAGAAGTTGATAAGTTTTTATTGGAGCAATAGCTTTATAAAGCATGTCTATATATTTCAGGAGGTAAATTCTGCAGCAATACAAAGAGACAGATGTTAAATCTTCAGAATTGTCTTCTGGCAGCCCTCAGTCTCTTCATAACGTGTCTATGAGCTCCTTAATTGAAACGTTAAAAGCTGTCATAACACTGTCAGCAAGATGTGAGCCTCTGATCCTGTTTCACCTATTCCCCATATATTTTTTTTATCCTCACACAAACCATCACACACAAAATACTCTTCATCCCCTCTTCAGTAACCTCCACATCTCCCTCAGCTTCCCTCTTCCTGCCCACCAGAACTCTCTCTACGCCTCCCCCTTCAAATTGCTTGCTAAAATTCATATTTTCCATGAAACTGCCCCACTTTCTTCTTACTGGTATTTCTCAGCATCCCTTTCTCTTTCGCCTTCCAAGTGACTTTGTTCACCAGAACTCCTTCCTCCTCACCTTCCCCGCAAACACCATCACAACATAGACTAAAACAACAGAGCGCCTTGGTCACACAACCTCAGCTCTCCAAGTCCTGAAATCACTATTCAGTGGTGAAAATCAACCCAACTTTCTGAAACTTAGTACCATATCAAATTTTATTTTAACAGCCTAGCTCTAAGCTCTTGAGCACCCCCTAACACGTATTTTTTATTTGCACACCTGTTTAACTCTTAAAAGAGCAGAGGTGAATGGCACTGCCAGCAGCAGCGCTACCGAACAAAGTGAACATACAATGCAGCTGTTAAGTAGAGACGATATGCCGCTTTATTACATGTTTATCCAGATCTATCCAAAATCAGTTCTATCGGAGATGCTAAAAGTGAAAGCATATGAAATAAAGCAGAGAGATGCATTAAATAGCTTTTAATTTTCCAGTAAGTTCTGATTAACTGGGAGAGCCCAGGTAACTTAAAATTAATGCTGGACTCGGTAACAATCTGACATATTTGAGAGGAAAACACTGACAATTAGTTTGATGTTTTTCCTTGATGCCTGTGTATTGCTTTTCCTTCAGAACAACCCCCAGCCCAATCCTTACAGGAAGCACTTCACTGCTTCAGGTTTACACTGTACACCTAATACATCATAACCTAACACATGACGTCTTTTCAATGCAGAAATGACTCCTATTCTTGTCTTCAAGCAGACTAGGAAAGGAACCTACTAATCTAACAGCTGGGTGAGCAAAAGTACTAACAGCACACCACCAGGCAGCCAAACAAACAAAACACGAGCAACTCCCTTAAACACGGAGAGCTCTTGTTTTAAACCAAGAATTTGCTCCGCAGCACTTTCAAGCCAGAAAGTTGGCAGCGGTCAAGAAAAGGGGGAGGAAAGGTAAGGAAAGGACTGAAGTAGGTCAGCAGAAACCAGCAGCTGGAAAGGCCAGAAGTGAACGCCTTCCAGTACCGCTGCCGCTGCGTGAGGGCTCCCGCTAGCACGAGCTCCATGGAGGCAGGTATACCCCTGAAGCAACCAGCCGGAGCTCAGACACAGCCAAACTTTCCCAACTCCGCGAAGTCAGACGGAGAGATAACGCAAGCCCCGATGCTGGGCTTTCCTGCCAGAACTCCCGGCCCCCGGAGGAGGCTCCTGGCAGGTTTCGCCCGCCGCCAGCCCAGCCCCACGCCAGGTGACCCGCTCCGCCGCCGGGCACGAAGCCTCTCCAGCGGACACGCGAGAGCGGCCGGAGCCGCACACCGGGAAGGGAGCGGAGAGCCCGGCTCCGCTCCGCGCAGCGCCGGCCACCGGGGCAGGGACGTGTCCGCACAGCCCCGCGGCCGAGGAGTAGCGGGACGCCCGTAGCGGGCCCCAGGGAAGGGCTGCCCCCGGGGCAGCAGCGGGGGGCGAGGCTGCGCGCCCCCTCCGCCTCGCCGCGCTTCCCCGGGGGCGAGGGGGCGAACGCAGCGCCCGGTCCCGCGGCGGCGGTGGGTGAAAGCCGGGAGCAGCCGCCCGGCGCCGCCGGGACAGGGAGTGCGGCGGCGGCTCCGGCTCCCGTCCCGCGCCGGCACGGCAGGACGGCCGCGGCGCCCCTCCCGCGTCTTCTCCCCAGCGGCCGCCACGGGGTGAGGCTCAGCTCTCCGGCCGCGGGGGCACGGGGACACCCCGCCTGCCTCCGGCCGGGCGGGCGGAAGAGAACCGCCGCTCCCCAAACTTTCCCCGGGCACTCACCGGAGGAGCTCATGGTGCTCCCCACGCGCCGCGCCGTCATCCCCCGCGTCCCTTACGCTACAGCCCCTCTGAGGGCCGAGGAGAAGGAGCCCATTGTCTCCCCGCACCGCCGCCCGGCAGCACCCCCCACCCGCCGCCGCATAACTCCCCGCGGCGGAGTGAGCACCGACAGCGCCCGCCGCCAGCCCGCCCGCCGCCGCTCAGCGGCGCCCCCTGCCGGGCCCGCGTTCGCCACCCGGCCCGCCTGGCCCCGCCCACTAGCCCGCACCGCCCACAGCGCGCCCGGAAGCGCGCCCTCGCCCGCTGGGGGCTGTAGTTCCTCCCGGCGCGAGGCAGGGCCGCGCCGTGCCGGGCGGGGAGGGGAGGGGCCGCCGGCGGCGCGGCGGACTCCGTTTCCCAGAGTGCCCGCAGGGGGTGGCATGGCGGAGAAGGATGACACCGGAGTTTGACGAAGAAGTGGTGTTTGAGGTGGGCACAGGGGCGACCCGGGGCGGGCTGGGCCCGTGTCTCTCCGCCCCTCGCCGAGGCGTCGCGGCGCGGCCCCCGGGGGCGGCGTGCGGGCGGCCCGGGGTGACCGTGGGGCGTGAGGCAGGCGCGGGGCCCGGCCGGGGGCAGCGCCGGCGGCGGGCGGGGGCCGGCGGGGCCGGCGGGTCGGGGCGGCGCTCGGCGGGACGGCGCGCGGCGTCTCACGCTCCGGAGCAGCCCGGGGACCGGAGCCGCGCCGCGCCCCTCCGCGCAGGCCGAGGGCGGGGCCGCCGGCGGGAGAAGGAGCCGAGTTGGGGCTGGGGAAAGCTCAGCCCAGCCGAGGGACGGGGCGATCCTTTGTGCGGTGGCCCGCCTGGGCTGCGCGGGCCGGCGGCCGCCGCGCTGCCCGCCCGCCGTTATCGGGCTGCTGGCGCCGCGGCCGGGCGGGAGGCCCGTGTCGGCCGGTGCTGCCCGGGAGCCGCCTGCCCGGCCTGTGCGAGCCGTCAGGGGCCGAGGAGCAGCGAGCGGCCGGCCGGGGTGTCGGCGCGGTGCGCGCCGGCGGGACGTGCCCGCGGCTGCCGGTGCGGAAGGCACAGGGCGTGTGTGCGGCTTCGCGCCGCGCCGGGCTGTGGGGTCGGGGCTGCGGTGGGAAATCCGCTGTGTGGGTGATAAATCCTGCTTCCAAATCAGTGCAATTCGCGTAAAAGGGGCGTTTCAGCACGCAGTCGTCTGTGTAGTCAGTACCGAAGCTACATTTTCTTTCTGGGGTTTGTGTTATTCACCAGGTTTGCAGAAAACCTTTGCAATGCGTTACATGTCGTGCTAGATGGGCTACGATATCGTGCGTCTCCGCCTTGTTGGAAACAGTGGTTAAATATATCTGCAGCTCAGTGGCAAAATCAGGTTGGTTTGCAGCAGGTGAATGTAGTTGCATCTTCGTGCAGGATACGCCTGTTTTTGCAGGTGTACAGAGAAAGTGGTTCTAAAGAAATACTCTCTTTAAAATTATTAATTATTATAATAGTAATAAGGCTTCTGGTTTTACCAGGATACAAAAAGCTCTTTCCATAAGGAACACTTTTTTTCTCATTTAAGTACTACCTGTTCATGGCTTTGGTCTGTACCAGCAAACTTTGTGTTGATCCACAACCAACTTTGAATCCTAACAATAAAATCTGTTATTTACATTGCTGCTATGTTAAATCACTTCCTTTAATGACATAAATCCACGGTGACAATTTATTTCACAGGTATAATGCCTGCTCTCTGCATTTCGTTCCTCAGTAAAAGCGATACTTGTTTTACAGTTCCACAGTTCTTCAGTTCATGCAGCAATTACTGTTTCGATTGAAAAAGTTCTGCTGCATAGGGAGTAAAGAACCTCCCTGCATGTGCACTTCCACTATTTCCTTTGCGTTTTGAGAATGGATTTCTGACACGAGTAAGGGCTCTTTGATACATTACTATATCAGGTATGTGTGTGTTTATATACACACTTATAGGTATACTGAGTAACAAGGCAACGTATCTTTCATACAGTAGGGTACAACTTAAAACATCAGATAAGCAACGGTACAAAAATACAGATTTTTTTGATTGGTTGGAGTTCAGAGCAGGGTGAGAAACCTGCTGATAATAATGGGTACCTTGATGTGCATGCAAAAATTATCTTCAGAAGTGCTCAGCAGGGTTCATGCCATTGTAAAATGAAGGCACCACAGAGAATTATGGACATACTCCACACAGATGAGCCAGAGCTGGGAATTAGGAAGGAGCTGAAAAGTATTTGAGTATTTAATGCTACAACATATTTATTTTTCAGTTACTGTTTGTTTTTTTTTTTCTTGGGCACCAAACTCTTGCCCTTAATTATTTGTGGTTTCTGGTAAGCAACTACATTTTTTTCTACACCTCAGTAGATCACTTTCCATGTTGTTCTTCAGTGGTCAGTGTTTCAAGGAGGCATTCAGCATTTAGACCTAGGTTACTATGAGCAGCTGTTTTCTCTGTGCTTTTGGAGCTCTTGTGAACAAGACAATGGTCAATATTATAAGCGGTAGTGGTGTGCTAACAAATGCATAGTCAGAAAAGAAGTAGCCCTTCACGTTGTTCCTATCCAGTAGAATGGGTAGGAAGAGAAGTGAACAGTGTATGCTTCACCTGTCCCACATCAGTTACACCCAGTGTTATCTTCTGCACGTTTTTCAGGTCATAGCTCTGGCCATCAGGCCCCGAATACATCAATGGCAGCTGTCTGCACTACAAGTTTTGCAGCCTCAGACAGACGATGGCCTCCTGATAGATATTTATGAGCTTCCAAGGACTGATCGTTTTTTTGCACTACCAAAGTATCTTTTGCATTAATGTATCTCTGAAGGAAGGGAAACACAAACATGGCATCACTGCCCTGGGAAAGCAGTATTTTCTATCCGGAAGCTCGAGCCATTGCAGATCATTGTGATTGAATAATAATGAGTGATGGTCATTTTACTTTAACTGGTAAGTGCTGCCATGCTCTATCTAGTTTATAAATGACTTCCTACAGTAGCCAGAGATTTTCATTCACTGACTGCATAGTCCTCAGCACTTCAGTTCTTGCGTTTGTTACTACCAGTTGCTCTTTTAATTAAAATTCTACAAATATTGAGGGAGAGGGGACAGAACCTAAGAACCACAGAGGTGCCTCTGATGTGCTTGGCATAGGTTCACCTGCCAGCAGTGTGTCAAATTAAAAATTGTTGTAGTGAGAGCAGATTGTAAAAAAAACCAAAACAAAACACAAAAAAAACAACCAAAAAAAACCCCCAAATTACATTCTTTGTTAATGTCTGGCTTATGTATTAAGGAAGATCATGAGATAGGATAGAGGAAATTTGATATTAAGTTAATCGAGATGAGTTTTTACAACCCAAAATGGGCTAGAAGATAGAATGCTGTAGTTAGTGTAGTGCGTACGGCGCTGCAATAGTTTCTGATTAGGTGAACATAGTTTGCAAGCAACTGTACTGCAATTTTCCAGAGGACTCTGGGGTATTTTGTGTATTTTCATGAGAGACTGGAATTGTGTTAGTATTTTTTTTGTGGACAATGAAGTCTGCTTCTTGTTTTCTTTTTCTTTTTTTAATGTGTAAATTAAAGAAGCTCCTTGTTCAAGCTGGCTAAATTTCTGCGTCGTTATTCCAGTGGGAGGACTGTGTCAGAACTTAATTGTTTTGATAGTTAGTAACTGCCATCTAATTTCTGACTTGAAATTTTTTCATGGCCACTTTATACCTACTTGCACTTTTGCTAATATTGTCTATTAGCATCTGTAGTTCTTATGTTTTTGTGGAGTTTTACCTCTCCTAATGTATTCATAGAAAGCAATCTTATTCTGGCTAAGGATTTTGCTGAACTGAATGATCTGATGTATTTTAGATTCCTTTTACAAAACAGATTTTCCTGTTCTTCATCTTTGGTTTGGTAGTTTGGTTTGGTTTTTTCCATCTACTTCAGTTTGAGTTCATCTTTCTTTACGTGAGCTTGTAGCATGCTACTGCGGATTCTTGCTGGGGTCTTGTGCAACTATCTTTACTTGCTTCTGCTGGGAATACTTTGTTTCTTGCATCCTAGGCCTGCAAACAACTTTTTCAAGTCTTAAAACTCTTTGACTTGATTGTATGTGATCGGGTAACTACTTATGTCTGTCCTTATTTTGATCAACAGCTTCCACATTATTCTTTTTATTGTCCCTCTGTGTAAGGTCTTGGCTGTTGTCTGCTGTTAAATTGCGTGCCATTATCAGTACCTACTCAAAGTCATCCAGTTCTTTTTGTATGGGGTTTCAATCTTTTTCTGCGTATTTGATGTTATTTGGTGTTGATTTATTGTAGGAAATTTCATTAGCATGCTCTTTTGGTATAATGATAATTAAGGAAAATTTAAAAGCTTTGACCAAGGACTCATTCTTTAGCAACTTCGTTAGTAACCTTGTTCTGATCTGAAGCTTTCCATTGAGCATAACCCACTGTTATCTCTTCCATCTACATATTTGGTTCCTTTCCCATCTTTCTCGTCTTAACTGATATGGCACAATATCAAAACTCCTTACCCCATATTGCACAGTATAAAAGGTCCATATAAACTTCCCACACTTCCTTTATCTAGAAAAAATAGCTGTCTTGTCAAAAAATGATGTCAAGTGAGCTTGGCACAATCTACCTCTGGGGAACACATGTGATATCTTCTTTGATGATCATCTGTTTTCTTCTGTGTCTTTGGATTTTATAAGAAAGAATAATTATTCTCGGTAGCATTCTGGCTTTTGATCAGATTCATAGGCCTGACATACTCCTGGTTGCTTTTTTTCTCCCTGTAAATATAGACACTATGTTTGCTTTTTTCCACTCTTGAGTTTATAGATTTATTAAAAATCCTTTCTGCTGGATCTTTGATCCCCTGTGCTCATTCTTTCAGAACACTGGGATGCAGGTGATCCAAACACTGCTCTTTATGTGCATTTTCAGCTCCTGTTGTCGCTTCTAGCTAAGTCATTTGTGCTATATTTTAGCTTGTGCAAGTTTGGGTTTTTGCATTTGGATAGATATTAAAGCTGTGTTTACAAAATCACAGAATAGTTGGGGTTGGAAGGGACGTCTGGAGATAGCTGGTCCAGCCCCCCATGCTCAAGCAGGGCTACCTACAGCCAGTTGCCCAGGACCATGTTCAGATGACTTTTTAATATCTCCAAGGATGGAGACTCCACAGACTCTGGTCAACCTGTGCCAGTGCTTGGTCACCCTCACAGTGAAAAAGTGTTTCCTGTTCAGAGGGAACCTCTAGTTTTTCAGTTTGTGCTCATTGTTTCTGGTCCTGCCACTGAGCACCACTGGAAAGAACATGGCTCCATCTTCTTTGCATCTTCCCTTTAGGTATTTGCATACATTGATGAGATCCCCCTGAGCCTTCTCTTCTTCAGGCTGAACATTCCCATCTCTCTCAGCCTTTCCTCATAGGAGAGAAGCTCCAGTGCCTTCAGGTTCACTCAGACTGTTGTTTGAACCTAATCCCAGAAAGTCTTCCTGACTATGTAAGGTTCTAGTGGAAGGATTGGAGCTGACTTGTTATTTTCCATTCCAGTGCTGTGTTTGCAGAAGAAAGCTAATCCATACAATTTTTTTTTTTATCGGATTGCACAAAAAGGATGAGATTTTTGACACCCACAGTGTCAAATGGCCACCACCTTAGATTTTAACGGCTTTATCACACATAATGTTTGAAATACGTTTGCATGTAGAATTGTGTAAAATATAGTACTGAACTAATTCCATTGCCATAAACATATCTCATTTTTAAAAAAAAAATTAATTAGAAAAGAAAGCTTTCCTCACTTGAGACATTATTTTAGTTAACTCATGAGTCTTGTGCTTTTCGTACAACCAGTTCTGTCCATATCGTTTACTTAATGTTGCTATTCGCTAGCTCTTTCAGCACTGATGGAAATACACATCAAAGAATAGCCAACTAAAGGCTGTCTGAGTGTCATGATGTTAATGTCACTGTTGAATGTAATCTTTTATTCCAGATCTAGAGGATCTGGTTGTTAGTATGACTCCAGACTTTTAAATTTGGGATTTATTTCTTGTCCCATTAGAAATCTCAGACTGAAAAATACAACTTGTGTTGTATATGTGATCTTTGCTGACTTCAAATTTTATTTTGTGCAAATGTGAGAATAATACCAAATAAACAAAATGAGGCTTTCTTTGGCTCACCTATCTGCATCAAATATCAGAATTCATGCAAATCTGTATTTAAAAAGAAGACAAGCTGGTGATGAATGCAGAGAGTGTCAGAAATCTCATGTCCAAATTCAAAAGCTTATATCTCTTTAAAATATTGAACACAGCTCTACTGAACCTAGAACTGAAACCCACAAACTCAGAACAAAGATTTTGAATGTATGTCAGGTGCTCTCATTTCACAGCCAAACCTTGATCAAGCAGTCCTCTTCCCATCACTGGGGGCAAATTCGCACAGAAATGGAATTACCCTTTCCAGAGTTTGGAGAGGCATGGTCTGCATTCTTTGTCTTCTTACTGTAATGGAAGAAGTTAATTCGAAAAATGAGTCCTGAAAACAGTGGAGAAGTACTTTACAAGCAGCGTGCTATCCTGAGAGAGAAAAGAAGCACCAGGGCTCAGCAGAGCTGGCAACTACATGGCACTGGATCTGGCCCGTGTGGGGAGGAGGTAGGAATGGTGGAGTCTGTTTAGGAGGGATGTGGGACAGAAGTCCTTGCAAGATATTGGGTGACACTACACTGTGTTCAAACGTCGGGTTCAGAAAGACAACTCTCACTGCTTATTTAGGCAGCAAGCCAAGATGCTTCTTGGTGCTGAGGGGCATGAAGGTTGCCTACCTGTAATGTGCTGATATATAGATTCCTGGGAGACTTGAGAAAGATTCCAGCAAGAGGCATCACCATTTCCCAGCATAATACAACTATATTCAGAACAGCCTTTAGCTGATGTGTTCTCTCTGTGCTTTCAATAGTAAAACATGTCTAAAATGTGGTATTTCTTGAGCAGTTCAAGTCCTCATATGAACCCTTTTGAACCAAATGTGGCTTTTATCAAAACAATCAGTGATGTTTGTTTTCACAAATGCTTTCTCCACCCAAACTGAGCTGTTCTAAAATTATTTTGTTTAAAAAATTAAACAAAAACAAATGAAAACCCTGGGAAGCGTAACCTCAAAAAGTCTTTCTTGTGATGAAAATTTTAAGTTGTGTTCATTCAAAAACCTAAAAACTCATGGACTTGCGAAGTAATGTGATTTTTGGTCAAGCATCAGACTTACAAATGTTGTAGTCTGAAACATTATAACTTAGGAAAAAGAAGTAGTTGAAAAAGAGCATTCACACAACTTCAATGACAATGTCAGTAATGCTTCCTCAATAGGATTTTTCTCACCAAATATTGGGTGGACTAAAGATGTAGTACTCTCATGTCATACATATGCATGAAATAAAGCCAGTTTTACATACACAGTTCTGTTAAAACCACAGTTCACTTGTCATTCTGATGAGCTGGTTCTGAGACTGTGCTTTGTCTGCCTGAAGTGTCGACTGTTACCAAAAAAGGTGTTTGGTCTTTTTTCCGTTCTCTTCGTTGTGCTGGCACCTGGATCTGTGGGTGATGCTATAAACTGTCTCAGGAGACTGATTAGACTATAAACTAACCTGGCTAAGAAAGAAATAATACCAGTTCCTTGTTCCATCTCACCTTTTGACTGTATAAATATTGCTGTTACTGTTCTAAAATGGTACTGAAGCTTTCATCTGCGCCCACTGGTAATGGCAGATTAAATTGACCATGTAACTGCAGCCTGGGGCGATATCTCTGCTGCAAATTGCAGTGTACTGTAGAGGCACCTGGACTAGTGATGAATGGACTATTTTGAATATCTTGCTTCTCAGCAGTGCGCTAAGAGGAAGGAGAGGACAAGCTGTGCTCCTTTTCATCATATGACTGGGAGACAGGTGATACAGGAGAGAAAATAAAAGAAACTGCAAGCTTAAAACAATGTAAAGAGTGGTCTGGTTGTTGCGAAGGCCAAGTAAATTTATCAGGTGTTGGTTAACAGTAGTGTATCTGCATGGATAGAGGAAAATATTACATGGGCTGTATGGTGCGGGAACCCATGTTGCCTTTACTAGTTTTAACAGAAAGTTTGAAGACAAAAGTACGTGATGATCCATAGTAAATTTTGATGTCTGTTGGTCCAAAAATTTTTTAATCCTTCTCTGTATTAATTACTCTGGGGTCATGTTTACAGGGGAGTTAATACTGCATTACTGCTCTCATACCTTCAAGTCATGAAACTTCCTTGAGACAGTTGAATAATAAAAAAAGACTCACTGTACTTTTAGTCTTTAAAATGTGACTGTCTCTGATGCTTTGCACTTCAGTAAAGGTGTTTGCTTACAGTGTGTTGTCGTTAGGAATCAGAGTTAGCATGACTTATAATGGATAAACAAGTTAATTCTTTGGAGCTGGTGTTTTAGAAGAGATTTCCAAAATGTTTCAGAAATACTCTACTAGTTTACTGGTCAGATGCATTAATTTCATTAATTTAGTTTTGAATGTAAGTGGAGGTTAAAATCTGTGAGTTGTTAGTAACTGGTATAAATCAAACCAATTTTCCTGTATCAGCCTAGTCCAATGACCTGCATGATCAGTGACTCTCCACCCAAAGCTCCAGGTACAGAGCCTGGCTGGCGTGTTATCCTGTCCTCCGGGAAAGGTAGCGTTTGCCATTTTTACTTTCAGTTTTTCAGGTATTTTTCAACTCTGTCCTTGTCAGAAAGGTCCTGCTCGGCTTGTCACCTATGTTTGCAGGTCCACTTTTGAACAGGTAAATAATCCAGAGCTCTCAGGGAGTTTCAGGGCTTTGTCTAGTAAATGGTATTTCTTTCTAAGACTTTTCCACAATGGCAGTAATGTGCAACCACCTGCTGAAAATGCTGAAAGAGCTTTCCCATGTACCGATCCAGTGACACAAAACTATACACAGGCTATAAAACTTTTCTAACTGTTCAGGATGCATGGCTGCATGCAGAATTAGATATGTATTGTGCATCAGAAAATATCCAGGAACGGTACTAGATTAATGGCTTCAAAGTAGTTCAAAGTAGAGCCTGCTTCTAAATCAGATGATACAGTAGTGCTGGAGAAACCAAGGTCTGCGCTCCTGTGGCAGTGAAAGCAGAATAGGAAATTTAGATGACTCTCTCACTGCCTTGAAGTCATTGTCTAATATTAGCCCTGTCAGCGCCTGGCTCTTTGTCAGTCGGAGCACAGGAGGAGGTGGTTACCAGCCAGGAGAATATGACCGAGGCTTTTAAATACTGTTGCTTGGAAAGTCTTATTAATGGGTGCGTGTAAATCGATGTGCAATAATTCTTTCAAGCAGTATCTTTCTAAAAGCCTTTAGCAATCTGTCATCCTCGTCTCCCTCCCCCCGGTTAGAAAGCCACATTAGTCAGGAGAAATCGCACAGTCTTGGGAAGTTTCAAACTGCGTCTGCTGATGCCGTCAGGAAAATGCTACTGTGCGGGGGCGCAGGTGCAATTACACTGACGGCTGCTTCTCATCCTCGGCTCGGGTCATCCTGGAGGGACAAGCGGAAAGAAACGGGGAGACGGGCGAGGTTCTCTCAGGTGCATGGGAGCAGTACCGAAGAGAAAAATGGAACACCCTTTTCCAGGAGACTAAGATCGCGCTGTCTGTGAGTGTTAGTTAGCTCAGCTTCTTCAAATCTGTGTTTTGGGGTGAGGGGAGATTTCAATACTGTTTCTTTTGTTCTGAATTTAGACACCTGCTCAGCAAATCTTAGCCTTTGCTGTCACTGTGGTAGAAATGTTTAATCTTTTGTTTTAAAAAAAGATAATTCATAACTTGTTGTTATTTTGAAGATGGTTTAAGCTCCCACAGTGTTTTTGTCATATTGGAAACTTCAGCTTTGGAATAACGTATCCATGTTTTAAGAAGAGATCTTTAAACCTCTTATTTTGTGCAATGGCATTAGATATTACTTTTAATCTGCTCCGTTAGCTATGGTTGGAAACTAGAGCAACGGTTTGCTAGGTAGTAAATTTTATCATAGGAAGGAACATTGGGTGTGGGAAGCCCCTGTCTCTAATGGAGAAATCCTGAGTCATTTACTTCATGATGCATCAGCAAAAATAATTAGGGTGTGGCTTTGATTTTCAGACGCTATTGTAACAATGTCTTGATCTGATTTGTGATTGCAGAGATTTTTCTCTGAATACACACAAAATGCCTCACATAGTAAAGTGCAATATCTGTGCTTTCAAGACTGCGGTAGATGTAAGTATTTGAGGAGATACCTATCAAAAGTAAGCTCTTTTCCAAAGCTAGAGTTCTCTACTATAACAACCTTTCCCTCACATAGCAGTAGGCAATGTTATATATGTTTGATTATCTTTTAGTATTTGGCTTGGTTTTGATTTTTTTTTTGTATTTATTTTTACTGTAGGCTTAGAGTTGCAAATATGTTTAGTCTTCAGTTTAGGTGATGTGTTTTTCCCACCGAGTCAGTGCTGTATGGCAAGCGGCATGAAAATAAGCATTGGGAAAGCGTTAAAAAACAAAACTAATTTAGTGGATTGTTCTTTAATCCTGCTTAATATATCTTGGGTTTAGAATGAGACTCAACCACTTTCAACAATGAAAAAAGTAGAGTTGTAATTAAACACCTGTATTTGAGTGAAATGATTTTTAGTAGTATGGATCTAAAATAAATATGCTCAGGGAGTTATAAATGAGGAGGAAAGGGTTTTCTTTCTTGATTCTGGAATCAGGAACTTGTATAAACTTATACTTTACTGTACTATAAATGTCTAGTTACGATTGAATGGCTTTGCAGTGTGACTGACTATAGGGAATTAGAAAAGTCATAGAAAAGTGTTTTTTTTGTTGTCAGCCCCTGCGGAGTTCCCGGAAAACCCTAATTCTTAAAATTTTCAAATAGTATATTCCCACTCAGTACATTGACTTTCTGACTACGTTGCTTCACTTATTAACAAGATTTTCTGTGTCTTATTTGTACGAAGTGCACCAAAGAATAATGGCATTTTGTCTTCTGTCTGTCCTGGAACTGTTTTCCATTTCCAGCACACGTTTTGGGCAAGTAGCGTAATAAATGATGCCCTGGCTGTAAATGTAATGCCTGTCTCTTGTACCTAGATGGTCTCAGAAAGTGATTTGAAAGATGAAGAAACTTAGAAGAAACTTCAGCAATAAATACAGCATATTGCTGAAAAACCCTGTTTTGAAAACCCTGTTTTGGTATCCTTACTTACTTTATTTACCATCAGTAACTGACAGTATGATGGAAACATTACAATAACATGAATTATTACAGGTTTTTTTCTTCCCTACTTTGTAAACGATTCATTACCATGTCATTCTACCAGAGATAACTAGAAATAAACAAACAAATCTGACTGTCAAACATGAGTAATAGTAAGAATAGTATTATTCATGTTTGACAGTCAGGTTCATTTTTTTATCTAAGTTGAGAGTGATTGAAAGTAAAGATTCAAAAATACGTGGAAGTAGATTCCTCTAGAATAATATGATGCTCTATTGGTAGGAAGATGAGATTTTATATTTTAAATTTTCTTTTCATGCCATCCACTGAAACAACCTTGCTGTTCCTTTATCTCACATTCTAACATAAAAACTTTCTCTCAGGTCTGAATTGTTTTTGTTTTTTTTTAAATTACAACCTATTAGTACTTGCAAGGATAAACTTTCTGATATGTCTTAAACTTCTTAAACTAAAACTGTGGTATCTATAAGTGTTCAAGGCCAGGTTGGACGAGGCTTTGAGCAACCTGGTGTAGTAGAGGGTGTCCCTGCCCATGGCAGGGGGGTTGGAACTAGATAATCTTTGAGGTCTCTTCCAACCCAAACCATTCTATGATTCTATAATTCTATAATATATGCAGAAATGTAAAATGAGTTGCACTTTTTTTTTTTTTAACATTGGACTGGTTTTTTTATATTATCATGACATTTGCAGATGAAAACAGCTGAGCCTGACAATGCTGATGAATGACAGCATGAATAGAAACCAAGGAACTTTTCTCACAGTCAGAAGCGCATGTTCAAGAATATGTGCGTATCTGTGATGTTTTTTATGGGAAAGAAGGCATTTAGGAGTGAGAGGTTTGGGTAAGGATGTAAGCTAGAAATTCAGAGCTATAATTTGTGGGACATCAGACACATTATGAGATTTAATTATTGTTTTTAAAGCTTTGTGAAGATGAAAAATGCTTTGTAAGTGTTAAGTATAATACTTCTGTCTCCTGTATTGAAACAAGCATTATATAGAATAGGCTATTTTAATGGTATTGCAATTATGTAGTTACGTAGTAATATTCTGATTCTTTGATAATATTGGAACTTTTGTGTGAATGTTCATGTACATAAAATCTACCCTTCAACTTTTTAAAATTCCTTTACTAGATTTTCTAGCCATTACTTACTTATGTCATGGGAGAAGTTTGCTATAGACTGTTGGAGACATCTTCAATGAGTTATACAGACCACACAGCTTTACAAGTGACAGGCCTGTCAGTATCATTTAAAGTTAGACAGTATCTAGGACATGAAATATAATAAATAAACAAATAGTGTCTGGTTTTTTGTTAGCATAGGCTAATATATGTATGCCATCAGTGATATTTCTGATGGAAGCGGAGTCTAATCTTCAAATTTTCTGAGCAAAATGTAAAGCTGAGTGTGCTACACAAGAGACCTCACTCTTAATGGAAGAATTTTATGATCATTAAGGTTCTTAATAACCTGATTTCACAAGGGCCTTAACCCACTACCTATTTAGTGCTTTCTTTGCCCACATTTTACATGCTTCTAATGGATTCAGAAAGGGGAACAGTGGTGGTTTTACTTAGAGTATATGAGATTTTAGTCACAGTGTAGTTCTTGGTCATTTAATAAAAAAAATGAGGTTTTCCAATGTGCACTTAAGTTCCACTAATGATCTTTTAGAAAAGAGTGGGAAAGAGAAGGCATGTGGAGTGAGAGAAATCATGTGGAGTGAGAAAAATCCTCCTCCGAGGAGGAGGATTGGCGTAGCCTGACTACTCTGAGAAACTGAAAGAGGAGAACCCTTATCTATTTGAAGGAATATATGATAAACATTCAAGTTAGCTTTTATTCAGTTATTATTTGCTAACTCAGTAGTCAGCAAACTGATTTCCAGTCGAGCAGTGATAAAAAATTGTAAATCTACCCCTAATGAGACCCTGTAAAGCCTTTGAAATGTTAATCAGAAGGAATTTATGTAAAACTAGTAAGGTGCCTGTATTCTACCTTGATAATAAGAACAAATAAAATTATTCGTCCTAGCCAGGGGCTAAAGTTTTCTTAACTTTTGGAGAGATGCTATATTTTTTACTATTTCTGTCAAGCACAAAATGTACTAATTGCAGTTAGATGGAAGGTTTTGATGTTGCCAAATACCCAGAAAGAGAGAAGAATTGGGCATTGTTTCATCTATGCAATATTTCACTTACTAAATGTAGCAGTCAGGATTTTAGCTAATTCTCTCTCTGTCTTCAGTAGACAGAGTCTCTGCCTCTCTCTCTGCCTTAACTTCGTCCATTTTTGTGAGTAAATAGAACCCATCTAAACAGCATTAGTCCATTTTTCTTGTTCCGCTTTTAGAAAATTATCTCATCATGGACCACAAAGTGAGGTGCACCCTGAGATACTTGTGGAAAATCTCCTTGGTATATTTGGGTTCTTTTGTCAGCTCTCTTTATGTAGATGAGTACCAATAAACTACAGGAATAGTCATGTGTCAAATGATGACTGGCCATGCTTGTGACAAGTATGATCAAGATGATGGTCAAGACGATGGACAGGTCTGCCAAGAGTCTAGATACGATTTCCTTGGAGTCTTGCCTGGAGTGAGTGTCAAAACTGTGATTTTTTTTAATAAAACATTCTCTGATCATCCACTGTTTTGTCTGTGCATCTCTGTCTAAATGGGGAAAATTCTGGCTGGTCCTGCCTGAAACCTCCATGCTACCCTAAAGCCTCTTGTGTGGGGGTGCTCGAGTTGTTCCAGGTGTGCTGCCAGTGTGCAGCCTGGTTCTGTATGGAAGTAATTTTAAGAAGACATGGTTGTGCATATCCATTCATATTCCAAGTTTTGTCCTGAAGTTATTAAGGGAATTTAACAGTGTCTATTTTGTTTTCTTTTCCGTTTTAATTAAGTAATTCTGGTAAGGTAGCATGTTGTACCTTCTTTCCAGCCAGTCCAGAACAGCACGTTGTTTAGTTAGAGTTAGATGCATTTGAAAAAGTACTCAACCCTGGAGGAAGGGTACTTGGAAAAAAAGATAGGATTGAGTTGTCACACTAGAAAAATTCTTGCAAGGAAATGAGTCACTAACCTATCCTAGCATTTTGCACAGTCATTGTCATTGTGGGTGAGGGTGATTGTCTGTACCTGTGAGTTGGTACAAATGTTTGAGTTTCAGGTAATGACTGGACAGTAAATCTATTGTGAGTAACTCAAGCAGACCGTGCAAAAGTATGAATTTGCATCCTTTAAATAGATAAGTGATCAAAATAGCTCCTTGGTGATGGGGTTAAGAAAATCCCTAGAAGTGACAAGTTAATTTGTTCAGCTGGTGTGAATGATTGCTTCCAAGTTTTATCATATGGCAAGCAGTCGTCTGAGATTTGGCCATGGTGGTACATGGTCATAGTAGATGAGCCGCCTTCGCAACTTGCACCACCAAGTTAATGGTAGTTAATGTAATAATTTGTAGTAGGTGTTCTTTTGGTGGTTGTTTCAGCAGACCTCCACAACTGTGCATTATTTACTGTAAAGTTTTTACTTTATATTTACAGTATTTTTGTTATCTCATTGATAGTATGTTGTAATTCTTAAAATGGTTGGTGTTCTTCATATGCAGTTAGCAAACTGCATATGGCCAGCGTTTGCATGCTCGTGTGGGATGTTGATAAAATTTTTCAGAGGTTGAAATGAATCCCTAACTAACTAGACTATTTAAGACCTATTGCTGAAAGGTTTTCTTAAAAACAAAGTCTCTTCACATGTCCTGAGAAAAACTGGAGTTAGCATAAATATCCTTTTCGTTAAGTCTATCCTAGATACTGCCATATATGTGGTTGTAAACAGAAAAAAAAGTTAAGTAAATCTAGATATTTGATGCAGATGATCACAAGAAATTTCAGAAGTCTATATAGATAAATATCTAAACATGTAAAAACCCATTCTCTGGTGATCAGAATTCATACTTTCTCTAAAAAGTTTTATTAAGGACATTTTTTAAATGAGTAGTTTTGCCAGCAGCTTAAAGTGCTGTGATACTCCTTTGCCAGAAGTGCTAGTGCCATCCTTGGAGAGAGCAGAAGTCCTTTTCTAATTTGTTTTTCCATTTCTGTAAAACGTTCTGTAGGTACCTAATCAGGTTATGCTGAAGCTTCATTTATTGGAGTTTGAAAATCGCTCTAGTTTTAAAGTTTATTTCAGTAGAAGTGGTTCAAAGTATAATCTATTTAATTTTTATAAACTTTAGGAAGACAGTGTCATTAAGTGTTCTGGAGTCACATAATAATATTTTAAAATGTATTACCAAATACATAATTTATTTATTGAAAACACATAAGTTATAGGCTAAAGAACCCTATCAGGTAACCTCAAAAAAATATTGCTGTGGGAACAGTCGATTGGTTGCGTGCTTTTTTCTCATCACATTGTTTTGTATGTTGACTGACTTGCAGCTTCTTTCATTATGGCCAGGATAAAACTTAAGGGAGATATTTAAAGCAAAATTTTGGCTTCTTAACTATTAACTATGTTGGGTTTTTTCCTGTTGCATAGAATTACAGAATGGTTTGGGTTGGAAGGGACCTTTAAAGATCATCTAGTCCAACCCCCCTGCCATGGGCAGGAACATCTTCTGCTATATCAGGTTGCTCAAAGGCCCATCCAGCCTGACCTTGAACATCTGCAGCTTCTCTAGGCAACCTGTTCCAGTGTCTTACCACCCTCATTGTAAAAAAATTATTCCTTATATCTAACCTAAATCTGTCCTCTTTCAGTTTAAAGCTGTTACCCCTTTTCCTGTCACTATAGGCCCTGGTAAAAAGTCCATCTCTGTCTTCCTTATAAGCCTCCTTTAATTATTGAAAGGCCTCAGTAGGGTCTCTCCAGAGCCTTCTGTTCTCCAGGCTGAACAACCACGACTCTGTCAGCCTGTCTTCATAGGAGAGGTGCTCCAGCCCACGGATGACCGTCATGGTGATCCCACCATGGTGATCCCTTCACCGACAGCTCCGTGTCCTTCTTATGTTGGGAACTCCAGAGCTGAATGCAATACTCCAGGTGAGGTCTCACCAGAGAGGAGTAAAGGAGGAGAATCACTTCCCTTGACCTGCTGGCCATGCTTCTTTTGATGCAGCCCAGGATATGGCTGGCTTTCTGGGCTGTGAGCGCACGTTGCCAGCTCATGTTCAGTTTTTCATGCACCAGTACCCCCAAGTCCTTCTCTGCAGGGCTGTTCTCAATTTATACATTGCTGGTTGTGCGGTTGCTATATTCACAGTTGTGTTTTGTGGGAAACAGGGAGTGGTTTTTAACATTGTTTTTTTCTCATACTTCTTTTTTAACTCTCTTTCAGAATTCCCCACTCTACCAATATCTGCAGGATTTGGGACACACAGATTTTGAAGTATGTTCATCTGTGTCGCAGAAGGCAGAGCAATGTGCAGCAGCAGAAAGCCAAAGAGAGCGGACTGTGCACACTGCCCAGAAAGTGAGTGCTCTCCGGTTCCTGAGTATTTATCTTCTCAAAAGAGAACGGCATTGCTTCACAAATAGGCAAAATCAGAGGGGATAAACATAAATCTCTTACTATTTAAATTAAAAAAAAGTAAAAAAACCCCAAACAAAAAAACTCCAACTGATTGTCATATCTTGTCTGAAAATGTGTTTGGAAATGCGTGGTTTGCCAGCATAGTTTCGAATGTTTCTTTGCACTTATATAGGCTAGGGAGGCAAGAGACTTTGATCATGAATTTTTCGAGTGTTGTAAGTTATCTTATTTACTGGATATTATGTTAGCTTAGCATGACTTTCTGGGAATAAAACCTGTAATTTTCTGGAACAGAATATTTATAGATCCCAGCCCTTCTCAGGCATTCATTTGCTAAATATCACTTACTCTGAGACAAAACATATTAAGAAAGAGGATTTCTGGGAAGTATACATACAGTAACCAGTATGAATGAAGATAGTAGAACTGTGCTTAGATTATGGCAATTTTCTAACAGTAACACCTGACAAGGATCATCAACTGATTAGCTCAGACTTGTTATTCCTCTATTGTTTTAAGTAAAGGCTTGTGGATTTTTTTAAAACGTTTTG
Source organism: Tauraco erythrolophus (assembly GCF_009769465.1). Lineage (NCBI taxonomy): Eukaryota > Metazoa > Chordata > Aves > Musophagiformes > Musophagidae > Tauraco > Tauraco erythrolophus. Next base: position 53,645,064 of record NC_141468.1, read on the forward strand.
ATATTAAAGTTATGCTTGAGAATTTTACCATTTAATACCTACTAAGGACTACACATTTTTTGTTTTCCTTGTTAAAAATAAATAGTATTTTACTGTTATTGGTAGCTTACAAGCAATGTGACTCAGATGAGGAGCTGTAGTGTAGGTTAGGAAATCCCTCTTTTGAGGAAGCTAATGTAGGCATCTCTTTGCAACCAGTATATTGAAAATTCAGTAATTGGTCTGTCTTCTCCTTAACACCTAGATGGAGCATGCAAAGAGCAATTATTTTTCTACCTACCTCTTTCACTTCCACAGTGAAGGGTTCTATTTTCAGTGGACATACTCCAACTATGTGCTAAGCCAAGAGGAAAAAGAGGCCTCCGTGCAGACTTCTCTGTCCTGGCCACTGCCAGCTAAGGTGGGCAGAACCTCGCAACTAGGAACCCAAACCAAGCATTCGTGGGTTGATGCGTTGCCTCTGAAGAATTATAATTTCTTTCTCCTCTCTCTCCACCATCTAAGGTAGCTTTCATCTTTTTGCACCTTAGCTCATCTGATAATTGGCTGCTGTGGCTTTTAACCTTCCACTGGAGCTCAGTTTTCCTGTTGTTCATTCCTGCTTTATACCTCTTCAGCCACCTTCAAATCAGAGGTTCACAACCCCTTTCCACCTGTTTGTAACCTCTACTGCTTCCCTGCTCCACAATGTTCCACCCTCTCAGTTAGCTGGCAGTGAACTAGGGAGAGCATTCTGGTTTTCCCAAACACAGGCAATATGATGTGAATGGCCCTGAGATCTCAAGAAGATCTTTCTGCATTTTTGGTGGATGGAGGATCATAGAGCAAATAAGGAGAGCTGATGCCTTTCTTAGGATCTTTTCTCAAATAATGCCATCTTGACATATATCCGGTACTCAGTTCTCAGATGCTTCCAGGAATTAGCCAAGTAATAGTCACAGTTAGTTAGGCTTTATTTCAACAGAATTTTTTCAGTTTCGTATATGTCCTTCTTGTTCCTTCTTTGTTTTAGGTCAGTAGTATTTTTTTTCTTGTGGGATTTTTAATCTGTTTTACTTTATGTAGGATCTTAGGTGGGGTAGGATTTGGATGTGTAGGAACTGGTGTGGATAACATCAGTCAGTTTTTTTTCTGATCCAAGGGAAGAATATGTGGGTTTTGAAATGTTTACAATAGTATGGTGTACTTGCAAGGACTGACATGCACTGTCTTTGAAGTGGAAATTTAGACATTGCAGTGTGAAGCTTATTCATCTAGCAGTATTCAGAGAAGTGTTGGTGGGTCATATTTTCATACAACAACATTCGTTTCTATACACTCTGTGTATAGACACACACTCATTAGTCCGTTTGAAAAGGCAGGATAATAAAACATGAAACCTTTTGCTTTGGTTTTCAGTCCTGTTGGGCACTTATCTTCATGGATAGATTGGTCATAGTTTGTATTTACCTGTTGGGCAGGTGCACTGTGCACTTTTCTTCCTAGCCTTCATCGCCAGTTTCTGAGACCTGTAGTCCTACAGAAGTGTGCCATGTCTCCCTTCTCTGATGCCCCCCTTTCTGATCAAAGATGACCATGTAAGTGAGATGCAGGGTGCGTATCCGTTGAGCAGACCAGTAAGTACCACTGCGTGCGCAGCACATGGATTAGACAGAGCCTGTAAAACTAATAATACTGTAATAAGAATCCTCAAGTTTAGTAGTTTTCAGCTGCATTCTTGTAGAGTTTACAGCTTTTCAAATAGTTCAGCAATCATGTAGAAAAAAATACGAAGAAGTTTCATACAGAACTCCAGTCTTGTGTGCTGAGGATCTGTGAGCCCAATACACAGAACTAACTGAGAGGAGGAGGAGTGACTCTTGCAGTGTCTCCATGTTGCTTCTTTGACTGGTTTCTCTAATGTGAGATTGCTGTAAATGTAATGAATGAATTGATATCTAGTTACTGTTGATGTGAATATCTATTACATTTGTAATAATGATTACTTCTATCAATGGTCACAAGACAAGGCTGAATTTAATTCAGGGTTTAACTCACAATTTTTTATACTTTAATTTAAATTACTTTTAAAAGTATTCATGGAAATATTAGGTCCACTACCCTTACTTTTCAGAATTGTCAGCTGGCACTCACCCTAATCCTTAAGAAACCACCCGAAAGTGTATTTTCCCTTTAAAGATATTGACCGTTTTGTGGTACATTTACATTGAAGATACCTATTCTGGCTTAGTGCAGGAAGATTTTAATTAAACCATTGTTAATTGAAAATTAGTGTGACATATTTCATGGTCTGATTATCTTTTCATTACTATGTAGTAGTGCATGGACTATCGCTTGTTAGCTGCATTATTTTATTTTGCATAATTACTTTTATGGAAGTCAGTAAAGCAGTATGATCCTGTGTTCAGGTATATAATTTCCACCAATTTAATACAAAAGTGCTGTGGGGTTAAGAACCTCAAAAGTATTGAGATATGCTGCTTACAAAAGCCTCAAGTATTCAGTTTTTTCCCTTCCCCTCAAGTGTTTTACACTTAATTTTGTTGTGTTGGGAGCAAGTCCTCCAGCATTGAGTCAAATGTAGAAGTAATTCATCATGATTTGCAACTTGAAGGGAGTGGGTGTGTGACAATGGACTGTCCATTTCTTACAAATACTAGGATGACACTCACATTGTCTCATCTCTGTCTAGACAAGGATATGTGGTAGAAATATGGAAGAAACCTGTGCGTAATTTCTAGTGATAAAATGTCACAGGTTCTTCCTGCTGCTGTTCCGGTTCCAGTTTGGGAATATTAACACTTTTTTTTTTGTAATGTGATGTCAGAAAGTCTGTTCTTGTCATTTGATTTTGGTGTCCCATTTTGGTAGGGTGTCTCACAAGGAAAGATGAAGAGGGAGCGGCAGCTGGCCACACATTTAAAGTAGACAGTTTAGGAGGATCTGAGGCTTTGTGTAACTTTTGTATGACATACAGACAAATCATTTACATTCCCATCCCATTATTTCCTCGTTTTTACATGAGACTCTTATCACTTCCCTTCTCTTAGCCTTCACTGGCCTGGCCTACTGAAATTAAAAAATGTCTGGGAAACAAATGATTTCTGAGTTCTGAATATGTACCTACCCACAGTCCTAGTATAAAATGATCTTAGTTGAGGCTTTGTGTAATGTAGAATATGATCACAGGGAGTAGATGATGTTCCATGCTGAGTGATGCCTAGTATGTGTGCATCATTTTCCTTCTGTTCTGAAAAGCAAGTTTGCGAATGCCCTGAACACTTTATTAAAATAAAAACAGAAAAGCTGCAGTATTGCTTTGTCTTTGAGTTGAGATTGTTTACTTCTCTTGTATTCAGTCAAGTAGGAACCCTGTGCAGATGCAATCCGGTGACATGTAGCAAGATTTTGGCAAAGTGAAGATCTAATTTGGGATCTAGTTCAGGGACTGAAAAAACAAATTGGGGGGGGGGGCGGGAAGAGGTTCCTAGTGACTGATACAAACGTTGCTACTGTGTCTTGCTGTCATTCCAAGCAGCGTATCTGGTTGAGACTTAAGGCAAGGCAGAGGCTTCTGCTGAACTTGAAGCATGTCTTAAATAGTTCTCCGTTTGTGTGGTTTTGGTGGATTTTTTAAATCGGAATGTGGTCTTAATGAATATTGAGCTAAAAAGCTGTAAAGGTGCTTCAAGGTTGTGTTCTGAGGGCTGATGAAATGCCAAGCTCCCATCTGAGGGAGCACAGACATGTGATTTAGCACAGTAATTATAGGTACGGTGTTCCTGGCTGTGCCAGTCTGGAGGAAGTTAACAGCTAAAGTTCTGGTCTCATGATCACTTGATACTCAAAAGCACTGTTTGCAAGAGCTCCTAGACCTGTTTCTGGAATTAAATGCTGTTTGGGTAATTCTGGTTGATCTTTAAGGAAAGTATTTCTTCCCATTTACATTTTTTCTTTCTCAGTCATTTTCCTCCACTGCTGTGCCTATCTGAATGTTTAAATTGATTATACTGTCACACTTTATCCCATCTTAGATGTGATAATATTTCATCACTAGAACACGGCTGATGCTGGAGGCAGCTACTGAGGATTGTGTTGGGGCTAGCCCTTGGTAGCTGTGCAGGTGACCTGATGTGGAAAGGCAGAGGAACCAGTCCTTTGCCTTTGTCTAGGGCTCCCACCCACTTAACGCTAGTTCTGGGTGGCTGGAAGGTATTTAATATGTAGCATTATCTTCTTTCTGAAGTGCACAGAATTGAAAGGTGCCAATGTGAGTGAGGATATTTTATATACTTGCTAGTTTGCCATTTCAAGTTCATCCTGTACAAAAGAGAAATAGTCCTTAGAATTTTATTTTAGATTCAAATGAATGTACCTAAAATGTGCATGTCCTATGCTATTTTTTTTAAATGTTAGGAGTTATACATCTTTGTTATTCAATTTACAGAGAGTTTGACTGAGTGGTATTCCGAAGTTGTAAGAAGAATATGGCAACATGACCTGACTTGTGTGTTGATGAAAGTTGTTTTACTTGTCAGTAACACCCCCAATGGGAATGCAGACTGAGACACTGTTCCAAGGATCTGAATAATTTAATGTGTTACTGTACTTTACTGGGTCACAGCCCAAGACAGTGGCCTGTCATGTTTTGTGTTTTCAAGCACTGACATGCCTGTTGAGTGTTTATGCAAGCTCAGCTTTTTAGTTTCAAACTAAATCACAGAAAATAAACCAAAAGATTACTTAAGTAGCACACTAATATGGGGTTTTTTTTCAGTGATTCCACCGTCTAGTTTAGTCAGCTGGTAGCAGTTTAAAATTATCCTTGGTGTAGGTTTAAATGTTCATGATAAAACCCAAAGACTTATGAAGGTTAAGCAGTTGAAAATGGGAGGCTCCAAGAGGCATAATTTTAAATAGTAAATGGACAATTCTTTCTGTACTCTGCTTTCAAAGTACAGAGAAAAGTACTTCTGAATGAAGTATCTTTCTGCAACTCAAATGCAGAGCAAGGACCTTTGTTTATTTAATCTCGATTTTCTACAAATTCCTAACTGGAAAATTTTGTTTTATTTTGCATCACTTTACAAGAAACTTGGAGGATAATCTAGTGCTGCAGTTTGTGACACTATTCTCCTCTTCCAATTTATGTCAGTGCCCTTCAGCAACATCAAAGTACAATCACTTGGGTTTATTCCGTAGTCTAAGAAGTGTGGATTGCTGGGATAGCTCCTCCTAATGAGCCATGATGATGTCTGTGTATCAGGAGGGGCTATCGTTATGAAATCTCTATTATTGATTTGTCTCTCCGCTGACCTAAAAACACTTCCTTTTGGCATAGGTCTGCAATTCTAACTGTACACAGAAAGATGAGATATATGTAACAAAAAACTTGAGTTAGGTTACCCAAATGGACGCCAAAGTAAGTTATTTCAAAAATGGTTGAAGCATAAGGGCTTTAGGGTGACAGTTTCTCGTGTTACTCAAAGCTGTTCTGCCCCGCTTGCTGCATCAAACATGTGTCACACTGCCTTTCAGAGGGCTGTCGGGCTGATCACAGCACTAACCACAGAGCTCCAAGCTCCTGTTGCTTGGTTTTACTCTTCTATTTCCCACCTTATAGTTGTGGGGGGAAAAAAAAAAAAGGGAGAAACGAAAGAAGCTGATTTAATGCAGACAGCCTTTATACTAAGCCATTATAATCTAGGGGGGTTTTATTTTTGTTTTGAAAGACTATGCCACAAAATGTAAGTGCTCCACAATTAATTTTTCTTTGCTTACATTTCTTTTGATTGTATTACATGTCAGCAGTCTGAAGATAAAGAGGTAGGGCCTCAGAATTTGTGAAATACATGTAAGTAAATATTTTGAAAAATACTTTCTGTCAGCTTAGTCTGAGGAAAGTAGATACGCAGTGTGTGTCAAAAACTCCATGTTATTTTTTTTCATTGAGTGGCTGCAGAGTGAAGCAAAATCATGCATCTATTTAATGATAATCTTTCACGCATTGTATTTTAGGAAGATACATGAGTAAAATGTATGATGACGGAGAGGGAGTCCCTCTAATTAGTGGCGTTCGAAGTTATGTTTGCAACTCAGATGAAAGTGTGGATTTAGGTTGCATGTGAAGCAGCATGGAGACAAAGTGCCTGAAAGCTCACACGGATTGGGACAGGAAGTTTCTGGACAGTTCCTCTTCTTACAGTCACTCTTCTCTGTCTCAGTTCACAACTCCTCCAGAGCTTTGACTTCAAGCTGTGGTGGTCTACCAAGGAGAGGTTGTTCCTCTCCTGATCTTTTACTTTTGTTCAGTCCCTGTCAGCCATTTAACTTCACTGCTTGCTTTTATCCTCAAGGAGAGAGAAAGCCTTTCATATCGATGCAGTAGCTGCCAACTTGAGATCAAACTAATACTAGCTGTAGTTATTTTTAACAGTACAACATAACAATTCATTATGCTCTAAATAGGTGGGGTTACCGAAAGCTTTATTTCACACTCCTGTGTACAGGCAAACTGACGGGAAGCAGATGTTCCCTTAGCGTACTCTGAAGTTAGGCCAGACACAGTAAGCGAAACTTCCTTACAGGTACTTGGATCTAAGTTAATAAGAAAAGCAAATGCAGAAATAAAGGAGTTGTCTCTTGTTATTTATTTTTGGCTTTGTTTTTTTTTTTTTTAATTGGAGTAATTTCTGTTCCCTTCAGCAAAGCATCCTGTCAAAACTAGTTGAGTTCTTTAGAAGTTGGTTTCCTTTTCCACAGTATAAGAAAAACGATGACATACTTCACCGACTGGTAAGTAATCACTTTTTTTTTTTTTTTTCATTTCCATTCCTAATCCGCAAGTCTTCCTTTCCTCTCTGCCTCGTCCTCTGAGCACCATCTTTGGTCTGTGTTGTTGGTTTTGCTAAGAGTTTTACTTATTCTTCAGATAATATTCTGATTTTCAGAGTTACTGTGCCAGGCAAATTGGGCACACAAGAACAGGAACAATATCAGTAGCCAGGTTGAAGATGTTCAAAATGTGGAAGAGAAATTAAAATAAAATGTATGAGAAATTAAAGAAATTCTTGACAGCTGAAAGGAGTTAACCTACGGTGTAGCTGCCTACTTCAGCAGAAGGCAGTGTGGAGATATTGACTGAGAAAGTCCATATGTTGCAGCCTAGTGCCTTGCAGACACAGCTCAAGACAGAAGGCTCTAGAGCTTCATCTGAGTGTTGCTTCACCTTCTGCTTCAGCTTGTTAGCTCAGGCGTAGCACTACCACAGTGCAGCCGTACTATCCTTGGACCCATCCTGGCCTGTCTGATGTCCACGGTGCTTCTGCATTTGGGAAAAGCGAAGCAAACTAAGACACCTCCATTATAGTGCTTCAGAACAGTGTTACGCGTTAAGAGCAGATGACATCTGTGTAGTGGTCTGGCTGTAGGGAGAGGCAAGAACAGTTCTCTGTACTACCTATGTTCTCTTGTCTCAGCAGTTCAGAAGCAGGTTGGGTATCCATCTGCCTCACCAGAAGTTGTATTCTTCTACTCCTGGAGCCTGCAGGAACTTTTAGGTTAACTTATAGTTAAAAATAGTTTTATGCTGCCTTTACACCTGTTCTCTGCAGCACCACTTTCTAGCCAGTTCAGTCTCTAGGCTGGGCTTGTCTGAGATCTGTTTTAACTTGCACTCAACTGCTTCAGGTTCCTAGTCTGGCTTACAAATGTCACATTAGTCAAATGGTTCCAGAATATAAAAGTTGGAATTTAGATTTTTTTTTTCTACTGTGATGTTGGGATGATATCTTCAAATGTAGCTTCAAAAAAAAAAAAAAAAAAAAAGTGTTGAGCAACATGAGAAGTTAGGGGTTTCCATCTCTCAGAGACTTCTACCGAATCCAATTGCTCTCTCTTCTCCATTATCTCAAGAGGACGAAATTTCCTCGGAAACCTCTCTTTAGTGATCTTTGGTTGTCTTTTTTTTTTTCTCCCTCTTCCTCTATGAATCGAAAGTACTATTTTAACAGCTTTTTTTAACTGTACTTTCTTGAGATGGAGACATAGTCAAAGAATATGGAAAACATGTTTCTCGTTCTGCTATATAGTAGTAGCAGTGCTATAGTAGGGTACTGTTATCCTGTCAAGTCTGACACAGGATGCATCAGAGGCGGGCAGAGTTTCCCTTTGCATGCAGTCCTGAAACAAATGTTTTCCATTAAAAGCAGTATGCAGGTTATCTCAAGTGACATCAATGTAAGGAATTAAACTTTTGACTAGCTGTCTTACGGTTTCATAAAGAATCTAATTCTGTCAGTGACAGAACTGAACAGGTTTTATACTGTGAAATGTCGTACTTCTGTTAACAGCTTCTATTAGAGGGTTTTCAGAAATATTCTCCTTTCCCTCCTGTAATCTAGCTAGATGCAAAGATGCACTTATTCAGTGTTCGTTGGGTTTTGTTATGACATTCTTAACTTGAAGTGTTTTGCAATTGTAGTTTGGTGCAGTATGCATATTAAAATTTCATGGGGCTTCTCTGATGGATATATTTGTCTTCAAGAGCTATGTATTTGTCTTCAAGAGCTGTAGTTGTAGGGGAAAAAAATAGTCAATGCTTATTGTGACATGAAATCCACAAGGAAGTAACTCCTTGAAGTTTGCCTGGAGTTTAGCAAGTGTGAGGTCTTTAGAATCTCATGCTGTTGCATGTTTGGATCAAGTTCCCTTGGGAAAGGCACAATCCTGCAGGAGAGGACTTGACTGCCTTGTCTTGGGACTTGAGTCCAGTGCATTGACTCTACTGTTATTAAGTGTCCATAGGTGACTTTTTGTTGTCTGATTTGCGATATCTCTCTTTCTAATTTTTGTTTGTTAATAATGTAAATTATGTCATGACATTTAAAAAAAAAAAAAGGTGTTTACTGTTTTATTAATGATCTTCTGATAGATATAGTACCTCTCTGATTCTTACGCAAATATATTGGCATAATCTGTGGCATGTTTCCAGGTATTGTTACTATCTAGGTCAGATCACAAAGTCAGTGCGATGCACACTGCAGGTCTGAACTGTTAGGTAGTATGTGAGTTCTTAAAGTTAAGCAAGTTTAATAAAAACGAAGTAGCTACTTGCGATATATCTGAAACATTCCTGTAGCCTTTGGGAACAGATTGTTGTCAGTACAGTGTAGAGTGTCTAGGTGGTTTTCTGCTAACTTAATTTTAAGAATTTTCATATTCTTTACTAATGCCTGTTTTTTCTCCTGCCCGTTTGTGGTAAGGATGTTGGATTTCGATTTGACACGCTCCGTACCATCCTGCAACAGGAAGTTCTGCTGCAGGAGGATGTGGAACTGATTGAGTTCCTTGACCCCAGTATCCTGTCTGCAGGGCAGTGTAAGCAACAGGAAAACAGACAGCTTCCAACACTACGCTCCCTAGCAACTCCTAATATTTGGTATTGTATAAAGAATATCTACCACTATATTCACTGAGAAACAAGCAAAAAAATTATTGTATGTTCTTTATATAAAATGCCGCAATGAAGTAACTACTTTATTTTTCAGGTCTTTGAGTCTTTGGTCCACTAGTTCCCAAATTTTTGTATAAGCATGTATTTTTCCTCCAGTATTTTATTGAAAGAGTGAGTTTTAATCTGAGATAGCTACATGAATGTGAATGGAAACTTCCAACTCTAATATTTGCTATAAGGAAGAACTAATATGGTTGATTAATTATATGATTGTTGTGATAGGACAAGGGGTAATGGTTTTAAAATAGAGGGAGGTAGATTCAGATTGGATATTAGGAAAAAATTTTTTACCATGAGAGTTGTAGAACACTAGAACAGGTTGCCCAGAGAGGTGGTGGATGCTCCATCCCTGGAGACGTTCAAGGCCAGGTTGGACGAGGCCCTGAGCAACCTGATCTAGTTGGAGATATGCCTGTTCCTTGCAGGGGGGTTGGACTAGATGACCTTTGAAGGTCCCTTCCAGCCCTAACCATTCTATGATTCTATGATTAATTCATGAATTTCTAAAGCTATAAAATGGTGATTTCGATAAACAAGACATGATTGTGAAGACTGAATTGAAAAGTGTTTTCTTTGCTGTGGTTTTCATAAAATATATTGGAGAGGTATGTGCAATTGATTTTCCGACATAGAATACCAGAAGAATAGACTAAAGAATATTTAAATAAGATGCATTCATGTCAGCAGAGGCTGAAATTCACCCTAGAATACTGAAGGAGCTAGCTGCAGCAGTGCCTGAACAGCTACCACCTGTATTTGAAAAATAACAAGGATGGTGAATGTTCTGTCAGGAGTCACTTGCTCAGAAATGGACAGGAATCAATAGATAAAAATATCTCATAACACAGCCTGGTGCTATGTTTTCAAACATATGTTAGGAAGATAGATAAGATTATTTTAAAGCCAAAGCAGGTTAAAAACCCAAACTTTTATGTCGTTGTATGTCATGTATGTAATATGTCATTATTGATGCTCTTTGTCAAGAGAACTTTTGAACCAGATTTTTCCAGCAATTTTTCCTGATCCTAGCACTATTCATTGTTTCTTTAACTGTTCAGATGATAAAGTACACTTAACAAAATTTGTAAATATTGCTCAGCTTACAGGTGACACCAAGTTTGTAAGTGTTTTGGCTGAATAGACTTCAAAAGTAGCTTAGAGAAATACAAGAAGAATCAAATAAACAAACACAAAGTGGTGAATATTTATGTAGGCAGTACCACTTCAGAAAAGGATCTGGACATTGTTGCAGAGCATAAATTGAATGCATCAGCAAATTATTCAAAAAATGGCAATTCTCATCCTAGTGTCCTTGTTATATGCAGGACATGGAGGTTTACTTTTCTGTTTCCCTAAGCCCTGTGTTAGACTACAGCATCTGGTTTTGGATGCCACACTTGGAGAGGCATAGGTAATTTAGAGACAGTTCGGAGTAGAATGAGAAGACTAATGAGTTTAAAAAATGTAATTTCTCAGAAACACTAAAATGTGTGAGGATTGTTTGGCCAAAATGGACAAAATTGAGGTGAGATGGAACAGTGTTATGATGTGTAGAAGGTAGTTAACAAAGTGGTGATCAGTCATCGTTTATTCTGTTCAGAAAAGTGAAGGATATGAGGAAAAATAGTGCAATCAGTTTACCAGTGATTCCAACTGGACTTGGGGGAAATCTTTTGAACTCTAAGGGTCCTTACAAATTGGAATAGCTACGTGGGAGGGTTGTAGAGTCTCCATTTTCTTTTTCACTCTGTCCATGATGGTCTGGATTAACTAGAAACTGAAAATGGACGAAGTGAGCTCTTAAATCACTTCCAGTCTTTCATTGTTGTGATTCATTTTTGTGTGTGTGATTTATTTTTTTAATGTACCGAGGAAGTTACAGACTGTGTGTCTGTCCTTTTTAAAGTTAATTATATATCTGGAATATTTTAATCCTAGACCTCTACTGAAACCTATCAGTAGCCCTGAAGAGTTAACACTTGTAAAGCTTGTTGAAATATGACCACAAAATTGTCCAGAAAATAGAAACTCAAAGATCATGTCTTATTTTAGAAATAGGAAAATATTCCTTGTGAATACTTCCAAAACTAAATAAAAGATATGCAGCCTTAAGGGGTGAAGAAAGTGAATATTTTTCTTTTAAAAAATTCTAAAAAAGTTAATGTTATGCATCTTGAAACCATAGCCTATTCATCTAGGTGAATACTGTCATAATTATACAAAACTGTAGGTTGCTCAGGTTGGATGAGGCTCTGAGCAACCTCATCTAGGGGAAGGTGTCCCTGCCCATGGCAGGGGGGTTAGAACTAAATGATCTTCAAGGTCCCTTCCAACCCAAACCATTCTATGATTCTATAATACTATATAGAGAAAACAGTGTATTTTCTAGCAGTTACTTTTTTAATTGAATTTTTCTAGATTAAAATAACAGCTTTATGAAGTTTTTAAATGAGAAATAACTGAACTGAGATACTAGTAACTGTTCTTTAAGGATTTTCAAAACCTGCCAAATTATTTTAAGCGATTATTGAAGCCATCTTTACAAAAAATGTGTTAAAAACTACTGGTGTGTTGGTGTCCAAGTTAAATGAGTCAGACTCTGGAAAAAGTAAAGCTAGCATTACTTGAGGGTTTTGTTACCAAAAGAAACGCCCTTCCCTACTGTACTCTTGAACCTGGAAGTACAGATATTCCCGTTCCTACCCACCCTGGCTTATAATGCTGAGTAACCAGGTTTTTTTCTTTTTCTATTTTCTTTTCTTTTTTAAAAAAAAAAAATGTTGTATATGTAAGAGAAACTGACCTTTCAAAGTGGTACATTATTCTTTTACTCATGCCATAAAAAAGCCAGAGAAATGTTTCCTTAGAGTATACTGACCAAGTAATATCATGTACGTATACATCTAAATCTGCCACTAGGAGCAGTTGTCAGTGTTTACAGCTCCCTTCAGGACCTACATAAAAAGCCCTGTAATAAGATGTTGTAATCTCGAATGTAACTGAAAGCTTCATGATTTTCCTGCTTGTTTGACCTCAGGAACTGAAAGCTTCATGATTTTCCTGCTTGTTTGACCTCAGGAATTTGTAGCTGATGGTACTTTCTCTGTTTGCAGGGATGTCTCGCTGTTGCTTGCCTTCGTAAGCGCGCTGCTTATGCTTCCTTCGTGGTGGAAGGAATCGTCGTGGCTGCCGTGGGGGGTAGTTCTGCTTGTCTACGCAGTCTTTCGCGTGTGGGGCACATGGAGGACAGCCAAGCTGCAAATGTCCCTGCGAAAATACTGTAGCCAGCTGGAAGAAACAGTGGCTAATAGCCGAGCTTTTACTAATCTCGTGAGGAAAGCTCTACGACTCATTCAAGAGACTGAAGTAATTTCCAGAGGATTTACCCTGTGAGTCTGTATTTCACTTTATGTAATACACAGATCCATTTAAGCCAGATATCTTCTAAAATTGTCCTGTTACACTGTCTTCATAACAAGTGGAATTACTGAAAAACATACTATTTAGAGCTTTTCAGTTACATAAAATAGTTTAATTACCATTCATTCTAAAACTATGAATTCTAACAACTCAGTGTTAAAACCCTGCATCCTGAAGGAGAATTAAGTCTCACAAAACTTCTATGCCTTTAAAATCTCATGCTCTGCTAGCAATGAAATACATGAAGAAGTGAATTTTGAACCAATTTAGTTAACTGTTTTGGGGAGTCAATTAGAGGATTGTTTGTTTGAAGGTTTTTTTAATCTTATATTACCAAATCTATGTAAGTAAACTGACTTGCAAGTAATCATGCATGCTTTAGAAATGAAAACCATTCTATTTTTATTGAACAAATAACGATCTGGAGGAATGAAAACACAGCAATCAGTAAAGACCATCAAAGGTCATTTCCCACCTCAAAAAAAAAAGTTTACAATAGGTTTTTTTTCCTGCATTCAGTTGTTGAGATGTTTAGAATCTTAAATTACTTACTTCTGAATTAGTCTCTTGTTTACTTAAGGGATGTGAAACTGTTCCTGGTTATTTAGTTCTTGTAGCTATTGGTAATTTTGCTTATTTGCTGAGTGAAAGGACTTCAGAACACATTCAGTGTATGCAATGATCACAAAGCCAACAGCCCCACTTCTGTGCACGCTCATTGCCGTGTGTGATCTAGGTGGTCCTGCTCAGGCAGGGGGATTGGACTAGATGATCCTTTGAGGTCCCTTCCAATCCTTAACTTTCTGTGATTCTGTATGCTCTTCCCTTGTAACAACCTATGGTTATATACGTACCTGTGCCAGTTAGACTTAAGGTTAAAGAAGGCAGGGAACACCAACAGCTAAAATCAAGTCCACTTCTTTCTAAAAACAATTAAAAAATTCCCCTGGGTGCACCAAGAAAGTGTTTGTTCATGCCAGACCAACAGCTCTGCGCTCAGGCACATGTTTTTACATGCAAATTTGAAATGGTAGACTTAACATTTTGAATTAATTTTCTAGCTTGAGATGCTTTCAGTATGCTTCATTGAAGAAACGTTTCTTTCTCCCTTTAGAATGCATGAGCGTGTCTTCAGTCTGCCTAGCTATGTTTTGTTTTCTTTTTTTGCTGAAGAAGCACGTTGTTAAGCAATAGGCAGTCTTATCTGTGCAAATGCGTTCTTAAAAGAAATTATTGTTAGGGCTTGTCCAAGTTACAGATGAGAAAAACATATGGATTTTTTCCTAAGTTTAAGCAAACCAACTTGTGGTCAATGTCTAAATTGCTGGTGCCTTGTTCTTTTGCTACATATCTTAGATAACATATTAACAAAAACCAGACTGGTCTTCAAGCTGATGTTTGATCTAATAGCCTCTTTCATTAAAACTTTGGCGAGCTTTTCAAAAGACTGCGGAGTATGGATGGAGTGGGAGAAGTCTGATTGCGTCAGCATCCTCTTTGCAACAGTTGTCCAGTATGAAGAAGTCAGTGCGGTACAGGTTTTGGGTTGGTTTAGCATGGAGGAAGTTCTAAATCCAGCGTCCTTTTCTGCATCCACGTATGCAAGAGATGCTGCTGCACAGGGCACCATGAAATTTTTTGCTTGAGATAGCGCTTCATGTATGATTCAAAAAACTAGCTACTCCTTTTTTCATCCAGAATTTTGCTACAATAAACCTTAGCAAAACAGAGCTTAGTATGTTCTCCTGTAGTAACCTTGTCGAAGTCTTAATGCTTGTTCAGAAAGAGTCATGTGGCAATAGAAATGGTTGCATCGGAAAAGTTAATGCGTATCTTCTTGTGTCATTTTACATCCTTGAAGGAATGGGATTTCAGCCAGGTAGCACAGCACAGCATGGTTTGGACTGTGCATTAACCGTGTTGTGAATGGAAAGATACTGAAGCTGATATTTAAATAGTACTGAGTTCGGATTTTGGCTAGCTGTACTTAGCTGAACTCTGGTATGGCAAGCTCAGGTCTGCAGCTTTGGCCTGAAGTTCCTTGCGTTCCACTGCTGTTTTTTTCTCCTCATTGCACCATCCATTG
Organism: Tauraco erythrolophus; assembly: GCF_009769465.1. Taxonomy (NCBI): domain Eukaryota; kingdom Metazoa; phylum Chordata; class Aves; order Musophagiformes; family Musophagidae; genus Tauraco; species Tauraco erythrolophus. Next base: position 53,660,084 of record NC_141468.1, read on the forward strand.
CTGTGTTCTCATAGGCTAATTTACCTAGGCTTTGAAATATCTATGGCTTTGCTTTATTCTACCCTGTTTGCCCCTTATTAATTCGTACTTGACTGTGTCTGTAAAAGTTAAATTATTCTTGATTGGGTTTTGGTCTGCTCTCCACTGGTTCTCTGGTCTGCTACTGTGTGGTAGTGACTGCTCTATGTTTAACCAATTCAAGCATTGTTTTCCCTTCATTCATTTCCCACCAAAAACACTACAGTAGCCACTTAGAAAAGGAACTAAAAATCCCATCAGTCCTCTCTTACATTAGCTGCTTTCAAAGGCAGATGGATATTCTGATTTCAGAAATGTTGGCATTTAGGGTATGTCGGTGTGGTACAAGCTCTGCGATGCAGAGATGCCTGAGACCTCACCAGGGTAGTCTGGATTACAGAAATTGTGTAGCCAAGGTAGGGCAGTTCTCTGCTCAGACAGAATGGCAGTATTTCTGTCTTATTGTTTCATTTGCAATTAGACAAATGAAGCCTGATCATGGGTTGCAGCTGGGAACTTCTGCTGGATAATGAAAGTATGTCCGTTGTCTTGCACACTATAAAATGAAAACTGTAGGAATACCTAATGAAAGGCTGCAGCAATAAGCAGTAGTTATTTTCTTGTCTGTCACTGAAATAATTAGCTTTTCTCCAAAATGCTTCTTTTCTACTGTATTTTAAACTAGAATCAAGCTCTATGAGCACATATTGGTGTATATAGCATCTTTATAGAACTGCTTTCATGTTGGAGTGCAGTAATAGGTTTTTATTAATGCGTCTATACAAGGTCGTTAAAAGTTGAGAACTATTTAAAATTTGGCTGGTGAAATTAACGGAGAAATAAGTCTCTGTTCTTTACAAGTAAAACGCATTTGGAGCAGTAGGAAAGAGGAAATTCACCCTTAACCTTTATTTCTTCTTGGTATTTGTGGCTGATACACAAAGCTGATAACATTTTGCGAGTTAAATTAAAATACATAGAAGAGAAATGAAACATTAAGAAGTTGGAGACATGGCACGTCTGGCACATAGACATTTATAGCAAGTTATACTAATTTAAGATTAGTGGAATAAAGAAGAATTATTTTATAAAAAACACTGAAACAAGCCTTCCCAGAAGGAAAGCAAATTATTTTGCTGAATACTGGCAGTACATGCTGTGCAGGAATTGTGCTATATTTGTTCTGTATAGAAGCTGGAAATGCTTATATCGCTGTAGCAGAACATAGATCTCTCTCTCTCTTTTTTACAGTAAAAGAATTTTACTCCTTTTCTTTGAGCCTGCTTCTGACAATTCACCCAGGGCTTGAGTCTACAAACTGATGTGAGAGTTCATCCATAAACATTTCCAGTTGTTACCTTCAAAACCTAAGGAAACGTTAGAGATTGGCATGTAGTACATTACATGCTGTGTTCCCTAGTGAAACGTATGTCAAGACTAGCATTTTAAATTTATGTTTAGCAATTGAAATTATCACAGTTTGGTTTTATTTTATATAGATTTTAATGTACTTTATGAGCTGTTACAGCAACCGTTTTAATATCACTTATATAATTTAATATGGTATACAGTTGTTTTAACATGGTGCTTTAGCTAGCTTATTGAGTATACTGCTATTTGGCATGAATCTCCTCATGTTAACCATATTTAACATGCTGGAATGTGTTTAGCCTTGCTCACTGGGTGGGCTGCGTCGCTTTTCCTATTTGACAGCGCAGGCGATAAGCTGTTTCCCCTCCTGATCAATGTGCAGCATGGTCCAACTAAGCACATACAGTAGGACTGACATTTTTCTAGCAGGGTCAGGTCTGCTGGTTTAGTCAACTCTTCAGTGGGATGGAGGGTGGGCTAAAGAAATAGTTACTAATGCAGCAACCCACCCTGCCAGGTACCCTGTATGTTTTTCCCTTATAAGTGACTTCTGACATGAAATCACCTCCTCAATGTGCCTGGGAATGGTGAGACCAGGAGCAAGTTTCAAGTACCCAAACAATTCATCTCAGTTCATCATCCTGTTGTCCGCACTATGTCCATTCCTGAGTTGATTCTAGTAAAAACAGTCCCAGCAAGTAGAATGGATGAACTGTCCACCTAGGCTATTTTCAGTGTCTCGGTCACAGGTTTGGCGTCAGACTATGTATGGGTAGATATAACTGGATATTAATCTTCCTTTCCTTTTCTACAGCTTAATGTTACAGATGTGTTTGACATTCACCCACTTCACAGTTCAGTTTATTTCCAGCTGAGGCAATTTCTTACCGTTCTGAAGCCATTCAGAAGTATATTCTAATAGGCAAATGGCACAATTTCTTTTAAATGGTATATTCACCTGAATGTGTGGACACCAAAATATATTTTTTAATATGCTTGTATAGTTGCATACATTTCATGTGTTTACCTGTCAGACTCCCACAAACACAGCTGTCATTCATTGCATGATTAAATCTAAGTCACCACTCAAATAATATTTCTGTTGACCTAGAGAAGGTTCTGCATGGAGAAGGTTGAAAGAATATAGTGTGTTGGATGAAAAACAGTACGTAGTAGCACATTTTTTCTGCAAAAATTATTTAAAGAACAAATTTGCATATATGTTGAACATCTGTGTGTTAAAACCTCCAAAGCTTACAGTGGGCTTCTGATAGTTTTTTATCAGAGATAATGTTATGGCCTGTCTGCCCTTAGTGTATCATTTTGGAAAACTTTGGAGAAAACAAATGTCTTTAGGAGTTTTGCAATGGCTCAGATGGGAATAGTCTGTCTACTGAGGAATCCTGGCTGCTTATCTAAAATCTTTATTAAATATATCATTGATATGATGGATTTGATTTTATTTTTTTGCTCTCATAGTTACTGAGTGGTTTGAAAAAAGTTTTGTAAGCAATGGAATAAGAAATCTGATATACTGTCTTTTAAAAATACTTTAGGACATCTGTACAGTTGTATCACATTTTACTTTTCAAGTTTGCTTGACAGGGTCAGTGCCGCTTGCCCATTTAATAAAGCTGGACAGCATCCTAGTCAGCATCTTATTGGTCTCCGGAAAGCCGTTTATCGATCTGTCAGAGCCAACTTTCGAGCTTCAAGACTGGCTACTCTGTACATGCTGAAAAAATATCCTTTTCCTAAAAGCCCACGAGTTCAGATATTCCATGTTACTTATCTGTAATTGTGCCAATGTTTAGAGTTTGCATGTCTAGAAACATAAAATATCTTAATTACATATCTAAACAAGATAAAGAAAAGGTAGCACAGTAAATTGTGGCTTATGCTTGGTTTGGAACATTCTTAAAATTTTTGTCTTTTTGGGTACTGTGCAGTGTGAGATAAGATTCTGTGCACTGAAACATTGTCCCAGTTACTGACACCCATGCCTTCGGTCTAAGTACTGGCGATGTGTGTCAGAGTCCTTCTTAGCCATCTTTTTCCCTTGCACCAAAATGCCCTCTCCTCTGAACAATATGGCCTTTCACTCAATATCCGTGTGTTCAAAGGTAAGTTGACTTCCTGTTTCAGGCAAGGTGGGTGAAACTCTGGTTACATTAATTGGCCATTTAAGAGCAAGGAGTTTCTGCTCTGAATCAAAGCAGAACACTGTTCAGATTCCATTTTGTGAAGCATCATCTATATTTCTTTGGTGAATTGTATTCTTTCTTAATGGCATTAGCATTTCAAGGTTTTTTTTTCTGTTTATTGTACTTCTTGTACTATATGGGAAACAATGTCTTCACCCTGTATTATAGCAAAAATAAAACAGATATGTTCCTGATCTGAAAAAACACATGCAGGGAAATGAAAGCAGGTGGTAATGCGAGTGTTGAAAATCTGACATGACAAATTGCTTGTTTTGTCTTCCTGAAACATAATATTTGACTAATGTATCTTGCCTGACAAATGGATGGATATACCGAGTGATGACGTGTACTCACACAGAGGGACACATAAAACTGTGAGTGCGTGCATTCATTTTGAAGGAAACGAGTATTTGTTTGCAAAATAATTACTTGTGTAGGGATAGGCATCCTCATTCTGGGCTCAAGACTTCACTCTTAGCTTTGAGGAATGAGGTGTGTTTGCTGTGTAAAGGAAGAAAATAATACTCTGACTCGTTCAGGCATGTTGATAAGAACAACTGACAACCTAGCTTGGAAATAATCAAGAATCAGTTCTAAGAACATGGGAAGAGATCTGAAAATGGAATCAGTTAACATGGCCTTCTCAAATACCCTTCATCATGAAGGAAGGAAGTCTAGCAATGGTTATGGCAAGTGCGTAGATTGTTGCTGTGAGTGGGGAGGTTAGAGGTTCAAGGAATGTTGGTGTATATTACACTGTCCACTAGTTTTGTAAATACTAAATTTAAGGAATGGCTTTTAAACTAAAGGACAGGAGAGAAGAAAGTTATTTGTTTACTTGGGATAATTGGACATTTAAATCTGTCTTTGGAAAATATTTAGGATGGAAGTTACATTATACCAAATTATCATGCAGATATCACAGTAGTAAGGGCCAGCAAAAATAAATAGCAAAAAATGTATTGAAGTTGTGTTGCGTATAGGTTCTTGACAAATGGAAAGAGAAGCATTATATTTGTGTGAAGTGTAGTGGCAAAAACAGTGGCAGCATGTGAGCCGAGATGCAGGCTAGGCCGACTGCAGTGCATGAAAACTGAAAGCAAGGAATTTAATTGTAAGGAAAGTGAGTAAAGGATTCCTCCTCCTCAGCAGGGGATAATTAAGAGCAGCTTTAAGGCAGTTCCAAGTTGCCTTTTTCCCACGTATCACGAATGCCTGAAAACATTACATGTATTATACGGGCATTGATGGCAAGGAGCATCTTTCAAATGGGTTCCACTGCCTTGTAAAATTAAATAGTAGTCTTATGCTGGGGTGGCCAAAGATTCCTTCATGTCAAAGGCATTCACAGCTGCCACTTGTGACAACTTCAATGCCCTTGTCCGTCATCAGATTGTTAGCATAAATCTGGCCTACAGCAAGGAGAAGGAGGAACTGGAGACATTAAATAAAGGAGTGAGGTGACAAATCGAAGGAAAGGAATGCTGATAAATTAAAGGAAAGGAACTTCCATCCAAAGTCTGGAAATGAGATCCCAATTCTGACTTTTACAGTTCTTTTTTGCAAGCTCTGCTTTGCACAAAATCAGAAGATATTCTCAACTTTAACTCCACGAGGTTATTGGAGTTTGAACTAATGAATTGCTATTTGAAATTTGCTTTTTCTGAGTATCATGAGAGACATGAATCCATTAGCACTGTTAGTGATTTGCACTGGCAACAGCAAAACAAAATGCTTTTTTTTAGAGAAAAAAATATTGGAAAAACATTCCAAATATTTAACATTTGTATTAGTATTAAAAAGTGACATAAAAGAACCTCCAAACCCTATACTTCCTGGTTAGTCATAATACTGCTTAAATGAACATTTTTTTGTTTTACTGGATATTGCTCTGTATCTTCGTAGCAGAGCAGATGTATCTCTGTATTTAGGCAAATGAAAAACGGAATAATTTCTGTTCGGAACAATTTTCAGTAGGAATTTAGTATGCAGAATACCTCAACAACAAAATTTTAAACTTTCCAGTGAGTACACTGTGGATCAAAGCTTAGTTCCATTTTAACTGATGGTTGTTCATTCTGTAGGGCCATTTTTATCTTTAAAGAATAAGGAAGTAGTCATTCCTTAAGAGTGTAAGAAAATATGTAGGACAGGCACTGCTTTGAATCATGGAGTGTGCATTTCATGGAAACATTTATGCATGTATAAATGGGAAATGAACTTCCATATTACACTTTGCTTTCTGTGGTTGGCAGTATGCAGTTGGTACTGCTACATGGGCATGATACTTGTCATTCAATGACAGTGGTGAGCCTTTGACTCCAGAGATCCTTTCTGTGTGATGTCCAGTTATCAAAGTAAGGTGTTAGTCTGTTACTGGGCTTCCTGAGTGGTATACTTGGTACAAAAGTATGATAGTGTGAAGTATGCCCTATTTTTTGCCATCCTTATGTTTCTTATAATGAACCTGGAAATTTGAGATTGAAATTTATAATGCTGTGAAGATAATTGTTGCCTTAAGGCTATGGTAAATATACCTTGAACTGATACATGTCTGTTATTACATATAATGGTTAAAGTAATACAGAAAATGGTATTAAATTTACTAATGTAGTAAAAGGTATACTTTAATTTAAGTTAAGCTTTCATTTAAAACATTCTTATATATTCAGAACTTACTAGAAATATCTGTAGCTGAATTATTTTTCAAGCTTATTATGTCAGAATATCCCTTTCAAAAATAATTTGCAACAAGATCAGTTTACTCATTGTGGCTTGATAAGGGCTGATAATTTTCTCTACTTTGAAAATATGCATTTATATGTGCTTAACAAAATCAGCTGAACAGACTCTTAAAGGTACTGTTTTCTAAGACAGGTTGCATGTACGTAATGTTAAGTCAAAAATGTGTTCAGAAATAAGCAAAATCTATTTTAATGGGGCAATTTTTTCACAGAAAAGGTCATTTCAGTGAATGATGTTGTATAGACATATATTTGATCTAAGTTCTGTGAATTTTAATGCTTACATTGCTTTAAATCTAGATCTTTAAAACTATGCAGTTAAATACGTAAATATTTAATCTTAAAAACATTTATAGATTTGTATCTCATTTTGTCAACAAATGCAAACAGGGGCAGTCAACATGACTTCACTAAGGGCAAGTCGTGCTTGACAAACCTGATAGCCTTTTATGAGGACATCACCCAGTGGGTGGATGATGGTAGAGCAGTGGATGTGGTCTGTCTTGACTTCAGTAAAGCATTTGACACAGTCTCCCACAGCATCCTCACAGCTAAACTGAGGAAGTGTGGTCTGGATGATCGGGTAGTGAGGTGGATTGTGAACTGGCTGAAGGATAGAAGCCAGAGAGCAGTGGTCAATGGGACAGAGTCCAGTTGGAGGCCTGTATCCAGTGGAGTCCCTCAGGGGTCAGTATTGGGACCTATATTGTTCAACATATTCATCAATGACTTGGATGAGGGAATAGAGTGCACAGTTAGCAAGTTTGCTGATAACACTAAACTGGGAGAAGCGGCTGACACACCTGAAGGCTGTGCTGCCATTCGGAGAGACCTGGACAGGCTGAAGAGTTGGGCGGGGAGAAATTTAATGAAATACAACAAGGGCAAGTGTAGAGTCTTGCATCTGGGTAAGAACAACCCCACGTACCAGTACAAGTTGGGGACTGAACTGTTGGGGAGCAGCACAGAGGAAAGGGACCTGGGGGTCCTGGTGGACAGCGGGATGACCATGAGCCAGCAATGTGCCCTTGTGGCCAAGAAGGCCAGTGGCATCCTGGGGTGTATTAGAAGGGGTGTGATTAGTAGGTGGAGAGAGGTTCTCCTCCCCCTCTACTCTGCCCTGGTGAGGCCACATCTGGAATATTGTGTCCAGTTCTGGGCCCCTCAGTTCAAGAAGGACAAGGAACTGCTTGAGAGAGTCCAGCGCAGGGCCACAGAGATGATTAAGGGAGCATCTCCCTTGTGAGGAAAGGCTGAGGGAGCTGGGTCTCTTTAGCCTGGAGAAGAGGAGACTGAGGGGGGACCTCATTAATGTTTATAGAATCATAGAATGTTTAGGGTTGAAAGGGACCTTAAAGATCATCTAGTTCCAACCCCCCTGCCATGGGCAGAGAAATACTTCACTACACCAGGTTGCCCAAAGCCTCATCCAACCTGGCCTTGAACACTTCCAGGGATGGGGCATCCACAACTTATCTGGGCAACCTGTTCCAGTGCCTCACCACCCTCAATGTAAAAAGTTTCTTCCTTATATCTAAGGAAGAAAAAAAATAAATATGTAAAGGGTGACTGTCATGAGGATGGAGCCAGGCTCTTCTCAGTGGGATCCAATGATAGGACAAGGGGAAATGGATATAAGCTGGAACATAGGAGGTTCTGCTTAAACATGAGGAAGAACTTCTTCCCAGTAGGGGTAACAGAACACTGGAACAGGCTGCCCAGAGAGGTTGTGGAGTCTCCTTCTATGGAGGTGTTCAAAACCCACCTGGATGCTCTCTTGTGTGATCTAATCTAGGTGGTCCTGCTCCGGCAGGGGGATTGGACTAGGTGATCCTTTGAGGTCCCTTCCAATCCCTAACATTCTGTGATTCTGTAATTCTATGAAATATACTTGAGGGGCTAGGCTGGTAACTCTTGGGCTGAGTCTTAAAAACTGGCTAACCTAAGTATTAATCTTAATTGTAGACAAAAATGAGTGACTAAGTAAAAATAAAATAGTAAATACACCGTAAATGTTAAAGAATATGTTGATCTACGCTAATCTATTAAGTGTAGATTTTATAGCCATATGTATTATTTCTTCTACCAAAATATCTGCCGCAAATTTTGCTTTTATGTTAATGTATATCTCAAATGTGTTAGAGGGAGATCTGTCTGATGAACCTGTTACAGAGAATTAAAAAACCTTAATTCACAGTTTTATTCATGGCAATACAAATTGCATAAACTTGATATGTTATCATTACTCACTCCAGTAAGATTAGAAGTTTAGCAATATTTGCTTGTGGTTAGTGTGCCCCCTTTTAGCTAGACAGCTCCCTTCATTGAATAATGCCATCTTAAATAAAATTTATTCCCATGTAAACCAGAAAAAATATACAGTTATACTTTAGCCCTATACCAGATGTTTGTATCAAACTTGGTGGATCAGTAATACTTCATGAGATGGAAAGTCATATTCCTTACATTTTATGTGAAATAACAGTTGGGTGCTTGCAGAAACCATTCAACATTTTCTCATGCTGTTCTTATTCTGATTTGTTTGTATTGAGATGATTTCATTGCTCAAAATCAAAGAAGAAAAAGTCAGAAGGGAGAAAGGAAAAGAGTATTTCTCTTTTAATCTGGAAGATTAGGGTATAGCAGGATGCAATGACTGAAAGCTTAGGCTAGAAATTAGACATTTTGGGTTAAGTATTTACAGGATGTTGTGCAGACCAGTGACTACTAGCTCAACCAATCTCTGCACTGTACTCCATCGAATTGTGTAATATCTCAAGTAATACTTCAGTTGGCTATTTGCTTAATATTTTATACGTAAGAGCCTTGTGGGTTCTGCGTCATGGGCATCTATGATTTATTCACTGATTTAGTGATATTCAAGCTGGATGGAGGAAGTTTTGTAGCTTATGTTACTAGATGACGTTCGTAGTCTCATCCTGAGCTGGTGCAAAATAGTGTGATACTCCATTTCCATTGAACTATAGTGATAGGTCAGACCTGGAGGTTGGACCATATAAACTCAAGCAGGACTGAGTTTGTTGTCAGTGTGTCATTCCCTGATGAGAAGGCATAAACAGACATGGGATAGCAATATTTTAAATTTAATTATATCTTACCTGATTAAGGTGGAATGGATATAAAATGCTTTCGATGTCTTTGAGATGTACTGAGCTCAGGGAAACTTGCAAATTTCCTCTAGTAAAAAAATTGTTCCTTCTCCTTTGCAAAAATTTAGCTATTGCATCGTGAAATGTTAGAAAAAAACACATACTTTTTAACTTGGGAAAGAGAAAGCTTGCACAAGAAAACAGTAAGCTAAACAAAAAGTAGTACCTTCTTTGGGTCATAAAAGCCTAAATCAGAAATCTGATGCTGGAAGGTCTGAATAAAGATACTTGGAAATTTTTCAGTGTGATGTTTCTTCATTGACCAGCCAGTTCATCACATGCTTTGCTTATCCCTCCCCGCCTGATGAGCAAGTGAGGATTTTATAAAAGAGCGGCTTAAATTTTTCAGGGATATTGTGAGGCCTTCCTGTTAGATCTTTGGATGGGAATGTGCTTTTGAAGAGCAAGGTGCGAATATTAAATTGTTAGGCACAGGGGTACGTTACTGTTCTTGCGTTTCTTTAGGTAAATAAGATTGGCCTCCTGGAAGAGGTTAGATATTCGCTGTACAGATACTTTACTCTGGATGTGACTGTTTATTATTAAGTAGCTTTGTCTTCTTTTTTTCCAAACTAATAAGGAATAGAAGTTAAACTCATAAAGTATTTTCATAAAGGCATAAAAATTTTGCTAACGTAAGCTTAGTTACTGTATTTTGATTTTAATAGAAAACATTAGCTCTAAAAATATTGCGTTTTAGAGCAAAGCACATGAAAGAAATATGTTTGTGTGTGTGATGTATGTGCTTAAACTTTCTGAAGGTTTAGTTGTTAGGAAGCTAATAGGGGTGTGGGATCAGCTCCCTGCTTTCATCTAACATAGAAATGGGAGTGGGAGGGCTACAATAGAGCAAGGCAAAGCAAGAGATGTGAGAGTCCTCTGGGAATCTCAAACTGAGACATAATACTGATAAGCGGCTCGTTTGGTCAAACCACACATTTGAGAGATTCCCTGGAATTTTTTTTTAGCATGACTTAGAAATTCACATGTGTCCAAACTGCTTTTTATGGTGTTCGTGCTGTTGGAAATGTCTTCTTGTGTGAAAATACTAACAAGGAAAATAATTAGTCTTGGAGATAACTGGTCCTGAAGGGTTTTGACCTGGTTTTTCAATCTGTGGTGGAGTTACCATCCTCATCCCATGTGCTCCATCTGCTGGGCATGCTGTCAGGTTAATTTAGAGGAGACACTACGTTTATGTGAGGCAGCGGCTGGTGGCAACAATATATTGTGTTTCTGAGTGATTCGCATTGCAATTTTTCATCTTCATTCATGCTTCTGGAGAACACTTAATAGGCTTCTTTCTTCCTGGACTTAGGGGAGAAATTAGGGAGAAATTTAGTTGTTTGTTTAGAGCTTGGACACTTAGTATTGCAGTTTCCTGGGCCACAGAAATTTTATTTTAGGCAATGTTCTACTGTTCAAGTGGTAAAAATTTTTTTGAGCAGATCATCATTACAAATTTAATCCTATGAGGATTTACCAGGTGGAAAATTTGGGAGTGAAAGCAGGTGGAACTTGTAGCTTCTCCAGAAAACACATTAGTTGGACAGGAGACAGGTGCTTCTAATTGGCTTTATGTGCCCCAAGAGATGAGAGTGTTCAGTTTGTATATCAAAATATAAATGAAAAAAACATAGTTTAAATTAAGGCCTTATTTTCATGAATGCTTCACAATATTTTTTTTATGTATTTCTGTGGAACAAACGTGCTTGTGATCATAAGCTGTAAGTTTCTGTTTTAAAGCAAATTTTACTATTTTGCAACTGGGTAACTATCCAAAACGTGCAGAAAATTTGAACCGTTCCTCTTCCCCCTTCCCCAGCATGTTTAGCCTAAAATTAGTGCTATTTTAAAATAAATGCTGCCTAGTCTATGAATTATTTGTGTCTATCTTCTGGTGTCAGTTATGTCATGCTTGCTTCCTACTTTTTAAGCACTTCTGAAGACTGGAAATGTATATTTTCATACTCAGAATTTAAATAGGCTGAATAATATTGGTGGATAAGTTTGCCACTGTTCCTGCCAAGATCATGGTGGCTTTACAACAAGGTAATCAATAAAATGAGTGGTATGACAATCCAGGAGCTCCTGTTCTTCACGATACCATCTGAAATGTCAGAGAGCAGTTATTGTAGAGATCTTTGAGCAGTTCCTCCACAGACAGAACTTGCGGGGAATTACCATCACCCTGAGTTTGGCCTGTAACGTAAGCTACCTTTGAAAGTTAAAATTGCACAAGAAGTGCTCTCCTCTTTCCTCTGGTAAATATATGATTTCTGGTTTAAGGTTGACATGAGATACTTCTTGGAAACTTAAGATTTAAAGATAAGGTATTTTCCTCACTTGAAAGGGATGCAGGGATTTTTTCATCAATCTGGTTTGTTTCTTTTTATGTGTTTGTATTTAGATGTAGGTGTTTTGTCAATGTCTTATCTTTCATCCTTCTAAGAGTCTTCAAAACTTGTGCTCTGAGTAAGGACTGCAAAACATTCAATTAAACAGGATTCAGGTGGATTTGGGTAGAATGTATATTCTTTCATGTAAATTGCCAGAAATAAGAAACCTTATTAGGTGTTTTTCCCTTTTCTGTGTGTTTAATGCAAAAGTTGCTTTGTTAACCACCTTAACTCCGGCTAAACCTACCCGCTGAACTCGGAGAGCGACAACGTGACCAGCTACATCTGTGTCGTCCCCTTTAAGGAGCTGGGTCTGGGACTGAGTGAAGAGCAGGTGTCTGAAGAGGAGGCACACAATCTCACCGATGGCTTCAGTTTGCCTGCGCTCAAGGTAACCTCTCCTAGAACAACATCTACATCACGAGGTTCCTCGTGAAAATCTCTTTCAGTTGTCACGCAGGCTTGTGGCTTGTACATACTAGCCTGTAGTAACACGGTCAACTGACGGGGAGATGTTATCAGTCTTATATCACGTGTTTCTACATTTATTGGCTTTTAGGTGATTTCTGCTTGCATGTAGTTGAAGAGAAGTTGCACAATACACCAGGAGGATTTTTTTCTGCAAATCGCATAATTTCAAGTCAGTGTTTTATAATTAGCTTGAGCAATCTCCTTCTTAAACATGATCTCTTGCTCTCTGATTTCACTTCATACTAACTGAGTAAAGTAATTTCCCGATTTGTATTTCTATCTTTTTTAGCTAATCTCTTGACTTAAATAAAACGATAGGCATCCAAAGGTACAAATTAGTTGTAATTGCCAAAGGGAATAGCTGCATGTAGTTACACTGAGGAGTAGAAATCATAAGCTTGGACCCCTGCTGCCATGAAACAGTGTGGTTCTTTGATCTTTGAAAAACATTTAACTGAACAAAATGACAACCACATAATGGCCTTTTTATCTATTTTGGTTTGAGATGTTAAGTATTTTTGATTTGCATGAGTAAATGTTTGCAGTTGGAAGGAAGATTTAATTTGAATGCAAGCCTTCTACACTCTAGTGGTTCTCTGCTGAGGCAATTCCATTTTAATATAATTTTTTTTAATGGAAAATTCCATTATTGTGTGGCTCTGTGTTTTTATGGGGTTGGTTCTTGTTGCATTTGATTCACTGAATTCCTAGACCTTGACTTCTTTTGTTCTGACAGTAAATGTTACCAGTAATAGCGGTTGCTAAGCTTTGAGGCTTTGTCTAATTAGTTGTAAGCTAAGAGCTACATCAGATGTAAGCTTTGGGGATTTTTTTCTTGCCTTTTCATTAGCTGAAGTTCTAATTGCAACCATGCAAGATCACTTATTTACCCACGTTTTTTTAAGCGCAAGAAGCCAGTCAGAGTTGCCCAAGCTTGCAAGCTAAGTCTTTATTTACCTGCAATCTGCAGTAATTTAGCTGAAATCTGTTTTAGTTCAACTGTTTGGGATGCTTTCCGAGTAAAGTTAAGCTCACAACTAAATCTCAGTTTACCTTAACTGGTAACAGACAGTGATGAAGGCTTGGTCTGGTGTAGTTGAATCAAGTTAAATTAACATAAATCAGTCCTAAGCAAATTGCTGCTTAGATAACAAAATAGATACATTTAGATAACCCTGAGACATGCTCGTGTTGCGACCCCTGGATTTATGAACAGTCCTCTTTAGGTTTGGGTTTTTTTTAATTTGAGAGAACTTGCCATTATATTAAAATGCAGGTAGAATACAGACATGTGTCCAGATTTAGTTAATATATTAATTTCCTTCAGGCCCCTACCTAGGCCATATGGCAAATGTAGCCTGTGTGTTTTGGATACCTTGCCCTTGAACTAAACCAGTTTAAAGAATGAAAAATTATGGCTTGAAAATAAATACTGATCCAAGCTGAGGAGAGCCAGTGAGATGTTTTGGATGAAGTTTAAATGCCAGTAAGTATCATCAAAAGTCATTGTCAGAGCAAGCTACTTGCAACCCTAAATAGATCTGGAATTTCCTTTTCTTTCATCATTATGCCTGTTTTCAGGTAGGTTTTGGATTATTATTATTATCAATTACTGAAGTTCATTACTTTTGTGTACTACTTTTTCACTGCTTTTGCCTAATGTCTGGTGGAAGGGATTGGTCTTCTTTTGCGCTTATTGTAGTGTGAGCTCTTGACTTTCTGTCCAGGGCATCACACCTTCAGGCACACTTGGGTGATTGCTGCCCATTTGTTTGCTTTTTATTGTAACACCCAGCCAAATCACTGTCTTGCATGTGTGCCACAAATTAATTTCATATCATTCTGTGCGCTTGCTTCTCATAACCATGTTTTTTAAACTGAGAATTATTTTTTTTCTTTCAGAATATTTTGTCGGTTTGCATCCAAGTATTTTTGATATACTTGTGGGTATATCAAATCACATCTATCTGAAGGCATTTAATTTTTTGTGTTACTATTCTGAATGTTTTGCTTTTGAATATTCGCACACTGGGAAAAAATGTTATTTGTCCGTAGTAGTATGAGTACAAAGATACACATATCTTATTAGAAATCCTCTAGATCTAAAATCTCAGAAAAAGTCAATTGTTAGTCCTGTTCTGTAGCTGAGGGAGGCAGAAAAAAAGCATTATGAGTAGTTACTTTTTCTTCCTCTGTCTGGAATGCTTGAGAACAGATTTCAGACTACACCTCATATTCACCTTCAGTTGTTTCGTTTCAGTAAGGACCAGAATTGCAGACAGAAGTGTCAGAAGCTTTCCTTTTTGTTTTAGAAATATAAGATGCTACTGTTATTTCATGGTCTGCTGAGCTAGCAGTCTTCTCTAAACTAAGAAAACAGTTCTTTTTGTTTCATTGGAAGTGAAAGTTCTCAAGAAATCGAAATTGTGGGTTTCCTTGCTCCCAGAGGGACTGTCCTCTTTTGAACCATATATAACATTGTCAATCGATTAATTTCTTCCAAGTCTTTCCTCCTTAGTGACATTGGTGAAGTCTCTCACTTCAGCTGAAAAAAACCCTAAGTTAGCAGTTCAGCTCTCTTCAGAAGTTGGGTGGGTTTTGTGGAAGTACAGTACCATTAGACTCGTGTTTCAGGGTTGGGTGTGGGGCAATGCATTCGTTAGTAGATCACAGAAATGATAGTTTGGTGTTATGAAGGAAAAAATGTCTTTGCTGCCACTGTAATTTTGGCAGCCCTTTGTGAGGTGTAGAGTATGTGGAGGTTTTAGCAATAATGAGACTGCCTGATGTGAATATGAGTTTTTAGACATCTGACAACCTTCTGAGCATAATTGCATGTAATATCCTTCATCAAAGAATTAACAGTCACCCAGGGTTCACAAGATCTGAAACTCACATGGTCTGGAATACCCTTCAAAAACATTCAGTGGATTTTCTTAGTTTTTCAAAGTTCTGTGGCTGGCCAAGGAATGTTTTCCCATGATACATCTGTACGTATGGTTTGGCGGCTGGCTGTCTTCCCAGGTGCACAGAGCTAACCCTACTCTGTTTTGCAGGTCCTCTTTCAGCTCTGGGTAGGGCAGAGTTCAGAGTTCTTCAGGAGGCTGGTACTGCTCCTCTCCCCAGCCAACGCGTCCCCCAAGCCCTTGGTCTCCCCCGAACGGCTGCCTCATCACATCTTGTCGGATGTGACTCAAGGCCTACCTCACACACATGCTGCCTGCTTAGAGGAGCTTAAGCGAAGTTATGAGTTTTATCGGTACTTTGAGACTCAGCATCAGTCAGGTTTCGAACGGCCAGCCAGAACAAAGCAGAAGTCAAGAGAGCTGAACAGTCTTCAGACAGCTGTACGCAGCTTGCAGCTTCATCTCAAGGCACTGCTCAATGAGTAAGTTTACACATGAATTAAGAGAATGTGCCTGTAGGAAGAAGGCTCAGACTTGAGTTCTTTGGGTTGTCAGCTTGTATCTGCCGCAAATTAAAACCAAAAAAGACAGCTGTGTACAGTCATTGCAATCATAGGCATATCTTCGTGTACTGTGGGGTCAAAGGTTCTTGGTTCTGTGTGGAATCTGATATTGTTTCCTGGTTGTTCTATAAGTACCTGGTGAAAATTCAAAGCTAAGCATTGCATTAAGATCTTGCCTTGCTTTTGTCACTCCCTTGAAAAAAATCTGAAAACTTACTTATCTGTCATTGATTTTGCAACATACCAAATGCTTTATAATAAAGTTTAGCTTATAGTAGCTACCTAGTACATATTTTTAAAGATTTGTCACTGCCTTGGTGAAATAGTTGGAACTGTTTTACTCCTTTAATCTTACATATAAGAATTACTATAATGAATGCAGGTGATCAATGTATTTTGATGTGGAGAAAAGGATCTTATTTTTAAATTTTTGGGGCATCTTTGAGGAATTGGCTGAATTAGATTCTTAAAACTTAAAGAAAATAGCAATGTATTAAATTAAATACCTGAAGGAATGGTGAAGTTGGATATTTATTATTACTTACTTCTCTTCATCTCCTCATCACTCAGGGTAATAATTCTGGAGGATGAACTTGAAAAACTTGTTAGCACTAAGGAGACACCTGAGTTGACAACAGAAGCCCATCAAGTTCTGGAACAAAAACTGAAGTTTATTCAGCCTCATATCCAGGCAAGCAACAGCTGCTGGGAAGAAGCAATTTCTCAGGTGGAAAAAATGAGTGGAAGAAACCCAAATAAAAAAGGTAAATGTGAGAGATTAATTTAGCAATTGGTGGGATACACTTTAGAGATGGAATAATCAAATGCATCAAAAACAGCACTGAGCCCAAGTATCAGAGTTTTAGCCGAAGAAGGTCTTACAACCATACGCTTTGAAGAACTGTCTACATGTGTCAGGCTTTTTCATGGTGATGACTGACCTTGAAGCTTTTGTTTCAGCAAAAAATGTAAACATGTTAACTCATTCTGTTAGACCTGTGGATTCGGATTGTTACATTCCCAAGTGTAGACTCATGGTGGCTTTTGGCCTTTGGTTGATGAATCACATGAGAAGGGATGGGATTTGGATGAATCATCCCTGAGATTTCTGTTTATTTACTGCATAAAAATTACAAAGTTATTTGAAATGACAATGACATTGTCATGAAACTTTCTTGACAGTGACATTTCCTGGAACATTTTAAACTGTAGAGGATGTATTGAGCATATAATACCCGTTCACCTGCTCTGTCAGAGAGAGTGACCTAATCTTCTGTGTGCTTAAAAGTCATACTGAGCAGCATATCCCAAAGTTTTGCCTTATGTCCCTCTCTTTAGTGACTCGTACTGCCCATGCCGTTCTCCTTCTGAATCACAATTAGCTTAAATAATGTTAGTGAAGTAAGGCTTTCCTGACACAGAGTTGAACCTGTAATTTCTAGTTTTCCTTTTTTCCAGGAGCTTTTTCACTGTCCTAGGAAGGCACAGCCCAGCATCAGAGTAATGCTGGTAATGGAAACTGCATTAGGAAAATTATGACTTGGGATATCAGCAAGTTACCTATAGAAAACCAAATTTGTAGTGAGTGAAGCTCTTAATGATATATGGGTGGGATATCCAGTAGATGGATGAATACCGCTGTGGGCCTAGAGGTGCGCAAACTGACCTTGTTCATGCTTACATCAGAACTGGGAGCGCTGGGAGGCCTAATGCAGGCTCCATGCAGGTACAGACATGGTATGACCAAATTTGTCTGTACTTTGCCTCGTATTCTAGTCTTACAACTTCCCTCTCAGTGATGCATAAAACAACCTCTGAAGATATTAAATTTACTCTGATACGTTTGCATGTGCTAGCCTGTTGTGTTTTGGATGCCCTCCACAACCAGCAGTTCCACTGATGGGTTTTTTTCCCCTTTCCTTAAATGTTCTTTCTAGACTGCATGCCACAGTATTTTTAGTTATTTTAGTTCTATTTTTACTTTGTGTATAAATTTCACAGTAGGCTTCCTTTTAAAGTTCAGTACAAAATTAACCTAGTGTGTGATCTAGAAGGGAGGGATTGTGTGGGAAATAAAAAATAAAAAAACCTTCACTTTCACTTTTGCCCAGTGACTTGCCTGGAAAGGTGCTGGGGTTGATTCTCTATTTTGCAACAAGTTTACTGAATTACTTCACAGGAGCTACTTTTAAATAATGTTGGTCATTGAAAACTATTTTTATCTGACTACATTTTACTTTCCTGATATGTTTCTAAGCAGTCTAATTTCCATGAGTTGACCTTTTCAAGCTGTGCATGAAATTGAGTCTAATTCTTCTGCTGACTTTCTACAAATCTTGACAGCTGGTCTGTTGGTCATGATTATGTGAATTACTTCATTAAATTATCTTTGGTTTTTTTCAATGCTTCCTGTAAGCTCTTTGGAAGAAGATATCTTCCTGCTGAAATAATATAACAGTTAAGCACATCTTTCTCTTGTCTTTATGCGCTATTATCCAAACCCAAATGAATCTTTTGACAAGAGCTGTAGCAAGAACCCCGTAGCAGCACAACATTGTGTCAAAGTGGACGCCCAGCACTTTTGCTGCAATAAATGCTTAGTTCAGTTAACTAGTTCACCCAGGGAGCAGTGGGAATACCGTTTTCAATGTCAGTGGTGAACACTGTTGAAGAAGCAGCTGTTTCTGATGGCTTAGACCCAGTTTTGAGAGGGAATATTTCATTACATAAAAGCTGTATATATTTTTAAATATTTATAGCAGTATCTCATAATTGTTCTTAGTATTAAACAAAATAAGCCTTTTTTGGTTCTTCATCTATACATACAAAATGTATCCAGTATTTAAACTTAATGTTTGCTTGGGTTTGGATCTTACCATGTTTATATACTGAGCAAAAATGTAGCTTTACTTGCCCTTCTTCATTCCTTCTGCTCCCAGCATGGGAAGGTTTCCTTCCATGAGAAGTAGAAGTCAGCTCAGCAGTTGCAGCAAAAGGCCCGCATTGCCCCATGGAAAGAAAGAACCTGGGGACTCGTTGCTCCATCCAGCATCAAACTGCTGTTGAACCAGGAGTTGAAAGCTTCCAACCACTAAAGAGCTGTTTTGAACTGTGAGCTGTCCTGGTTGTGGCATCCTACGTAGCTGCCTATCAGTTATTTTCAGAGCAGTTTTGCATTTCTTTAATTGTTTTCTGTATAAATGATTGTTTATACAGAATTTGGATGTCCTTCAGCAAGCGCTGCACGCTTCTTGCTCTAAGTCATTCTGTGTCAAAGCAGGTTTCTCACAGCTACGTTAAATAGCTCATTGTGTCAAGCTCTGTCAAAGCAAAGCCTTTAAATCTACCTGATTGAACATTCATTCATCAGCCTTTACTGGGTGGTGATATCAGTATATATTATGCTGTATGGTTACTTTAGTAAATGCCGTTTGGCTGCTTTGTTTCCAGGACTTGGTGTATTTCTAGAACCAGTGCCGTTAGTCACTGATTCTGTCAGATACAGAACAGAGCCTGAGCACGAGTGGGGCTTTAGCACCCTGAAGGGAATTTACCTCTACTTAAATTCATTGGACAATGATAGGCTTATCTATTGTTGTTCTTTGCTCGCTTCCCACAGGAGCTGATTCTAGACTTTCAGCCATCTTCTCTTTATTCTTTCGCCTTTTTCATCACTGATAAAACTGATTTGCCACTTAAGGCCTCGACAGTTTAAGCATGTAGTAATCTGCTGCTAATTTTACAGAATGGAATATGCTTTATGGCTAGTTATAGGGTTGTTTTAATGATCTTTGAAATAATATCCCTCAGACTGTTTATGTCTCTATCTTTGCAAATGTATACAGCTTTTTTAGATATTTGTAAGAGCAAGACGATAGTACGCTGCTACAAGCTCCTGGATCTTGCAGTCATTTGATCCACTAGAGAGGAACTAAAGCAACAGCAGTTTTAGATAAACACTGTGAATTCGTCATCTTGAAGCATATCAAGATGATAGTTGAGAAACTGGTAACTGCTGGCCTGGATAGGCACACCCTCCTTTGGGTTAAAAACTGGCTGGATGGCCGGGCCCAAAGAGTGGTGGTAAATGGGGCTAAATCCGGCTGGAGGCCGGTCACCAGTGGGGTTCCCCAGGGCTCAGTGCTGGGTCCAGTTCTGTTTAACATCTTTATCAATGACCTGGATGAGGGGATTGAATGTACCCTCAGTAAATTTGCGGATGACACCAAGCTGGGAGGCTGTGTCGATCTGCTTGAGGGTAGGGAGGCCCTTCAGAGGGATTTGAACAGACTGGATCGTTGGGCTGAGGCCAACGGCATGAGCTTTAATAAGGCCAAGTGCAGAGTCCTTCACTTGGGGTATAAAAACCCCAAGCATCGCTATAGGCTCGGGGAGGAGTGGCTGGAGAGCTGCCTGGCGGAGAAGGACCTGGGGGTGTTGGTTGACTATCGGCTTGATATGAGCCAGCAGTGTGCCCAGGTGGCCAAAAAGGCCAATGGGATACTGGCGTGTATCAAGAATAGTGTGACCAGCAGGAGCAGGGAAGTGATCCTGCCCCTGTACTCGGCACTGGTGAGGCCGCACCTGGAATATTGTGTCCAGTTTTGGGCCCCTCGCTTTAAGAGAGATATTGAGCTCCTGGAGCGAGTCCAAAGAAGGGCGACCAAACTGGTCAAGGGGCTGGAAAATAAAACTTATGAGGAGCGGCTGAGGGAGTTGGGGCTGTTTAGCCTGGAGAAGAGTAGACTGAGGGGAGACCTGATTACGGCCTATAAATACTTGAGAAAAGATGGTGGGGAGTTAGGGGAAGGGCTCTTTACATTAGTGACGGGTGATAGAACAAGAGGAAATGGGCATAAGCTTAGTCAGGGGAGATTCAGGTTGGATGTTAGGAAGTATTTCTTCTCTGAAAGGGTTGTCAGCCACTGGAATAGGCTGGCCAGGGAGGTGGTTGAGTCCCCATCCCTGGATGTGTTTAAGAATAGGGTGGATGAGCTACTTGAGGATATGGTTTAATGGGGATTAGGGATGGTTGGACTCGATGATCTCTAAGGTCTTTTCCAACCTAGAAATCTATGAATCTATGAATATCCTTAGCAACGATATCATCCCATATAGGTGGCAAACACAGCAGCCTGTACATATTAGAGCAGCTGGTTTACTCCTCTGATTTGGGAAGGCAAGTTTTCATTGATAACTTCCATATACACTTCCAAATTTGTCTTCATACCTTCAGGAGCATAATTCTATTGTTGCTGTCATTATTATTGTTATTTAAATGTTTTTATTCCAAGGCAGAATTATGCAATCAACAAAGGGAGTTGATATTTATAAAATAAATATCTCACATCAGTTTTCCACTTACTTCAAATTTCCCTGCCTGCTTCCCCTTTCTTTTAAACTTTGCATTTAGATGCTTTTGGAATGTCAAATCTTTAGCTCAGCCCAGACAACGGGGGAATCACATAGCTTCCTTGTTTGCAAAAGCAGGTAACTGAGCACCATTAAAATTGTCACTGATGTGAACCCCCTACTTTCAGAACCACACCATCCCTAAGTATTCAATGTATAGATTAGAAATTGAAAATAGGGATGAGTGGGGCTTGGCGAGGTCATCAAGCCTATTTCCCTTCTCAAGGGTAAATTAGTGTTTGTGAGTAAATGTTGTTTGCCTGTTCCTAAAACCCTCTCTTTAGAGACATTTTACAGTATTTCCAGGCATCTATTTCAGCACTTAATTCCATTACCACTAGAAAGTTATTATTGAATATAAATATCTCTTGCTGCCATTTAAAAGCGGTACTTTTGATCTACTCACAATGGAAATTCTTTCCTTCTTTATAGCTCATACATTTTTGAAGACAGCTGATGTGTTTCTATCTTCTCGGCATGACTCTGAATCCTTCAACTCTTCTCTTATGACTATACTTTATTTAGTCATTTCCACTGTTTTCCTTCAGACTCCCTCTAGTTGGTCCACAGTATTATTGAGTGAAGGAGCCCCAGGCTGGGCACTATGATCTATTCGCAGCCTGATCAGTGCCAAACAGAGTAGAAATGTGATTTCATGTGTCTAACAGTCAGTGCTGTTGTTTATATGTACTAGCATGTAGTTTGGCTTTTTGCTTGCAGCAGGATATAGCTGACTACCAGGCTCCTCACATCTTTGTCTCAGTGGTGCTGCCCAGTCAGTTGTCTTATATTTGTGCCTTTGACTATTCCAAAGCACAAAACTTTGCAGCCACTGACATGGAACTGCTGTATCTGAAATCCAATTATTCCTGGGCTGTGTCTCTGATTTTCCTGTATTATTTTTTATTCTAATTATGCCCTTCAGTATCCTTGCAGATTATCCCAATGTCAGCAGATTTAATGAACTTAAACACTTTTTGTTCACCCATTGGAAATATTAAAGAGTATTGGACTTGAGACAAATTCTCATTCAATATATTGTTCCTTTCTGAAGCTGGTAACTACATTCTGATTATCCAAAGACTGGTCTATGCACATAATAGCAACTTCTCCTGGCCTATGTATTTTGCTGATCAGTATGTCATGACACCATGTCAAAAGCCATACTGAAAATAAAATGCAGGATGTCTTTCTCTTCTTTCTATTTCTAAGACCTGTTACTGCATTGCAACGTAAAATTGGAGTGATTTGAAATCTTCTGTTCTCAACAAAACCACACTGGCTGTCATTTACCTCCTTGCTACCTTCGAAGTAGCTTCCTGTAAATTTAGCTTCATTATTTTTTCCAATGTTTTCCAATGATTTGAAGCTGATTTGCCTATAATTTCCCATCTCATATTTTGTTTCTCTTTTTAAACTTGGGCATCAAGTCTCTTTTATGGTTTTACCAATTTTTCCTGCCATCTGCAGGTTTTCAAAGTCTGTAAAAATTGAGGTTTGTTAGCTGAAGTATTTCAAGGTGAGTTTCATCAGACCCAGATTATATCAAAATAGCCAAGTTATTTAGGTGCTCTCTAACCCAGTGTTTCAATGTGTGCTAACCAGCCTTCTCACCATATTTTTAATATGTGCCAATCCTGCGTAATGAAAATGCCAAGACCCTGCCTGAGTGAGTCAAAAATGTCATTCAACACTCAGTCTTCTTGCTTTTTAATCCCTTTTTTATTTCCCCCCCTAAAGGCAAACTTGAAGTTTCCTGTGACAACCTACAGCATACTACAGTACCATTAACACAGCCTGCCATATACATAGAAAACAAAGATCCAATCCCTGAAGAGCAGGTAAAAAAATAATTTAAAAAAATGTTATTATTAAAGTAATAAGTGATGCTTGTTTTCTGCATCCATTCCTTTTACAATTGCTTATGTAGTGACTTTCTTGTCTTGCCAAGACAGATCAAGTGGGTAGCCAGTGCCATTTTGTAATTGGACTTAGAGAAAAAATTTACGTGTATTCCTTCTGCTGTTCCAAGGGGAGATATTCCCCTTCCTGGAAAAAGGAGCATTAGCATTCACTTGTTCTCCTATATCATTAGAAATAAAAGACAAATGGAGAGCAGCAACAGAAGTCAAAATAATGTAGAAAATAAAAGTGCATTGCTAAAAGGCAGAATATAAAATTGAGTCTTACTTGGATATTGTTAGATGAACTGACAGAGTTGCAAAAGTGACAAATTCCAGAACGAACCAGCCTGCCTTAAATTTGAGTAATCTCTGCATTTTTGGATACCTAAAACAAACTGTAACACTGAACAGTTTTGTGTTATTTGGGAAGCTCCTCTGTGATGGTTGGGCTGTCTTGAAGAGAGACTGGCCTCCTCCATCCCAGAACTGAGTGGCAGATGCCTTCTGAAAGCAGATTGAACAATAGTGCTCTGCTCTGTCCCTCCCTCGCCTTCTCCCAAGCCTACTGCACATGTATTCTCTCTACACTTTTTTCCATATCAAAAAGCTGGGACTAATAGCTTTACTGGCTCTCTGTTACAACGTAAATGGAGCTCAGTTTTTCCAGGTTTGTAAGCCAATATAGTTAAAAGCGGAGGAGGAGTTTGCAATTCTCAACATAGTCTTAATAAGGATTTACAGAGGTTCAATTAGCAGGATGCTTGACTGAGAAAGAATTACTTATGATGTAAATTTAAAAAAAAAAAACACATCAGCATTGCTTATTTCCACCTGTAATTGTGGTGGAATTTAAAAGGTGTATCACTTGATCATACTTGTCTCTGAATCATAGAATGATTTGAGTTGGAAGGGACCTTAAAGATCATCTACTTCCAACACCTCTGCCATGGGCAGGGACACCTCCTACTAGGTCAGATTGCTCAAAGCTTCATTCATCCTGACCTTGAACACATCCAGAGATGGGGCATCCAAAGCTCCTGGGCAACCTGTTCCAGTGTTTCACCACTCTCATTGTACAAAATTTCTTCCTTATATCTAATCTAAATCTACCTCCCTTCAGTTTAAAGCCATTATGCCTTCCCCTGTCACTACATGCCCTTGTAGAAAGTCCCTCTCCAGCTTTCCTGTAGGCCCCCTTTAGGTACTGGAAAACTGCTATAAGATCTCCCTGGACCCTTCTCTTCTCCAGTCTGAACAACCCCAGCTCTCTCAGCCTGTCTTCACAGGAGAAGTGCTCCAGCCCTCAGATCATTTTTGTGGCCCTCCTCTGGACCCGCTCCAACAGGTCCATGTCTGTCTTATGTTGGGGACCCCAGAGCTGAATGCAGTATTCCAGGTGGGGTCTCATGAGAGCAGAGTAGAAGGACAGAATCGCCTCCCGTGACCTGCAGGCCACGCTTCTTTGGATGCAGCCCAGGATACTGTTGGCTTTCTGGGCTGCCAATGCGCATTGCCGGCTCATGTTGAGCTTCTCATCAACCAACACCCCCAAGTCCTTTTCCTCAGGGCTGCTCTCAATCCATTCTCCACCCAGCCTGTACTTGTGCTTGGGATTGCCCTGACCCACATGCAGGACCTTGCACTTGGCCTTGTTGAACTTCATGAAGTTCATACAGGCCCACCCCTCAAGCCTGTCAAGGTCCCTCTGGATGGCATCCCTTCCCTCCAGCATGTCCACCACACCACACAGCTTGGTGTCATCAGCAAACTTGCTGAGGGTGCACTCGATCCCACTGTGCATGTTGCCAACAAAGATGTTAAAGAGCACGGGCCCCTGAGGAACACCAGTCATTGAAAATCTTAGGTGACTGCAGTAATGTTAACTTTCAATGAGTGGACTTGCGCCAAAATTCTACAGATATAACTGAGAACAGTGTCAGATCCACTGGCTCTCCTCAGACTGGCTCCATCTTTTTACTGTGATTGGCTTGTGTTGAGAGCACTTGATCATACATCAGATTGTAGGACAAAGTCTACACTGACAGTGAAGATCAAATTTTTTTTTCTTTCTTTCTTTAGGAATTGGAAGCGTATGTTGATTATTCAGATATGGAGAATGAATACAAAAGGGAAGATTTTTACTGCTTTTCCCAGGAAGAACGAGAGAGACAAGAACGAGAGAGACAGGAATCTAAGAGGGTGTTACAAGAATTGAAATCTGTACTGGGATTTAAAGCTTCAGAAATAGAAAGACAGAAATGGAAACAGCTGCTATTCAGCGGCCATGGTAAGCATTGCTTTTGAAAATTAATTCCTGCCTAAGAAAGGGTAGGTGTCTGCCATCAACATCTGGCTATGTTAGAATTCAGACAGTGCTTAGCTATAGTAGTGTCTTTGATAGAGCTATGTTACCTTAGTTTGGTGTTCCATCTCTTTATATTACTTGTAGCAGTCATTTTACTATATATTGAAAAAGAACTCAAGAGAAATGGGAATATGGCTCTGAAGAAAATATTGAGCTAAAATATTAAACGCACAAAATATTATGAAAGCATAAAGAGAACTGTCAGGCTAAAACCACACAAACTGAACTGGCTTTCTCTCATGGCTTTCCAGTAAATATGCATTTTAATCAGGTTGCATAAATAAATTACTTTTCAGAATTTAAAGAAACCATCAGAAATTATCCCAGACTTACAAAAATATATAGGCTAAAGTGAATAATAATAGAATCATAGAATGGTTTGTGCTGGAAGGGACCTTAAAGACCATCTACTTAAAGCCATGGGTAGGGACACCTTCCACTAAGATTGCTCAAAGCCTCATCCAGCCTGGCCTTGAACATCTCCAGGGATGGGGCATCCACAACTTGTCTGGGCAACCTGTTCCAGTGCCTCACCACTCTCACAGTGAAGAATTTCTTCCTTACATCTAATCTAAATCTGCCCTCGTTCAGTTTAAAGCCATTGCCCCTTGTCCTATCACTACATGCCCTTGTAAAAAGTCCCTCTCCAGCTTTTCTGTAGGCCCCATTAGGTACTGGAAGGCTGATATAAAATCACCCCAGAGCCTTCTCTTCTGCAGGCTGAACAACCCCAATTCTCTCAGCCTGTCTTCATAGGAGAGGTGCTCCAGCCCTCAGATGATTTTTGTGGCCCTTCTCTGGACCTGCTCCAACAGCTCCATGTCCTTCTTGTGTTGGGGACCCCAGAGCTGAACACAGTACTCAGGTCTGTTGCCTGAGCTAGACTTTGAAATATTAAAGGCTCATAAAAGAGTAAGACTGACTTTTGTTTCAATGAGAGAGTAAATATACAGAATACGTTTACAAACAAAAACCAACAACCTAACAAGAAGAGTTCTTCCAAACCAGCCTTTACTAACTCTGAGGTCTGCTGAGTAGCTCCAACCGCTTGAAAGCAGGAATATGGAAGTTTCTCTTGCCTCACCAAGACAGTGTATCTCTGTTCTAGCAGTAAGACTGGATACAACTTGATTCCTTTCACTACTTGAGCTGTTTGATTTATCATCTTTAAAATTAGCAGTAGTTTGTCTTTTCCCTTCTTTTTCCCATTTTCATTCCTTCCTCTTAAAGACAGGTCAAGAATAGTCCTCTCAAAAATTTCATTTTCTATGTTATGAAAAACAACCCTCAAGTCTGACAATTTATCCAAGGATTCTGCCCCTGCCAGTGTCTTCCAGGAAAAAAAAGACCATGGATTGCATCTTTCAATAATTTAGTGGGAACACACAGTAGCAGACCATACATATTTATGAGACTTTCTTTTGACATCAAACCCATAATTCTTCACAACTTTCTTCTTTACATCCATTTAGCTACAACTATGGTAAAAGAAATCACTTGGCCATTGCTATTGACTTCTCTTCTAGTTGAGTTAAAAAAACCTAAGACATCAGATTGCATCAGTCTGCTCAAGAGTAGGATTTCTATATTATCCTTCTGGTGTTAGATGTGACACCACACAACTCTTCACATAAATCTCTTCAAGTCTTCCTTTCCTCCCTGTTGAAAAGAGAAGGAAGGAATCCCACCTCTAGCTCAAGACTTGGCAGATCTAGTGACTGCTGCAGAAAGAGTTCTTGTCAGGAGAGCAGCATTGGATATTTCCTTATCTAGCAGCTGACAGCTGTCCACATCGGTACGTCCTCAGGCCATTTGTGGCCATAGCTGGAAAGAGTCAGGTGACTCCTGTAATCTTCAGTAACTGTTCACCTGAAACCCTTTGTGGCTTATGTTGGTTCCTTCCCTTTCCATGTATAGATATTACATTGTTTTAGGATTAGAGATTCAATGGTGAGGAGGGAGGAAAGTCTGATTTCCTCCAGCTGCCTACAACTAATCATTGATTACTTCCATCCTGTATAAAACTGGAAGACATGAGTGCAGTTCATTAAAGTAATTAATATTGTATCCTTTTGGCTCAGAGACAGTGTGTGTCTAATCTGAAAGACCGATAGGGACAGCAGATATAAATAACATCTTCTACTTAGGGAAACATTTTTGTGAGCTGTGCTTTCCACATTTGTGGCTTGCTTTATCTTGAAGATTTAAACCCAGAAAGGTTCGTATTCTTGAATCCATTGGCCCAAGCCAATGGATGGCTGTGATATCACACTTTTCCATAGCCTGCTTAAATCTTGCTTTTATAGGATGATTGTATTCCAGAAATCTTGTGTTCTCCTAACTTGTGATTATTGTGAAGAAAGATCCTGAAATATTCAAAGGCTTTAAACTGTTAGTGAAGGCACCCAGCAAGCCATTCTGATTTGTTATGATTTTTGGTTCGGTGAGGGTTTCCGCATAAAAGAAGTCAGCTCCAAACGGGCCAATATGTCTAAAGAACATGGCATGAAGTCAACTGGAGATGATAGGCTGGATTCCAGAAGAAAAACATCATCTTAGCAGAGCACCAGACTAAAGCAAATTTGCCCAGGCCCAGCACCGTGGCAATACTGCTTACAGGCTGGGCAGCGGGTAATTCATGAGAGTGTAGGTAATTTACATTTTTGGTTCTTTGGCATCCTGTTGAGCCAGTAAAATGAAAGTGCTTTTGAAGAGGTCTGTGAAGTTGTTAGTGGCATTGTTTTCATTTGACAAACATTGTAAAACACCTTTCTTCTGGTGCAAAATGACTCCCAGCCTTTCCCCTAACCTCTCTCCTGCAAAAAAGTTCATTCTGTCAGTGGTGGCGTTGTACCCAGCTGCTTCCCCTTCTCCCACCTTGTCCATACAACAGTCCTTATAGAGCTTTCTTTTCAGATTTGGACTCAACTCAGCAAATTGGCTAGCTACCAATCTGAAGTATCTATTTATTTTTTGAGAAATGTTGAGTTTGGAAGTATTCTTTGGAGGAAGTAGGCAACAAGTTTGTTTCCAAATTATAAGATTACAGTGCATATTCCTGCCTTTTCGAGGAAATGGGCAGAAATAAGCAGCAGCATGTTTTTTCACAAGATGGGGAAAGAAGTACTTCATTAACTAACAATTGAGACGAGTCTGGTGCAGCGCTCCTTTGGTATATAAGGTTTTAAAATTCGAAGCTGCAGTCTGTCAGTGTGCTAATGACAATAGTTATCAATATGACAACCATGATGATGTGCCTGCCTTCAGCTAGCTAAAGTAAATATTACTGAAATAGGATGCGATGGAAAAATCCTAATACCGTAAATTTTGTTTCCCATGAAAAGTTTGTGTATTTCCCAGAGTTATTTTCATCTCTGCTTACAGGGGTAAAGTCAGAATGGAATTAGAAAGGGAAATGCTACTTGGGAATCTGCTGTTGCCGCTCTCATTTATGTTCGTGCTGCTACTCTAATGGAGCTACTGCAGTATAGGGAATCTGTTACTTGGAAATGGACATTATATCGTTTTCTTAAAAAGAAAGACGTCTGTTCTTCAAGAAGTGATTGTACCGAGTTATACTAACCCTTAACACTGGGAGGAGAGACTTCCTGGCAAGCATCCCGTTGCTGGCAATGGGACTCGCTGCTGCTACTAACTTCAAGAGAGGCTAAATTAAACCACACTTTATTTGTGAGGACACCTTACCTGACTGTATGAATACGTGTTGTATTTATATGTTGTGGTGTATGAGATCAGATGCTGCCTATAAGGACTTTTTCATGTACCAGCTGTCTTTATTGGTTTAGGTAAACTGTTGTTTAAAATGAAGACAGTTCAAATCTGTATACAGTGCGGTAGTTTTACTTGGTTTTTGCTTTAACGTTGATTGCATCATCTGTGTTTGATGCTGGTTTTGAACATCATCGATTTCGTGCTGTCTCGTTATGTCACAGATTTTAAGGAGTAGTTACAACCAGTAGCTATCACATTTCACTTCAGCTTTGTGATTAGAAAACATTGTTTTATTTTAAGTTTTGTTTGATTGTGGCTTTTTTGTTTCTGTGGTTTCAGGGTTTTCTTTAAGCTATTTCAACCCTTAGAATCTTGCATCTTTTCAGACACAAATAACTTATTTAGATATAGCAGCTTGCTTTTAGTTATCATTTAATTTTTTTCCCCCTTTTTAAGCTGCAGTGAAACCCTTGTCTCCTGTAGAACCGCTGAAGCTACTAAATAATTTGGAATCGCATATGAATTCAGATACAGAAAAGCAGGACTGCAGCCAAAGTTGTGATAAATCAGAAGAAAAAGACTCTAATCCAAAAGTGAATTCTGCTGATAAAATCAGGACAGAATATTTGTATGAAGAACCTGAGATGGAGAAAAACAAAGACAGTACTACTGATGAAGGTATTTCTACAGAGGCTGAAGAAAGAATGTGTTATCAGCATGAAGGGGAAGTCGAAGAACTCAAGCCAAGCAATATGGATGGAGTAGAGGTTTCACAGTCTCGCTCTAAGGACGTGCTGCATTCAAAAATCAAGCATAGACTGGCCCAGCTCCACATATCCACAGATTTAAACTTCACGTCTGGTCTGGCTGCACAAGTTGCTGCCAGGTCTTTTGCTTTTACCACAATGCAAGAAGAGACTTTTGGAGATGAGGGGGAGGAGGAGGAGGAGGAGGAGGAAGAGGAAGAGAAGACACAGGAGTGTGAAGACCTTGTGGAGGACTGTGAGAATGAAGATAGAGGCTCTGAAAGTGAAAGAAAAGTATAAGTCTGAGCTGAACTTTGTTAAACCAACAGCAGGCAGTTTGGTGGAAAAAACTAAGGTGGAGGTTTGAAGATGAAAATAAGGGAAGGAAAAAAGGAGACTTAAATATAATACATCTTTTTCCCTAAGTCTGATACACTAAATAGGACTTCTAAGTATATTGAAAATTTGCAGGTAAGAGAAGTTCAGGCTGCATCCAAGAAATAGTTGGCTGTTGCCTTTTTAAGATCCTAGTGGTGAGTTTTGCAATTTACATTTGTGTTTTATTTATTTATATTTTAATGTATTGTGTTGGGTTTTTTTTTTTCTAAAAAGAAGGAAAAACAATGTCTTGAATTACAACAGACTCCCTTTTTTTTTTCCTCTCTCTGGTTCTCTTGTCGTGGTATCAATATTTGTTCCAACAAAAAAGCCAGGACGTTTCTTTTGGAAGAATGTGAACTGTTCCCTCTGATCTTCCCCCACCACTTTCGTTTCACTTCTTGTGTCTGCAGTGTGTTGGCTGAGCCACCATAGGCATTTGTGATTCTGTGGCTAGTGATGTGGCTCCCAACTAAAATGTAGAATTTTAAATAAAAACTTGAAAGAGCTAGTATTTGATGTGTCCTGGGGTATGGGGCCGAAATAGAACGAAGTTAGTCATGCTTCATATTAAGGTTTTTTTAGAATTTTATGAAGGGTTAATAAATGATTTCTAGATATTGTAATTCATGTTAGAGAAACGTGTAGTATATGTTAGGGAGGGTAATGAGCACATCAGTAGAAAGTACTATAGACAGCTAGAAGCTATCTGTTGGATTGATAATAAATGAGAACTAAATACCTATTTATTAAAGCAGCTATTAATTATTTGTTAACCTTTTGTAAACTGAACCTTAATATAATTGTTTGATTTGATATAATGATTGATTGTACATTTTTGTTTATGTCCTGAAATTATTTTCTTAGAGCAAAATTATCTGAGTGCTTCACAACATCCATTATTTTGTTTAAACAACATACTTGCTTTTCCCCGATGTTCTTTTGTTCTCCTCTAGATCACAACTATAACCTGTGTGATTAAGAATCCATGAGAGAACAAGAATTGTGTATCATCTTGTAACTTAGTTGACACTGAAGTCTGGATATTTGGTATGAGATTATGTGGGTGGTTTTTTTTCTCTGTGGTGCTGTTATGAGGAGCAGCGAACTGACGCTCACCTCACAGAGGAGCTGCTTAATGGGTTCACTGCCTTCTCTGCCTTTTGCCCTCTGACACAAACGACGTAAAGGTCTCATGTCTCTGATGGCGAGAGCTGCCTCTTTGAATGGAATACTCTACTTGGACCTTGATACATTTCCAGTCACAAAAAAAAAGCCTCATCAGTTATTTAGGGTATTTATTGTCTCTTGTTGATTCTATAGAATAAAGGGGTTTTTAGATGCAAGTGGTTAAGAGCAATATCTTTCCTAGGATGCTGTCATGGGAAGTGGGGAAGCTAAAAAAGGTCAGCAGGTTAGGGTGGAACGCTTGACCATATGTCAGAAAACAAGTGCTTTCTTTCAGCCTCCCTCTTCTATTCATGATTTTGTATGAACACTGTTAAATATGTGGATTTTTTCACAGACTGTAAAGAGGTAAATATCAATTGATAGAGATGGGAGTACTTGACTTACACTGTTCTTTCACAATATAATGCCTGTCTCCTCCCTCACATACAGAATTTGGGAAGAGAAAGTTTCGCCATTCTTCATTAACCAGTAACACTGTGTTCTGTGCCCTTAATTTTGTGTAAGTGACTGGAAGCTGAATGGATGATGTCTTGGGGAACTTGTAAAAGAAAAAAAAAAAGATACTTCTCGTTGTGTATTCAGAAGCTAAGCCTCCTCTTAGTGGCAGACTATATTCTTCAGTAACCTGTAAAGGTTAGGCTAAGATGATGAAACACTGGTTTATTTTCTCTGCGGTGAAAAAAACAAAACAAAACAAAAACAAACAAAAAAAACACAAGTCTAGAACAACTGCTTTGGATAAATTGTGTTTGAAGCATTGTCCATGCTTCTGAAAAAGAAGTCTTCCTCATCCTTGACTTGAGATCCTTGAGTTCACAAAGTGCCCAGATATTTTTTGTTCCTAGCTAATTGTTCTGACTGCCTAAATGTACGTTCCCTTAATATTTTTCTGCAACTCATCCACCAGCATCTCACAGTCTGATGTTGTGTATCCCAGAAATCATACTCCTGAACTTTTCCCATGGGATCCAAATCTTCGTTTTACAATGTGTATGGCTATGATACCAACCTGGAAAAATGATTAGATTTAGGACATGAATTATCACGGTCCTCACAGTTTTGGTTGAAGTCAGCAGTAGCCTGAGTG
This sequence comes from Tauraco erythrolophus, assembly GCF_009769465.1. Taxonomy (NCBI): domain Eukaryota; kingdom Metazoa; phylum Chordata; class Aves; order Musophagiformes; family Musophagidae; genus Tauraco; species Tauraco erythrolophus. The sequence goes on from NC_141468.1 coordinate 53,692,745, forward strand.
CTTTGCATTGCTACTAAAACAGGTTTCAGATCTTGCATTTATAAAAGTTGCTAGTTCTTTATTCCTTTGCTGCAGTCCTTAGCAAAAGACCTGGAGAATCTACTTTGGTGGCTCACTTGGGACCTAGTTTTATAAGACACTGGTCTTGGTGATGAAACTGGGCTAAGAAACTCCATCCATCATTAGTTGTTCATTTTCACCCATCAGCTGAGTCGACACAGGTTTTTGTGGCCATGTTATGAACCAGCTCAGGAGTCCTCTTGGGTCGAAAATCCACACTTTTTAGGGATTACTTTTCACCGTTCTTGTTGGCAGTAATGAAGTTTAGAGAATTTACCTCCAACAGCTCTTATCAGCACATGCTGTGTTGCTGGCGTGAGAGTCAGGATTGCTCACATTTACGTCACTGGCAAAGATGGTGTAGTGTGAAATTACAGCCTTGACATTAGACAAGGATGACTTTTTGGAACAAGTTCTGATCCTACTTTGAACAAATAGATTTTCAACAAGCAATTTAACTGATCTCCATGGTTTTACTTAATGTGGTCTTAGAAGCTGCACGTGTGAACACCTGGGCGTTCTCTGCCTCTTGTCACATCTATGTATAACAGCCATCAGGTCATTTATTTTGATTTATTTCATATTCTTCCTGCAGAAAAATATGACTTAACAGTGTACAGCACACAAAGCATGGCTTACCTTGATTTGATAACCAGGTTCCATTTACGTATGAATTGTCTGTTGTAATCCAGATTTCCTCATAATTTTGTCATTTGAAAGGACTGTGCGTACATACTGTAGATTCCTTCAAGAACCTGACAGATTTCTTGGCATTCATAATTTATTGTTGCATTTAAAATAACATACATGAACACACTGAAGTGTGTGTTAGCACTAGAGAGTCGTGTTAATATATTGAGCATGTCAAGGTCTGAGTGCTGTCCTGTGTTCTTTGGCTCATTACTCTAGATAGGGATTTTTGTGAAAACAGAACACTTAATTCTTATTTTGAAACATGTTAATCAGGAAATCCACACTAAATAATGGGTTGTGCAAAGGCTATCAGCAGCTAAATTTCTTTGTGAAGAGCAGAGCTAACAATAAATGCATTTTCCATATTCCATTTCCAATCAGCAGCTCTGTGAAATTTTAAAGCAGCAAGTAATTATATAGGGTTAAATAGTTTGTTCTCCTCCTGGCCCACCCAGAAGGCACTCCAAAGGCAGTATGTGCTTCTTAGGTTGGATTGCAATCTAGCACTCCGTGCTTTGTCATTCACTTTGCAGCTAAAGATCTAGGTAAAGGCTTAAATGTGGACAGAGATCTATGATAAAAAGATCACTTGTCTGTCTTGTTAAGTGTATGTCTTCAAGACAGAAATGAAACAGTGCTGTAATGGCAGCATATTTTGAGAATTACGGGTGATAGAGAATCTTTCAAATGTGCCTGCGTCAACTACAAGCAAGATCCACAAACGTGAAGGCTTCTGCTATCAGTTGCAGTAATGAGATAGTTTTACTCCTGACAGAGGATTCCTAGACATCACCGAATCTTGCACTTAGTTATCCAAATACAAGATGAAATCTGGCAGAGTAGCCAGTTTTACTGAGGTTTCAGACTTTGTCCTGAGCGCACCTATCTGTGTGCGACCCAACTGTTTACAGTATTAGAATTAGTATTGTGCATCTCAAGTGCAGAATTTGAAACTATCTTATTAATTTCTTTGCTTATAAAAAAACATCTAAGTGGTGCACTGTGTAGCCCGCACTGAACTATGTAATCTTGTAATCCGTCCTTTTTTTTCTTTTTTCTTATTTTGTTTTTAACAGAAACAAGAGGTCAAGCATACTGAACTTCCCTTGTTCTTTAGAGTATTTAGGTGAAGGGCTAATGTTGCTCTGCAAGTGGCTTGTTCCCAGGGCTAACTATTCTTTAGAATTAACTAGTTTTCTTATTGTCTATCTAAAAAAGAGGGCAGAGGGTGAGAAAGGCACCAGGTCAGTGTAATGGGTCAGGCTACTCTAGGATCTTGTCTGTGACAGGGACTAATAGCAGATGATCGGGGAAGAGTATGAGAAAAGGGAGATCGTGTAGTGATGTTTCCCCAGGCTACTTCCCAGTAATTTGTGGATCGGGGACTTCTTGAGCCAGTAGTGCGGTGGCTGTGAGCTTAACAGATCCTGATGGAATCCTCTTCCATAAATTTGTTCAGTCTCATGTTTGGTCATTTATTACTAGTCCCAATGCCAGTACGCACTCATCTTTATTATAATAATAGACTCTTACAGATGAGAAGATTTGTCAATATTGTTTTTTAATTTTCTTTATTGAACTGAGCAAGCTGACTTCTTTCAGACCTTCTGCAGAGGTCATGTTTTCCACCTTTTGGTTACTTTCCTTGGAAATCTGTCCAGTTTTTGCAGTATCGTGACCAAAGTGTGGTGCAGTTCTCCAGACGTAACCTCAGCAGTGCTGAGTATGGAGTAATAATTACCTCCCATAAAACACCGAATCATTCAAATATATTAGAGTCCATATAGGAAATAAAATCTTTTCAGATCTTTTACCTCTAGCTATTAGGATGACAAATGAAAATGTTTGGTCTAATGGAGGAGAAATATTTATTCACTGTCAGCAGGATTTGACTGGAAAATGTTTTTCTTTGCTAACAAAATAAAAAGTTGTTAAATCAAAATGATCTTCCAACAGCTGCCACCTGGTCTAACACAAACTAAAGATGCCAAACAACACTTGTTTAAATTTCAGCTTGATTTTTTCAGAGCTGTTCTGATCTCTGATGAATAAGCATGTATCACAAAATATATAACAATATGGATATCAGAGATCAAACTGAAGACTTCTGTGACTAATTTTTAAAATGCTTGGAGATGTGCTTTATCCATATTCTCATGATATTTAATTCCCTTGGGTGTATGTTTTTATTTTACCACCTGGAATTTTAAATGCCAAAAGATACACTTTGATTCATTTGACTTGGAAATTTGTGCAGTAATCAGAGAAATGGTAATGGTACTGTAACTGTGATAGTAAGACGTGGTCATAGGTAGGGGTAAAATGTACCTACCGTGAACTTTGCTCTGTAGATGGATACAGCGATATAGTTTGAGCTACAGATCAGTTTCTCGATATTCTGCCTCACCTTTCACACTGCTGTCTCTTAAGTTATTGGCAGGTTTGACAGAAGAAAATTTGACCTAACAACCTGAATGCTCTGTTAGCCCATTTTATGCTTTCTGAATTGAACATAGGATTCTGAAGAAGTGACTATAATTTAATAGATGAGGAAAAAGGGTTTGTTTCTCCATTACAAAGTGGCTTATTTTAAAAGGGTTGAATAGGACCAAAACTTGAATACTTTCATGTGATCAGCATTTTTTGACTTTTATACCTTCTCAGCTTTAAATCTTAAAGGCCTCACAGACAGTCTGCTTTAGGGGATGCAGTTCTATAGCAGCTTAATCCGATCCATGTCCAGGCTGCCATGGCGTTGCCATGGCCATGCAATCTCAGTCCCTCCTGGGACTTAGGCTGGCTTTTGTAACCATTCAGTGAGTTAGGACATGGATCTGGCTGAAAATGCACCACTGCTTTAACTTTCAGCTGGCTCCCTCAACTAATTCAGTGTGTGGCTGAAAGAGCAATAGTAGCATCTCAGGGGAGCAGGAGGGAATACGTGGCTGGGTGATGAGGAGGAATGCCATAGCTCAAATTTAAATCAGTTTGAATTAGTATTTACATGCTGTGAGCTGACATCATTAGTGTCTGTACTGAAGTGGGATAAACTCAACTCTATATGTTGCTTCCTTCATCTCTCCGTATTTTCTGTTGATTGAGGATGATGCCATTCATTCTTTTCCTCACTCATTTTAACTCCTCCATTTTTTTTGTTCTTCAGGCCTATGCTGCCCAAGACCTGTTGAGGCTTACTCCACAGAGTCTCTAAGACCTGTTTATTATACTGCCAGTAAAACTGAAATTATCATGGGTGTCTTTTTCTCTTTTCTGCTTACTGTTTTCACCTTTCTGGTCCCTGTGACACTCACAGTCCTCTCCCCTTACCATCACTCTACAGTTTCAGATTTTAAAATAACACACAAATTCTTTTTGTGTATGTTTGTAACACAGCTTGATTCTTCTGTATCTTCAGCATTGGAAGGATTAGATCTAGAAATGCATACTGACCTTCCCAGTTGAGCTGAGAACTGAAACAGAAGGCAGACACCATAATGGGGAGTACTGCAGTCAAAACAGAAATAATAACATATGGCAGCTCAAATTTATACCACCCTTTTGGTGTATATTGGCTTTTATAAGTAATTCTGGCTTCCTTAAAAACACCAGTTGTGTTTTAGAAATAACTGCAATTCTAGTACAAGGTCCCAGAATAAGTGTCATTAGTTGACTTGATTTGTGCTCAAGTCTTTAATATTTAAAGACTGCTTCCTGACCTTCTCCAGCTGCACGGATGACAACACAACCGAAAATAATCTCAGATTTCCAAATGGAGAGTGACCAATGCTTTCCATTACTTTGTGCTATTAAAAAGAGGCCCATTCCTAAATAAACAAAAAGAGAAAAGTCAGTGCTTAATATCTTCAATAGTCATTACTAACAGAGAATCATGCATTTGATCTCAATAGAAGCACCATAAAGGAGGGCCATTTATAACGTTTGATATCTGTGTTTCTAAAATAATAATAATAATAAAAGATTTTAAATGTATTATGAGATAAACGCCAGAATGCAATGAATTGTCCTCCAGATCTTTCATCCAAAGCTGCAGCTGGTCATATTTAAACAAGTCATGCTGTCTGTTCCTGCACTGCTCAGTATGACATTGTACTCAAAGTTTTTAATGTCCTAACATGAGTGTTCACAGACAGTCTGCATGCACCTGTGTGCACAAGGTCTGCAGAGCTTCTAGAGCTCATGGAACAGTGCTCAGTGAAAGCTATACAGGAGCAGGATGCCTCCCAAGCATTTTGAGTTTATTGTCTCTGTCTTACTCTATTGCAGCATCCATGCCTTGTGCAATCCCACTCATAAACTCTTTTCCATCTCAGCTTTCCTCTTCATAGACCATACAAACCAGTTGTGGGAGGTTCTGTTTGTTTCTCGCCTAGGTTACTATCCTATAATGCACCAGGTAATGTATTTCCAATAGAAGCTTAAACATTAGTGGCCACACTGCAAGCACGGGGCCTGGGCACACAAGGGCTGGAGAAGCTCTTCTGGTTTGACCACTTCTGAGAAGGGTTGTACTGAGGTAATTGACCATGAGGGTGCTGAGCTAGGTAGGCTCAATGACGCTGCAGAGTCATCTTTCAAAGCTCCAGTTTTTGCTAGGTCTGTTCTTTCCTTCAGTGGTCTCTCTCTTCCCTCTTAGCAGTCTTCATGTCTTCTCCAGTGTTCTGCTGCTGCCAGCTGTTTAGGAACTTGGCCACTTTTTCCCTTCATTTCTGAACCCATTGTCTAAACTTTATGAAATGGCAGGTTATAGGGAACCCACACCAAGGCACTGCTGCACATTCCCAGTTGAAAACTTGTAAACAAAAGGATTCTTAGGGCTGGTAATTTGTCTATCCTGACTTTCTTTCTGGGGAACTTTGACTTTCATTTCAACTTGGCCCTCCTATTCCTTCCTGGACTTCAGAACATTCACTTCCAGAAGTCTCTCTCCTTAATGATCATAAGATGGTAATGTCTTGTCAGCAAGACTCATCCTTGAACACACATTCCTCATTACGTGAGCTTTACTTGTTCTTTCCAACAGGAGGGTGGCACAGTTCTGGCTGAGTCTGTGTTCTTCTAGATAAGCTCGCTTCTTCCTGCAGTAGGGGCTGAAAACATGTTCTCCAGCTGCTGTGCCAATGTGCTTTGGCTCCATAGCTGCCTAGCCCTGAGCTCTGGAAGCTCTGGGATCTAGCAGTTGTGCTTAAAGTTTTCCCACTGTCAAAGAGCATGTGTTTTCAGAACACAATTACTGCTAAATCACCCCTGATTTGAACCATTTAGAATTCTTATTGAGCAGTATTAATGGATTTTTTCTTAATTTACGGGGTTTGTGTGAGGTTTTATATATATATACACACACACACACCCTCTTCCTATCATACATGTGTATTGCCAGATATCACATTGAAAGGCTGTCTAGCAAAGAGGTGGTATTTTTTCTTATATGAAACTTCCCAGTTACTTACTCAGAAGGTAAGCAAAAACTTTATTCTTGCTATCTAATGGCAAAATAACTGAGTTCTGTATTACCAAGCAGGCTGCATGGAGGTATTTAAATACCTGATTTTAAATACTGATTTTACACTCTTAATTAGAAAAGCTATTTAACCTTGGTTTGTCCTTTGCACCTGAGCCACTGTGAGTGCCTGTATGCCCATCTGCCCTGTCTTAAACATGTAAACAAATACATGTTCCTCAACATTTCCTGCCTGCTAAGTCTTGGCATTTCCCAAAACAGGCCCTAAGGGCAGCATAGATTGCCAAGGAAACCACAGGGAAAGAAAAGAACCTTGATAAGCTGCTGTTTCATTGGTTAATAAATGAGAGCTAAAGTATAAGAGGAAATGTTTAAAAGAACAAACTGCAGTAAGAGACTTCTGGCAGGGCTACAGAAGGAAATCACACATGATACACTCTGAAGTTTGCAGACACTGGGAAGGATCCACAATTTCTCTTCAGTGTGAAGTGGAGACAGGAAATGTTCACCAGACTGGTAGTCTTCAGCAGCTTTTAAAGAAACCTCTATTTCATCTACATTTCATTTCCACAGAAAGACTCAGTCCTGCTGTGCTGGTGTATCCAGCTGTATGTAAATCGATCTCCATCTCTCTTCCTTTAAGCTCTGTATGACGTCAGTCTCTTTCCTTAGACTACACTGAAAACTCACGTGGTTTTGCTCCACTAGGAGCCTTTTCTGCACCTACCCTGCCACTGCTGACACTGCTTTAAGCACAGCTGATTAGATCGGCCTCACACAGGCTTAAATCAGCAGGTCTTTAAAGCAGGTATGAAGCCTGGTGACTGGCTGTGTTAAGGCTCCAAGAACTAAAGATCTGGGTTGGATGTAGGCGGTAGCAGGAAAACGTTCCTGGGTTCTGCCCTTTCTTTGTGATAGTTTCTTGCCTGTGATACTTACCCAAACCATTTTTGTTTCCCTTTTTCTTACTTTCCCACTTTACCTCCTTCCTTTTTTCCTATGGATATGCATCAGGACTTAAAGTATTTTTTACATGCTTCATGATGTGCATCACCAGAATTATTTTTAAGCCTTTTTTTAATTATTTTTGTCTGGGTTTCCCCAGTTTCAGAAGTAGTTTTCTCATTTGTAATGCTAATCACTTTCAAAGTCTTTTTGGTTGCTATTACTTCTTCAGCATCTGTAGTAAAATTCTGCCTCAGTCCTGCATGTATCGCTTTTTCTCCTTATCCTGTATCCCTGACATCTGCCTAGGTGACGTGGATATGGCTTATCTATCCTTCAATTAGTAGTGATTGAATGGAATAGGGAATGCTTTTACAGGGATGCATAAATGCTGTATCAGCACTTTGTTTGATCTTTTATACAGAAGTTTATTTATAATTCCTCTTTCATCCTGAAGATGAAATTAATTTTAAGCAATCTTGGCAATAGTTATTTTCTGCAGTATATTTTGCTGGCTCCTTTGTACAAGCACTTTAGTAATGAACACTGGTTGCTCTTGTCTAAATAAGTGATGACTGAAGAAAGAATGTTTTTCTGTGTATCGTATGCTTCCAGTTGCACCTTCCCATCATCTTTCAGAGACCTGTATGCTGTGCAACCATGTGCAACTAGTACCAAAATCCCTTTTAGCATCACATAAATGGCTAGGTAGGTGGAGCTTTAGGAAGAGAATAATGTGTCACTTGAGGAGACTGGTAGCAGGTAGATCTTTAACCTAGGAACCGGGCTTAGCTGGTCTGCAGGAGACATCTTCTACTTGTCTAGCTGTATGACTCCTAACAAAGAGACTTTCTCTGTACACTTTGAAAGTGCCAAAATAGCGGCAGCAGTACAGACCGGCTCCTTTTATCTGAAGCTTTGTGGCTCCCTCATAATGCTTAGACTTTATTATCAGGACAAAGGCTGTGTTCTGCTGGTGTTAGGAGCTGTGGCGGATGCACACCTCTTCCTGTAAGCTTTCCCTGTATTGGTTTTAAGGTTAACAGCTGTTGACCACTCTTCTCACTTAGATATGACTCACTCTCACCTAATTCATATCCCCAGGAAGGAAAGCTTAGAGATGACTGGGGAAGAAGGGAAATCATTTGATCTTGAAAGGCAAGGGGAAGCTTGCTGAGGCAGGAGTATTTATTCTTGTGTATTGAATCTTGCTGCCTAATCAGTGCATAATTTGTTGTGCAGTACAAAAGGTCTAGCTTATTCTTTGCTATTTTCAGGTTGGTTTGTTTGTTTTCATATGGAATACTGAGCAGATCCAATTGCTGCTGTTAGAACGAGAAGCCTGTCTACAAAGAGAGGTCCGTAATGTTTTCCTTTACTTGGAGATTTTTTGAATGCTAAATTGCCTGTGTGTATTCTTCATAATGTACCATATGCAAATATTCTTCAGGAATTGATACTACCACTTCAGACAGTCAATATTTTCTATGTAAGAACTGTACGTTTCCTATACTGCCAAGAATGTATATATATCTATGAAGACTTAAGATTGTATCTTTTTGAGCAAGCCTTTCTTCAACCATCTGAAACTTTCTTCCTGTTTCTTGAGTTCTCTGCTAATTTATTAGACACTTGTGTTATATTGTGTACTTTTTTGTATCAGCTGTATTGCTGTATTTCTCCTTTCTCTCATTAAAACCTGTTCTTCTCATCCTTCTACTGTGCTGCTTCATATACTTGCACCATATTGGGTAACCTGGTCTAGTGTAGTGTGTCTGGCTGAGATGGAGACAGATGAGTCCTAAAAAGCCAGTCATTCTGTTGTATTGTTCCACTGATCCCAACATGTAATCAGTTTTACTGTATAAAGCTTCCCTAGGGTTATTTTGCAGCATAGTCCGTACCTTTTTAAGATGGTGAAGAAGAAACCTAGAATGGGCTATCCATGGTATGAACAAACGGACAAGACACCACAAAAAATGTACTGAGAGATGAAGTTTGTAAGTCTCATGGGTGGTTGCTCCTGCTGACATATGCTAAGAAACCCATGGTCTTCCTGAGCGAAGCAAGTTTTGAGGAGAGATTTGGAAGAGTAATATAAGGGCACCTTTTTCCTAAAAATGTGGCCTTCAACTTAAGTCAGTCAGCTCTCTGTGCTGTCTCCATGCTCAACTCATCTTCCAGGTAGATGAAAAAGGAAAAATGAAGGCAGGGTAGGACCCGTTTGCTTCCTTCCATTAGAGAAACAGCTGATTTACAAACAAGAAAATGCTATCTCCCAAGAAATCACTCCATGAACAGATAGAGAAATGATAGCACTTCTTTTATCCTCCCAGTGAAAAGCAAGATTTTCAGCATTTCACTGATGCTAATCACTTTTTAGTAGTGCACGATCTTCCTTGAGCTACAGCTGCACTCTTCAATAGTATCTGTTCCACAGCATGGTATGCAGGAGGAGAGAGTTCAAAGGTCTGTTACAGTGGACCCAAGGTATTGAAATAAAGAAAGTGAACAGAACATGCACATGCACCTATGTGTTGAGTACATCGCAATTTTTGAGGGTGGGAGATCAGCTGGCAAGAGGGAAAATACCAGGAGAATCCACTCTTGGAGAACCTACTGTTTCATCTGTAATTAGACACTTACTTAAGGATGAAATTAATCACATGTTTAGCACCACCTATATAATTATAGTAGTGTATATGGAAATAGCTATGTCACCTAACCTTGGTTTTCTCTTGGACTCTTTATCACCCTCTCTTCATTAAGACTATTTTTGTGCCCCCAGTTGCACCTGCTCATGTGCTCACAGCCTCTGCATGAGAGAACCTCGTGGAATGTCCCAGTGGATTTCTTGTCATGGTGGTGTGGTAGCAAGGAGCAGAAACGCACATGTAGAATACCCATGCTGGCTCTGACCACATGTGACATCAGTTATACTTAGGTCGGGCAAATGCCCATCTGTGCAACCACATACATTTGCTTCTAATGTTGCATTTAGGGATGATGCCACAGTGGGAAATATTTAGGGAAATTCCAGTGTATAGAAGACCCAGCACAGAGAATTCCACAGGCAAGTGCAGCCTTTCCAGTCACTCCGAGAAGCGTTTGCAAAAACACCCAGCCTAAAGCTAATCTGTCCTGACTGCAATCAAGAAAGCTTGCTGCTGACTTGGCGGGAAAGCACGGTATGCCAGTAATTAATGCATTTGAAAATGCTACTGTTAATTGCCTGTCATATTTAATCCCTGACTTCTTTACTACCCCGGTAATTGTTTTGTGTACGCATATGAAGTGACAAGATTTCCTTCAGCAAAGAATGGACTACAACTGTAATATGTGCCAGTTTCTGCTGTTGTTCTGTATAAATGAAATAGGTTGTTTTGTTAAGCTAAAAAGAAGCACAAGAAAGGAACGGGCTTTCCGTGACTTGTCTAAGCTGGCTAAGAGCAGCTCAGCAAAAGACAGCACACTTCATTTTGGGCTACATCCTGTGTTGTTCTTTGCTGTCTCTGCTGTCAGCTGCTTCTCGGCTATTAACAGTAGTTTAATGGATCATCATCGTAATCACACCCTGCAAGACCTATTGGTTAAGTCAGTAGTGGAATGCAGTGGCCTTGGCATTCAGGCACTGTGAAGTTCCAGTTTGATTGCTGGTTTGCAGCACCACTGAATTACAAATAATGATATGGTTCCCAAAAGCTATATACTAAACACATTTCAAAAGTTTCTTTCTGCCTGTCGTTGTTTCTGCTTTGGGAACTTCTACAAGAGAGCTAACTGTTGCAGCATATGCTTTAGCTCCTGGGACAGCTGCCTCCGAGAGCTATGTGCTCAGTATGCAGCTGTGAAGTGTTTGACCATCTGCTGCTATTTCTCCAGGTTATGCTTCTAAAGCTTCTCTGCAACTATTAATTAAATGAAAAACCTAGTTGCCAGAATACACCTGACTAAAATAATTGATCCTTTAATGGCAATTAATTTTTTATGGTTAATGCCAAAATGTAAATATAACAGCCCAGAAAACAAGTAAGACATGCAAAAAAGAAATGGGGGATGTGCCAGAACTTTCACCTGATTTCTTACTTCCTCGTTGCCAGTAACTGGCAGAATTGGCTCAAAATTATTCTGTAGCTCAGCAGTTAGGGTTAGACAGTCCTAACTGCTGACTGGGGCGGGAAGGAATATACACGATGGAGAACTTGTAATCACACCAAAAGCTGCAAATGCTTTCGTATTTGAGACTGCTGTAGTCGGTGCTCTGAGTCACAGTGCTTTATATTTAAGAAACGGAACAAAGAAGCCAAAGGTCTCAGAATGAAATGATTAAAAACCATAATGATGGAAAGTAAAATACCTGAGCTTGAAATCACTTGGAAGACAGTAACCCATGAGATAATCGCTCCTTGTCTTAGCTATTTGTTTTTGAAGGTCTTTAGTTGACTTGCTGTACCCATTGAAAATATAGTTGGCAAAGACTAGCTTTCCTTGAATGTACATCTGCCAAAGAGAACAAAAAAAAATGCATAATTTGCAAGAGCAGCCTCTTATTCTAAATGAAGATGATAGTTTGAGAAACAAACAAAGAAGGTTGTTCGGTAGCCTGACTTACAACTGTATTACGGCTTACAGCTTTCACCTTTCATGACTTTGTTAAATGAAATAAAATATTTTATATAAGAAATTAAAAAATAAACCTCATACTTTTCTAGTCCCTCCAAGATTTCAAAACACAGCTTAGTAGAGTGTATAAAACAATGTTTTGCATGCTGTTTCATGGACCACTGAAACCCACCATCATGCATGCAAGTAATATTTTAGTTTAGGTATGGCATAACATGACATATTTGAAGATGAACACAGACAAATAAGTTAGGTGCAGGAAAAAAAAGCTGTTTGGTTTTTTCTTTTGCATATATTAACTAAATATTTTTCTTTTATTGTTTTGTTTTGGTTTTAACTAATAAGCAGTAGAAGTAAGGTGTCCTACTTCTACACTTTTCTGAGTAGCAATGAACTTTCCTGTTTAAATACTGTATCTCACTCAAAACAGTTTTCTAGAGAAGAAAGGTGACCACGGTCATTTGACAAGGGATTGGAAACCTACAGGAATTAACTAGGCCTGATATTCAAAGCCATAAGGATTCAAAATGTGTGCAAAATCTGAAACTTCAGCAATTTTCTCTGCTTGGAAAAGTAAACTGTGAGACTAAAGCTAATTCAGAGTGATTCAGAAAGATCCAGAAACATTTTCCAACTCTATTTCCAGTTTCAAACTTGCTTTTGATTCTGAAGTATATTTCATGATGTCTCAATCATTTGCATGTTTCTCAAAGCTGGCATTTGTAGATGACTATCTTATCATGACATCCTCAGCAAAACAGATGAGTTAAAAGCCAAATTCTGTTTCATGCTAGAATTTAGAATTATTAAACAAATCAGATTAATGATGCATTTTGTAGTAAGATCTCAACAACTGAAAGGAGGTGGCCTTCTGGATTTTTAGAGTATTTCTATTGGATTTGGATCAGTTTGTTGGGTTAAACCTTTTGGTTTTAATGTCTCCAGATTCAAAATTAACAGAGCAAGTTCAAGAAAAGATAAATACTTTTTCAACATGTTGCAAAGACTGTTTCACACAGATATCCAGAGGAATATGCAGAAGGACCTTGACAGGCTGGAGAGGTGCACCTGTGCAAACCTCGTGAAGTTCAACCAGGCCAAGTGCAAGGTCCTACACGTGGGTCAGGGCAATCCCCAGCACAAATACAGGCTGGGCGGAGAATGGATTGAGAGCAGCCCTGAGGAGAAGGACTTGGGAATGCTGGTGGATGAGAAGCTCAATGAGAGCCGACAATGTGCGCTGGCAGCCCAGAAAGCCAGCTGTACCCTGGGCTGCATCAAAAGAAGCGTGGCCAGCAGGTCCAGGGAGGTGACTCTGCTCCTTTGCTCTACTCTTGGGAGACCCCCACCTAGAGTACAGTGTTCAGCTCTGGCGTCCCCAACACAAGAAGGACATGTAGCTACTGGAACGAGTCCAGAGGAGGGCCACGAAGATGATCAGAGGGCTGGAGCACCTCTGCTATGAAGACAGGCTGAGAGAGTTGGGGCTGTTCAGCCTTGAGAAGAGAAGGTTCCAGGGAGACCTTCTAGCAGCCTTCCAGTACCTAAAGGGAGTCTACAAGAAAGCTGGAGAGGGACTTTTACAAGGGCACATAGGGATAAGACAAGGGACAATGGCTTTAAACTGAAAGAGGGTAGATTTCAATTAGATCTAAGGAAGAAATTCTTCACTGTGAGAGTGGTGAGGCACTGGAACAGGTTACCCAGACAAGTTGTGGATGCCTCATCACTGGAAGTGTTCAAGGCCAGGCTGGATGAGGCTTTGAGCAACCTGATCTAGTGGAAAGTGTCCCTGCCCATGGCAGGGGGGTTTGGAACTAGCTGATCTTTAAGATCCCTTCCAACTCAAACCATTCTATAATTCTATATAACATATGGATGATTTCAGAATTAGGGCTTGAAGAAAAGACTGTTGAAAAATTAGATATAAAAAAAATGTGAAGGTCAGAACATCAGCCTTTTCTTGGTCAGTAAAGATCTAGCTAGGCCAGATTCTCACTGACATGAAGGCCTGTGTCATTGTTCTGGCAGTGTAAAGGAGCCTTTGTTTTAAGTGAAAATTGGCTTCATTGAGTTTAAAACTATAAGAACCATTTAAGCTGATGTACTATCCGAAGCTGCTTGTGTTGTGGGATGTTCCCAGTGTTACACAATTGGAAACATCTGGTGTATTTCATGGAAGCTCTTGGCATGCGGGACTCCAAGTCAAGACTCTTTGAATGCTTCAGGGTATATGCATGTTTAAGTAACAACGGATGTATTCACTAGAAGGAAATCCAGAAGACCACTGAATTGTCTTCATCTTATGCTCACAACAGTATGTATCCATCTGTAATATAACCAGTAATGAACATGACGTAGAACACTGCTTTTACTTGTGGATAACTGAGAGGGAATAAAACATTTTACGTCATGCATTTTTCAGTTTTATAGACAAAAAGTTATTATGATAGCACTGTTTTACTCAACTCTGAAGCATTTTTCTTTCAGTCAAATAGTTTCTCATTACTATGAAAAGCTCTATTTACCCGAGTGTGAGAGGAGCACCCGCAGCAGTACAGATCTGAAAGCGATGGACAGTTTAATACCTGTTACAGTTCCACACAGGTCCTCATTTCTCCGCTCCCTTGCTTAAGTCCAGTGTTGTCAGCAGTGTCAGCATCACAACAAAGGGAATCCTGTTAAGCTCTCCTTGGGGTACAGCTTTGAGCGTATGTCAGCAGGTGGATATGATGAAACGTTTGGCCTCAGCTGCTGTTTCTCTGGCGATACGTACCCCTTTATGTCTCTGTGTTTTCCTCTTGAGGCAAACTCTTTGCGTTCATTTGTTCTGACTTTCCTAACGCTCTCTTGATTTTGCTCTTCTTATTTCAGTTTATTCCTCATTCCTTTACTTGTGCATATATTTCTTTCCCTGCTGCTTACTTTTTTTCCCTAATCAATGCCTCATCTTGTTTCCCATAACTGGTCTTACCTCCCTCTCTGTATCATATTTCTCATTACACAGATCCTTCTCATGTCTGGAATCTCATACTTCTCGTCCGTATCTCTGTTATCATTCTCCCTCAATTCTGCATGTTCTTTCCTTGCACAGAGAAAAAGCAGCTCCCAGCCACCTACAGCCCAGCGCTCCGTATGCCAGGAATTTGTGCTTTGGTTTGGTCACGACTCCTTGGTCTGTTCTAGCCTTTGGGTTCCCTGAACAGATAATCTGAATTACCTTTGTCTTGCTGCTGCAAGCCCTTACATGTGTTGCCCAATTTAAGTGTCTTTCACTGCCTTTCACATGGATGAGGAAGCAACACACAACGCTCCTCTCATGTTGGCTTTGTTTAACCACTGCCATTGTCCTACTGCCAAAATATGGTGGGATGCATACCAGGTTTGTTATTTCATGTAGAGCTCTGACTGTTTCCTTGTGGCTAATGGTGAAAACGGTAACAAGCAGACAGGGAAGGAACGTTTTACCACTGCAGGACTGCGTACAGAATGCTTTGGAAATAACACTGCTGTTCTCTGATAAGAATATCTTCTGTAATTGTGCAAAATGAAGAGGTTGATAGAAGGGGTAGATAAATCTGTTCCAAAGATGATCTGATGCAGGAATACACAATGCATTGAAACTTATTCTAAGTGAATATAAATGAGAAGGCTGCCTCTGGCGATCACCATCGCTATCAGAGGAATGTGGCCCTTTCCATTACAATTCACCTGGTTGAATCTGTGATGTTATTACACGGAGAGATTTCATTATTCCTTCCACCACAAGCAATCAATTTGTGCCTTCAAGCGTAAAATTCAAGTATGCTTGAAGCTTTGCTTTGCTTGCATAATACATAAATGTTACCAGTCAAAGTTTTCCAGTGTTTTTCAAATTCCTGTCACTCTTATGATGGCCTTCTGTAGCATGTGATTTTCACAGGCTGGCATTTTATGGCATGACTAGGAATTTTATCTTCTACGGGGTATCTTTCTGGCTTGGTTCACTCCTAAAACACCAGGAATTTATAGAACAAGAAGGTTCATTAGCAAGCAGCTGTGAAGGTGAACTTTTCACAGTAGGTATAAACTGGCATAGCAAAGCTTTTTTATCCCTATTGGGGTAAATTTAATCCATAGTGTTTTAAAAACAAGGCTTTAGTGAAAGCCAAGAGATAAATTTGGATAGCAGCGTTTTGGAGTGGGGGGAGGTTCTTTCTCCTCTCAGAGCTAAACATAGTTCTGGCAAATAGCCTCAGACTGAAATTCTTGCGGGAGTCATAATAAGCAAGCCAGGGCAAAGAGGAATGTTTTTTTCTCCCTGACTATTCTTCCACATAAAAAGGTGAAAGGTCAAAGATGAAGTTTAATACTAATGAAATTCTGAACTTCAGAGCAGTAATAGGTCAGAACATGAAAAAAAAAAAAAGCCAAAATAAAATATGTTTTATTATTGGCAACAGTAGGTTGGTTTTATAAGCATATATATCTCTGTCCTGATTCCTTTTAACCTTTGGGAGAAGGGGAACTTTTAGACATTAAACACAGACATTAAGCAATGCACAGTAGGGGTTTTGGGAGTTCAGCCCATATTTTTCCCCTTATGTGCCTTTCTGCATCTTTCCAGCTGACTGAAGGAGTAAAATAGGGCTGTCGTCAAGTTATCACAAGTTCTCTTTGCCTGGCTTTTTTGATCAAGACGGTCATTCTCGAGATTAATTTCCTTCTTTCTTCTGTCTAGGAATATTTCATGCAGAGTAGCAAACTTCACATGTTCATATTATCGAAACAATTCTGTTAATTCAAACTGCCTCGTAGAGAAGCAACTTGACAAGTTCATGTGTGTCTGTGCATGTATGTTCAGATGTTCAAGTAAAAAAGATTTGATTACACTAAAGTTCATTTAAATTTAATCACCAGAGTTTAAATATATTTAGTGAAAGCTTTGTTATCTGTTTGGGTTTGGTAGTACCACCCTTCTTGGGCTGGTAATAAACAAACAAGATGGTTGAGCTGTCCTTTTCATGTTATAGATTATCTGTGGTGATGATGACATACAACTTTTAATCATTGTGGGTGTGCAAACAGGAATCTAACCTGTGAAATACAAGGTATAACTTACAAGTTCAGCAGTGCTGGAGTGGCCAAATGCATATCAACCAGCAAGAATCTGCAGGAAAGCAAAGGGAATGACCAGAGCTCCAGAAAATATGACCTATAAAGAAAGGCTGCATAATCTCTGCTTGTTTAGTAGACAGACATGAAGACTGAGTGTGGGAGTATACTTAAGGAAGATAGAAGGGAAATAACAGATATGACCATATGAGCTGCTACAGAAAGAAAGAGAATCACCTGTTTTCTGTATCTGTGATAAACAGAGCAAGAAATAATAGGCTAATTGCAGGAAGAAAAAATAAATAGGAAAAGCTATCAAGCAATATGAGTATAAATCATTCAGATAGACTTTTGAGAGATATTATGGCTTCTCAATCACCGAGTCTTTATGAACAGGTTAAACAGCAGGAGTGGAATTCATCTCACCTACGCCTGAATCCCATGGGAGACAAACTGGTATTTCTAGTATGTGATTCATTTGACCCACTTCTGTTTTCCGTTGGAAGGAGATGAATTACACTGGGGAGTGCCTGTTTTTCTTCAGGGGCTGTGACAGACTCTAGAAAACTGATTCAGGTCTAGAGGTCTGTAGAAGACTGTACCATCTCTTGTGTCAGTCATAGCATAGCACTGAAGTAGTTGATTTTGTACCGATGAAAATGGTGAGGCTAGATGACCGCTTGAGGTTCTTCCAGATTAGGAAGAACTGCCATTGCAGAAGGTCTGCCTAACTAAAGGACTAACTGAAAACAGAAGTTGTCTGTTCAGTAGGATGACAGTAACAGAAATTTATTATTGTTTGATGGCTGCTTGGCTGAATAATTTGGAATGAGATAATAATGAATAATTTAATTGTTAATAAGCAAACAAGTACATCATCACCACACAATGAGCAAACCAGCATTCTTAAAGGAGTCAAGAGCAGAAGTATAGAGACTGATTGTCCTGTAGATTCCTGACTATGGCCTCTCCGGAATAGCTTTTGTGAAACAGAAAACTGTTCAAACAGTTGCTGGATGTATTGTCAGATTTTGTGTATAAATAGAAGTTTCCATGTCCTGGGCTCATTTCATGAGAATTATTTTTCTGGAGAAAAATTACTAAAAACCTTGTCACCTTGATTATCTGCAGCAGAAAACGGCAGAAATCATTTTGAATTATATACCCAGAAGATTCCCATTCAACTCTTCAGTTCAGGGAAGTCCAAAGTCACTCAATGGCCTGATAGAGCACAAATTCCTTCCATGCTGTCGATAAAATGCAGAATCAGCTCAAAGCATTCAGCCCATATTGTAATGAGTGCACTTAAGAAGCTGGCAAGGCTTTAGTCTGCTGCAAGGCAAATGAAATTATGGAACCTAGCCTTCCTTTAAAAAGTCTTGGATTTTAAGATGGGCTGGAATGAAATGGATTGGTGTGATTTTCCCTCACTTTTTTCAGGGCAGCGCCCTAATTTTTAAGGGAGAAAAATAATGAAAACCTCATCTGTGA
Source organism: Tauraco erythrolophus (assembly GCF_009769465.1). Classification (NCBI taxonomy): domain Eukaryota; kingdom Metazoa; phylum Chordata; class Aves; order Musophagiformes; family Musophagidae; genus Tauraco; species Tauraco erythrolophus. The sequence goes on from NC_141468.1 coordinate 53,711,130, forward strand.
AGTTTTTCATACTGATAGTTTATCTCGACTTATACAACTAGTTATAAGTGTGTCCTGCCGCTTGTCACTACGCTGTCTCAGTATTTGCAACCTGTAGTAGTCTGGAAACAGCAATAAAAATGTCACTAGTGAATTTAATGAAATCTTTGTTACGTTTCTTATCTCAAACCTGCATGCTAGAACCCTGGCTGGCCATGGGGAAGTTTAGGATTGGTTAAGATCAGACTGTGGTTTCGTCTGACCTTTTTTGGAAATTTTGTGCATATTCACATCTTGGCAGAAAAAAGTGTGGAGTCTCCTGTTCTTCATCCTAGGCCTGGCATCTATGCTCAAATGGCCGATTTCTCCGCCGATGACTGTTTATAGGTGCGTATGAATTTCATCATTAATGGCAAATGCAGCAGGTGTTACTGAGGGCAAGCTTTGTCCCCTTCCTGCCTTGTTTCCCTTTTATTTTTCCCCTTCTAGCTTCCTCACACATTTAGGGGACTTCTGTCTGTGTTTCAACCTTAGAGGGATGTTACCAGTGGCACAAACCAGGAACACTGCTGCTTGCTGGAGAGGTCAGTTATGTTTGTTATTTGGGATAAACAGAGAATCTTGACTAATGGGTCGAAATCTAAAGCTGCTGCCTTCCATCGGTGACTACATGGCCACATTGCAAGTGAAAGCTAAGTGAACGTAAGTAACTTTCACAGCTCATGTTGCATTCTTCAAGTGCAGGAACACATTTCCAGATCCATGAACCTGCTTTTGACCTGAAGTTGCCTTCTCCTCTCCATTGCATCACAGTGTCAGTCTGACATGCTCCACAAATTGCAAAATGCAACTTTTTAAGAATTGTGCTGCTAGGGCTCAGGTAGTCACATCACAGAGATAATTTTAAATCTAGAAATGCAATCATTCGATGCCAGTTTCCCTCAGTTAGCTCTCACGGTATTTAATGATCATTCCATGTAGTACAGCATTAATGGATGAAAACAAGTATATTGGCTTAAGTTCATTCTTAAAATGGAACAGCAGTGTGTGTTTGTGTGTGTGTATGTATATGAGAACACCACGTTTTGCTATTGTTAGGTTCTTATGTTTGTTATCCTAGTAATTAGTCAACAAATAATGTATGATTATGAATTTGTAAACTACACAGAAAAGGCATCTACTTTGGCAAAAATGAAAATCCTGTGGGAAAGAAAACAGCAGAAATGTTTGGTGCTCGGTGGTTGTTCTCTTTTAACTCAGCACAAACAATGCTTTTGAAAAGCCACTTCTTGCGGACAAAAAAATAATAATCCTCAAACACACAGCTCCCTCACATTTTGAAGGCACAGGAATTAAGTCCTGGCTGAAGATTTTTAGATGGGGGCAGGGAGAGAGAGAGGGATTGTCCATATGGCAGGAAGTACATGCCACGATCAGAGAGAAGCAACTGCCCCTGGGAGCAACTGTGTTGTTATAATGCTTCTGTAAAAAGATTTCCTTGAGGCATCTAAAAGACTATATAGAAAGCTGTCTAAAAGCAAATGTTTAATATCATGTAACATTTCTTTCTTGCCTAATACGTTCATTAAAACTTGAACTTAATTCTTTTTCTTTGAAGCAATGAATTCCTTCTCTTAAACTCACTTGTATTTATTTAGCTGAACAATAGTTATTTCAGTAGGAAATTAAGGTTAGACGCTGTCCTTTTGATTCATTAGACACAGAGGACAACTCTCTTTCATTTTGAAGTTTTTTTCCTGATCATCTGAAGAAATTCACAATGACTGGAGGAAATTAGTTATGTGCCTCAAGAAGAAAACATGTAAAATTAAGTAAGTTTTTAATCCTAGTTTTACACAGTTTGAGAGAGACCTTCCCTACCTGGGAACATTAATTTTGCTTTATTGAAGCTTTACAAATCAAAATATATGCAAAATTGTTTGATACATGTAGCTGAGGGTGATTTCTGAGGCAAAGAACCTCCTCATGAACTCTGCGCATTCCCCCCTCTAATCATTTTATTGAAGTTTTACCCAAATTCAAGCAACAACCTTGCACATACTGGTGTAAAAGCAGCTGTGCAGGATTATACCAAAGGCTTATCTAACCCATCCAGTATCCTGTCCCTGCAAGTGGCTGGTAGGTGGGGAGGAGTGGAAGAGCGTTTATAAGAAAATCCTGTACTTTGTGACCCATAGCAGCTGTAAGCAGTTAACAATTCAGGGATTTCCTCAACCAAAAGCTGTGTCTGGCCCATCATGTTTGATAGCTGCCAATGGAGCCACCCTCAGGAATGTATCTAATTCCATTCCGAACACACTTATGCTTTTGGCCTCCACAACATCCTGTGGCAAAGAGTTCCACAATTTAATGATGTGCTGTGAGAAAAAGAACTTCCTTTTTTTTAAATGTGCAGCTTATCTCTTCATCAGTGCCCAATCATTCCTATGTTTTAAGAAACAATGAATAGTTATTTCTTATTCCTTTGCCACACCATTTTTGCTTTATAAAGCTTTCTCGTATTTCATCTTAGTCTCTTCTGTAAGATACCCTATTTAGTCCTTCCTTATACGAACAGCCTTTCCATATTATATCCTTTTCTGAGATGTAGTGAAGACAGTCATGTGCTGTATACCAGACCCTCAAGAATGTTTTATTTACCCTTTCACTAACATTCTGCTTGCATTATGGCTGTTGCAGAGCACTGATCAGAAGTTTTCAGGGATATGTCAGCAAACAAGTTTTAGATTTCTTATTTCAGTGTTAAGAGCTATTGTGTCCATCTTTGCATCTGTATAAATAATTATTATTCTTCTCCCCCATGTAAATTACTCTGCATTGACAGGGAATTTCATACACCAACTGATTATCAATTGCTGAGCATTGCACAATTCTTCTGGAGTTCTCTGTGATCAGCCTTGGACATTCAGTCAAGTGTGACCTGGAATTTTGTCATCTCGTGACACATAATGTCAATTTTTCAGAACTACAAAAAAATGAGAGTTGTATTCTACTGTAAATGTAGTGACTTCATTCTTAGTGATTATTACTTCTAAACTACAATCAGGCCAGTCCCAGTTCTTCAGCAGCAGTCATGCTGTTGTCCAACAGAAAAGAACCATAGCCTATTTTACATTCCAGAACTTCTAAATTTTATTTATTATTTTGCTTTTGAGCTGCTCTGGAAATGACTATATAAAATGTTGTGGCCCTTCCCAGTTTGTGACTTCTGGTAGAGTTGCATTTGACAGCTTATCTTTCTCCTGGTCTTTGCGAGTCGCCACTGTACACAGACAATATAAGGAGAGCTGGAGCTGCTGCCTCTGGCGGATTTCCTTAGTGCCCCCTGGTCCATAGAGAATGCCTGTATCCTGCAGTACCGCTTTGGTCAAGTCTTGCCCTTCAAAGCCAGGCCTGTGAAACTGTTCTTAATTGCTACGGCTCCTGTTGGTAGATTAAACTGCTCTGGCAGAGCATGGTAACAGCTGAGTGGTCCGACTGGGATGAAGGTTGAAGATGAGTTGAAGACCTCCCTGGAAACAGCAAAGACTCCATCTGTATAGGATGTTCACTGTATCATTTGAAAGGCAGAGGTTGTAACCAGGTGAAATAGGCTCATACCTTTGGAACTTTTTGATTGCTTGGACTGATTATCTGTCAGCTGGGAGACACTAGGGGTATTAAAAGGACTGTTAACACATTCCTTCTAAAACAAACTCCATTCTTCCTTAAACAATGGTTATTTTCTTGTTCAAGCAAAAGAAATAGCCACCTTCCTTTTACTGTTCAGTTTTTTAAAACAGTAATTAAGACCATGCTGACAGGCTAATTAGGCTTCGGATTTTACTCTTCATGCATCTTTTTTGTCTGTCTGTATCTAGGTACTGACTGCAACTGAGCTTGTACTGGTGGCTAATCTTTGAGGCAGTGAATTACAGATAAAGTAAAAAAAAATAAAAACGAACAAACAAACAAAAAAACCCTACCAAAACAAAATACTGCACATATACCATAAAATGTCTTTAAATGATTTTTAAAACAAAAGTAGTTTATGAGCTGCTCTAAGGGTTAATCAGTTCATTAGCCACAAAAAATTGTTTTCTATCCTGATTTTTCTTTCAGAAAAAATAAATAATTTCCATATGACAATGCAAAAAGGTAACATGAAACAGAATCAAACTGCATCTCTGTAACTGGTTGCCTGAGTTCCTCAGAGCTGTTAACAATCGTTTTCATCAACTGTGGGTCACTCACACTAAAGCATGTCATCTCCATCTTTTTCTACAACAGGCCCTCACTTTGTTGTGTATTTTACAGACTGTTTTTCACTTTGTCTCCTTCGGCTTTGTAAACTACATGTAGTAGGTTTGGAGGAAGTTTTGCGTTTTCTGCATTTTGTTTTTCCTATTTATTTATATCACTTTGCCACCAGAGAGGAAAGAAAATGTTGTTAATATTACTAAGGAAAAAGAAGCTGTGTGGTTAAGAATTTGATGTTCTTCAGACATGTGTTCTGTGGTACTGTACACAGCTAAGCAATGTCGGACAGGCTGCTGGTGTCACCCAGTGGACAGAGAAGTTGATCACAGATGCGTGTCATGTAGAGAAGTTTTTCTCTCTGCAGAAAAAGCTCATTCCTAACTGACAGAAATAGCCCTAATTTTACAGTAGGTGAGACAATATTGGAAAGGTCCTCTGTTCTAATGCCATGGCTGCTACTAAAAGGGTACAGAGCAAACAGAGGAAGCAGTACTTGTTCCTCACCGTTATTAGGAAGCAAAGAATAACCAAACAGTAATTAGCAGTCGCACTCCCCTACTGGGAGAAGGTAACTAAAATAACCAAGCAAAACAGTGTTTGTGCTGATATTTACAGAAAGATGTGAGGATTATTAAAATCCAATTACAATGCAATTCTGTGTGATGCAAAACAAGATTGCATTTTCTTAGCCTAATAACAGCTTGCGACAGAGGTGAACAGCTTGTGAACAGAGATGAACAAGACCTGGAGAATCCTCTCTTCACAGTGTTACAACAATAATGTATTTCAAAACTTGCAACGTATGCTTCACATGCAAAGCTTCCGTAGAATAAACCACCTATGAATTAGTCTCTTACAAGAAATTCCAATGTTTCCAGACTGCATATGAAAACTATACAAGTACTTAAAACTAACTTCGGTGCATGTTTCATCTTAGACTTTTTCCTGATTTGCAAAGAGTACTTCTTAGCATGTTGGAAAATGAAAGTGTTTTTTCCTTTTTCTAAAGACTGAAACACGCTGTTGTGTGATGTGCTTCAAGAGTTTTTGCCACAGATGAAGCAGAAATGAGGTTAAGTGCATATAGATGGCTAGATCTAACCTACGAAGTCCAAAGGAAGAAATCATGTTCCTAATCTAATGCTGTGGCAACTAGCATGTGCTTCTTGCCCTTTACAGGTGGAATGAGAATGACCTGATGCATTGCAAATCTTGAACTGCTAATAGATAAAGAAGAGCTGGGTCTGCTGGGCAACAGTCAGTACTCCTGAAGAGGGAAGACCAGCATTCTGCTCTTCTGGTGGCCCAAATACTCATGACATGTGGCAATCCCAAAGTCACTCATTTGTAACCAGATCACAGTAATAGCATTAAAAGTTAAATAATTGACTGTAATAGTTTTAACGTACCAAAAACATGCCAGGAGCTACATTATGTCTCTTTTCCAGTAAGGAGCCCTTGTGATCTGTAAATGCAGCTGCAGAAGTGATGTCATATTTGAGGAGGCGAAAGGAATCCAGACAACCCTGAAGAAACAAGGGAAGTATCATTATATAATTAAGTAGGTGGTAAATTTTGCCTGACCAATTAAGCTAGTAACATTCATTCTAAATAAGTCCTTATGAACTTAACTGAATTATTTTCCCCTTTTAGACTAGGTAGCAATGGTTCTCTACACTGTAAGTTTGATGACAGAGGCTTCTAAATTTCTCAATTTCTCTTTGTAGGTGTATTTTTGTATTTTTTTGTATTTTGCCCAGAAAAGTTGTGGATGCCCCATCCCTGGAAGTGTTCAAGGCCAGGTTGGATGAGGCTTTGGGCAACCTAGTGTAGTGGAGGATTTCTCTGCCCATGGCAGGGGGGTTGGAACTATATGATCTTTAAGGTCCCTTCCAACCCTAACCATTCTATGATTCTATGATTTCTCTCTTCTTGAAAGAAACAACTCCTCTGATTTATAAAACTAGACTTCATATTTGCCAAAACAGCAGTGGTAGCTAATCACTGTGCAACCTCCTTATGGATTTGTCATAATCCTCTGGAATCCTGTCTTCCAAAAGTCTTGTGCTCCTGCCACCAATGGACAAGGGCCATCTACAGGACCACAGCATGAGAAAAGGAGGCAATACACAAGCCTTTTTTCCACTGATTTCCCAAATAGGTTTTCAGGTCAGGCTTCCAGGATGAAAGAACAATAGGAAAATTTAGGTCTGAAAACACCCTTACTGTCTTCCTTTTCTCTTTATATAAAATGTAGATATTTAAATCAGATTTAGCATCTGTTTCTTGGACTAAAAATCCTGCTGGTGCTGAAATACACAGGAGTTTTCCCAAAGACTTCATGAAGGCCAGAATTTGACCCCTTCTATGCTAACTTTTTCAAATGCAAATCAGAAATGATAGTTGCTGTGTGACCAGTTTCTCAAGGAATGGATAAATAAGACCTGGTGAAAGAAGTCATTTTAATGCCTTCATTGGTACTGAAGCTGCATCTACGCAGGCTCAAATCCTCTTAACATTTTAATTTCAGTGCAGCTCTGTTAATATCTAATAACAAGCAGAAGATTTAGAATACAGCAGTCACTGATGTTTACCGTTGTGCCCACTATATCTAGATGATAAAAATGCCTGTTGAGCACTACTACCACTTCCACCGTTAGCTTTATTGAGAAATTTTCAGGTAATTATAAGAATAGACAATGTCTGGGGGACATTAAAACAGAAAACATTCCTTGTTTTAAAGTGTTTATCATATTACCTATCTTTTGCTTTTTTGCCCTTCCAAACTTTAACTTACTCGTATTCTCAGTCCTTCTAAATACAGACTTACACAAAGCTAGTTTGTGTTGTATATTTCTGTAGTACTCGGCTATGTGAATGTGAGGACAGAGTCTTGTATTAAATCACTACTTGGTAAGTTTATACTATAAGGAAAATGAGCTGGTTTGAAATTTTCTAGCAGCATACTTCTGTGCGGAATGTTTTCCATTCATTTTTATTAGAAAGTGCTGATTCCTGGAAGCCAAGATGTTTCAACAAAAATAGTTTTTTTGTCACATTGCAACCAAATCACAGATTTCTGTTCAACTGATGCAATAGATTGTTGTGGTTACTAATCCTTGGGGCCTGCAATGCCACACAAGCCCCACACACACTCGGCAGGGTTTCCCGGTACTGTGTGACAGAGCTAGAAAGCCCCCAAGACTCAGTTCTAGGGATTTTTAATCAAAGTTTGAGGTCCCTGCTGTACATCAAGGGATTATTCAGGGTTACTCCCTCAGCTGTTCCAGAAAAAAGAATGATATGAGGAATTCCTCTAAGTTGGGAATAGCGATTTACTCCATCTTCAAAGATACAGATTCAAGTAATATTTAGTTTTCAGAAACAATTTGTTTTGAAATGCCCTTTTTTTTTGTAGGAAACTCTAGTATTTACAGACTTTTTTTCTATTTTGGAAGTATTTTTTTAATATTAAGTTTCCTATAGAACACATATTTGGAGTTGGTGCCAGTTAAACGTTTCTGGTAAGACAAATTTTCAGATATTTTAGCAACCAGGTAAACAGAGAATTATTCCAAAAAGAGTCTTGAAAGTTTTCAACCATGTGTTGGAAAAACTATTTACTGTCTGATGAAGCCCACCTGAACACAAGGCATACTTCTGTTCTTGTTCTTTATTTCATACAGCTGTTCTATCTTGTCTTCGCTAGGATCCTTGTTTGTTTGTGAAGATGATGAGACACAGACCACTGTAATCTGCTCCTTAAAGGACATCTGATTGCTAATGAGGCGATCATACTCCAGGTCTGACACATAGGGAATCCGACGATTACTACACTTGCATGTCTTCCCTTCCTCCCCCATCATAATTCTTCGAAGCACAGCAGGACAAGCAGCCTGGGATGTAACCCACAGCTTTTCTCTGTCACAAGGAAGAAAAAACATAGGAGTAAGAGTTAGCAAGTTAGATTGTCAAATAAATCAAATACAGATTGAAGAATCATTTAAAAACATCTCTATAAAAGACAAGCCTAGGCCCAGTCATCCCCTGTTATCTGAGGCATGCAGTCATCTGAACGTTTCAGGTATTTCTTAAGGTCTGATGCAACCATGCGTGCTGTGGAGCTCCTGGCTTCTGCCAAAACACAGCCTCTGAAACCAAGCTGTCAGGAGAACAAGGGATGAGCTTTAACCAGATAAGCTAGCCAGGCAGGCTTTGGTAGCAATGAAGAGCAGACTTCAAAGGCTACTCCCTAATTATCTGAAAGTCTCATAGGCACCTCTTAGCTCTGACAGCTGATTGTAGTGTACTCATTTTATGTTCATGTGTATGTGCTCTGTGTGTTGGGATTATTTGTCTTTCACAAACATGGTGAAGACTAATTTCTTTGAGAAGTCCTTGGACCTTTTCGGGGGATTCTGTAGGTTGTTTCATCCTGTAAAGCAGCCAGCACGAGTGCCAAGTTTCAGAGCCTTATCTTCACACCTCTAGTGAAGACATCATGTTGTCAATAAGAACCTGCCATACTGCTTTAGGTGATGGTATCTTTTGAACACAACTTGCTCACAGTGAGAGCAAATCCTGTGAAAGGTTTGGACCAGAAAAACAAGAGACTGTGAAGCTCACAGACCTCCTCTGTGGCCTTCTGAAGCTAATGGAAAGATTGTTGTTCTATTTGGGGATGTTGGACCAGTTGCTAAATGGCTGTGCCAAGAGAAAAGCATTAAAACAGAGAGAGCTATGAGGAGCACTGGCCTGAATTAGATGTCTACTGGGGGTATATTGTGCTGCAGGGAGCAGAAGAAAAAAGGAAGTCTGAACTAAATGGATCAGGGAAAAGAGACCATAAGTAATCTCATAGACAGCACGAGAATGTGCAAAATTTTTGTTTTCAGCTTCTCATGTATGTAAAACAAGATTACAATTTCAGCATACTAGAAGAAATAATAAAATACTTGAGATTTATGGTATTTTTACTTTATGAGTTGAGCTATTAGCTCAACTAGTTGAGACTAGTCATATGAAATTAAAAGTACTTTGTTCCATTAATTTTGCTCATTTTCAGAAATCATTGAGTTTGTAAAAAAGCACTGTTGCTATTCACCCATAGGAAAAGTATCAATAAAAGCAAACTTGCCTCCAAGACACAAAGGAACTTTAGGCCACCAAAAATACAGAGAGAAATCGTATCATCTTGTTTTTTTACTTAGGCTTGAAAAGTTACTACTGCTTTTAATCCACATGCAATGCCTCCTATGCAATGGTGTAACGGCTTGGAGGCATAGGTGAACTATTTAACCATAAGGAAGAAATTTTTTACAATGAGGGTGCTGAAAACTGGAACAGGTTTGCCCAGAGGAGTTGTGGATGACCCATCCCTGGAGGTGTTTGAGGCCAGGTTGGATGAGGCTTTAAGCAACCTTGTCTAGTGGAAGGTGTCCCTGCCCGTGGCAGGAGGGTTGGAACTAGATGATCTTTAAGGCCCCTTCCAACCCTAACCATTCTATGATTCTATGACTCTATGATATCCAGGAACGAACTGCTAGTGTACTACCATCAATGTTTACACTGGAGCGATCATTGTCCAATCTTAGCTTTAAATTCCTTACCGTGAATTAATGACATTCAGTACATTCCTTCTTTTATTTAAATTGAACTGAGTTGTAAGCAGCTTCTCTGATTTGGTATTGCTAGTTAGTAAAACAGAAGCCCTGTATGAGAAAATACAGCAAGTAAGTGAAAGTTGAATGGCCAAACAAAACAGACAATCGTCTTGCATTAGCAAGATGTGCCATGGATGGGTGAAGTCAGATTTCAGATAATTGCTATGGCTATTGCAAACCTCTTTGCTTTAATGGATTGAATAAAAAGACATTTGTCTGAGACTAGCAGATAATTTGAAATCAAGTACGGACTGTCTTGTACTTGAAAAGGCAAGACTTGGGAAAGATGCTGAAAACAGTATTCTTCCCATTTCTCTGACTTCCCTTACATATTTTTAAGAAGTGAAACAAAGTAGCATGACTAGGACTCTAAACAAACTCTTAGAAAGCAAGTCTGAAGCTCAGATGTTCTATATGTGATAACTGGCAGATGGTGGCACTTGGAAGAGCAGAGCATCAGTGAAGTGCATGACGTGGGGTTTGCATCTTCATAAATGCTGGTACAGGAAGGCATTGCTCCCAGAGTTCTTTGGCTGCTACTATCACAAATGTGACTGATAATAATCAAAAAAGTTAATCTTATTTGCTGAAATATTGAAGCTCTAATATGGGCATTTTCCAAACCTTCTCAACTGCTGCTTCATTGTTATGGCTGCTTTTACAGTATCGTACTGGGATATATGAAAACTCTGAGGTACTGATAATAACATGTCATGGAAAAAGGATGTAAATTCTTACTGCGTGGCATGAGGAACAGACTGCATTTGATCTAGGACGTGAGGAGTTTCTGACTTGGGAGCTTGGCTGTTCTCTTTCCTCTTCCCTTGTGATCTCTGCAAACCTAAGGAAACTGGGAGAGCATCTGCAGACTGAATTAGGCCCTTCCTTAAGGGTCGCAGAGGAAGGCCAGACATTTTCTGAAGGCGTATCTGGTCAATTCCTGAAATACATCAGCATCACTGAAATCAGTGACAAAGTAGGCCCTGATTTGGTAACTGATGGTGGTTTTGTGCTTATAAATTTAACGTGTCTGCTCTGTGATCCAAACTGGGAAAGTAATAGTGAAAGTTAATCATAGTCCTGGTTTCAGCTGGGCAGAGTTAGTTCTCTTTTCAGTAGCTAGAATAGCGCTGTGGGATTTGCTATGAGAAGAACATTGATAACACACTGATGTTTATAGTTGTTGCTAAGACGTCAAGGACTTTCAGCTTCCCATGTTTTGCCAGGTGCACAGTAATCTGGGAGGGAGCATAGCCAGAACAAAGGACCCACAACTCCTAGGTTATGATTTGATCTTAGATTTAGGATTGAGGCTTAAACTGGCCAATGGAATATTCCATATCATGCAACATCATGCCCAGTATATAGATAAGAGTTGGCCGGGAAGTGGGCTCTCTGTCTCCCTTCGTATCTCTTTTTGGGGCTCTTGCTCTTCCAGGATTGTGGTTTCAGGACTTCTCTGTTTTGGGATCACTAGCCGGGATGAGTCAGGTGTTGGTCAGTGGGTAGTGAGCAATTACAGTGTGCATCACTTGTTTGCATATATTATTATCATTTTTATATTAAAATATATTATTATAATATTATCATTTTTATCATTGTTACTTTTAATTTTATTTTATTTCAATTAGTAAATTGTTATCTCAGCCCATGAGTCTCTTTCCCTTTTCCCCTTCAATTCTCTTTCCCAGGGATGGGGGAGGGAGTACGAGCGACTGCACAGTGTTTAGTGGCTGGCCAGGTTAAACCGTGACAATCATAGAATTATGGAATCACAAAATGGTTGAGGTTGGAAGGGACCCCTGGAGATAGCTGGTCCAATCCCCTTGCTCAAACAGGGCCACCTACAGCTGGTTGCCCAGGACCATGTCCAGATGGCTTTTGAATATCTCCAATGTGGGAGACTCCACCATCTCTCTGGGCAATCTTTGCCAGTGCTTGGTCACCCTCACAGGAGAAAAGCATTTCTAGATGTTCAGAGGGAACCTCCTGTGTTTCAGTTTGTGCCCATTGCCTCTAGTCCTGTCACTGGGCACCACTGAAAAGAGCCTGGCTCCATCCTCTATGTACCCTCCCTTTAAGCATTTGCATACATTGAAGAGATCCCTTGAGGCCTTCTCTTCTCCAGGCTGAACAGTCCCATTTCTGTCAGCCTTTCCTTATAGGAGAGAAGCTCCAGTCCCTTAATCATCTTCATGGCCCCTCATTGGACTGCCTCCAGTGTATCTATGTCTCTCTTGTACTGGGGAGTCCAGGACTGGACACAGTACTCCAGGTATGGTCTCACCAGTGCTAAGTAGGGGAGAAAGATCACCTTCCTCGACCTGCTAAGGCCAAAGTCTTAACTTAGTTGGTAGATCTTAAATCTGATCTTGACCGTTATACACCTCCCTCTTCCTGCTAAGGCCAAAGTCTTAACTTAGTTGGTAGATCTTAAATCTGATCTTGACCGTTTTACACCTCCCTCTTCCTGCCCAGAACCAGTTATGTACTGTTGGATTAGGTATAACTAATTGGCAGGTTGGCAGGTTTTTCTGGTGGCTACATTACAATCCAGAAGAAAAAATTATCAGTGTTGACAACGATGTTGGCAAGGTAGAAGAAGGAAAATGAACCCTGCCAAAGTAACATGGTCATGCTTAAGCTGTCTTCCCTATAAGAGGACTCCAATATATGGAATGCATATTTTGCTAATTTAATCAGCAACAATACAGAATTCAGGCACTGCCAATTTTACTGAACCATGTTCAGTAAACCAGAGCATGTTCTTACAGATTTTTTTGTATTATTAAGGAGGCTTTTATGTATCAAGCACTTACAGAATGATTCCCATGGCATGTAATGCACCAGCACGAGCTCTCTAAATCAATTTCATTCCATTCAAGGCTGAAATAAGTTTATATTACCCTTCTGCCCAGGCCTGGCTTTCATGCTGTCAGGAGTTTTATGAACTCACAGTGAACACACCTTTTTTCCATTCTCTTTTCCAAACCTTCCTTCCTCCATCTCCACAGTCTCATTCCAACAAAAGCTGCACTATCAAGGAAGTAGGGAATTGGAGAGGCCATTACCTGTCCTGTTGTCCCCAGTAGTTTCCTCAGTACAGGACTGGAATTCAGTGTCTGTTCAGCCCAAATATAGCTCAAAGATCTACACGGGGCCTGTCTGTACTGTGAAATGTACCTCACTGCAGCGATCCCTGACCAAGTCGATGTGCTTGGCTTTGTGCAGTACCGTGCAGAGGTATTAGCCTGGCCCTGGGAGCAGTACGGTGCGTTAACATGCTGCTGTGTCTGTGCTAAATGGCCCAGTCCCTTTGGGACCCATCAGTCCGAATGCAGTGGCAATCTGATGTGGCTCTGCTGCTGTCAGGTGTAGAGTGGGCTTCTTCAGCACTTGCCTGGCAATTTTACTGCCATGCTGTATGGGAACACTCAGCATAGCAATATCTGCTGACCTCAGAGGAACCACGTATCCCAAGCACCTGCTCACCAATTTGAGTAACAGGTCACCTATTGGCCTCCTTTCTAGTTCAGTGCTAAAGCCAGCAGTGTCTGCATTCTCTGATGGTCAGTCTGAGCCTGACTTTCAGAGGACTATTTAGTCTACTCTGGTACCTGCTGATATGGAAACAAGCTCATAAAACCACGTCCCCAGCTGTATTCTGAACATGCCTGACCTAAGGCTGTGCGATAATACCGCAGCCAGTCATTCACGATGCTCCGGATCTTCCTCTGCAAATTCCTCAGTTCTCTGGCTGCACTGATATCATTTATGTAGCTTATAGTTGCCTTCGGAACTTCATTTTTCATCAACAGCTCTGTCACCTTTGGCTTTAAAAAATAACAACAGAACAAAAAAAAAGAACTTAATGATTCCATCTGGTGTTTAATGGCACTGATGCTGGCATAACACTACTAAATGCCTCAGAGATATAAACACCTTCTGAGTACAAGTTCTTGACAGAATGAAGTGCAATTTAAAAAGAAATTTTTTTAGACAACTCAACTATCACTGGAGAATAGTTGCAACAGTGAACTCTGCCCTCTTCTAGGTTGGACAAAGGAGACTATAAATACTGAAAAGCAGAGCAGATATGGTTAGTATTTGTCTGCCGACTGGGCTCATGAAAATTCCAGTGGCCAAAGAAGATAGCACTCTGCGCTATGCAAAAAAAAAAGCATGAAGCAGATATAACTGCTAGATTTTTCACTGAATCTAGAAACATTTAAATCTTTGCATTCCAAACAAATGCTTTACCTTTAATTTGTTCTGAACATTCAGTACAAGGGTGGTAAGACTTTGGAATAAATTGCCCAGAGAAGTTGTGGATGCCCCCTCCCTGGAGGTGTTCAGACCAAGTTGGACAGAGCCTTGAGTAGCCTGATGTAGTTGAGAGGCATCCCTGCCCATGACAGGGAGGTTGGATTAGATGGTCTCTAAAGTCCCTTCCAGCCTATGCCATTCTATGATTCTATGATACACAGTAACAGCATGATACATGTAATAATATTTTACAAACAATAAGTCATACATCGGTGTATGTTTGAAAGAGCCCTTGATAACTATGGAAAATGAAAATTAACAACTAAGATAGTTAGGCCACTCTGAAAAATATAAATGTAACCTCAAATTAATATAAATTAATTCCACACAGAATCTCTTCTTCATACCTTAAACAAAATACTCTTAAGATAAAAATAAACATTTTTAATATTGTGCTCCTTGAGATTTTTTTTTTTTTTTCAGTCAGAAGGTAGCTATGGCAGGACTATTTTGGTTTTATTTTTGTTTCCCTAATTCTTTAAATTGGAGTAGATATCAGATAACCCACTCTTCTCCAGAGCTGTAGGATTCTCTCCAGTTAAGATTGAAGTATATTTTTCATTCTATGCAGATTTTGGTCTTAATTTCTTGCATAAATCAAAATCAGCCTAATAGCTGCTTCCTTGCTTGCAATTTGTCAGCTTACTTGCTGACGGTTAATGTAACTATTTTTATTTCTTTTTAACAAGATCTTAGTTTGCATGCCAACATTCTGTGTCCTCTACAAATGTTACCAATTCTACCATGCCACAGTGTGACTATTAATTTAAATCTACCTGAAAATACTTCTCTTACAGATTTGCCCCTGCAAATTAGTTCTTATCTAGCCCTTTCAGAAGAAACATAGAAAAAGTCTCTGTGGCTAAACAGATTTGAGGGCTAGAGAGACAAGAATCAGAAGAATTTTCTCAGAATGAAATCTAATCTTCTCTAGATTTCCCATAGTTTGTTCAAATTCCATCAGCTTTGAAGAAAAGAATTTTCTGCTAGTGAACAATATAGATGCAAAGGAACTACTAAGTGATGTGTAGTGGCAATATATCTGGTTTTAATAACCTCTGCTTACGCTATTCTTACTTAGGGCAGAAAGAGTTGAAAGGATTAACTGGTTTCTAAAGGTGTAGCCAGCATCAGGATATGGATTATGTTGTCTACTGTCTAGCTCCTTGTAGTGATGACTATGCCTAGTGCAGGAGTTCTTGGGGTGAAGAACCTTCATAGAGAGCATAGACTGACATAAAAGCAGATGCTAATGGGACTCCAAAAAGAATGGTATTAGTCGACAAATACCCAGTATGCTTAACTGGCTTTAAAGAGAGTATTCATCACTTCTGCTATGATAATTCACAGTTTTAATTGTGTGGCTTTTAAATATTTGTTGGTTTATGAGGTTTTACTGTGCAGTGTCTTTTATTATTTGGATTGCTGACAAGTGAAAAAAAAAGAGCTATTTTAATTGTTATAAAAGGAGATTATTTGATTTTTGGAAAAGAAAAAGATTAATTGCGAGAGAGAGATTCTTGCTGACTGTAAGTAAGAAGCACTGTGTAAAATTCAGAGGAGAGATTATTTTCATTAATAAGAAACAAAGGGCAAAGTACAAAGACAAATGCTGATTTACCTCAAAGTTTAGACCATTTTTGATGTTGTCTGTTAATCTATAATGAAATAACAGGTACAAGTATTTAAAATGCCACTGACAACAGCTGATATTCTGATGTAGGCAAATGCCACCTTCCCATATCCTGTTTTCAAAAAAATCTGACCTTTCAAAATAATTGGTTCTTTTGGACCAGTAGTGTTTAAAAATGACACAAATCTGCTTGGAGGAGGGAGGACAATAAGATTGCAGAGTAGCATATACATCTGGAGTGTGTTGCTGGGATATCTCTTAGTAAGTCAATGTGGAGTCTTAGAGAGTAGAGACCCATAATCAAACTAAAATGACTCAATAAAAGCTTTTCGTCATACCTTCTTCGTAGTGTTTTACTGACATACCCTTGTGCCAGTAGACTAAGTGAAGACACAGGTTGTCTGTGACTCAGACCATAGCTGTCTGCCACATATTTTCTATAATTTTTCCCAAGTGGAATTTGCTTTATCAGCAATTTTAAGTAAAATCCTCTTAAAGTCAAATTCTCCACCTCAGTGCTGTGTCAAGGAAGGCTTTGTGTGTAAAGAAGTAGGTCTGAACTGAGAATTGTATAAATTCTAAACACCTACTCAAGGATGTGAATGAATCAAAAGACTTATTCTTGCTATACCAATTCTCTGTATTTCCTTGTAGTCTCTCAGAGCAGTGACCCTTCCAGTTCCACTCAGGAAAGATATCCAGTGAATTCCTCATGGTGCTTCATCTTCTCTAGTTCTACTTTGAGAGAGGCTCAAATTCTCCCTTCTTCTCTACAGGAAGCCCTGTTCTGGTGGCATTTCAGCCAGCAGCCTTACAGGGACTACTCGGGAGTAGCTCTATTATTGTTATGGCCCAGCCATTTCCAGAATTAGAAGGAATAAGGTATTGTTTCTCATCCCAGTGTTACAGAGGGATTACAGCTTATTAAAGAGGTATTAAGAGCTTCTCAATCTTCTTTAATCAAGAACTGCCAAACTGTTTAAAAAAACTAAGGTCCAGTTTATGAAATGTAGATTGAATTTTTGTTTCCAAACAAATAAAAAATAGGTTAGATTTTGACTATATTAATTTACTACTTTTACCTTCCCTCATTTAGAACGTTTCCTTGCCCACATAAGCAGAAAGGTGCGTGAGAAAGAAGTTGGAGGGTTTTTTGCTAATGATGGCAATTTTAGTTGTAGCAGTTTGACGGATCTAAGCCTATGAGCTACACATTGTGACACTCTCTTACAAGTGCTATTAAATAACTCCAACAAATTTAATTTCTCAGAAGTTCAGGAGTTAATCTAAATTTCTCTTAAAATCAATGAGATGTATACATGCCTCTTATAGACATGCAATATGTGCTTTCACATTTTCTAGGCTAAAATTTTCTAGCTTTCCTATGTAACAGGAAGAAGGAAATAAACTCTGAACAAACAGACTTTTGGTTTTGTTTTACTTGGATCATAGATTTCCTCTGCTTTTTCAACAACTGTTTCATAATTATCCTCCTGACTCCCAATTCACATAAAAAATCTTTTTTATGAACAGTGTATTTCAACCCAACTATAAGACAGCATTTGCCATTGAGATGTAGGGTTTTGGCTGAATGGTTAACCTAGCTGGACAGAATGATTTGGATCAGGATTTCTTGGGGCTTCATTCAGTACCCCTCACCTACAGCACAATAAATTATCACTACCTCAGAATGGGCTGTCAATGCACTTAGTATTCTGTCTGGTAGATCAGAGAATTCTAGATAAATTACAGGTAATATTTAACCATCCTTTCTAAGCAAAATGAAGATTCATCTGTGGTTTAGATGTATGTATAGAGTAAACACGGGATGTAGGGTGGCAATTGTGAACAGGTAATACATTAAATAATAAAGGAAATCAGCCAGGAAAAAAAAAAAAAAGCAGAAACAGAAACCCAAGCACAGAGAAATAACTGTCCCTTTGGGCTAGACATACAGTAGGTGGACACTGGCATAAAGCCACTGGAGTTTATATTTAATCTCTAGAAGCTCTTACTTGATCACTCTGTGTCATTGCACTTAGCACACTTAAAAGAAAATAGACTTGGGAAATGTATTTTATGGGAAAGCTCATCAATTCTGGAGTTTGCAGGGCAAATAATATTTTTAAAGAGCCTTCATAAAATGCAATACTGTAGCAGTTACAACATACCAATTCTTCTAACTGTGGAAGAGCCACACCCTGCAGCGGTGACAAAGACAAGCACACACTTTCATGTTGCCACTTGTAGACCAAGCTAATTGCAAAGCGCCCTGCAATCCTCACTGTGATGTATTCATTAACCTGAAAGAGCAAAAAGGGAGATTTACTAACTCCAGAAAGTTTTCATATTTCTGTTTGTATGGAAGAGGCAGACTGAAGTCTCAAAGGCTTATCCAAGACAGTTGGTCATAGTCAAGGGAATGATCAGTTACTCTAGGCTTGAGTCCACCAACAATTTTAGTGCTGTCAGTCTGATTTGAATCCTGCGGAGTTAGCTTGTAGCATAAGAACTGTGTACAGAGACAGCTCCCAGCCCTGTGCCTGGGTGACTCCTGCTCCAAGCAAATGCAGAGACTGCAACTTTTGGAAGGTGATGGTGTACAGCAGGAAGACCTGAGAAACTCTCCTACTGCTCGGGAAAGCATGTATGCTTCTGAGGCAGAGGCTGTGGAGTCAGACATTGACAGACTTGGGAAGCTCTAGTCCTTGCTTGCCCTTTAACTACGGTTGTTTGTGAAAGTGGGCAGGATTTGGACAATGTTTAGTCCCCAGTAAAGAATTAGAGTTTTGACACATACAAAGTACGTTCTTAAAATCATGGTTGTTAAAGCCTTTAGCATTGTCTGTGCACGCAGACCATGAAGAATGCCCTGGTGACACCAAGCAGGGGACTTGGAACCACTTCTGTTTAATCCAAATGCCAGTTTGCACCAGCCTTTTCTAGCCTCTGACACTCCTACCCTTTCAAACAAAGTAAATACTATGTTGCAAAAACTAACAGCTTTACTAAAATAATTTCCATTTTCATGTGGCTCTTGAAGAATGTCAAATTAATTTGATATAGCATATAATTCACATTCTATAATCTATAGCATTCTGTAATCTGCACTTGATAACCCAAACTCTTTCAATAATCATCTGCTTTAATTGTTACAGGTTTTATAAAGACCAAAACTGCAGATACAGCGTGATATTTTGGAAGTCTCAAACTGTTGCAGATTTTACAGAAGCAACAAAAGTTCTACCCCAAATAAGAATATCTGCCTATGCGGAACAGTCATAGCAGCTGTAAGAATTTTATTGCCATTTGTTTGAAGCTATTCCTTCCTGTCAGTTGCCAGCCTGGTAGTATGAGCCAAGTAAAGAAAACCTGGTCTGGGTCTGGCTGCCTGTCATTCTGTCAGGGCCTTCTGTACGCCTTGTATGCCTCTATAGCAGGGAGCAAGCAATAAAAAACCCCACCTGATCCAACGCTTGGAAATAATGGGTGTGTTTACAAACTCCGTGCCTGAAGGCACGCTTACCGACTGGGGTCACAAACGTTCTGCCTTTGTTTCTGGTGTTTCTGCAGCATGCCAGGCCCAGCTCTGGTAACTACACGGCAGTGGCAGACTATTCATGGATGTCAGTGGAAATTGGATCAGGCCTGAAGGAAGGCAAACAACTACCTGCTACTGAACATGCCCAGAAGAAAAATGAGGAATGGCTCATTCATATTCCCAAGCTCAGAAAAGTCTCTTCCAAGATGCTTCCAGAAGGGAAGACAGGCCTCTGTTTTATTGAAATCCTGAGTTACAACAGTTCCGGGCAATTTGCTTTTCCTTCTCGCTAAGATGTCACACGAATAAACCAGAAGTAACGACATTCACTCATGTAGAGGCTGTTGGGAGAGCCATTCTTTGTAAAGAATGTCTTAAAGAAGAAGAAATATGTGCATCATGTTCCTTGCAATTAAGACACCCCAGAGAGACCAGAAGGTGTGAAATAAAAAAAAAAAAAAAAAAGAAAAAAAGAAGAAGTAAGAACAACTGTAAGAAAAGTAAAGCAATAAATATTACCTGTGCTATAACTGGCTGGGCAAGCTTGCCATCCTGAGGCCATTTCCACTCTCTGACCATTTCTTCATCTTTATTAGTCACCAGACCTCCTTCCTGATTAAACATCACTGTTACAGTGTTGCTGTAAACAAGCAGAAATATGGAACCTGTTTTTCCTGGTGTATCTCAGTAAAACCTAAGCAATCCAAGAAGCTCACTTTGATCTACGAGTCTTTAATTAAAAAGCCACTTTGCATATCCACTCCATTGAGCTTTTCTCATGCTATAGGCCAGTGAGGCAGATACAAATTGTTATCCCTGTGATACAGACAAAAGAGTCAGGTTAAATTCTTGATTAAATAATTCAAATTAAAAAGAAACTGATGTCAAATGATCTGATTTTAATGGCATTTCCACGTACTAGTATGTTCCTAGAAGTTCTAAACCACTTACAAATTCTATTGTAAATTCAAAGAAAGAAATCAATAAGGTAGAATGGCACGTAGATGCCATTCATGTATAGGCCTTCAGTGGACAGTTTCAGTAGCATTTTTATGTCTCTATCCTCAATATTTATCAAGAATAATATGTATTCTGATCCTTCTTTTATCTATCCATAAGCAAATAACACTTGGTGACCTGCAGAAAGACATAAATTTTGAAACACATAGAAAAGGTCCTCTGATCATCAGAAGTTTTTTTAAGTGGATTCTGTGTGTTGATGGTCTTCCCTGGACACAGAGGATTGGAGAATTCAGGGGTTTCTTGTTTAAAGTACCAGGGATAGTCCTGGGTTTGCTGGGGTTTTTTTCTCACAACTTAACTGAATACAGCAACTGAATCTTTAATAAAATATGTTTTTCTTGAGTTTCCACTGGGTTTTGAAAAATAAATACATATATATTAACAAGGACAAAGCACAAAACACTAGGAATCCTGAGATTTCATGCTTGCACTTTATATTTTCTATGCATTTTTTCTTGCTTTTCCATCATTTAAGGCTGGCCAGTGTAAGTAAATTTTCTTGGTTTGATTTCCTAATTGATATCCTAATTGAGAATTGTTTAAAAAGGTTTTTTTAATATTTTTGACTCCTAGATTTTTGTTTTATAAACAAAGGCCAGCTCCTTCCTCTAGCTATGAGGCCACTGAGCTCCTTTTAAAGTCCTTTTATACAAGAGCTGTACAATCCTTATCTGCACAGCTCCAATAAAACATATTCCTCCAATCCCAAGAGCTCATTCAGGATGGTAAGCCAATGAACTTGACTTCTTTAAAAATGAAAGCAGCTGCAAGTTAATGTATCCCTCATTTTTAGCTAGTATTCCTCTCTGCAGAGCATGAAATTTTTGATCCCAGATGTCTTGAGTACTCCAAAGTCACTAAAGGAGCATAAAAGAGGAAAATAAAGGAAAAGACTGTGCTGTAAGTAGGAATCAACGATAATCTTTGTTCATATCATGTAAAGGTGCAGAAAGATGTACACAGAGAGATGTAAACAGGTAGTAACATTATCCAGAAGAGAACTGTTGATGTTCAGTTTACGTGCTCTGGTGGGCCTGAAACTTCAGAGGAAATTGCCAGCATGCATGCTTTCCCCAAGTGAGAATCTGCTCTTTACATCTGCATTTGAAATCGACGCAGAGGATATAGAGAATATCAGTGTTCATCCTGCAGCTTTTGTTAGATAAATAAGTTTTTAATGACACATCAATCTATGACTCTTTAGATAAGGGACCCACGCACAAAAGGAAGAAAGCTGTATAGAAGGCTGGGTATCCAAACAAATCCTTGCAACTGTTCTAACAAGATGGTGTAACACAAACCTGGGAGAATCAATGAAACCCAACAAAAGAAACAGAATCAAGATGAAAATGTAAAACCATGAGCAATATTATTTAAAGGACTTTTTTTAAAACATGCATCTAAGATCTAGCGAAGATAATTATAGTCTTAATTTCCATCCTTATTAAAACAGATTGGAGAAAAAGGAGCTGGAAGGGACTTAGAGAAGTCACTCAGACACATTTAAATAGAGGGAGGGACCAAACAATTCCGCAAATATTTGGTGATAGACAGGCACGAAGCTTCTTTAAGAAGAAAGTTCCTTGTTGCATGTAAATTATTCCAGACTAGGTCAGTAGCTCCAATTTCTCCATAAAGTTATGCCAATTATTTTTAATACAAAAAATCATAACGATGATTGAATAATACACAGAACAAATAGCATTGATCAGCTCTTTTTATGACCTGTATAATGCACTGCATTATAAGTGCATAAGAAGTGGCAGGGGTGGAGGGGGGAAGAGGGTGTCTGAGCTTTGTCTGTGTGAAATATCTATCTGTAGCTCGTGCCAGGCATTCAAGGCAGCCAGAAGGCTGGCTCCCAATTGCCTGCTGTCTCCTTTGCACGTGTAAATTTTCTAGTAAGACAAAGTGCATCCTGTCCTCACAACATTGGTTTCACAAATGGGAAATTCAATTTTCAAAGTGATTTCTGTCTAGCTTAGCAATTTAGATAACATAGTGCTTTTGGGCTGCTTGAAAAAATGGTGACATTTGACTCCTAGAGGGAATTGTAGAGGGGACAGGTTCCTGCACCTCCAGGTTCCTGCACCTCCAGGTGACCTGCAAACAAGTTGGAAGTGGTGTTTTTCATCTTCCCACATATGTAGATGTCAATCTCCTCCAATGTCGAACTCTCCATAGACTATCGATCTGTCTGAACAAAAGTTTGGTCACCAAAGACTGCGCCTGACTTTACTTTTTTGAGTGAAGAGGGCAAATGAAAAACAACCAAACAAAGTAAACCCAAACCATTGTTAGACACCCAACTAAGATATGGCTCTAAGTTGCAGGGAAAAAAAAAGCATTGCACAGCATATCACCTTTCTCATGTCCATTATGGTTTTGAACATTGTTCACATAGAATCATAGAATGGTTTGGATTGGAAGAGACATCCAATATACATCCATGTATAGCTTCATGCTCTCTGCTCTAATTTGCAGCATCAAGCAAGTGCTCATAGTGCATCTGCCTACCTGCTTGGAAGACAGATGCTGCCATGTCCAAAAGGGGTGAAAATTCCAACTATGGAGTGATCTGGAGAAGGGCTAAATATATTAGTATAGAAACCTCCACATGGTAGATTGCAGCAGCTTTGGCAAACAGCGAGATACTCAGAAGGATAGCTAAAATGAGAGTCAAGGAGTTAGCTTGTTGTTATCATTCTCCATTTTTATGGCTTCTGTTACATGCCCCTGCAAAGAATATGGGGACTAACAGTCTCTATCAGCTCTCTATCGTGGGTATTGTGTCCAGGTGTATACGGATAAGTGAAGCTACTAAACCAATCATGTCCGTCCTTGGACAAGCAAGTTGGAAGGGATGGAGGATGGGCAGAGCTCTCAGCACAAAATCCACCCACCTAACTGAGCTAACGTGGCTGGTACAAGCCAAAAATGACCTTTGCAGGAGCAACATACGCATCAGAAATATGTTTATGAAGCCTAATATCTTGGTTGTTTTCCCTGTGACAGAGCGGATGTTCCTAATCCAGTCCGATGACTGTGACTGATAAAGCCATCTTTGTTCATGACAAGATTATACTCTAAATGGATTGCAGTTTGATGCCATTAACTTGTACCTGCATTTTTCATTCTGGAATATTTCTTTCTGAGGCATGTCCACCACCTGACACATACTGGGCTTTGTTGTTACAATCTGACTACCTGGCTGTAGCTCTAGTACCATATAAATACAGTCTGATAGGAAACAAACGAAAGAATGATGTCTTGTTCTTTTTCAAGTAGCTGAGTCTTGGAAGCTGTTCAGCTACACATGAAGTCTGAGTCTTCCCCCCGTAAAAGTTCTGCCACTATCCTTCACACTCCTGCTAGAATTCACATGTGCTGTGTAAACAGAAAGGATATTAAATGAAAGATGAGCCATCGTTCAGCCTGTAGTGCAGTTTTCTCTGTGCTGTGCCTGCTTCCTTGACCACTGGGATCTGAGGTTTGCTGAATGTCAGCTCCGGTGTGACAGTCATGCCAGTCTGAACCTTCCATGTCTTGGAGAAAGTTTCTTCTCTGTGATCACCATAATGCCGGAGAATAATTGGTTTGTCAAACTCCACTTCTTTCAGCTTCGATGTTTGTTCTTCTCTGTTTACATGAGGGAGGAAAAAAAATTATACCTCTGATTAGTTCCTGCTAAGCAGAATCCTCAGGCAAGACTTCTGTTAATTTAGAATGAAGTTTGACCTAAGCAGAAAACATACCTTGATTTGTGAGTTTCTAAGCTGAGATAGACATTATCAAGATTACTAATTTATCTAGGAATTCAGGCAGCCTCACAAACATTAGCAAACAGTCCTATCGCCTGTTGAATTTGTTACAGACATTTCAGTGCTTTGTCAACAGACTCAGTCCATGAGTGGAGGTTCAGACTTCTTACTGATCAGCACGGCCAGTGTGAGCAACAATTAAAATTTCTTGTGTAAAGGCTCAGCTATTATACACCTACAATTATATTAGCAAGTCACTAGGTTTCTGTCTTCATCTACAGTATGAGTAAAATGTGCCCAAATGTTCTTCTATAATCTCCTCCTTCCAACTAACCACAGAAGAACCTGCTGATGTCCCCATTCCCTCCCCAAGCAATATCAGCCTGAAGTGGCAGATTTCTGGTTTGTTTCATCAATAAGCTTTCATCAGGACCTCTCTACAGCTAATGATATGATTTTGCACCCTTCTAAATTGTTTTTCACCTAAGAATCCTGAGGAGCTTTGTAAGCATTGATGATAAATACTTATTATTAAACACATTACTCTCAGATAGAATGGGGTCATGTAAGTTGCCTACGATCACGTAAGTCACCTGTGGTTAAGCTGGCACTAGAAGACTGCACCAAACCTCTACACACGTACATAGCAGAGATCCTTTGACTGTGAGGAGCAGCCAACGATACCCCTGTTGAAATTCTACCTGGTATTTTTTCTTCAGCTTCACCATCCCATATTCCATACATCTATTGTGCTACTCTTCATTGCTATTGCTTACTTCATCTTTCTGAGAAAGAACAATATTCGAATATTTAAAAATCTCTTTATCTAACAGTCAAATTTATATCTGTTTAGCTCCTATGACTGATCATGAGAAAGAAGCAGAGAGAGTTTAAGGCTGGCTAAATTAACCCAAACCTGGGAGACAGCTATTTAGTCCTGCTGGCCTTTGGCTGACCTTCTTTTCAATTAGATGTTCCATGAGTACTGTTCTACATGTATATATGAGTACATGCATCCATACTTTCATCTGTTAGTCTTTAAGCAGTGCTAAAAATGTGCAGGTCATCACAGTAGTATTAGGCAAATGAGACCATTAAAGGAAAATGAACAAAAAAGCCAGTCAATTTTGAGGAAAGCTAATTATGTAAAATATCAGCTGTTGGAAATCAAAGGAATATTTTTGTCTTCAAGCCAAGATTTCTTGCTGTTTCAATTTTGCCTAAAATATTGCTTAGTATAAACTTTTTGCTGACCAGGCTAAGCATAAATATTCAAGAAGACTCAGCCAACTCTCATGGCACTGATACAAGAATGTGGTGACAGCATCAGGGTACTGCAATATGAAGAGCAGCATTTTACTTCCAACTTGATGGGTCAACAGGGTTTCCAAGTCCTGCAAACATGCTCGGGTCCTGTGAAAGGAAACACCTTGCTTGTAGGGAGACTCTATGACCCTATTTGTGGTGTAAATTTTGTCTTCAATTAGATGATTAAATCAGCTGACTGCAGAGCTTTTGGGAACAGTAATATGGTAGATCCCAGAATAATTGCACCACAGATAACCACAGCTATCCTCAGTGTTTGGATGAGCTCTATCCAGTTCTTAACAATTGCAGGCTGGGGTATACCAAAATCCAGAATCCAGGAGGATAAATGACTGACACATTTAATAGTCTTCTCTAAAACAGGTAATTCTAAGACATGATATGTCTCATGGGTGGAAAGAAAACAGCACTGATTTACATAATCAGAAGATATGATGCTTCAGTTTAAGCTTCAAATATTAAGCTTTTTTGTCGCTTTTCTTTTTCTCGGCCTTGCAAACACATTATATAGCTTTTGGAGGCTGACATACAGAGGATGGTCAAACAACACAAACTCCAGTTTTTGCTGCAGCATCAATACTTTTGGACTTTGGGCTACTCAGTTCCCCAAGGAATAAAGCAGTGATAATAACCCATTCCACAATGAGTAATATGCTAGTGTACTATATTGTACAACGTACAATACATTGTAACACTCTTAAACACCAAAAACTGTTTGATTTTACACAGCCACTAGCTGCTAAACCTATTACTGTGAATGATGATTTCATAATTTTTCACCTAAGATACAATGCTGATTTTATTAAATCTGAATACGTTTATAAATTTGCCAGTGTACAGGAACTGCCAGTTAAATAGCAGGATATGTAACAGCTGAAATTCAGAAACAGTGCTGTAGATACAAATTTATAAAGGTTAACTTTAATAACTGTCCTTGTAAGTAATTCAGAGAATTGATCAGGCAGAGTAAATCTTAACTATTTCTGACCCTCCATCCCTTGATATTATTTTAGCACTATAGTTGGTAGTCACAGAATGGCTCATGTATTTGGAAGCTACCATACATTTTAAACACATGGCCAGTTCTCTATGGGGAGCCTCCAGGGTGTTAAGGTTATCTTGTGCTGTGCAAAACCAGAAGACTTAAGTATAAGCAGCGTGAAGAAGTCTAAAGGCCTGATTCTGGCCACAATATTTTATGGCAATCCTCTTTCAGGCCCTGGCAAGGCAACACGCTATAGATCACAGCAAATTATCAAAATGTAAAATGTTTTTCATGGATCATGGTTTCTTTTGCAAAAAATATTCAAACAGGCTTTCACAACTATTGGAAAGTTTATCTGCAGCTTAACCATAATCAGAAAATATTGTTTCACCACTAATCCCTGAAAATGTCTCTGTTGAGATAATTCTTATCTTCCATTACTAGCAGCTAAAATACAAGTATATGTTTCTCTTTCATGAACAGTGAAATGTTAAGCAGAACTCTAGTTTTCAGAGCAGTCTCTTGACTAGCATGTTAGTTTGGTGAAATGGTCTCTCATAATCTGCATTCTACATCATGAAAACATTGTCATGTATTCTAACTTTGCTTATGGAAGTAAAAACCTCAGTTTATTACATTCGGTTTTGAATTTGTTTTAGCCTCTCCAGTGTCCACACGTAAGGCAGCGTCTGGTGAATATCTTCAGAATTTGAGTCAGAAAGTTGGAAAATCCAATCTAGAAAAACAGAATGAGAGATCAGAATTATATGCATAAGTAAAGACTGATGTTAAAGTCAGTCCTGTTCTATGGCATGTGACAACAGAAAGATAGGTTCTTTCATATGAATATAAAGTGCTGATGCTTTGGGAAGTGTCTTCTTAAACAGATTAAACAGATTTTTTGCCTTGAAGAACACAATGGGAGAAAGAGGGAATTTGCATTGTATGTGCCTTCAATCGAAAACCAGAAAATTATCTCTATGAAGAGGATGGGCATCCGGAAAAATGGATTATTCAGATAAATTCCCGGTTAGACCTTCCTATGAACTACCTTAACTTCCCACCTCAGTCAGTCGCTATTTGATTGGTCTACAGCCCAGGATCACTGCTGAAAAAGAACACAGGTAATGTAGACTCTTTAATTATTCTCAGCAGCAATCTGGAGAAGTAGTTGGAAAATTAAGCCATGTATCACTTGGAGCAGCAGGGGCACAGAGTTCTGCATTTCTGTAAGACATCTGTGGTTGCAGCTGCACTATAATAGGTATATTTTATTTAGTTTACATTTGCAGCATCTGTGGATGATTTCAGAAGGCCTGTGGGAGTGTGGAAGGAGCAGTTCCTCAACTTCTGGAGATTCTCATTCTCACTCAATTTTCTAACAATGTGAGAATGCCCAAGATGAATGGTCAGGGAGTGATCTCTATTCAGTCTGAACATCTTCTATTACAATGGTTATCAACAAGAAATCAGATTACTTGATATGAAAGTCCAAATGAGGTGATACAGAATGGCTACAGACACAGACTGCTAGAGAATGGGCCAAGCAATTGTTAAAATCAATGCAGGGAAGCTCAGTTTCTCTAGTTTTACTGTTTCGCTATGAACAAATTGAAAAGCAAGTTAGTCAGAAACAAGAACTCAGTGTGCTAGAATTGCAGTCACAGAAATGCATGACCTGCTGCTGGGCATTCCCTTCACCAAACAAAAAATAAACCTGAGATGCCAGACCAAGCAAATGGAAGCTCCCATGAGATAGGAAAGGGTAGGGATGGTTTAGTGGAAGCTGGTTGTCTTGACCCTTTAGACTTTCATTTGTGATCAAGAAAACTCCAACAGCTGCCTGACTGTACAGTGCACTGGCAGATCCACTCATGGAGTGCTGAAGGGAAATGTGCATGATCTTGAGATCGCTGAGACAGAAGAATAAAGAGGCTCCCTGTGAGCACAAGAGCTAAAGGTGGAATCAATACCCTTGCCAACTTAATAGCTCAGAGACACCAAGAGCATGCAACTCTACAGCAAACCATTTCAGAAGTGCTATCGCTTTGTTACAACTAGAAGAAACTGGACACTACATTTTCAGAAAACAACAGAAGAGGGTGTAAATCCCTTCACTGCCTACATATTTGTTTACAGAGCTATTCCTCCATGCTAGGATGCTGGGTGTCTCTGCAGCACTTATAACCTTCACCTGTCAAGGGATTTCAGCTCTGCGCTCCTGGTGGCACCTGACCAACTTCATGACCAGGATTAGGAAAAAAATGCACCAATGCTTTTTTTTTTTCCCCACATGGCAATGTTCTTAAAGAAATCTAACAGAGGTGCAGAGTAAGCAGTCCTTCCCTCCAGATCATCAAATTTGTCCATGTTTTAGGCAGAACTGGTATAACGCCTTGTGAAGAACTTTTCAGTTAGTGCATTAGTGCTCTCATTCACAGCAAAAGTTAATAAGTCAAATATATATGGTCAGGTGGTTTCCAGTAGGGAAAGGCTTAAAATAATGTCCCAAAGCAGTTATTCACCCTGTGCTCTGCTAGCAGAGAGCAGCGGACCTGCAGCAGCTATGTAGAAAACCTTGTTGGCAGTTGATGAGAGATAATCAGAGAAGGACAGGGTATTTAAAACCAGATCTTATCCAAAAAGCAGAGTGGGGTTATTGCTTGACGATTACTCCCTTCTCGTGCTAATCTATGCTTTGGTTAATTCAGGCATTCAGAACAGCTGTCCAGGTACTGCATAATTCTGACTGCCTCTGCTAAGCACCAGCCATCCCACCAAGCTGCCTGCTACTCTTACCTCCTTCCTCACAAATGCTGGATGAGAGCGAGAAGCTGATTGGGACAGGTGACTGGCCAGCATCATTTTGCACAACAGAAGCTATACAGGAAGAAAGCAGAGTGCAATGCTTATGATCATACACGCAAGCGTAAGTCAGATTTCAAAAACATAAAACCAAAGATTATTCTTTTTTTTTAAAGAGGAAGACTGCGGTAGCATCTGGAGAGCTGGAACAGGCTTGACCCCAACCTATGGTTCTGCACGGAGAATTACTGACGCTTGCTGAATGAAATGCTCTTGATGCAAATGATTTTTACTGGCGCAATATGTTATGACTCTATCGCTCACCTTGAAAGAGGAGACTAAAAATGCTTTGATAAATGGTTTGAAACATTGCCCAGTTTCACCGGCTTTGTTCTTCTAAGTGTTTGTACCTCTTGCTTCAGCTGCAAAGCTATTTCATCATGTCCTAAAACAATGCTTTGCAGAGAACTGCAGTATAACAACCTATAAAGTGGAGCACGTTGGCCTACCCGGCCAACAGAGCGTAGTCTTAACAGAAAGTGCGTTTTTCCCTTTTGTGGGCAAACATCACAACACAGCACATTTACACAGCATGACGACTTTACCTTTACTCTCTACAGGTATGTTTGATGCTGTCTCAGGTTTTCTTTTTTCCTTTGTAGTGCAGGCTGGTAGAGCAAAGCTTTTCTTGTATCGCTCTTTTCTGATGGCAGTGATTTCACACTTCGTATATTTGGATCCCGGAGCACCACTCTTAACCTCCTCTGAAGCTTGGCTTTTCCTGGATCTCACACTGTTGTACGCTAGTAACTTCTGGTGCCGTTTACGGTCATCAGCTCCCTCAGTGAGTTCTCTCCAGCTACAGGTTAGTACATTCACAAGTCCCTGAGGGAAGGCAGTCTCATACCTAGCAAGAAGCTGCAACTTCTCTCCAAGTTCCTCTAACATGTTGGCAGCCACAGACTTATTCAACATGTTCAGTGGTGAGTCCTCATCTGCCTGTGGGTTCAAAGATGTCTGGGAGATCTTTGGGTTTGAGTCTTCCATAGTGGTTTTACACAGGGAATGACAAGACACTTGTTGCAAAACTGGATATTTTTCTTTTCTTGTTGGATCATCATTTAAGAAACCATCTTCATGCCTTTCTGTATGCTCACCTGTACAGATGGCACTCCTTCCTTTGGTTGGGCTGAAGAGAAAAAAAAGCTGTATCATTAAGTGAAAGCAGTAACAGTTAAAGAAGGCACTCCTACATCAAGCTCAGAAATACCTGTGCAGAGCAGCAAGAGAAGATTTAGTTCAGCCATTGCCAAACCAGGGTGTCTCTGCACTGACAGTGTATGTTTTCGACTATGCCTGCTGAAGTGCAATGTAATGTAATGTAACATGTTGACTGATTTCTTCTCTCCTATGTGAAATTATTTTCTCTTGCCTCAGTAAAATGGTAATCAAATAAATCCAAAACTTTGCTTTCTTAGATGTGACATGCAAAGGACTTTTAGATGTAATGAAACCTGGAGTGTCTAAAGAAGTCTTCTCCAGTAGCTGCTAATTCTATACACCCTATTTTATGTTGGGCTCTTTTATTTTTTTCAGTTTGAGAACCCTTGTCTTCCATGGTTATGAAAGGACCATCTCCATTTTAAACTGTAACAGTTTAATTAGAGGACTGCCAACGTGGAAAATTTATTAACAAATTTTAGGAGGTTTAAAATCTAAAACACAAGGAAAGTTTACTAGAAAAGTCTTAGTCCTCAAGTCTCTAAACGCACTCAAGCTTAGCTGTAACCACATGGCTACCCGCTCCAGTTTCAATGGTAGCTTCTTACACTCTTTAAGTTGAGTGCAAACAAACGTGTTCTAGGCTGAAACAAGCTGGAGTAAATTTCTGAAATTCAAAAGCAAGGTAAGCAAAACAAGGTTTGTCCTTGGAACAAAAATATCAGTTTAAAGCAAATGTGATGAAACCTGTATTTAAAACCCAGTTATCCAGAGGAGTCACACACCCCAGAGGAATGCTGTGAACACTGGCTCCCAGTACATTAGTCAGCAAACATGAACTTAATTAAATCCATAGAGCTCTGCAATGTGCTGTTGTTCAGTCCATGCCAAAACAGTAGAACAAGACTATTATGTGGCATTCTTTAACTAACTGCTCAAGATTTGTATGTTAAACATATTAAACTAATGAAATGCTGACAGCAGAAATGAACATTAGAACCTACACCTTAAGGAGTTAGGGTTAGGTATAGGATACTATCACCTTCCCACTTGTCTCCCTCTGCTCACACCATGTGGCAGAATGCTAATTCTGGTCATGTGCCTTCCCCATCTCTCCCATTCTGCCTTGGCCACATTACCTTGGGACTCCTTTTTGTGTCTTCCCTGAAAAACCAGTTGACAGAAACTCCCAAGCTCCACCACTACAGGCGTCACACCATTACCTGGGAGTAAAGCCAGGGAAAAGATCTGTACATGAGGACAGTTCTTCTGATATCTTCTTGCTCCTGTCTTTCATTCCAGTTTTCTTCTGTAACAAAATGAGTGTTTCCAATTTAAGTTTGGAGGAGGTGTAAAGGGGAGGAGGGAAGTAGAAGAATGTGCTGGATATAAAAGAAAATACCTGATCAAAGAAATATACAGGTCCTGCATCCAGCACTGCAGCTGTAAGCACTGCTTCCATTACTCCCTAGAATGAAGAAGGGGTGGAGCACCCCAGAGGAAAACAGTTATGTCATCAGGCTGTGAGATGGAAAATGTTTGTATTTATTACAGTAACAGTGAAGCTGGGAAATTATTTTCTGTGTGAGGCCTTGAAAATCTGTTTCAATTAACGCAGGAACCACTACTGTATGAATGGGAATACATTCATGCATCAGTGGATTAAATTATATGAAGTTGATTACAAAACTGAAGATCAAAATACCAGTTTTTGATAATTTAGGTTCATAATACTCTAAACTAGTGTTTTCATTAGATATGACCTACAATTATTTCTGATAATAGGTAATGTCTGTTTTTTGAAAAAGAAGACTGCTTGCATCTGCAGTTATGACTCAGTGAGTACATCGATAAATATACTTTTGTTTAAAAAAGGAGTTTTATGACTCTATCATAAATACAAAAGAATTATTTGAAAGATACCAGTGTGGGGTGCCTTGACTCTGTGCAGCCTTCCATCCCCTACTAAGACTGCATACACAGGCACAGAGATCTGCTGTCAGGGAGATGATCACTGTAGCACATCCTAACACACATATCTGCATACACACCTAATGCAATAGCTCCTTATCACAGAAATATAAGGAGTCTTTTTGAAGCACTGGTCCAAACAATGGATTGTTCTGTTCATATGAATCTTGTCACTTAAAAGCAATTTTAAAAATGAGCTCCAGAGGAGGCAATAAACTGACTTATTTTTATATTTCACAGCATGCATCTATTCATGCAAATTGAAAAGTGTTTGCTTTGTCCCAGTCTAAGTGCACAAACAGCAGCCTGTGCTTCTCAAGGTGACTTTCAGCAGTAAGAGAGATTAAATTTGCTTCTTTTCAGAAGCACTCACTGCATCCTTTGAAAATCTGTCCTCCAAAATGTTGATGTTGTGACACTAGCTGATGCAAGCCAGGATGTTTGGATCACAGCTGACAGGCTGTAATCAAACTAGTGTTTGGTGAAAAAAAAAAAAAAAAAAAAAGAAATTGTTAAGGAATGTGGAAAGAAGTCCACAGCAGACAGTGTTAAATGTGAATTCTTTGGCTGCTTTTGTCACTTTTAATGGTGATTTAGCCACTTCATCTAGGTAAAATCTTAGAGAAGGAGCTTTAACTTGCTCATGCTAAGGAAGGTACTTCTAGGTGTCAGATGTCATTCCCCTAGTAAATGCTATGGGTGATGATGGCTGAGGAAGTACAAGTGTCCTCTGTCCTGAGCAACTGGTGAGGGAGAATATCTTTCCTTCTAGAGTTCATAAGATATATTTGCTCTCATGCAAGAAATTTTTTCTTTGTCTACATCCAGCCTTTAGGCTCGATATTAAACTTCTAGTTATAAAATTGTCCCGTTGACTTCAGTGGATTTTTAAAGTTGAGTAAGGACTAGGAATTTTGGCCCTAAGCTAGGAAAAAGAGTTTTAAAGTGTTATAAACACATAAATAATAACAGCAGCCCCAGAAATACAAACAAAACAAATACAATATCCCTCTGTTGAACTCTTCTTGGGACTTACTCCCTGGTCATCCTTCCTCCCTCTCTTTCCAGGATTAAACTGCAGCTGTCAGAGACAGTTCCCCACTCCATTCCATGCCATTTCTTGACACTTACATACAGCTTGAAAAGAAAACACAAAAGAAAACATAACATACCCTGAATGAAGTCTTTTCTTTAAGATCATAACTTCTTTTGCTAGGAAAATAGTGCAATAGGAGCTGCCTCCTTGAAAGAAAAAGAAGAGGTGAGTCTTTATGTTGTGTTTCAGGAAATGGTTTCAAGTCCTGCTGCTTAGTTACCACGTTTTGGACTGCATTCAGCCCTCCCCTTGGCTCCCCAGCCACTGCCTGCCTTTGTCTGGGAGGCTAGTTAAGAAAAAGGAATGGCCACTGTGAGAAAACAAAAAAAAAACAGTATCTTTCTCCAGCTAAAAATGGTATTCACATGTCTCTTCTGGCCTCTGGCCTGTCCGATGCTGTCTTCTTATCACGCTGCCTAGAACAGAACGAAATTGGAAAATGTAGTGTTCATTACTATAATGTGTATTAAATGCTAGGAATAGCTGACTGGCAATAACAGAAGAAGGGCAAAAAAATCTGAGCTGGTAAGGGCATGCTACGAGACGTGGCTCACTCTCTCTGCTTCTAAAAGACCAAATCCTCTTAAAAGCAGCCAGGTGGGGAACGCAAACTCCAGCTGTCAGTCTGTTCATGTTAATGTTCGCTTTGTTAATGCAGTCAGCCCAGCTTCTTACTCCCACTTTGCAATTTTTTCATTCAGCATTCCTATTTTTCCGTGTTGGTTATCAAGCTACCATCCTGTTGGCTACCTGTATGTACTCTCTTATACAGGGTGTAGCACTAATTCTGGGGCTGGAAGCAGCGTAGCCTGGAAGGTTGCAGTGTTTACGTGGCAAGGTCTTGGTAGTGGAGGGGCGACAGGGGTGGCGTGTGTAGAAACTGCCCCTATGTCCAACAGAGCCAGTGCCAGCTGGCACCCAGAGGGACCTGCTGCTGGCCAAGGCTGAGCCCATCAGTGACGCCGGTAGCACCTCTGGGGTAATATAGTTAAGAAGGAGAACAAAACCTGCGGGACGGCAACTGTAGCCAAAGAGAGGAGTGGGAATATATGGCAGAAACAACCCTGCAGACACCAAAGACAGTGAAGAAGGAGGGAAAGGAGGTGCTCCATGTGCCAGAGCAGAGACTCCCCTGCACCCTGTGGTGAGACAGCCCAAAGGAGGCTGTGACCCTGTGGGAAGCCCGTGCTGGAGCAGGTTTGCTGGCAGGACTTGTGACCTCATGAGGGACCCACACTTGGAGCAGTCTGTTACCTGAAGGACTGCACTTTGTGGAAGGGACCCACATTGGAGCACTTTGTGAAGAACTTCAGCCCTCGGGAAAGACTCACATTGCAGAAGTTCATGGAGGACTGAGTCCTATGGGAGGGATCCCACGCTGGAGCAAGGGAAGAGTGTGAGGAGTCCTCCCCCTGAGGAGGAAGGAGCAGCAGAAACCACATGTAATGAACTGACCGCAACTCCCATTCCCCATCCCCCTGCACCGCTCAGCAGGAGGAGGTAGAGAATTTGGGAGTAAAGCTGAGCCTGGGAAGAAGGGAAGGGCAGGAGGAAGCTGTTTTGAGATTTGGTTTTATTTCTCATTACCTTTCTCTGATTTGATTGGTAATAAATTAATTTCCCCAAGTTGAGTCTGTTTTGCCCGTGATGGTAATGGGATCTCTCTCTGACCTTATCTCGATCCATGAGCCTTTAATTATATTTTCTTTCCCCTGTCCAGTGGAAGAAGGGGAGTGACAGAGCAGCTTTAGTGGGCACCTGGCATCCAGCCAGGGTCAACCCACCACAAAGGTGCTTAACTTTGCTCTGCCCAATGTGCCCTCTTCTCTGCAAGCCTCATGAATGCAGCGCAGCTTACGGAGTGCTCCTGGATCCCATAACAGCATTTAGTGCGCAGCATCTCCCCAAACCGTAGAGACACATTGTTAAGTCCTGCCTCTTCTAGCTCACTGCCAATTTTCTTTCACTCTGCTAGGTTTTATATTCATATTCTTTGGTAAGGAAAGTGGGACTCCCCTCTACGATTTCTATTTAGCCTACTTTTTAAAGGAAGGAAGCTTTATGCAAATGTCCAGTTTCAGCCAGATTTGGCAGAATAACACACTCAAAGACAATGACGCCTGGACACACTTTGTGAAAATCAGCAGCTGGGTAGACGACAGAGGCTCAAGGAAGTGTCCCCAACAAAAAACAGGCAGGCCAAACTCTGCTGAACGGTGTGGCACCAGTCAGCTTGCCAAATGCACGTCAGTACTAAAGCTCAAGCCATCTCTCTTTTCACTGGAGTACCACAGTGATTATGAACGGTGCTGGAGTCATTCTGGGGAGGAAAGAAACAACCCTCTGAGAAAACTGGCTTCATTAATTCAGCTGATCACAGAAATATTTGTTCTGCTTGTTGTCTCTTTTCTTCTGATGCCCTTATTTCTGGATCTCATGTCTGCAGCCCCTGCACAGGATGTATTCCTACCTGCCTTATTTTTCCTTTATCTATTTCTGTTCAGTATCTCTCTTTCTGTACTCCCTGGGCTTCTGTAGACTTTACGGCCTCCTTTATGTTATGTCCTTCAGTTCTAGAGCGAGCAAAATCAATGGTCTGGCAACTTGGCTGTTTTGACACATGCCAGAGTGAAAGGACCAGGAACACAAGCTAGTAACTCCCTTTTTCAGGCTGTCGAAGACACCAAAAGGCATATAGCGAGGAGTAAGAACAGTCTGGTACATGGGAGACTAATGGATTAAAATCAAACACAGAAGTAGAAACATCGCTATAGGATGTCTTGAGACCATTACAGTGCCCAGCTACAATAAATGTACAACAGGAAGATCTAAGATGACTCAAAATGGAGAATTCAGTGAATACTACCCCTCTTGATGTTCCCCCTCTCCCTGTTGCCAACCACACACACAAAAAAATAACAGCTCTGTAGATTCTTCCTCTACCTAATTAGAAAACTAGAATGGAAAGCAATAAACAAAAAGCGTTCTAGTCAACATTAGTGCACATGCTTGTCTGTCATCCATTCTGAGAAAAAGCTTTTTCTCCATGGCTCTCTTCATCAGCCTTGGACAACATCAATTCTGACTGGAATAGGGGCAACAAAACAGCAGGAAAATGGCAGCAGAGCATTAAATGGCTCACCTGCTCTATTGTGCAAGGTTTATTGTGCTTTAAGCATAGTACTAGGACCGTCCTGGAGGTGGTCCTGTTATATTCATTGACATAGACATATAAACAACATGGTTTAAACAGAGTAAAAGTGGCACCACAGCAGTTCTCAACTGATGGGGCATGTCTCACTCCTCTGAACATGTCTTAAGCCCAAGGAAGTCAGCTTCACAGCACCCAGCCCAGTCCCATGAAAGGCCCAGCTGGATGTTTCCATGTTTGAGTGCTCTTACAAGCAAAAGCACTGGAGAACATGCTGCTATGACACCTGCAAAGACCAGGATGGAGTTTGTTTGATCGGTACTAGACATTAGCTTAGTCTTTTGAAGCCTTGTGCTTGCTTGGAATTGTAGCAGGCTGGGAGTGAGGGAGTGCTCCTGGGTCTGAGCCACTGGGGGGAAATGAAAGCAAGCAGTCAGCCTCAGCAGGGCCAAGGGGCCAGAATTTGTGCCTCAGTGAGGTACAAGGCATTATCAGTTTTCCCAAAGACCTGGCTGCAGAAGCATTTTTAAAAACAGTTATGCACGCTAAGACGCATTTATAACCCTTATAAGTTATAAACTGTATTATACTATATACTATAAATACACCTAAGGAAAGAGTTATGAAAACATACCAGTAAGGAAGAAATAGTATTTTTAGCCAGCACGATTATACTGGGAGAAAACATGTAAAAAGTTTAAGCTCAGTACAGGAATTTTAAGAATTAGACCGATTTAATGAACCATTAGTGACTGCTGATAATACAGGTATTTCTCCTTGGTTTTATAGGTAGTGGTGGAAAATGGCACAAGGCAGCACGCTTTACCACGTATTAGAATCTTTTCTTTTTTCCTTCATGGGACTTGGAATTTCGAGTCTTTTTTTCTTACATTATTTTCCTTCTGTACAAGTTCTCTCTCATGTGACTTGTTTTAATTTGTTCAGTGTTCACCAGGTGTAAAATCTCAACAATCCTAAATGCTATAAAACTTTTCATGGCAGCTGTTCCTCCTGGGAAAGGACTACTTTGTTTTAGCAAGATTTTCTGGTTTTTGTTTTATTTCCCCAAGAAGATACTTGCTGAGGAAGACAACCGAAGCCTCTACTGTTAGCCCTCAGCCTGCACTTTTGAAACCCTCCTTTGGAACGGCTACTGGCTTGTCATCTTATCCCACTGACCCTTTCCAAACTGAAAACCAATTACGTGAAGGTCGTTTGTGTCGCCCGACCAGTTGAATTGGACTACTCCCATTCCAGCCCTCTGGAAAACGCAGGAGACCAAAAACGGCCTTTCAAACCCAGGGGCACACACTCCCCCTAAAAAGCACTTACACACGCGCACGTCTGTGGCGCCCACAAACAGGGAGAACGAAACGAGCGGGCACGGGACGGGACGGGGGCTGAGGACAACGACGGCACCGGCAGCCGGCGGTGCCCCGCGCCGCGGGCCGGTGCCCCGGCTGCAGGCTGCGGAGTTCGGCGGGGCCGCGGCACAGCCCCACTAGCGGCAGCTGCCGGCCAGGGCCAGGGCGGGCGGCGGGACGGCCTAGGGCAGCGCAGCGGCCGACCGGCACTGCGCCATCTTTTCACGGGCTGCGCGCGTGCGCGCGCGCGGGGAGTCCTCCAGCCATCCCGGCGTGCCCCGCGCTCGCCATAGAGCGGAGGGCCGGCCTCGCCACTCTCTCTCTCCTCTCTCGCTCGCGCCGTGCCTGGGAGGCGGCGCGGCCGCAGCGACATGGCGGGCGCGGGGCAGGCGGGCACCGCTGCCGCCGAGGCGGAGAAGCACCTCAACGGCGAGCTGCCGCCGGAGCTGGAGGACAAGGACGGCGCGGAGGGCGGCGCGGCGGGACTCGGCGCGGAGGATGGTGCCAAGAAGAAGCGCAAGAAGAAGAAGAAGGGCAAAACGGGCCCCGCGGGTAGGGGCCGCGCCGCGCCGGGACCGTCCGCTGACAGGCCGGTGGGGCGGCCTGAGGGGCCGCGACCGGGCAGTCCGGGCCTCGTACGCGGCCCGGGCTGCTGCGGGTGGCCACAGGGTCCTGCCGTGCGAGACGCGGGCAGGGCGATGGGCGCCGCCGAGGCCACCGTCCGGCCTGTGGCGGCTGAGGGGCCTCCCCTCGGCGAGGAGCGGGCCGGCGGGTGCCGGGAGGGTGCTGCTGCCGGTCAGCACCGGAGAAGCTGGGGCGGGGGAAGTTCTCCCTGCTTCGGTGCGCGCTGGAGAAGCCACCCGTTCCCTTATCCCCTCCTATGCCCTGAGGGGGCAAAGGCGTAAGACTGCTGCCGTAAAAGTCATCTTGCATTACGGAGTCTCTGTACCCCTCCCAAGCTTTCTGAGAGAGCCGGAGCAAGTCTGGGCAAATAGTGTAAAGGAACTACTGTTTCGGTTTGTTTTAGCAGGCTAGCAGTGAGTGATGATCATGCGGTGCGTTTATAATTATCTACTTCACGCCCCTGTTATCTCACAAGAGCAGGCTGCTGCTATGGCAAGAATTAGTTACCCTGACAGAAAAAAAAGTAATCAGAAGTGTCTGGATAATGCTACCTGTATACGCAAGTTTGAGTACCAGTACCTGTCACTGTAGTGCCCTACAATCTTACACATTGGGTCTGCTTTGGCGGGGGGGGGGAAGCAACATGCTCTTGTATCTATAGGATGATATTTCTATAAAGTTTTGGGGCTGTTGTTTACTAATGTGGAGCTATCCTTTTACTGCAAGTTATACTTTAATTTTACAAACAGGACAAGAAACAGATAAAGAAATGGAAGGTACTCTTGATGATGTAGCAAAACAATTGGATAAACAAGCACTGGAGGAGAAAGAAAAAGATGATGATGATGAAGGCAAGTGTAACTTATCTTTTCTCTTAACATTTCCAATTTCAACTTCTTCCTAGACTCCCATTTTAACAAACCTTTACAGATGCCTTTTGGATTTGTTTGGTTTGGGTTTTTTCCACTCGGGAGACCTGAGATGCAACTATGTATACTTTTTACTTTTTTGGCAACAATTTAGCTATCACAGGTGCAAACATATAAAAAATAACAGAGATAACAGCTTTGTTAAAGCTTCTTGTTTTCAAGGATCTAATTACTGCAGGGAAACGTTTAGCTTAAGATAAAGTAAGCTATAAATCGTTCTCACTTGCATTATCATGATCAGTATAAATTTTTATGTTCCAAATTATGTCTCTTATTCTTGGCTTAGAACAAAAAGTACAGGCAAAATTTTAAGGGAGCATTTTAATTAATAGAAGGTCGTAGAGTCTTTACTAGTGACTTGAATCCTGTTCACCTGTAATCCTAATTTTTCGTTAAAGCTGAACTGGCGAAAGATTAATACACAAGCAAGGCATACAACTTGTGTGTTGGTTGTGCTTTGCAGCTGATGTGCTAAGCAAGTGCCTTGGATGTGTCCAGCATTGAAATTCAGGCTGGATGTATCTGGTCTGTAGGAAAGTCAGATAAAAATGCTGTCTTTGCCTTGTTCTGATGAGTGGTTCTCAATAGAAAGGGACATTTAAGAAAATATATTTCTCAAGTTAGCAATTTAGTTTCTTTCTTGTGAATTAGCATTTAAAGTTGGTTCGGCACCTTAAAATGGTTCTTACTGTTCTGCTTAGAAACCTTCTTAGTTGACTATTGCTGGAATTCATCATTCCAGAATTTAATTTAATATATTATAT
Source organism: Tauraco erythrolophus (assembly GCF_009769465.1). Taxonomy (NCBI): domain Eukaryota; kingdom Metazoa; phylum Chordata; class Aves; order Musophagiformes; family Musophagidae; genus Tauraco; species Tauraco erythrolophus. The sequence goes on from NC_141468.1 coordinate 53,751,552, forward strand.
ACAGGAGTTTAAAAAAAATGAAATAAGACTGCTGGGATATATAAAATTACAAATAAATTTATCTTTGGACATTACTAATCTATATATAGCATCCAGTTTTATGAAATTACTTTCTGTAGAAGTGTATTCTGGTGGATTATTTATTTTACACTATGTTTCAGGTGATGAAGTTGAAAGATAATTAATACAACACATACTTTGCCATCGTTGCAACTAAGTGAGAAGTATTGAGGATAGTGAAAACTTTATACAATGAAAAAAATTTTTTGAAAATTATTACAATAGTTATAGTTTCATCTCAGTAGAAATAACACTGTTAGTTGCAGATCGTGTTTTTATGCTTTTTACAGTATTAGCAATTAGTACTGCAGTATTAGAAAGTATTAAAAAATATTACTTGGATTTGTTTTTAGAAAAACAATATTTTTGCAGAAAAATAAAAATTGTTGTAAGGTGTTTTTTTTTTTTGAAGGCAGCTGTGTGTTCTTGCTTGTACTGGTTCTTGCTACTTGTATTGTTTCAGAGATGTTGCTTAAGACATGGTGCTGCATTAGATTAAAATCAATAAAGCACCTACCCCCTCCCCTTTTTGTTTTTCCCCTTGATAAGCCCATAACTGGGCTTCAGAGCTGAGACTGTGTGCCTTTTGAAATCTTGGAGAGATTAGGAACTATTCTTCAGATTTCCAATGGAGTTGTTAGAACATGCTGATAGATAACATTTTTGCATTATATTAGGCTAAGTTATTAAACAGCTGTAGCAAAATGGCCGAAGTTTGGGCCCTGGTTTTGCAAAGATCTTAAATTGCTTTTCTGGTGAAAGTATTTTTTCATTATCAGCTAAATAACCTGAAGACAAACAGGGTATTGGTCAGATGCAGTAGTTATGTTTCTGGCAGCACAGCCAGCCTGCAGCAGTCTTCAAGGACGTGAAAGCAGAGGCCCGCTTAGTTTGGCTTGCAGTTGGCAGATTCACGTGCAGTGATGTATGAAAAAGCCACAATAAGCAGATAGCAACAGTGACAACATTTAAGAAATGCTGCACTTTTTTGCAGTTTAGGCCTAGCTTTTAAAAGGAAAAAAAAAATTGCTTGGTGAATGAACTGGAGTCACATTTAATTCATTTCTTGATGAATGATTTGAGCACAGCTCAAGGTCAAGAGGAATGTGGCAAAGTTACTACATTTTAAAGAAATTTATATGCGCTGTTAAGGATTTTCAGCTGCCTATGAAATATAGATTGATGGAGAATCTGATAGGCTGGACTACGTTGTTGTTGTTACAAAGTATTCATACTTACAATTTTTTACAAAAATTTATATTAAGATACTTAATGCCAAAATGAGCTGGGGAGGGGCAGAGGTGACACATTACTGAAACTTGCCCCAGCTGCAGGATTACAGCAGTCACTACGGCATAAAAATGTGTATGACACTGACCATCACGAGAAGATTGAAATCAATTTTACTTTTCACTTTAGACAAAAATAAGTGTTCTAAATGTAGATGACTAGTACTTACCCATTTTGTAATGAACTTGTGGTTAGGTCCAGAAGGTTAGTTAGATGGTGTCACATTAGAGGAATGCTTCATTGTGTAGGAAGTAACTAAGCATTAGATGTAGCCCCATGTGAGGTCCATGCACGGGTTTATCGTTACCTCCCAAATGTGACTGTAACATGATGTGGCCGATTCTTGGTGCTTACACACTGTGCTCTCCAAAAACCTCCCGCTGGTACATCCCACACACAGTGGTTTTGCTTCGTGCTGGTTGTGACTTTGCTTCTTATCTCCAGATTAAACTCATCCCGACCTAAGTGCTGTCATCTCTACTTGTTTGGGTTTTTTTTCTTTCCAGATGCATTAAGTTCCTTTAGCTGAAGCGTCAGAAGATGGGTTTGAAGCAGTGCTTCCTATCTTTTTGTTAGCTGTTGTGTCTGATATATTCTCTCTCATGCCTTCTCTCCACCCCAGGCATCTTTTTGGGTGAATTAAGAATTAAGGAATTTGAAGTAAGACTTCCTGAGCTGCTTTGTTTTTGTCTGTTTGGTGATATGTTTATGTCATCAACTTCAGAAAGTATTTTCTTAGGTCTGTGTTTGGTGTAGGGACTGAAAACGCTAATGATTTGGTGGCAGCTTCTAGTTGTTTTCTTTTAATCCATTAAATTCTTCTCTGAAAGAAGTGTTTCTGGGTAGTCCAGATGGTTTTGTGTCTCCTTCAAAATTCTTTGGTTCTTTAAGGTTATTTTATGTTCACCTGAGCACTTTCTTTCCTGTAGATGGAGAAGGCGAAGGAGATGGAGCAACAGGAAAAAAGAAGAAGAAGAAGAAAAAGAAGAAAGGACGTAGGTATCAAGCATAAAAATAAAGATAGACTGCATGAATATTTGGATAAGCATATGTAAGTGCTGTTCTTGGCAGTTGAAACAAATTTTGGGGTTCTGTTTGGTAGGTTCTGTTTTTTGTAGGTTAAGCCTGGCTGAATTTTGTTCTCTCTGGTACCTCTGAATGCCACCTTGAGCATTGGCCAAATAAAGTCATACAAGGGCATTGCAATAAGGTGTTTTCTTGGTAGAAGCTCAGATTCTAGTAAGGAGATCTTAAATAACTTGTGCCGTTTAACTTTTATGGTTCAAGTAAGATACTTAGTATTTCCCATCTATCATATGTAAAAACTTTCTTAAATTTTACTCAACAGCTAAGGTCCAGACAGATCCACCTTCCATTCCAATATGTGATCTATTTCCCAGCAACATATTCCCAAAGGGAGAAGAATGTGAATACCCACCAACGCAAGATGGGTGAGTGTTTTAAGCTTAAAAAATAAATGCTGTCATCTGGATGTGCTGAATTGCAAAACTGTTGATGTGCAACTAAATGGACAAAGTGAGTTGTAATGCCTGGGTTTTTTTTAATTTTTTAAACTGGATCATCTAAGAATTTAATGAATGGAAGTCTTCAGGCCAGAAATGTTCCTCCTTCCCTACCCTTTTAATTAAGGTATAGCCCCTATGAACAGAATTGCTATGAGGCAGGGGACCTTGAGACTCGGGGGACCAATACAATTTCAGTAGGCAGCTTTCAATAAAAATATGATCTGAATTAGAACTGAGTGAAGGTTTAAAATTTAGGGAGATGAGACACTGTTATGCAGCAGTTTTGGAGGCATCTAGATGTCAACTTGTTATTTTTATTTATTTTTTGGTAGAGATATGTCAATCTCAGAGTAGGAGACAGTTTAGTTTAAAAGCCTGAGTGGTATATTCTGCACTTTGCTTCTCTTTGTTTGTATGAATATATAGTTATTATAACCTAAACTGTTTTAAAATTCATAGTGATGTAGAAATAATGTGCAATTTTACTAAACGAGCAACAGCTTCCAGTGGTTTACTGGAATGGAGATCTGCATCCGTTTGTTTTCATAGGGTACTACTATTTCCTTATGCTTTGTTAGGAACTAGGATATGCAAGCTTGACTGAGCTTCCTGAATTTTCCTACATGAAGTGTTGTGGAAGGTCATGTTTCACTCATATGGGTGGAGGGGGTGGAATCAGCTTGAACTGCATGTAAATCTGAATGTATTCTGGAAACTTCCCAGGAAATTTTGAATCAAAACTCTAAAAAAAAAAAAAAAAAAAAAAAAACCAAAAACGAAAGAGGGACAGGAGTAGATAAATACTTATATTTCTGAAAGTATTGTTTAGTTTTCAGTGACTTTTTTTTTCCAGAATCAAATTACTGTTAATCAAATAACATTTATTGGTTGTTTAAAGTCAATGCCTGTTTCTCATGGAGTGTCGACAACATAGTTAAGAGTCTAGTACATCCTATAAATTATATTCAGATATTCACAGATAATACGGTTTCATTTTTATGAGATTAAAATTTTGTTTTGAGGAAGCCTTTTCTTATTGTTAATGACTTCAATTTGATAACAGGGTGTGCTCATATTTACTTACAAATGACTGCCTTGTTTGTATGCACAATATTAGCATGTTAATGAAGGACTTTCACAGGGTGGTCCTGACTGGCTGATCCAGGAGTGATTCTTTCATGCTTAAGAGTTAAAGTGTTTGTCTGTATATGCATATGCCGAGTTCAGAAGGACATGGTTTAAGCAAGCTAGAAAGTTAGATTATAAACATCTTAAGCATGTTCATAGTTTATTAACAAATGACATACCATTTTTACACCTCTGTTACCTATCCAGCTGTTGAAGATGGAATGTTTTACGCTGTTTGCTACTATTAATTCGAATAGAAGAAAAAAAAAAAAACACAAAACACAACAACAAAACCAAACCACCTTTTCTAACAATTTAGGTGGGGCATCTTTTCTGTACCAAGAGTATTCTGCCATGCGAGAAGAATACTCTTCTAAGGAACCTGAAGTAGTTTCTTTATATTTGCTTAAGCAAATTATATATGCTTAGATTTTGTTCCTAACTTAAATATTTAAATCTTGTGATACTACTTTAGTATTTCCTAACATAAACAGCCACTTAAATTAGTAGCTGACACGAATGCTAGGATATTTCCTAATCTGAATAATAGTTTAATTTTATATATTGGTAAAGCATTTTTGTGCTACTTCTCTTATTCGTGCTGAGGTCAGTAGGGTTTTGTCGGATTTTTTTTTTTTTTTGAAAAAGAGTTGCACTTCTATTCTTGACTCCTGATGTCACATGCTTTCTAGAGTTACCTCTCATCAACCTAGAATTGCATATTTTGTGTGGGAGGTTGAACTAGAAGTGGGTATCGTTCTGTTTTCAGGGGAAAAATAGCAGAGAATCAATTCTTACATAGACAACAGACTTAACAGTTTTGATATTTTTGTATCTTGGGTATTTAATTCCGTTTGAAGACTTGTGCTTTTTGTTGAAGACACTCAAATATGAAATGATGCTACAGGGAGGGTGGAAAAGCTATAAGCAGTATTTCATAATACACTGATTTTGTTAAAGTGGAATTAAGGAATTCTTGTCCCTGCATGCTTGTTTCTGCCCCTGTGCCGTTATCTGCATTAAAATAATTTAGGGGAATTATTTTCTGGAATTCTTATCTTTGATCACTAGAATCTGCACAGCACAATCTTATAAAGATTTGTAATAGTAAAAGCTGGGAGCTGTGAACTGGAGTGAAAATACGGAAACAAATGGCTTGTAGCAAGAGGTAAACTTCTTAAGCTGGCTTATGTGGTAGCCAGGACATTAGGAAACTGTCCTCGGAAAAGCTTGTTAGCTCATGTACTTGTCAGAGGACTTGATGTTTGATGTGAGACCTTTACCTAATCAATGGATTTTTCACATATCCTGAAGTGCTTAGGCCCAAGCAGGATTTCTTTCCTGAGCTCCCAGGTGGCAGTGGTGCAGCTTTGGCAACAAAATGCTTTAGGTCTGATGCAGTATTTTTAAATGTAGAGGCTATTTTGTTGTCCACTTGTCTTGCATGGAGTGACTGTATGCTGAAATACAGTAGGATAGAGCAAGGACGGCTTCCCGCCACTTTGCTGGAGTTTGCACTTAAGTCCATGACTGATGGCAGAGCAGCTGCCCAGACTCTGTCGACAGCTCTTGCTACCAGAGGGTGTTCCCTGCTGGAACCCAGAGCAGTCTGAAAGGATCCTTGAGTCCCTCTTCCCACTGTTTTTTCTGCAGTACATCTTTTCTGTTTTCTTATGCCATGACTGCTGTGCTGGAAGTAGTCCAGTTTTCAAGGGGCTCAGGTGTTGCAGCCTGTTGCTTGCCCTTTTTTTTTTTGTGTGTGTGTGGAATTTACCTGTGTTAAGGCAAATTCTAAGGGTAGCGTGCATGATGCTTGCTCTTGGAGCAAGAAAACTGCTCAGAAATGTAAGCACGGGATTTCTTCTTTGCCCTATTGTTACTTTATTTGAAAAGGCTCAGTAAGTTCAAGGGAAACAAACAAAAGGGTCTCAAAATATTTAGAACCTCTGGTCATCCTGAGAAAGATTTTTAAGGAATAGACTGTTATCCTTCTTTATCTTTTCAACTCTGCTTTAGGATTGCAGGCCTCTCAATAGCATATAAATACACAGTTTAAAATGCAGTAAAATTGCAGGGCGTAGTCTCTTGGCTCCCTCATACCTGTTTTTTTGGCTGTGAGGGAAGCAGAGTGGAGCCAAGATACATGTCCATGAAACAGGTAAGTAGCTACACTCTGAATTTCAAAAAGTAATCCTTTAACTCTGCATATTCAGTTGTTTGCTTAGAATCAGCTCATTTACATAAAGGTAAAAGTTAATTTCTAAATTTGGAAACTTTGGTGTAGTACAGCATCTTTCATCTGTCTTGTCCATCATCCCTGTTCTTTTATGACCCACCTACCAGGATGTGCTGCATAGCACATACTGAGTTCTTTATCACTAGGGTTTTTTGTGTCATTACAGGGCTTCAGCTTTACCATTTGAAGGGTATCTCTACTTCGTAGTCAGAAGAGTAGTCTTTTAATTAAATTCTGGAAGTTGCTGGAGTGCTTAAATGACTTTTGTTTTGGTTTTTGTTTTCTTGGAACCTCAGTTGTATGATTTCTTGCATAATAAAAAAAGATATTCAAAATTAATCTTCTATTTAGTCTTGTGTTGAAAATTATTCTTGCATTTGTTGTATGAACCTACCAAAGAGCCAAAATTACTGGTATTCTCATGGAACGCATGTTAATTTGCCATCCAACGAATTTAGGAAGTAACTTCCTGGCCTGTGTCATAGTTACTGTGCACTGTATCAGGTGCTCGGTATCCCTAAGTATTCTGAAGATGGGCGAAGGTAGTGCTGGAACTGCAGGCTCTTAAATTTTGAAGGAGCTTATTGTCTCTGTGTCAGTAACGGTTTCTGGGCCAAGTAGTTACACCACAGTGCTGAGATCCTTCTCCATGCAGGAGGAGCACTGTCTGAGTAAGATTGTGCAAAAAATAAACTTTTTGCATAAGCAGAGCATGTTGCAGTGATTTGCCCTGCTAAGCTGAAGGTACAATTGGAGGCCTTGGTATGAATTTTATGTGCCAGTTCTGTGTTTTTGAAAAGTATTATACATCCTTCAAGCACACTGCTTCTGTGGCCTTTTGGGAGGGTTGGGAGGTACGGCTTTGGAAAATGTAAAGGGAATAAAGTGGTTCGTGGTCTAACTGAGTTAGATTTCAGTGTACATATAATTTATTTATTTTTTCTCCAATGTCGCTGCCTTTCACAGGTGCCAGTCTGTGGTGCTGATAGATTTTTTTATAGGCTTCCTTTATTCTGAAAATTGTATAAATCAAAGTCTTTTCCATTACACAGGGGAGTGGAGGCCTGGCTAGTTAATAAACACTTTGCAGACTTTAGACAGAAGTTCTAATGACTACTGTGATTTTAGTAACTTTTCATGACACGCTTTATTTATTTTGAAGGCGAACTGCTGCTTGGAGAACAACTAGTGAAGAAAAGAAAGCACTAGACCAAGCCAGTGAGGAAATCTGGAATGATTTTCGGGAGGCTGCAGAGGCACACAGACAAGTGAGGAAATATGTTATGAGCTGGATAAAACCTGGAATGACAATGATAGAAATCTGGTGAGGATACAGATCTTCTCAAAGGCCTCTGCTGTAGATTTTTCTTCTTTCTCCAGAGCGGGAGGGATTTAGTCTCAATTTTGGGTGCTTAATTGACTGTGTTGGGGGGATTTCCATTTGAAGCACGCAACCAATATGCCCAATTATTTTCTTTAAGTTTCCTCTTATGGCATATTCTTAGCTTATGCAGCTTTACAGGGCCTGGGATCATAATGAATTTCAAACAAAGCTTTCAGTTATGGCTCACTTATTTGGAGCACATGCTTGATTTTAATGTTCTGTGCCCTTGCTGCTCTGCACGTAAGTTCTGCAAGCAGGGCTGGGCGAAGCAGCAATCGTGGTAGTAAGCATCCTGGCTTTTGCCAAAATTGTCAGTGAAACGCTCTGTGGACAAGCAATGCACGTGCTGTCTTGAGGCTGGGAGTGAGGGAAGAAGCATAAAACCAGCATGACTCTGTACTCAGTCTAGGGCAGGAGGTTTTAGGCTATATTTAGTCTTCACTGACTGATGTTTTTGGAGAAATATAACGTTTCTTTGTGTTATTCTCAGTTGACAAGAAATAACTGAGCAAATAGATTAAGATAAACATGAGTTTGATTAAATTTAAAGAAATAATTACCCTCAACTGATTCTTGTGACTCTTCCAACTATTCCTTTTTCTATCCTCCAGTCTATCTAGAGTAAATGTCTGCTGTCCAAGTACTGCACAGATCCAGGACAATTTAGCTTCCAAAATCAGATGCTTTCAGCCTGGTATGACTGAGGACTGTGCTGACAAGGGTAGGATAGTAAGAAAGCTAATCAGAGCTGATCCCCAAGGTAACTGCAAGGATAACGGAAATAAATAACATACCATCAGGGAAAGTGGAAGACAGACAGCTGCCTTAATAATCACTAGTCTGGCTGAAACAAATCTGTCATATTGAATTACACAGTTTGACTGTTATAAGCAATGATTTTCTCAAAACATGACTTTTCTTCCTGAAGTACCTCAGGCTGTGGGGACTTGCCTACTAAAATAAGCTCTCCTTTTTCCAGATTGCTCTGAGTGAATAGCTTTATTAGATAAAATCAGAGTACGGTGTACTAATGTGAGCTGCAGTTTACATCATTCACTGCCACTATAAGAGTATGCACTGGTCGACATGTATCTATAGCTTTCCAGTAGCTAACAGCGTGAGAGTAGACAAAAACCAAGAGCAAATGCTAATCTCATAAAGTTTTATTTTATCACAGTTACCGCTTAAATTAAAAAAATATTATCCTTCTTTAATTAGGATTTTTTTTTAGTAAATGAGAGAACTATACTATTGCTTTTTTTTTTTATTTTAAATCCCAATAATTGTAAAGAATGCATTTAATTTACCTAAACTTTAGTTGTATAACCTCTGCTGCTCTGGAAGAATGGGTTAAATGTAGCTTGTAAAGGATGGATGTTTTAACTTTAGAGTAGAAATACTAGCCAAGTACTTAGTTTTGCCCAAGAAAGGGTAGAAGAAACACCACCAAGAACTGAAGACCATTTTGTTTTACTTATGTTTTCCAGTCCAGAGTGTCCTTCTATTTAGCCTACAAGTCATTTAAAATTTCAAATTAAAAAATTAAAACACTTTCTTGAACGTTTTCCTGAGGTTTTGTTTTTACATTGATTTATTTGAAGTCATTATAAGAAATATTAATGACAACCGTTATGTTCTTTTTTTCTTCTCCCTCCCCTCTGCCTTTTAGTGAAAAATTAGAAGATTGCTCACGTAAGCTGATAAAGGAGAATGGTTTAAATGCAGGACTTGCATTTCCTACTGGGTGCTCTCTGAATAATTGTGCTGCCCACTACACTCCCAATGCTGGAGATCCAACAGTCCTGCAGTACGATGATATTTGCAAAATAGATTTTGGGACACACATTAGTGGTTAGTTTTCATTTATTAATTAAAACTTTGAGAACGTTCTTCAGCGCAAAGACTGTGAAGCTAATTAACTTCTGCTGATTTCAGGTCGTATTATTGACTGTGCTTTTACAGTCACATTCAATCCAAAATATGACAGACTGTTACAAGCTGTAAAGGATGCCACAAATACTGGAATAAAGGTATGATCATTATGTAAGTCATTTACCAAGTCTTTTACAGCAAACTTTGCAGTTATTTTCCATTTATATTTGCGCTTTATTTTCAGTGTGCTGGGATAGATGTACGTCTCTGTGATGTGGGGGAGGCCATACAAGAAGTTATGGAGTCTTATGAGGTTGAAATTGATGGCAAAACATACCAAGGCAAGTTCTTTTCTTTTTATAAGGATAGCTGTTCTTCAAGTGTGTGTCTTTGTACAAATACTGATTTATTCGTATCGTATTGAAAAGACCTCCGGACGAGAAGCGTGGTAAGAGTGACTTGCATAAAAACGTGTTTCTGGTTGGCTTGCCGTTCCTCCGGAGGAATGTCCTTAGCTTATCCTTCCAAGTATTGTATCTTTAACAGATAAGACAAAGGCTGAAAAACTTTCAACACGAACAAATCATTTAATACCTGCTGTTTGACTGAAAAGCTTCTGTTAGTATTGGAGTTGCTAGTCTTTAATAATGAAGTTTTGATATAGCATACAAAACTAACTTGTGTCTTGGCTGGAATTTGTACAATATGTGTGGATAGTTTTGTGTTTAGTTCCTCTGCGATACGACGAGTCACTACTGTACTTTCAATATGAGCTAACAAACCAGATTGCCTTAAAAAGTTTTACATTTGTTAGGTAATTACCTGTAATATTAATGTTTTCTTCAAAAGTGAAACCAATTCGCAATTTGAATGGACACTCGATTGGGCCATATAGGATACATGCTGGAAAAACAGTGCCCATTGTGAAAGGAGGAGAAGCCACAAGAATGGAGGTAAATGGAGTTCTTAAATATTTCCGTTAAGTTTCCCCAACTGTGACTGCAAGAATAATATTTCCTATGCAATCCTAATGAATCACAGAACGTTAGGGATTGGAAGGGACCTCAAAGGATCATGTAGTCCCATCCCCCTGCTGGAGCAGGACCACCCAGATCAGATCACACAAGACTAATGTGACTAATAATCACATACTACTAATGGTTAGTATTTGTGATCCTGGTAGGTGATAGCAGCAGAGGAAGAATTTTCATGTACTTTGTAGTGTTCCTGTAAAGGAGTGATCGCTCCTGTTTCATCTCTGTGGCTTCTCCTTTTAGTCCTGGAATGTTCTGCTATCTAATGCTTTCTGAAACTGAGGCCTTGGAACTCTGCTATTTGAGGGGTGTGAGCGGGGGGCAACCAACAAAGAAAAAACCCCACCAAACAACAAAACCAACCCCACCTTGAAATCTGAATGGCCTTAGAGATGCCTACAGAAACTCTTGCGTATTTATTTCGTAATGTATATGCATTACTTAAATGCAGTGTTGTAATGTTGCACTTAGGAGCAGGAAAAAGGACAAGAGTTCAGATTTTGGAGTGAACTTGAAGGACTAGATTTTTCCAGGAGGGTGTTTAGACTTACCAGTCGTTCACACTTTTCTTGTTTGTTCACTCTGTAATTAAAAAGACAAAATAACAATCTTTTCTTGTTCAGGTAATTCTTGAGAAATATTTCTGTAGAGTTGTAGCTTTTGATGACTTTTTGCAAGTACAGTTAGATATGGTATCTTTCTTGAAAAGCTTCCAGTGCAGTTTTTCTTTGCAGATACAAAAGAATTAACCATATTTCTAGTTGGCGTGAGAGGCTAGATGAAAGATGTTGTCTGAATAGCAGTTTGGAGCAGGGGAAGAGAAAGTGCTGCACATGATGTGGCAAACTATACTGATTGGAAAGGCAGTGTTAAAATATATAACCTGAGATGTAGCCACCATTTTGATGTAAGCTTGTGTGCTAACAAGATAAGAAGGCCTATTTAAAAGATTGGCAATGAGATAAGAAGCTTTTAATTTCATTCTAAGCCTGATAACTGATCAGCAATGATCGCTAGTAAGCCTATCAGAGTAAATAAGATTGTAAGAGTTGAACAGGGACAGGTGTGGTCTGAACAGGATTGGTTTTTGAGGTAAGCTCACTCTCATCACCCAAAACTTGTGTCATAATTGTTGATCTCCTTGTTAACCATGCAAGCAAAAAGACAAAGTTTTAACTATTGTCTTGTCTATAGGAGTGTGCAAAGGATTAGAGAGTATTGGAAGACAGAAAAAGCTTGTGTGCCCTTCTTGTTTTAGCTTAGTCAAATGGTTAGGTCTTGTATATCATCCATCATCAGTGTATTACTAGTATAAAACTTAAGTGTTCTTTAAGCAAATCTTACTTAAAGATTTCAGAGCTTTGAGATGGTTTTAATTGAATATCCAGACACTGGGGAGAAGACATTTTTTAATTTCTTCAGCCGCTGTAGGTTACTTAGGACACAATCCTGCATCATTAAAGACAGCGAGTTTTGCCAATGAAGGATGTGGAGTGTAGCCAAGCTCTTGCTGTACTGTGCTAATTATAGTACCAAACTGCAATCCAATGAGTTTTTTGTGATGGAGAGAAATGGAGCCTCTGATGATCCTTATTCTGAAAAAGTGGGTGTAAAGTGAATTTTTTGTTGTGGCATTGTGTGAGGGTGTTTGTGGCTTTGTGTTTTGCTTTTTTAAATTAAATCAGTCGAATATTAGGGGCATCTTTAAGAGTTTGTCTTGAATTTGAAGTCTGTGTTACTGCTTTTCACATGGCTTCTTGGTTTTGGATTGTGACTTTTGAAGTAGCTTAATAAACTGAAAAACCCAGCTCCTGCTGTCTGTTAGTGTTTGATGCCCGTTAAGTCCCTTTCACAGTCCTACCGTTAAGGATATGTGAATGCACTTGGCAGAAATGAGTTTATATAATGGCATTTCAGTATGTTCTTGGCTGGAATTTTGATAATGCCCTTGCAGATATATATCACCTTCATTTCTTGAAGAAATTCATCTTGTGGAGTGGAAATGAGCAGGTAAGGGTTTATACTAGCAGCTATTACCAGAAAATTCTTGCAGAAATTGGGCAGAAAGTTCTTCAGCGCAGTCTTTGTAATCAACATCTATTTGCTGTGTCTAAACTATACATTTCCTAGGACTTCGATCTGAATAGCAACAGAGAATTACTTGCAGTTAGCAAATATTTTGCAGCAGAATGTAGTTTCCTAGCTATGTTAGATGTATGCTTTGACAATGCTTTAACTGCCATGACTTTGAGAAATTGTGACTAGAAACATACTGGTATTTATGACTTGAAACAAATAAAATGGTACTAACATAAATAGATGATGATTTGGAGATGTCTGTAACTTTACTGTGTGAAATCTCCATATTGAATTTTTCTCTTGGAAGTTGAACATTGGTTTGGTGATTGAATCCATTCACATTTAATTATTTGCATTCAGAAGTTGTTATACTGAGATAATTATATCAGAATGGCCCAATGTCACTTATTTTGATATTGCAACATGTTCCCTTTTTTCTTTTTCTTTTCTTAGGAAGGTGAAGTATATGCTATAGAAACCTTCGGTAGCACAGGAAAAGGTGTTGTTCATGATGATATGGAGTGTTCTCATTATATGAAGAATTTTGATGTTGGGCACGTGCCAATAAGGTCGGATTTTTGTTGGTGTTTTTTGTTGGTATATTGTGCGAGAGCTCCCACCCTCTTAGGGCTCAAATTTGGTATAATACAGGTTCTTCAGTAATTAATGAGGCTGCCAGGACTCAAAGGGTGGTGTTAGCAATGCTCCAATTTTAAATCTGGAACAATATGGAATTATTCCAAAGAATCTGGAAGTGGAGAAAGTACCTGGTTATGTCTTCAGAAATCTGGATTGTTTTTTAACTTCCTATCAATAGTAAATTTTTATAATTAATAATATATAGATTATGTTTGCATATTAGTCTGCATATTAAATGCATATATACATTTTTTAAAAATCAACATTTGCATCGTGGTTATGTGCCGCAATATTTATCTTAGTCCTGTTCCCAGAATATATCAAGCTATTCATGTCATCTGTTTTGTTTGTTAATATTTTATGATTTTTAAGTTCTTGTTTCAGCTTATTGCTGTAAAATGAAATAACTTATTAATTTTCAGTTTTCACTGGGATTGCAGTTTGACATTTCTAGGCGTGCAACATGTTTTCTGAAGGGAAGGCTATCATGGTTAGAAACATAACAGGCAGACATCGTTTTCCAGATATTTTGTCTCCGTAGAACAATCTAGTAATATGAAAAAGGCGAGGAGGGGGGGATAATTAGCCTATGGGTTGGAAAGGAGCTGCTTATGTTTGGAAGTAAGTTTATTTCTTAGCAAATCTAAAAATCTCTAATTTTTATTCATATATATTGTAAGAAATATGAATAAAAAGCTTACTGAGTATTTGACTTCAGGAGCAAAACATCGGAGTTCTTAACCACCAGTCTTAAATTACTTCAGATTATTAACCACTTTGAATCAGGAAGAATGATGTTTTTCTTTATAAAATGAATCATCCTTTTGTTTAAGAGAGTGGTTCCTGTCGCTGCGTTTAGTTTTCCTTGGGCAGTTAGATGCAGATATGTTCACAATCTAACTTCCTCTTTTGCAAACGGATGGCCAGTGTGTTTGGCAGCATTCAGATTTGTTTTGAAGGGTGTCTTTTGTGCAGGAGGAAAATGCACTTTCTTTTGTGAACAGAAGACCTGACTGATGTAGAAAGATAGTTTCCAAGAGTGGGCAGTCTTAAAATACCTTGAAATCTAACCCTTTTCCTAATTGGTGTGTTTTATTTCTGAGGTGAATGCTTGCTGGTGATACCTCTTTCTTCTCAAACATGTTCTTTTTTTTTTTTTGCTTCAGGCTTCCAAGAGCAAAACACTTGCTAAACGTTATCAATGAAAACTTTGGTACTCTTGCCTTCTGCCGCAGATGGCTGGATCGCCTGGGAGAGAGTAAATACCTAATGGCGTTGAAGAACCTGTGCGATCTGGGAATAGTGGATCCGTATCCTCCCTTATGCGACATTAAAGGCTCTTACACGGCACAGTTCGAGCACACTATACTCTTGCGCCCAACGTGCAAGGAGGTTGTCAGCAGAGGAGATGACTACTAAACTCAAAGCCACCTCAGCACCTTTATACTCTAGGCTTTGTTGGAACATACTATACCAGAATTAATTTGCAACATATTGTCTGTTTTAACAGTGGACTGATGTAATACTTTCCACATTTGGAAAGGAAGGAATTTAATCAAAGGCAAGTCTTCTAATGTAACTAACAAGGAAAAAGCTTTCAGGCCTTTAGAAGTATTTCAAAAGTTACTTATTTTTTCTGTTCAGGGAAATACGTGCTATAAAGCTCAATTTTTAGTTTGGAATGAGTTATACATTTTGTTTTGAACATTTATGATAAAAGATGCTTTTCAAATATTTATATTACCATATTCCTACTTGAATGCTTTGAATGACTACACCTGATTTCTGCACCCAAGTCCTCTATGATATTGCCTTTTAAACTTCCTGGAATCCATTTTGTAAAAAATAAAGACAAATTTTCAGATCTAAAAATATATATACTTTTTAGAAGTCTGGTTACGATTCTGGTCAGGAGTCTGCTGGGAAACCGGTGTATTAAATATTTTACAAACTTGATTTGCCATTTCTTGTCTTGAAACTGGACCTGGCTCGCCCTTAATATGAAACTTTGCCTTTTAGTGCTTATTTAAATAGTCTTGTTGGTGCTGGGATACAGGGCAAGAAGTCATCAGCTCTTTTCAGGACAGAAAGGGACTTCAGTGGAGATGCATGGTGTGGTTTGGTTTTGAGAGTGCCGGTCTTGGGCTTAGACTTTATCTGTATTTGGAACATGTCAGATGCATTTTGTGGTCTCTGTTGCTGTTACCAGCAACATGCAACTTCAGGCTGAAGTCAACTGTGACTGTTAGTATGTATCCCTTTATATTCTTTGCCATTGGTACGCCCTTTTAACAGGGAGTAAAATTTTCCTTTGTGCAATTCCCTATCTCCTTCAAGTACACATTGGATTGGACAAGTTGTGGGGACAATGAAAACATCGATTTATTTTGGAGTGTTGAGAGTTCTTCCATACAGGCAAACTAGTCTGTAGTATTTGATGTTTTCTTGATGTAAGGAGTCGTTATCTGCCTTCCCACTGCAGCGAATCTGACCGGTGAATCTCATTTCTGAAGGTGAATTAAATCCCATGGCTCTTCAGGCCGAGATGCAGTATATCTTCCCAGTGCTGTGTATTTACCTCAGGACTTGCATATCAAAATTTTACGTAGTTACTGGTAACAAAACCAGCTTCTTTAATAGATCAATGACAGTGCCTTAAACTGCTTAGGAAGCAGAGACACCTCACCTGCTCCTTTATAGTGACAGCATGTGCTGATTTATAGAGGAGTTCATATTAATTTAGAAATATCAGTTCTTTCCCCTGCTGTCTTTGGGTAAAAGGTGCCGTTTGACCTTTAAAACTCTGGTGTGTGAGCTGCACTTTAGAGGGGAGCAGCGTCGGGTACCCCGCCTACAGTTTGAAAACGAGACATCAGTGGTGGTTCTTTTTCCTGTTTGTAAGTTTAAACTTAGTACTGCTTGTAGAAATGGATTTAATGAGATACTGAAATGTGTATTTCTGTTGTTGATGTTTGAGATTCTTGGCATCCCAGCAATGAATTTTAAGCAATTTGTCCAGCTGTGTGGGCACATGTGTTTCAGGTTCCAAACAAAGAGTAGCTGGTGTATGCGCTTGTGCATTGCAAAGCAAAGACTGGCGCTTGAAGGATCTGTGATGAACAGGGCAGAATTAACGGTTTCCAGCTCACTTACCCTATTTTGGGAACAAGCCTGGTTACTACAAATTCTGCTAGGAACAAGACAAATCTGCTTTGATTCTCAGCCTCTTACCCACAGACTTTTCTCTCTAGAAAGAGAGAAGTAGTAGCTCAGAGATCTTTGGTGCTGTTCCTACAGCTTCAGGCTTTTATCTTCACTTCAAGAACACGTAGTATTACAGATCGATGACTTGTTTTCCTCCGTTTGTCCTTTCTTTTACCTGAACATGATAGGAAGATCCAGACTAGCAGAGCTACTTTGGACTATGACCTGGTCTTTTAACTTTTTAATTTACTGTCCATTAGCCAATTCACATATGGAAGCTTGATAATCATGCATAAATTGTAGAGGAAATGCCTCAGAAAAATATTTGCAGAACATGAGGATTATTTGTTGCCATTAAATTTAACTGGGTTTGTCTGGTTATGTGCTTCCAGTGCTGCTGACCATCCTGCGTTTGCACCTGTCAGTGTGGAAGGCAAGCCCCATTTCCACCTCCTTGCACCTCGCATTTAAAAATAATAATAAAAAAAAATCCTCTGCTGCCTTCATGCTCTTTAGGCTGCCTTTTCATATTGCTGGCAGTGCAGTTGCAAAGTCCTGGCCATGCTGTCTGATAACTGAACCGTACTGTTGTCACCTGACAAAATCAAAAGCTTATCAAAGATGTTTGAGCCAGATATTGAAGTGTGCCTTCCTCAAATACCCAGACAATGGGGATCATCTTGTTTCTCAAGTACATGCAGCACCAGAAATGGTCATAGTTTTTGTAGAGAGTATGTTTATTAGAAGGGCCAAAGTAGAGAGTCCAGAAGCTACTCCACAGAGTTTTTCCTTCATGCAGACCTTGAGACACACATGTCATTAGAGAATGTACAGTTGGACCTCATATGATCTGTCCTTTTGATGAAGGTATGGCCTAAGATTTTCCTAACTGGGAGACTAATCTTAGACTCAAACAACGTGTTTCTCCTCTTAGATGTGCGGTTTGGGTTTGATTTGGATTTTTTTTCCCCTGCTTTTTGATTACCTGCTTGAATAAGTCTTCAACCTAAATAAGCCTGTCTGTTAGTTTCATGGAGCCTTGTACAATTTTTCTGACTGTAAAATAGCAAAGTTACTTTGTCCTGTGTTTAACTGTGTTAGCAGCGCTCCTAAGGAGCAGGATGAGGCAGAAACTTGACTGCAGCTTGCAGAAGCAAAGCGAACTTGACTTTGTCCCAAAACAAAAAGCCCTGTTGCTTTAGAGTTTCAGTGAAAGCCTCTATCTAGCAGCTGCCAAGAAAGCGACCGCCTGCAGCAAGCGGCGAGTGCTGGAGCTGCCCTGGCGCTTTCCCCCGGGCAGCGTGTCCCTCGGCTGGGGCGGGGGACTGGTGTTGAACGCCTTCCATGGACTGGGACTGGGACAGGAGAAATGGGGCTGGTGGATATAAGTGCTGCCAGCCATGAAGTGGAAGTCTTGCATACGGTGATGGGTTTGGTTATCTTTGTTTCTCAAAGCTGCTGCGGCATGGATATTTTGTAGAAAACAAAATAAATGTGTTAAAACTAGAAGGGCTTTCCTTTTAAAGGATAGATTTTACTGCTTTTACTTGAGTCGGAGGTAGTATTATCCAAAGCTGCAGGTCTCCTGTTGAAAAATGTCAGCTTGTGTATCGATGGTAGTTTTCTTTGGAGTTTTCCACTTCACATTTGTTTTGGCTTTAAAAATACCACCGTAACAGAGCAGGGTTTTTCCTTTTTAGTGGCAAACTTTATTAAAAAGAGAAATAAACTCAGTGCCAAGCAGCAACGGTAAGCTATATCCCTAGGGACGTACTCTTTGACTTCAGACTCTAGCTTGTGAAATAACAAAGCAGTAGTAGCACTAGCTGCATGGAAGCTGCTGAGCAGCAACTTGGCTTGCAAGGGAGCAGGTGTTTTCAGGGTGAATGTGACCGTAATTTTCGAGGCCGAAACAGGGCATCTGGGGAGGGAGGCAAAGTTGCTGTTAGATGAGAAAACTGCTGTTGCATCTTCCAACTTCATTGTGTCATGTTACCTTCAGTATATCAAAATAACATGTATATTACATTAAAAGTACAAAACCAGGGCAAGAATGGTATCAAGGAAACTTAATGATGTGATGTGTAAACATGAGTGGAATTTGTTCATTTGATTTTTACGGGTAGTGTTTGGAGGTAGAGGAACTTTGCCAAATCCTACTTACTTCAAATATTTTTCTTTCAGGAAGGAAGAAGGGAGTTAGGCTTTTATAGTTAATCATTTGCCAGGATTTTGCACTTCCAACTTGTTGGTACTCGCATTCTGTGCAACATCAATCAGATGTCCAGAAGCAAAGGCAGGCAGTGTGTGTTCTTATATCCATTCACAGAATAATGTTTCTGCCAAATGGTTTTATGAAGGTGTGTTTAGAGATAAAGACTGTGTAACTTGAGAAAAGCATAGCATGCTTTGAAGCAGGATGTTATTTTTATATGAATTTTTTCTATAGAATATTTTTTTTCTACAAGGAATCAAAAGGCAGTTATGTTTTTATAATTGGAAATGTTTGAGTACTTTTAAAGTAAAAGAAAAAAAATAATTAAGACAACTGTGCTGTGACTCTTTCAAGATTTTTGTAGCAAAAATTGATTTGTGTTTTTGCCATGACAGCCCACTGACTCCTAACTCAGGTCCAAAGTTGTAGAGCCTTTAGCTTTGCTTTTATACTAATGCTGATTTCTCCTTTTGCACAGCTATACTGCTTAAAAAATAATAGATTAAATAAACAGCCAGCCTACATAGACTGGTGTGAGGATGGTCTAGCACTGGCACAGGCTGCCCAGAGAGGCTGTGGTGTCTCCATCCTTGGTGCTATTGAAAACCTGACTGCAGGCAGCCCTGAGCAACCTGTTCTATCTGGTTGACCCCGTTTGGAGCCGCGTTGGACTCTGCAATCTCCAGAGGCCCATTCTGCTATCAACAATTTTGTGCACTCTCCTTTAATGTACTTGGTAGGCAAATAGTTCCAGCACAGTACTACTTCCCTTGTGCATGTGGGGAAAAACAATCCAGCCTCTCTCCTGAAGGACTGAGGAAGGGAGTCAGCAAGTGATCTCAAAAACAGACATAAAACTGTAATTACATTTCTATGTTGAGCAGCAGTGTGTGTGCATGTTCACGCTGTGGTTGGCTGCGAAATTACTACTCATGGAGCGTTACTCTGTGTGTGAGGTGGTCCTGAACCCTTCATTAAAAATAATTAATACGCAATTGCTTTACCAAGTTCCCACAAGCACTGATTGTGCAATCAGAGGAAGTTCAGCAAGGACAGTGTATGGAGCTCTAGGTAACCAGGCAGCAGCTATCTGGGCTGGAGACGGCTCGTAGCAAGGTAGCAGTGGAGCTGAACCTTCCTCTTGAACCTGTTTTTCTGAATGTAGATTAAATTGAATGTGGAGAGGAGACAAAGGTTATGGCTGGCAAAGGTGATGGCTTCTTGAGATGCTTTCACATGGTTAGTCTTCCATGCAATCAACTTAGCTACGAGACCAGCTCCCTGCTGATGAAGGAGAGAGCTGTGGAGCCATCAGATGGGTTTATCTGGGTCTCTTCTGATGTAACAGATCACTCCACCTTAACTGCACCTGTCCCTGATACAGGTGCCAAGTTGCTGGACCCTTAGCTTTACCGCTCTGCAGAACTCCTTCCAGTGAGTTGTGGAACCCTGATCCCAGGAACAGCAGCTGCCAAAACGGATGGGTGGCCTTTGCTCAAATAGCTGTCTGGTTTCCCAAGGCCTACAACATGATGTAGGCTTCTGCAATGGCTATGGTATTTCTGCTAATTTGGTCACTGCTCCAGCACCTTGCTGCTTCCTTGGCTCCGGTTGAGCTCTATTTTAAATACTTAACTGGAGTGAAGTGAGGCAGGCTCATATAAAGGTAGTGGCGTGTAGAATCGTGCTGTGCTTAAGCGTTACTCCAGATAAAGGGTGCAGAGCCAGCTACATGAACCAGCAAGCATTAACCGAAGCAGGAGCTGTTGAGAAGTGCACCTGAATTAGCTCATCCTTATGCTGGACTGCAATAATAATCTCTTGCCTTCCTGCTGCTTGGATTAGGTCTAGAACTCTGTTTGAGTGTGTCCTTTCTCCTTCCCTTCTCTTGTTCTACCCCAGACAGCACCAACGGGAAGAAAGCAGAATTTGCTTTTGCTAAGCTAATGATGTCTTTTAGAGAAAGCCTAATAATCCTTGCTGCAGTGAGAGGACAGCAGAGAAGGAAAGTGTTTGAAAGACTGCACAGCCATAACAAGTAGATGTGTCAGATCATCTCACTTCAGTAGGTCACCCTTGGCTTAAAAAAAAACCCAACCAAACTGCTTTTTCACATTTACTTAGGGTGAGCACAAGGTGAAGAAAGTTCGAGATCAGAGGCCACTATATGCTCGCTATAACATGGCATTTTGCAGAAACATAGATAGAGGTGGTAGGAAAAGTCATGATTAAAACCAGCTGTTAACTGTAAGACCACTTTGGCCATCACTAATTTAATGCCTTAACCCATGTTTGACAAAGTTTAACAATAATTTTTTTTTAAAAAATATAATGATAACAAAGGAACTAATTCCAGTACACACATAGTTTTCTGTCCACATCAAGGCATTTTATTGAGGTATAAACTTTGCAGAAGATGAGGTAACAATTTGCATAGGATTTATGCAAAATAACTTCGCAATTAAAATTAAGTTGGTATTAACAACCATAAGTGGAGAACGACTGATAATTCCTGCTTGTTAGATTCTCCTCAATGCACAGTTCTGTTAATGCTAGTGGTAGGACCATGGAGAAGGTACAGCAGTTGTAGCTAATGAAACCAGTCAGATTGAAAATGCTTTCATAGAAATTTTACAGCTTCTTTTCAGGGGTTTGTGTTAGAGATTACTAAAACAGACATCGCTTGCTGTAATTTAAAGTAAGCTTGTCCAATGCAAGAAAGAGGGTGCTAACATTCGTGTAGCAATGACAGGGGAGTGGGTGAGTGTGGTTCTGTTGGTTTTCTTCTTAAGAAAGCTTTTTAAGTTATTGGAATAAAAAGCCCCTGGTTGTCAAAGTTATACTTTGAATTTGGCACTTGAGTTGTCAGGCTTGTTAAGGCTAAAACACGGAAGTCCTGGTAAAGATACGTTCTTGTGCTATTAAACGCTCCTCTTACATACTTATATGAAAATAAGTACATGCTCCAATTCCTCAATTTCAGATTTTAAGAAATTCTATCAACATATCTTTAGTGTAGTTCCCTTGAAGCTTGCAAAATAATTTCACTTCAGTCATGAAGAAGATCCAGAAAGTTCCCCATGAAAAGTTCAGTTACTGTTTGACACGTAAAACATTCCTTGCTGGTGAATGTTAATATTCTAAGACCTAGTAGCGATTCCTGCAGACAGTAAGAATCATGATACCATTAGAACTACACTATAAAATGTACACAAGCATATATAGAAAATTAACCAGAGAAACATCAGTTGCCCATCAAAAGTCATTTTTCTAAACCAATTCAAAAAGATTATCAAAATACAAAACCAGCTTAAAAAACCAGCCTGAGGTAAGAGTTAAATGCAAATAGCAATCTTTTTCTTAAAAAAATAGCTGTATTGAAATTCTAGGTACTTAGGAAGTTATTTACTGCCAATAAAAACTTTTACTAACAATTATGAAGAGTACTTTAACTAATACAAAAGTATATAAACATTGTACACAGATTCAAAGTAAAAAAGTACAATACCATACTTCCATTTCATTTAAAAAAATATATAGTTATGACAATTTGAACTTTTACCATACACACAGTTAACTGGCTTTGGATTAGCTGCTACTGTTGTCCATGGAACAGTCAGCTAATTCTGTGTGCTGCTGACTTTCAGCTGTGCTAGGACACGGTATTTTACCATGTCCGTTTGCCTGAGTACGTCGTTGGCTGTAAAACAAAATGTAAGCTTGAGCCTTGCATACTTCTTCCATAGTGCACATGTTGAGTTTCGAATCATTGCAGTGTACCCAAAATCCTGCAGTGAAGAAATACACCCAAAAAAAGCCATCAGGACACTGATGTTGAGGTAATTGTGTTGTATTTAACAATTAATTACCGAGTCACTTTTAACAAGTTGTGCAGAAACAGTATACTGCTTCAGCTGACCTAGTATATTTGCCTCTACGCTTTAAAAGCCCAGCTCAGCTTCCTCGGATTTATAAGAGTTTATAGCCAGAACACATTTAACAAGCCAATACAAAAACTAAACAGTGTTGGTCTACACAACTGCAATTCTCATTCCCGGCGGCTCAGCTTTTTTTTTTTTTCCCTTTTGCATTTGAGAAAAGACAGCGAGCTTATCCGTTCAGAATTATGACCAGCTCTTTCTCCCACGCTCCTTATTTCACAGCTGGTTCCTACCTCCTTCTGAATTGTAGCAGTAGGCAGTGTAGTGCCCTGAGCCAAATCCTTTCCCGTGATGCATTACCACAGCAGACAAGTCGTAGATAAAGCAGTCAGGCAGGAGGGACTTGAGGGATTCTCTGCAGCAGTAAGGCTCCATGTTCAGCATTTGATCAAAATTCACATGCACGCCAATCTTCTCACGATGATTGCGTCCTGACCACCTGGAAAGTTAAGTCAAACAAAAACTTACCTTTTTCCACAGAAAGAACACAGCACTCTGAATTATATTTTAACATAACGAGTGTTATCTTCACTATTGTCTTTACTATTGTCTATTAGTATGCTAATTTGCATACTTTTTTCCTAGGCTTCCTCTTTCACTTTTCCTTTATTCCGAGGCCTTTTAAAATGCGTCTATGGCATCTACTATTGTCCTCTGAAGATCTGTGTAATGGTGAGTGGGAAGTACTTCCCGCGTATTACATCTCATTGGCATTTCTCATTTATTCTGTCTCATTTTCAGTTTCCTTTGTATTCAAGGCAGATTCTGTACTAATGCGTGGACTAAGGTCTCAAAGAGATGCAGTCTCCACTTCCTTACTCGCATTAATGTATTTCATTATATGAAGTTTATGTGAGATTTCCACTGAATACAATCTTGGTTTGTATGTTAATGAATATGAACGTTTACTTGAAGATAGCACGAGATTAATTTCTACCAACAGAGATCACAGCAAGGTTAGTAGGCTTTGACTGAAAAGAAGGATTAAATAATTTTTGGTATTAAAGTAGAAAATAGTTGGAATCCAAAAGGTAAATTTAAACATTAATAAGATGAATTTAACAAGAAAAAGGAGTTTCTAATAACTGTTTCTCATTATACTAGTAAATGGAAATGAAACTGATGCGGAAAAACACTGATCCCAAACAATGGAAGAGCAGGACTGAACTGGTCAGTTTGCAACACTGTTTGTTGTGGTACTACTTACCTAAACCGTTTAAGGTGTAATCTGAGAACCTGAGGTAGCCGACACACCATAAGCTGCTTCTGAGCTTCTGTGAGTATAACTGGTTTAGAAGAAAACTTCCTTCGTTTTGCTGAGGCCAAACACACAGTTACACAATACAAATCTCGATAACAGCCTTGTATTTCAGTCTTAAGATTTATCCACCAAAATTGCGTGGACCTAAATAGCTACGGTATGTGCCTCCTTAAAAAAGATATGCTCTGAGAGCCATTTTGCAAGGATTATTTTATGATGCAAGTATGAAATATTTGTGGTCACTTAAGTTAGTCACCTTAATTAAAAACGCTGATGGGTTCTTCAGCTGGGAGTATCAGAATCCCCATTAGTGTGTGGTCAGACTTTATCTAAGAGAAGCATCACACTTTAAAACATCCTTTGAACAATTCCATCTTCAGTGTGGTGAGTAATAGCTGTCAAGTGACCACACCAGGACATAAGGAGAACTTTGATCACAACATACTTTTAAGACTTTTAGTATTTTTCTTCTACACTTTCACTGTCAGTTTACTTTATACTTTACACAGAGAACGTATGCATGAGTACATACTGCCTTTACTCACTGTTGCACTGATCACAGGCATATATCTTTCCTTCCAAAGCTTCAGTTTCTGTAAACTTGGCCAGCATTTCTGTCAGCAGACATGGATACTGAGATGACATCTCCTTGCCGTTGCAGTGATACCTCTCAGGAAACTCCAGGGACAGGTCCCAGAAAGGTTCTACGGTATTTGACTTGTTGTCACAGGTAAGACATGTAACCTGTAAAACAATATTTCACCAGTTGCTTACACGCAAAACCTTACTTTGCTAAAAGCATACCTTAACATAGCTCTAAAAAACCAAACCAAAATATTTTTTTTCCCTAGAGATAACTGATGCAACCAAAACCAAGACATAGTCACTTAACAAAAGAAATTATGCACCTCATTTCTTTTCTCTGAAGCAGCATGTCCAATACTATTATCACAAATATGTAAGTGTTCTTATGTTTTACTGAGAAAGCAAGCAGTGTCAAAATGGTTGGCCTGGGACTGTCCAAGAGAGAGCAGCTGATGGGAGTCTCGGGAGTCTTTTCTCCAAAAAGAAATACTCCAAAAGGAAAATTTACATGAAGAGAAACTATAGTTTAGGTTAATTTAAACAAACAAACAAAAAACCAACAACAGCTGGGGATTTTAAAGTCATATCCTTCTTACTTTGTAAGTCTTCCAGGGAAGCCTGGATTAGGAAGCACACTTCTTCAAAGAAAAATTAACAGGTAAAAATAATTTATTTCTTCTTTCAGTAAGTGGATCCATCGTCACACTAGGGAAAGGACAAGCAGTAAGACAACATAAATAAAATGTCAAGAAGTGAAGTGAGTCAACCTGGAAAACGCAGATAATACAGCAGGGGACAATTAATTTATGATAACATTGAATATTTAGGAAAGTTAAGTTAAAAGCAGTAGCTCTTCTATGCTGGAATGGCAACACATTAGGCATTGATTTGCAATGCAGTCTTCTAAAAGCCAGCTCAAGCTGCTTATAGAAGGGTGTCACATCATTTGAGTCTTCCTCCAAAGGACCTCCACCCTTCCACGATCCATGTGGATGAGTAACTTCTGTCAGCAGCTGAACCTATGCAGTGGTGAAAACTCCATTTAGACTGTAACAAGCATAGTTCATGTGGGCTATAAAGAAATACCAGTAAATAACAAGTGTTGTGTGTGAGACTAAAGATATGTTCCCTCGGTATGTTCAATGGAACAAAGTACAATACAATCCTGAAGAGCAGTTACCTGAGTTTTCTACTGTTAATGTATTCATTGGCTTAAAAGTTGCAGCTGACCACTAACTCAAGCAGCTCTAACCTCGCTGCTCTAGAAAAGACGCATTCTGAAAATAAGTTGAATTTTAACAGGGCTCAGATAGACAGCTTTGACAAATCTTCTATAAGCATCCAACACGTTCCCACCTCCTTCCCCAACAATTAAATTTTCCCATCAAAAACATTAAAGGCACTCAAAATTTTCATATAGGACCTACTGTCAAGGAACTGCTATTTATCAGCTGAGAACAACAGCCAGGTGTGATATCTCCTTAAGTTTGCACCACAAGGGTAAATAATTGCCAAATTAAATCTCTGTAAGCATGCTTCCTGTTTAGGAAAATACCACAAGTTGTTTGGAACAATGAATACAAAGATGTAGTATTAAAGGAATGAAAATCCACAAGGGATCCAAATATTGTTATTTCACAGGCACGCCTTTGTGTTGCTGTTCTAAAGAAATTCAGTGTAAAAACACACTCACTTTTTTTCAAGAGCTCCTTTATTTTCCTCTGAAGGTTTGCTGTTACATAATTATTCACCCTACTTCTTTATTTCATGATCATTTATGTAAGGACAGATCTGTCACCTTATGGTACCTTCCTCCTAGGTGTTCTTGTGAGTAAGTATTTAATGCATTTGTTAGCTACAACAGCTTATACACGACCTGTGCATTAGCTACCTAATGCACATGGGTATTTGTGTATCAGCACACATGTTTAGCGGTGGAGTTAGGAAAGTTGTTAGTTGTTTTAAGTTCTAAGGAAGAAGAAAATGCCACTGTCTTGTTCTTAGAAAACAAAACTTCTAACTTACATGGCAGGAAAGAGGAGAATCTTCTTAATTTACACTGACAGGAGCTTCTTTTGTAAGTGCTAACATCTGGCAATGTTTCAAAGCCACAAACTATTAGTAATTCAGAGCTGGAATCTAGACTTGGAGACAAAATGGTATGTTTGGCCACAGTTCAAGCTAACTCCAGCATAAACACAGAATGACTAATAGATTTCTGCTGTACAAATGGGTGATTTTGTTGGGCCAAAAGTTTATTTAATTGACGAGTTACTGAAGAATTTGTTGCACATGAATGCACACTGAAGATTAACGTCTTGGGATGAAGTACATACACAAATTCAGTACAGACAATTTTAACAAGTTCTGAGGTTTTAAATTTAGTGTGTAATGTTAATCATCTAGGTTATTTTAAGATTCTCTTTCCCAACTAGCTAGTAAGTACTATCCCAAAGAAAAAGAAACAAATAATTGATCCAGCTTCCAAATTTTGCCTCTCAAAAAACCAAAAAAGATAAACTGATGCAATAGTCGTGCCACTGTAAGCAAAGCTGATTTGGTTGACAAAATCCTGTACTGATATAGAGCTGTACTTACTTCCTCAAATCCAAGACACTTCTCCTCACCACGACACTGCAGCAGAGTTAAACTATTGAGTTATGTGGGATTTGCATACTTGCCAACAGCCAAGTAACTCGAAAGTAACGTATTCAGATAAGCGTACACCCAACCTTATCAGTCGCCATGCGCTATCTGCTCCTGTGCACACTCTCACTCAGTAGTAAATAAGAGGTAAAACAGGGCTGGAACGAAGGTTGGAAGCATTTTCTTAGCCAGGCCTGAGCTTACAAATTGGATTACTCAACAAGTAGGAGGATCCCTACCCTTCTGTGGAATCCATCAGCACTGGCCTGTCCATCAATCAGCACAGGCTTCACAACACTCCCGTCACTTCTCCTCCTGTCCTAAACAGGACTCCTTTATTTCACACTCCATCCACCACCACTCACACAGTGCAACCCAGATTTTCTTTTTAAATGAAAAGCATTGAAACGGTATAAACTGCTCACAAGTTGGTTGAACAAGACATGAAAACAAAACAAACCAAACTGAACCCAAACATGAGCTCAAAGGGCTGGCAAAAACACTTATGTATCTGTCCAATGTAACTTTTTATGGTACGAGTGTGCACAACAGTAATAGGGAAGTAAGTCTACTCTAGCAATCTGGTTAGTGACATGTATCTTTTTATGACTGTATCTTACAAATTTAGAGTTCGATTTCACCTCCCCATTCTATTCCACAATTGCTATTTTAGGAAGCCGTAATGTTGTCATTTATAACAAAGCTATATGAGAAGTTCACATTAGAGCAAAGAAAGTAAACGACTGTTTTTAGCTAGTCTGAAATCTCTACCTTACATTCTGCCCTGACCACCCTCTCATGCCTTGAAACACGGTACTACACACAATAGTTTGGTTACAGCTCAGTATTCAATCGTGGGCCAAAGGCCAGACTGAAAAGAGCTGGATCAAATTGCTTGATTCAAGCTAAGCACGGAGGCCACTCAGACAAGCATCATTGTGCCCACAATCATTTGACAGACAGCCACTGCCCCAGATGGCATTCAGCCTAAATGCAGCCAAAGAAAATAGTTAACATATTGCTGCAGAAAAAGCCAACTCCATCATCCACTGTTTTGCCTGTATTTCCTGCACTTGCGTGGAAGAAAGACAATTGTTACAATCTCTGCTCTGATTCTTTTTTTTATTTTTAAGAATAGTAAGACGGCCAGTTCCATTTTTGTGCTTTCACTACTACTTAAGTTTTCACTACATGAGACATATATAAAAAGAGTAGTAATTGAAGTTTTCCACAGCAAAGTAGAAAGAGATTTCTGCTATAATATGGCATTCCACATGACAGTCCATACTGCATTTCTTCGGTTATAAAAATAACTTTGTGGTGATGAGCATACACCATCATCAAAATGATCTGTATCTGTTTAACAGAATAACACAAGCATAACCACAGCAAACCGTGGTCTGTGATTTCAACGGCCTCCTACAGATTAACTTAAAATGTCATCTTCGACTATTTGGAAAGCAACTTGACAACCATTTTGTGATTCAGGCAACACATAAAAGCACAGAGACCAATACTGGAATATAGAAATCGGCATACGGTCATGGATGGTCCAAGTGCAAATCCTCCTATTACCTCCCTGAAGATCTCACAGTTTTTAATAATCTTTTCAGTGGGACACTTAATACACAGCACTGCACAATAGTCACCCTCAGCATTCTGCCTCAACATTTAACTCACAGCACGCTACCCAAAACTGCAGGACTTCAAATAACCCAAAGATTGCACATTTCCGCTTCTCTCAGCCAACCCGTCCTGAAATATACCAGTCGAGCAAGTAAATGAAGCAAGGCTTGCAAGGAGAGGCACTGCCTTTTAAAACTTTAAACACAATTTACATACTACATTGGTTAGAATCTAATTCGGTCTCTGGCATATTCATTTCTCTGAGCACCATGCACTGTGACTCTGCCATGCTGTGTGGGGCCGGGGTGAGGCATTTTGCTCAGATTCCATCTTGAACATGATCAGTAAATAGCCAAACCGTTTGGGTTTTTTTTTTACGTATGTCTAGAGATATCAAAAGCTAGTTCTTCCTAGGCATCGCTATAATAAATAAAGAATTGTTGGAAAAAATCTGACAGCCCAAGATAGGTTTATCCTAAAAAGAAACAGCAACTAATCACAACTTTGCTGTAGAGGAAGTTTGTTACTAAATCTGCATAGCCACTGCTCTTCACTTTCACTGCTGTTTGGTGTTGCTGTAATAGAAATCTAGTCAAAGAGCTTTACATAAGGCACCAGATTCAAACACAGTGGAATCCTCACAAGAGACTTTCAAAACCCACCTCAAACAAAACAGTTCCTAAAGGGTTCCTCACCACTCCAAAAAGATGTTAGAACTACATTGGCTACATATTTTTTGATTTTTTACATTAAATTTAATCAACAGTACTCTATGAAGAAATCATCAACAACTACTTACTGCTTTGCAACGTGCACCAGTTCAGTAAAACACTGCATTCATAATTCAACATTAATTCTCTTCCTTGAATTCTGTAGCCAAGCAGCTTTCAGGTAAATTAGCACAAACCTTATTCTTTCTCCTCCCTTACTGGGCCGTTTTTTAGCCACAGAAAGTATCGATTGTCCTTCTCCTTCTCCTTGCCCAGAATTAGAAACTATCCCTGATTAAACTGAAAGAACAGAAAGAGCTGGCTGATGGCGTCGGAAGACCATCCTCCATCTTTAAAAGGCCCCTGCAAGGTCATGGCAATCAGGGGAGGTTCCCATGGACAGGAAGGACAGGAAGAAAGCAAAGCGTCACTCCTGTTTTCAGAAAGGAGGATCTGGGGAACTACAAGCCATCACTTTGATCTGTGGGAAGTCTGATGGAGCAAATAATCCTGGAAACCATTTCCAAAGATATTAAGGATAAGGTGATGACTGGGAGCAGGCATCATGGATTTATGATGTGAAAATCACACTTGACCAACTTGATTAGCCTTCTCCCTACAATGAGATGACTGGTACAGATAACCAGTGGATGAGCGGAAAACAGTGGATGTTGTTTATCTTTACTTCAGTGAGGCTTTCAACACGATCCCATAACATGCTCACACAAAAAATGATAAAATGCAGGCTAGATAAACAGACAGCGAGGTGAACCAGCAACTGAATGAACTGCCAGGCTCAGAGCACTGCGGTCAGCGGCACGAAATGCAGCCAGAGCCCAGCCGCTAGCAGTGTACCCCGGGGGTTTGACACTGAGGCCGATCCTGTTAAACCCTTGGAAAGTTTGCAGATGACACAATACAGGGAGGAGCTCCTGATACACCAGAGGGTCGTGCTGCCTTTCCAGAGTGTGCTGGGTTTATGTGATGGGGTTTTGGTAGCAGGGGAGGGGCTGCAGAGGTAGTCTCTGTAAATAGCTGCAAAAAGCTTCCCTGGCTCCAAAACTGGTCAGTCTGGTCTCTGGCCAGGTCAAGCCATCAGCACCTTTGTGAATGCCCTATTTAAGAAGGGGACAAAGGAGCCCAAACCAGCCTGGACCTGCAGTGAAGAAAGGGGGAGGGTGGGGGGCTGGCCCCTTAGCCTCCTGGGAGGGTGGCTGCCCACACTGGGCCACCACCACTCAACTGGAGATGACCACGGTGCAACGGCCTGGGGAGCTCTGGGGCACCTGCTGGGAAGAGTTCATCCTGCCAGGACTGCCGAGGTTCATGGGGCCAGTCAGACCCGGTGCTGCTGTAGCAGAGAAAGGACTGAGACCTGGGAGAAATGGCCACAGAGACACCAAGGTCATGAAGATGGAGCAGGAGGAGGTGTGCCAGAGCTGAGGTTCCCCTGCAGCCCATGGTGAGACAGCAGGCGGCCCCCCTGCCACCCGTGGAGATTGCCACCTGTGGAGATTAATGGTGGAGCAGCGATCCACCTGCAGCATGTGGAGAACTCAACACTGGAGCAGAGATGCCTGTGCCTAAGGGAGGTCATGGATTATCTCATTGGGAAGGACCCCACACTGCTGGAAGCTGACAATGAGGCGGAGATGCATTTCAAGTTCGTGGTAGACCCCACACTGGAGCAGGTGGTTGTGCCCTAAGAAGCCATAGCTCTATGGGAAAAGCCCACACTGAAGCAATCTGATGGGTAAGGATTGCATCCAGTAGGAAGGACTCATGTTGGAGAAGTCTGTTGACTGTGTTCCATGAGGAGGGGATCCACTGGAGCAGGGGAAAAGAGTGTAAGGAGTCCTCCCCCTTTACGAAAGGAGCAGCAGAAACACCATGTGATGACATGACCTACAACTGCAACCCACTCCATTCCACATCCCCATGCGGCTGGGGGAGGAGGTAGAGCCAGGAAGAAGGGGACAGGGGGGCACACAGTGTGGAAAGGTGTTTTAAGATCTGGCTTATCCTCTCAAGCAACTGTTAATGAATTAAATTGATTTGTCCCCAAGCTGAGTCTGTTTTGCCCAGGGCCATGGTTGGTGGATGATCCTGCCTTGTTCTTATCTTGACCCTGAAGCCTTCTGTTACATTTTTCTCCTCTCCCCCTCACCATGGGAAAGAAGTGAGTGAGCGATGTCATCGAGGCAGGTGAGGCAGCTTAGCTGCCAGCTGGGCTAAACCATGACACAGTGATCCAGACGGGCTGAGACAATGGGCCAACAGGAACCTCCTGCAGTTCAACAAAAGAAAACGTCAAGTCCTGCTCCTGGGCAGGAATAACCCCAGGCACCAGTACAGGCTGGGAAGCAGCTCCCCAGAGAAGGACCTTGAGGTCTTGATGAAGAAGCTGACCATGAGCCAGAAACCTGCCCTTACAGCAAAGCAGCCCAATAGCCTCTGGGGCTGTGTTAGGCAGAGCATCAGCAGCAGGTCAAGGGAGGTGATCCTTCGCCCCTGCGCAGCCCTGGTGAGACACAGCTGGAGGGCTAGGCCCAGTGCTGCCTTTCCCAGTACAAGATATTGACTTACTGGAGCAACACCAGCAAAGAGCCACGAATATGATGAAAGGGCTTGAAGTATCTGACATATGAAGAGAGGCTGAGGAAGCTGGGAGTGTTCAGCCTGGAGAAGAGAAGCTCAGGGGGATCTTATCCTTGTGTGTAAGCACCTGATGGCAAGGAACAAGGAAGATGGAGCCAAGCTCTTCTCAGTGGTGCTCAGTGACAGGACAAAAGGAAACAGACACGAACTGAAACACAGGAGGTTCCGCTGAGACAGAAGAAATTGTTTTTACTGTGAGGATGGTCTAGCACTGGCACAGGCTGCCCGGAGAGGCTGTGGTTCTCCATCCTTGGTGCTATTGAAAACCTGACTGCACGCAGCCCTGAGCAACCTGTTCTAGTTGACTGTTTTGAGCCGAGTTGGACTAGGCGATTTCCAGAGGTCCTTTCCAACCTCAACAATTCTGTGTGTGTGTGCACGTGACCTTAACTGTCAAGAAGCTGTCCTAAAAATGAAGAATGAAAGCTGAGCAACTGAGGAAAGACAATCTTTGGTAACAAAAACGTTTTCTAAATAATCATTGGAATTTGATCTTCAGTGGCTATTTTGACCAGTTATTTTGTTATTATTAGACTCAAACATACCTTTACAACTCTTCACACACAAAATCAAGGATACAAAGAGATTAATTAATTTGAATTATTATTTTGGCATTATTTAAAGGTAGGTAAAAATATTTAGAATCATCTTGTCTGGCTTACAGAAGTCTTTTTTTTCCCCTGGCAATTCTCATGACAAGATGCTTATTCTGAACTTTAATAAATTGTTAAGGTTTTACCAACACAGTGGCCAAAAAGCACAAGATACATGAAATATCCAGTATCTATTTTCGTTGGCAACTACCACTTCTCAGTTTCAGAAAGATTCATTACTATATGGGTTGAACTGGGGACAGCTATTCTGGGCAATTCATCTGGGACATATGTGTGCTATACTCCAATGTCAAGAGTGTCTCCAAATAAGCTGTATCAGAAGCACACTTCTATTCTTTGACTATTTTTGATGTCTTGATAGTCTTGACTCAGACTTTTTGTCTGAGCCAATATTAATTATTAAAATCTTCAAAAATGGAGTCTAAAATGGCCCTAACTTTCAAGCAATCAAAACCTGCGTACTTAACACTATCCTAGGCGTAAACCAATTTAGTTAAAAAGCTGAGCTTCAAGAGGTAAAAGCTATGTCTACACATAAGCTTTTGCCAGTATCAGTATCTGTAAGTTTTGTAGATCTACTAGGGTAGTGTCCTAGATCATCTTTCACAAATACGTCATACAAGTCTCCCTGTCTCCCTCCTCCCAGTATAAATCATCCTGACTAAAAGTTTAATGCTGGTATAACTACACACACCAGAGTTTCTCTTAGTATGATTTCTGCGGACATGTGGGATGCAATTTTCTCAATGTAATGCTGAAAATATACATTTACTTTGAAAGCTAAAATCTGCTATTTCAATCTCCGTTTGTTTGTTGTTTTTTTTTTAATATACCTGCCCACTTCCTTGCTTAATATGGACAAAACTTGAAATATAGATAATTTTGCAATGTTGCATACCGTGCTATTTATCTGGGAACATTTAAAAACACAAGCCAAATACTCTTGAGGGAGGTGTTGGCTAACCTACTTGAGCTCTTGAAGTGTACTTCAAAGATCTGTGGATGGGTCAGTTTACCAGTGGCACACACATAACTTCATAGTGCAGTATTTTCTTCCTTTCCGATTGAAGGATCAAGGACAGGAGACAGTGGGTATCTTCCACAAGATTAGAGGCACCAAGGCACTGAAAACAACTGAGATTTTAGTAGACACATTGGCATCTGCTTGTAGTCATAGTAAAGTTGAGAGGGATGAACCACTGCTCCAGCAAATCTGCCTCTGAAAGCACAGGTTTACAAGATGAAGACTCTTTTGCCCAGTAAGTGCTATAGCACAACTTTATCCAGGCAATCGCTAGAGGAAGACTAGCATGTGAAAAAGGAAAGAATAGAGGGGAAGGGTTTTGCAGCTATATATCCTATCTTTACTTCCCTTGGATGTACTGGGTATTGAAGTTTCACAACCTGTATTGCAGAGTAAAAAGCTCTAATCCTAAAAAGGATATTGGAATAATAATAATTTAAAAAAAAAAAAAAATTCAAGAGGCAATTTACCCATGCTATTCTTTGAGTTACTCATCACTCAATTTAGTATTCCATAAAATAGTAAAAGATTTCAAGTGGTAGATAAGGAGGATTACTTTAAATCACCTGAGAACACAACAAAATAAAAACAACTAACTCATAAAAGGTGCAATTGTTTTGGCATCACCTAAAGCTTTTTATAATTATCAAAAAGTAATCTGATAAGATTCTAAAACCCCTCTCCTTTCTAAATCTTGTATCCTAAATTCAGTTACAGTACTGAACCAGGCAGCTATTTCAATAACAACAGAATGATGGCAAACTCAGGATTACAAATTCCCTTCAAGTTAAAATAGAACAGCTAGAAGAAGAGGGAAAATGTTTTATTGCACATGTGAAAGTAATGTGAAAACCAAGTAAACATACAGCTTTTCAGCATTGTAAGTGATCCTCTCCGTCCTATATCAAGAGTAGTTCATAGTATTCCTGAGGTTTGAAAGTCAAGATTGACTTCACCGCACTTGAGTATCTCACAGAATCAAAAATCTTTAACGTTTTCAGTACAAAGGGACAGTAAGTATAACAACCTTTTTAGTGATCCTAAAACAGAAGGCAACTGCTATACAGAAACAAGCTTCTCAGTTCCCCTTAGTCACTGAGTTAAGCTGTAGCTTATTAAATACACTAGACTAAAATACCATCCTATTTTTAATAAATGCAGCAGGCTCCAGGTATCTTCTAGAGAGAAACTGTAATACTGTTACAGCTTGTAGGGGACTTATCAAGTTAAGCCTACAAGGACAAAGCGTACACTGCTTGCTTTCAAAAGGAGTTAACATTGTCAAAGATGAGATGACATAGCAAGAAGTCTTTCTTTTTTTTTCTTCAGCCCTGCATGGACGTTTTCTTGGCTTTTTTGTTAACTTAATTACAGTAGTTTGTGCCAATTCTGAAAGGCCTAGTGAAATCATGATGCAGGAGTCTTACTGAGGAAAGTAATTGCCTAAGTTTTTAAAGCTCATCCTTCCATGAGAAAACACAAGGGTCTGAATCGTTAACATGACCTGAGTAAATTTTATCGAGGAGGAAAGGTAAATCTTCAGGGGTTACCTTTTGCTTTTAATACTTACCCTATTCAAAAGTGCTAGGGAAGACTAAACTGGAACAAAGGAGTGGCAGAAGACAAAGGGATCATTAGGAGGTAAAGTGTTTGACACTGTCTGTGGGAACTGCCTTAGAGCCAGGGAGAAATTACTACAGATAAGAGCCTCAATACTCTTCTCTTTGTTCCTGTCACTCTAGGCATTCTGAAGTTCATCAAGGCTGTATTTTGCACACAGACGCTGACCAGCTGCAGTAAGAGAGCTGTGTGTTGTAGTCACAGCATAGCTAAAACTGTTGAATTCCCTTTCAGTCTCACTCATGACACTTGAGTGAATTCTCACTGTTCCCCTCCCTGGTTTCAGGAAGGTGGGAGGGTTTCTAGTAACAAGCCTCAACATAACAAAGCTGAAAAACGTGTGAAAGAAGTGGTACTACTGAAATAATGCTTGTGTCTTCAAAGCCTTGAAAATTCTTCCAAAAAATGAGTTCTGTAAGAAAGCTTGGAATGCAACCAAGCCAAGGCAATTACTTTGTCTTACTAACAAAGTTAGCATTTTGGAGAGGAATGTGTTTTTCAAATAGAAAGCTTTAATGACATAACACACTAGACACTTAAATTAGTGCAACCCTGATACAAGATATGTTAACTACCCTGAGGTAAGGAAGTGTGCCAACAGAAATGTTCTTATACTGGGCTAAACAGAAGGTAGAGGATGATCTGGTTTTATTAGTAGATATAACAGTTTCTAGTAGTTACTCAAAACCTAAGATGATCTAAAAGCTAACATATGTTGCAAACAACACTAATTTTAAAAGTCCCGTTACCGTATTATATAAAGTTTATAGATACCATAGCAGTAACAATCCTACTTTATTCAAAAAACACTTGGATTTCTAGCTTCACATACTAAAATATTGCACCACCAATCAAATAGCCAGAATAATAGGAACATCCACATTTTTGTTAATTTGTGTTAAACCTCTACTCCTTTACACAACATATTCATTAAATGCCTCTGCACTCCCTCAGTAACGCGTGCGTGCACACTGAAGACCAATTCCAGGGGGGCAACACTTTCTCAACCTGTGTTCCTACTGCAATGTGATCATATTTTAGATTAATTCATTAATTCAACAAAAACCAGCATTTGTTTGTTCAGTCAGTTCTCAGACATTTCTACACACGCACAGTTGGGATACACATAATAGTAACCAGACACATCGAAGTGCTTAACAGGAAGCCGAGAAGAAGAAGAAAAAGGAAAGTAGTCAGGCAGAAAAAAGGAAAACAACTGTTGCCTCCAGCCCACCAATCTGGTTCCTGTGTTGACAGAGTCTTGTGTATCTTTGTGTTGTAACAGAAAAGTGCTAGTATTCTCTTACATAGCACCATGACACGCAATTACTCTGTAGTAATGAGCTCAAATTCAGGCTATTTACTGAAATAATATCCTGCTTGACATCCGTTACCTAATCAGTTTCCACTTAGGTGAGATTAACACCTTCCTTAACACCTTTTGTCTCGTATCACTATAGTGATAAGCTAGATGCTTAAAATTGTTAATTCTTTATTCCAGCAAACTAGTCGGTGCTTAATAGCAAAGACAGATATTTCTCAGTAGTTGCAAAGGTGTGCTTGAAAATACCAAATTTAATACTTTTATGTCTATCAGGTGACTCTTCTGTTGAAAGTTTTAGCAGTACCCAAATGACCTTTCTTCTGAATCTGTATGTATTATATCCTCCCCATCCCTCCTCAGTAGTTATAAATTTATTAACCTTTGAAGTATGCCCATCATTGAGCAGTAGAAATCCATTACTACAAATCATTACACACTTGAAAAAAAAAAAAATCTCATAAAACATACCTGACTTAATAGCTGTCCATGAAAAACGTTGTTAACCACATTCAAAACCTGTTTTATAAGTTTTCTTTGAGAAGCAGGGATGAGAGCTGGGTATCTGGTCCCCGTAGACTCCAGTTCCTGCTGCACTTTATCCAAAAGTTCACAGAGAAATTCCTGAGCATCTTGTTGGGCATATCCTCTGAAGGCTGGAATTAGTCTCCACACAGAATGAAGCATGGCAAAAGGAGACACCAGCGCCCATTTGCCAGACCACATAACTTGGAACAGAGTATGTAGCTCATGACAGAGAGAAATATGCTTTGAACTGGGCTCCCTGCGCTGAATAAGTTCCATATTTCTACTTTTTGATGCTCCTCCACTTAATCCAGAGGATAAACTAGGCCGCCTCACAGAAGACGATCCCTTTCCTTTCTCTTGGTTCTCATTTACATGTAATGTTGAGGCAGCTATTGTTAGGTGTTTAGATGAAGATCTGGTTTTACCATTGGTTGCTGTTGCCAGCAGTTCCTGAGTTTGGTTGAGATCAAGCTTTAAAAAGCATTCTCGAAAAATAAGTAAGTGACTTAATACCTGAAGGACAGAATTCATATAGCATGTATTTCCCAGGTTTCTCAGTCCTGTAACCCCAGGAGTTACCGTGGGCCTTCGTTTAATTGGAGAGTCACTTATTTTTTTCAATCTTACGTCATCTGAGGTATACGTTTCTTTCAACTCTGCCACAGATTCCACATTCTGTGATGTTTTTTGCAGGCAAGGTGCTGTTTTTGAGGACATTCTAATCTGATTTTGTAAACGACTGCTCTTTCTTGGAGGCATCTTTTCCATCTCTGCTTTCAACTCACGCTTTCGTTCTTGTCTTCTTTTCCTAGCTTTGTCTCTTCTTTCCTCTTCTTGTTCCCGACGCCTTTCCTCTTCCAAAATCTTTTTTCCAGTAGGTGTCAACTCAAGCCATGATCTGAATATTTTGCCCAGGAACGCACGCCGTCGGTGCCAGAGAGCCGTGAACATGCGGTCTTCATTCCGAAGCAAGGCCTGGGCACCACCATGTGAAAGGTAAGAATCATCACTTGTACCCATAGAACGCAAAGTCCTCCCACTTCGAGTAGTGCACTCATAGTTCTGACTCTTGATTGCACTCAATGTACTTCGCAACAGTTTTAAATCACCAGTTGCATTATCATTAAGAACATAATCATCACAGAGATAACAGAAAACATACAGCTCATTTACTTCCAATGCCACTGGGTGACTGCTCTCCTGAAAGTGCTTTAGTGCATGTTCTTCAATATATCTTCCACATGCCACATGTGAGCAGCTGAGGCACGCCCACACAGATTCGGTAGTATTGCAGTCCACGCAATGCCATTTCTGAGGATTCAGGATGGAGTGATCTTGGGCCAGTCGCAGACGTCCTACATGCTTACACTTATCCATTGTTAAAACTGAAACTGCAGAGATACACTGGCAAAACACATCATGCAAACTATTTTCTGTTCACGATATTTCAATCTGCAACTAAAAAAAAAAAAAAATTATGTTACAGTTCATTAATACCCAACTGTATCACTTTTACAGGTGTCAGTACACCAGACTCACACTTGAGGTTAAGATCACAATCTCCATCCAACAAAGTCCCATCAAACACATTAAGGCAGCCAGTTATGTGGAGCCACAAGCAACATTATCTGCAGCAGTATGACGTTCAGAGTAAATGGTCTGAACACCACTGCTTAAATTCCCAGTACCTTCTGGATCAGGACTGAAGCATACTAGCCACACTTTAGATTAGGCCTGTTTTTTTCGAAGGAGCACTCATTTCGTTAAAAGACACTGTTACAGAGTTTGGATACAAACATAACTTAACACCGGACAGGTTGCCCAGAGAAGTTGTAGATGCCCTGTTCCTGGAAGCATTCAAGGTCAGGCTGGAGAGGGCTCTGAGCAACCTGATCTAGTGGAACGTGTCCCTGCTCACTGCAGGGGGCTTGGACTTGATAATCTTTGAAGGTCCCTTCCAACCCAAACCATTCTGTGATTCTAAAATGCTCCTATTAATTCTATCCTTAAGGGTACAGGTGCAGAAGTGCAAAGTTCACTTAAATTTATGATGTTTACACAGTGCCAACAGTTCAGACAAATGAGGCTTTATACAACTCAAACCCTTAATTAAACCACACCTTCAATTAAATCACTGCACCTTTGTGCTCAGGCAAGCCCATTATACCAGTGCTTTCTACAATAATACATCTTCAATAAGCATATTTTAATATGTCATCCTAACACCTCTGGGGGAAAAAAAAAAAAAAAAACACAACAGTGACCTGGAAAAGCAGAACTTGATTTCTTCATAAGACAAAAATACCATTAGATACCTACTTCAGTTGCTGCAAACCGTACAAAAACCTGCATTTTTAACAAACCTTTCTAATCATGTCTTCAAAAAAATCACTTAAAAGTCTGGCAAGCACTGGCTTACCTCCTTTAATAAGTTTATGTGGTAGCACTTATTTGTTCAAAGCTGCTGTATTTGCTTTCTCCTATAAGGTGCATTTGCCTAAAACAAACAGGCAGGCTCTGAGTAATAAAAATTAAAGAGACAGTGATTCATTGTTTCTTTATGTTTTTATCATCTTTCTTTCGACTATTTCTAGTTGAGAGATATCATCTAGAGACAAATGGTGTGTCAGGAAGTGATAATATTTTATCTGGGGTGCTTGCGCCTGCAACGTCACTGACTAGAAGGGCTAAATCACACACAGCACCAGTATCATTACGCACAGTACTTGCCAGATGAAACCCAAGATTATATTGCAGCTATTATCCTTCCATACGCTAGTATTTTTTCATTTTTACCATTCTGAAATACACAAGAAATACACAATTTAGAACAGACGTCTAGGTTAGAATAAGCATTAGATTGAGGCAACCCTAATATACAATGACATGACACTGCTAAGGAAAGGAACGAGGTAAAAGTTGCAGCTGGACAGGAAAGCCGCTTTCTTTTTCATCTGTTACTTAGATAAAAACTGCAGTTAAAAGATTTAACAAAAAGTGGCTTTGATCAGTTAATTGGCCCATGGCTAGTGCCTTTTAAAATGTTACAACACAGATACCAGGAGAAGGGCTCTAATAACTCTCTAAGAATGCAGCCAGCATCCCGCACGGCATGTGTTGTGTAGGTCTTACTCTGTAACATGGAAAAGGCTGAGTCAGCTGTAGTAAAATTAATAAAGCGTACACATTTTACATGCCAATATTAATCATCCTCGTTCAATTTATTTAAGAGATGTCTCCAGTCCATACTCACTGCACTGAGGAATTCCAGGCGCCATGACCCCTGGGTACCCATTCAGTAATTCCCAGATTAAGTACCAGCCATAGCGTATTATGGGAGGTCGAGATCCCTTGTGTGCTATGGTCAACAGATCACAAAAATAATGGCTTGCTGAACTTTTTCAGCTTGCTAGCATCCATAACATTCATTCCTTCTAAAGGCAGCCTATTCATAGGCTGCTAATGAGATTCTTTTACAAATGGTTGTGCGTACTAAGTTTGCTTTTTCTACTGTTTTTATAAATAAGACCACTAGCATTATCCCATATCTTCTCCTAGTCTGACAACCTGTTTTCTTCAACGAAGCTGAGCTTTTCTAACACTGACAAAATTCACGTAAATTTCAGAGTTGAACCAAGTATGCTAATTCTTCCTGGAATATTAAAGTAATACCTATGTAAAGTGTGCTGCAAGAATTAAACACGGTAGACAGGATTTTAAGAGACAAGACTCATCTTTGTGTTTTTGAGCTAAGAGAAACAGATTCTCCTGCACAACATATTAGTAACAGTCCTTTCGAGCAGGCCAGAAAAGGAACACTAAACCCTGCCTTCCCCACAGGGCTGTCACATACAGCAATGCTGTCAGTCAGAGAGGTCTGACAGGTCGACCCTTTCTGGTTTTGTTAAAGTCACTGTGTAATCATTGTGCCTTATTTTTCCTTCTTTTTAATATTACATGATCAGAAACTTGGGGTTTTTTTCTTCATTTTAAAAACATTATCAAGAGTGAAACTACTGACATGCCTCAACGTAAGCAGATATTGGACTGTGGACAAAAGCAGTGCGCTGATTTCAGGACAAGCACTGCGTAAACCAGAGTTGCACAATCGAGCTCTTCATGCAAAAACAACGCGATTCCACGAAAGCGCAAGATCAGCGCCTTGAAGTGAAAGACCTAAAGCCCCAGCTCACACCCCCCCCAGCAAGCAAGCCAGCATGGCTTTTTCCCACCTACGTCGTCGTATGGAGAAAGGAGACAGGGTGGAAGGGGGGAGGGGAGAAGGAAACGTCTTGGCATGGGAGAAGTCTTTCTTTGAAGAAAACGCGAAGAAATCCAAATGCAGAGCTTGGTCAAAAAGACAGAAATACCCGAAAAGACTGCAAAAAAGCTAAAAGTACAAAACAGACTAAGAAAACTTCAGCTGAATGTCAAGCAGCACGCTGACAGCACGAATGTTTAAAGACGTGGAGCACTGAAGTACTGAGACTGAATCAAGTCACAAAATTTTAAAACCATACCTTAGAACCAAGACTTGGCAAAATAGAATAGCTCGGGGGGGGGGGGGGGGGGGGGGAACAGCAGTGAAGTGACAGATAGTGGTGGAAGAAACCTAAAAAATACTGCATACTCGTTCCCACGCCTACTAGAAAGCTGCAGCTGGAATAAAATAGTACAAGCAAATGCTCTAACGTTAAAATTCCCTAAAGAAAATTATTCAGCGCTAGCTTCTGCATTCTTCCCTCCCGAGGTTCAGTTCTGTGCACACACACAAAGAAACTGTGAATTAGTTGACCAGCACTTCAGAGATCAGGCCCCCTGGGTTCTCAGCACAGACCTGAGCTGAAGTAGTAAGCAAAATAACAACTACTAACACACAGAACAGCACTACCGAAAGCGTCGTCTGGGAAAACAGAGATACACAAAAGTCCTTTCTTGCGCCAAAGTTTCACAAGCAAGAAAGAACGATATACAGAATAGGATTTTTTTTTTTTTCACTGAACCATATTTCAACCTTGTTGACGTGCTCGTTTCTTCAGTTTCACTAAAGAACGGCTGGCAAAATGTACGTTTTGGGGTAACTCATGAGCTGAAAAAGTACTCGATGTCACAAAACAACAACTTAGAAGTCATGAAAATACTTTCTTTTTCCGATTTGTATTCCACGTAAACAAGAAGATTAATATTCGCAGCTGATAAATTTCAAAATTGTAACTCTAATAAATTTTAAAATTGTAACTCTAAATATAAACAAAAGGAAATATTTTTCCCTTTTAATTACTTTCGTAACTAATTGTTTGGCACGTAAATGAAAAAAATCAAAGTTTATCTCAAGCGTTGAACTAGAAATCCAGTATATAGTTTTACTAGCATATAAGCATACGTGTGTGTGTGTGTTTATGTGTTCCATTAATAAATCAGACGACAGTTTATCAACTGATTTTTCACCAGGTTCAGAGTACCTGTTTAATATCTGAAAAAACAGGAATCATGGGAACTTAACATCTGAAAGTTTTAGATAGCAAGTATGCTAACTGGAAGGCACTGCTTTACTGCTTGCTTAAACCATTTAATTTATTTTTTTTAAAAAAAAAAGGAAAACAACCCGACAAAACATTGATGTGCAGAACTTCAAGCTGCAGTACAAGTCCTGCAGGCATAACAGTAAGACTTAAAAATCAAACCAGCACTCCCAGAAGAAATTTCGCAAATTACTTTCGATTTCTAACAGTACAGCCTCTGACGAGAAAGCCCCAGCGTCTTTTCTTTGAAGCCACACATACAGATAGCCATTTAGCATTTTTTTTTCTCTCTTTTCGCCAGCTAAGGAATGTCTATACAGTATGCTCCTAGAAGTAGCCCTTTACACCAGTGCACCAGCCACCGGCACAGCACTACCTTCAACGTCTCCAGACAAATAACCGCGCATTTCCTGCAGTTGAGAATTCGAACTAAACAAATAGTTCGGATAGAAGCGCTTTCACGGAAGCATGGAAAACACAGCATTTCTTAGTAGGCTGGATTTACACTCGACGGTTCTTCCCATTTAGAAAAATAAGCATCTCTGGCTGCGCTGACAGCTCCTCGGACGACGCCTGCCTCCTGTTCTGACGGCCCCCGCGAATAAAGACACTCCCGCTAAGCTCACCCACGGCTCGATGCCGGAGGACGAGGGTGCCCACGACTGTTCCGATAGGAAGCTCCAGCGCTTCCCAGCGCCCCGCGACACGGCGCGACT
Organism: Tauraco erythrolophus; assembly: GCF_009769465.1. Taxonomy (NCBI): domain Eukaryota; kingdom Metazoa; phylum Chordata; class Aves; order Musophagiformes; family Musophagidae; genus Tauraco; species Tauraco erythrolophus. The sequence goes on from NC_141468.1 coordinate 53,794,991, forward strand.
CCCGGCCTCTCGCCGACAACAAGCGGCACGCAGGAGACCCGAGCGGCCGGCCTGGCAGCTCTGCTGCCCGCCGCCCCGCTCACCGCCACCCCCTCCTCCTTCCCTCGGTCTCCCTCACCTCGACGCCTTCCCGACCCCTCCGGGACGGCTGAAGGGACCGGCCCTCACGCAGGGGCCCGCCGGGCTCCCCGCCACACGCCGAGCGCGGCGGGACACCTCCTGCCCGCGGCCGGCGAGGGAGGACGGTCCCGGGGGCCCCGCTCCCCTGCCAGAGCCGTCGCCAGGGCGGCAGCACCCTCCCCCCGCCCCGGCGGCTCCCGCGGCCCCACGCCGTGCCCGGCTCGCCCCGCGGCAACGGGCGCCCCCTTCTCAGATGCCCCTCCGCTACCGCCCCTTGCCCGCGGGAAGTGGCGCCGCCGCCTCCCTCCCTCCCTGCCGCCCTCCGCTCCCCTCCGCCGGGCACCTGCCCCCGCGGGGCTGCCGCAGACCGCCCCCGGGCGGCGGGGTCGCAGAGCCGCCGTCCCGCTCCCGCCGGCCGCCCCCGCACGCACCCGTCAACCGCCGCTGCCGCCATCTTGGGCGCCCCGAGCCGCAGCCTCCTCCAAGCGGCCCCTCGGCGACGTCAGCGCCGCGCGGAGGCGGCACACACGCACCCCGCACCCCCCCCCCGCCCCGGTCCGCCCGGCGCGGGGATCCCCGCTCCCGCCTCCCCTCCCACGGGCGCGGAGCGGGCGGCAGGGTGGGCCCCGCGGGCAAACAAGCGGCGCCGCCAGGCACCCTCCCAGCCTCCCCACACGCCCGCCCGCGGGCCGGGCTGTACCGCGCCGCCCCGCACCCACCTGCCGAGCGTGTGGCGGGAAGGACCGATCGCCATGTGCCGGCGGCGGCTCTGTCACCAGATTTGTAGTGGCAACCGAAGTCCTTCCCACGTCTCCTCCCACCTCCCCCGGCCTCCCCCGCCCGCCGCCGCTGGCCGGCGGTCGAGCCAAGCGGGCCGGTCCCGCTGGGCCGGGCACGGGAAGCCGGGCGGGGAGCGGCGGAGGTGCGGCGGGGCCGCTGCCCTCGCACGACGGCGGGGCGCGGGGCTGAGGCGGGCGGGCGTTTGGAGCTGGTTCCCGAGGGACCGAGGATTTGATTCTGCCCCGGACCGTTCCCTGCGGCGAGTCCGGACCTCACCGGGAAGAAGAGGGGTCTCGGGCTTGCCCGTGGCGCGTTTCGTTCTTATTTTCCTTCCTGCGTTTCACTCGTGTTTGGTCTTCTGTGGCATCGCCCTTGTTGGGCCAGAATAAGCCCTCTGTTTGCGTTTCCCCTCGCGGGCTAAGCACGGCAGCCCCCCAGGCTGCAGGTGCTGCCAGGAGCCATTTCTGGGCTCTGTCTGCCGGGACGTGACGGCCAAACATGCTTTATAGGGGATCTCAAACTCCTTCACATCCCTCCGTGAGCGCTGCTTGTGGAAACATCTGCAAGGCAGCTCACACACACACACGCAAAACAGCTCTTATCAGGCCTCCGTCACCCATCTATCTAGTACTTTTTCAGTCTCAGGTTTCATTACAGAAACTTAAATAGACAAAAACTTGTAAACTCACATCCTGCAGATGCCCTATTTTGTAAACTTGAGACGTCTTTACGCTGATCCTTTTAAAACTAAAGTTTCTGAAACGCAGACAGCTCTTCTTAGCTGATTTCCAGTTCTGCTTGTCTTGAATTGAGTTAACTTATACTTGCACATCCTTTCTGCTCTGCCCTGGGATGTACCGGGCAGCCGTGCACAGGCTGCCTGTGTTTGGGACAAGAGGTATCTGCTGAAAACTCCCTACTGACTGGGCTGACGTTTTTCGCATCCATGCTGAAGCAGGTTGTTTTTTGTTTGATATGAATCTGCCCAGAAAGACGGTGCAGGGTGCTGCTAGTGATCGCAGGACGTGGTCATGGCACGTGTGTGTGGCTTCTTAGCCACGAGAGGTGATTTGATGGAGGATGTGAGTGCTTCAGATCCCCCCTCTGGTTTTGGATCCATTATGCATCAGGATGTTTTCATGACGGCATCAAAATCTTGCACATCTGTTTCTGTGTTTCTAATTGTGTCATCGCAGAAAATGTGTTTTAGTTTAAAACTTTAAATTAAATCTGTAGGCCCTGCTAGTCTCAGTTCTCCATCGGCAGAGCTTTCCAGTTCTTGCTGTTTCTAATGAGATTGCTGAGGCGGTGCTAGCAGGATGTGGCCAGGAGAGACATTATTCCGTTTTTCTGCAGAGTCACTTTATCATGGTGCTTTCAGAAGCTCATAAAAAGAGTATAAGGATAAAATAAACTCACCAGGCTTCTCTCATGATTCCAATGTGTTTCTAACTCATAACTTTGAAGTGCGGAATGCTGCTGTCTAACCGAAATATTTATGAAAACTACTCATGAACAGTGATTCCACATATTTGCACATGCCTCTCAGGTGTTTTTAAGACAACTTTCACAATTTTCAAGTAACTATATTTATTTTTTGTCAAGTTACTACCTCCATCTTTACCAGTTGCCATTTTTTCTTCAGTTATAGTTGGGAAACTAACTCTCCCGTAGTGATACATCACTGAAATCCTCTTACAATATTCTCATACTCAATATCTAAATCCAGTCTGTCTGTTGGTTAAGTGGATATTGGATCTGCTCTCAAGACCAGACTGACTCACCATCCCTACTGGAACCTCTTCAGCTGCATTCGCAGGCTGCCTTCATCTGAGCTCCTCAGCCCTGATAAGACTCTGGAGGGGGAGAGAGCCCAAGCTCCTGATGCCTGCGTGCACGCTGGATGTCTTGTCCGTGTGGTCTGAGTGGATGAAGTCTAAGTGGGGCACAGGATGTTACCGTTCAGGGCACCCGAGAGATATCCCAAGTGCTGGTTTTCCTAAGCATCCGGGGGAGACTTTGATCCTGGGCTGCTCACAGGAAGGCTAGGGCCAGCAATGGAAATGGGAAATGGTGGCTCTCAGCCATGCATATGCTTAACCCCACTCCGGAACCCATTCAGACACTGCCCCAGGCCTTGTCACCAACCCTCTTTATGTCCTAAATGGTCACTTTTAGCGGCTATTCCCAAAGTGATTATGATCCTCAAAAAAAAAAATCTTATTTAATGCTATTTTTTATATCTTGGTAGCCTATCATATCTCTAATGCACAGTGCTACCCGTTTCTCTTTCACCAAATAGTATCTTGTTCTAGCGGTAACAGAGATTTACTGCCATGTCTCTGCTATCTCTACAGTATCTGATTTAACACTGAAAATGTTCCTTTTTTTTTTTTTCCCGTGTTGTGTTTGGTTTGTTTTTTTTGTTGTGGTGGTTTTGGTTTTTTTTTGTGGGTGGGTTCCCTGTGTAAATGGAACACGTTTCAGCTGATTTTCACTAAACACACTTCACTAAGCGCCCTTATTGGGTTAGGGCAGCCTTGAATCTCTGTTCCTGCAGATGGGCTAATAAGTTGCAAAGTATTGATTTGGAATTGGGATTTGGCTCTGGCGTAGCAGGTAAATCACTGAATTGCTATGTGGTGCTTTTATTATCTCTCTTGCTTCATATGTGCCTTTAGTGACATCGCAATTGAAATTTTTCACCTTTCTTTAACCTTTCTCACAGTCTTGTATTTATTCTCATAAATAATGATCACATTAAAAACATTCAAGGCTGATAAGAGAATTCCTGAGCCTTAGGGACACATACAAGACTCAGCTCCTTTCCACCATCCAGACATTATAGCTCAAATGTTTGTGATTTATTGAGACGGCCAGAAATTGATTTCCCAAATGTAATTTAATTTTAAATTCATTGGGCATTTATGCAAATGGATGCCAGATACATAATATATTATCCAGAAGCAAGCACATGTAATAAAACCCTTAAGCAATGTAACCTCTATCTTCCTATTATATGTAAAAACATTCTCTGGAGGGGAAAACACCACCTCTGACTCAAGGTTAAAACCTTTCCAATATGGCAAATAGTTTTAATGTATTTTTAAAACAGTCCCTAGCATCATATACACTGTGTGCATTTACTGCATTAATAAAACTGAAAAAATATTTGCTTCATCCGTTTGATGGATGGAGGCATCATAAGCTGTTACTACCCGTGAGGCATCTAAACTTTTACAAATACCTGAAATTTAAAATTTCTGTCAAATATAAACATAGTTACAAAACAGTAATAGGTTTTGATACTCAAAAGCAGCAACAGAGTAGGTTAACCAAACCTTCTGAGTATCTGAAAAGACACTTGATGTGATATGGCATATCACTAGAGATTGAATGCATATACATCTTTGTCTCCATAGCTTTGAGTCTGGTTTTGTGGTTTGAATGTTCAAAACTGGTGAAAAGGGTGAGACAAAGAGGAATCCTTACATAAGGTACAGAAATTAAAAGCAAGCTTTAAACAAATATGGAGCCACCTTTTGCTCTGGCTGATGAGAACGCTGTTAGTTGTTTGCAGCACCCCAGTTAGGAGTGGTGCCCCTGTGTGCCCCCAGCACTTGCAGGGTGTGATGTCACTCTGGCAGCCACACTGCTTGGATGTAAGGTCATGTTTGTCACCGCTCCGGTCTCAAGCTGCTTGCATCCACACCGCTCGCACCAGGAGCTATTTTGAGTTCAAGCTGCTCGCATATGAAATTTCTCCTCCTGGAGAGCCAGCGGCTTCCCCAAAAGTGCGAGGCAATATTGGTGATCAGGAAATTTGTTCTTCTGCTTTTGCGACAGTATGGACATGTCCTGTGTAGACAGAAGCAGATGGGGCTGACTATATGGAGTTTATTGCACATCTGAGGCACAGAAAACAGATTGAAAGAGCAGAGCAATAATAAATCATAAAGTTGAACAGATTAATATGAGCAGCTTGATGGTTTCCAGTTCAGCCCTAGACAAAAAATAGAAAACTTTTTTCTAAAACAGCAGGAGCATTTTAAAACAGCACATAAAAAGAAGTATCTTGGAAGCTCATCTGAAAGCTTGATACATGTATACACCAGTATTTGCATGTTTTGGGAATATTTGCATGCTTACCTTCATGCAACTGGGCATTTGTTGTGCTGCTATGTTCCTTGATACAAACAAAATACTTTAATTTATCTATAAACAGATTCAGGACTCAAAGAGAAATTCTGTTTGTGTATGACTCTGAAAATAACACAGGACTTTCACCAGCACTCATGAGACTTTGGGGCTGCAGCTCAGTTCAAGATGAAGATGTGTACATGTTGGTGTCTACATACGAGCTAGTTGTTTTAATTCCCAATAGAGTTAGAGGAAGTCTTGCATCAGTTACATCTGAGTTACTTCTGATGTGTGAGACATTCGGACAGGGCTGGCCAACTTGGCATACAGCCTACAGGACTGTAGTGCCCTTCTGGAACAGCAACTGGACACAAGATGGGGTAACCTATAACCTCTCAAATGGTACTGGGTGCCAAGATAGCTGAACTGAGCACTGGGGATCTCCTTATGTTGACCCTAAGCATATAGCTGATGGCCAATTAAATGAATCAGTCTCTAGACTCCTTTGAATATACTGACCAAGAGCTCAACCGATTCTGTGAACATCTAATGCTACTTGAGAGGCTGTGGGCTGTCCTAACTTGTCTCAGGCTACCCTTCTGGAAAGGCATCAGTTCCTATATATTCTGTGCCATATCTGCTAGCTATAGGGAGACATCTCAGACACCTTAGGGGTTCTCACATTGCTTTAGATGCCAACCTGGATAACAGCCTTGGATCTCCATTTGCTAGACGCATTTAATTGCCTAAATATAGGCCTTAGAGATGCCCGTGGGCACCAAAGGCATCCTCAGAGGCTGACTGGCATGATGGAGGGTCTACAGAAGAACCAAACTTTCCTGGAGCTGCCTGTGGGGCTGAGCACCTCTCCCTAGCCCAGGTCCCTCAGTGGTGACAGGTGTCTTATCCTTAGGCACTTGAATCCTGCTTTTAGCCTGTGTGCAGATACTTCGATTTGGATGTCTGCCTGATGCAATGGATCCTGCCCTTACTCACTTCATTGAACTTCGACTGGGTGTGAACATAGAAGATGTGTTTTGCAAATGTGAATTTTTCACAAACGGGATGAATGTTTGGGAGAATTCCTGAGTCTTTAAATGATCTGCAAGTCTAAAAACAAAGTAAAAACCATGAATTGTAAATATGGCATTATGAAACACTAGATATTTTAATGAGAATTTCCCTACTTTTCCACATAAGAATAAAGAAAACAGAAAATACTAATTTTAATGCTGATTTGAGGGAAAATGGTCATTGTCAAGGTTAATGTCATGCTTATTCCAGTCCTCTTCCTCCCATGAGACTTCCCTTCACTTCTTCACATTGTGTTTTCCAGACAAATGCAGACAAACCCATCCCCATGGCTAAAACGGTTAAAAAGTAAGGAAGTATTTGGACCCAGGGCTTTGAAGGCCTATTGAAAACGTTGAATACACCACAATACTTAATGACACTTTGGGTTATTTTGCTTATTATTTATCATTTTTAAATAGCTTGAAATAGAAGTCAGAATTTAACAAATGGTTGTTTAGGCAGGTACTATTGATTTCAACTGGAAGGTCTGAGGCTCTGAGGTTTCTTTTCACTATTAGGCATTTGGCTTGCTCTCCTGGTGCTGCTGGTGAGCTTCTGAGTCCCAGCTCTAACAAAAGTTTTGTTAGTAAAGATGCTCAAAGAGATCCTCTTCCTGTCAGACTTTCATATAAACCAGCTAAACATGAGTTGGAAGTGCCGAGAGACAGAATTGAATGCAACAAAAATGTATCAATCAAATCTTGCAACTGCTCCTTGTAAGAACAAGCATACAGTGAAAAATGTTTTTGATTTTCAAACTCTGGAGTTGTCCCCTTCAACAATAAACCCAACATACCCTGGTGAAAGCACACTTGTCTGTTTTCTTGATCTGCTCTACTGGGACCTGCTCTAGTACTGTACACAAGGGGTGCTGCAAAGAAGCATGCGACATGATGGACATCTGGTTTTGTTATACTTACATTAGATCTGACTTTGAGTCTAGACTCAAACAGACACCGGAACTCAGATTTCTTAGTGATGTTAGGGGTTAACAAACAAAGGAATGTTGCTCTGATTGCCTCTTAATTCAAGGGCAGTTTTACTCTCCTACTTTATTAACCAGAAGGAAAGGTAAGTGCCTTCCTCTACAGGCACTTTCATACTCTCGATCCAGCTGCCAGATGAGAGAGAGCTCAGAATCTCTTACATTTTCCCTTTTCCCTAAATCCTATACTCATTTTCTCTTTCCCTAAGCCTTATATTCCTCTGCCTCTGCTCTGCGTGAGCCTGGAGAGCCATCGTCCCACGTCCTCCCCAGAATACAAAGCACCCACAGTGCATGACCCCACTCTTCGGCCAAATGCTGAGTCCTTTTCTTCTGCTCGAAGAGCTTGTTCTGCATGACAGTGCTTGTGTCTTTAACACGTCTTTTGTGTGACAAGTTCTGCCCTAAGATTTGCTATGGATCTCCCATCGAGGTCAATGGATGTGCTAAGTCTGCCTGCATAGCTCAACCTTGCTTTACTGTAATAGCAAAGAAAGGCGAAGTGCTCGGATGTGAAAAATGTGTCATTCTTCACTCTGGACTCTGGCTATCACAGCTACTGTAGCTCACTGGCTTCTCAGAGGGAAGAACGAGGGGATCACTTGCTTTACCCCCAGCCCTTCTCCTGCTCTCGGCATCCCAAGCCTCTGATGGAGCATCCGCACGGTCCCATTAGAGAGTGACTCTATCCCAGATGTCTTTTTTCCTCCGTCCTCATCTCAAGGGCTCAGATCAAACCAGATCCACTGATGGACTCCGAGTTAAAGAAATTATTTTAGATCACAGAGTTTGCTTCAGCCAAGCTGAAGGTTGAGCTTATTCCAGCTGCAAGTGCGTGTGTCCACGGGCTCCAGTGGGAGCTATGTCTGCGAAGAGGCTTGAACCTGCCAATATTCAAGCTGTCAAAATAAACTGGACTTGATGTGGCTCCCAACAGAATTTATAATCCCATTAGAGAGGCAGAAGGAGGGCATGCTTATCCCATTTGTTTCGCTACTACGTACTTTTTTGTTAGTTTTGTAGCCACACAGTCGCTGCCGCTTTATTCCCCCTGATTTTATCTGGTGCCTGTCTTCATTGCGCTGAGTTTCGACTGTACCCTTTAATAAGTTTTTTTAAACTTAAATAAGCTTTTTAAATAAGCTTTTTTGTTACTAAGCATCTCAGACTTTACTTGGTTACCTCAGTTGAGAACTAGCTCATTAAAATACTTCTGCAAGTGGAAAAATAATACCTGCAAAAAAATTATTCGTGTTTTTGGGTATTATTGCTGCCGTTGCACCGCACCATACATTACCAGTATTTCTGCCTTGAGATGTAAATGCCTGTGCAAATGCCGCTTTTCAATTACACTAGAACAATTCGTTGAAGTTTAGCCAAAGAACACGTGTGAATAGAAACACTTAAAGGATACATTAGGATTTAGTTACAGACTTTGCATTTGTTTTCTCAACCAAATGTAAAACAATTGTGTAGTGGCCCATAGGAGGGAAGATTGTACTTGGGTTTTGTTTGAGCGTCAGTGTTAACGATCAGTGCTCAAGCGTTTTAGATTTCAATCTTAAATTAGCAATTTAAAGACAACAAAGAATGATTTTCATGCTTGTCAGTTCTGATTAATGTACCATTAACCCCTAGAGAACAGTATATTGCTGCAGTACTTTATTTCAAGTTGGAAGAGACCAGCCTGGGAAACAATGAGAGACTCTTTTGGGCTTTTTTGGGGCTTTTTTTTTTTTTTTTTTTTCGAACTTGAATTGTAAAGATACCGCTATCTGCTGCTGCTATAACTCTTACTTATTGCGAGTCTTGTGGTTGTTATTTTCCAAGGTATGTGACAACGAGAGATTTCCTAAATGACACCCCTACCAAGTTAATGCCATTTCAGTGCGTCCTACAGACCCCGGCGCTGATTTTGCCGCTCCCGTGTTGATCCCGAGGAGCCCCAGCTCGCTGTGTGCTGGTCTGAGCTTTCAAGCTGGAGCTGGGAGCATGCACAGGAAATTTATATGTTTCTCCCCTGCTGAGTAAATTACAGAGAGAGGAAACAAAACCAGAATGTGAAAGTGGCACATAAAATAAGAGCAATTTTGCTGTAAAAGCGGTTGCTTTTTGATAACTGCCTGTAAAAAACAAAATTTGCTGTAATTTCCCTGGCTGTAGAAGGGAAGTTTAAATAGTTATTGTTCATTATCCCTAATTTGGAGAGGGTAAGATAGGCGTATGAAGAGGATGGGAGAGATAAGGACAGGCCATGCAATAGTGCGTTTGTCATGTGGGGTGGATTAGAGTGTGAACAGGGACCCTCTGGTTCCCCTGGTCCCTTCTCAGAGTAGGGTCCATATGAGACAGCAAGAGATGTGCCATTGACATAGATACTGTCCTCCACAATGAACTGTTGGGAAACTGGTCCTATGTTTGCAGTGTGCTCAGACGACTATGCGGAAAATGCTCCTCATGCACGTTTAAATGAGATGGAAAATGTCAGCTTTCCAAATTCCAGCAATTAGATAAACAGTTTTGTGCACAAACTTCTTCACAAGACTTCCAAATAATTCAAATATATCCTCTGGTGGTTGCAATCTCTCTCACCCAGCGATCCCTCTGTGGGAGAAGCAAAGACCATAAAACCTCAGCAGAGGCATGGAAAAAAAGGAGTTTCTTCCATCCCAGCTGTTTATATCTACTTGTGTGTTTCCAGGGGTTTAGGCCATGTTTTGTTTTGCTTCCCTTCTGTTACTGCCTAAACATTAGGAGTGGAGATCCAACAGCTGCCTCCCATGAGCCCACCACGCAGCAATGAAGGCAAAGAAATACCTACTGGACAATGTACAATTTTTGTGCTTGCTGAACTTCTCTTGACTCCAGTGGGAGCTTGAGGATTAGCAAGAATCACAGACCTGGCCTTGAAGGATGATTTATGCTTCATATATTTATTTTTCCATGGTATTTGTGCATTTGGAAACATTCACAGACTTGAATGGAAGAGCAGTGCGTGCCCAGATACATGTACATGTATGCGTATGATAGTAAGATGGTATGTAATCCATGCAACAGATAATCAAGACATTTCATTTGTACCAGAGCAGTGTACAGAACATTTGTGCCAGAGCCTCCAACACTGACCATGGCACGACCTGGCGAGCTGTGTGCCAGGAGTGGGCAGCTGCCAGCAGATCCCAGAGAGGGGATGCCCAAAGGTGGGGGGTGCAGGTCTGCCTCTGCTCATGCCTCTCATCCAGGCTCCTCCAAAGCCACTCGTAGGGCTCACGAGGTGCTCTTGCTGCTGCCTTTCGGATCTCCCCTACCAGCTCCAAGATGTTGGCGTATCAACGTTATGATGGACATATGGACAGCAGGGCTCAGAGGTGGATGCATGGGGTAGGTGGGGAGCTGCAGCATAGCCCTGCAAGAGCATGAGGGGCAGCTCCATGGCAGAAGAGCATAAGGAAGCAGCCATGTAAGCACATCTCCCACAAGATGTGACAGACTGACAGCAGCATCCTGCTCCGTTAGGCATGGTACAAATGTGTAGCAAGAGGAAGTTCCTACAGCGAAGAGGCTGATTTTTAAGTTTATGGTATAGACACAGGGGATAGGAGAGGAAACGTAAGGTATTAATTTATTGTAATTGTCGTGCTTCTTGGGCTGCTTCACCTGCATGGGGCTAAGTACCAATAAGTTCTTCTGGGTGACAGCTGGCTTCCCAAAACTTGAGGTGCCTTTCAGAAAACTCCTACATAAAGAAAAAAGAGAAAAATAATGAACATCTGGAAACATGCTGGAAAGCTAATGATGCTTTCTCCAGAGGATGAAAGTTCCCTCCCCAGATGATGGGGAGGGATGGGGGGAGAGGAGGGAAGGCTGGACTCCCCAGTGGAAGGAGCTGAGGAGTCAGCCTCTGCTCACCCGAGCCTTGGTTGCTAACAAGAGGGGAGAAGAGGAAAGAAGGCCAGATCCAGGAGCGGGAGTGCTCCCTCAGCCCCAAAAGCAGCCACTGGAGTAGGCGAATGCAGTGCCTGTTCCCCACTATTTTATATATGCACAAAGGCACGCCCCTTCCTGCTTGTAACAAGTTTCTTTTTTAAATCCATCCCTGTCGCTATTTTAGTAATATTGACACTAGAGTATTTTACTTTTATGTTGCACTTTTTGTAAACTTTTTAGAGGCTTCTCTTTCCTCCACCGTTTGTTGCTCACAGGGAAAAATGTAAAAATCAAGTGTTGAGTGTAGGATTTTGACAACTTCTGGATATCCGATGCTGACATTTAGCACAGTTTACTGCATGGTCACTCAGTGCTGTTGTGGCAAAGTTTCATAAAAGCTGCAATTACGAAACAGATGAGACACTCTGGTTTACATAGAGGAGGTGGTGGTGTAATTTTCCTGGTTCTACTGCCAAGAGACTTGGGAACCAGGGTTCCTTGCACACTCTGATGTGCACTTTGTAGGCAGCGAGAGGTTCAAGATGTTGCTTTAAAAAACATTAGTTGAAAATCCAGTTCTGAAAATATTTCACCTAATATGGGCAAAGCTACCTCCTTGGTGTACTAGAATGTGAAGTGAAGCAATTGGAGGAAATGTCTTTTCTGTTTGTTTACTTTCAACCCTCAACAACATCGTGAGCTTGAGGAGGTTCACTGCTTGTCTCCTTTCTCGAGCTGTTAGAGGTTTTTTTGGTGCTCCACCACATGGGTGAGTCATTAATGCATTAGGGGTGAGAAAATACTGCGATAAAATAGGAAGACAAGATTGTGAAACCACTGCAAAGGGTATTTGGTAGGCCTGACCTTTGAAATCACTTTGATTTTTTTAATTGACTAGTTTTCAAAGCGATGGTAACTTTCTGACTTTCCAGGCTTTTCACCAAAATTAATCTTTTTGGTAGGCCTCTCCTCGAAGTGCACACTGAGCTGGGAATACAGCACTGAGCTAGGTCCTTCTACACACCTCATGAGCTCTATTTCAAACATCTTTCTTCTTTAGGTTTAAAAGTATATTCTCTATGGAGAGTGGCTTATGCAGCATATGTATCCGATTTTGTCATCTAGGACGTCATAGGATCACAGAACCACAGGATACTTTGTGTTGGAAGGGACATGTGGAGGTCTCTGGTCCAACTTTCCTCTCAAAGCAGGAGCGGCTGTAAGATCAGACCAGATTGCTCCAGTTGAGTCTTGAAAACCTCCAGGGACGACAACTGGACAGCCTCCCTGGGCAGCCCATGTCACTGTTTGAGTGTCCTCATGGGAAAAAATGTCCATACATTCTAGCTGTAACTCATGTTTCACCTCATGCCCATTGTCTCTCACCTTCCCAGCAGGCTGTGAACTGCCTGACTCCCTCTTCTCCATAACCCTCTCTTTAGGGCCTGCTGTTAGGTCCCCCCAAAGCTGCCTCAGCTCCTGGCTGAGCCAGTCCCTGTCTTTCAGCCTCTCCTCATGGGCCAGATTCATGAGATCTGTTCATCCCTCTGGGTTGGCCTGACCAGCAGGAGCTGAGGAGATGCAATGTGGTGTTTGTTCCATGCTTTCTGCTGCCAGCAAGGACCTTGCCTGGCTGCTGCATCCAACTGCAACCACCTTCATTTAATAAACACGATGAGCGGGTGCCGAGAGCAACCAAAAGGATGAAAACTGATCTGTTAGGAAAGGCTGAAGGAAATAGATTTACTTAAGCTGGAAATGAATGGAATACATGTAGAGCAGGAGTGAGGGGAAATGGTAAAAAAGGTCTACTGATGGGTAGAGGTTTGTTATATTGCAGGTGGTGGTCACTGGTCCTTGATAGCCATTGGAAGTAAGAAAAGAGAAATTACGCGCAATTTTCAATGCAGCTGATGTAGGCTATATTTAGGGAAAAACATTCAAGTGAAGTAAAAGAACAAGACAGTGCTACTCTCATGCTGCAGGGCCTTAATCTTTAAAAAAGGGCATATTCCGAGATATTTTTTAAAATCTTGTTTTTCTCGATGTTAAATGAGGAAATAGATGGATAACTCTTACACAATGAGGTGTGCTCCTGTATAAACTATTCCTTCCCTACTTTTACAATCCACTCAGGGCTCATCAACATGCACCACAGTCTCTACAGAAGTCAGGTTTAATATGAGTTACTGGCAGAGCAGATTTGCCGTGCTGCGTTGGATGGTTAGTGCTTGTTCTTCAGCCTCACAGGCAAGAAGCACATTGCCAACACAGAAGAGTTATCTTCCCACTGCGTCCATCAGGGATGGGGGCCTCATGGCCATGGATGCTGTACTGAAAGATGAAAAGATGGTCTCACCACCGTGACACTTAAGTTAAATGCAAAACAAGGAAAAAATCATCAGGACAGACAGGAAAGTAGGAAGAAAGGTGGAGAAAATAACACTACTTTTGCAACTCAACTAGACTCATAATTCCTTAGGTATGTCAGCAACAATCTCTTGCAAGCAGCAGTAGAAAGGAAATTGTTGGTAGTGTTCACCACGATTCCACAGGCATTTCCTGCTCTAATTATAGATGTTGTGGTATCTTGGGCATGACACAAAGGACATGGCACGGACTCGCAGGACTGCTGCTGCCCAGCGAATTGCAATGTTCAGGCCTTAAATGGTGTGGTCACCGGTGATAAGCTTTGGGGCTTTCCAGTGGTGACCACTGTAGGTATTTTGCGGTTGGAAGGATGGCAACCACAGCAAAGAGCTTTTGAATTGCCACTTAAAGTGAAAGGTAAAACCAGCAGGAGTCTGTGGGCATTTGCAAGGACATCCGAGCTCTTGTACTGGAAACAAAGCAGTCACTTCGGCTGCAGAAACCACCCATTTTTTGTCAATGTCCTCAGTTAACAGAGCTATTTTTAAAATAAAAATACTTGTGATTATTCCTTTTTTTTTTTTTTCTCCCTGCATGCAGTTTTGTTAAACACCGACCAACATTCTTTATGAAATCCTGACTTGGCTTGGTTTTGGGGTATAAACTGACCCCTATGGGACCACAGCTGGAGCTACCACTCCTGCTCCCTGGTACCTGCCCCAGGGCCAGATCTCATGTGGGCTCCCTCCTGGACAACTCAAGTAGAGATTTTCCTCTTACCTCGTGGTGAAAGGATGCTGACTTTCTGGTGTATTTTCATTTGGGGCTCTCAAAACATCTCACGACTCAGATGTCTTGGATGTCAGCATGTATGAGAAAGTGGAACACACCCAAGTGTTGCTGGGTGAGGCTGGGCAAAGCCAAGTTTGGACCTTGCCAGTCCTGATGATAGGTTAACCTGGAGCGAAGGCAGCTCCTCATCCTCACTGTGAACAGCAGTTGCACTGCACTGAATTGGCCTGCCCTGAATGTAGGAGTTTTGCATGGGGCTTTCCTGCTTGCCCCATATCCACTTTCTGCTTGGGAGAGAATGGAGATGAAGGAATTATGGAGACAAAAGGATTATGTAACATATTTCATGCTTTCGATGATTTTAAAGCCATCTTTTAAACTTTCTTTAACTGGGGCCCGTCAGGTATAGCTTTCCCTCCCTCTCTGAAGAAGCAGGCAGGTGTGGGATGCTGCCTGTCCTCCACCAAGGGCTGCCAGGGGCTCCGAAACACTCTGTCAAGGGTGAGGGAGGCAAGACATCATGCTGCTTGCCTGCAGCCACACGTGGAGGAAAACAGCTGGGAAAAGCCAAAACACAGAGCCTGTGCCTCTGCCTCCAGCATTTCCAGGGCAGTAGCAAATCTTTTTGAAGGTTTACCGGGGCAGCTGTGGCCTGGGAGAGGTGTCTGTCTTGGGGAATGGGGCAAAAATGTGGGTCCTGCACGCAAACCATCAGAGTTTGCTGGATGTCAGGGCGCCCGAGGACAAGAGTCGGGAAACAAACTCCCGTCTCAGCGGCTCCGGAGGAAACAGCTGGAAAGGGAAACACAGGGGACCCTGCAGAGCCTCCTTCAGCACCGGCAGAGCCACACTTTAATGCCTCACGTTCAAACTTATTCTTGTTTAGGGGGTGCGCAGTAGGGGCTGGAGTCTGGGCTTCATGTTGCCGAAGCGAGCAGGCTCAAATGTTATATTCTCCACACAAGAGGAACGGAGTCTATAAAAGTCCTCATTGTCACGTAATCCATCATCCAGGGTGAATAAAGGCAGTAAAAGTGATGATAATCCTCTCCACTTTATACAGAGCAAAGCAGACGGCTGAGGAAGAGAAATGGCTTCTTCCGAGTCCCCGCAGGGAGCGCAGCCCCGTTTCCCAAGCTGAGGAGTCAGCAGGTATGTGGGTGTCTCCTGGGAGTGAGCGTTTTTGCAGTGGGAGCACCTGCACGTTAGAAAGGAACCAGACCTTTATTTATTTTGCTTCCTCATTGGTTTAATGCTTTGAATTTCAGTCTTCTGGCAACTCAGTGCTTTCTTGTTTATATTCTCCTAATTTCAAAGGAAGGTGTTTTGCTGACATTCATAACCGTTTCTCATGCCAAATCCTTAAAAAAGTTTTAAAATTGCTGTTTGGGGAGTATGAATACACTCCCTCCTGTCTCCGTGCAGGACTGTAATGCATAAACCAGGTGCAGCTCCTGGTTTAGAAATTGAAAGCTTAGGGTATTGTATTGCTTTTCCAGATTGAATATCTAAATAAAAGAGGCCACGTCGAGACTTCATAACTCAGGCAAGGCTAAGAGCTGGGAGCCAAATGGGACTGAAAAAAATGTTGATGAGTCAAGTATGTGTTCACCTTCTCCACCTACCTCTCTATCTATAAATCAGCTGTAAGAGGAAAGAATTCCTTCCAGAGAGCTATACTGTCATGCAGGTGATGTATATCCATTCACTGGCCTGTAAGTTGTTGCAGCCAGGAGAGGGCTGTACCTCAGACAGGCTGGTGCTGGTTGGGAGGGTGTAAATATATCAATGGATTGAATAATCTCTGGCTCTTCATGGCTGGAAATGAAAGAGTTTTTCTCCACTGCCACTATAGTTTCTTTTCTCTGCCTGGGTATTTGAGCAATTTGCAAGGATCTGTATGCTGCAGGTATGGCCTTTTCCCTGGTCACACAGCTACAAAAGACCCAGGGCACTGTCCTAGAATAAACCAGTGGTGGCCTGAGCTGACACCACCTTGAGGCAGAGGCTTTTTTTGGCTTTCTTCCTGAGTCAGATCTTACTACTACAATGTCAGTCAAGCTGTCAGTACCTTGCAGTCATGTATACAGACTACTTCTGGTTTTGGTGTGTTTCTACAAACATGAATGCATCCCCTGTCTGCACAGCTATGATGAACAGCTGGCTATGTGACAGCTTCCCGCTGTCCTGTAGCAGGTGGATTCTGAAAAGCTCAGACATGTTGCAAGGCCTCTGGTGGAAACACTTTAAGTCAAGAGTAACAGTCTTGGCAGCTGAAAGACATGAGATGTCAGAAGTGTCACCACTGCAAGGCTCCAAGTGCCCAGGCAGCCGCTGCAGCACGGGCCATAAAGGCTTAGGTGACAGCGGAAGTGCACTCTCCAGTCCTCTCTACAATTTATATAGACTGTCCATCTGAAGGAAGTGACTGATGTTTTTTTTTTAAAGCATTTGCACAATGAATGGACATTGCAAATCCACAGGTTAGATTGATTCCTTCCACCCCTGCTCTATGATGGTGAGAAGCTCCTTTACGTGTAGCCCTCCTCACTCGTGTATGGGGCAAGATGAGTTCCTTGGGGAGGAGCGGCCAGGACGAAGTGGGCAGAGCAGCTTTAAAGGGCTGGGGAGGAGGCTGCAGGTTGCCCTGCCCGCTTGCCCATTTCCACCCATGGCCAGAGCTGCTGACCCATGCCAAGTTCTCCCTCATCCATACTCTTGTCTGCAGCCAGCAGATATGGCCTCTACAATCATTTCAGCGGCCAGCAGTTTTGCTGCCCTGGTTTTCTGAGGCTTTCTGCATCAGGGGAGAGCTCAGCTGTGGCTTCTGCAAAGCCTTGTTGGCAGCTGGCCCCTGGGTTTGAGAAACTCCTCCAGTTTGTTAGGATTTGGAGACCGTCAACAGCCTTCATCCTACATGAAAGACACACTTTCATGAAGTCAAGCCTTCTCTAATGTATACAAAGAGCAGCGCAGATGTGTGCATACATGCACAAGCATTTTAGAAAGCTTCCCAAACACATACATCCAGCTAGGCACATTCGTGTTGGAGAAGGAACGATAAATGAGCTCAAGGGTACCAGATGGTGGCCAAGCTGCTGACCAGGGGTTGGTAGTGCTTGAGCACAGCAGGATAAACAGATGACAGGACCTCTACAGGGCAGAAATGAATCAGGCAACCACGACTTCTTCTGTCTCATTGTTCAGTAACTTTTAAGACTATGTTTTTTTTCAGTAACTGAACTTGCAAAACCTTTGAAAACTCCAGGAAAACCTACAGTTTAAAATTTTGCCATAAGAGGGCAGTCTGAGATAACTGCACAAGTAAGTTATCTTGCACAGTACTGAGTTTTTCTTATTAAAAAAAAAAAAAAAGAATAAATTACTTGTCTCAAACCAAAGTCTTATATTTAACTTTAGAAGGGATTTTTGCAATTGATGACATAGAATGAGTGTAAAAGAGGAGCATTTACAGTAAATACAGTGAAGTTCCTGCTTTCCTGGAAGAGACGTAAAATGATGTCTGAGTTTTGAATCCAGGAGTCAGAGGGATGAGATTCAATTTTGTGCAGCTGTATTCTCCTACTAGGAACGCGTGTTCTGAATTTTACCTTCAGAGGAAAATCTACATGGTCTAACATGAGAAGCGGACCATGGCAGCACATACCCATGGTGAAAGTGCAGGGCAGGGAGGGGGCACTATGGCATCTTCAGAGAAAGGTTTGTAAGGAGCTCTCAGGTCTTGCTCCCTCATGAGGAGGCTAGGTCCTGCCAAAAGGGGACTGGAAACCATGACCCTCATAGTTCCTGCTCTGTTTTATCCAGTGCACATAATCAAGATAGAACAGAGGAAATCGGTATAAGCTTAGTCAGGGCAGATTCAGGTTGGATGTTAGGAAGTATTTCTTCTCTGAAAGGGTTGTCAGCCACTGGAATAGGCTTCCCAGGGAGGTGGTTGAGTCCCCATCCCTGGATGTGTTTAAGAATAGGGTGGATGATCTACTTAGCGATATGGTTTAATGGGGATTAGGGACGGTTGGACTCGATGATCTCTAAGGTCTTTTCCAACCTAGAAATCTATGAATCTATGAATCTATGAATCTCTAATGTCAGAAAAGAAAAAGCCAGCCTGGCACAGGGCTTGGAAAGATTGCCTGCTGCTAGTTTGATTGCTGGGGTCTGGAAGAGAAAAACCTCATCCACTTTAATCCCCAACTTGTCTTCCTGCGGTGCTGGGCAAGGCACTTGTGTCCCCTAAGCATAATCCACCGATGGATGAATGCAGGATACATCCCACAGCATCGTTCACCGGCTACCTCTTGCAGAGTGCCTTAAAATGACACCACCACTGCTCTTCCACGTCAGATGTATTGGCACTCCAGCCCCTGGTTGCTGTTCTTGGCTATCCCCTGGCACAAAATGTAGGTCCAAGGGAAGAGAGGATTAGAGCTGTGAAGGCTCCTGCCTCCCAAGGTACTGCTGAGGGACTGGTGGGGCAGTGGCAGAGAGGACGATCCCAAAGCTGGCTGCAAACTTCAGCTCCAGAGCTGTGAGAGCTGGTGGGATGCCACCTCTTCTTTCCTCTTTTGCTTGGGCATCACAGTCCCTCAAAGCAAGTCCAAAACATCTTTTTGCAAAAACATCCTTTTGCTATGCTCTTTATCCAATACAGGGTACATTTCATGCTTTCATTAGCTCAGACAAATACATTTGCTTCATGACGCAGCTCAAGGGCAGCTGTTCAGTCAATAAAAAGAGAAGAGAGAGCAAATGTTGTTTGTGTCCCAGAGTCACCCTGGAGGGCAAAAGTAATCAATCTCAGCCTCTCCTGGAAGAAGAATCACAGAGGGAGACAAACACCAGAGGTGGCTGGTGACTGCGTGATGCTGGAGCACAGAAGCAGGTTCACCTTCAAACCACAGCAGCACTCAAGGGCAAGAGATCGAACCCCTGGTCTCCAGCCTTAGAGTGTGAATTGCTGTCATAGAAATCAAAGAGCTGTGCTCTCGGGGCTGTGCTACAACAGCCCATCAGACTGAGAAAGCTTCAAAAGCTCTTGCTGATGTTATTGAAGCTACCAAGCAAAGAGGTGAGGTTTGAACGTGCTCTGGAAAGATTTGTCCCCTGGTGCTGGAGAAAAATACCCGTGCACCTAATGTACTGCAGAATGTCTTTGGTTATAGTTTAAGTTTCAAGAAAATAAAGTTCTTGCGAACCTCCCACAACCACTGCAGCCATAGGGGTTTGCTAGATAAGTGCCTTTGCATAAATTAGATGTGCTTTAGCTGGGGCAGTGAAATCTGGCTTCATGCATCATAAAAATCATAAGGGAGCTTTGAGTCAGGGCCGATTCTAGTGTAAGTTGCTGATCCTGGATTTGCCCTATTTTACCAATATGTGGTTGAGAACCTCTGGACTGCGTGAGTCCCCCCTGCTCCAGCATGTGGAGAGCGTGAAACCCCATCGTGTTTCTTGCACAGGGCATGCACACTTGGGCGAGCATGCTGCTCCCCGTGATTGCTGACCCTGCGCTCCGGCGTCCTCAGCAGAGCCCTGCTGTCCCTCTCCTGTTATGACCAGGTGACAAAACTTGTCTTCTGGTAGTATGCCCTTAGCTGCTCCTTGTCTTCAGCTCAATCTCTACAGTATAGGTCAACCTAGAGCTAATTTTGCCTAAGATGAGGTACTGATTTGTATGGGAATCGGCAGGGTTATAGCAAGCTAGAACTGGGCTCTGCCATAGCTTTCAAACGCAAAATTAGCTCTGATTTGATTTTAGTAGTTCCAGTAAAACATTGTTTGTTGCTTGCTGTGCCTTTTTCAGTGGTGTTTTTCAAGAATGGAAACCAAAAATACATGAAATATTTGCTATTCCCTCCTCAAGTCTGCTTTTGCTATCACATAAAATGCAATAACATAAATTGTTAAAGATAAAACATCGGATACTCAGAAATAATAGCCTGTGGGAGGAAGGAATTGAAAACTTCCCAACCTGTTCCAGCCTTGATAATTTAAAAAAAACCCACACCAATTTCCATGGTTTTTTTTGGGAAGGAGATAGATGGAATGGACTGATTGACCCCCATGCTATCAGCATGGGTTCATTGTCTGTCATGGCAAAAATATGACTGAGCAATCCTTTTATTTTGAGCTCAAGTTCACAACATGTAATAGTTAATAAAATTGTTCTTGGGAAAATCTGAGGTCAATCACACACGCAGTCGTACTGCAATTATTGTGTTAAATACAGTTAAGTGTTTAACCAGTAGTTAGAAATAGAGATGATCTTGCTTTTGATGAGCAAGAGACAGATCTTTAATGATAGTCATCCTTTGCCATCTCTGCCTACCATTTTACCTTTAAAACTGAGAGAGCAGGCAAATAGCTTCGCAGCCCAAAGGGAGTTTGGAGTTTGCTATAAATGCGCGCAGAGGCTTCATAAGAGCAAACTGAATTCCTCAGCTGTATACGGGCAGATTCCTTAAATCAGTGCAGTCATGCTCACAGAAGTAAAAAATGGACCTGTCGTCTCTGAGGAGTGGTTAGTACACTGCTACGCTCCCATGGGAAAATGAAAGGCAATTTTCCCAACCAGAGGAATTGCTCCGTAATGTGAGAGATCATTGAAATGCAAGTAACAAACCAAAACAGATGAAATATGCACAAAGTAAATAGATCAAAGACATTGAGATAATGAATTACCGGCGGTCCAGTTCTCAGAGAAAGACAGTTCATTCACAAAGAAGCCACTGTACCCAACACTTCCCAATATTGGTGTCTGCAGCACGCATTTGCTGATGTTTGTTAATGAGTAAAGACAGAATTATTATGCCAGATAACAGGCTTCCCTAAGAGCTCATGTTCTGTTATGATGATGCCTTGGCCTACCAATAAACTTCGCTATGTTCATAACATTTTAGTTCAAGAAAAAATGCCAAGTCCATTTTTGTATTTATTAATGTGGAAGTTTTGATCTCCATCTGCTAATCATTTGTATGTTTACACAGTCATTTCAAAAGAAAACTCAACGGCATTTTGAATCTGAATTCTCTTAATTCTTAGTGCCTGGATACCCATCTTTTTAATCCTGTTAGCACAGTGGGAATATTTCTGGTATAAGGACAGCGAGCATGGAAAGGATGAAGCCCTGCATTAGTGCTGGCTCTTTATCTGCCTGCACACTGAGGCAGTCTCATCCCCAAAGGAATTACTGGAATGATATAAAAAAATGGACTGAATTTATTTTGTGCTGCATGGTCTGGTCTGATGGGGAGCTGAGCACCTTGAAGGCATGATAAGGCTTGAGGACGAAGGATTATTTCTGCAAGGAAGAGTGCAATACGAGCTGGGTGGGAACAGTAACTTCTAGTTGCTCTGAGTCTGTAATCACAAAGGTTTGCCAGGCAAGAGGATTCACCAGGAGCAGGGACTAAGCTGAAAGACACCAGGAGAAGTGAGGAGAGAAGGATGCCAATCGCTATCGGAGGGTGGCACCAGGCACCCACCTCCTGCTGAAACTGCCAAGAGCTCCATTTAGCCATTCAGTATCTAAATCTCTTTGAACAGTGGCGGTTGAAGCAGCCCGGGGAGGTAATGAGTTTCCGAGGGATGCTGAGGGTGTCCATTCCACCCATTGCCAGCACCTTCTCCACGGTGCCCTTTTCGACTCCTGAACGCATTACGGGTGGCTGAGGGCACAAGGCTGGAGGTCCAGGTCCCGCTGTTTCTCCCACTCCTTAAAGGAAAGCAAACTGCTCTCCTGAGGAGAGGACCAGTATAGGGCAACGGAGTCCAGACAGTGGCAGCGAGGTGGGGACAAGTGAGAGGCAAGGTCTCTCACATAGGCAAGTGTTAGCAATTTGGGACTTTCAACATCCTAGCTCTAGGTCTGCACCTCCTGAAAGCTCTGACTCCACTTAGATGAGACCATGGTCTTGTGGAGATGCCTGAAGGATGCACGGTGCCATAGATGGGGGTTTCATCCACAGATACAGGATCTGTGAGCCTACCAAGGGACAGGCCAGGCTGACTGCACCAGCCACAGAGGGAATGGTGTTAGGGCCCAACAGGACAGCAAGGGAGGGAAATGATGACAGCCACGCTCCCCAAATGCCCAGGGACAGGGGCTGGGAGAGAGGGCAGGAGGACTGAAGGGGCTTGTGGGGAGAAGGGGGAGCCGTTGCCCGGACCTAGGGAAGGAGAGGTGGGGAGCTCTGGGGTGGAGGGTAGCTCCGATGTGGATGCAGGAGAAGGGAGAGCTCTGGGAAAGGGGGGGTGTGTGTTGCGGTGCCCAAGCTGGGAAGCACCGGTGGCTGTGGAGAAGACTGGGAGGGTAGCCTGTGGAAGGCAGAGATGCACGAGGGGCAGCCTGAGCTCTGCAGCATGTGAGACGGGAACCGGGGGCTGTGGGGCAAGAATGATGTGGAATTCAGGAGGAAGAAGGAGATGTTATGGTGGAGTAGTCATTCTTCCCTCTCTCCTTGCTTTTTTTCTTTCCAAATAACATGGCAGCTCTCACATGGATGGATGGATGGATACTCGGCAAGGAGTGACTGAATCTTCCTCTTCCAGGATCACCCCCTCCTAAACAATTGCAGCCCAATTGGCCGTGTTCAAACCACATGGACTTCAAGGTGTTTTCCTGTGAAAATTTGTCACAGATTCTCTCTCCGTTTTAACAATGTCTCAGCAACTACAAAACTCCTGGATAAAGTGCTCTCTGTCTATTCATATGAACGAGGGGGCTGCAGCACATCAGCTGTGAGATTTTGGGCTTCGTTTCTGGCAAAGACCCCGCTGTTGTCTGTACGTAACTGCGTCTCCAGTTTTAACACTCTCCCAGAATAGTAATATCCCACCAGGTTAGAAAGCCTAAGCCAAGGGATTTAAGAAGCAGCAAGTGTTAGGGGACAAGTGTGAAGGCTTAGTTTACTTGGGTTAGCACAGACCTTTAATTTTAGCCACAGCAAATATAATAAGGCCTTTTCTTTATTTATCTATGCAGTCACGGGGCAGAAAGGGCAGAGAAGCTTAATTGACTTATTCATGCAAGCCAGGCTGCTGCGCTAAGTCCACTATTTACACACTGCGAACCTATTTAATTCACATTAATGCAATGTGGAGTAAAACGGATGCAAATCAGGTGTCTCCATCTCCCCGGCAGTACAAAGGCTGAAAACACGACCAGAGGCCAGCAATCTTTGTATTTTCCCTTCTGCAAAACAGAAAGCTTGTCAACGCACGGGGGCTAAATGGGTTTTATAAGCCACCCCAGACCTGAACAAAATTTGTGCGTCCTGCGTCTCAGGGACCGCTAAAAAAATTCTCTATCATCTCTCTGCCTGTTCTATTTTAAAAGGAATGATTTCCCAGCTCAGGGAAAAATAGTTCAAGTTTGAGATATTGTTAGCATTTTTTCAAGAGTTCCTGCTTCCAGGCCTTTGCTTGTGCCAGGCAAATCAGTTTTGCTGAACTTCGGCACAGTTTATGCAGAATATTTCAAAGCATTACAGGAAGATATTTGGGCTGTAGGTTGGTGAAACCTTGGTTCAAACACAGAAAAAGGCAAAAACATAAGTCACCTTTGCAAGTTGCATCCCTGAGGTGGTTTAACAGTACTAAAGCACCTTTCTCCTATTGATATGTGCAAGTCAGAAATTAACTGTGATTTTAAGATAACATAAATTAAAAAATCAAGGCCAAAATAGCTGTTTCATTTCCAGAAGCCTGTGGCAAGGCTGGAGAAGGAGAGGAGTGCTGCGTGAGAGCACATTACGTTTTCTCAGGGGGGTCCAGCAGCCAGAAGAGACATGGGCACCCTGCCCGTGGGACATGGCCGGCTCCCACCAGTCACCCTCAGCACCTGGGGACACCCAGCAAATGCTGCTGAAGCCATGACAGCCAGCCGGCTGCTTTGGCAGGTGCATTCGGTGCTCCACGCAGCCAGCACCGGTCTGTGCGGTGGCCCAGAGTGAGGCAACCCAGCCGTGCTCAGCCGCTGGCGCTGGGGACACTCGAGCCGAGGCTCTGCACGGCACATCGGGTGCCACTGAGGGAGGACAAAGCAGTAAAGGACCTTTCCTCCTCCTCCACCCTGTCCAACATCAGCATCTCTTTCCCTCCAGCTCTGTCACAGCTGCAAATACACTATTAGCAGCCTGTCAGTCCTACTGAGTGAGGATTCCTGAAATAACACCTCTTCCTACCCTTCTCTGCCCAAAGTGGGGTTATTTGTCAGCTCTACTCAAGACAAGGACTAACCTGTACCATGGGAACACCTATTTAAAGAAACACTTTTTTAGCTACTCCTTTTCCAGCCGAAGTGCCTGGAGAGGAGCCGAGTGTGACTCTCAGGCACCACTGAGATAATTTGGCTGTAGCAGACACACTGGGGTGTGGGGGTAAGGGTGGGAGAAGACCAATTTTATCTGGCTCACAGTTTTACAGTCATTCTTTCCAGGAGTATGTTCAGAACTAGGCTGGATTTCTTTGCTCAGCCATCCTTGTTTTCCAGTTGATTTTCTGATTTCTGTCCTGGCTCTAACGTTTCAAAAGAAGGATGCACATCGAGAAGGCACTGATGAAAAAGTGTATTCTTTTTTGTCTTTTACAGATTATCAAGGCTGCTGAGACCAGAACACGTGTTTTTCCTACTGCATTAAATGTTTTGAATGTATGCTAAAAATGTTAATACGTATTGAAGGGACTGGAATTTTTCCTTCAGGTGTGATGCCTTTAGGCTGTTTGTGCTTCACACACTATTGCAGGTAAGGGCTTGTTACATCAGCAGAAACATGCACTTAATGAAATGTTATTCTCTGTCTTATTACAGTCAACAAGAGAGCTCAGCAGTCACTTAGCTTCAACCTATCCTACTTTTTTCCTTGAAAGCTTTGCCCTGGAGTCAGAGCTGCAGGGAGGCTGGGGCAAGATGGACATCTGTCCTCCAAGGAAGGCCCTACATGGGCACAAACACTCCAGGACCCTGCCAGCTGCTGGGAGCACCTGGGAAAGCAGCCAGGGAATATGCAGTGAGCGGAAGGTGACAGCAGCAATGGGAAGGAGCCCAAGATGGAGGAGGAGGAGATGGCGCTGAAGAGCGCCAGGAATAAAGTCTTTGGAAACAGAAAGGGACAATGGAGGCAAGGCAACAGATTTGGCCTTCTCTCTGGTGATGCAGCAGAATGATTTTGCTGATGGCCTGGTCCTTGCTAAAGCTGCACAGCCCTGGCAACACAGCCCAAAGCAGCGAGGAGGCTCCTCCCGGGATGTCGGGGATGTCCCTGGGTGAAGCCCAGCAACAAAAGAGGTATGGGAGGGCAGACGGCCTGGGGATGCCAGGGCCACCCATGGCACCTCTTTCCCAGGGGTCTGGCACCCACAGACATGGCCCTGGGGGGAACCCATCAGCCCCTGTGGCACAGGGAGGTCATGGGCCTGCTTCACACCAGGAAAGGTTAGTGGCACCAGCCCTTGCACTTGGAGAAGCCTCTTACTCCTCTCAACGGCTTTGCAGAAGTTGGACATAAGTTGGCTGCTCCGCTCTGCTCAGGTAATACCCCAATGGGGTGCCCACCTCAGAGATCCCAGAGTCTTTTGGGAGACTTTGGTTTTCCTTTCTGACTAGCTTTGTCATCAGTTGTGGTGTGGCTATTTCATTCTCACAGCACATAATTGGTTCAAATAATCCCATAGTGCTTCATCTTTATCTTGAACCCTCAGAGAGCGAGCAGGATGAGTGCTTCTGAAGATATTGATCACTATGCATGGATAAGGACTGGAGTTTTGCAGTATAACTTGAGCCAGCATCAGGTTTCATTTGGGATTCTCGAGTCAGATTTAACTTTAGGCAATTTGAAGATGTTAAGGTAGCAAAGGGCACACTCCCTGTGAGCTGCACTCAACACATGGGCACAGGCTTTCTTGCTGGACATTGGCAGGGTCTTATTGTATATCCACAGGCAGCGTCTTGGGGGACAGAGTGCCTTCAGGGCATCAGAGCTGAAGAAAAAAATTCCACATGCAAGGACATGGATCCATATGCCTTTGCAGAAGGGAAAGGTTCTGGAGGATATCACCGGGCTGAGCTGATCATTCCCAAACCACACTGTGTGCCATGGAACTCATTGACTTGGCTGGGAGGTGAGTGTGTGCTCCCCTCCCACCACTGTCCTCACCACCTCGCGGGTCTGTGTCCATATTTTGACTCCTAAATGAGTGGTCGCAGCGTGGCCGGGCGCCAGTGCCAGCCTCTCCAGCAAGCAGAGCGTGTTGTTCCGCCTGTCTGCTCACAGCTTTCTCCTTTCTTCTGTCCTCCTGCTATTCTATCGCTACGATAAAATGCAGTTCTGACCTTTTTGTCCTCGGCAAGCTATTCATTTAAAATACAAATGCTGTCCTCAAACAGCAGTCATTAATATGAGGCAGCAAATTCTTTTCTTTGTTCTTTATTGTTGATTTCCCCCTGTTGGGAAACTGGGTGGCAGGAGAACTGCATAGCTGCAGGAGCAGCTTACTAATTGCATACTTTCGAATACTAACTTGTATGGGTTTGTTCAGTCATAAAGGGAAAAAGAAACAAGCCAGGGGGTGATAAAAAAATGTCAAGGTTATAAACCCCACAGAAGCTCTCTGGCCTGGAATTTTTATTAATTCTTTAAATGTAAATTGCAGTCCCATGGCTGCACATCCATGCCTCCTGCTGAGTGCGCCAGGCAGCGCGGTGCAATTCGCCCTGCAGACCTTTGGCCTGGCACCCAACCCGAGGAGCCGAGCTCTGCCCTAGGCTGCCTGGGCTCCAGGCCGATGAGATGCCAGCCGGGATGCTGTTCCCATTGCGGGCATTGCTCCTGCCTGGTGCCTGGCTGACTGAAGGCAGGAGCCGGCCCCTTACCCAAGTAGGGTCAGATGGTGGTGGTGGGGAAACCATTCCTGTGGTTCGGAGTGCTATCATGTTAACGTGGTGTCTGTGATGGTCTAAGGAAAGAGGCAAAAGAAGGCACGCATCAAGGAGTGACACTTTATACTTAATCCAGAGGGATAGCTGAAAAAAAGACAAATCTTAGGGCACTTGTGCTGAGACCGCTGCTCAGAGTTTCCCCTAGATGCATGAACCTCTCAGACCCACCAAGGAAAGTGCTTATTAAACATGAGCTGCAAGCTTTCACCACTTTGTAAAGTGACTGGAAGATTCGTTATGGAAAGCAAAATAAGACTTATGGATATTCAGCTCTTTCAAGTGCTCATACCCTTGGGTACCAGCTCCTGTTAGGTTACTAGAGGTGGTTTTCTGAACAGTTGTCTTTTACCTGCTTCTAGCTTTTTTGCCATAATTGATGTCTTTCTATTGTTTCTTCCTTGCCATCAGCAGATGTCTGCTGCTTTTCTTCTCTTTTTAAATAAAATTTTTACATGCTTTCTTCTAAGAAGCTCACAATGCCGATACATGATACTCATGCATAGCAGGGACATTTCTGTCTACAGCAATCACATCAGTCCCTTTTGGACATTATTATCACTTTATCTCCTTCTCTGTCTCTGTTGCTTGCAATCACAGGTTTGAAGAAGCGCCCCAGCATCCTGACACCCAGCAAGGGTAGAGTATCTCATGCTCACCCTCAGCACCAGCACTGCCCTTCTACCTGAGGACTGTGTCTGCTGGTGGCCCCAGCTGCTTGCAAGGATGTCTCCCAGCAGGGCTGCTGCCCGTGCAAGGGGGCCTTGAAATGTGTGCCAAGCTGCTGCAAATGTCACAGATACGGAGCTCTAAGGACCTGCTATGGTGCTCCTGTGTGAAGGATGTGACAGTGGCCAGTGCCAGGAGGTACCTTCCCAGGGCAGTGAGCATTGAAGGGACAGGCACAGCACGGGGACACACAATTCACTGTTGTCCCGGTCAGAGTTGTCACCATATCAGCAGCTAAAGATACTGAAAGGCTCCAAGGCTGTGAACACGAGGGAGGCATAGTCAGGGAAAAAAAATGTATTAATTGTGTTATTTTGTGTCTGTTTGCATGGGAAAGGTAGCTATCTGTGTGTTCTCACTATCTTGTTATTGCGTTACGTGATACAGAGTCAAAATGGATTTCATTGTTTACCACTCGCATTAAAAAAATAAAATTTGTTCCCAGTATATACCACAATAGGCCACTGTTGTTTTTTCCCCCTCTGCTTAATAAAGTAATCATGGTTGCACGGCAGCATCAAGGGGAAAAAAGGATGTAGAGGCACCAGCTCTTTCAAAAATAGCTTATATTGTGTTTCATTGATGAGAAAAGGTAGGAGTCACTAGCCAAGTCACACGATCCGAGTGGGTTTGCAGTGGAAAGCGCCGTAACCACAGGACTGTGTGGCAACAAACCAATATCTAATTATATCACATGCAAACATTGTGTTGTTTCGGAACTAATGTCTGTCGGTTGTTTCTCAGTCTATAACGGGCAGCACAGTGGATCCCTTGACAGGAAAATTTATTTTTTTAAGTTATGTGATGCTTAAGATTATTGACCAATTCATTTCCTTAACTGGAAGAGAAAGGATGAGTCAGTAACCTTTATGGCTCATTATTAATAAACTAGTGTTTATTCAAGGAGCAGTGAGGAGAGAATCGGAGTGGAGGTCAGTGCTCGGCAGCTTGCGAGTCAGTAGGGTAAACCCACTTGGCCACAGCAAGGAAGATCCGTAGCACTTCTGGTTTTCAATAGGTGACCCTGGCTGGCTTTAAACCTCTACACCATCTCAGTAGAGGGATCTTTCTTGGATCCTACAAGAGCTGGGCTATGGTGGGCTCTGGATCCGCGGTTTACATTTTATCATGGCTCTTGTGCTCTGGGAAAAAGAAGGTGGGTGGATTTAGAAACATCCAGAGTTTGAAGTGCTTTACTCCCGTGTGTTACTGGTTCTTACCGGGCTTGTTTCACGGCAGCTAAGCTGTCACCAGCAGGCTCGGTTGTAGCACCTGTGCTCCCCAGGACCTGGGTTCCTGCAGCCACATGGGGGTGGGCTTCCTCTTCGCCCTTGTGGCATCTGCTGCTTGATGGTGGCTGTGCTGGTGGAGGAGACGGGTGGTTCAGCCTTTTGCAAAATCTATGTCAGGACTGTGACAAGTGAGAGTCGTGACGGTCTCACCATGCGAGTGCTGCGCCGGTCATGAAAGCCCAGCCCTGCTCCGCTCCTGAGTAATGTCAGGGGAGGAAAACAAAATTCTCCAAGCAAGACAACAGAGATGAGGCTTCTGCTCCCAGCCCTGGTCTCCCTGGAGCCCTCACACCTTGTAGTCTTTGGGGAAAAAGCTCTTTGGGCAGCACCCAGTATAACCCAGCACCAACTTCCATCAACAAACTGGGTGCGGTTGCTGCACAGGCTAGGGAGGGGGAACTGGGAAGACTATAGCTCTTTTATTGCCCAGCCTTTTTCCGTGGATGTATGTCCATGGACTACAGATAATTAAAATGAAAATATTTCTCCAGTATAATGAAGAAACGTTCAGAAGATTTCAGAAACTATACTAAAATGATGGTAACACTCACAGTCGTTTACCAGCAGAGCCATAGGCTTTCATCATTGCAATTGACTCAGAAAAAAACATCCTTAATATACCATGAAAGTAAAGTCCTTGCTTCCTCAGGTAAGGAAAACTCAGGGATTAGCCATGTAGGTTTATTTTTCAGGATGCCTTTGGATAAGCTGTCCCCCAGAATACGCTATGCTGCTAACTCACACTACAGGAAAAATAACAGTGCAGAAATTGTAGCATGAAGTAAGAAGTTATCATCTCAGCTGTGGATGCTTGAAGCTGGCATCCAGCTGGCAGAGACCGGATGGCTATTAAATATGTCAACAACCTCAGATAAATGTCAGGACAGCCTTGTGAACAGGAACTCCTGATTATATTTTCTCCTGTACCATTGCTATTTTAGTTCTATTTGTTTTCTCTCTATTTTGGACATTATGTAGAGAGGAAAAAAAAAGGCTCTGTACAGCTAGACAAAAGGGAGTCCTGGAAGGAGAAGAATGAGGATGCAAACTGGTCACTCCTCCTTTGCTTCTGGCAGATATAACTGCTGCGTGTTTGTTTTTTTCCAAATCACAGAGGGTTTAAATGACAGGTATGGTATGTTCTCGGAGTATGTCATCATCTGCTGAGTATTTAAGGACTTCTAAGGATTTAAGCTTGCATGCTGTTTGAATACAGGAGAAGCAGTGATCCCTGTTCTCTGGCATGTGTAGGGCTTCCCTGAGGGTGGAAAGGAAGACTGGAATTTCAAGCAATTCTCATTTATTTAGTATTTCCCTATACAAAAGCTGGGAGTTTTCCAAAGCTGACTGGAGTGCAGTCACTTGTGGAGAACAACCTGTGGTTGCTACCTGGGTTATGTCGGCATGTAACAATACCTGTCTGCCTCATGAATGTCAGACAAAGCTGTCATAAATCTTCAGGCCCAGCAGTAAAATTAATGGGAATTGCAGAGAGCAGGACCTTGTCAGCTTCATAATAGGGCTGTGGGTGGAAAAAAATTCTCCTGCTTTCCTTCAGGCGTTAGGCTACCCAGCTACTGATGCTCAGTGGCCATTATCCAATTATAAGCGCTTTTTTGCTCAGAAGAATTCGGTCGTTATTGCTTTTAATGTGTCAAAGTTAAATAGTCACCAGCACGGAGTGCAGGCGAGGGAGCAGACCCTGCTGCAGTCTGCGGCAGAAGTCCTTCAGGCCGTCTCCTCCTCTCACCCTTCAGTCTCGAAGCTTTTTGCAATATCTCTCGTATTTTGTCATTTGCAATACTGCTTTGTCATTTCAGAGGTGACTGGGGCGCAGCAGGGGCCCGGCCTCTTCCCTCTTCTGCCCTGTCCAGCTGATCGGTATCAGCCTGGGGTGGGGTGTCCTGTTTACATCCTGGAGCAGGACTGGGAGTGCTGGCCTGTCCCACCGCCACTGTCCCCGGTGCCCGGAGTGCTGCTGCGGGGCGTCGAGCTCCTCGGAGCTCCTCGTAGTGCTGAGGCTGGGCTGTTGGTCCGTGCTGCATTGCGTTGTATTTACAGTGCCTTTCGGGGTTTCTGTCGGTCACCCACTGCGACCAGAGAAATATTTTTTCCCCTTTTCTACTGCATAACTTGGCTTCTGCTTTCTTGTTGTTGTTTTTTTCCTCCTGCCTTTGTAGCTGTTGGCTGTGGCCGGGGCCAAGTCACGGGGCAGGACATGCTGCTTCGCTGGAGGTACGGACATGCGAATAAATTACACAGTTTTCAGGAACTTTTCCGGGCACTGGAAGGTGGTCATCTGTACTGCCAAGCTGTTGGTCCCTCCCAAATGTCTGTTTCAGAAGTGTTTGATGGCATAGACGGAGGCTGTTTGCACTGCAGAGTGGCTCTGGGCACATTTAATTTGCACATGCAGCTTGGCATGGACGTTTTCAAACTCCTTAGGTGGCTGCCAGCTGCAAGCCCTGCAGCGACCAGGCTCGGGCTCCCTCACATTGGCCTCCCTGTTCCAGTCACCCAGCAGCTCCAGGGGCCTCCTCAAGGACCTTCTTTGCGGGTCAAGAAACGATCCCCTGTTGCAGGTCTCTGGGGGAAAGGGCTGATCAGGGCTGGGCAGCCATGCTGAGCAAGCGGTGGACACAGCAATGGCTGAGACTTCCTCATCTCCCACTGCCAGGGTCCCTTGTCACTGCGTTTGCCCACAGCTGCGGAAGTGGCAAAGGATGCTGCCAATGTCCCCGCATGGGCATCTGCTCTGATTAACTTCTCTGCCTCCACAGAGGGCAGTTTAATCCCCTGCGCTTCTGCCAAGAGCGTCTTGGTGATGCTCTTTGAGCTACAAAGAAAGATGGGGAGAGGCTGTTCAAGAGGGCCTGTTGTGATAGGACAAGGGGTAATGGTTTTAAAATAGAGGGAGGTAGATTCAGATTGGATATTGGGAAAAAATTTTTTACCATGAGAGTTGTAGAACACTGGAACAGGTTGTCCAGAGAGGTGGTGGATGCTCCATCCCTGGAGACATTCAAGGCCAGGTTGGACGAGGCCCTGAGCAACCTGATCTAGTTGGAGATATCCCTTGCAGGGGGGTTGGACTAGATGACCTTTGAAGGTCCCTTCCAGCCCTAACCATTCTCTGATTCTGTGATTCTACAAAAGTACCTGTGCATCTTCCTGCCCCCTGACCTGCCCCTGCAAGGCAGCTGGGTAGCTGTAATGGCCCCCTCGGGGTGCTCCTGTGTCTCTGCTGCAGCTCCGGGGGGATCAGGGCATCCTTGCACAGCTGCCGCTTTCCACTGACACCTCACGTTAGGTGGGGCGAATCTCCAGTCCTTGCTTGTGTATCTGAAATAATGTTTCCTTATCTCCTGCAGGTGTTATTCTGATAAAGCCCAAGTAGAGATGACGCAGCAGATTTGACCACCTGGAGGCTGAACAAATGCTCAAGGTCCAGACGTGAGTTGCACCTGATGCAAACAAAGGAGAGCTCCGATGAAGAGCAGAGAGACAGAGCAACTCTGGAGCTGGACTGGGCACAGAGAGCGGCTCTCCCGATGCCTGCTGTGGCACATCGGCCTCTCGATCACACTAGCATTTTCATTATGTCAACAAATTTCCCATATATAGTATATTTCCCAGCCTGTGAGCTTTGCTGAGGCCTCGTTGCCTTCCCTTGAAGCACTAAAAGGCGTTTGCGACATTTCTGTGCTGAACTGTGGGAAAAGAGTGGCAAGAAGCTGTCACCCCTGGGCCAGGGCATGCTTTGGAAACGCCGTCATCGAAAAATCAACACATCAGCCCAGAAGGTCCACAGGCAGCTGATCTCCTCCTGTCTTATCGGAGAGAGGGCTCCTCTGGATGCTGGAGCAGCAGCCTCCGGACATTTTTGAGATGTTTATTCTAACCAGTGTTGATACTGCAGTCAATATGATGACTAAAAATAAAGATCAAAAAAAAAAAAAAATACACTGCAACTATTTGTTCCTGAGTTGTTATGTTTACCCATACCAGCCCGGCTTTCCATTTAGGCAGGCCGGTAGTACCAGATGTTCAGTCATTTTCAGCAACATGGTCATATCCCAGAAGATTTAGCCCTCCGGAGCAACTATATTAAACATGTCCGTAATTTTCCACTGTGACTGGAAGATTGCATTCCTCTGGGGCGAGTGATGGCTGATGGGACCAGCCCCATGCACATGCAGCCGGCACAGCCCTGAGCCCTCTCCCAGCTCTCGCGGTGACAGGAGGGGATATCAGTTCTGCAGCTTGCTGGGGCTTGGTCTGGGAGGTGCGGAGGATGGAGAAGGCCCCCAGCAGCAGCAGCTCCTGGGAGGTGACGGGACATGCTGTTGGGGTCCATGGGTTGCCCAGTTGCCCCTACAGCCAGCTGCTGCTGCGGGGAATGATGCGGTGGGGCTGCAGGCAGCTTCTCCCCCATCCCTCCTTGCACTCGCAGCCTGAAGGCATGGACGGTGTCTGTTAAGGTCGTCCAAAGAGAAAAATGCTCTTCAGCAGAATGTTTCACCTAGACCCCTCTGACCTATCACCTTGTGGTTCCTGGTGCGCTGGGCAGAGGTACCCAGCCCGCAATGGAGCCAGGGAGCGCTCACCCCATTTGCAGATGTTTACTGGCAAGTGATTAGGTGTGCAAGGTGACCTTCCTGAAGCAGGATGTGGGACATCTCTGAGTATAGCCTCCTCCAGGCATCCAGCTTCAGGTTAGTGAAAACTGATGGGCAGATCTAGGCGGCTGGTCCTGCTTTCCTCCACAAGCAGCAGTGGTGGCAGAGGACGGTGGAGAAAGTTTCCCTTGCACAGCAGCATATGGATTTAGCTTAGTGCCCAGTCCTGGCAACCTTCATGGCACAGGACTGGGGCTCAGTGTTCCCTATCTGCTCACTGTAGCATCTGCTACAGGTTTGGATCATATGCACTCACACTGGAAAGGCTGTATGTGCCATGATCTGCTTTGGTCTGTGCTGTGGTGGCGGCTGGCTCCAAGACACCTTCTTCACCTCCTCCAACCCAAGTGAGTGTTCTCTCCTGCAAAGCTGACACAAAACCAGGAGCACGGGGGCTCTGGCAGTCAGCTCTAGCCCCTATCGCTGGCCCTTGGCCGCTGCTTACACCTAGCCTCCTGCATTGGAAATGGAGATGGTTGAAGACTCCACCATGCTTCCTTCAGCGGCAGGGAGGTACCTGCTCTTTAGGTGCAGGTGAGGCATGCAGACAGCATGGGGATTCTCTGTGCAGAGCTGCTGCAGCTCCTGGTGCCACTGCCACCGCTTTGGTCCCCTAAAACCCCAGCACCCACCTCTGCTTTCCTCTCACCAGGAGCAACATTGTCCAGAGAGGAGCAGCTTGGCCTCTGGTGAAGTTGCCAGCTTTGCCTCCATCAGCAGCTCTTGTCTGTAAGGCCAGAGGAGTATTTCTGGAAGAAAAGATCCTTTTGTGGATGCTACAGCCAGCTCTGATTATGACTGGGTTGGTTTTCCTGCCGCTGATTTTTGTCACACAGCAGGACTCGTCAAGGCATTGCTACTTCTGGAGTCGCCGAGCAATAAATCTACTCTTCAGGTGGGCAGGGAAAGACATCCTATTCTTATACATGTAACAGATGGGATTAATCAGATAAACCAGACAGGCTACTTCCATGAACCCACACAGCTGCGAAGATTTACTATCCAAACAAGCTTTTCTTGCTGAGGAGGGCTTGGCTGGCCATCTCGCCACTGTGAGGTGGTCTCATACGGATGGAGGGATATCCAGCTTGTCTGCTCCTGGTAAAAGGACATTTCTCCTCCAGCCAAAATCCCTTCACAGAAATCTCTCATGGGCAGTTTTGCCCTACAGAAGCTAATCCCTTTCCTTCACAAAACCATCAGTGCCCAGACCCAGGGTTAGGATGAGGATCAGACAAGACGCTGTCAGCAGCATCTGCCGCCAGAGCTGTCCCGCTTCCCTGCGGTGCTTGAGCTGGCTGGGACTGCGGACCCCTCCACTCACACCCTCCAGCTTTCACAATGCCACATTAATCAACTAGCCATTGCAAATGTAGTTCTAATGGCATTAAAATAAAAGGAAGCTAAAAAAATATCAAGTGGGTAAAACTGCAAAGTTCTAAACTGAAACAGATACTGGAAGCTCTTGGCCTCCATAGGAAGAGTCTTTTCCCGCCCTCTCTTCTGCCAAGGAGATGGGTGCTGTGCAGCATGGTGCCCCAACAGTTACTGATTAACCGCCTGCCCGGGGAGCTGCTGCCCACGCTGTGGGTTATGCCTCGACCCCCTGGCTGCTCATTTCTGATGCTTGAATTCACTCTGTGGTGTTTTTATAGACCTTTTGCCACAGTGATTGTTTCCCACAGCCTTTTTTCCCCTCCTCTTTACAGTTTCAAATGTTTCAAATGTAGGGAGCAAGCCTGGTTTCTGCCATCCCTGGCTTGCTGCTTATGGGTGACCTCTCCGCAGCTCAGCCACCAGGCCTGTGTGGACGCAAGGATCTGGACAGTTTTGAAAATATCTAGGTACAATTCTCCTTCTTATAAGAAGAGCTTATACACCTACCAAAACAGGTGAAATGGGATTTCTGTGAACCATCCATGATACTGTATGGTGAATATTATGTCCCAGAGAGGAAAATATCTCCCGTGGTAGCTCCATTTTTCCTGTGCTCCCTAGTATAGGCAAAAAGACTGCATTGCGTTGCCAGTGGCGTAAGCACAACAGGAGATGAAGATGTTGAAATCATATTATATTTATTACATACATGAGATATAAAAACAAATTACCAAAATAGTATCATTTTTTTTTTGTGAGTCCACAGGACCTTGAAAGAAAAATACATACATAAAACTAGACTCACGTAGACTCGTGACTTTTCTGGTTTGTATGTCTTCCTTTTCTTTCCCCTCACACTCAGGAACAAAATATACTCTATGCAATGTGGTTTAAAGATGCTTTACAGAAAAGATATATTTTAGTGCCGAAAATTGCAGTAAACTGTGCTATATTCCATACTGGTGTTAATGAGGAAGTATAATGGCCGTATATATTGCAAACAGTAACATAGAAGAAAACAAATACCATGTTCAGTTTTAAATACTATCATAAAAATAAAATAAACTCCAGGCCCACCATCAATTGCTGGGTTGCGATATGCGAACGTGAGTCCTTCCCATTCTTCGCCTCCACTCCTTTTCCTGCAGACAGAGTTTTTCTCCTCTGGCAATTACATTTTCTTGTCTCAAAGTCTCTTCTTCTTCTCACGCTGCTTGCGAAGTCTCGCTGGAGTCCTGCCTACGGGGTCCAAGTGCTGGTCTGAAGCTGGGACTTCAGTGCAAATACTTTATCTTTCAGATTGTATCCTCAGATACTCTGAGTGGCCAGTGCCAGGCTGGCCGTTCCCTTTATACCATTAACGCCGTCCAACTGGGGCAGGGGAGTATGTCTTCAGGAGTGCTTCTGTTTCAGGGAGTTTTTTCACGTGCTACCTTCAACCTCTTCTTTCCCCAACACAATTAGACTTCCCGCACTGTGAAGTGGCAGGTAGTAAAGTGCTTTATACAGTGAAATATTTACACTAGGACTAGGTTCGTTTTTTGACACTTCAAGGACAAAAGCTCAGAGATGCTGCACCCTCCGGAGCTGGCTCTTCTCTGCAGTGGGTGGAGAGCCAGCCTCTGCCTTGCATTGTGCTTGTGCCAAGGCAGAGGCATTCCATTCACTCCAGCAGCTCCATTCTCACCGGCACCGGCAGAGAACTTAGCCCTCAAAACCTTCAGCAGGGTGACCAGGTTAAAAGCACACGGTGCCTGATGCTTTTTGATGGGTCCTAACCCGAGGCGGGGTTTGTAAAGAGTGTCGCCTTCCCCACAACATCCTCTGGCACCCTCTGGAAGTCACTCAGGATCTGCACTGGTGGCACTGGCATCGGGGTTTTGCTTCTCAGCTGTAGCTCGTGGGCATGCTTTCCCTCTCTAGGGTGGCAATTTAGCCTAAGGTGATTGGTGGCTTCATAGGAGTTGCTCCAACACTGCACTGGAGCGAGACAAGTGACTGCCCTTCCTTTTGTTTCCCTCAATGTAAGGATGAGCTGGGCTCAGGCGAGCCCTTGGCGAGGAAGCTACAGGCGAGTGAGTGAACATTGGCCAGGAAGGGTTAAATTAGACAGCGCCTACAACTCTGAACACCTCGCTACACGTTTTGGCACTATTTTCTTACTTTCCAGTTTTCATCCTAGAGGTCTTCTCTCTGTGAAGGCTGTTGCATTTTGTGCATAAAGAAATGCCCGAGGCAGTCGTGGCACCTCTAGTTGCAGTCTCTTTTCAAAATCTCCAAGATCTTTCTTCCGAGAGCCGACTTCCACTGATGGACAAAACTTTTCATGTTGACGATGAGTCTGCCTGTGCGGACGTCCTCGTGTCCTGCCACGAGGTACTCCAAGCCTGCAAACCAGCAAAGCAGTCAGGGACTGTGCTTAAGAGGACTATTGACACTGCAAAGTCAGCCTGGATATCCAGTCTCATGTGAAAAAGCACTTATACGAAGAAATATTTATACATATTGATTCTTTCATATATGTGTATACCTATACCTTTATCTATATCCATGGAAAAATGACCCCTGTGGTGCATCTGTCAGAGTGATGCAGTAGACAATCTTTGATTTTTTTAGCTTCTAAATATAAATGAAAGCTGAACTCTAGGGGCTGCGCTACAGGTTTTTAATACCCCGTTTGGGAACTGCTGTTACCTTTGTTTGGCAACCACCTGCCTCACCCCTCCCTGAACACACCTGGGCCTGGAAATTGGGCAGTTCAGTGCATTCCAGTAACGACAGTGCAGGATGGCCCAGTGCTGGTGTCTTGCTCAAAACAGCTGGTGCCCCCTTGCAGGCAAAGGCACACCAGACCCAATAGTAGATTTGCCAGCACAAGCACCCTAGAAGAGCCTGAGAGGGTGGCAGCCAGACCGAGAAGAGCTGCATTAACTTCTGCCTTCAGCAGATGTTTTAAAGATCTGACA
Organism: Tauraco erythrolophus; assembly: GCF_009769465.1. NCBI lineage: Eukaryota > Metazoa > Chordata > Aves > Musophagiformes > Musophagidae > Tauraco > Tauraco erythrolophus. The sequence goes on from NC_141468.1 coordinate 53,833,177, forward strand.
GCAACATCTGGTGCAGCCTCCTTGCCTGGTGTCCAGAAGCTGCCAGAAAGGGCTGTAGTGTGGCCCCACTGTGCCCTGCTGCAGGACTCAACTAGGTGTCCAGGTCTGTGCCTGGCTTTCGGGGCACAACTCAATTTAATGCTTGAAGCCAGGCAATAATTGCTAAGCAGGGGAACAAGGTGAAGCCTTTGGTTTGAATTAGCTGAAGAAACATTGCCACAGATCCCAAGAGCCTAAATGGGCTGCGAATATGCTGTAATCTGGGATAACAAGGAGGATAATTCCTCCCACGGCAGGAAGAGCTCCCTGCCAGGGCCAGCATCTTGCTGCAGCAAGCATGAGACCCCCCTGTACACTGTCCTCCTTGTACTGGTCTGGGGTACAAACTAGCCTGGAGGAGCTGGGTCTCCCCCAGTGCTCTTAGTCACCCAGCTCCATCCTGGCCACAGCAGGGAGTCTGCTCATGTTTTCTTGGGTTTTCCTTTTGTAGTTCAGAAAAAAGGGAGAGTGTCCCCTAGTTAAAGGTCAAGCATGTTTTTGTTTAATTCAATACAATTTGTTATCTACTTCATCGAGTTTTTGGGCACACACATCCTCTCTTCTGCCAAGTAAACACAGGATATGTGTATGGCAGTATCACCCTTTACAAGACATTAATTTTGGCTACGTCAATCCTGCTGTTATAATTTTTCAAGGCTCCTAAATCTATCTCCCTTGAGAGAGAAATGTGGCTCGCACCCTCAGAGACCAAGCAAATATTGCTGTGGTTGCTGACTCAGTAGGGCTTTCTAGATTTTCAACCAGACATTACAGAAGTGTAAAAATAAAAGAAATCAAACAACGGAGATGCCACAAGCCTGGACTTGAGGCTGTGAGTTCTGCGCTGCTTCACTGGCAGGCAGCTCTCTGCTTATTTGTGTCTGTGCTTGGCAGAGTCAAGGAGGGGACAGCTGAGACCTTTAAATCTTTCAGCTCAGTGTTGCCCCAGAAGTCCAGCCTGCCTTTGTGGGTGTGTGTGGAGGGGAAGGTGTGCAACAGTAGCGAATATCCCCTCATAGGAACTTAAGCACATTTATCATCTGAAAACAGGTCATGGAGATTTGATAAATGCTTGGAGTTTTTATTTCTTGGTAAAGCCTTTAAGAGCCTACCCTCCTTTTGGTATCACTTTAGCACCGTGAAACAGAAAAAAAAAAATACGTCTTTCTTTTATTTTTATCTTTGATCTCCTCCGTGTTTTTGGGAGATGCAATTTTCATTATGGCTGTATGTCAGGAAATTGTTTTATGTCAACTTGACTTTTTATCTGATTGTTGTGGGTCTATTAATTTGGAGGTCAGAAGCTCTTACTCTGAGAGAGGGTTAAATCTGCTAATATGGTATTGCCAACCATTCAGAAATGAATGATAGTTAAAGAAAACCATGAGATTTTAAAAAATATCTGAGATCTTTTTTTCCCCTTTGAAACGATTGAATCTTCAACATGCAGTCGGTTTACCTTCTCAAGCTTGCCATTAGGACCAAACTTCACAACTACTTTGTAACATGAAAGCTGAGATTAATTGATATTCATGGGACTCCAGCAGCTGCATTTCAAGACAATACCAAGCTTTGCAGTGTAAATCATGAGAGCTGGCAAGGGAGTAACACCTGATGTGTCAGACGCCTGGATTGTCCCTAAAGACAATTGCACCTCCACCCTATTGCTGGTGTTCAAGCAATCGTCATCGATTCTGTGATTACTGCTGTCTTTTCCTCTGTTGGGGAAAACCAGTGAAGCTCCCCTGAAGTTAGTGGAGTGGCAAAGCTGGGGGTCAGGTGTGGGACTGCTCTGCAGGCTCAGTGTCTGACAGCTTCCACAGCATTACTTCAAGTTCATATTAAGGTAGCCGCATCTGGGCTTTACTTGCTTGCTTTTGCATTGCATATGGAAAAATAAAACACAGCTGTATCTATTTAATTATAGATTTATAGTGTTTTACCAATATCCAAAGTCTTACTGCACTTAAAGTCCTGCCTAACTCTGCTGACTCATCTGACCCTTGCACCTGACAACTCTTCCTGACTACCTGCTTTCAAAGCCAAAGACAGTCACGCCGGTGGAGATGAAAGAAGACTGCAAACACCTCATCAATGAATAACCTTTCTGCGTGACCCAGCCTTGCAGACAGTCCTTTCCCCCAAAGTTCCTAGAGCTGCACATGTAAGGGATGTCTCAGCTCTGAAGTCGATGTTTGGATCGGTGATTTCCAAGTGATGTGTGCGCCTTAAGGAAAGAAAACCCTTTATCTGAATTAGTTGGTAACTGTTGGTTTATCTCGCAGTTGTAAAGAAAGGTGTGTCAGCTGGAGCTTAGTTTTCCTCTATTGAAGACAACCCTGAGTCTGTCTCTCCTCATCCATACTGGAGACTGCATGCACTATTTAGCCACCACTGCTTATACTCAATTTCAGTGAAAGAAGATGAGAAAAAAACGTGAAGCCAAAGCTCTCCTCTCATTGCATACCAGAATGTCTTCCGATTCTTGTAGGAGCAAATTACTGTTACTTAGAGACATCTTCCCTTGAGTTTAGATTAGAACTTCAGTACAGTATCATGGTTCAAATTAGATTTAAATGTGTTTTTATGGATTCAAATTAGTATTAGTTTTGAAAAGATATGTCAAGGAGCCGTGGCGTGATGTGCACCTCCCTCCCTCTGAGAGCAGACTGAGACTGGTAAAGCTGTAAGACTGTCATTATGCTTCATAAAGAGAATCGTATGTTTGAAAGTCTATAGACTGAACAAAGTTTTTCTCTACAAAATTAAAATTTGATGGAGATTGCTATTGGAATCCAAATGATGTAACAGCCACTGACTTTTAATCAACACTGGGCTGCAATCTCAGCTCATTGGCATGAGAGGACAGAGGGGTGGGAATGAAATCTGTGTAAATGTGGCTCAGGGAGACAAACCTACCAGGATTGAGGATGGGACAAGTGCAGCCTCTGTTAGTCCAGGATTCAGGGTAGAGCGTCCTCTTGCCCCGGAGGATCTTCAGCTTTGTAGATTTCAAGACTTTCTTGATCTTCACAATGACTTCTGCGTGGGAGCCTTTGTCATGAGCCGACAAGATCTTCGTCTTGATCACTGGGAAGACATGAATTCAAAACCAGGAATATATGAACTACTTACAGTCCTGTCTTTTTTTTTTTTTTTTTTTTGGTCTATTGAAGGTGTCTGGATAACCAGTGAGAACAATTACTTCGTTACAGTGGAGTTAGCCCAGTGCTCCTTGCTGGGGAGCCCAGGGTCTGCGCAGCTGCCGGCAGAGCACATATGTCCCCATACCTGTGGGCAGCAATGCTGCCAGTTGGTTTGGCCACGGCCCCTGGACCTGCCACACAGGCAGCGGTAGAGGTCTAATGACCCAATTTTCAAAACTTGTGAGGGCCCCATTTTCCCTCAGAGATCAGCAAAGACCTCGGCTTCCTTAGCATTTTTGGAAATCAAGTGGAAAGCCTTTCTTTCAGGGAGGGACCTGGAAGCTTTGCTGGCCTTGGCCTGGGCAGGCCAGGTAGCAGGCAGGGTCGTGAGGGGCTGCCTGCATCCTACCCTGGTGAGCACTCCTGCTGTCGGTCCTCCCACTGTGCGGAACCATCACATCCAAATGCAATGGTGGAGACTGAGAATTGGTGGGGACCGAGGCAAATCGTGGAGTTATTTTGAGCTCACAGATACCCATAGGCACACTCCTGCCTCCTGGTACCCCACCTGCTGAGCCCCTGCACTGTGGAGGCTTAGGGCTCAGGTCCCACGCATGAGCCTCCCCCTGACCATGCCGATACCTATGGTGGTAGGTATCACTGATACCTATGGTGGTAGGTATCACTGTATAGTGGCGCTTTATTCAGTGCTGCACATTAGGAAGCGCAGGGAATCCTCTCCTCCTCCTGTACGGCCTCCTGAAGCTCACAATGAGCACTGTAACTCATCTATCTCTCCAGTTTAGCTGACACCTTTGCATGTTGAGTGATGAAAGGGTGGGAAGCCCGAGTGCACTTTAGATAAGATTTATGAACTTGAGGTTTTTGTAACATTTTTTTTTCCAATTTCTTATCTTTTGCAAGATTAAACACGGTCACTATCGCAGCCAGGGAGCAAAGCAAAGCAGAATCAGATTTTTTTTCCTAATATCGCTAAGCCAGGGCTATATTTCAACAGCTGGCGGCCCCTTGAACTTCCCTTTGTAGGTTGCTCTGCAGCCCGCGCAGGTAGGGGTTATCTCTCTGTGCGTTTTCGACTTCAGTGCGAGACAAAACAGGTGCAAGAGACCCCTGAAAGACTGTGAAGGAAGGGAGTGCTCACAGAGCATTCTTTGCTCTGCTGCGGTATGAAGGAGGCGGTTCGCTGGCACACACCGGAGATGTCTTGGGAAACAAAGTGCCTCCTCTCATTCATTTAAATCCAATAGAGATATAGACAATATACATCACCCCATTGCAACAGTTGAACTTTGTTGACAGGGGGAAGCTCCCAGTAGCTGCCAGAGCCGTTTTCTCTGTGCAGTGGCTTGTGTGGTGATCACTGTCCCTCCTTACATTCAAGGTGATTCAGATATAGTGATTTCTAGACTGTTCTTGGGGAGCCTGGTCTACAGACAGAGTTTGAGTGACCCATTTTGGTAACAGTGCTTTCCAGTCTGTCTCAGACCTAGACAACCTCTTAGGGGCCCCTCCTGCTATTGTCCTCCCATGATTTTGGCACAAGAGTATTTTGGTAGCAAGAGAAGTGAGTAACAGAGCAAGATGCTTCACTCGCCTTGACTTGGCACCACGATATCCACACGTTTTGGAAAGGTCAAAGATCTGCCCCCAGACTAAGTAGCCCATGAGTTGGCAGGGACAGAGCAGTGCACCCAGCAGCACCTCTCATGCTTCACACTCTTGCACTGCCTGGCAGCACCTCCCTTTACCTCCCCGCCACCTCACCCGCAACTCACCGTAGGTGTACTTCATCCCGCAGAAGACCTTGGGATTCCCTAAAACTTGCTCTTTACATTCGCATTTACCTGGGGACAGAGAAGGAAGCAAATGGCTGTGGATTATACTTAGAAGACAGGAGCCTTTGCAGCAGAGCCTGGGACCTGCCAGAGGTTTTCACGTGGTCCACAAGTTCCATGCAGAAAAAGCCTTATTTTCAGATGCAGGCTGAATATGCAATCTTAGTCCAAGGGCAATTATTCCTTGTTTACAATTTGATGAGAAAGGAAATAAAGGCCTTATTATTTTGCCTCGGGATGCAAATAACACGCATGTCTTTCCCTGTGGTATTTTCCACATTGTAATGTACCAGACAAAATTTTAAAAGGAAACGTTGCAGAGGTTAAGGCAGATTAATGACTTCCGCGATCTTAGAACAAAGAATAACACGATATACTTATTTACGTTTAAAATGAAGCTGCCCAGACAAACGACGGAGCTTTCCCCTCAATTAACTCAATTATTGTATCTTTGAGATTTTATCATGCCGCCTTCTGAAAACGCAGGAAACCACGCTTGCCTGCTTGCATGCAGCGATTACAAGCGTGGACAGCCGGACGCTGCGCCACGGGGACAAACTGCCTCGCAGCAACCTCACGCAGCGCCCGCCTCCTCCAGACTGGGGGGGAAATAACTTCCCCAGCTGAATCCGTAGCTGAAACGCTAGGTAGTCTCGAATTGCATCGTAAGCTGCGATTGATGCCAAAATTGTTGTGGGTATCGGGGAAATAAATTGTTATTTGGAAATTTCCAATTCCCTGTCTGTAAAGTGGCAAAAATCACCCTCTAAATAACATTGCTGGTTTGTCCAACATGTGGTAGTTCTAGTGAATACAAAGACATGTTTAAAACATGATGGACAAAATAAAGAGAGTTTTCAGCTTCAAAATTCAGAGCTGGGGCTACAAATCCAGGCAGGCAACTCTTGCCTTACTGACAGCTAAATGCTGGGTGCAGGCTTTCAGTGTGGAGCATCTGCCTAAAGGGTCTGCATGTCCTCACACTGAGGGGACAAGCCATCAGGGTAAAAGCCATCAGGCTCCTCCAGCTCATGGAAGAGAAGGAGGTGGTCGCACAGGACATTAACAGGGAAACATCCATCCACTTCTGCAACTGCCAGGGCACTATTTACAATTACTATCCGGGCTGGCTGTTGGCAGGTGGGATGGGGCAGGGAAACACACGCAAAGCCAAAGTCCTACCAGAGTGCCGGAGCGCCGAGAAGCCCTGCTCATCCTCCCAGTCCCAGGTGGGCTCGCTCTCGTTGAGCACCGCCTGGAAAGGAGGTGCTTCATGGTGCCAGGTCATGTCCGAGCTGTTGGGAGGAAAGGAAGATGGTCAGCCTTCCTTCTAGAGCCAGTGGAAAGCAGGGCCACTACCAACCCGTCCTCTGGATGCAACATGACTGCTCATCTTGGTGGTTTTAAACACAAGGGGCAGCTTTGGAAAGTAAACAGGTTGAGTGTCGTCAGTGGGTCATGAATCCATTTTGGGTTTAAAATGCATTACTGGGATTTATATACTCTAAATATCTTCAGTGTGGTTAAAAAAAAAGCAACATATAAGATCTGGAGAGTGAGGTATTACTAAAATGCACTGTCTTCTGAAAGTCAAAGCCTGACTCTAAGTCTAGCACAGTTAATGCAAGCCGTGTTGCAACAGAATAACATTAACCCTTTGGTCTCCTCTTGCTCAGATCCCCCCAAGTCTCACATTTTGCTCATGGAGAGGAAGCACTAGTGAAGGTTATGGCAAATACCCCATGCATTAACACCAGCACTGAGAGCCAATAATCCAGCCTTGCTGGTGCCCTGCCACCGGTGTGCCAGGCAGCCAGGTGAACTGCAGCCTCAGCTCCCACTCCATCCCTAATTCCTGACCATATCAAACCCCAAACGTTTTATATAATGAATATTTTTCTGACCGCATGGCATGTGTTAATCAAGTCGGAGCAGTGCCTTCCCTGGGACAGAGGAAGGGGGGGGATTGCTGAGGCTGGAGGAGGGTGGCCGAGACCCCCCGAACTGACCTGCTGCTGCGGCAGTCGCCGGTGTGGGGGTCACAGCTGCGGGCGCAGTCGCAGGGGCGGCAGCCGTAGGCACCGAAGCCCCAGTAGCCGGGGAGGCAGCGGTCGCAGTGGGGCCCCCCCACGCCGGGCTTGCAGGGGCAGTCGCCGGTGCTGGGGTCGCAGAAGGTGCGAGGGCCCAGGGGGAGCATGGCTGATCCCAGGGGGTGGCAGGAGCAGGCTGCGGGGGAAGAGAGAGCGTCTGTGAGTGCAAAAGCTCTGTGGGACGAAGGCACAGGAGATGCCTGAGGAACCACCACTCTGCCTAGGGACAAGGATGCATCTGGGCTTTTTTTTCCTCTCACCTGGATGAATCTGACCGGAGTCTCCCTTTAGAAACTGTATGACTTTTAACTTCTGTGAGGTATCTTAATTAGTCGACCTACCCTGGTTTCACGTTCTGTTTTGCCTAACAGGCCTCTATTACTTTCCTTGTAGTATCCGGACTCCAGTCCAGCCAAGCACCCAGGGATGTGCCCGGCTGACAATGACGTTTAAGCAGCCGTGGGTGCTTCCTTGCAAAAGTGAATCAGAGCATAATTGCTTCCTAAAGTAATTACAACTGTCTTGCATCCAGGAGGTTAAAACCCCCCCTCAGAATGGTCATTTTAATTAAAGTGGAGCCTGAGCAAAAAGTACCCCTCTGTCTCCGTCTCATGTTCTTTTAAAGCCATCATTTGAAAACATAAAAGAATGAAGACACTGACTACTTGCTTTCGCAGATATGCCAGGACATGGGTTTGCAGAGTGCATGCAAAAAGGCTGACTGCTCTTTTTAGCTCCCCCACAGCCCCTTGCAGCAGAACAATGCACTGGAAGTGTACCGGGACACACTGGGAGAAATGGCCATTCTCACAAATCAGAAAAGATGTCTTAAAATAGGTGGTGTGATGTTTTTCTTGTCTACTTCTTAGGACTTTTCTTCCTCATAAATGTAATTTATGTCTGTTGCAAGATGACAATCTTTTTTCCCCCAAAGATGTTAATCTTTTTGACGATCAGAAGTACAGTTATCAAAAGTGGGAGCCAAACCTGACCATTTGGCCTGGCCAGCAGACAATGTGGTGCCTCACAGGACCAGTAGCTAGGTGACTTGTGCTCTCCTTCCCTCAAGATCTGGTTCTCTGACTAGGACGTGTTATGGTCAGCCTTGTGCACAATGGCAAAAAATTCCTTGCCGAAAGACTTTTGTCTAAAATTCAATTTACATAAAAATGTAAAATTTCTGCAAAAATATCATTTGGAGGGAAAATTTTCACCAAATTTTAATACAAATATTTTTATTTTGCAACTGTGAAGGCAATAAAGCAGAAAAGCCACTGCATGCAACACAATCTTTCTTTCTTTTAAAATTCTTATTACTGCACACATATATTTAATTTTGGTCTGATAGCATTTTTGTGGTTTCAGGGATTCAACATACCTGGAGTGCTGTTTCAAAATATTAAAGGATAGGTTAATATTGGCAGTTAACTTAGAGGCGACTACGATTCCAAAATCTTTGCCAAAGTAATCCTCAAATTTCCCCCACCCTTTCCATTCCCAAGCAAATATAATTATATAAAATTAAAAGATTAGAAAGCCTCTCCACAAACTGCATAACTAGCTGCAGGCAGTGAACTCTGGTACCTTTAATAGCATAGTTTTCAACAGTGCTCCCCGAGACTCGCATACCTTTCTCCTGAAGTCTGTGAAGTGTTTTACACCTGACACATGTAGCCAAATGCTCTCTTTTCCTACTAGATGTGGTGGGTATTTCTGGCATTCCTCAGCCCCTTCAGGGGAAATATCAAGCACTTAAAGCTCTTCTAGTCTCCTGCAGTCAGTGAGCTAAACCCACTGTTCAGAGAGATTTCGTCCTGTTTCGATTGAGTTTCAGCTGAGTTTTACATCCAACCTTAATTGGGGTTGAGACACAATTTTCACACAATCTTTTTCCTAAGGGAAAATTTAATGGCAGTGGTAACACTTTGGTGAGGCAAGAGCAGTAAATTTGCAAAGGCTGTTATGAAGAAAGATGCAGCAAGCTCCTAGGCAATTAAAATGGCAATTAGAAATGATAATGTAGTTGGCTATACTTTTTAATAAAAGCTGCAGAGAGATGTGTTGTAAAGGTTGATCAATTCTACTAGGGCTGCACACCCACCTTTGTGGACTCCGTCCTTCCTGACTGCTCCCCTAGGAGCTACCAAGGCGCCAACCTGCTTTCCACTGGTGGCTGGCAAATTCAAGCTTTTTAGTTTTGCATCTTGGATGGAGGCCCAAGATGACACTAAGTGCTATTAATCTGGATGCTTTGGGTGGCAATTTACAACATGGTAAACATTTGTGACATGCCGCAGTGGGAATGTGCTGAGCAATGCAGAGATATAAAAGTGCAGCCCATCACCATGCACCAAGCACAGAAATGAGACTCTAGAGCTCAAATGAGAGCATGTTGCACTGACTTTGTAGGAAATGCATGAAAACCATTCTATGATTCTATAAAATCGGACCAAGTGCTTCCATAATATGGCAGTGACAGGAAGGAAAGGACTGCAGGATTGATTATACAACATTTGGCAGCTGCAGCCACTGCTCCCTCATGGGATGCTGGGCTGTGTGTTGGTTTTAGACCACATTTTTCTCCTTCCGACCAATCTGCACCTTGCTGCAGCGCAGATAGTAGGAGACCCACTCCCAGGAAGGTGAGAGGAGCAGCTGAGCAGCCAACAAAGCAGCTACAGACAATGTTGGGTGGTACTTTGCGGTGGACATATAAGCGCAGAGCATGAGACTCTCAATGCGAGGCTTCGGGACAGTGCCTGTCACATGTGCCATGGCCACCTCACCAGGGAAGCTGGGGGCCAAATTTCCAAGGCCAAAGGAGCTCCAGTGAGAGAAAGGCTGGCTGGGCACCACTAGCCTAGAGCAAGAGAAACCTTCCACAACCTTGATCTTTCTGCTTTCTTTTTGATTTGCAAGTAGCATTGTTAAAATGCCAATTTACCACCCTGCACTACATACCTAGCAATATTTTGCACGTGACTTCCACACACATGTGAATTAGCAGCCGCGTGTCCCGGCATCGCATGTGCTGATTGCGATCAAAACCCAGTGAATGAGACTCCAGCAGAGCTGGATTCCCCCACCTTGGTTTGGCGATATTGTTGTGGTTTCTTCAGCTGCCAGCTAACCTTTGGAAATGACAAATATTTACCCTCAAAAACCTACAGTTGAAAAGCAAAAATAAACTCGGCAATTATAAACCCCGATTTATTGTGTGCAATTATACTGTAGCTGAGGCTTAAAAATTCATGCGGGGTGTAAAGAAAAGGACTGATAGGTATGGTGGGGGGAAAGAGTCATCAGATTGCTGTTTTAAATGGCAGAACGTCTCGTTTTATCGGGTACACACCTACTCCTGAGCAAATATTATATATACTCTTCGCCTACAAGAATCTTTAAAGTATTCTCAAAGATAATGGCTTAACAACTCCTTTATTTACTTTGACCTTGGTATTTTTAAATTTTCAATGCTACCCCGCGCTTGAGCAATAACGGTGCCTCGAGCCGGAAGCAAGCAGGCAACTCCATGGCCTTCCCAGAAAGAACAACAGAGAATCACGCACGTCCCTTGTTATTGCAGACCATGGCACGGTCCTTGGAAATGTGCCAGGCATATAGGCTGTAATCGGTCTCATATAATTTAATTTAACAGTCATTAGTCATTTGCAAGCTGCTGGGCTCCCTTGTGAGATGCCAGGTCCCTGGGTGCAGGGAGCAGCCCTGGCAGCAGGAGACCAGAAGGGAAACAGTGATGGGGTCTTAGGGAGGAGAGCATCAGTGAGGGTCTGAAACGCTCCGAGAGACATAATCTGTGTGTTTGTAGCAATAGGGTGTCTGAAAGGAAAGCATCCAGATAACCCTTACATTTTTGTGGAACCTAGTTTATGCTGGGGAAAGTTGTCTTCCCGAGATGCTTGAGTGCTTCATGCTCTGTAATTCATAAATACAAAAAAACCCAAAACAAAACAAAAAGAGTAACAAGGTAGATGTACCTAATGCAGAAGGTAAATAAATGTAGATTTTTTCTTACTGTACTCAAGGCTATCTTGCAGTTCTTGCAAAATATTTGTTACCTTTGGCCTTTAAATACCAGAGTTCATGAACACACAGTGGTCTATAAAGAGGCTGGATTGTTGCATGAAAGAGTAACAGAAACAAATTTATAGCCTTTATTCAGGCACACTTTTTTGGGGGGCAAAAATGTGGAAAGTGGAATGCCACAGGCCAGTGATTTAGAGATGAATGCAGAAAGCCGAGTGGACTGAGCACTGGCATATGTCAACAAAAATACCCATTAATCATCTCATCTCCACAGCTTCCTCCTGCCCAGAAGGGTGGGGGAGAATCTTTTTAATCGAGTCTCCTGGGATTTGGCTGACATATAGCTAATGACGTGATGTAATGCCTGACTTCATTAGTGCTGGTCTAACTTGCACACAGGCACAAGCAGGCTGTTGGCAGCCTTCTCTTCAAGGCGTGGCTGTTTTGCAGTGATACATCCCATGACCTCTGTTTCCATCTGGTTTTGCTAGGAAGGATGCTCCATGCTGGCCAGCCCAGGAGATGCCGTTTGACTTCCTCTCGGACGCTCCAAACAGTCACGGGATTTGGACCTGGCGTTTTGGCACCAGGAAAACCCTACGACAGGTCCCTTGTGAAACTCCATCTCCTTGATGGGCTGCATGAGATGTCACAGGAGATGGTGGCTGTTCCTACCATCTCTAAGGCGAACGGTGTTATTTTTAGGTGTTCAGAAGACTGCAATCAAACAGTGCCAAAGCTTGACTTGGCTTCAATGGCCTCGGAAAAGCGTGTGCTCTTTCCTGATGGGAGCTGGGACGTAAAAAGCATCAGGAATTACAATCCTAGTGAAGGCAGCACAACCCCAGTAAAAGCACATTTCAGAGCTTAAGGGTCCCATACAGAATTTATTTCGGTCTTTTGTCCTGTGTTATCTATCAGCAGTCAATTAATCCAGTTGGGGTTATTTTATTCAGCAAAGTTGAATTCATGTGTTAGAAACCCCCCCTCAAGCCTCTGCTCTGAGTCAAAGTACAAGATTTAAACCTTTTTTTTTGACTAATGAGACTCCAAAACAAAAGTTTGTTGCCTAAGTTCTGGCAGTAACTATGGAGGGAGAATATCTAATATTTCAGAGGAGACTTGGAACTTTGATGTACACAAGTAGGTAAAGGAACTTTAAAAAAGTTTTTAAATTCACTGTTTAAAAAAACAAATTTGTGTACATACTACAGCAGTGAAACAATTATTTACACAAGTAATGGAGAACTGTGGTCAGTTCTGTTTTCATAAAGAGAATTAGGGCTGTAAAACAGGCGGTTCAGCTGTTGCTGCTCCTCCTTGCAACGAGTGAAAGGTGGAGAGGAGGAGGACTTCTGCGACAGGCTGGCGAGGCTGACGGGAGTCTCATGAGGATGATGTGCAGTGAGGGATGGGGACAAGTGGTTGTTCCCCACCAGACCTCACAGATGAAAGTGAAACCATATGCACCCTCCCAGGCATGGGTGCAGCTCCTCAACGCAGAAGGGTTTCTCTTCCTTTAAATGCAGATACTTCTCCTTTGGAGGAGAGAGATGTACTCAGTGTCCCCTCAAATGACACAAGCAGAGTGTCAGCTGGATTTTTTTCTGCCACCCATGAAGGTCCTCCTCCAGATTTGCATCAGTGAGGAGAAATCTGGTGAAGCCCGTGGGTGGCCGTAGGTGCAGAACGGAGAGCATGCCTGCACCCTATATTTAGCTCACCAGTGTGATATCCTCAGTGCGGTTTGGGGATCCGGAGTCCCCCACGGTGAGTCACCATCCTCACAGTAGTCCCTGGGAGCGTGACTTTTGGATCGCTGCTTTTGCTTGGGAAGTATTTAATTTCACATGTGGTCGAGTCATTGCTTTTGGCCTGGCCTCCTCGGTGTCACATCTTATGGAATATCACTTAGCTCATGTTCCTGTCTCCCTCTCCATATCCACCTGCTGCTGCTGTGAACACGCACTGGTGGGCGATGCTATTTATCAGCTGCACCCCTGTTTGGCTGAGGCACCCCACTTCTGAGATTGCAGCAATCGCCAAACAAGGAGAACATGCAAACATGATGCGGCTTTTGCTCTCCAAAAATAGCTCAAAAGTCAATGAATCATCTCTTTTCCCCTGGCCCCAAGCTACAGGAATCCTCTGGATAGATTTGTCAACAGCGTCTTCGGGCTTTCGCCCTGCAAACTGCACCATTGCTTTTTGCAAACAACATCAAAAAGGGAATTCAAGGAGCTCCCTGTCCTTCACTGAAACAAGAAGATTGCTTCGAGGAGGGCCAGGAAGATCTCACCTTTCCTTTCACACCCTCCCACTTGAGAAACATTTTACTAGTGAAAGGTCGCTGACTTACGTTTGCAGGCATCCGGGGCAGAGAAGGGCTTCCTGAGGTCCCGGTAGAAGCCCGGCTTGCAGCGCTGGCAGTGTTGCCCTTCTGTGTTGTGCTGACAGTTGTCGCATACACCACCACTGCGATTGCCCGATGCTAGCCACGCATCCATGTCGAAATGACAAGTGTCGGCATGCCCATTGCACTTGCACGCTGAGACGAAGCAAAGGGAACAGAAAGACTCATTAAAGCAGTGAAAGATGTTCATCTACAGAAAAGAGACACAAAACCTCAAACTATGTTTTGGAATGGGAGACCTGACCTCTGAACCCGTTATTCATTCAAATGCATGAAGTATCATCACATTTTCACCCATGCTTCCCAACCTCTATAGGTGACATTTACAAAAAAATTTCTTTAACTCTGTTGAAATAATTTCTTTAACCCCTATACGGGTTTCCCAGTACAAGGACAGCAACGTGGTCAGACTGGCGCAGGGAAACCTCCCACATTCACTGGTCCTGCTGGGGCAGAATCCTTCCCTCCCTGTTTTAGAAACCAGCAGCACCCCGTACAGCATCTGCCACCTGGGTGCTGTCAGGATGCTCCTTGCATCTGACGGAGGGAACAGGCAGGTGGAGGGGAGGCGTGTGAGAGAGAGTGAGCATCCCCTTCTCCATGCTCTGGCAGTGGAGGAAGTCAGGATGCCCACACGCCTGAAGTTGGGAGCCAGGTGAGATCTATTCCCACTCCTGCTCATCAAATTCTGCTGGTGGAAACAGGGATTCACTCTCAGTCCCTTGAGGAACATCCGTACTGCAGTGAGTGGGATTGCAGCCCACCTAGGCAGGCTGATGCTAGCTTAAGCATTGATGGCATGGTAGCCATGGCAGGACGGCACTCAGCATGCCTGCCAGCCTTCCTGGGGTGGTGTGGCTAATCCTTGGCACCCTTCTGGCTGGACTGTTGCTGTTACCAAAGCAGATCACTCTGTGACTTCTGCGGTCCCCTGCAGCCTGCTCTCACCCTGAGCATCCCTCCCTGGCACCGCAGCAGTAATCCTTGAACCTCCCAGAGCCCATGGCTCCTCCTGCCCTCAGCACCCATGGGGTGAGCAGAGCCCATGTCCAGCAGCAGAAGGCCATATCTCCCACAAGCATATTTGTCAGTGGTGCCTATGGAGGGGACAGTGCTGGTCCCCCACTGCCTCCAAGGCACCCCAGCAGGCTGCAGTCTTCCCACAGCAGAAGACCATACCTCTAGGAGATGCGCTTTGGTCCCACAGAAAGGCCAAACTGACAAACAAGATAGTCTCATCAGGATTTCCAAGTGAGGAGCTGTGCAAACAGGGCCGTCCCTGCCACACAAACATGCGTTGGGTGCTGGGCAGGAGCATGGCATTGGCTCTCCACTCCCTGAGATGCGTTGCGAGCACCAGCCCACTGCCCCAGTAGCTGCTGCCTCTTGGAAACACAAGGAGGAAGCATTTCACCCCGGCAGAGGCTCTAGAGACACTGTTCTTGGCTGGCTACTTACACTGACACTCTTTGGGGGCTCCGGTTTTGCCGTCGGCAGCCTGCCACGGCTGGTCATTGTAGAGTGGGGCGCAGTGCTGGCAGTGGGACCCTGCTGTGTTGTGCTTGCACATGCATTTCCCATGAACCTAGTAGGGGAAAGAGAGCAAGGATCACCCACAGTAAAGCCGAAAGAGTCTCTGGGGCACAAGTAATGCTCACGTACAGGAGATACCATGCCAGTTAGATGCTATTGCACAGACTAGAAAGAGGGCTAGCACAACGTCTTCTGATTTGATGTCCAGTTCAGCCAAAGGCAAATATCCTGCAGTCACACTTTCAATTAGATTCATATTTGTGGATGTGCATGTCATGGTATTGTACAATCATACCTTTTTTTTTTTTTTTTTTTGAGAATTAGAAGGATCTTCAGTAAAGAGTTGCCAGTCGCAGCATGAATTTCCAGGAGAGATTAAAAAAAGCCAAGATTCAAAGCATCCTTGGGAAACACTTTTTCTCCCTCACAAATATGAATACACCTTTGCAGTACTGCAGGAAGAGCACCCACAATCTCAGCACCCAGCTCTGTGTGCCCAGTCATCACCAACATAAGCAAGTATGAAAAAAAAAAGAAATTCAACCCCCTGAAACATAGGTATCTACGCATCCTAGGCAGAATTTTTGCCCCACAAAAGAAGAACCAAGGGCAGCACAAGGACCATGAGTGACTCAGCTACGTTCACGACAGATAGATAATTTAACAGCTAGACAGCCTAGTGTGAGGGGGTAATTAGAGATGAAAAGCCAGCGTAGCACGCTTGGTGCCAGCTGCCCAGTCAGCCGCTGGCATTACTCACGCTGTTGGCAAATGCAAAGAAAACAGGAGGTAGCCAGAGGGTAAGAGCAGCCCGGCAGGCCCCAGATGCAATGAAATCAAGCTCTGAAGCAGCATGGCTCTGCCGGCAAGGCTGAGGGCCTGCCTTTTCCCATGGAGTGTGGCGGGCAGATACCTACCATGGCTATTTTGAGGGCTGCCTGTGCTTGCAGTTTTTCTCTGCTTGATGTTCTGCTTTTAAATACAGTTTTACTAAGAGCATTGTAGCTGCAAATCTCTCCAGATGTCTGATGCACGGCCAGGCTCGAGGCACAGCTGGCATCCTGCATTTGCTGAAACACAAGTTGAGCGGTGCCTTACCACCCTAGAGCCCCTTCCTTCAGCAGTCACGGGGAAAGTGATAGAGAAAGGAAGGTAATTAAATGGCCATGGTTCGGCTTCTCCTGCTGCTCAGCAACGAGCCAGAGACCTCGGCCTGCTCTGCCAGCGTGGCCCTGTGCTCATGCCACAGGTTGGCCATAAAACCAACGGAGCCAGGGAGCTGCAGCAGCCGCTGGCTGCTTTTGGCATCGGGAGTGACACAGCCTGGAGCTGGGGCATGGCTTTAACTGCTAGTGGGAAATTCTGCCTTCCACTCTGTTTAATTTGTGGTTTTACAAGTGTGCTGTTCCTAACTGTATGACTTGCTGCTGAGACCTGCCATGAAAAAGGTTCCTGTGAAAAATCTGAACAGCAAACAGAGCTGAAGAGGACCTTGAACATGTTGTAAACAGCTCCTGCTTGTTACGTAGGTGCACACACACACAAACACACCCCCTCACTCCTGGCTAATGATGACTTTCTGATTTATTTATTTTTAATTAATAGATTTCAGCTGCTATCTCACAGGGGTCAGATGTAACCGGCACAGAAAAAACTTCAAAACTGACCTTGAAAGTCCTTAAGAGACTTTTCAGCAGCAATGCAAATAACAAAATATTTCAAAAACTTTTTGAGTGATCCTTTCCTGCTTTATTAAAATGTCTAGACCACCAAAGTAGGAATAAGCAAAATACAGTAGAGCAACTGGACTGTGTAAACAACTGACAGATACAGATGGAGTCAGATAGATAGAATGTGCAAGCATCTCAACTAAAGTGCAAATACTAAGATAACATCGCTTTCTGTGCTGTTTGGCCTCATTGCAGATATTAGTTGGTCTCACTGCAGGTACTAGCTGGTCTGTCTGGCTTATCATATTGATATATACTTAAATACGTGCTAATGTTTGAAAAGAAATGAAACAAATTTGAAGAGGGAATATTTAGTTCTCAAAGTGTGTCTTGTGTTTTTATATTTTCATTTTTGCTACCACCTACAAAATGTTCTTCAAACTCTCAGATGCCTCACTAAAAGTCCTAAAAATTATCACTCTTCAATAACATTTCTTTCTCTCATATATTTTTCAGGCAAAGTCCACACACAAGCCAATATTACAGCGTTACTTCGCACGCATTTAAAAGCATCCACCTGCATGTAAATAGAAATTGATTAAACCTATATTGGTTGTGTGATCATCTTCTAGTGGTTTTGATGGAGCACTACCTCTTTGACGCCATTTTTGGTCAGGGTTTCTTGCAAGCCCTTTAGCCATCAAGTGGTTAGGACTAAACAGGTTGTAGTAGTCTGAACCACATCTGTGGTCAAAGAAATCCTTCAGCTTGTTCTTCACAGGACTGTCCCAGCTCTTAGGGCAGAGAGATCCACCAGATTTGGGGATGTACGTAATCAGGAGGGGAAGGTGACCTGAGGGAGCCGGAGGGTGCCATGGTTGCCTCATTGAGGCACCTCATGGTGCTCAGGGCCTCATTGAGGCCCTGAGCAACCTGATCTAATTGGAGATATCCCTGTTCCTTGCAGGGGGGTTGGACTAGATGACCTTTGAAGGTCCCTTCCAGCCCTAACCATTCTATGATTCTATGATTCTATGATTCTATGATTCTATGATTCTATGATTCTATGATTCTATGATTCTATGGTCAAAACCAGGTTGTCCCTTGGTGCTTTAGCGATCATGATGCCAAAGTAAGAAGGATATGGGAGAAGACTTGCAAATAGGGGTACGTCTTAGACATGGGGACTCTTGGGATTACATGTGCTCCTCCTGCCTGTGCTCGTAGCCTGCAGTCTCACCCCTCTAATTCAGCTCCCCTCTTGCCAAAGCCACACAAAGAATCAGTGGGGACTTGATCAATCAGCCAGCAGCTGCTCAGCATTAATAATGTACAACTCTGAAACTCAGCAGCACCTAAGAAACCCTCACAGGATTAAGCATCCCAAGACACCAGCAGAGAGAGAGGCAAAACTCCCCGCCGAGCAGCATTCACAGTCCCAAGGCGTAAAAGCCCGCATTTTCTGAAAGCCCAAATACTGTATAATAGAGCATGCTGCGTTGCCAAAACAGGGGGAGGTGGGGTGAAAATAAAACAGAAGAGGACGGATATCCCAAGACCCTAATGTGCAGCCATTAATTTGGCACGCAGAGCTAATAAGTAACCACTGAATAGCTGTGCGACAGCTTCTTAATCTGAATGTGAACACCAAAGAAAGAGTTTTTTTCAACTTAAAAAATAATAATTAAAAAGAAGTCCATGGTGAGGTGTTTCATCCTGCTGTAGCAAGCACTGCAAAAAAGCCAAATCTGGAGATGGTGCAAATCAAGCCAGCGGGTGTTTAGAGAGCTCCCAAGCTCATAAGGGTGCTGCTTCACATTCTCCTTTCCTCCAGGGTTTATCACAACCAGATGTGTTATCATCTTCATCAGATGCTCCCTCCCAAGCCCAGATCCCACTGCGGGTCCTGCACCTCCTCCACTCAGCTCGGTGTGGGCTGGGCTGGCCGTTCAGTAGCCCAGCCTGCCATGAACACTTTGCAAACCTGTGCACCCCTGCTTGCTGTGAGGCCAGGAACTCATTTCAGCAGGACTTGTGTCTGGGTGAGCACCCATGGGGACACAGGGTGTGATGGCCTGGCTGGCCCTGCTTCTGCATCGGATGCAGCTGCCCAGGCTCAGGTCTTTGGGAGCAAACTTTGGGAAAGGCAGATGGGTTCTCAATTCCCGTGGTGCCGAGCCTTTACAGCAGCACTACTCAAACAGGCCTGGACCCTGAGAAAACTGCCTTTGCTAGGTCCCCCCAGGTCTTGCAGTGGCCCTGGCCTGCTAATGAACAAGCTAAACAGCTGAATGACCAGTCTCAATGGAGCGAAGGGAGAGAAATGGGCTCTTTAATAATTTTTTTCAGTGCAACTGTTTAGTTAATACCCTTTTCTGCCCTATTCTTTTTTTTTCCCAAATATCTAATGAAAGTCAGACCTAAGTGCTTGCCTCAGGCTGATGTATTTATTCTTTCAATAGCATTATAACGATTACCACCCAAACCAGCTCTGCTTTAAACATCTCTCCATCCCAGCTTTATCCCATTGAAGAAAATGTTTCTTTTCTTCTACATAATTCCAGCATGACAGAAAAGATTTTTGTGCATCAGAAACAACGAAAGAAGTGAATATTAACAAGCCCTTTCTTGCAGCCCATAGGCAGACAGGTATTTTTTTTAGTTATAAAGAAATAGTATGACAGCTGAAAATAGCAGAAAGACAGGACAAGAAGAAGAGATAATAGAAGGAAAAGAGAAGTGGCAGGAAGTGAAAAACAGCCAACACACTGTCTACACTGGGTGAAACTAATGCCCATAAGAGCTGCAGGAGGGCCAGATGCAAGACTGCTATGCCCTGTAAACTCCCCATCGTGACGGAGAGCAGCTGGGAGCTGGGGCTGAGAAACCAGCCCGGCAGCTCTGCTGGGACCCAAGGTAGAGCAGGGAAATGATGTACCCAGCCTCAAGGACTTCTCTGGCGTCTCAGCACCTTTCTGAAGGCAGAATGTGACACGAATCGACAAGGGAAAGAGCACATTTTTTCCTCCCTTTTCATTTGCCTCAATTTACATTTAACTATAAGGCATACCCCCTCGGGTCACGCTGGAGCATCGCTAAGTACACAAACACAATTCCCAGGACGTCTCACCGCTTTAAGCATTCACACAGTTCTCGACTCTCTTAAGCAGCAAAGCCTTCTCATACCATTTTTCATTTTGTCATAGGGTCTTTACATCCCAGTTCACTTTCACACTGTTTCCCTTCTTAGCTCTACAGCCCTGTCGCAACGTCAGTCATTAGAGGGCACAATGCAAACAGTGTTACAAAAGTTGACTTCTGTAAGATAAACGAGCGACTGATTTCTCTATACAAAGACAGTTGCTAGGGCATGCTTCCTTCCACAGCCTTTTGTTGCTGAATTATAACCTTCCAGCGCTTCCTTTCAGATTGCAAATACATGGGGTTTATTCTTGAGGCAAATCCTATAAAATACTTTTCTCCCTATTTATCATGTTTCAAAATGTTGGGCAGTGAGAAAGCAATGCTGCGTCGAGGGAAAAACACTTTCAGTCACCTGTTATGAATTGATTTATATTGCAAGAGCTCTCCCACTATATAGAGTCCAACACAAATGCATACTGAAAGAAAATCAATGAGCCAAAGACCTGACAGCATAAATAGGCTAAATAGCTGGGAGGGGCAACTGCTTTTAATAGCTTCTTTCTTGGAACTGCTAAAATTGTATTTGCGCTTTTTTTTTTTAACTATAATGGAAAATGGGCAATATCAGCCTGAAGGAAAATCACGGCATTCACGCTGAGTCTCTTAACGATAGCTTTTAAACTGTGTTGCACTCGAGCTACCGTGCCAATTTTGGAACCAATGCCTACTGGCTGCTGTCAGCACATGGGGACGTATTCTTTCCCAAAGCACCAGACAACCAAATTTATGCATGAGAAAATTCTCATATGCTATCTCCTTCCCGTGAAAGAATACAAAGCTTGTTGTCCAGGGTATGGGGGCCGTCTGATGTTTGGGTTTTTTTAAATTCCTTGTACAATAGGCTTCTGTCAGCGGTGCTGGAGACCTTCAGCATCTTTTGATGTCAGTAGCGCGATAACACTTTATAACAGCCACTGGGTTGGCCACATGGGAAGGGGGAGTAATATTTACCCTCCCCAACTCTACAGAAGTGCTTTAGCATGGCAGCCCAGTCTGCCTAGGATCCCAACCATAGTATATCCCACCTCCCCACCCCTTTATAACTATGGAAGGAGCTCAGGGAGATCAGCTGGCTATTTTGAGTACATCAACTGAATGCCTCAAATTAAGTGAGGTATATCTGGGGTTTGGTGCCTAATTGTCAGGCAGCTGCCAGAAATCAAGTTCAGTTGCATTCACTCATCAAGTTCCTGAACTGGTTTGTCTGTTTAGTCTAGAAAATACAGCACAGTTCCTGGAAAAGTCCCTGACTTACACAGACACAGCACCTTGGTCTGTTAAAGAAGCGTAGAAGCGTAATTGCAACAGTACCGTTTCGGTGTGGCAGCAGCACCACACCAAACCATTTTGGGCACGTGTCTTAAGCCTGTTGAAGCTCCTTCATGCCTAGGTTCTAGTTTCCCATTTTCTTTCGTCAGAGCAAAGATAGCTGCTGTATCACAGTATTAAAACTGTCATTGACGGAAAAAGAGAAGAAGAGGAAGAACACACCCAGACCACTTCATTTGTTCTCACTCTGTTCAATGCAGCTGAAAGATGGGCAGACAGGGCTGCACTAGTAGGAGTGCAGGAGAGGAAAGGAAAGAGAGAGCAGGAAACATTAGACAGTTGATAATATTTGATTATCAAAAAGATAATAAAGTAATCAATTGATAATGGGATCTCATGTCATAGGGGCAAAAGCAGGAAGCCCAGCAAGGACATAGCCCTTTAACACTGATAACTTAGGCCAGCTGTGAGAACCACATTGCTGTTGCAGGACTCCGCAGTCAGGGAGGGCCAAGGAATCTCTGAGATGGATGAACTCCTGCCCTCACTATGAGACAGAACTGCACAGCGCAGGCGAGGTATCTCTGAGTTTGCTTTCCCTACTTTGGAGTCCTAAACTGCAAGATCCTACCTGTCCCTAGGCTGATCTTCCCCTTTCACAACTCTTGCCATGGTTGCAAGCAGGGCATAGGGATGCTTTAGCTGGTAAGGGGCCAAGCATACACTGCAATAGCTCCATGCACATGGCAAGGGGCGAGAAGCTCCTATGCTGCATGTCACCTGAAAGAAACAGTCTTCTCACAGCCACTGAAGATCAGGGGGGCTTTCCTGTATCTGTGAATCCATTCCTCTATTCACACAAGGATTTCACCATGTAACGCAGGTCACAAACTGATCCAACTGCTTTGCATGGGATGGTGTGCAGTGTGTTTGTTCATGAACATCTTTTTCTGGCCATGCATTGGGCTGTTGTTGACGAGATTTGGAGAGAAAGGGTGGGTGGGGGAATCACTGGCAAGCTTTGCTCTGTGGTACCCACACAGTGACTGTCACAGAGAGAAGCATCACAGAGAGTTTTGCAGCTGGACAGAGATGAGGGCACAGAAACAAACCTCTTCTCTTATCAGGCCCTGGCTATTGCTTTTTGCTGTTGCGGCTAAGGTGAAATATTTTTTTCTCACAGTGAATGTTCGGACTCTGTGACGTCCACCTTTGCTCTGACTTGACTCAGAGGAATCACAAAGGAGGTTATTCCACCTCAGTGAACAGAGCTAGAGCTGCTTCTGCTGGGGTGGAAGGAGCCCCTCGCTGTCCATGGAGCAACCTTGTTCGCATCCCATCCCTACACCCTGAGGATGTCCCTGGTCAGTATTATCTCCTAGCCAAGCTGGACTTCTAGCCTGCCTTCAGCCACTCTGAATATTTTCCCTCGAAACTGTCAGATTCCCAGCACACGATGGCCCAGCCCTGAAAAAAAATGCATCCAATGGGAGGAATCCCGCGGCAGTGAGCTGGGCTGATGTCCTGAGGTGAGTGGAGCATTCTGGTCCCCCAGGTCAGGGCCCTGCACCAAATCTGCCCAAGCAGCAGCCACCAGCATCCCTGTATCCCCGCCTGGCTTTGTCAGATCCTCTCTGGGTAAGATGGCTGAAATGTTTCCGGTCGCTTTGTGAGATCTGCCCAAGACCTGCCAGCTATGTCCAGTGCTGCCACAACACCTCAGCTTACTGCCCAGAGCAGCCCAAGAAGAAAACAAATATATCATGTCCGGGTCTTCCGCTGGCCAAACAGGGACTGAAACTAAGCCTACAGTCAGGATTTTGCCTGTGGGCTGCGACCAAGTAGGGAGTTAAAAGTAGGGGGTTAAGAAAACTTGCACATACTTATTCTGGAAAAGTTTGGTTTTATTTTTTTAAAGGATCTTAAACTTGCTTAGATTTTCTTCAGGATTGCTCTGGTCTAAACAAGCATAAAAACAGAGCCAGATTTTATAATCATATTGTGAAATGGTAATGTGCTTCCCAGCTTTTGCTGTCCTCAGTTTTACGGTGAAGGTTATGCTAAAACCCCGTATAGATACAGTTACATAAAGACAAGACTGAAATCCCCATCTCACACTTGAATGACTGATCGTAATTCTTAAGAATTCTCTTTTATGTGACCTTTTTTGGTGAAATGTACAAAAACGCTGCCTCTCTGAACTCCTACTCTCTTTTCAGAAGTTTCTCTGACTTCTCCCAGCTGAACAGCCACAGACCACCCTGCAACCTTCCATCCCT
This sequence comes from Tauraco erythrolophus, assembly GCF_009769465.1. Classification (NCBI taxonomy): domain Eukaryota; kingdom Metazoa; phylum Chordata; class Aves; order Musophagiformes; family Musophagidae; genus Tauraco; species Tauraco erythrolophus. The sequence goes on from NC_141468.1 coordinate 53,856,720, forward strand.
TTTCTACTCATTCACACACCTATGTCTTGCTAGCATCTTGGAAATAATCCTCCCTTCTCATCTTGATGCAACACACTGGCAAACTCCAGCCTGGTATGCATGAGCGGCTGCCAGTGCAGTCCCCAAATCGCAGCAGCCTTGCACTGAGCAGGAGCCTGGCATGGACCAGGCTCAGCCCCAGCTGCCTCAGTTCCATGGTGGAAAAATGGTATTGGGAGAGGAAATATCTTACCATTCCCTGACCCACCCTGCAAAGCATGGGGTTACGTCCTCCCTACACTGGCGCATCCCTTATGGGGTATGTGGAATAAGCTGCAAGGCACAGTGAAATGAGTCAGCCTCACTGCAGAAACGTCACCTTTGGGACTCCTGCCACGTACACATTTATAACTGGAGTTGAATTTCCAGTCCCCTTGGGGCCGGCGCAGGGGTTTGTTGCTATTTCTTGCTTTGGTTTTCAGTGTGATTTTGGCACTTCATTCTTTCCCACAGCATTGCCTGATACCTACGCACTATGGTTTTCACAGGCTGTAGCCGTACTGGAGGCATGTTTGGCTGCAGGCTCTGTTACAACTCTCAGCAGTGCTCCAGGGCATGCTCCCGTGCAACTGTATCCCATCGAAATAATCCCAAGCAAACAGCTCCTTTCAAAGACTTTCACTCAGGGAACATCTGTGGAAAGCAGAGCAGTGCTACTTGAAACAGCCTTATCAATCATAGCGCTGCGCGCTTTCAAATTGGTGTATTTTCAAGACGCTGCAAAATCAGCTCTATTAGAAGGGAAACGTGCTGCCTGCTTCATGTCTGAGACCATAATTCAAGTGAAATGAGAGTTCCCCGAAGAGCTGGACGGATGCCAGACCTCCTTACCTCGAGTAACTGCCTTACGTTTTTATGATCTTTCCCTTTCTAGCATTATTCAGCGCAATTTATTTAACTGCCCGGCTTTTCCTACCGCTCCTCTGTCAGCAAAGCCAGGACTTTCAGAGCCAGCCAAGATGGGCAGAAAGGACAAGACGTGTTAGGGGCAGCGAATGTCCCCGGACTGGCAGGGTGCTGGCATGACATGCCGCAGGCATCCAACACGTCGGCCGCTGCTGTGCCCATCACCTCCCCAACAGGTTAGTTAGTGGCTCTCGCTTCTTCGGGACATGGGAGCACTGGGGTTTAGGTCTTGGTGGGTCTCAAGGGATTTGAGCTCAGATCTCTTGTGATGGGAGTCCTCTCAAAACTGGAGCATATGGGTTTTATTTGGAGAAAGGTATTGCAAAGTGCAGTTGAAAGCTTGGGAGCAAGAGCCAAAACCCAGCTCTCTGGACCCTCGGTTCAGGACCCAACCCAATATCTGCGGATCCTCCAGAAGCAACGGCAATCACAAGATGTCTAGTGCCTTCGGAGAAGCTCTTCACCCCTTTGTCATCAAAATGCCCTGCATTTATTACCTTTTAGATATTCTGTTATTGCAAGTTAGCGTTTGGGGGAAGCAGGGAGTCAGCAATTTCAATTTTTTTTAAGGATCCACTTGAAATAAACAAACTACTGTGGAGCACCCTTGAAAGATGAGAGTCCTAGTGGACCACACATCACAGCACAAGGGAAGCCCAACACTTCAGCCTGACATGGAGACCACCTCCTTTGTAAAGACCTCTTTTGCTCTCTGTGCTTGGAATTCAGGGCATCACATGAAAGAGCGTAGATTTTGATTCGATATAAGGAAGAAATTTTTTACAATGAGGGTGGTGAAACACTGGAACAGGTTGCCCAGAGGAGCTGTGGATGCCCCATCCTTGGAGGTGTTCAATGCCAGGTTGGATGAGGCTTTAAGCAACCTGTTCTAGTGGAAGGTGCCCCTGCCCATGGCAGGGGGGTTGGAAGTAGATGATCTTTAAGGTCCCTTCCAACCCAAACCATTTATGATTCTATGATTCAGTGTCAAATACCGCATACTTGGACCCATATCAGACTCTATACCTTCCCTACTGTTTTTAAAACTCTGCTTTCCTGCACTGCAGACGTTGTTGGGCACATGTACATACCACGTGGAAAACGCCAGCCGCCTTGACAGGCTTGAATCCAGCGACGGGGACACAGTGGTCAGCGTGGCCATTGCAGAAGCAGCTGCCCTTCACGATGAAGTCGTAGACAGCGTAGTGCAGGGGTGGCGGGGGCTGCGAAGGCTGGGTGGCCGGTCCAGCCGGGAGGCAGGGACAGCCCTGCCGCTCCAGCAGCCGCACTCGAAGGTTGGTGATCTTCAGCTGCGCCTGGGCTTCTGGGCTGTATGGGTCCTCTGCAGCGTAAGGTGGTGACAGGGCTCGGTATATCACCTGGGCAGAGAAACGCAGAAAGGGAAGCAGAAAGGTGGTTATCAGTCATCCCTGTGGTGGTCCAGGGAGTGGGATGGAGATGGGAACATCCTCTGGGAGGATGCACTGGGCTGTCGTGATACTTTTTCCCCTCCACAAGTGATGGGAGCAGCAAATCCACCTCCACCCCCATGTGCACAGTGACCCCCTGCCACGATCTCCTATGTCCCTTTCCACAACAAGTCCAGACCCAAAGGGTGTCAAGTGACATTTTGCCATTAACTTAAAGCAGAGGTTACTGTCGCTGGTACACGGCATGGCCCAGCGCAGGAAGCGGCAGTCCTGCAGGCGATGCTCAGGTGAGGGACTCTTCATTAACCTTCCCTCCCCCAGAATGAGTGTATTTTTTAACAAATAAAGCTCAGATTTCCAAATATTTGGCTCCTATCAGTTCCAAGCTGCTTCCTAGTGGAAAAGTAATTAGGTGTGGCAATTAGTGACAGCAATCTGATAGTTGAGAAAACTGAGATAAGAAAGAAAGAAAAGTGGGGGCTTCTGAAGTTTAAACAAATACTTATCAGTCAGTCTTTATTTTAGCTTTGGTCTGATTGAATAGGCAAATATTGGCTCAAGCTGAAAATTGAGAGCACTAGATAAAAATAACTAATTTTCTTGAAGAGGTTTATTTTAAACTTCTTGGTCAAGCTGCCTACAGCGTGACATCAGAAACAGCACATAACTCACATAACCACTATTGGCATAAAATGACACATTTACAGCACATGTATTAGTTACTGGTCCATTTAACTTACAGTGACACTTTCTAAATAGTTAAATAACTCTTCACTGTGTAGCCACCAAAGGCTCGATAAAGTACAATATTTGTAAGCAACATTAATTCAGTCACTTGATGAGTGATTGAGGGTATGACGCAGCCTAACGGCTGGATGCAGTGGCTTAAAACCTCCTCAGATCACCTCGCTGCCCCCCTGATAACCACCCATGGTACCCGAAACAGCAGCCAGCCTTCTACGGACAGCAAGGAGGTGTGCAGCAGTGAAGGGCAACCATCATTTCTTGCCAGGAGGTGCTGCGGGGTGCCTGGTGAGAGGCAGCAGGCGAACCTGCCAGCACCGCTTACGGGGGTCACAACCTCCTCTCCCTAAATCCACTCCTACCAAAGGATGTGACCGATACGCCTCAGCCAGCGTAAGGCTTCCCTTTTATTTCACCAGGATTCACGTATCCTGGAAGTAGTGACCCCAGTGCTGCCAGTTCGCCTGCCCGCGGGCTTTGCCTGCTGGCTGCCGCCTCCACCAGCCCCGCTGCTGCTGGCACCGCTCCTGCCCGGGACCTGGCTTGTCTCCAGACCTTCCAGGATCCAGCCAGAGGAAGCTTTGTCCAGGCCTGGAAGGAGACTTAGAGTTCGTTTTGGAGATGAATGGCAGCAGTGTGCCTTTGTGCGTCCCATCGGCCTGCCAAGCGTGGTGGCTACCAGCGTGCCGATGACAGTGGGGCTCGGGCATGCTGGTGCCAGATGCCGTGTACTGGCAAGCCCCATGCTGCTATCCTGCAGATGCTCCCTCCCAAAGGTATTCCAGCATCTTCTGCCGGAAAGACATCGATAAGGGAGAAGGTTAACCGGGCAAGGCGGTCAGAGGACAAGGTTGGTGAGCAGTACGCCCCTCATGTGGAAGTGCAGAGTCTGATGAGGGATATTAATAAATAGTAACACATTTCAAAAATGTATTTTTTTCCTCTTTTTCAGGAACATACAGAGCTTTTTCTGCTTTCCTAAAATAAGAATATCAAGCAGTTATGAACAGAAATCCAAGTGAACCCAACTCTCAGGCCCTGCACCTCTCTCAAGGCTTGTTATTTACCCAAATTTAAATCAATGACATTTTGATCACATTTACTCATTAGTGGCTTTGTGAACACAAGATTCTTTCAGATATGGAAAGAAATTTCCTTGGGAAACATCCAAACTGGAGACATTGATTTCTTTTTAGTGGAGATGATGGAAAATGCCATGTTGAGAATTTCAAGTAAAAATTAGCAGTTTGGATTCCTTGCAATTACATAAATTGCATCTCAGAGAATTCTTTGTTTGTCCTGATTTGGATGCAAGCAGCGAAGGAAATACATAAATGGGAACAATTTATGCTAGATGCAGCTGCAGACTTTCTTCTCATAATTTTCAGTTTTTCTTGTTTATCTATCCTCATTTAATGCACATAACCAATGCTTATAGCTCTACTAAAGAGAATTGCAGCAAGGAGATCAATAACCCTGAGTACGCCTTTGCGTCAAGAGAGTTAAATCTTGCCTGCGTGGAATTCAGGGGGAGTTATGCTGCTGATTTCAATGGAGTCAGTATTCTTGCTTAGGCCCTAAAATGTTACAAACATTTCTTTTTATGGCTACTTGAAAACAGTGATGCTAAACATAAGCCCTATCTGTAATTCCCAGGGGCTGCGGGCTCTCAGCTGCTCCCCCCGGCCGCCCCATATCACTGTGGCCGTGTCCAGCAGCCCTGGCCCCGGCTTCAGAGCCACGCTGTGCCCTGCAGCAGTGCAACGTAACAGGGTGAGCCTGATCTCAGTGCCGCCAGCACAGTAAACACCCTCATCCCTCCGTCCCAAATGCTGGTAGTTCTGTTTTAATAAAATACAAACCAGTCATTGTAACATGCAGGATGCCATATAAATAACCATTCTCTGCTCTGCTCTGGCCAATTGAGCTGGAGCCCCCAGGAGCTGCATAATAAGGTCAAGGACGTGTTTCCCAGCAAGATTTCCCTGTTCAGTGTTAACCTCGTTGATTTATCCCAGTCCACCTCAGAAGTCAGCACATCGCTGGGGCCACACCACCCTCAGACAGCTGTTATGGGTCTGCACCCTTGGGCTGCCCAGCATCTCAGCCCCACGTGCACACACGGGCAGGTAACAGTTTTCCTGCTTTTACCTCTCCTTGGACTTTTCTGTGCAATTGTCCCACTGATAGGACTGGCCCTGGTCTGCAGCATCCCATCTATGAACGAACCATGGTTTGCGCACCAAACCTGACTGAGTTTTCACACCTACGCTTCTGCTGGCAGCCCCTGGTCACTGCAGTCAGAGGCCTCCTCAATCAAAATATTGTTTAGTTTTAATGACACAGGGGAAGAATGTAGGCAGGACTTGAGAAAAACGCTCTGCCAACATGCACGTGTATCGGATGACGGGGTTTTGCAAGCCCATCATCTCCCTGGTGCCACTGGGCAGGACTTCCCCTGAACAACTATGTTGAGCTAGTGCTCCCCAGCCACCCTGAGATGCTCGTGGTGATGTGCTCAATCCACAGCCATCGTTTTCTCTTCCTGACAGCGCCCCAAAGCCCTCCAGCTTTATCCTACTAAAGCCACACAGAAAACACGTGTGCCTGGTTCAACCTGCAGGACAGAAACTCTCCCCACGAGCTCTGCCCTGGGGTCTTGGCTGAGGCAGGCATGCGTCACGTCAGAATTTTAGCTGTTGGAGCAGCTTCCCTGCCAGATACGACTAGGGGACGGCAGTTACCCCCTGCCCCTCAGAGAAGCTGCTGTCTGCAGAGCCATCAATTCCATTACTCTTCCTATCCCAAAAGCGCTGGAAGAAGCCATGCCCAAGGGTCCTGCAAAAGACAGCTGCTTTGTGATTACACAAGGGAGTTAAATAGCTTGGTGAGGTACAGGAGAACATAATTTTTGACAAACGATGCCATTCCTGTTTTCACAGAGCAAGGCCTCTGCCAGGAGAAAGCTCCGCCATGTGCAGAAGAACCCACCCACCCCCTTGGTAAAGGAGCCATGGCAGGAAAACCTGGCTGCTGGCAGGCAGAGAGCCTCACCAGAAAGCACTCCACGGTGACCAGACCTCTGGCTTTCCCGCTCAAGTCTGTCTGCATGCAGGTGTCTTACTGACAATATATCAAAACCCAGCATTACAATGTTGAGTAGACTTGTCCCAGCAGCCAGTATGATACCAAAGAGTGGGAGGTCTGGATCTTTACATCAGCAGCTCCTTAGTGCATGCCCTAAACCAAATTTTCTATTTTGTAGAACAAGTAGGAAGTAATAATTTGAAAACCCACAGCACTTCTACACTAGACATGTCATAAAATATCCTATCAGAAAGATATTTTCATTTCCAGTGTTGCTAGCTCACTATAAATCTTAGGATATTTGGGATTCTTGCTAGCTCACTATAAGCTTACGATATATGGCATTCTAAACAGTCCCAGGAACTGAATTGTTATTTCAGCTTCCATTTAAAATTAGGTATCTAGCAATATCTCATATCTGAGGAGCAAATGTCACAAACCAGGAGGCAAATAAAAAGAATATCAGTCTTTAAAACAAAACATCTAGTATTTGGGGTAATGCTCCTTCCACATCACGTGGAATTATGCTGTTGGATCCCATGTGCTATAAATGCCACCTTTGCATGAGGCAACATCCATAGAGGAGTGATACAAAACTTGCACAGGGACTTTTTTGATGAGGGAAAAGTCTCTCTAAACAACCAAATAGGAACTGTAGACTGAAGTCCCTGAGTGAGGAAACTACACTGCTACGTCTCGAGAGGGTTGGGTTCCCTTGTACCTCCTAGTGGCATGCCCGGTGGTGGCAAGAGGGACCTCACTCCACTCCCAGGGGAGCAGGAGTGGAGAAGCTGCCCCACAGCACCTTGTGCATGCCATGGAGTAAAAATATCCTGCTCTTCCGCCTGACCGCTGCGGCTGTCTGCAGTTTGGGCACATCATTACATAGCCACCCTCTAATAAATTCCCACAGTGTTTCAATTTCCTTATGGGCTGTCATGAGCAACTCTTGCTCTGTTGATTACTTAACTTTTTTTTTTTTTCTTGTCTTAGCAGTGCAAGAAGCCTTAGCGGCTTGCCACTCTGCGGATGCAATAATGTAGCCCGGTATATAAATAAAACGGCAGCCACGAACATGGTGCACTCAAGTAACCGCCTGCACCACAATGACCTCGATTTATAAATACATAAAAGTCCCTTTGCAAGAAGTACCCTAGTATGTTTACACTCAAGAAGCAATGAAAGGACAGCTTTATATATATATCCACAGTGGGAAGGAAAATGCTAATGAATGATGCTGAAAGCAACAAAATAGACTCTGAAGTCAAAGTCGTCTGAGGAAGTCAACAAAACCAATGAAAGATTTGCCACCAGCAAAGCCTTCTCGATGAGTCATAGGAGCATCTCAGACCACTGGAACCTCCAGCCACTGCAGGTGAAGGGGCCCAGACGTTTGTCAAGATACAAATGTCCACGGTGATAAAACAGGGCCTTTTTGGATCGCAAATTCCCACAATATTGAAGAAACACATGCAATCCACAAGAAGCTTCTTCCTCATAGACCTTCAGAAATAGGCACAGCTGCACAAGCCATGGACAAAGACCTGCAGCCCCCATGTAAGTGTCCCTTCCCCAGGTCCTGGAACCCAGCTAGAGGCATCACACTCCAATCTCCAACCAGGAGCCCGGCCTCAGCCAGAGTTTCTGCCCTGACCCTGAAAGGCATCAGGAGATGGTTCACAAAATGAAAACACCCGTAAATTACAGACAGAGGGAATAAACGGGTGGGACACTCAAGAAGTGAATACACGTGGGAACAAGGCAACAAATGGGAACATGGCAGAAATATAAGCCATAAACAAATATTAAAAACATAACTACATTTTTATTTGCTTGTAAACGAAAACGAAGGTGGTAACACTGCATGAAGTAGTATGTGGTTTCTTTCTGAAAGAGATCGATGGATTCCACTCTGTATCATCTGACCCACATGCACGAAAATGCATCTACAAGCACTCTGTAATAATGACCTATCCATATTAGTGACTGACCTATTTGGCTCACAGGTGTTTGATAAATTCAGTACTGCTTGATTTTTGCTGGTGGTTTTATTCCTTTCAATGTATTTTACAGGAACACAGGAAAAACATAATAAGAATAAAAGGAATGTAAGGTTTGCTGTCTTCTTCAAATAGCGAGACAGCAAAAGCAATGGGAGATGTGCACCACCTTACAAAGGGGAATGTGATGTTTAGGTAAGTGTTTAATGGGAAAGTTAAGGTTTGCATTAGGAGACTGCGGTGTCTCTTGGTATGCAGGCACTAAATTAACTGTGGCTAATTGGCCTGTGTTACAGGGCCCTGTTGAATCTCCATGTCACCAGAAGCTATCTGGTTCATTTAATACCTGGACAACTCTCTGAAAATGTAGGCAATAAAGACAGTGGTGGAGCTCTGCCAGTGCATCCAAGATCTCATCCCTTTGCCTCCTGAAAAATGTCCCTCAAGCCTGGCAAGTGTTCGAGGTTAGACATTGCCTGCCAGATGATGGGGCTAAGGCGACGAGGAGTCCTTGTCCCCCACCTCTCAGCTCTGGAATTTCCAGCTGTGTCCCCAGCATCGCCTCACATCTGCTTGCACCCACAGGCCCCAGCTGTTGCTCGCAGCCACATGCAACTGCAGCTCAAGCTGAGATGCTCTGTGCAATCCCTGCTGCCCAGTACCCCTCTGTCACCCCCAGCTGCTGAGTGCCTGCACCACTTCCCCATCTCTCTGCTCCCACCTCCACAGCCAGCCCAGCCCGTCAAATAGCCCAGGCCCTCTCCCACAGGGCAACTGCTTTCAGCCTTGGATGATCTTGTTCGGAGAAGCCTAGCTGGGAAATTTTATTGGGCCGATTAAGCTTTCCTTCTCAATAGATGTAAAAGTTGAAAGTAATAATTTCTGCATCAGTGTGGTCAGCTTCTGCCAGGCTCTTTCCTTGGCTTTTCCTGGAGCAGAGAGCTGCGTCTGCAGAGGAGTGGTTCGCTTGTGAAGCCTTCTCATACCTTTTAGGTCGGTTCCCTACTGAAACAAGCCTTATGCCGTTGCACTGCATGTGTATCTATGCGTCTGTTCATCGCTCCACTCTAAAAACTTTTGTAACTGCTGGCTAACTTCAACCACATTTGGGAGATATATCTTAAAGGCGTTAAGCTCCTAAAAATTTTATGAACACAATCTCGTTCCTTCACAAAATCAAGCCTGGTGGACTCCTCCCCATGTGAAGAAGGCAGCTAGAGCCACAACGCTGGTACAGCTCCACTGACAAAACAGACTTATTTGATGTATTACCACAGCAGGCAAAAGAGCTTTTAAGAGAGAAACCCACATGCATCTCTGTGCTTTGTTCATTGCAATGACCCTAGGCTAAAAAAAATACTTTTTGGCAGATGCTGTAAATAATTCACATGGTGTGGGAAGTTCCTCAGCCTAAACTGGGCAGATAACATCCACCAGCTCTTCTAATATACTTTGTTTTTCTGTCTGTCAGTCCAAGTGGACTGCAGGGAAGAAGAGCCTCTCACAGAGAGGTCTGACCATCCCCTGCACATGCATATTCATGATGTGCACTTCAGCATCACCCAGGTGAGATTAAACAGCAAAAGAAATTGGGAAACCTGCCTTGCTACTGCAGAGAGGTGACCATCAGAGACGCTAAGATCACAGTGAGCAGCGGAGCCTGTGTTTCAGGCCACAGCATGACGCACTCCGTCCACATCCCCAGGCAATGGTGACAGAAACCCACTGTGAACCATCAACAGCAGCCCCTGCGCTCCTCAAGATGCTGGAGAAATGGCACTTCTGCAGCTGTTATGGCTGCTTCATATATTTTGACAAAGGATAGCATTTGGCCCATGCCTACAGCCCTTCTGCAATCTTTTACAGTGCATAAAACAAGGCAAATAATCCTTTGTCTCACCATCCAAAAGTTAGGCAATCTTATAAAGACTTCAGGAGGAAATCCAACTATTTCAAATCACTGGCCCTTGTGGGGACCTTGGCAAGTTAATTTATACCAAGGCAACTTTTATCTTTTGGGAAACTCAAGGCATTCTTATGCCATTATCAAAAGCAAGAAGCTGTATGGGACAAGCTCCTTCTCATGCACAGTAGCCAGCTAGTGGGGGGGCTGGAAAAGGCACGTGGAGAGCTAGCCAAGAGCCTCAGATTTCTCCAGAATACTTGACGTCTCTGGCCATAATCACTCAGACAAGAGCCATTTTCTCACCTTCGCTTCAACATTCCACCACACAATTTCATCAGAAGAAAATGAAACACTGCTAGGTCATGCATGTCTTCGTGCAGATGATGGTCACAGAAGTAATATTCTTACCAGACAAATCTCTCTCCAGCTCAAAACAGCTCAAAACATTTGGATTTCTTCACCTCCAGTCAGCAGTACTTCTCCAAGAACTGATAGCTTACTCCACAATGGCTTTATTTTGCCTAATCACTACTTCCACTCATCAAATAGATCGAAACACTCAGTTTCTTGGCTCACAAAAACCTCCAGATGCATGATATCATTGGCTGTGCACTATCAAGGAAAATAATTATTGCTTTTTTCTCATCTTCAGAACACCGTTTCCAAGGCTCCGCTATCCCTCATATGAAAACAAACCAGCACATTTCAGCTGATGATATGAAGATCTTTGACTGCTTAGCAAGAAAGATGATATTTAAATACTCTTCCCTCCAGCAATTCCCCTCCTTTCCCTGTCCCGACAAAGATTTATGTTCTCAGCCTTGGCCTGCCAGTGGTAGCTGTTGTGCATGTAGAAGACCAAGAAAACCTGGAGCTGCTGCCAAAGAGCCAGACGGAGAACTGGACTTGCTCGTTCGTAGGCAGGGCTGTAAGAAAAGCTGGCTCACTCCCCAGAGCTGCAGAATAACCCCTTTAACAGCTCCTGAGCATGACGCACCACTGCAAAAGTCTGCAAGGCAGCAGGTCAGCGTTTCGGCAAGAATGCCTGCAGCAGTTCTAGGGATCAAGGGGATTTCTTTCAGCCTAGGAGTAACCCGATTTCATGAATATTTTTCAATTGCTCTCGTCTATAATGAAAAGACTTTGTGTCTACAGAGCTGGCTGCTTAAACCATCCATTTACCATGAGCTACACTTAATTTTAGGAAAAAGAACACCTGTCTGAATCATATGTAAATACACGTAATCAAAAAGGCCATGAGAAACGGCACCCCCCGTTCAATCTATGGGTACAGATTTTGATGACAGCAGTGAGAGATGCTACACAGAGACTGATGACAGAGAGTCATGGCATATGTGTTTAGTAAGTTTGGGTTTGGATGTTAACTTCTTTTCCTCCTGGAAATGTTGCCCAGGGAGAATCTGAGGACTTCACTATTTGTGTAGGATTTTGAACGCTGGTAGACTGGATATGTCACACCAGCACTCATTGTCCATGGCCATTAACCTCAGATTAAGTCCCCATGAGCTTTTGATCCAAAACCTCTGAGATGTGTGGATTCACTGCTTTAGGTTACACACTTCCCATGTAATCATTTGTATCCAGGAATCCCAAAGAGAAACATGGCAGCCCTATTTTCCAGCCAGAGAACTGTGAGATAAATAAGTCAGTCCTCCCTTCATGCCAAAAATGAACTGTGAAATGAAGCAGTGGGGTGCAGTGCCTGAAGAGAGGCTCTGGCTGCACGGCCAAAATCTCACAGCACTTTTCTCAAGGGAAGCAATAGTCCCACTGACAAGGCCAGATGCCAATTTAGAGAATTAAATTCTGCCTACCCAAATTTCTCTTGTTTCATGTGGATACAGTGCTCTTCACTTACTACATAAGAAGTTTAGAAAGGGTCTCCTGGAGCCCTGGGACCCATTCCCTCCTGCTGTTGGCAGCCTACAATATAGGCCCTTTCACAGGCTGGTCAAGCTCACTCTGAGGAATAATTTGTTTTAGCCATAATTGAAGGCCAATTCAGAAGCCCTGACCCGCCATTGTTAGAAACTCGCTGTTTTAAATGGGGGACTGCTGATATGCACTGTTAAATACCGGCTATACTCCACCCCAGAGATGGCTGCATTTCGAGAGCTGACCGAGCAGAGGGCCAACGCCCAAGTGCCAAAAGCATTGGGAAAGCCAGGGAGAAAAGGAGACGATGAGACCTTCCTGTGGGCTAGCTGCAACGGGAGGAATCAGGCAGAACATAACCGGGCAGATTGGAGAAGCATCTTGCCCCTCGCATGCTCTGGTCCTCCAGAGATGCTGAGCACCCAGGAGGTCCAACAAAAGGACATGTCACCGCTCTGGGACCGCCAGAGGGAGGATTTTGACACAACCTGGCCCAGAAAACTGGCAGTATCATCCCTGGTACTCCACATATGGAAAACTTAAAAAGCAGGTGTCAGTGCCCGGAAAACAGCAGTTATGTTGCTCAGCCCTGATAGTGTGCAACCTCTGGAGCGAAAGCACCTTTCAAGATAAATTTCCTGGGGATCAAAGATTTGCCTCCACACGTGCCTACAACTGTCCTAATCTCCTGTCCTCCCAGGTATAGATCAAAAACTAAGCTCAAGTTTCCCCATTTTCCCTGAATCTCCTTTTTTCTGCCCCATTATTTAAAGGGACAGGCTTCCAGCAACCTGACAGTGCTAAAGCTAGTGGAGACCCTGCACAGGGCTTGGGAAAACAGGCTTCCCTCCCAGGAGAGAAAGCTCAGAGGCTGAGCCAAGAGATGGACCTGGCCACAGTCACGGGCAAGGCGGTTGGTGGGAGGACTTCATTGACTCCAGTCTGACTTCGTTCACTTCCTCTTAACATTTACCCTAGAAATCATTATTCTTGTGCTTACGAAGTAATGGCCCCCACGTCTTGTTAAATTCACCGATCCAATGTAAACAGTTGGAATGGGTCTGGGCATCGCATCCCATCGCCCCTGGCCCCTAGCTGAACAGACTCTCTTTTGCATGTGCCATTTCTGTACAGAGCCCGACAATTTGCCTTTTCCCAAAGACAGAATCATCAGGAAGATGCTGTTAAAGAGTTTTTTTTTTTTTTTCCTACAAAATGCACTTCTAGAAAGTGTAGAGATGGGACTTGAAAACACACTTCCCTAGCCACGTCCTCACGTGTCCTGAGTACTGCTGAACACCAGCCAGGACCCCTCTTTCCTTCTAGTCAATTTGGATCTTTGGTTTCTCTCTGTGCAGACACCAGTGGCACAGGACGATTAAAAAAGCTGTTTGCAGCCCTCTAATGGGCTGACATCGCCAGCTGTTTTGAGGCTATTCTTGCATATTTGTCTAGGATCTTTGTAGAGGCCCAAGTCCTGCAAGTGACTGAACTCAAATCTCCCGTGACCCACGACATCCCTGGAGGATCTCAGAGGAATGAAGATGTAGCTTCAGTTGAGGACAGCAATGATAAACTTAAAACTCAAGCATATTCAGGCCTAGAAGACAGGCAAAAAAATGAGTAAAGCTTCTAGGCTACAACAGAGCGTTTCTACAATCCAAAATTAGGGCTTCAGAATAAAAATCTCAGCATTTTTATCACCTGTTTGTGTCAGTGAGTGTTACAATTCCTCACTGTCTATCAGGGCCAAGCTTGTGAGTAGCAGGACACAATTTACTTCTGCTCTACACAGCTCATTTCAGGCAGAACCAGTAATATTGGTGTCCCAGTCCTTAAGGAGCGGAGGCAGGCTGCAAGCAGTAACAGTGCAAGGCAGAACATTTGAATGTTTTTCTGCTACAGAAGGCACATGAGATCTATAAAATGCTCAGTAAGGCACACACCCCACAATAAAACAGTGGTACGTGATGTTTCAAAAGTTAAAAGCACGTTAGAATTTGTTGCTGGAATATAGTCAAGCTGCCAATACGCCTCTCCTATTAACAGCAAACAGCAACAATAGCTGAGGTCTCCAAGTGATTTATTAGCAGTATTCTGAATAGATGAACACTCAAATAAGTTACTAATTGTGGTGGGTTGATCCTGGCTGGATGCCACATGCCCACCAAAGCTGCTCTATCACTCCCCTTCCTCAGCTGGACCAGGGAGAGAAAATATAACGAAAAGCTCATAGGTCGAGATAAGGACGGGGAGAGATCACTCGGCAACTACCACCATGGGTAAAACAGACTCGACCTGGGGAAATTAGTTTAATTTATTAGCAATCAAATCAGAGTAGAATAATGAGAAACAAAACCAAATCTTAAAAACATCTTCCCCCCACCCCTCCATTCTTTCTGGGCTTAGCTTTACTCCCAATTTTCTCTAACTCCTTCCCCTGAGCAGCACAGGAGGATGGGGAATGGGGGCTGTAGTCAGTTCATCACACATTGTGAGGACTCCTCACACCCTTCCTCTGCTCCAGCATGGGCTCCTCTTCCCAGAGTTTCTCACAGGGTCACAGCCTCCTTCAGGCATCCACCTGCTCTGGTGTGGGGTCCTCCATGGGCTACAGGTGGATCTCTGCTCCACCGTGGATCTCCATGGGCTGCAGGGGGACAGCCTGCTGTCTCATCACAGGCTGCAGGGGAATCTCTGCTCTGGTACCTGGAGCACCTCCTCCCCCTCCTCCTTCACTGACCTTGGTGTCTTCAGGGTCATTTCTCTCACATATTCTCACTCCTCTCTCCTGGCTGCAATTGCACAGTTTTTTCCCCCCTTCTTAACTATGTTATCGCAGAGGTGCTACCACCATTGCTGATGGGCTTGGCCTTGGCCAGCAGTGGATCCCTCCTGAAGCCAGCTGGCATTGGCTCTATTGGACACCAGGGATGTTTCTAGCAGCTTCTGACTGAAGCCACCCCGTAGCACACTGCCCCCTCCCTCTCCCAAAAGCTTGCCACGCAAACCCAATACACTAATTTACTAAAATCTTGTCAAGAAGACTCTGCTTCAGTAAGTCCTTTTATCCTGGAGCTTGTCTAAATGGGGACACTCAGGCGAGCTAATCTGAATTGACCACAGATGGGAATGTAAAGTGAATGAGATAATTGCATTGCAGAGTAGACAGTCACCCTTGCTCACAGTTAAAGAATTAACATCTGCTAAAGGCCCCTTGTCGATGAGCCCTTAACAGTGATTTCTAGCCAAGGATAATTTTAAGATTAGAGTGTAAAAGAAGAAATATTAATATGGCCTGAACTATGGGAGGGAAGATAACCTTTTATGCATACTAATAAAATTGGCATTCCTGTCTGAGCACGAAGCTGAAAGAGTTTATTTCTGCATCTTGTTTACTTAGATCAGATTATGTTTGGCTGGTGAATCCAGTTCTGGATTCCCTTGCAATAACTTGGCTGAAGGGTTACACCCTGGAAAACCGTGGAAATACTCTGGATTTGTAGCATGTTTGTATGATCCAGGCTAAAATTTGGCCCTAGCCTTACCCTTAAAACACCGATAATATGAGGCTAGCATTCAGAGGATTCTGCCTATGCTAAATTAACCACTGATGTGAAACAATTTGCTAAATTAAGCATGGGGTAAGTCTTCAGTGAATCCTCTGCTCAAAGCTGATCCAAAACGATTCCCTGACAGGGAAGGAGTTTCTCCTCTCCTTCATGGTGTTGGACGCCCAATCCCTTGAATTGGCAGACGCTTGAAGATTGCTGGAAAACTGGGTCGGTTGTACTGTGTTTTTTTCCTCCTTCCCCCTTCTCCTTCACCCATACTGGACAGGCCCCATGATGGAGGACAACCTGGCCCTATGTGTGGAACAGTGAGAGCTCCTGAAAGCAGTGCTAGCCTGCTGGTGGGTTTCTGACTGGGACACACTGAGTGCCTGAGGATGCCAGGGCAGGAGGTGGGCACCCACCATCTGCTTCTTCCTTTGTTCCCTACTGAGAAGGGGCTCAGATGTTTTGTTTGGCTCCTGGACCCTTGCAGATAAGTCATCACTTTCCTGGCTGCTGAAAGGGTGATTCTTCTTCGCATGACACCAGACTACAGCCAGGCTGCCCTGGCATGAGGCTGAGCTTGGCAAAGTCTCTGAGCACGTGCTGACCTGTGAACTCATGCTTACTTCCACTGAGAAAGTCTTTAAGACCAAACCCAGATCATCATTGCAATGTTCCTGACATCCCTACTGTGCCATGCAGCCTTCAATCTCTTTCCTCTAGAGTTCTGTCCACATCTGCCCGTTCCTTCCTAATCTCATCATTGGGCTGTTGATCAACATGAGGGCATGAGCCCTCCAGCTCATTCCTGCTTCAGGACGGAGGACTCAGATGCATCCGAAGCAGAGTTTAACCACGCCTCATGGTTTTGCAGCATCAAGGACAGGTAGCTAGGAAGGACAAAGACCTGCCAAGTCCCTGCCGAGGTGATTCTACCTGTCAGCAGACCTGTCAAATGCCACACACGGTGTGTGACATTACCACTGCCGGCTCCCACCGCCATGGTGGCCTTCAGCTCGGGTGACTGCAGCTCAGTGATGTCCCACAATCCCCTCATGCAAACCACTCTCAATGCCCTCCACCACCCTGGTCCCACTACCACAAAGGGAAGCCCTGAGCGGCTCTACTACGGAAGAAAGATGAAAGGTGTCTCCCAGAGCCAATTCAGCATCTAATTTCTCTACAAGCTCTGTGCTCCGGGTCTTTGAAATGAACCCAGAGGCTTGGCAGTTTGCTTTCTGTGGTACCATAAATCTCCTCAAAATCAACATCATGGCAAAGTTGCGACAGGGAGGATTTTTGTCATAAGAGTTGAACTAAGCATCTAAGGAATGACTCATGATGGTGAGGGCAGAAGAAATACAAAAAGCCTGATCCTTCTTTTCAATAAAAACTGTAGCAGATAGATACACCTTTGCTCCAAATTAACACAGGTGATTTATTAAAAAGAGGCTGTAAGCTCCTGAGTGCTACGAGCTTCTGCATGCTGCTGCCATGAGACGAGGCTTGCAGGCACCTCAACGGTCAGCAGAAACGCGGGCGGATCAGCACCGCCTGCTCTTTGCAGAGGGCTCAAGCCAGAAACCACCAGCCCAACCAGCCACAGGTCTGTGCCAAGCTCCAGCACTGTTTGGGGTGAGCCGCCATCTCCTGAGGCCTCCTCTGAGGCAAATGGCTCATCCAAGGGGATGGGAGGTGGTGACGGAGCTTCCAGCAGCACGCAGGGACCTCATCGTCCCGCAAAACCCTGCAAGCCCTGACTCTGTGCCCGGAAACGCACGCGTGGCGTTGGAATGTTCGAAGTGGGAGAAAGCGGTATATAGATGGTGTGATACAGAGTTTGGATCACGGGTTAGAGGTGTTACATTGCAGTTAAAAAAACTCTAAAGAGTTAAAAAAGAAATCCAGTAGCGCTTGCAGACTTTACGCTCGTGCCTTAAAGAAAACTGTGGCAACTGAGCTGCAATTAAACAACAAGCTTCAAACTTGGACATTTCAGATGATTGCGTATTTGAAACCACTGTTTCAAGTGAAATTACTGTTTCCATATGTCTGAAATTAGGTGCCACCAGAAGTGGGAGTAAGGCACAACATAACTCCAAACAGAACACAAAACTCTGATGTTTCTTTAGGTGAGATACATGTTGCTATTGGCAGTTACAAGTAATTGCTGGAATGTAGCACACTGTAATAAATTAAATGTGATATTTGCTAAGCATGCAGCCTTGCCATCTGGTCACCAGAAAGCTGCTGTTATTACTTTGCAGGTAAAAAGTGGCGTTTAAGTGCAGGGAACTGAAGTGTGCCAAATAAATAAAATCTCATAAGCTCCAGCCCTTTGGACTCAACATTTGTTTAAAACCTGGAATAATTAAACGATCCTGACTTTTATAGCTTCTTTGCAATAACACAGACTAAAGCAATGCCAAAAGAAGAGATTCCACAGGAGCAAGCTCGGTAAATAGCCTCTTTTTGCAGCATGCTACTGCAGATGCATCAAACATCACCAGATTTCTTTCCTTCTTGAAACAGGCATTGGATTTGACACAAAAGACCTTGATCCTACTGTTCCCATGCATTGGACCAACCTGTAGAGGAGCTGGTCTGAGGTTGGGATTTGCACAGATTCTCTCCAGGCATAGTCCTTGTCCCGGTGTGCAGGTACATTGATGGGGTAACCACAGTGAAAAACTGCACTCGGGTGCTAGCTACGTGGGACCCAGCACAAAGGAGGCAAATACTGCCCCAAATGACACCCTGGGTTTCTCACCACTGAGAACGATGCCCCAGAAGGCTGAAAAAGGAGCTTGCAAGTCAGAGCACCCCAGACACATCCCACTGGCTGGCCCAAGAACTATAGATTTCAGTCCCTGCCCTGTATCACAGGCTGGCATAGCCTTATGATTCAGGTGGCAGGATGCAGAGGCTGGCGGAAGTGTTGAAGACTGGAAAATTCCCAGCAAGGTACATCCATTGCTTCTTTTGTAGGGCCCACATTGTAGTTAGCCCTGATTCAGAACCACAGAATGTTTTGGCTTGGAAGAGGCCTTCAAAGATCATCTAGTTCTAAACCCCCTGCCATAGGCGTGGATATCTCCCACTAAATCAGGTTGCTCAAAGCCTCATTGAACCTGGCCTTGAACACTCCCAGGGATGGGGCATCTACAATTTCTCTGGGCAACCTGTTTCAGTGCCTCACCACCCTTATCATAAAAAATGTCTTCCTTATACCCAGACTAAACTGATTTCAGCTTAAAACCATTGCCCCTTGTCCTGTCAGAGCAGGCCCTGGTGAAAAGTCTTTCTTCATCTTATAAGCCTCTTGATATACCTCACTGTGAAAGGAAGTTCAGGCAGCTTTTTGGGATACGAGCAAAGAGAGGCAGGAGAAGAGAGGAAAATAACAGTTTCTCTCACCAGCCATCTGATTTAAACCTTTCTGAGGCGAATGAAATAACCATCTTGGGTCTGTCTGGCAGGTCTGGAGATCCTTGTTTCTGAGCTGACGAGAGCATGGAGCTGCTTCTCCTAGAGCAGGGCATCGTCTGCCTCCCAAGACGCAGCTAAGAGGTGCTCTTTGGTGAACAAACAGCTCTCTGTATGTCTGCAGAGAGTGCCTTCCTAGCCAGAGCATGGCTAGAGGTGACCCAGAAGGACTTCAAAGGGGTCTGAACAGGTGATTTTTCTCAGATGTGAATGCTGGTCTCCAAGAACCAGGTTTTCACCTCAAAACGGGTTATCAGCAGAATCTAAAATGATATAACGTGATTCACAAATCAAATTTGCTCCTTTCTCTGTGTTAGCTCAGAGGGCAATTTTAAGTCTGATTAAACTTTCAGACGAGCTCATTAAATCAGGCCACTAGAGGGAGCAGCCTTTGAAGTCCGGAGCTGGTCACTGCATCCCCACCAGTGGGGACCTCAGAGGGCAGTCCCACGGCCGTGGCTCCCAGGGGAGGCTCTCCAGCACTGCAGGACAGATTTAGGCACCAAAGGGAACGGTATTATTGGTAGCACCTACAAATGCATGATTTATTATCTGCTGTTTCTGATATTGAAAATAATCTGACTTTTTAATGTATACTTTTCGTCTTCACAGATACGATGTTTTCCTTCTTTTTTTTAAGCTTTTTTGACATAAATGTGCACAGAAAAAAAAAAAGAAGAGGTATAAGTTTCTTCATTACTTGACTAATCTAGTTTACGAGAACCATACTTCAGTGTGGTCAGTAGCTACTTTGAACGGTTACATGTTTACTTCTCAGTGAAGGAGGTCACTATTTAAAGTGAATCTGGTGACCATTAATTTTAATGTAGCTGTATTTTGGTCAAAGCCAGACTGATTTGCATCACCGTGAAACAGCAGGACTGCAAGATCTGGAGAAGGCCATCAAGAGCGACGTTCCCTTCAGCTTTCCCGAGGAACTGGCAGCATCTGCCTCTTTTGCAGTTGTGTGTGGGAAGTTTCATCAGGTGAGAGGGAGAGTAGTTTTTGGGAAAGAGAGAGGGATTATGATCTCAGCAAAGCGAGAGGCAGGGTGGTGCCTACATCACCTAGGAATGAATTGTGTTAATTCACCTTGTGAAATAAATTCGATGACAAGGGATGCCGGTGCAATAAAATAAGAAGCGTGAACGCCAGAGTGGAGATTGCAGAGGGAAAAGGGGCTGGAGCAAGGGCTCTTTCTTCCCAACCACGCCAGACCTACCTCTCCTCCAGTGCAGGGGAAGGGACTCGAATATCTGGAAGTGCAAATGGCTCCTCTCTGCCTCACATCATCCTCCAGCCCGAAGGTGGCCGAGCAGTTAGCAGCAAAGTATTTATAAGGCTTCCACGTCTTGCCGAAGTCCTGGGAGCGCTCCAGCACCATGGCGGCTGGCCGGGGCGACTTGAAGACCAAAATCAAGTGAGTGAAGTAGAAGGCAGTTTCCAGGTCCAGCCGGATGGTCTCGCGGGAGGCGTCCTGGGCCGCCTGCCACCAGGTGCGGGGCAGGAGGAAGGGGGAGTCGGCCATGGCAGTGGGGGGGTGTGCCAGCCCGGCCCGGGCTGTGCTGCAGCGGCCGCAGGCCAGGCGCTTGCAGCGGCGCTGGGCATCCTCGGCGTAGGCACAGAAGGACTCGGCGGCATGGCGTCCGCAGGCTGTCTCCGTCTGCAGCGCCCGTCCATGTGCCAGGTTGCCCATCCGGGGGTTGCAGGCCTTTTCGCAGGGGCTGCCCGCTGCTGCCGCGCCGCCTGGACCTACAAGGCAGAGAGCAGGGGGCTGATGCTGGCTCCCGAGGTGGGAAGCAGGCATGCCCCGCAGCATGCTTTTTGGGGACACCATCCCTGCCGAGACCACGCACCACCAGTGGTACCCACCGAGGGGCCGAGGGAGAGCCCCACACTGCGGCTCAGCTCTCTCCTCTGTAGAGCTCAGTGTGTCCGAAACAGCAAAATCAACCAAAAAACCCTCGGGGCTTCCCTGCACTTGCGAAAATCCCTACCAAGAGTTGCAGAGCAGAGCAGGCAGCACGGGAGGAGAGATGCCTCCACCTCGCCCTCCTGTCCTGAGAGACCCAGAGCAGGGCCGAGGCTCTGAGGGCAGTGACTGTGGCCATGCCACTTCCGCCCCAAGGCCTCCAAGGGAATTCAGATGGTCCTGGGAAAGGGGAGAAAAGCACAAGAAAAATGGGCTGCCGGTGACACCGGGATAGCCAAGGCGGCTTGCCGCAGGAGGCCAGGAGATGGCCAAGGGGACAGCACTGCAGCACCCCAGCTCACTGGGCAGCAGATCGGGTATAGGGAGTGACAGAGTTGGTAGGAATATCTCCTGTCACAAATGAGCTCAAATCTTTACCCCCTTCCCACCCCTCCATCCCTACCTCAAATCTCCCCACAGTCCCAAACTGCTGCTGAGGTCAGGGTTGAAGCAAAGCACCGCTTAAGTTTACGAAGGCTGTCACTAATGTGTGTAAAGGGGAAAAAAAAAAAAAAATCCTTGGTTGAAATGATGCTGGCAAGCTGCCTCACAGCTGAGGCTCTGTGGTTTTTGTTCAAGTTTCTCTGGAAGCCTTGTCGATTTAAAAATCCACAGTTAAAGTGTCAAAGAAAAATAAAATCACCATGGGGTTTGGTGTGAAACCATCTGCAATGTAACGCTCCCGGTGCAGGAATGTTTGATTAGGGGCTCTCCATCTCTTTATTAATAAATGTAACAGTAGGTCAAGGCTGTATTTTATGAACCATAACTGTTTAACACACATACAAAAAAAAGCAGCTCTGATGACTTGGATGTGGGCAGGCCAAATCATCTGAGGTGCATAATGTCTTCTCTATCACCGAGCCAGTCATACATAGTCAGCTTTGAGTACCAATTATTATGGCTTCTTCTTGGCATTTTTGTTATGTTCAAAGGTCATTTCAGTTTAGCATCCAATAAATCTTTTATTTGGGGTTTATTCAGCTTTTGTCTACAGTGTCATAGTTGCAATTAAGCTATGTTACACACTAGCAGAGGCTAAGCTTTTGGAGCCTGACAGCGTTCCCCACTCCTCCTGCTCAAGAAACACCCTGGAAAGAAAACATTTCTACCACCAAAGGTCTGTACAGGTTTTTTATACCGATTACTCAGAACAGATGTGGACTGCTGCTTGTTATGCACCCATTACAAAGCACTTCTGAATCCAGTCTCCGGATTTCACGGGGTAAGCAATCTTGGGAAATGCTCAGTCAAGTGAGCTTCCTGCGGGGACGTTGTAAAACTGTGTCTGAGATGATCTACATTAACTGTGCAGAATACAAAATTTACTCTAGAAAAAGTAAACAAACATAACTGTAAAATTAATGTCATATCACTTACATCTCCTGAACATCCTTTTCAAAGCATTGTATAAACATTAACTAATCTACACAGCTCTCCTGAGGGGTAGGTAAGTGCGTGCTATTATCATATTATCAGTTAGGCTTGCCACAAGTCAGCCTAATTTATGTCTTTGGCTGCTTTCCTGGATTTTTTGGCTATGTGTAACACAACACAGTCAGCCGCTAAACAAATAGATGAACGTTTACTGCGGTTCCCTCAGAGGTGGGATTGCAAAGCAGATTTGGGAGGAGGTAAAAAGAGCAGGGCTCAGTCAGCACCCTGAGACAGGTCGAGATTATTGTTTGTGTTCATCAAATCCTTTTGTTTTTTTGCACACCACCGATCACTGCCCCCATGGAGGCAGTGGAGGAGGACCTGGTCACTGGGAGGTTTCCAGGTGACTGGTGCTGCAGTGGTGGCAGGGCTCAGTGTAGGTGCCCCGGCGGCAGGGGCAAGGCTCTGCCTGAGCCCAGCCAGGACGAGTTGGCTACCAAATTCCCATGGGAGACCCTGGGAGCTGAGAGTGTTCAATCCCAGCTCCTGGTATGCTCCAGCCCCGGTCACGCACAGTCACTGACTGCAGTTGTCTTCGGGCCAGGCACGCAGAGTCCTTTCCTCACCTGGGGTCAGATTTGTGGCCAGGGACCTTGGCTTCAGTAGAATTCGAGAAATTCTGCTGGCACACAGACCCCACTTCCCGTCCCAGGGGAGGAAAGGGGGGAGAGGAAACTCCCTTTGAAAGGGTGTTTGTTTTCACTTGAATTGCAAAGAGTTGCATGACAGACGCAGAGCACCGCATGTTATGAAAAGTGACAGCTTTCTAGTGTAATGCTGGCTGCCACCAGAATTCAGTAAAAGTACAAACGAGAGCATAAAGATTTCCACGCCGTCAGCCACAAGCTCACAACTGCTCTGCCACAGCCCTGGCAAAGGTGTTTTTCCTTACTTACACTTAATGAATCTGCCCAACTAAATACTCCCGTTCTGTACGCTATACGTGCCACTGGACTGGGATCTTCAGTAATGAGCAAGAGCGCGCAGCGAATACCATGACTCACCTGTAAAACATCCATGGAAAATCATATGCTTCCTGCTTAAGCATTTTAGCAACACTTGCCTTGTGATGTTTCATTTCTATCTTGTGCCTGATTAAATGTTTGTTTCCCATCTGGGTTTTCTCTTCTTTTCAAAGGAGAAAATTGGCACTCGGCTTGCGACCGGCCGAGGAAGCGTTACGCAAACCGTTTATGCCCAATTGTCTCTGCGGCGGCGCGGCAGGACCCCGCTGCGGGCAGATCGGAGCCCAAAGTGTTTATGCTGCGGGAAGGGGCTTTGCAAACCCTGCCCGCCTTGCCTGCTCTGCCCGCACCCCGACGCTCCGGAGCCCGCAGCGCCCTTTCCTCCGCGTCCCGCCGCTGCCCTCCGCGCCGCACCGCCCCGGCGCGGGGAGAGGCTGCGGCGCCCCGCTCCCGTGGCATCCCCCGGCTCCCTCGGGCCGAGCTCTCCCGACCCCGCTGCCTCTCCCGGCCCCGGCTACCCCCGCCGCCCCGCCGGAGCCTCGGCGGGCAGCGCGGCGCGTTCGGACCCCTCTTTGTCTGCGGCGAGTGCCCCTGCGCTTCCACGTACACACACGCGCGTACCGCACACCTACGCACACGGGAGAGCGCGTACGCGCATATGAGAGCACGTACACACGTATGCACTTGTACACGTATACGTGCATACACAGACACACGCGCGCGCACATAGTGCGCACACGCGTATGGGATACTCCACGCACGCGCGCGCGCGCCTCTGCACGCACGCACATACGCGTGCGTATACATACGCATATAAGCACACATACACGCGTACGTATACACACGCGTACGCACGTACGTGCGGCCCCGTATCTACCTCGTACGCCTGCGGAGGACGGAAAACGCCGAGCGCCGGACGGTCGCGACCCACCTGCAGCGGCGGCGGCGGCGGCGCCCAGCAGCAGCGCCAGCGCCAGCCACATCCCGCGCCCCATGGCCGAGCGCCCCGCCGCCCGCCCTGCGCGCCCCGCCGCCCCGCGGCGCGACCGGCCCCGCGCGGCATCAGCGCCCCGCGCGGCACCGGCGGGCGGGCGCGCACCGCCCCGCCGCCCGCCGCGCACCGCGCACCGCCCCGCCGCCCGCCGCCCGCCGCGCAGCGCCCCGCCGCCGCCCGCCCCCGCGCCCCGCCCCGCCGCCGCTCTGCCCTCCCTCCCCTCCCCTCCCCTCCCCTCCCTCCCCGCCGGGGCGGCCCCGCCGCGGGGGGCGGTTGCCGGTGCGCGGCGAGGCGCGGTACTGCAGCGCAGGGCACCACCACCCCGCGGCAGCCCGGAACGGGCGGGCTGGTGCCCGCGAGAGAGACCCGCGCCCCGGGGCAGGGTCCTGCCTCGCACCAGCCCCCGGGAGGCGCCGGCTCCCGAGCCCGAGCGCGCCGTCGGGGCGGAGAGGGTGGAAGCTGAGCTTTGCAGGGCGGCCGGGCGCGGTTTCGAAGGAGCGACCTAAGTAGCGGCCAACAAAGCCCGAGTTGCTCAAAACTTTGAAGACGTTTCTTGTTTTATTGGCTCGTTTCTGGTAACTGAAGGACCGAGTGACAGAGCCGCGTAAACGTTAGGAGGTTTTCCCGTCTTTCCCAGGACTTGGCAATCTGTGGCTTAGCTCACGATTTTTAAGAGCCATCAAGTCCCGTGTAGATCAATTCTACGGCGCTGGTCATCATACCGCAACAGAAGTTTTGGGCTCTGAAAATAGGAAAAGACGCAGTTACATTTATTTTTCACCGCCAGACTGTTACTTTTTCAGGTCTCTCTCAGCAGCGGGACATTAGGAAAGCAAGGGTGGAGCACTTCTGAGCAGCCACTTTTTTGTCTTACCTGACTTTAACCTGGGACGCGAGCGTGTTGCAAGCGTTACAAATTGTTTCATATTTCTTTCTCTGCACTTTGAACTGGGAGAACTTAAGAATGGCTCTGTTTTAAAACCAAGCGTGATGGTATCTTAAGGCCACCATGCTGCAACACAACACTGCATATTCGAGGCTGCTCAGGGTTATGTGGTCACCAGGATGCTCCCTGAGAGGAATTTAGTCTGTAATCTACTGATAGCAGTCGAACATCTGACTCACAGGGTGATGTTATCTCTATATCTATACCTTAAAAGGTACAGGTAGGCTGATCTTTGTCATCTTTCTAATTTTTCAGTGCTGACTTACATACTGCAGAGAAACACTTTGCTCCTGTCGCTGCTGTCATTTTCTCTGCCCTCCAGGTGAGTGCGTCTAGACAGGGACACCCAGCCCCCAGGCACCTGTTAAGTCCCCACAGCACTTGTGGCTACTCAGGGGCTTGTCCTGCAGCCGGACGGTCACAGCGAGGGCTGTACCCACACTTCTGAGCCTCCTCATAGCAGTGGCCGTGGAGGAAAAGGATGTTCTGGAGGGTTTCTGCCTCTTGTCTCACAAAAGGGTGATGCGTGGCTGAGCAATCACATGGGGTTCATGTTGTTACAGCCAGGTTCCAGCAGTCACATCACGCAGGGCTAGGAAAGGGAAAGCACAAGCCATGGACGAAGAATTTATCTCCGTTGTAACTCATCACTCATAGTTCCTGCTATGTCAGAACTATCAGACGATAAGTCTCCCATAGGGTGATGAGTCTGGGCGGACCTGCGCAAGAAGTCACTACTGTGTCAACCCATTGGCATCAGGGGCGCAGGGCAGGTTGAGGTCCATGAGCAGGAGGAGTAATTGTCTGGAAAGCAGAAGAAAGAGCTGGGTGGGGCAGAGGATGGCTCTGGAGAAATCCGCGGGGCAGGAGGGAATGAAGCGATCTGACTGAAAAACTGCGGAACAAAATCCAGAGGGAGGAGATGGATGGTGGTATCAGTGGCTGGAGAGGAAGAGAACAACCAGGCTCAGGCTTGAGTTAGAAATGAGAGGGAAGAGCAGTTGCCAGTGAGGGGAAAATGGGAGGAGAGAGGCTACATAGTGGGTAAGGAATCATTGGGATAGGAGAGGGAAGGAGCATGTGGTAAGGACATGCTTACAGCAGTGGGAGGGGCAGGAGGTCCGATATTGCTGAAACAGATCCATTGCATAGAAAATTGAAGAGAATAAAAGACAATTTCCAGATAACCCCAGGTAGGACATTCAAAAGTCAGCTGGAGTATGGAAAAATCAACAGCCATTGAACTGCCCTCACCTTAGTAGCATAAGCCTGCTCCTTTGAGATGCCACTGGCTCACATGCCTCGGTCCTCATAAGCCAAATAATTGGTTTGCACTTTCTTTCCTGCCTAGCAGCTCTGCAACCTGATAAAATCTCTTTGCTCTTCCTGGACAAATTTATTTCACATGTTGGAGGCCACGCAGTCTGCAACTCTAGCCACGGGCAGCTCAGATCCTCCTGACAGCCCCTCCTGGCTCGTGGTCCCCCCATGGGACCTGCACAGACACACATCCATGAAGGCACTCAAGCTGGTGGTTCAGTGAATACCCCCTGTGAAGCTGTGCATGGCCACAAGCTGTGGACATCTTCCCAGGGCAGGTGGGAGTTGAGCAGAGGGTAGGAAGCGCACAGAGATGTTTCAGCACAGTTTTATTTTCTTTGTCTGTCAGTGTTGGCTCTTGAGGCGCTGGAAGAGTAAATCATGTAGTTACGAGCAGGAGTGTTCACCTCTCTCCAAACTTTCTTCAGGACCATAGGCTTTTAGATTCATATCGTATTCCTGGTTAAGGAAGAGCAAGAGATGCTTCCAGCTGTCATTCCTGCAATGTGCTTGTAGGTAGCCAGGTAGATAGAAAGGCCCAGAAATGCAATCACCTGTCTTTGTCTGGTGTTTGCATTTCTCGATTACACTTAAGAAGTCTTTGAAGAGTAATGAAGTTCCCTGAATATACGTGTCCCAGTAAGTTAGAGGGGAATAAGCAGGAGTGAAAGGCCCAGAGGATGGCCTCTGCCTCCTCAGAGACACTGAGGAGGTAACCTGAGGAAGGAGCAGAGCCTCCTGCTTTGGCAGAGGTCCCCAAAGGCATGGTGCCATCCCTGGGGAGATGCAGCAGAAGCTCCTCAGCCTTTTCTGTCCAGGTGAAATCCTGGCCCCTGAACTGAGTGACGAGAGAGGATCCTCTGTGAATCGCTTCCTGCAAGCTCCCTGCCAAGGGTAGGGATGAGCTGGGATTAACATTTACAAGTCAGTCTGTGAAGCTAATTTTAGAAGCAAACTGTGGGGGAAATACCTCATGTACCGCTCAGTCAGAGCCGTCTGGCTTAGACTTTTGTCATAAAAATCTCAAAAATTCAAGGGATCAGATTTACTTTTTAACTAAAGGCCTGTTCAAAGATCACCATTTTCTCTATTGGCATCTGTCTAAGTATGCAGAACTCCTGTTACAGTTTAACAGGAGGCCCTTGGGGCTGATGCCGTTCTTCAGACATGCCTGACTATTTTAAGTGGTCTCACATGTGCCTTCTTGCTCCTGCCTGTGCACTCGCTGCTCCTCCATAGACTGGGCATGACTCCCTCAGTTCTGTGCTGGGAGCGGAGCTGGTACCCAAATGGAGCATCACCCTTCAGCAGGAAAATGAAAGGCTGGATTGGAGCAGTCTCCACCAAGGAGCCTAACTGCATGGCAGCAATTCCAGCTGAACAATTAGCTACATGCTGTAGCTCTGGAGATGCTAATTTTTAGTTTGTTAGTTATTTTTCATGGAGGGGCCCTTTCAGGCGTCCTCTGGGCAGGACTGGATGTATCTCACACACTGCTCAGCAGTAGGTTGCTGGTGGGAGAGATGGTGGGCGAAAGGATCCTCCCCTTACACTGATGCAAAATGTGTTGTTCTGCAAGAAGAGCGGTCACGCTCCTGTGTGGAGTCCTTCTCCATGGCAGCTATGCCTTGCTCCATATCGTTTTCACTGACGTATTTTGCCTTTTCCCAATGTTTTGGGTGATCAACGTAACATATCAAGTGATATGGTATCGGGCCTTTGCTCTACCGCGTGGGAGATGGTGATGCTACTCTCTCTACGAGGGATCTACTGGATTAGCAGTCCTTTTGACTTCAGAGAAAATTTGACTTACTCAGATCTGGTGGCTGTTGCTGTTTTCAAGAGACGATCTGCTCCTCCAGTCATGAACAGAGGTTAATGTACCACATACACATTTAAACACGTTAAAAGAGCTTTGCTGAAAGGAATAGAAATTTGTATGTCTCAAGAAAAAAGATGGTCTTGATTCAAAGTCCACTGAAGTCAATGGAAGCTGACATCTGATCAGTGGATTTTGGATGGGGTCTGAAGCCACCTCCCTCGTATCTGTTTTGGTATTATATCTTTAATCCTTTCTATTAAAACCCATTTTTAAGTCTTACACTTTTGCATTTTTTTGCAAATCACTGAAAATCTTCCAACTGTTATCAAATGAGCAATGCAGATGTTTCACTGAGTCATTGTATTATGAAACAGCTTGATTCCTAAATTTTCTATATGAAAATAAATCAAAAGATAATCCATAGTAATAATTACCGGTTAAAGCTTCATATTTCCTTGTTTAAGTTCCTGTTAAAGCCAAGTTCTGATATAAGGCACCACTCTACCAACAACTGGAGAAAAAGAGGGAACCAAAGTGCCTGTAGTTTTCCCTGTAGCCAGTGATCGACTTTTTGGAGCCAAGTATTTAGCATGGCGGAGCAGCGTGCAGACAAGAATGAGAGCAATTTCGTGGGCTTTAGTAATTGGAAGCCATGTCACAGAAGCATTATGGCAATGATGGCGCTGCTCTTCAGAAGTCTGTAAAGAGGATGGAAAGGATCCTATTTGTGCCCACCATGGGGAAAAATGCAAAAGGTCAGTAGGGAACCTGAGGAAGAAGAAACCCTGGGGTTACTGCGGTTCATTTTATATGGGGGCAAAGCTGAGACCATTGCAGTCTTTGAGTAGACTTCTGCATATGGCATGTAATGATAAAACCCCTTATTGAGCACAGACAAACCCATTTACTATGTAGTCTGGTAAAGATTTGAATCCTTTTCCCTCTGGTTATAGCATCGGTCCTTTTAGTGCACAAAAAGGTCTCCCCGCACCACTCAAAGGCACCCCTGCACTCCAGCAAGGGTCCATCACCTGGTTGTGAAATCAGGTAATGCTTCCACTTACAGTCTTCTCGGGATTCATGGGAGGGATGAGAGAGTTAAAGCTCGTTCAGGTGTCCAGAAGGTCTGATAGTTTCTCTGACTAACAGCACCAAAATGCCTTTTGATGGGGATTTGTTTTAGGAATGGTCAGGGCTGGATTCAGGTGCATTAGGTTCCACGCATCCACTGCTGAAAAAAACCCAAGCCAAACCTCTATTTTCAAGAATACTTTTTGAAGGTTCTACCATCATTCTGGAAGTAAGAGTTGAGTTGATGTTTTATTCTCCAAATCATAGTAGCTCAAAACCCACATCAATTATTTTTCACGTGCAGCTGTTTTTATCCACAAGCCATGGGTCTGGGCATTTTGAAGTGGGTTTTTTTTGTCCTCTCTCTCTCCTCCTCTCTTCTTACCATCCATTTTGGACGAGCAAGAATGAAGGGGAACCAGCTAATCTGCCCCTGTTTCATTTATAGGGGATTCAGGAGGGAAAAAAAAGCAAAGCAAAAGAGAGAAAGAGATGGGGAGGACTTGCTAAAAAAAAGAAAAATGTTAGTAGGCAGTTGGCGTAATTTTTTGCAATAGGACCTGTTCTTGCCGGATTATTGCTGTCACTGTTTTCTTAGCTCCCATGTAACCTCTGCCCCTCTTCCTTCCCTCCTTTCCTGGGTAATTGATATGCAGATATCAAGACAATAA
Organism: Tauraco erythrolophus; assembly: GCF_009769465.1. NCBI lineage: Eukaryota > Metazoa > Chordata > Aves > Musophagiformes > Musophagidae > Tauraco > Tauraco erythrolophus. Next base: position 53,886,969 of record NC_141468.1, read on the forward strand.
TGAAACTAAAATGCCATAGAAACCGACAGTACCAACACTTTCTACACGTCAGTTCTCTGCTCCATCCTGCATGCTACAAATTATTGGGAGGATTAACCTGCCGGTTACTTCCTGAATGCCACCTCTGCCAACTTCAGCTTCTATCCGGCAGAAAGCCTCTGAAACTCTGCCGACAGCCAGAGAGAGCAGCCGGGGTGGCGAGAGGTGGCCGAGGCGATGAGGCAGTCATCCATGACTGGCAGCCTTGGGGCTGGCAGTGGGACGAGGCCAGGCACAGCCCTCCTGGGCACTGGCTGGCTCTTGTTTCAGCCCCGACACCTGGCCCAAAAGCTGGGACTGGGGTGCTGGAGTGCAGCCCAGAAGCAGTCGCAGGATGTGGAGCCGGGAGGAGTGAGCTAGGGGGCAGAGGGAGAGGGGATAGGTGAGGACGTCTGCTGTCACCTCTCTGCCACCCTCCGAGCTGTATGGGGAGCGGGTCCGGACACTGCTTTGTGCTGGAAAGCGCAGCGGGGTCAGCACATCTTTCGTCTCTGGAAAACACCTGGCTGGCCGTGGCCTCCTGCAGCCTGTTTCTCAATTCCTGATGGGGGAATAATGCTCAGCATTGCTTGGCCACACCTCTGATGTAAAGTGAGCCAAACCCCCAAAGCTGGGGTTCGGGGTGACCGAGGGAGGTGCCCTCTGCCAGCTGACCTTAATACATGTGTGGAGACAGAAACCACTGTGCTATGCTCCCCTCCATGCCTTCTCCAGCAGGAAGGGAGGGCAAGGCAGCTGTATTTGCTTCTAACTCTCGACCAGAGCATCTGCTGGCAGGACCCATTTGCAGGACCTCAAGTGTATGGAAATACAGATGTTGGTGGAGCCATGCCACAGTCTTCGGCATCTGCTCTTTCCCTTTTGGTTCAGTCCTTGAGCATCACCCTTTCATGATCCTCCTTATCCCTGGGCTGCCGAGCAGTCCGGTGCCCTGGGGACTGTCATGGTTTCCAGCTGTTCCACAGTGATCTGATTGACGGGAATTTGGTGCCGAAGTGCATGCACGAGCCTATTGCAGTGTGCCTTACAGAAAGGTAATAAAGCAGAGACAGCCACAGGGACTCTCAGGTGCAAACACAGAATGAATTTAGAAAAAAGGCTTCAAATCCTGACAAAAGTCAGGAGTAGGCACAGGATGGTCAGGGCTTCCTCCAGGACCGTGACTCACTGCTGAACCTGCCTCCCCAGCAGGAGTGTTTGAGAACCACGTTACATTTGAGTTAAATGAGGGTTGCTAGCCTTCAGTTACAATCACTACTCATGCAGAGGAAAGATGGTGTTAGTAGAAAGCAGGACTGGAAAAATGTGCCTCCGTCTGCCTGATCAACAGGACGAACAATGAAAATACGACAAACTGAGTTTAGAAATGCTCAAAGAAGCGTTTGACAGTGGTTTCATGGCAAACTCGAAGAGGGTTAGGTGGTTGTAAATCACACCTTTCAGGCATTACAGGTCAATTTAAATACTGACATTTCATCAAACATAGCAATAAAGGCAGCATTTAGAGAAAGAAGATTATTGTTTTGAGATCCCGTTGGACTCCATTGAAAAAGAAACAGAAATTACTGTCAGACAACATGTGGAAAAACATTGACTAAATGATCGCACGTTGATTGAATGAGTTGTTGGAAAAGAAAGCTCCTCCCTGGGTCTAAGAGGTATGCTGAGCATTGGTCCTCTCTCGAGCCTGAGTCCCTTTGGAAGACAATGAGAGGGTTTCCACCCCACGGGCTCAGCAAACTCACTGCAGGGCATGTGGTGCAACCTCCAAAGTGAGGCAGAGCCTCACACAGAAATGATGGGGAGTTTGTGCCGGTGAACCAGCAGCAAAGATCGAAGGAGCCATGGTCCTGAGGGCAATAGTGTGGCCAGATAGGGCAGGGACATGATTGGCTGCCCTCCTCCATCCCTCTATATAGCAGAGACTTCACGAAAGTACAAAAGAAATTATGTCTGTCCTGTGATGGTGGGAAAGCTCTCTTGACAGAGAAATGTGTTGCAGAAGGTCTATTTTCCCTCTTTTCTTTGGAAAATTAAGTGTATGCAGCTAGGACATCAGAAAGAACCCAAAGGATCCAGAGCCCTGGCTCAGAGGAGGATACCAGCCCTGTCACACAAAGGTCTATTCTTCTAATGATTGCACCTTTGCTGGCATGAAAGTCTAGCTTCTAAGTATCCATAAGCACAGTGGACTTTGCATCCTGTCACCGTCTTTGCCAATAGCTGTTTCATGGAGGGATGCTCTGGGAATGTCCCTGATGGCTGCCTGGGAGATGCAGAGCACGGCTAGTGGGGCTCCACAGGTGTCCTGCTCTGGCTCTTTCTCAGGCCATATTTTCAGGCTCACAACGTGCATTTGAGGTTAACCTGGTTCAGAAGAAGCCTCCAGACCGTCCTTCACGGTGTCAAGCCAACTAGTGCGCATCACTTGCGTCTCCCAGCGTCAGCAAGGAGCAGGCATGTACTGGACGCATTACAGAACAGCCTAAAAACTACTCCTTTGAACATGACCCTGGCATGACAGTAAGAGCAGTTATTGCACATGAATTGCTGAACTCAGCATGCCAGAAACAACAGAAAGGTTTGATGGTGGTTGATGGTGGCACCTTGCCACCAGGGCTTTCAGTCACACCTCAGTGTCCCCATTTTCAGGCACCCAAAATGAGCCCATGCAGTGTGAATACTCGCAATCTACCTGCACCCTCTTGGTGTCCCTGGTGAGGCATTCAAAAACCAGGCACTGAAAGTCAAGCTGAGCTGGAAAACCTTGACCTCTGTCCTTGTCCACTCCTTGCCTGCTTTGCTTTTTTACCAGTCAGAATTGTTTGATGATTTCTTTGCTTTTGAATCTGTCTTTGGGGTATCAGCTTGGTCATACAGTCACTTTTACCAGTCCCGTCTTGTTACCTGTGCAGTCTGGAGAGCCTTGGCATGGTGGAAGATGTCCATTGCTAAAAGGCTTCCTGCAACTGCTGCTCCTTTCTATGAGACTCAGGAAAAAATCCTGCATTATCCCCCCACATAAAGTCTTAATTCAAGGTTGTGCAGCGTGATCCTTTTGTCTATTCGTGAGTGAAAGTGTCACATAATGTTGCTAAGAGAAAGGGAGTGTGGCAGCACGGATATGGCAGAACACCAGGTGCTGGATCTAACAGTGGGCCCAGGTTATGCCTTTTGGGTTGGTGGAAGATACAAAAAGGTGTAATTTGTCCTGTTGGCCCAACCTCATCTTTTGTTCTGTTAGCTCAGGGTCCAAAATGCCCCTTTTACAGCCAGTATTTATGGATTTGCAAGGCAGGGTGGGCATACTGGGAACCAGAAAAACGCAGCCTGGAGATGTGCTGAAACCTCTCAGGCACAAAGAAGGATGGATACCTACGCAGGCACCAAAAAATCCTGGTGCACTGGTCATGTCTTTTTTTGGGCTTAGGTAGTCATGCTATGTGTTTGGAGAGCTAGAGCTCCTATGACGCAGACTGGGACTGAATCTGGCTACGCTTCTGTTTCTCCCTATGTAAACGTATTAACATTTGCGCAGGTAAATTGTAAAAAGTAATGCATGTGATATAGTAGCATCACTAGTGCTTCCTATGGTCTTTACATCTGAGCGGACTTCAGTATCCCTACCAGAAAATTAAACATCTGAGATGGTTTGTATAAACTAAGGATGATGTGAATAATATACAGATTAAGGAGATGACACTTTTACCACAAAGGCTGTCTTTAAAATCTTGACCTCCAGCATGTTAGAGAAGTCTGTCTATCACCACACCCCTTTCCTTAGTATCAAAACCTTGGCTCAGATGTTGCTTTTGCTATGGGGTCTTGGCAGCCCTTCCACCCATTATAGACATTGTTTTGCTTTCTGCTGGATGTACCCGCAGGGTGACATCATGGCTATTTCTGGTCTCTGACAATAATCTTCTCTCTTTTGATAGGCAGAGGACAAAGCCGTTTCATATTTACGATTCCTTGACCCATATGAGACTGATGTGCAGGAAAATGTGTACGGTAAGGCTCATCACATTGGGATGCAGTAGAAAGACTTGGCGCCAGAAAGAGCTCGTGTAAGTCTAGGTGCACTCGTTACAGTTGGACTTCATGCTGCAGGTTACTGGGTGTGAGTATCACTGAGTGCTGGCATAATTTATAGTGGGAAATAGACCTTAAAAAGGCAGTTTATTCTTCTATACACCTAACACATATCTAGCAAATTACCTGGAGTATATCACGTACTCAAATGCATTACCTTCTTGTAAGTGGAAATGGAAGATCACTTAGCTCTTTAAACTAAAAGAGCTCTATAATCGTGGAACGTGCAGTGCCTGTACTCTTGTGGGAGCATAATGTAGCAGACTCCCATAGCTCGTGCATCTGAGTCTGCATTTAGCCTAGTCACCCTTTGGCTGCTTTCAAGTTCAGATCACTAGGGAGCTTTTAAACATCATTTTTTATAGGTAGTTAAATATGACAGCCCTGGTTGTTCTGTGTGTCCGTGGATGTAGGACACGCACGGAGTGGGAAGACAGCCAGGGAACCAGCCTAAGTAACGCTATTCCCAGCTGCCTTATTCTGGCACATGTTAAAGATGCCAGGGGCCTCATGACTTTTGCTCTGGTTGAGAACTGAGCAATTAAGCTAAATTAGCCTGTGTTAAGCTCTTGCTTACAGCTAGTCTTGGTACCTCTAAACTACGCTGCAGGCAGCAGTGAAGACATGAAACATCAGCATGGCCAGAAAGAAGCCTGATCTACTTTGAAGGAGTCCTCTGGGGGAATCTCCATCTTGCTCAAAGGAGCTCAGATTTCCAGGCCATGGTGTGTGTGTGCCTCTGATTCCACAAGATCCAGCAGGAACATGGAGATCTGGCGACATTTTGCAGTATGTACCAGTAAAACGACAAGTTGTAACCAGAGGACATACTGGCTACGTACCTTTACTCAAGAGGTTTAGGAGGAGCTCTGAGAAGAGAAAGAGAAGTTGGCCCAGTTTCATTCTGCACAGCCTAGGCAGAGGCTGATCTGATAAACTGATTGAAGGAACAGAGGTTATAACTGCTATAGGATTGGGAGGCTTTAAATGCTTAATTTACTTCTGCAAATGGGCTTTGGGCACTACTAAGAACTCATCCATTTTGCCTGGGTCCTATGTAAGGGCAGAAGGGACCACCAGATGTGAATGCAGCCAGGTGCAATAATAGTTCATCTAGGTCTTTCAGCAAGGACCTGTGGACTCATGTAAAGACATTTCAATAGGCAAACCTTCTTTAGGTGATTGCTTTAAACTTTGCCTGAAATCTGCAGGGTAATTTTGACAGCTGGTGGCTGAAGATTACATTTGCTGGGCAACCAGCACCTCCTTCAAATACCATTACTTGATGCTGTGACTGTGCTTGGAAGGGGAGGAAAAAGCACACAAAAAGGGACAGATACCAGCCAGAGGCTACTTAGTTTGGATGAATGAGACCATTCTATAAACAGCTCGAACACTGTTGCTCATAAGAGTATAATAATACAGTGGGGAACTGGGACATTTTTACTGTGTTTTTGAAGAAGGAGTTCGAGTTGCTATCTATGCTTAGACTGGGACATGTCAAAAATGAGAGGATTAGCTCTCTTTTTGCTGTTGCTCTTGACTTGGTTCCCTGTCAGGTTTGCTGTTATGCCTTAGGTGGGATCTCTGCTTGGGATCAGCTGGCACATCTGCCCTTTAAGGTATGATTGCTTTTGATGCTTATGTTGGGGAGATTCAGCTTGTTCATCTACCGAGACTGCTGAAGGTCCTTGGCAGACATTACGCTGCTGATCCTTGTGGATTTCCAAGCTGTCTCGATGGCGGACCCCTGAAATCACTGAGAGTCAGGGTGCTTCTGTAGCACTTCAAGGCCGTGGAAGCATCATTTTCAAGAAAATCAAAACCACTACCTAGGAGTGAGTTAGTAGCTGTTGTTTCAGTTCATCGTCTGATCAGAAATGTGGCTGTTTTCTTCTTGGACAACCTCACATTAAGCAAAAGAAACAATGCTAATCGTACCAGTTTCTTATTCCTGAAATGAAAAATCTGAACATTATTGATTTTTGGAGCACCTTTCCCCATATCCTTAGATGTTGTCACTGGCTAGGGTCCCTGGCTATTTGCCATTTTCAGCACACTGAAACGCCAAGTTCCCAAAGCAGCTGAAGGAGTGAAAGATGCCCTCACCCACAAACAGTAAAGTATTGGTTTGAGTCCTGGGCAGAATTAGACCTCCTTCTCAGTAGAGCATCCTAACCAATCAGCTATTGTAGGCTGAAGCCTTCTCAGTATTTTTTATTACTCCTTCAGATTTGCTTAGAAAATTTCACTGCAGGCTGCAGCACAGAGATTGTGCATGGAGGATGGCTTTACCACCTGGTGCTTTGGGCACGGAACTAGGAAGAGAGGCCCATCTCTACAACAACATATATCCAAGTGCAAAGGAAGTATATACACAAAGAGGCACTGTGCCAGCAGGTGCAAACAAAAGTAGCACACCTGAAAACACTCACCAAAACCCAGAGCAGTGTGGTAGGAGATAAGGGTGCAAGTGCCTGCAGGTAGAGAAAGGGCTTGAATCAACATCTCCTGCATCCCGAAGGATGCACCCTGGATGCACTGCTGTTTCAACTGGGATGACAACAGTAGCAGTCAGAGTTGATACTGTAACTGCTTAACTTTAAACTTTTGCTTTTATCACAACTGAGTAATAAAAGTTGCTGTGGATATTATGAAAAGGTTTCTCCCAGCATTTCCAAATCATTATTTCTTGTTATAGCCAAATCTATGTGCTTAATCCACAAACATTTTCATCTACTTCAAACTGCATCTTTCAGTAAATGAAAGCTTTGACAGGGATTTTTTTTCTCCAGTACTACGGAGAAAACATTTGGTCTGTTTGAGCTGGAAAATAAAAATAAATGAGCTGTCATCTCTAATGTGTCTTTTCTTGATCTCCTCTTCTTGTATTCTTCCTTACTATCAGTTCTCCTTGAGTTTCAAACTCTCTTTGCTTTTCCACGGAGCAGCCTAAATCCATCCTTTACTTCCTGCTGTCATGGTCTTTAGTCGCCTCCTGTTCACAAAACCATTCCTACTGCTATAGCTTACACCTGATTTCTATCTGTCTTCTCATCCCTGACCTGCCATTCATACTCTGCATTCCCATCTCTTTCTCTTCCCTCATTCCCTCTCTGCTGGTACCTTTTTTACCAAATTAGTGTAAGATTGTGTGTAAGAACTTACTCCTAAATAGTATTAGACAATCAAATAATAAAGGAAATGCTCAAGCGACCATAATTTATGGGTCATTGTAACATTCTTTACTTCATGCTATAAAGCATGAATCCAAAAGCCAAGTGATCTGTGGAAATAAAAAAGGCGAGACAATCACCTTTTCTGTTTTCTCTCTTTATAAAATGAGTCTAGACATCTTGGAAAGTGTCCTGTTGATAACCTTGAAATCCCTCCTTCGCTGGACAAGCGCAATATCACAGTGACAGAGTAACTTTCCAAATCACCCAAGCCAGGTCCCAGCTCTTCAAAGCCTTATCCACGTCCTTATCTTGACCTACTGTGCAGTCCCACTGAAGCTGGTAGTTTTGTGCCTAAAATTTTGCACTTAAGGAAGTGTTACAGAAACCACATTTATGCTTAACACCTGAAAACAACAAAGCCCAGCAGTGCAGTGGCATATTTCCACTATTATGCTCATAAAATCTCTGAAAGATAAACATGAGAGTAGTCTTGGCACTGCAGGACTAGTAGTGCAGTTTGTAAACAAATTCCCTGATAATTTCCACTTATTGCTCACTGGTTGGATTTGCAGGCAGTTCTGGCACATGAGAACAAGATTTCCTTCAAAGGCTATGAAACCAGAGGCTGTGCTCCCAGTGAGCATCAGCAGCACTCCAGCACCCAGGGGCACATATGGGTTCAGACGAACGACTGGTTCTTTGGGCAGCTGTAAGCCACATGCATGACAGGGACATCATAGTCCAAAGAAAAACCCTTGGACATGCTTAGGATAGATGCTGCTTTGATCTGCTGATCCATCTAGCATAATGATTTGCCTGCTCATGTCCTGAATATTTAATGCCCTGTCCTGTGGAGTCCCGTTTCCAGAGACCTAGTGTTCTCCATCCTCTTACAGGGAGCACAGAAAACAAACTCAGGGCAACAGGGACAAGAAGGTGGCAAGATGACTAAAAAGCAGATGACAGGACACTCAGATTTACATCATTTCTCTCTATTTGTGGCCCCAGTCCCAGTGGAAATTGCATTCCTACTCAGTGAAGCACAGCTAAGCCTTTCAACCCTGGTCCTTTAGCCTGAGTTTTATGATGCCAGGGGGATTGGGCTCACTGCCCACCAACAACACAGGCAATGAATTAATGTTTCTTATGCCCTAAGATCTTTTCTGTAATAGAAAAACTCCTTAGACAGGACCTAAAGGGCTGTTCACAGTCTTGGGAACCCCAGTGTTGGAAAGATGCTGACATGCTGAAGGAATTCATATAAGAGCAGGAGGAATCAAAGGGAGAGGAGAGACCTCTGCTAGACGGACAAAGAACTAAGTTCGATCTGGCTGAACAAAAACTGGAGAGAAATACTGGTGGTGTACTGACGATACATGAGTCATGGTATGGTTGTTCAAGGCACTACAGCACGCAGCACAGCCAAGCAAAAGAAAATCATAACTGAATGCCAGGAAAAATTAAATGAAAGAAGAAATGAAAGAAGTTTAGGGGATTTCCAGCTCCATTAAAAACCATAATAATGAATGATCAAGGAATATCACAGCACTGAGAGAGTGAGACAGATGAGACACTCCTTTTTCCATTTCCAGTTTCTGTATCTTTACATACCATAAAACATTATGTGCTGACCTGCAGAGCTAAGATTTTTAAGGCAAGCAAATAAACACATACTTAGTTGCATATGAATGAACAGTCTGTAGCAATAGACAGGATCAAAAACTTTTTTAAGACACAGAGTAAACACTAAACTCTGGGGAATATCTCTAACTACGGGCAAATCATTTCATAGTTTTCCATTCTGGGCTTATTTGGCTCTTCATCAGGTCTCGGCCGTTCTCAGAGATGGGACACTGAATGACTGAATTATGACTGAGATAATGTTCTTTCTTGGTTTAAAAACAGAAAGCACCGGAAAAGCATGAAGAGAGATAAGCAATGCTTAAGAGGAAAACTCAGAATGATGTAGGAGTTAGTAAGGCTGGGAATATTTTTTATAGCTTTGCGATTTTTGGCATTGGACAAAATTCTAAACACATTCCTGACAGATGAGATCCTCAAACATCTGGAAAGATACAAGATGATAAGAAGCCACTTATTCACATTTCATACAGGATAAATTTAGACATTTCTAACAGCTGGAGTGACTGTGAGAGCTGAGTAGAGCTATGGACTCCAGCTCTCAGAAGTTCAGCAGGGAAACAGTTTGGCAGCCAGGCTGGAGACCAGGGGTTTACCTCATCATTGTTAAGGGAAGGATTTCCCAAGTGTAAGGGGATGCAAGGAGGTGACAAAATTCTCCCCATGTCCCGCACGGAACACTGCAGGTCCAGGTGGTGGGAACAAGTTCCTGTAGCTCCTGTAGGCCAGTGACATCCTAACCCCCCTATAGGTACCTGGACAGAAATGTCTACAGGATTCTATAGACTGAAAGAACAGCCTTGCACCCTATCTGTACCCAATGCCCCCTGGAAACCTGCTGCTTTGGGGAGGGGGTTTCTAACAACCCTGGCAGGGAAACGGGGCCTCTAGGTCCCTTTTTTGTGCCAGGGTCTGGCCATAGGCTCCAGTAGCTTTGTGTAACCACAGCACTTGCAGAGCTGTGCCCTGCAAGGGAGGGGACAGCCAGGACAGACCTCAGACCATGAACTGGGAAGTGTTTTGGCATCTTACTCCCTTTTGCCCAAATACCTCTGGGCTTCTGGAAACCAGGCAGGAGTGTGAACACCACACGACAAACGGCTCAGATTTTTAATAGGTTTAAAATAGGTTTGAAATCAAAGAAGATGAGATCCAGTGATCCAATGTCGACTGACGTTCCTGAGAGGCAGCCAAGAAAAACAAGCTGCTGTTCAGAAACCCGCCGAAGAACAAAGGAGAGAAGAAGGAGATGAAAGGGAGAATGGAAAAAAGCACAAAGCCACCAGCTCAATACGTGTAGCTAGTAGAGGACTGCCGTGTCGGCGCTAGTGTTTAATGAGGTCAGATGAAAAAGGATTTTTCGTTCAATAAAAACATGTTGATATGTCTGAAATGTCTCTGATTTTAATAAGAAAATGATTTCTAATTTCTAATCATATTTCAAGCCATGAATTCCCTTTCCAGATTGGATGGAAGCAGAATGAGTTTTGGTGTTTGAGATGGTTTAAAAGGAATCAAAGAGTTTACTTTTCTTTCTCCTCCTATCCTCCAATGTATAAAGCACTGATCTAAACTGAGGTATTTCCCTTACCCTGTAGTCTTTATTTCTCCTTTCTAGTGTATAAAGGCCAGAGAAAAGGAAGAAGCAAAAATGAAAGTCACTTATTTTTTCCTATGAGGGCTTAAATAAAAAAAGTTTTATACTTGTCTGAAACCATGTTTTTTAAGCCATTTCACTAAAAATTCTGTTCTAAAGTGTCCCAACAGAAAGTAATGCTCATTTTGATCTGCTGCTTTATATAACATGCAGTATGTTCCCTGTCGCTGCAGCAATACATCAATCACTAAATCTGAGCAAACTTCACTATTCTTTGAAAGATAAGGAGATGTAGAACGCATTATTTTTTATACATTTTACGAACAGGAATGCAGACACAATGAAAGTAATCAAATTATCACAGCCTGCAAAGGAAGACAGAGGCAGAACCAAGAGCACAGGTTCAAAACAGAGACTGGAGAAAAGTCAACAGTGACTCATTAGATTGCAGTTGTGAAGAGTTAGTCCCCAGTCTTCATCTTCAGTGCAGTGATTAATATTTTCTATCTTGGGATAACGTTTTTTTCAGTGAGTAATTATGTGTGTTTGTCTGTAGCCTCCTACGCACAGAAGCTCTGTATTTTGTGAAAAGCAATGTCCAGTGGGATAGTTGCTGAACTGTCTGACAGCAGATTTTAGCGTTCAGTGAGCAGCAATGATTGCTCGTAGTTTTGAAAGCAAGAATGGATATGAAACACAGTTTGGGTTTCTTTTCCCTAGTTAATTTTCAAGATTATTCTAAAAAAGAAAACTAAAGCACAATCCCCAAAACCCAGCAACCGGTTTGCGTATGTCCATGTAACAGCCGTGACATTCATGATGTTGCTGGGACACGTGCTGTCTTTACAAGCTCCTGGTGTAAGAATTTTAATTTATCTTAAGTTAAAAGTTTAAAGCTTGTGCTAGCTTGTTCCAAAGACCTTTTGTAATATTAACTGAATTATGTCAAGTATTTTCTGTCAGCTACAAGATTTGCCATAAATCACAAGAAATCTTGTAATAATGTAGTTCTGAGCATTATGTCTCCAAAAAGCCCCTTTCATAATGGGAAATACTGTCTTATGTTTTTAATGTCTTTCTTTCCTCCCTTCCCTTGGGCTGTGCTTTTTTCTTTCTTTTGTCCTTTCTAGGGAAATTAAAGTTTTCCTTTTGACTGACTGGAGAAAATCAACCATTTAGTTAAATTTTATGTTGTATCTTCTTTATCTCCCTTTAATAGAGGCAATTTCCTTTCATCTGCACAAATATTTAGTACACTGGGGTCCACATTCACCATTTAGTTTCTCCTTAGTAATTTTCTACTTGAGATGGGCAAGATGGGCACGAGTGAGCTTATGGAAGAGACTTCTAGATGCTGAGGACATTCAGTCCAGAGACAAACTCACCTCTTGTGAATGACCAACATCTACCAACATCCAACCCAAAGTACCAGAACCAGGCAATGCTGCCTGTTGGAGCAGATTCTCCTAACATAAAGAGATCTTCCAGAGGCCGCCCTCTTTCTTGCACAGGAGGCCCAGGGCAGAAGGCACCATCCGGCTGGCACAGGGATGCCCAGAGCAAAGGCCAGGAAGCTGAGCTGGGCCACATGCCCATTTGCAAAAGTTTATTCCCCTGGGCAGCACTCAGTGGTAAGCCAGAGCCATGCACTTCAGTTAGTAACACTGAAGGAGCACGTGAAACAGGAGAAAGGAGATGCTGGCACTAAACAAAGCCAGCGAGGGCTGTCTTTGAGGAGGGAACCCGTCCAGGACCAGCTGACAGGAGAGGACCTGTCCCAGCTGACGTTACCACTGTGTGATGACTTAAGGTGGGCAGCAGCTTTGGCTAAGCTGCACACAGCAGATGCTGGGAGGCGGCCATTTGCTTCTTTCAGATCAAAACATGAAAGGAGCAGCTGTTGCAGCCTCTTCGGTTTCAAGAAAAGCCTCACAGGAGTGTGCAAGTGTTTGGGGAATGTGTCTCAGCAAGGCTTGCACGTCAAGTCCCATACTAGGGACTTTGATGTACTTCTGCAGTGGACTAAGAACCCTGTTTTGGTCACGTTGCTTCACCTCTTCTCCCTTCTCCTTTCAAAGAGGGCTGACCCCATCACAGAGTTATGGTAAACTTTGAGGCTGGTCTGATCAAATGTGAGTCCTTGCTGAGAAGCAGCTGGCTCCTGCTTAGAGCCACCTCAGTGTTTGAACCTCATCTTCAAGGAGGGACAAGTGAAACCTGGGTGAGGCTGTCAGGTCACCTCATGAAACAGAGCCAGATGCAGCAATGCAATGAAGCAGGAGCTGCTTCTGGGCCATGCTCCAGAGCCTTGTTCAATGTGGACTTTAGGCCCTGAAGTACCCCTGAAATGCCATGTAGCCACTCAAAAAGGCTTTGAGCAGCCATTAAGTGACAGGCAGAAGCCCAGTACCAGCCATCTGCAGATCCCCTGGTCAGAGCCGCTCAGGGCAGTCACGCAGCAGAGAATGTGTTGTCTTGGGAAATCAGACTGAAGAATTCAGGGTTGGTTTTTTTTAAAACTTTAGCTGACTATCTGGGCAAATAATTTTCCAGCCATGGATGTCATGTACAAAATGTTGGCTACCACAGCCCACTAATGAACCTTTGTGACTGGGCACCTGGCGGGTGAGCAAGTGCGGTTTCTGATTCCCTAAGCAAACACCGACGTTTCCTAGCATGAGCAAGTTGAGTGGTGAGCAGTGACTAATGAACAGCTGGTATGAATTTTTGACACTCCTGGAATCCAGAAATACGTTGATGAATTCTGGCAGAAGTTCAAATATTTGCAAAGTAATGACTAAGATGGTAATGAACTACAGCTGACTGGCTTATTCATGTTTAGAGGCTCAGTGGCTTATTCCAGCATTACATCCAGCATTTCTGGCCAAGTTCTGGGTCACCTCTTCACATCTGGAAAGTGGTGGATGCCTGGGGATGCTAGAAGCACCACTGCAGGATGGGGACCCACGGGAGTCTCGGCTGCATCACACACATGCTCCATCTCAAGGCAAGACCTCTGGCTTGTGTGAAGGCTCCAAGCTCCTTCCTGTCTGGAAGAGGAGGTGCACAAGCAGATTTACAAGTTCTCACTCAGGGAGAGTAGGCACCACACAGAAGGCGGCAGCTGAATACCAAATTAGGAAACGTCGGTGGTGTCACCTTGTACAAAGAGCAGTGCAGTGAAAGCTAAAACTGATGAAGGAGATGGAGAGACTGCCAAGCCAGCAGGGTCTGCAAGATTTAGGATTAGATAATTTCAAACTGGGATTATTCTGTCCATAGATGAACAACAGAGAAGGATGCAGAAAAAAATATGCTAAAGAGCATAGATTCTATACTGTGAACATATGTATTTACAGATGCTGACAGGCACTGGTAAATCTTGGCCTCTTCTACTGAAAATGGGACCTAGGGTGACTTAGCATTTTTGAACACACTGCCTCCTGGTGAGACATATGTTAGATTTATATCAATGCCCTGCACCAATTTCAATAGGGTTTCTCTTGACGTGCACAAAGACAAATACGACCAGACCACCCCTCGGACAAATACCTGGGCACATATCTGGCTTGTCTTCCAGCCCTCTTGTGCGAGCAGATACATCCGATATCTGTGAAGACAGGCACATTTCCCAGCATGGGCTGAGAATCCTGCTCACAAATTTCCTGGGGTAGATTCAGGCAAGCATCTCAAATTAAACTAAACTCAACCCAACAAATGACCTCACTTTCCCTTTCACCTTTTTTGAAAGGGATTTATTCTAATGATAAATGAATTTAACTGGCAGGCAAAACCACAGATGGGCGAACACGACAGACTGATGTAGCCAGATGGAATCATGTTTGTTTTAATCCACAATCAGTAGGCACAGCAGCGACAGCCTTTTCACGCTGCTTTACAGGAATGAAGCGCTCTGAAACTTGATTGGAATTATGTCATGAGAAATAAATAGCCCAGATCGAGCCAGAGATAACAGAGGGTGCAAGGCAATGGCAGTGCAACTTTGCTTTGGGGGGAAAAATGCATCTAGAAGTTGTTGAATGTAACAAATGCAAGAACTGAGAGGAATAAGCTGACCTAGGGGGACATTTTGGCTGTTGCTGACTCACTGTCAGTCACCAGCAAAGGTCTCCATGCATTTGCAAGCAGCAAGAAATGCAGTCCTGAAATAGTAAAAGATATTTCTTGGCAAGTGCTATTTTTCTGCTGCTACAACTGCTGGCCTCCTTCTCCTTCTCCTCCTCCTCCTTCCTCTCCATCAGCACCAGACATGGACCCCGATGATGCTGCAGGGACACGAGCCCCACCATCCATGGGCCATCTCCACTGCAGGTACCCACTGGCTGGGGGCTTTCTGCTGACACGCAAGGGCTTTGCACCAGGACAGGACTTTGCATCAGGGCAGAGTTGTGCTCACATGAACCCTTTTTTTGATTTGCTCACCACTGGATCTGGAAAGAGAAATCTGGACCGCTGATGAAGTTCTCCCCTCTCTCCCTGCTGGAGCCCCTGACGCTTTTGTCATGAACAAGCCATAGTTGTTAGCGCTTTCCAAGAAAAGCAGCAGTGTTTTGCTAAAAGTGCCGGCTGGCAGCAGGTTGGCATTGGGTTTCTTTGTTAAAAGATGACAGAGCTTATGTTTTCCAGGAGAAAGAAAAGTCTTATTGATATAATAATATCATGCCAGGCAGACAGCCCTGCTTGTGTAATCCGTTTTGAGCACAATGCCGTGTTGTGGCTGGAGCATTGTTTCCAGCTGAAAAGTGGCTGTGATTTTCCTGGTCAAGGACGTTATCCTGACTGACAGGTCTACAAAAGGAGACAGCATGTGTGGTAGGCTGAGAGGCTGGAGGTCTCCACCTGAGAGGCGAAGGGATGGAGTGGGGACCAGGGTGAGGGAGCCCTCCTGCATGCGCATCTCCCTTCTGCGGGTTGAAAAAGTACTGGGGCATTCCACGGTGCTGGTGGCATCCCATGGTGACAGGCTCCCACTTCCCCAGTGCGGCAAGGATTCACAGCAAGGCTCGTCGGATTAGGTGGTTTCTACCAAAGGGCTCATGGCCAGAGAGGAGAAGGAGGAACCCATATCAGAAAAGTTACCCTTGAGCCCAACCCTCTTCAAGGGTCATAGTTTGATACCTTACCAGAAACATGATGATGTCTCTGTTTGGAAGGACTGAAGGTGGATGGTACCTGCCCCAGCCAAGGTTTTCTTCCCCTGCAGCAGTCAAGATGTTTCCATACATGCCTTGTACGGGGTTACTGCTGAAATCCTGGTATGCCAGGAAAATAGCAAAGCTAGTTTACAACTGCAGTGACAAACTCTCAATACCATTAAGACTTTCTTCTTCCTTTTCTTGCCTCCACCAGGACTGTAGAAGTACTCACCTTAGACACTGAAATGGCCCTTTGCTCTCAGAGCTATGATCTCCGAGAAAGGTTGGGCATTTCAAGTGTTAATTGTTAATTGGTCATTGACAATTGTGAAGGCACTCAAGTTTTGAATGAGTAGGTACTTTCTTACTGGGGAGAAGTAGAAGTGAAAATAACGGATTAATATTAGTCTACCACATAGCAAGTGGATCTGTCATTACACTCCACAGCTAGCACACTGTCTTGTTCAATCACATGTCCTAGAAGTCACAGTAAATGATGGAAAATATGAGCAAAGCTGTGCTGATTATATACGTAACTAACAGAGAAGAGACTTTTGATGTTCAGATGAAAACATATTGATAATTTCTGCCTACCTAGAATTAGCAATTAGCTGCAAGTGGAACACTGATATTTCTAAATCTGACAGCATTATATAAAAAGAATTAGACACTGTTTGCAAAAAAACCCCTTGATTTTCACTTTCAATTTAAAAAAAAAAATTACTTTTGCTCTTTACTGGCTATTGAAAAGCCAAACTGGTTGACACTCTCAAAAGGTGTGATGAATGTGACAATGCTTCTCAACAAAGAGTTAAAAGATAGTACCATGTTGTAGGCAGGAATCTGCCTTTGGTTAAGATCTGTAAATTACCTCTTTACCTTCTGTCTCTTTTGACTTTGGTACAAGTCAGGTGAAATCAGAAGCACGTCATGACTTCAAGACGCTGATCCTGGCTTGCTTTGGACCAGACACTGATCCTCTGGCAAAGATGATGAACCTTGTGGGCAGTTCTGTCACCTGATGGGCTGAGCTTTGTGTTTGCAACATAGCTAGGGAGTTGTTAAAACTTTGTAGCAGAAAGTCTGATGCAAAGATTTGCATGTATGTGTACTAACCTTTCTCCAATTGTAGAGCATTTGTCATTGGCAAAATAGTGTCTGCTACACAAAGCGGTTTATTCAGCTCTGGAGTTCCCAATGCAAGAAGGACATGGAGCTGCTGGATCGAGTCCAGAGGAGGGCCACAAAGATGATCCAAGGGCTGGAGCACCTCTC
Organism: Tauraco erythrolophus; assembly: GCF_009769465.1. Classification (NCBI taxonomy): domain Eukaryota; kingdom Metazoa; phylum Chordata; class Aves; order Musophagiformes; family Musophagidae; genus Tauraco; species Tauraco erythrolophus. The sequence goes on from NC_141468.1 coordinate 53,903,948, forward strand.
CTATGAAGACAGGCTGAGAGAGTCGGGGTTGTTCAGCCTGGAGAAGAGAAGGCTCCGGGGTGATCTTATTGCAGCCTTCTAGTACTTAAAGGGGGCCTACAGGAAAGCTGGAGAGGGACTTTTTACAAGGGCGTGTAGTGATAAGACAAGGGGTAATGGCTTTAAACTGAAAGAGGACAGATTTAGATTGGATATAAGGAAGAAATTCTTTACTCTGAGGGTGGTGAGGCACTGGAACAGGTTGTTCAGAGAACTTGTGAATGCCCCATCCCTGGAAGTGTTCAAGGCCAGGTTGGATGAGGCTTTGGGCAGCCTGGTGTAGTGGAGGGTGTCCCTGCCCATGGCAGAGAGTTGGAACTAGATGATCTTTGAGGTCCTTTCCAACCCAAACCATTCTATGATTTTATGATTCTATGACTATCCCTAAGCTGTTTGCAAGACCTTCTTTAGGTCTAAACTCAGCTGTCAGCTATGAAGTGGTAAATCTGGGTCATACTGAAGTCTAATACAGGTCATTTGTGGGTCTCACACTAGCCATTTAAACAGAGGCTGAGTTTCACTCAAACATGAGAAGTGTGTAACAGCAGCATGGCCAGATGAGTGTGGGGATCAGATGGTTTAGCCGGACAAAGAATACAGAAAAGAGGAGAATTGTTCTCTTTGGAGCTTGACATCTTACTCAACATCCTTCCATCAGCAAAAAAATATTACATTATTTTACTGATGATAAATGAGCTTCTGCACCAGCCCAGTCTGAACCATCAGCATTTTCATTGTCTATTCAGGGGCTGGCACGAGGAGATGGTGCTGTGCAGATGGCCGGCATTCATGTTCTGCAGCATCAAAGTCCTTCTCTGTCCTCTGGATAGGAATTTGGGGATTTAAATGCCAAGTAGCCCTGTACTGGTCTTCAAAATCAGGCTGGTTTTCCCCCTTCACACAGAAAAATGAGTGTGAAGTGCTGTGCGTGTAACTAAACCAACCTCTGCTTCAGATGTTCAAAACTGCCAAGCTAAGCGTGGCCGTAACAGTGGTTGATTACTGAGAGAAGTGCATCACCTGCAGCCTCAGAGACCACTCCTAGCTAAGGCAGATAATATTTTGACAACTTTCCATCTAGTACTGACCAGGCCTGAACATGCTTAATTAGGGAGATCTGATGAGTGCTAAGCCTGAGGTTGTATTAGTCTTGCTTCTAAATTTGGACACATGCTTTGAACTAGTAATACAGGAGTTAAAAGCATCGTGTAAACAGGATTAGACTTGGCTCACAAAACCTTGGCTTCTTCCTTGTTTGAGGGAATAAGAGACAGCAAGAAAGCACACAGCAGAGCAGATGCTTCAGACAAAGATGGCTAGTTACTCTGAAACCACACCTTTCAACATTTACCTCTGAGCGTGTACGAACATGGCATGCCTGGGGTCCCATGATGGGTGTCAGCCCTTGCAGGTGGGATGATGCTCCTGGGAGGGCAGTGACACTCAGCAGCAGTGGGGAGGGACTCTGCCCACGGCGCCCCCCAGGCCGTCCAGTTCAGAAATAGGTGCCCGTGCAACAGCGTTGCACATTTGCAGTGACTGGAGCAGCCAATGCTATGGAGCAGCCTGGGAAGGCACAATATGGTCCAACCTCCATGCTGAGAGGGAGGTCAGGAAACCCAAGGCCTGTGCAGGGAGCTGACAGAAGCCAGCTGAGCAAAAATTCTAAGTGGAAAACAAAGAAAATGTCCAGGAAAAAAACACCTTGCGAGGTTTACTCCATGGCTGCATCACAGCCCTCTGGCTGTTCCCTAGATCCAGATCTTCTGTTGCTGGACCTCAGAGATCACGGACCAGGCAACCACAGGGCTTGGAGCAGCACTGCCTCTGACCAGGGTACAGACTTGATGCGGGAAGCACTGGAGGAAATAAAATATGGGAGCCTTCTGCTCAGTGGTGTGGTGCAGGCATTTATCCAGGGATTTGCTGACTCAGCAGGAGTGCACAAAGAATGCACGGAGCTTGATAAGTCTGAAAACATGTCAGACAACACTCAAACCCATGCCCCAAAGGATGCACACAGCTTAGTATGTATCATAAATCTCAAGTATAGTTTCATGAGAGAAATTCAAGCTTTCAGGAGGGCAGTAGCTTTCCAGGAGAGTGTCTTCATATGTGTGAATTCAGCCTGGCACAACAGCATCCAGATTCTGATCTCTTGACACCTCCGTATTTAAATACTAAATGATATTTGTCATGTCTTCTGAATATAATCATAGATGCCCCCCAGTTTTGCAGCTCTGGATGACATGAATGCTCTTAGAAATGTATGTTCATGTCGCTCTTTTCCAGTCTCCGGTATCGATCTCCCTGAGCAGGGATCTCCCAAGCTAGCCAGAATGCCTTCATTTGCATTTCTGTTTAAGAGAGAATTAGATCCCCTTTATGTGCTACTTTGCCTTCTTTTCTTTTTCTCATTTATCCGCAGATGTTTTGGAAGTGGAGTAGAGTACTTAGAAGAAATCTCCCAGTTAATGAACAAAAGGCAGTATTTAATTTAATTACTTTCAAGTAATCCACTCAAGCCATTCAGACATTTGTTGCCAAACAAGATCATCAAGGCTAAGAGGTTTGTGTATACTGTTCCTATTGTTCTGGTGAGTTACTCACCTTGTGCTTAGAGCAGTCTGTAAACTATTTCCCTATATATAATGAGAAGGAATTTTACACATGTAAAGGATTCTCTGTGCTTTGGTTTACAGATGTGATTTAACAGTTCTTGCCTTCAGAGAGCTTGACAGAGAAATATCTGAGATATCTAAAATATTATGAGAGGTCAGAAATGGCATTGAGAACTTAGGACTGGCCGCTTTTCTGGACTCATTCAGCCTGCTGCAGTGAAAGAAGTGCTTTGACTTTGGAAAAGAGAGTTTAATGGGCTTGGAAAGAAGTGTACAAAAGCCAAAAACATCTCTGGAGAGTTTGAAAAACATGCTCTTTTTTTCTTTACATGTTTGTTTTCCCATTGAAAAGCAGTTTCAGTGGAACATATCAAAATGGCTCATTGTGGAGGCCTTCCAAACATTATCGAAATACATTTTATATATAGTCTCCATATCATAAAGTGAGAAGACTCATCTCCTGAAACCATTTTTTCCTTGTTTTATGTACTTCCGTATGAACACAAACACAGCTGTTCCTGCACTAGGAAAAGTAACATCAGCTCCTTCCTTTGCCCCAGGGAGGACCAGATGAGTTGCTGTTTGTTGCATTCACGGAGGTGGTGGCCCTCAACATCAGCCTCCCCTAAAGGATACTCCTCCTCTGTGGATTCCTGCTGACTTGCTTCCCTCCAGACTCCAGCATTTCACCAGGCACTTTCGGTTTCAAACATTGGACTCCACTTCACTTGCTAATCTGTGGTCTGGATCACTGTGAGGAGAATATTGGTGCAAATATTTCACTTGAGATTTTAAGATGTGTGTGTCACTGGGGGACTGCGACCAACACAGCTCTGTTAGCGGCCCTGAAATGCAACACTGAAATCTTTGCTCCTTTGGACTATGTCTCTGTGTTGCTTTTGGCCCAGTCAAGTTTTGTATTTCCGTATTCCTTAGCCTTTTTGAGCTCATTTCAAATTCAGTGCTGAAAATGAACTTAGAAGCAAAGCATCCTTCTTCTCGTTATGGCTCTACTGTTGGAAGACGTGGCATCATCAGCTGGAGTCCATCCATGTGCGAGTGCAGCAACCGCTTCGAACAACATTCTTTAGCAAGAGTGCAACCACTTTCAAATTTGAAGAGAATTCAAAATACACAGTCATCTCCAGGAAGATCAGTATTTTCCATCCTAGAAGAAATTTCCACACCCAAGGAGATTGTTATTTACAAAACACTTAAAGACTAATAAATCCAAAGAATGTGTCTTTCCACCGTCATGCTGTGTGTTTTTTCTTTTTACTGCATGAGCAAGTTTTTAGTACTTGAAGAAGGTTTCTTTCATATTAGTTTGCTAAGCCAGAGTTCCTTGGAGATAGATAATAAAGCTTGTTCTCTGCTTTGTACTATGTATTTAAAGGCAATTCAGGAATATGAATCTGCTCCAGAAAACTCGACACTGATGTCACTGATGAATTCCCTGGAGGAAGGTTTCCAGAGGAAAGCCTCCCAGCTGTACATGGCTGCCTCCCTTTCAGGAGTGTTTTACTGTATACAAAACCTCAGCTGTGCTCCTGCCTACACTGCTGATCCTAATTCCTTCTTCACAGATTTTCTCCCTCTAGCAACTGAGCCTTCCCGGTGGGAAGAACAAGATACTTCCATGGTTTATTCCAACAGCAGACTGACTTTCCCTGCCTTTGACAAAGCACACATCCACATCCACAGCCATTTCTTTGCTTTTCTGCTTGAGTCTCCCAGGAAAGACCACATCAGTGTTTCTTCTTAGATCTTTCTCAAGCTGGACTCAGCCTGGGAGCAACGTGTGCCTTGTTTACTTAGCAGCATCTCACCACAGTCGTAGACAGTGTCAGTCAGCCTTTTCATTTGGGTTAATTTAGTTTCTTTTTCTCCCTTTGCACCTTTTTCCATCAATAGCTGTGTTTTATGCCAGTGGAACAGTACCAGCTGTCTCTTGCCAGCAGGCGATGTCACCTTCAGGTATGTCTGCTGGGCCTCTATTTTTACAAGAGGTCAGATCCTCCAGCTCTCTGGACAGACTGCATGTGTTGTGAGGAGCAATGTAAAACTTTCCTTTTCAACAGTTATAGTTCCCAAACTGGAACGACTTCAGTTCTGCCAGGTCATTTTAATCCCCACATTTCTCTTTGACCAATTTTTCTGCCTGCAGCACAACCAATTTTAACATTTTCTACTAATGTCATTGACATGCTCCTTCCTTTCCAGTTCATTAATAAAGCTGTTAAAAACCTTTCATTGGCCTACAATACGATTTATTATGTGTTGTTGCTTCCATGACTAAGGGGGACTGTTAGCAGGTCTGGAACATCTCCAGTGTGCCTGGAATATCTCTGTATTTCAATAGTTTGACTCCTGCCTGCAAGATAGGCAGCTTAGGAGACAGAAACAACAAAATAGCACATTCACTGCATGTGGATTCATCCCTTCCCATTTCCCTCCCTTCTGAAACAGAAGTTGTTTCATTGTGATTTTACATCCCCCTGAAACTTCAGCCATACCTATGAGTCTTCCCTGACCACAACACTGGAGTACTTTGAGAGTTGTGGTTCAGAAAGTCTTTATTCTTATCTCCAGAGCAGCTGAGCTATGGGAACAGCACAGTGTGATGATTCTTTTTATTTATTTATGGTCTGAACTGTTTTTTACTTGCTTTGCTGTCAAATTAGGTCTTGCTGACATTTGCTTTACAGTGACTGTATTCATTCCCAGTAGATTGTGTTTCTCAACAGTAGTGCTGAAAAGTACTTCCCCTAGTGAAGCTGTTTCTAGTTTCTGCACTAAAATTTGCAGAATACTTATTACATTTTCATTGTCTACCAGTATGCAGCCAGTCAAAGACCTTATAAATCAACTGTTTTGCTCTTTCTGATCCTTATAATTAAACTTGAAAACATCAGTTAGAGAAAACGCAGTCCAGGCTTTCAGTTTTCAGAGAAAATTGCCTTTCATATCACACGAGATATATGTAGCAAAGGCAAAATATGTGTCCTTCTTTAAGGTTCCCCATGTTTTTCTCCCATCTCATTAGAAGCAAGGGTGTCTCTTGCCTGTAGTGACCAATCTACTCCACATTGCTCTTGTTGGGTGCTTTGAGTGAAGATCTCTCCTTTGTAAGCATCACTCTCCAAGCTAAAGGTAAGGTAAAAACATTCCATGACAGTCACAAAAAAATGGCGCTTCATGGACAGCCCTCCACCTCCTCTCCTGCTGAACCAGCCTGAGGAACTTCTAGTTGGTGGTTTTCATAGACCAGTTACACCCCAAGAGCATTTCTGCCAGACTCAGAAGTGCCCTGTCTACCACTCCAGTGACACAGGGGAGTGGGCAGTATCTCATGTGTAGCTTCTCCCCTGGGCCAAAAAATCACAGGGTAGTTAGGTGCACCTGGATTTTAAAAGACAAACTGCAGTGAACAGTGAAAAGTAATATTTAATAGAGTCTTCTGGGTTCTTGATTTCTTTTTCCAGACTGATACCTTGATCATGGTGTCCTGGTGAAGCCAAAGGAGGAAGAGAGACAGCACTGCAGAAATCAGACCCAGGACCTCAGAACTGAACTTCTGTCTCGAAGGCAGACGATGTGTGTGTGTGTGCCTAAGCTGAGGGCAGCCTCCCATCCCTCCAAGCATCTGTGGTTTCACTGTAGTATCATACGCCTCCCTGCTGCCCTCATTTTTCTCCTCCGCATTTCTTGTGCTGTTAATTTTTCTTTTTTTTTTCCTCCCCCTCGGGATTCTTCATGGAGTCACCCTCTGCAGGCACTCCTTTCCAAGGACAAAAGTAACTTTTCCAGGAAAAGATCGCTCCAAAAGAGTCCGACCAGTGTTGCCCGGCATCGTCCTGCTCCCTCTGCAGTGGTGGTGGCGATCCCTGGCAGGAACTGACCGTATCTCAGGCTAATGAGTTGTCAGAAACCCGTCCCCATCCCTCACCCCCCAGGCAGGTTATTATTATGAGGGCTGTCAGTGGCAAGTGAGGATGGGGCGAGCAATCCGTTTCTGCAGCCAGCGGGGAGCTGCGAATCTGTTCACAGGGCATCAGCGGGGTGCTGTGGGAACTGGCCTGCCCTGCAAGCATCCACCAAGGGCGACCATTCAAGAGAGCACCGTGGGTTCATGGCGAGCGCAGCGAGTTTGCCTCTAATGTATGCCCTAATGAGTCGGCGGAGGGTGTCCTGCCTGCCTGAATGTCTTTAGTGTGGCAAAGCGGAGTGGACATTCCCATACAATAGTGGGCTTAAACTCAGCTTCTCACCGATGCCTAATTCATGGGCGGAACGGCTTTTGTAATACCTATAGAAGAGAAGTACAGTAGGTCATTTCACCAATTAATTGGAGTTGACAATCCCATATCTATCCATATCTCAGAGTCATTTGCACGCGTTTGGAAAGGGAGGTATTCTGTCTCCCCTCTTGTGGTCAGCCACCGAGAAGGGAAAAATATATGTATGGGTTTGCACTTTAGACAGTTACAGCTTTGCAACAAAAGCTAATACATCCTGGCAATGCCTTTCTAACTTCCTGAAGGGCAGGTCAAGCATTAAGGGTTTCTTTTCTTGGCTGCATTCTCCACCTTTTCAGCGACGCTTCCTTTCCCCATCCATGGTTTGGTATCTCTGCAGGGCAGCCTCTTCATGTTTGTTGGATGCCCCACACAGCAGAGCCTCCATCTTGCATAAGTCTTCTAGATGCCATCATAACAGCGATAAAATACTGTGATGATTATCAGAATAATAAAAAATGTCCCTGCTTTGAAAATGGAAGTTTCACAACTTGCTGAAGGCCACTTGCTGGACCAGAAGTAGGAGTAAGACTGGTCCCTGACCCCACGCCTGTAATGACAGAGTGCATCAAAGCCACCACATGTCTTGGTCTTTTGGGGCATAGCATGAACTCCTGCTCTTCTCAACACTTTATCCAGCAGCTAATTCAGATACAGTAGTCGCCTTTGAGTATATACCCAGATAGTATTAATTCTTCCATTTTAATTAGGCACATAACACCTGAAAAAGAAAACTTCCCAAATTCTCTGTGCAAAGCAAATGGCCACTTCAGAGTGCTGTGCCAGTTAAAAATGGACCTTTCCCTTTCTTTGGTAGACCATTTTGTCCTGAAAAATGTCAGCCACAGAACCAAGTTCTGTCCCCACCTATGGCAGTCTCTGGGAAGAGTTAACTGTGGTTTGAGCTAACTTCGGGGAATTTATTTTATTTTTTTAATAAAAGCTTGGTTTTGTCTACCTGTCATGCTAAAACCTCCAAGCTTTCTCAGTGCAACCCTCAAGTCCATCAACAGTCTGTGATAAGTCATATAACTAAAGTAATGCCTTCTTCCATTCCCTAAATGTTTGTTCCACATGAGATCTGAAATGTTGAACCTGGTGTAATTGCCTGGTTGGTGCTTTATGCTGGAACTGAAGGAGACTGTAATGCCATGTGAATGGGAATGAACAAACTTTATGCATCAATCCTGTCAACTCAGAGATGATTTAGTTGCTCTTCATTTGACACGGAGTTTTTCTGAGATGCTCTAGAGCTATGAAGCAGTATAAAGCCATACAACAAATAAACAAAGATGAGATAAATTGCCACGTTTTTTTTTTTCTAAATATGTTCATTAAGGATCTTACCTAGCTTAGGAAGAAAAACTTTACTATGTTTTTGCTCTTAAAAAACAATGATCTGCTGGAAGTGTGGGAAATATGTTTTAAAAAACCCAGTAAATGGAGCACACGTCAGTAAAGACAGCTCAATTTCGTTACGGTGGTGTGATCACAAAAACATTTTCTACCATGCAACTTTTAATTAGTCTCGCAAAAAATTATTCTGCTTCACTTATACAGAGTACAGTAAATGGCCACGTAAATGCAGAAGGGACAAAATAAATACGCTTTGTTCAAATGTGGTGACCTTTGGGAGACAAAGATGATAAGAGAATGAAGTTTCTTTCTATTTCGCCTTGTATTTATCATGCGGCAAGTCAATGTTCCCTCATGAAATACAGTAATTATGATAAAAAATAAACTGAAGTGAACTTCTTCACTTCACACTTCAACAATCTTCCAGCCATACAGACGCATTCATGCATGTATGGCTGTCATTTCCAATCCAGACAATTTTTGATAAGCTTTAGCTATTCTGAGGTGCTGCCAGTTTGAGTGACAACCTTGATACCTGCAACTAAATGGTTAATCTGTTCAGCATTGTGAATGTAATCAGTGCTCTTAGACACAGCAGAATCCCACATTTTTCTGATGTCTGAAATAAAATGGTTGTTAGTAAATAATATGGATCATATACACATATGTAGCACAGAAATATAAATTAATATGCATGGTATTGTCTGTACTGTTTTGTGGTATCACATACATATAAAATATGTATATGAATATTAAACCAGAGAAAATATGGAAAGTAAGACATATTTTTGAATGATATAAAATGGATTTGCCTTTGCTATAAATACAAAAAACAATAATTAAGCAATGCTTTTCATTACAACATTCCAGATGTACAACTCAAGTAGGAGTCATGTGTGCTCTATGAATTTTTAGTATAATTTAGCATCCAGTTCCCATGGAACTCAGGGGCATTCTGCCTTGAAAGTACAGTCATTACTTCCATTCTGCCACTGTTTAAGCACACTTGGAGATGATGCATACTTCCAAATGAGAATAAAGCAAAACCAGTGAAGGCAAAGTTTATGTAGGCAAAGGGTATTCCATTTCCCTCATTCACTGAAGACATTACAGCTCACATCAAAATGCTTAGCTTGCACCTTCTAGCCCATTATCTGAGGCTGGAGTCAACTTGGCAGCATCAAAAAGGTTGTATTTTTCATTTGCAAAAGCTATTATATACTCCTGTATTTGCTCAGCATCAGAAACACTGGTCTGCAGTATTTTCTGTCTATACTTATTTTACTGATGTTGACTATTCAGGGGAAAAAAAAATCTATTTCATGCAAATGAACTTTTTATTTTCAGAATAAACTCCCTGAAATTCTGCCAAATTTAGCACTGCAAGTAATGGACCCACAAAGAAAATCTATTGAACGCATAGTGTATTAAAGGAATAGATATCAGTTATATACAACCTCAAAGACACCTCACAAAACACAGGTTTTTAAGCCTGGTATTCATTGCTCCCCAAACACCACAAAAAGTAGAGTTATAATGTAAGGGTCATTGTCAACACGGTCTGTGGGAATGTCTCTCCGTAGACCTAAATTCAGCTAATTATTAAATGGTGAACAAGTATCACGGCAGTCAGGTTTCCAGCCACTCTTATCTTCTGGATGAATAAAGTATTTGCCGGGGTCTTCCAGTAGGAGCTGGTGTCCCAGTGCTGAGACAGAAGCACTGTCACCTGCCTTCACAACTGTGCTTCTCCTCAGACAACTCAGTTCAGAGGGACATGGGAATTGCCATCCGCTTGACTCATAAATCATCAACTACTTAATTTAAATTCATACCTCCATTAAAATTCTTGGGTTCTCAACATGATAGTACTGCAAATTAAACTTAAACAAGACTGTTTAGCTGTGGATTTGATGTCTGTTGTTAAATAAATCTTTAATTGTACTATTTAATCCTCTAGATCTCCTTTCCCAGAGATAAAAAATGGTAAGAGCTTCTTCTTGAGCATTTAAAACAAGAACCCACAAAACCACAGATGAGCTGAAGTGTTTTGTGTTTTATGTTCAATTCACAGAAGCATGTAAATCCATAAAGTGTCACAGGTATGAACTAGTCCTTTTCCCCTTCTAATTACATGTCTTTTACAATCCGTCAAAACAAGTAGTCACTTGCCTTACGTGAAACATCATATGAAAGGAACATCAGTATCAGTCCATTGCAACCTACAACTGACCAAACGACCTTAAGGGTAAATTTAGAAATAAAACATTTGCCAGAAAATATTGAATGTTGTGGATGGATAAGCTAAATCTTTGTTTATTGTGTAGAAAAAAAATGGTAGGATAGTTTCAAATCTAAGCTAGCATTTATTATATAAAATCCATATTAAATGCATCTGTTTATTACGCGAATTTGGCAATGCTATTACTAAGGTTTCACTGTTTTCCATTCTAAGCTCCTCTTTCTTAGTGGCTTATAACTTTGGCAGCCTTTAACTGTTTGTATAAACATTTACAGGAGGCAGATCTCTAGAAAAGCTTTCCTGGAAGCAGGAAATATCTGCACCAAGCTGATATTTTTCAAGAAAATTTCAGCCAAGACAGTCATTTCCAAGAATGGTGCTTGGGAAAAAAAATAGGTTCCTTTTCCCTTATTAAAAAAACAAAAACAAAAACAAAAACATGTTTCTTCTGGAAAAATGATAAGGAGCTTTGGAGCAAAAACTCAAGTGTCACAATAAAAGGTCTTTGTTAAGGGTACACTTTTCACTATGCTTGTGAAAATCTGCTGAAATGTGGCCACAGTCTAACCCTTGAACATACCCTAATCCTCCAAATTATCGTAGTTGCACATGCTGGTCAGATCGAGCCAGCTCAGACACCAGAACATGTTTATTGGCAGATAAGCTGGCATTTTCCCAATTGTTTTTATTACCTACACTAGTTTAGGCATCTCTATCCTGCATTGCAGTAAATAATATGGTCAGGATCTGATTTTCTCTTCACTCACCTGGTCAGTACCTACCCTTGCAAGTGTGTCACTGCATTCCTATGCGGAGGAGCAGGCCCTCTATTGACATTTTTGGGTCTTATTACAAGAACACTCTCCACTTACCTACTTGGCCCTTCCCATTACCTGTGTTGTAATTTGCCACAGAGAAGACATTGCTCTGGAGAAGGAAGGCACCAAATGGAAGCAAACGTCCATGCTGTGCTGCTGAGGCTACCCATGCCCCAGGACAGACAGGTGATAGTAGCTGCTGTAAGACTGTAAAGAAGAGAAAAGGACCTGAAGGGAGTGGTGTGGCAGCAGGGTCAGGTCACCTAGGACGTGCAAGGAGCATCAGAAATCATCAGTGCACCATCAGGAGCACCAGAACTGCTCCCTGGGGCTCTCCAGGCTCTTGGTGCCCGGGCAGGGAAGCCCATGGTACCTCAGCTGCCTCCTCAGAAACACCCACTGGGCAAAGAGAGAGACCAGCTCCTGTCCTCTCTGCACTTTGGAAAAAAAAACTAACAGTCGTATAAGTGATCTAACAGAGTACTCAGCAAAATTAAGGCAGAAATGGCAAACTAAACAGCGATCTAAAGCGTTACAGAAAGCGCTTGTGACAAGGGAACCAAGGGAACACCAGCATATCAACAGCCTCCTGGCTAGAAATGAAGCAGGTAGAGATGCTCTCAGCCAGCACCATTGCCGTTGAGACAACGCAGTGGAAACTTGGCTGGCCAAAACTCCAACCTAGTGAACTCTTGAAGCATTTTGAAGAAAGGCATTTCTGTGTGGACACATGTCACGCAGCACATACAGCTGGGCGCTGCCCCAAGAAGTATGAAAGTCAGGGCACGGGTAATTTGGGAACAGTTGGCATAGAACCAGCATAAACAGCTACACGCTCTCTCTCCTGGATTTGTATCAGATGAGGCATGTTGAACCATGGGATTTTGAGTTACTTTTGCCTCGAGCAGGCTGCAGTCTTTAGTGCTGTCTGCCTTGTGCGTCTGGTCCTAATTCACTGACCATCCCCACAGTTAATTCCTGGTCCCTCTAAGCCTACCTATCTTGGGTAGACAAAGCCTACGGGGTTTGTGGGGTCTGAGAAAAGCTTGCCCACCTACACAAGCTTGGACTCCTGTCTGTTTGAGACAGGTAATAAGATGTGCAGAGGTTCTGGTAGCTGACAAGAAACTGGCTGCATGAAAGCTTCTCCTCCAGTCCGCTCCATGGGGAAGGTTTGTACATGTACATTTGACTTTACAGCAGACATTTGCTGCTCCCTGGCCCTGGAGAGACCCTCACAAAAGGACCACCAGTTTAGCGGAGAGGCAGAAGTCCCTGGTCTCAGATGCAGGGCAGTGGTGACTGCCTCCCAGCAGAGATGTGGGCCCTGGGCTCAGGTTCAAGTCAAACACGAAATGCAGACATCGCCTCTGGAACATTTTCTGAGTACGGGGGATGGGATTTTCTTCTGTCTGCAGCCCCTTCCTCGAAATGAGACTTTCTGGCCCAGCCGCCCCAGGATCAGCTCTGGCTCCCCTGGGAGAGGTGCAAATAGCAAATAGCCCAGCAGACTTTGCAGAGGCTCCAACCTCAAATCGCTTTTCCCGTTGGCTATCACAAAAATAGACATATCTAGAAAAATTAATAAAACCACAGCACATTCACAGTGTAATGGAGGGAGTTCAGGACGTACTTGTCCCTACATTTACCAGTCATCCTTGATGACTCACTGGTTTCTTTGGGGCTTGGGCAGCTATTTCTCTGCCTCATCTCTCAAGGATATTGCTTGGGCTCGGACAGAGTTTTCCAAGAAGTTCAGGAATCCTCGATTTAGCTCCTTCTTTTAACCCAGTAGCATTTCTCTGTCTTCCTCTCTCATCTACAGCTAGTTTCCTTCTGCTCTTTCTCTGAAATGGTGAGGGAACCTCTTGTACAACATCTAGTGTCTCTTGACCAGCAATCCCCTGGTGAATCCATGTACCCATCTGACTGTCCTGTTGTCTAAACACTCCTCCTTCTCCTTCCCCCCACAAGATTCACTGTTAAAAATTATTTTCCTCTGTTTGTCAGGGTAACTCTTTGTCCAAGAGGGCTTCAGCATGAATAAAGGACTACTAAGGTTTAGGAACTGTCGTTAGATTTGTACCACCACCACCGGAATTTCAGCCATGGCTGGAAGCAGAAGGAGAAGAGAAGAAGCAGACGAGTTTCTCTGTTAAAATACAGCTTGCCACCTAACATGGAGAGCCTCTGACACCAGCCAGAATTTCTGAGCTCTGCTCAGACAGATTTCTCAAAACACCAACTCTTGAACCACTTCTGTGATTTGGAGCCAGCTATTAGTTTCCATTAAGATGTCTGTGTGAAAGCACAGTTTCTAAATTCCTTCTGCACAATGCTTGATCCCTCTCCTGTTTGACACACACAAGAATGCCATTTTATTATTTATACAGATCACTTTGTTTTCCTCAGCACATAATTTCAATTCCAATTCATTAATGTCAAAGCATAAAAGAAACAACAGCGTATAAAGCAACAAAAGTTTGCCAAAACCAGGAGATAGCAGCTGATAATTAAGGAAGTCCCATTATTTCTTGGCAAAGGAGCCTGTGTTTTCAGAGACATATTCTTAAAGGGCCTCCCATTAGTGTAGCTGCATAATTTGCATGAATACTATTTGCACAAACAAATAAAGGTTTTCAATATGCATAAAAAGAAGGCTTTAATGTTCCCATCATTTCTATACAATACCCATCCCATGCCCCTTCTCACTGGTAGAGCCCAGGCTGGTGACAGGTTCACAGCAGAGCCACTCCAGCAAACCTTCTGGGGGTAGGGGTGCAAAAACTTCTTATGACTCCATCAAGGCCTGAGCTTTTGTTACCGTATACCTACCATCCCCCAAATCTCATTTCATACCGACATCACTCTGTAGGAAAAAGGCATTGTGTTGATCTGAAACTGCACATAAATCCTCCTCTCGAGAAGAAACGCTGCATTCCCTTCTTCCCAGGCTCACCCCTGCCTTCTGCACTGGGAGTCCTTCACAGCACAATCTCTGCTCATTGGACAAGTCCACCTCAAATAGACTTTTGCATCTTGCTTGTGTTTCTTCCCATTTGATATGCCAGCCACCGCTGGGCATGCAGGGCTGATGGCAAGTTGTCGTGGTTTAGGCCGATCCAGCAACTAAACTCCACACAGCCACTCTCTCACTCCTTCTCCAGTAAAGTGGAGAGGAGAAAAATATAATAAAAGGACTGAGGGTTGAGACAAGAACAGAGAGGGAGCACCTACTGACCATGGTCCTGGGCAAAACAGACTCAGTTTTCTTAAAGCAAAACTATTTATTAGCAGGTACGTAAAAAAGGACAAAGGGAAACAAAACCTGTTACTTGAGAGGATAAAGAGAAAACAAGGCCAGATCTTAAAAACAACACCACCACCCCCCTCCCCCCCCCTTTCCTTTTCTTCTGGGCTCTACCTCCCCCCCAGCAGCACAGGGAGACAGGGAATGGGGGAGTGCAGGTCAGTTCATCCCATGTTGTTACTGCCGCTCCTTTCTTAAAGGAAGAGGAGTCCTTACACCCTTTTCCCTTGCTCCAGTGGATCTCCTACTCACGAGGAAAATCCACAAACTTCTCCAGCGTGAGTCCTACCCACAGGATGCAATCCTTCCCCATTGGATTGCTCCAGTGCAGGCTTTACCTTAGCACAGTCTCGGATTCTTAGGGAGTTGTCACCAATCGCTCCAGCATGGGTCATCCCACGGACTCTAGATGCCTCTCTACCCTGTCGTGCCCATGCTTCACGATCATCCTCAGGCCCAGGCATCTCTTCTCCGACGTGGACTTCTCCACGGGCTGCGAGTGGGTTTCTGCTCCACTGAGTCCGTCCTGGCTGCAGGGGCTGCCTGCCGTCTCGCCACCGGTTGCAGGGGAAACTCAGCTCTGGAGCTCACCTCCTCCCATTCCATCTTCACTGACCTGGTGTCTGTGTGGTCGTTTCTCTCAGATCTCAGTCCTCTCTGGGTGAACTCGTCCTAGTGGGCACCCTGGGAGTGGGGTGCTCCCTGACTTTCCCAAGCGACTCCGCCGCCGCCATCCTCAGTGGTTGGTGCCAGCCTGGCGCGGGCAGCCGCCAGTATGGGAGCCGGGGAGCAGGGGCAGTGCCCTCCTCCCCTCTCCTCGCTCCTGGGCAAAGCACCTTTTCCGGTCCCTTTGTCCCAACTTAAATACAGCAATTCACAGAGGCGCCGATTGTCTCAAACCCCAAGGGGGATGAGAGTCCAATCTGGTGGCCAAAACCAGGGAGGTCACAGGGAGCAAATTCCCTCTCCTGCCAGAACATGTCCCCCTCACATCAAACCATCACACAAGTCTCTCTTGGATTTTATGGTTCCCCTGTGCCCTTCCATTCAGCTGGCTCCAGTCTTGTTCAGGAAGACCAAGCATCTATTCTAGGTTACAGTCTTGCACCAAAAGGTGAATGTGGCAGCATGTGACAAGAGGCACGTTAGTTGGGTCAAACCCGAAACCGGTTAACTAGTTTTGTGGCTCCTGGCACTTGGATTCTGAATACCCACCTCTGCAGCACAGCTCAGCTTTGGTTCGGTTGATGATATAAGGAAGAAAGGAAGAAATTTTTTACATTGAGGGCGGTGAGGCACTGGAACAGGTTGCCCAGAGAAGTTGTGGATGCCCCATCCCTGGCAGTGTTCAAGGCCAGGTTACATGAGGCTTTGGGCAACCTGGTGTAGTGGAGGATTTCTCTGCCCATGGCAAGGGGGTTGGAACTAGATGATCTTTAAGGTCCCTTCCAACCCTAACCATTCTGATTCTATGATCCTAGGATGTCAGGGAGAAATTAAAGACCTCTCTTCTTCTGGAGCCTGATGTCACTACCTACTGGATCACACAATCATAGAATCATTTAGGTTGGAAAAAACCCTTAAGATCATCGAGTCCAACTATTAAGCTAACACTGCCAAGTCCACCACTAAACCATGTCCCTAACTGCCACATCTGCATGTCTTCTAAACATCTCTAGGGATCCCAGTCTTCATCTGTAGCAAAGGTCTGTGGTGGACAGTTACTGTCTCACTCATGGAGATATGATCAAAGACGGTAATATTAAAACAACAAATTGTCAATGGAGAGAGGAAAGATGTTTTACTGGTAGAGACCTCTATGAAAATACTGCTTGAAGAGAAACTGTTTTATTCTGGCAAAGCCCCAGAAGGTCAGGATTATACCTCATGTGAGGGCTGTCAACAATGCACACATATTGCCACAGCAGTTCTCAAGTCACTAACAGCTGATAACAGATACAGCTTTTTTGCACATACAAAAAATTTGTATTTCTTATTGAAAAAGATTTTTTAGTCAAAATTTCATCAGATACTTTTTACAGAACGTTTGTGGCCAAGAGTAAATTTTCCATTACGGTACGATTTATAATGGCAAATCTTCCATTATGCCTATTGCTGAAGGAAAAATAAATTTATTTCATGGTAAGATTTGGCCTGATTCCTAGCTTGTCTTCACTTTTTAACAGTATTGCTACAGCAGCAAAACTCTGTAAGGGTGCGCACAAACTCAAAATCTTCCTAGGTCTGTGAGAGTCATAACCACTACATACCTGAGTAGTTAGAAGAGAGAGCTCAGCTCCCGGTCTGCATAAGGCTACTTTAACAGCTGTTTAGCTTAGACCAAGGCATCGTATCACCTAGTGTTTTCAAGAAGATGACACTGCAGTCTGGGAATCTGGCAAGGGGGAGGAAGGAGGGTGGTACGTCTTTACCTGGGACAGGTTTGTATGGAGAGAGCAGCAGGTTCTTACACGACTTTGTCAATTATGAACCCAACAGAAACAAAAGCTGAGGTTCATCTGTCGCGTGGCAGGGCTAACTCTGTGATGCTACACTGGATTTATTTTGATGCAACCTGTCCTTTAAAGGAACTGTCTCCTGATGGAGCTTCCTTTTTGTTAACTCAGCTCTCCCCACTCTTAATTCAAGGCTATGCCTTCAAGGCTGCTTTAACTTCTCTGGTTGCAACTGGTGCCCATCTGATGGTGTCTTTGGTGTGGTGGCAAAGTTGACGCTGCTAGTGCTCCGGTGGAGATGAACTGTGTGGTATTAGAAGTAACCCACTTGACATGGGAGAAGACTGCAGCAGAGCAAAACCCCATTTACACTGGCGTATCGCTAGGAAAAGGCACAGGATGGTCACTAAACGTGCAGCCCAGAAGCTAGAACATGGGGCAGCTCTGAAAGTTTCCTTAAGAAATGTGTTGATGGCAGGCGAAGGGGGTTATTGCAGGGAGTTCCTGTTTGAGCAAATTTGGCTCAATCAGGAAATATTTCTGGGCAGCTCAGCTTTCTCTCAGCTATGTGAGGGTACAGGGGCTAGCCCTCTCTGCCTGGCATTATGGTGACATTGTGCGTTAATGATGTCAGCAAGCATTTGCACTTACACAGATAATGCCATCTAATGAGTCCCTCTGCCAGAAATGCTGCTGCCGCCGGATGTCCAGATGCTTAATGTGTTTCCTTAGAAACAGAATGTAGGCAGTTGTGCTAAATTCCCACCCCTAAGCTGTAAGAGAAAATCCTATCCATCCACTCAAAATCTAAGGTTTGGATTAATCTATGACAAAAACTCTTTCCTGTTCATTTCCTGTTGAGCAGCAGCCTAAATACCCTGACCCAAAGGCAGAAAAGAACGCAAATGATTACTTCCCCTATTACACGGGGAAATACAAAGAGGACAAAAGCTGAACTTCACCCCTGTGCTGAAGGTCAGGAGAAGATCCACGTAAGCAAACTGTCTCTGAGTCAGAATGATTCAGTCAACAAGGTAAACAGCAAATTCCTCACAAGGGGAAAAAAAAAGCAAAAGCTATTTCATTTCCTGATTAACCAAGTTATCTCACTAACTATATCAGATGCAGTCATGCATTCTGCCCTTTCAGTACTCCTTCTTACCCTACCGTCACACAAAATTGCTGCAGACCCAGGCTACAGCTGATGAGATTACTGACGCATGAATTACTACGCTGATATCTATGACTCTGGGAAATTCTTCTGGTTTTTGATAACTTTATAACAACAGGGATGGAATATTTACTCATTTGTCAGAGGAACAGAGTGTATTAAAAGTTGAATGTAATTGCTCCTCTATCTCCTGGTACACAAAAAGTCTTCCCAACACGAGCGGGAGACACTGTGATCAAAATTACTTCAATATGTAAAAAGAAGTGCTGTTTACAGATAACATACCAAACCTGTTATGTTGCCATTCACAGATATAAATATTTATCCTCAGTAATTGTCAGAAAAGTGCAAAAATTACTCTCACAGTATGATTTCATTCAAGACACTCACTCAAAGTTCATTGCGCTCTGTCACATTATACATGTTATCACTTGAAATCAGCTATTCTATACCCCAAGTGGCATGAAAAATTTTGCTATATATACCATTTCCCATTGTGCTCATGCTTTTCCTATACAGTCTCAACAAAGACTTCCTTAGAGCAATCTTGTAACTGAGTTACTCCTTCAGCTGACACATAATGAGTCTTGCTACCAGAAAGACTATTAGCACAATTTTCATGTTTTGTGTGTTGTCCATCCAATACACCCTAAAAGAAAATCACACTCACTTCTAACAATCATGGAAACAAGTATCTGAGTGCACTCTTGATACATGCTAGTTACAGTGAATTACACTTCCAACTCTTACTCTCTCCTCCCCATCCATAAAGGTACCATAACCACTATTCGTGAGAAGTCTGGCTCTGGAGAAGATAGGTTGTTGAGTCAACAATCTTAAACACTCAGATTTAAGCAGGTGATGATGGTTTGGCTTTCAACACTAGGGCACTAGACTGACTTTTGGAACGTAAAGTGCACAAAAAATGTAACAGCTCTTTTACAGAAAGGTTAGCTCCTGAGCATATGTTCTTCACATTCCCAATACATTAAAGACGCAAGGAATATGCTATATGCAGGAGCACAAATACATACTGCGGTATTTGATGACTTTAGACACAGAGCAGCAGAAGACATTAACACAGACGTGACAAATTAGTAAACGGTACAAACGTTGGTTCGACGTGTTTGCCTGTCAAAGGTTAAGAGTCACAAATTACAGCTAGAGCAGGGCCGACAGCTCACGAAAGCGAACGGGCTGATGCTCTCTACAGCCAAGAAAAGCTCTGGCAGCCTCTTCGCCTGTACGCCAACCGAGGCTGCGCAGGGCGCTCCCGCACTGGCAAGGCCATGGCTTACGCGCCTTAGAAACTCTGAGGTCTTCTAGCCACGCCTGCGGAGCACGGAAAACGTACCGGTCCTTAAACACGGACCGACGTCGCCACGCTTCCACCGCCTGCGGGGCTGGCAGGTAACATCAGGAGAGTTTGTCGGGAGCCTCCCGTTACGCGCCGGAGCCGTCGTGCGAGTTCCGCACTGCCACCGCGTGGCGGTCTGCGCGTGCAGCGGCGGGAGCACGGACGGTGACCGCCGCCGAGCTGCACGCCGTCCTCAGAGCCGGTGAATCTCGAGGTGCAAAGCGAGCGATACCCCGCAGCGGAGGGGGAGGACACGCAGACACGCTCGCTCCATTGCTCAGAAGCGGAGCACCCGTGCCCGCCGAGAGGGCAGCTCCCGCGCTAGCCGTCCGACTTTCGAGGCAGAAGAAGGTTGCTGCCGGCGTGGGGGGGGTTGAAACCGGCGCCTCGGAGCCTGCGGGGCTGCGGAGCGGCGAGGAGGAGAGAGGGAAAGGCCTTACGGGCTCGAGGTACGCAGGAAAGCGCCGTCCCGGCTGCCCCCGCGGGACGCGGCCCCGCGGCGGCCCCGCAGCAACACCCCAAGCCCCGAGCGCGCGGGGCGCCTCGCGGCGCCAGCCATTGGTTGGGAAAAGGGGGAGGGCGGCCAGCTCGGCCAATGAGAGAGGTCCGCGGCGCCGCCGAGCCAATGGGTAGCCCCACTTTTTGCTTCGCGCGTGGGGCCGCTGCAGCCTATTGAAAGCGCGGCGCGGGGTCAGAGGCGGGAGCGGCGCCCCCGGAAGTGGAAGCCGGAGCGGCGCCGCCTTCCGTTCTTTCGCAGCCCGCGGCGCGCACGAGGGCTTCCCGCGTGGGTCTCCGTTTGTCGGGCCGCTGCCGCGCGCCGCGCCGCCATGGTGAGGGTGTCGGCGGCGCGCGCGGGAGGGGGCCGGGGGGCGGAGGGAGTGGTGCACGGACAGCGGGAGCCGCGGCCGTTAACGGCGCCGAGGCAGCGGAGGGGGGCGGGGCGATGGGCGGGCGGGTCGGCCGGCGGCGCTGACCGGCGGCTCTCCCCGGCAGAGCCTGCCCCTCAACCCCAAGCCTTTCCTGAACGGGCTGACGGGAAAGCCGGTGATGGTGAAGCTGAAGTGGGGGATGGAGTACAAGGGCTACCTCGTCTCCGTCGACGGCTACATGAACATGCAGGTGAGGGCCGGGGTCGGCGGCGGAGCGGCAGGAGCCGTCGGGGTTCCCGGTGAGGCGCGTGGGGCGGGGGTGGCGCTGGGCGAGGCGGGGCGTCGCCGCGAAAGGACCGGCGGCGCTCGGGTGGGAGCGGCGCCGCTCGGCCTCCCCGGCTCGCTGTAGCCGGGCGGTGGGCTGCGGGGCGAAACCGCCGCGTGCTCTCGAAGCTGCTTCTGTTATGATCGTGCTGAGTTGTGCTGGTTCTCTTTCAGCTCGCGAACACAGAGGAGTACATAGACGGCGCGTTGTCTGGACACCTGGGTGAAGTTTTGATAAGGTAATTAGGGTATTTATGGCAGAGGCAGGGTTTCTTTAAATCTTCTTGTCGCTGGCACTAAAGCTTGTGTTGCTCGATGCCGTGCTTCTCGTCTAACTGAGATGCCAAGTGTTAATGTAACTCTTATGTGAAGGCTGTGAGATACTTTCTGAGAGGAGGAAAATCAATTTTGAAACACTTGTAAAGTAGTATTAACGATCTCTTTTTCAGATAACTAACTAAAAACTTTAGTTTTCCAGATTATTGTATGTCTATACTCTTGGCACATTAGTAGAGTATATTAGTGTTTTGCTAATGAAAGCATTTTGCATGCTTGGAAATTTAACTTGTCTGTAACTGTTAACCCAAGAGTAAAAAATTTCTTGTACAGCATTCTCAACCAGTTACTCCTTTTATAAACTTGGTGTTTTTCCAATTGTCATGAACTTTATGGAAAGCTGTATGAGGTCAACAGCAGTGATTTATTTTGTGGCATTTGGCTGTTGCCAGGCTACACTCAAGCAGGAAGGTGCTTACAGTAGTGTTTATAAGGGTTGAAAAATTAAAACACAGTTAATGGAACTCTTCGTTTCGATTTACAGGTGCAATAATGTTTTGTACATCAGAGGTGTGGAAGAAGAAGAAGAAGATGGAGAAATGAGAGAATAGGTGTTTTGTATGTCTGGAAATAAACTTTTTTCTTTTCTTTTTTTTTTGTTTTTCCATAATGTTGTAATAATGTGTTTATTTTTTTCAATTGTATTTTAATATGGGGGAAGTTAACTCTTGAAAAGATCTCTAATTTTTTATTTGCGTCCAAAAAGCTAGTGCTGGAGCAATAGCCAATTATTTCTATTTAAAACCAAAAATACTAGAATGAAAAGTGAATATTGGTTGTTTGGTTTTAAAACAACCCCCACCCCCAACTCCCCCAACACTGTTGACACTTACCAGTGTCAACAAATGCCATTACTGTCAAGGGAAAGGCATGAATTTAAGTGAGTCCTGAAATAAATCTTTGAAGCTGTGTACTCCAAAAGAAAATAGATGATTCATTCATGTATCAGCACAGTTTAGCACCAGTGTCAGTACTCTGCTGTCAGGTGGTTACACTGAACGCAGACTAGCATATAGTAGAAGGTGAAAAACATTTCATCATTTGTATGTGATGACTTTCTCATGTCATTCTAAGCTGCATCACTGACATCACTGAGTAGATTGAAGGAGCTGCAGGAATAGCCTTTTCTCTCTATAACAATGATAATACAGGCTGTGGAATGAGCACCAGAAAATCTTTTTAAAAATACCCTGATGTGCCTACTGCAGGCTGCTGATGATTTGGTGATGATTCCTTCAGCTCTGAATTGGCTAATGAAGAGGACACAGCTATAATGCTCTGTAGCCTTATTTCAGTAGAAACTAAGTTTCACCTTTAAGTGGAGAAACTGTAAGTTGCCTTCAGTATTTGCAGGAACTTAATTCTTAGCTGTCTTCTCTGCTTTAACGGCTGAAGGCTGTGACGAAAATAACAGTTATCTTCTCCTCTGAGACACAGGAAAATGTGGCAGTCTATATAGTTTACTGTATATACGCAGTTACTATTTAAATACACTTAGTCTTTAAACCTGTTTATCAACTGTTTGGAAATAGTTGTGAACACCTAATTGCAGGTGAGATGTGGACATCTGTTATACCCCAGTGTCTCTAAGAAATATTCTGCTGCTTTGAGTCATGAAGCTTGAAATGTGGCTGTACAATCCTTATTAAGGAAGGACAAATTGGTGTTGACTTTGTAGCTAATATCGACACAAACAAAAGCCTCCTGGCAGCTATAAGGGCCCATAGACTTCAATGGCATCAGCAGAGTTAAGACAACACACTGCAAAATGGGAGTGTATTTTCCCAGTCTCTGTTGTAAAAAGAAAGTCTCTCTTTGTTACCTGGCATCCTGAATGTTAAAAGTTTTGGCAGGAGCGCAATAACCATATTTTCATATGTTTACTCTTCAACATTGAGGTTAACTGAACGTCCCTTACCTATCAGCGTTTCCTAGTGAAAGGCCGTTGCTTTGCTAGCGCTGCCAGTCTGAGGCTCCCTATTTGAGGCTCTGGTGGAGCGAAGAATTGCTTCCTGTGAGATGTGGTTTGGAGAGGTGTTCTGCAAACCAGAACCCAGACAGCTTGAGATAACACTTTCTGAATGTACATGACAACCATTGTGTTACTTTGACCCTTCTCTCATCAGTGATTGGTTGCCATAATGCTGCTGTCAAATACAGAAGTATTATCCCTGCTTTACACATGGGGAAGATAGAATTCCTCCTTTATCGCTCTGTGATCTCAGTCGTGGAGCTTCACAAAAGATAAAAATTGTGGCCCTGGCCTGCCTCAGACATGGTCATCCAGTGGAAAAGTGAGACAAAGGGACTTTTTTCTCCTCTTTGTAGACTCCATCCCCTTCCCTGACAGGATTTGTACAGGCACATTGCGCTGAAGCCTGAGATGATATGGAAAAAATAGGTTTTTCCTAAAGCCCTCAGCATGCCACAGGTTGTGTCATTAGCTTACTTGGTTTGTGCAAGGAGAGGAGCTATGCGATGGCAAGCTAATTAGGGAATAAACCCTGCATTATGGCCAGCTTCCCATCTTGGGTTTAAACACCTCCACAAAGTGTTGGGTATGAGCTTTGAGTAAACCACTAAAGCAGAGGGTGATGGGTCCTGCCCACCAGCAGCCTGTATGCACCATGGAGAGCTCAGCGCCAGCTCCACCCCAGCCCTGTCTGCATCACCAGCAGCAGCAGTTCCATGCGAAGGCTTCTGAAATAAGGTAACAACATGAAAGACATCTATAAACTCAATCTCATACCTCAGCATGTTCACAAATGAGTTTATCTTTCAGGTTAAACACTATTATTTGTCACCTATAGAAAACCGTCAGTGTTTTGAGATATTTAAAGTGAAAGTCTCAGAGACAAGTCAGTCATGAGTGCAATTTCGCAAAAACTCAGCTAGTGCTGGTTATTTACCAGTAAACGACGCCACGGAAATCACTGCATGCAGACTGCGGTTCTGCTACCTGGCCACCAAATGTAGAACCCTGCGAGTGCTCTGGCTTTCATTCATTTTCACACTAAAATTCAAGGTTTCTTTAGTAGCAGACTGTAGTAGCTGTAGTGTACAGATAGGAAGAAAAATGATAGTTTATCGCAGAGACTAGCGATCCATTAAAAGGTGGATATGGTTCCAAACTTTTTTTTCACTATCTCCTGAAGGACAATCTGTGGAAAGAAAGAAATCTGTGCGGACTGCTGTATTTCTGAAAGGCCCAGTGAAATCAGTAGCTTTCTGTGGAGGGACAGCATTCTAAACAAAGACCTTGGCCTTAAAACCCATATCTAGATGAAAAAAGTCAAAAATCTATTAAAATCTAGGTTAAGATGAATAATACAAAAGGAAAGACAAGTGGACTTATATTTTGCAAAAGCAAGAGCACAATCAGAACTAAGAAAACAAAATATATTCTCCTATAATCTGTCTCTCTTTCGAAGACTGAGATCACCTGCTTTATAGTCTCGCGTTTTCATTCTCCATGAAAGTGTGCTCCTTTCATGTAACTTCAAATTCTTTTGAGATTTTTTGTTATATGCATCTACAGGTTTTTTTGATAGGCACACTCATTAGACTTCAAACTCAGAAAGATGCTTTTATTTTCGCATAGCACCAGGCATCAGACGCAGTGACTAAATAATACGTTGGCGTATAACTTCGTAACTAATCTTAGTTCTTATGCCCACACGCTGCAAAGGTGGACACGTGTTTGCCTTTGCTACCACAAAGTGTTCCATTCATTTCAGTGGGAGAACCCATGCAGGTAAAGTTAGATGAAGACTTACGCATGTGCTCAATTCAATTTTGTCCCTAAATGGTGTGAAAAGAATCACAATGCAGGTGAAGGTAAGGTACTCTGAATATATCGATGTAGTTGGAGTTGGTCCTTAGTTGATACGGAGTAAGACCCATGAATACAAACAGGTTTTTCCTTTCTTCTGGAGCAAGTCCAAGAGGCAGAAGAATTGCAACCATTCCCTTATATTATGTATGTATTAAAGATACAAATAAAAGGACTCGTGATTTTACTTTTGAAAAATAAAGTATATAAAGTAACTAAAAACTAAATGCTTTCATGTGTTTCAGTTGTTTGAATTGTTTATCAGATAAAGGAAATCAGAGACAAAGTAATAAGACACTCCATCAGCAAGAGATTATACCCTGTAACACTGCTTACTAAATATGGCAAGAAGTTACCTAGTCAAAAAGAGCCCAGAAGGACTTGCAGCAAAACTTGAGACTTGCAACATGTAGTTTTGAGCTTATTTTTATTGCTCATTTGAGTACAGGTTGTTTGCTGGGGTTTTTTTGACTTGGAAATCTTCACACACACAAAAAAAGAATACACAACCTTGCTGAGAAGACCTTAAATTTCTATCCCTGCTAAAAGACGAAACGCTGTGACCTCTGATTCTGTCTAATGCAGGTCGCTGACTGCAAAGAATGATGAGCGTTGGCCACAAGGCCAGATGCTGGAAAGACACCAGTTCCTGTGTCTGGATGTGTCACCATCCTCACTCCTGACGGGACACAGGTGCACACAAGCTCTCCTTTTCGCTTTGCTGTAGTTTTTGTCAAAAGGAAACCTAAGTATATAGGTTGGATAAGTTACACTATGCTGAGAGAGAATCATTCCTGCCGAATTACGTCCCCTGGAGCAGGCTGCGGTGCTCCCCCAAAAGGTCCCCCCATCACCAGGGGCTTATGGACTTTGCCAAAGAAGTTATTAAGACAGAAATGGGGAACAGAGGGAGGATTCAGAAAGCTCATCTGAGCAAATGCAAAGTTTCCCTGATCAGGAAAACGAAAAGGCAGAACGACTTCATTTTTACTTTTACAAAGCTATGCAAAAAATATTTGATGTAAATCTGATGTAAAACTCAATCTGATGTGACGGAACGCAAGAGCACATCATGAATTTAGTCTGGGTCAATTCGACATCTGAAAGTCAGTTTCATCTATGTGACACCATTTCTATGCTTGATCCTAAGGGTCCAGTAACCTCTGCTGCTTTTGTAAACGGGGAAATACCACTCTGTAAATTTCACTAGCAATTATTTGTTCTTAAGGCACGCACAATATGCTCCTTTAAGGACATTTTATCGTGTTATGTATATATTGTAAAGGACTATTTAGCAGATGAAAAGCTGTAACATACAAATTTAAGGAATTCTCTGCACACAGAGAAGTGAGCTGTGCATGGGTGGGAGGTGCTCCCTTCTGCATCAGCTGAATCATCTTCTCCTTGCTGCTTTTATCAGCAGGACTGATCCGGCGAGTGCCGGGCTCCACCACAGCGTGCCATGTTTCATTCCTGATACACCAGCTCTCATGCCACCATTGCTGCTTAAGCCTGCCCCCTTCATGGCGTGTCCTTCTGTCCTTGCTATGACTCTGTTGCAAGGTTCCTCTAATTTCTGCTTTGAAACATACTGCAATACTGTCAGGGAAAGCCAAAGTCAACAGCAGGAACTTGTGGAAGCAGTAAAGCACCATCTACCACCTCTCCTGTCAATCTTCTGCATGCCTAGTGAGAGAGAATGTTTAGGAGGAAGATGAAGATTATGTCATGGTGCAGTACTGAGCCAGTGGAGCAATATCATGAGATACCACCCGATGCTACCATTGTTTTACTCGCTTTTCAGGTTTATTATTAAATGCAAAGTGCATTTTAGCTGCATACCTTGCCTGATTTGAAAGCAAGACTTGAGTAGAAAGGCTTATTTATCCAAAGAGCCAACATATCCGTTTCTGCTGCACAGTAATATGTATGTGCATACAGGTGTGTTACAAGCCTTTTAAATCAATCCTCTTTCTAAAAGAAAAGGTGTCTAAAGAAGATTACTACCACCAGAAAGGTGGTTGAGGGACCACCTATTTAGAACTACACTTAATTTGCCACCTGGGAATTACTGGAGCCCTATACAGGCTATGAACATTGGAAGAAAGAAGAAAACCAACAATCCGTGCTGAAAGTCAATATTTGCTCCCTGACTCTCCCATCCCGAATTCTGTAGGGGGCAGCAGAATTGCACAAATCTTTCGATTGTGCACTTGGATAAATTAATATCTGCCTAGATAAATTAATGCCTGTCTGAATATCTGGTGCGGAGAGAGGTGCTATGGTCCCTCAGAGGCTGATGCTAGGATGCTGGAAAAGTGGTGGATTCTGGCGAGGCAAGGGACGCTGGTGAAGTGATGGATGTTGGCGAGGTGATGGATACTCGGCAAGGGAGACGTGGGCAGATAAACGCTCCCAATTCAGAAGCTCCCGTTTTCTTGGCAAAGGGAAATCTGCAGGTGGTGCAGTGCGGACAGAGGGCTCCGGGAGTCCCCAACTGGCAAACCCGGTGCTTCGGCACTTATCCTAAACCAGCGTGATCTACGAATGTTGTCACGTCGTCCCAGACCGCAGCAAGAGCAGCATCCCTCCGAACAGCTGCTGCCAATTTTACTCTTAAAGCCCTGTAGCTTTCTCAGCCCAAATTTCTGCCGAGCGCCGAAGGAGGTGTGGGTGGTCACCGCCACCTGCCTCCCCTGCGCCCCTCGGGAATCATTCGCCCTATTCCCGGCTTTGCTTCCCACCTCCGTGTCTTCACTCTCCGCTGGGAGCTTGGTTAGCAAATACCGACCAGGGTCAGGGTCGGGGTCGGGGTGAGGCCCGGCCCGAGGCGGGGCAGGAGCCGCCCCCTCCCCTCCCCCTCCCCCGCCTCCCGGGGGACTTTGAGCCGAGCGGCGGCCGCCCCCCGCTGCTTGCCGCGCTGCGCTCTGTCATGGCGGGCCGGCACCGGCTCCTGCTGGAGAACGCCCAGCAGCTGGTGCTGGTCTGCGGCCGGGGCGAGGAGTACCTGCGGGGGGAGGCGGCCGGCAGCCTGGCGCTGCTGCGGGACGCCAGCCTGGTGGTGGGGCCGTGAGTGCGGGCGGCCGCGGGGCTGGGGCGGGGCGGGCGGGGGTCGCCGTCGCGGGCTGCGCCCCTCACCGCAGCCGGCTGCCGGGCTGCCTGTGCCCGGTGACGGCTGAGCTGCAGCCACCTGCCGGCGTTGGGACGTGCCTTCCTAATTTTGATTATTTCAGTCCATATCCTGGTAACTTCCGTTCTCGTGCTGTGACCACGCTTCCAGCCTCCCAAGGATAACTTCTAGCCTGGTGTTGCTCGTAACTGCCACCGTCTTCTGCCTCAGTGTTGTTTCTAGTAACATCAACTAATAACAATCATATAATTTATGTAATTAATGGGATTATAGTTGATTATTAATTTGTATGATTACAACTTTTCTCTCCCATTTCTAAATGCTCTAGCTGCTAATTGCTGCTTAAAAATTCTGCTGTGTAGAGTAGAGGTGCCTTCAGTGAGGTACCCACAATGGCTCCTGGTTACTATTCCAGTGACTTCCAAAGAGCAGGAGAAGGACAAGCCTAAAAGGACAGAGGTGCTGCCTGTGCCCCAGGAAGCTCATCTCATGTGTGTGTGAGGTGGAGCTCCATGCATGGCTGGAGGGGATCCCTCAAGGCTGTAGGGTTCCCAGTACCATCCTCCAGCTCCACTGGGAAAAAATTACTGTAGAACCAAAGATCAGCCCCAAAGAGATTTACTCCTGTGGCTTCCAAGGGTACAAAGGTGTGATTCAGATCCAGGCAATGGAGTCTGGTGATGACAGCTTGATTTCCATGAGGAGAAGAGTACTCTGCTGATGCTTGCTGGAAGAATGCTGTATATTTGCTGATCCACAAGAGAGAAATAATGCTATGTAGCAGCAGTTAGGACAAAAGAGTACCAAGGTATCGTCCTGAGGGATCTAAGCGGAGGGCAAGACAAGTGTTATGGCAAGCACTTGAAAGGCATGGCATTACACCATCGTTTTCTGTGCATCCGTAAGATTAGCACGTCACCTCCTGTATGCATCTTCAGTCCTGCTGAAAGTCCCTACCCCAATTTTCAGAGAGTTGTAGCTCCAGTAGCTCTATCAATAAGCATTTGACTTTTAACCAGGCTCCCGCTTCCTTTGTTCATTGTCTGTTATTTGCAGAGATGGTTGTATCAAAGCTGTGGGCCAGGCAGATGTTATTCGCAATCAGTTTTCAGGAGCAACATTTGAAAGAATAATTGACTGCTCCGGGAAGTGCGTGTTACCAGGTAGGTTTATTTTTTCGTAATCTTACTATGCTGAATGGCAGCAGGTACTTAGAGACAA
The DNA here is from genome assembly GCF_009769465.1 of Tauraco erythrolophus. Taxonomy (NCBI): domain Eukaryota; kingdom Metazoa; phylum Chordata; class Aves; order Musophagiformes; family Musophagidae; genus Tauraco; species Tauraco erythrolophus. The sequence continues at coordinate 53,933,328 of NC_141468.1, forward strand.
AGTAAATGTGTTTTAAACATGCCTCCATCCTTTTCCTTCTGTATTCAGTACTGGTTTGATAATATCTTGTGTTGAGGGATTGTTGAGTATTGTGGCTTCCTCATCAGGAGTGCTGCAAGGAGAAAATTGCAGCATTTGAGATGGGATGTTTTTTGGCTACATGGTAGAGCTCTGTCTCCTCGTTTCATTTTTCATCTGTTTCTCTGTGCCATCGATCACAACAGTAACGCAGCTGGCTGGCCGAGTGGCTTTTCAGCTCACATGTCTTTTCCTTACCCTTTCTGCCCATCAGCTGTTCAGCCACGGAGCTTTCCTGCAGCTGGTTGGAGGCAAAAGAGCGGCATGGGATTTTAAGTCACATACTCTGCAACTTTACCTGATAAAAAACCCAAACCTGGGCAAATATATTGCATGTTAGGCTTTGCAAGTGGTATTAGCACATGAGCTGTTAGTTCACTGTTTTGTTGGCAATGGCCTTAGCCATTCAGTAGCGTTGGTTTCTCAACTTGTAGAAAAGTCTCCTGCTGGAGTAAGTGGACTATTGCTAGAGTAAGCACTAGGGTACTAAGCCCAGCCTAAGCTGGTCTAACAAACTCTTTCAAAGTTTGTCATGTATAATTTCTTCCACAGTTTGAAAACATCATCAAAACAACATGAAAAACTCAGCAACATAGGCACTTACCTAGAGACATTTTGCATAAGGTGTCACACCTAAAAAAATTGAAAGAAAATTAATAGCTTTCGAAGAAACCCCTAGATTTTTGGCTGGTTGGATTTTTCTTTTTCTCTAACCAATAGAGGCTTTGTAGGGGAGCTTCTGCTGTCCATTTAATTTGCTTGCATGCTCATAGCCTTTTCTTTTACACAGTGAAATAACCTGAGTGTACATTTACTTTGTTTTCTTTAGGCCTGGTAGATGCACATACACACCCAGTGTGGGCTGGTGATAGGGTTCATGAGTTTGCAATGAAGGTAATGGCATAAAATTACATAGCTGGATTTTTCTTTTTTTTTTTATGCATAACTATTTATACTTTCTAATGACTCCCATTTTTCATCTGTAGAAAAATTCTGTCAGATAATCTAACTGAGGGAGGAGGGATGATTTTTTGAATACCAGTAGGCTGAGAAAGGAGTGTAACTGCAGCCTTTGTAGGCAGCGTTGATATATTTTTGCATTAATTGAAGCAATACAGAAGTAGTGCCCTCTATTACTACCTGAATCTTGATTTTTTTAATTTTTTTTTCTTTTTTCCCACATAAATTAGTTTTTGGACTAGAGATGGATTTTCCGCTTGGGCTGAGGGGGAAGCAAATCTTCAGAGTTATTCTCTTTATGTCACTTCTTAAATCATTTCTTCACTTAAGTAGAGGGGAGAGAGAGAGAGAGGAAGAATTAATGGGGATTTTTTTCCCCCCTCTTTTTGTCTCTCAGTGCAAAGAGAGCTCAAGGCACTTTCCAGAATCACTTGGATAGAAAATGCACATTTAATGGCTAATTTTACAGGGGTGTTGGTTTTTGTTCTTTTTTTCCCTCAAGCTGGCAGGTGCGTCCTATATGGAGATCCACCAGGCTGGGGGAGGAATACATTTTACTGTGGAACACACTCGGAAGGCGACAGAAGAAGAGCTGTTCAGTACCTTCAAACATCGACTGGAACGCATGCGCAGAGCAGGATCTACGTTGGTTGAGTGCAAGAGTGGATATGGCTTAAACTTAGAAACAGAGCTTAAAATGCTCAGGGTGATCGAACGTGCTAAGCAATCCATGGATATTGGCATTTCTTCAACGTACTGTGGAGCTCATTCTGTGCCGAAGTAATACGACTTGATTTTTCTTCCTCTTGTTAAGTTTTGCTGCTTCGTGTTGAAAATTGACTGTCATTTCCAGAATGATTTCTTCTGCCCAGCCCCCCTAAAATACAACATATTTGAAACAATAGCTGTTATTTACAGAAGGCTCACTTGAATTTTAATTTGAAGGAAGATGGGGAAGCCTTATTTAATGGCTACTAGATGCCAACATAAGCCTAGCACAGAATCCCTGCCTCCAGCTGATGCTCACACTGAACATAATGCAGATTACAGTTTCCTGTACGGAAAGTTGTTCTGCTTGGATTTGCTGCTACCCTTCAAGCTTAGTCTCCGCCATAAGCTTTCATTTTGACCAGCTAACAGAAAAAGTACTGTACTTAGTCTGCATATATTTCAGTAAACAAAGCTTAATTGTGCTTCAGTGCAATGAGCAATTGCATACATCTTATAGGTATGAGTAGAAAATTAAAGTAAATGTGCTTAATTACAACTATTTTGATGGCTCAAGTAGACATACCATAACAAGCCTTTCTCACTTCAACATTTTTTTCCCTATGATGAAAATAACATTTTAAAGTTGGCAGGTTTCATTGTATGAAATAATTAACAAGGAGTTTTAGCTAGGTAGGTGTATGTGAAACATACATTTTGACAGACTAAGCAGTAGGCTGCTACAAAACAAAGCATGTAAGATGGAACCAGGTGTAGCATCACAGGGATACTGAGGCAGTATTTAAGAGATTTTCATTAAAAAAACCAACAAAAACAAAACAAACAAACAAAAAACCCCACAAAAAAGCCTTAAAAAAAAATCTACCTCTTCTGACAAGAAAACATGACCTAGAAAAATTTATTTGCAATCTAATTATCATGTATTTGGGACAGGATGGGTAATTATCTTTTGTTAATATAACTATTCAAAAGGCATCCTGTATCATCTTCAGTAACTGGAAGATGGTTAAGAATAAAGTAACTAAAATCTTCTGAAAACACCAAATATTTATTTCAAGAAGTTCTACTAAAATTTGGAGGACTTAATGGTAAAATAAAATTGAGGTTTTACCCCAAACTATATATATTTCTTAGCCCTTCCTTTCCTCCTCCCCTGAAAAGCCTTGGGAGGATTTCAGTCAAAATCCTGAAAAATAGTCTTTCCGACCAAAATATTTCAAGCATTTCTATAAAGTAATGAAATAAATTCCGGTGTTTTTACAAATACATCAAATCTTACGTGTTAGAAAGACAGGTGTACCATCTCACTCTCTGCACGGTTCTGTCCTTACTGATGCACGTTGACCATAACAAAATATAGGTAGTGAGGACATTGTACTTTAAGTAAGGAGAAAAGGTAGTTGGGGATTTGAGGAAATTTCCTGAAGGAAATTCTGAATTATCTGTATTTCTAGGTCTTCTTAAATCCTTTTCTCTTTTCGTTCAAATGTTCATGTCTAAAATACTTTGCTTGAGTTTTCTGCTACCCTTCAAACTTAGTCTCTGCCTTGGGTTTTTATTTTGACCAGGAGGAATTCTGAAGTTCTTCCCTGAGCCAAGGCCTCATGTTCAGAGCCGTGGTCCTCAGCCTTTGAATGGCTCCTGAACATCTGGGCTGGTAACACGCTGGGGGAAGCATTCCGCTTTGTTGAGCCCCAGTTTTAAACTCTGAATTTCCTGCAGCTTCAGCAGCAGTGGAGGATCACAAGGGGAACATGTTGCCTGCAGGTGTGGGGCTGGGAGTTGCTCTTTGATATTATTTATGCAAATGAGATGATGATCTTGTGGATTCTGGAAGCTGTTAAACAGGCATCTTCCAAGTCACTTAAGCTCATGCCAGTTTTCTTTCCTCATTATATTCCATAAAACTGCCCTGTAGTTCAGTTACGTATAAATCATACAAGCAAAAGAGTAAGACTGATTTAACTATTTTTATTTCAATATTGATTTATGTAGGTCTTAAAATGTAATGCCCTTTTTTGTGGTAGGTACTTAATGGCAACTCTTGACTAGATAGTGATTAAACGTCTAATAATTTTCTGATGATTTTGGGATGATCATAGTTGTGCAAATTTGTTACTGCTAATCTATTAATATCAAATTGATTTTAAATTGTTCTATTATATGTGAAACAAGAGAGCAGTGTTATGCTTGCTCACAAAAAATGCAGCTTAGACCCTCATGAGGCTGGTGCCGAGGAGCTTATGTTAAGTTCTTGCTAAGCTGTTTGCTTGCTTGCTTCTTACACTTGGCTTAATTTACTGTTGAAAGTCTGGCCTCTTACAGCAGAAGCATCACCAGAAAGTTCATTTAATTGATAAAGTTGTCAACTCTTCTATGTTGCCAAGTCTTGCAACAGGTGGCATGTCTTGTAAAGCTTCAATACGTGGAGTCTTAAGAGGAGCCTACCTACAGACTTGCCAGCACTGGTTGTTCTTTTTTTCCCGCCTTGAAATTAGCTTTGGGCAGATGTTGAGAACTTGCTGCATGTATCTGTTTGTGATTCCTAGGTATATGGTAATTCAGTCTGATTTTCTGCTTCTAGAAGGCACCATTGGCACATGATTCAGATTGACCCTGCTCTGCACCAGGGCTTGGATCAGATGAGCTCCAGAGGTCCTTGCAAACACAGTTATTCTGTGGGGCTGTGATACCGTGCATTGGTGATAGGCAGTGCAGGCTACTGTAGTCTGAGCTATCCCAGAGAAAAATAAAACTGTTTACGTGATCCTTATTGCCATCCGTCACTTTTAAGAATGTTCCTGCTTTTAAGAATGTTTCCAGCCTCAGAACTTCCAGTTCTTTAGGAAGTGAACCTAAAAAGCTCACAGCAGGGAGCCAAAAAAATAACTGTTCTGTCATCCCTTCAGTCATGGTTTTGAATCGAATTCATGGTTTCAAGGATGTCTCATTCTAATTTTTTTTTTTTTTTTGATTGGTGAAGCTTCACTGGGCCCTTTTTATCTTTAAGAAGAAATTTTGAAAATCATTTCCTGAGCAGAAGTCTCTTGCTTTAAAACAGTGGCAGTTTGAATTTTTCGGCATCGTGTCTCCCAAAAACATGAAACTAAGACTTATGTTTCCCTCTGGTTTGTCTTGTCTCTGATCCTGATCTTCCAGTCCAAATTCATCCACAGAATGCTGAGTAAAAGAAGAAAAGGGAGAAAGCTTGGCATGGTAAAAGCTTGAGCAACTTCAACAACTGTTTTAGTGAGAGTTGAACAAAAGAAGGGCCATAAGCCGGGTTCTGCTCTGCCTTATAACTGCGCAACCTGTTTGTAAATCAGAGCAGAATTTGGCTCCTTGAATTTACTGCCACTGTAAAGCTCCCAACTTGCCCATATGTGGGACTCGTATAATGCTGGTCTGTACATGCCTCATGGTGCCTGAAAATGAGGATTGAGATGTCACAGACATTTAGCTGCAGTATGTCACCTATCTTTAGATCTTAAAATTGCAAAATACTAGCTTGGCTGTGTATTTTGGGATTGTTTGCTCTTTCAAAGGCATTTACTGATCTCTCCTGCGTTATCTCTGTGCAACAGGGGGTTCATAAATGGTTCTGACTTTGGCAAATCGAACCTCGTGAGGCACCTCTGATTTAGAAAGTTATCTGTCTGTCAGTCTGAATGATATAAAAGGAGGAGAGGTCAATTTAAAATAATGTTTTGAGCTGCACATCCCCTTTGAGTTTTGGTACTTGCATAAAAATATTGCATGAATACCATTTTAAATATTTAAATATTCATTTACATATTCTAAATGTGTTTTAGAATACAGTATAAGTAGGTCAGAATACATGAATAAGAAAACAGAGGATTTTAAAAAAAATTCTCATGTCTTGATTAGCATCCAGGAAGATAACCTAGAAATACAATCCAATATTCTTTGAATGGAAAGTAATTAGTGTTTGAGAGCACATGAATTACAGTAGTTTTAAATTTTTTAATCTGAAGGTTTTTTGAGTGATTTATACTTGTGTAACTTTCTAAGTAATCTAGTAATTGCATGTACGATCTGAATGTTTCCCAGACTTCAAGGATGTTATTCTTATGGGTCTGTAACATTTTCTTTTCATTAGAGGGAAAACTGCTACTGAAGCCACAGATGACATTATCAATAACCATCTCCCTAAACTGAAAGAACTCAAACTAAGTGGTGAAATACATGTTAACAATATAGATGTGTTCTGTGAGAAGGGAGTCTTTGATCTGGAGTCTACTAGGAGAATTCTTCAAGCTGGAAAAGATATAGGGTTACAGATTAACTTCCATGGTGATGAACTCCATCCGATGAAATCTGCTGAGGTACGTCTTTCTTAACATCACTTAAACCATTTTTGCTTTTGCTTTGCTTTTGTGAGAGCTGAGTCTTTGAAAGAATTGCAGTTTTCAAAACCAAGGTTTTCTAAGGCTTCATAAAATAGACCATTCAAAGACATCTATTTCCATGAGAGGATAGAAAGCGCAGCCCTTGTGCAGCTTTGGAGTTAAGGTCATGGGAGAAGGCCTTGACCTCTGGGACTGACACGTGCTGACTAATCAAACATTGACTTTGCTTATCTTCCACAAGGGATACAGATGGGGAAAGTGGATATCTGTGAACCCAAAAATGACAAAAACTTGGTTTCTATGCAACTTGAAAAATCTTTTTTCCTTAAATGTCCTGTTACCAGCAACAAGTCAGATGTACAGTGAGCACACTCAGAGGAGTGGTTTAGTCAACAGTAGGCTCCCAAATATCTTGATAAAGTCACTCTGAGACCATGTTTCACCATCATTTAAACATTGCTTCCTTGCTGTGGGGTCTGCTCAAGTTATCCTCTGCTATATTTAAAAAAAAAAAAAAAAACAAGCCACAAAACCCAAAAACTCCATTGATCATAAAAGCCCTTTTGATCATAGAATCATAGAATGGTTTGGGTTGGAAGGGACCTCAAAGATCATCTAGTTCCAACCCCCCTGCCATGGGCAAGGAAACCCTCCACTACACCAGGTGGCCCAAAGCCTCATCCAACCTGGCCTTGAACACTTCCAGGGATGGGGCATCTACAACTTCTCTGGGAAACCTGTTCCTGTGCCTCACCACCCTCTGAGTGAAAAATTTCTTCCTTATATCTGATCTAAATCTGCCTTCTTTCAGTTTAAATCCATTGCCCCTTGTCCTGTCACTATATGCCCTTGTAAAAAGTCCCTCTCCAGCTTTCCTATAGGCCCCCTTTAAGTACTGGAAGGCTGCAATAAGATCACCCCAGAGCCTTGCCTTCTCCAGGCTGAACAGCCCCAACTCTCTCAGCCTGTCTTCATAGCAGAGGTGTTCCAGCCCTCGGATCATCTTTGTGGCCCTCCTCTGGACCCGCTTCAGCAGCTCCATGTCCTTGTGTTGAGGACTCCAGAGCTGAACGCAGTATTCCAGGTGGGGTCTCATGAGAGCAGAGTAGAGGGGCAGAATCACCTCCCTCGCCCTGCTGACCACGCTTGTTTTGATGCAGCCCAGGATACAGTTGGCTTTCTGGGCTGCCAGTGCCCATTGCCGGCTCATGTTGAGCTTCTTATCCACCAGCACTCCCAAGTCCTTTTCCTCAGGGCTGCTCTCAATCCATTCTCTGCCCAGCCTGTACTTGTGCTTGGGATTGCCCCGACCCACGTGCAGGACCTTGCACTTGGCCTTGTTGAACTTCATGAGGTTCTCACAGGCCCACCTCTCCAGCCTGTCAAGGTCTCTCTGGATGGCATCCCTTCCCCCTAGCGTGTCCACAACACCACACAACTTGGTGTCATCTGCAAACTTGCTGAGGCTGCACTCGATCCCACTGTCCATGTCACCAGCAAAGATCATAGAATCATAGAATGGTTAGGGCTGGAAGGGACCTTCAAAGGTCATCTAGTCCAATCCCCCTGCAAGGAACAGGGGTATCTCCAACTAGATCAGGTTGCTCAGGGCCTCATCCAACCGGGCCTTGAACGTCTCCAGGGATGGAGCATCCACTACCTCTCTGGGCAACCTGTTCCAGTGTTCTACAACTCTCACGGTAAAAAATTTTTTCCTAATATCCAATCTGAATCTACCTCCCTCTATTTTAAAACCATTACCCCTTGTCCTATCACAAATGGCCCTCCTGAACAGCCTCTCCCCATCTTTCCTGTAGGCCCCCTTGAGGTACTGGAAGACCGCTATAAGGTCACCCCGGAGCCTCCTCTTCTCCAGGCTGAACAGCCCCAACTCTTTCAGCCTGTCCTCATAGGAAAGGTGCTCCAGCCCTCTTATCATCTTCGTGGCCCTCCTCTGGACCCTCTCCAACTGGTCCATGTCCTTCTTATGTTGGGGGCTCCAGAACTGGACGCAGTACTCCAGGTGAGATCTCACGAGGGCAGAGTAGAGGGGGAGAATCACCTCTCTTGACCTGCTGGCCACGCTCCTCTTGATGCAGCCCAGGACGCGGTTGGCCTTCTGGGCCGCAAGAGCACATTGCCGGCTCATATTGAGCTTCTCGTCCACCAGTACTCCCAAGTCCTTCTCCTCAGGGCTGCTCTCGATCCATTCACCACCCAGTCTGTATTTGTGCCTGGGATTGCCACGACCCAGATGTAGGACCTTGCATTTGGCCTGGTTAAACTTCATGAGGTTGACACGGGCCCACCTCTCCAGCCTGTTGAGGTCCCTCTGGATGGCATCCCTCCCTTCCAGCATGTCGGCGGCACCACACAGCTTGGTATCATCGGCGAACTTGCTGAGGGTGCACCTCATGCCACTGTCCACGTCACCAACAAAGATGTTGAAGAGGGCCGGGCCCAACACGGACCCCTGAGGGACGCCACTCGTGACCGGTCTCCACTTGGATATCAAGCCGTTGACCACTACTCTCTGAGTGCAGCCATTGAGCCAATTCCTTATCCACCGAGTGGTCCATCCATCAAACCCATGCCTCTCTAGTTTAGAGAGAAGAATGTCGTGCGGGACAGTGTCAAAAGCTTTGCACAAGTCCAGGCAGATGATATCCATTGGTCGACCCTTGTCCACCGATGCTGTCACCCCATCATAAAAGGCCACCAAGTTGGTCAGGCACGATCTGCCTTTGGTGAAGCCATGTTGGCTGTCACCCACCACCTCCTTGCCCTCCATGTGCCTTAGCATGGTTCCCAGTAGAATCTGCTCCATGACCTTGCCAGGCACAGAGGTGAGGCTGACCGGCCTGTAGTTGCCCGGGTCCTCCTTGTTCCCCTTTTTAAATATGGGGGTTATGTTCCCTCTCTTCCAGTCATCGGGGACCTCGCCAGACTGCCACGACTTCTCCAATACAATGGCCAGTGGCTTGGCAACTTCATCTGCCAGTTCCTTCAGGACCCGCGGATGGATCTCATCAGGTCCCACAGACTTGTGCACTTTCAAGTTCCTCAGATGTTCTCGAACCTGCTCTTCAAGTACAGTGGGTGGTGGTTCATCCTCACAGTCCCTGCTAGTTCTTTCCACAGCTTGGGCGGTAAGACAAGAGGCTTTATCAGTGAAAACTGAGGCAAAAAAGTCATTGAGTAACTCAGCCTTCTCTATGTCCCGGGTAACCAGAGCACCAGTATCCTTCCGGAGGGGGCCTACGTTCTCCTTGGACTTCCTTTTGTCCCCTACATACCTATAGAAGCATTTCTTATTGCTTTTTATATCCCTTGCCAAATTTAATTCCTTCAGGGCTTTAGCCTTCCTCACCTGCTCCCTGGTCACTCGTACAGCTTCTCTGTATTCCTCCCAGGCTATCTGTCTCCGCTTCCACCCTCTATAGGCTAACCTCTTCATTTTCAGTTGGTCCAGGAGCTCCTTGCTCATCCACGCGGGCTTCCTGGTCTTTTTGCCCGACTTGTTCTTCATCAGGATGCACCTCTGCTGAGCTTGGAGGAGGTGCTCCTTGAATGTGGACCAACATTCCTGGGCCCCTCGTCCCTCCAGGGCCGCCTCCCACGGCACTTTGCCCATCAGATGTTAAATAGCACTGGCCCCTGAGGAACACCACTCGTCACAGGCCTCCACTTGGATATTGAACTGTTGACCACAACTCTTTGAGTGTGAGCATCCAGCCAATTCGTTATCCACTGAGTGGTTCATCCATCAAAACCATGTCTTTCCAGTTTAGAGACAAGGATGTCGTGTGGGACAGTATCAAACGCTTTGGATAAGTCCAGGTAGACGATGTCAGTTGCGCTTCCCCTATCCATCAGTGCTGTAACCTCATCATAGAAGGCCACCAAATTAGTCAGGCAGGATTTGCCCTTAGTGAAGCCATGTTGGCTGTCACCACTCACCTCCTTATTTTCTATGTGCCTTAGCATAGTCGCCAGGAGGATCTGCTCCACGATCTTGATCACCACTGAAGGCAGCAGTTGAACTGCTAGTTCTGTGACCAGTGTCAGTTTTGTCAACCCTTTTCTGCTGGATACTTTGTGAACAGGAGTGGATAATAGTTTTATCCATAGCTGCCCCGTAGTTTGCATGTTGGTCTGTTAAAAATACCACTGAGGGTAGGCTTCCACTCGGTGGATGGTTAATACTTTTTTGTGATCAATTTTTCCTGCAGTAAATTAGCAAATATTTTGTTTGTTCTTTCAAGCATTTGTTATTTTTTTTCTTTTAGTTAATTTTATATTAATAGTGAGTTCTCCCCTCCAGTCATTTGATAGCAACACTGCTTTACTGAATTAACTGAGAACAGTGAGTAATTTTCTTGAAAATTTGCTTAGCTTGGAGCTGAACTAGGAGCCCGGGCTATCAGCCACCTGGAAGAAGTTAGTGATGAAGGTATCATGGCAATGGCAAGAGCTAAGTGTGCTGCTGTACTTTTACCGACAACTGCCTACATGCTAAGGTAAGGCTGCTAGATCGAAGGAAAACTTTTGGAACAGCAAAACCATGTTTGTGGTTTTAAGATCTTTTAATGTAAAAGTGTAAGCTTGTTTCTGTGCCTTGAGGATCAGGCTGGATCAGTGAAGGCAATCACAAATGCAAAGAGTTGAATGAGCCTACTTGTGTCTTGGTTTTGGTAGAGATCTTCAAAAATGAAGCAATACCCTGCTTTTGAGAAGTCTCACAGTAGATTTTGGGTGGTTCAATCAGCACTGGAATTTAATCTGTATGACAGGCTAAGGTGACAGCTGGGCTTTCATTTAAGAAGAAAACTAGACTGGTTTTCTTTAATCCATTTAGCCTTTGAAAACTGAATTGGCTTCTTTTCAGGCAGATGATATCTGTAATATATGTATTTGCTCTCTTGCAGAAGGTTTTGCTGGGAAATATATCCTTTGGTTATCTAAAGCGCTGAAGACTGTGGGTAGCATTTTTAAAATCTCGTATGATTTTACCCAGGCAACACTGAAGAGAATCGCTTGAAGAACACTGTTTTCCATATGCAGACATTCCAGATAAGCACAGATGGATCACCTGCTTACCTCTAATGCCAAAAATAAGCCAACTAGATGATGAGGACCATGACCCAATAATACCTTCCCTCCTGTGAAGAGAAGGTCTTTGAGCTGCTTTTGGTTTATTTTCAGCAGCCTGCTTTCTGAGGCATCGAGGCTCGTGCCATTGCCACCTGTGTTCACCTCTACGTCCACGCTTGTGTTTCTGTCTGTGGTTAGCTGTCCATGTCCTGCACCAGTGCTTTTGAACTACTGGCTGATTGGAGCTGCATGCACCCCCATAAAACAGATCTCAGAGAGGACCTGTGGTCCTGCAAACTGACCCTGGGCAGGGAGGTAAAGAGGACAACAGAGACGCAGCCACCTGTGGAAAAAGCTATGGCTGTAACTTGTGGGTTACTCCAGAGACTCCATGTGGTGGAAGGTTTATAACCTCAGGATAAGCTTAAGATGAAGATAATAATGAGCTGTAGGAAATGAGGCGTCGTTTCTTCCAGTGTCTGTTGCTCTCTTTATTGAACTCAGGCCTCCTAGTCTAATGCACTCTAAAAATGAAGAAGCCATATTTGAGATGCTGGTTAAAAGAGCATCAAGAGGGGTTGAAAGCTGTGTGACGTATAGAAGTTGCTGTGAGGTGATGTGGTATATCCTTTGCTGACGTCCCTCAGCTCCTTCAGCACCCACGATGAGAGCTCAGACCTCGAGAGGTCCTGCCCCTGTACTGTCCCCTGATTTTAAGAAGAGCAGTAGCGGACAGGGCTTCGCCCAGGAGTGGGCCAAAGAGTGCAGATGGATCGTTGCTTCATGGTCAGCACCCTCTCGGTTTGGCCTTCATTGACCGTTGCCTGCAGCACTCCTAGGTGTCTGGCAGCAGAGCACAGCAGGGGATGCAGAGGCTGGAAGGACACATGAGGATGGGGAACAGCTCTTCAGACAAATCTTATTAAACACGATTAACTCCTGGAGCATCGTGTTGTGCAGGAGCAGGTGGTATTTTCTCATAAATCTGCTAGGAGGCTTCTATAGGGAGAGGATTGTCTTATAGCAAATGTAAGCACTTCGTTAAGATCTCATTTATTGTTCTTTTCTGTTAACTGCAGTGCTTTTAACACTACTTTTTGAGCAGCAGAAGCTCTCATGTTTCATTTTTTATTGTTACACTGACATGCTATCTAGAGGGAGCTGGACAAGCTTGAGAAGTGTGCCCATGTGAACCTCGTGAGGTTCAACGAGGCCAAGTGCAAAGTCTTGCACCTGGGTCAGGGCAACCCCCAGTATCAATACAGGCTGAGGGATGAAGGGATTGAGAGCAGCCCTGTGAAGAAGAATTTGGGTGTACTGGTGGATGAAAAGCTGGACGTACTCCGGCAATGTGCACTGGCAGCCCAGAAAGCCAACTGTTTCCTGGTCTGCATCAAAAGAAGTGTGGCCAGCAGGTCGAGGGAGGTGATTCTGCTCCTTTACTCCACTCTGGCGAGACCCCATCTGGAGTTCTGTGTCTAGCTCTGGAGTCCTAAGTACAGGAAAGACATGGACCTGTGGGAGCGGGTCCAGAGGAGGGCCATGAAGGTGGCCGGAGGGCTGGAGCACCTCTCCTATGGAGACAGACTGAGAGAATTGGGGTTGTTCAGCCTGGAGAAGAGAAGGCTCTGGGGAAACCTTATTGTGAGAGCCTTATAAGAAAGATAGGGACAAACTTTTTAGCAGCGTCTTCTGCGATAGGACAATGGGTAATGTTTTTAAACTAAAAGGGTGTAGATTTAGACTAGATACAAGGAAGAATTTTTTTTAAATGAGGGTGGTGAAGCACTGGAAAAAGTTGCCCAGAGAGGTGGTAGATACCTCATCCCTGGAAACATTCAAGGTCAGGCTTGATGGGGCTTTGAGCAATCTGATCTAGTGGAAGGTGTCCCTGCTTACTGCAGGGGGTTTGGACTAGATGACCTTTAAGGGTTGCTTACAACCTAAACCATTCTATAATTCTATGATTCTGTTTTCAGACACGTTTGGTGTCATTGGCTTTGTAGCAACTATGGCTAAAACTTCTTAGCATATTTCCTGTGGCTGGTGCCCATCCTTACAAACACCTACTCAGATTAACCCAGTGTCTGAACGATTTTGAAATGGCTATTCCAGATATTGACGTTATTGAAGATACCTTTTGCGTTAACATTGCTAAGTGAGAAGATCTTCTAATGTATACAAATTAAATTCACAGCCTCAACTTACTATTTTGAATTGCCAGCAGAATCGGGGACTATTGTGTTGTTTGTGCCACTGCTCATGTTTGGGAGCCTGTCTTTGAAGCTATAAGGACTAGAAAATGACTTTTTTGAGAAATGAAGATTTTCACCTTGTAAATCCTTAAGTGTCTGAGGTCTGGATAAATACCAGAATTTCAGTAGCCTGGAACCTGATGCTTGATACTGGCTGCTGCCACATGCTGTTACAGCAAAAGCAGTGGATCGCACTTCCCATTTATGCTGTCCATAGGGTGATAGGGAGCCAAGAGGAGAATTTGGGCTTTCATCTCCAAAAGGATTAGTGTAACTGAATGTGTGAATGTAGCCAAACCAAGATGACTTTTGCTCTTGTAAATCATCATGTAATAACTAAGCAAATTGTACTGACAAGTGTCTTTTTCCCACTAGACTGAAGCAACCTCAAGCTAGAAAAATGTTAGAAGAAGGAGTTATAGTTGCTCTTGGCAGCGACTTTAATCCTAATGCATACTGTTTTTCAATGGTAAGCTATTCCTCATTCTTACAACACCACAAAATTATGAAATCTCTTACCAGTACAACTTGTGTATAGATCTCGTGCACTTAAAGAGAGCTCTATGCCCAGCTTAGACAATTGCTCATGGTTATTTATGTGAGTTGGTACTTTTTGCCAGAAATTCTTCAAACCAGAGGGGTTCTATTCTTCATGTGCACTGAGAGGCTTATAAAAAAGGCTCTCAAAATTCCTGAGTTTAGAGTTCTTGTTTTGGAGTTGGCAAGATTTACATTATGCAGGACAACTCCTTCTGTTGCACAATGAGGGAGGAGAGTGCTTAGGGATTTAAGGCATGAACAGCTTTATTTCAGATACTGGTAACTCCCATTTGCTGCTTGCCTACTAGCCTATGGTGATGCATCTGGCCTGTGTAAACATGAAGATGTCAATGAGTGAAGCACTGGCTGCTGCCACCATTAATGCAGCTTATGCTCTGGGAAAATCGGACACACATGGCTCCATAGAGACTGGCAAGCAGGGGGATCTTGTTATCATAAATTCATCAAGGTTTGTTCTTCCATTGTCTTTTGAAATGGTATTTAACATCAGGGATTCTTTTTTTTCACCATATTGTGAATAGTGGAGAGGTTAGTGAATTCCTTGTGTTTTGGAAGTTATTTTCATCTGAAAAAAGGGACACCGCTAGCATTTTAGACCCACTTTTGCCCACCTTAATCACTCCAGAGGAAAATAAAGCCTAAACTTTTGGGGCTAATATTACAAATAATCCATGCCCAATTACAAATTATCTAAAGATAATACCTGTTTATTTTGTGGAAGGAATTCTCTATAATTTGTACATTAACTCACTGTATTCATGCAACAGGAGATCAACATGTAAATATGGAATAGTGTTTTCCAATAGTTCAAGCAAATCTATTGTAGTTTCCAGGTATACCAGGTATGTGACCTGCTTTTATGCAAATCTGGATATTCTTAAACGTCTTGTTGTCTTTTTAGGTGGGAGCACTTGATTTACCAGTTTGGGGGACATGAAGCATTGATCGACTATGTTATAGTTAAAGGAAAAGTCATTTATCAAAACGAGAGGTGTGGGACAATGAGCAGTTACTGAGAGAAGATGGTAATTTAGGAAGTTACTATAATCAAATTAGCGTGGAATATTTCAAAGCAACAGACAAATCAGATATGTATTTACTGGTAAATTGCTTGCCTGCTCACCTTACCAGCCCTCTTTTTCAAATAAACTTTACCAAGCATTAGCCATCTGATGCATCTTAATTTCCGTTGTTCTTGTCTCCGCTGCATAAAAATAATTTTGAATTGTATCTATTTGAAACAAGACAGTTTCAAAAAATGTTTTCCTATACAGTTTTGATCAGTAAAATTATTATGCTTGAAAAAAAAAACCCAAACAAACAAAAAGCCACCAATGAATGAAGAAGTTTGGATCCGGGTGAGATTTATTGGCAAGAGTGACATTAAGTAACTTGTGACAGAGGGCCAAGTGCTCAGGCATCCACATGCGGAATGGCGTTTGGCAGTGCTGGGAGGTCACAGCATCCCAAGGAAATGTTCGTAGCTCCTGGGTCTGCTCACTCTCAAACTCAGCAGATAAAAGGAACCACAGTCATGGTAGGAGCCATGGTATCTTACCTCTCCGAAATGCCAAATCTCCTGGTTTCTGCAGACCTGAAACTCAGTGGGAGGCAGCAGCTGGGAGCCCAGCAAGGTACTGCTTATCAGCTGATCTGCAACATGTTCCCTGGCTGAGGGGAAGCTGTTGTGGGGCTGTAAGGGCACAAGAAAAAGGAGGTGAGGAAAATGCAAACAGGTACACTGCTCACTGGGCTGCTGGAAGTTGGAGTGCACTGTAGGTTAGGGGTTGAATTAGGCATACTACTGGAAATTAGCGATGCCAAAACCTTACACTTTACACCTAGCAATGGTCAGCCTGGTGAGGTTGTGGTCTGGTGAGTACAGCCAACCTCTCAAAATTTCAATCACCTTGAAACTTAACGAGAACAGCACCTGCAGTCTTGTACAGGTGTTCCAAAAAGACCTGATCTCATTTATTCTAGGCTGAATCTGAAATAACGAGATGTGTTTGTTCGTGTAAGTTTTTGCTTCTGATGACGAGTTGAGTGTGAGTATGATGACTCCTACTCAGAGCTTCAAAACTTAAGATCCTGTTTATTTTCAAGCTCCCTTTCAGCTACTAGTTTTTTCTGAAGCTTGAACCATCATTTGAGATGTGGTATGTAGGAAAGAGGATAATACAGCTTTGGAGTTGAAGCTGCTACAGTGTTTAAGCAGAGAGTCTGCAGTAGGGAGAGTCTCTAAACACACACTGGCTGAGGCTTTTCTTTAATTTTTCAAATGGATGGTGGCTGCAGAAACAAAAGAGCTTAACTTGCTGAAGGTGAAGTCATAGAACTACAGCTGAGAAGCATAAAGAGCTTAGCGTCAAAAATACTGATATAAGCAGGTGACATAACCTGTGGTACAGAGCAGAGTGCTTTAGTGACCCAGACACCTAAGGAAGGACAACAGTCTCATTCTAATTAACAGATATTTGAAAGCCATCACAAACATGTATGAGCTTTATTATGAACTTCTGATCTCCCTGAGCCTTGGGCACATCTGTTAACATCCAAAATATGTAAGCCACCCCATAGAGTGTCTTTGTTCATGCTTTATCTGAGCCAGGCTAGCCAACTAAATCAGTTTTTAAAACAATTTGATGGCATTCCTGCCACTAGACACGTTTTTCTACAAGCAGATGTTGAACCACGTGTGGGTGTGGACCTTTATTTTTATAGATCTTGGAAGAACATCTGAAGTATGCAATCGCACGGTCCATTCTGCCCAAGACAGCACTCATAAATAATGTTTCTGCAGGCCATGGGCGAAAGCTGTCAGGATATGAGCGCAGGTGTTTCTGAAACGCAGCGTGCGGCCAGCGCGGTGCCTCTCTGCTTAGCGTAGGTGTGGTGTGAAGCTGAGGACATCGTGGTGGTCCCTTGGTCCCAGGTAGCCAAAAGCAGAGGTAAGTGGGAATCAATGCCCAGCACCTCCTCTCTGAAGTGCCTAAGGTATTTGAGAGCCCAAGACTGTGTAAGGAAAACCTCAAATATTCCCTTGCTGGACAGGGATAGGCATTCATGGTCTGAAACTACTGACGTGAGGGAATTCTGCTTTCACAAATGAGCTCTGATGAGAGCATCAAACCACACGCTTGCCCAAACAGCTCAACTGATTCCAGTAACCATTTGGGAGTATGCCCCAGGGCTATAATTAGTTTGCAGGTTTGCAGTTAGAGGATGTGGTTATAATTCAGTGGTGCAGCTGGCTTAAGTGATTCCTGATGGCCAGCTACAGGGAGGACACACCATACTGAAACGCAGGAAGAGTCTGTGTGCTTGTTTCTGACGTGGCTCACTTCAGTGATGACGTTCACCACGCTGGCTGCCACAGCGGCTGAGGGCAGGATGTAGGCAATAGCGTGGCGGGTAGGAACTTCTGCCAGCTTTGCTGCTGAAGGAAGCATATAGTTTAGCCAAAACATGAGGCTGAAGGAAAATGGTTGACCCTACAAGATACCAGCCTGGCTGTATGTTCTCACACTTGATTTTAATTAATAACTGATTTTATACAAAACGGAACAGCTTCAGGGGGAGATGGAGATACACCTGCTAGAGAGAGCCTCAAGCTGAAAGGGCAGAGACTTACTTGGTACATGAAGGACAGACAGAGGCTGGAGATGCTGCAAATCAGGTGCAGAAGGAAGAAGCTGAACTGGCAGCTCACGTACCATGGGTGGGCACCCTAGTTCCCAGGTTTTCTGGCCAGGTTAGGTGTCTTCCCTGCCAGCTTTCCAACAGGCATGAGCCTTCTCCCCAGAGCACATTTAACACAGCAGGTCTCAGACACAGGAGGGCAGCCCCACACCCGCACTCTGGCTGCCCCTTGCAGCATAGCCAAGAGCCTGCCAAGATTTCCAGCCCACGCTGACCCCCTGCAGCTGTGGCTATCAGGCCAGCAGTGTCAAGGCTGGCAGTTGATAACCAGCCTTTACGTGTCGTCACCGCACCATGGTGTGAAGTCGAAGTCCTGACTCTTCCCTTGCAAAACAAAGCCTGTGCCAGAGGTCAGTGTTGTAACACGGAGCTTGCTACCACACGAGTCGCTCAGTGGGGATGGGGCCCTTGGCAGCTAGGCAGACACCTGGCAAGCCATGCAAGTGCACATCTTGCACTGGCTCATATCCACCACTCCTACACCTCCTCCTCCCCCTTTCCTGGCCCCTCTTCCACCTGTCTTCCGTATTTCTAAACTAAGCTTTTGCTTTACATTTCCATCATCACACATGACGGGAAAAGAGATTGCTACAGCTGTATGTGAAGCCTCAGTTTATTTATTGCAGGTGTAAGCCCATAGCTCTTAGAAAGCTGCATTAAATGCAGTCCATCACCAGAATACAATATATTTGTTCTGGAGCAATGATCTCCGTAGCACATTTTTATGCACACAGATTTTCAGATTTGTGAAGGACCTGCTCTAAAAATCCTCTGGTTATACAAGAACCTGTGCCTCACGTATGATATGCAAAAGAGAGGAGAATTAAGTGTAAAGATAATTTTGCTCGTGGCAGAATGAAGGGGACCACAGCAGCTACCCAAAGAAGAAAAAAAAAAAAGGTGGGAATATCAAACCTAAGCTGTTTGGTATCATTGGCACAGATAAAGAGAAAACAAGTGAAGAGCTGACAAAAATACCGGAGGCCCTGTGTGAAACATCCACTGGTTTCAGCAGGAGTCTGAATGTTTTGTGTTGGGAAGCTCAGGAAATTCAGCCAAAACCAGAGTATCGTGACAAAGCTGTCTTTCATGTGCAAGGAAAGCAGTGAGCCATTTCTCTACTGTCTGTAGGTGCTCCTGAGCCAGAGAGTCAGGTCCTTTGGGTCACTTGGAGAAACCATGTTGACTTCTAGCACAATGGCCACCCTTAGGCAAGGTCCTGGAAAGGATCTGCTCCGTACCAGATGATGCAGCTCTTAAAGTTCATTCTGATGCCCATGGTCGTGACAAACATGTGTATTCATTTCCAGCGATCCCAAGGAGAAGGCAGTTGGTGAAACGGGTCTCGATTCAGGGATGTGTTCCCTCCTGTACTTTTCAATGTAAGGTTTAGCCACTTCCCACACCTGCAAAACGAGAAAGTGAAACGGCAGAGTCAAAACCAAAAGGTCAGGTCAGACATCAAGGCACAAGTTCAAGAAACCCCATGGAAGAGTTACTGGGATAGAGGTGAGAATTACAGACCTACATAGATAACTGCATGCGATCTGCAGAACCAGAGAGGCAGCCAGAGTGAGGTTTGGGGAAGAACACGTGGATGGAGTTGACAGGGGCTGGGAAAAGATACAGCTCCGGGGGGACAAGGTGAAAGGATTCAAGGAGAAAACGTTGCGTCTTGTCTTGTTACCAGGTTAATGGTCTGTGTGCAGCAGTGAGGAGAGGATTGCTGTCACGTGCTACAAAATCACTTGGTCATGAAGAGGCCAGGGGAGCAAAATGGCAGCTGGCATGGACAAAGGAAAAGGGAAGGGATAGCCGCTGGGATTTAAGGCAGAAAAGGAAAACGTTCTGTGGTCTCCTTTGTCTCTCCTCCTGTAAGGGCTGCAGGGCAAACAGCCTTACAGAAGATGGACTGGGATTTTCTTGTCCAGTTTGCTTACTCACTATGATTCTTCTGTTACTTATATGTTACAAACAATTGAAAGAGATGGATCACATAGCGGTACAAACACTTGGACCAGGTTAACGCATTTTGCCACTGCTATTCCCTCATCCACGTCCCTTTATTGCTTCCAGTGGTTCACCATGCCCACGATCCTCAAAACTGGGGAGCACTCACTGCCCCAGGAATGAGGAACACCATCTGGAGACACCATTGATTTCTCTGGAGATCTGCGAGGGTACAGGACCCTGCCCTCAAACTATTCAAAGCTGGACATGTATCTGTGAAACCCCTGCCAGAATTAATAACGTAAGCTATTTATTACACAGGGTAACTTTAGGAATTGATTTTAAATCTATTCCATTAAAACTAAGGAAAACCCAATCTCAGGAAATCTGGTAGGTTCACCCCAGGCAGAGGAGCGCTGTTAGCGAGGCCAGCCCATGAATGCACGGAGGGTATTTCCAGAGCAGAGCTGCAGTGTGCTCCTCAGGACAGTCCTATGGCACGTGCCGAAAGGCAACACTCGCCTTCTGCTCCACGAGCAGCCTGTGAGCTGCTTCGATGTCCGGGGCCATGAAGCGATCCTTCATCCAAGGTCTGTAACGAGACACATCGCGAACATTGGCCAAACATTAACCACCACCACCGGCAGCCCGTCTCCAGACGGGCAACCTCTGGGGGAGGCGTTTATCTGATCTTACCTCACAACGGAGCGCACGAGGTCGTAGACCTTCTCCAGTGGGGTTGTCGTCCTCAGAGGGCGTAGGAATTCAATGCCTTGGCAGGCTGCGAGCAGCTCAATAGCCAGAACTAGGAAATCAAAACAGTAAAAGGGATTTTGGCAGCTCAAGGCGAGGTCTCCCTTATAAAACTCTCCTTGGTGTTTGTTCCGGCTAATGTGATACGGTTTAAGGTGATGAGGAAAGACTGGTGGATCCACACACCCCAGAGAGGCAGCCCCGCAGCAGGATTGTTTCATGGATGGTGCTGGGTGTAGTATCCAGCATTTTAACAAGCAGATTTTAGGTAGTCTGCGGTACAGACTTTTCAGTGTGCCAGGAACTCCCAGTTATCAGTCTTAAATCCATAAAAATCTCTTCCAAGGCATCTTGAATACCCAAAGTAATGGGCATCGTAAATCAGAAAACTTCTTTAGGAGTGAGAAGAAGAAAGGGGCCTGAGCTATAAAAGAAAGTTCTGCCTATGAAGCTTGCAAGAGCCCATGTGAAAGCACCACTAGTATTACAGAGCTTTGGAAGACAGTCTTCTGACTGGAGAAGTTTGCACTGTATCGGTCCATGTCACGCCTGATCATTATGGGCATTCATTCCTCATTTTCACGAGCCAGTCCACCTAAGGAATTGGGAGAACCAACTAGGATCCAGGGCATGCTGTTTCTGAACACGTTCTTGAAACACACATTTCTCAAACTCATTTCTCTGTGCACAAAAAACGTATTTCTATAAAACTAAATCTTCAGAGCACTCAACTGTATAAACTTGAGTGGGCAAGTGAGTTCAGTATTTGTGTGCTGTGTATTACTCTGCCCTTCCACTAACAGCTGACATCTGTATCTAAGCACAACGTCTGCCAAGTAAATAAATAAAAGCAAGAGGGAAATTTGTCTTTGTAAGCAAGAGAGGAAAGTTTTGCTGAGTGACCTGCCGTAAGCAGTTTTGTTTCACAAGAAGCACATAGTGCTAGATTTACCTCATTTCTGTTAGAAAGATAGAAATGCTTGTAAAATATGTACTTAATATAATGTTTTTAGATAGTTCTTTCAGATGCATTACCTCTTTTTCCTAAAATATATCTAAAAAGAATGGCACTAATATCTTAATCTGGTTACATATGGTCTGTCTGGAAATTAGCATTTTAATTTTACCTTGTTCCACATGTTCAATAACTCTCAAAGCTTTTCTTGCAGCCCATCCTCCCATGGACACGTGGTCCTCCGTAGCAGCACTGGTTGAGAGAGAATCCACAGAAGAGGGATGGCACAAGGCTTTGTTCTCAGAAACTGCAAAAATCCAGTGCAATCAATGTAGGACAGAATGGGCAAGAGGCAGCAGAAGCAATGGCCAACCTGGAGCAAAGAGCCTGTCCACCACCTCAGATCCAATTGCTCCTCTTATGAGAATGCATCAATGTTTTACCTGGACTGAGTAATTTGTCATAAACACCTTGAAAACTACCATTGCCTTTGAAAACAGTAATCAATATCAGTCTTTAGATGCAAATATTAACTAAACAGAGAAAGACTGCTCACTCCTTGTTGCTCTGGCTCAAAAACCTGATGGAAACTGAGGAAAAAGAGCAGACAGCATAATTGAAATACAAGGCTGGTCTCATCTGTTACTCTAAGGCAACTCTTTGTAAAGAGCACTGGTTCTCTCTGTTTCGGTCACAGATTCTGCCTCTCCCCTGGTTTCAAGAGGAGAGCTAGAGATCAGCAACTGGTCTCTTCTCATGGGAGCTGAGGCACTTGCAGAACTTGCTCCAGGATGACGCAGCAGCGCGATACAAATCCTCTCCCACCCTCCTAGCCTCACTACAAGGCTGCCCATGTCCCTCGTCCAGGCGTGCACACCCAGGAGAGTGGGAGCACTCCGGCTTTGAAAGCCGGCTGTGAGACCTGGAGTAGAGTCTCTTAAGCTGCACCCAAACGCAAGGGAATTTTGACTGCATGAAGGCCTGTAGACACCATCGGATGACAATTTGAGTTTGAGAATTGCTCTTTAGAAGAGAAGAAACGAAGTCTGCATTCACAGTGCTCGAGCTGCACAGAGACCTTTTCTTTCCGGAGCACAGCAGGATGCTGCATAATGCCCTCAACAAATTACGGGCTTCAGAAAAGTAACAAGAGCAACACAGAGGTGGTGACATCAATCGTAAATAGGCTGGAGTGACACAGTCCAGGGCCAGAGACCAGCTGGCATGTTCAGGCAGGCAACAGCAGGTCCTAGAGAGGCTGCATGTGGCTACTGCAAACACTTTGGTCTGGCAGCCACAGCACTACCAGAGAGAAAGAGACACACACATCTAGTGGCCTTACAAAACATCTGCAAATTTTTTGCAGCTTTATCTGTTAACCCCAGGAGTGAACAACATTAGCTGCTACACAGGCATCTCAGAAACTGGCAGAGTGACTTTAAAAATACTAGTAATATCTTGTTAAAGAAAGAGAAGAGCTCAGACTTCGCTTTTAGATAAATTCTCAGCTATTTTGACCAGGGAAAGATAGTTTTAACCCATGGACTCCCTGTGTCAGCACAGCGATGAATTAGGAGGCAGCGCTGTCATTTTCATTGCCCGCAGCAGAGACCACACACACTCCAGCATCTCTCACTCCAGATTGCACAAGTGAGCTGTGAAACCTGAAGCCAAGCAACAGCTGAGGCCTGGAGCCATCCTAAACTCTGCCCAGCCAAAAGGAAAAGTTTCCAGCCTTCAAACAAGGGGACGACCACTTCAGCTCCTTTTCCAGCCCCACTTCCCAAAACGGCCGATTTATTACATCGATTTAGTTCATTGACTTATTTTTCTGCAGGATGTTTATCTACACAGTTATCTGACATCCTCTGTTCCTTTGTCTGTTTGCAACTCTTATAATTTACCCTCTGCTCATAGTGTGTTTATCTTCATGTTGGCTCGTGCTTTCCTGAACCCATGAACTGTAACATCCCAGCAGCCAGCAGGCTTCTTGTTGCCTTAGTCATGAGTACTAGAGAAAAAAATGTACTAATGCTCATTTTTAGTGTGTTCCTCCGATCAGCAGCCCTAGGAACTCCAGTCTCCTGAGGACTGTGAAGCCTGATATTGATGTACAGACCTGGTTGTCAAATGGAGACACTGAGTACTCACAGGACATCAGGCCCAGCTTTGAGACACCAGGTGGTGTCTCCATGCTGATGAGAAGTGAGGAACAGAGGTATTCCCTGCTGACAGACTATAACTATTCAAGCAGAGGTTCTAGGTTCAGCAGAGTGGCTCAGACAGATGTATGTTTGTTGCCTGCAGTGTTTGCTGTTAATTACAGCCCTATCTGAGCTGATTTGCAGGCTCCTGGGTACAGAGAGGTGTCACTGATTTTAACCGGAGCTCTTGTGCTGGTGATTCTGTAAATAAGAGAGCTCCCTGCCAATGCCATAAAGACGCAAGCAGGTAAGCATTCCCACCAAAGTACACCCAAGGGTTTGCATGCTCAGAGCACTAAACATGCCCAGAGCACTAAACATGCCCATGGATCAGTGCAGAATAAAGAATCTCGAGCTGAAATAATTGCAGCTGCACTCAACGCTCAAACGTTGCACTCAGACAGCACAAAGCACATGGAGAAGACATGGAAACTAGGAGTAAAATCCCTTTGTATCTACTATCTAATTACAACTGCCTCAATATAAATTGGTCTTTCTAGCTTGCTCTCTGGATGATATTGCTCAAGCACTCACCCAGGGCAGCTGCTGTGCAGTGTGCAATCATGAAGCCAGAGTTCAGACCTCCTTCAGTGACTAAAAATGCAGGCAGTTCGCTGAGCGAGGGGTTGCAGAGCCTCTCAATTCTTCTTTCACTAATTGCAGCGAGTTCGTGCACACCGATTGCCAAATAGTCTAGAGCCTATAAAAGAACTCGTTAAACCAGATGACAGAAACCAACCAACCAAACAAAAAACTAAATTTTTTTTTTTCTTTCTCCAAATGCTTCATTACCTTTGCAGGATATTCACCATGAAAATTTCCTCCAGAAATGGTCTCTGCTCTTTCAGCAAACACCATCTTTAAGGAGAAGTTAAGGTATAAACATGAGTGAAATACAGTTTACATGGCAGATATCTGTCAGTAATCAGAATATCTTAACTGAAGGAATGTTTGTGCTAATAGGCTTTTATTTCCAAGCACATTATATTACATGTTCACTTTCCAGAAAATGAAGACCCAATCTCAGTTCTCCTGTTTTTTCAAATCGACTACATAAAATGAGGGAGTGGGGAGGGGTGCAAACACACACATGAGTTTAGATCCTAGCACAGTTTCTCAGTTCCTTCGTAGATTCTCTCCATGACAGACACAGATTACAAGCAGTAAACGTTTATCAGCTATGGATGTGATGTTATGCAGAGCATCATTACTCTGCTGAGGGGAATCCAGCCTTGCTCAGCGCCAACGCAAGAACTGTGCACAGAGTTACCAGGCTGAGTCATGATGAGGTTTACCAGCCACACGCGTTTTGCCTGCCTTCCCTGACTGAGTGCAAATCGTATCTGTAGTGCAGGTTTCACTCATGCTGCACCAAGAGATGTTTCATACAACAAGTCACCATCTGTCTACATCTATTTGGTTGTCAAGTCCCATCTAGCTACACATTCAGTATAAGTGTATAGAATCTCATCTAGGAAACATTTAACATGCACTAAACTGCATGCACACATGGCTTCCTTGCCCAGACACATGCTTGCATGCACCAATGCAGACATGGAGAACGGAAGAGAGGTTGCAGTAGCAACAAATGGTAGTTACTGACTGAAGCCAGCTATGACTTTTTTGCCTCCTATGCATTTAATCATATAGAAGAAAAAGATAAAAAAGGCCAAGCAAAATTTTACATAGAAATAAAGTCATCAAAAAGATACAGGGTTGTCCGTGGCACTATTGATTTCAGTCGTCATTATGTCCTTCACAAAAGCAATTGTATCATTTACAACTCCGTGGACCTAGAACAAAACACATAAGCACCTGAGCTTAGTATCTACACTTAGTTCATCTTCAGTAGGCTGATTGAGCTGCAGGCACCCTCTTTCCCATCATTCCAGTCTCTACATCTGCATATGAAGATGGTCTTGGATTTGCTCTTAAAATCAGGAGCATCTCTGTGGGACACTGCCCATCTTAGACATGCGAAAGACTACATTTACTATTATTATGGCAGTATTGCTAAAAAGGTAATCCAAACATATTGTTCTTTACTTGTTTGGGTTGGTTTACCCTAAATGGAAGATAAGGTACTTATTCAGTGGCAGAAGTAGCCTTACAAAGAAATCAAAGAAATCAAAACTTCTCATTAATTAACTTCCATTAATTCCTCGGATTTAATAGCTTTGCTTATGTTAAAACTCATAGGATTGAGTTCAGTATGTTTGAGATACTACACTCTGGCTGCTCTGGAAACACCTTTCCCCAGCTCATGGTCTTAGCATCAATGCAGAAGAAATGCCTTACAAAGCCTGCAAGTAGGAAACCAGCATCTTTCCCCTGCTTCCAATGCTTGGCCTCTTCCAGATCTGAACGCAGCTTTGTCAGATGCTGCCTGATGGGTGCATGCATGGGATCAAGGAATTACATGTCTCCATGTCTCCATTAATACTAACTTGAAGTGAGGGAGAAGCAAAATAAAACCACTTCTTCTAACGGAGTCAGCACATAATCAATATTTCTGAGTAGGTAACTTCACCATCATTTATTTATTGCTATGAAAGGAAAAAAAAAAAGCCAGTTTTTACCTGAGGGCAGCAGCGCATTGTGTATGCATCCTGAACTCGGTCACAGAATCTGTGGCTCTCTAGAAGGAACAAGGGAGGAAAAAACCAAATATTCCTCACATAAAAGCATACAGGCTACTGTGAAGGAGCCAGCCCATTCTGGGAACCTGAGAGGGTGAAGGTTAAGATTGTTCACCTGCTATTTCTGATGGATGATGGTCAGAATCCAGAAGGGACCTGAATCGAAACGCTACTTCAGCCTGCCCTCGATGTGGGCGCACTGTGTGGATATCTAGTAAAACAAGTTATACTGTTAGGTTTCACCTCTCATGTCAACAGCTGTCAAGCAAACAGACAGGAAAGGCCCAGTACCCACCACTGTCAAAGGCCCTTGTTGTACCCTTCAAGACTTCCAGTGTAAGGGCAGCGATTATGTCAGCTTGTCTCGCTATAGCACCGGCTCTTTCAACTGCTTCGCATCCCAGTGAGGTGATCATTTGTGTCCCGTTGATGAGAGCCAGACCCTTCAAAGAGAGAGCAGACATTAAGCAAATTCATTGCAGCTATTCCACATGCTGTGATAATTCCTCATCTCTGTGGTAATTCTCCTTCTCATATGAGTGAGCTAAAGACCTTTGCTCAGCTTGCTGGATAGCCCTGAAATCATAAATTTTCAATGTTCTTGACCTTAATAAGTCACTACAGACACTCTTGGAGATCCAGTAGTTCCAAGCAAGAGGTTTTTTTCAGGTTATTTCAAGCCTCAGAAAAAGTGTGGGAAATATTTATTCTTTTCCAGTCCTTTGGAAGAGGAATGCTATTTTTATTAACTTCTTCTTAAGATATTAGTTAAAATCAAAGAAGTAATGAGTATGGGGAGTACAAAACCAAATCAAAATGAGGAAGTGGAGAATTAAAACAGCATTAGAAGTTACAACTGCTTCAAAAGATTTGTTGAGTTCAGTTAAAACTAGCTTCAGGTTTGTTCTAAACAAACATGAGGCCCATGAGAACCTTCCATTTGCCTTTAGGAGAGACTGGATTTGGCTTCTTGCTCCTGGTGCTGTTTTACAGCTACCAAGACCTCTCATCAGAGACCTCCACAAATCTGTTGTGTTCCCACATAAACTTTAATACTTAGAGTGAGATTTATCTCACTTAGTTTTAATTATCTGGAAGTCAGACATCTGGTTCAAGTCAGTCACCTGAGCTCCTGTTATGGTCAAAAGGCAGACAGGTACCTTGAGAGGGTTTCTTAGACAGCCATTTCAGGAAGATGTAAAGTGTCTTCTGAAGATTCTGATTGCTTTCCACTGACCACAGAGCCAATCTAAACATCAAGCTTGGGTATGACATTTCAAGTCAAGTAAGGTGACACTAGGAGAGGTGAATCACACTCCTGATAATACTTCATTAATATAATTCTGGAGCTTGATTTAAAATGGCTGTTAATTCATTTCGGGCTCAAATTGTTAAGTATAAAGCAACTAGTGATTTACTATGCTTGTTTTTCATCAGCTGGCATCATTATACTTTATTACCTCTTTTGGTTTCAAGGTAATTGGTCTCAGACCATGGGCTTCCAGGACCTGTGAAGGAGTTTAATGACAAGGTAATTAATGAAAAATGTTTTTCGGTCATTCAGCCACCAAAACTTTTACATCTTAAATGTTTCCATAAATAAAAACATTAACAAATTCCTTAAGTGAAGAGAGAAAAAGAGCTTTATATCACAAAAATGGAAAACATTTTTTTTCTGCTGGGCTAAATAAAGGACAGCATTTTTGGACTTCCAAACCAGCACTTCACTTCCCAGTGCCAGTAAAAGAAGGTAGGAGGAGCACTGAAGTGAGACACTGTCTCAGCCCTTTAACATCTACCAGGTGTTAGCTGATAGGAGAGAGTAATAGGAGAGAAGGCTGGAAACATCTTGGGAAGGCAGTTCTGCCTACGTCCTTCCTCAGAGCAGGTTTGGCTTGGCATAAGCTATTCCTTCATAGATGATTCCCTAACCCTTTCTATAGAAAATCTCCAATGACAGGAAGAATCCTACTCAGTTTATTCTATACATATCTATTCCATAGGGCAAGCACTTTTCTGGGAAACAGAGGAAAAGTATAACCTTGATTCTGACTGGAGTCCTCTCAACCTTTCTAACTGAAGAGGTAACACATCTTAGAGGTATGCAACTGTAACTTCTGGTCCTCAAAGTCCACAACACACTGGCCTACTTCTTCCCTGCTCCTCTCCCTGTGTAGTTCTCAGTACTTCTCCAGTGTATAGTGATGGTACAGCTATGAATCCATGAATAGATCAGGTGTTCAAATATTCATGCAGTGATAGGTGTAGCAGAACAAGCTACCATGAAAGACTGTGGAGGGGCCAGACTTGGAGATATTCAACAGTAGATCAATCTGCTGATGTATTAGTGACAGCATAACAATTAATTAAAAATTAATTTTAAAGCTCCCATCTTGTAAAGAAGGATGCTATAAAGGTTCCTTGTAACTGTAGGTAATCTATCAAAAATGAAATGTCCAAACCTGTGTGTTCATTTAAAGCCATTATAAAATCAGTAGAAATTTTACTGATAAGTTCCTGCCTCCAATTAATCTCCAGTTACTCTCAGCCTTTGAAGTTTTGAATTTGAGAGATGATCCTGGGTTTATTGAAAGCGTGTTGATGTTTATGGAGCAGAAGATGTAGGAACAGTTCTTTCAAAGTTGATACCACATCTTGTCCTCCTCTCCAGGTCCTAACTGATGTCACTGCAGTATCTCGTATTGCAATACTATGGCATGTTATTTCTTTAGGACTTAATAACATGCTGCATATTCACATCTGCTCCAGTGACATGTGGGTCAGTTATTCCATTCTCATGGATCCACCTTCCTCAAGGCAGAGGATGAGTTGATAAAGGCAACCTAATCCCAATTCAAACTGATGTGAAAAAATGCAAAGACTTTTACCTGTTACTAATCTAAGCAAAAGCTCTCTTTCTCTCAAAGCTACCTGCAATTTGGCAAATGAGCCAGCAAGCAGGGGAGGAAAAAAAACAAAGCAATCAGCTGCACAAGTCTTACATATTTAGCATCAGCCCAGCCACTCTTTGGCGACCACATTTTTCCCTCTCCAATTAATCCCAGAGCAAGGTGAGAGAGGGGGGCCAAGTCCCCGCTGGCTCCAACTGTCCCTTTCTCAGGGATATAAGGAAGGCAGGATGCTAGAAAGAAAACAAAAATGACTCCTGTTAGAGCTTCTCCTCAATACATTCCTTGGAAAACAGAGAAGCCAGCACATGAGTGTGGTCACAGTGACGTCGTGCAGTCATAGTCAACGGCACCAACAGGACTCTCGTTGCAGACTGGGATTTGCCCCTGCTTGCAGGCTAGCTGTGGTTTGAAAAGAAATCACCTCCCTTCTGCATTTAGTTTCAGAGTAGAGGGACCACAGCCCAGGGTGATTCTATCTATAGCCACACAGTCAGGCAGGTAGAACACACTCCTCTCAGCTCTCCATCACAGGGTGACCACCTGGTGTGGACAAATCTACCTCTTCATTTCTCACTCCACTAAGCATTGGGTTACTCCTAGAAATCCTCTTTGGGCCCTCTTTCCTCCATCCTAGTCCTCTGAGCACTGAATGGGTGGAAACGAAGAAGCCCAGGGAACTGTGGAAAAAGCAGGAAAGGGACAGGCCTGTTTCTCTTCTTTTGCAGAGCTAACCACTGAACTGCAGCTCCTTCACCTATTGCGGGAGGAGGAGGAGGGTGTAAAAGGACAGCTCAAAGCCCACATTCTTTGGGCCTTGCATATATCAACATGGCTTTTCTCTCTCATGAGTGGTCTATAGTCTCAGAGCAATCTTCCAATCTAGGGTTTAGGAAGAAAGAGAATTGAATCTAACACTGTAACATAGAGAGAAGGTGCTCTTTGCTTGTCACCGCTGCAGTGGCATGCCTCAGCAGAGGGACCATCAATGGACATCAGCTAACGAACAGCGCAGCCAACCCTTTGGTTTCCCTGCTGCAGCATCTGCGAGGCTATCCAGCTTTAACTGCCTTGACAGCCATGACCACGTGAGCTGCTGGCCAGCCATCTGCATCTGCGTGGCTGCCTTGTAGCTCTTGCTTACAAACTCTTGTGTAGGTCTCAGGAGGTCTACTCACAAAAACAGGTGCTGCTCAAGCGGGTCTGCTTGACAAATACCAACACGTGGTTTTCTACATGGTAATAGCCTCCCCCCTAAAATTCTGGCATCCCCAAAGATGGTGGCACATACATCAGCACGTAGCCAACAGGACAAAAGTTAGAGACTTGTGCCTTTGTAGAAGAGCTCGCCTAGAGTCAGAGTCATGCTTTTAGTCAAATTTAGTCTTGAACGAACTACGTGACCTCTCAGAGGCTCGTTTCCCAAACTTCCGCCTGTTGCATCCCTTTCTCTCAGCCTTTTCTGTCAGTTATTCTCACACCCCAAGTTCTTCAACATAGGAACAGTCTCCAGTTGTGAGCTTGTACAGCCAAGCTCTGATCCCGATCTCTCACAACTACCAATTGGAAAGACCAACATCTGTAGCATGACCCTTTGAGCTACACCCTTTAATGAAACTGTTAAAAGAAAAAAAAAAAAAAAAAAAAAGAAAAAAAAAATCAGAAAGAGGGATTTTGTTTAAACATCTTTTTACCATTAAATGCTTCAATAACTTGCTGGAGCGTTCCTAGGGATATTCCACTGTATCCTTTTGCTAGGACATTGATCCTCAGCGCCAACAGCATGCGAGATCTCTCTGGGCTCAAAGGTTTCCCCACACCTGAAACAGTGACCTTCCCAGTTACTGACCCACTACCAACAGTGGCAGAAAAGGGAAAACAAGCGATTTCTTATTACCTGCAGAATGTGAACGAACCAAGTTCACTTGAAGCTCTCTACGGGGGAAAAAAGAAAAAAGTAAAAACCCAAATAAGTCAAGTTTAATTTTGCACAAAGCAAAGGGAAATACTTAAGCAACCCTCTCACTACAGAGTATAAACATACAGGGTCGAACTGCTCCCTCCTCTTCCTTTCCTGAAAAGAAAGGATGGAGAAAGCCGCACATATAACTTACTTCAGCTTACTGTTTGGGATGACAGTCCTGGCAAACTTCCCAAACCCAGTGGTGATTCCATAAACAACTGCAAGAAACGTACACTGCTGGTTAAGGAGGGAATTCAACAAAGTTTTTTAAACAATAAATAGAGGTAAAAATATTTACCTGTCTGTTCCTTTATAATCCTTTCAATCACTTCTCGTGATTGATTGACTTTAGCTTCAGCTGCAGGTGTGAGCTGAAACATGAGTAGTTTAAATATTAGTTTCTCTGTCATTATTTATATTTCAATTGTAGAAAGATAAACGTGTAATTTTTAGCCACATTTTTTGAGAATCTTTACCTTTATCTTGTAGAGCCCCTTTCCTAAATCGACCAAGTCCTCCGTTGTTAAGCTGTTGCCATCTAAAGAAATATACTACATCAAAGAACCACCTTTTAGTTTGGGATACATCTATGTATAAAGTTGCTTAATAATCAGAATAAAAAACCCCAACCAAGCAAAACTCAGCAGTGACAGGAAGATCAATCACACTCATTCGTAAGACAGGAGCTCACTAACAAAAACGTAAGAAGCACATTGTATTAGATTCCTAGACCCAGCCAATCTGACCGCCCCTGCTCTTGCGAATGCTGCAGCGGCTCAACTCTCAGCACGTTCTGGTGAACAGCAGGATTTGTCACTGAGTGGTAAAACCCTTGGTGGTGCCTACCTGTTCTGGTTCTCGGTATTTGCTGTATCTGAAAGTTCTGTCAAGGAAAATAAAGGGCAAACAGGTTTTCATGGATTGTGACCATTCAATTACAGCTGGCAACGTGTTTTAAAAATGAAGGAACCCTAAACGAGCAGAGAAATCTAGGACATTATACATCTGGAATTATAAACAAGTTCACAAAATACTCAAAAAAGGATACAAATGAACTCCTTCCGGCTGAGATGGTATGAAATCTGGAGACATTATATCTCCTTCTATAACTAGAAGAAATATGCAAATAAACACAAACAGGATTAAATTGTATTCTACATGTAAACGAATTTGTTATTCATTGCAATACATACCTGTAAGAATTCTAATTTGCAGTTATCAGCCCCAAATATATTCGTATGCTTCTAGGAAAATCCTAAGGGACTACATAGTTTATTTAAAGTACTCTAAAGGCAGAAGAGCTGCCCAACCCTTGGACACGTTTCCATGTTCCATATCCCAAACAATCATATAGCATATATATCACATTATATACAAATTATGTAGATAGAATGCTGTAGCTTCTATACCTTATATAGTTCTACATTTGAAAACCAAGAGTGTGTTTTGTTATTTTTCCATAAAAATCGCAGGCACTATCTCAGAGTCAAATTTAGATAAACTAAACAGCAATTTGCTGACCCAGATGCCAACGTGGTCACTCTGCGATGCGTGGCTACAGGTTTTGCTTACCAACTTCAACAAATTCATTGTCCTCCAGAGCATCCTCCACTCTATCATCAAGATCCAGCAAGCCAAGTCCCTTGCACCTTCGAATGTAAAATTTTACTTCTTCCACCGAGGCAAATCCCCCGTTGTCAGGTTTGTTTTTCATGTACCGTCTCACAGCTTCCTTTCCCAGCCACCCGACTGTGTTCGTGCAGTTCAGGCACGGCACTGCCAGCCATTCTCCTCGGACATGCACTGTGTATCTCGGCATGCTTTCTCTCCAAAAGCGTCCCTTGACCAAGAAGGGCTGCAGCGTGCAGCAGCCTTACGTTTACCACGTGAGGGCCACAAGAGCAGTGTCTAGCTGGAGTCCAGTGTCACAATCAGATAGAGGCAAAAATCCACCCCCAAAATCCCCACCTTTGTAAATAAGCGAGATCAATGTATCCAGCTGACTTCATCCAATCAAACCAAACCCAGAGAGCACACCCTTTTCATGGAAAACCAAAAAAAAAAAAAAAAAGAAAAAAATCACTCCTATTACCACAGGAATTTTTTTCCAAAGATAACATCCAGAATACAGAAATGAAAATCTAAGAGCTGAAGTTTATGTAGCAAGAATCGATAAATAAATCAGAATAAACTGGAATGCAATTGTTCTAAAAATGTAAAAATTTAACAAAAGTTACCAGAGTTGGCACCTGGCAATAGATCACACTAATGAAAACCTCCGTGAGGGATAGGGCTGGAAGAGAGTGATCTCATTATGGGTTGGTCATGGCTGCTGAGACAGAAAGGAGACTGGATTATACCCACATGTGTCTATCCAGGGCAGGATGAGAGCAGGCAGTGTAGAAAGCAAGCCTGCTTTGCTCAGTCCTGTGCTGAAGTTGGAGAACATAATTTTGTGTTGTAGGTGAGGAAAAAACTCATGAATTTCCATTACCCTTTCGCTTATGGTCTATAAGATGTTGCTAGAACAGGTAGCACAAATATTAGGCCGCACCTGCACGCTGCCAAGCCTGGTGCTGCTCTGTCTTTTGCAGGCAGATGCAAAGAGCAAAAGATGTGGAGAAATAGCTGTTAAGATGGTGCCAAAATAAAGTTTAGCAATGATCACCTTGACACAGAAGCTGGAAATACCTTTATCTTTAAAGATAGAACAGTAAAAACACTCGTAGTCCATGCTACCTACAAAGTGTTCTCAGACAAAGCGACTATGATAAAGTGTACTTATTTGGGGGGAATTATTACAGGGAATTTTAAGTTGAGAGCCATCAGTGGAAGTCTCTACATGGGAGACGCTGCCCCAGCAGTGCAGGACAACACTAGCAAAAGCCATGACTGCCACTACTTTTTTTTCCCTAGCTCTGACAGCAAGAAATCAAGATTAGCTGGCAGCATGAACTCCAAGCACTGAATCACAATACAGGATATATGGGATTTTACAAAAAAATGTTACTTCAAAAATAGTAACATAAAACATTTCTAAAACAAAAAAAACCATGGAGCTTTCATTGCAATCTGATAGCTTAAGCCTAAACCTGTTATCACCAGATACATCCTTTTCCTACCAGAGCCTTGCCCAAGAGAATCTCCATTTATTCAGGTGATGCTGTAGCAGAAGCCTGATTAGATTTTGGGAGTAAAGTAACTGTGTAAATTTCTAACCTGAAATATAGAAATGTTCTTTTCAGTGAGCTTTCCAGCAGAAGTTATCACTTATTCAGAGGAGCAGCAAGAAGAGAATGAATGGCTCATTAGGTCCTTAACACAAGAATCATAGAATGGTTAGGGTTGGAAGGGACCTCAAAGATTATCTAGTTCCAACCTCCCTGCCACGGGCAGGGACTCCTTCCACTAGATCAGGTTGCTCAAAGCCCCATCCAACCTGGCCTTGAACACCTCCAGGGATGGGGCATCCTTGACTTCTCTGGGCAACTTGTTCCAGTGCCTCACGACCCTCAGAGTGAAAAATTTCTTCCTTAGATCTAATCTAAATCTGCCCTCTTTCAGTTTAAATCCATTTCCCCTTGTCTTATCACTATATACCCTTGTAAAAAACCCCTCTCCAGTATTCTTGTGGGTGCTCTTTACACACAAGGAATTACAATATTTTGGTTCCAAAAAGGCAGTATTTTATTGTGTTTCTTAAAATCTGAGTGTCACAACATTCATAGAAAGAATTTTAAAGCTGAATGTTTAGCCTCTCCACTCCATGTGCTCGTATTAAATCCAAACCTTTTGCCATGACCTATATGTGGTACCTTCCTCCTCTAAAACAGCACACTTTTTTGTTTTGTTTTGTTTTTTCTTACTCCTTGATACGAGATTAGCCCTATGTCAACAGATTTAATTTATACTAACTGATCGTTTCCAGTTCTTCTCAAATTCACTTCAAAAAACCACCCACAGATGGCAGCATCCCCAACAGCGTCACCTACACCGTTGACTTGAAGCGCTGTAACAATCGTAAATAAACAGCCTTTCCACTGTTTTTAACTTTATCTCAAGTTGTCAGATTAGTGTAAGGGGTAATGCCCAGAACTGGTTAAAAAATGCGAATATTACAAAATTCAAATAGGAATAACTAAGAAAACATATCAGATTGTGATTAACATGAAGAATTGACTAATGTAACAAAGCTGTGACAAATAGGGCTAGACAGAAATTCTGCTCTAACACCTGAATGCTCTGATCCGTTTAGGTCTTCATAGTCCTCTCAGACACATCATAAAAATTTCTCCCACAACAAAGAAGAGTAAATAAAACAAAATTACTATTTCAAAACTTTTCATACAGATCAATACACAGACAAGTAGACCATGAAAAGATTTATTTTTTAGTCTCAAGATATTTGAAGTTTCGACCACATTGCTAGAAAAAGAAAGCTTTGCACAAAGAGCCATACCATCCACCAATTAATTTTCCATGTTTTTCAATTCCATGACTGACAAATGACTACATCTCAGAACAGCTTTTCTGTGTGTTCTAAAAATTGCTTATAACAAAACCATTCTCCCAGTTCCAGAGATTTAGCAATTTTGCTGTTTTACTTGGAAGTGCAAAATAGAAAGTACTGAACTTGATTTGGAAAATTCATTTTGAGCTACATTAGTACCAAAGCAGCAGGGCATTTTATGGCATAATCGAGTACGTATACCAGTTTGTAGAACCAGTCTCTTCTTTCAGCAACAAAAAAAATTCAAAGGAATCAGTAAATTTGTCACTGATCTTGTTTCAAGTCTTTGCCCACAAGCATTGACGTGACTGGGTGCATAGAGGCTCTATGCTCCAGAAATGTCTTGACAGCCAGATCTCTACTCTTGTCAAAACCATAAAGCTCCCTGTAAAAGAAAAAGGAAAAAAAGGCACCATTACAAAATCTACGAAAATTGTACAATGGGGATTTTCTCAAGGTTTTACTTTTCCCTTGAAAGCCTCACATTAAGGCACATACTGGGAGACTAAGCTTTCTTCTACTAAAAAAAGTCAGCAAGTGGAAAGCAACTCTAAAGATAAGCTTGTTCACAGTATACAGGAAGTCCTGTATCATGTCACTTCAAAGCATAACATAAATAAATGTACAATGTCAAGTATTATACATTTCCATTATACTAAAAATGCCAACAACATGAGCTCCTACAATTTGGAGATTACTTTTACCTGAACAAGGGTCGAGTAAACTTCATCCTGCCCTGATCTGTTGCCATTTTTAGAGCCAGAGGAATAGCTTCTTCCCACTTGGACCTGATGCAGAGGCACAGCCATCTGGGCCAGAGTGAAAGAGGAAAAAAAAAGAAAATTTACATTTTTATATTCATTTGCACTGGTCAGTTTTCTTATGATTCTGTTGCCATAAACACTCTGAGCAGTCCTGTGTCATCATGGGAATGAGATTCTAGCTAAGTTCAACAAAATATTTAGTGTCTGACTAGCACGTTACAAAAGTGGACTTTTCTATGAAATAGGAAAAAAATTGCTATAAAGTTTCTCCAAAACAGTCTGATCATTTTCTGCAGCTATGTATTTCTTTTGTATTACAGCAGTGTCCAGTTGCATCACTCAGAATTAGAGCTGAATTATATAGCATTTGTCATATTTGACCAAATGATTAAAAAAAAACCAAAAAACCCAAACAAAATGTCACCAGCAACTGGCATGTGCTTGTTCTGTTTTAAAAATAAGAAGAAATTGATCTTGTTACAAGAAGTAGAAACTATACTGTATGTTTAAAATACTTACTTTTGTTAATAAGAAACAAAGAACTCTAAGTTAGTTAAGGCAGAATAGCCGTCACTATAGGAAATGGTCCAAGTACATAACAGTAGCAAAATACGCAATACTTGAAGGTATTTGCAAAGATTACTTATGTTCTCAATAATACCTTTTTCAAACAGCTGACGTGTGTAAATACAATGTGTAAATATGAAATAGAAGAAGTTAGGATGGCACTAGAATCAAGCCATTTAGCTAGAAGTCATTTTCTCCTTCTTTAGAAACTTCCTTTAATATTTACTGGTTTTGATGAGACAAAAGCTTTGTTACAGTGAGCATTAAAACGTGACAAAAAAAGTGTCCAATTTGTATTGAAAAAACCCACAACACTGGCACATCAGCAGAACTGATTAGGTAAGTCCAGAAGATCTGTTCCTGATTAAATACTGGAAAGATTTTTCAGACATGTCTGAGTCACAGAAAGGCTCATTACTGTATTATCCAATACCACCCCCAAAATAAGCTATCAAGTCATCAGGTTCCTCTGATAGCGTGACAGATGAAAATAACGCAGAGCTAATCCACTGCTCACTTCCAGGTCTTCTACTAGACTATATTCACCCAGTTCGTAAGTAACAGAATACCACTCTGGTAAGCATGTTTATGCACGTGCTTACAAAAAACCCACAACGACAACAAATCCCAAAAACCCCTGCACTAGTTCTGTACAACAGTATGTCTCAGACTACTTATGAAGCAGGACACGACATTTTATGAAAGCATTTAAGACTAGAACAATGTCCATACTAGAACAAACCTGAATCTTATTTCAGAATTGTGTAACGCATTGAAGTTATATACTTGCTGCATTCGTTGGACATGTGACACTGGAAGAGGAGCCTGAAAAAGGAAATTCCATAGTCAGAATAAGCCAGAGCCACTTCAAGCCACATACCTCAAAAATAAATACGTTCATTCAAGAAAATTGATGCTACAAAGGAATTAAAAGCTTACCATGAAAATATTTGTAGCTGCTCCTTTCAAGCAACATTATTCAAGGAAAAAACAATAGCAATTTCCCAGAGCCAGTACTACCGAAACATTCAAAACAAAGTTATTTTCATTCCACTTTATTTATAGCTTATTTCCAATAACATCAAATACAAATTCCACCACCTTATAGTTTTGTTTTTACTTTGCAACCCAAAACACTCTGTATGTTGCTTGTTAGCTGAAGAGCCAGACATAATCAGGGAGGCACGGCTGAAGGTTTTAGTAACTGCGTACGATAAGAGTGGGTTATTTTAGCAAAAATTAAAAGAAAACAGGCAACTTAATTCCAAAGCACACTTGGGCTGCTGTGTCTGCTTTTGTGATACCACAATCAGGTTACCCCAGGCGTGCACTTACCTCCAGAAGCAACAGTGCCAGGAACTCAATCAGCTGATGAGATGACATTTCCTTCAGGTCTGCTGAGCTGAATGAGCCCAAATCACTCTCTTTTGCCTACGAGAGAACAGTTACTTGAGTTTTTAATAGGCATTTCAAAGTACAACCAGGTGTAATTTTTTTTTTGGACATTCACATTTACTACTAAGCCATTCCACATAAAAAAAGATAGTGATTTGTATTTGTGCAGGATGTTACAAGAAGGGGGAGACTTAAGCCACTGTTTGATGTTTCATATTCTTCACTTCAATTTTCACTTGTTTTCTCTCCACTGATCTTTTTATCTCCACTTTCTGTTAAAGTTAAGTGAAAAATCAAATACTTTTTCTATAAAAAGTAACACTGAGAAGACAGTTAAAGATAACAGACAAGTACAGTGAAAAGCCACAGAGGTAACAGAAGGAAGGTATGCTGAATTCTCTATTAGTTGTATTAGTTTTATGGTTAAAAATGTAAGAAAATTGTGTAATATTAGTTACTTACTATGATTTAAGTATTTCAGGTTTTGATGAGAAATGCATACTAGCTCCAGTATAATGTAAATGAATTATTGCTAATACAATACAATCAGTAATGTAAAGATACCTTGGGATCTGTTTCTAAATCAAGACATAGTATCAGGATTTCAAAAAGAAAATTCTCAGTTTGGTTACTACACACATAAACCTGGCTGTGTGCCCTGTTCAAATATGTACAGCACTTCACATACAGAAGCCATGGCAAATGCACAGACTCTATGATGAAAGGTGAGTCTATGAAACACAAAATCCCTGGCAGCCATACTATCACCATAAACACACTCTCTCTCAGTAAATGACAGATTCCGAAGAGAATGGTTCACTTTACACAAAGAGAACTAGCTTTTCAAGATACACACACCTCGGCGTACTTTAACTACTCACTTTGATCCATCTTTGGCTCAAGGCAACACAAGCATTTCCTAGTGTCATATCATACCTGTCAAATATTGAAAACAAAGGATCACACTTCAGAAACACAAAAAGCTCCTGTAATATTTTCACAAGAATGCTTAGAACTTATTTTCAAATGGCTCCACATTTGTTTGTTGTAGGCTCCAACTCAATATTGCAACACAATTTACAAAAGACCTATTATAACAAAATATATTTCAGTTTTGGTTAGAAGCACCTTGAGCTAGGTGACACTATCCCTTGATCCCGTACGCACACTCCTAAAACGATCTATACTTCTGAGCATATATGATCATACATAAATTATAGCTTATAGCTGAAAATATAATATTGTTGTAACAAAAGGTCAGAAAAAAATAATCTTTCCTGGCAACTTTCAAAGCAAAATAAATTTCCATCAGAATAAAAAATTGAGAATATTAACAGTGACATTTTTTTCTCCTATATGCACCTATATCAATTTCTACATAGTACTAGGACATTTTCTAACAAAATGTTTGTAGGAAGACTTTCACCCTGTTTACAAACTGCTTCATGACTGTTTGGAAAATCATGTGCAACTTGGAGAAGGCAAAGGTGAACTGTGAAAGAACGCAGCTTACGTAGGCTTCACTGGTGGCATTCCTGGAGCATGAAACCACGAGTTCCAATCAACTTTATCAAGAACGTCTATCTACAAAGCAACACAAATTCTTATTCAATTTTAAATGTTATTTTTAGAGAAAAGCATATCCTGTGAAAATTAGGTTCGATCTTTTTTTTTTTCTCCTTTTTAACATCCCTCCAATTAACCTAGAGAATCCTATACAGATTACTTCAAAACAAAATATTCCCTTCTAGAGAAAAAAAACCAAAACGCATCATAATGCAAACCCATCTTCCTAAGATTCCAGACAGCATCATATTAAAATCTTGAAACAAAGAAGAGGAAGATAAAGAACTAGTCCTTAAAGAAAGTAATTCCTGAGCTATGCCACAGTTTCACACAATTAAAAGGTTTCAACCAATTAGTTTTAAATACTACCCAACCTTATCCTTGAAGTAGGAGTACAAGAACTTCTTCCAGTCCTCGGTTACTATGCTCTTATAAGCAAACTGCTGAATGTAAGCCTTCAGGAAGCCCATGAAGACATCTAACATTAAAAAACAAATGTTTCAGTGTTTGAAATTAAAACAACAATATAATACTGTATAATGTCTGACTAACAGTTACCTGGTCCTCCAAGAAGTTGTTCCAGGTAAAAAAGCAAAGCAAAGCCTTTCTCATATGGAACAGATGAATACGCATCATCAGGATCTATTTCATTCAGATCAGGGATGAGGTTAGTTACAGGATTTTTATCTCCAAGAGTATTTATCTGTGACAAAGACACAAGAAAATATATTCATCTAAGAAAACTGGCATTCTTGCAAATCACTACCAATCCTATTTACAAAGGTATAATCCATCCAAAACTAAGATGGCCTCATTTCAAAGCATTCTTTCTCATTCCTTTTCCTGAAGTTCTGAGTCCGCACAGAACATAGCTTACTGAACTTTTTTCTCATTTAGTTTTATCAGTGTCTGACTGCCTATCAAACAGAAAGATGTTAGGATCAATCCCTCTGCTCCAGCTGTCTCAAAGTGGTTAATTATTGTCACGTCTGTCATAATCACAAGCACCTAGTAACCTATCTGTATTTATCCCTTTAATAACAAACTATTTCAACTACTTGATATAAACAGGTGGTATAAAGCATAAAATACAAGAAGGAAATATTCATAGTAAACCAGGTAAACTGCATCACCAAACTGAATGAGAGGGAGATCTACTATCACAGGCTGGAAACCTGAAAACTACAGTTTAACTATGCTACCAAAACACAAAAATAAACAACTCTCCTAGACAGCAATGGATTAGGAACATCCTTCATTATGACACAGTATGCAGGAATAAAAGTAATCAGTTACCTGCATGAGGCATTGGAAATTCTGGTCATCCTTGGAGACAATTTCAACAAAGCTTTCAGCTGCTTATCAGCATGCTAACAGGTAATACCACAGTTTAGCCATATCCAGAACAACCAAGAGAGTCTGTAAAGACGTTCGTCCTTACAGAACAGCTTAAAACAGTTTAAAAATCTTTATCTAATCTCTGAGTATATTAAGCTATTACCTGGGGAAGAAAACATTTACCTTGGAATCTAAGTTGTTCATCCTCTAATAGAAAAGTGTTAGGAAAGCTAACTAGACAAGTCTTATTTGTGGGAAATACATGAAATCAGCTTTATTTTGTTTAGGTGTATGTTTAAACATAAAGTTATCATAACTTTAAAAATATTTACCGTATTCTGCAGTTCCCTCCAACCTCCTAGGGCTTGAAAGTGTCTGAACTGCTCACCAAACAACCGACCACCAATCCTGCGTTCCAGGTATACAGTAAGTCCCTCATTCAGCCTGGAAATACATTGCTAGAGTCAGCACAGGTAGGACAGCAAAATGAATTTAGTTGGTGTCTCTTAATTAATCTTAAAATATGATTTGCGTTGCATTGAACATCACACCTACCAAAAATGCTCCCATGTTTTGTTTGTTACCAAGTTGCCTGTCCAGCTGTGTGAGATTTCATGAGCAATAACCTGAAACACAGAAAACAACGACAGATCTACTCTTTAGACTCCTCTGAAAACAAACATCAAATCTCAACAGAAAGAAAAAAATCCTAATGGGATCTCATTTACTGCACTACATTCCCAAAGCCAGCCAGCATTCACAGCTCTGTAAATCTATCCATGTAAACTTTATTTAGAGGACTAACACTATCCTATCGAACTTTCTCCAGAAACAATTTTCAGTGTGCAGCCTGCAAGTCATAGAGCCACACTGATCAACAAAAATAATTCCTCCAGAACCATGGTGCAAGTACTTGTTTATGAAATCACATTTCAGAATACTGGATACAAGCCAACTGACAGACTACCACTACTTTCCCACCTAAGAAAGAGCTGCAGTGCTGGGATGTTCTAAAACATCAAACAGGAAGAAAACAGTTA
Organism: Tauraco erythrolophus; assembly: GCF_009769465.1. Lineage (NCBI taxonomy): Eukaryota > Metazoa > Chordata > Aves > Musophagiformes > Musophagidae > Tauraco > Tauraco erythrolophus. The sequence goes on from NC_141468.1 coordinate 53,975,630, forward strand.
CCCCTAGAAGGATAATTATGCATGATGTATTAAAAAGTATCCATGTCAAATATTTCAGTATTCTTGGGATAAGACAATCACATTCTTTTTGTTTTTTTTAGCAGTATATCAGTTTAGTAGAAAGACATAAGATAAAACAGCATCCAGAGTACTCAAGTTTCAAGAAAAAATATAATTTAATCAAATTGTACTCAGGACTTCCACTTTAAAAGATAACTGTGCACAATGCAAGTTCTAGTGCATAGACAGATACAGAGAAAACAAGTTTCCTACAAACAATTTCAATTAGATTAATTCAGTTGTGGTTTGTAACTGTATCTACACACAGGACAGGAAAAGAGCTACCGAGCAGCTAAATTCAGTCAGACCTCTACGCATACGGGCACCCATGTCACTTTTGTCTGTTCATTATACAACATAGATATGTCTCCAGGTTTTCTGGATTTTACTTAGAACTAAAACTCACTTTCTAAGACTTGAATTACCGTCTCAACTTTTAATTCCCCCAATGAACAAGAGACCAAGTTTTCAGGCATCTACTACAATGGAAGTTAAGATGCAACTTCAAGTTGTGTTCTGCTTGAAGATGAACCTATTTTGCACTTACGTTTGATAGAGATCGATCGCCTGCCTAAAAGAAAAAAAAAAAGGCAGTTGTCAGTTCAAGTAAACTTCAAAACATATCACTTAATTCAGTTTCACGTATAGTCTCTAACTTGAAGGGAGGCAGGAACATTTACAGTTCTTTCTAGGGGGAAGATTAATCCAACTTGTGGATTAATATAAGCAAGCCCTAAGGAAAAGCTGACTTTTTTCAGTTTTGCACTTACCAATAGTGTTGGAGTTACAAAAGTAAGACAAGGATTCTCCATACCACCGTAAGGAAACGAAGGTGGTAAAACTAACAAATCATACTGTCCCCAAACGTAGGGTCCCGCTAAATCTTCTGCCGTTTTCAACATGGCTTCAGCCTGAAACAAGAATTCACATTACTTTCCAACATGACTTCTGACTACAAACACTGAGTAAGTTATAAGCTATTGCTCCCACACTTCATTCTCTTTCACCTTGGGATGTCTCACATGGAAAATGAGTACAAGACTGTATCCATATTTATGTTCTGTAGTAATTTTGTGTTATGATAGAAGAACAGCATTTTTTGGGGTAGGAGGTAGAAAAAGGAGGACTACAGACAAACAAAATACTGAACTACAGTCTGTTACTTTTCCAAAACTATGTGTAACAGTTAGTTTACAAAACATTTTTTGTTACATACCCACCTCAGCAAATTCATAGGCCGATTTATCCACTAGCTCCTTTTCAGCCCACACCAGTGTCCTTGGGCCAATCTTTCTGTTGAGAAGTAAAAATGCCACTAAGACATCACGAACTGGAAATAATTCTATCGGAAATTAATTTGGAGAGCATACGTTTAAATGTGCTCATGAGTAACCCACGTTACTGAAGACACTCATTAGGGAGTCTTCCTCTCTTTTTCCTCTCCACTGCTACAGTAACACTAGAAAAAGCTTTAGAAAACAAACCAACCACATGCATCCACTGTTCAGGACCAATAAACAAACAGGAAACACATTTACAGATTTTAAAATGCTTTAAAGTCCTAATATAAAAGCATTATCATGGGCTTGATTAACATATCCTTGTGCAGAAGAGCAACGAGGCTAAAGCGATCATTTTCTGCCTTTTGTACATGACAAAGCTTCTGTTTCTAGAGGAAGAAGATACTATTCCCTGAGCTAGAAAAAGCCCTTGGTGGTTCCAATCAATGCCAAACTCTTCATGGTATTTCTTTAACTTACAGCAAAATTATATTCTATAGAAAAAAATTACGCAAGAGTGAACCAAGATACATGCAGTGTGATACAAATAAGCAGACTTGTTGAACCTGAGACCTTTTAAAACTAGAAATAAGACCAAGAAACAAACAGAAAACGTAACCCAAGACTTACTATGATTATTAATATTTATACTTTGTGCAGTTCACTCACCTGCTTTCTAAAGCTCCAACTACTAACGCAATCAAGTAGCAAGGTATGGGAACCTGATGGAGAACATGAGAAAAAAAGAAATCTTATTTGTAACGTGAGCTATCAACACCACTGATGCAAAGAAAAACAAAGGTATGCAAGTAAAGAACTGTGCACGTTTCCTTCATAGTTTCCTGCCTTATGTTAGAATACAGGCATTGTTTTTTCTCCGCAAATGATATTCCTTTATCTACAAGGAGTATTTATTTCATGGATCTTTCATGCAAAGGCCGCAAAATTGCAATGTCATCTCTGTTTGAAAAAAAACTGCATAAGTAAGAGCACATAAAATGCCACTGGTTTCGTGACTGTTCAAAAGAAATTTAGTTTTCCATATTCATTTCAGTTCCATTAAATTTTATGGAAGGAGAAGTTAAGAGATACTGTTCTGATAACAGGCAGTTGTATCACGGAAAAAGATGCAGGAAAAGCTTTAATGAATTCGAGTAAACAAAGAACATTTCAGGATAAAAATATTCATCGAAATCAAAGTGTACATTTGATTTTGTATATATTTGATTTCCATCTTTGGAATTAAAATAAATTCTAAATATTTGTTATTTTAATGGCAAAAATTCCAAAGCTACAGTATCTTTATAGAAAAATTCCTTCTCTCAGTGCTCTGGAAACAGGAGATAATGCAGCCGTTCCTGTTGAAGTTCCATTTTATCTGACTAAACACTGTTAAATAAGACTTTAAATCATAATTACTTGGAGATAACGCTTCAGAAAACTTTATTCCACCATTTATTATCCCCAAACCACTTCACTATCATTTATTAAAATATCCATACCATCATGTGTGTTTTAATTTTACATATTAACCCACAGAATATATTTTTGAAAATATTTTAGTCCATCTACTTGTGTTATAGACAGGTTACTAAAAGATTGACAATATATCCTTACATTTTGATACCAAATTTGCTAATCTGAAATTTTTTAATTACCTCAAATCTCAATGGCTTTTGGGTAATAAGCACATTTTTGCAGAGACTGCTCTCCACTACACTTCTTACCAGTCTGGCTAGGCAGGAGCAAAAAAAGCAGTTTTAGGTAAGCAGTTTTAGGTAAGCTCAGCACACATACATATCCAAAGTTTGATGCGTTTGTCTTTTCGTCCAATGAAACACGTGCCTTTCCCAACAAATTGGTCTTGTGGTTTCGCGTGTGAGATGACACGTAGGTCTTTTTTAATGCAGTTGTCTTTTTTCATGTGTATCTTTTGCGTTTAATGCTTTTGACCTTTTTTGTTTAATGGAACACATGCCTTTTCTAATAAATTAATCTAATGGTTTTCTGTATTTGAAAGTGTAGTATCATTCCAATTAGACTAAATGTTGTTCCGTGTACAAGTCCAGCAAGCTTCCCAACAGTGCATTTCTAGGTAACATACAGCTCTGGACAACATACAACCTAGAAGCCTTACGCGCGAGACCAAGAGTGGCAAACGTTTCGGCTCCACAGAAAAGGCAGAACACCGCATACTGAAGAGCTCACGGATAAGGTGACAATTTTTTTCCTCTCTCAGGTTTCACACAGCAGCCAAATCAACCCAACAGCTGCTGCAGTTCAGAGTAGGTTCCCCTCCTCTCCTCCAGTAACACAATTCCATCCTGCCTTGCACTCTTTCAGTCCCTCAGCAGCCCAAATCGGCTCACTAAAACAATATTTTTTCTTAAAAACTTATGTTAATTTTTATCTGCCTGTTCAGCAAAATGAACTAGGCTCACCAAGGGATCCCATAAACATCAGAACTGTAACCCAAAAAGCTGTGAGAACAAAAAAGCCAGGAGAGTAAATTGAGACTGATACTTTAGGAGCAGTGGAATCATTAGACTAGCTGTACAACTTAAAACTTCATTCTTAGAGGAGTAATCTTCAATTAGCCACAGACACTTTCCGTAAAAGCCGAATTTTTCACCTTTAAAAAAAATCTCTGTTGTCAGAATTTGCTTACCTTCAAGTTCAAAACTGCTTCCAATGCTCAGGTTCACTACTAAGATCTTGGTAAGCTTAAAATTTGCGAGACCTGTTTTCAAAACTCTCTCCCATATTATTCATACGTGCACATGTTATTTCCCCAAGAATCAGTACAGAAAGAGGGCTTTAGACAAGACTAGCTTTGAGCATACTAAGCATTTTCAAAACTTGATGGGCTTTTCTGGGATGCCAAAATGACAAGTAAACATCATCAGCACCTACTGACTTTTTAGAGTTGGAAATTCATAATACCCTGCATTTTTATAGTGACAAAGAACCATTGTCAGTCACATGATTGAGTTGTGGTGAATTGAGTTAAATCCAGTTGGCGGCCAGTCACAAGTGGTGTTCCCCAGGGCTCAGTCCTGGGACCAGTTCTTTAATATCTTTATCAATGATCTGGACAAAGGGATCAAGTGCATCCTCAGTAAGTCTGCAGATGACATCAAGTAGAGTGGGACTGCTGATTTGCTTGAGGGTAGGACGGCTCTGCACAAGGATCTGGACAGGCAAGATCAACGGGCTGAGGCCAATCATATGAGATTCAACAAGGCCAAGTGTCAGATCCTGTACTTGGGTCACAACCATCCCATGCAACACTAAAGGCCTGGGGAAGAGTGGCTGGAAAGCTGCCCAGTGGGAAAGGACCTAGGGGTGTTGGTCCACAGGCAGCTGAATATGAGCTGGCAGTGTGCCTAGGCGGCCAAGGCGAATGACATCCTGGCTTGTATCAGAAATAGTGTGGCTAGCAAGACTACGGAAACAATTGTCCCCCGTACTTGGCACCGGTCAGGATGCACCTTGACTACTGTGTTCAGTTTTGGGCTCCTCACTAAAAAGACACTGAAGTACTGGAGCACGTCCAAAGAAGGGCAACAAAGCTAATGAAAGGTCTAGAGTACAAGTCTCATGAGGAGCAACTGAGGGAACTGGGGTTCTTTAGTCTGCAGAAGAGGAGGTTGAGGTGAGATCTTATTGCTCTCTAGAACTACCTGAAAGGAGGTTGTAGCAAGGCAGGTGTTGGTCTCTACTCTCAAGTAGCAAGCGGCAGGACAAGAGGAAACAGCCTCAAGTTGCACCAAGGAGCTTTAGAGTGTATATTACAAGAAATTTTTTCACCAAAAGGGTTATCAAGTACTAGAAGAGACTGCCCAGGGAAGTGGTTGAGTCACCATCCCTCGAGGTATTTAAAAAACATGGCACTTAAGGACATGGTTTAGTGGTGGACTTGGCAGTGTTAGGTCAACAGTTGGACTCAATGATCTTAAGGGTCTTTTCCAAGTTAAATGATTCTGTGATTCATCAACGATATCAAAACCGTATCTGAAGCGACTGTGAACTGCTTGAGTTAGGAGTAAGACCTTAGGCATCTGTTTACTAGCCTGCAGCACTTACGTTCTGACTGAAACGGTATATCTTCCGACTGCTGTCCTCTGGGTCAGGCATCTCTCCATCACGATTAGCACTCATAAGAGCCACCAACTCTTTAGGAACGGATATCTGAAAGAATGTTATCCAACCGTGAGAAACTCAGTTGGCACACAGGATTATATAATATGCTAGAAGCAGTGACAGCAAAAAGAGTAGCCCAGATTCATTTTCTTGTTAAGTCCTTTCCTTCAGGCCGAATACAAGGCATATAGAAAATTCTGTCTTAAAGGCTGGCAATATCTAATTAACCAAAAGGACTACCTCTGACAAAAATTAAAAGTTTCACTTTCTTCAGACTACTGACCTGTAACGTCACATTGGATATCTTGCTTTTTGCTTCCTTAAACCAATCAGACTATTTATGCCAGGACCACAAAGATCTCCCAACCATGTACCAGAGCACACTACTTAAGGCGCATATGAGAGTTATTTCAAGTATTTTTACTTTACAGCACTCTTTGTTGTTTTAGAGTCAGCTCTTCCTGATTTAAGAACATATTTCTTTCCTACTATAGCATTTTTTTTTCATTTGGAAACAAAGATATAAGTGAATGAAAAAAGAGATCATATATGTAAAAGAAAATGGTAAATCTAGAGAAAAGCCACAGGGAAGATTAGCAGGTTTTTGTTCTTACATTAAGCTAAAAGTCAATATTCTCTGTTTTTATTTTAGGCCACATGCCAGCAGGTACAAAAAAAAATTTCACCGGTTGTAGTAGTTGTCTTTATTTAGACAGACGTGACTTAGGTTCATCTACCTCTGCATAGTATGTTAGTTTCACAGCAGGTGTGTCTTGGCATGGAAGGATGGCTCTGCAGTGAATAGCCTGGAGAGGGGGGAGAAAAAATAAAAGCAAGCTAAAACATAACAATCTTTCTAATGCAGAAGACTAGAAATAAATCAAACTAATATATTATACTGGTAATCTATACAGCTCCTCCACAGAATTCATTATCTACAAACCAATACTTCCTATCACTTATAATAGTTTGCATAGTTAAGGCTTTTCTAAAAGAAATAACAGTAGGTAAGACAAATACACAGCCACAGATATTGACTACAAAGGACTGCGTGTTCTTCAACAAGAATATTGGAGAAGGTAAAGCAGTTCTGGAATTACTAAATTGCAAACAGAGAATAAAATCTCAGCAATATCCTAACTTTTTCAGTGTTTTCATTTGGACCTTTTTTGACACACACAATTAGAAGTTATGGGCTACTGTACTTTCCCCTACTTGCCTCCCTCTGCAACTTTTTGGAAACCAGGGGGAATTACAGTGGTTTGTAAACTGCAAATTTAAAAAGAAATAAATTAATCCACTCACCTGACACTGGCTGAAAAGAAATGGGTGTTTCTTTCCAGAAGTTTGCTCTGGAGAAAACCATTGGAGAGCTGAAGACTTCGGAGAGCTTTCAAAAGAGATTTCCACAATTGCTTCTTGTCCTCTGTGTAATAAGGAACATAGTCAGACTGTTTTGACACAACTCCTGATTGCTACCAAAATTCCTCTACAAAGATTCGTGGAAAACAGGTCTGCAGCAATGTCTCAAAAGCATTAGAAACAAGAACAAGTAGCATATTAAAAAAAAAAAAACTTTTTCCTTTCAATTATGACAGTAAAAATTGGCTAGTTTATTTTAATTTTAATGTCCCAAGACACTTCTATTATTGCTTTTACTAACCAGAAACTTTTCCTCTCCTCTCTTCAAGGGAAACATGGACTTTTTCTTTAAACTATTTGGACCAGTCACATACGTGTACTTTTGTAACAACTATCTAACATTGTACACGTAAGTATAAAAAACCCACTGCAATATGCAAATTAAAAAAGTGTATAAAGCCTATATAAGAACATACATGCCTTAATAACATAGGATTTGTGCATTCTGTAAACAAAAAAATTTAGATTTTGTAGCTGATGTTATGTAAGTATGATCCTTAAGCAGAAAAAAATAAATACTGAAAATAGTAACTACTGGAAAACCCTACTAACAGTAAGGTTAAAAAGAAAAAGAAAAAACATTCAAATTTTATTCAGGGTTTCAGAACTAGTGTAAAGTAACAACTAACAGTTCTGTGCAAGACAAGTATCAGCTTGCTAACACACAAATTTGACACATTCATACCCCTGTTTTTTCAAAACATGATAATATGACTGACACCAGAAGTACTTGCTTCTATTATCAGAAAGTTCCAGATTATACATGCAACTCTCTGGAATTGACAATCCAACCATAAATCAGAATAAATTCAGCTAATCAGAGGAGCTGGCCACCAGATAAGCTGACCAGGTACACATATCTGGTTTACAACCAGTATTCCAAAGTACATATTTGACGAGAAAAGAGAAAATAATTTGTTATTACCATAAGGCACATTACTTACTGAACAGTCAGACTTTCAGTTTTAACTCCTACCTTTTCCTGTCACTTTTATTTATATTTACATGGGGGACTACCTCACTTAGGATTATAAATTCTTACGATCATGACTCATAACTCCATCTTTGTAGCTTTTTTTCTTACAAGGAAAACTAGCTATAAAAAAAAGTTGGAAATCAAACAAAAGAAACAGGCCTATATGTGTGCTGTGTCCTGTTTGTTCAAGTACTTAATTTGTTCAGTTTCATATCAGATAATAAGTGTTTCCCCAGCTGTTGTATGACATTCCTTTCTCTTCCACATTATGTGTTTCTAAATGGCACTAACTCAGAGAACAACAACAAAATTAGAAAACAGACATGAGTCTGTAGAGGTAACAATCAGCTTTGAAAACAAAACAATAAGAAGCAACTTAGTATACAATTTTATTCAAACAAGGGAACCTCCTTATACAATCACAGCTTTCCGCTTTGGCACATGAGATACCACAGAGTTACAACATACAAAGCAAATTGCCAAAAAACACACTGTAATTTGGCAATAACTTTTTCATTCATGCAATTTAAGAGGTAGATTATGGTTAGTTCATTCTCCACCATGCTGCCAGAAATCAAGTTCCAGTATTTAGGGTTTTCGGCTTAGCGTAGTCAACATAGTAAAACTTTTATTATTTGAAAACATGTTTCTATCTAATCCTAATGGTAACCTGCAGCTCTACAGAAATGAAGAATCAGCCCTTGTATAAGAGAAAGGCAAACAGGGTCTGTAACTCCATATATGCCTTACTGTAGCAATTCTGAACACGACAAAATCAGGTGGCTGAAGCACAAAGAATATTACTGATGAGAAGCACTGGAAAAATTGTGATACGTTATACATCATCTCGCTACTTACTAGCAAGTAATTTTGTACATGATATAAGATCTGAGGATGGGTACAAAGACTCCTGAAGTTTTGGCGGTCTAATGAAAGACAAATATTAAATTCATCTACAAGACCATGTAACAAATAAATGCAACACCCTAATTTACAAGTCCCTTTGCAAGCTTACACAACGACTGTGCAGACAGTCAAGCAGCTTATACAGTGCATTTTGGAAACCACCTAAAGTAACAGCAAGAACGTGTACCTTCTTAGTTCAAAAGGCAGCGTGATTTCCAGGGGTGTTCCCTTGAAACTGTGCTTTTCTCCAAAAACAAATTTTGCATCCTGTCCATTTACGGTTACTGTAAATACCTGTAGGTCTTTTGTGTCCAAGACCTGTAATGAAGTAAATATTACATACTTGTTAAACAGCGTAATAATTAACATAGTACTCATCAAATCTGAAACGTAAGTGTCTCTGAAGGAAAAAGTATTTACTAAGTAAAACTGGAAAAACTGAGTAACTACGTCAAGTACTGGGAACCAGAATTTTAAGACAGGAACACCAAATGTATAAAACTGGAGGTGGAAGAGGAGGAAAACCAACTTCTGACTCTGAAAGTGGAAACAGGAGTCTACTAAGTAAAAGACTTCACAGAGCTACTATGAAATAAGAAGAATGACAGAAAAGCCTCTGCTAAAGCTTCCATCCTGGAAATTGCTGCTATGAATCAAGACTTTCATGCAACAGAAGATTAATTAAATAATGCAGCGCTCCCATATGATGCACGAGAAAAGCTTTGGTCTTTATTATTAAGAGGATGGATTTTTTTCTTCTAAAAAATGAGCGCCAATCACAAAAAAAGATTTTATGGCGCTAGCAGAAAAATCTCATGAACCCAAAACTTCACTTTGCATATAAAGCAAAGTTGAAGAGGTTTATACATTCACTTGCATAGCTAACCGAGAAAGTAGCTGGCGTAATAATAACACACGCGAAAATAAGCGTACTTTTCCAATGGTTTACTCCCATGTTTTCGGCAACTGGCTCTTCGCCATTCTCACGGGAAAACAGACATTCTTCCCCCTCCTTCGCACAAGGCGCCGGCTCTGGGCGCGACAAGCGGAAACCCGGGCCGCGCAGGGGCGGTGAGGAGCCGCCAGCCCGCGGGTGCGCAGCGTGCTCGGGCCGCGGGCAAGCCCGGCCAGCGCGGAAGCTCCGGCCGAGCAGGCGGCAGAGCCCGAGGCTGCTCCCGGCCGCGGCGGCAGGGAAGGAAGAGCCCGGTCGACGGCCGAGGGGAAGGACGAGGCAGGCGGCTGAGGGGAGGCGACGCGAGCTGGGAGGAGACGGGACGTGGCCGAGCGCAGCCCGGGTCACCCCGCCGCTACCCCTCAGGCGGCGACTGCAGGTTCACCCCTCGAACGCCGCGGGCAGCGCGAGGGTCGCGCCTCCGCGCCCGCCCCTCTTCCCCCCCCCCGTTACCAGGCAACGCAGCGCCTCGCGCTCGGCGCGCGCGGTGAAGGCGGCCGTGCCTCGCAGCGCCCGCGCGCCGAAGTCGACGCGGCAGCGCAGGTAGAGGTGCCGCGTGCGGCAGCAGGAGGGCGCGGCGAAGGAGCTGGGGTCCGCCGCCGCCATCGCTCGCGCGCCGTCTGCCCTGCGCCGCGCGCCCGCGGCCACCGCCGCGGCTGCCCCGCCCGCCGCGGGGCGGGGCCCCCGCGCGCCGGCCCCTGGGAGGTGTAGTCCCGCCCTCCGCGGGCAGGGCTGAGGCGGCGCGCGGAGAACTACAACCCCCGTGGTGCACTGCGGGAGGCGGCACGCCGCTGGCCGCGAGGGGCGGGGTACGGCGCGTCGGCAGGCCGTGAGCGTGCAGAAACCATCTGACGGCTGCTGGAAGAACGGTCACTGTAGAACTCCTCGTTAGTATAGTGGTAAGTATCCCCGCCTGTCACGCGGGAGACCGGGGTTCGATTCCCCGACGGGGAGGCACGCAACTTTTTTCTCCCTTTGTTCGCCGATATGGCGTCTTCGCCGGAGGCGAAAAGGAATTCTTTGCGAAATCAAAGCTATTGGAAGATTACCGCGACTTTGAAACAGGAAGCAAAGAAGAGAAAGGCAGCCGAGGCCTGGCAGCCGCAGCCTCGGGGGTGGTGCGGCGGTTGCAGAGTTTTACCAGCTCAGCAGCTTAACTGAGAGAATGTATGGGGAAAGTATTTTTCATATTTAAATGGCTCAAACAGCTAAACAGGGAGGTTAATTAAGCCTTCCAAAATCATTCACCCTTTTTCTTAAATGAAGATGGGGAAAGAAAACAGCCTCACCAAAACCTGCGAGGTAGAAACAATGGGAAGAGGGACAGGTCCAACGGACATGGCAGAAGAGGGAAGGTGGAAGACTGAAGGCCGTCTCCTGGCCTGTGGTAAATCAGTACCTCGTTTTAATCCTCAAAGTGAGAACTTTGGACACCAGGAAGCCCCGAGGCTGCGCTGGATCCCGGCCCGAGCTTGTGCTTCCAGCCAGCAGGCCGGTGCCACCAGCCGCACTAGCTAGGAAGCTAAGAGTACATTGCAAAACAACTGTGAGACTCCAGCTTGCTTTTACTCCCTTTTTTTTTAAAAAAAAAATCCTTCTGCCAAAAGGCTTTATTTATTTAATTATTTATTTATTCACATTTCAGCACAAGGTTACTAAAAGAGATCTCCTCCCTTCTGTGGGAAGTCAGCAGACGCCGAGCAGTAAATACAATCACCCAAATTTCTCTTTCTTCGAGTGAGGAAAGAGCGCTGCGGCTGATCCCACGTAAAAAGGGTAAGGAATTCGGACCTGAGACAAGAGGCCAAGGCACTTGGCTGCGGGGGGTGCGGGCGGTGTGTGCCTGGGAGGCCTGGAGGGCCCTGCTCTGGCCCTGGCATTGTGCACTCAGACAGTTTCAATAAGATGAATTTGGTGCCCTGACCCGGGCATTGAAAGAAAATTATTCTGTACCATGAGTGAGCTCACATCAACCACGCAAACACAGCAGCAAGCACTCAAGTGAGGACATACACAAGAAAAATTATCTCTGTGTAGTAAGACCTAAGATCCAATTTGGCAGCACAGCTTGGCAACAAAGGACGATTACTCTTGACAAAACATTGCCGGAAGCCGTGGGCATGTAATGCTGAGTGCAGAACCTAACCTTTGTCACCCTTAGAAATCAATTCCCGAAACGGCATGTCTTCAGCCTGTGTGCACACAGCTGCTTGAGCAGTGCACCAGGAGCTGTGGCGAGCAGAAGGCACAAGAAGAATGCAAGGCTTGAGGTACAGTGCAAGACCAAGAGGTGCTTTCCATGGGCTCACCAGCTGGTGGCAAAGCCCATGGTCCTCCCAAGAGCATCCCACTGCCCCAGCTGTCCCATCTGCATGTGACCCTAAAATGGGAATGTGAGAAGCACGTGAAGAGGAGGGGATATGACATGGAGCATCGTCCGCAGTGACACCCTGGAGCTGTGTATAAACCATCTGGACTACAGCTACATGCAGAGAAGCCCAGATAAACCAAGACAGGAGAGGAAGGGAGTTTCAGTAGATGTATTGCTGCATGTATTACAGAAAGAAGAAAAAATATCTCCAAAATTTTCCCATTTGCAATTTCTGAATTTCCTTTAATGCCCACTTCCCTTTCTCAAAGCCCACATATATGTCATCAGAAACACAAGGAAACTGATTTTGTTTAGTAGGCAGTTTATTTCAAAACAAAGGATGGACTCTCATGTGTTGGCATCCAGTCAGGCAATTTCAGCTGTCATAAACCAATAAGGGATTAGAAAAGCAATTCATTCAAAACAGAAATATACTGACAGTGCTTTGCAGGCATAAAAAAGAGTCTTGCAAGCAACTCCATACCTGCTTAGTTGGGGATCCTGTTTTCAGATTAAGCTTTCACAGTGCACAAGCAAACAACCCAAGAGATAAAGTTGCTATAGGTGTGCAGCTTCTAGAGTCCCGGGAAGTCATTCTCATTTGTGCGTGGGCAAAGGTAAAAGGAAGAGGCAAAGGCATCGAGCAGAGCTTTACAAGGTCAGCCTTTCTGCCCCTGCGGGGTACTTCGTTCTTGCCTAAGTCTCTCCCAGGTCAGCTCAAACTCTACTCTTCTCTCCTGTGGTATCAAATCCTTCCAGCACATCCCCACGGTGCTGCCACACCCCACCTGGCAGTGTGGAGCTAGCACCCCTGGAATGCCAGTGGCAATGCTGGCAAGCCCAGCCACCGCTGCCCACGCTGTGTTGGACCACCGTGAGAAGTTTGGTGCGGTCCAGGCTGGCTTCCCCAGAAGGCACAAGGTGAGGGAGCCTCAGCAGGAAGCCTTGTGCAGTGTTTGTAGAAGGAAAGTTTGAATAAGGGCCAGCACTAATGAAATCTAGAGGAGAGAACACTGCCATATTGCTAGTGGAAATCTTGCCCTGATTTCTTATTTAAATGCCTATTGAATTATCCACGTACAGCTTTCATCTGCATCTCTTTTGATGCTTCTAGTCATCCCACTCAGCTTGCCATCACATGTGTGTTTTACTATCCTGACCTTATCATAAGCTCAGGGAGGGCTGGGATCAGCCTTATGGCTGGGAGAGAAAGCTGTGGCCAAACCAGCAAGACAAGAGCGGGCTGGAAAGTAAACTACTGCTTGCAGCCTTGCTGATCACCCAGCGTGGTAGCAAAGCGGCACTGAGGGAAGGGCTGGGCTGGAGGTTCAGCCTGAGCATGTTAGCAGCATCTTGTTTAAGCGTGTTCAAGCCCTGGCTACTGTGTAACTCTGTGTTTTCTGTCCTCTGTCTGTTATATTCATATGTGTATTTAGCTAAGTGTGTTTTACCTATGCTTAACTCGGCCAAACATTTTAATTAACCTTTGTCAAGAAGATTTTTGGAAGGCAAAAGATTGCTTGCAAACCTTGGAGACTGCTTTATGTCTTTAGTAATAATGAAACACAAACTTATGAGCACTGAGAATCTTGTTTTATTGAAGTTTTATTGAAGTTTATTTAAATGAATTTTTATGTTGTTAGTAACTCTAAGGGCAAGGAAAAGAAGAGAGGACCCTATCTTAAACTTAGTAACTATAGCAATAAATTCATGTTTTAAGCCTAGTTAAAAATAAGTTCTTGGCAATTGTTCTAGCCAGTCCCAATGGGGAAACTTTAACAGAACCAGCTACTGAGAATACGCTAATTGTGTTCTCACTTAGAAGGAAACTAATCAATACATAGGGAGATCAGGTAGAGCAGAGTAAAAAATGTTGCTATAAGTGCTCAGCAAGTGCTAAGAGTAGGAATAGGCAGTGGAAAATTGTTTGCAAGCATTCTTACAGATCAGGACATCCAAAGTACGTGTGATGAACTGATAATTTAGGAGAATACAAGCGCCCTACTCCACCTTGATTCTTCTACAGAGACTCCTGGTGCTAAACCTTTTGGCTGGTAAGAGAAGAGAGGAATATAGCTGCCTCTCAGAAAGTGCTGAAACAATTTGCACTAGTAGCTGCTAAAGGCTTCTGATCCCTACACATGGTGAACCAGCTGATCATAAAAATAAAAAAAAACATCCTGGAAGAATTTAATCTTCGAGAGGTTTCAGCCTGTCATTGTTAGTACTCACAAACTGTTGGCCCCGAGGACCCCAACGAGTTCTCCCTGCACGGAGGAGTCTGGCTGCCAGTGACCCTGACCCAGTCCTGGATCAGCTCCTGGGCAAAGAGCTGTGTAAGGTTGACAGCTGGGCCGTTGTTGTCCCCGGTCGCTGCCATTGTCCCTGCTTTTCTCACCTTGTGCTGCTGCTGCGGGGCTGTGCCTTTGTCAGTGGCAGCATGGCCCTGCCTGCCCTGCCAGCCCCCAAGGAGCATCCTGCTCCCGCGGCTCCGGGGCACACCAGTCGTCGTGGAGCAGGATGCAGGTCTGTGAGCACAGCCTGCCACCAAGGAGCTGGCGACTCAGTCCTTTCATTGAAAATTTCCAATGTCTTTACACAAGTCTGGGTCTTCAGGTGCTGCACGTTGCTGCAGCCCCACTTGGGTCCGTGGAGCAACACTAATCTAAGCCAGATGGGATGCCGACCTACCCGCCAATTAAAAATTCCTCAGGCCACAATCAGGCATTCGATCCCAATGTGTGCTGTGGTTTTATGACTCTTCCAGATTAGCCTGGCATCTTTCCATGTTAGCTTATAGTAAGGGTAAATTAGATGTCCACTTTTTCTCCAGTAGCTCTTAACATATTGTGCACTTAATACTTGAGCATAATGATTTACAAGAAACAGTTCAGTTTTGTACATGAACGACCAGTAATGGATCCAGTTTCCTGGGACAGATAGGGTAGAAAGTATTTTAAAGCAGTATCTTATTAATAGTTTATCCTGCATTTATTTTAGGACAGCTTTAGAGCATCTATTCTATTTCTGTTTTTCTGAGAAAGAGTTTCTTAGTCCTGTCTTCCCTGCAGAGGCCAACAACCATTTCATACAGCTGTATTTCTACATGTCAGGTGGTCTATGAAATACAATTTCTATCATCCTTCTTTTCATTTGGAAGGAATCTGTTTTGTAATTTTTTCAGTTCCTCCTTTCTTCTATTTTTTACAATACTTTTGCACCAGCAGTTTTCTTTTTTTTTTAACTTCCACGTTGCTAGTCACGCACACAGCTTGCGTCACCAGAATGATTAGCCTCAGCTTTTAGGTGTTATATTTAAGGTACCATAGAGACCTGATGTTCAGAGGCACTCATACTATCCGAAAATTAAAGCACCCACAAATCACATACGCATTTGAAAATGTTAACCTACAATTTTGGGATACACTATTAAATAACTAACTTGAAAGTTTCCACTTGGACTGCCCATTTTTGCATTTTTACACAGTTATTACACAATTAATTTTTACCACTTCAAGGTATGCTGCATGTTTTCTTCTGCAGAGGATGTTATTTAACTGTACACAGAGATATGGCAACCTCAGGATGTCATCATGACAGGCTCAGGTAAGGACAATTCCTGCCTCAAAATCAAAAATCTGGATGATGCACAGTTAACTCTTCTGTTAATTTGATGCTAAACATCTGTTACATCACTTAGCCTGCTCAGCATTTTGTTTTTTTCTCAGATGTTTTCTTTGTTAAACATTTTGAAATCTCCTGGTTGGCAACACTTCTTTTTGGTCATGTTATTCACATTTACCAACAGTACGTTGAGCATCTTTCTCCATCTGAGAACCCCAGTGCACTCAAAACTTTGTTATACAGACAGAATAGCAGTCTATGAAGAAATCACCTATGTTTTCTATGTATTTATAGCTATTATTAGCTTCATAATCTTCTCAATTATAAATTTTAAAACCATCTGCTTCTGAGTGATAGGGCCCTTTCTGCTCCAGGAGGTACCAAACTAACAAGTTCATACTAAATTTTAAGCATCCAAAAATCAGCATTGAAACAAATGGGAGGGTATATATGTTTCACACAAAGCATGTTCAGAAGCACTTTGCTTGAATAGGATGTGGATGCTCATCTTCTTGCAGAATAAACTCCATGATCGCAAAAGGGATTTTTGTCTCTGTTATTTAATATCTAGAGGTTTCCAAGTTGAGGTTTCATGTTTGCATGTTTGCATGTTTGCGTGTCAGCAAGTTTGCTGATGACACCAAGCTGCGTGGTGTTGTGGACATGCTGGAGGGAAGGGATGCCATCCAGAGGGACCTTGACAGGCTGGAGAGGTGGGCCTGTGAGAACCTCATGAAGTTGAACAAGACTACATGCAAGGTCCTGCACATGGGTCGGGGCAATCCCAAGAACACGTACAGGCTGGGCAGAGAATGGATTGAGAGCAGCCCGAAGAAGAAGGACTTGGGGGTGCTGGTTGAAGAGAAGCTCAACATGAGCCGGCAATGTGCGCTGGCAGCCCAGAAAGCCAACCGTATCCTGGGCTGCATCCAAACAAGCGTGGCCAGCAGGTTGAGGGAGGTGATTCTGCCCCTCTACTCTGCTCTCGTGAGACCCCATCTGGAATACTGCGTTCAGCTCTGGAGTTCCCAACACAAGAAGGACTTGGAGCTGCTGGAGCAGGTCCAGAGGAGGGCCACAAAGATGATGCGAGGGCTGGAACACCTCTGCTATGAAGATAGGCTGAGAGAGTTGGGGCTGTTCAGCCTGGAGAAGAGAAGGCTCCAGGGAGATCTTATAGCAACCTTCCAGTACCTAAAGGAGGCCTACAGGAAAGCTGGAGAGGGACTTTTTACAAGGGCATGTAGTGATAGGACAAGGGGCAATGGCTTTAAACTGAAGGAGGGTAGATTTCGATTAGATATAAGGAAGAACTTTTTTACAATGAGGGTGATGAAGCACTGGATCAGGTTGCCCAGAGAAGTTGTGAATGCTCCATCCCTGGACATGTTCAAGGCCAGGTTGGATGAGGCTTTGGGCAGCCTGGTGTAGTGGAGGGTGTCCCTGCCCACAGCAGGGGATTTGGAACTAGATGACCTTTAAGGTCCCTTCCAACCCAAACCATTCTATGATTTTGTTTGTTTTCATAGGGTTCAGCTTCAAGTGAGCTCTTCCCCAGAGATTCGTGGAAACTGACCTCTGGATAAACTCGTGGTATTGTTTTAGGGGTAGAAGTGCTATTGAATTGCACGTAGATCTGGTGCTTGCTTTCATGGACAGATGCACAGAAAGACATCCGTCACCTCCTGCTTCCACACGAGGCAATGGCTTCTGGTCAGTGTAACATGCAGGAATGCTTTTGAGCTCGTTGTCCGGCCAATAGTCTGCATCTGTGGATCAGTAGGTTGGATTTCCCTTAACTGGACTTGATTTTTTTTTTAATTAGCTATGCTTCTTTGAGCCTTTTTCTGTTTCTTCAGAGAGATAAGTCAGAGCTTTTGCATGTAATTATCTGGATATTTGTCCCTCACATCTAAGCTCAGAGCAGGAACACAAGCCAGTGCAAGAACACAAGTAGAAATTAAATAATTGGGCACAAAAATACCATGTTACCCAAAGGCTTCAGCAAACAGTAGAAGTCTTACACATCTCGACTACAGATGTCTTTACTCAAGAATGGGAGCAGAGAAGAAATATTTACTAAACAGCAAAAGCTTCTATTACAATTTTGGAAGAAAAACTTAGTCATGTGCTTTCCTCTTTTCAGTCAGCGTGGCAGTATCTCTCTATATAATTTTTGTGGTTGCAGAGGGCTTGTTTATTTCTTCTGCCTGGTTTACTGCATTCGCATTTTCTGCAGTGTTCTGCTGTTAACGCAGCACCAACCAATGGAAATTTTTATAAACCATTTGATTTTACAGTTCTGCCTCCTCTTATGTGTAGACTCGGAGTGTGATCTGAAGACTTGGCATTAGAGCAATGTTTATATTAGTATACATGCTTACATGGCATTGACACTCCCTCCAAATTTCAAGGGCTTTGTGTTCAGCACAGAAGGGTCCCATGTTTTTAAATCAGAATTTGCTTCTATGACCTTTCTGCTAGGCTTTGCCTGGCAGCAGTATTGGCTTCAACTTGCAGAGGTCAAGCTGGGAAAATTGAATTCTTCCATGCCAGTACTTAAAAAACTCTGCTTTTTCACAAGAAACAGTGAAAGAGGTTTAATCAAAAACTACTTTATAGAGGAGAAAAAAAATAGAAAGGAAGCAAAAGAATTATCAAAAGAGCCAAAGATAAATGTTTCCTCCAAAATCACTAATGTGAGTCTTCATCACTCCTCAGTGAAGGGCTGTGAGGATATGAACAGCAACTGCTTGTTCACAGTTTGTTGTGCTCTTTATTTCTCAAACCCAGGTGTGCCTTCACATACCCTCATTTAGGCTACTGGTTAACAAGTCCCACCATTTACTTTGCAGTGATGTGCTGCTCCCTGCAATGCTCTTCAGTAGCTGTCTCTGTTTGGTATTCCTTTGGCCCAGAGATCTCAGCTTCTTTGCAGGAATACCCACAAAGCCCACAGTGCTCTTGCCATAAAGGGAAGACTCCCTAAATAGATGTACTAGCAGACTTCCCCCTTTGTTTGTAATGGGGCTGCCCCAAGATGAGAACAACTTGAGATGATTACCACAGGCATAGGCAGCTTTTCACAGTAACTTTCATATTTCTCTCATAGTTGTTTTTGTCACGGCTCTTTCATAAGACAGAAGTGCCTTCCTGCCTCTCCCAACTTACTGCATAACATGCAACGTAACACACAAACTGATTAATTCTGCTATTTAGATGGCACTCTCTTGACTAAAAAACTGTGGAGCACCCTGTCCTGGAAGAAGTTTCAAGCAAGCCCAAGAGATTAGAGCTGAAAACTCTGGCTGAACAAGCATAGCATCGAGGTACAGGCAGCCCTCAGGTGTGTTAAGAAATACTGCTTTTAACTGATGGGACTCCTCTGAAAAGTGAGATCCTCTTGTCCTGGGCACTCACCAGGATGCCTGGGCGGACACCGCACAGCCTGAATGGAAGAAATAGCATAGATGGCTCTCTTTAGCAGAAGCTGGTGTCATTTTGGGTCAAATGGTCTCACTAAGGGGAAATAATGAGCTTGAGAGACCTCTTCAGAAGACATGATAGAATACATTTATTTTGTAAGTGCCTGACTTCTGCAGGTCTCTGGCTGAAGTCTCAGGCAGCCTGTCTGACTGTCTGGGATCTGGCTTCAGGCACTCCAGGGTGGCTGAAGGGGCTGCGTCCCCTCAGTAGCTTTGGAAAGGCCATGGGACTTGTGACATGTCAGGACCAGTGGTGAGACCTTCCTTCACCCATGCTCTCTGTGAGCCAGGAGAGCTGTCCTGCTTTCAACTGAAATAGAGCTAATTTTCTTCTTGGTGGCTGATACAGTGCTATGTTTTCAGATTTAGCATGAGAACAGTGCTGATACTGCACTGATGTTTTCAGTTATTGCTAACCAGTAGAGCTAATTTTCTTCTTAGTAGCTGGTATAGCGCTGTGTTTTTGGTTTTAGTGTGAGAACAATCCTAATATTACACTGATGTTTTTAGTTGTTGCTAATAAGTCAAGGACTTTTAGCTTCCCACGCTCTACCAGGTGCACAAGAAGATGGGCAGGACCATAGCCAGGACAGCTAACTCAACCTGACCAGTGGCATATTCCATACCATATAATGTCATGCTCAGTATATAAACTGGGGGAGTTGGCCGGGAGCAGCGCAATGACTGCTCGGGAAAGGGCTGGTCATTGGTCTGCAGGTGCTGAGCAATTGTATTATGCTTCGCTTATTTTGCGTATTCTTTTATTATCATTGTTGTTATTATTATTTTTTTTCCTGTCCTATTAAACTGTCTTTATCTCAACCTATGAGGTTTTTTTCCAATTCTCCTCCTTATCACATTGGGGCAGAGGGGAGTGAGAGAGTGGCTGTGGGGTGCTGAGTTTGGTTGGGTTAAAAAAGAGCAAACAGTCAACAATGAAGGATTTGGGCTTTTGTGAGGAATATGGCACATGCTCCAGTACCCTGGACTGGCACTTTTCACCCTCCTGCCCCCGTTAGCCAGGGCTGGGCTGTGTGGAGAACTGTGTGGGATTGGCAGGGATACCCCAGCCGCCCTCCAAGGAGCCCATGGCCCCACTGAGCATTGCCTGTCTTCACCAAGGCGGGTCTCAGAGGCAGTGCAGACAGACCATGGGTGGTCTTGTGCCAAAACCGGGTACAACCCCTTAAAACCTCCCCAGCATTCCTCACCACTTGCTTTTTACGAAGCACAGCACAAAGCCTTCTCAATGTCTTTCCACTCCCAGAATATAAAAATGAATATTTCTACCAAGAGTCAATAGATTTAGGTTTCTCTTTTCAGCACTGTTTTTTTTTCCTTTTTTTTTCCTTTTTTTTTTTTTTTCTGATTCCCCTCATTAGCTTGCCAGCACTTCCTGGCAGGGTAAATTGTACACCAATGTCTGGGCTGCCAGAAAGAGGCCAAAAGCCTACCAAAGACCTCAAAGAAATGAACAAACAAGCAGGCACAGGCATGCTGGGCAGCCTCTGTTTCCTCTGAGGCAGCAACATATGTCTTTTCCAAAGGAAACCCTGCATATGACCTTTCGTACTGCACAGCCTCACTCCCAAAATTTATTAGAAGTAAGCAACTACATGTAGTTTTGACTTCAGCTTGCATTTAATGTATAATTGCACCCCAAGCCTATTCCCAGCTGGCAGCAAACCTCGAACCACGGGGCGAATCCCCCTGCACACAAAAAGGTCCTGGAAGTTAAACTGCATTTCTGGCAATTTTGCGCCCACTGGCAGGTGAGATTTTCCAGTCGTCAGTCCAGCTCACGGGGCACGCAGCACTTGCCCGTCTTACGCTGCCAATATCCGGAAGGATTGTCGTCCCAGATTTTCCTCCAGTTAAGGTCTGGGGCCCCTTGAGTGTCTGAGATGGTCCAACGAGGGAAGTATTCATCCAGTCTTGCTTTTAAATAAATAGTTCCTACCAAACACTAAAAGGGAGGAAGCAATATTGCCAGACAAACACACAAAACAATGCAAGAGGCTCAGCTGGACACATTTACTTTTGTTGCTAAAATATGTAGCTGGACAATAGCCATGGCAGCCTTCAACCCAAGTAATATGAAACAGGTTGTATGTTTATGTGAAGACATCGATAAAAGCTCAGGGAATGTATTTTTAAACATTTTTAAATGTAGATGTCTATAAAATCGTGAGTGGTCTGGAGAAGATAAACTGGGAATGATTATTTATTGTTACTCATAAAATGACAACTAGGAGGCACCCAATGAAATTTTTAGCAAGCAGGAAAGCATATTTTCATGCAGTTAAATGAGTTAAATGCAGCCATGTAACCTATGAAACTTATTGTCACAGGATGTTGTGGACACTGGCAGTATGAACAGGTTCAAAAGAGTTAAACAGTTGTGAAGCCTAGATCTAACAGTGCATTTAAAACATTTTTGAGTGAATGCAGCTTCTAAATCCTAAAACCTATAAAGTGTGGATTTCTATAACCTGAGAGATTATACCAGGAGAAAATCTCTCCATACTTCATCTTTTTATGCTGTTCTTCTTAAAGAGGGAGAAAATACTGAGTGAGGTGGGCCCTTGGTTTGGCCTGCTTCTGGAGGTTCTTAATCAATTATGTTCTTAATTAGGTATACTGGTTTTGTCTCTGGCAGGTCGTACGTCAGACAAGGTGCTCATTTGGACTCAGAAGAGTAGTGTCTGGCTGGAAGGACACAGAGCTATTCAGCGTGAGTCTTGTCACAGATGCCAACTGGGATTTCTGAGAACATTGTGCACATCCAGGCTCTGCCACAGACTCCTTGTGTGGCTCATTTTGAAATTTTTGCTAAATGAAAGTACTTTCCCCTTTGTCTATCTTGTAATTTTGACTACAAAGCTTTGTGGGGAGGGTGCATGGACTAAACACAGAACCTAGCATTGTGGGGCCTCTGCAGCCTCTTTGGGTACAACTAATTGAAGAAGCAAGAGAACATCGAAAGAGAAGAAACCACTGTAGCTTCCTCCCCTGATGAGAGGAAGATGGAAGGTAGGAAGAGAATAATATTACCATGGGGCACTCACACTTCATTAGGTCGGTGTTGCTTTCCCAACAGTAGAGAAGAGGTTGACATATCAGAGAAACGAGTCTGCGTGGTCTCAGGTCAAAATGAGCTTGTTGGCAGCAGTTGGTGTGACAGAGCTCTCACTCATCAGTAAAGATCACAAATATTTTTAATTCCACATCATTACTCATGTTCCATCCTTCAGTTGCTTGTTTATGTTGCTAAGTAAATATCAGTTACAAGAGGAAATTTTTACCTTGAATTTCCAAAGAACTCTTTTTTTGGGAAGATATTGAATTAATTGGGAAGACATTGCCAGTTGAAGTCTGACAGTTCATGCCCCTGCCCTGGCCACTGTGTTCAGGGGGCTGGAGCTCTCTTGATCTTCAGGGAGTGGGGTCAGGCAGCGACACCAGGAGCCAACAACTTACTTAGTTTGCTTGAGGTTTTGTTAGAAAATCAAGCTTGCGCAAACCTAATTTGGTTGATCTAGACATTTCAGTCATTGTTTCCAGTTTATGATGAAAAATTCCATGAACGGATTTATTTAACTCCATGAAAATTGCAGTGAGGATCGCTGGCCATCCCCATTAACGGTGACCAGTTAACAAATATTGCCATAATTTCCGAAATCTGTTTTGCTAAGCAGACGACACTTGCTTGTCCCAAGAGTAGTTTTGTACTAACAGTGTTTAACTCTCTATAGTACAGTCTCTTCCCATGGGGAAGCTGTAGAGCATTATGGTACATGAGACAGAGAAGAGAGAACACATTTTGAGCTGTGTTTTCGTCGCAAAACAGAACTAGCCATGGTAACCCCATGAATCCACAGATAGCCTAGTGTTCTGTCGGACAAGTGCAGAGGACGTGAAGCCAAGTTGCAGCACGTGCAGGCTGATTGCCCGTCACGGGCAGCGGCAAAGGTTCAGCCCCAGCCACGTGGGGAAGATGAGCCAAGGAAGAAGGCAAGCGAGGCACCTTGAAGGACAGGCTGGAGCCTTGCTTTGCAGTGACGAGGCTGAATGTACCAAGAAGTTGAACCTCAATGGTAAGAGCCTGAAACCAAATCGTTCCAACAATGCCAGGGGCTTTCAGGAGCTGCTCAGTCCCATCCAGTGCCAGTCTCACTGTCTGCTGCAGTAGCTTAGCTTGTTACCCAGGAAAATCCTTTGTAGGAGTAGCCTGGGAACTCTTAAGAAAGTCAGACTGCATTTGCAATATTAGACCAGACTTTCTAGACTTATCTCCTCAGAAATCTACTGCTGTGGAGTGGTGACACCTAATGGCGGGGACACAATGCAGGACAGACACAGCAGGGGTGCAAATGAGCTAAAAGAATTGTGTCACTCTTCATGGCTATGAAGTAAATGTCGGGATATCTTATACGACTTCCACCTTCAACTGTGCAGCATTTTAATGCAATGTCTCCTTTTCAGTCTTCGTTATCTCAGTGTAATGAATTATTAAGATTTGCTGCTGGAGACTTCATTTCACATTCTGATATTATCCTAGCCCTTTCCGCCTCCTGTGTTATCCTCTGCTCTGCTGGCTCTGGCCTACCCTTTTTATTAAACCCTGCAATTTGTAGCTTGTCTCAGAGCAGCTTGTTCAGATTAGACTTGCCTAGGGGCTAGTTTAAATTGCTCACGACTTCTTGTAAGAAACATTACACACATGTTAAATTCATGAGCCAAAGTAGGCTTGTGTGTGGAGCACTCTCCATTTCCCTTTGCCCTTTCCAGGTGGCTTTTTCCTCATCTTTCCACACCTTTCCCACATTATCCTTTGCCTCCCTCCACCCGCATTCCATGCCTTTGTATGGAAACAAAGAGAATCCTTTGTATGGAAACAAAGAGAATCTCATCTCTGTACAATGAGATACAGCAATCCAGTCTGACTATTTAAATATTCAGGATTGGAATCTGTCCCTGTAAAACCCGTTTGTAGATAATTGTAATACAGTATGCAAACATAGCAGAAATGTGGAAAGAGACCAGAGGGAGCCATTCACATATCCAGTGCATTAATACACGAAGAAGGGATTTTTACTTCTGGTTCTGCAAAGCACAAAGCAAGAGTGATTGTTTCCACTTAAATTTTGTTTCAAATTTCCCTGTATTGCTCTCAGTGTGGATAATGGCAGCTTTCTGCAGTCCTGTTCTCAGTACAACCCCAAAGTGTCTTCCAGACCTGAGAGCCGGGCTCCAGCCACTTTGATTACTTGGGTACCTTTCCTGCAAAGAGCATCCCTAGAGGGTCACAAACACACAGTTATGTCTCTCTTACTCTGCTATGTCAGGAATACAGCCTTCTTCTAGCTTTGGCTTCTTCTAGCTCTTTGCTGGAAGACTAGCAGGTGGTCAGGAGGCTGGTGCGGGCAGACAGGTTTATTTGGTTTGGAGGTGAACATCTACAAAACAGAATCTTGATGTGTCTAAGATTAGTCACAAATAGGAGGGTAACAACCAGCTGTGCTTAGCTCAGCTACTGCGAGCTGAGGAAATGATGCTCAGTAAAATTAAATGAAAATAAGTAACTGAGAAGGGAAGAAAAATCCTACTAGTGTCTGTATTGAGGGGAAGGCTGTGACATTTCACTTTCATTAGGCATCATGGAGGACTGACATTATGAGCTATTTCTTCTTACCAAGAGGACAATCATCTGCTGGAATTCATACATCCTTAGATAGTTCAAACGTGAGACACTACTAGACCCTTCGAGTTCCACCTCACACAAAACTACTCCTGCTGCTTATAGTTGTGCCTATTATTTCAAGAGCAAGTTGCAGTATGGCAATGCAATTAAGCCAATCGTCCGTTCCAGCTAGCAGAGCATGGGCAGGCAGTTTCCACGGTGGGGAGAGCTGGCTGAAGGAATGACACAGCCCCACCATTTTCCCATCTGGATGTAATCTGAGCTGTTAGTGCAATGTAAAACTGGATGGTAAATTGTTTAGAGGCTAGTCCTGAAGGACCATGTCTCCCTTCATGGAAACTCAGATAATCGGCAGCATTTTTCCTGAAAGTCTATAAATGCGTGCCCAGGACATGAGTCATTTTCAGCAGAAGGACCTCAGCTGTGCAGCACCCTCCTCCCAGCAGCCTGCCAGACCTTACTGGTCTACGATAACATTTAGCTAGCTGATATCATGCCTTGATTCCCCATCTCAATCAGCTGCCCTAAGCAGGCTGGGAAGCTGCGGTTGTGTTTTTCGGTCCTTTGGTCTGAAGCTCTTCTGAAGTTAAAATTCAATTACAGGGAGTTCCCCTCCTGGGAACCCTCCTGCCCCATTCCCAGGGCTGGAAGACCTCTGCCAGCCTCAGGCCTAGATCCCAGACCCGTCAGCCCTCCTGTACCTTGTACTTTCCTCCTCTTCCAGCCTCCTTGCTGACCCAGGGTGTTTCCCTGGCACTTCAAGAAATGCAGACCAGAAGTCCCCATCCTTCCTACAACAGACTGCCAGCTGTGCGGTGCAGAGCTGCAGGCTGCTTGCCCTCACTCCGCACCTCTTTTCGTTTCCCATGGCCTCTTCCTCCACAGGCCTCCCTGTGATCTTTTCTGTAACCCCATCGGGACCAAATACTTCCCTTAGCTGAGCTGTGGAGAAACCCCCGCCAGATCTGAGAAGTGCTCTCATAAATGACCATAACAAATGACTGTTCACTTCCCCGGCATCCCCACTTCCATTGCTTTCCACTGTAAGGAGCCTCTCCTTTTAAATTAATTACTGGGAATTAAGGAAAGTCCTTTTTCATACATCCAGCAAAGGACAAACTTGTCCCAAAACAACTTGCTGTCAAAGACCGAGCCCTCTTGATTCAGGGCAGCAAAAGTTCTTCCCCGAAATTTTTCAGTGCTTGGTTACACAGATATTTGGGTTAAAACAGTAAAGTCACAAGTGCTTTCCGTAGATCGTATATGATGTCATCTGACAATGAGGACCCAGGTATGCACATAATAGCTGCCTACTAGTAAATACCTACTTACCATTAGAGTGCTTTAAAAATATGTGCATATATGCTTTGCCCACGCACCCACTGGGGGTCCTGGGGCGCTTAACCGTGGCAGCGACAGCACAGTGGTGGGTTGGAGCAACCGCACAGTAGGTAGAGAGCTACTAATACTAAGGGAGGGTAGCTTAACTTCTTCAAGGCTGATGTAACTTTAATCAAAAACATACAAACCATGTTCACCTGGAATGGGACATTATTTATTAGGGAATAAAAGTAAACAATAACTTAATGCAGCTGAGGCAGTAGAGTACATGCTTTCTTGGCGTGCTTGGTTGTAAAAGCAATATCTGGTGCGCTGTGTTGCAATGTACTCAGAAATGTCTTAATTATTTATTGTTGTATTAGTGATTCTTTATTTGGGCTATGCAAAGCTACCGCATAAGACTATATAGAGAAGACCGAATTCTCTGCTAGTATGAATCACTTCAAAAGGAGATCATTTCCATCTGCTGACACTCTGCCCAGTCCAGCCTCAATCAAGAGTTCCTGATGATAGCTGAGTTATACCACATAGATGTGGTACTTTCTGGCTATATTTGGTGTTAGATAGTTGAGTATTTCACACAAAATTGTGACTGCATTTGTGAAGTGGCAGAAAGAACTTTTTAAGAATTTAGGTTTCCAGGTTATACACAAAAGCTGACTGAGAATTCCTAAATACAGTCGGCATCCATGTGGAAAGAAGACAGTCTTCAATGAGCCATACATCTTGTACTGAAGTACAGGCAAAAATATTCTTAATGTCTTTACAGTGTTATTATTGGATGCCTCTTTAATTCACATTCATGAATGTGGGCAATGCAAGTTATTTTATTTAGATTTGTTATTTAATACATGACCATTGCTCAAATTACAGAAAAAAAAAATCCCCATAGTTTTCCTTATGGACGCCTCTCTGGAGAGACGTGCTCTTATAATTTCTGATTCAGTACATATTGTTGTGTGCATTCTAAAGATTTATATCCTAGTCATGTTTTTATTGGATGTTCTGACTTATTTGGCTTTGGTGCTGTGTTCTGTATAAATAAGTATTTTATATTTTGATGTCCTGATGGTGGCAGTAGGAGATTTTACAACAGAGTTTGCATAAAAGAATGATCCAGCAGTAAACAGTCTCATCATGTCTTCAAGAGGAAAACCTGCCTAGCACGTAGTACCATTACTTATTTTGTTCTCTCCATTTGAACACAACCGTATTCTCACTTACACACAGCAGAAAATAACCAGGAGTCATGAGCTCTTCAAGAAGCACTGATAGAAGTGAGTGATTGCCTGAAACACAGAAATTTCCCTCGGTAAAGCTTTCTCAAGAGGAGAAAGGAAGAAGCAGAAAGGAAGAGGAAAGCTGCAGACAGGGACAGATAGCAGAATACACCACACCCCAACCATCTCCATGAGCATTTCATCGCCCATGTCAGGGTATTCGTCCTGCCCCTCCCTGGAGAACGAAAAGAGGTTGTGCCCATGATGATCAGAGGCTGTCTGTTGGTGACAGCGGGTGAGCTGTCACCACATGACGTACGTGCGAGGCAGGAGGAAAGCTGATGTAGCAGACATGCAGCATCGAGCACGTTTTCCCAGCATCCTCACTCACTTCGCAGCTTGCTGCAGCCGGGCAGTGTGAAAATACAGCTTTTTTTCCCTTCTGCCTCCTCTTGCTCTGTGCTCTGTGACCATGTCTAATGTCATTCATATGATTCCCTCTGCTGTTGTCCATCAGGGATGGGAAATGGCTGGGTCATCCGTAATCTGGACTGGGTCAGCCTCAGTGCCCAGGCTGGGTGTTCCTGGCAGCACCAGCTCTTCTTGGAGATGAGAGAGAAGACACACTGAGTCCTTCACCACCCAGGAGGGGCAGGAAGGGTGGCCCTGAGCTGTGCTGCTGATCGTGGCAGTGTGAGGATCACAGGTAGCAAGGGGCAAGGTCTGAGATCGTGGCATGCCACCAGCAAAGGCAAAGACTGTCTTGGTCCTGCAGACCTTACGGTGTCCATGTGTCCATGATACAATTGGAGAAGGACTAAAAAGACAAAAATGAGCAGGAGATCACAGGTACAAACATGCCATCAAGGGACACGAGTGGGTAGATGCATGGTCTCTGCCTCTGCTGTCCCGTCCTTCATTTGGCTTGTAGCTGACACAGTGGCCATGTTAACTAGAAGCAATTAACAAGAGGCTTAAGCAGCTCAACAAGTCTGTGAGATTTTTTGTCCTTAAAAATTAAACAGTGGTAATTAAAAGTGGTAATAGGGCTTTAAGAGAGATTAAAAGGAAAAAAAAAACCCACCTCTTTCCACTGAACTGCCAGAGGCTCCTTAAAAATTATGTTACAGGAAATGAATGCCTGGAAGTGGAGCAGAATGGATGTGTTCACTACCCATATCACAGAGGCAGACTTTGCTGCATGAATCCTTGGGAAGAGAAGTTGTTAATGCTGATAGCCTGATCCTTATCCTGCAGTTACCCTGGTGTAAAGGAGGAGCAGCTCCACAGGGAGCTCAGGGAGTTAAATCCACTTGAAAACTGATTTGCACGAGACCCCTGTCTTTTGCCCAACTCAGAATAGTGAGCTGAGATTGATAAAACTGTCACCAAGGCTGTTGTTAAAAAAGTGATCTCGAACAAAACTAGGCTACTACTGAAAATTAAACAAAAAAATGTAGCAGGACCTTAATAACTGGGAATATGCACCAGCTATTGTTTCACAGACTGAAATCATAAACCTGTATTAAGGCCATCAGAAAACGAATTTGGAGCATTAAAAATTTATAAAGCCTTTTGCGTCCCTAGAAAGATCATTACTAGGCAACATATTGCTGTAGTTCCCGTCACAAGGCACTGAGACGGTTACAGACCCGGCTCCGCATCAGGCGAGCTCCTTCCACCCTCGCAGTGCAGAAGAGGGAGATTACCGAACACTTCAGTGCCATGAAGTGCCTTTGTGCCAGAAGCTCTTTGCCACTGTGAGGAGCACCAAGTCATAGAATCATAGAATCATAGAATCACAGAGTGATTTGGGCTGGAAGGGACCTTAAAGATCATCTAGTTCCTGCTGAGGCATGTAGGGTGGGAGGACTGAGGTCTACAGTTATCAGCATCCCTCGATTTGAACCACAGAGAGCCTGGTTATTTCCCACATTTGCTAATCTGTGTAGATTTGACCTTTCCCTTAATGCAAGTTAGCACTTTCCCCCTCTATTTAGCAGGTTGAATCTGACTCAAAATGCCCCACAGGAAACCCTTCAAACGAGCAGGTTTCATAAAAATTCTTTAACTCTAAAATGGCTTAGTATTTCATAGGTACTGCTACTGACTTCATTTGGTGTGACTACCCTTTTTATGGTGCATGCAGTTTTCTCATTTACTGCTGGGTGGTTTTGTGGCAAAGGCACTCAAGGGGCTTGCAGTCTCCTCAAGGCTCTGCCTTTCTCTTTCAGCTATAACACTGAATGTGACACTTTCTCTACAATAGCTTCTGTAGTTTTGAATAGGCAAAATAATACAGAACCTCTCAAAAGTATTAAAAAGCTCCATTCCTCACGTTTATGAAGTGCTTTGAGTTTTCAAGAGAAGGTGGAATGTGCTATAAATGCAAATTGTTAGTAGATATTACTCATGTAAATAAAAGAGTTTTTATTCGGCAGGTCTCAGATGAAATGGAACAGTCATGTCAAATATGTGCTGTGTTAGTAACAGACAGGTGAAAGCAAAACCAAGACCCCAAACTGTTGGGATTGCTGTTGAATCTACACACAAATGTATTCACAGAGGTCAGCGTTAGGTCTAAGATTGTGCTAAATGTTAGATAGGATTTACTGGGCTATTGCTCTCTCAACAACATTTGTCGCCAAAAGACCATTTTATTTCTTATGTCCTTATATCCATTTCTTTATCTTGTGTTGGTGGTTTAAATATTCGTGCGCATTCAGGAACAGCAATTTCATCTCTCTAACAGAAAAATGTTGCGGCTGGCAGTGGCTCTGGGCCAATAACACACAGGATGTTAGAGCAGCCTTATGTTCAGTGTTCCTCTGCCCAGCAATCTGGATTATGTTTTTGTAAATTTATTTGATCATGGTGATCATGAAAATTACAAATTAACACCGGTAAGTAGGAGCTGACATGGTCTCAGTGTATCTCGGGCAATCTTTGCCATAGCTCTTCTGCTCAGCTCAGTCCTTCCTTTCTCCAGGTTACTCTCCTTTCCAGACCGATGCTGATGGTGCACCACAGAAACTACAGATGCTAAGAGAACTGAAGGAGAACAAACAATTTTATGTGATTTGAGATTAGCACGACACGCAGTCAAGTCCCCTAAAATGAGAGAAATATGAAATAATAATACTTCAGTGCCACAGTAACTGACCAACAATCAAGGTTTTCATTAAAGCCCTGTGCATAAGAATATACTGAGCTACATCCCTGTTTTGCAATGCACTTTTGTGTTAGTTTAATCTCCCCCGTTCGCACAAACCTGTTGATTGCCTCTGTTTATGTTTTAAGTTACTCTTGAATGTCCTCCTAAGACTTGGTTCTTAGATGAAGAGAGAGTGATTGAAGACTGATACAAGGGAGCAAAACAATGCTGCTCAAGCCTGCAGTACTGATTTCACGCAGGCACACCCCACATCGATCTTTGGTTTTTAACCACTTTAAAAAGTGACTCACTTCTGCAATGGGAAAAATATTAGTCATCATCATGGATTTTGGCAACACTGAAAGAAAAGAACAACAACAATTTAGCATCACATAGCAAGCTATCCACACTCCTCATTCGCTAAGATGACATCCCAAATATCCCCAGGAGGGAGGCAGGCAAACATGAAGTTACCTCAGTGATGCCATTTACACAAGTGAATCGTTACCTCACAGTGTGTAAGTCCAGATGATAACCTGAGGAAAACAGTCACTTGTCTGCTGAAGAGCTGTTCAGTAGGTTAGAGCAAGAGAGACCAATAGAATCAGCTCCCGCCTGTATTTTCATCATGAAAGCTTACAGGAAATTAAATGGAATTTGATGCAACACCAAACTGCCATTTAATTGCGTGGTAATATATCACATAAAGCATTCCCCAAAGTTTAGCCTGTCAGTTCATTTGGTTAATTGAACATTTAGCAGATCCTCCTCTGTCTCCCAACCCTCTGTTCTCTCCTCTCCAAAAGAAAAATTGATTGATTCATTCATTATTGGCTCCTGCCGCAGTATAGTTCGCTCTCCTTTCCAGTGTCAGTATCTAAGTGTCCTTATCTGTTTAAAAAAGTTAATCATAAGAGGGTGAGAGAGAGAGGCTTTTTAAAGAAAATCACAATGTAAAAACCATAACACTTGCAGAGATCAGTACACTTCAAATTTTAACATTAGTTTCCATTTCTGTTACAAGCTAAACAAATCCATCCTGGCCGAGCATCCCCGCACTCGGAGCTCAGGCTCACTTTCGCTCCACAATTACTGTTCCAGTGCGTTTAATGGTCAGGACAGTTGGCTAAATCACACCCACCTTTCCAGCAGCCAGGAAGGAAGGCAGTCTGCCATCACGCTCCCAGCACAGGGCTATTGCTGCCTTCTCTTGCCTAGATGAAAGCCCACTCAGCAGCGTGCCCGAGCTGTGGTACTGGCCTGCATCCCACCTCTGCGCTCTGGCTGGCACATCTCAAGCTGCTTCTACCCATGCTCATGGGTGCTGGGGAGCAGCTTTAAAGTCCTTCAACCCACTCCTGAGAAGTCAGCAGCTAACTAGGTGCTCTACTCTGGGACTGGAAGTTTGAAAATGAGAACTCTAGCTAAGTTTGTCTCACAATATATTTTATTAGAAGAACAGGAAGGCTAAGAGGAATGAGGATTCATACAGCTGGATTTCCCCAGACACTTCCCTCTTCTGCAGAGAAATTATGCCCAAACAAATTTTGAGGCTTTTTCATGCTTATCTCAGATTTCCAGATGTGCGATAGCTATAATTCACTGTACAGCACTATCTCAGAGCTGGAACTTGGCCCCCACTATGAGAAGATTTGACTATACTGTGGGAAGGTTCGGTCCCACCATCTGCTGATGGGGATGAGACTTGCTGCTTTGCAGCCTGTGGTTCTCTTGGGCTCTGTCCCATCAGTGTCACACTACCTGTGAAAAGTCACATTGAAGGATTCAGAGAACAGGAGAATCCACTGTACTGCTGTGTACTGCACAGTGCTGCATGAGGTCAGTGCTTCCCAGATGTCGTCTCTTAACCCTTGTAAAGGTGGCCATGTGGGAATCAGGTGGAAAACAGAAAGCACTGCAAAAATTAATGCAACACCATAATATTTTTTGCAAATTGTTAATGAATGTAAGCCCTGTAAACAGTGTCCACTACTTTTTGTAACTCGAAATGGTCAGCTACCATAGGCAGCCGACCCTGGAGTTGCAAACAAAATATTCCTAAAACCTGATCTGGGATTTTGCCTCAAATTTCTGCCTGCATAGCATTAAAATTCTCATAAAAAGGCAGAAAGTCGGGGACTCTACATGGAGTAATCTTGACAAAAGCTGGTGGAGTGCTTGTTGCAGGTAGCAAGACGGGATAGCTGTGCAAGCTGTGCAAGCAAGACAGAGTGCGATGTGCAAGCTGTCTGATTTCATGTGAGAGCACTGGTCCAGATTCCAATAAAGACAGGCTGGTTTATGAAAATGATGTTGTCATATTGCTCCAGCGGCGGTTCGAGCTGTGAACAGCAACACTGTTTTTCCTTTTTCTTGAAAGACCACAATACGTCCTTGCTGAAATGTAAAAATCTGTTGTAGCTTAGTTTTATCCTCTCTTGGGAGCCTTGAAACAAGACAAATATGACTACTCTGTCCACACAAGGCAGAGCAAAAACATACAACAGAAAAGTTGGAAGCTGTTCTTCCTGACCTTAGGGAGGAAACTCCAAGATCCTTTTAGCTTTGCGCAGGATTTGAGTTTTCTCAATAGGTCCTTCACATCACAAATTTCTCCTGTGGGAACCCCATCCAGCCATGACCCATTCCAGGTGGCTCCAGGGAGGGGAGAGGAACCAGTCACTAGCATCGTTGCAGAGGCTGCTGACGGCAGAGCCCATGACACCAGATCCAAGAGAGCCTCCCCAGAATTAGGCAGGAGGAATAGCACCTCTGAAGAAAGTCTGTCTGTTTTTACCCCTTCCTGACCCACATCGCTGAACTTTGGAACAGGCAATGAGATAGTACTGTTTAAGACTCCCTGTAGATGTGCGAAGAGTTGCTTATTAAATGCCAAGTTGAAGAAATGGGATTTGCCTTTGGTTCCCGCTCACCAAGCCTGCAGTCATTCCTGTGTCTTACGTGAGTAAGGGGTATGATTTAATCCATTCCTGTGGATTTTCCTCTTATCAGTGATAACATCACTGCTCCAAGAGGATGAAATGTTAAAGGAAGGTGCTTTCATGTTGAGGAGTGATCTGTCTCAGGAAGAACTTTCCTATCTGCAGACCTGGACCTGGACTTTGCATTTGTTAGTGACTAGCGCTAAGATGAGCATCAGTGTGATGTGGCTGTGCTGCCTTGCTCAGCAAGCAGAGAACTAAACAAGTCAAATTTGTACGGAAGGGAGCTTTTTCCCAGTGTAAAAGTACAGGTGCACTGACAACAAATTGCAGCTACTGGTTGAATTGCTGATTCTAAAGATGCTCTGACACTGTGTCCAGAAGCCCAGCCTGCAGGCTGTTACAGGGTTGCGATTTTCTCGGCAGCTACAAAGTGAAGATGAAGTTTTAGCAGTCTTGAATATTAGGGTTATTCAGAAGCATTCAAGAGTCTAAATAGGTTAAAACTCAATAAATAGGTCAAAACTCAATAAATACTTAGGTTATACGCGTGATATTTATCAAGATGGCATTGACGCAGGCAGACATTATCAAGAATCGGGACATGAGGCTGAATTTTTGTGCTGCATATTCCAGAGAGATTGAGTGACTGCCAGTGCTCGCACATCAAGTTTAGCCTAAGAGGATGGCCAATTCCTGCCATTTCTCCTTACCCTGAAGCCTCTTGAAGAAGGCCTATACTGAGCACCCTAGAGACTTTCTGCAGTTTGGGACTGGATGGAGATGACCTGGAAGAGGTTGCTCACCAGGATTACAAGTGCTGCTTCTGCACCAAGATCTGGCTGGTAGCCATCCAGCAGTGCGCAGGGTGTTCTGGAGGCTGGGTTGTGCTACTGCCAGACCTCTTGATGGCAAAGCCGTTTCACAGGCAGTTGTAAACCAGAAAGGCAACAGATTTCAGTCCTCTCTGAAGAAGAGGGCATTTAATACTCTCATTCTGTCCAGGTTTCACCTGTGCAAATTGGGCTTTTTTTTCCAATGGCAGAGATAAAATCTAATCAGAAATGGCCTATTGCCATCTTTGTTATCCTGTTGGAATATAATTCTGACCTCCAGAAGGTAATAGCCAATTAATATCATTATTGCTTCCATGGGAATAAAGTACTCAGAAGTAAGAGGAAGAAATTCATAGAGTAAACCAAAGCTGATGACTGGGAGTAAAGAAACATTAAAAAGATGGAGCATACCAATGTTCTGCTGCATTGGCTCATTTGTCAAAACCAGTGACTCTCTGATATGAAAATGTCAGATTGTTTGTAAATCCTGGTTTAAAGGGTCAGTTTCTTCTGTGCTGTGATGAACAGAATGCTGTGCAAACACTACCTCCTGTCAAAAGATTAAAATACCCAGTCACTTGAAGAGCTACACCATTTCTGTCTATCAGCATCGTAGGAGCAATGAAAGGGAGAGATGTAGGAGTACAGGTGGACAGAAAAGAAAATGCAGCAGAATGACTTAGACGTGTTAAAAAAAAGACTGACAAACCAATAATGGGCGAATGCTCTGAAATGATCAGACCAACAGTAGCAGAGACTGAACTACCTTCCTGCTTAAAATGAGGATCCAGCTGCAGGGCCAATGGGGATGCTAACATGGCTTCTACCCTGACTGAATATTCTTAGTGACTCAAGAAAAAGTTTCAGTTACCTTTGGCTGGATCACCTGCCTGGAGGCTACACTGCCGCAGGCACTCACACACACAATTATAATGTGTGGAACAGAAAAATTTCCTTGTTGAAAAGAGCACTTACTGAATTTGACACATTGGCTGAGGCAGTTGTTTCACTACTGTAAGGAGATGGATTCCTTGCATGCTAGGTTATTATTTTTAATGTTCTGCAGGAGGTGAATTATTCAGGATTAGGAAACATAAACTACTGAGAAATTTTGCAGGTCTGAGTGCCTCTTCACAGTTATAACATACTAATTGTTCTTCAAAATCTACTGTAGGGAGGGTCTCACCCGCTGAATGCTGTGCCTAATCTAATATGGCCCATGCTAACATTTCCTGTAGCTTGAAAACAAAATAAGGAGGGGGAAAAAAAAAAAAAAAGAGAAAAAAAAGACCAAGAGGAGAAACAAGGGAAAAGGAGAAAAAAAAAATAGGAGAGATTTGGTTGTATTTTTAATTAACCTTTGAATTGCTACTTTTGATGATTATTTTTTGAGAAAAAAGTAAAATGGGGAAATGAGAGAGATTCTCTCATGCCTATTTGTGTTATGTCTTACTGTCTCAGAAACCTATGCTGAGGATTCAGGTATCTGTTCTGCAGGAGAGATGTGCTATAAAATACAAATGATAACATCTTTGTGGCAGAAGAGGTTAAGCCAAAGCCTATTAAAGTCAGCTTTAAAAAAATCCTGGTGTTTTCAATGAGCTTTGGATCAAGTGCTCTGCTCCTTGCCCAGCTCTACTACAGGGCTCCCAAGTGATCCCACCAGCTAATTTATGTTTTATGCCTCAGTTTCCTTACTTTTCTGAGTTTTCTAAAGTGCCTACCCAAAGGCATAATCAGGCTTGATGGCTCATAAGGTGATGGAAAAATCTTAGAAAAGGCTACAGGACTGCAAGGTATTTCTGGTACCCAGCAAATGTTTTCTTTTATGGCTGGTTAAACACTTAATGTTTAAGATATGAGGGGCTGGTGAACATGAGTGTTAATAACAGGTTCCCATAGATTGTGGTTTCTCCTGTGGGTCTGCTTTGAACTTCATTCCCATGTTTATTTAGCTGTGCGTATGTGTGTGCGTGGCCCTGCATGTAGCAAAGGGCCAGAAGTCCCGAGCCCCTCCCTGAGGAAGCTCTGACAGAGGATCTGTGCAAATGTGCTTCCTCTTCCTTTCACTCCCCAGCCTTAAGGTCAGAGGATCTGGAAAATCCTCCTCCACCCTGTGACTTGATCTGACGATTGTAAGAGAATCGCGGTTCCCCCGCGCCTTCCGCTCCCCACCCTTCCCTCTTGCAGCCCGGTAACCCTTTAAAGCCTCCTCCAGATTGATGCTTGTCGATCCTGGGCTCCCAGGAGGGATGCCAGGGTGCCGGGTGCTTGTGTTTTTACAGACCAAGCAGTCCCGAGCATCCCCGGTGGTGATGTGTGACCCTCCTGGGCCAGGGCAGCACATGAACATGGTGTCTCCAGGGATGTGCAGGGGCATCACGTCCTGCTCCCAGACAGGCAAGAGGCAAGCCAGGAAAATGCATCAATTATTAACTCAGTCGAAAAGAGTTAAACGCTTTTTAATTTGTTTCTTTTTTTCATGCTTCATCTCAGATATTTGGATTCAGGTCAGCCAAGTCAGGAATTCCTGCCTCGGCTTCCAGCTCCTCTGTGGTGAGAGCGGCCGCACGGCGGCTGGTGTTGGTGGCCAGCGCAGATAGGAGTGTTGAGGTTGCAATGACACCGTATCATGGGTCCTGGTTCGGGTGGAGCTCTCCCACCGGGGTACTTTCCCACAGTTGCTGGCACTGCCCTTAAACAACTGCTTTGGGGACCCTTAGAAAAGCCTTCAGGGACACCTGGGTGGAAATCACAGGGAAAGGGACAGTCGCCCAGAGGAGCGTCTCCATGCCCACAACATGTGTCCAAGATGGATGCCAGGCAAAACCATGAGCAACCTCTGTTCCAGGCATCTGTCAGCCCTGACAAGGCAGCACGCTTTCCATCACCTGTGGCTCCATCCGCCGTCTTGATGCTGCGATGCAGAGAGGTGGCAGCTGCGTTTCAGCCCAGGGAAGGTGAAGGCCACTGTGCTTCATGATATACAGCCACAGCATGGCCCACCTCGCCTTTGGAGAAATCATGAATCAGACTTCATTGGGCTGGAGATTTCTTAGTAAATAAAAATCGAATAAAACATGGGTTTTGGAATTCGTTTTATTTGCCTTCTGGCTCCTGAACCTTTTAGTCACACTGGGCTTTTCTCTGCCCCCATCAGAGCTAGAAAGTGACTTTTTATTTTCAATGGAAGGTGTGATTCCCACAAAGAAGAGCTGAGGCGCTGTGACAAACACGCCAGCCGCAGGCAGGCAATGGAACCACCATGGTTCAGGATGGAGACTGTCTCCCCCAAACAGCAGCCATGAGTTTGCCAAGGAGAACGAGGCTGACCTACAGCCCAGTGTGCCCCTTCTTGCCACCCCAAGCCTAGCACACTCGAGTGACGTGGGGCTTTCAGATGGTGAATGCCCCAGCACGTGCCCTGGGCTGCCGTGTTTAACGTAGCTCCAGTGAAACGGGGCGCCCAGCTTCCAGACGGAGGGGAGGCAGCAGCCCGGCTCACACCACAGCCTCCTCGCCCCCATCCTCTGGAGGAGCAGGCTCACATCCCTCCCCACAGCTGCCCATCTGAAGGAAAAGACCTTCGCAGCAGCAACGTGATCCTTGGCTGCCGGTTCAGGTCTCAGGTTCACCCCCATCAGCCGGCTGGCTGTGGTGGCTCTTCCTGCACGCCTGCCCTGGCAGGAGCCCAGAGTGCAGGAAGGTATGCCAGGGCCAGGATGCTGCCAGGCATGGCTTGGCGTGTTCCCGATGCCAGCCTTTGCAGCTCCCCAGCTCATGTCAACCAGTGAAGGACCAGTCCCCTCTAGGATGGGATGGGGAAGGTGGCAGTGTCCCACCTGCTGCTCCGGTTTCCGGGTGAACAGTCGACCCAGTGCTTTCCAGAGATACTAAATGCACTCCCAAACTCTAAAAGTCCACATGCAAATCTGATTATTTTGTATTCATCTAAATTATTTTTAAGTAACTGCCCAGGGCTATTAGCATTTGTTGCTTTTGTACACAGTTGGACATCTCTGGTGCTGCGTGTAGACTTTGCCTCCTTAAAAGGAGCAGAAGATACTCTCTAAAGAGCAAATTCAACATGTGCCTCCATTTCTCCACTCAGTCTAGACTGAGCAAACATCTCAGGTTCTATCAGTGTTTGTGGTCTGCAATTAAAAAAGCTGAAACAGATACATGTTAGTCTAGATCTTTTGTAGAGTGATTTATTATGGATACACAGGCCAGGGACTGCACACTGCAGCAATACGTCTGACCCACAGAATAAGTACTTTCTAATATTAGCATTGACCCAGGTGAATTACAAGGAGATGCCTGTGTAATTATGCCTCTTTGAAAGGCCTCTCAGTAAACATACATATGTATAGAGTATCTTTCAGTTAAAGAGACAAAGTGTTTTGGGTCTTATTCTACTCCATTTACGCTAAGGCGCTATTACCATTCTGTGGAGGTGAAACTATACTGGGCTTCAGCCCGTGGAAAACCACAGGTGTTTGTGTCCGGGAACAAACATTCCTGGGTGCCTACACTAGCATTTGTAGAGGCAATCTCAAAATGAGTTACCGTGGGGCCACAAACCTGGCTATAAATACATGCACGAATTTCATGTTTCCTGAAGCAGGAACTCCTAATTATTGTGTACAGCACCTGACACAAAGAAGTCTTGACCTGGTTAGGGTTCCTGTGCCGTCCTGCAGTGAAATGGTAAATAAAATAGCAATAATGATGTTTTCTCCTTTCCTTCTCCATGGTGTTATTGCTGGGATGTTTTATTTAGCGGGTCTAATTAGCAAACTTGCAGGGAGTTGCTACTGAACAAAAAAGATTTGCAAGAAGGCATGTTTTTGCCATTTGTGAATCCCACCTTTAAAACAGGGCATGGGTTTCTTGAAATACTTTAAGAAACAAGACCATGGTTTTTACAATAGTAATGAATTCTGTGCAGTGCAAAAGGTCATGTAAAAAGCAGCAGGAGGACAGGATGCTGGGATAAAACACTGAGCAGATTTACTTCCTAAATTAACATTTTTTTCTCTTTTTTTTCACTCTCCCTGGGACTTTGTGGAATAAGAGCATCTTGTGCTAGACAAAGGAAATGAAAGAGCATTAAGTACAGGTATACTGCAAACACGGTAGGCAAAATACCGGGACATTTCTAAAGAAAACCAACGAAAGAACCTGACAAGGAATGCAGATTTAAGTGGAAACATGCAATTCAGCTTATGAGCAACTTTACATTTTATTCATTGTCAAATGTATTGGGAAGATATTAAGTGGACAAGTATATGTAAAAGCTGTCAAATATGATCAACAAGAATGAAGTAACTGAATTTATGAGAAACTCATGTGCATCTACCCATGCAAGTACGAAGTACAGTTGTTATATCTGGCTATATATTTCCTGATTCTGAAGAGACTGGACCAAATTCTTCTCTACCACAACTTCATCACAATCTTCAGACATTTATTAAGCTAATGGTTGTCTGGTACAAGTGCCTGAAAACATAAGCTCCAATAACACTTCAATCCAACAAATGTACGAAAGTTTGTTTTAATAAATATAAGGGTCACAAATTCAAATGTCAGAAATGTTTGGAAGAAGTTTTAATTAAAGGCAAGTTTAGCTCACTGCAGCAGCTAATGGTTTGCTTGTACAAGGTGTTTGACTCACCAAGAAAAACCTATGGCAACGCATAAAATGTCACGGCATAGATTTTGAAAACCTTGCTAAGTATACGAAAAATGCCTGTACACATTTGTCACTTTGCTGTACTAGCCAGGCCCTTCTGCCTGCTCCGAGGTCTCAGGAGGACTCTGCAGCACTCAGCTGCCCCAGGCCAGGAGGAGCACTGGGACACACTGGCAGTGAGACTTTCTCCCCAGGTCCTCACCCGCTTGGGGAAGTGACAGTGGTGGGAGTGACTTATCTCAGCGATCACCCATACCTTCTGGCCAATGTGAGAGGGGGTCAGCATCATTCCTTGCCTTTCCCTGTCCTTCCTCATGCCACGGAGATGCATGAAGCACAGTCCCAACACCCCTGCCTATTCTTCTCTTTTAGCCTCCTCTTCCATGGGACTGTTTCTAATTTTGTGCCTTGCTGTTACACTTGCTGGGCACACCCCATTCATCCTCAGGTTCCTGTGGGACAAAAGGAGGATTAAGTTACCTGTGTTCTATTTTAGGCAAGAGTTTCAGAGCCCTTTCCTGTCTCGAGTCCTGCAGGGACTCCAAGGATAAGCTCTTGCAGAGGAGGGGAAGCAGAGAAGGCTCCCATAGCAACAACACTCCTTCTTTCCAGCTCTCTGCATCTCTCTGCTTACATCCTCTGGATTTTCATCTGCAGAATGGAAAAAGATAAGCTTTACCCTGTTTTCATTTCCAACAGGCACTGGAAGATTACCAAGAGGACTGGAAAGGCGTAAAAAGAGGAAATATAAATATCAAGGAAAAAGAGAAAAAGCGGCAAGATAGAGAAGTATGTAAATAAAGGGAAGAAAATGGTGAAATGAGAAAAAGTGAAGAAGAGGAATGTGCAGAAAAGAAATCATGATCACAAGTATCTGTGTAGCTGAGGCCTCCACTTCCAGGTTAATGTGCGCTTCCTAGATTGACAGCACTGTGCAGGAGTGTGTGCTCAGAAACACTGATTTCACACAGAACCTGTTGAAAAGATCACAGAAACCCAGTGTTGTATGAAATGTGCTGGATAAGCTGTATCCAAGTTAGCATTCCAGGGGACAAAGAGAAAAAGTCAATACAGGGTGGGTAGACTACAATATGCTTCCACATTCTGCCTGAGATTGCTCCCCAAATACCTCCTACTGGGATAATTTAAAACTTTGAAGACCTATGAACAGTGCATACAAATCGTATCCTCTTTTGCTTTTTCTTTATCATCTTCCTCCCAACCTTCCTCTTAGATCTTTGGGTCAAAAGGGCATAACTTCCTGTCTGCCTCCTAAAACCATAGGTTTTTTTTATTTTGAAATAAGAATGAGCTGAAGATTAATTTTATTTTGCAGATAGCTGAACATGAAAACATTTGAAATAAATAGGAACAGAATTTGAGTGCTTTATGAAGGAAAAAAAAAATGCAAGCAAAGTGATTCCCTCGGAATACTTGCAAAAAAGAAACAGATGTGAAAAAATCTAAATGTGAATATAAAATAAAATCCAGACCTGTGAAACCTATTTTTTTGGCAAAGAAAGCCAGATTTATTGATATATCCTCAAAATATGGAAACAACATATTTGAAAAAGTGAATAATAAGGTGAAAATGCAGCATCACAGGCCTGAAAAAATCAATGAAAAGTACAAAGTGAGTGAGGATTTGCAGAAGCCAAATAAATGCTGACATGGCTTGAAGAGAGCAAATAAAATAATCCTAGCTAGCAAAAGAAAGCCTCTGCATCATAACTGGAAAAAAAAAAAAAGAGATGACGCTTCGAAAGATGATCTGTTATCTTCATCAAGAATTTCCTTGCTAAATTCTGACCCTAATGAGGCTGTAGTATAACATTTCTGCATCTGATCATCATGCTACTTAAAAGGATGTTTGTTTATTTTTTATAAATCAGACACTATGGCTACTTTGAAGTTTCCAGGTATTAACATCACATACACATCACCGCAGTTGTTTCCAGGCTGAATGGTTTAGAAAAATGTACAACTGAACTGCAAGACATAAAATTCATCCCAATGAGATCTACAAGTTAATCAATTTAACACACACAACATGAACTACTTTTTTTCTCACTGTTTTGAGGAAGAACGTAATAAAAGCCACACCTGAAAACCCTCACATTAAAAATCTAGGGTTAGAGGCTTCATCCTTATCTGCTGAACACTTAGCACACACAGCTACAATGCTTATTCCCACTAGCAAATTAATCCTCACTCTCAGTGAACTTTGATGTTCACAATACAAGCTCACTCAAAAAATCCCAAGTATTTATCTGACTAAAAACAAGGGTTTGGTTGTTACCTGATTTTATTCTTCACAATTTTAAGACATGCAAGATGTTAAAAACACAGATACAGATTCCAATTCTTCAATGAATTTGGCTTATAATATGCAAGAAGTTAACTGCCAAAATGTTGGAAAGAAAATGTAGACAGCAGTTTTGATTTTTTTTCCAGAGATTTCGTTGATATCATTGACCAAAACAAGTGAGTTCTTTAATAAGGACATCAGTGCAAGGTCTTTCTGAAACTTCTTCAGCAATGATGGCACCTCATAGCAGCCACTTCTAAACTTTCTTCAGTACATATCTTACGGACCAATAATTTTCTGCAACTCCTAATATTGGACCCAGTAGTGTACTGCAATTTCATATAGTAGCACAATCAGTACAGAGCAGCCCTGTGCATAAGCATTAATGTTAGCGAACGTATAGAATTTCTGTTGGGTGCGTAAGCCCACAAACAGCTACATTTGAGGGTATAACTCCTCTCCTCTCCTCTCCTCTCCTCTCCTCTCCTCTCCTCTCCTCTCCTCTCCTCTCCTCCTCCTCTCCTCTCCTCTCCTCTCCTCTCCTCTCCTCTCCTCTCCTCTCCTCTCCTCTCCCTCTCCTCTCCCTCTCCTCTCCCTCTCCTCTCCCTCTCCTCTCCTCCCCACCCCTGTTTCTGTCCTTTCCATCTTTGATATTTTCTCTTCTATACCATGGAAGAATCTCATGCTCATCACACAGACAGATGACTCCTTGTCATCTACAGACAGATGACTCGGTGTAATTCTCACTTGAAGTCACTCAATAGCATATACCTGTTACAGAGTGACAGGGTGATCCATATCTTACCAGCAGAGATTGCCCTCCCGTTTCTAAGCAATTTAATTGAAAAGGTTAGCAGATAATGTTAGATAGCCCCTAGCTTCGACACCTGGGGCTCTACCTCCTCCTCATGTAAGTATAAACACATATTTTCCAGGCAGACGATCTCCCTTTTTCTCCAGTTCCGAGAATCATAGAATCATAGAATGGTTAGGGCTGGAAGGGACCTTCAAAGGTCATCTAGTCCAA
Source organism: Tauraco erythrolophus (assembly GCF_009769465.1). Lineage (NCBI taxonomy): Eukaryota > Metazoa > Chordata > Aves > Musophagiformes > Musophagidae > Tauraco > Tauraco erythrolophus. The sequence goes on from NC_141468.1 coordinate 54,019,076, forward strand.
CCCCCCTGCAAGGAACAGGGATATCTCCAACTAGATCAGGTTGCTCAGGGCCTCGTCCAACCTGGCCTTGAACGTCTCCAGGGATGGAGCATCCACCACCTCTCTGGGCAACCTGTTCCAGTGTTCTACAACTCTTATGGTAAAAAATTTTTTCCTAATATCCAACCTGAATCTACCTCCCTCTATTTTAAAACCATTACCCCTTGTCCTATCACAACTGGCCCTCCTGAACAGCCTCTCCCCATCTTTCTTGTAGGCCCCCTTGAGGTACTGGAAGACTGCTATAAGGTCACCCCGGAGCCTCCTCTTCTCCAGGCTGAACAGCCCCAACTCTTTCAGCCTGTCCTCATAGGAAAGGTGCTCCAGCCCTCTTATCATCTTCGTGGCCCTCCTCTGGACCCTCTCCAACTGGTCCATGTCCTTCTTATGTTGGGGACTCCAGAACTGGACGCAATACTCCAGGTGAGGTCTCACGAGGGCAGAGTAGAGGGGGAGAATCACCTCCCTCGACCTGCTGGCCACGCTCCTCTTGATGCAGCCCAGGACGCGGTTGGCCTTCTGGGCCGCAAGAGCACATTGCCGGCTCATATTGAGCTTCTCGTCCACCAGTACTCCCAAGTCCTTCTCCTCAGGGCTGCTCTCGATCCATTCTCCGCCCAGTCTGTATTTGTGCCTGGGATTGCCACGACCCAGATGTAGGACCTTGCACTTGGCCTGGTTAAACTTCATGAGGTTGGTACAGGCCCACCTCTCCAGCCTGTCGAGGTCCCTCTGGATGGCATCCCTCCCTTCCAGCGTGTCGACGGCACCACACAGCTTGGTGTCATCGGCGAACTTGCTGAGGGTGCACTCCATGCCACTGTCCACGTCACCGACAAAGATGTTGAAGAGGGCCAGGTGACAATAGAAGTAATTTGCAAATCACTGCAAGATAAAATTCCCTTAAAGATATAACATATTCTCACAGTTCAGCAAAGATCTTGTAACAGCTAAGTTAGTTCTCCATTCCTGAAGCAAAGGACCATTATCAATAACTTCTCATCACTTCCCAGCACCCTTGCCATGCGATCCAGAACATCTCGGTTTCCTGTTTCATCCCGCTCAACAGTTATGCAGAACTTTGAAGAGAGGTGATGAAACAACATGCGTCTTGGAAAAAAGGCATTGACTCTATTTTGGTAGAATTCCATGGAAATTAAGCAGTTTTGTGAGCAGAAGAACTTATTAAAAAGGACTGACGTGCTACAATTCCAGATTTTCTTTGTGCCTAGATGTCTTTAAACTGGCAGACCTACCTTAAAAGAAGCTGGCAAAGCTGCAGTGAGGCAAGACAGAGGTGATTCTTGCTGGGAGAAAGACAGGCATCATAGAAGTTGCTGTTTCCTCTACTGTACCACACATCCTCAAGGGCATCTGTTTCTAGATTATTAAATTAATCTTTAGCCTGTGACTCATTTTTGTTTCTTCACAAACATAAACTCCCTCGACAGCTGTTCTGCTCGACTGAGGAAAGTATCAGGCCCCAAAGGACAGTCTTTGCATGTGGGAGAGAAATGGAAGTGGAGACTGTGGAACCTACAGGGGCAGCTGCATCCCTGCTCAAAATTTGACTTTTAGCCACGATTTATTGATGTGGCCCTCGAGTGCCTGGAGGTCTTGCAGACCATGCTAATTGGGGAAGTACAGGGAAGAGGAAGGAAACCCTTTCAGCATCATAGTAATGCCCAACTTGGTTATCTCCCACAGGACAGACAAGTCATGATTCTGGCTTCACTGTTTTCAGAATTACATGGAACACTCAGCTTTTTGATGTGCCTTTTCCTCAATAAAATCCTCATAGAAACACACATATAGATCTTTTTAAAAAACTTAATCAAATTATGAAACAGTGTTTCTGAGGTGAAGAAATAATTGTTTGGAGCTGCTTGTAATGAGGTTTAAACAAACAAACTAATCTGAAAATGCAGGCTCTGAAATAGTTACCAAACTTTCAAGAGGCTGTTCTTTACTTTCAGTAAAAAGCCTTTCACCAGAGCACTCCCTGTCCACTTCCACAGAGCCCAGATTCTCCTTGTGACGCCACTGAGCAGTAACTCAGTGATAAAAATGTGCTGATGTAAGCATCACATGAAACCAACCACCTATGTGTCTCATAGCTCCACTTTTACTAATGCTGGTTTGGGTATGTAAAGGTTTCCACTTGTCCTAGAAGAAACAATGAGTTTACAGCCTTATGCATATAGGTAATTGAGGAAATTAGTTCAGAAAGCCACTGGTTCAAAACTGTCAGTCTGTGCAAGAAGAAAATCCTCTGGAGACTGAAGTAAGCCATTCACCAAGCTACTTTATATTTTTTTTTTTCCTCTGTAAAACTTGGCTGAGACTGTCTTATCTAATATAGCTGATCAGAAGCATAACTGATAAATCAGGGTAAAATACACATTTCTTTTGTTTTCATTGAGTTTTCACTTTGTTTTTAATAAACGCTGTTCTTGTTAAGATCACTAGCACGTGTAATTTTACACTGATGCCCTCGAGGGAAGACAACTCCTCCAACCTCTGGGGGAATCATAGAATCATAGAATGGTTAGGGTTGGAAGGGACCTCAAAGACCATCTAGTTCCAGCTCCCCTGTCATGGGCAGGGACACCCTCCACTACACCAGGTTACTCAAAGCCTCATCCAACCTGGCCTTGAACACTTCCAGGGATGGGGCATCCACAACTTCTCTAGGCAACCTGTTCCAGTGCCTCACCACCCTCAGAGGTTAATCCAGAGAGCAGAACAGAGTTATCTATACCTTCTGAAATGTGGTTTCATGAGGCTCTGATAGGCAAACCAAGATTATCGAGAGAACCAGAAAGACCAAAGAAGAAAGATAAAACAAAGAAGAAGGTTGAAGACTCTTAAGTGATCTCTGTTTAACTGGCATAACACTGGGCTCCCAAGACAGTCCAGTCTTTCCTGGTAGCCTCTAGAGCATGTTGGACAGAGTTTAGATCTCTGTGGAGCTGTGCAAAAAACCCAAGTTGTTCCAGAAAGGAAGAGATAATGAAGTCTGGCTTCATATGGCTTTACATATTTTGATTGGGTTTTTTGATGCCTAATAAGTGCCAACTTCAATTGACTCTAATTGCATGATTAAGGCATTTATAGCATATCATCATGTGGACTCACTGGTGTCCGTGACTGGTTGAGTTCAGTTACACTTTCTCCTGATGTAGCATGAACAAGGTCTTCTTTCCAAGAACTAATTTTCACGGAACTTAAAGTAATGTTGGTTGGACCTTTGAGACCATTTCTATCAATTCGGCTGAAATGGGAAAGCTGGGTTGCCTGTTATCATGGAGAACTGGCAGACACCATGCAAACACGAGTAAGTGTGCAAATCTGCAGTCGCACAGACATAGGTTCTCTCACCTGCACTCACATGGTGGGTGATCACGAAAGACTAATTTCTTTTAAAAAATGAGCGAAAATTATTTCTGTCTCTTTGAGATTGGGAAGCCAGTATTTATTTCTGAAACACCAACAAGGGACTGAAATTGTTCATAATTAGCCCAATGAAAATTCAGAGCAACACCAATGATTTCAGTACAGTTCTGTTAATTTAGACATGAGGGAGCCTGAGCAGAACAGGAATTGGAGTCAAATCCATTAACCACAAAAGCAGAATTCTCTAACACAATCATAAATGTTTGCCACATGCAAAAGTATAGCTCCCACTGCTAACTGCAATCTTGTAATTTGCTTAGAAAAAATCACTCTCATCAATTTACAGTGTCATTGTATCAGTTTTAAACAGGAGGGGTTTTTTAGGGACCATTCCTTGCCACATACTAGCCTTGTGCTAAATTACTTATTATTAAAGAAATAATTTTTATACAAATAAAATTCTGGCAATAACATTATAATATAAATAGATATGTTAAATAAAATAAAATACATACTTCTTAATCAGTTTGGTTATCAGCAAAGGTGCAAATTTTAAATAATGAGTTTTGCTGGCTACGTCCTTATTTTGTTCTTCATGCTATTAATATCCTACAAGTCAAAACATTTCCTCTTATTCTGTTTGCCTGTTCTATTTAGCACAAAAAGAAAGATAAAAAAGCCAATAAAATATATACATTATGAGAAAAGCTGGAGGGGAAAAGAAAAGACTGATAACTATAAGAAACTTCTAACTCAGCAGTTCTCATCCATGCAGAGGGAGGAGATTTGTTTTGCATTATTTTAAAGATAAATTTTAAAACATCTACTTCCTATTTGCTATGTGTTTCAATAAAATGTCTGAAACCTCTGCACATTTTTGAAAGATTGTGCCTTTTTACATTATTTTAATTTGGCAGCCCTGCGGATAATGTATTATTTTACATACATGAACTTAATAATCAGTTTGATTAATAATTTGAAATTAATAATCAGTTTGTTTTCTCATCTTCCCTGTCTACCAGACTACAGAATAATTCTCTTCCATCTTGACCACCATCATGCCTTATTGCTAGGGAAGAACTGCTAAATGATCTAAACGAGAAACATATATACATACATACATCTGCAATTGTATGTGTTTAGGGTTATAAAACAGGCTTCCAACACACAGAGGAACAGTACAACGGTAAAAGCCTACACTGACTGCTCAGGAACATGGTCCATTAACATTAACTAAGCTTTTAAAGTCCCGTTCCTTTATTTTATTGTGAAGTATTGACTTTTAGAATGAATGAAGACTGGAACTCAGATCAAAGGCCCTTACTAATTTCCTTATTTTTTACTGGGGGTTAAGAAATTCCCGTACAATTCCCACAAGGATGCCAGCGGAGTCTGGACAGACAGACAAGTGAAAAGTGAGAGCTAATGAATATTGGTCTAGTGTCAGACAGGTAAAGCACTCCCCTCTTCCTGTTAATTCAGTCGAAACAATGAAGAGAAAAACCCAACCCACTCTTGTCTTGCTTGGCTTAGACATGAACCCTTGATAAGACTCTGGAAAACAAGAAACTTTGTAATAGATTTTAGCTACCTTTGGCTGAGAAACTCATATGTCATAAAAATGTAAAAATAGTGGTGTACTTCTGCAACCAATGTACACTGAGCTTGATGTATTGTAGATAACAGAAAATGACTGAGATAAAGAATAATATAACATTTTTACTTGAATATTACATACTTTATATTTCTCTACAGAAAGGATATCCCAGCAGGAAGGAGAAAGGTGGAGCACAATCCCTGTAGCATTTCTTGTTCTGCATTGTACAAAACTTTGTAGGCACACAGGAAGAGGATACGGAAGTTTCTACAGGAAAACGGAGAAAAGTTCAAACATAAACAGCATCCAAAAATTTACCAACAGTTTATAACATTTCCTTTTTCTCTTTAAATGTTTAAAGACCCTTACATTACAGTACAGTTTACTATACATTTCTATCTGTATGTATTTTTGCAATTCCTCGTGCAATAATATCTCAAAGCAATTCTTAACATAAATTATGCAAGCTATATAACATGAAGTAACGTAAGCGATAACCTGTTTGGTATAGCATCCTCCTGTTAACAGAATGAGCAAGTGTCGGACTAGCAAGTTAGTACTACAATCTGTGTAGGATTTTGAAGAAAGTTGGTGTTTAATCAAAGTCTCCCTGAAGACTGCTTCCACAATAAAACTCTGATTGAAACTCACTGAAGTCAAAAGAAACTTGTCATAACCTCAACACCTTTTACACAAGGATGTAAGATCTTGCTTCAGCAAACCTTGAGAACATGCTTAAATCTGGTGTTGCATGCAGCTGAAATGTGGATGAGAGGGTTATAGCCAAAGATCTGTCCTCTCACCTGAAGCAGCCATGCTTCACTGGGTGGTGCCACTGGTGGGATACAGCCATGTTAGTCATTCCCATATGCTTGTGGTTGCTTGGATTTATTTTGTGTTAAGTGCAACACGAGCACACGGTTAACTCTCAAGAACTTGTGGAGTACCTATGGACTTAGGCTTGTGTTTTATGGTCTTTTGCTAAGTTTGGTTCTGAAGGAGCCTAGAGTTTGTATCAAAAAAGCTCTCCGTGTAAATGTGGCATCTCTTGATAACACCCAGTCAAGAGCACTCAACAGCAGCCAAGAAAATATTCATATAACTGTAGTCTTGGCTGCAAATCAGCAATCTTCTTAGAATGACTAGTATGTGATAAAAGGGTATCAGATGGGCAAACGGGTATCAGATGGGCAAATGGGTATCAGCTTTTCAATGTGTATACTTAAGGTACAGGCAGGACAGTGGTCCTGATCTAATAGAGAGCAAACCAGTATATGAAAGATGTATGAACCGGGAATTTTTTGAGGAATAAGATCAAGTTCGCATTGCAAGCCTACATTACTTGAGCTTTTAGAAGGATTAAAACGCTGTCACTTTTAAATTATTTAGATGTGAGTATGTCTACATAGAAAGCGTTTCATACTTGTAGTTCAAATGTATAACAAAAAAACTCTGAATAAAATCCCCTCATAGACAGCTGAAAAGTGATTCCACATTTCAGCTGTACTGAAGACAGAATATGAATCTAAGAGATATCTATGTTTTCTAACTCTAAGCACCTGATGTGGGTGGCTGAGTTCACTGGGGAGGCTTCCCAGGATCCCTGCACAGTCAGCAGAGAGAAACGGGCATCTCCGGATCATTCATGGCAGGGTCCTAACTTACACAGTTTGAATTGTTTTCTGAAGTCTCTCTCCATTATTGTTCATCAAGAAAAATGAATGCACATGCATATGTAAGGCAAAGGTATTAAGACACATTCATTTTTTAACTTCTTTGTGTAATGTGACTTAGAAAAAGGATTTTCTGCAAAAGGCAGCTACCATTATGCTAACAGCAGTCACTTCCCACAAGAAACACATAATGCATGTACTTTATGGTCTGCACCAATGACTGGTTAAGGGGTTAGTTACTACTCTAAAAAATCAAAGATATGCCGAAGATTTATTTGCTTTTTCAAAGTGTCTTTTACGTAAGGATTATAATTATGGCTATGGAGTATGAGAACAGGGAGGGTTTTAAAAAAACACTGATTATTTTATTACAAAATGCACATCACCAAGGACATGCATAATTAACTTTGTAACTACAAAAACAATAATACAATCATTGGAACATCACAATCAAATACACAACAATTAGAAGAGAAAAAAAATGTCATTTGCACTTAACCAAAAATTGTTAAGTAGAAATGTCTCCCAAAGTGTGTGTCATACTGGGAAACATAAAAGCTATAAGGTCGCATGTTGAAGAGAAAATCTGCACAATGTCATTCATCATCTAAAAATCTTAGAATTAGTGTGGGCTGAACAGAAGTGGCAGTGAGTTGAGCACTGTTTGACCGAAAGCATTTGAGAACAGTAAAAGTAGTTTAATTATATTCAGATGCTATGGTGATACTTGGCAGTAGAAATACCTTGGTTAAGGTATATTTAGAGATTAGGTTAGAATAAAATAGACAGATGGGAGATAGGGAGAAAAAAAAAAGAGACCAATAAAATGCAACTAAAGTTCTAGCTCCGACCTTTAATTAATTACCCTGGAAAATAAATTGCAGTAGAACAGATTGAAACATTTAAGAGAAGCATGGTGACCTCTGAAATGGTTAATCTTTGCAGTTAGTTTAGACCTCACGGTTATTCAAAGATTCTTGGAATCTTCTTTCCCTGTTTTCATCAGTTGCTTAGTTAGGTGCTACAGGCTCCTTCAACGCACAGTGACACAACGTTCCTTAAATGACAAAAAATCATAGGCAATTACACTGCACACAGGAGGTAATTCCTTATAAATCTTTCACTAAGAAGATAAACTTAATGAAGTTGTACACACAGGTGATGCTTTTAATCGAAACATGTTGGGTCATGTGCTTTCTTCCACAACATACAGGGAAAGCAAAACATTCAGGAAAGCAAAAATGTGTCAGAGCAAGAGGAGTGTAAAAGCAGTAACTTCCCCCAAACACTCCTTCCTGATCAATGACCACAGCCTTCCAGGGGATGATAGCAGAGAAGAGGAAAACCTTGGGGTCTCCAAAACATCATTCCCTTAGGACTGAAGGCATATTTCTAATTGCAGCCCAGCAGTCATTCTCATTTACAGCCTCTGTCATGAGGGACTGGAACATGCTCCTCAATGGAAAAAGAAGTCCCTAGGAGGATGGAAGAGGCTCCCGCATCTTTGTTGAGGTTCTACCATCTTCACAGTATACTTGTTTCACAGTGTGAAGAAGTACTTAGCCCTTCTCCTGCTTCTGACAGGAGACATTTTAGGTTAAATCTTGCAGAATTTCTTTCCTCCAGAAAATGTGGCATGAGGTCTTGAACCTTTTGATGATGACATGCAATTGTTTTTCCTGTTAATCTGACCCAACTTCGAACAAGAGGTTTCTCAGCAGCACACACAGTTCTGTCAATGTCTGCCATCTAAAATCTTTTCTAAAGCTCACAATTGTACCCTAGACAGCTCAGCAAAAAGCCTCGGAAGAAATAATGCTTGCCAGGGAACAATGTGCGGTCCAATCTCTTGAGTTTCCATGGGCTTAGAGGCAGTGTTACGCTCTGGAGGCAGCGCTGGACAGTATTGCAGACAGCACTTTTCTTGCCAGTGAAGCTGCCTGCGAGATGAGATAAAACTGAGGACCTGACCACTTTGTGAGCAGTATGGATCCCCCGGGACTTTTTGCAATAATGAAGTTGTTGGCTCTGAAGCCAGTGTTTGTCCAGCTACAGGAAAGTGTGAAAGAGAAAAGCCAAACCTGCTAGTGGAACATTCATCAATATCGATGCAACATTTGCAAGGCATTTAAATAGTACGTTGTGAAGGGCAACCAAGAATCCTACATTAATTAGGCAGGCTGTCATTCTAAGTCAGGTAATCAGTTTCTATGTACCCACTTTCCAAAATCCCCTGGAAATCCCCTGTAACGTGGGAGGTGGTTATTCAAGCTAGAATTACTAGAAAATAAGAGAGAAGAATGGTTACGAGTGGTTGTCTCACAGAAGATATTGTGTTAGTTGTCATAAAGGCAGACATAAATTTGAAGCCTCTTCACCACAAAGCCTGTAATCTAGAAGGAAATACAAAATGTTTAGAAAGGGTGAAACAATGTATACATTCATTAAATATATTCTCAATTAAAATATTAAATGAAAAGACAATTATTTCCAACTGCTTTCAACTTTGTTCTTGATAATTATACATGATTATAAGCATCTACGTACATTCAAGGAAAATTGTGTACCGCAAAGTGACATTGCAATTATTTAATTTAATTTAATAATTTAATTACAGTGGGACTTGAGGCTCAGAGTGAAATTACGCCAAAACCTAGACCAACACAGACATGAGCCTCCGCCTGAAGAGCTTAAAGAGAGATCTGGAGCACAGCAAATCTACCTTTATTTTTTTGTTTCCTTCTTTCAGATTAGTTAATTACAGCAGCACATGAGATTTATGAACAGTTTAAAACTATGGTAGAAACAATCTGAAAGGACAGACAAAGCCTGGTTTCTTAATTGATGTAATCTAATAAAAATGAGGCAGAATTATAGTCACTATACTTAGGAATGCTTTGGGGCAATTTTTTCAACAGAAGGACAGATTTATAAATACAAGCTCTTTTACAAACCGCACTATCCCTAGATAAACCAGACACAGAGCCATCCTGGGTGCATACGTTTGCCAAGGATTGCCTGAATCCATCAGATTAGGATTAGCAGCAGCAGCAACCTGCCTTACTGGTTGAAGGGGAGCTGTCTTTAGTTACTCCTAGTCTTTTACGAGTGCGACAGCTGTTGTTTGGACCAACTCTGAACAAGGAAGAACAATTTCCAAAGCTGAAACTCCAAATCTTCACAGCTTCAGGACAGGATTCAGGCTTTACAATTAACAGTTGTAATGATAATATATGCTGACGAATGGACGTGAATCGAGACACAGAAGTTCACTACTGACTCTACTAAAAACATAACTAGCATTTTTATGACTATGTTACTAAGCTTTCTGAGTGGAACTGCTTTTGCAGAAGAAAAAGGCTTCTACATAATACAAACTTGCAATTTTCCCCATTCATCATCTTGTATTTTTGCATCAGATAGTCCTTAAGGATAACTGTAAGTCTAGATTAATTTAGCCAGGCAGATCACAGATGAGAGAGATTCGGCAACCATTCTGTAAAGCACAGTGTTTTTATCAAGCGCATAGACATAGTTTCCAAAAATATTTTCCCAGTGACATCCATAATGCTAGAATCAGTAGCCCTGGCCAAAAGCTCCCATTTCCTTCCACTTCCAGCAGAGCTTTCTGAATTCCTCATGTTTCCAACATATCCTGGTGGCTTTATTCCATTAAGCAAGTCCTGCACTTTCTTCTCCAGCATCTGTAGGGTAATAGGAAGAGTCCTCATCCAGTGGCCATCCAACCTCCAGCATGGCAGCTTTATTTAGGTTTCTACCTCACTATCTAGTAGTGAAAAAAAAGACTGGTGCTGTAAAAAAAAATTCTACTGCTGTCAATCAAGTCACAGCATAATAAATAAAAGAAACACTTTAATGTTAAAGCACTTTTGAAAAGACATAGTATTAGTTACTTTTTGTAAAAGAAAAGAAGTTATTCTGGTTTTGAGAGTTTTTTTCTCTCAGACCTCCACACCAATAACCAGTCAAGGCAACTCTGGAATATCTCCGCTTCATCTGTTGTTCACAAAATCAGTGAAAGATAAATGTAGAAGATGAACGCTGGTACCCACCGCTGTCAGTCCAACATTGCATATTGGTACCATAAGAGCTTCTCTGGCTGCCCTGGTTTTGCAAAACCAGGTCTCCAGTTACAGTTCCCAAACAAAGACTGACTCCGGCGTCCTGATGACTTAAACTAAAGCTTACAGCAAGGACTTCATCCACTGTGCATATTAATCTAGGAAAGATACTATCTCAAGTTAAACATTTTAATGCTTCTTTATTTGGAAAACACAAAATGAGTATTTAGCAGACCTCTCATCTGTATCCTAAAATACAGAATGACTTCTAAAACGGAATTATTTAAGGAAAATAACAAAGTTAGATAATTTGGTGTGCCAGTACCGTGTTATTCTTGCTCCCCCATGGCATGTTAGAAAACGAGAAGGAAGAAACCTGACAGGGCTTCCACAAGAGACTCGCAATTTGCTCACTGCCAGCTGTTCAGATGCTATTGACTAACGCTTAGTGGCTAACTGTGACGACCTTTCTAATTCCATCAAAGCATACTTTCGTTCCCAATGACATCGTAAGCAACAACCCAACAGTGTGATAAAAAATAACCATAGCTCCTGTGTCATTGCACGTCAAGAACATTCTGAACTGCAGTTATTGTGCTGGAATGATAAATCTTGTGACTGTCAAAAGAAATAGCAGCGCAGTATTAATTTTTAAGTGTTATGCATTGAACATCACTGATGCACTAGGCAGACAGAAGATAATGTCACCCACTCTGACAATTTCCAAATAAAGTTAGAAATAGAGAGTATGATGCAGATACATGAGACACAAGAAAAGACATAAAGGATGTGAACTCCAAACACTGGAAATGTGTCCCTTTCAATAAATCCAGACCAACAGTTTAGATCTGAAGTCTAAAGCTTGAGAGGCAAAACCTAAATCCCAATCAGCAAACTACCACTGGTTTGTCTCCGAGATATGATGTGGAGCTGGAAGATCCAGCTCGGATTTGACAATTTGAGTGCCCCTTGACTTTTGTCATTTCCCTCCATTTAAGCTGCTGTGCCATGTTGCGCCGTTTCTGTAGTTTGCTATCTATGTGAGGTCCAGCTCGGGAAGGCGGCCAGCACATCTAGCGAGCTACCGCACACCGCCAACCCCTGAACCTCCAAGGACCCAAAGTGGAGGCACCCAACGCTCCGCTCCACCGCCACTGGAGCCCCCAGCTCTGTGGGACAAGGGCAGCTGCTTCTCCCAGGGTCGGCGCCTCGCCGAGGCCCCTCGCGATGCTCCGGGAGGACGAAGCGCTGCTCTAAGTGCTTCACAAGCATCTCTCAGATGCCACCCGGGAAAACCGGGCACGTTTTTCACCAAAGGCACTTCAGCCGGCTGGTAGCCCAGTGCCGCCGGTGGGCCAAGCTCTGGGCCGGCGGGAAGCTCCTCCCCAGGGGTGTAGCACAGGAAGAGGTGGAGGTCGGGGGAGCCGCCGGAGCTCCCTGCGAGCCTGTGGAGTTGCCGTTACCCGCTTTACTATGTGTGTGTCTTATATTACAGCCATGCTGCACATCAGTGGCCAGAGCGAGGGGAGAGGGGAGGAAAAGCCTGTTTACACAGACTGCAAACCGCCTGGGGAATAATGCAGGAAAGGAAGTGAGCCGGCTCTCTGTCTGACTGCTCTGACTTCCTGCTCGCTCTCTCACACGGGCACACACGCACACACACACACCCCGGCCGAAAAAAAAAAAAAAAAAAAAAAAGAGAGAGGGGGGAGAGAAATCAGGATCTCATTACAAGAGCAACAGAGCGTTTGCAGAAGACTGTCAGCATGGAGAACCAGGGGATTTTACCCAGCTCCCTCTAAACTACCAGGAGAGAGCGGAAAAGTCCCTGAGGCTCTGGGTAGGTACAAGTGCTGCTGCGCCTGCCCGACTCCTGCAAAGTTTCGGGGGGCTTCGGGGAGGCCGACGGCTGCTGCGGGGGGCTGAGGGGGCCGTCGCCCCCCTCGCTGGTGGGGCAGCGGGGGGGACACCGCGAGGCAAACCGCGGGCTGGAGGTGAGGAGCACCGGGGGGCAGTGCCGGGAGGGGGACTCAGAGCCCCACACGGGGCCGGGGGGCCCGGGGGTCCTGCCTAGCGGCCGGGCCCGGCCGGCGCGGCGGTAAGAGGGCGGGGGGCGGCGGCTGGGGAGCGGCAGTTGGAGGGCGCGGGGCGCTGCGGGGGCCGGGGGCGCTCCCGCCGCCTCAGGGGACCCTCGCCCCGGCCGCCCCGGGGGCTGCCCCGGGGGCCCCGCCGCGCCGCCGCCCCGCGGGAGCTGCGAGTGTAGGCGAGGGCACGGAGCGTGTGTGGGGGGCGGGCGCGGGGGAAGAGGCCGGGGCGTGAGGAGAGGCAGAGCAGGGACGGGGGGAGCCCCGGGAGCTCTCGCCGCCCCGCAGCCCCCTCGGCGGCGGCGGCTCGTGTCCCGCCCCGCGTCCCCGGCGGTGTGTGGCTGCCGGGGCCGCGCGGGCCTGCCCCGTACCAGCAGCATCGTGATAACGGCGTTTGGGGCGGCGGGGGCGCCCGGGTGCCTGTCACGGCGGCGGGGGGCGCGGCGGGGTCCCCGGCGCCGGTGCGAGGCCGAGCGGGGCCGGGTTGGCGGGGGCAGGGAGGGAAGGGAAGGCTCCTGCAGAAACTGCAGAAGGGGCTTTAAAAAAAAAGTGTCGGGAGAGTTTCTGGCTTGTCTGGAAACAGCAAGACTAATTGCCATGCGCTTCCGGTTTGAAACTGGCAGCAGACAACATCTTGAAAATGAGTCACTGCAGCTCACAAAGAAACTCTGTGGTTTTCTCCCTCCTCAGGTTTATATATTCGCTCCTTTTTACAGTTTCCTTTGTAGTCTTCTGCGTTCTCCCCGGCCTTCCCCCTCCCCGCTTTTCTTAGCCACCCGAAGACCCGAGCTGGCCGACGTGGATAGTTTCCACGACCAACCGAAAAAAACACTAAAAATGTTTGTAAGGGAACGAGAAAAAAAAAAAGAGAGAAAGGGAGAGAAAGTGGAGAGTTGTTTTTGGATCTGGCTTTGCTGAAGGTTAGAGGGACTCTGATGCTGCAGGGGGAAAAAGTTCCCTGAATTTTCCACTGGCTGCAGGAAGAGAGCCCATTTAGTCATGGCTAAGTAATGTCTGCACACACACCAACTAATCTCATTAGGAGTTTCCGTTCCCTAACACAGGAGGGTTTTGTGAAGCCCTGTCAGCCTTTCTAACATTACAGTTGAAAGGGAGACAACTTACATCTTTATTTACTTAGGAGTATAGCGCTAAGACACGTTTATACAGTGCAGCATCTTTTTGGTCATGAGGACTCCGAAAGTCAATGGTTTCATTTAATTTCAAACAGAAAGTCATGGTTCATCTCATATTTTGCTCATACAGACTTTTTTATTCTTTCAGATTAAATGTAATTTATGCATAAATAGTTTCATAGGGTGAAGTTCAGAAATGGGGTACACAGAAGGTTGTTTTACAATAAGCATGTTTTGTGCATCAGTGAACAACTGTATGTAATTGCATGATTAAAAGTCTCTGGTGCCAAGATACCGAGGTGATGGGCATGCTTGAAAAGTATATTCACTCCTATAACCTTCCTATATTGATCCTTTACATATTTAATTTACAAGTGATGTTTATTTTGTACGTATCACTTGACTTAGTGGTTTGTGTAATTATTTCGTGATGATTTATTTTCATAGTGGTCATGAAAAAGTCTGTGTTCAGAATTAGATATTTGCTGTGCCCCACTGATCTTTAATTTAAATTAAAAGTTAAAAACTCTTTTGCAAAAAAAAATCTGGATCAAACAAAGAAAATGGAGTCTTGTTTGCAAGTGGGTTTTAATTTAAAGAAACATCAAAAAAAGTGAATAAGATTACATGTAATAGGAGGTAACATGTAGCTCCTTACTTGAATTATCATATAAACTAGCACTAAACTAACAAATATTGTGCAAAAAAAGTAGTAGTTGCATGGAGAACTAATTGCAGTATACCACGTGTTTTACCTTTGAGGATCTTCAGTGTTCCTGTACTTCCTATGTCCAGTCTACACAGAAAAGTTCTTCACTAACATCACTTTAAAGAGGACTTTTTTTAGTGGATTAGTGACACAATCTCCAGACACAGATGCCTCTTGATTTCCTAGTTGGGCAGAGAAGAATTTTTAGAATAGTATGTAGAACAGAAAATGCCTAATCTCTGTTTCAGTCAAATGCAGTCATTAGGTAGTGAGAGCTATTTTCTGGTTTTGGAGCTTTACTTCTTTTGTAAAATTCTAAATTTGAGAGAGGGAGGTTCATTTCTGGGGATAATGTTCAAAAATCTGTTGAATATGTTAAGGAACAGTTAGTGTGGCATATAACACTGAAACTCCTAGTGAAGAGTGTTCCCTAGCTCATATTATCTCTCTTTGAAATATGGACATTAAATCATCCACTTAATTGCATTAAATGTTGCTGGAATTTTAGTGTGCCAACTGCTGAATCAGTGTAGATGAAGCATGCACATTCATACATACAGAGAGATATCAAATAATGCATGATGGTTTCCACTCAAAAATATCTTAAAGATATTCACACTGTAAGTATTATTTTATTATTTAGCTATTTTAATTTACAAAATATAAAAGTGTATGAGAAGAATATATACCATCTGCTAAGGGATGACTTATCATGATTGCTTATATCTCTGTTTTCCAAATCACCTGCATGAGTTGTTCCTAAAAAGAAAAAAAACTACAGGCATATATCCTTTCTGATACCACCAACTCCACCTAAATGCAACAGCTGAAATAAGCAACACAATCTCAGGAGGAGAAACTCCCTACAGCCTTGCTTGTAACTGTGTTTATAAACCACTACGCACATGGATGCTTTCGTATGTAGAAACAAATGTCTATTTTGTTTCATTCTTTAGCAGTTCTCACTGCTTGCTGATTCACAGTGGTTCTTTGCTCCTATTATTTCGTTAAATCATGAAAACAAATCTAGTAACTCACTCTGAAGACTGAAGTATTCCTCTTTGCTGTACATGAAGTCCAATTATGTAAACTTTACCTTCTCATTGTAATGCCCTTCTTGGGATGGAGGCCAGCTTCAGGGTGTATTATGATAGAGGTATTCTTTTGGGAAAGTGTTGCAGCTCAAAAGACTTAACATAACTGAAGCAGAAATCCAGCTGAGTTTACATATCTGTTCTGGAGGGCTCAGCACACAATGAAAGTAATTTTGCAGGTTCACCAAGGTGCATGGAGTTGTTGCTTGCTCTGAAGGTCATATGTTTACGTGTAGGAAGACAGGTATATATAATACAGACACTGAGGTCCATCAGCCGTTACAGAAAATACAAATCTTTGCCTTGGGAATGCAATCACATGACAACATGTTGCTTCAGAAAATCAAAGAAAAGAAATAGATGTCAAAATAAAAAAGTCATTTGGCTACTAAAGATAAGAGGGAGCAGGTTAAAGCTGAGAGACAACCATATGGTTGTGATGCATGTGTTTATAAAAAAGGTATTTTAGCTGGTTTATCTTAGTGACATCATATAAAAATTGTATGCTCACATAGTTGCAGTTACCTTTGTGAGTGGTTCTCTGTCATACTACTAAACAATCTAAGTTAGTGAAGAACCGGTAAATTAGCTAGTACTTCCCTCAAGGATATGGCAGGTTGGACTCACTTGTGCAGTTCAGACTTTATCAATCCCTGTTTGTTTTTTTTTTTTCTGGTGGCGGTGGCTCCCATGTGCAGCATGCCTGGATGCTGCTGCTTGAATCCATCTTGGAACCATGACACTGGTTATAGGACATGCTCAGCCTGGGCCAGTTTCAAAAAGTACTGTTGGTTTTGAGCTGCTGTGCATCTTTTGTAACCGCACCCAGTGGTTCGTGCAGCAGGCTGTCGCTTACCAGCCTTTGAAATCCTGTTGCGCTGTGTATCCCTGGATTGATTCACTGTGGCTTTCTCCTCGGTGTTTCCCACAACAGGGAATCTCACAGTCTTGAATCATTAGACAGATGTTTACTTCGTCTGTGGCTTGTTAAATGAATCAACTAATATTCTGGACGCTGTTGAGAGCTCTTGAAAGACTGAATATGTCTGTTCTCATGTTGAAGTATTTTGTTGAATAATGAATGATTAAAGAATTAGTCACGATTTTGAGGAGAATGTCAAGGTGTAGGCACAGGAAGTCCAGATCATTGCACTGCAAAATACAAGGCTGCATGTATGGAAACAAAGCTGATGAAGCACAAAGATCCTCTTATCTGTGCACTTCACAAAACAAAAATGCATGTTTGTCCTTAAAGCTTTCTTTAACTCATTGTGGGTTTATATGCCAGTAATTATATCAGAATTCAAACTCTTAAGGGTTTGGTGTTAAGAGTGGGTTTTAATTCAAAAGCTCTTTGCAGGAGACTTGCTGCATTTCTAAAAGAAAAACTAAAGCAAATATCTGCCATAAGCATTGATATGAAAATATCGCTAAGGCGTTACCTGCCAGCTAATTCACCTGCCTGCCAATTAATAACTGTGTAGTCGTTCTGCATTTTTAATTTTGTATTAATACTGTGGTAGTTTTTGCATTACCAAAAAGTACCCTGGAATTGTTGATCCACTTAATCAGTGTAATTCATGGTCGGCATCCCATGGTGTACTGAATAACTCAATATTTAAGTAATTATTTTAAAGTTATATTACAGTTAAGAACATTGGAGGCCAAATTTTGCCATGCCCTAAGCAGATATAACTGAGCTGAAAATGATACTTTTTGCTTCTATAGAATTACAGTTACCAACACCGTGTCTGATTTTGGCCTCCTTGCTCAGGGAGCACTGCCGTGACTAGAGCAGTGGCCTTTGTCCTTTTTGTGTCTGTGGATCCGAAATTAGTTTTGAGCAGTTTTGAACAGTTGTGCAGGTGCCTGTGTCACAGTTGAGCCTACTGTAGAAGTACTGTGGTGCTTTTGCCTTTCCTTCAGGAGGCATCCATCGACCCCTGCCTGCATGGGCCACATCTTGAAAACTGCTCACCTGTGTGATGACACCTACGAACTTTTAAGACAAATATCAGTCAACTATGTAAAGAAAGATTTCTAAAGACTATACCCTGCGCTCTGTCTACATCTGAGTGGTTAAATACAGCTTGGGGTCTTCAGGAAAAGAATGCCTGTAGGACACCACGAACTTACTTTGTTTTGATTTTTTCAAGCACTTGGGAATGTATTTGTTTTTGAATGTGTCAGCACTTCTGTTAATGCACTGAGACTAACTGCATGTTGCAAATATTTAAATGCTAGCTTAGGCTAGGATGTGACTAAGGCATTGGAATAGTTCTTGCTTGCTCTGTGCAAGTGTCCTAGTCTTCCATAGTTTTGCTCTGAATTTTGCAGTGGCAGGACGTACTGGGTGTGTGAAGGATACTGCCCATCCTATGGCTTCCCCCGGACCCATTTCAGAGAGTCATTTCATTCGTGTCTGTATCTCTACTTGCCAATTCACCACTCAGTATTTGAAGATTCAGAATATAGCTTGGATAATCTTTGCAAATACCGATTACTACATGTTGATGTATTTTGGCTCTCACGCGAACAGCCCTGTCTTGGTTTCTTCAGCTTTAAAGTACATAATTTTTCTATCTTGTGGATCCTAACTCGAAGATCATTTGAGGTAACTAGGAAAAGAAAACTTACATCTTACATGTTGTCTTTTAGCTTTAGCTGTCGTTAAATTATGTAATGAATCATTTGGTTGTAATTTTTATGATTCTTACCAATCATTCAAAATCGGTAAAAGCTTTCTAAGCACAAACCTAAGTATGAAGTCCTGTTAATACAGTTTTACAAGATGGATCTTTCTCTGAAAATATTAGTGAACAAGCAAAAAAGTTTGTGTAAAATACGCTGTCACAGTTGTACAAAAAAGAGTATACTTGGATTATATACTTCATCTAAAGAATCTAAATGTTTTTAATCAGATGTCCTTCTGTAAGTTTCCCGTCCTCATTTTGCAAAACAGCTGACAGTTCATCTGGAAAACAGATTGCTATTACTCATCCATTTGCCTCTAATGTGGTGACAGCACCTCTTTACTGTATCTCTCTCTATTTCTTAATCTCTCTTTTATATGAAGAAAATTATCAGATGTATTTCAGTTTAAGTTTTTGGGGAAAGATGCTAATGAGTGTTATTGTTTTTAAATGTTTATGTTGTGGTAATGTTGAGTGGCCTCTGTTCTATCAAGTCACAATACAGCACACACAAAAAAGTTTATTATAGACTCAAGTACCACTATTATGTCTTCCCAGCAATTAACAGTAATTCATGAGAAGAAACATTCTTTAAAAAGCATTTAGAAAGTAAGAGCAAATTCCTGTTGCAGCTCTGATAGTGAAATCTGGAGAAAGTTGACTTCCTTCAGAGGGTTTCTTCCATGCTGTACTAATATAGCTGAGATGGGAATGTGGGTTTAGATTCTAGATATAGACCTCTGTGAAGTCTGGTGATTCAGAGCAGACTCAGAGCAACTGGCGTGTGTGGTTAGTTTAGCAAACTGCGAGCATGGAATAGGGCTGGTGTAGGAAGTACGTCTGCAGCACTCCTTCAGTACTGCTGCTTCAGTACTGAAGCTCTGTGATGCAAATGCTTCCGAAACAGATGAGTATCAAGGCTGGATTGATTCCCTGGGAGCAGGGCACAATGAAACTGACGGTGCAATCTCATCCAAGCTGAAGAGAGGAGATAGAGTCTTTACATTTTATTTAAACATGGAATCTTCTCCAGGATTCAGTGTATGGGTCAAAATAGTGGCTGTTTTGTATCATGAGCAGCAGACACTAACAAACCAGTTGGTGTATCGATGAAACCAGTTGGTGTATTGATGTCACTTCTAAACACAGGCAATCTAGGCACTTTGTGTACAGCAAAATTTGCTGTAATTGTTGAAATAGTGTCTCATTTGTCTCTCCTTCATAGTTCGCAGCAGCCATGGGAATTAGTTGAAGTACACAAGAGACACACAGCGAAGGAGAGTAATAACCAGTCTCCTGTTGGCTGAAATCTCATGTGTTTAATGAGACATTCTGTTGGGTATTCCGGTGTTTAATGAACGATGTTAGGGGAAATGTGTAGGTGTCACCTTCAGGTTCGTCTTGGTGTAGTAGACAAGTGAATAACGTCAGAAGATAAGAATCTTTTGATTGGGTTTCAAGTTTAGCATAGTGCCTCGTCAACATGCATATAGGAACTTTGATTAGCACTGAGAAGGAAGGAGAATAGCAGTTTTTGAGATTTAGAGATTTTGACATGTAAGAATGATTCTTAATTCAGATTTTTACTATGAGACCATTGCACACAGAAATAATAGCATTTGAAGTGATAAAATACAGACCTCAACTAGTGCTGGGACTAGTTGCTCATTTTTAATGACTAGGGAACTTACACCCTGGCTTGAGCTCCAAGAACTATTGCAATAGTGCTAACGTTTTAGGAAGGGATTGTCCAGGTAAAATGTCTCTATATGTACATAGGTTACCATCTACTGAATTGTGTTACACTGTTTTCGATATAGTAGTATGACTGACTCCCCTTGCAACATGAGAATATACAGGTAAGCCTGTATGTTATTTAATAGTTTAATGGCTAATTTAATTTTGCTAATCCAGCAAATTCTGAAAATTCAGTATGCATAGGAAGGCGAGCCCTGATTGCCCGTGTAAGCTGCGATGATCTTGCTGTGCTTCAGGTCTCACGGAAATTGCCAATTGCCAGCCATCTTGGTCTGTCTGAACAGAACTCACAGGACTGCATTTCCTGTCTTTTTGGCCATGTTCCTCTCTGCTCACAGCATTAAAAAGACCTGCTTGTTTATCTGAGTTTCTAGTCTAGGACAAATCAGTCAAGAGGAGAAGATCAGTTTAAAAATCTGAACATGAAATGTATTAAAAGCAACATTTGAGACACTTGATAGTATTAATGCACCATTTAAAGTATTAGAGCTGCTAGCATAAGTTACAAAGCATTCGGTCTGGTGTCATGAAATTGGAAATTTTAATACTTCAGTTTAAGAAGGGAGTACAGATAAGGAACAAGCATTTACATTTGGGAGTAGTCATGGCTTGATAACGTCAAGTAAACTTTAAGAATAGACACTGTTCCTGGAGGTGGTATCCTCTGCCCTTTGTAGCTATTTTTTTTTGTTTTCATGCATATTTTCTCTGAATTTATCAAAGGGACTGTCAGAAATTTTATATAGGACAGTCTAATAGTCATAATCTGTTTCCTACTGATGCTGACAAAAATGTAAGAGAAAGTCATATGGGAAAAATAAACATGTAGGGCTGGCTTTGAAAGCAGGAGTCCCTCGGATTGCAGTGTAGCGTATTGCCAGCGTGCCACAGATGTGCACCACATGAGCAGACAGAAAGCAGTGTGAGGAGCCTGCGCTCATTTTACGTCTGTCCCAAGGTGAATGGTTGGAGCCATTATGGATTTATGTAGTTTTGGTTACCGCGGGCGTTAGAAATAGTTAAGCAGGTTATTTTTTTAAGCCTTTCACAGGGAGGCAACTAGCCATCTTCCCTCCTGCTAAGGACTTTCACTCCAGTTGGCTTAAAACTGTTTCTTGAGCTGCATCCTTATGGAGAATCTGAAAACACTGGTGGTTTAGAGGCGGTGTAATCACACCTCTGCTTGGCAGGCGACCAGTCCTTTGTTGAATTAATTTGGAGGCTCCAAAACTTTCTTCCTTTGGACATCTGCCTCAGCCTTTCTTTGACTTGGTAAAACAAATAAAAAACTGCAAACAGTGTATTACCAAATGTATCTACTGGAAGCTTTACTGGACGTGTGTGAGTGCTTTCTTTTCTGCAGTGGAACTTGATGTTATCCTGTAATTATAATATTTTGCTAGATCCTGCTGCTGTCTCTTTTGTGTTGCTCTTAACCATAGGAGGCTGTTTATTTTTTTTAATATGCTGGGCCAGAACAGTGGGTATTCTTGCTTGAGAAGGAGACCGTGCAAATTATTACTGTAAATAATCTTTGAAATTAGAATATAAAGTCAAGAGAAGACTATTGTGCAGGAGCGGCAGAGTAGGCATACCTCATGTGACTCTGGGAAGTACATTGGCCAGCAAAACCCTCTGTGCTTTTTTGGCACATCCTTAAACCAGTCTGGGTTTGTGTGGCAATATTACTGTAGTTTTGCAGCACATTGGAACTTGTGTGCTGGGGCACTCTGTAACTTTTTCTAATGTTTCCACTGGGTGGTGCTGCAGGAATTCCTTTTTTTTTTTTTTTTTTCACTTGAATCTGCATTTCCCAGAAAGACGCCTCTAAAATATAATAGGAGGAAGTCCTGATTTAGAAATTTTTTGCAGTTTCAACACAATGGAAGAACTCGGAGGATGCTCTGGCAGGAAATGTCCTGGTTGCTGGATGTGGAAAAATTACCAGCATTCTGTATCACACACAGTCAGTTCCCTAAAGTGCCCTGGGTATGGATTGCACCATTAGTTTGATTTATTACCTTTAACAGAGAAAGTTATGCATCAAGTTAAAACAGGTATATTTACACACTTAGTTGCAAGTTTATTTTTTCAAGGCTAATTAAGTTACCAATAAGATCTCCTTTGAAGAGTATTTGAAAACTTTCTGAGTAAACAAATTGATATTTGTTTTTCCTCCTTTCTGGCAGAATCACGAACTTTTCACCAACCACATCCTATTTATCACCCTTGAAGCATCTCTGTTGAGAAATAAAGTGTGAGGACTGACTCAGACTTTTGCCTTGTTCTTTCAAATGTTTCTGGGCAATCATTTGGGCAGATTTGGCAGTTGTCTTTAATCTCTCGTGATATACTCATTGTTATACAGATGAATTTTCAGTGGAAAATGTTACAGCTGACAGATTTTTTGATTATTCTAGAAAAGTATCTTTTCTTGGTCAGCACCCTTTTGCTTCTGCAATCAAATACCAAACAAGTATGCTTCAGTTTTTTAAAGAAACTAAAATGTAAGAGAAAAGAATCAGCCTAGAGGATGTGTAAGCTGTTCAACTTTCCGTATGGACACTCACTGTTGAACTATGTTAAAAATGTATATAGCCAAAACTAGAGACTGCCATATTCTGTATTTTTCTCTAAGTGTAGTCTTTGATATTTGTCATTATAGAATGGAATCATTTTGGTAATTTCCAACAACAGTTTTTGAAACTCCTATAACTGTTTATTTTGTATTATTAAACTTTAAAAATGGGTATGGTTTAGCAACATCTTGATTTCTAGTATTGAGAAACAGTGGTTTAAAAAAATGATGACAAATCAGTCATGTTCTTTCATGCATTATTGTAGCAGTCATCTCAAGGGTTAAAATGAACCTGAGACACTTAGAAAAATAAAACCAGAGCTGCTATTACAAACTGGGACAGATGTAGGAGGCCAGGTTTCCTGTGGCCCATTTTCCAGTTTCCTGGCTGCAACCTGCAGAAATAAAGGAAGCCGAATGCTAACGTGAATGAGAAGCTAACAATGTCCCACGTCACACTGCTTGGAGAAACGTGCTGTTGGCCAGAATTAAAATACAAAAGCAGTAAATGGATGTGCAAAAAATATACACATGTTTTTTTAGAGTAGTCAAAAAGGCAAAAAAAAAAAAAGGCATCTGTTACAGTGAAATGCTGTGTGCTTGCAAAAGCACACGCTTGCCTGTAAGGGAAATGTAAGTGGAGGTGTGTGCCTGCTGTGGTGGAGAATATGAAAAGGAGCTGAATTTTTTTACAGCTGCTTTGACTACAGAGGGAATCAGCAGTTTCTTCATACACTATACACTGAGGGGAATTAATTTCCCTGCCCTCACTCTGCCTCTTAATCCTTTTCACGTACATGTCTGATGGCCGTCTCTCTGTGACTACCTGTAGTGTAAAACGATGGCTAACACCTTCTAATGTCTTCCTGTTTTGATTGATCTCTAGCTGTTTTTTTCAGCCTCTGGGCTCTCCAGCCAGTCTCTTTTGCTCAGCTGTCCTTCCTCTGCCCCAAGTCCCACGACATGGTTTCTAGCTCAGAGTCCCAGATGTTCCTCTGCGGACCCTCGAAAGCAACAAGGGGCTGGTTTTGATCCTAATGTCTGGAGGGATCCCTAGTTTCAGCCTTCAGAACTTCTTCATGTTGATTGTCCAGCATCAGCAGTATATCTCTTTATTTTAGAAAGGCTGCGAGGGAGCTAACATAGAGTGGGGAGAAAGAATCCAGGTAGGAAACCTGGCATATCTGTGAGAATGGACGATGAGCACACAGCTATAACATGGTCATACAGAAGCTAAGGATCTGTGCAGAGGTCCTGAGTGCTACAGAGCTGTTTTCCAGCTTTCTGCCTTTCTTCTAGCTTTTCCTACGTTAAGAGCCCTAGAAAACTTAGTGCTTCAAAGAGTGTTCTACTTGTCTCACAGTTCATATCATAAATCTTTCTGATACTGAGCTTTTTATTTAGCTAGCTTTGTCTCTGAGCCTCCTGGTTTTCTACTGCCTGGATTTAAGAGGGCTTGCGTACTTGTTTTATTTTGCCCAGCAGGTTAATGACTGTTTGTTTTGGCCTTAATGCCAATTTGCTGACATTTTGTCATACTGAATTTTGTCTGTATTGTCTTGGCAAAAAATGGTAATGCAGTCCATCAGCACGTGTATTCATAAGTCTTAACCATTTCTAGTGCAACTTGCATCATGTTTTCATAAAGCCTGCTCATGCTGGTAGTCTTAGATGGGATGCTTTGCCCTGTGGATGTCTCCGTCCTTTTTTATTATTCTCTTCAGGGAGAGCTTACAGTGTTGACTTTGCTGCTGCTGCTCCAAGTTTAAGCATTTCCATTAGGCCCTTAATTTGGTTGAAATGAATAGGGGCAGTATTATCAGCACAGATGTTCTGAGTTGCCTCCTTCCCGCATCAGTCCTGAACTGAAAACTTGATGTGTGCAGATCGCATTGTGTCACACTGATGATGCAATCGGTAGGTTTTGTGCAGGGGGCCACGTTGGAAAGAATGTAAATTGGTAATGCCGAGGGTGTTAGTGTGGTTAGCTGTCACAGCTGCTTGAGAAATGGACTTTCAGAAAACTTGGTCCTGAAATATCCCTTTGCCATCTAACACTGCATTGCCAAGTATAATTCTTTCTAGCTGTGCCAGTGATTATTTGCATCAGCAGTAGTGGAACTGGTCACAAAGTAAAGTTACTAGGCTATTTAGGTCAGGTCAACCTAGCAAATTTTGTTTCATGGCTTAGAAAATATCTTTGACTGTCAAATGCGTTGTATAAATATTTAAAAAATGGTAAGATGGCAAACCCACAGGTGTTAGAGTTAACGGATGAAAAAATTAATTGACTCTCTTGTCTATATGAATTTTTATTAGACTTTCCATTACACAGAATATATGTTTCTTACATAGGTTGCCTGTCTCATTCTGTACCATAGATGGATGTCACTATCTAAATAAGTGTTTTTTTGAAAACTATTTTTCTTCTAATCCATGTAATTCAGCATGTGGTTCCATGTATTATTTATTGCCCAGGATTCAAATACTGTACCGAGCA
This sequence comes from Tauraco erythrolophus, assembly GCF_009769465.1. Lineage (NCBI taxonomy): Eukaryota > Metazoa > Chordata > Aves > Musophagiformes > Musophagidae > Tauraco > Tauraco erythrolophus. The sequence goes on from NC_141468.1 coordinate 54,044,415, forward strand.
CAGAAGTAACAGGAATATTTATTATTACTATTTAATATTAGTAGAGAGTTGAATGAAATGTGAAATATATGCCCTGTAGGATGTGATGATGTCCTAGCACCTGTTTCTGTCAAATTAAGGAGAGACACTGAATTCCCTTTGAGTCAGTAAAAATTCAAGAGAATTAGAAAATACATGAATTAAATACAGTGTTTTCTGAAGACTTCCAACTCCTCCCAATTATAGTTTATAATAATTTTTAATACATGTAGCACATTTTTTGTTAAATTACATGTCCTGTAATACATGTCGTGATTCTTTTGCTCCACCACTGAAATGAGGCAGAAGTTAAGGCTTAGTACACTGTGGAGCCAGGTTGTCCTCCCAAGAGGATGATACTTTGTGGAACCCCAAAATGATGCCCATAGAGAAAGACAGGTTGATACTTCTGCTGAGCTGATTGGAAATGAAATACTTTGCATCAGTTAAAAAATCCTGTCACCGCAGGATCTTAGATAATCTGCCATTGCCCTGCAAATCACATTTTAGAGAATGGAAATGAGGCACAAAGATTAACACCAGTTTACTGAATTACAAGGCATTTAAGATTTTACATCACTGTATATGCTGAGCACAAAGCTTCTGTGAAATGTAGTTACAGCTGTGAATATTCAGTGCAAATGAGACCTGAATGCCTCAAGTTGGGTGTTTAGGAGGAAAGAACCAAACAATTAACGATCAGCTGAAGATGTAACTGCATGATTTGCCTTATGTAGGAATCATATACATACAGTTGTTATACAAGCAATATGGGAAGCTTTATACAGGAACTCAGTGGCAGATGGAGGGATGGAGTACAATGCAGCATTGAGCTGTTTTAATCTCGTCTTTATATGGGCAGACTTGAGTCATATCCAGTAGAAGATTTATGCACATACTAGTTAAGCACATGGATGCTGAATTCTGAGGTGTGCAGGTCCTTTATAAAGCCTGTTCAGAGCTATGCACTTGGAGGGTTGGTGGTAAGGCAAGCAAGGTGGTGAGAAGCTGCCTAAGTCTAATTCCTCCACAGCCATCTGCCCTGGATCCAGCACCTGAAGTGCTCCCCCGAGATTATGTGTGTATCTCAGCAGGTTGAAGAACTGATCACCAAGAACTGAACCACTTTGGAAAAGGTGGCAATAACTTGTTTTATAATAGCCTGATGGAAGTCACCTCTCCTTAGTCACCGGGACAGATAGTGTGGAGTGGGTACTCCTGTAGGCTGTTCTCGCCCAGGCTTGCACCATTCATGTGTTTTACATTACACCTATGGCTGAGTCACCATGAGGCCCACACTCAGTAGATAAAATGGAATGCAAAGCTGTTTATGTTTTACAAACAATAAGTAACAGAAAATGGGTTCATAATGGAAAGTGCAGTGCAACGTTAGCTGTAGGTTACCCTGTGAGTGTTCTTGGGCAGAGGCAAACGGGGATGGAGGAAACTGCAGCAAAACACGCTTCACTGTGAGTTTGGTTCCACCTAAACTCTCTGAAGAGGCATGATTACTGATGATCTGAAGGAAGATGTAATTTAAGGTCTGGATGAGAGAATTGTAGCTCATTGTGTCTCAGAAATATTGTACTGTTTTGGTTAATGGCATGGTGGTGGAGTTTGTATTGGTGCTTCTGTATGTAACTCTCTTCCATCTTTAATTTCCTCAGCTGAAGTTCTGCTGGCAGGTCTTTGTAGTGTGGGACACTGGTACCTGTTCAATAGAATTTTGAAGAAAGATATTTGTAAGCTACTTCTAATTTTCCAGAGGGAAAAAAAAGTTATGTTTGTGATTTATTGTTCGGAAGAGTTGTATGATACAAGCTGAAATTATGCAGAGTATCACTGTATATATAATGTGATGTACAGAAACTAAGCTTATTTTAAAGTAATATGGCTGTATATACCTACCCATATTTAGTGAAGTAAATTGCAAAATATATAAATATTAATTACAAAGTCTGTATATATGATGCCAGATTAATAGGGATGCTTTATTAGCTATAATGTTATAGATAAATAGTCTGTTAAAGATGTTAATACTTGCACAGGTGGTGTAATTTAAAGGAACTTTTAAGGACTGTAAAGCGAATGTGTAACTTTCAGGTATATTTCATTCTAGCTATACATTTTTTTCTTGCCTTACACTGTGTGGAGAAGAATTTGTATATAGTGATAAAAAATGCAATGAAGCAAATGCAAACATTTGAAATGATCCGTATAGGCAGTTCTGTTTCAAGGATACCTGAGTGTCCTGGGAGCCTTTGCCGTCTCTTGAAGGTGCTGTGTAGTTGCTGTGTGACACAGCTGGGTGTCAGGGATAGATTTTTTTGTCCTTGTCGTTCAGACTGGATTCTCAGTTAATTAGAGAAATGAGGCTTTTGCAGGGCTAATAAAACCATCGTTAATTCTGCAAGCCCATGCTTGGCCAGCATACTTAGAAATTCTTGGGACCGAAATAAAGCTCCGGATTCTGTTTTTCTGTAAAACTATTGACAGCCTTCTCTTATTTGCTTTTCCACTGGTGTAGTTTATGCAATTCGCTTCCCTTTAACGCTGGCGAAGCTTGTGCCAGACGATTTCCGTCGTGCTGGGGCGGACGCGAGGAGGCGGCAGCTCTTCCCCGGCCCTTCCCTGCCGTCCGGAGGTGGGAGTCTTGTGCCCTCTCGTGGTCAGCACACCGCGGGAAACGCCAGGCAGCACGCCGGGCGTGTTCTGGCCGTGGGATCTGTGAGGACACCAACAGGAATATAGTGGGAAACAAAATGAGCAAGGAAGTTAATAATCATCAGCTTGTTTAGGTAAAGACAAACATATCGATTGTTACATGCACAAAGGTAAGTCAGGTAGTAATTAGCACCGTAGTCAGTTAACCCAGTAACGCCGGCATCTTTAAATCTGCGTTACTTAGACATGACGTGTCCAAATTAAGCATCAGAAGAGGCCAAGAAAAAATGATTTGATACAGCGTTAACATGCTAAGGCTGGCAATGGTGTTGAAAGTGGGGGAAAACCGCATTTTATAGTTCTCTAGTTTAAAAGGTGAATTTTAAATACGTCTTCAGTGGTAACACTCCCAAGTTTTAGGTTGTATATGTGCCTGTACTGGGTTGCATTATAGTCATTCTTAAGTGCAGTGCTTGAAAGAAAGGTTTATTCTAGGGAGGGCTCAGTAGCACAGGCAGTTAGCAGGGAAGAAATATTCAAGTAACCTTAGACATGAGACTCAGGCACTGTTAAAATTATTCCTAATTTTCAGTTGTATGTAGGATAATGAAAAATCCCCGTTAGAGAAAGGTTCAGGGTAAACATCACTTACTTTACTGTGCTTAAGTGTACTGAGCTTTCAGCATTTCTGCAAAATAAATAGTATCTTTTGAGCTATTTGAATTGGCAAACAGAAGCAGCAAGACCCATTTCAGGCCCTAGAAGAAATAAAATGCATAAGGGCCATATGACACCAGGAAAGCAGGTGCATGTGGTGGAAGGGGGAAAGAGTGTGGTTTCTGGTCCTCTAACCAAAGGCAACTGCTCTGGTCTTCCTTTTTCTTCCGCATCTTCCCAGTGACATATCCCAACGAGTTCAGTATGCTGCTTATGACAGTAAACAACAGTTTTTCAGCTCATTTCAATGAATAGTTACATCAAGTCCTTTTTTTCCTCTGTATATGTTCCTTTGAAGGCTGGTTGCATACTTTGAATTGAAGACACCAAGTGGAGATGACCCTGTACCGTGTGAACTATGCGGGCAATGCTTTTCTGAATACTTAATCTATTTTATGTGTCCCTCCAGAAAACAGCAATGGAAAAAATACTGAAATGGGAGTGCAAAACTTGTAGGTCTTGTGGATGTTTGGTTGTAAATGATACAGTAGCTTTCTTTGCTCGGTTACGTAGGATGACTCCTACACAGAGCTTATTACTGAAAAGAGCGTTGGGTGGAACACCTGCTCCCAAATGTTTTTCACACTGTTGCTCTCCTTTGTCCCTTGTAGGTATGGAGAGTGCAATCACACTGTGGCAGTTCCTTTTGCAGTTGCTGCTAGACCAGAAACATGAGCACCTGATTTGCTGGACGTCTAATGATGGCGAATTCAAGCTTCTCAAGGCAGAAGAAGTGGCTAAGCTGTGGGGACTCAGAAAAAACAAAACTAATATGAATTATGACAAGCTGAGCCGAGCGCTCAGATACTATTATGACAAGGTAAATTTTGTTATTCTCATGCAGACTAAGAAAATAGAAACACTGCCATTTAAGATTTCACCTCTATGTGGAAGCTATTCAAAAGTTCCTCTAACTAGTTTTTACAACAGTATTGAAGGCAATCAGTCACGATGGAGGTAAGAGGGCAGCTAAAAGATGCACAGGAAAACACTGCACTTCCCGTTTCCTGAGAAGGGGAGGTTTTGACCTAGGTTGACACTTTCTGATGCTTTCATGTGTTTCATGCATTTGGCTACCCAATATTTTCTGTAGCTTTTGACAACAATAAAATAAATGCTGATAACGGAGAACTGTTTGATTATTACAGCCTGCATAGATCTTCTGGAATGCAGGGAGGTGGTAGAAAGCAGTGACGCTGTGATGCAGCAGGTAGAGTGGCAGCTTTACCAGTAGGTATCACCTGTGTCAGAACAAGGAAAAGACAAACAACCAACCCAACAGCAGAGAGGGTGGGGTTGAGTTTTCCCAGTTTTTTCATGGGACACATCTTTTGGAGCACAGATCCTGTTGGACAGTGTTTTAGCTAGTCTTGCCTGGGCTTTCTGGTAAACCTTTTCTGCAGTTGTATTGGGTCCTAGTTTATTAGCTGGAAATACAATGCTGAAATGCTTCTACAGTTATGACAGTGCACTATGGCTTCGGCAGGATCTCACTGTAACTATTCCTTTGTTAAAGCTCAGTGTTTTTAAGACTCGAAATTTTCCACTATGTCATTTCAGGACAAAATCGAATATGTTAGCTTCAACAGTAGTCTAGATTATATGTTGCTATCTTTTAATTAGCAACTATATATATATGAGAGAGCACTAATGTGATGTCTTACTCAATGGAAGTGCAGAATAAGAGTAGCAGACAGAGGGAAAAGTGGCTGGTCAGATGGTGGGTGTCAGAGCATGGATATGTTTGGGCCTATTTGTCAAGCTAGTAGTCTCATGCTGAGCTCATCTCAGGTGAAGACTATTTATTGTAGAATGTTAAATTTACTCCCACTTGGGAACTTATCTTCTGGGTATCTCAAGTCAAAGTAGTGGAACATGTGCTTTGATAGAGATTTCTTCATCCAATTTTTCTGTCCTTGCAAGACTCACTGAATTTTGCTCCTCTTTCACAGGTCCATCTGTTGAGCTTTGACAGAACTAGTATGACCCAAGGAGCCAGCACAGTTTAGACAGCAACCGTATAACAGGCAAGCTGTGGTTATTTGCGTGCTCTCAGAAGCTAGTTACAGACAGATAATGTAAGCATATGCTTAGTGCAGAGCTGTTGGCTGTTGAGGGCTCCACTTTCAACCTCTTTATTTAAAATTGAAATCACATATTGAGCATAGTAGTCTGGAATTATTTTGATCACTCAGTTTGCTTCTGATTTTCAGACATCATGAACATGCTCACAATCTAGAAGAGGTCAGTAGAGGTTACTGGTAGCTAGCACCTCTGAAAATAAATTACTGCGGTATAGTGGGAGTTTATAAGATTACTGTCACTCTTATGAAACCGTCCTTCACTTTGACATTTAGTCCTTGGTCTTATTCTCCAGCACGAAGCAAGGTAGCAACAGTACAACAGAGAATGCAAAAATGAGAACAGAGAGCAACAAGGATATGCATTAGAATGCTATAACAGAAAGATATTTAAAGATGTGTCAAGATACTAGAATGAAAAAGTTGTAGAACACAAATACAGAGGTGATAAAATACCTATTCACCTTTCTCAATTTTAGACTCTAGCAAATCCAAGGCGTTTCCAAATTGTTTCTCCAGACTTTTTTGAATGAATGTTATATTGCTTTTATTAATTAATATTAAATCTTTTCAAGATTAATTCTCCTTAAATGTTTTTTTTATAATATGTCTAAATTAATAGGTTTTACTATTTCCTATATTCTTGAAGATTAAATATTAAAAGGACTGTTACAAATTTTGTATATTAAAACGGAAAGTTCATAGCCATGCTTAGTGGTCTGTTCTCATCTTGATTTTCAGAAATGGCAGCGAGATGAGCTTATACAGTGAGTAACACCAGTGTTCAGCACAGTTATGGCATGCTTGCTGCCTGCGTAAGACAGAGGAAACTAGATATTGTTGCTGAACTGAGCTCAGAGTACTGTTGTCATGTATTATTTGTAGTGCACTAATTCTTGAAGGGCACAGTGGGGCTGGGCACTAACACAGCCATGGAAAAACACGTTGACCGCAAATTCACAGTGCACAATTTGATGATCAGACTTTCCATTACTCCCATTGGAATTTGGAAGGATTCCTTCTTCTCCTGTAAGAATTTTTTAGTTTCAGATTTAGAGCTGTATGTTCTGCAATGAAATGTTTTTAGTATTTTGTCCACTAGAAGTCAGATTTTTCCACTTAATGTGTTTCAAAGGCGGTCTGATGGAGAAGGCACAAAAAGATTCAGAGAGAACAGTTCCAAGCAGTTGGTGTGATGAATTCCCCTTCACTGAGTGCTAAAAAGGCTTCTGCTCAGCATGGGGAAGCTCGCTTCATTATATGGCTCCAGCCTCTCTGATTGTAAACTTGACTGGGATCAATGGAGACAGAGTGCCTGCTGGTGAATGAACAGCATATCCAGGCAGAGCCCAAATACACAGTTAGTGACTGAACAGACATTGCTTAAAAACAAGGGATGAGATATTTCTAGCACTTGTCCTTTGAGATCTCTCTGATCTCTTAGAATCTATGGGATATAATAGCTCCATCCTTGAGGCTACCTTTCTTCTTTTATCCCTTAACTTTTTTTTTTTCACCCTTGTACTGTTTTCAGTTGCACCCCCACAGCACACACACACCTTTGTCATCTGTTTTGTTTCTGCCTACGCAGCATCTGCCAGAGGAGTGGCTGTGCAGTTTCTTCACCAGGGCTCTGGCTGAGGTGATTGCTTGCTGCTCTTACAGCTGCTTTCTTGGACACTGCGCTCTCTTCTGTCTGCAGATTTTATCTACGTGTGGCACAAGGATTTTGGCTATTTTTCCAGGAGTTCTGCAGCCCAATAGAGGTCGTAGCTTCTAGATGTAAAGAAGAATAAGCTCTTTTTTCCCTGTGTTTTGTGATTAGGGCTTGAACCTCAAATAAAAACCACAGGTATTGCTATTTGAAGGAGTCACTCCTTTAGCAGAAAATGGTGGGTGCTTCTCACTCTCTGTGTGGGTATGGTCTGTTGTGTCTTGTTGGTTCCCGTGCAGTGGAGAAAGGCACATTATTAGGACAGTGTAGAGGGACAGGGCAACTTGCTGCAGGTTTTGAAGTGTAAGAGATACAGGCGTAAGATGGCAGATAATGAATCCTATCAGGCTGGCAGGGGTGCTCAGCAGTGGGTTCAGTCCTAAACACTTCCTCTGCTTTCAGTTCAGTCTATGCTGCATAGCATAGAAAAGAGGAGAAGTCGGAAAAGGCTCCTTGGCATTCTTCTTTCCTTTCTGCAAAACAAGAGGGGAAGGGCTGGTGAGGTGAAAGAGCCTCTCTTAGGCTTTGCCACTCCTCTCCCCTGGACCATGCACCAATTTGTGGGGTAAATCAAGACCAGACTAGACTCTAAGGTAGCCTTAAGGAGCCTTTTGAGATCCTTGTCCCCTTCTTTCTGTTGGCAGTGATGGATGCATTGGCAGCTGACGTGCTGGGGCAAATGGGTTGCACACTGGGCAAACAGGATAAACATTGTGCTGAAGGCTGGGAAGTGACAGCAGAAAAGGCAAGAGGCAGAACTCTGGACAAGACTTTGTTTGGGTTGTGGAATTATCAACAGGGACTTCTCTATAACCCAAATTATGTGGCAGCATGTGAGTTTGAGGCAAAGGGCAGTGATTTTTTTAGAAAAGATGGTGGCACATGAGATGAGCCTTCCTTTCTTGGGCTGCCCTCTGCTGCTGCTGCATACAGCTGACACTAACTGAGCTACTGCTTCATGGTTTGTCTTTGAAATTATTCACTGTGGAGAAATAAAAACTGATCACTGGATAAATGGAGGTTTATGAGCTCTGCCGTTTTGCTTGGGGGGAACACTGGCTTGTTAAAATTCATCATCTGATTCATCTGAACTTAAAAGTAGATTAATTCCAGTACTGGAGGAAAATAACACAATTAGGACAAGTTCCTTAGCCTGACTTTGAAAGCAAGCATGACATGCTGTTGAGGCTGATGGCTAGATTTATGTTAAATTCACATATAAAGCACCTCAGGAAATGTAGAACGTGGCATGTCTTGATTGTAATTTGCTACTATGATTCTGGTTGCTAAAGGTTTGTAGATAATCTGAAGACTTTCCATTTCCTCCTTCGTTACCTGAATTCCTCTCCCCACTTTTTATTTAACGCATTTCCCCTGTGGCCTCAGCAGAGCAGCAGGACAGATGACAGATAGTACTGAGGAAAGGCACTCTGCGCTCTCTCTACCTACAGCTTGAGCAGTGTATCCATCATGTCACACGCTTCTGCCGGTCAGAAATCTCTTGTAATGCTTTCAGGCAAGGAAACCCTTCACATCTATTCCCATGCAGAGCACTTTAGCTTGATGTGTAGAACTAAAATACCTTTATAAGCAGGATTAGTAGCTTGCTTTTTGTTGAAGTCACCCAGTTACTTTGTTTTTCTGATAGCTGTAATTACAGATACCTTTTGGAAGTCTCCAGAGGTTCCAAGACTACTAAAGGTCCCCATGAATATTTCAAGATGACACCATAAGAGGGAAGCTAGTGAGTTTTCACCATGAGTTTTTTTTTGAGGGAAAGAGGGTGAATCCAAGAAATTACCTGCAGACACCAATATTAATAGGATGTAACAGCTGTGGAAGTCAAGTCCTCAGAAGTTAGGAAATGTAAGACTCGCGTTCCCTGAGTAACCTTAATGTTTGCATGAGTTATGCTGCATCTTTAATTATACAGTCACATACTGTTGCGATGAGCAGCTATTCAATATTTTTGCATCCTCTCTGAACAGTATGTGGCCCCAGGCTTTACTCAGTGAGTGCTATTCAATCTGTATTCTAAAGAGAGAATAAATCATTTCAGTTTCAGTTAATGGCTGCCTGCTTGTTTATATGGGTTGGCAGTATGGTGTATATTATATAAATAATATGGGCTTCATTGTGCTTGGTGCAGTGCAGGGGTCAGAGCTTCTTAGGTGTTCTTAGGATTCAGAGGTGCACATGGCATTCCGTCCCTTCCTGTAACAGGTCAGACCCAGCAGCCTGGTTACTGAAATGACATAAGAGTGGTTATTGAGTGGGAGAGGTTGGAGTAAAGAATTTGATTCTCGGTAAGAGGTGATGGGTAGAGGAAAAAACCCGAGAAAACCCAAGAACCCACCCAAAAAGAGTGACAAATAGATCATGTTTGATGTAGGAGGAAAGGAAAGGGACAACCAGTGAACTGCAGCAGAGAGAGCAGAGAACCTGGCCAAGGGTGCCAGCCAGAGGAATAGCCTTTGCCTTCCAGACGGAGGTGGGTGAGGAAAGACTGACATCCAGGTAAACGAGAGCTTTGCGCTTCCAAAGGTCAGTACAGGTGCAAGATGTAGTAGTACCTGTGCCTTCATCAAAAATTTCACAAAATCTAGCTTCTACATGCACAGTATAATAAGCATCAGTGCATAAAGTATGATGTTAACAAACTCTGCCTGCCTGCACACGCTGATGTGGACACACGCCCTCTTCTTTTGGAGCAAACCGTGCAGCCACAGGTACCTCCTGCCAGCTTATCTACTTCAGACATTAGAGTGTGGGCAGGCCTCTCTCTGGGTAGGGTTCCCAATAGCAGGAGGCAGCCCGGCTCCCTCCTCATAGAGTCCTGTGAGGAATACATAGCCTAAGTGTCCCTACACATGTTGTATCCCTTGGTACTCTTAGAGCCAGGGAACTTGCAACACATCCAAATGGGAGTTAAGTGCAGCAGCTACAGCTCTGGCCCTTCTCCTTCTTTGCCAAGCAGGGACGTCTAGTACCTACAGACAAGTTCATCCTGTTCTGCCATAAATTTTGGGATCTTGGGCACCCTGATTATAATTCACTTCCTGGGAGGAGGAAAAAAGTCCCAATCTGGTCTTCTTGCCCCTGAGGCCCCTCATTAGTCTGAGTGGAATTGGGTCCCGTTTCCCAGCTCAGTCTCCCAAGTGGCTCCTGCAGCCAGCAAACTTACTAGCTAACAGGTTTGAGCCAAGCCACTAAAATCCTTGAGTCATGCTGGTAGTATAGTTACACCATAGCTCTAAACAGGGAGTAAGAGCCAGAGCTGATGAAAATAAACCACAAACACAGGATAGAAGAAGCAAAGTCTGAGTTGCACCAATGCACAGGAAAACTTCTGGGAGGCAAAAAAAAAAAGAAAAACAAACAGAAAGAAACCCAGAAGTCATGTGCTGTTGAGATGGGCAAAAACAGCTCCTGTGTATTTCAGGAGGCCTTCCAAAATTAGTAGTGCATATGCATAGCTGACACAAAACAAAAAAAAAACCAGCCACATTATAGCCTGGTTTAAGCTGCAGGGGAAATCGGGCCACCGAGTCTTTGGCATCTAGCTCAGCCAGCTGGCCTGTGGAGAAGGACAGGAGGAGAGACCCATCCCTCCAGCTGGTGATTCAGAGCACTTGGGTAAGGCTGGTTTTGGAGGTGCTCATAAAGTGAGTGTCTGAATGACGTGATGTGAATAAGCCTGCACTCCCTAAGACGGCTGATGCGCTAGAGCAGACGTCAGGCCGTGCTGTACCCAGCTGGTGTCCGCAGCTTTCAAAGCACTTTGCAATGGTGGATGGTCACTGTTTTATAGACTGGGGACAGAGGAGGGGGAGTGTAAAGTGTTTAAGTGAGGAACAGTCAAGAAGCCAACAGAAGAGGGGCATTCCCAACTCCTTGCCCTCCTTCTAAATGTCGGAGTGCTGTCTCTTGATAAGATTTCTGTTTTTTTTTAAGCTGTTGGACTGGAGCCCCTGCTTTTGGCCTGGTTGCCCACTTCTCCCTAGCAGCTGCACTGGCCCAGCAGTCACCTTCCCCAGCAGCACAGCCCTGGAGCTCCCAGCAGCGCTGGCTGGCAGCCACTAGCGCTCATTGCAAGCCTGCTCATGAGGGAATTTACCTAGAAAATTCAAACAACGCGAAAAAGGGCTGAATGTGCACATATCCTTACTTTCCTGCTATCAAGCCAGTGGTCTGGTCTCCCTGCAAATGCAGACCTTGATATAAAGAAGCCGTCTCTGCCCTTTCAAACTGAGGTTGGAAAACCCCTCCCTGCCTGTCAGGATGCGTGTCGCTGGCTTCTGTGGTTTGAACCGTCATCCACAGCTCAGAATGATTCTGACAGATCACTGAGGTGATGGTAAAAATAAGCTGCTTTTTACCTTCACTTAAATTATTTGTCAAAAAAATGTAGAAAAGTCAGTGGCATTTCGGAGGCACTTCATTAATTTGTGTCCGTATTTTCTTTTACACGCTGATGGTGATTTCCTCAGGCTCCACATTTAAGAGAAGCCTGCGAAGTGCTTGAGGGATCTGCACTTGAATCCTTTTCATCTCCAGCCATCGTTAAGTGGGCTTTTGCTGCAGGCTCACGGAGTCAGAGGAGCTGCACTGAGAGACCTTCTTAAAATATAACTATATTTAATAACAGAGGAAATATAAACTCACCAGCCATTCATTTGCTTTTTATAGCAATGTTCCCCTGTTTTGAGGCTGCACCAGTGTAAAAGTGCCACCCTTAGATACATTTAATCTTTTTCTGCTGGGAGTCGCATTTTCCAAGTATTATCTCAGTTGCCAGTGCTTGATGTAACAGTAACTTAAAAGCTGCCAGGAGCAGAGGGGAGGTACTATTTTAAATTAAAAAATACACATTTAAAAAAGAAAACAAAATCCAGTGGGGGTGTTTCTTTTTGTATGTGAGTAGTTTGGAGGTTTTGCCTTTTTCAAGAAGAATGTAATATTGAGGGTGTAGAAAAAGTGTGTCCATCCAATGTTTCACCTAATTAGGACCAAAAAAAGTAATCTAGGCCAAGCCCACAGCAATGGGAATTAAAGCTCATGCAGAGTGAGATCCTGTAGGCTAACTATACGTCCTGAACTTTTGGAGGGCAAAAATAGGCATTGCAGGATCCGCCAAGTGAGCAGATGTGCATGCAGTTCAACATGAAAGAGGGCAGTTTTGTGCCTTTAGTCTGAGCTTGCTGAATTTAATTCTCCTCCTTGCTACAGATCCCTGTTATCAACTTGGGAAACAACTTTCTCCATTTGTGCCACAGCTCCTGACCTGTGAAGCAAAGTTACATCTCAGGGCTCTTTGTAGGATTAATTTTGTATTCAAGAAGGTGCCTGAATGAAATTCCAGGACATTCAGATAGAAGAATTATAGAGTGGAGTAGCTCGGCTGAAAGACAGAAGAGGTTCTAATACCCAAGTGCAGGCTTCTTTTTCCCCAAATCAGCCCTGCTTTTGTGACAAAAAAAAGGTGTAGAGCAGGCGCTGCAAGCACCCAGAACTAGGTACTGTCCGTGTATAAATAGAAGATGCTTGCATTCCTTTTTCTTTCTTTTTTTTTTCCTCCATTTTCAATGTCAATTTAACAAATATTTCCTCTACTGGTCTCAGAATCGTGGTAGAATGAAAAACAAATCAGATTTTTAGGAATAATGTAAATAATTATATTCCTGTATGTAGCAAACGTCTGCAGAATATCAGGTGGAAGCGCAACAGATGTGTGCCCCACTAAAAGGTAGCTTCTTGGAAAGAGTTTTTCCAAGGTGATTTACAGACACACTCTCCACCAGGGGCTTCAAGAAGAGAGAAATCACTATAGAAATCTCAAGAAATACTGCTTCTTGTCTTCCACAGTACTTGGCTTAGGGTGGTGAATATTCCAGTTCTTTTCCTAGGCCAGGCCAGCACCTGGAGCCATAAAGTGCCTCTGCGGAGGAGCTCACATCAGTCCTTGGGGATACTGCCCATTGTGTTAGAGCAGGCAGCATACCTGGGTTTGCAGTAAGGACTGGAAATGGGACCCTCATGATAGATTTCAATTTCAAAGGGAATCAGTTCTTTCCATAAAGGGGACACTTTTATTAGGGCAAATATGAAGAAAAAAATAAATAGTTCTGCAAGCCTTTGAGACGTTTGGGATTTTTTTCAGTAATTGATTTCAATAGCCAGTTTAGACTGATGAAAACTTTCTGCCTGCATCAGGGAGCACCCTGAGCCTAATGCAAACCTGGAGATGGCATAGAGGATACAGCAGGACACAAGTACTTTTCCAACCCAGGCAAGTGATTGCACTTATCACAGACATAGTTTATGACTGTCGAAAGAAGGACAGTCACCATCAGCCTAGGTCAGTCCTTCTGCATGCAGTCAGGAAGTGAGGGGAAATGACTGGAGCAGGAAGGCTGTGGTGGTTTTGTCCCTTGCAGGCATTCTGAGAGTATTTCATACTCAAGGTAGTTGGTGTCAGTTTTGGGAGGCATAAATGGAGGAGTTTGCCTTCATTGTGAAATGCAAATGGTGTCATGGCTTGAGCCTGCAAGGTGGCAAATTGTTTTACTGGAAAGAAGATATTCCCAAGCTACCTCAGAGGAAGTGGGAGGAAAACAGCCCACCAGCAGGTCTTTACCACCTAGTAATGGTGATTTTGTTAGGCATCATGAGGTGCAGGGGGTGGTCTTTCTGGCTGAGCAAAGGGAATGAGCCTAGGACGAGCAGCGTTAGGAGCGTTGCTGAAATGACCTGCTCAGGTTGAGGAGGGAGCAGTTCCCCCTACCCTTGCGAACCCCCTTAGGTTTGCGGTACTCAGTGCCTCTAAAATGCTGACCTTTCTAGCATCTGCTTTTATGTTTGCAGAACATCATCAAGAAAGTGATCGGACAAAAATTTGTGTACAAGTTTGTCTCCTTTCCTGAGATTTTAAAAATGGATCCACATGCTGTGGAAATCAGCAGAGAGAGCCTTTTGCTGCAGGACAGCGACTGTAAGATGCCTTCTGAGAGCAGGGATCAGCACAAGCACAGCTTGTCAGCACTGAAAAGCACAAGCCGTAATGAATATATCCACTCTGGCCTGTACTCCTCTTTCACTATCAACTCTCTGCAGAACCAGCCAGACCCTTACAAGCCAATCAAAACAGAAAAACTAGAGGAGAAGTCAGAAGGAAACACACCAGTCGAAGAAGTTCGGACTGTTATAAGATTTGTGACAAACAAAACAGACAAACAAGTTATGAGGCCCATGGTGTCGTTGCCTTCCACTTCTGAAACAGCAGCTGCCTCTGCTTTTCTCAGCTCGTCAGTATCAGCTAAAATATCTTCCTTAATGCTACCCAACAGTGCCAGCATTTCATCTCCGTCATCATCTTCCTCCAGGTCGCCGTCTCTGTCTCCCACCTCACCCCTCCCTACAGAACACAGGAGCCTCTTCCTTGAGTCCAGTTGCCACGACTCAGATTCCCTTGAGCCTCTGAACCTGTCCTCAGGCTCCAAGGCAAAATCTCCATCTCTTCCCCCAAAGGCTAAAAAACCCAAAGGCTTGGAAATCTCCGCCCCACCTATGGTTCTTTCCAGCACCGACATTGGTTCCATTGCCCTCAACAGCCCCGCGCTTCCTTCGGGATCCCTGACTCCAGCTTTCTTCACCGCACAGGTAAGACCTGCTTGTCTCCTGTACTCTTGCTTTAGTCAGATATTGCCTCTGTGTGGCCAATAGTTCTATGGGTCTGGCATCCAATGGAAAAAAAAACCCTATGGGTAAGAGGGAAACATAGCAGAGGTCTGAATGAGGAGTGGAAAGTAAGTTCTTCCTGGAGTTCCTACATGAACGTGGGAAAAGCCATCACAGTTCACAAGACTTCCTGGAAAGATAACGAGATGGGCAGCTGTTAGTTAACATGAGTGTATCGCTTATCTGTTCAAACTAGCCTCCAGGTCTACAAAACAAGCAGGAAAAAGCCAAGAAGAAAAACACAGGGTTTCTGCAGGTCACAACTTGAACCTGTGCATTGTGGGATGCTTAGTTAGATTTCTCTAGTAGATGTTGTACCGTTCAAACCGGGTGACCTTTTCATTAGTTTTTCAATATGGAGCAAATTAAGTGGTTTCTAAGACAACGTTGTATCCAGAATCCCCTTACCTCTTCCCTGTTTGAAGAGGTTTTGCATGGATGATGCCTGCAGTTCAGCCAGCTGTTTGAGGGCTTTGAGCTGGCCGTGGGCAGTATCGTGTGCCTGTGTGGCACAAAGGCCCGGCAGAGGTGAGAGTGTTGGGCAAGGGCTCTCGGCCAGCACAGCACTTGCTCTCGTTGAGCTTTTCAGCTGGCTGCAGAGAAAGTTTGTGTGAAGCCACTGCAGTTCAAACACACCTGTAAGCCAGCAAGGCTTTTGTGGGCCATTATCTGTCATTTTTGACATTGTAAAGCCTTCTTTAAGTGAAGTTATGTTTGGCAGGAAGAACAGAAGTGTGGCAAACCAAACCTGAGGTGCATTGGCAGACTCTTACAACCCCTAACTGTGGTATAACCACAGTATTTTGCTCGTCGGGAGCAAATCTGACAAATAAATCAGATCAGATGCCAGCCAGACACAATGGCAGCATGAGTTATTACCAGCTCGCTTTAATCTACTGCTGCCCCAAAACTCAGTATGAACAGAGATTTCTTTCCTCATTTAGTAATTATTTCTTTGAACATTTAATTTTCTCATTCATCTATAAACTGCTGCACTTACTGTCCCTGAAAGACGTAGAAGGGAATTAGGTAGATGATTGTGGCCCTCCTTTAGCAGGCTGGCTAGCTAAGGCTGTCATGACTGTTATTCAACTTAATGCCATTACAAATCTATTTTACACAGTTTATCCTAACACAGAAGAGGCAGGTGGCACCTGTGAGGCAGGTGGCACCTGTGTAGGGTAGTTCCTGGGTCCATTTATTTGAACTTTTGGCTATACAGCAACATAGCTTTCTTCCTCTCTTTTAGCCTTCTATTTCTAGTGTGGATAAGAAGCACCCTGTATCCTAAATACTTGACCTAGTGAATATCGAATAAAAACTATAAAATGGCTGTGATCAGATAACTGTAATACCACAATGAAAAATAACTAAAGCCAAAATTTAGGCTGGAAATCTGCAGTTCATCCCATTATCCTAGGAAGACCGTGCATCATATCTCAAACCATCTCTGATTTATCAGATCCCAGAGGTAGGCACCTGCTGTCAGACACCAGTTCCTGCTCCAGGAGCGATGTAGGTTTGGACAAGGTCTTGCTGCCTGAGAGGGTATTTCAGATGACTTTCCATTGTACCTGCCAGTCACGAGGAATACTCTTGGCTGGAGCCCTGTGAAAGGGCACATGACATGCACAACCAATTCCAGAACAGAAAAATGGGTGTGAAGATGTCAGTGCATACAGTACCATACTTTGGTAGAGAAATGTCAGCTTTCCATTCAGTTAGCTTTAAAGAGAGATATTTAGATTTTCTTTGGTACTTGGTTCTTTTACAGATTACTTATGCTTGTTATTTTTGTTGGCTCTCCCTTAGTCAATGTGGATATATAATTTTGACTCACTCTTTTTCTTCAGCCTCTACTTTAGCATTTGTAACATTTACAACATGCTGTTTCCTTACTGACAAAGTGGTGTGCCTGCAGCCAGCACGTGTGTGGTCTGTATTGTATCCACATACACCATCCGGGCTCCAGCACATGCCTAATGACCTGGGAAGTCATGTACGTGTGACAGCACTTGTCCGTTACCTGACAGCTAGAAGTGACAAGAAAGATTGTACTTACACACATTCTTTGCTAGAGAAGTCAGGAGCCATGAGCATCGTTGCTTAACATAATCCTCTCTGTGCAATGAATTATTTCTATTTCAGATGTTCCTATGCTTAGATCATAATGATTTTTTCAAGTAGGAACTTCCCACTGGGTTCCACATCTACTACCAGATGTACAGCTGCACGAGGGCAGAAAATTAAGTGACACATCCATTTCTGCCTGTAATTTAAGGATAGCCTGTGCTGTGGTGTTGTTTACACTGTTTCCTCTGATGGTTTTGGTGCTTGGCTGATGGCGATACTGAGACAAGCCTGGGAGGCCCCGTGCTCTTTTTGCATTAATATTAACAGATTTGGAGGCTTGCTTTGCCTGGCTCTTGGCTCTGGCAGAACTTGCAGACATCAGTGCTCTGATCATCAGAGGACACGGGCTTTTGCTTAGCACTGTTGTTAGGCATATTAACATGCTTCCAGAGATGAATGGAGGACAGCTCAGTTTCAAATCTCCTCTCTCTCTGAAGACTTGCTCTGTCTGTATCTAGGTAGGAATAAACACCTCCAAGTTTTCTTCATTATTTTCAAAAGACCTTCTCAAGAACTGCATTTTCAGTTCTGGATGTCTGCAGCTGCTTAGAGAAAAAATAATGAACGGAGGCATAGCTCATTGGAGCTCTTAGTACAGTTGGCACAATACTGTGTCCTTAGTTGAATGGTTTTGGGTCTTACTACTTACATCTTTGGTTTTGAGGTTAGTAGGCTCTTCTGTAAGTAGATCTCCGAGTATTTATCCCGACCTAATTCAGTGTGTTCCTTGTCAGTCTCGTAAATCCCCATCAATAGCCACCTGCCCGTGGAGCATCAGCTTGCAATGCGGCACAAGAAAGGTGCTCACACTGGTACTGCTGTTTTCCTGCCCTGTGAAAGCACCGTGGTCCTGGGAAGAGGGCGTTTGTGAAGGAGCCATTCGCAAGTGCCTGCTTGTCAAGTATTTTTTTCTCAGATATCTTGACAAGAGCTGTCACTTCATGAGATCGAGACATAAGTTTTCTCCTTGCCAGGCTTCCACCCACCCTTTTCCCCCTTTGTTGTCATCCAAATATATCCAAACCCTGACCTCTCTGGTACTCCCGTGACCACCACAGCTCCATGCTGTTCTACTGTATGAACACCTTTTGCTTTCCAAGCAATACCACACATTTGTTACTCCTTGGGACGTAATGGAGTTTGGTGTTTCTGATCCACCTTCTTAAGCACAAGGGAGATGGCAGAGTCCTTTCCCTTTGCATTTCTCCATGAACTCCGCTTCTGTTGAGATTCCTTAGAGAAACTGTCTCCTTCAAGAGCAGCCAAGCTCTTAGTATTAAACAGCCTTTTGGATACCTTGGGATAGAATCACTGGGAGGACCTTAACGTTTGCTGCTCCTTGTCTCTCCCATCTCTTCTGCTGCTGTTAAACTAATTGTTTGACCCTGTTGTGAACTCCAGTGCAAACACGTCAGAGCAGGTCTGTATTCCTGTGTGTTTGCTCAGAGCCTCAAACACCACAGCTGATCCCTCAGGCACTGCTTTGCAAATAGCATGTCCGTCATATTCGCAAATCCACATGACCAGTGGTACCTGCCTTTCCGATGAGCCTGCTCACCGCAGAGTCCTGGCAACGCGATGTGACGGCCCGTGGTGTAAGCAGTTGTTAAGTGAGACTCCTGGTTGCAATTGCCAGTTTATATTTCTGGCCTGGTGGGAAGCTAGCAGGTATCGGAATGCGTGATGTGTTGGTTTCTCAGGGGAGATGATACTGCTTATCTCCTGTCTTCTCTTTACTTATTTTAAACTTTGGACAAACTGATGCCCCAGTTCAGCACCGAGGCACTTGTCCTGGAGAGCAAAACACGTACTTGCTAAGCGGGCGCTCAAATGCCATTAAGTGCTTTGCTAAATAGGACTGATTTTGATAATTGGCATCACCATCATAATCTGGTGAGATTAACTCATTATGCCAAATACTTTGTTCAAAACTGTCACATCACTTTCATGTTCTTTTTTGGAAAGATAAAAGTTACTCTGGATACAGAATAATTCATGTGATTCTTCCTTTGAATGGAAATTTGCATGTACTTTACCTCCCCTCCAATTGTGCTTTAGAAGCGCTGAGAGCATTCCCGGTGATCCTTGTGTGCCATGGCACTGGAAGGAGCCACCTCCGAGTTGGGAAAAGCCTTGAATTCTTGGTTCTTGCCATTTTGGTTCTTTTCAAACAATTAGCTGTGCTCTCCACCGTCCCTCTGGACACCCAGCCCATACACCTGCCTCTCGCTGCATCAGCCTGTGCGCTGCCAGGTTCTTGAAACTTCTTCCATTTTGAACAGGCGCCATCAGAGAAGTAAACTTCAAAGGCTGGCAGTGGCTCTTTTGGCTCCACACACAATTGCATTAGTGCTTCAAAAGCTGCAGTCAGTTCAAGTGATTGCTGCCCTTCGAAAGCTAAAAAATTATTCTGAAGGAGACTAGGCTATGTTTACAGACATCGGGGCACGCATGGTATTTTATACAGTCACATTAGTGTGGTTCGAATAAACAATAACTGTGCTTCTCCTTAAGCAAATCACAATAGAGATGAAATCAATTTGCACATGAAGGACTACTGAATGTGCAGGTATCCAGTATTGACCACTGCAGAGACAGGATGCAGGGCTGGACGGGCAGTTGCTGCTGGCCGGTTTACTCGGCATGCTGTATGTCTGAATTCACTGGGAAAAAGAGACAGTTGGTAAGTGTAAGACTTTAGGGGTTGTGAGTACTGTACAGAGCTGTAACTCCTGAAGCATTCATCATGGGGTGTTTTTTGTCTTTCAGACCCCAAATGGATTATTGCTGACCCCAAGCCCGCTGCTGTCTAGCATTCATTTCTGGAGCAGCCTCAGTCCTGTTGCTCCTCTGAGTCCTGCCAGGCTGCAGGGACCAAACACTCTGTTCCAGGTAGGTCTTTCCAATGCACAGGTTTCATTTTTGAAAGCGTATATGTGGAAGAGACATCGGGGAGCATCTCCTCACATTGGTCTGGAGCTTTTCAAATAGTTTAAGAAAGCACGGGAGTTAACAGGCATCTTTAAGGAGAGGCCTACTTACTCGTACCCTCTTTAAATCCTTGGCAGCACAGTCAGAACCTACAGGGCAGTGTCTACTGCAGCAAGCACACACATACTTTATGAAGGAAACAGAAATAAATGCTGGACCCCAGTAAGAGTAGGTATCTGAGCTCTCAGAGCTTCAGGAAGAGAGTGCAGACCAGTCAGGGACCAGCCAGGAGAGTGGTAGAACATGGACTCTGGGAAAACCAAGACAAGTTTGAGTCTCATACAATAAGGTGGGTGTAGGTTTATCCTTCTGTCTTAATAAGCTATTTCTCCCTCAGAAAGACAGGGAGTAGTTGAATTTACAATATGGGCACTCTGAACCTGAAGGCTCCATTTCCAGTTCTCCTGCAAATTATCCATGTGTCCTCAACCAAGTTACTTCATACCTCTGAGCATGACCTATCTGTATGTAACAGGAGAAAGGCAGCATTGTCCCCTCTCTCCCTCCTGAGTACTGGGAGAGTAATAATCTCAAAATTTTATAGAGATCTGGTAAATACAAAAGTTAAGTTAAACGGCAATAGCCACTGCACTCAGCTGCAGCAGTTGCTCGAGGCTTAGCTAGGAGGATGGTGAGGATGGTATTAGGAGCCCCAGCTGTAGCTGCTGCAATACAGCTGATTCAGTAAGTCACAGAAGAAATTATGCTGATCAGCTGATTGGCAAGAAGCACAAGAAGCTGATGACCATCTGAGCAGCTGAGAATGCAGGGACAGCCCTGGAATGAACTGCTCAGCTGCTGTGGTGGGCCAGCACTAACACAGGAGGGGGCTGCTGCTAGACCGCGACCCTGTGTTAGTGACCTTCAGGGAAACTGCCCAGCTTCAGTTCTGAGCCTTAGCTCAGGTGCTCTGCTCAGGTACGGTCCTCACTGACGTAGTAAGTCCTGCCTCCGGTGGGACAGCTAAGCATGGAGCCTTGAGCTCCTTTGTCTTTCCGCTAAACTCATTTATCCGTATTGGACGTTAGTTTTGCACACGTGGTTAAAAACAGCCAGATGTTTCATTTGAGAGGGAAGTGTCTGTGCCATGCCCTGGAACAAGCTTGTATGGACATAGGCTGGCCACCCTCTGCGGGAACTGACAGCGAAGAGTGGCCTTGGCTCTCTCCCTTCTGAGAAACCCAAAGGGCCTTATAAATGATGTTTGATTCAGGCAAAAGCCACAATGACAAGTCTGTAGAGCACAAAAGATTTATTTTAACAGCAAATAGGGAACAACAACCACAGCTGAAGCCTAGTCAAACCCACCGAGAACCGCTGGTCATCCTGCGTAGGTGTGGGGGCAGAGCTCTCCCGGGACTGCCTGCACGAGCCAAGCCACGCTCCATGCAGCTAGTCAGGGAGTGGATGAAAGAGCTGGAGTGGCTTCACAAGTTGCTTTTTCTTTCACCTGGTCATTTGCACTTGGAGACGAAAGAACACTTGGTCATCACTGAAGGAGTCAAAATCCTGCCAGCAGCTAGAGGCCAGGGGCAGCTCCCTGCCTCTGCACCCTTGCCTGCTGGCTTGCATGGAGAGATCAGGCTCCCCTATTTCTTTTTCTTTCAGGTGTGTGCTGCTTTTCACAACAGCACTATGCTTGGCACTGCCTGCAGTTCTTTAGTACTAATATTTTTGTAAGTACAAGGACCAGGATGGGATCCATCCATGTCCATGGTCCAACTAAGCCCAGCACAAGCCTATGGAAAAGTACCATCTCTCCCATAACAAACCAGGAGGAGCCCGTTGTGACACTCCTGGACACAACTATGTGCATACTCCGTCACAGAGCATATAGATGTTTATTAAATGGTAAAAACCTCTCCTTCAATGTTTGTAAGGTGAAGGCAACTCCCATACACCTATGCCTACACACCCTTACAGCCATTGCAGAGCATCACTGAAATCTGAAGTCTCCTTCCACCCAATTTACCTTGACATATTGACCTACGTGGAAAGTCTTCCCTTCGAAGCCATACTGCTGTGTAATTAAACTTATTTTGATGTTTTGTATTGGTTTGAAATTACCACATAACTAGAACAGCGAGAGAGCTGCACAGAATTGGTTAATTCAAGAAAACGCAGTCGAATTTAAGGACTACCAAGTTAGCTTGAATTAAGTGCTAACTAAATTAAGCACATTGTCTTTGTTACTACAGTGTAGACGGTAGCACAGAGAGGGTGTAGTCAAGTCCCAGTTTGCCACCGTATGGAGGCATATGAATAAAGAGCATCATCCTGGCCCCAGGGGCTACAGAAACAACAGGAAGAAGAACAAGAGAGCTGGGCTGGGGTGAAGACCAGGGGAAGGATTAAATCCTGTCATCAGGATCGTTTGTATCTCAGGCCCTAGTGTTGATATGGAAAATAACACTCAGTCAGGCATTGCAACACAGCAAATAGTTGAGCAAAATGCCGATATAGATAAGAGGCTCCTGAATGATGACATTAGGATGGCTTGACCTGAGAAGGAGCAAATAAGTAGCCATCTAGAGTCATAAGGATAACGGGAACTGTTAACCAGAACCCTATTGTCCGTGAAGAACAACCTAAGAAGGAGCAAATAAGATAACGGGAACTGTTAACGACCATCTGCTCATCATAAACAGGCGCTTGTTTTGCGACTGGTGTGCAAGTTTGTGGAGGAGAGATCCCCCTTGCACCCGGCGCCGCAATAAACATACCTGCTTTGTAACTCCCCAGGAGTTCCGGAGTTTGTTTCCGCGCGTCAGTGTCAGCATGGCACCCGCCTCAACAGACACAAAAGATCACGCAACCCTCTTTTTGTGAGCTTTAGAAATCCCATGAACCACATTGTAGTTTACATGTCTCACTTGAGAAACCTAGACTAGAAAAGCAAGAGCTTGTAATCAAGTTCTGTGTTTTAATGAATCTTGGCAGAAGCGATGAAGGTTTGGTTTCCTGAGGTTTGGTGTGGTTAAAATAGAGGTATCATCCAGTCCTGGCCCCACCAGGACCATGGTGCCAGCTCCCCCCCGACCCCGCACCACGGTGCTGAGCCTGCACAGCTTGACGTGATTTTTCAACTGGACGTTGGAAGATAGAGATCATTAACTAACATCTTAGTGGAAGAGTAATCCTGCTATAAGCAGACCATACGCACGTGTAGAGGGTGATTACACCACAGTTGGCTGTTGAAGGACCGATCTGATAAGGGGTAAAAATACACCAGATACTTGAAGTCAGGAGCTCTGTCTCTCTCAAGCCAACAGAAACCAAGCCTGGTGTGCTCGTGGAAACGGGCCTGGAGGCCAGATCCAATCTACCACTGGGATAATTCTCACCTCATGCTGTAGCAAGTTTATTCCACCTACTTGCTTTGCTTTTTCTCAGGTCAGATGTTAAGAACTAGTCAATACACGTCACTGCAGGCAAATTACAGCCAGGATGCTGTCATGAACTAGGAATATATGGCTTATGTATTGGATTAGTATTTTTTGCACAGTGTTTCAGAAGTAGAAGGTTAATACTAAATTACAATGTGTTCTGCTTCACATACTGAATGATCTGGCTGACCTAGTTTATGGTTTCTTAGTGAATATAGAGAGAAACTCATTACTTGAGAGCAATTTTCCCCAGCTTTGTATTCACGATTGTATTTCTCCTGCCCTAAAACTACATCTCAACTTCCACTTTTGCAAAGCTCTTTTCTGCTTAGCTTTTATTAAGGGCAGCTGAAAAGCATGGATTTTAATTAATATTTTGTGGATTGAAAAACATTTTTGGAAGCAGAATGGACGGCAGACATTGCTCTGTAGTACTCACTTTCCCAGGCTGATGCTAGCTTTATTGTTATGTGAACTTTTTTAGAAAATACAGCCGATAATAGATTTACACATCCCCGTACGTTTACAAATCATTCCGGTTTCACCCTCCATTGGACATTCCTAATGGCTGAGGCAGGCGTTTGGGCTGTATCTTCCTGTATAGAAATGACAAGTCTTGAAACCATCTGGCGTGGGTTGCTCATCCTAAATGCATGTGCTTCTGGGCTGAATGCTTTCAGATAAAGAGTAATTTTTACCTTTTGGCCACTTACAGTTTCCAACTCTGCTAAATGGTCACATACCAGTGCCACTCCCCAGTCTGGACGGAGCCTCTTCTCCCGTACTGCTTTCTCCAAATGCTCAGAAATCCTGATGACGTCTCATCACGCCAAGGACTTATTGGTGGATTTAACACTTCATTCCTATGGGCTAGTTTTTCCTGTGTCATGAGAAGGACATTGTGAAACCCTCTGTTACTTTGGTTTGCACTTTTCATTACATGGATAATCTACTTTTATTATGTTAGCATTTTTAAACAGTGTTTATATATAAAAATATATATAAATCTGTTTTGCATTAAATGAATTATAATTTTTTTATATCATAGCTCTCAAGTGTTGAACACTTCTGTTGTTGAGGAAGTACTTTTCTTAATGGATTTGCAACAATGTATCTAATAAGGATGTGAAGCTTCTTTTTAATCCCTTTTTCTGCATATTATGCATTGTGCTTGTGTACACTATAACCGGCTGTGCCTTCTTTTGCATAATGTCATGTAAATGATTTATATATTTTCTAGTATTAAGATAAAAAGTTGGAAGACAAAACTAGTATTGAACAGCCCTATGGTAGTATTTCAGTATTTTCTCCAAGGATAGGCCATATGATGCAGTGTATTCATGTAACTTTGTATTAAGTGCTTTCAAATTGTATAAAAATAGCCTTATAATTTTTCTTTGCTGAAGTGAAAAACGTAATCAATGTCACAGTCAGGAGATGCATTTAGGGCTAACAAAGCCACCTTTACTCATTTATGCCCAAGTTCTTCTGTGGAGTTGCAAGAGGGAGGGACTGGGCTGTGTATGTTCACGAGACATTTCCAGCATTTGAGAATATTTCTGTAGAAAAGGAGACGTTGCTCGGAATTTTTTTGGTGTATTACTTCTTACGAACTGTCAACATTACAGCTGGAAAGGCTGCAGGTATCTCTGTCCTCCGAGGGAATGAGGATCATTCCCGACAGAGAATTTCCAGGTGCTTTGTTCAGTCGTGCCAAGTGCCTTCTACTATTTCCCTGGAAAGATTGTTCTAGCTACTAAAGCTCAGAAGGTCGCATTTCCCCTTCCCCCAAAGCTGGACAAGTTACAGGACTGTAAGTTAATGCCTGGTGCTTGTACAGAGGCATACTAATCACGTGGGATGTTTATGTATAAACATCTGAATTCTGGATTAAAACCCAGCACTGTGTTACTATATACTTGCAACTTGAATTTACTGGGTATGTCCTCTACCTTGAGGTGATGATGGCTTAGTCATCTAACTGTCAGGTTAGGATTAGGCTAGACTCCCTGGCACCGCAGATTCTAATCTTGGCAGGGCTGATGCAAATCCTCAGTTTTCTGAGGTGGCTAAATTGGCTTGAATGCAGCTTTACCCTGTAGGTTTTTCAAATGAGACCTTCAAAAACCAAACCAAAATCAGAATCCTGTTGTCTACAGGTCATTAGAGGTTCTACTTTGCTTTCTGGCCAAGTGGCTGGTCAAAAGTCTGTTCTTCTTGAAATTTATGCAGTGGGTTGTCTGCTGATTTTCTGTTTGGATGAATTTCGGTGACGATGTGTGTAGTTAATTGTAAAGTGCTTTTGGATCTTTCAACCTGAAAGGTGCTAAATAAACATTTTATTAATGCAGTTCTGATGTTGAAAAGCCATTTTTGGGGCAGCGGTAGTCTGACAAAAGACAGCAAGAATTTTCGTCAGGCTCCTGGGTTGCACAACCAAAAACGACACTCAGTTTCACTCACAGTAATTAACGGGCTAAAAACCTGCCATATCTGTATGAAGTACCAGTGCTGATAAACAGAGTAATTAGGTGCAAGACATAAAGAAAAAGAATGAAACTCACGGGAAGTCATTTGCTCGATTCAGCGTTTTAAGAGCTCCAAGAGGTACCGCCCCATGGAGCCAAAACCGGAAGATGAAGCTATGCAAAACTGACGAGAGAAGGGAAATATTACACGAAGCAAAATGAGAACAAGTTGGAAAAAAAGGCAGCGTGTAGCTGACGGGATTGACCAGTCTGGTGGAGATAAATGACAAGGGCCCGCAGATCAAACATTTATCTTTCCATGGATTCCTCCCAGGTGCACGGAGTATTTTTCAGTGACTAAGTTACAGACAGGCGATTCTTCACACTCCAGAGCCAACTCTCATCTCATTTTTACATAAGCATGAATGCCGCAGTAGAGCCTTGCCTTGTACACGCCAGAATAGCTCACGGGAGAATAAGGCACAGAGATGAAGTGATCCTCACTATCAGTTTAAGAAGTAAGGACAGATACTCAGGAAAATTTGGACTTTGACTTAATAAGAAGTATTGAATACCACACTGCAAAAAAACAGATGAACATGTGAGAACATGTGACAAGAGACGAGATTCTTAAAAGAAAAAGCATCCAGATTCTCATGATTTTGTTTCTTCCAGATTTTAAGGCAGATTTTTTCTTTTCGAAAGGCTCAACACCACCTTACATGCACACACCAACACACACACCCTTCCCCTCCCACCCCCTTACCCCTGAGTGACTTTTTAACATAGTAGAAAATAGCAGTTCTTGGAGAGAAAAAAATAATTAATCTGCTTCAACAGAGAGAGAACCCAGTAAAACTTAAGGGAAGACATCTGGAAACTGGATCTGTCCTATCTTTGAGAGAATAAAAATGGCAATAGAACACATCTCCTGTTGCTGGTTGATTTTTCAATTAAAAAAAGGTTGTCAAAATGAAATCTGCCTTCCAAATTGGTCAATTATGTGGAACAAAAATTCTTCCTACTGGGGAGAAAATGAAATATTTATACAAATAAAGTTCAGCCTCTCAAGTCTAATGCTTACCTAAACCACTAGATTATTATGCCTTATGCTTTGAAGAAAATATTCTATTAGTGATTTTCTACCGAATTTTATTAACAGGTATCTTTTGAACTGTGGAGAAAAATCAAATAAATGTTTGTAAAATAAATACCGTGAAAGTGTCACTATTTCTGTGGCATGGAGAGCTCCAAGCCAACAATGCTGGGATACAAAACTGGAGTTACTCCCTCTTCAGTATTCTTGGTAGTAATGGCGATTTGACCATACTTAGGGGATTTTTTTGGATAGATTTACACTTCATTCATACTTCAGCAATACACAAAGTTAAGTTTCCAATATTATATAGGTTGGGTGCATGATCAGGCTATTTTTGGCTTACCAAGTTTGGTGTTTGGTTTTTTTTCCTTGTTTGTTTGTGTTTTTTTGTGGTTTGGCTTGGTTTGTTTTTTTTTCAGAAAAGCAAGTATCCACCAGTAGGGCCACAGCTACTGCGTAGCTTTGCCAAGAGATTGCACACATCTTCTGCCCTGGCACAGGTAAGTGGCTTCAGTTCTAAGGAAAACTTTCAAAGTGAGGAAAACAGTGATGGGTGATAACTAACTACAGAAAAAGAAAGATCTGACAGGTCCATTACGTCAACAAAGAACAATTTGTTTTGTCTGAATAAAGCTAGCCTCATCAGACAGACACTCGCCCATCTGGAAATACCTACCAAAGAAGTAATGAACTACCAACAAGATGACAGTTCAAAGGGGTGACGGTCCTTTAAAACAGACTATAGCATCTAATTTTAACAGAACAAGTCTTTAAGAGGCTGTGTGATCTTGTGTGCCTACAGGGAGCATCTGCAGAAGCCGTCATGAATGAATTTAGAAAAGGCACAGGAAGTACAGGTAGTCTCCTACGTAAGGGCATTGCTGTTCCCTTCTGATCTTGAGCCCGTCTCTATATCCCGTACGATAAACACACACAGGTCACTCAGATTTAACAACCCCTCAGAGAACTACAACTTCTGAAATCCCTTTCAGCCCCGAACTGTAACTGGTCTTACCAATTAATACACAAGTGCTCTGCCTACACAGATGGAGTACAAACCTATTTCTTGAGGGCAAAGAGACTGACAGCATTAGTGAAGAGGAATATAAATGAAAAAAGGAGAAGGAATCTCAGGCAAGCTCTCTGGAGCCATCAGCATCATGGCCTGCCTTGGGGTGGAGTGCGGGGGCAAGACTTGTAGAAAAGAATCCTAGAGGGGAAGACTCCAGGATACATTGTGGTGTTTTTTTCTTGAAAGATTCCCATCAGTTTGTGTTCACTCTGCAAGAAGCATGAACAGATAAATGTAACCTTAATTGTTCCTAACATGGCTCCAGGCCAGCTGCCACCTCCTGCAAATAAGGAAAAGGACATTGAAGAGGCCGGGGGAGGGGGGGGGGTGGGGGGGTGGGAATTCTTTGAAAAACCAAGTTCAGGGTGTGAAAGCTGAGGAGCAGGCAGTGCTGCCGCTGCCATGCGGAGCCTGGAGGGAGATGCTCCGCAAGGGCGTGTTGGACAGGGAAGAACATTCTCCCCCGTTTGCAATCTGCAGCGATGGCATTTCCATCAGAAAGAAGATCCCACCGTAGCAAATGAAAGAACTTCATAGCTCTCTGGGGAAAAATGTGTTTCAAGGTATGGCACCTGAGCTGAACAAGACTCGTATTTTGTTAGGAGGACCATAAACGCAATCTGCTCAGGCAGGCCTGCTTCTTAAGTGATTCTGGAGGACGCAGCCAGGATAATAAATTAAGCAGTTCTTCACAACAGTAAGTATGTGCATATGTGTGCATTCGCGGTTTAAGTTGGCTCAAAAATTACAGAATTTAAATGAGTTAAGGGATTTTAGAAAACGTGAAAATAATGGAAAATTGTACAGTATGTATTTTTTCCACTGACATCAATCTTTTTCTTTCAGTTAACGAGAGAGGCACACTACAGCCCAGTGAAAAATCAAACACAAAAGATTAAAAAAAATCCAGAATAGCTAAACTCTAATCCCAGATCTGACAACACGAATTTCCACTGCAGCCTAGAACAAGAGCGTGATTTCTCTGCAACTAAACTCCACAGATGACAAGGCTGGGTGGTGTGAATTACGAACCCACATTATCTACTTGGCTTTTGCACTTCTCACAATTATTCCACCTGTACAGCCAGAGCCCACTGTACAATGTGTACAATTAGCTAAACACCCGCACAGCGCTACCTTTGTGTTTTATCATCTGTACTTGTAATCCTGTCAAATCTCTTAAATAAGTCCAACAGGATGTTGGTGCGATACATGAATGTTGCTGATCCACATACAGGTCAAACAGTAGCATTAAATCACTTTGCAATTAAAAAACATAAAAATCTGTAAAAAGTAAACGTTTAAGCTCCTCCCCAAATTTAAGAAA
Source organism: Tauraco erythrolophus (assembly GCF_009769465.1). Lineage (NCBI taxonomy): Eukaryota > Metazoa > Chordata > Aves > Musophagiformes > Musophagidae > Tauraco > Tauraco erythrolophus. The sequence goes on from NC_141468.1 coordinate 54,073,822, forward strand.
TTTCATAGAAACGTTGCATTTCTTCCAAAGTCAAACTTTACTAAGGGGAAAAAAATGAATTGAAACATGCCAACAAAGTGCACGAATTATTTCAACTCTGCCCGTTAAGGGACCAGAAAAAAAAGATCAAATGTCTTCACGTGAGCACGTGTTGTCATGGAAAAGGTAAATTCTAATTTTTCTTCAGCGTCACTATAGGCTACAGCCGTACGTTTCCATGCCCTCATTTGTCTGGATTTCTTTCAAGTCTGACCTCAATTCCAGGTATTTCCTGGGTTTATAATACGTAGCTTGGGGATATTTACAACAAACCTTTCACGTGTTTTGTCCTCAATAACTGAATGCATTCTTAACCTTAATTCCATCTTAACATTGCAAAAGAGAAACGATGTACCTTTATTAAATAAACTGAAAAACTCAGGCGCAAACAAGAAGCAAGCAGCCCAAAGAACGCTACCTTGCAGTTTTTCAAATGATTTGCAAATACAGAGTATGTTGATTCTTTAATAATTGTTTATTTTAACTTTTATTGCCCAATTCAGGGGTACACTCTGCCTACTCAATGCTGTGGTAAAGCAGCACAAGAATAACACAGCTGTGTTGAGATGCACGTTCCGCTAGAGCATTGCAGAGCAGCTGGTTTGCCCCTTCAGTCCCCCGCCCTGCCCTGTAAATCCCCGTCCTCCGCCCGCCCTCTCTCCCCTTCCACCTTCACCTGCGTGTGCACGCAGCCTCATCGCCACCTGCCTCTTCCTCCTCGTCAAGCCCACCTTAGTCCTACGCGCACCTATACACACACCTCGGCATTCCTACCCCGGGGTAGATGGGATACACCGGGTACCTTCGAAAAATAATTACTTAATCGGCAACAACTCGCAGGCCATTTCTCATTAACTGATCACTCTCATCTTCAAGCAAAGGTTGTCATACCAAATCTTGAAAGTCATCCAGTTTTAGTGACTATCTGCTTGGTTTTCATCACGGTTGAGGTCTTCTCCCAAAAAGGCCAACAGTCCCTACAGCTCTCGAGGACAGTGAAACCCACTCCGTAGTGCCTGATGCTGTCAGACAGGAGGCAGAACACTGAATTAATTGCACAAAAAGAATGTCAGAGAAAGGCCCAGTGACTTCAGACTCGCTGACTACTGCCCCAAACAGGCCGCTCGCTGCCACAGAACTGTCTCTGCTGATGCTGAAATTTCAATTACAGACAATTAAAACAGAACAAAAAAACCGCCAAAAAATAAAACTCAAAAAAACTGGCTTGACCACAGATACCAAGTTTCTTAAGAAATACATTCTTTAAAGCTACCTTCTAATGAAGCAAACCAATTCACTTGCAAGTCCTTAGAAAAATCTCTTTATAAACAGAGTGTTTTAATTTTATGGAAGATCTTTTAGTCTGTAACAAAAAAGCCGAATTCCTACTTAAAATGGAAACCTCCTTTTGTTAGCTGCAGCTGATCCCTTCTAAATTTGTTAATGTACTTCATTTTACCAGTTAAACCTTTAACTCCTTTACCCATTAGTGTCATGTTATTACTTGTTCTTTTATGACCTATAAAATATTACTGTTCTAAAAAAGCTAAATCCCACATTTATCCACAGTGAACACTTACGCTATATCTTCACTATTTCTGTAAAAAAAGGAGATGTTTTTCTGATACTTTTTCCTTCAACACCATCACATCTACAACGTTTTCCTACAAAGTTAATCAGTATAAAATCTAGATCAGATCCATAGCAACTATAAAAAAATATATAACAACTATTTCAGGACAAAGGCTTTTCGTCAGTGCCAAATTTGCCTCTGACACACACACACACACAACGCTCCCACTGGTACCAGTGGGAGAGCCACACGTGTATCTGAGACACGTTCCTAGACCTAGGCAAGACTTCTGATACCGCAGGACATGCAGGACTTGCTTGCTAACAATTAGACTATGGACCATGTTTACAATAAGATCCTGAACGGCCTCAGTCGCGGATGAGTCACGTTACTTTTCACTGCCACTACTTCTGCGTTGTTATCAATTAATAAGCGGCCAAAGTTAAAACTGATGACTCCCACAACACACGGATCCAGCTAAACGCTTCCAACAACGCCCCAAGAACCATAAGTTCACTTATTGTATTTTTAACAACACAGGGCCTTTGTTGTTATAAATTTCAAAACAAAACCAAAGAATTCCACATAATATTTATACTTTCAAAAGTACAATATTAATACAGGTCGGTCAGTTAGAAATGACAGCAGTTTGTTAGGTCTACAAGATTTAACATAAAACCGGTTTACAAATGCTGAAAAGCAGTAGTGGTCCAATAGTCACCATTACACATGAATTTCTCTCTCCAGAAAATTAAAAAAAAAAAAAAAAATCCCAATTCAAATTTACCAGTATCAATGAAATATTAATAAAACACCCCCAAACATGCCACAATCACTATTCACAAATAAAGTTAAAATGAAATATACAAAAATTCACTTAATACTGTTAAATAACAATAAACTACAAGATTTCCTGAACAGAAATGGTAGGACCCCTGAACGTTTTACAGTGAATGTCAGGAAAAATTAAGTTACCTATGACTATTTTCATGATATACCAGCCAAAGATTTACATGACCATTTCAAAATATACCAATAAAGATTTACAGTCTCTTTAAGATGCACTAAACAAATAGATTCATAAAGGTGAACACAAATGCTTAAAAATACTGTAACCATCACCAAGGGTGTACTTATGATACTCACTGAGATGCATAAGCATAGTAGTAACATGTTTACTATCTCTGGTAAACAGATAACATCTAAGTTCTGAAAAACTCTCTAAGTTCCCCATGTAAAAGCTCTGTAGCATAGCGAGTTCTTATCAAGTACAAACTTGCATCTTCCCAGTTGATTTCAAGTGAATAATGCACAAATGGGAGAGCAACAAGGCGGGAAAAGTGTGACATTATTCCCATGTTCTTGTAATTAGTTGCCCCGTTCCTCTGTAATGAAAAGATTCTAAATTTCAAAAGTAAGCCAGGGTCCAACGTATATGAATCACCTTTTTACTATTTGTATTTCTAAGTTAAAAACAAGGTAAAAAAGTCATTGCTTCTGCAGGCCCCATATGCACAACAATGTGCAAATATCTTATGCTGGAGTAAGCCTGACAAAATTTATCATCCAGTCTCCATGCTCTAATTTATCAATAACTAACATAGGATCTGAGAGCAAACAACAGTTACTGTTCACTTGTTTGAATCAACTTTCACACCATGTGCTTTTCAAAAACATAATATGCATTATAATTTTTCAACTATTTCAACACATACTTCCAATGTCAAATAACGAATTAAGTGCCATGAACTTAGAGCATTAAAGATGGTTCACCTATAGCCAAGCAAAGCTATGTTTACATTCCAGGAAACACTGCAGTTTAAGAAATACAAAATAACCCCGCAGCAGTAGAACATTTTATGAAGAGAAACAGATGCATTCACGTATTATAAAGCCATTGCAACTTCTTCAGGCATGGAACTGTTGTGTTAACTATACAGACAGTAGTTATTTAGCAGCAATGATTCCGCAATAAATAATGCACTGTGTTTCTCAGTCCTGCACAAAAATTGCAGCTACAGTTACATCAACAGCTGTAACCTACTGGCTCTAGTGGCAGAGGAGACCTTAAAACCAACTGTACAAAAAATTGTCACACTGTGACAACAAATATAAAAACATAATCTGCAGGTTGGAAATAAAAAGACTCCACTGTGAAGAGGACAGTGTAGACAAACTGCGATTCCAAGTCCACCAACAGAGAGCACTGCCTTCAGATCCGAGTCCTTGATCGATAGGATAGGCTTGGGCTTGACTCTGCATCGCCCACTTTAAAAAAGCATGCTCTGCCTTCTGTTCTTCCCATGTCCTACAACAGAACATGGACCGTGGTAAGAAACCAAAGCATTCGCACAACAGAGTATTCAGTTATTATCCACATCTTCTGTCTTTCAAGAGAATATCCTTTGTGCTTAAACCAGTATGAGGATCTGTCTTTTAACTGCACTTGTTGCACTTTTTTTTATTCTTAACCTTTGCCACCATTCACCCACACAGCAATGGTTTGTAACTCCAAGACACATTAACAGCCATATTAATTAACTCATACTAACAGCCCCTCTGCCCATCCCTAGTAAAACTCACCTCCTTCTGTGCATTTAGCTTATATGTCTCTACAGGAATCTGAGCCAATCGTTCTTGCTATTTGTTTGAGTATAATCAGATAGACCAATTTAACAAAGTATTTTTCAGTTCCGAGTGTCTGGTGCAGCATTCTGTTTGCAGATATGAGAAAATATTAAGCTTTCCGTACCTGTCTCTGGGTAAGTGGAATTTCGAAAGCCAGGGTCTTTTTGCAACTGAATCTCTTTTAGACTGAATATTGAAACACCTGGAACGTAACAAAGAAATTAATTCATATCCAAACAAAACTATGCTTTATTGAACAAAGTTCTATTCTTAATTATGCAGTTCAGAGTAAAAAAAATGCTTCCTCTTCCCAAATACTTAAGTCAATATACACCAGACCTCTTTAATAGATTAGACTTGAGAGTTTTTCCTTAAGCAATGTACTTAGTTTCAATGTACTATCTTAACAACACTGCTACTTCACTACTCCTCTTACTTTCAGGCAAAGTGTGTATTCTTGTTCCAAGACTTCTGAAATATGCATGTTTCATGGCCTCTTCTGCTGAAATTCTCTTCTTCGATTCATACTATTAACACAGAAGGATACAAGTCTGTTGGTTTTCATTAAAAAACTCTTTGCATCAAGTGATTTAATCAAAGGGAGAAATAGAGTTCTACTTGCTCAATATTTCCCGCCAACTCACTAGGACAAATTGGTTGTCATTACTTTTATTTCACACATAAAAATCCAACATATGTTACCTAAATCAGTATCATCAATACATAACAAGACTACTAAAATAGTCAAAATAACTGCTGTAAATGGATGCAAGTCAAAAATATAATTAATCTTTATTTATAGATGTCACAACGATTAGATGACAGACTTCTGTCTACGTTATATTCTAATATTAAATTGTAATGAAGTGCTATTACACGAGATCACAAAAGTTTCCTAATTCGATGGACTACGCTGCAGTGCTTTGCATAAAATGGACCTTTAGACAACATGGTCTTCAGTGTGCTCAAATGTCCCCTGCTTGCCATATGTGGACATTTGGACAAAGACGCGGATGTTTAAAAAGTTGTATACAAACAAGAAAAAAGTGCAAACAAGGACTGCAAGTACTGTGCTGACACAATGTGTAAATAGATGAAAACCTGATGTAGAACTGAAATCACAGGGTGCAAAGCGGAGTAACTGCACTACACCTCATGTACTAAGAACTGCACTAAGAACTTATAACAACGTGAAGTTACAGTGCTTCTTCATCTACTCAAAAACTTCCATCTTGCTTCCCCTCTTCTTGCTTCTGGCTCATTTTTAACACAGATTAAAAGATTAAATCCACGTACCACTTCACCTTTCGAATGCAGTTTGCAAGACCAAAGAGTAGTATTACACCTTCGTAACTGCTTCTCTAGCAGTAAGCCAAGTTCGTCATTACAGAAACTTAGTATTTGTATTTAAAAGTTCTTTTTTAATACTGTACTTCACAAGAGATTTAATTTTTTCAGGGAATTGCTAACACAGAATCAATTCTGCTTCTATAACAAGTACTAAGAGAATAAATCACTTCTGGCAAAAGTAAAAAAAAATAAACACCAGGTTTTAAATTCTTACAGTACGTATGCTTCCCAAAATTGTCATTCTTCCCAAATCTGTCGTCTTCTACAGACTCAGCTGCCTATTTCCACTTTGACATAGATCTAACAGATACTACAACTTCTAATACATTTTGTAAATAAGATGGTAAAACTCTAAACTTGCACTTTTATAAAGCAAAGCCACAAAACATATCTTACCTGAAGGAACTTCACTATCAACTCGATTCCTTCCGTGTCTAGTCTAAAAATAAAAACATTTTAAAAAGTTAAAACAGTTAATGAACTATATTTACAAAAGCAAAACTGCAAAGGAATTGACTTCATTAAATGATATCAAACCTGAAAATTGAATTTAAACATGGAAATGCTTTCACCTGAACAAGTCTTCTGCATGTTAATGTGATACATATGACTACCAACATCTCACAAGACTACTTGAAAAAGCTGGAGACAAATCCCGAGCTTTGGATTGTGATTTAGTAAGTTGATCTAGATTATTTATTGTAGCCAAAAAGCCTTTTTTTTTTTTTTTTTAAAGTCTAACACTGCTGATTTACTAGATATTTTTCTTCAGAGTTGATAAAAAAAATGTGGTAGCCTTTTTTATAACGCTTATTTATAATAACTCCGCAGACCCTTCAAATTCCTCATAATGGTTTTAGAAGGATTTCAAGAGACTGCTCAAGGAAACTCTGGCATTTTAACAACAGGCCTATTATATAACAGAAGAGAAGTTGGGTTATTTAGGAAGTGCTGTGTGAATACTCCTACTACGCAGGCATTATTAATTGGACTTTATAGTTCTATAGGCCATTATGGAGTTGTGGCACCTTGGATGATATTAGACAAAGTAATCACTAGCAGCAGGGTGATGCTTTGCATTACTGTCTGCCCACAATAACACAACTGATACGTAGTTTTCCAGCACTCAGTAGCAGACCGTTCTTGGAAACACGGTCACATTTACAAATATACAAAGCCACAGGGATGCATATTTTCTATTAATAAAACACAAAGTACCTTGGCGCGTGGTTGATGAGGGGTTGTGGTTTATACTTAGGAAAGTTGTAGTTTCTAAATTCGTCACTGGAAGAAATGCCTGGCCATGTTTCTTGACATGGGGTTCCTGCATTTAAAAACAGCAACAAATTCAACTTAAAAAAACATAAAGAAACAACTCTGACATAAACAGGTATTTAATCCTGTAATTTAAACGGGAAAGAAAAAAAAAAAATTGGTCAGTAAGTCTATGTACTAACTCATCTGTGCACTCAGCCCAATCATTTTTGATCAAGAATACACTCATTCACCTTAATTACAACGTGATATATAATACCATTGCTCATAGATAAAGATCTACAGTTCTCGTCGAGAAGGTGTTTAGAAGAATAAACGTATAGCATTAACATTACTGCTGAAAGTATCCATTTACCCAGAAGTCTGAAAATTAAGTGCAGTTCATCTTCAACAGTCGAACCAGGAAAAAGAGGCCTTCCTGATGCCATTTCAAAAAATATGCATCCGACACCCCTTTATAAAAGCAGAGAAAAAGATAAATCAGAAACAATGCAACAATTTAAGCTTTCAGCTCCTAAAGACCTCTATGATTTCTCTTCAATAAAAACAAATTATTAAATTAGTTGTTAGCCACATGCTGCTATGAAAAAGATTGTTTTGAAAGATATGTAGCAACAAAAGAACTGTCAAAGACTAAACAAAACCTATGTGGTAGCTACATTATATCCTCTTCCTTCAGATGTCAAGTTTATCCATTGTATTGAAGTTCATAGTAAAATACCACGTTATCATGTCATTAAGAGAACACCTATTGTTTTTTTTCCCTCCCTAACACAGTGGGCCTAATGTCTGCATACTCTAAGCAATAAAAAGGTACTCTGCATTTTCAGAGAGAAGTAATAGCATCTTCCCTGCCTGCCAATCTTTTCTCTAAAAATCTAACTCAGTTGTAGCCTTCAAAAATTCAAAGGATTAGTATTTGAATGCTACTACATAATAAGAAAGAGTTGACATTTTTTTTTAACTTGACTGAAAACAAAAATTTAAGTTAGACAAAGCTATACAAACCACATGTCAATCTGAGTTGAATACTCTGAAGATCCAAGGAGAACATCAGGTGGTCTGTACCACAACGTGACAACTTCATTGGAATAGGTCTTTGTAGGAACAGACTTCGCTCTAGCCAATCCTTGATAAAAAGGGAAATAGAGAGTCAAGTGCAGCTTGCTGAAATCTTTTTTTTGCATGGAATTGCCAAGAATTTTTAAGAGCTAAATCAGCCTTATTATACTTGCTAAATACCTTCCCAATTATTCCTTCATTATAAAGCTCTAATAAATACATTTCTACAACTTGTGATTTGCCTTTTAGTATTTAGAGCAATCTCATGATCTGCATTTTTAAGCGTAGAAGGCAAGTAAACAGATCAAAACCTGGAGTAATCCTATAAATTTTAATTAGAACAACTACACGTTACATCAATATGACACCTCCTCCCTATGCAAACCCTTCTGCACTATTTCCATCTGAGAATTACGTTGCAAGAGGCAGAAGGCAACAAATGAATAATGAAATGGTGGAAACAGACCAAATCAGTGTTGGCTCAGCAGGGATTTTCCACCCTAACATTGTCAGTTTGTAGTAACATCTTCAATATAATTCAGGTCTATCTCATTGCAATCTTTTGAGCAACCTTAATTCACACACAAGGGGAAAGACCAGTGGTAGCACAACTTTCAAAGGACTTTCCTGACATAGAAGATAACAGGAAACTGTGAATGCCTCACTCAACTGGAAATCCCAAAGGAACTTGGTGTTATCAGTGATGTGAGTAACACCTGACAGTTTAGCACATGGACACACCCTTTCTCTCTCCCGTCATGGTTACTCTGCTGTGGAGTGACTGTGGAGTGTTAGGAAAAGCAACTTGGGCTCCACCTTAAGGGTTTGACTAAGTGTCAATTTCAAAGGAAGTTGTAAGACTACTTTCAAACCACAACTCAAGTGACAGTATTACCTATACAGCTATTACTTTGATTACAAATATCCTGTAAAAGGCTGACTTTGATTTTCCGTCCGAGAACGCACAAATTCACTACAGACCCGATGTTTTCATCTTTCCTTTGTAAGGAAAGATACCTCTCTTTTGCTGAGTGAAGAAAATATTTGTTAAAAGAGTAAAGTCAGGTCATACCAAAGTCTGCAAGCTTTAGTTCTCCTTTTTCATTAATTAGCAGATTTTGTGGCTTCAGATCTCGATGTAACACCTTTCTCCTGTGACAGTATGCCAAACCACGAAGAATCTGGTATAAAAATAGCTACAAAAGAGAACATTTATATAAATTAGACTAAAAATGTTAATCTACAGATTACATGACTAAATCAGCCCATTTGGGCACTACAGAGTTAAGTTTGTATTGTAAGTAGGACAAAAATACTCTGAAAAAGTAAGTTACTTTTCCATATGAACACATTCTGAACATCTTTATTATTGTTTACAGATTTAAAATCCCTTTACGCTAATGCACTGCTTTAACACGACATTTTACAACAAAGATTTCAAGAGCAATTTGTCCTGCTTAACTGAAGATAATCACAGGGCTGCTTATTTTTAAGCAAGCATTTACCAACTCTCTTCCCCACACTGAAGTCTTTAGAGGTAACTGTCTCTGACTATACTCAAGTTTCCTTCTGCCGCAGAATCCCTTCTGAAAACGTAGCTCACCATCCTTTTTATCCAATTGTGCTAAACTATGTAAATAATGTTTTGGCAGGCTACTGGAAAAATACACTTGGGATTCACAAGCCCACAAAACATGGAGAAATGAGTATTACTAAAATAGCCCAACAGTCTCTGGTATTTATATTCATCCCCTCACCTTGACACACACAGGTTTATTTTAGTCCTTTGGAACAGCGAGCCAAGCAAGCAACTTCAGTCATGCATATTAATGCTGCACATATATAGACACAGAAGTAGTAAGGGATGAAGAAAGGTTTAGCAGAGGGCAGCCAAGCAAGTTTACTATATCGCTGCATTAAGAACCACTATTTTGCAGTTTCTGTATGCATAAAGGGTCTGATCTTAAACATGGTACTTATGAGTAGCCACTGCTGGCATTTACCAACAACAGTCCTCAGCCAGCACAGATGATCAAATATATAATGAAAAAATACAGAGCGTTACAGAAAACAACGTTTACCAATGTGACAAACTCAGCATGCAATAGGACTTTTGAAGAGAAATACCAGAATGTTTTTATATGGCCATTTGCTAATACATCAGTACCAGGTGACGCACCAAATTCTTTTTCCTAAACTAGACAAATACACAGCAGGTGTAGATTACATCCATCTGTTCTCAGCCTGCTTATGTGGGATTTATTCGTTCTAGAAAAAAAAGGAATTTGGATCGATATTTTTCTTTCTTTTCTTTTTCAAAGAGCAGAATGAGAAGCAACAAGTTTTGTTCCATCTACTCATGCCCATACTGTTGCAGTTGTCAGTCCCAAGCAGTATTAACAGGACTGCTGTGGAAATTGATAGCCACCTTCAGTAAGCACTGGGACTGCAAAGATTAGTCAAGAAGGCAAAACAGATTATTCTACAGAAATTGTGGATCTTCACTGTAGTTGGCATGCATTCTTTTGGAATTGAACAGGATGATATGTATTAGCTCAAAATTTTGTTTGAAACAGTAATACCTGCAGAGATCACACACATCTTTATATTAGACATCTTCATTTTGTTAAAACTCAAAACCCTACAATTAGCTGAGGAATATGAGGGGAACGATGACAGGGAGGTCTCTCAAATGTTAATAATGACCCAAACGCTCCCAGTTATTGTAAGGTAAGCACTTGCAGCTACTACAGTTAAGCATCTGTTCTGGTTTCCCAGTGCCAAAGGTAGTGACCGTATAAATCTGCTCTTAGGGCATAGCTTAAACCATAGATAAACAAGGAAGAACAGTTCCTCTGCTTAGTTCATATTACCACAACCAGATTCTGCTTGTTCTCTAACTGCACTCATTACAGGAGTCAGCTTTCCACTTACAGCTTTATTTTTTCTAAGCTTAAAGCACTCCTTATTAACTTGTAGTTAATTGAAAACACAAGCGTAATTATGTTTTTTGTTGTCTCTCTGAACTAGATACAAATTAAAGAACTTCCCTTTGCAGACTCTCAAAGGAAGCAGAAGAGTAGGTTAAGGGATGATATCTCTCTCTAGAGATACTTACTGCAATGTGACAACAGAATAGAAGAAAAAAGCTATCCAAACAGCAGCTGATTATCTAGACTGAATCCCATATGCAATTCAACTAAGAACAGATTTTTCAACATGCAACTAAGCCAAAACCAAGGATGACAACTCTACTGCAATGCACACAAACCCCATCGCTTCACAGTATTTAGTACATTGCATTGTCAACCACATTTGTGCCATGTGCTCCTGTACATGAATAAGGCTGCAACACAGCAGGGTTATACTGGTAACACATCCTCCTTGGATAGCTTCACTCATTTCAAGATAGTATTGTCCTCTGTTTGGAATCTTGTTTATAAAGCTGTAAGTATTAATGAATATAAGTTATTCCAGTTTTCCAAATAAAAATCTGTTTGTTACAAGAGAGGTAACACTTGAACCTGAGTTAGTTTCAGTAGGCTGGATTGCCAAACTGAGTTGCTTGACCTGGCCAGAATCATAGTTAAAAGCAACAGACAATTAAACCTTAAAGAAAACTATTTCTATTTTATTACTAATGGAAAGATGAACATTGCTCATTCTTAAATACGTACTATTAATTTCTTACCTGTGTGGTAGACAATGGCATTCAAACCCACATTCACAATTACAGTCACATTTTCCTCAGTGTGCACATATACATTTTATTTGAGGACATACCAAACTACAGACTTAATAAATAAGCATAAAATAATGGAAGGACAAGAAGAAGTCAAGAGAGTTATAAATGGGTTTTTTTAGGAAGTTTTGGATTTTAAATATATAACTTCTAAGAGAATAAAAGTTATGTAATCTCCTGGTTTCAGTGCTTTAAACTGAGTCATCCAAACCAACAAGAAAGACTCCATCTGATGTCAAATGTAGTCAAGCCGGGCCCAAAGGTCAAAAAGAAAGTTAAGTTTCCTGATTTTATTTAACTTTTTAAAAAAACCCTAAACCATAGGGCTTCTGGTGACTAAATTCTCTGAAATTCTTAGAACAGAGAAAGCTGGAAGACAGTCACTGTCACTGAAAACACTCACCTTTACGTTGTGCATACTCATGATGTTTCCACAGTCATCCATGTACTGCTTCAGATCCTTGTCCTGTCAAAACACCATCATCATTGTTCAGTAAAATTGTGGACAACAGATTGCGTGAATATTATTTACTGTTAGAACTGAAATAATTCATCAGAAAACTGAGTTTTCTGCAAAAGATGTTCAATGATAAAAAACCCAAAAGCCTGAACATGCAGAAAACTCTGGCTTTCCAGAGGACAAACACTCATATTTTCCAGCAAGTTCCATCATCTCAGGCAACATTATTTATTGCCTTCTCCTCCATCTTGTGTGTGGCACAGTACTTTATGAAATTGTTATGTAATTCTCCAATTACATTGGAAGTAAAGAGCTTTTCTTTATCCCCCTTTTATACTTATATATTCCAGCATATTATACAAAAAGATCATTAAGTAAAGGTTCAGTGAGAAAGTGAAAAATCTACAACGCAAGAGGCGAGCAAGTGCGATATGTAATTGTGGACGCGTGCTTGAAAAGATTGTTACAAAATGATGGAATGTGTTGTTTACTTCTAAGTATACTTTTTCCTGAGCTAACTTGTGAGAGTTGCATCATAACAGAAAAATATCGTTTGAATAATAATCCTATTATCCTTTTTTACAGTTAACTATTTTGGTACAAGTAGACAGTTTGCTCAGGTAGATCACCATTAACTGCTATTAATGAAACTCTGAAATGATCAGAACAGTATTTACTGATTTACTGCAATTTAAGAACTGAATACACTTGTCTCATTTTCAGCTGCATGATTCTAGATGCAGGAAAAAACGATAACAGTCTCAGTATTCTTAAAAAGAGTAGAGAATTATACGACGTCTGTGTTACTTAGAAACAATAAACTGAACATAAAGCTTGCTGGTTGTCTAAGCACTTACCAGATATTCGAAAACAAGAGTCAAAGACTTGTCTGTGTGCACAATATCATGTAATGTAACAATATTTGCATGCTTCAGATCTTTTAATAATGACACTGTAAAAGAGAATTACAAGTAAATAAACACAAAACACACAAGCAGTAAATACATTACTAGTAAGTTCATACATATAAGCTATTTATTTTTCTTAAACTAAAAAAAGCTATTTTTAAGAACATAATACTCATATAGATTGTTAGTAAGAAAGGTATTTAATCAAAACACCAAAAAGACATTTGAGTGACAAACTGTAAATATTTCCTAAATTACAGAATCATAGAATGGTTAGGGTTGGAAGGGGCCTCAAAGATCATCTAGTTCCAAACCCCCTGCCATGGGCAGGGACACCCTCCACTACACCAGGCTGCTCAACGCCTCATCCAACCCAGCCTTTTCAGGCAGAAGTAGTAATTTGGTAAAATGTATTCTGAATCCCTGAAAGTTACACACTAATAATAGCTTAATTCCGTATAAAATCATCCATTTATAACACTGCATTTGAGAACGCAATCACTCTCCATAAAGTAAACACATTTGAAACACTAACTCTTAACACGTCTAGATGAAAATTTTCCCCATCAAAACTAATACCAATTCCATTAATCTCTCATGTAGCCTATGTATTTCCAAGTACCAACAGTACTTTGATCAAAAAGAAATCCAGAAGTATCTGAAATTCTAAGAAGTAAAAAAAAGGTCACCTTCTCTTATGGCTGTGCATGGTGCTCCCTCTTCATGTTCCAGTCGGATTTCTTTCAGAGCTACCAGGTTCTCTGTCAATTTACTTCTCCCCTTATAAACTGTTGCGTAAGTACCCTACAACACGGAAAAAGAAGAAAACTTTTACAAGTTGTTCCTTCATTGAAAGATCAGTTAAAAAAGAGAATATAAACTTCTGTCTGAGGTTATAATAGGTTTCGTTTTGGATATGAATAGTTTTTACATTGTCTTCTTTTGATACATGTAAAACTACAAAAATATTTTGTAAGCACAGGTCTGAACACACAGAAGACACAAGGGATGCATATGCTTAACAAGTCTGAAAATTACCTGGAAAACTATACACTATGTAGCTACCAAAGAAGCCAGATCAGGTAGCGTTAAGTTCACCAAGTTCACTGCTGGGATCATTTACCCTTGAAAGTCTCTATTTGATTAGAAGCAGCTCAGGTATCTCTACACTACACTGCAGTTATGTTTCCGAAGGCGGCAGACATACTCTTCCATTACTTTTATGAAAGCATATAACTCCTTTTGATAGCTTCTTCTCTTCGTTACATATTTTACATAAGCATTTTTTCTCTTTTTTTTTGGGGGGGTGGGGGTGGGGTGTCAAAGTCATTTTGGTTGACATAACAAACTGTGAATATTATGAAGCTTATCTTTTGCAATTCTTTTTTTTTTTTTTGCTTAGACAGTAAGAGATTCAGAACTCCCGAGGCATGTTACATAATGTCAAGAAATTCTGACAAAACAGCAAGCAGGTACAGCTAATCCCAGCAATTTCACAGAGCAAACAATAAAGCTACAGAATCTGCCCTAGGTTGCAGTACATACCTGATGCTGTCCACTGCACTTTGTAAGCAAGTGAAATAATGTACATCCACAACTATGACTTGATAGCTACTAGAATAACATTCCTCCAAAGATATGCAATGTTATGTCATGTCTAGTGACCCACCTTACAAGTACTAGAGGCAAAATAAAAAATAAACGTGTTTGGAAATGAAAATGTTGCAAACAGAGGACTAGCTGCAATATTCACAGCAGAAATGCTAACCAGCCCTGCTTTCTTCTGCAACATTCAGTGTGTCCCATTCCAGTTCTTGTCTATTTTTGATCCTGTTGGCCAATCTCAGTCAAACTGGACAGGACTGACACCTGATCCCTCCTGAATTCTACTGTTTCTCTGGAAGTGAGAGGCTGAGTGGAGGTAGGAAGCTGTATTGCTGCCCTCCCAGAAGGAAAGGCAAACTCAGTGTTATGTATTTCACTTGGCAGCACCCGGCTGGCTGCCCAGCTCAGGCGTGCAGGCTTCTCTACCAACACATGCACAGCTACCGCCTGCTCCCTGCAAGCGCTGGCTTCTTGTCCAGCACGATTGCTCCCTCACACCTAACTTGTGGCAGGAGAATATCAGACTTCACTAGTTTTACTATCAACAGAAGAATTTTGTCTATCTGCATACAAATTTGGGCTACGTAAAAAGGTCACAGATCATTTGCTAATGGAGTCTTGCTCTGTCCCAGCTCAGTGATGGTTTTCCTGCTTTTTTTTCCCTATTATATATGAATAGAACATTTGTGTGGTTGTGACATTGTTATACATGTTGAATAAGTCTAGTTTACTGAAAAGATAAATTCATAGAATCATCATAGAATCACAGAATACCAGGTTGGAAGGGACTGGTACATCTGGTACAAACTTATTGGCAAAACCACAGTCTAGACAAGATGGTCCAGCACCCTGTCCAGTCAAATATTAAAAGTGTCCAATGTTGGGGAATCCATCACTTCCCTGGGGAGATGATTCCAATGGCTGATTGTTCTCATCGTGAAAAATTTTCCTCTTGTGTCCAATCGAAACTTCCCCAGGAGTGACTTGTACCCATTACCCTTCATCTTTTCCACGTGACTCCTTGTATAAAGGGAGTCTCCATCTTCTTTGTAGCCCAATTCAATGGGTATTTTGAGGGATATGGAGATTTTCAGTTAACATTTATGTATAATTTTACCAAGACTGTTATCAAAGCAGTAATCTTTTCGAAAGAAAGCTATACGTACCTCTCCAAGCTTTTCTAACTTGATATAGGTTTCCATTTTTCCAAAACCAATCTCTGACTGCAGTGAAAAGAAATGGAAAAAACTTATCATTAAAACAGAACACTTTATTTATACATCATTTACATCAGCAAGCTAAACTTTGTTTCAGCAAAATACCTGATAGTACTTGACCAAACACTGCACAATTCCGCTATTTTATGAACAACTTCGCATATTATGATATAAACGCATCCCAACATCCAAGACTAATGCTCAGCCTGTTGGCCAGTCTGCTGTGTATCCTGGGAGGACTATGTACTGAGTTACAATTAGATGAAAACCCCACTTTATCCCATCTCCTACTTATGTCTTCTCCGCTCTTCTGATCTGATTACTGCTAATGAGGTTGTTATAGCTTAAAGCACAGAAGTCACCTCAAACTATTCCATCCTTCCTCTTGCTTAGCATAACCATATGCTCCTGCTTCTTTCAAAGTAACTTTCATTACTTATTTGCTCTCTACCAATATATATAACATGTCCAAGACCTCAGCTTCAGTTTTCCTCTCCCATTCGGACCTCTCAATGCCTTTCAGTCTAAAGCTCTGCTAGTAAAATCCCTAAACATCATTCTTCAACAAGCTGCAGCTTTGTCTCAACACTTTACGTTTCATGGCTCATAGCTTCAAGTCTTTGTGTATTTTATTTGGATCTATGCACCTTCTCTTTTTTTGTCATCAACTTAGCTCTGCAATGCACACTAGGAGGGTTTGCCTGCCTATATAATACCTTTTTCTGAAGACTGTTAAGATCATTACTCCTTTCCTGTTCAAATCCACTGCTACTCTCGTATTTAATACACTTACGTCTTACACTCTCATATTTAATACATTTATGTCTTTAATACACTTAGACATTTTCATGTAAGACCATTGTCAACTACATCAAAGCTTGATATTTTTCTTACAGCATAAAGAATGCTGAAAGTAGACGTGTAAAACACATGAATTTTTAAACCAATTTACAAAGCGCACATAGTCTGTATTCTGTCAAAATCTAAAATCCATAGGCTTCATGGGGTTTTGCTTTACTTACAATTGAACATAAACTAAGACAAAAATGCCAGGTTTTCTCCCTAGCATCACCTCCTCCTTCCACTTTCAAACAGCTCTCCAGCTGCTACTTCTTTGTAAGAAATGATACTTTGATCTCGGACTGGCTTCAGCACCTATGCCTGTCCACCAGTCTACACTGATTTGCTCCTAAAATCTGATGGATATTAAAGTTGTATATTATTTCATGGTAACACAGTGTAACACATGCAGAAAAATACATCTGACATAAGTGCAAGATCTTGTCTGTAAACATATTTGACATATCTAAGAAAAAGACGGACACATAATTATGTTACCATAGTATTAAGAGTAATTCTGCTTTATTAAATTAGTGTTTGAATTGAAACGTTTTACAAACTGCATAAGGATACTTTAGCATCAATCATATTTAGGAGCTTGCTGAAGTAAAGTTGTTTAACTCAAAATACAAGTGAAGTTAATATCTGACAACCCTTGTAACTCCAGCAAGATTTTAAACATACCACTGATATAGATAAAATGCTAGTAAAATAAATATTATGTTTCCAAAGTGCATTTTGACCTACTTAAACAAACATATCTTGAAGTGAGTATTAGATAGTATTAGAATTAAAAAGATAGGCTGCTTAGCTTACAGGAGAAACTAAAGGAGAACTCATAGACAGTGGCCTTGTTATTGCCAGACAGTCTGGAACACAACTTAAAAGTCTTATTTCTAAGAAACCTCGACGTTGTTCATCAAGACCAACAAAATCTTCTTTAGACAATAAAATCATATAATATTTCCTACATACAGAGAACAGATATTCTTCAAGACCTGCCTTTCAATGTGCTTAATTTTTTAATCACATTTTGGTTGCATACCACTCATAAGAAAAACTAATTTTTTGATTCCTCAAATTCAGATCAATTTCTTTTTTCCTTCAAAATAATTTATGAATTATTTAATTGTTTTCTGCAATACACATCTGTCTATCTTGACTTACACAGAAACACTGATGCATTGTGTTTATGGTCTTTTACTTTTAGTGGCTGGTGCGTTGAGTTACACCTATGCTACTGCACATGCATGTACACGTATACACAAAATACAATTACCATAAAAGCTATTTTTTTTTTGTTGTATTTCAAAGAAACACACCAGACCAAGTATAACAAGTCCTCACTTGATACTTTTTATAGCTTTTTTCCCTTTGATTCCTACTAAACCTTGAAAAGAGACATGCCTTTGAAGCAGAGCACAATATTCATATATTGTAATTAACAGTCTGCTAGCAAGCTTTCAATGACAATCTCAGAATAACAAGTCCTTGAATTTCTTCTTTTTAAAGGTTAGCTTTAAATGGTGAAAGGACAATGCAACAAAGGCATGCCTGCCTATCACAGCACTGCTGGCAGGTTTCATTTTGGACTTTTAAACCCTGAAAGCGTTTTTATAAGGCAAACCAAAACAGCCTTGTGAAAGGAGGCTGATTCCATACACACATCATATTCATTAGAGGGCACTGTTTTTCTGTCTGTCTTCCAGAACACAACAAGGAGAGAACTTCAACTGCTCTTAGGGCTCAATGTTACACAAGCAAGGGAATTTATATACACAAGAAACTCTCCCCAGGCCCCAAATACTGTATTCCACTGAAAAGGTACTGCTGAAGAGGTACTCCACCAGTGCCTGAAAAGAGAAGGTTTGAGAAATTCTATTCATCAGTTCAATGCTACATCAGTAACTAAGTGGTTAACGAGCAACAAAATTCTGACACAAATATTTAAGCTTGCTATGTTATTATTACTTCCAGTGTTTTGATCCAGTCTTTTCTTCTTTTAATATTGTTCTTGTAAAAGGTGACATGCAGATCGGAGCTTTAGTCTAGCACACTAAATTGTATTTTTTCAGGAGAAAAATACATGATAAAACTCATCCATTGCTTTGTTACAGACATTATTAATTCACAAAGAATAAAATAAAGATATTTCACAGCCAACAAAATTAACTCACTACACGTACTTTCATATTTATTTTTCAGCAAATAAGCCATTAAATCAAGAAAACAAAGAACAATGCGGATTTCATAAAACTATCTGCAAAGAAGTTCTTGCCAATGAATTTGCTCAGGAAGTCAGTCATGGTCTAGCAATTCTTTAAAACCTCAATTAACATTAAGAAAGCTGAAAGATCAAATTATGATTGAAGTGTAACAATTTTTGTAAAAATAAGACAATAATGGGTTTTTTTTACTATGTCAGGGATATGCATATTTTGTCTGAGTGTCCAGGATTTCTAGTGTTAGTACTCTAATTGCAGTACAGGAATCCTCATTCTGCCATCTCCAAGGACAGACTTATTTTTTTAAATAACCTAATAATCTAAAAAGATACACGTGAATTTACTCATTCATACTCTTAGGAACTCACGTATGTTTGTTTTTTTTTTAAAATCTATCATCCCAACAGCAATTCTGAGAAACAAAATTTGTTACCAAATAGAAAAAGAACAGTGAGGAGGACCTCCTTTCATATCATGCTGCTTCAAGGCCTTCCTCTATATCGCGTGAAAGTCCCAGCCTTGACCTAAGGCTACGTGGCCTATTTCCTCAAACAGACCATCCCTGCTCTGAAACACAGAAGGAATTAAATAGGTGCTTTGGGAGTTGAATGTAGCCACTGATTTCCATGGGTCAAGATCTTCACTGAGAAATGACAGGGCCAAGGTTGCAGAAGAGAAATGAAAGAAAGGGTGAAATTCTTCAATGGAGTTTGTCAGGTGCACGCTCAAGTGCCCTGTCATTTCAGGACATAAAAGCCAAGGTGTAAATGAAGTTAAGTCATACCTACGGTATACAGACATCTGTATTAAATGGAACCTGAAGACCTGCGAGGTTGTTTTAGCAAGGCACAGGCATTACACTTACTAGTGATGCTCTACGAGAACGTCGACTCATTGGCTGATCAAAGGGTGGGCTGTTAATCTGCAGCTTTTCAAGATAGCCATCGGGTATCCTGATGTCAGCAGGCAGGGACAAGCGCTTGTTCAAATCCTGCAGTAAATAATGTTACAAAGAGAAGGGTCAAGTATAATTCAGAATTTCCTAAAATGTTTTTCAACACCTGTAGTGGTACTGCTTTTATTGTGTTACCATTTTACACTGAAATATGTATATGAATGAAAAATAAGTAATCCCATAGAAATTGTTTTAATAACATACTCTCTTCTAATAATACTTCAAATTGCTTAGATAACAGATCAAAAAACCCCAATGCTTTACAAACTCATTACTCTAGCAAAAGGAATAAAATATTAAAATGTAATTAATTACATTGTGGATAAATTTATTGAGTTTACTTGACCACTTATACACACCTGGAATACCAGAAACTGGGAATTCAGAGGCTGGTAAATACATTTCTTTTCATATAGGAAGTACATTTGAATAACAAGAGATCTCCGCAATTCAAAATACATTTATTACTCTTTCTCTGACTACAAAAAGTGATAAATTTACTTCAACTTCCATTTTTCCAGTCTTATAAAATAGAATCACTTCATTTTTAGAGTCAAACTATTTCAAATGTTAATACATTTTTCTATTTCAACCTTTTTATTCTAGGATCATCAGAAAACCAAACTGCCATTACATAAATGTAGTTTTCCCTACACTAGATTGTTTTTCACCAGTAATTTTTTCCAACAACAACATGTATCATTTCTAAGACGAGGGAAAAAAAATTACTTCACCTTTCAGCAAACACACACAAAAAGATTTTTTTTGGGGTGGCTGCATATTCCCATCAATTTTTTATTTTTAGTTTGACTTTAATCTCAAACGTGCCAGAAAATGAAATATCAAATATTCTCTTAAAGCAGTAAGTCACTGCCACAGAGATACAAGGGAAACATATCCAGATTCACAAAAAATGGGAAGTAATTTCCAGAACAGCAGGAATTGTTTTTCAATAAAGGTAGTTTATCCAAGCAAAGAAAATCACGCTCAGCATCCAACTATACAATCCACTCTCACGGTTTCTACCCTGAAGTTAAGAGGACGTCTCTGGAACCACCACTGTTTTCAGACTTTTCTCCATCAGAAGAGGGAAACTCCAGATTTCTGCTGGTGGACCTCAGATTTAATCAATACAGACCTGAGGGCCGTGCGCTCTTCTTCATGTTACCCTGTTCTGTCTTACCTATCACCTCCAGCTTTGAATTTTGGGCATCTCAAGCTAATATAAACGCTGGCAGCTACATCCCCATTTGGTTCCCCTCAGGCTTGGCCATGTGTTTCTACTCGTGTCTCTGCAGCAGCTTTGAACTATTTCAGCGTGCTAAATCATCGAGAAACTATCTCGGGCGAAGTGCGCAGCTTCCTGCCAGCTTTGTGCTCCGAACCGGTTCAGTGTAAGGTCAGACAAGCTCACAGCCTGAACACAGGGCAAGAGAGGCAGCAGGGCAAGCCCGGGAAGCCGGCAGCTGAAGTGGCTTAGGCTGCCACAGAACTGGATCATCAGACTTTTCAGGACTTGAGATCTTGACGGGCAACTTGCTACGCTTTCAGTGTCAATAAGGTATTTGAACCACATATATTTATGATCCATACAGATACCTGGAGCAACATCTGAGCAAAAAATATCAATTAAAAATATATATTAAAAAAATGAATGTAAATTGGCAACTAGTTGAATTTCAGGTAGGACTGAAGTGCTCTTATACGTTCCCCCAGATGACTGCTCTACATATGCTATTCACTAGGGCCACTGGATACAGGCAGAAATTTTTGGAGAGATGCTAACAAAGCTTTAACTTCTGGCAGCTGACCCTCCCGTTTTCTTTTCACTCCTCACACCTCCTTAGGTAGACAGCACAAAGTCTGGTAGCTTCTATTTGGCTGCCCAACATCAGCTTCTTTGCATAACTGGAAAAATCAGTGTCTGTATGTCTTATTTTGTAGGGAATTATTAAACTGCCTTTAAACAAAAGAAGTGCTGTTCACATAATGGCAGCTTTGACCAACATTCTGAAGTTCAATTAAAAGGAAACAAAAGGATGCCTCAGTTTTGGCAGCTTCCAATTTCTTTACTAATTGTCAACTTTGGTATTTCAAGTTTTTCAAAACATTGGCAATTTTAAAACTGCGTGTGTGGTTTTTGGAAAGAGTGGAGGAACTAATTAATTATAATGGGAGCTAGCAGTAATCCCCACAATAAAACCATATTTTCCACTGAAGAATCTTCCTTCTTTTTGACAGGCTCTGCTAATGCCGTTTTTGTAATAGGCAACTCAAATTCAGTGAAGTTAGAGCCATCTGACATGAGAAACACCTCTCCCCTACTGAAGAGAGCTTCAGATTATTAAAAATGAATAAATAAATTTGCCCTATAATTTATTGCATTCTTCAGAAAAATCAGGTAGCTCATCAAAACAGATGAGCACAAAGAAAAGAGCTCCGTGTTGCCTTGAAGAAAACAGTTTTGTCATCTCACTGCAGTGGGAAACCATGGAACTGCTGGAACAAGCCAGGGGTGGCAGGAAGAGGACCAGCATCAGTCTCTACTCCACTTTTCTACTGTAACCCCAGATGAACAGGGGGGCAATATCCTAATTTCCTTTCTTCCATTGCTCAAGAACATAAAATAAAGCAGAAATCTGACAAATTCCAAGCCAGCAGAAGAGCATTGGGCTGAGTTTTTCAATGTAACTTTCTCAACACAGTAGATAGCATTTTTCTATATACCCTGTGGCAAAATAGCCTTCTCTTACTCCTGTTAACTCTATGGTAAAGAAACCTGCTGTAATGCTCTCCCCTTACTTTCCCGTAGTGCTTGTTTGACAATATGTATTTTACAGAGCCTGTTAACAGGTATACTGAAATCATGGACCACAACTCAAAGGTCTCATGAAATACTGAGTTGAAGGTACCCCAGAGCTCTTCATCTGTATGTTCTCTCCTCCCACAGCACTCATCCTTGGGGCATCCAAAGCAGTGCTTCACACCTAGCTCCACAGCCTTGAAGAAGCATTTCCAAGTGCACGAAGTTGATGGGTTTGTGTAGGAAGATGGAAGCAAAGGCAGCCTTTAAGCTGTGATGGCAATTGGAAAACTACGCCATTAACTGTGCACAGCGCCTGCCGTCCATAAACACAGACCTTTTCAAACAGAAAGGAAGGGAAACAAAGCAAGCCTAAGATGCTTTACAGCGACCAAGGATTCATTAAATAGGAGTCCAGCCACTGTAAAAACCGGAGATAACCATATTTTAGGTACCAGAAAATATTATTATGGGAGGTAGTTGTAATTCTATTACAGAATTCCCCTTCCTTTATTCTCAAGAGCTCTGCTTATGCCATTTTTGCAAGAGGCAACTGCAAAACCTCCCATGACTTACTTCAGAAACCCATCTGACAACCTCAGTTCTCAACTGAGCTTAAGCTGCAAACTTGCATTTGGTGCTCCACAGTGCATAATACAGATATGTTTGAATGTAAGTACTTACTGGTGCAAAGGCCAAAATCTATTCCAGTTTGGGGAAAAAACCCACAAACACCACTCTGAGTATATAACGACAGCCCTCAGCCTCTCCACCCCACAACGTCTATCTTTAAAAAAAAACAACCACCACAACACAACCTGAGGGGAAAAGTAGGGAGAAATTTTTTTTCAGGATTACAATATTTGGTTTTAATATAATTTCTCTAGTTACATTTGTAATATAATGGACAATACACGACAGCAATCACTCTTCCCCCCCCCCTCAAAAAAAAGAGTATTTAGTGGTAGAAGCCTAAATTTTTGTCATGTTGAAAATAAAATCAAAACACTATCCGTTCTCCTTAACTTCTCAGAGCTGAAAAAAATTTATTTTCTGAGAGGAAAACATAATGATTTAATGGAACCTGCAGCAGGTATTTTCCAGATTTTTTCCTCCTAACAATCTACACCGCTACTCTACTTGCAATAGTCATGCATATTTGTTGTGTTGAAATGTCAACCAAACCAAGACTTCTTTTTTAAAGCCATATATTAAAATGGTTACTTACCAGTTAGAAGCCTGTTATGAAACCAACGTTTGAAAAATCATATATAAGAGTCACAAACACAGAGTCACATATGTAAAGTCTTTTTATTATAACTATCTTTCACCTAACTGCCTAAAATAGGCAAAATTAAAAAAAGTTGTTTAGACTGCAAACCCAACTATCTGTAAGACAGAAATTACTATGTTTTGTTTGGCTGAAACACCTTAATTCCTCCTAGTTTTTGCAATAATTGAAGCAACCACCCTCTTGGGAAAAAGAAGGCAATCATAATTAAATGCTATACAGCAACATGAAAGGAGATTCATTAGATGTGCATGAGAGAAATAAGCACAATGTTTTCTAATGGCTAAATAGAAAAACTGGAAACTCAAATTACATGCGTTTGACACAGCTGAAAAATCCAGTTAATTTAACTGAGATTATGTTAAAAAGAAAAGCAAGAACCTTGCCATACACCAACCAATTCTGAGCCTTGAGTGTTCAACCAGGCAGTCTGCTGAGGCTTAGGCAACCTGTTCAGCTGCCAGCAGCAAGAGACTTATTCCTTGCTGTGGGCTGACCTCAGCGAATCCAGCTAAGCACTCAGTCCCTGCTCCTGTGGGATGCAGAGGGTACGAAGGATGGTGAGGAGACTTGTGGGTGGAGGTAATGACAGTTTAAAGGGAAAGCCAAAGCTGTGTGCCCAAGCAGAGTGAAAAAGGAATGGATTTACTGCTTCCCATTGGCAGGCAGGTGTCCAGCCACTTCCCAGAAAGCTGAGCCTCAACACACCAGTGGTGGCTTGGGAAGTAGAAGACAAACGCGGTATAGCCACAAATGTCCCTCCTTTCTCCTCCTTCCCTCCAGCTATTCTTGCTAAGCACCAGATCGCATGGTACAGAAGAGCCCTTTGGCCGGTCGGCTGTCGAGCCCAGCAGAGGCAACCCATTTCCCCGCTGCTGCTGAACAGCCTTTACGGAGAGGGTGCCCAACCCAAGCGCTGGCCTTGGCAAACGAAGCCCGAAATTGCACGTTACATGCAACGGCCACCTCTGTTCCCTCTTGCTGCTAGGACAGCCACCCCATTACACTCTCCCTGCTGCTGCTTCGGTCACAGCAAAACCTGCTCTCCTGAACCCCATGGTTTGCTGCTGTTTTGGCATGACGCCAGGCTGGAGTGCAAGCAACAGGAGGAAAGAGTGATCTTTAAGAATTTCTAATTCTCTTAAACCTCTGTGGAATTCCATGAAACAATGAAAAACACACTTTGGGGACAGAGGACTTTGTCCACTCTAATTTCAATGACCAACTGAATCTAATGACATGCTAGCATTTCTCTGAAAAAAGAAAAAAACAAACCTTAAACCAAGGAAAAGGATTAAAACCAATAAACCTTTTATAATGGAAATTATTAGCAGGCTGTTAAAAGATCCTGCTACAATGCAGTTTAAAGAAGTAATAAGGAAGCATGTAAAATTAATGACAGGACTGGTTATTTTCCCTACACTTTCATTTTTGACACTTCAGATTTTGAGCTTGTCAATACTACAGAGTTAAAAGCCCATTTTTAACACAAATTAATTTTGCATCCCTTTATGAACCTTTTAAATTTTTATTTCATTTTTGACAGTAGTAAATTACAGTAACTCCTTATGTTATCTTATGCATCCTTTTAAAACATAACAGGCATATAAGTGGTGTACATAGACTCTCAACTATGCAGAGGGAATCTGGGTGCATTCTTTTCTAACTCTAACAAGCAAAGGTTTACTGGAATGTAAGACCTTAGCTTTCAGGGTCAACAAAGTACTTCAGGTAAAATAAGTCATCTTTTAGAAAATTGATAGTATTTTCTTGTATATCACTTACAATTTACTGTTCCAAATGAGATAAATTCATAATATTTCCTAGTTCGATTCTTTTACAGTTATCTTTAAGGTCAACTTGAAACAGAATATATTGGTGTTCAGTAAATGCGGCACTGTTAAATGCTCAAATGCCTACAGTTAGCTGTATGTTGCTTAATGAGCTATTTTTTGATCCAGTTCCAGAATATATTCCGGAGAACACATTCAGGCACCAGTTGCTTTGCTAGAGTAGCCAGAACACTCGTGGCATTTTCCCCCTCCTCTACATGTATACTATTTTTATAATTCGCCTGAAATGAGAATCACATTTGTCCTACTCTGCTTGATGGCAGATAAACATGTAAGCACTTGTGACACTAATACCACTTTGTTTTCTGTGGAGATAAACTACCCCAACTCATGCTTATCTCTACCATCTATTTCTAATGCTAGCTACAGCAAATGCTCTCAGAAAAGCTACATTTTGTGGAGCCTTTTCTTTCGTCTGGCTAGTATCCAACCACGTTTCTGTAACTTGATGTTTATGTTCTGTCTACCACCAACTACTTAGGCTTGAGCACAAGAAAAGAGGGCAGGTGTTTCAACTTAAATCCTGCATGTCCTGTGAGCTGAATAATTTAACATTATACATAAATAAACACATCTTCCAAATAACAAAAAAAAACAACACCCCAAAACATCTCCCGTTTTTCACGCATACTTGGAAGTCAAAACCAAAAACCCTAACCTTTTTGATATCTTTAATTCTGGTCCCTTTTTGAATATCCCAAAATACTGTTGCAAATATCAGCTGCTTCACTTGCCATCCACAGTAAACCATTCACAAAAGCTCAGTATTTTGTTACCACATTCTGCTTTTCACACCTGACTAAACAACGCTATTCCTTTTGTACCTATCCTATTCTGATCTCTTATTCTCCATAATACAAGCCTACCAGCTATTCCTCTTTCTAATTGCTGGTCTTGGCCCATATAATATTCTTTAGTGTCATAGTGTGACACTTTTCAGAAAGTCTCATTCCTGGTCAAAAGATCTATTTTCACTTTTCTTAAACTCTGTCAAAAAAGTACATTTTTCCACAGAATGAACCTATTCTTACTTGTGAAAGCAACGCTGTTCACCTACCGCGCTTTACATCAGACATTAAGACCAGCACTTCTGTTTTTCCTTAACTCACCATTTATTTTTTTGCCAAGATGCACTACACACTTCAGTAAATTCCACTGAAGTAAATAAAGGTGATTGTAACTCAGGATACAGAGTGTTTGAACTCTACATGTTAAAAAAGCTCAAATAGAAGCGATTTGGAACATTCACACTTTTTCGTCTGTCTTCTGATGACTCGAGTCATTACATCTTTGACTTATATAGCAGATTTAGATAATAAACACTAATATTTTGCACAAAACAGAATAACAATAATAAAAAAGAAAAGAAAATAAATAAAAAATACCCAGAAAACTGCCCTAGGGAAGGATTTGTTGAGGTGTTCCCCAGTCCAATCCTCACTACGCTACGAAAAGTCGAAAAAGAAAAACTATGACTACTTTGATTTTTATGTTTTAACAAATGTGCCAATATGCAGATTGTTTCTTTCTTGCTGGAGTAGCAACAATAAATCTTTCCCAGATCTACTGGGATACAAATGCCATTGATCTTTCAACTCCGGGGCTGTTTCAGGCTGCTACTGCTCTCACAGCACCAAGAGAAGAAAGATTCGGGCTTCTGCCAGTGAAGCAGTAGGAGGTAAAAAAAAAAAAAAAAAAGGCAATCCTGCACTACTAAACAACTGTGAGAAAAACTGAAAGGGAAATCCATGACAGTATGACCCTCAGTCTGATGATAGCATCAGCCTCAGTTCGCTATTCCTTGAATGTTTAATTTAGCTAATCTAACAGCCGACTACCTCCAAACCCAGTATTTCATTGCCTGTGGCCAGATGTTCCCATCGCTTCTTGGAGGAGAACAGGCACTACGATAATGACACAGTGATGTGGTGTAAGAAAGTCAACTGGGAGAACACTATCCCTTCAAAACAAAGTGAGCGATCATCCATTGACGCGAGTTTAGGACTCAAGAGGAGAAGGAAGCTGGCTCTGTCAGGAGCAGGTAGCCAGTAGACGACACAAATTATATTGCCAAGCTGCGCCATTATATAGTAACCCTTACTGCTTTGGTTCTTCAGTTTATTGATAAGTTACATTTCCAGATCAACCATTACCTTCAGATATGTACCTACTATACGGCAGCAGACAAGCACATCTCCACCTCCCCCTGAAATTTTAGCTTATCTTTTAAGAGTTAATATTGTTAAATTCCATCAATAAAATTTTGTTACAGTCTCACAAAGAAAGAGAATTATTCTTCTAACTCTACAGACATTGAACTGACAGCCCAAACAATCCACTATACATTCAGTGAAAATGCACTGCTCTCTTGTGTAAGCATCGCTCTGAATCAGTCTCCTCACCAGTTTTAGCAAATACCAGCGAGACATGTCAGCTGCAACCACAAGCTGTTCACTAATAAGTCACAGTGCTTTTGTTCACTGGAGAATGCTTAACGAGATATAAAACGCTACATCATATAACCCTCTATGAAACACAGTTTAACTTCATGGCATGCTTACTTTTAAAAAACCCACTTGTTATAGTACTCTTTCCTTGCATATTTTAAATAAAAATGCATAGTATGTGCTGCTTCATGATACACAAAGCAAACTAATTGAAAACACTTGCTTATGCCAATGAGAATTTAAACACTCTAATATTTAAACTTCTATGCACACACTTACTGTACCATTTCAGTATCAAATAATATGTGGCGTTTTTTTCTGACGGTTGCCTTATCAAATTTCAGTGCATTTTTGTCAAATGACAGAGTTAGCACACTTGAAGTCAACTGGATCCTCTACAGAATTATGACATACAACAAGACTGCTAGAGGCAAAGGCAAATAGGAAAAAAACCCCAACCTCAAATCAGAGAACATATTTACAGAGAATTTAGTTGTTTGGTTACAGCCCTGTAGACCTCCAAGGTCTTGAAGCAAAACACCAGCATAGACATCCATCAAAAGAAACCTATAGCATTCTTGTAGTATGCTATTTTACCATCTTTACAAATAAGCATCGATTTCTGTAACCAAAACCACTATTTTAACAGCTGGGATGAGTTATCCATACCAGTTTTCCTATTAGGTATATAAAACCATCATCATTCCTCCACTCAACTAACGTGTAACTATAATTTCATTGTGATGCAGAAAGTGCATTTTTTTATGCCTTCTGCAGAATGGTTTACACCTGAAAACTACATTCTTCCTTTATACTTGAATGTTGTTGTTATTATTTCACCGAAAACAAAGTCACAATGAATCAATTACTCTTCTGTTAAATTTGAAGAAAGGGTCTTCAAAGAATCTTTTCTTCTGTCAGAAGCAGCAATGAAAATATAGTCTTAAGACTCATCTACAAAGGATCACTGCTACCTCTCACTCCATAAATGCATGCTGGTTTTCAGTCAGTCTGTTGAAGTGCAACACAATTCAAGAAAACATCGATTTTGAGCACTGAATCAGGTAGCTTATATTTGGGACAGAAATTACCCAAGATATGGAATTCATTCATCAATTAAATCAAATGCTAATCAAACCAAATACACAAAATATTTTCAAGAATTTTATCATGAGATTGAGCTCACAGGCTGTTTCATACCCAGGAGAAATACCAATGACCACAGATACTCCATGTTCTCTGCCCTCTACTCAACACAAACATTTTGTCAGATTTAACGTTAAGATGCTAGGAAAAGATGAGGAGCCAAGTGCAATCAGTGAAATATTGATAGTATTAAGAATTCTAAGAGTTTCTATTTTAGGACTACAAGTCACCTTTTCCCAACACATCTGCTATCACCAATCAACAAAGCAATGATTTTACTGCCAGGAATTCAAGAAAATTATCACCGATATCTATAGTAGCTATGGCCAGTCAAATAAAAATATATAGTATTTTTCTTAAAAGCACAGAAACCAGAATTGCAAGCAGATACCTTTGCTTTTATTTACTTCAGCACAATGAAAAACTTAGAAATCTTTTAAGTATCTTTTCCGTAATATTTGTAACAATTAGTATTTTGAATCCACAAAATTAGAATAATAGGTCAATAGACAAGACTTTTTCATGTAAGCAGTAAAAAAAAATATTAATTCTGAACAATTTCCTCTTCAAAATATTTTAACGAGAATTTTATTTTCATGGATATGCTGTTCAGACTACTGACTATCTGAATAAAAACTGCTCTTTCATTCTTTTTTCAAGAAAAAACCCAGGCAGTTTTTTATTTACTTCATATCTCTCAGCAGTTTTAAGGTGAAAGGCTGAAACTGTTACACAAATACAGTATGCAGAAACTGTATTCCAGGACCCTCTATTTACAACCAAGGATACCAAAACAAAACAAATGTGTGACACACAAAACCAGTTTTGAAAAACCTGAGAAACAATAAATTAAACTCGAATGTGAGATATTATTTCTTTTCATCAAGAGTATAAATATACAGGAAATTTGTGACACATTATGCCAGAAATACTTTAAAATTCTTCTTGGGAGATTTTTTTTGTTGTTTTGTTATTTTTTTTTGCATCTCAGACAGCGCATAAGAACATGAACTTAGGGAATGTAAGAAAAATAATAACCATAAAAAGATCATGTCTGATTTTGTTTGTCTGGCTAAATTATCACCTACCAAGGTATCACTCTGTGGCATCAGTCTCTTAGCATAAATTTTGTTGAAAACCAGAGTTTGATGGCTGTTTGACTCAGCAGTAGGTACTGGGCAGTAACAGATGCTAAAAAAGCAAGTTCTGCCTCATATACTACTATACCTTCCTGATTTTTAAAAATAGATTTTTGTATGTTTTCATCAGTTTCTGTAACAGAGTAGTAGGAGAAACTGCCCAAAAGGAACAGGTAACATAAGCTGATCAGCTTACAAGAAGAGGTAGAGAGGGGAAGGGAACTGGAAAAAGTACCGTAAGAAACAAAACAAAACGTATCACTGCAAAAATGCAAGCTTGGACCCTTCGAATAGCTCTCTCTAATGTTAATCACTAACATGAAACATTCACATCATCACAAAGCTGCAACTACCTGAAGGAAAGTCCCATGAAGAAATTGGTTAATTCAAAATAAACCAACTTCTTGAATATGGAAACTGGAAATCTGACCTTCCTGGACAGGACAATGAGGCTGGAGTGCAGGCTATGAAATGGCATCAAAGTACTGACTTGTCATCTGCTGCATTCCAGTAACAACTAGTGATGTGTTTTGTAGATGGCTGAACACATGCAGTATGATAGCAGACTACTCTTAAATGGAACTTAAAAGGAAACCAAAGTTACAAAAAAGCAAAGCCAAAAAAGCAAATATTCCATCCTTATAGAAAGTGTACTGCCTAGCGCAGTAGCTTTTCTAACGGAAGTAGCATTTGCAAGCAGAATGAAAGAACTTCAGCATCAGGATTACGAATGTTGCTAACAGAAGGGCAAAAAAGCATCAATTGCTGATAACAGTTACCCCTAGAAAATCTAGTAAAAGGCAGGTTAAAGAAGTCTGTCTGTTATCCAAGCTGAAATTATTTTTCTTGTTGCAGCGTCAGTCTTCTTCTGTACAAGAAATGCAAGTCTGCTAATCAAATAGATCAAAGGGTCCATCAGTTTCATCAAAACCATACTAGCAATTTAGAACATGCACTTGTGTTTTCAGAAGAGGGTTTTCGAAAACATCAAGCTTCATGTGAACTTGAAAGCAGGAGTCTACAAAAATAATAGTGCATTTTCTAGTGTAACCTTGCAAAAGGTTGAGAAAGCTGCCAAGCACAACTGAAAGGAGATAATACAGCGACCACTGAAAATTAACAAGTCTTGATAGTATTTCGCTTCAATTCTTTTCTATCTAGTACTGATATCATCTGGTAGGTGACCACATGCTTAGATTCACAGAAGAGACAATCAGAAGAAAAGCTACACGTTCTCAGGAGGTGTAGAGAAGGAAATTAGACAACATCTAATAAGCAAAGCAGAAAGAGTCTTGGTTGCCAAGAACAGAAGGAAGGGCAAAGGAAGAACCTTTGCTCAGAGAAGGCACTATGTAGTAATGCCTGCTGGGGATCCAAGACAGCCTCTGGAGCGGCAAGTAGGCCTGAAAGTTCAGGCTTTGACACAGTGTCTCCTGCCTCCAAAACTAACAACAGGAGAAAATACTGTACTGTCTCTTACTGAAAGCCTGGATCAGTACTGCCATCCAGTCTGCTGTTTAGGAATTTAAACTAATGGAGCCAAGAGTGCCCTATCTGCATATGTGAATGGGGACCCACAAACCACATTCTAATCTGAAGCCTACAAACAGAAAATCTTAGCACCACGTCAGTTGAAACATTAACTAACTTTGTGAGTTCTTCTCTGGAGAAGGTACATTTGCCCAGCTGGACCAACAGCAGATCGTTACTCAGGCTGTGTCAAGACCCCTGAGAAGCAATCATACCCCTGGTAAAGGGTGGTTCTCACCAAAAACATATTTCTCCTCTACATTCTTTGTTTCGGAAGGTGATCAGTACAAAACACACATGACTACAGGATCACTTCACAGCCTTTGTGTTTCCCTCTGTTCAGCAACAAGCACTAGCCCTGCAGCTAATCCTCCCAGGGGAGAATCATACCCTACAGCAGCGCGGCAGGAGCAGCCTGATCTGGAACACGCTCCTGTCACTAATGTGACAGTCAGATGGATAAGAACTGTTTCTCAGGATAAAATATCTGGGAAACAGGCTGGTGAACAGTGGGTTATGGCACTCTGCCAGTTCACATGCAAAGACAGCTTACAGACCTTGGACTTCTGGGAACGGGAAACAGATGTTTCAATTTGCACAGACTGTATCTCCCTATTTTTTATCTACCACAGTTCTTAATGAAGCATTCACTATCCAGCGCACGCGAACACTTACGGCTTGAAATACGAATTTATATTAATGAATTACTGCCCATGTCATCTTTTCCAGCAAATCAAAGTGAAAATGCTCTGAGCTGTCCATGATCTGGAGAAGTGTTTCTCATTATATAATGAAAGCATCTACACACTTAAAATACAGACACACATGTATTTGTTCTTAGGCTGCATTGCTTCTGGCGCTTGAAAAAAAATTATTTCATACATCTGTTTTGATAAACAGTTTTACTGATTTACTAAGTAATCACTAATATTAGCATGAGATCAGTAGACACTTTAATTAAAACCTAACAGCTGTTGGAAGCCAAATTCCTCACACAATAGATGTTCGCACTTACTGTCAGCATGGTTCCTGAATGAGGGGAAGGAAGGAGAAAAAAAAAGAATCAACTGCTTTACAGACCATTTGTAGTCTGTGGATTACAGGCAAAATAAACTTTATCTAGGCAACACAATGAGATTCTGGTATGGTCTCTTTGTTTTCTAAGCACATGATAACAATGAACAATCATTTAAAAAAAAAAAAATCTAGTTCCCCAACTGCAGTGTTGTCAAATTCAGAAGCAAACGTGTATCATCTCCCTGTCCGTAACAGTCATGTTGGCCTAAATTTTATGTTATTTGGGCAAGATAACAGATTGAAAGCTGCTATCTCTGTGGCTGCTATTGCAGATGGAAAGTTATCACCTCAGCAGATTTTTCACTGCAGAGCAAGATTCCTTCTCATTGCAGTAGCACCACTTCATATCTAAAATGCTTCATATTTAGGTTATATTGCAGTGTGATGATTTCCTATCTAAACCAGGTCAACTTAAGGTTATGAAATTTCAGTTTTCTATTGCTATGGAGATTCTGCTACAAGAAACACATTTTCTAGCTGCATCTCCATTGTCTATTTTTTGCACTTCTTCCAGGATATCTCTATATGAAAATTTTAGAAAAATCAAGTTTTCTTTCACGACAAAATCTTTCATATACTCTGGGCACGAGAATCTGTCTGCTCTTTGACAACTTTACAATTCTATTTGTAGCTCTGAATTACTTAACTATTTCAGGGAAAGCAGCTTTATTATATGATTCACTGAAGCAGGGATGGACACTAAGAATCAAAATGTGTATTTGAATGTACAAAATATCCCAGCAATATGAATACTTAGTATTGGTAATTAGCATGTTGATTACAGAATGCATGTTTTTAGCAAGCATTAAAAAAAAAATTTGGTACTTTTTTTTTTTGATAGGCTGCTAATTTTCAGAATTGTAGAGGAAGTTCAAGTTAAGCATGAAAAACTTCGTTATATACACAAAGTTCTTGCAAGTAAAAAGGACTGTTCGAAGGTTTCAGCTTTACCTGATTAGTTACCTTCAAGAACAACCAGGACTTCTGTCAATTCAGCAGAGAGAAACAAACATATATAACTAAGAAAGAAATCATTATTACAAATACAGTGAACATTGGCTAAATTAAACATAAAAAAGGATATAGTCATAGTGTGACAGGCACATTCATCTTCATGAGGAAGAACGAAGAATATTGCTTTATTGAGTTTATCCAACTTTGTACATTTGATCAAATACACTCTACAATGGATTTCAAGTGTGACTAATGACTTCAGCAGACTACAGCAAAAACATACTATCACACACGTACTAATTTACTCCAACCTATATGTATAGCATACAGCTATAACTCATCCTATATGACTACAAAGGGAACATGGCCTCAACCTACCCAATGATGTCTAGAGATGACAGATTGCCACAAATCAGCAAAATAATATTGAAATAATATAAACTTACTTCACAAGAAAGATTGTTTCTTTCTCTTTATATAATCAAATTACTACTATTGAACCAGCCAGTTCCGTGGCACAAATCACCCAAGGCATGCAGGCAAGATTTGGTACAAGAGGAAACCTTTACTTGGTTCCCTCAAAGGCCAAGGAAGCAAGTGATTCAATTCCATGAAAAGCAAAACCTGGTTTTCTATGGATGTATGTCTTGAGCTTCAACTCATATGTGGATACTGTGGTGGTTAATCAAGTTTGCATCTTTCCTAGCAGTGGATGCATCAGCAATCTCTCCAGATGCAGAGCTTTTTTCACAGAAATTAATAGAAAATTAGCATTTGAGATTTCCATTCATCTGTCAAAACTGGCAGAAAATGACACACAGGAAAAACAGGAGGAGGGAAAGACAGGCAGACAGTGTAATCGCTTAAGGCCTTTTCGCTTAGGAAATAAGAAAGTCGACTGAAAATATCACAATTAAAAAGGTATTTTAATATTTTAACCAAAGCTACAAAGATTGCTACAGGTTTTTTCCTCTGGAATGCATAAACAGGTAAAAATCCCACCTACTATGCTACAAAGTACTTCTAAGTAGTAAACTGAAGCCAATCAAAAACATCTATCAATGACAGCATTCTTAAAATTCAGAAGTGAGAATATGTTTGCAGACATTAGCTTGAAACCTAATTGGAAAAGTCACCATATCAATACTGAAGTGATTTGGGTGGAAAAATCACAATTCTCACAGAATATACATGAACAGCTGCCAAAAAATTAATGCTTTCGTTGACTGAGCCAGTCAATGAAGAAATAATGTTAATCTCAACAATTAGCAAAATGCATGTGGAATCTGGAGAAAAATAAGAAAATTAGCATTGGATAAACAAAACTTAAATAAAAGCTTCCCAAAGTCTCTTAAACAGTAATATTAGAATTGTTTCACAATTAAGGAGGTCAATGAAAAGATGTGACACCTGAAAAATAACACTGTAATTTCCTGAACTTTAAGGACTATTCCTGAGTTCCCTTGTAATTTCTTCTAGAGTTTCTTGAATCCTAATCTAAAAGACAATCCTTTAATGGTTCTTAGTCCTCTCTAGAAGATTTGACATATTTCCATTTCAGTTTAATTTAATTACATATCATATCATTAATTTCCTTATTTCTTTCCTGTTCTAAATGCGCATTTCACAATGCAGAGGAAACATTCAGTTAGGAAAAAGTAAATAATCCTTTTAAATAATTTCCTTGATTTTTAGTTTCTCCAGCATACATTCCAATGTGCAAGTTTTCATAATGACCTTTTTTTTTCCTTAATTTAAGCATCCTGCATAAATCAATAGAGCCACCTTAGTCCCCCCAAGTAAATGGTTTAACAGTCTTTAGATCAAACCTGAGATTAACGTATAAATTTATGAATTTGAAGACAAAACCCTCCAGGTGCAAGAAGCGATATAAATAATTAATACAGCTAATTCATAAGTTCTTGGAATCATACCAGCATTACATGCTTGGAGTCTTGGAATTCCAAGCATAACAGAATGTCTGACAAATAAAAAAATCTTTGGCATGTACACGCTACTGTAACTTATCCAGATCTGTTTCCCCAATCCTGTACTTGATATCAGGCTTTAAATGAAGATCTAAAATCTTACAAACTATGCATGTATGTATGCTATAAAGCAGCAACTACAAAATTTTACATGCTTCTGTAACAAAGGCATCATTATAACCGTAACTTTTATACACTCAAGAAACAAGGAAGTGTTCTGTTTTTCTTCGCCAAGGGAAATGACAACAAAGCAAGCACAAGGGTGGCTAGTATTCATAATGAGACTCATAAATAAAGGAAATTATGTGCACAGTTATTCATAAGGTAGTTTTCCTCCCTTTGTTTACCATCCTGTAAAGTTCCGCTCATTAAAAAACAGGAAGAGAGGGAAAGGCTGAAGCAGCGAGGATCATCGCTGCTGTAGCATTAGTTTTATAAAGATTAGAAAACAGTTTTAACTAAAGAAGTCTAAACAGTATATCTTCTTGAATATACTCAGTGAATCACAAAGAATGTGACAGGGAGATATTCAAATGCTACACTTAATAAATTCTTCCCAAAAATCCAAGTTTCAAAACATATTTAGATTTTAAAAATTATCAGTTCATAAGCAATGTAAGGTAACCACCTGATTCCTGTGTAACAGAGACAGAAATTTAGGTAATACCAAAATAACGCGCTCTGCACGAAAGATGTGTCAGAACAGTTACAGTTAATTAAGAAGACAACCAGTTATAACGCACAATTAAAGCAACTCCCAACTCTCTTGTCAATTTAAACAATCCTTATATGAAAAGTAATTTACCTCCATTGAGATTCGTCTGTGTATCCGGTTTCTGAGACAAACACCTGTGGGAGACTGTACTTCATCAGATGAAGTTCCAGAAGCTTGGTCACTTTCACCATCTGACCCCATTTTCAGGTTTTCATGAACAATATCTTAAAAATAATCCAAAGAATTGCAAACAGTTAGCCAGTATTCCACCAAACATTTCTCTTGCACAGATGGAAAACAACTGTATCATTACTGCGCATTGAGTCAAAGACTTATCACGGTCATGATATACTTTTTGTATTCTTGATATACTTTTTATGTCTCAGGAATCACAAAATGAATAGGATTACTTCATAGGACTTCTACACAAACTTTATCATTATTTTTCTTACTTGGTTTGGAGTAGAACTCCATTTTCCAAACAAAAGACAGACAGTCTAATCCTAATTTTAATTCTGATAAACTGCCTTCCCCTCACAGCTTCAGTTCCCAAACTCCCTCACTAACCTCTTCTCTCTTAGCTGATCTTGGATATAAAACATTACTGAGAATATTTAACATTTTCAGATCAAGACTACCTGAAATTAGCAATCTAAAAGTATCTTCAAAAAGCTTAAATAAAAACTTGAGAGGTATAGGCATTATTTTCAGAAATGCCAAATATGAAAACTTCAGATATAAAACCCACGAGTGTGCATGTGTGGAGGAAGGGGATGTATTCTGACCATCTAAATAGAGGCCTATAACGTACAAGTGCATTCAGCAGAGGACCTGATATTTAGGAGCAATTAAGTGAAATTTGTGACTTTATAGAGGAATTTAGGCAACAGACTGCCTGCAGTCTACAGATTCATCCATGCAAAAGAGTTTATGCATATTACGTATATACATATACGTTACTTTTAAGCATCACATGATCTTCCAGGCTTTGGAAGACAAGCACCATAACAAATGATGAGAAGATCAAGGTGGTGTCATTAATAGCATAAAGAGCCAAATGACTTGCAAAAGGACACAGAATGGGAAATTGGTCATACAAGCAATTCAGTATGAGTAATGCTCCATCATCACCTCTGAAATACATGAACTTCAAATTACCATAGAGATTAAATACTCATACATATAAAGAAGGTGTTTCAAAAGACGTCAATTTCCCTGCCTTCTCCTGATCCTTGGTATTAAGCATGATCTTGTACAGGCTAAAAGAGAACCGAACAGCAACTAAAAATCTCAAAATTCTACCCCTAAAAATGCTAATATTAGCGAAACTCACAGAACTCAATTCAGCTTTACCACCAACAGACCTGAAAATATTTAGCATTTGCACAGTATTACAGCAATCAAAAAAAAAAAAAAAAAAAAGAATGTGCAAGTTTTATCACTATCAACAAGCAAGAAAGCTGGATTTGCTGCAAAAAAAGCCTTTATGGCAATGTTTGGGTATCAACACATCTTCTAAAACGTTAGTCTAGTTTGGCTCACGTAGAGTCATGTAAACTTCAAAGGATCAAATTCTTCCTCAGTACAAAGAATTTCCTTTTACAGAAGACAGAATGGATATACAAAGATTAACTCATAAGGTTTTGGCAGCACGTATTATAACTCCAAGTACTGTAATTAAACACACAAACTAAGCATGCATCCCATGCACAAAGCAAATTTTCCAGCAGCAATGCAGGTCTCAATTTGACTTCGATTAAAAATCCAAATCACATCAGAATTTTCCCTGCAAGTCATGCTCAAATTTGGACTTAATGAGATAAAAATAAGATGCATTCCTTGCATAATAAGAAGTTATTCTTCTAGTTTCAAACAAGGTAAATACTCATCAGGGCTTCTAAAGGCATGCTAGTCTGAACAAGAGGAAAAGATTTTCAGAAAATGGTCCCTAAAGATCAGCCTTAACCTTAAGCTAAGGCAAAACGTGCCTCCTTTTTGCCAAGTCTCTGAGAAATCTCTCTTATTCTCTGTAGTGACTTGATAGCTGTCTTTTTAAATATCTCTAACAAACTATAGGAAATTATTTTTAGTAATATAAAAACATTATTGAAAACTGTATTTGTAGCAAAGCCGTTATGCCAGCATTGTTGTGTCCGGTAAACAGCACATTCACTATATAATTTCTTTATTAAAAATTCTTTTAAAACACTTTTCTGAGAGATCATGTAATCCATTTTAGCAATTACAGCTCATAAGATTCTGTCTGTAAAATTAAGTGTAACAGCTACTGACAATTGTTCCCCAATCTATTTATCCTCATGTTAGCACAAGCCTATTGATGTGGCCCCAAAGTATATTTTCTTTAGAGAAGCTAGATAAGAGACAGTTATCTGGGCAACCTCACGCAACAAGACTGACAAAATTAAAGAAGTATTGTATTCTAAGCCACAGAGCAATTACATCATTTCTTTTTTAAAAAGACTGACACTTATTAAAGTAATCATGTGATTGATACTGCCATACTTTTTACCTTAAAACGTACAACGTTCAATTCACAAAAGCGTATGTATTATGAAACGATTGTTAAAAAAAATGACACTTCAAAATGCAACACTCAGGACTACAAAGAGCATACTAGTTGACAAAAACAATTCTTCTACTAAAAAGACCACCTATGCCGTAACACACAACTAAGGAATCTTTCAAGAACTAGTAACACAAATCCATACATTTGGGGCAGATAATGTAGCTGCAAGGAGATCCTGCTCTTTATAAGTCAGGAATGAGAAGACAAAGTGAGTCTGTATCACTCAAGTCTAAAAATGTAGTATTTCAGATTTAAGTAAGATGATGGTCAGTCTATTTTGACTACTGCTGTGATTATGATTAATTCTGGTAAGTCTGGATAAGCTACATACCCATAACCAAAAGGTTATTTAGGCAGGATACTAGCTGTAGCATCCAAAAATCTATCATTAAGCACATACCTGAATTTCTAATGGGCTTAATACTCAACTGCTTCTATCTATAAGGGCTTGCAGATGTTTTAATTATATTCTGAATAGGGATACTTTTAAGCTTTTTAAAAATATCTTGATTATGTTATCATCTACTATACATGTGTCCTTTTATTTTATTCAGTTAAAAAGGCATTAGTAGAGCCTTTTGTTCATTATTTTAATAGCACAAACCCAGGAATAAGGTATTAACCTAGTCATTTTAATCATTTTACACAGGTGCATGATGAGAATATTTGATTAAGCAATGATGAAAATCATGCAAATACTTCCTTAATTTCACTAAGTTTTCTTCTGTAGGCAAGTTCACCTGCACCAAAGCCAGCTTGCATGGCCTTCAGAGGTTTTAATGGTTCAATAATTTACTGAAATGCTTTCACTCAATACTCAAGCTATTCTCTTACACGGACATTTATTTTAATGTATTCTACATACCTAATTATTCAGTATGGTCATGTAATGAAAAGCTGTAGATGACTAAATATAACAGAACACTATGGAAGTACATTTAAAAGAAAAGACTGTCCTTATTTCAGCTGTGGGGAATGCACCACAGAAGAAATTCATACAAGAAACCCACAGTGCAGCAAATGAGAACCCCTCCAAGTGAGCTAAAATAACATGCACTAATTAGTCAGAAGTGAGTCAGACTGCATAATCTTTCCATCTTATTTCAAATTATTGCAAAAATGATCATGCAACTTGCATATTGGACTCCTTCCAAGGTGCATTTTTCCAACGCTTACTTTTCTATACGGAAGCTAAATTTTATGGTTAGTTTCACTAATAAAGATTCAAATTGAGGAAAGCAACAGTGAGAAATCATCTTTGCTGTTAACATTACCAATGTATGAAAGCTTTATGGAAACACCATCCCTTTCAATTCCAGTATTTCTGACAAAGAAACAAAGCCTCTCCGTAACTATATCAACACAACTGGCAAAAGCAGGGATAAACTCTCTGCTGGCTGCTTGCTGAGGTTCACCAGGAGGGTTAGCTTCAGCTCCGTGCCAGCCATGGTTGGCTTTGCATATTCCAAGTGCCTCTTCAGTGTTCCCAGCAATATAAATACGGAACAAGGACAACTAAGTTGGCCCTGCATTCAGCCAGGTCAGCTCCAAACAGTTTATCAGCTCTGGCTTCATCACGGACTGCCGCAGTTAAATGTTTCTGGAGACTTTAGAAGCTGTACAGATATACATGAGCTAGAAAAACCTCAGCTAGACCTTCATCCACATCAATGGCAGGGCTGATTGACAATTGGGCCTGAGAATCATCTACATTATTTAAAATCATCATGATAACTGAATACTAAATTTAAAATTACTACAAAGGCATGCTTTTTAGAGATCAGTTCAGAATTTTGGTCTTTCCAAAATACTTTACAAACCCTAAAGCTAACAGAGATGTTTCCAAGTAGAAATTCTTTTAAAAGTATTTTGAGATTTTACATGTTACCACAACAGCAGGAATTCATGTTCAGTGCTCAGAAAACAAACAAAACTCCAAAACCCTCCTGGACTTCTCAACTAATTTTTATATTGATAATTTCATTCAAAAGCAAGCAGCAAGAAGATGCACCTATGGCAGGTCTTATTTTAATGTGGTTTTTAACCAAATAACCATCCTTTAAGTGTCATCGTTTTGTGATATTTCAGAAATATCTCTCTGACAGCATCTTTCCATCACTGGAATAGAGGGAAAAGTGGAAAGAAAAGAGGATGAATAAAAAAAGCAAAGCAAAAAAAAAAGTCTCATGTAGCGTGGAGTATTTGACTGTTTCATTTCTGATGTCATTATCTCAACAGAGAAAACCTCAGCACCCTGCTGAGTAATAACCATTCTCATATGTCACGAACAACACAAGGAAAGATGTGAAGAAGGACCAGAAACAGCATTAGTAATTATGCTTGTATATGCTTGTACTTGTGTTATCTACCACTAGATAACATGTACAAGCAGCTTATATTTTCATCCAATGAGGAGTAAAAAAAAAAAGGCATAATTAATGGCATCATTGCATCCAAAGCAAAAAAAGATGTTTATCATATACATGTAGACACTCAGTAAATCTATTCCAGATTGCAATTTATCTATTACAAATTCTACAGGAATCTGTAGCTATTTAAAATATGTTGTTATTTTAACCCTTCCTACAGACTAACATACTAAAATCATAAGTGCTATTTAAACACTTGATCACCTATAAAACTTGATCACCTAAAAAAAAGTTAAAAAAATAAACCAAACAGTATTCTTCTGCAATACTTACATATTAGTATTATTTTCAGGTGAAAAAGAAAGCTTTGAGAAAACTGGAAAATCACTAAAAACTCCAAAACTGTTTTTCCTTTTCTAAAGTTGATTAGAAGTTCATAGTAAAATTTTGAAGAGGAATAAGTTATTGGTAAATTTACATTTAAAAATGCTATAGAATGTTTTTAAAGGCAACACACAAGAACAAGAGCACAGAAGTATATCTCTGTTCCTGTACACGGTTTATATGCATCTGAATTGACAAATAATCCATAAAAGACTAAATATTCCTAACCACAGATTTCTCCAAGTATACAATTATTTATTATTTTTTTAACTTTGCCTTCCTGTTAGATTCTTGGCAACTTAAGCCAAGCTTGGCCAGGCAAAAAAGAAAAAAAAAAAAAATGTATAGGACTTGAGTGAAATTAAGAACGGACATAGCAGTAAAAATGTGCACACTAAAACCTGTTTTGTTCTGTGATAACAACAGCTGCTAAAGTCCATTCAAGAGGACAGAATTCTTTTCTCAGTTTGAATGGTAGCACAAACGGTAAAAAGGCAGCATTTTGAAGATGATGAGTGATATTACAGCAGAGGAGGATATAAGTGGTTTGACTACTATCTTAAAGACTCATAGCTTAATCCTGAAGGAGATCAGTTTATCACACACTTCTAAAGGAGGGCAGAAGATTGAAAAAGTCATAAAATTCTAATTAAACTGTGACTTGCTCTCATTTTCTAGTAGCAATTAATTAAGCATAATTTGAAATAACATAAAAGCAGGGTAAAACATTAGTGGCGTCTGGAGGCAGCAACATGACAAACTACTTGAAGGAGAAGAAAAAAAATATTTCATAACTTATTTGCCCCACAGAACCACATAGATAGCTTGCGACCACACAAGAAGATAATTATAGTTGAGTGGCCTTAATTTATTACTGAAAAAAGCAAATTTTTTTCTTATAATAATGAAAAGTCTAAGTCATGCACCAGTTCTTTTTAAATTCCACAAATAGGATTATTATCTTCTATCTTTATCATATAGAATTCATGGTAGTTCTCACCAATGCTTAATGAGACGAACACACAGGTTTCTTGCAAAGTATTAAGAAAGAATGTTTTGTAACTTTTGTAATTTTGCAACTTGTCAAAAATTCATGGGTGACTTCTGTGTGTTCTTGTAATTGCTTTTTTCCTGAAAATTTTAAGTGACATTTATTACCTTAAAAAGACGTTTCTCTAACAATCTCAGAAAAAGATGTGTTCCCCAAGATTTATTAAAAGCATTAGAATAACCATATCCCTTGCTAAGAATCAATATTGACATTATTCTTTACATAAAAATGAACTTAAACAAACAATGTAGTAAATTACCTAATCTGCTCCCATTTCTGGGCATTGCCATGAAAGAGCCGAGGCTGCCCCCTATGACGCTATGTGGTCTCCGTAAAGGGGGCTTCTTGAAAGATCCTGTGTATTGGTGGAGGAATGAGTGCATGCTGTGAGACGTTGGAGGCCTGCCATTCTTCACAATAGGCTCTACAATTCACAAGGATCAAAATATTCATTCCCACAAGCAAGTAGGAGTGTCAGGAACATGCCAGAAGGAAAAAAAAGAAAAAAGAAAAAAATAGTTACTAGACAGGAAATCACCACTCTGGTAAGATTCTCTTTCATACTAACAGTAGACCATACTACTACTGCCATTCCTCTATTAACCAATTAAAACAAAACATGGCATTAAGTATTACCCAAATTTCAGTTCATTAAATTCTGTCACTCTGCTGCTGGATAAGTAAATTACCTGAATATACAGTCTAAAAATGTGAATAAAATCAGAACGTGACTTTTAATACCAGTATAGTAATGATTTGTCCTATTGCACAATGTTTCATCTTTACTATAATTTAAACAGACCAGCTGTTAGATAACTCATATACAGGCACAGAAATTGAGTGTTTGTGTTCTCTCAGCAAGCCTCACTCTGCACATGTGAACGATCACTCAAGGATTGTCATGGTACTAGAAGCAGCCTAACTCTAAAAAAAAAGGATTTTTTTTACCCTAATGAGAAGCAGAACAGATGTCAGTTTGTATTGATTGTCACAAAACTGGGTTTATCAGAACCACTGATGAAGTCGTTCATAGAAGAAAGTAAAGAGGAAATACTCTCACTACAGAAAAAGCACCCAGAGGTGAGTGTCACCTGGCAGCTACATACAAGCACTACCCCCGTACCAGGAAAAAGACCAGAACATGTGCCCAAAGAACACTTCAGATTCAAGTAATTTAATTTTTCCATCATTTGATTCTTATTACCATTACAGATATGTGTTGTTTGGTATGATTTGGAAGACCGAAGAGGCAGCAGCCACACATTGAGCAACCACAGCGCAGAGCCACTGCTGCTAGGGCGTAACGCAGCTGGGTTCTGCTCACAGCTTCACTCACACCTCTTGGGACAGGGAGCAATCTGGGATTGTATTTCATCACCCCAATTTATATTCTCA
Organism: Tauraco erythrolophus; assembly: GCF_009769465.1. Lineage (NCBI taxonomy): Eukaryota > Metazoa > Chordata > Aves > Musophagiformes > Musophagidae > Tauraco > Tauraco erythrolophus. Next base: position 54,118,430 of record NC_141468.1, read on the forward strand.
CATGCAGGGACTCCAAAATCTTGCTTTCCCTTCCAAAATAAGACAGTAAGAATAATATCACTAGGAGAATTTATTTTATAGAAAGCAAAATTTCAATAGCGAAGGGAAATAAGAGCAAGAAATACCTAATAACCTAAGCAAAACAGGATCCTGAAGCGAACCTCCCTCCACCCCCAAATGTACAAAAACCTTTTGGATATATTATTTCAGAGACAGAAGTACACAGACAGAACTACCCAAGAACAGTCCAGTGACTTCAAAAAATTATTATGCAAGAAATTTATGCATATAAACATAAATGATCTATTAAGACAAAAAAATCACTTCAACTCAGCTGCTGCAGGGAAAAAAAAAAGTCATAAAAATGCTTCAGGCAGAAAACAGAATGTGAAAGGACATATTAAAACAGCTGCAATCCTGCCTGCATCTTTCAATTAACATCCTTCATAAACACAGCTCAAAAATAAGTGAATATGGGGAAAAATACATCATACGCCCATGCATATGTTCATGAAGTACCATCAGTGCCTTCACCTTCAAACTCTGCACATCTTTGTCCTAAATACTTATTTCTGTTTCTAATATATTGCATCATCCCTTTCAGTTTAAGAGTGGTATCAGCTTCCTTGTTCTATGCCTTCAACAGCAGATTTATCCGAGGGCAGCAAGCAATTAATTCCTTCCTCATTAATTTTTTAATAGAATCTACTTAGTACTTCCATATGAAAGAAAACACATCGGTTCACATACAGCACAACTACTGCTTCAATTTTTTTTATACATTAAAATTTATTTTCTGCTTTCTAACTTTCTTACTAATCTTTGGCTTGAATTTTATCTAGCTTCTACACTAAAAACCTCACGTTGAATTTACTCACAGTGTCAAGCAAATCATAACTCTGAAATTACAAATACCTGACGCATAAACAGTTTTTTCTTTTGAGAGAGTCATCACTGCTTGTAACTACGATGCTTGGTGGGTTTCAGTTGCTAGTTTGCCTCAGTTGCTAGTTTGCCTAACTTTGAAAACTACTTCATTTTTATTATTATATAGACAATAAATAATGTATATTAAGCATGTAATTCTACTCATTTTAATTGTTTCTAAAACTAATTTTTAGGGAAAAAAAGCAAGCAAAAAACTCAGAGATATTTTTTTTCTGGAAAAATCTGGGAAATAAAACTCTCCTGCCTTTGATCCATGCCTGCTACACCAAGCAAAGCAAAAGTCTCTCAGCTGGTTTTTTTTGTGACTTTATGTTTTCAGTCTTGGTTTGGTTCTTTTTAAGCCTCAATAATAAGCCTACGAAGAAAGTTCTTGGGATTTTTTTTTAGTGTGGAAATGTACTGCTAAAAAAAGAATAATCATTAAAAAAAATATCACTCAAATATTTTTTAGCTCTGCCACCAGTGTCAATAGCCTTGCGCTTTGCAGGGTAAGTTAAAACCCAAGTAAAGTGCTGAGACAGACCGATGCCTGGTAACTGAAAACGCATCTCCCATGGCAAGATTATTGTCTCACACACAAAGATGCAAATCCTGCATCAAAGTAAACATTACGTTTTTCATTCTACTGAGAAACTAGAGTTGCCAGGATATCTCCACAGGGGTCAGAGAAGCACCAAAGGCAGCAGAAGGAAGGGGCAGAGCCATATGGCTGGAAGCAAAGCTCTGCTTGTGAAGGTGACAGTACATGCCTCAGCCACCCTGGCCAACCATACCCACCTCTACACATCTGCAGACACTGAGGTTTCCAGTACCATTAACCACACTGAAGCAGAGGCACACGTGTGGACTACACTTGTGTTCACAGAGCACAAAACTGGTAATTTCTCTTCTATGTTATGGCTTTTGTCTACTCATGCTAAAATTAATCTATCTCCATGAATGAGAAGCACATAAAAAAGGCCAGAGTTTATGGCTATACTGAATGACTAAGTAGAGATTAAGTTTTATGTTCACTACTAACATGACAGCGTGATAAATAGAGATGATTATTTTTTAAAAAATAAAAGAATATTGTTCTCCTCATGGTACTGGTAGGTTTACCTGTATTTTACAGTTTAAAACAACATACCTAAAGTATCTTAACATATAAAAAATTCAGCTCAATTATAAGGACAAACACAGATAAAATTAATAAGCAAACAGCAAATTTATAAAAAAATATAAGACAAATGGTTGACACAATAAGATCCGATTACATAGAAATAACTTTTGCCATCATAGGCAACTATTACCATCCTGCACTGTCGTAAGTACTGTTCTCAATTATGGAGCCCATTATAAAATTTAGCAACAATAATTCAGGTCATGTAGTAGGACAGACAATGAAAGGAAGGTTACAAAAACTCTCAGATTACTAGTATACTTGTGACTAAGAGAAGTATTAACACTCGATTACAAGTGTTTGTTAAAATCACAGCACACATTAATTTACAAAAAGGAAGGATCATATGGCATTCTCTTTTTCAATGATGTAACATACAGACTTATAGTCCGCAAAAGTATTTTTGTTACACACAGGTAAGTTTGCATTGTCGTATGCAAGAAACTTTTAAAGAAACGTTCATATGAATTCTGCACTGTGTGCTGCCTCCTCCCTGTGATCATAACAACAACAGATAAGAGTGGAAACAAATATTGAAAATGATCAGGCAAATTTTCACTGGAAATGAATTTAAAAGACTGTTTATTATTATTTTTGTGCATTTATGAGATACAAGACTTAAAGAAAGTGCTTTTGAAAAAAGTATTTAACTCCCTCTGTCTGAAGATCCCCAAGCACTGCATCCAAAGTTACAATTTCATTTTGTTCACTTACAGAATTCATTTTTTTCCCCAGGATTATTAATATGTTGAATCACTATATTTAAAGGCTAATGTTGTAATTTTTAAGGTGTGAATTTAATGCAACTGCCTGGCCTTGAATAAGATGAGTCAAAACTGTAAAAATTAAATGCCTTTACCACATACATCTATAAACTGCTGCTTATAATTTTAACTCTGTGATAAGAGGTTTGGTTTGTCCTTAAAAAAAACGTTTCCCTGTACAAAACTCACTAACGTTAGTGACTCTATGCTTGGTAAATATAACTCACTAACCACTCAAAGGGTTAGCTGACATGTTTCTGCTAGTACAGTAGGTGTTTTCACGGTGCTATTGGGTTAATATTCAGTTGCAGCCAAAATGAACGACAGAAATTAAGAAGGGAGCAGAAAAACAGCAGAAAAATCACTATGCCAGTGTACGGGTCTACTGAATTTTGGGTATCACGCACAGTTCTGGTCTTCCTCTCTCCAACAGATGGAAACTGCGGAAGGAAGGATACCCCCCACAGACTGCAGGAGGGCACCCGGGAACCTGCTGCACCCACCACCTCCCCGGCACAGGACGTAGGGTGACCAAAGGTGGCAGCCGTGGCAGCGCACACACGGAGCACGGAAGCCGCTCTTCACACTGCACAGTCTGTGGACACTCCTCCTTGCAGGATGGTACCACCACCAGGAGCTGACCCGACGGAAGGGGAGGCTGAACAACAATCTGCTCGGGGTTACTCACTGCAGAGACCTGTCTAGGTCAGGAACTCTCTGAACTAGAAACCGGCAGATTACGCTGGGGAAATGCTGTCATATTTTCAGCTCTAATATTAGACTTGGCCTCAAATGCCATCCTCAGAGACTGGAGAACAGCCAGGCAGATCTCCGGCCGTCCTTACGGCACAGGATTCCCGCAGCACCCGTTGGCTCATGCTGGCACAGCCGCTCCAGCGAGGGCCCTACTATTTCTCTCCAGCTTTCTTTCCTCACTCTGCTCTACAATCTGTAATTCCGAACTGAGAAAACTGACAAATATGGAAAGCGAGCTCAAAGAGAGACTTCACAGTGGTTTTTTTTTAATTGTATTTGGCCTGTTGTTATTACATTCTCTTCGTATTTTGGCTACAAAAACCCTTCACCTTTGCCTCACCTTCCAAGGAACGTCACTTCATTTCTTACATTTATTATGCAACTTGCTAAGCTATGATGCAAATCTAGTCTTTAAATGTGAAAAAAGTTATGCATTTTGAATAAGAGTATTTATAAATATTATACTGGCGTACAGGATGAACACATGGTTTTCTTTTCAATGCCCCTGAACACTTCTTGAACTATGACTGTCCTGCTTTTTTTTTCTTAAAAAAAAAAAATATATATATATAAAAACCACTTTTTTTTTTTTATGCCACATCCAAGTTATCTTGCTAAGTGTGCATCTTCAGCAAGGTTTAAAATTGGGCAACACATGGTGACTGTGCACTGTTTTATTACTTCATTTTCAAGTTTGGCAAACGCTGAGCTGCCAGTTTATTTCATTTGGATCATTTTCTTGTATTTCTTCCATCCTATCATCCAAACTTCCGTTATTATTGGCATAATGCAAAATAACTACAACAGCACCATTCAAAAAAAAATACTGTTTGAAATACAACCAGTCTGGCTTGCTAATGTTGTAAGAGTTGCTAGGCCATGTTGCTGCTCTGTTGTAGAATACACACATACATTTTAAGAAAATACAGTAATCAATAAGGTATCACTGCTTTGGTAAGTTTGAAAAAATGCCAACACCAATGTTAACAAACATACAAGAACAGTCAACTGAAATCTTTCAATTGTGAAGTGACAGAAATTTATGCTTGAACATAAGTGAACTGATTTTTTTTTTTTATTTCATAAATATGAGAACTGCCAGAGTCAAGTAGAACAATAGCGTATATAACCAAGAAGCTTCTCTGAGGAATTAGTTAAAACCAACTGTTTTATGAGGTTATAAAGTGTCTTGTCTTTTTCCTTTAACTGCAATTTAAATTAACCACAAACCCTGACCTGAAATTACTCCCAAGTTAAGCAATTTTTCAATAAATCCTCAATGTTTCTTTTCCTTGTCCATCTATCTTAAAGAGCCACACTACCACTTTCTTTCCTGTGCTGGATTTACTTAACTGGATTTACTTAATCTGAGTTCCAGAGAGCCTGCAGAATTGCCTGGCATTTCTGTGCAAGGCCTCGGCAACTGACATACTGTCACACGTCAGTCAGCTAGTGCATTAAAGAAAGCAAGCATTTTCATTAGGAAGGTAAATGCATTTTAAAACATATTTTATGAATATCTAATACCACATATTCAACTACTTTTTTTTTTTTACTGTCCCATGAGTATCTCTATTATGTGACAAAAAGACCAAGCTGGCTTTCAGATTTCACTGCCTAAATTTTAGAATAGTATTTGCTTCAGCTAGCTTTAACAAAGAATCAAAGTCACTTCATACAAGGTGTCAGTTTCCCTTAAATCAAGACTCTCTGAGAGAGCTGAGTAAGTCCGCAAGTAAACATATTATTCAGTAACCACTATCCATTCTGGACACAGAAATCATACAAACACATAAATATGTATTTTAATTTCAAATAAATAAAGGAAATGAAAGGAGGTTTTTTTTTCTCATCAAAGTAAGACAGATACTGGAGACACAGCATTTATAATATCTGATTTGGGTATACGACAGGGATTGGCAGGCATGCTTCGTATTCTAAGTAAAGACGAACTTTTGTGTGACAGCAAGCCTGCCACAATTTACCGTTGCTACCAAAAAGGTGGCTCAAGGTCCTCCCCCAGCAAAAAAAAAGTGTAATTTTGGTTTAGGTTTTTGAACTAGATCATCACAGGGCACGCAGAGTGCGGGTGACGACAGAAGAGCGGAGGCAGAACCTCACTCACCACTTTTAGCTGCAGCTTGACTTTGGACCGGCTCAACTGTAACAAAATCTCACTAAACATCCTGAGAATAAGCTACTGGTTTTTTTATAGGACAGGACTCTATGCAGATTCTTTTCCACCCACCTTGACCTCACCCTTGCTCCAGAAAACTTCCAAGGTTGTTTGATTTTGTGCTTTTTTTTTTTCTTTTCCATTTTAATAAAGAATGGGAAAGTGTGAAAACTCTACACATGTGAAATTAAATATTTATTCTCTGAAAAGCTCTGTATTCATGAAGCTTGCGATCCATCAGTGCAACCTTTAAAAATCAGTTATATCGACTGTGTCAAATGATACTGTTGTATAACTTAATCATATTTTGGCATCATTTACTGTACATTCATTTAACTAACCTGAATATATGCTCTATTAATGATTACTCAATTTTTACATGCCTATTGGCAATAAAGATTGACTTTTTTTTTGACTGTATATTTATACATTATTTTACAGGGTTGTTTCCTTGGACTCCATTATGTGATACCCAGGAAAACATTAAGTCACTCTAAAAACAGAGCAACCACTCAAAACCACTTAAAATTGTATTTAATCATTAAATAAAATTAAGCCTTCAAACTATTGACTATTACAATATCAAAAACTTAGCAGAACCTCAAAGGATTTCTTCCATTGCTCAAAACAGATCAGTTTGAGTAAAGCAGTCATGTTCAGAGCCAACATTCTTCACTTGGAAGACCCAGGGCAAAAACATCAGTTGCACATTTGAAGAAATGTGCTGACAGAAAACTAAAGAAACTCAGTTTCTCCCAGAAACTGAGTACCTCAATGATTAAAATGGCATTGCAATGTCCTGTATACCTTTTTTATTTTTAATCTGGGGTGGAAAGGATGGAAATTTTTCCAAGGAGTTTGTTTAAAGTACAAAACCAAGAGATAATACACCAGGCAAAAAATGAGATCAAGATACCTAAAAAACACTACAAAAAGCCTTTCAAAGTTGACTTCACATACAGACAGTTTTTGCCTTCAGTCCATGTACCAAGACAAAAATGATCACAATCAAATGAAAAATATTCAAAGCCGACAATTTGCCCTTGAGATGTATATATTTCATACTGTTTAAAAGATAATTCTCAAGACAGTACTTTTGGTCATCAAAACACATACTGGAACACAAGCATTGTAGTCCCCCATCTCCTATCATATATGCATGATGCACCACCCAGTTACTAATCTTTTTAAAAAGCGTAACTCCAGAAGGCATCATCACACTACACCAAATCCCTCAGAACACTGTTCCAGGTACAATTTAAATCAACGTGAGTCACCATCGTAGCCAAGATACAAGCATCCCAGGTCTTCATCCTTGCCTCCCTACACGCGACTACCCTATAGCTCCCAACGCAAACATCTGTGAGGCCACACTGTCAATCAAATCGGGACACAGAGGATCTGGCTCCTTTCTGCCCTACTTTCAGAAATAACAGTGTTGGCTAGTTATGTTTAGTTTACTTTAATGTACTTAACATGTCCATCTGAATGCCATTTGAGAACAAATCTCTGTGTACCCACCAGTGAGCCTACGCTAGCAGAAATCTGGTGTATTTAGAGACCACTCCTGCCAAATCTGCATTCTGCTTGCGAAGGAAAACACTTATGAGTGGACAGCTACTCCCCACCCCAGACTACAGGTCCCTGCAGCATGCTTTCAGGCACTGAATTTTTATGCTCATTTGACTTTATAAGCACTTCCACATATGAATAGAGCCTCCAGGTTTTGTGGGAAGAAGCAAATTAAAACAGAAAGGAAAAAAGAACACTACGTTGTGCAGTGTATGTGGGATGGAGAAACCGTACTGAACAGTAATAACAAAAATTGATGTATGCCACAGCACAGAAGCGTACATACAGACTGTAACAAAAACATCATCAGAATGGTGTAAGGGACAGTACAAGGTTCAATATTGAGCTGTGACAACTGCCAGTTATTTGCAGTAATCTGTAGCTCTAGAATGAGCTCTAGCACTTCTGAGGATTTCTTCCTCCCTTCAATATTTTTGTACTGACACTTTCCCCCAGTATCAACCGAGAAACTGTATTGATTTATTACCAGTAAGCATTTCTGTGCTCATATTTTCAATTCAAGAACGTTGTCTTGAAAATACGTTGCAACACACTGTTTTCCTTCCATACTCAAGGAGTCACACATAGCAGATGGTGCATGGGAATTTCTCAGCTGTACTGAAGATGATATGAAATGACTACAACTACAAAGACATTTGATCTGAGACAGTACTGCAGTGTGTCAATTTTGGTAAACATTCATTCCTCTTATCAGAGCAGTAACTAGTCATTAAAGGCCTTAAACCTAAAAAACACTTACGCACTTTACTGTTGCTGATCCTTCCATTATTACTCACACCTGTAAAATTACAAAAAAATTATGCAAGTGTTTGTGAAACTGGATCCTATGATCACATCACTGAGCTAAAACAGACTAAATGGAGATAAATATTACTCTAGAAATTCATGAAGCCATTTCTATCAGAACCTCACTTGTTTTGGTTTGGCAGGTGTGTACATATATATATATATATATATAAAAATAAAAACTGGCATTATAGAACAGCTTTCCAAGTTACTTGTATATTAATGCAAGGGCAGTGGATGTATTTCTGAATGTATCTTGTAATTATTCTTAAAAGCATGCTTGGAGCTTGTGATAACGTATTTCACAGTATTAGACAATACGGCCACATTTTTCGCTTTCATTAGAGAGCAAATTCATATGTATTTAAAGTATTTGCATAATTTTTACAGTTAATTGAGCTTTAAATATGCATGATTTGGATGTTACTTCTAGCCAAATTTCATTAGTATGTCACTGGCAAGGAAAAATTTCAGGAGCAAATTTAGTTGTCAACTGCTACAAATTACCATTTAGTATTTTTAATATTAATCTGAACACATATATTAAGGTAGAACTTTGAATTAAAAAAGCAAGCTGGCACATTGTTAGTGTCCTTGAATCGAGACAAATGAAAAATAAACAACAAATCCAACTAATTGGTTTTATATTTTGAAACAGAGATCATAAAAAGCTTCTGTACTTACTAAGAATAGCCCAAAGTATACTTCATACCACAGTTCATAAGGCTTCAGATGTATATTAGGCATTTCACTGGTCCCCTCTATTTTTATGGTTTATGCATCTGATTTTGTGATGCTTCCTCACCCAGAAGCCAATTAAATCAATTATGATGAACATAATTTGTAAGGCAGATTTAATTATATATAGGTTTCTGATCACTAAGTAATTAGATGGTGTTCCAAAAAAACCCAAAACCAAAAGCAAAACTGTTGGTTATTCTACATTCAGTGCAACAGCTCTGTGCTACTGCATCGAACAATATGGGTTGATCCTTGCTAATCCCATTTTGCTGATGGATGAGCGCTGCATACTAAGATTGTACTGACATCACGTGATGAAGGAGGCTGTGTATGAAATGAGATTGCATACAAAAGGTTACCTGATTCAGTGGTATCAATGCACTGCAAAGAAATTAAGAGTTACATATCTATTTTTATGTCTGTGAAATGCAAATGGGACAATTTGTTCTGCATTAGGAGTACTGTTCTTTAAAAGTAAATTTCAAACAACCCACTCAAAGCTGGTGCTAAGGAAAAGGTGAGTCTCTGGATCAGTGCAGAAGTAATTTGAAATGAGAAGCAACTGTTCTGGGAAAGGAAAGGTGTGCCAGAGGGCTGAACAAGACAGGTTACTGCATGACTGTGACCCTGAGGAAAAGTCTCGGATACTATGTACACGTGATCTACATCTGGAATTGCAGTGCTGAATTGGAATTTTATAATAAAGATTTTACAGGACATGTATGTGAAAATCTGATAGAGATGAGAATGGATCCCAGGCCAGTACAGACGTGGTTTTCTATGGATGTAGCCGCTACAACCTTTAAGGTCCAGTAACACAGCCATTTTCCAGGAAAGGAAAAAAGTTGGCTTGTATAAAATTATACCCTTCAGAGAACATGGCCATCAGAATGGAATGACAGGAGACAAGATGGGTGATTCACTAGGAAAGGGGGAAAGAAAAACAAACAAAAACAAAATTGGACAACAACAATGGAAAAAAATTCTGCTGTGAAGGCCTTCAATGTTCAGGGTCTATCCTTGTTTTCCAGCATGAGAACAGTTGCAATGCCCTTCAACTTTCATTTCTCAAGTTCATGATGTAATAATGGTTGAAAAAAAAAACACAAAAGAACTACCACTTTCTGAAGTCTGTTTATATCCCTGACTTTGATTCTCTGTAGATGAAGATATTGGCTTGCCTTTGATTCGCTAGACTCTGCTTTTCAAGTTCCTTTAAGAACAGATCCAAAGCCTGTGAACTGAGCACATCTGTGTTTCTCTGTCCCACAGGGTAAAGGAGCTGTTTATTCTTCTTAAAAGTAAAACTAAGGAGGTGGTTACTCCTGCCTTCTGAGATCAGCACCATCGCAGGAAAAGATGCACTTTGAAGATCTTAATGCAGCTATCACTTTATAAACTATTCTTCAAGAGACTACATCCTCTCATGTCTCCCAGCCACGTATTTACAGTTAGTACAGGCTTCTTAGCATTCTGATTTTACAAGATGCTGAGACAAATCTTTCACTTAAGCAAACCTCTGTAATACTTTTTTTTAAATAATGTCCACTGGAAGATCTTTCCAGGCTATGTTCTCTACCAAACTCATCTTTCACCAAAAGAACTTGTTTCCTGACTTTTTTTTTGCAGCAATTGTTGCCCAAACCCTAATTCCTACAGTCTGTCTAAAAACTAATCCTTCCAAAATATCTTGATCTATGGGAAAGTTAGAACTTCCTTTAGAAAAGCTGGACTAGTTGGTGTAGCAAGCATCTGTCCAACCCTACTTTCTAAGAAAATGAGAGTCGGAAAGGAAAAACAAAGGAAAACAGAAATCCACAAAGCAGTATCCTGTTCATCTCTGCAAGATCAAAGATAGAACAGATACTAATATCTGCATTCTAGAAGTATCAGAAAAAGGAAGCAAATGTCAGTAAAACTTCTTTAAATTACATAAAATGAGTTCAAGATTACACATAGCAACAGTACAGTTTATATTTACTGTCAAGATATTTATCCTCTGTCAAGAGGATCAACAACATTTCAATGTATCCAAAGATACTCTAAGACATTAACAACATTTTGCAGTTGTGAGCATAGCATGTACTGTATCACACAATGTTAACAAATAAGCTTCCTTTTGGCCAATGAAATAATGTGAAAAGCAACATAAAATAAGCCCTAAAAGCTAAATAATGCATTTGTAATTAGAAACATTGTCCTGAATTGTACTTTTATCACTTTTAATATCTACTGAGAAGTGAATTTTGTCAAAGCTTAGTAATAAGCACGCAGAAGACATCTAAGCATTGCTGTTTGGAATAATTCTCAGAAAAATATTATAAACTGTAAACAGACTCATACATGGGTTAAGATGGCATAAGTTCATGCTTCTGTAAACAAGTTAGTGTGCCCTCTGTCCCTTGAGAACACCCAGAACACGATCCAGTTTAAAATAAAATATTTTATGCTTCCTGGATCCAGTTTTCAACTGAATCCATTCAGCAACTCAGTTCACTACATTCACTGATGCTGGTGACAATTTCTGATGCTCATTTCCTAGCATGAAAGCAAAATTCTTAGCACTTAGTTGCATAATGAAATCAACCTGTCAGAAGTATATACAGGTCTGAACAAAATAGGCATCAGTAGCAAAGGTTAATACAAGTGAAACCATGTGGGACAACTGCTTAGTGTCTCAAAGTACTTCATAGATACCAGTGCAAAAATGCTACAATTATTGTTTCAGAGTAGACCTGTTGTATCAACACAAAAAGTTGTAATAAACATCATTTTCCAATCTATTGGGCACGACTCATGATGGAGACAGAACAATTACAATGAACGTACCAGGGATTAAGGGTAAAAATCAAAAATATAAACAGCTTCGTTTTGCCAAAGGTAAATTCAGCTTTCAAAAGCATGGTTTGCAACAGATCTTGGATGGGATTTTAAAAGTCTGCAGGGCTAATTCCATTGCCTCTGTTCCTGCTTAAATTCGCCAGCCCTGCCTGTTTTCAATGGGAAAATTCAGAATCATTCATTGGCACGAAGTGGGGAAAAAAATTTCAAATCAATTGATACTTGAGACAATTTTAGATGTCAGCAGAGCACGAAATAACACTAATCAGCATAGGAGATGAAATATGACTTAAAAGCTGCAGCCCAGGAAACAGAACAAAGCAACAAAATCTTTTCCAGTCATTATTACTGCAGTTTGCATTCAAAAGCGGTATCATCATTAATGTGAACTTTAAAGCAGCCAGAACGTCCATGGGATCAGCCAAAGGCTTGCGTAGAATACACAGACAAGCTAGTTATACTCAAAGTTTCTAACCGGCTTCATATTGTTGAACAGAAGTACTATTCAGAGACATGAAGGGGTGATAAGAGTTCTCAGACTACTGTACTACATCACCAATTATAAGGTAAACAGTTTTATTTATAATACTTAAGCAACTACTATCAGTTATCTTACCAAATAATGATTTTGGGAAAAAAATTTAATTTGAAGCCATATGAAGTTGATGTGAGACCCACTAAACTTATAATATAATGGGGTTGTTTACTGCACGAGCATGTATGATCCTTACTGCACACCACATTAAAATATCAATTTAGGTAGCTTTTGATAAATAGCTGTATACTAGTTTAATATCAAAGCAAACAAAACCAATATGTGACAATGTATCAGTCTGTTAAAAGAAGTCAACTGTAAGATAAATCAAAAGCACAGGTTAGTGAGGAAGTCCATGCAATTGTGAAAACTGAAGTTAAACCCAACAACACTCACTTATGAGGGGCCTGTTAAAATTCTTACATCTCCTGTAAAGTGAAAGATATGCTTACCGTTATCTTTGCTGCTGTTTTCTTCAATTGTCATTTGTTCTGCTAGCTCAGACAGCGATTCATCAATGGTCTGGCTTCCTCGCAAGGTTAAGGAAAGTCTCCTCTTAAACTTTTTCATTCTATCAGTATTAAGCCTGGCTTAAGGAAGCCTGAAAAAAAAAGTAAAAAGCAATATGTGAGAAAAAATTAGTTCATTGGAAAATGAAATTTAATTACCTCACATAAAAATGCAGGAAGGTTAACAGAAAATCTACTCAATATGCAAGTTATCCTTAAAGCAATATCCTTACAGCAAGATCACTCTACTGGACTGAAGAACAATGTCTTGAGAGGTAGGTGTCCATACATTTTTGCAATTTTTATTTCTGTTAGGGAAAATGAGAATCTTTACTTAAAAAACAAAAACAAAAACAAACAAACCCCAAAAAACCCCAAAACTCAGATCATTTGATCACTAATTTTACAGTCCAATAAAAAAATCAAACAGTCATCTGAAAACTTACTGAGTGCGCACTCTGCTACCTCCTCCACAGCCTCTTTCACCAAAGCCGCTGAGGAGGAGGAGGAGGAGGCTGGAACTTTCTCTCTCTTTCAGCCCATTTGTTTACGGATGAGAAGTTACTGAACTTCTCTATATTTTCCCCTTTTCACAAAAGGAGGAAGGGGACAACACTGAAAGCCTTAAACACAAAAGCAATTCTCAAACCCGATCCCACCTAGGGAAACGGAGAGCCAGGGCTTGATAACGAGGGCTAGAATGGGCGTTTCTCTACAGTCAGGCAATAAGACTAAACCGTGAAAAAGGCAGGAGGCACTTTCTCCACAGAAAGCAGTAAGCAAACAAGTAATAACAACAAGGTCCAGGTCGATAAACATGTTGCCACAAGTCTGAGCTGGTAAGTGAACTCTGCAGTATGCCATATGTTTGCCCTTACACAAGAAGCAGCACGATTCTGTCCTTTATTACTCCATATGGACAATTCACCCTAGATGGCATTTCACAATAACTTGTTCATCTGCTCAGGGCCTCCAAAAGTCACATAAGCAGTGTCAAACACAAGCACAGCATACTTTTAAGTGTGAGCTGCTCATATATATTTTTCCTCCACATCTATCAGTCTCTTTGCATTCCAAAATGCAAAATTCACATACAAAATTATAAAACAAAATTTTCCTCAATGTTCTCCTCCAAACAGAGAAATGCAAGAAGCAGTACTTTCAAGATCCACATTTAACAACAAATTGTGAATATGATTACTTTTATATTGACATCTTCCCTTAAAGTATACACATTTCAACGGAGTAGCTTACTCTTTGTTTAGATGTTACATAACAAAAAGGAGTACAAATTGGTGGAACAAGTTGGAAGTGTCTGTTGGTGATAGCAGAATGTACACATAGACTAAACGATCACAAGACTCGATTGCACAGGACAGTAAGTATCACGTAAGGATGGATAAAAGCAGACCTTTAGGATCTGAGCCCCAAAGTTTGAGATGAACAGCACAACTGCTAGCAAAGAAGCCACTGTATCTAAGGGGAAAGAGGTGGATTACAAAACAGGATAACGTCTTAGACAACCACAACTACTATAAGCAGAAATAGTCAGGCAATGCATACAGATATGTAGGAAATAAAAATCTAACTGCTGGAGGTACAGTTAAGCCAGCAGTTTCAAAACTACCCTCCTAATGTGTTGCTGTATGTGCAATAAAGCCACACCTTAGTATGAATAATTTTGCGCTCTCTCACTCAAAAGCAGGATATTCTTATTGTTAAGAAACTGCATTCAGAGAACATTCCAAGGGGAACATTTACTTTTCCTGTTCAGGACCTGCTTTACAGACCTTACATGAAACTGCTGTATTTCTGCATTTATTTTAATTTTTCCAAAACGATGGCCTATGCTTCTCTCGAAAACCTAGTTTTTAAAAAAGATTAGAAGGACACATCCTTTACATATGGTTTTACTCAATTCTCCTACAGTGTTCTTTGAAACCTGCATCTTCCTACACGCATTATTCTCAAAAAAAGACGTGCAATTTTTAGCTATGTAGTACCCTAAAGCTACCTGACAGCGCAAGAATTTCTTTTCAATTTTCCACTTGGGCAGTAACTGAAAAAACAGATGCCTTTCTATACAACCAGGCTGTTCCTGGCTTTTGATCTTGCAAATATTTAAGTCTACACAACTTTTTAATTAAAAAAAAAAAGGTCTACTGCTGAAGAATATTACATATAAATTAACAGACACATGGATTAGAAAATCGAAGAGATATTCTAAATGTCAAGCTAATATAAAAGCAAATATTGTGTTAACTATAGTTACAAAATCTCTCCTGTTAAAGGAGAGTTTCATGGAGTGCTGAAGCATCATTTTTACTAAGATTCTGAATTAAGCTTGGGGCTTGATTTTGGAAGAATTTAACAGTAAAAAGGAATCAGGAGTGAGAATCCATGTGTGAGTGAATGCTTCCTTCTACTGAAATATAATTCAGTTTTTTAAAGGAGAAGATAGTCACTGACATTACACTAAATTCTCCCCTTAAAGCATCAGTATTCTTGCTAATTCAGATGTGTAAAAGATGTATATGTTTACAAAAAAAAAAAAAAAAAAAGAGAGAGAGAGGAGGAGTGACCAGTATCTAGCACTTGGAAATATCCTAACTTTTTACCTACTTTATTCTCACTTCTGCCCGAAGTTGCAGAACCTGCTAAATCTTGGTAGTTTGAGACAAGATCTCAGTGAAGAGAGCTTTTAAAATATGATCTATACAATCCAAAGTTAGCATTGGTTCTCTAAAACGACAGCAATTTCAAAGAAAAGTCAATTTAAATTCAGTTTAACAAAATTAAAGGGAAATCGTTTGATATTAATTTTCACTAATTTAACAGCTGCATATGTCTTCCCCATTTAACAGTAAATCTAATTTAAATCCAAAACAGAGTTCCTTGATTAGTGATATACATCTAGCAGCTATGATGCAGTAAGACTCCTGATGTTCCTCCAAGTTCTTAACAATTGTGAGAAGAATATGCACTGTTGTTTTTATTTTGGAGTGTTAGAATAGAGGCCAGGGCTTGACTATCCCATTCTGTAAATTCATCTACTCTAAGTCATACCCAAATCAAATATTTTAGATGTCATGGCAGACAGATGCATGTACTTGAATGCAACTAATGCAAGTTCTAGTCTTCTGCAGGCAGAATGAGGACAAGCAATCTGATATGATACCATCTGATGCAACCAGAAAAGCTGGCAGAGACATACTTGTTCAATCCTTATAGTGATACGAATGAAGAAAGTGACAGCGCGTTAAAGGAGCGGCTGCTTCTTACAAACGGCCTCCAGTCTAACCCTGAGAAGCTGGTATTTTTGTCTTTAAAAGCAACACAAGTTAATCCTTGAAAACTATGCTAAAATTTACCTTTTGTACATGTTTTTCTCCTTAAAACCTGCAGAAAAAGTATTTTCCAACATTCATTGTCATTAACTCAGTTTGCTTCAATAGTCAAACTCCCACCTTGCTCTCAATGTAACTTAAAAGCAATCTCTATAATACAGTTCGGAAAACAAACTCCACAGTTTTTAAATCATTCAGGTAAGATCAGATTTAAACAAGTGGGTTCTGGCTCTCCTTCTCTGCATCAGGCCAATCCTTACTACAACACATGTGGTAGAGCACTTCTTGTTTAGCAAATACAGATGTTCACAACACCCTGGCTATACAGCAGACAGCCATTAAAGCATCTTGATTCCAAATCAATAACCCAAATAGATTCCACTTTCGTCTATTCACAAAAAAAAATCAGAGGCCTTACAACGTCAAACAGCTAAAATTCTCAAAAAAAAACCCCAACATTCCCTTCAAGCTCCCAGGCTCTTGGTACCTTTAAAGTGAAAAAAGGAATGCCTAAGATCTTTACACACAATTAACATATGCTGTGTGCTTAATCATTGTAAATTTAAACAAATTCAGCTGAAATTTTCAAGAGCAATGAGGTTACTTAACAGCTCGAATTTTAGCCAGTTTATTTCAGGAGGGTCACAAATATCAAAAGCTCACTAAAGTTTTGCTGATTCAAAGCCCTTTGAAGCCAATGGGAACCTGTCCTTCAACTTCAATAAGCTTTAGATCAGACTAAGTGCTGACTCTTCTGTTTCCAGATGTTATATTGCATTAAGATGCCTCTACATAGAGACTAAGCATTTTAAAATTACTTTTCCACTTAGATACACACTGAAGTTGGTATTTGACTCTTTTTACAAGCTGCTTTACAAGGTGGCAGGCGTTTTCCAAACATCTAAAGGCAGTTCTTGTTCTGAATAACTTATTATTTGAAGGTGACAGCTAAAGTGGGAGGAAAGGACAGGAACAGAAACCCTACGTAACAGCAGCATGTGAAAAACAGTGTGGACCCAGCATGGTCCTTACAGACCGGTTAACAAACTAAAGCCACAGGCACAGGCTGTCAAAGAAAGCAGACACCAGCATGGCCAGTTCTACACTGAAAGGGCCAGGTATTTGCCCAGTAGCTCCATACAAACTCCTAGGGTATGAGGAGGTACAGATGCACGTGGGACACACTACTTGATTTTGTAAAATCGCTAGAATGAGATGGGTATATTGTGGCAGAGTTTTGAAGGGATCTGAAGATTCTGCCCAGAGACTTTTTTTTTTTTTTAAGATCTAAGATGGAAAATCAAGTAAGGCATTATTGACCGAAGAATAAAACCAGTCCACACAACTAGAAACAAGAATTAACAAGAATCATGAAATTCTGTCTCATATGGTCCTCAGCATTACAGTTGTTACTGATTCTCAAAATCCACAGTGTCATTCACTGTATCGTTCAAATCTGAACAGATGATCATTTAACCTTCCACTAGCATTTTAATTACTCCAGTTACATGTCTGTTAAATATTTTCAAGCATGTAATAAACTATTCATCATTCACTTGGCTGCATTAGTAATTTTAGATGCATCTAACGTAAGTATTTCTAAAAGTGATAATGCAAGCTTGTATGAGAAAGAGAGGTGTGGAAAACTTAAGAGTACTGCAAACAATATTAATTAAAAACAGAAACAGGAAACACCTGTCAAGGATATTGTCCCCTTAATGTAAAAAGAAAATGAGCTTTCCATAGTGTTCATATTTATTAAATTGTTCTCAATCTACCTGAATTAAAATAAAACAAAGCTATTGATCACACAAGCATGTTGCATATCAAACACACAACAAGCTATTATTTATACTAATGAGAAATATCTGGATAATTTATCTAAGATCATAAACCATCAGTTTACACTTGTAAAATTCACATCTAATACAGATGCACTTCCTTACAGTCACAATTCTACCCTACAAGAATGGATTATAAATATGGCATCTTACTCGTCGCATCTGTTCTTTGTACTTGTTTCAACTCACATTTGTTCACATTGGTGAAAAAATTTTCTACCCCATTTTTCCACGGTTGGTCTTTAGAAGCAACATAACTGGCCAACTACACTCTCTTCTCAGGAACAGAACTACTTAAAAAGTTTTTATCTTTTATGCTGCATTACGTCAAAAAAATGATGCTGCACAGATATAAGTGATATCTGACATACGAGGCCTTTGTACTGATGGAAGAAAAATAATTATAAAGTCAAATATCATAGCCTGGTTTGATGTCACAGTGAAAAAAGGGCAAAAGGACTCTTCAGTCTTTTCCTTATGAATAAAATAACATTCAATATGGAATTAAACTTTTGAGGTGAAGCCCCTTTTTATGTATTTATAGAGTTGCAGCCAAACAATTACTGGAAACTGGAGGTAGAAAAGTATTCACAAAGGTTAACTTCTTATCCAAGGTTAGTTTTCCTAGTTAATATAAGTGAAGAGGCTCGTCCCAAAGTGATTAAGAGCATCTATATTCAGCTCCTGATCTAGATCATCAGCTGGAAAACCTATGCGAACAGAGGAAATATATTGAAATTAGCCTGTCCTAATTTAATTTAGATTGTGAATATTTTTCCTTATCCTGACTCCCTCAATCCCTTTGCCTTTAAAGAGTAACAAAGTACAGAAATCAAAATAATTTTTTGTTTTGTTTTTAAAAACAATCCTTTAAGTTAAAAAAATATATTGATCATTACTACAGGCATATTTAACTGTACTACCGGTATCGAATTTAAAAGAAAGAAAACCACCAAATTTGCCAAAAGGGTGAAATCTTGCAGTCCTTTTTTCATATCCTATGCTTATCTTCTTTCTCTTGGACTCAAAAAGTTTCACTTTGGTAATCATAGCGAGTTTGCACTCTTTAAAATTTACAAATGCATTCTTCCCCATATAGATACAAGAAACATCAAATAGCAAAATCAATAGAGACATTCTATTTGATATATCTCCCTAGATTAGCTAGATTGCACTGATGAATAGCTCCACGTTAATTATCAAAGATTCTGCTCTCTCAACAGCCAAGTGAAAAAACACAGTATGAGTCTGGTTAAATTGGCTGACATTTAAGCCAACAAAACAAACGAGCTGACTGGCAAAGGTTCTTGCATTTGCTGTCAGACCCATAAACTGAAAGTCTTTTTTTATTGAAGAGGAAGGCAAAAACCAGAAGGTTACATGAATGTAGCATATATACTACCAATCAGCCATGGAACTTCCCGTCTCAAAAGATTTAATGAGCACTGACAATCAAAAGCAATGTCTGTAATTTTACTAGCATAAAGCCTTAATACAGCTTTCAGAAAAAACAATCTTAAAAAAAGAAAACGCTATGCACATAAAGCTTGCTGCTCCCTAATACTGAGATTATTTTAGTGACAGATTTGCAATATTGCAGTCATCACTTCTGGGACCACCTTTCTCAGTCTTGCAAATGAGCCAGTCTTTGGAATAAAACTGAGTGGAACACCTTTTCTAGGCTTAGGAAGACAATGTTATTCTAAGACTGAAAAGCATTTGCAATCTTTTGAGAGCCTGAGCAATTTTGTCAATAAAAGGCATGGATTTTCAAAAACTAAAGGCTTGCTTTCCGCCCCACCACAATTCAGGCACCAAATCCAAGAATCTCATACTGAAGAACCTTCTCTTCTCTCAATCTCCAGTAGCTCTCAGCCCAGCACCACCTGTCCTGTAAGCATCTGAACTTCTATGACCAGAGCCTTCAACAATTGTTGCATCTTGTGCTCACAAAAAAGTTTCATTTACAACCCAAGGCAATGAAAAGCTTTTGACTTACTTCAATACTCTTGAAAAATATTGAAGTAAGAGACACCAAGAGACACAACAAATACACCATAGCAATATAAACTAAGATAAAAACTAAAGACACTCTTGACTTTAAATAAACAAAAAACAGTGGTACAAGTTTCTAAACAAAATTTTGAAAGGTTTTTGCCTTCTGCTCTTAAAACAGAAATTAATTACACTGGAGAAGTTGTTGAGAAAACCTTATCATGGCCTGGAAATTAACCATCAAGCGAGAGCTGTAACAGGGCTCATCCTAGGAAAAAAGCTCTGTAATTATTAAAACTGAAAACAAAACATAAAGACAATCATAAAAAAATAATTTTCTATAGTTAATTGGTACAATCGCTGTAAATTTACAGCTCACAATTTTTCTTCCAAATGTCAAATTTTTGGCTTCATTACTTGTTGAACCTTAATAAATGTACTGCATAGTGTGAACACACACAAAAAAAGCTACCACTAAAAATCCCAGAGAGAAAGGCTTTACATTAAAATGTACAAGGTAAAAGTAAACCCAAACTCTTCCACAATCATTGCATGCATACATATCTGTGCATATAAGTAATATCAAGGAGTCACGAATGGTTTGAAAACAGACAGCTTTGGATGCATTTCTCTTATGCTTTAATGTGCATGCAGAAGACAAAAAAAAACAACGCAAGAGAAACAAAGCTGTTTCACAGTAATTGAGCGTTTTGGTTTGTTGGGGTTTTTTGGAAGAAAGCACAATATACCAACACAGGAAGAATTTTCAAATAGCAAAGAGACACTGTAAGTAGCATGGTATAGATCACGTTCTACAGTACTGACAAAGTACATGTATATTTTTCCTACGAGTAACAGGTCACATTTAAGATCTGATGCGCTGAAGGCACGATACTGAGACACAAAGAAGACATTAAGAAAAAAATGGTATAATAAAACCAACTCTTTGGAGACTTAACATGTGAGATTTATCAGTCTCTTCTGTATTCTGTATTTATCTAGAGATTTCTGACAATAGTATGCTGTGGTACAATTACTATTTCTGAAATAATAGAGAGATGGAATACCTTGGCTACAACTAAGAAAGTAACTACTGACAGAAACAACAGCCTAAACAAGTTTCTCATAGTCAAGTTGAGTATGTGTAATACCTCCACTGTGAAATTTTAAGGATAATTCTGAACAGGCAGTAAATAAACTTGTTCTTGCAATAAACAATCATTGAACTATGGTTCAAAAATTTGTTTGAATTAATGAACATCTTTTACCTAAACTTATAAAATGCTCCAAATCAGTATGTTTTTAAAAACCTCACTAATTATAGTCTTTTCTTCCCTTATCCAATCCTATAATTGGTACAACTTCAGAGATTAGTCACTAGCAGAAAATCTCTGAACAATAAATCAATTACAAATTCTTCTGCTGTATTAATTTTTACATAGCAGTCAAGATGTCCCAGCATGGGACCAATTTGTTCTGTTAAAACAATCAGACAAATGTTGCTACATCTGTCTGAAGCGTTCATGCTGCCATTTAATGGTCAGCTGGACATGCACACATACATCATTTCAGTATCCATTGCCCAGGATACTAAACGCATAGGGGAGAGACACTACTCCTAATGCAAATGATGATCTAGCTGACAACCTGGGAAAGAAAGAACAGTTTTGACATATGCTTGCTGAGTGGCTTCCCAAATAGTTATGTTGGCAACAAAAAGGTGGTGGCAGAGAAGAAAGCATAAACCTGCTTAAGCCAATTTAATACCTTCACAGAAGTAGAGCACTGGTCACTAGTGCACATCAAACGCAAAGTAAGACTGGCCTCACTGGGAGCATTGTGGTATAACTGTTGTGTACCAGAAAAGTAGCCTGAAGAACTGCAGAGTTTTGCCTTAAGCCTATTTAGCCTAGCTAAACAAAAACTGAGATCTGAAATACATGCAATCTGTGAACAAAATAAAGGACAACAGCAAATGCTGTTAAAGAAAGATGAAATGGGAAAACAAGAACAAATGGATATGAAATAAAGTAAAAGCATTCAGCACAAGTGCCTTCATCTTCTGCAACAGTTCCAGACATTACAATTCCCACCACATGTTAACCACACACAGATTCTTCTTTTTCTGTCTCTATACTTGTCCTGCAGCAATATCCCACTCAAATTAAGCCGTCCTGCCAAGCCTCACAAGAGGTAATTTTCAGGTACTTTCAAAAAAGGGGGGGGACATTTTCATTTAAACATACAAAATAAGGCAACTGTCATGCATCAAGCTGTCACAGCTGTCACTGTTGGCTCAAAAACAAGAACCCTACATGGAGACTAACAGATTTGGAAACTCAAGATCTTTCTGTATCACTGGATGTTCCCTGTTCTTTGCCTATGATAATTCTTCCCTGCGTGGCTTTTACACACCATCTTACATCTTGCTCTTCCTCCAGGTAACTGAGACTGTCCAGTCAAGGGTTCTCAAATTTTGAAAATAAGCAGAAAAACTAAATTACAAATACGTAATTTGAGTTACTCTGACTAATCAGTTTGAGAGTCCACTCCCCTCCCAGGCTGAGCGAACAGCCTAGCACATCAAAGGACACTACTCAAACTTAACACTACCTTCTCTTTGAATGACCAGTTCCCTACCTGAAGGTATCCAAGCAAGTTTTCTGGACCTTAAACAGAGACCAGAGGAAGATTAAGGAACAAAACCAACAAAAAGGTTATACAGAATTGAGACAGTGACAAGATATCAGCTAGATTCAGTGGAGACAAATGGCAATCAGTAGAAGTGAAAAAATATTTCTCTGTAATAAATGACGGATCAATAAGATAGCATTAGTATATACAAAACCTGGGAAAGTAACAACTATTAATGTCAGTCAATAAATTAAACCAGACATGAATAATTAGCAAACAAAATCTGAAAGACAAGTAGTCTCCACAATTTTTTTTTTAACAAAATTAAAAAATGGTAAAATAATTGTAACTAATACCAGGCAAGTAACACTAATATTGCTAACAAAAGTTAACACACAGCAAAGCAGAATTTCTCTAGGATCCTGCAAGATACAGCTTAAAGCCACAGCAAGTATAGGTGGATACTTTATTACAAAATCTCTGGAAAGCAGCAGTGAAAGGATAAAACAATATGTACACAGCACTGTTTCTGAACACGTATTTGTGCTGGGCAGACCCATTTGCCCTCTTTTGCTTCCCTGGCAGAAGAAAGAACTGAAATTTTGTTTATCTTCAAAATAATTTCTTCTGAATTACAAACACTATCATTCTTCTGCTGTTAGAGCCTATCGCTTACACAGTCGCATTCTCCCAGGGACTAACAGTGGGCCAATCCCTTCCACAGGAAACTAATTCCCATTCTGGATCTTAATCGCGTTGCAGAGGCTAATATTGCTACTGCTGTCAGTGACCTGGATAAAGCTGCCAAACTGTAAGATTTGTCTCACAAACAGAAGATGTTTTATGAAAACATAAATTTAAATCACTGCCTCTACAGAGACTCAATTCCTAAAGAATCTTACTTCAGCAACATTTAATATTATAGTCTAATACAGATCTGCACTGAAATTAAGCTTTTCACTTAAAGTAGTGAGGCAGTTTTACTGTAAAACTCCAGGGGGGAGGGGAAAAAAAAAAAGAGCCCTAATGGTTATTATAATGACACCAGATAACGCTCGAAACAGTCCAGTATAATCAGAATCATAGAACAGTTTGAGTTGGAAAGGACCTTTAAGATCATCTAGTCCAATCCTCCCGCAAGGAGTGGGGACATCTTCAACTAGATCGGGTTGCTCAGAGCCCCATTCGAATTGACTTTAAATGCTTCCTGGTACGGGGCATCTACCACCTCTCTGGGCAACCTCTTCCAGTGTTTCCCCATCCTCATCGTGAAAAATTTCTTCCTGTATCTAGTATTAATCTACTGTCTTTTAGTTTAAAACCATTACCTCTTGTCCTATTGCTACAAACTGAGTTGCTCAAGGACATGTGGGACTCCTACCTCTCTACAGAGAAAGAGCCATCCAAGCTCCTCTAATTCCTTCCTCCCTCCCCCACTACATTCTTTCAGTAAGTTAGTTTCTACGATGTTTTTTCTTTCTTGAATCTATGTGCTGGGATGAAAATACACATATTAGAAAATTCAAGTTAAAGCAGCATTAGTATTCAAAATTAGTATGCAAAGTTTAAGGGTAACAGCTGTTATCTTAGTAATTAATCAGATATTTTATTTATTTTTCTCACTGGCTCTCTGGATCTTTGTTTCATAACCTCCTTTGGAAAACCCTACTCTAGCATGCGGTCTTTCAACCTTTGAGATAGAAAGTCCAATTGAAGTCGTTTGTCATCCCAAAGAGTAAAAAACTATGTTTTGACTGATATAACAAGAGGCCTATTTCTTTAAAATTTTAGGATATGCTATTCTCTCACCAAACTACTGTTTCTATGTCAAGCACTCGAGCTGTTCTTGAATTACCCAGTTGGAAACACTGGAAACACTTGGAAACACTATCCTTTTGCCAAAATATTCTTTAAAATAAGTTCATCTGCATTCTAAGGGAAGTTTATATCTGTTTTACCACCCAGGTATGCTGATTTTCAACATATCCAAGTATGCTGAAGAGTAACCAGAAGGATCCTCCCGCTGCAGTTTATTTCCTTTTGATAACTAGGATCCATAAGCCTGAAATTAAACAGTCCAGGAAGCTTCTGGTTTTCCCTTGTGGTACTTGTAATTCAGATCTATAGCTCTGCTTTCTTTAAAATTAGTCTACATTTCTGTTTAATAAAAGGGAACTCAAGAGAATGTCTTCACAAGGACCGTCTTCTGTGTCTCATTACTAATTTGTAAAAGCACAAAATAATCAAGAACTATCATAATGAAATTTAAGTTATGTATCTTGAATGCAGTTTTGGCACAACATCTGGTAACCAGATCTTTCTGTGAAGTAAATAAAACGAGCTGTTAAATTGTCTTTATTATAAAAACAAAAACAACCACCTACATTCGTTTTTTAAGAAGATTTTTAAAAATGAAATAACTTTTAAAAAAAATCCCCTTTAAGGTTCTCCTTAAAAGCTTCAGAACAAAAATCTGCCAGACTGTTGCCATGACGTAAGCCTTAATTTTTTTATCTCCCCGGACTCTATGTTTTCAGTAGGTTCCATAACAAGACTTGAGAATAAAACCTCTCATCAGCTGAATCGTAAACCAGAATGGCAGAGGCTTTCACTATTACTATGTACTGCAGTAAACTACAGGTTTACTTCACACAGAGATAAGATACACATATACGATTAGATAACTTTATGTTTGTGTCAATAACAATAAGCAAACTTTGCTAGTAACAAAGAAGCTGTAGCTTTAATGAAGGTCTAGTTACAGCAACCATACAACAGGGAAACAGAAAAGTGATTTACTTCTGTCTGTTGAACTGTGCATGCTTCCTTCAGCTGCATCGTTCAGAAGCATTCCCATTTCTATTCTTTCTGATTTTAATCATATGAAAGAAACAGTTGGATTGAAATCCAATTGCTCTCTCACCTAACGGTATATTGTATACCTATATAGCATAACAAACTCACATCTTTTTCTTCCCAAGATCGTACATGTAATATAGGTGCTTTCTCCAACATTAATCCTGTAGGCATTACCATTTCTTGTATCAGAATGAGTCACCGGAACAAGTCACACCCTTTGACTAAATTTACTGAAATTGAGAGCAAATTTGAGGTTCTATTTCCAGATCCTGTTACTTTAAATATTATGCGATTAAGATATTTTGCTTTAAAAATACTAATCAGATATCAGTTGACCGGATTAATCTCATGGACTAATTTTCAAAATTTTTTTTAACTGTAAAAATTGGGACCATCTCACGGCTCCAACAGCCTTTTGGAATATTTGTATCTTCTATCCCCCATAGCTCGTGAAACTTACACCACCATTCCTCCACTGTCCATCTCTGATCCAGGTATGTCCCTAGTAGCAGTCATAAGGAACACTTTTTAAAGAGATTTTTACCAGGGTATCATGGAGACAGTATTTAAATAAGCATTTCTGACATAATCTAGGGATTCCCAAGCTCTTCTAGATGATCTTCATTGCCTCAGCAGTTCAGTAGTTCTGGTTCTTTTTTCACTATACTGTTATACTGACTATAGACTGTAAAATTCCTTGCCAAAGAAGATCTATAGGTTGACACTTTCCTCTTTCTTTTACCTGGCCACGCATGCATAAATTTGTCTTCTGCATAACAAAGAATGACCATTGGGGTTTTTTTTTAATTTCTTAATTTTCAAAAATTTCTTTCCTTCCTTTGCTGCAGCCAATAACTCCTTAGCTTGGAACTTCCTCTGCTGCATACATAACACAAGCGAGCCAATTTCAACAGCTCTAAGGAGGTACTATAGATACTTCCACAGTCAGTTCTGTTAATTCTTAAGACTGTACCTCTATGAATGTATTCTTATTGGAGAGGAAATGCTCCAACAAAACGCAGGTGAAGAGCTCAGGACATCAATCGAATTACGAAAATCTAGAAGAGAATAGAATCCACCACAGGAGTAAAACGATGTCATAATATAGTAAGATGATCGATGTTTACAAAAAAGTTTCAGAAATCAAGACAGCTTTGGTTCTTCACAGCTTAGCTATCTTTGCTGTTGGAAGCAGGGTCCGAAATGTAGTTACTGACCACCAAGAAAGAAAAAACAAATATAACTGTTACGTGATTATAAAATATTTCCCTTCTGAATTCATTAACCTTATTAAGAAAAGAGCTATAGGAGAAACTTGATGATGGCAGCAAATGTGGTAGGCATGAAGTGCCTTCTGTCTGACTAAAACTGCAGTAGAAGCACATTCACTTTTGCTTTTCACAAAAAAATATAAAACACACTCAAGTTAATGAAAGCAAAGGCGTTTTCCAAGAATCAAAACTGGATTTGCTAAATTACAGAGGAGTTGCTAAAAAATTCCATTTCAATTTTCAGAGAAAAAACAAGTAAAAACACATATTATCTTGGTACATTGTTACTGAAACCAAACAGACAAAACTGGTATCAAAATCTTTGAAGGTGGCAAGCAATCAAGTAAACATACAAGAACTGCAAAGGTTATAAAGATCAAAACACAACCCTAACCTCATTTTGACCATTACTGTTTAACAGCTCGACCTGGAATTTGCTGTCCACGCTGTAATTAACATAAAAGCTACTTCAATTGTCCAGCTTATCAGTTTTCAATTATATTAAAGCATATGAGCTAAGGAAGAGAAATTATCTTCTATCACCATGCAGCCCTAGGGAAGGGAAAAAAACTATCAGCTACTTTCATTGCTAGTATCCTACCAATATTCAAACGTCTACTAAAAAAGACTTAGCAAATTACATGTCAGCAGCAGTACTTACAAGCTTGTTCTTGTTAAGGAAGTTAATCCAGAAGATATATTTTTAAAAGTTACAACAAAACAATTTTTAAGGCTAAAAGTCCATTGATGTTTCCATGATAAAGCAACTAGAGCACTGGAGAATGAATCATCAGCAAAGAACTGCAATGGGCAATGAATGACAGAGATGCAAACTATGAAGTGACGAGAGGAGAAACTGAAGAAGAGAGGAGACTCACAAGGTATTTAAAAGGAAAGAATGAGAGAAAGGACTGGAATAAGCTCTGTGCAAAAAGTTCTCTCACCAATAAAAAGGTAAAACGCTGACAGAGACTTGATCTACATCTCAAGATAGTAAACTAAGGATTAGGCTGCCTAACTACTAGATGAAAACCCCACACATTCACACAACGCAGAGCACCAGAGCTCTCCGGCTTCTCTGTAGGGATCTGTTCGAAACACTTTGTAAGTGTGAGACTGTTCCAAACCTATGCTGAACAGAGGATCAGCTGTCCTACCACAACCACCACAAAGCTGAAAAGCAGCATTGTTGCACGTTCTGCTCAAGTCAACAGAAGCGTTATTATTTGTTTATACTTCATCTGGATCAAGTTTGTACTGACTGGTGATCTCACAGTGAGGGTAATGAACAAATCCACTATTGCTAGAGGTGAAGTTGTGATTTGGGGTACAGGAGCCTGCATAAAGCCAGCTGTACAGACAGCTTTCCAGGGCAGAACAGCAACCAAAATACTCTACAGTCCTCTGAACAATCTTATTCCAGGCATCAAGGAGCCAAGTGTTTTTCAAAAAAGTCCAATTACAGGGTAATCTCTTACTTTGTTATTTTGTTTAAAGACATCTTTTCCATCATTATTTGATTTAGTAAATTTATTATTTTATTTTAAATTCCTATCATTGACCTACTTATTCTCCCCACCAATGACCTTAAGACTCCTGCCAGCTTCCAGGTGAGCTGTTAGGCCAGCGTAAGACACCTGAGACTAAATGGCTTACTTTAAATTTCACTTGCAAGTGGATGTTTTCCACAATTTACATCAGCTCAAGAAAGCTTACAGTAAAATAAGAAATTTTCTATTTTCCAACCTTTCATCTTCCCAGTTCTCATGTGTTTTTAACAAACAAAAGTTTAAGAACTACATCTATTATCCCACAGGATCATCTTGAAACTAAGGTTTTGTCTTACATAGAAGCAAGAATGAAAGCATTCAGTTAAGACAACATTCTCCTCTTTACTCAATGCCATGATTATTACTTTTTACTAAGCTTTGCAAAATTGGCCAGATATCTATGAAGTGTCTAGTCTCAAGGGCTTTTTCCTTCAGAAATTACTCCTAAAAAGGACATGCAAGAGTAAAGGACAAAGTCTGGACTAGTTTGTAGTTGTGAAGACTTCTTATAAAAATAATGCAAGAAAGGTTGAAGATTTATCATCACTTTTGCACTATCACAAAATATGCTAATGATTTGCCACATCCAGTTAGTGAACCCTTAAGTGCCTATGGCAGGTTTTGATCTTTAAAGGGAATGAGACACAGGATCTTCAGAGCTTCAAAGATCTCTGGTTTCCTTTACTGTACACAGGAAGCCTGAAGTCAATGCAGCACTACTATCTGAAAATCATTTGAACATTTTGTCAAAGGAATGATGACTACTGAGACCACAGGAATTGCTCTAATTCCTCAGAGACACAAACACACTATGCAAGCTCTGTTCCGCTACTCTGTTCACTTATCCCATCCTCAAAGAAGGTGGAAAGACCAAAAACGTGATGAAACGAGCAGTCAGGCCATAGGAAATTGAAGTAAATAAAAAAGTCTAAGAACAGATTGATCAAAAGTCCTCAAAATCCAAACAGAAAACTTGTTTTATTCAGCAATATGGTAATATTCAAAATGGCTCTTGAATTGAATATAACTCATCTCCTGCAGGTAAACCAACAACAATTTTTCCTTTCCAGAAACAGCAAAAGACACATGCTGTGATTTATGTGATGATGCTAGCATAAAAACAAATGACAACTCTTACAAAGAAAGAGAAACAGAGCAGTACGCATGGTCCAGCTAATATTTTCAATGTGTACTGCAAAAAAACCCCTACTGTTTTTATATTAAATCAGATATATCTTAAAGCAAAGACAAACCACTTACACGTTATTAATTCAGTTTTAATATTATGTATTCTACTGTTTTTAAACAGCCTGCTCTGAAATATTTTTATTTGTTCTAGTCTATGCATTTAAAACTGTATTTCCTTGCCTACAAAATTAGGGCAGTCCTTTCAACAATGACACAGATCACTAGCCAGCCATTACTCTGCCATCTGCATTCAGCCCCTTACCCTAGATGACCAATTTAAATTTCATGCAGCTGAAACTATTTAAGTAAAAATACTGAAGTGTGCTATTATTTCTAATTATCTTGTACTCTGCATAGCAGTTTCTTAAATTTGAAATCGCTTTGGGGAAAAAAAAAAAAGTTGAGAGAAATATGTGACTCAGCCAATTTGACAGAAAGGTTTGATATTTTACATAACTCAGAGTTGTCACAATGCATATTCATATCTGGTTTTGAAGCAATTACAACTAAAATTTTCAATATAATAAACTACCAACCTACAACTTTTCTTTTTTTTAATCCTTAAAAACCCAGAAATACACTAACAGCTGTACAATAACACAGTATTTAAGCCTAAATATTAATGACAGAATTGACTTCTTGGGAGCTAAAAAAGTGTCATCTTTACAATGAAAAGGTTATAACCTATAGTCAAAGGCTATATGGTAATCAGTGTTGACTTTTCTGTTTATTTTCTCAATGCTTAATTTTTTTTTAACTATTTTAACTTCAGTGAACAGCAAGAGACAAAAGACTGCTTAGATACTATGTAGGAATAAATGTATTATTAATGAAAGTACAGTTATCAAAACCACTTGCACTATTTGACTATATATTAGAGCAGGCATGGCTAAACAATCGTTATCTAATAGAATGGAAAAAATATATAGCGATACAGAAACTTACATTAACCAGATACTTGATGCTTTCTCTCTGAAGGTGGATAATCTCACCATTTTTCCCCAAATGGATAAATTTAACAAGAAAAATATTAACATGAAAAAAATCAACTTCTTTCATTGTATTTGCATGGCTACTGTTGAAAAGTTCACAATCCAAAACTAGTACTTCTCGAGTAAACAATATACCTATATACTAATCTTTGAAGAAGGATTTGCTCTGGACAAATGGGCTAACAATCTTCAGTTCTCTTGTAGGGACCATATAAGTCATGCAAGAGACAAATTTTGATTCTATGCTGGGATGAAAAGTTTGCAACGAACTGAAACACATTCAGAATAACGAAGCATCAAAATCAAACAAGAAACAGAATAAACTGGTCAGTAAGTCAGTACTACAGAAGCACACCCATTTTTCCTGACCATGTTCAGGACAGTTCGCCTTGCTACAGATTAAACTAAAACCCTGACATCAAAACACAGCATATGAACTTGGTTTCAGAATCCCTTTTTTCCACCTTCTTCCCCATTATCTAATTTATGATTATTTTGTCTTATGTAACAGTGTAATTGAATACTAAAGCCATATTTAGAAGTTCACATCTTACTATTCTAAGAATGGAGGGAAGTAAATCCATTTTACTGTTGCTTCTAGTCTGATCCAGATTCCATTATTATGGACAGTGTTCAGAAAAGCATTTTCAGAATCTTGAGTATGCCTTAGAGGTAACAAAATTTTTTGTGTGTGTGTTTTTCTTTCTCTCTCTCTTTTCTTCTTCCCTTTTTTTAGTAAGAGCATTAAAAAAAGAGAATGTGAAAGCTCTTACAAACTGGATGTTAGTTGAATCTCTGAAATAAAAACAACAATAAAAAAATCCCATTAAATAACCCCTCAAAACTTTCAAGCAAAATAAGAAAGAGCATTGACAATGGATTTAGTCTCTCAATCCTCCATGATCTCTACAGAACCACAAGTCTTATGCTCAAGATAAGACTGTCTTGTTTTTTAATTGCATGTAAGACTGTATGAGTGCCTTCAAAAAATCCACACCACTAAACCGGCATAGATTAAAAATATTCTCCTTATATAAGCATACTTTGATATGCATTTCTGCTCTTTAGCTTACTCTTCCTTGGGTGTCACAACTTATTCCTGATTGTACTAGATATGTGAGATATTAAGTTCTCCTGCTCTGCCCAAGGTAACCTTTCTGCATGTAAAGAAATAGATAAACACAGCCAAATAAGCAAAGCTACAATGAAGATTTGAAATCTAAAGAACAAAGCAGTAACTTGTGACTGAGGCTTCTTCTGTAAGCATCAGAAATTACCTACTATAAGACTGAAATATCAACAAATACTTTAAATTTATTTTTTTTTACTCTTCTAGCACTGATTTAAAAAAATTCCATTTTCAAGCTAGGCTAAAGTTTGTTTAAACATCAGCTACAACTTTTATTAGAAACGAAAATATCCAACATCATACATTTACAATTAGAAATTGCCAAAAAATTGAAAGAATTTCACAGATCTATTTTTACTGTTGAGAGATGCTGAGTGGATTACGTAGGAAATCCTATCCTTTTCAGGATACGTAAGAAATCATATCATTTTTCTGAAGTTCCCAAACTTGAGTCAAGTAAGTTATCATGAAGAAAAGCTGAAGAAATGAACAGGATCATAGTAAAGACATACACAATCAAGTCCTTTGAAAAATATAGATCACACTGGCTTTAGCTTTTCCGGCTAAACTCTGTAATTTGCACATCAATAGCAAATCTGAAAAACTGAATCAATTTCTTTATCAACCATCAAAATATTCACCCCAAGCACTGATCCCCAAGAACCAATACTTATCTGTCATGTAGACTGGAGAATCAACACAAATATTAATGTCACACCTTAATCTTAAAAAACTTAGGATTCATCTGAATTTAAACAAATAAATTTCATACTTCCATTACTTTTTCTTTCCTCTCTATTTTTGATGAGTATTATTTGTCTTTTACATACGAACTTATATCTCAGTCTTGCTATCAGACCGAATATACGAAAGTCAATTAATGCTAATAGTCATCATGCTTGTGGACACCTGATGTCTTGGGAATAGGCAAAACAATCAAGCTATTAAAGAAATAAAGAAGAAAGGCATAAGTGACTTCCAGAAAACCAATTACCTGACTTTCCAGGCGCAGAAATAAAAGAAGGCTTGGTCTAAAGGCAAGAAGTTGCAAGCAATTTTCTAGTTCAGTAGAATAAAGTGTCAGTAATGCCGCACAACCTGTTTTATAACATAACTCTTACTGATGATTCAAACAGAGATCGTGACCACTTAAGCTCATACACATCTCCGAACGCGAGGAAGTTATAAGCTGTCTATCCCCACAAGAAAAAAACCTACTAGCATGACAACAGCAGAGGGAAAGGAGTATTACAAGGACTGTCAAATAACTATTTCTCATAACATTTTGTAATTGTGCATTTCAGTACTGACACTGGAACACTTTTACTTTAGTTTTGAAAACTCATGACAACAGGTGACGACAATCCAACAAAACACACGGTTTCCCAACAAGCTCCTGCTTCACACAGCCTCAGCAAACATCTCAACTTCAGCACGACATGGACTATCTTTATTCTGCGTATTTAGATTGTATTTTCAAATTGTATAGCAAATTCCGGAGGCGAGAGGGAAATAAACATTTATTGCTCACTTGCAATCACAGACTGAGAAACAGATTAATTGTTGTAAAAAACATTTACTGCAGTCCCTGAACGTTAAAGTTAAATGGAATGTGGAAAAGTGAAAGGGAAAGGGTTTTAACGTGCAGGGAATAAAAAACTTAAAAGTCATGGAGGGAGGTGACTGGAAGACTTCATAGAAAGTTTTATAACATTTTTCGCAACTAATTCCGACAACCTGCTGCTGTTGGTAGCAGTATGCAAACCAGTTACTTTAGAGCCAGCTCAGGTATCGCTGCTGCTGTGGCTGCAGTGCAGAGGCAGAGATAATGAGAAAGATATGCAAGCCACCACACTAGAGTTGTGACAAACTATTTCCTCTTGTGTTTTTGTTTGAAGTGTTGCTACCTACATTGTCCTCCAAATATGCTGAAGCACAAACAGAATAATAAGCTTTCACAGTTTAGGTTTTTTTACTAAGTTTTAGAAGTGCCTTGGCCTCTTGCTGTGAGGCAATCAAGGTATCAGGAGCAACTGACTCTGAATGGCAGATAGCTTTCCACTTAGAAATGCCTTAATCAAACATGTAACATCCATACACGCTAGCTAGTCCAAGTACAAGCTGATGACCTACACGGAAATATTCTCTGCTCAGCAAAACCAGTATTGCCTGGCCCTCTAAAGATACGACTATCAAGAAAAGAATTATTTTTTCCACCTAAAATCTGAAGAAAGAACTGCTGTCTTACAGAATTAAAGATTAACCTGGTCAATTTGTTCTCAAATTCCTTTTAATTTTAGCCTCTATCACTACTTAATGTTTTTTTTTCTTCCTGTGGGTGTAGGAGGAAATCCTATCCCCTGCTGACAAAAGAGATGGTAGGAGGAAGCAATTACTAATGAACAAGCAAGACAAGCTCTTCATTATAAAGCAAGAATTTAAGATAATCTGAATAAGGAGAGAAATACCTGCACTTTCCTTCGATGGCAACAAGAATGAAAATACATTCAAGACTCCCCAAGAGCTCTAACTAAATTTCCAGAACGATGCTTCTGCCATCACATATCTCACATGCTGCAAATCTGGGTAAGAAAGCACAAATCTTATGTATTCAGAGCATGTTTTCCACACTCATACCAATTAATTCCTTCCCTTCTGTTTCCTATCACTTGGATTAAAACATTGGGAAAGATCCAAATAATGACATTTTGACAGCAAAAAAGCAAAGGCATTCAAACATGACCGAGGCAAATCCGAAACAAACCAAGCATGGCAGTACCTCCTTTCCCAATACGTAATTCCCCATGACATGCTTGCGTGAACTCTAATCAGCTCCTTAACAAAGATCATATGCTTCCCACACGCAACATAAATTCTGTAGGTACAGATAAACTACCTTCCCGAGAATCAGTCTGTACCTAGAATAAGCCTGAAGAACTTTACAAAGTGTAGAGACTAAGGGGGAAAAAAAAAAATCAATATTGAACATGCAAACGTAACCATGTGCAGCTTGCATGCCTACACACATACCAGATCTTACACTCCCGTTGAGAATGGGACTCATGCTCATATATTTATACCGCATCTGAAAAGGCGATGCCTGAAGAGCACTTTCTCCCTTCAATAGGGAACAAATCAACATATTTGCACATATAGCTTCTGAGCTGAAGTACCTAAACATACAACTACCTGACAACTTGCTAGAAAAAGCTCTAAACTTTGAATCTGCAAGATTTTTAAATTAGCAAGAAATTTACTACTTGTCCTATATTGGACACCAGAGGGGCAAAAAAAAAAGCAGAGTTCATATTCTGAATGTCAGACTCACACAAAGTCAGGATGCCCTCAGGACAAGACTGACTGATCTATATGATCTGTCCTTTTTCTCTCATCCAACTTCCACACTTCTTGGTCACTCTAGCAAGACTCCACAATAAAAATCTCTATCATCCCATTAAAGAATCTCCTATCTACAGGGTTAATAAAATTAACATTTATTTGTTTTTCAAATATATATTTATCACTGAATTCATAGGTTAAACACTTAAATCTGATTTACAAAGCAAAGAAAGGTTGGGACCAACACTTCTTAAGCCTATTCTTGCTACACATACTCTCCTCATGTTGCATAAATCTATTACAGCAGAGTTACACAAACCAGGTATCCTGCTTCCTTCCAGACTAGGTTAGCTCTTGCTTACCATTCAAACATCACAGCATAAGAGACAAATAAGAAACCCAAGTGGAAGAGACTTGAGATTAGAATTTCTAATTAACTAAAAGAAAATTAACCTTTTAAAGGGTTATATGTATCCCAGCAAGATGATGTAAAATATCAAACTATAGTAGGTCAAACTAAACTCTTTTACTTGGTAGAAGGAGCACAGTTTTTGAGAGAAAAACCAAACTGGAACCTAAAGACTATTAAACTCAGCTACATACACATGGCATCTCAGTGCAGTTGGTGTAAGCAGAGGGCAAGTACGCTTTTTAAGCCAAATCTGATGACTTGTGAACACTTGAAATACACTCTACATCTTGTGCCATTTCTCAAAAATACACATTATTATATTTTCTTCACAGTAACACAGAACAAATTGAAAATCAAAAAAAATAAGGGTGGGCAAAGAATCAAAACACAGATACTGCCTCTCAGACTAGCAAGAAGCTTTGATAAACTTTCTGTTCTCAGGCATAGCAAAACCACATCCAATTGTAAGTACCATGCTAAACCCTTGTACTCACTCAGTCTTCACGATAAAATAAAAGCAAGAACAAGAATCAAAGTCTTTCTACTACTATCAAAACAGTATTATTCTATCTACTGCTCAACAAATTTCTTCTGGAACTTCATTTCTACTGCAGATCACGTTTTGAAAACCACCTTTCCTTAAGACAGCCCACTAAGTTTAAAAAGCAGCCTATTTTGTTATGACAAGTTTTTTTTGATTGACATTGTTTCACAATTTATTATGATACTTGAGAAAATGTTAAAAATGTTTTAATTATGTATTAACTGACATTTAGTAAAACACAATGAAGATATGAGGGGTAAGTGTAGAATAAATGTTTCTTATTAATAGGCTTGGAATGAACAGGTTTCATGTGAGCACTTAATTTATGACCAGTGTCAAAGCATCCTCTGTGAAAATTACCTAGTTTAGTCACCAAGTCAACTGAAAGGCCTAACTATCTCCCTTCATTATGTGAACACTACAGGTACTTTGTACAGTATCTTGGAGGACAAATTGAAAATGTGCAGTTTTTTGGAATGAACATGTTTGATGAACAGCAGTTCAGCACATTAATGCTTAGGTCAACGAGCATATACAGCAGATAGCTTCACAGCAAGAACCAACGTAAGAGAAAGAGATGACTAATCATGAACTCCTCTAAACCGCATTAAATTAAGGCACCACCCAGACCACCCTGTTTGCAGCCCTATTGCAGGAATCCTCCTTTGGTGAAGTCTGCAGAGCAGCAAAGCTGCCCTGGAGCACCAGGCAATGGAAAAGGCCATCTTTCTACTCCAGTCTTATGACCACCGCATTGGATGGAAAACAGCACGGGCACAAGGCTAAAGCATCTGGGGTTAGTGTTATACATGGCCATTTCCAATTTACTTTTTCAAAAGACCACCTTTATTTACAACCTCATGTACAGTGCAACAGGGGAAAAACCAGAATTTACTCAAGTTAGTTCAGCTTCAGAACAGCCTGGTAGTGAACACATACAGATCTATCCTGACTTTATTATATATAAAGACATTTAACCTGTGCCAACCAGAGCTGGCTTACAATCAGTTTTTCCGCTAGATCTGTAGAATAGCAGGGAATAACACCAGGCTCAAGTCCTCAGTTCAAGAACCCTTTTTAGGGTACCAAATCAAAGTTTTTGTTTGTGCCTCACATTACAACTTTATGAACCAAAAATAAACGTCAGAAGAACACACAGATTTACTAGCTTTTATATGGAGTAGAATTAAACAAGGAAATACCTTACCACAAAAGGACCCTGTCCATATTGGTACATAATCCAGTCAGTAATGACTTTTGGAGACAGCAGTAAATACATATTCACTTCCAAGTTTTTTGCTCTTAAACAGCAACTTCTTTTTATCCTTAAAACAGATATGGGCACAAACAGGTGAAACATTCGCCCTGCAAACAAATTTTCATTCCCCTGTAGCTCACAATATACTCAACCTAATCTCTTCCCTAGAGACAGAAACCTTTATCTTGGTACCAACATTTTTATAGCAAGTCTGCTGAATACGAAGACTAAATGACCAAGTTAGAGAGAACACAGACAGGAATGAGAGCACAGGGATTTAACAAATAGTGCTCACAGAAAGAAGAGGATTATTGCAGTAATTTAAAATGTTTTTCTAAGCTTTGAGGTACCACACAAGTTTTATAATTAAAGAATGATAGCACCCACTAGAGCCACCAGAAGAGGAGCAATGGTGGCCATGTCAGTCTCCCTGGCACAGCCAGGCTACAAAGAGCCTGGTCCCACCATGCCCTGACTCCTTTCAGCCTTACACCCCCTGGGACAGGAATGGCACTCCCAGATACCTGTACTCCTAGAGAGGTACAACCTTTTGTAAAAAAGCCTTAAATTTTGTTTTTAATTCAAATTATTTATATTGATCTGG
Source organism: Tauraco erythrolophus (assembly GCF_009769465.1). NCBI lineage: Eukaryota > Metazoa > Chordata > Aves > Musophagiformes > Musophagidae > Tauraco > Tauraco erythrolophus. Next base: position 54,156,204 of record NC_141468.1, read on the forward strand.
TTGTATAAATAAAAACACCCTGAAGCCATTGCTATTTTCATTAAACAATCCTAAATTACAGTGTATCATTTTGACAAACAGTACATCACATGGTACAGATCAGGTTAATTTTAGCTTTGTACACCAATTCATGCAAAGAAAGTTCACTTCGCCCTTTAAAATAAACAATTAACTTTAAATAATTACAAAGAGCTGTTAAAAAGCACCTTTCTCTTTTAACTCTACTAAATGATTATACTGCTGTTTTGAGACATGATGTCTAGATTTGAGAGACAGTTTCACTATCAAAAATGAATAGTACTTTTAATGATTTAGTGTTTGTATTAAAACTTCTACTTTAGCATGACAAAGACTTGAATATTCTTTATTCACACAGTGGATTATTTCAAAAAGTCCCATGCAGTTGAGAATGTAAACACGTAGATATTGCTGATAACAGCATTTAGGTCTTAAGAGAATTCATTTACTCTCTCAAGTGCTGCTAGACAATTCTGTGTAACGAGCAGTGAAAATACTGAATAAAGTATTTATGATTTACACAGTATAAATCATATCCTGATATGCCAGACGTGCATTTATAACATGCCCAATGTACATTAACTAATCATGAAGTGCACAACAAAAGTAACTGCAGAAATTGCTTACAGAACACGCTCTTGCATGTGTGAAGAAAAAGTAGTTGCATTTCTTTACAACTCATTTGCTATATAGAAATTTCACCCAGTCATAAAACTGCAATTTTAATCTCCTCCTCTCAATATACGTGAGTATTTCACAAAAGAAATACCTGAAACTTTTGTTGCATCTTTCAGCTAAAAACAGTTCCAAATCCATAATAAGCAGGATTTTCCCTAGTCCAAAAGACAACTTCAATGCTGCAGAGCATGTGTTTGAGAGCAATGAGTAGCATCATCCAGTAAGCACCTCTAGCTTTTCTACAACATTGTATTATTTAATCTACAGTGTTTCATGACTGGAATTTAAAAAAAAAAAGCATACCTGGATACAGCCCTATAGCCTACTAAAGTTCAAAACGTTTAATTATCCTTAGAACACTAATCAGCATGTGTCATGAATAATACTGCATGCGGCATCTCTCAAAGAAAACCTGCAGTACAGGGATCTAAGAGCAGATTTACATACGCTGTGTTTCACTACATAAACACAGATGTCTGACTTTTTAGATCAAAATACTATTGATAGCACAGACAGCAAAGCCCTAAGACAAGCCCTAGGCCTTCCTCTGGCTTAAAACCAAGCCAAAACAACACAACCACCAGATCCCAAATACTTCACAAGAACGCACTCCAGTAATGTCCGATTCAGGATGCAGCGTGCCAGACTGCCATGCCCTACCTGTAAAGCTCTCCTTCAGTTCTAGCAATGCATTCTGTCCCTCACTTCTGTCACCTGCATTTGTCCCCTTTGCTACCCACGGTTTGGTTCAAAAATACAGCAAAGCTACTCATCTGAGGAGGGGAAAGGGATATTACTTTTTTTTCAAAGTTTACCTCTACACTGTAGAACAGAGCGCAGCTTTTTATTTCAGACTGCTTAATCAAGAAGCTTGCTAGACTTTATGATAAAGAAGCATGAGAACTCAATCTAGCTGGAATAATATTACTGCCTAGCAGAAAGAGCAAGGCTTGCGAAGACTGTGGAAGGAGCTTTGTCAGGAGTTAAAAGAGATGAAAGGACCATCATAAACGTCTCTCACTTTTGCACAAAACAGAACGTTATTTCTTCAAAGCCTCTTACGATCATAGAGGGACAAATATTTTTAAATTAGAACATAACAAAAGTAACGTGGCGACTACCACAAATAACTTTGAAAGAATATTAACTCACATAATTTTCTTTATGCCTTTTAAACATCAGGGTACAAGGGAAAAAAATCCTATTATTTCACTAGGATCTACTAACAGTTAAATGTATTACCTTTGGGGTGTGGCTCTTCTCATAAAAATGACTATACAGAAAAGGAATTTTCTCCGTCAACAATTGCGCTTCCTGTGCTTTATCAGAGGTTTGAGCTTTTTTACATCCTTAAGTGACAATGACTTTTATTTTTTTAATAGTCTACTACTGAAAGCTCTGTATGTAAGAGAAAATATTCCCTGTACAAGACAGTCAACAGGACTGCTTTCAAAGTTTGTTTCAGGCCTGTCTGGAAGCAGTGAAGTCACGTATGTGTTCGTTCCGTCTAATGTACAACTGAAAAAGGCACCAGCGCAATTACCTAGACTGAGATGTAAAGCCTTAATGTAGGTTAAATAGTTCAGGATAGATTCATTTACATTGGTATAAAAAGACTGAGAGCAAGATATCTCTTAGCCATAGAGAAGGGAAAGCCACCCCATTTTGTTAGTGTAAAGCTGGCTTACCAGTATTTTATAGATATACTTATCTTCGCTTCTCCTCCAGTTGTTGCTTAGGAATGTTTACCAGAATCTATACCACTAGGTTTTCAGACATTGTCAGGGTATTATTTCTGTTAACACGTCTCTGCAGCCAAAACTGTTAAGCCTAATTTTCAAAATGTCCTGAGCATTTGCACCCTGAAGACTAGTATCTTAAAGAAGCTTCAAGTTAAGCAAACAAAAATTGACATAATCTGTGCCTACATACTTTAGCTAGTGATGCACTACCTTCCGTGAAAACTGGCCAATGTCACTACACAAAACCTGTTGCAGCTACATCCTAAAATAACATCTTCAACAGGTTATCTAAACTAGCATAAAACTTAGCAAATGATGTCAACCAACCCAAGGAAATCATTCTCAATACAAAAGTAAAACAGAGTTTTCACATCCTACCTTCCAAGCAAAAACCAAAAACAAACTCTGATAAAGGATACAATTTCAGTTACGAAGACCAGATACGACAATCCATCATGTAAAGATATAAATTTACAACTAACTTTATGCAGTACAGGGTCATTAAAAAGTCAACAATAAAGATCAAATGCAGGTGTAGTATATGCTTAAATCTTCACTAGGCCTATGTTATCATGAAGCATATAAATTCTAAGAACCAGGTCCTCATAATACAAAAAAAAAGTTCATTTTTATTTGTCTTTGCCACTCTAAGTTTCGGAAGTTGCCATGAGCCATAAAATAAAAACAGATCACTCAGCAAACTATTTCAATATTAAAATATACTATCACTACTACTCACATGACTGGAATTTTAATTCATGCTAAGGACCTGCAAGCAGAAGTGAAGAATAAAGAAAAATAGCATGTTTTCTTGCTTACATATTAAAAGACTCAATTGCTTAAATTGCAGGGGGGGAGGGATTCACACTATGCATTTTTAGGCACCTGAGGCACTTAGGGAAAAGTTTCATACCAGTTCTGGAGCCAATTAACAGTTTTCCACCACCAGTAAGAAAATGCTTGGCTCCATCTCCCAGTCACCCTCTTCCTTCTTCACAATCAACCATGTAATTCCTGCCCTCTCTCTTCCCTCCAGTACTTTCCAGATAGTAACGGAAATCTATTAGTTTACTGATGCAGCAAAAATTATTCTGAAGCAAGCACTTAATTCAGCTCGAACTGTAATGTTGCAATACAAAATCAACGATGGTGATGGGCTCCCTCCAAGGTAAATGTGGAAAGAGAAGCAGCTCTATATAAAGACCTTTGGATTACCCTCTGAACCTGTTTCCCTCTACAGATTATAGAGACGAGTATTTAAAAAAAAAAAATAAAGGCAAAACTCCGATCAATCTGGCACAATTCGTATTTTAGATACGAATAAATTATTTGCTGAAAAAAAAATCCAGGTTTATCTACCTACTCCTGTAGAAGTGGATAGACTAGACACAGATGATTAAAAAGAATATAGGTATTTTGTTCAGATGCAGCTACAATTGCAAATCATCACTGGTTAGCCATTCATTCCTAAAATAACTTTTAACGACAAACAACGTATGACTTAAATCTAATGTCTACCTCTTCGACCACCAGAAACATTCACGAAAACCAGGAAACCAAAACTCCTATTATGTAAGACTACCAAAAAAAAAAAGAAAAGCCCATTTTAAAAGGAAGCAAGTTCAGAACATTTTGTTAACAATACTCAACACTTTACATTTTATAGACAAATTAAAACCAAACGCATTTTAAAACGCAGTAAATTAAGCTTACTACCAAAGCATATCAAATCTATACATTCAGAACTCATAATCTATTCAGTATTGTTCCTAAAATACTGAAATTGCATAATTCAAGAAAAGCATATACCTATGAGCAGACTAATTACTATACACCATTATGTTTTTTCTCCTGTGCTGTCAAGAAAAAAAAAGCATACTTAATAACAAAAGGCCTTCTTCTGCCTAAATATGTTTTAAAGCTATTTTTTTTGCTTATGGATCAAACATTTTGCTTCTGAGAATTACATTGAGATTTATCAGAAACTAGCCACAATAAAACATTTAGGTTAACTGCATTCCCTTATAAACAACCCAGAATTACATGCAGCAGGTTTAAAAATACCGTGACTTGTGCAAACGGGAACACTGTAAGCTGTTTATCTTGTTTAATCCTAAAGGTAAATAGCATAAGCTTTAAATATTTTGCTTCTTTGCCATAACCTACTGAATCACATTGACAAAGGTAATGAAATACCATCAAGAATCTTAAAACTTTTTGAATTGCCTCTGAAATTGTTTTGAAAATTGTACAGGACATCATTCTCAAGAACACTCAGTATAAAATTCAGTGATTTAAATCCAAACTGTAGCTTCAATGAAGCCAAAGATCTCGTCTCTCCTGAGGTGAACACTTCTTCAGAAAAAAACAAGGACCCTGCGTAACTCGCCTATTGGACTCCTTCAAAATATGACCACTATAGTTATTAACTGATTTATTTTTTTCATTGTTGCCTGTTCCAAAATTTTTTTAAACTCCTACCATAGCTTCATTTCAGCTTATGTAGTTCATTTTTTAATATGGTTTTCAAGAAAAAAAAAAATCTTCTTTTCAGCTTCCTTAGATTTCTTTCCTCCAACACTAACAATTTCCACACCTAAAATCCTACTTCCTAACTCCCACCTCAAAGATGTACCCATATTTAAAATTAAGAATATACTTTAGAAGATTTATCAATAAGCATCTTCCCACTGTCTCCTTCGGTAACAAAATAAGTTTCTGAGCTGCTGTTTTGCACATAATTTTGAAAAGACTTTAGTACAGCATCTATGTTTGATATATTTAGCAGCTGAGGACCTCCTTTCCTCTCTGTACAACAGGAAGTTTCCCCTCCCATCTGCTCAGGATATTTAAAAAAATAAATTATTACAAACTCTTGGTTTTCCATTGATTCTGCAGAAAGTGACTACTATTTACGTGTAAAAACAAAAGCGAAGTTGAACCCAAATGCCCATTTTAACCTGCATCAGTTCCCTGACCTAGTCATCGAATGGTCACAAGACACCTGCTAGTCCAAAGGCAGCAGCGTGGGGACGAGAGCAGCAGCCAGCCAAGGGGAAAACAAACATGGCTTTAAGCAATAATGCCAAAGTCATGCCAGTTTAAACTGCTCGTGGAGCAACGAAGTTATTCACAGGCAGCACCAGCCGCCCAAGCTTAGTGTCCTGCAGTCATACAAGAAGACTTAAGTTTCAAACTTAGCTTTCAGAGCAAACACAAATTCACAAAGGTGAATTATGAAATAGTTTCACATTTTACAAGCAGACATTTAAATAATTTAGGAAGATATTTATGACAGAGCTTTAAGACTGAGTGATACTTAAGAAGGAAACAAGTCTCAATATACACTCTACTGCAGTTTATGACAACCAGATTTTGACAAAGAGAGAAAGAACAGAGGAAGCTGCTCTTGCAATAAGCTAAGGACAGACTGAAAAAAAAAAGGCTTTGAATTTTCCCTGGTTAAAATATATGTGACAACTTTTTTGGCCAACACAGAATGTTTATGAATTCTGCAGTTAGAAATTCAACTTTGCTTCAAGATACACAGAAAACTGGTGGAATGGAAATACAATAAAATGTCATTATTATTTCATAACTGATCATCCTCCTCTTGTATATTATTAATGAATTATTAATTATATTATTACTTAATATCTTTTAAAAATAAAAGCTTTCCCTAAAACCCACATAATGAATGCAGAGCAACACTTAATATCTCTTCTGTATTATACATGAGAAACTATTTCAAAGCTTTATAAAATAAATTCCCAAACTAAAAGCTAATATTAATAGCTGCTTATATTTCATTTGTTTTAATTACAAAGTATCATTGATTTATTTATGAAGTTAATATATTGTATTCAATCTTTTAAAGCCTGATATAAAATGTCACACCAAGTAAACAATCAGTAAACTGCCATTTTCCCAAGCATCCACCCTGAGCTAATGTTCTGCAGGATCTATTGTTTTCCCAGTTTTCTGCGAGCTACAAAAACAATCAGCAATTGTCACCGGCGTTCACTTCATTAGCAGCAATGCCCAACAGCAGGCACTGAGCAGGTTTCCCAGCGCCCCTTCATGATTGTGCTTTGACGATGAGGAGCCCTCATGACATGCAGTTATGTAACGGCAACTATTTATAGTTAACCACTTGATTCACGTTATCCGCCAGGTTTTAAACCATTTCGTATGTAGACATTGGATCTATCATTTTAGTTCCTTAATCAAAACGTCACACAACAAACAAGCAAAAGGTTTCAGAGAAGCCTGTCTGCAACATCAACAGTATTATACCAGGCAGCTTGTAATCTTATCAAGAGAACCAGAAGTTAATTTCACAAGATCAGTCTTCTATAAATATACCCTGAACAACAATCACTTCCTTTACTTAAACTCCTGCTCTGTCAATAGCATTACTATCCATACTACTAACTTCTAAAACCACTGAGAGAAACCTTAAGTTGTGCTAAAATTACAGAGTTTCTCAGTGTTCTGGGACACAATGAAAAACAAGATCAGCATTAATGCTCCAGAAAGCACCCTATCAACTTTTACAATTCCTACCATACAACTTCACTGGCTGCTGTTTAACACCCTCAGCTTCTCTTAGGAAGTGTCTCACAGTATCACTTAACGACCATCATCTGGTTGACTTCTGAACATAGCAGTATTTCAGGAACATCAAACTCTACTGAAGATCGCCAAATGCTAACATTTTCTTTGGCATTTGTAACAGGTTAATGGCTTTGTTAGAATTCATTTTCCTCCTAAAACACACCCTGCCTTATTGTCATAGTCCTTGACAGTGTGGTTTTTCCACAGTCTTCAGTTTCCCTTACCAATCACTTAGTTCAACTTCTTTATACTTTTGTATACTGGCTTCTTTACCCCTACAGACCACTGTAACTTTTTAACTCACACAGTTTTCTCTCCATCACAGGACAATGGCTTGCTGACAAGTAATGTTCTTTGACAATTCTCGGTAATCCCTATTTCCCAAAGATCTTTATTTCAGTGAACATCAATTAGCACCCATTACTGTAAACCTCATCAAATGTTACCTTTAACGATATCTGTACAAGAACATCTTGCACATACCTAAACAAAATGCAAACAAGTCAAGATACTTCCGCACCAGTAAGGTAAGAGCAGGAAGCCAGAAATATTTGGAAAGAGACATTTCTGAAAGACGACCCTGCAGGTTTTGGCAGTTCACTACGATATAAGCGTTATCAGTGCATGCCTGCAAAATGCCCTTATCCACTGAGCACAGAAGAGAAAGTCATGATCCTGCCAACTTCTAACACAAACTGAAAGCATGTAACTATCCTTAGTGAAGCTGACAAAGTGAAAATGTTAAAAATCAGAGACTATTATGCAATTTTACCAAGCCTTGAAAACAGCGGGAGTCAGAGAAAGGAGTACAATTACAACGTATAGATTATAATTAAATGAAATATGATTAGAAGGCACAGAGTAACATTCACTTATGCAAGATACCTAGCACGTCCAACCCAAAACACAAAGACAGGCATGAACTGTAGCTAGGAGTGTAAATAAAAGACATGTCGTTCCTTTGTTCTGGTATAATAACACAGTCTTGTTCATCATAATATATGCACAACTAGTTGTTCCAGAGAAGATTAAATAAGGAAAAAAAGGCCATAATCAAAACCTAGGATAAAACTGTTCTTCAGCTTACTGTATTTCCAAGGTATTACAGAAGTAAGCAAGCAGAAAATTGTCCTGAAATTCACAGAAGCCTTCAAGTGTTAATTAAAAATGTTATGAAGTTGGCATTTTCCCTTTTCTTAAAATCATTATGTTTAATTCTGCCCCACATGAAAAATTAACATGTGATTTGAAAGTTATTTCTTCTGCTGCTGCCATATTTTTTGATGACGCTACTCACACACTTCTTGTTTTCTCTCTTTATAACATTCGTGCTTATACATAGCACCACATGACAACCTGATGTTCCCTACTGAAAGAAATTTCTAATCCTCTAAAAACAGGCTCTAGACCACAAAAGCCCAAATACGCCAGTAGAGCACAGAGTTATTATTTCCAGTATCAGTGTGTCTACAGTATTTTGTAATGCAGGCAGACACAGGGTATAATGATGTCCAAAGAGGTGGTAAAAGTCTTATTACCTCAGGACCAACGTATCAAAAGCTGGCCTGATGTAAATTACCTGATCTATGCATCTATGAGGGTTATTGCTTTCCATATAACTGGATCACAGAACTGAAGGAAAACACTTTTCTTTTTTTAAATGTTCTTGTGCTCCAAGTTGGCAAACTAGATCAAGTTCCAGTTTTGTTTATTCCTTGTGACTATCAACAACAGCGGTTAAAGGCTTAAGGTTTAAATCACTGTTTGTAGATGTTCTAATTAGCCAGTTCTACTGAACTCTGGAGTTGACATCTCCACCAAAAGGAGTTCAGGAAACCAACAACTCTGGAAGAATTGGCAATCCATCAGGTTAGTTAAGAGTGCTTATGTATGGATTTGTAGTGGATACAGAATTGTAACTACTCATTTAGCTAAACAAGCACTAACTCTCACTCTTCAGAGAAAGAGTTGTCAAAAGAACTCTTCACAGAGGAAAAAGAAAGCATTCCACATCATTAATGGGCATTTCGAGGAATCTAGTATTTCTGGAGGAAGCAGAAATATTCCTGCTCTTCCTCACTTACTGAGGAAAAATGTTACTAGGACTCAAAAGATACGCACAGCAGGATAGAAAACATTTGTAAAGTTTTTTTTAAAAAAAAACCTCTAGTCTTAGATTTCTTAAAGGTTTTTAATACGTTAAGTAAATGAAAACTATTGTCTAGTGATCGAAATATTTAAATCCAAAATGCTTTTACCTCTACCATCAGCATATGAACAGGCACAAAAAAAATCTCCAGTTCTTACACTCAGAACAAAAAAGACACTGCTACAATTATGTGCACTGCAAAAAGGCAATGATCACTAGCAGTACACTGGTTTAATTTGTTCTTTAGATGTGAAGTGTAACTGTTACATAAACATTTGGCATTTTTAAAACATTTTTACAAGGTAAACTTGTGGAGTAGTGTTTTATATCAAATTCTGAAGTGCCACTGCTTACAGTGGTGTCCAGCTGCCTCAGCAGATACATACTCAGAGCTTGCTGTAAAAATAAAAAAGCAGGCATTAAAAAGCATGCAGCTAAGAGCTTAAGGTATTCATAACTTAAGAATTGCAAGCAATGTTTAGTGAGCTTACAAAAAGTGTGTTTACACTAGAAAAGCTTTATTATTATTGAGCTGGATTTTTAAACACGATCTTGTCCATTTTCACATCGCACCCGATTACCCAACTAGTATATACACCTTTTTAAAAACCAGCTGATTAGCTTAGCTTTTCTTGGCCAACAAATAAAAGATGTTCAGTACATGAAATATCAAGTGCTTCCATTAAATGTGAAAAGAGGGTAAAGAGTAAATTCCCAGAAAAGTTTTAAGGCAGGCTGTTCATTGAATCGGTCTCCAACACAGCCTTTCCTGATTGCACTTTTTAGGTTGGTCTACTCAAATATACTGTACTGAACCAAAACTTATGAAGACAGTGTAACATTCTTTTTTTCTTCCAGCAGCAGGTAGTCATTTAAGAAATTACAAGACTTCACATATTAGTAAGCCATTAAAAAAATTCTGCGTAGTTTTACTGTAAGAGCTCCACACTGTAACAATAACATTGGCATACAGAGCATCTTAACACCCATGTCATAAGCTGTATCATATTTTCACACTGCAGTGTTGGGCAGAAATTGAAGCCAAAGTCATTCAGCGGAAAAACATAGCCCTTCTCTGGTTTTCAGTTATTCTCAATCTAATTGTATTTGGAATTATAAATCAAGTATTTCACTACACATTAGTGGCATTTTACATATTAAAATGATCAATTAATGCACTACATCCTTAGCCAAGCTTAAAATAAGTGACTCGTCAGTTTCAAACTATAATTTGCTTCAGGCAACACAGGCTCCAATTTATGAACTCTTCAGTATGGATGTAGGCAGACCCCACCTACCGATTTGCATAGAGCTCCATCCCAGGTAAACACAGGGCTACACCACACAATATGCAAATGCAAGCTATGAACACTTCGTTATCCTTACTGAAGATTTTGGTAAGCCAGACTCATCACTGTCAAAGCAGTATTTAAATAACGCCATGAAAAAAAGATGCTTTTATCTTTCAAATTTAAGTGGCCCTTCTAATGCCAAGTTAACATTATAATGGTTTCTCTCTGTTGGAGAAGTAAATTCAGTTTGTTCTTGCAAGTATAAATAATTTTTAGGGAATTTTTTCACTATGCATTTCAAACATATGATTTCATGTTTTCACATCTGTTACTTTTGTGTTAATTATTCAAAACAAGTCTCACATCAGTTATTGAAGTGTAGATATAAATAACAAGAGCTGCGTACAAGGATACAGAATTCCTAAACCAAAGCAATATGGCAATTTAACATCTTAAGTACTTAAAATATCAGATCACCTACTTGACTTTTACCCAATTCTAGTAAGAAAACAAACCTGAATTTGGTACTAAATCTAATTTCATAAATGTTTTCTTCTGCCCCACATCTTCCAAGTATTTAACCTTTGGTCATCTAGCTTCCAGTTCAATTAATACAACTAAAAAAGGGGGAAGAAGGGAAGAATGTCAAACCAGGCTTCCTCACATCTATGCCACAATAGGCAGAAGAAAGTTGCTATTGATCTTCTGTTAAATTACACAAAGAAAAAAACACATAAATTATTTACCAAAAATAAATAAAGGAAACAGATGCTTTTTAAATTATTTGGTTTGGATTACGATATACCTCAGGCCCATTTCCCTCACAACACCCACAATACTGTTAAACACCATTAGCGAAGTGCCGAAGATAGCAGTGAGTTTCAAGCAACTCCAGCGAGCTACCGAAATTTTTGCCGGAGAGACAAAGGGCATCAAGGTCAGAATTCTTCTAATGCAGGAGCTAATCCACTCCCATAAACACGGTACTGGAACTGGTGGGCGTAGTAAATTTCCACGAACTATAAAATATACCTAATGCCACCTAATTCCCCCCGTCCTTGCGAGAGAAGAACCATTTTGCTCTCACTGGACTCAAGCCATTACATATCTGAGAGGAAGGGGAGGGAGGAGTTCACAGAAGTTCAGGGTCAGCAAATGTTCACGTATCCTGTCATCCACGCACTCAAAGCTCAGGGCACAAAAACTCTTAGGCGGCGCACAGAAACCTATGTATTTGGGGTGTGCGGGGGGGGAGACCTGCAACAGGAGCGAATGTGTCATACGTGCGGAGGAGAGCTGTCAGGAGAGAGCAGCCTCGTTTGAAAGGGAGGAGGCGGTGGGGAAAGGGCGCTTACGAACACAGAATCACCGAAAAACCCCGCGGTCCTCGCCGGCTGCAAGCCCCGGCGCACTCCTCAGGCCCGGCTTCCCTCGGCTCCCCCTCGCAGGCGGAGCTCAGCCCCCCGGAGCTACACCGGCCCCCGCGGAGCCGCTCCCAGCCGCCAGCGGGCAGCGGAAATCCCCCACAGCCTTCCCCGGCCCTGCCCGGGGGCGCAGAGCGGCCCTACTGGCCCCGGCCCCCGCCGGCTCCCGAGCAGCCCCTCGGCCGGCTCGCAGGGCGCTCCCCCGCCCCGGCTCCTATCACCTTCCCCTTCCTCCGGGGCCGAGTTCTCCGCTAGCCCCCCACTAAGCCCCACGCACACGCAGGCCGAGGGCCCTCTGCGGCCCCGGCGAGCCGGACCCGCACCCCGGCGCCGGGAGACAATGAGCCGCCACAACTCACCAGCAGCGCCGGAGCTCCGTGGGTCCGGGGCGGTTCCTCTCCCCTCTCCTTCTCCTCCGCCCAGGAGCGATATCCGGCCGCCGGGAGCCGAGCCCCCTCCTCCCCTCGCTACCCCGAGAGCCGCCGCCTGCGCCGGGCCGCCGGCCGCGCTCCCTCCCCGAGGAAAGTCACTTTATTCCCCGCTCCAACATGGCTGCTCCCCCCGCCGCCGCCGCCGCCGCAGCCTTCGCCTTGCCGCGGCTCCCTGTCGCCGGAGAGCGGCCGCAGGCCGTGCTCGGGAGCCGCCCGCCCAGCCGCTGGCAGTGCCGAGACCGGCCCGGAAGGTTTCGCGTCAGCGGGGCCGGGCCGCGGGGTTGCGCGGGGAAGGGGCGAGCCGAGCTGGGCTGCGCGTCCCCGCTGCGGGCTGACGCCTCCGCCCGCTCGCAGCGCGGAGGCTCGCACTGAGACAGCCCCGCCGGCGGCGGAGCGCAGGCGGGGCGGCGGGGGAGGCCCGGGCGCCGGCGACACCTAGCGGCCGCGGCGGCCCTGGCGCCGGCCGAGCCGGTGGCTGCGCGGGGAGCGGAGCGGGGCGGCCCGGCGGGGGACGGAGGGCGGAGCGCGAGGCCCGCGCCGCGGGGAATGCCCCGGGCGGCGGGGGGGAGACTCCTGCTGCAGCCCTTCCCCGGGCCGCCCGCCCCGCGGGGAGCGCCTGGCCAGGCCGAGCCGAGGGGGCGCTGCTGCTTCCTCCTCAGCGGCCCTGCGCAGCCGCCTCCTCCCGCGGGAGGAAGTGGATCTCCCCGGCAGAGGCTCCGGAGGCCCCGGAGGGTTCCCCGAGGCCCTCCCTGCCGTCGGCCATCCGAGGGGTCTGCTGCAGCGGTTTCGGGGAGGGCAGTGTGGGAAGGGACGTTTGCTCGCTTCATGTTTTCCGGCTCCTGGCAGTGTTTCCTCTTGTGTTTGCGGGTGATTTAGCTCATCTCTGAGGTAGCAGGCATTCCTCCCCCCTTCCCCTCCGCCTCCCTCGGCTGACAATTCAGTAACTGAACTTACGGAAAGCTGTGTGGCTTTTTAGATCGATTTCTAACTCATCCTTTATTTATTCTTGTGGTGTTTTCTGTCCTTTGTTTCCTGCATCCGCGGTCCCCGTACTATCCCTCTTGAAATCGCTGCCAGTGCCAACCGTGCTTCCTTCCCGTGCACAGAATCTTTTTCTCCTCGAAGTCGTCCAGTTCGCGTGCCCTCGCTTCTCAGCCCCTTCCACTCCTAATTTCTTAGGCTTTGTGTGTCACTGAACAAGAGCTAAAAGCTAAAAACTAGGCTTGCGACCCAGTAATTCTTCATCATCTGGTTTTAACTTCTTTCCACCACGAGAAGAACAAAATATAACAGGAAAGTTGAATGTGAAGTGATTTTAGTGACATGGGTTTGAACTTCAAGTACCAGATCATAGGTACATGTAAGGCAGAATTTGGCCCGTTGATTTTTTTCCTTTTGGACCTATGTTGATCTTCACTGCCCGATTGCTCACTCTGTCTTCCTTTGTCACTAAAGTTCAGTGTCCACAGGGCCTTTGATCAAAATGGGTCTCCCGTCTTTGTGCAGACCAGAGTTGCTGACTGACAGTGCCAGGCCACATCACAGACTCTTTCTAGTCTTTGCTTCACCACACTCCTGTATATGCTGAGGGAGGCCAAAGCTCCATCACTCTGCAGGTGGGTCCGCTCTGCGCTGTGCTGTGTCTAGGCGGAGACCAGAGTGTATTTTAATTTGCAGCAGCAAGCTCTGGACCTTGAGGAACTACATGTGCAGCTTATTCTAGCCAGCCCTTCTCCACAGTAGAAGTGGGAGCTGCGTTCACAGGAGCAGTGCCAGCTGAAAATTCCCCTGCTTCCAACTCTGTTGCACCCTTCCAGCAGCACAAGCGAACCAGAACACAGACAAGTATGTTTTCCAGTAAAAAGAAGCCACTTGCTCTTGCCTAAAAAAGGAGTGCAAGCATGAAACCACTTCTTCCATGCACACAAATCCACTTTGCTCATGCTGATGTAGACTTTTGGTGAAATCAGTTTAGGATAAAAAGCAGTAAATATGACTCAGAAACAAACTTGCTGTCTCTAGAGACAAAACACGATTACTGAGGTCTTTTTGGATGTTTTCAAGACGTAGGATAGCTACTTTACTTTTGCAAAACTTGTGGGATTTTTAATAACACAGAGAAAGCAGACATAAAAGCTCTGAACTTCCTGGTAATGCAAAGATATCCCTTACGTATCTCCTTTAAAGCTCAGGACCTACCAGTTCTTGCTAGACCTACCAGTTCTCCTAATCTTTGACTGCTAACGAGGCGATGTGTGTTTTGTTTTATCTTATTCAATTTGAAGACTATTTTGGATAAGTAATATCATTATAAATGGTTGTGTGCAAGTTTGTTATTATATACATGATTTGTGAAACAAGTTCTTGAGACAGCACAGCAGTGAGTGCATTTATTGCAGCACGTCCAAGGAAATTGTGTTTCATATATGAAGTATGGGGAGAAGGTGGGTTGGAAGTTTATGAAGCTGTGCTTTTGTTTTCAAGTATTAAAAATATCAGTAAAATATGCTTGTTTTACTTTATACATATGCATGTCTGCCATTGATACTTCTGTTATGACAGGAAAAGTAATTATGACAAACAAAAGAAGAAACTAAAACATGAGCAATTAGGATGAGTCACCCAAAAAGTAAGGGGTCAACACTGATTGCAGTGCAATGAGAATATTTTAAGGGCTTCAACTCATAATGGGGAGAATAATGAGTTGTTACAAGAGCCTGTAACAGTCTAACACTTGAGATTCATTTGGCCTTTGTATCTACCACTACCTGGTGCCCTCAGAGAAAGATTTTCACATCTGGCCAAAAGACAGTACAGAAGCAAGAGTGACAGACATAAGTTTGAAACATAGGTACTGATTTTGATTAATTTATCCCATGAGCCTGGTTTTAGAACTATAGCTATAGATTTGTTTTATTATTTAGTGGGATATGTAGCAATCAATCATATTTCCATCTAGCTAACCATGATTATTAATATTTTAAACTAGTTTTAAGATGGATTGGCTGGTGAGTGCAATATGTCTGCTTTCTAATCCAGCAAGAACGGCATACGCCCAGGTTACATGAAAAGAATTATTGCCACTGGACAATCTGATGAAATCTACATCAGCCATTAGAATATAAATCCAGCAGTAGGAATACAGTGCTGTCAGGGGATCAAGATTTCCTGCTTTGAATATGAATATAGTGGCTTTGCCTCTGCATTTATTGAACAGAAGGATGTAGTTATTTTGTGACAGTAAAAGTATAGGAGTTAAATCAGTAAAGCTCACAAAATGGTAGATGGAAACCTTACAGAAACGTGTATTTTTTACACAATGTATGTGGTAAGCAGTTACTTTCCTGACAAGAGCCAAGTTGAGGATTCTGTGTCACAGCAGCAGGAGTCAGCGACCTCGCAACCAACCAGGGCTGTGGGAAAGCATTGTGCTCAACTACAAGAGATGTGTTCATTTGCAGGGGAAAGACTGAAAGTCTTAGCAGGTAATTAAAAGGGGAAATGATTTTCAAATACAGTATTTTGCTTTGAAATGCAATTGTTTTTTTCTATTGGATGCCAAAAATTTCTGAAGAATGCAATATCCTCTAACTAATTGTATCTGTGCTCTGAGAGAAGAAATAGAGCTATTGTTCTGCTCACAGCACAAGCTATTTATATATTAGTCTGCGTAGCACTCTTTTTTCTAATGATTGTCTTCCACCTACGCAAAACTCCAATCCATTTAAAATAATCAAGTTAAGATAGTTGCTTGCTTTCTTATACCAAGCTGGTATTCATATAAAGTATTTCCCTGTTTACCTGGATTTAGTACAAAGTAATACATGCAGGCCTCTGGGCTAAAAAAGAAATAATTCTCTAATGTCTCTGGAAGACCAAACCCCTTCCTCTTTGAATGAATGGAATCAGGAATTAGAAACAAGAAGAAGCAAGAAACAAAAAGCGATATACTTGTTCTGCTAACAAGAACTGTAGCCATTTCTGCCATAAGTAGATTTGAGATAACTGGTCATTGACTTAGTTGCACTGTATATCTCAGATAGAAACAGGGAAAGCTACTGTTTGTTCTTGTAAACCTTGCTTGTTTGGCAAGAAGGAAAGAGTTCCCAAAGTGCAAATAGTGGGGTGTTTGTTATCTACACTTGAGATTTGCATTTGTGTAGATATGCTGGTGTTTCGAAACTGATCAACTGCTGGAGAAATTACCATTACTGGAAGGTCTATGTCATCCTGTGCTTATCCCTTATCTCTTTATTTTGTCATTTTATAGCATATAAATATTTATTAACATTTATTTTAACATTTATTAAATGTTTAAACTGAAAGAGGGTAGATTTCAATTAGATCTAAGGAAGAAATTTTTTACATTGAGGGCGCTGAGGCACTGGAATGGGTTGCCCAGATAAGTTGTGAATGCCCCATCCCTAGAGGTGTTCAAGGCCAGGTTGGATGGGGCTTTGAGCAACCTGGTGTAGTGGAGGGTGTCCCTGCCCATGGCAGGGGGGTTGGAACTAGATGATCTTTGAGGTCCCTTCCAACCCAAACCATTCTATGATTCTATGATATACATATGACATACTATTGTCCAGTCTTTTCTTCCTATTCCTTTATGTTGCTTAACCTTTCAGTTCCCATATATAGCTTCACAACATATCAAAATGCTACTTAAATATTATTTCTCATTTCCTTGTACGTTTTATCACTAAATTTTGAAGATTACTTATCATTCATGTAGATAGTAATTTATGTCTTTACAATATCTGAGTTGATGCTTTTATTTACATCTGGCATTTCTGGGACTTGGACATAGAAAATGTCTACTGATTGTGCATATTTTTGGGTTATGGCATTGTTTTAGTGGAAAATCAAGTTTTGTTGCTTGATTTTTCTTGATTTTTTTTCCCTAGTTGGAGATTCCTCCAACTAATATAAATGACGTCTTTCCATTGACTTCAGCAAGAGTCAGGTTAATCCTTTTCAAAGGAAGTTAATAGCACAGAGAGAGACTGTACATTTCTGCCCTGGTTCACAAATGGCTAGACACTCCTTTATTTCTTGCTACTGCTCTGAAAAGCAGGACTTCTGGCTTCTCTAAACCAAAGATAATAGCCCTACCTCAACCCAGTACAATTATCATACTCAGATAGGAAATGGGGAAGTATTTTCTGTAGATTGCCTAAAAATGAGGTTTCTGCAGTAGAAGATAAGTCACTAGTAAAATCTAGTCTAGTGAGAGATTTTTTTTTTTCTGACATTTTGTTTACATTTTGTGTTGGAGACTAAAGCCAATGAAAAGAATTTGAGTGAAACAATGAAGATCTGCAGGTAATGAAAGCTGGTCCCTTGTGTATGCACACCTCTGCTGCTTCTCCTTTTCAAGTACCATTCAGTGATACACTTCTCCCTTTATGAAAGAGAAATCTGAAATGGCAGGGGAAGAAGATCCTATTCTTCTCCTCTGTTTTTTTGATGCAGGTTCAGTGTCTGGGACAGAATAGCAAGCTTTTCTTTCTCTTCTTCATTGCAAGTAAATTGCTTCATAGAAATTTGCAGTCATTACTCACTGAGAATTGATTAGAAATGCCATCAGTGAGTCTCAGAACATTTGTACTGTTGCCAATTCAAAGTACTTAGTGGATTTGAAAATAAAGCACAAAATACACATAGACTCCTGCAGTTACAAGATTATAGGTGTCAAACTTCTGACTTTTTCCTTGTAATGGCTGCTGTCTCCAGAGAATTTTAGGACTTAAGTGAAATTGCTTTCAGACATGACAGCTGGTTACTTCCCTGTAATCCTGTTACATAAAAATGAAGCTTATTCTAGCAAAGATGGTATCTGTTCCAGCGAAGATGAAACTAGATCATTCTCAAATTTATGTTTTTAAGGCTGGACAGGAAGGTGTGGAGAGACATGGGAATAAAAGAAGTGGGACCAGAGCTAAAATCTGATATAGAAAATATGAAGAGTATGAGAAAGGGTAGATGAAAATGGAACCAATATACATAATAGAAGTTGGAGATAAACAAAGTATAGGAAATCTGGGGACAGAATGAGTGGGTCGAGGGAAACGTATGATACTGTAGGGAGGACTGAGTACTGCACGCATTGTTCTGTGCGCTGCAAGTCAAGGGTATACGATGTATTGTTGATGTGCATAGAACTCCTTCTATGTTCTAGAGATCCCTGTGCATGCTTAGATCAACTACATTTTGGAGTTTTTTGTGCACTGGCAGCTGCCTGTCAGGGCTGCTTTCAAATTTGTAATGGTAGCTTTTGACATGTCAGTGGGAGATAGTCTATGCACAAAAATGCACTAAGGTAAGAGACGGGGGACAGAAGGAGAGCTGGGATGGATGAAAGAGAATGCAAGAGAGAAGATTTGGAAAAAGAATGCAGGAAATTAGGAGGTAAGTAGATGTAGGGCTTTGCCTGGCAGTCTAGGCCAAAAGCTTTTACTGTCTTATAATCTTAGCAACACTAACTATGCAGAGTAGATAGGTAGAATTAAGATGTTAGTGTTTAATGCATTACTGCCCCAGCTAGTTGCCCTACCCTTCCGCTGAAAGTTGTTACACCCTGAGGGAGAGGAGACAGGAACCGTACAGGTTTCCCTGTACAGCGTGGCAATTACTTGTAACCACTAGTGAGGACATTGAGGCAGGTGAGTCAGATGCCTACATTTTCTTCTGCCACACCTCCTACAAGGATGGTACCCTCTGGCAGATGGGAGAGACAAAGAGGTGTGGTGTGTCATTTTTTTAAAATCAGCACAGCCAGATCAGTCAGGCTTCTCTTAGCTATTTTTTGTTGTCCTATGAATCCTCCTGCTTTAGGCAGCCATGTATATACTCATATGTTGGTGCTAGATTTGGAAGACTGCAACCAAGTGAGAGAGAAAAAAGGGTGGCGTAAAACCAGAAGGGTATATATGGCAGCTTTTACCTGCTCATGGAAAGAAAAGCTTCCTCTGAGGTGCCAGTGAGAAACTTCACATTTCTGCATGTGCATTTAAGGTTGAATTTTGCTCCTGGGCTGGCTTTCTTATGAAGAACCAAAAAAAAAAAGACAATTGATTAAACTAATATGTAACGTAATATTTCTGGCACTGAAAATATCAAAGTGTATCTTCAGATGACATGAATAATTTCTACAAATGTAAAGATAAGAAGAGGTCATTCATAAATTCCAATTGGTTTATTTGTGGAATCCTCACTGATTTCTTTTTGTGTAGCTTCTTGTTATTTACTTTGCCAAATCCTTGACTGATCAACTAAGCTGTTCTCTAAGTCAAGCACAGCATTTTTCAAGGTATGCTTCAGCACAGTATAAAATAGTTAGAGCTATAAACAAGAAAGAAGCAGGAATGTCCAACAAACCCCCACATATCTATTACTTGTCATCTGTAGAGTCTAGCTGTTAGCACTGAAGCATGTTAAAATTAAATGCTGAGCTTTATTTAACGTACTTATTTGTTCTCTCCTTCTTTGCCTTTACCATTTTTATTTCAAAGCTCTTTTGTTCACTTCACAACATGGCATGTTCATGGTCATGTAGATACTTGTAATCCACAGTAAATTGCTGTACAATTATACTTAGCTTTTAAAAACAAACAAATGTTTAGTTGGAGCTTTTGTAGCCACTACATAGGTGGCTGTTACAGTTAGTTAAGTATTTTGCAGGACAGATATTAATTTCTATCAGTTTGTAGACCATGCAGAATTTAGGATAAATGTCTACAAAAATTTAAAAGAAAAATAATTAAAAAGAGGAGGGAAGTATGTACTTGAAATTCTACATTAGCGTGATTTCATATCATTAGCATTCTCGTGCAATATTTTGTTTTTAAAATTAATTTACCTTTTTTATAATTCATCAAAACAGTTTATTTTGCCCACCAATAAGTTCTCCATAGAAACAGTCGTATCTTAGTTACATACCAAGAATAGAGTTCAGAGAATACACTGCATCTGTGTATACTACCCTTAAAGAGACATTTGTAGCTGTTAAAGGGAATATGAGAGTTGTCTTTCTGCAATTGTAGTGGGCACAGCACTGCAACACAATGTGTGTCAGTGCTTCCTAGACTGATCTCCTTATGCATGAGATACAGGTCACTTCCACCTATCTTGGCCTTTGTAGGAGCATTTCAGCAAAGATGTCAAACTGCTATCCATTACAGCTGAGGTTATATTTTTTGGTTTTGTTTTAATTGGATACTAGCCAATGAACTACATGGACACTTTTTGATTTTGACCATTGTCAGCTGAATTCAAAACTGTTTTGGCTACTGCCTCTGATTTTTTTTCCCAGTCTTTCCACATAGAAAAATCTTGAACATCTTATCAGTGGTGTCACCTCATGCAAATCTGTAGTTGCTCTGTTGGGTGCTCCTTTTCCGCCATGTCAGAGTCCAGCTGGATGACTCCAGATGACCCTAGCTGTACTGGCTCTTGTACTGTTTTTCCTCTCTCCTTTTTGTTCTCCTGTGTTTGCTGTAAGGCACCTGTTTGTCCTCTGGCCCCTAACTTTGTTCTCCCTGTTCCTTCCACGTGCAGTGCTCTCTCTGAAGTGATTCAGGGGAACGATTACGATGACATTTGAGCTTCTCTGCAGCGCTGTGTCGATATTTACACTGAGCTGATTATTAGCAAGTTAAGCATATGATTACACTGTAGAGCCTACTTGGTTTAACTCGAGCTTCAGGGGAAAAGAAGTGGGACGCAGAGAATGGTGCAGGGGCTGTGTGCCATACGTGCTTGGCCTGGGCCTCAGCCCCACATCAAGTTGGGGTGTCCTATTATTTTGTCCAGTTAGAAAGGGACAAGGCATGCTTTTCAGCTGATTCATAGACCACCTTTTAGTTATTAATTGCTGCATCCCAGCGGAGGGTAATGTCTGCCTTTGCTGGTATTCTTCTCTGATTCAAAATAACCCAGGGCATTTAACAGTACTGTGAGAGAGGGTGTCCTAACCCTGGCCCTCCGCAGAGGCTTGTAAGATGTCAAGCAACAGAACATCCTATCCCAGGTTCTGATTAAGGGAAAGAGCGGTGATCAGCTTTAGTTTTAGGCCCAGACTAACTGAGGGAATGAAGACAGAGTCAAGATATCTTTTGTCTCAGCATGCACTTACAGAAGAACATGTCTGGAGGCGAAGAGGAGGACTGGGAAACAGGAGAAACCAGGCAGATTTAAAAAGAAACTCTCTTTTCCTCTGTGTGGGGAGAAGGAGGCAGAGAGAAAGCATCTGCTGAAACATGGTTTTAAAAATGCTGTATTTGTGTAGTTAATAAAAATTTGCAGCAGTAGCAGGTGAGCTATTTCAAAATAAGAAATAGGGACACTGAGAGGGGTCTTTTTTTCGTTTCAGGGGAATGTTAGAGTACTATGAACTGCCAGTGATGTTTTTGGAGGCTGACTGAGGATGAAAAGAGGCTGAGGTATGAAAAAAAGCAGGAGAGTTTTAGAAGCCATGGGAGCTTTTACACCCCTCTCTCACAAGCTGTGTATGCCCTCCTCACCCTAGAGACACTCTTCCCTCAGTTTTCTTTGGCTATGGCATCTCCATGCTCAGGTCTTAGCCGTTTTCAGTCCTCGCTACAGCCTGCATCATCTTTCAGCAGCCACAATTTGCTTCCTTTACCTTCCACATGGATGGTGATGGGGCAGATGAGGAACCTCTTCCTGAAGGTGATAATGAATGTGGGAAAAGGAAGAAGACAGAGCACTGACAGGAGCGCAGGAAGGCCTGCAGCAATATTGTAACGTGGTCTATGTGGAGGGAGGAGATTCAGCCTAAAGCAGCTCATCTCCTCCCCAGGCCCTAGCAGAACTGGCAGATTGCGGCTGTCAAAGCCTGTGTCTACACTGGCGATTTGTTTCAAAGCAGTAGTGCAGTTTGGAGGAAAATCCTGTCATTGTCTCCTTATACCAGGTGGTGTTTCAGTTCTCAGGGTGATTTGGATACATACAAACTAAATTCCTTAAGGGGGAAATGAGAACAGCAGCTCTGCTTCAAATCTGCTCCACATGCACCCTAGTGCTAATGGGGACAGTAGGTTCCAAAATAGCATGTGAGCTGCATAGTCACAAGGGCCTCTAGCACATACCTAACACTTCTCCTCAGAAAGCTTTGAAACACATGTGTAGCGGAGGTGTTTGGCTCCAGGGACCAGGCTAAATATAATCCAGAATAAACCCCCAAAACACGTATCATGGAAAAATGAGGTGCCTCGGTATCAACTGTTTCATTCTACTGATCGACTCCTAATGTGCTGAGCTACTTTCTCATGAAAATACTGCCTATTTTGCCTGTACCTTGAGCTGGCTTTGGGATATGGCAAATTTAACATAAGTTTGTACCTAGAATGTGTCTTGTATCTGATAGGGGGGATGTGCACCCAATTTAATTATATGTTAGCTTTTAGGACAGCTCTTTAATCACTATTAATGTTGCTCATCTTAACTTGAATAGAAGAGATACAGCAAAGCCTGCCAGCAGTCATAGTAGGTGTGTTGGTACCATCGCTGAGGATATAGGGAGATGTGGAATTGTACCCCAAGATGGGTAAAGGCACTTAGTAAGATGCTTAGCCACCAAGAAAAAAAAAGACAGGCATAGATGGGTGAATAACTGACAATATAATTATCTCCTAAACAGAAGCTACTACATGCCTGCTACAGGAGTAGAAGAAACCAAACAATGTTTAAGCCAGGATGATGAATAGATGTAGCGGTAAATACTTAGTAATATAATTACAAAATTATATAAATTCTTAACTGTTGTATTGTCTTCTTTTTTCACTTTTCCTATGATTTCCATTTATTTATGAGTTTCTTTATTTGCATAGCTCAGTGACAGCACTGCTCTAAGCTTCTGCAAGTACTCTGTGCTGCTATTGTCACTTACAGTCAAGGTTTAGTTATAGATGCTCTCAGGAGCCATAATGTGCCCCCATCCCTCACATATCCTACTGTGAATTGAAAACATGTTCTACCAAAATGTTACAAAAGGGCATGCAAGATTACAAAGACCTTTTTTTGGTATCAAAAATTCTCATATTCTTAAGGAAGCTGTAATTTGTACAGTTTAATCTTTTATTCGTACCATGTCAGATAAACCTAGACATTCTGCTCTCAGACGATAGCACGTTTGGAGATCTGAGAGAAACAGGGAGCTGCTGGAACATATTGCAGAAGCCTAAAGCACTTAGCAACAGAGAGAGTGTGGGATGTAGCAACAGAAGCTGGAATGTGGAAACAAGTGACATCGAGGCGACTGTTTGGGAAAGAAGAGCTTTTACTTTGTTTATAATTTCAGTAATTCTAAAGAACTTTGCAGTGTGGGAGGTCACTGCGGTCTCTGACTCTGCATATATTCTTCTCTGTGTGACTGTTTTTCAAAATCCTGTGCTAATTATTACCCAAGAGTGCTGGATGTATTAATTTCCTTTTGTATTTCCTATTTCTCTCAAAAAACAGCAAAGTAAAATTGAGATATTTGTTTTGCTTCAATTTATCCTATTAAAACGTACTCATGTGACATGCACTATGGAGAGATGTGTAGCAGGAAATAGCTTGATTACAGAGCTTGATTCTCCACATACTAATATAACTCTCTTTCTGCATATAGTGAAGCAGCATTCTTATTTTGTAATAGGTCCAGTCTTTAAGATCATAACGTGTTCTGGAGTGATAACAAGCATTCACCATGATGATTTTCAGTGCTTTGCACTAGAACATCCTGATAGTGTACACTAATGATGGATGTCAAATGACTAGTAAAGAGAAGATGAGTGAGGTGCTGACCAGGATAGAATTGAGATAAAGAAAAAACATCTCCGACATCGGAGTGAGTTTTAGAAGGAGATTCAGAAATCAGAGTGTTTCTAAGCTCCACAGGTCCCACTGAGGTAGAAATGATGTGGAGAACTGGAATTTTACTCAGCAGTTACTGGAAACTATTTTACTGACTGCACATGCACCTGCAAATGGAAAAACCTCCCTTCCTGTGAACAGTTACTGTGTACTTTGCACTTTAAATGGAGGGGCTGCAGAGCTCTAGGGTTGAAACAAAGGCCATAGGCTATACAGGATGCTTAAGGAATTCGGAAACCTTATCATAAATGTTACATATTGTATTTAATGAGGGTTGAACTAGCCATTAGCTTGTATTTTCGTTTTCCTCTTTGTAAATCTCTCTTGTGGTTTGCATTATTCAGCAATCTAATTATGTCCACTTTTCAGGTATTCTCTATTGAAAATAAAAGGAAATGATAGAGATGTACTAAATTATGATAATAACAGAGGTGCTACAGCAATGCATAGAACAGAAAAAAAAAGATTAATGAATTCATATACAATAATGGTGGTCAAGCAACTATTAGTATTGAAATCCAACAAATATATCTACTCACTGAATAGTACAGTGTAGAATAGTTTCAGGCTACGGTTGAAATTCTTTAACCCCACATGTGACCTGTCATTGGGTAACCAGCCTTTTAAAGGGAATTGGATTCAGCCTAACTAGTGATCAACTGTATACTTCCAAAATGCTGCAGTAATTTCAGTTACGAAAATGAAGTAATCACCTTACACTAAATGGCAAAATTAAAAAAAAGAAAAAAAAGTGAAATTAAATGAAATAAAAAAAGGACACAAAATGAAGTCACCAGACCAAAGCTAAGTAACAAACTTATTATCCAAAAAATTAATAAAGTACAGAAACATCCTAGACTGTAAGAGAAGCGTAGCGTAGACAAGGCGTAATCAAGCCATTCAGGCTACAGCAAGGTGAACCTGAAAAGTCATCCCATGACACTAATGAAAAGCAATCTCTCCAAGCCTTCCAAAATGCACTGGGACCTCTTACAGCTTGCTAATGAAGAGAAGATCATCTTGGCCTGAACCTCCCCAGCTCCCTTTGCTTAAGAACAACCCTGAAGAAAGGCTCCACCATTTATACCCTCAGGGCAAAACACTTTCCTTGAGGAAGTTTCCCACAGGTCCCTGTCTGCAAACTTCTCAGGGACTAATCGCCAGACTGTCTCTCTACATTTTAATGTCTCTCTTCCATATTAATAGCTACAGAGCCCCAGAGAGGAAGTATCACCTGTTGAAGACCTGAAATTCCAGTACCATTGCTAAAACATATGCCTTGACCTACTCCCACTTCATGTTTTTCCTTTCTTCTTACTCTCTTCTTCTATTGCTCACAGCTACTGCCTTTTGCTTCTCCTAAGACCATTATCTCATTATCTCAGATCTCTGCTGTACCCAGCATACATAATTGCCACCATCAACCCTGAATTCTCTGACTCAGAGAATGTAAGTCAGAGGCTTGAGGGAGCTCCACCCGCTTCGTGGAGATCTGCCCTCACCTTCGTTCAGCACTCCCACTCTCTGCCTTCTACTCCAACTGCTTCTCCGAAAAACATCTTAGATAATGGAAATTGTAGGAGCACGTAACATTAGCTCCCACCTTTGCCTCTGCTGAAAATCTTCATTTATATTTTTTAATGGTGCGAAAGCTTTTCCAAAGACAAAAAAAAAGAAACACTTCAGAATGCTACTGATACCATATTCTTCGTGGTAACAAATTAAGGCTATTTCCCCTAGAAAATGAGCCTGGAGCTCCCCTGTTGATGTGTGAAGGCAGCCAGCATCACTATGGCGCAGGGAGCTGTCGCTAGATACTGGCCAGGGGTGCTGTTATCAAAGGGAAGCTTGCCCGATTTTAGATCTGAGAAACAGGCCTAGGGTCTGCCACAGCTAAATTAACCATGTTCCTTGCCCAAAACCCCACACCACAATGAATATACATATCAAAATGAAAGTGCCTGTTTTAGGAAGAATTCCAAAGAAGGTGTTTTTTTTTTCCTTTTTCATATATTTCTTTCTCCGGTCTAGACTGTCTCTTACGATTCTCCTGAGCAGCCTCTGAGGCTGTACTTGAGAAACCTCCCTCCATCAGTGTTCAAGGCGTGATTTCTTTTCTCTTAAGGGAAGACTCTCCTCCTGAGACCCTACTTTTTAAATATCACAAGCATTTAGGATGCTGCAGCCCATTTTCCTTTCCTTTTCTCTGCTGTTCCTTGAGACTTTTCCCCTTCACTCCTGTGTTCTGTCTTTGCCTCCCTGCCCAGTGCTTTCTGTGGATTCCCATATTTTCTCTGGACTCCCTCCTCTTCTCCTCTGAAAAGAGAATACCACTCGCATGCTCTTTTCCATCCTTTACAACAGCATCTACTATCTACATATACTATCATCTACTACAGTTCCTTCTCCCCAAACGCCAAATACCACATCTTACAATCCTTAAGCTTTCCAAGGCAAATCGCAGTCTCTTACTGCATCCCGCTAGCAACAGTCGCTCGTCTTGTAATCTCCATATGTTTTATCTTGCCAGATCCTTCTCTTTGTGCACCTGTGGTACTATGAATACTGGCCATTAAATGCGTACCCACGCTATGTAAAGTAGCACCCTATCAGAAATACACAACATGATCCCAGATACACTAACTTCAGAGACAGACTGTTCTGGTACATCCTTCTGCTGTAATTACATTGTTTTGGTATTTCCACACAGTGCAGCGCTATGCCAAGTGGCTAAGCCCGTTCAGAGCTTGCTCAGATGCTGCATCTGACGTCAGATCAGGACTGGCAAGAGAGTCATCTGACCCCTCACTGAAATTGGGATTTGGCATTAAGGCACTGGTCAACTAATTTCCTTTTCCTCTTATACTTCCCTGAAAACACACCAATTTTTGCTCTCCCTGAACTATCAGGCTTTTGCAAACTACAGATCATATAGGTGCTGAAAAGTCACAGAGGAGAAGCACATTCCTTGGAGTGTGCATGGTGCTGAGTGAGGTCTAGGTGGACATTGCTGGGATATCTGAAAGAACAGCAAGAGCAATATTATAGTCGGATAGACATTATTCTCAGGCATGCTTCTTTGTATGTGTTTTAAGGAAATTATTATGGGTTCGGAGGAGGAGCCATGCACATCTGCAGCACGGATAAGAGCAGGCTCTCTGTTCTCTCAGTCCCTGCAAATGATTGTAGTAAATCAGTGTGAACAGAGCCATTGCGCTGAATCTTCTCATCTGTGACTGATCTGCTGCCTACCAGCTGAGCTGCACAGACCAGTGGTCTCTGGGTTAGGGACAGCATTTAGATGTGTAGATGGTCTGTGGAGAGCAGCCTGGGAAAAATGGAGTCTCATAGGAAAGTACATGGTGCATTAAGTTTGGTATTTTAAGGAAATAACCAAAGATCTAAATAGAAAGACATCATAATTCCAGAGCTGGAGAACACTTTTTGTAGCAGAGTTTATTGATGTGGACCTTCTTTCTTAACTACGTCATGAGACAAACCAGGGGCATGGGCCCTGTTTGTAAACTTCAAACTTGAAGCAGATGCAATACCACATGCAACGCGCTGGCATGCTTTGTTAGGTATTTAACTGCAGTTTTGTCATCTATGTTAATGACACTGAGGACACACTGAAAATCTTCTCTGTAGCTCTTTAAGACAGACAGAAGATGTAGTTCTGTGACAAGTAAGCAATGTTTAACTTGTGGCATAAAGTTTATAAGCAATTTTTCTCTCCTCTCTCTGCCAAGAAAAGTGGAGGTAGTGGTGTCTTAAAAGGCTTTTTCTTCAAGTATAGACATTTTAAAAAGCAACTCTCCAGAAATGGCGTAATTGCTTTTCGTATTGCTTCAAAAAATCTTGTTTCCTAATTAGCAGAGTAGGGTATGGCTATATTAACAAGGAAAGCAGTGCAATCGGAGCAGATCTGTACTGTGAAACAGTCCCAGGGACCAAATGTGCACATAATGCTCGTTTTGGGGTTTTACTTTGAACTCATTCTAGTCTGTTCCTAGACACTGAATCTCCAGTACCAGTTGGAGGATGTCAGATGTGCTCCAGGTGGGATCTCACGAGAGCAGAGCAGAGGGGCAGAATCACCTCCCTCGACCTGCTGGCCACCCTTCTTTGGATGCAGCCCAGGATACGGTTGGCTTTCTGGGCTGCCAGCGCACATTGCTGGCTCATGTTGAGCTTCTCATCAACCAGCACCCCCAAGTCCTTCTCCTCAGAGCTGCTCTCAATCCATTCTCCGCTCAGCCTGTATTTGGGCTTGGGATTTCCCCGACCCATGCACAGGACTTTACACTTGGCCTGTTGAACTTCAGGAGGTTGAGCCTGTTATGGTCCCTCTGGATGGCGTCCCTTCCCTCCAGCGTGTCGACGGCAGCACACAGCTTGGTGTCATCGACAAACTTGCGGAGGTTGCCCTAAAGCCCGCTGTCCATGTCGCTGACAAAGATGTTAAACGGCAGTGGTCCCAATACTGACCCCTGATGAACACCACTTGTTACTGGTCTCCACTTGGACATCGAGCCATTGACCGCAACTCTTTGAGTGCGACCATCCAGCCAATTCCTTATCTACCAAGTGGTCCATCCATCAAATCCATGTCTCTCAAATTTAGGGACAAGGATGTCATGCAGGACAGTGTATATATAATGTATATAATTATATTTTGTGTCCTATAATGTTGTGCAGGATAGTCTATATATAATGTATATAATTGTCTTTTGTGTCCTATAAAATGGCAATATGAATTGCTATGCTAAAGGAATGGATGGTACTATTAATATATTTGTAAGGAGATAATTGCATGGGTTCAAAGTAATCTTTGGCAAATGAGAAGTAAAAGTCTCTTGTTCATTAGAAAATGGATACTGTAAGAGTTGTCAGCTTGGCAGTTTAAGACTTCAACAGAATGATAAAACTGCAAGAATTAGGACCTATTGCCTTTTTTCTCTAAAAACCTATAACAGGGATATTGAAAACAGACTTGAAAAATGTCATGTAGAAGATCTCACATTAAAAAGATGATTGAAGGATTCTTCACTCACATAACTTTCCAAAAACCACATCACTGTTTCTTAAACAGGGATTCCCAACAGACTATGTATATATTATAGATTATTTGCCGAAACTGTTTTATTCATTTTTTGATTTGCTACACTTTGATGCTAGATGAAATTGTATGTTAAGGCACACAAGCTAAACTTTATTGAATTACAAATGGCCAAGACCTTTATTCCATTATTGTTTTGGCATTTTATATAGGTATGTATCTTTTACTGCTTTGCTTACTCTGCGTTCCTTTTTGTTCATCTCAGAAGAGACAGCTCTCAGCCTAACGTTTCACATGAATCCAGCTCAGCCCTGGAATACTACTCCATCCAAGTTCTATCTGCATCAGAGAGAGGTTCAAATGTACAGCTGATGAACTTCACTTAGTCTGCCTATTAAGAGACGTATCTTTCCAATTTTGTGGAGGGTCTTTCAGTCTGAGGAATAAGGGTTAGATTGTCTCATTCTGATTGATAAAGCAGTGTTTCTAGGTTACTCTACTGACAATATCATTTTAATAAAGTGATATTTATTAAATAAATATAATTTATATAATTATATTTATTATATAAATAAATAAATATAATATATATAAAAAATATAATAGAATATTCTGAAGTATTTTTAAAGTAGACTAAATGTAGTTAAATATAAACCCTATCCAAAACTTCTAGTAAAAAAGCAATATGAATAAAATCAAAACAGAAAAAAATCCTAGGCCTTAAACAGAAATAATAATAAAAATGAATAGCAAATTATGGTGGTTCAGAATAAGGAGAGAGAGATATAAAAGTATCAGCTATTTCAAACCTAGTACAGTAAAAACTAGAAATCACTTGCCACATTGATTATGAGATGCAGGACCAAACACCAGGAAGAGTAATTTTTTTGATTTAATAGAGGTACTCTGCTCCCATTAAGCATTTGCATACTACTATCCCTTTTGGAACCAATACTGAAAGTAATGGTCTGCCTTTTAAAGTGTTAAGGAAAAAAAGGCTAAAGGAAGGCTTACTTCAACCATACTAGCTCTAACAGATCTACTTCTGCTCTCCCGATTAATTTCTGTGGGCTTACGTATCAGTGGCAATCAGTGGTTTACCACCAAAAGAAGTCAGAATCCCTGCGGGAAACACCTGCACTTCTACCCATTCTTGTTAGCAGCTGGTTGCAAGAGTGGGATTTTAATCTTCCTTCTAGCAGTTATTTACTCTTCTTTAGTATCATTATACTTTTTGATATTGTAGCTTTTCCTACAGCCCTGCTAGAGATTTAATGATCCAGTCTCTGCATTTCTATAGATATATTGATAAACATATAATCCTGTTTCTGGACAGTTTTTATTTCATAAAATATAATCAGACAACAACATCAATTGCTCTAAAAATAAATTATTCTAATTTTCATTTAAACTGAAATAAAGCCAACATGCCCATGTTCCACTATTCTAGAAACTAGGCAAATAACCTTCCCACGTGTATGTAGAATGCAAAACAACTACTTGTTCTTAAACATTAGTTTTCTAAAATTCTGAAGTACAAGCGCACAATGATGTAATTACATATATATTATTAGAAATAATATTATTAGAAGTAATATATACCAAGATAATATAATAATATATACCAAAAGCTCAGAATGGTATATATTATTGTAAAGAATAATCTAGAAAATATAATTACATAGAATAATAAAATACCACTATTGTTGAAAAATACGAAATAGCCAAATAACTATGTGAAGACAAAGATATTTTTTTTACTTCCTTGAATAAACAAGGCTTAGTAACCAACAAAAAACTACTTTCCCCATGTAACTGGAATTCCACTTGCGTAATTTTCTACTGCTGACTTCTAAGCTGCTGAATCTCCTAGTCCAAGGTCAGGCTATTGCCCAAACCAGTTTCTGTCAGCTGCTTGAACAAACCTCAATCAGCAGATAGTTTGACCTTGGAGTGAAATATTCTGGCAAGTGAGTGGGAAACTAGTAAGAATGTAAAATGGAAACAATTATGCCAAAAAGTTTCAAAATTCATACTCTAATGCAGTAAGAAATGGCCTGAAGAGAAATGCATTGATCTAAAAATATTGGAGGTCATCACTAGGTTATTTTAGGTGTCCCTTTGTTTGTTGCCAATGGTTAATTCCTAGAAGAGTCTATTTTGATCCTGTGAGTATTCCCAGACCAAATCCACAACAGAGAAAGTGTTATGATAAAGATGCATTTGGCTACTCAGGAGTTATATATACAAACAATAGTGTTATTTCCCCAAGATGATTTCTATCTATCTGCAGCATTTGTAGCAGCTCGGAATTATAACGGCAAATGTGCATCAGGAGAATATGAATAAAAATGCACTGTCATATTTGGTTTCAAGAGAGATTTGGGAAGGTCTTCAGAACTAATTTATTTATTGGAAAAGGCTATACTTCCTCTCATTTAAAGTTTGTCTTGAGAATCTTGATGAAATGGAAAAAACACATGATGGTTTTATACAAAGCATGTCACTTCTTCTTATTCCAAAATCAAATCTTAACTACTAGATGCCTAGCAATCATCTTAAGCTGAATGCAGCTAAAATAGAATTCATTTCCATGCTCCATCTCTGCTACTTCTTTTCTCACATTCTGTAGAAAATAAAACCATCTTGCCTGTCTCTCTGCTCAATACATTGGATGTTGCCTTTAGCTCAGGCCTCTCTAGGTTTTTATACATACAGCTTAGTGTTCCGCATCTGTAATGTGTTTCTAAGATGCAGCTTTCATGCACATCACTAAAAATCTTGTTCAGACTTTCACATTTCCATGACTGGAAAGTATTTACAGGGCTTTTGCGCAAGACTTCTTTACTATTGCTCTAAACTAGCCTTAGGCACAGCTTCTTCATTAGAAGGACTCCTACAGCTTCCCGAGATCTGAGACAAGATCTTTGAGTGAGACAAGAAGTTTACCTCCATGGTCTGTTTAGTGAACCAAAATTAGTATGTTGTCAGAAGAAATATTTGCAGGTCCATGCAAGTCTTTCCAAAATAAGCTATATCAATTGATGCCTACGTGAGTACAATGTACTTGTGAACTGGAATAAAATATATCTTGATCAAATAAAGAAAATAAGACAAATTTTAGGCAAACTATCTTATTGAAGCAATAGCTCTGTCTTTTGGAAAGTCACTAATAGACTTTGATGTGTCCAACTGCTACCGTAGGTACTTGAGTCCATAAAGCAGATCTCAGAATCTGTTGTGTTTCAACTTAAACCTCTTACAAACTCAGGCAGCTATACAAACAACCTCCTGCATCTCCCTCCCCAAAGACTGTTAACCCACTCAATGCATAACAATACAGCCTGAGTGGGAGAGTCGAATCTCACAGATCTTTCACACAAATATTACACATTCCTACACTGTCTTTGGGGGAAAAAAAAAAAAAAATCGACTGAATAAGATCACTTCTCCCATATAACACATTTTCTGGAAATCAACTGAAATTCATTGAGATGCCTATTTCCCTCATGATAAAAAGAAGCTGAGAAAACCTCTTTGTGAGCATCCACACTCATATTAAAAAAAAAAACAACCCAAACAACTGTATTATAACCTTGAAAGCTTATACTTCATCTTTAGAATCTGTCACTGAAACCTTTCATATGATACAACCAAAACACAGTGACAACTGTCACCCCAAACTCGAACACAGCTCTGTAGGAACCTGGCAGTTGCACAGTTCTCAGTCATTGCAATTCTTTCTCATGTTGATCCCTCTTTTCCCTTCCTCTTGCTACACTGACGCACTAGATCAGAAAGGAAGCCAAGAAGAGTTTTCAAGTAAAACCAGCATTTTCCTTCCCTCAGCATTCGCTTGCATTAAAACTGTCCCAGATCCGCTTTTGGCATATCTTAAAAGACCATCAGTTGCTTGTCAAAAGATTGAGAAGCTTCAACTACTTTGTTGAGGTATGTTCCAGAGTTCAGAGACCGTTCTATTGTTTGGCAAATTTTGTATACTGCTCAGTGACAGGAACAGTGCTGGAATATGTTACAAGTATGTGTCACCATCTCAGTAAAGGACTCAATCTGCTGCTTTGTTTGAAAAGCTACCTGTATTGTGTCTTAATTAAGCCATTTCCACCATCTTTTCACATTTCCTTAGCTTTGCAGTCAGGCACGTACCTTCCTAACTCAGGACATGTTTCTCCATTGTACAGCAAAAAATACAAACGCTATCGAAACACTGCAGTGTATCTCTCATCTCCTTACTAACTTTTAGATCGAAAGGCAGCAGGTAGCTTAGATAAGGTGAGGAATCCACAAATTCTGTTTGAATGTAAAGGCAGATTTGAGTCAGGCATCTGAGACTAAATACACTCACTTCACTACCAGTAAGCCACAAGCAGCTCTAACAAACAGCCCTAAAACATGAAGGGCAGAAGAATGGGAAGGAAGTGATGACAGTATAATTCCTCATAGCTACCCATAAAAGCTGTGTATTCCCCTATCTGTCTCATCAGTTGTAGGTATGGACAAGTGCCACAGATTGTGAGAGCAATAAACTTGCACCTCTCTGCTTTCTGTTCAGTTAGTTATTTGAAAGGTACATCAATTTCAGCAAGTGTATGAGCTTAGTACAAGTTCTTCCTTTTTCTTCTCTCATTGGACAAATTCATCACATTTATAAAGTATACTCCTGGCATTCAGCAACTTAGTTCACCTCTTCCAGCTATCTGATGGCTTTTTAAGGATCTTTATCAGGCACCTTAGAGCTATTCTCTTATATCATGTCTGATTCCCCTATACCATGTGAATAGCAAATGCTGTACTGTCATATCACATTTTGTTTCCTTGACTTTGTTTTCCTTGCCTAACTCACAAACTGAATTTCTCCATAAGAATCAGCACATACATGCCACTCCTTCTTTCTCTAGAATTACTTCTGGTTTTTAAATCCAACAATGCACTCCCACTCAATGCACTCCCACTCAAAGGGGGAGAATTGTGAATTCTCACTAGCACTTGCGACCAGGCAGGCATATTGCAAGTAAATGCAGATTCCAGTTCTGAACATGCTAGTGCATAAATATGTTAAAAATTATTTTAAAGTCCCATGTCTTCATTAGCCTATCAGCCTGAAGATGCTAAGTGACGGCTCAGAATCACCTCAACTCAGACTTTTCTTCCTAAAAGCACCAGGGAAGGGATGACATAAATTTAGCTCCTTCATCTCCGAGGACTGTCAAGTTACCCTGCAGAAGTCTGGTAATACAGCATCCATGACTGCCTCTGTCTTTGAATATCAAACAGCAAAATCTATAGGCACCATAATTCAGGTGTACATTTGCTACAAGCATCCTGGGAAGGGATCTGAACATGCATTTCAGCATTACTCATAGGAAACAAACTTTGATGGAAGGACTAAATAGGGCTTGGCAGACATTACCTCAGCCCCTGTACCCTGATACCACTGGACACTCTTCCTGCCCAACTCTGCTGTGATCATACAGTGTTTCCCCTCTTTGTTTGCTCTTAGTAACCACTGCGGTGCACACAAGTGGAACTGACACACGAGAAGTAAGCAGCCAGCTTGATGAGTTAGCAGCAAAGTTTTTCCCCTTCCGACTCAAGCATACTCTTGGCCCTATAGCAATGGCAGCAGACACATCCTATATGAGTTTTTACTAAGTTAACTCTTTGTGGGTCCTCTGTTTCTGAGGCAGCTTCTTCCTATCTTACCTGGTGGTATAAATCTGTGTTGCTACAACCTCTCTGCTTGAGTCAATGGATTTACCTAAATTCCATTTCTTGGGATCCTGTCTGTGCCACTCTCCATAATCTCACCTACTTTCTCTCTATGTTTACTGTGATTCAGATTACTATCTAAACGTTCACCTACGAAAGATGAATAAGTCTTCATCACATTTTTTTAGAGTGTAGAGACATATGTAATTCAAAGAATTGCTATAAACTTTCTAAGTCATATAGATACTGATATGTATACTCCATTTTTTGAGGAAATTCTCCTATCATGGTGGCAACTTCAATAGCCATCCCTCTCTTACTGTTTTGTAAACACCAAGCTTTTCTCCGTAAACATATGGATGCTGAAGGCTTCTGAAGAATCTATGATCTTTCTGAAATTAAAGTTCTATTCAATTTACTTAAGACTTTTTGACTTTTGGACCCATTAAATGTTTGACCCATTAAATATTAGATGGAGACTATCTGAAGTGTAAATTAGAGTCTTCTCCGGAACAGTAAAATAGGAATCAATATTGTAAGCATCCAAAACTGAAATAACATACATGCCATCATGCTTGCTGCAGAGTAGTCCTCTTGCTATGGTTCTCCATAGCTTTCCAGCTGGGTGCTGAGAGGGTCAGAACTGCCCTCCTTACCTCCACCTGGCAGAGACTGTATACTTGGACCCTGTCGAGCTCTGACCCAGGAATTTTAGACTGAACACTCTTCATGAGCTGGCTGATCAGCTATGCCCTGGTTAACCTCCCAGTGGTTAAAGCTTTATTTTTACATAGTTCTGTAATCTTCACCTTTGGGAAATGCCTATATTCCTTTTCTCTTACTGTTTTCTTTGATTCATTTTTTTTTCTATGGCTGCTAGTGTTAACATTCAGTCCACCATCTGATAGCCAAATATTAGGGATATGCAAAGTTTTACTCAGCAGCCTCGTTTCCAGCCTCTCAAGTCCCCCTTGAAGCTTCTAGGCACTGCTGCTTTGTTAAGCGCAAGTCCCTGCATCCCACTGAATGTGAAGATCAGCCCTTTGGGATGCAGCACCATCTAGTGAAGCAAACTAGCTCAGATCTTCATAGGGACTTGAAACGGATAATGTCACCAGCAGTGCTCACAGTGGCCCAAGCTGCCTTTCACAAGAAGACAGTGTTTATTAGTCATCTGGTATCCATCACAGGAAGCTCTTTGGTTAGCGTGGCAAAGCACTAACATCTTTAGATGTAGCAGTAATTGTTTTCCAAGCCAAGTTCTCATATTTCAGTTGCCTTGTAAAATTTGCCTCTGTACCCAGTGATTTCTAAATTCCAGCATCAGAACCTTTGTGCCATGTCTTTTCATTGCAGGCTTCGTCTTCTACAGCCTCCACAGAAATCTGAGGAACTCTCTCCCTCTTGCACTCAGCCAGTTGTTCCCACCTAAATGCACCGCCATTGTCACTGGAATGAACTCCATGCATATGAGTCACCTGTAATGATTCCTGCTAACACCTTCCCATAGTCACACAACTGCTGTCGGAGACAGATCCACACCACTCCCAGCAGGTAACAGTATAAAGACAGTGTGTAAAATGAGTCAGGCACATTAGTCATAAATGAATTTAAAATTTTGTATATTCCCTATAGTATCTAAATGATTCTCACATCATTTTTCTGGCCTGGCTAATGCAGTATTTCCTGGTTCTCATCGTTCAGCATGCTAATGCTGCATCTGTATGGCTGTTCAAAGGATAGTTCCTTTATTACCAACTAGGAATGACTTAGGTGCACTTTTCAGGTACTTCTTCACTTTACCCCTCCCTATTGATCCTCTTCCATTCAGTTTCAAGAAACTGGCTCCACTTGGCCCTGGCTGCCAGGGTTCATGACTCACTCCTGTGAGCCTAAGCTTTCACTTTCATGTTTTGAATTAAGCTGTCCCTTATGCTCATCAATATGCTGAACATGGCAACACAGCCAGTGTCCTTCAGATCCCTCCCAAACCCCTTTACCATAGTGCCTATGACGAACTTGAAAACACATAGGTTGCCCTGGCTGCCTCCAATAACGTTGATGAATACGGTCCAGTTGTTTCCTAGTTTGCCATTTTTTTAACAGACAAAACTGTTTAGAGGGTTAGCACGCTTTCTTATCTGTAGTCGTGCAGTCGGCCTGCTCAGTGATACAATTGTTATGTTCAAAACGACATCTCTGGTGAAACATGTTATGGAAAAACTGTTCCATAAGATACCTCCCGGCCTCGTCCAAGCTTCCTCGGGTGGCCTTGGCACGGCAAACCCTCTCAACACCGCGACGCCTTTTGCAAGTGATGGTCTGAGCCGCCGCCATGGCACATGCTGCTTGTGACGCTTCTTCACCTGCTTCTTGGCAGTATGTAGCCTCAGAGGGAGAAAAAGGCTCTTTTGCCCATGAGGGCTCGTGGCTTGTACCCCTCCGGCTGTGCGAGACCCCTCGCTCACCCCCCTCGGGCGCTACAACCCGCCCCAGACCGAGGGGAGCTGAAGACGGCCCTCCACAGGGAGCGATGGCAGATTCCATCCCTCTGCCTCCCGTCCTGGAGCGGGAAGGTTCAGCGGGGAACTGCCGGGGCCTCAGCCGGGCCCCTGCGGCCTCCAGGGCCGCCGCCCCTGCGCGCCCCCGGGGCCGCTGCCCGAGGCCGTTGCCTGGCGACGCCGGCGCGTCCTCGCCGCGGCCGGGACGGAGCATGGCGGAGCCCGCCGGGCCGCCGCTCGCCGCTTCGGTGCCCCAGCCCCTGCCGGCCACGTTCTTCGGGGCCGTGGCGCCGGGCAACCCGGTGGTAGACAGCTTCGAGGCCGAGCTGCGGGACGTCCTGGGCTTCCTGCGGCGGCTGGGAGGCGCGGGGGAGGCCAAGCCGCAGCAGCACGACCTGCACCGCCGCGGGTAGGGGCTGCGCCGCCGCCCCCTTGCCGTCCCCTTGTCGTCCCCGCGTCGCCACCCGCTCCGGGAGCCCCTTCCCGTTCCCGCCCGCCCCTGCCTCAAACCCTCCTTCCTCGACCGCTCCCCTCTTTCTTTGCCCCTTCCCCTCAGCCGCCCCACGGCGGCTTTCCTCCCCGCCTCGCCACGACTCTCGGCTCGCTCTTCCCGGCCCGCCGGGCACCGCCGCGGCGCCCCGCTTGCCCCTGCCCTCCTTCCCAGCTCCCTCCTCTCACCACATCCCGCTTCCTCCCGCTGACCCTAGCGTGGGAGCTACGTCTCCAGCACTGTGGCCAAACGCTGCCCATCCGCTTTCCATTTTTTTTTTTTTTTTTTTTTTAATAGAAACCCCTGCAAAATCTGAACACCTCCTTTTCCAGCAGTTCCTAGAAGTTAATGCTTTAGGGAAAAAGCCTGAGGTAATGTGGAAGTTGGCAGCGCTACTGTTGGCTGTATCAGAGCTGCCTGAGCTTTCTGGTAGGAAAATCCCTTCACAGCGCTGGAGAAACTGGCATCCCACCAGCATGCAAGGGGGAATGTGTGTGGGCACGTCCGTGCCCCTAAAAGACGGCGCTCGCGGTAGGGCTACATGAGGATAACGCCACACAGCTCTTCCGGTGCATATGCCTGCGTCTATGTTGGTGTATTTTTACACACACAGACGCAGGCGGAGCATATGGCAAGTATAATTGTGCATATTTGTTTGCTCGTGTACATGCATATCTGTGGGTATGCATAAATCTAGATGTTGTAATGCAGTTAAGATAGAGCAACTGGAATCGGGGTATGATTCATAGTGCGTGCATATGTCTTTTTGTAGACTGTGCATTTTTCATGTAGCTCTCCCTACTGCATTTAGGTACGAAATGAGGTAAGAGTTCAACAGCTTCTTTTTGAGGTAAATGGTTGATTTTCTGTTGTTATTATCTAAGCAGTGTTCTATTCTAAATTTACAGGTCTTTAACATAAAAAATGAAAGTTTCCCAGGTTATCAAAATTTCATCCAGAAACAGCACAAGAGTTAAGTTACAGGGTGGTTAGTTTATCACTTACCTGCAGCTTCTACCCTTATGTATTTCACTCCATACTTTCCTAGGTTTAGTCCACAAATGACAAAGGAGCTGTGTATATTTTCAGGAGGTACTCAGATTCCGCAGCCTGGCATTTGTCTGCACTGGGGATCTTTCCTTTTCTAAGCCATCACGATTTCTGATTCTTTTATGTGGTATGTTCATCCTCAGGTCTAGGCCTACGTCTACCATGCAGGTATCAGTCTCCAGGCTTTTGCCTCTAGGGTTTTGAATTTCAATATGTTGGCTTTTTGGATTGCTTCAGCAACTGATTTCAATGCTTTGCTATTTTTAAGCCTCTCATTTGTAACTTCAGACCTTTTTTTAACTTTAGCTCAAAATCTGTATTCTTACTTTGAAAGTTATCCCATCTAGGCCCCTTAGAGGAAGGAATGCCACTCAGCTGCTTCAGATACCACCAAAATTGCTGATAATGAACACATACATTGTATTTTCTACACATTCACTATATCTTCTGTTTGGGAGTTCGGCATGCTGAATCCCATCTGTTTGCGATGTCGTGCCAAGTTACCAGTTTTTATGAAAGGTGTCTCCAAGCCTTTCTCTACCCTCTGGAATATTTTGACCCGAGTAGGCTCTGTCTTTTTCAAACTGGTATTTTGTAAGCGTGACCCATGTCAACACATAACTTAGTTGGCATGAGAGCATTTTCTCATCCAAAGAATTCTGCAGTGTTCGTCATGGAGATGAGAGCTAATACTACCTGGTTCTTGATTCAGGAAGTCACTGGTAGTGATGATCCGTACCAAAACCCCAGGGCACTGAGAACATAGTGTAACATGACCTTGCCAGTAGCTCTGCATCCTCTGACATTCTTCATTAGTATAGGGACAGTACAGAGGTAGAAGACTGGAATTGTAATTGTTGGCATATGTTCAGGCAGCTAGCAAAGTCATGGATATTTATTTGTGATTATGAAATTTCAGGCTTATTTCTCCCTTGCCTGTCATTGTTTGATAACTCAAAATTGGAGCATGTGCTGCTTGCAGAACCAGCCTTAGTCTGGTTGTTCCTAAGAATTTCTAAAGGTAATGGCTATTACAGATGCTTTCCTAAATGCTCTGAAGACTTCTTGCTGTCTCATTTGTCAAGCTAATTTTCCTGGCATGGGTTGAGATCAAAGTGTTCTTGTTAGTAGAGGAGCAAGAAAACCAACTTCCACATGGCAAGTATGCTCAGCTTAGAAAAATAAAATTGTCACCTTCATTCCTCCAATGCAGTCAGCCTTTGGTGTTGATAAATCAATAGTAAGGCCGTAATTTAGGCAATTACAATGTTCTAATGTAAGAAACAAAAATTACTGAGTACCTGCCTTGTACAGGAATCATGAATGTTTTCAATCAGAAGAAGTAGCAATCCAAAGTGTTTTTCCCTCAATGGAAGAAGTTGGTTTACCCCATTTCTCTTGGAAACAGGGCCATCAAAGGATTACCCTGAACTACTGATTTTATCTCATGTTGTGTGGCTTAGCCACCTTTATTTAATAAGACAACTTTTGATCAGTATCAGAGAATCCTTTACTACCTGCAGTAAAGACTTTTGGCCCAGAAGTATAGCTATGTGGGCCTTACTCTGTGCACGCTATTATGAATTGACCTTAGGGAAAAATTTTTATTATTCATAGAGTGGTTGGAAATGAAGAAACTTCCCCTCTGAACTGCAACAGCTCAGTATTTTTTTAAGAATTCACTTGCTTAACTTGTTATTCTGGTGTCCTGCAGCCTGTTTAAAGTAAAGGCTGATGAGCTGTTTGGGAAGTGCCTCACTCTCCTTTGTCTGTGTCAAAGAAACATTCCTGTGTCATGAACTCACTTGTAGTTACTCATGGCACTGTAGCAGGTGGAGTTTACCTTAATCTTCCCATTGAAGTTGAAATGCTAGTCAGATTTGTCACTACTTTGCTGAACTAGTTTATTACAGATTTGTTGCTCGTTTATTATATCTAAGAATCTCATGTGTTAGTAAAAGCATTCAGAACAAAAAATGAAGATCACCTTCACTGAGGGCTTTCCAGATGATCAGTCTTAAATTCACAGTCGTTCTTACTATCAGTTACTTTACAGCCTTACAACCTGATAATCACTTTTTTTTTTTCTTTTCCCTTCTTTCTCCCTCTCTCCCCCCAGTAGTATCTGTCAAGCTTCTTGAACTCTGAAATTCTTTTCCTAAGCTTCTTCCCTTGATAGTCCAAGGGAACTCTGTGCAGATGCCTGACAGATTCCTTTGCTTTGAAGCCTCTTTGCAGATTTATCCCTACTAACTGGAGTGGGATACTTCCCTCAGTATAAGAAGTCGGTAGCCACCCAGACTGTTAATTGATTATGGATGTACCAGCAGGGATTCGTTCCCCATTTAGAAGTTGCTATTCATTAGACTGGGATATGGTTTCCTTTAAAAACGTAATGCCTTAGAACGTTTTATTCAGATTGTTGCTTTTGGCCTAGTTCGTGCTATTAATGCAATTTTCCTTTAGGATACACCTCTAGAATGTCCTACTTCTTTCTTTACTGTTTACTTTCAAGAACTCAGAATTGTGCCTGAGATGATACTTTTTGAAAAAAAAAAAGATTATGATTGTTGTAATTCTTTGGTGTAAAGATCATTTTGACAGGTTTCTCATACAGCCATCTCTTTCACCTTGAAATGTGAAGGTGGCTTGCAGCTTTCTGTGTGGAAAAAATGATGTTACTTATTGTACTTTTATATTTGGAATCTTATGAGCTGAAATAAAGTGCTGTCTGAGAAACTGTGAGAATGGTTTTCAAGTTCCTCAGTGTCAGAAAACAGCTTAAGATACTGTCTACCATCACTGTCTTAAGAGATTGAAAATTTCCAGCTACCTCACACCCATTAGTACAGGATTTACATGTGAGATTTCAGCTAGAAGGTTATTTTCAAGCATTAATTCCTCTCTCTTCAGTTGTTTTCCTTCCTCATATATTGCTACCTATGAATAATTCAGCTGTTGTGGTTTCACAAAGCACTCTTTTCTGAGGTTTCCGTACAAGTGATTTGTTAAGAGAATAAGTGTAAGAGATGCCTGGCACTGTGAACACTGTCAGTACTATTAATAATTTGTTATCAATATTCTTTTCTGAAAAATCCTTGTACTTATTATCAGTCTGTCTGATCAATTATTGCTTTAGAGTTTGAATATAGCTTTCCTAAAGAAGTCTAGGGTGGGAAAGTTGTACACTTGGAGGCACTAACCCATCAAACAGCAATCAGTAGGGACTATAATATTAGCGTGATGTGGTCAGTTCCTCTGTAGAAGAGGGAAGCTGCTTAGAGCCAGTTACTGTTTATGGGGTGCTTGCTAGTGCAGCCGAATAAGTAATTTGTTACCCAAAGTCATCCTTGATGACAGCTGTGGTTAGAATAACAGGCAGAGACAACAGACTAGCATTGCAACTATTGCCATAAAATCATTTTTATTTTAACAAATGTGTCACTTGCTTCTCTCTGAATCCTACTCTTCATGATTTAAAATTCCTGAACATTTCATGCCCAATGCAGTTCATCCTAGAG
Source organism: Tauraco erythrolophus (assembly GCF_009769465.1). Classification (NCBI taxonomy): domain Eukaryota; kingdom Metazoa; phylum Chordata; class Aves; order Musophagiformes; family Musophagidae; genus Tauraco; species Tauraco erythrolophus. The sequence goes on from NC_141468.1 coordinate 54,198,786, forward strand.
GCTTTCTAATGACTTTCATCTTTTGTGATTCATGGTAAAGCTCTATATACCATGAGCTCTATAGTTCTATGCACTATAGCTCTATATGCTCTACAGCTCTATGGTTTATTACATGGCCATCGGTTCCTAAGTTTGCATCTACCTGACATGCATTGTTATTTTGGGATCTTTTTTCCTGCTTTTAGCATTTGTAGTTTCCAGTCCAATAATTCCTGTGAGCTGTAGTCCATTGAGTTTCTTCAAACTATTAAATTGTTTCTTCAAACTATTAAATTGTTTCTTCAAACAGAACCTCTCAAATAGTAGCTGAAAGGTGGGATAGATTTTCTACTTGTGGCCATGTTTGAACAAGGCAAAGGGAGTAATACTACGACATTTAAATAAGAATTTACACTGGAGAAAATTCATCCCGTGTTAAATGTGTGATAAAAACTGGTGACAGAAACGAAACCCAGAAATGTCCCTGGCTGCTTGTTAAATCCAGTTTTAATGAGCACTTGTTTTGAAATACGCAGAGGTTCAAATGGATTTGGAAGAAAGGGCTTTTGACAATTTGAAGTTTTCCTGATTTGTTTACTTGTTATGACAGTTCTACTGCCAGTTTAATTTGAAACCTTTTCTCCTGTCCTTTTTTTCAGAGCAAATACTTTGTTTAATATTTGGATCAAATATAAGCTTCGACTGCCAGAGCGGTATTACAATGAAAAACTTCTGAAAGTTGGTGATTCCCTTGCTCAGATCAAAGTGAGTCATCTAAAAAAGGAAAAGGTTCAATCACACTTTTTGTCTCATTTGTGTTTCTGTGCTACTTTAATTTTTAATCATATTTTACTGGAAGCTATTTAGAAAGTAGCAAAATCTTTTACAAAATAATTTCAATGAGACTCGTCGATTTTGTATCTCTTGCTTATTGTTGTAAAATTCCCCTGATTTTTTGATGTATTTTCTATATAGGTATTTTCTATGCACCTGTTGCCTTTTTAAACATCCCAAAATCAGTCTTCAATATTTGTTTGAAGTTTCAACTCAGGAGAGTGCACTATCTGACTGTGCCTGTAGACACTGCTTCAGAACAAATTGACAATGATGGAGCAGTGGTGGTTTGTTCCCCTGAAATGTCAGCTCAGTGCTCTCTTAACCAAAAGTCCATGTAAAGAATTGTCAGGAGGGGAACAGAGAATGAAAACCAGAGTGCCATTACATATTATACAACTACGTGTGTCGATGGTGCTTCTGCATCTCGCATTCTGTGTGCACTTCTGGTCTTCTCAAAAAAGGTAAATTGCAACTAAGAATGATTCAGGAGATAGATTGTTGAAGGAAGACTTTGAGAGTATTTTGGAGATGTTTTACTACATGATAACTCTATTTTTATACTCTTACCTAGTCATCTGTTACTGACTACTGTTGGAGATGGAATACCAGGCAAGTAACTGTTGGTCTGGCTCAGTAAGGATGGTTGTACGTTATATCCTTATATAATATTTCTCCTTTGTGTCTGCTGGGAAAAAAACATCAAAGGCATGTCACTCATTACCTCAGTGATATTTGCGTCAGAAGATCATGTCATGCAGTCTGGAGCTTTTAAGGGTAATTACTAAACACTCGGAAACCTCTCAAAGATGTACAGTTGAGAGCTAGTTGCAAGTAATTCCTTTTAAGATTGAAAAAGGGTACGTAGTCCTGAGTCATACAGTTATGAAGCAGTAACACTGAAAGATTACAGAGTTATAGGTTAATTTATTCTAAAAGTTTAGTATTTGAAAAGTTGCTTGAAAGAGTACACTTAAGGGTTGTTTAGAATAGCATAATTTAGAGTAGGAGATAGTTCCTAAATAGGTGTTGTCTGCTTAGTGTGATTTGGTGTTTGTAATGATCTGTCAGTGGATTTTTCTACATTTTGCCAGGAACATATTAGAAGACGCTTATTTGGTCAATAACACTTTCCTAGTTTAAAACTCTGGTTATTTAGTGCATCTGTATTATGAGACAGTCAAGTATACATTTTAACTATGTCCCTCAGTTTTTCAGGCCTATTTCAGACACAGATTTTTGATATTAGTCTTCCAAAAAGTTGGTTGTAATAGAAAAATTATATTTATAGCGAAAAAGTTAGCGCAAGTCTGTAATTTGTTAGTAGAATTCTTCCATGCTTTTGGAAAGAGTTCTGCAACTTCTACTTAATTTTTGAACATAATGTGAATAAAAAGTTAGATTAAACCATTTTTGTATTTTTTTTTTTCAGAATGGGAATGTTACATTTTCATTCCCTCCGACCCTGGCAAGAAAAACAGATAACTGACATTATGTTTAAACTGAAAATAATTTTCGAGCACGCTCTATTGACTTTTCCATTAGGAAAGCAGTTAAATGCCATTTGTTACCTGTATTCAGCCTTTTTCATTCTCTGCAGCATGTGGCACTGTTAGAATCTTTTCACCTAGAAAAGAAGAGAGCATAATTGTAAACGTATCAAGATAGTTTGAGGGGCCATCTTCTGGAGGAACACTTCCAGTGAAACTGTTCTTCCACTATTATATTCTTTGCTTATGGAATCCAGCACGGATAAATACTATTTATGCTATTTATGGAAAGGATATATATGTGGCTACTAGATAAGCTTTTCTGCAGAACTAGGCAAAGGTATAAGTTTCATGCAGATGTTGCAAAGTCTTGTATATCCTTCTCTGCATCTGCCCTAAAGAATTCCACAAAAGCGTCCTGCCTCCAAAATAAAGAGCAGCAAGCTGAAGCTAAACTTCAGCAGCACTCAGCACTCATTTGTAGGTTGAAGAAGGCATATAGGAGTCCATAGCTGTGCAGCCGTTATAATTCAAGGTAAGGGCTCATGGTGTAAGTTTAGGAATACTCACAGAAAATCGTAGAATCGTAGAATGACAGAATGGTTTGGGTTGGAAGGGAATAACTGCATTTGTTAATAGCCCCTTTGTTGCCTAGCCGATTCCAGTCACCATTTTTCCATGTTCATGTTTTCCTTGAGTTTTCATAGCTTCTGGGCCCTAGGAATTGCTTGGAATATTGCATTAAGCTTTTAGTACTTAGGAACTGCTGCTCTCATGGTGTACTCAGTAAGAAGTTATTTCAAAAGCATCAAACTGCTCTGTGTACTTGGTCCTTATGTTCAAGGTGCTTAATGACCTGGCCCTAGACTGCCTAAAAACAGTCTAGGATTCTGAGTAAAGACCTCTGCTTGCATCTTCAATCCTCTGGTGTAATGAGATTTTCTGCAGTAAAGGAAAAGTTAGCAGAGTCATGGAAAAGTTGTTTTGCTGGCCAGCCTTAAACTTTGAAATTGAGCTCTCTTTGGAGCTCCCATTTTTAAATGCATTTCTTTGACTTTACAAATTTGGGTTTCATTGTATCTGTTTTTTTCCCTGCAGAAAATAGGGAGAAAAAATATGTGATAGATGTTAGTTACAAATTTATTTCCTTGCTGGAAAGATGAATGTGGTGTAAAACCAAGCTCTGTGATAGATGGGGTAGAGACTATTCCATGAGTACCCTCTTGACTCCTGGTTGAAAGTCTTGACTCCTAGTTAAAAAATTCAACTGAGAGTTGAATTTTTAGCTGACTTTATTTATATAATATTTAATGATGTATAGTCTTTAAAATTAATAATTGAATATCATTAGTCAGTTGGTAAGCAGCAGCATAACTTTATGTCCTCCTGATATTTTTTTTAGTGCCTTCTCACTTTAGATTCCTTTCTATTACACAGCTGCTATATCTCTTTTAGGACACACCTAAATTCATTATGTCATATCTCTGGAAGTTAATTAGTCCATTAGTCGTCATACTGATCAGTACTGATTCGTTTTTTAACTCTCTCTTTGTGGTTATCTCTGGTATTATATGTGTATTTTGCTATATATTAGTAGCTAACTCAATGGAATTCTGATCCATGACTTCAGATTCTAAGAGCTATCATAGCCTGAATCTGTGTATTAGATTACGAAAGTGACCAACTGCCTGTAGTTGTCCCTGGAAAGTAAAAGTTTCTGTGTATGGCTGTTGCTTTCACACAGCAAAGAGGACAATAGGGCCATGTGAGTTAGCTCCTCAGATTACTAAAAATTCAGAGTAAGTTTTAGTGTGGTGGTAGGAATTTATATGGAAAAAAGTGCATGCAAGGAAATACTTTTGAATTTTCTGTGATTAAACATTAAAAGATCATTTTTATGAAGACAAATTAGTTACTTTTTTTTTTTTTCCCCCCAGAATCATGACTGGTGTGTGTGTCTGCTAGAATTAATAAAGTCAGTAGAGAAACCTCTAAATAACCTTTGCTGCAGGAAGTGGTGGAGGTGATTCAGTAAATGGCACTTCCACATCTGAGTCAGAGCTGAACCATAGTCTCAGCATGATGTTAGAGTGGTTCAACATGCTGCTGGGGAGCTCTATTTTGAATGAGACATAAAGCTCAACATCCTGTTTGTTAACAGTGCTTAAAGACCCAGTGGCAATTTTTGGTCTACTAATGCTGACTTCTTGGCCATATTTAAATTCTGGTTGTCACTTGTTTCATTCTGTTTTAGTGCATCGTATTCTTCCTCTTCTTTTCCTCTCTGCTTTTATAAAAAAAGGGCTTTGACATCAGGAAAACAGAGGAGAGGGAAGTGATGATGTCTGCATATTGTTTATAAAGTTTTACATTATGAAGTACTTTTCTCAGAAGCGTAGTATCCTTGTCATTACTGTTGCAAAGGTGCAGGGCATTTTCCAGAAACCCTTTGAGTTTCTTACATTGGCCCAAGATCATACTTTATAATTGCTCTCTGATATGTCATAGTTATGATTAAAATAAACAGAAACTCTCAAACCACTCGCTCTTCTTTTAAGTTCTTTGACCTTTCATATGCTGAGTGTTCACATTAGAAATTGTGCTGATGAATGTTTGTATGAAACTTCAGTGTTTTACTTCTAGCTGCTCTTTCACATTGATACTTTTTTACGTAAAGATAATAACACGTTTTGTAGAAATAGAAATGTAATATACAAACTATAAAAATAACATATTATTCACTTTTCAGGAATATAAGTTGGCACTTCTACAGTGCTATGGAAGATACCTTCAGCAATTTGTTTCTGTAAACCTTGATGATATCCTAGATGATGTACATCAATTTAAATCCACCTTCTTTCCAAATGGTTTGAGAGACAAAAATGCAGCACTTACGGTAGGGTTATTTTTTTTGTTTGTTTGTTTGTTTGTCAAAGACATTGAGAGATTCAAAATAAGTAGCCAGTTTTATCCTCCACAAATGTACTTTGTATTAATATTAACTAATCTTTAATAGTTTGTATATATATGTAGTATTCAGATTTAACAGTCATATGTTTGATATGAACATCTAAAGTTGGTTTACATTTTTAAGAGGATGTAAGTGCTTATGCTTTTGTGGCATAAGCCAACCACTATCAACCTAATGTTAAAAAGGCAATTTTCTCTGAACAAGTTATTCTCTAACTGTCTAGAGCAGTTTTTGCTCTGAAATAGTTGCTATTAACCGCTGTCAGAATCAGGATATGGGAAAAATTTGATAAGTGTCCTGCAAGTGTTGTAGAAATTTCTGTAAGACGTGATCTAAGAACTGGGCAGAGTGCAAGAGAATTAAAACATTGTCTGCAATTTGAACCATAAATGTGCAAAAATACTACATGTAAAAAAAGCTCACAACACAGTAAAAAAGCAGGATTGCATTACTGTCAATAGCTTACTTGCTCACCATGAAAAAAAGAAGCAGAATGCCAAATTGTAGGTGCTCTAAGCTCCAGGACGCTGAGTGACCTCTAGAATATGTTGACATCCTTTTGTGTTAATTGCTTACTGAGGTATGGCTTGCAATTTATCATTTGTCATACATGGAATAAAGTGTTTGAGTAGGTATAGGACGAATGCTAAAAACATTAACAGATTTCATCTTAAGGTGTTCTTTTCTGAGAAGCTGTGTTTTCAGTACATGGTGGATATTTAAAAATAAATTACTGCAAGTTATTCTATGATCAAGAATAATGAAAGGAAATTGTAGGCATCTCCTGTATATTGAGATAATCAAATTCATATTACTTTAGTCAGAGTGAGATTGTAAATAGATGTTTAGTGAGGAGAAAAAAATCAGTTTGCTTAGAAGCTAGAAGCAGATGTCATGATGGAAGAGATACTCTGTTTATATTGTTTTTTTTTGTTTTCCAAACATAGTTCAGCTTCCTAGAGAGAATATGATCAAAGACTATGCTAATCCATTTTATTTTAGTTTTCAAAAAATGCTTTGTAAAGAAATTTGAACTTTCAGAGATGGTTTCTCATGTTTTCTATATGTCTGCCTGGACTTTGAACCAATCATAGTGCCAGATGTTATCATGAGTCTATACTAAAATGCCCATTCTATAACTTGGCCGTTAGACACTGAGATACCCCTAAATTTTCAGATACGGAATCTCATTTGACAAGGAACTCTACAATTGGAAATGGATAATGATAATATGTCAAATTATTACATCTAAAGGCTTTGTACGTAAATTTTTTTTTGCCAAGTTTCTGCGGCTAGCTTTTGGTTTTTGATGTTGCACTAAGGAGATCACAGAAATTGAGTTCCAGGGCTTGAAACTTCCAGTTTCAGTGAATTAACAGCAAAAAAAAAAAAAAAAATTCAAATATTATCAGGTTAGTAGACTTCTGAGAGGTTGATAGTTTCTGGCTGGCCATGTCCTGCTTAGCTCATTTTCTCACATGTTGGTTTGTTCAGATGACACTGTACTCCAGACAAGACTGAGATCACATTATGTTAGGAATTAGAAGGAAGAGCATCTATAGAAGAGAAAAATAATGAATGAGAGTGAGAAATAAGATATATGTGATACAGATAGAGAGGTAAAATTCAGAAAAGTTAAGACTTGCCTTAAGTTACAGAGGACATCTACAAACAAGCCAAGAGTTAAAGCCAGATTCTTTGAATATCAGTTTAATGCTTCATTTACCCTTTCTCCCGACGCCCCTTTCAGCAGCCGTAGTGCACTAGGTGCATTTTCATCCTGTGATGCAGTGGAAATGACTCAGGCTAATCGAACAGCAACCTTAAAGCTTTAGCACTTTCTCCATGTTGTAATTCTTATTTAAATGTCATGCTGATTTTTTTTTCTGGTATGCTTCATCTGTTAATACTCACCGTTTTGTTATACTTTGCTGATGTAAAACCTAGCATATGCATCTATTTTATCTCTATATATTAATTTTAAATATGTTTCCATATGTTTTAGTTCCATGCTTTGCAAGAGAGGAATGTTTGCATTTATCAGATGGTTTGCAGCAGTGACAGAAATCTCCAGAATCAAGAGTCCCTGCAGACTTGTTTCAATGTCTTGTCCTTATTACGACTCACTATGCAAGTGGCTCTACCTCAAGAGAATTTGTGTTGGCTTATCTACAATGGTACCTCAGGCTTTCCATTTGCATTTCTTTGCTAAGTGAACCTGTGGAGGGAACTTTATACATATTCCTTAAGGTCAACCTATGGGTCATGAATAAATCTCGAGTTAACTAGCCTTCAATCGCAGTAGTTTGTTTTTTTTTTTCCCTAAAATAAGGGATTTTTAAATTGAAATTTCTACACAGTGTGCCTTTTTCAGGTGGACTGTTGTAAAAGCAATAGCTTTTTCATCATAGCTGTGGTTACAGTATACTAATAAAATAAAATCTAACAGCATAATAAGGTCATTTTTTTTAGCAAACCTTGATTTAAAAAAAAACCTGAAGATTTTTTTATCAATAAAATATTTGTATTAATGAGTTTGATTTTTTTTTAAAGCAGATTGCAGATCTAGGAGTAGAAAATGATTCTCTGACATTATATCTTTGTGTTTTTAAAATGATCTTTAAGGCTAGAGTTAATAATACAACTATTCTAAAAAGTATCATATGACATTTAGGAATTTGAATCCCTCTGTGTATGATTTTAGTGTGCTACTTATAAATGCTTGAATTAAGAAATAAAGATGAGGAAAAATTGGAACTTCCATGAACTAGATGCACAGAGAATTGTATATCAAGATTTTTATTTCAAGAAAAACAGCAGTATATTTTTGCTTTGAAAGGCAATGTTATTTAGTCACAAGTCAAAAGGCTATTATCAATTCGTTCTACTATGGTCAATTGTTGCAGTGTAAATTGAGGACATAATGTGGTTTTAATTTGATTTTGGAAAATTTACTTTCTTTGGGCTATAATTGCTCAAAATTCTTATCCTTTTGTTTTGCTGAGACCGTGGTTGCCCTCAGTCCCTACTTTTGAGGTGTATTTTTTGTTTGTCTCTTTTTATGGGAGAGGAAATAAAAATTAAAATGTACTCACCTGCCATTCTTAAGTGCCACTACCTGTGTGTGGAACAGGTCTCTGTACCAAGCCTAGCCAATAATCTAATCTGATTAGAAGTAAATGTTAGGTGATAACTCAGATTTTTCTCCATTTCTGAGCATTTTTCTGCAATATCTGGCAATAGATTTTGTGCCTCATTACACATTTGACTGATAAAAAAATCTTCCTAATGCTTGCTCAATTCTTGCTTATTGGGATAATAACACCCTTCTAGCTGTGCAAATTGACATTGTGATGCCTCCCTCTGCCACAGGTGTCCCTTTCTGAATATTTGTTCAGACAGAAGAATAGACTTCTTTTTTTCCCCCTGCAGAGCTGCAATATCTTTTATACTTCTAGGGCTGATTTTTGAAAAGCAATTTTGTGACATAGCCTAAATTAAGTAAATTTTTGACAGGATTTTATTTGTAAGTCACTGATGCTTTTGAAAATTCTATTCACAATCAATTGTCTTCATTTCACTTATCATACGTAATATCACATAATAGTGGTGTTGTCTGCTAGGACAGTGCCACAACAGACTAAAAGAGTCATATAAGGTAAGGTCTGTGAAGAGAGTTAATATTTTTTTTAAAGAGGTTGGCATTTGGGGATAAAAATAAGATTTTTCTCTCTGTCAGTTATTTAATAAAATTCAATATAGTGCATTTTTAAGATTTGATTCTTTTATGATACTACTACATTGTATAGGTATTTTTGAAACTAATGTCACCTAAGAATTTAATAGCATAACCTTCTCTAATTTAAAAGTAGTTATACAAAAATTGCTAGTTTATTTTTAAGCTTCTGGGAGTAACAACTCAGATATTAAGAAGAAATTCAGTTGGTTAGTGTAACAAATTCCATGTAGGATTATAGAACTTACCTGATTTTACTTATTTTTATTTTCTTTTTGCAGGTACTATTCATATTTACACCATATGCAGACATTTGATGATGAGAGGCCAGTCTGCTAAGGTATGGCAAAATAAATAGAAACATTTGAAAAATTTACAGAAGATTGGACAATGCACCTGTATTTTGCAGAACACTGTACCTTGACATAAGTATTTCATTGTCATTGCCCATAATAACACTTGGTCACAAGGAAATGAAATAACTAGATTGCAAAACAGCCAATTTCTAAGCCTTCGTGCTGTTATGACTCTGTTTCTTCCTCAGTTGTGGAATGGAGCCCAGCATAATGTCTTGCTGGTCTTTGAGAAGGGATATGTTAGACTGTTTCAGCGGGCTCTAGATGCTTTTTTTGGGGGCAGCTATAGCAAATCTCAAGAATCTCGCTGTTTCTTTAAATGTGGAACTATACTGACACCTGGTGGCTGGGTTTTTAGTTGTAAATAATTGATAAAAATTACCTGGCCTTTTCCCCCTGCTCTTTTCAACTGTGAATGTAATTTTTGTTTGTCTTAGCTTTACATTTTTCTCCTAAAACCTGAAAAGAGTCTGGCGTAGCCTAGATCCAGTGTGTTTTCTTATCTGTTGTTTATATTAATCTTTCATTAAACAGGAAAGATTTTTTTCTCTTTGAACATCTTTTATTGAAATCAGAAGTGATTTAGCACTTCCTTTAACGTGTTCAGGCTTTTACTATACAGGAAGCAGAGGCAGTGACTGTAGGTATTTCAGATTCTTTTAACTGGAGAAAAAGAAAATCTATACATTGACTTAATCTAGGACTAAGGTCATGCATATTTTGTGGACCTCAGGGAACAGCTGACCCAAAGAAAATACAAAGGCAAGATATTATTCAATCAATTTAGTAGGACTAATTCTTAAAATGAGACTGCTGCAATGACTATGTCAGCCCTAAATTTAAGAGCCAATACTGTAGTTCCATGGTTGTAAATTAATCTAAGTGCAGGCTGTCACTAAAGAAGGCAGGCTCCATTGCATCCCAAATAAGATTTGATGATGTAGTTGAAAACTAACTTAGAAAAAAAATGATCACTAGAGCCGACACAAAGGAGAGGGAGAACTCTCAAGAGCAGATGAGAGACAAGGGTAGGACCCCTGTCTAGTGGCAAGGCTATAGTTAACTGGAGTGGTTAAAGTAGCTTGGAGACTAAAATATAGTGCTTGACCACAGTTTCAGATAGGGAAAAAAATAATAATATGCAGGAGGAATGCTTTGTAGTCAATAAAACATGCTAAAAATTAATACCATTTCTGTGATTTTTTTTTCGCTCTTTTAATTTGTCCTACCGGGTAAGGATAAATCTTTGTATGTGCCTTTTAGTATATTTATATAGTTTAAAATGCATTCAGTTTAAAACTTAATTTCTTCAATACAGGTCCTGGAATATTTACTATGGGCCAGCATATGTATGGAATCATCTGTTCCGCTCTTATCTGTACATTATTTGATGTGGAGAGCCACCCTATATACTGCGGTTTCTCAGTGTTACTTTGATTGTCAAGCTGGCATTCATGGAGAGGTACCCTGATTTACCATATGTAGCATTGCAGATTCCATCAAATGGGAAATAAATATTTTTTTAAATATTCCTGCTTATTATCAGATTCTATGTATTTAGATTTCTGCTCATATTCCAAAATTTTACTGCAGAGTAGAGATGTGTTTCCACATGTTAAAGTGTAACAAGTCAAAGCTAAATGCAGCCCTACTTTGTAATACAATCGTAGCATTAAGTAGCGGCCAGCCCCCATGCATATATACAAAACATATTTTGCAAAGGTTTTCTTTTCCTTTTCAATTGTTGGCCATGACCTGGCTTTCACTGAAGCTCTTTACAGTTGTCTGAATTCAATAATGATATGATTCTAAAATTAAATACCAATACACAGCATATTAAAAGAGAGTATAATTTTTTTTTAAATATTTTGGACAGATATTTGCTCGCCGTGGTCTGATTAAAATTGATGAACTGAAGCAATTAGAAAATACCAGTTCTTCGCTGGAAAATTCAGAGACAAAAAAGATTTTTAGAGAGGCCACTCTAAAGGTATCGTTCTGTAATTCATTATAACAAGTAGAGTAGTTAAAACCTCTGAAGAGAATATATAACATAGTTACTTACTTACTTTTTTCTTTGTGTCAGATGTCAGTAATGATTTTCAAGAAAGCAGTATATGAATCCAGAAGAAAGCTTAAAAGCTACTCTCGACCTAAGTTAAGAGTTGGCATGAAAGAAGCACAAAATGTAAGTCTAACATTTTGCATAATCCTTCTCTTTGTTTACTGTTTGCATGTGGTGAATGAGTGATACAATTCTGCTTAAAACATATGGTGCTATTCACAAGGAGAAAGTTTTACTCTTTCAATTTCATAGTTAACATAATTTATTATTAAAACTCAGAACAAACTTGAAAGGAGGGAAGATGTAGTAATTACTACTTTAGAAAATACTGATTTTTCTAGCATTTTTTCCTTTAGCAATTATGTTAGCAATAAAAATAAGAGAAATCTTGTTCAAATTTATACTAAGTGTATGGGAGTCCTGAATTTGTCCTGCTGTGTTAAATTTCTGTGAAGATAAAGGGGTACGTTGAAAAAAAGCTACCATGTTTTTTTTAAATTTTTTTATACTTACATTGGAGAATTCTCTTAAGTCTTGAGGGATTTTTTTTGAAGGTCACTTACTTTTCTGCAAGATGCCATGACTTAGAGTAGGGCGTCCATGATACAAAGTAGACTTTTAAGAAAGTAATGAATTTGCTCAAATCTCACTCTTTCCTTATGTTCTTTATAGCCAGTGTCAAAAATGAGTGATCTATTGGGATAAGAATTATAAATAAACAGAGAAAATGCCTTTTTGTTTGAGGGCATTGTCCCTGTTTTGGTCAGCATGCAGACATTAATATACCAAACTTTTGCAGTTTAATTTATCTTTTTGCCATTATGCTGCTATGTGGGTTCTTAACAGTTATGCGTCTTACTTAGATTGCATCATCCATTTTTGGTCATAGGTTGATAGGTTTTTTGAATTCAAAAACTTTCCTAGATGCAGGACTGCTCAGATAGAACAGAAAGTTCTCATTTTGATTTCAGTATGCCAAAGAGGATGCTTCTATCTGAGTGGTTATTCCTTTTGTGATGGACAGATGGCTGTTCTGCTTTCTCACTGTTTGCAATTGTGATTTAAGTAAGTTTAATTCCTGCAGTATTCCACGGGAAGCTGACAGAGAGGAGCGACTGAAAGTACTAATCAGCAAGCTCCCAAACTCACACTCTTTTGCTGAGTAACATTGCCAGCTCATTGGGATGCTTTGCACCCATGTAAGCAAAAGATCATGATCTCTTTGCACTGTGACACCCTCTTGTGATAAAAAGCATTATTCTGTGGAATGCTGTTAGCTGATGGTGATAAAAATGTAAATAGTTTGAGTTTATGGAGTAAATTATTTTCTTTTGCAAATACTGCTTTATGAAGAATTACTGTTATTGCATCATCATAGGAGTAAAGATGTTGGTTGCATGGGACTTGTGAAAGTTGTTTAGGCCAGCCTCTGACTTCAAGCATGACTTTTGCCAATGATAGAACAAATCAGCTGTGGCTGTCTTCAAAACCTTCAATGAAGGAGAATCCATGGTCAATCTAGGTAACCTCTTCCAGTACTGCACTACCCTCCTAATTAACATACTTTTCCTAAGGTCCAATCTGCAAATCATCCCTGATGCTTTCAGTCATCTGAATTGAAGTCATCTAGTCCAGTCTCTCAAAGCTGAAACTGATGGTTACTCCTTGTTATTCTATCTGTTTCTACTCAAAAGAGTTTGACTTCTTTACTTTTGTAAGTCTTCTTCAAGTAGTTGTGGGCAGCTATATAGGTTGTCCATTAGCCTCCTCTTTGCCAGACTAAGGCTTCCTCAGGCTATTAGTTTACATTTTATGCCCCTAATCATCTTGGTAGACCTCCATGGGACCCTCTCCTGTTTCTTAGCATCTATCTTACGTAGAGACGCCCAGAAGTGGACACAATACTCTGGGTGGAGCCTCATGAGTTGCAAGTAAGGGAAGAAAATAACCTCTCAAAGTGCTGTGTATGCTTCTCCTAGCGTAACCCAGTCTGCAGTCTGCAGTTTGCCTTCTTTGTGAAAAGGACACGGGTGGCCCAAGTTTAACAGCCAGGTCTTTTTTGGCAGTGCTGCTACTCCAAAAGCTGGTTTCCAGTCTGTACAGACGCAATCCTCCCCAGATGCACAGCTTGCCACTTCTCCCAGTAAATCTACTTCCTCAAGTTTCTCAAGGTCTCCTTAGACTGAAATTCCATTGTCCTTTAATTATCATGATGCAGATATAAATCCATTACATATATACCTTATAATATAATGGCAAAATTGAGGAGTCTCTCTGCATTTTTTGAAAGACAAAAGAGATACTACAAAGTGACATCTTCTTTGCCGCAGTTTATCTGATGCTAGAATAGATTCAAACATTCAGAGCTGAATTAATAGGTTAAATTTGGATTTTTTTTTGTCTATAATTATCTAATTTATTAATAAAATACTTTGGACTAAGCTACATATAAAAACATGCCCTATGTACAGTAAAAGCCAAGTAATTTGAAATAAGAATGATTTATTTTCTGTCTTAAATAATTGTTTTATATTGATATGATTTTTATTTAATTATTTCTTTGGCATTAGTCTATATTATGTTGGGTTTTTTTAAAGAAAATTGATTATATTAGAAAGACTTATCAGAAGCAACTGAGATTGTTCATTTGATACTGCTTATGGTTAATAGTAAAATTATAATGAAGTTATACCAATACGTTACAGATGTGATCTGATTGTGTTGAATGCTTCTGTTACATAAGTTATTCATCAAAGCTTTTTAAAAGATGATCTGAATACTTCAGTTTTGAATCATTGATTTGAATTATAATTAATATTAAACAGCTGTGTGGACGGCATGATCAATCTGTTCCAAACCTCACTTACTGGAAATGTCCCAATTATCTAAGATAGGGCCCAAACCTCAACATGTTCAAGTGTGTGTGGTTTGCACATATAAAGGTATTGGTCAACTTTCTCAAGGTCAGTTGATTCTGGAAGGCTTAAGTACTTCTGAATGATTATATCTGAAAGTCTTGCTGAACAATTAGGATATTAGGAACTCACCATGTTTTCAAATAGAATGCTTGCTCATCGGCACCTGTTATGTTACTAGGAACCTATGTCTGTCACATAGCAGGAATCTCATGTATCTGATCTCCAGAAGCTTGAAAATTCTTCAGCAATTGATTTGGTTCTCCAGTGTCTATTTGACTTTCTGACAAAATTGAATGCCTGAAGTTAACAACAAATTGTTAGAAATTACACCGTTCCTAAGTCCCCCACCAAAAGTCTTTTGCTTCTAAAATGTGCTACAACAGTTTTCATTACCTTATTTAAGAAAGAATAGTATGGAATTTTCATATTTGTTTCTGCACACCTTTTGAAGTTTTACAAGATTTGTTGAATGATGTAAAATTTGAAACTATCCAATATTAACTATCTTTTATTTTTACTTTTACACTAGTCTCAGCAGAAATAGTTCCTCTTTCTCTGGAAAAGACAGATAGTTATAGTATTGATGAGGCTCACTCATTGTATAAGTTATTTGAAAACAAAAATAACCCATTAGCTTTAAGATTCTAAATGCTGTCAGATACTGAACAGATCAGGGTTTTTTCATCAGGTACACATCTGAGCTTGTCTGTAAGTACTAATTTGGAAGCTAAAATAAAAGATGTGAATCCGGCAAAGTGAGAAGGAAATTCCCAAATTTTTGTCTAGTAAAATATGCCTAGAAACTGATCTGAAGCGTTTTTATTTTGGAAAAAAAATATTTATTCATAATAGATAAATTTATTTAATTTATTATAAATATAATAAATAAATTATATTTATTTATTGCCAAAATAAATAAAACTGAAACATTGATGGATTTTGAGCAGCATTTTAAAGTAGTGTATTTCTGATTTACTTTATGTCTGATAGTAGTTTGGTAACCATCTAAACAGAACATTGAAATAAATTTTTAAGTGTTTTCCTATACAGATGTCTGATTTGTTAGCTATCAATAGTGCAAATATATTTGTGTGTGTTCTGCTTTGTATTTTTACGTTATGCTGTTTGAAATGTGCAAGTGAGAGAATACAATGGTGTTTTGCTTTCACTGCAGGGCTGAACAACCTAATCTTACTCTGAATTTCTGCAAAGTGTGTAGAACTTAGCTCGTCGTGGTCAAATCTGTGACATTATAAGCAGAAACCTGAGTGGCTTAAAACTACCTGGCTTTAATACTCTCACTCATAATTTCTGTTGTATTGCTTTCTAAATAGAATACCATGCAGCAGTGATCACTATGAAATTATGGCACTTCTTCAGTACTGTACCCACTCAGCGTGAGGCTTTGCGACGCCTTTGAAGCACGAGATTCATAACGACAATATATTTTACGATACATTATTTTCTCTTTTAAACACGTGCATACTTTCTGAAGGCAAACTGTTGTGAAAGAAATCTTGCTTTATTGTAACTTGGTTTAGCTATGACAAGGCTTACGTTACCTTTTCTTACTTAGTTGCCACGGCCCCGCACTACCACCAAACGGCTGCTGATGGAAATGTTTGACAGTGCCTCAGCTCAATTCCTTGCCATCCTGGAAGCTCTGTCTGATAGCAGCAGGCGTGTGTTGCGCCCTGCTGCACCTCTTCCGGATGAAATTGAAGCTCGTGAGGTCATTTCAGAGCTTTTTTTTGCAGGCCTGGAAATCCTCTCAGGTAACAGCATAAAGAAGCAAAAAGAGTGTTGGTGAGGAGCCCACACCTCCATTTTATTTGTTTGTTTTTTTTTTTTCCTCTCCTATAAAAGAAAGAACTTGCCCGAAAGCATATATTTAATTTATAACAGTAGCACCTGTAAAAGCAGGCAATCTTTTTTTGAACTTCATAAAATTTAAGATAAAAATCTGGACCGATCTCTGTTATCTGTTGTATCAGTAAAAATCTACAGTAATTTACACAAATGTTTTTTGAATAGGATGAAGATCACTTTCTTCATAGCAGCTTGTAGGGTGCTGTGCCTTGCTTTTGTGTTGAAAACAGTGTTGACAACACAGCAGTGTTCCGGCTGCTGCTGGAAGTGCTGGCACAGCATCCAGGCTCTCTCCAGCTTCCTTCCCCGCAGAGGCCGGTAGGCTGCAGGACGCAGGGCTGGGAGGGGGCACAGCTGGGACAGCTGCCCCAAACTCACCAGACAGCTATTCCGTACCGTGTGATGTCATGCTCACCAATAACACCTGGGACTAAGAGAGAGGATGGGGGCACATCAGTGGTCTTTGCCATTTGTCTTCCTAAGCAACTGCTACACATTCTGAGGCTCTACTTTCCAGGAAGTGGCTGGATATCTGCCTGTCTATGGGAAATCGTGAATAAATTCCTTTTTTTTTTTTTTTTTCTTTGCTTGCAGACACAGCTTTTGCTTTTCTTATTAAACTGTCTTTATTAAAACTCATGAGCTTCTCCATCTTATTTTCTCCCCCTGTCGTGTTGAGGAGGGGGAGTGAGAGAGCAGCTGGGTAGGGGTCTAGAAGTCAGACAAGGTCAATACACCATGTTGTTTCATGTTTTGTTTTTGAAAAATCACTCAAAGTTAGATTTGAAAACTTGAGAAAAACACTGGACTTGATTTCTTCCCAACCTTTTTGGCTGAACTCTGGACTGAATATAGCCATAGATACAGAGTTACTTTGTTAATAAAAGAATCTATAGAGACTAAATGCACTTCAGAATAGTATTTTCTTGATAACGATTATTAGCTAATTGGAATGTAACAAGTCAAATATGATATAAACTGATTTAACAAATTGTCTGTATTAAAGGTGGAGTGAGCAATACTGGTATTCAAGGAAGTCATTGCACCGATCATTGTGGTATAATTAATGCATCATCAAACCTTCTGCAGTTGATACTAACAGGTAAACTAGCTTTGAATTTTCAAAGGATTCTGTACCCAATAATGCAAATGCTTGGTGAGCAGAATTTATTTTCATGTTAGTAGCAGTTCTATGCATAAAGGGACTGCAAAATGCTGTCCTCTTTGCATGAGATGTACTTGTTTATACGTATAAGGTTAAGGCATTCAAAAGGGATTATGTACAGATACCATTATGATTTTCTTAACATAAGTATTATTTAAATAGCGTATAGTAATATATGGACATTGTAATCATGCACTGTTCAGCATAGCAATTCATCTAGATATGTTAATGTCCCTAAACAATCATTCAAAGGTCAAATTCTGCGATGATGTCCTGACGCATGCTTATGGAAGAGAAGTGGGATGCGGTAACAGAAGGACTGACTTAAGCTTGTTGAGATCCTTGGACCAATCGTTGTGCTGCTTTGGAGACAACAGCTATTACTAAGTTAACACTAATAATATCTTTTACCGAGTGACCACATGCGCAAGTGATATGACAAACTGTGGCATATTCTTAGGACCACAGAACACTGCTGAATATATTAGCTAAGACACTTCCTTAGAGTTCCAAGGAACTGGAACTGCCTTACTGTGGTTTGGATAAACTCAAAGAGTGAGAAAATAGACTTCCTATGTGTACCTGCACATTTTCTGATACAGTAATGAGAAATGCTTACTTATCTTGCAAGAAATTGTTCATGTTTCTATGCATTTTTTTAAACTAAATTTCTGGTAAGAAGGGTTGTTATGGGGTGATACCCAGATTTAAGCTCTTTCTGCAACAGAAAGGACTATATCCTTGATATTCTCTACACAGCTACAGTAATAACAATACTAGTACAGCCTCTTTGAAATGTAACAGGACATTGCAGATACATCATTAAAGTAGTATGTAAGCATAGACATTACAGCAAAATGATAAATCTATTGTATCTTGTCGAGCTATTAAAACGTCCTTCAAGGTTATGCTGACTGTTCAAAAACAGATGTGGGGTTTTATCTTTGTATTTATCAATACTCAAATTATTGAATTAAATTAAATTAAACTTAAATTAAACTTCTGAAAAAAGATATAAAACAAATAAAGTATTTTTGTCATCACTGCAGGAGAAAAGGAGGTGTCTGGAGATGCTGCTGTGAAATTCATAAAATTGGCTTTCAGCTATGAAGAGTGGGACGTGTTTGATTCTGCTATTGAATTTGTTATTAATTTTCTTCAGGTAATCTGGATGCTATTTAGACATTCTTTGTATAGTCTTTCCTATGAGGGTAAGGAAGAGTATTCAAAGTACATATTTTTAAGACAAATTTCTATTGTTTTTTTCTCTCGATTAGGCTCAAGATGACCCAACATGGAAGAAAGCTGAAATGGAACTCAAACTTCTTACATTGATGCAACCTTTACTATTTCCAAGAAAATTTAATAGTGAAGATAGTGCCAAAGATGCTAAGATGCCTCATGGTTCTGAAAAGAAGCAAACATTTAAAAGTGAGTGTTGTTCAGTAATAGTTGTGTTTGCATTTCAAATATTTTTGCAGCAAGAAATTTTATTTATTATTTAAAAACTATGTAACATGCTGCATGTGGTATTTTGTGACAAAAAATAGCATTTGAGAAACTGCCACCTATTGAATTTTGTCCAGTTTTCATTTGCCAAAACATGACTTTATACCATTTCCTTCAAGTGTGAAAAGGCATGATGTATGGTAAACACACATCAAGTTATATGCAAAGATGTAAAATGAATGGATGTTTTCAGACAGGTTTTCAGGAAAAGAGTGGAACAGACATGTTTGACTTTCTTTTTTATGTTCTAATACTTCATTTATGTAAAACTCCTTGACATTGAAGCAAGAAAAACTTGTTAAAGCAACTGTAGTTTATTTCTAAGACATTCCAAAAACCTGGAAATATCTTGAAAACTTTCTGTTGCCAAAAATAGAAATGCTCACTTTTCACAGAAGTGTATAAACATGAGAATATCTGTCCCCTTTGTATTTACTATTTCTTAGACCATATTATCTGCTGGCAAAAATTTGTAAGTCGGTTCATTCAGATGTTTTCAAACATAGGTTTGTAACTAGAAAAAACATATTACTTTTAATTTTCTTCCTTTTTTATAAACATTGAATGTAGAGTGTTCCTTGAAGAATGGAGAGCCTTCTGATGATCTTATGATTTTGGCAACAACAGTGTTTTCTTTTTTCTCCACATCTAAGCAGGTAATAGAATTAGAGACATTTATTCGCAATGAATCACTTAATCTGTAATGAATGCATATAACTGAAGACTAAAGGAATCAGTTACATGATTAAAAAAACTGCAAGAATTTAAAAAATGAAGACATGTTCTTATGAAATGTAATCAATTGTGATTTAAAAAAAAGCCTGTTTTTTTTTTATTAGTGCTATGTAATCAGCCTACTTTAAAAACGTTTAATAGATATTAAATCTATTTGAAATACCATGGGGCTAATTGCACATTTCAGCTAATCAAGCACAGATTGAATTTCTTTAAGTATGTTAGATTTAGGTGGGCAAATATGCTTAGCCATAGAAAACAATTCTGCAATATTTATAGAAATGGGCGCAGTTACCCTAAGCAAAGATAATGTCTTTGCAGCAGTGGTATGCCTGTAATTTAAGGTAAATTCTCACTGCAAACAAATAAGCAGCAGCAACAAGAAAACCAGAGAGTGAGACTTTTTGTGCTGAAGTCTCTACTACAGAATAATCTCATGACATATCTGTTGTGTTATTCCCAGAGTACCACTTTTAGCTTACTTGCTCAAACTGAGATTTCCCTTAATGCGCTACTGTGAGGGGAAAAAAATTACCGTGCAATGTCTCCACTAGCATTTACATTAGAAGAGTTTGTGATCCAAAAGGCTAATGAAAAATTTTCCTTAGAAAAACCCTGTTCTGCTAACATAGCATATGTCTTAACTGCAAAAATTATTTTAGATATAATTTGAAAATTGCCCCAGTTTGAGTATAACTGAAGCACACACATTTTTAGCTTTAGTGTAATATTTTCAGTCAAAATGTCTCGCCTGTGAGGTAGTTATACCTTTAGAGAGCATGATTTGTCAGGTTTTTTACATGACTACTGTATCATGGAGACAGGTTACCTAGATTTAAACTCTTGTTCTTCTTCACTTTCCCATAAATCTCTTCAATACCTAATCAGTCCAGTGAAGAAAGTCAAATTCTCCCCTGATTAACAGAGAATTCAATGATGGTGAAGTTACATGATGTAGTTGAGCTGATCTAACAGCTTGCTGCTACCAAATGAGTGGCAAAAGTAATCTTGATTTACTTCTTTTTCAGCCTTTTTCTCCCCCCACTTATCAATGTCAATATCCCTAAAACCTTATGCTCATTCACATATGAGTATACAGATAGTGTGGATATAGCAGGCTTGAGTTTCATTGCACCTGAGATCCTAGTCCAGCTCTGGTATAAATGGCAATAAAGATGTGTCCTCATCCCCATCCCTGGATGTGTTTAAGAAAAGGGTGGATGAACTGCTTAGGGACATGGTTTAATGGGGGACGGTTGGACTGGATGATCTCTAAGGTCTTTTCCAACCTAGAAATTCTATGATTCTATGATCCTTAATCACTGTTCAGAATGCGTTTAACAGAGTGTAGATAGACTCTAGTGCCTTTTAAAATGTGTTAGTTAGGAGGTTAACTGAATAGAGTTTTGAATTTGTTAATTATTTTCTTCATAAGATGCAGATGTGTTTTTAACATTTCTTTCAGTTTTTAGATATTCCACTCCAACCTTTTTTCTAGTTAGTTTCTTCACTGCTCCCTCATCAAAGATGCACCAGCAACCCATGGACATACTCTGTCAATGCAAAATGAAACCTACTAATTTAGATCTTCATATGCAAATATTTAAACACTGTAATAAAAAAAATAAAACCTGCTAAATTACATTACTTATTTTCCCCAGAATGTATTGACTATTATAACATTTCACAGATAGTTAATTTTCTTGTCTCTCCCATGTCATTTTCATCTCGCTGTTTTTCTTGTCTGTGTTATTTTAAGAACTTGACAATAAAAAAAGAAATAAAAAACTCCCAAACTTTTAAACCCACTTGTATTGTTGGGAGAAGAAAAGCTTGGGTGGTCTACCAGAAATTACTTAAAAAAAATATTTCTTAAGCTTTCAAAGTTTTGTCATCCCTTATGAGAAAATGAAATATGATAATGATTTATTTACTTACTTTGAAAAATTTTGAGACTGTTTATGCACTGTGTTTTGAGAGTGTTTACACACATACCTTTTTCTACAATTATATTCTTTTTTCTTTCCAGAATATCCACCCTGACAAAGAAATACTTGTTGATATAATAATGTTTTTGTGGCAGAAGTGTAAAACAGGACTTCAGCAAATCCAAATGAGTGGAAGTGACTACTTAAAAGATATCTACAAATACAAATCTTACCAGGTATTCCGTAGTATAATGCATTTCTTTTAATATGAATGCAGTCTGTTATAGTAAAGCCAAGATATTGGTATCCAGTCTAAGTACATTTTCTTATGGTAAAATGCAGATAAATCTTCTTCACTAAAAATATGCATTGTATATACACTGTGAACACACTGTGAACACACTGTGCTCCCATATGCCAGTATCAAAACATCTCTTAGCCTTTTCCCAGTAAAGTAACACATTCTCTGCCAGTGGGCCATGGTGGAAAGAAGCTAAAAAAGTGAAGGCATTCAGGCGTGATGTAAGAAGAAACATTTGGTGTGTTGTGGCAGAAAATATCAATATACTTCAAGAAAGTTCCCTAGATTGGTTGAAGAAAATGGCAAAAACCTTAAAGCTTAGGAGAAGGGAGATGGGGGTCAATAATATTTGGCCCACTGACTAGAGCCACAGCCTTACCTTGAACTTTTACTGATACTGAGAGAAATGCAATCTTCTGAAGAATGATTTACACTAGTTTCTCTGGGCTGCCAGCTGATGTTAACCAAACAGTTCCTGGAGGAGTTAACTTTTGTGGCCCTGATATCTCTAATGTAATTGTTTAGAGATTCACCAGAAGGTAGTGTATGGTTACTTTCCTTTGTGTGTACAACAGGAGCATTCAGGTCTCTTTTATACTGTTTAAGTGGGAAGATATGATAATAATGATAAGATAAATGAGAGGCAAATGATCAAATCTACTGGAAAGCTTACCATACTATGTCAAGGTAAAAAAATTGTTGCCATAGAACATTCATAAACCTTTCTAAAATAATAAAAAATAATAATATTCTAAAATTAAAAAGTCTGCTGTCTGAAGATATAGGGGCTTTAGAGCAGCATAAACTCAGCATCTTAGTCTGATGGCATTCAAAAAAAGAAGCCAAATTCAAGAAAGGAGTTGTGTCCATGTTTATGAATCTTTTTAAACAATTTTGAGTGCAAAACCGTATCTACCTCTGTAATACAGAAATGTCTTCCAAAATTTTGTTTTAACTGTGTCTTGATTCTTTTTCTTTTCCCTCCCATTTTTAGTGGGTTCATATACTCTGGATACTAAATGAAGTAATTCAGAAGAGCAGCATAGCAGACACTAATGCTGTAATGCTTGCAGAGATAACCTTATATCTAACTGCAATATTGGAAAACGTAGCTGATTGTACAAGTAAATCTAAGAAAAAAGAAGGTAAAGCTTTCAAAAAAAATTTAGTTTTCTTTTAAGAATGACTTTCAAGATCGAAACTTTTCTGATTGAAAACTTTGACAAATATACATATTCAAAAATTATTGTAAAGAGATTGTTGAGAGTAGAATGATAATTTTTTGTGTACACAATTTCATCCGCAATCAGAGCTAATGAAACCTGGTTCTCAAAGAATTTATGCCTGATTAAGTTTCCAGTTCTACCAAAGTAATCACATTTTGAATCACATCTCTTATGACTCGTTCTTCCCACAGGTCTTGTTCATATCCCTTAGCCCTGTCAGAGTAGCCTCAGATTGCTCATATGTTCTCTGAATATTGGCTAGGCAGAAGGCAGTGTGTGCTGTGGCTCATTTGGAGCATTCAAGTGCTGATTGACTAATGACAGGCCAAATAGAAAAGGGAAATATTAAGGTCCTACTGAAGCTTTTGCTTTTATTGGGTCATTAATTTGGATCTCTTGTCTACACAAGTCTTGATTTTTGTATAGGAATTTAATTGTCTTTGAAATTGAACTTAACTTGGCTGACATTATTGGGACATAAGGCGATCAGAATCATATTAAGCAAATTTCCTTCCTGACTAATGCTGTAAAATATGTATATTTAGACATACTTTTAAAAGTTATCTTTTGTTATGGATGCGGAGTCTTGGAATATGAATCATAGTTCTCATAAGGGTTTTACAATAACTAGAGAGTAGATTTTATGGACCCGTTTAGAGCATATCTAGGAACAGAACAGAATGACAATACCTTTTGCTCTTTGGAACAATACTATTCATTATAAAGGTAGTGTAGGTATTGTTTTCCATGATGTTATGAAAATTACACCATTCTGATGGAGATTGGCTGAATCCTTATTGTAGCATCTCTGGTATACTTTTTCATTCAGTTTAAATGTCTTTTTGGAGGAAAAAAAAGCTGAATAGATAGGAGCTGTTGGTGAAAACAGGCTGATAAATAGCCAGTCAAGCACATGTTTATGCTGAGAAGAGTCTTTTTACTGAATGCTGAGTGAATACAGATTTTTCTTATTTATGAGAGACAGTGAACAAGCAGAAATAAACAGGCAAAAGTGGCACAAGCAGTACAGGAGTGACTAGAAGGTTGTCCCTCTGAAAAGGCAAAAAATGCATTTATTTTGGTGAAGAAATAAAATTTTGACAGGCTAGAGGGCTGTAACTAAGAGCAAAGAAACTACTTCCTCTTGTTTTGGAAAGGAAAACAGTTCTGCATGCATTCTTTATGAATGAAAATTATGTAAACAATCCAAAAGAACATTAAAAGGGTGATAATGCCGCTTCAAGGAATATTAAATTGAAATAGTATATATCATAAAATATGACCTCACTTATTTAGAAATCCTGCTGAGTTAAAATAGCATTAAAACCACTGCGAATTAGGTAACAATAGATTTGAATTAATTTAAAAATGGAATATTGATATGAATGCTACGACAATGTGAGGAACTACAAAATGCGTCTAAGTTTCATTGTGTTGGATATAATGTTGCTATGAAAAATAAGGTATATTTAAAAATACTACATTATTGAATAATCACAAACTGAATTAGTATAATTATACATATGTAGGAATTGTGTTTAAAAGCTTTTAAAGAAACAATATGATTACCTCTGATAGTCAAGTACTGAAGAACTGAATTATTGCCAGACTCTTAAGTAGTAGAGCTAATCAAATGGTACTAAAATTTTCTAAATATGTTTCATTTTCACTTTCTGATTTTCTTCCTATAAAGAAGAAAATAGAAGTGCCTCTCTCTCACAAGATGAAACCTGTGATATTCCTGAA
Source organism: Tauraco erythrolophus (assembly GCF_009769465.1). Classification (NCBI taxonomy): domain Eukaryota; kingdom Metazoa; phylum Chordata; class Aves; order Musophagiformes; family Musophagidae; genus Tauraco; species Tauraco erythrolophus. Next base: position 54,223,614 of record NC_141468.1, read on the forward strand.
ATACTGATGGTAACATCTAATTAATTGTCTTTAATACAACATTTTTGAGTAGAATAAGAACACTTATTTCTGCTTGAAGCTTTCATACAATTTTGTATTTGATTTTATAAAGCTGAAATGTTTCACACAATCCTGCTACTGCAAAGGAAAAAAAACACAAAGATTTTTTTTCAAATGAAATAAAATCTGAAAAAATTCCTGTAGTCTTTTGTAGTAATCTGTGATATGGGAGAAGTTAAATTTGAAACTTTTTTTACAGTGTGATCATCCTGATTTCCACTGTACACTCTTTTTATGCCAGTGTACGGTATCAGCTTTAAATGGTTTAATAGCGCAATTTTTAAAGATCATACAAACTATAGTCTTTGCTTAATTTAGGAAAATATTTTGAGTTGTGCTTTTGCTTATTTGTTTTTGTAAGAGTGATGTGGAATAGATCAAACATCCTGAGTGTCTTTGCTTTGTGTGTTGTGTTCAGCACTTTGCAAAAGTGTCCAATCAAATAGTTCAAAATTATTTGCTAAAACACAGTAAGAAGAAAAGACATATGTTAGTCTGAGGATTCAGGATATGTCTTAATGCTTACACACATGGAGAAGCTTTAATTCAATGACAGTCTACTTAAAGGTGTTGTTTTCTGAAAAATCAGTGTTTTCTTAACAGCATCCAATGGAACATTGAAAAACTGCTTGTGAAAAATACTGTGTCAACTTAGTTGTCTAAGTTCAGTTTCATTCTGCTATAAGCTAAGTCATTGAGTTAGTAAATTGTTTTTTGAGAATTGAAGGAAAATCAGTCCTAAATTAATTAAGATGACTTGAAATTTAAAATATTAATATTAGGATATGAAAACATGGGAAGCAGTGCTTATGTAAAGATTATTTGACAGAATTTAAACTTCAACAGCTACAAATAATAGCACTTTACTTTTAATAGTCTATATTACAGCTTTTAATGCTGTTATCTAATAAAATGTGTTTCTGTGTGTTTTCATTTCAGAAAAGTCCTACAGAACTATTACAGGTTGCTTATGAAAGTCTTGACAAAGCAATTAATGCAATGAACACATCTCGTTTAATGACTCTTCTACCAGATGGAAAGTCGATATTTGACAACTGCTGTACAAAGGTAAAGTCTACAAAAAGCTACACTGTGACAAAATCTATAAATAATATTTTGGCTTTTGATGACACAAAACATGTATTTTCTTCATACTTAGAAACCTTAGTATTATCAAATGTACCTCATCTTCCTTCTCCTTGTAAGAAAAGAATAGAAAAAATAAATCTCTATGTAGTAGAAATAGCATTTTTCTCTTTCAGTAATAAACTATAAACTCATTTAGGTTTTCTTTGCCGTTTTCTTTTGGAAATAATTGTGATTTGTAGCTTTTTCCTATAAAATAAAAGCACAAATCATGTTCATATTTATTGCTTGTAACTGTTCATTATTAACATTAATTTTTCTGTCGAGGGGAGTTCAGATTTTCTAAATATTACCATTCTACACCAATATGATCTCTGTTTTGTGGACTGGTAACACAATAAAACAAATTTTTCTGCAGTTTCATGTTTATTATTTATCCAGTTTCCTATTGATTCTCAGGTTTTGTCTAGTTTTCTTTGTCTGTTACCCATGCTTTCTCTGTCTAGTCATCATCCTTCCTTCCATGCTTTCTTGAATGACTGCATATTACACATACATAACAAATTTTAGTGTTTGTCAATTTACTGAAATAATAATATCAATATCAAGATAAATACAGTAAGCCAAGTAATAAAAGTTTGTGTTTGCTTAATTGCCACTTTCTATTTGTTAGGTGGACTCCAACGATCAGAATTTGAATTCTGTTTTGGGATGTGGTAATGATAAGACAGGAACAGGTAATGGTTTTGTAATGGATTTACACTTGGAGCTCATTCAGGCCCAACATCGAGTAGCTGTGAAACTTCTTAAAATGACACAAGGTAGGTTTCAGTAAAGCTAAATGATCTTCATATCTTGATTAGAGTCCTCTGTTAATATATTTTGTAATACAAAGAAGTAAAGGAATATCTACCTTCTGAAAAGGAGGTGATATTGGGCAGTTTGTGTGCCATGTACAGACAGAAATAGTGTACTGAATTTGCAGAATTTAGATTTACCACATGACACTAGTCTCTATCCTCTACTTTACTAATGGGAGTTAAACTTTGCTAACAACTGCTGGATTTGATTCCTAGGCAGTTTGTTGTGGTATTTCAATTGTACTATTAACTGTTACAGTGTCAGTAAGGGAGAATTGGGAGATGTTCTGCAGATTTTTTTTTTTTCTGTAATGCTAATTTTCTCTCTAGAGGATGACTTGAATATTTTATTCAATGCTTTTTGTAATCTGAATTTCTACTCCTGTGAAGTTGTCCTTATCTCTTCCCAGTCAGCAGATATTCCACTCTTGCCAAATGCCTTCTTAAAAAACTCTACTTGGTCTCCCATTCCTGATGGTATTTTTTTAAATTAAAAGCTAGTATTAGTTTGACAGTGCAGGGCTCCCCAGTGCACTGCTCTCTATGATCAAACAAGATCCTTCTTTTCCTGTGATGTTAGTCTAACTACTAAAGATGTTAGAGCACAAGGGTGGAATACTTTTAGTGGCATGATTAGTCCTAGAAAGTCTTGAATCAAAGAAAAGAACATGAGATGGAGCAGAGCTTTAGTACAAACTAACCCCTCTCACTGAAATCTTCTCAATAACATTATCAGAATGAATAACTCAGGATTTTCTTCCTACATAGGTGCTCAAAAGAATGACAGAAGTCTTAAGTCTAACAAGTCTCATGCAAAGAATACTGAAGATTTCCATTATTTAACAGGTAAGGCTTATTAATTAAGATTTTTGAGGTATAATAAATTATTGCTGCTGTTTTATAAATGTCTTAAAATGTCTGTTTTACAGAGGCAGTTATAATGAGAAAAATAAAAAAGAATAAGCTATCCAAAGCACTCTTTTTGATGCAAAAGGCTGCACAGAATTTCCCTAAAGAGTTAACTACTTCTTCCCAAAGGCAGCTACTGGAGGTAATAAAAAAAAAAATCTTATGGTAGAAATTCTTTATCATTATCACAGTTTTTTGTGTTCTGTATAATTAAGACTTGCATTACTTCTTCTTACAAAAAGAAGAAAAGTGGAAGGAACTTGAGGGACATTGGGTGTTTTTAACTTTTGTTGTCAAATCTTCCTTGAGAGGTTTCATTATGATGAAAGCGTAAAGTGACTTAAAACGAGAAAAGAGCACATCCTCAAATGTTGTGCACACATGCAGATTGCAGGAAACCTGAAAGAAGATATGATCTTTCTTTCTGCACTTCATCACCTGGACTTCGCAATTATGAGCCTATGCCTTGCCAAAATGTCATGCAGGTTTCTTTCTCCCCATTGCAACCTTCATCATCCTTCTTTTTCCAAGATCTGTAAGTTGTCTTAGATTACTTTGGCTGGTGGTGATGACACGTACTATATTTTATTCTTATTGAAGGAACAGTTTAGAAGTTGGAGATTTCGGAATTTATTGAGGCTAAAAGTAAATTCTTTATGGGCTCATTTCAAAGTCTTTTGAAATCAATGGGAGTCTTTCTATTGAGCTTTGTACCAGCATCTGTCCATGAAAACTACTTTCTCATCAGTGGGACATAACATTTCTTTATAGCCTGTACAACAGACAACAGAATCTGCAATTCTCACTATATAATATATGAAAAAGGTTTGTTTTTTTTTTTAAAGAAGTTTTTAAAACAGGAATTTACTAGAAAAGGTTATTCTTTTAAGTGCTACAAATTCAGAAGCGTGATAATTAACATACATCTATGTCAGAAGAATGCAAAAACTGGATCAGAAAAGACATACACTAAGAATATCTCATATGTTTGTAAAATATATGGCATTTATGAATATAGATGTAGTGACATGGTATGAAAATTGTAACCGTAGTCACCAATGAAGACTTATAAGCAATTTGCAAGAAATGTATGGTTATCCCAAGCAAATGTTTGCAAAGGCATTATACTGACCTTCACTATATTTTACCTCTGTGCACTTTTCACAGTGAAGGATGTAGGTAAAAGAATATAATATGTATGCAGCCAGTTGCCAGAAAATGTCAGAATTAACTTTGCCTGGACAAGCTTAGCATGATCTTCTTTGATATTTGTACTATGATGAAATATTTAGTTATATGCTCAATTAATTTTCCCCCTTGAGGTGGCCAGTGCTCGCTTCATGAACAGCAAATCCACACCTTTATTTTCATGCTTGTGTGTAGAGGATTTTGCCTTTTTATCGTAGAACATCCAAGAGATCTGTTTAGAATTACTTGTATGTTCTGGTCTTTTATACTGTACACAACACAACAAGATATGTCTGCTCTTATTATGCTGCAAAATAGGAAAGTAGTTTATTTATTTGGAGAAACATACAAATAACTTTTTTCCATGTTGTAAATCACCAGACAGGCATGGAAGCTTCTGAGTCATGTGCGTACTCATCTAAATCACACTGCTTAACTACCTGAGCTACTGAGTACCCTTATTTTTTCTTTATTTCTCTCACAGTTGTTTCATTCTTCCTTCCTGTCCTATATATCTAGTTGGACGTCCAAGTCTTCACAGAATTTGGTACATTGGAAGTTCTTGTTGGCCAGCTCTAAAATTGAGTTAATGTGATTAAGCTAATACCACAGTTCAAGTCTGTGGCAGAGGCAGGGATAAAATACGTTTTTTTATAGTGACATTTGACTCCTTCAGCCACAAAATTATTCTTTCTCCTCTTGAAACACTGCCATATTTATTATCTTCTAAGTTCTACAATTAATGAAGTACAGATCACGCAATACCACCATCAGTCACTACACTATCCAACCCGGGAGCAGTTCCATCCTTGCACTAATAAGAAATAAAAGAGAAGAATGACTTTGTGATTCTGCTAATTAAAAATTGTATCATAGTGCAGCTTACCATTAAGAAGTGTAATTTTTAAGGTAGGAATGAAATTTCTCATGACCGATTGCAAAATGTGAATGGCTGTGTGAGGGAAAGAGTCATTCCATATCTTGCTCTTTATCTTACATGCTTCCTTAAAAAAATTCTCACTCGGATGGATGCAATCCTAATCTAAAGGGAGAGGAAGTGGAGTGAAGTGAGGGGCTATGCAAATGATTAGCTATGTGATGTGATTAAGGCTCTATTGATCTTAGCTCCTTATTTCACTGTAAATCTATGGCTAGTTTTTGGTCATTTTTGGCCATGAGATACAAGGCTTATTCAATCTGTGATCTGACCCAGTATGATTGTTCTTATAGCCTTATAAACGTATGAGGACAGAAACAAAGAACTGTTAAGGTGCAAGATTATAGGACTGTCACTGAATAACCAATAACTTAGGATTTTCTTTTTCAGTTTATCTTTCAGACTCAGTTCAGCCTAAATTCGTGGTCCAGTGTATGGTACTAAAAGGTTTCAAATAAAAACCTTTATTGTAGTTATATATAATCTCTCTCCTCTCCCAAAATAATGTAATTTGTCCAAGACATCCCCGATCTCTTAATCTCCGGGAGCTGGCCTTTTTGCCTTTGATTTGCACTGGGCAACTGCCATAAGTAAAGATATAAAAGTACTAAGTTCTCAATATTAAATTTCAAAGTTAAGTTTATCTCATCCTGACAATGCAAACAAGAAGAAACCTACTAATCTGCCATTCAGTCCAGTAAGAAAAAAATGTATCCCAATCACCCACCAAATTCCCACATAATCACTATGTGCAGGAGGTCCTCACATTTTTAGAAGATGCTATCAGACTGTCAGTTGTCGCTGTTATACCGAGGACGGAGAGAAGAACGACATAGAATTCAAGTCCAGGAGAAAATGCCATCATTTAATTAATTAAAAATTTGTATATATAACGTGGTTTGCAAGAAGGGCCAAGGCTATTGGTCGCTTGACCACTCACCTCCCAGAGTGATTGGCTGAATGCTACAACACCCATTTCAAAACAACTTTCCCAGTGTACCATAAACAAGACTGCATAACGAGCTACAGGTGCAAGATAAAGTCTTAGTTTACAAAAACCTCAAACTGTTTCTCAGCTAGCCTGCATGGGAAAAAGAACTTTCACAGGATGCTGCAGCAGCTGGAAAATTTCTCTGCTTCTAGCTTTTTAGTATCCACAGTCAGTCAGCTCTCAGCTCTCTCCATCTAACCAAGGGAAGTGGCTTAGCCCTACTGTTTCCGGGCCTGCATTCTCCTCCCTTTTCTTTATTTCTGAACTTTATTTGTTTTCTCTAATTCTAGAATACAGAAAATCAGTCTGACCATTTCCACAGCTCCTTCAAAATTTCCACAGATTAGGTCTCCAGCTCTCTCCTGAATAAGAGCTGGTATATTTTTTGTTTCTTATTGGAGATAATCACTGGTTGCCAATAATTGCTAATAAACAGTATTTGTGATCACTCTCTTTTTTCCTATACATTCGTCCAGAACTGGATATGCCTCAGCCCTGCCTCTTTCATATGCAACCCTACATTCCATTTATTGTACATTGTGAAATTAATCTGCATATGTAAGGCTTACACAAAGTACCATTCATCCTAATTTAGGATGTAATATGGTATGAAAATCTATAAAAAGTTTTCTACATAGAAGTGAATTTTTTATAAGATGATTTTGAAAACCATTTATAAATGTTATATCTATCTGATTATTATGTTTTAATAGTTTTTCCCTTTTGTTTTAATTTAAACCATAGGAAGCACTAACTTTAATTGAGCAAGTTGAAGCTGAACAAAGTGCTTTGTATCACAGTCTCAAAGAAGCTACGAGTAGCAAGAAAAAAAGCAGGACTCCTCCTCCTCCTCTATTACTTTCTAGATCGCATTGCTCCATGACATTTAAACCAGCCCCGTTCTCTTCAGATATTCAGGTAATGTTTTTCGTGATGACTGCATAAGAAATAATTAAACAATTTACAAGAGAGCAAAAGTTGTTTCAACAGTGCTATAAAATCAGTTTTCTCTGTTGTTCTTGAGAAGATGATGTTATTCTGACTTAATTAAGTATGCTATTTTATCCCCTGTGAGTCAATAGTGACTCACTGTTTTGATCTTCACATTTGCATTAAACTTTCTTCATCTCATGCATCATGTTCCTTGGTGTTTCTGTTGTATAACACTTACTTATTCTACTTTCAAAAGCTTGTTCTCTCGCTTAGGGGGTGACATACTCCTAGTTACCCTTTGAAGCAATGAAAGGCTGTTGCATCATGTGATGCAAGAAAGTACCACGCTGAAGCCTCTGTTAATTTAGTGCTGAAATGCCATAGTTCAGGTGGAAAAATCTACTTTCTGTTGAACATGTAGAATCACAGAATTACTCAGATCAAAAGGGATTTTAGGAGAGCTCTCTAGTCCAACCTTCTGCTCAAAGTAGTGTCAGCTGTGAGATTAGACCAGGTTGCTCAGGGCTTTCTCCAGTCAGTTCTGAAGACCTCCAAGGATGGAGACTGAACAGCTTCTCTGGGCAACCTGTCCCAACAGCGCAACCTGTCCCAACAGCACAACCTATTCATGGAGAAAACTTTTTTTTACTTTTTTCTTTTTACAGTTGGAATATCTCTTGCTTCAATTTAGGTCTATTATTTTTCATCCTCCTACCATGCACTATGGTGAAAAGCCTGTCTACCTCTTCTTCATCACTTGCTTGCAGGTGCTCAAGGGCTCCTGGTAGGTGCCATGAAGTGACCTCTTCTCCAGGATGAATAAGCCCAGCTCTCCCAGCCTCTTCTCGCAGGGCTAGTGCTCCTGCTCTCAACGATCTTGGTGGTCCTTTGCTGTAATCACTCTAGTTGTTCAACATTGCTTATTAGGATGATGGAGGGCAGGAGGAAAACTGGCTGTGATATCTAGATGGAGTCTAATGAGTGCTGAGCAGAGGAGGATAATCACCTTCCTCAATGTCTTAACTACATCTGTTAGTGCAGTTCGAGATGCTTTTAGGCTGCTTTGCTGCCATGGCACATCACTGGCTCATGTTCAGCTTGCTGTCTAACATGACCTTAGATCCTTTTAGTGCTGCTCCTCAGCCCATCAGTCTTCAGCCTCTACCTTTGCAAGGGATTCTTCCTTCCAAGGTGCAAGACTTTGTATTCGACCTTGTTAAATTTCTTGAGGTTCCTGTTGGCCCGTTCTTCTGGGCTCTCTAGGTCCCTCTGAATAGCAATCCTACCTTCAACAATATCAACTGTCTCCTTCAACTTGGCAACATCTGCAAACCTGGTGAGCATATGCTCACTCTTTTCCTCAGGTCATTGATAAAGATATTGAACAGGACAGGTCCCAGGTGCAGTGCTCTACTTGTTGCCACCCTCCAGGTAGAGTACAAACCATTAAGAACTACACTCTGAGTCTGACTTTCCAACCATTTTTTTACACATTTATCTGTTCACACCCTCATACTGTATCATTTAACTTGGATATAAGAATACTGGGAGACAGTGTTGAAAAAAGTGCCTTGCTAAGATTAAGGTAAATGGCATCTTCTCCTCTGCAAATCAAGTAATTTTGTCACAGAGGCCAATCATGGTGGTCAGCCATGATATGCTCTTAGTAAATGCATGCTGACTGTTCCAAATCACCTTATTCTCTTTCATATGTCCAGAAAGGGTTCAAGCAGGCTGAAGTATGAAAAATTCACTAGCTGCAGTTTTCTTGTGAGAAATTTTCATAGTGATTTTGCAGGCTTCTTTAAAATAATGGTATGTATAAAACCAGTAGAAACTCAAATCTTACTAATAGTGGTAAGAGTGTTTCTGTGAACAGTTGATTTATAACTTGCAGTTTTATTGCAGTTTGATTAATGAATTTGAAATATATTAATCAGGGAAAAATTCTTCCTTTTTATCCCTAGTGAACATAAAATTAAAAAAAAATTAAAGTCTGGTAGTTCATCTGTTTTAGTGTTAATATTGCATTTTGCTCGATATAGGAGAGAATGTAACATATGAGGCCACTAGGTGGTGCAACGTGATTATTATTGTAATTTGAGCCCAGCTAGTCTAGAATGAGAAGCGAAGCTGTTGATCGAACATGAAAGGTATTTTTTATGAAGAACTTATTAACTGGAAATGTATACTTAGGATTTAATTAGACATATATAGTTCTTGTACTAGAAGTCAAAGTATCTCTAACATTTCCTAATCTTAAAGTTGCTCATTTGCTGAAAATAATCTCCTCCGTTTCAGTATCTCCTTCCGAAAAACAGTCAGGAGTCATTGCAAGACAAATTATGTGTATTACAAGAAAAATGAACAGACTTTTCATACGTTGAAAAATGAGCTTATCTGTGAAACATCGTCTCTGTTTAAATGTCTGCTGAAAGTAAACAGACTTAATACAGTTTTTAGTAGAAGACATTCAATGCAAGAGAACTTCATCAGATGTATAAATTACTGAAATCTAACTGCCCAGTTCTGCAGAGATGAAATCAAAATTAGTTTCAATGTTTGATCCCACTGAACACAACTGAGCACTGATCCTGGAATGCATGCTCACGTTCTTCCTTCATTAAACATATTGAAAAGTAGAAGTGATACACCCAACGAGATTATCAGCAGCTTGGTGGCATTAAAAACCCACTGGTTTCTGTAGGAGCTAAGAACATCACTTGTTTAGAAAATATTACTGCATTACTTCCTGTCTGCATTTCTGTTGCTTGCTTTTAAGGATCTGTCCTCAAGTAGTTTCCTGAATCAGAACCTGATGTCAACCATATATACCAACCAAGAATACCATTGCAAGGATCAAATAAGAGATCTAGGTGACTTTAGATCTACAGGATGACCTATAGTGTTTATGTTTTGGAATAGGTTTGAGGTATAGGGAGGCCCAAGGTGGTAGCACATAGGATAACAGAGAGTCATCTGCTTTTATTGCCTTTGTAGTATATCTCGTTCTCCAGCTAAATCAGTTAATTAATGTTTCTAATGCAGTTAGAATATACATTTTTATAACTAAGATTTTTTTTCAGAGACTTTTCACACAATTAGTACATTCTACATTAGGCAAAGTTGGAAATACTGTTATGTATCAACTCATTTTGTTCTCATTTTCTTCAAAGGTTTCGTGGTACAGTATTTTGGGCTCTGTAGCAGGAGGCAGTAATATGAAAGTAAGGTTAAATAACAATAAACTTCTAAATGCAGGAGAAGAGGTAAGACAGAGCTAAAATTCCTTTAGGTCATTCTCTCTTGCTTTAAAAAACCCAGCTTTCTAAATGTATACATCTGACATCCTTTTTCAATCATGTAACTGGTCAAGCCTTTGACGAACCTTTTGATTTTTGTTTTAAGCAATTGAAATTTTGCTAGGCTGAAGGCATACCAAATCCCAGAAAAAGTTCTAGGAACCTTTTTCAAATAATTAATTAAATAATTCAAAAGCTTCATGTTAGACAAGTCTCTGTCCCTTCTATTGTAACTCCATTTTTTGAGCGACATCTAAGAAATACAAAAGGAAAAGAAAGTATATGATGCATTTGTAGAGTGTGCCACAGACACTACTCTTTCCAGGGATTCAAAAAAAGAGAAATTCTAAACAGATATAAAATTTAATATTTTTCTTAATTGTGTAACTTCTGTCAGCTATTTCTTCTTAATAAGAATTACTGAATTCTGGCAACATGATAATATTAACTCTTTCAATAATCTTCATGTTCAGACATGCTCTGTATAATCAACTGCATTCCAGAGAAAATAGATACTTTTTCCCCTGTCATTTCATTGTTTTCTCATTTTCTTCAAGAACCTAATGTTACGTGGAAACATGCCATATCTATTAATCTAGGTTATACTTTGTATTCAAGATCACTAAATAATTTATTTAACAATAAAAGTTTAGCATTTGAGATTTGTTTTTAATATGTGGAGTGGGTGTAACTAGAAAATATTTTTATTCATAGATACCAGCTGATGGGAAAAGCCTCTTGGAAATACAAGGCTTAGATCCCAATGAGAAATACATATTTGCAGTCGCAGCATATTCTTCTGATGGGAAACTTATTGGTGATGCCATTGGGGAAACAACTAAGCCAATCCTTGCTTATCCACCTCTTTCTGCCACTACTGTTCGAGCCTATCTAACTCAGGTAGGGTTAGGGTCTTTGATAATAAACACATACTTTAATTTGGTTGTAATTACTTGTTTTCACTGATAGCTCTAAAACTTCTTCTGGTAAAAGCTCAAGACTTGGCAAAAGCTTGATAAGCACAAGTCACAATTTTAACATAACAAATGGTATATTTGAGTAACTCACTTGTTAATTGAAAATTATCGGGAATTCCAGCATAAGGAGAAAGATGTCTCTTGGCTAATTTTCTTATCCCTGTTCCCGTTTTTCAGTCTGCATTTAATGTCTTTCTTCTTTTTTTATAATTTATTTTTCTCATTTTTGTGATTGAGACCAAATGCTAGAAACCATCTTATTAGTCATTATAGTATGGGATGAAAAACGTGGTTGAACTTACCAGGTATCAAATCCAACCATTTTCATATTGAAATTATTTTTATCGTGTCTTGTGGAAGACCACAAAGGCTCTGTCAGATCTTTATAATAATTTTCTATATTCTTAATAAAGAAAATTTAGAACAGATTGTATCATGGAGAAAAGTGAAATTGTCTCGTCCTATAGATGAGATCATGGGGAACCGTTAGAAGATTTCTTAAAATCTTCCAGAGTCAGAGATATCCACATTTATGCCTACTTGTGCAGCTTCGTTTACGTCCCATTATCCAGAGCAGCAGGGCATTCTGCAGTATTGGCAAAAGTAAAATGAACCTGGATGAAATAATATGCCTTCAAAAACTGCAGCACAATACCTGTAAAGCATTCCACAAAGGGCTGTTAGATCCCTGGTTAACAGTCAAGAACCTCTTTTGCCTTCTCTGATGCTAATTCTGAAGGCAAACTAGTATTAGTAGAATAAGATTGCTACTACATGTGTTTCATTCAAATATGTCAGAATATTCTTACAGAAATTGTAAATGTATGTGTTGGGGGAGTTTTAAAACCTCTCTTTATACAATAATCATATTTGGCTTGGTTATTTGATGAACACGGAATGTTGCTAAGGTGTTGGGTTTTTTTTTGTAGGTAGCCTATCAGACTGGCAACTATACATTAGCCAGAGAAGCATTTTCACCAATGTGGGATTATTTTGTTTCAAATTCTTCTCCACTGCCTGCCAATGCAGCTGTTATTTCTGCAAGTAGTAATTTGAGTATATCTGAAAACAGGTAACTGGCGAGAACAAAATTAAAATAATAGTTAATTATAGATGTGCACATTTTAAAGAGCAGTAGGTTGTGAAATTTTGTCCAGACTTGTGATATGAAAAACATTCTGAAAAAAAAGGTGTGAAGTGTTATAAAAATACAATTTTTTAAAATTAGCAGAGGATTTTTATTATTTATGGAACTCTAGCATTTACGTATCGAATTATTTATAAAAATTGTTTTCTCAAGATAATTGTGAAATATTTATACAGTGGCTATTAATTCTGAGTGATGCATTTTCATATGCAAAATATGTAATATGCACTGGGTTCTTGAATTTCCAATGAAGGGAGCAGTAGAGTTCAGAAATGGTAAAAATTTTGTCAAGAGCACCACCCAAAATGGGTAAATGCTTGCTAATTTTGGTTTGGGGTGGCTATATAAATCTGCTAATGATCTTTGAATATACTAAAATGCTTTAGAAGATATACCTAAAGTTAATTAATTTATAAATAAATTGAAAATGTTCAACCATAATTTTATAGGTTTTTCATCATGACAAAGCCCAGCTAGAAAGTTTGCAGTTACATTCACTGAAATTCAACAGATCAAATGCAAAAATAAATCAAAACTTAATTCCCAGATAAAAGAAAGACTTGTATGAAATAATAGACATGAAATACTATAATAAAAATAAATAGTTTTAAATGTTAGTCAACTGCTTATAATTTGATAATGAATTAAAATCCGATATAACTGAACAAAATCATCATCCTCACTTGTGTGGAATTCTTTTTAGACTAATTCTTTCCTTAGGAAAGTTTTGGCAAACTTGTAGAGGAGGTATAAAAAAGTTTTGCAGCATCTCCACTTCAGTTTGACAAACTGGCTTAGTCTTGAAACTATAATGACAGGAAGCAGCCATATTGCATGTGTGTTAATAGTTCTTCAATGTTTCAAGGATTAAAGAAGAAATAAAGAAATTAAGATCTTGGTTTCAAGAAATAGATATAAGGGGGATTTCCTAAAAGTTTTGTCAGAATACTTCCATTTCCACTTTACAGACAGAATAACCGGTAATCAGCTGTTCTGAGACATATAATGTAGCTAGCATTTTCTCTAAATTGTTTTGATATACTTGCATGAGAGCCCAAATTCTTCTCATGGTAACGCTGTTTGGATGCAAGAAGATAATGTAGGCTTGTGTGTGCTTTGAATTCTGTTACAAGGGAAAGTAATGTGTCTAAGCATACTTCTTGTTTTTTGGGGCTCAGCCAGACCACTGGTGTGTATCCGGTCTGTCCTTCAAGTGCCATCATGTGTCTGATACTAGACATACAAATTGACCGAGGGTCTTGATGTTACATGCCATAAGAGCATTTGGGATTTAGAGGCAGCCTGTGGACTGCATTGATGCAGGCAAATAATCACTAGACATCATATTTCATGACTATGTGAATGTTTTAAATCTGTCCCTGCCTAAGCAACGAAGCAGGAATGCAAATGTGGTCATTGCGCTTCTTTTTTGCACTTGTTTTTCATTAGTCTTTCCTAATCGGGTGGTGGCTTGGTTTTTGGTTTTGTTTTTTGTTTGGTTTTTTTTTTGTTAAACTCATACAGCTCTAGAGATAACATTTGAATGAAGCTACTTTAAGATAAATCAAATAAAGACCGATAATTTTAAATAGTTGTGCGAAGCAATTTCAAGGATTTTGCTTCTCTGACAGTTATGTCCAAGCCTAATTTTTTAAAAATTATTTCTACAATTAATATGGAAAATTCTCAAAGCTGCTGTATCGGACCTGAAATAAGGCAGTTTCAGTTTTACCGATCGGTAGCTAAGAAATTGGATGGACTATCTTGAAAGTACATAGGACTTAAGAGAGACAGTAGAGGGAGCTGGAAGGAAAGGAAACCTCTTCTTTCCCACAGGAAGCCCAGTTGATATCTTGGTAACCTCAAGTATGTGAATGTGTCTATTTGATCTTCCTTCTTGAGTTTCAGTCTCTTTTAGGAAATACAATGGAGAAGAAGGAGGAATTTATTTCTTACACTTGAAAATAATCGGATTTTTCCTGTAACAAAAATATTTAAAAAAATATAAGAAGGATAAATGCCCCCTTACCCCCAGGGAACAACAACAACAACAACAAACCCCACAAAAAAACCAGAAAAAAGCAGGCAGAAGTAAAGAGATGCATTTGAAACTTGTAATACAAGACATCAGTGATGAAAAGGAGTCTGTTACTAATACTTAGTAATGGACTTCCAAACTGCATGCGTCATTGTCAGAATACAGAAAAATAAAGTGTAAAAAGAGGCAGTTAAAACAAATAAGCTGTAGCATCCCAAGTTTTCAAAGAAAGTTCAAAGTAAGTTTCACTGGATTAGATGAAACAACTAAGGAAAAGCTATCTTGTGATAGTAGAAGGTGGACAATAATTTGAAAAGGAGTCTTACCCCTTTTATTTATTTTTTATGTTAGAAATTTTAAACATTTTTTTCAGTTTTATGTATAAATTTTACTTCTTGAAGTAGCTACAGCAATCCTTTTTGTCCATCATTTTAAAATGAAAGACTGCATTTTAATATAATGCACTTTCAGGCATGCAATATCTGAATCATCATTAACATGCTTTTACAATTCTTTCACTTTTTTTATTTTGTAGGTTACGTTTTGAAGCTGTATCTCAAACTTCTTCAATTACCTTGCACCTCTTTCTGAGGAATATATTTGCTGTCTGTGACATTAATGTTATGGAAGGAGCGCTCTTCTGTGATTCCATCTGTTCCAATGAGATACTTTATAAGGAACAAGTACGTGTGGCTTAAAATAATATTCTGGATTTGATTTTATTTTTTGATCAGATTTATTTCGTCATTACAAGATAAATATTGCAATGCACTAATCCTATTTACAGAATACTTCATTTTATGTGAGTTAGCTTCCTTTCTGAAGTATTTTGATAGCTGTTGGTTATTTTGTATCCTGGTGGAACAATGGTTTCTGAATTGGTTATTGCCTAATCCAAAGCCCACTGATTCCAACTGAGGAAGGATTTTCCTTGACTTCAGTGGTGGTATACCATAATTTAAGAAAGAAGTATAGTAATCGTTATTTCTGTCCTACTAAGATGCACCTGGGATTTTTAATTTTAAACACTTCTGCAATTTAATACATATATTTTAATGAATATTGAACTTCTAACAGAGTTTCATGCTTTCAATGTATTATGCTTCTTTTCTCTTATTTCAGACTTTCTTATGGTATAGTGACATGTTAATGACACAAAAAATTTTCTTTTTTATTTGGATAATCAAGCTTTGCCTCTTGTATTATTACATTCCTATTTCACTCTTTCTTTGTTGAAGTACTTGCCTCGTAAAAATGTGAGCAGTCAATTACTCAGTGACTTTACTGGATCTGCTCACACATGTAAGGACTGCAGCAGATAACAGGAAGGGAAAGGAAGGAATTGTTATCTTCCTCTTACCTACTCTGAGAGGTTAGCATGTGAAATTTCCACTCCACAGGCTTTGTAAATTATATGGGTAAATTCAGAGGGCACATTTAGGTCAAGAACAATTGTTTCCTTTAGAATCATGAATAATGTTGCGTTTGTTTATACACTTCTAACAGGTGTCAATGTAAATTCATTTTCAAACTTTTATCTTACTTGCTGCTTACACTGCTTTTTAAACTTCAATAACATCTGTCTTCTTTGACTTTCAAATGATTTAATCCAACAGAATTCATATTTGAATCAAAATGTGTTTTTCTTTTACAGGTTGCTAGATTAGCAGAATGTGAAAGAATGACTGCAGCAATTGAACTTAGCAATTGGTTGAATGATGCGAGTTACACCCTGCAGTCTGTTGTACAATGCTATGGTCTCCTTGCTCCAATTATTTATCACAAGATTTCTTCAGTACCAGTAATTCAAGTGAGAGCATTTTAAGATAAATCTGCTGGCATCCAAGTCCTGCAGTTATAGTGAATCAAATTAAACTTATAAGCGTGCAGTGGGAGAACTAAGTAGTTAGGCTTCGAGATTTTAGTAGCTGCTGAAAGAAAAACTTTTTATGGTTTTATGTGTTCCCAATGTATATATGTTCAGTGTAAGCTGCACAGATTCCACTCTCAGTTATGCTAAAGTAACTGCAGAACATTGATTGTTTCTTCAGGATGACTTGTTGGTATTTTTAAACTATAGTAGAATCTACAGTGTAACTTCTACTTGAATGCTATTTGCAGATGGCAATTTTGAGAAAAGAAAAGTAGCGCTTGTCTATGGCTTTTTTTTTGAATGTTTACTTCATATACAGTTTTGTTTTCAAAAAAGACAGCTATTCAATATTTTGATAATGCAGTTTTCAGGCATGTGCTCCTTTCCAGAAGCAAGCACCTTCTTCTCCTGAATCTTTCCTGCCATTTCTGAAGCAGCAAACGTGGTTTTTAGGTTCAGCAAGGATACAGTAGAAACATGCAACTATTTTCCTGTAATTGAGTAGTTTTGTCAGGGAGCAGCAGTAAGAGCCTGTTCACTTTATGAGGAGAGATGAGGTGACTGCAGTGCAGGCAGCGCACAGACTAGCAGCATCTGAACATGGCAGACAGAGCAGGGTGTTGTTAAGAGGATCCACTGAGAGTCCAGAGAAGGTGAAGTTACTGGGCTGGCCCAGGGTCCATCCAGGAGAAAAACTTAGGAGCTGCAGGAGATGGAGCCAGAGACTGGCGACAAGGCTACAACACAGGTCCAAGGTCCATCCAGGAAACAGAACTGACAACCAGAACACCAGTACCATAGCTTAAGCAGGGACTGAAGGCTTGTGTCTGAGCCTAATTAGGACTCTTGGGCCCCTGGGCAGAAGGTGTGAGAGAAGGCCTCAAGTGAGGCTGCTCAGGGGTGCTCAGGGGATGACTATTGGGCCCTGAGAAGTTTTTAGGAGTGTTTAGAAAAAAAAAAAAAAATCTACTTACATGCAGGGATAGCCTCTTGCTTAAGACGTCATTGGCTGTGATGACCTACTAAAGGCACGGCTAACCACTGGAAATGGCTCCTGTTTCAGATTTCCTAATTAAAGAGAAAAATAATTTAGTTGCATGTTCTTTTCATGTCTGATAGACAAAAATGGAGGAAAGAAGTCTTTTATTTTTACAGTACACTGGAAATGTTTTTCTTTCATTTAAAATTCTGATCAGCTCAATATATTTTTAAGCAGTCCTTTTAAGGAGTATGTCATCTCACTGAATTAAACATTCTTTGATTTCATGTTAATTAAATCAGCAAAAATATCCATCATGTATCTGTAATTTAGTATCTGTGATTTTATGCGAACATGTCATTTACTCCGAAAGGCTGTGGTTGAAATCTTGACATTGTTATATTCAATAGAAATTTTATTATTGGCTTTTGTAGAGCTAGCATTTCATCCTGTCTGTTAGATTTCAGAATATTTTTAAAGTTTGCCATCAAATACAATAGGCTGTAGAGAGAGAGGTACAAGCTTGTAACTGTGTTGGAGACTCCAGACTTTGTTTTAACCCTTGTATTTACAGATCCTCATTAAATGCTTGACTGTCCTTCAAGAAATTCCAAGTGCTACTTTGCAGAGGAGGCAGGCAGAATGTTATGAGAGTATTCAGCATATGATAGCTTGTACTTCATTTTATGCAGCACAGGTATGGCGTGTATTATTGTGCTTACGATTTAGTTTAAGATATAGCTCTTGTCATTTAGAGAAAAAAGAAGATTTAGTAAGCTGGCCTTCAGAGTGATATCTTAGAGAACTGGTGCTCTTAAATAGTAAAGGTATAGAAATGTTTATTAGCATCTTTGTATCAGTGCATTTTATAGAATAATGACATTTTTAGTTTTTAATAGAATTGAAAATTTTCATTTGTTCAGAAAATAGACTTTAACTATTAGTCCATGACAGGAAATCTGTTTTTCATATCATTGTGTGTAGTTTTACATTTAAGGTAGTACTATTTTCAATAAGGTCTATATGTGATATATCAATTTAAAAGTTTATTTACTGCAAATAGGCCATTTTTGTCATTTTAATCAGATTAGCATATCTGGCTTATTTGCTAAGTAGGTACAACAGACTTTATACTTTTAGTCCCACATGCTGGCAGCAACGTAAACACCTTGACTTTTAACCATAATACATATCTGTACATCACATTTATGATTCAGATACTCAATCTATTTAGTGAGATGAAGAGAAATGTGGTACTGGTAGTTTTTTTTTCCTCAGGTATAGAGACATGCTAGAGTTAAAGTACCTGCCATGATAATTGTATGATGCTGAAAAAGTCAGCTTTCCTCTAGCTTTGAGTACATCTCAGTTAAAGCTTATACTGCAGCTGAGCTGTGGCTAATGCTTTGAGGAATTCCCCTGTGTTCATGATCCCTCACCTTGGTCTTTATAGGAGCTGAATCTCTGTGCTTGCCTCACAAGACTAGATCAGTGTCAAATATCCTTAAAAGTGCACTGCCAGAAGACCCAGTTTTTGTTCTTTCTAGAAATATGAGTATTTTAAGTCTTAGTGTTGTCATTTTCTTCGTGTTAATCAATTATTTAATGGCTGTGAGGGCACCGTGAGAGCTGAGGAGCCAGGAGCTGAGGGCAATGCCATGGCTGGCAGGGCAGCACCTGGCAGGCAGGTTCAACCAGGAGCACGCATCATCAGGTGTTTGTCATGATGAGGCAGGTCTGAGCTGAAGCTGGTCAGGATTAGATCTGGTGAGGGTAGCTAGGATCTGACACAGCCCAGCAGGCTGGTCCATTGTGATGGGAGCAGTCTGAGGTCAAGCTGAGGAGTCAGTCCATAGGTCAGGTGTCCAGACCAGTGGATCCATTGCCAGACCCAGGCACGGCTTGGAGCGCACTGAAGACCAGCATTCCTGCCACACAGGAGCTGACAGGGACTGTAGGCTCTGTCTTGAACTGAAAGGGAGCTCCTGGCCCCATGGTGGGAGAGCCCAGGTGGAGGCTGTCAAGGCCAATAAAACCTATTAGGAATCTCAAAATCTTGATATAGTGTTTATTTGTTGTTGGATTCCCAGCTAAATGACTGTCTGCTTGTACTGCTGATTTTTTTTTCTTTCTCTTAGAGATAGCATTTCAACAGAATAGCATAGAGGATAGCAAACAGAATGAGTGAATTGCAAGTGCTTCTGATTAATCTATGGTATATGGTTTTCTGTTGAGTTACACTCAGACCATGTACTGTATTTGTCCTAAAGTAATCTATACACTTATTTTGTATCCCAAAGACAGACATCCTAACATGATGTTACTTTGCATATGTTAGAAGCACTTTAGCCTTTAGAGCTCTATCTAAAGAAAATAAAGCCATCTAAAAACATTCCTTACAGTTCTGTTTATAAATTTCATAATTTAAAAAATAAATTTCACCACTCTTTTCACTAATACAGTTGGGATTTTCAAATGTGCATTTGGTACCGGAGAGGTAAATGAGGATCATTTAGTTACCCTTTATATTCTTTGATAGCAGTAGTGCCTGAGAACAGGGAGAATGTCAATCACAGCAATAGATACTTCTGGTTAAATCTGTCTATTCTCTGTGGGATAGGTTAAACAGAAGTAGAACACATAGATAACATATCTGCAATGCCAATTATTTTATAGGTCTATAGTCCTGTTTTTTTTTTTTGTGAAAGAAAACTTAAGTATTGAGTAATTAATTTCTATTTATAATATTCATGCATTTTAACAATTATAAGTAGACAATAATGAAACATTACATGTTATGCAAAACAAAAAAATATAACAGATGATTCTTTAATAGGTACTACGTTCATGGAAAGAATATGAACTTGCTGTAATTATTGTTAACTATGGGAAAAAATTGTTGAATTCCTCACCAACAACCTCACCCTGCCTGTCAGGAGCTATGAAAACTGAAGAAACACACACTAAGAAAGAAGTTAAAGTAATTGCTCTGATTTTTACTTTTTCTTTTCTTTAAATACTATATTCTATTATATTGAAAACTACATTTATTAGCTTTTTGGTTTAGAAATGATTTTATGGCATAAGAGCTCCCGAAGTACAGCTGAGAGGCTTCTATTTAGTTGCAGCCATCTTTGTTAAGACTAGTTGCAGATTGCAGTGGGTACAGGGTCTCATCTTGTTGAACTAGAGAGGAGTTAGCAATATCACAGTTCAGATCTATGAGGATCCTGCAAATACTTATACAAGTATCTCTAACTGATCTTCACACGTAGTTTCTAGGAATGCTTTATTAGAAAGTAAAAATAATTAAAGAACTGTGTAAGTAAAGAAAAGTAAAAATATCCTAAATAAAATAGAAACTTAGCCTCTCATTTTGTGTAGCAGCTGCTTGAAACTGAGTCATAAAAAAAAAGTAACTTAGGAATGGTGTAGACTGAAAAATATTTCTCAATAGAGGAAAAACTTTCAATCTCAAAGACCTTAATACTTAAGTTACAAAGAGATGCAGCAAGTTGTGAGGATTTCCTGCAACTTCCCATGTTGATTCTCCATACTCTTTTGTCTGTTTTTTCTTTAAATAATTTTAGAAGAGATTTTACTGGAGAGGAGATTTGAAAAAGAGATAAGAAAGTGGGAACAATGAGAGAGGGAGAAAGGAAGCAGTGAGAACATGGAACTGAGATACATTAAAGAGAGGGACAAAAAGTCGGCTTATAGGGAAGGATTTCTGTAAGAAAATTTGTAGGACTATGATAGGATCCAAGACAAAATTTTCTCCATTGTTTATTGCTGAGTTTTTGTTAGCTGCTCCCAGGTTCATACCAAAAAAGAGAAAAGAATCTAAGATCATAAGAACAACATAATATCTTTAGCCAAGTAGGGATGACTGAAAATTACATTTTCATCGAAGCAAAAAAACCCCAACTTTCTTTCCAGAGGAAGATTTTTATTTCTGTAGGCAGTAAATAATCTGCAAAAAATTATTTTTTCTGGAAAACAACCTATTTTGCAAAAAAATCTGTTCAAATATGTGGTAGTAGCATGTGGGACTTCCCTAAAAATTTATTTGATGGCAGAGCAACTCCGCTCACTCCCTTGGAGATCAATCAAGAATGAATCATGGCCAGGTTTTTCAAGTCGTAATAAAAAATTTAAGAACATCAATTTTATTTCACTTGAAAAGAAAAAAAAGACAATATTGATGAAATTATCAGATGTAGAATTAGAAGACTTGGGATGTAACCTAAACTCCAGTATTGACCTGCTGGTTTTAGTTAGGTAAAAGCTAAAAGTTTTCATAGCTAAGTATTGGATGTTTCAGACCACTTATGCAAAGACATCGCATTTAGCTGCAATGGAAAAAGCAACAGAAAATCTAAGTGCTCTTGAATCAAATCTCCTCAGACTGACAAAACCAGGTGGGTATGCTATCAAAACACTTTTTCTGTGGAATTTTCTGTGGTTTCTTTGTAAAAATTATTTACCTAACAAGTACTTTAATTTCATATATCTTCCATTATAAATCAACCAAAATCATCATTTCATTGATCTTATTTATACCTGGTGGTGATGTGTATAATGGCTTTTATTCATCTTTTTCATTGTTTCCACCAAAACACTCATTCCTTCTTAGAAAGGAATGGTGATTTTTGTTCTATTATAAAAATATATATGTTCTCTCAATCTGTATAAATTGGATTCCATGTTATTTAGGCTTGCTTTATCTTCCTAAATCAGAAAATGCAGTGGCAAAGACCATTGTCAGTTTATAGCATGTCTTACTATCCTACCAGTGCTAGTAGTGACGACTACTGCAGGAAATTTTGGTGGAGAAAAGGATCCCTGAAGCAAGTTAACAGAAATTGTCCATTTTGTGAAGGAATTGTATGTATAATAGCATTTAACTACCTTGTAAATCAGGAATGAATATACCAACTTCAAAATAACTTAGAGTCTGGGTTAAGCACAAGAATTTTCAGGCTAATAGTTCTGCCAAAGTTTCTAATACAACCCAGTACACAACTGGTTTTTGCTGCAAGGGCCCGCTTGTGACTCATGTTCTAGTTATCATCCATCATGTCTGTATGTGCATTTGTCTTAGAAGAGAAAGCATTTCTGTAATAAATAGGATAAAAGGAGTGACGCAAAAATTCCATTCACCTGTGCACTGATTCCTCACTTTTTGCTGTTGACATTGAGGCCTGCCTTCCTGCAGAACATGTTACAGAATGAATGAATTCTGTAAGTTAATTGAAAATTACATTGATTACTTAATAAAATGATGTTCCATTCTTACTTAAGAGAAAGTTAAATTAATGGGTTGGTCAGTTAGAGAAGAACAAGTTTTCAGTAACTGGCAAATACTTAATGGATGAAGTCTGCTCTGTTGCTGAAATAGCATCTTTGTCAATAAGTTTCAGGATACAAATGGAAGAGGAGTCTTTTGCTGAAGCCATGCAAAAAAAATAACAAAGCTAACAGCTGTCCTTACAAATATGTATAAGTGGTTTAGGATGATGTGCACAACTGTAGGGCTTGCTGTTAAAATGTTTTGGAAAAAGCCTTGTCATAAGAAATCCTTAAAAGTGGATCAACACTTAGCATTCCATTGATGATAGTCTATGAGAAAAATAAAAAGGAGCTGAATCTGCCTCTTTCATAAGAAACTGAGAAAACCAAAATATTTCATACACAGTACAATTTAAATTCTGAAATTTCAAATGTTTTCCCATTTAAAAAAAAAATTGGGAGGTATTATTCTTTGTGAAAATGCTCATTTGAAGCAATATTTTTTGAACTTGTCAAATAGGAGAGAGTACTAATAAAGGGTGTGACTTATCCTTAAAAGAAAATTAAAAATCTGCTTGTTCTGCTGGCTGTCCTATTTAATTGGACATTATTTGCATTCAACAGATTTCAACTGACTGCTACCACTGGAGGGTGTAGCTATTGATCCACTATCACAACTGGTTGTTCCAGAGTGCATTTTTCAACCACAGAAGTTGCCTAAGCACAGAATTCATAGATCGTGTTTCTTTATTAAGGCAAAATAGCAACTCACACCTGTAACGTTGTTCTGGTGCTCATCAGCTGGTAACACAGTTGTGTTTAACGCTTAAAAGCTTGAATCCACGTTATTGTTCTCCTATATATCATATATACTATGTATATCTATATATTATATATATTGTTTACACCTATATCTAATACTATATTTATGGACTAGAAATACATTTGTATATGTATGTTTATATAAATATTTAGATGAAGGGAAAAAAAATTCCTTTACCATCTTAGGCTATCCATATGCCGAGCATGTATGTAAGCACTGGTCACTAGTAGCATCATGCATTCAGTTCATGCTGAATAGCTTTAAATACATTTTTTGACATATCCTTACTGCACATCCTCCTCCACATATGACTTGTATGGACCTTTGTTTGCCCTCTGATGAACGCCAGACATCCTGCTTGTTAGTCTGGTATCCAGACTGATGACTGACATCCATAAGCTCTATTATTTAAGTGGCACAGCTACTTATGTTAGAAGAAAAGAGCAAGCTTCTGAATTTGTCTCTGGGTAACAGTGAGAGATTTAAAAGCAAACTCTGTACTAAAGAAGGATTTTTCCAGTCTTCTGTTACAATTGCAGGTAGAGTTTCTATTGTACACTATCACTGCTTGTCATAATTGATTTGATTTGGTTATTGATGTAGCTCGTGGATCAGAGCTTACAGGACAGGAAGATCCTTTGTTCCTGTACGCTGTGATTTCATGTTGGACATCAAACAGTGCTTATCGAGAAGGTAGGATAATTGGTGTTTATTTTAATTGTAAAGGCTTCTTTGCTTCAGAAAGTTTCTAGTAAAGCTATCTGCTTCTAGCTTGGAATAAGCTCTTGGAAACTTTCTCTTCATTTTGTTCTCAAATACACAAAATCAAGTAAAACATAGCTTAAAAAAGTTCTTAATATAGTCACATTTAGAAGTGTATGAAATACTTGCAACAAATTATTTTAGATGTTGATGTTAAATATATAAAATATCAATATATTAAATAATTTGAATAATTTTCTAATACCCTTAAAAATGAATTCTTTTTTTTAAAGTTATGTCAAGTTTTCAAAGGTTCTGTATGTGTGAAATGTTCTTTTTAAATTGAGATACTTCATCTCCATGTTAAATTGTGTTACTGAAAGAGGAATTCACAAAAGTCTGAGTACACTTGTGTTTTTGAAATAGGATTTAAGATTTTGGTATGTGGCTTTTGACACTGCCTTATTTTTTTAAATGATGGTGTTCAAAATAACAGTGGAGCCTAACCTGTAAAATTAGTATAGCTTTCAGAGAGGATAAATACCTATTTATTAATTTATGGTAAAAAATATCAAGACAGACAAACAGTAAAAGCAGTTTGCAAACAATTAAAAAGCTGCCTAAAATCTACACAACACAGCTCCATTGCTGCAATGAGAACTGGGTGATGCTTGTACACTAAAGTGACTGTCACTGAGAAGAGCAGCCTAAATGAATAGGACGCAGTTACTTTGTTAATACTTGCTTTATTGTTTTTTTTCGGGATTTTCAGGCATGTGTACAATTAGGCATGTTGAATACTGTTATAAAATATTTTTGCAGTATGTGCTGCATGATACAAAAATAGTTCTAAACCTGTTTTCTGAGTCCCTAGAATGTTTTTCGTTCTAGGAGCGAAGTTGTGAGTCTGAATGCCTGATCACAAGTAGGAGTATTTAGCAACTGCTATGGTGTATCATGACCTATCTGATTTTCGTATCAGTATGCATTTTCTTCATCAGCATGCAACGTGATATAAATATGTGCTTTGAGACATACATAGTGTAATTATAGCTGAATTCAGAAATCTGTTACGGCACAAATACAAAAACTGTCTTAATGATTTGTCACTTTATTGCAGTGATGAAATTCAGAAAGAAGTCACGTTTTCTGGAGTTCTTTGTTCAAGTTTTGCACAAAATCCTGAATGAAGAGAAGTTTCAATGCGTTCTGAAATGGGCAGGCAATGTGCAAGTTTACTTGAAAAGGTAGATCTCTATTATAGTAGTAGTGAAAAACTACTACTTTGTTTCACTGGTGTCACAGTTACAGCAGAAACTGTAGATTGTACCTGGTAGAAGACCCATTTGGAGCCATTTCCATGGCTTCTAGTCTGAAGAAGTTCCATGAATAAGGAGGACTATAGAGCTACAGAAAATATTGTATTGTGACCTTGATATATTTGGAGATTTCTCCCTTGGCTGTGTCTATTCTAAAGTCTTGTCTACTCTCAGCAATGTCCAGGATTTTCCTTTTCACAGACAGCACTTGCTAATATGGCCGTTTACCATATTATTATGAAGCAATGGGGTAACTTAGAAAAGTATGTTGGGTTAAATCAAAAGCAAACTGATCAGGGCCTACTGTAGTGTTTAAAAAAAATGATATAGTGAAAAGATAATTGGAACCAAATTGTAGACAATTGCCTAAAAAAATCCCAAAGAAATTAAACTATAACTTTGTTAAAAAACACACCTTTGAAAGGTGAATAATCAATGAAAAGGAGATATATTATAGGGAATGGGAATTGCTGTTACAAAAAGCCAAAAGAATTGGACATGAAGAAGTTCTTTGCAGAATTCCGTAGTAGAATTTGAGTAATGAAGCAAACTATTTTCCTTTACTAGGGGTTAGGAAGGTGCAATAGTTGTTACCTATCAGTTCAGATTTCTATAACAAACCTTGAAAGTGAGCACTTCCTATATTTTGAAGGGGAAGAAGGAAAGAAAACTTGCTGAATTTAAAACTCCCAGTGAAACAGGAGTTGCATGTGCTCTACCTGTTGCCAAAGATAACCCTTTAACTATGAAAGGAGTTTAACATGGTGATGATGATGATGATGATTTTAACATTATTTGTTTGTCAGGAGGAATGACCAGCTTCTCTGTGTCAATAGAACTTCAACTCAAGAAACAAGTTCTCCGACTCTGCCAGAAGGCATAGATAGATACACTACAGGAGTTGTGGAATTTCAGAAAGTGAGTTTTGTTTTTAAGGAGTCATGTATGTCTTTACTGGGCAGCTACCATAGCACAAAAATAAATTTTTAAAAGCTGTCTTATAGAAACCTCATCTAGAGACATGCATAATTACTAAAATTTGGGGTACAAACTCTAGTCCTCGGCTCACCTCTGCACTCTTAAAACCAGAACAAAGATTGGCATAAGATTTATCCAAAAGACCAACAATTGTGAGGAATGTGAGGCCAGTCAGAGTAATGCATTCCAAAATCAAGGAAAACTTGTCTTTCATCAGCTCCCTTTAGAAAAAGCAATATGTTAATAGGAAATGCCTTGGGTACCATCACATTAAGAGATTGATTTAGGCATTTTTGTACAATACGTTGTACTATACTTTTTCATGAATAGTTATTCATTATTAACTCCTGCAGATATTCTAATTGCACAAGAAAGGCTTTCTGTTCAGAACTTTTAAAATAAATTTTTGCTTTTATTTGAAGTTAAGAATAATCTTAATGGATTTGTATTGTTTTGGAGGAAGAGTTTTCTCCCTCATAACCCTCTAGTAATGCTGTAATACTGCTAGCATCTGAGATAGATTAGGGGAAGGGTTTTCTGTCTCAGTTTTTGCATTGCAAAGTTTTACTATTTGTAATAATAGGAAAAGAACTATCATTATTTTCGAGATTAAAAACACTAGTATGTGAAAGAAAATATTTGGGGACCTGGCTGGCTTCTCAGTATCAGACGTTTGACATGTACCTTCCAGAAAAATTTTAAAGCTTTCTGGAATATTAAGTATTTCTTTTGCTGTCTTATGTTGACAAACAGTTTCAGAATTTATTTTCTATTCTTTTCTGTTCCCGCATGAACCAAACAGCTATATACCTGAAGTAGTTGATAACATAGGTATAAATAAGTACTTGAGAATATTTAAGATTTTAATGGAAGATTTTTTTTAAAGAGTATGGAGACCTCACCAGAGCCATCAACTCTGAAGAAACCAAGAAAAGAAGCCTTGAGTCCTATTCGAAAAAGGCAGACTCTTAGACAATATTTCATGAAACATCCACACATAATGAAATCTCCAGAAGCACAAAGGTAAATGAATATAAGTCATCAGGTTCATATACAGAACCAAAATATTTTGACTGAAATTTAGTTTTCAATTAAGTGTGCATTTTAATTTTTTTTTCTAACGAAGGAATGAATTTGTGCATAGTTCACTTGCTTTTCTGTTTTAGTTTGGTATAAAATTGACTTCCACTCAAGAAAACAAAATCTATCTCATTTCTATTTCAGAGAATAACTGTTGAAGATTTTGAGGTCATTGTATTAACAATCAAAGACTATATTTCAGTTATGTTAGCTTGAACATGTTGATTCATCATGGTGGAAAGGCTATGTTAATCTACATATTATAATGCTTTCCAAACTGCTTTGGGGAGCCTACCTGTTAGAAATCGAATAAAGACTACTTATTTGTTCCTGATATTCAGGTAGTTTTGGAGTGATTTTTGTCATCCTTTTGATAGTCTTTTTGGATTACCTGTTCTGTAACTTTCAGAAAATTGTTCCTTGATAGAAACAAATGAAAATTCATTCACCTCTTCTTTTGACAGATAATTGTATACCTTTGGTTAACTCACTAATAACAGTACCTTGTGACCTAAAAGACTTTGTGGTATTCATTAACTGGTGCTTTGGTTACTTATGCTTCCAGCAATTAGAAAATAGAAAACTAGAAATATTTGAATATAAGCAATCACATAACTGATTCTGGAAGTGTTTTAAATAAAGAACCTCAGAAAAGTCTTCCATACACTATCTTCTAAATATTTACCTAAACTGTCCATTTTCCCTTCTTGACAGAAGACGACCCCACCTTACTTAACATGATTGTCATGGCTTTCTGTGAAAGAAGTGTTGTTTAACTTTTTCCAGACTTTTTCGTCTGGTCTTTTGCATCTTACATAATAATGCTGTATAATACAATCGACATTGTATATGGTAAACTGTTCTGCCCACATTTTAAAGGTGGAAAACAGGCAGAAAAAAGGGATCAGTTTACAGTTTATAAAAAAGAAAAAATGATATTTGATTTGACTACAGCATTCTGTGTATCTTCACAGAGAGAAAATGTCAGGTAACACAGAATTGTTCAATCTGACAGAGAAACATGAAAAAAAAAAATCTATGGCTGGAAATTAAAGCCAGGCATCCACATTTGAAATAAAATATTTTCTTCACATTGAGGATGATTAGCTTCCAAAACACAGCAATAAAAAGAATTATCCAAATTTACAGTATAAAAGTAGACCCTCCATCTCCTGAGGACTGTGTGAAATACACTATATTTGCTATAATAATCTGTTTGGATGATTCAGGTACAAAAACCTTCAAACATAGAACTACTAAGACAAATATCTTCTGGAAGTTGATGAAATATAAGACAGGGTTTAGTGTATGTTAAGTTCACTTAAAGAGGGAAAGCACAATTTCTTTTCTTGACTGCAGCAAAAATCCTTTTTCTAGAAATACGTCATGTGCTTGTGATTTAATATGTCTGTGGATATGCAGTGGGATACTTCCATGTATCTTTATCATGATTGTCTTTTCTAGACCTTCAAGAAAACAGTTTAATATTTTGCTACTTTTATATGTTTTGGCTTAGGATATACAAGGTAGAGTTGCAAAAAGTAGCTCGTCACACCTTGGTGGTACTGCTGAAACCAATTGTGAGTAATTACTTAAAGCGAAAGAAGTTCCATCAAATATGTCTTGAAGAGATGCCCTGGAGGTCTCAGATGAATATCTATCTTGCAATTGCACACTACAACTTATTTAAAAAGAAACTCGAAGAGCAATATGACATTGGAATCTGTGGTTCACAGCATCTGGACAGGTATATCTTACTGCATTGTCAATGATTGCTGTTAATATAGAGTATTGTGTTATTTCCATTAATGCAAACAGGTTTAATTACAATATCATCAGTCAGTTCGTCATATCAACAGTTCCACTTCCAAATGAAAATTGATTTACTATGTAAAGAGTTTTGTTTTCCATCATATGGCATGACATGCACATTTTTGGTTGCTCATTTGACTGAACAGATGAAAGTTTTGAAATATATTGTACTGTGCTATTTTTTATTTCCTTATAACTTTTGGCTATCATTTGTTATTTCTGAGTCCTAAAGCTACTGGAAAGTAATCAAAACTGACTTTTAAGAAACTGAATTTTGTGTGTGTAAATTAAAATTCTTTTTTAATATTACATCTGGGGGGTTTTGTGCTTTCTTGTTTTTCTTCCATTTTGCAGTTACAATATTTTGGATCCTGAAATATTCTCGTTAAATAATTCTGGCACCATAGTGGTGAGAGAAGTCGCAAAAAATACCGTGAGAACACCAACTCCTCCTCTCCTTAAAAAGTCAGGAATGACCGAAAAACAAACTTGTAAGAACTTTCAACTGGTGCACAACTGGAATTAGTTTCAACTTACCTTTCTCTTTCTCTTAATTTCTATCCTGACCTCCATCATTAGTTCTCCACATCATCTTTGGAAAAACACTCATGCCAATTAAAGAGAAGATGTTTCTGGATTTCAAAAGTGTTGTCTGTATTTTTCTTTCTGACATGCCTCGTATAAAAGATATCATAGTCAATAATGGGGCATTTATAATAAATCTGAGCATTGTTTATTGTATTGATAAATACGTTACTTTTTACAAACTGATTATTCTTTATTCTATACTTCAGCGATAAGTTTATAAATTCTAATACATTAGTGATACTAGCTTTTGTTTTGCAGAAACCACGCTACCTAGACCTATTAAATTGATAATATTCCAGATTATTCTAAATGCAATGATAATTTTTATCGGTTTCTGTGATTGTTAAGTGGTCTGTAGTTTCCTTTAGATCTCCTAACAGGTCAACAATATCCTGGGTCATTCTGTAAGTCTTTCTTAAAATTATTATTTTCTTTCAAATTTTAAGTAGAATTAAAATTGCTTCTCCACTGCTTGCTCCCCAGTGTTTTCCTGTGGCAGAGGCTACCTGAGGATCATTTTTTTATCATCTAGCATTTTTACTTCAGTTCTGTCTTTCACATTTGACTGTTCTATTATCGCAGCTATTTTCAGTAACATCCTTTGAGGTTTCAACAGGAGATTAAAGGCTCCTGTTTGTAGGTAATTTCAAAATACAGAACTTTGTTTACCTCAGATGTTGGTGATAACATACAAACCAATGTAAAGTAGTCAGCCTAACCACCATAAGTTCGAGAAGAAATCACAAGCTTGGTCTTTTCAATAGTGCATCAGGGAAAACATTCTTGCTGCAGCGTAGAGAGCAAAATTCTCCTATCATTCCATGTAGGACTTCCTTAGGTAAGAATCAATCAGGCTCTTTGCCTTTTCCAAGGAGGTGTGACAAAAACTAGCAGTTGAATTCACTGGTTCTCTTTGCGACAGCTTACTTTTAGTTATACCCTTTTGTCTTGATGCTCACAAGTCACTGAGAACAGTCACCAAAAGCTGCTGAAAACTAGCAAAAATCCTGTTTATTACCTCCTAGCTTTGGCAGCAACTCTGAAAGAATTTCATGAAGTGTGTAGTTAGCCATAGAGTTCAAATACTGTTTAGCTTGAAATCAGCTTCTACCTGAAACCTACAGCTCAGATACTACTGTATCCCACTACCATGAACCTTTGTGTTTCCCTTTGGAGGATATTTGGTATTGAATAAAATAATGAAGCAATTCTGCACATATCACAGAATTTGACAGAAATCTTCTTTTTCCTGAATTCTCCTTTTAAGAGGCCTCAGTTTCAGAAAGGTTCTCGGGAGCTTCCGTACAGTGATTTCTTCCTAAAACTTGTTAACTTCTACGAGGGATGTGTTTTGGCCTTGAGGCTGAGAACTACTTGGTACAAATTATTATTTTGCTGAAACATTTTTTTAATCCCTACTTTTCCCAATGCTTAAGTAAAAGCATCTTATATTTTAAATATCATAACCTTATAAATATGATAACCTTAACGCTGGCATTTCCTAACATTTAAGTATTTAGCTGCCACAGGAAAGTCCTAGCTGGCTGATAAATTTTTTTTTTTTTTGAGAGAACTTTAACTCACTTTTAACCAGCGAACTTTTTGTCTTCAGGTACAGATAAGTCTTCTGAGCACAGCATTAAACTGAGTGGAACAGATACTCCTCGAACTCAAATGGCAAATGATACAGAAATATCTATCTCTCATTCCTCCAAAGAATACAACCAGTTTCTGTCAAATACTGTTTTATTGGAGCATTTTACAAAAATATTTTTTCATTTAAGAAGAGCAGTGGTGAGATACACTTTCTTATTACACATTTTATTTATTACTAAGCATTGCTTTACAATACTTACTACTTTCTACATAAAAAAACCACCACACTTCAGAAACTTTAGAAAAGCTCAGTGGGGAAAAGCTCATTGAGAAAAAGCATTGATTTCTCATCTTCTGCAAAATTTCTAAGTACAGTGTATGAAATATGTCAGATGTATCACCTATCACAATGTTTATTTCCATCAAACATATAATAATGTATAAAAATAATGTATAAAAATGTTTTACTTTTCATTTTGTCTGTGTAGCTTTCCTTCTCATGCTGGTTAAAACTTTCTGAAAATACTTGCAGATTTACCTTTCCCTTTATAGGTTTTAGTGAATGCCTTGGTAGTATAGACAGAAAGACCAGTGATTGAAAGGAAATGCAGACTGACTACTTTTCTTATAAACCTTTCTAAAACCAAGTAAAAACACATGTATGGGTGGTGCGAATTAATTTTTATTTCTTATTCTCACACCAAAAGCAACAATTAAATTGAATTATGAATCAGTGCTTCTATGAAAATCACCAAATGAACGTTCTATAATGCTTTATCTAAATTGAAATATTGAATGATCTGTTATTAAGGATGATCCATAGACTGTAATTTTGAAAGATTACTTATACCTAAGCTTTGCAATAAAAGAATGAAGCTTTTAATTTCTGATTTACAAAGTATAATTATATTTTGAATTATATGCATAGATTCACGCTCACCGTGGTGGCCACTGGACGTTGCTTCAAAATGCTTGTCGAGAACTTTGGAACTATACTCTAGAATTACAACTGGTTGCTAACCATCCACATTCCTATATGGATGCATTTCCCATTACCAGGGATTTTCTTACGGACACCATCTGGTTGCCATTTTATTTGGCATCAGACACGATCATTGATATGATAACTGAACTACAAGCAAGCAGGTCTCTTAAGGTAAAAATTATTTTTATTGAGACAGTGTACTTTTTATTATCAAATCTTCAGTAGAGATATTGCATTATATTGTGATATCTCCAAGTTATCATTCTGTAACAATTTTTTAGAGGATTACAGTATTTTCTAACCTTTATAATTTGCTTTTTTTTAATCCTAAAAACAAGTTTGAAAATAACAGGTAGAATAATGCTTCTTCATTGTAGAATAATGTTTCTTCACTGTAGATTGTGGATCCAGAAGGAGGCTTCTGCATTCCCAGTTGTTTAGGAGGTATTGCCGATGAGAATGGTGGTTCTAATCTCCATCCACAGTCTCCCCTGGATGATGTGAATGTGATTGACTTGAAATGGATATGTAATCTGATTCTTAAAACAATAGAGTTGTTATATCGAATGAAGAAGTGGGAAGCACTCGTGCACATTGCTGTGCAATTTAACATATTTACACAGTAAGTTACAACAACTCTAATAAAAACTGAAAAGCAACATTATATAGTTAAATATACAGTTATTTTGCTTAATTACTATAGTTTGCTTTTTTACAGTGAGAGATACACAGAACAAGTGAGTCCAATGCTGGTGTATGCTCAGAGGCAGCTGCTGGAAAGGATACAGCAATTCAGTGGCCCAGCCAGCCATGAGTCTCATTTCATAAAACGTCTATCTGATAACGCACATAAGGTGCGCCACAGGTTTCTTTTTTGGGTACTGACTCTTAATGTGAACTAAATACAGAGAAGTGCTTTCAATGATTATATTAATATTGTTTTCCATAATGTTCACAAATAGTAAATTATAGTAAATTATAATAAATAGATGAACGTAATTGATTGAAGTGCATGAAAAAGCTTATATGACATGATTCCAGCAACAGCAGAGGTCTGGACTTGATGACCCAGAGAACATTTCTTCCATGTATTGTGTGCCCATTCCGTATTATGAGCCGAAATCTAATTCCATGTTAGTTCTTGATGCCACTCTTTTAACCTGAAAACATTTATTTGGATATTTCACAATCTTAGTGATTAATTAAATCTAAATACAAAGAGATTGCTTTGTTTCTGCATTGAAACACTGCTCCTAAAGATCAAAACTAATCAAACTGAGTTAACCCAAACATTGACACCACCAGTAAAAAACTTGAAAAGCTTGATCAACAACAAAAAATCGCCGAGCTGCTCAGCAAAGTCCTCTCATTAAAAGCCATAGCTCTATATATTTAGTAAACTGACATTGCTACTTGGAAATTTTTCATTGAATTAGCTATTAAAAATCAGGATTTTTTTTTTTTTTAACCTAAGATTTATTTCTAAGAAGTTTTGCTAAAGTCAATTGCATTGTTGATGTTTTTAATATGTTTCTATTCCTACTATAAACACAGGACTTGAGGGAGAGTGGGGAAAGTGGGGTTTGGAATTCCAAACGGTTATGTACTGAACATGAACTTGAGAGTTTAGGAGCCACTGCCTTGCCTAGAGACAGGCCACTGCTGCTCAGGGCTTGCAGGAGCTCAGAAGGCACTCCTGGCTTGTGGAGGGCAGCTTAGGTGCTCTGTCCTTCTCTGTAAGGCTGTTTCCTGCTGACTTCTTTCGGGCCCTGCCTTTCAGAACATAGTCTGTTGTCTGAAACAAAGGCAGTGTGGCAAACCAGCACATACTGCTGTAATCATAGAATCATAGAATCGTCTGGTTGGAAGAGACCTTCAAGATCATCGAGTCCAACCATTCACCCTGCACTGTCAGGGTCCCTAAATCATGTTGCTCAGCACCAAATCCACACGGTTTTTACAAACCTCCAGGGATGGGGACTCCACCACCTCGCTGGGCAGCCTGTTCCAATACTTCACAACCTCCTCTGTAAAGAAATTTTTCCTGACATCTGACCTAAATTTCCCCTGGTGTAACTTGAGGCCATTCCCTCTCGTCCTGTCATTCATAGCGTGGGAGAAGAGACCAACCCCCATCGCCCTACAACTTCCTTTCAGGTAATTGTAGAGAGCGATAAGGTCCCCCCTGAGCCTCCTCTTCTCCAGACTAAACAGTCCCAGCTCCCTCAGCCACTCCTCATAGGACAAGTTTTCTAAACCCTTCACTAGTTTTGTTGCCCTTCTCTGAACCTGCTCCAGCACCTCAACATCCTTCTTGAAGTGAGGGGCCCAAAACTGGACACAGTACTCAAGGTGTGGCCTCACCAGTGCTGAGCATAGGGGGACAATCACTTCCCTGCTCCTGCTGGCCACACTGTTTCTGATACATGCCAGGATTCCGTTGACTTTCTTGGCTGCTTGGGCACACTGCTGGCTCATGTTCAGTGGGCTGTCGACCAGCACCCCCAGGTCCTTCTCTGCTGTGCAGCTTTCCAGCCACACTTCCCCAAGCCTGTAACACAGCAGGGGGTTGTTGTGGCCCAAGTGCAGGACCCGGCACTTGGTCTTGTTGAATTTCATACAGTTGGCCTCGGCCCATCGATCCAGTCTGTCCAGGTGCCTCTGTAGAGCCTCCCGACCCTCAGGCAGATCAACACTACCTCCCAATTTAGTGTCATCTGCAAACTTGCTGAGGGTGCACTCGATCCCCTCATCCAGATCATTGATAAAGATGTTAAAGAGAACAGGCCCCAACACTGAGCCCTGTGGAACACCACTGGTGACCGGCCACCAGCTAGATTTAACTGCATTCACCAACACTCTCTGGGCAATCTGAGCAATGTGGAAAAGTAGTCCTAGTTTTGAAAGACAATTTGCAGAATAAAGACTAATGTTAGTTAATAGTGATAAGGATTGTTCAAAAACGACATCATCAAGTTAAAAATTTGGAGGGTATGGGTACATTTCGCAGTGCAGTGCCATTCAGAGAGACTAGAACTAGCTCTGAATTGGTTCTTTTGCTTCTGAAGTGATGTAGCTGCATTAGAGAAATAAAATGTCTCTGCTGGATTAGCCCTTTATAGAAGTCTGGAAGTTCACTTCTCTGACAGAGTGAGACTGCTTCTGTTATTTGCTTGGAGCTATTTTGTGCATCCCTATGCAGCATTACATCCTGCTTTACAGGTAGTGTGCTCTTTAGGCATACTTACACTGACAGATGCATTTATGCAGACAAAGAAAGGTGGAAATCATGCTGAACATCAACAAGTTGCGCATTTTATGGCAAATACCAAGCTTAATTCATCAACATCTAAATAGTTACATGTTATATCCAATATTTAGGTGGTACGAATTTTTCCCCTCTTACTGACATGGACACTAGTTATGGGTCATTGGTGTCTTATGTCCTCCATTGGTGTCATAAGTCCTCTTTTATTTTGTCATATGACTGTGTATTTACGTACTTAAGCACCAAACATTGATTTTTCTGAATCTTACTCAATTACCATTAAACAAAACTTGCTTTTTAGATGAGTTGCAGAAGCTACATAGGGCAGAAATTACAGCTGCCTGGTGCCCTTTCTGCTAATGAACAGATTTTTCCTGGACGCTTTTCCCATCCTGAGATGAAAAATGATTATACAGGTGAGAGCACATTTCTCATTTCCCCCAAACAGTTTCCTTTTTTTCATATAGGTATTAGGTTTTCCTCCATGTCGTCGGTCTTCCACTGCTCCTATAATCTGTTTCTTTTACTATAAACTCAGTTTGTCTCCAAATTATTATCCCTGATATTTTGGATGGATAGTAATGTTGTCAAGACCTTTCCAAATATATTCAGACTGTACCTGAAAGCAGAGAAAAGCAGTTGTCATCCGAATGCCAGATGGCATACAGTATGTTGAGTGAGCTTGGTGGTCTTGGTCCAGTTTTCTTTTGGTATTGTTGGATATTCAGCAGTATACCCAGAAGTTAATGTAAATCTGCACTGTTATTGACAGAATCAATAGGAAAACTGCAGTGAATTATAATGTGACAAATCACCTCTTTATGTGACAAATCACCTTTTTTACCCACAGTTGTGGTACTTTTCAGTCAGGATTAAAGTCATTAATGAAAGTTTTTAAAGCATAGTTCCTCATACCACAGAGACGTCAAGGCATTGCACACAAGGCTTTGTGTTGAATTCAGCTGAGAGAAATCATTAAGCAATAAATAATGCTGTATGTAAAAGTAGATAATATTATGCATTCAGTGGAGACAGAATGCCAGCTCACAGGTTTGGTACATAGAAACTATGGGAATTATAGTAAATGGGATCAGCAGTTGTAGTAAAAGGTTTGTTTCCAGACTTCATACATCAGAATTCAGAGCAGCGAGTGGAGATGATACATGGCCAGGGCAGATGTAATTCAGGGAATGTAAATACCATGTGACAACTAAAATTTAACACTGAAAAAGATATGAATGCTTGGAAGTGTTCCTGGTGGTTAATAATTTTGCTTTAACTCATAATCCAGCAGGAAACAAAAGTGACAATTACATTAATATATTTTAGTTTTGAAGTCGTGGAATGGTTCAAATATATATTTTGTGGGGTGTTTTAATAAAAATATATATTTATGTAGCGCAAAATTTTTCTCCATAATTATTAATTCCTTTTAGATTGCAGTCAAGCAAAAGCTCTAGTTTATGTACCTCTTGATGTGGATGATACACTGAAATGTTTTAGAGAAGCTCTACAAAAATCTAAATATCACAGCAGAGCACTGAGACACAGCAGAAAACTACTTTCATTATTTCTTGCACACACACAAGGTGAGTTATTTATTTAAGTGTTTCTCACTTACTAAAGCATATATTACAGTAAAATAGTAAACAGCAAAAGGAATAGATTTTTTTTAAATCAAGTTTTATTTGATATTGATGATTAGGGAAAACATAGAATATAAAGTTATGAAGTTCTGTAAGCATAAGCTGTAAGCCTGATTTCCTATGATTTTTGTCTCAGAGTTGGATGATAAATTTTTTTTTCATGCAGTTGTGTCACTTGTCTGTCTGCAGC
This sequence comes from Tauraco erythrolophus, assembly GCF_009769465.1. Lineage (NCBI taxonomy): Eukaryota > Metazoa > Chordata > Aves > Musophagiformes > Musophagidae > Tauraco > Tauraco erythrolophus. Next base: position 54,261,173 of record NC_141468.1, read on the forward strand.
CAAACCTCTGTCAGAGGACTGACTGGCAGCTCTTCCCAAGTTTCTTTCTCTAACAGGGCACATATTTTCACTTGGTTGCACTGACCAATGAGTTATGTTGAATGAGTTTAATTAGGAAATGCGCAGACAGAATCATAGCATAGGAAACCAAACAAAAATAGGCACACAGTAATCATGTATTTGTTTGAATACCATAGTGCAGAAATGTCTGTGGTACTAGAAATAGTACACTACTTTTCTGAACTGATCATATAAATCACTTTTCTGATCTAGAAAACACTGGAAGAGCAATCAGTAGTCATATCTCTTCAAATAGAAGGCTGGAATTTAAAGTGGGAGCTGAACTGATATTTCTACCAACACCACATGACCTTTCTCAAGAAACATTTAATTTCTCCAGTATGATTGAGAGTAAACCAATACCACAGTCACAGCTTTCAGTAATTATCTCTTCCTACGAACAAACAATTGGTAATTTTTTAAAATAAACTTATGTGTACAGCTAGCATGTAATATCTTTCTGCATATCTGTGTTCATTTATGTTTATTCCAGTGCTATTTTCCTCTGTCACACAGTTATAAATGCCTGAAAGGTGGTTTCCAGAAATACACAACCTTTTTTCTATTGATCCAGAAAATATGCATTAGATATTTTGTTAGATCCTAAACAAGCCACTATTTGGTTCATAACCCCTATAATTATCTCATCTTTTGAAAAAGCATTACTTCAGTGATGTTATAGTGATTAATCTCAAATTAAAAATCCAGTGTAATGTTCAGCAGATTCATCTTAATTCCATGATAGTTTTTTTCCTAGGAAACAGACCTTTTGGGGTCTGTGCATTTGAATGTGAGACCTAGTTACTTGGCTTCCATCTTACATTCCAGTATGGTTTTACTCATACAGTTACAGCTTACCTGTTTTAGCTGTGTGACATAATAGGTGAAGTGTGGCAGAACAACAGATGCCGTAAGTGGTTTTATTTGAAGTAAGGGGTCCGGAAATGAGCCAGGCAGGGACAGTGCTATTGTGCTGTATGCAGCCAGAGTTGTTTAGCAGGGCCCCGGTCAATGGCCTGCTTCACAGTTTATCTCTTGAAGATGAAGAAATCCTATTAAATCTGAGAAAACAAGAATACAATAGCTTAGGTAAACAGGTCCATAAATACATCCCACTTTTGTTTTTAAAGTTAGTCAAAATAAGAAATTGTACATTTGAAGGTAAAACATACAAGCTTAATAAATATTTTAAAAAATATTCATGCATTGACTTACATGTGAATGCCAATCTACTTCTCGTGTGAAATTTATTCAAGATTCAGTAGCTGACTTAATGATGTCACAATATTTTTTTCTAATTGATTAAAAAATAAATAACAGGAATCCTTGAAATAAACAGTCAGAGAGACCTCAAGGTTCAAGCTCTACATGAACTTGGAAATCTTCACTTTTATGCTGGAAACAAAAGGTACATAGTTATTGGATTAAAAAAGAGTAAAGTTTCTTTTTTTTTAATTGGCACTCATATATCCTTCAACTGTCTTGTAACTTCTTGTGCTATCCTCATGTCCATATAACTTCTTTCATATGACTTGCTATTAACTATATTTTGAGAGACTTTTTTTTCTGGAAATTGTTTCTTTTTCTTAGCTAGCTAATGGCAGTTAAGTAAATTAATTAAACATCTCTATGTATTTTTAGGAAGTAATACGTATTGCATGACAATTTAATTTTAATATAAGTCCCAATAAGTCTGTTGACCAGGAATGATATCTTTTTGTGTTGTAGAAACTGTGTTTCGGCTTTTGACCTAATCAGAATTAGTTATAACTCGGGCAATAAAGGTAAAATGAAGCGAGCCTTATCTTCCACTTTGGAAAATGTCAGCAATATGATGAATACGTTTTTTATGTATTACAGAGCTGCTTTTAAATATTGGTGTCAAGCCCTTGATGAAACACTCAACATTGCTGATGCTCTTAACAACTGGCAAGAGCTAGGTTTTCCAAAAAATGCTACAGACTGCTTTGCAGTTGGAAGATTGACTGATATTAGTCAGAAATTTCTTTCTCAGGCTGGAGTTTGGGGATGCTTACATGCAGCAGTCTTAGTAGCTAAGATAGCTCAGTAAGTATTTTATCTACATATGCATTTCTTTAATATTTTAGGCAAATTGCTCATCCAGGACAGTAAGCAATTTGAATAAAAACACTAATGAGTCGCTGTAAAAAACTCATCAAAAGCATAGGAATTTTTCCTTTCAGGAAGAAAGTTGCTCCTTTGGAGAATATTGTCTGTTCCCTTTTCCTGAGTGCTCATCTTTGGTCGTAATTGCAGCTGTATATTATATGGAGAGATCATTGAAATAAAACAAAATGATAAAAAGTCATAAGCACAAGGATTTTACAGTCATATTGATTTTCAATTGAAATATCACATCTCCCAAGTCATTGCACATATTAAATATTAATGTATCTTGAGGGCAGGTTTACTGCCTAAAGTACTCATTTTCTGGTGAATTACAACTAAATGAAATTCAAATTACTGTATTAAAGGCTACCATCAATAAATATTCCCGTCCAGTACTCCTTGACTGCTGGTAGAACACTATGGATGTAATTCTGAGCTGTTCCTCAATGTATTGTACAATATAAAAATGTACAGAATATAACATTTAGAAATATCTAAGCCAGCTCTAAATGACCTTAGGAGAATCATATACATGAAAGGGCAGTGCTTCATCTGAGTAAACTGTCTTACCTGAGAAGCAGGGCATATTAATAACACTGTAAAATATCTGTAAACGATGGTAGCTTTGAAAATGTTAGCATGGGTATTTCAGGATGAAATTGCATTGCCACACTCAGAATTAGCACTCAAGAGGAAAAGGAGTTTAAGTTGATCCTAAACCATGGCTCTTCTAGTTCTGAGCTGTGCTGCAGTCTCAGGTCCGATTAAGCGAGACACAATCCCTAGCGGCTTTTACAGGTGCTTGTGGCACATATTTGCTGCGCTGTACACTACCCCTTTACTGCTAATATGTCCATTCCAAATCCTGGCAGGGAGCTGGAGGGAGCTATCCTCTCAGCTTCTGTCTCAGGCAGATAAACATCTTTCCCTTGAGTTGCTCTTTCTAGAGCAACTTAGTCTCAGGCTGTAAAATGCAGATTAAAGGATTCTAATACTGTGTTAAAGATTTCTAATATTGTAGATCAGAGGAGTACCCCACTACCAGGATGTTTTAAAGCTCTGATGAGGTACTGTGTGGGATTCATTTAGTCTAGCTAGACACCTACTATGTGAAAGTCTGCATGTGCTAGTTATCTTAGGCTTCCTTTATGGAAAGAAATAAACTTTAATGTGTGAGTTGCTTGACCTGCTTTATCTTTCTAGTTTTGTATCAGATGAATTTTGCACTCAGATTGCCTGTTTCTCTCCTTTAAAGAGAATCTAGACATCTCCCTTTGTCTAGGTATGTCTTTGGTCAAATGCTTCTTTCTTTACATGGCATGGCTGAGCACTTATCTACAGAACAAGCAGCTGTTTTCTGACATGGAAAACATCTAAATTGTGTTAGTATCATTATTATAATAGATAAAAAAAAGTTTGAATAATTATATTGATGGACACATTCATATTTCTTACTTTTTGTTGTACTTTAGGTATATAACAACATCAAAGATGAAATTAAGAACTAAATACTGCTATATTTCTGCTATGTTTTTTAAGGTAAGGATACGATTTCAGTTAGAATTCAGAAAGTCCACAAATTGCTTCTAAAATTTAAATCTCAATAGTCCTCTATTAAAATATTTCTCTTTTCATTTCGATTATAAAGGAAAACTAGAGATCAGAGGTAGCTGACAATTTATGCACATTAGATTAGTTATTTTTATTCTCTTTTTTTTAACATTATTCCTGTATTACAGCCTAAAAATTATCACTTCAATAAGAGGCTAGTGTCAGAGAAATAATGAAATACTGAAAAGTGAAGATGGCTAAAATATTTGGCAGTCAAATATGTTTTTCTTTTCTTGAAGTGTTCTGATCAGGAGGAGCTGGATGGCATCAACAATATCAGAGTGCTCTCTGTCAGATCTGTACAGAGTCTTCACAGATTGTCATAAATTTTCAACCAGGAGAGCAGACTCTTTAGAAATTTTTGAATCTTTTTAGCATCAAAAGATATTGGTTTGCAATACTAAAATCTCAGCTCTATAAGAAGTTTACTCTAAAAATAGAGGATAGTCAAAATGATTCAGTTTCGTTTCCAAAGAAAATAAGATCATTAAAATTAAGTTTGCAAACTTTCAGAAACCAACTATAGAGGAAAAAGAAGTTTCAATTTACTTTTAAAATGAAATTTTACGATACCAGTAACAAAAGTGATATAGGAAAAAGAACTGCAATTATTCTGCCAGTCATACTTCGCTGGGATCAATGCTTATTCATCCCAATGCGGCATCAGGAAGTTAGTTGACTTCTTCCAAAACAAACCAATGCCATTTTCTAACATCTTGTGCCATCCACGGTTGTGACTGTGCCAGGCCACATTTAAAACCTTGTTAAGTTCAGCAAAGGGAGGACAAGTTGAAGAAACAAAGGTAAAGGAGAAGTTTGACTAGTCTCTAGCACTGTAATTGGTGGTGGTAGAAAGCTGAAAATTTTGATTCCTCCTTTTGACAGAAATAGTAGTAAGCATTTGTTCCAGTTGTATAATGGTAGAAATAATTGTGACTTGACTGAAACAGGTCTGATATTAATTGGGATAGGAGCAGCTTGCAGGGTGAGTGTCTTGAAAAATATAATCAATTACTGTCACTGTACCTTGCAAAGTTCAAGCCCATAATTCGTTCCTTGATTTGGAAAGCTTTTATAACCTTATTTAAATTCCACCTATGGTGTAGTCTTTAGGCTTGTTAATATCTCAGATCTGAGTATGTAAATGCATATTTCTCTAGCATATCATTGCTAATTACAAAAAAAATAAACACAATTGGAAAGGAATATCCAACGTTAGCACTCCTCTCTTTTTAAAAGGGGAACATTTAAGTTACTTCCTTAAAGTTCAAATCAGTTTTAAGTTATATGATTTAAGCTGCACTAGCTGACCTAGTTAAAGGCAGTACTAGGGCAGAACTAGCTTTTAACTGGCCTAAAACTCTCCCAGAAACTACAGCTGAGGTGATGGTGAGGCAAGGACTTAAGGTTAAGTAAAATCCAACTAGCTTTCTTAGGTTGTAGGGAAAATAAAAAGATTTTTCTTCTGAGGAAAGACATTTTCCATGAAGCATCTTTGGACTGGTAAAGAAATGTTTGAACACATTCCCAGAAAGCCGACAGTATACTGGGCTGCATCCAAAGAAGCGTGGCCAGCAGGTCGAGGGAGGTGAGTCTGCCCCTCTACTCTGCTCTCATGAGACCCCACCTGGAATACTGTGTTCAGCTCTGGAGTTCCCAACACAAGAAGGACATGGAGCTGCTGGAGCGAGTGCAGAGGAGGGCCATGAAGATGATCCGAGGGCTGGAGCACCTCTGCTATAAAGACAGGCTAAAAGAGTTGAGGCTGTTCAGCCTGGAGAAGAGAAGGCTCCGGGGTGATCTTATTGCAGCCTTCCAGTACTTACAGGGAGCCTACAGGAAAGCTGGAGAGGGACTTTTTACAGGGGCATGTAGTGACAGGACAAGGGGAAATGTCTTTAAACTGAAAGAGGGTAGATTTAGATTAGATATAAGGAAGAAATTTTTCACTCTGAGGGTGGTGAGGCACTGGAACAGGTTGCCCAGAGAAGTTGTAGATGCCCCATCCCTGGAAGTGTTCAAGGCCAGGGTGGATGAGGCTTTGGGCAACCTGGTGTAGTGGAGGGTTTCCCTGCCCATGGCAGGGGGATTGGAACTAGATGATCTTTGAGGTCCCTTCCAACTCTAACCATTCTATGATTCTATGATTTTATGAATAATCTCAACAAATTTTTCCTAACCATTTTCCTTGATTATGGAGATGTTTGAATAAATTATTAAATTATTTCTGTCTGCTGATCAGAAGCTTATCCTAAGAAGTCTTTTTGTGAACACCTAGTGATTTATTAGTTTTTTTCCAGTGCTTCGAGATTTATTTGGGATGCTTTGACCTGGAATCTGAGAGAAATGCCATCAGTTCTTTAGGAAGACTTTTCATTACCTGGGGAGTACTTGCTGAGAAATCTTTCATGATTATTTTTCTACGCCTAGATTAGTTTTTCTCTTTTGCTTGTTCTATGAAATACTATCCTGAGACTATTTACAGCCTGGTTTTTTCCTCCATCAAGTTCACACATAAAGCATTTTTTCTAAAAAGATTTTTCATGGTTTTATCTGGAAAAAACTGTATACTTAAGACTTCAACTGTTTCATTTACAAAGTCATTTATTGAGTCTCAAGGGTTGGAGTTTTATACTGTTTCACTAATGCCTATACATCTTTTCACAAGTAGTTCATTATTATTACTTTCAGACCCTGTTTAGAGCTTCTCTTCCACATCCTACATCTGACTGTGACTTTGCACAATATGAAACAAATATGCTTATTCCTGGTATCGACTTGTTCTCTGATCGCTACAGAGCTGATATCTCTACGGTAGTTGCAAGCCTGGATTTCATTATGTTTGAGCTACATTGTGCAAAACAAAATCTAATAGTAAGTATTATTTTTATTCAGTTCTGTGGCACCGAGATAGAGGCAAGGTGTAGCTTGCTGCCTACAATTTTTAGAATCTACAAGGTACTTGTTTATTCAGGAAGATGCCAATGCATGGTCCACTTAGCTTAGGCATTTTAGAGGAAATTCCCTAGTAGGTGAAGTTTGAAATTAACTGTATTGAGAATTACTTTAAATGCAGTATGTCCAAAATGCTTTCAATAATTTTATTTTTACATTATTTCGTTTATATCGTTTTATTTTCACATAAAAGTATCTTCTGCCTTTCTCCTTTACACGTTCTCTTATTCCTCCTTATGGAATGTTTTTACAGCTTCCTTCTTATGTTGATCAGGTGCCTATTTCCTCCATTTAATGACTGCCATTTTAATCCAACTTCTTTCAAAGGTAGAGTGCTGTACATTAGGATAAATAGGTTGAATTTCTTACTAGTATTGAAAAATTTCTTACTAGTATTGAAAAAGATGCAATTCTACCTCTGTTCCTGTTTCGTCCTATATGCTCTAACAGATTTTCATGTCAGGCAATTAGTGTATACTTCTATAAATCAACTCTCAGCATGACAGAAAACTCCCCGACAGAAAACTCCCCAACAGAAAAAGCAGATAGTTTTCTCCTGCTTTAATGAGTTGAATCCACTTACGAAAAGGTCTTGCAAGTGAAAAAGCCAGTGCGAGGGAGGGGAAAAGATCACATGGCTGGTGGCAGGGGAGTAAGAAAAGGTTAGGGGGTGGAGATGGAAGAGGAGTTTGAGAGGAGGAGACAGCAAGATATGTTACCCCTTTTTTGTCAGCAAGCCATTCGTTGGATTGATTTCTTCTGGAACTTCAGGCTAAATGTCTGTCTTACCTCCTGTTGTTGCTTCTTCCCATCCTGCATTACTGGAGTTTGCTTTGTTATTAAGCTTTCTCTAACTGCCCTTGCTATGGGAGATCAAGTGAGATCAAAGTGCATACAGTTACCTGGAGGCACGGACACTTAATTTGACCACCTGCTTCACATGGCCATGCACATTTTTTATTCTTTCTGCACTTGTACTAGCAGAATATAGATCCAGGTCATAGATCATGGTCAAAGCAATTGCAGTTGCAGCAGGATGAGAGCTTCATTTCCACTGAATGCTCAATGTGTGGGAATGTTTTGGATGGTGGGCACTGAGTTGATTTGACACTTAAATAAAAACACATCAAGATTCAAGTTTTATTAAAAATAAGACTTCAAAGACTAATATTGTTGAACTGCTTCAAATATCAGTTGAAAACTGTATGGGTACAATTAAAACATTTGCCTCAGGCATTTTTAATCCAAATTCAGAAGTATTAAGCTACTTTATGAAAACCTAAAGGTGCATTTGACAAGGCAGTAACAACACTGTTAGCATTTTCCAAGCTCAGGGACATTTTAAAGTAAAGAATAATGTAAAATTCTGAACTAATTGAATTTTGGAAGTTCTTTCATTTTCAATAAACAAATACATCTGTTAGGAAAGAATCTGCTTTTTCTGAAATATCATATCATAATAAATACAGTGTTTGTATATTTTACCAGAACTCAGTTCTAAAATGTTTTTTGTTAGTTGCCCCTACAAAAACTTTTAATTCGAAATGAATGCAAATAAATTTGTCAATAAGCCTCACCACCATCCAGTTTATTTTACAATTGGTATCATTTCACTTAGACTTATCATTTCACTTATTGCAGAACTTCATTTATTTATTTTAAAAAGCTCACAGAATTCTGTTATTCTGCTACTTACACTGCAAAAATTATGACATCAAAATGCAGACAGTTTTAGAAATCCCTTACGTTAACATCTTTCCAGTAGGTTTACTCATTAATGGTATAGTAAAAAAACCCACCTTGAACACAAAGAATAATTCGGGGAAACTTTACTTTCTACGTTGTGAATCACATATAAGATAGGATAAGGGGTTATCTGAAGAAATTTCTAACACATTCATCCTTCACAGAGCGTATCAGAAGTAGTGGTGGTATGTGGCAGTGAAAGCGGTTCTCCTATATTCTCTATATATTTGTGATATATAATTGCAATGTACATTTCTATAATTTTATCCTTTAGGACATTTATAACTAGATGACCTAATATTTTCCTACAGATTTTACCATTGTTCACATTATACCAGTACTTTGTTTCTGAGATTTGTAAGGACGCAGCTAAATGTATTGAAGGAAGAATCTTCAAGGTAATCAAAGACAGTTTCTTTTTATCACAGCACATTGTATTTCAAATAAACTTTTCATTTCATAAATATAGTCGATTTAATGTTAATAAATCACTAATATATCACTGATATGGTATGATCATATTGTCACGGATATGATATGATCACTAATATGATTTAATATATCACTACTATGAAAAGTAATGCTTTTAAGTTCAGCTGTTACTTAGTGTTTCTTAGCACAATAGATTGTAGAATAGGGCTACTTTCTAAATGCAATTACTATTTATATTCTCAATTTTAGTAGGATGTAGGGTTATTTATACAGTTTTACTGTTAATGTCCTACAAAGACTGTTAAGTACTTCCATAATTTCTTTCTACTCTCCATTTAACAAGCTTTAAAGATATAAGATTTTCCCTCTTACATCCAAACTTTTTACTTGGTATATTTAATCTTCCGCCATTCTTTTAAATGTTTTTGTAAGTGCAAAACGTTAAATGAGTTTTTGTTCACAGTGTTAACTTTTGGATTTTTTGTCAGTATCATGGTGGCAGCATGTTGTCAGACTTCTAGGAACAGACTTTTGTTGTTTCACTAATGTTCCCTTGTTGGTTTAGTTGTTGTTTTTTTGGTTTTTTAATCCCTCGTTTGCCTTTTTTTAGAGGAATCTAACTTATAGTAAGAGTCAAAGTATTACTGGTTTTAGATATTTTCAGGAAATGCTAATATGATTTAGGGAGAGTGGTGATTTACTATGAGACTAAGATGAGTAAAATCTGTGAAACAGATTTCGATAAGGGGCTGATCTTGGACTGACACTCAAAGCTCTAGTCTGATGAATTAAGTTCTTTTCCTTTGTCAGGAGCAAGTTTTTGAAGAGTTCTTTTTTGTTTGGTTTGTTTTTTTGTTTCATTTTTGGTTTTAAGAGTGAAAGACCTATCTTTGGGATTTCACTTATTTAGTGAAAAATGTAAAAGATTTCTTTCCATTGAAGAACATTCTTCATCAATGTACTTTTCCAGTAGCTAAATCTACTTACCTTTGAATACATTGTATTTTGAGCAGAAGAATAATTGAAAATTATTTAAATCAAAGGCTCTGTTATTTTTTTCACAGATTAAAGTACTTACAGATATAGGATTTTTTACAGAGGCCTTTCATGAACTGTCTTTCCTTAATTGTGGAGAGAGAATTCCATGGAAAATACCTGCAGGATACAGAAAAATAGACCAAATGAAGGTAAACACCAGTAAAGTATAACATCAAATATAACACTCAGTTCTCTTCATGGAACTGCACATACTCCGCATCTGCAAGTTATTACACATTTCTAAAAAATTCTTAGATTTCTTTCAATAGGCAGCTCAAATAGTAGGCATTGAATGACAATTTCTCTCACTGAACAGCAGGAACAAAAATGAATTTTGAAACATACTCACTGTCTGTTTTATACAGTGAGTAATGCAGATAATACTGTTGAAAAAATGTGTGATTTCATATGTAGACATAAAAAATATGCATAGTTCTTGCCCCATTAATAGCAAGGGACCAGCAATGGGAGGCAGCTGAGGCAGCCCCAGCCCAGGGCGTCAGGCACCTCTGTGGGGCTGGGGACAGCCAGGGCTGGGCTGGACATCAGCCTGTGGGTGGGGATCAGGATCGGGGCTAGTGAGGAGAACTGGGCTGAGACACAGCCCCAGGACGGCTGCACGGTGCTCCGGGGTCTGGCTGAGACTGGGCCAGGGTGTGGGGGTCCTGTGGCAGGGCAGGGCTGCAGGGAGGTGGAGACTTGCCCTTTTGTGTCTGCGCTGCAGCAAGGACTGAAGGCCCTGGGGGGTTGATGTGGGTTCATGGGCTATGGGCACCATGGGGCGAGCCCCAGGAGATGCTGGGCAGTAAGAGCTAGTGGTGCCCTCAGAGCCTTGACAGTCGTGCCACTCCATGTCAATCTCTTCGATTTTCTCCACATCTAAAGCCACGTAGTGGTCTTACCTTGATCACTAATGTGCTACAAGGTTATGAAGCTGTTAATAATTGACCTAGGCTTCTTTGTCTTACCTGTGGGGACACCTATGCAGGCAGAGACAGTCCACAGCTATTGGGCAAGCCTCTCCGATAACAATTACGTAGCCTTTCCTTGTTTTCCAAGCACATTCCAAAATAATCTAATGAGTTATTGCTGGATGGCTGTAATCAAGGTATCCCTTATCTGAGTGGTGCTTTTGGGTAGATGTCACCCCATGATGAAGTATGTGTGCCAGCACTAGGAAGCTGGACTGAATGTGTGATAGAAGACTAGTGGGACAGGTAGGGACACTCCTTTTGACAGCAGCATGGATTTAACTTTATTGCACAGCCACATTCTATACATGCAATAGAACGGGATTTCTAATCTGGTGATAATTACAGGCTGGTGCTGAAAGGAGAATTCCTAACTGAAATTTAGTGATTTTCCTCAGAGCATGAGCTATGTTACATTCTCACTAAACTGAGCCATAAATAGTTATCAGCATCCTCAGTGGAGCTGGCTCTGCAAAACTTCCCTGTTCATGGCTACAATAAGGAATGCGTTTACTCCTTTCTGATGCTAGTCGAGTTAAAATGCATCTTTAAGTCCTTTCCTTAATTTGTATATTGTCTAAAGAGCTCACAGAGTTAGGATGAGGTCTGATTGATCTGTCACTTGTCTTTGTCTAACAGGACTCACAGGTGAGTGTTTGGGTGAACAGCAGAGGAAGTTCTGCATTAGGTCTCTGGTTAGGGTGTGATGCACCTAGAAGTTAAGAGTTTGCTGGACTTTTGCACAGCTTTCAGAATAAGAAGGATTTTCAGGGAATAACAGAGATGATAGAGGGCTACATCTGGAGTATAAAGTTAATAAAAGAGTTAATAAAAAACACAGAATCCAAGTGACAGTTTTGTGTAGAGCTCTCAGTTATGATGAAGGCTGGAAATGACATTTACCTCTGCCTTTTCCTTCCTCTCAGTAGACTCATTTGCCTCCTGGTGAAAAGGTAAAGGGGTTTTGAGCAAAGACTAGAATTAGCGTTAGTGTTCAGAAAATTAAACACGTTAGTGTTCAGAAAATTAAAGTACATATAAGTGAAGAAGTAGTTGGATTTAGAGCCCTCAAGGAGGCTGTGGTCTCAAGTTCATCTTGACTTGTAGCTCTTGTTTTCGTTCCATTCAGATCTATGCTCTGGTGAATAGCAGAGGAGGCATGTGCTAAGTCTGGAGTTATATTGGGATTCAGAAATGTAAAGAACATAAAGGCAATTAATGGTTGGTGTCTATAGAACTCCTAGAATTTGGAAAAGAATTTTTGTTGGTTTATGCCTTTTTCTCTCCTTGCTTCAAGATGAAAAATCCAGGTGAATGGAATAGGAAGTATTGGGATAGTTCTGTGTCTTGAGTTATGTTTCAGAAATATAAAGCACATAGAAGCCAAGTAATTGTTAGTATTTTCAGAGTCCTCAAAACATAGTCAGAAATGCACTACACTTGTCCACTGCTCTGCCAACTCACTTTTTTAATACTCATATTGTAACACATTACTTATTTTTGGTTTTGTCCATTTTACAGGCCTTACAGAAATTTGACTCTTCAAAATCGCTCCTGACTGTTACAAATTTACAGGTAAAAAAAATCTGAAAGAGCTAAAAATTTTATGCTAGATGTAAATATTTATTTATCTGGCATAAGTTAGAGATTATTTGGTTCAGAAAATATGCTTCTTATTAGTAAAAAATTTTAAATAGAAAACATATTCTCCTCAACAGTTTACCATTTGCTAAATTTTAAATTTTATGGCTAACCTCTCAAGGGAGAGGAAGTACCATTATTACCATTTTTCAGATGGGAGAGCTAATATGTAGAAATCTGTGACTTGTCTGTGCAAAGCATACTAGTAGAATTATTCAGATTTTGTCATGATATGTAGGATCTAGTATTTACCCTGCTAAAATACCAAGAACATCAGTCATCTAGCCTTGCCATTTCTATAAATTAGAGCTATCTTCACAGATTTTTCCTAATTAAAATTGAGGTTGAAGTCCATTTCTGGGGGGAGACAAGAAAAAGGGGGAGAATCTGTAAACCAGTTAATGAACAGTCATTTCTCATTTTAATTAAAATCACATGATCATCAATGACTTCTTTTGTTTTTCAGTTTTAATCATTTTCTTTCATTTGCCATGTCACAGATCCATTGAGCCATTAGGGGTAACTGTTAGCAGAACGTGTAAAAAAAGCTGTACCATAAAAACAAACTGATAAAATAGAAAGAAAACACTTTTTTCCTCCACTTTTCTCTCTTTTGTTTACAGTAAGCTTGCGTATCTCCTACAACAGTTGGTATTAGAAGAAGTGAGAAGTCTATCTTGACAGCTTTTGATCTCACTAGTTTCACATTCATTTTGAAGTTGTGCTTTATCTTGAGCTTTTGATTTGAAACTTCACAGTCTATATGGGGCTCTTATTGGTCTCCTTATGATTTGGCAAAGCTGTGTAGACTTTCAGCTTCTACATTTATTAATCTAAAGTGAGAATATTGAACTCAAGATAAAACAAGGATGCTATAATGAATAACAAAAAGATTCTAGGAAATATGCTAGAATGGTCTGATACAAGAATTTTTTCCTTGCTTAATCTTTCTAGTTAGGGTGAATTGTAACAACAGACTTTCCTTTGAGTTGTGATTTTTGGACAACAGGTTTAACTAGTAAATATTTTCTGTGAGCACCTTAGCTCAGAAAGTGCTATGGACAATGCAGAAAACTAGAACTCACATAGAGTAATAGCTATAACTTCATAGATGCACCTTCTACTGGAAAACTGATCACCGAGGCTGTGGCAAGTGCTACTAAGGGGTGAATTAAGCTTGGAAAGGAAAACAGCAACTCATCCATAATGACTAAGAGCATATTACTAATATTATTCATTTTAATTGTTGATGAATATCATTATTAACAGAAGCAGAATATGCCTTGAAGAAAAAAAAAGTAAAATATATAATTTCAAATAGTCCCAATTGTTAACTTTCTTGTAGGTACTGGAAGACGTATTTAATTGGAGTCTGTCTTTAACAATGGTACCACTGTGCAACCAACAAATTATGAAAAAATTAACCTTAGCCAAAATGCATTTCATCATTTGCCTTTCTGCCACAATCAATAATATACCTGAAAAAGTGGAAAAACATGTCTATTCTGTTGATATCAACAGCTTGGAGGAGCCAAGCAGAATTACAGCATCAAATGTAAAAGGTAATTATAAGAGTGATGGAAAAGTGTATTAATTCTGCAACTTGTTTCGAGCATAGTTTTTCCACTTTTAACTGCATATACATTAATGTATTATAAAAAATATTCATATTAAATGTTGCTGGAAAAATCAGTCATTATTGAAATAATAAGCATTAAGGTATTTCAAGGTTTCTTTAGCTAATGTCTCTAATATTATTAGAGCTGTATTCCATTTTTCCTCAGTTATTTTGATATTGAAAATCCCAGTCATAAATAGAGAAAAAAGGGGCATATTCTTCAAATTACTGAGAATGCTTTGATTCTGCATCTGTTATCTAAAGTTTCATCTGAAATGTATTTGACAGTTGATGCTGATAAGAATTCAAGACAACAGGAACAAAGAGGCACAATGATGCAGCTTGTTGCCTGTAAAGACGAATTAAATATGGCCATGTTGAAGGTAATTTTGGTTTTTAGGAAAAAAGGCTTAAGAAACTGAAGATTGTTCCAAAAACATTGCTAATGCTTTCAGTGTAACAGAAATTATGATGGGAGGGTGGCATGAATACAGGGACTAGAAATTTCTGATTCTAAGCTGTTGGTAATCTTACTAGCCATACATGAAGTCTTGGTGGTTTGGTGCAGGTTTTCAAATGATCTGGTTTATGCTATATAAATGTCCATGGGAAATACCGTCACAGTCAGATCTCGGTATGACTATTTCAGTAATAAGGGCAAAGACTGAAGGGGATTTCAAGGATAAAATCATCTACTTTCAGAGGATGGTGCCTCTAGAACGTCAGAGACAATTTGATGTGGCAGTATGCTCTACAAATAAATGGAAACCCATTCTCTACTGTATGTGAAAGGTCTCACATTTTTTATGGTCCTCTTTTTGATACTTGATTTTGGAGGAAACATACCAGAGCTTATTAGCTTCTTTGTTTGAAGGGGTTTTGTTTGTTTGTTTTGATTTTAGTGTTTGTTTTGTTTAATTGTGAACTTCATACTTGGCAGTTTCACATCACAAAAAGAACAAAATTGAGGGCTGATGTATTCTTCTTTCAGAGGGTCTTCCACATTGGAAGTATCTACTTTTGGCCATTGTTACAAACAAAGCAATGTCCAAAATACATCTGGAGAAATGAGGGACGATTTTGTATGGTGATTGGTATATGCCATACACTAGAAACTTGAAAGTTTTCGTATAGCTTGAAAATAAATTGAAAATAGCATCTTGAAAATAACTAAAATAGAAATGTTACATTAATTTGAATGGGGCTCATTTAAGAGGCGTAATATATTTCTTACCCTTCTGATTTTTCTTTAACTTTTCTATTTTTAAGTAGAGCTCTGAATTCATTGAGGAAACTGGTCAAAAAGGGATACTGGATGATACAAACCTTTGAATGATTTTTGAATTCTGCTGAGAGCTCTGTGATTGAGATTTTCTTTAAAATTAACTTTCTTTTAGATTTGATTTTCACAGCTTTTTACAGCTTTGTTTGCCAGACTGTAAATTACAGTTGAACTTTCAGGTTACATACTGCTTTGTCACAGTATAGATAGAAAAGAATGTAATACTTCTTGCAATATCTTTAATATTGTATTTTAATATTGTATTTTGTTGTTTAAAATTACTAAGCATAGTAAGAAATATAGTATAAAATTATCAAGTATAGCTATAAGATAGGAATGAAAAATTATTGAGTAATATTGCTAAGCCATAAAATATGGAGTTAAACATAAATTGCAATAGTAGAGGCACAGTTAAGATGTTGCTACTTTCAGCACATTGAATCTGTAGACCTGAAAAAAGCAAAATTAACCCTCCCCTGCTATTTATAGAAAAAACATTGTATTCAAGTTGGTTTCTTTGACAGTGCGGTCATAGTAGGTTATAACAAAATAAAATACTTTTTAAAGAAATTTTGTATTTCTTTCATTATTTTTTGAAATTATATAATGCTATGTTCTTCTCTAGGGGATTTTATTGACAGAAGCTGAAGAAAGTCTTAGCTATCTTGTACGGAACATACAGGACAAATACGATGGGGAGATATCTTTGTGTTCTGCTGAAGATTTAGAGGCTCTTATTGAGGCCAAACTTCAGCTTGCTGCTATTTCTCAGCAAAGGCATCAGGCAGCTTTCAAGTAAGTATTATTAGGAACAATCTTATGTTGCACAGCCTTGACTACAGAAGATTAAAGAAAATATCCAGTATTTTTTTCTTTGAATCTTTTACGTCTAAATTAATATTCTGAATCTTAGTAGCCAGCCATAATAACCCCACTAGTATATCTACAAATGTAAGTTTCACTGTTGTTTAATTTTTTATTATTGCATTATTTTACTTTCTAAAACATGATCAGTGATTTGCCTACAATTTCTTTGTGGAGTATTTTTGTGATATAGTGTTACACAATATCAAAGGAAAAGCTGCAATATGTTCACTGTTTTTGTTAAAGTAAAAGTCTGGATATGTTAGGTCATGAGTTTTTTGTAATATTGAGGTGTAAACCAGAGCACTAATGTTATCTCTGAAGTACTGAATTCCACTTTGTTCTAGAATACACTATGTTACTGTCCTAAAGGAACATTTCCGCTTGATGTACTCATTGGTGTCATATTAAAATGTTAAAATTATATTTTTAAAATTGATTGAAAAGCATTGATGTAACCTTTAACATATTAGAATAGATTTTAGCTGGTATTAATTATATTGTTAGTGATAGTGTATAAAATACTGTTGTATTTGCATGATCTGCAAGATATTTTCTCAGAATTATAATTTCCAAATTCTGTGATTTTTTTTGAGATTCTGATTTCTTTTGGAGAACTTAATGAAATTACAGTTGTGCTGTTCTTTGAATACATGGGCCATACAGAAATATATTAACTCTTTGTAAGTGTTAAATTCTGAATGTTGTTTTAATCTTCTAGGTAGGAGGATTCTTCTGTTTAGCATATCTTTAATTTTAAATTAATTTGTATATGAAGGATAATAGTTTAACAATACATTTTTATTAGTATCAAGCTCATTTTATCTAATTTTTTATTACATTGAAAAATCTTTGAGGGTACAAATTATTAACTAGAGATGCAGCATACAGAGGTGTAGCACTGTCACTTGCCAGACTATATTGAGATTAGGTAGAATGTAATCAGTATTTATAGCTTTTCTTATGTCTAATCTGACTAAACACACCAAAATTATTACAGTAAATCTTACATTATAGTAGGCACCAAGCAAAAAACAAAATTAACATTTTTTTTATTGTTGAAATACTAGTGGAGTTTTCTGTGACACTTACTGGTGAAGTGGTAGGTGATTCAGCTGGCCAACGATAAACCAGTCTCAATGTTGGGTTTTTTTTTCCTTTTTACCCAATTAACAAAAAAAAAAGTTTTCTTCTATGTCAAAAGCAAACTATCTTCCTTCTCCCTGCTGTCTTAGATGAACAAACAAACCTCCAAATCAGATGATAGCCTTTAAATACAATTCCTTTTTAGCTGCTATGGTATAGCAATAAAAAAATAAAATTAACAAGGACAGGAGCTTCACAGTGCTGTATGGACTACTGAACTGAAAACATAGGAGTATTGCAGCATGGTCTTTAACCTGGGTTTTGCTTACTTATTTTAAAAGATAGAAGTTTCCCAAAAGTTCAGATATTAGGACTGTAATCATTTAGCAGTAATGTCATTAGTGAAGATGTGAAGTAAGAACTTGTAGGCTATTTGTGGACATTTCCCATCATGATATATTAATCTATTTCAGTGCCTTTCGAATTGGATTAATTTACCGTAAATTTGTCAAAGAGAAAACAACAAATCACTAGGCAGTGACCTCATCATGCTTTTGAGTGCCATGTGGATTCTATAAAATTATCATATTAGTAACTAAGGACCAGTATGCAGACTTAGGAAATATCCTGTGCATAAACCTGGTTTAGCTTGGTACTAGGCTTGGTAAAACTTGTATTAGTAGAGTTCTGACCCAAACTTTCTCACCTTGCTAAACTAGTTCCAGTATGCAAGCCATTTTCAGTGCAGGACCCATCTTTTTGACATGCAGTTATATCCTAGAGAGTAGTTTCTCTCTTGGCTTGTAGCTTGTCTCAGATCAAAGAAACTTTGTTAGAGTATCAAGGGTTCCAATGGATGTCGAGCATTTTATCGATCATTTTTTGGGACTCTCGAATTTTTGATAGGTGTTCAATGGGCCTTATATATTGACAGTGGTCAGACAGCAGGAAAAAAAAAGGTACCAACAAACAAAGCAGGGATTTGGGGTTTTTAAACCTATTTTACAATTTTATTGCACTGCCATCCATGGAAACTGCAGATATATCTGCCTCAGGTACAAATGAAACATTCCTTCAGACAGCTGAATGTTTCCTGCCTACCAGCCTAGAAATCAAACTTTGCATGATATTACAGAAATTCATCATTTTTTTCCTTTGGCGAAATGACTTAGTGGTGAAATTGTTATAGTCAGCTGTACTTTCCTATTTTGATCATCTTGTCACTTTTTGATTCAGCTGATAAAAGGATGTGTATTTTGTCAAGGGAAATATATAGACACATCACTCTTGTTGACAGCAGAAGAGGGTCACAAAAATTTCATCAAGGGAAGATTCTACATTACAGCCTCTGTCTTGCAAAAAATTTATGCCTCAGAATAAGTTTATGTATAGGACTAATTCCGTTGATCTCAAGGAGAATACTTATATGGTGTCCCCCCTAGGTATGTGAGGTTTCTAATTACCCAAATATGTGCTTGTCTACTTATGTGAATACATTACTGCTTAAAACAATACGTATATGAACCTTTGGCGTTGTGGTCTACATTTTACTCATGAAATTTATATGGAAGCACGTAGGTAAAAATGGTGTAATTTTCAGAATCGCTAAATGTTGACACAGCAGTTAACTGGAGGCAATGGTGCTCAGGAAGTTGGGTTAATATTCCTTAAAAGCCTGTATATACCCTTGGGTGCTGCACCTTCTCCAGCTTACTTGAGAAACGTTAGCCATGGCATCACAAACAATATTTTGAAAAATGTCGGGTTTAGCTGTAATTTTAAGTTTGATGCCTGGTTTCAGGGGAAAACTCTTCTTGATAAAAAGAAAGAAAAGCAGTTAGGATATTTCATTACATTATCCTTAGTGTCTCTCTTGCTTCTAGAAGCAAATTCTGTTTCATCTTTTCCATTGTTAGAGAAAAGGTTATCATGAAATTCAACATTGATTTATTCTGGTTTCATTTTGTTGAATAAAACTGAGGTAAAGGGATGATGAAAGAGATTCATAAGGATTGAATTCTGAGAGCTGAAAGGCAAGATATTAACAGTTTCGGTTCTCATTGTTACTTTGGGGTCTATTTGTGCTGAATTGGTGTAATCCATCCAGTTCAGCATTACAAAAATGGCAAGCAGGATAGAATCACGAGTGACAAGAAGACTTTAACTACCCTCTTATCTCTCGAAGTTATCCATCCTGTGGTTAGATAGATACATGTTGGCAGAATAATGTGAGTAATTTCAGAGTAGTGCAGCTCTTGTTCTGACTTCTTTGTGCATGAATCAAGAACTTGGCCTTTACAACAATTAATCTAGAACTTTCAAAAGCAGTAAATTCACACAGGCCCTGTATCTCTCTTGCATTAAAAGCTCTTTACGGTGTTCTGGCAGTGTAAAAAGAACCTAAGGTACTCATAAATTATTTTTTCTCCTGCTTCATAGCAGCCAATCTCTATGTAAAGAGAGTATCTCTATCTAAAAAGACAGCATAGGTGAGAATTTTGGTTATACATTTTTTAGCAATTTATCTGCTGAAGAATCTTTAAGAGATAGGCTACGGATAACCTCAGGTACTTTTGCATCATCAGGATAATATGTTTCAGTGGGTAGAGAATAAGTAGAATTGTTAAAAAAATAAAGCCCAAAAATTTTTTAGAGAAGAGGTAGGAAAGTAGAGATTTACAGATGTAGGGGAAAATGTACATTTAGAGATGGAAAACTAATACCATGAGACATTGGTTTTGGCAGTTCTCAGAATATTTTGAGTAGAATGTTCTTTGGGCAACAGGTCCTGTTGTGAAAAAGGACTTCTCGCTATGTTGGTTTTGCAGGTGTCTTCATATCATGAAAATAATAATATTCACAAAGTCTGCTCTTACAGATATACATTTCCATAGGTGGCATGAAAATTGAACAGTGTATCTGAAAACTTTAGAAAGATAGCATAAAAAGGAAAAAAAAAAGCTAGTAGTTAATATTTGAAGAAACCTAACAATATTTTGGGATCCTAGCTCATAGTTTTTTGAAACATGAGGCTGAGTGCTGCAACAGTCCTAATAGTGTCTGTATCTTTCTAGATGCTGTTTAGAGTGAACTCCAGAAAAGGATTTATGATTGGGGTGGGGGAGGCAGCAGACTCAATGTCATGTGGTTGCTTATGAGGTTTTGCCAGGGTGGCACCTGGATCAATTTCTGGTTGATGGTGTTTAGTAAGATCCTGTGAGTATTTGCTGGTATGGATTTAACAGAAGGATTAACATATGGTCTGGAAAGGCTTTAAGGAGGAAAGTGTTTTCTTATCTCTCTAGTTGTGGATGAGAAACAGAACTCCTAATTTATTTTGTCATTTTCAGTATTTTTACATCTTCTAATTTCTAAAAGCCATCCCTGAAGCAGATATGTGTAACTGAAAATTATAGTGGAGTTCTGTTTTGATTGCTCCAACAGAAAATGATGTATCTTGGCTTATCCATTATTATCGGGTTACATCTGTTATTGGCAAAATTTTTTCATTTACTGCTGTTTTCTCATTTTCACACTGCAGTGCCTACAAATTCAGAATATATTCCGAGTGCAATTTTTTTGTTCTACTGAAGCAAAAATAGATAACTGCTGATAGACATCTGTGATGTAGCCAGAAATGAAGTATCTGTTACAATAAAAGCATAAAATGGCAAATATAATTAGTATTTTTTAATAATATTGTTCTGTGTCACAGTGTTGCTTTGGCTTTCTCTGCAATTCGAATTCTCCAAGATGCAAAAATTTTTAGGATGGAAGTGACACGTTTTCAAGAAGAAAAGGATGAAAGGGGGTGTTCGGTATGTGTGGATATTTGTTTTAAGCTATTGTTTCTTAGTGTATGAAGTCTTGTATTAAGTGTCGAGTGATTTTCAGAATACTAGAACTTAGCAGTCATCTGTATTACATGGTTACCATCAGCCTGGGGAGAAAATGATGTATTACATGCTTCAGTTATCTGCTTGCCTATAGTATATTCAATATGTCTATAATCATAATTTTAATTTATATATGGTTAAGAATTAGAATTTTCACTTGTATACTCTCAAATGCCAGCATTGAAAATCTCCTTTTGTTTAAAAAATCCCAAACAAAGTGGAAAAACAGCTATCAGGTGAAAATCTTCTATCATTCAGTTAAAGTATTTTAGGTTTTTTGATTGAAAACCTACTTCAGGTTATCCTATTTCAAAGAGCCAAACACATCATAGCTGTGTTCCAAATTCAACAAGATTTCAGCTGGCTGCTGTTGTCCAACACACAGGGATACTAGCCTGTACTTTGGAAAGCCGAGGTGCAAACCCCGTTGGTAATACACCACGCCGTCCCTCTCGAGTGCACAGGGAGCCAGACTGACTCCCAGGCAGAGCAATGGGGCAGCGAGGCCGGATTTTGTTAAAAGCATAACGAGACGACTTTCTTGCATGCGGTGTAATTATTGTCTCTCTGTGTTGCATAGCAGAGTCTTCTGCCTTTCTGCACTTGCTCCAAATTTTCTTAGGACTGCTCTATAACTAGTAACTGAGTTATGGCTATTTTTTTTTCCTCATTTGCATCAGCGCAAGTCATTTGTGGTGATTATTCATATAAGTAAAACAGGTGGTGCCATGTCCATTTGTTCCTTGCTGAAACAAATCTTTAGAGTATGGACTGTAGAATTTTAGAATTTAGGCTGTTTATAATATGTGAAGATGGCACAGGCAGTTGAGCTGAGAATTCCCCCAAACATTTTTGGTACTATATTACATTAATATTTGTTTCTAATCACCAGAAATGCTAAAAACTAGAAGTGAAAAATTAAAAATTAATTTCTAATCACTAGTGAGATACCAGAACTTGATATTGATCCCGCTCTGTAGAGACTTTATGTGCCTTAAGTAGACTTTCATGTGCCTTAAAGTTTTCTATAATGTTCCTGTTTAAGAGAAATAAAGTCCCAACTTTTAGAATTATTCTCCATGACACATTTAGTATATGGGTGTATTTATGTTCTCTCTCATAAAGGCTGGCTTAATTTTCATTTGTTACAATTCTTTTCTATATATTAAAAGTTAAATAATAAATGGACTCCTGTTATTAAAAAAAATCTATCTACCCTTCAAATAAATTTCTGGTTATAATTATGTTATTATTTGTAATATATTTGTATTAATTTGATTTATTTTAGACTGATCATAGCCTGTTGCTTTGTTTGTAGTAAAATGGTTGACTCAGAAAGTAACATTTCTCTTGCTTTTGGAAATTATTAGGTCTCTTATATTGAAGATGTTCGACTGCCTCACAGTATAACAGCACAAGATCATATTAATGTACATCTGTGGCTAAGATGTCGTACAATGTTAGTGACTGCGCTAGTAACGCAGATACATGGTGTTCGTAATGTGGAAGGTATTGCCCTCTTTTGATTTAGACTTCTGGAGTATAATGGGCAAGTGAGCCTATTTAGACACAATTCTTATTCATAAATAAAAAATATTAACATAAAATCTGGGGCTGTATTATCACTCAGCAATTATTTGTGTTAAATTCATCTGATGCAATAAGGAAAATATATTTCTAAGAACAGTCTCTCCCAGGACCGTGTAAACACAAAGCATTGTATCAATGTTCATTTAATGATCATCTTTTGATAAATCACTTGTGTGTGAAAAAGTTTCAAATATTCTAGTGTAATTAAGTTAAAGTAGTATGCTTGTTTTAAAAAAACACTGTTGCTACATCTAGTTTTAAAAGTTTCAGAAGGTTTTTTTCACTTTTTATATATCTCCTAAAAAATGTTCCAGATTCTTTTTTTTTTCTTTAAAAAAATTTAAGTGAGATACTACAAAATACATTTATTGCAGTTTGATTGTGAATAAGATATTTTTCATTCCTTAGTTCTGCGAACTTAATGTAAACTCATGCTCACTTAAGTATCAAAATCACAGTGTAGGTCTGTAGCCAAACTCTTATTTAATCTTTTCTGGATAATTCCTGTGAAGGCTGTTACTATTTTGATATATAACTAAGATCAGATTTTTGAATATGTAGAATATGTCTTATGGGTAAGAATGACATCTGATCTACAAAATCTAATTATTTATGCTGGTGGCTTTCATAGAAATAATGTATTTGGATTAACTTAAACCAAGTGCAGTTTAACAACTAAGTGGTTTTTCTTTCTTTTTAAAGTAAATTTGGTACAGAATCAATGAAGTGGTAAATGTGGAATCTATAACGTCAGATTTTCTGTAACTTTTTAGTGTGGAAATGACTTCTTAAGAATGGTAGAAGATACCATAAAGTCTTTCTATTGTATTTTTACTATTCATGAATTATCTTCTTTTAGAAAATGATGTGGCTGAACGCAGAAGTGTGATAAAAGAAGTAATACTGGAGGCAGAAGCCTTTGGTGATATTTTGACTCAGGCTGAAATGATGGTGCAAGCTGCTATTCTTGACCTGCAAGAAAAACGTCCCGTGGCAGGCATTAAACTTCTTTTGCAGGTTTGAACACAAAGGAGAAACTGTTCGCTTTTCTTTGATGCGTTTTTCAAGTAGTCAGAACAGCTGATGTCAGCATTAAATAAGCTTGAAATAGTGCTTCTAAAAGAGATTTTTTTTTTCCACTTTATGTGATTTGTCCTCATAAATAGACAGCAAAAGCAGTAACTACTTTGGTTTATGTTGTCTCTGTCCAAACAGAATATCATCAGTTTACTCCAAGAGGATACATTTATTTCCCCTCCAGCTTCTTTGACTCTTGTGAAAAGTATGCTTCTGCTGGCAGACATACTAATACTGGAAACAGTGGAGGATACAGCACATTGTTCTTCTGCAGTGGAACCACTAAATTTACTAATTTCGGCACATGAGCTTACCATTAAAGCAGTGAGTATATGCTGGTGATTTACACAGCATTTGCAGATCCTTCCAACAATCTTAATTATCTATTCTGGAAGCTATTTTAACAATTTATTTAAAAGGGCTATTCCTATTAACCGATCACTTCCATTTTCCCTAGGTTATATAGTGTAAAGAAGTAATTAATCTTACCAAATATATTTATGCATTCTCATCATGCGTACTTATGTATGTGGTATGGTATTTTCATACAATTTAAAAATATTGAATACTTGCAAAATGTACATCCATATGGAACTGAAATAGGTAGTTTGATTTTTAAAGTGATGTGGCACGCTCACTTTTTCCAATTTGAAATGACGGACATGTTTGTATTCAGCACCTCAGGGAGGATGTACATCTCATAAAATTCCTAACTCTTGAGCATCCAAGTTTAAGAATTTAGCTTTGTATCTTACAATAATTTGAGTCAGAAAATCTATATAAAGTAGCATATTGCTTATGAAGTTTTAGATTGACAGATTGTTACAGTCAGTGCGACGAAACGATTTCCATGTAAAAATTTGAATATACAATAAAAAAATAAATCTAAAGACATGAAATCTATGAGAGGAATGTATAGCAATAAACCATTTACCTATTTGATGATCCAGAAATAGATATGCACTTCTGCAGTCTCTACGCATTCTTGATATAGTTTACAAAGAAAAGCTTTTGGATCAAATTTTTCCCTCATATTTCCTAATACAGAAGTTTAATCCATTGAAATATTTGTTCCCCCAAGTAATAACGAATCCTATGAATCACTTCAGACTTAGACTTCCTCTATGAGACTTGCCAGCCTTCAAGAGACTTAACACCTTATAGTTTGCCCCATTGCCTTATTTCCATTAATGAAAAGTTTGACTGGTCCATACATGTTATTTTCTTTTCTGGCCTTTGTGGATATCAGATTTCTGTGCAGAAATGACAGTTTCTTTCTAGGGCTCAGGTTACTTGAGAGATCTATTTCTTAAAGACTGATTTGAGGGAGTTTGCTTTTAGAAACCAAAGCCTAACATTAATAAATTCGATCAAGAGTTCACTGAAATTGTTCATTTTCTACTAAACTCTGCAAAGAAGACAAGTACAAACAAAAATAAAGGAGTTCAGGATTATCAAGCCCTTTTCCTAGTGGTTTTTTTTTATGAGACGCATTTAAGTTCCAGGGTTTTGCAATACTTAATTTACTTTTTCAAACTTCTATTGAATTTGCTGTCTGCAACTTGATTTTACAAAGCATACTCTTTTCATAGATTTTTGTTTGTGGAGAACCCATTGAACGGCAAATAGAAGACAGTACATTGAGTTGCCTGGTCCTACCTACAAAAAATATCTACTTGCCACATATCAACTTGCTAGCCCAAGTCAAAATGAGAATTGGTAAGAAAAGTGCAAGTCATTATTGTTTTTCATTTTCATTCACATTTTGTGCAACAGCAGATAAACTGGTGCATCAGAAGTGAATGTAGTAAATCAATTGTTTTCATCATATGAATAAAATATTTTGAAAACCAGCAGTAGACGCTTGTTTGGCTCCATGCAATGTATATAAGCAAGGTACAGTTCTTACGGGAACTATAATCAACAAAGGCTTAAATATTAATGATACAGCTTGATGAAACTAATGGGGACCTCATGTCTTTTCAAGTGGAAGTTAACAATACTTTTCCAACCTCTGTACAAAACATTCATTCTATGGAAACTTCCTGTATATGTTCCATGTCTCTGGAAGCAGTTATAGGGGAACTAAGTAATGATATTAAATCATACAGGATAATAGTGATAATTATCTATCCCAATAAAATAAATATTGTCTGTTATTGTTGTCACTCTTTAATTTAACATCTTTTCCTGGTAACTTTTTATATAGAAACTTGGAAATAGCTAAATAGTAAAAGAAGATAACCTTTAAGATCTGTCTGAGATTTGTTGCTGTATAGTAAATATAGGAAAAGGGATATGTCTGTGTGTTCTTTCTGCTAAACTTAATTTGGTGTGCATCTGACTTATAATGGACTAGAAAATCTAGAAATCACTTACTGCACTTTGGTTCACATTGTAGAGCAGCCTCAGAGTGTTCTGGATTCTTTTTCTGGAAGATATGCTCCAGGAGAACATCAGTGCACCCCAACTACCACTTGGTATTCAGCCCTTAGGACTAGAATGGAGGTAGTCCAGAGTAAACGCTCTGAAATGCATCTGCTGTGGCTGTCAGATCTTTGGCACCAGCTGGTTTCCTCTAGAGATCCACTCTTATTGTGCTTTACTGCTTGTCGGTGCAGGCATAGCCAGATTCATAGTAATGGACATGTTTGGCCAGTTACTGTTTCTGAATCAATGTTTTTAGGAAGAGCCTGTGAATACAGATGAAAATCATAGAATCATAGAATCATAGAATGGTTAGGGCTGGAAGGGACCCTCAAAGGTCATCTAGTCCAACCCCCCTGCAAGGAACAGGGACATCTCCAACTAGATCAGGTTGCTCAGGGCCTCATCCAACCTGGCCTTGAACGTCTCCAGGGATGGAGCATCCACCACCTCTCTGGGCAACCTGTTCCAGTGTTCTACAACTCTCATGGTAAAAAATTTTTTCCTAATATCCAACCTGAATCTACCTCCCTGTATTTTAAAACCATTACCCCTTGTCCTATCACAACAGGCCCTCCTGAACAGCCTCTCCCCATCTTTCCTGTAGGCCCCCTTGAGGTACTGGAAGACCGCTATAAGGTCACCCCAGAGCCTCCTCTTCTCCAGGCTGAACAGCCCCAACTCTTTCAGCCTGTCCTCATAGGAAAGGTGCTCCAGCCCTCTTATCATCTTCGTGGCCCTCCTCTGGACCCTCTCCAACTGGTCCATGTCCTTCTTATGTTGGGGGCTCCAGAACTGGACGCAGTACTCCAGGTGAGGTCTCACGAGGGCAGAGTAGAGGGGAAGAATCACCTCTCTCGACCTGCTGGCCACGCTCCTCTTGATGCAGCCCAGGACGCGGTTGGCCTTCTGGGCTGCAAGAGCACATTGCCGGCTCGTATTGAGCTTCTCGTCCACCAGTACTCCCAAGTCCTTCTCCTCAGGGCTGCTCTCGATCCATTCACCACCCAGTCTGTATTTGTGCCTGGGATTGCCACGACCCAGACGTAGGACCTTGCATTTGGCCTGGTTGAACTTCATGAGGTTGACGACACGGGCCCACCTCTCCAGCCTGTCGAGGTCCCTCTGGATGGCATCCCTCCCTTCCAGCGTGTCGACAGCACCACACAGCTTGGTGTCATCAGCGAACTTGCTGAGGGTGCACTCCATGCCACTGTCCATGTCACCGACAAAGATGTTGAAGAGGGCCGGGCCCAACACGGACCCCTGAGGGACACCACTCATGACCGGTCTCCACTTGGACATCGAGCAAATTGAGGAGTACAATATAAGAAGTATGCAATACATTAACGAAGCCTTTTGAACTGATTAGTACAAAAGGAATTTGGGAATTTGGAAATGCTCAGAGAGGTTTAGGCTTTCCTACAACTGCCAGGTGAAATAAAGTTATGAAGTGGCCTACTACTAGTCTTTCCAGATAGTTTGTGAAAGGGTTGATTTGTGTAGCCTGACCCTCTTTTGGATGGCCTAGGTAAACCTTAATGGCATCATAAAGTAGTGAAACAACATTATAGTTCTATACTTATATGCATTACTCACTTGGATTTTTGAGAATTTGATTGTAACAGTCAATATGTGTGCATTTGTTCTAAAGGAAGTTGCTACTTTTTGCCTCAATTGGCTTTCTATTAAATAATTTACTAAGAACTGTCTGTTTGGTCTTTTTTTTTTCCTTAGGGCACACATTAGCTGAAAAAGTAGCTTGTACACCTGCAAGAGGAGATCCACTGCAATGGCTACGTGCTCTCAAGCATTTGGAATCGGCATTGAAGCTTTGCAGAGCATCTGCAACAAGAAAATTAGACATGGAAGCTGAGCTTCTTTTTCAGATAGGTAAATAGAACCCTGTTTGTACATCATGATTGCCTTCCTAGGCAATGTTATGCATGTGGCCTCTCTTAAAATTGAGACATTTGGTTGTAAAAATAGAACAGATTTGGATATTTCTGTCTGTCTAGCTGCACATCTCTCGCTTGTGTTTAGTATCACACCAGCATTGTTCAGGATGCATTATGCAACAAATACTTTCAAAACTGCAATAGAACTTCTCCTACCTCTGTGTTATCAGGGATGAAAGGGTGTAGCCAATGGGATTATGACACTGTAGAAAGCTAATTAGCATCTCTGCATCTATCTGAACTAAAGAAGATGAGAGGCTCAGAAAGTATTTCTAAATGATTTAACAACGCTAATGAATTACATAGTGTAAATAATCTTATGTCTCTTCAGATGCTGAGAACCCCAATTTGTGCAGTCTTGAATGGGCTTCCAGTCAGGGTGTAACGTAACACGCAGATCCTATCTGTGGAAAGGTTGCCTCATTTTGGTCTTTTGAGCTGTTAGAAGACTTTCTTAAAGAAAACAATTCTATTCATCATATCTACTGTCAAAGAAAAAGCATATTCACATAAGAACTTCTTGCTGCGCTTTTACAGCAAGGACAGGTGGTGTAAGCTCTGGTACTGAGAAGATGCTGCCCACAGGCACTCCGTTACAGCTAGCTGGCTACATTTGTCCTGTGGCTAAGGGATGTGCACAGCACGACACAGGCCTGGAGGCTGTACTGTGTGTGCAGCATAGTGCCCCACAGAACACGCCTGTGCCTGTACATTAACTCCTCCATGTACAATGGTCTTCTGGTTAGGATCACTTCGCTTTAGGAGTCATTATGATTCCAAAGTTTGATTATTTTAGCTACTCTATGAAGTAATTTGCTATACAAGCATTGTGCATTACATTTTAAACAAACTGGAATATATTTTGCTTACCAAGAAGAGAATAGATAATGCACTATGTTGTTCAGCTTTTCTGGAGGGAAAAACACGTTCAGTCTTACAGAAAAAGAAATAAAATCTTGCAGATCTGCTTTCTATATTTCTTTCTTAGGTAAGGTAGAACGCCAGATAACTGAAGCAGGCAATAACAAGTCATCTCGAGCTGTTGAAACCCTGTTGGAAGCTATAAAACTCAGCCAGCAACATGATCAAAAATTCGAGTAAGAAACTAGTTATATAACTTTCAAAAGAATTTTAATCACACAGGAATATAGTTTTTTGACAGTTTTCTGAGATGTGGTGTGAGACTTCTATTATGGAGAATCTTTTATGCTTTGGAGAGTTTTCTTCTGTTGCAGTATAGAAGAGCTACTGTATATTTATTCTCTTATTTAAAACAAGTGCTGAGAACATTTAAAAGCATATTTTAGAGTATTCAAAGGTACAGCTTGCTGTTCTATTTCAAAATTTGTACCCTCTCTGTCAACACCAGGAACAGAGCTATCAATTAAACAAGGGGTTTATTCATATTTCTAAAGATAAGCTGTGGTCTACCCCCTTCCAGATAACAGAAATCCAGCTTGAAAAGGTTAGCAGCCAGAAACAGTCAGAACAGAGGCAGAAGGGGCATAGAAAATGTGTTTGTAACAGACATTAGGACAGTGACTTTGGCATTAGTTATCAGCATAGAAGATGCCTGAAGAGCTGAGCCAAACCAACCAATAAAGTCTGTCAAGCAGCTCTGATACATTGGACTTTAGAGGGTTTTTTTTAGCTTCTTGACCAGTCTTAATGAATAATGTGTCATGTCTAGTTACAGACAGTGTAAAGGCAGCAATTTACCTTGCTTGTTTGGGTATTCTGTTACTTAAGTTAATGAACCAGAACTTTGAACACAGAAGCAGTAGCATAGTAATAAACCTCTACAAGCAGTCAGCGTGATGGACGATAGCACAGAAATGGACTGTGGTGATGTTTTGCAAGTTTAATTTGCTACACTTATTTAATTTGCTACTGTCTTTCTAAAAGAATGTACAGCAACATCGATGGACCTTGGCTTTCTTATTTTAGAAAACTAAACATCCTGAACACCTTCATACAAGCCTTCTGATATCTATGGGATTGTTTAATTAAAGTTGCTTCTTGATGTCTCAAATCCTTTTTTGTTAGCAAGACTAGAAATTTAACTAATTTGTCACAAACTAAGCATAGAACTTCCCGCTTTCCCACTTAGTTTGCTCTATATTGAACCGTACAGCACTCTCAGTTTTGTATTTTGCTTTACACAAGTCATAGCAAAACTGGAATTTACTGTACTATGTAAACAGCCAGCTCTCTGCAATATGACTCTGTTTAGAATAGTAACTACATGAGCAGGAGTTTGTTACTATGCTTAGGAGAGCTAATTCATAGGGGAGATCTGGAAAGATCTACAGAGCCAGGAACAACCTGCATAAAAAGACTGTTATGAACCTATACAGAATAGAAATGTTGGAGAAGTTGTCCAGATACAGTGATTTTCAGCAGGTGGAGGGAAGTAATTCTGCTTCTCTACTCCACTCTGGCGAGACCCCACCTGGAGTACTGCATCCAGCTCTGGAGTCCTCAGTACAAGAAAGACATGAGCCTGTTGAATCGGGTCCAGAGCAGAGACACAAAAAATGATCAGAGGGCTGGAGCACCTCTCCAATAAGGAAAGACTGACAGAGTTGGGGCTGTTCAGCCTGGAAAAGAGAAGGCTCCAGGAAGACCTTGTAGCAGTCTTCCAGTACTTAAAGGGGACTTACAAGAAAGATGGAGACATTTTTTAGTAGGGCTTGTAGTGATAGGATAAGGGGTAATGGTTTTAAACTAAAAGAGGGTAGATTCAGACTAGATATAAGGAAGAAATTTTTTACAATGAGGGTGGTGAAATACTGGAACAGGTTGCCCAGAGAGGTGGTAGATGCCCCATCCCTGGGAACATTCAAGGTGAGGCTGGACAGGGCTCTGAGCAACCTTATCTAGTGGAAGATGTCCCTGTTCATTGCAGGAGGGTTGGACTTCCAACCCAAACCATTCTATGATTTTATGATTCTATGATTTTTGCCTGGTTTATAATACTATTGTAAAAATAACTGGAAGGTGAAGGAAATATAGGAGAACAGGAATAGTCTGACTAAAGTCTGACTAAAGATGTGGAGTATTCTGGCACAGAACTCAGAACTGAGAAAGTTCCTCAGCTGAGCTCAATGATTAAATGAAAGACTGTTTTGGTCACAGTGGGTATTTTGCTGATTCTTGGAAGAGTTTGACTGAATATCCATATCCAAATTCAGCCACACTATTTCAGGGAAATGAAGACAATGGTTATGTGCTTTAAGTTGAGGAAGAAAAAGGAACCCATACGCATTCTGTACAGAAAGCCCACTTCCCTTGCAGAATTACAGGTTTTTTACTAAATGTTTGCAATTTAATTATTAATTATGGAATATTTATTGCACATAATGCAAATTGTATTTCACATGCTCTTAAATCATTCTGTTATTTGTTAAGCATACCATGGGGATGTTTTAGACTCACTGAGACTTTAAAACAGGATCACATGGCTTTCTGAAAGAAGATGCACTTTAAGTAGATGATGAGGACTAGATGAATGATTTATTTGGTGAGGGTCTCTGGCTAGTCTTATGCAGGAGTCAGATTGTATCACTGTAATGCTTACTATGATAGTAACATTGTTTGATCCGTGTGCTGTTTCTTACAGGTTAATAAGAAGATCATACCTTGAAATAGCCCTATTATATTTACATTTTGCTGCAAATAATGAGGATATGTCACAGACAGCTAAGATGGTGCCTTCCAAATCAAATGTATGTTTTCTGTCTTTTGGGTAGTGGCCTCTTCAAAGCAGAAAATATAGTTATGTTAGAACATTGTGCACCTTGTCAGACTGTACTTACACTGACTTATAAATCATACTGATACTGAAAATCCTACTAGAAAAATCACGCGAAGAAATCATATAGTTCAGCATTAGAATTTTATCTCGTTCGATGTTATTTCTCATGTTTATTGCATTGAATGATAACATTTAAAATATTTTTCTGTGAAAAATAGGAAGAAACAGAACCAACGGTGTTTTCATTTCTGATTAGGTACTAATTAATTTGTACTTTGCAAAGAAAACATAACATTCAAACCTGGTTTTCAAGTAGTACTATTTATACTTTACCAAATTTCAATTTTTCAGTACAAATATGAGTGACAGCATGAGAAATATAAAAGGTTTTCACCACGTTAAAGTGGCTACAAGCCATAGATTCAAAGCACAATGTTTAACATAAGAGTAAAGAGGTAATTAAGATTCAAGAAAATGGAAAATTATAGCAAAACTGTGTACACTAGTGACCATAGTATGAGCTGCTCTGAGAAAAATTTTACAGGCGCAGCCAATTAGTATTCTCTTGATAATTTTTTTTATTTTAGCAATTAATCCATGGATATATAATCAATGCTGATTTTGCTACTTGCAAATAAAACAATAGTTCTGTAAGTAGGAGGACTTTTTTCTATCTTTAAAATATATTTTACCATAATCCATTTAGAATCCTAATTATGAACTGGTGTATAATTCTAGACCTCTTCTGGAGAACTCTCTTCTGAGGAGGCTCTGAAATCCGAAGGTTACAAAGTACAAGCCTGGATTGCAGTAAGAGCAGCTACACAGGTTGGTACAATATTCTGAAGAGGGTAATTTTTTTGTTTTTATATTTCATTTTATGCTACTTACACAAGGAAACAAGACAAGAATTAAGGTTTCCTGAAATTTCTGGCATAGACCTTATTTGAGGAAATTAAAATGGACACTGTCTGATTAATGCATTTAATCTCTCTTGGACAGATCTGACTCTCTTTACCTCAACTTTGATTCAGCGCAAATAAAACAGCACACTGCCTGATATGTGTACACATGTATTTGACATGTGGGTAGATATCAGTGACATCCAGGTGAAGATATCTGATTTGAAAACTCTTATGTAGTAATTAAGCTGTCAGCAGTAATGATTTATTTAAGTATAGTATGTACTATATGTCAGAAAGAAAGAGAATATTTTCCTGACTTTCAAGAATATAGTTTGCTGAGTAATGAATTTTTTGTCATTATCTTGCTACTCTCAGATTTTAAAACCTGTATAAATATTGTAGTTAACTGGTTCTGAATAAAATAAATATTATTTTTAGGTCAGTGAAGCTGTGCTTGCATCTCAGCTGTTAATTGGAATGAAGAGCGTTAAAGAACACAGCATGAAGGATGCAGTGCAACAGAAAATCCCAGAATTTGCTTCTATGGATCTTCTTGCTTCATACAGAGATTTCTTATCTGGTATTGCTTTATGCCTAGTGATATTTGAACATTAAATAACTGATCAACTACATGTGCCATGTAATCTAGTAATATATTTAATATCTATTTTTTATTTATGAAAAACCATAACTCAAATTTGGAAAGTAAAAGCAAAATC
This sequence comes from Tauraco erythrolophus, assembly GCF_009769465.1. Classification (NCBI taxonomy): domain Eukaryota; kingdom Metazoa; phylum Chordata; class Aves; order Musophagiformes; family Musophagidae; genus Tauraco; species Tauraco erythrolophus. Next base: position 54,294,936 of record NC_141468.1, read on the forward strand.
CTCGTCCTGCATAGCAGTACAAAATATCGAGTAGACCTAATGGGTCTGTAAATATGAGCCTGTGCATGCGTTTGATAGGTTAAGAAAAGTTGCATTGTTTGCATACTGTGGCTCAGAAAGATGGAGCGTGCACATTGCCGTACTTTCAGAAAAACAGATGGACCTTTGTCACAGGACTTTCCCGGATTTCTAGAGTAGGTCTTGGCCCCTCTATCAGTCATCACTGCTTTTTTTACAAACACTGATTTAGAATAGATTTTTTTCCCTAGGTGTATTAACTTTTTCTTGGAGATTTTCAGTTTTTCTTTTGATTTTGCAAATACATTTTGAAGTTGAATAGCTTGTCTCTTTTTGCTCCCACCCCCGCAAAAAAAAAGTACAACAAACATCAAAACCATCAAACTCAAACACTTGCAAAGTTATCTGCCTGAGTTCTGTATTATTAAAGTCAAAGTCAGTATAATAAAAAAAAATTTCACTGTCTTTCCAGGCCAATGGATTATCAGAGCTCGGTAGAACTTTACCTTTGCCTGGTCTATTTCCAACTTGGCATTTATTTTACAGCTAATGGAGGTGATGAAATGGAAGTTTTTGATGTAAAAAAAAGTCAGTGAAACTAGGAAATCTGGGATAATGGTTGCCAGATGTTGTATAAACACTAAGGCAAATTTATTTTTAAACTGGGAACCATTAATTTAGTGATAAAATTTTGGTTCAGCAGCTTAGTTTCAATCATTTCAAGTGACTGACAAAGATTGAATTGCGCTGCCTGATTGCTGCTGGAAAAGCTGAGCAATGTCTGCTTACTGTACAGTATTTAAACATACGTGTTTTGATCGGTTTATGAAAACAAGCATTGTATGCTAAGACTTCCCATCAATCTCACTGTTTTTCTCCATTTGCATTTTTCTTTTTGAGATCATTTTTTCTTTTTAGCAAATGCAACAGGTGTTTCTCCTGATAGTTCTGTTATGCAATACAAATAAGAAGAGAAATTGTAGAAAAGCAATAGTAGGCCAAAATATATAAAGGTAAATTGAAATAGAAATGATCAGCACAGCATGCTAAATATTTTCTGTAAAACCATTAGTGAAACACATTGTTTATGTTTCATTTATAAACAATGTGGCCATTTAAACTAAAATCTATTTGTACAATTGACAGTGAAATATCAAGAATAATGGAGACTTTCAGATTTTGTAGAAGCACACATAATTATTTTCTGGAAGTTTACTATTAGGAATTATTGTAACATAATGTTTGCTCAGTTTCAAATGAGAAACAGAGCAGAAGACTTGTGTGAGATTTTGAGAGCGCCATGTCCTAATACAGTGAAAAAAAAATTGAATTTAAGCAATGATATAGTGACAACTGTACTGATATTTTTTCCTCTTTTTGCATAAGTATGACTTCTGAGCAGCACCAAAAAAATTTTTTTAGTCCATAGGCATGAACATATTTCATATTGATAATGCTTAATATCTAAAAGGGACTGGATTGAAGCCAAGAAAAAAACATTTCAGAGTACCTAACTCTTCGGAGTTCAGGTCAATATAACTGGAAAGTTCAACTGCTGTAGTTATGACAGATGACTCGTAGTATTGTTTCCATTTAGTATGTTAGTATATAGTATAGTATTCAATAGTATGCTGGTATATATAGTATAGTATATAGTATAGTATTCAATAGTATGCTATTGAAAAATGTATAGAAATAAGGGTTTTATATTTAAAGTCAGAGAGAGAACAAGCACCTTGCTCTTTACTCCTTTTAGCTTCTTACGAGGACCGGTCAGATTCCTGGCCACAGTCTGAGAAATATTTTCTTTACTAGTTCAACTAATATTAAAGCAGAATAGAAAGAATTTTCCTCTAATGAAAAACATAACCAGGTTCACAAGTTACGTTTTTAATTACAGATTAGTCAATTCCAACACAATACAGAAATAGCTTTTGATTTGCAACCATTCACTTAATGTGTATTGTTGAACTGTTATTGGATTTGCAGGTGGATACAATGTTGTCTCTGAAAGCCCCAAAGCATCTTCTACTAGAAACAAACAAATCATACAAGACAAGCAGAGCCAAAGTGGAGGAACAGAAAGTCTTGCCACCAAGGCCAGCCAGAAGAAAGAGACAATAACATGGGTTCACTTAATTCGCTATCACAGTTATTTGAAAAGACTTTGTAACACAAACCTTCTAGTTGGTATGAATTTTTTCTTCCTTCTAGAAAACTGCCATAGGTGAGATACTGTTCTTGGGGGCCAACAGTGTCAGGCTTAAGGGCAATCATCTGAGATAGTCTCAGTTTGAGTTCCTTTAAATTGTATAAATGCAAAAAAATCTTCGCTAGCATCAAGATTGATGTCAAATTACAAGTGTTGTGCGTGAAGATATTATTACCTTTTTTCATAACTATACATACATCTTCATGATACCAGGAAAAGCATCCATCAAAACTTAATTGAAGCATTTAAAAAATAATAATAATTTGTATTTATTTTTAGTTCTAGATACGTCAGGCTTAAGTCACATCAGAAATAAATCTATTCAGTTTGGAGGCCTGTTTGTGAGAATTGAGAGGAGTGTAAATGGGAAGGCTGAAGGTGTTTTGATTAAAACCCCAGATGTTATGTACATACTTGGTTTATTTCACTGTAAACAAAAGATGGTAATAGATAGGACCTTTCAAACAGAGTAAGAATCCATTAATTTCAGGGCCCTAGTACTACGCATCTACATCTGATGGCCAGCTGCTGGATATACAAGTGATGACTTCGTAGGTGAGAACAGAACTAGATTGTAGATACAGGTGCTGCCTAGAGAGAAAATTGGCAACTCTGAAAATAATAATTTCAGAGGGAGTTGGGTTTTTTCACCAAATGAAAGTATTCTACCTCACCACAGAACTATAAGGACAGTAAAGTATCTACAAGTAGTGTCAAAATGTGCACGTATATCTCAGCTGAAGTTACCAATGATGGAGTCTAGGGAGTGACTCACCTGATCAGCTACTAACTGTCTCAATTAGAATCTTAAGAGCTCTTAGAGCTTCTTTTGACTGTGTGGAATAAATATGCATTTATTCTAGTGAGTGCTTAGACACCTAGGGAACTTTCTGATTCTTACACATCTAAATTTAAGTACCTAAAGCTCAAGACTGCACCTCCCATTTTATGCTACTTTACAATATCTAGACAGAGCTTGTTGCATTATCAGATCTCCAGTGAAAAATTACAATACAAATAGCATAACCTAGTAATATTTAAGGACAATCAGTATAATTGTTGGAAATACATTTATTTTATATTGCATTGATTTACATATTTTACTATATTTAAAAAATTTAGTAGCTATAAGCTTTACTTTTTAATGGCAAATGATAATGTAATAAAAATCTCTTTTCAAAGCTGCCCCTAACTCAGGACCTGGATCAATTTCTGCAAGAGATGGAAACCTTAGTTCTGTTTTTGACACAGGGATTGTTCTACGCATAGCAGAAATGCATTCCTTTCTTGAAAAACATTTGTTTGAGTATTCAATGTGTTGTCTTGAGAATTTCCCAGAAGAGCTACATGATGTAGAATTGCCACTTGGTAGGCCAGCTGATTCTTCAAAGGTACTTATTTTCTTACTGGTGTTTCAAAAATAGATATTATACTTGCATGTCGCTCAGATTCTTGCTGGTTCCAATGGTGATATTTCTGAGAGCACTATAGAAGAATGAAATTTATTATGCAGAGGATCAAAATCTTGTGCAAGCAGTGAAAGACATAGTTAACATGCAAATATCCTCGTGTTATTCATTCCTGCAAAAATGATCTGTATCCCATGCCTAGCATACTTAGACCCTAGAAGATTAAGCAGAATGATACTTAAGAAGATTTCATTATTAGTTAATTAAGTTGGCTGTGTTATTTGGTAGGACTGAGGCTTTTAATCATGTAGATCTCCATGTTTCATACCAAAAATGTCCTGGTGTTTGCTTTGTAATTTGTATGTACAAGCCTCTATATTGTTAATTTGGTCTATAATACATACACAATTTTCAAAAAATACGTAATTTATATTTTGTCAAAATTTGTTGAAGGCCTTATGTGCCACTTTCTTTTCACTGATTATCAGCTGACTAGAAAATCAGTCTTTCGGATCTTTGGCTTGTGAACAGCCTATTTGAGCTTTCAAGTGTAGGCAGCTCAGACTATGCTACTCAGAGAAATCTTGAATTGGAATTCTGGAGCCTATGCTGACCATGGCGTATGTATTGAATATTGAGTGGTAAAAGCTTTTGAAGATTCAATGTAAAAATAATTGTCTTCAAAGTTTCTCCATCGCACTTCTCACATTAATGATTATCCTAATGCTAAAAAATTAAAATGACGGGTTACTCTCTATGTGGGTTTTTTTTTTTCACCTATTATGTTCAGTATTAGATAGAGACAGGGGAGCCTTGAGGAGTAAGAATTTGTTATCTCATAAAAATGAATTTAAACACTTTTGTGAAAGTAGCTCTTCTAGAGTAGCTGAACTTTCTGCAATGTTGGACAGCGTATCATTACTCACTTCCCAACGAAGAGCTGACTGTGCCACTGAATAAATTGTAAATATATGGTATGTGACATTTATAACAGCCATCGTATATCAAAATTATTTTACTCTGTCTGCTCTTCTTTTGACATAATTAGTATTACACTGTCCAAGAACAATAAGCTTCAGAGCTCACTGTCATGTTCGTGACAGGTGCAAGCTGCATAATCATGTGTTAGCTTCACTATTGTAGACAGCTAACAAGCATGAAGCTCTCACTTTTTTTAATTCTAAGCTTCATTGATTTTTATCACAACATTTTTAGAAGCCTTAACTATTCAGAAGGCTGTGTAAGTTATTTTAAAATGTTACTGTAATTTGATACTGGGATTCTTAACAGTACAAATAGATACAATTTTTGAAAGAATGATTTTTACGTACAATGTTGTTTCGCTTACATATGTCTCTGTAATTCTATTTTTGACTCTTGAAGTATTTTTTTCAGCTCTGCTGAACAAAGAATCCAAATTCCATTAAGAAGGCTATAATTAAAATTGTGTGCCCTGTTACATTTTGCATGCTTGTTTCTTATTCCACTCCATGATAGTACATAGGACTGGAAACACTTAACTAAGACAGTTTGCTGTTTTCAGGCTTCTGAGAAAGTTGAATAGATAAATATTTACGGATGTAATTCCGAAACCCTCCTGTTTGACAAGAGCAGTTGTAATATCCTTCCTCAAAAATATTTAATATGATGTAAATAACAAAAGATGCAGTTCAGTGAAAAAGAAAACATCCTATACATTTTAGAAAGAAACATATAGCGTAAAATGGACTTTTAAGAGCTTTGGTTCAGGGGCTCGGCATAAATTAGGTTGCTCCCACCTCCATACAAATGTTTTCTCATAATTTTGTTCACTCTCCATGCTAGCAGGATAGTGAGTGATTCATTCCTAAAGCTAAAGTCTACGATCCCGTGTGCAGAAGATCTTTGTAGTAGGTGGGTGATACACATCTCATTTTGTACCATGGGTTATGGCCACTGTTACTATCACTGCCTCAGTGTTTAGAGTCTACGTGGCATGGATCATCTCCAGTTAATTGTCCCATGCCATACTGAAGTCATATCCATATAGTCGAATGCATGACTTCAGCATGTATGACTGCATCTTTATCTTCACTTCTACTATATTTTGATGTGGGATAGGAACTGGCTTTTTGAAGTAAGATTGTATCACCGTGAAAAATCCATCTTCTGCTCACCTTGATTTACTGCCCTGTATCGGTCATGAGCCGTATTTTCTGAAAATAAAATAGGTAAAATTCCCCAGTTTTTTTCAGCAATGAATATTCAAAATTAAAAAAGAACTGACTGCCTAGGCAGCTAGTTTTAGCATACACATGTTTGAATCAGTGATGGAGACACTGACAACCTTTTCAAATAGCTTCAGCATCCCCCTAAAATGTCACTGTTTGCCTCCTCTGTTCTTTGCAGACCTACGTCACTTTAAAAAGTAGAAATGGGATGGCACTGTTCAGCCTTTAAATAAACTATTTTACAATTAAAAAAAAAGGCTTTTATTCATGAATGAATGTTGATTGACAGTGTTCCTCCTTTGCTTCCCTGGTAAATGATGGTCAAATAGTAACTATTTGATCAATAGCCTGCTAATGTTCCATATATATTTTAGCAAATATGACATAAAAGAAATCCTCACAAATTAAGTGACTGAATTTTCAGTAGGTATCACCCTTTGTCAGTTGCGTAGCTAATAAGAAAACAAACAGGTAAACATAAATAAAGCATTAGTCTAGCATTCAGATTACTATTTTAATTATCAATGTGTATGGCAGATAAATTACTTTTTCAGCAATAAATATTGTATGCTTAGCATACAATAGTATAAAATAGTATCTCTTAGCCAAAACGTAATGCCATAAGGAAGATAAGTCAAATATAACAATCATTGTTACTGTAGGTGTCTCAAAGTCAGCCCAGAGATACTTTGCATTAACTTTAGAAATGTCTCATCATGAGAATTTTGAAAAGCCTTAACTTGGTAAAATGGACACCTTTTAAAATTACCCATTTACCTAAATAAGCATATATTTATGCAGGAGCAAAAGTAATTTTGATTCTAGTAGACACTAGATTTTAATAGATTTTGCTTGTTACTCTAGAAAAAATATAATTTAAAATTTTCTTTTGTGTTTCAGATGTCTCTTGAAATTACTGGAATTGCATCAAAGAGGTCACGTGTGAGAATAGCTTCTCCGGTTTCTGTTATCACAGAAGCAGACAGTCAGATGGAGAGTAGGGCAGCAAATGCTTCAAATAAAGAAATAAACATTCAGTGGTACATTCCTTCTCTGACAAAGCCATCAAACGATACAGAGACTAAGGTATAACTACTCCAAAGCAGTTCCTTAGGTACTGGAACAAATTAAGTCCTGCTTCCAATGAATATTTGTGTTCTGACTGATCAGCTTTTTGCTGACTGGCAAGCTGAACAGCAGGGAGCTGTATATTTACTCTGCCACAAAGCTGCTATGCAGGACAAACAGAATGCCCTCACAGTTTTTTGGTGGTAGGCCAAAGAAAGACTTTGTTGACCATATAGAGCTTCCAGGCCATGTTGTATTCATGCCTTTTGCAGGTCTTAGAATATAGAATATTTTGAGTTGGAAGAGACCTCCAAAGATGATCTATTTCAAACCTTCTGCAATGAGGAGGGATGCCTTCAACTAGATCAGGTTTCTCAGAGCCCTGTCCAGCCTCACATTGAATGTTTCCAGGGATGAGGCATCTACCACTTCTCTGGGCAACCTGTTCCAGTGTTTCACCACCCTCATTGTAAAAAATTTCTTCCTTATATCTAGTCTGAATCTACCCTCTTTTAGTTCAAAACCATTACCCCTTATCCCATCACAAAAGATCCTGCTAAAAAGTTTGTCTCCATCTTTCTTGTAAGTCCCCTTTAATTATTGAAAGGCTGCAATAAGGTCTTCCTGGAGCCTTCTCTTTTCCAGGCTGAACAATGCCAACTCTCTCAGCCTGTCTTCATAGGAGAGGTGTTCCATCCTCTGATCATTTTTGTGACCCTCCTCTGGACCCACTCCAGCAGCTCCATGTCTTTCTTGTGCTGAGGACTCCAGAGCTGGATGCAGTATTCCAGGTGGGGTCTCACCAGAGTGGAGTAAAGGAGCAGAATCACCTCCCTCGACCTGCTGGCCACACTTCTTTTTATGCAGACCAGGAAACAGTTGGCTTTCTGGGCTGCAAGTGCACATTGCTGGCTCATGTCCAGCTTTTCATCCACCAGTAGCCCCAAGTCCTTCTCCACAGGGCTGCTCTCAATTCTTTCATTCCTCAGCCTGGATTGATACTGGGGGTTGCCTTGCCCCATGTGCAGGACCTTGCACTTGGCCTTTTTGAATCTCATGAGGTTCACACGGGCCCACTTCTCGAGCTTCTAACTCTCTTAAGTTTGGTTAGAGCTGACCAATATGTACAAACAATACTGTCTGGTGGGAGGCTGTCACTTTGGTAAACCTCATTTCCCTAAGAAATCAAATTAAACATGAAAGATGAGTGAGGTTGGAGAGTTACAGGAAAGCAAGAGACTGGAACATGGAATTTGTTTTATATTTAAACAAGAGAACAGCATGTAGGTAAAATTTCTACTACTGCAATAGAAATCTGTGATCTCCAAACTTTTTGACATATCAGATCAGTGTCAAAATTTTTACTAGACCCTTTTCACCTCTGTTAGTAAGCTGCTAGAAGTCTTGTGAAGTTAGTGCAAATAATGTGCTTTTCAATATAGTTTTGCAGGTTACTTTAGCATGACCTTACAGATCATCAGAGATCCAGAGACAACTCTTGAAAATGACTAATATATGAATGTCATATTCTTGACATTCTCCATATAGTCAAAATATTCAGCTACCACTAGGAAGCATATTTTCAATCATAATAGCAAATTAATTCAGTGAAAGATGAGAACATTCTATTTCATTTTCTTGTGCTCTTATATTGATGCAGCTTTATTAGATCGGTGAGTTATGTGCACTTTATGGATTTAAACCTAGTATGATGACAGCCATGCACAAGGCCATATAGCAAATGTAAGTAATTACATAAGGCCTTTGGAAATTCAGTAAGAGCTGTCTGTTCAGAGGCAGAGAACAGTTCTCTGTTCCAAGTTCCTACCTGAACTTGGAACTTTGGACATGAGCGTAAGTGGGATTGATTGACCAGAATCAGGACAAGACTAGGATTTTTGTGGTGACTTGATATGGTATAACTAATATTCAAACTCATAAATTATATCCATAATTAAATTGTTCTAACACCTATAAAAACTGAGTACAGTACAAATTAATATGAAGTGGCATTCCTCCTTTTTTCAAAAGGCAGTTATCTAAGCCTTCATCAGTACACTGTATTTGATAGTTATTATAATCTAGTATCACTGAAACAGATCAGGTCTGCTATACCATACTACATTAGAGCTTACCTGTTCCATCTCTTTTTCAGGTTTTGCTGCTTTATGCTTATAATACAAAGCCTGTCAAGATTAGCAACGTAAATATTTTCAGTTCAATGTCTGTGTTTTCAGGCTACTTGTGGATTCCGTTGACTAGGTAAATAATCACTGACTTTATCCTGCTATTTCATGCTATATTAAAGATCACTTAGCCATTTAGGATGAGAGAAAATAAAGTACAAAATATCAAAGAGCTGTCTTTAGAAGCATACATTTTCGCTTTTCAGCAATTTTTCAATACAAAAACTGTAAGATGTTGTACACAGTGTTAAACCCATCCAAACATATGCCTTTTCAGTCCATTAGCATTTTAGTTTTGATTCTTAAAGAACTGAGTAATACATACTAATTATATCACACTGGCATAGTAATGTAAGAAAACGCTAGCAAATATAAGCAGTCCCAGCAGTTATTCCCACACTTTCACTGGATCAGCTACTTTCTCCATCTCACAACTCTGAGCATGCAACATTTTTTCTCAGTTGTAGCCTCAAACTCAAGACTCTTCCTTTTGGATCCTATGGCATTTTTCATTACTTCTTCCTTGTCATTCATCTAGCCTCAGAATTTTTGGAACTGTTGAGCAGGTGGAGGGGAAGGAATAACAGGCCAAGAAGATTTGCAGCCCCTGCCACCCAGCTTGTCAGCCCATCTTGTGCTGTTTGGATGAGAAAATCTTTTCTTAGAAAGGCATACTCAAAATACTTCTTCATACCATTTTTAATGCAGAAAGCTAATGTATTCCGTATTTCCACTTTCTTTAATGGAAAACATTTGTTTTTTGTAAAATTAAGATATCAGTCTTGAAGTGAAAGAAAATGTAGAACCTAATCAATATGGAATAAAAGCTAGGTCTGTTTAGTTATAACCTAAACAACAAATATTGTTGGTTTATAATGGCAGTAATGAAAAAAATTGTGTTCTTTCAGAATTATTTCTTTACGGGAGAAATTATCTAATCTGAAGCAGCAAGTTGAAATGTTGATGAAAAGTTCTAAAAGCTTGTCTTCAGCTTCAGAACCTACCATTTTTCTTGAACAAAGTGAAACTTTGAAGATAATTCCTTCAAAAATCCCTGAAATTAATGTTGCAAAAGTACATCTTGATGAAAAAACAGAAGTAAGTGAGAACAGTTCTGCTCCTAAATATGTCTGACAGTCTTTTATTTAAGATGTCTGTTTTGGGGAAATAAATGACAGTTAACTAGGAAGGCATACATAAAAGATTTAACTTCCCTCACCTCTTTCAAGAAATCTTGAAATATTTTCACTTTTCATGTAATATTTAACTTTTTCTTTTCCTTATATATTGCTTGTCACTTTACAAAAATGTCATGCATCTTTAACCTTCCACTTGAAAATAAAGGCTACATCTTCAGCTACATAGATTTGAAAATTGGCGCCTAATTTATAGTAATCTACATCTGAAAATGCTTGGCATAGTGTTAAATTAGCATTGCGATCAACCCAAAAGCGCTTTTTAAAAATCAGTTACACAGTTTCAATGCAAAATGGGCAGTGATGGTTTCTGAAATAAGAACCTTCTAATAATGTTATTGAGAGAGGACTACAACTGGCAGTGAATTTATTTTCATTTTCTCTATGCCACCTTCATCTTTTCTTTTTATTATCAAGGCTGAATATGGTCCGCAACCAAATAACTCTCCCAACATACACACACAAAAGAGGTAATTTCAGAATTTTCCATGTGGTCTGTTTGAGATAATGTCATTGGAATAGAATGTTGCCACAGCATAACTGCTGCTTGATAAATGCCAAGGCAAAATAGACGTTTATTTTCAAAGTGGGAGACATTTATCATGTGACAGGATTCTCTTTATATCTATTATATGAAATGATTAATGATGTAGAGGCTGTCATTTTGTCTGATGGATGCTGTGAAACAGTGACAATTGGGCACTGTGCCATTATTACGAGGCTGTATTTTGACCAGCTTGGAGAAGAAATGATATTTTGGCCAATCACGGTGTTTTCAGGAGGGCAGATGGAGCTGTCCTTTAGTGAGTATTTCTGATTACCTGAAGGGTTTTGCTCAAACTTCATTAATATACGTCAGTAATTGGAAAAACAATGTTTAGAATACTAATAAGATTAACATGCCATGAATTATACATGTATAAATGTCATCTTGTCAGACTGTTTGTTTATAATGTCTTCAGTAAACACGTAGCCAAACTATGTATGCTCCCTGGATTTAGTACCTGAGCCAGGGGCAATTTTGCCTCAGGAGAAACTGCAAGGTTTGGACACGTGTGTTTGTACAGCAAACACATCTCGTTGTGTTGCAGAAGATTTATATTCATCAGCTAATGTTTATTTTGCAGTGAATTCAATTAGAATAACCTAAAACTTGATTGTTCTCAAAAATTTTGTAAAGGTAAGCCATCTGTTAGCTTATCAGAGGAGACTGATAGTACAGCATTAGTTTTTTCTTGTTTTATACCATTAGGAAATGGCTAAAAGGTGTTTATCTGAAGTCAAAGCACTGCTGTCTGTTGTTTCAGCCCCATCCTTGCCATTAACTGAGGTATGCTGTTCTTATTAATAGTAAAAACCTATTTTCTAAAATAAAACAATTGTTCAGTTAAACTGCAACATGTATTATAGCACTAAGTAACTTCCCATTTTTTTCTCATACATTGTTGGGCTTTCTGTTTGGGTTTTATTTTTTCATCTTTACAAATAAAATAGAAATGTGCATATCTTTGCTGTTGATTAGAATCATCTTTTTATACGTACCAAAATGTATTAAAATTAATCTCACTCACAATGGGTTCATCTGGGTTATTCACCATTCTCTGGTCATTGTTTACACTGACTCCAGTGAATTTCCATGATGCAATTGCCAAATGCAATTTCCTTCCATCCTTGTTTTTCACAGTTATTCAGTCTTTCTTTCTATTTTCTTTAGTTTTCTCTGCCTTGACCATGACTTGTCCTTAGAGATAGGATGCCATTTTTTTGTCCATGCTGTTGTATTCATCTTGATACCCAGTTGCAGTCAGTATCCCAGAGGAGACGATGGGAACTGGCCCATAGTGAGCAGGAGTAGGGTTCAGTGTTCTTAGCCACCTTAGGGGGATCAGGAAAGGACCAAAGCTGCCAGGGCTCAAGGAACTCCAAAGAAGATTTTGGAATCCAGGGTAACATATCAAACCCCCTACTAATCCTCAAATGTCTGACTTGTAATTTTTCACAATGGAATGATAATGGATAAGGCACCCACTGTACTCTTCTTTTCCAGTCAGGTAGCTCTTCGTACCAAAAGAGAATCCTGAGTTTTATTTGGGAACAATTTGGCTAGTGGCCTATTATAGAAGAGAGAATCTGTAATGCTGTCCTGTGCATCCTGCAGTCTGGTACCTGGGAATACATCCCTTTTATACATATTCTTGCCATCCCTTGTTATCCATCTAGAAGGTCTCTTCCAAATGACTCCCAGACCTTCATATCACTCAATCTAGCTTTATCAATTCATCAAAATACATAGACATTCATTCTGCAAAGCTATACTTTTCACAGTCCCACTGAAATATCTTCCATGGTAGAGAGATTTGGCAGATGCCTAGGGAAAAGTACAGCCAAGCTTTCACAGAATCATGTGGACCTCCTGGGCCTCTACTAAATTCTCATGAATCCCTCTTCACTTTGCCCGCTTCTATTTGTGAGTCTATGATGAAAGTGAGGGAGCAGATTTAGTGGTGTCCTTCCAGTAAGAATATGGTATTAACTGCTCTGTTTTATTCTGGCTAAATGCCACAACAAACTAAAATGTTTCAACAGGTGGAACAATGGGCTTTTCATCACAAAGTTTCAGACAGAGACTTCAAACTAAGATCCTATTAGATATGGCAGATTTGGTTGAGCAAGCGAAGCCTAATCCTTCAAGATGCTGAGGATCGTCATTCTTCCCTGAAGCCAACAGAACTTGTAGAGCGTTCTGCACTTCATTTATGTATAGCATATTTCTAATTAGTATTTCCAGACTTTCAAATAAGTTGTACACATGCATTACCCAGTCTTCTTGTCTAGAGGTGGAAAGCTCAGTGTGGGCCTATGTATGCCACAGGGTAGTACATTCCCTTTGTTTTCAAGCACGCAGAAGGCAGCAGATACATTGCTTGTAAGTAGTTTGACATCATTTTTCCTCCCCACACACTTTTTTGTTGCTCGTCTTCTTGTGAATTAATTGGACAAAGTCAGTTCTAATTTGTGGCATTTGTTTTCTCATTCTCTGAGCTGTCCCACTTTAACTCCTGTCATGTTTCCAGCTTCCCTTCTTTGATTCTCTTTTTTTCTGTTCATATGTCTTATGGTGCTTTTGATTCAGCACTGAATTATACTTCTAAGTGGAAAAAGTGCATTTTTACTGAATTATTCATTTAAAATGATTTGACTCTTCATGTTTTAAGAATAAAATTTGATCAGCTGGTTTGTTTTTAAAGCTGTTTAATGAATAGCTATGCTCTTCAGGGACATAATAAAGCATAGTGTTTGGGAGTTCCAATCTTAAATTTATAAACAAAATAATTGCATTAAAAATTAACCTCCCTAGATAGCCCGTTCCAAGATTCTCTCCCTTTAGTTAGTTTTTCTTAATATGTAAATCAGCTAAACAGTTCTCCATGTCCAATGGAAATGCAGAACCAGTTTATCATTGCCCTCTGTTTCACCTTTCACAGTTAGCTCAATTCTTTCATCCTCCCATCTTAGGAAAAGCCTTCCAAAGTACTAATAGTTCTTGCTGCTCTTGTCTGATATCTTCATTTTACCTACAGACAATCAGGACAAACTTTGTGAGCAAGACTGTTCACAGAAATTTCCTCTCCTTAATCCTGTTTTACTAGTTTCCTGCAAGAGATGACATTAACCACAAATTTATATTGAGGAAATGAGAATTTCTACCTTATTCAGTGGTTGTAGGTCAGAAATCTGGCTTTAATTTAATTTTATTTGCATATATGTACTTTTTGGTACCTGTAAGCTTAATAAAGTTATTTATTTGTTGGTTTGGGTTTTTTTTTCCTGTTTTTTTTTCAGATCCCGTTTGATGTTACTTTGCAATCAATAGCAAGTTTGGAAGATATGTTTGATCCTACCAATGGGTGTATAATAACTGAAGAAAGTCTTTTCAATTGGATGATTTCTCTGTTTCACTAGATTCTATTTTTGCAATAACTTAATCAGTTGCTGAGTGCTATAGATTTAGACTTAAATTCTAGTGTTAATGAAACAACCTCATTAACAGCAGGATTTGGCTCTTAAGATATTTCATAATTTTCATTTTAAACTTATTTCTAATTATTTAAAAATAGTGTTTTAAAAAATTAAAATACATTTTTAGGAATTAAATGTATTAAAAGTAGTAGTTTCTTAATAAGAGGATTAAAATTTTGATTTATTCAATCATCTACAATTAAGTGAGTTTGTTAGGGGTTTTCTAGCTTTTCAATAATTTCTTATTGTTTAGAAAACCTGAATAGGCTTGTAGCATTCTGGCATTTGCTTGTAGATACTGCCTTTTTCCTGACGTTTTATTCTCATCAGCAATTTTTTAATTGCTTTTGCAGTTATCAAAAGTTGGTTTTATTTTTGAGGTCGACTTTTTTTTTAATTTTTTTGCCTAAAATCATCACAGAATTTGTTCTTTTACCCTCTATTTGGAAACTAGCATTTCAGACTTTTCTGTCTTTTGTCCAAGGAAACATCACAGGTTGTTGAGAGTAAAAATGAATGTTCAGACATCTCCATAATTTCAAAGCATTTCTCTGAAAAAAGAGCCAGTGTAAAAAATAAAATGGTACTATACAGAATATTTTTGGACATCATTCTGAAGTGCTAACAAAAGCTCTGTTTATGTTGTCAATGTTGTAAGTATTATTTTAAAAAGCTGAAGAAATCCGAATGAGTCCTAACAACAGCCAGCTGAGGAAACATGCTTGTCCAGTGTTAGAGATGGGGAATTTGACACAAAAAAGTGAGTTAGTTGAACAAGGCCACCCAGGAGGGTGCAGTAACTTTCAGGACTGAGAATTCATGGCCCTTTGGTTTTGCTCACGTCACAAGGCCAGGCACTTTTCCGCTAGTTATAATTTGTTTGCAACAAACAGAAAAAAAAACCAGGATGTTTGGGCAGGAGCCCTGTGAGACTTGTCCTGTCACTCGCTATACTTCTCTGTAGCCAGGAAAATCCAAGACTAATAGTTACCATTCCTGGGTTCAGTTTCTGTGAAAAATAAACAGTTGGGTTGAAATGCCAGCCCCTTGCGCTTCAGTAAGGCTCTCCCTGTATGTAGCCCGGTGATAAAATGATAAAGTATTTTGAGCTGTTTGAAAATTGCAGATTTACCTTGGCTTGGGCTTTTCAGAGAAATATTACCTGGTTTACCAGTGAAATTTCTTTTATGAAGGGGGGGAGAGAGAGAGAGGGGTAAAAGATTCAGCATAATGAGTATCTTAAATGTGATCAGTAACAGGAAGAAATGGGGTTAGAAATATAGTTTTCTACTATATTTCTTTATTCCTGTAAAAGAAAGAACACTGGATGCATTTCTGTTACGTATAGATTTTTAAAAGTTTTGCTATTTTTTTGTTTTGCCTAGCCTTTTCTGTAATGCTGCAGGTAGTAGGAAAATTAGAAGGATTATGATACAGTGATAAAAAGAAAGTGAAAACTGAGTAACTGATAGGGAAGGTATTTTAAAACTAAGTTTAGAATGATTATTAAGTGCCTAACAGCCAATTTGGAGGAGATATTCCTCAGCATTATTTTTTCAATTAAAAGAATTTATTGTTCTGCCGTTCTTCAAAAAGCAGGAAAGATAAAAATTGACATTACTAATTTTTCTTTTACAAGGAACAAGTAGAAAATTACAACTTTTTTGGAAAAGCTATTCAGTCTTTCCTTGTGCTTTGTAAAAAGTATAAAACCTTTATTCTTTTTGGGGTCACCTTGAAGATTATCATAGGACTCTTATGCAGCTTAATTAATATTTGTAAAACACTCTATAGCATCAGGTGAAAATGGAAGTAAAGTTCTATTACAGGTGAGGTGTTTCTTCAGTGCTGCCAGTCTGGACCTTGTTGTAATTCCTATACTTAAAAGAGAAATATTAAATAAAATGCTTTACATATGAATTTAAAATACATTACACTTTCTAAGATATTTTTGTTGAAATAACAGTATTACCCTACCATTTCCTTTTACACAGAACAGGAGAATAATAACATTGAAACGTTGACCTCACTGTATCCATAGCAGCAGATTTTACTCTCATAAACAGAGGATTAAGTATTCAATGCAGGCTTCAGAAGAAAACATTGGAGAAAACATTTTTCTTTTAGCATATAATTAAACTCTTCAGTTAAAATCTGCTTGTAAGGAAGAAAGCTCATATCTAAATGTCTGCAGTAATTGCACAGAAAAAAAGTATAAAGCTAATTGCGAAGCAAATTGCTTCTTGTTTTATGTATTATAGTGGTTTGGGTGGGTTTTCCTTACCATTGAATGCAGACTAAAGCTTTCAATATGTGAGGCTAGAATAAATTTGTGTCAGCACCATGCTCAATTAAGTTTCTATAAAATACTTGTCTGTGTCACTGTCTCCAAAATTAAAAAGGAAGAGGGGAAAGGCACCTTCTTCGATTTCACAATCTGAAGTGTAAGGGAGGGCGCTCCTGCCATGTGAAGGTCTGCTGCGTGATCTGCCCCGTACAACACCGCTGAAGGGCTACTCACTGCCTTGGAAGCTTTGAACCACTGGCATGTTTACCAATTCTTTTCAAATTTTAACTGAAATATTTCTTCATTCCACATCTGTGAAAGGAATGGATAGTGTTTCCCTATCTGATAAGTTGTGGGATGTGGCAGGGGAGAGAGAGCGAGCGAACACTGTGGAGAAAAATTGAAAGGATTCTGAAATGAATGACATTTTATCTTCAGTGCATCTGCTGGAGGAGAGACAAGAAGGATCCTATAGGGAACTGAAGAATAGTAAAAAGAGATTTGGGTGGGGTTTTTTTTCCATTCCTTTGGTATTATCTGTTCTGTGAACTGAACGAAGTAAGCATCCTGAGAAAAAAAAAACGGCTTCTAGTCCTGTAATTAATAACTGCATCATCAAGAATGTGCTAGAGCTCAAACTGAAATTGAACAGGGAGCTTAACATCGACAGGTCTGAATGGGTTTTAGAATACTTAAACTCTCAAATATTGTTTCAATATAGTTGTAAGTTACATTGCTGTCTTGACAGAGAGTTGCATATTCAAGGCATTCGCAGGATTTGTCTCATGCCTACAATCTGAAATTATTTCTGGTTAAATTAATTTTATGATGTGGAAATTAGTAATTTCACACAGATTTATTCAATTATATGTGACTGGTTTTTAAATTCCACTACAGCTGCAACTCACGCTCCTTTTTGGTTTGGCCTAAGTATTTATCCAGTTTTTGGATTACATCAATCTAACAAAATAATCCTAGTAATTAGTCTCACTGTGCCTCAGTTTCTTTATTTGAAGATAATAGTAATCCCCTCATCAGTGAGGGATTTGAAGTTTTCTGCATCAACATGTGGAAAATATTTTCATATCCTTAAATGAAAGAGGCAGAGAATTTAAGTTATTATTCAATTGAGACACAATGTAAAAGGGATAGTCATTTGTTTCCAAATCCATTTGCACTGAAATCCAAGAAGAAAGATTTTTAAAAAGAATAATGATGGAACTAGAATTAATTGTTGGAATTACAGGCTAATATGCTGAACTAATTAAGCCAGCAGAGTTCCATTTATGTTTGTCAAAGATTTTCTTTGAGTTAAAGATACTGAGTACATCATCAAATGAGAGAAGTGAAAATATGAAGCATAGGTTAATCTTTAAAATAGAGTGGGTGAAAGGGTCCAGAGGCAAGTGCTGAACTCAAATATTTACCACTGCAATTTAATTTTCCACTTTGAAACCCCAGAGATAATTGGAATTATTCTCATTTGCCTCCCATGTCAGCATGATTTAGGACTCTACTTAACGTGCAAAGAAAAAGAAAAAAGTACGTGTTGAAGCGAATTACGCCAAAAATCTCATTGTCACACAATGTGGAAAACCACAACACGAAAACCAGAATACGTAAGAAATCATCCAAGGTGATGGATCTGGCTCTATGGTCTGTCTGGGCTGTTCTCAGGACAGCTGTGTGGAAGGTGGAGCTCTGTAAAGTGCCAGTGCGCCTCCAGGGCTGGTTTAGCTGCTGGCCAGACATCCAGTATTGAAAAGAACATTTCAGCAGCCACCAAAAAAGAACGATGCCCTAGGCAAAACTCCTTGCTTCTTGGCAGGGGTGTGTTCTCCTCACCAAGGCCTGGGGATGTTGGCGCAGGATCTTCTACTGTGGGTTTTCCAAATGTGAGAACTGCAAGTGCCCGATGACTCCCATGGCTGCTCTGCAGTGCGGAAG
Source organism: Tauraco erythrolophus (assembly GCF_009769465.1). Lineage (NCBI taxonomy): Eukaryota > Metazoa > Chordata > Aves > Musophagiformes > Musophagidae > Tauraco > Tauraco erythrolophus. The sequence continues at coordinate 54,313,489 of NC_141468.1, forward strand.
GGGAATGAGGTCTGTGCTTCATACTTAGCACCTTGCTTCATTCCCCATGGATGCTGGCATCATATAGCTAGAATATGGCATAGCTAAAGGAAAAAAAATAAAGATTCTGTTTATCCTATAAAATTAGTGTATACACTTCATTATCAAGCAACGTGTGGTATATTAATTAGCTCTGCTTCGTTTGTACGAGTCCACTACAAAGTGCAATAACACCAACTATTTCAAAACTGCTTTACAGAACAATTATAACCATGAAGAACTCCAGGTTGTTTGTTTCCCCAGCTTCCCAACTGGTCTCATCCCCCAGGAACTCTTTGGCTCATCATTTAGAACTTAGTGTCACTCCTGTTACATTGAAAACCTTGTTTATGGGCAAATAGGAAACACAACTTCTATTTAAAGCCAAAAATTGATTTTTAGTGTAACTGAAATCTTAGCCTCATCAAAGAATCATTATTAATCCAGGTCTGATTCTTATGAGAAAAGAAAGAATACTTCTATGCAGAAAAAAAAAAAATAATAGCAATAGTAGTAATAAGGCAGTTAAATTTATTAGATAAACTATTTTCACCCCTCTTCACCTGTGTAATGCTCACATTTCCACTGCTCCCCTGAGTCTGAAGGTCAGTGGTTTCATGCTGGGAGTGGGGGTGAGGGTGGGGTGGAGGGGGTGTGTGTGAAGAGTTAGGGGCAAGTCGTCACCTCTGGAGTCATGGGCCAGGAAGAATATGATGTTGATGTTTTCTTCTCCCTCGCTCTCAGATCAATTTGGGGTATGGTTTTTATGTTTAACACACTTTTGCACCTTGCTCTTTCTTTATGGGTTTGCAGTGCCACATTACATCTAAATTAAACAAATATGGTCGTTTACATTAGGTACTTGTTTTTAATTCTCTTTGTCACTCATTAAAACTACTTTTGTCCAGCACGAGGTCTGCGAGTCTTTAACTGATGGTGACTCATTTGTGGCTATGGGGTCTCCAGCACCAGGGATGTGCCCCATCCCTTCTCATCTCACACCTGTACTCCTCTGCTGCATCCTGAGCCTCCGCTTCTCAAGGCCTCTGCTGTCCTGCCTGGACTGCGTTTCTCTACACTGCATCATTATATATAACCAGTTGTGATTTTTTCTCAGTGGTAGAAAATTGACTGGACTTTTTCATCCGTTTTAAAATCTGAACGTGCATGCAGCAAAAAGCTTGACAAAAGGAGTGCATCCTGCACTTGGATGATGGGAGTTGTTATTTCCTGGTGGAAGGCAGTATGAAATCATTGGTGACATGCTGTATATTTGTCTGAGAGTCCCAGAGACAGACTGATTCTCCTCATCTGGTAAGTTCTGTGAAGAGGATTTCCCTTCCACCTGCAAGGCAGTTTCCCTCCAAACCAGATCTATATGTCTTGGGTGTGAAGGAACGTTCTTGGGAGTCTGTTTCACAGCCTTGCACGATTGCCGGGAAAGCCCTCTCTTGCACAGGTGGCCTTTATCCTTTTCAGTGAAATTACTGCTCTAAGAACTGGGCTTCTTGCTGCGGTCCTTTCCCCAGAGGTATTACACCAAGATGTCCCAGTGGTTTCTTATAAATACCAAGAAGAAACAGAGCACAGTCACTGACATAAAAAAACGCCAACAAAGTTTCTACCGGTAGGAAAAAACAGTTTAATTCAGGAGGTGTCACAGAATGAAACAAAAATGCTGGTTGTGTTTACTTAAAAACCTGAAAATTTCTAATGGCTCAACCTGGAGACTTCAGGGCTTGGAAGGCAGGTACTCACCTACCTGTCTATAAACAGAGTTATGCTCCACAGTGAGGAGATAGAGAAAGCCAGATGGCACTGTAATGGGAAAGAAAAAGCTTTTGATTCCATGTATTGATAGACAGAACAGAATAACGAGTATTGCCCTTAGAAGTTAAACATGGTTGGTTTAAAAGCAAATTAGGACAATAAAGTGGAGTGGGAGCAGAAGACTTGTTGGAATGCTGTAGGTCACCTAACACTCAGGTATCTGAGAAGACAGATAATAGATGATATGACTAATGATTGGTTAATGAGGCTGAACAGATGCAATAAAGACATGGTCCTCCCTGCTGTAGGGAAATAATAATGGCATTTTGTGTAACAGTGACATGAGTTTCTTTCCTGATTCTGAGTCCACTTATACAGGCTAGAGCTGAAATGAACTTGGAAAATCAGAACTTCATCGGCAAAGGAAAATGAACAGGGCATTTCAGATCTACGGATTCTCAGGGCCTACACAAGGTGAAGACGTATTTGAAATTGGATTTCTACAGAAACACGTTTTGCTAGTTTTCTTCTCTAATATCCCTTTAAAGACAACCTTTTACTAAATAAATTTTCTGCTTAGGTTTAGAAAGCAGAGACAGTGCATATACTTACTACTTTTGAAGAAGTGCTAGCTTTTATTTTGCCAGATTAAAAAGATAAATAAAATTCCCCCTTTCTACAAAATTCAGCATGACCAGAATAACAGCTATATTCTAAGTCCGGATACAGGTGCAACAGTTACGTGATCGGTTACTGTTTGCAAACGTGGAGTGTGCACCGGGGTATGAACAGGGATGGCCGCACTCAGAGAGTAGTGGTCAACGGCTCAATGTCCAAGTGGAGACCGGTCACAAGTGGCGTCCCTCAGGGGTCCGTGTTGGGCCCGGCCCTCTTCAACATCTTTGTCGGTGACATGGACAGTGGCATGGAGTGCACCCTCAGCAAGTTCGCCGATGACACCAAGCTGTGTGGTGCCGTCGACACGCTGGAAGGGAGGGATGCCATCCAGAGGGACCTTGACAGGCTGGAGAGGTGGGCCCGTACCAACCTCATGAAGTTTAACCAGGCCAAATGCAAGGTCCTACATCTGGGTCGTGGCAATCCCAGGCATAAATACAGACTGGGTGGTGATTGGATCGAGAGCAGCCCTGAGGAGAAGGACTTGGGAGTACTGGTGGACGAGAAGCTCAATATGAGCCGGCAATGTGCTCTTGCGGCCCAGAAGGCCAACCGCGTCCTGGGCTGCATCAAGAGGAGCGTGGCCAGCAGGTCGAGGGAGGTGATTCTCCCCCTCTACTCTGCCCTCGTGAGACCTCACTTGGAGTACTGCGTCCAGTTCTGGAGTCCCCAACATAAGAAGGACATGGACCAGTTGGAGAGGGTCCAGAGGAGGGCCACGAAGATGATAAGAGGGCTGGAGCACCTTTCCTATGAGGACAGGCTGAAAGAGTTGGGGCTGTTCAGCCTGGAGAAGAGGAGGCTCCGGGGTGACCTTATAGCGGTCTTCCAGTACCTCAAGGGGGCCTACAGGAAAGATGGGGAGAGGCTGTTCAGGAGGGCCAGTTATGATAGGACAAGGGGTAATGGTTTTAAAATAGAGGGAGGTAGGTTCAGGTTGGATATTAGGAAAAAATTTTTTACTATGAGAGTGGTAGAACACTGGAACAGGTTGCCCAGAGAGGTGGTGGATGCTCCATCCCTGGAGACGTTCAAGGCCAGGTTGGACAAGGCCCTGAGCAACCTGATCTAGTTGGAGATATCCCTGTTCCTTGCAGGGGGGTTGGACTAGATGACCTTTGAAGGTCCCTTCCAGCCCTAACCATTCTATGATTCTATGATTCTATGTTGTGAACATCATTACAAACAGGCTTGAGCTGACATGTTCGGGTACTTCCCTGTCTGGAATAAATAAATTCCTTTCTACTGTTTATTATGATCTGCCAGTGAAGAATAAGGACTGGGCCGGCTGTGCTGGATGCTGCTCACTCCGTACTGAACCTGCAGTTCCTCCCAGCTTCCAGTTTAAAAAGCGGCAGATACCGGTCCTGGTGTCAGCCGCAACAAACCTACCGCAAAGAGCACGATTTACTGTTTAACATGCGGCTGACTCCAGCTTCCCTCACCGGTTTCCACGCAGTGGCTCCGTGCTGGGCCGCGACCCGCCCCCACGCCGAGACGAGCCCGTCCCCGCCAGAGGCCCCAGCCGGGGGCACAGCGACGTGTCGAACCCCCGGCCCCGCCGCGGCCCGGAGCCGTGGGCCCCCTCAGACACCCGGGCTGGGGCGGGGGCTCGGGCGGGCGCCCCGGCAAGGCGCGGCGAGCCCCGCCCGGCCGCAGGGCGGGCGCTCCCCGGGTCCCGTTGCGGCGCCGGGCGCTGCCTCTCGGCCCGACCGGCGGGAACGGCGCGCGCGCCCGGCCTCCGCTTCGCCCCTTCCGGGCCACCGTAGTTGCCGGGGACGCGAGGAGAAAGGCGCGCGGGGGCTGTTGGGACGGGCTGTGAAGTTGGACGCGGCGCGGAGAGTCGGCCCGTGGGGGACGGCGCGCGGGAGGGCGGCGCTCATTGGCCGGGAGTGCGCGCGGACCTCGTAGAGAACTGGGAGCAGGAGCGCCTCAGCCAATCGGGGCGGCCGGCGCCGAGTGCCGGGCCCGATCCCTGCAGAGGTTCCGGGCCTGGACGGGACGGGAGGGGAAGGGGCTCGGCCCGGTGCCGGCCCTGCCAGGTGGGCAGCGGTGGCGGCGTGGGGGGGGGGGGGGAAGATGAGCGTCCCGACGCGCCGCGAGGAGAGCTCGTAACGCGGAGGCGGCCTGCGGCGGGACCGCGCCCTGGCGGGAGCAGGGCCGGGGCCGGGCGGTGGCGATGCCAGTGAGCGCGGGTTCGCAGAGCGGCTCGTCCCGCGGCCTCCGGGGCTGGAGATGCGGAGCGGCGAGAGAAGCCTCGTGTGAGGCGGGAGGAGGAGGCGAGGGGAGGAGCAGCGCCATGGGCTGATGCCGTGGGCAACGGCCGAGAGAAGGCGGTTGTAGTCCTTGAGTTTCCTGGCTTATTTTCGTCAGCAGATGTCTCAGACATTCTCAGCAGCCGGAATTGGTGGCCTAAAGCTACGTAGAAACGTCCCGGAAACTTTTGGTCAAAGGGTGGTTATGCTTTCAGGTGAATGAAAGGCTTAAGCCTTTTGAGTCGTTGTTTGTTGCTAGTTTAAAATTACCCGGCGTAAAAAGCTGCGACTAAACTCTGCAGACCTGGAATCGGTTTTAAGTCTTGCAACAGTGTCGGTCGAAACAAATGGCAGCACGTTGTGCTTGTTCTTTGGTTTTGTTTCTTAATGTTGTGTAAGCTGCGTTGAAAAGTGATTCATCGTAACAGTATTCTACTGTTAGAGGTTTAGTTTAAAGGTTTCTCAGTCGTCTCCTGTAGGATGGTGAGATGAACGCTGGAGTCAGTCCTTTAGGTCCAAACTTCCAGCCTTCTGCAACAGTCCGGTTGATTCGAGCTTGTGTATCTCCATCTACTGGCGGGAAGTGATCCCTTGAAATAGTCGCGGCTTCGTGTTAGTGGCTGTAAACTCGGTGGGGATATGAGCGCCGCTTTAGTCCCTTGATACCATAGAGGGGATGGCTTTTCCTTTGTGAAAGGAAAGCATACATTTTCTGCAAGAATTTAAGTAACGAAAGTGTGGAGTGTCTACTGGCTTCAGTGGTACTAATTGTGTAATTCTCTAAATAAATATCCCTGTTATCAAGTAAGCAGTATTAAAAGACACAGATAAAATTATTCTTACTTGTGAAGTGCCCTATTGTGTGTTTTTACTTTTTATATGTATATTTTCGGTTTTGTTTTTGCAAAAACAGGTGCAGCCATGCAAGAAAGCATACATTTTGCTTCATCAGGAGATGACATTAAAATATGGGATTCTTCATCTCTAACTGCGGTGGAGCAGTTCAACCCACACACACCCTCACATCCAGTCAGCTCGCTATGTTGGTCCAGCAATAGTATCCTTTACCGTTTCAGCTATAGTTTTGTGGGTGTTCTGCAAAATTTCAGTGAAACTTTTTATTAAAATATCTGTAAATCACAGGCCAGATGCAGTTTTGAAGTCTTATATAAAAAGATTAGTATGTATTGTGAAGAAAATTTGGTGATTCTCTGTGTTGAAGTGATTTACAAAATAAACTCATGCTGGGAAATGCTTCTGAAGAGGTTTCTCTTCCTTTAGGTTGCTAACACTTTTAATGATTATGATATGCTTGAATTGCCTCCTGACTGTAAAGCATACTAATTTCTTCTTCAATAGTTGAGTACAATATTCACTTTCAAAGCAGTGCTTAATTTACTGACAAGGCTGAACAAAGCAATAGCTAGTGTAGTAAAGTTCTATAGGTAGCATAGAAAGGAAAACTGAAAGATTTTTTGTTGTTTGTTTTTCATTGAACATCTTCTCATTGATTCTGATAGTCCCTGATAGAGCACACTTGCCTCTTACTCTCTAGGCACTGTTTTCCTTTGTGCTGTTTGTAGCACGCACAATGGAAGCACAAACGCATTGGATGTGTAGGAAGACATCCATGGTGGTTTATGCATGAAAATGGATCTGGCCCATTTAGACATTTCACTTCTGTCTTGAAAGCCTATTATAGGATAATGATATGAGGTGCCAGGTTTTAGGTGAATATATGAGAAATTTCATTAAAACAGTGGACTGTGAGGAGAACAGCTTGTATGGCTGTCACGGGAAAAGGTGACGATGTCTGATCTTGGTGTAGAAGAAGGACAGGATGCTGGCACATAACAGTTAAGTCCTGCAAGTTCTGAATGTGTCTGTCCTCTAAGCCTGCAAATAAGTGGATGTTTGAGAAAAAAGTTAAAACAATCAGAGCACAAAGGAATGTTTTAGCTATGGAGCTGGCAAAGAAATCAAAGCATAGATATAATATTTTTTTTAGTATATATGTACTCATGTATGTTGTTTAATAAACTTTAGCTATAGACAGTCTGTCTTGTCATGCTTTCTTGTACTTGGTCTCCTCTTCATCCCCTAAAACTGAAACAATGAAGTATCTTACTCTATATGCTTTTGAATGTTTGTTTGTTTTGGGTAAAGCATTGGTTTTTGTTCTGCATAATTCTGTAAGCTAAGATGTTGCCTTAAAATAATGAAAGAAATAGCAAGCACTAATATGCCTACCAGTTCTTTGGTGTTAAATCTAGGCAATTAATCTGTATTCTTAAATATGCAAATATAAAATCAAATCACCATGGATATTGGCCTGAACACATTCAGGACACAGATCTAAATGATTACTCGATTAGTTTGGTGGGGGTGCAGAGGCAATTTCCTTGCTCTGTAGTTCTATATTGAAGGCTTTTCTTACTACTTTGAGCTACTTGGTGTCATAAAGGTTCTTTTTGGGTTTTTGTTTTTCTTCCCTCAGTACACAGGGAAACAAATTAGGAAACATTCATTGTACTCCAGAAACAATATGGTGAAGTAGCTTTAATGTTTGTCACGAACAGGACTGTTCTTTAAATCCACAGACTACTAACAGCAACAGACATTCCCTTGAACTCTAGTGATTAAATGGGGCTCTTACTTGGGGGTGGTGGAGAAGCAAAACTGTAGACTGGGTAAGCTGCCTTAGTGGTAAAGAGCTCTTAAATAATATCTGCCAGCTATTTCTCCTTGCTGAAAGAAATTGCTCTGCCTTATATTGGGAAGTAAGGGCTGTAGTTAATGCAAGAGCTTCTTAATGAAAGCTTGGAAAATAGCCTTATGTTTCTATTTCTAGGTCCCTTCAAGGTGCACTACTTCAGACTGTTTAACCAATCTGTCTTCTGTTCAGTAAGGGGAACTTACTGTTGCTTTTATTAATCACCAGTGTAATACAATTATGGTCCGTAACTTGTGAGTAAGATAAATACCTGGCCACTGCTTCTGCTGCTGGTGATAAAATAGTTGTTTCAAGCTGTAAAAGCAAACCTGTTCCACTCTTTGAAATAGCTGAAGGAGTAAGTATGACTAATACTGTTCCCTGTTTTTTTTTCCCTGCTCCAACTCCTGTACTGTATCACATCTGTTCTGCATATTGGGATCAATTTAATTTTAGTATTGTTACAGTTATGACACGTATGCAAAAACATTTCCTTCTGTAAAGTTAAATACATACAAAAAGTGGGGGGAATAGTGCTTCTAAGATAGTTCTACTAGTAAGAAAATAGAAATGCAGTTATACTAGCATCTGATGCTGATAGCTTTCCGCTAGGGAAATTTGCCTGCTGAGCCTCAGTGTGACAGGCTGAGGCAGTCAGGGGTTCAAACTTGACCTAGTGTGTAGGCGATGGAACAGAGCTCAAGTTTGAACTTCATTTTCCAACTTGAATGGTCAGTATTCTGCGTGCCTGTGACTTGCACATTGAAAAACATGAGCGTCTGGATAAAGGTTGTTCTTGGAGCGTACATGCGCTAGCTTCTGGAAATACGTGGAATAGGAGAATATCTGTTCTGGTCCGGGTTCTTTTTTACCCTGTGAAATGGAAGTGTGGCACTATAAACTCTTCAGAAAGCTGGAATTAGTTTTAGAAGAGTCTCTTGACAGTGTTACTTGAATGACTTGTTAGTGTTCTAAACCATTCTAATTATTCTCCTTGGATAGCTATTGTAATGCTAATTTGGACTGGAAATTTTCTGAAAAGGTGTTCAAACTGGGCTTTTAGGTTGCTGAAGCAAAGCTTTCAAAGCTGGAGTGTTTGTCTTGGAGATTTACTAAATCTGATCTATAACTAATGCAATCACTTCCAATTTTACCATGTCAATAATTAGATGGACTTGTTTGGTTTTTTTAAATTCAAATCTCAGGAACTTAAAAGTGAATTTTCAACATGATAGAACTGAATAATAATTTGGCCTTGATGTAGGTCTGTCCTTAAGATTGACTTTTTTTTCAAAAGCTGGTACATCAGTGATTATTTTAAAAAGAATTACTTTATGGAATTATGAGGTTTGCTGCTATAATATTCCTTGTAATGTTTAGGGAATGTGAAGTACATGACTTAGAAAACTTTTTGATTTTCTTTTAAGTAGTTTTTTTCTAAACTTAGCGTTTTCTTTTTAAAACTCAGTATCTGAATAGAAATCTATGATTGTACTTTAGAGAGCTATAATTTAAAGAAAAAATGCATATTGAAGGAAAAGGTGCTAAAAAAATTGAAAAGGGGATGGGGAAAATGTGAGCATTTAAGTTTTATTAATTATTTAAATTTTCAAGTATATTAAACATGTCCAAACTGAACTGGATTTTAAATGCCTTTTGATGGAAAATGACTGTAGTGTAGCAGTAGTTCCATCAGCCAGTGGGAGTATTTGTGTTAATGAAGATGAAAACACATGTCAATATCCTTTTAAGTAGATTTGAATGAATCCCTTAATTATCTTTAACGTACTTTTTTTTTTTTCCCCCCTTCTCCATCAGGCAAAACAGACGTGTGTGAGCTTGAATTCTAGTTCTTCGTATATTGTGAGTGGAGGCCTTGATAACACAGTTAATATCTGGGACCTGAAATCCAGAAAGGTTTACCGTAGCCTTAAGGTAAGTTTGACTGAGGAAGAACTGTAGCTTTCATGACTCACAAAAACTCATGGTTTTGCTACCAACTGTAAAAAAAAAAAAGAAAAAAGAAGCCAAAACCAAACCAACCCAAAAACCCCCTCTTTCTCTAAGTCATGTATCTGTAGAATCAAGTTCACAGATAGGAGCTAGCATACATGTGTCTTGTTCAAGTTTGTTCTTTATGTGCTCTAAATAGCAAATTTAATTCACAAGCATACTTGATGCCTTCAGACTACAATTCTATAATAATGTTTGTTTAAATTTTCAAAATAGGCTTCTTGTTTTGAGAATTTGTATTGGTATTCTGTGATGGTATTTTTGCCAAGGGCAGCATTTCAGATAATTGTTGTTTCTGATATATCAAACAAGAAAATACTTCGTATTTGTAGAGTACTGTGGTGGAAATAATGTTATGCAAAACTGGGACACGGTTGTCTTCTAACTGATCCAATATGAATTCTCTAAAGCCTTCTTACAATGCACAAAACTTAGGATGGTCTAGCGTATTTCCATGATGCCTTCAGCAGATGATTTGTCCTAGTTTAGGACCAGAACTTTAGCTTTGATTTTTTTTTTTTTTTTTTTTCCCCTCCTTGTACTTTTACACTTTGAAACAAAATTACTAAGTAGCTAATACAATGCTTGAAATATCTTTTTCTCCTTTTTGGGCTAGTGGTATCATAGAATGGCATAGGCTGGAAGGGACCTCAGAGATCATCTAATCCAACTTCCCTGTCATGGGCAGGGACGCCTCCCAGCTAGATCAGGCTACTCAAGGCTCTGTCCAACCTGGCCTTGAACACGTCCAGGGAGGGGGCATCCACAACTTCTCTGGGCAATTTATTCCAAAGTCTTACCACCCTCGTACTGAAGAATTTCTTCCTAAGATCTAATCTAAATCTGTTCTCCTTCAACTTAAACCCATTTCCCCTTGTCCTGTCAGTGGACACTCTTGTAAAAAGTCCCTCCCCAGCCTTCCTGTAGGTTCCCTTCAGGTATTGGAAGGCAGCTATTAGGTCCCCCCAAAGTCCTCTCTTCTCAAGGCTGAACAATCCCAGCTCCCGCAACCTGTCCTCGTAGCAGAGGTGCTTCAGCCCCTGGATCATCTTTGTGGCCCTCCTCTGAACGCGCTCCAACAAATCTATGTCTCTCTTACGGTGGGGACACCAGAACTGATTCGAGGTGGGGTCTCACAAGAGCAGAGTAAAGGGGAAGAATCACCTCTCTTGACCTGCTGACCACGCTTCTCTTGATACATCCCAGGATGCGGTTGGCCTTCTGGGCCGCATGAGCGCACTGCCAGCTCATGTTGAGCTTCTCATCTATAAACACCCCCAAATCCTTCTCTTCAGGGCTACTCTCAACCCACTCTGTGCCCAGTTTGTATAGTACTTGATTGTCTTCCTCTGTATATTCAGTAAACACAATACCATTGTTGCAAATGACTATACTGCAAAGCTATTTGATAAATATATGTGTTTAATACTGAAAGTGACAGAAGGGGAAGTTGACAATAGTACATCAGATTAACAGAGTGTATTCTAATATCAGTGGTTTCTGTAAGACTTTACTCTTAAAATAACTTTCATGACACCTGGAGTAGATACCTCTATGGTTGCCTTGTTAAAATATTGTATATAATTACAGCATTGTCTTTAACAATTTATTAAAACAATCTTCTGACAGTGGTGAAAAGAGAGTGGTTGATCTTCTGTATGTTCTGCTGCTGTTTTCTAGGATCTTCCGTGATAATTCTTAAATAATCTTTTTAAATGTTACAGGGGGTCAGAAAAAAACATCAAGCTGAAGTTCTGCAAAAGCACAGACTAGGAAGGAGTATGGTTATCCTGAATGTCTTTAAACCTCTCCCTCTAATCTCCCTCCCTCACAGGATCATAAAGATGAAGTGACATGTATCACATATAATTGGAATGATTGCTACGTTGCTTCTGGATCTTTGAGTGGTGAAATTATCCTACACAGTGTTACCACCAATTTATCAAGTACTCCCTTTGGTTATGGCAGCCGTCAGGTAGGCTATCTGTTATTAAGTTCCTTTCAGGTATGAAGCTTTAATTCACAGTGTTTAGAAAATGAAAGTACGTATCAAGAGCTTTTAAGTTTTGTTAATCTATTTCCTTGTAATTTTTAAGAGTGTGCTTATGGACAGGACAAAACAGACCATTGTGTGTATTCTAGTCTTAAATAATAGATAATACTAAAATGCAAATTTCTCAAATATCTTTACTTACGTACTGGTTACAGCAAACTTTACTTTGTAGACTCTGGCTCCTCAAGAACAAACTCGTACACATCTTATAACTAAACAAAAAATGGTTGGCTTCAGAAACTAAAGCAGGATTTCAATGCACTAGTCAATGTACGTTGTTACAAAGAAAAATGGCCGTGTAGCCTGGGTTCTGACTTCCCCAGAGTAATCAGATTTACAACTGAACAGAGCCATCTGTACAGTAGGGGTGAATATAAGCCTGCATTTGGAAATAATGAATTCATTTAATCTGGAGGTTAAAATTGCACAGCTGCTCAAAGAGAAAAGCAATGAGATTTTTGTATTACCTACTTAGGTGTTTAGATAAGATTTTGGATAACTGGTTTGAAGGAAAACTGTTCAAAAGACAAATACAAAGCCTGTAAACTACTTAAGGGCCTTGGTGGGGTTTTCCACTGCAATTCCTTTTTGCAAACTCGAAGGGTACTGGAGAATTAGCGGGGATCATTAGGGGAATTCCCTTGATATAAGGGCATTTACAGTAGTAAATGAGCTGTGTTGTTCCATCAGAGGTTCCAGTGTGCCTTCTTAGTGTGAATGTTGTCTTAGGCACAGCCAAGTGTTTGTGTTCTAGGCATTCTTTTATTTTTTACTGAGTCATTTTTATAGAGGTAGGAGCTGCCTAGGGGATACAGAACCATTACTTTGGTCCTAAACCTGACCTTTAATGTCGCGGGGGATACTGAAGTTGTGACTGACTCGTTTTCTGTTACTGCAACAGCTTTTTCAGTCCTAGATTGCAGATAAGAGTGTGAAGTTAAATTTTTCTCCTGCCTAGCATGAGCAATATAACTTGATGAAGAATCTCTTATGGCTTTATGGCATCACGGGAATTGTAGTATACTTTTTGTTGAGAAATCTCAGTTAAATTCAAACTGTCTCTGCTCTTACGTGCTGCAGTGTCTTTGATCCATCGCCAGTCTCATATTTATATTGAAGCAAAATTGTACTTCATATTTGGTTCGATCTTAAAAATCCATCTATGTAGTCAGCTCATTTTTCTCATTTGATCGTTATGATCCTATGAAAAATGTGAAGGTGAGGCAGGAGCTACAGGGAAATCCATGGCTGGATTACACAGCCAAGGTGAATATCCAGAGTGGGAACTATGCTGCTAGTTAATTGGAAAATGAAGAAATTCTTATGTGGATGTTTTGCATCAACCTGTTTGATATATTCAACTCTTTTCACCGAAAAGTGCTAAGTAAGTGAGGCAGTGAATAGCTGTTTTGGCAGATGAAATCAGGAGGCCTACTGCAAAGCTGAGTGACCTTTAAGATGGATAAGGATACTTGAAGTGTTAAATCAAAGTAATTGCAAGCACAGAGCTACTACTTTCTAAAGGGCCTGTAACATTTTCTAAAGGGGGCAGTTATTTGATTGCAGCCTTAATTTAAAATGGAATCGAGCTATAATTGTGTAATGGGATGACTACTTGGATGTCCTTGTTTATCAGCTTGTTTTATGTGTGCAAAAATACCTTTATTTTTGGTCTTAGTTCATACTCGTAGAGAATTGCAGGATTAATTGTGCAATGAAGCAAATATCTGAAGAGTTGTGTAATTCTGTTAAATTAAAAAAGCTTTTACTTGATTTATAGTTTAGGGGCCCAGTTTTCTAAGAGTAAGTTTGAATAGATAGACAGTGTGTTGTCTTGCTTGATCCTGGCACTAGCTGTTTGGCTTAGTAAGGGTCACCACTCCCTAGTAACTTTTTTTACGATTGAGGAACGTGAGGTCAAACTAACCTTATAAAATTTAGCTTCTCAGTGTTCGATTCGGCATGATGGAATGTGGTTTCCTTGCCAGTTAATTTCTGATATTGTATAGACTACGAGTAGTAGAGTAGCCCAAGGCTGCAGTGCTTTCTGTGACTTTAAACAATTTTCTTTTCGTATGAGTATTGGCCTATATTCTATTAAATGATTTTGATTTAGAAACACCTTTGTGCCTTATTATAGTTGAGTTCTTGCACAGAGTTGTTTGCAGATCCCATAATTTGTCTTTGCTGTTGGTATTCATTTAGACTACCAGATTCTTATCTGCTTGCCGTTGTGAGGATGAATTAAGGTTTGTTTTGAAACATAATGTTTGTTCAAGTCTTCACTGCCTGATGCTATTCTCCTAGCAACAGGATTTAGTTTAGTTGTTTGAACAGCTGGCTGATCTGTAAAGAAGTGTGATGAGTTCTGGTCACTCCATATAGTGAAATAACTTTAAAAGCTGAAGACTTTGCACAACTATCTTTACATCCGCTTTCTTGCTTAGAAGGCTCACTAAGGTATAAAGGAGATCAAGAAACTATATTATCTTTAAATAAGGTAATCAATGATGCTAGGCTAATTTTGGTTTAGTTTTGGGCTTTTCGCTTGTTTCCTAAATGTAACTAGCCCTTCTCAGCTATGGACCAACCGTTTTCTAAAGTGCACTGTTCCTCATTTGGCTGCCTTACTGTGAAGCTTAAAGATAAAATGTACTTTTACTTTCTATGGCAAATCTACTCCCAGTCACAGCTAAGGCAAAAAGATGTATATAGCTTTTTGTATGACACTGACTGGTAAAATGTTCCAAAGAGGACTTAAATTGTCTTTTGTGGGTTCAGTACCTTGTGCTAAATGTGTTTCTGGTAATTCTGTGGGGACAGAATTTCCGGAAATCATCAGGAGGGGTACTTACTAAGATGTAGTTTCAAAACTTGCTTCATGTCGTCTGCTTTTTTTTTTTTCTTAACAGTTTTGACAGGTTAGTTCCAAAACATGACTCTTTCCAAATAGCTGCATCATTCCTAATAATCTTGAAATTATTTTAGTATTACTAACTAAAATAATTAGAAAACGTGCCCCCTTCCTACTTCTATTCAGACATTTGAGTTTCAGCCAGTGAACAGCTATGCTGACTTAAAGTAAATCAAGTATCTTAAAATATTCCCCTAGATTCAATTCAGATGAGGTACTTAGGCATGCCTAGTCAGACTTTGTCCCTTTGAAACATATCCCACAGCTTTGCCATTTGGCTCTGTGGATGAAATTGTAATCTGTAAACATTCTTAGGCTCCTTTTCAGAAAAGCACCAATGTTTAACTTGTCTCCCACATCCTTAACTAATATTTTCTTGTAACTAGTAAACCTTGCAGTTAAACCATATAAACCCTGTGGGTTGCATGCCCTTTTTAGGCTCACGATTCCTATTGCTGGCAGTACAAAGGTCAAGGAACTGTACAGTGGTGGTTTTCAGCTAGGCTGAGTGGGAGGCCCTGGTGTTCAAAATCCAAGTAACAGAACTCTTGTTTCTAAACCATAACTCAGGAAAAGAGAGAGGAGATGACAAATGAAGTTCAGCTTCTTCAGGAAAAACTTTTCTAGGAGTGTATGGAAGTTCTGTGTGACTTTATCATGCCATCCAAAAATCAACATTTTTTTTTTTAAAGACCGTTCGGTGAAGATGGTGACTACGTATTAATTTCTTGTCCCTAAGATAAACAAAGGCATTAGAAAGTATAAGTAGTAAGATAAAGAAACATGTATTGAAATAAGAAATAGATGATAAAATCTGATCTAGAATAGTATATGTGACAGCTCAAAAATGTTTACAGAATTAGGGTTGGCAGAGGTACAGAGGGATTAGAAGTAGGGAAGAAGTCTAGTAAAGAGAAAAGAAAGCAACTAAAGAAAATAGATTGAAGAAAATAAAAAAAAACTGCATATGCTTTTATATTGTGTTAAACAAAAACGTTAAATTCAGTGACATAAAAGGTAATGTTTGTGAGCACACAGCTGATCATGATGATTTTTTATTTTAGCGTCTCTTTTGGCAATAAATGTAGTCAGAGGGAGAAGGTTGGAAAAGTAGCTTGAGAATTGCAACAAAAGGAATACTGTAAAGGAGATAAGTTTTGGTTTTAACTAATTGAAAGAGACTTATGCCTAGCATTAGATTATCCTGGATCTGTCTCTTATGGTGAGTGGAGAGGGGTCCCTTTTACCTTTTTTAGAACTTTAGTATCAAACACTTTCATAACATACGATGTAGGACTAAATAGCTCGAATGTCTGATCAAGTGTCATAGTTCCTCTATTCCTGTGCAAGGAGTCCTGTTTCCTTGCAGCACTGGGTCACAAAAAAGATATTTTTCTGTGTATTTTTGTCAACTTTCATAGTTTCTGTATGTGTGTTTTTAACTTCACTCCAGTGAACACTGGATAGCATGATGTTTTTTTTTGTTTTGTTAAAAAAATCCATGTAGTGTTGAGTCTATTTTAAAGACAGAATGCTACTTCATGAAGCCTATTATCATTATATAGTACAGTTTTTAATTTGCTTTGATTATGGATGGTGTCAAAAATAAGGAAAATGTAGCTAAGACTTATTGTAAGTGATGTAGTTTGACCACCTGCATCTTAATACTTATGCTTTCCCATATGAGGCTTGGTTGTCTGCTGTTTCTAACTGTGCTAAGCTTAAAGCTGTATTTTTTCACCCAGATGCTTCTCAGATAAAGTATTTTTTTAAGAAATCCTCAAATTAAGTGACTCACTTCTGGAAGGAGAAATGTTTTGGTTTTTTCTTGTCAAGCAGCCTTTCAGAAATGAGATTCTTTTGTGCCTCCAGCTGTCTGGGCAGGAGTTTGAAACTTGGACACGTAGTGTACTGTCAGGGATGCCAGTATGATGCATTTGACTGTCTCATAAAAGTCTGCACAAATTTAAGGACCTCTCTTCCTTGAGTCTGATCTAGCAAGTGCGTTGTTGCAAGTGAAGTTTGTTGCTAACCTAATTCAGTGAAAGTGAGGAGTGAATAGGGGCATCCTCACGCCTGCTTCATCGGCAACCTGAAATTAAACTGTTAAGCTGCTCTGAGGAAACACTGTGACTTCAGTGAGAAGTGAGGAGCAGAGGTAATATGGGGAAGCTCTGTATAAGAAAGAAACTGGAGAATTTGCCTTGGGCCCATGAGATTAGAAGGAAAAATGAGAAAAGGAAATGGGAGACTTGGCAAGATAGCAAGAGAAGTTTGAGGAGAGCTAGGAGACAGTAGTCTTGGTGGGCAGGAGGACAGAGGAGGGAGAAAATGGAACATGAGCAGATGCTAGGGCAGTAAGGAAAGGTGAATTGAGAGAACTGTGAAG
This sequence comes from Tauraco erythrolophus, assembly GCF_009769465.1. NCBI lineage: Eukaryota > Metazoa > Chordata > Aves > Musophagiformes > Musophagidae > Tauraco > Tauraco erythrolophus. Next base: position 54,330,292 of record NC_141468.1, read on the forward strand.
GACAGGCATGTTTCCCATGTAGATCACGTACGTAATTGAAGCTGTTATTCCTGAGTCTCTCAATATTTCCTTTTTTTTTCATGTAAATAAAAGTGCTGATAAAAATGTCCCCATCATGTCCAGTAGAGGACCATATTAATTATAAACAGTCATCTTCTGTCTTATTTGAATATGCAATCGAGGGTGCCACTTCTTTGTGGAGCAGTTAGACTTCCAGTGAGATGCACAATACAAGTGCTAGAAATTATATTGGAGGCATATGAACCAACACATATGTGCATTAAAATGAAGTTAGGGAGAAATAGGATAAAATCCAGTACAGTGCATTGTGGTGTGGTCTATACTAGAATAATGTAATAGCTTTTTGAGAGCGTTTTGAGACAAATGTAATGGCTCTTGTCTGTCTGGACACAAGTAAAGCGCTTGATTCAGTGCCTTGTCAGAAAAGACTAGAGAGGGTGAAGGTTAGAAAAGAATTGAGGATGGGTAAGAAATTGGCCGTAGGAAAAGAGGCAGTAGACAATACTGAAAGAAAATACTTGTTTGGGTTATCGGTAGCTAATCTTGTTTAATGTTTTCAGTAATGGCTGTGGTACGAGAAGTAGAGCTATGATGAGACACAGTTGGAAGGTACTGCCTATAAGAGAGAGGATTTTGTCAGCATCCAAAAGTGATTTAAGTAATAGACACGGGAACAACTACGACAGTATAGAAATCAAGGTACCAGACTTAGGTCACAGCTGAGGCTTTTCTTATTAGACTAGGATTTTAAAAATTCCCAGGGGAAAGAAGGACTTGGGCTTCTTGATCACAAAATGGCAATGAGCAACCAAAACAGACTGGATCACAGAAAAGAAAAGGCAATCTAGGATATGTCAGGATTAATACAGTGCAAAATGCAGGAAGTGTTACTGCCTTTGCAAAGGCAGTATCAAATGTTTTGAGGATTGCATAAGATTTGGATTGTCCATATTCAAGAAATGTTCAAACAGGAACAGTTGCAGAGAGACTGTGATGATACTGAAAAACCAGTCTTAGGAGATTGAGTTTTGCTTACTGTTTATAGCAAAATAAAGCCTGGAAGAAGATGAGGTGGCTGTTTAAAACAGGGAAAAGCAGAACTGGGAGCTAGGAAACAATTTAAGTGTGAGGGCATTATTGTCACATGAGTGAATTGGTGCAAATGGGTCATAAATAAAATTAATCTGGAAGTCGAGTATTGTAATTTAGTATTAGAGCGGTGAGGTTCTGAAACATCCGCTGAAGCAACATGGTGGAAACAAAATACCTGCTTCTGAAAGGCAAGTTAAGTTCCTGTATTACATGGTTCTGTGATAGCAAGGCTACATGTGGTAAACCAGGCATATTAGCCTCCTTTGTGGCCCTAACTCACAGGGTGAAGTCTTTTCTGCTGCAGGACCTTCATACTTACATAACTCTGGAGTCTGTGTATCTTACCATCTTACCAAATTTACTTGTATCCAAGTACTTAAAATCAGTGGAGGGGAATTAAGTTTAATGTTCTTGGTAGGAGACCGATCAGTGAAATCTGTTAATTACTTTAATTTTAGATGTGGTGTGAGGTTTGTTGGTTGGTGTGTTTTATTTTGTTTTGGTTTTTAGTGTGTATGGTGGCATGCTACTTGCTGAAAAATCGAGAAACTTTTCCAGAAAAGTTTTCTTTTTTTTTTGCTCATCAGCTCATATGGTACCCCATACTGGTACAAAAAAAAAGTCTGCCCCCCTGACAGCAAAAATGGCTTTGTAATGTGAAATGAATAATTTTTTTACTTTTTATTTTTTAGAGTGGCCAGCCTTTGTAAACTACTTTAATATAATGTAACATCTGTATTCCTAATGTGCTTATGTGTTTAGAAAATAATTTAGTATGGTGTTTAATAGTCGTATTACAGTTCATTTTTTATGTCTGTTTTACAGCCTATTCGACACTTGAAATATTCATCCTTTAAGAAATCCTTGCTGGGCAGTGTTTCTGACAGTGGAAATGTAACTCTGTGGGATGTAAATAGCCAGAACCCATATCATAATTTTGAAAATACTCATAAAGCACCAGCTTCAGAAATCTGCTTTTCTCCAGTCAATAAGCTGCTGCTTGTAACTGTAGGTTTGGATAAAAGAATTATTCTCTATGACACTTCAAGTAAAAAGTGAGTATATTAAAGACCTTTTGATTTTAGAAGTATCTTTGTTTGTTCTTCATAAACTGAAAAAGCATGCCTAACTATGAGATGAAATATTTAATTCAGACCACATTCAGAATGGTTTAAGTGGCTGGCATATTGTGACTGGGGAACCTGTCCGATAGTCCATTTTGCTTTTTTATTTAAAAAAGAAACAAAAAAACCCAAACAAACAATTAAAAAAACCTCAAGGCATTTGGGAACTAATTGAGGTGCTACATGTGAGTGAGTGCCTGTTTATGGGCTTTTGTTGTTTATACTTTTATCAACAAGCAGTTAGCTTCTGTGAGGGGCAGTACAGCCTGTGAGGACGTTCAGCCACTTGAGCTGCCCTTGTCAGCTTTTCTAACTGGAGATACACAACATAACTGTGGTGCACAGAGTTGCTGAGATAGTGAGCCTTAAATATGAGAGAATATTGGTTGAAAAATCGGGAAGTGTTTGGCATAGGTGATGGAACTGTGTAGTAAGAGGTAGGATGGCAAGTGGTTTTACGGGACTTCGGTTCTAGTGTGAGTTTTGCTTTCACTCCAGCTGAATAAAAGCGGGGATCTGGCTCTACTTTGGAGGGGTGTAGTAGAAGGATGCAAACTAGGACCCAAAACTCCTCCTAGAGTTGTGGGAAGGTTAGAGTTGATAGGCTTGGGGAGCTAGAGGATGTATGTAGTATGATTGCTGCTGGAAATGATGATACTAGTGAATAATTTAGGTGTCAGAACTGCTGTTATGAAGGCAGTTTGATACTGTCCTGGTGAAGTCTTTCGGAGCATATGCAGTCTTTAATTTCTTAAGTGTGAACACAGTATACTGGAGTCTGTGAGAGTTCAAAGACCACCTGGATGACGCTCTAAGTCATATGGTTTAGTTTTTAGGTATTCCTGCGAGGAACAGAGTCAGACTTGATGATCTTTATGGGTCCCTTCCAACTTGAGGTATTCTGTGATTCTATAAGCCTAATCCTCTGTTACATAAGATATTTCACTGAATTTGCTTGGCACTGGAGAAGTGGAACTACTGACTTGTAGCAAAATTATGAGACCTTTTATGTTTTGGGTTTTTTTTTTAAGGTACTCTGTTTTGAAAAGTCTAACTTTTGAACTCTAGAAGTTTCTTTATCCTGTCCTTTCTCCTGTTTGAAGATTACTGACAACAATAGTAGCTGATTTTCCTCTGACAACGGTGGACTTCATGCCTGATGGTACTACTTTGACTATAGGATGTTCCCGGGGAAAAATCTGCCAGTATGACTTAAGACAACTGACATCACCAGTGAAAACAGTTATGGCTCACAAAGGCTGTGTGAAATGCATACGTCTTCAGTTCAGTAGCACTTTTTCCAAGGTAAAAAAACTTTCCCTTGTATTGCTCAATATGCAGATTAATGAAGGCAAAGCATAAGTGGAAGTTCTACAGAAATGTTAGCATTCAATTTCTAAGCATTATAGATGCCAGCAAAAGTGGTTCACACCAATAAAGAAATTCTAAACTGCTCAGTCTTAAGTGCCATTTCAGGGAGTTTTAGTGTGGCATTCCCTTCACCCCTCACCTCAGTATAGAAAGGAATGAAACTTTAGTCTTAAATTTCCTGGTGTGAATACGTTGCCATTGCAGATCAGTTTGTGGCACCTTAGATTCATTTGTAGGCAGTAGCAGAAAGGTCTGTAATGACCCTTTGACTTAGAGGGAAGACACACAGCTGTCGGTCTTGAGGTATTTTGCGTGGTCTTATATATGGTCTTTTGCAGGCACATATAAACAGTGGAGAAGTTGATCAAATTGTAGAGAAGGCTTAAGAGGTTCTTCCAAGACTTAATTAGGCTCTACTCTATCCAGAAACCCCACGTGTCCATTCAGTGGAGAAGGAGAGAACCTCTGAAGTGGGTTCTTTACCACTCTGAGACTTTCCTCTTTTCACAGCACGCTTGCTGCTAGTGGTTGACAATTTCTTTACAGTTTGGAGTCTCTAATAATGTAACCTCTTATTTTTCCTGTGCCTAAGCCTTGGATCAAAATTGGCTCATGCGAGGTCACTCCATTGTAACCTCAAGTTCTGTTGCTATTCTTTTGCAGGTCCACACAATATTAATATAATAATACAGATGTTTCCCATGTTCTTTGAAGATATGTTAAGATACGTGTGGGGTTTTTTTAATATTTGTAAAAGCGTATCTCCTAGGTAACCTTTGCGCCTTGAACTGAATTTTTAAAGTATTTTGAAACAGAAAGAATATTGGCATATATTTTTACTTTTAGCTGAAGGAATAATAACTTCTCTTAATTTGTTCTTTTTTTTTCTTCAGTCTAACCTTACAGGTTCTTCAAATAAGCCTGTATCCAAAAGAGTAGAAGTCAAAGCTGGTAGTAATCTTGGAGGAATTCAAAATATTGGCATCAAAAACATTGCCTCTCAAGCATCAGCAACAGTTTCACCCCATCTGACATTGCCAAATGAGAGTAAGGGAGGAGAGGTTCTTCAGGAGAAAACAGGTAGTGTCTTCTTCCTGCTTTTATAATCATATTTGGCATAATGTAGAAGATGGAAGGAATATTTCATGCCTCGACCATTACAGTATAAAAATTTCACTGAGGGAAGAGCATTTGAAAGAACTGTGTGTACATGTATGCACATCTGCACCTTCTTCTCCCTCTCCTACTCTGTTAGATGTACTGTGAGACTGTGGGAAGTGAATTGGGTCCTACTATAAGCTTTAGACACATGTAGTCTAAAATTCTGGACTTGAAGTAAAAGTATGTGTTTAAACTTCAAAGGAGAGAGCTCTATGGTGATACTGTGGGGCTACCTCTTGCATTCTGACTTCCTGTAGATTATCCTTATGTACATAATGTCTCTTCAGACACAGTGTCTGTATGGGATGCAGAGCTAATGGTTTGCAATTCTATTAATAAATAGGAGCAACAAACCTCATCTTAAAATAAACAACTAAAAAAACTAGTGCAAAAACCCAAGTGAGAACTGAACTGTATTTTTGCGTGAGGCATGATTCCAATATCACATGGTGGGAAAGATGTTAAATATAGTTGCAAGTGTGATTACTTGTATAACTGTACTTGCTATTTATGCTTCTGAAATTAACAAGTTCTTTATAAGAATTCTGAGCATTATTATAAAATTCTGCGGCTGTGTGAAAGGTACTCTTGAAATTTTATTTAAGAGTTCTGAAAATATGGTCAAATCACTAATACTGTTAGTTTGATTCTTGAAAAAAATCCTCAAGTCATTTTAATGCAACAGCACTTTTTTTTCCCCTCCCTTTTTAAATAGGAGAAATACATTTAGAAACAGTAATTAGGCAATAAGCCACCACAGTCCACAGAGACGTGTATTAATGACCTCCCTTGGGTATGCAGTGAAGTACAGGGTGAAGTAGAATGCTTCCTATGTATGCAAGAAGTGTTGCTAATCAACATTATTGAATGATGTGGAAAATTTTATTTCCATTAAAATATAAGATTTATTATCTTTATTTGAAGAAGGGCTGTTACCCCTTAAATAGGACCACGCATAATAAATAAATGTTTTAAGAAAATGAAGGCCTACCAAGTAAAACAAATATTTTTCATTAAACTGAATGTTCACTTTAGAAGTAAAGACCTCTGTATGCTTCAGAAGATACGATCCTTAATCTTAAAAATGGGAATGGATGAGAGACAACTGCGTTTGTTCTGTGGGAGCTCTTCTAGACCTTGATTATGGGGTTTAACTTCAGACAAATAAGGGGCATTCAGTGAAGTGATCTGATAGCATATTTATAACAAAAAAACATCTGCTCATGCAGCTTATAAATGAACTGGGACTTTTTGTCACAGGTATTCTGAAGTACAAAAGTATAAATGAAGTCAGAGTGTGATGACGAGTTTGGATGTCCTTTGAGCTGGCTTCAAGCCAGCTTCCCTTGAGCTTCTATTTAACAGCCATCCTCTGGTTTAGGTACTCACCACATTTAGATTACTGGGAATGGGTAAAAGCATACAGAAGACGTTTTGCCCTATTTTACGTCATGCTTCTTCCATGTAGATCCTCTGTAGGTTCTGGCACAGGTTGATACAGCACTTCTAGTTTGACTCAGTATGCTGAGTATTTACTTAACTAGTAAGTGCAATCCTATGTATGTGTCACACCTGACGCATCTGAAGGAGCGGAAAACAAGCTATATTAATACATTTAAAAGTGAAATCTTAAACCTGACTCAGGTTCCAGTTTATGTAAATACTTGGACATGGTTAATTGTAGCCATCCGCACAGTCACATTTGGATCACTTGAACAAGTAATCCCACATAGAGAAGTAGTTACAGATTTTATGAACAGTGATTTGTTGTTTTTTTTTTTCTTTTAATTAAAGCAGGTACTAAGTAAAGCTTTTTTATGTATAGGTGATTTATTTATAGATTTATTTATGTATTGCACAGCACTAATGGTCTCTGCATAGAGCTAAACTTATACAAGCAAATTCTAGGCACTTTAGAGTTAGGGTTCAGTGAGGGCAGAATAGCAGCTTACTTATCGTCCTGATTTGGTTTTCAAACATACTAAATTGTGAAAGTTATTTAGGTAGTTATCTTGTCCATGTATTCTTCATCCAAGAACTGTACTTTGAATAATTATGGGGTTTTTTTTTTAGACTTAAGATGTGCTTCCATTCTGCAGACAACTATCCCTGCTACCATGTGTACAAAAGCAAACTTTTACCCCCTTTCCCCTTGATTGGGTCAGGGATGGGGCTTGAGGGTGAAGTAGGGAAGGGTCTAGGAACAGGTTTCATTTGTCTCCAACTGTAACCCTGCTCTGCAAACCTAATATTAGAAATAAGCAGAGAATACCCTAACCAGATAAGCTTTAAAATAGATGTTTCATAGAATTACTCTTAAAATGCTTAATGGCTGGAGAGAAGCAGATTTCTCTTCTTGCAGAATAAATTTAAATTTTGATCATCTGAATGTAATCACACCTTCTTAAGGGAAGATGCATTCAGTAGTTTTCATTTCACCTGATACACCATAAATTTGCTGCATCCATCAGGTAGATTTATCTGGAAATGAGTGCATTCTCGAGTTTGACAGCTCTCTTTTTTAAAAAGATGAAAAGAATCGAACTGTGTTTTATTTTTGTTAATAAGTATCTTAACCTTTATTTTTATTCACTTGCAATTACAGCCCAAATGAGGAAGTTAAAGTTGACCCTCTAACTGGAATCTGTAGAAGGTTCTAAAGTACTTGCTAGACTTACCTGGCATCATGGTTGCTGTGAGATTATTTAGGGATAATGTATGTTATTTTTGGAAAATATCAATTACTAATTGAACGTTATTGTCCTTTTAAGGCTTTCCCCATAGTTGCAGCTTGGATGTGATTCCATCTAAAGAAACAGATCATGGGAAAAGCGCTGATTTACGTAATTTTGACAATTTGAGCCGAAGTAGTTTAGGAGATATGTTTTCTCCAGTCAGAGATGGTAAGTTGCAAATACTGAAATTTGTGAAGCATCACTCATCTGCATATAGCATGACATTTTGACATTTGTGTGTTACCAACCGCTGCACCTACTTGGTATTTTAATTTGCTTTTGATTATGAACTTGATGCAATTATATGCATATTGATGTAGGTTTCATTTAATAACCACTTAATTTGTCTGTGTTCTGGTACTTTGTAGATACTATTGCAAATAAACTGGATGAAGATCCTCAAGGAAAAGGAGATGGTAAACATACTTTCAGTATATTTTTCTTTATCAGTGGTAGGCCTTTGGAGGCCTATGCTAGTTCCTACGTGCTAATTTTGTCGTACCATTGAAAATAAACAAATGATGAAAGCAGACACTGAAACAAATCAACTTTTCTGGAAATTATCTAATGCGTTGAGGTGCTAAGGCACAACATGGTAATAGGAAATCAAGAGTATGGTCCTAAAGTGATTTGGTTTTTCCTTTATGCAATTTATAGTGATATATAGAGGCTTTTAATGCTTTGTTACTTTCATAAGGACAGTGACAGCCCAAGTTGGAATTACAGATTTAGTTTTTGTGGGGTTCATTTTTGGGTGATTGTTTGTTTATTTGTTTTGTGTGGGTGTGCAGGCGTTTTGATTGTGGGCTTGATTTGGTGTGTGTGTTTGTTTTTTGACCTGTGTGTTTCACCCTTCCCTTTTCATTTTAGGTCTGGATGTTCAGTCCTACCTTTTGGGTTTGGATTTTCTCCCACAGGTCACCACTGCCTTACAAGCAAAAAGAAACCCAGTGGGCAGTAGTGCACATGGGATAAGGTCCAGTCCATTACATGCACTTGTGGGATCTCCAATTAAAGAAGAAGAACATTCAGAAACTGATAATAAGAAAATAAATCTTGGAAAACAAGAATCTAAAGAAGTCTTAAAGCAGGTATACTATAATAATTCTTGTTATGAGCAGTCTTTTTAGAATCTTGACAGAATACTACTTGAGGGAAAAATCCTTAATGATGTCCCATCTAATCTGTTTTGCAACTCTGTTCACACTATTGACATAAATGTGTAAAACGCTGTGCAGTTTAAGTGTGTTGGCCTTCAGCAATGCAAGAAAAATGTATGTTTCTCTTAAATAAGCTCAAGTTACAAAAGTTCACATTAAACAAAACTGGGCTAGCCTGAGGAATATTTTGATTTTTATAGAAAATCAAGAATGATCATTAGTTCATTTAAGTTGGTTGCACCAGTATGTCTGTTTGTCATTTATTAGGTCAATTCCTCCCTCTTCTTTTCCCTATTCTCCATCTCCCTCTTGTACCTTCTTGAGATATTTTTGATATGCTTCTGCAGAGACCCTAGCTTCTTTTGTATTGCTTTTGAGATGTCTGAATTTGCTAGGAATGATGTTTACAACTTTGACACAAAATGTTTGTTGTGAAAATTAAGAGGCCCCTTTTGCGCTCCTTTCTGTGCGTGTGCACTTGAGGCAACTTTGAATGTTTTAGCAATCAGTTTTTAAGATGTTTTGCTAGGAAATGAAAAGCATATATTCATGAGTAGATTCCTAAACCCAACAATATTTGAAAGTGCATTCCTGAAAACTTAGTCTTCAAGTGCAATTAGATAATAGTTGTAGAGTTCATCTGCTTTTTTAAATTGTTATTATTTTTATTTTTATTGACAGCTTTCAAAGTCGAGCTCATCAAGCACAGAGTCTGTAACTTTAAGTCCTCCGCCATCATCCACTGCTGTAAAGGCTCCTGATACAAATGAGAGACTAATGAAAAACATTGAGGCCCATCCTGCATATGACCTACCAGTAAATGGTACTACCTCAACAAGTAAGTTGATCACTTTGGCCCAGTTTTAGGCGTGGTTGATTGTGAACTGATGTGAAACCTGATAAAATGGCCTTAGCGGTAAAACAGAACATCCGATCTTGATTCTTCTGTAAATCCAGTTAGCCTTCCTAGAACATCTCTAGCTGCCTCTGAAAAGGCTCATTCTAAATCTAATTTATTTTTTTTACTAAGTAATATTTGAGGTAAAATATTGACAAGCCTTAAGACAAATAAAAAGCTCTTGTACTCCATTACACTGTTGTTTATTTTTAAAAAAACTTTATTTATTTATTTTTTTTTTTAATTGTAAAGGTCCAAAGATAACATCACCTGTAACTGCTGGAGTTGCAAGTTCATTGTCAGAAAAAATAGTAGAAACCATTGGGAGTAGCAGACCAAACGCACCTCTGACATCAATCCAAATTAACTTCATTCAGAATATGATACAAGAAACAATGGATGACTTCAGGTACCGGTATTCATGCAGAATGTTTTAGTTTCCAATGACGTGTTTTCTTAGTAAGATGTTTTAGCATCTGCTTTAACAAATTTCTACTTGCATTAGAAAATTACACTATTAATAGCCTTAATCTTGGAAATCTAGGTCTGAAACTTTATTTTTAATAGCTCTGATGACTAATTGGACTGATGTCTCTGAAGACTGTTAATACATAGCTTTGCTAACATGTTTTCAGAATGAGTGAATACTTCTCAGATGGTAAATTTATCTGCACAACAAGGTCCTTACTGCTCTCATGAAGCCTTGTGCTGATTTCTTTCCATCCCTGCTCATCCCCTGTCTCAGCAGGAGAAATTTCTTTTAAAGTTGACATTGTGGAGAGCTTGATCTAGACAGTTGATTTGTATTGGCTTTGATTGTTGCTAGCTTGGCGTGTATAAGGTAAAATACTGTGTGTATTTCTACTGGTGAAGCTTTGCATTAAAATAATGTCTGTGCTGTAAATGATGGTTGGTGTCAGATTATTTTGTGTTTGTGGATACCTAACAAACATTCCACTTGTTGTGAAAGAAGTCAGTCAAATTAGCATGGCTTTAGAGTGGAGTTTGAAGGAGATGGAGCAATTGAGAGAGTTGTATCTAGAGGATCGCTTCCCAATTCATGTTGAAGATGAAGTAGGTGGACTGAGATGGTGGAGGGGAGAAGGATTGCCATTCGGGGGAAGTATTGCTATCTTGATGACAAAAAGCAATGCAAAGCTAGCTTAGTAGGTCCTTGTGCTATGGGCTGTTCTGTATCTGCCAACAGAAAAATACATTGAATGTTATTAAATGTCTTTAAATAAGAATATAGTATAGTAAAACTCCCTTGGGATTTTTTGGTGATAATCACACATCTGATTAAAAACAGTAACTCTCATATGACTTAAAATGCAGTCTATGGATTGCAGATGTTTTTTCTTTAAAGTCTGTGTTCAGGTGTCCCAGTGTTGGAAGGTATTAGTCTTGTACTTCCAGTATCTGAGATCTGGAGCCTCAGAGATTGTGTTTCTCTTCTGACCTACGCTTCCTGAAGTAGCTTTAAGGCTCTGCTGGCCTTTTTCCTGGTTATAAATTGTTGATCTGTTCAAAGTGAATGTAACATTGTTTGTACTGAGGTCAGTGAGAGAGAAGGGAGCCATTGCAAGCTTCTCATTTATACAAATACCTTTCACCCTCTGGAATCTGAGGAAAGGATTTTTATTGCTCTTGCCTGAAATCCATTCCTTTTCAAGTAATGGGGAAAAAACAAGGACCTTAGAAGAGGATTAGGAGGAATACATTACTCATTTGGCTCCACAAAGCTGCTTGTTTTTTGAACTTCCTGTCTTTGGGAGGTAACCTACATCTTTGGGTTTCTAAGCTGCCAGCTGTCATCTATGCTTGATATACACAAAGAAAATTGTTTGCCTCCAGTAGGAGTTCTGAAGCACAATAACCCTTGGAAATAGAAAGCGAAGAATATATTTCGTTCTCCTTTCCTAAAACATATAGCAAACCCAAAGGGAGTAAAATCTGTGTATCTACTTGAGAAACGCCTTACTTAGGCTGTTGGTACCCATAGCACGGTATTCGATCTCGGACAATTGCACTGTGATACTCCATTCAGGAAGAACTTATGAGCTTGCCTCCTTTTTTGTGAGCTGTTCTCCTTGTTCTTCCTCAGCATCTGGAACACTGTATTAGTGTAGTGTTCATTGGGTATTTCCAAGCTTGGTTCTTGTGACAAATGTCTGTCAAGTCATGGACAATGCTGCTATTACTTCTTATGTAGATTAACCTGGAGCATTCTGTGGGCTTGAGGATAATGTATCATTTATCACAGTTGATGTTTTGGGCCCTCTTACAAGAGTGCTGAAAGCAATGTACTGAGAAGCTGTATCTTCAGTTACAGATAAATATCTTCTCTGTGGTACTTGTGATCGAGGGATGGAAAATCAGCTTTGAATGGTAAAAATGAGAGAAGTTTACAGCTTGCAAATGGCAATCTTGATATAGCCACATATATATTTATATTTCTCAACAGAAAAGATCATTTTTGTACACTGAAAAAATGGTACTTATGAAAGTCAATGTAATAAAAAAGGTATTCCAGAAAATAAGTGGTAGAGGAGTACGTTACATGGCTTAAGTGTTTTTAGACTCATGTTTCACAATGTCATGAAGGTGAGGAGGTGTGGAGTTCTGGGTGCTGAGAATTGGAGAGAATTGCTGCTTCCTAGATAAAACTAAGCATTGTCCTTTTGCAATTCTTCCCCTAGAGAAGCATGCCATCGAGATATTGTGAATTTGCAAGTGGAGATGATCAAGCAGTTCCATATGCAGTTGGTATGTACAAAGAGCATGATGGGAAATATATTCAGTTTTCATTTTTAGTAATACCAAGGCATGCCACCTTCTTCTCTTGAAACTGAAAATCAGTTTTGCTTATTAAGAGCAAGAAAGGGAGGACTGACTGTGAAGGAGGGGGAAACTATGAACTGGAATCTGTTAAAATGCTTGATAAATAAAGGGAACATCTGCATTGGCCACGTATAATGAATTCCATATTTCAAGAGTTACAGAAAGACAACAGGGAAACGTATTCAACTGTCCTTTGGAAAGGACCAAGACCTGGGGTAAGGAGGTAGATGGAATTCAAATAGAAAGCTTTACTTATAGGTACTGCATGCATACTGAACTGTGTTCTGTGTTCTTTAACTTCACCTTTTTATGAATCTTTGTTCTTTTGATCTGCATTAAAAAGACCTTGTCTCGGTACTGAACATTTTAATGGAACCTGCATTAGTAGATTCTCATCCTGAAGAAGTGCAAAATATCCTTTGATAAAATATTCGCTAATGTATTAATGATCAAAATACTGTATGTCAGCATAAAAAACTAATCTTACTTTTCTTATCAAAAGTTTTTAAAAACAGTATTATCTAGGTTATTTTAATTTTCAAAAGGGATATGAAAATAGACAGGATAAAACTGGAATAATTAACTTCATAGCTACTGATTGGGACTTTTTTCTTTTCTCTAGAATGAAATGCACGCTTTACTTGAAAGATATTCTGTAAATGAAAGCTTAGTAGCTGAAATTGAGAGACTACGAGAGGAAAACAAAAGACTGAGAACTCACTTCTGAGAGATTTACTCTGCTAATTTTATTAGCATGAACTCGCTACAGGCGGTGGTTGCTTATGACAGATCATCCATCATGACTGAAGTATTGTATGAAGACCTGCTATTATTTCAAACATGAGTCTTTTCTAAATAAATGGTGTGAGATACTATATGTAATTATAAAATTTGTAACAGATAAATGCTGTATAAAGAATGTTTGCATACTCATGCTAACCACCTTGAAATGCATCCTTCTAACAGAAAAACTAAAAGGGTAAGTACATAATCAGAGTTTTAGCAATATGTGAAGTGCCTTTTTATAAACAAAATCAAACCAGGACGGATGCCTTTTTCTGTAAGAATTTTTTGATATACCTACTTTTTTATCTGCTTCGTTATTTTACTGCTGTCAGAAACAATCACTAGTTTGCCTTTCAGACACTTCTCTGGGAAAAAAGGGAGAGAGAAAGCTCATCTTCTGCATGATTTGGAGATTTGTTTATAAGGAGCTGAAAAGTACAGTATTCAGTTAACTTTATTCAACTGACAACTCTTCTATCCTGAGTAAAACTAGAGCTTGAAAGTGTTCCTAGATTCGGTGCCATGATCTTTCTTACTATATTTGTAAGTCTGAAATTTGTGCTTGTCTGCTGTGAACTTTGTTGTTGCAAATGCTACTTCGGCTGCATAATGAGATTTTTGTTACAACTTCAACTACGAAACTAGAATTCTTTTCATTGACATGTATTTGAATGTCATATTGTCATAGCTTGTCCCATTTGAGTGCAACTTTACACTTCAAAATGCAACTATGCTCAGCTGTTAATAACATAGCCTTGTGTAAATGCAGTCTTTCAGTCTTTGACTCAAGCATCTTTTGCAGCCCCTGCCCCTTCTTTCTTATTTGTAGTGGATAACACTTAATATTGAGCAGTTGTGTTGTAGTTTTGAATCTTGTTGGTTTAGCATTATTGTAGCTTTTTGGGATAGCTGCATACCAAATCTAACAAGTATCTTAGTTGTACAATTAACATAACAAACATTGAAGAGAAATCGTTGCTTCAGTAGCACCATAGTATCATACTTGTGTGTAAACATTTCTGAAATTAAGCTCAGTATGAAGTCTTGGCTCTGCTGAAGTTCATGGGAGGTTTGGCTTGGCCTTTTATTTGTGCCAAGAAATTAAATTAAATTAAAACTTCAATTTAAAATTAATTTAAAAATTAAATTAAAAATTTCTCAAATACTTCTTCTACAAGTGCTTCTTGCTATTTCAGGTTTTTTTGGAGGCTTCTTAATTTTCCCACTAATACGTACTTGTTTCTTTTCACACAATCAAAACTCAAACAAGCAAAGCCTGAGAACATGGTGAGTTATTTAGTTTCAACATCTAGTGTTTAAATCCACAATGGCACTCTTCTACTAAATAAGAAAGCCATAATATATAGTGTAACTTATTTTTATATGTTGTAAAACTAAAAAAACCCACCCTATCTATACCTTTTCCCTGTCTTTAATTTTTTGTTGAAAAAAGAGACTGTCAGTTAATGACAAATACAATCTTGTAGCAAAATGAGGGTGTTCAAGTAGTCTTTAATATTAGGGACAGGACTTTAAGTGTCTGCAGCTCTACTGCTTTTATAAACTTTAAAAAATATTTCTATTTCACGTATAACTTCATGGTAAAATGAAGCAAAGTAAGTTAATTTTTTTTTTAGTAACTTAACACACAATGTAGAGATTTTATAAGTTCACAGGATCTGTAAGCTTGACACACTGACCGCGCAGTTTGTGAAGACAATAGCAGTTGAAGGTAGCAAAAATAGCTTACTGTTCTTCTACCTGCTTTGCAGTGTTAATGAAGTAACCTTGCATACTTGCATCTCTTGATTTGTTCCCCAAGTGCTCTTGCTAGTATACCCAGATGACAGCAGGGAATTAGACAAGTATCTCGGGTATTTGGCTTGTAGATAATTTGTTTTCTTGACTCAGAACTGTATAATATTTTCCTTAATTCCCAAATGGAGGTGATTATAGCAAGAGTGATTAAAAGGAGACATTTTGGCCTTTTTTAAAAAAGATTTTTAGGGCTTTTTTCCATATCTCAGGATTACTGTAGCACAAGTGGCTACACATGCTGTGTGGAGACCCGATATGCCTACCACCATAGGGGTATATTTTGCCTTATATGCAAATCCGATTTGTATTTTGAAATAAAGCTTGTTCTAACCTTTTTTGGAAAAAAAAAACTGTGGTGACCTACTTATTAAAGAGAGTAATCTATATTGTAATTTTTCTGCCTCAGCAGGCAAGAGCCTGATCCAAAGAATATGTAGAGATCTAACTAAAATTCTTCAGTACTTTCTTTTCTGCCTCTGTGGCTTCATGTAGACCATCAAATCACTTTCACAGAAATGTTCACCTTACTTTATGCTTTTGGAGTAAAGAATAGATGTACAGTTCCCCCTTCCAACTTGGAAACTGTTACAATCATGACAGAGATCATGTTCTGAGCTAAAAATAGTGTTTAAGCAGATGTTTTGTGTGGTGGGAGTAAGCTTGTCACCTAAGCTCCTGGTGAGCTGGAGATCCTGCATCTTCCTAATACTTAACTTAGGGATGCTCCTTTTTTTAAATTCCTTTCTCTCTCATGCATGTATCAGACTTTCTGTGATGGGATGTTTCTTTGCAGTTTCAAGGTATGTAGGGTTTGAAAACTGATTTTGGCTAATTGATTTATTCTCATAAAAATGCAAAATGGCAGCTTATCCTTACTTCCTGGCAACAGCCCACCTGTGCCTGATAAACACACTATGCTGTTCATAAACACCACAACAATGAAGGATTTGGAAGTTGCTCGCTGCCCCTTCTATGCAAGGAACAGGACATACAAAGTGGAAGAAAATGCTTTACAGACTGCATGCCAAACTGCAGAGTTCCTTGCTAGCAGACACGCTGGATTCTAAAACTTAAGATGAAAAACGGTCACAGATTATTTGGGTATAAAGATAACAGATCTGGTACTGCTGGATGCTGAAGACCAACAGGTGACACACTATATCCTTGCCCACCAGCGTACTTGCGTCTGTGGTCATTACTGGTGCGTGTCAAAAGCTGCATCTTCTGTTCTGGCTCAGTACGGCTGTTTTCGCATTACTTCTTGCAGTGCATCTGGGGGATGGTGATTAACAAATTCTGTAAGAACAAACTATGGAAAGAATCTCGTACTCTTCCTTAAGCATCCTGTGCTGGGCACTGGCAAAGATAGGATATGAGGCTAGAAGGACAAGAATAAAAAATTCTGAAGTATTTTCAATGTACACTGTGAAATTAGCTGTGAGTCTGGATACAAGATAAGTACAGACAGGACCTGTGTTCTGACACTTCATGTTTTCATACTTGTCTCTGGCACAGCTCTAGCACAAGGAAACATAACAGTGGAATCATCGTCAGTAAAGATTTCAAAATTCATTGTGAACGCATCCTTTTTAGTTCATTTTGGCATTCCAAACGGTGATACATTTGTAGGACTAAGAGCCATGAGAAACAATCATTCAGGTGCAAACAATGATCTGTCATATCTAGTATCATGTCTGCATCAGTTGCCAATAACACTTTCTGCTAAACAGTCATTTTTACTGAAGTTAGACTCATATTAGATGTTTTCATTTCTTCCTGTGGAAACCTAGGCTATGGTTAGAATGTATATTTAATGTTTCCAAAATAAACTGACAGGTTTTTTTGGGCAGTACATATAATAAACTGGATTTTCAAGAGTGTCTTTATGAGATGGGGGAGGGGGGGGGTTATGACCCAAGAAAAATTATTCTTGGTCCAGAAGGCACTCAGATTTGAGAGCAAGCTTAGAAACCTCCACTAAATCTGCAGAAACTTCCAGGTTATTATCTCTTCTGGATATTATCTGTATCTCTTCTTCTCTGGGTTGAGACAACTGGTGACTAAAGCAAAGGGGGAAGAGAAGTGTAGACTGCTGATATTTATTCCTTAGCCTCACTGGTACTTAAAACATTAAGAACTAAACTCAAGTATTGTCATTCTTTCATCTGGACAAACTGCATCAGGTCAGGACTTGGAGATGTTTGGTGGAGCAACAACTGCCTTTTTTTTTTTTTTTTTTTTTTTTTTTTTCCAGGTTAAAGCAGTTCTAGTCTCCAAATGCTGGTGCAGCATAAACAGTAATGCCCATGGCCATGTCAAAATTTTTTAAGTGTCTTGCTTAGGGCTCCAAAATTAGCTGATTATTGTCCTAAGCCATCCACTGTCCATCATGTATGTAATGGTTTAGCCCTAGCCGGCAACTAAGCACCATGCAGCCGCTTGCTCCTCCCTAGCCCCATGGGATGGGGGAAAGAATTGGACAAAAAAGGTAAAAGAAGTTGTGGATTGAGATAAGAGCAGTTTAATGATTGAAATAAAATAAAATACTACTACTAAATTGTAATGAAAAGGAAAATGAAAGAGAGACAAAACCAAAGAAAAACAAGTGATGCAACCGCTTGCCACCCACCAACTGACACCAGCCCATCCCCAAGCAGCAGTTGCTGCCCCTGGCCAACCGCCCCTTGCTTCTATACTGAGCATGGTGCCTTACAGTATAGAATATGCCTTTGGCCACTTTGGGTCAGCTGTCCTGGCTGTGTCCGTTCCCTGCTTCTTGTGGAGAAGCAGCTGGGAGGGCAGGGGCAGTGTGAGAAGCTGGAAAAGTCCTTGGCTTAATGTAAGCATTGCTTGGCAACGACTAAAACATCAGTATGTTATCAGTGTTATTCTCAGCACAAATCCAAAGCACAGCCCCATACTGGCTACTATGAAGAAAATTAACTCTATCCCAGCCAAGGCCAGCACAAGGTACTAGCACTAGCAGTTCTCGGAAACAACTTCCCAGCTTTGTATCATCTGCTGCCTCAGGTAGTCACTGGCCTAGCTGTAGACGCAGCTGCCTTTGGAGGGAGTTTAAAACTGCCATTATACTACTGAGGATCATGTGAAATCTGTTCTAGCTGTGGCAACTTCTGTTGTCCTTATTAGCAGAATATTGTTCTCCCTTAGTTCTAACAGGTGCAAAGTTGCAGCACAAACGGTCATGCTTTGGGATCTGCATCTCTCGAATTCATCATTTGTCCTCTCATTCTAGCCAAAAATACCAAGGCTCCTGTAATTGAAAGTTGTTATGGTTCCCATCCAATTTCTTACACTACAACGTTCTGTCTCTGGAAATTACTGAGAGACAATGCTTTTCCAGCCTATTATTTTGCAAGAATGATAATTCTGATTTATTCTTTTCATCCCTACTTGTCCTCTGAGTAATGGAGAAGGAAAGAATTTGCACAGAGAAAAGGACACATGAGAAAAGAACACAATTTCCTATACAAGTTATTTACATGAGTGCCTTTACAGGTTATAAATCCACATATTAGCTAATACAGGGCAGAAGTGTTTCAGAATTCATTTTTTAAAATTAGTTCTATAAATACTAGTGCTTGGTTGAGTTACTATAGCACTACCTACCAGAATGGCTGAATACCCAGAGGTGTCCAGCTGGAGATATTTTTTATAATTATCGAGTTGCAGAGGGTGAGCTGTGTTTTCTGAAGAGCAAGTTCTTTATATTTTTGTAAGGTCTCAGACTGGCCAATCAAAAATTAGGGCAAACAAACTCACTTCATCATTTCTTGAAAGTTTTGGGCTAAGTAGATGGAATTGTCCCCCTAATTTCATGGCTTCTAAACTCAAGCAGTTCTGGGTTTATGCTGTCCCAGTTCTCATGACTGAACTTCCTTATTGATCAAAATGCTGATGCAATTTGTTATCCAAGTCTACCTGAATAAACAAAATGGTGCAAGATCTATCTAATGCTTTAATAGTCGAGTGCTTTTGTCTGCTACTTACTATCATCCACTCCAGTTTTAGATTTCCAACGTTACACAAGCATCTGCAGATTTGTCCTATAGTTATTTTATTACTGAAGTCTATTCTCTTGAAAAGTCAGCAAATCTTAAAAATTAAGGCAAATTTAAATTGAATAGACCCTGCATCCTCATGCCACAATACACAAAATTCTTCCCATGCCACATTGGCCTTAAAGGAATCACACGTGGTGCTCACGTTCTCACTCTTCCCCACAGTGTGGGGAAGAAATGTCACTGTGCTGTGTCCGAAATATTTGTCCTCTGAGTTCAAAGTCTTATCAGCTCCTCTGGCTGTGGGAAATCTGCAGACTCCCTGCTTCTCAGCAATAGCAGAAGCAATTACAAGTCTCCTTCCCCTCAGAGGCATTCAGCTCCACTCCTAGACCCCCTCTGAGGTAGCGCACAGCAAAGTCTCATTCTGCCGGCACCTGCACCCATGCCCTGCTGCAGGGCTCCTTTCCCCACCGATGTGCTCCACCAGATGTAGGTCACACCCTTAATTGAGACTCAGTTCATATGGAATGTATGGGTGGGGCTCACAAATATCTACATATATGCCATTGCTTGTTTCCATAGTAACTTTGATGCTTCAGAATGAAAAAGACAAGAAAAGGCAGGAACAACAGGAGATGATGCAGGGAGGTAAAGGGCTTCAGTGACACGTATTTAAGTTGCCCTGTCCTATTCTGAAGCTACAGAAAACCCAACTGTGACAGACAAGCGTTCTCCAACAATGATACTATGATTTCTGTAATTGCCCATCCCATAGTTGACTTTCCTATTTATTTTGTTTAGTGGTTGGTTTTTGTTTTTTTTAAGGTTACTTTCCATACCGGTTATTAAGCAAACGATGATGGCATTGGTGTGACTGTTAGGTATCACCACCTGTGAATGCAATAGAGGGGTCAGTGGTACCAATGCTTTGACAGCTACGCCATGCTTTTTAGAAATACAGGAATTTCTATATAAAAACCATATGAGAGTACCATTGGGACTGAACAAGATAAGCATCGCTCTACCTTTTTAAAAACCTTTATCTTTGTAAAGTTGAAATGTACTTCAATTTCATGTAGTTAATTAAAAGTGACCTCTCACATGTTTAATACCAAGTCAAGAGATGTAGTGTTGCCTTTATTTCACTGATTGACTTGTGTTTCTGCCTTATTTAACTTGCAGCTGTGTGGCAAACTTCACGGGAATAGTTCTCATACTGAGCAAGGGAATTGGTAGCTTGTCAGTATTTGTATCCCTATGGTGACCAAGGATTTTATACTTGCAGGAATGACAAAAGTCTCTTCACCACTTAACAATCATCTTTGTCAGGAAGTCTCACTCAGTGCAAGGCAAAGAGACCAAAACATTTCACAATCTAGTCCTTAGATTTCATCAATGATTTGCTCTGCTTGTGACTTTTGCCTGTTTCCATCAGTTTAGTCTCTGCACGCATAGTACCAGAGTTATTAGGAAGAGTATTGAACAGGACCTTGGAGGTTTGTCTTTCTGAGAGATGCAATGTTGATTACGATGCTGTCAATCAGTTTAGCAGATTCCTTTCTGGACGAAGAGTGTGACTACAGGGGAGAGTCCACCTTTCTCATTGTGCTATCTTGTTCCTCTTTTCCCAGAAATTGACACTGGGCTGTAGAAACCTGACTGTACTTGTTGATTATAAATGGTATCCTTAGGAAGGAAGGAGAAGGAGAGATAGATCTAATGATGACTGCGCAATTAACCTGGTTCACCTGCTAATCTCCTTTGAAGTAATGCCTCCCTTAACAGAAGATCAGCTGTTTCGTATTTTTCTACATTGAAGCTGCTTTTCTAGTCTTTGCTCTTCCTAGTAAATTGCTAGGTAGTAACCTAACCTAGGGATCAGGAGGCTCTGCTAATAGAAGCCAGCTCCAGCTGCAGAGGAAAAGATGGAGACATTTCTTGCCACTGTTGCTATGTGTTAAGAGCATCTAGGAATGAAAACAGCTCTCAGAGGATTTACAGCCCTTGCCACACACTGAGTCACAGCACTGAGGATTCAATAACAGGAACCCTCCAGGTCCTTGAAATGCTTCTTTCAATGAGCATCCACTCCATCACACCAAGGCTAAGTGTAAACAAACTTTTCTATCCATACACTTATCTCGGCCACCTATTGGGTTTTCCTGATAATGCCATGGCAAGCTCTGGAGGAGGAAGCAGTGCAGTCAGCTACTCTTGGTACTATTTCAGCATCAGGGATCAAATTAACGTCCCTGAGGGACGGTGTGATACCTTATGTGACTGAACTTCAGAGGGCTTCTCTGAGGGCTTTAAAAAAAAAAAATAGTACCTGTGGGGTCGTTTGATGAACATAGACATGGAAGAGGTGGAGGGAAGGATGGAGTTAAACGTGCCAGGGAGGGATGAGCAGCTCGGGGGTACATGAGACGGCCAGGCTGTAGCCATGGGGGAGGCAGCAGGTCTGGGAATCGGGGCTCGGATGCTGCCACACCTCGGGTCTAGGCCTCGTTTCAGAGCATCCTCCGCCCGCAGCCCACACGTTAAGGCGGGCGAGGCCTCCTGTCCCCGCCACGTAGCTCCTGAGGCCGCACGGGCAGCGCCTTTCCCGTTCCCGGCGAGGTTCTCTCGGCGAGGCAGGTGGAAGCCGCTCCCACCGGTAAGCGCGGGGCGGGACGGACAGGACAGGGTGCCCGGGGGTGGGGGGGAGGCGCGCGGGCCGGCGGGAGGGCTGCGGACGGCGGCGAGGGGGGGCTGCGCGCCCCCGAGGGGCAGCGCGACGCTCGCGGTGCCGGCGACGAGGGCGGGCGGGGGCGGCCCGCGCGGAGGGCTGGGGCTGGGGCTGGGGCACGGTTACCGTTCAGGGACAAGCTCAGCCCCACGCCCCCATCCAAGAAGATGCGTTATCTGCCAGTCACCGCTTCGCAGGGATCATGCGTGTAGCTGTCGAAAAGAAGAGCGTGGGTCTCTAGCGCCATGCTTGCCGCGCACGAGTCCGCTTTCGTATCGCACCCGCTCTGGCAAAAGCTCGATAGGAAAGACCGGTGTTTCCATTCGAAAGTGCTGTAACGCCCCGCCCTGCCAATTCCTGCCACTGCGCGGGGGTGCCGGCGGGCGGGCGGGCCGGCAGTACCTCCCGGCCCCCGCAGAGGGCAGGGCCGCCCCGCGCCTCGGTGCTCCCGCGCCCGCCACGCGCGTCCGAGCTCCCCTGGCGGCGGCCGCCGCCCCGCGGGTGGCCCCGGCGCTTCGCGCGTCCGCCGGGAGGGGTGCCGGGCCGGTGCTCAGGCCCCAGACCTGCGGCTGCGGGCGAGCGCGTTTCCAGAGCTGTGCCATGTGCGGGGAAAGCTGTGCCATGTGCGGGGAAAGAAGGCGTCGCGGTGGCTCGGCGCGGGGGAGCGGTGAGTGCCGCTGCCGGGGAGCGGCAGCCTCGACGGCCGCCAGCCGAAGTGCTGGGCGGTTCGTTCTTCTTCTCTTCTCAAACAGGCAAGTCACGGCACTGGTTTTGTGTAGCAGGTTAGGTCCTGTCTGAAGAAGCCTCTTAAATAAATTTTCATTCCAGCACTTTATGCAGAAGAGATGTGAAGTAGCTTAGATTTGGTTTTAGAGTTACGTGAAAGCAGTATCAAGGTGTTAAATGCATTTTAAAGAGATTTAATGATTTTTTTTTTTTTGGTTGGTAATTAATAGATGTCATATTCACTGGGACCTATGTTATTTTCTAGGGATTGAAGGAAAAAGTGAAAGAAGAAATAGGATGCTCCCAAGTGATCTCTTTTGCCTTGGCTCGTTTCCTTCCGCTGCGAAAACAGTAAGCTTCCTAAAGCTAAGAGCAAGGAAAACATAGTTTAAACTATTTTAGTGAGTATTTTTAACCTCTCTGATAGTGAACCAGACCTCCTGTAACCCAGTATTACTGTATTTATACAGCTCTAATAGTAGAGTGAGACTGCGGGTGACCCTATAGTCAAAGATCCGGGTGGTTTTTGACGCTGTGGGGTACCACACTTCCACTCATGGCCGTGGTGAATCGTTACATATTGGAGCTCAAGCAGGTCAAACAGAAAGATTAGTCAGTATTTCTGTTTCATTTCAGGTAGAGCAGGGACCAGAAGTAAAATTCTCCTCATTAATGAGAAGCACTCTAAGGACATGTCTTCTTTGTCATAAACTTTTGGTAACTGTCGAATTCACTCTCATTCATCAGAGAAGTTGTCTTAAGTCTTGAAATAGTCACAGGATGGGAGAACTATTCCCTGCTTAACTCGAGGTCAGACAGCTGTTGGAGAACAGCTATCCTTTTTAATGCTGCATCTGTGTGAGATAGCCAAGGGAGAGTGCTAGGCATGGCTCTGGGTGGCTGGGCTGCATCAGCATGTGTGGGAGTGTGTGCCCTGGTGGAATTTGGGCTCTGTACGGCCCAGTCCTTTCTTTGAAAGGAGTGAAAATGTAGAGTCTCATCTTCTCGTTCCCTTTCACATGGGTTTTGAAGGGGTTTGAAGACAGCATTTCTCAATGCCAAAAGGAGAAGCTTTGCTCACAGAATCGATGCTCTCTCGATGGCTACTGCTGTGTGGCAGATATATATATATATATATATATATATATGTAAAAACACACTATCTTTGTGGTGTTTCTGGTCCTGTGAATGAGCCCACTCACAGGAGAGTCTTATTTGGTGACTTCCAGAGCATGGATGGAAACTATGGCAAATGGTTGCTCTGCATTGTCAGGATTTTAGTTGGTCTTCGTGTGCCTTGCAGCAGAGAGTAGGGGTCTGTCAGGTGCTTATGGGGTCTGGGTGGCAACTTTAGTGCTTACCTTTTGGACTTAGATGCTTAAAGGGACGTGTAAGCACCTTACAGTCTGGGACCTTTAGTATAGATTTGTATACTTGTTTTCACTTGTTGGAAATTCAGGTCAGGCTACTCTTTGTGGGTTAAAGGAGTTACCAATGCGATAGGGAAAAGAAAAATCTACAGAGCTGATGATACTCAGAATAGGGCCAGATGACCTTAAATCTAATTATACAGGGTAAGAAATTGTGATCGAAATTGTTATTTGTGACCACAGTTTAAGGTATTGATTGGATTCTGATCTATTTCAACTATCTTGTTTGTTTCTTTTAACAATAACAAAATTTCCTATCAGCCTCTGGTCAGTAGGGGAGGAAATAGAAGTGAAAGCAACAGTGACGTTCTAAAGCCTCTGTCTCACTAGTTTCCACTCTTCAAGGCTTCAGTGCTTATTAGAGCACAGCAGAGCATGTCCTCAGAGCTGAATCACCTTTTTCTTGTTTTGTAGCTGTTTCAATTTGACAAGAGTTTTCTTTTGAGGCTGTGTTTATGTGTGAAATGGCTGTAGCGCAGGCAGGGAGAGGAAGTTTCTGTCCGTTTCTGAAGCCAGTGGGTCCTGTGGTTATTCACACCCTTCACAGAAGTGGGCTGCATGGCTTTTTGGATGCTGTAGGGGAGACTGCCTTCTCCCCGGGGTAGTCTCTTTTGTTTTGATACCATGCACCTGTGACGGGAGCTGTGGTCCTGGGCTGAAAAAAAATCTCAGTAGGTGGTATAGGTATTACAAAGGTCTTTGTTCCTCTGTTTTTTATCGACAGAGAGACTTTGAACTAAGCTTTGTGTTCAGTGAAGAGCCGAGAGGCAGAGGAGAGAGCAGCATGCCTGGCTAACACGTTCAAGAGGATCCTCACAGATGAGAGTTTGGGTTGCTGGGTGGGAGAAGATGTTTGGAGATGTTGTGTCCGTGGTAACATCATAGGTTTGACACAAGGAGAAGTTTGATGCTTGGTGCTTCTAGATGCTATGGAAGGGTCCAGGATAAATGTTTGTGGGTGTATGTCCTCCATCTGTGTGCAGAAGGGTTCACTGGTCAGAGATACAGTGATGCATACTTTTTAACGGTCTCTAGCTGGAGGGGGACCTTGGGCACTGACAGTTAAGTGTAGCATTTGGGACTTTATTTGGCCACCTTCCTAGTGTAGCTGGCTTAAGAAAAAGTGTCCTTGACATTTGGAGAAGGGAATGGATGCTGAACTTGGCTGTCTAGACTTGCTGGGCCCCCTCTTCAGCCAGTGAAGAAACGTTGCTTCTGTGCGGGCAAATGAGAGCATAAATCCCTGGGGGAACGTTTCTTTCCATTGGGGGTATGGCTGGAAGTCTATTCAACAGCTCAAAGTTGGGTAGTAGCTATATATCCTCCCCTTCATCTGTTTGCAGTCATGTCCTGGCTCATTTCAAGTTTACTGTCTGTCCTGGATGTTGCTGTTTAATAGTATGGCTAAAGGAATGAGAGCAAGGAAAGAGCAGGATGCCTGTGAAGTCATGGAGGAGTCATTTCACATGACTGAAAGACCTTTTTTCTCCCTTTTTCTGATTCTTTCCTACAGTCTATGGACTGTTTTTGTCTTTCATTTGTTTATTAATGGTGATGGCCATTGACATTTAAAACAGAAACAAGAAAACACCCACATTTCATATGACATTAAGCAAAAGCCATGATTCAGGGTTCATCTATTTTAATAATGTTGGTAAAGCAGTGTATGTGCGTATTTCTTTATCAGCTATTGTGAATATTTATTTTTAAAACATTTTTCTTCATCCTAGCTACTTAACAATGGCTTTTATTTATTCTTCATCTATCACTGTGCTGATGTTGAGCTACTGCTTTTATTTCTAGAAAATCTAGTAGAGTGCTGTTCTGTTTACTTGGAGAAAAGCAGTATATTTCTGACTAATAGGCTGAAATAAGGCAATAAAAAAGTGTCACAAATGTTCTTAAAGGCAAGGTTTGTCAGCTTGGGAAAGAAGTACTGCTGCTTTACTCCGTGTTTCTGAATTGTTAGGGTTAAATTCTGGCTTAAGCACTGTGGTGTGGATTATTACTCTGTTTCTGATGTTAGCTGGAATCCGGTGTCTCAGGAAGGTGTGAGACAAGGTGTTGTGAGTACTTAGTGAATAACCAGCTCAGAAGGAAGGTTTTCCTTGGGTCTGTTGGACAAAAAATTTATCTTCTGCTTTAAGACAGTATAATGGAAAATGTTTCACATTCAATGTAAATGACCTTCTGTTTTTACTCTTAACAGTAGTCTATAGGAACATTGTGTTTTGTGACAGTTAATTTGGAGTTCAATGATTTTTATTTTTTTTTCTTAAAACAAGATATTCTCAGTTTATGGTAGTTTCATTGTATGCGTTTTCCATTAAAACAGATTAGGAAAAGCTACAGAGAGGGTAAAGAAGATGCCATGCTAATGTATATTTTGAGAGCATGCCCTCTTCTTTCTTTCCTTTCATATTGGCCTTTTGTTGCCATGTAATGGAGGAGCAAGCTTAAAATGGTTTCAAGAGACCGTTTCTTAATGTGAAGACTCTCCAGGGCTGTCAGAAATAACTAAAAATTAATGCAAGTACTGTTCTAATGCTTGCTTGGAGTTGAGTCACACTGACGCTGGTAGCATGAATTTGTAGCACAGGGAAAACAGGTGCCGTGTGCTCGGTGCTATACAGCTTCGGGTTTGAAGAACCATAAGGGAGATCTTAAGTGGGTGAAACCCAGGAGGAGGTAGTAAATAAAACAAGACTGAATGCTAATGGGTGTTTAGTATGAGAGAATTAAGCTGAGTAATCTGAGGAGGTGTTGAGGCAGAGGAAAACAAAAACAAAGTCAAATGTATGCTTGAGACCATATGTGAAGGTTGATGGTTATTTGGTTTGAAATACAAAAGCAAGCAGAGAGGAACCTGTGGTTGCAGTTGAAAATAAAGCACTTAAAATGTGGCTGAGGCAAGGCAGAATAACAAACTTCAAACTTCCTTAAGCTGCATGAGATAAAGAACTTGTAAATTTTGAAACAAGATTTCATCCCGTTTTAAGGAATGATAGCTTTTAAAAGTGAAAATTATTACGTTTGCCTTATTTCTGGATTGCTCGTCTAAAGACAAATGGCTGTTTTTTTCTCTCTATAAAATTTACAGCTGCATTATGTGAAGAGTTGGTTATTCTGAATTTAGTGGAGAGGCATAACCTACTGGTACAAAGTGTAATAGTTTCATAGCCTGGGAATGACTGTGATAATGGAGACACTCAGGGAAACTGCTTTAACTTCCAGACAGTTTTCAGAGAGAAGTATAGTCTTGCTGCTACAACAGTGGAAACCATGAAAACCACCAAAGCTGAGATAGAAATCCTGTGATTAATTTTGTTATTTTAATAGTCGTGTGGTGATCCACACAAAGTGCTAGAGAATTTCAATTTCAAATGGATTGTTACTTTACTCGCATACTTTCTAAGTAATGAAGCTGAAATTATTTGTCATAGAGTTCAACTGAAGTAAATGGATCTATACCAGCAGAGGATTTATTCTTCAGTTTTCCTGTTCTGTATTCATTAGAGCAATTGGGAAACTGTTATTTCCATAATATAATGCACTGGTTGTTTTGAGAGCTCATTCCCAAACAATGTGTTAATTGGCGCTGAAATAGTGTGGTGTATGTGGTGTCCCCTTGTGATTTGGAGTTATGGATGATCATATTTATTAGTGGCTTCAGAAATTAAAACGCTCGTGCATGTGTTAACTGTGCTTCTGTGGGGGCTGGGTGAGTAAATGCATCATACTTTGAAACACAGAGTTCAGAGAGATTGTTCTATGTTATAAGATTTCTGAGCAACTTAGATTTGCAGTGGAGCTTTCCTTGCAGACTCTTGTGCTCAACTTTTTGGAGCACTGAGATTGGGTTGCCAAGACATGATAGAAGATATAATATACATCCTGGTCTAATTTTGCAGTAAACTAGAAAAAATTTGCAGCTTTTAATTGAAAAGCAAGATAGATACTTAGAAAGAGGAGTGAAGCATGTAAACAGATGCCTGAAACTTATGAACTGAGTTGCATTGCACATAGTTTTTCTTCATGTTCTGTTGCCAAGATGCTATGCTTTTATATTGGGACTGCTTCACTACAGTGTTGAATTTTGGAAGAGGAGCTGGAAAGAGTTTGGACTTCTTATAGCTTAGTAAAGGACAGCGAGCACTTCAGCAGTTTGGAATTTAGATTGAGAATTTTAACTTGATGTTCCTGAGAAGCTCATTAGGGACACAAAATTGATTAAGACCTTTCTCTTTCCTCCCATTTCCCCCCATTTAGGTTTCTAAATCAACTCAATTAGATGAACTTCTCTGTTCTTAACTTTCCAGATTTGCTTAGACTGTCTCCAGAGTAAGGAAGACGATATCGCACTGGATTTTGTTTGATTCATGTCTGTGATTTCATGACTGCGAGAACAAGGAATGTATTTTGCTTTCAAATTAAAGATTACATCTTGGTGAGGTCCCACACTCAAGGAGCGATTTCTCCAGTAATTTCTACAGTGAGTGAAAACCTAGTGTGTGGTTACACGCCAAGATCGATGGTTGCGTTTCTGCTGCGGCAGCTCTCCTACTTTGGGACTCATGTCATCTCATCAACATGAGAGACATCGAAGGTATAAAGCTGGTGGGTAATTAGATGTTTTACTGATGAATATTGATTCAATTATATAATTTAACTATAATACCTGCAAATGGGAGTGAAGTGCAGAGTGAAAGAGGCATTGTAGGCCTGTATCTGTAAAACATGAATTAATTCGAACGATGTAGAGAACATTGGAGACTTCGGCAGTATTTTTGTGAGAGCTGTATGTGCCTCATTTTAATTGCTTGATGCTATTCTGCCAAGCTGCGTGAAATTAAATAAAAGGAAAGTTACGATGGAACAAACAGGAAATGAAATAATAAGTAGAGTAAGATGCCTCTGGAGAGAATGGTGAGGGATTTGCAGTAATATTTGAGAAGTTATTAGATGGGAGAGTCCCACCTGTGTGCTCCAGCAGCCTTCTTTTTCTCACACCCGTATAAAACTGCATCATGGAGAGGTGCGAAGGTGGGAAAGGCTGTATGCATGAGAAGCAGGGGCTGAAAACACAGGCTTTCAGAGTGGGATATAGAAAGGGTGTTGCATTATACCTCTTCCTTTCCTTTTCCTGTATCCCTCACTGCAGTGAGCTTGGATTGGATGGGACATAACCACAACAAATGAAGAAACGAGGATTTGTAAATATCTGGGTCAACAAATATCTTTGTTGTCAACAACAACAAAGTCTGGTTTCCTATAGTATTGTTCTCTCTTGACCTATCCACCCGAGTTGATATCCATCATCCTGCACTCTCCAGTTGCCCTTATACTTCAGTACCTCTCTTTTTTCTCCGGTTCCCCACCATTACTTGCAGTTTCCTTACACATCCCTGAAACCAGTGAGCGGCAGTCCAGCTTTTCCCCCTTGTATGCTTTGGTCCTCGTGCCATAGATAGTTGAAACTCTGTCAGTCTCAGAGTTTATTAGAGGAGCACAAACTGTCAGACTGCATGGTACGTTTTTAAGCCATCAGTAGTCCAGGAGGAAGGGTGATTTTGGCTAACTTGGTAGGTTGTGGGTAAACTCTTCATACTGTGCAAAGATCATCAGCAATAAAGATTTGTCTGGGTTCCCTCTTCTGTAAGGTGCAGGTGCCGCTGTCATCGTTAGGGCGTCTTAAGCTGTTTCTTCTAGTGCTCCTTCACCGCTAGCCTTGTCATCAAAAATGGAAGCACTTGCACAGGCTAGTTACCATCACTTTTACTGTTACACTGCCTAACCTTGCTCAAATAGGAGAAGTTTGTCCCTTCATAAAAGGAACTTTAGTATGATCTGGAATCGCCTACCTTGGTCTTTCTAAAATGTATGGGCCTTGCAGTGCCACAGTTTGGTTAAGACGTTATGTTCAGCATGCTACCATGACTTGGAGGGTACAGAGAGAACCAGTCTGCTGGCTACTAGCCTGGCATATGCTGTTAGTCAGTTTTCTGAACACAATTGTATGTTAAGCCTTATGTTTACATCTTAGTCAATGTGCCTCTTTTTTTTTCTTTTTTTTTTTTTTTCTTTTTCCTAATACAATGGAGTTAGCATTTCTGCTGACTGCAGCTCCCACTGGAGCTGATTGAGCTGGTATTTCTGTTCTGTAAGCCTCCCGTTTGTGGTTTCCATAAAGTTGAAAGTAGTTCTTGGTGCTGATGATGTTTTTTTTCTGGCCTAAAATTTCATCCCAATTTCATCTGTATCAGATAACCCTTCTGGAGTTTATCGAGTCTTTTCTGAAATTAAAAAGAAAACTCTGTCTGTGAAGTTTTCTTAATTCTAAATGGTCTCTGATATTTCTGCTAGAGTAAACATCTTTTGCTCTACATGTAGTCTACTTTTTGGAATGAATTTAATATGGGACTCAAAGCATCAAAAACATTTGGCTTATTGAACCATAAGATGGGAATACTCTTTTTCTATCAGGCCTGCAAGCTCCCTCGCGGTAAGCTGTTGTAAACTCTTAAGCGCTAGGATTGAAGTTTTTCATGCCAGCTGCCTTTTTTGTTTGTTGTCTTGTCAAAATGTTTAGGGTTATTTTTGAGAATGAATTTACAGGGAAAAAATGCATTGTTTTGTCACATGCAAAAGCCTCTTCAACCACAGTGTCATGGGCTTTGCAGGGTAGGTTTGGCAGAAACCTGCATTTTTAGAGGAAAATGGTTCTTTTGCTGCTTCTATTTAATTTTTGCAAAATTTAGAAGTCTCTGAAAAATACATGCCAGTAATAAAATTCTGAAAGCTTACCTGTCATCTCTCTGCAATTAAACAGCGGATGTCCCATCCTCACTGTTGAGCAAGCAAGAATAATTGCATCCTGAGGTTATCGGGAGCTCAAACAGACCTTCCCAACCAGTTCCCTATTGCTGCAGGCTGAGGTTAAATTGCATCCTGAAGCAGAAAAGGGAGCTCCTGTTTCCAAAGCACCAAGTGACCATCAGGCTGTCTAAATGCAGAAGAAATACAAGCCAGGCTGTGTTAGGAGGTGAGAAGAAGGAAGGAATGAGACAGTAGGGGTTTGGACCTGGGCCCTGGTGACTCAGAGTGGGAAAGGGAGAGAGGTTGCCTTGGAAGAACAGGAGCTTGACTGGAAGATGCTGTGGCTGCTCAGAGATGTGTCTCTCAACCTCTTTTTAGCTCCTCAACCTTCATACTCCTCTGGTTTCTGTAAGGAGCTGCACAAGCCTGACAAAGGGATCTCTGTGAGAGCCTAAATTCTGTCTTTGAAGCAGGGATTAGGTACTGGGTTTTGCACGTTGATTTCTGCCTGTTGGCGCAACACAAGTGCTGCCACTGCATTTGCACTTTGAGCTCGCTCACGCAGAGATAAGTGTCTGTTGGCGCTGAGATGGAGAGAGTGTTTATACTTTTTGTTGGTGAAATGTTCATGTGTACCTTGTTTGAGCTCTGATTATATATCTCTTTTTGCTCCCTACTTGCATTGTTTTGGGAAAACATGTTATTAGTAGATGTGCACCTGAGACACAGTTTAAATAGCATGAAAGTTACCCAAAACAAGAATTGTCTTGAGGGTGGGTTTTTTTTTTTGGTATGTCTCCGAAGGGTTTTGATTTACGTTTTATGTTATGGAGTTTGTAGTGTGGGTTTTACCAGTTCCATATAGGAGGCAGCAGATGTAAATGGTGTGATCTAAAAGCTCAGCAAGTTGAAATTCCTGCTCAACTGCTGCGTTAAATGCCGGTATCACTGATTGCGCTCGTGGATTCTGCCAACCCGTTAAGCTCTGCTGCTTTATCCACTGCTGTACCGTTTCTAAGTATGTTTGGTAAAGCCTTGAGGCTTTGCCGGGGCTTCTGTATATCTAAGAAGTCACAGTCATGGTACTGGAGAGTTTGCCGTCTGAGTTGAGAAAGACATGAGAAAGCAGGTAAGCGACATGCACAAGTGGAAGGGAAAACAAGAGGTGAGAATGGGATAACATGGTCAGATGTGGCTTGGTTTAGTGTTGAAGTTTTTGGGCAGGGCCACCCTGTCACCAGGTTTGGTCTCTGCTTGATGCTGGCAGGAGTGCCATATATTCCTCTACAGGTGAAGCTTCTCCTCAGAAACAGCTTGGCTCCATCCTAGCATCAGGCAAATTATTTCCCCTGGTTCCTCTTACTGAAAAGCTGATCTAGAACCAAACTCTTTAGCAGTTAAACTCCTTTAATTTTGAGTTTTAAATTTATTTGTGCCCATATTAACAAATGCCTGTGTATTCCTCTTTGTCTGCTGAAGAACTGTTCTTTCTCATCTTGGCTTGGACAAATCATGGTGTTTTTTACATGAAAAAGCAATACTTTTACCTCCTGAGCATGCTTTGCAGTGGAGTTGCTGCAAACGTGCCTCTATAGACATACCTGAAACGCCTTGGGGCTCCCTAGTTGACAGGCTGTTATCAGCACGGTCACCATGGTATAAAGGTCAGTACCAGGTAACCAGGTTCATGCTCAAGAAGTTTCTTGGGTGGAATTTGCTGTTTGTGCTGTGTGGTGTGCTTCCCTAGCTGTGCTGCCAACAGCACCCAGGCTTTTGAGGAGGCTGAAGAATCCATGGTCCTTTAGGCTTTCCCCCCCAGATATGCCCCATACTCCTGTGATTATCCCAGCGGTTGTCTGCACTTGCTCGAGTTCATTTTTCCATGGTGAGCTGAGTAGAATAATTCATGCTGTCCATAATTAATGCACTGCGTATGCCTGGATGGTGTTGACAATGGCATCCTGTTGCTACCTGTGATGTACGGTGTTTGTCTGCTTGTGTTTTTTCTTGTATGACTTTGTTTCTTAAATGGCTTTGAGAAACCTGGATGATGATCTCAACCTGCTGAAGAGAGGGGGAGGCTGCTCCTTTGTGGGAAGCTATGGTCATGCAGAGGCAGAGGACCTTCTCTGTGAGCAGGAGAGTCTGTAACTGAAGCAGAAAGAAACTGTAGTGGGGAGTACAAAGAGTAGTGGCCTCCAAGAGGGCTGTGTAGAGTTTGTTGTGATTCAGAAAGCCCCTGAATAATCAAGTCAGGAAGCAGAGACCTGCCCTTGGAAGGGTTCGGTGGGCAAAGAGCGTCCAGGGTATAGTCCCTTCTTACTTTTGTTGTCTTCCCTACTCAATTCGAGTATTCTATTTTTTTTTCTGCTAGAACCTAATTTTCTTGAGCTTGAAGACTGAAGTCTGCAGCAGAAAACTTGTGGTCTTCTTTAGAAGGCTTAGTATAACATGGTCCACCTCAAAGCTCTGGCTAACCTCAGGGCCCTTCTCCAAAACAGTTCTGAAAGCATCATCAGTTGCTTTTGCCTGTTCTTGTGGTGGCACTTTCCTGGTCTCATGATGGTGCCATGCTGAAAGTTTAGAATCATCCCTCACTGTAGCAATTCTTACAGGTGCTGCGTTTTGTACTGTTAAACATTGTCTTTTGTTCATTGTCATGCTTTTCTTCCCTTTTGATGCTCACCTCAATGTCCTTGTAAACCAGTCTGAAGGAATTTCCTTAGTAAGGAGCTTTCTGACCGGTACTTCCCACTTACTCTTGTTTCTTTTTTAAGTAGTTTGTCTGATTTATACATCTTACACTTTTGCTGGCTTTCCCCGCTTTTTCTAGTTTAGCCTGTGTAGTGCTTTGGCAAATGATTTATGAAAATCAAGAAGATTAGATTCACAACGTTTTTTGTGGGAATGAAGTAGAAA
The DNA here is from genome assembly GCF_009769465.1 of Tauraco erythrolophus. NCBI lineage: Eukaryota > Metazoa > Chordata > Aves > Musophagiformes > Musophagidae > Tauraco > Tauraco erythrolophus. Next base: position 54,363,943 of record NC_141468.1, read on the forward strand.
GAAAGATTTTGGACTAGTGTGACATGATCTGTCTTCTGTAATTCATTTGATCTCCTTTTGTTTTCCATTCTTTCCTCAAGATTTGTGTGCTATCTGTAGATGACTGATGTGTCTGTACTACCAAAATGACTGTTTTCCTTCTGTCTTTCCTCACAAGTATAGGCACCATATTTGGTTTTCTTCAGTCATGTGGTACTCCCTCATTTGATGGATTTATTTAATATCCATGCTATCAGACTTGCAATTTCATGTACCAGTTCTTCCGGTGTTCTGTGTTTAAGATTGTTCTGCCACCCAGACTTGACAGCAATAAGCTCTTTGGATTTTGCTTCCATCTCAGTAATTTCTATCTCTGAGAACTCATTCTTATTAGCTGTCATGTATCTGGTCCACTGTTCAGCATCAGTTTGTTTTTTTGAAAATGAGTGGAGATAGTAATTGGTTTTGGGAGCTATGTGCACATTTCACATGAGGTCTCCTCTGCTTCAGTTAAGAACTTCATGCTTCTTTTGTGTGCTGGATATTTTGGGTTTTTGATTGTTTGTTTTGGGTGTGTTTGTTTTTTTTGTTTTTTTTTTTTTTTAATGTGGCTAAAGGACAGTCTCATACTCTATATTCTCTTTAAAGTCTGTCTAGTTCATTTTCAGCAATACTGCCATCATCTCTGTATCCCATGAACTCTGAGGACATGAGATGCTTGTGAGTTTTAGGACAGCGAGAGGTATTCAGCAGTTAACATTTTCCATGTGTGAGATCTCTTTTTACCATTTCCCCTTCTCTAGAAGTAAGTACCCAGTTGGGGCTGGATCCTTCTGTTACAAGACTTTTTTCCTTTGGGTTAGAGGCTGATTTAATAGCTCTGGCACTGCTTCCTTCAAGAAATTCAGCTTCACTGCACACATGTCATGGACAGTGTCTGCTTTTTTAATGTATTTGTGGAAGTAAAGAGAATGATTGAGGGAGAGCAGAAGGATGATGTGTTGTCTTGCAAATAACAAAGAAGACAATGAGAACAAGTGCGTGCACCGCTGTAACAAGTATGATGGACTTCAGTTAGATCTTTCATTAATCTGTAGATAATTCTTCTATCATTGGGCCTTTTGTGACCTACTGTGGAAGAGACCCACTATTTCTGAAATACTCCAGAGCAGTTCCATTGCCAGTGGAGCAGATCACAAAATAAACCCCAGAATTTTAAAGTGTTTCTGTGGAAGAATTTGAATGCATTGATCTATCTTGTGGGTTGTGGTTTATTGGGTTTTTTTTTTTTTTTGGAAGTCTAGCAATTAGAGGCTTTGCAGACTTTCCGTGTCAGCTTTTTCTTTCTAAAGAAAGTTCACACACAAAGGATGATCCGATCTTGGAGTGGATGCAGAAGCAGTGTGCTTTTTCAAAAATTTTAGCCAGCTCTAATTGCTCCATGCCAATGACCTAGCTATACAGTGACCCCTGAATTAATCTAAACTGCACCAGTCTAATTCTGTGGGGACAATTCGTGGACACTTTGTTACCTTCTGCAAGCAAATTAAAACCACAAAGCAGCAGGGAGGTGTTTTCAGTTTTCATCTGATGTTTCTGTGGAAACGCAGAAATTAAGTAAGGGTACCTCGCTTTAAAGGGCACAGAAACAATTGCAAGTGGGCTGCTGCTGTTGGTAGCTTTACTTGAAGGGCCGTGTCTGCTGCCGTGTGTAAGATGTGTGCACTGCGAACCTGAAAAGCTGCAGCACTCTGGAAGCTGAAGCGGGTCCTGACCTGAGGAAGAGGATGAGGGCTTTACTGTACTAGCCTGATCATAAGTCAGCTCTCCAGCCTGGTTTGGTGTTTTCAGCATGACGCAGTGTCTGCCAGTTGCCCTTTCTCATCCTCCAGAGAGGAACAGAGGAAGGTATTGAAGTGGAGGTGAGCAGTTACTGCTCGTTGTGAGAGGAGATTGGGAAAGCAGGATTAAGTAGGTTGTGTCAAGTGGTGGGAGGAGGATGACTATATCTTGTGTCCTGGTGCAGGAATACAATGGGGTTCTGGCTATCAGTGTGTTATCAGACTACAAAAGAAGATGTCAGAGCTGGCCATGTGAAGAATCAGTTCTGACAGGGTTTGGTAGCTCCATTGCTGTGTGATTCAGACTGCATGATGCTATTCCTGGGTCATAGAACCAGTACTATGGTTTCTAGACATTGCCTGACCTTGTGAGCCTTGGTAGGGCCAGGTTGGGTCCATGAAGAGTTGCTTGAGTTTCTAGGGACTTTGTCAGGTTGGAGCACTAGACCTGAAATGAATCCAGATTATCATGCTTTACTGATGCCGAGTTAGCCAACCTTCCCAGAGCTCGAGTGCTGAAGGATTCAGTGCATATCCATCTGTGTCTTTGCAGGCATCAGTCCAGGTCTGTTAGGGCCAGATCAGGGCAGGAGATGAGTACCTGTGAACCTGAGCTGACTTCACATGGATTGTGGTTTTGCTCAGAAAGCCACACCTTTTTCCATAGTACCTCATGAAAAAAGTTCAGGTATTGGAGTTCAGGTATTCTCTCAATTTTATTGGAGAAAATGAAGTTTAGTTGCAAAAGTAGGTGGTTGGGGAAAGCAGCATTCCCAGAGCAAACTGCACATACTGTAAATCAAAGGCAAGTTGGATTAACTGGAGCTGCATCAGCAGTAGGTGGCTGTTTTGTCTCACCAAGACCAGTGTATGTGTGTGTATGATTTTTTTTTTTTTTTTAGATGACATTCAACATGTTTATGGAAGAACTCTTCTGATAGGTAGAGGTGAGCCTATAGCAAGAGCTGAGGCTCATGTTTTTAGCTATGTGTTTTCTTAGTATTCAGGAAGGAATAGATGTTTGATTGTATGTATATTATGTGCTGTGATTGTTATACAAATGCTAGGTAGGCTTCAGACATTTTGCAGCTTGCCTACCAGGAGCCAGAAGAACTTAATGGGATTTTCCCTTTTTTTTTGCCATAGATGCAATGTATTTTCTTTCTACTTTCAGGATCATCTGAGAAAGCAAATCTAAGAAGCTTCCTACTGTTGCAGGTCCCCCGAGCCCATTGACAGTCCCCTTGATCTCTGTCTTCCTGTTTCGCATCATATTTGTCTCTTGTTGTTCTGCTCTACAGCTGGAGATTGTTTTAGGATGTTTGGAAGTTTTACATCAGTGGTGAAAGTGAACATGAAGAATAGATGATTTGTGGATGAAGAAAGAATGCAGTTCCTTGTTTTCAATTTGAGTATCAAAACATGGTCTCAGCCTGTAATACATACTGGAGGCATACCCCCTTAAGCATGAGTTGAAGTCTTAGCTGAATTTTTACATTTTTTTTCTTCTATTATGTCTATATTGCCTCAGCTTCATGTGGACTGAATTTTAGCCACTCTGTTTAGCTAAAGCTATAAAAGCAATTAGGTGTTCCTCTGGATGGTCAGACATGTAAGAGAGAGCATGATGAGAAATGGCCACTGAAGGTGTCATAGCACACATCATCTTTGTGTATGTGTTGACAGAAATAGATGTCCAGGAAGAGCTCTGCCTGTAAGAGCTCTGGGCTGAAAATATTTCCTTTACAGATGCCTGTAACTGTTTCTTGCTGTGAAGAGAGATGGGAAGCAATTGCAATTCTGCCAGTTTTAGAGGCTTAAAGTATGGAAGACAACTACTAGATTTTTATAGCCTGTATAGTTGGTTTATTTCCGCCCCCCCCGCCCCCATTGGTGGGAGGAAATGGTGGAGCAGTTTTGTAAACACTACTAATGCTCAGTTTGTGGAGTAGTACTGGATTTTTTTTCATCTAAAAGCCTTACCAGAAATCCTGCAGTTTAACTCTACAGGATTCAGTAGAACTGTGAGGTTGATTATGTAAACGGTATTAGAAAGGCTGGAAAGGATGACCAGCAATGTTTGCTTTCATTAAAGAGGAATCAACAGCGGAATGCAGAATTTAGTGTTTTGCATTTCAGAAGTTTCAGGCTATGGTAACAAATTAGAAGATCAGGTTACAGCAGTGCTTTGATTTACAGAAGAAAACAAAAAACCCCACCAAAAACATATGGAAAGATGGTACAGTAGGATATTATAATTTCCCTTGTCTGAAAATACATAAACGGTATCATTTATGAATTAGAAGATCCTGAGTTGTATCTATATTAGTGTGAGAATTTTATTTCTCTTCCAGTTTTGTTTACTGGAGGCCATCACAGTTTGTACAAGCAGCTATGTGTTTGTGATAATGACTAATAGGGTGGCCGTTACTGGTATATGTATATTGAATCTCTTAAAGCTATTAGTTTAAATGCTTTGAGTTTATTATTAAAAATGTAGAATTAGAGTCTCACTTAAATAGATAACAAACATAACCTCAAGGAAATAAAATATTTTATAACATATTAGAATCTTATGGATACTTAAACTGCGTTCACACACAAGTTTGTTTTTTTTAAAGTCTGATTAGCTTTGTTCTGTAATGTTTGGATTGTCAGAGACCGAAGGGAATATCTCTTTCTGATGTAATTAAAATTGGACAGGGGCATGTTTATGTTACATCTTTGAAAGCGTGCAAGGGGGCCCCCCTTCAGTAAGGGAAATGCTGTAGGCAAATGTAACGCATATTGATACAAGAAGATGGTTTTTTTAACAAAGAAAGCTTAGAGACCAAAGTTTGACAACAGCAGATGATAACTGAAACCACAATTTCCTAGGCAAATGCACTAACCTAAGATCTATATTACTGATCACGACATGAGCGCAATAAAATAAAGGTTAAGAATCACAAAATCTCATCCACCAAAAGCCCTGAAGTGGGTGGAGGGAAAGCAGTTGTGTGGAGCAGAGTGGATAATTATTCAGACACCTGTGATCCCTCCAGCAGAAACTCAGTTCTGTGCTGCCGCTGGGGTCAGCGTTGCGTAGCCTGTTGCAGTCTGGACTGCTGTAATCGCGCTTGAGAAATCGTGGTTATATTGTGAAGGTGACTAGGTTTTAAGTTCAGTAAACCATTCCCTCCTATCCCAAAAGCTAAAATGAAGCATTTTTCTTTCTGGTCCTATTTTGAGAGACTGGATTCTGTTCTGCTGATCCTTAACATCGCCAGAGCTCTGCATTGCTGTCACAAGGGTTGTTTTCCTCTCTTGCCCCACTGTAATCCCTCGTGGGTGATGCCACGACGTTTAACTTCTGCTCGAGATTTGAGTCTCTGAATGCACTGTTCAGTCTTGATTTCTTTCTAAAACCTCTGTGGTGCTGCACGTGGGTGCTGTTCAGGTGTTCATGGAGGATTTGGAGGGTGGGGGGCTGTGGTGGCCTCTGTGAGAAGAGGCCAGGGGCTGCCCCGTGCTGGACATGGCCAGCTCCAGTGGACTCACCACAGGACACAGCTGAGCCCATCAGCATCTCTGTAAAAACCTTTATAAATAAAGGGCAAAAAATGCCAGATAGAGAGAAGAGGAGGGAAAAAATGTGATAAATGGCAGAGGGAAACAGAGGTCAGAGAAGAAGGAGGAGGAGGAGAAGAAGGAGATGCTTCATGGTGCCTGAGCAGGTACTCACTGCAGCCAGGGAAGGAGCCCATGCTGGACATTTTTTTCTGAAGGACGGCAGCCTTTGGGAAGAGCCCCTGCCAAAGCAGGGGAAAAGAGTGAGAGGGAAGGGTTGGTGGGGAGGAACTGCTGCGTACTGACTGTAGTGCCCTCATCCCCCTGTGCTGCTCAGGGGTGGGGAGGTGGAGGAGTCTGGAGGAGTGAAATTGAGTCTGGGAGGGAAGGGAGGAAGGGTGTTGCTTTAACTTTTGCCTGTTTTTCTTGGCAATAAATTGAATTAATTTTCCCCATGTTGAATCTGTCTTGCCTGTGAAGGGAATTGGTAAGCAATATCTCTGCCTTTATCTCCACCCACAAGCTTTCTCATCCTATTTCCTCCTCCTGTCCCACTGAGGAGGAGGAGGAGTAAGCAAGCAGCTGGGTGGGCATTTGGCTGTTTACCAGGGTTAGCACACCAGAAGTGTAAATGCTCTGGAAGAACAGACAGATACTGATCTGCCTTCTTATGGCAAGAAACTTTAGCTGTAGATTATACTACTTGTTGCATGTTAGGAACAATTATTCCATGAAAAGCAAGAGCAGCACAGATCTGGTTGAGTTCTTTAAAAATGACAGTACGAGATAGTCTTGTATCACTTTTAATTTCAATAAATTCTTGTTTTATCTGGAATTTTGCTTAATCTGGATTATCTCTCTTCTTGAGAATTCAGTGTCATGGCCAGGTAGGGTAGGGCCGAGGGGAGCTGGAGCCCAGCACTGCTGCCACATCACTGGGGCAGGGACTGGTGGCCCCAGGGGGCTGACGTGGGGTCCTGGGACCTGGGCAGGGTCGGGGGAGCTCCAGGAGTCTGGGCAAGGACAGTCAGGGCTGAGGGTGCCCTTGAGATCCTGACAAAACCTGTCTAATATTTTGCTAATCTTTGTGACAAAAGACTTATAGCAGTTTTAAAAAAAATAATAATTCTATTGGAAAGTTGCACTGACTTCAATGAGTTTATGGATGGCATTAACTCTGCAGGTATCTGTTCGCATGATTTGAACTTTGATTTTAAGAGGTATTTCTCATAAGTTTAGTATAAAGCAGGATGAGACATTAAGGATATTTGCAACATGAAACAGATGGCTGTTTCTTTGGAGGAAGCTAGTCAGAGAATTGCAACTCCATCTAATTAAGCAGTTGACAGGTTGAGTCTCTCATCTTTTATGAGCAGTCTGCAGCAAAATTTAAAACTCTAATCCTGGAAATAGTTAATTATAAGCTTCATTTTGGACATGCAAGTTGCTTCATTGAACTGAATGGGACCTCTCCAGTGGTCAGTCACATGTGCTGAAGTGTTTCCACGATTTGCATCTTTAGTCTTTAAAGATCTAGAGGAAAGTTTTTCAGGCTCAGGCATGGCAAAGCTCAAGGAGTCAAATTTCTGTTGACTTTCTGTGATATTGAAGGCCCTAAAGCCACAGTCCTGGAAAATACTTAGACGCTTACTTCATCTCCCCAAAACTTCAGCAGCCTAAGCTTGCTTTTAGGTATTCATCTGTTGAGGTTCTACCCTTAATTGCTGAACATGCAGGTTTTTCAAAAGTATTTTTATTTCTATCAGGACTTTCAGAGGCACCAGGACAGATGAGTTGTCTAACCACCAGGTATTCAATTTCTGAATAGCTTTCAATTACTGAAAATGCTTTTATCCACCAAGTGTCTCTGTGTCTTGTGAGCTCAGTTAAAAGTTTGAAATGAGATTAAGCCCAAGTAACTTCCAGCATTTTGGGGAGATTTGACTTTGATAAAGGTTTTGAAACATTCCTGAAAATGTTTGTTGAGGCAGAAAAAGTCTTGCTTCAGTTTTGGGTAAGGGAAGGTGGTTTCCTCATAGCAGGAAGCAGTTAAGGTATAGAAGAAGGAGGAAAAGCACATGAACTTGTCTTTTCTGTTTTTCTTTGCCTTTGAAAAGCATAGCTGTATCCATTAAAATACATCAGGTTTTATCTTCCTCGTTTTGAAATCTACAAATTTAAAGTAACAGCACTTAAACCTTTTGCTCCTAGTTTCCATTCTGGAAATACTTGTTTGAAGGACTGTGTACTTGTACCTCTTTCTCCATCATATTGCTGAGGACAGAATGACACTAATGCTTAACATTTTCCATTCACATGAGGAAACTTCAGCATTTCTTTCTCTCTTATTATGGAGGATTGTAATGAGTAAAGTGGAGGTTAAGGTTTGCTGAATTGTAAAACATAGCTGTATGATCTTGTATGAGTTTGTTGATCTGATTTGTAGTGGATCAAAAAAGGACTATTTCTCATTATTTTGTGCTTCCCTAGATGACATATTTTGATATAGTTGAAGTGTGCAATTATAATGAGAAGAATGGAGAAAGCTATAGGTTTTCTGTCCTCTGGCAGTATGTGTGAAATAAAAATGCACCATTAAAATTAGCATGCAGTAGTGTGTATTCTAATCTATTGTTTTGAATAGGTTCATTTCAAATTGTCTCGAAAAAGAGAAAAGCTTTTAATACATGGCTTCTATTCACTTGTGTTGATTTTTTTTTAATTATTAACAGATTATTGCTTAATGTTATAATTCACAGTTCATTGATATAACACTGTCAAATATTCTGCAGTGCTTTCCACAGTTTAACACCACAGAATTTAAGATATTGCGAAAGGACTGGTATCCGTCTCTAGAGCAACTAGGTGAGAATTACTGCAGAGATGTATCTCTTCAAAGAACCCAGACTTCTTAGTGAATTGCAGGTGTGTTTGATAAAATTATACATTTCTTCACCTTACTTTTGTTTTTATAAATGTCTGTATCTTGCTGCTTAGTTCTTCTAAATGTGAGATGTAGGAAATGAAACAGATGTTTGGATAACTACTTACCTAGCTCATGGAAGAAATGCGTAAAGTGGTATTTTCATTGTTATAATGAAACTATCATTACATTTGCTTGTGAGGTTTGAATTGGTTCTTAACAGGAGCATGTTCAACAGGCAAAAAAAGTATTAAATGGCATAAAACATCATGTGATGTTCAGATAATGAAAAATGTATCACTTAACAGTGTTTGCATTATTCAGTTATACACATACAAGTGTCTGCTCTAATCCCTTGCCAGTATGTTGTCTTGGTAACCAGCTACCTGCACACCTGCTCGGCTTCTGCAAGTGAGGGAAAATGGATGGTTATTGGCCACAAATATATTGAAATGGAATATAAAAATCTAGCAGAATATTAATATTTAATAAGGCTGTGCCTTCTAACTTCAGTGTTTAGTCTCCAGCAGCAAGTTTTATACCTGAACAAAAAGAGATTTAGCATCTTTTGCGTTACTTCTTTCTGCAAAGCAGGGAGAAGTCAAATTCAAATTCGTACCTAAAGGTCCTATAACGCAAATAAAAAATATCAGCGGTGTGTATATTAAAACAACATTGTGTTATGCTAGTGACAGTCTATTGAGTGAATGTTTTGGAGTAATTAATAACTGTTGAGGATTTAATCACTTTTCAAAACAGCTCCTGTTTGTTGCTGAACTAAATTGTCAGTTCCATACAGGTACTGACCTGAGAACCAGAAACTGGAGGACGGGGGGGAAGATAAAATTCTGGTAGGACTAGCCCTGAAAATATCTTCTGCTTTGGCAGATCTTTACCTTAACTTGAAATACTTGGTGTAAATGCAACCTCCTGCTGAATCCCAAGGGACTTTAGGACATAGTGAAGAAGGTAAGAGATTCGTGTGAGCGTTTGTTCTTTAAACTCAAATTTTATGAATAACTGCTAGAAAAACAGAATTTTTGACTGACTAGTATTTCATAATGAGATCTAGAAAAATCTAAAGAGAGCAAAAAGGTGAGTAAAATACCTAAACAGGTAAGAATAGGTACCTAAACAGTCTTTTGGCGCAGAGGTGCCTGGTGTGCTATAGCAGCCAGAAATAAGCCAGAGAAGCTGTGGGATTGTGGTATGATGCTGTGCGTAAACTGATTGTAGCTCACTAAGAAAGGTTGCATTTACTGTCTGTAAACCTTTGCTGATAAATATATATATACACACACGCATATGTATAGTCACAGATGACAAATAAAAAGTTAGAATGCTGAAAAGGGCAACTACTTGAAGTTAACCAGATACTTATTTAGATTACATGTTGTCTACTGACTATGATAGTGCATGACACTCAGTAGTCTACAGTATTTCATAAGTCGAGGGTGTTATAGGCATCCGTTCGTATGGTATTACATACAGTTCTGTAGGCATACAGGAGACCTGGGCAAGATTTTGAATCACATTGCTTTAGAAGGATTTCTCCTCGTAGTACAAAAATGAGATGCATTTGTGCCTTTGTTTATTCTTTCAGTTCGGTTCTAAAATACTAAGCACTAGGAAATGAAAAGTTATATGGACTTGTAAGACCATTTTTTTTTTTTTTTTAAAGGCAGCCTGAACCTGTATTCATGTTAAGGTGCAAGTGGCTTGTTCTAAAACTACCATGATGCTCCTTTAAAAATGCCCATTATGTCATTAGTTTTGTACTTCAGAGTCTTACATAAATTTCTGGTACAAAGAGTTGAACTGTGTGATCTGGTAAGGTGGAATTCAGCTTCCAAAAAAAGGAAAAGAAATTTATTTTCTAAATTATGTGTAAACATCTTGCATTCAAAAGCTGGTTTTAGTCTTATTGTTTCTGTTCATGTTTCAGTAGCCTTGACAGCACGCTAGGCACTGCCCATGCAGAGGGAGACAGCTTCATTGCCCTGATGTGTAGATCCCATTATTTTTGCCTTGTGTCTTGTGCAAATGAACAATCTCAGAAAGTTTCAAACTTTAGCTGAATTTATTCTTGCGCTTGCTCAGAAGTTTTTACAAGATCTGCCATCTAAGATGAGCTGGATCTTTTTTTAGGAGTGTGCGTATGGCCATGTGTGTAATTTATATGCATACACAAATATGAAAATGGAGTCCTGTAGATTTCACATGATCTGAGTCTCTAAGGGTAAATCTAATGTTATTGGATTGGCAGTTCTGAAGGCTAGAGGATATAACAGTTTTTTATATGAATGATGATTTTTTTTTTTCCTTTTGTAATTCTCTAATACTGTAGAAGTATACTTGTTCAGGTATACTGCTTTTGGCATTAGCACGATAGGCTTGGACAAGTGAAAGAACAATTTTGTTTGTATTGTACTTTACGAGTTATGTGGCAACAAGCCCAAAGATTTTGTTAGCTTTCAGATTTACACCTCAGGATAAAAGTGGTTTTACTTTCACGGGAATGTGAACTTAATAAAATTACAACATTTTGAAGTATAAATTTAAACCTTGTAGTTCAGAAGTATGAGAAAGCATTGCTGTGGCTTTCAGTTTGGTTATTCCATCTTGGCCGTGTGGGAAGGATGTGTGCAACAGTGAATCTAGTTAAAATTACAGCCTTACTCATCCTGCTCCCCTCTTCTCAGCCCTGGTGAGGCACAGCTGGAGGGCTGGGTCCAGTGCTGCCTTTCCCAGTACAAGATATGAACTTACTGGAGTGGGTCCACCAAAGGGCCAGGAAGATGATGAAAGGGCTTGGAGCATCTAACATATGAATGGAGGGAGCTGGGAGTGTTCAGCCTGGAGAAGAGAATCTCAGGTGGATCTTATCCTTGTGTATAAGCACCTGATGGGCAGGAAGTAGAGAAGATGGAACCAGGCTCTTCCCAGGTGTGTCCAATGACAGTGTAAGAGGCAATAGGCACTAACTGAAATACAGGAAATTCTGTTTGAATGCAATAAAAAATTATTCTTTAAGGGTCACCGAACAGTAGACCAGGCTGCCCAGAGAGTTGGTGGCATTTCCATCCTTGGAGATATTAAAAACCTGGCTCAGGATGCTCAGGATGTATCCCTGAGCAACCTGCTGTAGTTGACTCTGCTTTGAGCAGTGGGTTTAGATGAGGTGACCTTCAGAGGTCCCTTCTAACATGAATGATTTTGTTAAATTAGTCAGAAACACATTGATAATTGTTTGTATCAGTTCTGTTTTCTCTTTCATCTTGTTAAAGCATAAGCAGTTTCTCATGTTAATGGACTAATGGTTGTCACTGTTAACGTAACACCAGTGTCCAAAGATTATGCTTAAAGACGGGCATGTATGTTAAATACCTGTTTCCAAAATGTATTTGGATGATGTGCTTAAACTCCAAGGTCCTTTCATTCCTGAAAGCTGAGTGTGTACTTGCTTCATGGCTTCGTAAGGGCTTAAGAAATCACTTTGTGGCGGGCTGAAATGGGTCCCCTTGCACGCGCACCCGCAGCGTGCCAGAGCACAGCGGTGTTGCACGTGGCGGCTTGCACAGGTGTGTGTCGAACTCCCTCGGCTTGGGGAAATTCTAGTTATTATTGTCAGAGAACATTATAAATTCCCTTCCAACAGCACTCTGTCTATCTGCTGGGGTGAAGTAGGCAGGCAGGGTTTCGGAGACAGCCCACCCCAAGATGGGTCTGAAGGTGTTTTTTTCTGTATTCTGCCAAACTGTTTCTGCCTGTGTCTTTAATTCAAATGCGAACACTTTTCAAAATGTTTGTTGGTTATAAACTGCATATGTCAAGAGTCAGATCAAAAGATAAACAGTGAAATAAAAGGGTGATATTTAAGGGCTGTGTTTTCAGAACCAGCCTCTCTGCATATGTTTCATCTCGAGCCTGTAATCAGCAGCAGCTGCGAGGGAGAGGAGACACAGACATTATTATTTAGTGTACAAACCTAGTTCTTAATAAGCCCTTTCTTGCAGATGTGTTCCAGGGCACCAACAGAAGATCTCATGAAGTGTTAGCACAGTTTTGTTATGCAGGACTGTCATTGACAGTGCACTATGGAAAGGCGCCATTCGCTTGTGTAAGGGTAGAATAAAGTGCCTTGAAGTTAAAAAAACGACAACAAAAACCCCAAAACAACAAAACAAAAGTCAGGTTGTAACAAAAGCCAGAAGTACACTGTTCAGAGTGATATTTATGACAGTAGTTGTGTGCTAAGATGGAAGTTAGGTGTGCAGCTTCAAGAACACATACTTTCACTGCAGTACTCTCTGGAAGTGTAAATGTAGAAGTGACTAACAGCTCCAGGTGGGAAGTTTTGGCAAATCAAGATTAATTTGCTTCCCACATCTCATTGTATTTCTGAGTATGACTTCCTGTGCAGTATTGCTCACGTTTTAGAGCATGTTGTGATTATTTGAGCCTTTTGCTGGATCCATGTCTGGACTTCAGGGTATATAACCTCCAGAAGTAACTTCAGATGCACTTAGGTCCAGAAGAGAAGTTCTGAAGTGATGTATAATAGGGACAAGTGTACGGACATTACTTTTGATTCTCATTACGTCTTTGTTCTGTGGTTGTTTCAGAAGCATGAGGGGAGGTACTAGTAATTTTTCCACAGGTTTTGTATATGCTGTGTACTGACAGCTTTACTTGTAAAGAAATTGCTGATCATGCTCTAGTATACAGCCTTCCTGAAACAATTAAATCTAAACCACAACATTTCCTTAAATATATTTCAATCCATGTGATAATACTTCTGTTAATCAAAACTCTGAAGATGAAATTTGATGGCTGTATGTGGAAAACTGAGATGTGGGAAGGGGAGGAATGATCTGTGTGCAGTAATTTTGGTCAGCAGTCGCAGACAGTGATGCAGCTGCAAAGGTCAGATTCGACAGAACCGCCTCTGTACCTATTTTCCATTGGGTGATTGACATAAAGGAAGTGAGAGTAGCCTTTAACTTTTGTATGATGTCAGCAGCATATTTAAGCACATACTTATATTTCTTCCTGTTACTGAGACATTAGAGAGGGAGGTGAGTCACCACCAAATTAAAGCAGTTTTCCATGGTGGCTGCACATTAGCCGATTCCTGCACTGGGGCTGGAGCAACATGTCCCGTTAGCTGTGCAGCCACCATCTCCTCCCTTCTGACTGAATGCTCCTCTGGTTTCGGGACCCACCATTCCAAGTCCAGACAAGTAAGGGTGAGGCTGGCTTGGATGTTACTAATCTCCTAGTCTAATGGATTGTCAGTGTATATGCATAAGATCAGGACAGTTCATTCTTTATTTCGAATTACTTAAATTTGACATTGCTGCCTGAAGAATGTTTATTTTCTTTAAGAAGAAATTCTTTTGGAAAAACAGTTTGTTTTTCAAAGGTGAGATCATGAGTGAAAATAGCACTGCAGCTATTTTACCATTGATTATACTAATAATCTTTCTATCTTTTCTTTGGTCATCACTGTGATAAATTTGTTAGGATTAAAAATTAAATTATCAGTACAACCTGCAAAAGAAAAAAGACAGTTATGGGTTTGTATGAGTCTACGAGCAAAGCTTGAGTGAAATGTTGAAAGTGAATAAATTTTATATTGTTAATTGTAGAAGATCTTTAGTTTAAGACCAAGCTAGACTTTGATTTTGTTGATGCCTCTTGAAAGCAGATAGCAGAGATGAAGCCTTTATGAGTTAGTCTACTTATTTTACTGTAGTGTACTTCTCTGCCCTTCTCCTCTTTCCATGCTCATTTGGAAAACAGTTGGTTTAAATCACTGGTGACATGAAAGAAGCAAAAATGACTTGTTCAAATGAAATTTAAATGTTTCAAAATGTTTGTAGTTTGTGGAAGCCCTGAATTTTGGATTACAAGGATGTACTCAATCGTGTTAGTTATATTGATCTGATTTAGTGTTTTTGAGATATGCAGTCTTTATTAGTAGATCTTGAGAAAGCATGAAACAAAAAATCCCACTTTCAGATTAGCATATAGTTAAAATCTAATTAAGGCAGTACCCATTATATAGGGTTATAATTTATGATTTAAAACAATTGCCTGTAAATCAACTAAATATGCATTAAAACAAACGAAAAAACCTTAGCAATTCTTGACCTTTTAAAAACGGAGTAATCAATCCAGGCTTGTTTTCTGCTTTAATGCATCCTGGCACCTCAAGTTTAAATGCCAAGTGGTGTTTTCTTTTCTTTCCTGTGGATCTGAGGACATTTGTTGTAGAAGTTAAGCAGAATGACAGCTTGCTTTGTCTGATGGGTAAAGCTCTTGACTGTGCTGTTTTTACTTTCCTCCATAATAAGTTGTTAATAGAAATTCACTGGCCTGCAGGGCAGAGTTAATTTGTCACAAATATTGGGTTGATGTAACAGGAGTGGAATGCAGTAGAACAATAGGGAGGGATTTTTTGGATGTGGGTTCTTTTTGACTTGGTAATGTCAAAGGTTTTCCAATAAAGAAAAATAATAATTTCTGTCCTAACACAGTGAAATTTCCTTGCTTTTAAGTAATCGTGCCATGTTTGAAAAAGTATGTTCACTGCTGTATATTTGAACAAAGAGAAGGTTTGGAGACTTTTTTTCCCTTATGTTTCTGTATTGCATAATCAAATATTTCAGTGCTGTTGAAAATATTTTTGCATATGAATCAGTGTTTCATGAGAATTGCTATTAATGAAATCTATATTCTAAGAGGAAATATCTTCACTTACTTGAGTTTTGTTGTTATTTCCCAGTTAGAAAATGTGATTTTCAGGACTTAAATTACCCAGGTTTCACTCTTAATATGCTTTTTTCTCAATTTGGGTAGTCTAAACCAGAAATTATTCATAAGAGGAATAATTTTAGGAAAAAAAAAGCAAAAGATGTAAATACCATAATGCAAAAATTGCAGAGCGAGACTATGGTAGTTTCTAAAGAAAGTTTATGCAGGTCTTACATGCAACAAGTAAGTTGTTTACAAACTCACTCTCCTGATTCAGTAGCTAGTCTTTTAGATCCAATGTTGGTTTTTAATTGGCTAAGTGAAAGAACTCTAATTATTTTTTGAGTTGCTAAATTAGTGTATGCTGTCAGAGCTGCAGTGTTGATATACTATTATTTAAATTGATATTCCGTATAAGACTTTGCCATTGTTTAGAGATGAAATCCTTATTTTCGTCATGCTGATGATATAGAAATTTTTTTACCTGGCTGTGTTTAAAAAATATTTTTTTTATGGTTGTTTGGAGAGTTGTCATCTTTGATCTCACGCTTTTGTGATTTAAATAGTTAAGATTTTTGAAAAAAAATTTATATACCTTTAAGTAAAAGTTTTATTTGTGATGTATGGTCAGAAAGCAAGTTTGTCTGGTCTAAAATGGCAGACTGCATCTGTATTTAGTGCTCAGATTGTCTTATATAAGAAGTTATACTTTAGGTGGTTATCAAGGAGATGGCAGTATGTTTTCTGCCATCTTCATTCCAGCCTGTATTCATTGATAGGAAGTAGGAATGCGGTTGTAGTTTCTAGGACTGTGTGTGAGGTAGAAATGTAATGTCATCTAAAATGAGGTGCAAGTTCCTTGGATAAAGTCTGCCCATTGTAAAATTGAACTTGGATTTATTGCTTGTAGTTAGCATTTGACAGACTTTTCAGCCTCCCTAAATGAAATGGAAGAGATCTGGTAGGAAATCCTAGTGATTGTTGTTGATCCAACTGAAGCTGATCCAATTGTGGTGAAAGTTTGTTGTAGGATCGTTATTTGTGTTGCTTATAAAAGAAAGAAGCAAACTTGGTATTTCAAACATAAATGTCAATTTCTGTAAAGCAGAAGTATCTATTGTCAGGGGGAAGAACTGTGAAGAAAAAGCAGTGCCTTCTTCGTAATACTGAAGATGTCAGTGGTTGGACTAGATGACCTTTAAAGGTCCCTTCCAACCCAAACCATCCTATGATAAGATGTAAATTACGACATAGTACGTACCAAGCTTTAGCTTAAAGGAGAAATGATCAAAATAGCCTTGTGAGTGTTTGCAGTTGGCACTGTCTTACAGCTCGTCAGATCTCAGCCCAAGGTGCTTACAAAAGGACAAATGAACAGTAAATTCTACTTCAGAATCATACTAAGACAAAGCAAATGATATAGTTTGATATTGGCTTGCACATATATACAATTCTGCTACGCTATAGACTTAAATTAGAAGAGGAAAAGAGAAAAAAAAATGTTTCTCTTCAAGAAGGTGTGAGAGGGTGAAATGTTTAGGGAATACTACTAGCACTAGAGTAGCCATTACAAGTTTTGATAGCACTTGAAATATTCCCCTACTATGCTTTTATTTGTTGTTTATTGTAATCTGTGTTCTTGATGGTAATTCTGCAAGACAGAACCAGAAGATGACATGCCTTCCCACTGCTTGATATAAATCTCCTCTGATACAAAATGAGTCGAGCTGCAGTGAACTTAAATGCTAATGCTGAAGATATCAGGCAACCTGCTGTTTAGTATCAGAAAGTTTTAACTTTGGCTTGTTCCTGCATCTTCCTTGTTCCAACATAAGTTAAGTTGGCACTTCACCATGACTAATGACAAAAAAGCTGTTCCTATTTGCACACAAGGAAGTCGTATGATCAAAAAGTCACTAATAACAGGTATTGCACCAAGTCAGTGCATGCGATGTAGTGCAGCGGGCTTCAGTCAGCTCATGATTAGTCCCAGTCCTGCTTAAAGAAAGATGTAAAAATTATTATATATTATTATCTCTTATTATTATAGATACTTTTGGCTATATGGATGTGACATTCTGTCTTTAGGAGAAACAATCAGTATTTTTCTCAGGTTCTTTACCTGTATAATGTCAGAATGTATTCTATATGTAATATTGAATATTACATTACATAGTTGTTTTTCTACAATACATATTCATCCTTTCATGAACTAATTTTCCTTTGAAAATAATGAACTCTCATTGATTGATAAGGTATCTCAGCTTCCTTCCTTTCTCCACTCTATGATCTTTCATGTAATGAACTGAAGTAAATGATAATTAGTCTTTCATTTGAGCCTTTCAGATGCTTAAATGGTCTAAGTTGTTCTCCTGTTTTCATCTAATCAGCAGAAGAAAATTATGATATCTTTTCCTTTCTGCTAGAAGACTCATCCTGCTGAATAATTCTGTTGCTTAAACTTTGCAGGATTTAGATGATTTGCTAAGTGTGGGAGGATACACGAGACATACTGCTTAGGTGGGGCAGGTGTAGTTTATCTGTAGTGAGCTGCATTGAGTCCCTTCCACCTGTGGAATGAAGGGATCTAATCTGGATCTGTCTCCACAGTAGCTGAAGGAAAATACTGAAATCAGGCACTGCATCTGATGGGGAAGTTCAGGCCTCCTAATGGCGAGAGTGAAGAAGGGCTAAGGAAACATCAATTTCTGCTTTGTATCCAGTGGTGTATTTTGCAGTTCTTGACTTGAAGCTGTCATTTTCTTGTTTAACTACACAAAGCAGGTGTAGTCTGACCCTAGAAAACATTGCCTGTTTGCATGCCCTTAATCCATAGTACATCATCCTCTTTATCATACTAACTTCATAGTAAGACTGAAGTCATTGTATCTTAAGTCCTCTGTCCCCTCCTTCTCATAGCCTATTTTTCAGTCAGCTGTTCCTAAATCCCATCATTTAGAGTCTATAGATTTATATGGATCAATGTGTTGGGCAGAGCCCATCACATGATAACCATTTTCTCAAAGGTAATATTCAATTCTAACTTTGATCGGGTTGAAGAAGGTCCATCTCTCCTAAGAAGGAGATTCTTTAAAAGCATTGAGAATTCTGTGATCCGCTGCTTGGTTCATTTGAGAGAGCTAGTTATAGTCCTGGGCTAAACTAGTTGCAAGGCTAATTTATTTATATTTCTGTTACTCGTCTGATAGGGTGCTAATTTTGTATTAGAATTATATCCTTGGTTTACAGTGGGAGATTGAGGAATGAAAACTTGAAATTATGAGTGTCTCAGTCTATTCCTTCTTTCCTACTTTTCTTGGCTTTTGCATTAGTGAGTTGTATTGACTGCTATTTTTTTTCTATTATTTTGGTTACGTTTCAGATCATAGTTCTCAGAAGGTGATCCTACATCATGAATAGTTTTAATTCTAGGTTTTCTGACATGCTAGTAGTTGGCTCTTAGTAAAAGTCTCAAATTGGGAAAAGCGGCTTTACCACTTGATTCTGATTTTAATAGCTGCTATTCTGAAGTATTATGGAAAGGGTAAGAGAAAGACAGTTTCTCAGTCAAAACCTCAGTAAAATCAAAAATCTCAGACAATTTTTGTCAAAGAAAACTGAAGTATATTTGTGTATCTGTTTATATTCTTTATGTTATTGTATTGCTATAAATTTTTTAAACAAAAATAAGTTTTTACAGTTGAAATTTTAATTAAGTGTGTTATAGACAGTGTCTTGAGGTGTTGGCATCGTAGTTTAAATAAATTACAGTGGTTACTGTGCTTTAATAAATTAATTTGAGCAAATTTGTTTGGGCTTTGTGGACCTGCTTTCAGCATGTTGAATAATGCAGTTCAGTTTCATGTTTTGTTGTTGCAAGCATTGGAACACTTTCAAGAAACTGCACTTAGAATGTGAAGAAGAAAAAAAAACAATGTAAAGAAAAAGATCTCTACAGGTTTTTAAATGCAGACGTAAGGGTTTTGCTAAACCGTCTGCATAGACTAATAGATTGGAGACTAGAAAAGAACCGTTGTCTAGTTTTGTTTCTTTGATGTTATCTGCAAAACGGAAGGTGCAGCAAACTTTTTGTTAATAAAAAATATTTCTGTGTCCTTTCTCTGGCAAAGTTCAGTATTAGTTGTTAGTGTGATAATTAAGCTATTTTAAAATAATTTTCCTTATGTCGAAATGAATAGATATATTATGCATATGAATATTCAAATTGTGGTATTTTCCTTCTATTTATAACCTTTCTTTGGTCATTGAATCCTTGATTTGACAATATTTATTTATTTTTGAGATGTTTGTAAAGAATACCTCCAGAGATTGTTAACATTTGTCAGCTCTTGGAATGACAGCTCTAGTCACTATAGAAGACAAGTAATTTTCCTCTTGAAGAAAAAGGATGCTAATCTCCACCTACAGTAAAATGTTTTGAGAAACATAATGCACTAAGAAAATGTACCAATTACTTGGCTGAAAATTGCTTCCCTTCTGCAAGATAGACAATCATAACATTTTTGGACCTTTTTTTTTTTTTTACTAGTTTCATAACATAACTCCCTCTTTTGCAAAGTAGAACTTCATGTTTCCAAGAACAGATGAATGTTCTATCAACTATTGGAGCGGTGTTGTACTGTGGTGAGGCATTTCAGATTTCAGTCCAGGTTATGACCCTTGTCCAGGCTCTGTAACTAGGAAACAAATAGACTCTGCTTTATTAGGACAATGAAATAGTAATGAGCCATTATGGCACATATATGCTCGCACGTGGTTTACTTACACAGCTGTGAAGGTAGTTCTTACACTGTTGCCCATGATGGGCCACTTTTATTGGTGGGGAGCTGGTTTTTAGGTGTAGTTTGTCAACTGGCTTTCAGAAGCCCGTTAGTGATGTCTACCTACAAGTAATGTAGAGATAGTGGGTGTCAAGTATATGTATATGCATCTGTGTGTGTATATCTCTTGCAAATAATTATATATTATTTGCATATACTAAGCCAACAGAATGAGGAAAATGGCAATTATATTAATGAAGTTGTTTAATTGTGTATAATGATTTTTTAAATTTACTGCAACTGGCTGAAACTATCAGTGACCTCATAAAGATTATACCCTTTTGATTGTATTGTTTCCTATTTAAATCAGCAGGAATATATTAAAACAAACTGCTTAATTGTTGAGAAATTAGATTATTTGAGATATAGAAGGAAAACAAAAACATAGTAATATAAAAATTGACTCTAACAAGCAGTTAGACAAAGCCATCCTTTTTTTAAGATGTTTTGTGCCACAGGTTTATGACATTAGCAAATGAGTCATATCAAGTCACTTTACTGGGAAAGATCTCTAACATTTCAGCTGGAAGCCATTCACAGTCAAGTCTTCTAAAAATAAAAGAACTCTCTTGATTTCATCCCCAGCCTCATGGGCCTCTTAAGGGGCAGAAAGATGTGCGGTAAATGGTCTTTAAGGGTAAGGGGGTGTAAAGGAGAGGGCAATTTTTGTTATGGGACTAACTGGGAACAGGAGAGTTGGGAGTCATGTCTGGCCCATTTCTGCGCTTCCTCCCATCCCACCGCTGTGCTTTCCCGGTGCTCACCCAGCTGTGCAAGACAATCCTCCTTCCTCTGCTGCCATCACTAATTTAGCCTTGTCTCTTCATCTCCTTGCGAGACCCCTCTTCGTGAGCTGTTAGCTGCTGTTGCCCTCTACATGGTAATCCACAAAAGGAACTGCACAGGTGGAAGGAGACAAGGAAAGTTTTAGCTGAAGTTCGAGTCCTGTGCAGAGTTGCAGGAACAACAGGCTCCTAGCAGTACATAATTGAGGCAATTAGGAAAAAAGTCATGTTAGCATAAAGGCTGGAACATCTGTTTAATGGTTTAGAAGAAGTTTAATGTTAGACTTCACTAATGGCACTGAAAGTTTTTATCATTAATGTTCACTGAAGAATGACTCACTCTCTGATGTCTAACGACTTTTTGACAAGGACTCTTCCAGCTGGAGCTCTGCAACTGTTGCATTTGAAGTCATAACACTCCTGGAGAATTCCAGCAGGACAAAACCTATTTTGGGGCAGTTTGTTGTGCATATTTTTGACATCTGACTAATCCGGTTCTAGTTTTTGTTATTGGTGCTGGTTATGGTGTGTATTGGTACTGTGTGCCAGTGCATTACTCCATCAAAAGTGCTGAAACATCTCAAATGCTAAAGAAAAGTTTTATTTAAATTCTCTTGTACTTGATTTATGCATGGGAAAATAAACAGCTGAAGTAAAGACTTTGTATAAGGAGGATTGCTGTATTAACTGTAAGCCTGGCAATCCAATTAACTGTTGAACAATTTGAATATTTTTTCCCAGAAACACTTCCCCGCCTTCCCTCCCCACCCTGCCCTTCGTGATTTTCATCATCCCTCTGTTACTTTTAAGCTAGCTGTATCTTTGGAAAAGTAATAAAAGCTTATTTCCTTTGTAACTTGGTTTGTATACTCGTGGCTGTCACATTAATCCGATGTTAGTATTAGATTTTAATAAAAGGCTACATAGCAAGAAGAGGCTTGCTGATAGTATAGAATATTCCATATAATTTAGTTTTTTATTTTTAATATTTATATTTTTGGTATATTGTGAATGATATTGGACTTTGCCAAACATCTTTTATAAAAAAAACAACCAAACAAAACCTCAAATACAGTAGTTACATTGAGGCAATACTAAGGCAGTGACAGAAGGAAAAAGCTGAAAAGGTAGAAATCTGCAAAAACTAATCTTTTACTTGACTTTGGGATTCAGGGAAAGAAAGAGGGTATTAATTGTGAAGTTATGTTGCTTACTGGCAATTGCATTTTCCATTTTAAGTTCTGATTACATTTTGCCTATTTTTGGGAGTTAATATAAAACAGGATTTGAGAATGGATTTGGGGAGCATATGTGTTAGAATTGTCCTGAAAGGTTTATATAGGGCATGCTTGTATAATTAATTACCCCGGAGGCAGGCAGCTCCCTTTTCTCTGTTTCCATGTCCGATGGGGTGGTGGCGATCTTATGGCCTTCCACTTCTTGGTAAACAAATGAATCAGTTCAGGGCACTTTCGACCTATGGGGCTAAGGTTCAGCTGGTCTTGTGTTTAAGATGACAGGTACATCTTGTTGGGTGAGGCAATCAAAGGAAAGAATATGGCTGAGATAGTACTACTTTAAACAAACAGGCAATTTGCATGTGTCCTGTGCTTGCAGGGGAGAAGGATCTGGCTATTAATAATTCCTAGAAGTTATTGCCATTGCCTTTGGCATCCATCAGGTAAGCTGTTGTGCCTTTTTTTCCTACGTTACAATATTACAGTTTTAAGCAAAACAAGAGGGAACCCTTCCTCCCTTCTCAAAGAACTGTTAAAATCAGTATCTTTATATGCAACCTTAATTTAGTGCCTGCTATTGGGGGAGGAGAGGAAGGAAAGGAAAGACAAGAAGAAATTCAGTTTTCTCTTGAATTTCTTGTGTCCATCAGCTAACAAATCTAAACCCTGCCAGTACAGGATGTCCAAAATTAATATGGCTCCTGAAGATCCATGTTTTAACAGTGCTTGTTATACTGGTCACCTCAAATTCCCCTGAAGCCAGTTGTTTTTGTGTATCACAGCACCTCTGGAAATTGAGATAAAGAGAATAGCTAAACTTAGACCATGTGCAGAGTTATGGGCTTGTGATACCCTGAGACTGGATACTGCAATCAGTGCCGCAGCTTCTTTCCTACTCTCTGAGCTGGACTTTTTTATTTATTTTATTTGTTTTTAACACATTTTCTACAGGTACAGTGACATAGTACGAGTTTACTAAAGGATGATATTGGCCATGCATTAAAGATACACAACAGCCTACAGGTGAGAACAATGACTATTGCTATGAATTCCCAACAATTTAGTTCATTATTAAGAAAATGAGATGGGCATCTGTGTGTGCATGTCCATATGTGTACTCTCACTCTTTCCAGTTAGTGTGGTTTTTGTGGATATTTGTAAAATTTATATATGCTTTTTCTGTTAGAAAAATGTTTCTTTGATATCTCTTGCTGCTTACAGGTTCTTATCTCTGTATATACATTGATTTCAGACCTTGGGAGAATTTGCTGTAATTTATTCTGCAAATGTAGTGTGTGAAGTAGTGTAGGGAAATAACACTAAGTCATAATTAAGTACAGCTATATTAAGCTGTATGTGTTTCTAAAAGTCAATAGTAACAGTAAAGTCTAGGCTGTGACACTTTTTTTTTTTTTGACAGATTTAAAGTAATTTGAGCAGGATTCCTTGGAATCTGGCTTCTTGGAGATGTTTGGTGAGGTAGAAAAACCCAACAAAACAGCAAAGCTCTACTTTTCTTACCCTTTGTTTTCTTCTAACAGCAAGAATAGAAGATAGACGGTTCAGTTTTGCCTACATAGTTTCATAGGACTTAAAATACAATTGAGTATATTCTTGAGAGAGATTTTAGAATGATGAATCTTGGAGGTCTCAATACTCTTTGCAAAATGACTCCTGCTGATCTATTCTGCTTTCAGTGGAAAATATTTCTGGCACTTATATTTGAGAGAGCGCACCAAATGTAGTTTGTTTGCCTGGCAGCCTTAAAAGAAAAGTGGAGTTCTTGTATGTCAGGGAGGTGAGGCAGGGTGAAAGCGTCACAGATATGTGTGTGTTCTTTCTTGGAGATGATAACCTCCTTTGGTTTATCAGAGGCAGGTCCTACTGTGCGAGGGATTTTGCTTTTATAGCCAAAATTCACACTTGCATTGTCCAGCTGGGCTTTTTGTTTCTGGGGGTGCTGTTGTTAAAATCTGGTTTGATAGGTGATCAAGAATGATGCTGGTTATGGATTGCTTTGAGTTAGTCGTTGTTAGGATGGCAATGTGGCTTTTATCTCGTCTGGAAAACTTGATATGAGAGTCAATGAAGTGTTATAAAAGTGCCATAATGATGCTAAAGGAGTATATATCATTGGTAACCTCAGGATATCTTGCTATCTACTTCATGACTGATGGGCACATGGAGGAGAGGAGAGGAAAAAGCAGCAGTCTGCTTCCCATCGTAAATTTCTAAAAGACATACAAGATATTCAAGAAATAAAGAGGAAGAACCGAAATCCTTATTAGGTAGTCAAAGTTACATGCTATAACAAATTTGGTGAAGTGATTCAGAGGCTTAAATATTTATATTGCCTTATTAATAGGAGTAACATTGGTTTACCGAGGTTCTAAATGCTTGCTCTGAGGTCCAGACTGCAGCTGAATTCTAGTGTGGAAATCTATGGGTAATGATTAAAAAGGAAAAAAAGAAATTTAATGGTGATACTTCCTTGTAGCTAGCATGATTATTGTAAAAGACAGAGAGGTAGAAAGAGGAAGAGAAAGATTGCTGTTGTATTGACTGATCATGATGAATGTCATCCTTAAGCATTTAGGGAAATGGGTGAAATATTCATATTCAAGAAAACATCGAGGGAGGGTGAATTTTCAGAAAGATGAAAAAAGGTAAGAGAATGGAAATGAGAGAGAAGAATCAGAGAATTGCAGACAGTTTACCTAACTTAAATTCAAGAAAAGTGCTGGAGCTCACGATCTTTGACAAATACTTTGAAAAAAAAAAAAAAAAAAGCCAAAGTGTTTTGATTGAGAGCAACTCTTGTCAAACCAGTCTATATTAATTTTATAAAAGTGGCAGGCCTTGTAGATGTCAGAGAAACTGTAGATGAGATGCACCTTGCTTTAAACACCTGGACGCTTTTTTTGCATGCACTTATAAGCAAGCAAAAGAAACACATGGTAGATGATACAGCTGCAAGCTGAATCATAGAATCATAGAATCGTTAGGGCTGGAAGGGACCTTCAAAGGTCATCTAGTCCAACCCCCCTGCAAGGAACAGGGATATCTCCAACTAGATCAGGTTGCTCAGGGCCTCATCCAACCGGGCCTTGAACGTCTCCAGGGATGGAGCATCCACCACCTCTCTGGGCAACCTGTTCCAGTGTTCTACAACTCTCATGGTAAAAAATTTTTTCCTAATATCCAACCTGAATCTACCTCCCTCTATTTTAAAACCATTACCCCTTGTCCTATCACAACAGGCCCTCCTGAACAGCCTCTCCCCATCTTTCCTGTAGGCCCCCTTGAGGTACTGGAAGACCGCTATAAGGTCACCCCGGAGCCTCCTCTTCTCCAGGCTGAACAGCCCCAACTCTTTCAGCCTGTCCTCATAGGAAAGGTGCTCCAGCCCTCTTATCATCTTCGTGGCCCTCCTCTGGACCCTCTCCAACTGGTCCATGTCCTTCTTATGTTGGGGACTCCAGAACTGGACGCAATACTCCAAGTGAGGTCTCACGAGGGCAGAGTAGAAGGGGAGAATCATCTCCCTCGACCTGCTGGCCACGCTCCTCTTGATGCAGCCCAGGACGCGGTTGGCCTTCTGGGCCGCAAGAGCACATTGCCGGCTCATATTGAGCTTCTCGTCCACCAGTACTCCCAAGTCCTTCTCCTCAGGGCTGCTCTCGATCCATTCTCCGCCTAGTCTGTATTTGTGCCTGGGATTGCCACGACCCAGATGTAGGACCTTGCACTTGGCCTGGTTAAACTTCATGAGGTTGGTACGGGCCCACCTCTCCAGCCTGTCGAGGTCCCTCTGGATGGCATCCCTCCCTTCCAGCGTGTCGACGGCACCACACAGCTTGGTGTCATCGGCGAACTTGCTGAGGGTGCACTCCATGCCACTGTCCACGTCACCGACAAAGATGTTGAAGAGGGCCGGGCCCAACACGGACCCCTGAGGGACGCCACTCGTGACCGGTCTCCACATGGACATCGAGCCGTTGACCACTACTCTCTGAGTGCGGCCATTGAGCCAATTCCTTATCCACCGAGTGGTCCATCCATCAAACCCATGCCTCTCTAGTTTAGAGAGAAGAATGTCGTGCAGGACAGTGTCAAAAGCTTTGCACAAGTCCAGGTAGATGACATCCGTTGGTCGACCCTTGTCCACCGATGTTGTCACCCCATTGTAAAAGGCCACCAAGTTGGTCAGGCACGATCTGCCTTTGGTGAAGCCATGTTGGCTGTCACCCACCACCTCCTTGCTCTCCATGTGCCTTAGCATGGTTCCCAGGAGAATCTGCTCCATGACCTTGCCAGGCACAGAGGTGAGGCTGACTGGCCTGTAGTTGCCCGGGTCCTCCTTGTTCCCCTTTTTAAAAATGGGGGTTATGTTCCCTCTCTTCCAGTCATCGGGGACCTCGCCAGACCGCCATGACTTCTCAAATACAATGGCCAGTGGCTTGGCAACTTCATCCGCCAGTTCCTTCAGGACCCGCGGATGGATCTCATCAGGTCCCATGGACTTGTGCACTTTCAAGTTCCTCAGATGTTCCCGAACCTGCTCTTCAAGTACAGTGGGCGGTGGTTCATCCTCACAGTCCCTGCTAGTTCTTTCCACAGCTTGGGTGGTAAGACAAGAGGCTTTATCAGTGAAGACTGAGGCAAAAAATTCATTGAGTACCTCAGCCTTCTCTATGTCCCGGGTGACCAGAGCACCAGTATCCTTCCGGAGGGGGCCTACATTCTCCTTGGACTTCCTTTTGTCCCCTACATACCTATAGAAGCATTTCTTATTGCTCTTTATATCCCTTGCCAAATTCAATTCCTTCAGGGCTTTAGCCTTCCTCACTTGATCCCTGGTCACTCGTACAGCTTCTCTGTATTCCTCCCAGGCTATCTGTCTCCGCTTCCACTGTAGGCTAACCTCTTCATTTTCAGTTGGTCCAGGAGCTCCTTGCTCATCCACGCAGGCCTCCTGGTCTTTTTGCCCGACTTGCTCTTCATCGGGATGCACCTCTGCTGAGCTTGGAGGAGGTGCTCCTTGAATGTGGACCAACTTTCCTGGGCCCCTCGTCCCTCCAGGGCCGCCTCCCACGGCACTTTGCCCATCAAGTCCTTGAAGAGGCCGAAGTCTGCCTTCTTGAAGTCTAGGGTACAGAGTTTGCTGAATGGTTTCCTTGCTGCCCCATGGATCTTGAACTCCACCGTGTCATGGTCACTGCAGCCAAGGCTGTCCTTAAGTTTCACATCGCCCACCAGTCCCTCCCTGTTGGTGAGCACAAGGTCAAGCATGGCACCCCTCCTTGTCGGCTCCTCTATCACCTGCAGGAGGAAGTTGTCATCCACGCATTCCAGGAACCTCCTGGACTGCCTGTGCCCTGCCGTATTGTCTCTCCAACAGATGTCAGGGTGGTTGAAGTCCCCCATGAGGACCAGGGCTTGTGACCGCGAGGCTGCTCCTATCTGGCTATAAAGCACCTCATCTGCTCTGTCCTCCTGGCCAGGTGGCCTGTAACAGACCCCTACCGTAACATCGCCTGTCCGTCCCCGTCCTCTAATCTTGACCCATAAGCTCTCTGTCAGCTCCTCCTCCGACCCCAGGCGAAGCTCCACGCACTCCAGCTGGTTGCTGACATAGAGAGCGACACCCCCTCCTCGTCTCCCCTTCCTGTCCTTTCTAAAAAGCTTATACTCCTCCATGTTGACACTCCAGTCATAGGAGTCGTCCCACCACGTCTCCGTGATGCCAATAAGGTCGTAGCCCTGCTCATGTGCACGCATCTCCAGCTCATCCTGTTTATTTCCCATGCTGCGTGCGTTGGTGTACATACACTTCAGCTGGGCCTCCGACAAAGCCGACTCGCTGGCTGGAGCGACAGGGGTTCTCTTGGACGGCAGTGTAAGTTCGTTTGAACATACCTGCGATCCTTCCTCAGCCTCTGGACCCTCGGTGCTGGCACTGGTGCCATGCTGACAGCGGTATGAATCAACCAGTAGTTAGGAAACTGTGTAGACTAATTGTGTGAAGCACCTGGCATTGAATTGGGGGTTGAGTGTGCTTCTGGAGGGTTTAGTTTGGGTCTGCTCAGAATACTTGCTTACTTCACAGGTAATCATGAGGAGGAAGCAGCAAGAAGAACTTTGGAGGACAGGAATACGATAAAGATGCTGAAGCAATAGTCTATAAAGAGTTGGGTGAAATTTTGTAAGGACTGTTGCAGTGTGCCTTACTTTGGAATAGTGCTACATTAGTGATAGAACAAGGGGCAACGGATTTAAATGGAAAGAGGGTAGATTTAGATTAGTTATAAGGAAGAAATTTTTTACATTGAGGGTGGTGAGGCACTGGAACAGGTTGCCAAGAGAAGTCGTGGATGCCCCATCCCTGGAAGTGTTCAAGGCCAGGTTGGATGGCCCTTTGAACAACCTGATGTAGTGGAAGGTGTCCCTGCCCATGACAGGAGGGTTGGAACTAGATGAACTTTAAGGTCGCTTCCACTCAAACCATTCTATGATTCTGAAAAGGTTATAATAACTATATTGGATACTACATTAAATGTGAATCAATGCTCTTCTGCTGTTTAAAAAAATGAAAATTATAAACAGCATTACATTATGTTATGTATAATAGGATCTTGACTGAGCTGATGTATCAAGTTTGGGGCACCGAATTTCAAAAAGATCGATAAACAGCAGAATTGTGAAGGTAAGAATAATAGAGAGGAAAAGGAGCGGTTACAAGGCCTGTTGAGATTAGGAGAAGCAGTGAGTTAAATTGCACTGAAAGAGATTCAGATCAGCTGTTAGGAAAGGACTTTAGTGAAAATGAGTGAGGAAAGTAACCTCATCTAACGCCTGGGGAGGGCTGTGAGGTCTCTGCTGCTGGAAGTCTTGGTTGGACAAGTTAGGTGGATGTCTGCTGCAGAAGTGATTGATTCTACCAGGGGCAGGGGCTGGATTAAATGACCTTTTGAGACCTACTTAATGTGTAGTCTT
Source organism: Tauraco erythrolophus (assembly GCF_009769465.1). Taxonomy (NCBI): domain Eukaryota; kingdom Metazoa; phylum Chordata; class Aves; order Musophagiformes; family Musophagidae; genus Tauraco; species Tauraco erythrolophus. Next base: position 54,392,854 of record NC_141468.1, read on the forward strand.
GTTTTCTGGGAAGTTTTCTTTGAAGAAAAAAAAGGCAAAATAAACATCTGTGAGTCAACTAAAAAAGTTACAGAGCAGTATTCCTCAGTAATATCCTGTGTGGCCTTTTAATATGAGATTCCTTCTGGGTTTTCTCACTCATCTGTTTACCAATTACTATCATTATCTTGATTGTTTTTTCCTAGGGAAAAACAGAACAAAAACCCACCCTAAGCCATGAATTTTCTTAAGGGAAGAGAAATGTCAAAAATGTCATTCATTTGGGAAATTTAATTGCCTAGTCCTTTTCTTGGTCTTCCCTGCAGTGTGTCATACAATGTTTTACTCTAGTCTTTCAGAAAACACAGTAAAATAACAAAATGTATAAGGTGTCAGTTTTCCATAATCTCTGTTAAGTGCATATTCTGTTTATAGGGACTTGCTGTAGCATAGCATGATCCAAATATTTTACTATTCAGGAAGCAGCGTTTTAGCTCATTTACATGACAGGGAACATTTTTAAAAAAATCTTTTATGTTGAGTTACTGTCAAGGCAGCAAAGTGTATCACTGGTAACTTTATTGCTGTTATCTAGCTAAATATTACTGGTTTTATTTATTTATTTTAACTAGCCACATAGTGTTGGGACACGTATCACTATGTTTAAGAAATTTTTTTGGGTGTTTTTGTATTGACATTCTTCCTTTGTCTGCCTTTTTCAAATGGCTGTGCATTAGGGGACAAAAGTTGTAAATTTAAAAATGTTAGGTGGCACACAGCGGTGATGAGCATTTTTCTGTAAAATGCATCCTTTTATCTAATTTGTTGCCTGCCTGCTTAAGGAATTGAGGCATATGCCATTACTCCATCTCTGTCTGTGCTCTGATAGCTTATGGATCTTTTGGCCGATTTAAAGCAAGACCTTAAAATTGTTGAGGTCGGGTGTTGACATGAAGTAGGAACCCGTGTTAATGCCCTCATTGTGAAGAAGGAAGGGAGTATTCTGCTCTTATCACCTTTATTTTCAGTATGTATTGTTAGAAGGAGCTAGATGCATCACTGTTTGGGAGAAAAGGGAAGGAGATGAGTACTGTGTTGAGGTGTCTTGGATGTATAGTGACATGGCTCTGGGGATACTGGGAGGATATGGGCTATTACAATGACAGAGGTTAGGAATTTGAAGGAAAACTCGGGATTGTGAGGGACATGGGAGACACCAGGCTAATAGTTTAGCTGCTGAAAGAACATTTACTTGTTCTGCTGTTCCAGAAATTGTTTCTTTTGTTGACTGAAATTCAGTCACAGCTGACCAGACTGACTGCAAATTAATCCAAAAAGACTATGGTAATGTTTATGAGCTTCTGATTATGCTTTTATTGTACTGAAGAGACTTTCATAACACAATATAGAAAATTTGGTGCCTTGTATTCCATTTCCCTTCTGAAATTATTCCAGACCACTATGGCACTTCTGTGATTCCATTTCCCATTTCTTCTAGCCTTTCCTTTAAGAAATGTTAGTAATCACTCACTTTTCCGTAACAAGCATTGAGGAACACATCGGGGGAAAAAGAAAGGTTTAGGCATATGTTTGCAGTCACATCACTCATAGAAAGAGTCCAGCCTTACAAATCCACAGACAAAATTAAAACTAGAAACAAGGCATAACACGTTATTGTCTATATCCAGCACATGGTGTTAGGCAGATTGCACATCTGATCTCACTGGCTAGCAACCCTTGTATTACAGCAATTTATATTCCTAAGAATATTCTGAGTGAAAATAACTATTCTTACAAAAATTACTTGGAGGACGGAAGAAGTCTGGAGAGAAAGAGCAGATTTAAGAAATTACATGTCTCGTATTTGCACATTGTTTCTTTTCTATGTATTAAGTAGCAGCTGAGTTATTTAAAAAATAGTAACAAGTGATCCACATTTCAAAGAGTACCTAAGACATTTTATACATCAGTATGTGAAGTGTTGAAACTTCTTTATTTTCATATATGACTTAACGGAACTTCGTCATAATAGTTTCCTCATCTTTCACCAAGATTGGTATGGTTCTACTCATTTACCAGATGGAGGAACAGATATGGAGATGTCAACTGCTATAGCCAGGATTATGGACTGCGATTTTTATAGCCATGTGAAGTGTTTTGGGCAAGAATTGAGCGAATGCTTATCAACTGGCTTAGTCTGAAACTGAAGAAGTCTAACAATGTCAAAGTTTATATTTTTTCCCTCCAAGATTTGATTTTTTTTTTTTTTAAAAAAAAAGAATAAAAGACAAGGAGTGAGTGAGTCTAACATCTCAGAATGCTACTGTAACAAATTCCTGAATAACATAACTAATCTGGAACGTGTTAAACCCTCTGAATAATACCAGAAAATCATCAAATCTTTTGTCTGAGAAAGCTCTGAAGATCTACAGGGCTGGAGATCTATCTCCCTTCCCCAGGAAGAACTCCATTCTGTCCACCACTTAGTGTGAATTACTCACCATATGCTGTGACTAACTCAGGTGTTCTCAAGGTGAATTGTTACCATTGCTCTTCACAGAGCAAACTGTCATAAAAGCATCTCCTGCAAAATGCGTAATTCATGCTTATGATCTCATGATTTACATAAAATGAAGTCAAGGACCCAAGTCCTCCATCTTAAAGATATCTACTTTCTGAACAAATCCAGGACCATGAATAAGATTATTAGCTGTCCAGATGATGAGCACCCATGAATCCTTGAGCCTCGGATGACATAAACCCACTTTATCACCTTTTCACAATGCAGCTCTATATTTTGGTAACATTAAAAGATACCACTCTCACTGGCACAATAACAAATAATGTATTGATCAGTAGTTCACATATTGAAGGTAATAACTTAGTAATTTTTCCTGTCGTTCAGGAATCTCATGGAATATGATAGGACTCTTTATGTTCAACTTTCCCAATCACTGCTTTGAAACTTCACAGTAAAATTAGAATGAATGAGACAAATGAAGCCTTATTTTTTATTTTACTGCACATCATGCTGATATTACCATGAGGTTAATTTAATTGTAAGCAACAGAAGCCAAACACTAGATAAACGTTATCATTTCTATGCTGGGAGGATATGACCTCTGTTTACCTTCTTATCAAAATATCCATGAAATCTATTTCCCATGGCCATCATTCAGAATTGCAGAGAGCAAGACTCCTCAAAGAATATGAAAAGGCAGTAAGGCAGTCATATCAGAAGTCTGATTCATTGAACTCTGCCGGCCTAAAGAGATAGTATGATATAATGAGGATTTTTTTCTATTTTTCTGTGTTCCAGTGTGAGACGCCTAGTCTCAGCCGGTTTCTCTTGTGCTCCTTTTATGTTTTCATCACTTCTAGAAGAAATTATTTCTAAAAAATGCTTGTACTGGGTCTCGGCCCTGAATTTATTCCTGGAGAAGCCTTTCTTTCTCTGTGGAGTATTGAGAAGCTACAGGATGTCAGCTGCCTACATAAGCACTTAAGCTACAGTGGTGTGAATATCCACTCTCTCTGGAAACTAGACAAAACTTTTTAAGTTTTTCAAGATGGGATTGTTACACCAATCACATTTTTTTCCCCCTTTTTTTTTTTTATAATGTGTACGTATGTGATTGTCGTTAATACCCTCGTATTTTGAAGCAGTACCTGTGCAGTATCTGTACAGTAGTACCATAGTATCAACTCGATGCAAGAAGTACTGTTTATTATTTCCTATGATACTGTACAGATAAAAACTTTATATCACATGTAGCTGAATGAGGTTTGTTGCAGACAGAAGATGCAAATTGCAGACAGGAGATAATGCAAAAAGCATTGGTAGAAGAGAGATTCAGGACACGTTGGCAAAGTTACTGCTCAGGTTTAGTTGCTCTGACAGACCTATGATAAATGGTGGTTGTTACAGTCTCAACGAAAACCTGATAATTAAGACCATGAGTGGTCCTTAATGAATTATTGTTAAAGCTGATCAGAAGAACTTTTCAGAGACTTGCTTATTTCTGATTAAAAAAACCAAAAAGCTTTTACATGCAAGGGAAACTTAAAGTCAACAACTAAATAAATCATTGGAAAGAGCATTCTTGGCTTCATTGATATGCTATACTCAGGGAATTTATTATATGAGCAATAACAATTTCATATATAGTCCCTGAGGAACCATGGTTGTGGAGAAGGCCTCAGCTTCATTTCCAGCTGCATGAAAAACTAGCAGGCAAAAGCATTTTAGACAGGTAAGAAGAAGCTCAAAGTGAAATGATATACATCCCATAAGGAACTGGACCCATGACAGTTATGTAAAACTGCAGAATAAATCTACCCTGTCAGTAGGGAAATACAGGTGAATCCAGAAGAATAGATCATGTAGCAAATTGATACCATAGTCGTGAGCACAACCCTGTCTTTAGGCATCCAGCCTGGAGCACAACTTGAATAGATCATGCTGTCTCACTTTGAGTAAAATTATAGCAAGCCTGAAGGCTATTTGCCTTTTGTGAAGATCTAAGTATTCGTTAGCATTGTCTATTTTTACTACGTTTCAGGCTATTGGCCTGACCTTTAATCCTCAGTTGGACTGTCATGCAGCATTTGAAATACCTGAATACTTAGTTCAGCTTTATGTGGGGATGATCACTTTGATCCTAGATCAAAGATACAAGCACAAAACTGTTTTAATTAAAATGTTGTGGTGTATTTCAGAGATAGGTTGGTAGAGTTTTCCAGCTTGCCTGCTGCTGTCAGATGGTAGAAGCACAGTCTTGAAAGTTAATGCTCTTTTCCTCTCTTTCCCCAGACTGCTGTTTACAAGTGCTGAAAATTGTTCATGTTTTCAGTGTGTGAAATGCAGCTCCCTTTGAACATATCCTAGGGGATGGAGCTGGGAAAAGGCTATCTTACTTAACGTCTAATTAAAGTCATGTAGTTTTTTAAAGCTCTGCCTTTCGCTGCAGTGGAAAACTCCCAAGGTTTCTGAATTCTGAAGTTTGCAAGCAAAAGTTGAGCAAGTTTCTGGAAGCCTGACTTGACGGACCAAGCCTCCGTGAAGTCAGTCCTTTTCAAATTTTTTGTCTTCTCTGCTTCCCATATGAGCTAAACAGTACAAGCAGCCTGGTCGTGCTGTGTGTTGTTGATTTTGTTTTGTTTGTTTGTTTTATTTGGGGAGGGGGTGGGGGGTGTGTGTGTGCAATATGCTGGGTTTTTTTTCCCTCTTTTCCCAGGGTCCTAGTTCTTCTGAAAATGGGTAGTAGGTTCCTTGGCATACAGCTTTTGTTTGTGTGAGAAACTTTCATGCCAATTGTTTTCATTAGAATAAAGACTGATGACTTTCCAGAAATAGTGTCCTGTCTGGAATACTAGGTACCACAGGTTAGTGGCAGCCTCTGTCTAATATGTGAGTGTTGGTAAGTTGTCAAATCAATGACTTATGCGAGTGTGGTATTGAATGGGTGTTGTCAGCACAACGGAGGCTCAGTATTGTATCTCAGGAGCTAGAAGGTTGTTACTTCTATAAAGGTGAGGTGTTTGTAGCTATGGAGCTGAGAGAAGATGATTGTGGATTTGTTTTGGTATTTATCAGCTTCTAGTGCACTCTGTTGGTGTAGAATTTCACAGGAAGACTGCCTACAGTGAAAAGAAAACAGTGGTCTTCACTGGGAGCCAGAAGGCAAGAATTGAGAATGACCATTCCATACTTACCCTATTTCTTATATTCTTCCTCTGAGCATCAGCTGTTTTCTGCTGGTTTAGATGCCCTCTTCTGACCCAGAAAAGAATGTTGCCTGAATGATGTTTGGAAGGTTCATCACCTGTGCCTGGTCTGCTGTCTTGATTAGGACCTGATCTGGAGTGCTGGATCTCAAGGGTGCAGGTTCTGATAGATCACAGGGACATCATTGCTGCTGCTTTTCCTGGTCAGGCTGTTACAAGGTTGGGCTTCCAGTCTTTGTCATCTTGGCCTCTAGGAGTATGACCTCTAAGCTAGATACTGATCTCGGTAACACTCAGGCATCTACTACCATTGACTCCTTGTCAATCTAACTTTAGGATATCACCACTTACAAGGTACAGTGTGACTGCAGTCCAGGAGCTTGTTGTTAGCACTGAAGTCACCTCACGTGTATAGGACAGGTAGACTGATGGAGTGCTCTGGATTGGGCGGTGCATGCATCCAGAGATAGGCTAGGTGGGCCCATTACGTGACTTCTGGGCTGTGTGCTGCTTTATTCAGTCCTGCAGCACTGTCATTCAGTGTGCGGCTGGTCATATCACCCTGTCTTTTCTTTTTCCCATTCTGCAACAGCAGCAACCTGCTCAAATGAAATTAGTGTTATCACTCAGCTTGCTAAGGGTGAAGCTCTGAGTCACAGAGAAACAATCTCCCAGCCTTGGGTAGGGTCACCTTTGCTGCAGACTGGTGGCTGTGCTCAGGCAGCAGAAGCTGTGCTTCCCGAAGCTGCCTTTGGGCATGCTTGGTAGCTGTGCCTCTTGGAATTGGCAATTGCTCCGCACCAGGTGTGCAGGAGTGACAAGAGGGTCTCCTTAGTACCTTCTCAAGTTGGAGATTGGATAGCGCAGAAAGTATTTGAAGAAATTGAATTCAAAACGGGAACAAGACAAACGCCTCCCCTTTGATACTGTTTCACCAAAGGAGCAATAATAGTCAGTGGCACTTTACCTCAGAACATTGATAAAAAGCACCCATCTTCAAATATAGTACTCAGACTGTAGAAGAGACCCACCACCTGCATGGGCTTATTCAGACCAGTTTTGCTTCTGAAATAGGGAATCTCTTACAACACTGAAGTTGTTATTGCTGGGTTTGGTTTGTTTGCCTTTTCTACTGACTTTCAGCTTGTTTTTTGTAGGGTTAGAGAATCTATAGCTAAGTGATTATTTATTTGAATCTTCTGATGTTTGTCAGTTATCGTGCAAAACAATGTATGACACTGAGCATGAGGGCAGAATTTTTAATTAACTGTCTTAAATCCAGTGAACCTCCCCGGATAATCCCTCTCCTTCCTGACATCTTAAGTGTGCTTTCAGTGATGTCAGTAGAAATACTTCAGAATTTAGACAAAGAACAATTGAAACTCATTCTGGCTTAGCGCTGTGCTTATTTCTTCTAGGTTTGATTTTCTGCTTTGTCTTCTGTAGCAAAAGGAATCTTTAAGCTTTTCCCCTGCTCCTCTCTTCAACACCGTCATAAGCCTCCTCTCTCCCTCTGGGTGTTTTCTTGGTAATACATGTTTTTGTTAGTTTTACTTTTGAAATGGGATCACAGGTTTGGCGATATCGACTGAGCACATAATTAAAAAACCTACAGTGGCTAGGCTTTGTGTTTCACGTTACGCAAACAGTCTACAAAGATCACCAGTTAGCTAAAACAACTGTCAAGTATTCCTCTAAGAGATTAAAAGGTTACTTAAAAATGTTTGTATGATCAAGAATTTTAAGTCGGTGCAGCCTCCTAGTCACAAATGATAATGGAAACAGAGTCAGGATTGATCAGTGGATTTCCATGCTCTTCTGCACCTCAACTGCTTTTGTTTCCAGCCAAACACATTTGAAGATCACTTTGAAGTTATAGTATCAAGATGCTTCTTTTTCCACTGGATAACTTTTGGAGTAGGCCATGGCCTGCGAAGATAAGCTATAAGCAGGAGATGCCAGACTTTCGTAGTTGGTACCTTTTTCCCCACGTTTGAATGCTTTCATGGCCCTGTCTCAAAATATTAGCTGATTATTCTTTCTCTGTAAACAAGTGAGTAGATACAATCCTACTACAAGGATTCTTCCTTTTTTGTATAACAACATATATAAAAATATGCATTCAGACAAAATGTACTTGAATTTTAATTAAATTCAAAGGTTTCTGTCTTTCCCTAATAGTACTCTTGTTAATGAGATAGATGAGTCTGCTTGGAGTCACAAATCTGTTCAGGAGCAGTGGGAAGTTTCAGACATAAAAGTAGCTTATTCTCAGTACTCAGCAGGTTACTGTATTTGTTTTTAACAACAGCTTTTCCAGAAAATCCTACTTCATGCAGATATGAAGAAGTAGAAAAAGAAGCATTGTTGCAACATGTGGTGAAAGGGTAATGTACATCCTTATCTCATTGTGTAACCAAACCACCTATAGTTGTCTTCCTGTCATTTCAGTAATTCGTCACAAGAGCAGCCATGCATCTTGTACACTTCATAGCTCTGTGGTTTTTGCTGATCTGTTCTTCAACATTATGAACATTTATGTCCTTCTAATGTGAGGATCATCATATGCTTCACATATCATCTTAAGTTTGAACAGCTGTCTGAAAAGCTTTTATTAAGCTGCATGGGTGTTATTATCTTTTAGAACTGTCCTTTCAGGCTGTCTGCAGATTTGAGCAAGCATTGCATCCGCGTATGCTAGATTGACATTGTCCAAAGTACCCTTTGTGACTGTAAGAGTGAGGGGAGGTGGACAGCCTGGCTTAAGGGTAATAGAATTGTTGCTCTCTATCGTGTGCAACTGTTTTTGCTGATCTAGGGAGAAGGGCTTTAACCTTGGTTTACCAGGAAATGGATACCAAAGCCCAAAGAGAAGTGGGGAAATGAGGGCCAGAGGAGTACTTAAATGGCAGAATTATAAGCGAGCCTTTCATGCTTTCCCTGATTTTTCCATCTCAAGTACCTGTACAGAAACACACAGTGCATAGGAAGCAAGAAGGAGGAATAAGAAGTCTGTGTACTATCACAGTAGCTTTTTAGAGTTACAGAAATGTGCTGTAGGATTGCTCACACAAATAGTGTGCTGTAGTGGGTGAATACAGACTCTTTTGGAAGTACCAGCTGGTCAGATGGAAGAAAGACTTGTGCTCCACACCAAATAGTAGCTTTAATTTGCAGAGCAAGAGTTACTTTGGAAGGAGTAACAAGCTGGTCAAGATCAAAGGAGAGTCCAACATGAATGTGTCTCAGTGAGCATCTACCGCAGACTGATTGAGAAAAGGAATTGTATGAAGTCCTTAGAGAATTGGAGGAAGCTTGACTGAAAACACTGTTTCTTGCAAGCAACTTTGACCTGTCATGATCTATTGGAAGGGTAACATGGTGTGACACAAGCAATTGAGATCTCAGGAATGTATTGAGGGTGTTTTTTGATGCAAATGCTGGCCTCATCAATCAAAGGAGGTGGTCTGTTGGATCTGCTGCTCATGAGTAAAGAGGACCTGGTGAAGACTGTGGAGGTTTGTGGTAGCCCTGGCTACACAACATGACTTGATGGAGTTTAAGATCATGAGGGAAGTGAGGAAGGTGAATAACAAGATTAGAACTCTGGGCTTTAGGAGAGGTGACATGGCCTTCCATAATATCTTGGTGGCTGAAATGATGAGATACTCTGGTTAGGCAGACTATGAGGTGGGTGGAAAACTGGCTTGACTGCTGGACTTGAAGGCTTAGGGTCAGCGATCTGAAGTCCAGCTGATTGCCAGTTAGTGGTGACCTAGTAGTTCCACGGGGCTCAGTGCTGGAGCCAGTACAGCTTAACATCTTCATAATAACCGGAATGATTCTATAGCATGCAATCTCAGTAAATTTGCCATGTGTTACTTTTTTGAAGGGAAGTGGTCAATTTGCTGGAGCACAGGGCTGCTATTCAGAGTGCTCTCAGCAAGCTGAAGAAGTGGGCTCAGAGGAACCTTGCCTTCAGCAAAGGCAAAGGCAAATGCAAATTCCTGCAGTTAGGATGGAACAACCCCATGCAACACTATACATTGAGAACTGCCTGGCTGGGAAACAGCTTTTCAGATCACCAAGTTGAAAAGGGAACTGAAGCATCAGAAGCTGAGGACTGGATTAACTCAGCGTAGAGTACAGAAGATTGAAGGGGAAGTCTGAGAGGCAACTCTAGTTCTTGTCTTCAACTCTCTAAAGGAGGTTATGGAGAAGATGGAGCAAGACTTTTCATGGAGATGCGTATTAAAAGGAGAAGAGGCAACAGCCAGAAGCTGCAGCAAGGGAGGTTTGATCCAGAAAAATAAATAAATAATGATGGTCAACATTGGAAAAGGCTATTAGATGATGGTACCTCCACTCTGGAGATGATAAGAATACAGTAAGGCCCTGTCGGTCTAGCATCAGAGTTGGCCCTTTTTGGAGTGAGGAGTTGTACCTTCCTGAAGGCCCTTTCAACCCAAATCATTGTATATTTCTAATATTTTTCGATTTATCAATTGAGTCTTCTCCATCTAAGAACTAGTGATTTGCGGTTTGAAATTTTTTTTTGTCCTTTCTGCTTCCTTTGGGAAATTGGTTCATGCAGATATACTACATTAGGTTGACCAGCGATGTGATAAGCTCAGTCTCTTGCTGACCTACATAGGTGCTTAGAGCAGAGCGAATATACACATGCCTATATTCATATTTCCCCAGGACGATCTCTTAGCACTCTGTGATTTCAGCTGAGGGTTGTGTGATAGAGAAGAATGAGTCTTTATAATACAATTTCATAGAAGTGCTCTACACAGACACTCTCTTCTTGCAATTCTTAATACTTTGTCAACACCTATAAATTTAGCATATCCAAAGAAAGGCATAAACAAGTTGTGACAGTAAAGGCATCGATAAAATTTAGGACTGACATTTTCGCAGACACACAATTCCTTTTAAAAACTGAAATCTGTTAAAGAAATTGAGAATGTCATATTTGTTAATCAGCATTGTGTTGTCACTCTCCATATTTATTATGAAACACATTTTTTTAAACATGAAATAAATAAGCAAATGAATAAATAAAAAAGAACTTGGCCGTGGATGAGTAATCAAAGCAATTCAGCCAGCTGATCCGTACCAGATGTCAGCAGATTTTATTTTAAATCATGAATAAGGCGTTTTGAAATTTATCTTTACTTTTCAGATACTCTGGGTGAATATTTCTACTTTACTGCTTCTGCTTCTTTTGCCAAGGTTTTGAATCAATGTTACAAAAACTGTAAAAGGAACACAGAGGATTTCCATTTCTCTTGTGCTAGCATATTAACATGTACTGAAAGTGGGCACAGCCAGGGCTAGTGTTGAATCTGAGTTAAAGGACAGCATTGTCAGCCAATTTATTGCTCATTCCTGCATTGCTTAAAGGCTTACGATTTTCTGATATTGGATAATAGGCATCCAAAAGTAATGACGACACCCTCTTCCAGAAGACATTCTGCTTCAGAATAAGGGTTCGCAGGCAGAGTCTGCATTTTGAAGGTATTTGAGAAGCTGTATTGTACACTTGTATGTCTGAAGACAATCATTAAATAAGCAATACACTGCAAGTGCGGACCTGCATAGAAGGCCACTTGTCTTTTAGTTCTACTATTTTATTCTACATAATATTTCTAGTGTGAACAAAATGATTCTGTAGTCCTCAGAATTGTTCGTATGCGATTATCTTGTTCCTTCATTTGTTACTTGGACAGGTTTGAAAACAGAGTAAGGTAGAGACTTTACTTTCACTATTGCCTGTGCTAAGATATACTGAATAAGTTTTGCTTTTAGGTAGATTTTTTTCCTGTTAGTTGATACATTTGAGACAATAACGCAGTCACAGTATTTTTCCTAGAGATGAGTGATTCCTGCATAATCTCACAGCACTTCAGGCATACACGGTGCTCTGAGGGCAAAAACGACAGGTCCTGTGCCAAAGCATGCAGCTCGGTGAGCGTGCTGTGTGTGGTTTAACCCTAGTGATCACAGATGCCCATCTGTAAAGGAGGGAGCCTGCTGCTTGTGAGGTGCTCAGTGCACTGTTAATATTACTGAGGGCTTCAAGGTCTTTGCCTGCCTGGGAGCACAGATAACTGGTTCAGTGGAGCGTGAGAACAGATGATAACAATACAAGTCCAGTGGCATTTAAGTGATGTTGAGTTTATCTCATTTTTTATGTAAACCAAACAGGTGAATTTAGTATCTTCCCCACCACCCCTCACCTTGTTCTGTGTGCTCGGGCATCGCTCTCCCGTGTTAGTCAGTGCTATTGACAGTGCTGGGAAGATTGATGCCATAGCTTTTTGAAAGGGTGTGCCAGAGGTTTCTCCAGCCCGCTTTGTGTCCCTTGCAGTGCCACAGGGGTTTTGGCTGCCAGGCTCGCAGCAGAAGGCTGCTTTGAGGCAAATGAAGCCACTCTTGAGGGATAATGGACCAAAAGAGAGGGAGCAGTTACAGAAGAGAGTTAAAGATGGTTATTAAATGTCAATAGTTCCTTGTAAGTTCTTGTAGAGAGTTGCACCACAGCTTATTTGGTACAGAACACCTCAACAATGAATAAAATTCGGAAATTGATTTTTTAAATAAAAAAATATCCAAGTATTTTAGTCTTTACTAAACACTAAAACTTGCAGTAGCTCTTTACAACTGGCAGTAGAGCTTTGTAGAAAATGTTTGAAATGCCATGGAAGTGAGGTTAATAGGTGCTCTGACAAAATTTTAAAATAAAATACCTTTGGTGCAAGTGAAGGTGGTGAAGACTGATGTCTTTGAAGTTTAGTCTCAGAAAATTCAAGTTTTCCACTTTGTTTGCATCTCACTATTTAGATTTAAAAAGAGATTAATGCCCAATAGGGCTTGACTCAAACATCCTATCTACTTTCCAACTTATAAAAAAAAAAAAAAAAAATCACTTCCCAACTTGGTTGCTGAAGACAACATATAAGCTTGATGCATTCACGAAGATACAGGCTCTTGTTCTTCTGACATAGAGCACCAGGGCATCGCTTTCTAGGGAGCGCGTTTTCACTCTGCCTTAGGTGCCAGAACTGGTCACTCAGGCATTAATGATGGATAATGTTTTGCAGGTGTTGTCCTTTGTCTCTTTCCCAGTTTAATAATAAACATTCTCACTTCTTAAATATAAGTATTTTAGAGGAAAATAGTGAAAACGTTTTTTTTTTTTTTTTTCCCTCTTTCTAGATTTGTATGTGCTGGCATCTGTAGCTGTACTGGGGAATTACTCAGGTGTCATGGTCTCCTGAAATTGTATTCCCTCTTGTAAGTGCTTGTGCATGGGCTTCCCGCCTTGACAGCCTTTTGTCCCACAACTGAAATGCCAAATGCTTGGAAGTAAAAATTTTGCCTGTCATTTGGAGGTGCCAGAGTTGTATGAACTTTAGTTTGGGTTTAGTGTTTCTTAGCTGGTTACAGCATTGTAGGTGCATTTTTAGCATAACATGAATAATGATTGACATGACTGTGTTCCAAACTGAAACACGCCCATTGAGATAGTCTCACCAGTTCTGTTCAAAGTGTATTCTGTTGGTTAAGTCAGTTTCCCTTTAACTGATCATTAGTCCTAGCTATGGTGCTAATTATATTTTGTTTTCAAGACCAGTTTCGTGGTAAAAGTATGATGAGCACTTCTCTGCTTAAAAAGAGGACTTTTCATGCTAAATTTTATTTGTATTTCTGTTTAGCTATTCTGGATCTTGACATACGCTTTTAAGAAGGTAGAAATCGGCATTGCTACTTCCAAAAAGTTTCAGTAAATATGTTTGTCATTTGGCATGCTTCTGAACAGACACCTGCATTAGTGACTGAAGATGGTCTGACTCGTGCACGAATTCAAGTAGAAGCTACAATTCTTGTTTTTATTCAGAAAATGGTATTTTTTACAAAGGACAAAAATTTTCTTTTGAAGCAGCAGTCAAGTTGTCAATAGACTTTTGATGTGTGTAGATTTATACACCCCAGTTTATCATTTACATGCAGCTCTCCCCACTCAAAATTGCAATGTCTTGTGTTAGACATGAAGCCTTGCAATCCAAATACCCTCTTCTGAAGTCTTGGGTACAGAACTGTATTGAGTAGTGAAATTCAGGTTTTGTGATACTTTGCAAAACTCATCTTGTAAACTTAAATTAGCTAAACATTGTTTTCAATGGCTTTTTTAACAATAGCTTTTTCAGTTGAATGGTTTGTTAAATTTTGTAGTGGTTCTGAAATAAAAAATATCCACTGCATGTTCTTAATTGATTATGGAAATTGAGTACAACTTAATGTTATGCTCGAAAGAAAACAAATCTAGAAGCAACAGCTCACCCCAAGCCGTGGTCTGATGGAAACCAAACATTTTGAAAACAGCTTAGTGTTATGGGAAGAGAAATTATGCTCAGCACAGTTCTTTTTGCCATGTTGACTGGCATCTGCTCTGTGGGGAGCAATTTGCCTGTCCTGCCAAGGAGAAAAAAGTATGGTAACGCACTGGCAGCTGTTAACGGCGGTGACTCAGCTAGCAGAGTGATATGGAAGGAAAACACGTCTATTCTATGAGCAGAATTACATAAAGGCTCCGTTCCTTTTAGTTAGAGATCTTATCCTTTCCTGTCTTGAAGTGCTCGGAGTCAGAAAACACAGATAGGGATATTCTGCTGTTTTTTTGTTGGTATCTTCTGTCTCTGAATCTATGTGGTTGTTGCAAACACAGCTGAAGAGCAAGCCAGCTGACATTTCAGCAGAGCATATATTGACCACTGGTTTTCTTTCTGTATCGCTGCTTCATGGAAATATCGCTCTGCTGCATTGTTGGAGGGAAAGATTTAAATATCAATTCATACCTTTGCTGTCTTTGACTGCAAGTTTTTGAAGTCACTTGAATTGATCGTTAACGCTTGCAAACTTTTATCTCTCTGACTTGTATTTGTACACTGCGTGGCCATCGTAAGGAGAAGGTGATAAGGCCATTGCCAGACAAGACACCATGTCTGTGTGTTTAACAGAGCTGAGATTTGATTCTGCTGCTGCCGGCGTTACTGTGTCATATCTTTTGCCTTCCTCCATCCCTCGTCGTTCCTCTGTGGCCTGCCGTTACTCAGGTGCAGCCGGTTGCTGTTAGTGCTCAGGATTTATGAGCTGGCTTTCATAGTGGGTAGCACGTTCCTGGTGACAATAAGATGTATGAAGAGTCTTGGATTATCACTCAGTGCTAGTGTGGTCATGAAAAGCATGTGGTCGCATTGTAGGGACTGATTATTTCTCTACAAGTCCATTCACTAGTAAGGAAATACTGAGGAAACATTATTAAAAAATATAAAATGTCAAGATTTAAAAAAATTTAAAGTCATGATTTTTCAGTTAAACGTCAGAGAAAGTATGATAGTATGACCCCTCCACATACAAAAATGGGGTACGAGAAAGTACCCTCAAGATAAATCCAGTGTTGCATTAGAGGAAGTATTTTTATTGACTCCACTTTGAATTTTTGCTTATTTATGCCTGGCTAATCCTGGGCTCACCTGAGCGATGTCAAAGGGAGTGTGACAGAAAACAGCGTTTTCTGTGTGCAGTTCTTAAAGCGATATGTTTTATCAAGTGTTTTAGCCTATATTAGACTCTCGAATAATTCCATGTTGTAACGAAACCTAAAATATTCTGGCAACTTATTGGTGTGTTTGCATATGTTCTGATTTTTGTGACACAATAAAATAGACCATTTTCTGAGTATTTTGTATAATGGCAGTACAGAATGTTACGACTCTATCTCCTTGGCAAAATGTCTTGCTGAGATATAAATAGATTTCTAATGACTGTCAGGCTTTGTGCCTAAGACATTTCCTTGTAGATATCTCATTACAGAACTAATATTGTTAATAAAACAGCTGAAATATTTTGCAAATGCAGAAATATTTTTTACATCAGTAACTGCAAGGAAAATACCTACCATATGCATAATTTGAGGCTGATTTAAAAACTGTAATTTATCATAATTATCTGCATATTATAATGGCAAAACACACTTAATTGCTTTTGACTGGACCGGTATTATGATGAGAAGGAAAGTTAACAGCAGATGGCCCTACTGTCAAAACTGTAGTCTCTTAACCCAAAATGAAGTAGCAGACTGAACATAACATGTTTCTGGCTCCTTTTTCTGATTTTCAGCAGTAAGTATGAACTAGCATTTGGTGGGGTTGTGAATGTTTACAGACCAATAGAAATAGTCTTAGATGGAGACAAAAATAGCAAAGAAAACTTAACTAGATAGGATTCCTCATCATATTATGAGTTAGATTTTTCTAAAGGATATTAAGTTGTTTAAAATATTGAACTGGATTGAAAAGCAAATTATTTCCAAAATATTAGAATCTTTTATAACACTGTTTTCTTGCGTTTTACCACATGTGCATCTTTTACTTCCATACAGCAATGAAAAAAAGTGCTTAATCTTCTATACTTGTCTGTCTGTGAACAAATAAATTAGCTAGTATTTGAAAAAATAGATAATTTTGCAGTGCTTCAAATAAGTTCAGCTTTGCTGCATCAATTGCAATATGCCTGAAGGATTTGTCTTATATTAGTCACAATGTGCATGCACAGATGTGGTGCTGTAAAAATCCCAGCATTTCCACTCACAGAATGCCTCAGAGAATTGAAGAATTTAAGATTACGTTTGTACTAAGTTAAATTACAGAATGAGGGAGAAAAAGGATTTTTTTCTTTTCTTTTTTTTTTTTTTAAAGTCTAGCGAGAGAGAATCACAATAAGCAGGTGGCAGATTATACTGCTGGATGGTCAATGAAAGTAAATTAGCTGCTTCAGTTGATAGAAAAGAAATGCTGGTCTGATCAGCTTAAATAAAGGTGACATGTTGTTTGTGAAATAATGCGAATACCAAAATGTGGTTTAACCCCAAAGTTTGTTTGTATATATGTATGTACGTTCTGTGTGTCCTTTGTATTACAGATTTTAGAACATTTAGTCTTCTAGACTAAAATAATGGGTGAATTTATTAGAAAGCAGAACTTGTTACAGGGAGAGATTTATTATTTGCTCCGTGTCAGAATAGATCTTGTTCAGATGTTCCTGTCAATGAGACAATGCAATTTGTTCATTGTAGTAGCAATACGTAAAAGGGAAATAGTGGCACAAAGATATTTTGCACCTAAATGTTTTCCCCTTTTATAATGCAGACATAAGAGAAAGATTTTTAGATGATAACCTATAGTTTTTTAGGGGTAACTGAAATGAATTAGTAGATCTAACATATCTAAATTAAATATTAAGACATAAATGGGATAGTAACAAACTGTTTTAGAATAATTGTTAACACCGAGATATGCATATTTCTATATGTTAATGTTTTAATTCTTTTTTCAATACATCATCATTTGGTGTTATTGTTTCTGAAAACTGACAGCCAGTTGCCAGTTACAATCTATTTTATGCCTATTTCAGGAGGTAGGTAGTTTTTTAATGTTTATGTTTGTCCCTTAGGCTGTATAATCTAGACCCTTGTTTTAACTAATGTAGATACACGGCATAATAGCATCTTTTACGGTATTATGTAGGTATACAGGGAAGTGTTGCTCAGACTCTCTATGCTCTTTCAAAACCTAAAAGAATATACTTTGAATAATTCACTCTACACACTAATAAACTGTATGCAATAAGTATATGATTTTTATCTAGCCTACTGTGTCATAGTAGACACAAAGACAGGTACTCTTGGATACTCTTAAAATCAGTTGTACAAAAGCTCACCATAAATTTCCCATTCTTTAGTTTTTCTTGGAATCATTGTGTCTTTGTAGGAGACTTTCAAGATATGCTTTCTTTGAACTTGTAGTAATGTGATATTTTGCTTTTACCCCATGCTGGTCTTCTGAGCATCCTCTAAGAAGGTTTCTGTGATCCAAAGTGAAGTTCCAAGTTCAAATTAATTAAAATATCTCATTATTTAAATCTGATTCATGTACTATAGAGGTTGTTTGGGAGACTTTAATGAATAAAGTTTGAATTAAAATGAGAAAATGTAATGATTCACTTATCTCCTGCTAATATTTCCCTACATTCCCTTACCAAATGTTAATGCAGCACACAGGAGTATTGGAAATAGGTTGAAGAGCATGATTTAACAAGAGTTTCTAAACACTTACCTTCTAAGATATATTTTAAAATGGATGCCTCAGACAATTCTGGCAACATTCTGACTGCTGATGGAGAACCTTATTGCTCATTCCTTCTGTGCAGTCTTGCTGCACTCTTTGCACTCTCCAAAACCTAAGGAAAAAGGCAAAATCCATTCACAAAAATACATTGATTTTAGTGGTTTAAAGTTTTGCCTATAATACTGTTATTTTTTCTGTGCCTTCATTTTTTGTATTACCTATTTAACCTCTATTGAACTTCTAATTCACCTTTATTTATCGTTCATCATAATGTTTTGCTCTCTCCTGATAAAGACGATATTCCTTATATTTTTATGAGTCAGCAGAGGAGTGAATTGTTGATCGTGTGGTAACTTTCAAGCTTCTGAAAACCTTGTAAAACCTTGTTTTTTTTATATAAAAACCTCATTTTTTATTTTTAGCACATTGACAATTAAATGCTTGAGGAGTGAAAGCAGAGCAGAAAATCAGGAAAGGAATGAAAGACTAAATACAAACACATGTAAGCATTCTGAATGTGACAATGAAACGATGAATAGAATCATTATATTAAAATTAAAATAGTAAGTAAGAAAGTAACTTTAAAATTATGGCTTGTCGTTTTTAATCCAGTAAAATGTTCTGGCGTGTGTTAAACAGTTTGATCTTACAATGATGGCTTGGGTCTAGAGCAAAGTAGTAGTAGTCTCCATCAGTGTGCGTTTATAGGGGAAGGCTTTTTTTCATGTAACTAGTTAGAATTAAGTATCCTTGTGTTTAGCTTCTGAAAGTATGTATAGTCAGATTCCCTCGGTTTCTGCCCCGAATAGTACTTAGCTCTCTTCCTTTATAGAATTATTATTCTTGCTTCAAATATGAAATCATGGTTTAGTTGTGAAAGGGCTAACTGGCTGGTTTTTACTGCTGCAAAATGATTAAGTTGGGTATTTTTTTTCCCGTTGCTTACACCTGAAAACAAGTGTAGGGGAAAAATGAAAACAATGTTTATTTGAAAGGAGTCTTAAGTTCTTAAAGGCTTGGAGGTCGGCATGGTGGTGTTACACATGGCAACAAACCAGCAGATTCTGGCAATACAGACACAACACAATGCCTCTAACATTTTGCTTTTTCCTGCTGGAACAGTTAGGCTCCGAAGGCCTGCGTTGATAGGTAATGAGATCTAATAAGCAAGGAAAAAAGGGGTGGGTGGGAATGAAAGAATAAGAGAATATCCATATTCATTATTTAATCAAATAAAATTTTCTTAGAGGATTCTGGGAATACTCAATCCTTGCTTCAAAAGCTTCTCTGTGATTACTGTAAACAAATTACCTTACGAATAACTTCTTAATCAGGGAAGAGTAGAGCTGTTCTCTACTTGATCTCTCCCTTTGGGTGGTCCCAGTCAGAGAGCAGCAGCCTTCCTCCTGATGGCTTGGCTTCAGAAAAGCTATATGGTATTATGCTGACAGCTGTAGACCTCTTTTTGTTAGGGATAACAAACATCCTGTGCTGAGGACAGCATCAAGCCCAGCTTGCAGTATGCCCAATTAGAGAAGCTAAAATCTCATTTGTTTCACCATGGGAGTCTCTGAAAGCACACCGTTTTGGCCTCATTACAGTATTTTTAACTTTACAAAAACAATTTCATTATGGAAATTAAAGAAGCTCATTTAGTCTTAGCATTTATGCTGAACTTAATAAATTCCACAAGTATATCAGCTGCCCTAGTGTGCAGGCTTTTTCTTCTTTTCTCAGTAAAAAGTTCTTTTAAAAACTATTTGCAGAGACTGTTTCATAAAGGAATATGCCATTTTGATATACTGGTTATTTGTTACTAAAATGAACAAGTTTCTGGACTCCATTGTGGTCATTTTCCTTCGTTGAACATCTGAACATTGACAAGCATTTGCTGTGCTGACACCCATGTAAAAGGGATGGTCAAGTCTCCAGGTGCTTGAGGTTTTTTTATATTTGTGATGTTCTAAAATATAATTTCTCTCATACGAATGTTGAAATCTTTCATGGTTCAATACAAATGACAAGAAGTAGAGCAGTGCTTTCCTAGGAATGCTCTAAAAGGTAAGGATCTCAGTTCAAAGTTGTGCAGGAAAATCCTACCAAGGATTTTATATTAGTTATGGATATATCTTCTGTATCTTGAGAGACTGCTTATTCGTTTCTAAAATGTGAAGAGGGAAAGAAAACTACTTTCCCATAATGTGATATAGGAAGAAAAGTGAAATGGAGATGCTGACAAACATTACCATTGTCTATAGTTGTTTACTGATGAGAAAGGAGAGGGGCCACAGAGACCATTCTGTCAGTCCACAGTCAAAACTATTTGCAAAAAATACTGAAAAATGAATACCCAAAATAGGAAACAGTGCAAATTTGCTACTATGTTATGTAAATAATTGTTGTATAAACTATAGTTTATAGGACCATTATTAGGTGACAGGTGGGGTTCTTAATTTTTCAGGATTTTTTAACTACCCTTTTTGGTTTGGAGTTTTCCCAACAGCCAGAAGAGAGCTAAATCTATGGCTATGATCATAGAATCATAGAATCATAGAATCGTTAGGGCTGGAAGGGACCTTCAAAGGCCATCTAGTCCAATCCCCCTGCAAGGAACAGGGATATCTCCAACTAGATCAGGTTGCTCAGGGCCTCATCCAACCGGGCCTTGAACGTCTCCAGGGATGGAGCATCCACCACCTCTCTGGGCAACCTGTTCCAGTGTTCTACAACTCTCATGGTAAAAAATTTTTTCCTAATATCCAACCTGAATCTACCTCCCTCTATTTTAAAACCATTACCCCTTGTCCTATCACAACAGGCCCTCCTGAACAGCCTCTCCCCATCTTTCTTGTAGGCCCCCTTGAGGTACTGGAAGACCGCTATAAGGTCACCCCGGAGCCTCCTCTTCTCCAGGCTGAACAGCCCCAACTCTTTCAGCCTGTCCTCATAGGAAAGGTGCTCCAGCCCTCTTATCATCTTCGTGGCCCTCCTCTGGACCCTCTCCAACTGGTCCATGTCCTTCTTATGTTGGGGACTCCAGAACTGGACGCAATACTCCAAGTGAGGTCTCACGAGGGCAGAGTAGAAGGGGAGAATCATCTCCCTCGACCTGCTGGCCACGCTCCTCTTGATGCAGCCCAGGACGCGGTTGGCCTTCTGGGCCGCAAGAGCACATTGCCGGCTCATATTGAGCTTCTCGTCCACCAGTACTCCCAAGTCCTTCTCCTCAGGGCTGCTCTCGATCCATTCTCCGCCCAGTCTGTATTTGTGCCTGGGATTGCCACGACCCAGATGTAGGACCTTGCACTTGGCCTGGTTAAACTTCATGAGGTTGGTACGGGCCCACCTCTCCAGCCTGTCGAGGTCCCTCTGGATGGCATCCCTCCCTTCCAGCGTGTCGACAGCACCACACAGCTTGGTGTCATCGGCGAACTTGCTGAGGGTGCACTCCATGCCACTGTCCACGTCACCGACAAAGATGTTGAAGAGGGCCGGGCCCAACACGGACCCCTGAGGGACGCCACTCGTGACCGGTCTCCACTTGGACATCGAGCCGTTGACCACTACTCTCTGAGTGCGGCCATTGAGCCAATTCCTTATCCACCGAGTGGTCCATCCATCAAACCCATGCCTCTCTAGTTTAGAGAGAAGAATGTCGTGCAGGACAGTGTCAAAAGCTTTGCACAAGTCCAGGTATTCTTATTAATGCTTTACCTTCATTAAACATAGGTCATGATCAACAGAAAATCCCAACAAATGCTGCAAGGTCATGGGATCCAGTGCTCTACCTAAGATTTCTTTATTGTAGCATTACACAAATTAGGATATACCTTACATAAAACGGGCAGAAGTGGGGCAAGAGTTGTGAGGAAGAGTGGTTATACTACATAACATTTCAGGAGCAGAAAAGTTGTGTGCTTTTGAGTAGAATGAATGTACGAACAGGAATTTTAACCTGAGTGAAAAGTTTGGACAGAGTAGTGAGTGGAGAAGGGATACATACGCATGCATGTATCATGAGTATGCAAGCATGCTCAATATATCTATGTGCCAAGCTGGTCAAGTAGTATTGCCAAACATACCAGCAGAGAGGGGTGGAGGGAGGGTAATGTGAAAACTTACTGCATGCGTGAGCTGTGCTATGATAGCTGAGCATGTTTTGATCATAGTAATATGAGTCTTCATGAACATCATAATAAATATATCTTAATTAAATAGTCTTAGGTATCCAGCTTCGAAATAATGCAGATTTACATGTGTGACTAGTAGAGGGGCTCCGTCAGTTATTCTTGTTTGTTTCCCAAGTCAACCTTTCAAACTATTTTGTGTTTTCTGCTTTTTTCAGACTCAGGGTGTGGTAATGAAATGTACCCTTTGAAATGGAGAGGTAGCTGGAAGAGTTCTTAGTATGATTTTACTCAGGACACTCTGCTGCACTCTGCTATAGAAGTCAGTGAAGAGCTGTCAGATGATAATGTCTTTTAGTCCCTAGCAGTGCAGGCTAGGGATTGGATGCCTTGAAGTACAGGTGAAAAGGCTGTTTATCCCATTAACTACATGTGAAATGCTTTAGTCTCCCTGAAATGTTTCTTAAAGGTGAAATAAATCAATAAAAGGAGGTTGCCATAACTGTGCAGTTACTATATAGTTCTGAAAACAAACTAAATTGATTGTAAGCATCTGTTTTTATGTATTTTTCTCCCTTGGAATATGTCCCAGTGGCTTGTTCTTTGTTAGAATGATCCCATTTACTTAATAAGCTATAAATATGTTGAGCTCAAGTCAACAAAGGTGTTTTCAACATACACAGCATTATAAATAAACCAAATCTTTTCTTATGTCTCTTAGGGACAGCAGTAGGAGAAAGGTAATCAGTATCAGTGGGGCACCTGAGGCTTTTCTGGTCTCGGGTGCCAAATTCTTCTTTCTTGCTGCTGGTGCTGGCACTGTTGCTACTGCTCAATTTTTTCTTGCTTTTGTAGGCAGGAGCTGGAAGGAAATAGGAGTGAGTGAGACAGAAGCAACCTCATTCCACTACTCTTCATCTTTCCTCTACTGTCACTGCAGCTACCCCATCAGCTTCCTGAAATTCCCTGTCTTAAGATTTGTTTAGACCGGTGAGAGGTGTCTGCATCCAGCTTAACTAGCCAAGTTATTTTTCAGAGAAGTATCTGTCTAGCTTGCTTCAAAAATGGGTGATGTTTAGCAGCCATAATAATTGTTTCTCCTGTAGCTTCCTTTTCCAGCGAAGCTATGGCATTTTCCGTAGTCAGAATGTGTGTTATCTTTTTTATTTGTTTGTTTAACTAAGGTGAAGTGATGCAAAAGGCTGTGAGAATGTTCTGTTTCCCTTAAAATAATTGCATTTCAGTTCTTCAAAGGTGTGTTGTTTTTTTTTTTTCTCCTGAAACCCCAAATCCTTATGTTATTGAGAGCTGAGGTGGTGATTTCATTGTTTTCCTCTCTATTTTTGGCTTTTCAGTAATGTGATATGAAGTAGAAGGTGGTGCTTCTACTGACTCTTTAAATAGGGGAGCATAAATAAAAAAAAATCGAGACGATTGGTGCAAATCGTTAGTCTGCAGTTGGCATGCACCAGGTATTCTCTTAATTTACAGATGCACAGTCTCAATCTCTGTTTGGTTCTTCTTTGGAGATACTCAAAACTTGACTGAACATGGTCCTAAGTGACCTGAAGCAGCATAAAATTTGGCCTAGCTTTGAGTAAGGACTTAGTCAAGATGACCTCCACAGGTCCCTTAACCCAAATTATGCTGGGATTCAAATCTGAGTAGGGAAGGACTAGCAGATGCTGGACGTCCAGTTCCAGAGGCTAGTTTTAACTGGAAGCATAATTCTTCTCCAAAACTTGTTCTAAATAGCTGGGAGAAGGAGGGCCACAAATAAGCAGTGACCCAAAACTAATTTGGCGAACTCCTCATGGCCCTGAGCTGGCATTGCCACCAAAAGCACGGAAGTGTGCTATTCCTTTTTCTTGCCCTCTCTTGTTTTTTTCCTTTTTCTTTCTCCTATACATCTGCTTTTCTCTGCAGACATCCCATATCCCTACCTGGTTAATGCACTAGCCGTTGTGTAGCTTCATTGTGAACAGGTCAGGGGACTGATCTAGCTGAAAAATGTGTTTTTAATGAGCTGAGTTTTAGTTGGATTGGGTTTTTATTGAACTTCTGAGACAAAACTTACGTGAACTGCAAAAATGTGTGAGGACATGAATGTCTTGGGAACAGTGGACTGGGGGATTTGTAATATTTCGATTTTTTTTACTGTATATGCAATAAAAAAAGTAATACAAGGCGATGGTAGTCTTAGAGATCTTTATTTATTCATACAAATCTAAAGAAGAGAATGAGTTTCCTGTTGAGCCTGAATAATGGCAGTCTTCAGTCATTTGGTGTCCTCTGAGACTTACTTTTGTTCACTATGTCAAATGTCATTTGATGTGTTAGAAAACATCAGGACTCCACCTTGGATAAACTGCATCAAAAATGCAGTTTCTCTAGCTTTCTTTTGAAGCCAATTAAAGTGAAAGCTGAAATAATACAATGTGGTTAAATTATAGATCAAGCAGGTGTACAGATATATCCTTGAACCGTACTCAGTCCATTTTATGCTATTATAAACTACTGAAACAGTATGTTTACTTCCTTTATAAATCAAGCAAATCTTGTTTTTATTGCAGAGAGTGGGAGGTGAGGTAATAGCGGAGTGGGAGGATAATTTAGAAGAGAGGTACCTGCAACATGCAGATACAGTGCTCCAGAGTATTAGGATGTGTTCCGTTTGAAAAGTTGTTTGTAATGATAGTTAATAGCATCTCACAAGAGGAAGCAGACTGTAAGTATGCTGAAATCCAATGAAAGTTGAGATATAAAGTTCAGGATCATTTGTATCAGATGAGAATCTTAATAAGAGGGCAGTCAACAATTTTGTAAGGAGCTCAGTCCATAATCCTTCAATTTCTTGAAAGATAGCAAGTTGTCTGACCTGGCTATTTTCTAGAAGAACTGTGTATTTGGTAGTTATCAGAAACTGAAAGGGTGATAATGTAGAAAAAGAGTTGGAGAAAAGATAGTAATTCCAACTGGTAATGAGGCAATGTGTTCCAGCCAGAATTTCTTTTCCAGCTGACATGTAACAAAATGAAGAAAAATGGAAAGTAAACATTTAACCTTCATCTTATTTTTCCTCCTAGTTAGGATGTCCTATTGTGGTTTAACAGAGTTGCTATCCTTTAACTCAACTCTGCCCAGTAAACAAGAGGCTTCACCAATGCCAGTGTTTCTTCTGCATCAGTTGTTTCATCCTCAGGAAAGAAAACCTCCTACTTGGAGCAGATTCCTTGGTATGCACATGTGCATCTGATCTGATGCAGTAAATAACTACTCTTCACAGGGTCATTTTTCTAGAGTGGAACAAGAGCTGCTGTTTTTTGGGTTGAGGAGTTACCAGCTGAAGGAAGCTTCGAGAATTTGAAAGGACAGATTTTGGCAAGAGAGAGCAAATGAAAATAATAGAGCTCTGTCCTCTGAAAAAAAATCTCTTTGCAGGAAGTTTTTCCTAGCAATCTGGTAGGAAACCTACCTATCAAAACAAATGCTGGCTTTTAAGAAATGACTTCTAGACTAATCTGTATTGTCTTTGCAATTTTTGCTTTGACTGGTTCTGGTTTTCATTAAGGAAGAAAGTTTAGCAGTGTTGGAGAGAAGTTCTTTTATGTTGAAAAGTTGACATCAAAATTGGTGTGAGGTTTATCATGAGCATATATATATATGCTTATGTGTGTGTATGTATGTATATATACGTGACATCTGATGGCAGCATCAATGAATGAAGGAGTAATAAAAACTTGATTTTTTGAGGAATTCTGATGTCGATTCTCAGGTAGCTTTGGAGAAAATTGGAAAGGAGGACAGAATTAAATGCCGACTGACCAGCTAGGCTCCCAACTGAAGAAGTCTGGTGAAAAAGTGATATTAGATATAATGAGCAATGTGATGGTGTTTATATATGGCAGATTTAATAAGTTTCTTAAAACAAAAGCCTTTCCTCAGAGCAGGTGTGTTCATGAACATGTGGCTTTGGAAATGAATTGGAAAAGGTTTAGCTGTTGTATCCTACTTAGTGAAAATATTTGCAACCCTTCCCCTTCATCCAGTCCTTTGCTCTGGTAGAGCTCTCCTTACCCTTCCCTCTGCATCCATGCAAGCTCAGTATCACTTCAGTGTCTGTTCTCTACCTAGAGCTGTGGGAAATTGTTTCTGTTGTGGTTATGCGTTTGACAGTTGGGCTGCTGTTTGGCTGCTTATGCCATCTTAATCATCCCTTTCCTCCTCATCATGACTCTTTTCATTGGTTATTATGTTACCAGATTAATATAAATCTGCCATGAATCAGTGAACACATTCAAAACCAGTAGGTATCTTAACAGGCTTCCCACAATTACCCTGTGTTTATGCAGAAGACGAAGTAACTTTATAAAGATCTGTTCCTGGTGAGTCCTTTTCAAGCAGTAAGATTACACTTAATGTGTATCAAAAAACTGAAAAATTTTTACTATGTTGGTCTTCAATTAGAACACTCCAAAATATGCAATTTTCATATGATATGCAAGTTTCGTTTGATCTGGAGTCTCAGCAGATCCAGGTGACTATCAACAAAAGGATGTTGACCAGGAAATGTAACCATCCTTTGTACAAGACATTGAAATCTCTTGTAAATGGAAATAAACAAGTTCAGGAGCAACTTTGACCCAAATGGATCATTAGTTGCAGCCTACAGATTCTTTTTCAAATCATTAACTGCATCTCACGGTATCTTGCAATGAAAGAAATGGAGGCTGTTGCTTAATGAGTCTTTCTTTAAAATAGATCAGACAGCCTAGCTTCTTGCAATCGGCCAATTTAGGAGTAAGAAAATGGTTTAATTAATTCAACCACGAGGGCTTTGTAAATGAGTATGTATGTATATATGTGCTACATGCAATAGAAAAATGGTCAGACGTGTTATATACTTCATTTACTGTAAAATCCCAGCTGTCCTGCCTGTATTTTACCTGTTCATCTGTCATGGACTTTAACACTTCAGATACGTATTTCTAAACAGCCCAAACAATTATCTTATTCTCTCTATCAAAATTAGCTTGTCATATGAATAATCCTTTTTTTAACAACTGGGATGAATTTCTCTTATTCTGTGAGTTTTATTGTGCTGTTGTGCATGCACAGCCACATAAACATGAATATGCTGTTACTCCCACCTGTTGTCAAATCTGGGATAGTATTTTGTTCTGAGCTCATGATGGATTTCTGGTTTGTATCTCTTGGTCTACCAGGTTTTAAAAATGAATGATTTGTGATATGTATATATATAGAAATACACAGCAATAGAGATATTCTATGAATCAGTGCTTGACTCGTATATAAAAACTTAGCGTTGATAGATTCGCCTCATCAATTAAATAAGCAGCATTAAGGCATCGTTATGAGAATTGCTATTTTTTTCTCCTGAATAAATGCTGATAAAAATTTGTAAACCCATGTATTTTCCTGACTTACTTAGAATTTTTTAATAAGTAATAGCCTTGAAAAATCGACTATATTTAACTTTTTTACCATACAGCCACATTGACCTTAACATATAATCGAAGGACAAATTAAGAAAAACATGACTTTCATTATTACTTAACTTGCTGTTTAGATTTGCAGGAGAGCAGGTAATGCTTTGTTTTGGGAAGGCTGTGAGGAGGAGACGCGTTCAGGGATATCCATCCTAGCATCTCCCATGGTGCTCATGAAGGTAATGCTTATTACTAATGTAAATATCAGGGTCTTGGGGAAGGAGGAGGGAGCTAGACCAGATTGGGTTGTGAATCCTGTAGCTGTGCTACCCGCTGCGTTTGGATAACCATCACGGTGTGGAGCTCTGCCCAGCCGCAGGGGTGTTGCCAGTGCTGAAGTTCCTATAGGACAACAGGGTGGCTGAGGTCTCAAGGCTCCATGGGGCAGCATCCAACTTTTTTTCTGTAAGTTGGGATGTGGGCGGACAGTAAGCCAACCCTGACAGCGCAGGTGCCAGCTTCTGCTGGAAGCTTCTGTGGGCATATGTGTGCAGACTGTGATCTGCGCAGGAGAGGAGCTACAAATAAGGATTATTTTTGTATACTGTTACCTTTCTCTTCTCTTCTTTCCTGTTCTTAGTCAAAATGGAAACTGTCTCAGAGAAAGCAAGTTCCTCCACCCTAATGTGACATAGGAATGTCTGTAATGGAGGGTCAGAACAAAAGCTCTAAGGTTTATGCTGTATCCCGTCTCCAGGAGAGGCCAACAGCAGATGCTTGGATGGGAAAAATTAACAAAACAAACTTTCAGTGCTTTCCGTTTCTTTACCCTCCCTTCTTCCAGCAATTTGACAGAAGGATAGCTTTGTAATGGTGTTGTCACATGAAGGAAGACAGCAGCTGACGGTTTTATTATTCATTTATTTAGTATTTAACTTCCTCAAATGCTACCCTGATGCTTGAGTCATCAGTTCTTTGTGGCAGAGTTTTTCATACTTTAATCTTATTTTGCAATTGTAGTTTGATTAATATGTTAATAACAATAAAGGTGAGAGCAAGAAACTTTAGATGTGCATGTTTCATTAGTTAATTTTCCCATTGAATTGTTAGATATTTTTCTCCTCTAGTTTTTAGAACTGCCTATTTAAATTTAAATGAGATTATTACTGATTGTTCAGTTGTGTTATTTTAACTCACTTTTATTTGATATCTTTTGTATGATACTGTCTATTCTCACGTATGATTTTTAAACATGTGATTTAAAATTATAGAGAATTATCAAACAATGACTGTTAGAGTGGAAGTTTTGCATTTTATCACTATTTTATATTTAGGCTTGCATTAACAGCAAGATAAACCTGGAAATATTTTGACATTTGATTGTTTTTTCCTTTGTTAACTGATTGCAATGATGTTTTGCTTTGAATGGCATTTCTGTGCAAGTCCTTGGTATGGTAACTCTGGAAGCACCGGTCAATCTGAAAATTTGAAGAATCCTTTTAGGTGTCTCTAGGTAGAATTTTATTCATTTTGGTGATGAATGGAAGAGTAGATGAATGGTTGCACCATCACCTTCAGTGTCTTTTTATGTCTGTAGAACATAAACCAGTCAGTCGTTATCTTGAATAAATAGTTACCTTCCAGCTTAAAAGCATCACCCTCTCCTTTTTGGTTTTAAAACGTTAACTCACATAATGATTTACTTATCAGTCTGCAAGAAAAGAATGATTTGGCACTGTGAGGAGATGATTCAGGTGTACATAAGCCTGATGTACATGATTCAAATGTACGAAAGGGAGTGAAAAAGGGGGCCAGGCTCCTGGCATGACAGATGGGATGGAAGACTGGGTGATCGTAGTATGGACTGGATGGAGGAGGAAATGAGGGATGGGGATTTGAGACCTTGCTCCATACGGTGAGGGAAAAGCAATGGTATGTGCAGCTCGGAGGAAGAAACTTGTTGAGAGCTCTTCAGATAGAAGAGAGAGAGCGTATCCTGCAGGGGCCAGGAAAGCAGAGAAATCCTTGGGCGTGTAAACTGACATCATATAGTTTTACTTTAAACAAGGAGCAGGACATAACATGGGAAATAAGGCTGACGGAAGATAACAGACTTCAAACTGGAATGCTTCTGAAAAACAATTTGTTGGCTTTTGAGACTTTTACATGGTCGAAGGAGCTGAATTTTGGCCGTTTCATAAAAACATGGATCTGGAAGTCTCTTGCTTTTTGGTATAAAAATAGATGATGCTGCTGAGATCCTACATTTGTTGTGCCAGTTGGTAGAGACTGCTGCTGAGCTGCTCATTGTTTGTCCTTTTTTTCCTGAAAGACTTGGCAAGAAGACTGTCTGGAAGATTTTTATCGGACTGGAATCTTAGTTGACTGTTGCGACTCTTCGCGTAGGATTTGATGACATTGCTCAACTCCATGATGTTTTGTAGCCCTATTTGAAGCTGGACTTTTTTACCTGTTTCAGCTCTTACAGAAGTCTTGTGACTCTGGCTGGTATTTGAGGCCCACAGAGTTTCTGAACACAGGGCTTGTCTGAAAGGAAACAGATATTTTGACTTTTTTTTGTATGTTAGAGCTTTGTAGTTATGTTTTATTGTGAAGTGCAGGTTCTTACACTTTGCATTTTCACCCATCTGAAAACTCTCTGAAGCCAGACAGTTATTTTTTATTGATTCCCTACATCTTTTAAAACATCAGGTGGCCCTCACAGATTCGATTTTATTTTTTTTACCTTTTGGAAAATATTTTAGCCTGTACAAGATGCAGTAAATTTAGGAAAGTGAGATGTGTGAAGTCAGAGTTTACAAGGAAAGGGACATAGAAATATTTGATACTTTTGGGGTTAAAATTGTGTCAGTGAACTTTAAAGAAATGTGTGCAGGCTCTTCCAAAGCATTATAATGTAACATAAAATTTATCTGTAGAATGTCTTTGTACTCTAAAGTTAAAAGAAGTAATTGAAGCTTGCAGAAAAGAATCAGAAAAACAGTGTAACTCTAGATGCTACTGGTGTCTGTGTGCATGGGATCATTTTTAATGATCTAGAGCTTGCAAATAGTTGGAAAGTTTTCTCTACTAGACTGAAAAGAACAGCTTGCAGCAACAGATATATTTTACAGTTGCATCATGTGCACAGTTACTAAGCAAGGATGGGAAGCCTGATAGTTTTACTTCTAGCAAAGCTGGTCTCCAGAGGATTTTATTGAAGGAATTTTATTTTTTTAACAGCTGAACTGAAAAAAAAAAAAAATCTCAAGAAACAGAGCCAACTCATGTATTGCTAGCTACATTCCTGCAAAACTTCAGGAACTTCTTCAAGAAATCCGTGTAGTTCAAGTTTCTATGCAGTGTTATTAGAGAGTACAGAGTACAGTTCCCTTTATTCTAAGTGCAGTATGAATTATCCCACTATTCTGTCTTTTGGTTTATGGATGCAGTTCTTTTTTTTTACCTGGTGGTAGTTATGACTTATGCATTAACCTGAACAGTTCCATGTGTCCTCAGTCTTTACAGGTTCGTAAACAAATGTCATGGCACAAGGAAAGATGCATCTGTCAAGAGTGTAGAGCACTTGCCTTGTGGAAAAAAATGTCTTTTTTCCTTATTTTATATAAAACCCTTCTTTCTGTTACATCCTAATGCATTTTAAAATACAGGAAATTGTGTATAGTATATCAAACCTTAATGTAGAGTGTATGCATTTTTTTTTTTTTTTGCCAAGCTTTTTTCATTTACACACATTCTTGTGACGGGATGTAGGAATAGCATTAGGTTAGGAACAGGGTTTCAGTCTTAAAAAGAAAACAACCTCTTCCAAACAGACAAACCCCTCCAAAACAAAACAAAAATAACCTCACTAAAATCTAAAACACTAAAAAATGCTTTTTTCAATATTATATCTGGAGTATTTGTATAGGTGAAGAACAGTGTGTGTTGTGCAGCAATCAGTTTTGCATACTCAAGAGAATTTTTTTTTTTTTTTCTGGAAAATGTGAATATGACAAGTTATTGGATAGACAGAAAGAATAAGAATAAAAATGAAGCTGGCATGATTTTTAGAGTAGAATTTAATAAAATATGAAAGTTTTAGTTAAACTATCTTTTTAATTATTGAAACATCCATTTTAGTTACTGAAAAGACTGGAATTCTGTAAATGAGTACTTCATAGTTCTGTCATATACATGACACCTTTTACCTTACCTAGGAAGCTCATGAGTAATTATTCAAACTCATTGAAGCTCAATGCCACTCCTCTTTAGTAGGGAAGAATGCAGGGAATACTTGCGTCTCCTGTACCAGAAGATTAAATTTCAGGTATTTTATGAAACTGGAAAAGAACTGTTATCAAGTTTGTGTTTTTTTAAGTGTTTCTAAGTCATACTCTTTAAAAATATATGTATTTTATTCTAAGAATGGTTGATTTTCTCTCTTTCAGGATGTTCTGTCCTGTCCCTCATATACTAATTCTTTATTACTTCCCACCCGATTGTCCTTTAATTGATACTTCATAAATATTGAATATGTCATATTATATCAGAAGACCCCAGGCTCTGCCACAACTTGTTACATTTTGAGTTTAAACTAGGAAAAGTCTTCTAAGAATGTTAACATTACTATGGCTTCTGAACTGGAGAAAGGGTGTTGATCATGATCATGAGAGTTTGCTTGCTGCTTATATTCTATAGTGTGTGTAATGTAGATTGTGTGTATAGATACATACATAATGTAGTTTCCTGGAAATTCAGAAATGGTATCTAAACTCCAGTATGTGGAAGAAGGCATTTGTCTTCATGTCGTCTGTACTTTGTACAAGTCTAACACAGCTTGGTAAATTATAGTTCACTAACAGTGAGTATTATTTCCAGATCCTCTGATTTCCTATGCTTCCCTCCAACCCCACATGTATATGAATACGTGATGAGAAGGAGTAAAGAAGACCGAGCCAGGCTCCTCTCAGTGATGTCAAGTGACAGGACACGAGGCAATGAGCATAAGTTCAAATACAAGAAATTCAACTTAAACGTAAGAAATTTTCAAAGACTAGACCAGTCTGCCCAGAGATCTTAAGGCATCTCCATCTTTGGAGACATTTAAAACCCAACTGGACACAGCCGTGGTCAACCTGCTGTATGTAGTCGGCCCTGCTTTGAGCAGGGTGATTGGACCAGGCGACCTGCTGGCATCCCTTCCAATCTCTATTCAATCACAGCTATTCTGTGTGTGATCCTCTATTTTCATTGTATTGTGAATGACATGTTGGCTGCGTTTCCTTTCTGATTCCCATGTTTCTACCCTGTCTTTTCAGATAGACTTGACAGAAATCCATATGCATACTGAGAAGCTGCACTGTTGAGTGGCTTAGCACTGCTGCTTTCAGATAGAGTAGTTAAAAGTTGCATTCATTGAGAAATATAGTATAGCAGCAAAATACATACAGTGATTTAACTATAATTTTTGGAAGCTTGAGAGTCATAACTAAGCATTCTGCTGTCCATTTTATATGTTATGCTACAAGCATGGCTAAGCTTTCATATTAATGTTTTGTACAGATCATATTTGTTCTCTTTTAAGGGTTTGCTGGATTGTTTTCAATCTATTAGCCAGCTGAACAATTTTTAAAATTTTATTTGCAAATTTTAATTGCTCAGCTAAAGAATACATTCATGTTGACAGGGCCTACACTTCTTTCCAGATAGTCTCTAATTAGCCATCCTTAAGGAAAGTGCAACTCCACTGCGTAATCCATTATGAGAAAAGGATGGTGCACCATGTATTTGAATATTTATCTAATTTTTGACATGGAGAAGGAGAGGCTCCTTATTATTAGGATAATAAGATGTACCGAACAGATGTAACTGATGTTAAATATTGTGCAAATAAAAAGTACTGCTTAAATAGTAGGATCCATTAGTGTCTATTGTAAAGGGTTACTATATTCCCCTGGGCGATACTGTATCATCTGGAAATATTTGAAATGGAGTGTATTATGATCATAGTGAAGCCTCAAGAAGTTGGGAGAACTTTGAAATGATAATGACTTGCTAGGTAAAATATCTCACCAAATCAGAACTGAAGTAAAAAGTGTGTTATCAGACGTCTGAGGGAGATAAATGTAATTTGCTGAATATATATGCTGAATATACATACTGAATATATATATACTTTCTTTGTATTCCTGTTGCAATGCATATATAGAAAGGAGAGGCACTTTGAAGGGAGGTATGGATAAGGCCTGCGAAGTTCCTGTCCTTAGCCTGATTAACACATCTATTTCATTTTTACAGGAGGAAAATGGTATGGCTGGTTTTTGCATCCCCAAATTCCCATCTTGATACCCTGTTCTGTGGCATATGCATTTTATAAATGTTTTGCTTTGGCCTTTTACACTTCCTTACTCTGTATGTTAGATAAAAGTTTATGTTCAGTCTTTATAAAGTTTTAAAATTTGAAATGCTGGATGCCCATTGAGCATTTCTCTCAAATATTATCTCATGACAGAAGCACATAAATCCTCTTCTGTTGGCAGTTCAGTTTTGCATTGAATTGGAAGAACTTGCTGCAGCATTATAGCAAGCAGATTATATACACTTCAGGTTAGATCCTGGATTTAGCTTGTTTCATTAGGGACAGGAATAGACGTGGAAGAAAAGACTTTGACTGCTGGAGTAGAGCATCCATCCGTCTTTCTGTGACAGAGCCCTCAACGTTCATATCCTGTGTGTCAGGAAAACCAGCTGTACGTAGGATTGTAATGGGAAGAATGTAGACAGCAGATTGAAAGAAGTAATTTTTTTTCATCTTCTGTTGCCATGTGTTAGTCCACGGCTGAAGTACCATGTCCAATTTCGGGCTCCCAGGACAAGAAAGATATTGTCCATAGGGAGTCCAGTGTGGGATCACCAAGTTGAGTGCTGGAGAAATGATACATGAAGAGAGATTAAAGAGTCTGGAGAAGCAAACATTCGAGGGTGATCTTAGTGCTGTCCTCAGATACCTAATGGGACGTTACAGAGAAGACCTCTCTTAGGGTTGGACAGTCAAAGAGCAAGAAGCAATGGGCACAAGTTACAAGAGAAATCTGATTAGATATTAGAAGGAAATAATTTTTCACATATGATAATGATTAAGCCCTAGAAAAAGTGTCCAAGAGGGCATATCTATCAGTGGAAATGCTCAAAGCTTAACTGGAAATTGCTCATCCCTGACAACATGAACTAACTTTGAAGGTCGATTCAGCAACAAGTTTGAAGGAGGACTCATGGCCAAATGACTTTTGGAGGCTACCTGCTAGCCTATATTATTCTGCAATTTTATCAGCCACCTAAGACACCAAAAGCAGGGATGATTCTTAGGGAAATGTTTGCTGGGTAATTCTATATCTCAGACAGCGTGTCACATCTGCTGGATATTTCTCAAACTCTTTCCTGTCAGTGGCTTCTGTGGTATCAGCAGATGGGCTGCATGTTCTCACTACAGTAAATAACAAGCAAAAACTTTTTGGTTTTGATTCATTGTTTTTTCTCCATTATTAAACATATAGAATTTTCAGACTTCATATTTATCATAGGTAGGTAAATTTGTAAATTGAATAATTTCTATAAAAATTAATGTATAGACTGTTCTATGCCAAATGCTTTTCAATTTGCAATGGCATAGGAGTGAATTAAACTTCTTTCTTACTATGGGAAGCCCTTCTTTTTTGCTCATCAAGTATAACTCAAGTATAACAACTTGCATTTGGTGTTTCCTTATCTGTCTTCTTCCAAAACATGACAAGAGAAGGATATCTGTATATGCACAGAAAACATTTATTGGTTGGTTGCTTGATAGTCACCTTCTACCTTAGCTCAGACTTTCCCTTTCTTAGTAGGGAGACTACTTTATCCTGTTTCTCTAGACTGGGTCTGTTGCGTGTGGTTTCAGATCAATTGCAGATGGGAATAAAGAATCAATTGCTGTCATAATTTATACAGGAATAAATGTTAATCAATTCTTTTAGTATCCCAATGCTAATCAGAGAGGCAAGTCCTCACTGTAATCTAGCATAGCAAAGTAGGTTTGAACTTTCTAGGCTAAATCAATTTAGAATGACTTTTTAAAAGTAAACAAAGTTCTTGAAGTGGTATTTCTTTGTCCTCAACTCCTGTCCTTTCAGGGGAAAAAAAAAAAAATCCCAGCTGTCTGGATTAATTTTCCTTATGCTGTTGGGTTTTTTTGGGTTTTGTTTGTTTGTTTGTTTGTTGTTGTTGGTTGTGTGTTTTTTTTTCCTCCCTGGGAAAGCTGGCAACAGTGGCTGACCATGTCTGTAGGTTAGTACAAAGTTTGCAGAATAGTTTAATGGAGGAAAGCAACCTGTGCTTATCACGAAAGACCCTTGGTAATGCAGATAAGTGCACGCAGTAGCCTTCACAGTTCTTGGGAAAATTAAGAATCCGAAATGTGGCATCAGAGATTTGCTGTCTTTATGCACGTCCTCACTTTTCTTTTTCTGCCTCATTCATACCTTCGCGTAGAATCACCAGGAGTTTGCAATATTGGCTCTAAAGTGAGGAATTTGGTTTTCAAGAGTTTGAAGTCTGCATTTTGCAGACGTTTGCAGTAAAAACGGACCAGTGGGCTCACAAGTCTGACTCTGCGGCCTCGACCCTGAGGATGGCAGAAATGCCAGTGAATGTTTGCACGGGGCGGGGATAAGGCGAGGCGCAGGGGTGATGGGTGGGCGGAGGGGCAGAGCTCTGCCGGGGGGGAAGGGAGGGGACCGGTGGGGCTGTGCGTTCCGTGACAGAAAGATTAACAGTTTCTGGAGTCTGAAATTACCTGTAAAAGTGGGAACGTGCCTGAGGAAGAAGGGGAGGGAGCGTTTTCCTTTCTAAGCTCGCCAGAGGATGTGGCTGGGCTGTCAATTGACTTTTAACAGCTGAACATGCCTAATTTATCAAGCTGTTGCCATATTGACAGCTTCCTCTATCTGCCTGTGCTGCTGTAGCCCTTCAGTGCTCGGCTTCTCCTCCTCATGTCATACGTTTTCTCTCACCGTCTCATTTGTAATCTCTTCTGCCTCCTGCGTTCCCGCTCTCTCCCTGCCCTGCATCCCTCTGCCCATCGTCTCCGACATGGTGCCTGTGACATGGGCCACGTCAAGCCAGGAGACGAGGTGTGACTCAGAAAGCTGTTGGGCGGACAGGTTTTTATTTTATAAATTAATTGCTTTAATTTGCACGCCTCCTGTTTCTTTCATTTGTTCCTTTTTGCCACAGAAAAAGGCTGCAAGGTCTTAAAACGAACTCCATGTTTCTGTTTTATGTCTGCCCAAGAGAAGCCTGGCTCAGGCTGCCGACTGCTCTCCTAACACCAGTGGTGAATCAGAAGCAGCACTTCCAAGAGGTCTGGAGGAGGCTGTTCTCCACACCGGCTGTGCAGGGCTCGTTACCAACTGTAGCGTATTTTCTGGGTGCCTACATTACCATCAGCCAGCCAGGCTTGCAAAGAGCTGAGGCTGGTCCCAAACAAGTGGTTGCTCAGGAGGTACTCAGGTAATTCCGAGACTTGAGAAGCCGCATGGGGAACGAGAGGCGCTCACAGGAGATGTGGGAGGTGCATCGCTGTGCTGTCTCTCGCAGCCTCTGAAGGCTGACAGTCGGGGAGCTGGCAGGTCTGGCAGGTACAGCAGGGTGTTCCCTTCCCCAGGCATGCAGTTTGAGAGAAAATAAAATGAGGCAACGTGTAATTGTATATAAAGTTATAACTTTAGCAGTCAGCATGAATATAAAAAAAGCGCATGAATTAAACTGGAGGTGCTAAAGCCAGTGTTTACGTGTCGTGGTTTTAGGCTGATCCAGCAACTAAAACTCACACAGTCTCTCCTTCTCCAGTAAAGTAGAGAGGAGAGAAAAAAACAACAAAGGGACTGAGGGTTGAGACAAGAACAGAGGGAGCACCCACCAACCATGGTCCTGGGCAAAACAGGCAGGGCTTTCTCAAAGCAAAACAGTTTATTAATGATTACTTAGAAGGACAAAGGGAAACAAAACCGATTACTCGAGAGGACAGAAAGAAACAAAACCAGATCTTAAAACCGACATCTTCCCCCCCCCCCCTTTCCTTTTCCTCCCGGCTCTACCTCCTCCCCCCAGCAGCACAGGGGGCAGGGACTGGGGGAGTGCGGGTCAGTTCATTCCGTGCTGTTACTGCTGCTTCTCTCTCAAAGGAGGAGGAGTCCTTACACCCTTTTCCCCTGCTCCAATGGATCCCCTACCCACGAGGAAAAATCCACAAACTTCTCCAGCGTGAGTCCAGCCCACTGGAAACAATCCTTCCCCACAGATTGCTCCGGTGTGGGCGTTACCACAGTCTCGGGTACTTAGGGAGCTGTAGCCACTCGCTCCGGTGTGGGTCGTCACGCAGACTCCAGATGCCTCTCTGCCTTGTCATGCGTCCCAACACGACCATCCTCAGGCTCAGGCATCTTCTCCCCACGGGCTGCGAGTGGGTCTCTGCTCCACCGAGGCCGTCCTGGTTGCAGGGGGGCCGCCTGCCGTCTCACCACCAGCCGCAGGGGAAACTCGGCTCCGGCACACTTCCTCCCGCTCCATCCTCACTGACCTGCTGTCGATGCAGCTGTTTCTCTCAGATCTCAGTCCTCTCCAGGTGAACTCAGCCCAGTGGGCACCCCGGGAGTGGGGTGCCCCCGAGTTCCCCAACTGGCTCCCGGGAGCCAGGGAGCG
This sequence comes from Tauraco erythrolophus, assembly GCF_009769465.1. Classification (NCBI taxonomy): domain Eukaryota; kingdom Metazoa; phylum Chordata; class Aves; order Musophagiformes; family Musophagidae; genus Tauraco; species Tauraco erythrolophus. Next base: position 54,431,071 of record NC_141468.1, read on the forward strand.
GGGGCAGTGCCCTCCTCCCTTCTCTCCTCGATCCTGGGCAAAGCACCTTTTCCGGTTCCTTTGTCCTGACTTAAATAGGGCAATTCGCAGAGGCACCCTATTGGCTCAACCCCGAGGGGGATGGCAGTCTGATCTGGTGGCCAGAACTAAGCCGAACCCGGTTCCAAGACCGGGGAGGTTGCAGGGAGCAAAACCCCTCTCCTGCCGCCAGAACCACCCCCCCCTCCACATCAAACCATGACATTACGGTGGGCTCAGAAGGTCTGTGAAGTTTCTGTAGAATCTTGTAAAACAATTGTATTCCAAGTAAGCAACAAAATCTAGCAATATAGTTTAAAAAACTGCATCCTAAGCTAAACTATTTAAATGTGTGCATAGGCAGACGTAATGGGAAATTCCATTTATTCTGTAAACATAAAACCTTCGTTTCAGTACACCACCATCTGTCTTTAAAGTACTTGTCTGCTTCAGTTTTGCTTAAAATTGTCAAGGGAGCAGCAAGAGCTGGCCCAGCCCAAAGGGACGGGGAGCCAAGGGTGACCCCAGCACAGGCTGCGCCCTCACCCATGGGGCATGGTCCCAAGGGATCTGCACCCAGACCTGGTAACAGGCTCCATCAACAGCCCCAGAGCAGGGCAGTGACGACCCAGGTCCAGGGTCCATCCAGGAGGCCGGGCTGGAGACTGACGGGGCTGTGGTGTTGCTGGGGCCGGGACTAACGGCCTCAGGCTGAGCTGAAATGGGGTCCCGGGCCATCGGGGAAGCTGGGCAGTGACAGCAAGACCTATCTGTTGATGCTTAATGGGTTCCTGACCAAATGAAGCAAAATGCTCCATCCTTATGTTTGGTTTCTGAAGCTTAATATCGTCAGTGTTTTAAACAGTAGGTTGATACTCATGTGGTATTGGGGTATTTCAGATGGGCAACCCAATTCTGCCTGTTTCCATTTTGGCCGCTGTGCACAGCCTTTTCTCTTCCGAGGTTCATCAGCTGCCGGTATCAATAAGCCTTGCAAAAAAAAATGTTTTGCATATGTACTCTTTCCATATTTTTTCCCAAACATTTGTCACGTTAATTTTCCCCCGCCCAGAACTCTGATTAGTTACATGAACAGAAGTGACTTTGGTATTAATGATGCCATTATATACTACACTGAGTCCATTAATAAATTAATAATGCTTTGTCTTGTTTGTTTATAAATGAGGCTCACCGAGGGCTGTTTCAAATGAAAAATACCACTGATTGCTTGTAATTTAATCTGGTGAGTTTTTATGCGTGTGAGCAAAGTCAATTAGCCCTAACTGAGAGATTTCTAACTCCCAACTAGATTTCAAGTTTAATGCAAATGATTTAGTTAAAAATAGCAACCTGGAAAAATGGCAAAAAAAATATTACCAGAGTTCTTTGGTTTTGAAAGCCATTTTTAATAGTTATTTCTGTTTGAAATGTGGTTGTCTTTATGCCTTCTTCTTGTGTGTCTGAAGAGTGTTTTATTTTGTGTATATATTGCTAAATTTGAAATTTATTTGGATCTTGTCAACCTGTCCTAGCACCAAAATCTGGAATTCTCGTGTAATACAAGATAAAATGTCATTAGGCAGCACAATTTATCAACAAAAGCCTGTAAACTGCAAAGTTGTGCAAGCCTTTATTTTCTTCTTTCTTTGTCAGCTTTTTGCATTGTTGATTGATTTGCTGTAGTGCTGCTGTCAGTAGTTTACCAATAGTCTGGTAGGATCTCATGACTGGCATTTTGCCTTTTTAAAAACCATCTCAGTGCTACAGAAAAGAATTTGAACCTCCAAATCAGTCATCATAGCTGTTAGCCTCCTTTTATTAGTATTAATGTGCTCTTGGGAAAGGAATATTGAACAATTATTAGGAGCAAGTAAAGTACTGGAATAAGCTTGAAAAGGTCAGTCTCTAGGCAAGAGGCCTTTCGTATGTTGTCTTTATTTATTTTTATATTCAAATTGTTATTAGTATAGTAACATGAATTTATATTTTCAAATGGAGTTTAAAATGCTGCTATAGATCATACTTTTAAAAAATCAGTAATTATTTGCAAACCACACCTCAGAAGCATGGTTGATATTCAGTTTAATTCTTAACCACTTTATTTTAGTGCTACATGTTTCTTGTTAAAAGTGGTAAAAAATATTATGAGTATTTTTCACACAATTGTAGAAAAAAATGTGATACTTGTGTTCTATGAATTCTGTTTTAAAAACATAGATTAAATGCAATTTTATTTTATGCTTAAGGAACTTTAGGTAAAGAAAGTGATGACAGAATTTCAGGGAAACTAGAAAAGTTGGTACTTCATAGCAAGCAACTTCAGCAAGCACAAGAAATACTTCTGGAGGAAAACCTATTTAGGCATCGGATGATACTTTGGCATATCAAATGTTTTTACAGTATTTTAAAATCCCTGCAGGTATGTGTATTGTTATGATCAAGAAGCTGATACAAAGCAGTAGGAATATTAAGTGATCGTGTTAAGATGTCTGTCTTTTTAGTCTTGAGTGATAATAAAATAATGAACTAACTTTGCTATAAAAGCTTCTGGTGGTTTATTGTTCAGTTTATCTAAAGGACATTCTTTAACATTTTGTTCTGCTACAATTTGTAAGCTAGAGGATTGGACAATAACAGATACTTTCAAATTTTTCACTACTGAATCCTAAAGGTAGATTTGCCTTCTAGTAGCAATCTGTGTATGCGTGTTGTGCATGCCTGAGATACTAGTATTAGTATATTTGTAAGATACTTTAAAAACTGCACATTCCTCATGCATTCAACCCTGGAGGTCACTGCTGATCTTTGTGTATATGTGAAGTAATGAGGTATAGAAGACCTATCTGGTTTAGGCTTTGAGAGTCTAATTATCCCATAAAGGGATTTGTAATTACATGGATTTTGTAAAATTATGAGAGTGGAAAAAACTTCCAGACAAGAAGTTCTATGAGCTGAGAAAGTGGCAGTGAAAATTCATTCTTCAACTGAACGTTTTTTTTTTCTCAAAATTCTTAGGTTTTTTGTCAGTCTTTAAAAATTAAAAACTAGCCTACATAAGATATTTAACAATGTGAAGTAGAATGCAAAGAACAGTTATTTTGGTTATTTTAGGTTTAAAAAGCAATATTAAAACCCCCAACAATATGCATTATTAAAATTTACATTCCTTTTCTGTCCCTGTATCTCTCAGTTGCATTCATGTATTTACATTATCCAGGTGACAGCTGGTAGCACTTCTTGTTAAAAAACAGCAGCAAATATTGTTTATTAGCACTGCCGAGGACTGAATAAATGCTTTCTACTAGAATGTGACAATTGGAAAGTATCATACAGATACTAAGCTGAAGAAGCCAGTATTCTTCATTAACTATGTAACAGTAAATGTAAATGCAAGCATATTAAGTATTATCTAGAGGTAATATGTGTTCTGCATCTAATTTATGAATCATAGGTAGATGCTAATGAGATATCAGAAGGGACATTCCTTTTTATTGAACTCTTTGTACTCTTTAGTATCATTTTACCAAAAAGCCTGAGAAGTCTCATTTGCCAAAACTTTTAATTCAGCACAGTTTTTCTTTTCCAGCATCTAGCAGCATCACCTTGGGGAATCCGAGATGACTGTAAATTGAAACAGTAAGTCTATAGGAGGTAATTTTTCTTTAGGAGCCTAACCGAGGGAGGTGCAGGAAAAAAAAAAAATAATTTCTCTTGAACAGGTAACATTTTGGGAGGTCACTTTATTGTGATCTCAATTTCTCTCTCTAGAGAGTAATTTGTAGTAAAAATATTTCTTCCAGAACAACCTATTTCTCTTGGCTACATTGCTCTTTTTTTTGTTTTGTTTTCTTTCCCATGGGTGAGATGTAGAGAAGAAACTGTGGTGGAGGGAATTAACAGCAGTACTTACTTCCATAGATGACAGAGAAAAGCAGTGGATATCACCGTTTTCACTACTGTAGAGTACGTGTGCGCAGTATTAACATATGTGCATCCCATACCTGTATTATACTATAGATGTACGTGGAGTAATTTGTTTTGTATTGTTCAGCAGTGCTTACTCTGTACTTCTGTGGCAGCTTTTTCAGGCAGATTTTGCAGAACCTTCCCACTCAAGTTTTCTGCTTTAGTACAGTTACTGGCCATAATTATTTTAAAACTTAAAGGCCATATTTAGCCTTCACTGATGTCAGTGGGATCAGACCTAAAATGAGTTAATTTAATATAATGTATATTAATATATATTAGTGTTATATATATTAATATATATATTAATTCATATAATGTATATTGCATGTTAAATATGCAAGATTACCTGTCCTCTAAAAGTTTTCTATTGTCATGAATTTGGGGGGGGCGTTACATTGCTTAGAAGTGTTGTGTGGGAATGATCCATGTTATTCCAAGTGATGCGCTGGAATCTTACTCGTATGTTAGTTACTTTAATAGTAAATTGAAATAGATCATAAGAAATGCAATAATTTGGCCTTTTAAAACTTACCTCTATTCTGTCCAGAAACTTTACAAGGCTTCAAGTGCATTCACCTGGGAAGTAGAAGCCTCTATTTTTCAGTGATATAAAGGTACCCTTTGTAGACACAGAAGATCAGAAGACACGAGAGCATGTGACAGCTGGGACATGCTTGCTTAGAAAAACTGAGATTAGCAACATTTTTCGGTTGCAGCACTGTTGTTCACTGCCTGTTCTAGACTATACCAGCCCTGTGTTTTTTTTTCCATGAGGCTTCTTGTCTCTGGGATATTTGTAGCTTAGAATCATCTATGAATTTGGATCGATGAGTGGGAAATGCAGTGATACCTGCCTCATTCCTTATGACTGAATCTGTAGCTTTGAGCAGCACATATGATGTAGTAGGTGCTCAGTGAACCAAAAAAACCCACCCCCAACCAAACAGAAAAACTCTGAAACCCCACTCAAAACCTAACCAAGCTATTTCGCCTCCAAAGTGGCCGTCTACACAATCCCACTTCCTCCCTGGCTGTGGTGTTTGCTGTTTATTTCTCTACAAGGCTGTCTGCAGGTGGGGAGAGAGAAACTGCGTATGTGGCAGCAGATTCCATTTCCAGACTTCCTTAGCTATCGCATAAGCCCATCTGGTGTTCAGGCTGAGAGAAGGATTTTGACTGTCTGCTGGTGATGATGTTTGTTTGTTTGTTTGCTTGTTTGTTTTTAATGGTTTGATTCTTCATGGGGATCCCATTTGAGGTGGCCCAGGCATGAGAACCTCAAGTCTTGTGAGTAGCTTCTTACTTTTTCATCTAAGATTGTATTTAGCTTGTGAGTAGGACTACACGAAGCACTGCTGTGTTGTTTTCCCCAATTCAGTCTCGTTAGAATTGAGTTAGCAAGGAGGCTCCCCCACAAAGGGAGGAACAATTCTAGTTATTTATTAAAAATAATGGTGTTGAATGTATTGCATATGCATTACATATGCCTCCTGCATACCAACCATAAGATATTTCAGGTTTTCAAAAGTGTTTGAAATTACAAAGATGTCTTTCAAGTTTGAAGATACTTAAATGTCTTTTTTAAATGGTTCTGTTTGCTGTACCTTGACATCCTAATTTGTCCTGCATTCCTCATCACGCTTTCCTCCTTCCTTCACCAGAAAAGGACTTCAAAGTGCATCTAGTCAAATGTCAGGAGGTGATGCACCGCTGAAAATGTGTGATGGAGATCTTTTAGTAAAGGTCTATTGAAAAATACTTGGAGCAGCTGCAGGGGGAAAGAAGCAGTTTGGTCTCATTCTCAGTGTTCTTGACTGTCTGAAGTCTGGTTTGGAGCTTTGATCAGTTTGGAGAAATTCTGCCAGAAACGGCACATAAAGCCAAAAAAATTAATGATTCCTCCTTTACTGAAGTAGGCTCCTGATGTGAAAATAATTTGAAAGCAGCTCCTTGTGAGCCGGCTGGAGGTGACGGCGGGATCAGCCCAGGGCCTGGGTCATCGGGCAAATTCACGGTTACAGAGTCAGGCTAAGAAAGAGTCACCTTTTACGTGCCATCTCTTTCTCAACTGAAACGTCAGTTCTCCTTCACTCTCCAGCTTGGCTCTACATGGGCACTGACACTGATGACCAACTCTGAAAACTGCTTCTCAGATGCTTGACTATGTATTTAAATACCTGATGTTAAACATCTATGTTTAAAATACGACATTTAAAATGAAATTCCTGTGAAAGGCATGAATGACTTTTGGGACAGGGCTACAGTAATCCTTTCCTAGTAGTTAATTCTGGAAGAGCGCATGCCTGCAGCAGGTTGTGAGGGCAGAAAACTCACACAAGATGTTGTGTCTTAGAAATTTGCCAACTATCAAATTTTCTAGGCTCTTAGAAAATGGAACAAAAGCTATCTTTAATAAAAGCAAGAGTCCATCATCCTTCCTAATTGGCTTTTCTGTTTATTTTACAGTATATTAAAAAAAGGCTGGTCTGAAGCTCAGTAGTACCATCATTTTCCTCATGGTTGCTTCATTTTGAGCACATCTCAGTACAATGCATGTAAAAAGAAATACTTTCTTTTTGAAGCTTGTGGGAATATCTCCTTTTCCTTTTCTGTCCACCAGCTCCAGCAGAGTGAACTTGATATATTTTCCCAAGGAATTAAATTCACTGAGAACTGTGGAGTTTACCTTGGAAGAACTTCAGAACATGTTTTCCCTCTTTTTCTCTCGTTAACAAAAAAAAATACTTGCCTCTTTTTTTGTTCATAGGCACTAAAGATCAAAGGGAGCCTTTTGTTAAAATAGGAGGTTGTCCTGATGTTTTTAACCATTTTTTTTTTCTCTTCCCCTGCTACTTACTGTGATGTTGACTGACTGAACCTCACCCATACCCCTAGCTAAGAAATGACCATTTTATCCTTTTGCTGTAATGTGTTTATAGTCTGGAGTATTTTGGACTCTTTCAGACTCCAAATAAAACATTTATGTAAATATAGCATTCACTATTATCTTGCATTCCTCATAGTATTACCATATAAATGCAGCATTCTTCTGTCCTGTGTGTGTTTAGATTTTATTATATTGTAAGTTAAAGTTGTATTATCCTTATTACATATTACCAAGCACCGGTAATTTCTACTGTATTTGCAGATATGGTTGTTGCCTTGTACCCATCTCAAATTGGTTTAGCATAAATAATAGAAATATTGACTTGTTTGTCCTCTTGATTCCTGGCCTTTTGACATTCAGTACCAACATACCACTGAATTTTCTTTATTTTTTCCTACTGATTAAATGAATTTGTCTTTATACTGGGGCTGTTAGGGAGCAGTAAGGTCTGGCTGCTCCACTGGCGAAGATGGGCTGGAAACTGAGTGTGGTAACAAGGCAGGTGGGGAGTAGTGAGCTCCTCAACAAGGAGCCAAGGTGCTGAATGGCAGTCAGAGTTGGGATTAGGTCTAAGGACAGCGGTCAGGATCAGAGACTTTCCAGTGATTGCCCAGCATGTCCACAGTGAGTTGAGGCATGTCTGAAGCCAAGCCAGCAGGTCTAGGCCAGGGTGAAAGGCAGGGTGGTACGAGAGCAAGCATATACACAGTCACAGCCCAGCAGAGAGGAGAACCAGTGGTACAGCCTCAGACACAAAGAAGCTCCCAAGGGAAAGGTGAGTTAGGACCTCCTGTCTAGCATTCTTCACAATGACTCTTGTCAGCAACAGAGTTAGACTTGGACTCAACCAGCTAAACTGGATTTAGCTAGCATAAAGCCCACAAGGAGGATGTGGTCAGGGCCCTAATGGTGGCATGTGTTTAATTGCTTCTCATGAGTATGACTTCCTAGTCACAGGATCACAGAAGGACTTGAGGTTGGCAGGGACTTCTGGAGGTCATCTGGTCCAAACCCCCCACTCAAGCAGGGCCACATAGAGCAGACTATGCAGGACCATGTCCAGATGGCTTTTAAGTGTCTCCAAGGATGGATATACAATGCAATTAAAAGCTCAATTGGATCCAGAATCATTGTCACCCGAGAGCTAATAATCCCGCTTCCAGCTACCAAACTGCTTGTAAGAGATGCATCCATGTAGTTTTCTGTATTCGGTATAGTCCTATAGTCCCATAGTCTCCTGTCTCCCCTAACCACAACTGGAAATGCTGAGCAAGATGTGCAGTAGACAACACTGTGTTTTCTCTCTCTTGGCCTGATTTTTCTTTTTGTAGTTTCCTCTCTCTCTTAGTGTTGGAGTTCAAACAGGTAATATCTGAGTGACTTCTACCTCCCATCCTCAGTTAGGGACCACTAATGTAAGGTTTTATATGCAATGATGAGCATTTCTTCTTAGCTGAGCTTAGAAGCCCATGTGATCAAGAAAAATAAATGTCAACTTTATAGTATGAAACTACCCTTGTGTGTTGAATAAGCAGCTTCTTGACCCTTTGGAGACTATTAATATTTACCACACATTCAGCTGCATGTTTCTGGTGTTTTCAGTTTTGCTCTTTAGAAACTGAAAAGAAATATTTGATTACTTGTCTGTTAGAACAGATCCTGTTTGGAACTAGATGATCGTTCGTTGAGATCCCTTCCAACCCTAACCATTCTATGATTCTGTATTTTTTCTGACCACATGCAGTCTATTCTTCATGCCAAGTTTTATTTCTCTTTACTGTCCCTCTTATGTTCCACACATCAGTCTTGTAATCCATATGCTTTCTTTGAGTAGAGTGGTTGAAGACGTGTTAGATTTACTTTTTAATTGAATAGAATGGCTCTTTGCATCACTGTCACACTTGATGTTTAGTCTATTTCCATCATTGAATTATCTTTTTCTTGAAGTCTTAACAAAATGAATATCCATTCATATGTGACAAAAATTAAACACCAAAACAAAGCCACTGGCCATGGTTCTAGGCACCAACTTGAGCCTATTTCTCTGTTCTCTTCCTTTCCAGCCTTCATCCAATCTTACCTATGGGATTAGTTGACTTAATAATAACAGGATTTAGAAGGAGAAAGTGAATCTGCATACGTTTTGGGGAGGAAGATTTTAAATATACTTAGATTTTCTTTTTATCTTCTTACATTTAAACAGGAGATCTGTAGATAAATGAAGGCAGTGAGTCACCAAAGAAGTCCTAAAGAAATAAACTAGAAACAAAGTGCATGCTAGAAAATCAGCCTGGTTCAGAATTTTCTGTGTTAAAAAGCTGTTTTCCTGAACTTTGTGGAGGAGAAACCTTGATAGTTCTGTGCTATGAGACTGTAGACGTAATGGACTATCACACTGGGAATTTAGCTGGCGTGGAATTTAAGTGCCGTTTCTTGTCCTGTACTGTAGTATTTAACATTTGTAATCCTAGGCATAACATATGTATCAGTTCTACTTAACAAATGTACTAGTTAAGTTCAGATCTTCCACAGTTGAGAAAAGGCATCTTAATCTTTATCGTTTCATCAGTCTCAGATTTCTGTAAAAATATTTATTATAACTCTTATAAAGCTAAACAAAGGTGGGTGAGAATTGTGGTTTTTGTTTTACCAGCTGTTCGTGTCCAGAACAAGTGTGGTATACTTTGCTTTTTTTTTTTCCCTGCTTTTTTTTCTTTTCTTCCCCCACCCCCCCCCCCACCCCTCCAAGACAGATAGGGAATAGTGACAGGACAAGACACCAAAAGCCTGGAAATTGACAGTTGGAGGGATTAGAGTACTTTATACTGCTTTGCTTTTACTAGCATCTGTTTAACTCCAGTGCCTGAATGAATTTGAAAAAGGTTGTGCTTTGATAAAAGCTTAGACCCACCTGCTCCTTCTATTATTGTGTGATTTGCAATCTGAAAACCTTAAAATTGAGATTTGACATTGAAATTTCAAATGCTTTAAAAAAAAAAAAAAAAGGCAAAAAAAGCTTTAATGATTTTTTCCTAAAGAAAAGACTTTGGGCAAAAGTCCAAGTTAAGAAAGCAAGCCAAAAAGCTACAGTTCTTATTTAGGAAATGTTTGCTAGATGAAGAATTGATATTCACTTAAACAAAACCATGATTTCTTTGGAGACAAACTTGCTTTGGCAAACCATTTTTATGTTATGACAGTGAACTTAGAAATGAAATGCTTCTCAGATGGCATTCTGGCAATGATTTATGAAACTATTGCGGTGTTAGTTGTTAGTTAAACAAAAAGTAATACTTGAGTAGCAGTGAAAGAAAGAATTTGCATTCATGGTCATTAATGTTGATATAACTTCGAAATAGAAGAATGTTTGAATGGTCTTATTCCACACTGTTAATGCAATCCTGATATCTTGTTTGTTTGTTTAATTATACTTAGATTAAATTCAAAACAGCCAGCTGATCTTAGTAGCTGGTAAATATTTACTGCTCATTTGCCAAATTCCTCAGAGCACAAATTTTTGCTTTTTCTGTGTCCTAATACTTAATGGGTAAGAACTGATTCCTCAAAAATTGCACTGTAGGAAGTAGGGGGTTGGCGGGGAGCCAAGGCATTTTAGATACTTCTCTTGCATATGAAAATGTATGCAGAAGTTTTAGGAACATTCAAGAGCTGGATGCTGTGTTGAACATAAAACATGTCTCCTTTGCAAACGCACCGAGACTGGAGCGAACAGGTGGCTACTATTAGTGTTCTTAATGGGGATATACCTGTGCCCATGTTTGGCACAGCTTCATCTGAAAAGGCTCAGTATGTAAGAAGGAATAGGAATACTGGAAGAGATGTGCAAGTTGGATTTGTGTTCTGAAGCAGTAGGCTTCATACTACAGTGAAAGCCACCTCACATTTGCTTTGGAAAGTGCGGAGGAAAGACGTTTACTTTTTGAATCATACATCAGCTGTTAGTATGTGGAGGTATCTGTTCTAGGGAAATGTGATGGACTATTGTTAACCAGTAAAACATATTAGCTGTTCAGAAGGTGACAAGGAGTATGTTTTGGAGTGTTGTACAGCACAACTCCAGATACACGTGTCCCATAAAGGAAAGGTATGTTTGAGAGGTATATGACCTAGGCTGAACAATTTTAGAAGAGAATGTAGTTGGTCATTAAAGACCTAAGTATACTAAGACCTAAGCTAGGTCTTAGTATGCTTAGGTAGACTTAGGTCCTAAAGACCTAAGACTCTAAGTATACGCAAAGAGATCTATGTACCAGTTCTTTTATTTTTTTTTTCCCATAGTATAAAATTAATGCATGTAATTTAAGGTGCAGCAAAATTTCTTTGAGAAGCTTGTAGTCTGCTTGGCTCCTGAACAGAAGAAATGTTTCATGAACTGAAATCTATAAACTTTTGAAAAATAACAACTTCAAAGTAGTTGTTATTACTACATCTATTTCTTACTGTCCCTTTTCTTGTTTATTGCATTTTTTCTGTGGGTTTTCGCCCCCCCTAATTACTTTCTGAGTTGGGAAGCAGCTTTGGAACTTGAATAGGTGTTTTTCATGAGAAAAAATCCACTTATTTATAGCCAAGTTACTAATTATATGAAGTGAACAAACTGAAAAGTCTAGATAATAATCTGAAAAGCTGTAACAATGCTCCTCCTCTTACCTACAGTAATATTGGATACTGCTTTTACCACTGCTAGTTGGCAATTAAAAAATCCCTAGCCTCCTAAATAAAGGCATCTTGAACTTGACAGTGTTTCTTGAAATTTAAGAGTTTGCATTTAAGTGAGATAGATCATTTGGTTCTTATTAATATCAGTTGGAGTTATGCATTTAAAGAGAAAGGTAAACAGTTCCCAAACATAACAGTATGGTAAATAATGAGCAGAGGAAACAACTGATCTCTTTTTCCTGTGGTATTTTCCTCAGTAAGGCAAGCACTAGATATTTTGAATTATTCATGAACTCTTCCATGGTAGTGACTGAGTCCAACCCTGTCTTGCAAACTTTCTTGATTTCTGTTACAACATGCATCTCCTTTCATAACAAAATTATTTACTTTTGCCACAGTTCACTTAATTCTGGATGAAACTAGCTATTTGCGAACTCAGAGGAATGGTCATAGGGAAATTAAGGGTTACTGCCTTGGCTTAATCTTTCATAAAAGAGTGAATTGCTTTGTGCCTCTGAGAACATGAAATTTCAGATCGTGCCTCTAAAAACACTTCTACAAAGAAACTTTGGCTAAAGTATTCATTCAGAGGTTTTTTTTTTTTCCCTCCTTTTCCCTTTTTCTGTTTCTTTCATAATCACATGTTAATGCTGATCCTGCTCTTCTGACTGGCACTTCAGTGCCTCAAGGCATTTGAGTATGGGTTATAACACTAGTAAATTGCCACATATATGGAAATTGCCCATTTGCCACCAATACTGTATCAGAGAGGCAGCAGGAGGTCCTCACTTCCTTTCATACGTGCTCTAAAGTTAATGTTTTTATTAGCAGGGAACTGTGAAGAGGAATAGCAGTTTTTATTCCCAGGCTACTTTGCTGTAAGCTTTGTTGTCAACTTCTGCAGTGCTTTTTGGCACAGTCTCAACAGTCAGTGATAACCAATTAATTAGCCTCTGTTTGAAAACTACTTCTGGACTCAGGATACCATATTTCATGGCCCATCTGAACTAATGTTCCTTGTAAACATAATGTTTTCATAAATACATATGCAAGATGTCATCATGAAAAACCAGGTGTGTTGACTTGTCTGAAGTAAAGCACCTTTTGCTTAAGTATTAATTCATGTTGTGCATTGACTTTTTAATGTAATAGCTAGACAGTACCCATGAGTTTATTTTTATAACTGCATTTTATTCTTTTGTATATCTTTCTGAGAAAAACGTTCTTTGAAATGATCATTTACCAATGTTATACTTTGAAAAACGTCTACAAAAAACCCCTCTAACTTCCAATGACCTAGGTGAGTAATTTAAATTGCCTCCAGTTTTTATGTAGCTTGTGTGATTTTACTACTTCAGACAAGGAGTAGCGAATCAGAGGTCAACCTAAAGCACTTCATCTACATAAAAACTATGATTAAGCAGTGATTAGTGATTCGTGATACAAATTATTTTCTCCTATGAAACTCATGTGTTTACTAGATAGGAAATACGTGATTATGTTGTGCTAATTAGTTTCCAGGTAGCAGAAAGAATATGGTGCTAAGGAGAAAAAGTTCGGTTATTACGTACTGTCCTTACTGTCGTCTTCTGATGTAGTTTTCAGATAGAGTTTGGATTTTAAACTGATAAAACAACGGTTATGTACTTACTAAGTACACAATTGACAGACTAATAACAGAATTTAGCAGTACCTAGCTAACAGAGGAAAAAAAGACTTGCACTTGTGAAATCCTTAATTTCTTATTAATGTTATTAACATGGCAAGTCAGGAAATCACAGAGATCAGAGGGGAAAAGTCATGATTAGAAATGATTCAGTGATACTTATTGCAGATAAAAAGCATACTAAAATAGAAATTTTCTAAAGATGCAGCCTGAAGAAGAAGGAACTGTAATGTGGGATATAAAGGAAATGACAGAAGAAAAGTAAAAAATGCAAGAGTTGGGAAAGTCTCTTGTTAATCCAGGGCAAGGTGGAAACCTAGACTAATAAATTTGTTTGCTCCATTCTTACACATTCCATGTAAACATTGATCAAAGATTAAGAGTAATTTGTAATCAGATAATAATAAATAGGAGTATCAGCACTTTTAAATCATAGAATCATAGAATGGCATAGGCTGGAAAGTACCTTAGAGATCATCTAATCCAACCTCCCTGTCATGGGCAGGGACGCCTTTTTTAAGTATATATGACAGGGTACTTCTGGCAAATAAAGTTAACTCTATTGCTAGAAATATGAGAAATTATTGTTTACATGGCACCTGGAGATGTTAGGATATCACTAATGTAGAAAGAAAATTGTATCTAAGACAGCAGATTTTGTTTAATATCATGGAGGCTGAGAGCATAGAGATTATGAAAATCCTTGGTTAAATCTTAAAATGTTAGATGATCTGTAATCTGAAAGAACTCACATGCAATTAGAAGTAAGGTGTGTAAAGAGAGAAATATATTTTATCCTCTAACAATGATTGAATTTAGTGTGCGTAGTGCCTTTCATAGACCTCCAACATTTTGCGGAATGACAGGTGCTGTACTGTTAATACAGAAAAGACAAGGAAAACAGCAATTGTGCCTAGATATGGGAGTGCATGTTTATATGCCAAGGAAAGGTTCCATTGTAATGTTTGGGCAAACACACTGCCTAATTACCATGTTATTCAACAAAAATATCGAAGCAGGTAGATACTGGGTTTCCTCTGTAAGCTGGTACTGCCAACTTTGAGTAGCTCCTGTTGATGTTTGTGCCCTTTCCTTTCTCATCTACCAATGCATGCATAATGTTTGGGTGTTACTACTTTTTGTCTTTGGCAAACAGTAGGCATGTGTGCAGTTGATGGCTTCAAAGAGGTTTATATAGAAATGTAAAGAAGGCCATTTGGCAACCAATATAATGTCGTTCGCATAAGCAGTGTCTTTGGGATAGCTGTAGAATAAACTGCATATCTCCTCCCTTGATTTGATAACAGCAAACAGGCTGGCGCCGGACCTCTATTACATGTCTCTGCTAATGTGGGTCGTGGCAAGTGTCTCACCCAGTTCCATGAACGGGAATCTTTCTTATGTGATAGTATTGCTGTTTCTGAACATTGATGTCATTCCAGCACACTAGCTGTCTTGCACCAGGCTTGCAAGTTTTTGAGAACCAAGAGCCTTTAGTGACTTGATCATGCAGTGTCTTGCTTTGCCTTGTCAATGTTTGTAATATCCCTGCTGCCAGTTCCAGAGAATGATAATCTGCCTGGATTAAATGCTGTAAAACATCTCTGCTGCCCTCCATCATTATCTTTCAATCAGTTGCAACAGCACAGACAGTAGGCATTTACCCGCAAGGATCATAATATGAGTTCAGTAGAAACAAACAGAAATAAGGAATCTACCTAGGCAAAAATGTCCACTCTAAATATATCTGTGAGCCAAAACCACCTCTGCTCTGACAGGACAAGCAAATTCTTGCTGAAAGCATCACAAGTCAAATCATTGGCTTGAATTAGTGAGGAGCTGATTGAGAGAGAGATCCCTAGGAATCCTAGCAACAACCCTGTTACCTCAGATATCGGTTTGATGCAATTACACAGATGGGAGTGGAGTGCAGAACTGCAATATATCTATTCTTAGGTGAGCATGCTAATTCTGGATGTTTATTCTCAGTTAAGTACATGTTCCTCTCTGGGTATAACATCTGTGCATCATTTCCTTATCTGTAAATTAGGGATGTATAATACGTGTTCCAAGGTTTGTGGCAATTTTTTTCATGTGACGCTTCTTCTCAGTTGCTCAGAATTGTAGCTAGAGACTTGGCTTAAATTTTAGTTTTTGTTCAAGATTATTATTATTTTTAATAGGGTTGATGTTATTAATGTTTCAGTAATGTCTACATGTCCCTTTATATTTCAGCATTGTTGAACATCGATAAATTAAGGGTTTTTAGAAAGGCTATATTTCTGTTAGTTTCCTATACAGAAACAGCTACTTTGGGTCTTTTAGTATGATAATGAACACAATAAAGTTGTAAACTATAATATTGCAAATTTATATTGGAGGCACACACAAAATTTAAATTACTTGAGGGTGTAGGTCTATCATATGAATGATGACAAACAAAAGCAACCTTTTTTCTTCCTTGCTTCTTTCTTCCCCTCAAACAGGCGAATGTTTGATTCTCAAAGCTTATTACAACTAGTAAGTCAAACAGAAGCTCATTTTCTAACTCAGCTGTATGTTGTTTAGCCTACCAAAACAAGATCTGTGCTTCATTCTAATGATAAACCAAAATAATACCTAACTTTATAAATGCAAGCAGACAAAACCCGATGTTAATAAAACACTAAGGCTAAAATACAGTTAGAAGTAACCCACATCCTATAGCACAGAGATGATGTTCAGTCTGCTTTTCACTATATTCCATTTCCATACAAAGCAACAGGAGCTTTATCTCTAGAATGCCTCCTTTGGAGAAAAAAAAAAAAAAAGCATGGGGGGAGGGCAAAAAATCCCAGCCAATGCCTGAGAGCTTTAGTTTCTGAAAGAAGAATGTGAAAGGTTTTTTTCCCCCTACATCTCTGGTTTTGCTGAACTTTTAAGGGAAATAAATGGTTTATATAGAAATGTAAAGAAATAGAATCATAGAATTGTAGAATGTTTTGAGGTGAAAGGGACATTAAAGATCATCTAGTTCCAACCCCCATGCCATAGGCAGGGACAACTTCCACTAGATCAGGTTGCTCAAAACCTCATCCAACCTGGCCTTGAACACTTCCAGGGATGGGGCATGCACAGCTTATCTGGGCAGCCTGAGCCAGTGTCTCACCACCCTCATAGGGAAGAATCTCTTCCTTATCTCTAATAGAAATCTCCCGTCTTTCAGTTTAAAGCCATTGCCCCTTGTCCTATCACTATATGCCTTTGTAAAAAGTCCCTCTCCAGCTTTCCTGTAGACCCCCTTTAGGTAGTGGAAGGCTGCTAGAAGGTCTCCCTGATGCCTTCTCTTCTCCAGGCAGAAGAACCCCAACTCTCTCAGCCTGTCTTCATAGGAGAGGTGCTCCAGCCCTTGGATCACCTTCATGGCCCTCCTTTGGACCCACTCCAACAGCTCCATGTCCTTCTTATGTTGGAGGCCCCAGAGCTGAATGCAGTATTCCAGATGGGTTCTCATGAGAGCAGAGTAGAGGGGCAGAATCACCTCCCTTGACCTGCTGGCCACGCTGCTTTTGATGCAGCCCAGGATGCAGTTGGCTTTCTGGGCTGCTAGCGCACATCGCCGGCTCATGTTGAGCTTCTCATCCACCAGCACTCCCAAGTCCTTTTCCTCAGGCTGCTCTCAATCCATTCTCCACCCAGCCTGTACTTGTGCTTGGGATTGCCCTGACCCATGTGCCAGTTCACCTTTGCACTTGGCCTTGGTGAACTTCATGAGCTTCTCACAGGTCCACCTCTCAAGCCTGTCAAGATTCCTCTGGATGGCATCCCTTACCTGCAGTGTGTCAACCACACCACACAGCTTGGTGTCATCAGCAAACTTGCTGAGGGTGCACTCAATCCCACTCTCTGTGTCACCAACAAAGGTGTTAAACAGCGACGGTCCCAATACCAAACCTGTGATGAATGCCACTTGTTGGTCATCTCCACTTGGACATTGAGCTGTTGACCACAACTTTTTGAGTGTGATCATGCATCCAATTCCTTATCCACCAAGTGGTTCATCCATCAAATCCATGTCTCTCCAATTTAGAGACAAGGATGTTGTGCGGGAAAATAGTTTGAATATTCTAGAAACCTGAAAATGTAAAATAAAGATACAGTAATGCATGCTTTGTAGCTGAAATTTACTTTAATTTAATATGTTTACTGTAGTAGTTATTAAGCAGCAGCAACAGAATAGATTCATACTGAGACGATGAACATATTGAATTAATTTATGAATCTTAAGATATTAGTTGATATCATTATATAATTGGTTGCAATTTTTCATTTCCTAGTGGTCTTTAACAACAAAGATTTTCTTCAACCTCTTTATAATTTTATGATAATAGCAGAAAATTACCATTCCCCTTTTGTTCTTCCTATTTTTGTTTTCCACTCCAATTTCTTTTCACTTTTCCAATAGAAAACAGAAAAGAAAATAATGACCTACAAAGAAAGAATTGGCACTATTTGCTTATTAACACTGGGGGGGAGAGGGAAGTATTTTCCATTTTTAAGAGTGGTAACGCAAGTAAGGTTTCAATTAGTCAGTTCTGTCTTTTCTCATTGACTAGGAAGATGAAATAAACTTTTCCTTTATGTTTCTGCAATGAATGTGTATTCAAATCAGGAATAGTTTTCAAAGAAGTATGCTGCTTCTGCTATAGTATTTCTTTCCATGTGTTTTCCAGTTTCAAATTCGAGAAGAAAATGTGCTTTGTCTTTAAAGGATACTAGACTTTTGTTTTCCCATCTAGTAATGCTAGTATAAAGTGAATGCTGAATCTTTTGTAAAGGTTTTATATCCAGCTCTAGTGATGAGAACAATTTTGTCCGTGTGTCTACTGGTTTTCACCATCTGTGCATGGGCAAAGCCAGAGGATGTGGATCAGACTTGATTGCCCCATGGCAGGGGAGTTGGAACTAGATCATCTTTAAGGTCCCTTCCAACCCTAACCATTCTATGATTCTATGAAGTGAGTTCTGGGTGACTGCGAGTTTGGTAATGGATTTCATTTTCTTTCCTCTCAGCTCCAGGTTGGCTCTTGAACTTCTTGTCAAACGCTGCACAGCACTGACAGTTTTGTCAGCAGCTTTTGTGTTCTGGAGGCTTTTGCTCTTTGTTATTGATACTTCTGAAGACAGACTTTGAGCTATTTTGGGGTAGTATCAAAATGTTTGTACTGTTCTTCAGATGTTCATTTGCCAGAAATACGCTGTCTGTCAAAAGCATTTCTAGGACCCTGAATTCTTTCCATTTCATTGCCTGCCCAGCTGGTGCAGATGGGAAGCACGTGAGAGTTTTGGTATTAGTTGGGCTACTGCGTGAGAGAACACCAATTTTTGTCACATCCTGTTTGTCACCCGGGTAGGTATCTGTAGCCCACTGCAGACAGCACTCATGGCTTTATCCGAGTTCTCAGGGAATACTTACAGCTCGAAGCTCACCGCTATAGAAGAAGCAAACAATGACCGCTCGTTGCAAGTCTGTCAAGTACCCGATCCCTCAATGACTCTGTATGTGCTAATGTTACAGGAGCCCAAGGATAATCTTGCTTTCGAAGCTTGGAAGAGATTTTGTTGTCAGCTGCTCCTGGCCAGGGTAGAAAGCAGCCAAGGGGAAGTTTGTTGGCCACTTCAAATATAATTACTTCATCTTTTTCCTGCGGAGGCTGCAAGGTTGGCCAGATTTCAAGTGTGACCTATTGGATACTGATATTAAGTTCTTGGAAGACTGTTAAAAACCAGAGGTACTGGTTCAGCTCCTTTGAGGGTCCAGTTTTTCTAGAGCTGCCAGACGCTGAGAGCTCCAGGTGAGTGTTGGTGACTTTGGGCTTGCTAGAGGACATAGCATGTGATGGTCAGGTTTAGTGTGGGAAGGCTGGTAGTACTGAAAATGAGGCCAGAGATGAGGCGTGGACAGCCCAGTTTAACTTCATTTGTGACAAATTCATCAGGAATACACTCAGTGCTTAGTCCAATGACTTTCATATTATTACAGATAAATGGATGATGTTTCAGAGTCTACTAGAGAGGTACATTTTGACAAAGATCTTACAGAAAGCAGCTCAACTTGTAACTGTTTTCCTCTTTATGACTGTTTCATTGATAGATCTTCATCTGACAAGGAAAATGCTCAGGAGTTTCAAATGTGCTTTCGTGACTCAGATAAATTAATGCAGCTTAATTACCTGCCACTGAGGCAGGGTGCTGGCCCTGTTCCTATTCTGTTGTCTGGTTTCATATTCTAGATGAAGATTTTTACTTGTCTGATAGTTAGCTGTTTAAGAGAGATAAAATTGTGAAGGATGGCAGTAGTGATATTAGTGTTAGTTGTTTGGATTTTTTTTAAGATGCTTAATTTGCTATACCATGAATAGATGAAGGACAGCACTGAATGCAGTTAGCAACGGCAGCACGTGGTCATTAGACTAGCTTGGCTGGTCAAACTGCATGCATAGGTACTTTTTTTCAATGAAGAGAGTTGTTAGGTATGTGATCAACACCACTGGTTTCTTTGAATAAAAAGCAAAATTCAGCTGTTATGATTATTGTACAAGGTGTGATCAACATCTTTCTTCTTCACTGGAGCAAAGGATTATATGTATATGATACTATGAGCCTAAGGAAGTGTAAAATTAGAAACGAAGAAAGTAAGAAATGTTAAATTAATTGGAGACACGAGTTTTTGTCACATACTGCAAATGTTTTCTTTTTAGTGTATCTTGTTTTTCCCTGTCTTTTGTTGTTTACTTGCTGGTTTTTAGCAGTTTTCCTTTTCATCTGTCCAGCATTATCATCTTGCTATCCTAATGTTTTTCTTTGCAGTTTATAATTATCACTCTGTTGCTGCACTGTCTGGCTTTCCTGTCATTAGGATACTAATTAACTTGTAATGATCTATTTCTATTTTGCTTTTTTTCTATGTGATCTACTTTTACTTCTCACCTGCCTGCTTTCATATGCATCCTGTCGTGTCTTAATCTGAATTCTGGTCTCCATCACTCCTCTTTTACCAATGTAAGCACTCCTCTCCTATTTTATGACCAGAATTCATAACTTGTAGTCTCATTCTTTTAGAAACTCTGGCTGAAGTGTACTGGGTTGTTTTTTTTTGTTTAGGACTGCAATTGATGTCTGACTGATAAAACACCAATTTTGTGTTGGTGTTTTAACTCAAAAACAAACAAAAGAGAGATGCTTTGTTAACTGTCCATAGGATAGAGAGAAGTCTTACTTTTCCAGAGGAAACAAAGAATGTTGTGCAGGGCTCCTGGTGAAAAGCACCCAGTCACTGCTTCCAGACTGCTTGAGAGGTGTTAATCAATTGGATTGTTTGGTTGTGGATCTTGTGAAATTAGAGTTGTACCTTAAAGGAAGCCAGACTCCAAACATTGTATCAAAATGAATGCTTTCTATTGAACTTTGAAAGAAATTGGAAGTTGAATTAGATTTCGTTGAGCACCAGTGTTACCCTCCTATTGCAACTTCTGTTAGCCAATGAGCATTTATAGCAAGTTCTAGTAATCCAGTCCTTAAAAGTGATAGAAGTTTCTGATTGTGGCAATATCTGCCCCCATCTCCCGGGAGGCAGCTGCGGGGCAGTAGAGATGAGTACCCAGGCATTGGTGCTGCCTGACAAATACCCTCACACAGGGATTTGTTAGAAATCTTTCAGCCAAAGCAAGCAAACAGGTCTGTTACACTTATTTTGGCCACTTCACCACACTAAAGTGATAACGTTTTATTTCAACTGATAGTCATCAATGAAATCTCCATCACTGACAGCTCGCTGGATTAAATGTGAGCAGCGCTGGTTGATGATTAGTTGTTTTCAACCCTTCCCGTAGGTGGTTTTGCTGTCTCCAAACAGATAAGATGAGGACTGAGCTGCTGGTTGTGGAACAGCCCGGGGGAAGGCAGCTGTGCCCATGGAACTGGTAGGGTGTGGGGGCAATACTAGGGCTGCATGGTACCTCTGCAGGGGACACTGGGTCCCGCTTAGGATCCTACAGCGTGGGACCGTAAGACAACTATGTTACAGCTCTTCCAAGTGCCTGTGGCAGTAACTCAGTTTTCAGCTGAACAATTCTGACTTTTTTCCCAATCCCTGAGAATGGCTTTCTAAAAATTATCTCTCAGTTTAATCTACTGATTTTACTGTTAGGGTCTAGGTAGGCATTCATAATTCTCACTATAAATAATGAAAAATCACATTTTCTTCATGGATAGAAAACATAATTTTCAAATATTATTTGGTATATAGTCAGCAAGTTCAACAAAGAGCCTTAATTCTTACCTTTTCAGTGACAGATATTTGTCTTTTCCAGTGGTGTGAAGCTTCCCTTTCTATTGTACAATGGTCTTAGTTATATTATATCTGGCTATTAGCTGTCCAGCATCTTGGGCCAAAGGGATTTTGTAAAAATGATGGAATACAAATAAATCTGTCTTTGGCAAGATTTAAGCTAGAAAAAAGTGCTCTGCAAACGCTCTAAAAAAAAAAAAAAAAAAAAAAAGAGAGAAGTAGAAGACAAAGTTATGTGTAAGGTAGTTAGGAATACAACAGTTAAGGATGCACCATCAGGACAATTAATTTTAGATCTATGTGATTTATCAATGTGTATATGCATCAGTGAAAAAACCTATTATACAGACTAAAACTTAACGTTAGATATGACAGTTTGTAAATCTTTTAATGGAAAATTTTCCTCCAAAAGACGAATGTGCTTTAAAATTGATTTCTCATTTAAATAGGGACAGACTCTTGCTAAAAAATTCTGTGAGGAGCTAGTGTTCTGTATTTTAGAAGTATTTTAAATGCTGAGTAAAACTGGAGGAAAGTCTGAGTAGTTTTTTATTTTGGCATGATGCTTCGGGTAAGGCATAGGATATTGTGCTGTGCTGCAACTCTGTCATATAGTGCAGGAGAAGGCTGATAATCTTCCAGAGACTTTATTTTTGTTTGGTTTGGATTGCACAGTGTTCACTGGGAGCTTCCGTTAGCCCGTCACCGTTTTATGAACATTACTATCAAAATAACAATGACATGTGCAGGAAGAGTGCTTCACTTAAAATGTTCAAAGAAGCAGTGTTTTTACATGTCAGCAGTCTACTTAAGCACCCTACCCGAATGACTGAATAGCTAAGCAAAATGCAATCGCAGGAACATTGTCAGCGATCACGCTGTAATATTATCAAGCTGTTGTACTCCTGTTACCTTTCAGACAGTCGTCATTACTCAGCAGGAACAAACTGTGGCGACTGTGTGAGAGTTGTGGATAATCTGATAAAATGCATTTTAATGTTTGCCAGATCATTTTGTTAACTGTGAAACTCTAATTCAAGTTTTCTTTCATTATTGCATTATATCGTATGCCTTTATTCACTAATAATTTGTTGAAAATAAGAAAATGATCAGTATGGAACTGTTAGTGCCATCCTTACAGGGATGTTAGTAAGAAAATCAAAATCCTCTGGAGGTAGTTCTAGGCTTGGTGATATTTTAAAAGCTTAACATTTTGTCAGCTGTCAAGAACTATCTGATCAAAGAAATTGCATTTGATAAAATTTAATGGCTTGGGAGTCACTTTAGTAGTAATTAATCCCTCTTGCTTAAGCATTTTCCTAAACTCCATAAATCCATTTGACTACTTTAACAACAGACATGTTATCAGTTTATTGAAGAAGTTAAGTGTCCCTGTTTTGCATGTGTACTTGGAATAACTTATTTTTAGAGACATTATTTTTAAATGGAAGAAGCAAGTAGGATTTACTTGCAGTAAAATGACTCTTTTGTATTGTTTCTTCTCTCTGCAACACATTTCTTTTTCACAATGGCTGGAACAGTTTGAAGGGTAAATGCTGAGGGCGAGACTAGTTCTCTTGTAGTTTTTGTAAGCAAAATGGTGCAAGCTGTTCTATAAAATAAACTGTAAAGTAATTTAATAGCAGTATTTATATAAATATAGAACGCTATATGTTCAATAAAATTTTGAAGAGCTCCCTGTGTAAGTCAACAGCAAAGCAATTTTTCTGCACTCCAGTTAATTTGTTCACAGAGAACATACCTTCTGAATAAACAAGCAAATCTTATCACTTTGATTTAAAAAAAAAAATCTATTTTTAATACAGAAGCGTGGAGGAATCTAGAGTTTTGAAAATAACACCACATATATAATCTTAAATCAGAGAAGGGTCTGAGAATTTGTGTCACTAAGTCTCGTGTCCCCTATCCAGATTGTAACAGACGGGATGGAATACATAGAAGATTTCCAAATATTCAGAGTAACTGCTGGCAGTCTCTTAAATTCACAGAGCCTCTTGAATAAGAGGACATATTTGAATTCCATCTGACCCATACGAGTCTTTGTTTTAAATCAAGTTGTTTACACATTCTTTGATAAAATAGAGGAGCCTGCTCCAGAACAAAACCTCACGTTCTTCTGTTGTGGATGATGCTCTTTAGTAGAAACATGGCCTCTTTACTGAGTAATTGTTTTAATTCTTCCACAACTTACTGGAGTTTGTGTCAGCTTTCATGAACTAGTTTTTCTTCACTTTTTGTTTGATATCAAAGAAATGTTGTGTTATGAAAACTTGGTTTGTGGTTACATACAGGCTTTCAGATACATCTATATATTTTGTTAAAGTTACAAATGCTATCTATTACCTAAATAATATCTACTGAAATTGTGATCAAATTATTTCCTGTTATCAATTCACTTGTTCTTTCACTCTCCTTTTCTTCAGCACACTATACTGGCCATGTTGCCATTGTAAGATGATGTAGTAAACATATTAAGGTATATACTGGTAAACTATGTGAAAAACTGAAAGAGGAATTACTTGAAAGGATTAGACCAGTCATCCTCATTCTCTGTGTTAAAGTTTATCCTCAGAGGAAGGTACTAAACTTCTATAATGGAAACAATGAGCAATGGTACTATCTATTCCCTTCTGTTGCAAGGTACTGGGAGCTGTGTCCCTGTAAAGGTCTATACGGCCTAATGACACTGGAGATATTCTCATTTTTATTCACTTATTCATATCATGTTGCTTTTCCATTTATAACTTGAAAAATCTTTCTTTTTTTTTTTTCCTAAACTGTCCTCAAATGTCTGGGTAATTGATGTTTGCTTTTCTTTGGACTTTTGATATTTTTTATATTTCCTACCGCTTATGTTTTACTTCTCAGAAGAATTGGAAATGAGGGCCCATAAAGAATATGTACTGCGGAATGCATATCATTATAACAATATAGTTTAAATCTGTTTTATAATCATAATGAAACTGGGCAGTGTTTTTATTGACTATTGTTGTCAAACTCATTTTTCATTAATAGTTTGTAGTTTATTTAAGAGCCCATCAACATGCAGCAATGATTGAAATGCTCTTTTCTGCAGCTGTTGTCAAGTTCTATTGTCAAGTCAACTAGCTTTTTTTCTTAAATGTCTTCTGCAGCTTTTTGCCTTTTTTACTTCCACTAACCTAGATAACTGTCAAGAGATTTCACTGTATGGTTACTACTTGCTCTAAACTCTGGTATATTACCCCTATTTGTTTTGAAGTTTTCTCCCTTATCCTGATGCGGGTAGGGGGGAAAAAAAGACCAAGCTATTTTACAAAGATAAAAATAAGTATACTGGACTTTAAATATTTATGATCCAATGTAAAGGAAAGCCATATACTTCAAGGTCGTTAGGAACATTTGTCTTTTCTTTTGAAGAGAGATCTACTCCTCCTCCTCTAAGGGCAGTGAGGAAAAATGACATCTGCCTGTTTATCTGAAGTGGTTTTGTTGCAGTTAAAACTTAGTATACATTATGGCAATGGAAGATAAGCAAAGCAGATTGTCTTCTTGATTTAACTTTAACTGTGGCTTTTGTGGAAGAGTGAGGGTGAACAGATTTTTTTTTTTTTTTTCTGGAGGCCGTGTGCTTAGGCTCATGGGATAATTTCCTGTCTGGTTTAGGTGATCAGTTATCAGATCTCTGATAAATTGTACAAAGATGATTAATGGATTAGAGAATTTAATACATTACCTAGCATTACTCTAAGGAGGACAACATATTTTTCTAATTATAAATTGTTTTCTTTTTCAAGAGAAAACAATTTTCTTTATGGTTTTATATATTGCATTGTCTTGGGATTCTTTTATTACTAGAATACTAAGTATCCCAACTTTTAGACTAGAATTCTATTTGGGTAGCCTCTTACAATGTCAGAAGAAAAAGAAAGACCTTTCTCTTAAAGGTTTAAAAGACAGGAGGCAACCACTTCATACAGGAGAAGGTAAGGAGACAATGAGGTGATACCGCTGAGGGTCACAGGCAGTGGCGATGAAACCATTTGTTTTAAATATGATTCTAAAAAAGCTGTCATAAGTTAGCTTCATATTATCATGTCTTGTACCAGATCAGGCTTCATCTTTCCTACAAGAGCTCATTTAAAGCCAGCAGAAACTTGATATTGTGTGTTCTTGTTAATGTGAGAAAAAGGAGATCATGTGCTGATATTTAATCTGGATCAAATATGTGTTGTTGAACGATCCTGTAGCACAAGGATTTGTGGTGTTTGCACACGGGTACAGGTATCTTGGGTTCTTTCACTGGGCTGCAATGTTCTACCATGGGGGACCAGGCATGGGGGAGTTTTAAGAGAGAAAGTAAAAGAGGATAGTCCTCTGGCTCTGGAGATATTTTTGGGGAAGCCTTCACACCTATGAAGGCATCACAAGATAGAGCGTGAAGGTATCTGTGTCTGCTTGAAAATTTACAAGTGGCTTGTACAGATGGTGTCCTGAGCTGACCAGACATGGAGAGCTGCCATTTTGCAGTGAATGGCTTTGGCAGTTAGGAACATGTCATTTTTTTTTTTTTATGTGGTGGTGCTATTTATAATATATGCTTGTTTTGTCTGTTTTCTGATCATCATAGCTTATTGAAGGCAAAAGTCTTTTCTTCTTATGACTAAAAATGTTTTGCTGTTTTTAATATCAAAGTGTCTTGAAGTCTTTATTTCTGTAAAGCTCTTTAAGCAAAATAATTTAAAGCAATTTTCATGCATATGTCACTGTTAGTATTTTTGGTTTGTAAGTTTTATTTCAGATGGTAGATTTAGCTGATAGTTTAAAACAAAGAAAAAAAGAATGAAAAAGAAAATTAACAGCTTATGGGTTTTAGTTCCTTGGCTATTTTCTGTCCTATGATGGCATGTGATTTTTATTTTTACACACAGTAATGATTTAGGTTCCTTGAGTCTTCTACAAGGAACTTTGTCAAAGGCTGTTTGAAGACTCTATATCAATCCATTCTCCTTTCTCTAGTGTTTTGATGAACTTTTCAGGAGCCAGGAAGGATAGGAATGACATGATTTTTCTTTACAAAAGGTATTCTGCTTGCTTCAATAGATATGTAAATTAACTTGAAGATTCCTAATACTTTGTTGTTACTGAATTATCTATATTGTGTTGTAAATAGTAAGCTTATTTGCTGTCCTTCAGTCACCTATAACTTATGTCTTTACCTCAGATTCTCTTTTGGTTTGAGAGGGCAGTAGAGGGGAAACACTCTGTTGTGTATAACTCATTTCATGTTTGAGTTTTGTTTGAATCCTTTAATGTCAGAATATAGAAAAAAGATTATTTTTTTTCCACTACAATGTCTAGACAGAAAAGACAAGCATGACTGGAAAGGGAAGGCACACTTCACCTAGGGTAGGTGGTGCATCTTTTGGGATGGAGTAGAGGACTTGATACCTAGTACAGCTCCTAAATGGGTAGTAGTTATGTTATAAACATTTCATTTAGGATGAAGGAGATCTAACGTGGTTGTCTCTAAGAATCTTTGGTAATACTTTGCAAGAAGTACCAACATGAGGTAAAAGTCAGTATCCCTTTGCCTGTTATGCCTTGAATATGGGCACGCTTAACAGGGTACATGTTCTATGGGGTGTACGTTTTCTTAATGAGTTTAACTGATTACATGAGTTTAATGAGTTTTCCTAACTGAGTTTAACTGATGAAATATAAACTTTACTCCTACTTCATCAAATGGCTACTAAATGGTGTGATCTACCTTGGTTTTATAGTTGACCTTATGTCAGAGCATCATGTGCCATCGATAACTAATTGTGCATAGGTCATTTCAACCTTCTCCTTGAGGCAGAAATAATTTTCTTTTTTTCCTCATTCTGACATAGTAACAACGGTTAATTAGAAAAAGCTTTACTAAAGAAAAAGCAACATTTTCCAAATATGAGCAAATAATATAGTTTGAGTAGGTGATAAGATATTTGATATGACTTCTTAAGATGAGGATACAGTTTAGTAGCTAATTGAAATAGATATGTTTCAGAGTAGTTTTAAACACTATTTCCTTATGCTGGCTTACAAAGGAGAACTGAATATGGACTTTTTTAAGCTTTTGAACAGAAAGAAAGAAAACAAAACATAAGCTGTGAAATGGTGTTCCTCCAATCTCGCAAAGTCTGGGGAAGTTAAAAGCTCTTCCAAAAAGATTACAGGAATGCTGTTACAATATGGTGCAACTGCAGCTTGAAAAATACCAAGATCTGGCTAGTTCATGACTTACTGCATTCTGAGCCTGCCTTTGCTGCCAGGGTGGAGAAACACCAAGTTCCCCAAAGCTTTTCTTAGTAGAAGTTGCAGAAGAGGGAACTTGGAAGTCCCAAGTCTCTCCAAACCCAAGCTTGTGTAGTCCTTTCACCTTTGCATGCCTCTGTGCTTGCTTCTGCATGGTCAGGGAGCGTCGCACCACTGATTTTAGCAGTGTGGGACTTTGGATTCAGAGCGTGTTATGTAAACCCACATAAGGGTAGAAAACTTCTGTTTGTCTTTGTCTTTCTCTTGTATTTTGCCTTCTGTCTTATTGAGTTATAAGGTGACTCGAGCTGATTCGATATAAGCTGAAATATGTGATGTTGAATTTCCAGGGAGTTGGGTTTAGCCAATGAGTCAGTGTCCTAGGTTATGATCTAAGATGTGCCCAAAAGTTTGCATTCTATCACCATCTTCATGAGCTGTTGAGACCAGGTGGGGCAATGTTTTCCTTGCCTCCTCCTCCCAGACTATCTTCTGTTAATGGGCCCATCAATGCCTTGCCATGACTCATGGATCACTCCCTCCAGGAGCCATCTCTGTTTGATGGGCAATCAAGGATCTACCGCCAGACTCACAGAACAACATCAGCCCCATGTGAGATGCTCCAGCCGGGAGGGGAGGGGGTGCCACGCGAATGCGCCCGCGTGCGGGAAAGCGGTGGCGGTGGGTCGGACTCTGGCAGCCACCGGGGGAGACAGACGGGCACTGCTCGCTGCGGGTTGACTGGTTGGGACAGAGCAGCCACTCGAGGTTTGCTGGGTGCCTTCCTCCCAGACCTGGGAGGCCTGGGGCGGTAGGCGTTGACACCCCAGAGGAGCGGTTTTTTTCTTCTCCGTCGGGTTCCCGGAGGAAGACCAGGTCTATCCGCAGCACCGCCGGCCCTTCGGAGGGGGCCCGCGCCCTTCGGCAGGATCGCTGCTTCCGCGGAACCACGTCTGCCGTTCCAGGAGGGCTGCAGCCACCATTTGATCGGACTGCTGCCAGCGCCCTGACCAGCAGGGTGTCAGGTCGTATTCTGACTCTGTCAGTGGTTGTTTGTTTGTTGTTTTTTTTCTTTTTGTGAACTATTGCATTTGGGTTTGTTGTTGTTTTCGCTTCTCTTTAATCTTGCTAGTAAAGAACTGTTATATCCTACTCCCATATCTTTGCCTGAGAGCCCCTTAATTTCAAAATTTTAGTAATTCGGAGGGAGGCGGTTTACATTTTCCATTTCAAGGGAGGCTCCTGCCTTCCTTAGCAGACCCCTGTCTTTTCAAAGCGAGACAGTCAGTTTTGTGACTACACAAAAACCTTCTATGACTCTAAAGAAGTTTTGTTGATTGCAAGTACTACTTATCTAGAAGCTGTATCTCATTTCGTAAGTTTTTCTGTAGATGATGCAGACTCCTATACTTGGTTTCATAGACAGCAAAATGAAGTAAAATGTATATGGCATGTATTGGCATATGGCCTTGGCCTTTATCAGCTGAGGTGCTGTGGCTGTCATGCTACTTTATCTCTTACATCCAATTTTAAAGATACTGTTACAGAATATCTGTTTGTAATTATGTTAGAGCAACTCCGATCTGTTACAGTGCTTATAGCAAGCCCAAGCTACTGCAAAATTATTTCACTCTTTATAGTTTCCTTAAGAAACAAAAGGTATTCTGAAGAGTGGTCTTTGAAGTATTTAGATGTTTAAGATCTGGTGTGTGTGAAGGTTTTAATAATAACTGAACTAATCTGCTAGGGTTGACAGAGGAGGGGAGAAAGGCAATAATTAGATACTGGGATAAGATGTTTGATGTAACATTATAATAAATAACCTGTGTCTGACAGATGTGATACTTTAGGAGAGTGTACCAGGTGCAAATTCTGTCTTTCATCAAAATTTTACTTTTTTCTAATTTCCAATAAACATATTCATCAGAAGAAAAAGAAATTCAGGGTTAATGTGAGGAGACATTAAGAGTAACGAGACTTTAATGTGAAATTTTCCACTTTCAATACTCAGTTTAGATATGGCCTTCACCAATTAGCTCTGAAGCAGATGTGCTGGGAGTTTTTCCTGTTCTTTTTCTCCAGTATAAAATGTATATACCAACTTTTTTTTTTTTTAAGCCAATACAAAAAGAAGATCATACCTAAGTTGCAGCAAACAAGCCAGAAAAACCCAACAACTAAATCTTTCAAAATTATTTCTCTTTCTGTGTCCCTTTTGTTGTTTAGAAAGAGCGATCGAATGTCAAATTTTGATTTCAGGATAACTAACTGGCAACTATATTGAAGTATAATTTATTTTTTCTTTTTTACTTATCATTGGCTGATGTCCTTATCACTTAGTCCGATCTATTCAAGCACATCCTTGCATGAACAGGGAACTTCGAAAGTCCAAAGTGGTGGGAGCTTCTCCAGCGTAAAGCAAATTACAGAATCAAGAGACGTCTGAATAACATTAAATAACTTACAATGCATCCTGTAGTTAGCAGTGTAAGTCTGTGTGAGGCATCTTGTAAATCTGGTAGTTGATACAAACATTGTATCTGGAAGTATTTTTGATTTTCTTCATGAGTTTGAAGAAGCTTGTTTTTTCTAGTACAAAATATGCATATGGATTTTTTAAGAGAGTATTCGTTTGATAACTTACTGTCATTGACGGTAACATAATGATTGCTCTCTACAGGATTCTAAAAGCAGGAAAATAATGATTAGAGGCTGAATGTTTTTTAAGGTACTTCAGATAGAGTTTTATTGCAGATGGTAGATAGGGGAAAAAACCCTCTTTGGCATACCAAAAGTGGGCCTTTTTTTTTTTTTTTTTTTTTTTTTTTTTGACTTGCAATGGAATTTGATCTATTTGATAAGCCATGGCCATTCAGCTAAAAATCTGTTCCCTTCCTGAAACTGCCTTTACAGACTGTCACTTTAGGAATCTTCAGGTTGTATTGGAAGTTCAGGAATTTGTTTATGCAATTAACCATATTAGAGGCTCCAAGCTCATGAGTTTAAGGATCAGTTTGTTCTGACAGGTTACAATAGAATTACTCCTTCATATATCCTAATTTAAACTTTTTTTTTTTCTAGTAGGAAAAGTAGTTCACCAAAACTTCTGTCTTAACATTTTTCCATATTTAAAAATGCTCTTACATGACTTAGCAGTAACTTATATCTTGAACTCATGTTTTTAGACGTGTAGAAGTATTAATCGGTGGTATCAAGTATGCAATCAAGTTACAGTTGCTCAAAGTCACTGCAATGCACAGTCCATGCCTGCACTGTTGGCATGCAGCAGATCAGAGGTAATCTGTCCAAGTGCATTGCTTTTGCACTAGGAACTCAGCTGAGTGCATGTAGCAAGCTGATAGTGGCTCAGCTGGCTGGTGATGACCTGTTCAGGTGTTCTACGCGGCAGTGTTTCTTAACTCTAAGTCCTACCAGATTTCAATTAGAGTTGAGATCCTGTGCATCCAGATAATTTTAATAGATATAGAAGTTTGGCCTTTAAATCATTGAAACATTCTATTTATTAAAGGAAAGCTAATTGTCCTACAAAGCTTGAGGTTTATTCTGTTGGCTCAATGAACAATGCATGTGGGAGAACCCAGAGAAGAGATCCTAGTACCAGCATGTGCCCAGTAAGTAACACTTGCTCAGCCCTTCATTCCTCTTGGCAAAAGTCATTTTCAGGTATCCATATTCTGTGCATTGTTTATCTCGAGCTTCTACTTGCTTGCACAGTGAAACTCAGGACTCTTTTGGCTTTGATTCCATTGGGATCTTCGGAGCCTTTAGAGTCAGTACTGAACAAGAAAAATTGTTGTAAATTTGAAAGGCCCGAGGAACTGCAGCACCCAGAGCATTGTTGTTTGAGGGGCAATTGCTTGTAACAGATTTGTTCTGATACACAGATGGGTAATTAGTTGGGTAGTGCTCTAGTACTAATGATCTATCAGTATCTCTGGGAAGTTTCAATATACTTAGTCAGTATGGCCTGAGATACTGAGTCATAAGGACAATAATCTATATTTAATGCCCCTGACATTGGTAGAATATCCAAAAAGGCTTATTATGGTTTGTATTAGGAAATAAAGCACTCTGAAGCTTCAGTCCCTTCTGTGACCCCTGTGGGACTCCTAGAACTTGCAGAAGCATCATTGAAATAAAGTTCAGGGCAAATCTGGATGAAATGATTTTTGCCTTTTGACAGACTACCCAAGCTACTGTGCAGATTTTGCTCTGCAAGAACTTGCCATTAAAAATACATTTAGTAGGCTGAGACATATGGAAGCTATAATACATCTGGTCCCTAAAGCCAAATTGTGTATGAAGCACTGTTGGTCTTTTTTTTCATTCCTAAATGTTCTCTACTCTGATGGTAGATTAAATGGTTTGTAATGCTTCCCAATATGTTGACGTTTGTGTAAATCAACACGTAATCTATCAGCTTTGTATCCTTTTGTCTAGTGATATTTCTCACTATTGATTTTGTATAGGATTGAATGCGGAATACTGGAGAAGTGATTGCCTTAGTTACACCACTTATGGTTTTAAAACGTGAGATCATTTTGATGCATTTTATTTCTGGTTTAAAAACTCCATCCCCCAAAACAACAGCTGACAGTGTTATTAATGAAGAGTTAAGACTGAGGATATGAGTACTTGCACAAGCATAAAAGCTACTTCATGATGTATTATAATGTTCCCCAAGCAAAGTATTGCTAAGAAGTAAAAAGCCATCATAATGTAAAAGATAATCATGAAAGACGTTAAACAGACTCCACAGACTTGATTTATGGATGTACACTTCTTCTCACCTGAGGGAATCTACTAAGTGTAACACTGAGTAATTGTACTGTTTCTGTTCTCAGAAAAGATGATATTAATAATTAGCTTAAACTTCAAAAACATATTTCCACCTCTTGGCTAACTGTAGAAAACAGACTTGAGGCTGTTTGGGACTGCAACAGCATGTTCAACCTGCACAAGAAGAACATGTGGATCTCTCCTGACTTAACAGTAATCACTTCGCTCCGGAGCTGAAGAGCAATGTAGCTACAGCAGGAGGACGAGCAAGAGAGTTGTTTTTTCAGATCTGGGATTCTGAGGGCTCCTGATGCAGGATGCAAAACGTTTCTAAGGCTTCATGATGTTGACAGATTCTGACCTTTTTAAGTATTTCCAGCATTTGCCTACAGCGTGTGCTTGAGAGCAGATGTAGCACATTAGAATCTGAGCTTGTCGCGAGTCTGGGATCTTACTGACAACATGGGTTTCGGTCACTGAAAGAGGAGTTATTTAATTCACTCGTTAATTAAATCAAGGTTAATTAATTTAATGAAAAGACTGTGATTTGATGTTGTAAAATGTTCTGGCAGGATTGGATTGATGTTGCAGCTCCCTGATGCCTGTTCTCACTGTTGGCCATTCAGCTGTATTGGCAGAAGTGCTGGTGTGGTCAGTGCAGTGACCGAACTAAGGGACTGATCCAGCTGAAAAACAACCCAGTGAAGTGAAACAAAGTGTCCCCCATCTTTTGCCATTTCTTAGACACAACAAGGCCACTTCCCCAATCTTGTGTGTCCTCATGGAAAGTTCAGAAATTATGAGAGTCAGGATGAAGCAGCAAGTGGAGATTTTAGGAGAAGCATTTTGTGATAACAGAACACAACTACAGATGGCAAGGACTGCAGAGCTTTATTCCTAGCTCTTCCACTGACTAGTTGAGTGACTTTGAATTTATAATTTTCTTGCTGTTTGTAATACTTTTAAAATTCTATTGAAAGCTGAAGGAAATAAGTTTTCATTGGAAGATGCTAGCTCAGAGAAGTGCAAAGATTTCCATTTTAATAGCCTTTTGCCAGAGCATGTGCTTTGCTGCAGTGTCTGGTGGGCTACTTGAGGACTATGGTCTTCCTTGACTTTGCTCAGTGCCTGAAAGCCATCAGCACTTGGTCTTAATTACAGTCTCCTGAAGCTTTTGCATCTCTCTATGATGCGGGAAGCATCCTGAGAAGCCTAGGAATCTCGGTTTTACCAAGAGGCTTCCAGAAATTCTATGCCATTCCTTTTTTCCATCAGTAAGAGCAAGTTATTCTAGTGGGAGTCAAGGCAGTATGGTTGTCTTGGCAGTCAGAGTATGTTTTTTCTTAAATTGGAGGTTTCTAGCATTCAGCTGACTAGAGAAGATATGTTTTGCAAAATATTTGACTTCTGGTAACAGAAACTCTGTGTTTTGATCAGCCTTTTTTATACTTTTGTTTGAGTCATCTATCTGGTTTAAGCATGCTTTTTGTTTGTTCATGTTCCTTCTTTGTTTGTTTTTAACACTCTTTCCTGGAGGATATCATATAAAGATCAGTTCTTTAAGAGTACATTTGAGTGATTCACTTTCTTCATCCTGTGAAATATAGTCTTTCTGGGTCATCAGTGAAGTCCTTCCTTTCCTTTAGCTGACATTGACATGCCTTAGTCTCAGTACAATATATATACTTCATAAATGAAATATTTTTTTCTTTCAGAAGATCATCTGTAGGTTTCTGTGATATTCCTCTAGCTAAATTGTTTTGTTGGGGGATTATTTCATAGTGTGAATAGATAACTGCTACCACATTTAACAGACCACAGTTTGACAGAGATAATTTTCTGTACGCAGTATTAAAAAAGATAAAATTGTTTGTTCAACATAATATTTTTTTTCTTCCCTCTAATTTAGTGCATCTACACACTGATTTAGTAAGCTGCATATGAAAGGACAGATGTGAACAGTCTGTGGCTGTGCCTGTATGGAGATCTTGGACCTTGTCATGCCTTGTATTGACCTGGAGGTCACCCAGAACATGCTTATTCTGAGGCAGAGCAATAAGATGGAGGTAACAGACCAGGAACCTGATCTCATATCTGAACACAGAGTGTGTGTCTTGTAGCCATAATGTCAAGTGCTTGTTTCTTAGCTGTGGCATCCCACCTGAGGTGTAGCATCTGGTTGTGAAGTTTCTGTTGTCTGTCTCAGGGCAAGGTGAAACAAGCCCTAACTGCAGTTGGGCTTTTAGGATATCTGTCTAAGTTCTGAAGCAGACTAAAAGTGCTAGTCCATTTGTTCTGGAAAATGTTTCAAAAAGCTGCTTCTCATCATTTCTCAACTGTTTGTTGACCTTCCAGCTGAGATGAGAGGCGGTATGGACCCATGGTACACAACAAGTAAAGTGTGAATGTAAGACTGATGCAATAGCAGTTTGCCATGGAGAAGGCTGAGGTAAAGTGTGTATTTGGGTAGTTCTACAGAGAGATTTTCATGTTGTTTGGAGCTTGTATAGGTTGTCTAGTACAGAGCTGATACTTATGTGGATTTTAGTGGTTTTATACTTAAAGAGTCTTGTAATAGGTTTACTACTTTTTTGGTGCTAAGGAGTGGTAGTAACAACTGTCTGAATGCTGGTGATCAATAATTTATGCAAGAGTTATCAGCTTAAACTTGAGGTTGATTTATTACACTTGCGAACTATAGGGTATGGGAAGTTCCTTTCTGCGCAGGATGGTTTTTTTTTAGTCTATGGAAGGACACAGATTCTCTCTGGAAAGCGTGAGGAAAACGGCCCAGGCTGTTTTGTGCAATGATTGAAGCAGTGGTAGTTTATCACTTTGGGAAGGGATAAAAATAATTTTGTATTTTAAAAATATTTATTTTTTTAATCCACACATAACTCAGAATTGACTTAGTGTAAAAATGTCAAACTTACTTTATAGTCTTACTCTTATCAACATCACCGTGGCTGTCCAGTATTAGACTGACCTTCCAATAATACGTTCTGTGTGAGCAGTTGAGCTTGATTGATGAAGTGTGGATTTTCAGCAGCAACTGGGAATAGTAGCTACATATAACTGGGTAAGAATTTGTTTAGTGATGGAAACAGTAAAAAGAGATGTATGTACAGTGTATATATACACTTTTCTGTGGACTACTGATGCTGAATTTATCACTGTTCCAGTTTATCACAGTTCCGGTTCCGTTTATGATATTGACATCACAAATAAATTTGATTTACCATTTTATTTTTTAGTATATTGTTATTTAAGATATCGGAATACACTCAGTTGTGTCTGTTTTTATTACTACCTCTATAGATTTTGATTTGAAGGGTAAATTAAGTTAGTAAATTTTCCTTTTCTTCCTGTCCTCAGGTAGTCTTCATGTCTTCCAGGTAGTCATATGTATTTACAGAGAATGATCATGATGTAACTTTGATCTTAAAAAGCAATTCTACTCTGATATGCGATCTCATTAAGTACTTTATTCCCCATTAAATATGTTCATTTTGTGAAATCATAATTGTATCTGGATACTTTAGTTTATAAAGAAGAGAAAAGAAGCCATACCAAGATGAACAACAAAGCTTGTCCTACCTTTGACTGTCCAGAGCTAAGAAGAATGAGGGGTAGCTGAAAGCAAGTGAGCTGGATTTTGTTCATTTTTAGTATATTATTTATTGATATTATGTACATAGCTGCAAGTTGTCCCTGTGCAAAATCTTTGGAGGCTCTTTCATTGTGCTGGTGAAACAGAGAATACAGTTTGAAGATGATGAAATTACTAGACAGCTGTGCCCCAAAGTATCATCTTTGGAGATGTGTTTCTTTTATTGCTAACACTAATTAATGATGCAAAGAAGGAACTGCTATTTTGCATAAGATCCTGAGCTGAGTTGAAGGATCTGGTGCTTAATTTTTAACAAATGGTGTATTTTCATTTAGAAGTGATGGATCCTTAGGAGGCAGTAAACACAGAATCCCACCCTTGGTGCCAATTTTGTTTTAAATTCATACAGGAAGTGCACTTCAAGACATGGTACCGCAAACAAAACTGCACGTCCTGTAGAGAACTGTAGCGGTGTGTAGTCCCTGAGCTGTTGTTTGAGCCCCGACAGCTGATCTTTGGCAAGATTCTTAGCTCCATGAGATCTTACATTGTGATTGTTCACCTTGTTTTTAAAAGCTAAGAAATTTATTTATTTATTTTACTTCAAGCTTTGAGCTAGGCGGCTTGCTGATTTCTGTAAGCTGCACTGCTTATAATGTAAATACCATGATATTTGTGAGGCCTGGAACATACAGCTTAAGGTTTTTGAAGCAAAGCGTACAGCCAGTTTGTTTAATCCTTTTGGGTTTTAAGCTGCTCTGAGGTTGGACCCCTTCTTTCCCTGACTCAAGGCTTCAAAACTTTCTGATTTCTTCTGGGTGAACAGGCTATCAGTGGATCTGGATAAAATTGTTCTTAGCTTTCTGTATAACTAGAATGGACTTCCAAGTTTAGCTTAGATCAATGGATTTTCTGTCATCTTGCAGACTGCTTTTGCTTTCAATTTTTTTTTAGCTTCCCAGCCAAGTTAGTGATAGCGCTTCAAATCTTTCTCTGCGTCTGAACCCACTTGCTGCTTCTAAAGTTGTCAAATTAGTGCTCTGTACTAAAGTGTCTCTGTAGTGCTTTTAAATTTAAGTGTTAGTCTGTAGCTATAAAAAAGCACTTTTGTGCCTGCCTATGTAAAAGATGGGCAGAATTAATACTTCACTGATTGCTGTGAAAGGCTGGATAAAAAGCTTCTATTAGTTGACTTCCTTGCCATTTCCCCTGTTCTCTGGCCATAGCTGACAACACAATCGCAGGTCCTTTGGACATTGGCTGAGATTACACAAAGTGACTGGAGTGATCTAATGGCTTGCTGCTGCTGAGAGTGGCTTTCATGCATCCTTGGTCTCTTACTAGGAGTTGTCCCCTTGCTGGCACGGATGCTCATCTGATCCTTGATGAATCACTTCAGTTCACTGCATTGTTAGAAAATCAACCTAGAGAAGGAGGGGAAAAAAAAAGTTACTTTCTTTCTCCCGATTTAACAGTCTTGGACCAGCTTACTTCAGAGGAATGGGCCAAGGAGAGATCCTGACTGCGTTTCTGAGAGCTGAGGAGCACCAAGGAAGGACTATGAGCTATATTTGATCAGCATTACAGTAAAGCCACACTCTTCCTCAGCAAATGCTTAACATGACTGATATGTCAAGATGGACTGGAGCGATGCTAACCTACGTTTACCAGGTACTTGGGTTTGGCACAGCACTTGCAGTAGCTTTGCTACCTGCCTGATTTTCTCTGATTGCGGATAACCAGACCTACAGCTGTGATTTGAGCACGCGAAATCAGTACCTCCTAACACAGTGGATTGGAGCCCAGAACGTTGTGCTATGCCTCTATAGTGAGAATATATTCTTTGAGAGTGAACATGCCATGTCTTTGAGAGTAGCCAGTAAAAACTGGCAGTGGTCTGAACTGCACAAGGCAATTTTTTTAAGGGTTTTTCACTCTCCGTGGTAAAAATCCAGAGTTCAGTAATGCGACAGTAAAGTATCATTTTCCATTTTACTAAATGAACAGTGGAATACTCTTCCTACTGGGGAAAAAAACACCAAACACTTGAAATCTTTAAGACAAAAAAATTTTAAATTGAAGATATTTTTCTTCTTAATATTAAGTACTAATGCCATGATCTAGTCTAGAACTCTCTCTCGCTACTTCGTCATTTCATTTCTCAGAAATACAAATCAGAAGCGCTACCTTAATTTATAATACTCCAGCGTTATAATCTAGATTTTAGAATTTTATGTTTTTATCTTAGCTGACATCAATATTCCTTCTATCTCCCTCCTCTAACAAGGAGACCAAAACCAGTTATTTTGTCAGTTCTGTGTAATCCTACCAGCAACTGCTCTATCGGTGTGACCTGCAGACTGTCAACCAGATGATCATCACTTAAATCTTTACCTCATTTTACCACAGGACCTCTGTCAACCGTATTTTGACAGTGCTGGTATTAAACTGCTGGAGTTGACCCTGTTCACTCCGTGGGTTGAAGCAAAGGTTTTTACTTCTTCGTCTGCAGCTCTACGATTCTGGTGTCTGTTTAGCATATGCTTGCACCATATGTGAGAAAGGGAGGTGTTAGCTTTTCCTTTCTCCCTGTACGTAACCTGGGAAGCTGAGGGTAATGCCTTGCATACACGTGAGGAGTTCAACTGCAATCCATGTGTGATCAGAGCAGGCTTAAGTTCCGTGTGGCAATCTCAGCACCGTATAGGTGGCTAGTTAAGAGTCCTATCCTACCGTCGTCTTCCTTGCTGAATGTTGTGTTTTAAAATCATACGTTCAAGGGTGGTTTTTTGGGGGTTTTTTAAAGTTTGTTAAACTGTGTTTTGAACTACAGTCTTCTGTTAACTGCATGGTGCTCACTTATTCACACGGAAGCGGCTGGGAAATCAATCTGTAACAGTTCAAAACAGACATCCTTCAGAATTCCTTTTATGAAAATATCACCTATGGAGGTATGGCAATAAAGGACATTTTTCTTTAACGGAGAGAGCAATGCAGAAGGGGGAATGAATTTTGGAGGTGGGAGGGGGAGAAGGATAGTGGAGGGGATAAAGCTGCTTCAGCTGCCGTTGAGGAAGGAAATGTCTGTCCCCTGCTCTGAGGGTCACTGAAGCAGATCATCCATTTGCTTTGCAGGTTGCTGGCACTTAATGAAGAAAGTTCACAAAGGTGTGAAAGGGCCATTATGGTGTCGTTAGCAGTGAAAGGCTATCACTCACTGAGGGAACAAGAGATTCGGCTTTTGAAGTCTTGAAATTGTTGTCACCTCATCCCAGCCTGATGCCACTGCTAGAGGAGCACGGGGCTTTTTAGTTTTGACTTTTTGATTGACTAGTTGTCAAAATACTTAAAGGTTGTATTTTTGTTTGTTTGTTTTTAAATAGAATGCATATTTTCTGATTAGGGGTTCCTTCCTCTGCTTAGAAGCAGGTGGAATAAGAAAAGTATGGCTTCTGATAGGAGAGACCAAAATCTAGAGTGTTCTCATAGGACAGAAAAGAACACTTAGGGGATGGGGCTATCATTCATGTGCCTTGTGCTTATTTCTTCCCTTCGATTTTTGTGCAAGCTTTGAGGTGTAACTGTGTGTACGTGTAAGATGTTTTTTGCTTTAAAGCTCACGTAGCTTACCGAGACATTACAGTTAATGATCAACAGTCTTTGTTTGTTACATTGCTCTTAATTCCAGAAGCTGCATAGATGCACTGTGGTTACTTTTTTTTTTTTTTTAAATTAACTAAACTTTCACGATTTAATAAGCGAGCAAACTGCCTCAAGTATTACTGTTTAAATGTCTTTGGTTTCCCTACACTACCAGGCTTAAGTGCAAATAACACTTGGAGAAGTAAGTAGTAAAGCTTCTTTGAAATAGGTCTTACAAATGATTTGACAAGAAAATATCTCTCTCTGCACCATGGAAACTCTTGACTTCCATCAGTGAAAATTGTAAAATGATTATAATTATCTGGAACTTTTTGGCTGTGCCATAAGAGAATGATAGTGTCACCTCACTGGTAATTTTATTTTCAAGCTGATGATGGGCTTTATAGACAAGCATATATCCTTACTGTACAATGCATGTAATGTAACTGTGCATGTGCAGAAATGTGCATGTGCACAAAAGATAGTATCCAACTATCTTTTATAACTCCTGAAATTTCAAATAATTGAGACATGTCTGTTTCACGTCTTGGGGGAAAAAAAAAAGCATATCTGTTCTCAAGGTAACTTAGATCCCAATGAAAAGATTTTGATATTCTTAACAATCCCCTAGATTCATAAAAGTCAAAGAAAAGCTTAATAGAAATATTTTTGTGGGAGGAGGTCATGATAAAAAGAAGATAGTTTTGATAAAAAAGATGATGAATGTCTTTCTATGAAAGTATAGGAGTGGGAGAAACTATAAAAGTCTAGGAAGAATAGCACATCACAGCACAAAGACTTTTTTTAAAGTGTTTTATATTTTGGAGTTTTGGGCAGAACCTAAACATGAAACGACATAACCCAGAGTATTATAAATTCTAATAGTTTCTTTGAATCATTGCTACTTCTGAAATTGTTGGAAGTTATGTTTGCTGAGATTCTAATATGTTACATATTTAAGTTGTATGTTCTCTGACTCTCCCATTACATCTGAAGCTGGGGAGGGCAGGGGGTGAGGCAGGTAATTATATTAAACCAAAACCATTGCTGATCTATATCTGTTAGGAGCTATCTAGAAGTCTTTGAAGTTAATGGAAAGGTTCCCACTGGCTGATTACTGTGGATCAGATGATTTGTGAGTTCTTCGTTTATTGTGTCATTTTGTATCTTTTACATAGTTAATATTCTTCAGTAATGTATTGCCTGCTTATTCACATATATTACAGGGCCAAGAGTGTACTGTTGGCACTTAATATATAGTAAAATGGTAGTACTTTTTCCGAATAGGTGGTTCTTTGATATAGGTGTTGAAATTCATAAAGATTTTGAAAATATGGTTTAATATGAACCTTTCAAGTATCAGAAGGAACTTTACACACTTGTTCTACAATAGCATAAAATATTAGTAAACTGTAATAAAACTGCAGTCTTTAGACTGTAAAAATAATGCTTGTCATCTTCTGGTTTTGGAAACTTTTAACTGTTAACTATATTTTGGTAGTGTTCTTCCGCCACAAGAGAATATCATACATGTTATGAAGAAATGTGAACTACGGCTAAAATTCAAAAGAAGGGAAAAAATAAGGCAAACAAACTTGGGCAACTATTTTGTTAGATCCAAGATGATCCCTATAAGAATGTTCCTATGACTTAATTCTTAAAATATTTTGGGCATCTCCCTTTCCTCCCCGCCCCCATCACGTGGGAGGATGTGATGTTCATATATGGTTCCTGTGGTGCACGATCAAGATTTGGTTATCTCCCTTTCTAATTTCCATTTCTTTTTTTCTCTACTTTGTGAGATTTAGTTTTAGTAATTTATCGTTGTATCTTTTGATACTGTGTTCTTTTTCTCACTTTAGTTATTGTTTCATTAATCTTCTGATAGAGAACGAAAAACTTGTCAGTTTGAAAGAGTAGAAGGGGAAAAAAAAGGTTCAATTTGGGGAGATACCCTGATGATCAAGGAGAGATGGGATCTGTGAACCGTGGAAGATAACAACTCAGAAAACTATGAAATTCATAACCCTGCTGTATGTAGAATGAATAAGGTATCGTTAGACACATCTACTTTCCAATCATAAACTAAAAGTACATTTTAGCAAATCATTATTCGGTAAGTGAAAGACAATTTTAAAAGAAATAATCTATTTCATGATAAAGAGTTTAAAAAATTTCCAAAGACGATACCTTTTATGCATTGTAAGTGAGTTCAAGTGTCAAATTTGTGATTTTGTAGAAGTGAACATCAACAACGTATCATTATTGATACAAGTTTAGATATTAAATGAATTTCTTGCAATTTAAAATGTGTGCCTCATGAGTCAGCCTAGTTTGCAAGCAACACGAAACGTGTCCTTTTGTAGATATCAGTCTTCAACAAAGTAGTGTTTACACCGTGGATCAAATATGCAACATTAAAATGCATTATAGGCATATTACTGACTCTCATTATATGACAGAAGTGTGTCAGTGAAATTAACAGCAACAAAGAAGACAAAGATTTTCTTACCTCTTAGTTGGAAGGTAGCAGCTGTTTGAGTAATTCCACAGAGGGGTAACAATGACCAACTGACTTGCACGTTTTAAAGAAAAAATGATATCAAATCCTTTGAGGATGCCATATGTTCTGTGCTTTGAGGCAGGCTGCCTATAGTATCATAGCAATTAGACAGACTGGAGACTCTGCTAAAATTTAATCCAAAATACCAGCAGTACAGAATTTCTTGGGGCTTTTTAATTGTGAACAGACACATACCTATGCTCTCATTATTTATTACAAAATAAGTTGAAGTGCAGATTTTTTTTTTCAATCCTTTCCCATAGAGAGCTATATACAAGTAAGCTGATTTGGTATGAGTTGTTTTTTTTCTTTGAATTATGGGTGAATTTATTATTATTATTTTTAATTACAGTTATTATCCTTTTGCTTACAGAGAAACTGTGAAATAATGTTGCTGAGAATCACCTTAACTTCTGTCATTTGTGAATGAGGTATGAAGGATACAAAGTATGCTAAAACAGCCTTGGTAATTGCCGCTGGGAGTTGGACCATTCGGCTGACGACTGGATCCAGCTATCTGTCCGGTAGTTTGGTGTTGAGCTTCTGCAGTTTGATGTAACTTCTTGCCAGACCTGTTCTGATTTAAGAAAGCCTTTATCGACTGCTTTCCCATACCGGACACATACGAGTAATCTGTGCTGATGTTTTGGAGATAAGTCCTTCGCCAGACTTTGGCTAGCTAAAAGCAAGAGGCTTGTATCACGAAAGATGTATTTGGAGCCATTAGGAAGCAGAAAGGCCTATTAGCTGAAACTGCTACAAAGATGTTTTCGGTCTGTGCAGCACAGTCTCCAGAGACCTGCCAGGACATATAACCCTCCGTTAACAAGCTGAGAGATGGTTTGTCTATGAATACCCATATATACTCCGAGCTACTATATCCGTTTCGAAGCAAGGCCTTTTTTACTGTGCAGGTCATATTATTTCTTTGCCTAATAACTGACAGCAAGATCCACAGTGGCACTTGGCTGTTTTTCCAGTGTCTTGGTTCTGTCTGGCAGTTCACAAAGAGCCTGTCTGACCCTCTAGGCATTTTGGCATTCAGCTTTTCTTTTATTTAAAGCACGTTCCTTGTACATGTGCAAAAAAGGTCCC
Organism: Tauraco erythrolophus; assembly: GCF_009769465.1. Lineage (NCBI taxonomy): Eukaryota > Metazoa > Chordata > Aves > Musophagiformes > Musophagidae > Tauraco > Tauraco erythrolophus. The sequence goes on from NC_141468.1 coordinate 54,474,627, forward strand.
TAGAGCTTTGTAATTTCTGCCCATGGTGCTTTCTGATGCAGTGTTGCCGTATCAAGTACTGTGGGTCCCAGGTCCCCTTGTAGCCCCTCTCCTTTCCCCCTCTCCCCCTCATCCAGAAATGCATCGAATCCCCAAATTGATCTCTGAAGTTAATAGAATTATTTGAGTTTACTGTTTTTTGATGAAGTTGAGGACTAGGAAGAGAGTGGTGTAACCAAAAGCTTGCTTAAGAGGCAGTGCTAAACTACAGGCATGCAGCATTGAAGGGTTTAAGGTTTGGGATTTTGTGATCTGTTAGATCTAATATCAGGAAGAGCGGGGGAAGGAATGAAATATCCCGTGTTCACCTGTGATACAATGAGAGAATATAAAACTTTGCATCGATATTGACCATCCAAGCCTAAAGTCATTACAATTTGAAGGGTTATTTATGTATTTGAGAATAAAAAGAAAAATTCTTTCTTAATGTTTTAAGTTTTGTTTTTCTTTTGGCATGTCTTTTTCCCCCATAGAGACAGAGGTTTGAAGTTGTGAAGCTTGCCATCACAGAACTTGTATCGGTCAATAGAAATTAGCATATTAATCACAAGCAAAGAGGTCAGAGGTGTGTAGTGAGTACAGTTTTACATATACTTCTGCAGTCATGCTTGTTCTGGTAAGTTGAGGAACATATACATTTTTACATAACACTTCAGAAGATGAGTAAATAACACTGTATTTAAAGGAAGATATATACCTGAATTCTGTTTTGTTGGGGTTTTTTTGTGGGTTTTTTTTTTTTAATAAACATCAAGTAATGTTTGCAATGTGTGGTATGATAGTGTAATTTTCTATATGGCCTCAGTATTATACACCTAGGCGTTTACCTGGTGTAAAGGGAGGAAACGAAAGCTTCTATTTATTTACATGTTAATATGTTGGGGGCTTCTACATTTTCTTTCCTGCTTCTCAGATGTTGTGAGCCTTGACATTTCTGGAAGAGCCACAGCTTGCCAGTGACTCAGGACATGTGATGCTCTCTGGATCTGTCTCCATGGCTGTGGTATCAATTCTTCAGGGCTCCTAACAGGCAGTCAGTGTGAATCAAGAAATCTACTATTAATGACTGTTCCTTTGAAATGTCTTTGCTGCTGCTGCTGCAGAAAAAGGATAGGGATGCAGGCAGTTCTCAAGCACTGGCGTTGCTATTGCCTGCTTTAACGAGCCATGGCAACCATGAGGAGAGGATCCTGGGGCATCTCAGTTCTGAGTGTGCCATCTGCCACGTCTCAGCCAAAAAAGCCCTCGTCTCCCTGTGTCTGACGGGAAGCTGGTGATGGGAGGTGTTTGCTCTTGAGGAAGAATGCAGTCTCAGAGGGGAGGGAGAGGAATAAAGATCCTCGCTGGGCTGGGGGCATCATGAAGTGAGAGAGAGTTCCTTAGCAAAGGGTTTTCTTTCATTTCAAGTAAAAGGTGTTGCTGTTTGTCTCAACTGTGTGATGGTGGACAGTCTCCTTCACTTTTTACTTATTATATGCTGTTGTCAGTCATTTTGCATTCTCTGAAAATTGCCTGCAGTCACTTCTTACTCCAAGTCATAGACCCAAAGCAATGTAGGGCAATCTGGTAAAAAGGATTAAGTGTAGGTATTGTAATATCTTCTTTGTTACACTTGAGAGGTCTTTCCTGCTGAAATTAAATTTAATTGAAGTTGCTGCCTGGATACCTCACAAGCGCTGTGCATCAGGCTCGGAGAAACAGCCTGCAGCACTCCTGTTAAAGGTGGGATATGGGAAGTTTTAACAGTAGGGTCAGTTCAGAGCCAGGGCCCGGGAGTCATGGTATTTTAGGAAAGAGATTCGTAAAGGACTACTGACTAGCTCTGAATTCAGTGAGATCCTTGGCTTCAGTGTTGACTGTGGTCATGCTGAACTTCTAATTTGGAAAGCAAAAAATAGCCCAGTGTCCTTAAAAGGTGACCCATCTTTAAGAAACTAAGGAAGTAGGCATGTAAAACATATTATTGTCTCCCGTTTTACTAGATGACCTACACAGAAGCAGGATTGTCTCACAAAGTAGCCAGAAGGGGCCTTCCATAGCAGGTCTAATAAACCCAAGGGAGAAGCAGATGTTGTCAGTAGAGGAGTAGGGGACAGCACGCAGCTGGGCACATGCGCAGTGAGGTGTCATCTTATTCAGTGTAACAGCAGTCAGGCTTCCAGTGCTTCTTTAAAGGTTTTGCCCCTTTGTCAATAAAGTAAAATGAACCTTATAATGAATGAAATATAAAAGTAATGTAAATATGTAATGTAAAAAAGTAGCAAATGAATGTGAGCTGTAATTGTCAACACAGAGAGTGATGTACCTATACAAATCTAGGTGGAAGTGAAGTAGGCATAGTATATGTATAATATTATTTAGGAAGCTGTGATTTTCATTATAGGGTTAAGATGACCAGATACATACAAGAGTTAAGACTGGAGTTCAACATTGTGGATCTTGTGCATCTGTAAGGTTCTTTTTTTTTTCTTAGGATTTTTAATTCCTTGCACTGTTTTACTGTTGTTACTCTGTACATCTGCTGCTTTAATTTCTACGGCAGTTTATACTGTATATAAAAGCACTGTTTTTGCTTTTATGGTGTATTTGCTATTGACTTTATATGTGCTCCTCTATGTAAAAAAAATTAGATTTCATAGTATATCAATAGGAAACTCAGTTCAAAAGCAGACTGATTAATAAATGATCCAGTGTTTCAGTGTTTATGGATACCATTTCATTGTGTCTGTGAATTGATAGGTTATGTCAGTCAATTGAGAACAGAATGCAGTTCAAGTTCTTTTGTGCTACTGAAATGTCTTTTAAGAGGTGAATTACTTTAATTAAAAAGACAGATGAAATCTTAGCTCTAATTTTCCCTGCTGTATCAGGGAAAGTTAAGTTGCAGTCTTAACCAGAATTATTCTTATCTCTATGTTAGATGTCTATTTTACAAACCTATTTTTTTAATGAAAAATACTATTTTAAACATTTTCTTCTGTGGATTACGTTTAGTTTACTGATCTCAGGAAGCAAAATATGTCAATACTAATTCCCTGACTACCTGTTCCTTGTTTGAAATTTAAACTAGCTTAAATTAGGCATTCTATAGCACAGGCTTAAAGCAAAAGCCTACCACCAGATAGTCTAATCATAGATTAAGCATTAAATTATTCTGATAGTTTAGCTGGACATGACAGGTGTAAGAATTGATCAAAATTTCTCAGAATTTTCATATAAAATAGGTTTATTAAGGAGCTTGATTTTTAAAAATAGATAAAACTGGTGAATTTATTATCAGATAACCTGTACTTGAATTATTCTGTACATTTTGTGCTTGGATGTCATATTTGAATTTCTCTTTCTCAGAATAGTTATTTTTGAACTGTCGTTTTGTCACCGGTCAGATAGTCAGGGCACTTAGCACTATAGATCATGCTGTTTGTGTAATCTAGTGATGACCATGTCAGACCTCTTTTCTCTCAGTGTCTAGATTGTTCCTTTCCTCAGGTCACCTGTCGTCTTTCTTCTTCTCTTTTAATGTCTGAGAAACAAAAGGAGAGGAGGAAGCCCCCAAACAAAAGAGGAGTAAAAAGACCAAGACTGCAGTGAAGGAGCAGAGGGAAGGGCAGAGCGGGTTTCGAACACGGTCTGTCCTATGAGACTGTGAAAACAAGCTGGAATAATTGATCAGAGCACTATATGCCAAAAAAGCAGTATCCGGATTTTAGGGAGTCTGGTTTTCCATGTGTCTGTTCATCACATTGTCAGTGGGCTTCTTATCCTTGCAAGAGATCTGGACTGTCTGCTCAGCTGCCTCCTTACCTGGACTCATGTCCGGCAGCAAATAAACAGTAATGACCATATGCAGACTATTGCTATTATTTTTAGTGTACATCTTTCCTTTAACAAGGATTGCTACTGGGTTTGTGGATGAAAGCCTGGCTACCCACGTTCTGTCTTTTCACTAGCTCTTTGTGTTTAGGGAGGGAACTGGTTCTGACGGAGGCAGCTCAGACATCAGAAAAATGACACCGTTGATGGAATTGCTTCAGCCGCATTGGAAAAGATCATTCTACTTTGTTTTGAAAGCTACAAGAACAAAGCACTCTTTCCCTGTAATAAGGCCTGTGGCTCCTGCATTCCTCTGCACATCATCACAGAAGGTCAGGCAAGACAATGCAGTGGTTACTTCTCTGGGTCTTTGATAGTTCTGTCACCCTGGTTTCCAGAAATTGATGAGTCTGGCAGCTCATTCATTTCTGGACACTTTAAAAGACATTGAACATTTGTTTCAGTTCCCTGTACTTCAAAATCCTGGGTGACTTTTGAAGGTGACTACAAGGAAGATGCGTAGATATGCTTCATGCAGCACAGTTTCTCAGCTGTTGCTTGCTTTAATAGCAAGAAGACACTGACTTTGTACATGATTTCTTTCCTTTTGCGGGTGAGAAGACAGTATAGCATTGCCAGCTTCCAGCTTCCTCTTGAACAATTGGAACTTCTTATATTTGGAGCTGATAAAAGTCTGTATGTCCAAGATATTCTCCCCGCTAATAGTCTTGCAATTAAAAAAGATTTAGAAAATAAAAAGAGAGGTTAACATCTCAAAACTTGCAGGCTCCTACTTTTCATCCTGGGATACTAGTGTGGGAGCCTTGCTTTGGTTTTGAATTCCCAGGGAACTCTACATTGAGAATGCACTGCAACTTTTCAAAGTAGTGTAACAGCTCCTATTTTCTTGTAGTGCAATGGACTGAGAAACTTCAGAGCTATAGTAATTTCCCTTTTCCTTTTCCCCGAGATTACTTTTTTCTTTCTTAATTTTTTTTTTTTTTTTAAATTATTGAGTAGATTTGCTTTTCTCAGTCATTTCTTCAAAATTTCCGCTGAACTAGTACCCATCTTGATACCTTCCTTCTGTGCCAGTAAGTTTTGCAGCTGCTGCCAATGAGACTTCTGAAAGGTTTAGCTCTTGCTTGGCTGCTTGGAATCATTTTTGGTTAGTGGCTACAGTAAAGTTGACTCAAACAAGAGGTTACTCTTACTAGATAGTTGTGTGTGCAAAAGGAGGTTGTGAAGATGTTGCTATTGGAGATCCTTTAATAAAAGACTGGATGGCCTTTGGCTGGGGAAAGGGCGGTTATAGGTAACCCTGCGTCGGGGCAAGGGAAGGACCAAGTGCACTCCCTGGATGACTTCTTGCGATTGCCATTCTGTGGTGTTTCCTGGGCTGTTGGGTTTTCTGCCATCATAGTTCAGTGTTACAGTAACGAGCGTTTAGCCTACATCTCTAAGTTATCAACTAAACTCTCTGAAGGCTCCTTATCAGTTTGAAGAGGGTAGAACTGTGGTGGGGACAGGAAGGGCTTGTTGCTCAGTTGTTTTATTTGACAGATTTATCTATCCTGGATACGAGCACAGTTCCCAGAAATTTTAAATCTCTCTAACAAAAGAGGTGTGTGTAGAGGGGAAAGAGGGAGGGGAGGACTAAGGGTGTATGCGCAATAGGAAAATGATTTCACAACTGTTTTGCCTCTGTGCTTCCTGATAGATGGCACCATATTGCTGACTCTGAACTGCTTGTCATGGGGAGGGAAAAGAGCAGACTATGACAAACAACTAGTGGAAAGTAATTTTTCTTTGTGTCAGTGAAATTGAATAATAAAGCAGCACACAGAAGCATAGCAGAAGCTCCTTTTGTAAGTGGTCAGTTTCTAATGCGTATTTGTCATTTTAATTGAGTAACACTTTTTTTTTCAGCATTAACAAAAACCAGAAGATTCTGACTGTGTCCAGGAGAGGCATAAAGAGAGACAAACTGATTAATCTTAATCTCGTCCAGTGTGAAAGATTTTATATATAGTCACTATGATCTCAACTCTGACTTTTTTAATCCGTGATCCTGAGAGCTGAATAAAAATTCTGACTGTGCCAGAATGCGTCTGCAAATCCATATCGAGGCATCTTTTGCAAAAGTTCCCTTTAAGCTCCTTCTTGCCAGACCTCTGTAAGTCTCTGACCTGCACAGCATCATCTCTGAGCTACCTGTAGCAGATGCCAGCATTGTCTTTTTATAATTGTGTAGTAAAAATGTAAGGAGTGAGATTACAGACTCCTCTGATGGTGAAGGGCATGTGTCTTGTTTCCCTGAATTTTGTAGACAAGGTTAGGTCAGTCTGACTTTGTTGGGTTTGCATTTTTGTTTTGGTTTGGGGTTTTTTTAGTTTGTTTTTTTTTTTTTTTTAAATAATGAAGAATTGAATAGCAGTATGGAAGCTACCCAGTCTCCAGTTGATGATACTGTGAAGGACAAAGTCTATAGTTTTTGAAATTTGTAACTTAGCCAAGAGCATCCCAATTTCCTCTGGTTATATTGACCTAGGACCTACATGGGATCCTTGCAAATGCTGTGTCGTTTCTGTTGGTACATGTCAGGAATCTGTTCTTGTACTTTCATTATCACCTGTTACATTAACGTTTAAGAAGCTTTACCAAATGGGATGGAAGGAGAAAGGAAAATATGTAATGTGTTTCTTGGTCTATCTTGCCTTCTATAGGGGAAGCAGGATCAGAGATTTAATTTTATTTCATCTGAATGCTAAAATCTATGACTTGGTTTGATAGAGACAGTTAAATTACATTAGCTTAACTCTCCAGCTGAGTGCAGGGATACTTCTCATACAATACCAGAAAACAATTTTATTCTTTTTCTAGGACAGAAAAAGGAGATATAAACATTAGAAAGCCTGTGAAACAGATGGTGATTTAACTGGTAAAGTTATTACAGATAGGATGACAGTCATTCAGACAGAAGATGTGCAAATCATAATAGCTTTTCAGGTGCATATGCATGATATGAGCTGTGTTACAGAGCAGGTCAAGCAATCAGTTTTACATTCATATCCTGAGCCTTAGTCATTTTTGTTAGATCACTCTTCTGTGAGCAGCTTATTCCATCAGGGCATGGAAATTTATTCTCAGACATAGAATGTTTGTTTGGCAAAAGAGGCAGGAAATTCAGAACTGTTATGACCTGTTTCTAGATGACCAAGATAAAATTACTTTTATTCTAGTTGGGTGTTGTGGTTTAGCCTCAGCTGGCAGCTAAGCCCCACCTAGCTGCTTGCTCACTCTCCCCAGTGGGATGAGGGAGACAATCAGAAGGGCAAAAGTGAGAAAACTCGTGGGTTGAGATAAAGACAGGTTAATAGGTAGAGCAAAAGCTGTACACACAAGCAAAGCAAAACAAGGAATTCATTCACCACTTCGATGGGCAGGAAGGTGTTCAGCCATCTTCAGGAAAGCAGGGCTCCATCACACAGAACAGTAACTTGGAAGGACAAATGCCATCACTCCAGACGTCCCGGCCTTCCTTCTTCCCCCAGCTTTATATGCTGACATCATATGACGTGAAGTATCCCTTTGGTCAGTTGAGGACAGCTGTCCCAGCTATGTCCCCTCCCAGCTCCTTGTGCACCCCCAGCCTAGTCGCTGATGGAATGGTGTGAGATGCAGAAAAGGCCTTGAGTCTGTGTAAGCACTGCTCAGTAATAATAAAAATGTCCCTGTACTATCAACACTGTTTTGAGCACAAATACAAAACATAGCCCCAAACTAGCTACTAGGAAGAAAATTAACTCTATCCCAGCCAAAACCAGCACACTGGGATATGGTCATGACTTATTCTTTAAAATACTTTAAAATTGAGGTTTTGACTTTAAGGAGGTAACAGAAATACTGCAGATATTTTTATGTGGAGATGGATATCCCTAACGTTTATGAAGTGCTTTTCATTAGAAATATCCTAATTCACTTTTTAAGCTTTTATGTCTAGGTATGGACCTGCCTATTTTGCGATTCTTTGTAGAATCTATTCATTAGCACAAAGTCATGTAGATGAGTCTCAAAGTTCTTTGGATAAAGAAAGAAAAAGAACATTTCCAAATATTGAACCAAGTATAAATTGATGTACCATCATCTCCTTGAAAGTGCAGAAAGCTTGTGACAAGAACTTTGATCTTTTGGACCATACTTATTATCTCTTTGGAGTGTCAACACTCAAACTGTGATAAAATGTCAGTGGCAATGCTATCCATTTTTGTGCTGATCACTTTCACAGAGATATTCAGCAACTGAGCCTATTTCTCAATCCCAGGTCATTTTTGAAGCACTAAATCCTTCATCCCTTTTTTCTGTGCAACTGCAGAAATTTCTTCCTGCTAAAATGACATTGATCATGCACTCTTAAAACAAAATGTACTTATTTAATACAAAATGTGAAGCAGGTGTGATTATGCATTTTAATATAAAGTTCTGCCTCATTTAAAAAAAGAAGATTAGCAGTGCTCTCCGTAATGGAGGAAAAGGAAATTGAATTTAATATCGGGGAATATTTTACTGACTGTCTTACCAACTCACATATGGTTCAATAAAATTTGTCAGGAGCTGTGGAAGTACTTCCAATCTGTCTGGTAAAGTACCACAATAATAGAAGACTTTGACAAAAGTCAAACTATAGATCTGGCTGCAGGTTTTGAAGCAGGAACTATTTAACCAAGATTAGGGTCAGAACCACCAGGTGGGTACATTGTACTTCCAATCTATTTTTAAGTAGATAATGATCTGGAAAACCTGAGCAAGACTTAGGTGTGGGCATACATGTGTGTGCCTGTAACATGAATATATGCCTTCTCGAATGCCAGTCTCTAGTAGTGTTTTGTTAGTGCTTCAAGGTCTGACGTACTGCAGACCTGAGGGAGTAGCATAACCAAGAATTCCTTCCTTGCCTGTGAAATGACTCTGTCATGTTTCAGGGATTGGAAGACCCGAGTGTTCAGGAGCTCCAGTAGCCTTCCTTGTGCTGTGGTGTCATTCTAGCTCCCAGATGTGACCACTTGCAGGGAGCGAAAGAGGCACTAGAGGAGGTCTAGGGGGATTAGCAAGCTGCCTAGGACTTTAATTCCAAACAAAATAGGGAACTGCTGACGTGGCCATGGTGAACAAAAGTGACAAAGGAGATGTGATTAGATTAGACTTCTGCTTACTTAAGTGGAATTCAAGTAGACCAGGCATGTAAGTGGAAGTCAACAGAGTCAAAGTGAATATTAACTATTTTTTTTTCCCCAAAGATTGTGTAATTTCCATCCTAGACTTTGGAAAAGAACTAGTGCACGTTGCTGTAGGACTAGTAAAAAAGGTAGGTGTGGACATATAACAAATCTATCATGTATGTTCTAAAAAGAAAAATCTAAACAAAACCTCAGCCAGCCAATAGAACATATATTTATATATAATTATTTAAGGCTTGAGGATAATGCAAAGTGGGATAAATGCTGCAGAGGTTTACTAAAGGTTCATTATGTCAGGCAGAGAGAATATCTTTCTTTGCTAAAATTAATGTATTTCTAGACCAAGGAGGTGTGGTTGACATCATCTGTCTGATTGGATATCTGGAAATGAATATCTGGCTATTAATAGTCAAAACTGAAAAACTGGGGATTAGTATAAGTAAAATATGTAATTAGCTAAAGAAGAAACAACACTGGTTAGTGCTGAATGAGAAAGTGCGGGGTTGTGTAGGTGTCACTACTAGAGTTCTTGATGGATGCGTCTTGTCATCAGTCTTAAATTTTTCCTGAAGTGACTTGGACACTGAAAGTGAGTTGATGAAATTTGGTGATGTGGAGAAAGGAGGAGTTGGGTCAATTAGCTGATCACAGAATGACTAAGTCACTATTTTTATACATCAGTTGGAAAGGGAAATGAAAAATCTCAGAATGGATTTGAATTTGATTCTGTACAGAAAAAGGAAGTATTTGTCATTATTCAGCACAATGGAGAGGTCCCTGTTAAAAGTGCTAGTTGACAATTTTGTTTACTTCTCAGGAAATAAACTTATACGTTTGGGTTAGCAAACTCTGAGACAGAATATTCTTTTTTCATTCCAAGGGAAAGAACAGTTCATTTAGTGTAAAAGACGAGACTAACACATGAACAAGTTGGTATAACCTGTATGTGATAAATTTGGAATAAACCCGGAGATTAGAGGCTTTCTAAAATCACAGTAGGGAGGTTTTACCTTCTCATCAGTGCAAGAGAGTGAAATAGTTTGAAGATGGTGTTGGAAGAAAACTTTATGAAAAAAATTTTGCAAAACATTATGCACAATAGTGGAGAACTGGGCTAGGTAAAAGCCCAAGAGGTGCTGGGCCATCAAGATTCATCAGCCTGTTCAGGAAGGATGAAAATATGAACATGGTTGCATAAGTTGAACTCTTGTCTTTCAAGAAATCTGGTAGTTTCTGTGTCCCTCTTCTGCTGAGGTTATTTGGAAGAGAGGATGAAAAGGAAGGGAAGGCTACTTTCATCCTTTTTTTGGTCATGTGGTAATTGATTTGAGAATCATCTGGAAGAAGTGGTTTGTTGAACGTGCATGTCACAACCGCCACCCATGCTGACCCTGATTGTACTGAGAGCTGGAAAATGTAAATCTCTGCAGCTGGACTCAGTGTCTCAGCCCCCTGAGCTGACATAACTAGAGCAGTTGGACTGATGTTGGAGACCGTTTGACCTTCTGTATGTTGCTATGTAGTTTTTAGGGATGTAACTTCTTTTAGATAAAACCCAGTTAGACAGTTGTTACAAGGAGCACTGTGTAACTGGTGGAAATAGCAGAACTAAACTTAGACAAGATTACTTGTCTGGGAACTTACTACACCAATTGTGAGCAGCAGCTTGGAGCGCTCACCAACCACAAAAGGTCGACCAGCCTGGGAAATGCTCCCTGTCTCGTAAAACTCGTTCACCTCAGCCTGGCCACCTCAGGGACATCTGACCATGCAGGATCTCCAGGGATGTGTGGAACTAAGCTTGCGTGGCCAGAACCGATGCTGGTAATACCCTATTCCTCCCAATTTGTGATGATCGCTGCTCCTCCTGGCAAGGAGAGGGGAAGCAGAGATAACCACGTTTCTATAGTTTTGTATTGTTTTATGCATTACTGATTGCTCCTTCACAGGGGCAATGAACGTAAAAAAAATATTTCATGTGTATCTAGCTATTTTGTAGTTATTAATACATGTGCTTAGTTTGTCGTGACCTAAGCTGCAAAGTTAGGCTCAGTGTCATAACAGATCCTTTTCTTTTGCCAATAAGAACCTAAGAGGTATGAACTTTACTTTACATGGAAATGAGCCCAATAATGCACTAATATGAGGAAAAAAAGGACAGGGAAAGTGTTTTCGGAGACTTTACCCTGCGTGCTTGTTGATAGGAAGCAAGGATTCTTCTGCAAATTAAGCTGACTACCGTTAGATTTGACACAGTGCTGAACGGTTTGCTACGCGGGCTTGCACACCTTTGCCAACGCGAGCAGAACATTTTTCCTGTAGAATCAATTTGCGAGAACAGATCAGAGAGAATTGGAGAGAAACGGTACAAAGGGGGAGACCGAGGGAAGGATGGTGCAGATAAGGAGGGAGAAGGAAGCAGAATATCAAAAAGATGGAAGGAAGAAAAGGATGGAGATAAGCAGGGATAAGGGATACACAATGGAGGGCTGAAAAAAGAGGAGAGGGCATGAGGGAAGACAAGCAGACAGAAGAGGGTGTGCATGAGTGCCTATAGGAGTTGCTAGAAAAGGCTCATGTGCAGCAGAAGCAGAGAAAGATGCAGGATGGATGCACGTACTGGGGGAGGGGGAGAGGCAGTGAATACACACAGCAGGAGGGGAGAGAGAGAGAGAGATGGCAAACATGCATATAGGAGTGGCGGGAGAAATAGTGGATGTACACAGCAGGGAGAGAGCAAGTGAGAGAGACACACAGCAGATGCACACAGCAGGGGGGAGAAACGCATAGAACTGGGAGGGAGAGAGCAGCGCAGGGAAAGTATCAGGAAGTCACAACAAAATTAAACAATAAAATAATAAGAAATCATAAAAATCACACTTCGAACATTTGTCATTATTTAACACAGGAAATCAAGTGACTTTGAAGAGAATTTACAGTAGTTAAAAATTTTAAGCCCTTCAAATGTTAATAGTGTTTGGTTTGGAATAAGACTATGCTTGAATTAATGAATTCCTCTTTGCATTCGCAGCAAAGCAGATGTCTGCTTTCCGTGTCTGACAGGGGACCCAATCCATTGCTTTTTGACGTCAATAGGACTGTGGCTCTTTCAAGGGCGTGCATTTATCTTGTCAATGTGCTCTCACCAACCAGCCTGTCTTCTCTGCTCTGATCTCGCACAGGTGAGGAAGGTGGCTGGGAAACGTCATCACTTAAACTTTGTGGAATCTAACAGCTGTCGGATGCCTCTCAATCCTCTTGTGTGTATTTGGGCACTGATCCTCATTAATCAGTGCAGCATGCAGTTGAGGGGAGGTCACTGTGATGTGCCTCCACGTGTGGCTTATCACGGTACCAATGGCACAGACAAGGTTAGACCACCTTGATGGTAAGCAGAAAGCAGTATAAATATCAGAGCAGTCAAACCATAAGATTGGTTAAGGGACAGCTTGTGGAGGATTTTTTTTTTTCTTTTATTGGATTAGATTATGTATATCTTTTCCCAGTTTCTGTGGAAAATATACAAAAAAGCTCCAACAATTTTTATGAGCATAACGTAAACTGCACTGGTATGCATATGGAGGGAACCCTGGCACTGGAGTGATTTTGTTATTACAACTGTTCAAAAAGTTACTCCTCTCTGACTGAGCTGATAATTTAATAGACAATCTATAAGGGAACAAAGTAGCATGGGAAAAGTGACTCAAAGGGAGACACTTTTCACTTGTGAAGAGACAGTGTCGGTACGGCAAAGGCACGGGAAGCTGTAGGTTGAAGAAGCTGTTTCTCAACAAAGCAGGGTTTCTTCACCGGGAGAGGGGGCTTCTGTGTGGAAGAAATGGGGTGTTGCTGGAAAACTTGGCCTCTCATGACTGTTTTTGTGGGTGGAATCACAGGAATGCACTTAAGATGGGCAGTAGCATGGAAAGAACTGCTAGGAAAGTCTCTCTCTCCTCCAAATGCTTTATACCCCCTGAAATAAATTTATTCCCATGGGTGTGAGAAAGGCTCCTCAACATAGCGTTGAATGGAGGCTTTTGAAGGGAGAGTTACCAGCGTCCAAATTCATGGGACAAAGTGAGCACAGCCAGTGTATCCATGCAGACCTGTGCCTTTTATCAGGGAATGGGAATACAAGGCTTCAGTGAAAAGTAGAAGTATAATGACCGGATTACTCTAAGGTGGGAACATAGAAAAAGATGCTCAAAAAGCAATAAGTGCTCTTATTCATATCACCATTTTCCTCCCTTCTGAATTCTTACTTCTTCTAAAAGCTCAGAGAGAGAAGATTTATTTTCTCGAGGTTTCATTTAACCTCTGCAGTATGTTCTGTGGTTGCTGCTGTCCTCCTGCAGTGTAAGGGGTTTCAAGGAGTGCTGTGCTCTCTGGCCAAGCAGACCTAGCGAAAAGGAGAAAAAGTGGGTGAAATATGAGGGTTTCAAGAGAGAAGATGTATACGTCAGAGGCTCATGTCAAAATGGCAATGCTATAGGCCATCCTGAGAAATTAGGAAGTCTTAGAAGGGTCTGTTTGTCTCTTGTCCAGATTTGGAAGGATCTCACTGCCCGTTTCTTTCTGCCATAGTGAAGTCTATGTGTGTGATTTGACAAATAACGTGGAAAAGTAGGGAGGGAGAGACCCCTACCACGAGAACTTGACTTTTTGTATAAATGGAACCAGAAATAAATATGGAGAAAAGTGGTTGGACTGATGTATTCAGTTAGATTTTAATGTGTCTGAAAAGGTAGTTCAGAGACAAGCTGGCCCTTCTGCTTCTGTATGCATTGGTACCTGCTCCAAGGGTCCATTAGTGCTCTTAGCCTAAGTGCCGTATGCATTCACTGCCTGTAAACATACCTCCCTCAGTCTCCTACTGGCTCAGGGTTGTGAGTTTCCTCTCTTTTTTTCTGAACTGGATGGGCAGGAAGATTTTGTTTAGACACTGTTGGAGTGGGGAGAGGTTCGGTTTGAACTACAGTCATGGCCATCTCCATCCTCAGAGGCTCCGTTCTCCGGTAGCATCAGCCCAGGCTTTTGTCGCTCTGTGCCCTCACGCTGCTTTGAATGCAGCATGATGTTACCGAGTCGTTTGAACGAGCAAAACAAATGCTGATGAATAAGAGCTCTCTTGTGCATATGTGCAGCCGCGTTTTCGGGGGGCTGCTGGGGCTGAGGCAGGGGGATGTCCTTGCACCGCTTCCATGGGCCCTGTGCAAAGCCATCTGAAGCTGATGGGAAGATGTGGCTTCAAGCTGGGCCCACCATTCGTAAACAATTAAATAATTGCTTTTGGAATGCTAAAAATAGCTAAGGTATTCGTATTGTCTCTTCCCATGTTGCCATAATAAGTTTAGTCTCTCTTCTTAGATGCTTTAAATTTCTACGTGACATTCAATGGAAAAATCTTGTTAGTCCAGATGTTTGAATAGGACTTGGAAAAAACCTCCCTTTAGAGATTCCCATAATTCTGTTTTGTAACCAATGTGAGCCTGGAAAAGCAAGGATTATCTTGGGCAATTCAAGTGTGACAAGACGAGCTGAATCTTATTATCAGAAAGAAAAAAAAAAAAAGAGACTAAAATACAAGGGCATCAGTAAATGGTGGTGATTTGAAAATCCAGTAGATACAGTGTCAGAGGGCCTGTTGTAAAATCAAAAGCTTAGCTGAGAGTTTCAGATGGATGAGAGGGGATAACTCTGTGAAGCAAACATTGCTTCTAAACAGAACTCGTGTACGAGTGTTGTGGTGCCAGGAGCTGGGTACCACGATTGCTCTGTAATTCTCTAATGAAATCTCTGCTTTTCAATAACTGTTATTTTAATTTTTTAAAGATATGCTTATATATTAATAGCATAACCAGCTACATTGTGAAATATATTCTACTGCATATGTAAGTAATACCTCATAAAAAAAAAAATCTTGTTTATGAAGTGGATGCTATGAAGATTTAATTCTGGAGGGACGACCTTTAGAAATACCTATAAAATACTAAAACCTTTCTGTTTTTCATCAGCTGCTCTGTTGAAATTAATTTTACAGAAAATCAAATTAGATGCTGTTTGTTTAACTACCTGAACTGTAGCAGTTACGTGCCAGATAGAGGAGTGTTTTGAATATAAAATAGTTCAAAATTAAGTCATTTTAAAATGAGAATTAATACTGTGAGAAAACCTCAGTCCCCTTCAGCTCTGATTAGTGACTGTGTGATACTTAAAGGGATAGACTTGAATATTAATATGGTTGATGTGTCCTACCTTAAATCTAGTCTATAAAATATAAAATTAGACATAAAGCATAAATCACATCTCATTCTGTCATTTCATAACATGTTCTGGGGTTTTTTTGGGTGCTTTTTAAAGAGGGGAGTGTTGTTTGTTTTTAACTTCAGCATTAGCAGTGTTGTGATATAAATTATGCTTCGTATTCAGAATGAAATTAGAGGACCTTATCTGGATGTTGATTGCAATTTTGCTGATTTTTGTTCAGGACTATGTGGTCTGCAGACACTATAGCCTCTTTTCTCCTGTCACCAAGCAGAAGAAAAAATACTGAATTCTCACACGTGCTGAAAGACGGGCAGGAAGAGACAGAGAGGAAGAGAGCAGAAAGTAAAATGGCAAGTAAGGGAAAAGAGTGGTGAAATGCAGCTGAATTTCTGTGCACTTATGCAGCACAAACTGAGACATGTGCAGCAACGTGACAAAAATGTCAATTATGACCGTGTCACTGCTGGTAACTAAAAGGAAAGGCCTGCTCAGCTTCTGTGTTTCTTGATATGTAGCAATACATTGTATGCATAGCGTTTTGCTTTCAGTTATGTTATCGAAACTGAATTTAGATAATGCCATAATTGCAAATATATTACAAAGAAGGAAAAGATAAAAGGTTTATATATGCTTTCAGACCTATCTGACCTTCCATGTCTCACTTGACAGTTGGAAGCAGTTAGAACATACCATGCAATTTTTGGAGTCTTTTAGTACTACATTCTTAGCAGGTGTTTTTGGGATATGGTTTAGTGGGAGATTAGGGACAGTTGGACTGGATGATCTCTAAGGTCATTTCCAACCTAGAAAATCTATGAAATCTATGTCAGTTAGTGATACAATATGCACAAAATGTATCTTAGTGACCTTATTTTAAAAAAACTTTTTATTCTTATTTTTATTTTCAATATTAATTACAGATTCTGAGAATATTTCTCTAATTCTGTTTTAATTTCTTCTACACTTAGTCATTGTATTAAATCAGTAAGAACCTTCCTTTCTGATGTCTTTGTGTCTAGGGGCTTGGCATAAGAATAAGAATTCAGAGCATCATCTTCTTTCTTCCCCCCCCCTCGGACTTTTTTAGAAAATGGTTACAATGTTGACTTCCTGAAATAGACTAAATACAAAAAAACATGTTTAAGCTCTAAGAATTGCATGGTAGCAATATATTGTAATTAATTTTCCTCAATTAATTGCTTACACTATATTAATGTATCAGATTCAATTCTGATAAATGCAACTTTCCTTGTTTTCTAAATGTACTCCTACTTCTGAAATTAGTTAAAAATAAACATGACAGTTACAGATAAGATAAAATCTGACACTGGGCATGTTCAGAAAATTATGTTCTTGAATAAATGCATTATAGTCTTGCAAAGCCCTTATTTACATGAATATGTCAAATATCATGTTGACCACATTTATTGCTTCTCAGAGAGAACTTTCAAGTTAGAAATTTAGAGTATTATGTATTTCTGAACAACTCTTTCTTTAAATTTTCCCTACAGAGAAATCCTTTTAAAATTTAAACCTTCCTTCTACAAATTAAATCATAGCAAATTGTAGTAGATCAAAATATTGCTGCATTGTTGGTAAATTTCTTTCTCTGAGGAGACAAAATATGGGGTTTTTTACAGGTGAAGTATATTCATGTGCTAGAAGTTGCAAAAGGTGTCAGCACAACTGAAAAGATACAATGTAGTGTTTTGTGCCTTAATTTTGTTCGTATTATTAAAAGTTAAAAGATAAAGGAACAGAAATTTATCTTAAGTGTACAGTGGCCAGTTAAAACATATTTTAAAAACAACCTCCTCTCTCCCTAAACCCTCATGGTATAGTCAATTAGTCAGAGAAGAAAATCATGACTGGGCAAATTGCCTCATTCCTCCTTGCAAAGTCATAGAATCATAGAATAGTTTGGCTTGGAAGGGACCTCAAAGATCATCTAGTTCCAACCCCCCTGCCATGGGCAGGGACACCTTCCCCTAGATCAGGTTGCTCAAAGTCTCATCCAACCTGGCCTTGAACACCTTCAGGGATGGGGCATCCCTGTCTTCTCTGGGCAACCTGTTCCAGTGCCTCACCACCTTCAGAGTGAAGAATTTATTTCTTGTGTCTAATCTAAATCTCCCCTCTTTCAGTTTAAATCCATTGCCCCTTGTCCTATCACTACATGCCCTTGTAAAAAGTCCCTCTCCAGCTTTCCTGTAGGCCCCCTTTAGGTACTGGAAGGCTACTATAAGATCTCCCCGGAGCCTTCTCTTCTCCAGGCTGAAGAACTCCAGCTCTCTCAACCTGTCTTCATAGGAGAGGTGCTTCAGCCTTCGGATCATCTTTGGGGTCCTCCTCTGGACCCACTCCAACAGTTTCATGTCCTTCTTGTGTTGGGGACTTCAGAGCTGAATGCAGTATTCCAGGTGGGATCTCACGAGAGCATAGTAGAGGGGCAGGATGACCTCCCTCAACCTGCTGGCCATGCTTTGCTGTGTAAGTAACATATTCCATAATCCATCAAGCCACTGCTTTGTCTTTAGTATCCTGTTTTGGCCGTACTATGTTATTTACAGGAAAATGCAAGAAATATTTTATTGGATGACAGTGAAATACACTGTTTAGATAAATTCTTCCTACCCAGTTAATGAATACTTACTTGGCTCCTCTCTTGAAGGACACTTGATGATCTGGGGAAAAAAGAAAAGGCCCACTTAAGTTTCTGGCTTCTATGATTTCTTGTGGCATTCAACTTTTAAAACTAAATTTGTGTAATAAAATCAAGTATTTCTTTTCAAGAGGCTAAAAATGCATTACTACATTTAAAAATTCCTTTTTTGTGTGTGTGCTGAGAAGAATTAGCCACTCATGCCTACTCTTCACTGTGTGTATATTTATTATTTTTACATGCAGAAACCCTAACTTAGGAGACTCCTGACCAGCTCCGACGTCTCAGCTACAGAGAAGGAAAGCTGTCATGTCCTGTATGCTGTGCTGTTTGCTTTTTGCCATCAGTCAGGGCAGGTCAGTTTTCTAATTATAAGGTGAAAAGCCATGGGTACAGCATGAGAGATAAGGAATGGGAATAGAGAAGACAAAACCTGTTAGTATGCCTTTCTAAATCAGTGGTAGGAATGATGTTTGAAATGCGCAGTGCAATGTTGTATCAACCTGTTTCACACAAAAATGTTGGAGAGCATAGAGAAAAATCTGAGCATGAAAACCATTTATTTTTGAAAGTAGAAATAAAAAAAGTCTGAAATTATCATGTCTTCAAAAAGATGATTTTGATAGTTCTTGTTAGTCTTTTTTTCATAACAACAGAATATTCAGTAAAACAGTAAGGTGATAAATTCCCAACGTTTGAAAGAGTTCTTCCAGAGGGCTGCTCCGGTATAGTACTGAAAATAAATCAAATGAATAAAATGTGATGTAGTGGGGAATGGTTAACACGCCTTTTCAGCTTTTGAAGAAGGAAATATAGTTCTAATTTACTTTACATTTCAGCATATTTTTTCTCAAGTTCTTTATCAAATGGTCTTAGGATATAACCCAAGAAAGTGTACCTAGATGACTTTCTATATGAGGGCAGACTTAACAGGAACTTTAAGCATAGAAGAGGTACCTGTGTGGGAAGTGCTGTGGTAGAGGTGAATACAAAGATGATTGCTGCAGAAGGGATAAATAGGGACTAGCTGTTCATCATCTTCTGTAAGAACCAGGGGAATCCAGTGTAATTATAACCTAGTAGGCTTAGATAGGGGGAAAAAAAAACCACCACAGCAGTTGTTTTTTTTCCCCGAACTACAGAATTTAAACTGTGGAATACATCTCTCTACTATTTTTGGAAGGTCAAAAGTACAGACTGATTTAAAAAGAGACTGGAAAATCAACAGAGAACTGGCTAATGAGTAGCTATTAAAGACAGTGGTGTGCACGCAACCTATGACTCGGGAGATTCCTCATTTACTTAATGAAATGTATTTTGTACGTTCCGCAATGCTAGCAGCTATGGAGATGGGCTACATACTAGATGGACTGATGTTCTGATCTGCAGTTACATTTTCTAAATTCCAAATTTGTATATGGCTATATGTACAAAAATCCTCGCTTTATTTTTTTTTTCCAGAGCCTAACAAAGATCCAAAATCACTTACTGTAGTGTATCCCCATGAGATACTCTGCAGAAAACATAGGTTGCTGTGTGGTTTGTTGATACCTGTTTTCTACTTGATAAAGGTGCATTGCAACATCAAGACCAAAGATGATAGTGTTCTACTGCTGAACTGGTTGGGTACCGTAATATTAACAATTGTTCTTGCTCTGAAAAACACTTGAGGATGTGATGAGGAGGAATGTTTTGAAAAGCTAACTTTCTCTATCTTAAGAGATACTTACATTAAAGTTTCTAGTGGCGATTACACTCCCGTTGCATTCTGCCTAGAAACTGCTGATTGCATTACTGAGTGATGATTGAACCTCTGGAAGTGTTATAATGTACGCACTGTTGGTGCATGGCGTGGCAGAAAGCAATATCCTTCTATATCCCAGTTCAAGACTGAGGAAGTAAATACACTGTGTGGTTTTGAGTAATTACTTGCACTCTCTTCATGAATCTATGTCTCTGCAATTTATTTAAACATAAACAACTCTCTGGTTGCCTCTGACAGTTTGGCTTTTCTCTTCAAAATTTTTTGGTAGAAGAATGCTTTCTCCTGTTCTGCAAGTGTTTAGTTGCTCATCAACCTATCCAACCTGTCATTTTTTGAGAGCCCGGTTGGGCAGCAGTCGGAACAGAAGCCTGTCGTTGGAGGCCTCCTGCACATTGGGCTACAAATGAAAGAAAGGTCTAGTTTTTGTCCGTTATGTTATATTTGTGACTATTAATATTTTGCCTTATTTGAAGAAAATGTTTATTAAATTATATTTAAATGTACTTATTTAAATGTAAAATGTAGAAAGGTTAATCGGGCAATCATATGTAGATTCAAGTACGACAGTCCTTGAAAAAGTGTATATTATAAAGCATAAGTATTATCAAGTGTACAAACAGTAAATAAAAAATAATTCCTAGTGTATGGATCTGATCCTTTAGAGAAACACACCTGACTGGGAAATGGTGAATTTATACCTTTAGTGAATCACCTGCTGGATAAGCATAACAAATAAAACAGTTGTTTGCTATGTAGGACTTCAGTATAACAGCAGAGCCAAAGATTATGTTTTTATCCACTTGTATCAGCAGAATGCTTAGCGTTATACTCAATTTTCAGCACATATTTATATTTCATTGGCCTCTGAACTGGAAGTGAAGCATATGCCTATGTGGTTTGCTGAACAGTGGTGGACCACAGGACGCTTGAATGCTTTTGTGTGCTTAGGCTTAATCAAGAAGTGTATCTGGAATGTAGGATGTATCTAGCAATCAATATGTTATTGGTTTGACAGATCTCAAATTCAGCTTGTTTTTAGCACAGCAGTGTGTTTTCACTGGAGCAGTCTGCTTTGACTTGTAGAGTTTTATGCTTGTGTAGAGACTCTCTTGTATAACTTTCCTTTCAAAAGGAAACTAAATAAATTAAAAAAAAAAAAAGCCACAAAACAACTCCCCAAAACCCAAATGAGGAAGAACAACTGCGTAACTCTGAAGGGAAGAGCTGTGCTTTGTTCTAAGGTTAAAAAGGAAAATTGAAACAAAGGAAGGACCATTTGATAGAATATAGGATGTTCAGGTAAAATGAAGTCAAGTTTTATCTGTGATGAAGAAGATACCTACTGTCTAGCAAGCACGGTCTGAAGAAGACATAATAACTAATAACTTATCTGTACCTGGGTTATTAGGATAAGTCTGCAGATAAAGATATGTGTATAATGGAAGCTTCAAAAGCTGCAAATCTGATGTGATAAATGATTCAAAGTACCACACATTAGCTTAGATTTTAATGTTTGTAAAATGAATGAAACAATACATCTATATGCCAAAGCCATATTATCATAAACGTATTTGCCAAAATAGAAGACATAAATTGCACTTAAATTTAGTAATTTGTGATGGTATGCTTGAATGTATCTTCCTGATTAAATGTGAACAATTGCTCCTTTAAGGTAAAGGTCTGTGTACGTGTGATTAATCAGATTGAAATGACAGGGCGGACAGCTCATGCCATGCCTAGTTATCAGAATGATTGATTTTAGTCGATGCTGCTGGATGAAAAAATATCTGTTAATAACTACAGCTGCAAAACTCCTGATGTCACTGATAGCACAAATCACTTCTCACATTCTGTATTATCTGGCTCATTTGCAGATATGGAGCATACAAACTGATCCATTGGAACGCAAAATTATATCGTGCAGATTAATGCAAGAGGGATGACTGCAAAGTGCGTTGCATGAGTAGTGTAAGAAGCTGAAAATTGCTGCTGTTGTAGCTGTCATAGACGTTATTTTCTTTGGTATGTGTGGAGTTTCTGCTGTCAGGCTTTTATCCTGCGGACTGTTTGTGCTGTACCTCTCTTCCTGCTTAAAATAGAAAATCAGTCACTGAACCTGGGTGCTATTAAACGTTCTTAGAATAGTTTTTAACTAACTTGATTGATTTGCACTTTCTGATGAAAGAACATTTGGTTGTTTATTGCAGGCTCTGAACAAACATGTTGTTCCAAAATCAACAAATAAGATTACAAATTGCATTACATCAACAGAATTGTTTACCGTAGGTATATTCCTTGCCATATAGTATTTATCTGTTTAGTTGATATGTTTTTATTTTGAAAGATCTGGAGTTTGTCTTCATCAAACATCGTGTCTTATCTGCATTTTGCAGGGGTTAATAGGAAATGTGGGTGTCTTATGGACCTCAGAGCAGGAGGGGGACAACAAATAATCTTACATGTTTGGTAGGATGCCCTGTTCTTGCATTCTCTATTTACTACTGCTGCAAAAATCTGCCTATCCATTTGTACTGCTTCCTTTTCTCCCTTTTCCCATCTGTCCAAGGTGCTTAGCACTCAAAGGTGGAATAAGCTGATGTTTTTGGTTTGGTTTGGTTTGTTTTTTTTTTCCCCAGTCTGTCATGTCCATAAACTGAGAATGAACATAGGGCTGAGAGAAGTGCAAATCCAGTGTTAAGTGCTTCTCTCTCTCCCCCAGTAAATTCACCCCTTGTTCTAAATCCAGCCCCTTACCCAGTCTTTCTTCACTAGCTTTTCATCTGCCATTCCCCGTTCACTCAGAGCGGCGCATTTCATATACCTCCAAACCCAAAAACCTTTGCAGGTTCTCATAGTCCCCTGTCTCCCCAGAATTCACAAATGCATCTGTTTTCAGGAAGCACATACAATGGTGGTCTGAAATTCTGGGGTTCTTTCTTTCTCCAAATGATAAAATTGTCCTTTGCTTTTTCAAGCTTCTCCTTTCTGCTTCACAGGTAAGTTCTTCAATTTAAAAAAATATTTATATAAAACCCCCCAGACTTCTTGAATGAGTATGCTTTTTCATCATTCTGCTGTTTAATTATGGCTGGTATTCTGCAGAAGACCAGAGTGTGGTCATAAGGATACCAGTTAGCCTCAACATTTTATAGATGTAAATGACAGGCAAAAAATGTTCAGTTACAAGAAAGCGGAGATGATTCTTGCTTAGTAGGATATTAAAGCATTACTGTCATTATTATTTGTTCTTATTTCTCCAGAGGACCTCGGTCTTGATTATGATTCCGTTGCTGTAAGTGCCTCTATCAATCACAGGGAGATCAAGTCCTTGCCTGAAGATGTGCATATAAAGATACCCCATACAGCAGCATGCCCTGAAGGAGCTTGATGGTAATTTCACAGGTGCCAAATATATTAATGTGAGTTCAGGTAGACTGGCATGTTTCTGAAGTCTGAGATATTTCAAGATTAAAACTTCTATATATTTATTTATTTTAATTATTCCTGTGATTCTCCCAGGAGTAACTGTGAGGCAGAAACAAAAGACTTGCCTGCCTTTCAGATCTGCAACCTTCTGAACTTTGAATGGAAGGGTAACATGGTATATATGAGTATGACTTTATATAATAATTTTCATTGTTGAAGAATTTTTTATAAACATTAACAACATAACCCTCAGCAATGTCTCTGTGGATATTGCCCTTTTATACATTGAGAAAAGATGTGTGGGAATTCTGTGTTAGATGCTTTCATCACAGGAATGGAAAACTGAGGATGAATCCTTGCCACTAGTGCGATTTACTTAGGAATTTACTGAGGAATCATCCCTTAATCTAAAAGTCATAACATTTTAAATAACAAACTTTTGATATTCAGAATGGACTCAGTAACCCCCTGACTGATAATTCTGAAATACTGTTGGCCACAGATACCCATAAATTACCTTCCCTCACTTTCCTTTCATACAAATAATGAACATTGCACTAAGCTGCCAATATGCTTTTGTCTTTTTTTTGAGCAAAAGAGTAATAGTTGACTTTAAGCTTGCTCATGTGTGTATGGTGTTCCTGAGTTCACGGTTTGATTTGTTTGCAGATACAGCAGTGAGAACTGAGAAGATATGTTTCAAATACTGTCAGTTGTTTTCATGTGCGAGAAGAATCCCAGCCATGAAGTAATCTGGACTGAGAGGAGACAGGAGTTCTTGGCCACAGTCTTTTACTAACATGAGTAAGCTGTTGCTTTGGCCATAAGATTGAGTGAAGATGCACCACCTAAGGACTTTTAGATAGAAGGTCACAGTTTGGCACTGAGTACAGGGCATAGATACACATCCGCTCTGTCTCCAGGCAGAGCTGTAGGACTCTTCACGTGTAAATAAATAACCTGGTGTAAGACAGATTATGTTCCTCGGATATCAATCACTGGTAAATATCGTGTTTCTACTCACGATGTGAGAATGCTAAATGGAAGCTCATGAAGATTTCAGATTGCCATTATATTTACAGTCCTGGGGCTTACTGCTGAGAATTATTGGATGTCTGCCTCTGAATATGGGCTGAAAGCTGCAGTGGGATACTCATTCTCAACTCGCCTCTTAGACTTTCAAATCAACATTAATCTTATTTCCTACAACCCTACCTCTGAATCACTGTAAATAATGCAAAAAGCTACCAGATCTTTGCTAGTTGGGCTCAGTGAGGAAACAAAACCCTCACTTCCTGATTCCATATCTGGCAAATGGTTTGGACCAAAGTGTTCTGGGTATTGTGTGATTACAGGGACTGAATGCAGTGGGAGAGAAGGGGAGAAAATATGACAAATAAGCTTGAAGTGTTGGAGTGCCTTCTAGTAGCTGCATGATGAAAGGGCAATTGTTTCATTCCCCTTCCTTCTACTTGGCCATCAGCTCTTTTTCTGTCAGCAGTCAGGTATCTTCCATTTCCAGCTGCAAATAACACATCTCTCCTTGTGCTGGCATCAAGGGGCAGGGTCGGTTCAACCCTGGATTATTGCCATCTTTATGTGGCAGTGACTCCAATTTCTTTGCAGCCTGTTCGTATGCTCCCCTCACTAACCCTGTTCTCCACTGGTCAAAACAAAGGTGAGAGATTGTTTATGAAATTCAGGAATTCTGCATTGGAGACTGTTGGTGTTTTGAAAGGAGCCACACTTGGGTATTCTGAGTCTAGACTCTGATATTTTTCAGTATGAATGCAGCTGCAGTTTTTTTCCTTATGAATTTTGACTTATTAAAAATAGTTCCAGATATCTTTTTTCTTATTCAATCAGAATAGATAGATACGTTTTTGACTCGTTTAATATATCAACAGAGTAGTTTGTGATCTTTTTTTAATGAACAGTCTGAATAAGAAGGAACTCAAAGCTTGCTAAATACTCTTTTAGTCTTTGTTGGCAGTAATGAATGCATAGCGCTACATGGATATTTGTTACTCTTTTCCTTCTTGACACAATTGCTCTCATTTTGGGGTTGGATTTTTTTTTAGTTATGCAACATCCTTGTTTAGTAACAAAAGGACGATTGCCAACAAAAGAGTAGCCCAGCCATGGAACAGTGTCAACAGAGCCAAAACCATCTCAGCCAAAATGGCAACTAAGAGGGAAACACAGCACTTCATTAAGCTGGTTTTGTCCAAGTACCCTGGAAGTAGGCCTAAGGAGGTTATCTAACCAGCTCAGCCAAGCCAGTGAGAGAATCATTGCAACTTGGTGTAGCCAGCTTTATCCTTAATGAGCTTTAATGTGCAACAGCAGAATTCAGGCTGATCGAAACTCAGGTCTGGGTTGAGGGATGTTGTTTCCAACTGGGGTATAAGGAGTAAGATTTTTTTTTTTTTTTAAGTCCTCTTTTAATTCCATTTTGGTTTACTGCCACAAAAATTTAATTTTGGTGTGCCTCCTTATGAGAAGAAGTTGTGCTTTCTGCGGTAATGTTCTACTTCGTATGACATCATGGTTAGCACAGCATGGGCTTCATGACAATGAGCCCCATGAATTTTCTGAGAAGATGACTTCGGTGTGAGGGAAAGCTTACTATTTTGTTGTTACTTTGTGTTACAGAGTAAATAATTTCCAGATAAGAAGTGATTTGGCCTATCGCAAAAATGTGCAGTGTTTTTAAATGTAGAAATCAGAAGCTTGTATTGCCTACTTTTATGAAACAGTGACCTAGAAGAAATCCATTTAGGAATTGAGAAAGGGAGGTAGAGACTTTTTAGAGGTATATTCAGCCAATTTTGAGTCTCTTAAACTATCTTAGATATTTTCAAGCATTTTTTTTTTCAGTGGATTCATATTTCAGACAGTATTTCTGACAATCTATTTTATGCTTCAGTGACCACAAGGCTTGAAATCGTAGTCCATATTGACACAGTAGTGCCAAATTTGTAGTGATAAATGGATAATGTTTTTATTTTAAATAGGTCTCTGGTGTTTAATTTGAGATCTGTAATTTTTTTTTTTTGGTTCATTACTTCTGCTATTTTTCTGTCTAGGAAAAAGTGATCAAAAGAGACAAAGGGATCAAGGTGGAATATTGCTTTAGACTTGTTCATATCAAGAAAAAGAAGAAGAAACAGGTTATTCAAGGAAGGGTAAATGTACTCATACCATGTGTTCATTTTGCTTTAACAGAATAAATTTTGTAATTTTCTGACTTTTTTTTGTGTGTGTGACAAATGAAAGATTGTATTTTTCATGGTGATAGTTTTTTCTATCCCAACATTGCCACTATTAGGAATCTATTTAAAATGTGTAACCCATGATTCATAATTGGATAATATGCTTGCTAATGCTATTTTCCTAAGCAAAGATCTTTTATTTAGGTCTACCATGAATTAAATTTCTTGAATTTCAACTGAGTGGTAGTGTTGCTAAATTATAACTCCTATACTAAAAGCGATAATACCTCCTATCATTATTTAAGTGTGTTGTACTATGCAATTATAAGAAGGAGGAAGCTGAAAAGGAGATTAAGCACTGAGCGAATGCTTCTATTTTAGCATGTTCTCTATTATACTTTATCCATTTTACAACAAACCCAATTTCCTTGTAAATAGGCCCTGAATCCAAAGAGTTAGACATGTTATTTGCTTAACTCTACAGAAATTTTAGTTTTAAATTACTCATGTAAGATTTTCCTGATCTCAGTCTTTAAAATTTTGTAGACTTTTTTCATGTTTTCCTCACCGTAAACCTCTCCTTACATCCTCATTTCAAAACTGAAATAACTGAATACATTCTAACAAACAAATAAAATCTTCGTGTACTTGCCTACATAAAATCTTTCAGGCAGCCATTGAATAATCTCAGTACGTTGTGTAAAATAGATGGTTTTGCTGATCAATAGATCCTTCAAGTGTATACTCTAGTCTTAGAGAATGAAATCTATGTAGTCTACACTTAGAAAGTGGTGTCACTTCCTTGAATAGGAGTTTGAAGCCTTTGGAGGACAATGAGTTTTAAAAATAATAAGAATTGTCGAGCAACTTGTTAGCCAGCTGTCATATAGCTACTTTGACTAGTGTAGCCTGGATTTTTAAAATCTTTGTATTATTTTATTTATTCATATTTTATATCAGAATAAAGTATAGTTCATATTGTTATCTGTTTTTTCTTCAGATTGGTGGAAAATATTCTTGTATTTTCCTATGCTGTAATAGCTGGGAGAGTCCACCTTTTATATAGACTACAATGATATAGAGAGGACACAGAGTGAAATAATAGTGTGTCAAGAGTGCAAAGAAGGGAGTTGCTTACCTGATGCCAATGAACAGCCTGAGAGAGCTGAACAGTAATATGTTATATCTAAAAGCAATGCAGGAAAGTAATGGATACTTGAACTGAAAAGAACATGCTTCCTTCTAAAACTGGTGACAATTTAAAGGCATACTGAGGTGAGGAATAGGACTAATTTTGCTTTCCCTTATTTATTTGAGTCTGTGACTTCTATGCAGTTATGTGTGTTGCATTTCCCTGTGTGTGTTTTATGTTGCGAATTATTCAAATTCTTGTTTTTTCATGTGTATCGAACCTACGTGTGTTTATTTTCACAAGGAAAATCCATTTGGCATGTGGTTTTGTCTTCAGTTTTTTCCAGGAACCCATGATCTTGCTCTATTTTTGTTTTGTTTTGTTTTGTTTTTTGTTAAATTTAAGCTTCCTTTCACAGTGGTTGCAAATATCTGATTGTTTCTAGGAATGCTAAGCTGTTCTGTTATAATTAAAACAGAACTTATGGTTAAGAAAAGATGAAATGTTTCAACTGGCACATATTTATGTACGTGTGTGTGTATATACATATTCATATATATGCATGTATTCAATATATGTGTGCATTCAATATATCACATATTCGTATATGTAAAATACAGTTTTATGTATGTAATACTTATATCCTGAATAAGTGATAAATATAATACTTACACAATGAACTGTGATATTAAAAATACACTAAAACTTGAACAGAGATTTCAGAAGGCCCAGGTGAATTTTTGTCTTTAAAGTTCTGATGGAAAAGCTACCATTTTATCATTTGCTTTGTTGTTACAATTTCAGTAAAGCTGTTTTCCATTAAAAGGAAGAAAAAGGGGAAAATAAAAGTAATTCAACACAAAACCTTCTCTTTGGGATTTTTTGACAGGACTTGCTGTTGGATTTCAGCAGGCTGTGCGTTCGAAGAGATGTTGTTTTTCATTCTGAGGTGTGCTCACTGTGCTTATCACAGTAAGCTACTGAAATCATAAAATATTTCTAATACTGTTAGACTTGTGATCACTATCCCACTGCCAGATTTGGTGAAACTTGGCCAAAAAGTTAAATAAAGCACTGTACCTGGAAAAAATATGATCTCATTAAGCCTTATTTCTTCAGAAATCAGGCCGAAGCAGTGTTAAAAGAAGACAAGAAAATACAGTGCTCTTAATAAAGAAGTGTAGACATATGTTTAATATTTAGATCAGTGTTTTTAAAGACAGCTAAGGCTTTTTCTTAGGATGGGAGTAGGGACTGATTACTGCCTGATCTCATCTATAATTCATCAGTCTTCTCCATTTATTTTGATACCTGTGAATTTGTAACATAGGCGATGACTCTTTAAAACAAAACGCTTCTCCTCCTCTTCTTTTTCTCACTGATTTTGTTTAACTTCAACTGTGTTGACAGAAAGGAGTTGGAAGGAAGGGAATATGGACAAATTTATCTCTGTCATAAGGTAAGTTACACTTGGGAAAGAGAAAAAGCAAGGAAGAGCTTCTAGTGTTTTAGCATGCATTAGAATATTAATAGAAAATTATCACAGTTAAATAAAAAATTCTGGCTTCTAAGTAATGTGCCAGTTTTCAAAACCAAAGTATTCCTTGTTGTCTCTTACTTGAGAGATATAAATCAAATTGCCTACTAAGACCGGGAAATGCTAAAGCACATCTTTTATTTATCATGCCATGTCCATCTATTTGTCTTTTCTCCTATTGAAAATGTAGGTTAGTCTGAGACTTCAAATTGTTGATTTTCTACTCTCTCTCTTTACTTGAATGTCCTTTATTTTGATGTGCAGTCAAAGAAGCATGAGTATAAGATTCCATGCTGTGCGTATAAATAACTCCTGTAGCAACTGGCAAGAATTAAAACATGGCATTAGCTGTGACAGCAGCATTAGCTGGAATGCTTTACCCAGGATACCTTAACTAATCAACTTGTGTCTATTTAAGAAGGATCTAATTAGGATACTTTTGTTACATGAATGAAACCACATTGTTTATTATAATAAAACCTATATAAAATAATGAATAGAACATCTTCTATTTTATAATTTCATTCAAATTAGATGACTTAAAGGTAATTTCTACGTTTTAAGCATTTACTTTGATGGCATT
Source organism: Tauraco erythrolophus (assembly GCF_009769465.1). NCBI lineage: Eukaryota > Metazoa > Chordata > Aves > Musophagiformes > Musophagidae > Tauraco > Tauraco erythrolophus. The sequence goes on from NC_141468.1 coordinate 54,504,303, forward strand.
CCCTAACAATTGACTGACTATAATGCCTCAAATGTTTGCCATTATTAAGAAACATTTGATGTAAGATTAGATTGGTCATAAATATTTTATAGGGAGAAAATATATTCTTTCAGGTGCTTTCCAATGTCTTTATGCTTGTAATTCTGTGCATCTGCATACAAATAAAAGGAATGCTCTATTAGCATATTGCACTCCTGCCGCATCCTTGTGTTTCAGGTGAGTCAGTCTCAAAACACTCTAAAGATTCTTTCAATTTTGCTTCCAAAGTCAGTTAGGTAAATTTTGAGAGGGCTTGCCTTCTCTCTCCTTGCCACTGTCATCTCAGCAGCCTTTGGAGTCAAGTTATGACTGTTCCCAGGCGTCCGAAGGGCTGTCCTAGACACTTCATAGCATGCTTTGTGCTTGGCACTGGGAGGGGTGGGTCCTGCAGCTTCCTTGTTTTATTGGACAGCAACCTGGAGACCACTATGAAATGTATGCTGTGTTGATTTCTTTCGTAATGAGAAACTGAAGAGTTATGATGTCTGAATGATGGTGTGGGGTTTTGAGGGGCTGTGGGCTGGAGGTGCTTCTGCTCGGTACCTTGAATCCCCTTTTGAACTGTATCACTGTTGATGGATTTTTTTTTTTTCTTCCCAGGGAAGACAAGGTTTGCACCATGGTAGTCTCCTATGAGTAAAGCAGATCAGTTTGCCTAAATCAAGCACGTGAAGGGGAAAGTGGACAGAAAAAATTGAATTTAATTTTTACAGGCTGTTATGGCAGGATAGCTACAAACGTAACTATTGTAACTTGTAGGCACGCGATTTAGGGGGAAAAAAGTGAACCTTCTGAGGAAACGAGCCATGTTCTACGGGGTTATTTCCCTTCCATCTTCTTTGCCTTTTAGTCAAGAAACTGTGTACCACCTGCTGTTTACGCATTAGGCCCACATCCCTCCTGACTACTACTCTCATTTTTATGACCAGAACAGCAGTTCCCAAAGTTTCCCTCTCAGGGGCTCAGGACACGTATCTGGATTGCGATTCACCTGCGGCAATCAAATATCCCATGAGTTAGTGACCTCATTTGTAAGTACACTGTGTCTTACAGCACGTGGACCCAAAATGAGGAACTGCTGATGGGAACCATGTGCAAGAGTTGGATGTGAGCAGCAGCAGCCCGGTGCAGAGCTTCCTGGAGACCAGTTGCAGTTTTTTGCAAAGAAACTGCACACCTCGGAAATGGTGCTTGGTAAGATTAGTCTGCTGTGTGCTTTAGAGCTCTTCTTCACTGTAGAAGTTCAATAAGCTCGAAGGAAGCATTGTGTGTGCTCTACAGCCTGCCTGCTCCATTTATTCTCTTGCTATCTGAAGACAAATCAGTACTGTGTGTATATTCTGGTGTGATCACACATTAAGCAAATTTCTTTCAGTGAGTTAAAATAGAAATAATACTAGTCGCTAAAGAGAGGAGAATAGTATTTCATAGAACCATTTAAAACTCTTTAAGCAAATGGAATTAACAATTATTTCTTTTAAAAGATTGCTTTCTAGTTTAGGTCTTTCCTCTGTTTTCTGCAAAGTTTTGTGCATCTAAATTTTATCAGGTCTATTTTTCTTGACAGGTAATGCTGTTCTTCATTTAGAATTTTGATTTGCTTCTTATGAGATTTCTTACTATATAGTACGAGTGCAGTTATAACTTAAGCTTGAAAAATCCCACCCTGCAAATGCATCATCATTGGGGACATTTCTATATATACTGTTGTTCTTCTAGCTTTGGAGGGGACCCATGCTGGTGGAAAAAATGTAAATGAGAAGCTTCACATTAGATTGAATCACTGAAATCTTCCTTGAATTTGCCATTTTCCAATGTCCACAAAACAGGTGTAGAGATGTTAACTTCCTTGAATGTTTCATTACCTCTGTGATAGCCTTAAAAATCTCTGTGATCCACATGCTACTACATGGGTGCTGGGGCAACAGCCTTCCTTTTAATGAAACAATTGTTAAGAAAGATAAGGGACTAAAATAATAAAATCTAAAAATATTTCTCTTTTTATGTACAACATGGGATTCTTATGCTTTTAAAGTAGTTTTAGCTGTATGCTTTGCGACAGCTTTTTTAAAATTTATTTTATTTTCATTTAGCTATGGATTCCCCTTATTTGTCTATACTAATGCAAGCAGTAGTCCCCATTCAATGCATAGAAGGGTATTATGAAGTTATATACGTCTGAATGGTGCCTTTACTTTTTTCCTTCTGCTTTTTTTGGCAAACAGGAATTGGAAAGAAAGAGAATAGGCTGGCAATAATCTTTCTTGCTGTTTAATGAAAAACGGTTACAAAGTCAATAGTAAGACAGAATTTATTTCCCTTCAGCACATACAAAAGAAATACAAAGTTGTTTACAATACCACCGCTTTACCATTTACTTCCCTTTTTCACTACATGATGAACACAGTATTTCTTATGTAAGGAGACCATTTCTCTTTTCATACACCCTGCAATATAATAAAAGCAATTAGTTTCTTGAGCACTGGTACTAATAAAATCTCTTCTACTGGTTTGATCTTGGGATTGGTTTTACTTTGGAACCTTAGAGATTGAAAGATTGAAGCTTTTCATAGGTCTTGTGCCTGAGCTCTTTCCCATCGTGGCTTCTCTGGTACGTATGTTCGTGCCACAGCCTGATCCTCTTCAGGGGTGTGTGTTGGAGGTCTCTCCCCTTCATCAGAAGTCTCTTTTGACAATACTTATAGGAACAGTGTGTTTAACTCCTCCACCCCCAAGTTAAATATCAGCAAAACTAGCAGTTCAGAAAGTGATTAATGAGAGTGGCAAGCAGGCTGACAGAGCAGATAGTATTGACTGCATAAACCTGTTTAGCTAGGAAACTGCGTTAAAAGAAAACTGTAAAAAATAAGTGTAACCTCTAATGCTTCCTTGTCGTGTGCTATAGAAAGTGAGAATCACTCACAGTAAGTTATAGTTTCAAGGAAAATATATGCCGTTATGATGTGTGATATAACTTAGTAGGTAGGCTGGCTTTCACTGCTGCCTGTTACGAAGTCATTGCGCTGCCCCAGATTTCCTGTACTGTAGTGGTTCATAGAGAATATATTGTAATGAATGAGCAAAACTCTGGTGGAACTTGGAGACTGATAATATAGCTTCTTTTAAAATCACTAATTTATTTCTTTTAATATTTGATTCAGTAAAAGCTGAAACTGAAGCAAGAGCAGAAGTCTCTTCCCTCTGTCCTTCATATTCTTTTGGAAAGAACTCAAGATTTGATTTTCATTTTATAAAGGTATGGCAGGACAGCTATTTTCTCTCTGGTAGCAATCCTCATCTTAATTATTTAGAAAAAACGGGGAAATACCGGGGTTTACATGTTATTTGAGCCAGAAGTTGGGGGTTAGCAGTCTCATCTGTAGTGGTGCTTGTCTGCATCGTGGAAGAGAAACAAATAAAATTGGGAGAGCTCATAACTTTTGGATTAGTTTTTCTAATAAAAGTAAATTTTTTTGACGCTCTGAAGTCAGGAAATGAAAAAGTGAAGGTTCTCATGGCAACACTTGCTCAGCTGCTTTACGCAAATAGATTTTCTTTTAAATTTTTTTTTTTGTAAATTTCTAATGCTTATTATATTACCATTTGTTTTGCTCTGCGTGGAAGAAATTGCCTGCCTTGCAAGGTATACATTGCCTTTTGTGTGCTGTCAATAGCTAAACAGTACTAATAGTAATGATTAAAGGACGGGATGTACAGCTTGGCTAAGTCCGATTAGTAGAAGTAGGTTTTCATTTCCTGAGTCTTGATTGTTGATGATATTGATGTGACCTTAATTTTAACTGTGTCTATGTTTTGAAATGTAAATATAAAGCAGTACATCTGCAAATGTCATCAAGCATGAGTGAGACGTGCTAGACTCGCTATCCCTCCAATGCAAAACACAAAAAGCAAGGAAATAAGCAGCAGTTATTCGATATCCTGGACTTCACTCAGGTCTGCATCTCAGCTTGATCTTCCTTCCTTCCATCACACACAGCTCACCTATCTTTACCCCTCTATACAACTGCCTTTTTTTATCATGCACGATTATTATTCGACAACATACTTAACAGAAATCACAGCTAACGTTGATAAATTCAAACTGTCACATAGTTCAACTATACTCTGCGTATTCCTGCTCATGAGTCGTGCTGGCTAGTGCAAGCTAGATGGTGAGATCACATAGCAGGGCTTTTTAAAGTGCTTCTCTGGATTTTTCTGGACTTTTGAGGACTGGAGAGGTATCCTCGACATTGCGGGTGCTGCCCTCTGCTGCTGCCTCTCCTCGTTGTAGCCTCCGTTGACGGTGAACATCCTTCACCTGGGACCAGGAACCTCATTGCAAGACCAGGGCTGGCGGAGGTGAGGTCAAGGTAGGACCAGCAGGTGAGGATCAGCAAAGGTGTAAGTGTATACTATGCTACAGTATAGTGCGGGAAAGGGCCAAGGGCCGGAGCTTAAATACAGCTACTGAGCTGAGGGACAGAGGCAGGTTTCTCACAGCTTTTTCCCAGCAGCCAATCCAAGGTTACCTAGCGACACTGTATCAGAGCTAGCTTTGAGCACAGGCAACTAAAACCCTGGAGAGGTGCGGGGAAAGGCTGTGGGGTGCCTCTCTACCTCACTCAGGGCTCTGACACAACCTGTTTCTACAGAGTGTATCTATGTGAATAGAGTTTAGTGGCTGTGTCTGCCTTCCCTGCTGAGAAATGGTGTGAGAACGTGACCAGGACATGAGGAATTGACACAAGTGGGAAATTCTCCCAAAGAGCGTTTTGCTCGGTTGGCTACCTTTGAAACCCGTGCAGCCAGGCTTCCTGTCATCAGCAGAGCAAGCATGGATCTGAGCGTTGCAGATCTGATGGCAACTCGGATCTTAGTGGCTAATGCTGTCAGGGGAAAGGGAGGCGCTGATTCCTCGTATGGGATACTGGAAAGTAGAGGTGGAAGAAAAACAACTGGAGAAAAGTCGACTTCTGAGAATGCTTAATATTCTCAAGTCTTGTAATAGACTTATTGTAACTCTAAAACTTCTGCTTGGATTTCAGAAGAATATCTCCCATCCAATATTTGACACGTTTGCTGCTCCCTGAAATAGTAAATTTTCCCTTCCTGTCTTAAGCTTCATGAACTGCCATAAAGAGCCTAAATATTTCACCTTTCTTTTGTCATCTGTTTTCTGTAGGAGTTGGGAAGCTCTGTTGTTTAACATATGAAGAGTGAATAATTGAGAGACCTTGTTTCCTTCCCTCATGGATGTGAAGGCCAGCAGTAGCCAATCGATGAGTAGGAGATCTGCATTTGTTGATTTTTCTTAAACAATGCAAGAAAGCAAGGAAAAAGAAGTGGTTTTCTCCTTTGTTTCCACTTGAAAAAGAATAGCAAATAGACTGTGATGTAACATTATTAATGTTGCTTATGGAAGAGGATATATTTCAACAAAGTAATTACCGAGGATCAGAGAAGATTGGCTAGTTGAAGGTCAAGCAGTTCAAAAACTTGCCCTCAGGTCTCATTTTGTCCCTCAAGTTCATCAGATGGGATAGTTACTTTTGGTCCTTCTCAATATTATTGAAGTGGTCCATTTTATTTCCTAAAACTGAGTTAAAGATGGTGAATTTCCCTTTTTAAAGAGGTGCCTTTTTCAGCAAGAAAACAGACAAAATATTAGAAAAGGACAGGTCTAGAACTGTTATTTGGATATCTTTTAGTTTGTGGGGAGGAACCCTTCAGTGTTATATTCATAGACATTTACGCGCTGTCTTTTTATTCTTTTCTCGAAAGATCTAAATTTCAGTTGTCAAAACTTTCTCTTTTCAAATGTAGCAATGGAAAACTTTAAAGCCAAGCGAACAACCTTTGGCTTGAATTTAAATCCGTATCATCAGGGATTATAAACTCAAATCAGACTACTTTCTACCCAACAGATTCTGCAGGAAATGCAATATAATTTAGACATCTTTTCAGAGTCAGTCCTGCCCAATCTGCCACCGCGCACATGCTGAGTAAGGGGAAAGAAGAAACCTTAGTACTCCAGACAGAAAGTTACAGCTCCTTGTGTTGACATTGTCTTGCATTAATCCTTCTTTTTCACCCTACCTCAGCTTGTACATCTTTGGCAACTGGTGCTTGTTTCCATCTTTCTTGTACACTGATTACTCCTAACTGTCTTGTTTTCATGGTAAACACTTTAGCTACAACTTTCCTTCCTTTGCTTTGACTGGTGTGCTTTAGAATTCTTGAAGTGTTTTCCATTTGAGAGGAGGAAGTCTCAGTGAAAACATAGACAAGTCATCCCGAACTGATGCTACTTGACTATTTTGTTGACCGTGAGTACTCTGAGGAGCTTTAACACTGAGGGTGTATGGGTATATATATCTCTGTATAATATAGATGTGTGTATATAGTCCTGGTTATGGCCTGCGTGTGCGCACGCACACACACAGTGTCTTCTGTGTGAGGGCTTTCTAAATTCACGAGGTACTATTTTTCTCCCACACAAGAGGTTTCTGGAACCATGGCGATTCATAAAAATCACTAAACATTGAGGAGTGCAGAGGCCAATGCCCCTGTAGGCATTTATTATCGTTTTGGTTTCAGCAATGCTGTGCGTATGTTGTGTTCACCTCAGGAAAAGGACTCCAGTAGCATGGGCTGGTTTTAGATATCAGACAGAAGATGGTCTTCACAGGTGATGTGCTCCTGTTCCTCAGAAAGCTAGTGTTCTGGAAGAAGCTTTGCTCAGCCTTCCAGCTGCAGTGCAACAGCAGTCATGCAATGCTTCCAAGAACTGGAATACTGTGGGGAGCATGTGTTAAAACACTTATGGGAATGATGTGTAAACGTCACTTGCTGAAAGCAATTAATTGGTTCTTTTTACATATGCTGAAGAGGAGCAGGGTAAAACAGCAATGAGCCCATCATGGACCACACAACCATGATGTACTATTTTAACAAACTGGAGAACTCATCCTATCCAAGCCTTACCCCGCGTCACAGTGTGCACTATTTTTTATCCAGCATGCACATTAAAAAGGAACAGAAACAAAATAGAAAATGCAAACCTTCAAGGTCAGTCAGTCCAAATAATGACAGGCAATACAAATGCATTTTTATACATAAACAGAAAAGGAGTGGGCAAGCTCTTTCTCATTATGCCAAATAGCAGTCTGGCTATGATTTAATGCATTTGAAATTAAGTCTGTCTCTTCAGCTGTACATTTTTACTAGGTCTGCAGAACAGACTGGCAGACAGTGTGAGCAGATGCTTCTGGTTGGATCAGGCATAGGAGATGAAGGATAAGTTTCTTTATGCTGGCTTTTCGGTCTGATAGCATCCTTCAAATCTTTGTGCAGGACAACAGCAGCATCAAGCTTTAGGTGTTTTCCAGATGAGGTGTTGGACCAAATGAGTCTACTGTTGTATCATCGTAGGGAGTCTGTTAAGGCAGCTTCTGTTTAAAGATCTCTGCTTACTGCATTGGTAAAGAATAGTTATAACTCCATCTGACTTTAATCTCTTTCTGCTTCTTTCCATTTCTTCATGGCCTCTTAAAAAATGTTTAGAGAATTCTTGTCATTTTTTCACCCAGTCAGTACAGCACCTGGTCCTCTGTGGATTTACAGTATGTGAAATCAACACCTTATTTCATAAGTGGAAAAAGGGAGGTTGTGGTTTGAGTTTTTTTTCTTCAATAATGGAAGTAGTAGTAACCTACTTTAGTCTCCTGCTGCCTTATGTTTGTGAGTTTTCTGGACAATTCTGGTGGTAAGACGTTTATCAGTAGTCAAACTCATAAAGTCCCAGGTCCCTGTTCCTATCCCACAAGCAGTCCCTGCCTCTAATGGTCTTTTCCTGAAGACTATGGAAAACATATCTTGCAACCAGCCGTTATGAACCAACACGTACCTTACTTCAATATATACCTATGAGCAAGTGCCTCTAGAATGACATGAGATACAGTGTAACCAAATCCATGTTTGGAATTATGGCTGAGTGTTGTTAACTGAAAATATTGCAGGTGTGGTTTATTATTGTTGATGTGTCTAGCTCAATAGCTTAAATTTTTGGTTTACAGTAGGGAATAGTCTGCAATCTCTGAGCAATGGTTTGCTTACTTAAAAATTAAATAAATTGAATTTGATGGAAAGGAACAAGAAGCTAAAGAAAAAACAAAAGAAAAGATTAAAAATGCCCTTCTTCATAGTTATCTATACGCATGATTTTTCTTTGTTCCTCTTTGTTCTTTGTTTTTCTTTTCTACTTAGAAGCTTTGTTATCTGGATCTTTAGTTCTTCCTGCTTCTTTCATATCCTAGCTGCTCTTTCAGCAAGAGTTTATGGCCTGAGAGCCAATTGCCTTTTTCTTCTTTAATTATGGAAGCTGAAGGCCACTTTGTCTGCCCTGAGTGCTTAATTGAAGGAGGACCATGCATGCTTTTTTGTTCCTGCCTAGCCTGCCAAGAGTATGGCGCGCCGCATAGAAGAGACAACAGCTTCTTTGGTGATTACTTTTTAACTGGCATCCTGGACCAAGGAGGGAGCCAGTAAGGAGGTTATAGTACTCTGTCCCTTATTTAGGAAGGATTGTGATGGCCTTGTCTAAATTAAGTATATGCGGAACGTTCTTCAGTTTTCTTTTTACATTGGCAAAAGCTATGGAAAGTTGTTTTTTTTTTTTTTTTTTAAGAAGGACATTTAATATCTCCAGCGTCAATTTTTCTTTTCCTTACAAAAAGGGGAAAGGATTTTTATTCACAAAGAAATCCTCTACTTTCTACCATTTCATCACTAAGTAATATTTTTCTCATGAATTTATTTTGAAAGATATATATATATACGGTCACTGTAAGCTGGTTGTTTGGCCTTTTATATGCCATCTGTGTGAATCAGCCAGAATGTGACTTTGAACAATAATTATCTCCATTCGAGTTCTAGTCTTTATTTGCCCTCGTTTAATGTATTTGCTCAATTTGATATCTGAGTGAGTCACTGTTATAAAAGGCATGTCTGTAAATAAAATTATTAAATACAGCGATAAGATTTCTAAGCAGAGAAACATATTTGAATTGCTCTTACAGTATTTATGCTAAAATGACAACCAGGCACTCCAGTTCTACCCTGAGATACTTGCTAAAATGGTAGTGGGACTGAGCTTGGCTCTGACTTTTTCAGAACGTGGGGATCTTATGAATGAGTCATTAGGGATGAACTGTCATATATCAAAGCTTAATTACTGCATAAGTTTATCCTTCAACCATTCTCATCTGATCTTTTCATACAAAAAGTCAGATATTTCCGGTTGTGATGCGTTTTATTTTTCCAGGAACAAACTCGATGATGCCAAAGGAAGCTGTGGTTGCACTTTAGTGACAGAATACAAAAAGGAATGTGATAATTAAGTTATGTTATGAATATTGGTTATAAATTATGTTGTCTTATGTAAGCACTTGGGACTTCTGTTGTCTTTTTCTTTCTACTGCATCATTTTTTCACAATATTGGAAGCCTGGCCGTGTGCAGAGGTTCTCTTATCTAAGGATACCAGCTGTTTACTGGAGGTTGAAACTAGTTGTTCCTTTCTCAATCAATGTCTGTCACAAGGAGACAAAAACGTGTGCATAACTTACATGATTTGTTTTCATAATGACGAATGTAGTTTAGTTAGGAAATTGATTATAAAAATAGAAACTAGGCTTTGAAAAGCAATTTGAAGATACGGTGCAGATCTGTTATGATCATTTTAAGGCTAATGAGTATATTTCACTTACGTAGTTAATCTTTTCAGTGTCTAGCAACAGTGTTAATGTGGGAAGCCAATGCTGAGAGTCGGATGCACGCTTTGCTGATATGCACCCAAATTATGTGCTGTTTAATGCATTATTTTCATGGAATGAGTACATAGAATGCAAATGTAATATGAAACTGATGCATTAATCCTCTTCAGAATATACAAGTATCAGCATAGAAGTACAGTGATCTCATTAAGCTTTCTTTGAATAATGTCGAGAGAAGATTTTGAATCATTACTGGTTTAGAGGCACGAGCAACATTTTGAGAGTAAGGTTCTATTAGATTCAGGCTACCCTTGAACCACTTTTCAAATTCCAGCCTTGAAATATCACGAAGTCTAGGCCAAAAGAAATCTTCCTTGTATCAAGGGAATACTGTCTTAGTGTGACCCAGCCAGGGACTGGACTCCATGTCGTGCTGTTCCTGCACTTCTTCCAGGGGCCAGTGTTGCTCCCTAATACTCTGTATTAACTCTGACCAAAATAAGGGGGCATCCTCTGTGTAGCTATGGAAGAACCCTCTGCCTTCTGGTAGCAACAAACTACTCAGTGTTTATTTTATAAACTCTATGAATGTTGCCTAGACAGACCAGTTATTTCAGACTCCCTCAAGGCTTCGATTATGTTTTCAGTACCTTGCTGCCTTCTTTGATAGTCCTTCCATCAAATGAGGAGACAGAACAGGTGTCATCTAAAAAAAAAAAAAAAGGATATGAGAAAAGTAAAATTATTTTGGTCTTAAATTATGTTAATTTGCCTTTTAGCATGCTAGAATTGTAAACTTTCAAGTTCTCTTAGTTCAGTATGGCCTTTATACAAGCTCATCTGTAGTTATTTTGCTCTACTGACAAATGTAAGAAGGAGGCAAGAGAGACAGTGACAGCAGCCCTAAGGAGGTGGCAAGTAAATTTTAGCATGATGCTTGCTTTCTGTGACTTGGTTTAATCAAAATCAGCATGGAAATATCTATGTTTCCGCTTTGAGCTTTATTAGCCCATGCAAAACTTTACCATTTTAACTCTTTACTTCACCTGACGTATTTAATAAATGTAGCAGCAACTTAATGAAGAAGGCATAATAAATAAGTCTTCCCGTAACTTTAGCACAAGAAAGTGTAGATTATTAAAAGATCCAATTTTATTTAGGAAAAAAACAGACTACGCATTCTTGATTCTAAATCCTAAGTATGTGTGAATAAATTGAATGAAATACCACTTTACTTTAGCTGAGAAGACCAGCGAAATGTCTCTAGATTCTTTGCAGGTTAAGTCTCTTTCATTTAAGAAGACTCCCAAGACTTTGTCTTGTCTCTGCATTTCTCAGGTGATGCAGTCTCAACTTTCAAGGCACTGTTTTGAGATACTTGGATACACACTGAGTAACTTGGACATAAAAGACCTGAGATACCTTTTGGGATTTTTGGGTTCTTTTGTTTGTTTCCAATTCTAGTATCTTGTTTTGCCAGACTGAGTATAAGATTGCTTTGCGTGATGGGAGATGGGGATGGCTGAAGGTAGAGTCAGAGATGATTGTTCATGTTTTCTTAAACACCAGTTCTTGTAATCCTTCTACGTAATGGTGCCTCCAAAACATGTTGGAGAAGTTAGCTAATCTTACTATGTTTAGCTTTGCATGCAAGTGGAGATCTGGTTATGTATAAAAGAACTTAAACAGAGTTGTCATACTAACATTTAAATCTTTTCTTTCCAGCACAGCACCATTGTGGGTGTGTTACATAAATTGCCACAATGGAGTGTATTTCAGATCCTTCAGCTCAGAGGCCATCTGTCTTTGAAAGTGTCACATTCACCTGCTCATCGCTTCTGCAGCAGTGTTCGCGCTAGACGGGGTGCATCCAGATGAAGTTAGCAACAGGAGCAGCTCTTCATACAGCTGAGTTTGGAAAGACTTAGTAATCAAGTCACTCTTTCAGATGGGAGCAAACACCACAAATAGATCACTCTTTCTATCCAAGAGAACACCAAGTACTTTCTGCTTTGCTTCAGAAAAGAGCAAACTATTTCCCTGAGGGATATTCTTCTACTCAGTAGAATCCAGCCTCTGCCAGCACTTCTCTACCATGCCTGACCTGCAGGTAATCACAGAACCCTAATAAGAAAATTGTCCTCAAGTCCTTGGATAGATCTAGACAGGATTCAGCATTTTTGTAATTATAAATACTTGTCTATGTCTCCCCATTTCCCTTCCACCTTTGTATTTCCTTGAACTCTGAGGAAATGGAAGTAAGCCAGGACATGCTGTTGACCACTTCTCCTAATATTATTTGTTCAGAGTGTTTTTTGGTGTAAGAATATGTTATCTAACTTTTCCTTGTTCCATGTTTAATGTAAACTGTGTAAGTTGTTGAAGGAGGAACTTGACAGTATGGATGTGTGCTGACAATTTGCGCAAAGAATTCCAGCTATGGGTCAGAGATTTTTCTCTCTAATCAGTGGCAATGTACATAACCTTTCTGTCTACTCTGAATGTTCTTGTCTGTAAAATGAGGTTTTACTTGCCTGCCTCACGGGCATGTTGAAGCTTAATTAGTGTAGTTAATAAATGCTAAGTATTATTTTAAAAGATCTATTGCATTCTGAAATGATCAAGTTTGGATCTTAATTCACAGCTTTATGGAGTAAGGTTAAGTATTGATTACCTTAGGTTTTCACAAAGCCTCTCCTGAATTTAATAAGGGATTTTACAAAATAACTCTTGAAAGCACTTATGATTAGTCTTAATAAAAGCAAACTTGTACTTGCATAAAAATAGTAGAGCTTTGCACATAATCAGTTTTGTTGAATGACAGAGTCTTTGAAATGCAAATGTTGTACAGGTCTTCCCCTTCTGAAGAATATATGCTTGTTGTTGTATTAACATATGTAAAATGTTTTTCTTCAGCTATTTTCTTCAATTATTTTCTTCAGGCTCCACTATAAAGGAAGAACATCATTTAAAATCACACTCATTTGGCATTCTTTCAACATTTCATAAGTAAAAACAAATTAGATGGCAAAAATTAATTCCATTTTTGTAGGATGGGGGAACAATGAGTAAAATGTTGGGGTTTTGGGGTGCCTCATCATGTTTAATTGTATTGGTATCAATCATGAAAGACTGTAGGCCCACGATCCCTTTTTCTGCATTACTTGGAAGATGAGCATTGCAGTTCTTTGTTCTCTCTTCTCGTTTCAGACCCACTGCAAAGAGATCGTGTTTTTTTGAAATCGGAGGTATTGCTGGAAAATTCCATCAGCAGAATTGAAAGATGCAGCATAGAAACAATATGTGTTCTGCAAAGTTTAGAGGACTCTAGGAGAAGCTTTCTTGACACCAGAAACTAAAGATGCTCTATCTATGTCTGTTGTAAAGTTAGCCATGTCTCTGTGTGCCTGTGTGTGTTGAGTGTGATTTTCCTTTTTCTCTAATTACTGTTATTCTTGTACTTCTTGAGGCCACTTCTTGCTATTATGGCATGTGATTAAAATTAACCTTACTTTAGTCAAGGATTCTGAGCAAGTTCCTCCCATGGATTCTTCCAGCCTAAAGGTTGCCTAAAGCTGCAAGATGAAGGTGTGGTTGAAAGGGTCATTCTTTTGCTGCAGTGTAAGCTTCTTTAGTCGTGTTAAAAGTCATCTCTGTAGGACACAGAACATCCTTGGGGATCATGTCAAGACTCTGGGATTCTCCTAGGAGCTAAGAATCATCTTAAGTCTCGTTTTAATTTCTGCTTTCATCGGTAGGAACGTTTTTGACCTTGCCTGAGTAAATACACAGAAATATGTAGAAAACAATAAAATAAAAACCCACCCAGATCCCTTCATCTTAATCCCTCAAACATTCTTCTCGGTCAAGAAAAAGGGCAGAGGAACAAACAGCATGTTAGGTATGAATCATATTGCTGGATGCCCTTTTAGAAAATGCTCAGGTGTTATTAAGGCAAGGGTTTAATATGTGTATACTTGCTAATATGCTCAAATCGGTTGTTTGTTTTAATGCATGCGTTGCAGTAACTACAGGTAGTTGTGTTCACAGCTGTGGTAGATGCATGTACAGAAGTAGTCACGCATAAGCACACTGCTGTGTAATGTGCAAATAGATATGGCTTAAAAAGGATTTATCTCTTGGTGATTAGTTGTTGATTTCCAATGATGAGAGGGGGCCCTTGTGCCCTGGTGTAGTTGTTAGGTACTCCAGTAATGGAATTCAGGTTAGTTGTCTTTTAGCAAAAATTTACAATGTCTGAGAACAGTCTTTTTACAATGAATGGACAAAACACATTTGAGGATTTTCTACATAGCACAGTTATGTCTCTCCATCTATTTGAAGGGAAAAATCTGTGTGCAAATTTTCTACTGAACTGGCATAGGCAATTAGTTATGTCCTTGATTCAGAGCTGGCACTCTTCTAGATGCATCTGATGCTTTCATTCATTAAGGAAGATTTCCAGCAAACATTTTCATATCTGCATATATTAGCAAGTTGAGATGTCAGTGAAAACAAAACAGCGAAGAACTTCTGTATGCTCTAACACTGGCCCAAATAAAGTGAGTGTTTAACTGTCCTTTAGGAGCTTAAAACTAGCTCCCAATGACTAGTCTGACACTTCAGAATGCACCTTCTGTACTTTGGCGATTTCTTTTCTTGTTAGGACTTCTTAGATTCCACTTACTGTACAAGAGAAACATCTTTGTAATCTTAAAGATAGTCTAAAAGGCTGCCTTTTTTTCCCAAAAATATATTTCAAGATCTCAGTGGAGAGCTTTGGTTGTTCCATCTCAGAAAATAACTGATACCTTAGATAGGGAATTCCTGACACTATGTAAGTCGCCAGCCTTGACAGTGGTAGAAAATGGACTACTGACTTCTAAAGCTGGTGGGTCAATAAGTCGGGAGTTCTTTTGGAAATGAGGAAATGGAATAAAGACACATCAAGGGAAGTTCAGATTGGACATTAGGAAAAGTTTCTTCACTGAGATGGTGGTTGGTCACTGGAACAGGCTCCCCAGGGAGGTAGCCACAGCACCAAGCCTGTCAGAGTTCAAGGAGCATCTGAACGACACACTTAGTAATATGATTTAGTTTTAGGTAGTCCTGTGAGGAGTGGGGAGTTGGACTTGATGATCCTTATGGATCCCTTCCAACTAGAGATATCTATGATTCGATGATTTCAGACTGCAGAGTTTTTGGGTGATTGAACTAGGACTGTAAATTTTAAAATATTTTGTAATTCATGTCTCAGGAACAGGTTGCAGATTTTCAGTCTTTGAATAAATGCACTTGGTCTAGAATAGGATCTTGGGAAATCTGAGAAAGTAGCAATTTTTTTTCCCCAGAAAGAAAAATTAAAAAAACTCTAGGTGAGTGAAACAAAGGACATTTCTTTTCTCTTTTAAAGGAGAATATGGTCCCACACTACGTGTCCAGGAATGACACTGGAAGAGTATTTTTCACTTTTTTTGTGGCATAGTTTGCAGGGTGATATGGGGAAACCAATAATTATATAGTCTATTTCTTTGGCTACCTAATCTGTTCCCCTCTCCCCTTCCCCCATAGTCTGGAGGATGAGAAGAGTCTCATTGGTCTCATTGCTGATGAACAGTTGAGGAAGGAGAATTATCTTTAATTTTTTTTTTCTTACTGTGTATTTTAGTGAATAACTGTGAGATCTAAAAGTATTATCCTCGTCCGCCTAAGCTAAAAGACAAACAGTTTCTGCATGAGGTCTACCTGTGGAGCGTGGAGAGGGAAGGACTGTCACACTCCGAGCTTGACCTGTTTTTCTTATTTGATGAAGAGAATGAGCAAGTGTCTTGGACGCCTGTCAGCTGCCTAAATGAAGAAACGTTTATACTAAAAGAGATTTAACTGAAAGTATGTAGCAACAAATATTAACTTCCTTTAGTTAGCACATTCCTGCTGCATTTAAGAGTTTTCTCCAAGGAGAATATGCAGAGCCGTGTGTAAAGGAGCATGAAATTCTTTTTTAACTTAGACTGTTAGTCAACTCTTCATTTCAAATGCCCTGTTTAGTCCCTAAAGGTTAAAAAAATACTTAGTTTGTGTTTTCTTTCTATAAAAATAATTTCCTGAGGGTTCCCTGGCTTAGAGAAAGATGGTGGATAAATTCAGCAGTCTTATACAATTCCCAGAAAGTCAGTCGCCTTGTGAATCTTGCAGGAACTGTTTGAACATCTTATATATGTAAAGTTTGGAAAAAAAGTCCTGTGAGAACATCATTTAGTGTCCCTAGGTAGGATGAAACTGGCTTCAATGATTTTTGTATTGTAAAAGACAGATTTCTCGTCCTTACTCTTCTAGGACAAAACCTTTTCATATTTTGCTAATGATGAGCTGTTTTTAAATGTTATTTTATTTTGCATATAAATTCTCCTAGAGTGAATCAGGTTTGTATTCAGGTATGTGTGCATGCAGGTTCTTAAAATAACTACAAATGTTTACAAAATGAAGTGTGAAAAGTCGTAATACTGTCGTAAAGTCAGTCTAATCACTAACATTTAGCGTGGTTTATTTTTTTTTTTTTACCAGTGCATGAAAAATCTGCACAAAGACAATATTTATCATCATAAGTCAGATGACATTGATTACTTGAATACAGTGCTTAATTGGCTCATTAAATGACCCTTGAGATGGTTGTGGTGGAAAACAGGTACAAAGAACAGATCCAGATTCTGTCAAGTTTGCTACCAGTGACAGCTTGGTGGCTGCTTACCAAAGAGTAACAGGACCTTTGGGAGCTCGGCTAACCCACGCTCTTGTCTCAGGGCAGCATCAGCTGTACCTGCGTTTTTCCCAAAACTGCTACATCTATCCATATCGATTTTGGCCAGGACCACTTGTGGACTATGGCGGTAATCAACATAATCTTAATAACTCTCTGCTTTTTATTTTAAATCTCTATTGATAATCAATTTACATTTAGTCCTTCACTTACACCATGCTACAAACTCTTTCTTCCAATAAACTTTATTGATGGTAAGTATTAGCATACTTTATGTTCACAGTTAGTGCCTGTTTAGTGGATGTGAATGCCTAACAGTTGATTTTAATATCCCAACAGCAAAATTCAGTTGTATCATTCCCCTTGTAAATAGATGACAATAAAATAGTGAGTTTGACAGTTTTCCGTCGGTAATCTGTTTGGAAATAAATAATTTATTGTCATAAATATATCCAAAAGAAAGTTGCCTGATTTTTCTCTTTTTTTCTGCATCAAAATATCTGTTTAACTGTTCTATATTCTGTAGGTTTTTAAATTACTCGTCCCTGTGAATTTTGCATTAACTTTGCCAATTTTATATGAAAATAAGGAATCTCATTATTTTTACAGTCACCTGGAAAATTTCCAGCTCTAAGGGTTTTTGTAATATATTTATCAGTATATGATATGAATTCAGGATTTTTAATAAGTTAGACTGTCTCTGACTTACAAGAATAGAAACTCTCATGAGACTGGAGCAACTGGCTCAGGTTAACCATGCACCCACTTTCTCTTAAGCTGGTTGAAAAGAGGGGTAGGGAAGTACTATGCTTGCATTCAGCAATTTAAAGACTATGTTTTAAAAGCATGATAACTGAAAAAAAAGTGTTTACTTAGCCTGAGTTCTGTTGTGTTGAGGAGATGACAGTCTCGTTTGTTTAGCAAGGGGTTAAACAGAAACTAATCCTTTAGGCTTACTTTGAAAGGTGGTTATCTTTCCAGCGAGAGAGCGCATTGTTTGCTTTGCCAGAAACAGTGTATTTTTCTTTAAACCAGTATGTTCTCTAAAAGAACAAACTTATTAGAAAGACAAAAAATATCATTGTCATAAGCATTGTCTTTAAAGGATTCAAAAAATTAATGGAAGTGCTTTCATTTGTATCTAACGAGCATAGGCATTTTGCATGATGTAAGCTGTATTAAAGCTTTTTGTGAAGAGATTATTTTTTGTGTGATGAGTGCTCTAACAGAAGTATCATAGGTTATGGGAAACGGAACAGTAGTGTGGTTGGCTCAAGTTAATTACATTTATTCAGATGAAATACTATTCTACTGTACACTTCAGGACAAGCAGAGAAAATACTGCAACCTTTTTTAGCCAGCATTTATCTATTTCAATTATTTTTGACAGTGTGTATTGCATGTGTCCTTTAGCTACAGTGCCTTTATATCGACAGTTGGTAGCACAAGCCTTTCAAAGCACAAAGGGTAGCAGTACTTCAGCCAATCTGTGATAAAAGGGAAAAAATGAAATCACTATGGAAACTGCAGGAAGAATCTAAAAGCTTTCTTTCTAAAGTAAACGTCTGATGTTTGTGACTGCGGGGGCAAAAAATTCATAAATCTGTACGATGCTATCATTTCTGATTTGTTATCGCAGCAAATGCCAAGTCTAAGCAGTCTGACCTTAGCCTTATTAAGTGCTTTCTTTTCAGATACAGTTATTATTCGACAATAGAGAGACTGCAGTGCTACAAGGGGGAAAACTAATATATTTAAAATGTGTGTGTGTGTGTCTCTGTGTGTGTGCCTGCGTGTGTATATATATAACTATCCATCTTTTTTTCCCCGTGAAGCTTACGGAGTTGGGAACGCTGAATGTGGGAAATCAGGGACTACTATTCTGAGCACAATTGAGAAAACTGTGTTTCGTCCCATTGCGTGCGCCTGTCTTTCATCTCAAACTGAAAATCTCTTAGCCTCTTCCTCCAATCCAAAAGCAAATAAATACTGCGAGGAAGAAACCTCTCTCCTCACAGCACATAGGGCCTCCACGACTGAAAAATGAAGGTGACTGTCAGAACTCTGATGAACCTGTTTGGACAACAGACAGCAACAAATACCTGTCTTGGTGGAGGAGTTTAAGAGCACTGCAGAAATCCTCAGACAGTACAGAATATCTTGGCTCACGCAGGCCACTCTCTCTGCCTCAAAACAATACCAGTCAAGCTCCTCCGTACCTACAACTGAAGAGCTGCAGGAACAGGAGGACAGTAACTAACACAGCTTTCAAATTTGAATCTCCTTATCTTATTTAAAAAAAAAAAAAAAAAAAAAAGGAAAAAGACATGAATTCGAAGAAAGATGAGATACCTGGTAAGTATTTTTGTTGCATTTGGTTGCTTTAGCTTGAAGATTATTTTTAGTCATATGTATCTGCCATAAACAGGATTAAGGCTTGAAAGAGTGTGAGAGTTTTGTTAAGTATTTTTAATTATGGAAAAATTCAATGTCTGTTTTTGCATTTCCAACTTTGATAGCTTTTGGATTTCTTTGTTTTGTTGCTCTGCTGTAATTAGTGTATAAGCTTTGCAAGTTTGATATTTCAAGATGCTCTAAAGAGCACTGCTGTTCCTAGGCTCTTTGAATATAAACACGCACATTGGTAATACAAATTATTGTATATTATATATATACACAATAATAAGCTTTAATATTTGTTTTAGTATGGTGGTTTTAAAATATACTGATAATGACTCAAGCCAGGCAAGTACTTTCCAACTAAGTGTTTCAAGCTCTCAAAACAGTGTGAATGTTTTAACTCTTATTGGACAAATTTATATATGAAGGTTTAATCTGTGACAGATAACAGCATGAAATTATTTCACTATAAACGTGAGAGGCCAGGAGAATTCTTGATTATATTCAGATTTCGTGGTATACTGGTGAATGCTACTATAGTGTATGCATATGTTAGTAACAGTAAAGACTTGAGGTGAACAGTACTAAACCAGAGACAAAACAATTCTTACAGAAGCAGGTCAGTCTTTCAGTAACAAATATAAATCCTAAAAAAGATGTCGTTTGACGTACTGGCTTCATTGCAGCTTTTTATACAGATAATGAAAACCAATTATCTGTGGAGAGAATTTGACTTTGTGGAATGGAATTAAATTGCTTTTTAAAGGCTTCCTTAAACAGCACTAGCTGGAGGGAAGTCCAATAACATTTTTAGCACTGAATTGTAATGACTTTGCTGCATTATTAAATGATGTTGTATTCTGACTTTTATCAAAAGATTCCAAGGAAGAAAACTATGCACAGCAGGTTGAAACTACAGGGGCAGTCCTGGCTGGTTTTTCTCCATCCAGCTACTTTACTTATGGCCCTTCGAAACCAGCAATCCCTGTGGATGAGCACTTGAAGCGGTAGGTCCAAAACCATCTAAAGCTGATGAAAACAATTGATAAGTGTAAATTCCTCCTAACAAGTGAATTGTCAAACTGGAATATCCGTAATGTAGCCTGGTTACTTAAACCACTGTGATTTAGGAACTACAGTGAAAAATTCAATTCATGTTCATCGCATTTGGGGGGGGGGGGTGGTGTTTTGAGGGTTTGGGGTGTTTTTCATGGGCGTTTTTTGTTGTTGTTGTTAGGGTTTTTTTAAGAAGAAAATGTTTTATTCTATTTATTCTATTTATCTCTTTTCTTGGTATGGAACTGCATACAAGATTCATTTAAAAAGTAAACTTTTTGACAATGAATATGCCCTGTTGCTGTAATTCGTGTACTACGAGTTAGCTAGGTAAGTGTTTGGGCTCAGTTTTGAATGGAGGGAGGTTTTGTAAAGTATGCATTTGGGATTTGGAATCTGAAACCCTACAACAAGAAAAGTGTTTATTTGAACAGTTGTTTGGTCTGCTGATGTTGGCTCTGAAGTAATGAGGGGAAGAAAAAAAAAAAGATACTGTCAACTTCTACTAATTTTTCCCAACAGATCACGTATCAGAAGTGTAATCTGTAAGAGGAACATGAACTGCTGAAATGCATCTCTGATGCTGGTTTCCTATGTTATTATGTAGAATGTTTGTAATTATCTTGCTGAGTCGTAATCCCTGACATTTGCTTTCACAAAGCATCTAGTGGAGAATGCAATACCCTAATTATGTTTCTGTGAAAGAGTTGAGGGGGAAAAAGAGTTGTACTCTTTAGCACAGCATTTTAAAGAAAAGCTATTTCATTAATAATATATAGATCAAATTTTGGGAAGGCTAAGGATGCTTTATCAACTGTGATTCCTGATTGTTTTATATCACAGTGTGCAAACATAGTTGAGCATATGTTAATCATAAGTTCTTTTCTAAACTGCAGGCTGTACTTGCCTACATCCTAAGCAAAACAGCCACTGGCTCCAGTCTAAGTATTTTTATATCTTTATGTTTGCTATCTTGTTTTCAAGTATTTTCTGCAAAAAATAAAGTCTAGTTACCAAATTTTAAATAAATATATTTTGTTTAAAAAAATAATTGGTGCTTTCTCATATGACGTTTTGCAGTAGCTTTTATATTATGGAAATGAAGATCAAGAATAACAGTGAGTTAAATTTGAATTGCAGCTCATAAAGATCCCCTTGTGTTACGTTCTTTTATACAGTGAGCTAGCCACAAACAGTGGGAAGTTGTAAAACTGATTTTTGATCACGGGAAGAGCTCACTTTTTATAGATGGATTTGTCTACAAACTGAGGCAAAGGTTAATTGAGGTTACATACTTGAATACATTATGTGTATTTCACCTCTATAACAGTTACTGAAACTGTGCTTTTTTTTTTTTTTGTATCTGGTACGAATAATTTCTTAACACAAAGCTATTTACTAAAGAATCATTAAAATGGAATCTCTGAAGGAAAATGGATACGTGATACTGGTATGTTGCTTTGTTCACCAAAGTGAGGCTGTGTGGGTTAGCTGAAAGAAATTACTCCAGTAGTCTGTTCTCAAGCAAATTTCTCAGACGCAGGATTGTTATACAGGACATACCTGACTTTCTTTACATTCTTCTTTTGGGAAATCAGTTCAAACTGTTCAAATATCCCATGGTACGCGAGACTAGATATCCGATGTTATGTTCATGATGCCTGCTTTTATTAAATGAGCGGTACAATTTTTACAAAAAAAAAAAGAAGGTAAAAAGGAAAAAAAGCCTTGCATTTCCACCCCCTTAAGCAGGCCCCTTTTCCTCCCCCCTCTCTGTGCTTGCATGGTTTTTGTTATTAAAAAAAAAATAAAATTAGCGCAAATCAGTATAAAGAAACATCACCCTTTACATAAATCCCATAATTTGTACTTGATAGCAAGGCATCTGTTACCGGTGACTTGCAGTAGACTTGGCTGGGAAAAGCCTCCATCTTCCCGCCCAAAGGCGACCTCCAGAGAGTGCAGGAAGTGTTTGGGCAGAGTACTTCTCTCCACGCTTGTCTCAAAGCCTAAAAAAAGTTGTTACCCTCATGGACGCAGCCTGGGGATTGCTCCAGTAAAAGCAGGGAGGGTTTCTGAGGAGGAGGAGGAGGTCGTGCCTTCGTAACAAGCACTGATTTCTCCGTCTTCCCGCGAAGTGCCCAGCTCTGACGTGAGCTCGCTGCAGAGTTTTCCTTCTCATTCTCCCGTAACCGCGTGTTTTTTTACTGCTGTGTTGGTTTTGAATGCCGCACGCGTTCGCATAGATACCAAGCCAGCAGCTGACGAGGATATGCTGACAGAACTCCGTGCTGGAAGACGTATGGGAGGCTCAGTTCAGAGTGAAATATCCCAGGATATTACCTCGAATGAGGCCTAAGCAGATGTTGAAATCACATATGACCATGCTCAGGAGCTTGTCACGTGGTCCTCAGCAGGGCTGCAGACTGCTCTTCCCAGCGCAGTATCGCAGGTCTCCATTTAGCAGTGGTATAGGTGTGCTGAGTGGAGTAGACATTTCCAGACAGTAATGTGTACTCCACGGCCCTTAGGTGTTACGGCTTCATGGCCACGTTCTCACCTGTGAGGGGCTGGCACAGCTCCTCCACACTCTGCACTGGAGGATCTGCCTGGTGTGTTTCCCCAGCAATTTTTAATTCCATTTAGTGGCAACAGTTTGTTACCAGTTTGCTCAAAACAGAAGGGAAAACAGTGCAGAATGCTTCAGAATTTGTAATGAGTTCATCTTTTCATCTAAGAACACTGTTAACTTGTAAATACATTTATAATTGAAAGCTTTTTTCCCTACATAACACCAGGCATTTACATAAGCTGATAATAAAAACTAAAGTCCAATGGACTTCTCTGTCCTTGAGGACTGATCTTCCAATTACATGAACGAGATACTCTGGAATTAAACAGCAACAGGGTTTGTGAATGAAGAGTTCTGGTTCTTTAAAATGCATTGGGTAGTCTAGAAGTATTCTGCCACACAGGCTGTGTTACACTGACTAACACTGATTTGCTTTCCCATTTGTCTGCTCACGTCCTTGCTGCACTGCAAGGATTTTGAAAGGCACTGGGGCACCTGGCATTTTTGTAGGAATGTAGTACAATTCTCAAACATGTGGAAAAGATTGTTTTGAAACACTATAAAGTGAGCATTGGCAACTTTCAGAATAAATTGCTTGCAGTTTTTTTAACTTGTTTTGAGGTTGCTGATAAAATGATTATTTATGTGGTAAGTGGGGAGACTTCTCTTAATTGATAGGTTTTGCCAGGTTAAAATACGGGTTTTGATGTCATGTCTCTATTTCACACTTGTGTAAGCAGTCTGAGTATTTAAAAAAACCCTCTGCATTTTATAAATCTGATTTTACTGCTGCATGAAAAGTTTTCTTGTATTCTTTGACCTTCACATCTTAAAATTGCCTTAAATCAATGCTACCCACCCACCCTAAGGCAAGTATACCCATGCACATGCACGTCCTACTGCAACCTGCTTGAAATGCAGTTAAGAGTAGCTTAAACAGAAGAAGGGAAAAAAAAAGTGTTTTAATGCTGAAGTCAACACCTGGCTGAACTTATACAATATTTATACAGAATGCAGAATCATTAGCTTTTCATATAATAACGCATTACTTCCTAAAAGTCAAACACAGAGTGTAAATGTCAGGATATTTTCTCTAACAGCTTCATTGACTGTGTCTTTGTGAATAAATTCTTAAGCTCCATGTCATGTAAAATAAAAAAAAAAGCCCTTTTTGTGCACGTAAAATCTCCTTATCGAAATATAAAACTGCTGCAAGACTGAAAGAGTATCTGCTGCTTCTTATGCCAACTAACTGGCTATCTACTGCTCTAGCATAGTTTTCTGTCAGAGATGCTAACTTCATTTCCAGTCAACACTGAAAACTGATTTCTGGTGGAAAAACTGCTGAAGCATTTGCACTACATTGCTCTGTTTCTTAATACCTAGAATATTTAAGCAAAGATGCATAGTATCTTTTCAAACTGTTTTATTTCTCCATGAATTAAGAGAATTCAGAGGAAAGCAGAGCAGGAATTATTTACCTTACAGAACTGGAATCATGTTTTACTCCTAAAGCGTGCTATTGCTGTGTTGTCCAACACCAGACTAGATGAGATTTCAAAATTAAAATCAGTACTCCTACATTTGCATAGAATTACTGCCTATGTATGTGAAACCTGGAACACTTTTCTTAACAAAACCAGAACAATTTGCCTGTCTTTTTTTTGTCTTTTTTTTTTCTCTTTTCTGCATTCCCTGCCCTTCCCTCTCCAGAGCAAAAGGAGATCTTTGTAAAAAGTAAAGCCCTAGTAAATAAAGAGTTAAACTGAAGGCAGGCTCACTGGTTTGTTGAGATCTGTCAGAGTCTGAGTGGCTGGCTACATATCTGTCTCAGGAACAATAGCTACCTGTATTCTGCACGGACTGCTGGGCAGGCACTAGCGATCTGGCGAAGGTCTGCCTCCGTTAGAGGCTTTTTAGTGGGAATCCCTAATGATGGCCCTACTTCTCACTGGGGGCAGGGGTGGGGAGAGAAATCTGCTCTACTCTCTTGAAGAGGGACTGAGCTTTGATCATTCTCGTTCAGCCTTGGCTTGGCCCGAGGTTTAGGCTCCCAATCCTGAAGTCAGCAGGCTCTCGTCTCTCGCACACGCTCGCACACTCACGCGCACACCCCTTTGCTGGTCTGTGCAGGCACATTAGTGTCACGGCTGTAACTGAGGCACAGAGCAATAAACATAGCAGAACCAATCTCCATGGTGGCAAGAGGGGGCACTGGAGGTGACAACAATGGAGAAGGATCTTTCTTCTGACAAGTTTTAGGTAAGAGAGAATATTTATACCCTCGGCCAAGTATTTTATAGCCTTCTAAATAAGTTAGAAATTGTTAGGTTGCAAACGTGCCTTGTTATAGTAATATTTTAGTTTACTGCTGTATCCAGGCTGTTACTAGCTTTTAAACCTGTAATTGCTGTGCTTTGTGTTACGAGAATGTTTGCAGAAAGCAGGCAGGGTTTTTCCATGGAAGTGGCGGCTACTATAGTAACATTCTTTAAAATATAACATTTCTAACATTTGCATTCTTAAAATTAACCGTGAAGCTTCATTTTGGCTAACTTAAAATTATGCTTAGCTATAATAAATATCCATATCTGATAAAATGTCGTGTAGCTGATAGCACATGCAATATTAAACCAGTGCTCCCTCAACCCTAATTTGTAATTATTTTTACACCCTTAACTGCGCTGGGGTCAGAGAGTTTTAAAAATTAATGAGGTTCCCTGCTGAGTTCAAATAGTATAATCTACATGAGTTGTTGCTGCAGAGGGCTGAAATTATTTCTGCATATTTTTAATTAGGTGTAGAATTTTTGTTTCAATATATTGCATTCAAACACTTTCCTTCAAATGTCAGTTTCCGCAACCTGCAGTAAGAAGGGAATGGCGATCCATTTTTAATAATGACAAATTGAGTGCGGGAAATACAGGGGATACAGTGACAATACAATGCGAACATTTGCTGGATACGTTTCCTGATTTCATGTGTTAGATCTGTGTTAGGTTCCTGCAGCTGTGACCAGTTTCACCTATTTACAAATAACTACTGCTCTAGGGAGAGGAAAAACAGCAATACCTAATGCTTTGTGTGCGATTGGAGTAATAGGTTACCGATGTGTTAGGAATGTTAAAAAGAATTGTTGGAGTACTTGAAAACATATGTCAAAGAGAATAGCAACAGTGCGAAAAGAGGCAGTAAAAATGAAATAATGTCCTATCTCTTTTCCTGGAAACGCTAGACAGATAGTATCATCAGCGCTCCTGGAAAGTAGAATTCGCTGAATATCCTCAAATGGAAGGACTGGAAAGGAAAGGGGGAGGGAGCTGTTTACTATGCAATTTCCATATTGAAATAATGACAAAGTTTCATACTGCAAGATTTAAGGCATTGTTTATTATTTATTATAAACTACAGTGCATTATGTTTAAACAGTGAGCATTTTAAAGCTGAATATAGTGCAATCAGCGCTAAAGACACGTTATACACAGTCTTCCATTTGCAAGACCCGCTCTGAGCTTCCTGTGATATATTGTTATGTAAATACGGTGCAGCAAGGGAAAGCAGCACTATGGAGATTCAATTTACTTTGAAAGTTGTTCATTATGGAAGGGATGAATGTTATTTATTTGATGTGAATCAAAGGCTCGAAATGACTTTTTCACTGTGAAGTCTATTGTGATGGGTGCAGCGTGATCTAATCTTTTTAATTTTGGCTTTCACACCAGTGGAGATGAAAAGAGATCTGAGCTCATTTATTGGTTGCTAAGTCTTACTGGAGGCCTAAGTACCATTCTTGGTTGCTATGGCCAGTCTGACCTCAATCTATGCAGTTTTAGGGACTTAAGCAATCCCTTTTTTATTTAGGAGCATGTACCTTGATTTATGTCCAAAATTGTGCCTGAATGTCTTTGTCTACAAGTGATAAATGGTGGTGTACAATTCATCAGTTCTTACAAGTAAACACTGCTGTCCCACTAAAAATATGTTTTGTTCTGAGTTAATGGTATGGAACAAGCCAGTCTCCACAAACAGCTATCTTTTATTGTAGGGAGCCACTGAAACTTGGAGCAAAGTGAAGGAAATTGGCATTCATCTTCTCTGCCATTAGCATTTCGTTTGTGCTCTCTGGTGATGAGCCTGTGTGTCAATTGACAATGAAAGGCTAGCATTGTGCTTCCCCGCTTGAATATCTAATCGATCAATTATGAATTTATTTATTCTGTGCAGATATTAAAAAGTCAGGAATACGATTTCTTATGCTGTTTGCCTGCCATTTTGTTATTACTAACTGTAAAAGTATTTGCGGTCAAATAAACTGTGACTTGGCTGTAGGAAATTCCCAGTTTCTTAGGCAAGTTCCTTGTATTCAAGTAATATCAGGTATTTGTTACTACCAGACATGTACTACTTGTGTGGTTCTTAATAGAGCTTAGTCTTTCATGTATGTTAGAGTTTCTTTTATTAGGAGCTGTTCTAAAAGGTAATTGAGAATATAAAATGGTTTTTATAACATGAGCAGTAATAATTTTGTTGCATTGAAATTGCTGTAGTCATTCAGGTTGTACATACACTGAGCAAATGGTGGTACTGAATACACAATAGCAGAAGCAAAATCTTCTGCTGGTTTCTTTGGTCTTGGTTTTTTTAGATAGACTAGTAATAAATAAATAAAACTGTATGGAGCTGGATGGTAATATGGCTTCTGCTGAATTGGCTACCATAGATTGCCTAGTCCATAGAGGGAAAAGTCAAATCAGTTGTTGATCTTAACATTTGACAGTGTTATAAATATATTGCTTAAAAACCCAAAACTTTTACTTTTTAAAAATGTAAGGAATAGCTTGCTGTAATAGAGTTCAGTACAACTAAGCACACGTGGAGCAAGAATAATTCTTCAATTGTATGCATTTTTAAGTTAGTGTACTTGAAGTAAAAGTAACGTTTCCTGAAGCCTGATTTTTTTCATAGCCTATTTTCAATAATAGGCTACAGTGAGGCTTAGTATTTTAATTGAGCCCATTGAGCCAATTTTTAGTCTTCCTGAGGTGAATTTTTAAAATTTGAATCTACAGTGGTGACAGATTTTCCCAGTATACTCTGTAGCTGATAATTGCTACCCAAATAAATTCTCAAAGAAACGGAATTTACAAAGGTTTCTGGAACTACTGAGCTGCTTTTCAGCATCAGATTGATAGCAGAATCTGCAGAGGCAGTTCTTTGGGATTAGTTCACGATAGTGCTACTGCTTCAGGGCTTTCAGAGTAACAGTAGTTATTGCTAAAAATGGTCTGAGATTTTAGTTTCAGAACTAACCTGGATGATGTTCTTGTAGAGGTACTTTATAATAGTCCAGCGTTCATATACTGAAACAGTTAAACCAGTACTGCACACTTGGAAGTAGACTTTTTGATGTTTTTTTTTTTTTAATTTCAGCATTAGCAAGGAAAGAGACCTTGGTTTTTTAAAAATGTTTTTGAATGAGAAATGTCTTAGAAAAACATTTAAAAATACTAATTAGAAGTAATTTATTTGGACTATGATGGTATTTCTACGTTCGCTATTTGTTTCCACAAATGTAAGGAAAAAATAGCTAATTTGTTAGGAAAAATTTTAATTTCATACCACAACAAAAAAGTTTTGTTGAAAGGTGTGTATGTCTTTGGTCTTTTTCACACCCGTATTTAAGTTAACTGGTTTTATATACACCGGTAGAAATTGCTTTTGCAGTTATGGTTTGTAGGATCAGGACACACACTGTGTCCCTGTTCTTGTTACATTTTGGTCTTCTAACATGCAAGTATAATAACCGAAATACTCGCTTCAGAGCTCCAAACTTCCACTTAAAAGAGGAGAGTACAGACATTATATATCTATATTTCAGTAGTGCATAATACAACAGTGTTGATTAACTGGAAAAAATGTCACCACCACCTCAGTAGAGTACAAAAAGTGAGAGAAAAAAACATCATTGCACTCTCTGGGACTCTCTTCAGCTTATGAAACAAGTTTCCATTACTGGTATTACAGTTTTAATTTCTGTAGCAGAGTTTCCATTTATGAAACTTAATATGAGTAAGATCCATGAAATTGCAAATTTTTGCAGGAAAATAGAAAATATTTATAAGCTTATTTTAATCGGTGGTCATCTGTGAATAAAGTTAATCATTATTTTTTCTTGTCAACAGCTGCCTTATGGGCAAATTTATAGTCCGTGTTTTGAAATAAAGGTGTAACAATGGAGAAACCTGTATTATTGCTTTTTAACATGCATGGGTTTGCATGTAATCTTGCTGATAACGTGCATATTTTGGATATATTCACTATAGACTCCTTTAGCAATGTTGACTAATATTTCTTATCTTTTTGAAGAGAAGAATAAATCATAATGTGTAAATCAGTGTAGAATCATAAATCTTGAGGTTTTTCCCCTCTCTCATGTTTTTCATGAGATATAGGCATGTTCTGTTGCATGTACCCAGAGTGAGCAAGCTGTGACATGTAAAACCTATTCCCATTGACTGTTTGAATTTTAGATGAAGACAAAACTGCGTATGAATAAATTTCTGGAAGGTATATAGTTTTGACTAAAGTATTTTATTCACACGATACCAAGTTACGGTAGGTCATACACAGGTAAAACAGTGTGGAGGGATTATAAACTAAAAGATTTTTTAAATTTGTTTATTTGGCCTTTGAATGTTTTGACAGCTTTGGCACAGATCATGTGTCAGGGACACAAATGATCAAGCCCCCAGATGAGATGTGGCTTACCCAGCCTGCTCTTGCCCCTGGCCATAAGTGGCAAGCAAGGTATCAGTGATTCATTGGGCAAAAAGCCCTTGGCTCCTGTTCCCTTCACCTGGGACAACTGAGTCACCCACCTGAGCAGAGGCTGGGTCAATCCTCTCTTACAAGTGAACACTAGGTATTTGTGTCTACTGCTGTCACTGTTTGTCATCAGGCATGCATTTGTGTTTACCTGATTGGTCTAAGGCTACTAATTTATTCTTACTCTTAATTTCCTGGTGTAATTTGCCATACCTCAGCGTCTGACTGTCCACAGGACTTTATGTTCTTGTCTCTGTCTTGAAATATCTTATTGATTGAAGTCTCACTGAGATGGAAGCAGAGTCTGGGTGACTCAGGTGGTTTTTATTTTACCTGCAGTGGAGGACTTTTAAGTTCGATGTTGAATGGTAATAGCACAAACCCTTTGATCATCTGATTGTTGACCCAGGTATCATCACTATGTCATCCCTTTTCTCTGCTGGACATCTTTCACATCTTTGCTATTGTCTGTATATCACTCTGCATGTTGAAAATGCCTGAGAACACAGTAATTTCAATAAGTTACTCCATTACTTCATTACTCTGTAGCAGTCTTCCTGTACGCTTAACGAGAAAGAAAAAAGATAGTTGTATAATTAAATCCAGCATCATAAGGTCCAATTCTGAATTCATGATCATCTTTAATTTTGGTACATCTATTGTTTGTTTGATAAATTTGCACCCTCTGTCATAGTCTTTAAGATGGATTTCTGAGTGTTTATATATATAATGTGCGGATGTGTGTGGACAATTTACAGTTTGTGAGAATTACAGCTTTGAATAGCATCCATTTTGTTGAAATAAAGTGGCAACCAGAATAAACCCTCAAGGTTGTCTGAATATTGTTTCCTGTATTGTTTTGTTTGCTGTAAATCAATAGATTCTGCCAGAGCCTGGCTGAGCGAGAGTAGTCCGCTTTGTCTCTCTCCATCAATTTCGTCGTCGTCAATCATCCCGATGATACTATTGACCAATTATATCAAATATTTTCTGGCCCCAGATATGGAGCGTCGTATCGTTCTCTCTGCAAAACACAAGGCAGAAGTAGTTACCATCTCTTCGGCTGAAGTCCTTTTGGGGCAGCTGCTCAGCAATTTGACTCTGCTTGCATTGCAGGCTAAGCCGCCCTCCACTAAACAAAGTACCTCTCTAAAGGGCGCGTAGGAAGATGGTTAGGGTGGATCACGTGAGGAAGGGTGGCCTTAGCGGCACAGTGGTTGTGTGCCTGAAGCAATGAGCCAGGGCCTTTGGAGCAGCTTAGCTGACCTGGGCCAGCGATGCCGCTGCAAGCGCTGGTCCTGCCTCCTTTTTGTTGTAGAAAGGACTTCTCAAGCTTGCTGATCAACTGAAAACTAATCTTTCTTTTCTTTTCCTGGTAGGGTTAGTTTTCAGACAGATCAATCACCTGATCCAGCTGACTGCATGGCTGCTTACGCCCCGGTGCCCGCAGCAGAGAGGCAGCTGTAACGCAGCATGAGGCTGGAGGGGTCGGGTCAGCCCTTTCGGCAGGGGCAGCCCTGGGGCTCCAGCAGGATCTCAAACAGAGTTTGTGGAAACGCAGCTCTGGCACACTGTGCTGTCCTTGCTCCTGTGCCTTCTGGAGCCAAAGCCACCTGCTTCGGTGATTTAGAGTGTCAAATAGCATTGCGATTAGGATGCTTCTCTGTCTCTGCATTTGCATCTTGAAAAGGATCTGATACAGAGCTTCTTGCTCCAGACTGGCAAGTAAAACCTTGGAGCAGTCTGTAGGTCTGTCTCTTACATAAAAATTTTATCCCCTTAAACCTGAATGTGAATGGAAGACCCCCTTGAACTCCAGGTTCAGTTCTCAATGCTCTCAGTGGGCTATCCTATGATTAAATCACAAGTGTGCTGCTAAAATTGATAGGTTACGTTTTCCAGAGGTGTCTCTTACCTCTGCGGGTTTTTCTCTAGCTCATCAAGGTACTTCCTTTAGCGTCTTTTGCTTTTATTCAGTCTGCTGTTATTGATTACGTCGGTTCCAGCCCTCTCCTTTAAAGAGGTAAGAGAAGTTTGCTCTTTCATTTCTTGCTAGTAATTGGTCAAGCACTTCTACAAAATCATCTTTATCTTCAGTAGCAGCTGTCATCTTCCTCTGGGCCTGCAGCATCAGAAAATGGTGGCAGTGTATTCATTGCTGATGGCATTGACTTGGATCTGAAGAAATCCATTTTTGTAATGTTATTCTCAGCTTTTGGCATTAAATTTTTAAATTTTGCTACATCAGCTATGCTATATAGACAACAACGTGATCTCTAGAAATAACTTGTGTAGCAGTCTTATTTTTGTTACCGATTTGTATCTCTCCTTATCTTCTTAAAAATCTTATTTCCTGTTATTATGACAGGGTCTTTGCATCTGAGAATGGAAAACTGAGGCCCTAAAGACTTTTGCTTGGCCATCAGCTGGAAACTTTTCATTTGAAAAATGAACTCGTTGGAAACTGAACCAGCCTTCATTTTGCCGTTTAACCATTGCACTAACCTTGGTTCTGTCACTGATGAAATATGGCAAATTGAAAGAGAGTGAGCATGATTGGGGCACTGTAAGTTTCTCCATCAAATGAAGTGATCAGTGCGGCGTATCTCAGTTGGGTTGTTGCATTGACCCAGACAGAAACTGTACTGTCCCATACCAGGAACGCTGCTTTGAGCAGACTGTGCTCTTCTGTGATGAAAACGCAAATTCACAATTAACTTTTGGGGAAATGCAACAGACACTAAGAAAAAAAATTCCATAATACTGGGTATTATTGCCCTATAAATTGTACATTTGAAAAGTTTTATTGGAAAACAAATTATTTACTAGTAGGCTGAAATACACAATTTTAGAAAATTGCTTTCTGAGAGAAGGAACTATTAAGTGGTTTGTACACAAAATTTTGCCAACGTAAATAAGTGTGTACTGATATTGTAGAAAATAACAGTCTTCCTGAGAAGTAACTTGCGATCGCTGCTATCTGCGTTCAGCGTATTGTGTCAAAACTGTTATTGCACAAAACTGGCATTTTTCCTTTCAGTTCATCACCCCCCGTGTCCATGAAATTCACTTAAAACCTAATTTTTGTCCTTATACATCCTCTTTATCTAGAAATCTTTCACAGCTCTAGATGTAATAAAAGCCAATTATATAAATGCATTCTTGCACAATAGTGCACATTTGGATTGTCAGTTTGCTTTAAAGTTTCATTAAAAACAATAGATAAGGAGTATCTATAATTTATGCATTGTGGATGTATGTTCATATATGTTCACATTAATCATGTTTATTCTTTAACCTCTATACCTACTCTCCAAAACTCTCAATCTGTCCTGTAAGACATGGTTTGATGTTTCAGTAAGTACATGTTTCATATAGAGGTTGAGACTTTAATATGTTGGAAAAATAAAAAAAAAATAATTCTATTGCTTCTTAGTTGCCAAGAGATCCGGCACACTGTGGGAACATCTTGTGAGCAGAAACTATCTGCAGGGCCTAATAGGTACAAGGAGGAGGAATGATGTTCAGGTATTATTGCAGTAGTTCTCAGGCATGTAAGGACAGTCCCGCTTTTCTCTGGATTTCCACAGGATAGATTCTGCCGCCTCTTACTTATCGTTTAGTGAGTGTTTCCATAGGGTCTCTTGTTGTTAGCAAGTTGGTACCAGTCTTTACTGTGTTTTTGTTTCCATAATCCACTTCTCCCTCTCAAGGTATGCCTGAGAGGAGGTGAGATTTATTTTAAGAACGATTTACTCAAACTGAAATGAGATGAACTGGGTTGGCAGGTGAAGCCATACTGTCTTGCTGAAAACATGCCTTCTCGTTTCAATCAGAGGAATTTACCATCCTGGGGTTTTGAGTAGACCCCTTGGGCAGTCTGTAGTGAGTAGTACCTTCTCTTGCATTTTACTAGTCAGTTTTGGTCACCTGATGATTCAGTTGTCATCTCAAAATGTCACTGTTTTGATATATTCCAACTGGGATAAAGATGATGGAGAAGTTGCAGCAGGTAAAAAAAAAAACAAAACTAGCTGATTATTCATTTGCAGACTATTTAAATAGATAAAAAAATAATTGTCCGTACCTTCTCTCTATAAAACAAGTGATTGACACTAGAATGAGCATTCTTCTTCTTAGATGAACTGATTAAAGTAGACAAATACCATGGTCAAAAGGCTTTCCAAGTGTGTTTTTCCACAGTACAAGTGTTGTTACAATGCACCTGTGAATATTCAGACTTACCTTTTTTTTTATTAAATCACTTTCCTGACACTGTCCAATACACTTTTCTAGAAATAGGGAAAAAGGAGCAAGAATTGGAGAAGTCCCCTACTTAACAGCTGGCTGACTTTTGCTATGCTCATTATGTAGATAAATATCCCTCCATTTAACTGATTCTCCAACCTTTGTGGATTTTAGTTTCTGAGGACGGAGGTGTGTCCTTCAGCCCAGTCCATGCATGCATCTGTCGTGAGGGTGATGGAGTAAAGGGAAGCAGCTAGGATTTAGATCTGTCCCAGTCTGAACAATATGATAGAGGCGACTTCTCTGTTTTATCTACGTGGTCTCAACGCGATGGGAGGCCACAGTGTGGACCTCAGCGCTGAAGCGGTGCTGCCATCACCCTCTGCCTGCTTGCCCAGCCAGGTTTGGCATCGACTGAATCTGAAGACTTCAGGATAGCGAGGCAGCAAATGCTCCTGCGAGGTTTCTATGGAAACAGAAGTGGGAGATGAGAGGCAACTAATAAGAGCTCAAGTCAGGCAGCTCCTGGATGGTGATTTAAAAATACGAACTTTTAAAAATAACCTTTTACCTTATTTCCCCCCACCTAATCTTTGTTTCTGAAGAAAGGGATCAGAAAGGCAGTGGGTTGCTAGCAGCAATGAATGAGAGCTCTCACTCGCCTCTTTCATCTGTTGGCTGTTGTGCGAGAGCTGTAAGTAGCAGTTTACTAAAACTGGCTGCAGGCTTATAAAGTGTATAATAATTGTAATTTTGGACTAGAAGAAAACATGAAAGGCACTTTCAAGGTATTCTTCCACTCCTGTTTTCATCCTTTTGAATGCAGTGGCTTCAAGGATGGCACAAAGGCGCTTTCTAAACTGTGAACTTATACTAGATACTAACTCTAGCAGAATGCATGTGTATTTTACTGCATGCAAAATGCTGTTTGGTGTGTTGTATACATATTGCAAACAGGATCTAGATCTCTTATTCCTTTTAATCTGTTTCCTTCCTCTTCATCCTTCCCAGCATTGTCCCTACGCTGGCAAGTTCTCATTTTGTAGACTGACAGCTCTTCAAGAAAAATTTTGTGAAGTTTTTTCCAAGAAGGATCTTAGAAGAAGGTTACTGTGTGTCTGTGAAAAAGGGAATTCTTTGACAATCTTCTGTTTCATTTAAATTGTTTAAATTTTTTATTTTTTTCATCAAAGTGTTTAGGAGATGGGAAATTATGATTTCGTCAATTTCTTATATAAAATTGAAAACTGATACAACAGGTCGTAGTTGGTGTTAAGGCTGAGTTTAGTGCATTCAATCTCATCCTGCACTGATTTTTGCAGTTTTTATGTTAATGTGACTCTTGGATGCTTGTATTAACCTTTAGAATACAGGAACTAGATCAGATTGTGACTCACCTTCTTAATCAATTTTTAAAAATCTGCTGAGAATTTAAAAAATGAAGAGACACTCAAGAGAGGTGGGAACTCCAGAACTTACTGTTACATGGCAGTTCTCATCCACACGGCTGCTAAACCAGAATGAGGAAACCAGCTAGCTGATGTCCTTGTGCATCTGCCTGCCTCTCCTCAAACTCAGCTCTCCTGTCCTGTCCCTCTGGATAACGCCTTAGGCATCCTGAGAAGCCTGGGGCAGAGGTAGTGGGATACTACCTTCTCTGCCCTGTTGTGTGCACACAGGAATATTCCCACTCTCCATATTGTATCTGGAGTCTGATTAGCTCTGTGGGGCCACTTGTCCATCCAATGGGCATGTCTGTGTCCACATGATTGTATGATGTGGATAACACTGCTGAGAAAATTCTCCAGAGAAACAAAGTGGTGTCAAAGATCAGAAATCAGCAGTTTGTGGGAGCTGGGAGCACTATTGAGAGATATAGATAAAGTCCAATTCTAGGGCAAGGAATAAACTCCTGCACTTCATGCCGCATTGAAGAGGCACTTCCAAAATTAAATCAATCAATCAATCAATCAATCTGCCTGTGCAGCTGAGCAGGGACAGAGAATAAAGTGGCTGGTTAAGTAGAGGGAGAAAAGTTACTTTGCTGGAAAAAGCCATATGTACAAGGGGAGCATTTAAACTATTTTCTCTGTGCATTTAGTAAACATTTTTTCTAAAATTTCCTGTGGAAAATTTGGTTACCTTTAGAAAAAAAGTTATCAAAACTGAAGCTCCACTATAGTGTAAACCAAAGGAATTTTAATTCACCTCTAAATGCAAATTTTTGGAGGTTGTGTAACTTTCCATTACACATATGTTTCAATTTTTCTCAGCCTTTTTCGGGAACAAGGAGAGGAAAGGGAGTAGGGGAAGGAGTAGCTAAGACTTATTTTAATTAAATAGTGATTTAAGTATGAGCAATTTTCAGCATCTTAGTATTTTTTCCAGAAAAGAAGAAAGTGGTTACTATCTACTGTGAGTTTTATTTTTCCCTTTGATGTACTTTGCATTCCTCCTGTTGATTATAATATACTTAACAGTTGTGCTTGCAGACTTGCAGATGTAGCACATGCTGATTTGTCCTCCCAGAGGCATGGTAGATTTGACATGCAATTTTTAAAATACTGTATTTGTCGCTGTTGAAAAGCTTCTAAGACTATAAACATCATTAGTTCATAAAAAAACCACACCAAACTCAAACTACATCAATTGCTTTAGCTTGCTGTGTTTGTACATATACACAGGTGTAAGTGTAGAATATCCATAGAAATATTGAGTGCTGTAATGGTGTAGATACCATAATATGTAAAAGCACTTTTCAGTAGGTTTTTGCTGCTGTAAAAGAATGACTCTTCATAATAGCTATCTTCCTCAGCACTATGCTGACAAGGTCTTGTTATTTTGAGTATCGATTAGAGATGCCAGGATAAGAGTAGGGTTATAACTGCTGGCAGTATGGAAAGCAGGTCCCTTTTCAGGGACAGTCAATGAAATTTAGTCTTGTAAGTGTGAAAGTTCCCCTTGGAATGTGATCAAGGCACTTAAGCACTTTTTAATTTCTATAGAAAATCATAGACTTTCCTGGATTGCCTTTTAAATCTGCTGCCAAGTGACAGCAGTGGAAATGCTGCCAGAAGGATTGGTAGACATACCTATCCATTTGTGGAAAATAACTGAGACTTTATGTAAGTCTTGGTGTTTTTAGGGTAGCACCAGTCACCACAGCCTTCGAACATGATTTATTAAAACATTATTTTTTCTTCTTGTTAACTAGCCCTACTGCCATGAGTTAAGCTTAAATATATTATATTTGATGATGTTTAATAATATTTAGACTAGTCCAGCTGGCATGAGTCACACTAAGGAAAAAAGATAACAGTTTTGATGTGATTTGCTTAGATACTAGTGCGACAGGTCCTAACACATGTCTGTAGAAGCAAAACAGTGTTAACTTATGATAGTTCTATTGCAGGGCACTTTCAGGGTGTGGGGAGCAAATATTAGCATGTTATTTGAATGTTTATTTTGGAAGAAAGAGTTAGGAAGCAGTTTTACAGCCTTGGTGCTGCTTCTGTGTAGGTTTGGTTTTTTTAATCCATCCTTATGAGGTTTCCCTCTATTGCTTTACCAATTTCATTGTTCTTCTGGAATGTTGCCTTCATGCCTGTGGAAGGAGAGAAAGAGAGAGAGAAGGAGGCTTTTGGGTACCTTGAGCTAATCTCATCCATCCCTCAAATTATCCCTGTTCTGCAGGGGCTGTCTACCCCGTGAGTATATGATAGCCATCCATCAGCATTTGCAACGCTGTAGAGGTTGTTTCAGGCTGAGGTCAGATTTGTAGAGCTTTTATTAAAGAATCACTGATACTACTGGTGGAAAGAAACCTGTTAGAAGGTCTGTTTAATTTGTAGTTTTTATTTTTCCTCCCTGTGTGGAACTATCTCTTTAATTCTACCTTTAAGCTTTAAATGTTCTCGGAAATGAAACTTGCAGTGACAGAGGGGACTGTTTCTTGTCTTAACAAATATCACTAACTGATGGTGTTTTCTACTATTCAGTCTTACTTTTCCCCTTCTTAATGTCATCTCACTAAAACTATTATATCTTCCACATCACACTAAGTGGTTTACAGAATCTGATGAAATACAGATGAATGTGTTCCCTTGGCCACTGGTTCAGGCAAAGAAGCTCAGTTAGCATCAGCTCTCTCAAATTTAAAGAAATTGTGTCTAATTTTTAAAGTTTATCATTATCCAATAAATTTATTTTTTCACCATTTTATTATTTTTGATAGGGGTCAGGGTAAATGCACTTCTCCTCTGAGGAGTTTTTTACCACTTCTGAGCAAGTTCCTGAACCTCTGGCTTTTTTGGGACTGTATATAAAGGGGCAATTTTGGGCAAGTTAAACATATGTTAAAATAAAGGAATCAGCTAGCCGGTCAGAGGGCTTTCCTGAATGGTTGTTTAATGCTGACAAATATTATGGCTAATTTAGATACAACCATAACTACATACAGCTATCAGCTCAGGAAGAGAGGTACTGAAAGACTCATGGACCAAAATGATATATAAGAGTTGACTGCTGGAGCAGTCATGAGTCTCCTCGCAGGAGCGGGCTGGGGAAAGGGAGAGTTTCTTTGAACAGGGAATTTAGTGCTGTGTTCACAACAGGCTGAACAGGTTGAAGGATTTGGGGGGAAAAGTAAGAAAAATAGAAATCTCTCTCTCTCTTCTCTCTCTTATAGTACAATTAGTTCAGAGTTGGCTTTCCTTCCACCCGAATGCATGAGCAGAAGGCAACAAGAGAATAGCTGGTTAATGTTTCTTCTGCCTGTCCAGGAAAAGCAAGTTTTAAAACCCTTCCTGGCAGTGTGAAGCTGGGTTGTCGAGCTCAGTACCAGAAGAAATTAAGGAGGACAAGGGTATAAATGAGTTAAAAATGGAATTAGCGAGTTTCATGGAGGATAGTTTCCATGTTGGCTGTAAAGTGTAACTGTCCAGATGTAGTTCTGCTCATTCAGTTTCTCTTTAGATCTCCAGTTTAACGCAAAGTAGGAGGATTATGTCCTGGTTTTATACTCTTCTTTAACGGCCTGCTCTGAGCCATGGTCAAGGACAGCATTCAGGGTACTGGCCTGACTATTTTTGCAGGTTAGGGGCCCTGGATTTTTTTTTTTCTTCAGAAATAGGAGACACTCATTTCAATGTATGTTTCTGTTTGCTTTTTTAAAAGGTTGCACTGAAAATAGATTCTCAAATTATATTATTCAGGCTCTTCTCTGACTTGGGTAAGGAGATAATGCACAGATGTTCATTAGGTACCTGTAGCAATCAGAGAGGTTGGATCTTTTGCTAGAGTCTTCTACTCTTTGAGCAGCTCAGCAAGTCTCAGTTAGGAATTTAATTATGTATTTATCATTGCATACTCAGCTTACAGAGTGGATCCAACTCATGTTTCAATTTCATGTTTCTAGAAACTGCATGCCACGGTGTTCTGTACTACTTTTGAGATCATTTGTGTCCGTTAGAATTATATCATAAGCAGCTTCATTGTGAATTTGTTTACATAATTGTGGTCAAACTAGGTGGATTTAATAGATTCTGACTTTCTTTCTCTCCCTGATAATGATGACGGCTATTATTTTTCTTTTTAATTTCATACTGGTACAGATAGAGGACTTCGGTTGGATAGAATTTATTTAGATTTTGATTTCAAATAATTAGGGAAGAAACAAACACCAGAAACAACTTCTTACACAAAGTCGTCTTTTCTGTAGCTTCTTAATAGATGGCAATCTTGGATATTTTAGGAATCAATCCATTAAATCGTATTTGAGGCTTACGTACCAGGTTTATGGTAGTATGCTGATTATTTCTGA
Source organism: Tauraco erythrolophus (assembly GCF_009769465.1). Taxonomy (NCBI): domain Eukaryota; kingdom Metazoa; phylum Chordata; class Aves; order Musophagiformes; family Musophagidae; genus Tauraco; species Tauraco erythrolophus. Next base: position 54,543,796 of record NC_141468.1, read on the forward strand.
AAAAACATGACCAGCACATAGTGAATTATGCTGTAGAGTTCTTCAGAGTTGAAATAAATATTTACAAGTGCATCTCAATCCATTCTCCACTGTTGTTTGATTTTTCTATTCTTTGTTCCTGGAAGCAGAAGTAAGATAAGATTGGGAGCTGGTGTGGATGGGCTGGGGTGAGCGGGAGAGAGATTAACTGAAGACAGATAACTGTATGACTTCGCTTTAGATGTTTAAAATTCCTGCTTGGGTTTTGAAATCTAGTATATTTAGTAAAGAAAAAAAATACTAATGTCATGAGCATTTTCATTTGTGGGTAATTCTGTTTTAAATTGTCCTTTCCCAAGAGTAGTTTTAATATTGGTGCTATCTATTCCAGGAGAAGAGAAAGCAAAGATTGCTTTTAGATTGGGAGTTGTGAATTTACTTAAACATGAATCCCTGAAGAGCAGAACCACTTGAGTTCTGTTTAGCTCTACCTTAATTGTGTTGAAATGTTTCAGGAGATAGTTATTATATGAAATATCATCCATCACTTTAAAATGATTTCACATAAATTTCTAAGTATGAATTGCAAGAGTTACTTGAGTTACTAGTTCATAATTTTGAGTTGTGTGAAAAAAAAATCCATGAGATGAACGTTAGTTCTCTTGTTAACTAGCTGAATTATATTGAAATGCATATATAGTAAGTACTATATCTATACAGAATAAAAACATTTTGGTGGAATTGCCCTGAGTGTATACCTCTTTAGCAATATATAGTCCTTCATCCTCAACTCCTGGAAAATATTTTCTGGTTATATTGAAGAGTATAGAGATATAGATTGTTAAAGCCCAGGGAAACCTGTGTTTTATCTTTATTGCAAATCTTGTTGGCACATGAGTGCGTATGATGGCATGTACATCCTTTGTTTTCTAGAATTCCAGAAACCGATGCACACTGTTGTGAAATTTTGCTGTTATAATCCTCATTTTATATCTGTTTACACAGCAAAATTTAAATGACTGAAGCCTACAGATTCATAAAGTGTAAGCTTATATTTCACATTTGGTTCCTGAAAATGTGTCCTTTTCCTGGAAGATGATGTGAGAGGATGTGCATTGGTCAGAAATAGGCACAAGTTCCCAAGCGCCAAAGATCTTAGTATTTCATAGCTCTTCCCAGCTGGATTTCAACCTAATTTGGCACATATATCGTAGTTGACCTCAGACAGAATAATTCAGATGTTTGAACCTCTCAGATGTGTAGCCAAAAGCGAGTTGTCTTGTTGCATGTATTTTTAAACATCTGCAAGCTGAGCTGGGAAGCAGAATGCAAATTCTAGGACTCGAAGATACCTGTGAGGTTATGAAAATCCTTTTGGGACTGCAGGGAATCCTGGAGCCTACGAACATATGTTTTTTCCAGACACACTGTATTTAGAAGTTTAGTATTTGCCTTAATTTCAAGTAACTCAAGTACAAATGACAAGAGAAGTAGCTTATCAATAATTTAATAGTAAATGTACAATCTGAGATTTATCTTTTGTTGAACCTTTTAACACATATTCCATGAGGATGGGAGGAATTGTTTCCTGCAGTTTGTATTTCTGCTATATACGGATATAGACATAATTTGTTGTTCACTTATGCCGAAAAAGTTTAACGCTGTAGCCAGTTAACACCAGCAGAATTGTTTCTTTCAGTAACTCTCTTTTACTCAGGTAGATACCAATATGTAGACAAATGAGATTTCTGATAGACTGCAGAGGAATTCCCATGCCTCTTAGTTAGGAATCGGAAGTGGCTAACTTCTCGGCTCACGATCATATGGGGTTTACGTAGGGAGTTTTCGGTTAGCACTTTGAAACTATTGGCTGGTATAAAGATGTGCTGACTATTTTAGCTTGATTAAATTTTGCATATATATATATAAATGCCCTATTTTCATTATACAGTAATTTTTCCTTGAGATATTCCATTCTCTGACGATGTGTGGGGAAGCCTACATTTCAGCAGGATGTCCTATGTTCACCAGTTGACCTTTGAGGGAGAATTGTATCTAAGCGTTGATTTTTAAAATATTTGTACTGTCTGCAACCATGGGTTTGATTCCAAGAAGGGATCGTTTGGTCCTTCACTGTTATAAAGCCTATAGGATGAGCTCTGTTGAGATTTTCTTCTGAGGAAGTTGTTCTCATAAGCACCTATAATCCAGGATTCTCTCAGCTACAAAAACACAGCATTGCTCTTTTTGTAAGCTCTTACTTTTGGCCAAACGCCTGTTTAGTTGTAGGCCCATAACTTGCACCCACCCTCTTCTACCAGCCATCCTGAACAAAGTTGCATTTCAGTAGTTGGTGAAATGACTTGTTTGTGCAGCAATTCGTGAGGTGCTCTTGAATCTTTGAAATGTTGTAATCAATTTTCAGAAACATTGTGAGCATTGATTAAAACAGAAAAGATCTCTTGCAGTAAGGAAATGGGTGTGTACCATCATGTTTTAGATGACTTTGCATCGTGTGCTGTGACCCAACAACGCAAACTCAGTAGGTTCAAAACTTCCCTTAGGCTTGCTTAGTTCCAGTCTGTAGGGTCCTTGGTTTTAAAAGCTGTTGTTTTGTGAAAGTGAAAGCAACAAACTACACCGGCTCCTGGAAACTTGTGAGTTCATTTGGCATTCCCATGCAGGATCTGCTGCCAGTACGCGTCCACAGATGAGACCAAACATGCTGTCATCTTTCCACAGTGATCCCTTTTCTTCTGAAAGTCTTATTTTAAAAAAATAAACAAATATGCTAGTCTGGGAAAATAAATTTTCTTGGCTTTGAGTTTTAGCATGACAATGGAGTGAATTGCTTGAGAAAGCAGTAGAAATTGCCACATGCGTTTCATATAATATTGGGGTCATGTTTGCCTCCTCATCTTCAGTAATGAGGCATGCAGGAGCTGTTTCTCTGAATAATCCCCTCATTGATCTTATATGACTAGACAATATCTAATATCGTGGCAGTGATAGAACTGAGTGTGGTATCTTTTGCAGTCAGCGAAGGTGAGGAGCTGTGGTTATGATCTTCTTCCCACCTGTGCCATGGAAATCAGTTGTCTTTTTCTCCCGTGCACCTCAGTAGGATGTTGGCCTTGAGCTTTTGAAGCTTGAGGTGGAGAAAAAGGAGAGAAATAACTGAACTCCGTTCTATAAAGCAAAACATCTATGAACAAGATCGAGATGGGAATCCAAGTGTATTTCTGAGTGCTACAACCGCCATATTTAGGAGCGATGATTTGGTACATTGCAACCAGGAGTATGAAATGGCTTTAGCTCGTCTAATTTCAATTGAGGATGATAGACTGTAGTAATTTTCTGACTATATACATTATAACAGGTTGGTATACAAATACCTGATCCAGAAGAAATGTGTTAGAAATGCACTCTTATATGCTCAAATACCTTTTAACATATATAGATTTGAAAGGTGCCAATGACTTACAGGGATGAACGTTGTCTGGGAAAATGAAGCTCCTCTGAGACTGGCAGTTTTGCGATGTTGAGCTGAGAAACAGCTGTCTGAGCAGTGTTTCAGAGAATGGAAACAAGGAGGGAGATCTGCTACAGCTTGTTTGAAGAGAACAAAAGTGCGTTTTGGTTTTCTGGGTTTTTCTTCCCTTGTAATTATGACACTTTTGATTAACTGAAGTTTTTGATGGTGCCTCATCAAGAGGTAAACTGAAGTGTAGAGCCTGTTAAAGACCTAGTTCAGCTTTACAGTGAAGAAAAGCTTAATTTATAATGAGCTTGAAAGGAAACTGTGTTCTTAGTGAAAAAAAACCACATTAAGCAGAGGCCATCAAATCAAGCTTTTATAGGAGTCTAAGTATTTGGCAGGACGACTGTTCTTGTGGGTATATTTTTGTCATGTCTTAACATCAGACTTGTCACAAAGCAACTCCAACCATGTCATTTCAAACTAGAATGTCACCTATATTGTGGAAAACAGCCTTTATACTTTCTGTTTCTCAAGATTTGCTGACAAAGCAGCAAAGTTACCAGAAATCATCTTTGTCTCACCTTGTGCTTTTGCTCTGCAGATGCTGGGGTCTTGCTAAGCCATCACCAATCTGAACAGCAGGGCTGTGACACGCCTCTTCCTGCATCCCCGGGGAGCCTGGCGCCGAGTGCACCAGAACCCTCCAGGGGGTAACACAGGTGCGTGAAAAATGTTGGGAACACGACTCCTTATTGATTTTACATTAATGTTTGACACGTAGAGCGGGGATAATATTCCAGTGGCAATTACCCTCAAGACATCCACCATTATACAAAATAAATGTCAGTGCTTGCCCTCTGTAGCACACGCAGCCTTCTAAGTCACACAGTTAATTTGAAGATCTTGAAATTTTAGGTTGTCCACTCCTCTTTCCTGGCAGAACACAATTGATTAGTATGTCCTGAAATCATTATTAAAAAAATAACGTCACGGATTTTTTCTGGTCCTTGTTGCTATTCTTTGGAGTCTTAGAGCAAGAATAAATGTTTGGGCAGTACAAGAAAAATGAATGTTTAGGTCTGATCCATCCTGCTCTCTGCTGCACCTTTCTCTATCTCCCTCAGCCTTGCTGATGGTGTCTTAGTAAAAGTCCGGTTTCAGATAGTCAGTACTGGAGAGTACACAGAGAGAATGTTGATTTTGAGCATAGATTAATTTCTGATAAATCATGAGTCAGTGACTGGTAAAAGTCAAGTTCTGATAAAACAGGCCTCATGTTTGCAGGTGTACAGATTTTTATATTTGTATTTTTTTTAACAATTTTGATTTTCCTTGAATTTTGGTTTCTAAGCTATTACAATTGCACTCAGATGCAAGCTGAAGCTTTTGCAATTTTATTGTCAGTGGAAGGTGCATGCTTCACAGTTAGAGACTGAAATCTACCGTTTAATCAAAGGTGTACATAAAAAGGGAAAAGTCTGCCACACTCTGTCAGAGTGTAAAAGTTGATGGTGTGGGAACACACTGAGATTTGCAGAGAGAGGTTGTGGTGTGTGTTTTTTTTTTAAGTCCTCTGCTAAGAATGACAACTGTAAACGTCACTGTCGAGAACGCTGTCCACTGATATGTGGAGATAAACATCGAATTAACATATTTTATTGCCTGAGAAATAATTTGAATGATGTGAAATAATTTGATTGTTCCTATTCTGAACCTGACAGGACTGGAAAAGTCCATATGTGAGCTTTCCATGGTGACTGAAATCACCCAGACTGGTGGGAGCTGTGTGTCTCGTGCACATAGCTGGTACCTTCTGGGACTGAAAACTTCATTTTCACTGTAAATTTTCCGGAGCCGTCAGTTCCTTTCAGGGATCTTTAATTTCTTATAAACTGAAAAAAATTAAAATGTTGGTAGGTTTTAGGAAAGGAAACACTGAGTTGTTCGCTTAAACTTAAACAGGAGCTACCTCATGGTCTCTTTCCTGAGTTTTGGACAGGTAGTACATTCAAGGCTTAAAGAACAAAGCACCATAAGCTTCAAACATATCTTCTCCTTATATTCTTTTGAATTACTGTACAGTAATTTATGTAAGTGGCTTCTGTTGCTCCTTTAATGACTGCCTACTTTTCTTGCTGTGTTTTCTTGCATAGGATCACAGGATGACTACACAGCTACTTCAGTGATATCAGTAATGGACTAGATAATGTTAGATTTCTGTACTGAAATATCTCCACAGTATGTAAAAAGAGGGAAAAAAAAAAAGATTATGCTTTTAATGCTTGAAGAAATATAACATTGATTAGAAAGTAGGTGGTTAAGATTAAGGCAGTTGAGAGACATTACTTGAAACTGTACTAGCCTTCCATATATTAGTTTTAAAATATTACCACTATATATTTCACAACAAAATGAATAAAAATATGACTTTTAACTCTGTACCATTTTCAGTGTTCTTTGATTCACAAATATTTTAATTTCTTCCCTAGTAATCTGCCAAGTCTAGAGTAAGTTACTGTGCATGTTTTTAACTGGATATTATGCTAAAAGTGTTGTTTCTTTTCTTACTGGCAATATATTTTTCAAGCATAAGTGTAAATGATATACCAAGTTAATTGAACAATATTTTTATATCACTTACCCTGTCAGGCACATAAGCTTTTTTTCAACAAGATAGGAAATGTGTTTCAACTTTCAGTTAGACAGTCTTATCCAATTTTTATTTAATGACACTCTTTAATTCAAATGTTTTCTAAGAAAAAAAGTGAGGAATATTTAATGTTCTTAAAACAATACTGAGAACAGCAGAAACTGTTTATCTAGAGTATAAAATATTTCTCTGCTCTTAGGAGCTGCAAATACCGTTTGTTTTGTCATATCAACAAAGTTCTCTTCTCATGTAGTGGATTATTGTTTGCTTATAGCTTCCGGTACAGGAAATTATTTTGAGATGCAGTTTAGACAGTAAGCCTGTAATAGTTTATTATGTAGTGAATTTCCGTTGCTCATTCCTATTGTGCAGGTAATGACTTTGGGGGCGGAGAGTGAAATGAAATTCCCCACTGAGTAGATAAACACCCATTTATTACTGCTTCTCTGGGTGCCAAATTATAGACTAGTCGATAGTGAGAACCTCCATCAGTTTTTAGCCTTTGACTCTAGATGAGTGAGGTAATCACATGACTCATATTGCCTCCAAAGAAAAAGCTCCTCTTCAGAAAGAGTGGTTGAAAGGCTGTTCCTGCATTATTAATAAAAAATAGAGGCAACACAGAATCCCTGATGTCTCGGGATGATGAGGTGAGACTTCAAATTGTCCCATAGGAAGCAGTTTTATTTTATTTATTTTCTTCCAACAAGTCTTGCATTTCCTTTGTTGCCACAGGCAGCTGTAATGCTTTCAAGTATAGAGTACAAAATGCAAATAGCAACTCTACTGTTGGTAAGCGGTTGGAAATGTTTAGTGGCACAGAATGGCAAACCTGCTTGGAATGTGTTATCTCATGCATACATTTCTATTTTGTAGTACATCTGCTTAGGCTTCCTGGGTAGCTTTGACTAGTAAGGAATAATGTGCAGGGATGCTTACGCTCTGCTATATGGTATGGTAAAATACTTAGGGCGAGCATCAAAAGAGAATAAAATTACTTCAGCGAAAAACCCCCACTGTTACTAATCAGTTGTGATAGACTTTGAATTGGTGAAGGATACATAGTCAGAGGCTCATTGTTTTATTCATGAGAGATGACATCATTCAATGATGTCATTTAAAATTAACACTTATTAAGGAATCACCTATGCTTAACATGTAATATCATCACCATTATTTTGATGATTTAGATTCAATGCTCCAGCAGCCCTGCCTGCAGATGCTGGCTAGCAAGTTTGACTGGTAACATTTGACAAGAGCCAGGGGAGCGATGACACCTAACCTCTGTGAGCTGTGACGAGCAAGGGAATCTCTCTGATCTAGTACATACCTAGGGATTATAGCTCACTGGCATCTCTTTCAAAAGTTATCTTCATAATATATTGCACTTCCGTATATATCTTGCTTAATGGAATTAACTTTGTTCAGGTGTATGAAGACATGATATTTACTTTTGTGCCCTCGTTTTTTGCATAGCAACTATATGTGAAATGTCTGTCAATTTACTAAGTTCTTAGCTGATGAAACAATACACTTTAGAAACAACATGCATTGGATAGGTGATGTATGTTGCGAGGGTAATTCACACCACAAAACCGAGTGCAAAATTTATTAAAGAGGTTTGAGTTTTTGAGGTTTTTTCTGTTCAAGTGATTTTAGGTTAGGCAGATATTTGTTTTAATTGCCCATTTGACAGTTTTAGTAGTAAAAACTGCTGAGGGACAGTTTTAGTTTAAAAACTGCAGCACTCAGCAAGTGTTAAGTGCGGTAGGGAAGTGCCATTTGTGTATGTTGGCAGTGAAAAGGATAATGCTGTGGAAGTTAACAATGTGTTTACAGTTGCACATCATGCTTTAGTTGGTCCACAACTTTCATGTAAGTCCAAAGAAAATCAAACAGGAAAATCAGCATTCTAGAAAACTTTCATGAAAACCACGATTTAAAAGAATTAATCTGTTGAAGAAAATGTTTGAAGATTTAGATTCAAATACATGAAAGGTTGCTGCAAAGAGGAAAGTAATAAACTGTCCTCTTTGTCTATGGGAACAGGACGAGAATAATAACGCACTTAAATTGTAGGGAGGGAGATTGAAATTAGACATTAGGGAAACCTTTGTAAATGTAAGGTTAGTGAAGGACAGCAGCTGATTGATTGGAGGTGCTGCAGCATCTCTGTTGGAGATTTTGGGAATGAGTTAGGCAAGTGTCTGTCAGAGGCAGCTAAGTGATCCTGTTTGGGAGCAGAGAGGTAGGCAAGACAATCTCCTGACATCCCTATCCACCCTGCCCAGCCCAGGTCCGGTTTTATGCTGTGCTTGGGACCCAGTGAGGTTAGAAACTCTGAAATGAAACAGCTTCTTTACCCTAAACTGTTTTATGATTGCATGTCTTATTTTAATCTTGTTAAGGTATAAAATAAAGCTTTAATATACTTTTCACCAGCAAGCTTCCATAGCTTTCTTTTCCCAAGAAGGATGTTAAGAGAATAGCAGCATGAAAATGCAGCATGTCTGTTTAATACTATTTGAACCCTGGTTTTCTATTATTTGGCAGTGTTCTTTGTTCGTATGTTGTGAATGAAGTATTTTTCTGATTATTTGAAATTAAATTTGTGTATTGTCGTTGGGTAAAATTGAACCTCAGAAATTTATGCGTAAGTTCCATTTTTATTTAAAGAAGATTTGATGAAATTAATTAAAATGGGGATTGCAGAATGCCCTTCTGTTTTTTTTTTTGATGTAGGAGCATAAAAAAATAAACTCCGTTTTATTCTGAGTCTATGTGACATTACATCATTTCCCACATGAATTTAAACTTTTATTCTCTAGAGAAGGTGTTATTTACAGTATAATCCTACGGTATTGAAAGTAATATAATGTGTCTGGTCGCAGCTGATGAAGACATTGTTTTCTAGAAAGGATGGTAAAGTTCATCGGAGCATTAAAGAGGGTATTCTTGGTCTCTCAAATGTAGATACAGTCTAGACACTTGAATAATCAGCAGAGTCATTAGAATGTCTGCCTGTAAGTATACCAGTGTTGGTGGTGAGAAAACAGAAGTATTTCTTGCTCATCATTGTCTGTCTTTGCCATTTTTCTTAGCATCCGACCTTTCATGATTAGATATTAGTTTGCATGACTTGTAGTTTTTCTTTCCATTTATTCTTTTTGTTTCACTTCATCAGCTGGAATGGGAAAATAATATTGGAGCCCATTGATGTATTTCCATTGAACGATAACAGAATTTAACTGACTGATATCATGCAGTCCTAATTAATTTTATTTACAGCATTGGAGATTAGAGAAGTGCTTTCTAACAGAAATCAAGCCATTGTTTTCACAAATGCTTGTTCCAACGTGCTCTTAGATTTGGAAAAAGATCAATGCAAAGTTCTATCAATATTTTTTAATTGGGAAAAATTTTAATTGTGATCTCAGACTTCAAATACATGTGTGGTCTTTCTGAGTACTGAAATAGTGGCATACGTGGCTCCTGCGTCTCTTCAGTCTCTTCTTTGACAAGCACAATTAAAAGTGTGTTTTTGCTGCTGCTGTCACCACGCATTAGTTCTACAACTATTTTAAAGGGGGAATTTGCTTTGAATCCAACAGGATGGGGCTGAAGCACTACATGTGAGAGAGAACGTATACTAGTGGGTTTTTAATAGATTTAGAAAAAAACACTGTTTGTCTTACAGAAACAAGTAAAGGGCCTCCTGTGACACATAAGATTTTGTAAGCACACTGAACTGGCAATCAGCTAATCTCTAGTGTCAGAATGATATCAGTAATTGGATCCCCTATGAAACAGCAGGAGTCAGTGGTGGGTGAATTGTTTCTTTGCTGTGCAGTGCAGGCAGCTGAGTTCTCTGTGCTCAGCTGCGAGGCTGTGGGAGCACGATTGCCCCAGTACCAGGAGAATTGAGGCAGGTTTTTAATTACTGCTTTATTGAATTATTTTGTATTATTTCTTGCAAGTGCGCAATGAAGCACCGTGTGAGAATACTAATTTCTACTCAGTTAATCGTGGGTGGTAGCATTTCCACTGCCTGCTTGTAACCTGCTTCTGTCTTTTAGGTTTGTATTAATCATGAGAGATACCACTTTTACATTTCTATGGTTAACTTGGGTAAATTTTTGAGTCAGAAGTAACATTATTAATGTGCTTCTGATATTATGATTGAAAGCCACTGGAGAGATTTCAGCTTTACAGGGTACCACCATGGGAATGCCTTGTTGTTTGAGAACAAAAACAACCCAAAATGTAGAAGGCAGAAGTAAGAAAGGGTTTTATTTTCTGTTGTTTGTAATACGTAGGCCTGTTTTGACTCAACTAATTATCAGAAGTCCCTGTTTTGCTGTGAGTATTTTCACCAAGAGCAATAACTCCTACAAGACAGATGTCCTGATATTTTGAAAGAGTGGTTTAAATATGTATATGTGTGGTTTTTTGCATCTATTTGATGTTTAAATTAATTTTAGAGACAGCTGTGGATGTAAGATGCTCTTTCTCTTTTAAGTGCCTCAGTCCATACTTCTGTGAAATAGTATAGCATATTTTTCAAGCCGTTTAGGGCCATAAAAGGCTAAGTTTTTAATCACTAAAGTGCCAAATAAAGCCAAGCCTTTGAAACTGTATAAAAAATGGTTACTATCACGTAATGTATTTAGCATGAATTGAAAAACACCTTCAAGCTTTTGAAGTTGATTTTTTTTTCCCAGCTTTGACATAATTTCCCCTCCTTCATCACCTGCAACTGGTATTGATGCTCGAATGAATCAAAATACTTGGAATCTGCTTTCCTATCTTATGCTAAATCTGGAAGACCTCAAAATCAGTCCGTATTCAAATTATTTCCATTGAGCAGAATTGGAAATGGAGAATGTCACTGTGGGGAATATATATAGGTGAGGAATAGGGAATGTATAGGCATGGGAATACACAGAGGGAGCATTTTAAGGTGGGTTTTATTTATAATTTGTATTTGTGTGTTCTACATTTATACTCTATTTCAATAACTTCTTCAGAAATGAACTTAGTTTCAGTGTTTATCCTTCAGCCACAGTGTCACTGTGTTTGTTACTTTGCAGATCCGAACCAGCCAAATAGAGGAAGAATAGTATTGTGCCTTCTCAGTCATGTGCCATTGATATATGCGCTGTAACAACGGTAAACTGTTGTTTCATGCAGTTGAAGCAGGATTAAAACTGGCTTTGTAAAGAGATCAAGGAAGGATGGTTTAAGTCCAGTAAGTTTTAATAGCTTTTCAAGGAAAGACAACTTTTGATCTGACTGGGCATAGAAAAGTAGGGAGTTTCTTTAAGACATCATTGCAAAGAGGAATCACCAATTGTTGTAGTAGATAATCAACCCCATTATTTGTCCTTTAATTTTGTAAAGTATATTATTTCTCTTTGAAATTAATTACTTCTCTTCCAAGAACTGTTTCATGGAAGTTAGTTCTTTAAATGAACTGGTGAGCTCACATCAGTTTTTTCTGCCCTCAGTAGTTAAATAAAAAAAAGTGAGGTGTATCAGCCTCATTTTATTAGTTGCCTAATGAATGCTATACACAGAACTAAAGTCTCCTTTTGCAGAGTTCTTAAATATCTGAGTATGCCTTTACCCCAGCTTTCCTGGCGTGCTAGCCCTGGAGCATTGGTTCAGAGGTGGGTTTAAGGTTTTTCCCCTTCCTTTTTCAAAACTACTGCTCTGATAGACGCGCACACATTGTTATATTGGGGTTTTTTTAACATTGTTTCCCAACCACTGCCTCCTGCCATAATTTCCCCAGTCTTGGTTTTTTTTTTTTTTCTCCCCTACTTGGAGAATGTTTTCTGTGAGAAGGCATTATGTGCAGGATTTTGATACAGCCACTTTTCAAATTTAGAGTACTTCTTTTCCAGCTTATTTTGGCAGATAGAGCAAAGTGATAAGATCGCTATGTAGGAAAGTTGGACAAATACATTAGTGCTGTACTTGGCACTGATATTTTTCCAAATACCCCATTTTCTTAGTTGTCTTTTTAATATTCCACATAAACCCAGTATCTCAGTTTCAGGGTCTTAATCAGATGCCAACTTGATGGTTAGTGCTTCTCTTTTGATACCTTTTTTTCAACAACATTGTACAAAAGGTAGTATCCTTCCCTTTATTTTCTGTATGTGAGGAATGTCATTGAGGTTTTACTTTACCTTGTCCCAATATACATTTTTTTTTCCACCTGCTGTTTCTGTGGCTTGATGTGCAGCAAGGCAGCTTCTTGGTTCCCAATGCTGGGTTGCTCTGACAAGTTGCATTGACTAATTGGTCTCTGCCATTTTCTTGATCTTTGTCTCCTTTCTCTTGCTTTCCCAGTTAGAGCAGAGCCTTACTGAGAACAGCCCGCAGGAAAGCGCTCTCCTTGAGCTTCTGACAACCACCTTGTCTCTCGCCTAGTGCTATTATTAACGAAACAAAAGCAAAAGTCCTCATGTTGGCTTCTACTACTTCTTCTGAGTAGTGAGGAGTCAAACTGTGAATTAAACATCTTTTGCCTACATTGCAGCTGAGAAAGAAACAGCTGAGTGATGTTTCTGAGGCACAGAAACATATAGGCTTTTTAAGAACACCAAAGAGACTAATTGTTAAGTTTTTGATATTACGCTTAGATTTCTTTTAAAAGAAAAAAGATAATGGAATAGTATAATGTTACATTTAGTAGGATAATAGTATTAAGCACTGACTCACAAGGTAGGTATAGTATAATTGCAATACTCCCTTCTCATGTGCTACATATAACTTCTAGCATCCTTCTGCTCTTCAAATTGAATTCAAGTCCATACAGAAATGGATAGCATTACCAGTGTTCAGAAAAACGAAGGAAATCAATGCTGTGATTTAATCTTGTATTTACCTGCTTCACTAGAATTTTCATTCAGTTTGAAAATTATAAAGAATTATAAAGACATTATTTTAAAAACATTTTCTCATGAATTGATGCTATTGTAAAGCAGAACAGTCAACTTTTTAATGTGGAATTCAAGTTGGGAATTTTCAACAGATACAGAGGCACAGAACATTTGATGCATTCAGATTTAAAGTTACTCTTCAAAAAAAGTGTACTCAGCAGAATACAGGAATTTAAGATTACAGCATCTAAACAGTCTTGATTCTGTCCAGTCAAAATGCCCTGTAAGTATAATATCCATGGTGTTTGAAAAGTTTCAGCTTTCATGATTGTCAATAAATGAATAGCAATTTGACTCTCTTTTTCCACTTTTTTTTTTTCTTTTGCCTAAGACAGACAAATGGTCCAAAGTTAAACCTTTTATGGCATCTTACTTATGTGTTTCCCTGTTTAAGCTGCTCAAGGCTTTTTTGTTTGCCTGACTGTTTTTTCTGAACTTTGTAATTCAATGGTTCTGGACTAACGACTAGTCGGTTTTGGACCTAAGCATATATTTTTTATTTCTGATATAAATTTTTAGCCTAAGAATTAGATTATTCTGCCATATTCCTCATGATCTGAAGATGTGTGCTATCATTAGATCTCATATGAACTACAACTTTCCATCTTATGCTAACTCAAACTTTAATTTACACCAGGGTAACATCTGTAACATCTAAAGCACCTCTGAGTTAGGCAGGATGTAATGCTGCTGTTTGAGCAGCACAGTTGTCCAAGTGCAGTACAAACTAGCCTTGAGCTGCTACAAGGTGTTCTGCTGTTGCTTTGTTGGAGGATTTGCTTAGTGAAATCAGCACCAATGTCTCTGGATGTTAAGAGCTTCCTTTGTATATCAGCTTCTTTGGCAGCCACGGTAGGTAGTCAAACCAATGCAGCTGCACACTGTGTCAAACATCACCAGCTACTGTGGCAGATGGCCACCAAAGTTGTTGGCCTTCAGGCTAAATACTCAGTTAGCTTTAATTTTTGACTCTTGGGTCCATTCTCCCTTATGCTACAGACTCAGGGAAATCAGTATAATTATTTCAATAGAAATCATCAATAGAGAAATTTCATTTACTTCTTTTTGACCTGACTTCAGCCTGTATGTATACACACACATATACATTAAAAAAAATTACCAAGTTATGTAGATTAAAGTTCATTGATAACTTAGTTTAATTGCAGCTTTTGTTTTTTACCAAATTTAAATTTGCAGAAGATTTAGGTTAAAAAATGTGGAAAGTTTTAACAACTGAATTTTAATTTGATCACTCAGGATTAAAAATACATTTAAAACATTTTAATTACTAATGATACCTGTATAAAACTATTTGTTTAAAGAAGGAAAATCTGAAATCCTAGGATATGGTGTATTTTTCAGCCATTCCAGTAGACTAAATGGCTTGTAATAGCTTGTATTGGGATATAGCACCAAAAATAACGTCAACATTTTACTAGTAATATGCAAAGCAAAAGTTTTATCAAAGAAGTTTTTTAAGTTGTCACTGCTGTGTTTAATTGCTCATAGCTGTGAGTACGTGTGACCACCTTTTCTTGGCTGTTATTCTGAAAGCAGCTTTAAGGTAATTCCCCTCACAAAAACCAGAATAGACATGGATACTAAATGAGGAAAGCCTTTCAAAGACCTTTCTCAAAACTTAATCATCCAGTTTTTAAGGGGCATGTTATGTAAAGTGCCTATCATAGTTCTTGGAAACGAAGGTAAGGTTTTGAGAAGGAATCAGAAGATTGTTTATATTGGTCGTGGGTTTTTATTAAATGCTGTATGAACCTTTGTCTGCTGATCAGTTAGGTTCATTTGCAAATATGAAGGGAGGGGAACAAGATGATTCAGAAGAAAAGCTGTATTATATAGAGCCTTCTATTACATAATAGAAATCAAAATCCAAACTGGTAGTAATTCAGTAGTTAGCAATTAATAGTTATTATCTGGTAAATAGTAAAATGATAAATCAAGATGATACCTACTTGGTATTTTTGAAAAAACTCTTTTCCATCTGAAGCAAAATCTTTTTGCTGATGCTAATGGACATTGTAGTTGCACAGGGAGTGAAGCTGGCGGCATTTTGTAAATCATCCTTTATTTAATGGTCATGATTCACACTTGTGGTAAATGAGACCAGATGTTAGTTGGAAAGTCTTCTGGTTTGGCTGCATTTAATTTTTTTTTAGCCTTTCTTCTTGTGCTGTTTATGACGGTGTACACTTTTTATTAACTTCAGTGGATGTAGGATCATGCCCTTACATCATAATTTTATTGAGTCTTATTAGAAAAAATATTCACATAGACCATGTAAATGTTTCATATTTCAGAGAAAACTGACTACATTAAGATTGTGTTTAGAGAATGAGGAAAATAATTTTAAAGTAGATCATAATTCCTACAGATGGTATTTGCATTAATAACAAGTGCTAGAAATGTTTTTATGATTTAGCTCTCACTTGATGACAGGGGAAAATAGTAAAGAAGGAGCATTTCTTTGCCAATGCTGTTACTTGTTGGTGTTGTCTATGAGTAAGCAGAATTTCTGACTGGTCATATAAAAATGATGGAAAAATGTCTGTGAAATTAAGAAAAAACATCTGAAAATGTACCATATTCAGTAAAAGCTCATCTATTTTTGATGCATGCTGTGGCTTCAAATATATGTCCTTTTGTCAGTAAGCTAATATGAAAGAGTTTAATTTGGGAAATACCTTTTACCCTTTTCCTCAGTGGGATTATGCTTTCAGACCTATTCAAATTCATCATCAGTCTTGTACAAATTATCTTAGAAAGCCCAAGGAAAAATCGATGGGAATATTTCCCTCAGGGTTCACCATAGTGATTACAAAAATATCCATACTTACTACTGAGTTTGTACTTATATCTTCACAACTGATCATGAAATACATATGTAGCTTCCAGGGCATAATAGGTGTTCATTTTCTCACCACATGTGAGAAGGCTCCGGAGAGACCTTGTTGTGACCTTTCAGTACTTTAAGGGGGCTTACAAGAAAGTTGGGGGCAAACTTTTTAGCAAGGCCTGTTGCAATAGAGCAATAGGTGATGATTTTAAACTAAAAGAGGGTAGATTTAGACTAGATATAAGGAAGAAATTTTTTACTGTGAGGATGGTGAAACACTGGAACAGGTTGCCTAGGGAGGTGGTAGATGCCTCATCCCTGGAAACATTCAAGGTCAGGTTGGACAGGGCTCTGAGCAACCTGATCTAATTGAAGATGTCCCTGCTCACTGCAGGGGGCATGGACTAGATGACCTTTAAAGGTCCTTTCTAACTCAAACAATTCTATGTGCAAATCTGACGCATCAGACTTGACAGTGTGCATCAGAACATCTCCCATTTTGAACTAGCTCTACTAATACTCTGTCGATTTCTCTAATAACCCTTTAACTTTCCTAGGGTGAATTACAAATGCTTGCGCTCATGCAAAGCATAAACATAAATGTTGACAGTGTCATGCAACAGTGACTTCTTGTCATTCCCACCAGCTGCACGGTCCTATAATGTACAATGGCAGCTGGAACTCAACTATGGAATAAAAAACATACAGTTGGCTTTTGGGGACCCCTATATTAGTGTTGCCAAATTCCTATGGAGTGTAATATCTTTTTTTGTTCTTTTTTTTTCAAGAATGCAAAACTTTGCCAAATAGTGTGGCTGTTTGCCTTCTACTAGGTTTGTAAAATTGTCAGTGATAATGTTTCAATAGAAGTTTATTTTCCTTTTATTGTTTAGCTTAAGTTTTGCTGTGGCGGAAACTTGGCCTCAATTTTGTGAGGATGAAAGTCAAATTCTTGTACAAATGAGGACAAAATTAGATTAAGTTTCCTATTTTTGGAGAACCTCAGTAATGTTAACAATCCTCCACTTCCTACAGCAAATTTCTTATGGCTACGAAGTGGTTCAGTATTAGCACCACTGTCATCAGGAAGGAGAGCGGTAGTGGCAGGAGAGACTTGTAATTTACTCTAGTATTTTTAAATACATGACAGTATGGTGAAGGTGGTAGGAGAAACAGATTTTCCACAATGTCCACCTTGTTATAGACTGATGTTGCCTGGTCTTATTTGAGTATTACAGCAAGGAGGTGTTAAATTTTGTCCCTTCTGTTCTCCTATGTTTGAACATGGGTGTTTGACTGTTAAGAAGCCGTGTAAAATTATTATCATCTTTAGCATCCCTTCTTTTTGCCCAAGATTGCTATTTTGCACACGATGAATAAAACGGTTCCTCTTCCCCAAGCAGCACTCATACTCCAGACTCGTTCGCTCGTTCTCTGGAATTAGAGCATGATTGTGTTTCACCTTGAGCAATCAGCTGGTTGCCTTCTTAGGTGTTTAGAGATGCTGCTCTGCAACCTGGTGGGTACCTTACGTTTTAAAATTCGTGCTGTTAGAGCTTCCTGGGAGCTGCAGGCAGGTCCCTGAAGAGGGCGTCACATTTATATCCAAACCAGAACTGGGGAGATTTCTTAGGAAGGATGGAGTTCAGAAAGCGGTAGCCTTGCAACAGAAGTCCACAACTGGTGCCTTATACTTCTTACTGCTGTGGCCAGCAAAACATCTCTGCAGCCAGCGTTGCTGATGTCCTCCTGGAGGGATGGATAACGACAACTTGCTTGTTGTGGATGCTGGGTTCGTTGAGTCCCGCAACTTAAAAGCATTGTTTATTAAACTAACCTAACAAGGGAATTAAACAGATCATAGGCTTATCGTCGAGCGAGTGAAAGACAGAAAGCGCGTAATTGGAAGGAGGAGTGTTTTGACAGCTTCTGCAGATGGCAGCAGACAGGAGGGAGGACTGCATTCCTGAAGTGTAACTTTTTATTAATAAGGTTCAAATAATTCTAGCAGTTCTTTTGAGGATATTGTATTTGTCATGAAAAGTATGACTGGATTTCTTTCTAGACATTGATTATGACCGTTTTACTTGGTTGTGGGGTTTTTTTCATGATTCAGAATGCTTTCTGAGCAATGCCATTGTGCAGATTATATACTAATTTTTGAAGCAACGCTCCCATTTGTTTTTGTAATGGTATGTTCTCCAGAAAGATCAGTTTGGTATTGCCTCAGAGACTTTGCACTGTTTTATCATTCAGCTGTGTTTTCATATTCAGTACCATATCTGAAGCAAAATATTTAAATGGAAGATCGTTTCAGAATACTTATTTTTCAGAAACATATATAAACATAAAAATAATACAGTGAAGAATTTAATTTTTTACATGCTTTTGCCTTTTAAAAACCAAAAGGATTTCCTTAGAGATTTGCCTGTCTAAATCTATTTTCTCTCCAGCATATGAAATGACAGGCTATACAAAATGCCCAAATATTAATTTTTGTGGCATGTCTGTATATTCATCCGTCAACCTTCAGTGAATTTTCTGGTTTTCTATTAGCTTGTCCCAAACTGCTGGCAAGCTAAATTTCTCTAACAGGCATCAATTCACTGCATTAAATGCCTGTTCTGCCCTGCAAGACGTATTGATTATTTTTTTCTCAGCAAAGTGACAAATACCATTTTCATGACAATAATAGAGATTGATTATGATTTTATGGAACAGAAATGGAGCCGATATTGCTGAGAGAACCTTGAAGCTTATAAAGAAATGAAAAAAAAATTGTTCGAATTAATAAAGAAATTAATGAATTCATCCGTTGCTGATGAAGCTGAAGCGTTTTTGATATGATGAAAACTACAGTAAATGCATGATCATTGCTGAAGTGAGGCAAGTTTAAATGTATTTATAGCATCTGGTGTATGAAATTACTTGGAGGAACACTAGTAATCCATTTTGAAGAGCTCAGACTCTGAACTCTTTAAGACTTTAAGATAAATTTTTCTATGGATTTAGGTATGCATGATCATGAGTGAATATTGCGGTGCTATCCTAATCAGTGGAAGCTGAACATGAAAGACAAAAGAAATATTGTCAGGTTTTGTGTAGGGGTATTTATTTTAAACCTAAAATGAAATAAATTATTTTAGGGCTTCTTTTGTTCATTTTCATTTACATCTCGTGTTGTTATCTCCTTTGCTGGAGATACAAACTGTAGGTCAGACTCCTTTCCCCTTGTTCTCACACCTTATGCACTATTTAAATGAAGCTGGAGAGATAGACAGTGAAGTTTCAAGATGAAACTGAATATTTGAATTTGACACAAGAATAGATTATTCATGACATTGTATCAAAGCAAATTATAACAACGGAATTCATGCTGGATATAACAGCATTTACAATTTGTATGTGTTTTTATATTGTCTTATTTCAAATGAAACAAAATTTGTTTATGGACACTTTCATATAGGCAGGGTTTTGTGTGTGTGAAAAAACTGTAAAACTCACCTCTCATTCAGTAACCTTGTATCAATTTTAATACTTTTTTTACTTTGGAAAATGTATTTTCCTGATTGATATATAGTTGAAAAACTAAGGTTTGAGTACGATGGATGTAAGACTTTCAAGCAAACTGAAAGGTTGGACAGCGAAGAAAAAAAGATTACACTGATAGCTATAGTCCCTGAAATGGCACTATATTTTGCACTTAGTTTATTCTCTGATCTTCTTCGTCAAGATATATGAAGATACATGTTTTAGTCTAGGAAATTCTATCCAGTGAACTAAGTTTACAAAGACAAGCCAGAGTAGTATGCAAAACCAATTAGTTTTGTGTCTCTTGCACATGTGATGTGTCAGTACAACTTGGAAAATTTTAATTCTGTCTCCCTAAAAAATGTTGTAATTAATCACAGTTCTGATCTTCTGTTGAGCCAAAACCAAGTCTGATTTGAGGCCAAACACAGAGAAGAAATGTTTCAGAATTAAATGTAAGGGCATTTTTTTTGTTTTGTTTAGCATACTTAAAAGTATGTTCAGATGATTTTTTTTCCTAAAATCCTATATAAAGCATAAGATGAATTTTTCTGTGTTTTCTTACATGAAAGATTCAGATAGTATATTGTTTCCCTTCTGCTGAGTCTATATACATATATGTTGGAAAAAAAAATGTAGAACAACAGATAGTGAGAGCTGATGATGTAGTATTCAAATAAAAAGCGAAACAGATAAACACACACATCCCACTGTAGAACTCGCGTAGAGCTCAATGGTTAAAATAACAATAGAGCCAATTTCTGCATTTGACATCATGAGCTTCTGAACTGTTTGCATACTGCTCTAAAATTTTCTACTGTATACTTTGAGTGCAAAAGTTATTTCCAGAGTATATGTAAAACTGTCCAGCAGTATTTAAAGAAAGATAAATTAAAATAATGCCTTCATTATAAAAAAGAATGGCTATGACCTTTTAAATGACCGCAATAGTACCAAAACTGCTGGGGAAACAGGTTGAAATTTTTTGAGGTGGCAGCTGTCTCTCAAGAGAAATGCCTTTGGAATGTCTCTATGAAAGTGGTTGTGATTTGGTCTGAAGGTACAGTGATTTTCCCATGGGCAGTAAAATATTAGTGATAGTAGATCCACCAGGTTACTTGGAAGAGCAGTTGGCTGACTCTCTGCTTCCGTATCTTCTGTGACTTTTGCAGGGCGTGTACCTGAGATTTGCAGGAGTCCTGGTGTCATTCACTGTTGGCTGTAAATTGTAAAATGATGGGCTTCCTCTCGACTGGTTTATAGTGTGCTAACAAGCGTGTTTATGCCCCAAGAGGTCAGGCAGTTGGCATTATTAAAGACTTAGGCGCAATCTTATTTTTCTCTGTTTTCTTCCTCTTCCAAAGAGAACTCTGTCCAAGGGGGACTGAGGCTGGAGTTGGCCTTGCATGGAGCTGAAGAGGATCCAGCGAGTCCTTAGAGCAGCCGCAATGGATGGCTCTGCCACTAGTGTCACCTTTGGTCCCCGGGCAGGTGGAACTGCACTTATGAAGTGCCACCACCGTTCAACCCCTTAGGACCCAAATTAGTAGAAGCAGCTGAGAAGTAGCTTCCCAAAGGAGCTGCAGTGGTGAAGAAGGACCAGGGATACCCCACGTCCTGCTACATGCTTCAACATTGCTCCTTAACCCATGGCGAATGTGGGCATGGTGAACTGCCTGCAGCACTAACCGGGTGGCCTTCTGCAGTGTGCTCTAGTGACAAATTTAGGCTACGTGCATGACAGTGCTGTCTGGAAGTGTATAATATCTGCAATGATGTATTTTTTTTACTATTTTCCGGTGCAAAACGCTAAGTCCAGAGGAGTTCCATCAGCCGTCAGTGTGTTCTTAACAGTATCGTGCTTCCACACCATTTTGTGAAGCAGTAAAGTTGTGTGGCTATAAAATGGCATCGGAAAATAAAAGTTAAAATGCACTCTGTGACTTCTTGCTGAAACAGAAAATTAGCCTGATTTGTTTATAGCAAAGTAATTCGATTCGACTGCTCAAGGCTAGGCAAATGTTTCAAAAAGTTATTTTACATATTATCCACAGCTTGAACATATGCAATCAGGAAGTAATGTATTACAAATGAAACAGCACATAAAATTCCTCGTAGGAATACTTGCTGAATTTTGTTCTACTCTTCTCATTTTGGCTTAGTGTGCTGAAAGAAATGCTGTAGAAATTCTACTTAAAACTGTGCTATACAAATTCATATTTACAAATAATTTTGGAAAGGTAACGAAAGATTTGGAAACGCTTATTTCTTAGTTTAATTTCTACTTTGAAATATAAATTAGTTTTAAAACATTAAAACTGAATATAATGCTTGCATGTGATTGATGATTTAAATTATTGCATTTGCTAATATTTAATATCCTGGGTTTGTAGTGAAATCTTTTAAGAATTTAGAGAGATTAGAGGCTGTGGGATGAAGCTCTATTTTCATGCAGTAGGTGAAGGACTCTTAAATCAGTCTCTGGAGTTATTTAACTGTTACCAATTACTCCTGCATTGTAAACAATCAAAGTGCTTGTATCTGCAGGCAGTAGATAACCTGAAAATCAAATATATCAACTCTGCCCAGATCCTTGAAGAGATTGTCCTGTCAACTAAAACAAGAATAAAAGATGTGATTGTAAATAACATTCGTGGGACAAGCAGGTTAGTAACATTCGTTTAAAAAATAAATAAAGAGCCACCTGTAGCAGGCAGTTGACATTAATTGAACATCTAGCAGAAAGCAGAGCCTTAAGAAACTTGCAAGCATGTGTACGTTCAATTGACTTTGTTCCCCCATTGTTTTAAGTTATGGTTTGCCATCTTCTGATGCAAGGGTTTCCTTTATCCATTCCTTACAGGAAGATGTAGTGTCTAACACAGATCCTTGCAGAAGTTTTAGAAACCTCTGCGGTTCATCTCTTTTGGGTAATGGAGTAAGTGCTAGGACTACATATTTTTTTCTTGTGTAGGGGTCGTGTTTATGGCTAAATGCACACCACAGAGGGTTTAATACAAGAATTAATTGAATTAATTAATTAAATTGAATGGTGTTTCTTACCTATCAGTAACAGCTTTTTTTTCTAGTTTTGTTTATTACCAATTATAATAAGAGAAAATGAACTAATAATTATCTATAGTTTTTGATTGTTGAAATATCTCCATCTCTAATTACTAGACATAAAAAATGAATATTTTTATATAACACTATTTAAAATACCATCAGTATTAGGAATAATATCAATTCTAGTGACCGTCAGACTTATTTAATCCTACAGTGCTGAAGTTGTTAGAGCTTTGGCTGTTCAACGTGAGTGATGGGGTACAAAAAGAGATTCCAAACCAGTAATATCACGACAGATATTTTCATTGAAAATCCTGGGCTGACCCTGCTATACAAGGATGGTTGTGTTCTTAGGTTAAGTATGTGCTAAGCTTTTTTCTTTTATTTTGAGGGAATGAAAGAATGATGGTAACAATTTCTTTATAGTCATTTTTGGTGGAAATATTTGGTAAATAAACTAAATGGGAGGAGGAAGAGCAAATCTGTTAGCTTCTTTTTTTCTTGCATTGACTTTTTTTTTTTTTTTTTTTCTCTTAAAGATTGCTATTTAGTCCATTAGTGGGTTTCTTTCTCCTTCCCGGCTGGCTTCCTGTAGGTTTCACTGTGGAGTAGCAGGTGTACAATTCCAAAGTGTCTTTACAAGTGGCTCAGCAGGGCTTCCTGTGCCGTACATTCAATGGAGACAGCTCATCTGTTTAATCCTTATGTTTTAGTCAACCTTTCTTATTATGCGGACAGGGCTCCCATGCTCAGCTGGATTTTGACTCTCAGAATGAATTGATGGAGCTCTTTGATCTTTGCTGTGTATTGCATCTGTTTCATCTTTCATCTTAATGCATGATCTTCCTAACTCCTAGCTAGCGCTTTATTTTATTTATTTTATTTTTTTTCACTTGAATCCATCAATTTTACTTTGTTCTTTTTGGCATGCCTTTTTGTGTGCAATGAACTTGATTGCACAAGTTTAACATAATGATAATTAAGTTAGTACGGGTGTTTAAAAACACAGGCAAAGACCCAGACAGCCATGTTTGTTTAGGGTTGGCACTCAGCGTTTTAGAGCCTTGATCAGAGTCCTCAAATGCGATTCATGTGTTTTTTTTACAAACTCGCAGATTACTGCACCTGGTATTTGTGATAAATAGCGGAAGTACGAAAGAATCATAAGATGTGATGATGTATACATTTCGAGAAGCCTGCAACTGGATATCAACAGCTGAACTAGAGAAGCATTGAGCAGTGTTCTGCAGGACCAGTATAACACAGTATTTTCTTGAGGTGTAAAACCTCAAGGGTCTAACACATGAGTGTGTATTTAAGTTCATCCCTCCTAAATTCCTTTTCAAAATTAAGCAGCTCCTTAGGTACTGGTAAGCAGTGATACTTTTCCTAACTGTGGGTTTATTCTGCTTTAGACAGTTTTTATTAAAGACATTAGAAGTTCCATTTTTGCTCAGTTAAATTATGAGTTACAGTTAGGTTTTGACTTTTTTTTTTTCTAACTAAATTTAAATGTGACAGCCAGCAAGGGATTACTCTTTTTTAAATGAAACAAGCAAAGAAACAATTATGATTATACTTTTTGTTTGAAACTAACACTACCAACAGAGCATTTTATAATGGTATATTTGATTCCTGCACTTATACAATAGAGTTTAAATTCCTTTCTCAAAAAGATTTAAATCAGTGTTCAGTTTTAGGTGAGAGTAGCGACTTAATTTTTCTAGTCATCATTAATGCTAGAGTAGCAAGAGCATTTTTAAGTGAACAAAGAGCTTTTGGTCTGCAACAGCTAAAATCTTAAGGAGTCTTTGCTCATAAGAGGTTTCATATATTTCACTGCAGTCAGGCATCTTACATACATGACATACTCCATATACCAGTCATATTTTTGTCTTAGAAACACTTTGCCCTTTGGGAATAGGCAACATCGGGGCATGGAAGGTTTTTTTGGGGTTGGGTTGTTTTGTTTTTTTTTTTTTGTGGGTTTTTTTTTTCCCCCCCTTAGGAGAAGACTCCTTATGCAGAACTTCCACCTCCCTGTTTGGTGTGGTGAAGCCTGGGGTAGTTGATTGTTAAGTGATGGGAAGCCCTCCATTTACAACTGGAGAGGGATCCTTCAGTGATGCTTCTTTGGTTAACTACATATGACTCATTCGGTCACATTTCATAGGAATCTTTAAATATCTTTGTGCATTTACCATCTATATAAAGTGGGAAAAAAAAGCATAAACTACTAATTTTTGGGAAACAGCAACGTTTTTCCTTTTGAACTTGTTAAGCATCATTTAAAAGAAACACAGCACCGTGCAGAATGTTTTTTTTTTTAAGATTTGAGTATCCATATTCTTTTGGCAGCTTTGTAAACTTCAGTGACATATAACACAGTCATGTATTCCTTATCACAGACTTCACAACATGTGCATTTTGGAAATTGGCCTCACAAAATGACTAATGTTAGGCTTGATTTCACTGTGGCATGGGTAGATACCACGGTTCCTAACAACAATTTTAAGTAATGAAAGAGGAAAAAGAACTAATCCGATACAACACAATTACTTCTGCAGAAAAAAAAATAATTTGATCATTTTTGCATGGTTTAATAAATATTTTCCCCCCCAAAAAAAACCAAAAGTATGTTAGACCTTTATTTTTTAGGTCCTGCTTGACAGAAGACTCTGTAAGAGGTTGCTGTCCTCTGATACAGAAAATAATAGATAACAGCCATTGATGTATAGTCCAGTTTTAGAGTATATAAGAAAGAAATTTAGATTTGGAAAAAAAATGATTACTGACTTGGCCTGCTTGTTCTTTTTTTTTTTTTTTTTTTAATTTGCCTTTGGAGCTATTTCCTTTTAACTGCTCTGAAATTAATCAGGTGTAAAGTATTATCTGTCAGGAAATTAACTAATTGTATTGAAAGAAGCTCATTAAGTCAATCTGGAAAATTATTAAAATCCTGAATGCCCATGTTGGGCAGTTTCACAATTTGAGACCTACCTTTGGAAAATCGAGACCCAAAATGTAACTACATTAACTCTTTTACTTTTTATTTAAAGAATTAATTATAAACAGACAATTTTAGTGGTTTGGGTTGTTGTTTTTTTTTTAATTTCCTGTCAATTAAGTATTTTAGTTTATGTTGCTTTGATTGGATCATTGCAGATACAAACTTTCTAATGAGTCATGTACCAGAGTTTGTTTCTGCCACGCTATTTTTGTATTTCATGCTTCAATTTTATACAGACAAAATGTAGTATTTTAGAAGGCTACTTCAGTTGCAAGTGCATTTTTTATTTTGGGGAAAAAATATAAAATGACACATAAAAAATAAGTATCGTATAATCTAAAGTGATTGTGTTGCTGTAACATAGCTGTATGTTTTCATTAACGTATATTGTGTTCGTTGTCTCCAGAATGAGCATTTGAGTTATTCTGTTGTTGTTTCATTCTGTTTCATTCTGTGTGTGTGTGTGTGTGTGTGTGTCTATCTGTCTGTCTACCATTCTGGTTCCAGTTTACACTGGGAGGTAACTTTTGCATAGGAGAAGCTTCCAAGCTTTTTAACCACAATATTGGGAGTGAATTTCTGCACACAAGTTTCTTGCAAAATGATGCAAACTCTGCCTTTGGGGAAGAGCTATTGCCAGCTCCTGGAGCTGTGGTGCTCAGATGTCTCACTTGATCTAGTGAGTGGCTCTTTCATGTGAAAAAAAATCTTTCTGTTAAGACAATGCAAGCTCTTTATTGTTTCATCTTTATGGAATGATACAAACAAAACTCTTTAATCCAGAGTTGTTAGCAGTCTGAATGTGAATCGATGGCTTGCCTTTTTTTTTCCTTAATTGAGATTTAATTATTTTTGTAGATTTCAGCTCATTCTTAGTTTCTTATTTACATCAGCTTTCCTGTTCTATAGATATATTGTCAGTTATTTAACTGTGCAGTCTTGCTACTGATTTTTGTCATTCTGTGACACAGGAGAACTGCATTGAAATCTTGTCTAATGTGTTGCATTGAGCCAGCCTGACATTTCATGTACTAAATAAACTTCCACGCCACGGATGGGCAGAGTTTGAGAGAGTACACCAGGAAAAAATTGCTCTGTGCTTGCCTTTGTGCTTTTTCCTGCTATTGGTCGTTGTCAAAGGCAGGATGCTGGTATCTGAGGTGGTATATATATATATATATATTCTTAACGATCAGTTTAAAAAGAGATATATCTGACTAGTAGCGTAGGTAACAGAATAACAGAACATTGGTGCAAGCAAAAGGGAGTGGCAAGGAAAAAAATTTCAGTTTTCAGGCTCACCTGCAGCCGGTCACAGCAAAATAGAACAAAAGTCCTTTAGTTCATGGGTACTGACAGCATTACAGCAGGAGAAAAGTGATGCTGTTTATCATGATGCAGGTGGAGAAATGGTCTGTTTCCCCTTTTTCTTTCTTGGTCGGTTCCTAGACTGAAAGCAAGATTGTTTTCTTGCAATGCGTTAATATTTCATCTCTCTTCATTCTGTGCTGAGAAATGACGCAACATGTGGCCTCTTCACATCTGCCTCATGGCACTTCTCCCCCCCAAGAAGCTACACGTGACCTTTGCAGACATTGTTCTGCACTGTGAAACTTTATGGTCTCATTCTTTTCAGAGGACTATACGTGCAGTTTATGATGCGAGCTAACTCTTGATTCACGCTGCTAAAAATAAAATTCAAACAAAATACCTGTGATGATCTTTGATTAATATGAAGTGCCAAAATGAGAAACTATACCATAAGCTCTCTGTCCATAGCTACAGATGCTCGCTCTTGGAATGAGAGAGGAATCAGTGAGTGAGAAGGTCAGTGTGTCACCGAGCCTTTGAAGCTCCTGATTTCGGGAAGAGGTTCACTGCAGAGAGACGTTGCTTCTCAGACCCAGGGTCTGCCACATGTGCACCCCTAAACCTGCTGACCGGCATCTGTGCACCATCCTGCCTTGGCTTCATGCCCTTGTGTTGTTCCTTTCCTTCTACTTTGTGTGTTGTAGCACAGTCAAATGTATAGGCTCTTTATTAATTGGCAGCTGCTGAACATTAAAAGTTAATTTAAAAGCCCACTGGATTACAGTGTGAAGAGTATTCCTTTCATTACATTGCCCATTATTTTAAATGTATAATTTACATATATTATCACTTAATTTCACTTAATTTTTTGTAATGAGGTACTGAATGAAAGGTTTACAGGATTTACTAGAGTACAAATGAAAGGTTTATTAGACAGGCATTTTTAAGGTTAAGCTTATGAATAGGTATACATAACTTCAAATTTATATCAGTCTTGGGTTGTGAAATACAATTGTGGCTATTGATCAAAATTTTTCAGAATATTCTTTTATTCGTTTGCTTTAGGTCATGGATCTTAGCCTTTTCTATGCTTCCTTCTAGGTTGTTTGTTGTGGTTTGTTTTTATTTTTTTTTCTTTTGTGGCAATTTTCTGTGTTCTGTGAGTGCAGCAAATATTGTGGAAATCTTGAAGTATTTGTGTTTACCAGAAAAAAACTCTCCTTTGAGCCTGGACCACTATTATTAAGGTCATGGCTTGTGTTTTTTTAAACTGGATGTGCTTGAGATTAATTGTGGCCTATCCTTTGTTGTACTTCCCTCCCTTCTAAGGATTTTTTTTTTCTACCTGACCCTGAGTTTACTTTTCCTTTACCACTTACTTTCCTTTTCTCCTGCTATACCAGGTATGTTGTCTAGTTTCTTCCATGGAGGTTTTTCTGTGCCTTCTTCTTTGTGTGTTGTCTTTGATATTTTTCCTTTTCTCTGAACCTTTTGTTCTATGGATGATTTGGCAATTTTCATCTTTTTGTCTTAATGAAGAGGAAAAAAAAAACAGACAAAAAATAGCTGCTTTTTCCAAAGGTTTAAGAAAGGTGAGGGCCAAACTACCCAGAGGAGCCGCCCTGCCCTCTTGAAAGAATTACACGTAATTCATGTAATTGGGTTCATTTCATAAATTTTGCTATTTATGTTGCTTTTGCCTTAGCCAGTTCATAGATAAATAGAATAATTCAGGTTAGAAGAGACTCCAGGAGGTCAACTAGTCCAACCCTCTGCTCCAAGCAGGGTTAAAACTGAATTCAGACCAGTTTTGTAATCTGCATGACAACCAATAGAGAGAGAGGTACATCAATTGGAAGAGTCATTCTGCCAGTATCTAACTATTGAAATGGATATAATAATTCATGCTCAGCAGATCCCTGTCATACTCTTCTTCATCCTAGTGGTGACAGAGGAGAGCATAGACGACCCACCTAGTTGCCTTGTTTATAATAACTGAGGGTAGGTGAGATTAATTCTGTATTTTTCCACAGCAAACTCTGAAGTAATGAAAAAGTGTGAGAGAAAAGCATGATGTATTTATTGAAAATGGACAAATACACGTGCTGCTAGGGTACCAAGTTCGATTCTTCTTTCATGCTACTCCTAGATAACTTTCAATCTGGACCTGTCAGAGACCATCCTGTTTGTTTTCCAGTTCCACTGGCTCAGATCTGTTCTGAAAACTTAGAAACTTGGTCCGGTCTATGCTGGTGGCTGACTGGAGATACTACTTTGGATAGCCTTATGTATCTGATGTGTTTGGTTCACCTTTTAGAAAAATGAATGAGTTGTTATGGCAGCTTCCTATTTTTGTGCCCTTTCCAAGTTCTTCATTAATTTCCTACTTTCATTTATTTCCTCTTGCATTAAAGCTCTGTGATAGGATCAAGACTACTTCTTTGTATTTGAAAGCTGTCTAAAAAAAGCAAGATGTGATTCGAGTACAGCAATAGAAATGAGAAGGAATAATGCACGAAGGGCTTCCTTAACTTCTGAGTAAAATCCTCTTGGCGGTTGATATTTTAATAAAGTGAATTAGTCATTTTAGTTGGGCTAGGACTGAGCTCTCTAACAGTGAGTCTGCTGTTGCATTGGTGACAATATGGTGTTGAGGTACTTGAGCTAGATCTTACAAATTGGGTATGGGTAGCAGTGCAGAACTGGCTCAGTCTTTGATATCTGCCTGAGAAACTGGGTAAATACTTGATCAGTCATCCAAAATGACTAGGAGTGATGACATTACATAGGAGGATTTAGTTAATTTATTTTCCTGCCCTCATCCTTTCAAACAAATATCAGAAAGCAATTATTTGTGTTTTGACCAATAATGGACGCCTTAATGATTCCTGTATTTCGCCTTGTAAACTTTCTAAAGGAGACAATTACATAAACAAAAAATTTAACTTCTGAAAGGCAAAGCAGGTTCTCACAACACGGTAATTTCAAGGGAGTGGATTCAGGCTATAATTCTTAATCCCACATGCTGCTGTTTTCTAACTGTCCTTATTTTCTGTTTGGCTTGTGAAAATATTTGGATTGTTTGGATTTGGAAAGTGTGAAAATTTTACCTGAATTGTATGTGAAAACTTCGGAGAAAAATTTATTGTTTTCAATGAATTTGCTAAAACCAGGGCTAATTTTATGCTGTCAAGTCCAGAGCATATTCTTAATCGAGATGAAGACAGTATTGCTGTATACTACCTTTAATATTAAACTAGCCTTAAATTAAGGTGAAGTAAACATAGGATTACATTGTCTGAAAAGATATGGTTTTGGAAAAGCAATCTTTGGTCCAAGTGCCAGGGCAGCCTATGTACCATGAATCCAAAAATGGTCATAAAATTTTTTGCGTATGCTTATAAATTTGTATTAATTGACTTATGTACTCTGGTCTAATTAGTTAAATGGAACTGTCAGCAGGTATTTTGAAATGTACCAAGTTGGGATTTTTTTGTACCAGAATGCATAATTGGGATGACATTTATTCTGTTTTAACCTTTGTTTCTACTTTATATGAATTAACTTCCAGTACTTTGCAGCATATTTGGTTTGTAAAAAAAGGTCTTACAGCAGGAGCGCAAGATTGTCCAATGCTTCCGTAAATGAAAGATTGTCCAATGCTGCCGTAAATGAAGAGCTCAAACATATTGTTATTTTGTAGAATGATGCTGAAATTAGCTATCAGCTCAAATTTAGTTAGGATGCTTTCATATTTAGGGCTTATAATGTATTTGCATGTTTAACCTTCTCAAAGCGTAGGCTTCACTAGTTGAGATTTATAGATGATCAGACTAGTTGAGAGGAAGATGTATACAGAGAAGGCTTTAATGGTAGCTAACTGCTTCTGTGGGCCCAATTAAGACTATCCAACTGTGAAACACAGTCCCCCGAGTAACGGTGCGGTTGGCTTGCCTGGGTTTTTTGAGGTGGGGGGGAGGAGGCTTGGAATAAGGGAATATCCAGTGCAGCTGTGAAGGAAAATATACTTTATGAGTTCTCCTAGAGGAGGGAAAAAAAAAGAAGCAACCCTCAAACTTTTGGTATGCAGTTTAATAAAGGTTAAGGTCAGCTTTACGTATGCACCACATTCTAGATTTGAATGCTGTAGTAGCTGTGCCTGAAATCTGGACGTGTTGTTGGTCCAAAATCAATCTTGTTGCTCCTCAGAAGGCAATGAGAGATAATAAGTACCGTTCACCTGATTGCCTTCCTGTTCTGAGACAGCTGGTGACGCTTGTCTTCCTGATAACCAGGAGTTTCAGATCTAAGGCAGGGATAAAGAAAAGCTGGGAGCTTGCTGAATCTAAATTTGACAGTCGATGGCTGTGTAGAGGGTCAGGAGGGATAGAATCTGTGACACGTATAAGAAAGGAACAAAATTTATCTGCTCTGGTTGCAATGATTAGATGTCTCTTTGTCTGGCTTTCTTACAGTGGATGATTGATTGTACCCGCCAGCCGGCTAATATCATAATTAACAAAGTTGCTACCATGTCTGAGAAGTTTAACAGAAAAAATTGCCGTCAGTATGATGCCATTGTCACGGAGATCACAAGCGCTGCAGTGTCGACTTTTGTACTGGTGGAGCCGCAGGACTATGTAGATGTGCTGAGAAGTCGTTCACTGGGATAACTGAAGGTATGTTTCTTTCCCCGTACATTTCTCCCCTGTTTGTTCTTTTGAAAAATGAAGTAGATGGTCCTTTGATGGTATCTTTCATTTCAAGGTGCCGCATGAAGCTATTCTGTCGTATTTTCCTGCAGTTGCAATAGCAATCTAGAATACGTTTTATCAATGCATCAAAAGGTGAATAATCAAAACTATGGTTCAGTGCTACTCACCCTTTCTAAGTGGTCTTCGCTGTCTTGTCAGATGCTTTTTGTGAACAATACGGATATGGTTGTTTTCGTGGCTAGTTTTCTCAGTTGGAGAAACTACAAATGCTGTTGACAGTGCATATTCCAGGAACTCGTAGTTCAGTTTAGGTTTATGTTTTTTAATATCTCTTTTCATTCATTACTTCAAGAAAATGCAATTTAAGAAGTGAAAAATCCCACGGAAACCCCCATATACTTCCGTTTGTAATTCAGCATTGAAATATCTTGCTAAAATATTCGCTTTTGTGTATGCATATTTGTGTGTGTGTGTTTGTGGGTGTGAAACGAGAGCAGTGTTGGTGCCGTTAGCTGGAGAACCCCTTCGCAGCACCTGAGAATCTCACTTATTCCTTTTGTACGTTTACCTGGTTTTCCAAGTTAAAAATGATTCCGCTGAGCCCTTCTTCTCTGCAATTGTATTTTTACGTGCGTGTGTGTGCACACTGCGTGGTAGTGCAGTTATGCTCTGGAGTATGTGTTGAAAATGCCAGCCTGACATATTGCTAATGAGTGTGCATATTGACAGTGACGGGGGCGTGTGTCTGTCTATGTGCCATATATTAAAACAAAAAGAGGAGAGAGACGGAGACGGAGAGAGACAGAGAGACAGAGAAGGCAGTATTGGGATGGGAAAGAACAGTTTATTTACATTACGGTATGTCAAAATGTTATTATGGCTAAAAAATCCATTTTAAATAGAAATGAGATAGCATATGACGGTTCCTTCTCTTTCTCACAGGAGCTAATATAGCTGTGGTAGAAGAATAAGGGAGGCTCATTTATTTTGGTGGTATTAGTATTTTTCTGCTGAAGTAATTCTAACTTTTTGGTACCAGTTTCTAAATTTGGGAAATGAATTCTTTGCATTGTGTTTCGATTCCGTACTGAGCTCTCCCTGAGTTTTCTGTTGCTGCTCTTCTCTGTATCTTTACAGGTAAAATAGTTCTGAGCATTCAGATGAAATTGCTACAGTAGACTTTTGAAGGAATGTATTGCTGTATAGCTAATGTAGCTGTCGTTTATTTAAAACCAGCATATTTGGGGCATGCGCTCTTTTTTACAATTTTGTGTTTAGTCTTAAATAATTTTCTATTTTGAGCTGATATTATTGCAATGGTAATTTAAAACTAATCCTGACTTGAATTTTTCAGTGAGATTTTGCAGTGCTTAGCCAATTTAACTGCAGATAATTATTTTTAATTAGTAGACTAAATTGGAAGTAACAACTAAAATATTTTTTTTCTTTATTTCTGTATTTGTTAATGGACTATGCCTCAAAAGAGACTTCTGTTTTATGAGGAAATACTTTTTTTCCAGGCCAGAGAAATATTCCTGTCGTTAGGATTATTCCTATCATCAGTAACGGATTCTAGGTTTTAACTTATCCTTGTAAATCTACTGCCTTTCAGGAGTTGCTAAGCAAAATTAAAAATCAATATTTTGTTTTGAATAGAAAATGCTGTGAACAGTGACAAAATAGATTAGCATTGTGATTGCAGACAATAGGGAAGATTAAGTTACTAAAACAGTATATTGTTGTTCTAAACTAAACCCTGTAATATTTTGTGTAATTGAGACTTTGTGCTTTGTGAGAACGCAGTTGGAGTATCAAATGGTTATGAGGATTAGAGCAGACAACTAAAGCAATGTCACAGTACATGTGGCTGTTTTTTTAACAGGATTATCTTCTCAGATGTGTAGAAATGAGCTCTTGTAATAGTTTCGGAGGAATTAATAATTTTAGTAAAATGTTAATGGCAAATGTGCTAATGTAAAGAGTTAGAAGATTAGTGATACATTCTTTTGCATGGAAATAAGAATATAATAAATGTCCTGCAGGTGACTGAAGCTACTGCAATTTTATTGGAGATTAAAGTTTGATTGACCTTTGCTGAGGTGATTAACCCTTCTGAAATTAAAAGGCAGTGATAAATTATTCTGTCCAATTTAAATGCAAACACAGAACAGAATGCTGTGTCATTCAAGTGTAAGAGAAAAAAATGTTTTAATTTTCCTTTTGCACTTAGGGAGATGTGATTCCAGACGGCAATTGGTAGAACTGGCCAGTGGCAACCTGCCTTTGCTCTGCTCCTCACTGCCGGAGCGGCCACGCCATGGGAACGCTGAACTTGAGGGCAGCAATGAACCATCACATGCAGGAACATCGGCAGGAAGGCATGGAAGAAAGTCAGGGAGGTAAGCAGTGAGAAGTCGCTGTGGATATGCTTTACCTGCGCTGGCTGACGCGTGCATGAGCGGGCGGCGTAACACAGGTGAGGTTTCCTGTCCAGCCTTGCAAGGCAACTCGCCGGAGCTGGGTCACTTACCGATGTGAGCTGTTGCAGAATTAGAAGTAAAGCTGCATGTGTATTGTCCTTTGTGTTGTTTTTTCCTTCTCCCTGACCCTTAAAAGTCAGCTTGCAGAACCGCACTTTTTGACCGACAGAGCGGTTCCTCAAGAGCAGGCTGAGTGCAGGTGTGCTAATCGCTGCGCTGCTTAAACACTGTGATTCCGTTCCTTCCTACTACAAGTGCACAAGTGGTTTCTTAGGTTGGAGCCAGTACGTCATGCTGGATGGGTAGGATCAGGACACGATCTTAGCAGTTGACTAAAGCCTGTGGGATTACTTGTGTAAGTCAAGTCATGCAGATGGTCATTGAAGGCGCCGTGCCTACGCTGCTGAACAGCCTTTAAAAACCTAGGAAGTTAGTTTCCAGTAGATTTTTATAATCCTGTTTCAGAGTAGAGTTGGTATCTGTGTGTGCAAACTTTATTAATTAATATGAAATTGGAAAGACCTCAGCAATACACTTTCTGCATTTTTTATGAATCTTTCATTAAAAGTTGAACACTTAGAATTCTCCCAGAGTATCTGCCTTGCTTTTTTTTTTTTTTTTTTTAACGGACAAATGAATGTCAAGGCAGTGGTTTGTTTTGTAATTAATTGCACTTAGTTTTGCCAGAGTGAGAGATCAATGTATTGTTATAAACCAGCATTCTATCTAAAACCAGTTCTGGAGCACTATAGTGACTCTCTGAAGGCAAACTTTCCACTGGCTAGAACCATTGTGATTGGATCCACTTTAAGTTCATGTGTTTTCGTTGCTTTTGGTGAGAAATGATGTATTTGTTAAAAGCCTTGCACCAAATTAGCAGTAAATTAGAAACAGTTCAGTTACTTGAGGTTGGTTCAGTTTGCATAAACAAGACTTTGAAGCATCACTGCCTCCTTCCTTTGCCTGCTGGTCCAGGGAGGGAGGCAAGTGGATCAGGTCTGCACTCAGGGCTCTCCCTGGTTCTCGGCACACAGTGTACTGGATCAAACTACTGCCTTTGTTTTTTTCTTTTTTTCCCCACCTTTCCTTCCTCTTCCTGAGTGCTCCCCTCTCTGACCACCTGAGGAGAGATAAAATGGCTCTTTGAAGGCTTCTTTTTGCATGCCAGCAGCAGCAGTAGTGCTGGGAATTGGGCTGAAGGGCAGAAGAGCTACTGCAACTGTTTGGCCTTGAGTGGACCTTCTGCCTAGTAAAATTTCCTATTCTTTCATGCAGCTGCAAAGCATTAAAATGATAATGAATGTGCTGTCTGCATTCCATATTCAGTTTTCCTCCTCACTTTTCATCAAGGAAGACTTCATATTGCATCTGTCAAGGTAGGGAAGTCCAAGGAATTGCAGTTCAGAAATTAAGGACCCTGAGGTAGTGGCTCACTTTTCTGTCTCGTCTTTTCATTTACACTTTAAACAGCCTTCAGAGAGATGGGCTGCTGCTTCTGGGACCCAGTGAAGAAAGTGAGGAATAGATAAAAGCTAAACTTGTGGTGGGGTGACCTAAATGGAACAGCTGGCGAAAGTATAGAGGGGATCCTCCAGGGTACTGAATTATACCTTCAGGCTTGGATTAGTAAGATGTTTAACAGAGAGATCCATTTGTGAAAAGGATCTCTGCCTGATTTTAATTATGGAAGTAGCAGTTCCTTCAATATTTGTAAAGTATTGAGGTTTTTTTTACTCGTGTAAGGTGTAGAGTACTAATTGGTGGCTTTGGGCTCTTGCTTCTGCCTTCCTCAAACTAAAATTTTTCCATGTTTTTTATTTAACCCTGTGAATACCAGGGGCATGAAACAGTTCAGTATTTTTTGTTATGAATAACGAGATGCATGCTCTGTAGACAAAATAAATATGAACTTTAAATATTTCTTGTTTGCTTATAATCCTGGAATGCTTTTGAGTGCTTGAAGTAGGATGAAACTTTTCTGTAAATTGAGGAAAATGGTGTTTATAGGATCTTTGTAGTCATACATATCCATTGTATTTTAGTTAACAATAGTAGGTATATAGGACCCAACTTATTTATTTTAAAAATTTTAGTAACTAGATGTCTCCATCCCTTTGCACATTTTACAGTAAGGTAGTGCAGGAGAGGAAAAAGAGTGAGGCTGCATATGTGAGAAATTCCTATTGTACCAGCCAACTTTGATATGACACTTTTTTTTTTTTTGACATGACCGTTATGCACCTATCTGATACCAGCTAATACTCCCATATGTGTATTAAACCTCAACACCAAATAAAAATTCCAAATCACAAGAAATAATGATACTCTAACACCATATAAAGTTTTCAGATGAGTGGCGCACCAGGGAAATTGATGATGAAGTAGTAATGTACTCTACATGTGTGTCCAGTGAAGAGATGCTCCTAAATATGTCTGTTTATATTTACCGATGTAGTCAGGCAGAAGAGAAACAGGGCAGCGTAGTAAAATATTTCTGGAAAGTCTATTGGAATACTTGCTATATCTGACTACTTTAGGCAAAAAAGTACTAACCAGGTGGGTGGCGGGGGAGAGGCTAGGATGTTGTCACTGTACTCACTTCCTACAGAGTGTAACATCTAAAATAAACGCCGTTAGTCATTACACCTTCTGTTTTGCTCTTTCAAAAAAGTATTTACTGAGCCGGGCAAGTTCTTTGAGAGACAGGTCACATAAGATTGTTTTGATGATATTCACTGTATGTCAGTGTTAATAAGCCATGTGAGAGATGGGACAGCTGTTCAGAGTGTGGTAGGACACATAGGTGAGTGTACTGCATATAATTGCAAAACACACTGCAGTTTCAATAGCTGTATAGGGTTAGACCTTAAAGTTGTAAAGATTTTTTTTTTCTTTACACTTGAAGTCTTTAGCAAAAGCTACGTATTCTATGTTGCAAATCTACACATGATGAAAATGCATTGTATATCCCTCCCCAAAAGACACCCTGAAATCAGAGCAGAAGATACATGCTGACTAGTCTGAATAAATGTATTAAACTAATTTGGAAGTAAAATTATTTTGTCATATTTATTTATTTGGGAAGAATAAATGAGCTGGAAGTAGGCAAAAATGGTAGATTCATTTTAGGCTTCTGTTAATAATCAGTAATTGCCTAGGCATTTTTTTGTCAGTCTTACAATTTATGGAAGATTAGCTACAAGTTGATAATTGCATTTTTTGTCCGTCAGACTTGTGTAGTTTTCTGAAAGAGTGCATAACAGAGAACTGCATTTGAATAACTTGAATAGCTGCATATGAAAACTCTTGGAGCATAATGTTACAATGAACATTTCTTTCAGTGCCAATAGAAATGAAAATTCTGTTATGAATATACAGTTTCTCACATGCTTTAGTATTTTTTTTGTAGTTTTTTGAGAGTTTTAAATTCTGGTTTTGGGTTGAGGGGGAGCAAAGTAAAGGATGTGAAATTTTTTCTTCTGGTAAAACTTGGAAGGTCAAGGGAGAATGTTTTTTAAGTATTTACTACTTTACATTTTCTTGAAATGGGTAGTGGGAGAAATTTCTAGAAGCTTTTCATTAGAGTAAACTAAAATATGCCTTCTTTGAACAAATCTAATTGAAAATGAAGTGAGGGCATTTTCATTAAAAATTGCCTGACTGAAGATTAGAACAAGTCGGACCATTATGTTCAACAGTTCAAAAACTGCTTGAGGAAACATTAACTTTTAAAGTCTTGTTTGAATAATCACTAAACCTTTAGTCAGAAATGAATCCACTTTTCCATAAAGAAACACTGAGGAAAACATTTATATGAAAAAATATAGTCCAATTTCTGAAAATACAGACCAATTAGTGAGATTTAATTTAGGTATTTGTCACTGAGTATGCATCACGTATATGTTAGAGCTGATTTACCATTATTTCCTTGTCCTATTTGCAAAAAGAGACTCCTACTTATTGAAATATTACTGAAGAATCTAGCTTTCCCCACAAATTACACACTTTTTGCATAAATGTGCCTAATTACCTGAATTCAGTTTTGATTAGCAGTGTTAATTGATGCAGCTGTGGATGGGCTCTGTTTACCTAAATTACCATGTGCAAACAGCAATACGTCTGAAAGTGAATATGCTAAACTGAAAATACTAATTAGCTAAGACAGATTGTTATTCAAGTCACATCTCAGAGCTTTTTAATGAAAGCCTGAATGTGTCAGGGCTTTATGATATTCAGACAGAAATGTCTATATTACATATGATTTCTAAATTTAATTCATGGTAACAGATGGGATGTCGGCCGGGGTTCTTCTCCATCGCTTCCAGTATTAATGTGAATATTTTACTCTACTGGAGATGTTTTTGAGTGTGTGTATATGAGAGAAAGAAGTGTGTGAGAGAGAGAGGAGGGAGGAACTCATTGTGTGTGTTGACAATGTGCCAGCCAAGAACATCTAACTGGTCTATTTTTGACTGACATATTTGCAAATTATAGCCACCTACTTTCCCAGAATGAAGATAAACAAACTATTTTGCAAATTTAATAAAGCTAGATAGTAAGTGTAATAAAACCAAATAAAAGAAAGGTTAAACAGATCTCAGTAACAGAGAGATCTTTTGCAACAGAGATTTTTCGTTTTGCAATAACAAAAATATCAAAAATATTTCAGGTTTTGATATAAGTGGAGATCGGGCTTCATATTTCAAATTGTTGTAGAAAGACTTTTAATTACATTAAGCTGTGTTGTGAAATACAAATACAAATTATTGTCTCAGTTTTATGTAGAATAGTACAGATTTAGGTATTCAGACAATGCACTTAATCCCTCTTAATAGTTGGATGCAAAACTGTAAATAAGTTTGAAAGTAGTATAAAAGATTATCTAGAGCATATACATTGACTTACAGATCAGCAGTTGTACTGTGTATGCTCAGTCTTCAATCCATTTATTCTTACTTTTGCTTCAGAGCTTAAAATATTCAGAGGTCAGATCCCATGTGAAACTCAGTAATTCCATCAGAAGCTTTTCCCACAATGTCTTGGCAAAAGGCAAAGCAAGGATTATAAGTACTGTGCCTAGCTATTTGTACCAAAATAATAGTTACAGTTGTAGTGTTCTAATTTTCATATTTGGACACTTCTTGCATAAGCGTTCTCAAGATATTTGTAATATATATCTATAGATATTCATAGATTCATAGATTTCTAGGTTGGAAAAGACCTCAGAGATCATCGAGTCCAACCGTCCCTAATCCCCATTAAACCATATCCCTAAGTAGATCATCCACCCTATTCTTAAACACATCCAGGGATGGGGACTCAACCACCTCCCTGGGCAGCCTATTCCAGTGGCTGACAACCCTTTCAGAGAAGAAATACTTCCTAACATCCAACCTGAATCTCCCCTGACTAAGCTTATACCCATTTCCTCTTGTTCTGTCACCCATCACTAATGTAAAGAGCCCTTCCCCTACCTCCCCACCATCCCTTCTCAAGTATTTGTAGGCTGTAATCAGGTCTCCCCTCAGCCTCCTCTTCTCCAGGCTAAACAGCCTCAACTCCCTCAGCCGCTCCTCATAAGTTTTATTTTCCAGCCCCTTGACCAGTTTAGTTGCCCTTCTTTGGACTCGCTCCAGGAGCTCAATATCTCTCTTAAAGCGAGGGGCCCAAAACTGGACACAATATTCCAGGTGCGGCCTCACCAGTGCCGAGTACAGGGGCAGGATCACTTCCCTGTTCCTGCTGGTTACACTATTCTTGATACACGCCAGTATCGCATTGTCCTTTTTGGCCACCTGGGCACACTGCTGGCTCATATCAAGCCGGTAGTCAACCAACACCCCCAGGTCCTTCTCCGCCAGGCAGCTCTCCAGCCACTCTTCTCCGA
This sequence comes from Tauraco erythrolophus, assembly GCF_009769465.1. Taxonomy (NCBI): domain Eukaryota; kingdom Metazoa; phylum Chordata; class Aves; order Musophagiformes; family Musophagidae; genus Tauraco; species Tauraco erythrolophus. The sequence continues at coordinate 54,583,707 of NC_141468.1, forward strand.
GCCTATAGCGATGCTTGGGGTTTTTATACCCCAAGTGAAGGACTCTGCACTTGGCCTTATTAAAGCTCATGCCATTGGCCTCAGCCCAACTATCCAGTCTGTTCATATCTATCAATGTAGGTAGCTATGGTTATAGTTATAAAAAGTACCAAATCTTTTGACGTAAATTGGTCAGAATCTATTTTCTTGTGTGTTTGTGTGTTGCAGTTGGGGAACTCTTTTGACTGTTATTCCACAGTTATGGTGAATATGGTGAACAGGATTTGGCCTGGTTACTTAGTTTTGGGAACACAATACTCCTTTTTCCAAAGGCTCAATAGTTCTGGTTTTGTGTAAGTTGACATGTAGAGCTGATCATATTTTCTACAAGCAATTATCTAAGCTCCTAAGCTTTGTACCTGAGTCCTTTAGTCATGCTCTCTTGTACTTCATTGGTGTAGGCTTTTCAGATGGAACATATTCATAAATAAATCAGCCACAGATACCCACATTGTTCAGCTGGCAATTAACTCAGGCTGAAGAGGAGAACAGTAGTGGTGTGACTTAGATGTGGACCACTATGATAAAAGAATCTCTTCATTCCTATCACAGTTGCAAAATATTGAGTGATCCTCTATAATGAACTGTCTCTTCAGTCCAGACATCTGACCTAGTAAAGAGCTTTTATCCCAAATAAATCATATTTATCAGGAGTTCTGAGTCATAAAATGTTATACTAGCTCATTCAATGACAAGTACTCCATGACCCTTGATAGAGCTTGACTCCCTTATGCAAGGTGTAGCTGAAAGTAAATGAGAAAGAGAAGCATCTCCTTGTGGAGCATGCAAAGGGAAAGAGGCAGACACAGAAATCCAAACTGATTTTAAGATAGAACTTGGAAAACTTATAAAACATTGCATCCAATGATTGCTTTCACTAGTAAAATACTGGAATAAATGATTCGGAGATGAGCTCTTCTGGGCAGATGATGATCTTCAAGACAGGTAGATGAAAGAAAGAACAGGTTAATCCATTGTTTAAAAAAAATCTGCCAATGCCTTTTTTAAAAAAAAAATAAGGTAACAATTTCCACATAAAGGTCTTAAGAAAGCCAGTATTTGATGCAGAAAATCTCTCCAAACTTTGACCTTTACTCAACTATAATTTGAGAGGAAAATCAGTGAGAAAAGGAGTCTGTGGTATGTGCTTTTAGCCTTCAGAATTGGAGTTCAGGCCAGAATCTTAGTGACAGCAATAGCAGATGAACGATCGTGAGAACATACAGAACCTAAATGATATTTCTACCTTTCTGTAACCTTTAATTCAGTTGGTTGATCAGCGGCTATTCAGGGCATCTATATGATACAGCTGCAAAAGTTGGCTTAGCGTTACAATGGGTTCTTGTTTCCATTCAACAAACTGAAGGTGTGTTTGGTATCTTCTGATACTCAAACGCTATCACCTGCTGTGTCCAAACTATACATTCTACGATTTATGCATGAGATAGCCTCGTAAAGAGATCCAATAACATTAGTAAGATTGTATTATCTCTTTCTTTAGGATTTGCACTCTAATTCCAAAATTAGCCAGTGTCTTATGAGGTGTGCAAGCCTCAAATAAGAAGGACACAGAAAATCGTGCAGGACAAAGTAAAATTGTGTAATGTCTAATTCCTTGTTTTGTTGTTACTTCTCAAAAAGAATCTTCAGCAATAAAAGTGAGTGGTCATCAAATTCCTATGGAAAATAGATCAATTTTGATCTATTGGGACTGAAGTGCTTTAAAACAGAAGACATGTGAAAGCTATGGATGTAAGCATCACAATAAAAACATCCTTAGTATATAGGAGACTTGATTCTGATGAAATGTACCTAGCACAAACTGCACACAAGAACCAAGGAGGAAGAAAAGGAGATTATAACTCCTTCTCATGCCACACCACCTTTGTAGGGTTTACATCACCATATCATGTAGAGACATTACAGCTCTGGTTAAAGGGAAGCCCATCTAAGAATAGAAATGTTTCTAGCACTGCTTATGTGTATCCTCGTTTTCAACTCATCTGTCTTGCTCCTTACTCAACTATTCATGTTGAATTTCACTCTATTCTTCTATAGCAGAAAGACCAACCTGTTGCTAATGCAGAAAGTCTTCATTTCCTTCTTAAATGCTTATGGTCTTTTCTCTTGCCGCATGTGGTCTGCGTTACTATAATTCTTGTCATACAGAGTTGACTTCGCCATCCAGAGGGACCTCGACAGGCTGGAGAGGTGGGCCCATGTCAACCTCATGAAGTTCAACCAGGCCAAATGCAAGGTCCTACATCTGGGTCGTGGCAATCCCAGGCACAAATACAGACTAGGTGGTGAATGGATTGAGAGCAGCCCTGAGGAGAAGGACTTGGGAGTACTGGTGGACGAGAAGCTCAATATGAGCCGGCAATGTGCTCTTGCGGCCCAGAAGGCCAACCGCATCCTGGGCTGCATCAAGAGGAGCGTGGCCAACAGGTCGAGAGAGGTGATTCTTCCCCTCTACTCTGCCCTCGTGAGACCTCACCTGGAGTACTGCGTCCAGTTCTGGAGCCCCCAACATAAGAAGGACATGGACCAGTTGGAGAGGGTCCAGAGGAGGGCCACGAAGATGATAAGAGGGCTGGAGCACCTTTCCTATGAGGACAGGCTGAAAGAGTTGGGGCTGTTCAGCCTGGAGAAGAGGAGGCTCCGGGGTGACCTTATAGCGGTCTTCCAGTACCTCAAGGGGGCCTACAGGAAAGATGGGGAGAGGCTGTTCAGGAGGGCCAGTTGTGATAGGACAAGGCGTAATGGTTTTAAAATAGAGGGAGGTAGATTCAGATTGGATATTAGGAAAAAATTTTTTACCATGAGAGTTGTAGAGCACTGGAACAGGTTGCCCAGAGAGGTGGTGGATGCTCCATCCCTGGAGACATTCAAGGCCAGGTTGGACGAGGCCCTGAGCAACCTGATCTAGTTGGAGATATCCCTGTTCCTTGCAGGGGGGTTGGACTAGATGACCTTTGAAGGTCCCTTCCAGCCCTAACCATTCTATGATTCTATGACTTGGAAGGAACAATGAGGCACTGTGTTGTGTTGGTTACTGCTCTGTGAATGAGTTGGGTGACTATACATATTCATCTCCTCTGTTCTGATAGTTTCACTAGGTTCACGGTTGAACCATGACACTGCTGTTGCGAATTCAGTGCCATGTTTCTGGTCTTCAAAGCAATTAGTGTGTCAGTGTTGGCTCTGTTCGCCACCTCTTTGACTTGACAAGGTACTTCTCAAAACAAGGAGCATGCTATTGCTGTGTTTGGAAATCCCTTTATAGACTGCACATCAAAAAGCATCTCCTACTTCTGTAAATAATAATTGATGTTTTCAATATCTATCCTAATTTAATATGTTGGATTTGTGAGATCTCTTTGCTTGTGTTCTGAAAAGTTTACAGGAACACTTCATAGTTCACTTACAGGAAAGCACTTGCAGCTCATTTACTCACTTGAACTGTTTTTAAAAGTCAGTTTGAGTCGACATCTATTGCACAATCTCTTGTTGCTAAACTAAGTGAATATGTTTATTATCTAATGAATCTGTATGATTTAAATCAATTAAATATTTTCTATTTTTGAAGTTAATTGTATAACATTACGCAATTAACATGCTCGAAAAATAAAAGCAGCATATATAACATGTTCTTTCTCTCTATATTCACGTTCCAGCCCCAAGTATCCATTGGTGTGGAGTGTTCTTGTTTAAAAACTCACCCTTCAGGACCCTGACAGAAGTGAAGTCCTCTAGTCTCTCCCAGGCTCTGTGTCCCCCTTCTCCAGGCTCCTTTTCTCTTATAGTCCACTAGATATTTTTACTTTCACCCTGACTTCTGTTTCTGTACCACGACTATATCTTGCCTCATTGTTTATCCTAATCCTCTTTCCTCTCTGTCTCTTTCTCCTTATCGTTGGGACGCAATTTGGGTAACTTCAGTTTTTTCCTTTTGATCCTGTTTCCCTTCTACTTTAAGATCTTTAGGCTGACTGTGAGGTTTTGGCTGGTCTTGCTTGATTACAGTTACTATTTCTTTCTAATAGCATGAGAGTGATGCTATGCATCTGAAAAAAAGATCTCTTACCTTTGATAGGCGAACCCAAAGTGTGTTAATCTAGCAGGCTACTGTAGACACCTGGAAGTAGTCACCAGTGGTGAATAATTTTTTCTCAGAGTCTTGTGTCAGCATGGGTTTCAAAAAGCCTTGCGAACGCCTACTATTTCTGTCTAATGTTTTTAAACACTCACTTTTTATGTGAGCTTCTCCAAATGCTTTTCTCTGCTAGACACTGTCGTCTCTTTTCTGCTCAGATTCAGCTTCCACCTACTGTTTTTTCATGCATTAATTTACTTCATGTCTAAATTGCAAGACACCAGTATATATGTCAAAAAGGCAAGTGCAATAACTGTGTGTTATCTGCAAACTTCCATCAAATCAAGACTGATAAGCAAAAATTTCTTTTCTCTCATCACTAGCTTTCAATACATCTACTTTTAGATTAAATTTCCTGAAATGGTCTCTCTTCTTTAATACAGAATACATCATTCCTGTTAAATTTCTCTATGTGAATTACGATAAATCTACTTTTAATCTGAAATTACTTTCAACTATATAAAACTACAGAAGATAGTAAGAGAAGTAAAAATAGAGTGAGTCAGAACCGTCTTCATCAGATTAGAGATACTCTGCTTTTCGTGTGGTTGTCCATATCTGTGGAATGCTCAGAAAGCAAGACTCAAGCTATGTAAATAAATTCTTTTCTCAGTTAACTCTATTAGCTCCTTTGTCAATCACATTACATTGAAAGTTTTCTTTTACTCCTTGCATAGCTCCACTCTTACTACATCTTCTTCTCATTTATTACTGTGTTTTCTTCATCTACATTGGCCAACAATGATTAAATCAATGCTGCTGCAAGACTCTCTTATAACAAATATTGTGTATGTGTGTTTGTGTGAGCATGCACATGTGTGAACTTATGATATATATACTTTGGGCCAGTTCCTATTTCAGATAGAACTGTCATGAAATGAATAAAGCCTCAACATAAGACAGTAAATTTTCTTATGTTAGAATGTCTACTAATGAACTATTTCAGATGCCAATTGTCAGCTACACAAACTGAGAAGTAGAATAAGCAGTATGCATATTTGTATGTAGTTTGATTCTTTCCAAAGCGTGTGTATATGCACTGACTGTTGCCTGTGTGGTAGTTAGGAACCAATCTGTGTGTGGCACTTCTATGTTGCCATAAACTTAGGGTATTTTGTTTGGGTGAATGTCTTCTATAAGATACATGATTTTTGAATAATGGCTTTTCCAAACCTACAAACTCTCAGAAGCAAAATTGCATGACCAGATAAAAATATACCTAAGTGCATTTAGACTAGTGAAAATACATGTCAGAAAAGTTGTGTTTTGCATTTTATAGCAAGTGTCTTTCTATCTGCATTTGGTGTACTCCTATGTGTATGCATGTACAAATGCATAGCCCATCAAAATGGCTGCAAAGTTCACACAGGAGATTTATAAAAACTCTCACCACCTCTCTCTTCTTTTTCCTGACGATTCCATTTTGGGTGGCCATCATTCCAAAATTTGGAGCATTTTCCAACAATTACCAGTGTCTTTTTGCAAATATCCTGAAAAAAATTCCTTTTCTCTTAGATGCAAATTTTCTGTATGCTTATTAGTCTCCAGAGTAGTATCAGACGATGTTTAAATCAGAGACTATTTTTATGTTAATTTTCTCTCTGGGTATGGAAATTGTACTTTTAGAAAGAAGGAATAAGGCTCAGCCAGATTCCCAGTGGAACAAAATATTTCCTTCCAAGCGAATAAGCTCTCAGATGTGTAAAATAAAATCTTAATATTATCATTACCTAACCCTTTTTTTTTTTCAGTTAGATTGTATGCCTTTAAAATGGTTTTATTGTGATTGTCCTTTTCGTTTTAGACCTATGCAACTTGAGTCTGCCTTCAGTAATGTTGGTTTGTTGTAAAACATTATGCACAATCTTAATTGTTTCCTCATTTACTCATTATAGAACAAACTTTGATTCCTTACTTGTACGATATATTTCTTTGTAAGCCATCTTTCATCTCTTTCAAAAAAGTATGTGTCCATGCATGTGTGGAGGAGAGATAAAAAGAGGTTTTTAGGCAAGTCACTTTGTTTCTCTTTCATTTCCATCTTCTATTTCATCTGGATCGGCTATAAGGCCTCTGAGGGAGCAAAGTGAGGAGGTGGTGGGTTCTAGTCTGTGCTGCAATGTGGTGCTCTCAGCCGGGGGCTCCAGGCACTACTGCGATACAAATAATGAAAAGTAATAATGCATTCATACAAATAGCATGTCATGGAGAAGAGGCATAAATATCAACAGTACCATTTTAAGTGTTGAGTATATTTGTCAATATTTGTGAGTGATATGAAATAATGAAACGTCACAAGACTATGGCAGACCGCTAAAAAATAATCAAACCATCATAGTTTTAGCTTAATGGAAAGCTCTCCAGGGCAACAGGCATATCCAGTCTTGCTTGTACAGTGCAAAGTACAGTAACTCCTTGGCCCTAACAATTTAATCTGGGCCTTATTCGTAATATAGATATTATATATTTATATACGTATACATATTTATATACACATATTACATAATTGAAATGTTGATTTGAGTTGACAAAAAAGGTAATCCACCAAAAAGAATGTGCATGTTACTGCTGTCTAGCTTTGATGTAGCTGTAGAGGAGTTAGTGCTCTGTCGGCTCAGAAAGCCAAAAGCAGTTCACCAAATCTCTGTTAAAGAAATGATCAAACTCCTAAATTAACAGTAGACGTTAAAGGAAGCCTGACCTTAAAAAGAGGTTTTCTTATGATGGCTACCAGGTTTAAATGATTTTAGAGTTAAATTCTTGGAGTAGATCCCAAAGAGAGTGAGCTTCACTCAGAGTGGAGTCTGAGGCCATAAAAAAGACCTGCATCTTTTAGCAATACAAAATTTGGAAAAGAAACCTGTGGTGTCTGTATTGCATTATATAAACTTTACATCGCTTGGTGAGATGATGAACAGCATAAGGAGAACCTTGGCCGCATCTCCATTATACTGTTTTAGGGCATCCAAGCAGTTTACTCACCCATATGTTCTGGGTTCCAAAATCAGTTCTAATAACAAAACCCAAATGTACAAAAGTTGAGATTCAGTTTTGCTAAATAATTATTTATGGTGTGTACAACTTGGAGAGAATTCAACAATATACTGAAGGAAGATCTTTCTGGCTGTTGATTTAAATATTACACTTGAAAAATAGGTGAAAAGCTTAAAGTTTGAAGTGTAATGCTCAAATCATTAAGGATCGTGTTTCAGAGAATGCTTTTAAAATGAATGCTGATTGGAAAGTTATACTCACTTTTCATCTCAGAAAGACAGAAGAATTGTGTTAACAGCTATTGATTATGCAAATATTCAGGTTTGCAGTCTCCTGATCAACCAACATTGAATTACTACTTGAAATGCTGAGAGAAAAAATGGTTATAAATTATTCTTGATCTTTTCTTGTATATTTTTAGAGATCCCTTCAGTAGTGACTTTAATAATGAGAAAAGATTTTTTCTTTCTTTCTTCCCACTAAATATAGATAAATTCTTATCTGTTTCTCCTACAGTATATACAGTATTTTAATTGCATTTCATTGTTCCCAAACCTAATTTGTTGGAAGTTAATTTTAATGATATTAGAGCTGGGAGCTGATTCAGTGTTCACATGAGAGAATTTGGCAAGATGGACTTTTATGCACAGTAAATCCGCAAGTTGAGGTTTTTTCCTTATGTCTTTAAGAAGATCTAATTTATTTTAAGAATGAGTTGGTATTTAAGACATAAACATTACATCTATTAAGTGTACTACAGCCTTTTTTGAGAGTGCTTTAATGCTTCTGTATAGCACAAAATTACAGGTTTTAATTACATCACAGAGTGGCTTTTAAGGCAGAGCAAATGGTTTGTAAATGTTTAACTGACATAGAATCATAGAATCATTTAGGTTGGACAAGATCTTTAAGATCATCAATATTCAGATGTATTCTGAAGAATGCAAAACTAGCTTACCTGTCCTAATATGATGTAAGAAGAAGATGGAATATTTTCTGTACTTTCATTAAGAACCTTTCTATATTGAGCTTAAAAAACCCAATCAAACAAAAATAACCACCACCAACAAAAAAGTAGTCATCAGTGTTTTCCAGTAACGAATCAGTTCAGAAAGGAGAAGACCTGTTGGAGTACTTGGAATTAATAAAACTGGTAGCTATCAGCTAACTCTGCTGATTGGAGTGAATCATGATAATGATACTCGTATGCATCTCTCAAGCCTTTCCTCCTTATCTGTAAAATAGTTACCTAATTCTTTTGTGTGCACTATATAGGTGAGCAACATGACTTGCTGCAGGTCAAAGTGACACTGGAGCCCTTTTAAAACTAGAATTGTGTCTGAGACATGTTCTATAGCCAGCTTTTTGCTGTTTTGATTTTTTTTTTCTTTTAAGAAGAAGGGTACAGCTTGGGCTGATCAGAACAAAATTGAAGAGTACATGGGCAACTTCTAGACTTGGTAAACCAGGAGAATCCAGCCTTCCCTCAAGTCCTGTGAGGAGTCTGGCTGTTGGTCAGGGTAGACAAATGGCATTTCACTTTGATATCAGATGTGTGGGGAGGAGGGGCTGTGCCTCTGAAATGAAGGGGATGATGTATTACAGCCAGCTAATGAAAGACAGGCAGGGAATATCAGTTTTGTAGCTCGCAGGGGTACGTGCTCCCAACAGAAAACACAATTTATTGTGTGGATTCCCATTTTTTGATTGGCTACAGTTAAAATCATAGGCAGAACAGGTTTCGGTAATCCAATGTTCACAAGACAAAGAGCTACAATTTCTGTTGTTCTTAAAAACACAGGACTGCAAGGTCTTTATTTTCAAATTTAATATTTATAAAAGTTGCAGTCTCCTGGTCACACACAGAAAGACAAAAAGAAAGAAGTCCTGCGAGATCACTGCTTTGGTGCAGTCCTGTTACACCAACTGGCATTCCACTTGGTTAGCAACCCTATAGATGTAAAGACTGGAGAGAAGTGTGATTTCTGCCCCTAACCAAACAACTTGTGGTTGAACTGTGAGAATATTATTTAAAAATAGACCCTGAATAGAAGTAACTGAAAATTTCTCACCTTTCTAAGCAATCTGTTTCAGTGGTTAACTAACCTTATTGTTACAGTAAGAGTTAGCAATAATTTGAATTTTGTGTAATTTTTACCATCAGCATGGTAAACAAAAGGCACAGATGGGAGGCAAACAGTCTTATAAAAAGGAGGAGGGTGTTGTCACCAACGTGTGAGGGTTAGATAGGATCAGCTTGGCTCTTTCTGGATAGCGCAACATGAGCTGATTGTTTTATCAAAGTCCCAGTTTCTCCCACATGTTTGTTGGCTCAGATAGAGTGAGATGGATGTCATACTGAAAATCTTAAAGACACTCTGTCCATTCTTTAAATTGTCTTTGAAACCTGGCTTATTCAAGAGAGGGGACAATATGTAAGATCATATAGCATCACTTCCAAGAAGCTAGATAAAATGTCTCACGCCATGTGAAACTATCAGCAAAGGGAGAACAAAACCACCAAAAAGCATAATCTCTTTTCCCATGAGAACTAGAGCTGTTGAATCTAAAGCCAAGCCAACGTGTCCTGCCTGGTCGGCCCTCCAGACAGTGGACTCTACTAAGAGGGCAACAGAAGAGCTGTCACTCTTGCTATCCTTCCCTTCTACATCTGGTATGATGAATCAGGATTTAAGTTACTTGTCTGTTAACACGTGCTGCTCTTGAGGAGACAGGGGAAAAAAAAAAGGGAAACAAAAGAAGTGAGGATCTTGGAAAAAAATGAAATGAGGTGGCATCACATTACTGTAAGTGGCATCAAAATATGTTGGAAGAATATTCTTTGGAAAATTGAGTCTCTGACATTAAATGTTTGTGTCTTGAACATTCCCTATTTTCATGACGAAAAAAAGATTTTCTGCAAAAAAGATTCATAGGGTTCATAAGTTCATCTTTGATCTTAGATTGGGAGGGTCACAGAGCTTAATTTCTGTATCACTCCTTTTGTTGGAAAAAAGTTAGAGGAATAAAAATCACAATATCGTCATGTTGCCACAGACACTGGAGGGTTTCTCTGTAGCTACACATCTGTGATCTTAAAAACCCAAATTCCTATTCTGTGTCAGTATCATCCTGAAGCTGACTAATCAAGTCTAAATCAATTGTTATAAATCTAGTGTGTGATTATCTCTCCCCAGCTCCCTTTCCATATATTCAGGTGCGCATGTCTTCTTTCGAAAATTCTTCCTAAACTGTTGAAGAAAGTGTTATGTTTAAATCGTCCATGTATCTTTTCTATTGGGAAACAGCCCCATTTCAATTTAAAATATCAGCTTCCATTAGCAGAAAAATTCCCTGTGCTTTTTGTTCCTTGCTACAGTTAAGCCTTTCTGTTTTCCTTTCAGAGCTATAAAGTTCTGGAGGAGTGAATGTATATGCAACCCTTTTGCTGCAATTCCTTATTACTCTCTGAATGTGCGAGGCTTAAGGGGAGGGAACATGACTGTATGGAAATGGCTTTCTTATCCAAGTGGAAACAGTTTTAGTCAGCTTTCAGGTGGGCTTCATAAACGTAATACAGTAGAGGAACTCACAGAACCATACTTTAATGGCCATTAAAATTGCCTCTGCAGTGCATTCAGAACCAGGATACAGTGAATACTGATGTTTTATTATGAATGGAAGACAAATGTCTTCTGAGGAAAAGAAAGTCTAATGTTAATTAAACTTTTCCATGGGTAGGGGTAGATAATTCCACTTTTATGTTGTTAAATCTCCTTTGATTTTAATTGCATGATGAAAAAATTTACTGTAAGTGTAATGTTCAAATTTGATTAGAAGCATTTGTGTTTGCTAAGTCAAAGAATTAAATGCTTTTAGTTAGGATGGGTTTGAGTTTGGGTTTTTTTGGTTTGTTTTTGTTTGTTTGTTTATTTGGTTTGGGTGTTTTTTTTTTCCCAAACAGCTATATTGATAACAAAGCTTGTACTGTCAGTGTGTTGAAGGTCATTTTTATAACCTGTTCAGTGAGAACTCCTCTGCTTTAGGTGAAAAGAGAAATCAACTGAGCATACCTAAATTTGTCTAGAAAATCCTATTTCACTTACTGAATTTCAGTTATATATTTCAGATTCACATGGAGTTCAATGAACGCTCAGATCAAATATGAAAAATTGTAGCAAGTATCCAATGATATGCACAGGTTTTTTCCCCTCTTTTGTGGCTGACTTAGAGAAACAAGACACATTCTTCTCAGAGATGGCAAAGGATAAACTGAAATGATTAACATTAAAACATACCTAATACTGTGATATGTTTTAGAACTGGAAACAAAGGTAGGATATGTCTTATCCATCTGTCTTGCCTCCCTGTGCATCTGTCTGTCTCTCTAGAGCAAGTCAATAAAATGATTAGAGCTGGCATCTCACAAATGTACACCCTTAAACCATGAAGCAATAATACTGTGGAGGAAATTTTTTTCTGACCTTTTCAAATTACATCCAACTGTCTAGGGAATTTCTCAGTGACTAGAGGTAATAAGGTTCAATCCGTTTTGCTGGTTGGCTTCAAATTTAGCTCCTCAGAAGCCCTAACTTATCTATTCTTTTTATCTTGGCCTTGGCATCTATTCAGTACAGTAATCCATGCATCTAATCTTTTTTTTTTTCTCCTTTCTCAGGTTTAGCTGATGGATCACATTGTGAAATCTGCAGCCATGAAAGGCCCTCCATTTACTGCACCCTTCAAAACGAAATATTAGCATGGGAGGCTAAGCTGGTATGTTGCCTTTGAGAGGCTCTTGTTGAATTTAATTAGCTTTTAGATTTCATCTCCATCTCACATCTCAGCTTTCACTATTGTATGTGATTTAAGCTTCAGTGACTTTCATTATTTAAAACTTTTCCAACTTAGCTGTGTCACTTTAGAATACTGAGGGGGAAAATAAAGTTTAAAGTTCATTGTCTTAAATTGATTTCTGTTTGGTTTTTATGATGTGAGCTCAGAAACAATAGAGAGACAGCCTCCCAGTAAGTTAGTGAATAATTCAAGTGAGAAAGGCAAACAGACATTTGTGCATGGCTTGTTTCTCATTGTACTCCATGAAGTAAAACTGGAAACAGGTACAGAACATTTTTAGCAAAATATTGAGTAGAGTATTTTGATGCCAAATATTTTTATATCTGGGAGAAAATGCTTTCTTTTCAACTCAGTTGGATATCTGGTTTCATTTTTGTGATTTACACAGGGTGTTATGGAGTAGTGACTTCAATTCTCGTTCACAAGTAACTCCAGGAAAGCACAAGGAGAGCTGTCAATAAGAAATGGTAAGCTCTTGGTTGTTAACTTACTCCCCATATGGTTAGGACCTAGAGATTCATTTCATTTCAGGCAGGGGAAAAAAAAAAAAATTGTCCTTTGCTGCTGTTGCTTCCCCAGAGTATTAAGTCTGTGTTTGGTTATATCTGATGTGCTATTGAATGACCTGCAGAACATTGCAAGTGCATGCATATCAAAAAGCACCTGTAAAATATTTACTTTTAGTCATGCAAGCAATATATTGGAAGACATATGCAGCTAACTTACATGTAGTTTCAAGGCAAAGCAGTACCTGCAAAGAGGTTGGCAAAGATATGCGATAGGTTTATTCTTCAGTTTTTCCTGAATTCGTCTTCATTTTGATTCTGCCTTCAGAAGTGTAGGGATACATGGTCAAATGGATAAAGTACAGCACTTGGAGCTTATAGATCTTGTCCTTGTATGTAAATGAGCCTCTAACAGGGCTATGATGTTTGTTAAGTCACTTAATCATTTTGCACCATAAACTTTGCTTCTGTGAAAAGCTGTTGATTATTACTGGACAGAAGATGATCACAGGGTGCAACCTGACTATTTCATTGTCTTTAATTGATTCAGCTGAAATAAAATAGGTTCATTTTTAATCAAAATCTATTGTGCACCATTGATATTAGCAATGTTAAAAGTGGGATACCAAATAATCTGAAGGCCAGTCATATGCCTGGAAGTTGGCCACAAAATTGTTGAGAATATCTTTAATTCTGAAATTAATTTAGGGAAAACAGTACCCCACATTGACAAGTGTTCTTGCATTCACAGTTATTTCTTTAGTGTCCTTACTGTCACATCACGAAGTGTTGCTAAACGAACAGATCCAGATATATTTTTAAGCAAGCAGGAATAAGCATTTCAAAATTCCATTAGTATTTTAGTACAAAAGATAACATTGGCAGTGTCTTAGATAGTGTCCTTGTTTCAGAGATAATATGAAAGGACATATTTTGAGTGCATACAAACACACACCATGGTACTAAAATAAAGTGTAGTCAGTTAAATGAATATTTGTGTGGATATGTTCATTTATTCTCACATCTTGGAAGCTCCAGTGATAGATGTAGAGTTATTCCTTAGTAGAACAGTTTTACTGTTCTTAATTCTACATGAATTAGACTTCTGACACTCCAGCATCCAGACTGGCCTCCAGGTATGGAGACCAGCAACCCAAAAGTGTTCATAGTTCGCCAAGTGTATCAGAGGACTGAGAAATGTCTCATGGAAGCAGCAAGTTTTAGCGTTTCAAATCAATGACACTGTTGTTGACTGTATGTATATTTGTTCTTACAGTAGGTGTTTAAAAAATGTGTAATAATTATCCCTCATAATATTTCGGACAGAAATACATAGAGATGGGATTATTTTGAATGCAAGTAGGATATTAAAGAGAGTGGCAGTGCAAGTTTTCTTTCACTGAGCAAGTTCTTGTTTCCAGGATTCTTTCTAATTTGTAGTTCTGAATGCTGGACAGAAGCAGTCCTGTAGACAGGTCTTTCTACCATACTGATAGTTTTCAACTCATAAGTATTGAAAGTGAATTTGAACTACTGCTACCGCTACTAAGGAGAAAGGCATTTATTTATTTAAATTCAGTTCATCACAGTGTATGTTGCATAAAAAGAACCATGTGTTGATATCTATTTCATTTATTGGAGTGTTTATGTGCCAGTAGTTATGAGCTATGAACAACAGTTGAGCTAAACATGGTGGTGTCCACTTGGAATACAGTTGAGCATCTTTTCCTTTGTCAAAGCCAGGCATTCTGGATCACTGAAGGTCCAGAAGCTCAGAGCTATATTCTAGTTTTTGGTGTATTACTCAGGAATATCAAACTCTTCTTTGCAAACTAAGCCGTTCTTGAAAGCAGGTGATTAAAAAAAAATGAACACAACTGTTTTGCAAATCAGACATGCTACATTATGTCTTATAGTGGGAAAAGTAACAAGAGAAGTCCTGACGTTTGTCTGGTTTAATGTCTTTATGGCTTTGCCTTCTATTCTGTCATTTCTGATTATTATAAATTGAAAGTCCGAGAATAGAAAAACAAAATGAATGCCAGGGATAGGTATATGGAAAATGGTGTTTCAGCTTTGCTCTTTTCCTCAGTTCTTAGAAAATATCCAGTTTAACAAATCTTGATGGGAAGAAAATTCTGTAGATTTGAGTGTATACATCAGTGATGTTAAAATGGGAGATTGCATTGTGCACATCAAAGGGATGTGTGAATGTTATTGATACACCATTCTTTACTGTTCTGTATTATTTATATTTTCATCATTAGTCTACAAAGTCTTAATAATTAGCTCTCTAATTTCCCAGAAAAAGCATGTTAATTTATTGAACTGGCTGAATAAAAAAAAAAAAAGCCGATCAATCTGGCATTGTAAGTTAATAGTATAGAACAAAGCGTCATCATAATTAGTTGAGAAAAGGACTTTCCTTGTTCATTCCAGTTTATAATAAAAATCCCTCGCCAGAGTGACTTAGAAATAATGCATTCAGACTGAGCGGAATTACCGCCTAGCAGATTCTATTTATCTGTAGCTTAAAAAGCAGCTGCGTTTTTGTAAAAGCAATGAATGTGGCAGCCCTACTTAAAGGTAGAAGAAAAAGAACACCCTTGTTTTGTAATAAGGGGATTTTCAATTTAAAAGAGAGAGCGAGCCTGTTGTGTGAAGTATGGTTATTACATTCGCTGTATTCTATCTCCCTCACCAGGAGGCTAATAACGAAGGAGTCGGTGAAGGAGACCACTGCCACGAGGGTTATCTCGCAGCCCCAGATGCTGGATAAGTTGAAGGAGGCAGAATCGTTTTTGGATGACATTCAGGAAGGCCTCGAATGATTATTTGGTGGAGAAAAGACTATTCTTTCCAAGGTAAACAGTCCATTCCGTCTGTCTGCTGTCGGTGTTGGTGTAAAATATGTTTATATCAATACCTCCAAAGTTCATTTTTTATCGTTTTCCAGGTTTTTCTCTCCACGCAGCGATGATCTCTCAGGAGTCCTTTTTGAGACAAAGAATCCACTCCACGTCCAACCACACCTAAGGAAATGCTTTGAAGGAATTGCCAAGCTCACTTTTAATCACGAGAAAGAAATTACCCACATGGAGTCAGCAGAAAATGAAAAAGTAGAGCTCGTGCTGCGAATAATTCCTGCAAGTGCCAAGGGGCTAGTTGAGAAATGGCTTCATGAGGTGAATATCTTTAGCTCTTA
Organism: Tauraco erythrolophus; assembly: GCF_009769465.1. Classification (NCBI taxonomy): domain Eukaryota; kingdom Metazoa; phylum Chordata; class Aves; order Musophagiformes; family Musophagidae; genus Tauraco; species Tauraco erythrolophus. The sequence goes on from NC_141468.1 coordinate 54,599,464, forward strand.
CTTAGGGTTTAGTTACTGTATAATCATTTTCTCTTTTAGGAGCAATGAATATCGTAAGCATATTTCCTAACTAAATGGCTCTCTGAATATTTGTCAAGATGTTGACAGATTTCAGCCTTATTGTTGTTATTTATTGCAACTAATTTAGCATCTGCAAATGTGCAGAAATTAATTCTAATAAAAAGCTCTCAGAGTCAAGCTGTCAGCAGAAGTGGATCTGTGTCTGAAACTGTATATGTGAATATATGTTTGAGTCTATATGTATGTGTTTTTGTGCTTTCATGGTGTAATGTCTGTAGTTTGAGAGGATACCATTTAAAAAATAATCAGAGAAATGTAAGATTTTGAGTGCTTTCCACCCTGCAGAAAGTGTGTCCCATTGTGTCGGAGGGATTTAATTCCCAATTGTTTTAACAAAAGAGGAGAGAAATTATGTCACTGATAACACTCTAACCTTTGCCCTTTGGGCCTCTCATCCAAATTCATTGGTTTCAGTACAAAATTAGTTTGGTGACCTTTTTTTGTTCGCTTTGTTTAACCTTCCTCTGCCAACAGAGGAAAGCGATTGAGCCCTTCCATTGTTTTTTGTTTCTGGGCCAAAACCACGTTTTCCTTCCCGTGTGCTTCCCTTTCTCTGGGGGCAGGATCAGCCCCAGGAACGCTGCTTCTCCTTCACCTGCTGTTGCAGGTTGTGGTCTTATCCTGGGTGACTTGTCCCGCAGTGTCCTTCATGGGGCTACCAGCCAGCCAGGGCAAGCAGCGGGGACTAGCACCCAGCTCCAATGGGAAAGGGAAGGGGGAGCCAGGAGAGCACTACTTTTATACCCAGAAAATTCAGTAGGGGCTGGAAGGAATCCCTGGGCAGCGAAAAACGGAGCAGGCGGTGGGTCAGAGGGGTTTGCCCCCATTACACGTTGTGTTTCTGCCGGCTGGGTGAGCAAAGCCCAGCTGCTCGAGTCCTCTCGCGAGTCCCCATTGCCCATGTAACGGAGCTGCACGGCAGCAATGCGCCAGCTTCACACTGAGCCCCTTTTAGGAGTGACTGCACGCAGTTTAAAGTGGTCCCTCTGCAGCATCCTTCAGGGTAGGGAAGGGAGGAAACCAGGACAGGATTAAGGCAAGCCCAAACATTGCCCACCCTGTTCTCCATGTCTAGTCACTAGCTTGGTTTTTGGACTAGTTTACAGAACAAAGTTATCTTAGTAGCCAAAGAGAAAAAAAAGGAGATGCTGCAGTGGGTAAGTGGCAGTCCTGAGGTGTCCAGAAAAAGCCCGAAGTCTCGGTACACCAAGCCTGCATTTTGCTTACATACTTATTGGTTTTCACCTTTTCCCACAAATGAAACGGGGTTGGGGAAGGTGAGCAGCTGTGTTTATTTTAATACATCTCATTTAACCCTCACCTAAAAACAAATTGGAAGGTTTGGGAGTGCATTAATCTGGACCCAATTAGTGTCTCTTTCTCCCTCAAAAGTGCGACCTGAGATTAATGAATATAAACTACAGTTTCATATGCAGTCTTTAAATCATTTGCATGTTTTATGCATGATAATTGAATTTATTTATGCACTTCCTTTCATTTAATGATTTCTTGCTCTTTTCTATGCTATCAACATTATATTATGCAAGAAATAGGATTTGGTAGACAAGAAAGGATAGCCGTATATAAATCAAACCTGAGTTAATTTTTAGTTCTAGTGTCAACAGTCAATGGTACATCAGAATTAATATTGGTACCATGCCAGTGGGGTTACATGGCTGAGAAAATGTAAAATATTTTTGGTAAAGCAGAGGCTTTTATCTTAACAAGAAATTTCTGATGCAGCTTAGTTTGCTTGCAAGTGTACAAGCAAAATTATTTTCAAATGGCAGTTAAATTATTGTATTGACTTTTCAATGACCCTAGAGACTTGTGTTTCAACTTGGCCAATTAGTAGTAATAAGAAGATGAATAGTAATTACATTAATAAATAACTGTTTTCAGACCAGGACCTCAGTATCATAGTCTGGCTTAGAAAATAAGGGTATATTACAATTTGTCTCATTTGGTCTTTGATCAGGAGAAATATGGACTTTGGGGCTATAGTAAATTTATGATAGCAAAGAAGGTAGAAGTCCTAGGGACAAGTGAGCCGTATTAGCTAGCAGCGCTGTGGTAGTATCTGTTCAGTGCCATAAGCAGGGAATTTCGTTTTGTTTCTCTAATTAAGCTCAGATATCTTCAAGATATCTTAGTGATGGTGTCTGAATTTTTTATAATGCATGCCAGGAAGCTACTATGGAAAATAGTTTTTAAAAGATACTGGTAGTGGTGCTTTCATAGCTTTAATCTATACCAGTTTCTTTTGTGTCTCTTGTCTTTCCTTCTGTGTTGAAAGATGTATGTGGGAGTGATATTTTTCTGTGGTGTCCTGTCTTTTATCAGTGAATTAAATGGTTGTGTCTTGTGATTGTTTCTTGATTCTGGTAGGTAGGAATGTCCTTAAAGGCTAAAGTTCTGTTAATTGTGATGTAACCATTTCAGTGTCTTTCTTGTCATTGAAATGCAGTTTAAAATGTTCAGTAATGTAGCATGATATCATTGGTTAGTTTTGGAATGGTGGTGAAATCATGTGAAGAAAGTAAGTATTGCATCTGATCAAGATAAATTCACTCTAGTGTTTTATGGCTTTTTATTCCTATGTGATAGTAATAAAGTCTCATGTAGGGATGGAAGCCATGAAATACATTGTGAAAATCATCAACTCAGATGGGGCCATCAGGATAGCATGCTGTAGTTGTAGAGTTATTGAGAATGATTGGAAGATTATTTAGTATGTCACCATGTTGACTATCATGTTTTTGTATTTTGTTTATTCATCCTTCACCCATGTAGTTTGATGAGAGAAATCAGTTTGTAACGAGACAATCCATCTTACATCAGTGTTCAGTGTTCAAATTGTTCATACATCTTTCATTTTCTGCCAAAGATAACACTGTATATGAAACGCTAAGCTAAGAATTTAATATAGCTAATAAACACATGCCAAAATGAATACAAAGAAAAGCCAATGAATTTCTAAAAGCTTGAAAACTAAGAAGGAATCAAAGCAAGGTCTACCCTGTTAGCAAGTGGTCCAGGTTCTTTATTTCCATGTTCGAGACTAAATCTGAGAGATGATCTGGGGATTAAAAAAGAATTTTCTCCGCTTACGTGTCTTTCTGAAAGTGCGTGATCTTTTCTCTCTCTCTCTGGAACCGAGATAAAGGCTGACAGTGTTGAGGGCAGAAAACAATTTCTGACAATTTCCTTACAGTACGGCCATTCCACATATTGACTTACTGCTCTGGCTGCTTCATTCTTGGGTACCAATTTCCCTTGGGAATATTTTCGGGAATGTTACTTATTCTGATACAACTGTTTACTATTTTCCTTCTGTATTCTTTCTCTGAAGCATATGTTAATAAAACATTATTGATTTTTTGGTACTTTGACTCCTTTATTATTTCTCCAGGTGTGAATTTTTTGTCTGCTAAAAAGTACTTTCTAGTTATTGTAACTAAAGACAATCTTCTGGTGAAAACCTCAACAATAATTAGGCAGGGGGAAATTATAAAATTTCCCATTTTATAATTAATTTAAATTTGCGGTTTAAATTGAATAGCACATGGAGAATTCAACCGTGATTAAATTCATAGATGTCATGTGGCAATTATTTCAGTCTTACCTGAGCTTACAAAGGTGGTAGATACTGGTTTGTACCAATGCTGCCATGTGAAGAAAAGTTTATAAAACCTGTAAAAGAAGTTACCTTCAGACTTCTATTAAAAGGCAAAGTATTTTCCTCTTTATGTTTTTAATAAAATTGGTCCCAAGAGTATCCAGGATGTACTGCCAAGGAAATAAACTGGGTTTATCTTTCAACTTCATGCTTGGCTAAGATAAAAATTGTCTTCATCATATACTTTGGAAATTACCCTTCAGAAACCTGGGACAAAGTTCTTTAAATAGTTTCAAATCGGCTCCTGTACTGTTTTTCTCCGTTTCTCCCAGTTTAAAGTATATCATTGTCCTAAATAATATGCAAGTCATCTTTACTGCAGACTATACTTTGAAAAGTAGTCTAAAGTCCCACTGAAGAGTATATTTTCAGTACTGTATTTTGTCTCCAAATTACTTCCAGAGTCATATGTTCTCCAAGTTGAAGTACTTTTAAATGGACCAAAAATTAAGTCCTCAGTTTAAGCAGTACCAATCCATTAATCTTTCTAGATTACTTCCTTGCATTGCCGTTTTCAATAAATTACACAGGTGTGAATGGAACTTGTTAAATAACTGATTCATTGTTAACAGTTGAGGAGAATCTAGCTCATTCTCCTGTAGTACTGGTTCTGCAGCAGTCAAAGGAAGCTAACAAGTACTGTGCATTTTAGCAAAAACTACTCTGAAAATGCAATGTACATATTTTCTGAATGCTTTGATGCTGGTTTTAAACCCTCAGGTAACCTAGTGTAAATAGGTTGAGGCACTTTGCTTTATTAGCACAGCATAAACTTCACTCTTGCAAACGGTTGCCTCAACCTTGGCAAATAGTAAGGATTAAAGGAGGGAACTCAGAACTGAGTTTCAAAAGGCAGATTTTGTCACTGGGGCCACTGTCATACCTGCATTTTTTGTGGGAGACACCTAGTAGTACAAGTGTGTGATATATTCACTCAGGGAACTCAGATCACTTCTATGATCTGGAGGAGATTTAGCCAGTAAAGAAATATTTATTCCTCCCCAATAAATTAAATGGAGTGCCTACCTGACCTTTCGGTCACTGACACAGGCTTGCTCTGCCTGTTTAGTGCTGAAAATACAAGATTTGATGCTGCGTCGTGCTAATGCAGCTACACTGCTTTGTGTCCACTGAAAGCAAATCTTTCTCCTTGGAGCATAAGCAGGACCCGTTCATGTCTGTTGTCACATGGCCTTTCAGCATACCTGTAGGGGATTTCATCTTGCCAACTTAATTTATCCCATTTGCCTAATGAAATACAGGATAAGACTAAAAATGCAAGCATGGCTTTTGGAAACTGCCTACATAATTTCAATGCTCTGGTTTTCCAAACAGAAGTCACAAAGCAGTGCACTGAGATATATGGACAGAGGTGCCAGGAAAGTTACGATCCTCTGAAATAACATCAGAGGTAAATATCTCCCTGCATACCAGGCACTAGAATTGCCTACCAGTGCTATTGCACTTTGATACCTTCCTTGGTGGCATGCCTGCTGACATAACTCCACTGACTTCACTTCATAACCAGCTCCAAGTGCTGTGGGTGTTTGACCCAGGAGTTAGTGAGCAAGGACTTATTCTGTAGTGGTCACACCTTAAACGCATTTTTGAGTTTCTAATGTGTTTTTCTTTTGTTGATGGAAGAGAGAGGGTCAGCTTGGGATTTATTTTTTTTCTTTGTAAAGTAGTTCATCCATAGAGATTGTAGATACCTTTTTTAGTCTATTCTTTCCTGAAAATTTTATTATTTCTACCCTAATTATTTTCCTTTCCCCCTGCCTCCAGGGTAGAGCCGATCTATTTATTTCCTTTTTTCTGAGCAAGGAATATGCTTTCTTATGAATCCTGGAACATGACATCAGAAATACCTCTCTGAATTATGCGTTATAAGAACTTGACAATCAAAGTTTTAAGTGACACCTTGCCGTGATGGTGAAGAGAGTGTTTCTCTTGTCAGTGTCAATTTGAGTAAAAAGTGTGTGCATGCATGTTTAAAATGTAGTCACTTGTCAGAAAAAAAGCAAGGTCTTGTCACAGAGATGAAATGTTAAAGTTACCACTTTGTTTAATATTTTGTAAACGTCCATATTGTGTGCATTCTTTATTTATTAACAGCATGAGTCAAGAGCAAGACAATATGCTACTTATGCCTTCAAAATACTGTCTTAGGTAGTGATGCCTTCAAAATACTGTCTTGGGTAGTGTACATGCCAGCTTTCAGGAGAAGCAACCTCTTGGCAATCTCAGATCCAAGCAGGATTTTGTAAGTCTTTCTAGGACAATGCAAACAGCTTGAGAGTCACCTGTGAAAGGGTGCAAATCTCTCAAAACAAGCATAATGTGTTTTCCAAGGCCGGGAACATAAAATGAAGGGCAGCTGTTTTCTGCTGGAGCTAGTGCTTTAAAGCAGTCTTCAAGGGTAGCATCATGGAGAATAAATTACAGCAATTGAATCTGGATGTAAGAAAGGCTTTGTTAGCTGTTGGGGAGGGCTATGCCACTGGGGGAAGAAGAGAGGTTTGCAATAGCTGTGTAAATATAAAATTGGAAAGGCTATTTCTGGAGGCTGTCACTTACCTATTCTCCTAGCCCTATCGTTGCCTTGCTGATGCAAGCATCAGTTGACTGTTCATCCACAACCCCATGCTGGGTTTTGGAAAAACAGGTATGACATTATTAGACCAGAAGTTGAGGTGCTATTTCAGTTTGTGAGGTTAGGGGTGGAATGATCTATACAGGGCAGGGGAGAGAGAGAGAGAAGTTTTTCTGATTGAATTTTTCAGTATATGTGAAGTCTTAGGATTAGTTTGAAAGGTGCCTTGTCAACCTTGTGCTTTACTACCCTTAACAATATTTAATATGTATTCTAATTGTCTTTGTTTTTCTTGATTTCTTAAAAAAATATTATACAGAGTGTATTACTTTCCAGTCCTCTCCCATACACTCTTTTTAATTACAAGCTATCACCCAGGACTTGACTATCTAGCAAACGTTAACTGAGTTTTGATATTTCTCTCTACTGTGTCAACATGGGGGGTATTTGTTTCTGGTTTTCTACTCTTCAACAGTCATTGCTAAAATAAAATTGGCATTTTCTTTCCATGGAAAAACGCACATATGACAAGAATTGCGCCCATTTTCCCAGCCCAATCTGTTGATTTACTTAAAGACATTACATACCTATACAAACTTACCTTTCATTATGTCATTTCCCATATTTCTGGGTAGAACTTGGGGACCTTATTCCTAACTATTTGCTTGGACAGCTGAAATTTTTGAGAGGATTTTTTCTTTTCAACTTTGAAATCAAACGCTTTGGCTGGATCTAAGTTTTCAGTAGATTTGATGAACACGAAATGGCATTTTGAAGTATTTAACTTGGTTACTTTTGGAACCTCAGCAAGTAGAGAAACTCCAAGAACTATTACAGAAAAAATAGTTATCTCGTAAACCTATTTGGGACAAATAGGATTTTCATTGATATTTCACTTATGCTTCCTGTTCACTAGGTTAATTTTTCCCACTCCCACAAGAAAATACAATGAGGAGGGCAACTCCTTGGATTCTTCAGCCCTGCAAGCACTTGTGCTTCTGAAGGACATTGGAAGGGGAGGTGTGAGGAAATGCCCTGGTCTGCCAAAATCTGGAGACTCAAAGTTGATACAAGTTTGGTGCTTGCTCTTTGGCCAAAGTTCTTGAATTTTCTGAAGGAGCTGTGAGTGCAAGTCCTAGTAATGCCAAGGAGCTCTCGACTTATGGCCTATTTCAGTACTTTTCTGTAGGATGCTTTTACTGTCTTCATTGTAGTCTTTGTCCATAAGAAATGAGACGAGTCCAGGAAACAAGATGCAGGGAGACAGGGAGAGGTAGGTAGGCAGTGGAGGTGGGGAGCCACTGATCCTTTCAGTGGGTTAGTGAAAGCTGCATGACTCTGGCTTCATTCCAGCCCTCCTCTGCACAGAGGCTTTTGTGAAGCTCACTGTGGCTTCTGAAAGGAAGGTCCCTATTCATCCGGGCACTGAAGGAGATCATGCTAATAGGCTCCAGGATCACAAAGACACTCACCACCTGCTGTCATGAACGCAGGTCAGGCTTTGTTTGCTATGCTGAATGCCTTTTTTCTTCAAAAACTGAAGTGAAGGTATATATCTGATGGAGTTTATGATTCTTTTGTGTCAGCATTTCAGTTTTTAAAAGGAGAAAAAACAGATATTGTCCATATTGTTACACGTAGATAGTGGATGCATCTCTTGCCACTGACACAAGGTAGAGTTCAGAAGAAATTCCTGAAAATCTGTATGCAAATGTGTAGATAATAGAAAAAAATCTAAAATAGCCTGATTTAAAATTAAGGCTTATTAAATTTAAGCTGAACATCATCATTTTATGCAACAGAAATCAATTATTTGGCAGGCAATATAAGTATTCTCAAGTTTTCTGAACTAACATATTGCTTCTAAATAGTCTTTGAACTTTTTACTGTAATAAAACATTTGTATTTAATTTCACATTAACAAAATGGGTCTATTAGAAGCAAAAATCTACATTTGTAACCAGTCTGTCAAATTTGTCCTTTGAGAGGGATAGAAAATAAATAGTCTATAATGTAAAAAATGTTCAGTTTACCCTGTTTTACATTTCCAGAATTTAATTCACGATGATTCAGGATTCTCAAGAGTGTAAAACTCTGTCCTGAAATAAATAACCAAATTTGAAATGTAAACACTACAAAGAACCTGTATTTGAAGTGTGATAGGCATTTTGGTATTGATGTCAGAAGTGTGTAACGAGTCTTATATGTGAATCGACACGATCTTTTCTTACACGATCTCATGAACACCCATTTTAAGAAATCAATTTCTTAGTGTGTTGAGATAATAGGAACTTTTTGAAGGATGTAGTGTGATAAAAGTTAAATTAAAGCAGTGCTCGAAGCAACAAATATAAACATCTCCTGAGGTATCGCATGCTGTATCCCAATAAGAGCACAGCTGCAAATAATTTGAAAACTAAATTGTATTTTTACATCAACACAGTTAGACAAAAATTACTTATTAAGTAATTGCTATTGTGACATAAGCTTTATGCAGTAGCTGAATTACTTGGCACAGCTAAAACCTCAAACTACCTTGGGAATTTACCACATTCTTTAATTTTCTGATTGATTAAATGGATTATTTGACATTTTGGCAGAGCTTTGAAATCACAGCATAACAAAGACTCCTTTCATTGCTCATTATTGCTCTCTTCAGGCTTAGTGCAGATTCTTGAATGAAAGGTTAAGGTGCTTCTTTTGTGGGTAATTTTGTTCCAGTTCACATTTTTACTAACAGTGTCACATTTCCAACTTAAATTCCCCTACTGTGTAAATGCAGTTCCTTATAATAACAGTATAACCTATGGAGATATGTAATCTTGAAAAACATTTTTATATACCTCACAACAGTGTGACTGAAGAATTCAGCATGACTCGTTTGCTGTCAGAAAGACTCTTAACCCTTACACCACTGGCATTTTCTGAAGTGTGGGAAGCTGAGCAGAATGGTGGGTGTCTTTGTTCAGTTTGTGACAATGTTCAATTTTTTACTGCCTGGGGTGGAAGTAGATGGCATCAGCCAGCAATTTTAGGGGACAGCTCAGTGATAGCCGGGTAACTTGGAGATCATTTGCCATTATCAACTTGACATCAGTGAGCAAATGCATTGCCTAACTGCACTTAATGCCATTAATGAGCAGTAGCCAAAAAAAAAAATCCAACTTTCAATTTAACTGCTTACATCTTTTTATTAAAAAACAGCTCATGAGGGTACCTAGCACGTTAAGAGGCTGTGAGGAGCAGCTCCATGCTGCTCCTCCAACACAAGTTTGGTGGAGCTAGGTAGCACATATGTAGATGAAGTGAGACCTTCAGTGTCTTGTACTCATACATTTTAATGACAGAAATCCTTGGCAGTCCTGGGTAGGGGACTCCTGATTTCAAGCCTGTGTCTTTTCTAATACTATGAATACAATTGAGTCAAATTGCTCTGGCAGTTATCCTCAGAGGGGCTGTGTGTCCTACCTCACAGCTGTGGACAGTAGACTGGGGCTACACAAGCATGAGGACATGGCTACAGCAATTCTATTGCCGTGGCAAAATTTCTATTCAAAAAAATCCCTTCCGTGTGCCTGCATCAGTAACGGAGCAGACCTCTCCAGGTTGCTTCTGACATACAGTAAAATATTTACACAGGATTTACACAGGCTTCTGTGAGCTCCAGACAGGTGTTCTGAGCCTTGGTGGGTTCATGGACAGTTGGGACTATATGAACCGCTCGCTATTCTTAAAATAAAACTTTCCTTGCAAACCACCACCTGCTATGGTCCATCTCCATCGCTTGTGCATTTCAAGACAGTGAAATACCTTTGAATAGGGAAAACTAGGAGATCCAAACCTTACAAAGGTGAAGATATGGTTCTTTCATTTTCCCATTCCAAGGGAAGAAGAAAGGTTAGGGTCTTGCTCCACCTCCAGGCACTTACAGATGTGTCTCCAAGGTATGAAGTTATGCTCATGTGTCTAAGAATCCAAATTTGTTTCCAGTTATTACTGGTTCAGAGGTGATGCTCTTACCTGTCACACTTGCCTTCTTGAGAGTGGGAGCAGGATCACAGTAATTAGGAGGCTTTGTCTGAAGCTATAGCTTGAATTGGAAGTTGTACAATAGCCAAGGCTGTCCTGCCTTTGACAGTCTTTCCAGCTAAAGTAGACCCAGTGTTTCTGATAGTCCTCTATTATAAGGCAGTTTAAACTCTAAGAGTGAAAATCACTGTGTAAGTAAACCTGTACATGATAATATTTTATTCATCTGAAGTAGTGATTCTTGAAGTCAAAGTTGTGCAGTGCTTTATGTTACGTTTCTTTCAATCACTCATACCTTGTTCAGGCTGAAATTTTCTATGCCTGGAGTCTTCTTCAGGCAGATTTAAAAAGAAATCAATATTCTGAACTGAAAACGAAACCTCAGAACCACAATTCACTTAGAGAGGAAAAAAAAATCCGAGCATCACTGTGCTAGTTTGAGGTGAGGATCTATGGACTGAATATAACCTTTCCAACACAATTAATGAACCATGGTTGGTTCATATGATGGAATTTGTGATTTAAAAACTTAGGAAATAACATACACAAAGAAGAAAGCAAAGGTGTCCATTTCTATGCTTAAGAAGGTAAGAACCTACAAATCTGAAAAGAAGGGAGATGCAATGTTTACATATATTTTGGCAAAGTCTTCAGTTATGCATTGATTGTGTGTTGCAGTCTGCATAACAAACCCAGTGGAAACTGACAGTGAGATCCTAGCCTTCTCCATAACTAAAAAGGCAAGTAATGTTTCACCTGAAGTGAAACACCTTCTGTTAGGAAGATTGAGGAATTCCTGCTCCCGATATCCCACCTCAAATATCTGATGTGAGTTCAACAGCTCTTAGGCAAAGGCTTGATCATCCTAATAACTCATCAGCTGGATGAGAAAACATGAACACCACCAGTATCACCTCTGGAGTGTGGTGTTTTGTGTTTTGAGAGGTCAGAAGAGTTTAGGATGTACATTTACCAGTTATGCAGCTGAGGTTGGAACATCTTAGAGGGAAACAGCTGGTGCATGAAGTTTAGGAATTGGTAGGTTCCAAGGGCTAGAAAAACCAAGGTACAAAGAAGGGCTGGTGGGGAACGTGATGCTCAAGGACAGCCTTGGCTGCAGTGATCATGAAATGGTGGAATTCAAGATTCTTAGGGAAGCAAGGAGGGTGTACAGCAATTTCACTACCCTGGATTTCAGGAGAGCAGACTTCGGCCTCTTCAAGGATCTCCTCAGTAGAGTACAATGGGATGAAGCCCTGGAGGGAAGAGGGGCCCAAGAAAGCTGGATAATATTCAAGGATCACCTCCTCCAAGCTCAGGAGCAGTGCATCCCCACAAACAGAAAGTCAGGTAGGAGCACCAGGAGGCCTGCATGGGTGAACAAGGAGCTACTGGACCAACTCAGACACAAACGAAGGCCTACAGAGGGTGGAAGCAAGGACAGGTAGCCTGGGAAGAATACAGAGCAATTGTCTGAGCAACCAGAGAACAGGTTAGGAAAGCTAAAGCCCTGATAGAGTTAAATCTGGCCAGGGACATCAAGGGCAACAAGAAAACTTCTATAGATATGTCAGTGATAAAAGAGATCTAGGGAAAACATAGGCCCTCTCCGGAAGGAAATGCGGGACCTGGCTACCTGGGATATGGAGAAGACTGAGGTTCTCAATGACTTCTTTGCCTCAGTCTTCCTGGCAAGAGCTCTAGCTGCACAGCCTAAACCACGGGATGCAAAGGCAGGGACTGGGAGAATGAAGAACCGCCCACTGTACGAGAAGATCAGGGTTGAGACCACCTAAAGAACCTGAAGGCGGACAAGTTCATGGGACCTGATGAGGTATATCCGCAGGTCCTGAGGGAACTGGCTGATGAAGTTGCTAAGCCACTATCCATCATATTTCAGAAGTCATGGCGGTCTGGTGAAGTTCCCACTGACTGGAAGAGGGGAAACATAGCCCCCATCTTTAAAAAGGGAAAAAAAGAAGACCCAGGGAACTATAGGCCAGTCAGTCTCACCTCTGTGCCCAGCAAGATCAAGGAGCAGATCCTCCTGGTGATTATGCTAAGGCACATAGAAAATAAGGAGGTGATTGGTCACAGCCAACATGGCTTCACTAAGGGTAAATCCTGCCTGACTAATTTGGTGACCTTCTATGATGAAGTTACAGCATTGATGGATAAGGGAAGAGCAACTGACATCGTCTACCTGGAATTATCCAAAGCATTTGATACTGTCCCACACAACATCCTTGTCTCTAAACTGGAAAGACATGGTTTTGATGGATGGACCACTCGGTGGATAAGGAATTGGCTGGATGGTCACACTCAAAGAGTTGTGGCCAACGGTTCAATGTCCAAGTGGAGGCCAGCGACGAGTGGTGTTCCTCAGGGGTCAGTACTGGGCCAGTGCTATTTAACATCTTTGTTGGAGACATGGACAGTGGGAATTGAGTGCAGCCTCAGCAAGTCTGCAGATGACACCAAGTTGTGTGGTGGTGTGGACACACTGGAGGGAAGGGATGCTATCCAGAGGGACCTTGACAGGCTGGAAAGGTGGGCCTGTGAGAATCTAATGAAGTTCAACAAGGCCAAGTGCAAGGTCCTGCACGTGGGTTGGGGCAATCCAAGCACAAGTACAGGCTGGGTGGAGAATAGATTGAGAGCAGCCCTGAGGAAAAGGACTTGGGAGTGCTGGTTGATGAGAAGTTCAACATGAGCCGGCAATGTGCACTGGCAGCCCAGAAAGCCAACCGTATCCTGGGCTGCATCTAAAGAGCGTGGCCAGCAAGACCAAGGAGGTGATTCTGCCCCTCTACTCTGCTCTTGAGACCCCACCTGGTATACTGCATTCAGCTCTGGAGTCCCCAGCACAAGAAGGACATGGAGCTGCTGGAGCAGGTCCAGAGGAGGGCCACGAAGACTATCCGAGGGCTGGAACACCTCTGCTATGAAAACAGGCTGAGAGAGCTGGGCTGTTCAGCCTGGAGAAGAGAAGGCTCCAGGGTGATCTTATTGCAGCCTTCCAGTACTTAAAGGGGGCCTACAGGAAAGCTGGAGAGGGACTTTTTACAAGGGCATGTAGTGATAGGACAAGGGGCAATGGCTTTAAATTGAAAGAGGGTAGATTTAGATCAGATATAAGGGAAGAAATTCTTCACTCAGAGGGTGATGAGGCACTGGACAGGTTGCCCAGAGAAGTTGTAGATGCCCATCCCTGGAGGTGTTCAAGGCCAGGTCGGATGATGCATTGGGCAACCTGGTGTAGTGGAGGGTTTCCCCGCCCATGGCAGGGGGGTTGGAACTAGATGGTCTTTGAGGTCCCTTCCAACTCTAACCATTCTATGATTCTATGATATGATTCTATGATTCTATGATATGATTCTATGATTTCTGTGCCTAGTTCCTGGTAAGCCATGTGAAGAGAAGTGAGATTTGTAGGGGAAAAAGATTGTGATTATGCAACTTATAAATGGCAAAGGAGTCTGTGGCTAAAACATTGCCTATCTCTTCTCATGCTCAAACGATTGAGATTTAGATGTGCACTTGAATTATGGCTGAGGTAGCTGCAGAGGGGATGTTTGTAGTGTTTTAGCTGTCCGTGTGCATTCTTTAGTCTGCTACAAATGGGAGGAAATACGCCTTGGCACTTACGCATCCACCTCAATCATTTCAGTTTGCATTTGCTAAGAGCTGGCAGCAGTTACTGATGTGTGGCAGCTGGATGATGAGTCTGAACGTGGGACCACAGCGGAGTATCAAGTGTATGTGTGAATCCTCCATATGCAGCAGGTTCTAGCTGTGACAAAGTCATTACTGACTTGATTTAAAATGAAAGAAATCAAAACCCCCACGTTTTACATCTTGCCTATAATGCGATGATACAGCAGTTGTATAGTATAAGACTATTTAAGCCATGGCTCTAGAGCTAGAGTCATCCCCTTTGGGTCACATATCTGTCTGACGTACCTCAGCTCTAGAAAGAGCAAGACCTTCAGGTTTCTTTGCCCTCAGAGCAGTGGCATGTGTATGATCAGCCACTTGTGCTGTTTAGAAAGCCCTTGCTTAAGTGCTGGTCCTAGCCCTTTGTGTAGTGCCACTTTGTTGTCAGCTTTATTCTCTCATCTATTACATAAAACTGTCTACCACCATGCAAAAGGCTTGTAAAGTAGACTGTAAAGTTGCTGAAGAAAGGCTTTGATTTTAAATCAATATAGCCATGATACAAAATCTTGCTTGATTGTGCAAAAGGTCAGTTTTTCTTCAATTGCAACCCTGAATCTTAGGCTTAAGATTCACTTGGCTGGTTACACTTAAGTAAAATTTTGATTCTTTTCTTATGCTTTACGTTGTAGTATCTACCTCTAGTTAGCTCAGTGTAGAAATGCACCCTAGGTATCAAAAATACAGGCTCAGAATGAACTGAGACCAGAATATAATTCAGGTTTTATTTTAAATGGCTGTAGCATTTGCGTTGTATTTTGCATTGTGGCAGTATTTCAGTGTGAAAGCTCGATTAGTTAGTTCTATCCAGAGTAAGTGGTAGTTAATGAAACCTTTTATTAATAAAGTTTAGATAATTACCTGGGTAATTGTACATACAAATAATTCAGTAATTTGAAATGATTTATTGTGTGTATAATGATACTTTACTCTCTTTAAGTGCAGCTTAACATGTAATTACGACACTCAAGGGACTTGCAAAAAGTATTTTAGTGATCATATGTTATTAGTTCTCCAGGGACACTGCTTTTTTGGAACAGTACCTGCAGACAGATTCAAACATCAAGCCAACATGCAATATTGGCATTTAAAGATTAAAAAAAAATAATAATAATACCAAAAAACCCAACCTCCATGGTGTTGTTTTTGTTGGTTTTTGTTGTTGGTTTTTTTGTTGTTTTTTTTTTCTTGTACTGTTGAGGCCACTTAGTTCTCTTGACAATGAGACTCCGCCTAGAATCAAGGTAGATGCTAAGTGTCTTTCTAGAGTACTTGTCAGGATATGGTAATCCTGATATGAAAGTACACCATGTCATTTGATCCTATCTTCCACTGTGACAGTTCCTGTAAGTTGCTATTCTTCAGTTTCTCCTGGCTATAGCTACCTACCAAAGATAACAGATCTCTCAATTTTGCAGGTCAATAATGTTAATATGTCCTACTGCTTTAGTCTCTGATAGCATCTTTTCCATTGATACCTGAGTGATGTCTTTTGCAAATGCAGAATACACTTGTTCACTGAGAGTAATATGCATCTGATCATGGGCTAGATGTGAGAACATTGTCCCTGTGACATTGAAACTATTACTGTCTGACAAAAACATCAATCTGTTGGACTGAAGAGATCTGGTGATTTTTTTGCTTTTTGGTTTCCTTTGTTTTGTTTTTTTTTTGGTGGTTTGTTCTTTGTTTTTGGTTTTGTGGGGGTTTTAGTTTGGGTTTTTTGGGGGTTTTTTTTTTTTGTTTTTTTTGGTTTTTTTGCCTAATCTCTGATTAATGAAAGGCAGAATTTCCTGAAAACCTGACTTATTCCTGATGGCTTGCTGTAGATGGCACAGTTAGAAGGTTTGTCATCTCTGGGGAGCTTGGGTGTGCTGGAGCTCTTACAGTCCTTGTTTCGATGTGGTGGTTGAGTATCAGCTTCATGCCAGGCAGCTGGGAGCCCTGTGCCACCCCAGGGTCTCAGGACTCCAGATCTTCCTGTGCAACTGGGAGTGGGGCTGCCTGGGCACTGCTATTGTAGGCACCTCGGAGACCTTGCTTGGAGCTTGCTGGCGAGTTGGCACCAGGCAGTGGAAGATAAGTCTTGAAGCACGCGTGAATTATACTCTCAGTTGTGGTTCTATTCAATGTAAATGTGAAACTGAGTAACACTAAAACGATGACAGTTTCTGTTCGTCGTCTGTGCCACCTACGTTTCAGACAATTCTCCTGAGGAGTTACTTATCAACAGTGGTGTGTCCTGTCTCATCATATTCCACACACTTGAACTGTGTAAATAAGTTTGAACGGAGGCAGAGGAAGGGAAAGGCGCAATGATTTCTTAGTAACATATATTGAAACTGCAGTACACCAGAGGTTTAGCTGGTGAGGTTGCCACCTCAGTCCTGTCATATCTGCAAATCCCACCGATCTCTTTTTAGACCAAGTTATAGATAGCTCTTACTTGTTTTAATAGTTTAGATTACCCTATATCCCACCTGATTTAAATTTGATAGTAGAATCGGTACTTTTGTGTTGAGTAGGCATCTTCTTTCTTTTACACACAAAATCTTCTTTGCATTCAGTATATTAGCCCTCTCACGTCACTGACCAGAAGATGCTTATGTCCAGAAGCATTCATCACACTTAATAAAATGTGCTTTTCCCTTGTCATATTATCATAGCACAGGATCTTCTGGTCTCAGGTTTCACTTTGGTAGAAATTTCAGCTCCTCTGGATAAAATATGTGGTTCTGAAAAGCAACGTATATTTTATAACTTCTGAAAAATCTGATATGTGTGTTTTGCTCTTTATACAATTGTAAAAAATATTTAGCATAGTGTAGCAAAGATGAGGAAACTCCAGAAAGTGCAGAGGAGGTAGTGACATTAGAAGATCTTTCAAATGGTACAGCAAGAAAAATGAAGTCCCAAGAAGCAGTAGCATGAGGAATATAACATGTAATTTATTCGGTAAATATGTAGATTACCATTCAGCGGCATTCAAAATGTGCTAAACTGAGAACGAATACTGTACTTAACATTATTAGAAATCCTTAGTAAGTCTGTATGTACTGGTCATTCAGGATTATCCCAGGCATGTGGATTTTTATCATGATATTACTGCATCTAATAATACTAAAGAGATGTATATCTGATTAAGCTAGGACAAACGTGAATAGCTGTTACTTTAGGGCAATAAATCAAGGGAGCCTCTCTAGCCAAGCATAAAAGTTCAGACACTGTAACTTATGCAATGACAATATTGATCACTCAAACAGATGCCAGGTGGAAACAGCTACGAAAAAGCAGGAAATACCCAAAGAGATGGAAGTTGTGTCGGATTTCCAATTCCTGCTTATAGAGATTCTCCAAATCCATTGGCTACAGTGGATAAAAGAGTGTAGAAATAGATCCTGTGGTATTAATTGGCAGACCATGAATTCCTGAATCAAATCCATCAAGTTTCAGTTGGTTTGAGAAAGGATCTGCCTAACACTGAATAAAGAAAGAAGTAAAATACCATTTCTAATGTGTTTCTTTCAGTACAAGATCTTGCTCATGGGAATATGCTGAGAGATACCAACATGGGGGACCAAGCAGCAGAGGTTGCCCAGAGACACTGTTCCCCTGCGGTTTAGTTGCTGTTTTTCCCCTGCTGCAGTTGAGGGTTCATGAGGATGCCCTCAGCTGGGGGAACTGGATATAAAGCATTGACATAAGGAATAAATAAGGAACACATGAAGTTATGCCGCAGCAGATTACAACATGAAAGGTGAAAACAATTCAAGAGCTGATGTATAGAAGTAAAGAGAAGAAAGCTTAAGAGCAACTTGGAATGCAAAATAACCGACATCTCATAAGAGTATATTCCATATTTGCAGCAATGTAGGATCATTCATTTGGGCACCGAAAGTAGTATATCGCTTTACTGAACTGTGCTGTTTTCTCATGAATCTCTTAGGCAATAGCAGTGTAGGTCGGATTAAAAAAAAAAAAAAGGCTTCTTTCAGCCATTTTTCTTCTCAAGGCCTCACTTTGTCTCTCATGTTTTTACAGTCTCCGCTTCCCTTGCAGTTGCTTTCAAATCAGGGACAACTTGGAGGAGATTGCTGAAAGCAGTAAAAGTACACAGCCAGATAAAAACTCTAAAGACAATGTTGTTTGGGAAATGTTATTCTCATTGAAAGCCTCTCAGGAAGCAAAATTAGATTTCTTTAAAAACATTTTTGGACAAAAAAAAAATTACCTTTTTCTCTGTGTTTGGCAAATTACCTTCAGGCAGTCTGCTAAACAGAAAAAGAATTTATTACTGAAAACTCAGGAGAGGAGTTGCCTGTTGGCCAATTTGCCCATAAAGCTATTAGTTGTTCTGACCTTGGAGAAGAAAACTGGAAATAGACGTATGACATCTGAGGAGCATTTCAGCTTTTAGTACACAGAAACTTAATCTGATTCATATTATGAAAATTTATATCCAACCACAACTTTCAGCAAAGTGTCTTACTGAGCCTGACGTGTGCATGAAAATATTTTGAAAAGGGATCACAGTGATAGGAAGTTGTTCTTCTGATAGGCAGCTGCAGAGTCGTTCCTTGTCTGCATTGCATGAGGCACAACAATGCTCTTAGGGCTCCAAGAGCTATAAAACAAGCTCTTACAGAGCACTTCCTTTCCATCACCCTGATAAGAATTTCTGCTACAACAACCTATTTTTCCTGGTCACTTCTATAACCCAATATTTGTGCAGTGAATGCTATTTTTCCCACTGGTCTTATATTTTTACAGTTGGAATAGAGAAAAAAGCCAGTGGCTCAGTTGGTTAACACCTTCTGTAAATGTTGTTGTTGAACTTGTCCACAATTTTTGCTCTTCTGCTTTCCATGTTGGAACTTCAGTTGCTGTTTCTTATTGTAAGCCCTTCCCCCCATCATGTGATAGTGTGGCTGTTTTGGTGAATTTTACAGTCAAGTCCTAGGAAAAGGTTAATGAAAGCAAAGTAGGTTTGCCATAGTGTGATAGTTTGATGTGTGGGGGGGGGGTGTTCTGGTGGCAGGAGAGGGGATTTGCTCCCTGTGCCACCAGATCTGAGTCCCATCCCCCTCCGGGGGTTGAGCCAAATTGGCGCCTCTGCGAATTGCCCTATTTAAGTTGAGACAAAGGGACGGGAAAGGGTCTTTTGCCCAGGAGCAAGGAGAGGGCAGGAGGGCGCTGCCCTCGCTCCCGGCTCCCAGCCGGGCGACTGCCCGGGCCCCGGCCGGCGCCACGTGCTCAAGATGGGGCCCGGGGAGCCGCATGGGGGGCTCGGGAAGCACCTCGCTCCCGGGGTGCCTGCCGGGCCGAGCTCCCCCAGAGAGGATTAAGATCTAAGAGAAAACAGCCACAACGACCAGGTCAGTCAAGATGGAGCAGGAGGAGGTGTACTGGAGCTGAAGCTTTCCCTTGCAAATTGGTGTGAAGATGGCAGGCAGCCCCCCTGCAGCCAGGGTGTACTCGGCGGAGCAGCGACCCACTCGTGGCCCGTGGAGAAACCCACGTCGGGGAAGAGATGCCTGAGCCCAGGAGAGGCCGTGGAGCAGGGGATGCACGACGAGGTACTGTTAATAATGGGGCATGGGATGCACGACGAGGTTGTGAAGGCTTCTGGAGTCCGTGGGACGCCCCACGCCGACGCGAGTGGCAGCAGCTCCCTAAGAGGCCGAGACTGGTAAAGCCCGAACTGGTGCAATCCACGGGGAAGGATTGCAATCTTGCGGGCAGGACTTACACTGGAAAAGTTTGGGGATTTTTTTCCTCGTGAGTAGGGGATCCACTGAATCAAGGGAAAAAGGGTGTAAGGACTCCTCCTCCTTTGAGAAAGGAGCGGCAGTAGCATCATGGATGAACTGACCTGCACTCCCCCATTCCCTGTCCCCCTGCGCCGCTGGGGGGGAGGTAGAGCCAGGAACAAAAGGAAAGGGAGGTGGGGAGGTTGTTGTGTTTAAGATCTGACCTTGTTTTCTCTTTCTCCTCTCAAGTAACTGGTTTCATTCTCTCTTGTTAAAGTACTGTTAATAAATTGTTTTGTTTTAAGAAAAAAAGCCTGAGTCATGTTTTGCCCGGGACCATGGTTGCTGAGTGCTCCCTCTCGGTTCTTGTCTCGACCCTCAGTCCAAAAAACACGACACATAGCTAGATGA
This sequence comes from Tauraco erythrolophus, assembly GCF_009769465.1. Classification (NCBI taxonomy): domain Eukaryota; kingdom Metazoa; phylum Chordata; class Aves; order Musophagiformes; family Musophagidae; genus Tauraco; species Tauraco erythrolophus. The sequence goes on from NC_141468.1 coordinate 54,619,724, forward strand.
CCTTGTCCTGTCTTGTCTTTAAACCAGTCTTTCTCACACAAGCAGTGCATGGGCAAAGATTTGCAAATGAAGACAGCAGCGTGCACACCTGGCAAACCACCTGCTCTGAACTTGCTCCGCCTGGCTGTGCCCCACACACTCCTCTGCCACCAACCTTGCAGAATAGAAAAGCACAATAAATGCGCATGCAGGGATGCAGCTCGTCATCTCTTTGCTTCTCTTTTGCCTACAAGTGGCTGGGAAATCTCAGGTCTTTGTTACCATTGGAGGGACAGGGAGAAATTACTCACCCATTACCATCACAGGCAAAACAGACTTGACTTGGGGAAAAATTAACTAATTTATTACCAATCAAATCAGAGTAGAATAATGAGAAATAAAATTAGATCTCGAAAAACACCTTCTCCTATCTCTCTCTCCTTCCCGGGCTTAACTTTACTCCCAGTTTTCTCTACCTGCTCCCTCTCAGCACTGCAGGGGGATGGGGAATGGGGTTTGCGATCAGTTCATCACACGTTATCTCTGCTGCTCATTCCTCTCAGGGAAGATACTCCTCACATCCTTCCCCTGCTCCAGCGTGGGTCCCTTCTACAGGGTATAGTCCTTCAGGAACAGACTGGTCCAAGTGTGGGTCCCCCATGGAGTCACAAGTCCTGCCAGCAAACCTGCTCCGGCGTGTGCTCTGCTCCCCACAGGTCCACAGATCCTGCCAGGAGCCTGCTCCAGCACAGGCTTCCCAAAGGTCACAGGCTTCCCAAAGGTCACAGCCTTCTTCACGTGCATCCACCTGCTCCAGCATGGGGTCCTCTGTGGGCTGCAGTGGATCTCTGCTCCACCGTGAGCTTCCGTGGACTGCAGGGGGACAGCCTGCCTCGCCATGGTCTTCGTCATGGACTACAGGGGAATCTCTGCTCCAGTACCTGGAGCACCTCCTCCCCTCCTTTTGCACCGACCTTAGCGTCTGTGAAGTTGTTTCTCTCACATATTCTCACTCTTCTCTGTGGCTGCAGTTGCCATTCTGCAGGTTTTTTCCACTTCTTAAATACGTTATCACAGAGGTGCTACCACTGTTGCTGATGGGCTTGGCCTTGGCCAGCAGTGAGTCCCTCTTGGAGCCAGCTGTTTCATTTTGGCACCTTCCTTCATGAAGGTACCCCAGTAACTCATGAACAGAATAACCCCAGCAGTCATCTCTTGTGCTCCTAACTAGCCAGCCTTCCTTGCCTTCACCAAGAACCTCATATTTTTCTGAATCTGTTATGTTGAGAAAGAGCTAGACAGAGATAGTAGCATGTTCAAGGATTTTGCAGTTTCAGATGGGGAAAAATTTGAAGTAATTGGTGGGGATGGGGAGTTCCTAGCCATGATGCAAGGACTAATCCTTCTGAGAGAGAAGAGAATTGAGTGTGATGAAAGTACTGTGCGGGCTTTCTATAAAAAATACCAAAGGATAAAAATTACTTACCCCAGGAAATATCAGAAAATCGAAGTTGTTCTTCCAGAGAAAGCTAGCCATATGGCATTGTTCTTGTGAAAACACCTTAAAAATAATTTAATGAAGAGGACATTTAATTGAAGAAAACTACAGACTTGAAGATAGTGTTGGTTTGCCACTCCACTGCAGAAATGTAGATGAGATTTAAAAGTTACAATAATTTATGAGCTGTATTTAGAACCCATAAAGAGATAGCTCGGATTCAGAATTGTTTCATTCCTGATGTGATTTAGAAGATTAAACTGTCATATTTTAGCACAGATAGATGGCCATCATTGCTACAATTAATCATGTACAATAAATTCTATTATTTAGAAGCTACTTCATATAAAAGTTGAAAATATTTTTTATATAATGCAAAATGAAGTAGATTAGTTAAGCCTTATAATTACGTTTTGTAGATACACGTTGATTTGTTTCATATGCAGAGGCTGTTTATTTTGCAAAATAATCCAATATACTGAATGCATACTGCAAAACAATATAGTAATGGAGTGTTTGCTAATGACTTCAATTTAAGGACAGCCTGCCTAATAGCTGAGATAAGATGTTACTAAAACAGTGTGCTAATGATTTGAAAATTACTACCAAAATTGCGTTCAGTCTACGATGGGTTGCAGACGTAATTGTGCTAATAAATATCCAAGTCAGCCCTGATTTTCCAAGCTCATATTATGATTACTATGAGTTTTAGACATCAGACGGGACTAAATCATGCTGTTGTGCTCACATGAGAAGCCTCTTTGGTGGCACTGCTCATTTGAGTAAAGAGAGCAAGCACACCCTTGGTAGACAAGAATGCATTAAATGTTTGTAACCAACTGGTCAAAATTGCTTAACTCGACATGTTCCTTGAAATTCTCTCTCCTGAAATTTGGTCTATATACTATCCTGAATATAAGTTTGTATGTATGTAGACATATAGAAGTTTAAAATGTGGCTAAGATGGGATTCTGTTCCTATCTATAACTGTAAAACTTTATGCCTGTACCGGTGTCACTATCACCTTTATATATGTTACTTAGGTGTTCAAAGTGCTCATCTAGGACAAGGGAGACCCAAGCTCAGTTTTCTTCTCTGCTTGCATAGCACTAAAGTCGAATCTTCCAGCTTATAAGAAAATGCTCTAAAAAGTACAGGGTATTCCAGAGAGTCAATCGTACCTCCTTGGGGAAGGGATTGTGCTTCAGTTTGTCCAAAGGCTCAAAGCATCTGTTTGGTTTCCAGTTTCTAATATGGGCTGCTCATGTAATTTACCTTAAATAAGAAGAGAATAAAATACATTAAATAGATCTTGGAATGGGAAATGAACTATAAGTCGTTGTTTTCAGTGAGCCAGCTTCATCATGGTAGCACCCTAGAGGAGCTTTCAATTTGTCAATTAGTGTGTGAGAAGAGGGCTCTGTCTTTGTGCCCTCTGACAAGGTATGAGCATGAGACAGGGTTAGAGCTGCATTGTCTTAGCAATACTGAGGTATTTCTGGGAGTTGCCTGACGCAAAATTGCACAATCCCAAAGCAGATGTTTGGGTAGCTATAGTACTATTTCACAGCTGCATCAACAGTTTATAAATCAGAATTTGGGGTTTATGAGTGAAAATCTCCGTGGTTTGTGGCCCAAAGCTTTTTCACAACCTCCTATTTCAGTGCTGAGAAAACATCATCCTGTGTTCTTATAAGAAAAGCTGGGGTTCTGACACAGTGAATTTAATTTTTTTTTTGTTGAGAAGGAGAGTGAGAACCTGTGCACAGCTACTTGTAAGAGGCCATACTTCAAAGTGCTGGTGTAAAATTGAAGATGTGAAAAACAGTTTGTCCTCTAGTTTTCCAACGAGGCAGAGATTGTGTGTTCCTTCTGCTCCCCGTTGCAAGACCAGGCAGCGAACCAGCCAACCTACAGCTGCATCAGCCCCCTCGCTGAAAAGTGGTGGCTGTGGCTGCCTCCTCGGTTGTTTGGCTTGAGTACGTGTTTTACAGGCATGTGGTCAGAGGTGTGTGCTGGCATGGCCTCGGAGGTGAGCTGGGGGAATACCAAGGAAGGCAGATGTGGCTTTAGAGGAGCAGGTAAAGGGGCAGCACCATGGCATATCTGCCTTGGTGGTACAAATTCCCTACTACTGACCAGAGGAGGGTTAAGAGGCTCCTGTCAGGCTCAGAGCTGTGCAGCTGCAAGCTGTGAGGAGCAGGGGTAAAAGGCTGTGTTCAGCTGCAGGTCAGGGAGAGAAAATCAAGGCTGAGCAAGGAACATGGGAGGCTTGATTCACTTGGCTGTTGCAAGTGAATTGCAGCTGTTCTACTTCAGGTTATTTACCAGGCCTGAATTCTTTCTTTATTCATCAATGTTGACTGTAGTTAGCTTGTTTTGGGATTGAAAGGAGCTAAGAGTCAATTATGTGTCTGGGAGCTTCTGAATGTCTTAAGCGTGGTAGATGGCTGCCACCCCTACCGCTCACGTCTAATGAGGTAAGGCAGACAGCTGCTAGCCTCCGGTCCAGCACGGGCTCACAGAAACGCTCCAAACAGCCAAACAAAAGGAAATGGGAAGGGAGGGAATCATGTCTGCGGGGGTTTGCAGAGCATTTGCAGCTACAACGCTGTTCGCTCTGCCTCTCTGCTCGCTCTTGAACAGCCCCTGTGCTCTCAGGTCAGGGGTGTTGCTTATCCCGCGTGTTCCACAGTGCCTAGTGCAGGTGGACTATCTTCAGGTGCTTCAAGGTATTGAGAAGGTAATTGTAATAAGCAATGAGTGGAACGCTGGGCTGCAGTGATGGTACCACATCAGAGCTCCAGCTAGCATCGTGGTGTCTGGCATTGCTTGCTACCTGCTTGTTTTCTAGGTTACATCTGGCCTCTGCTTACAAGTGCTTGTGCTAACACAACGATGGTTTGCTGGTGTATACTTTACAGCATCGTTTACCTCACTGCTTCTTCTAGTCCCCAATCTGTTGCATTTAACCTAGAGAGTTCACTTTTCCGTTCACCTCCTCTGACTCCTCTGCCTTGTATCTTAGTTAATTATCGGTAGACAAAGCCACACTTGATGCCTTATCAGCTAGAAAGACCGAATTAATCAGCTTTGTTAGGCAAAGGTTATAGCAAGGGGGTGACCATCCTATCCATCTGTTCACTCATCTCCTGAAGAGTAACCATAACAGAACTCTTAAAAATCCTATTAATGGATTATAGGTCAATAGCCTGGACACTCTGATAGCACTGCGAGGAACTATGGACAAAATGTCTAGGATTAATGGATTTTCTGAAGACTTTTATAAGGTCTTTTATAGATGTTTCCCTCTCAAATGCTAATATGTTCTGCAAGTAGAAAGAAAATGGCTTTTTACCACTGTATTCCCTTGATGTGGCTAGGCAAAGCAGGGAAGTACCTTAAACTATGTAAAATGCATTGACTTGATCAATTCATATGTAAAGTTCAAGGAGAAAACTTTGGCCTTTTGCCTTCAGAAGTAATCATCCAAGTCACAGAATTATCTCATCTTGACGCATGAGGAGTCTCATGCATTGAAATTCAAAAGTTCACCCAATTTACCACTGGTGATCAAATTGCCAAAATGTACTGGGGAAGCATCAGATAATTCACTGTGCAGCATACCTTGCTGAGGTGAATCCAATCTCCCTCAAATTCTGTCTTTTAGAAAAACATTATACAAATACGCTAAGAAATTCTGTCAACTTCTTTATCCTTTAATTATGGAAGCTTTCCTTCATTCGGAGGTGTATTATAACCTACTCAAATGGTAGGATTCTAATACAGTGTTTGCACTCAGCTTGCAGTAAGCATGGCTGTGTGACAGGATGACCATTTATCTCTGTTCTTTTTTGTCTTGACAGCTAGACTTGACATCTCGTATTGCTGCAGTGTACACTCACATCCAGAATAGGGCACAAAGGGTGCAGAACTGTTCATCGAATCTTTTGTCCCTTATGTCCATTAATGCGCAACGTTGAAGAAAAATAAATGATTAAATACGGTAAATTGAAGATTTATGCCACTGTTGGGAATTTACTGCTATTATCTCCTGTGCTAAAATATCATTTAAGTTTTGCACTTTTCCCTGTTGCAAGAAGGAAGGGGTCTGCAAGGTCTGAGGATAATTGGGACTTGGTCCCAAATAAATACACAATCCACATATTTTCTGGAAGAATCAGTAATTACAGGTCTATAAATTATTATATTTATGCACTGGAAATAACAACATGTTTTTTTTCTGTCTAGATTTTTTTTTCTTGTGAGTATCAAGACTTCTGATTATAAGCAGAGAAAATCTGGCTCTTCACTAGGTCTGCTAGTTTCCTGAGCCCTCTTTGCACTTCTTTCAGTCTTGCAGAAAAGGATCCAGTATGTCATTGCATTCTTCAGTCTCTGAGAATGAAAGTCTGGGCTCTTGCAGGGAGATTTTTCCTTGTTCTTGCTGAGGAATATATCATAAGGATCCAAACCTGTCACAGGGCTTGAGCTCTACAAGGAGCTAGTCTGCCCCGGTTGCTGAGGTTTCTTCCCCCATCAGGAGAAAAAAAAAAATGTTTACAGAACAACCCTCTCCCCATCCCTCAAAAGCAGAGAGTTCAAGAGGAGCCTGGGAAGCTGCCAGGGAAAGTCAGCCCTCTTCCTCAGCCTTCCTAAACCAAGGCTGGGCTAGCAGAGAGCCCTGAAGGGAGAGCATCGGAGAGCTGTTGTTTTTTGTTTGTTTTCAGGAGCAACCCTGAAAGAAGTCAGCAAGTGAAGCTGGAATCAGGCTGAGAAAGGGGGGATGCCTGTCTGAAGTGGTAAAGGTGTTTCTCGATAGCACCAGCGGCTCCAGAGCAGCAACTCTCTCTCAGCACCACACTCATGGGGTGCTTCTGGAGGTGTCTGACCCGAGAATGGACCAAGACTGCTGAGAGATACCTTTGAGGTGTGAAAAGCTCTCAGCATGAGCTCATCGGGCTGTGCATGAGCTGTGGTTCAAACAAGGAGCTCTACAGGACTGGCGGGTTGTGCTCACTTACCACCCAACTTGAATAACTGCCCAGTCAGATAGGCACTTAATTCTCTTGATGTCACACGTTACTTTAAAAATAAAACCAATAAAAAAACAACTTGCGAGCATTTGGAAATCTTTAGGAAGGTCAAGATTTGCACACGAATTGTCTCTGAATATCACAAATTCTTTCCGGCCTTCTCATTTCTGGGAAAACAGATGTAAATCCTAAGGAATGAACAATGCAGGTATTGTCTGAACAGTTCTGCGTAAATCTTCCTTGACCAATTCCCTAAAAATTGTGTCAGCAAGATGTTTTGTTTTTTCAAGGTCAAAACCTTGGGGTTTTTGCTTTTAATCTGAACCCACTGATCTGAATCGATGTTTCTTTTTTTGCTGCTTTCACATCTTTGCTGTCGTCTGTCACACATTTCATCTGGAAGCGTATGAGTAACAGTTTGGCTTGAGAGTAGGACGAAAAGAGAAACCTGCTTGTAAAGAAAGATAATTGACACAGTAAGAGTTCAGGCCAAATCCCTTCCACAAACAGTCCTGCTGTAGTCAGTGTGACTAGTTGTGTGAATAAAGCAAACAGGATTTGGCTCTTGCTGCAGCCCCAGCCACCTTTTATCATTGGAGAGAGAGAAAAACACCATAAAATTAAATAGGTATCATCCTCCCCGCATTCCTAGTGTAACTATTTTAACTGGAATGCCTCATAAACAGATAAAGGCACTCCTGAGCTTTAGGATGATCATTTTTTAAATGACCATTTAAGACTGGATTATGGTTTTACATTTTCACCTTGGAGCTTTTAAGGGCTGTTTGGGACATTAAGCGCTAACCTATCAAAGGCTAAACTGAAAGGCAATGTTGCTTGTGGTCATATAGCCTAGCGAAATAATATAGTTTTGCTGCTGTTAATAGGTAAATAGTTTCATTTGCGGAAAGAAAATGGTGATTCAAGAACGTTTGATGCCCCTAAAACTCTCACAGCAGCTGGATATTTTACATTGGTTTCTATAATATTCTTATGATAACATTCCTGTCCCGCAGGGGTCTGCTTGAATATCAGAGCACTCATCTTTTTTAAGTTTTGCATAATGCGAGATATTAAAATTAAGGCTGGTGTTTACTGTTCAGTTCTTACACACATATTCCACATTCACAGCTAGATATTATTTCCCTTGGAAATGCTTTCAGTCCCTGCCAGTTACTGAATGCAATCAGATAGCTTGGCATGGGCCAGCATACCAATTAAGTACCACGCCTGGGATGTGTGCTGTTTCCTTCGTCAGAAGCTCAATGGTTCATCGGCAAGTGAGCCGTGTGTATTGATAAGGAGAAAGCCTGAATCCACGATGGAGGCAGAATCTGTTTCTTGAAAATGCAGGAGGTTTGAGAAGGGAAGGGGAAAGGGGGCAGGGGACACGTAAAATGGCTAGAAAAATGAAACAGGAGGAAAGATTAATGGAAGCAGGATCAGAAAAATATTCAATTAGAACTTGCAGGCCTGGTCACATTACTCTATGTTACTGTACATCTTGTCATTATCCAAATCTGTTGCTAAACTGTTGACATTTGTCTTCATTATGTGGTAAAATGGTATAATGAATAGGTTACTAATATGATGGAGGAAATGCCCTGGAATTATCACAATGCCTGAGAATGAAAAATGCCTTAATTTAAATTATTGGTATGCGGCATCTGCCAAGTGCACAGACAGATGTGAAGAGTGGGACGTGATTTTGTTCTGATGCTGCCTTCAAAGTTTCTGTTATACTTCAAAGAGGTTTTCAGGCTGAATCCTTCCCTGAAAGCCAATGTCAGGGATGTGATACAACAGAGAGAAGCATTTGACACATTTCTTAGCTGTGATGAACTGCACAGCCTGATAGCTTAGGTCCAGTTCCGGAGCTATCTGCAAGCAGCACTTCTTCATGTTTCAAGTGGAGAGCTGGATAATGTATAGATTATGACTTTTAACAATGAAATGAAATATGAGGTGGGAAAAAAGCTGCTATCTCAGCCTAGTTAATTAGACCTAATTTAGTCTTCAAAAATTGCACTGATCCATACAGATGTGTTACCTTTCAAGATCAATTTTACATTTGACTGACTATTATCTTCTAGAAAGACATTTTCAAGTTATTTAAACCTAACATTTGGCCTACTTTAAAACTGAGTGTGAAAACTAGTACCACTACATAAAGAATTTTATATTAGAATCAGGATATGAATGAATATTTTACTAAAAGTTCAAATAAAATCTTAAATAATACTAAAATACTCTTTCACTAGCCCGATCTTGAGAATAGCCCTCCCCTTCCCAGGCGTGCATTAACTTTAATAGAGCTTCCTAAGGACTGCAAGGACTGCCCACCCAGTCTGAAGTCCAGCTTCCAAACTCATTAGGAAGTACATGTCCTTAAAAATAATGTGTACCTGGTAGAGGGAGAATGAGTAGTCACATGGTCATCAGCAAAGATGCAAACCTAGAGCTGGAGAAAATCCATCAGCTCAGTCCTTGGCTAGAGAGTCCTTGTGTGAGCTTCAGCAGGTCTCATAGGTGCTTGGGCTTCATTTCTCTGTCTGAAAAATGGGCATGTGGGGTGGAAGGAGGATGGAAGGGATGGAAGAAGGAAGGCTGAAAGAGATATTCTAGCAGGAAGCGTTCTGCCTAAGCTGAAGTTTGTGGGATACTCAACAGTTAGAGCAGTGAGTTTGATAGAAGCAACCTATTAAATTCTTTCCTTCAGTTTTTTTAAGTCTGTCACTCACTGCTGCAGTTCATGGTACTGCATGTACATAGTGCAATACATGAGATGGTTTCTACATCATGTGGAAAGTGAAGCACTCCGATGGAGGTTTGTACAGATGTTCTTACTAACTTCTTTATCTTGCATTGATATCTTTATCTTGATTTAAATGTGTTACTGACATCGGATCAAATACTTGGATGAGACTTCACTGCTATATGAGCATCATTTTATATTGCATTAAAAATAATGATATACAGCTATCTTTGCTTTACTGTCAATGGTGGCTATATTTTAAACAGATAATATGCTGAAGCTGATAGGATTGTATCTATCATTCAGAGATAATTATAGTCTTAAACTTTGTAAATGCTGTTAGATTCTTCATGGTAATGTTTCTCTTTTCAAATTGCACATTTAGAACCAGATGGCTTAGAATATTGATAAGACGATACCAAATCTCTCACCTCTCAGTCACTGTTGGGCTTGAATCCAGCCCTGGTTCAGGGTAACCAAAAGTTGCTGCTGTCTGACAGCTGTTTTGTGGCTTAGATGTTTCCAAGTGGACAGGTGTCCGCAACAGAAAAAAAAATTAAAAATCACCTGCACAAATAGAGGATTTCAGCAGAGGAAAGCTTATGGGCACAGAAAACAGTACCTTCTCTGATCTCTGGATACATGTGTGGCAAAATGGAGTCTGTACCTTTTCTGAAGATGCCTAAAACGTCTAAATTCTGCTGCACTGCTTTGGTGCATCAGTGCCTGTCAGTAAGCTCATGTAACTACTTTCATGAGTTATAAATTCACCTAAATGTGCATAGGATGAAATGCTATAATGTTTTCCCTCCCTTTGAAACAAAGCTCTGATCTTTACAGCTTACAAGCCAGCTCCCTGATGAACAAACAGTTCATTACAGAACCTGTGTAACGGCAACAGTGTAAAAAAATATTTATAATGATAGAGGGATGCCTAGACTAAAGAAGCAAGATGATCTCTATGTTTTTTTAATCATTATTTCTTAGCATAGCGTGACTGGTACAAAAGGGAAAGAATAGTCCCCGTTCCGCAGATAGGGCCAGAGGGGACAATCAATCGTTGGTAGGAATTAGATGTATATTTACAAGAAGGATGCATGATATGAGATCTAAAACAGTGATTCTGACTACTTATCATTAATGCCAGGGGAAATCACTTGATGCAATGATTCATGTGGTAGCCTGAAACAAGGAAGTCTTGTGTCCTTTTGTTGTTTTTGCCTAGAGAGTCTTTTCATGTGTCTTTGAACGAGTCCCTGCGCTTTAGTTTCCTTAATGTAGAAGAGGAACGATATTGCTCCTGTTCCTAAACATGGCAGCATGAGTTAAGTTTATTCAAGTCTGCGTGCGAGCCTGGCAGTGACGGCCCCAGTAGGAGCTCTGGCTCCACAGACACAGCTCCTGTTAGACCTCTTAGGAGAGAAAAGATTAGCAAGCTAGGCTGCCTGTGCTTTGTGTTAGTGTTTTTATTTCTTTTATTTCTCACACATCTGTGTTGATCCTGACCAGCATGGTGTTGATGTTCTCAACCTGCAGATGCAACCAGCTGTGGCTGCCATAAGCCACACTGCCCGCTTTGGGCAGAAATACTCCAGCCTGATCTGGGCCCACTAGTCTTCTCTAGGAAGGACCTAGGAGCAGGGATGTGTTCCTCAGTGCCTGGTGTTGCTCTTCCTCTGTCTGGAGCCAGAGGCATGCAGCTGCCTGGCAAAGCCAGCAGACAAGGTGCCACTGCTGAGACAAGGGTGGATGGGGGCAGCAGCAGCCTGATCTGCAAGTTGGACATGGTGTCCACTTTCAGAGGGAAAGCGTGGCTTTTGTACTGGTCGCTACCGATGGAGTGCGCGTCAAAGTGGAAAATGTGGCATGAAGCAAAAAGTTGCACTCTTCCCATCCATTTCAGAATAATTATATACCGATTAATTGAGGAAAATGGCACCTGACGCTGTCAGTGTTCTAAAGTGTCACATATTAGACCCCAAAAAGTAAATGAGACACATATTAATTTTAATTAAAATGTTATCAAAAGGTACTGTTGACCAAGAAGCCCATTAAGAATAATCTACTTTAGTAACAACTGAGAGAGTCGATTTATTGAGCTGAACTAAAAAGCAAACCTGGTAACAAGTGCCCACTGAGCAAGTATTTGATCTTTCAGCTTTCTCTGATTAGCAGAGGGAGGCGTTCCCTGAATATTACAGACTTTTGTTTCCTTCCTCACTACCTTGTTGCAACTTGTAGAAACTGTCTCCATGGTGCAATCAGCATTTGCTCATCAAACTTAAAAGGGAGCTTTGCTAGCAGATCCAACTTGAAAGAAAACATTTATAGAGAGATCAGTTGCCAGGTACCATTATTTTCTTTTGTGCCTCAGCTGTTACAATCTTTGTACAAGATGAACCCTTTTCCTAGGAGATCTGGGTATTTTACACACAGAGGCTAGCACGCAAGATTTGGGGGTTGCAATAGAGGCTAGTTGCAATGAAAAATGACATGGTTGCACAAATTTACCTTTTAAAGTTAAATTCATTCATTCATTCATTCCTTTGGATTGATTACTGCGTGCTAAGGAGCATTAAACTGGCCAGAGATTTCTTGAGAAGCGTTCTGCCTTTATTGGAGTTCTCAATATGTGCATAAAGCTGGCAACAATGACCTAGTTGCTACTTGTTCCAGGAGCACTGAGAGGTTTGACGTGCTATACTTTGCTCTGCTATCGGGATGGGAAAGCAAAAGAGCTTGGCTGCAGCCCTAACTTCTGCCCAGGCTGTTTTGGCGACCCACACCTGGCTGCTGCCTGTTGCCTCTCTTTGCTGTGCCTGTACAATAGTGCCAATGGTCATGTAGCCCAAGGAAACTTACAAAGCCCCTCTTCACTTTCCTCTTGCTATCGTTTGGTGAAAAAGGCCAAACCCCGTGCTGTGTGGGCAATAGGCATGGAAAAGCCCTGTCATTCCAGAAACCGATGTAATTTCAGAATAAATTCAAATAGTACCACACAAATAAAACAAAGTGAACTTGTTCCTGTACGTCTAAATGACAGAACCAATAACAGAAGGTTAGTTCTCTTTTCACAGGAAGGAGTTCAAAGCTTTGGATTCTTCCTGAATTCATCAGCAAGCGAGACACATCGGTTTTCTTGGACACGGGATAGCATACCAGGTTCAGAAGCCCTCCAGATGTCTTTCTAAAAGCTCTGTTTTAATGGTTGTGATCCAAGCAGAAGGAATTTTTATAGCTGTTCTGCCAACTTGTGTCTGACAGAACATTTTAGGTGGGAAAATGAATCCTGTCAAAAAGGCATTGATGCCTTTTAAGCCCTACTGTGGACAATAGACACATCTGTCACTTACTGTTCAGGAGGCATGCCGTGTTGAGCAAAACTGAAAGTCAATGAGATTTTGTGTACTTTAGTCATTTGGAAAACAATATCCAGCAACTTCTGGTCCAGAAGTTCACCCGTGAGTGTATTTAGGGTAGAAAGAACAGCAGCTGCTACTGAAGGGGAGAAGATTGATGCTAAAACTGATTTTAAGGTTTCTTAATTTTTCACGTTGTTGGTCAACATCCTTTTTCGAAATCTAGACATTTACGAAGATAAACTTCATCATACGTATATTGTCTACTCTGCAAATAGAATCTGAAGGATTCTTTAAGATCTCTAAAATATCTTTTAAAAAATGAACTTCAGCACAAAATTTTCTTATATTTTGACAATTTAAAAGTAATTGTATTGGTACTAGAACATTTGCAATTATTTCCAGTAGAGGTATTACAGTAAGTAGATAGTGAAACTCTTGAAAGAATTAATATAATATAATCCCATTATGTCTGATCTGCAGTCCATCAACAGGGAAGATTCTTGGCTCTGAAAGACTATTTTCCTAGCTAAGTGTAATTGTATCTTCAAACGTTAATTGCTATGATAAAATAGCATCTAGAAATCTATGTTGCTTTCTCCACTCACTCTCTTATTTTGTGAGACACTAGTGACTTTTCACTTGTATGGACTGAAGTCTTTTGAAGGTCCTTTAAAAAACGATGTTATGTTTTAGTGGTTTCTAAGCTGATGTGTTTCTTTTCATTTTGGAATTTGTGTTTCTTGGTGTTGCTTTCCATTGATATCCTGATCCAAGTTCAGTGGCCTGTTCATTTCCCACATATTTGTATTTTAGTTTTATGACTGATGGATGGTTTCTCGTGGAGGGTGCTGGAAGGACAGCAGCCCAGCAGGCTGTCAGCTCTTCTTCAGCTTATGGGGATGAGGATCCAGCCCAGAGTTAAACCCCTTTAGCTTCACCAGAATAAGCAATAGCCATGAGCACCCAGCAGTCCTGTCACAGGCTGATATCTGGTGCAGCAATGCCTCCTTACCCAACCCACATAGTATTAAATAGAAGCATGAGATAACTTGCCCTACAGTCTGTGGTCCCAGTGGTCACTCCTGGCACAGGACAGGAGTTGGTTTGAATGTGTTGCAGATAGTCTTTTCCTCCTATCCTCAAGAAAGGATTGCCTGCTTAAGCCTGCCTAGTTATCGTTTGGAAATGGAAAGCGGAAGTAGAGCTTGCTGAAAATCCAGACCATTTATTTAATGTTTCTGGATTTTTGTGTGATGAATCAGCTAGCATTTAGCAAAAATTCACAGGAATTAATTAGGCCTGATGCTGCTAATCAATGACTGGCAACATGTTATATAAGCCCTGGAAAATATACTCGGCATGGGAGAAGTTACAGCCTACAATAGATTTAGCATCTAAGGGCTAGATTTTTAAATCTTATTCGTTACTTAGTATTGCAAGAGTAGGGAATTTGGATGTAAGTGCTATTGATGGTAAACACACAAATAGACTTCAACATCCAGGCAAAGGTTCTGTCTTTAGAGGATCTTCTATTCCTTTCTATTTGTAGCATAATATAATGTTAACAACATGAATCAGTGTGTTTAGACTTTACAGGAATGTATTTTCTTAAAACATAAAATAATGATAAACCATCCTAGTTAAATAGCAGGGCCATAATCAAATGTTGTTTTCTGCTAAGAGTCTCTTAAAGAGGAATGCACCTCTGGCTTTATTTTTTTTTTTTTTTAATGAATGAGAAAGCAAACTTCAGAGGATAAACGGTCTTCAAAATTGTCTTACCTCAGTGAAACCCTTAAGTGCGCATGGAGGAGGAGATGAGACCATTGAGAATGAGGACTAACAATAATCAGACACTGGTTTACTGGAAGGACTTTGAAGATGATTGCTCTTGTCCCTGACCCCATCATTGTGCTATCAACGCAGTTCTCCATTTCAGACCTGTGCACTGATTACAGTAACGTGGCTGTGGTCAGGCACCTTTTTGCACTTCAGCAGCATGTGACCTGGTCACATGAAGTATTTTTTGTGTGACTCATAGAGGTGACTAGGCATGGCAAAATAGAAAAACACTCTCTTTGTAACTTTTTTCTTTTTTTTTTTTTAATGCATGAAAAATTTAAGGTCTCAGCAAGGAGAGGTAATCTATATGTGTTCATTGGAGCCAGGTATAGCTTTCCAAATCCTCTCTGGGGAACCAAACACCCACTAAACTGTACTGAATAAAAGCATCCAATACATGTTGACTACTTTTATTACAGTAAATGCCTGTATTACTAAGAAAACAGCCCCCAAAATGATAGTAAATGTAAAATTTTCAAAATTCTCAATCATTCATACAGGCTGTGGCAAGAAAATATAGATTGTAACCATCATGAACTGAAAACATTACCAAAATAACTGGAATTTACTCATTGCCTGCAAGAGTGCAGCTATTACAGTCCGCTATGATGAGTGTAGCTGGAGGTATAGACATGTTTTGAACGCACAAAACAGCTTCAAGATCAGGCATCTTGCCAACATCTGAAAACTGCTTCTTTTTGTCTTGGTTTCTGTAGCAATGCTAAAATGTTTAGTTAGAGTCAAGTCAAATATTATTCCCTCTTTATTGCTAGCAGCCCTTTTTGGAAATATCTTATTTTCTTCATACTTGTGGGGTTCTTTTTGTGGCATCCTCACTCTCCTTGTCTTGGGGCTAGTAGATGACATACCACTTGATCATAACACCACCATCTTTTTATGTGTGTTCACAGCCTGGGCTGTGGGCTACCGAATCTGCAAGTGGGCTAATAGCTTTTCCCCTTCTCCATTTCTTCAAATCAAAGCTTATTTACAATCATGGGCAAGTATCTATGCTGACCACCTGCAATCCTTTGGCAGACATGTGGTGTGAATAAAGGATCTGAGCCTAGTGCCAGCCTTCAGTTTCCCATTTGCATTTGTCCGCTGTACTTTTGAAGATGGAAGTGGGAATAGCTCCACAGCCCTTCTCCTGATGCACTGAAGCAACTTTTCTCATTGCTTCAAACAACTGGGGAAGAGGCACTTGAGTTTCTTTTCATAAACGTGCCGAACTTTTAACTCTCTAAATTTCATGTGCTCTGGCTGACTGAAGGGTTCCTTTTCTGAAAGGACTGGTTTAGCCTGTCTCTTTCAGAAGAACTCATTTATTTTGGCAAAAGTACATTTTAGGAAAAAAGAAAATAGATTCTTAACCGAACATGACACCAGATGGGTAAATACTGGTTTCTACCAACTTTTGAGAACAATCATGAAACTTAACAGTGAAAATTGAACACATTTTTCATTTTGACACAGAGCATGGGAGCCCAACCCTGAACTGGAGGTACAGTAAAAACCAAAGAAAACTTATCTGTGTGGCAGAAACCTTTTCTAATGTTTGTGAAATATTATGAATGGAAAAAAGGAGTAGGTAAGTTTTCACTTTACAACAGAATGTATTATATTTGTTTGATAGAGCAATTAGCACAATTTAACTAATTTTCTCTTTTAACAGTGAAAATTTCTATGACTATGCTCTTTAATAAATAGTTTTTTGTTGAATTTGACATTATCTGTCACCAAGGTTAAGTAAGGGAAACACTGCCTACTGGTAATACGATGGAAAGCTTTAATCTAAAATCAATATTGTTTTAAAGACAATTTGTTCTAATTAGATTGAGATGGTAACATGACTGATTTCTCAAGAAGTAAGAGCCTTCTGTATATATGTAGAAGTTTACTAAATGTCTTGTTAAAAATGGGAACTCACCTCAGATCAGGCAATTCAAGTTGAAAAGCTTCAACTTGGCTGACCTGGTGATAATCAGCAGCAGAGTTTCTCATTTGCAAAGAATCAGTTTATTCCCTGGTCTTTTGTTTGTTTGTTTGTTTGTTTGTTTATCCGAGTGGTTTAGACTTAAATATAATCTGATATGAAGGAAAAGAATATGTCATTGCAGTGAAGTTACTGTGTGTTGTGTTCTTAATACTTGTCTGGGCTGAAGAAGAATGTTTTTTCATTTTATGGTGATTCATAATGATGTGATATAAAATATCGGTATAGTATCGGCTGTAACTTGTAGCAGTCTATCTGAAGGCAGATATCAGAAGACACTGACTAAATTAAAAGGTTGATGGCAGACACTTCTTTCTTAGGTTATCCACTTTGACTAAAACCTTTGTTCCAATGGTGAAAATACAGTGACAGGTGAAGACGATTTGTATGGATAAGTGATGAAGATTAAATAAAATACATGCATTTCATAGATGTTTCTGGTGCAGTAACACAAAGATTCCTTTACCTATGAGTTGCTGGGAAAAAAAAGAAATAGACAAGCAGCTTCAATACAAGGACATAGAGCTCACCACAATTAATGGTTTTCAGTGGTATGTAAAAAAGCCACTCATTTTCTACAAGACATTACCTCCTTCACAAGCAGATAAAACTGTTGAAAGACCTGCCCAAAACCAGCGATGTGATCAGAAACTGTGCTTCAAAAGAAGGGCATGGTTTTCCTGTCATTTGTACTATAGGTAACCCAGATTTGTTAGGCAAAATCGTTGACTGACTTACCAAAACTGGATCAATTTTAAAGTGGTGTTGTTCAGGCATAACTACTTGGAGTATTGCAGGAAAGTGCTCAGCCCTCCTCCCAAGCACAGAAGGAGTGCAGAGTATGCACCTTAGCATCGTCGTATTCTAAAGATAATTTTTTCAACTAAATATCTTCTGCTCTGCATGTTCAAATATGGAAGGCAACACTGAGAGTCATTAATTTTATTCAGATCTAAAAGACGGTGCTCAAAGTTGAACGTATCTATGTAACAAAGACTTAATGCAAGAAAAAAATAGTGTACAATTACTCACAACATGGAAAAAGAGACATGGCTGAATTTTTTGTCTGCAAGTTCTTACATTTATGATTGAGTTTCAGTAGCAGGTGATGTTGAACATACCTTAATAATCAGCCCTTAGATAGTTCCACAAATATACTAAAAATCACTATCATGTTTATGTATGTAACTTGCTGAGTAGATGATAAACAGACTGGGAGACTGATCAAAACAAATCCTTGATGGCGAAAATGTACGGAGATTTTCTTGAGTTTTTAGTGAACATTACATCTGAACTTAAATATCATTTCAATCTCCCTAGGGTCAGAGGAGAGAAATCAATGGAAAATGTGACTCCAAACCTTCTGAGAAATGAGGTGAAAAGGGCAGCAAGGAAACCAATTTCAAAATCAAATTGCTGTAGCGTTTTGATCCTGATAACCTGCTAATACTTCAACAATAAAAAAGCAGATAAGCAGTGCCACTCCTTCCTGTCTTTTCTTTGTCATCACGTAAATAAGCAGTGTCGTTGTCTCACCGGATATTTAAAATGCTGAGACATTCAGGAACAAACCCAGAAACAGTGGTCTAGGTGATGCTCATGGTGACAAGCAGTCAATTGAGACAATGCTTTGGCAGGGAAAAAGATTTTGCCGGACACTCAGCTGTTTTTATCCCTTAATGCTCCCCAAACCTTTTTAGGTTAATAAACATTAACATCACTCCATGTTAATATTGCTGCAACATTGATCTACTTTCATATTGTCTCAGCAGCATTCATAACAGAGGCAGTCTATAACATCAAATTAATTGATGCCACAGAAGATGTCAGTTAACTCTTTCAGCATTCACTGTAGAGCTGTGGCTGAGGAAGGGCTGCTTTCTAAACTGCAGATGGAACAGACCGGCTCTGCTTGTTGATTTGGTTGACTTCATGTATAACTAATCCGTAGGTGGAAGTTAGATCCGTAATGCACCTTCCTTTGCTGTGGCATTTTAGGTCTGTTTGCTTTAGGAACATTAAAATAACAGCAGCTGCCAGTGTAACTCCCAATATTTGGGTTCAGCTCCAGCCTCTATGGCACAGGGTCTGTGTGACCTTGGACATTCTCTTAATCTCTCCGTCCATTATCATTTTTTTCTCTTTTGTCAGTTTTGATTGTATTGTCTCCAGGGTAGAGGAGCCTGTTGCTTATCAGAGTATGAGGGTATCCAGCTACCATTGTTATGCAAAGTTAATTATGAAGTTATTAATACTAAGTGACATACTAGTGGAAATTTAGAATTTAATAACTTTTCCTGTTTAAAAATGTGTTCCCTAGCCAGTCATTTCGTAGCAGTTCAAGGCAAAAGGGCACAGAGTAGAAGCTGTAGTGGCAGGGCAAGCAATGGCAGCTGCTGGGATTTTTAGCAGGCCACAGGTTGAAATTGTGCCCTTGTGAGACTGAGCCTAAAAGTTTTACCAGCTAGCGTAGACATAAGCAGTATCTCAGCTATTTATGTGAAGATACACTGTGGTCATAAAACAGTCAAATGGTGCTTTCAGGTTCACCTCTCATCCTGGCAAAGCAGTGGTTCAATGGATCATCACCACCTTTTCATCCATTAGGAAAAGCTGCCCTCCTCTTCTAGACATCTTTTCCTGAACTTCAAACAAGACTTGACCCTGGTTATATATCTGACTCGTTGCTTTTTGTGTTTCCTTGGATGCATTTCCACAGAGACCAGAAGAAATCTGAAAATAAAAGTATTTTTTTACAGGTGCAGACTCTTGGATGGTGATAGCAGGAATCTTCACTGTATCTGGAGCTTTTCTGGGTGCACTTTTCAGTGGCTGAATTTTCCTTTCATGTCCCTATTTTTCCCTCGTTTCCTTGTTATACAGCAGAACATACTGCTATGCAATTATTGACAAGCAAACAGAATGAATTTGAATAAAATGTCAATCTCAATATTTGATGAAGTAAACGTGCAGGCAAGCAACATTTCCTGGGGCTCTAGTACAGTAAAAAATATGGGAAATGTTACTTCTCAGACCTAGTGGTGTTTGCATTTTATCATCACCTTATCAGCAAAAGCCATGAGAAATGTTAGCGGTGATAAACAATTGCTGGCCAGGGCTTCCTCTGGCATTGAGATGCACATTGGAAATAATGTACCCTATGAGCTGACCCACTTTAAAGTTTTCTGTTCTTTGATTAATGCATCTAGCAAATCTTAGCTCTTAATAACTTTCTGCTGCCAGTACCTGCTGACCTGCCAACACACTCACACGCAAGACCGAGGAGGCAGTTGTTGACTTTGCTATTGTAATTCAGCTACATCTTTTTGAAAGTTAGTCATAGTTGTTTCTTGTTATTTTGGCGTAGGGTTGTTTTGGTGTTTTTGTTTTGTTTTGGTTTGGTTTTTTTTAATGTACTCTCTGAAATGCAGCCGTGTCTTGCTGGCAGTCAGAAGTGTCTGTAAGCTACTTTTTTTTCCTGTTGTTCAAGTATTCATTCTGCATCTGGCGTCTCCGCAACAGGGACTGTCCAATTTGCTAGTGGGCACTGTTCCATCTGAACAGATGGGAAGGAGTGGAGACAGACAAAAGATCATATGGAGTAGTCAGCTAAGAAGTGTGGTGGTGAACCTGATCAAGTGGCGTGGATTTTTCTTTATTAAGTAGGGGGTTTTTTTAGAAAATCCTTTGCAATTCCTTCACAGGGCAGCCATCAACACAATTGACAGTAACATTGCACCCTGAACGAATGTGGGGTTTGAAAACTGAGTTTCACTTCCCCTCTCAGTCTGTGATTTCTTGCTCAGGGGATTAAAACAAAAAAACACACCCTACTTTTTGTATTTGGTTTCCATGCCTATGCCCAAAGTGTATTCAGAAGAACTCTTTTCAGTGGTCATGACATAAAGGCTTATACAGTGGTAGGAAGAACCGATGTCTAATTCTGTAACTCTTCAAAGGAAAGAAGAGCTTGCAAATTTTTAAGCTAGTTACACAACTGATTGGATTGGAGTCTAACAGGTAACTGACTTAAAAATCAACCCCTGCCTCTGCTTATGTTATTATAATGTAATCTGGGCACAGAGTTTAGAAAAATATCTTATATGGAGCTGTAATTGTTCCTTTGTTTTACAGTATTTGTTCTGAGCTTTTCAAAACCCTTCTGTTTTAAGTTGCACAGTGTTAAGTATCATAGGGTACAGAAGGTTTTAAAAAAAAAAAACAAACCAACTTCTATTTCTTGCCTTTTCATTCCCTTGCTTTTCTTTTCAATCCTAGCCAGGTCCATCTCCTCTTTTCTTTGCCCTTTATTAAGCAAACACAATTAATCAGATTTATTGAGAGATAGGAAAGGCAGAAATTGAGAGACAGAGAAGTGATTCAAAAGTTCAAACAGTCAAAAGTTACTAGTGAATCTCATAGCACACTTGGGGAACTTGTTTTCCTCATGTAGTCCTGTGGGCCACTCAAATGTTATGTCAAGTAATGTTTTGGGTGGACAGATTAAAATATTTTCCTTCTTTCTTTTTTTGTTAAAGGTCTATTTTGTCTTTTCAGAGCTTTGGAAGAGAAAACGGTCTGTTTGGTTCTTAATGGCCTACAAATACTCCATTTTGGTGGGTTGTAAAGACTTAAATCTGTGTGTTTGTATGTAGAGGTTACATTGACATCAAAAATATATTAGAGCCAAATGAGCTTCTCTGTTCTCTAATTTGACTACTCTATACAAATTGTGCTCTTTGTCACTGTGTCTGATCATTGATAAATGTAACGAGTTGTCTTGTTATTATTTTTAGCACTGCACAACTTTTATTCAGAAAAGTTGCTGGCAAAAATTACCTGCTTGGATAGAAGAGAATTATCCCCGTGCAAATCCTGTCTTGGTAACATGGATGGTAGAACTTGTTGGTGATTTTTTGGAACTCCAGACCCTGATGCATAACAGGTCAGGAGAGAGCTCCTTACCATATCCATAGTGACTTTTCTGAAATTAAATTTAAGCTTTTTATTTACCAGTTTAATTTAGAATCCTATTAAAAAAAAAAAACAAAACAAAAAAAACCCCAAAAACCCAACAAATTTCAGCAGAGTTGACATGCTACTCTCTTCCTTCCTGCTAGAGTTTATTAACTAGGTGGATTTTGACAGCACTGAACTGCATAGTGTTTGCCTCATGTGTGTATCAAATGTGGCATATTTTAAAGTTCCAGGTCTGTGCCTCTCTATTTTTTTTAATGAGAATATCAGTTCTTTCCAAAATCTAAAGTTTGGGTTTTCTAGCTTTTCTACAGAGAAAAAAAAATGGAAATGTATCTTGAACGCCCATTACAGGCTTGAAAACCTGACCCGCAAATAAAATCAACCTGAAACTTTTTAGGAAGTCTGACAGAGTGGAACCTATACTTTGTTGAAATCAAATCTGCCATCTACTCACTGAGAATAGTCTTCATCTCAGATGTTTAAGCTGAGTTTATGACTCCTGAAGGTCATGCATTTGTGTGTGATTTTGAATGCTTGGAGGCTGATACATCTACAATTTCTTCAAAAGTTTCTTCATATTTTCATCCAGGTAAAAAAGAATTTACCCTCCATAACAGAATGTTAGAAAATATGCTAACTGCTAAGGTACTGATACTGACCCTTAACTTCTCCATATTGTTCTCATTTATATGACTTTCAGGTAGCTGTTGCAAAAGCTGGTGAAATATCTTCTCTTTTACAGATGCAGAGATTGAGACCGCTGCCTCTTTAGACTGGAAGGAAAGATTTTTGACTGTATAGTCTGGTGACTTTGCTGAGATCCTGAGCTTTCACCTTAATTTCTTAAGACAGCTTTGCAATTGTCATTTGTAATTTTGACTGTGTTTTGATATTTAGGACTCTCGTGATTCCTTGCTTTTGAACAGCTAGCATCAAACTGATATGCAGGGGTCATTAATGTAGATTTGAAACCTTGGATTATGTAGCATACCAAGCAAAACTGATTTCAGATTACACTATATCATTTGTCTCAGCTGCTGCATCCCTCTCCATCAATGGGCATGTAAGCAGTAAACTTCAAGGAAGATACGTTTTTATGTATGCTGGTGCATTTTTCCTCCTTCCTTCATCTTTCCATCAGTTCCACCCACATATTTCCAGGTTGCTTCAGATTATAACTGTTTCGAGAACCCATTGTATCTTTGTTGAATTGACTAGGGAATGTGCAAAAGTTTGGCAGCTGTAATTTGAGTTTACAGAGTTTCTTGTGTGTATTGCAGTCAACAAGGGGAAAAAACAATTTCATTTCAACTTGCATGATAAAACATACAGTTCTGCAGTAGTATCTGCAGGCAATTCATAGTATACCTCTAGTAACAGTCCTCGTTTGTTAGAAATGCGTGTTGCTACACAGAAATATCAATAGTTTTATATATATAACTAAATAAATAAAATAGCCATGAAGTCACTACAGATTATAAAAATACTTCTATGTAGCTTTCATTCTAGAAATAAGTTTGGCAGAGAAGATCAAATATTTTCCAAACTCACTAATAGGTAACCCCTCAAGTCCTGCCCACTGAAGAGAGATTTTAACACATTGTATTAATACAAGTCTAAGAAATGGAAGGTTTGTTTCCAACTCGTTGAAAACAAGAAAATATCTCCTTCCAGACGAGCAAGGACGAAGAAGACAAATCCTTGGCACCTTGAGAACTGCACAGGTAACTGTCATTCTGGTGGGCATTGGGCTTTTTCTGCATGGCGGGGAGTATGCTGTGACTGCTGCTTTGACTGAGTGAGAAAGCTGCAGCTGAGTCTGTTGGCTTACAGGTATGAAAAGGAGAACTTATTGATGTACATTTTTTCTGTACCAAAAACCTGTGCAGGGTGATAGTAGCAATATGGTGCGTTGGTACACAATGTACAAAAGACAGGAATTTACTCACAGTAGTTTTGCTTTCAGAAGAGCAATGAATGAGTTTGGACAGAAGCCAGATATTTATATGCACTGGTAACTGCTAGTGCTGGGCAATGTGGGGAGTGAGAAGGGAGTAAGCAAGTATTTTCTGTCCAGCCTGGTCTCTAGTGCAAAGCTTACTGCCTTCCTGCAGCTCTCAGCAATATTTGGATGGATGTTCTTCATGGTCAGTTGCCGTCATGGGAAAAAAGCCTGGCAGCTGAATTTTGACCTTTTTCCACGCTCAATGTTATGAGCTGAGGTGTCCAGTAGTACTTCATGGGCCACAGTTGTTATACTATTTGGGACTGTTTATGAAGCACCACACACTGCAGAAGGATAATTTGATTACCAGATATATGGTAGTAATTTCAGCAGCACACGACACAGAAACAGTGGCCTTGATGTGCACTGGTAAGGTTTTAGGTAGGGTTTTGGATGGGCTTTGCAGTCTTGGCAGGAAGGTAGAAAGGTAGAAGAAACTTGATGTCCTGGCTCAGAGTATGTGGAAGGAGCGGCCTCTTCATTTAAGGAAGAGAAATAACTGCAATAACTGCAATAAGAAAGTTTCAGTTTCATATGATATTGATGAATGTGAAGAGTATGGTAACTTCTACCACCTGTTTTGGAATAGCAGAGATTTTATTTCACTGTCAAAAATGGCCTAAGAAAAAACTAGGGGCTCTTTGGAGGCATTGAAATGCAGTGATATAAATATGCTAGTTTTTTTCTTTTCCTCCTTTTATTCAGGGGCAAGAGAGGATCAGGTCACAAGATGTCTAGGTACAGCATTGTGCAGTTTGCTTATATGCATATTGGGCCCGTAGCTCTTTTAAGTTGCTATTAGATGGAAGGGCACTACACTAGAATCTATGGATGTTCTGCTCCTATTTGTGAGGGGAGATTACATGTGGTCATTGGGAAGCAGGTAGGGTAGAAAATAGAGTAAGAATTTAGGACAAAGAGGAAGGTACAAGAAAGGGTACCCCACAAGTAAATTTATTGCAATTGCAGAAAATGAAAGAAGCACTGATGGCCTTCACAGAAGATAATCTTTAGAATATGATCAGTCAGATGGTGCCTAAGTTTTAAAGATTTACAAGAACAACTGGCGTGCTAATACAGCTGGAGACAGTTACGATGATTGTCATTAGAGAAGAATTAACAGTATGGAATTACCCCACGAATTATCAAAGAAAAACAAGGTGGTACATTAGCAGCTGGTGTGTAGTGCTCGTACGGTTCAGTAGGTGATTTGATTGTCTGGTACCCCAAAAGCATATTAGGAGGTGGCATCTTCTGATAATGTTGTAGCTTGGGGATGGAGTACCTTGGGCTTTGCCTACCTTGCTCTGGTGTTTAGTGCGGTGAGGGGACAATGTCGTCTTCATCCTCTAACATTTTGCTAAGCTGTTGGAGCCCATTAGAAAGCTGAAACCAGGACAATGGGGTGGAGGTTGGCAGTGGATCTATACAAAAGAAAGATGACCTGTACCAGATGAGTTGCTGCCTACATAGTTCTGAGATTCAACCCTTCCTCTAGAAGCCAGGGACAAAGTGCTTACTCATTTAAATAGAAATAGGATCTGAACTCTTTGCACTTTTAGAGCCTTATATATATGTTTTGGTTAACATACTTTTAATATTTTGGTCCAGCTAATAACAACAACTTTAACAATCGAACTTCTAAATTCTGATCTAGCTTTTATGTGCAATAAAAAGGAGCTGAAGATTATTTAGTATTACTTGTAAATAGAACTCTTATGTTTTGTCTTTTTAATCAGAGTTTGCCATGTAATGGTGATACCTCTGAAAACATACCAGTTCCACAAACAGTAAGTGGCAATTGTAAAAGCACTTTAGATTCCAATTGTTCCCATTCTCACAATTTATATCCTATGAAGGCAATTTTTGCGTAGGTTGGAGAAACAGCTGAATACCCTTTAAGTCCAGCCAGGTTTCTCCTGCATATTACTTTCTTAATTTTTTTTCCAGGTGTACCTATTAGCGGGGCTTTATTTCCTTGAATGCTACTTTCTAGGTAATGAAAAGAATGATATCATTTGTCCACGTACAGAGGATAATGTAAGCAGCACAAATCTAGATGCAAAACATTTTTTGGTTTAAAAAAGTAGAAGTTATGTTTTGTTTGTGAAGTCTATGTGAAGTAGATTGTTTTCCAATTTGAATTAATGTACCCTATCACTCCCCACCTACCTACACTGGATTGTCGCCTTTGCAGGACATACAATAACGATAAAACTGGTGCAGTTGACATTTTTTTTCTGCAGGGCAGCTCCCATTCACTAATTCCTATTTCTTTTTTCAAGGTGTGTTCATTCTTGCCATTTGCTTTTCTGATTCATACTCCTCCATACTGCAGTGTGAGCCCCATCTTGCACATGAACTCAGAATAGGAAATGAGGAAAAATATATCGTTTCCCACTACTATGGATAACAACTTTCATTGCCTTTCTCAGGCACCTGAGATTTCTCATTCTTTATTTTACACTCCTGGGCACTGATTTAAAAGGAAAGGAGATGTAGTTGTCTCTAAAAGAAGCAATTTGAAAGATTTTTCTTAAAAAAAAATTAAAAAAAATAGAAAATCTTTTTAATCAAAACTCATAGCAACACAAATTCTGGTACCCAAACTGAATGGCAGATATGACGATACTTTTTTTACTTTTTGTGGTGAATTTTGAAAACCTTAGAGGCTTTACAATTATCTTCACTAGCAATTTTGTCCATTTTGACCCTCTAGTTCTGCTTAAGGAAGGCTTTGCTGCTTCCAGCTGTACTCTGTGTCTTGCTGGGGAATAGCTTCAAGCAGATTAGTCCTTCCCTTTCTTGCTAGAGAAGTGGGACTGACACAATTGCCTTTAAGCTGAGCTGGCTGACTTTGCACTGAAACACCAATGGAGCACTCCAAGAGTTGAATTCGTATCTTCCACTGGAAGCAGCAGCCAGCAACATCCCCTGCCAGCCATGCCCAGTGCTGACTGTGGCCATGGCAAAGGTGCATTGGGAAGCTCGCTGGGCTGAGCCCCAGCACCTCAGAAGAGACCGTACCTGCAGGATGCTCCAATAAATGGCCATCCAAGAAGTAACTAGGCAGACTGGCAAAGGTTCTCCACTACACTAGTCTTTCATCCTTGGCACCATTGCTTGGATGGTGGTGGTTTGAAGGTGTGTGTCATGCCTTAAAGCATGTTGAAGGGAACAGTGGAAGAGGCAGCAGGTGCCATGAGGAGATCAGCTTTCCCGCTGAGACAGAGGGAGGAAGTGGATGCCTGTAGAGGTGGTGAATTGGAGAACTTTAATCAGACACCTGAAATAGTACTGTTGATATTCAGCCCATCTTCTGCCAGTATAATACAACAAAGGTTAATAAATCTGAATGTTAATATCATTCTTATTTCAAACCAATATCTTTCAAATAAATGATGCGTGCTTGTCGTCAGCCTGGATTAACAACATGACAAGTTTGAACTTTTAAACGGAAGACACTTTGTAGTTATTGGAGAGCAGAAAAAGGTCACAATGCTTTGTACAAAACTGAACCATGTAGATTTCCAGGCCTGTAATTTGTGTGCTTTTCTCAATAATTTTGAAAGAAGCATGGAGAACAAATGGGCTAAGTTAGTAGGAAGAGGGACTGCTCTGCTTGTGTGTGTAGTGTAAGAGGTGATCAGATAAAAGGAATTATCCATGTAGGTTGACTCTTGCAGCCTTGTTCTGACTGGCACATCATCATAATTTCATCTGTTTCCTAAGAACAAAAGCACACTGGGCCCAATTCACCATTCTGCCTCACACTCTTTCGGCTAGAGATTATTTTTTGGTTGCAAATAATAGTCACAGAGAAAAGGGAAAATGTATTGGTGTCAGTGTTTCCTTGATCAGTGTAAGGCAAAGGAAAACTCACGTATTTACTTTTCTGCTGTGACTGCTATTGTCCTTGGGGACTGCTGAAACTTTAAATCACAGTCCTAATTGGCACTTGGATAGCCATGAAATACCAGAAGCTTCAAAAGGAGCTTAAGAGAGTAGTTGCTGCCTTTTCCCTGCTCCATCCTGTGTTATCCATAGCACATACATAACAAGGATTTGGGAGGTAGAGTTATCGGCATTAAATCTTGCTGTGTGACTAGCTCAGACTAGGCACCCCTGAGCAACGAGCTGACACTGAAGTCATAAACCTGGAGTAAATTACACTGTGCAAGTAACTGATTGAAGTGTGACATGATTTTTGCTCCGACTCATTTGCTGGTGTTTTTGCTGCTCTTTAGGTAAGCCTGCAGTGCTTTTAAAAGTTGTGTTGTCACTTACAGCTTTTGAAACTCAAAATAGCTTGCCAAAAGTTAACCTGTTCATGTGCCCATAGCCTAAGTAGTCAGGAAGGGTGGAAGAGCAGCTGAGAGGATGAATGTTGCCTGTATGAACTTGAGGCAGAGAGGGTCCTTACTTGGCTAGAACAGTTGCACATCCCTGGTTTGGAGTTTGCCACTTCAGAGCAACTTGGTTGACTAATGGTTGCCTCCACTGCTCCCCTATTTCTGGTGCACACTGTACATATTTTGAACCTGTTGTATTTTTTTTTTAACTTGACACCAAAACTTATTTTTATCAGAAAGTTCACTTCACAGATGTTGTGATCAGGGTAGTACTCAGTGTAGTAGCAATCACGCAGCATTAATGGAAAGTCTTTCAGATCTGCACAGTGGGAGTCCCAGATCTTTTGAATCTGCTCTATTGCCCTGTGCCAGCATGACAAAGCAGGAACAAGTACAGCTACAGCTGTCAGGCTGTTTTATTCTAGCTGAGTGCAGGTGGCAATGATATTGGCCAATGGAAGCCAGGGAAATTGATTTTTTAAACACCAGACGTTGTCTACTCCAGATTTTACAGTACCTAACACAGCTGCATTTCTCAAGAAAGGGTAGATATCTGGCTGTTGAAAGCTGGTTTTGGTGACCATGTGTACACCATGCTGGAGAGATAGGACATCTGGGGTAGCTGCTCTTCTCTGTCTTCCTTCCAGCCTTGCAAAGTGGAGGAAAGTGGTGAATGGACTCTTAATGTATTGCCAAGGCAATGAAAGTTGTTCAAAATAGAAACAGGTGAAACTTTGCTTCCAGTAGAAAGCTAATGCTCCTTGAGCAGTGGTGCAGTTCTACTGCACTTAGCAAAGCAGGTCATTGTAAGCCTGGTCATTTCAAGCAAGTTTTACTGGATTTTAGAAAATCTCCAAAGAACTAAACCCAAAGATATCTCAGACCCTGATGCCGTACCACCGCAGCCACCTCAGGCTAGCATATAGCAACTAGACACACTGGGAGGACATCAGAGAAACATTTCTTGTTTTGATCTTTTTCAGCTGATGCAATCTAAGTTGGACATAAATTTTGAAAGGTGCCACAGCCCCTTATAGCTTGCTCTGAAGAGTTTTGTTTCAGTGGTTAGAAATGGGAAGCGGCTGCACCGTGTCCCGAGCAGCCTTTGATCTGAATCTCTAATTTCAGCAATCTCAAAATGGCTATTCAGAGCAGGGAAGACCCAGCATTGTAAGAGTAAACCATGAAATTCGATAAAGAAACGTAAAAGTTACAAGAAAAAGTCAATAAGGAAAAGCTATTTCACATAGTCACTTCCTGCTAAGCCACTATCCATCATATTTGAGAAGTTGTGGCAGTCCAGTGATGTTCCCATTGACTGGAAAAGGGATAACATAGCCCCCATTTTTAAAAAATGAAAAAAGAAAGACCCAGAGAACTACAGGCCAGTCAGTCTCACCTCTGTGCCTAGTAAGGTCATGGAGCAGATCGTCCTGAAAACTATGCTAAGGCACATGGAAAATAAGAAGGTGATTGGTGACAGCCAACATGGCTTCACTAAGGGCAAATTGTTCCTGAAAAATGTGGTGGCCTTCTACGATTACAGTGTCAGTGTTACAGTGTCAGTTTTACAGTGTCAGTTTACAGTTACAGTGTCAGTGAATAAGACAAGAGCAACTGACATCAACTGCCTGTACTTGTCCAAAGCATTTGACACTGTCCTGCATGACATCGTTATCTCTAAATTGGAGAGACATGGATTTGACAGATGGACCACTTGGTGGATAAGGAATTGGCTGGACAGGTTCATTCAAGGAGTTGCGGTCAATGGCTCCATGTCCAAATGGAGATCAGTGATGAGCGGTGCTCCTCAGGTTGATATTGGGACCAGTGTTGTTTAACATCTTTGTCGGCGACATAGACAGTGGGATCGAGTGCAGCCTCAGCAAGTTTGCTGATGACACCAAGCTGTGTGGTGTGGTCGTCATGCTGGAGGAAAGGGATGCCATCCAGAGGGACTTTGACAGACTTGAGAGGTGGGCCTGTGAGAACCTCATGAAGTTCAACAAGGCCAAGTGCAAGGTCTTGCACGTGGGTTGGGGCAATCCCAAGTACAAATGCAGTCTGGGCGGAGAATGGATTGAGAACAGCCCTGAGGAAGACTTGGGGGTGTTGGTTGAGGAGAAGCTCAACAACAATCAGCTGACAATGTGCACTTGCAGCCCAGAAAGGCAATCATATCCTGGGCTGCATCAAAGGAAGCATGGCCAGCAGGTTGAGGGAGGTGATTTTGCCTCTCTACTCTGCTCTTGTGAGATCCCATCTGGAGTACTGAGTTCAGCTCTGGGGTCCTCAACATAACAGGGACCTGGATCTGTTGGAGTGGGTCCAGAGGAGGGCCACAAAGATGATCCGAGGGCTGAACTGCCTCTCCTATGAAGACAGGCTGAGCTAGTTGGAGTTGTTCAGCCTGGAGAAGAGAAGGCTCCAGGGAGATCTTATAGCAGCCTTCCAGTACCTAAAGGAGGCCTACGGGATAGCCAGAGAGGGACATTTTACAAGGGCGTGTAGTGATATTCCTATCACTAGGGGCAATGACTTTAATCTGAAAGAGGGTCTATGATTCTATGAATACCATCTGTACATCATCGAGACTGAACTGAACCTCTGCTGTTTGGAGTAGATCGTTTGTTTAGATTTTCGATCGTTTGTTTTCTTACAGTTGTACAAGTAGCTATGTTTCCATTTGTAGAGGCTGATTGTTCAAGAGATATGCCATGGAAAGGGAATTTATAGAGTGATTATGGGATTTTAGTTATGGAAGAGCAGAGAGTGCAGCTTTATAAGATCATTCCCCATCCTGCGTGGGAGTGGCCCTTTAGAGACTGGCAGGATCTGTACCCCCTAGGAAGCCATCCCTCTGCAGAGCTGAGATTGCTGCTGAGAGATCCCTGCGGTCGTACTCCCATGTTATTGCTGTCATGATCTGCAAGCTCACAAACTTTCTCTCCAAACTTTTCCCTCAACCGCTTCTGCATGTATGTGTGCAGGTATATACAGAAATAATATCAGCAAACATAAAGATAAAATAATTAAACACAGCAACAGTAAAAAATATTGGAGGTAACTACTCGCCAACCCTGATTTAGTCCTTTGTGAATTCCCAAGCATCCATATTTTGCTATCATTAGCTTGTTCTCTGAAAAGGGACTTAAAGTGGGTTCTAGGTTTGGGGTTTTTTTGCACTTGACTAATTTTGAGGGCAGTGTTTTCAGTCTGCATCAGATGAGATGGGTTGTATTTTACTTTTCAGCTGCAGAAATCCAGCCTAAATTCAGAAGCAGGATCAGTTTTCCTGAGTCATCGCTGCCATTTGGGCTGGCAAAGGGCAGTGACATCTGGGGCAACCTCACTGGCATCCAGGGTTTGGTCCATGTGAGACAGGCTGGAACCTGACAAGCAATTCGGATGGCAACGTTGGCATGATGTGAGAGAAGAGAGTCCACCCATCCCTCCATCTATCTGTCTGTCTCTTTCAATGCTGGGACTTCAAGGAAAGTAACATGCCTTTTTATTCTGTGTAAGTGGAAAGGGCCCATTTCACAATGTTATTTCTTGATGAAGCTGCGTTTTGATTCCAGGTTCCTTATTAGAGGACACTTCAATAGGTCTAATCAGTGCTGTGTTTCGAGCAGGGGGGAGGGAGTTAAAAATTATAGCTTTATTTATTTATTTATTGTATATCTATGTATGTATCCATACATTATGCAGGAGTAACTTAATTTTACTTCCAATATATTTCTACTGGTAAACTTAGAAGCCACACTGCACAGCTGGAATGAAGAGTAACTTTCAATTATTCATTGCCTTGATTCCATCAGAAAAGCTACACCTCTTTTATAATAGTACAGGTACCTTTGAAAGAATAGTAATAGGACAAATATTATTATGACAAATAAAAGAAACAGCATTTCATAGCATTGCAATTACACATATCTGTATTATGTTAAAAAAGGTTTTACACTCATGAATGCATTCATTTACTGGAAATTTTGTTAAATACTTCTGATTGTGTGGCACAGGTTGCTGTCCTGCTACTTTGTTAGAAGATATTCCATTGGAGCCACTTTAACTTTTGATTTTGCTCTTATTGAATCCCCCAAATGCTGTTGGCAGGTTTCTTTACCTTGAATCAAGGTTATTAGTATAAAAATTCCACAATTCTGCCAATGGGAATGAGATAGTAAGCTATCTTGGCAGGCTAATTTAGGTAACTTTTCAGGTATGCTTATTAAACAAGAGATGCATGAGAAATGTGAAAAATGCTAGCACTTATCGAAAATGCAAATGTGGCATTTGTTCAGCTTAATATGAATGCCTCTGCACCAGGCAACACACCAGAAGTGCCAATTAGGATGCAGTCATGGTTCCAAAAATTCACCCTTTCTTTTCAGCTAATATGACATTATGTGTCGGGTCTTTTCTTTCGAAGAGTGGCTGTGCTTCAACTTACTTGCACAGAAATGCCAGCCTTGCTTGAATTTTATTTTAACTAAAAAACCCGTTATTGTGCCAGGCATCAATGCAGACTGTTATGCCTCTAATGTGTTTTATTATGGCTTGAATTTAAAGCGCTGTGCCATATAGGTCAATCAGTGTTACGAATGACAGCAGTTGTTATCTCTAGTGAGGACAGCAGTATAATAATAATGTTTATTGCACATCATTTTCAATGATTTTATGCTATCATTTAGGAGATGAATGAAATGGCTCTCTAGCAGACATGAATGTAAATAAATTAAACATTAAGAACCAGTGAGTTCTAATCATCTTTCTTAAGATTGCACTAAATGGTTGCAATCAGTGAAATAGATGAGAGATTGCATTAAATTGCTCTTCCAGATACTATATCATGCCAGCTCAAACAAGGTTCACATGCATTACAAAACAGCTCAGGTTAAAGGAGCAGCTGGAATGCCTCATGGGCATGCATTAGCTGAGAGTAATGCACTGGTCGTGTACCGCTGCTTACGGTCTTCCACATTAACATACACTGAGTGACAAAGAGAAAACCCAAACAAATAAACAAGGGAAAACCTGTACTCTTTTGTTCTGGGGTTTTACCTATTATTATAGATTTGTATTAATATATGCCATGGTTTAGGGGATTATGCAGGAGCATAGCATCCATTGCAGTATTTTCTCAGATCTTTCATTCAGCCTCTGCTGGTTTTTTTAGGACGTTATTGGAAATTCACAGGGCAAAAAAATGACAAGTTGGAGAATGAAGGGAGGTTTGTTACTGCTACAAGGAGAGAATACAGGTGCTGTGATATGGGTACCGCACAGGCAATATCTGAGAAGCTGTCAACAGGACACGTTAAGGCTGGATTTTCAGGAGCTGGACCTCTTACTCTGCCAGCACAAATCCACAAATTAAATTGCGTGAGCAGGTAGGTCACAGAGAGGGAGAGACTTCTGTATATGTCTGACCCAAGGTATACACACGAAAGTGAACCTGAAATAGGGAGGGCCTCAGGGTCAGCAAAGACAGATTGGAAACCTATCTCTTTGAGTCTTTAAAATCACAGCACGGTGAGCACAATTAAAATTGTGATCATTCAGGTCCTCTTCCGCCAACAGTAGAAGCAGTGTCCCTTTTCATTTAAGGGTAATACAGACCCAAGTTACTTTGTTACCAACGATGTGCTAATCCCTGGCTGAGTGGTGCTACCTTGGTGGGCTGCTCCAGCAACCCTTCCAGCAGCTGCTCCAGAGCCAGCTGCAGCCCTAGCCCTTAGCACAAGGCTATGCTGGGTGGAAAGGGAGAATATGACATTTCCCAGTTTCTGGGCTCAAGTCTTGTTGGACAGTTGCCCTATTAGGAATAAAAGAATTCTGTACTTCGATTTCCTTCCCTCCCTCCCCAAGCAGCTGCTGTTGACAGGCTACTACTCACCTTCCTCCTCAGTCCATGTACTTTCTGTGTCGGAGTTTTCCCCAGCTTACTGCACATTGTGTGTTTTGAGAGGGTTTTCCTGGAATGCAGAGACAAGGGCAGGAGTTAGCAGTGTACAAACCACTCGAGGTTTGGCATTCACCTCTTCCCCAAAACATGCCTTGAACTTGCTGTTATGCTCTGCTGCTGCCTCTGAGGGATGTTGGTTGCACTCTGAACAGAAACACTTCTTTGGGGAGGTTAAAATCCAGCATTTCGGTTTGTCTGGTTTTTGACATCTTCACCTCTATCCATAGTTTTAGACTAAATTCTAAATCCAGACAACCTGGCACTCAGGTATCTGAAGATATAACAGGAGAATTCTCCAAGTTTAGAAAAATGTGTTAATATTCCTAATCATTTGTCTCAGTATTTATTCATACCATTGTGGGGTTTTTCTTTAAGGAGAAAGAAAAAGAAGTTTGGGAACAAAGGGAACATTTCTTGTGACATTTTTTGTGAATGAGATATAAATGTGTGAGAATGTTAAGGACCACCTGAACTCCGGCTGACACCTCCTAGAAAAAAAAAAAAAAAAAAAAAGGAGAAAGATTTTGCCTTTTTCATCTTTTTGGTCTTTGTTTTCAATGCTTTTGCACTTTTCCCTATTATCCATCTCACTAACATTTGTTTTGGTCTAGCTTGGTGAGTTTGTTATGCTTCAAACCTGCATCAAACTTTGGTGCTGACTGAAGCACTGGGTGCCGAGGGCTCTGGGGTGGCAGGAGGAGCCATGCTGGGCTCCACATTCACGGCTGCTTCTGGTACGGTGCTACAGAAAACCAGAGGCAGAAGAGAGATGAGCTCTGCCCACTGTATGGTACATCCTGGTTTATGGTAATGAAAACACTTTTTTTTTCCTGGACTTTCCTTTTGAGTATTTGATTATTCGATACCTCTTCCAACAGGAAAACCAAAAATACTGCTGAAATATTCCTTGAGCATGTTGAGCTGACATGTTATTTATTACTTAACTGAAATAGTGAGTTGGTGTGAATACTCAGATGTACTATCTCTTCACCACAGTAAGAGAAAACAGAGGACGAAAGAAAAAGCTCCATCCTCAGTTTTATCCAGTCTTTTCAATGACTACTCAAATTACAAAGCACTTTGTCATTGTTGTTGTTGATTTGGTTGTTTTTGTTATTTTTGTTATACTGCACATTCATTCAGTAGCTTTTACTCGAGAGTAGACAGGAACCAGCCAGGTCATATCATATACAAATATGAGAAACGAACACTTGAGTCAACATCTGGGTATGTACCTCATAAATTCATGCTCTTCACAGTCCAATATCCTTTTCAAAGAGTGACATCAAAATCTTTCTTCAAATGCCTTAAGATTCAATTAAAAAGACCTGCAATATGATAGCTCTTTCAAGCCACAGTGGGAGACAGAAGGAATTATTCTGGATTATTTTGCAGTATTACTCATCCTTATGAGTGGACCCGAGATTTATGGCAAGGAGCAGCAAGGTTAACAGAGGTCTTCACCAGGGGTTTAAGAGCAGATACTGACTCACTCCACACAGGGGAAAAACTTAATCCTTATCTCATAACTGCAGGGAAATAGAGATGGGAGCCCCTAAATTCTCCACATAGCTCCCAACTTTACTTGTGATCACCACAAACCTTCTTATCACTGAGTATTCACAGTGCCTGATGCTTGTAAAATCCTGAATATTCCAACTTGAAATGCTTTTCTGAACTTAGAATTATTTCTCTAGATTCAGAGTCTCCAGGCTACAGAGGACTTCCTTTCATGAACTTTCTGGCATAGGTGGTGTCTGAGGAGTGAAGAAGTTGGTGGACTATGTTGCAAGGGAGAAAGCACCTGTATTTGGTAAGCAACATCTGAACTTGTTTCCATTCTGAGCAATACAACATTTTGCCTGTGGCTTTCACATACGAGGTGAAATTTTCAGTGCTGCAGAAAGCTTCTGACTCCAGCTCTAAAATGGGAAGTTTTAAGACCCTGAAATTCTCACCGAGGTATATGGAAGGTGTGAGAGACTTGTACTTTAAGCTATAAGAATTCTGGTTCCCAATTCTGTTACCCATATTGAGACTTCTGTTATCTTTCCATTAATGCTAGTTGTTACACTTGGGTGGCCTGCTGTCCTGTGGTGTATTTACTATTTAATCTTTTAATTTAAAGTCAAAAATATGAGTTAGTCCTAAGCATGAGAGCAGGTGACATAAACCGTACCATTTGACTTATACAGATGACAGTTAGTTATCTGCTGAAGGGAGACAAGACAGATAGTCATAACACCTTTATTTTTTTTTTTCTCCAGAACTTAACTGCAGAAGTTAGAGACTTTCTCTCAGTAGATATAGCCAGCACTGTTCAAGTGCAATTTTGCCCCTGTTTCTGAAGTACTTTCTCATATTCCATTGAATTTCAGATGTCTATTGTTTTAATCACTGATCAGGTAAATGAGATCAAAACTAGAACAATAGTGTGATGTGTAGAGGAGTTCCAAGGTGACTGTGTTTGAATCGTTAGTGAATATTTGAGATAACACATGTAGTCCAGAGCAGCAGGATGGCTGTGGTAACTGAGACTGAGATCAGACTCCGTGGTTGTTAAATTTCTTAACAAAGCCTCTAAAAGGAGTAAGAATCACCAATTCCCAGTGTAGCTAAGAGCAGCCTGTCTTTTTGTGTTTCCATGTCACTTACTTTGGAAGTCTTATGTTTTTGCTGTTGCAGTTGTCATTGTTTGAATGGTTTCAAAGTCCTGCCTAGGTCAATTTTGGTGCTAGATACCCCTGTTCCCACAGTTAGAAATCTGAATGTGGTGCCTGTGGTCTGCAAAGGGAGCTTTTCAGCCAAATCCCGCTCTGAGGGAGAAGTGCACTGAAATTACGGAGGGCACCCTAGCAAGATAAGGCAGCTCATCTTTCATTTCCCTACGTAACACATAGGAAGAGAGCAGGAGCAATCAAGGATACTGCCAGTGTCTTGTGTCCCTGTAGTAGAAGTCATTTTGATAAGTGACAACAGAGGAGGCTGCAACAGAGGAGTAGAAGAAGGGTGGATATTGCTTGAAACTATGTATGGATTTTGCTGACTGATATTCTAAGAACATTGTGATATACATCCAGATACTTGAGGCTGTACCTACACAACTAAAGGGAAAATGTGTAAAAAGGGATATACAAGTTCTGTCCCCTTTTCGAAGCAGGTGGAGAGCAGTGAAACTGTACAACCTATTTGTACAGTGCTAAGTAAATTGAAACATACATGCTCTGTTTAGGGCGGGTGGGAGTGGCGGCACTTAGTGTGGAAATGGAAGTAGGTCTGTGTCTAGCTAGAAAGAGGGACTAGTAATACATCTATATAATGCATCGAAATGATGACAGAAACAAAGCAGTATGTGACTTCACGGTGCGAAACCTTTGCTCACAAACCAGGATAATGCCCCCCAAAGGGAGCATCCTCTTCTACAGCAGCGCCAGCTCAACCACTTGCATGTGACAGCTCTGTGAGTTGAGGCAGAAGACCCCACAACTTTCTCTTTCTCTCACTTTCTGGGTTAATTTTCAAGCAATTACCCCCAGGCTGGTTTGCTGTGTGGTGCAGAAACAGCTGTGCTGATAATGCTGAAATGTGTGTGTGCAATTAGGCTGGGAGGTGGCCAGGAGAACTGCGACTGTTTCAGGGTGTTGGCACAATCGTCCTCACTTGTGTGCTCCCAGCTGGCCTGAGATCCACAAAAGCAAAACGTCATCAGCTTTTGTGTGTGTGTATTGCTTATGTTGCTCTAGGCTTCCACTTGACTGCAGTTTTTAATTGCTGTAACTCTGTCTGATAGGGCTATAAGCTTTTGTCTCCCAAAGTTGTAACTCTAAGCACAGATACCATCATAGCAGCACTACTTGTGCCAGGACAGTTTATTACCCTATGGGAACCAAAATCAAAATAACTTGCTCTGATAAAAGCATTTTCTGTGCCTGCATCTGTGTTCATGCCCAGTTTTGACCCTGGAGTATTTAAGACCACACACATGTGAGGGCTTTACCCTTTTATCCCCAAATGAATGTCAAGTTGTCTCACACTGCTGGGAAACTGCATGAACAGTTTATGTTAGAAAGACTGGTCCCTGGCAGTGGCACAAGAGGTGGATGATATCTGCTGGGGATGGTGTTTTCAGGGTGAGCCTAGTGCAGGTCACCTGGATGTCCTGAGATGTCTTTAAGATCCAGAGACCTCTACATTTCATCTCACTGAAGGAAAATGAGAGATCTCAGAGGCTACATGATTAACCTGGGAAAGATTAGTGTCTCACACTGTTTTTGGAGTAGCAGAAATCAAAGCTAAAATCAGTGAAGGATATTCTGGAGGGAAAACCGGCAGGGACTGCATTATATGAGGGTACCAAAGCAATGCTCCTGCTAGCTTGGGTAAGTTACTATTGTAAGTACCTCAAAACCATCATCACAATGCCATCAAAAGCTACTAAATATCCCCATCATCTTTTAATTAAAATAAATTATTTGAGTGGGTCAAATTAAATCCAGTGACTTCAGGACAATTTGCTGATTGTAATTAACTAGAATACAGAGTTCTATTTCAGGTATCTCTTGCTTCTGAAATTTATTTGTTTTGAAAACAGGTGGAGAGAGAGAGAGAGGAGAGAAAGAAACACTTTCCACTGTTTTATGGAATGAAGATCCTTGCAAATAATTACTTTGTCAACAAATTACACATTTTCCATGGCGTTATTGTTGAGAGACAGTAGGTTTTGGTACCAAATATTTTAAATGCAAGGACCGTGAAATGTACTGCTAAACTGACTTTGCTGCTGTGTTGCACCAACACTGGGAAAAAATGTTGGACGGTGATGGAAAATATATTTGAAGACAGAAATAATGCTAGTAATGGAACTGAAGTTTAAGCTGTTAAAGATGTTTCTCTCTGCTGCTTGCTAAAGAATAAAAGGTGGAAATTGGAAGCTCCACAAGTCATCAGCTGGAATTATCTTCCTGGAGATCCAGGAGAAAATAGAAGTCTGTGGGCAAGACCACTTCTAACAGAACTGAACAGTAAAAGCTAACTGAA
Source organism: Tauraco erythrolophus (assembly GCF_009769465.1). Taxonomy (NCBI): domain Eukaryota; kingdom Metazoa; phylum Chordata; class Aves; order Musophagiformes; family Musophagidae; genus Tauraco; species Tauraco erythrolophus. The sequence continues at coordinate 54,658,534 of NC_141468.1, forward strand.
CAGGCTCTTTTCCTTGCTGGTAAAAATGTTTTCTTCTAAAAGAGTTTATTTCATCATCTCTTGTTCCTGATTTTTCTCTTGATTGAGCCGGTATTTTTCAAGGGACAACTGAGAATAAACTGGTATTTTATTTTTCTTTGATGATGATTATCTTTACTCAACAATAATCTGTGCGTAGCAGGAATATAAATGTTCTCAAACATTTTACTCTTAAATTGATAAAAAGAATAAGCAAAAGTCTTAGAGCAGACAATCAAAATGGCTGGAGGATTGGTGACAAGTATACCCTCTCCCTCACTGTAGTCAGTTTGAGGTTTTTGATAATACATTGTTAAATCTGCATTTTCTTCACTGTGTCACAGTAGTCAAGGATTCCAAGGATGCAATGTTTTAAATGGGGGTATTAATGGCTTCTGATATTTTCAATTGTTTACACAGAGTGGAAGGACTGTGATGATAAACACTGGAGGTGATTGCTGTGAGAACCTTGACTGAAGCCAAGTTACACAGAGTGGATGAATGGAAGTTGATGTGGCATCCACTGAGACCAGGAGAGTTGACTCTCCTGTTCACCTTTGGGATTCAGCTTCTGGATATCAGTAGCAAAAGTGAAGACATAATGAAAGATAAACAAATTCTTAATGTCTTGACCTTTCAGAAGACTCTATCTATGTGACTTTTGCCCTTTTCGTTGCTACTGTCCAGTAGCCTTCCCTTAAAAAAAAAACCAAAAAACAAACCAAAACAAAATCAGACAAGTCTAGGACAAAAAAAACCCAAGCCCTGTATTAATTAATGTGAATATGACAAGTTATAGGATGATCTCCTGGGAGTCAGGCAGACATATGGCTGGGATTTTGAAGCATCTTGCTTGCATGTAAAGAATGACATTTCTGCATAGTCCTCATCATTTCCTATGATGAACTTTGTAACCAGGCTTAATGAGAGAGTATACGGCTTTTGTGTGTGCCGTTTGGTTTCTTTCATAGAAACAGTTAGTGGAATAATAGAGGGAAGAAAGGAGTGACAAGGAAAGGAAAGTCAGAACTCAGCTCTTTGAGAGAGAGAACCTGAGCAGAGCCCTAATGGGCTTTGGCACGAGGCTTTTGCGATAACCAAACACAGACTCACAGAGGTTTCCTCTGACGCAAATCCATAGCTCAGGGCTTCTTCACACACATCGTTTCTCTCTGAGCACTTGGACTGAGAGCAGGCACAGCAGGACAGATTTTCCAGCCTAAAGCTTTTGCTAGCCAGCCAAAACGCAACTAAATTCCTGTAATTTTTTCAGATCTTTACCATCATTCAGGTGTTTGTAAAAATGGAAATCTAGTGGATCCTCTATAGAGCTCTCTTAGCAAAAGCAGCCAGCAATGAAAACATATATCCTATAAGATGTAGCATGGAACACTCAAAGGTGATGTAGCTATACTTCAGTAATATAATGTCGGTGCTATTTAACATCTTTGTTGGCGACATGGACAGTGGAATCGAGTGCACCCTCAGCAAATTTGCAGATGACACCAAGATGTGTGGTGTTGTGGACATGCTGGAGGGAAGGGATGCCATCCAGAGGGACCTTGACAGGCTGGAAAGGTGGGCCTGTGAGAACCTAATGACGTTCAACAAGGCCAAGTGCAAGGTCCTGCATGTGGGTCGGGGTAATCCCAAGCACAAGTACAGGCTGGGCGGAGAATGGATTGAGAGCAGCCCGGAGGAAAAGGACTTGGGAGTGTTGGTTGATGAAAAGCTCAACATGAGCAGGCAATGTGTGCTTGCAGCCCAGAAAGCCAATCATATCCTGGGCTGCATCCAAAGAAGCATGGCCAGCAGGTTGAGGGAGGTGATTCTGTCCCTCTGCTCTGCTCTTGTGAGACCCCACCTGGAATACTGCATTCAGCTCTGGAGTCCCCAGCACAAGAAGGACATGGAGCTGCTGGAGCGGTCCAGAGGAGGGCCACAAAGATGATCTAAGGGCTGGAACACCTCTGCTATGAAGACAGGCTGAGAGAGTTGGGGCTGTTCAGCCTGGAGAAGAGAAAGCTCTGGGGTGATCTTATAGCAGCCTTCCAGTACTTAAAGGGGGCCTACAGGAAAGTTGGAGAGGGACTTTTTGCAAGAGCATGTAATGACAGGACAAGGGGCAATGGCTTTAAACTGAAAAAGAGTAGATTTAGATTAGATATAAGGAAGAAATTTTTCACTCAGAGGGTGGTGAGGCACTGAAACAGGTTGCCCGGAGAAGTTGTAGATGCCCCATCCCTGGAAGTGTTCAAGGTCAGGTTGGATGAAGCTTTGAGCAACCTGGTGTAGTGGAGAGTGTCCCTGCAGGGGACATCCATGGCAGGGAGGTTGGAACTAGTTGATCTTTGAGGTCCCTTCCAACTCTAACCATTCTATGATTCTATGATTCTGTGATTCTATGAAATGGGCTGCAGGCTGGCAACAGTATGGTCAGGAGTAAATCGGCTGTGCTATGCAGCGGGACGAGAGATGTACTAAGTGAGGTGTCGATCACGTTTGATGACAGTTTTTCCCATATAGTACTTGGCATACCTGAGCATTGAGGGAGGGAAACAATTGCTTATGGCATTAGAAAAGGGCAATAATGCTATGGAATAGAATGGCTGGAAAAATCTTGCTTGCTCCTTGTAAATGCTGATTCTAGCAGCCATACCAGATGAGGGGATAACCTTTCGAGAAGAAACATAGAATCGCTGTTGTATGGGCCATTTACAGTTACAGACACTTGGCACTATAGAATCGAATATAGAATTCTGTATGATATTTCCCTTTATTTTTCAATGATTAACTATGAGAGCTAGGATGATATACCACCTGAGGTTTTCTCTGATGCTAAATCAATTTTGTTTTGCTCATACTTTATTGTTATTGTTATTGGTTCTGAATAACCTCTGAAAGCTTACTGCCATACACGAAACTGTTCCTTCATTAGTGTCTGACGATCCACAGGGATATTTTCACGGAAACTTCTACATCTTGATCTGTAATTTTTCTAGGATTTGAACAATCTTAATGTGAGCAAAACCTCTCCTACTACAGAGAGGGGGAATTATTTATTTGTAGAGTCAGCAGTAACTTTACCCCTAAGCTATAATAAAACTGTTAAAACCAAGCATTCAGTAACTTCCCGGCTAGGAAACATTTTCTGAACCTTTCCCTGTACAGTTTTCTGTGGTTTGAATTATCATTTGTTAAATATATTATGACATTCTATTTACCACAAACCACAGCTTTGAGACCTTTGTGTGGTTATGTCCCCTAGGAATTTCATAAATAAATCACTGAAAACTAGACATATACTTCAATCTCTTTTGCTGTATTCTACATCTTCTGAACGATATCTGCTTTGACTTCGATGAGATCAGGTTTGTTAATGTTGCTTTATCAGTTGCTAAGGGCTGTGATGTGCCAACGTGGAATTTGGACATTACTGCTTCTTAGCATGTGTGGCTTGTAGACCATAAAGCCATTATCCCAGCTGGAGGGGAAAAAAAAAGAAAAAAAAGAAAAACAAGAAAGAAAAGGGAAAGAAAGTACTTATTATTCAAGACAGTTGAGCAAATTGAAAACTCTTGGTTCATCTGAAAACCTCTACTGAACTTTCCCCAAACAGGAAAATTAATGAAATGCTGCTTGACTATTTGGCTTTTTCTGCGTTGTATTTTGACAGCAATTTGATCTGAAATTTCATCTTGACTAATAGTCAGCATCCTTAATATTCATATTGCTTTGGTGGCCCAGGTCGGTGCACTCAAGGATTTGCTGCTGAAATAGCAGTGTTTTGAAAAAGTCAGTGTTTTTCCTTGATTGCTTACAGAAAGTAAATCTAAGAGAATTGGTCTGTTACTGGATGTGCATCTGATTCTTAGTCAGTGAGAGATGTAGATGTTCAGTATTTCTCATTATTGAGCCATACAAATAAGGAGGAACCTCAGACTAGCTCATGCAGGCTTTTAAAAAGAAAAAAGAAAAATTCCCTCATTCTGAGAAGTTCCGTTCAAATCTTACTCCTTATCCATCAGGCATCGTCTATTTGATAATGTAGCCTTCTCATACAATACATTTAAGCGTATATCTAATGGAACCTTAATTCTTACTTTGGTGCAACATTGCATATGGATGTGATTTTAGATCTTGTTGCTGGAGCACATGTGAAGTCTGTGCAAGTAAGGCTCAGATCCATGCTAACAAATGCCCGTGCTTACTGTTTTGCCACTATGGGACCAATTGCTGTCACCTTGTCCTGTAAAATGCATTCCCTGTCCTGATTTTGTTTGAATTCAACATGATGCCTTTTGCGCAGCTTATGTTATATTTATTTTGTGAGCAGAAGAAAAATTTTAAATCTGAGTGGCCTTTTTTGTCCTACCTCCATTAAATAACCAGCTGAAAATAAATCTGTGTAGAAGTTATATTTACTTTGTAATAAAAATTAAATGTGATCCTTACCTACCATAATTCTTTTTTAATCATGCATCAATGCTATGGACCTCTGGCTATATATAGAATCTTTGGCTATATTTTATATATACATATATATAGATGTATATATGTATTTCAGCTATAGTGAAATAGAAAATTTTAAGTTGTTCTAATTCTTCTTACATAAAAATATTTTGCTATTTTTCATGTGTAAATTTGGGAAGTTCTTTTTGTAAATCAGCTTACTGTATTGTTACTTTACATATTTCAGAAGAAGGCATAACAAAGGACTTTGGGCTGCAGTGTACTCAGATCAGCCATCCACTTATGAAATGCCCTCCTGGCATTTAGAAGCAGTATCCATTCTGCAAGAGCAACAATGTGTGAAAACCTGTAGGAAGGAAAATAAATAGTGGTTTATCCAGTTGAAACATAGAGCCACTGGTTTGTAAATAAAACAGATGTAATTAATGTACTACAATTTGGATGCTGCTCTGTCTTAAAACCAACTAACTTTTGCCATGTCTGAGACATGTATGTCACATAGTGCATCACCTACTTCATCCTCTATAGATGGTGGATTATCTTTGGTGATCTCTGAGAAAATAATTATCAAATCTAAAGACTTTATGAGATTAAATAAATTCTTGAGCTGAAGCAGAACATCTCTAGCGTATCTCCCTCTGTCTTGGGCCCTCTGAATTGCTTCTCAAATAATAAATATCCTATTTATTCGTAATTACAAATAAGTGAGGTGTATTTGCATTAACCTTTGTTTATTTTGCCATTGGAGGAAGTAAATTAGTGGCACTGAGACTATAACATCTATTAAACCATGTAGCCAACTGATCTGCAATAATCTCAGAGTGTGAAGCTGACAAAGGTGTTCATGGAAAGTTGCTGAGATTTCAAAACTTAACAGTAGAGAATTAAGCTTTTTGTGTGCTGTGGAATAATTTGTCTTGTAATTTAGCTTTAATTCACATTTTCACAATTAATTAAACATCAACCTAATCATTATACACATAAAGCATTTAAATTGATGTATGAAGAATGATGGGGAATGAGTAATGCTTTGAAGATCCATTTCAAATTAGTTGTTTGATTAATGAATATTCCACAAGGGCATTTGTGTGATGACCTCTGTTGATGACTTAAGGAAAGGCATGTCTGTTTAGATAATGAGAAGACAAAGTGAGTTAGAGTTATCTCTGCAAGTAAGCAGTGTAGAATTACAGGGATTAATCTATACGAAGCATATTACTTTTTTGCATTGCTTGTAAGAGATAACATAGAACTGTAAGTTCAGTAAATAAGTTTGGCATTTGAAAGATGCTGCTTAATGATAAAAAAGTGCTAGCTGTATGTGCTAGTCCTCTCTCTGGTTATGGAGGACCATAGTGGAGGGCTATTCTCTCTTCCTAAACCCGTTACGATCCTTCACAGCACCTGACCTTTCAATTTCTTGCACTCAACAGAAGAAAAATGCTTCACACCATAGCTCATTGAATTCCCATTGCTTCTACAGTTACAAAGATGAAACACAAGTGTTTTACCTGATAACCTGATTTAGTAGATTGGGTTTCCAGCTGGTTTACTTCAGCAGTGTACAGAATGTGTGTATAAAAGTAGTGGTAATCTTATACATCAGAAATGCAGTGTACTTTGGCACTTGGAAGAGTTTCTGTGGTGCAGAGTTTCTGTCCCTGGCAATGAAGGGGCCAAGCAGATGTTCAATCTGGTCATGCCTACCTTCCATAACAACAAAAAGTTGGAAAGAAAATGTTGCTGGCTATCGGTCTGACCAGTGCTGCCGGAGTCACTTGCTGCTAGTGCAGCTGCCTTCAGTGATCTTACAGAAGGTGTAATTCAGGCAGGAAACCCAGTGGTCTCAGCTTTTCTCTACTTTCCCTTCCCATACGCTGTCTTAATTTTGAAAAAATGGTGCTGTTTCTAAGTAAGAATTCAGCAGAGTCAAGAAAAATCCGATCCTTCTTGAGGACACCTCTGAGTCCCCTGAGCTGACAAGAATGTGGGCATTGGATCTGGTCACAAGTCTTTCATAAAGCACTTTCTTCTTGTAAAATACAGATTTGATGAAATAGAACTTTTTTCTGCATGACTGTGCAAGATTTCCCAATTAATTTTATTAATTATTTTTAAGGGATGCTTCTCAGGTCCACGATGGAGCTTTCAGTCCAACTCTGAACCTCTAAAAACACAGAAAAGGATGCAATGGGTGAGACCAAAGATGTCCCAAATCCAATAGTCTGTCTTCAGCAATCGCTAGTAGAGGAGCAAGTAAATGCTGAGCAGGAGGCTCATGCTCCCTGAGCTTCCAGTAGGAAAGGAGTTTTCTTCAGCAAAGGTGAGTTCTTTGTGTTTAAAAACATACATAGCCTGCTTGGTTTGGTCAGAGATTAGGATGGGGTCTCTCACATCCTAGTTGATGATATTTGTATTTAGTCTTTCCCTTTGGTTCAGGGAATATTGGGTAATGAAAAGAAAGCCAGAATGCTTCTCATGAATATATTGATCTAGAATGGAGGTGTCAAGGACAGTTTCAGGCACCTTCACGCTCTTTTTTTCCCACTCTCCTGAGTCCCTCTCTTCCAGCATCTTTTTTTCTTTTACTCATAGTAAGAGAAAAAACTGCAAAAACTGAAACAAAATTCTAATATTTCCTCTTAACATAAGCAGTCATGGAGCAGCCAAGTTTATTCTCTTCTCCCTGTCCTCTGAAGTAGAGAGGGCAGCCAGCACAAGCACAGCACCCTATCTCCTCTTCAACTCATTCAAGCTTGAGTTGACAGCTTGGGAAAGATGTTTCGAATTTGCTATCAATTGTAATATTTTTTCCTCAACCTGTGTGATTTCAAGGGCTGCATCTGAGAATTCAAAAGGTGTTGTGAAAGGTGAGGACCAGGATTGAGCATCCACAGCTTTTAAACCATGTAGTCTTAGAAAAATCCTTTCTTTCTGAGATACTTATCCTCTCTGCTTCCTCAGCAAAAGTATAAAACTTTGCCTGGAGCTGTATGTGCACAAGTCCCTTGACTGGGAGGTAATATTTCTGCAAACTCATGGTACAGGGAGAGCTAAAGGTCTCGTTTCTCCAGCTTACTTATTATCAAAAATAATCAGAAGGTGAATTAAAACAGACTTAAAGTAAGGGATAATGCAGGGAAAATAAATTTAGAAGTAGAGAATATCAGCACACAGATGCCAGTCACTGCAGGATAATCTTCAGTATTTACACAAGAGAAATCAGAATTGTGCCCACTGCGCTGTCTGCCAGCATGCTCCTTTGGAAAGGCACTATTTATAGCACAGTACTTTTACCACCAGCAAAAGCCCATAAATATTAGTACTTAAAATGTAGAATACTTTTGCAGTCATCAACGGATAATCTTGATTTGAAGCTTGCACCCCTGAAAGTGATCTCTTTGAACCATGTCATTATTTTTTTGCTATATTTTTTGAATTTTGTTGCTGATAAATTAATTCTATCTTGTGATTGCAGTAAGTGAGAATGATAGGAAACTATTTATTAATGAGTTCTTTTTAAATAACACTTTGAATCAGTATGTGCAGATGAAGCTGAACTTACATAGAACATTAAGCTGTGACAGATAAAGCTTTAAAAATAATACGACAATACTGTTAACAATTGTTTGTTCACTGCTAACACTCATTTTGCATTAGGCAGTAAATAAGGTATTCAGAATCATCTAAATCTACTTTTCAATATGATGAGCACTTAAAGCTTACAACTGACTTTTGGTGAGACTCAAGGGCATATAGGATAAATTTCTTCTGAAACTAGGACACAAACTCATAAGTAAGATATCAACTTTAATCTTTACCTTGATTCTGATCTAGAGTCCCTCAAGAGAGTTTAGGAAGTTACTACATTGTGAGAGTTAGAAAAGACACTTGCAGCGACATGCTAGTAAATAGACGTGTTAGGTAAGGGAAATGCCATTTCTTGTTTTGTGCCGAACACCCAATTCCATCTGGTGTGATGTATGGCCTGTCATGTGGTATTGATTAAATTAAAAGTGAGCCACTAGTTAAATAAAATATCTTTAAAACATTTTGTATCATCAGTTAATTTTTAATGATCCACATAGCCTACAGGAAAAATCCTGAGAAAGAAATAATGAATCTTCTCCCTCAAGAAAAGAGAAAGAGAGGGCTCCACTCTCAGCACTCAGCTGGTGTAAATCAGCGTCCTCCATGGACTTCAGTGCTCAGGGATTTGTCGCATTATGTGTTTGTCTTTGCTTGTGCTATAGCTGAAGTGAAAAGAAGGCACTCGTTTATCTATCTCTAAGCTTCTTTCCTTGTGAAGGGGGTGTGTGTGTGTGTGTGTGCGCGTAGATTCAAAGTTATCACTACAATAATGAAACTATCATTAACCAGAAAAGATTTTTATGAAATTTTAATGCCCTCCTCCCAGCAAAATAAAACCACCCACTAAATGTTTCTAAAGCCCCCTGATAGAAGATCTATGGAAAGATCAATTGGAAGTTTTCAGCTCCCAGTGCCCAGTGGCTGCTGACTCCCTCATGTGAGTTGCCCTCCCGGTCTCCCAGGAGAGATGACTCCAGCAGGAGCGATTGGAATGACCTAGCTCGGCTCAGCCTGCAGCCTGGAGTAACAGCTGGCTGGCATTAATACACCTTCACTAAAGGGTGAAACTCTTCTGCAGTTTCTTTGCTACCTGTATGTGTCAATTTTTTTTCCCTACACAGGCTTCTCATTAGTGTCCTAGAAAGAAATAACCTTTCTGTGAAAATAAAATATTGAAGCTCTACTTCTAAGTGTGTGCTGTTCCACCCTTACATTTTCAGTGGTGAAAACTGGTTGTTACATCTACAGTTGAACCCTTCAAAATCCTGAGCTGATTTAAAGAAAAGGGATCAATTTTGAAATCGTGCTGGAAAGTAAAAAAAAAAAAAAAAAAGAGAGAGAAAGTATTCAATGACAAGGTATCCAGCAGCGTAAAGATGTTTGGAGGGTAGAGCTGCTGCCTTTATACTTGAACGGCACAATTCAGAGAGCTTTTCGAGCAATAAAAATCACACTTTTGGCAATCACAAGGGATGATTTCTGCATAGAAGCGTTGCAATGTAAAAGTCTAGGCGATGGACCTTGAGCTTGTTTTCCTGGTCCACCTTGAGGGATCTGAGCTGTTGTTTATGCATCACCGTCTTAGTTCTCCAAAGTTACCCACGGAAGCTATTCATTTCCATAGAGCCGGGAGGTTCACCGCTTGCATGCCAGGTAGGATCTACTTCTGCACTTTGCATACCCAGGTACAAACAAATTTTCAGCTTTCCAGGCAGGTGAATTCCTAAATTCTCATTCAAACTGTTACCACATCTTCAGATTTAACCAGCAATAACATACCAAAATGAAATTCAGCAAAGCAATAGCGTTATTTTGCCTGGTCTCATTTAAAAGCTGTGTGGATTGTGAGGCATGTGGTCTGTCAGGTATCTGTCTCTCAGAAGAGAGTAAACTGTAGCTCCTGTGAAGCACTGTGACAGTTCAAGGGAAGATTAATGTTGAACTGTCCTGAGACAAGATATTTTAATTGTATTTAGCAAACTAAATTAGTTCTGCATGGATCAATCCAACCTAAGCCAATCTGTTTCATCTGCATTTTGCAGGTCAGAAATTGAAACATGACAGAAAGATTTCATTTCTCCCAATTTGCTTTCTATTAAAACAAAGTCTTCACCCCCAAATTCTCTATAAAATTCTCAACTGACACGTAATATTTACTTTTTTCTGCTTGTGGCTGAAAGCCAACTTCCTTCAAGGTTACTGATGGCAAAACCCTTTTGCTGGATGGAAGGCATGCGAAGATCAAAGCTGTCCCTGAACTGACTGATTTCATCAGGGAAAGGTGCCTCTCCAGCTCATCAAAACATACACTCTAAAACCAGGCAAATAGCTCAGAATAAATATTGTACGATGATTTGACTCAAAGGGGCAGGTTTGGGGCTGTAGTCATGCTGCCGTGAACATGGATAGCTTTTTTGGTCAGCTTGGACGGTGGGTTAATTGCGCTTGCCTCTGCCTGCAGTAAAACGAGCTGTTTTGAAGAATCACAAGGCAGCAAATTCAACAGCAGGAAGGAGAGAGAAAGGGCATTGCCGAGTTGTTGCACAAGGGCCGGTAGCTGTTGCTCGCTGGTGAGAGCCATTCCAGACCTTATGCTTGTAATTGGCACTCTAAGATGCTTTAGCTTTTTATGTTTCCAAGTGAGCCATTCAGCTAACGTTAATTTCATTCAATGGCAATAAAGGTGAAATCTCTCTAAAAATAATTCTCTTCCTTTGCATCAATATGTGATCCCTAAGTAAACAGGCTTTAATTAATGGCAGAGAGTATCCTCTCAGCTAGCGATGCTCCCTTCCTCTGTGGAGCTACACTGAATTCATGGAGCTTTTAAAATGACTCCTCAGACACAGCATCACAGTTTCTCTTTCATTCTACTGCCCAACACCCCTCTCTGCAGTGAGACGCAACAGTTTTGAGTGATAGGATACAAAAATAGCACCTAAGCAGCTGTGCTAAGTGAGTTTGCTGTGCCGTTAGAAAGGAGAAAATCTTTCTGTTTGCTTTGTGGAGGTTCACACAGTGGTGGCATTTCACTATTTTTTAAAAACCTCTCGTCTTTTTTCATGCCTGTCCTGAGATGATAGTCTTCAGCCAATAAGGTGCGCGTAACATCGGTGGCTTTGTCTAGAATCGTAGGATCATAGAATGGTTAGAGTTGGAAGGGACCTCAAAGATCAACTAGTTCCAACCCCCCTGCCATGGGCAGGGAAATCCCCCACTACACCAAGTTGCCCAAAGCCTCGTCCAACCTGGCCTTGAACACTTCCAGGGATGGGGCATCTACAACTTCTCTGGGCAACCTGTTCCAGTGCCTCACCACCCTCTGAGTGAAGAATTTCTTTCTTATATCTAATCTAAATCTGCCCTCTTTCTGTTTAAAGCCATTGCCCCTTGTCCTATCACTACACGCTTGTGTAAAAAGTCCCTCTCCAGCTTTCCTGTAGGCCCCCTTTAAGTACCAGAAGGCTGCTGTAAGATCACCCCAGAGCCTTCTCTTCTCCAGGCTGAACAGCCCCAACTCTCTCAGCCTGTCTTCATAGCAGAGGTGTTCCAGCCCTCGGATCATCTTTGTGGCCCTCCTCTGGACCCACTCCAGTAGCTCCATGTCCTTCTTGTGTTGGGGACTCCAGAGCTGAACACAGTATTCCAGGTGGGGTCTCACGAGAGCTGAGTAGAGGGACAGAATCACCTCCCTTGACCTGCTGGCCACGCTCCTTTTGATGCAGCCCAGCATACAGTTGGCTTTCTGGGCTGCCAGTGCACATTGCTGGCTCACGTTGAACTTCTCATCCACCAGCACTCCCAAGTCCTTTTCCTCAGGGCTGCTCTCAGTCCATTAGGGGTTATCCTCACCAGAAATCAGGGAATGAAGTTGTTTTGATGTCTCACAGATTAGGTAAAATAGTGCTGTGCTTTTCATCAGCTGTGGGTTGTCTCTCTCTCGCCTTGGTGCTGCGGGGAGTGGAGAGACAGAGGAAAGGTCATCTTATCCCTTCCAAGTGTTTGACAGAAACTTGCTCCTGGCCCAAGGTACCCCACTTCCAGCCCCCTTTCCCTCCCCAGTGTGTCTGCAAGCTGTTTTGCGAAGACACTGGTGTTTCTGAGCATTTTCTCACCACTTAACGACTACTTCAAATTACCTCTCTGTACTAGTAATATTTCTAAACTGATCATTGGCTGCCTGGTAGAGCACTGCTTAGTGCACACAACTTGCCTTGCAAAATGTTGCTGAAAGGGTCCTGTCTGTTGACACTGAAAGAATCAAGCCATTCAAGATCCCCTCTGCCATGGAGGACACGTGTAAGCCAGGGAAAGGGCTTTGGGAAGTACTGCATCCCCAAAGACTTCAACACAGCCCCTCTGTTTTCCCTGTAAGGGCACCTCATTGACACTGTGTGTGTTAGCTGCTGATGAGACTAATTTTTACCCTGTGTCAGAAAGATGCTTAGCGATCATCTGGATTAATTTCCAAATGTCCTTGTGACATCTCTCAGGAAGGAAGACAAATAGTAGTTTTGCTATGTTTAACCAGGTTTCGTGAGAGGCTTGTTTTGCTGGTTAGATCGAGTCCGTGAAGAAATGTTTGCCAGTGGTTATGACTTCATCGATGCCATTGACCAGACGAAGAACATCTATTTCTGCTGACCTGCTGGAGTGGGTGCTGGCACTCCTCTCCACACAGAGCAATAGAGGCATTAAGAGCGGTAAGTGGAGCTTAAGCCTTTACACACTAAGGAATTGCTTGCTTAGAAATACAAGAAAGGGGACTGAACTTCAATTATAGAAAGGTCCAGAGGAGGGCCATGAAGATGATCAGAGGGCTGGAGCACCTCTGCTATGAAGACAGGCTGAGAGAGTTGGGGCTGTTCAGCCTGGAGAAGAGAAGGCTCCGGGGTGATCTTATAGCAGCCTTCCAGTACCTAAAGGGGGCCTACAGGAAAGCTGGAGAGGGACTTTTTACAAGGGTGTGTAGTGATAGGACAAGGGGCAATGGATTTAAACTGAAAGAGGGCAGATTTAGGTTAGATATAAGAAAGAAATTCTTTACATTGAGGGTGGTGAGGTACTGGAACAGGTTGCCCAGAGAAGTTGTGGATGCCCCATCCCTGGAGGTGTTCAAGGCCAGGTTGGATGAGGCTTTGGGCAACTTGGTGTAGTGGGGGATTTCCCTGCCCATGGCAGGGGGGTTGGAACTAGTTGATCTTTGAGGTCCCTTCCAACTCTAACCATTCTATGATTCTATGATTCTATGATGAAAATCGAGTATGTGACAGGCAGGTTGCTATGGGCACGGCGTGCTGAACGGCTTTTTGGTGGCCACACCGGCACAAGTAGTAGCTGCTCCGGCTGCTGGCGCTTGCTCCTATGTTTCACACCTCTCTCCTCATCCCACAGTCCCGTGCTGGCACAGCTTTTTTCCCAGGCAGGCAGTGAAGCAGACTGGAAAGTAAATGCTCTTGTTTATTTTCTTCCAGAGGTTATTTTTCAGCTGGATCCAGTTTCTCCATCCTACCTGTCCACACAGACGCAAGTGCAGCAGCAGGGACACAACGATTTGGGGCCAGAAGCAAGCCATTGGAAAGGACAGCTGGATGGGACAACAACTGGATGGAGCAGATCTGCCACCAAATGCCAGACCACAGCTTTGGTCCAGGCACTATCATGGAATTGTCTCTTTTGATTTAACACGTAAAAACATGCAAGGTAGAAATTATGCCAACTCACTAACTGGATTTCTGGAAAGGAGCCCCTATTGTACTTTAAAGAGCTTTGATCATACAGTCAAAGAAGTGTATACACATAGCTTTGGCTCGTCAGTACCTTTTTCCAGCAAAGAATCAATAGGGTTGCCGCAGATTTCCAAATTAAAATTATAACCCTGTGGCAACTAGTTGCTTGAAAAAATGTTTTATGGTGGTTCTTGCCTTGCTTGACTATTATGAGTAAATAAGAGATGTATCCTCCATGCTTTGTTAATCGGGAAATTCTCTGGAGTCACAGGCAGGCTCCTGGTCTGCCCCCCTAGTGCTGCAGGGACCGTCCCCTTGTCTCAGAGCTGCGTTATGGCTGCTGGGCAGAGCTCAGGCCGGGGGGCTGTGAAGAAAACCTGAGATCTCCTTATCCTCAGGCCAGGCCAGAAATCATGAACTGGAATTGCCTAAAACAAAAACTCGATATTAAATGAAAGCAAACCATAAAAATAGTTCTTTCCCATTTGGTACAGAGGACTGCAGAGGAGTTTAAAGGGGTCAGTCACAGATGGCATAATCACCACATGGCAAAATAAACCCAAATTGCCGCTTTAATATCAGAGGTATAATTGAGATTTGGCCTACTTGTTGCACATTTCGTTTTATAGGCAGAAGTTATGGGTTTATGTACTGGAAGTCTCTTTATAACAGCTTATCAGAAGTGCTTCACATGAACATATGTTTTCCCATGGTTGTGTTTTCCGAGCATGCTGAACGATTTAGTAACACCAGCTAATGATGCAAAATGGGTTTCAATAGCAATTTTAGTGGCTAAATGAATCATACTTAGATAAGGGAAATCTGAAACATTCCAATTTATGCAAAATTGCTAAATGACCTATCCAACATATCTCTGAGGAGAAGTTAACACAGGGTGGTACATGGAACTGGAAAAATACAGCAATGTTTTCTCCTTTACAAATGAATGGGATTTTAAAGAGAACTTTAACATGCTATACCAACTATTTTCTTTAGGCTTGTTATCTTTCAAAAGATTCGTGTACATCTTTAGAGATGAATTCTTTTCTTCCTTTTTACATGTAATCTGCTGAAATACTGGTTTATTGTAATTTGTTTGGGGATTTTTTCCTCTGATTTCTGTGTCTTTTTCTCTTCTTTCCTTCTCATCAGATATTAAAAAACAGAAGAAAACAGAGAAATACAAGTGATGTGACTGAGCAGACAAATGCTGTAGTGCATATTTTATCCTGCTTTATTTTATGCACCTACCAATTGAGGTCATTTCCTCCAAAAACCCTGTTTCAAATCTGCTTGGAAAACATCAGATTTCTTTCTTGCACAGTTTTGGACATGCCAGAGTTGATTAACAAACGCATTCATATTTGTGCAACTAAAATCAAATCACTGTAAAATCTACAGAAAAGAAAAATGAAATTAGCTGGGTTCCATGCCTTAATTTGTATCAGAAAATTATTTCGGCTATCCATCTGCTTTTTGTTTTCCTTAGGTCCCTATTCAAACAAGATGATCTACTTGCTTGTGTGAGAAAACAAGAAAAAAGGAATGGACAGTAAACCAATGGAAAACCTTGTTGACAAGATACGAGGCAAGCTGTGCAGAAAAGTAAGTATTACTCTTGAGACACTAATCACTCAAGATGTTCATGGTATGTGAATTTCATTCAGTCTTCCAGTATTGGTAGATTGTATTTCTAGAAATGGTGCCTGAAAAAGTGCTTTATTAAGGAAGCATATACTATTTACTGCGGCACTGGATAGCATTTTATATTGCAAAACACTTCTTAACTTTTAAATAAATTTTATCCCTGGTGACAAGTTAATAGATATCACACTAGGCTATTTGCTATGAATTGATTTATGTTGGTAGTAGGCAGAAACGGTAGCCTTCTTATTCTGAGAGAAAATTGGGAGTGGGATGTGGAGGAGGAAGTAGAGGAAAAATGAATTTTATAGTGATCTTAATTAGAAAAATATTACAGCACCAGGGTCACAGAAAGGGAGTGAAACCTTGGTTTACTTTATGGCAGGAAGATTGATAGATTCTGCCTAGGATTTGTGGCAAAAGCCCGTTGTAAATTGTCATAAACAACAAAGAAAAATTACAGCCAGAAACAATTTTTTTTTGTGCATGTGGCCTGCACAATCAGATTTTTCTTTTCTTTTTTAGGATATTTCATATACTCCTGTTTAAGGAACCTCCATATTTTCAAAACAATCTCTGCTGAGACATGAAACAACTATCAATAGAATATAGGACTTAAAATTACTCTAAGAAGGTAAGTTATCAGTGCACATAATGAGAAAAATAGAATACTTAAAGCTGACATTGATCTATTTTAATTATATCTGTGTTTCTCAGACACTGAAACATGAAGTCTGGGACCAGCAGCACCTAGAATGCATCCCCTCAATAGGTTGGAAGCGTGCTCAGGAACTCCATTGAAGTGTAAAAGAACATGATAGGGTGGCATGATAACTGATAGAACATTACAGACTGTGATTAAATTACTGCAAGCCAAAAACAGTGAAAATAGCTCAAGAAATTACTTTACAGAAAAATTGGTCTTGAAATGTTCTCAAGCAACACTAATTTAAGCTTTTCATTGCTTTGAAGAAATGGTGTTACGTGAAACTCAGAACACATTTCAAAGGCCTTCAAAACCCTATAAAGGCTAAAGTGATATTCAAGTTATAGCCCTTCCTACCTCTCTTTTCTTTTGGTATAACTTAGGAGTGTGGTGGAAAGGTGAAGATCTGCATCAGGATAAGGTGCGTGTACTTATTGTGTCTGGGAAGTAAAGAAACTCTCCTAGAAAGCTCTGAGCCCTAGATCAAGGCATGTCAAGAAATACTGTCAAATATTAAATCTGACTGCCAGATAAGCAAGCAAATGCCAGCAAATAGCTCCATGACAGGAAAATTAATCAAATTCGTTATTTTTGTAGGCTTCAAATCTTTTTTTTTTTCTCAAGGTTGCAACTTGCATTACTTCAACTATGACATTCCCAGGCCAGATCCTTGTTCTGTTTGGTGTACCTCCAAGTGACATGCTGCAGCGTGTCACACTCGCTGTCCTAGTCTCTCTACTTTGAGACGAGAAAAGAGCATCTCAAATTGGAGAGAATTTAGAGGATTGTTTTCTTAGTTAGTGGAGACCTTAGATATGCTAAAGATAAAAATATAACCAGTATAAAATTAGGTGCCTACATCAAAACACCTGATTTCATATAGCTAATTGTTAACAAGTACTTCAAGGGAAAGGGTAGGGATTCCTTCTCGAGGCAGACAGGGGATATTCTGCCCTAATAATTTCCCTGCCTGCTTCCAACAGCTGCAGGCTGACTTCCATCTTGAATTCTATTCCTTACCTTCAAGATGCTTTTTATTTTTCGAGTCTTCTATAAGTTAAATGTTCATCATGTGGGAAGGATCTCTCCTTGAATTTGTTAAATTTGATGTTATCACATTCTCGTGCTTTTTTGTTGTTGTTATTTTAATACCTGAAACAGAGAAGCTCACAAAACAGGTTATTGAAATGATTCTGTATGAATATATTTCCAGAGAAAAAGGACTCCTTTGAATGTCAGAACAGAAAGTGAGAGATAGTAGAATATATTTAATGTAAATCCAATGATTGGTTCAAAAATCAGAAATTAAATAAATTTATTAAGAAACAGATTTACAATGTCATTAACAGCTAATTGTACATTGTTTATTTTCTTACTCTTTTTAAGCAAATTGTTTTCTTTAAACATTTTTTTTAAGTCTCAAAGCAGCTGCTGTCTAAAAAGAAGACTTACATTTTGCTTGAAAATTAATCATGGGTGTAGCAAATATTAGAAAAAAATGATAAAAAGATCACATCCCTCTCTTTTTTTCACAGTAAAATTATACAAATGACATTACAACATTTCAGAGTGTTTTTATAAATAATTTTCACTTTACATTGAATATTTGCACATTAATAACTTGGAGATTTTGTCATTTTCAGTGTACTCTTCTTTCATGAACACTGTGATTATTCATAATGAGCAGCCGGTGTCTTTGAAAGTACGGTAGACTGTGCAAGTAAGATAAAAAAAAATTATTTTTGTAGTGACTGCAAATGAAAGACCTCATTAATCAACTAGATTCCATTTAAACATTAGCATTAGAAACTTCAGTATGTCATCATTATATGTTTAACCCCTTAAATGCTGAGCATCTCAAAGTCACCCCCTGGAACCTGTGTGACAGCATTGCGCAGAGAATATTTGTCCTGAGCTAATGAAATGTGTGCTCCAGACCGAGAGCAGAGCTGAAACCTTCTCCTGGATGCATTCTCAGACCTCTTGCTGCGTTTACTAAAAGCACTATTTGAGCACTGATGGGAGAAACAGCTCCCTTTCCAAAGCATTTGGATGAGTTAAGAGACTGCTGTTTCCACCACGAAGGGTATTTATGAAGCTAATGTGAATGGATTTTTGTGTTGTAAAGTTAACCCAGTAATGCTGACTGCATTTGCCTTTCTCTGTGTGCTCATGTGTATTAGCATCCCATTTGATAACTCTGTGAAGATATATTTGAAGTATTATAGAAAGGTACCACCTTTCTCTGAGGAAGCTATGGAGCTATGAGTTGCAGTCCATGGTTAAAGCTGAGATGCATTTTGCATTTATTAGCCATTCAGCCCCTGTTAATTCTGAAATGTATATTTTGAGACCATATTCTAATGTATATTTTGGGACTATATCCTAGAAATACAGTAAGCGAAAGGGAAAGCAGCCTGAAACTCTGTATCTTTCAACTTAGTTTCATCAGGAGATATGAGCATAAAACGCAAAGTTCCTTACTTGCAAATTGTTTATTACAGGGTGCCAGCAGAGATATTACTTTCTTTTTTTTGGGTGGAAGTAAAAGCAAGTGAGCCTGCCAGAAGCATTAAAAAAACCCAAACAAAACCCTAAAAACTTCTTTATTTTCTCAGTTTGATGTGTTGCATCTGTGTATGTTATCTGCTTTTTCCTCAGCACTTCTGAGCCCCACTGGATTCAAGGTTGGATTTTGCCAGAAGTTGCATCCCCACAAGAGACAGGTACTTCAGAGGACCAAGGACTTGCAGGTCATGAAGTTCATAACATGGCTTCTGCTCACTTAGGACTCTAAGGAAATGAACAGAGACCTGAAACAGTGTCAGGCCAACGAAACACTTGCTGCTGGTTAGGTAGCCGCTGCCAATGGCACAGTACTGGATTAGGCTCAGACCCAGCTAAGCAAAGCTGTGAGTTCCCTAAAGACCCGAGTACTTTTGAGGTCTGAAAATTAATGTGATGCATGTGTAGTTACTAGGACATGCACTTTATATATGCTAATATATCATTCATATTCCTGTGAGATCCAAGGTGCTATTTGTATGTTAGAATCTCTTAAAATCTTTATTTATACTAACTTCATCTGGACTCCACAGCTGAGAAGTTGCTGGGCAGAGAAGTCCACGGCCTCAAGGCAACCCATAAACCATGCCTCCTACACTGGAATAGGTGGGAGCTGGGGCAAAGACTGTCCTCACACCCTCCTTGAGGGAGCACGCTTACCTACATCACCCATGCAGTGTCATTTCCTCCTCCACATTAGCTTCCCACGTTATGAGGCAAGAGAAGTGTCCATGTGGACAGGCAACTTGTGCTTGATTTGTTGTTGCTGATGCTGACACAAGTAATAAATTCAAAGGAAGATGAAAATTGCCTAGCAAGAATGATTCAAATAACACCTGCCTTCCTGGGCAAAGGAGTGCTTATTTGCTTCTCCTCCACTGACAACAGACTCACTGACCTTTACAAGAATGGTGAAAACTGCACACGTGCCAATATTTAAGAAATTAATGCCTTTTTATATCTCATCTCTAAACAAGCATAAAGGAAAGAACAAGATCTGTACTCTGGCACTTACTATATGGCAAAAATATGAAGATTAACTCTTCTACCAAGAAAGCGGAGATATCCTACTTAATAAAAATTTAAAGATATATTAGAATGATGTAGAAGATGTATCAATTCTGAAATGCTGATGAATATCTTGAAATGATGTGTTGCATAAGGGATTTTTGTAACAGCCAGCGCTCTCAGAAAAAAGCCAATAAAACTTTCTGTCCACATATTAAGTGCAAGTTGCGATTCTCCCAAGTGAATGAAATTAAGATTTGAAGTTAAAGAGTAATTTGCATCTTAAAACCACTATACCTCATTGAGCACAGTTGATAGTAGCATGCATTCTGCCTATTTGCATGCCTTCTGGGTTTCAAGACAGGAAATAATTGTTGGAAATATAGTAGGTCTTTCTGTGTTGTTATAGCTAGAGAGATGCTTCTATACAAAAATACAGATGAATACTCTTTTACACCCTAAGGCCTGCAGAGGTAGCGGTATCTCCATGCCAGAGATTCAAAACTCAGGTTGAGAAGGCCTTGAGGAACCTTTCTTTGCTAGATCCGTTTTGAGCAGCAGACTGGACCAGGAGACCTCCGGAGAACCCTTCCAGCTAATTTGTTCTTCCTTGCCAGTTCATAGGCGCATTGCCTTAAGAATCGTGTAATTTCTGAAGGTGTTAAAGGACTAATAGATGATGCAAAGGAGAGGTGAGGGGAGAAGTCAAAAGCAGAGATCTGTCAACACGTCTAGTAGCTCTTTTTTCTAATTAGGACTAAAGCCTGGAACTGAACATCTCCAAGAGAGTGAGGAACAGTGTTGCATAAAAGGTGTAACATGGATATATGAAGCTCTCTTCAGCATAGTGCCGTTGGTGGGGAGTGCTTATCTCCTACGCTGGTGTTACCAAGGGCTTAGTGGAGGAGCAGCAATGGTGAGTGCTGAGCTCTGGCACATCATACACCCAAGAGCGGTCCTTCGAGGAGTGAAATAACCGGCATGTCGCATAGCCTCCTCATGGGCTGATCTGCTTCCTGCCGTGTGCCAAAGCAGCAGGCAAAGGAAGGCAGAAAGATCATCAAGACTTTTATTTGTTCTCTCCTTCTCCACTGCACTGTTACTGCTGTGTCTGAGAGTGATATGCTTCGGCCGTTAACAGGCAGTCTAGTAATTTTATTTCCTCTTACAAGGATCTTGTCTTTAGTAAGGGTAGTCTTTTAATACATAGATTCGTTAAAGGTGTGGGGTTTTTTAATGAGGAAGAGTGGCTATTTTTTTTCTCTCCTTTTTCTTTACCTGTCAGGATTTAGGTCACAACAGTTATAATCATGTACAAGTATTTAAGCAATTAGCACCAGGTGTGTTTCAAAATAAATGGCAGTATGTTGGCTCAAAACAGGAACACCAGCATAGAGACACTCAAGTATGGGTGGTACTAGGCAGAACTCAAAAGTATTCTTGTCTATTTTATGATAAGATAATATTATTTGTGGGAAATCTCTGTAGCTGTATCCCTATCCCTTTTGGTTGTGAGAGCCTGAGATGACTAGAGCACCAAAATGAAGAGAAATAGGTTACCAATCTCTCCAGTCCCAGTGGGTCTGAAGATGAACAGCTCTTCACACTGCTACAGCCTCTCACCAGGCACGCAGTTCTTCATTTAGAACTCGGGACTAACCAAACCTGGAGTCTGATGGGCTGTTCAGTAGAGGAGTATAAAAGTTCTTCTTTACCTTAATTTGCACTGCACTGTTTGGTCAACTTCTGTTATAGCTATCTCCTATGATGATAGATAGCTCATAACATTTGAGTCACCCAATATTCCTTTCCAAACTAAGTAAAGGAGGAAAAGAGCTTAAAATATTTATAATGAATACTTGCAAATCAAATTATAAATAACCTCAGTTCTCAGATGGAGTCAGATATCCTCATTTTTCTTTTGTAATTCTGGATATTTTGGTACGAGTCTGACACAGGTCATAGCCCATGGGTTTCTGAGCAGGAAGCTGATAACACTACAAGTTGTGACCGTGGGACTGAGAGATAGGAATATCCTTTAGAATGTGAGTAATGGACAGAAATGTTTTCTACAATGACCAAATATTATTTTTCATCAACCCTCTAAAAAGTTTCAACCTGCTCTAATTTTCTCCATTGAATCTAATAGAACTGGATTAAACTACAGGGGAGATGAGAACATAAATTTGATTCCTTTCATTCCATGTAATATTAGGGTTTGTATTCTTTCAAGCTGTAATAACCTCTAGACTTCAGCAAAATTGAAAACCTTTAAATAGCCTTTCACAACCTTTCAGCGTAGTAATGAAGTTTTAAGGGCTCACTGGGGATTTTCAGTTCAGAAAAATCTAAGCAGCAGTAGATATTAAAATCTAATGTTTACTTCAACTCTTTTACAGCCTAATGGGTTTTTCTGACAGTGTAATTTTTAAAAGGTTGGGTTTCATTTATTAATATAGTATGCTCACCCTGGAAATCTTTCTTCTTTAAGGACTCTGGTGGGAGCCTTATACTTATACTTTGTTGAAGCACCTGAAAAGCCATCTAAAACAGGGAAAAGAGAAACTTGCTAAGACCCGACTAGAACAACGAGCAAGTTGTTTTGTTTTGTTTTGTTTTGTTTTTAAAAAAAGCCTCATGATTTAAACACCACAGGAGGCAAAAAACAAATTAAGGATGTAGGTTCCCTGTGTGCACATAATTACAAGTATGTGAGTCACTGGAGTCAGCACGGTTGCTCATCTACCTAAAGACCCAGAGAGGATGTCGGGCTGCACTCAACTCAGAGAGCAGCTAAACGGATTTTATTTATTTATTTATTAAGCTGTTGCTCAAGGGGGTAACAGTGGGGAGAGAAAATTGCAGGGTGAATTTACACTGATTAAAGGAACACGGTCTGTGTACACAGGCGTTTCTGAGGCACAGTGTGGGACTGGAAGGATTTTGGGTTTGTGTGTGCTGCTAAATTAGTGGAGAAGAGTGGATCTGAATTTCACTGAGACAATAACAGTTTAAGTCCCAGAGGGATATTTTTCATCACTGTATCGCTCTATATACAATGTTTTATACATATATATTTTTATTATGCATACAAACAGTTATTAGTATTTGCTGGGAACACATAGTAATGTGACTGGAGGCTTTTTTCCCTTTTATAATAATGCATTCAGATGGCACTTAGATATCTTTTGTTGATAGTTTCTCATCTTCTTCTTAAATTGTAAAATAAAAGCAGAAGGAAATCCAGAAATAAGGACATAAGGAAATGATCTAAAATTCTTGTATCGGATGAATAAAAGTCTAGTGCTTCTAAAGCAATTAATTACAGTATATTTTCATTAAGAAAACAAACATGTAGGAGAGGGAAGATTTGCTTATGAATATCTCTTAAGTACATAAACATATGCAAATGAAAAGAAACAGGTCCCAACATAGACATATATGTAATAGCAAAACATCCCATGGCTGGTTTCTAATTTCTAGCTAATTTTGACTCATCGGTGTATGCTTAACTTTAAGAGCACATTTATTTCTATTCGTTAAACAAAATGCTATCGGGCTAACTACCAATGCAGTGTCCCAAGACACCTACTGAAATCCCTGTTACATGTCCTTGCTTACCCATTCAGGTCAGTGCTGGCTTCTTGGGGAAAGGAGCTTCCCGACTTGTTTATGATGCTCCGCTGTTCCTCTCAGCCTGTACTTAGTGGAGAAGTGTGAGGAGAGTCCTAGGTTGTTAGTCAAAAGTAAGAGCTAAAAACTATTGCAGAAGAACAGGAATGCCTGTGCTCAGCAACTTACTCTCCCAGTTCCTGGCAGACATGCTTCAACCACTCCGCTCTCCTTGCTCAAAAACAGCAAAGTGGTACCATCTCAGAGGATGTCAATTGTCGAGCAGCACAAAATGGCGCAACTCTTCAAACTTCTTGAGTTGAAAAGAGACTAGAGGCTTTAGGTAAAGGGAAAAGCTAATAAGCCAGAGAAGTGTTCATAATATGGGTAGAAAAGCGTGAGAGAGAGGCAGGGAGAGAGACAAAACATACACTGAAAGAGGTTTGAGAGAGAGATTGCTGGTTCAGAAAAAGCAGTCATGAACATTGCAGAGACAGATATTTTATTAGAAAATTCAAGACTGAAATGTGGAATTTCCCATTTCATGGGTCCTGTGGTGCTCAGGGTTAAATACTTTTGTTTGCTGAGACATTTCCAAGGAGTCATTCGAGCCCTTGTCATGAGTATGATTGGGGCTGCTGCTTCTATGAGGGACAAAAAGCTCCAGTCAGTTTTCCTCCTTGTCTCCAGATATATGCACTTTCTGACCATGTGAATGTAGATTTCTGCAGCACTTATGATATAGAAACACAGTGCCAGCGGAGCAAGTCACTTGCTTTTAGTATTTGCAGGCAAAAGTCTCATTCACATTACTTTCCCTTGAATTTATTTCAATCAGTCTTGGGCAGATAGGAGAAGGAAGAAAAGAAAAGGTTAGAAGCAAGAGGGAATGTTGACAGAGAAGAAAAGCAGGATAAAAAGAATAATTGAGATCTAGAAGAAAAAATGACAAAATGGATTACATACACCCCTGTTCTCACATGGTAATAAAAGGAAGCAGGGGAATGAACAAAAGGGAAAATGCAATGTAAAGAAAAATGATAATTGAGGGATATGAAAAGCTCAGAACAGCTGGTAGCGTGTGCTGGGCGATCTCCCTCACTTGGTGTAACTACTGATTTTTGTAGATATTTGGAAGTGGCTTTACCAGAGCAGGGATGTGTGTCAGACCCACAGAGGGGGACAACCTCAAGACTACTTCTAGAGTAGCCAAGGAATGTCCTAGCCTTTCCTTGGAGTTAAGACATTAGTGTTCGGTCCCTGCTCTTGGGAGGTTTGTGTGCCTCTGCCAGTTCCCTCTGGTCTCCAGCCTTGTGCCCTGATGGAGCAAAGCACGAAATTCAGACAGACCAAAATGTAAGCATCAAGCAGTAGAGTGGCAAATGAAAACACTGCTGATGAAGACAGGCTGAGAACTTCAGAGAGAATAATCTGAGGTATTCATGTACATTGCTGCTTTGAAATTAGCTGTAATCACTAAGGAGAAAAAACAGGATATCGCTGTGGACAGGTGACTGTAAACCTGTGCTTAATATGCAAACGTGAAGCAGTTGGTTAAGAAGTGATCCAGCCAAACTGGTCATCTATCAAACTGGATACAGACTAATACTGAAAATATTGACAGTGCTATGATTTGGAAAGAATCCCTTCTCCCTCCAACTCCACACTGTTCCTCACCTGAAGAAACTCTGTCTTGGAAAAATATCACAACAAGAGAGAGGCGCTTCAAAAGACAGATTTCTGGCATGGTTTAAGACAGAGAGAGATTTTGTTTTGACCAGATGATCTTTCAAGGTCCCTTCCAACCTGGGCTGTTCTATGATTCTATGAATTTGAAATGAGAATAGGCTAAAAAATATCAGGACTATTATGGATTGAAGGGGCATTGCTCAGAAGGGATACTTTCCTCCTGTGTCCCTCTTTGCTTAACAACATATGTGAGAAGGCAAAGTAAAGCAGAAAAACAATGAACTTTAAAAAAAAAAAAAATTAACCAGTATATCCGGTCACTAAAGATACTTCCAGATCCTGGGAGCTGAAACAAGAAAGACCTGAACATTTGCATGGGCAATGAAAATCTCCATCCTATCTCCAGACAGCACGCTCTTTTTACACAGTTCTTATTAATTGGGATTATAAAAACTGAAGATGTTGGGCATGAACTAATTGCCAGGTGCATGGCTCCATTGCAGAAAGGCATGCTGTGCAGATATGACTGAATTAACTGAGCAAGAGGTGGGGCAGAGGTCTCACCCAGAATTGCACTCTCTGTCACTCCAGGCACTTGAGATTATTGTGTTTCTAGAGAGTTTGTGTGTGTCTCCATGGCACTGCACTGTGCCTGCAGCCTTAAAACTGACAATATGTCAGAGATTAGCTCATACACCTTGCACCTTTCTCTGGTTTTAGAATCATGTGAAAAGGTAGACTGAGAAAAGAGTTCAAGATCATTCTAGTCTGTCTTGCCTTGACAGAGCTAGACCAACAAAGCTGTGTGTCCTCATGCACATTTATCTATATTTGAGACCAAAGCATGGACATTCCACAGCAGGCTCATCCACGACTGTCACAAAAAACAGATTATTCTCATTGTTTTTAAAGAAGCTTCTTTTTTTTGGTGCTTGTTACTGTCTCTTTTAGTCTTGTGAAATGATCCATTGTAGAATATTCCCGTTTCTTTTTCCAGATGTTCTCCAATGAAGCACTTCAAAACTCAGCACAACATCTTAGCTGGAGGTTCTTCATTACTGAATTGTTTTGTGATTATTTTGTGAGCATCTCTCTATGCTTTGTGACCTCTCATGATAGCATTTTTGAAACAACAGGGCTTTGTTAATTCACATTAGTAAGGTGATATGCCTTTTAAGCTTTACATTCTGTTTTGTCCTGCAGGTGGCTAATGGAAATATCAGGGTACAACAGACTCAGGTGCAATGCACTGCAGAGCCCTGCTTGATATAGTCCTGTGTTTGATAATCAACAACTGGTAGCTACATTTAAACTGCGTTTTTCTAGCAGTTGTGCCCAGTCTGAAGTAATTTCCCACAGAACAGTTTTCTCCAGCTTTCTCATGAGATGGTGCCAAAAGCTTTACTGAGGAGAGGATGTGTGACATCTACTATAGCTTCCATATCCACAAGTCATTCTCCTGTCACAGGAAGAAATTGGATTGGTTTGATGTGATTGCTGCTGACAAATCAACTCAGACTGTTGCTTATCTTGTTTTATTTTCAGGGCTTAAGAAAAGTCCTTGTTTAATTGTTTGTTCTACTGCTTTTGGGAGATTTGAAATTGGACTGGTAATTCTCTGGCTCCTCCTATGTAAGTATGAGCTTTCTGTTGGCCTTTCCCAATTTTCTGTGTCTCGCCAGTCACACATGAATAGTAATGAACAGCGTGTAACAATTCTGACATTGCTTCAGCAAGATCTTTAAATACAATAATTGAGCTAAGTACTTTTTAACCTTTTATTTGCCTGCATTAACCCGAGATAGCCCCATTGTCATTGGTATTGCTGGCTATGATAGTGTAGGTGGCCTCTCTAGTAAAGACAGATAAAAAAAAGCCGTAAGCTTTGGTCTTCCCATCACTACCTGCTGATAATTTTTCCTTTACAATTTGTGTTCCAACATATTTTTTCACCTCATAGTTGTCCTGGTTTCAGCTGAGATAAAGTTACTTTTCTTCTTAGTAGCTAGAAAACCACTGTGTTTTGGATTTAGTATGGGATTTGGTATAAGGATGCTGATAATACACTAATATTTTTAGTTGTTGCTAAGAAATCGATGATTTTTTAGCTTCCCATGCTTTTCTAGTATGCGGGCGCACAAGAAGCTGGAAGGAAATATAGCCAGAGCAACAGATACAAATTGGTCAATGGGATATTCCATACCATGCAACGTCCTGCTCAATATATAAATGAGGGTTGCCTGGGAAGTTTTCTGTCTTTCTTCTGTGATTGCCGTTTCTGGATTTCTCTCCTCCAGGATTGCTAGCCAGAGACGAGCTGGGCATTTGTCAGAAGGTGGTGAGCAATTGCATTTGTGCATCATGCATTTGTATATTTTTGTTATTATTATTTATTAATATTAATTATTATTAATAATATAAATTATAACAAAACCCAATTTGTTTTATTTTCTTTCAATTATTTAATTGTTCTTATCTCAACCCATGAATCTCCTTGCCTTTACCACTCCAATTCTCTCACCCATGCCCGAGGGCGGGGAGGATGAGCGAGCAGCTGCGTGGTGTTTGGTTGACAACTGGGTTAAAACCATAACACTAGTATTACTAATGTTTTCAAATGATTTCTAGTTATGCATCATGTCACTTCATAGTTGTATCTCATTTCATGCTTTTGTGAGTCTATCTCTGTCAACTTTTGTGATTTCTGTGAGCCTGTCTGTAAGCCGACATAATTTTTGCCTCCTGTATGTGTTCAAGTGTTCCTAGTGAGTGAAAAGATTGCTGAACTATCTCTGTTATTTCCTGCTTATTATAGTTTGCGCTTGTGTCCTTAGTACAGTCATGTTGAGGAACTGCCATTTCTCCTTGACTATTTTTCCCTTTCAGCTTAGTTCCTGGAGAGCTGACCAGTTGATTTTTTTGAGGTTATCAATATCTTGAAGTCCACTGCTTTCTGTTTTGCTGCTTTTTCTCCATAATGATGCTCAGTTGAGCTGTTTTCTATATTCAGGTTTTGAAATGACTCACATCATTAGTTAGAACCAAATATAGAACTACTTTGTTTCTGGAGGTTTCTCTGCCATCTATATTGAGTAGTTGTTGCCAGAGCATTCTGTGTCCCAGTATATCCAGTTTCCGTTAGTTGCCTGCGTAGCTGTAATGCTTGAGTGCGACTAAGTCCTTTCATTTAAATGATTCTACTTATTGCTCATAAAACCCGCTTCCACCAGATCATCCTGTTTTGGTGAACTTTATAATAGATTCCTCACCACATGTATTTCCCTTTAATCATGACTTAGAAGCTCTTCAGTTGCTCAAAGCCCTCTGCATTCTGAGATCTCAGAGCAACTAAATACGTCCTTTATATTTGCAATATCAGATCCTTCCTTTTTCCTCTACCTGTGCTTCTTGAGCAAGTTTTGTATCACCTCATATGCTAGTTCTGAGAATGTGATTGGATTGAGCCTCTCAGGACAAGTAAATGATAGTTTTGATCATGTACGGAGACTTCAGTCTTCTCTTGTTTGTTCCACATACTCATGTATTGGTATGCAGACGTCTAAGACAGTCACTGAATTTGATCCACTGTTCTCTTCCTTGTCTCATCTCTGATCTTATTTTGAATAGATCCAGCCTCCCAAAATTTTATGGCCTGACCAGATAGCTCCTGTTAATATGCACCCATGGTGGCTTGCCTGCTTTGTCACCTCTTCCTACTCAGCTCGTAGAGACTTTCCTGGCTCGTGTGCAAAGATTGACTTCTGGTGGATTAGAGGGGCAACCAGTGTGACCCGTTAGGACTGTCCCTGCATCTCCTATATATCTCCTGTATATACTTTGGAGCTGAGGTTCCTGAGAGCAGCAGGTGAGACCCTACTTGATGCTTTCTGCCTCCGTATGAGCTGGAGTATGATGGCTCCACAGGTGACCCAGCTGTCAAAGTCTCTCTACTTCATTTGTCTTGAAGTATAAACCTGAGAGTTTTAGATGTGTTATATTTATAAGTGCAGTCCAGGGAGGGAAATGCGGCAAATGGGAAGCCAGGAGGAAATAACTTCTCTGCAGCTGCGTTCGAAGTCCATCTGCATTACCCATTCACCAAATCAAAAGTGGTAGTTAGCTTGTAGAAGAGCTTGTAAGTAGCTGTCTGGAAATCACAACATGATGTTGAGGTTGCAATGTAGACTCAGAACTTTACTTTCCTTGTAACGTCTCTTTTCTGTGTAGATATTTGAGAATTTTATTCTAAACAATATATGCCGCCCAAGCAAGCATTGTACTTTACTCTAGACTACATTGTGTGTTGTCAAATTAGCTTTGACACCAGTGGTACTGCATTCACCTTTTCACCCTCTGCACTCTTCAACCCAGCTACAGCAGCGCAAGTGTGCATCCAGCATGGCGTAAATCAGTAAGCTTATTTTTAGATTTTTCATGTCTCAGGTCTTTGTTTTCATAGGTATTCTACTTTCCACAAAAACACATCTGTGAGCAGTGATTTCTCCTGCTTGGTCTTCAGGAAATGATGCACATTCATTTCCAGGATGATAGAAAGAACACGGAGCAGAAACATTTACTTGAAAAAATCAGGGAACACCTGGGTTGCTATATTGCTGATGTGTCCCCAGGGGCTCCCAAGGAGAAGTACCTAATCTAGGATGTGCCCAAAGATCTACCAGCCCCTGGGCTGCACAGATGGAATTGGTCTCTTCTTGGGATGCTTGATTCTTCACTGGCTACCAGGCAGCCTGGTGGGAGAGGAAGACATGGAGAAGGAGGAGGAGGCTAGTTCTGGCCCAAGTGCCTTGCGGTGAGAGCAGACACCTCAGCCTGGTGGGGTTTCCTTGTGTCAGCAGAGAGAGGAGAGGAACCCAGGAATCTCTTTTTTTTCTCCCATTGACTTTTTCAACAAAGAAGTATTCCTCCCTCACCCACTCGCTAGTTTTAGAGGGGTTTTTCATCATTTTTTTTTCTGATGAAAGTTAAGTGCTTTCTTTGAAAGAATTGATTTTTTATTGAGGGATGCTGAGAATCATATTCAAGTGCAGCAGTTAGGTGGACATGAAGCTGCTGCTGCTCCTCTTTTAACTTTACCTTCCTGCTGTTAGAGATTTATTTTTAAAATTGTGTGTAAACAAATTTCACAGGCTACTGTGAAAGATGGAGTTAGTTAAGAACCGTATGAGCTGCTTTTATATTACAGACTTAGATTGGATTAATAAGGTGAAATTCTGGGGCAAGGGCGTGGCGGTAGGAGAGGCTGTAATACAGGCAGTAAAAGTAAATGTTGCCAAACCCTATACATTTTAAATAACAAAAAATGATCTTTTTAAGCTCTTTTCTTTTGGCAGTGAATTGTGTTGAACTGTTCTGATGAACGAGACTACAAAGCCACGGGGAAATTCTTCAAAGGTCTGCCACAATCTGGAGCCTTGGTGTGCTTTGATGAATTTAATCGTATAGAGCTGGAGGTAATTGTAGTACCAGTTTCTTAGCAAAGTTGGTATTCAATGAAAGTGACAAGCTTGACAACTTCATTAACAGCACTGACATTAAACAACATTGACTGAAGCTTATTGTTAAATGAAAAAAAAAATACAATTTTAGTACACTTTAATCAAACTCAACGGGTTGTCTATGCCAAATCTGTCCTTGTGATTTTTTCATGGTTTCTGCATTCTCTACTGTAAATATACCCAGAGAAATATTGCTGTTGCAACCTTCTGAGCACAGTGACAGAGGGAGGTTTGTGGGGAGACATTGTATTTTGTTCATGATAGATTAGTGGCGAGATTTCTCTTCTGCACTGGTATGCAACCTGCCACTCACAGTGTTTTGAAAGACAGGAGTTAACTTTCATCTACAGAAAGCTCACAGCCAGGGAGAGAGACTGCTTTAATACCACATTTATTACCTTTTCGGGGAGGGAGGGGAAACAAAAACCAAAAAACAACCCTGCAAAGAGGGATCTGAAACAAATGAGAGCTCTGGGTTTTAAGGCAATTTATTACACTTGCACAAAGCATAATTAAATGTCCATATAGGGAAATATTGCATAACTTATTTTCTTCTATAAACTGAGGTGATCTGGTTGGTCTTTTATAGCTCCTTCATTTTTCTGATTTTTTTTCTTTCTTGTTAAATCACAGCTACTGGCAACCCTTGGTAGAAGGTATTGACATTGAATTAAGTTATAACCATTCATTTAAATTTCTGCTTCTGAAGTAGCACCGAAACAAGCTTTAAAAATACAATATGCTTGCTGTATTTTCCATTATCTTGTATTAGACCATTACAGATACATAGCTATTTCTGGAAGATGCTACGGCTTTAGCACTTTCATTCATTTAGCAGGTTATCATTTGATGCATAGGAAATTTTCCAATGCGTTGGGCAATTTATTAGCTTAAGAGTGTGATGCATTTTTGGGTTTATTACATTTAGTATCACATTAAAGCATCATTTTAAAGCTTAAAAATGAAAGTACTGGTGTTTTCAAACAAAAAGTGTGTTGAAGAACTTGTTTTTCACTCCCCTTCAATGCTCTTTGTAGCTGTTCAGCAAATGTTGATCCTTCAGACACTGGTTCTGAGCTGGTACAGGTGTAGAAACATATGTCTGGACTCACCTCCCACTATGTTTATTATCAGCAATTTGACTGGAGCTGTCAAACAATCCAAAAGTAACAATAGAATAATGACTTTGCTAGGGTGGACAAAATTATAAGATCAGTTCTTCCTTTTAGCTGTTTGCTCCTCTGCTAGACTTAGAAAGATTTTCTCACTAGATTGCAGTACCATGAAGAGCAACCGTGCCTGCATTAGCTCTCTTTCAATAAAAGGGCAGTGTGCAGTCTTTTTTGTATTAGAGTGCAGCATAACACCAAGTAATGCTTTCTCTTTTGCCTTTGTGCATATTTTTCCTTTGCCCACTGACAGGAGATCCCTCAAGACCAGCACTAAGCTCCTCTTCATTAGAACCCAGTTTTCAATTTAAATTTTAATTAGAATGCATGACTGGGATACTTACCATTCGCTGTAATTTCTGCGTGCCACTAATCAACAACCAAAGAATACTTGTTTTTATTTCTAAAAACTAAATTCCCTTTCTGTAAAAGATTTTTTTGCTGGCAGTTAAAATTATTTTAGCTCATCTCATATAGTTTCATTTTTGAATGGGATTCATTCTTTTAACGTAAGTTCACCTAGAACCTGGATTCTTACATTAACTTAGGGCTAGGGTGCAGTTAAGATTAGGGTTAAACTGCATACATGTGCAGTCCTAAATGTGTTTTTTAGCCCTTTTTCGATTCATTATGATATATTGTATTATGTTATATTAATATATTGTCACACACTGGATACAACGATATATACTTGATGAGATTCAACTGGAGGATTACACCTCTCCAGTGTTGATTTTACTATCTTTTAATCATTATGTTTTGTTTCTTTTAATTCTGAGACCTAGCTTGAATTCTAGATATCTTCAGACTGGAAAATAAACCGTTAGGAGAACTAAATATTACCCTCGTGGTATTTCTGGTCTTTAAACTGCTGAAGAAATTTATTTTCAAAGAAAGAAGTGCCATACAAATGGCAAAGGATTTTATCTAACCAGAAGGCAATATACCTGATTAAGGAATTTCTCAGCCTCTGGCAACCAGAGGCTGCCACAGACAGAGTGGGCTGGTATGGGATAACTTTGGTATCCCATCCAAATGTTTGGTAGAGGCCACACAAACATTTGAATGGTCTGTTATCATTTGAAGATTTTTATAACATATTTAGATCAGTGCCTGGAAATCCATCAGAGGCCAGTACGTATCTTCTTCTGGTTCAGGTTGCTGGTCAATCCCCGTATCATTCCTAGCCACCGCTCATTGTTAACTGTAATTGCCTGATAGTAAGACAGTTGGGTCTGTGTCATAGCGCTAACATCAGAGCTGCGAGTCGGGAAAAGCTTTGAGGTTTCTGAGGCTTTTTCACATCCTAAAAAGAGCTCAGATCTAACGGAGCTCCTAGTCTGTAGCCTTCAACTGAAAAAAAAAATCGTCTTTACAATAGGTCTGGTTTCTTTCTTCAGTCCAATATTGTGACACTGGACTCATCTGCACAAGCTCGGCTAAGTCCCTATCATCCAACTCTTGAATCTAGAAAGTCACAAAGAAGTTATTCATTCCTTTGTAAGTGTAGAAATAAAAACACAGAAACTGTAAATGTCCTGTAGGGAAAACCATTAGGAATTGCACTGGGAATTTTGCCATTAAA
The DNA here is from genome assembly GCF_009769465.1 of Tauraco erythrolophus. Taxonomy (NCBI): domain Eukaryota; kingdom Metazoa; phylum Chordata; class Aves; order Musophagiformes; family Musophagidae; genus Tauraco; species Tauraco erythrolophus. The sequence continues at coordinate 54,691,839 of NC_141468.1, forward strand.
GTAAGCAGGTCTAAAATTTTGCCTCATCATCTTTAATTGCTCTTCAAAAGCTCTAATACAGTCACTCTTAATTTTGTATGAGAATTTGCACAAGAATATTCAGAATATTTCATGGGGGTTTTGAAATTTCTAAATTTTTCTAAAGTCACACACTTGAAAATTTTCTTAATGACACACTGTAAGAAAGAATAAATGATAGGAATGGGAAATAAAATATTCCCTTAGAATTCTGAGTACTAAGATCTAAATTACTATAAGTTCACCACTGGTGTGTTACAGGGCTTGAAACTGTGTCACAGGGGTAAGTATTTACACAAATTCAGACTATAAAGGAAGCTAGTTAATATGCCACTGCATCAGGCTAGATATTGCATTATAATGGATCATACAATTCAAATAACTTCAGGATTTCTCTCATTTTATAGAAAGATATGCTGCTTCTGCATGCTTAAAGAAAGTACACTTTGACACAGTTATAATCACGAGAAAAGTAACACTTTAACAGGTAAATGAAATAGGACATTATCATGCTGGTAGATAGAAGTGAACTCATCTTTTCTGCAAGTGCATTCCCTAAACTAGAGATAAAAACAGTGATTTAATTTCTGTAATAAATCATAGAATCATAGAATCATAGAATGGTTAGGGCTGGAAGGGACCTTCAAAGGTCATCTAGTCCAACGTCCCTGCAAGGAACAGGGATATCTCCAACTAGATCAGGTTGCTCAGGGCCTCGTCCAACCTGGCCTTGAACGTCTCCAGGGATGGAGCATCCACCACCTCTCTGGGCAACCTGTTCCAGTGTTCTACAACTCTCATGGTAAAAAATTTTTTCCTAATATCCAACCTGAATCTACCTCCCTCTATTTTAAAACCATTACCCCTTGTCCTATCACAACAGGCCCTCCTGAACAGCCTCTCCCCATCTTTCTTGTAGGCCCCCTTAAGGTACTGGAAGACTGCTATAAGGTCACCCCGGAGCCTCTTCTTCTCCAGGCTGAACAGCCCCAACTCTTTCAGCCTGTCCTCATAGGAAAGGTGCTCCAGCCTTCTTATCATCTTCGTGGCCCTCCTCTGGACCCTCTCCAACTGGTCCATGTCCTTCTTATGTTGGGGGCTCCAGAACTGGACGCAATACTCCAGGTGAGGTCTCATGAGGGCAGAGTAGAGGGGAAGAATCACCTCTCTCGACCTGCTGGCCACGCTCCTCTTGATGCAGCCCAAGATGCAGTTGGCCTTCTGGGCCGCAAGAGCACATTGCTTTCTAAGAGAAAGAAATCCAACCTTTTACTTTCTGATCCCAACAATATTTGTTATTCATAATAAAGTGTTTGGATTACTAGCCTCAGCTATTTTTCCTTTTTTTGTTTAATCTGCTCCTTTATGTTCTGTTTTGTTTGGATTTTTTTTACAGTGTCTGAATATGTAACACAATTTCAAGTATGGAAACAGGAGCTGTAAGGGAGCTGTAGAGAAATAAGCAGTACAGTCTTACAGTATATATCAACAGTATTTCTTTGTCATTCTCCTTCTGGAGCTCCCATAAGGTGCCACCCACCCTAAGGGTGCCACGCACCCAAGTGCCCTGCCCAGACTTGGAGTCATGGAGTCATAGAATAGTTTGAGTTGAAAGGAACCTTAAAGATCATCTAGTTCCAAATTCCCTGCCATGAAGGGAAAGGAGATGTTGCATCAGGCCATGTGATCACCACTAACACAGCACACCCAGATGAATCTAGTTGTCTCCAGATAGTCAACAGAAAGAGAGGACACATGTGAAAGCTGTTTCACCACGCTTTGGCTAAACTAGTGCATAGATGGTCACATTATGAAGTATTCTTGAAGAAGGCAGTATCCATCTATGCAAAAATTCCTCCAGCCCGTCATTGAGCTAGTAGTTGGTCTCAAGGTATCTAATGTCTGCTTTGATATTGGCATTTATAAATAAGAGAAAATGGTCAAATTATCTTGAGGGCTTTACTCCCAGTTCACATAAGGTAAACCAGGAAATACGTTTCTTCTTTTTGCCTCCTTACTCCTGCCTGATTTTAACCCCAGAATGTACTTTTCCCTCATTGCCAATTTTTGTATTCCCATGTACAGCAGCACCCTTCTCTTCCTGCTTTCCTAACCTCACCTGCCTGTTCTCTGCCACTGATTGAAGTCTAGTTTGGGTTCCTCATTTCTATGTTATCTTGTAGAAGCTGAAACACAGACACACATTCAGATTTAATGCTGTCTTCATAGCCAAGTGCTCTACTCTTGGACAATGATAGAAATTTTAATTTGAAATTTAAGAGTCCTTGAAAGATGACTTATTAGTGTTTCCTTCCACATCCAAGGAAAAGGACAGATTCTGTCTGCCTGATGCAGCCTCCCCTCTCAGCTGCCCTGGGGCAACTGTCCGCTCCAGGGGTGCAATTCGCACTGTCACACTGAGACCTACAAGAGCAACCTGTGTTGCATGCAAAGACTTTTGTATTACAAGATAATCTCTCACTTTTGTAAACATTGATTTTTAGAAACACAAATGCTGTTTAGTGGGAGGTGGTCACTTACAGCCTGTCTTCCAAACCAAAATCAGCTAGAGTAAGACAGCTTGTATTTTTTCTTTCACTGAGACAGAGGTAAGGGAAGATTCATCCTGCTCTCAAGTGTGATTTCTTGATCTGCAACCAGTTTCCTCACCTGCAACTCAATCTGGCACATTGATCTTTGTGCATTGCAATATTAGTAAAATAGATTCCAGTACCATGTCCAGCTTTTCCACCATCCTGAAAAGATGTGACACCCTCCAAGTATAGGATGTGACTAATTGAAGACATTGAGTTGAGCAGGCGAAGTGCTAAGTGAAACTTGCACCATACCAATACACTGCTCAACTCTGGTCCTGTAAATTTGTTGTATCAGTTCTTTCAGAAATGTGCTTTTCTTATCAAACATATTCTGGTGCGTATCTCTGTATATCAATGATGGTTGTCTACTTTTGTTAACTTCACAATATTTGTTTATTTTATGGCAGCTTGTAAGACTATTCAATTTTCGCTGTTGTTATTTGACATTCTCTTGTGCAAGGTATCACTTTGCTATTGTTTTGTTGGGGTTTTTTAATGTGCGCATGTTCACACAGCAGCATAAACAGTATGCCGTGATCATTTTTCCTTACAAATGAAAGGAATAGCTGACTTTTTCTATTCATTTTCCAAATGTCGCTTCATAAATTCAGCTAGCTTGTAAGCACTGAAATGGTCCTGGGCAATTTGCTTATTTCCATAAGCAAACTTTTAAACTAATTTGTCCTGTTTCTAACATTTTCAATACTCTTTATTTGAAAGCTTGAAAAAAGACTCAGGATAATTAGTTTAAATGCTGAAATCTCATTTTTTCTCATGGGTTGTCTTGATGTTTGTGACCTTGGGGATTTATAACTTTTTTTTTCCCAAAAAAAAATGAAGTAGGAAAACATTTATTTTATCCTTAAAAAAATAATTATACTTAAAAATAATCCTTTACTGTATCATCCTAAAATTCTTGTGTAATGTACCTTTCACTATCATTCATATCAAATGTGTTCAGTTTATAAGTCTGAACACCAAGTAACTTAAGATCTAACATCTTAGGATGAATCTGGACTTTTTTCTGCTACTTAAAATTTTATGCAGTGCAAAGAACGTGCTTTGGGAATGCTTGCCAGCACCTTTGCTAACAATGCAGGAATCAGAAGAGGATTTAGATCATTCCTTCAAAGCGCTGCACTGGCTCCACAGTACTAGTCTTGGTAAAAATATTTAACATATATGTAGTAAAGCAAATTGAAATCCTGACCATAGAGCAGACAGAGAAAGCCTGGCCATTAATTTTTAAAGTGTTATGTGCTCTCTTGCTAATTTAGCAATGCATGTTGGTATGTGACCAGTGAAAAGAACAACTCAGATTGGTTTACTTGACTGGGGCTTGGATCTGTGCAGACTTCAAAACATGTAGAATATATGTGCTTTTAAATTCATTTTTCCCTTGTGACTATAGTCCTATAAAACATTGAATCTTTATTGGACAGTTGTTTCTTTTAGGACAATGGTCTTATCTTTAAGTGAACAATTCATACGTCAGAGCGGTATTTTCTTCATGGACATATTGCCAAATTTATATTGAAATCCACTTTAAAATCTATTCTTCGCTAGCTATATTCTTGCATGTTTATTTTATGTGCAAGGAGTTGATATTCTGAGTGGCTCAAAGATGGTATTGTAGCAGAATTGTTCATCGCTCTGGCTGTTTTAGATTTAACTGCACACTAATTTTTCAAAGCTTTTGATTATTTGTCATTAAATGTATGTGCATGCTGCACTCGAGTAATGGGACTGATGTTTATAGCCTGTAAAAGACTCACTTGCAGTTCAACAACGTATTTGACTGCTGGTATTTAGCTGGTATTTATTTCAAGTATATAAATTTCCCAAATTGATGAAATATATAGACATCTATGTATATATTTTGTCTTGGTGAAAGGTTGCAATATTTTTTCCAAAGTAAATACATCCTGTATTTCATTTCCTCATGCAACTAATGTTGAGATTTTTTTTTTTTTTTTAAACTAAAGGTTCAAGACAATGTTTATTTTCTCATTTGTTTATTTGTTTAAAAGATGAGTTAGGTCACTATACTTAAGTGTACTGCTCTGTTTCTTTGAAACTGAAGGGAAAAACAAGCTTCTAGTTAACTTGAAGGTTTGAAAGGATTTCTTCTGAAAAGGCAGACTCTTCTGTTGGAATTTTGTATTTCCTTATCTTCAGCAGGGCCAAACTTTAAAGGCCTGAAAGCAGCTCCCATTGATTTTTCTGAAAGTCCCTAATAAAGTATCCAAGGAAGAAATTTGACCCTAAATAGGGATTTCTAGGGCAAGGGGGATTTGTCTGGGCAGCCTGCTTCTGAAGGAAGAAAGCTATATTCTTTCCTCTCTTGAAAGACTGTTGATGAAAGAAACATAAGGAACGGCTCAGAGAAAGGAAAACAGAAATGTTCTAAACTGCAGGCAGAAACAATATATCTTTTGATAAAGCTAATGTTGCTTTGTGTTAAAAGCAGAGTTCAGATTGCCGGGAGTTACGCTCTTTGTGCGATGATTTCCTACCTCACACCATCAAAGACTTGCAAGCATCATGTTGAATAAACTACCACTCGAAAAGAAAACCAGGGGAAAAAGAAACCCTGAAGGTAAGAGATGATGAACAAGTGTTGCACTGTCTTTTACAGAGAGCAGGATGCAGATCTCAGAGAGGTAGGTGATGGGGGCAGAGATACGGTGGGGTGGCAGGTTTCAGCCACTGTGCTGCCTTGCCTCCAAGCAGGAACCCAGCACATCTTTTTAACACTGGTCTAGTGCTCAAGTAAAAAGCCCCCAAAACATCATTACCCCAGAAAGAAAGTAGAAGAAGTGTTTGGACTTGTATTTTTGTGCAGAACAAGGAAGGACGGTATCCAGCCCCAGCCTGGAGCAGCCTCAGCAGTGGCTGTCCTGTTCCAGAGGGCTGTGTCCCCAAACCAGGGGGCTGAGCCCTCTCCTCTACCTACCAGCAGGACAGCTTTGGGATGACATCCTGCCCTGCTGGGTGCCTTCCCTGTGGCCTGGAGATAGCCACTGCTGATGGCACCGGGCAGAGGAATGACATCCTGAAGGCAGAGGGAGGTAAGTGTAATACTGCACTGGATGCTGCAGGGGCACAGCTATAGACATACCCCAACCTCAACTGAGTGGTTACCTGTTTCCTTTTTTTTAATGGTTGCTTCTTGCTTGTTTGGATTTTTTTTTCTTCTTTTTTTAAATCACATTCCTAGCCAAGATACTCTGTGACATAAAAGTCAACAGAACAAAATACCAAACTTCTGAGTAAATTTTCTATCTGCTACCCCACCTTCGATAAGCTAATAGCTCAATTTCAAGTAAGCCATTTATTATTGCCTATTGTGGCTTTAAGGAATAGGTTATATTTAGCATGCTCATATTAAAAGGAGGCTGTTTATCTATGTTCTTTTTAATACAACATGGGAAAAATGATTAAAAGTCAAAATAAAATGGAATATTTATTATTTTGCCCATCTGTTGGTTACACTTGTTTTTTGCTTCCTTGGGCAGAGTGGAAAATAGTTTGCATTAATTAATTCAAGCAATTCTCTGTTGTACTATCCAAACGTAATGTCTGATATTTGCAGCTTATTTTGTCTCTCAAAATAGGTGAAGGGAAAAGATATACGTATATTTGAACAGGTGTAGTGGTAACATAGCAGGGGATATTTTAAGGGCGGAGGGGGTTGTGGTTTAGGGGCTTTTTATTGTTGGATTTTTTTGTCATTTTCTGGTGTAATTGCCTTCACACACACACACCAAAAAAAAACCTCCATAAAAATAATCACTGAACTCCCTCCTTGCTATCTGCAGTCGAGTTGGAAACAATGAATTGCCTGTACTTTTTGCCCCTGCCCTGTATGACAGCACCATATCTTTGATGCTAGATTTCCAGTAGGTAACCTTGTCACTTTGATGAAATGTCTTTGAGAAGTGGGTTCATGGTAGAGAGTTCGCTAGTCTTACTCACATAAAACAGGAATTTTAAAAGAAACAACAAGAATGTAAGCTGATGGCTTTTTAGCTTTAAAGGAGGATTTGTTTCACTCCAAAGTCCGCAGATTTCATACATAACATAAATAGAAATTATTTTCTCGTTAACTGAGTCTTTTTTTTCCTATTTTATTTTATTTTATTTTATTTTATTTTATTTTATTTTATTTTATTTTATTTCTTATGGACTCATTTCAGAGCTGTGTCCAGCAGCCTAGTATAGAGAGCAGGGTACATCACCACTTTTCTCCATGTGCAACTGCCACTCTCTTGGTTGGAAGAGGAAAAGGACCCAATGTGGCTCCCACCTGTCTGCAGAAAGATGTCTGCTGGTGAGGGTTGAAAATGTGGGAGTCAGCAGAGTTCTAACATCTACTGTAAACAAAGCCATCATTTCATTATGTGGCTTGTGGCAACTCACCACCTTTTCCTTTTAGAAGTCAACTTTACTGTTAAATTGTGGAAAAGCAAATCTTTGTGGAAAAGCAAATATTTCAACTAAGCTGAATTGTCTCTGGTAAATAAATCTTTTAAAGGTAATTTACTTGAGGTTTACTGTTATATTCAGGAGACATTTATCAAACCTTTTTCTTGTTTCCGTGTGTAATTTTAGAAACTCCAACTAATGAAACATTTTTACAGCTAAATAAGTAGCTCAGTTTCACTGGAGAGTAGGCTAGGGAGACTGCAAGCACTGACAGTTTTGCTGAGATAGTTTCTTGGCCCTCTAGCACAAAGTGATGAGCAAAGAAAATACCAACTCTTGATTAAAAAGAAATTCACTTATTTAACATTCTTGCTTTTAATATCACTTTAGTTTCCAAGTAGTCGGTGTGAAAGCATATGCAACATCTCGTGTCTTGCTGGTATGCTTTAAGCCCTTGAATGCTTTCATTTTAATTTGGAGCTGAAGTTTGACCTAATTTAAAGTTTTCTAGTCTTATAATTATAAATTGGATGAATTCCAATGGCTAGTGTTATATCAGATATACTTTTAAAATGAGTTCCAGATTTTTAGTTCTTGTCACAAGATCTATCTTTGCAACTCATGGGTGACAAGAGTAAAATCTGTCACTGTCCTCACTGGAAATCTGAAAGTTAATTTCCAGATATAGGAGGTATTGGTTCCCAGCAAAACAATCAGAGGTGTCAGCTTGCCAAAATTAACTCATCGTGCTGGTGGCAGAGGGCATTTTACTTGGAGGCATCTATTTTATATTCACATTCCCTATAGTATGCTTGTTCTCAGGAGGAACTGGTGGAGTGTCAGAGCTGAGTTCATCCTGCCCCTCTGCTGAAATGCCTTTTCTGATCATTGCAGAGAAAATAGCTCTGTGAAGCTTTTCCAGTTTCACGTGTGTCAGTACATTCAATCATGACATATCAACTATTTCTTTATAACAGAAAGCTGCCTTGAACGTTTATGCTGTGGTTTCGCATTGCAAACCACCTTCTATTTTACATGTGAGTTCATAGATTTAGCTTACTAAAGTCCTTTGTGCAGAGGGCTCAGGGTTCCTGCGATTCTGGACTGGGAAGTGGGGAGTGAATCCTCTCCCACAGTAGCGCTAACCACCTCCTCACCTCCTGCTCCAGAGCAAGAAGCACCTCTTGGGCCTCTTGACCCCTAACAAAACATGGAGCAACATGTGTGTTTAAAATCAGAACCAAACCAAAGGCCCTGACAAAATTGAGTGCTCCACTGCACTCCCTGCTCTCCCTCTGCAGAGAAGAGCAGAGAGGGAATAAAACATAAATGGCAGGTATTGAATGTGGTGTTGAACATGTGGCTGGAGAGTATGCCTAAGAGAGTTACATTATATACTGATAAAGAACATAAATATATGGTATATAATAAAATTATATCTATAAATTTGTCTTAACAATATGTTTGATTTCCTATTTATGCTATGCAGTAGTATTATTATTAAAAAAACTAGTACGGTGTTGTTTAAAAACAAAGCACAGGCCTATTTTGTCAGGATGATTTAAGACTATATGCAGTAAAAATAATCTATCATAGAGAAGAATTAAGCTTTGGCTGGAGACGAGATTAGCATGCGATCATCAGAGCTAAGTACTGGCAGTGTAATGTGCTACCATCTGTCAGAGGAGCTGCCCTCATTGTCCCTCTGTGCAGGGTGAGCCTGGCTGAAACGAGGGGTCAAGTGGGTTAGTCCGAATTTTGATAAATAGACTGAGGTTAATGCAGTTAGGAAGAAATTTCAGCCACTCTGTTTGGCTCATTTTTGGGGAAGGCTCTATCAAATCACAGTTGGGGTTTGGTCGCCCAACTGAGAGGCAGTATGTTATTAAGCTGTTTTAATTTGGTCTCATTCACTTGAATCATAGAACCATAGACTAGTTTGTGTTGGAAGGGACCTCAAAGATCATCTTGCCTTGTCATGGGCAAGGACTCTTCCATTACACCAGGTTGCTCAAAGCCTCATCCAACCTGGCCTTGAATACCTCCAGGAATGAGGCACCCACAACTTCTCTGGGCAACCTGTTCCACTGCCTCACCACCCTCTGAGTGAAAACTTTCTTCCTTAGATCTAATCTAAATCTATCCTCCTCCAGTTTAAAGCCATTTCCACTTGTCCTATCACTACATGCCCTTGTAAAAAGTCCCTCTCCAGCTTTCCTGTAGGCCCCCTTTAGGTACTGGAAAGCTGCTATAAGATGTCCCTGGTGCCTCTCTTCTGCAGGCTGAACAACTCCAACTAGCTCAGCCTGTCTTCGTAGGAGCGGCACTCCAGCCCTTTGATCTTCTTTGTGGTCCTCCTCTGGACCCGCTCCAGCAGCTCCATGTCCTTCTTGTGCTGGGGACTCCAGAGCTGAACACAGTACTCCAGGTGGGGTCTCACGAGAGCAGAGCAGAGGGGCAGAATCATCTCCCGTGACCTGCTGTCCACGCTTCTTTTGATGCAGCCCAGGATACGGTTGGCTTTCTGGGCTGCCAACGCACATTGCCTGCTCATGTTGAGCTTCTCATCAACCAACACTCCCAAGTCCTCCTCCGGGCTGCTCTCAATCCATTCTCTGCCCAGCCTGTATTTGTGCTTGGGATTGCCCCAACCCACGTGCAGGACCTTGCACTTGGCCTTGTTGAACTTCAGGAGGTTCTCACAGGCCCACCTCTCCAGCCTGTCAAGGTCCCTCTGGATGGCATCCCTTCCCTCCAGTGTGTCCACCACACCACACAGCTTGGTGTTGTCAGCAAACTTGCTGAGGGTGCACTCAGTACCACTGTCCAGGTCGATAGCCAAGATGTTAAAATGTGTCAGTCCCCATACTGACCCCTGAGGAGCACCACTCATCACAGGTTTACGCTTGGATATCGAGTCGTTGACTGCAACTCTTTGAGTGCAACTATCCAGCCAATTCCTTATCCACCGAGTAGTCCGCCCATCAAAATCTTACTCTGTAAGTGCCTCTATGCGTGTATGGGAACCAACTCACTTGTCCTGTGGATGCTGAGCAGGACAAGTATGTACAATGTTATGGTTTCTTACAGCCCACCCATTCATATAAGGTTTCTTTGCCCTCATGTTTTTTGTTTTACTTGTGTTGTTGTTCCCCTACTTCTTTTTGGACAATCAAAAATACATTTCTTGGTGGTTTTCTCTGGGGACATCTACACAAGGTTTTCCAGGAGGGGAGCCACCTTAGCAAGTCACTGGAAAAAACTGTGCCTTTTGTATGAGCCAAACTGTGAACTGGGATTTCTTCTTTATTTAAACAAGCTATGATCTCTGCATATCAGAAATCACGTCTCAGAGGAGACTTTATCAGGCATACTCAGTATGGCCTATTATGGTTGGCAATATGACCCTTTAAATCAAAATTATTTTAGGAGGCTATTTGTTGCTGAAAATGAAAAGTGATGTATTCTAAATGGGCTTTTAAACAAAGGACATAAAAGTGCTTCATTGCTGGATTTGGAAACTCTCCAGCGAAGATTTTTAAAGTTTATATTTTGTTTACAGTGTGTTCTCACTTGCATATCAGATAAAATATTATGTTTTCTTACCTCAACAGTTACTGTTGAAAAAGTTTTAAAAACAGCCTAACTCAGGAATTTACAAAAAAATAATGTCCAAGATGAACAATGTAGCTCATCAAAGTAGAAGCATTTCATTTTATTTATTTTTACCATCAGTTTGGATGTAAATTCATGAGGCTCACACCAAGTTTGAATTCAGTTCAGTTTGTCTTATCTTTTTTTAAGACAAGAAAATGAGAACAAAGCCATTAATATCTCCAGTTCATGTTTTCCCCAGTTTATAATGACATACCAGGAGACTCATAAGGACTAAAAATAAAAGTTTGCAAAAAATCTCTGTGTTCTCTCTTCTTAGCAGGCAACTGTACAATCAGAGTTGACTTTTTACTTCACTTGGTGTATGAAAAAACCTGTATAAAACATTGAAGATTCTATTCTAAAATCAATTAAGCATCTTCTCAACATGAAACTCGCAGTTCAGATTCACCTTATGTTGTAAACAATAAAGCAGGAGCAATTTCACTCTCTTGTTACAGTTTTGAAAAAAAAAAATGTGAACTCTATGCAATAGAGTTTTAGCATCTGTGTTCTGAAGGTGTAATCCTACAAGAGTAGTGATCTGCCAAACTTGAGTAATTTTTTTTTTAATGGAGCTGATGTTTTTGGGTTGTTTTGCAGTCTGAAAGTGAAAATAATGATGGAAAGCTGTTGTCCCTTATAGTTGTACCTGTGCCATATTCACGAAGCCTTCTAAAACCAGTATGTACAGAGACACCTTTCCAACAACTACTAAAAAGTTGCTGGTGAGTGGCTAACAACTACCACATCAACCTGTAGACTAGAAAGTAGGCAGGGGTTGCTCTATCCAGACTGAAAAGGGAACAAATATGGGGTTCATGGAAGATGTAGGGCGTTATCCAAAGGATTTTTTTACTTACAGATCTCCCTAACCTTGAGTGCATGCATAATAAACTGTGTCTGGTTAAGGAATCACTTTGCTAAGTGTTTTTTCCTTGTTTGTAACATGAGAAGTACATGATTTCTGAGTTAAGTACAGCCTTTTTCATATCTGTTGTCAATTCTATTTACAACAAGCACATGGCTGCTGGTTTGTTTTAGTTGGGCCAGACTTGGAAAGGTGTATCTTTTGGGCCGGGTCCACTAGGCACAGCCTTCGTAATAAAAGTAGCCAGAGGGTATTTTTAATGTAATGCCTCTTTAAATCTTTATAGATTTTTAAGGTGAGACTTTGCAAGGAGACTCTATTTATAAACAGATTATGAAAGATTAGTGGCTTTTTTATGTAGTGGTTAACCAAATCCTGCAACATACCTTCTGACAGGTTACTTATGTTGATTCTGTTTACATCCTCATGACCATTTGTACTTTGCAGCTGCCTTTTTCTTCACCTCATAAACATGTGGAATGCTTTATGCTCCTGCATCAAGTATATGGAACCATTAAACTCTCTGGTAATTTCTTCCAACTTGTGTATAAAAAGGTGACCATGATGTACTCTGGATACACTGAACCTCCTGAGTTTCATCCCAAATAATTCTATGGCAATAATAGAATGACGAACACCCACCTATATGTAATTTATAATAAAATCTCCCATTCGAAAGATACTGTAAATTCTGTATTAGAAACATTCTAAGTGATGATAATGGGGGGGGGGGAGGGAAGTGCTCCCAAACACTGTATAAATCAGGTGGTTTTTCTGCAAAGTGCTCTCTAACTTTTCCATATGAAGAAATCATTATTTAGTTAACCAGCTAGCAATGCTTGAGCATAAAAAAAAAAGTAAATTGTGTAAAGACTTCTTGAAAAAATGGCTATTGCTCCATTTTGAACTGGGGAACAGAAAGACTAGTCTAGTAGCTAGTCGGGCTTGAAAGATGAGCTCTTTTTCCCAGTATTGCACTTTAGGTAAATCACTTAGCCTGGGCTACATCTCATCTGACTCTGATCTAATATTAAGATGTCTAAGTTTGAGCCGATGACTTTGCACTGCCCTAGCAGCAGAGATGGAGAGGGGGATGTTTCCAGAGGGTTATTCAGCGGATGAGCCTGGGGTGACATCTAACTTTAGCTACTCAAATTAGGGCAGACAAACATTGTGCTTTGTTTCTCTGACTCACAGCATAACAGCACAGAGAGACTGGGTGGTAAATGTATTTAATACAGAGATACTCGGAAGCCTGCTGTTGGAGGCAATACCAGTGTCTCAGATGGATACACAGACAGATTTTGCCAGGACGTTCCCAGACAGGAAAGCACTTTCAAGGGTATTGAGATTTACTTTGGTTTATTTTTAGGGTCTCTTTGTTCCAAGTATGAGTGAGGCTTTAATTGAGTGGGAACTTGGGAGAATAAAGCTCCTTTGGTAAAATAATTTACATTAATTAATGTTAAGTAATTAATGTTACTTTAATGTTAACTGAGAGACAAAAAAAAATACTTCTTATGCCCTGATTAGAAACTGACCACTTTTATGGGAACTTTATAGAAACGTTCACAATTTCATTAAGAATGTAAGTCTGAAGCTGCTGAGCTGCTGTGAGCTAACTCACCTGGAAGTGGAGAAAATGAATTTATAGCACCAGATTTGCACTGATTAAGCTTTTCTTTATTATTCACATACCTGATCAATTTACAAAGTTCCCACCCGAGTCAAAGAAAATTCCTCTTAGAATAGGTGTTACCATATCTATAATAACTGAAACCAGATTACAGTATTCACAGAAAGCTAGTATTTTTATTTTAAATAAATATTAAATAGAAAGTATAGCATTTAACATTTCAGTTTGTATATATTTTTATATCACCATTTTATTACCTTTTTTTATATCCCTGTGAAGCTCTTCCAAGAAAACTCTTAATTTTAGTCAGAATTCATTTTTCTTCTTGATTTGCATGGTGAGAGGCATAGTTACTTGTATTCAACATGAGTATTCATAGCAACAGATTTCAATTTGGCAAGGAAATTCCGAGTATCTGTAAAGAACCTTAATATGATATACTTTAAATTCTAAGGAGGGCACTAGTCTGGAGCACAGTTTAGTGGTTCTGGAAAATAAATTGATAGAAATAAATTAAAAGTTAACTGGCTTTTATTTAATTATCATGTCACTAAAGTTTTAAATGGCAGATGTCACTCGGAATAGATCCTATTCTCCAGATCCACAATCAAAATAATCAATAAAACCTATTTGCTTCAATGCTTTCTCTGCACGTAGAAAATAGAAATTCTGTCTCTTGTCGCAATGTGCAGCTCCCGATTCTTATGTGTTAAAGGTGCTGTTTTCCGCTGTGAAAACTAAGAGGAAGAAGAACACATTTTCTGTATACCCAGCTGTTTGCGTCTGCTCCAAAGAGCCAGCTGGAACCAGCATTTTCACACAGACGCAGGCAGCGATAGTCAGATGGCTCCGTAAGAGCTGCTGCTCCGTTTTGGGTGCAGTTCTGGCCATGCTCAGGCTGTGGTTTTTCTGTATACCGGCACTGTCCTTTATCACCTGTATAAATCCCAGAAGGACTAAGAAGGGGTAAGTGGGAGAGGTGGGTGCACGCTCAGGATTTCATGGGAATAGCAGCCATTTCTATACTATCTGTCTTAAAATGGAGACCAGTCAGGGTTTGCTCGTTCTACAGAGAGATAATTTTCTGCTTGAGATCCTGCAAATTAATTGCCAAGTGTCTCAGCTATCCCAGGAGAGGCCGTGGAAGGTGTATTGATAGTACCTGCAGATAGCCGGCAGAGATGAGCAGTTAATGGGATTCACCAAGTCACCTCCCCGATGGGGGAACACGCTTCTGGTCTTAACTTAAAAATCAAATTCACGCATTGGAGAAGCTCCCTAGCTTTGCAGGCTAAGAGTTTCTCTCCTAACCCAGGATTTCTAGGCTTAACTGCATGATTTCTGCACAAAGAGGGAACACTTGGTCAGACCTTGTCTCTGCCACCACAGTGCAAGTCCTTGGGATAGCCAGTGGAGATGGCCTTGCTAAGGCACCTTCCTGACCTAGCTGCGGGAATACGATTTGGGACGAGGTGGAAAAGTTCACTGTGGTGACAATAAATGCAGTGAAAGATGTAAAAGATAACTAAGTATGTGTTTCAGGGCTCTCTAAACAATGTGCAAGGCTGCACCCAGCTACACCAAAGGAATGGCTGGACTCCCTGCCATGTGCTGCCGCAGCGGGGGGAGCGCTGCCTCTGTTCCTCATCAATCCCAGGGATGTATTGTTGCTCACCAGCCTGGGCTGCGGCACCAGGGATGCTGTTGCATCTTCCGCAGCCAGGAGGAAATGGCCTGCCTCTTGTGGGCAGGATAGGTACCTTGAGTTGAGTAGTTAATTAGTAATTCATTATCTCAACTCAGTCCAGCTGGATAAGAATGATTGGTGCCATAATTCCCCCTTTTTGTTTTAGTATTTTTGTTTTCACAAAGGCTTTAAGGGTGAGCAGAGACCCAGCCCATTCATCCAACTCCAGCACGCTTCCCTCCCGCGAATACCACGTCGGGGCTTGCGGCTTTACCTTCTTCTCCGAAGGACTCTCGCTCGAGCTCCCGGCTCCGGTGCTGGCTCCGGCTCTTTTGGCTTGGGCTCCTTAGGCTCGGGCTCTCGGCTCGGCAAGGGAGTCGGGGCTTCCCAGGGTCTCATCGATGTATCACGTCGGGGTCACCAGTTGTTGCTCACCAGCCTGGGCTGCGGCACCAGGGACACTGTTGCATCTTCCGCAGCCAGGAGGAAATGGCCTGCCTCTTGTGGACAGGATAGGTACCTTGAGTTGAGTAGTTATTAGTAGTTCATTATCTCAACTCAGTCCAGCTGGATAAGAATGATTGGTGCCATAATGTATCACTTAAAAGCCAAGAAACTACTGTCTCATGAGACTTTACTGGTGAGGCTTTCAAAGTGAGTGAAGGATCATCTCCCATTTTAGCACTCTGGTTCCTGTAAAACCTGCAACTCGTTAAAAATCAGGGTACTTTTGCATAGGTTTTGCCCCTCTAGGTCATGAAAGTGTTCCCCACATATATAAACCCAGTACCATTGCAGACTTCAGCAGATTTCAATGGCAGGGTCACACAATTTGCGCAGGTGTAAAGAATAGTGGAAGCATCTGTGTGCACAGGGCTGACAGCCAGGCAGTAACATAAGATGCTGGTGTTCACAGGTTGTACTCAGCAGCGCAATTCAGTAGATAGCAACCTGGGGAAGTTCAGCAGACCGTGGAGCAAGGAACTGTTGAGCATATGGGTGAAGTACGTGCAGCTGGGCAGATGAGCCTGTGTAGCAGTTACTGGGGTGAAAACATAAGTGTGCTATAGATTCTCTGTTCATAAATTTTACTCAGAAAAACATATATGAAAACAAGGTCACTGTCAACAACTAATTCAAGTAGAGTGAAAGCTTTAAGAATTAAGAAATCAGGATTGTTTCTTGGATAACAAATATGAGGGTCTTCTCATCTTAATATTTTTATTGATGCCAATGAGATTGGCTGGCTGGCTGGGGCCGAGAAAGAAGGGCGATAGACACTAGATTGGATCAGCTGAACATACAAGGAGAAATGCTGCAAATCAATTTTCCTTAACATATAGACACGTATACCAAGTGCTATAAAATTGCCATCCCAAATGAGTGCCTGTAAGGCTTAGCAAATACTGCACTTACCTCTGTGTGTGGATGCTCGGCATGTCTGATGAAATAGGAAATGTTACAAGCTCTCATCTGCAAGTGAAAATGAAGTAAAGTCTGTCCTGGGTTTGGAAAGTTCAGTTCTATGAATTTTTCTAATCATCTCTGCCTTTTCAAACTGTTTGGCACTGGCTGGGAAGGAGGAGTGGAAACGTTCACCATCTCACAATTAAACTTGTTTCCATGAGATTTAAGGTTGGTTTTGCTGGGCCAAGGGGCTCAGCTAATCACCCAGACCATGTAGTGAAATGACCTCTAAATTGTTGGAAGTTCACTCATTGCTACTCTGCAGCGCAACTAATGGGTTCGCTTCTGTCCCTGTTTGCAGCTGGGGCAGGGGCGGCCACCCTCAGCTCCACGCTGTGTTTTGTACCATGCCAGGCATGATGGGGTCCCTGCACCGGGTTCTCTGGATCCCCCACTGAGCCTTTCTCTCCACTTCCAGCCGCCTTCCTTGCCTGCTCTCCCAGCTCTTCCCAGCTTCTGCTTCCAGCTCCGAGGCTGTTGTTAGTCCCAGCTGGAGGACTCCACACCTCACGGGCCTCTGACAGCATATTTCAATTACTAAAGCTAACAGCTGATTTAACACATTTCCCAATTATGATGTGCAAAGACGTCATGAGAAACAATCTCTGAACTCTGTAAAAAGTTTTGCTTTTACACAAATAGCAGTTGAAGGGGAAAAGATTTCCAAGTGGCAGGGAAGGAGATATGGGATTGAGACTGACGAGGAAGTTGTGAGGAGACGGAGGAGGACTGTACAGCTGATCTGACTTGCCTTGCACAACAGCTGCCACTCCAGTAGCTGCTTTTGGGATGTGTGTGTGAGGAAGAGGACATTTTGGATGTCCTACCTTATTTCCTGTATCGAAAATTAATAGACCTTGGAAATTTAAGATTGAGTCTCTTAAGAACCTTGCTAGCTTCTTCCCTAATCACCCATCTCTCTGTATTTGGATCTTCACTGCCAGTCGCCCAAGGACAGGGTTACATGTGTACCATCATGTATGTGTGTTGTGGTTTAGCCCAGCGGATGGCTGAGCTACCACGCTGCCACTCGCTCACACCTGGGTGGAGAAAATCAGAACGAGAGGGGCGAGACCAGTAAGTTGGGATAGGGACAATTTAACAGAACAGTATCAGGAAAAAGGAAAGAACAGGGTAAACAACAATAAACGTACAAACGTGAAAACAAAACGAACCGAACTGACCGCTCCCGATCACCAAGGCGAAACCCCTCCCCTGGGTGCTCCCCCAATATATACTCTGAGCATGACACCACATGGTATTGAATAGCCATTGGCCAGGCTGGGTCAGCTGCCTGAACCCTGTCCCTTTCAGCTTCCTGCGAAAAAAAAGTTAACTCTTTCCCAGCCCAACCCAGGACAATGTGCCATCTCTCCTTGGTAAATAAAGACATAATTGCCGTTGCGTCAGTGAGCACAAACAGTGGCTCTTCACAGAAAGTTGCCTACTTGATTCAAAAGGACAGTGGGAAACCAGAGCGGGAAGCAACCATTTCAGCTGGGCATAGGCACTTTTCTCTCAAACAAAGAAAGTGTATATAAGTATAACTAATTACAGAAAGAGGACCCTAATATTTGCCTAATTTGCAGGTGAGGTTCCTTGGAAAAAGAGGAAATCAAGTGGGATGAGCCTAGACAAAGAAAAACAGGTCTGTGCTAATACATCCTTATCAGAACTTCTCACTGGATGAATAAGAATTTATTTTCTTGCTCAGATATATATTGTCTGTGTGTGTATATATAAATATAATCAAAGCTTTATACCCTACCATGCCAAGTTTTCCTAATACAATTGCTTATTACTGTCTTACAGAATTCCTGCCTCCAATTGTTATTTTCTTCTCTCCCTGGGAAATATGGATTTGCAAAGTCTGACAGATCCACGCTGACCTTAATAGAATTACTTTTAATCTTTGCTGGCATCGATAAGAGGGACATCTTGTCCTTTTCTGTGCCTATTGTCAGCAAAAAATCATTCTTCCATAGTGGCTGCTATATGTGGAAGGGGAGTGTCTGGAATATGGTTGCAGATATTGGGTATTTTGAAAGTGAAAAGGTTTTACCTATGTGAATCGAGTCAGTCTAATCTATAAGAGAAATAGAACATAGAATTTCTTTGCTGATCAAACTTAATTTCATTAGCTAATGAGTCATGTAATTAAAAGCAATGTGTCCATTTTCCTGTCTGGCCAGACAGCTCCTGGTAGGTGTTGCTGACGCCATCAAACAAAGGGGACCGCTGGGAGCACAAAACTAGTTAGAGAGGAGCTGAATACTGATGGCCTCGTTGCAAGTCTAGTTGTCTCCTCTGTAGATATCTACAGCTTCTTTTTATGAAGTACGATGTCCATGCTGGGCACCTTCTCCCATGATAACCCTTAATTTAAGAAGCATGATGTCACAAGACAGTGAAGTGAATAGGACATCACTAAGGATATTCTCTGTTCCTAAAACAAGAAGTATTTCACTGTGAGAGAGATGTAAATCACAGCAGCAAAACTGGCCAACTAAACTACCAAGGGGCTAGGTCTAGGGAAGAGATAGTCTCTTTATTAAATACCTTGTGAAGATGCAATACTTGAGATGCAGCTACAAGGATGGCAACCTCATGTCTCCAGCACTCACGGCTCCAAGGAGCTTCTCCTTGCGTCGCTTTTGGAGTGCCAGCTGCCCCGCAGGCTCCCTGACTGTTTGGACAGAAAGCCAGGTCCCAAGGGAAGCTCCAAGGCAAGTTTTGTAAGACAGTCCAAGTTCCTGTGGATCCTGCAGCTTGCAGTGCCTCCAACCTACCACTGCCAGAGCCATGGAGCAAAAAGTGAAAAGTGTTTTCTATGCTCTCAGTCAACAGAGTCCTAAAGACATATTTTTTACCTTTTTGTGATTTTGCACAGAAGGAGATGACTTGCAAATATGTCCCTCTATGCTAGATTCTATTTCTTTATTTCCATAGTGTTCTGCATTGTGTATTTGCCAAGTAATTCTGGGTTTTAATTCATTCAAAACAAAGGGGTTTGTGTGGTGTTTATTCTTTAATGATTGGACAGTGGATTAGACCAGACTTTTGGCAGAGATCCTTCAAACTTGTTTACATCTCCATCTGTCTCTGTATCTTCTTGAAGTTTTCAGGTTATTGTGCATGTACCTTATTTCATATTCCTTAGAGGAACAGGCATTTTAAAAATAGAAGTAAATTGGATATTTCAGGTTTTGAAATTTCACACTTAGGTATTCCTCAGCGTCTAACAGGCAGTTTTTTCGTTGCCTTAGAATTCTGAACACTTTTGTTTCTTCTACAGCTAATTTATTATGCCCTCCTTGAGAAAACCAGATTGCTTGTTTTTTAGCCTTTAAATGCTTTGGTATAGCTTTTAGTCGTTGTCTTGCATTAATGCGGTGGATCTATAGTTAGGGAGACTAAGAAATATTTCACTTTCATGTGTTGGTTTCTACGCTTTGAAAAATAGATCTTAGACTTGGTGTTTCATATTCATCTCCATTTTGCTTTTGAACATGCATGGAAAAGTGGCATGGTAATTTAAGTTGTTTTGGCAGGGAATTTGCTAGTAGCCTTTACTCCTTGAAATGCATTTGGAAATACTTTTTTATTGTTTGAAAATCTCAAAGTGTCATTACAGCCATGTAGAGTTATTAAATAGATATTTTAATGGGAGCTATGAACCGTTATTTTCCCTTGGATGCAGATCTGTATGTGTATGGTAGGGAGGGATTGTCAGGCTTTTCTTCTGGAAGTTGCCATTCTCCTTGTTGGTCTGAATTATGTTTATTGTGTAATAAATTTCCTTTTTTCATGGTACAAAACCTCCCTTCAGTGTGTTTATACTGCCTTGCAGCAACCCGAGTGTTTTAAATGTCACAGTGAGCAGTTTAGTTCAAGGTATCTATGAGATTTCATCACACAGTAGTTTTCAACTGCTGCTTTTGGGCATGATTGCAACCTAATCTCTGACAGGACTAAAGGCACCCTGACAAGCAAGATGGTTTTTGCCATGTGAAATTTGGATTTTAGAGATTTTCATGTGTTGAAGTAATACGCCATTTGTGATCTTAGAAACGTGAACAATGTCAATTTTACATATTTTATCTGAAATAGTAGCATTCTTTCAAATTACCTGTTTGTGAAACCCGATCTAGCTCTACTAGCTCAAGAGGGGAGATCAAATTAGGACATCTCAGGAAGCTAACTGTCCAAATAAGGCCTATTTAAACGCCCTTAAACAGAACAACCAGAAACAATTCATTGCTGAGTCTTCGGCTTGTATATCCAACATACAATAAGCAAATACACTCTGGTTTGCTCCTTGTCCTGTTTAAAAGAGATGCACAGCATATACTCCTGTATTGCAGTGGTGGAAACAAGAGATATGTCTATTCCATATCCCACTGAAAACAGCAGCTTGCTGGTGCTGGTCATCTTCCATAGCTGAAATATCATCACCGAAGGACCCTTGGCTTGTCTAATGGTCTCAAGCGAGATCCCCATCAAGATCCCTCTCTATGCAAGCGGATGTTGACAGGAGTGACCCTCCTCTCCCATTCTCTACCTCTACTTCATTTTGATGCTGCTCATTGGGAGGATGAGGCTGGAAATTTAGGAGCAGAGGCAAGCACCGAAGAGGTTGCTTGCTAGAATCCAGGTAGCATGTCATCTGCTTTCAAAGTTACAGAAGAAAACCTCTCCAAAATGCAAACAGAAACTTTCTTGTTCAATTTCAAAAGCGTAGTTGAAAAGAGATAGGAAAGTGCTTGAGTGAGCAGACTGATCCGAAATAAATTAATTTATTTTCCTGGGTGCACACATCTATCTATATATATATACAATAAGAACAATAGAAATGATGAAGAGTAATGAAGTCTCCTCTCATGTTAAAACACAGCCATGTCCTAAACCTCTCAAGGCAGCACCACTTCTCACTCTCTGTAGGTCATTCTGATGGCAAAACGTTTAGAAGAAATATCCTTTAGACAGGGAAAAAGCACAAATTTCTAGGTGCACAGGTTCTTTTCCAGTTCTGAAACAGAATCAGGAAAGAGTCCCTTTTACACCTATTGTTGTTGTTAAGCTTTTTGGACTGGATTTTTTTATGTATTCCCCCCTAGAAATTCTTACTATACTACAGGACATTCGAAGGTGGAAGGAGGGAGTCCTGACCATACAACAGATGAATAAACAATCAGATCAAAAGCAAATATGTAAAGAAGAATAGAAAAGATCTTTTTTTCCTATGGCAGTGTAGCTCTGTAGCTGGTCCATGGTGCCTGCAGCACGCTGGTGTCCTCACATTAACCTCTGGGTTTGGTCAGAAGGGGACCACATTTTATAGCCCTTTTGGCTCTTCCCTGCTCCTCTTACCTTCCGTATTACAGTCTCTCAGACAGGTTGGTGAGCAGAGGGGGCTCAGTTTTGTTTAGCAATCCATGCCTATGAAAATAGCTGTTTTGGGTGAGTTGCATATACAAATATCTCATCTGGGTCTAAAAGAACACAAAACATATGTATGCACGGTTCCCTTTTTCTATTGCTATTGTTGTCGTTGCTGTTATGAGAGTCCACATTTAACATTAATCAGGAGTACAGGATTAAGTACTGTAAGGAGTCATTTCCCTGTACTTATTGCTTTCGTCCTTCCATGTACTCCATCTGTCTGACACGATTCGGTATGAGAAAGATAATCTTTGCACCTTTAATGGGTTACCTTTTTATTTTAAAGTAAAAATTATTTTCCAAAATAGATGGAATGTTCCCTCTCTTTGATGCCAGCCCAGTATACCACCTAGTATCATTCTGGCTTATATCTTCCCTACTCTGTGGTGGGATTTCAACAATAAACTGTTAATTTTTGACAGTTTTTTAAATTGTCACCCTCAGAGATGTTTGAAAGAGACTTTTGATTCACGAAGTTTTATATATATTTTAGATGATGAAAGGCCAGAATTTTACTTTTATGTTTCAGCAATAAATGTGGAACTCTCTGAACTTTTTTTAAATAGCAAATCTTATTAATTGTAGATGAAGGATTAAAGGAGATTTAAATAAGAGAAGCTAAAATGATTACATTAATGTTGGCCCTGACCACATTCCTTATCTGTTTTTTTTTTTTCAATTTTCTGTGCCTGTCCCACAGAATTCTGTTCTCTGATAGCATCATTTCTGACCTCTTCCCAGGGGTTATTTTACCAGCTCCTGACCATGGCATCCTCAATGTATCCATAAGGGAAATCATACAGAAAATGAATCTGCAGCTGGTTCCCTGGTTCATTGGTTAGATAATACAAACAAGGACATTTTTCTATTTAATGCTTTAAAATGCGAATGCAGAATTCATTGGTTTAAGAAAATAATGTGAAAGCATTTTGGTGGAATCGTGCATAACCTTTCATATCTTTAAATAGTTCTTGTTTTGAACTATGTATACGCAGTGTTTAAGCAAGCTGATAAATGGACCTCCAGGACAAAACCTTTAGAAATGAGAAAGGGTATCCCTGGAGAAAACAAACCTTTCCTTTAAACCCACCCTCTTCTCCTTCCTTTCCCAGTATCCCACCCTCTTTATTTAGGAAAGTTGTGATATATTCCTTAGTGGATCTGCTACCCTTGTATATTTTTTTAAATATTGATTCGATCTTATATGTTGCACGTTATAACTTTAGAAGTGTACTACCAATCCTTCTGCGATCCTCCATTAGAAAACAAACAACCAACAGACTTTTTTTAGGGCATAATACAAATTTTGTCTTCTTAGGAAGGAACTTTAGACTATGCATAGCAACTGCTGTCATGGAAAGCTGAATGATCTCTTGGTTCATCTCCATAAATAAATGTGATTGTTTTTTGTCTTTGAAAGATCTATGAACAAGTGCTAGTTTGATATGGTTTTATGTTGGTGGGAAGCCCTCTAGGGTGTGAAAACCTCTGCTTTGAAAGTACTTGCTGAGTTCTTGAACAGCAGGAAGGAAAAAGGTCTAATGGATGAACATAGAGTAGAGGATATTTTCATGCGCCCAAGAACTATCACTACGGAGCAGTTGTATGGCAGATTTGATCCAATTTCAATGAATGGAGAAATGGCTGGTGTTTCAGAGAGCAGAACAGGGCTCCTGTAGTGAAAACTACTAACCACTTTAATTATATTTTCACACGTGGCCTATTTTATAGTGCAATTTTCCTGACAGGCTTAGAATTTGATTTCTCAGGCTCAGGAGGTTAGTTTGGTCTGGGTTTTCTTTGAAAACTAATGGACACCTGGCAAGATTTTTTTTTTTTGGTCATGTGTGAGCATATGTTGCAAACAAACCTTACAAATAAACCCTTTAAGCTATTTTAAAATGTGATAATTAAACTATTTTAAAAGGCCAGTCTTAACCAGAAGTATTCAATGTGAATAAGCGAACTGCAAAAGACTGAGGAGCTGGTTGTGATGAAGTCCCTGGCTACTGTTCACCTTGGTTCAGAAATCGTCTTTGCAGTGCAGGACTGTAGTGAACAGGATGACTGCAAGCATACATGTGTACATCTGTCTGTTTGTAAAGCAATGGTCTGACCTTTCTGAATGGTCCCTGCTCTGACTCACACACTGGTGTGTCTCTAAGTAATAGCACAGTTAAGAGAGTTGAAGACCTGTACAGAATTTGGCTATGGGCTGGAAAATAAATTCTAAGCCTACGTTTCTGACTATATAAGTATTGGAAGCAAAACTTATGGAGTCACTCTATTTACAGGATTCATCTTCCTTTCAGTACAGTCCTGGTTAGTACTTGCTGTGAATTGGATAGTATAAAGAGATTATTTTGCAGTATAGTTTAATCTGTTTCTGAAACAAACTGTTGTGAGGGAGCAAAATGCAGAAGCTGTCCAGAGATATCAAAAAGAAAGACATTTAGCCAACAAGATTTTCCAAAAGGAAAACAAAATTGTGCCTTGAATCAGCAGTATATAATCATGAACAGACTCGTTTTCATAATGTCCTTGAAACAAATCTGCCATACGAGACAAAAACATAATGTATAAAGATACTGTGGCAAATGCAATGCAACAAGCTACTTCGATATAACCTGGATCCAGGAACCTGAGACAATACTAAATAACAGTATTAACGTATAAAATGATATTGCTGAGAGAAAGGAAAAGGAATTAAGGAGGGCAGGGAGAGAACATGTTGCCAGCAGTGAATTGAAGTGAGAGAGATAGAAAATGAATGAGACAGATGATATAGGAAGAAGTTTCTTGCAGATGGTGGGAGCGTGGAGAGGGGGGTGAATGCTCCTGAGAGTAGCAGGCATTTCAGAAAAGAGGGGGGATAGCAGTGCCAGCTTAGTGGAGGGAAGGAGAGCACAACAGCAGAAAATAATTCCACATTCTATTATATGTACGTTAAAAAACTGGCTCTGGTGTAATTTTGTGGCATGTTTGTGCGTTCATCAGTGAAGGCTCTGGTTTTAGTTTTGTAGGGGCAGCTGCTCAGGCTCTCAATAGTTCTCCCACATGGGGATTGCCCATTCACAAAGAACTGCAAATAATAGATTTATTTTTTTGCTCATATTTTGAGGAAGATAAAAATCCATGGAGAACACGTTCATTTTAATGAGGTCATGGGTTTGCCAACGGGACTGTTCTGAGACTTACCTGGCAAGAAAGGGTTTGTTTGATGCAGGTCAATTTTTCTGCCTGACTCCTCACCTGCTGTGTGTTTTTCAGCCAGCTGGGACTTCATTACTTACATTCATATCACCAGGCGAAGCGACTTTTTCTCGTGTCGTGGTCCAGGGCAACCAACGCTTCTCTTCAGGTCCAGTTCAGTGGGGCAGCCCCCGTGTTTCATGCTGCCAGACTATGCAGAGCAGGGCAGAAGGACCTGACACAGATACTTATGTGCAGGAGCAGCCTGCCCGTCAACTTACCCTGCCAGCATGGGAGCTTCTGCCCTCGAAGCAAACGAGCATATCCTAGACCTCTAGTCTTACTTGATTAAAGTTTGCTCGAGAGTCTGTACACGAAACAAAAAGTGCCTTTTGGATAACTGATCCTGCCTTCAAGACCAAAAAAAATATTCATTTTTTCTTACTTCGAGGAATCTATTCCATTCTTCTCCACTTCCCTCTTCTCAAGGATCATCGAGAAGTATGATCTCAACGATCATACAACACAGACATAATGAAAGTAGCTATCAGCAGAGATGTCTGTCCTTTGCAAGAAGGTTTCCAGGAATTCTAGAGTGGATACAATGAAGTAGACTTACAATGAAGTAGACTTACAGTGCAAGGAGATGTTACACAACGAGATGAAGAAAAGACAATTCAGAGACAGTAAGGCAAATAAAAACAATCCAAAGGAAGAGAAGACCCCAAAGATGAAGAGGAGGCCTCACAACTGGTTTTCTTCATGGAAGAAAAATCTCACTAAAGAGAATTAAAACATGTTAATACTTCCATAACATGTCTATTCTGCACACACAGTTACTGCAAGTGCTCCAGGGATGTTCTGTAATTGTGACTGGGAGACTGGGAGGGAGGGTGATCACTCTATTAGAATGTGGCCCACACTGTGAGAAAATAATAATAAATGGATTGCTGCGTCTTCAACTCTTAATTTAATTTAATTTAATTGCATTTAATTAATATGATTTTTTAATCAAGAAGCAAAATGTAATGTATAATAATAACTCTGCTCTTCAGGAGAGCCTGAGAAAATCATGCATCTTATTTGTAGATGGTACCAAAAGCTGTTTAGCCTGAGGGACAGATGCCTTATATGTTAAGGATATGATTTCAAACCCTATTTAGTTTGTACTTTCATTAAAATTTCTATTAAGTTTTTCCATTGGTATAGGACTTATGATTTAATTATTTCTATTTTTTCAAAGCAGAAATTGTTGTATAAGCTAACTTATTTCTCATGTAAGAGAGATAAATTAACTGGTAGGCAAAGTAACTTCATCAGTTAGTGACTATGTCATTTTGGTAATTTATTTGTTTATTTCCAATATTCAGGTTTCTTTTAATACTTAAACCACTCTTTAAAACACTCAGAAAAGCTAAGACGTGATTCAGATGTTGCTCTCATTTTTATCTTCTCATGCTATAAAGTCCACAGCTCCACATTTTTATAAATAAATGTATAACAGGCTCCTGTGAGGTGTCCAATACCTAAACTAAAATACTGTAATGCTGAACAAATAGCTTTACTTCATACCCTGGAACAGGATGGACTGTTAGTGAAAATTGTCTGTGATACTTCTGTCTTTTCTCCTTGAACACAGTGAAGTAATAAACCTCCAGAATGCTAATAAAGTCTGTAAAATGTGTTCTGCTCTTGCCGCATTTGCTGACACCAAACTGTGAATTTTCATTACCATAGGGCAAATGCCAAGTCCACATTTGTGAAGCTCTTTTCTGGTTATGTAGATGAACATCCTGGTGGGGACAATTTGGCCTACAGCAGCCACAACACACTTTAGACTTCTATTCCATATGGCCCAGTTGCCTGGAGCTAAAATATCAATATAGAGCTGTAGTATGCCTTGTCCAGATGACAAGGGTGTTATTAACATGTTAGAAGAATAATAATAACTAAGTACTCAGTGCTGAGACAGTTCTTCTCATATACTATGCATAACTTTTTATTATTGTTGGTATTTAAAAACACGCCTTTCAGGCTTGGTTCTGATACCATTTGTCACATTGCTGTTTTTCAAGGTCTCTTTTTCCTACTCTGATGTATTATTCTCCAGTCTGAAAAGTACTTGCAAGTTCTCAAGGCTCATAAGGGACTTGAATCGTTTGCTGACTAAGGATGCAATTTAAATAAATGCTTATCAGAAGTAGGTAAGTAGAAGTTATGTTACACTGGAACCTCAATGTGCTCTAAGTGGAACTGGATACCATAAAGTACAAAGATATTTTTCACAAAAGATCCTTCTTGGAAAGGTCTCACATGAAGAAGAAGAAATGGGTAAGAACTAGAGATTGAACTTTCTGAACTGGTCTTTCACGATCCTCCCTCTGTCCTTTCACTCTCACCTCGAAAAGAGGCTACACAATGACCATTTTATTGCACTGTGAACACACAATGGCTAAATCCATCTTGGTTTCTCTGGATATGGCAGACCAGTAATGTATGTACCTTCAGAGCACAGGTATGTCTGAGGACCTGCACAGCCAGGGTCACCTTTGGCTCCTGGTTACTCCCTCAGGTCAGAGTTCCCTTCTCAAGGTAAATGCAGCGATGTTTTGTGGTTTAATATGAGCTGCCTGCTCATATTGAACATAAACGGAAGTGCTGGATATTATTTTCAATATTATTATTATTCAGCTTTCCACCACCCCACCCTAACTTGTTTTTTCCTGTTGTCTCTGAGGCTTTCCAGAACTGTCAGCAGCAATTTTGGCTGGCCTGTGAGAAGAGCACCGCTCTACACCTGGCATGTGGTGAAGCAAACTGCGAGAGAATGTTCTTCTCTACAGCTTTGCTGAAAAATACCCCTTATTCTTCTACATACAGGAAGGGGTGGTTGGCATGCAAAACAGAGGAGCAAGCCACGTACTCGTACACTGTTCCTTTTGCTCACGTTTTATCACTGGCATTGCTCCTTTCTCTTCTTCCTGCAGGCTTTGTAAAGCCAGAGAAGAGACAAGGGAGTCCCTCAGTTGCACTCTCCAGTTCTTCCTCTCTTTGGCCCTGCAGTAGCAGCTGCTCAAAGAACCAGGTGCTTTGTGACCACAGCAAAGCATGTGCTCTTCCCTCCACAGCGTAGCAGCATGGGGTAGAGCTCAGCTGCTCCTTCCTTCTCTACCTCTACTGTGTTACATTTGCTCTGCTCAAGCTGTCCTCATATTCTCCTCCTTCCTCTGCAAAGTCTGTGGTTCTCCTCATAGTGCTCAAATACTGACTTTGGTTTTGCTTGGAAAGGTGTTAACCAGCCTCTGAGCACACACCTGGTATCCAGCAAGCAGTTGTCAAATGCAACAAGTTTTGCTGAACCTCTGCAGTAGCCATTGTTATTGGCAGTGAGTTCAACAGTCAGGGGAAGCACCTTGGTGGGCAAGTGCTCTCCTTGGTGTCAGGCTGCAGCAAGTCAGGAGGTCTGGGATGACAATTTCCCATGTTAAACAGATCCAACCAGAGAGCAATGTCCTGTAGTAACTTACAGTCTTTTTCTATCATCTCGCTGTACTTTTTATTTTTACTTTTATTTCAGATGCCTTGCTCTAAGATATCTAAATCACCTATATATGTCTTCGCATACTCTGCTGCTATGGCACTAGCCATCACAGCCGTCGGACCTAGCAGCACTGGGGGCACAGGGCCATCAGCTGAGAGGAAGCACGGGTCTCAGGTGAGGTTTCTGCACCCAGACACTAAAATGGTGGTGGTGTTTTCAGGAGTAACTGCTGGGCATACTTAATTTTTACATTTTTCAGTTTAAGCTGCCCGAGCTAATCTGAAGATCCACAATCTGGGGTAATTTCTGACCATGCTTGGACCTTGGGGAAGGTAGTGCTGCAATTTCGTAGTTGTTTCTTTCAGCTTGTCTTGCATTCAGTCTTAAAAGCTCTTGGTGATGCTGCTGTGAGCAATAGTTGGAGACTCTGGGACAGGCATTGACTATGTGATTTGTATCTAGATCATTAAACCATCTCCTTCCCAGTACTTTAAATGCATTACAAAGATTCTCTAGGCTAATGGTACCTTGACCCTGGTTTTCTCCAGAAACAAGGTTTCTGTGATGCTGTCTGCATGTTTCTGCATCTAATGACTTGTGAACGGGTCAGTCAATGTCAATCAGATCTGCCACAGAGGCACAAGGATCAGAGATCATATTCACACTTTCCTGCCCATGCATGGTACAGCCTGACCTATGATCCTTGTACAAGAGCAAGAATTCACCTTTTCTCCCCTGTACAGATTTCGTTTCCCAGCCCAGGTGTTGCCCTGGTGCATGGGCACACTTGCACTGGAGACCATGGAGAGCTTCTGTATTCCATACTCTAGGCAGGAAAAAAAGAATTCTTAAAATCCTTTTTCATGCAAATAGAAGGAGCAGGAAAGGACAGAGATTTCTGGAGTGGCTCACACTGGAAGGAAGGTTGTGGCAAGAGCCCATCCTGTGCTAGACTTCAACAAATCCGTGTGAGACTTAAATGCACGTCCTCGCAGCATGCCATGCACACATGAACCTCCCAGCTGCAGGGGAAGTTTCTCTGGCAGCTTGTGCTTTGATAGCCATCAGGCAGATCAAGCAGAAGACACAAATATGTTGGAAACTCATCTTCCTTAGTTCTGCTGTTCACAAATACCTGTCTGAAGGAATAAAAGCACAACACTATTTCCTTCCTTCTTTCTTCCGACTTAGATGATTTTACCTTCTCACTCTGCTAGCCCTAAGCCTCAGCGTGTGCAATATTTTGTTAGAGACTGTAACTGGTTTAAAGGCTGAAAGTCAAAAGCTCTTGAGATTTAACCTCAAGCAATGTTTTCTTAGGAAAGGAGAGAATTTCAAAGGGGCTGAATGAACACCAGAATTAGATATTAGAAGTTAAATTTATTGAATTATTATATACAAAAAAAAATCATTCTGGTAACTTCTGTAAGTTTTATCTTCCCTCAAGCGTTTGGGGTATTAAAATGTCTCTTGCTTTATAAATAAGTAGATGGGAAACCAATGTATTTAAAAAGCAATTATTCAAAAGATTTCTGAAACAATCTATAAAATACATGGTGTATATAAAAAATAAATTACTAAAGAATGACATGTCAGTCTAGAAACTGAGACTGGAAACTAGAGGCTCCTTAGCTGGACTAGAACTGGGAAAAATAGAGTGAGAAAAAATCCCAAAATGGGTTGAGGACAGTTCAGGATAAATTAGACTTTGTGCCCTGCCAGAAAGTTGCTAGGTAGCCATTTTCTCTGGTGAGTTATGAATAATAGGTTCATCTGCTTGAAATACAGATAGTCAGTTTGATACTGCTGACAAAAGCAAATGAGTATTTACATTTTTAAGTTGAGCACCCAGAAAAATCCCATGAGCAGCTCATGAGAAAGTAAATAGTTTTAGCTTCAAAGTCTGACTTGCAGAAAACAGAGGGTAGGCCCTTAGGGTGAAGGCTGAGGATGTTGAATTTAGTCTTTGGTTAAAACCAGATTTCCTTGGTCCTCATACTTGCAGAGTGGTTGCCTGAGGGCCATGTCCCTTGTAGGAGCAGGTCTTTTGGCTGAGTCACCTCCCTTCCAGTGTGGCCAGGGAACAGTCCTGGCTGGAGTCTTCAGTCCCAGCTGTGCATAGGGATAGAAATGCTGAGACATCCTTTGCTCATCTAGGACATCTGGAGGCTAACAAAGGAATAAGCTATATTTCGTTAAAAGCAAAAGTAGTTCCACCGAAAGGGCAATACACAGAAATAGGAAGAATTTTTGTGGTTCAATTTCAAACAACTTTATGGAGTCATTTACTTTACTGCTACAACCTTGTGTCTGTGACATTAACATTTTTTTAATATCCAGTTTATGTGTGTGTAAAAGATGTGTGTGCATATGCACACATGCATGTGTTAATATAAATATATCTCTACAGTCATTTTCAGTCACTTTCACACTGCTAGATATGCACAGGTACAGAGAGACTATCAATAAATCAAGTAGAAACACTGCTGATAACAAGTAAGATTACTCCAGGGCAGAAAATGAGAAATGGAAAATTCTTTAAAATTTAATTGAAGTTTCATTGAAAATTTCATTTCATGTCAACTGTGAACGTGATTAAAAGAAAGAATAAGACAGAAAGAAAAGTGTGGAATGAGTAGTACGTGGTCAAAGAATATAGAGTTTATTTAATAGAAGATTTGCTAGCTAAAGTTTGTGATAAAATATAATCAGATTGCGAGTGAGGCAAGGCAAGGTATGTACCAAGATCTAACCCTGATGTGCATCAGTGCCTATTATGTAGAGGCTGATGATCCCTGGCCCTCAGATTTTCTTTACCTTGCTTGCAGATTTCCAGTCCTACCTCTCTCTGCCTTTCAGCACTGCTCTGGACTCTTCGGACACATGCAGTGGCTTTAGTTTCAGTCCATTGGCTTGAAGTCATTTTTATTCTTGCTTGGATGTGTGGCCAGAAAGACTATATCCTGCTATCTCCTGTCATATGTCTCTAACTCTTGAAATACAGAAAACAGAAAAAAAAAAACAACCCACATATATATATATATATATATATATATGGCAAAAGGAACATTAAAGTTGCAAAGTCCAGCATTGAAAAGTTAGGCAATGTCAGACTGAATTTCTCAGGGCATCTTTAATTTTGCCTCCTGGTGAATATGCATTATGATACAGTTTTAATTACAAGGTTGCATACTATTACTTTTCCCCAGGACACCTGCTTCAGCAGGGCACAGGATGATGGTGCTCACTTAATGAGCAGCTATTCAATATGTTCTTTTATCCTCATTGCTTGGCGTTTGGCCCCAGGCCTTATTTACTGCACACTGCTCAGGCGTGGCTCTAAAGACAGAATTATTCATTTCCTCCTCGACTGTTCTGCAGTTCTCACTCTATCTGAACGCGTTACAGACTTTAATGAATCTTTACAATATCCTAGGAAGAGCAGGGTCAGCTGATCCCCTTTTATAGGTAGGGACCTGCAACATTTCCATTTATCCTTGGGGTTAACATACATTTGAATTGCTTTCTCCTCCTTCCTTTCAAGAGAAACTCTTTTTTCAAGGTGGGCAAAAGAGTCTTCTCCCCACATCTCATTTTCTGAATGTTGGGGCTGAAAATTTCAAGAAACAGTGCAATCTGAGGCAGCAATCCCACACAGAAAACTTTGGTCCCTTTGACAGAGTAATAAGCTCTGTGAAAACATGGTGCTCTCTCTGCAAGACAGAAGAGTGACAGGTGTCACCCTCAGTTACAGAAGCTGTGACCAGCCTTTCCGGTAGTAGTGATATAGGTGGGAATTTATGTACGTGTGCACGAGATGTATGTGACACGCAGACCTTCATGTGTAGGGATACATATAGGAAGTCCTATGTACAGAGAAACAGTATATATGGAAACAAGGCTGACCCCTTTTCCCAAGCATCCCTTCGCTGGGCTTCAGCACGGCTTTGGCAAGTGCCTCCAGCTGAGGGGCTGGTTCGTGACTTCACAGCTGCTTCCTTAGTGATATAAGGGGTAGATTTGCTTACAAAATCTAAACCTCATGAATTATATTTATTTTAAACCCCACACTCTTTGCCTGCATTTTACACTCTAAAGCCTTCTTTAGCATGCCTGTTTCTAGTAATGTGTAGTTTTAAACCACCTTTGTCTAAAAGAAAAGGAAATTGGGCGCAAAAGTTGGATGTTCCCTTTCCTTGCTTAACCTCTTGTGTTTACCACATAAATGCAGTGTTTTAAAATAAAGATCTGGTGATATTCTACTCTGGGCCAGTGAAATTCAATATCCAATATCCTTTGGTGGATTTTTTGGCTTAAGAAGGTGGCTGTTTGCAGGTGCTTCAGAGAGATTATCCTCTGTTTAGGAATCGCAGAGGGGAAATGGTAGAAATGATAGCAGAGAGAATCTTTTTGGTGCACAGCTGGAAGAAGATTAAAACATTGACAAATTACTTAAGCACTGAGGTATTTTTTTTTTATTTTCTTTTATAGAAATCAGTACAGGCCAGTTGGGTAAGTTATACGATTTTTTAGCTGAATATGTTTGCTGAAGTTTAGCAGAAAACTTAGCCACGTTGAGATTCGCTGGAGAATTACTGGCGTACAAGATGAGAACCCCTGAACCTCCAGAACAGGTGACCAGTCCTTTTAATAAGCCAGTAGACAGGCATGAGGTTCAAAGCCAACTGTTTTTTGCCATTTTTCCTTTTCCATTGTTTTTTCCTTTTGGCTGGTCAGAGTCTTCGGGAACTTTGAATACCCTGATCCGTCTTCTCTGCATTCACCATGCCAGTCTGTGAATCTGTGCCTTTAAATAGACATTCTCATTGATGGTTTTCTGAACTTTGTTCCTTGTACATCTCCTTCTTCTAGACTATACAAACCTACCGAGTAGAAGAGGAGGGTCCACTAGGTTATGGAATATAGTCTGTAGCTAAACTTTTTCACTGTTCATGAATGCCCATATCTGATGCTGCAATTTTGAGTATCTCAGAGTTCAGATGTTTCCAGGTTTTGGGTTAGGGCATATGAGTTTTGGAAATAAAGATTTGTTTGAAAGTCATAAAAGCATTCCTGGAGAGGGGACGTCAAAACAATGGCACCCTTCATGGCCTTTGTGCAAGGATTTTGTAGTCACTTTGGTTTTCCATTGGAGGACGTCTCCTCTTCTCTTTTGGCACTGACAATACAATGACCTTTTTTTAGCTTTGGCAGCTAAATAACACTGTCTTCTGAAATGCCATGAGATCAAGGAGAGAACTTTGAGTGAACTAGTTTAATCAGGAATGTGTTGTTTTTCCTTTTTCTAGTTCACAGCATATTCTCATTTAGTTCACAGTGTACAGTGCAAGATAAATGGGCAAAATACAATTACAGGAGACTGAATTTTCCTTCTTCTTTCGCCTGATATTTGTTGTGTACATTCTCTTTCTATCTTTCCTGCTCTTAGGCCTAAAGAGAAACAGAATCTTTCCTGAGGGACTGATGGAAGAAGGAAAATGTGTTTTCCTTAAAACAAATGTATATTCAAAGACTTTATTAAAAATTTCTGAGACTGTAATTATAATTAAAAATAAACTGTAGAATATGTGTAATTTGATTTTCAGGAGGGTCGGACATCCAGTTGGAATGAGAATTTCAGATGTGATCCATCTTCTTCTGTTGTGTCTCCTTCCGGAAAAATCTTTCCTTGACCATCTGCTCAACTACTTTTCAGAATGGCAGCCCAGATATTTTTTGCTTTTGTTTTTCCTCTTTTCCTTTTTTTTTCTCTTTGGAAACTTAACGGATTATTATTTTTTTTAAAATTATGAGTTACGTAACCTGGCTAGAAAATAACCTCAATTTGGATAGTAATATAACTTGCACTGATGCTGCACTGTTTAATATAACATAGAGTATTACTGTGGTAGAGAAAAGGGCTTTTGCTCCATAAGACTTCCTGGCATTTCATTGTCTTTCACCATCAACTAACACTCAGTTAGTTCAGCTACCAAGGAAATGGCAAAATAGAGGAATAGTGATTGACAGGAACCTGGAAATTAAAAGGCAATTTCATTGGGCAGACACTTCAATGCACTGCTTTTCCTGTGATAAGCCTTAGTAAGTAAGTGCCTCCAACAGTAATAAATTATTCTTAACATTGTTCACCTCCCTCTACTTTATCACTGTTTAAATCTTTAATATATTTATCCCAGACTTTGCCATGAGAGTTTCAGAAGACTACATTTGCAAGGAACTCAATCTGTTTTCTGTAATTAATACAATTCTGATACTAGGTATGGCTGGTTTTTATTTGAAAGGGGAATATGATAATCTGTCCTACTACTTCTTTTTCACCTAAGCAATGAGAAGAAGATAGACTCTGAGAAGGAAAGGGAAAAATTCCTGTCCTTGTTCCTCCCCTCTGGGGATGCTCCAAGCAACAAGATTCAAAAGATACTCTGAAAAATCCAGCAAACTCACCATCAATTATCTTCCTGTGGTGTTTTCCCCATCCTGGTGACTGGTGGCACAGGATACAGTGCCAGAAAGTCATCAGTCTGGCAGCTGGAGTGTTTTTGTTTTGTTTTGTTTTGCTTTGCTTTGCTTTTCTAACACTGATCCAGTAAATATTTGCTGGGCCATTTGCACCATCTGCCATGCAAATGTTAGTCCAAGGAAGAATGGCAAACATAGGGGAATATCTATGTTAAAGCACCATTTAAAGTGGAAATGCTGGTGCCAGTGGCAGGAAACTATGAGAACAAAGAAGCTGAGCAAGAAATACAGAGGAGAAAAGGACACAGCCTCTTTAGAGAACCATCTACTTCCCAGCACCTCTGACCAAAAGTGAGGACCATGCATTTAACATGCTCCTCTTTCCCCAAGACACTCTTAACATGGAAAACCAAGAACCTACATGTGAGTGGCTTGGCATCAGGAGAGGACAAACTGATTTGGCTCAATTAGAAAACACACTGAGCCTTTGTCTAATATCTGCAACTAAAAGTACAAATTTATGTGGCTCTAAACCGCTTTGGTTTCTGTCTGTTGTTCTTGTGTGCTCAGGGGTGGCTGCCCGAGTCAGAAGCTGGAGAAGGCATGATTTACAGCCAAGTAGGGATCATCTTGAGATATGGCAGTGTTGTATAAACAAAACACCGGGAGAGACGCACAGATGTAATGAAATGCCCGTGTAGCCTCAGGGCAAAGCGGAGAACTTGTGATATTCTTATGATAAGTACCTGGGTTTTGGTCCCCACCTCAATTGTGTGAGTCAGCTCCGCATTAAATAGGTGAAAAACTCACCACGTTTCTGAATGCTTTTCCTCTTAGTGGAACCAGCTTCCTTTTGAGTTTCTTTGATACTCACTGGATCACTTCAGATGAACTCTCAAAAAAAAAAAAAAAAAAAGAAAATAAGTCATCCTTTTGTTTGACCTGCAGAACAGAGAAAGGGGAAAAGACCATGATATCGATTTGCAGATGGCGCATACCTCACCACAGGTCAAGTCGGTTTACAGCAAAACACAAGGATCTATGTAACACAAAAGGAGACAATAAAAGGTGATTTCCTGGGCATCAGTCTCTCGCTCTTATTGTTGCTGCAGACATACAAAACCCTGTGTACTCCTGATGCTTGACCTTCAATCACTGTAACAATGACGTGTGGTTATGAAAGCACCGAATTTCACTTTCTTCCATTGTAGCATTCTTCACTGGCATTTGTGATAGGAATGATTGCTGTCAGAGAAAATGAGGTGTCAAGAAGCTTGGATAAAGCTTTGCAGACGTCCATAGTGTTAGGAAATCACATAAACAAACCAACAATGTCATGACCAGTGTACATTAATAGAAGAATGATTGTTTGAACAGGGGCAAATAAAAACAATCCCCCAAACAGAAAATATCTTTCTCCTTTGGCAAAGTGATGGAGTCATTATCAGTGTTGTTCTTCTTGTTAATGATTCCTGATATATATTTCCAGTGAATATTTGATGTATTTTTGCAGCCTAGTGGTATTTCTGGTCATATTTCTTCCCTGTGGTGAAACTAAAATGATATCTCTGTGCAACAAAATGCAAAGTATCAACCTTCTAGCTCAGCTCAAGCCATGGTGAGAGTTCACCAACAAAGGGACACCGATCAGCTGCATCTTTTCATGTTGCGATTGAGAGAAAAACCAAAAACAAATAATCCTTCCTATTGGAAGATAGTATAACAAATCAGAGTTTGGAAAGCCAGGGCTGAATTAACTTACTTATTTACTTTTGTTATATAAACAATAAAATTGTTTTCCACGTGCTTGATTGCATTGTTCCTATTTCTCATTTCGTATGTGCACAACAATGAGAGAGAGTTTTAATTTTTTCTTTCCCATCCATTTTCTCAGTGAATTCACTGACTCTTTCAAACCTGAAAAATACAAATTATACTGTCAGAAAGGAAATTAGGATGGCATTTCTTCCTTCTAGACTTTCTTTACTGCCATGTAGGTTGTGCTTGCCTGTGTTGGAATGGGGATCGTTACATGCTGTATCAGTGATGGAGTTGCTGTTGTGGATTTGCAAAAAGACAGTGATGTGAGTGAATCTGAAACTGTCATCTTTTTATTGTTTGGTGAGACAAATGTAATTTTTAACTCAGTCCCATGTGTATTCACACGTGTTCAGCATTCTGCGGCACCATCCGTCTGCCACCTTCACCCAACCTGAGGACCGAGAAGTCCACTTCTAGCAAACAGAAAGCATACATTAAAAATAATGAGCACTGGTTTCACAGCATTCCAGAGCAATTTTTTCTCTGATGTATATGTGCAGGCTTATTTATTGCAATTGAATTTTGTTTCTGTTGTTTAACTTTCATAATAGATATACCAGCTATCAACTGTTAATTGATTCGCCAAAGATGTATTGATTAATCACAGAATTCAAAGGAGGTCAGTGTCCAGCCATTTCCAATTTTAATTACAAATCACTTTGTGGGCTCCTGCTACCTTCAGTTCTTTGTGTCTTGCTATGAGAGGGATGCATCATTCCTTCCTTTCAAGCTGATTGACAGCCACTTCCAGGCAGGAGATAGCAGCTGCAGCAAACTCACATTCTTGTCTTCCTTGTTTGCCCCAAGTGAGATGAAACTATACAAAGGGAGTTTATTCTCTGAGATCACTAACACTGAGACTCGGGGCACCGCTCTCTCATGTGCCACAAGACTGCTGTAGATAAGCCATCCAGTTTTCAGAGACAAAATTTCACATGCTTTTCTGAAAGAGATTTAAAGTTTTGGAAAGATGAAACATATTTCTGAAAGTACCTGTGTAATGATCAGGTCTAGGAAGATGACTTTCACAAAGGGAATATTGTTACATTACAATTTGCAATGTCATTCCTACTGGGACACTGTAGATGTATGCAGTGTTTTAAAGGGCCTGCATAGTTTAGTGGCTCACATATATCGTATTTCTCAGAGCAATTGCGTGTTGCCTGGGGGAGAGGAGAAATTTACTATATTAAGCAATAAATATAATGTGTAATTGTGTTAAAATAGAAATTCATATTTTCATGTTATTTTTTTTTAAGGGCACACACTGAAGGTAATAATTATGAAGAATGGCTGGACATGGGGAGTGCCTTTATGAAATTCTAAGGCATCCTTTGGCATAAAAAATCTGTTGGTTTGTGGGGCCTGCACGTGCCTGTTTTTTATTTCCTCACTTTTTCTGGATATCTAAGTTGGGCACGAACTGAGCAACATATGATATTAATTGCAAATGTACACAAGGTGCCAGAGCATAAGAGCATTTAACCTTGTCAAAGTGAGATCTACAACAGGAAAGATGGCACCGCGAGGATCAGGTTGGGTGTTTGGCATTCGTTCTATGCCTGTGCCACTTCTACATGCTTGTTTTGCCTTTCAGACAGAAGGACCTCAGCACAGCTTCGTTTAGGCCAGACTCCAATGTTTATACTCTCCAGGTAGCTTCTCACGCTCTACAATCCTCATCTTGGGGCTTGAGAAAGGTTGCTCACACTACTCATTGACAATGGGAGTAGCTGAGGATGAGGCGAGGTTTCATCTGTTCTGAGGGTACGTGCTATCCATCAACATCACGGAGTTTCTAGAGGTGTGCATGCTTGTCATCTCTGATGGGGCGATGTGACAAAGTAATCTCTTGCCAACAGTGTGGACCTTTGGCTCAGTGCCAACCTTGGACTATTCCAAGAGCTGTGTTGTCAACTCTGAAGGCAGAAAGAGAGAGCTGCAGGACTTCTGGCTTCATTCCCCGGAGGGGAATCTCCAGGACTGGGCTTGATGTGCCAGAACCTGATGAGGCTTTCTAGATGGCATGCTAACATGAAGGAAGAGGTAATTAGTATCCAGGAAGCCTTCAGGAAGTAAGTTAACTGAGTTAGGCTGCTACACAATAGTATTTCTCAGACTGTTTTGTTTCCTGATACCAATCAAGCACAATTAATCTGTATATAAATACTATAATTATGTAGGGAGATAAGGATACATGAATTACACTTAGCTGAAAACTTTTTTTCTGAAATATTTATTGAGAAACAAGTTCTTTTCTAGTGTGGTGTTGTGGGTTTTTTTGCTTGAAAATAAATTTTCATTCATGTCTGAGATGGTGAGGGAAGGTGACTGGGGAAAATTTTTGATATTTTTTCTTTTATTCAGTATTTTTACCTCAATTGAATCTAGTCAGTGAGCAAGCCACAGGGAACTCAGAAGCTGCCTGCATGGAAATGGATGCTGCTGCTCCTGGGAGGAAGTGTTTCTGAAGCAGGAGGACGGGAGTCTCGTGTAAGTACAACTACTCCCATCCTGGTGTCTTTGAAGCTCTGGGCTTCAGTCCGTTACGTATTGCAACCTGGAAGGCAGATCATTTAGCAACTGATGGAATTCATTAGAGTAGAACAATGATGACATTTGTATTGGCAGCTGTCTAGCGGCAAACATTTTAGTTTCATGCTAAGCATGATCAAGCCAAACAGGAATTGATTATAAACCCAAGTCAATATTTTGCTGGCAAAAGTAAAGTATTCAGTGAGAAAAAAGTGGCCACTTTTCAGAGAAACTTATTGTAATGTATTATTAATGCAAAGATGATCAGATAAAAACTGGAACTTGGCAAGCTGTCAAAAACTCAGAGTGAATCAAAAATTTATAAAACACTATTGAGTTATAACAATCCTATTATAGATCTCAGCAATCATTTTTGCTGAAGCACGCTCCTTAGATTATTTCACTGTTGAGACATTAAGATACAAGGATTTAAAGGTTTGAAGCTTCTCTCTCTCTCTCTCTCATTCGCTCTCTTTTCTTTTGGAATAGCATAAAATTAAAAATGAAATTTACACAGTAAATTATTTAGCTTCAGTTCACATTTGGATTGAATAAGAACAATAGAGTTTAAAATAATGGCAGTATTTTTCCTTTATGGATTGTATTTTGCTGACTTACATGAAAAATTACTGCTATTACATTCAAGCAGAATGAATTGCTTTATGAAATCTGTAAACTTAATTTGTGCATGCACTCAACCACTAGCTGCAGACATGATGCTTTCAGGACAAAAAAATAACCCTGGTGAAACGTTTCTTTGTCTATGGATTTTCTCTGCTTGCAAATGTTTTAAATTTTTATTGCCTATGTCATTCTTATAGATGTGATCCATTCTTCCCAAATGCTGGGCAGTGACATTAGGTGGATATATTCTGAAATGAGTACCTATAACGATCCATATCTCTGAGTGTCCGTCCCTTTTTGTAGGGGGATTTCCAAAGTGCCTATATCACTCTTGTATTTAAGCTTCATTTTTCTTGTAGATAGCTTAAAGCAAGGGATGTCTTGAAATATCAGTTCCTCTGCTAGATTTCAGCTTTGTCTGTGTCACTTAAGACTAAGTAATTTTTGTTGTCTAAAAGTAAGGCCAGCCCTGGAAGTTTGCTAGTTTAAAGCAATGTAGTTTTTAAAGAAAGATAAAACTTCACTTTCTTTCTTAATACGGGTGTCTCAGAGCAGAACATGAGTTTACCAGATCCTGTCAGTCCTAGATACTGCAATACAACTGCCATAAACGCATTGAAGAGCGATGGTGTTACCTGCACTTTCCTCTGATGCTTTCTTGTCAGATTGCCAGCTCTTTCAATTTCTATTGATATAATATTTTTTTCTAAGTGATAAGGAAGCTGCTTTGTGATAATTGACTTTCAGCATAGAGAGTGAGCAAGGTGTTTAGAAGGGACCTGGAAGTTCTTTCCTTTAAGCAGCACTTCTCCAATGACTTAGGCACGCCATCACAGGAGAGCACAGGCAGACAAGGACAAAGTTTGTCTGTGGGGTGCAGCACGGTGTCCATACAGAATGCAGGAAGCCGTGTTGGCATGATGCCAAGATGGAGCTGATGTGCCAGCTTCCCCAGCCAGCTTGCTAGCCACCTTCCGCGCCGCACTAGCCACAGACACCCAGTGTCCCGCTCTGGGTTAATGCAGACCCCGCAGGCTCAGACTGCAGGCAGAGGTTGCAGCGTTTGCCTGCCCCCTATTGTGCAGACTATCTTGTGTTCTCATTTTAAGAATGTGAGGCAAATGGAGATTCTTTGTAGGTACTTGAATAATTGATAATCTTAAAATGGAATAGATTAAGCATCTCTTCATCTGCTGGCTCACCTAAAATCTGAACGCCAGAGGAGCTTTCGTCTGCTCACAGACGTAATGTAATGAAACCACAGTTGATACCACGACCCATGAATTGTTATTTTTAACTTGACATTTCTTTCACGTCACTGTAGATGTTTTGAGGAATGGGAAATAAATGAAATTACTGGGTTCTTTTGAACTAACAGTCTATTGTCAGGTTTATCATGCTACAGTGGTAACAGCAATTGCCTTAAGTGATTTTTAATGGATAACAGTACACATCAAGTTATGATCTTGTCAGATATGAAAACTAACCAGGGTTAAGTTTCATCAATATGTGAATAGAAAACTAAAGAAAAACCCGGGGGCTAAGGAAAGCTGTGAGAACAAGAGGTTATTAGAAAAAGAAAATAACAACAGGAAAACTTATTACAGTTAATTAAAATTAATTGATCATAATGTTTTCCAAAAAAATAATGTGATTGCAGCTGTTTATGCAAAATACGGAT
The DNA here is from genome assembly GCF_009769465.1 of Tauraco erythrolophus. Lineage (NCBI taxonomy): Eukaryota > Metazoa > Chordata > Aves > Musophagiformes > Musophagidae > Tauraco > Tauraco erythrolophus. Next base: position 54,733,513 of record NC_141468.1, read on the forward strand.
GATTACTTTGTAATTAGGAAGAACAGAAATTTGATAAACACAGTCACAATTATTTCATTTCCACATATACGTGTGTGTGTATGTATATACATATATATGTGATCATCTTCATATTCTCCAGTCTGACATCTGCCAGGTGAAGATGTCACACTGCAATTCTAAGTAGACACATCATGAAGAGCCAAATTCTGCTGTTCTGACTTCATATAGGATCTAATATGTAATGAGTAGTTTAGGATCAGTGATATAAAATTATAGTGTGATGTAGTCCAAAAAGCTAGTTTATTCCTGAATCCCAGTATGCTATATTCTGGCAAGCATGAAAAAGAAACTATACCTAGCTTTTCCAGTCAGACAGAGGCAAGGAGACTGGAGAAAGACAGTACAAACAAAGAAACAAGATGAGTTAGCTTCTGCTAATTTACACGAATTACAATTTTGCTCATTTTTAACTAGGGTGAATAAGGGCAAGAAGATAAGGGCAGCCGCAAAGGAGAAGGGAAATAGTCATAGTGCATGACATTCAGTTTAAGATACCTAAATTTAGGTGGCTACATGTTTCTTTTCATTTGCTCTGCATGTCTAAGCTCCCACTGTGTTCAGTGTAGATTTAGCTGAGACAAGGGAATCAAAAGAGCCATTCAGCTTACAGACTGAGTGCTTTATCAGCCAGACTTCTCCCACAGACAGTGCTACAGGCATGGAAAGGAACCTACTCCTGCACTGGAAGGGACTTATTCTTCCGGTAAACCATTATACTGAGCATGGTAATCACCTTACTACTTGAACGCATTGCTTTATAACGCTCAAAATTCTTTTAATTTATCTTAATTCTTAGTTGAGGCAATATTTGTATGAGGGAATATCTATGACATGGCTGCAGTATCACAGAGGATTTCCTCTTACCCTATGAGATGAAAGAGACCCATCTCAGCCATACAAATCTTCTCCAACTCTTTCACAGCACAGATGTGAATTTCTGGTTCAGATGTAACTGTTCATTTTTATTTATTTGACTTTTATTTTGTCTTATTTGAACTGCTCACTTGAATGACGCTCCACACATGTAAACTTGAACAGGCTTTTTTTTTATTTGGGCTTTTCAAAAACACTCTTTGCTCTCAGCATCTGAACTCAGCACCCATGCAGAGCGAGTGAGAAGGAAACAATCTCCTGGAGTCATTTTAAGAGCCTTTCAGTAAATGATGTTGCACCAGTTATCTAACGGTGCATGAAAGCGACATAAAACTGGAGATGCTCTTACCAATGTTTCTGTGTAATCACAGCATTAGGACGTCAGCTCTTTGGGCTTGAACTTTTTGAGTAGCATAGCTTAGTTCAAGTATCACTTGATGCTCAGGCCTGAGTCATCTCCCTTCTGCCCAGTTAGTGGCATTAAAGTCATGGGGGGATTGTAGTTGGTGTTTTTCTCAGATTCTCTTCCAGCATCGTGAACCAGATTTTTACCAGGGGAGAAAAGTACTTGTATGGCCAGAGCTGTCTTCTAGCATCTGAGGTCGGTCTTGGTTGTCTCCATTTTCTACCTGTATTGCAAATGAAGTGAATTGTTCCACAGGTACAGTTTCCACAAGAGGATGCCACCAGCTGCATCATTATCTCTGCGTTACCTAGAACTGTGTCATAGTTTCTTGAATGATCATGCTGGGCTTGCTCCCTCCTTCTCCTCTCTGCTCCCTCTGTCCTATTTGGCTGTTATTTGCAGCTCTGGGCTGTAGAAGGGGCATGCCATGAGCATTATGAGTAGAGTTTTCAGCTTATTAGCATCTCAGCCAGTAAAGTATCTGATTGCATAAGGGCTTGTGAGTAAACCTAAAGGAAGGTCTTGTCTGGATTAGTATCTGTTTGGCTATTTGTAAGTGTTGGCCAACCCATTAAACTATCAGTAATAAGAACTACCAGATGCATTTGAAGCCCCAGTACTTCACAAATCTTCAAAATTTCTCCAATGTGTATGGTGGCCCATTATCTCAAATGAGCTCATTGCAAATATAGTGTTTGGTGACTATTACCTCAGTGTGATTCACTAGAGTGCTGGCTAATGTGTTGCTTACTTCTGTTAGTTTCAAAAGAAAAACTGTAATAATCAATTATCAGCGGGCGGTGGTTTCCTCCATGTCCAAATACATCAATTGCCAGTTGCTGCCAAGCTCTGCTGGGTGCATCACAAGTTGTCATAGCCTCCCGGTGCTTCTGTCTCTGGTACTTCGCGCAGTGGCAATGATTTCTGACCATTTTTACTGTCTGTGCATTCATGTTGGCCCAATAAAGTCTGCTTGTTGCCCAGTCTTTTGCATAACGCCATCTGAGGTGTCCTCATGAATCTTTTTCAGACTCTCTTGGTGCATTTTAATTGGAGTCTCTGTTTTCCTCTCTTTCTGCACTTGCTCATTCTCTCAGTCACCTCTGGGTTTTTTCCATTCCAAAAGTCTCCGGTAGTCAAGGGAACTAGTTTCTGTGCAGCCCAGTCTGAGCTTATTATTTCTTTTAAAGGACTCATTACATTGACACTCTCAGTTTCTCTCTGTTTTTCAACTCACATGTTTTGCAGATCTGGTAACTGTTACAGCAGCGTGTGCACTTGTTCTTCCAAATACTTTTCTTCGGCTTCCTGTTTCGTTTTGTTCTGTTCTGCATTTTGTCCTTCTTTGAAATTCTTCAATTTTCTATTTCACATTTGAGATATACTTTCATAACTCCAGCACTAAGCATGGAAATCACTGCTGCACAAAAGACAAAGGTTTGTCAAGAATGTCCTTGTGTTCACATCAAATAATATAAAAGCAGCCAGATCAGGTTGAGCAAAGGTCTATCTAGCCCAATATCTTATCCCGGCAATGACTGACAGCAGATGTCAAGAGATGAGTTTGAAAAGCTCCTGGCCATCTAATGATAACACTGAAACATTCTCTGAGCATGCAAAAAGTTGCGGGTAAGCAGTTTCTTAAACAAATGAATTGGGGATTTGGGGGTGTTCTATTTATGTATTTATTTATTTTGCATTTAATTACCCTCAAAAAATTCTTCTGCTGTTAATCGGACTGGTTGTTTTTTGAATCTATGTAAACTTCTCTGTAAATTCCCAATGTGCTGAAGGAAGAAATTCTGCAGCTGAACTATGAGCTGTGTGAAGAACAACTTGCTTTTGGTTTTTTTTTGTGAACCTACCTCCTCCTAGTGCCAATTGATGCTTTGTTTTTCTTGTATGGGAATAGATGGGAAATAGTTCTTCCCCAGATGGTCTGTCTGTGCCCTTCAAAATTTTATAATCTTTTATTATATGCCTCCCTTAGTCGTTGCTTTTTGAAGCATAATGTTATTTCCTGTTTTGTTCTGTGTTGTTTTCCTTATAATACTTTATATTGGCTTTTTATTATTTTCAACCATAACTGCACACCTTGCCAACATTTTCAAGGCATTTTCTGCTTATCCGTTAGAAGCCTAAGGTCTTGCTCCTGACTAGTGATATCAGATAAAATTGTACTCTTATATATCAGAAGTTTTCCTCATTTTCATCATTGTACATTTCTCTACATTGAGTTCTGATACCAAGTCGTTCAGCTTTAAGAGGACCTTATATAGTTTTCCACTGTTGGTCTTCAACTTTCCTACCCTGAACAACCCAGTATTCTCAGTAAACTTTGTCACTTCACTGCTCACCCTCTGTTTCACAACATTTAAGGATATGTTAAACAGCATGAGTTCCAGCAAAGTCCCTGTGGGACTCCATTGGTGACCTCCCTCCACTGTGAAAATTGGCCATTTACTTTTACCCTTTCTTCCGATTGTTTAATCAATGGTTTATTCATGCAACGACCTTCCTTTTTATTCCATGCCTGTTTAGTTACTTTAGGAGCCTTTGTAGAAGAACCTCGCTGAATAGCTTTTGGAAATCCATATGGACTGTATCAGCCAGCTCTCTTTTATCCACATGAATGAAATAAGCAGTTTTTAAAGTGTGAATAATCTGACCTATTTCTGGTCACCTACATTAGGATGAAACGAGGTTACCCTTGGAGTGCTTATTCACTCCATTGACTTGAGAGGGAATCTAGACATACAGCTGTTGGCTTCAGTGAGCTTTCCACTAGACACCACAGGTGTCTTTCTGTATAAACCACCCTGCCTTTCTGTATAAAATGGATTAGGAGACATGTTTACAACTTCCTGGCCCACTGATCATTTATCTATTGCTGTCTCACAGAAGGCAGCTCTTCTCTCCAAGTCTGGTTTTCTGAAATAGCTCTTGCTCCAGAGTCCATCCATTTGTTTTCCTCTTCTGCTTGGTACACGAATTTTGCCGTTTTTCTGATATTATGCCTTACTTTGCTTTGAAGACTCACCAAAATGGAGAATTCCAAGCAGAAAGGGGAAAACTAATTGAAAAGTTTTAATTGGGATTTTAAAGACTGTGTTCACTCTTACCAGCTCAAATCCATATACCTGGACACAGAAAAAGAAGCGGTATCTCAACACACTTTCTTTGTGCTCTCGAGAGTTCCCATCTGGCAACCTGTCACATAACACTGTCTGAACACATGCACTTTCCATTATTTAATATGTTTATTTTCAAAACTGCGGGGTTTGAGTTTAAACCGGCTCTTTCGTTTCTCTAGCTTGCCTTTCTTTGCATAGACTGTCTAATTTTCATTCAGAATGACCCTTTTGCATGAATGAAAAGGTACAGATTAACATGTTCGATGTCTAGCTTAAATATTTTATCTGCTTATATAAATTGAGAGAAGAATTGATATATCTGTCGGATATTCTTATTGTAACAAAGAAATAACCATTCGTTCAATTCATTATATTACTATAACAACTATTACTATTTGACCTTGTGAATGTGTTTCTGTAGATGCTTGTCATTTGAGAGTTTCTTTATTCAAAGGTTTCAAACAGTTGTTAGAATTAACCCAATCCGTTTTCCTTTACGGTAATGATATTAATTAGCAGAACTTGGATAGCTATGTTTCTCTGTCTGTATCATCTTAGCATAGCAATTCAGATTTATGTAACAGTTTGGTTGGCTGCATTTCCACTGATAAAGAATTTGTGTGGAACAGCTTCTTGGTCCTTCTGGTCTACTGTCTTTTGTGTTTTCAGTTTCCTAACAGTGCCTGTTTATTTATATTTTCTTTTCCTCAATCTGCTGAGTTTGTTATTTAACATGATTAATTCTGAAATATTTTCTTCTGTATCTCAGATCATATAGTAGTACCTATTTCAAAACCTTGCTGGTAGTTTGTGATTAGGTAATTTTAGTCTGAATGAGCTTAAAGTCTTACGTGTTATTCTTAGGCAACAGCCACAGCTGTCTTTCTTGATTTAGACTAAATATCTGTAATTCTACAGCTAATTAAATTAAATCTTTAAATAACCTATCTCTAGACTTAAATATCAGCCTACTTTAGAAATATGAATATTTTAGGGGGGTTAAAATTACATGTTTTATAGTAATGTATCTGGGGATTTTATTATGCCTCCTTTGAAATATATAGCATTATTTAATTCCAGATTAATACGTCTAGCAGCAAGTCCCTCAGTATTTCTGACTTGTTCTTCACAAGCCCTTATTCTAACATCTGGCTACGGTTTTGCTCTTGCCCGTGGTCCCAGATCATGCCCATCAAACTTCACTTGTTTTGGGCCTCAGCATTACACTCTTTCATGGTGGCATTTCTTCCTTGCATGTTTACACTATAGTGCTGAGGCATCTCTTCTGCTTTTGAGCTTCAGCAACGGCTATGGAGCTCAGGTCTTCTATGGAGGCGTGCCTGACATGAGGACCTCCTTGCAGGAATAGGCATCAGTGCAAAGGTCACCCCTGCAGGTACTTGTCACTTTCTACTCTGTGTGTTCCCGCATCATAGATTTCATAGATTTCTAGGTTGGAAAAGACCTTAGAGATCATCGAGTCCAACCATCCCTAATCCCCATTAAACCATATCGCTAAGTAGCTCATCCACCCTATTCTTAAACACATCCAGGGATGGGGACTCAACCACCTCCCTGGGCAGCTTATTCCAGTGGCTGACAACCCTTTCAGAGAAGAAATACTTCCTAACATCCAACCTGAATCTCCCCTGACTAAGCTTATGCCCATTTCCTCTTGTTCTATCACCCATCACTAATGTAAAGAGCCCTTCCCCTAACTCCCCACCATCTTTTCTCAAGTATTTATAGGCCGTAATCAGGTCTCCCCTCAGCCTCCTCTTCTCCAGGCTAAACAGCCCCAACTCCCTCAGCCGCTCCTCATAAGTTTTATTTTCCAGCCCCTTGACCAGTTTAGTCGCCCTTCTTTGGACTCGCTCCAGGAGCTCAATATCTCTCTTAAAGCGAGGGGCCCAAAACTGGACACAATATTCCAGGTGCGGCCTCACCAGTGCCGAGTACAGGCACAGGACATGGTGGACATGTACATCCACAGGACATGGTGCTCAGTCCCACAACATTGCCCCAGTCTCAGAAGGTGATTTCCCAGAGCAGGAACATCCCTCACCAAGGGAAGGACCACATAGGAATAGATGTGTACAAACACACGTCACATCCCATTTTCCGCCTGTTTGACAGAGCAGGCAAAGGCTGCAGGACATGGAGGCTGGTTGCTGTCGCACTGTGTTGGGTTTGTGTGACAGCATTTTGGGAGTGGGAGAGAGGCTACAAGGGTGGCTCCTGTGAGAAGCTGCTAGAAGCTTCCTTGGCTCCAAGTCAGACCCACCTCTGTTTGGTGGAGAACTGTCTCCTGTGACAAGGGACCCCACACTGGAGCAGGAGAAGAATGTGAGGAGTCCTCCCCTTGAGGAGGGAGGAGCGATAGAAACAATGTGTGACAAAATGACCTGCAACCCTCATTCCCTACCCCCCGGCGCTGCTGGGGGTGACGAGGTAGAGAAATCAAGAGCACAGTTGAGCCCGGGAAGAAGGGGAAGAGGGCAAGAGGGAGGTAATTTTAAGATCTTGCTTTGTTTCTCATTATCTGCTCTGATTTGATTGGTAATGAATTAAATTGATTTTTTCCCCAAGTTGAGTCTGTTTTGCACACGACCATAACTGGTGAGTGAACTCTCCCTGTCCTTGTCTCGACCCGTCGAGCCTTTTGTTATAGTTCCTCTCCTCCGTCTCATGGCAGGGGAAGAGTGAGCGAGCAGCTGCATGGTGCTCAGTTGCCAGCTGGGCTGAATCACAACACATGTGTGTCACAGAGGAGTGTCACAGAGGAAGCGATGTCATGGAGGAATGGACTTACTTCCCCACTGTTGCACAGGAGGCATGTGGCAGAGTGGGGAGCTAAACCCAGACCCCCCAGCTGCCCAACAGTGCCTTAGCTGTAAGACTGGATGTCTCCACTGTGATGATGAACTGTTTTTCAGATGAGTTGCAAAGCAGTTAGCTTGCTCCTCTGCAGTCATTAAAGATCCCAAGATTGCTTTTCATGAGCTTCCAGTAGCGTTACTTAGCTGAGTGTCCTGGCTACAGTCCAGCCTGGTTTACTGCAGACTGCATCTCCAGGCTTCTGTTATTTCAGCTGTGTAACATAAACCATCCTAACACGCTACTCAGCATGCTGATGCTGCTAAAAAGTTACATAGGCTTGCTCCACAGCCACTGTAAAGCCACGAAGCGAAGCAATTCTTTTATGCAGATGCTGTGTGCCAAGTATAGTCTGTCTGCCTGTCTGCATTTCCAGTGCATGGAATTTTCGTTGGTTTTACTATAATTATTGTTATTATGTACATTCAAATATATAATCGCATGGACTAAGGAGTTCTGTGAAATGTCAGTCTTTTGCCCTGAACTTGGAGCTGATTATATAAGCAGAAGTCAAGGTCGTGTTTCAATAACAGGTGTGTTTGGTAACTCTGGATACAGACAGAAAGGGATGAATAATTGTGATTGCTCACCAGACTCTTAGACAGAGTCCTAAGAAATTTCTGAGGACCTCTTGAAAATCTTCTTTTCATTTTAATATTAAAACACCTATAGGGTCTGAATTAATCTTCTTCTCTTTCTTGTCAGATGGTCCTCTCCAGACAAGTAATGCCAAAGTTAATGAAGCTCTGTATGTGTGATCCTGGGACATTCATATCCAGTAGTTCTATTGTATGGTTTCCTAGGTTTGACTGGCCTGTCTAATCACAAGGTAAAGACCCATATGGTCAATGACCTTCACTTTTCCATTCTTTGGTACTGGGGCAAGGCTATGTTTTCAACACTTCTCCTCCTTAGGGAGATGGCACAGGAAATAGGTCCCAACATACGTTACAGCCTCTTTGTCTATAACCCACACCAGGCATGCCTTAGACCAGCATTTACCAATTGTTTGCAACATGTATGTTAAGCCCAGAACACGTTATCAGCTTTGCATATGATTGTAGTTTTATTAGTTTTTAAAATATGTCATGCTAATTTTATTAAAGTATTGCATTGACTCCATCTGACAATTTTACACAGTCTGCTCTTATCTCAGCAAGATATTCGTCAGCCACCTCAAGAGTTTTTGCCCATATTCCATGCAGAGGCTTTTGCCTCCCTCGGCTTAAAATAGTGTTCAGGTTCAGCTTGAGTTTCCTCCACGGATTTTTCCACCATTCTATTTTTATGTACTCATTTCAAAGCCACTATAGTTCTTTTTCAGATATGTAGAGAGGGCAAAAAATTCTCCAAGCACAAGACCATCAGTAGACTACAATTACTTGCCTTCTTTCCAGCTAAGCCTTTACAGTATGTCAGCATCAGCTTTGGATGTAAAGTCCTGCGTATGGTGAGCTGTTTTAGGTTATCTGATTTTATTGCCTTCATTCTTTCAGAGTCTAATCCATTACACCAATGCTGTAGGATATGACTGGACTAGTGTGTAAGACTTGATTGGAATATTAATTGTCCCTGAGAGTCATTTCTTTTATTGGACAAAGATTTTGAAACTTTTTTGCATAAGAAGTGATTAGTTATTTCTTTTTCTTATCCTATTCCAACTGTATTTCTTACATCAATTAGAAGTGCAAGTTAATATTCAAGACCTCTTAATAGGTCTTTTCACTTTCTAGAACCCTGACAAAGGCGCCACAGCATTGTCAGTCTTTCTTTTTGTTATACATCTTCAAAAAATTTGCTAAAAATATCCACTCCTGTTAAATGAAATCCAACATTTTTTATATATGCTCACAGAGATGTGCTCTAGAAACTGCAAAATATAATCAACTGGAGAAGATGAAATCAATCAGTACCTCATCCACTAGATTATCATAGCTTGATTTAAAAAGAAAAAAAAAAATAATAAAAAGGGCCCAGAAAACCAAAACATAAATTCCCCTTGTCACATTTCTGTGTAATTGGCAGATGCCCCAGGCAACTCTGCTTTCTCTGTTTCAGAAAGTGGAAACTATTACCCTAGAGCACAGTGTCTGAAGAGATCTCGGAGCTCCGATCAACTCCAGGGCAGCAGACCGAGTTAACAGGGATGAGGGATGACGAGGGCAAGGATTTCCAAATCTCACCACCTGCAGTTCTCTTTTATTGGAAACTTGAACGTTTGGGTACATGTTTCAGTTCCAATACTTTCTCCCCACGGCCAAAGCGGGTAATGAGCGGTTCATGGCTGTCGACACAACCAGCTCTGTCTGTCCTTTTGTGCTGTTTGTCCTCCTAGCAGAATGAGACACGCTGAAAGGTAAGGATGAGTTTGTGGGCCTTTGTGCCGAGTAATGACAACAATTTGCTCTTAACACCATGTTTCTTCCTTCCACTCTTTAAGCTCTGTCCTTCCAGAGAATACGGGTCTGCTTTCTTCAATCCATCTACAGTAATTTGTGATGACACCAGATACCATGTGGGGGGAGCAAGCATGACCCCACCGCAGGACTCTGCCTCCTGCCTAGCAACAACATCCACCGATGTGCTGGCGGTGTGCTCTTCCTCCCCTCGCTAGAAGAACAAATGCTAATATTCTTCACATGTGACTCCAGAAACTGAATAATAGGAGCTGACCTGACCAGAAATGCCAGGATCACAAAGTCTCAGGAGTTTAGTCGCTAGCATAATGCATCATTACGCTGGTGAACCAAACTCCTTGCTTGCTGTTTGCTGCCACATTAAATATAAATAAGAGAACTAAACAAACCACTGAAAAATAGTCTAATTAAATTGTGCAGTGAGATAGGCCCATGGCTTTTAGTGCTTTTAATTCCCCATGAAAAAAATAAAAGTGTATTCTCTTTCCTTCTTTTTCATGACATTTGTTTCCAAGCAGAAAGGCTAAAAGCAGCTGGTGTTGGCTTGTTAATAAAGGACTTTCTCCTGCGAACTCACTTTTGAATGACTTTGCAGGGTTAAGCAAAGCACCTGCAGAACGAAAACAAGACTTAAATCGACAGTGAATATGATCAAACTTAATTTGTGTGCCCACTGATCTGCTCTGCAGAATAACCCCAACGCCTGGAGGGGTCCTTTGCTCTCTGGACTGAAGAAGGAGGGGAATCAGGGGCACAGCATGCATGGCATGTCACAACACGGCACACTGCCATTGTGCCAGGTCCTCTTCTCTGTCCAGGCAGAAGACCATGCTCAGCGGTAAGCAGGTCCTTTGGGAGTCGCGTTACCATTCATAGGCTAAAAGATAAGCAGGTGTCTAAGTGCTGTGTAAGCCAAGGTCTAATTGGGAGTGCTTGTATCTCCTCCATATGAAGCATTTCCTTTACAAGTTTTACAAAAGTTAAAAGTGACAGACACCATAGGTAGCATTTACAGTGTTTTAGTTTTCAGTGCTCCTTCTCACTTGAAGGATTCATAAAACAACTTTCTTCAGCTCTAGCTGTCCACACTTCCCCCTAAAGGTGAAGTATCTATTAAACTTTTTATGATGTGTAAACAAGTACATTTCCTTTAAAAATGACAGTGTTTTCACAAACAATGCTCCAGTCCCTGGATATAGCTCCAGAGAGGTATTTCATGGAAAATACCTTCCAGTCACTCCGCTTCTGATTACAATACCAGATCTGAAAAATGGGCACTTGCCACATAGTCCTCCAAACAGTCGTAATATCCCCCTTCTCCTAAACCAAACACATTTGAATTTCTTTGCCTCACAGAATCCAGCAGTGTTTTTGGGTGAGGAAAAATAACGTATTCTGGAAAATGAGAGGCTGAACATTTCCCTCTGGATTCGAGTTGATAAATATTAAAGAATGGCAGCAGTTCTGATTCGCAGAGAAGAAAAGAGACACTACTCCAATCTCCTGAGCCATATTGGAAAGCTTATTTTATTTAGCAAAGAGAGTGATGACAATTGCACTGGAGACGTCAACGCTTTGGTAGCCCTGAAGCATTTTGGCAGCCTCCGATCACAGGAACTGAATTGAGAGAGACTACCCCATTGCTATGCTCACTGCCTTTCCTAACAGGTGTATGAGGGAACGTTTGCCAAAAAGGCGGAGAACAGTGCATTTCTGATGAGCCAGTGGACTACACCATTTGGCCAGAGAAGTAGCTTGATGATAATAATATGTAAAAACACAAGCAAAACATAACCTTATGTGAATCACTGAGTGCCTTTTTTTTCCCCCCTGCAGTTTGTATCTTCTCGGAAATATTAGAATTAGGCAATATATTTTAAATCACATCAACAGCAATTTTTAGAAAAGAACACTCTGTCTGGGCTCTACAACTCACCAATCACATAAAATAAAATAGGCTACAAACACTCAAACCTAACCCCTTTTTTGATGCTTAATAGAAATGCATAACATTTTGAAATTCTCTAGCAACAGTGTTTCTAAAAATAGACATTTAGGCTATCAGTGCAGAGTATTCTTCTAACCTTTTCAAGTGTTTGCAAACAACAAAATTGTTCCTATTGCAATTAATGGTATTATGTTGAGGAATATTGGGGAAACATACCTAAAGGCTCTGACAATAATTTTGTTACTAATATATTCCCCCGGTTTGCCTTTGAACTCTGTCATGCCTTGCCTTGCAGCTGTATTTAATGAGTGGTGAGATTATTCAAATGAGTCCACTGCAGAACATTGTTTTCTTAGTTCCGAGATCTTGAGAAGACATCTCCTGCCACAGTCAGTAGGTGAAACCTGAATCACAACCTTACCATCAAATTCAATTTTATGCTTAAGGGTTTGTAAGTACCTTTGTACCCTATAAATATAATTGTGCTCGGTTGTGATGGAGCTGATCTCTACTTACAGCAGCTGCCAATGAGCCGGCAATAAAACAAAGGGAGAAACAGCTCAGCCTGTCACCAATGAGTGAGAAGCCAAATGTGGCTGTGCTTATGCCGTGGCATGCAGGCTTCTGCGAGTAGATTGCAAAGAGAGCTTGCAGGACGCTCAGACACTGCAGATTTGTATATGGGAGCTTGTTGCCATCTGCTATTTCCCATTCTTAACCACTAGGTTTAGTCCCTCAGAGAGAAAAGGGAGACAGAAAGAAATTTAATTCCATACGAAGATATATTGTGTGAGAGACATTTTCCAGGATGGAAAAAAATTAATAAGGTCCAATTTAAAACTGATAAATAGTCAATTCAGTATGGTAGGATTAAGGATTTTTCCTAAGGAATTTACAGAGAGATAAGCATCTCATGAATAAATAAATTCAGCTGCAGCACACAAACGTATTTATTGATTCACAAGCCATTTGTTTGAGAGTTTGTCCCTGAGGAGCAGAAGGTACCCTATTATTATTGATAATATAAGAGTTACAGTTATATTCAGAAATGACAAACTACATTTAAATGATGTCTCGGGGTTAGAACAAGAACCCTACAAAGCCAGGAAATTCAAAGTCTGACACTATGTCAGACTGCATGGTGTCAGGAAAAATGACAGTTGTGTCTTTGCATATCTTGGCTTCTGTGGTTTATATCTCAATTTTAATGGCATAAAAGTGATATCCATTCCCTCTAAATTAATTTCTGTTTCACTTTATCATAAATAAAAAGGAACAGTGCAGGACTGTGAACATGTAAAGGGGCCACAACAGCTCTCCTGGTATAATACCTGCCCGTAATAGAAATGACTACCACCTGTCTAAAGACCTACTTTCCAAATTTATTATTATTTATTAGTTGCATGTTTGCTTGGTTAAACAATTTACTGATAGCTTTTGCAGGCAGATATAAGGACAAAATACCTGGCCAAGAAGCTTATAGAAAAGACAGGCAACAGAAAAACAAGGCTTGCTAAGGAGGCAAGCAAAATCGCGTCTGTGGCTCTGAGTGGTGTTGGGACTTACAGTTTTTTCAAAGAGTGAAAGATTTCTTTCCAGTTATCCCTTTTGCTAATATCTACTGGAGGAAAACCACCTTGAAAACAACATCCACCCTGCTGGAGACTCAAATGTCACATCCATCTTCTGCCTTGAACAGCGGCTGCTGGAGCTCCTACATCCAGTTAGCTGCTGTGTAGTCAGGGCAGCTGATCTGGTTCATATTGCCTGTCCTCACCAAGCACATACCTTCGCTTGGAGGGGTCTCAGGGGAGATCTTGCGAGAGACCTTTGATCTTTTCATAATTCACATTTTTGAGGGAACAGAAGGATCTCCTGCCTGTGTGCTAGCTAGCTGTGCTGTGTGTGTCCTTTTATGTAGAAAAGGTTTAGCTAAAACTATGCTTTCATAGGTAGGGAAAAACTCACATTTGCCTGTACTGTGCCCTGGGAAGCAATTCACAAAGCTTAAATTATAATTGGTAGGAGTAAGCAATGCTCCTAATCCTCTTTATTTATGTCGCTAACAGGGGTCTTCCAGGTTACACAAACTTTTACCCTTCTGTATCTCAGCTCCTAGAAACCTAGAGCTGTTTACATAGTGAATTTGTTGCACGTTGCAGAGGACGTCACATCTGTTCCTCAATGGCAGGATTATAGTCACAGATCAATGTATTCATAGAAATTACAAAGGTTACACTCCGGATTAACTTCCAGGCAGCAAGTGGGGAATCCATCCACTAGGGAGGATGGTTCAAGAATGCTGGACTATTTAAAGGGCTGACATAAGTATTAAAGGGCTGAAGTAATCAATAGGCTGTTTTTCACGTGTATGACAGAACTGACAACCTAGACCCTTTCTTTATGTATCTCAGTGCAGTAAAAGATGTAATGTAGATGCCCAAGTGAGGATCCTCTGTTTGATTATGGGTCCAAATAATTACATTTCCCTTGAAGGTATCCCAGGAGAGGTTTGCCAAACCAAAACCAAACACAGTACATATATTTTTCCTCACAGTGGGCAAATTCACAGCAACTCTTCTGAGATGTTTATGTTGATTAAAATCCATCATACTAATAATTAGATTTTTCTCAAAGCTTGAAGAAATAAAGCCACAGATGTGATGAATTTCAGGTGACCATTAATAGTTTGAACTTGGCTAAGTTACAAAACTGTCTGAGATTCTCACCAAAAAAAATTATGAAAAGCTGGTGCAGGTGAGATCTGTTTGATCTGTTTATTGGAAGCAGAGTAGGAGATAATGTTCTTTGAAGGCAATTTTACAAATAATTCTTACTCTGCTAGACTTGGTCAGCATTTCAGCATGTGACTAATAACTAGGCTTATGGAAAGGGCCTTTTTTTTTTCTCTCTGATACTCTTACAGCAGTAATCATGCATCTTGTCAATTGTTATAAAGATAAAGACAAATGTTCTCCATTGCTGTACTGTCAGCGCATTTCAGTACAAGCAGAAGGGCAGCATAGCACACCTGTTAGATGTGTGGGATGAACCATTTGTCTTGTCATAGCTGCAGGATCAGGTGTACCCTAAGATGACAGGATGTTCAACACAGGAAAAATTTAGGTCTGCTCTTTACGTTGCCATTGACCATTCTGCTGCCATCTGTGCACCTCCTCAAGGCTCTTCTATAAGTTAGGAGATAGGGAGTGAGATTGTCTCCAAAACCACTGCTTTTTACATGGGGAAAAAGCTTGCATGTTCACTTGGCACACATCATATAGAAAACCAGTGAGCTATACATTCATTATTAAACATACACAGTGTGACTTGGAGGCAGAAGTTGATGATCGTGACCTTTCTTCTTTTATTACATTCAGCTTTTGAAGAAACAGATGGCGATTTAGCTTAACTGTTAACATAAATTGCCATATGGAACAAAACACAGCTGATTATTATATTAACACAGATTTTAATATGTTTCATCATGTTATTGCGGCTCCAGTTGTCATGCTATTCTGTTCAGTATATTCATTCAAGAAATTTAATGTTGTATCTTACAAATTGAGATCCTATTACAAACATATGGTGTATAAATAGATTTTGCCACCTGGTGACTGTTAAAAATCTGTAAGGAAGAGATTGCCATAGTGTTAACTCCTCCCTGCTGGAAGTCAATTTTCCAATCATAGACATTTTAAAGAAATGCTAAGAGGTGGAAACTCTCGATTTGCTGCTGTGACAAAGGGTTAATTGTGCTAATTGCATTGTAATACCTGCTCAGTTTCAAGTCTTTCCCTGTTGTAATTGTCTTGGGAGTCAAATTGTTTCTAAATTGGTTTGTCACTTGAATGCATTTGGAACTTTGTGATTAGGGTTGTGGAAACCAAGATAATGTCTAAGTTATATAACAGTTCCTTCCATAATCAATCACTGTCTCATTTTAGATCTACCTAAGAAGGTTCCTGCACCCAGGGGAATGTGCCAATTGAGGTAATGGATGAGGTAAGCTGGCCGCTTGCTGGCTGTGAATGTTTGTGTTTCTTTCCACCAGTGAGTGCTGTATGGAATATTTGTGGGCTTTCTGCTTTCTAGAGTCAGACCTATGACCTTCATGAGTTATGGTACACTATGAAATGAGCAGTTAAAAAAAATCCTCTCCTAAATCTTAAGAACATTTGCTTAATCATGTTGCTCTTGTCTGTGCTAACAAAGAAATAAGGCGTCAGACCCTATTCATTGACCACTCAAGTCAAGGGACTGATTTTTATGGGCCGTGCACCGGGCCTGGGCATGTGGCAATCTGCAAAGCAGGTGGGGAGCATTGTTACTCCTGGAAGCTTGCTCAGCTGTGCCTGGCAGAAAAGACCTACAAACACAAGTCCTGCAGGCTTGTTCCTTTGTTTATAGATTGGTAAAGATATTGAAATGTATATATGAGGCAGTGAGAAAGGGATGAGGCTACTAGTAAAAATATCAAATTAATGGGTTGCGTTTTAAGGAAGTGGCTCCAACAGTAATTGGTGATCTTGGGAAAGGTAGCGGTGCCTACGCTCTGTAATGACCTGAGCATCATAAACGCTGAAGATAGATGGGTAGACTTGATAAGAATACAGTTACTCCAACAGTGTTATAGGGGCCAAGTAAAGGGCAAGTAATTCCCTAGGGAGGAAACTGATAAAAGGCATCAGGGTAGATTGATGGAAGGAACAAGAAATGGGTTAGCTGAAATTTATTGCAGACCTGGGCAGTGCTCGCTGTGGATAGAGTGGAATTATGAAAGAATTGAGTGGCAGTAACAGCCAGATAGAAAAAGTGGTAGCAGCTAACAGGGAAAGGAGGCTGAAGAGGTGATTCAGATACTGGATGGATCCTTACCATGCTGGGGACACAGGGTAGGAAACGCTTTCTCTTAGGCCTGTGTGCAGCTCTGAGGTGACAGAGCCTTTGCCCACAGCTAAGGGGTGCCTAATAAAAAGTCATTGCCTTAGGTGCAGACTGCTCAAAATGTGAGGATTGCTGGCAGCAAAAGATAAAGCAATACCAACACAGAGGAGTGAATTCTCTCCCCAGCACATCCTCGATTCACTGCACAGTCAGCCTCCTTAAACCAGCTGTGCTAGGCGACCCGCAGGAGGACTATGGAAAAATTACAGAAGCGTTTTGTGTCTACAGCAAGTATCAGAGGTGTAATCAGGGCTGGAAACAAAGTAGATAAGACACAGAGGACTTGTCAGGCCGTTCATGTGTCCTACTCCAATGCATCTGCATCCAGCTGCTGCGTCACGGCAGCTTCTGGTTACTCAATGATCCTCATTACCCAGTAATGCATGTTCATTGGGTTTCCTTCGCTGTTAGCCCACACTGAAGGGAAAGTCTAAAGATCTGGTCATTACTAGAATTTCTCTCTTAGCTTTGGAATAATCAGATGTCTCTCTGTTTTGATCTTTCTATGGGCAACCTATTCTAATTTTGACTACTGCAAGCAGGAATGTGTTTTTATTTGTTTGTTTTCTTACCTGCTCTTGACCTGACTATTCTCCCTTGGCTTAGACTTCGTTCAAAATAGGAGCAAGTTTCTGCTGCAGCCTTCTGTTGTGCATATGACCCTACTTGTGCAAATTCTTCTTCCTGTAGAAATGCTTAAATCAATACAGTATCTGTTAATATTTAAAATATTATATAACATATGATACTGTGATGATAACACAGAATTTTACAATCAAGATAAATTATTTTCAGTATTTTTTCTAGTATTTTTGTCAGATA
Source organism: Tauraco erythrolophus (assembly GCF_009769465.1). Classification (NCBI taxonomy): domain Eukaryota; kingdom Metazoa; phylum Chordata; class Aves; order Musophagiformes; family Musophagidae; genus Tauraco; species Tauraco erythrolophus. Next base: position 54,750,979 of record NC_141468.1, read on the forward strand.
TAAAGTGCATATAACACAACTTTTTAGTAAGACAGAAATATACTGTATCAAGCTACTCTTCTGTGGCTTCTAAATGACTTTAAATCACGTTGTATCCGATAATTACTAATGCTCCATTAAAGATTGGAAAGGTAATTTATTAGGAACTCCCAAAAGTCTTCTTTAAGCGGTGCAATCTGTGTTTGGTTAAAAGTTTACATAAAATCAATACAAAATTATAGCAGCATAAATAGTTAAACAGCTCTCAGTTAATGTTACACTTGAATCTGTTCTGCTCTTGACAGTTTGGAAAATGTAAGTTACAGTGGAAGGGTAGCTGAAATCTCGGGGAAGGAGGATGCAAATGATTTTGCTGTTCTAAATGCCATGCGGAATGGAAGAGCATCAATCTATTACTCACCAGTGATGTCTTTGTAGTCTTTTTTTAATCTTCTGGAGGAATCTTGAAAGTGTAATCAAAATAATAGCAAGAGAAAGTTTTTACTTGCTAGCAAAATGTTTAATATCATTCTGTGGTAAGAAGTGATTCCAATTTTAATTAAGGTCCAAATCATCTCCTCTCTACACAAAAATAAGAACAGTAAAGCAGCAGGTGCTGCGGCTGGGGAGTAAGTAAGTGTTGCATCCCTTAAAATAAAATTGAGGACAAAAAAACCCTCCAAACAAACCACAAGTGAAAAATAAACTAAGGAAAATTATTTTCACCTCTACCTACTCTGCCAATTTATTTACTAGGACATTATTTACCTCCGTCTCAAAGTCTTATAACCTAAAAGAAAAAAATAGAAAAAAGAACCAAACATTTATCAATTTTCCAGCCTTGCAGGGTAATTTCAGCTGTTTGATTATGAATTGAAGGTATGTTCTACTTACTCAACTAACGCAATGGATTAGTCATAGCTTGTGTCAAAAGTTGGTTTTGTTTACAATGTGGTGATGTTGGGTATATCTAAAGAAAGACTCCCAAAAGGCACATTAGTACCACAAGCAAATAGTTCAAACCTGAAGCTGGAAACATACATATTAATTTCCCTTGTCTTCTTGGCAAATAATATAAAAGAAATCATCTTGAAAGTTAGTTCAGAGCACTGCTGTTAAGAAGGACATAACAATTTCACAAAATAGGACAGGAGCAGAGGTGGGTAGTCTGTTGATTCCCATTGTATTGCTCAAGGATAAAGGAGGGCTGTTTTCTGTCTGATTTGGAAGAGCATAAGCAGCAAAGTACTTACAAAGGGTTTAACTGGTGCCCCGTATCACATGTATCCCATTTGTTTCTCTAGCTGGATATTTGAAAGCCATCATTGTCTGGGCTTTGAGAAACTCAGGCAAAAGTACTTCCATTCTTTAAGGCTTTTCATTCCACCCAAAAGCAAAGTGACCTGTGACTTTGCTCCACAGTGAGTTTCCATAACTCTCTTCATGTGAAGAACTTTTCTTGCCCATCAGTACTCTAGACACCACAGAGATGTGCAATTTTATGAGTGAAGGACATGCTGTTTGGCAAAAGTGTAGCTTTTCTGGTAAAGAAGGCTGAAAGCCATGGTGTAATGAACTTGCTTGGCTTACCACAGATCAACCTCAGAAAGAAAGTTCTGTATTTAGGATTTATGAAAAAATTAGCAGTCCTTCCTTACCTGAACATCCTATTTGCTTTAGACATAAAATCTAATTTCTTAATGAGGGTACGTGTGGATCTTATCAACCTGCAGTTAATGATAAAAGCAAATCTTATAAACAGGCAGACTTTAAATAACACATTAAAGCTTATCACTGATGATATCTTTAATTATAGTAAAGCAAATTGTAAGACAGTCTAATGGGAAATACAAATTACTTGTTAAAATTATTAACAGAGTTAATGTGCTTACATTTGTTTATGTGTACAGGAATAATTTCAAATATTTGACTGCAATGACAATATGTGTAAAGATCAATTAAAAGTCAGGAAGATGAGATATTGGATTTTCAGACCTTAATAGGATTTCATCTGCACTTGTTATATTATGTTATCCACTTATAATTGAGCTTCCATCATATCATAGAATCTGTCACTTCACCAATTTATATTTCTAACCTCTAATGAAGCTTCTATTTGCTAAGGAGAATTTTTGAAATCCATGATCCTTGTGGAGCTGCCTGGTACACGCATTAATCTGCCCCACTCTGAGATTGGGGGTTCAGGCTATTGACATGAAAACCAAACATAGCAGTGGCAGAGTGGCAGTGCTTAGGTAGTTGCCTACTTCACAAGCATCGCTACCCTCACAAGTTGATCTAATAAATAGCTTAGGTGGAATAAAAGGCAGTTTTATGTAAAACAAACAAGGTGAATTAGTAAGATGAAAAGTGTTAGGAGTCTGTCTAATATTAGTTTACTGAATTCAGCAGAATTAAAATAACCACCACAAATGCAATCAAAATACTTTTGTTTACTAGTATGTTGAGTCAGTCCTGCACCAGCTGAGGCTTTGTCCCTGGAATGGGTCTGTGATAATCCATCAGCACCATTTTGGGCAGTCTGCTTGGAGATACTCAAATTCATGGGGGGTTTCCAGCAGCAAGACATTGATGGGAATTCCCTGCCATTGCCATGGTCCCACTTCATCCAGCCCTACCTATCCTTTGCATTGACCGACAAGATGCAGTTACTCCAGCAGAGTGATCTTTTGGCGCTTTGCCTGGGGAAGAGTGGATGCTAGGATGAGCCCCTTGTTACGTGAACATCGACTCAAAACTAGTGCAAAGCCAGGGTCTTTCAGTATTCTCAGACTGAGACTATTGTAAACAAAAGTGACGGTTCTAAACAAATATCCTTGTAATTTAGCTTATCTTCTATTCTAGTTTCCATGCAGTATTCCAAGACATCAATTTGTGCATAAAGTGGACCTTGGCCAAGGTATTTCTACAGAGAGCTAACATTTTAACAGTACTTTATTGTAACAGCAAGCTTAACCTTGAAACCAACAGATGTTGCTTTGAAATGATCTGATGTAAGGTAGTCTATAAAGCCAAGCTTAGATGATAATGAAGTGAAAAACACCAGGCACAGAGGATATACAGCTGCTGTGTTTGAAAGCACTTATCCATATTAAATTTTCTGGCCAAACGATAAATATATTTTAAAAAACTTTTTAGAAAGCAGAAGAATTTAAGTTTTTCCTGACATCAATCTGACCCTTATTTAAACTCTCCACTGCTAGAGATTGTCTCAGTCAATTACAACTGGGACATTAAGTAATGTGCTACAAAGATATCACATTGCACTCTGTCTTCTCTAATATTTTGTACAGTTGCTTAAAACAAATAAATATTTTCAGGAAAAAAGCAGGAGAGGGGTTGGAAAAAAGGGAGAGAATATGAAAGAATATATGCCAGGTTGTCTGGTGGTATAAACTAGTATTGCTCCTGGTCTAGCCTCAGGTTTATTTACAGAGCCAAGTACTGTTGCTGAGCTGATTTTTAATGACATGAGAAAAAGCTGAATAGAAAAAGACTTGCAAAATAAGCAAAGCACATACAATAAACGCTACAACAACTTTCAGGAAAACAAGTCTCACACCATGGGTTGCCCGTGCTGACCGGCGAGCGTTCCCTGTGGTGCCCTGGTCGCCAGCTGTGTTACTGTTACCCGACTGAACAATAACCCCATTTTAAATGCAAGTAGCAAGTAGCAAGTGTTTTTGTATGAGTACAGGCACCTGCAGCTGCGAGGAGCAGTTGTGTGCATCCTCATCCCTTAGCAAACGAAGTCAGGGAGGGCTCTGAAAGCTGGCAGGAACATTTGAGACCACCAGGCAGCCTCCCAGTGCTCTGATTTAGGCCTGTCCTCTCCGAAATATTGGGGTCCCCATTCCAAGGTGAGTATCCTGAGCACCACAGTTGCTCTGAGAGGTTAACAACCCAGCTCCCAGTGCTGTTCCCCTCCCAGCCTGGCTGAGCACCCTGCAGCAGACCAGATCAGGCGTTACGTGCTGCCTCAGCCCACGGTGCTCCTTTTTTTGCCCTTTTCAGGCAACCCAGTCTCACCATGACAGCTGCAACAGTTTTAGGTGCTGAATTATCCTAAGGCACCAAATGGGAGTTCATGCTTCAAGCACAGGGCTCTGATTTTCACTAGGCAGTACAAAACCCTTACTCTATTCCTTTTGTTGGTTTCAGCCTAATTAATTTAACTTCTTTGGAAATGCCAAGATATGTACCCACATCCATTTCCACAAGAACGTGTTATTTGAGAATCTTCCCATTATCATTTTTCCACTGAAATTTCCCGATTTGGTGTGCTTTGGTTTTTGGCCTTAGTTTTCTTTAATAAAGCATTTTGCATGGAGCTATCTACATTTTTAGAAAAAGAAAAGAAAAAATCTCCGCTCATTGCAGGACTAGGTTCTGGGTGATGCTCAGATATCCCTCTCATGCGGCACGGAACTCACTGAGACAATTGCCTGTGCTCCTCTGAATGTTAAAAATGATCATATGGGAGGAATCAGGATCATGCAGATCTGATATGTTGCAGGTGTAGGTATAAGTTAGATTTGCCTCAGAGTGTACAAAGTGTTGGACTTTCAGAACCAATAGGCTGAAATTTGTAGTTTCCCCCTTGAAAACAAGGAGCTGCTTCTATTATTTTATTTGCTGACTTGTTACTATGGCAACATTTATATGAATAATTCATTCCTTCTTCAACTTTATCTTCACAAAATCAAAGACTGCATCCAAAATATCAAAGCAGACCAAACTTTTTTTTTCTTCCACTTTTTCCAGCTAAAATGGTGTTGCTATCCTATAGTATTACTATGCTTGAGACAAGCATTATTCTCAATTATTGTTGGTCATGGCCTGAAATTATTAAGCATTCAGTCCTTTTCATGATGCTCACACTTAGAGATATTTTAGTCTACTCTTTTCGTTAATTGATCTTCCTAAGCTTAAACATTTAGAAACATTATATTATGTCTGATATTAGCATTTAAAACCCCTATAATTTCTCTGAGTTATTTTCCCCTTGCTGATATTTGCTAATTTGATGAGAAAGACTAGCCAGGCGTGGTCATTGAAAGCCCCAAATTTCGCTTTGACTATGAAGTTCATCCTTGCATCTGCAGTGAAGCTGCCGAATGTGTCAGGCTGCCTTTGATCACACCAAGTCAGCCAGAAGAGATGCACTACAAAGCTCCAGGTACCGCAGAAAGTGACGTGGGCCTGGCCAGCAGCCGAAGGGAAAACAGCTTTACAGAGGAAGCAAATAGTCTGGCACAGGACTTGGCAGTGCAACTGACATCAGAGGGGCAAAAGGCTTAATGAAAAACCGGACAGATCCCCCCCAAGACCAACCCCCAGGCAACCACCGCAGTGGGTTCACAGCACAAAGGTAGAAGATGGGTGGCATCACGCAGTGGTTGCAGAAACCCAGCACCCTGGTTACCTCCTTGGGTTGCATTTTGACAATAACCTAAATTTCCTGTTGGTGTTCATTTTAACTGTTTTCATGAGGAAACTTGCAGGATTGCTAGGGGGGCCTTTTGCTCCCTGGCAAAATATTTCAAAGCTAATCACACCTACAGTCAGAGGAGAAAGATGAATTCTTCAGATTACATTTTGCAAAATATTTTTACTGTTAAAGGAATGTGGAGCTGTTTCAAAGATTTTTGAGTGATTTCCAGTGTCTCAAAAATTGTTCTAATTTAGTAGATCTTTGAAAAGAAGCAATTCACTTGATGGCTCTTCAGCTGTTTTACGTTTGATCCCATTTCCTCTGCAAATAGTCTGATATTTATTGACTTAAAATCATAAAAAAAAAAAAAAAATTATTTATGGAACTTTCCTAGAGTTGCAAATGAGAAAGCCTGTCAATACTTTTCATAACCTAGAAGAAAGCCACTTAGGGATAGCTGACATTTGACAAAATCAAAGCAATTGCTCTGCTATATTTTTAAAGATTTGGACAACTCCTGAAAAGAAAAATGGGAAAAAGTGCTCCCGATTCTGAGTGAATACAGATTTTTTTTAATGACATTCTCAGTCAATTTCCTATGTAATATGAATGATCAGCAAGCAGAGTTGTCTGATTTTTGTCAAATTTATTAATGATGTACAATACCAGCGTGGTACCCTGTGCAAATTATAAGCTGATTAGTTTTCAGCCATGCCAGCTAGTACTTTGATCCTATCTGAATTGATATGCTAAGGAAGGAGAAAGTAAATCATTGCGTAGGTGGGAAGCCTATATCAATACCACATGCTTCTTAGCCAGGCAGGAGAAGAACATATAGTTCATCTTGACTGTTTCTTGTGCTTGAGCCAGCCTGGCCGGAGCTAGTTCAGGTACACTGAGCACTCTCAGCCTGTGCTGCATAAGCATATAGAAGAAATATCTCCATGCTGCAGAAAATAGCAATGGACATTTGGTAGGTTCAGGGTGAGTCAGCATCAAGTCCAAATGGCAGCAGAAATTGTGCTGCTGGAAATGCTCTGGTTTGACTGGGCTGTGAAGCTGAGGGTCTCCCCTCCTTTGTGCACTGCAGACAACTTCATCTTTAAGCCTCTGACTATTAATCCTGATGGCTTTGCCAAATCTTGGTTTGTGACCGGTTTGCTACTCGCAGTTCCCCTGTAGCCAAGCCCACAACTTCTTAAATTGATGTGCATGACTGCATGCCATTAAATAGTTGCAAGACTTCACCCTCAAAAAGTCATGTTTTATCGGTAGGCAGGGCGATTCTGTTGACAGTTTGAGTTAGGCAATGTGTGCATGCACATCTGGGCGTGCATATGTCTATGATGATGCGTTGTGAGCAAGATACGATGTTGGGCAAAAGTTCAAAAATCTAGTTTCTCTCAATTATGTCAAAGCAACACTGTCCTTTAATGTAGCATTATGAAAGTGTTACACAGGTAACTAGATTAAGAATCAGAACTTGAGGCTAACTACCATAATTCAATAGTTATTTGAATTATAATACTATGAAGATACATGTCATTTCTAGTGACTGAAAAGAGAAAGGCTTTAATAGTTTCTATTTAACAACTGCAACACGTTCTACATTTCAGCTCTTCTCACTATGGTTTTTATTTCAATGCACTGTACAATATTTTGCTGTGAGAGATCTGTATATCTGTGTATATGAAATAAGGTGATGACTTTCCAAATATCTCATTCTGGCTGCGTCCTGTAAATCGTTGTACAGGGAGGGAAGAAAAAGGGAGCAGATGAGTTGCATGGGAAATGATGGTAGAGCATAATCTTTTAAAGCACCTTTTCACAGAAGCACAGTTAGGACCATATTGATCACACAACTCACTACCTTGTAGGAATGATGCAGGATATGTTCAGGCATTGGAAACAACAGGAAATGAAACTTTCCATTATTAGTCAACTGATTTTATTATTCTTTAATGCTTTGAGGAAAGCAAATAGACTTTTTTGTTTGAGTGGGAAAGGAACACAACAGAAAATACATTGCGTTCTCATGAGCATATCAGATGAGACCGCCATGTTTATTTCTCTTATTTTATGTGTTACAGTTTCAGTCTGCTGGTACTTTCTGTGCTCAGAGGGCGGATCCAAAATGAATCTGATCATGCCTGACACCAAGTATGAAAGCCCTTGATATACTTCTTGCTCTATTGGGTGTTCATAGTGAACAGCATATTATTTTTTAGAGTCATCCATGTCATACACGATACTCTAATTTGGTGAAGTTTTCTTACTCAGAAAGCTGTATAGGCATGGACTTTAATCGACAGGATTTAAAGTGGGCTTTAAAATAAGTCTTTAATAGTGTAGTCCTAGAGAGCAATGTAAATGGACTTAAGTATATACTTAAATGTATTCCTGAGCTAAAGCTATAATTCACACGAGAAATCTCGGAGAAAACCAGTAAGCTCTCAGCTGCCGTTATGTCCTCTGTAAAATGGGAGTAATTGTACTGATAGCATGAGCCTTTCGGGAAATCTGTGATGTAATGTTGAAAACAGCTTGCACAGAGCAGACTCCCGAGGGACATTATTCCCTTTGCTGTCAGAGTGAAAGACGTGCTCCCGAGGTGGTGACAACATTGTGGATTGTCATTGAGAGTAACACATATAATGTAGGAGTGGGACGCAGAGCAAGGGAGCTTGGCTTTGAGAAGCATCAGAAGGAAGGGGTATGAAATTTTGCCAGTGGAGGTCTCAGAGCTGCCCTCCCTTACCTTTTTAGCCCCGACTGCTTTCCAAGCGTCCTTATCAGAAGCTGCTCCAGCTGAAGGTAGAGAAGGCCATCGGCTTCACCTTTTGCTTGCTCTTTCCAGAGCCTTGATGATGACGCTTGGCTTGTTCACTGGAAAGTGCTAGTTGAGAAAGTGGGAAAGTAACAGAGGTGTGACTAGAAAATTCCTGCTCAGTGGGAACTTGATGGATTACTTCCCGAAAAGTACCTGTTGGATTCATCTCATCTGCAGCAGCTGGAGAAGGAAATCTTTGCTGGAGGGATTCAGTCTCTTGGTTCCTGGGAGCCATATGCAGCAGCAGGAGCAGGCAAGGATACAGTGGAGGTCGAAACAAGATGTTGTATCAGCTGCTGTCAAATGGGGAATTGCTTATCTGGCAGACACGTATTCTGTGAAGAAGCCCACAAATTTAAAGTTTTGCCAACAGATTTTGGTAACTTCTAAACTTAATTTTAAAGTTTAAATCTTGAGTCTGAATTCTGTGATTACTCTTGAGGAGTCAACTAGTATCTCAAATACTGTATTTTTCACAAAGAGGGAACATCTGTGTTCAAGCTCAATGTCTGAGGCACCTAAATGAGATGCCTGTGGGATAGGCTAGTAAAAACACTGTCCTTCAGTATATGCATATAGAGATAGGAAAAAAAATTATACCTTTTCCAAACAATTTCCACATCATTTCCCATTCTACCGTGATGCTGATCCTGCCACTTATCCTTCAGTATCATAAACAAGTCATAATATATTAGTGAAAACAGTTGCAAAGAGTTCATATAGCTGACAGGAATCCTGAGAAATAGGTTATACAACATCGATCTCCCAGGAGGCCTTAAATAACAATCTAAAATGTATGGGACAGTGATCACTGGGCCTGTTACTGCCGTTTCAGCTTGATATTTTGCAATTTATAGTTTCTTGATAAATCGGAATCCCTTCAGGTGGTTCATATTATGTAGGACTACGAAACTGTCTGTTACATTGAAGGATTAAAGTAAGATGCAAATTAGTTGAAGGTGCCTAATGACTTTGCTTGGCAAATTAATGTAGATCTGACATCATCTCTGCCCCACTAGAAGGAATAAGATGCTACAATACATCAACATGCAGCTAGTGCATTAGTTCAGGGTGCCTCTCCACTCCAAGATGACATTCCAGCCCTTATTTTCAGGATTTCCCACTTGGCTGTTTGAAACTATTGCCTTAGGCTAAAACTTGTATTTGTAAAACAAGGTTTCAGGTTGGTGATATATTATTTTCCAGTCACATTTTTAAAATTGCGGAAGGGGGTGGGGGTCAAAAATCAAGTTGTCATTCAATTTGTAATGCTCTGGGAGTATAAAAAGGAATATTTGCAGTTTGAAATGTACTTTCCCTCCTAATTAGTTTCTGGATGTTGGTAACAATCTGATTTTTCTGTTAAAGAATTTCACTGGTACAAGCGGACATACCATGAAACGTTTACAAAATATTTTGGAACATTATGCTTTTCAAGACCACATCTTTGAGACTCCTCAGATTGAACAGGGATTGATGCCTTGAGAGAAATATAAAAGTTGACAATCGTTTTGTTTCAAAATCAATTTACGACATGTGACTGATTATTTTCTTTCTACAGGAAATACTTATGGATTTCAAATGGAAGCTTTTGCAGACTGTAACCAGTGATCTGCCACCATCGAGGGTTTGCAGAGCTCCTCTCTGCAGAAAAGACTCATCCCTGATGCATGTTGTGTAAGCGACCTCAACACTCAGCACTGCAAGACTGACTTTTAGATGTCTCTTTCTGGTCACTTTGAGCACATCCTGCTGCTGGAGCAACTGACTGTCACTATCATTTCAATTTGTCCTCCTTTGCTCAGCCACTGCACTGAAAATCCATTTGGCTGCTTTCCCACAGAAGTCATGTGGACAAAAGCCACCCAGCAGCTGGTAAGCTGCTGGTCATCATTTGCAGCAGAGCAATATTTTGCATAGATTTTTCTCCTTGTTTATATCTAAGTTAGCTCGTTTAAGCAACCTGTTTTACAACCTGGCTGCACAAAGAGTGATGCCAGGACAGCCCTGAGCAGGGCTGGGAGGACTGGCTGCCCTCCTGGGAGCAGAGGACAGCAGGAGGTCTGCTGTCTTCAGACCATGGTACTAGAGCTAAGCTGAAGCACTTTCACTTCCCCAAACCATGTTACTGAAGATGTCAGATATTCAGCACCATCCATTTTGTTCTACAGTTCTGGTGCCATGCCACAACTTGGTAATCATAGGATCAGACAATAACAAATTTTGGCTGCTATTATTGAGAAAAAGAGTGACAATGCTGAAAAATTGTAGTCTTTTCAAAGCAAGTGCAGTGCCACTCAAAGTATTCAGCTGGTCTTGCCATGATCCTACTGCAGAATTCAGATATCCCTAGTGACAGCACTCTACGCATGAAGCTTTAATGGATTAAAAGCAATGTCTTTGGTGAGTGTTTTGCTCATTTAGATACGTAGTTACTAGAAACCTCTCTTCTTTGCTTTCCTGCCGTCTCTTTATGCGGCGGTGCATTCTTGGCTAGCACCACTCAGAGACAGGATACAGGACTTGGGACAGATGTAAAAGACGTGCCACCGGCAGAACTCTCACATGAAGTGGAAGCTGGGGTCAAGGCCATTTCCCTTCTTCCTGTTTCATCCTCTCCCCAGCGTGAAGGAGGTCACTCCCCCTTCATCTTCTCCCTACAATTCATGTCTCTGTAGTCTTTAATCTTACCACCCCTTCGCTGACTTTCTTCCAGGCTGAGGAATTCTCATCTATTTTTCTCTTCTTGAAAGGATACCATAGCCTGGTACTCTGTTTTCTTCTTCCTCCTCGTGTTAGCCAGTTCTCTCACATCGCTTCTGAGGTGACTAAAATCGCACACAGTCATAAAAACGTGTGTGCGTCCTGAATTCATAAGTGACATAAGGTCTTTTGTGTTTTGCTCTGATAACTTTTCCAATAACTCTGAATATCTGATTTGCTTTTTTTTACCCATCGTTGTACTGAGGTGCCTACAAATCCAGCATCTCTTTCTGAGTAATAATTGCTAAGTTAGAGCTCATTCCTGTACCTGTATAATTTAGGTTATTTTCCACACACATACTCTGCTTCATATTTATTACCACCGGATATCATTTACCATTTTATCACCCAGTCACATAATATCAGCAGATCCTTCTGCAATTATTCACAATCAACTATAGGCTGCAAGTGCGATCACCTTGTTCCCATTTATAGCTCAGTTCTAAATATGCTCAAAAGCACATATGCATGTGGGACCTCATGGTAACATTCCTGCACTGTGAAAACTGGGCATCTGTACTTACCTTGTAGCACTTTGTTTCCTAGTATTAACTTTACCTTTTAATCCCAGATAATCAGTAGCAGAAATTGAAAGCAATTTCTTATTGAAATGATTGTAGCTCCTTGCCTCCAGTTTGGAAGGCTGAGTCTGGAACTTCTGCTTGCAAGTGTTTTTCTGAATTCCTCTCTAGATTTGCAGGTATTTGTTTGAAGATCTGATACTTGTTTGGGATTTCTTAATGATTGCTGCAAAGCTGCATTTTCATAAAGAAACAAAATCAAGTGTTTTTTCATTTTTGAGATGCAATATATAGTTATAGTTTTTATCGGGTTTCTAACATTATTATCATTATTATTACAAGTAGTTCCATGACTTGCAGAAATCACACAGGCTCTTTTTTGTACATTCTCCTAGATCTGATGATTGCCCTTCACAGTCTTTTAGTGGATTCACTGGTTAGACTTCCTTCTGCATAGCTGTTTAGCTTTGCAAACCCTCTGGGATTAAAAACCTCCTCTTTTTGTCTTTGTCAAATTTGGTTGAAACTGGGTTCAAAAGTTGCGTGAGAAAGATGGACACACGGACATGTGCATGCAGTGTGACAGCATGAGCCCTTTCCTTAGGCAGCTAGGCTAAAAGCAAAGTACAGAGGATGTACTCCGAACCCTCCTGTAGTCTTGTATGCTCACTCTGTTGCCATGCATCTGATTCTTTGTAGTCTTTGTCAGAAATCTGACATCTCCAGGTATGCATAATGCATACTTCAAGAAAAGACAAAAACTACATTGCTCTGTATACAGGCATATAATAACAGTGATACATTAATTGTTTTGTGAGCTTCCAAAAGTATTTCTATAGTGTCAACTAATGTTGAATGGAATAATGTGAGTTTAAGCAAAAGCAGTTTCCATGGTTACACTGGAGGTATTCTAAATATAGCAGATGATGTAATCAGTTACAGGGACTAGATACAAGATTGCTGTATATTTCAGTAAGAAGTTTCTTCTCTGGAAATGCCTATGAGAAAGTGTCTGTATTACTTGGGGATACTATTTTTCAAATTATTTCTGTTGTCCCATGATTTTCTGCTCCTCAGAGCCTTTCCATTTTTCCATTTACAGGCTGGTAGCTTCTTTATAGTTATTATAAATCATGTACATCACATCACTTTAATGCTTTTACAGAATTCTTAACATCGAATGTAACATTCCAGAAAACAGTTTCCACATCTGGCCAGAGGAAGATTGCAGTTTTTGTAATCTCTTCTACTCCATATATTAAAACCCTGTTATCAGCATCTGTCATATCTGTCTATCCATCTTATCTGTGCATATGTCCATCTATCTTTGCTGCCGTTGCTGTCGTGTCTCCAGTGCCCTCTGATCTGATTTTACCCAGAGAGAAAAGAATGGCTTAATGATCCGAACACATCTCCTTTTCCAAGATGTGTAATAAAACATTTCCCTTCCTCACCCCCAACTGAGCAATTATTTCCCAGTGGAGCAAATTTCACTCTGTGAAATTTGGACTAACTACTTAGCACGCAATACACAAGAATGAGTAAACAGGTAGGGTGAAGATTTGTTGTCACCAGGAGGGAAGAGGAGACAGGAGAAAATATTCAGGGAATTTATCACAGTTGTTTGTCCAGCTCTCCTTTGTGTCACCTTTCTGGCCCTACTGAGTCCTGTTGAAATTCTGATTTCTCTCTGAGAGTGTAGTTTATAGTAAGTACTGAAGGAAAGTAAGTCACTTGCTACAGACAGAGCAGTTTTCTTCCACAGCAAGCTTTTTTAGTCTATCTAGCTCCAGTCATTCCTGTTTTAATCAAGAGTTCCTTTCCATTCCCACTGTTTCTTTTACTGTTCTACTCCATTTCAACCTTAATTCATTTTAAAAATGATACACTGCATTTCAGGAGTGCTGAAAAAATATGGTAGGTTAGATAAACTGGAAAAAATGTCCCCCTCGGAAAGCAGTGCCATACCCGAAGTCAGAGTTTCTTTGTTTAGTAATAGCGACTGGTCAACAATTACTTGTCTTCTCAGAGCAGAGTGCTGTGAACGTGCTGTGTTTCCAGTATCAGCAGAAACAGTACTCCTGTTTTCCACAGGCAAAGAGTGCCAAGGTATGTAAGATGCTGCATTAACAGCTAGAGGCTAAAAATCATGCATCCTATTGCATTTTCACCCCTTCCAATAAACCTGTTATTAATCTTAGTTCCTAAATATTTTTTTTCTGGTGCAGATAGCCCGAAGACGATGATGTGACAGTGACGAAAGACTGCAATAAAGGGCAGCTGAAACTTTTTGGGAAGAGGTTTCTATTTTCACGAGGCAACAGGCAGTGGCACCATTTGATGAACAGAAATGAATTTTATTTTCAAAATATGAAAGCTCATAGAATTATAGGAATTATGGAAGAAAAAGATATATTGGGTCATCTTTTCCGGACTGGAGGCTGTGGCAGCTTTGTCCCTGCCTTATAAGGTGCATTCTGAGTCTAGTTTAAGATCTCAGGAGACAAGGCTTAATGGCTTACTGTGAAAAAATGTTCTCCTATATATCAAGTTTCATTATCAAAGCTTGGTTTTATATTTAGCTGTGAATATATCATTTCTGAAAAGATGATCCTACTACCGCTCCTGTTTTAACCTGTGATACCACTTTAAACAACTCCTTCCATGCTTAGCGTTCAGGTGCTTTTGTGAAGTATTGGAACAGGCTGCCCAGGAAGGTGGTGGAGCCCCCATCCCTGGAGTTGTTTAAAAACCGTGTAGATTTGGTGTTGAGCAACATGGTTTAGGGACCCTGACAGTGCAGGGTGAATGGTTGGACTCGATGAGCTTGAAAGTCTGTTCCAACCAGATGATTCTATGATTCTATGACTCCATGAATACCTGTAATTTTTATATTTTGTGGTGGGTTTCTTTTTCAGTTGTGCCTAGCAGGCAAAATTAACAACCTCAGTATAGGTTAACTCACTTAGTTCTCTTACAGTGAATGTACTTGATTCAAAACCAGTGGGACTCATTTAGTGACTTGTAACCTAACAGTGAATTTTTCTAAAACTTACTTATGGCTCCCATATGTGGAGTTTTGCCATTAATTTCAGTAGGGTAATCATGCACCCTACTGTGTGCCAGCTGAGTAAATTCAGCTCTCATTCTGGAGTCTGTGCGGAGAAGGTACTCTCATGCAAATGAGTTGTCATGAGTTGTCATGCAAATCTATGCTAGAGAAGGTACTCTCATGCAAATGAGTTGTCATGAGTTGTCATGCAAATCTATGCTAGAAGATGGCCCAGGAATCCTCTAAATGGACTGGCCATATGAGAATTAGATGTGGGTGAAATTGGGTACCTGGCCCCTTCTGTCCAGCAAGCACATTTGTGCAACAGCCAGCAAGGAGTTTGGGAACATATTATCAGCCTTGGAAGGGAGCTGAGAAACAGAATCATCCTCCCCATCCAGTCTTTCAATATTTCAGAAGTTCAGGACAAGGTAAGATACACATAGTTTAGGCAGCAATTTTATTACCTTTCCTCATCATGATTAAGCAATCCAGCAATTGCTCTACGGTATAGGTCAGTCATCTTCCTTCATTAATTTCTGCCAATTTGAGGGCTGCCACATCCACTCTTCAGGCATCATGCCAACCTGTTGTCGGTGTCCCATTTTCCTCTCTTCATGCATGAGCTGTCAGGTTTTCTTCTTGCTTTGAAAGTAGAGCAAAAGAGTTTAGCATGGGGCAGAAATCTACCTGTGGTGAGACAGAGGAAAAAAGGAACGAAGGGAAATGCATGTTATGCTCAGGAATAGCTCATTAAATGACAACAAACAGAGCTTTGCAGCTGAGACATTACCTGTCAATGCAAGGCCATGGTACTTAAAGTCAAGAAGTTATTTCCAGAATAGTCCCAGCCCTGTTATCCTACTATGCACAGCAATGGATAGGGGTCTCACCAAACAATGGAGATATTTCTTTGCTCAGTGTGTTCCCCTAGTCCCCAGCTGCACAGTGTCTCCATCAGCAAAAAAGTCAATGCGGAACTCAACTACCCAGAGGCCAATGGTGAAGTCGTCGACCTAAAACTGGTTTCCTGCTACCACTTGTAAGATGAGTGTTGGGAGGCTCCAGAGGGTGTTAGTGACCCTCTCCTCTATGAAGATGTGTGCATCAAAGGCCCACAAAGTGCTCTGCATCCTTTAAAATTCCAGAGCCAGGCAGGCTGCTACAGGTCCATAGGATGAAATACTCATCCCCCTGGCACAAAACACCCTCCCAGTATGGAGGGAATTAACTAGGCTGCTACCTATTACAAGAGCTGTGAGAACTATCCCTTGGAAGTATGTTTTCCATTTCCTGAAGATCAGGGACTGAATGTATGTGAAGGCAGTGGTGTGTGTGTGTGAAGACAAGTGTGGTGAGAGGCCTTAGCTTGCCTCTGATCTTAATGCATTCTGTCTATTCGCAGTCCTGTCCTAACCCTACCTGTGTTACTCCTGGATGCACGTGAATTTCAGGTTACGGAATATTATCATCACCTCTCACAAGTCTCTGTCAAACATTTCCTACAGCTACTCTGCACAAACTCGACCTCTGGCTCTCATAAAAGTAGCCTGTATTTGCAGCCACAGTCTCGTTCTCTTATTTCTCCATTTGTTGTGAAATCCAAGAGGTAAGACTTGGACTGAGGGGCGCTTTTCTATCGACAGCAAAGCCTGTGCTACCATTTCAGAAGTCACAAGTTGGTGTAGTTATGGTTTTGGCACAACTAATAAAATATCGAGGATAGTGTTGATGGCTAAGATGGGGGCCAGACATACAGAAGTGGCGGGCAGATCATGAGAAGCATAGGTCTGGCTCAACCTTCTTGCTTTTGCAGATGTACATGGTGTGAGCTCAATGGAAGTGCAATGTTTTGCATGGTTGGGTGTCCGCCTGTGTCGGGTGCAGGTGAGACTTATCTTTATGTGATGAGACTGAGAGAAACCTTCCCACATGTTGCTGGAAGCTGAGCACTCCAAACCACTGCTCTTCTGGCAGCTAGGGTGAATGGAGTATAGACAGCAGCTATGCCAGTTATTTTCTAGACCAGGGCTGTGGAGAAAAGAGATGCCAGAAAGCTGGAAGGGACCTTCTTCAAAAGGAAAATAATGGAAAGGACATTTTGCGGAAAAAAGTCTTTTCCAGAGGAAAAGAATGAAGTGGAAAATTCCAAACAGTTCTACTGTTTTTACCCATCGACTTCATTCTGCTGTTTCATCCATGTGTTATTTTTTTTCTATGCAAACTTTTCCTGTTTCTGACTCCTTAAAGCCTATCTCTCTGTTCTGCTGTGCAAAGCATCAAGGATGCATGGCAAGTTGATTATCCTCATGAAGCAGCTACCATAACATTGAGATTCAGGCATTTTCTTTATCATTAGCCTAACAAAGCATATAGAGTTGTAGCTAACTGGAAAGATACAGTACGTTATTATTGTTATTATTTCTATTTTTGAAAACCAAGACACCGTGGTGTGGGGAGGGGGTGGACTGCATGAGTGCGTAGACAGACAGTCATTTAATCTGAAATGGAGAGCAAAATGTAATTGGTAGGCTTAGACTCATTAGTATGCTGCAGCCTGGATCTATGATTCCTATTAGAAAAAATATTAAAGGGCTACTGTTCAGGGAATTGAAGGTGGCACAAACAATTTAGTGGAGTTTTTCGTCAATATCTTGCAGAGGGGTTGCACCTTTTTGACTTTTAAGACTAGAATGCAATGTTTAAAGAGAACGTACTCCATCAGCTGCACTTGAAACATAACATATCCTTTGAAATATAAATCTTCTGAAAACAGAATAACTTCTTTGTTAGTCTTCAGTCTGTATCCTTGGGCTGGAATAGTTATTTAGGCTTTTGTTTTTATGTGGCTTATGTGCACCAGAGTAAAACACAGACAAAACAAAAAGCCAAAGGGAAAATGCCATTCATGTTCTTATGATCACACAGAAAGAAAAAACATTAAAAAATCGGGATGTGTGTTTCTTCTACATAATTCTAATCAGAAAACAGGGTGAATTATCATCTTTTCATTAAAACAGTGGTGCAAAGTAAATTTCGAAGCTTCAGATAAAGTTAAACTCTTTTCTTTATAAAAATATTACGTATTTAAAAGAATTGAATTCTTTATGTGTTATTTATAGTCAGTAGTTCCATTTTTAATTGTGACTGAGTTAAGCTAGATTTGTTGCCAGACTTAATGATGAGCCTCTTAACACAAGGTGTTTTCTCAGTGTATTAGAAATGGTTATAAACTCTCTGCTCTCGTGAGAAAAATAAGCCCATACAAAACTTTACGTATACAACAGTAGTGGAGATACATGGTACTCAAACACTTCATTGAACTGGTGTTATTGGGTGCGTTTGTTTTAATACTCTAAGGTATGACTTCAAAGAAAGCAAATTAAAAAATTCTGTAATAAGTCTCTAAAGATAGAATGTGCCCACGCCAAAAGTCACCGTCCAGAAGCTCTAAAAGACCAGTAAAGTTTCTTCCCTATTAGTTGTTCACGTGTTTTAATGATAAGTTTTATCTGGAAGAAATCTCTTCCAGTTTTCCAAAACTATCACACATGCACTTGCTAAAACATGTTTTAGAAACCCTCACACAAGCAAAGACTAAGAATCACTCTAATTCCTTCCTAATCCAGAGATGCCAGCAGAGACATTTTAATGTATTACATTTAATCACAATATTGTAATCCATTCACCTAGAAATTCATTAATTATAATTCATGATGCAAGAAAGCACATTAAAATATAGTGACAGTGGGCAAGCAGATTTGTGTTCACAGCAGTGTTATTTAAACAACTGTATACACTTGTAGTTATGCAATTAACCTGCAGTAATGAGCTTTGTTACTACTATTATACATACCTCATCTGGAAGATGGCCTAAGCCTACAGTATAAATATCACTGAACTAATGATTTTACCTCAGCTGGTACACTATTTCTATCCTGTAAATTGAACAGACAACTTTTAGAGACCCCTGCACTTTTCATATTTAAGCAGTTTTGGTCCCACTCATTTCACACTCTAACCCTGAGCCTGAAACAGAAGTGCTTGCAACTCATGGGTCAGAGATTCAGATGTGTTAGAAAGAAGGCTACTTTTGCTGCTTTTGATTTCTGTTTATAGTTTTCTTTTTATGGTGTTTTTCATTTAGTACAGATGAGGCTTCTATCTGCCTAGTCGGCTAGGATGAAAATGACAATTGTGAAAATTGTGAATAGTATTGTCATGTCATTAGGAACATTATGAATTATTTATATAGTATGCACAGGGTGCTAGACGTTGTACAT
Source organism: Tauraco erythrolophus (assembly GCF_009769465.1). NCBI lineage: Eukaryota > Metazoa > Chordata > Aves > Musophagiformes > Musophagidae > Tauraco > Tauraco erythrolophus. The sequence goes on from NC_141468.1 coordinate 54,769,862, forward strand.
GTGCATAATCAGACAACTCCCCATTCCTGAAGTCAGGAGTTGTTACCAAGGAGTTATTACTAATAAGTAAGAGGAGTCTGGGACAGGATACAAGCATATAAACCATGACTGAAATATTTGTTGTAAATTCTGTAATTATCTTCCTTTTGCCTTTTTCATGATTCTTTCTCATTTCCCCATCCCATCTAATTTCATAGCCAGCTGTGCCCACAGCTGCCCTCATACTTGGTGAAAGCAGCCAGCAGATGTTATAGCAGTGCACTGCCGGTCCCAGTTCTTCAGGGCGCCTCTGAGGCACTGAGGTTGTTCTGGAGCGTCCAATGGAATTTTAACAACAAGCATTTTTGCTCGGGAGATGCTGAGCTAGTTCAGATCATAGCGTCAGAGGCCAGAGCTAAGACCATGCCTAGAGGATCCGCAGCAAAGTCTAGAGGTACATCTTTGTGAAGGATCTACCACAGCATCCAGCTCACACAAGTGCTGGCGCTGGCCTTCCTCTACATGTCAACCACTCCAGTGTGGGCTGAGGCTGAAGGCCACCACAGTCAGGTTCTGTGAGCAGAGGAGATGAAGCTATGCCACTGGTAAGCCAAAGGAGTGAGTTGACGCAGGCGTGAGATGACCTTGGTGCAGCACCTTCAGCAGAGATCTGACCATTCCCCATATTTTCTCTGTGAAAGCTTGCAGAAAATGCCGAACCCTGGGATAGAACTGTCAGGGTTCTGTGGGGGCCAGGGGCTCTTCATGGGAGAGATAGGGGGGCAAAGAGGCAACTGGCCATCGGTCATCACCCTGGGGACAGGTTGAGGTTGGAGCAGGGCGTCAGTCTGTGGGTGGGGGTCAAGGTCTGGGCTCAGACACAGCCCTAGGATGCTGCAGAGGGCCGTGGGGAAGGGCTCAGGGGTGTCATGGCCAGGCAGGGCAGGGCTGCAGGGAGCTGGAGACCAACCCTGCGGAGACCTCGCTGAGGTGGGGACTGATGGCCCCGGGAGCCTGAAATGGGGTCCTGATACCTGGGTGGGGTGGGGGGAGCCTCAAGGGTCCGGACAGGGAGTGCTGAGAGTGCCCTCAGGACCCTCTGTCTGTGTATACAGACAAATGCAGGTGTGTGTGTATGAGCACTCAGGCTCTGGATACACACTACACCTCAGAAGTACAACTGTGAGCACTTAGGAGTAACGATACAGTGGGAAAATCACCATATGCTGCTATTTAGTCCTGTCTCTCCTCTCTGGAAAGCACCTATTTCGGCTGTAAGAGTAATATACATGCTTATGTTTGAAGGAAGAGACACCTTGAGTGTATGTGTGCTATTTAGATAGCTCACACATAAAAGCTTGTGATTCAAGGAGCTGGCTGTCTAGCTGAGATAGGCAATACCAGAAGAAGCAGCATTACTCTCAGCATATCGCTGAGAGATGAGATAGCATGCAATAATGCAAAAGGAGACAAGCAAAATCCTCTCAGCGAGTGTATACTTTGGGTGCAGATGCTGTGGCATTAAGCTTACACTTCCCAGGTTTCTTCTGCACTGGCTGACAGATGAGTCTGGCACTGCAGTGATAGCAGAGGTTGTCCAGGGAACGGAGCACTGCTCTGGCTGAGAGGACCTGAACCGTAACCATATGACTACTGTGCCCAGAGGAAGAGAGAAGATATTCAAGCCACAAAAAGCACTGTTAGCAGAAGTTCAGGGATCTCAAATAGGAAGGGGAATAAGAACCGATAGTTGATAAAATATTACGACTGCAAAGCTGCAGAGAAGGCGACGAGGGCTATGGGCAGAGAGTAAAAATAGAAAGAGTCCAGAAGGGGAGGCTGAGACATCTGATGTAGAGGGATCTCACAGGGACTGAAGCAGAAGACTGCAGGGCCCTGGATGTCTGGCTTGCACACAGGAGAGTCACTTGCAAATGGTAGATTCTGTGGTTGGCTGTCAAAATGAGTATCAGCTTTGCTAAGGAAAGAAAGTAGGGGTCAGTGAGAAACAGGAAAGCTGCAGCAGATGTTGTTGTGAGGATGACCTGGTAGCTAAGTACCTGGGGTGGGATACAAACGAGGAAAAGAGAGGAAAATACACGAGTACAGTCTCCCTTGGAGCAACGAGAACCAGCCTGGTGGGGACTGCAGCTAAAACCAGAGCAGAGCACAGCAGGTCAGACAGGCTGTGAAAGCTGGCAAAAGAACATCATTGAACCGTAACCATATGACTACATAAGTCTACAGAAAAAAAGAGAGACAGCTGTAACTGTGCTTTTGACAGTTGATTTAACTGTTCACTTTTAATTATATTTTGTCATTTTAAGTGAAATGTATTCCCTTGAAATATTTTATCCACATAGCTCTTAGCCTTTCTTCCAATTACGTCTTACCCATCCTCTTAAAGATTAACCTGCTTTAATGAAGTCTATTGTTGCAAATTCATCTCCCTTTTATTATGGCAGTGTGACTTTTGTTTACAATTAGTACAGCTAGCATTATGCAGGGTTACGTGGGTAAAAAGAAGAGGATTTCTATTCAACGTGGTAAGAAAAAGAATGAGTCCTTTCCTCGGGAGTGCTTGTTAGTTTTGTTTTGGTTTGGTTTTAATGAAGAAAAATCTCCCAGAAATAGATCTTGAGGTGGGACTTAATCAAACTTGAGCATCTGATTCCAAAAGATATCTTCGAAAACTCCCCTTCTCTGTGACCTACCTCTGGAAATAGCTAAGCTTCATAGGTACTGTAGATTTTTGTCTAGTTTCTTAGGAAAGTTAGACTGATGTGATCATCCAGTGTACATTTGGTTTACCTACAGATTTCCTTCAAGTACATTTTGAACTCATTATTTAGTTTCAACTGAATTTGAAAGTGGAATGACAGTTTTTAATATATTAAATTCCACATGTTTGATGAAAATAAACAGCTGTGTAGAGGAGTAAGACTTTAATTAGTATGCCCACTATGAGAAAGCCTGCAGCACGAGCTTTATCCTTATTAGACACTGAAGATTCTATGAGAGAGAGAAGGAGGGAATAACAAATCCCAGCTGTTGTCTCAGAAATCTCCAGTCAGAACTCATATTCAGCCAGAGAGTAGATAATCCAAGAAAGAAACCAGCTTTTGGATGCATTGCTTACAGAATTTTTCCTTTCATTCCATTATTACTTCAGTTAAATATTTTGTTCATTTGACTCTGAAAATGTCTAAAGACTCTGTTTCTTCCCTATCAACTTCCTCCAGTTTGAAAGAGCTGAGCAGCCATTCCCAACCTGAGATCAAAGCCAGAGCAGACTCTCCCTCTGAAGAGTCATCTACGTGCCTCTGAGGCTATGCCAGCGTGCACTGAACAAGTTCAGAGATAATGTAGTAGACTGTGTATGATGCAATAGACTACTGGTTCAGAGACTGACTTGAGATGACAATCACTACACTTTGGTCCTTGTTCTGGGGTTGCTGGATAAGGCAGTGAGAAACCCAGGCCTCTCTTCTCACAGGTAAGCATCCTTTCCTTAAGCTATGGGGTTTATATTATTTTCAAGTTTATTCTTTAAATATCTCCCATCAGTCCCTTCTTCCTGGTTCCTGTACCTATCTTGCATTATTTTTATATAGTGGCACAGCTTCAACATAGGAGCTGCTCAGTGTCCTTTCCCAAGCTAGCCTACAGCTTCCTGGTTCTATTTTCATGTAGGGAATAAGGAGAGTAATAAGTTCCAAGAATCGCCCCGGCAGTGGAATTTGACATGGAGAACTGAGATCCTGCTCAGGCCTGAGAAAGAAAGAAACAGTAAAGAAGTCAGTCTTCAAAAGAGAGTCCTGGTGGTGATTTCTACCTGAGGGACAAAACTTAAGACTTATTGTTGCCATTAGCTGCATGTGTCAATCAGCTCTAGGCAGCTTCCTGCCCAGCATGCTGGTTATTTCTGAGCCCATGTTGCATATGAGAATGCCTGTGTGATGCCTGGTTTTGTGGTGCTGTTGGAGACCGGACTGGATGCACTGTCAATTGGGGAAATGGTGCTCCGTGTCATGCAGTCAGGGTGTAGTTGTTGCATAGGGCACTTCAAGGCCATTTGAGGCTCTACTGTGCCATGTTGGATCCAATCTGTTCTTTACCCACTGCAGTGCAGAAGTGTTGTAGCTCATGCCAGTTTGCCCTCTTCTCAAGGCTGCGTCAAACTCTGGGGGTAGCTGGGTGAAATCTGGCATAGTGTTGCCCTGGGTGATGATGACATACAAGATCACCTATGTCAGCAACCTTTTAGGTTGCATGAAGAATCTGGAATCTCAGCAGGATAAGGCAGCTAAGAGTTCAGCACTGTGGGATCTGGATTTTAGTCCATTTTATTTTGAACTTAACGTTGTAGTCTCGGTCATTGACCATCTGTCTTTTCATGAATTATTTCGGACATTCTGAAACTCCATATTCTGTCAGTCTTTGTAGTTGTATAATGAATTTAAACCTCCTGTAATTCAAGTTGGAGAACTATAAATAGATTTTGCTTTGGGCTGCCTTTCATTTTCAGCAAGCCCAGTATCTGTGGCTAACTGATTGCTGTCTGCTTTTTTACCTCTGAATACAATCAAGTAGGTACTATGTTTTCACTCCCTTATTGTTTCTGCTGGTGTTCTGCATTTCCACACAGGGAGAAGTCTTTGCTCTAGCACAAACGATAACAGTGCATCATTTTCCCTGGTATGCTTCTGACTATTCAGGAATGCGTGGTCGTACAGTCCTACAGCATCATTTCATAGGTCACACACGCCTAGAGGCTTTGTGAGGTGCTGAGCTCCTTTAGTTCCTGCTAGGGCCCTGGTGTTAAAATTTGACTACGATGGGGAGCTGGCACTTCAACAGAGCTCCCCAGGGTAAATAATGATCACAAGGAGCACAAGTATGTGGCTTTTCAAACCTCTTCTGGATAATGTGAGAGGCTGACGAATGTAGTCTTTTTCTCTTTAATGTACATTTTTTGGCATAAAAATCTTCTCAGGCCTATGGCGTCATGGAGGTATTTGACTCTGAACAGTGAATAGCATGAAAAATGTGATGTTCACAACTTCTTTTTTTATGCATTCATGCAGAGGAGGTACCTTTAGATTCCTCTGGTGGCTGGAGGAATCTAAACATAAAACAGTTCCCGTCTTTGATAAAGTCAAACATCAGACTCCTGAACTGAGATCAGACTCTACAGCAGAACATTTAGATGTAAGCACACACAACTTTGTTTGTTGTAAGTTTTCTCCCAGGAAAAAGGAGATGATCAGTGGTTTCAAGCTGAGCATAGATTTTAATTGCTTAGTTATTTGCCAGGAGGTAGTAGTCACTAATATGTGACTGTGCTGTACAAATTACTTCTGTAAACTAAACTGGTATTTTTACAGGACTGTGAATGAGATGCTCAGAATGGATTTGAATAGAATTGGAGCAGCTGACTTCTCAAATCCCTTGTGAAAAGCACGGGCATAGCCTATTACCACTATACCAGAGCATGTTGGGAGCACTAAGGATTGGAGGTTTTTTCAGAACCTGAATACCGTTAAGTTTGAGCCATTTCCATTCTGTGACAGCAAAACAGATTAATTGTATCTCAGGCTCCATTTTCAGTATGTTTGTCACCAGATTGGGTGAATAGGATCGTAATCCTTCTATTCAACTGAACTGCAGCTTACTGCATGACCTTTTCAACAAATGTATTTTAATTAGCTGTATGTTCACCTTCTTCCTACTGCTGAAAGCAGGAAAAAATGGATTATCGACAGTATGGGGTATTATATATTTAACCTTTTAGGCTAAGAATTCGGGATGGAGGAAAACCAATCTGTAAGGACAGCTATCAATATTGTACAGGTCAAACGGTGGCTAATTCACAGCTAATTGTATACACACAGGTGTATATTGTGCACATCTCTGGAGCCACAAAACATCTGTGGTAATTAAATAGTTTTTGGAGTTTTCTGTCCTTCCCCGATTCTTCCCTTTCTTATTTTCAAGCTCTCCTTTTTTCAAGCCTCAAGCTCTGCACCTAAAGGGCACAACAAAAGCCCCTGGTATGTGATCTGTGCAGGGGTAAGGCAATATATAAAACATTTGCCCATCTGCAAGGATGTCTAATTCCCTCCCGTCAGTAATGTACAGTCAGGCCCAGGGCCAGCTTCTGATCAGGGAGGGTGCTGGTTAGAGAGACAGTCAGGACACACTCCAAACAGAACTAGCTCATTTGTTTACTGAAACAGGTGAGAATCCCAAAGGAGAAGCCATATTCTACTGCAGGAGCATTGGCCAACTGCTTCCTCTTCCATCTGCAGCTTTAATAGGCTTCAAAGTTAAAATAAAAAGGATGTTGTTAGATCTCTACCCACTAATGTATTTTGTATATTTGGCCATGGCTTTCTATAAATGTTACAGACATCCTTACTTGAGGATAATGGTTTTATCCACCTCTGTGTTCACCATGGCATCCTGCTGGAAGGGACCCTGGAGTGAGTCACAGACGCCCAAGGACTCTTTAAATTTTTTTCCCCCAAATTGCTATTTTGACCTTGAAACATTACACTACCTCTCTGATTTTCCATCCCGGCTTTTATGTGCCTTGTCAGTTCATAGCATAGGCTCTTGCAGGAGGTGAGTTACCTTTACCTGTGTGTCTGCATGCTGCCTAGCAAAATGTTGCAGCACGCAATATAACTGGTGTGGTGCAAATGCATTGTCAGTGATAACCCAGGACAAACAAGGGAGGAGGTCAGAGCAGTTTGACCTGGACCAAAGAGAGAGTTCATATGAAAAACAGAACATTAAATAAGAGTTTTCTTTCTTCAGTTATCTGCACTTCCACACCTTGACCTAAGTTACCATACCAGAGCCCACACTAGCTGCTCAGAGGTTTGGTAGCTGTGCTGGGAGGAGAGATGTCAGCCCACGTGCTGGGACGGGCAGTACAGCCATGGCACTGCATGCAGCCCTGGACAGCCACAGAAACAGAGGTACTCAGAGCCATGGTTGCTCAAAGCACAATTTGGACCCCAGTAGAGGGGACCGTGAAGAGCTTCTGGTTTTCAGGAAACATAAGTGACAAGCTATCAACCCCAGCAATTGGTTTCTATCAGCTTATATTGGTTACGTTTTCAAAGCTATGTTCAAAAGGAAAAGGGCAGGAAACACAATGCTTCAATGATACTGCCATTTGCTAGATTGCCTTAATAAGCCAGCTGTGAATAGGTGAAATTGCTTTGTGAACCTGCTGCATGAAGCACACGTTCCTCATAGCTTTCTCGCACAGAGGAATAGCCGTTGAGGTTAGCCCCATGGATCAGCGGAGCAATTCTGCCGCCAGTATCCCAAGTTAAGGTAACTCCTTTGGAAGGGTGCAAAGGAGGAGTGCACGCAATGAGGTCATTTTGACCTCTCTCTAGCCAGACACATGCACCTATAGCAGCGATGAGGGCAGGAGGCTAACCCAGATAAGGGAGAACAAAATAAGTGCCAGTTTGATATACGAGTACATACCAAGCTTTAAGCCTGGCTCCTGCCCTTTTCTGTGTGTAATAAATGAAATGACCTTCCAGTTAAAGTATAAGAGATTGGAAAAGACAAAACAGAGCAGCGAGGCCCTTTTTCCCAGTGTATACTCGCATTAGAATTCTGCTCTCACACTCTTGCAAAGGAAAACTGTAGCTTGAAGAGAAAACAACATAGCATTAAGCCATCCTGGTGTCAAATATTGTAAGAGAAAACAGTTAACGACACCGCATTCTCATTACCAGCTTTGGGTATAATAGCCTCCCTCCCTCAATACCAAACAGGATTTCTTAGTGCTCTTTTGTGCTTAAGTCTCCAACTTGGCAATTCCACCTGGCCCACTGCTCATAAACTGCAACTCCTTTGTCATTCCCCGGTATTTTCTGTGGTTTTTGCTTTTATTGTGACTCAAAACTATTTTATGACCAAGTTCTATTGTTGTTCTGTGTACAGTGGGTAATGAAACACCTTTATCTGCATCTTTCGGTTCTTTCTTTTATTCTCACAGCTTAATGACATTACTGTGAGCACCACTGGGACTGTTATGCAGATGTACTGCGTACCAGAGAAGTTGCTGCTTCAGGATACGCCATTACTTTTTGTTGCCCCCACAGGCCTGGGAAAGATAGCTATTACAAACAACTTCCTGCGACAGTTACCTCATGAAAATATGTTGTATGTCAAATTAACTTCTCAGCGCAGGCCTCAGCTAATCATACCCAGGACATCTTCCTAACGAAACTCGAAAGGTACCCAGAGTTTTAATTAAAATCAAATATGTAATTGTGCTTAGTTAAGTCTACGGAGATTATCCACAAAATAATATAAAATGCTCTCCTTCCATTTCTGACAGAATAAATGAAAGATGATTTGTTTCTCCATGTAATGTTATTACTGGAGAAACTACACTTTAATCGATGTTGACAAATATTCTGATTTATGGGCTATATAGAACAGCACATAGTTCGGAAAACACGCCTACTTAACTTTATCTTCATAGCTGTTTTTGCTTTAGGAGAATGAATCAGCTGCCTGTCCCTGGCTATTCTTCAGTCTAAAGCATATTAAAGGGAATCACCAGATTGGGTCCCAACTAGTAAAGAGAGCCATCTGTTAGGGAAAGATTTGAGCAGTAGGCTATATATGGTACTCGCCAACACACGGAGGGCAAAAAGATCAACTGGAAGAATGGCAGCATCCAGGGGATTATATCTAGAAAATGGCTAGCTCTCCAACATCTAAATCATGCATTTTTAATTCATCACATGGCAGACAAACAAGTCAAACATTAATTGGCATGATAAAAGGGAGCTCATACCATATTCTGCACCTTTCAAAATGGAGAGGCTCACTCGCCAGCCAGCTTAGGCAAAACTTGGAACTTTGTATTGCAAGCACCAGAAAGGAGATCTGGGAGCAACATCACACATCAATTAATGAAAAACCAACCAAACAAATAAACAAATAAATAAAAGTAAGGAGAGAGTGCTGAAAATGCTCAGTGTGGGCACAGTGAGTCGTTAAGACCAGCAGAGATGACATTTTTGGTGTTGAAACTTACTGTAATAATTGCAGCTTTCCTGAGCAAACAAAACTCAGCTGTAACATAAATAGTTCAGCTTCATAAGAAATACATTTTATGCACACTAGAATTTGATAAATGCTATTATGAAAACTGACAGACTCTAGTGAATGGAGAAATATATCCTACCAACAGTACAAAGGACTAGAAAATGCCATGAGGGTATTCGCTGAAGGACTCAAAAGTCATGATCATTATCATCTCTGGATAGTCAAGATAAACCACTTGCTCAATGTATTTTTGTTTTATATTTATATTTTCTTTAAGCTGTGTTTTCAAACTTCTGTCATCAAAGAGAATATTAAAGTAGTCTAGGTAGAAGATTTGGAATAACTAGACATACAAAACTGATCAGTCCCAATCCTGGCGAAATCACCATAAGCTTATGCTCTCTGAGGTAGGCAGCTGCACTGTTTTAGTCGACGCTAAAACAGGAATTTTCTCTCGAATTAGGAAAATTCTCAAGAGGGGACCGTTCACAATTTCTATAGAGTACATATGCAATGCCATGAGAAAGCTAACCCAACCAGAGTTTATTTTATCTTAAATTAATAGTATGCAAGGAAAGATTGACAAACCTTGAGATTAAAAAAAAAGCTTAGCATGGATACATTAAAATACATTTTCCTCCATCACACACATACACACACACACAGACACACACACAGCGCCTTGTTCCTGACCCAGCATATTCCTAAGTAAGGATGCTAACAAGATGCCTTACAGGGCTCTGGATAGGCTACCCCTGTGGGTCAGGTTATAAACATAGTGCTTGAGCAGACTCTAGGAAAGTGCTAGTTCAACACAGAAATGGTCAAAAATTGCCAATTTTTGATTACTCACATTTTGATTTTCCAGTTCATAAAAATTATTCCGAAAGTCCATTTGTTTGGGTGATAGATTGCAGTAGACTAGCTATGAAATGAGTGAGAACATGCAGATTCTGAAAAATGTAATATATGTCTGGAAGAACTGTTAAATATTTTGAAAAAAGTGCCTTTCATGCTCTTTTATATGTGCTTCTGAGCCAAAAGCTTCTGAAGATCCTGAAGTGTGGTGTTCCAAAACTGTATGAGAGAAACATACTTTTTTTGAATGAGAAATACTAGCTACTCAGCTTAGATAGTTTTATGGACTAGATGGGGTTCCTTCGTTGATTATGCCTGGCCAGGATCACTGGAGGTTATTTGTAGAGGCCAGGATCGGAGTGGTACAACTGACAGCCTAGTTTCCCAGAGTTACTTTGGCCTTCTCAACTGAAGCAGATAGCAAACATTTCAGAAATATTTGTTCAGAGTGAGTGATTGAATCTTTAATGCATGCATCTACAAGCACTTCCTGGGAATGAAATCAAACTGTAGTCCAGATGTTGCAGATCTTCATTTTAGGGTTTCCAGTTGATCACAGAAACTTGTAAAAGCAAAGAACAGAGAAACGATTCTTGTAAGAAAGGTCATTGTTTGTGTTTATTAACTTTTTATTGCTAAACATCTGCCACTAAATTGGAAGCCCCAGCACAAAACATGTTGCATTTATGTACAAATCAACACAAGCTAGTGTAGTAAAAGTCAATGATGGAATGACACAGCATCCAACTTGGTCCGCATGGTAGAGATGGCTGTCATCTTGAGGTGGGTGATGTGAAACGCTAGTAGCAATTTGGAAAATGCAGCCTAGCTGTTAAGAGAAGGCTGTGGTGGTTGTGGCATCAGGGAACCCCCACAAAACATCTCCAGTGCAGATGTTCATGGGTGAGGACCACAGGCAGGGTGCAGGACTCTCCTGGGGGCACAGAAGTACTGGAGTAAGACGAAGGAAGCCAAACAAATACAGGTCCATCCGGACAGTCATCAGCTGAGACCAGGGAGGAAGGCTGTGGTAGCCCCAGAGGAGGGAGGAGGAGGGAGTCGGTCATACCTGGTTTTCAGGCAGAGTGGAGGCAGCAGGAGGCTGTGACAACGGTGCACAGTGTACCTTCAGTGTAACAAACACTGCCAAACTGCCTGATCAAAGAGGCGCTTAAGTTACATGCATCACAAGGCGACTTTCTGGTCTATAAAGAAATCAGCTAAAGGAGAACCCATCCTGGATCTGTCAGAGTGATTCACTCAGTGATTATTTCAGTGGAGTATTTGATCAAATGACTCAAACTTCCAGGCATTTTGTCAACTGACTGAAATGAACACCAGACGTCTGACTGCATGCCTGAAGTCACGTACTGAATTAAGCAGCTGGATAATAAGGGGACTAACAGTTAGTGCACAGTGTGCTCTCAAAATGAGATTTCTTTCATCCTCTGATGACAAAGATTGGACTGCCCTTCTTTGAACTGGTGAAGGAGGAAGGACAACCTGTACTTCTTTGTCTGTGTCTGCTTGGTTTGTAACTTGTCCAAACCTTCTTCTGAAGGGCAGCAAGGGGAAGGCAAGGGCTGCAGTGTACCCGTTTCTGTGTCAGTCAAAATACTCTGGCCTGGAACATGAGATGGAGAAAGATGTTCTTCAGGGGCTGGAGAAGCAACTTCATCTTCTTCCATGGAGCTTTTCTCGTGCTGCCTCTCTCAGAGCAGATTGTGGAATTTGATTACAGCTACTGTTTTGAAGTTCTTTGCCTGAGCTGTTTCACCATTCCTTGGTGACCACATTTAATTAATTCTTGAGAAAAAAAGAGGTAGATCTTTGCCAAGTAACTTCTCTCACAGACAGGGTCTTTTCAGGGTGTACGCTTAGGCCCCTGAGTGGAAACTTAGCAGCTTGCAGCAATATTTTTCATCAGGGTGTATAGGCAGGTTGCACTGTTAAGCACATCACTTCACGCCTGCTTGGGGAATGTGAAGTGCTGTACTGAAAGGCAAGGAGCGAACCAGCACTTTTCCATGCTTGTCTGCACAGCCCTCCGGTGAGAGAAGGGAACTCAAGATCCAAGTTCTCTCTGGAGAGCTAGTGATTAATGCAAACCATTCCTGTGCTTCCTCCAGGAGAGGGATGAAGAAAAGAGACTGTCCTTACTAGCATCGCTGAGCCCATCGGGCACTGCCGGAGCTGATGTACACTCCTGGCCCAGAGATCCAGCCTTATGAGAGATTAGAATACAGAAAGAACCTTTGTGGCAGATTTCCCAACATGCAGAAATCAAAAAAAGAACTTTATGAACTGAAAATGAAACATGTCTCTCTTTGGTAAAAGGCTTTGCTAATCTAAACATATTCCTGTGGATTTGTTTCGCGCTCAGCTTCAAGCAAGAAACAGCTTGCAGGAACCCTCCGAACTCCAAATCCCCCTTTTCCTTCAATGTAACGAAACTGCCTGAGAATCTGTGGCTGTCCAGCTGTTCCACACGGAGTAAAAATGACCTGCTCTGAATACTGCAGGCAGTTCCCTTCATTGCCAGAGAGATGCCCCTCACAAATGGCATCCTGTTGGTATTTCTGCAGGGCCTCCTCATCCAGAAGGTTTCAGAACAGATCTTACTCATCTATATGAGTTACCACTTCCATTTATTCCAGGCAAGAGGCCTAAGTTAAAATGGAAATTAATGTGTTTGTTAACTTCCCTCTCATTATGTTTGTTAGCTTATGCACAGCGTATATTACAATAAATTAAAAAATAATAATAGCTAATCGTGGCCTGGCAGGGATTTTTAATGGATTTAATTTTTCTCTATCGTGCTTATATGTAGTCTCTAACATTCAGTGTTTTATGGGCTTGTTATCACTCTAGTAGCACTTGCAGAGTATGCTTGAAGTGCTTGCAGAATAACTGCAGGAAATACAAGCTCCCCCAAGACCAACAGGTGCTGATTCCCATTCCCAAGCCAAGCAGCATGTCCTGTGTCTGGATGGCTGATTTAGCATGATTCACATCAGAGGGGTTTTTGTCTTTCCCACAACCACTTTGAGGGAAGGGAGCGTTTAATGGAATGACTTACATCACATCATCAGTAGGTGGCCTGGAAACATGCTCAGCCTCGGCCCTTGAACTGCCCTTGTTGTGCTGAAGCTGACAGACTCTACATGCTTTTTGTCAAAATGAAGGTGGCTGCCTTTCGTTACCTTGTGACATATTACATACAAAATTATGACATTATTGCATGTGAAATAGTAGAACCTGAACGTTGCCTGTGTGAGTATAAGTGATGGATGCGTCAGCTGTGCAGGAGCTCAGGACCGGCTGGGGTTCATCAGTCTCCCCACACGGGTCCTGCCACTGCCTGGGGGGGATGTTTAGGTTTCGCCGCTCAGCTTTTTTATAAAGCATGAATCCATTGTAATGCTCCAAAATAGTGAGGATTGTTGGTCCATGCAGTGCAGGAAGCACTGTTGCTATGGTAACCAGTCCTGTATCAGTTTTGTGTATGCTTCTGTAATAAAAACCAATATATATATATATGCATTACTTTTATTAGATTATCGTACCTTCGAAAAGCATTGCTCAGCTTTTTACCTCAGAATCAACAGTTTAATTTCAGATTGGGTCAGTACCAAAATGATGATAATTATTATTCCAGATGCTTTTTTGATGGCCTTTGTGAATTTACTGATAGTCCCAGCTCAATAGATAGTGACAGGTGTCTACACTATTAGTGTCTACTACAATTAGCACTAATTGGTACCTCTATTGGCAGCGGAGGTTGGCTAGGGATTTAATGGAGATGAGAGATGAACATGCTCTCTCTGTGTTCTTCCCTTCTTTCCCCAAATATAGAGCAAAGCACATCTAAAATAAGTCCTCATGGTCAAAGTAAAGAAGAGCGAAAGTTTCAATATTTATTACTTGGTTTCTTCCTGAGTGGTGGCTTAATGGAAGCATTCAATCTCTGAGACTTTCAATTTGGCACTTTTCAGGTGAAATTTTCATTACTAGCCTAATTTTTTCCAGGTGCACTTCTGCAGCTGCGATGTATTGTGCTATAATTTAGCACCTGCAGTTCTTCCTAACAGCAAGAATTTCCAATGAGGAAACAAAGGTTGGGTCCACCCTTGATTTAAATAAATAAAATTTAAAAAGCAACCTTCTGGAAAAGAGCAACAACAATCTGCTTTTAAAGAAGGTTTAATCAAGCCAGAGCGTTAGTGATACAATACTCTTTGCTGATAAACATTAACAAAAAGGAGGAAACTGTGTGTATAGCATTTTAAAGGATTTTCTACAAGGCTGTTCATTTGCTTAATTGTTACTTCCCTTTGTAGAAGAATCTCCCCCATTTGTTAATTTGTTTCTTTTCTTCTTTTGCCTAACAAACAGCTCTAGCCATGTTAAATTGTTTGCTCGTGATAGGGGAAAGGGTTTTTTTATTTATGCCTGTGAGTTAGTTGAAAGTCTTAGAAACATTAAATTTATAGCAAGTTCAAAACAGGTGAATTACACTCCAAGTAAGTGTTGGCAGCTCTTTATCTTTTCCTTGTTTTCCATATTTAATTCCACCCTTGAAAGATGGAATATGCATCATTTCCCCATCGTCTCTCTCTGGTTCACATTGAGGAAGTGTTTTGAATTAATTATGTTAAATTATTAATAGTTCAAGCTTTGAAAACGTTACAGGATTTGAGTAATGTTTTATCAGGTAGTAGCTGTATGATAATTCTGACGTTTTCATACAGTAGAGTACACTTCCAGCTGGTAGGTAAAAATTATGACTATATATTGGAAGCACTGAATTCAGTTCATTGTGAAGCATATAAAGGTAATGAACATTTAAGCTGCATATAAGAATAAAAACTCTAGTTAATGAATAGACTCTGAGAGAAACAATGAAAACAGCATTTCTTAGGTCATGTAAAATGAACTGTACAGAAATATACAATACAAAACAGCTCTGTATTGGTAAGGACATGAATGACATAAGAAGCCTTTTCTGCATCTAATTTCTGTGATTTTCTGATACAAATATTGTCTGATATATCACCTCTATCTGTCAGTAATTAACTAATGGTTAACTAACAGTCATTTGTCAGGGAAAAGGAAAAATACTATTAACACTAGGCCCTCAAAACAAGGCATTCAGCTGCTAGAATTCTTCTAGCATAAAGGGCCAAATACAGAGTTTATCTTCCGTTAAATCTCCCCGACATTTTCACTAGGGCTATAAAATAAATGGTCATCTAAATCAAGCTGTATTAATTTCAAGTATTATTTTGAACCTGGTTTATGGCATTACAACCATCCGACAGCATTTAAGGGAGAAGCGAGACAAGCTGACAAAAGACCCGAGAATTAGTTCTATAATTATTTGCACAGGGAAAATGGCCTCTTTCCACATTCAGCCCACAGTGTAGTTCTTGATACATTTCATCGGCCTCGCGTAATAAACCCTGTGGAGGAATTAAAGAGCCAGGAAATATAGGTTAGACTCACAAGGCGGGTGCCATCACTTAGCGCTCATTTCACCCCCACGGCGTTCGCAGCCCACCTCCTCTGCTCTGCCTCCAGCTCCCCGGCTGCCTGTGCTTCCCCGGGTGGGAGCCGACGACCCGGGCAGACTCAGGGCACCTCTCCACCTGGGCAGGGATTGATGCCGTTTCTCAGGAGAGCTGCCCTGCCCAGGGCATTTTCCTGGGTTGGCACAGTTTCCCTTCCTTGTACAAGCAACAAGCTGTTATGTGGGCTAATGAGAAAACGAGAGCAGAGGGGTGCCTAACTCTCCTAAAAAGTGGGATTTCACCTTGCTCTGATACTTGCAGTCTCCTGGTGGATAAGGTCCTTGGACAGCGGCGTTGGCAGGCAGTGCCTCTGAACCTGTCCTCCCCACTGCATAGAGAAACCTTGAGCATCCAGCTTGGGGCTGTGATTTCCTTAAGAAGACAGAGTGCCTAGAAGCCATGTGTGGCATGACCTAAATCTTCCTTGTGGATCTAGACCCACCTGTGTAACAGGTAACAACCCATCCTTAGTGTAAGAGACAAAATGTGTATACATTTGTCCTTATATACCTAACCATAAAGAGTTGTGTTTCCTAAGGTATTTAGACATCTATTGAGTCATGTAACTGCTAGAGCGATTTTCAAATGTACCTTAGTAAGTTTGACAGCCAGTTCTTATTTCAAAGAGTTATTTAGACAGCCAGAAAGATTTTCAAAGTGTTTATCTATTTCTCTGAGTATTACACATCTACTGAAAACCCAGCCCATGATCTTTTGCAGGGAGAAGCATGATGCTATTCATGTGCATATATAACATTAAAATACTCATTCATTGACTATTTGTTATATATATATATAAACATCTGATTCAGTGCTCGCAATGACTCCTGCAGGACTAGATTCACTAAGATGTTCTACATCTTCTCCAAAAGAAGTAAACACTTTAGTCCTTCTCCAGCCAGTAGGTTTTCAGGTTGTTTCACCACTTTCAGACTTGGTAGCTGGTATTTCAACACTGCCTCCTATCCTTGCATTGCTCAACCCTCTTGTCTCTTAGGTATGTTAGACATTTCCCAGGGATGCAGTACAACAAATCCAGCTTGAGTAGAAGTAGAACCAAGGTCTTATTTTTGACTCCTTAGCTTATTCAGTATCCACGCTGAGGCACAGTATCCTTTTGCAGATAGCCCAAGCAGGTACTTCTGAGGGGGAAAAAAAATAATCTTGCAAGACCTATGATTAAAATTTGTTGTCATACTACATGCTGAAATGCAGGGTGTCATATCTCAGCCCTCTTCCATTTATGCTGTTATTTCACAGTGTCCAAGTGTTCGTGGCGTAATCAGGATACAGACTGGCAGAACCGAAGCAATCTGCTCTTGTAGTCGCCTTTAGTTCAAGTTCTCATTGTCTTGTAATTAGTGGAGTGAATGCGGCTCCCCAGCAGCACGCTGCTCACCGTGACATGCTTTGGAACGAGGAGCAGGGCTGGAAATAAAAGCGTTTCACTCAGGGTGCCAAACTGCCTACCGTAGGTGCAACACCGAAATTCACTTATATAATCCCTTTTGCCTAATTAATGCCATTGATACGTTTGCGTTCATCAGAGTTTTGTTGACAGATTTTAACAAGATTTTTTCTTTTCCTTTTTTTTTTTTGTTTAAACTGGAATAGTTTTATTAGCTTGTTTACTTCAGAAACAATGTGCCACCTTTGATTAAACTCCATGTGGATTTATAACTATGTCCTCCCCATGTTTCTGTGACCTTTACGGCACATCTGATAAAAATAAAAGGTCATGGATTCGAAAAGAACTGGTTCTAATAATAATGTCAGGCAGGCTTCCCTGAAAGTGTGTGATTTCCCTTCCTTCTTTCTTCTTCTTCTTTTCTTCTCTTCTTCTCTCTCTCTTTTTCTGCTTTTCAAAGTAAGATGAAAATTAACATGAATAAATTAATGGTTTAATTTTGCAGGAGAAAGAAGAGGGTTTACAGTGCTCCACTGGGGAAAAGGGCTTTTGTCTTTGTTGATGACCTAAACATGCCTGCCAAGGAGAAATATGGTGCCCAGCCTCCCATTGAACTGCTGCAGCAATGGATTGACCATGGCTACTGGTTTGACAGGTGCAATAAATATTAATTAGTGTGCTTGGCTACAGAGGAGTAATGATATACACTGTTTCTCTGAAGCGTTAAATTGTAGTGTTAGTCTTTTATAATTCCTCATCTTCTCAGTCACAACAGGAAAACACTCCCGAGTTACATGACTCTCTATATAGGAAAAGGAATAAAGGCTTGTATGTTGCAGTGAATTACAGCACGAGAAAGGCAAGCCTATATGACAGAGAGGCACAACATGCATTTTCATATTTTTGAGAAAACATCATCAGTATTTAAGCCAGCACAAAACAGTTTCAAATAAATTTTTAGTTCTTGGTTGTTAAAGACTAAAACGAATCATTCATCTTTCAGAGAATGACTTTGAGGTTAAAATGCAGCTGAAGATGCTTTCTAACATGCAGTCAGTGTTTTGAGGAAGAGTATGTAAAAGACTCAGGCACTTTTCTGCATGATTCATGTTAATACTGGTTGCTAGAAAGACTTCAAATTCTGCCTTGTTTATGCCTCATATGTTTGAATTTAAAAGAAGTTTCTGCTGTTTAAGAATAAGCCTAGTTAATCTGCAGCTTTAAAAATACCTAGATTTGAACAGGAAAAGTAAAATAGCACCTAGCCATGGAGGATCCATTACAGTGCTTGATTATTAGACAAATGTTACCAGACTTTATGATACACTTAATTATATACACCTAAGGTATAAAGCAGCTGCACTTTTACCAAAAGAATGGGCCATTAATTAAGAACTGGTACTTCTTGTATGTTTTATTATTATTATCGTTTGCAATTATGCTTAAACCAGTCATTACACACATTACTGTACTGAAGATCTTGTTTTCTAGTAATACGTGTTTAACACTGTATTACAGCTTTGCATGGCAGTCCCAGCCTGTGTTCCCTCTGTGCTTTTCAAAAGAGAGGCATGAAAGTTGGCAGGTAGTGTCTGCATTTCAATCGGAACTCCTACCTTTCTCTTTATCCTTAACAAAATAAAATAAAGGCTTCAGCTTTTCTGCAGTACAATACAAAAGAGGCAGGAAATAAAAGAGGAGAAATGTGGGTGTTTTCAAGTGTGATGTTTTCTCAAAACTATAGAATATTTCTTAATATTTTCAAAGTGAAATTGCACTAGAAGCTTAAAGCATTAAGCAGAATCTTTTTATCATTTTATACTGAACTTGGGAAACAGTGATTGAAACGTGTGTAATTTTCCTGCTCCAAAATCCCCCATTTTCTAACAAATTCAGCAGAGTTTCTTTCCTTTTAGAAACAATAATGCTTTTCATTGTCACAAATGTTCATACAACCCTACTCTGTATAAACCATGAGATGGAGGTTGGGAAGGAGCAGATGGGGACAATAGAAGACAAACTCATGCCATTTTAAATACAAAGGTTTTGCTCCTTTATATACTCAGAATTACTTCTGCTTGTAGGTGCAGCTTGTCACTTGTCAGCCTGTCTGGATGAGCAATATACACAGAAAGAACAATTTGAGGAAGATGGTCTTTGCTGGATAAACAACAAAGCATTAGTTACCTGGAAGGCAAGAAGACTGGCATGTTTTTTCCCCCAATGACAGTCTATAACAAGCAAATATTTGCTGATAATGTCTGAAAATATAGCCACAGGAAGAAGCAGCTGAGGTAATTTTAGGTAGTATCCTTTACTGTCAGAGGGATCCACAGCTTTCTAAGGTGATTAAACCGTTGGCGGCAAAGCCATTGAGGATGCTAAACAGGAAAGATTTGCTAGTAAAAGACCCACTATTGCCTCAGAACCTGCTTTCTGTCACACTATCTGTGTGGTTACTGCAGACAACGAAAAAGGTTCCTGATTTCATACAGGTAAGAAGTACGCAGGAAACTGGTTCCCGAGGAATCAAGGAGGAGAGCTGCTTTGCTGGACCTTGTTCTCACCAACAAAGAAGGGCTGATGAGGAACGTGACGCTCAAGGACAGCCTTGGCTGCAGTGATCACGAAATGATGGAATTCAAGATTCTTAGGGAAGCAAGAAGGGCGCTTAGCAAGCTCATTACCCTGGATTTCAGGAGAGCAGACTTCAGCCTCTTCAGGGATCTCCTTGGCAGAGTACAATGGGATGAAGCCCTGGGGGAAGAGGGGCACAAGAAAGCTGGATAATATTCAAGGATCACCTCCTCCAAGCTCGCGAGCAGTGCATCCCACAAACAGAAAGTCAGGTAGGAACACCCAGAGGCCTGCATGGATGAACAAGGAGCTCCTGGACCAACTAGGACACAAAAAGAAGGCCCACAGAAGGTGGAAGCAAGGACAGGTAGCCTGGGAAGAATACAAAGAAATTGTCCGAGCAACCAGAGAACAGGTTAGGAAAGCTAAAGCCCTGATAGAGTTAAATCTGGACAGGGACATCAAGGGCAACAAGAAAAACTTCTATAAATATGTCAGTGATAAAAAGAGATCTAGGGAAAACATAGGCCCTCTCCAGAAGGAAATGGGGGACCTGTCTACCTGGGATATGGAGAAGGCTGAGGTTCTCAACGACTTCTTTGCCTCAGTCTTCACTGGCAAGAGCTCCAGCTGCATGGCCCAAGCCGCAAAAGGCAAAGGCAGGGACTGTGAGAATGAAGAACCGCCCACTGTAGGAGAAGATCAGCATTGAGACCATCTAAAGAACCTGAAGGTCTACAAGTCCATAGGATCTGATGAGGTGCATCCTCAAGATCTCATGGATCTCATCTCATCCTCATAGGATCTCATGAGGCTGGGTGGAGAATGGATTGAGGAAAAGGACTTGGGAGCGCTGGTGGATGAGAAGCTCAACATGAGCTGGCAATGTGCGCTGGCAGCCCAGAAAGCCAACTGTATCCTGGGCTGCATCAAAAGGAGCGTGGCCAGCAGGTTGAGGGAGGTGATTCTGCCCCTCTACTCAGCTCTCGTGAGACCCCACCTGAAATACTGCATTCAGTTCAGCTCTGGAGTCCCCAGCACAAGAAGGACATGGAGCTGCTGGAGCGAGTGCAGAGGAGGGCCACAAAGATGATCTGAGGGCTGGAGCACCTCTGCTATGAAGACAGGCTGAGACAGTTGGGGCTGTTCAGCCTGGAGAAGAGAAGGCTCTAGGGTGATCTTATAGCAGCCTTCAGTACTTAAAGGGGGCCTACAGGAAAGCTGGAGAGGGACTTTTTACAAGAGCATGTAGTGATAAGACAAAGGGGCAATGTCTTTAAACTGAAAGAGGGTAGATTTAGATTAGATATAAGGAAGGAATTTTTCACTCAGAGGGTGGTAAGGCAGTGGAACAGGTTGCCCAGAGAAGTTGTGGATGCCCCATCCCTGGAAGCGTTCATGGCCGGGTTGGATGAGGCTTTGAGCAGCCTGGTGTAGTGGAGGGTGCCCCTGCCTATGGCAGGGGGATTGGAAGCAGATGATCTTTGAGGTCCCTTCCAACCCTAACCATTCTATGATTCTATGATTCTACGATTCTATGATTCCATGATTGTGTTCTTGCATCTGCGTCATCAGCCCCTGCTCTCTGATAATTTATGAACAAGCTTTGACAGAGCTATTGCAGTCTCACAGATATAAAAGCGTCTTAAACACATGAGATGTGACCCTAATGAGGGAAGGATGGAGGTGGTACAGGAGCAAGCCCAACGTGTAGTGTGTGGTGAGGTATTGGGGTGGGAGGGCTGTGAGGGACATACTAGGGAACCTGAAGATGTAACGCTGTATGAAGGGATGAAAGCTCCCTTGGTTTTTCAGTCCATGAAATGAGTTCTTTTTTATAATAAGTAATCAAGAGAGCTTTGCAACTACTTGCCTGGACATCTGCTTCATGGCATATTGTCATTTCTCTACTGCTCTAAATCTTTTTTTTCCCCCTCCAGACTGCTGGCGCCCAGCATACCAAACTCTGCACTCAGACTACCTTGAACATGCCCAAATACCTGTGTCAGAGGGAAAAGCAGACAGTGTAAACTCATTCATACTAGAATCATCCCACTTGAAGGCTCCTCAAATAATTCCCAGCTGAATGTAAAGTAGCTCCATTGCCTTTGTGCTACCCAAGCAGAGCGAAGGAGCAGGAGTCAGGAGCCAATATCTGATCTCTGGAATAGCTCCATCTGGCAGAAATCCACAGTTGAGGGTCCTTTGATGAAGTTCCTTTCCTGGCATGAGGAACACGGCACCCTTTAAAGGGGATGGTGAACTGTCAGAAGGAGCTAACAACAAGAGTCGCTTTGTTACAACCTAAAGGTGTTATGACTTTTAATCTCCGTTCTGGGAATTTGTTTTAAACCTGTCATGAACCCACAAGGTATACTGTGTTTGCTCATTTAGGTTTATTTGTTTGCATCTGTGTGTATTGCATTCAAATTGACTGAGTGTAGGTCTTGAATTTGCTAATGAAATGCTTTGATGAACACATAGATACCCTGTGCAAACAAGGTGTAGGAGGGCGAGTCACAAGCGCGGGTAATGAGGGAAGGAACATCTAAGCTTAGTTTTGGATGAGGAAGCCTCCCTGGATGGAGCTGCACATATCGCCAGCAGAAGACAGGTGCACTCCACAGGAGAAGCAGAATAAATCTGATTCTGAGCAGTATCATCTCATTTTGTATCCACAGCACGTTCGTCCCCATGTTCATTTCTGCATCTGTTGTATACCTAGGTCTTTGTACTCCAGCAAGCCTTAAGTTATGTAAGCAGTTGCACATCTACACCTAATAGACCATATGTTACAAAACAGCTCTGAGGTGGCAAAATAAGGATGGGCTCAACATGAAGCAGAAAGCTTAACTGTACTAGGAGGGGACGTGTAGCAATAAAAAGGAACAAATCCTGCCTTAAGATACATACTGCGAGGCAGGTATCTTTTCCCATGATGGCACAACCCTGTTATTTCCTGATGCTAGGAAAAAAAAAAAGAATTACCACTTGTGTGAATCTCTCTTTCTCTCTCTTCCTCTCTCCCTTGTCTTTCTCCCCATACATAGGCATTGATTGTTTTATTTACCAATACTGTCCCTGAGGAAAGACTGTATTAAAAAAGTTAATTTAAAATGCAGTACGGCTAAGTCTGGTTTGTTTCAGAAGCGAGCCAGAGCTTGGCCAGACAGTCTTGTGTCCTCAATTTACATCGCTTTAAAACTATGGTTTTTCAATGGCACAATTCTAGTCGTTGATGAGGAACTTAGTGGATGTGTTTCTCAGACAGATCAGTCCTGATTTTGGAAGTTTTTCCATTAAGCAGGACTTGGCCTTTGAACTTGATAAGAAGTAATGTGTAACTGAAGAATTTTATAAAGAAAGATGAGATACGTTCACTTGGTCCTTTGTAGATCATATGGGTGGTTGAATTACCGGACTGTTTGACTCAATCCATCTGAGATAGTTGTGGTCAGCTCCAGGTAAAGTATGAATCTGTGTTCCCTCCCAGGGCAGGCAACCGGATGGACAGCATTTCTTGCTGGGGATGAGCAAAAGAAAGCATGTCAGCTAGGCAAAGATGACAGAAGGCTTTCCTCACCACTCTTCTTCCATCCAGGTATCCCATAAGACCCAGAAGATATACACGTTTGACAAAGGTCAGGATTCTGGCACATTTTGTGTAGTATTTTCTATTCCTGTAAATATCACACGTTTCTGGGATTAATCACAAACCAGATGCTTCATCTGTCCACTACTTGCTTGTAAGCACTTTAAGGAGAAAGACACATGCACATATCTCTCTCTCTTTGTGTGTGTGCACATATACATATGCATGACTACATATAAATATAGTCAATATAATATCATACAGATAGCAAGTAGATCTGTAGATGTTTATGTCATCTTATGTAGATATGAACCCAGCAGGGAAGCAGTCCATCATGTTAGGCTTTGCATCATAGCAGCTGTTCATCAGATCAACATCTTTTCTTTCATTTATCTCATTAGGAAAAGTATCTTCACCCTCCATGCCCATCACTCAAGAATCCTGTTGACTTTGGCTGTTCGAACTCTGAAGACTTCAGCAGAGTCTAGCCCGGCTATCACTACAGGCTGTTAATTTTGGTAAGGGATCAAAAAATCCTAACTCACTAGCCATGCAGCACAAGGACAGGAGGTCACAGTTTGTGTTACAGACCTGTGTGACTGTACTCTGAAGAGTCAGGCAAGTGTCACTCTGCACTGCTGTCAGAGCTGAGCCTAAGGGCTGACTGCCCGAGCTGGCCCCACTGTTGCTCACTTGAAGTTGCTTGGAAGGTTCCGAAAGGGCAGTCATGGCCACACAGGGCTATGCATGAAATGCTAATCCTGCCTGAAAATCTGTGCAAATGCTTAGTTGTCTATGCCGATTTGTTGTCTGTGCTGCTTGCACTGTCCCAGTTAAGTAGTATTACCCAAGCTAACTCATTTAATGTGAATTCAAGCATGTCTCTGGAGACTGTAGTCACAGCAGTCTCCATGGAGCAGAGCAATCCTAAGGACGTACACATCTGGGGTTTGGGGTTTCAGTTCTGCTAATGAACAAGAAAGATCATGAAATATGGAAACTCAGGTGGAGATTGACTGACTTCTCTGCAACTTTTCGTCTCCTACATCCCGTCTCTATAGCCATTGCTCCTCTTTTCTACCTTGCCAATTTTCTCCCTGTTTGCTTTCCAACCTCTATTTTTTAAAAATGAACCCCCTGAGTCACACTTTTTCAATTTTAGATATAACATTTCATACTCTTTTATCTCAGGTGGTTCTGAGAAGTCCTAGACATGTGAAACCAACAATGTTTGGTCCCTGGCAATTGTCCCTACCTTCTCCAGGCTGAACTCAGCCCAGAATGTTAAATCCCCAATGTAGACAGAGAAAATGAGCTGAGCTACCTGCAAAGGACTGTTGTAAATGGTTTGGCTTGTCTGTATACACAGAATGAGAAGAGAAGACATTTCCTCCTCACGTGATAGATGGTATGAATCTTGCTCCAGCAATAAAATATTCCAGCAGAATCTGAAGATACGTTACAGAGTGTATAATTTATTATTTCTTCATGCAGTCATACTTATCATGAGATTATAAAGTTAAATTTATGTATATCATATTTTGAAAATTACCAGAGCCAACTGTGTGGGCTATTTATACTTGATCTATTAATGATGGAACTCACTTGGCAGGCACAAAGTAAGAAAAGAAAAATATGTTTCAGTCTTTTCTTGGATTCTAGATTTTGGAGAGTATTTTCATGTAGAAAAGTTTTAGAGCTTTAATCGTTTCAATTCCCTATCATCTAACACATTATTTTAGAAGGGCAGGAGGGAGAGAGTGCACTGTTCTGTTGATTGCAATCCTCCCCTTAGAAAGCTGGTTCAAACTGTGCAAAGGATAGTACTGGGGGACAGATTCAGCTCAGAAACGCCTTTCTTTCTCTTGATTTGTACCTTGCCATTGTGCCTGCAAAGTCTTTGTGTACATCACACAGAACACCTCCAAGAGAGAACCATATAATGGAAAGAGACACATCTCTGTGGATTCCTTAATTGTGACTTAAAGGAGGTTTGAATGTACTTGCCTGTCACTGTCTATCATGATAGAGCTTATATAAATGGTATGAGATTTAGCTGTGTGTTTCCTTCTGTCCCTCTTCTCAGTGGCTTTATCCCACAGAAATTCTCCCTTACATGATGCAAGATAACACTCTTTCTATGTGCTGTCCTGGCTGATTCTTCAGACAGCTACCAGGCAGTTACTGACCGTTTCTTCCCCTCAAATGCAGCCCCCAAATGGCCTCTTGGTCCTTCGCACACTCAAAATTTTCTGTGGAGCTTAGGCAAGGATACGAGCAGGACTTCTCTCCTCCTGCTCTCAAATTCTTTCAGATTCTGTAACGTATTTGACCCACCATTCCTTGAATGATAGTTACTTCCCAAGATGTCTTGAAAATACAGACTCCTGAAGGTCATCAATGAATGAACAGAGTTTAAAAGTAGTATATAAAAAATCCAGAATTGTTGTTTCTGAAGTGATGGTTTCAGAAACATTAGTCTAACATTTTGAGAGTGTTGTTATTTCTACTCCTTGCATCAGTGCTCTTAGAATACAGCATATGCATTTAACAGAAAATCGAGATATGCAAGAAAGACCATATCTCTGGCTCTATAAAAATTGTTTTAGTTCTATTACTCACTGGATAAGAAAATCAGTGTCAGATATTTCTAACAGAAAAAAAAGTTTTTCTGAGAAATTAAGGTTTTTTTTTTTTTTCAAGAAATAAGGACTTTTTAAAAGAAGATAAACCCAATACTGATAAACAACTGAATTCATTAAATGAATAGCTGGGATGGTTTTAATTCAATTTTTTTTATTAAAATTCTGAAACATAACTAATATTATTTGGCTTTGGTTGTATATTATGATTCTATTCTATCTGATTTTTTTGAACAAAATGCTCTATATTCACTTACTCTGTTATTGCTCTAGTAATACCTGCTGATTTATTTCTTGGTCAGAAGCACTCCCAAACTCAATAGTATAATTATATATATATAGCCTATACCCACCATACAACTCACATTTTGAGTCAGGGCCTTTTTTACCTTCTCCAGTGCCTTTTCATCTTCAGCTTGGGAACATTGCAGGGACAAAGAAGGGGACTGACTATAGAGAAAGGTACACTGATAATTTTCTGTTCAAATGAAGCATTTTTGGTCAGAGGATAGTCAGTTTTAAAAAGCCAGTCCACTTACAGCCTCATAACATAGTGGGGAATTTGGACGAGCCTTCCTAGGAACGAAGGAGCCTAATGGGAAGCCATGAGGAACAGGTTTGTTTCACAGCCCAAGAAAAGATGGAGGCAGGAGGAAGTCCAAGGATGGAGGAGAAGATGTTTCCTGAATGCTTTAAAAGAGTCTGACACTTCAGATTGGTAAGGAAACTGAATTGGGGAAAAGCAGGTAGGAGTTTGACTGTTTTGCATATATTTATTTCTTGTGCAGTCTTGATGATAAGAGCAGTGGAGCTAGAAGCCTCTGCAAAGCCTGTTGGACTGTTTGATTATTGCACAATTGTGGAGAATTAAATGAAAAATCAAAGAGCCTGCAAGCCTTGAACACTGGTAAAATCTTGGGTTAAGCAGCAAAGAGGCTATCAGTGGCCCTGAGAGCATGGCAGTCACACCATAGGTCCCTACCTCCGTAAGGAGCAAAGGGAGCCTGTGCAGAGGGAGCCTGACAAGGAATCAGAAGACAGGGAGTTGCCAAGCACATTTCCATTGATTTTATTTGTAAATTCTTCCCAACTTTACTTATTAATTCTTGTTCAAGCAATTTTCAGCGGAGGAATAGCTGCTCAACAAACTCTGATGAATGGGAATCTTGTGTGTCAGGGAAGAAACAACACTGCTCTCTCACTCCCGATTCAGGTTTCGCTTCCCCTCTCTCGCGGCTTGCCCCCCTTGCTCCAGTAGGTTCCAGTGATGCTCAGACTGCCAGTGGCATCAGACAGCACCGTGTTTCAGATCACAGCGGCGACCCTCTCTCTTCTGCTTTTATTCATGCGTGAATGGAGCCGTGTGATTCTCTCACAGCAAGTCATAAAGAAGCTGAACCACCAGATGGACTGATCTAGCTCCAGTCACGCTGCACTTTTCTGAGTCTCAGGCTTCATCCACTTCTGTCCCCCATCCCACCCCCTCCTCAGGAAGTAGCTTTATGAACTGGAATAAAAGCATGATGATGCTTTCAAGCCTTCTGATGCTGCAATCCAGGCTCTTTCCTCGCCCACTGCATGTTTTTGGTTGCAATTTAGCAGCAGTTTTTTTGGAGAACAGAGTTTGAGATCTGTGGCATGGACACACTTTGGTGACTTGAAATGGGCAACACATTGCTGCTGCGGCAGCGGGGAGAAGGAGTGACAAAAGAAAAGTTGCACTGAGCAGAGACAGTGAGTTGACAGAACTACTGTCAAGGCTGTTTAAACAAAATAAAAGTAGCAAGCAGAACGAAAGCAAGGTAGAAGTACAGACTTTCAAGAGGGAGCCTGCCAATCATTAGTAAACCAGGGACTAAGTCTCTGCTGGGTTAGTTTGGTGTAGCTGCAGACACTGCTGATGGCAAAGGCATCTAAGCGAGGTTCCAGAGGAAGGAGTCCGCTCCAGCGTAGGAGCAGAGGTCTGCTGGGCCAGCACAAACACTGAGGAAATGTTGCGTGTACAGACCGTCCCCTGAAACTGTTACTGCATGTTATAAAAGAAGGGCCTTTTTGGGGGAATAGCCCTCACTTTGGAGGACAAACCTGGGTAAAGCATGTCCTCCTGGGGCAGTGGCTCTGCCTGTCTGGAGGCAGGCAGGAGGATCAGAGACAGCAATTTATTCCTGCAATGCTTTATCTCTGCCTGACTGGCAGACCAGAGATTAGGCCTGTTCCAGTAATTTCTCTGAGAATCTGAATCTTAATTTGCTGTTTGTTAAATACTTAACTAAAGTCTGAGGTCATTATTTTAAACTCAAACTGATAGAATAAACACTGTCAGCCATCCGTTTGATTTAGAGAATAGCTCTTCCTGACAGCAATGGAGATGCAAGACAGTTACCTTTTAATACCAGGCTGTGAAAAGCTCATCCCCAGCCCAGCCCCCCTGCTTTCATTTGCAGGTAAACGGCATAGCCTGTCCTTATTTTGCACTACAATTCTGTTCTGCTCTCTGAGGTGCACTTAATAGTGGAGGGATAGCGTGGGCTGCTTTACGCTGTCCATTAAAGGGAGTTTGTGGAGGGACTGCAGGCAAATTCATTGGGTTTGGGGCTTTGGCAAGACATGAAAAAAAAAATTAAGTCATTTTTGGGTTTGATGTAGGAAGAGAGGGATGTGGTACAAGTCAAGGGACACGCTCTTGGTTGCAGCTATGGCCCCTCCTGGTGGTGGAAGACATACAGAGACTTCTCCATCTCCCTGTCGCTTCTTGATGTAATCTCCACAGATTCCTTCCCTAACGAAAACAGACAAGTATCTTTCCATCAAGAGTTCACTGAGCATTTTGGTGAGGAGTTGATGCTTTTCTGAAATCAGATCCAAGCTTAAAAGTTAATGACTATGTATCTTGCCTTCCTGGCCTGTATTGACAGCAGTATGAACCAAACACTGTTCCAAGGATTTGCACCCCAAGGAAGTTGATGGGACTTCTGTGTTTGTCTAGGAGGAAGAAAATGGTACTGTGATTATACGTTTTTCCAATAAAGATAACAAAAAGCCCTTGTTTGCATTCATTAAAATATTTTATCCACTGTTTTCAAGGCTGTATTACCACTTCCCTACATTTAGGTCAGAACCAAGGTCTGTTTAATGCACTAGTCTATATCCAAAAGTAACTAAGAGCAAGTGTTTTGATAGGAAGTGATAAGACTTTTGCTGTAGGGAAACACAGCATGCCCTGTTAAGCTCTTAGCTAACTTGATATATAGCCCTGTTCAGGTAAAGGGAATTGTCACTAAATTGTTGCCTTATTTTACCCTTCAGTAGGAATAAAATTGGCCTATAAGAATGAAAAATTTTAATACATCTCTATTACAATACACTCTCCTAATTGGTATTGATCTTCCCTGTGGTACCTGAAATGCAAGAAATTATTTCAGTGAGATTTGCACTAGCACAAATGGGAAATGAGGAGAAAGATTGACACCAAAGAAGGTGGTGGGGAGGGGGTAGGGGCTGGCAGAATGTATGACTTCAACAGCAAATAAAGAATATTCTTTGTACCAGGGGAGCAAGTATAAAATAGTCTGAGATTGAGCTTGAGATAATAAATAAATCTAATAGCAGAGAAATAGAATAAAATATAGAGTAAGGAAAAAATGTAAGAAACTCTAAAGAGGAAGGACACCTTTTCAGTGACCTGTCTTGGTGGACAAGCTTCAGGAGTGGATTTAGTTGGGAATGTGGCTCATGTCCAGCAAGATCGGATGAGATGTGACAACTCCCTGCTGGCAGGTCAGAGGCTCAGGAAAGCAGCCAGTGCCAGAACCCTGCCAAGAAACACCTCTCCAGGTGGTGGTGTCCTACAAAGAGGTAAGATTAAAGGAATTCCTGAGCTTAGTTGAAGCACGTATGTCTTGGGATTTTTGTTTAATTTGTGTTGCATCCCCTTCAGATTACGAAGTTCAAGTTATCCTAAACTCCATTGTGCCAAACAAGCAGAGACACTCTCCCCTGAGGCAAGCGGTGCTCGACAACCCCATGGGCTGCATACAAGATAATGTTGGTTGCTAATAATACAACCTCAAATGTATTTATCTTTCAACAGAGCACCAGGTAAGTAATTAATTAAAAAGCTGATATATAAGGTTTTCTTGAAATGGAGAATAGCAGTTGTGAAACATAAGATTTGTAATTTAGTGAAGATATTCAGCATTTTTCAAAAGCCTAGTCCCATTCTCGTAAACAGAACAGAGTAATACTGAGGCACTCCGTCACTGTGTCATAATGGAGCAGGGAGGGCAAAACTTCATTACACTCTTTTGACTCACCTTCCATCAATGTGAGTGAGATAAGTTCACTCACTTGAAGTTCAGGTCTTAAACATCTTGAACGAGACACATCGTTTTTCCTATTTAAACCTCATTCGTGTGTATTCATCCACATTCTTCTGCAGTTGTTCAGCTACTTGGAAGATGATACTCCAGCTGGAATACAGGTGCCGAGTTTGTCTGTGAAACCTTCCTGAGTTGGATTTGGACACAACCCAAAGTGACATAGAATAAATTCAGTTCTCAGCCTTCACTCAGTATTCAACAGCATTAGGACATAAGAGTTTTGAATTATTTGTCTTCTTTGCCAGGTAAAACTTCCAACTCTCTAAATTGTTTCTGACTGACATAAATGTAAAGGGAGGGAAAGCAGTTTTGGCATGCACACTCATAAAGGATATATCATATTTGCAAAGAGTTCACAATTATACAATTCATTTCTTTGTAATGTTCCCAGGCTGCACTCAGTGAAGGTGCTTATTCAGGACCTAATTTTCGTTTGCAAGACAATTGTGACACTGTACTTTGGGATATCACCTGGGCTTTAACTCTGCCAGAGTATCTTTTTTTCTTTTTTCTTTTTTTTTCAATAATCACTGCAATCGCTGACTATGTAAGTCTTTGTTTAGGGGCTCTGACATGCAGCCATCAGAGGGAGCACTAGTTTTAATTAGCAAACCCAATTTCCAACAGTGCCAACCAACGTTGCTGCTGGCTGTGGAGATAAGGAGGTCGTTATGGAAAAGCTATGCAAGCCTTTTCCCCTAAGAATTGGAGGAGGACAAAACGATTGCCAATGGTACAAAAATGAAACCTAGTGAGGGATCATTTTCAAGCCTTTTTGAGGATTTGAAAAAAAAAAAAAAGAGGAGAGGGGAACAAAAATGTGAATTATAACCCATTAAAACAAAAGGCACATCCCAGGGTGCAGCCCAGACCTGGGGTTCAGCTGCTAGCCGTGAATGAGCAGAGCCCCCTGAGCCAATGCAACCTTGTATTGAATCTGGGGCCATCTGTTACCTCATTTATTAGGACTGGTTAAAAACAGATAAATTCTTTGCAAAGAGTCCTGCTGGTGAATTTTGGTATTTTTTTCAATGAGGATTTAATTGCAAATCTTATTTATCCAGTCTACAGATCTACCACTCTCTGTCTACATCATGCTATGGCAGTATACTGCTACTGCAAGATGAAAAACCAAACCAAGCCAAATCTTCCACTACTATGATAAAAGTTTTGCATGCTGCTTTGTTTTCTTCCATTTAAAATAGGTCTCTGCATTTTTTCGATGGGTGATTGTCCTCAAATATTTGATCTCCCTTAATATTTTTTCATGGTCAGGTTTACTTGCCTACATCTTTAAACTCAGGTTTATTTTTTCCATAGCTTTGAAGAAGAAATTAAATACATCAATCGTTGTACTTCAGTATGTATACATCTCTATCTCCTAAGAATTGTGGTTGCATGAAATTGAGAACTTTTAACAAGGCAAACTCTCTGGTCCTGAATCCTACTGTGGAAATGAATACGGAAACTTTTCACAGAGAAGCCCAATGCTGCAGGGAGAGAAACACACTTAAGTCAAAAGAGCCCTGCGGATGCTCGTCTCTGCTTGCCTGGCTTTTTTTGTGGTGCAGGCCACTGCACAAAATAACCCAAATACGAGAATAAGGCCCCAAGATAATAAGACAACTGCAAATAGCCAACCCTGAAGAAAAGTTAGGTTTTATTTGGATTTTCAGTCTTTCAGAAAACCTTCCCTCCTGCTGATTAAAGGCTTACATCTCTGGCTTCTCTAGTGTACCTTTTCTAGTCTTCCTGGCTCTGAAGGCTGGTGGAGCCCTTACAAATACCTGGAAAACATAAAATGAGAAGGAAAAATGGGGAAGATGTGAACAGAGGCTTTGGTAATGTAGGAAGCAACACCTAAGAACAATGAAAATGGAAGAGAAATCCACTGATGAATTAAAAATGCATTTAAAACAATAAAGTAGTCGCCATGCGTTTTTTTTGGTTTATGGTTCGTTTTTTTTTTATCATTAGTTCTTCAAACTGATTTTCTTGTGTTTAGTCCTGCTGTCTGATGCAACTTGTAGCTTCTTTGGCTTGATTGTCTAGAAATATGATCAAAGGGCAGATGGTTATAGCTCTGGAAAGTTTCCTTTCACACAAGATTGTTATCTCCTTGGAGGCCAAGGACACAAAAAAGCAGGCTATGTCCAAGCTCACTTTATCACCAAAGGATTTCTAAGAACTGCATACTCTCATAAACAAGATTTGGCTGAACTTTTGACTGACAGGCCAGAGATGCTGTTTGATATCCATGTATCCGGTTTCCTGCTGATAAACCTGAGTTCTAAAGTGGTGCTCTGAAACATCAATTATAGGTGTACTTTTAAATTTTTATTTTATTTTATTCTTAAAGTCTTCTCTTATTCCATTTCTCATCTTACCTCTATTCTGCAACAGTTTTGGTCAGCAACATACATGAATGACCAAGCTGTGGCTGCTGTTTATGTAAATCTTCTTACAGCTTCCCTAGAAGGGATTTTTCTGCCTACTTTCTGGGTAGCATGTTCAGTTTGAAATAGCTAAATGTAATCCATGTGAAAATATTTTTGTGAGTCTATAAAGATGTAAGTAGAAATTTGTATTCCAAAGGAGAAAAAAAAAAAAAAAAGGAGGATTGAAAGGAGGGTTGAGGATTGGTGGGTGGAGGAAGTTGTAAGGTGCTTTTTATATTCCTCTATCTGAGCATACTTCAAGGGATGAAATTGCAGGGCAGTTTAGAGGTCTCTTTAAGTCATGTCTCACCAACACATGGAGGACTGGGTCGCTGAGGGTATCTTCTCCATCATGCTGTTCTTAGGAATGGTCAAAAGCAAGGAAGGTCGAGGTTGTGTACCTGGTCTTTCAGTTTTATGCATCAACTCAATGTAAAGTAAGAACACCAGAAGCTGAGGCTAGACTTGAACAAGAACTGCTACTGCAGTGTGGGCAAATGTGAAAACACACACTTTTGTGTCAGCCACTCTTACCTCCCACCCTTTCCTACTGTCAAACTCTTAGTACATTCTTTGTAGGAGAGTGAAGGGATGCGAGTGTGGAGCTCAGAATGAGTGCTAAGAAAGCCTTTAGGAAATCCAGTCACAGCCTGCAAACAGCTCAGATTCAGAAAAGCCTCTATATTTGAAAAGGTTGTACAGTTACACAGAAATTATTTGATATCGTGGAATTGAAGACTGCAGGCTTCTTAAAAACACGTAACGTCGATTTATTATTTAGGAAGCAGCGCATTCCCTAGAGCACCCACCAGCAAGCTTCCTAATATGACTGAAAATGTTGTGAAGAAGAGGAGGACCCCAGCCCTGCACCCAAGGGACTAGCTCCTTGCCGAACGTGGACTTTCCAAGCTGCTTTTGACTTGCATTGTTGCAATCATGTCTAACCAGCCTCGTGATTGTTCCTTCTGTAAGGCTGCCTCGTGAATCTTCTTTGTACCACATAAATGGCTAGTGTGAGGGGTTAGCGCTCACATACACTGTTTTGTTCTTTGCCGCCTTGTCTGAACTCTGCCATTTCAATGGGCAGCCAGCAGTAGAAAGTTTTTGATCAAACTGAAAATCCTCGCATTTAAGTGGAGCCTGTTTTGTGAAAGCTGAGGGAATAGTCTGAGGAGTTAATACACCCACTCATCATCTAATCTTGACACTGGCTTATACAAAAGCCCAGGTGAATAAAACTGCATCGTTTTCTGCTCGTTCCTGAAGGTTTTGAGATCATGGATCTTAGGATTTGCTTTGACACTCTGACTGTCACTAACATACTTGTGTAATTATTGTACATATCAATTTTGAAAGATTCATATTCTCTGGGTTTTTTTATTGATTGGTAAGGGGTGATTTTATTGAAAGCAGAACAAGTACCTCCAGCTAGTGAAGGAACATGAAAATTAATGCAGCTATGGTACAGGAAGTCTACTGGGTCCTTTGTGATAAAGTTGTAGACAGTCAAAGCTGATAGAGAGAACTTTCCTTTCAGACTGTGAAGGTAACAAGAAAACCAGCTAATGATTTCAGGCAATTCTTGAAAGCCTTGGAGCTTCTAACAGTAGAAATATTATGAAAGATGCGCTGACTCTTCTTTCTTTTGCTTGCTTGATTTTTAACTTGATGAGCCCAAAATACATTCAAGTTAATGAAATTCTGCCCTTGGAACATATATTGTACAATGCAAAGTCAAAACTGCTAACGGTAGTACAGAAATGAAGTGTTCAGTCTAGCTGCCTGTAAGCTTAATTTCATTTTACAAGTGATTACTGCTACTCTACTCTCTGGTTTCTGGGACAGAAATAGTCACCCATTCATTTAGCGTATAATAATAAGCGAAGCCCATGTTTGATGTCAGAACTTGCTTTGAACTGTTAAATGGTCAACAGTTACCATGCAACTGAGAGGCGATAAATTCCCTGTGATTCTTATTCTAAAGGGAGAGAAATTTGTTAATTTTAACTTAATGATGCTGCTTGTGAAGCATTCAGCTAAAGATGTGAGCTGTGAAATCTCCTCCCCTTCTGAGGATGAAGAGTCAACCAAAGGCTGCAACCACCCAGCCTCTTTCAGTCACGTGTGATAGAAAGCCTCTCCAGTTCTGTCAAGAGGACGTGTTCAGTAGTTAAAATAGGTTAAAATAGGTGAGACAGTTCATCTCATTTTTGGTAGTCCTTGCAATGGAGCTTAGCATTATGCAATGATGTAAGAAGAGACCAGAAACATGAGAAAAAACATATCTGAAGAGAATTTTTGTCTTCAGGCAAGCTCCCTGCCAGGAAATGAAAGCAGGCATGTGCAGTTTGTGAAGGTCCAGAGGGCCCCTTCTAATGAATGAATAATGGGGCAACATCAAAACCAGATTCCTGGAAATTATGGAACACCTGATGCAGGTTCCTGCATTTTGAAGATTTCATTATATCCAAGAGAGATTTTGTTCAAAAAGTGAGTTGACACTGTATTCATAACTCACCCGTGATGAGCTATGTTGTACTGAGCAAACACACTGAAGTCAGTGGGCCTCAGCTCACCATCAAACTCGCTCACTGGCAGATCATAAAATCACAGAATGGTTGGGGTTGGAAGAGACCTTCAAAGATCATCTAGTTCAACCCCCCCTGCCATGGGCAGGGACATCTTTCACTGGATCAAGTTGCTCAAAGCCCTGTCCAACCTTTGAACACTTCCAGGTATGGGACATCCACAATTAATCTGGGCAACATTTTCCAGTGCCTCACCAACCTCATCATAAAAAAATTCTTCCTTATATCCAATATAAATTTAACCTCTTTCAGCATAAAACTGTTGCCCCTTGTCCTGTCACTACAGGTCCTGGTCAAAAGTCCTTCTCTATGTTTTCTTTAAGCCACCTATATATTGAAAGACAGGAAAAAAGACCCACTGGAAACTTCTCTTCTCCAGGCTGAACACCAGCAACTCTCTCAGCCTGTCTTCATAGGAGAGGTACTCCAGCCCTCTGATTATTTTCATGGCCCTGCTCTGGACCCGCTCCAACAGGTCTATGTCCTCCTTAAGTTGAGGGTCTCAGAGCTGAATGCAGTACTCTAGGTGGGGTCTCGTAAGAGTGAAGAGAGGCAGAATCACCTCCCTCGACCTCCTGGCCATGCTTCTTTTGATGCAGCCCAGGGTACGATTGGCTTTCTGGGCTGCAAGTGCACATTGCTGGCTCATACCAGCAACATTAACAATGGAGAAGGTGTTGTGAAGCTATGATTCTTTTTCTGAGCTTTAAATGGGCATATTCTGAAATTCTGAAATTGTTTTCTCTGATATTTTCTTTTCTCTCCTCTTTCGAATCTTGCTTCTTTTCTACCTCCGTATTTTCCTCTCCATGCATCACCTCTCCAACAACTCAGACTCCTTTAAAGAATGAGGTCTCATTTCTTCTGCTCCTAAGGCATAGCACCGTTTTATAGTTGTACAGGAAGCATTTCGCTACAATGGAAAGTTGACAGATACAGGCGGACTGAGCTGCGGATATAAACAGATACAGCTGTTGTTCATCCTAGAGGTTTGATGAGCTATCCTAGGTGATAGCTCCGGGATTATGTATCACTGGGGCTTTTGGGGAGCACAAAGACTTTATCACAATGATGTCATTCTTCTACTTGTGCTTTAAATCCTTTGTCTCATCCATGATATGGAGGAAACAGGGTGAACCTATGACTAGAAATCCATCACAAGCATTACCAGAGCGATTAAACATTACCATTGCTTTGCAAAAAGGCAGTCTTCTGAGGTTAACTGTAGTTTTAGCTGTATTCTGGGCTTGACGGCTGGGTAATAGTGACAGAGAAATTCCTTGAGAGTCCGTCACTGGATCCTTGAGACCTGCTGGAAGATGCTTGGTCACTCATGCAACCATTGAACTAAGAGGACAACTCTAGTTCTAGCAAAGAGGACAACTCTAATCTAGCAAAGTCGTATTGCACGAACGTGGTAAGACATGCAGTAAGGCCTAGCAGGGAGCCTTCAGCTTTTGAAGTGCTACTGAATAGCCAAGTCAATCTCATTTTTCCACAGGCAGATATGCCTTGTCTCACGTGGAGCTTCTCATCCTTTTCTTCGGAGTACACTAGGCAGTCCTTAGAAATGGTCTTTGAAAAGTGCCCGTCTCCAAGGGACTATCTCAGATACAATGACTCAGATGAATTCACCTGCTTTTCTTCTCTTTTCTGGGAAAAAAAAAATATATTAAAAAAAAAGTAAGGGAAAGTATTCTGAAAACCTCAAATAAAATGTCTCTGAAAGACCGTGTAGAAGTATGGAAAAAGAAATAAGAACACACCAAAGCCGAGGCTGGATACAAAACCAGGCAAGGGGAGTCAGAAGGGTCTGTTTCTCTAGGCCAGCAGAGCAGAAAGGGCTGACAGTGGAGCACATAGTCCTTCCAGGGCAACACTCACCACTGATAGGTAAGAAATGTAATTACTTCTCAATCTTTATTACAGACCTAGTCTTCTTTCCTCCTAGACATGTCAACCCTGCAAATGGCAAGGTGAATTACTGGAAGCTGCATTGTTTTATTAAGATATTTCACCCACCTCAATACACTCTGGTTTTCAGAAGCAAATGAATTACTCTGGCCAGAGTTTTCCGTTTTGCACACGTAAGTGCACTGGCGTTCACAAGCATAAGGCTCATGTGCAGGGGCTAGCTTGCAACATCCATGCTCCCAGTGATTAATTCTTAGCTGTGAAACCCCTACCATTACAGTACACTATAGCTTGTAATTGTGTCCGGATGCCTGTGTCAAGAGGAGTCTTGGACATGTCCATGTACTTTTCATCCTTTTATTGATTTCCTTGCACCTAAAAAGTCACAGTTGCTTCCATTTCAGGAGATGTACTATAGTTCTAAAGCAGTATGACACAGTTCAGTAGCTGGAATGTGCCGCAGAGCTGGGACTGCTAGATAGCTTGTTTTTAATTTTCTCCACAGGAAAGAGTAATGTGTAACTTCTCAGCAGAGTAACTGTCACAAAGAAAGAGGATAGAATAAAAGGCATATTTTGGCTCATGTCAAGATAAAACTGAACAAAAAAAAAATCTCACAGTTCCGTCTTTGTAACTCTGAAACTGAATTTATATCAAGATTTCTAGCTCGAATGAGAAATCCGCCTCAGACACTCATTGGAGACATTGAGACAATTCAAACTTTCCAAGACTTTCAGTGTGTTGGTTTCTAGTATTTTGATTCAAATAGATCTGTAATGAATACTGTAAAAAAAATCTTGTAAAGGAACCACTATCAGCAGAGAGTGCTGACGGAAGCATAGGGATGAATAGTTAATCGGGGAAAAAACTTCGTTACACTTTTACATTTT
Organism: Tauraco erythrolophus; assembly: GCF_009769465.1. Lineage (NCBI taxonomy): Eukaryota > Metazoa > Chordata > Aves > Musophagiformes > Musophagidae > Tauraco > Tauraco erythrolophus. The sequence continues at coordinate 54,807,790 of NC_141468.1, forward strand.
GCAAACTGCCTTTCACAAATACCTGGGTAGCAATCTTAGCGCTCGTGGGCAATGGCTAGGGGGGCACTCAGATGCAATAGGAACTTGACCTCATTGCTTTTATTTGCTAAAAATGTTTAACAACTGCTTTTAGATATTCTGCTAACATTGGAAGTAGTGATTTCTTTTTAATTAAAATCTCCTAAAAACTGATGTGACAGGGTTCTCTGAAAGAAAAAAAAGTAAAGAAAAAAAAAGACGAGAACTGGCAAATTAATTAACTGAACTAGAAGGTCAGTTTTAAAATCCTGCTGCAGACTAATTAAATCCTAGACACTGACATTTTTGGCTAAAAATTGCAACCATAGTAATTAGTGTTGCAGGAAATTTCCATATGCCATTGTGCCAAATGAATGAGAGTATTTCATAATTGTTCCTGTAGGACTTCTTGCAAATAGCTGGGAGGGACATGATCCTATTGTAGGAAATATGCAAAGGCATTGCAGTACTTTCATTCCAGTAATAGTGGCTCCCCAGGTCAGTTGTGTGAAGGAGCGAGAAGTCTGACAAATGTTAGGAATATTATAAATTATTATTATAGCAGTCTCTCCCCCTTGTTGCCTAACACTTTTATAAATATTGCTATTTAAAGAAACAACCACTACTTAAATAAATAGGGCAAGCTATTAGTCAAAAAGCTGTGGATGAATACATGCTGAATATGCAATTAAAAATCACCACAGTGAACAATTTTATAGGATAAAACAAAAGGTGCTGCTAATTATTTTATTTTATTTGCATATATTTAAGTTAACTATGTGGAGAGATTTCTTTTTTTTTTAATCATTAAGGCTTTCAGGACTGCTAAGGATTTGTTAAATGTCAGGCAGTAAAATTAAAATGTCAGTATATGACATAAGGGTCAAGTAGACTTAATAAACCTGAGCTACATCATTCCACATTTATTTCCAGATTTTCTTTTCTACTGGAAAATGTGGTAAAAATGTGAAAAGTTTTTTGTACAGCCCATGTGCCTTTTGGATACAACAGATTGGGTTATTCAGACCTTTCTCTTTTCAGAACATTGTGCAAACTTCGCTCAAAGGGAAAAAAACTGCTCCCATCTTGAGGGGCACTGATACAAGATGATGATTTGGGTAGCTTTTTCTTTAATAAATCTGTCTCTTCAAAGAAAATTAAAATGTCAGAATAAGAAAATGACCAATTTACCCGACAATTGAAATGAGTAAAAGATAAATGACTTTTTCAGATGAGAAGCCAAAAGAGATAGTGCTGCTGTGCTGAAGGACCAGCCTGAAGTACTGGGCTTATAGACCTTGCGTGGGTCCCCGAAATGGTGCTCTCAGATGGGCCCGCTTCATCCTCTCGTTCCAGGGCACTGCTCGTTCCTATTACGTCTCTCTTTTATTCTCCACAAAAGTGTCATGATTAGCACTTGGAAAAATAGTTAACAGTCTCCTCTGTGGTCAGCTAAACTGCAAAACGCTCAGCAGTGCCACACCATAAGAGCAGTGAGGGAAACTTTCAGAGTGTCTCCAAGTCCTGCTGGCCTAATGTCCTCAAGCCTCCACAGTTAGTCTGCAGTTTCTTCTTTCAAAGACTAATGTGATGGTCTGTGACTGACTGCAGCAATCAAAGAGTATTCAGGTGCGTGTAGAGAACAATTTTCTGGTTGATGTGTTCTTTCAGGCGAACACATTCAGTAAAATGACATTTCATACTTCTTTTAGAAAATATCAGTATTTTTTATTTTATTGCAGGTGAAGAATATATGCCTTTAAAGCTATTGTTTCAGGCTCTATGCAAACTTAAGTTCTCTCATGGTAAAACTCAGGGTGAAACTGAATAGCAGGTGGATAAAATCTGGGCTCGTAATGTCACAACTTCAGACATGTGCAGTCTTATAAAATTGGTCACCTGTACAGTGATCAGAGGTGTTCCAAATCTCAGGTGCCCCAAGTTTTGCACAGAAACTTGAAGTCTTGGGGGATTCACACAAACTCCATGGAGTTGTCCAGTCCATAGTCTAGGAGCTACATGAAAGACCTTCCTATCCAGCCAATCTCTGCTGAACCTCAGAGTGGTTTGGCTTTGGGGATGCTCCTTCTAAAGTGATGCAGAAATGTAGTTTGGGGTAGAAAAAAAAATGTGTGTTCCAGTGCTAAATACAGTACAAGTATACATCTAAGTAGAAATAAAGATAGAAGATATGATTAAAATACTTGTTTGGCCCCTTCCTGAACAATGTGACAAGCCTGAGCAGGTTTTGCAAATGTAATGGTGCTATTTTTTTAGGTACCTCAACATTGGTTTTCCCTTGGGGGAACTTACCTCAGCAATGACCTCCTCCACCACACGAGACACATGTTCATCATGTCCGCTGCTAGGCCAGTGGAATGTTATCCTTAGGAAAATAAACACTTAATTGTAAGGAAAATAAACAATTGTAAGGAAATTTGAGTGTTTTGCTCTAAGGATTTAAAAGTCCAACAAAAAGAGACTTGTGATCTGCAAGGGCACAGGAGTCCTGTGTTTAGGACCAAACTTGTGATAACAGGTATTTGTCCAGCAGCAAATGTTGCATATTTGATGCAGCTGTCTGTGTAGGCATTGTCACTGGAATGCATTTGTGTCAGCCATTTAGGAATATTTGATTAGGGCACAGAGCAAGGAAATTTTTATAGATCTGCTGTACAACACTAGGATAGATATCTCACATTTCTGGGGTTTATTTCCTCAGCCCTGAATGGCAATACTGATGCTAAACCATTCTCGTATCATACACAGTGTGTGTGTATGATGAGGGTACCTATACTGTTTTTACAGCCTTTGGTGTTTGGGAGAAGAAGACCGTGAGAGGTCTTTGTCATGCACAACTTGTCTTTTTTCAGCTTTCAGAGCACCGCAGTATATTTTCACAAATGACATGTTTGTATAAAGTTGTCCCAAAACATTTTCAGCACAAGTGTATATCTAACGCAGGCATGGTGATATAGTCTCTGGATTTTGAATGCATATTTTAAATTGAAACAGCCTTTTGGTATCTTTGAATAGAAGCAGGATGCTGGATGATTTACTTTGTGCCTCATGCAGGCAGGCATATAATCCAGCACCCTGTAGCTGTGCATGCCACACACCAAGTACTAAGACGTTACTTGTGCTCGTAGCGTGTTTGGGGAGGAGGGACTGGCAAACTCACCAAGCAACTGTGTTTTTCTCTAGACAGAGTTCATCCTCTCTAAAGGTTTTGGAGCAGATGAAGCTGAGCTAATCATCAAGAATCTCTCTAATCTCTATGATTACTTAGGTTTTCATGTTAGGCTTTGTGACAGCTTTTCCCTCTTGTCATCAGGAGGAGAAAGCAGTGGTTGGTGCTCTCTGTCGAGACCGGAGCCGTTTGTGGTGGCTGAGCTTTTCCAAGTTAGTATTCAGGAGTCATACACAGTCGGTGAATGGAGAAATGAACTCAGAAAGGTGTCAAGAAGGGTCTGGCACAATGGGGAGGGCTTACATTGCGTTCCTCTCAGCTGATTGTCAAACAAAGGTAGAGCCAGCCACTACCAAAATGTATTAATGTGTGGAGAAATACAAAAATAAACTGGCTACTTAGGGCACTAACTATTACAGGCAGATAAATAATACAATAAATCACTGAAATGAAGAAATGTGGCAAGAGGCACTGAAAACTGAGAGATATTTTGTCACTAAATTGCAGCATTAATAGTGTTTTGAAGCTTCACATTTAAATTGCCTATTTCTGACACTCAAAATGCACATTAGGAAAATGATGCTTATTTTATAGTTACTCATTAAAAGGAAGGGGATAAATAAGATGGAGTTTTAAACTATAAATCTCTTTCATAATGAACAACCAATAAGAAAGCATAGGGAAGACGAATAAATGGATAGCGAAAGAATTGTTTTTAAAATGCTTTTGTAATCTGGGGTATAAATGAGCAACTGTCTCATCTGATCTAGGATGAGTCATTTTTAGAAGATCTGAGTATGATCCTGAACGCAGGAGATATTCATGTGTTACCTGATAATGAAGAAGAACTAGAAATAATAGAAAAGGTTATTTCTTTTCCCTTACAATAATTCAGACATTGTGCAATTATACTATTGGTCTCTTCTTCACATGATTGCAATTCTACATGTATTTCCCCACCTACAGATACACCATCTTTCACCAACAAGCAAGGCATAACTTCAGATAATCTCGTATAGCCTGGATGACAAATTCAAGGAAAGAATCAGAAGGAACTTATACATCACTGTGGCATTTAGTCTTACTGGAAAGGTCTTTCATGATCACCTGTGTAACTTTGCAACACTCATTAATGGCTGCTCAGCAGCCTGCTGCTGATGGACTATTTGCATAGCATCTGCATTTATCTAATCTTTATTTATTTTTTAAAGACTGCAGAGTTACAGCTCATTTGCAGTGCTTCAGGATTTGAGTATTAAACAAAATGCAAATACAGCAGTAAGCCCTTAATAAGATGTACCCAGCTCATTTTTTTCAGCATTAACTCCATTCTTTACCTTGTTTGACCATCCACAGTATAAACTACTCATCAGCTCCAAAAACTTCATTTTATTATATCATCAGCCACTGACATATATTTTACAAGTTTAAATTTTAATTTTATCCATAATAAGAATAATTATGATGTTTCAAACTGGCATTTATTGTTCAAAGGATAATAGCTCAAATACTGTAACAAACCATCTTCTCTTCTGCACCTTGGAGAGTTACCAAGCAAAAACACAATGATACAGGCTTCTGGCTTGGTGGTACTTGACTACTGCTTTGCACTGACTTGAAAGACAGTAAAGTCATAAGGTAAGGGAGATGCTAGTTCCATGCACTTGTGGCCATGAAAGGAGGTTTGCTTTAGGCAATTCAGATGCCCTGAGGGAAATTCCTACCTTTGGAAGTATCTGAGCATACACCACATTATAGTTCCTAATTTTAATCTTCTGAAGCCAACGGTGTAAAACAAACTTTTGCCTCCAAGAAAAAGGAATATAAGTCTCTGCTTAATACCACAGTGTGGACAAAACCCTCAGGTCTGAACCACCGGATCACATTATATGAAACCTATGTCTCACCCTTGGAGCTCTGCTTAGCTTCCAGTTGTGCCGCAGTCCTTCCCCAGAGCCCTTGGGGACCTCTTTCACCTCCCTGACTTCTGGGCTGGATTGCCAGGGGTAAGGAAAAGGGATGAAAGGGAGAATGACTTCCTCTTTCTTCAGTTCTAATATTTATTTTTTGTCTCTCCTGAAATGTTAACTATCCTGGAGAGAAGAGTGTGAGGTTCTGGTCACCTGTAAATACAAGTTGCCGGTACCGTTAGGAGCCACATCCTCTCCCCAGCACTGCCAGCAGCACCCATCATTTTTCATCCCCTTAAGAGCTGTTTGAGTCAGGGTATCTGTGTCATGGGTTTAGGCCGATCCGGCAACTAAACTCCATGCAGCCAGTCTCCCACTCCAGTAAAGTGGAGAGGCGAAAAATATAATAAAAGGACTCAGGATCGAGACAAGAACAGAGGGAGCACCCACCAACCACGGTCCCGGGCAAAATAGACTCGGCTTTCTTAAAGCAAAACAATTTATTAACAGCTACTTAAAGAATAAAGACAAGCAAAACCAGTTACTTAAAAGGATAAAAAGAAAACAAGACCAGCTCTTAAAAACAACACCTCTCCACCCTCCTTTGCCTTTTCTTCCCGGCTCTACCTCCTCCCCGCAGCAGTGCAGGGGGACAGGGAATGGGGGAGAGCAGGTCAGTTCATTCCATGTTGTTACTGCCACTTCTCTTAAAGGAGAAGGAGTCCTTAAACCATTTTCCCTTGCTCCAGTGGATCCCTGACTTACAAGGAAAATCCACAGACTTCTCCAGCATGAGTCCTACTCGCAGGATGCAATCCTTATCCCATCGGATTTCTCCAGGTGCGGGCTTTACCACAGTCTTGGATTCTTAGGGAGTTGTTGCCACTCACTCTGGCGTGGGTCATCATACAGACTTTAAATGCGCTCCGGCGTGGGTCGTCATATAGACCTTAAATGCGTCTCCGTACAGACTTTAAATGCGGAAATGCACCTCGACCTGTGCCCATGATTCACAGTAGTCTCAGGCTCAGGCATCTCCTTTAAGTAAAGCATCTCCCCATCGACAGGGGTTGTCCCACAGACTTTAGATGCCTACCGTGCTCAGGCTCTGGCATCTCTTCTCGACGTGGGTTTTCCACAGGCTGCAAATGGGTCTCTGCTTGCTCCACCAAGGACCACCTTTAGCTGCAAGGGGGCCACTTGCCCCCTCACTACTGGTTGCCAAGGGGAACTCAGCTGCGGCACACGTTGTCCCGTTCCATCTTCACTGACCTGGTGTCGGTGTGGCTGTTTCTCTCAGATCTCAGTCCTCTCTGGGTGAACTCAGCCTGGTGGACACCCCAGGAGCGGGGCTCTCCCCGAGTTCCCCAAGTGGCTCCGCCACCGCCATCCACAGCGAGTGGCCCCGGCCCGGTTCAGGCTGCTACCTGGCCGGATGCCAGGGAGCGGGGGCAGCGCCCCCCTCCCTTCTCCTCGCTCCTGGGCAAAGGCACACCTTTGCCGTTGCTTTGTCCCGATGTAAATAGGGCATTTCACAGAGGTGTCGATTGGCTCAAGCCCCGAGGGGGATGAGAGTCCGATCTGATGGGCAGCTCCTGCCACCAGAACCTCCCCCCCCACATCAAACCATGACAATCTGTAAGGTAGTTTGCTGCCACTACTGCAGAGTTACCCATGCCCAAACGGATGACAAGTCTTTCATGTCTGGCTTACTCAACACTTCCTCTGTGATGACATGGTCTGCAACAAGGATCATCAATCTCTCCACTAGCTTTGGGAGATAAGGTCTGTCTCTGATCGTATTGATGGTCTCTATTCTTCTGGGTTTTTTCCCTCTAAATCAGAAATGAAAAGCAAACTTCAGAGCCAAAATATAGCTTTGTGATTCACAAATGCTTCTATTGCAGCAATGAACCCAGTTAAGCTTCCATGCCAAAGTTAACTCCACTGAGAGCTACGGAAACCCTTGTTTTTTCCTCAGAAACTGTGCCCATGTTCATTAGGGCTCAGTTTTATCTTTAATTTTTTAAAAACTCCATCCCCATTCCTCCCGCTGTCTCTATGTTTTGTGCTTTAATCCGTGGGTTTGTACATACTGCAGTTTCAATGAATAAGCTACACAGTATGGGGTGTATATTGCTCTACATGCCTCATAGCAAATTTCTATTCACATTCATTGCAAGCAAAGGCTATAAGGCTCTGTAGGTTTTTCTTACCATTTTAAAACACGTTCATATTAGTTACTGAATTTTATGCCCAGGTTGGCTTTTATTGTTAATGGGTTTATTTGGGCAACAGAGGCCAAACTTTTTCGCTGTGACAGCTTTTATAGCATCTTCAGTCTCTTGCTTGGGAAAGAACAAGGTTTTGCAATATCAGGTTGTTGGTCTTAAAATCCTCATGATGAAGACTTCATCAATACATCAACTATAAAGCTGATAATATAATACATATGGTAATATAATAATATAATAAATAAGTAATACAATAAAGATGGTAATATAATACAATCCTGGGGTTTTAATCTTCTACATTTTCTTTGGATGCTACAATGTTTCTGAATTTTCACAGTGGAAAAATTTTATAAGTGACTTGTCTTTATTGTTAGTTCATTTGCACTAAAGAATTATCAGCTTCACAAACTTCTTTGTAGCTCCCAGTGGAACTAGTGCAATTATAAAGTTGTGCCAATTTGGCTTCTTAGCAGAAGGTATCTATTGGAAAAAAACAAATCTCTGCATTAGATTCCATCATGAACAAACAAATCGTTTTAATTGGCTGCGTAATGAGATGGCCTTTTGTAAAGTATGCACTTGGAAAGTTCACTGTTAAAGAGGATTTCTTAAGTTCTGCACAGGATAAGCATTGCAGCAAAACTAATTGTGTGAAACACAGCACGGCTGCGTTTCAGCTTTTGAAATGTAGATCGTGTATTGCTTTTTATTATCTGTTTAGCTGGTTTTAATAATTCAGCTGACTTTGAAATCCCACTATTTTACAACATTATGTACTGGTTTTTTATTTGTTAAAGAGCAAATGGCAAAGCCTTATACTACAGTTATGGGTCAGCTTCATTTTAAAAGGATATTATAGTTCATTGATTCCTAAAACGTAGCTGATCTTAAACCGCTAACTTCAGGGTTTCTATGATATTATGTTTAGACTGCTTAATTCTACTGCAACTTTTTATTTCTGTAGATGACGTTACTAATTGGGCAAACCAATACCTTTCTGGTAGTGGAGCAGGGGTAGCTCTAACCTTCGAGATTAAGGGATCCATTCCCACAATAACTTCATAAACCTTTGTAAAATCTTTCTTATCCCTTCCTTGTGGTGAGCACGGCTGGTGCATAGGCCAGCATCCAGCCCACAACATAGCAGAAGCAGAAGCACACGCACAGTGGCAAATTCCCTGGCTGTCCCCAAGGTCAAAGATGAGGGCACGTTCATGCAGCTTGGGCTGAGTGAAAGGAGACTTTTAGGATATAATTAGAAGGTCCCCAAACCCCGTCTGTCCTGTGATTTTGTTGATGGGGTAAGTGGTAAGAATATCTTGTACAACTGAGTGCTTCAGCTGTCCTTTTCACAGTGAAGCTGAACAATGTATATTGGCTTTGTGTTGGAAAATAAATTCAATAAAAGCACTGCAGAGCTCTTCTGCATTTATGTGCCTGTGTGGCAGGTAGCTCTTATTGGAGATTTTCTTGGCTGTCTGCAAGCTCATAGAGATGGGCATGTGGCAACTTGGCTGGAGCTTGAAAAGAGGTCACAGAAGAAAGTTAGAAGAAACTTTACAGCATGTAAAGGAACATTTTGTCTGTTTTCCAAAGTCTAATCACTAAATATTTTTGTCTTGTTAGGATTATCTTTCTAATGAAAAACTCTACGGTTGTTTTATACAATCTTACTCCCTTAAACTTTGATTGTGTAAAGCATATGCACACACACACACACACATCTGCTGCTGTCGAGATCCCCATCAACTAAAAGGTCTCATCTGTGGAAGATAAGCATGGTCTCAGAAGGCATGACCACAAAATATTTCTGAGGTAAAGGCTTAGAAATGTCTAAGTAATGAAAATGTGTCAAGGGAATTAAAAATGGAGTTGTACTTTTAATGTAAGTACTTCCATCCATATTTAAAACATTTTCATGAGGTATCTTAAGCTATCACATTTCTCTTTTCATTATGAACAATGTATCAGAATTTTTCAAACTTCTATTCTACTATATAGTTTTGCTACTTTTCTATACTCACTTTTAGTACTTAGAAGACATTATCCCTGCTTGAGATTTTCTGCCTTCTCAAGGAGGTGCTGTAGAACATAAGAGCAGAAAGTGGGAAAGTGTATTGAAAACAAGGTGTTTAAGGTAGGGATCTCAGCGAAGTCCTGATCCACTGAAACACTTAAACACACACAGCTGGAAGCACATGAACAGTCCCATTAACACACAAGAGAGTATGTGTGTGCTTAAAGCTCAGTTTGAAGCTTTGCTGGTTCAGAAGCACGTGGTGTTCAGGTTTGAGTCTTCAGCTGTACCCTAAGTTGGTGTCAACAGCAAATTGTTATTTTGCTGTGAATGTTTTAGTACCGTGTCAGAAATGGGGTTGCTTGCTTCATACAGTTGCAGAAATTGGCTTGCAAAAAAAAATCCTACTTCCACAATCTGCATTAGTTAGTGCCTTTTAAGTAGAAAAGTCAAAAATCGGATGGGTCATAAAATTGAGTCACTTGTATGCCTTCAAAGTTGCTCCAAGTCAGCTGGCAGCACACTGTTGGGTTATCCTGGCTGTTACCTTTGTTGTATTCAGCTGGTACCTTTGGTGCAATTGTTCTGTAGTGAGGAAAAAAAAAAGTCAGTGTTTCCACTGCAGTGTTTTTCAAAAACACTGTGTTCATCAACTTTAAATATCTCTCCATTTTATTTCAAAAGTACCTGTTCCTGTGGTAACTAAATGCAATACCCACTGTCATACTCAGCATTCAGCAGACACTTGCCTTGACCTCACCTCTCCCCAAGCATCCAAGGTTCTTTCCTCTCCTTTATTTCTACCGCACATCTCAGAGCCTTTTGCAAAATTTCAGCTAAGTTTCTTGCTTGAAGAATGCATCCTTTTCCCTTCAGTAACAGTTAGATACAGGTATGATGTTTGCATTAAAACTGAAAGATTGTTTGAATCACACTAATACTGAGTTGCTGCATTGCCGCTGAAGTTGAGGCTGCACCCTGCCCACCACTGGCACCGAGGTGCCTGGGCCACCAGGACACTTCCTGGCCCCGAAAGTTCCCAGTGCTGCAACAGTCCTTGTTGCAGCCTCAGTGCTTCAGAAGAGGCAGAAATCTAGGAACTGGTATCCCAATCTCTGTTTTGCATGAAATTACTTCTATGGGGCGTTTGGACGTGTCTTCATGACTCAGACGTGTTTGAATTATTTACAGAATGTGCTGGCTTCAAAGAACCTAATCAGAGTAGAGTAGCATGTTTTAGGACCTAAAAAAGCAAGCTCTGGTCCTGTAAGTAATTACTGCCCTAATGAACAAACTCAGGAGAGTAAAATGCACAAACAGATTCTGTGAGATCAGGGCACAGAACATATTTCCAAGTCCAAGGAGTTTGTCAGTGTAATACCTATGAAATGTTACAATATTAGTGGCAAAAGAAATAACAGTACTAAAACTTTACAGTGCAGTATAGTCTATTCAACATGAAAGAGGCAAGTATCTTTTTTCAGTATGAATTTATACAAAACCAGTATTTACTCACCTACAATGGAATTAAAATATTTGCAGGAAAATCTATATTTGAAATTTATATCAAAATGGATCATATTTAGCCTCTGTGCTGCTGACACACCTGTTATCTCAAGTTCTTTGTCTTCATTTCAGCAGTCACAAACTCTACCATAAACCTTAAGGACTTTCATATTCCATAATTCAATTTATAGCAGCTTCAGTTACCATAAGAAGTGTCCTTATAAAAATGACATCTAAACATTCCCTACATATTTCTGCATCATAAATTCCATATGAAATTCACTTGGTTTTAAAGTCAATTGAAGATTCTTTGATCAGGAGTGGAGATTCAGCCTGGTAGCTTCAAGTTAAACTGTGTTATTTCTGTACTTTATGTATCATTGCCGACTATAAAAATTGTAGAATAAGAATTTAACTGGAAATTCTCCGGGGAAGTGTTTGAGACAGAATGCAGTATGTTCATGTGTAGCTATATTGCCTCTACTCTGGTGCCAGAAAGAAAAATATGTTTTTTTCAGTAAACTGAATGCATATCTCTCAAAAGTCTCACAGGGAATGGTTATTTATAACACTGAGCTGCCATTTTAAGATAGGTACTGTTTTGTTTGTTTTTTTGACTGCCACCAACAGTAAGGATTCCAGGCAGCAAATCAGATCCCATAATGAGTATTTTACCACTTTCATGCTTGTCAGTGTTTTACAAGGTAATCTTGAACTTCTGTTGAGATTCTAAGGCTGAAATTTGGACCAATTCTGGTCCAAAAACCAGAACTTATTTACTTATTACTGTTCATAAATCCCTGCAGGGTGAAAGAGAAATGAAAGAAGTCATAGCTCTCCCCTTTTTTTTTTTATTTGTGGTATGTCTGACCTGCACCTCAGCCCTTCAGTTATGATTTCACTGTGCACTATTTACTAAGCGCAGGTAACAGCAGCCTACCTTGTATACTCCCAATCAAAATCAAAGGACCTTCTATATGTCAGGGATATTCTTTTATTAAACCCCAACATTATTAGTTTTTCTTTTCTTTTGACGACAGAAATAGAAACGTGTCAGTGAGAGAAACTCTTCAATTATCTGGATTTTTTTGAAGGGCAGATCTGAGCCTTCAGAACCTTATCCTATTTTTAACAGAGTTTGCTACAAATAGGGAAAAAGTGGCTTGGCTGCTTGCCAAATCCTCCAGATCCGACTTAAACACCCCTTCCCTCTCAGTGGCTTCGTCTAGACTGGGATTTGTAGGGTGTTTGTTTGCAAATGTTTGCTCACCCTTTATAACCTGCGTGAAAATTCAGGCACTTTTAAGGCAGATTGCCTTTAACAAATACTGATCTGACCTAGCTAAAACTTCCCAGACATCCATGGCCGTGGTCAGTCACCGAAGCAGTGGCTGTGAGGGCACCAGGCTTCACTGCCAGGCACCAGCTGCTTTTTCCTATGCTGCCGAAACCATCACATTGGTATATTTTTCTCCGAGTGCAGCATCAGCTCAAGGCACCGCTAAACGTGGTCCAAACTAAGATAGCAGGTATTGCACTGAGGCAGACAAGGAGCACAGGCATCCACTGCACATGATTCAACCAACAAAAACATCTTTGTGTGGTGGCTGTTTGATTAGCCTAGCAAAATCCGTAGACCTTGGTGAGGGTTTTATCTAAGGCAGAACTGCAGGGCTGTACCTGAAGCAAATATTTGGGAAAGGCAAGCCCTCAAAGAACGTGGGGGCACACATTGCGTTTGGGGAGGAGGTTCAGAAAAGCGTACGTCTTGCAATGTGCATGATCCTCAGGGATTCATTTAGACATCCTTCATGCAGAGCCAGACTTTGGATCTCCCGAAGGTCGTATTGAAAGCCTGCAGGTACCCAGCTTGTAGAAACTGTAAATGTTGAGCTGAAGGTCAGTTTCCATGTTTTACTTTGAGTTTCGGGTCTTGCTCTTGAAAACATGGGCTAGTTATTAAATTCTTATCACAGGTACTTGTTCCTAAATGTTAGAGGATGTTTATAGTCTTCGTCCACTACCATTGCCCTTAGGATCCCAGTATATAGAAACAGGCTTTGTGAGGATGGTGTGTAAGGTTTTTCTTCTGTATGAAGAATCTCACAGATGTGAGTGGGGAGATGTTTATCACTGCCAGGCAGAAACCCTCCTGCCAAAGAGAAAATTGCTTGCTGACTACCAAAGCTGGAGGAACAGAGAGAAATGCGTCTATGGAGAAGAAAACAAAGGGAGAGGGAGAGACCAGCCCAGAAATAGATGTCATTGTCTCCACTGGGAGAGCCACACTCATTATTTTTGAGGTCCAAACAGTCACATAGTGGGACATTCTCTTGACAAGCATTTACTTCATTTTTAAAATACAACTTGCATTATGTGATATAGCTCATACAATATTCACAAACATAAGTATCCGCATTGCTTCCCCTCCGACCCAACCTTTAAGCTGCTGAAGTGGAAATTAGGTTTTATTCTTGTTACTGTTTTTAACTTGGCATAACATTTGCAAATGACACTTGCTGGATTTGCTGAGGCGCAGAAGACTGGTTTTGCAGATCACACCTTCACTCCAAAATGGAAAGGATGGGCCAAATAAAATGTGGCAGAGGGAAACTTGTTTCTCTGACAGAGGTAATTGTCACTCCAACATGAAATTTTGGCTCATCCTCTGTTTTGAACATGTGGACAGATTCTATAAATCCCTGCTGAAAAGAAAAATTACATGATTCGGACTTCTTACCTTGAATTAATTAAGAGTTTTTTAAAATGTTGGAACATAAGGCTTGAGTTGCTAACTAAGTCACGTGGTTGAGACTTGAAATATTACACTTTCTGGTTTTGCAAATATATCTGAAAGGTTACCACCCAGTGAAGCAGACAGAGACATCTTATAAAAACAAAATCCGAGATCTATCCATTTTTGGCCAATTTAAGACCTGATGTTTGAGCAGGTGCGGCTAGCCCATTGTGTGGACAGAGTTTGCCATAAACTACAGCCTAGAGTTATTAACATTAGAAAGCAGGTGGAATAAGTTTATTCTGTTTTAATTGGACTATAATATTCTCTCATTAGAAAACAAAGCAGCCACCTTGGAATTACAGGCACAGAAATCATCACAACTTTCTGCTGCCCAGAAAGGCTAGGAAGCTGCTGCCTTTTTCTTTTCTTGTCTTTTGATCATCTATTTAGAACAGAAAGCTCACATCATGTTTCTTTCTCTCACAGACCTGGTGATTTTTAATACATTTTTTTCAACGGGCTGCGAAGCCTGAGCTTTTCTCCTGAAGAAAAGAGTAACCATTGTCCTTTGGTGACTATTCAGGCATGTCTGCAGCTTGTGTTGCTATATCTGAATTAGCTTGACCTGAGTTGCTGGGCAAATTCTTGAAATACCATACACTCATTTTCTGAATTAAGAATTCACTGGTAGTGTTTAATTTATGTAGGGTTTTTTATGTACAAATATTTATACTTTTCTATACCGATGATATCTGAAAGGTGAGAAATGGTTCAAATGTGAAAAATGTGAGTGAGAATCAGGGGGATCCGTGTCTTCCTCCTCCCCAGTGCCACTCATTTCTCATGTGACTTATGGGCAGGTCATTTACATCTCTTTGCATCATTTTTCCAGTGCACGTAAAGGAGATTTTACAGCTACTTCAGAATAATTCATTAATAACACTAATATTATTTCCTATCTTCATCTGTATTGTTCCATTGGGATAGAGACTCTGTTCCTACTGGCACACAGTAACTGGCAGGAGAAAATCTGTTATAACTGAGGCTCTTCAAGTGTTCATAAGCATCCAGTTAGCGAAAGCTGGTTTACCTAAACTATGGTGTCACACATGTAGATGTGGCACATGCTCTACCAAAGAGACACCTCAGAAAGACAGGGATTCTCTAGCTGTCACTCACCATTCATCTGCCTCTGTTCCACTTTCAACTTTCCAGTGGTAAGTAGGGAGACAACCCTTCCCATTCATAGCAAATACAGGTTACAGGCACATAGTGCATGCATTTCCAGTTTCCATGCTACAACTGTTACGAACAACCACTTCTCCTGACCTCCTGCAGTGCTGCACGCTCTCCACTCCACATGAGGATGGAGAAAACTCAGTGTTCCTTTGGAGTCCTTCAACACTTTTCAGGTTCTGTCCCTTGGCAATTAATGGATGGCTTGAAAGCTTGCTAGCAACTGTGGTTCTTTAGCACTGCATCACTTCTTCATTTAGTACTTTGCAAGTGAGTTGTAAAAATTTGCCCTGGAGACAGGGAAATGCAAATATAAATTAGATAGAGCACTAATAACATTACATTACAGAACAATGCAAACCGTTTTGGACACCCCACAGAGAAGAAATCCATGCATTCCTTTCTGAATCATCTTTATGGAAATTTCTGTAAACGTGCCGTTATTAAAAGAGAGTAGCAATTATTTCCTTCTTTGGTTCATCAGTTGCAGGGAGGGGGAGAATTGGCAGGGGAATTAATTTTGTTTTCTTCTCTCTTCTCTTTTTCTTCCATGTGTTTGTCGGAGAGCTCTCACATGACAGGAACCAACATCACGGAAGCCTCTGCTGATAGAAGAGAGCAAGAATGACGGGAGAAGTGGTCAACTTCGTTACAGATGGGGCTCCATAGGTGGAAGTAGTTAAGAGAGTAGCAGAAGCAGACGAGGTTGCAGCTAACAAGGCTATTCAGGAAGCCAGAGCTATTAAGATATGTTGACATAACATTTGCAAGCTTCACAGGGGCCATCATTATAAATTAGATTTAGTATTGATCAGACAGTTCAGCATCAGGGCTGGAGGAAAACTGGACACAGAGTTCTTTGCAAAATTAGCACTTCAGATTCTGCCTTCCGATTAACACAGAAGAGCAGAAACCCCCCATCTCCTCACTGACCTCGAATGGTGTGACTACTGTCCTCTTCCTGGGGGTGGTCAGAAAGTTGCAGTCATTTGGAGTTGGTATAATCTTTCAGAACTGCTGTTGCAGTCATAACAAGGACATTAAAAATGTGCCTGTGAGATGCGAGTTAAATCCAACACGTCTGCAAATGCTCGCAACTCCTTGCTAATGAGACCTACTGGAGATTTTGCAAGCGTATCGTTGAGGATGAAAACTGGCTGTGTGTTACAAGGTGTACCAGGGAAGGGATCTGGTGATTTAACACAGAGAGACAAAGCAGCTTGTGAGGCTCATTAGATCAATGGGGATTCCAGTCTTATACCTCAAATTATATGCCCTCTCTTCTAATGTTCACCTTTTGCTGTGCAATGCCCACGCCTTCCTCTTTTTTCTTTTTCTCTTTTTTTTTTTTTGGTCTTCTTTTGTTCCAGCAGTGTAGTTTCATGCCTGTCCAGTAAGCACCACCAGAGCAGAAAATACCCAAGGCTTATAAGGAAGCCACAGGTAATTCACTGCAGCTGAAAGTTTCTTTGTCCAAAATGAAGATTTCGCTGCCCTCTTATCCTTTGGCAGTGTTTAAATTCACAAAGAAAATTGCTGCAGGTACCAAGTGCTCTCACCATGCCGAACTCTGCATGAAATGCAGCTGGCAGGAGGAGATGATGGTGATACACCTCGTCCTGTTTCCGTTGCTCAGCAGCCGAATATCCCTCCTGAGGTGCTGAGACTGGTTGAGACTTTTTCCTCTGCCCAACTGAATTAAGTTCAAGCCCCGGATCCCCCAGGCGTGTGCAGGAGTGCAATGGTACTCCTTCCACTTTCTTCTTCCTCATGCAAGAAGACAGCAACGTTGTCCCAGGTGCAAGGTCCACACCTTGTCCCTGCCCGCGGTGTTTGTGGGTGGTTGGCCTTGGTGTCTCACCAGGCTGGCTGTGTAGGGGTTGCATGTTGTGTTCATGGTGTCCTCTCGTGTGTCCAGCCCTCCACGGCTTGCTGTGGTAAGAGGACTGGACACAGCAGCCTTACCACCTCTTCCCATCCCCAGAGGTGGCACCACAGGGCTTCTCTGGCCCCGAACAGATGTTCATGGTCCCCAGGGCAGAACTGGCGCTGGCCTTCCCTTTCATCTCTCCTCTCGCCTTTCTTGACTGCCGCCTTTCTTGACTGCCGCCTCCACGCGAACATCCCATGTTTTAAAACGTTTCATGTCCATTGGCAGCCAAGAATCAATGTTTGCAACTGTGACCTGCTACTGGGTCACTGGTAGCAGCTACTGTTAGAACAGAGAAACCCCAGACGCCATGTCAGCGTTTAGCGATTAATTCTTAATGAAGTCTAACCTCTCTTTTCCTGGCTGGTGAGGAGAAACGAAGCTCCACAGACAGTGAGGCCCTGCTGGGCTGAGCCCTGGCTCCTGGGCATCTTGCCAGGCCATCACCACTGCCTCTCATCTGCTCCTCCAACCCCTGCCTGCAGGAGAAAGCGTCTTCCCGGTGTCACTTCCCACCTCTTCGGTCTCTGGTGGGGATGGGAAAGTGGGAGATGCCCTTCTGAAAACACGTAGACAAAACCAGGGCTGCCCCAGGGACCTAAGCAGGGTCCCTCAAAAAGGGAGGGACCTTTTTACTTTAATTTACTTTTACTCAAAAGTAAATTAAATCTCTTAATTAGAAGGGACTGACTCTCTGCTGATCCCTACAACATCAGGCTTCAATAACCCTTATGGCAGGGGGTATTTTTAAACATCTCCTTGACTTCAGAGAAGCACGGGGTGCGTGGCCAGCACTCTGGCAGCCATGGCTGGGACCCGGGGAGGGGGTTGGCACCCAGACATGGGGTGGACACCTCCCTGGGGGAGCCAGGGGGCTCCTGCAATTTCTCCCAAACCAGAGGAGACCGTCTCACTCCACCCGTGAGCCACGGTGATGAGTTCTAGCTGAGCAGTGTGGGGAAGTAGCCAGCAAGCAGGGGACAAAGGCTGGTGGCGGGAGAGGGGCCGCTGGCATCCTTGCACCAGCCCCCATTATGGTGACTTCAGCAGGGGTGCTCGAGCCCCCCCAGCCGCAGAGAGGGCTGGGAGGAAGACGCTCTTGAAGTGAGACTATTCGAGCCTTTATGTCTCGTCTCTTCACCCGCAGTGCCCCAGTAAGGAGCAGAGACTGCTCATAAATTGCAGTTTAAATCCACAATACCCCTGCACTAAACTGTCATCAAATGGTTACAGGTAAAATAACGAGACAAAAATGAAGGCTGGAGAAGGATTTTTATTGCTTTTAAAAGGTCTCTCTTGCAAGATGCTCGCCTTTTATTTCAGAGACAGTGCTGAAGAGCATTAGGAAGGCGGGAGGGAAATAGGTCCCCCACACTTGAAGTGGGGGAAAAACAAAACAATACTTTAATCATCACTTCTATTTATAACGTAATCTTTATTACGTTTTGTTGCAGGGTGTTTTATTCAGTACATTTTTTGTAACCGTTTCTCTTTTGACTTTCCGGAAGATTATGCTAAATGTCAAAATGTCTCTTTGGGCTCATAAAATAATGCCATAATAAAGCATCATTTTAACTTAGAATGGGTAAAACAACCTATAAAATAAAATGGAACATTTTGACATTAATTGAAAAAGTTACCTGCTTTTCTAGTTTCAGCAGATTCATGTCAGCATTAAAAAAAATAAATTAGGTTACAGATTATTACAACATGTGATGACCTTTAAGCAATTTTATAGCACTTTATGGTTCTGATGCAGTCTTCTAATCAGCATTGTGTCTGAAATAAATGATAAGCAGACTTTTTCCTTTCTCCAAAGTTCTGTTAATTTTAATCCTTATGCAGAACAGAATTCCTGCTTCAGCCAGGTGAGTCAGTTTATTTTACAGTTATTTGAGTCTTATAATGTCCTCCCGATGATTTTTTTTAATTATTTATTAACTTTTGAGCATTTCAGAGCTGTTTTATTGCCAACTAAATGTGAATAAAAACTAAACGTGGCCACTACAACATTCAGGCCTGGTCCTCTAACTTTGAACACCAGTAAATAGTTCTATTAGAAGCTGTGCATAATTTTCCATTGGAAGACTTTCTTGTGCTAGCTGCCATCTATACATGAATGTACCCTCAAGGAAAATTTATACTGGCACTCTTGACACATGTTTACAAAATGTACAGCACCACACAAGCGCATACACAGAAACACGCACTAGGAGGGTGTTTTAATAAGGCTACAAAATTATTTTAGAAAGTCTCTGCAGAAAGACACCCTACAAGTTTTCCTAAGTGGGTTTTGCAAATTATTTTTTTCAAAAAAAGGAGAGAAAAATACATTAACCAAACACTTCTAGCTGAAATTAAAACGTCCATCGTGCATTACTTGAGGATAATATATCTACCCCTTCTGTTTTTCCTGTGATCTAGTTATAAATGTCTTAGAATATAACAGAAGATACATGATCTAAATTAAAAAAATCAGAATTCAGCATTTTGGATAGTTTAATAAAAAGGAAAAGAAAACAGTGGTGAAAAACAGCAAAGCAAAGAAGCCAGCAACCTAAAAGCCAGCAAGGGACTGGTGCTGCTGCTGCCTTGGTAGGGGCTGGTAACAGTTCCTAAGCCAGGGGAAACTTCAGCTGTCTGCTTAGATCAGTTTTCTTTCCAACATATATCTCATCATTTCTGTTCCTGTGTTAGATCTATTATTATAAAGCACTGCAATTTCCACTGTCATACAACTAAGAGAAAATATTTCTAAAGATTAGCAGTAAGAACACATAATAGTTTAGATTCTATTGTCATCTTTAATCTGCTGAAGCGTTTAATTCCTTTTGTTACAACGAAAATACTGTATTTCTGTTATCGTGTCCAGAGAATTCTGGTGGAAATTGTAAGTTTTCTCAGACAAAGTTGTGTTTGACTATTTCTCTGATGAGGTGAAAGGTCAATTTGCTTATAGTTTCCATGCTTCATTAAAATTCAGCTTCTGTGCTGTGTAATGTGGGTAATATTAATTTTCTAAACATTGATGTACAGCAGCTGCTAACTAATTTCCATAATGGTTGCTCTATTCTAAGGGCATTAAACCTGAAACAAGGTGGATCCAAACGGAAAAAAAATGTAGATGATTACTGGCCATCTGCCAAAAAGACGCTTGGGGACGTGAAATTTCTGGAATCACTGAAGGTTCATTTTGATCAAATATTCATATTCTGAGCCATGTGTCAACAATTTTACTGTTTAAAGACAAGGAGATTTTGGAGGGGAATATTGACACCATCCTTCACGTGGGAGTTTGCTTTCAGACTTCTTATATAAAGGAGAATATGTTGTTAAAGAAGAATGGAGTTAACATTAAGAACATTAAGATGTGTTCAAAGAAAGGTGCAAAAGTAACAGAGACATGAATTCCTACCCTTAGGAATAGGGGGTGTGGAGGGAGAGAGGTCATAGTAATGCACTCAGCTTTGAAGTCAAGCATAACCATATGCATGACCATTTGGGAAATGCTTCATGTATTTTGATTTCCACTGATTCATTATACTAATGCCAGTAGATAGGTGTCGTGGTTAGGCCGATCCGGCAACTGAACTCCGCGCAGCTCACCCGCTCCAGTAAAGTGGAGAGGGGAAAAATATAACAAAAGAGCTGAGGGTCGAGACAGGAACAGAGGAGCACCCACCAACCACAGTCCTGGGCAAAAGAGGCTCAGTTTCCTTTAAGCAAAACAGTTTATTAACAGCTACCTAAAAAGACAAAAGCAAACAAAAATGGTTACTTGAGAGGATAACAAGAAAACAAGGCCAGAACTTAAAATCAACACCACTACCCCCCCCCCTTTGCCTTTTCTTCCCGACTCTACCTCCTCCCCACAACGGCACAGGGGGGCAGGGAATGGGGGAGTGCAGATCAGTTTGTTCCATGTTGTTACTTCTCTTAAAGGAAAAGGAGTCCTTACACCATTGTCCCTTGCTCCAGTGGATCCCCTACTCATGAGGAAAATCCACAGACTTCTCCAGTGTGACCACAGGAGGCAATCCTTACCCTATCGGACTGCTCCAAGTGCGGGCTTTACCACAGTCTCGGATTTTAGAGGAGCTGTTGCCACTCGTTCTGGCGTGGGTCATCATATAGACCTTAAATGCATCTCCATACAGACTTTAAATGCGTAAAAGCATAAATGCGTAAATGCACCCAGACTTTTGATGCGTAAATGCGTAAATGCACCTCGACCTGTGCCCATGATTCACAATAGTCTCAAGCTCAAGCATCTCCTCTAAACAAAACACCTCCCCATCGGCGGGAGTTGTCCCACGGACTTTACATGCGTACCGTGCTCAGGCTCTGGCATCTCTTCTCCTCAGCGTGGATCCTCCACGGGCTGCGAGTGGGTCTCTGCTTGCTCCACCGAGGACTGGCTGCAAAGGGGCCGCTTGCAAGGGGAACTTAGCTGCGGCACACGTTGTCCCATTCCATCTTCTCTGACCTGGTGTCCCAGCCAGGCACCGCGGAGCGGGGGCAGCGCCCCCCTCTCTTCTCCTCGCTCCTGGGCAAAGGCACACTTTTGCCGTTCCTTTGTCCCGACGTAGATACGGCAATTTGCAGAGGCACGGATTGGCTCAAGGCCCAATTGATGCGGGATGGGAGTCCGGTCTGATGGGGAGCTCCTGCCACCCGGACCCCCCCCTCCCATCAAACCATGACAGTAGGACTATGATTTTTAACTGAGGGAACCACAGTCCTACATTAATAGACCCACATGCTCAGGTGGAGTCCCACGTTCAGGAACCTAAACTGATAAACCAGCCAACACCTTCTGATGGCATCCACTCCATGATACTTTACTGCTCTGCTCCCAAAAGGCATCTCCTTCTGGGAGAAATTGCCTGCTGTATTCCATCTGATCCTATTTTGCTTATTGCCAAGTAGTTCACCAAGATCCATCTACCACCAGCAAAGAGTTTCTCTATTTTTCTGTTCCTGAGCATTTCACAAACCGCCCCTCATTCTCTCCAGTGGATTTGGTAAGTGATGTTACTCAAATATATATCAACTCACGAGCTATGCAGAGTGTGGTTGTGTGACTCCTGTTCGTTACTGCTCCATTTTGACGGCACATCTTGGTTACATGGTGCCACACATGACGGAGTATTTTCTCCCTGGTAAGCTGAGCCAAAATGTAATAAACAGGGAAACTCTGTGAGCAAACAAAAAGGTGATGAGGGCCCTTTTGTCAGTGGAGAATTGATTAGCGCTCCACCTATGCTAGCTCTGCTTTCTTATTGCTTCCCTTTCCTCAACATATGTGCTATTAATATGAAAGTGTGAAAAAAAATAATAAGAAGACAGACTGAAGAAGAAGGAATTCCTACAGATTAAGGAATTTCTACTGCTGGGAGATCCCTTTGGTCTTACTAAATACCAGTTTAAGTGCTGTTTTCTTTGGTAAGAGCATTAAGAAGAGAACCCAGACAGGGTCAGGCATTTGGGGCTGTCTCCAGAAGACAGCAACAGCATTCCCAGGGCTTATTAGTTCGGGCTCATCACAAAGATAACCCACCTTCCACATCAGACCAGAAATGAGTTTTTGTACCTGCTCCTGCCTGTGCAGACCTGTTCTAAACTGCCAGGGATTTGCACATGTGAAACATCAACTACAGCTTGGCAGTGGTGTATTGTTTACCTTTAATTTCCCTGCTGTCTGGGCTCCCTTGACTTCAACCTTCTTCTCCTTTTTTCCCCCTCCGTTATCCCCATACCAGCAATCATTAGGTCAGCCATTGATAGGATTTTGCTGTGTGTAAGCCATGATTAGAAAGTTTTAATGAACATCAGAAACAACTACCCAGCCTGTCTGGGAACCACACTCACCACTTCTGAATATTTCTGTGTCCTTCTGACTCACTGGTCAAGGCCTTTCCCTGCACATGTGCAGACCTAATAAGAAGTCTCTCAGTTGCCCATCTTCTTCTAGACAAAGCTGTGTGTTGCAGTGCGAAACAGACTTCATACTCTCTGCCCTTAATAGTGTGTCTAACGGCAACAATCTGGCTCTTCTGTTGCAAATGTGCCAACAAAATCCCCATGACGAATGCTTTAAAAAGCTATTTTGAGTTCTTTGTGCTCTGTTTTTATAATGTTAGAATGCCAAGCAGTATGCAAAGGTGCATCTAAACCAGGTCTGTCTGTTCTAAAGCAAGATTAGATGAAGGCAAGAATGAAGTGATAGTTCAGTTTCCAATAGTCTTAAGTGACTTAGTTTAGTGGCTTCCTAAGCCAAAATCTGAGTTTGCACCTTTGTGATTGATAGTCCTTGACGGATGTTTCTTTTGTTAATTTATCTGTCTTTTCAATTGCTTTATATGTGGGCTCCAGTGAAACAAAACGGGAAATGAAGACTGTCTTTACTAATGAGAATCTTCACTCTCTTTTTTTTTATATTGATAACATTTAACAACAAGTGTAACTTTTTTTAAATCTTTCAGAATAGCTCATTTTTGAAATTAGGAGAAACAAAACAATTCCCAGCCAAAAATGTAGTATTTTAGGAAATGTAGGTTGTAAATAAGGGCTTTGAACAAGAGGGAGAAAAAGACTTCTTAGCTTTAAACATAGCACTGTAATGAAAGATTATCATGTAGAAAATTAATGACTGTCTTTTATCAAGATGAACTGATTCTCCCCTTCTGGCCTCAGAGTGGCCACTTGATTTTAACCCTGCTAAGAGCACCACATAAATAATTTAAGCTACCTGCTGAGATGAGCCTGAGGAAAGGGTAGTGGGCAGGCAGGGCTGGGGACACGGCTCCCGCCCCGCAGGGTTGCATCCCCATTGCTCTCTCCAGATGTGGAGGACTTGGGTACTGCTCCCCATTGGCCCTTAATCCACCTCCTCTGCCCCCAGGGCAAGACAGGTCTGGAAATAATATCCCCATTTGACCGGTAGGATGTTTATCGATGTTTATCACATGGAAATAAGGATGAGCCACACCGGCATTAGTTCAGCAGAGAACTAACGAGCCGGGAATGCCAGCACTTGTTGCGAAAGTTGTGCTCATGATCTACGCGAAACAAAGGTGTCGTAAAAGGAGAGGGAGAACATGGTTTTGTGTTCTCCATTAAAAGTGTTGTTATGGTGCTCTCCGTTCTGTTGAACATTTTATTAGGATAATAATTTCAGTAAACTACATCTGGCTTTCCTGAGGGCTGTCCCCTCAGGTTAAACAGGCTGCCTAAAAATATCTCCCTTATTTTTTAAACATTCCTCCTTTTTATCTTCCTTTTGATGGCTTTTCATTTGAATTATTTCCTTTTTTTCAAGATTACATTAGCACGATTTTCCCCTTAATTCTATAATCTTTTCAACTCTAGGCTCCTTTGTACTTTGTGCTTCTGTACCCTTTTCTTCTCAAGTCCTTTTCATGTTTCCTCCCTTTTGTTTTTCCCTAGGAGCCTTTATTGTCATTTTATCCTTTATTTTCAGTCTTGAGCTGTACAGTAGGAAGTAATGCTAAGAAAATTGAAAAGCAAAAAGCTGCATAAGCCAATGTAGTAAAGAACAGTCATATACTGAGCCATAGGAGAACTTACAAATGAAGGCACGGTGGTGAAGCCCGTATACTTTTGGTCTCTGTGGTGCAATACCCATGAAAAATAAAACAGTGACATTTCCTTTAAAAAACAAAAAACGCAAGCCAATAAACAAATAAAAACCCCACACCTGTGTGCGTCTATGGCTTTGCTATAAAAATGGCCTGGAAATGGACCTCTCTGCAACGAGAATCTGAGCTAAATCCCCCACGCGTTGAGCTAAATCTATTTTTAAGGCACAGATGTGAGAGAATTTGCCTGGAGACTCCTACCAAGTGAGCAGAACCTGACAGTGACTGATTTTGGCTTGTGCTGGAAGGTAACTTACCGTTTTATGAGTTAACAACTTCTTGTTTAAATGCTTTAATGTTGATTTATGCCAAGATTGCCTGCTTTGTATAAAGGGGCATAAAACCAGCTATCTTTTATATAAATCACATTCCTGATAAAGTCTCTTTTCAACTGTGGAGACAAACGTAGCCAGTTAATACTGGGAATTTGACAGATTGTTGCCACCATTAAACTGAACTATCTCTGCGTGCATCAAATCCCTTCCTCCTATTTTACTTTTCCATGCTGCAACTAAAATTGAAGAAAAATAGAAGTTAAAAAGAGAAGGATCTGAGCAGCAGCTCCTAGGGACAAGTGGTTCACGGTGCTGATTGCTCATCCAGGCTCCCAATCTCATCTGCTGCACAGGCACAAAGGGAAGCTATGGACACCCAGGACCTGCCCAGATCACCAGCGTCGGGCTTTCACAGCTCTGATCTCCTCACCAGGGTTAACAGAAAGATATTTTTTTTCTTGCCTGCTTATTGTTTTTGTGCTCCTCCTTATGAATTGTTCCATTGGTGCTGTCAGTTCCCACCAAACCCAGAGCCATGGGCAGGTCCAGCCTCTGCTCCCCTTGACTGAAATACTCCTCCATCTCAGCTATTCTGCTCCTTTACTCCTGTAGTCTGTCTCTGCTGAAGGCCTTTTTACCAGAGCTTATTTTTTAGTATTTGACAGCATTAAGTGTTGTTAAGATATGTACGAAAATAATCTCACTGTTTCAATACAAATTGCTGCAAACCTATTAGCTTAAACCATGAACTGGGAGGAAAGAACAAAATTGGGTTATATGGGTTATAGGGTACTGTCAATTCAAGCAGGGCAATGTCGAGGTAGAGCCAGTATCCCATCCTTGAGCTGGAGCTCAGGCTGAGGCTTGTAACCACTTCACTGCTCATCCCTTTTTCTACCAGGCCAATGTGTGAGACAGGAGGCACAAAATATTCAAAAAAAAAAAGTCCAAATGTCTGTCGCAATGGATATGTGGGTTTGATATGATCAGCCGGCTGCACCCAACTGTTCTACAAATATGTCTCCCCCACCCAAAAATCATAAATAACCATCTAAGTTAAATTCTTCAGTTGAAAGCTCTGGCAGAATGATGCTGTCATAAATTTTTATGGAGACATAACCAGGGATGATGAGTTCTTGGGTTGTGATGTTTATTAAAGTGTTTATTGGAACCTTGCGATACAGTAACAAATGACATCATAAAACAAATTGGGCTGTTTCTAATCAGCAAAACAACACAAAACTAAGATATCTGAGGCAGACACATTTCTTTTTTTTTGTTTAAATTTCCATTCCATGAAAAATTAACAATATTCTTCTGAAATCTTTTCTATCACGCTGAATTTAGAGCAGTGTATTAGCAAGAATGTCCTGTCTGTTATCCTCTATATTTCACCACCTATTCTGTAATCATTTTGGTCTGCTTCAAAGGTGACACATCCCTGAAGTCAATCCCTCTGTCTTTTTTTTTGAAAGTCTAGAATTTTCAATAGTCATGGCTTATAAACTGGGATATTGGCTTATAAACTGGGACCACCATGGATATTTAATGTCGTAATGTTTTATTCAGACTCTAACATCCTAAATTATTTTTCTTTTGAGCTAGGTGTTTAGAGGGTTAAACAAAACCTTTCTGAGGATCCCATGGTTGATCATAAAGTCTTAGAAACCCTGCTTTCTGTGAGTGATGGTCCCCTAGCCATACCCTGTTCTTTTTGAGATGCAGGTCCATCTTAGCACATCTAGCTCCGAAGACATTATCGATGTCTTTGTGTTAGGCTGTCATATTTCTTCTCTCTGCTTTCCCATTTCCCTTCTCACAAGCCTCTGCTCATCCTGTCTGCTGAGACTGTATATTCTTTGTCACAGCAGCTTTCATGGCCAGAGCTTTTGTCAGCATTGCACAGCTGGCATCACGGTGCTGCAGGACTGATGCTCAGCTGACGGCTCCGGTTTACTCCCCGTGGCCTCGCAGTGAGAGCTGGGGTTGGCAGCAGCCGTGCCAGCACGTGGGTAGAGCTAAGGCATTGGGGGCGGGAAAAAAAAGAGTACCTTGTTCAGAGATCAGGAATGTTTGTTTCAAGTGCACAGGAAGGGGCGTGCAAACCCAGAGTGACAAGAGACAACGGGGTGCAGCGTAGGGATTGTGGGGAAAGGCACGTGTTGGTTGGGTAAGAGAGGTGTCAGGGACCAGGAATGGGAAATACCTGGGGAGAAGGGAGAGAAAGAAGAGGGATGAGTGGTGCAGAGAGCTGGAAAGCTTCAGTGTTTTGGGGAGACTATGAAAGATTTTCAGTGGTGTTGGGTGATGGTATAGGTCTCCTCCCTCCTCCTCCTCCTCCTCCCTTTGCCCTGTCAATCTGTGCCCTTGCACAAATGCACGGGGAAGGGAAGGAAGGTAAAGACATGGAGATCGGCAGGGCAAAGAGCCTGCCCCTCTCAACCTAAAGGAATCCATCTCCCAGCTCTACAGCCCAACCCCAAACACAGGGCAGTGGCACATCCAGCTATGCAAGGAGAGAGAGATGTCTGTCCTCTGGGTAGCTCGGGTGGCTGGAGCAGCTGGTCCCCATCTCTTCCAGGAGAAAGGGCAAGCAAAAGCAGGCAGAAGAGCCAAAGCCGCGACAGCCAGGACCGACCATAATTTTGCAGCCACCGGCAGTTGGCCATCTGAGGCAGCTACCTGCTTTGTCTCTGCCTAAACTTTGCCCCAGCCCATCTCAAGGTGAAAGGATGATTCAAAATGATAAGCTGCCTGTGTGTATCTACTAGTAATAAGGGATATCTTTTAGCTTTGAAGACTGGTGAGTGACCTGAGGAAAAGCGCCTTAAATAACGTGAGATATGGAAGCCTAGTTTATCTATTTATCAGCATTTAATCTAAACCTACTTATATCTGTTTCTGAATAGCTACAGATGCAGAATTGAGGCTTAGAATGAGTGGCTTAGACTGAGTGTATTTGTCATAGAACACGTCATCTTCCCCACAAACAACTCCTTCGAAATGCAAATCTGTGAAAAGAAGGTTCATGCTCACCCCAGCATGAATGAACGCTGAAGGTGCTGTCACACGGACTGTCACATCCCCAGCCGCAGTCTTGCACAGGTACGCAGTGATCATTGTTCAGCCACAGCTTTTACAATTCCCTGCCTAACACAAGCTGCGAAAGAGAATATCCTCCTTTGACATGCAGATTTTCTGTTTACATGGGCAACTTTTATCTTGGAGACCAGGGGGTCCATCCGTGTCAGAATCTTATAAATCTTGCTAAGATTTTTTCATTACTGTCTTATTAGTTACATGAATAATGCAATGGAGGTAACGACAAGCTTCAATCAAACTTGTTGCAACGTGTAACAGTTTGCAGCATGTAATAACTATTACAACATACAACAAAACTTCCATAGTTTTTCTTTTCTCTTTTTAATTTTAAGAGACTGGAAGGCGTTACCAAGTTCTCATGAGTTTGTGCACGGACACAGTAGCTTTCAGTAGGGATTTTGCTGGTTAATCCTTGCAGAGATCGACATGTGGTGACAGGCACTGGGCATGAAAAGGAGCATATTGAAGAAAGTTAAGATGCTAAAGGCCTTTTTTATTTTTTTCTGACGTGTAACGGTTTAATATTCTCATCTCATCAGTATTATCTTTAGTATTGCCTTTTCTTGCTCTCTGTTACAGAGCTCTCTTGACCCTCCCTTGTGCCCAACGTGCACACACATAAACACACCAAAATTTTTCTGTTGCAATCCCTGTGAGCTAAATGTTGTCTTTGTCCATGAGTCAGCTCTAGTGTGAATTGGAGGAGATTTACAAAACTCAGATATAAACTTGGCTGGAAGGCACACCCAAGCAGAAGCCAATGCCAGCAGCCTCTATGTGGAAAGAGAGGTTTGATTTCTCCTAACTTGGATAACAGCAGTCAACCAGGAGGCTCAGGTCTGGCCCAGAAATGCCGTGTGAATATGTCATTAAAAGGCAAACATTTTATAATGCTTATTTTTACCATTGTAGATAGAAAGACCTGGGAAATCATAACAACATTCGCACATGTTATTCTCTAAATATTTCCTCTCTACCACAATACAGTCATACCCGTGATTTACTGCCCTTTCCAACAAAAAACAAAACCGTCCTTTTCTTATGAAATGGGGGACACGGATGGAAGGTAGGGGTATAACTGACAAAAACAGAGAGAGGACAAAGTTGTACGCGGACTCTGAGATACGAGGCAAGGCCAGAGCTTGCAGATACAACGGAGAGCTGGGGGATGCGGCAAGGCGCTCCCCGGCAGAGGTGGCGTGGAGAGAGGCATGGGTGAGCCAGACAGGACTAAACAGCTACGTTTGAGATGGTCCGGAGGGGAGGGAGTGTAATCAGTGTTAATTAATTACGCCGTGTTTGTTTTCACTCTGTTATTCAGTGCCCCAGGTGCTTTACTGGTGGAGAGGGAGGGCACACTAATAAATTGGTATTGCTGCTTATTATTATGCACTAATTTGTAGCAGCAGTTTGTGGGCTTTTTTTTAAAGCAAGTCAATAAAGATAATATTCCTCAAAGGTGATTTCCAGATAAGAAGGCAGTTTATCAGTACTCCCAAACTTCAGCCAGCTGTCATTAAGTGTGTCTCCTCGGCTTGTGAAGGGCTTTGTAGCTGGGTCAGGGCTGCTGGAGCCGGCTGCAAGGTTGCTAAGGGAACCACTCTGTCCTGAGATTCTTCTTACGCATCAAACTTTCATCTTGCAAAATTTCTGTAGGCAAATCACTGTGAGATGAATGCTAATATGCTGCACAACTGGGACAAGTGGGCTGAGGTAGTTAGAAGGACTGACTCATATTTGTTTGATTTCATTTTCATATTAGGTGTGTGCACAGATGCATAGCTAAGAGGACATGAATATATGGTATTACGCATGCATTTGTGCTTATGATATACTCTACTACAGGGATTGTCATTGATAATATTTGTGGTTTTGGGGGGTACTAGGTTGTTTTGCAAGGTGCTGATCAAAAAAATCAATATAAATGTTACTAGAAGGACCTTAATTTTGATGGACTTTGAATCAGGCTGAAGTGAAGGCAGTCTCACTGGAGCATTTCTGTCTCTAAAATGGGAGGCAACAGACAAGTAATGCAGATTGAACTGCACAATTCTTGAAGCTGAAAATTTTGGCCAAGAAACAAATTCACCATTAAGAAGGCAGCAATAAGCCCTTTAATGAGTGCAGAGAGTAGATCACCTGTCTCTTTTTCAGGTCTCACCTTATCAGAGAGGTCCACAGACAGTCTAGTGCACTGCACACCATTTATCTACCTCAAAAAGTGGAAGGGCTGAGTCGGCCCTGCTGGGATTTAAACCTTTGTTTCCAGGTTATCTGGATATTTCAAAGCTGATATTTAAGACTACTAAGCCAACCCCTCTGGCTTAGTTCATTATACAGTGGAGGAGCTTATAGTGAACTCTGACCTGTAGTGAAACTGTTGAAAGTGAGTATCTGGAATACTTTCAATGATGGTTCTGGCTTCCAGCAAGAATATAATTGGTTTATAAACAACTACAAAAGTTATAGAATTCAGTGTACTTTAACCTTTGCTTGCTGCAATCCTTCTGTTGTTGTTTAACCTCAACCGAAACTAAGCACCTCACAGCTGCTCTCTCACTTCCCCCCTCCTCAATGAGATGGGGAAGAGAATAAAAAAAAACCTCATAGGTTGAGATAACAACTGTTTAATAGGACAGAAAGAAAAAAAAAAAACAATGATACTAGAAGAATATACAAAACAAGTGATGCACAATACAATTCCTCAGCACCTGCTGACCAATGCCCAGCCCATTCCTGAGAAGCAAATGCACTGCCCCCAGCCCAGTTTATATACTGAGCATGACGTTCTATGGTATGGAATATCCCATTGGCCAGTTTGAGTCAGCTGTCTTGGCTATGCTCCCTCCCATCTTCTTGTGCATCTGGCAGGGCATGGGAAGCTGAAAGTCCTTGACTGCTTCGCAACAACTAAAACATCAGTGTAGTATCAATCAGTATTGGTCTCGTATTAAATCTGAAAACATAGCACTACACCAGCTACTAAGAAAAAAAAATTTAGCTCTACTGGTTAGCAATAACTAAAAACATCAGTGCAGTGTCAGTATTTTTCTCATACTAAATCTGAAAACATAGCATTATATCAACTACTAAGAAGAAAATTAACTCTATCCCAGCCAAAACCAGGACACCCTCTTTAATTCAATATTTGAATTTTACACTACTCTTCATCTGAAATTAGTCTTACATTGAAATGACATGTCTATGACATGGGATACAGTCCATCAAGAGAGGACTGTGATTTCTTTTTGACCTCAGAAGTTTCCTTGTATTTCCAGCAACTAGCTGATGGGCTGATTTAAGATCAGTAAAAAATTAAAAATTAAATACTTGAAAAGATTCAAAGATTCTTTGTCAACCAAGATCACTAGCCCTAAAAAATACAGGCTTGACAGACCATCTGACTATTATAAATTGCTCAGCTCTGCAATTTCCAGGAGCGCAGAAGTCTGCCACAGCATAGTCTTGTTTGTTTGTACTGACGAGTCTGAGATTGATGCAGTTCATAAAGACAAACAGATAACTTTCAATGGCTGACTTACATGAGCCTTCAGCAGACTGTAAGAACTAAGTTTTGACCTATATCAGGATTAAGACCTGCAGCATTCCAAATTAGAGTAAATTAAACTTTTGTCATATTATCTGGCTCCACTAGAAAACTCTAGTTTACAGTTTACAGAGTTGTCCAGACTCTGCCAGTTTACAGGCAGAGTCTGGACATGCTTCTCCATATAGGGAAATGGGTGGTAGTGGAAGAGGGGATTATTTATTTTTCTTTAAAAACACGGTTCTTTGAAATGATATTATTCAGAAAAGTGGCATTGTTGTTATAGGATGACATAAATGAGGCAAGGTTTGTAGAGAGAGATAATACCTTTTATTAGACCCGGCAGATTGTTGGAAAAAAACAGCCAGCCTTTCAGCTACACGAGCCATTTTTCAAGGCTAAAATAAAAGCAACATCTTTGGTATTAAACGCAATTGAACAGTTAGTCTGAGTTTAACTTGATTACATTAAATAGTTAGACTATCTGGGTGAGAAAGTGGTTGGTACTTGTGGACCAGAAGAGCAGTATGAGCAAGGAAAAAGTTGATGAGGTCATCAGCTCCTATTGGGTAAAAAGAGAAAAAGACAGGTAATTCATTGTCTGTGAAAGATGAAGGGGCCTGGGCAGGGAATTACAATGTGCCATAAAGCCAATCTCTATATTTAATCTGTAATTTTTAGTGTCCAGCAGGGGTGTGAATTTTAGTTCCCACACTCCTCTTGTGAAGGTGCTTTGTACGTCTCCCTGAAGGTTTAGACCTGAGCAACCACAGATGGAGCGGCTCTTTTGTGGGGAGAAAAAAAAAAAAAAAAAAAAAGTCGTTCTGCTAACTGGGAGCTTCTGTCCTTTACTGATGATACCTGTGAGTTCTCCCAGTGTGTGTTTATTGTTATTTTACTGCCATGGAAACTGAGTGGGTATCTGTCTCACTGGCCAGTGCATAGCATGTTCTTGGGATGTGCTTATGCAGGAGCTGGAGGTTTTGATGATTTTGTAGTGGTGCATTTACCGTGGTGGTCATGGAGACATGTTGGCAAGTCTCACATGTGTTGCTCAGATGCAGTATGGTTCACAGAGCCGTTGAAATTTTGATTGGAAGAGTACTCAGTCCACAGCCCTGCTTAAGCAGATCTGTTGCAAAGACTAAATCAGACTTTGTGGCTCTGTCTAGCTAAGCAAGTATTGAAAACTTGCAAAAACAGAGATTCACCATCTCTCTGGGAAGCCTGGTCCACTGTTGCCCTACGGTCCTAGTGAATAATTCATTCCTGATGTCCACTCCAAACCTTCAAAGCTGTGATTTGCAACCATTGCACGTTTTTATACCATCTGCTGCCTACTAGAAGACTTGGGCTCTGTTGGCTTTGTAACTACCCTTCAAGCTGTTGTAGGCTGCTCTTAGATTTTCCCCTTATGGATCTTCTTTATCAGATTAAACAAACCCAGCTCCTTCAATCACTCTTCATTGGCCATATGCCCCAAGCTCAGGACTGTCATGGTGCACCCCACTAAACTCTCCACAGCTTTCTGAGGAAGGATTCTGTGTCACCACCTATGTTGCTGATGAAGATATTGGACAGTATCAGCCTCATTATCAAACCCTTGGGCACACTGTTTGCTGCCAGCTGCTGTGTTGACCTTGAGCCATTGATTACTATCTTTTCAGCCTGGTGGCCTGGCCAGTTTTCAGTTCATCTAGGGGTCCATCCAGCCGATACTTCTTCAGTTTCCAGACAGGAACGATATAAGCCCACATTTGCCACTCTCCCCACATCATGCTGTCAGTCCTTTCACCACTGAAAGGAGTCAGGTTTTCTGAACACAGAATCATAAAAACATTGTAGGGTTTCAGTTGGAAGTGAACTCAAGGCCACATAGTCCAAACTCCTGCTCAATGCAGGGCTAACTTCAAAACTGAGATCATACTGGTCAGGGGCCTGTCCAACTGAACTTTGAATATTTCTGGTCATTCCAGTCACCAAAATTGCCTTTGTTATAACATGTACTTTTCTACATGTCTGTGTCTGCCTTCTCTATGCTTTCCCATTAGGCAGTAGAAATCAACAACCAGACCTTCCTGCAGCTTCCTCTTCTCCAAGTTGAACTAGCCATGCTCCAACCAGTCATCCTGGTGACCCTCCCCAAGACTCACTTTAATATGTCAGTATTTCCTTTATACGGAGGACATGGGGGAGAAATGGGATGGTCAAACCAGTGCTCCAGATGTGACCTTACAAGTGTCAAAAAGGGAAATAACCACCAGCCCACCTCAACCTGCTGGCTGTGATTTTTTATTGCAGCCCAGTACTCAGTCCAACTTCACCTCCATAAATATGATTTGCTTTAATAAATCTGTTGTCTGCTCCTGATTAGCACTTCTCCTTCATGTTTTAAGAAATGGATGTGCTCTGCTATTTTTCTAAGGACTGAAGTGGGGCTGATCAGCCTACAGTTCCCTAGATCCTCCTTCTGGCCTTTAAGAAAGTTGGGTGTAACATCAGCCCAGTCATCAGGGACCTCCCCCAAATACCATGATTTTTCACAAATGGCAGCAATCTCACAAGCATATCAGCCATATCTTTCAGCACCTGCTGAGGAGTTCCATCCAGCCCTATGGATTTCAATACACTGTTGGCTGTCCTCCTTCCCATGTAGCATTGATGTACGCAGCAATGTGGGAGCAGGTTTTCCCTGAGACAAAAAGTCATTGAATACTTCAGCCTTTTCCATACTGTCCATCACTAGATTTTCTCCCATTCAGAAATGGATGCACATTTTTTTCTGAGTTTCCTTTCACTTCTGTCATGCTTGTAAAATCGCATCTTGTTAGCTTTTATGTTCCTCTCCAGTTTTAGCTCCAACTGGGCTTTGGTCTTTCTGGTTTTGCCCCAACATGTCTGAGCAGTACTTTTCCTTTGTTCTCTCCCCTTGTTTCCACTTCTTATGTGCTTTGCATTTTAGTTCATTAAGAAGCTCCTTGCTTAGCCAAGTGGGCCTCCTGCCAAAAGTCCCAGTCTTCCTGAACAATGGTCTGAACAAGTGGAGCATGTTGATCTCCAGGAAACTTGCTTTGGGCAATGAACTTAGTGAGACTGGAGGGAGTGAGGGGGATGGAAGGGAATGTGCTGCTAATTTATTTTCCAAGGAAGGAAATAAATTCTGACTTTCTTCAAGTATGGATGATGATAATTCAGTATTATTTTCAAGGCTGGGGTGTTACCTAAGCAGCTGTATACAATTGGTGTGACTTTTTAAATTAAGACACTTTGTATATGGTAGTATGGTGGTTTGGTTAAAGATGGCATCTATTTTCACAGAATTGCCTCAGAGGTGACAACCCTTTTTTGGTAGCTCTGGAGGGATTTGGGTAGATTTTGTAAGATTTCCTCAAAGCTAATACACCAGTGTTTCAGGATCTTTTCAGACTAGGTGTTTCAGACCTTTTGTTTTAAGTGATTGATTGGTGATTAAATGATTGCAGAGATAGGTGCACTGGTCCTGGTTCTGGATGTATTCTATCTATTCCTTATGTTGCTGGTTGTGACTAGGAAATTAGTGTTTGTACAGAAAGTGATTAATGAAGCTGTGGTGGAAATCAATAGAGATTCTAGGTTTTCAGTCCAGGTGATGAAGCTTTCTTAGGTTTGTTGGTAGTTACTTAGAAACTCTTTTTAATAGTAATTCCTACAGCATATTGTAGGGGCATGTTGTTCTTCTAGCTATGAAAATGTCTGAAGAAAGCATTTGTTATTGAAGGCAAACTTTGGGGGGCTAAGGATAAAATGCATGAGCTGGTCTTGCTGTTGAGGTGCTCTTTCTATCCTACAGATGTTTCTCTATTCTAGTCTATGTTTCTTCATCGTTTAGAAAGTATCTACTACCTTTTTTCACTGCTAAATATACACATAAAATTTAGAGCAATTGTCCTCTACTTGTTTTCAGCTTTGAAGAGCACTACTCTTTCAAACCTAATAAAAGATGTATCTGTTTTTCTCTTTCAGCTGTATCAGTTGATCTAGTAAAATGTATTACTTCTCTCTACAATCCTCTTCATCTTCTTCCTCTGACTTGAAGAACATAGTGGAATGGATTTGAATAGCTGCTCCAATCTGCTCCTTCATATGTGTCTCCTGTCATTTAGCCACTTGCAGGGCAAGAATAAGAAAACAGAATCGCAGCATAATTTAGGTTGGGAGACTTCCTGAGGTCATCTATTCCAATCAATTAGTCAAAGCAGATCTAACTCAAGTTAGTTAAATGCCTCGTCCAGTTGTTTTAAATGTCTCAAATTTTCTCCATGTTGCACAACTTTCTGAGCAATCTATCTCATATTTTATTACTCTTAATGTAAATCTTTTTTTTCCCTAATATCTAGTCAGAATTTGCAACTCCTGTCTATTGTTTCTCACTTTCCACTAAGCAATTCTGAGAAATCTGATCCATCTTCTCTATACACTTCCCCTAGGTAGATGAAGGCTGCACTAAGATCATCAGGTAGCCTTCGTATCTTCAAATTCAACAAATGCGTTTCTCTTAGCCCCTCATGTGCTCATGTATCAAATCATCTTGGCGGTCCTTCTCTGTCAGTATCTTTCTCATAATGGAGACTTCAAAAGAGTGGTAAGCTCTGCTCTCTGGCATATCAGCCAACTCTCTTCTCCTCATTTAGTGTCGTCTGTAAACTTGTCAAGAGTGCTTTCCATCCTCATGACCAGGTCGTTAATGAAGATGTTAAACAGTCTTGGAAGCGGTACCAATTTCTAGGACTCCACCAGTAAGAGACCATTATTTGGACTTTGTACTGTTGATCACAACTGTCTAAGTCCAGCAGTCCAGTCATATTTTTATTCACCATATTGCTTACTCATCCCATCTATGTTTCACCAGTTTGGCTATAAGGATATGCTGGGAGACAACGTAAACAACCTCCACTGCTTTCAGCTCATCCACAGATCTGTTCATGTCTTTATAGAAAAGAATCAAGTTGATAAGGCAATGTTTTCCCTCGGTCAATCCATGCTGTTCTCAGTCACTTTCTCATCTCACTCGTGCCCAGAAATGACACAATCCTTCCAGGACAATTTGTTTCATAAAATTCACTAGGACCGAGGTGAGGCTGCAAGCTTCTAGTCACATGGATCCTCCTTGCTTTTCTTGAAGACAGGTGTGACATTGGCTTTTTTCTAGTCATTAAGAACTTCCCCTGATCAAAGTCTTTTAATGGTGATGGAGGTGTTGCAATGACATCAGACAGACCTCTTGGCACCTTCACATGCATCCCATCTGGCCACATGTACTTGTGTGTCCAGTTGGCTGAAGTGCTGAAGTGGTCCCTGACTTGATCTTCTTCTACTGTGAGTAGTGATTTGTTCATAAAGACTCTGCTAGCAAACTCAGGAATTTGGAAGGGCAAATCTTTCCGGTAAAAATGAGATGAAAAAGGAATTTAGCACCTCAGTCTAACATTCCTCTATCACTAGGATTCCTGTCCCTCTGAGCCATGGGGCCCACATTGTCCTTTGCCTTTTTTTTACTACCAATATATGTCTTTCTGCCCTTCACATGTCTTGCTAGTTTCATCTCCATTTGAACTTCCTTAACTCCATGCCTGCAGGCTCAGGCAGTGTCTTCATATTACTCCTGGCTAGCTGTTCCCGCTCTTTCCTTCCATGCCCTTACCTCCTGTACCTGAACTCAGTCAGGGGGACTCTGCTGATCCATGCTGGCCATCTTCTTCATTTGCTTGACCTCCTGCACATCAGAGCGGCACTTCCTGTGCTCTAAGGAGGTTGTCCTTGGATCAACCAGCTGTCCTGGGCCCCTTTGCTCTCCAGGAAAAATAAGTAGCAGGATCAACTACTGGCTTTATAAGAGCAAGTCAAATTATTTTGTTGTATTTTCATTTGATTTGCTTGAAAAGTAAGAAAGAAATTGGCTCAGTAGGGCTAGAGTCAAGAGATAAAATGTCAGAAGGGGACTTGTATTCGAAAGGAATCTTTCTCTTGTCTTCTAAATCTGAGCAGCCCAGGCATCAAGCAAGAAAAATTTTATCTCATTTTCTTTTCAATTTATTTTGATCAAAATACTATTATCTCTACTAAAAGAAACGCTATTTCTATAAAAACGTGCAGTATGAAACTAACCATCAACCAAGAGGCCAAAGATTCTCTCCAGAAGGATATTTTCCATTTAAGACATCCTAAGTTGAAAAATGTCTTCTATAAAACTTTAAAAAAAATGATGTGAGAGAGACAGCTATGCTAAGACCTCTTACTGAGACAGGTTCGTTCTGAAAATTCTGCTGAAACCCAGTTTATTTGTCCTTGCAGTTTCCTTTCCCTTATGTTTACACAGAAGTTCTACATTTTGAGTCTCAGTGGCTTGTGTGAAACATATTCTAGTTTCACACCTAAAATATTATTTGTGCCACTGTATGTAAGACTTGATTTTGCACAGTGAAGCTCCTACAAATTAAGTAGTAAGAGTGAAAAATTTTAAAATACCTGGAAAATCACTTCTAAGTAGGCTTGTATCTTCAGCTAAATATAAGCAGAATTGCATCAAGTCAGTGAAAACAGTCCCTGAGACAATTCACAGAACAACAATGTAGATGTCTCACTGTATGCACACATGAAAGATTGCTTTGTCTTAAAGAAGTGAGAACAGTTCTCTGTTATAAACCAAACTACTTTTATTTATATTCTTTAGCGTTTTTAAACTCTAACTGTGGCACTGGAATTTGGAGGGAGAGGGAGAAGGGGTGGTGGTGGGGTTTTTTTTAAGTTAATAATTCAGTGTCTCTTCTATTTTAAAGTACACCCAATAGGGGAATATCAGCTCAGGCTAAAAAAGCTAACAGCCAGAAAGAGAAACCTGTGACATGGGTCTGAGGATCACTGCGGCTCATGTTAGCATATCGAGACCTCTGGTACAGCAAGAGATAGGATGTTTTTTCAGTCTATGTTATCAATATTTTTCTATATCCCCTGTTTTTCTGTCCTCTTGATTTGGTGATGTTCTAACCATCTCCTCCAGTTTTAGGGCTGCACGAGTCTGCCCAGTCCTGTCACAAGGATGTCACAGACAGAAACAAATGTCCTCTCACTCCATGTTAGAGCACAAGGTTGATTTCCCCCCATTGCACCTATGCTTCTTAGGAATAGAGTAGAAACCTTTCATCGTGCTTTTCAAGGTTAAGCAAGCTATTGTCTGCAGGCAAGAAATTTAAGCTCAGATTTCAATGACCGTTTCCTGTTTGGGTTGACTGCCAAAATTATAACAAAGCCAAAAACTTTGAAGAGAGCAGGCTAGATGGCATACGGGTTTGCAAATCTCTGTTATGATGCTGGCCATAGCTGATGCCAACCTGTTGTGCCTTAATTATCTAATGTGGCTACCTTGCAGAGAGCGTGTTTGCCCAGTTCCAGGCTTTGATGAAAACCAGAAATGAAGGCAATGTGTCTCCTGAATCAGAAGCCATCTGGCTTCATCCTGCATTCTGCAATTAGCACCCCAGTGTCCATCACCCCGGGTCTGGAGGATGACTTGATCCCATTAAGGGTTCTTCCAGCAGCTAGCTGCAATATACGGCTGGCACCAGTTGAAAAGTTCTGGAATCAACTAATCGCTTGACTCTAGCAATGGGGCATTCACTCCCTTGCTGTGAGCTCTACAGATTGTCCTGCTTCCCATGTCATCCATCCACCTTTGGTCTTGCAAGCCTCAGCCTACTTGTCTGCGGCGATGAGAGAGGTCAGTGTGGGCACTGACAACCTCATTCAGTATCACAACCATTCACTGAAGGCTTCCAGAGAGTGTTACAGGTGAGCATGTTACAGACCACTTACAAGTAGGACAAATGAAAGAAGGTCCTTGCTAGCAGTGCAGAAGGTGCTTCTGGGATAGATATCAGACTTATCGGGAGCCCAAATGACTTGCGGCATGAATTCAAATGAAGTGCCCCGGAGGGATTGCAGGGCCTGCAGGAAGAACATGAGTGATCATCTCCAGTGTGCTGTGCTGGCCATCAAAAGCAATCTCACAAGTGCCTCGGTACCCACACACCAAAGAGCAATGCAAACTACCTGCCTGAAAGCATCACCACATACCCAAGCGTGTCAAAAATCTGCCAGCGCCTCCATTTTAAGTCAGAGTCACTCGAGTGCTGAAGCAAAGGC
Organism: Tauraco erythrolophus; assembly: GCF_009769465.1. Lineage (NCBI taxonomy): Eukaryota > Metazoa > Chordata > Aves > Musophagiformes > Musophagidae > Tauraco > Tauraco erythrolophus. The sequence continues at coordinate 54,847,334 of NC_141468.1, forward strand.
TTCCAAACATACTAAGAAACTTCATGCATCAAGAGAAATAAACCTTTGCTTCATGTCCCTTGCCCTTCTGAAATAATTCAGCCTTACTCCTCAAGAAGAATGCAGCAGGTTACCTGTGGTTTCTCTTGGTCCAGATTCTCTTGGAGTGTGTTGAGCTCAATTAAATTCACAGCTGTGTTCACCTTTGGCATAGTGGTTGGTGCTGGCCAACTCCCCACCCGGGGCGTGGGAGAGCTGCCAGGCAGGAGCCTAGGCTATGCACTGCTCCCCTCAAGAAATGCTCTTGGAGGATGTTACCTCTGCTCCCATGCAGCCCCAAAGCGCTCTCTGATGGCTTCTCTTGGGGATGTGCACTCAAGACTTGTTCAGTCCATTTGGTGCTCCTTCTCTCCTTCATCCTTCTCCAGCTGTCACTGCTTCTCTCTTCTTCCTCTGCTTCTCATGCAGAGACCATTGCAGCACAGGAGGCTGCAAATCTCTCTCAACGCACACACGAAGCACGTGCTTTGCTTTTGGCTGATGCCATGCGCTGGTGTTTGCAGCACAGGCTGATAGTATTTTCAGGCCCTTGTTCTGCAGGACAGCTTAGTTATTCCTTACAACTACCCTCAGTGAAGGCTAATGGTTATGCCTACGTAATAATATTAAGCCAAGACAGTTCTGTCTCTTCTCACTTCTGTTTTTAAAAAATAAATAAATAAAAACAAGTAAATGGAATGCAAAAGATGTCCCTGCAGTGTAAGTTTGCACAGGCAAATTCTCCAAGAAGGCAGAATTTAACTTTCCAGATTGATTCAGGCCTGCTACAAATCTACTATTCCTACTTTTTCTAGTATTCAGTAAATACATCAAGATTTTAACTACAATAATTGTCTATTAAAATTTTAAGAAATGCTTATGCATTTGTGCATCACAGTTCACCAAATTATGCTTATCTACCTGCAACCGTGGTACAGAACGTATCAAAAGGGTACAGTAAATCAGAAATGGTAATAAATGACCAGTCCCACCACACAGTTTTTAAATTCTGACTACATGTGATCCTCTTTAAAAGTTTATCATATATTCAACCCATAGTCAGATTGCTGTGCCTTTCTGATTAAATTATGCAAACAAAGATGGTTCATTTCCAGCTATAAATTAATAAACAAGGCAGATAGCATAATGGTCTGTTAAAAACCTTGTAGATATAAAAAGCAGTATCATATTGAACAACCTGGCTAAAATTCTGTGTGTTTGCCTTCAAAAACAAAGCAAAAAATAATTTAAATACCTCTCAATTAAAAGAATAATAAAGGTTGTCATTTATAGCAGTACAATTACCCAGTTTTCTCCACCTTGAGCCTTTCTCCAACTGTCTTTCATTGCTCGGCATGACTGATGCTTTGGATATTGATATAATAGTACCTCCTGGAAAATCCTTTTAATTGTTCCACAGGTAATGTAAGCATATGCCAGATTTTGAGATCTTTTACTTGGTTTTCACTAATCTGGTTTCTTTTAAATAGGATTTTTAAAACCCACTTCAGAATATATTAATGAAAGAAATCCGAAGCTGCTTCTCAAACTTGTATGCCATTCTGGGCAAGAGATAATTGCTTTCTACATATATTTTAAAGATCATTGCAAAGTAACAGTGTCTAGAAGTTCAACAAAACTATCTTAAACTCACAGACAAAGATCCAACAAGATGCTGGTGGCATTCGTAGGAACTGCGTGGTGAAGTAGTGTCTTCCAGGCCCAGTTCTCTTGGGTGCTCTCAGAGAAGAATGTTACGGGAAAACGTTGAACTGAAAAAGTGATTTACAACCTCATTCTCATAAAAGAACAGTCATTGTTCTTGTAGGCTAAAAAACTAGAGCAAGCACAATGGACCACTGAGCTAAAAATGCAGTATAAACTAATTTCCATAATCACAGCCAGAAAAATCCTGCAGCTGGGAATATTTAATTTAGTCCTGCAAAGTATTCGGCTACCTTTGATATAGGTATCATGTATCTGTTGAATGAAATGGCACTTCAAAAACATCTTTTTAATGTAGAGAAACCACAGGCAGAATTTGGAGATAAGGGAAAACCTTAGAATTAATTTTGAGTTCTTTCACCTTCATTTCATTTACACTTTCTCTACCATTCTTCTCCTTCTCAATGACTCAGGCAATACAAACCGGTGTAGTAATGAAGACTATGTTGGTATGCTTTGTATAGATTTTTTTTCTCCCCTCTATAATCTGCATGTCTCTTAGGCAATGCTTGAATCCCAAGCCTTTCCTCTCAAGAGCATAATTTTAAAAAAAAAACAACTCTTTTGGTATTGTTTTATCATATGTGTCAATAGGGTTTAATCCACTGGCATCCACTGAACTGCTAAATTTGAGCTTAGAAAAAAATTCTAAGATTATCTGGTGTAAAACATATGAGCCAAACAATAATGATAGCAACAAAAGAGCATCAAAAACACCCCCAAAGATTTTCCTATGGTCCCTATGGAGTTTCTGCTCCTCAAGTTTCACCAGAGACTTTTTCTTTGAATCATTCCTCTGTCCTATCCCAGTTTACGGTTTCAGTTCTTTCATATAACGCCGCTATTCGTGTTGCTTCAAATCCTGCTGATTTCTTATTAGTGCACCTGCAGATCTTTAAATCTGCCATCACGGGGACCCAACGAGCAACTGATTGCTTTGCAAATTTGAAGACAGATTTTTATTTTATGTGCCTAAATATGCAGATGGGCATCTAGTGGGATTTTCAAATGCCCATCATCACCTAGCTCCCATGGCTTTTATAATTTCTTCTGCATTTTCAGAAGGTAGTTTTATCTCTTTGGCAGGCCTTCTAGGTCAAGCTGTTACAAAATTAAAAATACGGGAAAATTAAAATGCATTTCTGCAAAGCTGATGATATTTGAAATTTGGCAATTCTATTTAGGCACAGTTAAAAATGGAAATGCCCTACTTCTGTTAAACCATATTCTTTACCTAATAAATATTCTGCAACTTTTGGGTTTAGAAGAAATTCAATTTTTCTTACAGTTTCTTGTAATAGCTGACTTCTTGCAGAGCTGCTGCATTGTTCTCCAAACTCAAAACCCACATAAAGCAGCAAACGGAAATAGAAGTACATGACTAATCAGAATTGGGTTTATTAAATCACTAGAAATTGTCCGTCTGCAGATGAAAAACAGCTGATGTAACTTGGAGGGCTGCACTTTGACATATAACATGATAAGCCAGGATAACAGCCTACGTTCTGCAAATGCGTAGATGTGTAACTGGAACTTCTTCCAACAACGAAGACAAATCCATGAAAAAATTTGTGCAGATTAGGATCATATAAAATGTACAGGTTTTGTAAAGTTTTACAAAGGGATATAATTCTAATGTGTACCACAGTCTCTTAGCTACTGAAAGGGGCAGAAGGTTGAATATGCTTGGACCACCAGACCTTTACAACAAGTACCACTCTTTTTGTATTGTGTCAGGGTAGTACCTGGCAAACTCTAGTACTTAACTAATGAATAGCAACCACTCCATTTAATTTTGTATGGAATTCCTGATACATTGCATTAGGTCCTGGGCACAGTTTCAGCTGACAGGTCTCTCCTTTGACATCTCTCAGTCTCAGCTCCTTTTCCTTTCCAGCCAGTCAGTGAGGAAACTCTGTTGATCTCGGTAGTAATTGAGCACTGAATGAAAGAGATTAATTAAATTAAGCATAAAATATCAATGCAATCGAACAAAGTGGTCTAATTTCACTCCTGTCTTCAAACATACCAAGTACATGCAAGTTTGAAATTCTTCTTTTTAGCTTGGTTTCCTCAAGAAATGAAGCGGCAAATACACTACACCTTCAGACACATTTCCTTCTCTTTCTCCAAACAACATTGAACTCCATAGGCCAAATCTATTTAATAATAATCATATCTAATAGAAAGACAGTGATCTTAAAACATTTACCTTTGGTAAGAAGAGAGACTTTGCTATTGACTCTTGGGGAAGGACTACAGGGAACCTGCAGTGAACCTGCTTCTTCCTATAGACAGGGGCATTCCCATGCTTGTGGATCCTTCCCTGACCCTCTACTAGCATGCCACCAGACCAGAGCTTACCTGGAAATCTTTCCTTTCCAACGGGTTTGGACTGTCAATAGTTAAGGAGAAAGATTATACTCAGACCTACCATGGGAGTCATCTTTCAAATTGGCAATTTCATTTTCTGGCAATTTCAAACAAGTGAAAGGATCAGTATTGGACTATTTTCTGCCAAAAGAATGCAGAGAATGTAAGCAAAAAAATTCAGACAGGGTAGAAAATACTGCTGTTAGGCACATTAGTCGCAGACCTCCAAGAGCATCATTTTATTTTAAACATGATATAGCAAAATAAATACACAGGAGCTGATCCCTAATATTTCTTTTGCCTCTTGGCTTGACTGGTCCTTGTATTGTCCTTCAGTTTCCTTGCACCATCACAAGATGAAGTGCAGCAAATTATATCCACCAACAGACAGTCAACTCCAGATGCTAACAGCTACTAATTAGTAAGGGAGAAAGGGAGAACGCTGTTTTGCTACCTGTTGCCATAGCATTTAATAGACTCTTCTCCCTCGAACCCCACAGTTTTCCATCCCTCCTGCTCCCCAGGTGCCATTAGTAGAGAATAATGGTTCCCAAGCGGAGGTCTGCAGATCACAGATGGGCTGCAAAGCCACACTTTGAAAGGTTTCCTAATTGGTAGCACACATGTGTTTTCCCCGGCTGCAGGAGAGTATTAATGCCCCCTCCCTGGCCGGGTGAAAGCAGGTGTATTCTCCAGCATGTGAAAGGCCCACGTTAGGTCCAGATGCTACTTATTGGTCTGGGGGACTAATAGCAGAGGGCTCAGTAGATGAATTTCTTGTGGAGCAGCAATATATTGCTTCAATAAAAGTTGCATCTAGAGGCAGTACTTCAAAACTTTCCCAGTTGCCGTTATAATCTTTCGACACTATGAAACCAGGACAAAATATTTATGTCATCACATACTTTTAAAACACCCTTACAGCATTTCTGAAACATACAACTACTGTTTGTTTGTGCGTTTGGGTTTCGACTTTGTGTCTGTGTTTGCTGAACATCCATTTGTACTCAGGGAAAGTGATATTTATTTGCAAGAAGCTTATTGCTGAAAGTCAAGGTAAACCTGCCAAATGTTGAGACTTGGAGACAGAGAGGAAAGAGGTAGCTATTATTGCTGTGTCCAGCAACACCATGAAATCTTTCTTCTACAGAATTGGTTTACATGGAAAAGATTTATTCAGTTACGTGTTAGGAAATTGAAAGGCTGGCCTGTTTTCTATATTTATTCACTGACATTCGTCCCTGCTACTGTTTTCTATCCAGAATATGGAACATAACTGTTTCAGAATGCTTATCTTAATCGCATTCACACAGTAGCGAGAATTTTGTAAGAAGTACGAGTCACAAAGAAATACTAAAACAGACCAGGAAATCCTTAACAACTTTTATTACCAGCAAAAAATGGACAGCATGTAACTTTATCTAATGAACCTGTTTTATCATTCTGAAGACATATCTACTATAAACATAAAGGCTATAAATGGAGTGCAGTATGTCCATCACTCTGCATGAAGCAATTTGCTCCTCTAATTTTTCAGTGCATCAAATGCATAACTTTTCAGACTATATTTTTATATTCCCATGACCAGGTAAAATTTGCTTCACTTCAAAAGTGCATTTTAAAGAAAATTTGTTGAACAAAACAATATCATCCTCTAAAATTCTGCACAAATTTTCCTTCTATATTAAATGGGTAATTATAGCAAGAAATAGCCTTTCCCCTCCAGTCCCTCTGACACAGTTTGGATGCGTAACAGCAGCCTTCCCTGTCACTGCAGACCCAGCAGTGTTCTTGGCACTCACAGCAGAGGATCAAGGGATTTCCATCTTTTCCCATCCATTCTCTACTCTGGTTTTATATCTCCAGTTCCTGCTTTGTTGCTTGATAATTTCATCCACTCCCTTTTGTCTTACTGTAACTATTCCTTCATTCTCTCTTTCTTTTCCCTTCCTCCTATTCCTCTTCACCTGAGAGCACCTTCATTCACTCACCATCTTTTTTTATCATAAACCCATGGGCCCTAGGGTGTTCAAGCTCCTCTCATGCTCTCTGTGGCTTCTCATGCCCAAGTGATATTGGAGGCACAAATGGTCACCACACATTGAGGGAAGCTGAAGCACACATGACATGGATTTTAGGAGTCAGCTGATAACAACCCCTGCTGGCCTTCCCCAAATCTCAGACCCAAGTGCCAGCTGTGATAATTCTAGTTTTTAAGCAGCTAACTTTGCTGAAAAGGTTAGCTGAGTCAAAGACAGTTACTCAAGAGGAAAGGACACCAATGTTACCTACCTTAACATCTGAGCCGACAAGAAAACACTGGAGTTTCAGGAGACATCCGGGCTATTACAAGTGAAAATAAGCCCCACTCATCACAGCAGTGAAATCCTTTTAAAAAAATCTTACACCATAGTTTTTCATTGTGCTGAAAACCTCTTTTAAACATTATGGGGTAGGCTGATGAGCTGTCAAGAAAGGAGGAAATAGTGTCAAATTCAGATCATGTCTCCAAATTCCTGTTCGCCGGGAAGCTCTTCAGGATGATGACAAATGGCCATTCTGCACGGTAAACTACCCTTAGCCAGTATCCCAGACTCAGGTTTGCGATGAGGCACGAGAAAACAGAAAAAAGATCACCTCCATGAAGTTCAAGAGCCCTTTTTTACCCATCAAATGCCTGCATTCCTGCTGAAGAGTGTGGATGCAAAATGGTGCTGCCTGACTTGGTTGTCAACCCAGTGGTTTTCTCCCTAGTGAGAAGCAATACAATATGACTGGAAACATCTACTGATTCAGAAGACAAGAGCTTTTTACCAAATCTCTTCAGGTAGGTACCAGGGCATGAATCTCAGAGTCTTTCCTTTCAACGCAGCAATGCTCGCTCCCGCTTCCACCTGATGAGACACTGCAGAAGGCCATCTCCTAAAGCCACAATCAGGCAGTCATCAGCCATCCAGTCTCACAGGGCTGTGCTTCAATCAATATAACTACCCTTCTTGTGACAGGAGCTCCCACTGCATCAAGTAGTTTAAATCCAGGGACCACCCTCCTGCATGGCAGACGTGCTGCCATTCAACGCCTTCAGGTTTAAAAAGAAGGTAAACATCCAAAGTTGAGAAAAAAAATAATTTCTGGAGCGTTGTGAGTGGATGTAATACACTGAGGAACAAAAATGAAGTCACATTCTCACAGAAGAGGAGAAAACTTTTCATCATCTGCTCATGCAAAGGAAATATTTTCTGCTCCTTTTTTGTGTTATTTTTTCTTATAGTGAATATACAAGCTCAGTTTTCAATTAAAATGTTTCACTTATTTCTGCTCACTGGCTAGAAATAAGAGCAATACATTGTATTGATTTAAAGGGGGGAAAAAACAACGCTTGACAACCACAGGACTGTTGAAATTAGTTCGTTAGGCTTCATTCAAATGATGTTTCTTGCTATGCTAAGCAACCAAAGGGGTTTAAGGCTTTTGAAATAAAATTGTTAATTGTTTGCTTCCCCTATCCCTCCCCCCCTCCCCCCACCTTCTGATACATTTTTGCTTTGATAGTTTTGGAGCACAGTGCTAATTGAAAACCTTTCAGAGGAACTCAATCCTACTCTATAGTCTGTGAAGCTGAGACAGACATTTAAACAAAGTGAAATGGAACACATCCAGTTGGGGAAAGGCTGTTACTCATTACAGCAGGGATTTCAAGCACCACATGACCACCCATCTCCAAAATCCTCATTATCTGCCTGAAGTATCTGTCAAAGTATGTTTTCTCTATACAAGTTACTAGGAAAGGAAATCACAGGGACTAATCAGATACAGTTGTTGTTGTAAAATACTTGATGGAAGAGATAGAAAGAAGAAATTAGCCAAGAAAGGGTAAAAAGAAAAAAGAAAAAAAAAAGGAATGAGTAGCTGGAGACTGTTGTTTAGGAGTTACAGAAAAAGGCAGAGCAGAACACCAAAGCTGAAAGGCATAACCAGCCAGGACAGCAGTGATGGCAACAAAGTGATGCACACAGAAAATACAGTGTTCAGTGTTTTGCTGGGAGAGCCAAATAGGAGAGATAATGTTTGGAAAAACATATAAAAGTGTGCTTCAAAAAAAAAGCATCACGGATTCTTAGAATTAAAGACTATTGACTCTTTCTAGAGGCTAAAAGGTTGAGTTGCTTCTCCACAATGTAGGTCCAAGAGTTAGGTTTGGGATACATAGGAGACTTTCAAAGGGGACAATTTGGAGCAGTAAGACTGAAAACAGCTTGATTTTTTAACAGCTATGTGCACCCATTGTGGCGCTGTGCCTCTATCTTGTGTAAAACATAACCTAACGTGCAAGGGCAGAGAGTTTCTGTGCATAATGAGGGAGCAGAGAGGGCATAGAGACAGATATCTGCGATTCCTTCCCAGCTCTGGAAGCCCAAGCATATTAATTCCATTGCATAACACCAGAAGCACCAAACCTGACTATTCTGACTCTGAAAGCATCCTGGAGTTAAAAAAAAAAAAAAAAAAAAAAGAAAAGGAGGAAAAGAAAAAAAGTAAAGTGCATGTAGAAGGAAATCTTTTTTTAAATGTTTCAGTTTTAATTATTTCCAGTTGCTGTGACTAACCCAAGCAAATGCAATTTAAAAACATTTTCTCTTTTCACACAGTGTTTAATGTTAATCTGCTATTCTTGTCACTATATGGTGCTAATGGATACACCATCCAGTGTGGTGTAGGGTGCATTTAAACCAGACATCTGGAGAAATAGCCATCAGAGCACTTATCTCTAACACCTATTGTAAAAACAGACTTAATAAAATGAGAACAAATAACAGTGCTGGCAATTACCCTTATCATGTGTATTCTGGCAAGAAAGGTCAAAAGGTTGTTCGTCTGTATATATATGAACTGATTTTCTCTAATACAGTTTCTCACCTGATTTCCCATAGGTTTTTAGAGGCTCTTTGCTTGAGAGGAAAGGGGCAGGGAAAGTTGGGCTAAGCTACAATATGCCAGGCAATAATCATGTAACTAACGAGAGAATCTGGTCTCCCTATCAAGTAGTCATTTATGTTAACAAAGAGAGAAAGAATCTGTCAGAGTCTCAGAAGATAAAAGATTCACCAATTTCACAGATATTACAGATATGTGCACATGTGGACAGGGAAGTCACAGTCTCAGCTGCTATGCATTACTGTCACCCCAAACTTCAGCTATGATTTTAATTCTATTTTTTGTTATAGATCTGTTCCAGGGAACATAATTTTATCCTTTGTGGGTTTTTTGGATGGGTTCAGCACAGATCTTCTGTCTGTTGTGTGCAGCTCCAAGCATCCTGATGCTAAATAACTCCAAAAGTATAACCAGATAGGAACTGAGGAAGTAAATGCAAGGAAATTAGTTTAAATCAGTACATGGGGAATTCTTTTCTCACAGTTCAGGTCCAGGTTTAGAAGAATTACTAAGTAGTCCTTTTCCTAAAAACAAAAATAATGTTTTTTTCCAGGATGACCGTAAGGAAATGAATCTGGATTAAATTCATGCATGAAAGAATGTGAAAGTTTGCAAGACTATTTCCCTTATGTATAAACTCTAATTATGGAAGAATACTGCCCTTTTTCTGTTTGATATTAACCCAGCATCTGTGCAGAGAATTAATCCAGAATAGCTATCGTAGTTAATTTCCTCTGGTAGACATGCCCCAGACAAAAGGAATGATCTTTTCTTGTAAATTGCAGGTAAAGAGAGAAAGGTGCTTTTTCCATATATTATATCTTGGAAAATTTAAACCCTCCACCTAATTCAAGTTTATTTCTCTCTAGAACCCATCTAGAATACAAATACTTGTCTGCATTCATGCTCATACGTCCTTACCATTGTTTTTAAAACAATACTATGAACATTTCAGTGCATCCTGGTTATATATGTGCTAAGAATATCTTATGGCCCCAGGAAAATAGAAACTAGTTCTTAAATAAATATTCCAGTAGACTAGTCTACAGGTACACAAGGTTTAATTGCAAGTTTGATTAACATGTTGGTGAATTAAAAAACAAAACAAAGCAAAAAGCCCTTCTCAGATGAACTTTGTCTAGCATCCACACTACTCTGAACTTAGTGCCTAATATGATCCAAAATTTCACTACTGGATTTTTGAAAGTTATAATCTGTTTTAATATCGCTTTATACAAACCAAGCAAAACCAAGCTATTACACAGCAGACTTATTCAGATGACTTTCATGTTTCTTGAAATAACTTTTTTTTTTTTATTTTCCTTGATTTTACAGAAAAGAGGCAAAAGAACTAGATTAAATTTGGGGAGTATTCTCATTGTTGCAAGGAAACATCCTGGAGGACAAATGAGCTATTGACATTCTCTCCTCAAGCAAGAAGCTGTCCCAGGAGATCCATAAGAAACAAGAAATAACAACAAAGACTGAAAAACAAATTGATGAAACCAGAGATGGCTGCAGACCTGTAAATAGCTTTTCACACTGTTGCAGTTACTGTTTGAATTGAATAGTTTAGATTTGCAAATTGATGGAGAAATTCACTCATTTCTTAAAAAAATCCTTGTGAAGAACAGATTTCACATTAAATCCAATTTTAAAATAAATATCAATGCTTATATTTAGTCTGCAAATCATACCTAGTGTAATACTAAGGAGTGTTGAGGGGACAAACCATGCAGAATTTGAAACATTGCCTTGAATACTTCAGCTGAGATTCATTGTTTCAGTGCTCACAAGTTTAGTTTCCAACATTTTGTATAGGATTAGACTGTAATTCACTCAAGCATGCTAATTAGCTTCTCCTCTAACCTGCTTTACATCAATTCCCCGTATCAATACTCTTTGGCTTGGTTTATTAATCTCGCATCAGTCCTATTTACAACAGTGAAAAGTCTAATTCATTACACAGAGGATCAGCAACATTAAAGATTATTATACATACAGATGTATTTAAACATACACACCATTATAGCAAATTTGGGAAATCAAAGAGCTTGCAACTATCGAAGCCTTTAGCAGACATAAAAATGCAAATATTTCATGAAAATTATTTAAAACCAAGCAGTGATTAAACCATATTGGGATTTGTCCTTGGTGAAACCTGCTGTCGCGAGCACCCTCTTTTAATTCTTTCTTGCTCCTCACCACAGGATGCTGTCAATGTGCAGGTTCAAGTCATAAGCTTCAGCATCACTATGAATATTTCCTTCCTCACAAAGGACACCCTCACATAAGAAATCTTCTCAATATCCCAAAATATTACAAAGAAACAATAATTATGGCTAATTACTCACTCCCAGTACACTTATTTGTAGTCTACAATTTCAAAAGAGTGAATAGAAGACAGGTGCATAAAATAGGCTTAATGAGAACACCAGCTTTAGCTGTAAATTACTACTTTTATATGCTGTATTTTATTTTTTAAAGTGAATGTGTTGCTCATAAAAGATATAAAATTAGTAGGACTAGAAACTGAGTTCTTTTATTTCGCCCCAGAAAAGGCATAACATACTTCCAGTGGTACTGAAAGCTTGCTAATGACATAATATTAATATTCACTAATACCTAGTGGGGTAAATTAATATTGCTTGGCACTAGCTGTAACAAGCACTGAGTCCCACTGTCTCTCTTAAAGAATTTAATTCACCTTCTATATTTAGTGCTTGCTGTTATGGTGCGAACTACATCATTTCTCCCACCATGATTATTTTTCCCTCCCTAACTGAGGAACTCTTTCTTGTTCTGTCTTTCCTTTTGGTCTTATCTTCTAAGCAGGGACATCACCCTCTTCTGCCATTTCCTTCCACGGAAATCTTTCATTCAAGATTATGCTTCTGCCTTTCCCCTGCCTCAAACAAGGGGTGCCTTCCTTCATGATATATAATTTCCTTTCCTATTCTGTAGCCCCTATAAAAATTGGACCTTTTCTCAAGGCTCCCACCTTCAGGCTCTTCCTCTTCCACCTAGCAAGGGACAAAGCCTTCAGCCCGCCCACCCATGCCGCCTTCTCCTCCCTGACACTGAGCATAAGCCACCCATGCAGAGAGAAGCGATTCCCTTCCGTCTCTTGGCTTTGTTATGCCTCGTTTTGCAGTGCGTGTCTGACTGCCAGGTAGATGGTAGATCAGACAACACGGGATGAGAGACAGCAGCTGAAAGAAAAAAAAACTTTAACCTGTTTTGAGAGATTTGTCTTTTAGCTGCATATAATTCCTCCTTGCTTTCCTTGTTCTCCTGTTTGACCACTTCTGCAGCCTCAGGTCAGGTCTGTAGATGCAAAAACCTACCTTCATCACTGAGCAAAGGCCTGAGACAAAAGCATTCTCTTGTCTTCTGAGGGTAAAAATGTATTTTGATCACTGTCACTCTGAGCCACACTCAAAAACACTTCCCAAAAGATACAAGACTCTTCAATTTTATCAGCTACACTGGCACTCTCCTAACTTCTTTTTTGCTTATGTAGTTACTAATAAGATAGATTAACTTTGTTTCCCTTTGGGGGAAGGTGCTAACATCTCCTGGAATTGTTGTGAAATCATTGCATAGCTGAGTGCCTACTTAGTTGGCTGAAGGTCCCAAGGATATCTCCTGCTCTAAGGCAAGGAGGAAGGATCCTAAGATGTAGGAAGTACTGCCTGAAATTCTCCGGTTTATGTACCGATGTTGGCCTACGTGACCAGAAAAACCCTCTGCTGGTCCCCAGGTTTATGAAAGTATGCAAGAGTGCTTGATTAAAAAGCAGCAATGAACTACCAGGAAAATTATGACAACTGCAGCCTGGTTTAGTCCCTCCAGCTGTGTCCCATGCACTCCTGGTTGCTTGATGCGGCTGCAAGTCTTCCCCATTAATGTTGATGCTGGATTATCTTTAAAGCTTTCAGTGTTTTGTGTATATATGTACACTTACATGTGTGTGCATATGTTATTTTCTCTCTTAGCTAGATTCTCTCTCAGAACAGCAAGCACTTGAGGTTTATTTTTATTACAACACTCTCGTCTGACTATCTACAGTCATTTAATACCTCTGAACTTCATTAGATAACCAGTTAGATTTTGGATTCACTTTTCTGTCTGCCACACAGACCTGGCATTGTTTCTTCAACATTTCTGTTCCTCAGCATAAGCAGCAATGAATCACGTCCCCTTAACTATAGGTAACCTTTCACACATAATTGAAAATTCTAGTCTTTTTTAAATTGTAGTCTATCTGAATATTTAATTGGTCCTAGATTTTAAAGAGTCTGTCTTCAACATCGGATATTTCATAGATCCCAAGAGTCTTGTTGCTGGCAGCAAGAACTGCCTCTTTGCCTTGTATATACTCAGGTTTAAGTAATATCTTTCTAATTGCTTTTTTCCTTTAACGTAACTTTGATTGAGGAAAAAGTCTGTAGCATAATTTGGAAAATAATTTCCTATCCTAATTTCTTATGGCCAGCCTCTTGCAGCTTACGGATTAGTGTTGACCAACAGTTTGAATGTGTTAGAAATTCTCAATGCAACAAATACGGAAGACAGAAATACTGTGTTCCCAGCTGATTCCTAGATTACTCTGGGAAAAAAAGTCTGAAGTCAATATGTTATGCAGTGGTGGTTTTACAAGTCCATCTGAAACAGAACCTATAGGATGAAAAGCATTATGTAGGTGCAAGTAGACCTGCTAGCATTTCAGCAAAATTCTCTTCATCAGGTGCTATATAACTATTCTAGACCTCTAATACAATACTTGCCACAATATATCACTACTAAATATGTATATTCTCTAACAGTTTCCTTGCAAAAGCAAGCCAAATCCAAATTCTTCTGGACATAATTTCAAGATGCATTTTCCAGATATCATTGCCACCCGCTCCTGGTTTCTTCTATCAACTGTCACAGACAAGGGAGAAGTCTTTCTTGTCCTGAAGGTTTCTGCACACCTGGAAAAGCTTATTAGAGGCCCCTGAGCTTGTAGAGGTACGTATGAGTAGTCTGAAGCATGGGGATTGTCCTAGTGTGCTCCAGAGGACCACTTAACCAGATGTAAATATTCAGGAAGGCATATCGGGATCTCAGCCCAAGTGGCATCGGGTTTGTGCAGAGTGTCCTTAGCTGCCTCGCAGAAGGGCAAGCCAGGTCTTGGTTTCTCTGCAAGCTGCTGAGGTGCAACCAGTCAGAGCCTGATTATCTGGAACATCTTCTTTCATGGCATCGTGTTTTACTGCCTGATTTACTTTACTGTGCTAAGGACTTTCTTAATTTTTTATGTCTTTAGTACCAACGTGACCATCAGTAGGGAGATTTTCCTGTACAGAAAGATGAAGGTTATGAGTTCAATCAAAATTAACACCAAGTGCTGCACTAGGCTCTCTAACCTGTCCTTCTGCATGTTGTGGCCTACTAAATGTCACTCCAGCAGTTCGTTAAAAGCTCGTAGACTATAGCTTTACATATCTCACAGCGAGTCGTGCTGTGGATCACAGAGGAAAGCGGCTGAGGTCTCCTGGCTACCCAGGACTGACAAGAACAAGGATGGATTCAGAGAAAAGCTCTCATAGTCATGGCTGAGCCAAGTCCCAGGCTGTAAAGAGGGGGTCCCCCACTCCTCCAGCCTCCCCAGAATACTCCCTCCCAGGCTTGACCTGGCCACCGCAGCCACTAGATGAATAGCGGGCTCCTGGAGGGAGGCTGCGTGCCTCTGCAGAGCAGCAGCCCCTCCATTCGAGTCCTGTCTCAGATGTGGCAGGGTGAATAATGAGCCATGCTTCATTGCAAAGGCACATCAGAAACCAAAGAATGAAAATATTTAAAGAAATCAAATGTAGCCCAAGAGGAAAATTTCCCTATTTACCCTGCAGGTGTGCATCTGAACCCAAGCTTTTCAACGTTATTTCTGCCTCCATGCTGAGCCGTAAGCACCAGTGCCCCAAAGGGAGGTGGGAAGCAGAGGGTCATGTATCCACGGGTCCCAAGGCCAGGAATAAATACCTTAGCCCACCTCTGTTTCTTCAGAAAATAATCAGAGCCAGGCACTTTAAAATTTGGGATTTTATCAGATGATCAATTTTAAACAGCAGCTTGAGCTTGAGGTAGTCATGTACAGGAAAAAAGGGAATTAATTTCTTTCTTTCTCCTCCATGTGCCACTCAGGAGTTGTTTCAAACAGGATTATTTTGTCATTCAAGTTTCAAGGTTAAGATTTGCTCCTATTTATGACTGCAACTCTAAAATCCTTCAAACCAGTAAACTATCACAGTAATTCCAGAAACAAAGGATGCATAATGAAAAAACTGAACTGAGAATTGAGAATCCTGTGGGCCATGAGGAGTGGAATATATTAACATTCACCTCTAAATGCTTTCCTCGGTTGTTTATATATTAAAAATGTAATAATAAAAAAAAAAAATCCTTGAAGCATCTATGAGATTGTGTGTTGGTCTCCTTTTGAGAAACACAAATTACTCTTTATATTTCTTCTCTGTGAGGGTTTGCCGCAGAACAAAGGCCCAGTAAACAGTGATGAATGGCTCTTCCTTCTCACTGGGGGAGCAGCTTTGGAGAGCCCACATGCTAATCCTGCCCTTACCTGGCTGAAAGATAAATCGCGGGGTGAAATTCTCTGACTTTCAACCCTACCAACCTCCTCTGGCTGAATGAGCCACTTCTGTTCGCATGTGAGTTGTTACAGCATTTTGTTTTCCTCTTTCATTTTTTGCCTTTGAAGAGGGAGTAAATTGCAACTACCCATGCCTATTATTAAGACCTGAAGAGAAAATGTTTAAATTAAAGATTGTACGAACATTCAAGCAGCAGTCTAATAAGCTCCATTTGGGAGGCAATGTAGCAAGTTCTGTATTTTTTATTTGGTTCATTACTTAAAACTAAATAACAATTGCTAGTTTTATTGATGCCATTTAACAATGCTGGGATTTTCTCTGTTGGTGTTGAAATGTAGTATAATTTCAATTTTTTTTCTCCTTGACATTTTACTCTGCCAGTTTAATATTGATCAGTAGATACATATTGTAATCCTTGCTTTCTGCAAGCTGTAACAAAGCAAGAAAACACACAAAAAAAAAGCCCTTTGGAGAAAGCCTAACCACACTGTTCTTTATTGTAAAATAAGGCTTACATCTGAGACTACTATATCCCTCAGGCTTTATCTCACTTGTTACCTTGAGTGAATTACTTAATGATGGGAGGCAAACCTTTGCTAAAAGGTAATATGGTGATTAAATAGTTAGACCAAAATTCTAGCACAGTACATTATTTCTGAAAAGGATTGTAAAAGGAAGTGCCATCTTCCAAAGCTGCTATTTTGAAATATGTTAGAAACAGATCAGAGTAAAAGACCAATTTTATCATTCACCCATTTGTCTGTCTACATATTTCTGTCTGTTTACTTCTCAGAAGCTCATTTCATTCTAGTCCTCAGAAAGAAAATAACATTTGTTCACTTACAAGTGTTTCTCTGCATCAAACACTTGCCATGATCCCAAACATTTAAAAAGAGACACTAACAGAGATGCAGGATTATCTTGGCTTGGCTTATGAAACAGAGCGCCGTGATCAGCTGCATGGAATAGTCCTTCTTTCATGCAAGATGTTGCAGGTGACCCAAGGACAGTTTGTGCCTGCAGTGACTTTCTGAGGCCTCCAGATTCAGCAGCAATTTTATGTCTTTATGGATGTCATATAAAAGAAAAAGTGAAACTTCAGCACAACCCAAGCTAGCTAGGGGACTGTGACAGAAGAAAATATTTCTGCATCTCCAACCTGGAGGTGTTCAAGGCCAGGTTGGACGGAGCCTTGAGTAGCCTGATCTAGTTGAGAGGCGTCCCTGCCCATGACAGGGAGGTTGGATTAGATGTTCTCTAAGGTCCCTTTCAGCGTATGCCATTCCATGATTCTATGATCTCTATCACCTTCTTTTTGGCTGGGACCACAGGCAAGGCATCAGGTGTGCGTGGCAAAACTGGGGGGTGCTTGGGTGCAGCACCCAGCAGGAGAGCCCGGAGGAGGGATGGTGTTAGGAGGTGTGGACTAGGTGCCCAGAAGTGGCACCCATTTAACATAAATTACTTAGCAAGAAGGAGATGGCTCTTTGGGGGTATTTTGTTCAGAAGCCAGAACTCCTGAAACTTTGCGACTTTGGGCAGATATTCTAGAATACTCGTGAGGTCTCTCTTACCAATTTCATCTGCTTGTTGAAATCTCACTGCTGGTTATATCAGAAATCTTGTGGAAGAAACAAAGTCAGTTTGTTTACCAAATTTTTTGTTTAAATATAGCACTACTAAAATTTCTCAGAACATGTTCCCTTCCTGAAGCCTTCAGTGGAAAGCACTGTTTGATGTGGTACAGGAGACCACGGTTTGGGAACTACTAGAATATGTGATTTAATTTTAGACAAAGAGGGAACGAATGAACAATGGCTATAACTAAGAACTTGTTGTTCTAGTTAAAAGGAAGGCAGGCTGAGAGAGAGACCTAGTGCTCCTCTGTCCTAGGAACAGCAAAGTCATTTCTCACAGGACTTCTCTGGACTGTAAATCACTTTATAAATGCAGAATGCCTTGGCACAGTCCCAGAACAGAACAATTCTTTCTGCGAGGAGCTATCAACTTGCTTTGCAAAGAAGAGCTTGACATCTGGGATAGTCTATAAACACCAAGAAGAACAAGCTGGGAGTGCAACCAAAAGCACAAACCCATTCTTGCAAAGTACAGATGGGGCTTACAGAAATATCAAACCAGAAGGACTGAATAAGTAAGTTACTTCTCTCTCTCACCCTCTCCCCCTCTATCTGTCTCTGCTTTTAACAATCTTGAGCTTTAGAAATGCTGGCTTTTTTAATCTATAAAACCATCTGTGTAGCTTTTCTCAGTGGTATCCTTTCACTTACATCCTGTGTCATTGGTGCGTCTGTCTCTCTTGATGTTGATAATGTTGTTGGCAGCTTGTCTTGAAGTTTCCTATGAGCATACTTTAAATGACAAAGAGGTGTGTGGGGAAGGGCAGGCAATGCAAAGCGAGTAGAGAGCTGATTTTTACAGCCTTATGCATATAGAATAGATTTAGTTCTGTCTTGGTCTGTTTTTCTGCAGCAGAAAAGATTTTAAACCACAGAAAATTTTGCAAGAATGGGTGACTTCCCCCCAGCCACTTCCCCTCTGCCCTGCAGCAGGGTCCTCGAGGACGACCTCAAAGCACTGCAGAAGTCTGGCTATTGTGATACCATTGTCAGTTGTGCAATGATTTGACAAACAATCCCCACGACACTTTCACAAGCTTTGTAAGAAGAGGGCCCTTCGGCTAACCACCGGAGGAAGGGGATGGTCTTAAAATCAGGGTGGTTTCATTTAAATAACAAATTAACCGTTTAGCTGTCATATAATCCTGACATTTAAATAATACTTCCCGAGCTGCCCCTCTATGTGCACAGTCTTTCCACAGACCAAGTGCTCCAAAGCCACTTAGCTGTAGCCCAAAGTCCAAGGACTAAAACCCCATTATTTCCCCCACCCAGCCAGGAATCCGCACTAGCACTTCTTCTTGAAAATCACTCATTTTGCTGTTTATGTCTCTGTGGTGCAGAAACTGTGCTGTTTGTACGAGGAGTGGTTAATTCCACAGTTAACCTCTCTTGCTCTCTCTGCCACAGCAGAGGAGGCAGCCTTAAGATCAGGAGGCCGGGGAATAGGATGGTGAAGCAGCTATCAGCTATAAAAATATATCCTGTCCTGCTCTGTTCAGTTCATGCCATGCCATTTCCATGCTATCCAGTCCGTATCATCAGCCCGGTGACTGAAATCTTCCTGCTCAACCTCCCTTTAGCCCTTGGCAAAATCAGCTGGTCAGACAACCATGGTCGGGCAGCAAGGACATGAGGACCGGGCAGCCTCCACCACCTAGAGGCAACCGAACAGGAATAGCGAAGCTGCCCAGAAGAATCGCTGCGTGCCTGTAGCACCAAGAATCCCTGTTTCAAAGGATAACAGAGGACAAGACTCCTTTGTGGTCTCATCCCAGCGCTGGGAGGTCTGCGCCCCGCCCCTGCCCAGCGCCGAGCCCAGGAGCAGCCCCTCCACTCGCCCTCCAGTCTCGGCAGCACCAGCGGCTAGGATAGATGTTCACTGCTGGACATGGACATTGCTCCAAGCCCATCACTTCGTTGCTCCTGGCACATGTGGAGTGTGTCTGACTATGTCTCAGCCTGCATTTTCCCCACCAAAGAATAGACAATTCTTTGAGGAAATCATAAACTGGCTGCTTTCTGTGTCTTCAGCTGGCTACACACACATGAAGAAATAGTCACACAAGAGAAGATTTGGCCAGCATTTTCTCTGTCTTGGGTATCTCCCAGCATCTTGAGACAGTCATGCTGGCTGTAAGGAGTCTGGGGCTGGATGGATAGGCAGAAGGACTCCTCATTCTCCCTCCATCTCTACAGCTCTCTCCACATTTATTCCCCAAGATTTATAATAAACTTAGGAAACTCTTTCTACCTCATTGGATAGGAAATACGATCATTCTCATGGGAACAACCTAACACAAGGACTTCAAACTCAGCGACCCAGAGAATTCAAGATCGGCTTTCAACAGCAGGGACTCACAAAATGTTTCTGAGTCCTCTTCTGCAGTGGTAGAAACTCGGAAAGTCACTTGGGAAGTCACTTGGGGGTCCTCATCTGTGTCTCTGCACAGCTGCTGGTGGCCAAGAGCATGAAAGAAAGGAGGATCTCTGTGGAGTGCCTACAATTCACAGAGATTGACACTTTGCTTGTCTCATACATCCACAAATTCAGGAAGCTCAGGACCTCTTTTCCAATACGCACAACAATAGCACAGCTGAAGGTCATTCAAAGCTGCTGCACTGTCCTGAAGGATAACATAGAGATGGGTCTCCTAAGGGACAATTGCACGTTAGCTTACATCACAGCAAGCAGACCAGTGGGATACGTTGCACACATCTTGACCACGTGTTGCCGAATGTTCTACAGAGTGGCAAAAAAATTTTGGCAAATGAACAATTCTAATCCATGCTTTTCTCTCAGAAACTACCACACAACAGGGCAATTTCAAAGCATAAGAAGAATCTGGCCTTCTTCCCTGAAGAAGTCTGAAAATAGGCAACTACTCCTCATCCTCGCATGTCCCAAAGTAGTAATAATAATAATAATAATAATAATAATAATAATAATAATAATAATAATAATGTAATTCAAATAATGCCACAGTGATCCTGAATTGTTCTCTGAGGCAATGGATGCCACCTTCCAATGGTCTAACACTTAAGAACATCTCCTAAAACACAGTGCTCTTCTTAGTCCTCAGCTAGAGCAATCCATACACTTAATAACTCACTTCCTAAGAAATCTTACCCGAATAGGATAGTTTAAAGTCACAATAATTGCACATGGGGCTGATGTTGTATCCCCACAGTATTCCATAATGGAAATAAACTCTTTTTTTCTAGACTAAGGGACAAAATTGAGGCCCTGAGACCTTGCTGTCCTGGCATATTTAGAGTTCTCACAACCCCCCACAGTGAGAAGTTCATGGCTTTTCTCATTACTTCCTATTCACCCCACAGTTTAGGTTTTTGGAGTTAAAAGATCCAGCTCTCCTCACAGACATCACAGAGTGCAGAATTTCAACCCTAAAGTTGCCTTCACACCGTGTCTTCAAACATCTGTCTGATCTTTCCTGACAATACCATTGTTACAAGTCTCCAGTTGTGTAGTTACCAGCCATGTATTTAATTGGAACATGCTGGTTTAAATCCAGCTTCTATCTGCGTGCCTGCCATCGTACTTCCACAACTAATCGTGAACACAAATACTGTTGCTCAGCAGCTAACAAAACTGATTGCACTAGCACAAATCCATTTTAAAATTCATTTAAAGTCAGGATCGTTAATGTGTTACATATTTTTGCACAGCCTAGAAATCTTCTGCTGGCACAATGTTGTGCTGGGCAAAACAAACTCCATGCAACAGCTTCTGTAACTTTACTGACCAGCCCTTCCCTCTCTCTGCAAAATTGTCCTCCTAGCTGTGATGTGATGTCCCTCAACAAGAAGAGCAGATGAGATATTTCATATTTGTGGGCGCAGAGGGAGAAAGATGGAGCATTTTCCTGTAAAAGGCAGATATTTACAGTTGGTTCTTGACAACGATTTCAGCAATATTTTTCTGGCAATAAGTCCCCTAGTCAAAAAAAAGCTGGAAAATACAAACACAGAAAAGCAAAAGTGTCTGGCCTGCCCATCTGTAGATAAGCAGCAAAACTCATCCTGGTTTCAGTGGTGCAAATTCACCCTAATATTACTGATTGTGGGATACAGGCTCTTCTCCACTAACAGCATCCAAACTCAGAGCATTTGATTCCCCAAAACTGTATTTTATCTGCTAAATGGAAACTCCTACCATTTGAAAGGCTTTCTCCACTTTAATGTGACATCAAATGTTATTCCCACAGTGCTAATAAATCCAGTTCATTCCCTTCTTCTGTGGAGCAGGATGGAAGCAGATGGACAATGAAATCCAAGGAAGCAGGGTAGGGCTGTGGTTTTCCAAAAACCGTGTTGTACCCTTTGCTTAACAACAATCTGAGAAATGATCCGAGTGTTACGTGTCGTAGCAAAGGGTAAATACCTTGTTCTTCAGGCAAGCAACTAAAAAGAAAAAAGGGATGGAGAGACCCTGCCTTGGGCACAGTTACAGTACAGGGGTGGCCTCAGAAGCACAGGACAGAGTTAAGCACAGGCCAGAGGCCACAGTTTAAAATAGCTTTGACTCACCTTCTCATCATCCCCATTTTGACCCTTTCAGAAGCCAGAAGGACTTGGCCAGGATGCCCCAGTGACACCCCAACATGATCCCCACTGTGCCAGGAGCACCTGAGCACTGTAGCCTCACGCCACCGCATCCAGCCCAGGCACTTCACCCCCCAGAAACCTGGTGCTCACCACATCCATCACACTTCAGTCATCTCAGGAGCAGCACCAGCCACTTCAAGAACAAAAAACAGCTCCTGGATCCCAGATGGGTTCACACAGGGGAGGCGATGGCAGGCACCATGCAAACTCACGGGTGGCCATAACAGAGCTGGTGGGACCTCAGAGCACTCTAAGTCCAAAGAGGCTTTTGAGGTCAGTGTCTGTGACATGTTTATCAGTCAATAAACTGCATGAGGGGCAAAATCCGGCATCATTAGCCAAAAATAAGGCTCCTAAAAAGCAACAATCACACTAGGAATTTGTGTCAGGATCCCCAACCTGTCTACCTTAAGTTTGCAGCCTGTATTGCTCACAGTCTTCAGACCTAAGGGTCTAGTCTGCCTTTTTAACTCTTAATTCCCTAATACACATATACCTTATTAAATATTTGAGATCTCCTGTCAGAATTTAGTGATATTATCCTACTGATGTCTAAACGTTGCCATAACTTGTATATGTTCATCTACAGGAGATAAAAGCAGACAGGCACTTAGCAGTGAGAGACACTTGGATTTGAGAGCATCTCAAGCATTGGAATCTCTGAGCTGCAATCCAAACGAAGGTCTTAAAATTCTGAACAACTTTATTATTCTTCAGTTTGTTTCATTAGCAGGAAAATGCAAGTTCTTTCATGTAGAGTTACTGATAACAAAAGCTGGCTAGTGCCGAATGCCCTGCTGAATTCACAGTGGGGCTTGTGGAATGGGATTGTATAGCAACAAATGCCAACTGCTTAATGTTTCACTGAATTATAGATTTTGCAAGACTGTTTAATAAGAAGAAAAACAGTTAAGATGGTTTCCACTGAATTTTACACACGTATAAAAAGCATGAGACTGGCATTGACAATGTATCTCAGGAGGATTAAATTATTGTTTCACACTCCCTGTAAATTTGAGTCCTTACTGATACATGCATTACCTCCACTTAAATTATGTTAAAAAAATGTAACTAATATACAAAACATCTGGCAGGTCACTTTTTTAAAAGGCCTAACACCTTTTTTTTTTCCATAGGCAAATGATATTATTTTTCCCTCCATGTCTCATGATTTTTCCTCCTATGGTGTTACCATGTTTCCAAAAGAGGGATGACTGCAGTCGGTTCCTTCGCTTTGTACTTCAGTTGTTTGGATGATTCTGTATTTACCATTTAAATTCAATTAATTTGAATTAGGCCACAACATGAAGTTTTAAGCAATTCTGCATTGGTGAAACATGAGGAGGTCCTAGCTTGTTCAGGATCCCATCCATCACAGGGGTGGGAGTCACCTTCCGCCGCAGTAGGTACACTCAGCACGGTGCACAATTAATGCCATGGTATTCCTCTGGATTTATTCAGCGTTGCCTTCTGATGGGCTCTGCTCTCAGCAGCTGAAAACTTACACCAATTTTATACAAACTCCTGCCGTTTCCACCCGCTCAGGATTAAAGCGAACTGTCTGCAAGATTAAGCTCTACAGAAAAGAACAAGTAAAATAAATGAGAGGGCATCCAGCGTCCTGCTAATTATTGTGCTTGTGTATGCACACATAGCCTGTGTGTGAGTGCATACGTGCGTGTATATGCCTTCTTATTAGCAGCAAGGCCACTACAAGAACTACTCAATAGTCAAGTCATCCAGGATTTCCCTGCTTCATCTGCTAACAATTTTGCTAGACTTTAACCTGTTGGGCTGAAGTCTTCTAGGCAGATTTCCCTGCAGGCTATGTATTTAGGAAAATATCCAGCTCCAGACTGTTCTTTTCTTTTCTAAGAACAAGTTTAAGGAAAAATATACACCCTGGCCTCGTCTTCTTGAAAGGTTAATAAGTCATCTGCTACTCCTGTGCAAACCAACCTAAATTTGATGATGTTACATGCCTTCCTAAGATCACGTCTGAGCACGCTTAGCACAGGAAAGCTATTAAACTCCTCAAAGAGTTTGTGCTTTTGGGCACAGTCCCCGCTGCAGCACCTCGGCATCGCCCAAGGCTGCTGCCACTCGGCTGGGGATGGTCACCAGGGTTGGCAGCAGAGCCCTGGCTTGGCTTGCTCTCGGTGGCACAGGGACGAAACTGCCCTCTTCAGGTGGAGGCAAGGATGGGGAGTGGCAGAGCACATGGGTCATGTGCTGGGGAGGGGACGGGCAGATGAGCCTATGCCTGTCTACAGCATGTTTGTCTCAGAGCTTGGGAGGCTCTCGGGCCTCCAGCGCCTTCCCTGCCAGCAAATAGCCGTGACGGCCGCTGGCGAGGCTTTGTTTCCGCGCGACCACGTAAAAGCTATTGCTAACGCTATCAACTTTCCACAAGGGTAATTAGCAGAGGTCTTTGGTGGCTGAAATTAGTGGAACCTCTGGACTTTAATCTTCCTGTGTCTTTTCATTCCACCTGAAAAATGAAGATAACAATGTCCCCTCACCTCAGAGAAGCAAAACAGAATTCACCGCTATTCACAAGCCACTTGAAAACAATAGCAGTGACTGCCACCAAAAAGCTGCTGATGAAATTAATAATTATGTATCCAGAGCACAGCTTGAATAGAGTGCAATACCCGAGACATGGGGCCATGTGCTGAACTACAAAGATAAAACAGAATATTGAAAAGCTGCCCAGCAAGTGATCTTAATCCCTCCCTGGCACCTGTGGGTAAAAAACATATAGCTGTACGATCAAGCACTCGTCGTAATGCAAAACCAGAACAGACCTCAACTGAATGTGCATGGGCAAACTTGATTCTGGCATTTCCTAAGTTTTAAGAGCTTGATTTCATAAACAATCATGTCCTTTCAAAACATATTTTTGAACACGATATATGTATCGTTTTTGTGATGTGTACAAGTACTGGTATGTATGTACGCTTACTTCCTTGATTTGGCTTTCACCTCATTCTGGTAAAAAATATTGCCTACGAGTTATTCTTATAAGAAAGAAAGAGAGAAAGAGAGACCAGGATGAGGGGAGAGAGCGAGAGGGGAAAAAAATAGTAAGAGAGAAAGCGAGGGAAGGAAGGAAGGGAGGGAGGAAGGGAGGAAGGAAGGGAGGAAGGGAGGAAGGAAGGAAGGAAGGAAGGAAGGAAGGAAGGAAGGAAGGAAGGAAGGAAGGAAGGAAGGAAGGAAGGAAGGAAGGAAGGAAGGAAGGAAGGAACAAGGTATTACTTGACCTATTAAAGTGAACAGTACAGCTAGTGATCTTCAGTGCTTTAAACAAAGTAAGGGATTAACAAGAGTGCTTATCTGCATGTTCCGCCTACCTCCAAAGCCAGACATATTACGTGCCTGGGCATATACTTACCACCCTGACTATCGTAGCAATCTCAAAATCTTGATCACACACTAAATTGGTGCAACCATCATGAGTATCCTTGGATACACTGTTGCTTACACCAGTAATTTCAAAGTTCAGCATATCTTTAATTTCAGTACACCAAAGACCACCAGAACAATCACTTCCAGCTGTAGAGACGGTTCATCCTGTGCAATTGAAACAATCTCAATAGAGATTGGAAAATTCCCCAAATTGGGAGGCTTCTTTTAGCTACTTGGAAAAATCAGTACTGGGAGAAATTCAACTCTTCTCTGGGTTTTTCTGCAGGGCAGCAGTGGTAGATTAGCCATCTGCAGCAGAAAATTGCCAGCAATTGTAGCTAAGGTAGCAGTAACATGAAGGGCGATGGTCTGAAGGAAGAGTCAGAGTGTGCCTGCAGAGTCCTGAAACATGTAGGTCCGCCGACCAAAAATCAGTAAAGCGTTCGCTCTTCAGTCACTGCCACAGTGGCTTCGCTGGGTTTCACAACTTGCAGAGGAGGGATTTATTCGTAACTTGACCTCAACTGCTGTCAACTCTGCAGAATCCTGGTCAACATGCTAAGTATCTCATTAGTGACCACCTCAAAATCTGTGGGGGGCATCCTCAGTCTGCTGCCCATGGTGTATTTGCTGAAGAGGACACCTACAGACACTGACCTGAAGTACCACATGCATGGGAACTGAGAAAATACCACCTCAACACAATTTTTCCCTTGCCAGAATTCTCTAACTGGCAGTAAATGAAATGGTATTAATGAAAATGAACCAAAGTAAAAATTCAAAGTAGTTATTTTGAGTATTTTAATGATTTAGGATTACCAAGCAATTTGGACAAGATGAGTTCATTGGAGGAAGTAAGTTAAATGCAGTTTTCTACTACTGAATCAAGCCAAACCTTTTGGTCAGGAAGAATTCACAAATACCCATAGCAAGTATATAGCTACCTTGCAATCCTGATGTTCTCTGCAGTACTGAAATATCTAGCACCTGAAGCAGAACTGACATGGGAGTGCTGTATTTGCTGAAAATTACTGCCTGGGTAGGTTTGTCCAAAGTGCCCCAGTGAAACTGCTAACCATTCTATAATACAAATATGTTTGCATTAAACTCTAAAGCCACCTTCATTATTGGAAAAAGAAGAAATCCTTCCTCTTTCTTTTGGACAGGAATTAAAGCTTACCTTGTAAACACCAGTGAGGATTTATTATCTAAACGAGTTCCTCCTGTGGTGAACTTCTCAGTGACCTGCTAGTCAATACTAATGAAATCAACCCATCCTTCTAGTTTTGAGCAGTGCCTTTAAATTCTTAATTAAGTCCTTATGGCCATGTACCATGCCTGACCAGTCAAAGCTCCTATATCTAATGAGTTCATACCATCTAAAACTTTGAAAAAGGGTACAGTAGCTACCTCTGAACTTGGTGAAGGCCACAGAGTTGAAAAAAAAAATCTAAAATAAATCTGTTTACTTTATGTGCCTGAAACAATCCTTGATATTTCTAACACAAATGTCGCAGACATTTCAAAGGTATAATATAGGCAACTCATTGTAAGATTCCTTATCAGAAAGCTAATACTAGCAATGGAGCAATTTTTACACCTGAGTAATCAAAGTGGGCAGTGAGAACACCTACAAATCAACAATATTTTCTTAAGCAGACATCTTCTGATTAAGGTAGAGATTACACTAGTTTCTGGCTTCACTCATTATACCTAAGCATAAATGTAATGTGAGGGTATCTGATTTACAGTTATTTGGGTCTATAATTGATACCCACTCCAGCAAAGGATTAATATATCAGAAGAAAATGAAAAGACTCTATTGGTGATGTCGGTCACTTGAAATATAATGATTTTTCCAAGTTGCCAAACTCCTTATTCCGTATATTGCTATTACAAAAGCAGGTATAACATGAATTAGAGAAAGAAAAGGAGGGTTGTATTCACATCCAGACTTCTAACTGTTACAATTTAAAAGGGCCATGAGGTACCTGTAGGTATGATTGGGGTTTTTTTTCACCAGTGCATTTAGCAGTTGATTCATCTTGGGGAGAGTTTATTTGTTATTTTGCAGGCTGGACTGCACTGGAACTTTGCAGGTTGCTATTCTGAGTGGAGTTTGATTTCCTGCTGTCTCTCTTCATCACCTCTCTCCTTTTGTAGATTCCCCTGCCATTCTTCTGCTTGTATCTCTGAACAGTGGGCATGCTTTTCATTTTAAAAATTACTCCTACTAGGAGCTCACTTAACGGGATTGAACATTCGTGATTTTGCCCTTCAGTGAGTCTTTCCACTTTTGAAGAAAGAGTTCAGGGCTAGCCACTGCGTTCTGGCCAATGCTGCTTCCCTCCAAAATGAACTTCATTTATACTTTTTTCCCCATTGCCTCCTTGTCTCATCAGTTTTGAGAAGTGCCAATGTTTCTGGTAGGCTGTACATGCAGACATTTGTTTTGCCTTTTAATTCTGAGTCTCTATCCAAGAGATTCCCCGTTCATGGCAGATACCTGCTGGAGCTGGTAGCCAGCAGCACTGGGACGTCACATCAGAGGTCCTGTGCAGTAGAGTCTCTCCAGGCTTAGGACTCCCATGGATACAGTGACGACAGAAGTTTGGGGTTTTCCCACCACAGCACCTGGGTGCTCCCTCTGTGAGGGAACCTGCTTCTGACAACCCCCATGGTGGCACTTCTTGTCAGATGTTGCATTGTAGCCCTGCTGTACAAACGTGCTTTGATGCCCTAAAAAAACATGCATGCTGGTTTTAAGAAGCAGTATGGCTTCTCAAATGACAGTCTGCAGTCATTCCTCATTGTGTTATATCAGGCAGTGACAGACGGTGAAATTGCTACTGTTTGCTCTTCCTATTGGACTGCACTCAGTGCCATACTGGTGGCAACCACAGCCTGGTAAAGCACCTCGGTTTTCTGCAACTAACTTTTTTTCTGCTCTTTTGGTCCTTCCTTCATTCACCGTAAATCCCAGCACGTTCCTTAGTCAATGCTCAGTTTTTCTCCTCAGCCTAAGATGCTCACATAGGATGAAGTGTTTGACGTACTGCATTTCTTGAAAGAAATAATGGAGCACTGGAGCAGAGATAGTATCCTTTCACCCCACCTTCTACTTATTGCAGGGCAATACCCTTTTCATGGGACTATTGCAGTGTTCTTTAAAATGCAGAAATGTGGGTTTCATTTCGGATCCTTCAGCATCAGGAACATGCTCTTGGGAAAGCATAGGTCTCACAGGGAGTGCAAGGCACAGGGAGCACTGTCATTAGGCAGATTTCAATCCTGGATATCAAGAGCTCTGAACTGTTATGCCCAAATCCTGAATAGGAAATGAAAATTATGATAGCACTATGCCAAGCAGAAAATTTTAATTCTCTTAAATATCCTCCTACTGTACCTGTGCATTTCCTTTCTTTATGAAACAGAAAGCTTTTCTAACAATTAGGAAGGTGAAGAAAAATTAGAATGTGGAAGACAATGGATAACACAAGAAGTCTCAAATAATATTGTATCCCTTTTCATCCCCATGGAGTGATGTGTTCCCTCATGACAAAGTTGAGGGATTACTATTGCCCTCATTTGCATTAACATAGGTGGAATAGCACGGGTAAAGCCCTCTTCCACAGCTGTAGAAAGGCATGAGTTCGTTTGGTTCTGAACCACACTTAGAGAGCACCTCTCCTAAACAACGTTCTTTATGGGAAGAGAGTTGTCAGCTACATTATCAAGCACCACACGGTACAGTGGAAAGAAATAAACTGGAAACTATGAATTACATGTTACTTGTCACCTCCAGGCCATGTATTCAGGCGGTTCTTTAGCGTGCCAAAGTGGTTTCTGAAAGGTCAAAATTAAGCTGGATGTTTCCACCCTCTTTACAGTAATATTACAAACTTCAGTGCGGTTTAAGGGGATCTAGCCCTGCTCTCTGCAGGCTTAGGATGCAAAATGACAACATTTTGTCTTTTATATGCCAATTACAGTAAGAGTAACATTGGGGTAGTGACACTGTTTTTGAAACCTTCTATTTGAAGGTCTCAGGACTACAGACTCAGTGAGAAGGCTTCTACATTACCCAGAAGAATGTAACTACAAATGCAGAGGTATGAGTTGTATTAGGAACAGATCAGAAGAAGAAAAGCCTCTGCTCTTCATTGCATTCTCAGCTGCTGTCTTTAAGCAGCACCCACGCTAAGGAATTGCTCCCTGGGGCTCTGTGGCGTGTGGGAGCAAGAAAAATGTCTGAGGACTCGCACTTCAGAGAAACAGCACAGAGGGGTTTGGGACTGCAAATGTAATGAGCTGAACTTGGCTTCGTTACACCAGTAAGACTTCCTTGGATCTCAACAGGATGCATAAGTGTAACAGGAAGCTGAGCGTTGCACTTTGCATGTTAGTGCTGAAATTTGTTGCCCTGAAACAAACCTGTTGGGGAGTGATGATTAGACAAGTTATAAAGCTTATTTTGAAAAGAGAGAGATTTTTGAAAGCTAGAGGTTAGGACAAATGAGAGTGGTACCAGGACACAACAGCTATAGAAAGATAAAGAAAAGCTGAAGATGTGATAAAAGAAGAAAGATGTACAGTAGAAAGCCGACTCCTAGCATAAAGCCTCCCATGGTGGCACATGAGGAGGCTAAGAACGCTTTACTGCACAAATAAAGTGACAAAGGATAAGGCAAAAGTAGCCTACTTTGCTTCGAGTCAAAGCTAAAGATGGTGTCCGTGATCCCAAATGATATCACTCCTCCATGGAAATAAGATTTAGTGGAGATTTTTAATAGGTCTGCTCCGGAGCATTCTGCTAAAATAAGCACAGAAAAATCAGGTTGTCCTGGTGTTTTTTAAAGGTGCTCTTGTCTTTTTACAGAAAAGTGCTCCTTGTCCTTCCTGGAATTGTTATTGTCTGTCATTGGCCCCTGCCATTTAAAAAGCAGCCTTTCTCTTAAGTGCTTTTTGTTTCCAGAGCACCTTGAACCTGAAAGAAATGGAGGCCTTTATAAAGCTAATGCAAGTTTCAGGTGCTCAACACCTGTGAAGAGAAGGCTCTGGTTTTCTAGTTTCTCTCAACTCCCCTTTAAGCTATCTTTAATAAAAACATAATGTTGAATTGTTCATACTAATGTACACATACAGCACCCTGGTTCAGCCATGATTCTCGTCTTTTGTTTCTGTTGTTTGTGATACAGCCCTTTATTTCTGTTTCAGAAAGGTGAGAGGCAAGAGCGAGACTCTTGACAACAACACAGAAAAGACAGGAATGTTAAAAGCTGTACAACAGATACAAAATAGACAGTCACCTGATGCCTGTTCCATTCTGGCTTTACGCTGAAATATGGGGAGAGTGCCAATGCATTTGTCGAATGCATAAAACCTGTGAGGCTGTCTGTCAGGTGGGAATCAGTCAGGAAGCCTGGAGCAAGGATACCCATAATTATGCTGTCAAAAGGCTTGCAATAAGCAGCAGAATATTTTATTTGCCGTCGATCCTACAAAAAGTCTTTTATAACATCTGTGTCAGCAAATTCCAGGTCCCAAGAGGTGCCACTTTTTGAAAGCAGCAGAGAACTCAGTAAGGGCTTGTGATGTGTTTGCCAAGTACATTCAGTGGAAAACCTCACTGGTTTAATGAAGTTACAGGTGGCAGAGGAGGTCTCAGTTTTGCCTGCATTTGAGGCATTAATTGCTTTTCAAGGTGAGTTGGACTTTCACATTGATTGATGCTCAGTTAGTTTTCATTGTTAGTGACTCCTGTTGTCTGTTACTTGTGCTTCAATAGCAGCTAAACCCTTTGGTCAACTCCCCCTCCCACTCCAGTGCTCTGCAGTGTGTAAACACCTAAGAAAAGTCACCTCCCAGCTGACACAGAAAGCCTGGGAAGGGACGTGCTGGCGCGGCACCCCATGGCCATTTCCCCAGCTCGCAGAGACCCGAGCCAAAACCTCCTGTTGTGGTTCAGCCTGGCCAGCAACTAAACCCCATGCAGCTAGTCACTTACCCTCTCCCACTCCCAGGGGATGGGGAAGAGAATTAAAGGGAAAAAGGGAAAGAAACTCATGGGTTGATATAAGAACAATTTAATAATAAAAAAATTGTGTGTGTTTATAATAATAATATATGCAAACAAGTGATGCACAGTGTAATTTCTCACCATCCAGTGACCAAGGCCCAGCCCAACCCAGTAAACAATCCCAAAACAGCTAAGTCCTGACACCGCAATCCTCAAGATGTGAGAGTCTCAAAAAGAGAGCAAGAGCAAGATAGCACTCCCATAGCCTGAGAGTGAGAGCCCCCAGAAGAGCAAAAGCCCTTCTTTCTGGTCAACCTTCATCTATATACTGGGCATGATGTTGCATGATATGGAATACTTCATTGGCAAATTTGGCCTTCAAGCCTAAGTCTAAGTTCAAATCATAAGGGGAGTTGTGAACCCTTTGTCCCAGCCATGCTCCTCCCCAGCCCGTTGTGCTCCTGCACACTGGCAAGAACACGGGAAGCTGAAAAGTCCTTGATATCTCAGTGCCAACTATAAACATCAGTGCACTATCAACATTCTTCTCATAACGAATCCCAGACTCAAACCAAAACACAGAGCTCTTCTGGCTGCTAAAAAGAACTAACTCTGTCTCAGGTGAAAGCAGGACACCTCCACACAGGGATGCTGGCAGGTATTTCCCAGCTGAGGTTGTTCCCATGAGCAGCAGCACCGTGACATACCTACAGTACCTCTGGGTGCAAGCTGGCTCACATCTGATGAGTGTTCATCCCTCTGTATATCACATCCTTCTGCATGTCCAGTTCTGGAACTAGCCCAAAGGAAGCCAGTATTTCCAAATTAGCCGTGCCTGCTGAGATGCTTTACCAGAGTGGAGCACTCTAACATAGCCACCATGAAATAACCAGAAAGTCCAGTTACCAGCGTTATTTACTGGAATGTTGTTTTGGGCACAGAAGGCAGTTTGTTGCCCCTTCTACATCTGATACTGCAAGACGCATCCATATTAGTAAATAGAGACTGTTCTCTGGCCCTGAGGTCCACTGGCACAGCACCACTCTCATCCGTACGGATAAACTTTTCAAAACAGGGGCCCACAACTGGCCTGCACACGGGCAGGTCCTTAGCCTGTGCTAACCCTAAGGCTGTGTCTGAAACCTGGGAGGAACGCTAACTACCCAAAACCATGTCAGGGATCTTGCAATGCAACTTCCAGTATGGAAGATCCCAGGCGAACAGGCAGACCCATGCCCTGGCCTGGTCTACTAGTGTAGACAAAGCCATATAATGTCATTTTGTGAACCTTCTGGCTCTGCTGTGCTCATGCATGACATTAGCTTGAAAATTTGGATAACTGTAAATTAAAGCATCCCACCTAATCTTGAAGCAGTTGAAAAGTTGAAAAACACAGCCTAGCATTTGCATTCAGAGTACTCCTATCTTTTTTAATTTATTTCTCCTGCCTTGATAAACCCCTCTGAGGCCAATAGTATCTAATTCAGCTAAATTGTGTCATAAAAAGTCTCTTATGACAATTTGTAGTTACGATGCAATTATCTTAATTTTGTTTCTGATGAGTCTCTTTCATCGATCAAGGTTTTGATCGACTGTATCTGTGCCTAAAAAGCAAAAAAAAAACACGGCCATGCCTTGCTGGGGCTTTTTTCACCGGCTGTTTCATATGGTGCCTGCTCACTGGAGCTCTGTAAGTGATATGTGAAGCAAAAGATTCTGCTTGTCAGCCTGCTTCACAGATCCACTGAAAATAAACACATCAGACACCGAGCTGAGCTAATGGCACACTTGCTTCTGGTTGCTCATTTTTGTTTTGGGTTAATGTCATGCCCCTGCATGTTCCATCTGGAGAGGGGAAAGAAAGATTTAATCAAAAATAAAAATAGCTGGTTTAGGTTTAAGTTTTTCTTTTGTACTATGAAGTGCAGGAAGGGAAAATGAAAGGGTGTCATTTGCTTTGACCATCGAATAGAATAAGAGCTGTGAATGCCAGCAGGTCTGCTTCTCACCCGTGAATCCAGCGTTTCATTTGTTTGGGAGAAAAAGGTCCACACACCTTTCCACTGAACCTCAGCAGTGCTTCTCGGTATAAACAATAGCTCATATTGTTGAGGAGGCTTATCAAGAAAGTTATGTCAGTAATGATGGGGATTTTCAGCTGGCATTCCCCGGGATTTATGAAGCATTTGCTGCCCGTAAGTGTGCTGATAAGCTGCTGGCTTATTAGAATATTCTATCTGCAGTGCAATCGGACTCTCGTTTCTCTGACACGTCTCCTCTGTGTCTTAAAAATACCACCAGCACATCAACAGCTTATCACAAGAAGCTATATGAATTCAGAGCATGATTCTTTTGCAAGATCATTCAGGTTAGGTGTCAGCATAGACTGAAAAAACAAGGCGCTGGCAAGAGGTGAACATAACAAGCATATCTCGTAATCTGTCGGTGTTGTAGCCCTCGTTCTTTCATTCCCACGCCTTTTGAGTATTTGTAGCCTTGGCTATCCTGGTGTCTGCTTTTGACTGTGGGCTCCTCAGGGCAAGTGTGTCTTCGTGTCAGTAATACACTCCACCCACTAATGGCACTGCACGAGCAGTAATGAGTGAGCCCATTACAAGCAGCTGCAAAAACAAATACCAGCGATAGTCCGGATGCTCTGCTCTGTATCTAAATGCTTAAAACAGGAAATGAGTCACCTGATTGTTCACGTGAATAATCACACAAGGGACCCATACATTTAACGAGTCTAACGCGAATCCACCAGCGGTGGTGCAGAAGACTCTCCCATCCTGATGGTGGTGCCTAATGACAGACGAGCAGTGAATGACTTGCAGAGATGGCTCCCGCGTGGAAAGCTGCCGTGCCTAAAATAAGCAGCACTGCCTGGGTCCACTCAGACATGGTGGTAGACACTATCGGGCTTTTGAAAACTTCACCGCTCCTTCTCTTAGTAGGTGCGGAGAAGGCCGAGGAGAAAAGGATGTGCACACCAACACACACTTGGCACCTGTCAATGTCATTTTTGGTTGCGAAGATAAAACATCGTCAGTGTTCAAGCCCTCATCTCAGGAGCTAATGACTGCTCACCATTAAAACTTTCATTCCTTTTTTAGAAGCTCCTTTAAAATTGGTAGAATTTTCTTCAGAATTGAAAGTGTCATAGTATCTTTGTCATGTGAAGGGCAGTGTCTAGCAACTGAGCTTTCCTGTGTTGTCTTAAAAGTAAATGTCTTCTTGTACAAATATCATTAAAAATGCATTGGAAACACTCGCTTTAACCACACGTATGCTTAAAAACTCTGCATTTGCCATGTGTGTGTACAGAAAAACAGATTTACTCAGCCAGATACCGATGGTTCCATTTTATATGCTATATTGTATCTACTATGTTATTTTATATAATTCATGCAATTTTTGATATATTCAGACTTTCTGGATCCTGCAGGGTGAGGATTTACCCACCTCTGAGGGCACTGAAGTCCTAACTCAAGTACATGGAATATTCATGAGGTCATATTGTGACTTGGATGACCTCAGTTCAGTTCCCTCTTAGTCTTTTGCTTCAAGCAGAGAGACCTTGGGTCAACCCTGGACACACTGAGGAGGATTTCCCATGCCAGACTAGCAGGGATAGCCACCATGTAGCAGCTATACGGAGAAAATTCCCTTCTCTTCCCAGTCCCTGTGTAAAGACCTGACGAGCGAGCTGCCCTGCCTTCCTCCTCCAGCCAGTGATACAAGGAACCCACAGAGGAAGAGATAGGCCAATATGAGGGGCCCGTGCAGCAAAGGAAGAGATATCCTATTTCTTTCTCAGTATAAGATAGAATTTCTTCATTATTTTTTCTAACTCAGACTGCTAAGGCCAAAATTTCCATGAATTGCAATATGAATTTTTATTGTATAGAATATTAAGGGCCTGTGCTATCACAATTTGTATGCCCATTAGAGCACTTGTGCAGGAAAAACATTTAACATGGTATCTCAAAATCACTTTTGAATTATTGGTTCTGGTTTTGAAACACTTTTAAACAGGCTCTGGTTTAGTGTCATGAAGATAAGAACCTTTGAAGAAGTTTTTTTCTGTGACAAGTTTGTTTCATTTATCTAAGGAAACCTTAGAGTTTCATGTAATTCTTAGTGTATAAGTACGGCAAGTACCCGTACCTGCAGAAGAGCTACCATGAACAACAGCATCGATATACCCTGAAGAAATTTAGTTCAGCCGAAACGAGGAGGGGGAGGACAAGTCGTCTCTGGCTGATACGTAGACTTCTTTTGTGAGAATAAAACTAGGACGCCTTGACTGTACAAGGAACTTAACCTACTCAGACTGGCTCCCTCTGTTAAACCTTTTCACCCACTCACCGGCCGTAAGAAGAGTTTCGTTTTGTCCTCTACACACTTTTCTCATCTTGGCTGAAGTCTGGGAACATCTGCCTCAAGTGAGAGTGGCCCAGGTATAAGACTCCTCACCATCAAAACCTTTCTACTTCTCTTTGGTTTTAGTTGTAAGATGAAGGTCATCTTTCCATTAATAAGACCGGTCACGAGTGGCGTCCCTCAGGGGTCCGTGTTGGGCCCGGCCCTCTTCAACATCTTTGTCGGTGACGTGGACAGTGGCATGGAGTGCACCCTCAGCAAGTTCGCCGATGACACCAAGCTGTGTGGTGCCGTTGACACACTGGAAGGGAGGGATGCCATCCAGAGGGACCTTGACAGGCTGGAGAGGTGGGCCCGTACCAACCTCATGAAGTTTAACCAGGCCAAATGCAAGGTCCTACATCTGGGTCGTGGCAATCCCAGGCATAAATACAGACTGGGTGGTGATTGGATCGAGAGCAGCCCTGAGGAGAAGGACTTGGGAGTACTGGTGGACGAGAAGCTCAATATGAGCCGGCAATGTGCTCTTGCGGCCCAGAAGGCCAACCGCGTCCTGGGCTGCATCAAGAGGAGTGTGGCCAGCAGGTCGAGGGAGGTGATTCTCCCCCTCTACTCTGTCCTTGTGAGACCTCACTTGGAGTACTGCGTCCAGTTCTGGAGCCCCCAACATAAGAAGGACATGGACCAGTTGGAGAGGGTCCAGAGGAGGGCCACGAAGATGATAAGAGGGCTGGAGCACCTTTCCTATGAGGACAGGCTGAAAGAGTTGGGGCTGTTCAGCCTGGAGAAGAGGAGGCTCCGGGGTGACCTTATAGCGGTCTTCCAGTACCTCAAGGGGGCCTACAGGAAAGATGGGGAGAGGCTGTTCAGGAGGGCCAGTTATGATAGGACAAGGGGTAATGGTTTTAAAATAGAGGGAGGTAGGTTCAGGTTGGATATTAGGAAAAAATTTTTTACTATGAGAGTGGTAGAACACTGGAACAGGTTGCCCAGAGAGGTGGTGGATGCTCCATCCCTGGAGACGTTCAAGGCCAGGTTGGACAAGGCCCTGAGCAACCTGATCTAGTTGGAGATATCCCTGTTCCTTGCAGGGGGGTTGGACTAGATGACCTTCGAAGGTCCCTTCCAGCCCTAACCATTTTATGATTCTATGATTTATGATTTATGATAAGTTACTTCTGCATTCGAACAAAAAAATCTTTGTGTTTTCCAGAAAGCAGAGGACTAGATCTGCATAAGCACTGAACTTCTGCTTCCAAAACTCAGGTCACTGTAAGCTCCATTCTGTTTTCTCCAGAAGCATCTGTAGCTTTTATGGTTTGAACATCACCTTTTTTATATTCCAGTATCTGACTCTGCCTCTTCCCAGAGAAGCCTCTCTCCCAGCCCTGGTGAGAAGCTCAGCTCTGTCTCAGACAGGGGCTCAGTTGGGACCTCCAAACCAGGGGCTGTGCTTTTCTGCAGTGCTTGCTGCAGTGCAGGTTCTGGAGGTGCTTTTTCTACCAGCATCAAGTGCCCCATTTCAGGGATTCAGTTGGGATTGTTGCCATCACTCACCTGTACCAGAAGGAATTAACCCATCCCACTGCCCAACAACCCCGAGGCTGCCCTAACCACAGGCAGTGTGGACTGTCTCCCAGGCTGGGTTAGGACTAACTCTGCTCTGGACAAGTTGCACACTGCTCAGAATAATCAAATACTTCTAGGAAATGGGAAATGGAAAGGTAGCACTTGATGCTTTCTTTGTGTTCTTCAGCTCTTGCTTGAAAGCAGAAGAGAGGTGGTCTGAGGTCCCAGTTAGTAATGAAGTATTTTATAGTCAGTATCCAAGAAGAGGTTGGGAGTAAGCTACCCAGAGCATCCTGCTATAGAATCATAGAATCATAGAATAGTTTGGGTTGGAAGGGACCTTTAAAGGTCATCTAGTCCAACTCCTCTGCAGTGAATAGGGACATCTTCAACCAGATCAGGTTGCTCAAAGTCCAAGCTGGCCTTGAATGTTTCCAAGAACAGGACATCTACCACCTCTCTGGGCACCCTGTTCCAGTGTTTCACCATCTTCACTGTAAAAAATTTCTCCCTTATATCTAATCTAAATCTGCTCTTTTGGTTTAAAACCGTTGCCCCTTATCGCAACAGGCCCTGCTAAAAAGTTTGTCCCCATCTTTCTTATAGGCCCCCTTTAAGTATTGAAAGGCCACAATAAGCTCTCCCCGGAGCTTTCTCTTCTCCAGGCTGAACAACCCCAAGTCTCTCAGCCTCTCCAAGTTGGAGTCTCACCAGAGCAGAGTAGAGGAGCAGAATCACCTTCTTCAACCAGCTGTCCATGTTTCTTTTGATGCCGCCCAAGATACAGTTGGCTTTCTGGACTGTGAGTGCATATGGTTATCTCATATCCAACTTTTCATCCACTGGTCCTTCTCCACAGGGCTCCTCTCAATCCCTTCATTCCTCAGCCTGTGTTGATACCAGGGATTGCCCCGATCCAGGTGCAGGACCTTGCACTTGGCCTTGTTGAACCTCATGAGGTTCACATGGGCCCACTTCTGGAGCCTATCCAGGTCCCTCTAGATGGCATCCCATCCCTCAGGTATGTCAACCACACCACTCACCTTGGAGTCGTCTGCAAACTTGCTGAAGGTGCACTCAATCCCACTGCCTATGTCATTGATGAAGATATTAAACAGTACTGGTCCCAATATGGACCCCTGAGGGACACCACTTCTACCCAATCTCCATCTAAACACTGAGCCATTGACCACTACCCTCTGGATGTGACTATCCAATCAATTCCTCATCCACTGAACATTCCACCCATCAAATCCGTATCTCTCCAATTTAGAGAGGAGGATGTTGTGGGTGACCATGTCAAAAGCATTACAGAAGTCCAGATAGACATGGCTCTTCCCTTGTCCACTGATGAAGTCACTCCATCATAGAAGGCCATTAGGTTGCTCGGGCAGAACTTACCCTTGGTGAAGCCATGCTGGCTATCTTGAATCATGTCCCTGCCCTCCATGTGCCTTAGCATAGCTTTTAGGAGGATCTGTTCCATCATCTTCCCAGTCACAGACGTGAGGCTGACAGCTCGGTAGTTCCCCAGGTCCTCTTTTCTACCCTTTTTAAAAATGAGTGCTATGTTTCCCTTTTTCCAGTCACCAGGGACTTCACCTGACTGAGTGAGTTTTCAAATATCATAGAAAGTGTCTTGGCAACTGCATCAGCCAGTTCCCTCAGGACTCTGGGATGCATCTCAGCAGGTCACATATACTTCTGCATATTCAGGTTCCTCAGGTGGTCACAAACCTGATCTTCTCTTACAGTAGGAGGGACTTTGCTCCCCTAGTCCCCATCTTGCGATCCATCCACTCGAGAGATGTGGGAAGAGAGGCTGCCAGCAAAGACTGAGGCAAAAAAGTTGCTGAGTACCTCAGCCTTCTCCTCGTCCATTGTTACCAGTTTGCCAGTCTAGCTTATGGGGGTGGGGTCAACACTTTCTTTGACCTTCCTTTTCTGGCTGACATACCCATAGAAGCCCTTCTTATTATTCTTTGATCTCTTGCCAAGTTCAGCTCCATCTGCACCTTGGCCTTCCTGATCCCATCCCTACACAGCCAGGCAGCGTCCCTATACTCTTCCCAGGATACCTGTCTCTGTTTCCACTGCCAGTGCATTTCCTTCTTGCCCTTTAGTTTGACCAACAGGTCTCAACTCATCCATTTCGGTCTCTTGCCTTCCGTTCCTGATTTCTTACACGTAGAGATTAAGAGCTCTTGTGGTCTGTGGAAAGCATCCTTAAATATCTGACAGCTCTGTTCTGCTCCCTTGTTCCAGAGGGTCCTATTGACTAATTTCTTGAACAGCTGGAAGTTTGCTTTCCTAAAATTCAGGGTCCTGACTTTGCTCTTCACCTGACCCATATCCCTCAGGACTGTAAACTCCACCAGTGTGTGATCATTGCATCCCAGGCCACTTCCAATCTTGACATCACCAATTAGCTCACTTGTGTTAGTGACCATGAGGTCCAGTATCGCATTCCCTCTGGTACAGCTGTCTATTGCTTGGCTTAAGAAGTTATCCTCAATGCATTCTAGGAGTCTCCTGGATTGCCTACTCATCGCGCCATGCTACTTTTCCAGCAGATGTCAGGATACTTGAAGTCCTTCAGCAGGAGGAGAGCCTGTGAGTGCCATGTCTCCTGTAGCTGGAGTAAGAAGGCTTTGTCAATGGGCTCCCCTTGACGGAGTGGCCTGTAGTAGACATCAACTACGAGGTTCCTTTTGTTGCCTCTGTCTCTAATTCTTGCCCATAAGCTTTCAACCTTCTCATGGCTAGTCTTCAGAGACAGTTAGACAGCTCTTCACACTCTATCCATTTCTTGATTGTCACGGTTTTAGCTGTGACAGAGTTAGCTCTTCTTTTTAGCAGCTAGAAGAGCTCCATGCTTTGGTTTTACTCAGAGGCTCGCTCTGAGAAGAATGTTGATAGCACACTGATGTTTGTAGTTGGCACTGAGGTCTCACGGACTTTTCAGCTCGCCGTGTTCTTGCCAGTGTGCAGGAGCACAACAGGATAGGGGGGAACATAGCCGGGACAAGGGGTCCACAACTCTCCTTACAATTTGTACTTGGATTTAGGATTGAGGCCAAACTGGCCAATTAGTATTCCATATCATGCAGCATCATGCTCAGTATAAAAGTGAGGGTCAGCCGGAAAGAAGCGCTTTCGCCCTTGTGGGACTCTCACTTTCAGACTCTCAGAGTGCTTTCTCTCTCTCTCGCTCTCTGTTTCGGGGCCTCCTGTTCATCTGGGATTGCGGTATCGGGATTTATCTGTTTCAGGATTGCAGCTTCGGGACGAGACGGGCCTCAGTCAAGGGGTGGTGAGCAATTACACCGTACATCGCTCGTTTGTATATATTTATCCTTGTACATATCCGTACATATATATATATAATTAGTAGCAGTAGCAGTAAATTGTTCTTATCTCAACCCACGGGTCTCTTTTCTTTTTCTTCTTTGATTCTCTCCCTCGTCCCTCGGGGTGGGGGAGGGTGAGTGAGCGACTGTGTAGGGTTTGGTGGTCGTGATACAGGGGGAAGGCCTTTCTGACCCTGGCAACATCTCTGGTGTAGATGGGCTGTCATCCACGTCATCCATTGACTGGTCTTCCACATCCAGAATCTCATACCTGTTGTATAGAGGCACTTGGGAAGCCGAGGTGGGCAAGGAGGGGTTTCGCCTGCAACCCTGGGCATGGACTTGCCTTCCATTCACTCCTTTCCTTTAAGCTACTGACTCCAGCCTAGTGGGGGGAGGATACAGGATCCCCTTGATCTTGTTTTTTTTCTGCTGGCTTTTCCTCTTTCTGTCTCAGGTTGGGCAGAGCATGGTTCCACCAGTCTCTCTCTCTTTCTCAGACTCTCTGATGCTCCTTAACCTTTCTACTTCCTCTCGTAGCTCTGCCACCATGCTGAGCAGATCATCCACCTGGTCACACCTCACACAGCCGTTCTCACTACTGCCTTCCCTTACTAGTGAAAGGCTGTGGCACTCCCTGCAGCCTGAGACCTGGATGGCTGCGTGTTTTTGAGGGAAAACATAGTAGTCTGAATGCAGCTTTCATGAACAGGGGAGACTCAACAGCCTGTCTCCAGAAAGGAAGGGCCTTTCTGAATGCTGGAGTCCAAGGGTGGAACAAAATTTAGACATGGGCACTATTTGTTAGTGTTTGCTGTTGTCTATCTTAATTTTCTCACAGCAGAGCAGCTCCTTGGGCTCCATCTTGAGGCAAGCACTTCTACGCGTGTGCGGTACAGGGAGTCTAACACGGATGTGGAGGATGCCACGAGGTGACTGGGAGCGAGGCAATACAATACTTGCGCCCCGATCCCCGAGCACACCTTTTGGCACCAGAAGTACTTCTTATAGTGTTTTGAAAGCTTGTCAATATTATGTCCATTTTCACAGTTTTCTCAACTTCAGTAAATTATGGATGACATTTTTATATATCATTTTTCCTGTTTATATGAGAAGGTGATAGTTCCTAGACCCAAATGACCATTAGTATATATTTTTAGATTAATATTCATGAAATATGCATTCAATGAAGCAGTTATCTGAGCTCTGAAACATTACTATACACACAGTAATCATTTTTTGAAGAATAGAGGACTTTTAGCGCGAATCTCACTAAATCAAAATTACTTATATACAAAAATGGATACTATGTTTCAAAAACTGTAATTGCCATAGCAAAACTATTTAAAAAAATTAGAACTGAGTTTATTTTTCACAACGACTACATGAATTTAGCTCTTGTTTTGTGAATTGTTGGCAAACAATATAGAAGTTTTTCACCTCAATGTAATTCACTGCTAGCATTTATTTGTCATATAATTTAAGCATAT
Source organism: Tauraco erythrolophus (assembly GCF_009769465.1). Taxonomy (NCBI): domain Eukaryota; kingdom Metazoa; phylum Chordata; class Aves; order Musophagiformes; family Musophagidae; genus Tauraco; species Tauraco erythrolophus. The sequence goes on from NC_141468.1 coordinate 54,889,526, forward strand.
ATTCTTGATTTATAGTTTGTTTAAGAGAAATTTACAGCAGCATTCAACATTCTTTGGTGAGTTGTGTTGGTTAATATTGATTGATAGTTCACACCAGATGATGGTTTTCTGTTCCCTGATTAGACGACATTCTTACAGTAAGAGTTCTCCAATGCCAACTCTAATGTTTTTTAATTCCAAAATTACTTTTGAGGAGAATTCTCTTGTAATCATTCAAAATGTCACTTGTTTCACTTATCACTCTCACTAGCTAATGTACATCTTAGAGTATTCAAACAGGGGAAATAAAAAAGGAGCAAGCACATCTGAAACAAGTGTATGCTAACAGAATTTGCTGAATTTTTCACTTTCACTAAAAAAAAAAAACAAACCACAACTTATTCACATCATTGTACACACTCATCAGGTTTCAGAATTAAGGATTTAATAAGTCTCAAAAAAATCCCTATATGGAGAAGAACAATTTCCTCTTTAACTCTTTAAGAGAGAAGTATTTATAAGGGGAATTATTCATGAGCATAAAGAAGTTCACATAAACCTAGAAGTTCACATAAACCTAGAAGTTCACATAGACCTAGTAGTTTTCACCCAAAAAGGCAGAAAGTCAGGTGTGAAGAGTCCCTGTATCTTAAATGCCTGATCAAACCCAAAACTAGAGGAGGGAGAGAATTCTGGCTCTAGTCTGGACATAGCTGAAATCGCAGTAAAACTGCACGTTTGGCAGTAATCGCATGGGAGAAGCGGGTGCAAGTGCAAGTTGATGTGATGTGAAACATCTTGCAAAACAGCACTGTAAAAAAACCTGCTCGCTGAATCCCACACAGATCACCCCTGAACCTCTTCCCTGTACGTTCGTCTCCCCAACTTCGGAGGGAGAAACCCCTGCCATAGGTTGCGCTATAGGATGCTTAGGGGCTATAGGATGCACTATAGATTCCCCGTTGAGGCTCAGGAAGGGCGCTGAGTTTCACGGGGCTGAGTGCTGTCGCATCACATCAGCAGGACGGTGCAGTTATGTGGGGGTCACGCTCCATCTTTCGTTTTCTTTCCCTCTCCCCGACGGTACCACGCAGCCGCCGCTCGGCCCGGGCCGCCGCGGGCAGCGCCGCCGGGTGCGGGCAGGGCCGCGCGCGGCGGCCGGGCGGGCAGCGCCCTCTGGTGGCCGAGCGGACCCCGCTGCCCTCACACACCCCCCGCCCCCCCGCCGCGCCCCGGTGCCGCCGGCTCCCGCGCTCACGGCACCGGTACAAATCGGGGTCGGCACATTCCCTTTTCCTTCTTCCTGGCGGACAGGTGAGCAGGGCTGAGCTGCGCCAGCTTCAGCTGAGGGTTCTCGGCTCCTCTGGTCTCTCCTTGTGCTGCACGGAAACAAACCGTTTCGGCTTTTTTTTAGGCTTCGTAGTTTCGCTTGCGTTGCCGGTTTCGGTTTGCGGTAATGAATGGGGTTTTAACTGCCAGCTGTGCACAGTCCCACATCGGTCTTTTCTGAAGGAGAGCCTCATATGGCCATCACAAACGTGACTCCAAAAGATCTGCTAACTGCCCTGGTTTGCGTGTTTGCCAGACGAGAAAGTAATTTTAAATGCATAGAGCAGAGATATTTTTGGGAAACCGTGGTCCCATCACACAACCGAATAATATGATCAGACTGAGTCCTGAGCAGCTCATCGCACCTCTGGAGCTGGGATGGAAGTGAAGCCAGGGCTGCTGAGGGCCGTGAAGCTGCAGGAGGCAGCACAGCCCTGCAGAACTCGTTTCCCCCTTTTTTACCCTCTCTGCAGTGTGTTACAAACCCCCATTGTTACAGGCAGCAGTTGATGCTCAGGACTGGATCAGACTGGCACAGGGTGGCTTCTGCAGTGACAGTCACCTGGAATATCATCACACAGGGACAAATACCATAGGAGCCCTGTCACAGAAACACAATGGCATTTCTCCTCAGGGCTGGAGACGAATTCGCCTGAGTTCAGGTGCTGGACTTTGTCAGCTAATGATGCCAGACCGAGAATGGGGCATCAAAAAGCAAAGTGTGGGAGGAAAGCAGCCTGTGAAAGGGCAGTCATTTGTTGGTCAATCACACAGCTGAGAAGAGGGAGATGAAAGACTGCTGGAGGTTACTGTGTAGGCAGATGTTTCACATGTTATTTGTACAGTTGAACCATTGATTTGATGCCGCCGTTGGTTTTTTTTCCCTAATTTGACGTTCCTTTCCTCCTCCTGTTAATATTGTTTTTGTTTCAAGCACAGGCTCATCATTCGCAAAGGGGAAAGTGTAGTTTCTCAAGGGACACCAAAGAAGATATTTGTTTTTCCCAGTGTCAGAATTTGGATGTCAGGCTGAAGGCAACTGTTAACTTTTTGAGGCCAGCCCTACACTGCTGCCACACAGGTCACCCTTGTCACTCAGCCAGGGTCATCTTCCTAGAGGATGGACTTCTGCAGCAGACCCCTCCGAAAGGCCTAATGGGCTGTAGAAAAATTGCCAATATCCAAGGACATCCGTGTGCTGTGCTAGAAGCCATATGCTGTGGTTGTCTCTATGCAACAGTTCACTGCCCCTTTATAGCCCTTTGTGCTTAAGAAACCTGTTGTCATGGGCTCCCTTTCTCAACCATCCTGAGCTTTCTGCCAAAGTTGTCCTTGTTCTTGACTCTAGGCCATGGCTTTTTGCCCATCTAGCAAACTTCTCAAACAACTCCTGATTTTCAGGCATTTTTTTCTGCCTTGTATCCACTCTCTGGTCAAATTCTCTTAATATTCCATAATGATGAGAAGTTCAGTTCTGTGAAGTATCAAATATAAATATTATTAGTCACGACTGTCCTTTGTTTGTTCATAACAAATATAACCAGGCCCTATAAGCCTTAGGCAATCAACAACTTTTAGTCCTAGAATTAATTTATTGCTATCTGTTAGAATGAGCCTCCAAATAGATAGCTGTCAAGTGCAATCTTCTTTTGTGGAGAGAAGAAAAAAAAAGGAAAAACAATCTAAATCTCTGAAACTCATAATATTTTGCTACCAGCTGCATGAGATCTTCTAAACTTAAATTTCCTATAATAATGCAATCTTCACTCTACAGTGCAGACAGATGCTTTAGGAGTAATTCATTCTACTTTCAGGTTTGAAGCAGACATCATCTCTTCATTCCCTCTCACTCCCCCAACATCCCTTCTGGATTTTATCGTTTGGATGTTTTCACACTCCTGCAGCTACTGATCACTTTAAAGGGGGTAGTGCAGGATGCCATCCCTCCTCCTCAGTCTTTCTGACAAGAACTACACACTGAGATTCAAAGATTTCACTCACATGAATCACCCTGTTAACGTTCTGCAATGACAGTTACATCAGACCTCCTCTCATCAACGAGAATTTCCAAGTCCTTTTCCACAATAACTATCCAGCCAGTGTTAACGCATGAACTATCCAATTTCTTCCCTCTCCAGCCAGCTCCAGCACTGTTCAATACAAACGTGACTTCCTGAGACTGAACTGCATTTTCCTTCCTAGTATCCTTCATCTTTCATGCCCTCCTAGTTGCTTACCTGATTAGACTATCCCTTTCCCCTTGCTTGCTATATTTTCTTGTTTGGAGGGGAGAGTAGCACTGCAGCCCTGAGGCATGATAGCTGCTGTGAGAGAGCAGCTCTATAGCTGGTGGGGAAGAGTTGCCCATGTCCCCACTTGCAAGTTTTGGGAGGTTACCCGACAGCAAAGCTAGCGAACACCTTGTTCGTCAGCACGGGGCAAAGCTAACAGCAGTGCTTTCCTGCTGAGGCTGAACATCATGCCTGGCACACACATGGTATGCTGGGCTGCTCCACAGAGAGTAACGCTGTGAGTGCGGTGTGGTTCTCTGTATGCTCAGGACAGGCTCCAGTCCTGGAGGTCAGACTCTTCCTTTCGTTAGGCAGTGTGTGGGAAGAAAGGGAATGTCTTAGCCAGCTGCAGCAGCTCGTCCATCATGCCTCAAGACCCCGAGTCTTGCTCTGCTGCTCTGGGATGTCAGCAGCTCCCTCCGAGGCCGCCGACACCAGCTCTCTGCTCTACTTCCAGTCTTTGTAGTTTCTGCTTAGGAGCCCACGAGGGAATTAATGCCATTCCTAATACAGCACTGCCCAGGGCTAAGCAGTCTCTCGCAACACGATGCAAAATTATCAATTTGCAAATACACATTCGACTATAAACCACTCGTGGTTTGAAGCCTCTCCTGAGAAACCGTGGAAAGCGTGTAATGCCTCACACCCTGCATAAGCAGACGGTGGTGGGGCTTGCAGGGAGCCTTAAGGCAGCTGTGTGGAGAGGGATGAGGGACTATACTGAGAAGGGAAAGATAGTGGGACAGACCTGTGGGGAAGACCATAGGATTCGGTCAACCAGCCCACTTTTGGGAGGAAAGGGCTTCTGTTTCCTCTCCTCCTTGCCACCTCTGCTGCTCCCTGCACAAAAGAAAGGCTGCCTCCTCAGCAGAGGCACATCAAACCTATGGCAATTAAATCTTCTGGTTTGTGGATCTCAAAGGATAAGTGACATTTAGCCTGAGCAGCACAAGCAGAGCAAGAATAAGCATGGCAGATGGCACAGTTTCTTGTGCTGCTGGGGTAAACAGGGTCTATTTGGCTTCCTAGGAATCTGAGTCCTTCTGAGATCCCCAGAAAATTGTGTTTTGAAGATTCCTAGGTAGGCTATTGTGACCTCAAAAAGGCAATTCTTCAAAGTGATACCCATACCTGTTCCCTTGGCCATCTATATATTGGCTTTTGGTAGCTGGTACTCTATAGGTAGGATATGACCAAGCCAGAGCTAGTGCCTGAGCAACATTACTTTTCGAGGTGCGGTGGTGGCAGCACAGACTCTTGGATTGAATTTGACGCTTTGGATTCTCAGTATGGTCTATTAGATTCACAGAAACTTTCCTGAACTGTTCAGTGGTATTTTAAAGTTTAGTTTAAAGGTTTATTTTAGACTGACATTGAAAATATTTCAGCATGTAGGAAAAAGAACTTCAGAATTCATTCATTTCCCCTGTCCTGGCTGTAACTCAGCTTTTCCGCAGTGGAATTTTCAGAGCCTTACTATGTTTCCCTCCCCTCTTCTCTGTGGACACTTGACTGAAGCAACTCCCCAAATTCACATTTACATTTTTCAATTCTTTGAATAGTACTCCATTTGCCTTTAATCAGCTTCACAGAAATACTGGAGTGTTCTGCGAATGTACACAAGCAATGATATCTAGCAACCTCTCAGAAATCTCCAAGAGAAATGAGCAGAGACGTCAAGTTGGAAAATCCAGACTGCGAATTTAAGGCCATGATGCACGAATGGACTACAGTTGGTGGTGTAGTAAATCCTCCAGCCTTCCATCAAATTGTTTTGTATCCTGTGACGGTTTTAGTTTCTGACATTCTGGGTGACGAGAAGCTTGTTATTATGAACAGAAGAGATCTTCATTTGGTGCATGTGTCAATACTTCTTGAAAGCTTCCCAGTGAAGCAAATGAAGGCTCTAGCCTTCTCTGCAGGCAGTTCTTTTTATTCAGCTGGTTTATCCTGTGGTCTCTGACTTAGAAGAGGTGAGAGGACTTCAGCAGTTAACGTCTCCTAAGATTTCTGAATGGATGAAAGCATGACTTTCTATCAATCGAAACTAAGCTGGGACTCCAGGGCTCCACTGCTTCCTGATGGCAGTGGGGCATAGGTGTCAAACAGGGAATTATCATCACAATTTTTACATCCGACAACAGTCTGGATCTGTTGATCTGAGTGACTTTGTAGCTGGCCACCGTCCTTTTCTGGGCATCAGATAATGGCAATAATAAAGACACTTCAGAAGACACATTAATTAGCACCTACTCGTCTTCCAGCAAAGCAATCTCATATGACTTTTGCTGTGGGTGCCAAATTCTGCTCCACATCCTCATGAGATGCAGCAGCTCTCAGGATGATCCACATAAGCATTTGGATTTCAGATCATTTTCAGAAGTTGGCTGTTAACAGGCTGCTCTCAGACTTCAATGTGAAGCTGTTTGTTACTGCCCTGCTGCAGGACTAAAGCTTTAAATAATGAATGTACAACAAAACACACATATCCTCGGGTGTATGCAAAATAAATACAGAAAATATCTGACATTTTCACAGTAATAGGACGTATGTGAATACCACTCAACAATAAGATGACTGCTGCTGATTAAAACATGCATTTTTCCCCATAATATTATCCTAGTGTTTGATAATTCATTTTAAGAGAAAAATATGTCAAGTGAATTTGGATATGTTGGAAATTTGCATTTGAGCACCATTCTACATAAAAGTCCTTCCAAAGCCCTTGAATATAAATGAATCTAAGTTATTTCCATAACACGTTGAACCATTATGCCAATGAATGAAAACCTCCTCCTAATGCTGTCAATTTATGTTCCAGATTGTGTAACAGGAGAGTAATCATACCGCAAAAGTTTCCACAGCAAGAATACTCACATACATAGTGCTGTATGTTAGCCTAGTTTAAAATAGATTTAACTTATTCTTGTGCTGATAAAACTGCACCTCGCTGTAAATATTTCTGCAATGATGGAGAATTTCTGTTAACCGCTTTATGATCAGCCATATAAGATTCAGAAGAGAGACTCTTTCAGATTTTTCACATCCAAAACAATAACCCTATCAGGCTTATCAGTAAATATTCTGAACATTTTTTGCAGGAATTACCTGTGACACCTGCAGTATGTTCTCACATATACGGAGCAATAACATTGTCACCAGAAGCAACTTATTAATAGTGCTTCATGTAATGCAGAGTTATATTTATTACAATTTTGTGATATGCTCGTATCCATTAGTCTAAAACTAAAATCAAGAAACCTATTTAAAATATATCTCTAGCTGATATCATCCATGTCCTAAATTGTTAAATGCAGTTTTCTGAATAACAACCCTAAATCCAAGCTTGTTTTATAGCCTCTGGGGCTATTCTGTCAGAAGTTCAGCTCTGGTAAACCTGCTTAGCCTATTTGTAGGTCCCAGGGATGAAGAAAATATAGGGAACTTGGTTTAAGTCCACCAGCACAAGACCAGATATACTATCTTGTCCTGCAACCTCAGCTCTGCTACACAGCTTAAGAAGCTGGGATTAGGACTTTGTGAGTGTTAGGAGACTTGGAGAAATGGCAACTTTCTAAACGTTTATTGATTAAGTTCACTTTAACCTCCCTTCCTGCAGATTCTGTTTAAGTTCCCAATAAATTTCTTTTCTCCATTAAATTTGGTTCTCTGCTGAGACATCATTTCTCTTCAGAGATTTATTTCATTTATTTGACTGTCATTTACTTTGTTGTTCATTCACTTTATTACACTGTTTTTCAGGGATATTTTTATCATGAAGTCTGCAAAGCCTAGCACTCTAAACGCATCTTCAAAGGCTCCCACCTGAGGCAAATGAGAAATCATATAGTCTGGAAAGTCATTCGACCAGGACACCAAAAGTCATTCCAAACCTACCACTTGAACAAGATGTGATAAACTATTTACGTTGGTTTTAGCTGGAATAGAGTTTATTTTCTTCCTAGTAGCTCATATGGGGCTGTGTTTTGGATTTGTGCTGAAACAGTGTTGATAATGCAGAGATGTTTTCGTTACTGCCCAGCAGTGCTTACACTGAGTCAAGGCCTTTTCTGCTTCTCTCACCACCCCACCAGCAAGTAGGCTGGGGGTGCACAAGAAGCTGGGAAGGGACGCAGCTGAGACAGCTGGCCCCAACTGACCAAAGGGATATTCCATACCGTATGACATCATGCTCAGAATATAAAGCTGGGGAAAGAAAAAGGAAGGGGAGATGTTTGGAGTGATGGCATTTGTCTTCCCAAGTAACCGTTATGCATGATGGAGCCCTGTTTTCCTGGACATGGCTGAACACCTGCCTGCCCATGGGAAATAGTGAATTAATTCCTTGTTTTGTTTTGCTTGCATGCACAGCTTTTGCTTTACTTAGTAAACTGTCTTTATCTCAACTCACATGTTTTCTCACTTTTATTCTTCTGATTCTCTCTTCTATCCCACTGGGGAGAGTGAGCAAGTGGCTGGATGTGGCTTAGTTGCCACTGGGGTTAAACCATGACACTCTTCCACCAAGTGGCTAATGAAATGGTTGCCTCCCCTTTGGGGGATCTGGTAGTATGATCCGGGTGAAACATGTACCATTTACCCATTTTTCATAATTACCATAACAGGTGTGGTGAGTTGATCTTGACTGAATGCCATGTGCCCACCAAGCTGCTCTATCACTCCCCTCCTCAGCAGGACAGGAGGGGGGAAAACAAAACGGAAAAAAACTCATAGGTCAAGATGAAGGCAGTTTAATAAAGCAAAAGCAAAGGCCGCACATGGAAGTAAAGGAAAACAAAAGATTTATTCTCTATGTCCCATCAGCAGGTGATGTCCAGCCACTTCCTGGGAAGAACAGCTTCAGGACGCATAGTGGTTGCTCTGGAAGACAAATGTCATAATAACGAATTCCCCCCTCTCCTCCTCCTTTATTTCATTTATTTGACTGTCATTTACTTGGTTGTTCATTTATTTATTTGTTCATTCACTTTATTACCCTGTTTAGGACAACATCAAGGAATCAAGACTACAACCAGCCTGTTTTCCCAAAGGAGATATGAGGAAACTTAGTTCTGCTGTCACAATAAACCCTCCAGTAGTCAGTATTTTACCAAGAAGAGTCTTCTTCAATCTCAACAATCTTCTTACTTACCTTCATATACATAAATCTTTTGAAATAAATCTATTTGTATGGAAACTATCTTCCATGGGCTAGATGGCCTTTGCGTCTATTTTAGCACTACTGCCAACAATCTGGGGACAGAAACGAAACTCCTTTTCACAACTCATATTAGTGTATTTTAATAATGTAAGGCTTCTAAAAAACATCTAAAATCAGATGGAACAAGGTTGGTCAGAGTTTTCTGAAGAAAAAAAGAGCATATTCACGAAGAGAAGGAAGGTACATGACACCCAGACAGTGCACAATCTATCACTGCTTCTGGTATGCTTTCAGAAAGGAAATCAAAAATGGGCTTACTTTTGCATAAAGATTTTTCAGCCAGCATCATGTGTTAGTCCCCAGGGTAGATCATCACCAAAAAAACCTGACTCTCAAGTGTTACAAATGTCTTAAATCAGGATAAAAATATGTTGAAAAATATTTGGTTTTCCTAAACTTTAATATGTCTGAAAGAGGCAGGTAGCAGTTCTGATGGATGCAGAAAAAATGGTGAAATCAGAGAACAAAAGTGAATTAAAGCCCTGACTACCTGAAAAAAAACACAACTGACCCTATGGTACCCCAGGGTCTGATTTGTTAAAACCATTTCAGTTTAACACAAAATTATCTAGATTTTAAAAAGGCAATATAAATAAGATATTATCAAGAATAACAGGAAGAATATATTTGTTTAGGATATTAATGTAGACATTTCCTGCAATTCAGCAATTTGTGAATAACAAAATGGGTCCCATTTGCATTGAGCTTCTGACCTGCAATATAGCTATAAAGACACCTTTGAGATTTGTCTGTACTCCTGGAGCTAATCTGCTGGCTTGATTCCTGAAGTTTGTTGAGGAACATGATATGTATTGCATGATAAACACCACATAGAGGATTTCCTGAGAAAGCTCTGTCTCAAATATAAAATAGTGACATTTTAAATGCCAAGGATTATCAACAGGTGGAAAATAATAAGTTAAGATATCAGTCTGTTGGGATTTTTTTAATGCCTTTAATCCAGCAATGAAAATTCAGGACAGATGTGTATGGTTGGGTAAAACAGGAGAAGCCTGATTCTTTAGCAAAAAATCTAGGTGAATCCTTTCCAAATGTCATTCTTCTTGAAGAATGTTTAATATCCATTTATTTGATGTGCACAGAAATCCTAAAGTACCTGGGGGGGGTGGGGTGGGGGGTGGGAAAGGCTCTTATTTCAAACCTGATTGGAATTGGAATTACTAGGAATGCTATGAGAGAGCTTCTGCTCAGGAGATCTATGTACTGATGTCTTAACTGAAGAGGTCCAGAGAAGAGAATTAGAATTAGCCATAGACTTTCTGAACACCTGGACAAATCAAGCTCCAAAGCTTTGAAGGTTCGTCAGTTCCTTTTTAAATATGACAAGACCTGCAATGGAAAGACATTTCACACTAAGCCTTCTTAAGTCTGTTCCAGTGCGGAGAAGCCCTCAGACCCCTGCACTTCACCCACTCTTAGTTTGGATTAAAGGACTTCAGGCTGCAAGGTGACTGCCTGTTTCCACAAAAACTAGTGGCAAAGCTCTCACTGACTTCTGTGGAGCCAGAATTCCAGACTAGGGATCTCTATCACTACTTACGCATAGCACAGTGCTGCTTACTTACATTTACACACATGCACAGATGCACATGCACACATGCAAACATGACTGCACTCACTTCATACAAAGCCATACTAGGGATGGGAACATTACTGACCAGACAGAAAAATCTTTGGGTTTCTAAGGCAGCAAATTTCCTGAAGTCCAGCAAAAACAAAATATTGGCATCCTAAAACTGCTGTTTCCGATTTGCGTTTCAGCCAAATCTAGGAGCTGCCTTGTTTCCTGGTTAGCTTTTAAAATGGGCAGCTTGAAGGGCAACAGTATGTCTCCATAAGAACCCAGGACAGGGCTTGTCACAGTAAGGATGGGAGTCACAGAATCATAGAAAGGGTTGGGTTGGAAGGGACCTTAAAGATCATCTTATTCCAAGACCCCTGCCATGGGCAGGGACACCTTCCACTACACAAGGTTGCTCAAAGCCTCATCCAACTGGGCCTTGAACACTTCCAGGAATGGAGCTTCCACAGCTTCTATGGGCAACCTGTTCCAGCACCTCATCACCCCCACAGTGAAGAATTTCTTCCTTAGATCTAATCAAAATCTACCCTCTTTCAGTTTAAAACCATTACTCCTTGTCTTATCACTAAATGCACTTGAAAAAAGTCCCTCTCCAGCTTTCTTGTAGGCCCCCTTTAGGTACAGGCTGCTAGAAGGCTGTTGTCTCCTGGACCCTTCTCTTCTCCAGGCTAAACAGCCCCAACTCTCTCAGCCTGTCTTCATAGGAGAGGTGCTCTACCCCTCTGATCATCTTCATGGCCCTTCTCTGGACCTGCTCCCACAGGTCCATGTTCTTCTTTGTTGGGGACCCCAGAGTTGTATACAGTACTCTAGGTGGGGTCTCATGAGAGCAGAATAGAGGAGGAGAATCACCTCTCCTTCTGCCCTGCAAGAATTTCCTGCATCAGTCAGTGCTTTGACTTCAGAGATCAGCCCCATTAGCATGCATACCACCTGTACACGTTTTATTTGTAGAAGTAATGTAGAAGCAGAAAATGCATAGGTTCTCTGCTTGGGGAAAAAAGAGGTTGTGCTGTTCAATGCATTCAAATTAGACTGCCTTCATGGCCAGAAGTCCTACTTGTGTGATAAAAGGCAGGGCATTTATCAATGTTCCTCTTTCCTACTGCTATTCAATTCTTTATGAAACTCAGCCTGAAAACATCTGCTGAAACTTTCTTCATTCTACAATTTACCTGTTTTAAATAAAAAGGACTTTGGATAGAGCTAAACCATTTTCTTCTTTCATTGTTAATACTGACTTTGCTTTCCAATTGTTAAAATCTGTCTGCAGCTCACTGCTTTCCTTTCTGAACATGTAGTTCCAAGACCTCTTTTTTTAACCAAAGAAGATTCACCTGGGGACTGTCTCCTAGGAGATTTAGATGAAGATTTAAGCAGAATATCACATTTTAATCAGATTTGTGCACTTCGCATACAAATAAATTGTCGTGTAACAATGAAGATCTTTCTATTAATAAGAAAATGTACTAACGTTAAAACGGAAAATACCAGCACAAAAGGCTGGCAGATATTTAGATCTTATTAAAAATTAAAGCAATCAACAAGTTCACAGTTATCCCTGAGTGCGAATCTGATTTAAATAGAGTTTCGATCTAATGCAATACCACTAATGTCATTTCCTGCAAAATAAGCCAGTGAGTAGTATTTGTGTTATAAGACAGTCCTGTGCGCAACACTTTGGCCAGGTAAATACAAAATAGACTAATTGAACTAAACATAAAATTCCTGGTTATTTAGTGGTTTTATTGCATTTGCTGGGGTTTATTTCATTTTCCATTTGACAAAAATTTCTATTAGTTAAGTACAGAGACCCTGCTGATGGAAAAAAATATTAAAATAGCACATATCTGTGAAAAAGGTTTTAAAAGACACTGGAGTTTTTGTTAGCATGAGAGTAATGAAGTTGCCGTTATAGCTTTTTTGTTTTTTTTAATGATCTGTTCATAGCTACAGTTGGATTACAAAGGGATTTTGCTGTGAATTGTCTGTTTTCCCTCTGCAAAATTGGCTCCCTGTGCCTGTCGCAGTTTGAAAAAAAAAAACCCTTCTGAACAGGAATTCCAAATCTTCCAAATCACATTAGGAAGGAAGAACTTGGTATCAAAAGGCCAAGCTGCCACTATTTCTTCCTGATGACTCTCATTTAACAGCCATTAAAATGCAAATAGAACTATGATTTTCAGATCACAAAATTAACATTAACAGCTGGAATGATTGATTAAAGGTCATGGCAACTGTATAACTTAATTTCTTACATAATTGTGTTCAGTTTTCTGCAGATTGTTTGGATTTGTGAATTAATTTTAGCTGTTGCTGAACACTGACAGGTGCATTTATTGGTCTCTCATTTTTGTTAATATCTTCCTGTGTGAATGATTCCTTTCTTTCCAGGAACCAGAAGAGTACCCAGAGGGGACACTCTAAAATTACTATCTTCGACTAACAGGTTTTGCAGCATATTAGTAGATCTCTCAGAAGTTTTTTATTGACCCAGACAAGACCGAAATGACAATTCATGTGTAACTAGCAAGTTACTCCTCCAGGAGCTTTCTCATGCATGTGTTTACAGAATAGAATAAAAATGGCCCATAAATTCCCAAGAGGCTTTGAGCTAACGGCTCAGATCCTATCTGAGCAGACCATCTTAGATCTGGCTTGCTTTAATGGATGAAATAAGCCACAGGTAGATCAACTTTCATATTACTTTTGAGTCAAGACATTGATAGGATGAGAAAGGAAAGATTTCAGGCAGCACCTGCCTATACTGTTCCTTAGATGTGCAAAAATGAAACTCAGTGCTGTAATTCTTATTCTACAGCAAAAGTCGGAGTCATTTTTCAAAAGCTTTCAGAGCAAGATCTGCAAATACTCACCACCCACAAATGGAGCCAGAATTTTGGAAGAATTCAGCCCAAGAGTTCGAGCTTTTTTGAAATCTATCTGCTTATTTCGCATTTTTTAGATGTGCTCAACTGGAAGCACATCTAAACATGAGGTTCCAGTGACAGGTGCTAGGCATTTCTGAAAATATGACCCTAGTGAATATGACTTGAGGCCAGAGAGAATTTAAGATAGCATAAATTGTACTTGATCTCACTCCCACACCCCAGCAGGAACATAACATCAGCTCCAATGCCTGCACCTCTCCACAGTGAGAGCTCCATTCCCTGTCTTCAGTTGCTCGGTCCCGAGTCTGCCTGCTAAGATGTGCTGTTGTGTCTATTGGGAGCCAGGTGAGATTACCAAAAGATTTCAGTATTTGAAAAGATCAGGGGATTGTGTCAGTCTGAAATCAGGGAGAGACAATGTGGAGTGGAGATAAAACATCGCATATTTTGTTTTTTATTTCCCTTGGTACTGCTGGGGACAGACCATATTTCAGGACCATTGAGACATTCTCACTTGACAAACTTCTTGGTTTCGGAAAAATACAAGGCAGTGTTGATGTACCCACTCCCTTCCTAGGGCAAAGAGCAGCTTCTGAGGTTTCTGCTCTTTCTACTGGTTTACTATAGGGTATTGGAGAAGGTTTACGGTGCACGAGAGCCTGGCCATGTGTGACTGTAGAGATCTTCCAACACTGTACTGGGCTTTTGAGTCCAGGGTTTTCCTGACAAACTCCCTCTCAAACCCTAGCCTTTTTCAAGGAGAAAAAGTAGATGTACAGCGTGTGCATCAGGGCAGGGAGGGTTGTAACAGCCATAAGTTAAACAATCCCCCACACGGGGGAAGATGATGAGTAGTTTTTATTTTTGTAGGCTTCCACAGCCCTTCAAATATGAAGGTTTAGCTGTAAAAATCCAAGTCACTTCAGCAATGCCCAGAGGTCTAATTGTTGTTCAAACCAGGAAACAGAGAGCCTAAAATTACCCTGTTCAGGCAAATGAGAGCAAACAAGAATTAGAATGGTTAGTTTTCCACAGGCAGACAAAAGGACTGAAATGAAATTAGCCTTTAAAGTTTCGTCACAGACGGCAGGATAATGAGTCCTTTTCTGTTTAAATGAACTGAGTGTTCTCACAGCAAAAGTCTCATCTCAAAGCCACATCAGTGCTCTCGTAGTCATTATTCCCTGCTACCCACCTTCTGAGATGGCTCATACATGAGGGAGAACAGAGTATCTTGACACGTATGAGAAGAGGATTTTGCCTTGTGGGTTTACAACTAGCACTTGTAAAAACCTGAACTTTTGCCCTTGAAATTCTTTCTTTGACAGTCAAATACAGATTGCATGAGGAGCATGACAAAAGCAGTCCCGTAGCCATTGTCCACGCAGCATTATCTCAGTACAGAAGGACTATCTCTAGTGAGGAGAAGGTAATTATTTTCAGGCACACTAGGTCTTGATTTCTATAGTAAAATTGCCAAAGGGGGGCATCAATATAGGTTATAATGGACTTGACTGCTCCCACATGCCATCTTTTACATATGCTATTCAACAGCTGTCAGATGGGATCCTTTTGGGTTACACAATGTTATCATGGGTAAACCAGCCTCTCTTCGTGTGAAATTCAAATAAATCAGTCACATTTTTCAGGAGTTCATTAACATCCAGAGAATTCCATCCTCTTAAAAAATTAAATGTTACTGTTGTACATACTTTTCATTATATGTCTGTCAGAGAATGTTAGTAAAGTACCACACTGGCTCTAGCTCGCATCAGTGTAGCTTTATAGGCCTATATCACATAATACCATTTTTATATATAAAAATTGATTTTTAAAATTAATTTTTAAATAATTTTTATAATATCAATTATTAATACATAGGGAGAAGTGATCTGTATAAAAATAGCTTTGCATTTTTACGGTACTGAAGTTAGTGGACAAAAGAACATGTACCTTTGCCTGCACGGAAATACTTGGCAAAAATACTTCTGAAAAATGCACTTACTGGCCCAAGAATATTTTGTGTTTAGCAAACAAAAGACAGTGAAACCACCTAAAAACATGCCTGAAAAGAGATGGTTCAGGAACATAGGAAAACTTAAAGAAAACTGTAATTTCAGGATATGAGATCAGTACTGGGTAACACAGGATTTTCTCTAAGGGCAGAGCAATGCTGTGCCCAATATCAGTATGATTGTAAAATACAGTTTTAAGAATCATCCCAATTCAATGAAAATATCATTTTGGCTTAATCTGTCTGAGTAAATGATTCCTCATTTGCAAAAATGATAAGGCTAAAATTATGAAAAAAGATGCAGTTATATGTATATATTTGAACAACCACAAGGATTAATTAGCTGTTAGAGTACTCTCGTGGAGCCAGAAATATGGATGATTCAGACTCAGAAAAGGAAGTTTTTAATATCCTAATATGAAATCAAATAACCTTTTGATATGCATGTTGACAAAGCTCCTTTTTCTTCAGTTGCAATTTTGCTAAGTTGCACTAGTACTGAGCCCTTGGCAAAAATGTTTCCTTCATTATGTAAGTGCTAAGTAGTCATATTACTATTCATTGAGATTCCCTGAATGGTTTTATTTTTGCAGGCACCTGCTTGCTTTGAAATATCTGTCTCCCTTTTTTTTCCCAATATATTCAATACCTGTGGGTTTTCTGGGGGGGGAAGCAGGGGGAAGTTTTCATATGGCAGGCATTTGAGCGGTTTGGATGTTTTATTGCTTTTCTTCGGTACTCTTACACATTTCATCTGTACTCCTGCAATATCTCTCTTTCTAATTGAATCAATAAGTCAGAAGTTTAAGTGCACTTATAGTATACTTTAGAGATATCACCATCTTGCTACTACTTGCTTTCAATTATGATAAAAAGCCTATGTTTTTGTGCTCTTGATACAGGTTCATACTTCTGGAAATGTTCGTATTTGCATTTAAAGTTTTGACACTCTTCTGAAACACTAACTGAAGCGTCACAACCATTCCAGAAAGAAATGAAAGCTATGAAGTAGAAATAACTTGCCCAAATTTACAGACAAAGTGAGGATCAGGTTTGAGATTAGATGCCCTGGTTTCAATCCCATCCCACTGAAGCCTGCAGATGATCTGCCATTGATTTCCTTTGGCTTTTGACCAGT
Organism: Tauraco erythrolophus; assembly: GCF_009769465.1. Taxonomy (NCBI): domain Eukaryota; kingdom Metazoa; phylum Chordata; class Aves; order Musophagiformes; family Musophagidae; genus Tauraco; species Tauraco erythrolophus. Next base: position 54,905,992 of record NC_141468.1, read on the forward strand.
CTCTGTATCATCTATCTCTTCTCATTCTGATTTCATACTTTCATTGCTGTAATCTTGCTAGGGGTTATGAACTTCACTCTTTTCTAACATTGCAGTTGCTGCATGCCTGTGTTATGGGAGTCTTCAACTACCAGGGCAGCCACTGCTGGCGAAGGCTGCTGAAGCTTTCTTTCACTTTGCTGGTAATTCTGAGGCTGATCTTGCCTCTGAGTGCTAAACTACTTTTGCAAGCAGAGAAGATAAATACATTTTTTTCCTTGTTATTATTTGACCACGGTTTTCTTGAATGCATGCATTACTTCACGCACTATATTGAACACTTCCTCAAAAATAATTCCCTGTCTGCAGTGCATGGTTGTGTAATCCGTAGAAGGGATTCACTGTTCTGACTGTAAGGGATGTCATGTTCTAACTCTTTGGATTGAGCATATAGTTTTCCTGGCATGTTTTTATGTCCTGATTACACATTATAACTTTTAGACTAGTATTTCTACTTTCAAAGCTCACATTTTTTAAATTCATTCAATAAGTATTCATTCAGTAAGTATTTTTTTTACTTATTAATTTACTGAATTTATTATTCAGTTTATGGAAAATGACTTAAAATACAAGCTTTCAACAAGCAATCTTGCCAGAAAGATCAGTGGCTGAAGTTTCAATTTTGAATTATTCTTCTGACTGGAAGGATTTTAATAGAGTCTAAAGACATGACTAGTAAGGTTGTTAATATATATAGATAAGTTTTAGGGATATTTACCCTATCCTCTTAGCTGTATAAAGTACTAAAACCACTGCTAGAGATGACAGATTTCCATGCTGGCTCTCAAAGAGGACTTTTTTTTCAGCAGATCCCTCTGCGGAATGAATAATAAGAGCGTACCAGAAATATAACTGAATCTTCTGACATCACAGAAATGTGATCAATGTGATTTGATTCCTCTCTTCTGTCTAAAACAAAGCACTTGTAGAAGTTAGAGAAACTAAAAGCTTCATGCAGCCCTATCTTGGGGAATATATAGTGGTAACATTAAATCAACTTTTTCAGAATGGTTCTTATCATTGGGAAAAGAGTGTATTTGTGTGTGAGAGAGACAGGAGACAGGCAGAAAAGAGGGAAATTCTGCAAACATTTATTCCAACGTCAGTAAACCCCTTGTGGTTTTTTATGTTTATATTGTAACTTCTCTGAAGCTCAGAATATGACTTAGTTGTATACTTTCACTATATTTTGAACACTGAAAGATTATTAATACTGTCACACAATCTAATATTAACAATAATAATAAGCAAAATCAAATTTGATTCATGTGATTTGCCAATCTGACATCTTTGCTGTCAGTAAATATTCACGCAGCCAAGCTTCACTTCCACTGATGTTCAAAACATTGATTTTCACCTTTGAATTCTACATGTGACTTACATCATTAACACCAGGCTGGAAAGTAATAAAAGTTTGCGACACCTCTTTGTGAGCTAGTCCAACATGGAAAATATTTTTAGAAGAAATTCTTAACTAATAAAAACACATGAGAAGTGGACTCCACTTACTCCCTTTTGTTCACTGATCTTTCTCTGGATGAACAGAAATGCTGGTAGAGCTAGCCATGAAGTAGTCAATCACCCTTCCAATTTGCTTCACATTTTGAAAATAACAGGGTTTCTCCAGGTTGCTTAACAAAGACTGAGCTCCCAACGGACCCTGTGTCTCACCCTTGCAATTGGCAGGGGCTGGGAGCCACTAAAGCTGTTTGAAAAGAGGCAGCTGCCGGCATCACATAACCTGCCACGACCAGCTGGTCCCATTATGCAAACAAGAGTGTCCCTTGGCAAAGCCACGCAAGAGGCTCCAGAGTGTATGGCTGTATTTCAGCTGGTAGCTTTGAATGAAAAAAAAGAAGTTGCTGAAAGGAAAAGGTGCTGCTGTCTATTGACAGTTTTCACCCATCCTCTCTCCAGTGTTGGCACACAAACGTTGCTTCAATTTTTTTCTGGAAAAGAGAACTATTAATTACAGGCATCAAAGGGTTGTCCCACTCCAGCCACAAAGCCAGCATGGACCACATGCTGGTCTGAGGAGTGAACCATCTTTGGATCGCCTTGACTGTGACTACAGTCACAGTGATCTTTTAATTTTCTTATGAGAAATTCCTTAAAACCATTTCTCTCTCCTGTGGAGGCTCTTACAGAACTGCTAACAAGAAGTGCAAACATATGATTATCAACCTTTTCCAGACACACCAAACTCCAGACAAGCTGAAAAAGGCAACATTTCAGTGGGGCAATAAGACACCCACTGATTCCCCTTCACAAAGGTTCAGACTCACTGAGCAAGATTGTCTTTCTCCTGCCTAGAATAAACTCAATTTTTAAATTATATTTTAAAATTGTATTTCCCTAACAATCCCATAACTCCACAAGTACGATTGTCAGAGCTGCCCTAGAGAGTTATCTAGGCAATCCCAGTGACTTCTTCAGATCTGTTGGCAAATCCATAATCAGCAAATGTACAAAAAGTCTGAATTGCTATCAAGAACCAAGATGCAAATTCCTTACACAGAGTAGGACTAATCAAAAAAAGCTTTTGCCTCTCGATGCTTTGCCTTAGACCACTCCTCAGATAGACTAATGCGGATAATGCAAAAGAAAATTCATTCTAGCATTTCAGTGTTATCAACACGCATTTTTACATCTCACTGTCCTGACCAGTGAAGGTATTTTGTTTCTTTATGCAACACGACAGGTATGTGGCTCCTCACAGAAAGGAAAAACAGAATCAAAAGATCGAGATTCCTGTTGATGGAGCTTTCAGAAACCACTGGAGCACCATCCTCTGGCTCTCCCATGGCATTAATTAAAATTCTGTTTCCACTTAAGCATCCAAAACCAGACTGTGATTGTATACACTGAGTATGTTTAACACTAGGTTCTCCAAAGAGTGTATCCTCTTTGTTTTAAGAAAAAAAAAATTACTGACTATTCTGTTACAAAAATAACCAGGCGTATTACAGCAAACATGTTTCTTGGACATGAGATAGTAATTTTCCCTTCTTTCACATGAGAAATAGTTCCTCAGATCCAAAATAAAGCCTTTCTAAATATATGAACCTCTCTGCTTGTTCTTTCTTCTCTTATTATCATTCGTAAGTCATAATGTAACAAATGCTGTTCCCTGTAGCCCCGGACTAAGAGATGTTTTTCACTTTCTTAATATTTTTTTAGATTCTAAAAATGCTGAAGCTGGTGATTTTAAACCTCCTACTTACTTTCAAAGTTGCTGAGGCTGCAGAATCAATCTCTGCAATGGTTACCTCCTTTGAGTCTCTCCCATATATCAGTAAAACAGGTATACAGTCGTCTTTTTATTCTGTTGAGTCTGGAATTAAGGTGGAATTTAGGCTTTCTTTATAGATTTACAGCTAAAGATTTTTCAAGATGTTGTCAAACAAAGCTAAGAAACGGTGGAATTCCACTGGGTGTTTAAGAGAAGCCATTTATTGGATTAAAATTTAAAGGATTGTTTTAAAAAACATGAACTACTAAGTGGTATCACAGCTAGAGATTATGCTACTGCTGGAGACATACGATAGCAAATAAGATAGCAACCAGAAATCCTGTCTACTCTGAAAACTGGATGGAAATCCAAAATCACAAGTATATGCAGGAGAGCAGCAGCGAGAGAGGGAACACAACCATTTAGCAACTGATTCTCTGACACTTTAGAGAGAAACTGCTTGAGTACCTTCTCTTTATAAACCTGACAGAGGTCCTCTGACAAAAAACCATTTCTGTACGCCCATTTTGTGAAATTGCGTGTGGACCAATATAATGAAAACAGGAAACAGCAAAATAAAGCACAGTTTAATGGAGACTATTGTGAGCACGTGGAAAGAAATGAATTAAAACATTTCTCTAGGAAATGAAGATGCATAAAATAGCAGTGAAGGCTTTTGTTTTCTAGTAAAACACACAGTAGCTGCTGACAAAATAACCAAATCCAAGAATATTCCCTTCTAGCCTTCAAGACATTTGGTCTTTGGCTTACAAAATCCAAAAACATCCTCTCCATTTTACAAGTTTTCTAAGGTATCCTTCTCTTTTTTCTTTCCCAGGGGGAAAAACAAGCTTCTGCCAAGGCATAAAATATTTGATATTTCCTATGTTTCTGGCTCTACCCCCTATTCCTGGTGCTGAAGGACTGGCCTCATGGGTTTTCCTGGGAAATATGCTTCTGACCTCAGTGGGCACAAGGTTTCACATTCCACCTCTTCTGTTCCTCTGTTCACAAGGACTTTTGTCCTCCCCATCTCCTTGTGAGGTGGTCTTGTTCCTCTCACAACTGTCACAAGACAGGGAAAGGGCATATTTCTGACACGCCCTCATTGCCCACAGCCTCCCTTTCTGATTAAAGAGAAGAAAAGCTGCAGAAACACTGTCTGTCTGCATCAGTTTGACACTGAGTGGTGGATGGGACAGAGCGCCTTGCAGTGAGCGGCATCACGCGTGAGATGAAGGTGTGGGGCAGGCCAGGGGGCCAGCAGAGGAGCCACTGCTGCCCAACTTTGAAGGACAATAGGTCTGGAGTCCTGCTGGCAACTTCCAGCCCTTGCTCAGCCTCAGAGCAAGGACAATGGGCTGGCATTCACTAATGACGCTCCCCTTCAGTTGACCCTTCCATTAAAAGGTCTTTGTAGAAGATATTGATGTCAATATCCCTGATATCCAGAAGTATCACACTTTGAGGAGAGAAGCATCATTTTCCTAAAGCAGCTTAGAGGGGAAACATCAGTCCTGCTTTAAAGAAGATAACTGTGTTCTAATCTCAATCTTTGTGCAGAGCTGATGAGCCAACTGCTGATGAAGCAAAGGAAGAAATCTGTCTAAAAGTCAATAATTCCCTGATTATCTTTCCCCACATTTCTTGAAGCTTCCCTCAAAACCTCAGGCATGGAGTAGCTGTCAGGTCCTGGAATAGTTGAGCCTCCATCCCGGCAGTCCTTCTGTCCACCCAACTGTACAATCACACAGCACTAAACAGTAGCCGAGGTCTTATGTGTCCTCCCATGCAGTCTTGTTCTTCCTTCTTTCCCCATTATTTGATGAGATCTTGAATTCAGACAACTACTATCCCTAAAGACATGATGTAGAGAAAGTAAGAGAAAGTATCCGCATACTGTCATATTTGATAGGAAATAAATACAATCTCTCAAGTCACTTTCATGTCATCAATATTGGCAAAAAATGTTAACAGTGAAAATTTATATGATGATTTCACTGCGTTTTCAAATCAGTCCATTTTCCTCACATCTATTTGACTTCATAGCACAATGAAACCTGCCACACTGAAAAATTCCAGTCTCATTTTACAGTTTCACAGTGTTTCTGGGCCACTTCTGTGTTTGGCCATGACTTCTTTGCCAGAAGATTTCTCTCTAAGAAACTCTGACTACCACCTTTTAGAATATTTATACTGAGATATTAATTTCCTAAAGTAGTATTAATATAATTTAAAGTAGAATTTTTATAATTTCGTACGAAATACAGTACTTATATCCAGAAGTTTCTCATAAGTGAGTAGCAATGTTTTCCAGATATGTTATTTTAAGTGCTCTCTTTCTGTCTGTCCTAAAGTCATCCCCAGTTTTACTTGTGGAACTGTTGTTCTTCATTGTTCTCTGTGTTTCCTTAATTTCATTTTCTTGCCAAGAGCTGATTATGTACTTCTGCAGGGAAGGCATTTTAGAAATGCATTCTTTGCTGACAGGAGAATATTACCAGTTTGTTTGCCTTACCGCAGATAGTGGGGAAAATCTTACACACTTTATTCAGGCAAAGTCCTCTTACTTCAGTAAGAAGTTTGCTAAAACGTAAAATTGAAGGTACCATATTTTGGAAGTCTGCCTAATCTGAGCCCACCACAACATACTGAAAGAACTCCAGTGTTCTGGAGCATAAGCTTGATGCTGAAGACGTAAATCTGCATGATTAGCTTCAAATATATGCACAGTTAATTCAGAAACTATTCAGTACTTGAAGGGATACACTGGGACAATTCTCATTGTGATATGTAACCCCATATGCAGTCTGTTTTGATTTAAAGTCCCAAAATAAAATATTCTACTTTCATCCAAAGAGGCAAACTTTGATGTGTTTGAAAAAGAAAAAAGTTACTTAAATCTTCTGTTATTTCAGTAGCACAGAGTATTCCCTTGTCCCTGTCAAAGGGGTCCTATCTGATTTTGGGCAGGGCATTTAGAATAAAATGTTAATGGGTGATCACTATTTGCATGTTCCCCATATACAGAACTTATAATGTGAATTCCTGGGGCCAAATCTGCATGCACAACTGCAGCTGTATATTAGACCTATGGCTTGAACTCACTCATTACAGTAGAATCATACACTTCAAAAAGTCAGGCCCTGGGTATTTCAAGCAGGTTATGCAAACGGCTGTTGAGTGCTGTTGAGATTTACCCTTTCTGTATGACTGACCTACTGCATCAGCCAAGAACCTGAGCTCCTAGGCTGTTAACAGGTGCTTGTTAACAAAAACTCCTTTATCATATACCCTGTAAAACCTATTTTGGTAAAGTGTTCAGGGTTTTAACAACCAATCTGCTTTAATTGCATGAACACTTATAATTCTATTTTTAAAATATTTCCCTTTTTAAATAATTGACGTAAATATATGCAAGCTGATGAATGTCTTGTCAAAACAAATACTCACACTTAGATTACTAACAACTGAAAAAATAGTTCCTTAGAGAAATGATGACCTTATTAACGAATTTCAGTGATGCAAATGGTATGACTATGCTACTGCTAGGACTGTTACACCATTTTCTCAGCAAGGTCTAGGCAATGTAAGTCTAATTTATTTTCTGCCTTACTGCCTGGCCATATCTCAGCTTCGTATTCTAACAGTTTATGTACTTTTGTGGTATGTCATCATTCATGATCAAAAAAGGTGGAAGTGCCAAGTTTGAAACAGCTCGATCAAACACAGCAAAGCAAAAGAAGTGATGTACTTCCCAGACACAAGCTTGTGTACAGCATGAGAGTGCCTGTCAGTATCAGAGAGGGAAAATATAAGAGCACTTTAATTCTCTATGAGAGCCATTACAAAGTTAGGGAACACATTGTAAGACTAAACTGAGAATGCTTGAAAGTGGAAATGATCTTCAGGTGTAGTTCTAACCTTAGCTCTCTTCCACAGCGATACTGGGCTTTCAGTCCTCCTCTCTGTGTACCTTTTTGTCTGTTACACAAAATCTTCTAGGAGCATTCTCTGTGATCTTTAGAAGTAAAGCAGAGGATTCAAAGGCTGTGCCAATATAGGAATGAGATTGGATTTTTCCCATATAGAGCAGTTCCGAATTCTCTGAGGGCATGTATGAAAAGCTTGTTGCTCAAAACTGGTGGCAAAGTAGGAAGTGTATCCGTTCCTGAATGACTGCAGCATCAAGAAATATCTCAAGAGACAATCCTCCTCCAAAGGAGTTGGTTTCCTCAGACTCAGTAAATATCATATTAAATTGGCCCAGACAGGAAGGAATGTACTGTAAAGATAATTCCCACAATTACTACTGAAACCTGAACTGAAAGAAGAAACAAAGATTTGGGAATAATTTCCTTTGAACAGTGATTTTCTGTTTTCTTGCCTGGCATATGGCATATGGGTCAAGTACGTGCTGGTCAGCAATAGATAACAAGAGCAGGTGTGTAGAGAGAAAGGAGGCTTTTGTAACATGGTAAGTGAAGCAAAGTAAAAAATATCATCAGTGGTTTTTAGTGTTTTGCTTTTTCACAATAAATAATTCTAATGATCAGGATTCTTCAACTTTCTTCTTTCATATTGTCTCCCCAAGTGTTACATTTTTCTTTATAAAAGAGGAAAAAAGAAAAAAAAAAAAAAGTGAGTGGATATGCCACCTTAGTTCTCTAAGCATCCAGCATTTTCTTTTTGAGCCATGTTGGTCAGTTGTAATTTGCCAGCCAAGTCACCCAATTCGTACTGTGCTTGTTTCCTAGCTGTATCCAGGTATGAGTGCTCCCACCATGAATACTGACTGCAAAAAATTACTTTCTGAGAATACCTGCACCTGTGTCACTGTGTTACTTGTCACTAGGTTTTCATTTTCTGAAAACGTTCAGAAACGTTAGGTGAATTTCCACTGCAGGCAAATGTAAGGAAAGAAGTGTGAATTCAGCCACAACTTCCCCGTAAACTTAACTTCCCCGTTTACCTGGTGAGCCCTTCAGCCCTAGTACATGATGTCCTCAGGGTCTTGAATTTGCTGGGAAGTTTCACAGAGGAGACACCACAAAGTGTGGCAAAATACATATTCAAAACATATTTTAACATCGAGGTGTCCATAGAGCTGAACCAAACGGATACCTTGCCTGACTTATCTGAAATGTGAACAAAATATCTCTCTTTGCTACTCATTGTGGGCCAAATATGCGAAAGAGGAATGGTCTTTACTGAGAATTTCAGAGGTGAGGCCAAGACTGAGTCTATAATGGAAAACAAGTTTCGACCTTAGCTATGCAGAGCCAGTACCCTCTCCATAATACAACTGTCAGTTCAATTTTTGTCAGCGATATAAACATGGAATTGAAATAAGTGTTAGACTAGGATTTGGATGAAAGTTTTAATCAGATGAGCACCTGCACTCCCAAGTCTTATTAAACTGCTGAGACTGAAATTGTGTGTGAAACATTGCCATCCAGTGGCTGCTTGTACAATTTTCAACCCTACCACAAAAACATTTGTGGAAGAGAAAAATGTTATAGATTATGGCATCCCTCCTTTTCTGTTTCATGAAACCACAGTGGTCTCTGCATTGGCACCGCAATTCTAGACAGTGAGTTCAAATGCCGAGGGCCTGCAGTTCTTTCAAGTCGTACACTTTTTAAGTAAACATTCGTTCCTTACAGCAATGCATTGTATTGACATTCAGGTCTCAAAAAAAAAATCACTTCTGCATCTACAGTATATCTTTCAAAAGAGGAGTTTGCAACTGAGGGGTGAATGTACAAAGGAGTGAAGTGGACAGTCAAAGGCCATGCAGCCCAGATCCTGAAATCACAATGAAACACCATTTTTCCAGCTGAATATCATTGCTCACTCCCTTTTATCCTGTCTTGCCAGTCCTGTACCTGGGGTCCACTGGAGTTTCCTCCTCCTCGGAAGCTCCACCACAGATTTTTCCCCCTTATAGGGGATTGACACTTTTGAAAGCTCCATATGCAGCCATAGAGTTAGGGAACTAACTCTTCTGCTCCATCAAAGGACATCTAGACTATGGGCAGATAGCAACTTTCCTTCTGCCACCTAGTCACCCACATTCAGCACTGATCTGGAGGGACCACATTTGGTCTTTTTCTCTAATAAGTCCTCTGTCCCTCTGTGGAGCTACAATGGGATTTTCACATGGTCAGGGAGAGTTAGAGGCACAGCTGCAGAAGTTTAACCAAGGGCTTAATTTCCATGGAGAACACGGCTGGTTGTTAATAAAAGCACCAGCAGCAGTAGTCATATCTTTGCAAGGGAAGTGCTAATCCACGGGAAATGAGATGGAGAATAGCTGTATTAGTTATTACTATGACTCAGTTCTTTTGAGTCATGGCTCACATTGGGTGGAAATTAGTAAACTCTGCTCCTCCCTCAGGTCCATAAACCACCTGGTTCTACTTTCTTCTTACCACCACATTCATCTGATCTCCATCACATTGTGTAGATCTGTTTTCTCATCCTACACAGACAATCATCAACGCTGCTATGTCTGGAATCCCATGACAATGAAGTCCTGATCCCCATTAAGGGAAACTGATAGCTGCAAGTACAGCCATCATCTCACCAAGCTGCAAAGCAGTCCTTGTAGGATATGATTAAAGCTTGTTCCTCAGTACTATAGAGTTGTGGCACTACTTAGATGGTACACATCCTAAAGGACACAAGACCTTTGAGGTCTTGGTATTTGCTCTGTCTGTGGTATCAGGCTGGACTGTATATGGCAGCAAAGTAAAAGATCACACCTATTACTAAAGATAAAGATAAAACGGTTAGTATAAAAATATAGTTTATTTTGCTAAAAATAAAAGTAACTGTAGGATTGCAATACTCAGGCAAGTAAAACAAAGACATTTAAAGCTTTGAAATAAGACTGTACTCCCAAATTGTTTTAAGTTTTTCCTTTTGGAGATCTGCCCTGGCTAGCCAAACTCAGGAGCAGTCTGACAGTCCTATTAAATATTGTATTCGTAGAATAAATCAAAAGGACACTAAATAACATGTGGCTTTGAGACTGATTCACGATGCATTACCCTGTCTTATAAGTATGCCTTATAGATTATTCAGCTATGCACCTAGAGAGTCAAATTCACCAAGCAGTAACCCATCCCCTACATCCTGCCATAAAGAAAAGGAATCCATGAGTCTCACTGTAAATCTCCAGAACATCAGAGGATTATAGCATTTAAACAAATCATCAGAGCCTTTCTAGGCTCTCTGCTTTCTTTGTTTTGCTAATTAACTTTTATGTAACTCATTGTATTACCTAGCAGCAACAGGGAGCTGGCACACTAATCCATCTGCAAGGTGACCCCTGTTGTGTGCTATGCAGATTGGGATATTGATATGCTGTTGTGGACTGCAAGACATATCTGTTTCTGTCCCTTGTCTGTCATTTGTAGATACAAAGGGAGGAATGGCTGAGAGCCTAACAAGGGAGTTTGATCCCACCGTATCTCTAGACTAATGCAGGGAACAATGAGACTGGGATAACCATCCCCACTTAGACATTATGGTGATTGGCTTCGTTACTGGGTCTATGATTGATCTGTGCTTTGAGAGACTTAGTCAAATCAAAGCTCTAAATAGATACAGCTTTTGTGATTGTTAATTTTAAGGCAGGATTCGGTGCTCTTTAGCCCCTGGGCTTATCTTTGCTCTCTCTGCATTTGAATCTATATAATCAAAGCTCCTTCGGGAGCTGTGACTTATTGCAGTCAGACTCACTGCAGTTATGGAGGCCCACAGAAAAGATCAACACTTTTTCTTAAGTCCCCTGGACTTACTGTAAAGGCATCTGAAATGATGATCACTATAAATAATTTTCAGCTGGATTTACTCTGCTGTGGATAACAAGGCAGGTGCTAAAGTTATTAGAAGTACGTCAAAAGTTTGCCGCTTAATACCAGCCTAGAGGTATGTTTACCAATGATAACACCTAAAATGAGAAAAAAAGTTCTACAGGAATTAGGATTTGTCAGGTTATTTCAGAAAGTTTGGGATCATTTTGGGGAAACCAATTTCTAGAAGAGAAGTCTGTATGAAAGCAGCATTTCAGCAATCAGACTCTCTAAATCCAAAATGTAGGAAACCTTTCTTGCATGAAACAGTGTGTTTCAGTTTCTAGCAATATCTTTTAAAGAGTCAGTCAAAGATTATAGAGTTTGTTTGCCCTGGGATCCCCAGGTGACAGCAGAAGTGTGGGCAAGTACTTTTTAAAAGTCGTCTTTCACCTGCTCAGAGCCCCTGCACCACCAAGACTCTCCTGCCGTTTCCAACACACCATTTAGAACATGCATCTGAATCTCTTCCTTGCTTATGCAGCACCCCGCATGCTTTTATGACTGCCAACAGAATAAGAGGAATAACTGATTTGAGAGCCTGTTTGTCATTACATACAGGTTATTCCCACATATATTATGCCCCATCAAAACATTACTGCCTATCTTCTGTTCCCAGTTCAAAACAAAACAAAACAAAAAAAAAACAAAGGAAAGATTATATTAATCCAAGAAGAGCTATGTGCAGATTTCTAGTGGTGTTGAGTTCTCCTGCTGTGATTGCTACAGCAGCCTTTTAAGCAGCCCAAATTTTGAAACCAATTGGCAGGAGGAGGGAGTTAAAAGCCAAAGAGATGTAAATGAATTGTCTGGAAAGTTCCAAGTGGGTTTTTGAGTGTAGATTTCCAAGAATGTGCTCTTTTAGAGAAAGAAGTGATTTTTTCTGAGGGCAGTGAGTGTTACTGATTTACTGAAGTTGATATTGGCTAGCTGCCTGGTTACAGTCCCAGGCACAGAATTATTTGCCTTCCAGGCCACCAGCATTAAGTCCTTCAGCTCATCTCTATTTACTTCAGACACAGCTCAGGAGGTAGGAAAATAGATGCAGGCTTTCAAAAAGGAGTCAGGGCACAACGAAACTGGGGAAACAATGGTTACATTCACTGGCAATTCCAATTTTCACAGGTTTGTTCCAGATCCTGCAAGTCCATGTCCCGATCCTATGAAAGAAGATACAGGGGAGTATTGCTGTGCCTCAGAGAGGAGTGGGGTGTCACGCAAGCAGCTCTTTGTAGGTTGTGCTTATCATGGAAACTGACCAGATAGTTTGCAAAACCTTTATAACCGCCAAGTATATTAAAATTTCATAATATGAAGGTATTCCTGTACACAGAGCAGTGGCCCATAGCAATATGAGGACCCGATAACACCATGCACTGACGCAGCTTCACAGTTTGAAGAGACTTTTGTCACAGAGGTAACCCTGCAGTTCTTACTAACATTCCTTTTATAGGCTTGGAAAGGACCTGATGACATTCAGTACAGCCTCCTGTTAGGAAGAGGCATGCATTTATGTAGCCTACTTTGAAAATGTTGGTAGAAGACATAACATCCCTCAATAACCTATTCCAGAACGTTAACATCTTTATAGCTGGATTTTTTTCATGATGTTTAGCCAAAGTAGTGTTTGCTGAAACTTCAGCTCCAATTTTCCTTGGTCTGTGCTGAGGAGCAGAGAGAACAATTGATCACTGTCCTCTTTATAATAATATTTTACATTTTACAGAGTTGAAAGGTTATCAGCATTACCTCTCCCAAATCACAGTGCTCTCTTTTCTGAAAGCAACAAATCCTTCTCTCTTTCATTTCTTACAGATAACGTTTTTAAATGCCTCTAACTATTCTCATTGTTTTTTTGGGGAATGTCTTCCTTTTAATGTGCAGTGCTTTGACCTCTCCAAATGATGTCACGCCAGCACTGCAAAGAGTAAATTCTGCTCAGTTCAGAGACAGTCTTGCTAATACATCCCAGAGGGAGATTGATTTTCTATGCAACAATATCCCACTGACAAGATTTTTTTTCAGTTTGTGATCCAGTATAAGCCCTAGACTCTGTTCTGCAGCTCTGTGATCTTGCCAGGCTTTGGCCATTTTGTGCTTGATTTCACTTTACTATCGTCTTCTGCATTCACTTCTACTAAACGTCATGTTGTTAACTTTAGATCCTGAGTTTCTCCACTCAGGCTGGTTCTCCAGTTGGTACAAAGGCACCAATTATAGTTGCAGGCGCTGTCTTTATCTGTAGAGACTGCTGGTCAGCAAGCGTCCCGGCAAAGAAGGACCAAGGCTGGAGTGGAGCTCTCCAGGATTAGAGTACCTCATTAAGGAAGGCACCTTGGAAGCAAGGAGAGGAGAAATAGCAGTAGCGTTAGAGATGCAACACTTTCTATCCCTGTATTAGTTTCTTTTCGTTGTACCTCTAACAGTAAAAAAGGAAGGGAAAAAAAAAAAAAATAAAAAGGCACAAACCCCACCTTCTTTCTTCTGCTGGTAACGTCCCTCAAGTGATTCGGTCTTTCAGGCATTAGCATCCACCTGCAAACAAAGGGCCCGGTCCCTGCATGCTCAGTAGGTCACAGCTGAACTGATCCCTTTTAACTGGCAGCCTTCGGAAAGCAGTTCACATGCTAATGCAAGAGAACGCCATAGTCAAGGAAAGTCTTTGCAACTCGATGCACCTATCAGCTCTTGAAAGCACTTTTTTGTACTCATGGGTAGAATGGGTTGCTTTTAAAATACGACTGTTGTTAAGACTTGTGGATACCAAATTAGAGTTAATGTACAATGCCTTTTAAAAGGGTATAAACCAGCAGACGCATAAATTAAAAATAATACCATCGCCTGTATTCAGATCTTTGGATTCTAGGAGAATGGAGCTTCCATCAAAGAGCAACAATAGAGAAAAGATATTCTTGGACTTTGTGAAAAGACACAAGTTGAATAATATTACAGTAATAGGCAGGAATCAACCCAGATTACTGTCCCAGTGGCCAAGTGATGCTGTTTAATGAAATGCCTGCATAGCAGATGATATGACTATTGCACAGTGCTGAAAGGAATGTTCTTTTTCTCCACTCCATAGCAAAAAAACTTAGGTACTCATTACATTTGAATTACGTTACTGTGCTCACTCAAGACTAAAGAGAAGCCTTTTTCCTCTTCTGACTCATCCTAACCTCCTTGTATTGTCTTTAATAACAGCTACCTTCAGGCATGTCCTGTCTGTAACTACTTGAGCCGAGTGTGTTTGACCAAGTGGGTACGAGTATTCATTTCATGAAGACAATTTATAAATAAAAAGTTATGCATATGTTTTCTTTCATTTATAAAATGTGCTGCAATTTAGTCTTTTTGAACTGTATTACACTGGTCCAAGATCCTACAAGTGAAAAACTATCCAGAACTGCATTTTACTTTATCAGAGAGAACATCCCTGATAGAAGTAGGGGATTTCCAACACTATCTCTGTTCCTCTGTGACTTCTTTTCATTCACTGCCTAGGATAGGCAGTAAAGTATCCATACATAATACTGTTCTACTTTTCATTTTCTACAGCATGCTTTGGAGTCTGACTCTTGTTTGGATGGCAGACTGAGTTCTCTACAGCTGATTGCAACTGAAATTCCAGTGCAGTCAAGGAAAAATACCTACTTTTTCACCAGCTGGGGGCTTGATATGTCCCATGAAAGAAGGACTCAGACACTTCTTGATATGCATGCTCTGCACACCCCCCATCACTGCTTCTAGTTAGAATGGTATGAATTTTATTTTAAGATCAATCATTATTAAAAATAATTACACAGCATTAGGCAGCAGCCTCTCTCGAAAATGTCATTATCACAAATGCTGTATTCATCTAAAAAGGAATACCAAAGTGATTCATTTACATTATCGGGGAATAGGCTGCAAGCTTTTATTTCAAAAATCAATCTTTTTATACAGAGAAATAAAACAAATGTATTAAAGTGCAGTGGCTTGTTACAAAATAGTCTCAGACAGTTCTGATGACACATCATTAACACCACTGACGGATGAGAAGAGCCTGGTCAGTGGTCTGTTCCAGCCATGAGTACCCATGCAGGCAGTACTCCAGGATCAGCAGCGCTGGCAAACATTTTCTGAAAAATCATTGTGCAGGTTCAAATATGTCAAAGGGCTCTGATTCGCAATATATGAGGAGTTTCATTGTCACAGATCTCTGTCCCATAACTTTCTGAGAGATTCTTGCCTACAGGTGAGGCAACAGAAGCAGCTGTGTGATGGCTCTCGGCCATTGCACTTCAGACTCTGCTATAGCAGCTTAAACTATTCCTATCGTTCCATTAAAACTGTGCAGACTGATGTATTAGGCTATGAACCATGTCAGCTGGGAAGCCGTATCATACCATACCCTGAGCTACACTGTGTGCACTAAGGCAATGGTGACAGCAGCTCCCAGCTCAGGTGGGCAAGGCAGGCAGTGCCAGGCAACACTTCTGAAACAACTGCAGCAGCTACCTCTGCCATGGCACCGACACCACTTCACGCTTTACACTCTTGTGCTATGATGGTGGTAAGGGGTGGCAAAAGCTACAGGATGGATGTAACAGAAGTCAGATTAAAGGATTAAAGGTGAGCTAAATTAGTGTAGTTATTTCCCTACCTGTGGGGGACTGGCAGCATAGTATGGAACACCATTTTTCCTGTGAAAGCACAGAGACTCAAACCACATACAACTGTACACCACAGACATTTGAATGCTGCCTGTTTTTGATGCCTTGGCCAAATATATTGCAAAATACACAGAATCTGTGATACTATACTTGTGACAGCACTGTCAAATTTCACACATCCCTTTTAGTGCAAGTGTGCAAGACGCAAAGAAAGCCAATTCCAAACTTACTGGGATATCAGATATACCTAAAGATACATCTGGGCCATGACTGTGCAAAATAAGTCTGTTTTCTGTTGCAAATGTGATTGGATATGTGTTAAATATGTGGATATTGATAGATATGCTCTGAATGTTAGTAAGTTGGGTAATAACAGACTATCAGAGAAACTACTCTTCTCCGCAGCTGGAAGAATTTTTGGTTCATTGCATTTTTTTTCTGTTTTCATATTTGCTTTTCTAGCTCCTATGATCTGCCCTTCTTGCCTTGCCAAAAGATCACCTGCAGATTACTCTTATTTTGTTTCTAAACGAAATACAAAATATCTTACTCTGAGGAGAGAAATGTATACAACCTGCTCTAGAAGAAAACTGTACAGACTGAAACAAAATGGTTTAAAATACAGACACCAGAGGAAGAAACTGAAAACAGTCCTGGAATTTAAATTGTTTCTGATCATGAAGAAAAATACATGTTTTTGGGAGCCTACTGAATGATAAACACAGTGAACTAGAACTGAAATAAGGCCAAAGGGCTTGTTAGTGGGATAGTCTTTCCACCTGCAAAATAAGCAGAAAGATTCTAGTTTTAAAAACTCAACTCAAAACTTAATATTAAAAGATCAAAGACAAACCAAGAAAATGTTACATTTCAGTGTCATATGAGGAGTTCTAAGAGTAAAAAATAGGTATAATATATAAAAAAAGAATTGAAACAGGATATAGAAGAAAATGAAATCCTAAACCAAAATTGCCCATGTTGTGTAAGCATACCAGTATGAGAGGCAAATCTTGTTTGTCTTCCTTAAGCTAGTTCTATTTACTGAAACTGAGTCCTGGGTGGAAGCAGGCTGATCAGAAATTTTCTTTTCATTGGTAATATTGTGCATATTTTTCCAGACAGATTAATAACAGCTCCTACTCCTTCAGCAGCTGAGCTACATCTGTACAGAATTCTAAAGAAATGTTCAAGTTATTTTAAGCTGCAAGGATGAAGATTTCAAGGTGGTCTCTTAGGCAGCAGAAATCTCAACCAGAAGACTGGCTTCAATTTCTGTCCACAATTCTCAGCTGCACAATGTAGCAGGAGCTGGATGTGCTGCTGAGGGTACATCATGTCAGCAAAATTTATGGCCGCTAAGTATATCACTGGTGTTACTGTAATTACTTCTGCCCTACTGTGGTAGTGCCTGTAGCCTCAGGACCTCATTGTGTGAGGTATTGTACAAGAATATGAAAATTAGATGAGCAGGTGTTTACATCATGTTAATACAGGTGGTGGCACAGGGGAGTGCAAGGAAATGGTTAGATGGTAGTACTCACTGAAACAAAAGGTGTGCACAGTGGATGTCTGCCCAGTCTTGGGATTTGCAGCAAAGAATTTAAGATAGGATTGCGGGGTAAAAGTTTAAATGAAGTATCTTTGGACAACAAATGACCTCACGTAGCACCACCCCAACAGATGTATCTCTATTATAGTGAGCTGATGTATCAAAATAAATGTTTGGTGCAGTGATTAAAACAGTCAAGTGTGCATCTGCTTACCCCATAACCAGAATTAAATAGAGATAAAACACAAGGCTCCACGTTTTTTCCACGTTTGTTTTTGTCAGATCCATGAAAAGCAAACTTTACCAAGTTCAGTCAGTATGTCCTTCATGTGGCTGATCTCACCTTTCTGCACTAGAGTGTCAAAATGTGGCAGCCGATCATTCTTATTTTTAGAACTAGATATAAAATCAATAAAAATCAGCCTCATTGTGGTAGACTTTGCACAAACACAATGCAGATACTCCAAAACGCCATACAAAGAATGGGGAGAAAGCATACAGACAGTGAAGTGCAGATTTAGTCAATATCTTTTAAAGCACAGAGCAAGCCTTTCTAGTACCTGCTCCCAGAAGAGCCCAGCAAGCTTTTCACTGCTGTCCCTTCATTTTGCTCCTTTCCTTCATCTTTCTCTAGCCCTGATCAAAACTGACAGACATCTGTGTTGCCCCAGACTCTCCTTTTCCCTCTGGACACGTTTACCCACTGGATTTTGAGGATTCGCTGTATTTATTTGGGTACCTACCATGTGTCTGGGTAGGCAGAATTGATGGCACACTGTTGCACATGGTCCAAAAGGAAAGTTGTGAGTAGAAATCTTGGTTATTTCCCACAGTATGAGTGTATCGTGCCAGTCCCTGTGCAATGGCCATGCAGCACATTTTCAGTGTGTCTGACATGAGTAGCAACAGAACCTGCAAACCTCTTTCTGCAGAGGACATCCCAGGCAGACACAGAACAATCCCATCCCTGATAAATTATTGCTTTTTTCTTCCTGTTCCTGACACTGCTAACTGTCCGATGCGATGTGAGGACATGTGGACAAAAATGGAAGACTGGTGACACCGTAAGCTCTGACAGGCCTTTGCAGACAGGCAGCCCCGGGGACTCGCTGCTCAGCCCTCCTCGGCTAGGCCACCAAACGGCACTGCTTCCAGTGCGTCCCAGTTGCCTCCTGCCTCCAGTTACTCCACAGTCATAAACCCACTAATCAGACTGTGGCTATTGAATGCGAACAGCGTCCGGCTTCGGAGCCTTTGTCCTGCTCCCCCACCTCGGTTACATGTCCAAGGCAGGTTTTTATCCCCGTGTCCTGATGCGAGCTGCAGGGCTGTCTGCTTCCCTGCTGTCACAAAACACTCCCCGCATGGACAGACTTCGTTCAGGCTGATGGCCGCAGCTCCCAGGTGCGCATGAAGGAGAGAACACACCCCTAGCAACGATTTTCAGAAACCCTGGGCACCCGCACCTCCCCGACCTCAGCGGGGAACAGGGATTCCCAGCTCGCTTCCCCGCCGCCCTCGCTTCACCCAGCGAGCACCAGCGCCAGGTCGCGGGGGGCCGCGCATCTCTGTCAGACGCGGCTGAGCACATCTGGAGGATTCAGAATGGCCGGGCGGGGCCCCAACGAGTGCCCGGCTGCCCGGGGTAAGCGGAGGGCCGCCGGCCCGCTGGGAGAGGGCGCGTTTTCCCAGGTGACCGCCAGATGTCCTCCCTGCCCCGGCACAAGCGCTGCAGCGCCGCGCCGACACGCCAGCCGGAGCGCGGCTCTCACGCAGCGCGCTCAAAGGGGCTTAGAGCTAGATTAATTCTTCCCGCTCCTCCGTGCTGACCGACAGCATCGGCCCTAGCCAGAGAGACGGGAATTCCAGCATAAAACCAAAGTCAACATGTGATGGGCAGAGGGGAGAGCACAAACCAAACAAACTCACCCGTTCTGTACATCGCGTCGTATCGCAATCGCTGCATAAGGGTGACAACAGAATTCATGAGAGCGTGCTGAAGTCTGTGCCAAAGCAGGCCACCATCTGTTTTAAATTCCAGTTTTAAGTCAACACTGCTTGGGTTCTGGACTCAGCAACCAGACTCTTCTGTCCCTGTGTCCCTGCAGGCAGATACAAGTAGGTGGAGGAAAGTACATCAGTTATTTTTGGATGTGGTACAGCGAGTCTAAGCCCAAAAGGGATGACCTCCACTGACTGTGAACTGATCAATTTTACGTATTCAAACAAAAAAAAAAAAGGTAGTTCTGTCTAACCTTTTTAGATGATTCTCCCACAGCTATGAAATGCCCCCACATGAGATTTAGCTCCAGTGCAAAGTTCACGTGTTGTTACGTGATATTCACAGCACTGGCTTTCTTTAAAAAACTTATTTGCATTCAAGGATAGGAAAAGGAATATAGCTGGTACTAAAATAGTAAAATATGCCCAACTGTTTTGCAATTTGAAGTCATATGTCTTTCATTATTGAGGAAAATGCAGAAACATGTGGTTTCATTATTCCAAATTTAAATACAAATTTGAATATGACTGACAATATTTCAGCTGTAAAATCCCAGTGCTAACACTTACACAGATGTAAGGGTATCATTGGCAGTATGAAAATGAATCATTTAATTACTAGAAAGATAGAAAGGGAAGTTGTAAAACCTAAAATTCACCTTTGAACTTTAAGGGGTTCATTCTAGCTCCTGCTATGCCAGTATTTAATTCCATATATAATTAACCCTTAAGGACCATAAGACATTTCCTGAATAATTGCTTTCCAAAATCCTGGTTGAAAGAAAAACCTCATGGCCTGACATGGACTATGGAAATTTCGATACCTATTAAAGAAGCAAAATTTAGACCAATTGTAAAGAACCCCTATATACTCTTCTGCTTCTCCAAACAGGCTTCTAGATTCATAAAGATATAGGAATACTGCTCATTTTAAACACCAATACCATACAAACTCTGTAGAAGTCCATACACTTCAGATTATCAGAAGCCAGGAACATGTACCGGAACTACAACTCTTCACATGCACTTTTCTCACATCACTTCCCAATTTGCCACTGTACAAACCAGCATACTTTGGCCAATCAAGAATGAAAATTTGTATGTTATTTCCCAGTGTACTTCAAGGAATGGCTGATAATTGTGGCAGGCTTTTCAATATGACTGTATGGTGACTGGGAAAGCAATATGAGGTTAGAGTAAACCAGTGGTAAGCAGCCTCAGGAAAATGAGCAGCCCCCTTCTGATACTTCTTGCTCCTCTCCTGAGATTACCCATTGCAGTCTTCTTCCTGGCACCTTAGAGGATGTTTTAGATAAACTGAGGCCAGGTCCTGAAGTATCTTGAATATAGACACTAAGAAAACAGACTGGCCTGAACGCAGTGGAAAGTGCTTGTAGAGACAGGAGGACAAGTCTGAGAGGAGGCACTGATCCATCCTCAATGGATAAATCAAATCTTCATTCTTTACTGATCAGAGTACCTAAACACTGGAAGTTTCAAGTCCTAGCAAACACAATACTGTAGTCTACCAAAACTCACGCCACCATGTTTCTTTAAAAGAGTTATAGAACTGTAGAGAAAAAAAAAAAAAAAGACACTCATCCTGAGTGAGCTATACAAGTATTATCTTAGCAGTATGATTATACTAGTGTAATTATGTAGACAAGTACTTAGGTTGCCTTTGTCAGTGTCTCTCTTCTTTTATATAACTCCTCACTTTAAAACACTATTCAAACCAATGCTTTATAGTTTCAGAGTATGTTGAATAGTAGGAGGTTGTGGTTTGGTTGCCAAGCAAATTAGAGAGATGAGTACTCTCCCTGGGTAAGAACAAAGGAGTCCGTTCAATAGCAAGCTTGTTCAGGGAATTGAGAGTAGTTATTTCACAGCTTCTGACCCTAGATCTTTAGAGTCACTGTTCAGAGGAACAGAGCAGATGCTCTCTTTGTGCTTTGTCCAAAGGCAAATACAAAAAGGTGAAACTGCAAGTCTAAAATACAGGAATTCAGAGCTGGAGGGAGTGGGACGGGGGTCTGTATGTACCTCAAAATTCCTGAGAGTGGCATCTACTAATGCATGCATTCTTAGACTCCTTTCACAAAATGGTGTAACTGCAATGTGGGATTTCTATTTGTCTAGTTCATACCATGCTGCTCTCTTAGCATTTTCCCTTGGTGCCTGCTGCTGTGTCTCAGAACCTGTATTTCCATATTTGAAGCAGGTGGGGTATAAGAAGCTCTGTGTAGACAGCTTAGGAAATGGGAAGCTAATGCTGTATACCTACATTTGCAGATATTATTGTCTAGAGATGGGAATTTTTCTGCTGAGAGAATGTAGAAAAGCCTCTTCTCTTACAGACTGAAAACTCAAGTTGTCACAGCAAAGAAATTCTAACATCATAGTCTTCAAAAGTCCATATCTCTTTGTGTTTTTATCTTTCCACAAAGTTTCCTCATGTTCCCCAAGCCTTGCTATACCCACATTTTAGGTGGCTGGGCAGCTCAGGGCTGAACACTGAGGATTTCCTGGTTGCTGGTTCCTGGCAGTCCTGAGGTGAGATACTCAAAAACTGGGAACAGTGAAGCTGAGCTTGCGAGGAGCCACAAGCCTGGCTCCAGGGCTGTGTGCTCTCAACTTGCCATTGCCCCTTGCTTAGTCAAACTGGCAGGTTCTCACACATGCCTCCTCAGCAGACAGCTCTATTCAATTTTTGCTAAAGCATCTTCCCACAAAACACTTCAATTTTGATAAATCAGTGCTTTCAGATGAAAAATAGTTCTGCCTAAAAATAAACAACTAGCTTCAGCTTTGAGAGATGTAGATTAGTTAATTGTATCAGTGAGTGCTGACTTTGAAGCTTAGATATAAACGCATCCTTAATACCCAACCAAGCTCTGCTAAGAAGAAAGGATGATTTATAGAGCAATGCAGAAGCTGGCAGAGCCTGAGGCTTGAGATTAAGCCTTAGCTTAATACTTGTTGATATGACTGCATCCTGTGCCTCCCAGAAGGGATGATACATTACAGCAGGGAGGGACCAGCTTTCGGTCATGTTGTTTCCTGTTCCTGTTAATTATCTTCCAGGTTGAGGTGTTTGTACTCTGCATATGTGTCTGCTAATGAAAAAGGATCTGTTACAGTCACATAAAGAATGTTTAGCAGTCTGTCCTGAGTAGTAAGCTGGAGCAATGTTTTGTCTTGTTCCCCAAAGAATGCTCTTCAGCTTGGGTTCGCTTCACAAATTACATTTTAAATGCTTTTATCACACTATATTGACCTCTAAAAGTGAACTCTCAAATTCATAGCTGTCTTCCTTTCCCATTTCAAATAAAATGGTTTCTTCGTATGCCTTCTTTGAGTAGTTTTCATGCCGTATAGTGTCATATGGGAAAACAGTGACAAGCTATTTTCTTAGAAAGAGTTAGAAGGACACATGGAAGTTTTAAAGTTCATGTCACCTGGCCACCATGTGGATGATCATAGAATCATAGAATGGTTAGGGCTGAAAGGGACCTTCAAAGGTCATCTAGTCCAACCTCCCTGCAAGGAACAGGGATATCTCCAACTAGATCAGGTTGCTCAGGGCCTCGTCCAACCTGGCCTTGAACGTCTCCAGGGATGGAGCATCCACCACCTCTCTGGGCAACCTGTTCCAGTGTTCTACAACTCTCATGGTAAAAAATTTTGATTATTTATCATGATGATATTCTTAACATCATGAATGTAAGGTGAGGAAAAGGCATCAAGAGCAGCTGAAAATCTGATCCTGATTCCCTCCAGTTTTATGCAGCCCTTGGCTCCAACAGACAGCGAGTATGTGAAACTGGCATCATGTTGGCTCAAAAAGCACAGGCTAGGCATGTATGGTCCTATTACTGTGAACATAGTGACAGTGCTACTAGGACAGTGGTCAGAATACAGATTTATAAACTCTGAAATACTTCAGTGAATGCTCTGATCCCATAACTGTGAGTTGTGCAGCTAAGCTGACTGGCTACATGTCAGTGGCGGAATTTTCTGTCTGGATAATATGCAAAAGTCAGCTCTAGAAAGTGCATCCTAATCATCCAAAATTTTCAATTGTTTTTGATTTCAAAATAAATGCAATTAAATTTTAATTTGGCAATATCATATGAATTTTTCTTAATCAAATTATATACATTGCATATATATATACATTATTCAATGTGTGTAATCTTTCAGAGCCTACATGCAGCCTCCCAAAATGTCTATATTGCAAAGAGCAACCCCCATGACTGAGAAAGGATATCCAGCACAGCTGGTTATAGTAGGTCCACAGGATCCCACTGCCTCCTCCTGTCAGTTGAGGCTGTGTTAGACGGACAGTTGAATCCTTTTGTGGCCCAGGATTGTCTGTCCTACCACATTGCTCCAGTGGCTGAGGGTTCAGATCACCACACAGACTCATTGCCAGTGCTACACCATATGATACAGCAGCAGCCAAGCAACTTCACTTCAATAGTTCATGAGCTGCCCAAGGCTCAAAATGGACAGAGGATTTGGATTACGAGAAGTTGGGGAGCTTAAGCCAGTGTTAGTACTCACTAATGAGCAATCTCCCAGCTGAACACTAGGAAAAAGACAGAAGGAGAAATTTTCTGTCCCAAAGCATTCTGTAGTTCAGCCTACCCACAGAAGCTACACTGGTCTACTAGTAGAATAATCACTTCGGTGACATTTTTTCTTTAGAAAAATCTCAAGGGAATTCAATAGGCATCTCTGGCTCCCATCATCCTCAAATTTGTCACAAGACTATCTTCTTCTAAGTCCCTGTAAGCTATGGCAAGGCAGTGTGTGCTGCTTAGGTGACACTCATATGCCAAGGCCCTTTGGGACCGTGCACAGTAGTCTGTCTTATCCTCATTGCACACCAAAGCTACGTCAGTTGCTGCACCTGCTGCAGTGATAAAGAACAGCCTGCCCTGAAGCATACTTGGATCTCTGTTGCTATTTTGTATTTCTTTATTCAGAACTTTCTGGTTTTCTTTCTACATTCAGAACTTTTTGTTTTTCTTTTTCCCAGCTTGCAAATCTCTCCCAACTACTGTCTGCAAGTGTAACTACTGAACAACTTAACTATCCCTCTGCAACGTTTCTAAAGCTATTAAAGCATGCAGAGATTCAAAAAAGGGAAGAAAATCTGGTCCGGGAAATGGGAAGACTGTTGGAATTAGTGTGTCATATTTTGAAATTCTTGGAGAAGGACATTGTTGAGAACAGCAAATATATGTGCTAGTTATTTAAGAACTCGCTCCCTACATACCTTTGCCCCTGCCAGTTAATACACTCAAGTTTAATTAGATTGTTATTAAACATTGCTACTTTCTTGCCCAAATCATATTAAAACTTAATTGCCAATGCTTCTTTCCTACATATTTTTGTTTATCCTATTTTTCTCTTTCCCCAGGCCAGCTGGCTTTAACTGTAGAGCCCTATTCCCCTAACCTCACAAACAACCAATTTCTTTTTACATCTTCATTTTTTTCCTGTTATTATACACTTCTATCCTGTTGGTTTTTTATTCTTCTCTAGCTACTGTGTAATTTTTCCTGAGCAACAGCATTACAGAAGCCTAATTCTTGACATAAATGTAACAACTCCAGAGAGTTTGTACATGCAGATCTGTGTTCTGAGGCTTTAATCTAGAAATGAGCACCAAATTTAGAACAGATCAGTTACACAAATCAACCATTCATATAACTTTTTCCTAGTATCCTGAGACAGTGGTGCCATGTGCAATCAATAAAAACCAGTTATCTCTCTAATGCTCGCTGCAGGTGAATAAAAACCAGAAGAAACACACTGAGATCTCATTTTCTCCTCCTTATCATCCATGTCAGTGGTGAACAACTGCTTATAATTAGAACCCTTAGATCTTCTGAATGTAAGTGTTGAAGGACTCGAGAGCTTTGGAAGTAGTGGCCTGGAAGGATTTCAGAAAGAGCTGGGGAATAGTCCTTCCTCCCTACAGCTTGTTAACTAGTACTACTATAGAGGGAATGTATTCCAAGATCTATACGTACCTTCTGTTCTTCCCAGACATGAGTAAATTTTGAAAACATAGGGAAATGGTGAAATTCTTAAAACATGTCTGAATCCACTGGCAGCTGATGAGTTAAAGGCTTTTTCCTGACCAGAACCAAAAGTAATTGCTTTAATAAAATGTTATATTAAAAATGTAATATAAAAATAATTAAATGCAAAACCTTAAGACATATTTATGATAGAAAGCAAGGACCCACATCCCTGTACATAGGGATAGGTGATATTATTACGTTTCCTTGTTAAAATAATGCAGTTTAGTTCAATCCAAGTTATTTGGGTCTTTCAGTTTACAAATATTCATTACAAAGAGCTTTTCACCAAATAATGCTTGATAATTCTTGATCATTTATTTGCCTTCCAATAAACTTCAAGGTCAAATAAAGAGCTATCTGTTTCCCTAAGTTAAAAATCAAAATTTTTAAGTCTCGGCTCTGAGTAGAATATTATTGATCTATCATGTCACAAGAAAGATGCTGCATGACCTCAATCCCCTCATAACTTGGATCAGATGAAAGGGTTTTGGAAGTTGACCACAGACCCACAGATAAATATTTGTAGGCTGATCATGTGTTTAGATTTGCAATGGCTGAACATGGATTGTCTTCCATATAATTTGCCTTTCTAGCATTTCCATTAACATTTCCTGTTTGTCAGGTACAGCATTAGCATATAGTGCCCTATAACACATTTGCAACATAATGAGGTTAAAGAACACAGAAGTATTTTAGGAACTTCAGCTATTGTGCGTTCACCCTTGGATAGATAATTGCCATAATGGAGCACTTTACTATTTTGATCTTGTAAAGCATGAAGTTCCATTACAATTGTACAGTAATCGGAGCTGTCTATCAGTCCTTGCTCACACAAATAACTGTTTATAGCCTCTGTTCCAAAATACTTTGCCCCATGCTTTTTCTTCTTTTGATTTCTGCTACTTACATCTCCCTTTTCCTAATCATAAGATTTTAATGTAATTTACTGAAATAATACATTTCTTTCTTCCTATGGTATACCTCTCTTCTCTCCTCCCTCTTAAACCCTCTTCTAGTGATCCAACGAGAGGAGGGAAGAGGAATGTTTTCAGAATTAATTTCATAGGATCAGAGGATAAAGACAAGTTGGAAGGGACCTTCAGGAGCTCTCCAGTCCAACCTCCTGATCAAACAAGAGGCAGCTATGAGACCAGGTTGCTCAGGGGTTTATTCAGTCAGATCTTGAAAACCTCCAAGGATGGTGACTGCATAACCTCTCTGGGCTCCTGTACTACTTTGTGGCTGTCTTTATGGGGAAAAACGCTTTCCTTACATACAGCCTGAATCCCTCTTATTTCAGTTTATATCCCCTGTCTAACTGGCTTTCCACCATCCACTGCTATGAAGGTCCTGGCCGCATCTCCTCAGTCACCTGGGGAAAGGTGCTCTTAGATCCCTTGAAGTCATCTCTTCTCCAAGCTAAACAAGCCCCATTCCTCCAGCTTCCACTCACAGGGAAGGTCCTCCAGCCTGACTGCCATAGTGGCCTTTTGCTGAACTTGCTCCTGTTTGCCAGTGGCTTTTGTTTTCGGGAGCCCAAACCACGTACTATCTAGGTGTGACCTAACAAATGCTGGTAGAGGGCGATAAAACACTTTCTTCCGCCTGCAATCTGTGCTCCTGTTAACACAGCTCAGGATGCTTTCTCTGCTGCCAAGGCACACAACTGGCTCATGTTCAGCTTTCTGACTGCCAGTACCTTAGGGCGCCCCTACACAGAGCTCCTCCCAGCCTGTAAGCCCTTATCTTATATCACTTCCGCAGTTTGTCCTTCTTAGGTGTAGGACTTTGCACTTGTCCTTGTTGAAGTTTGTAAGGTTTCTGTTCTTCCATTCCTTCAGTCTGTCAGAACAGTCTCCCTGCCCTGAAGTGTATCAAACAGCCCCCTGGATCTGGTGTGATCCACAAACTTGATGAGGATGCTGTCTGCCTCCTCTGCAAGTCTAGAAAGGAAATCTGAGGACGTTAACTGGAAAAAGAGCACAGAACTATACTGCTGGGAAAGGTGTGAAGAAAAGCCAGGGGACTGAGAGAAGACTTCAGACTTCAAGGTACTCATATGTAACTGCTTCCTTTGGGACTCCTAATGGTTACATGTACATATTTTGTATCAACATATTTTGCTATGTTTTTCTGCAGATTTATAGCATTGTAAGTAGGTGAAGTCCTGCACCAAGAATTACTTTGTCTCAAGAAATCCGTAAAACCGCTTGAGCTCATTGTTCTTAAGGAAACAAGTAAGCCTCTGTATTTTCTGATCACTTCAGTCTTGTGATGTTTATTTCAATATCATGGACTAACACTTCAACTTTGTAGTGACCCCTCAGGAGCTCTGACTAGAGGCCATTTGTCACTGAGTTTTGATTTGTCAATACTCTGATTCATACACCTCTTTCTTCCCATTAACCGTCAGCTTAGCCTTTCCCAAGTATGTCAGGAAGATGGTGCAGAAGATTTGGGGAGCTGAAATTCATATTTGCAGAGAACTATCTCCCTAATGTTTTCATTTCAGAAGTACTGTGGCAATATTAAAAATCAATGGCTAGCAACAAAATAAATTTCACAAAATATACTTAACCAGTATTTTAGTCATGGAGAATTTTCTTATGAGGCCTCAAGGTGTCATGCTTTGTAATGACAGACAACATCTTTTATTTTTGCAATTCATATAGCTGGAAAAAAAATCAGACATTTTCAGACAACGTTAGCCTTTCTTTTGGTCTCATAGCGTTGGCAGAAGACACTGTTGTTGCCTGATGGAGGCATTCATATTTAACGATGAGTGTATTTCATTCATATCTTTGACTTGTGACACTCAAGCCTTAGATCTCCTCAGTTTCTGTCTCCGGTTAATATTCTGCTTAGAAGTAACTGAAGCTTACCGTCATGTTCTTGAATCACTCCTTTCTTAATCTCTCTCTGTCCTATGAAAAGAACGCCATCAGCTATACCTGAAGACCAGGAATCTACATCAGAAAATCACGTTATCATTCAGACCCAGCAGTATTCACCCAAGGGGAGTGGCTGGATAGTTTGATTGCAAAGTATGTTAGACCCCAACCTAATTTCCTTGGTTTCTCTGAACTTTTTACCATTAGCCATTGACTAACTCTGTGGTAGGTTCAGCAGACGTAATGATGCTTCTTCTTTTCAGTGTTGGTGTCTTCTCCTTCAGTGGCTGAAACAGGGCTAAGAAAAACTCTCCATTTCAGACGTTTTAGCTACAGAGAGGGAGGGACGAGTTACAGAGACATGCTCACAACCTGGAACCATGTCCTTATGTTGTGCTAAAGCAATGTGCCCAGCTGACAATGTCTTCTCACCTGCTCTATAGCTCTCTTTGAGCCTTCATGACTGTGCCTTAGGGTATCATTCCTACTTGACAGTTATTATAAATCCTGTGATAAACTGTGTTTCCTGCTTACACTGTGTTTCCCACTTACACTGTGTTTCCTCACTTGTTTTGTAGTGCCTTTATTGAATATATCTCTAAGGGTCCTGACTGTATCCTCCTCCTGTCTTGGGGATCTGGCAGCGGGGCTTGGGGCCAAGACAGAGCCAGCCCAGCCCGTTCCCGCTGGTATCCATGGGGAGAGACTCTCAGACAGTGCCATGGAGAGGCCTTGACCGGCCATCCCAGGGATGTGTCTGACCCCAGAGCTCCTCACCATGCCTGATCCTGACCCATATCTGTGAGTTAATTTGCCAGCGTGGCCTCGGCCCATCCCCACAGAGGTGTCCTGTGCCCAAGACTGGGGCTGCTCTGATGCCCCCGGCTGCCCTGCTCCTGGCTGAGGTGGTGGAACAGGTCTAGGCTGCCAAGCTATGTCCTGCCACCCCCTAGCCCCCACGGGGATCCCCCAGCACCTCGGCTCCAGGGAACCACCTGCCCTTGTGGAGAAAGGACAATATCCAATCAAATACAGCTTCTTATCTATATTATCTTATCTGTGTATCTATATCCAATCAAATACAGCTTCTTATCTATATTATCTTATCTATCTATATCCAGTCAAATACAGCTGCTTGTCTATATTGCAGGGATGGCTTTTTCCACAGAATCCACAATCCTGCTGACTGAATGACTGAGTTCCTGTTCTGCACATTAAGTCTTTGGACACCAATTTCACATTTGATGGATTTTTCAGGTTCAGTGTAAGCATGTGTGTCCTCAGACACTGCAAACACCACAAATAATAATAAAAGGTATTCACTGTCATCTTCTCATCTTAATTCCCCATGGTCATCTCCAAATACAAAGTCAACTGCTGCTCATGCCACATGCTGCTGTAAATCCAACACTGCTGATAATCTAAGTCCCACCACACTGCTCTCCTTTGCTCTGTTAGCAAATACTGCTTTACTGTTCTCCTCCTTGCTGGTGGCTTCATAAGACTGAGTCTTATGAAGAAGTCCCAGTGGCTGATGCACTCTGTGCAAGTTAATAATGAAAGAGGTCTTAAAACTAAAGGCTTTTAAAACTGAACTGTAGAACTGTTAAAGGTTTGCTTATTTGGTAGATCTTAGCTTAGCGCCTGGATTTCACTGGCAATACAGCGCTACAACTTCTCTCACCTTCTGCAGTCATGAGGCAAACGCAGTCCCTTGGCTGATCTCTGTAGGAGCTGTATTTCAGGCCTAGAGTCCTGGAAAAAAAAAAAAAAGGACGCAATAGTATTGCATTGCAGCCCTTATCTTCTTTGTCCCTGCATTGAAATTAGGTCCTGACAAGCAGTGGCTATTGCAGCACCTCAGCTCTTACCTGTAACATGACCGATACACCCAGCACATGCCCCATGGCATATGTTTACATTCCTGAGCTCTCCATCACATGCCACCTTCTGTATCCCATTCCACCCCAACATGGAGTTTAGATCATTGGGTCTCCAGGAAAATGAGAAACAGTTTATAGGACAACTTAAAGAAATGTTGTAAATGGGGTACTCTTGCAGCATACCAGCTGTCTGTTTTTTCCATACATTCTCCATTTTCCTCCTCCTGTAGGATGTACTCTCATGCGAGTTCCTCATAAATGGCTATATCTAGGAGAAAATAATGCTGTTTGCAGAACAGCAAAAAAATCCTCTCCCATTGCAGGTTGTAGAAAAGCAAATAGTGGGTATATGAAAGGCCAACTATTTTAAGGCACTTCAAAAGAGGATGAAAAATCTCTCCTCCTCCGAAACATCTGGAGCCACAGCTATGTCAACTAGATGCATGATAAAAGAACTTTTTGTAATACAAAAACTTCCAAAACCTTTTAGAGCCTTTCTTATGTTATCTTCTGCTACAAACTTTTTCTCTATTCCAGTTCATCTGCATTTAGAAAGGAAAGAATAACTAGTCATGTAATGAAATTAAATCATATCACATCATTAGTTGCTTGAAAGCAGCCTCATCTATGAAAAGCAGTCTGATCTATGAAAATGTATTCGTACTCTATAAATTTATTTTTACAATTTACAAAGACACACATAAAAAGATGAATACATCTTTCTGAGAACAATGAAGTTCACTGACTCTTCAGCGGCAGCTATTGGGCATCTGCTGTACAAATGACACTATTACTTGCATAAAACAATCAGTCAGCAAGCTAGATCATGTGTCTTTTGGATAAGGTCTTTGATTAATAGACCCTCTTATCCTTCATTTTCAATCTATTATTAATAACGTTCTCTGTGACCATCCAGACACAAAAAATTAAAACGATAACTCAGTAAGTGAACAGCAGAGCCTTTGCTTGCCCAATGGAATAACAGTCATTAAGTTTCTGCCAGAAGATCATTGCTTCAGACATAATGATAAGCAACTACCATATAGGCTTGGAAGGTGTTTATATATAGGATATTAAGTTAAAATATTCCCTTTTCTTGGGAATTGCCTTGTGGTAGCACCAAACGTATCAATTAAATTACGTAATGAAACACATCCCAATATAAACCGATCTTCATTCCCAGTGTAACCATCTCTTTAGTAATAAAATACCAAGAATATAAATTTAAGCTTTTATGTATGTCCATCTTCCTGTAGAGAAAATTAGTGAAAGAAAAAAATGGGTCAGGATAGATAATATTTCTGTGCTGCTGAAACCATGAAAAACTTTAGGAAATAACTTATTGGGACAAGAAGAAGTACATGAAACAAGCAGGAATAAAAATTTCCTAGTCAAATAAGCTTGCCTTTATCCCATCTGACTTTGGACACTATAGGAATAACACTCTACTGGCCTAATGCTGTCTCTGTCTCTCTACTGACTATATAGGGAAGGAGTGTTCACAGTATTGTCATTAAGTATTGCAGTTAGGAGCTAGGAGAAAAGTGATCGCAATTTGGGCATCAAAGTTATGTGCATGCAGAGTGAGAAGACGAACGTAGGCACAAGAGCCTGCCAAGCAGCTCAGATCTCTGACCAGTTAAACTTCTGACAACGTGCGTGGCACGCAAGCTGGTTTTGGACTGCCCTAATAATTATCCCCCATCCTTTCTTTGTGCCATATCCAACCATTTAGGACAAGCCATGAAAACACTGTTCTTGATGCATAACTTCATGCTGTTTTCCCTTTCAGAAAGTGACCTGGTACAGGAAAAGAGCATGCTGCACAATGGCTGTCTCATGGCTGTATCATTCAAACACATGAAGGAAACGTGGTTTATGGGCTGCTGAAACTGTAGTCACAGCCTTCCAAATTTCATATTCTCTTTCCATGAGTTCTGTGCATGTTTTCCGCTCTATAAACATGGCTTTTGCTACCTTGTCTTTTCGAAAGCCATGAATTCTCTTTATTTCACTCACCAAAATCTCAAACTAAGTAATTGTTTTACCACAGAGGAAGTTTTAAATATGGAACTAGCAAAAGGCAACACCCAAATTCTGAATGCATCCTGAAACACAAAGGTATTTGAATCTGAGATATGTATCTATCCACAACCTTCTTCTACCAAATATCTCAGCTGAAGTTCTGCATCCGGTCTGCAGAACTGCAATGCTCTTCTGTCCCTTCCTAAATTGTAGGCAAACTCAGATCTAGATCTAAACTTTACACACAAGTATATCTCTAGTTAAGGGAACAGGGATATTACTAATTGGCCTCGTAGTGCCCATTTTGAGTACAGTTGTTCTTTCACTTCCAAATATAGGAAAAAGATTGCTATACTCTGTCTGAAGTTACAGGAAGTAGCATGTAAGAATGCATGTTGTAACAGGATACCCACAATTCATTTACCTAAAACAACTGTATCATTTTGGTATTTTAATCTTTCATCCTATGAAAATACAGTGTTTATCTACAGGGACGGTTAGAATTTAGGAACTCTCTGTATTCTAGGAATTTTTTTCTAATAAAAATCCTTTTCTAATTTTTGTCTAATAAAAATGATGACCAGAAGATTGATTGATTAATCCATTGATCTATCTTCTTATGTATCTGCTGCCCTGGATATACATCTTTTGGTGAGATTCCCAGACTGATCTAAATAGTCTCACAAAGCTGCGTCCCATCAGCTTTGAAATCCCATCCCTACAAATCTAGGGAATTGTACCAGATGATTGGTACTATAAAACTTATTTCATACTCAGGTTTAAGAACTCATACATTGCTAAGAGTCGAATGCCTTATTGCTTGCCAATTATCCTGAAATTATCTTAACATAAATCAGATTAAGACAGAATCAAAACTAAAAAGCTTGGTTTCAGCATTATATTGGAACGGAGCCCCTCTGCAAAGTGTTTGCTTTCTCTCCTTTGTTTAAAAAATGCCTTCAGGAAAATATACACTCTAAATGCATTAATCATTATTTATTTAACAGGAGGAGTGTGTATTCATTAGTAGTATTTATAACTACTATTAAAAATACTAATATAATTATTTGTTAGAAGCAAATTTTTAAAGCATTATGAGTCTACATTTTTAAGTCTCTATAGGAAGCAGAGCTGCTTTACAAATAGTTACAAAGTGCAAATTTTACCTACTTTAGCTCCTTTTCCTCCGATTTTCCAATTTTGTCTATCTAAGCAATCTAAACATGTTTTCTGACTTCTGAATATTATCTTCACTCTTCTTCCTTTTTCTTGCACTGTACAGGCGTCATTAACATGCACCTAATCTAGGAATGTACTAACAGGCAGGTTCGCTCATCAACACATATTGCTCTTGACAGTGCTTAGCTATAAATAGTCAAGCTCAGCTTGACATCATGTGATGCAGAGTTATGAATGACTTTCCATTCTTAATGCACAGTTTCAATCATTTTTGCCTTTTAAACATGGCTGATATTTCTTATATTCTTTCTAGGCTCAGGAGCCAGATTTATTTAAAATTTGATAACTTCTTACTGATTCAATTGATGTTGAAAACAAAAAGGCATTGTGCAAAACTAGTGGATTTTGGAGGTGTAAAACAAACACACAGTGTGGAAATGTCAGGTAAAGAACTTGCTGAATAATTCAAGACTTCCTCATAAAGAAATAAGACTTAGAAATACTAAAGGTCATATTAAACGTTTTAGAATAACATGCTGACACGTGCAAGATACTGCTTATCTGACGGTGTGTGTCTTACAGGCTAAAGAAATGTTGCAAGAACTTGCAGGTGTGCAGAATTATGTACATTAGCCTTATGAATGCCAAGTTATTATGTTTAAATATACAAGAAAGAGAATGGCAGAGAATTCTTCATTCTGTGGTAGACAAATATATATATACCATTCACAGGTGTACATCTCTTATCTTGTTGGTTGTGAGTTTTTTTGAAAACTTGAAACAACCTGTCTGAAATAACTCTGAAAAGCTGAAATTTCAGCTCAGTAGCCCAATAAGTTCATTAAAAAGTTACCTAATAAGTCTGTTTAAATTCTTTTGTTTAAGCAGAAGAGTTTGTAGGATCAGGATTTCGCCCATGTCAGACTGGGCAAAAACTTGATATCTTCAGCTGAATTTGTCAGAAGTGCAAAATATTACTGGTATTTAGCACTGAAGTCCTTTCAAAAAGCTTAATCTTCACGCCATTTAGAAAACAATGGTTCTAAAAAATACCTTTAGCATTTCCTTTTTTACTTTTCTTAAATTATACCAGAAAAGATTGTGTCTCCCTCATTCATTTACACAGAAGAGGCTACACCATTTCTTCCAGTATGAGTAGTTAACCTACAGGAAAAAAAAAAAATTTTCCCACCTTTTTTTCGTCGTTTCTGAAGTGATATAATTAAAAGTATATCAGTGTATCAACCCAAGAATGTTCACACAGCAGGGTTAAGATGACAAAAAAAAATATTCTGCCTCTCTGATTCCAGGCAGTAGTACTTGAACTCTGTTATTAAGTAAGAGAAGAGGCAGGAGCATTCATTAATTTAGGAAACCTACCACGTTCAGTAATGAGGACTTACACTGCAGAAATGGGGGACTGGGATGCACCAATAATGCAACTTTAATAATTTTCTTCCTCTCAGTCAGTCTTGCTACAATGAGACTGGACAGCTGCAGAGTTATCCAACTCTAGATGAAAGGGTTAGTTTCATCCTTTGCAAAACGCCCAAAATATGAGTCCTTCCCACATGCATAAATAGGGGAAATGATCTAACTGCTTCCCCATTTCCTGCTCCTCTTTAACCTTTCTTTCCTCTCTTTTCTACATTCAGTATTAATAACAAATGGACAAAATCAGGCATTAACTGCACATTTGGTTTAGCTCTGGCAAAATCTCTCAGGATGCAAGTGACAGAAGCTGCCAAGCACCTTCATTTCAAAATGAATATTTTCCTACTCAAACTTTCTGTAAGAGACTGATTGATTTTTGCTGCCAAGTGAAACAGCTCAGTCTCATAGTTAAGACACTGTTGTAACTCCTCTCCTTTCCAAACACATAATAGCAAAATACTATCCATGAATTCAGCTAAGAGAGTGTGTGGGAGGGGAAGCGAGTGATATTTTCTCCAGGCATTTTGACCCAGATTGTTAAAATTTCATTTTATGAGCTGATTTTGTGTAACATGAATTGGATTTAGGAGAGATGATTATTTTTTTCTCCTGTTTTTAATACAACAGTTAACATGTAACAGCAACCTCCATTTCTGCTATCAAACTAATTTTGGATCAGTAGTTTTACCCGACTACAAAGTAGAACATTGCTGAATGCCACCAGAGGGAGCCAATGCAATTTCAAACTTGAAATTCTAGTTCTTTTGGGGGGGGGACGGACACGGACACGACACCAACACAAAAACAATCCACACAACTTACGGAAAGATCATTATCTTGCAAAATAGCAGACAGTAAAGAAATAAATATTATTGTTCTGAATTGCAGTCTTTGTGCTTTTTGAAGTAAAAATCTCCTCCACATTCCAGTCACACATAATGAGGAACACTAATGTAAATGAAAAAAAAACTAAAACTTGCTTATATTTTTCCCCAGGAATAGATGTATCATTTTGCATTGCACTGCACTTTAATAACCCCTCATTTTAATTGTTTACTGGCACCTTGACAATGCCTCCCTTCACAGTTTGTCCCATACCGATTCCTCAGCCTTTTTCTCACCTCTTTAAACTGACATCTCCAAACCAGGGACTGCAGATCACCATCTCCCATCCTTATCAGCTATGAGAAAGCTGTAAAATGTCCTGCGTTCTCTGAACCTGATCCTACCTAGCAATGCATCTGATATTTTTTCTCTCCATGTTTTTTCTTTGATTTTACTAGAATTAAGAGTAATTTGATGATTGTCAGGCAATATATTGCAGATACACAATAGTGTTAAGCTCTTACTTCAAGCAGCTGTGCTCTAAGCACATTATTCTCCACAGTTCTTCATTTGTGGTTTTGGCTATTCAACTGACTTTAAATATTCATCTCTTGTTTCAAATTTAAAGTGCACTGTGATTCATTTCTGCATCTTTTTCAAGTGTCAGGCTTTTCCAGTTGAGAAAGATGGTTAACCATCCATCACATCTTGAACGATCTCTGGTGAATGTGCACATTTGTTTTTCTCTATCATGAATAACATTGGAAATGGCAATTAATTTCTGTAAGGGCTTTTTAATGCTTTATTTTATACCATCTTCCTTCTTTCATCTGCTAAATCTAAAAATCTATCCACTTGCCTTCCATTGCTTGTCCACCCATTGAAAATTGTGTGAGAAGTAAAAGAAGCCAATCCCAGGATCTTCTCCTGGCATGGCTGAACAGGACCAGCAGTTTTCTCTAGGTTGCTCTTTTGCACCCCCATGACTTGAACAAGACATGGGGCATCCAATTTTTTAAGGAGTAAAACAACAAAAAAAAAAATAGCAGGGGGAAGAAGAATAATGAAAAGGAAGACAAAAAGACTGCAGAGAGAGAAGCCAGGAGTAAAAGTAATAGAACAACACATGGCAAGGATAAAAACCAGCTACTGAAATGAGAATTAAGCCTTATTGGTTTTTTTGTTGTCCTGAGGACCACCTGGGGATTCTCAAGCTTTCCCTGTGCATATGGAGTACAACAATCATTGGAGTACACCCCTGAGTAAAGAAAAGAAGAATGTAGTTTCTGTGCCATGTGGTCCTTGTATCCTAAGGAAAGGAGACGGGAGGAAACTATTACCCCACCAAGACATAGTTTTGTCTAGAAAGGGAGCTATTCTTCTGTTCCCCACAGAAGTGCACAACACAAGTAAATAGTAAAGGGTGGCAACTGGAGGACCGGGAATGTACAGCGAAGCCAGCACTACAACAAATTGCTAGAGTGCTGGTAGTTCTGATCTAGTGCTTGGTTGTTAAAATAAAATAGTTGTCAACTCTGTCTTTTGCTAAGGCTATTCTTAGCACTTTGGGTTTTTTAACATTTATCACTTTTTTTTTTCAAAACATTCATCAAGCCCTGAAGGTCTTCTCTAATCGAACTCTTAGAGAAAGATTGCTAACAGAAATTATATTATTCATATAAGCTCCATTAACTCGCATGCTATTTAGAAGATTCTAAACTGTCATTTGTTATGCTTTCTACTTAATACCAAATGTTTTCAGAGACAAAATGTACCTTGGTGATGCACTACGATGTTTCAATATCTGCTCACAATTCTGCCTTCTCTCTCAGCTACAGTTTTCTAAACTCTGGATTTTGTGAGTCGTCAATACATTTTTCAGTGATGCATGTATATCTGTCATGCTGAAACTTCTCAAACACTTCACAAAAGCAGCAAAACATGTATAAATCGCCCTTTACATTTCCGTGACACATTCTGATAGTGTTTTCAAGGTGAGGTTAGTTTCCCTTGTGTTAACCACTAGATAAAAACTGAATTGACTTCTATTTGTTCTTGGCTCAGTACACTGATTTTTTTTTTTTTTTAGCCCAGTGATTTTTCAATACTACAGCAGTACAATCTGCCAAACTTAGAGAACAGCAAGCACTGTTCAAGGTCTGGGGCATTAATGAGTTCTGATATGAGACCACACAAATTTTTCTCAAGTGCTCTGCAGGATCTTTTATGGATTTCTACTTTTATACCTTAAGCAAGCACAGAGGTTTGGGGTTTAATAGCAACTCCTTCCTCTGCTTACTTTGGTTTAGATGTTTAGTTTCCCCTGTTGTAATTACTTGGACTGCACTTGTTGCTGATGTCTGTACCTAGTGAGCATCGGAATACATGGAAGAAATTTCTGATGATCAGCTTTCTGAAATAAATTTAAATTCATTGCATATTCTAGCATTCATAGTTTTGTAAAACCAATACCTTTAAATGTCTCCCCATCCTCTTTACAGTATAATTCATTTCTTTCTATGATGCCTCTTCTCATTACATCTATTTTTTTAGATACTTAACTTCAGTATATGGTGCTTTTCCTGTATTATGTTCTGTGGATTTTGCTGTGCCAAGTTTTTTCCTGTCTCTACACTTCATTTTGCTTTACTAGATTCATTCTTCCATTTTTTTCTGAATGACAGATATTCACTTCTAGAAGTGATAAGCTGCGAGAATCAGAACTGATAGCTATATTATGGCTGTATAGGACAGTATTTGATTTTTTTTCACATTCGTCTCTAGAATTTTCCTTCTTAGGTACTACATGATTGGTCTATTTTGAAGAAAATTATTGACAATTTCAAGATTCTAAGAAACACCGTATTTCAGACCAAGACAGACCAATAGTGAAATTGTTTGGATTCACTGCAGTCTTTTATCACAGCTAGAAAGTTATGACTATTCTTGTAGTCATGTGGTAGGCATACAGAACTGCATTAAACAGGAACACTAATATTGGTACACAATCTATTTGATTTTGCAGTGTCCTAGTATGTCTTTTATGGCTTTGCTGCATAAACACTCTTTTGAGATTACTCTGAAGCTATATATCTCATATGCCAAAGGAGGTGTATTCTGTAAACAAATTGATCAATCTTCTTCCTACTGAGTCCTCTCCTCTGATTTCTAAGCAGGGTATCTCTCAGATTTTTGCTACTCTAAAGTTGAAACTATTCCTTAAAACCAGCCAGTTTCCACCTTTCCTGGTTTGAATTTTCCAGGGTTTTGCAGTATCTCTTCAGTACATTTGCTTGGCAACCCCTTTTGAGGGAAAAAGCGATCAGAATGCAGATTCCCTCTGAGAAAGAGTTTATTCTTATTGGGAGTATCCACTGGATTTGAACCATGCTGTAGGAATATAAATGCCTAGATTCAACTATTCAACTTTTCTTTCAGAGTGCTTTTTACCTAAGCAGAAAACGCAGTTCTGCATGGGTACTTCTTGTCTATTTTATTTCACAATTCTTAGGACATAAATTTTCAAGCCCTGAGATTCCTCCAACGAGTTTTCAAAAGGCTCTATTTATTAGACAATTCAAATGATGCAACATGGAGAGGAAGCTGCCCAGCTGTGTGCCTGCATTTAGTGCTGTATAAACTATACTAGGCATGCTAATAGGAGAAAGCCCCTTAAATCCCTCCTCCCACTAATCCAGCAGGCACCGACATACAATGACACAGTCCCCTTTACCTTGAATTTCTTCAGCTCTTTAGCTGTTGGTTCTACACAGGATGTCCAATTACTCATTCCCTTAAGCAATGTAAATTGATTTTTCTAATAACTTCTAAAACTTTGTTTTAGCTTGATCAAAATACATTAGCACAGAAAGAGATCACTATGTCACACAGACCGCACAACAAATCCACTACAATGGACAGAAATTGTACAAGGCAAAAAACATACAGAAAGAAGCCCTGTAACTTAATATGCCATTTCATAACTAACTCATACATTCTTACTGAAAAGGTCATTAAATCCTGTGCTGCAAACTTCACAGGGTGATGGTACAGACAAAAAATAAATGGAAAATAGAAGACAAAGAGCAGACGGAGTGTTGGATACGTGTGCATGGGCAGCAATAAGAGCATATAAAATAGCTCTGAAGAGTCATCAGAATCAAATGTATGAAATTTGCAGCAGCTCTTCTGAACTGGGGCATCCTAAAGAGCACATCCGTGAAGGGCATCCCTTCTCCTCTGGGGTCTGTGTTTTTATATTGATTTAGAAGCATTAATTTCTGCAGGTATAGAAGGCTCTTTTTTCCCCCCACTGAATATAAAATTACAGTCATCGGGCTGCAATGACTTGTGCCATTTTACAATCTGGCAAGTAGATGAGGGCCTGAGTTACTGCTTACAAAACTTAGCTGTCAGCAGCTGCTGGGTCTGAGGGCTGTCCTCATTTCTTTCAGGCCACCCGGATCATTATGGCAACTACAGCTAGGAGGGAACTGCTGGTGCAAGGAGCTGGCCTAACAACATTTTGCCCTACACTTAGCACATACCCCTTGCTGACGCTTTCCAGATCACTCCATAAACTGCAGAAGAGGCAACAGAAAAGGTCTTCTGTAGCTTTATTTTTCTCAGTTTGGGCCACTAACATTTTCCTAATGGGGTTATAGACCCCTGTATAACAAATCTGAACCCAATTAAAATTGATTTGCTTTTCCTAGCTTCCTTCACAGACTCTGGTTTGAAAAACCCTTCTTCTGTATCAAGGCAGTTCTCCAGAAGGCTGTAGTGCTTTGGAGGTGACACCAAGCAGGTGTCACTCAGTACTCACCTTGACTAATCTGAAGCAGATATGTTTTTAAATATTAATATATTTTAAGCTAACCAAAAGGTATCTTAAGAAAATAGAAAGTAATCACAATATCAAACGTCTTCCTATATGTATAAAACATCATTATCAGTCCAGTTGGTTGTGAAAAAGCTTAACATGTTTAATAAGAAAGCATCATTTTCAGAGTGTGGTTCAACAAACAGTTTATACTGAGAGATGTCCCGGTGTAAGAGGCGTGATCTAGTTCAAGACACCATTACATGGCCAAATTTTAAGTGGCTACATCGAATTAGAGACAGCACCTTGACTTTGTACCACTGTTACCCATGAGCAAGCATGCACTGTGTCAAAACCACTGCTTCTGGACTCTGGGACGCCAGCACAGCAGCACTGTGTGGACATTTTGTGCAGCCCAGTCTTCTACATGGGGGACCAGGCAGTGCCTCCAAGGCTGCACTGCTGCACTTCACAGTTTGTGTCTCAGAGCTGCAAAAGGAAACCATGGTGTCAGCATTGCACCTGGGCAACCACGGTGCCAGAAGCAGGGGCAGTTCTATATGGCAGAAGTACAAGCAGCTGCAACAGCATGGATCCATCCCAGGTCAGGCTGCCAAAGATGGTATCAGCTGTGCTGAACTTCAACATTGCAGTAACAATACATGTTCCTTGTCGAGGAAATAAATATCAGCAGGTGACACAGGTGGATGACATCAAATTGAGGGGAGTGACTGATAACACTCGAGGGCAGGGCTATCATTCAGCAGGACTTTGACAGGCTGGAGAAATGGGCCAACACAAATGTCTTCAACTTCAACAAAGGCAAATGTAAAGTTCTGTGCCTTGGGTAGAACAACCCCGTAAAACAGATATGAGCTGACTGGGTAAAAAGTGGCTTTGCAGAAAAAGTCCTGGAGGTCCCAGTGAACAATGAGGATGGACACAAGTGAGCAATTGCTCTTGTAGTAATGAAATCTAATCGTGTATTGGGCTGCATTAGTAACAGCACAGCCAGCGGATCCAGGGAAGCGATCACTGCCCCCACCCCCATTTGGCACTTGTGAGACTGCCTGTGGAGTACGGTGCATGGCCTGGGGCACCGCGATACAAGAAAGATATCAACAAACTGCAACGAGCTCAACAGAGCTCAACAGAGCAAAAGAATAGGGAGCTGGAGCATGTCACAAACAAGGAGACACTGAGAGGACTGGGTTTGGTCAGCCCGAAGAAGAGAAGGCTACTGCATGATCTAACTGTGTCTTCAGCTACCCAGTGGGAGAGAACAGAGAAGATGGAGCCAGACTCTTTTTGGATGCACACAACAAAATGACAAGAGGCAATTGATCAAGTTGCAACATGGAAAATTCCAAGTAGATGTAAGAGGGGAAAAATTCTTCACTGTGAAGGTGGACGACCTGTTGTTGCAAAGCGGTTGCAGAATCTCCCATCCAGCACAATACTCAAAACTCAACTGGACAAGTTGCAAGCAAGCTGAAGGGAAGGTAACAGGTTTCCAGTTACAATGATGCACTAGATCCCAGCCCTATTCCTGCTTATGGTCATAAAGGGCCTCTGGCAGATGGCTGTTGCTCCAGGAAGCAGATGCCTAGTGATTGTTGGAACACAAAGCTGGTACCGTGATGAAGAAAGCATGGAACAAAATAGTTAGGACTGGACACATGGAATAGCCATACGCAGATCCTGAGGAGAAGGCAGACGCTTCACAGACTTTGGCACACTGATACTAGTTCCTGGAACCTGCCCTGCTTTGTCCTTACATGTCTCTGTAACAAATTGACAGGAAATTTGCTCTGTAACTGCCAGTCATCACAGCCCTGTGATAGTCCATCCACTTCAAACCAGCACTTTGCTGTGCTGACTCATACCTCAATGTCTCTTCTTGTTTCCCTTCTTAGACAGCTTCTGATAAGTCATCTTCTTGGTTGGAGTACAGAAGGATGTCTTTGCAAGACTGGCTTCAGAAGTGCATATAGGTTTCACTGAGAAAACAACGGCGGTCATTGTTTCCACCATAGCAGGACAGTTGGTTAACCCTTTTTTTAGGGGTCTTTAATGCCATCACCAGTGCAGGTCATAGCATTTTTAGTAGACACACTTGTTCTCCCTGCCAAACAGGGAGTGGGAGGAGGCTGTGCAAGAGCATGAGCTGTCATATTGACTGGCACCTTTGGTTCAGGGTTGCCCTGGTTGGAAGAAAGTGTGGAGAATGTACTAGATGGCTGATGTAGTCAGAAGCAGCTGTCCCAAAATGGGAGTGGGTGTGCAGAAGCAAAGCAGTGAGTTGAGGCATGACCACAGACTCTCATTACTAAACTACCTGCTTTCTGATAAAAACACCCTTAGCAATGCACTCAGCTATCGAAAATGGTGCTTCAAGAGTTTGTCACACCACAGACTTTCCCCATAGCTCCAGAACTCTCAGCTAGATCTGCTTTTGCCTTCATGGACAAAGTGAAGAACACAACACAACGTCCACACAACTCATTGTGAGCCTGGCACTGTGAAAGTGCTTAGCAATGCCACAAATTTGCAAGAGATATTATGGAGATAATAGAAGTCCTGTTCCAAGAGAAGATAGCCCAAGGAGAGGTCTGTGCAGCAACCTGAGGCACAACCAGCCCTGAGGCAAAGAGCAGTAGCTAAAGGTCTGACTGCAGCAAGCACCACCACTTACACAAATGGTCACATCTCAGCTACCTGACCACAGGGATCAAGGAATGGAAGAAGCTGAGAAGTGACTGGAAAAAAGGTCTAAACTAGCTAAATGTGAGTGGTCCCACAAAATGCAAACAGAAAGTATTCCAGCTTAAAGTTAACCATCAACATCTTTTGAATAAAATTTGAACTTGTGCAGCAAGTTTAGACCAGCCTAGCAACACTGGTTTACATCCTGCTCTGGGAGTTTTAAAGCCTATCATCTGATCACAGCCCTGCCAGTTCATCTCATTACATTACCTCTAAAGTAATTAAGTTATTATGAGACTTTAGTTCTTATTTTTCACTTGTCAAGATAAAATTTGAATCTGTTGCATCCACTGAGAAACGCACCTTTATATTCAAATGCTTAAACAAGTAGGCCAATTAGATTTCTACGTATAGATTGTGGTTTGGTTTTTAGCCATGCTTGTCTGAAAAAGCTAAGCTGGGGTCCTTTTCTCCGAAGAAATTCCTCAAAAGAGAACATCAGTTGTTCCAATCACCTGTTTAAATTTGGCGTTAATTTGTCACCTAACAATCTAGTAAATTAGTTTCCTGTCTAATGTCACTGTGATGCAAACTTACAACCACGTTACTGCTGAGTCAGTATCAAGCCATATGGTCAGCATGCGTCCTGCTGCCTTTTACTCTCAAAGTAATCGGTTTTCATTTCTCTCGTTCCTTTTTTAGGTAGGTAAGGAGCAGGTGCTGGAGTCCCCTCACCCCAAGGACTGCTGACTCCAGGGCTTCTCAGGTTCCCGTAAAAAGAAACTGGCTGCGTGAACGAGATGCAAAAATACAGACACCCGAGCTGCTGCTT
The DNA here is from genome assembly GCF_009769465.1 of Tauraco erythrolophus. Lineage (NCBI taxonomy): Eukaryota > Metazoa > Chordata > Aves > Musophagiformes > Musophagidae > Tauraco > Tauraco erythrolophus. Next base: position 54,950,022 of record NC_141468.1, read on the forward strand.
TGCTCCTCACTGCCTGGAGTCCGGCAGTTTTTCCTTGCACTGCGGTTTTCACGGACCCACGCACGCAGGCTCCAACATGGCTCTGCTGCGGGGCGGGGGGGAACGCAAGAGCTACGGGTGGGTGCCGCAGTACCTCTGCCTCCCAACGCCAGCACGCAAGGTCTGGAAGAATGCAAACAAACACGAGCCACGTGGAAGCCCTTTCCTCCCTCCGCTCTCTCCCCACCGCCCCCCCGTACCGGCCGCGGTGCAGAGCGCCGGCCGCGGGCGGGGCAGCCCCTTCCCTTCGCCGGGCCTGCAGCGCACAACGCACCGCGTCCGGCTTCTGCACACCGGGCACCGGGCTCGCCCCGGCGCTCCTTCCCAGCCGCGGCCTTCCCGCGGCCAGCAGAAGGGAGGGAAGGAGCGGGTGGGGAGGCGGCAGCGTGCCCCCAGCGCTTTCCCGGAGCCTTTGGCTGCGCAAGGCTGACGCCGGCCGGTGCCCGTCGCGGACCCCACTCCCCGCGGAGCGGCGGCGCCGGGGGCGGGGAACCCCGCAGCTCCTCGTTAGTATAGTGGTGAGTATCCCCGCCTGTCACGCGGGAGACCGGGGTTCGATTCCCCGACGGGGAGAGGCGCGAGTTCGCGCGCTTTTTGTTTCCCCGCCTTTCTCAGCGCGAGCTGGTCCAGACCGGGCGTTGGCCGCCTCGGCTGCAAAAAGGGCCGTCCCGGGGCGCCGCGCCCTTCCGCTTGTGTATCGATGCGGCCGGGGAATAGGGGAAAAAAATTATTGGCCTCCCCGTCGGGGAATCGAACCCCGGTCTCCCGCGTGACAGGCGGGGATACTTACCACTATACTAACGAGGAATTGCCTGTTTGTTGTGTTCCACAAGGTTGCCTTTATGCGTAAACTGCCGACATTTCCCTCACGCACAACCCCCTTCAGCCGTCAGCGGGCAATGGTAATAGCGGGGTTTCGGCAGAGCGGCGGGCGGGGCGACCTCCGGGCCGCGGGAGTCGGGACTCACGAGCCTGCGCACGGCGGCGGTGCCCCGGGAGGCGAGCTCGGCACCACCAGAGGGGCGGGAGGCCCTTGTTGCCAGGGGCCGGTAGTGGGAGCGTGGGTGGGGAGACGTAAAGGGCTTGCGCGGGAAAAGCGGGAAACGCAGCAGTGGCGGCGGCGAGGGGCCGCCGTGGGGGGCCGCGGTTTCACTCGGTGCGGTTGCCATAGCGGGACAGAAGGGTCGTCGGTCGCGCCGACCCCTGAGCCCTCCACACCCCACCCCCAGCCCTGGCTGTCCCGGGTGGGGCGCGGCGCGGCTGGCGGCGCAGAGTGGGCGAGTTCTAATACTCGGCTGGCGGGTGCTCAGCAGGACCTCGTGGCGCAACGGTAGCGCGTCTGACTCCAGATCAGAAGGCTGCGTGTTCGAATCACGTCGGGGTCACTTGTGCTTTTTCCTTTGTTTCCTTCAGTGGCCGTTCACAGGCTTCATTGCGGAGGAAACGGAGAGACGAGATTTTTTTTTTTCGTTTCTTTGTTTGTTTTCCTAAAGCTGATGGGCTCCTCTTTTTGCTTGAGCCTGAGAGGGAAAGGAGAAGTGTAAAACGGGCCAGTGGCACCGACTGGGCAGCCTGAGAAGCACAAGAAACAGGCATTTGGAGAGCATCTGGCTTTCAGCTTTCGACGGCGGCGGCTTGGGGGAAGTGCTGGGGCGAAAGAGTGCAACGAGGGAAAAGGAAACGAGGACACTCCTTTCCCTTCCCGCCACTGGGGCCGCCGCTGCCTGCGGCGCTCGCCGGGGAGGCGGCGGGCGGGAGGGGCCCGGGGCGCGGCGCGCCGCCAGGAGCGCGGTGCTGGAGCGGGCGACCAGCGTGCGCGGAGCTACATGGGAGTCGTGGTGTAAGATTACCGCTTTATCAATGCAGTAATAAAGATCCCGTTGGAGAAAAGACACGTGTCTTTGTTTATGGTGTTTGTGTATACAGGACTTTCTCCTATCACGCTATAACACGAAAGGCAAGAACGTGTCAAAGATCGACTTTTACGAAGACAACCCACTGTGCGGAAATAATGAGGAAAAAGTCAGAAAGATGTACAGGAAGAGTAGCTTTAAATTTTAAATGGGACAGAGGCCAAAAGAATGGCAGGGAGACCCTGTTTTCAGTACAGAAGTTCACAAGAAAAGCAGCGAAAGGCAGGAGAATCAAGTGGTCCAGACAAGCTGAGAGCTCGGACAGATGCTGCCTTAACAACCTTGAAAGCGAACAAAACCCTCACGGGAGGGGAGAGGGGTTCCGGGGAGGGCACTTCAGATACCAATGGGTTTAGGCTGTGGAACAGAAAAGTGTTCTCAAGAGTAGCCACTTCCCCACGCGCTGAGGTGCCAGAGGCAGAAAGTCACAGAACATTTTTCAGGCCTGAATTTGAGGGACAGAGAGAAACAAGCCAGAGATGAGATTCTAAGTTTGCAAGAACTGATTATTAGAGTTGTAAACCATGGCAGAAAATTAAGAGGATACAGAAGTCTTAGAAACCAGAGTCATCAAATTATTATTTTTTTTTAAGATAAATACTTTTAGTTTTATGGGATAATGTTTGTTCCATATATCCTTAAATTCCTTCAAATACAGAAACTCTGCATCATCCATAAATGCTCTGTTCCAGTGCTTTGCTGTCCTTACTGTTATGAAGCGACTATGTGTAGTTTATCCCTGGTGTCTCTTTTGCCGTAACTTAAATCCGTTACTCATGCTGTTGCACTGGAGAACAGTGTATTCCCTTCTTTTTTATAGTTACTTCTTAACATATTTGAAATTGATTATGCCTCTCCATAGCTGTTCTAGAGTAACAGACCGTGTTTGCTGGGCCTCTGATTATTTGCATCGCTTGCCTCTGGAGTCTTTCCAAATGAGCTGCATTTTTAAGTGCCCGGAACTGATCACAGTGTTTCAGCTGACTGAGATGTTGCCAAGTCTGAGTAGAAGAGGACGACAGCGTCACGTGCTGTGCTGACTGGACTTCCATTTATGTGGTTAGTCCTTTTTCTTGGATGCATGATCTGTAAGGTGCTGGCGTTTTTTATTGGATGCATAATCTGTTAGATGTTTTCCTGGTCCCACAATATACTTCATGTCTCTGCTTTACCATCCACCAGAGAGCTGGATGTGAGAAGCAGTGGCAATCTGCTTGTGTTCCTGTACTGCTGCCAAAGCAGGTGCACTGCTCTAAACGTTCCAGATTGTTGCTAGACAATACCCCTGGCTTGCAGTAAGGGGTTTGTCTAACGACAATACCGAAGATCTATTAATAGGAGTCACAGTTTTTAAGGTGTGGTTTCACACTATACGTAGCGTGAGTGCAGGCTGTCACAATACAGTCAGTCTCGATCTGCCCTGTCTATCCCCACCCGCATGTCTCCCCTCTCCCACTTGGATCACATCTTGCAATTGTGCAGCAGCAGCTGCTGGCTCAGCATGCCGATCTGGCAGCAGAGCTACTAGACCCAACACACGGAAAGCGTCAGGAGTGCATGGCCTGGGATAGGATAGAGAGCAGGATCACCTCTTTCAATGACAACCATAACTACCAATGATTCGTTTAATTTTTTTGTCAGTTGTTCTTCAGAGGGAGAGGCTACTGTCCTTAGATCAAAATAATCTAGTGATGTTTCAAAACTAAATGAAAGAATTAACTGTGCCTTAGCTAGATACTAACTCTCCCTCTTGATTTCATTTCAGTAAAATGAGGATAATAATTCTCTTTAATCTCGCAGATACTCTGTCGAGTTGACTGCATTAATTCTGAAGCACTCAAGTACACTGGTGGGTATTTGTTTCTCACCAGCATTTCTACAGTACATGTGCTTCTGGGCTTTTGTACCTTTCTAACTTTTAAATACTTCATTTTGTAACCTGTTTTGCCTCTTAACACAGATAATTTTTTTCTTATTAAAATATTACTAGCTAAATATAGACAATAACTTAAGTCCACGTAAGGTTCAAAAATCTTAGAGCTGAAGTAACAGCTTACATGTGGTAAATACAGCTTCTGCACTATCTCTGTCGTTAAAAATAGATATCCAAATAAGAATTATTTGGAAATGATCCGGTGTGGGAAACTGCCCTGTAGGTTTTACTTTTAATTTCATTTCTGTCAGTGTACTAAAGTAGGAGCTGATACTTGTGTTTTCAGTCCTCATCGATACAGGCCTTTGTCTATCACAATGCCAACAGTCAGAATTTTTAAACCAGTTATAGCAGGCAGTTGTACACGTCCTTCCCTGCCTCGGGACAACTGTACAGACCACCCATGGCGCTGGGCACCCCTGGATCCACAGTCAGGGCAACCACTCGTCGGTTCACCACATCAGGCAGCAGACATGCAGCAGCGTTCCCCAGCGGGTGCCAGTGCTAGCACAGTCACCTGGCCTGTCCCCCAGTAAAACTAGGCCCACTGGAAAATTCAGCCCAAGTTGTAATTTTTTTCTGTAAGAGAATTGCTCTAGAAGCGATACGCCCCATTATAGTAAGGCACGCTTTTTTCTTATTGCTTTGCCATTTCTACTTGGATCATGCTTAAAATGACATTTCTGATAAGCTAGAGCAGTTAAAAAGCCACCTGTTTTATCTAAATTCATCAAGAACATGGAGAAGAAATTAGTCTAGAAAGTATAGTTACACTGTGCCATAATGATTAGGCAATTGCTTATTTTCCTTATAGTAATGCTTTCCCGTGTCTGTTGCCTTTGTGAGAGGGATGATTATTTCCAAGGTGAAACTCGCTGTGCGCCAAGTCTGAATTAATACTTCGTATAGGTTTTTCACATTTCCTTTAGCTAAGAAGATTTCCATATCAAGAGCATGTCTGCAGCACTTCCTTAAATGCTTTTGCCATGAATGGATTTATAGCCTTCACAATTTTACTATGCATTATGAGGCAAATAGTACATGTGGATGCAAATTATACATCTGTACTTCATCATGGATTAAAGGTTACCCAAACAATTCCACCGAACTTAAGATACTTTTTTGAATACACGGATACAGAAAATTCCTTTTTTTCAGTGTCGCGCAGTGTAAACTACCTGTCTCATTTTTATGGGTGGCATTAGAAGTTAGGAATCATAGACTTGGGGAAACTCAAAGCTAGAAATCTGAGATAATTTAGAAGGCGTTCAGTGTTTTCATGTCAAAGAAGCCTGTATGACTGAAAATCTCTTTCTCACACTTAAGGAAAGCTAACAAATTCCAGACATTTGGGAGGGTCCTACAAAGAAAGGATTTTTGGCTTCTGCTTTCAGCATATTTCACATTTTTAGGCAAGCTTACAGCAGTTTTTCAACCACTGGCAATGGCTATACTCTCACACCATCTGCACTTTCTTCCTAAACTTTCCTTTTGTCACCATTCATACTGACAAGATGTAAAATGTGACTACCTGTTTCTCAGGTAAAGGCAAGTATTCAGGTCTTTGAAAATGAGAACTTGCGGTTAGGGATAAACATTAAGTACTGGAATGCTTCACAGAAGGCACGGCAAAACAACAGTTTTGTACTCCAACCTTTAAGTCACAAATTGTCTAATAGGCATATGGACTACCTCCTGGGCATTTTTTTCCCCTGTAAAAACATTAGAAAGATCTTTTGAGCTCGTTCATTATGAACGCATTCCCTTATCCCCTTTGATTGCTGCATTAGGCTACAAAATGCAAGCTTTCTTTCCTTCAAACAAACAAAACCAATAAAGGTGCACATCCTCAGCTGTATTAAGGTCTAGTTGTGGTAATAGTTGCAGATTCCAGTGTTTATCACTATGTATGTGCACATTTTGGAGCTTTCTCATATTACTTTCCCTGTCTTTACCTTGCCTGGAGAATGCTTGTTGTTCCCAAGGAGCTACAATGAAAAACATGGAGCCAAGGAACAAAGGACGGTTTTGTGCCAAGGGTTTTTTGTGGACTTCGCTTTCCTGAGAAGTCTATTGCTCTGAAATAGGGTGACACTAAAGTGTTTTACAATGATTTTTTAGCTTTTGTCACTTTGGAAGCAGCTAAAGGTAAGTTAATAAAAGCCCAGTGTCCGTGCAAGGGAGTTGTGTCGGTGTAACAATGCAACTGAGAAAATAATTCATGAAAGATAATACATATTCCTATAGTTGGGGAAATAACCCTCAATACATAAATGGACTGTAAATATGAACTGTTGAGGCTGTGGCTTCACAATCACTGTACTGGATTTTGAACAATCAGCCAAAACATATGATCCTCTTTCTGCTGTCTTTATGCTTCTATGCCAGTTTTGCCTGACAGGAAAAAGACAAAAAATACAAATCCAACATGAAGTCAGTTAACCCAAGCATTGGTTACAACCAAAGCTGAACTGGAAGTGTAACTTTGTAGTGATTTACCACTTCATACCATATTGCCATAGCATTTTTCTACGCTATGCTTAATGCATTAAATTCAGACTTACTGTCAACGTACTTAGATTGAAAGGTGCAAACTGACTTCAAGCTCAACTGGTTTTGTTTCTTCCACTTGGAAGGGTCACTCACAAGAAAAGCAAGCAGCAACTGGGTTGCATATTCCAAACAGTACAATGAGTTGCAAATGGTGGCTGTGCTCCTTTCAGAAGCAGCATCAGAAAACAAGCTTCAGGCCTTAAGTATTGTCTGTGGGGATGTTAGATGGTGTCTGCACCAATTTTTTAGATTGCATTTCCACTTTGGTAAAAATTTCCCAGACCTTGTTCCCCCTTACACTCCTTTAAAACATTTTTGACTTGATACAAATGAAGGTTGTTATTTTTTACATTAGTACCAGAGCTGAAGAATCTCTCTGCTGCTGCCATCCGTCTGCAACTGGTTTCATATCTGAATAAGATGTGAATTCTTAAAGGTGGGAGAAGGATCTGTTTTCTGAGGCACCTAGAGGCTTTTCAAGGTGAAACATACTATCTACACTTTAAATTATTACTATCAAATTTGGATAATTTAATTTCCTTTAAGCATTTCTAAAACACTTATCATTTGATACCCATGTTCCAGGAAAATCTTGGGGTAAGATACGCTGAAAAATAAATAGAACCATCTAATTTGTTCTATTCAGGCTTAAAAGTAAGTGATAATAGTCAATCCACATTGGTATATGAATATTGCTTCCTATGTGTAGGCTATCAATGGAATGAAGATGTTTCTACCCACCATTCAGCATCATCTAACAAACTGAGCAGATACACTATATACAACACCAAGAACCAAATACTTTCAGATATAAATTATAATGAACTGCTGATGATGGCTACCTCATGAGACTGTTTGCACTCCAAGGTAAATTAAATTCCCCATGCTAAGCTTCTCCCTTATATTAATTACTTTGTTACACCACATCAGTTCCTCATCTGGAAGCATCAGGCTTCTTGTGGGTGGGTTTTGATTTGCCTGGAAATTACCTTCCACAAAAATAACCCTCAGCACCTTCATCTAGCCCATACTTTGGTAATGGTTAGATAAACAGGAATGACAGGCACCATATTTAATGACGGAGCAAACCTAGAGGAAATCCCTCTCCTCAACAGCAAGAAAAAACTTTTTTTTGAAACCTAAAGAGGAATCATAGAATCATTAGGGTTGGAAGGGACCTTAAAGATCATCGAGTTCCAACCCCCCTGCCATGGGCAGGGAAACCAAAAGAGGAGCAGGTGCAAACCCTAACAATCCTGTTTCATGTCCATGATTGATGGTCAAATTAAAATATTCACATTTCAGTTCTTATCTCTGATACTGTAACACAATTCTCAAAAGCATAAGACAGGTATAAATATTAAACCGTTCCCATCATAAAATACAGGAAAACTTATAGCAACATATGTTCCCAGCAAGCAAACATAAGATTTAACTCACTTATTTAAAGACTATGCAGTCTTAAACTCAGTCCTACTTCCTCAGCAGAGACACAATTGTGAAATTTTTGAAGTGAGCTCAATAAAACGACTATGCGCCCTTCACATTTTGCAATACTATAGAAGCCATTCAGTTTTTGCTGTTGTGGTTTTTTTTGTTGCTTTATTTTCGTTTTATAACTTGTAAATCGGCCATCACAGCGGCGGCAGTTACACTAACAGATTAGCAACCAATTTCCCGGCTGGGTTTCTTCTCAAGCCTGATAACGCATTACGTGAAGTTTAATCACTTGGCTGGCGATAGCAGCCAGTTCGGCTACACCGGGAGAAAACTCCCGCCAAGCGCGTTTGCGAGGCAGCCGCTTCAGCGAAAGGAAGCGAAGCCCGCGGCGAGCTCTGCCAGTAGCGATCGCGCCCGGGACGCCGGTGCCTGAGGAGAGCGGCGGGGACAGAGCCGGTGGCAGACGCCACGGCGGGTCACCGGGATCGCGGCAGGTCTCAGGGATCTCCTTAACAACGGCCTCCTCCGCGCCTCGCGACAGACGCGACTCCAGGCCCGAGCCGCCGCCCCAGCGGGGCGCTCCCACCCCTTCTCCCGGCCCGGCAGGGCGCCGGGGAGACCCCCAAAAGACCGTGGCGGTAGCGTTAAACGGAGGAGCGCTCTCGCGCGGAGCCGCCTGCGGCGATGGGGGGGGGGAGGGGGACGACGACGGGACGAACGACAGGGCGCCGGCCCCTGCCTCCCGCGCGCGCACGAGCACCTCCTCTCGCGCCTCTCCCGCCTGAGCCAAATTTAAACTGCGTTACTATCCCTCGCGCAAAGCACTAACGCTGGTGGGTCCCGCGCGCCTCTCCCCTTTTCCGCCCGGCAGCCAATAACAGGGCTGCTTCGTTCTCCTCTCCGCCAATTGGGGTGCGGCTTATTGCTGGCTGGGAGAAGCGCTCGGTGTGCGCGCCCGCCTGCTGTGGAGCTGGGTCCCTGGCGAAGGGGCAGGCGAGTTCTCCTCCTCCTTCCCCCCCGCCCCTTCTCTCTGCGCTTTGTTGGTGTCTCTCCCGGGAGGGCGGCGGCGGCCGGCGGCGATGCCCGAGTTCTTGGCGGATCCGTCGGTGCTGACCAAGGAGAAGCTGAAGAGCGAGCTGATCGCTAACAATGTGAGCCTGCCGGGCGGCGAGCAGCGCAAAGACGTGTATGTGCAGCTCTACCTGCAGCACCTCACCGCCCGCAACCCGCCCGCCGCTGCCGCCGCCGCACAGCCCGACTTCTCCAGCGACGAGGAGCGGGAGCTCACACCTCTCGGTGCCAGGAACCGCGCCGCTGCCGCCGGGCGGGTGAGTGCCGCCGCTTCTCTCCTGCGCCGGGATCCTGGCCCCCGCCCGCGCTCCCTCGGCTTCCCGGCGGCCTCGGGCCCGTTTTCCCACTCGAACGGGTCTGTCGGCTCCTGCCTGCCGGCCGCGGCTCGGAGACCGGTGTGAGGCGCCGCGGCTGCCCGTGCGTCCTCCCGCGCGGGGCCGGGGACGGTTCCGCGTCGCGTTTCTCGAGTCGCGGCCCGGCCCGGCTCGGCTGAGGGCGCTGTCGTGCCCGGCGGGGACGGACCGGACCGCACCGCACCGCCTGGGGCAGAGACGCGGGGCGCGCTGCCAGGCGGCCGCCCTGCACCGGGAGGCGAACTGGGACCCGCGCGGTCGGTGCTGGGCAGCCGCCGGCTTCGCGTTTAGGTCGCGTCCCGCTTATGCGCTTCTCGGTGGCGACGGCTCCGAGCGGGGGCTCGGCCGCGGGGCGCGTTGGGCGGGGGTCCCCTCCAGCCGGGGAGGGGCAGCGCGGTCGCGCGTGGAGCGTAATAACCTTCCCCCCCTACTCCCAGCTGTAAATTGGTAAGTCTTTACTTTGACTGGAAGTCTTATAAGTAAATTATTTAGGTGATAGAGGAATAAAGCAAGAGAAACTGTGCACGAGGCTGCAACTTAACTTTGGACAGAAGCCTCCCTCCCGTCAGCTCTCTCAGTTATACTGAAGCAACGCTACTATCTCCAGATAAAAGGATGAAGCTGTGAAGGAGCAGCTTGTGTGTTTTGTTTAATGAAGCGGGCTGTTTAGTGTAACGAAGGTCTGGTTAATGTAGCTGTCTCTTTCGTACCTCTAAGCATATGTTTTGTAGCAACGTGCTTCTGCTATATGTTCAGTTGGTCCACTGTTACTTGCTTTCTTAGGCATAGTTTCTTTTATCATGTAAGGAAAGAAGTGGGGGGCAGGTGCCACTTGGAATTTTTCCTTTTCGGAAAATGTGATTTCCTTTTTAATTTTTAGTAAGCGGTTTGTAAATTTGCATGTATGGAGAAAGCAATCTTTTCATTCATAATTATAAGCTGTCTGGTCTTTCGTAAAGACTTGTATAATAATAGCCAGCCACTGGAATTGTAATGTGTGTGATATTACAAGTATTTAATGATAGTATCTGAAATACTGTCTTTTAGAGCTCATTTGTAAAGAGAGTGCACAGAAACTGACTCCTTTGAAGGTCTTTCATACTTTAAAAAAAGCCAACAAACAGCTCTTGAATTAAGAAACTGAAAACTGCAACTAAAAGGAAGAGGTTTCTAACCAAATTACTTTTTTATGTCTTATCTAATTCAAATGTTCAGCTGGCATTCACTGGAGAAACGTTACAATGAACGAGACAGTTCTCTGACTTATAGTGGTCTTGTAGTATTTGTAAAGTGCTTTTGAGTAAAATAGGATGAGCTTGAATCTCATGTGGTTTGTGCTTGTAGGATAAGGAAAGTCTCATAACTGCTGGAGTTCCTAGATCGGATTTTCCTTTCCCTTTGTCGGTGCTTAAGCTTAAACAATTACGGGTGACTTTTTTGATGTTTACAGAATGGGTGGTACTCTTACACTTTTGTTAACAATATCTGGAAGGCTCTGTGCTATTTCTGCTGGACTTGTGTGTTAATATCAGAGCAGTGTATCATCATAACTTCCAAAATTTCATTGAACGTTCTAGTGACAGTTGCTTGGATTTGGGTCCTTGCCCCTTCCACCACCTGTCTTCCACCCAAAAAAAAGCAGCTTGTTTGATGTATGCTTATTGTTTGCCTAGTACAGCTTGGGTAGATCTGAAACTGCTTGTAACTTCAGTAGGTGTTGTCCCTGTTAATGCATAAGGGTGCTTCTCTGATCAGCTCTCTTTCTGAAAGAGGGATGTACAGGTCTCCAGAGTGACTTTCTTCAAAAATAGTTGGAAGAGAGAGGCAGAGTGAAGGAAGTCTGGTGTCCAGGGGAGTGAGATTCTGGTATAGAAACAAAGTGAAAAGTCTGGCTAAGATTAAGAGAAGACAGGAGGGAAAGCACTCAGACCTCTGAAAGAGAAGAAACTAGAAATAAGGGTCAAAGGGCAGAAGCTGGGACGGCAAGGCATTATGGAAAGGAGGAAGAAAGTGAAGGAATCTTAGTTTCCTGTAAGTCACTTTGTAGGCTCTGGAAACAAAGGTGGATTCAGGAACCACTGTCTTTTGCTCCTCTGTATAGCATCATTGTTTTATCTTAGGTATTGCATTTACGTGTATATTTAAAAGGACCAGAAAACAATTTACACTAGGTGTATAAGGAAATAAAAGTACTTTATAACATGTACTGGTATAATAACATGGCTCTCCTGTTATTAGGTTGAGATCTGAGAAACAAAATTGCAATGCATTATTAGTTCTGTTTTATTTATATTGCAAGTCTTAGAAATTGTAGCATTGCTTTGTGTACATTGGGGGGGGGATGTAAAACAGCTGTTTGAAAATTAGGCAATCCACTACTTTAATGTTTCTAGAACAACAAAATATTCGACTGTGTTGCAAAGGTATCTTCTGTGGGATTAAAAAATTTAGACTGCTCTATTCTGTGTTTCCTGTGTCACTCTAAAAATTTGAATACTACTTAACTTGAAAATTGCAAAAGTCTCTTAAATCCAGATGACTCAGTCAAGGCTAGTGTTAACTTGTAAGTGCTCTTTCAAATGTTTTTACACAGGTTTGTGTTTTGGTTGGTTCTGCCCCACTGTGCTTTCTGCTGTTCCTTATTTTTTGGTATTACTTTGGATATAGCTTAATATTCTACAATCCTTAAAACCCAAACAAATGGAAAAAAAAAATTGAACCGCAGAAACCATAACAACCACCAATTGAAGAACCAAATGAACTGATTTGAGAGTGAAGACTGACTCACCGTTGGAGGGAATGAATGAATGCTGATGCATAGAGGGAGAGGTAGAAAAGAGCCAGAATTGCTCTTGGAGCAAATAAATGAGACTTTTGAGTAGAGAAGAGCAACATAAGTGAGAGATGTAATATCTTTTTTCTTGAGTTTATGCTTATTCAGTAGTAATACCCACCCACGCAACAGTTGTGCGTACTTAACTTTTTGGGTGCCTGCCTGTTGAACTCGAAGTGTGTCGAGTGAGCGGTTCTCTGAAAGGTTTGGGACCACGGTGAAGAAGCAGTCTGCCCTTACCTTATGAGCGTAGGCTATCAAAGATGTACAAATTATGTTGTTTAATATGGTTTTCAGTGTGAAAAATTTACTGTGATCGGGATGCCGTATTGGCCTGAAAAGGGATGGTCTTGGCTCGTCAGTTACTGGAGGGACTTACTGGTCTCTGAGCCTTCCCTCATGTGCTCTGGGCCTGCTCGCGCTTCCCTTTAGTAAGTACAAGGAGTGAAAACCTCTGAGCCTGCAACCAGTTGGAGTTACAGTGCCCGTGTCCGTGTAGGGGTGGGTCAGGGCAGAGCAGCGAGGGGGAACGGGCACAGCCGGGCCGCCCGCCCCGAGCGGGGCCGGGCCGGGGCGGGGCGGCGGGCGGGTCCGCCCGTGCCGCCGGCGGGGCTTGGCCGCCAGGGGGCGCCGCGGGGCCGCCGCGCCGGCGGGGCGGAGGGGGCTCGAGTCGGGGGGCGGCCGCGGGTGCTGCTGTGGTGTTTGAACCGGTACCTCACTTGGTCCGGCAGCCGACTTACGGATGCGGGAGGGCGGGAGAGCAGTGTGGTTCTCAAAATGGATACGAGAAACAAGTTCAAAGGAGTACGCGGAATGTTGCGGTCATTGAAAAGACAGTGAAGCTAAACCAGGTCTCTTGATACTGACAGTTAATGTTTTGACGTTGCTGTAGCCACCAGTAAATTTAAACTGCCTACACTGTTATTTCAGTGTTCTTTTTTTTTCTAAGTTTTGGGCACTTGATAATGCATTTAAGTGCACATTTTCTGTCGATAAAAGCTGTGCAGCAATAAGACAAAACACCATAGTTTTAATTCTACTACAAATTATGTCTTTTACTCTTCCAGCACAGCTCTGTCAATACTGTATCCAGCCTGCACCTCTCTTGGAACAAATAAAAACTTAATATGTTAGTGATGTGAAGTTGATGTATTGTGAACAAGTGTCATGCATATGTAGTAATGCTGCTGCTGTTTCATTTATATTCATCTGGGTTTATTTTGACCTGGCTTTTATTCTTGTACAATAGTGAACATGTAGATAATTTACATGCATGTATGAGCAGATCAAAACTTAAAGGAGTTTTGTTCTGACTGCATTGCTTTGGAACAGCAAACTTGTTAGGCAGTTAGCATTTTTTTTTTGGCACCTAAAGTTAAAAATTAAACTGTTTTACTGTAGCAAGATCTTACTCTCCCTTGGTGGAACTCAGGCAGCGTTTTTGTTTTGTAATGTGATGCTTCAAAACCCCCTCCTATTGCAGAAGGTGCAATCTGCTTTGTAGAAGATGACTTCCAATGCTGTCAACTAAATAAAATTCACTAAATCAAAGTAAGATTAAATATTAGCTCAAATATTTTTACGAGCTTTCCTGTGAATATTTGAAAGTATCATTTTAAGTATGGCCACTTCTTTAGATGTAATACTTTATTTTATTTTTAGGGGTACGGAAGAGCTCACTTTGGCTATGTACTCTTAACAGGAGAGGAAAAGCTTTTAAAATCATGCTTGTTAGGGCCTCAGTCTGATAATATTGCCTGGAGGAGCCAGCTTCTCAAAAACATTTGCAGAGCTGGAGCAACGTTTTTTTTTTCTAAGCTTATTTAGCATTGTGGTATGTGAGGACAGTGGCTGGTATGTGAGACACCTTTTTGCTGCAGGGAGAACCATCTGCATCTGGATGCTCCCGATCCTGGTTAGTTATGGGCTGAATATCAGGACAGATAGCTCAAAGGGAAAATAACTATGAAATGACGTTTTTGCCTCTTTAGGAGCATTGTTATACAGCACATACCAAAAATATTATCTGGACACTGTTGCCAAACAGGAGCTGTTCAGAGCTCAGAATGTGTAGGTTTTTATGACTTAGCTTATTGGTGCATTTCATGTCCTGGAATAATCTCTTCTAAAACATGCTGAGTAATATTTTTGCTCTTTAAAGTAATGATTTAAAAGAGATCAGTCAGATGTCTCCTCCTCATTTCTGTAATGAAGGTATGTAATGAGAGCATGTGGACCTGAAGGGCCTGTTTGAGAGGATATAGAAGAGATCTATCAGGTAAAGATGTTTTTTTGTTTGTTTTAATAAAGCAGCCGAGTAAATTACAAGCTAGCTTCAGCTCTTTATGGTTAGACTGGTGTGATAGTGATAATATCTGTAGCTGAGATAACTGTATGGTTTCAACCCTTTCTCTACTGGAAAAGGGAAGGTAGTTTATGAAGATGAGGAATGTGGAAGGTGAAACTGCACACTTGGATAGGTGAGAGAATGTAAAGTGCATATGCTACCCAGTGAAAGAAGAGAATCTATTCAGTGTTTCCTGTGTGGCTGTATTTCTTAATTATGATGTGCTGTACAAATGTGACCCAGAATACAGATTATTGCCTTTGTGGCCTTTTAAATAGCACTCATCTGCTGTCTGAGTGATAGCTGTGGGCAGCCAGGGTGAGGGTGAGGTGACTGGATAGTTCCCACTGCAGTGAGAAGTCCTGCCATGCTGCTCTGCATCTTCAGGCTTTGTGAAGTTCTAGACTCATGAACTAGAGAAACATGTTTGACAGAGTGTTAGTGTAATAATGGCGTCTATATTTAAATAAAATAATCCTGTCGAAGTAACTTTTGTCTAGCAGTGCATGACAGTTGTTCAGCAGGGCCACATAACACAAGCCAGATCTCCAGGTCAGCATTCAATTAATTGAGCCAGGAGACCATTTGTTAGTTTATTTTCTTGATTTGTGTTTTGTTGTGAATTTTTACTCTTTCACTTAGGTTCTCTGGAAACAACTCTTCATTATGCAGCATTCGTCTGTTTTCAGAGTGGGTATGTTCCCTTCACTGAATAACATGGAATTTAGTGTCTGGAGGGATGAGGGGTGGAAGGGTTGAGTAGTCCTTAATCTTATAATTTAGGACTGTTACCATATGTAGGCTTGGAAATTCGAAGTCTGGAACTTACTAACTAAGGTTAGAAGGTAGAGAATTCTTAAAGTTGCATGTATTGGTACCTCTGAATTACTGCTGCATAATTTCCTTTCCATTGTTTATTTGGTCTGTCCTGTAGCTTTTGGTAGATATTGTCTTGAGGCGTTTGAGGTTAAAAAGTTCAGTAGGACTTGTTTTTTTTTTTTAAAAAAAAAATTCTACTGCAGGAAATGTTTGTGTATGATAGAATAACAAGGGCAAGGGGAATAGAGACCTCTGTATTCCACGGCATAAGTCTATTATTGAGACTTGGCATGTGCAGTTCCTTATCTTCTCCTCCCCTAAGAGATGTACATTTAGTTGATGCCAGAGAGTACACTGTGCAAACTGGAGAATTAAAGAGCATTCTGCTTGTGTGATTTGGGCTTTCTTAGCCTGTCTTAACCTCATTCAGACAAAGCAAAGAAGCCCTGAGCTTCTAGTCATGAAGCTGCTGCACCTGTTTGGGATTAAAGTCCTTGAATATCCTAGTGTAGATGCCATTTAATTTAGATTTTGAAAATGTTTCTTTTGATGATGTCCCATAGTTATCTGTTATATTATTTAATGGCTTCTTCAAGGTGTTCCTTACGCTTTTGTTTGGTGGAGTAGTGCTAGAACTAGTAACGGTAGCTGTAAAGTTTCAGACAAACTGGTCTGTGGCTGTTGGATTTCTATTCATCAGGAATACCAAAGATGAGGTAAGAGAGAGCTTCCAGGTCTGAATTCTCATCACTAGCATTTTCTGCTTCTCATGTTAATGAAAAAAGGTGAAAGCTTTTTTTCTGTGGAGAGATGACACTCTGAGAAGATGAACTTCTCTTATGCTGAGACTCCACCTGGGGTACTGTGTTCAGCATAAGAAGGACATGGAGCTGTTGGAGCAGGTCCAGAAGAGGGTCATGAAGATGATCAGAGGGCTGGAGCACCTCTCCTGTGAAAACAGGCTGAGAGAGTTGGGGTTGTTCAGCCTGGAGAAGAGAAGGCTCTGGGGAGACCTTCTAGCAGCCTTCCAGTACCTAAAGGGTCCCTACAAGAAAGCTGGAGAGGGACTTTTTACAAGGGTGTGTAGTGATAGAGCAAGGGGTAATGGCTTTAAACTGAAAGAGGGTAGATGTTGATTTGAGCTAAGGAAGAAATTCTTCACTGTGAGGGTGGTGAGGCACTGAAACAGGTTGCCCAGAGAAGCTGTGAAAGCCCCATTCCTGGAAGTGTTCAAGGCCTGGTTGGATGAGGCTTTGAGCAACCTGATCGAGGGGAAGGTGTCCCTGCCCATGGTAGGGGGGTTGGAACTAGATGAAGGTCCCTTCCAACCCAAACTGTTCTATGATTTTGTTCTCCGGTGGCCCTAGGACTGTGTGGGAGCCCTGTGTTTATGATTCACTTCAGTACTTGTTTGAAGAGTTGAGTCCTACTTAATCTGAATCGTGAGCCTGACAGACACCACTAACAAATTTCCATTTCTTTGGTGTGAACAAATCTCTCAAGTCAAATATGCGCATCCTCTTCCGTCTTTGGTTTTGTTGAAAATAGCAATTACTAGAAACACTTTTGTAATACTGCTAGCTCTGCATGGAGTTAGAAGATCTTCAGATAAGGATTTATTGGTCTGTGTATAGTGTTGCAAGAATACTTATGTTACGTGCAAAGTGGTCAGTTGCACCACCTTACTTCAGCAAGTCCTGGTGTTTGCCACAATTTCATTTTAAGCACTTAACTTCTGCACTGTAGTAAGACAACTTTAATTTTACCAATAGCCACCAGACCAGGAAAATGTGGATGTGTGTGTTATTTTTTTGTTTAAATTTATTGTTGCAGATGAAAACAAAAGCTAGCTCTTTTGGTCTGTCTCACAGGGATAAGTTGTGATGATGCACAAAAAGTGTAGTGGTGCTTTATACTATAATAATAATGATGATAATTAAAGTTAATGTTGTTGCTGAGGTTAATGCTGTCATACCACAGCCAAGGTATGAGAGAAATTCTTTTATCCTGCCTTATGCTTCTAAGGACTGATCTTACGGTCCAGTGAGTGGTTAAATGAGAGTTTTCTACTTGTACAAGTGAAGTAATTTGCTCCTGCTTTAAGGATAATAGGTATTCAAAAATTCAATACAGATTGCTTTCAACTTTTCATCCCCTCCCTGCCCTTTTTCTCTGATGAAACTGGCTATTCTGATGGTCTCAGTGTGTGGTAATACTGCATGAAAAAGTGAAATGATACTTGGAAGGAAAAAAATATACCAAAGATACTATGAGTTATGTCAGTTTACTTGCATTAGAGGACTGTATTACTCCATAGTTGCAGTTGGATTTCTGATAGTTAAGATTTCTCTAAAACATCTAGTAGAATGCTGAGTATTTCTCCTGGTATGTATTGTTATAGTCTGTTCTATGGTCTCCAAGTGATACAAAGATAGAGATACATTAAGTTTCTAGTTTCTTTAAAGTGCCATTGGAATGTTGATTTCTTCTGAAATAATTGTTCTTACTGTTACTTTTTACAAATTGTTACTGTTACAATTTACAAATAATTGTTATTACTAAAGGTAATTGTTTTCTTCTGAATAAGGAAGTAGCATTGTAGTTAATCTGCTTGGTGATGTGTGGAAACACCAGAGCTGTCAATAGTCTAACCAGATCCAAAACCCAGCATGGGTTTTGGAACTTTTACCACTGTTCGGGCAGTTCAATAGTCAAGAAAAAAAATGCACCAAATATGAAATTGCTAATTTGATACTTGAGATAGTGTTATGACCAACACATTCAAAAGTAAATACAAGTCTCCTATAGCTGCAGGTTGGTTGTTTTTATGTACTAGATAAGTAGACTCGATTGCTTCAGAGAAATGGAATGATTGGTAAAGTGAGTTGTAAATCTGTCATTAGTCAAGTCTGCCACTTCAGTGATCCTATCCTTTCTTCAGACTGCTTGGAGTCTTATTTATTAGAATTAAGAAATAGCATGCACTCTTGGAGATTCTCTTGCTTTTCAGGAGCTAATTTTATATTCATCATGCTGGGATTTTCACAATCCAGGAGTTAGAGGAAAATCTAATATAATTAGGGAGTCAGTTATATTTGGGAAATCCTCATACAGTCTCTGTTTAGCTTTATCATATTAAGGCACCTGAGGCGAGACCAAGCTTGCATGCAAACTAGGATTAACTGGCATTAGTGGCTAGCTAGATACTGTTGACTCATGTCAGTCATCTTACAGTATTTTAGTGCTATCTTACTAAATACAACAAGAAAAAAAATTAATTGTGACTGAGTGTTATAACATACTTGTATTTGGAATTTTAGTCTTTAAGTACCAGAAAACCCAAAGAGCTCCTCTGGGCAACCAAGTTGAGAAATGTGTTAAGTTGTTTATATCCTACAACTTTGAGATACAAATATGACTTATTTCAAAGCAGTATCAAGATCTTTCTTAGTTGAGTGCAAGCAAGTCCTGACCATATTTTTTCTGTCTTAACTCCTCACCCGCTTGCAGATCTTGGAGCTTGAAATGTCTATTGTAGGAACAAAGGCATCCCAAGTTGAACAAATGTTGCGATCACTCTGTTTGGATATAGCAGAAACTGCTGATTTAGGAGTAGTATCTTGGCAGATTATTTTGATAACCATCTGTCCGTGGTGGTGGTGTGTTGCCAACTATTCAAGTAGTGTTGCCAGAGTTGGGTTTAGGATTTGTTAGCGCTACAGTGACAGTGGCCTGAGCAGACAGGCAGGAATTTGAAAAGATAAGAATGTTTCTGGTTTTGCCTTTCCTGCACTCACTTTGTAACATCATCTAATCTTGCAGAGAATACCAGAATAAGTGGGGATGGGGATTTTGGGAGCTTGGTTCAGAGGATGTGGGTACTGAAGAACTTATTCCGTATCATTACAGGAAGAAGTGATAGGTAGAAGAATAATGTGAATAAATGTCAATGGAACGTTGTAGCTTAGAGTAGTGATGGTGCAACAGCTAGGAGCTTACTTCTCCAGTCATGGGAAGTAAATCCTCTCCTGTTATGCACTTGAACTTCAAGTTAAAACACAGGATCAGAATAATGAGCAAGACTTTTTTTTTTACTATATGGGAGGCTTGTAATAGGTATTTCCTTATATAAGTAGGAAACTCCTGCATGTTTGTTTAGTAGGTGTAAATGTTTGAAGTGTTTCACATAGCTTTACTGTGGAAGAGGTAGGGAGAGTATGATTATTGTTCTGGGTTTGTGCATTTAGGACTCTCATATCTTCCCGTTCCCTTAGAAGAAAAAGATGTGGTCAGTATCAGCTGGAAACACTCTGTCTCTTGTTTCTCCCTTGCACACTCACAGAAAGCCACGAAGAAAACTGACAAACCCAGACCAGAGGAGAAGGATGACCTAGATATAACAGAGATAAGTAATGAAGATCTCCAAGAGCAACTTGTGAAGTATGGACTAAATCCTGGCCCGATTGTAGGTAGGTCAACTGAACTAACTAATATTAATAGGTTAAACATATTTCTCACTAAACCTCAGTTCTGAGTACTCTAAGCTTCTCTGATACAGTTGCTCATTAAGTTTAGTGCCAATAATGTTGCAATCCTACTTCCCACTTAAGATGTTTTCATTGGACTATTTACATTGGAAGACTTGAAGCGTTGCAGTGTAGGCAAGTCCACAATCTGTTCCTCTTGTGTTCTAGGCCATCTAGAGGTGTTCCAACTTCTGTTCTGAAGCTGTGTAACTCTTAACTAAAGTTCAGCATGGAAGTAATTGGGTCTTCTGATACAGAGGTTGCGATCCAGGGCCTGCTTAAATAGGAAATACATCTTACATAATAACCTAACAACATTTAGAGCAGAATAAGAACATGGAACTTCCTCTTCCCTAGAGCATTTTCTACTCACTGCATTGTGCAGTAATGTTTTCCTTTGCTGTGTGTCTTTTTTTTTTTCTCTTGGTTTTGTTTTTGTTTTTTCCCCTGGCCTCTTGAACCTGGCTTTCTGTCCTGCATGCTGACCTGTGTCAGCAGGAGGTGTAGGGAGAGGTCCTGACCTCAGCTTAATCTCCTGCCTTGGGCACTCATCTGTGATGTGGGATAAAAGCTTCTTACCTTTCAGATTGTGCACTACCCTCATGGCAAGGTTCTTTGATTTCACAACTCTTCAAAAAAAGATGGTCGCCTGTAGGATGCTGAGCCTTCTGTCAAAAGTTCTTGAAATTCTGGGTGTATGAAAGTGTCAGTGATGGAGCCTGGATTCTTAGGTCTATTCAAAATCTTGTGCATAATATTTTCTGTTAACTGTTTCTGTATGCCTTCCCATTCAACCTATTCCTCTTTAATGGTGCCCAAGTCTTCTGAAAAATTCAAATACCTATGCAGACCACTGGAAAGATGTTCAAATTTGGTCTAAGTAAAAGCCTTAGTTCTTACAGCTTATGGATTCTGTTTCTTGTGAGAGTCTGGACCATCTTTTTAAGGGTGGTGTCCTCTTCTCTGAAATCTTCCAAGGTTAGACGTTTCTGCAGCTAACAGCCCAAGCACTGGTCACCTCTGCAGATTTTTGCCATCACAGTGCTGACATGGATGTGCTAGACTTGATACCTTTTAGTTTCAAACAGCTGTCCTCTTAGATCAAGTGAGCCAGCCTGATGGCTTGATGCAGCAGACAGGAAGTTCTGATATTGCTGCTTACTTTCACCACCTCTGATGCTTATTGGACTGAATTTGCCAACAGGGCAAAGGTTAAACTAAAGGGGAAGGAGTTAATTCCAGGGTAAAAGGATTAAGAGAGTAATAGTGGAATCTGCATGGATTCCCTTGCAATATCAATGTCACTAAATCTTTTGTGAGGGCATAAGTTGTGTATTGCAGCATATGAAACAAAGCATCGAAGAAGCAGGGTAAGTTCCCTTTCCATAGATAAATGCTTTTAACTTTCAGTGTACTAACAGGTCTAAGTTTATCTTAAGAATTCTCTTAAATCAAAAAGTTAAAAGCTTAGAGGTAGGGCTTTATATACCTAAAGGTATATGCTTTGGGCCATACAGGCAGATTAAAGATAAAAAGTGTAAGTTCAAAGATTCCCAAGGAACATATTAACAGCCAAGTTCTAGCTATCAAGTCAGGAAAGATGAAAACTGTATCTTTAGCATGTATCCTTCCTTGTTATAGCTACTACTAGGAAACTTTATGAGAAAAAACTGTTGCAACTGATGGAGCAAGGTCCAGAACTGAAGGCACCTGTGCCTCTCCCAGCAATCTCTTCAACTGCGGAGGACACCAGACAGAATGGAAATAATGATTCTGACCAGTACAGCGACAATGAAGAAGGTAAGACTTAAGTGGAACTTGCATGTGAACTATTCAAATTGCACATCAGCAATACTTGCAGTAGAAGAAATACCTATAAAGGGCATGATCTTGCTGTGAGGTGAGGCTTTAAAGATACTGCTGCAGACCATGAGTTCTGCGCTTGATAGTGCGGTACTAGCACAGTGATCCAAGGGCCTGTTCTGGCAAAGGAAACTTTTTGGTACTAAACTGTTCCCTTTTTCCCCAGATTGGTACCTGTAACCTGATAGGTAGGAGAACTGCGTATTAAGTGTTCCAGTGTTCTTTGCACTTCATCTTTAAGTGCAGTTTTGTCTTATGTGCTTGCAGTAATTATCTATACTATGAGGTAGTGTATGAATATTTGTTTATTAAACTTTTGTACTTTTGTATGTTTAATGTCTCTCATGTATGACTCAATTCCTTTTATACTCTATTCGTTATAGACTTAGTTTAGGGTGGGTTGATTGATTGGTCTTGAGTGTGGGTTTTGTGGTTTTAATACCAAGCTTATATGAAAAAAAAAAGGGATAGGGCAAGTAGAATCTAAAACACATCATACATCTTACAAAAAGTAAAAACAGTGTAGGCTTTAAAGATTGTCTTGGATGGAATGTTAGAAGATGCTTGTTTTGGGGATGTGGGATGTTTTTTTGGTGGTGTGGGGTTGTTTTGTTCTGTTTTTTTACAGGAACTTCCATGGACGTAGTACAGAAAGGGTTGAAATACAACTAGGAACTTGATGGATCTCCCTTGCATATTTGAGCTTGTTTTTGAACTTTAATCTTGTGCACTTTCAGGGAGGGAAGGAATGTTAGAGATATATCTATTTATTTTTAGGATAGCCAAGAGCCCAGTCACAACTGACGGCTGTCTCCTTGTACTTAGATATGCTTCATCTAATTATTAAACTGTTCAAACATGGGACGCACACACAAAACCAAACAACTGGCAAAAACAAGTTTCTATACATAATGCTTAAAAAGCTAAGGGATGTTAATTAATAAACTCTAAATATGTTGGTGTAATGCTATTAGAATTTTAGAAAAAGGGGTGGAAATAATACATCCTCTTACTGGTAAAATGACCACTAACCATTCACCCTTCTGCATCAAAAACGAGTTTTATATAAAAGGACCTGTTTTAAATGAAACTAAACTAACAGCCTAAACTATTGAAAAGCTTCAATATCCTTCCTACAATCAGTAGTATAATGGTACTTTGGTTAAAGTAATTGCAACTTGATACTGGTTTCTAAATGGAACTGCTGGCTGGGTCAAAGCTTATCTGAAATGTAGGATTTCTAGGACAAACTGAAATACTTGGGTCGGTGTTTTAAAATACTTTTTGAAGTTATTCTTCAAAAATCTTTGTTCTTCTATATTCAATAGAGAAACTAACCTGTATCTCACAACTTTTGAGGAAATGGTAACTCATAACACAGTTACGTTGCCTCTTAAACTGAATTTGTTTTAAAATACGATTGGTTTAAACTAGTAGAACAACCAGTAGTATTATAGAAACTATTTATTTTGAAACTACAGATCCGAAGACTGACCTGCGGCTTGAGAAGAGAGAGCCATTGAAAGCCAGGATGAAGACTCCAGTAGCACTCAAAGAAAGAGTTGTTGAACACAACCAGGTATGTTTAATTTAGTGACATCTGGAACAGCTACTAACTGCAGGTGATGTTCTTGCTAAATACCTTACTACTTTTAACATAATCACATTTGACTCAGTGGGCTATGCTGTTTTTTAAAAGTTCTTTCAGGAAGCCTGTTCTAATACAGCATGAAAATCTTGTGTATTAACTATAGCTGCTGGTTTTAGCCTGTCTATTCAAAATTATGGTCTGCAAAAAGCTGTTTGTCAAACTTGCCAGCTGCTGTAGCACCTCTTAGAGAAAAGTAATAGGTGACTTTAACATGTTTAGTTTTGGAAACCGGATAGGTTTTGAAGTCAGATGGGCTGATAGCATGGTGTTGGATATTTGTAAACAACTTGATTCAGTAGAAGAAGCAGTTTCTCAAAAGAAAAGAGTTTGGGAAAACATTGGGGTTTTGTTTGGTGTTTTTTTTCATTTGGTTTGTTTTAGAAATGTTTTTAAATAAATATACATAATATTTACATCTGTCTGGTTTGATATCTATAAATATATGTAAGCATTTAAATACATCTGTTCAATGACTGATTTAAATATACATGAAGTAATGTATTTCTGTATATACCTATATTTATATATAGAAGTGTATGTGTGTACACACATGCACTAGCTATCTAGATAATATTTTCTTGAACTATGCTTGTAGCAGCAGTACTGGAGTAGACATTAATTTGTTGGAAAGCTTCTCCTAAGAAGAAAAATTATAAATAACAAGCTTAAATAGGCACAAATACAGACTGGGCAGAGAATGGATTGAGAGCAGCCCTGAGGAGAAGGACTTGGGAGTACTGGTGGATGAGAAGCTCAATATGAGCCGGCAATATGCTCTTGCGGCCCAGAAGGCCAACCGCGTCCTGGGCTGCATCAAGAGGAGCGTGGCCAGCAGGTCGAGGGAGGTGATTCTCCCCCTCTACTCTGCCCTCGTGAGACCTCACTTGGAGTATTGTGTCCAGTTCTGGAGTCCCCAACATAAGAAGGACATGGACCATTTGGAGAGGGTCCAGAGGAGGGCAATGAAGATAAGAGCGCTGGAGCACCTTTCCTATGAGGACAGGCTGAAAGAGTTGGGCTGTTCAGCCTGGAGAAGAGGAGGCTCGGGGTGACCTTATAGCGGTCTTCCAGTACCTCAAGGGGGCCTACAAGAAAGATGGGGAGAGGCTGTTCAGGAGGGCCTGTTGTGATAGGACAAGGGGTAATGGTTTTAAAATAGAGGGAGGTAGATTCAGGTTGGATATTAGGAAAAAATTTTTTACCATGAGAGTTGTAGAACACTGGAACAGGTTGCCCAGAGAGGTGGTGGATGCTCCATCCCTGGAGACGTTCAAGGCTCGGTTGGATGAGGCCCTGAGCAACCTGATCTAGTTGGAGATATCCCTGTTCCTTGCAGGGGGGTTGGACTAGATGGCCTTTGAAGGTCCCTTCCAGCCCTAACGATTCTATGATTCTATGAAATCTCACTGTATGTACCACTTGTCCTTTACTTATAAATAATATTAGTTCTGTTGTCTTGGTGAAAGTAGAGGAATTTTACAGAAGCACCTCAGTTTTTCAAACTGCTGGCTAAATAGTGGATTCAGTAGTTGGTGGCTGATCCGTCCTTGTGATGTGACAGTGTTGCAAAATACCTTGTTCCTCAGCTTTGGTTGCCTATGATCTTTACAGAGTTACTCATCTGACCAGTAAGTACTGGAGTTGCACTACAGAAAAGGATTTATGTAGAAAACATTCAGCGACTCAAAATCTGACCTATTAATAGTTTGATGTATTTTAGCAAGATCAGTGACTTTTCTCAGTACTTTATAGTATGGAAAATGCCAGATACTTCCTATTTAGATAGTGTGTTTGTATGTGTAAACATGCTTCTGTGAAGGATGTCTCTTAAAGCAGGTAACATGCTGCTGTGTAAGCTTGGAGATCCATAACTAGTTCTGCTTATTTTTAACTGAATTAAAGTACAAGCTGAACAGATTTCACTTCTACAAATCAAAACACAGATGTAGTTCAACATGCAAAATATTCCTTAATTCATTCAGACAACTTCTGTGCGTGTTGATCTTTAGAATGGGAATCTGAATCTTGAGGTTCTTGTATGTTAAGGATTACTTTTTTTCTAAATTCACTGTTCACCTAGAAATCTCTGCCAGCCTTAGTGTGATTTAGTTCAGCTATCAACAAAGCTTCCTAATCTTCAGGAACTCACAGGATAAAAAGGGAAGAGATAACAGTGATGTATTTTTATGGTGTTTTCAAGTTATGAGTGCTTACTCAATTTTTTTGTCATCCAGTTTCACTGTAACAGTATTAGGTCATTACTGTGTTTTGTCTTGTGAAATACTGCATGTGTACTGCACCTGTAAAAGATTGCAACTTGCATGTTTTAATTACCCATAGTTAAAGGAATATCACTTGATTAATCATCAAAAAATTACCTAATTTCAAAATGATGCCAAATTCTTCAGGGACTTTAACTGTCTAGCTTGTTAGACTTAAACAAAATTTCCCCCCCCAAAAAAAACCCAAAACAAACAACAAAACAGCACAAACAAAAAAAACCCCACCAACAAAAACTTACAGCTGCTTGAAGCCAAGAACACCTCAATGTTTTTGGCTAGCAAATGTGTGTAGCTGTATATTTTGCTGAGAATAAAAGTGGAAGATGGGAAAGATGTTATCTTTTTTTTCTTTCCTTCCTGTGAAATTGGATCTTAAGTTTTCAGCTAATGTGTCCAGTGACCATATTTATTCTGCAGAATTTTATGCAACTGTCCTGTGCTGTGTGACATTGGCTCAAAGATTATGAGGCTCTGAAGAGTGGTGGGGCTGAATTGGTTGGTAGTGTGGTGTGAGCAGACTTGTTAGTTGCTTGTAGGTCCTGTGTAGCACTAGTCTTAGTCCAGACATACACAGCTGAAAAGATTGTCATTTGGCATGGATAGATGTTGCTATTCTCTTAAGAGTGCAGATAGATAGTGTTTAAGTGGGCTGGTGCAAAAGAAATTGGGTGGGGAGGTTGTGCAGGCTTATGGGTCTTATCAGTCAGTTAGCAGTGGAGGGCTAGATGAATTTGAGCTTGGCTGTTTGTGCTTAATTGCCTCCTCATAGGTGGCAATTTGGAAAGAAATTGGAAGAAAACCTTAATTTGATTGCCCTCTTCCAAGCAGGTGGGTGAATATAGAGTTAGAGTTCAAAACTGAGCCGAAGGTCTCATAGTAAATGGCACTGGACAGAAGGAGGCAGACTAAAAACTTAAATGTTAAGGAGTCCTAGCAACACAGAACTACTTTATCTTCTTGAGACTTTGTACAGTGACATTCTGCCAGTACTGTGTTCCCCTACTCCTTCCTGCATTTTTCTGACTACCTGTATAGTTTGGCTTCTTAAAAATAAAACATGTACCATTGCAGCTACTGGCACACAAATTTCATGTGACATGCACCAAAGAAAAAAACTTGGTAAGTGATAGCTGAGGTAAACTCATAGTCTATAGCTTCACTGCTCGTGAATAATATGACAGTTAAAAGCATATCCTGAATAGTACTTGCGTAACTTTCTCTCGTTATATACAGGGTGTTGGTGAACTACACGAGTATTACATTCTAATAGGGTTGGTTTGTTCAGAAATTTGTGAGATAAGCAGACAAGGCCTGCTCAGTTGACAAAGAGGATAACTATAACTGTAGACAACAATTTTTTTATTTTTAATTTTGTCTGTTGAATATGCTCTGCTGAAGTTTGGAGGCAGTCTGAGCCTTATGCAGTAGATTCTGGTTTTTTTTCCTAGACTTTTAATGCAAGAAAATTGAAACTTGGTACTTAAAACCCACAACTGACAAGCATCTGAAGAACTAAGGAGAGAGGTGGTTATTTACTGAAGTACTTCTAAGTTTTCATTAGGAGAAAGCTAGTTCCTAGTCAAACAGCCTGGGGCAGGGGAGCTCTCCATTAATAGGATGAGGGAATTGCCTTACAACTTTCTTGAATGGAATATATTTGAGTGCAACCACTTTGTAATTAGTGTGTTTTTTTTTTTTCTCTGAGCTTTTAAAGAAGAACACCTCTCAAATAGAAAGCGTATAGGGGTGAGGTGGGGAGCCATGATTGAAGGCTGCAGGTTAAGCTTTTCTCGGTAGGGAAGAGAAGCCAGTGTCTGGTGAATATGTAGAGAGGTTGGGAGATCTTTCTTCAGAAGTCTGTGTAAATTGAAAGGAATGTTGGAGACTTAGGCTGATATCTAGGATTCTATACAAAACATCTGAATGTTTGGATTTGAGGTCTGTGCATAAATGTACATCGTTCCATTTTCAAAGTATTTCAGTGACTTTGGAGTAAAGCAAACGCTTGTACTCCCTCTGCTGGATGTGTAGCAGCTGTAATACAGCACTTAAGAATCATAAAGCTGCTCAGCTTCTAGTTTTACTGAAGTAACTTTGAAGATACAAGTGAGGAATGGATAAGGGCATTGTTAGACTTCCCGCCCCCTGCCCAGTAAATAAATACTTTGCAGTGGTGCTCTCTTAACACATTGTTTTGGGGCTAAACCAATGTTTTTGGTGTTCCAGTGAAGTTATTTCTGCTATTAGACCTGTAATTGACAGTTGCATCAATCTGTGTAACTTCCAAAAACTTGGTAATACATCAATGTATGCGGTGTTAATGTGCAAATATTTCAGTATTAACAAAGTAATAATGTTTAAAATTAAACTTAACCAAGTAAAAAGGAAAATCTTGTACATAACCTAGAAGAAGCAGGCCTTCATCTTGCTTTCCCTTCAGACCTATGTTTGGAAATAGTTTTGAGGAGGACTTTTATTGCAAGTTTTATGCTCAAAGAAAGGCATAGGGAATGATCAGCACTTGTTAATGACTATAAAAGTTGGCACTTCATATTGTTACTTAGATTTGTAAAGATGTGTGTCAGCTTGATTGTTTAAAACCTACTGTTATGTGAAAAGTGTGTAAGTTTCATCTCTGTGGAAAACTTAAGATTATAAAATATCTCCCCCTGTTCCCTATGGCTGGAAATTAGTTTCTGTTGAACTGTAGATGGCTGTGCCTAAAACATTCCCATCTCTGCTTGAGAGAATAGACCCCTATCTGGGTAGAGAACAAGGTGATGCTTTCTGCTTATGCTCATAGATTATTTTTTTTATGTAGGCAGGTAATGTAATGAGCCTGAAAGCTAGTATATTTGCTGTCCATGACTAGATGTGACTACTTGTAGCATTAGTTCACTCTATTGCAGTGAGCAGATTATCAGTTTTTACTGCTAAGCATTATCTAGTCACTTCTGTATTTGAATAATAACATGCTCTAACGTAAGTATTGTGGTCAACACTACTAATCTAGCTAGTTGTTGTTATTGAATGTATTAGGATCCACTTTTTTTTTTGGATTGTAGACACACTGCTTCTGGAGTATGCATGCTATTCTGGCTTTTGGTTGTGGGTATCCAATATTGAGAGCTGGCTTTCATGTATGTGATCATGTGTTTGATGCTTGAATAGACCTATTCTCAAGATGGAGTTACTGAGACTGTCTGGACAAGTGGATCTTCAAAAGTGGACCTCTGCAGGCATTTTCTAGGGAGTCTACAAGAGTGTCAAGAAGAACACCAAGGAAAAGGGTGATGAGAGGCTTTTATAATAGACAAGCTTTTTTCTTACTGTTAGGGTCCCAGTGGCTATTTATTCAATTGTTTTCTTTTGTTTGTTTTAAACAAACAGGTGGAAGCTACAGCACAGTTGCCTGTAGATGATGCTGTAATAACAGAGAGTACTCCCATAGCTGAAACTATATTGACTGCAAGCAACGAGAGCCTAGTAAATATGTTTAATAAATCATACAAGTGGTATTCTTCTGTAATATATCTTTACTGACAGAATAATTGTTTTGAACAGATAGAAGACTGTTTTAAGGAAAGTAAGACTATTCAGTAGTCTTTGAGACCACATACTCAGTACCTGTATTGGTACCTAATGTTCATTTTGAGATGTGACTAGGTAGACACCTAGGTTCCATCTAATGTCTTTTAGGGGGGAGGGTTGAGAAGGACCACTGTAAAAGCTTAGATCTTTTCCTTCGTTTATTTAAGTACATGCAGAATATCTGCTTTTAAGTTTGGCTTTCTTGTGAACTAAATAGCTTTTATGCTTCTAAATGGCTTAAAAGAAACTGCTTGGAATGATAAGCAATGTTTCCTGTGCTTATTTCAACATAACCTTCTTACGTTATAAGAAGTTATAACATGCATACTTTCAATGCACATAATGGTTTTGATGTTTAGTTCTGCCCCCTTCCCCCTTTTTATTTTGTATTTTGGCTGATTCTGAGTTTGAACAATTTTGAATCTCGGCAGGTTGTCAATAGGGTGCCTGGAAATTTCAAGCATGCAGCTCCTACACTGTCAATCAGTGAACACTCAGACATGCCCAGAGGAACACCAAAGAAACCATTGATGACAGCTGAAGTAAATAAATTAAAATTTAGATTGCTCTTGCTTACTCTCTGTGAACAAGATTCTTGTGTGTATGTGCTTACGCCTTAGTACAAAAGGGGTAGAGGATGTCACTGCCCAGGTGGCACTGGTCAAAAGAGACTAGCGTTGTCACATGGCATAAAAGAGAGAATATAAGCTTTTTATCTTCCCTTTTCAGATGTGGGGGGGCTGTGTGTGGAAATCGTGCCTGCTGCCGCTGCCCCCCACCCCCCCCATGCCAAGTATGTTTTGGTGTGTTATTTCTCCTTGTGCTGCTATTTTTCTGTACAAAATGTAGATATTTCTTCTAAATTCTTTTAATAGCTCAAATACAGAGCAGAATTGGGTTATCTAACTTTGATATTGTAAATCAGTCTGTCCTGAAAAACCACAATCTGCCTTAATTTAGGGAACCGAATAGTAGGATTACTTTAGACCAAAAGCCTGAATTTAAAAAGCATCTGTAGGTTCCTGTCAGTTATCAAGAAAGATAATAATTCTTTTACTGTTAACCTATTCAAGCTGTCAAAATTATTTATCTCTTGGAGAACTATCTAAAGTACTTGCAAATATATGTAATTGTATTAGTGTACTAATGTAATATTGTGGAATTTTACATTACAAGATAATGCTTGGCTGCATTTAAATGGAGTTCATTGCTTCTTGTAGTTCCTGTATTAATACTTG
This sequence comes from Tauraco erythrolophus, assembly GCF_009769465.1. Taxonomy (NCBI): domain Eukaryota; kingdom Metazoa; phylum Chordata; class Aves; order Musophagiformes; family Musophagidae; genus Tauraco; species Tauraco erythrolophus. Next base: position 54,980,474 of record NC_141468.1, read on the forward strand.
TGAAGCCTACTCTACCAATGGGTCTGAGATTTATGAAATCGGCTACTTTGTTTTTAACCTGACTGGAATGTAGACTTAGTTGTCAAATAGAAAGTTGTGGGAAAACTTGATGTTCTATTTCAAGCTGTGTAAGTTTGGTTTTTTTCCGTTAGTATTTTACTGTACTGTGGCATTGTTTATTACAGCAAGAAGAGACAGATTGCCCACATCAGTGCTTTTTTAATCATGTTGGCCACAACCAGTCCTGTGATATTCTCAACACAGCCATGATAGAGGTGATGGTTAAATTTTGATCATCTACATCATTGCTGGCAGGTGTACTGTATTTATACAATGTATTCTTTATCTTAAAGGAAACTGAGGAGAGCACTGAATACTTTAAGACACCAAAAGTGACCAGACAGCAGCCACTAACAAAGGTTGAACTAGTTTTTAAAACTCAAGAAGTAAACTTCTTGAATGTCACAGGGTGACTCACTTGTTGTTAGAAATTGCACGTGGTTATGGTCACTGAGATAGCTATGCAGGAGCATTTTATTTTGCTGTCTTAGGGCTATAACTGTTTTTGGTTTCCTAGGTGCTGGAGACACCTCATACAGAAGAAAGAAGAGTAGAAAGGGATATTCTTAAGGAAATGTTCCCTTATGAAGTATCAACACCTACAGGATTAGGTATTTCTAAGGGTTCTGGGGGCTTGTTTCTCAGATCTTGTAAACTTATTTAAGCTGAGAAGTATCTTTTGATTATATTGGCAGATTTCTGAGGAACAGTTTTTTTGCGCTCTGGTTCAATGACAGTTGAGATGACCACCTAGCTCTTCTGTTCTATGTACATAGTTTTGTTAGCAAAAACAGCCTCTCTATTTAAATTGGGTGTGGGAGAACAGGGTAATACTACAGTAGGAATTATTACTGGAACTTCTGGATGCTGGAAGTTAAATTGAAATGGCTTCTCTGTGGTAATGGTTCACAATATTTAAGTTTTTGGCTGGATGCAATTGCTTTAGGCCTGCTCTTAAATTAAGAGAAGATCAATCTCCCAGCATAGATTCAACCTTCTTTTGAAAGCCAAACAGATTTTCAAATACCCTATTTTCTTTCCCTTTAAGTAGCAGTCCTGTTGTAGTCAGAGATTACTCTTAGCATGAATAAGGATGACACCTAGGAAAGGCCATTAAATTTTTCTTGCAACTTTGTATTTAAACAAAAATTGAAACCACCTTCTGAATAATTAAGCAAATCACAAAACTTTGTCCTGCTTAGAGAATAAGAGCAAAAGTTAAGATGTGAAATCAACTCCTGTGTTTCCAACATGTTAATTATAGCTTCAATTTAAACTGCAATTGCATAAAGCCTTACTATAAGGAGAATATGTGGTACAAGTTACTACTACTGTGGCTTATCTGCTCACTACTCAGCTTTGTTCTGTCGTGTTTTAAGGTCTATCAGTCTAGTTAAATCTATACCACTTTTTAAAATAAAAATCATGCATGTGTACTCCTTGTATATGAGGACTGGGCAACGTATGTGGATTTCTTAACTCTTACTGCTTTGTATTCTGGCTCTGTGTATTGGCTTAGCTATCAGTAGATGTTTTAATGGCCAGGGACAATTTTAAGTTTAGAAATCTCACTGAGGCTGCATAAGTGATCATTAAAGATGCAAATAGAGAGACACTTCCTGGAGTTTTATTGCCAGTTATGATCCATTGATTATGTGGATAGAGTAAAGTAAAATGTTATTTGAGTTTTTTCTAAGGAGTGTTTTTTTGAACACTGAATTAACTTTAAAGTAGTCATGATAGACGTGTTAATGTTTGAGACATATTTCAGGTACTGCATTCACTAGAAATATTTTTAGTTATACTAAAATTTTTCTGTATACCTTAGATTGCTCTTTTAAATATGCAATATTTTAACTTTTTTTTAACAGCGCTAGCTGCCGTAGACCAATCAAAGGAGCTGCTAGCCGGCCTATAGAACACAGTGACTTCAGAATGGAGGAAAGTTTCTCTAAGTATGCTTCAAAATATGGTACCTCAACTGACATCAAGTCGGAGAAACCACCAGCAAAAAAACAACGCTCCATTCCCCTGTGGATAAAAATTCTTCTCTTTGTTGTTGTTTCGGTCTTCTTGGTTTTGGTTTATCAGTCTATGGAAACTAATCAAGGAAATCCTTTCTCTAAATATCTGAATATTGTCTCCCAGAGCAGTGCTAAATGAGTATCTTTCTGAAAGGCACACCCAGTTTGATCTCCTGTTTTTAATTGTAGAGAACTCTTCTGCCCTCTCATCGGCTCAAGGACTACTTACAAATAACTTGATTGGAACCTGATAAATTGAATAAATGAAGCAAGATAATATTAAATGGACATTAGTAACTTTCTGGACTTTGGACTAGTAGGAGATCACTTTGCCATAGGAGTAACATTTTTTTAGATCTCTGAACTTTTTGTAGGCTTTATTTTTTTAATGTGGACATCCTTTAAATTCGTTTTTGAGAAACTGTATATTTGTTTTTGCAGGAACTTGGAAGCTGAGAAGGGCAAAAATGTAGTAAAATGTGAAGCTGTGTTGTTAAAGCTTTTCCTTTGTACAGAAAAGAAGTTGTACTTTTGTCTCTATTGTGGAGGAGGATTTTAACACCAGCGATAAAGGGAAATGCATTTTTGTATGCATTTTCTCAGTAACAACGTAACTGAATTTGATCTCTTTTAGGCTGTAGGGAGAGTACAATAACAACCTTTTCTGTAGATTACTGTAACTTTTTTAGTAAATGTAACTGTAAACCTGTTTGCATTTTTGTAAAAGTCTTAGTATCATATAGGTAACTGTTTAAGCGTAACATCATTTAAATGTATCCCTTCATTTTAGTGGTTACAGTGTTGTAGGATCTGAACACAAATCTAATTGGCAAGAGATGTCTTAGAGGAAGTTATTTATTAGTAATATGTGTGGAAAATAAAAATTGCATCAGTATAATTTGCTACTAAAATACTTTTTTGAGTCAAAGTTGTTATCTGGAGTAGTCTAAATTCTGACTTTAGCAGTGGTCATTTTTCTTTTTTTGAAAAAAGCAAAGTCTTTCCAGTACAGCTTTATGTGATTATCTTTGAATGTTCATGTAGAGAAGTATTCTCAGAGCGTGAAAATTCCATGTGAAGTTTTATTCTTGTATGAAGAATGCTGCATTTTCTGCTACAGTTTCATCTTCTAAGGTGAGATTTACTACTTTCATGGCAGTTGAATATTTTTCTCAGTGGAAGCATGCTGAAACACTCTATATTGTGTAACTTAGTTGAGCAGGAAGCTGACTTCACTACTACCAATGAAGAGTGATAAGCAACAATTTTTATAAAGTGAATGTATTACATTTTGGTGTGCTTAAATCTGCAGCATACAGATGTTCAGTCTTATTGCTTGGTACAAAATTGCAATAAATCATACTACTTATTCTTAAAGTGCTACTTATAAAAAGCTGAGAACATTAGTTAATAGTATCTTTTACTCTAGGTACAATTACTGTGTAGACTATAGCTATGGGGGAGCTTTACTTTCTGTGAACTTTAGAACAACATGGTAATTTGTAGCAAAGCAATAGTTTCTTTTCTGTTAAGATTAATTTTTTTCTTTTAATCTGCTTTTTTTAGTAATCCAAATAGCTAAACTTGTGTCTATCCTATAGAAAATTGTAACATAGGACATACACTTTTGGTGTCAAAATGCAGAAAAATAAAAATGTTTTTAGTGTGTGTGGATTTTCCTTATCAAAATAAATGCATTGCTGAAAAGCAGCAAAAGCAAGACAACTGATGTATCAGTGGTGTCATTTTGTGCTGCTACAGTCTTCCATGTTTAAAAAAAAAAAAGGCAAAACCAGAGCAGTTCATGTCAACGCTTGGTGGGAGGAATATTCATAATACTTGCACTGTAATAGTTTTGCACCATAGTCCTTTAGCCTTTATTAGGCCTCTAATTTGGATGGGGGGAGAAGCTAGTCTTCATTTGTTTTTCAGTGCTTAAGGAACTTCCCTTTCGCTTTTTCACCCCACTTTGCTATGTGTTTTAACATGAAATATATCTTTCTCTTCTAGTTCAATGAAATACTTTCAATTGACCTCCTTCAGGGATACTATTAGCATCATTAAAAAAAAAACAAACAAAACTGAATTGCAAGGCAATTAAATGTCATCGTTCTTTCATTTATGCACTGTTTTGGAGAATCTCCAAAGAATCCTCTCAACTTCAGTGTGACTTCACAGAAGGTAAAGACTTTTCTATGTAAGTCCTCAAAGTAACCTACCTGTAACTCAGTTGTAGTTGGAAGACGATGCATCTGCAAGAAATGAATTAAGTTCTTATACTTGAGGCATTTAGTGGTGTGAGATAGCCCTGAGAGTAATTTCTTCCTCCCTTCCTCCTTCAGCCCAAAATTAATTCCTAGAGCTATTCACTTTATTCTGAGATACACATACTAATAGTGCTACTAGCTGATTAGTTGCATGTGCTTAAAGCCTTCTTAGTACTGCTATATAAGTTACATTGGGGTATACTGTAGTCTGTATCAAAGTGCTGCAGCAATAGAAGCTGGTGTTACTCTTTAAAAAATAAAACAAACAAAAAAACCCAACAAAAAACCAAACGCAATAACCAACCAACCCTCACTTGTTTCACTAGTTTATCTATCTTCTAGACAGAGCCAGGTTAAGCTTACAGAACCAACCACAAAATAGAGCAATTCTATGGACTGGTATTAGTATCCAAATTCCATTTGCAAAAATTAGTTGAGTTCTGACGTAGTAAATATTGCTTAAGTCCCTTTTAGGGCAAAAGTCTGGAAAAAGGCCTGTGTAAGTTAATGGGCATGACAATGTATGTTTGTTTGTTTGGCTTTGGTGGGCTTCCTTCTCATGATTGGTCATGCTGCTTAGAATGCTGTGCCGAAAACATGGCAGATCTTCGTTTGCGTGTCTGAATTGGAGCTTTCTAACACAGAGCTTGCGCTTTTCCCTTTAAATTGTGTTCTCATCTTTTAACACGAATCGAGTCTGGTGTCAGGCTGTGAATCATTAGAGGATATCACAGTGTTGAGGCTTAAATTTTATGGTACCTGATCCATGGTAAGGCTGTGAGAGCTTACCTTGTGTCTGAGACCAGAAACTCAAGGAGGATCTTAAATTCCAAGTGTGTTTTGAAACCTTGATTTGTATTTAAGAAGAAAATGATGTGAAATAACTTTTTCTTCTCCAAGTTTATTTGCTAGCAGTATGCTCAGTACTGCCCTACAGAATACTTTCAGGTCTCTTAGGCTTGATCTATGTGTGTGTTTGGTTTGTTTCTTGTGGCACAATTTATAAAAGTCTTTATGGTATCTTCAGTTCCTGCTAATTGCCTTCTCAGATGGTTCTGCGGACAAAATATCTTTTTTAAAAAAAAAGTGTTAACTAGTTTGTGCAGAGTTAAATAAAAGCTGAGTGCAAAAAGAATGCCTTTAAATGAGAGCTCACAAACTAGGCTCTTCAGCAGGAAAAAAAAAAAGTATAATTGCAAATGAAGCTTGTAAAACTGTCTTGTATGTGGTGTTCCTGGCTTGCTTTGATAATGGCTGAAGTTGCAGATTAGGCTGAAAATATTTAAAAAAAAAAAATAAACTTTGTCCAACTGATGAAAATAGATACAGTGGTGGGTTGTGATGTGTAATGTCTTGTGTTCACAAACTTAAGCATTTCAGCATACCATTCCTTGTCTGTTAATATAGCTTTTACTGTATGTTTGGTACATCTACCTATGTTTGTCTAAAACTTTCCTGTGACTTTCGCTTTTCTTTTTCCTTAGGGAGTATACCAGGCTGCTTTGCACCAGTGCAACAGCAAGCTACAACAGATTTATGTATATGTGCATGTGTTCATACAGCATAGGGTCTACAAGTTAGTTTGACTTGTAAAATAGTCCTGAGGTGGCATATATGCTTACAAGTAGTATGTACATATCTAAAAGAATAATTCCTCAGATTTTCTATCCCACCGCAATTTGAAATTCTTTGTCAGCATTAGTAGTTTTTGGTTAAAAAGTGTATCTACATTGCTGTCTGTATTTGTTATTTAGAAAAAAAAAAAGTGATGTTTTATGAAGAAAAAACATGTAATGTCTGGGGAGAATTTAGATTAGAAAAAAAAAAATCAGATGAGGGCACTTACGGCAGTGGCCAGTAAGAATATGAGAGGTTTCACTACTATTGTGTTCAAAGGATGTGACTGCTGTTGTTCCACCTGGCTAGTCTGGATCCTGTTGAAAGAGATGCTGCAGTGTTAAGGCTTCCCTTGGGCTGTGAAACAGATGGAATTGATGTGTTACTGATTCTCTGGAATCACGATGTAGTAGTTGTGGTGTCGATACAATAAATGAGTGTATAAAATACATGCTTACAGCAGGAGCAGATGCTACTTGTGCTAACTTGATTACCAAAATTGTGGATGGTTGTTTCACTATCTTACTGTATGTTTTTGACAACAGTGAGTGATGTGGAGAACAAGCTTCTAAGAGCTTTGATTTTACTGTCAGGCTTCACCAAAATGTTAGAACTGTGAGAAGTTACTGTAATATAGGAACTACTCTACAATTTCTTGATTGTATGCTGCTTGGGGTGGGGGAATAGAGGGCGGTGTGTGTTAATAACAGAAGACGAGATGTAATTAGGAAAACTTTGGAGTTGCCAAAATGACATTTTCTTAAACTTTCAAAATTTGAAAAGCTACCAATTAAAAAGATGGATTGATTTACAATAGCACTTTTTACCATGAATCTGACAGAGGTGGACACCGAAAGGTAACGTCTTTCAGGTCTTCATCTGTAACTGTCTTCAGTGTGTGTCAGAAATCAGATTCATCTAGACTGTTCAAATTAGAGGCTACTGCTATTTATTCTTTCAGATCAGGGGAAAGTTGAAGATATTTTCTATGTAAAATAATGTGTTCAGCAGGAACATATATTATGCCCATATTTTTACAGGGGCATGTTAAGACTGATGTTGAATAATACTTGTTTGATAGTACAGCTGTTAGAAGTTAACTGTAGGCTAAAACCAAAGAAACTGATTGTTGCACAAACTGTAACTAAGTGTCAGTACTAGTCGTGCACACAAATTGCCACTAGATGTATATAAATAAATATAGTCACATGTTCATCCTTCATAATTGGAAGGAGCTGAGGTTTTCTAAATCAGAAAAGTCTGCAAGAATTGCAGTCATTTATATGTAATTCAAGATAAAGAGCCCAGGTCTGTCATGTTTAGAGGTTTTAGCCAATTAAAAACAGCTATCGGTGTTTGGTAGCAATATTTTATCTAAATGCCAAGAATTGTTTAAATGCAAGTGAGTACAGCAGAACAAGTACTGGCAAAATGAACAATCCTGGCCTGTCTTCATTCCTGCCAGTGGCAGTGAAGTGAACAGCATGTCAGGCTCTCAGCTGGTTGCTAAATGAAAGTATTTAAAGAATGCAAGTTTCAGCTGACCTTTTCCTACTCTGCAGCTGGAGTTTCGTTTACTCATGAGGGACTTGGCCAACCTAGATTTCTGTGAGTACTATTAGGCATGTGTCATTTTTGCCTGTGTGTGACAGTCTGCCTGGACCACCTTTGTTGTGAAATACAGAAAGTAGAGCCAAGTCCTAAGGTTGGTGCAGCAGGTCATCCTCCAGGGAAGTTCCATAGGAGCCGCTGAGCTGACTGAAGGGGTGTTTCTTCAGTGATGGTGGTGCAGATGTGCTATCAGTTGCATTATGGCTCCACGCTCAGAAGTAATAGCTGTGATACTCCGTGTGTGTCTCCTGCTTTGCTGTCTTCTGTGCTTACGTTGTTAGGGAGCACTGTAATGGAAGGGATCTGATCAAAATGGCGAAAACTTGCAGTTCTCATCTCTTCAGGAACTGGAGCGTTCAACTGTGCTGTGTCAATTTCATACTATGCAAATCCACTAAAATGAGTGAAATCACGCTGTGTTAGAAAAGGCGTAGTTAAGGCCAAGCATGGGTGCCATGTTACATAATGTTCTACTTTTAACAAACAGTAACTAGCAGTTCTTCTGTCAGCGGCTGCAGTGTAGGTCGTGTCGCGATGCCTTGCAAGCCCGTCCTCCAGCCGTGAGATGCAGCTGTAGAGGCTGCAGGAGTGTGTTTGGCGGCCGACCTCCTCACCGCGCTTGGTCTCACACTGTGCTGCGGTGGAGCCTGGTGAGTGGGGTGAACCTTTCTGCAAAGGGAGCTGCGTCTGGCAGCTTTGCCAGACTGTGATTAGAAAGTATCAGTAGGTCACGGTAAACAGGGCGTCAGGGCAATACCGAGGGCTTCTTTGAATCGCACCCAGTTTTAAGATTGAAGTACAGCACTGCAGAGCACGAGTCAAGGCCAGCCTGCTGCTGGTGCCACGCGGGTAAGGTGCGTGGTGCCTGTAGCGCAGGACTTTGGGAGTGTCTCTGGTTTGACATTGCCTCGGGCGGTAACACAGCCTGGGCTGGGAAACCGGCCAGCACCCAGAAGGGCAGAAGAAGGAAGGATCAGGAGCTCAGGCTCAGGGTTTAACGCCGGGAGGCTGCACTGGTGCACCCCTGACGACCCAAGCGGTAGTGGGCCTGCAGCCGCAACTCACCGCCTGTCCCCGGCCTGCAGCAACTGCAGCACCAGCCTGACCTCGGGCAAGGGCAGCCGACGGCCTGACCGTGAGCCGCGGGGCGGCCGTGGGACGCAGCCAGCGCCATCGCGCTGTCCCCGTCTCCGAGGGCGCCGCTGCCCGAACCCCCGCCCTGCCGCACGGGGCTCCGCGCCCCCCGCGGTAACCGCCCCCTCCCCGGCGCGGGGCGCAGTGCGCAGGCGCGGGACGGGAAGGGCGCTGGCCTCGGCTGCGCGTGCGCCGTACGGCGAGCCTCCGCCAATCGCTCTGCAGCTTCTTGGGCCCTGGCTCCGCCCCTCGCGTGGCGAAAGGACAAAGTGACTGAGGCGGGCGCGCGGTCAGCCTCTGCGCCCAGCTGCCCGCCCGAGCCGCGGTCTGCGCGCTGCCGCCATCTTAGGAGGTGAGTCGGGTCGGCGCGAGGGTGCCTGCCCGGTGCGGCCCGCTGCTCGCCCCGGGGCGACGGGCCGCCTCGCGAGTGCGGGGCCACCCGGCCGGGCCCGTGGCGGGCCTCTCCGTTACATGCCGCTCTGTTTTTCTTGCCGCCTCAGGTCGCCATGTTCTCGTTCCATCGCGCCGCTCGCCCGGCTCAACCCCTTCTACGCGCCGCACTTCCAGCCGGTCCAGGATGGGGTGAGGAAAGCGCGCGGAGCCAGCGGAAGCACCTACGACGCGGCGGAGCTTGGCGGCCGCATCCGCCGCTGAAGGTGAGGGCGGAGGGAGGGATCGCGCCGCAGTCAAGGCTTGTGGGCGGCGGAGGCACCGGTGCCCGCGCTGTCCTCCGCTCGCCCGACCTGTGCCCATCGGGGTGCCGGAGGGGAGGGTTAGCGTTCAGCGGGGCTCGGCCGGGCCGGGCAGGAGCCGGCGCTGGGCCTACGCGCCCGCTTGGAGGACGAGGAAGGGCAACAGGCGGGGGAGGCGCTGGCAGCCTCTTCCGCTCCCCGTGCGGTGTGTGCTGATTAGCAGCGAGGATCCGGTGTTACCGAGAAAGGACACGGGAAAGTTCTACTTCAGGGTAATTACAGAAACCCCCAGTGGAGTCTGTTTGGGGCTAAAAGAGTGCGTTTTCTTTCTGTGCTGGGCCTGCAGCCTCGGGGACTGAGGCTGTAGGCCCGTAGTTCTTTCTTTCCGTGGAGAAGAGCAGCATGGGAATCCGGATGAATTTGAAGGACCGTCTTTCCTATCCTTTTTCCTTTTCATCTTATTTTGTTCCCCTCTTTATTCACAGCTGGACATCTGAACAGTGGTGCCTACAGCTGTTCTGTTTGTGGGGTTTTTTGTTTGTTTGGTGTGTTTTTTTTTTCCCTCTCCTTTGTAATTGCAGGGCATATGCGAGATAGCTGTGCTAAGATACAGTGATGCATTTTAGATTTAACCTGCAAGTCCTTCCTCTATGTTTTCTTGATCGCTTTTGTGACTTGCAAAGGTCAGACCTTCATGATACTCCTAATAGCAGAAGTAGATGTTAAAGTCCTGATTCTTTGAACTTGTTAATAACTTGAAAGCATCTCTCTTCCTTTGTTTAAAAAAAATGAAGGCAGACATGCTTTCAGCAAGATACTTCTGAAGCACTACGATTATTGAAATAACGTGTTAGTGGTCTTGCATGAGTTTACATAATACATGAAAGACAGAACTGGGTGTTGGATTTTATTAAGTTTTCAAGAAAGTACTTTTGGCTTTTAGTGTAGTCATCTTGTTGCTAACTAAAGTCCTAAACCACTCTTCAGCATGCTAAATATATTCAGTAGGGGCACTTATTTCTTAAAAGCATTATGCTTAATCTTTGTAGGCAGATGCAGTCAAAGGTCACCAGAGTTTCTTAGTCTAAGTAGTCTGTTCTGCTGTGTTAATTGTTTCACTTAAAATTTGGTTCTCTGGCCTTTGTGTTGGAGAGTAACATGTTGCAGAAAATATCTGAGCTTACACAAGGTCACACAAAGTCAGTACAAACCACAAGACCTTTTGAGTTCAACTCAGGGCATCAACCATAACACAGCTAAGAGACAAAGTGTTTCATGATCAGCTTTTGGAATTTGTCCTTGTTAATGTGTCAGATCAGAAGCAAAGAAATGAACTAGTTATGATGTAGCTGTCTTAACAGAGTAGATGTGTTTTTGTGCTGTATATTTATGTCTGAGTAGCTACAGGGTGTTTGCCTTAAGTCAGTTGTCTAGGTATGTTAGAATAATTTTCTTGCTCTTTGTACTACATGTTTAGCCAGTTCTTTTTCAGGTAACAGTTTTTAGGAAATTTGACTCTGCTCCTGAAATAGGGAGTCTGGGATCTGCTATGGCTTTTTTTCTCTAATATTGCTATAACCACTATGAACTTACGTACCTGTAAAGAGCTCAAGCCTAATAGATACTGGCTTGCTTTTTTATTACTGTTTTTGAACACCTAGCTGACAGGTCAGTCCGAATAGCATTGTAATAAAGCAGATGCATAAAGCTCTACTTTTCTGTGACTTCTACAAATGTTTGTCAGTCGAGGAGTATGACTGCTAACAGTAAATTGTTGTGAAAAAGGGAGTGTGAACAAACACTTCTGGTATCTGGGAAGCATGGTAACTACTGCAGTAGTGTTGTGCCGCAGGCCAGAGATGCAGCTAGATAGAGCTGCCCTGTAATATAGATCCAGAGTCTATTTTCTGATTACACCTATATAGAAAGCCTTATTTGTGTTTAACCAGTCATTCTGGCAAGTTGTAAGCAGAGTATTACTGCTGTCTGCAAGTCTGCTAGCATAACCAAGCTATGTTAGAGGTTACGTGTAAGTCCCAGACCGGCATGTTTACAGTCTTGTGCAGTATCTCAATTAAAAAAATTCTCATAGGTTATGCATTATTCTGACTGTTAACTAAGTTTAGGCTTGATACGGTGTCTATGGTTTGGTGTTTGTTATTTTAGAATAAAAATAAATGATACTGTCTCAATGATTATTTTGAAGAGTAAGGTGAGAAATGTCAGTGTAAAATGCGGTGTAAAATCTGGAACGTTTTGGGGAAGAAGTTCTCTTTTAATAGTGAAGTTATGAGCTGGATGAACCTGCGAGTGTTAATTGGTGCTTTGTAGATGCCGTTTAAATGCAAATTTTTTTTTATGTTCATAAAGGAGTTTATTTTAGAAGCAAAAAAGACAGGGGCGAATAAGATAGGTTTTTGATGTCTCTTTATTTTCATTAGTGTTTTCTGGAGATAATTCTGAAGTTGGTGTAACGCTTTAGTGCCTATTCCATTATATTGGAGTAACACCACTAGTTCTAATAGCAAAAGAACCTAGATCATCCCTTTCTACTTGGGGGAATGTTTTCTGTATGGTGTATTGTTTTCTATATGCTTATTCAGTATGTTAGTTTTACTTTTGCTTATGTATTTAAAACACCAAGCTAGTAGCAGAACTGTGCTGCTACCTTATCTTATTTCGTACTATTAATTGTAAATGTGCTTTCTGGTTGCATGTAATTGTACCCTCTGTAGCTTCTTTAAAAATGGAAGAGGGAAACTGATTCTTGGTTTTCAGATCCGGTTACTTTGCTCTAGTGGAATTTGTGAAAATTAACAACTTGTTCTTTTAAGACTGGATAGTTTTATACATAGTACCGTATGGAACAGTGTAAATGAAATATGCCTTGATTAAATGTGATCTGAAAGATTCTTTAATGAACTTTGTCTCACATGCATTGAATGTGATGATTAATGTAATAAGATTCTGCAATTTCATTAAACAAGCTGTATAAATCTGAGGTTCTGTATTTGAAAGAAAGTTTTAAAAAAAATCTATATAAATAATCTGAAACACTCCTGGAAATATATCTGTGTAAAGAAAAATCCAACGATGGTCTCATAGGTTTATACGATATTTACTTAAATACAGAAGTTGCACTATCGAGAAAGTTTAACTGAAGAAACTTTGTCTCCAGAGTACTAGAGAAACACTCTTGCATAATTCCTTGATAGAAGAAAATGTTGGACATTGCAACTCTGAGTCATAATTTCTGCTAGCAGCTTCTGGGATTAATTTCTATGGTTTAAATGTGCTATGAGCTAAAACTTGACTGTTTCTTCCATTACTTTTCTTAAAGGAACAAACTCAATTCGAAAGGCCTAGAATCATATCTTGTCAGTCCAAAAGGTGTTAATTTAAAGAAGGGAATTATTTTTTAGTATAACATTACAGGTGAATGATATAGCATGGGAGATGATTTCAGTTTAATACTTTTGAGAAGGTAGCACTTGGTCAATTTTCTTTTCTGATCTTTGTTACCATTTATGATTGATCATATATATCTAATTTTTTTTTTTCAATTAACTAGAATACAGCTGTGCATATGGCTCAGGCAGATTCTTTGTGCTTTGTGGCCTTGGTGGAATTATTAGCTGTGGAACAACACATACAGCACTGGTTCCTCTAGACCTGGTTAAATGCAGAATGCAGGTTTGTTCTGCATGTTGGTATGTGGTGACATCAACAAAGCATGTTTAGTGTGATATATTTATCTACTAATGAATTTTGAGGCATAAACTATACCTTGGACATCGTTGTCCAACAGTGCATGGAGTATATGTAAAAGCATGGTGTGTCTTTATTTTTGCTGCAGAATACAGTTTGAATATGGCTCGCTCAAGTTTTATGCTCTCTGTGGCGTGGTGGGGTCCTAAGTTGTGGCCTGACACACACTGCTGTTGTACCTCTGGATTTAGTGAAATGTCGTATGCAGGTTTGTATTAACTTAAACATTTCTTAACTTTTTCACTGGGTAGTCAGCATATTAAGAGTTTACAGTAGGGACACAGTCCTTTTCTGGATGACAGGAAGTGAGGAACTCGAATGCTGCTTTATTCAAGCCTACTGCTGTGAGACTAACAAACTACCACTTTCAAGAGAAGCAGAAACATTTAGGATAATCTGGATAAGTATTTTTTACTACATTTAAGGTACATCTAACTGATTAAATTTGGTGAAAGGCACCCAGCACAATGTTACTCTTTGCTGTTTGGTGGGCTATCTACCACTATTCATGTGCTTTTGGAGGGAAGGAAAAGTGTCTTTGGTGTTTGAAGATCTGCAGTTTTTAGCCTGGAGTGACATGCATATGTCTGATCCATTAACACTGTGGATATTGCTGCATGGCTTATGGATTGGATACTTTCTAGTGATGCCACTTTGAATAGAATGGGTAAGTTTGAAATGATATTGGTAAGGCCATCAGTGCATGTGGCTAGTTTCCTTGAAGTCATTCTTGACTGAACTGAAAGGAGTGTCACCCATTGCACTTAATTTGTGATACCAGCTTCCGCATTAAATCATCCAGTGAACGCCCATGAATAAAAACATACGCATGAATTTATTCAGGCACGTCTGTGCCTCAAGAATGAAGCAAATTAAAGCATGTGTCTAAATTTCTGGAAATACACTAGTTAATGACTGCCCTGTTGCATAGGCTGACACTGATTATAAAAGTGGCCGTTTTGTAATGATAGAACTCCTGGAATTAGGGAAGGACCTATGAATTTGTCAAACCTACTAGTCACACTGGAGTACTGCATCTGACATCCTTTAAAATTGTGTTCTTCTGGAAGGCCTTTATTTAGCATTCTTTATAAGAGAGGCTTTTTCACATGCTTGAGAACACTTGAAATTCTGGTCTCAAACTAGTAATTCTGTAACACATCAGACAAACACAGGGTGCATCAAATTAGTGCAACACGTTGCTTTCTACAAATTTGCATTGAGACTGGGCTTCCTGCATACGAATTTCCTGTTTCTGCTAGTACAGAATCGCTGTAGCTGAGTATGCGTTTATTTCTGAAAGTGTAGCTTAAGTGCACTCTTCTGTTGTTATGGACTTAAAAAATCCAAGATCAATAGCTTGACTACCCATACCTAAGGTTGAATTTCCAGAGAAGGAGGAGATTGGTCATGGGTCAAGAGGATGTAGCATCTCAAACAGTTCTTATTCTGATGACAATTTGGGTTAATGGGCAGAAGGCCTGAGAGCCATGCAATGCTACATATACAACTTGGGAGCAAGACCTCATATATCCCAGGCTTCAGCTGTTTGCGAGGTATGTCAGCTTGGGCTACCAGTCTTGGGCTTCTAGCATGGTAAGGGTGGTGTTACTTCCGCTTCCTTCTCCAGCACTTAGAAGAAGGCACAAGAGGGTTCCATGTGGATTCCAGGCGTGACCTTGTAAAACCTGTCAGCCTTTATCTCTTTAACAGATGCAGTACAGAGCATGTTAATAATCCTTCCTAGATTCTCCAGGAAGAAACTTGTTGCCTACCTTCTCATATCTTTTTAAGAAGAGGTCACCTTTCACATAGATGATAGTTAAGCATGGTTCTGACATGAACACACATCTCATTTACCAGTGCCCGATTAACTCTCCAATTTTCTGAAATTCTGAATCTTTTAGAATTGACATATTTAGGTTGAACTAGTGTCAAGTAGGTTGTTGCCAGACTGCAAGACAAAATACCAGTCACTGCAGGCTGGCATGCATGTCCCATAGCTCCTTCTAAAGGCTTTGGTTGACTTCTAATTTGATACCTTCCTTCTTATATTCTCTGAGGAATGTTGGGTGATGTCAAGTATGAAAATTAACAGTGCGATGTGACTTAAAATTTGTCAGAATTTTTGTTAAATCGTTTCCTTTCACATGAGACAAAATTATTCAAATTGATATTTTTTGATTTCTGCTAAGTTATTAATGAAATCTCAGTCAAAGTTTTGTGTGCAGAAAAATATTTTGTATGTAGCCTTTACTTGGGAAGTCAGAGTACAAGTGTAGGAGTTCTTGGGGTACTCGATCTGCTTTGCTCATTTGGCTTAGTCTGACTGTGTGGAAGGATCAAACTGTCCGTGTTAAGTGATGAAGAATCAGGTGAATCCATCAGCCTTAGTTTGTGGCAACACTTGAGTGTACGTAGGTGTGACGTGAGAGTGGATGAGATTGCTGACAGAAGCTGTCAAATTTTTAAAGAATCTGATCTAACATAATATATGCAGTATATATATATATTCTAACACTGACCGTGTTAGAATAGTGATTTCTGTAATCTTTTTGATACAGAAAGTTGTATTGTTAATTGGGAGAATGTAAGAAAACAGTTTGGTGGTTCTTGAGTATTGAGGAACATACTGGCTGTTAGAGTAAGTTAGGGTTGAGGCTAGCAAGTAAACTACTACAGTTAATTAGTGTAACCTTGTGGTGAGTACATCATCCGTCAGAGAACCTTAGGAAGCCAGCTGTATGAGGAATTTAAGAATTTTGTATTTGGATGGGGATGTGAGAAGGGACATGGTAAGCTGTATCAAGCAATTAACTGTCTTTTCTGTTTAGGTTGATCCACAAAATACAAGAGCATCTTCAATGGATTTTCAGTGACAGTCAAAGAAGATGGTGGTTCGTGGATTGGCTAAGGGATGGGCTCCAACCTTTATTGGATATTCCATGCAGGGGCTTTGGAAATTTGGTTTCTATGAAGTTTTCAAAATCTTATATGGCAACATGCTGGGAGAGGTAAGCCTTAAGTGGTTTATATGAGGCTGTATATCTGCAACATAATGGTATTAGTAATGCAGAGTAATCACAAAAACATGATTCATTAATAAAAATATTTAAATTCACTCAGGAAAATGCCTATTTGTGGCGTACTTCACTATATCTAGCTGCATCTGCCAGTGCAGAGTTTTTTTGCTGACATTGCTCTGGCTCCAATGGACAGCTGCTAAAGTTCGTATTCAGACACAACCTGGATATGCTAACACTCTGCGGCAGGCTGTACCCAAAATGTTTGGAGAGGAAGGGATCTGGGCGTAAGTATCACTTGATTTTAATTTTAATTTTATTCAGGTTCTTGATGTTGAGTATTTGTTTCCTAATGAAAGACTGTTGCTAGAACTAATTGTGGCTTTAGCTTATCATACTTTTTGTCTTTGTATTTCAAGATAACAACTTAACATACTTCCGGGAATGTGTGCCGAACTGGCTGTTAATTCCACATGCTCCTTAGATCCATCTTTGTGAGTATCTTTGTACTGAGTTCTGCTGGATAACTTTGAGTTTCTAGCAGTTCCAGTCAAGATATTCAGCAACTTTTTGGTTGTACAGTCAAAGATGCTTGAGTCATTGGCATGTCAGAGTAATATAACTGCATGTTAGCTTTCTGTTCTGATAGAAGTGGCTGTAATATACAAGTCATTTATCACTATCGGGACTTGGCTGGTATGCAGACATGAGCCTTATTGCACTTGTAGTATCAGTACTGCATTACTGCAGTGCATTGTAATCTGCAAAGTAACTACAGAACAGCTGTGCAGCATAGCGATCAGGTAGATTCTAATTTGTATTGCTGTTTCAAGTTAGTACTTGAGAAATAATAAACTTAAATTTCTGTTCTTTAAGTATTGAGGCACTTAAGCCTTACTGTGTCAGTATTTAGAAGTTGTATTCACGATAGCAACAGTAAGCTAACTATTTTAAGTTAGAAATGTACCTTAAATACTGGAGAAAATGAAACTGAATTTCTCTTCTCTGGTTAAGTTTCTATAAAGGTGTTGCTCCACTGTGGATGAGACAGATTCCGTACACAATGATGAAATTGCCTGCTTTGATAACGTACTGTTGAAGCTCTCTACAAGTATGTTGTTCCCAAGCCACGAAGTGAATGTACAAAAGGAGAACAACTGGTAGTCACGTTTGTTGCAGGCTATATTGGTAAGGAATCTTTAAGTCCTATGTTAATGGACGACTACTACTCTAGAAGCTTGTCCCTTTTCCAGAGTATCAAATAGATGTGACTGGAATGGGAGAGAATTTACTTGTAACTTTAAAATGGTGTGGGGAAAAAAAAAAAAATCTATGTTCAATCTGTAAGTGGAAAATGAATCTGTAGTAAGGACAGTACTCTTAATTGTATTGTATTACAATGTTAATGTCCAAGTTTAGAAACTGCAGCTAATTTAAGTGAAAAAACTTGCATCTTTGCTAGGCAGGGGAAGGTTGAGGAAGGGGAGCGGAAATCTGGATGGAAGGTGGATTTTCAGTATCCAAAGATTCAGAAAGGTTTTGGTTTTAGCAGAAGAGGTGCTGCAAGAGCATAATGAGGTGTTTTCTAATATCATGACACATGTAGTGTGTACTTGGTGTTATTTTAGGATACCAAGAGGCTTCGTGTAACTCTTGTGCATTTATTAGAAAGTGTGGTTTCAGTCGGTTGTACTTGGTGAACATAGTAATCAACAGCTAAAACACCTCAGAACTAATGTCAAATTATTCTTTCAGCTGGTGTGTTCTGTGCAATTGTTTCCCATCCTGCTGACTCCGTGGTGTCTGTGTTGAACAAGAAAGGGCAGTTCTGCTTCACAGGTTCTTGTGAGGCTTGGATTCAAAGGTACACCCTTACTTTCATGTATTTTGGATCAAATGTTTGTGGTGTTTTGTGTTTTGGAGAGGATTTATTTTTTCCTTGTTCTTCTTGCACTACTCATGCTTTATGTTTTGCTCTACAGGTGTATGGAAAGGTCTGTTTGCTCGTATCATTATGATTGGTACCCTGACTGCACTACAGTGGTTCATCTACGATTCTGTAAATGTTTATTTCAGACTTCCTCGTCCACCTCCACCTGAAATGCAGAATCTCTGAAGAAGAAGCTTGGTCTAACTGAATAGACAACTCATGGACTGACTATGCTGGCTGTCCCAGTGATGAGTTTCGTGAAACTTTTATATATTTGACTGTGTAGAAACAAACTCTATATGATGTCATTATTGGCTGTGCCCTCATCAACATGAGGGTTTAAATTTCTACCACTGTCATTGCCTGAAATAAATGAGAAACAGAGTGCTTAGTGTCTGTTTACTACTGCATATGTAAGCTTCATTTCATAGCAGCAAATACCTCAAATATTCTCCCCCCCCCCCCCTCCCCCCCCCCCCCCCCCCCCCCCCCCCCCCCCCCCCCCCCCCCCCCCCCCCCCCCCCCCCCCCCCCCCCCCCCAAGAAAAGTAGTAACCTATTCTGTACTTGAGGATCTAGAGAATTGTGAAACAGTTGTAATCAAAAATAGACTTTTACTGTTTCTGGAGAAGTGCCAAGAACCTACCCTTGCAGAACTGCAGAAAGTAACTGCAGTTCTATGCACTTTGAGTCCACTGCTCTGTTTGCCTATAATAAGCTGTTAGCGTAGAATAGCTGAACTGAATGGCTGAGATAAGACTGCAGTCTGATAGGACATTCTGGTCGTAGTATCAGTGTTCTCCATAGAGATATAAGTAAACTTACACATAATAGTGCCATTTCTGCTTTGGAGAGGTCATCTCAACGTAACTAACTTATACTTATTTGACTAATTTCTGCTTCTGTTGACTTTGAACCGCACCAAAGAACTCAGTCCTTTTGGTTGCACTGTGGAATTAAACAGTAGCTGCTACCTTAAACAATAGAAAAGCTGATGTTAATAAAGATTATCAAAGATACCCAACCACTAAACTACTACAACTTTTGACTTGCCTCTTATTGTAGAGTCTAACAAACTTGCCAGCTTTTCCCTACACTTGACACTTGATACTCCTGTAGTTTGATATTTTTTTTTTTCCCCCCGCTCCCCCTGAATTAGTTTAACTGTAATGCTGAGGTTTGGTTCAACCATGCACTTCTGCAGTGCAAGAAGCCATACTGATTTTCTTTTTTTTTTTTTTTCTTTTTTGGCCTTCCTTGATGTGAAGAAATCTAGGCAGGATCCTAGGCATGCAAGAGGAGTCTCACACAAAGTTTTTTTAAGGCAATGAATTTGCTTTTTCCAGTCTTTCTGTAAAAGACAAGCATGCTGCCTTCTGCGTTTTGCCTGTTCAAGAACGCCCTGTTGATAATCACATTGAGAAAAATCCAGAAAATGCCTAATAGTGTATAAAGAGTTCACCGTATCCAGTATTACTTTGTTCACTTGGTAGAGCTGGAGCTTAAGTGTCTTTCGTGCAGAACTGTTTGAATATGCTGCCTTTCAGCATGTGAGCTGGTGATACTGAACTTAGCTTGGCATTCATGTACGTTGTGCTGCTCCTTCCTCTTTACTTGTGGCCCTTCAGAGTTAAAAGGACAACTAAAGCAGGTGCCATTGGAGTGGCATAAATGCACTAACTGCTGCATCTTACTGGAGTCAGATGTTCCTGCTACTGTTTTACGTAGCGTTGAGCTTCTCGTCTCCTGTGAAAACACTCCAACTTCCAAGATTTTGGATGGTTACGCTAAACAAGCAAGCTGAGCCTTATTTTGAATTGCTGCCTTTCAATATGTGGAGTAAATGTAAAACTGCTCTATTTCGCTGTCACTATGACAGTTCGCACATTCTTAGAGTGGTTGGTATCTAACTGCGTTATACAGCAAAGTCAAATTCCCTAACTCTAAATAAAGCATTTATACAATACTTCAGTGTTAAATATATTTCATGATATAACTATGTAGATCATGTTGACCCATGGCAGCACTGACTTCCCGTGAGTGGGAAACCTTGCAATTATTTAACGAATCATTAAATGCTCCTAAGAGCTTCTTTGGAGAAGAGTGTTAACTATGTCTTGATGTTGGATCGAGACCATTGATGTTGAATCAAGTATTGAAGTTAACTTTTGTATGTGGTTCAGCTTGTTAGAAAAAGCAGTACAACTTTTGTGTACTGAATATCAGTTTCTTTAAAGCCATATTTGAACTCAATGGACTTTTTCTTTGCTGGAAAACATCTCAGTTCCTTCTAATCCTAGAAAAGTGAAGCACTTAACTTTTAAGGCTGGCAGAAGAGTGAGACAAACTTGGTTCATGCAGTGAGGTAGTCTGTCAAGTAATCCAATGATAAGCTAAATTTCTCAAGACTTTCTTGTCATTCTACGTGTGGAGCAAAATAATGTAATTTTTCTCTAGAATTGGGTCACCTTTGTGCAGCTGTTTTAAACATGTGCAGTAATAAGAGAATCTTAAATCCATTTTCTCATTGCTGAAGGGTAGACCTGAAACTAGCTTTTTAAAGATGATCAGATAATTTTATCAAGGTAAATCTGAGGTAACACTACGAGGGGGCAGCTAGCTGTTCCCCTTTTTTTCTGTAACTGAGAAAGCGAAAATATTTTTAGTGCTACTTCAGTGTTGTGTTTCAGCAGAAAACCCAAACTGGGGAGAGAATTGCCTTGCAGCTGTTGACTTGATTGACATTGAGCCATGGGCTTGTTTTGGATGCTTGAGATGAAGGGGGTTTAATGTATAAAATGCTATTGCTTAAAGAGTCACCTACTGATATTTCAAATAAGCTGCAGTGGGAAAACTGTAGCATTAAAATACTTTTAGAAGGTCAGCTTTGTCACTGATATCCGCTCTGTAGCGTAACGTGTGGTATGTTTTCTGAAAGTCTAGAAGATGGGGCGGGGGAGCAGTGGTGCTTTTGATGGACTTGGCTTTCATTGCAAGGAAAGTCCTGTGTCGAAAAGGAGTGCTCTGTTTTGGACTGAGATCTAACTCCAGATCAGCCAGTAAACCCTGAAGTGCTTTGTAAAACATGGGTTATGTATATGCTGCTTGTGTATATTGTTCTATGAAGGAGGAAAACATCCTTTCTTGCTATTACTGGAGCTGAGATCAGCTTCTGGTTTAGAGAATACTGTCTATATAAATTTGGAATAGCATTTCCATTCATGCCCTGTGTCTGTATCAGGTTGTACTGCAGATCAAATGTGCTGAAACTTGCTGAAATATTTGTTGCATATAATTTTAAAATGGGCTGTAATAATACAAGCAGTTGTAATTCATTTACATTTCTACACAGAAGTGATATAGTTCACAGTGAAAACAATAAACATCCTGCTTTTTTATAGCAACATGAGTACCCTGGATAGCTGAGCTTAGTAGCTACACGGCCTTGTTTGAGAATACGGTTTTTGTAACTCCCGAGCGATGTGGGAGAAGGATGTTGGTAACAGAAACTTCTCGGTTGAACTGATGTTCTGGTGTCTAAAAGTAGATTTTAATGTGTTGGGATGACTTTGCTCATGTCATTTTCAGCACTGATCACTTAATGCTGTTGCTGTTTGTTGGGGTGGTGTTTTTTTTTTCCCCCATGTGAGTTGCTGACAAGAATTGGCTGGTTCTGTACCTGCATACTAAGTTAAAGCAACGATGTCCTGAGTGTCACTACAGGTTGGGCTGCATGGGTTCATATGTTTTAAGTAGCACAGCTGTAATTTTCATTATTACCTGAATCTCTCAATCAGTTAGTAAGTAGAGAGTGTTGTTGAGTGCCCCTAGAAATGAAGTAAGTATGGTGGTAGTTTTACTGAGCCGGTGCTTTCAGCACCGCTGACAGTACTAAACCAAGGAAGCAAAATCAGTAGTCTGCTTTAAATTTATGAAAAATACCTTCCTCTCTGCCTCATCTTTTCCACTGCAGAAAGAGCTTTGCCTCTGTCCTTAGACCACTGTAATTACAAAGCAACTCTAAAACATTTAATTTTCTAGTACTGTGGAGATGCGTGCTTGAAGGGCAAAGGAAGACTTGTAATACCTCTGCAGGTTATGGGAGAATTACTGATCACGCGCCTTACTTCTGAGGGCAATACAGAAGGTGTGTAAAGTTTAGATCCAGATTTTTACTTTTATTTTCAAGTAGACTTTACCTCTGTGACTTAAACTTTTTCTCTCTTGCATGTAGCAACAAAGTTTCTGAAAGGATCATAATGTTTTGGACTTGCACTTCCTGGGAAAAAAGGATGGGTGATCTGCATGCATGTATAGATAAAGTAAAATTAAAGGTTCTGTAACATTTTTTTGCATGCTTAACTTCCCGTGGGGACCATGAATAGAACTGTATACTCAGCTTTTCACTGGCAGATGTGTTCTGAGATTTGGACATTATTCGCTTGGGGGTTGAAAGTGAAATCAACAGTTTATTTTCTGGTTACTCTTCCAGAGTGTGCTCTTTTCCTTTAGAAAGACCTCTTTGCTGTGTCAAGGCTTCTCTGATTAACTGTGCAGCTGGAGTATTATTTTTCACTTCACTGGTGTAAATAAAACATGTACAGAGATTTTGCTGAGATAACTAAGCTTTCACATTGGTTAAAATCTGATATCCTTAATGATACGTTCAGATTAACTCATCTTTTCGTAATTTGTCATAGGGGTTGCATAGCTCCTCGTTTTAAATCTGAAGTCTCAGTTTCTTTCTACAGTGGAAGGCAGATTTATTCGTTGTAGGCCATCTGTATTTGCCCGAGAAAAGCCTAGCCATTAGCATATTTTGGACCAAAAATACTGAGTGCCAAGTGCTCTCCTTGATGGTACTAACATGAGCTTGCACACACACAAAAAAACAGGACTGGCGGATTCAGTGAAATCCAGTCTTTACAAATGAGATATATTATTACATAAAGCCCAAACTCTTATGGTGTATGTATGTGCATGTATATTTTTTTTTTTTTTTCAGGTAAGATACACAACTCATGCTTTAGCATTGCTGATTGTGCTGGATGTTCTTTAATTTTTCTATTAATTCTTTCAAATGCCATTTGGTTATTTTCAGGAGATTGCTTAAGAATTTTGTGAAAGAGCAAAGGGTTACTGGTTGGTAAATACTATCTGTGGATGCTTTCTAGGAAAACTTGTCTTTTGACAGGTTTGTCCTTGCAGTCTGTCAGGTGGACTGGAAGGGGGTAAAAGAAAATTGGGAGGCAGGAATGCACCCATACCAAAAAGAGGAAAATTTGATGAAACAAAGCATTTAATATTGACTGAGGGCAATGAAGCAAGCAGAAGACCAGCAACATGAAGCGGGCCAAAAGAGATGGAATGCTGAATGAGGATGACAGTAGTGAGGGAGGGGAACGGTTAGGTCTTCCACACAAACAAGAGTCTAGTAGCTGCAAGATGTTCAGGTATGACCAACCGAACAACTGAGAAGTTGCAAAGGCCTGACTGTATGCTCACACTTCTTGGTGTAATTTCATTTATAGGGATTTTCTTAATTTCTGTATCTCTCCTAATTGGTTTTTATAGTCATTTTATTCCTATTTAATGCACTTTCCTCCTTTCCTCTGCTAAACCCATTGCCATTATCTTGTTACTTCAGTCTGCCGCCTACTGCATTTTCAAATGTCTCTGATCTCTTAAACTTCTGCTCTTCACCACAGAAATACTGCCAGTGGCTCATATCAGTCTAACCTTTTGGGACCTAAGTAGCTTCTCTTTGCTAATTCTGCTGCTAACTGTGGTATTTTACAGGCTAAGATACAATGAATGAATAATGCTGTTAGGATTCGTAAAAAGATACCGTGACACTGGGAGAAAGCCACCAGTAGGGTTAGTAGCTCTTTCAAAGCTTTGTCCCCATATGGAGTTCAGTGTTTTAAGGACTTCACAGTGCTGCAGCGATGTGATTACAATTACAAAGCCTCACAGAAAATCTTTTTGCAAGGCATCAGTAGTATTTCTGAGCATTCCTTGCTTCACTGCATTTAACGCTTTACATATGGATTATTTACAAAAGAAAAAAGGAGTGTACTGTAGTTTACAAAAAACACAGAGTTAATATATTGAGACAATACTATATTGCTACTGCAGTTTGATTAACCCTTGTTTAAGTATCTGGAAGCTACAATTTTATTCCTTCTTTTGGAGCAGGAAAGCATAGCTGAAGATGTCAGTCTTGGGCCGTACTTTCTTCATGAAAGCAAACTCTAAAGGCAAGAACAACATTTTATGCTTTAACACTTTTATTGTACAAAACAAGCGATTTATTAAATATAGCATCTGTTGTCCTTTAGAAAGACACACACATAGACAAACATTTTTTGCTCACGTTATAGCTTGTTGTCCCTTGAAATCAGTATGACTTTTTTTCTGTGCTTTTCAAAGGCAGAGGACAAATCTCTAGTTGAGTTTTGGTGTGCTTCTAAATGAAGCCTTTAAATATTGTCTTTCTTAGTACTATGTGTGATGGAGTTACACACTCCTCAAACACTACCATTCTTTAGGCAGTGGCATTTCACAGTGATCAGTTCATGTCTGAAATCTTGGTAATTTCATCTTTCATACCTTTGATCTCAGTTTGAACTCTTGTTAGATTAGCCAGCTTCTCATTCAGTAAAGCAATCTCCTTCTCCCGTCGCAATACATCCTCCACTAGTCTTCCTATTCTCAGTGTTAGGTCACTTATTAATGGCTCCAAGATGGCAAAATCCTTTTTTAGTTTGTACATCTTGGGTTTTAAATCATTTGCAAATGTAACCGTCTTCAGAACTTTTGCTCTGTCACTTTCGAGATTCAGAAGTCTATCGGAATGCTTGTGAAAATCACTCCGTAACTCAGATAACGCCGTCTTAATTTGCTCAATTCTTCTTCCGTTACTGGATGCCAGGCTTTGTAGTTTTGTACTTCGGTCGATGCTACTGGTAAGCAGGTCACCTATATTTTTTACTGTCTTCTTTTCACCTTTTTCTACTTTATCTTCTAGTGTCTGCAAAGAATCTGTCAAGGCAGTCATATCTGAGACTAGTCCTGAAACGCGCCTTATGTCAGTTTTTACTGTCACAATCGTCAGAGTTACGTTTTTTGCTACAGAAGCTGCATGCTGTTCAACGCTTGAAACTGCATGAAAAAGAGTTGTTAAATTCTTCTGCAGTTCTTCTTGTTTTTTAATTATGCTGCTAGACCATGTTTTCATTGTATAAATATCTTCCTGCAGATGTTTAATCTGAGAAATTCTTTGAAGATCTTCCAGCTGTTCCATTAAGATCAAAGTCTCTTCACACTAGCGGGGTACAAATAAAAATATTTGACAAGGTTTCTATCTTAACAACTCACATCAAAATTAAAGCTATACTCTGATGAAATATCTTACTATTCTGATCTTACTATTCTGAGAGTTAAATTAAGCGCAAACCCTGTCTTTAGGAAATAAACTTCTGTTGCAACAGAACCAAAAATTTCATTTTTTTCTTTTCACTATACATGATGAATTCAAATCTTACTACCTTTTCTATTATAACAAAGATTACAGGAAGGTGCTGTATGACTTTCCAGCATGACATGACCTCTGAAAACACAAGTCATCAGTCATCTTCTAATTTACAGAAATTTTGGTATTAAGCCTATAACCTGTGTGCAGAAATAAATATGTAGAAAGATATTCAGAAACATTTTAGAAAGACGCCTACTTTAAAATTCTCTTATCCAAAAATCATGGACCATAATTAACTGATGTGTTTTTATTTTGGTAATCATATTATGTATTTTGAACATGGTGTTTGCACAAGAAAAAGCCAAAGGAATTAGGCACGGTTCCCTTTTGTTTAAATAGTCACCAAAATACTTCACAGGGAAAATACTACTTAAACAGCCGGCCTCCATAAAAGCTACGTTAGTGAGGGAACACTCATCCTACTGTTGGATTTTTGGCTGAATTTGCTAGTTCACTTTTTTTTTTTCCCATGATTGGTTGTTGGTTTTCAAACCTGAGAGGAAGAAAGGAAAATACCTGAGTGATACTATCCTGATCAATCCCCAATAAGTCAGTGTAGAACTTGGAGAGAGAAAAAAAAACACTGAAGAGGCAAGCTGAAATACACTCTGAGACTAATTTGTTTCATACTAATCCTTTTCTTGACACTAGTAGTAAAAATATCACCAAAGACACACATACTTGTAACTTTTTGATAGTGTTGGTCATTCCTCACTAGCACAGAACTGTTTGCTTAAAACCAAAATACTAAAATTTAGGTTGTGGAGAGTTGTGCTGGTTTCCCAGTCAATACCCTCTAGGGATGTGAATTCCTACTCAATCTCATGTATGTTCAGCTTTCAATAGGGTTGAGGTTGATTAAAGACATTAAATTGGGGAGCATGACACTGGTAATTTAGTCACCCTTCCCCCAAAGTATATGAAGTGGAAACACACTGGAACACTCTTGTGAAAAGTATTTTAAAACATTTCTGTACAGAATAGTATTTATTAATGGAACACTGAACACAATTATTTATTCCACACCCTTTCTGGAATTTACTTTGAATAATATTATGCATCAGGACAGGTCAATCCACTAGAATATAGTTTTATTGAATATGACAAATCTATACCTAAGTAATAAATACATGAAACTGACTGACAGACTTTATAACATTGAGAAATGCTGGTTTAATAGTCTCTTGAATGGGAAGCATTACCTGTTTTGTGAAGATTTCAGTAGGGTTCTAGATAAATGAATGTACAAAACCAGAATAATTTAACTTAAGCCTGATTAAGTCATAAATGTTGTGGATTCATACTATCCACAAAATGCTATGCCATATCCATTCTATGCCTACTAAGGAATCTTCTTTACTGAGTTCTGAAATCAGGAATCGGAAATTATCAAGACATAAATCTGTAGACACAAATTTATGGTGGTACCAAGATCCAAATATCAATGAACAGCTGCCAGACCTACTAGGTAGTATTACATCCTGTGTAAGTAGATCTTTTAGACCTGTGGATAAATTAGATATTTCCTATCCCCAAGTACCTAATTCCATGGCTTTCATTAATTGCTTTTGCAGCTCTTGGTTCACCAAACAATACCAGTGACACTGACATTGTTTGTGTCACTTCTTCACTGTTAAGTTTTTCTAACAGAGAACATTCTACAGAAGAAAAGGTTAAAACTTCTTTCCAACAGCACCATAACAAACAAACAAACGCTCCCCCCAAAGTAATACAGTGACTGATCACACCAAACTTGCAAATTAAACAATGGAAGAATCTAACAGGAATATCTGTTTGTTAGAACTTCAGTCTACATGTAGTCCAGCAACTTCAGTGGCAGAACAAAACCATGGCAGTGATTTTAGGAAGTTTGAAGGCGCTGGAAATGAGGTCTAAGGAGGCTATTTGCATGGAGTCAAAGGAATAAAAGGTAACACTAGCTGGTGTGAAACCCCCTGCATATAAATACTATTACAGGAGAAAGTTCTCAGTAAGGGGTACTTTACTAGTGTTTTCTGTAATGCTCTTATACATAAGCTTCTGCTGTTAAAAATGTACTTAGTGCTTTCCTGCACATAATGAAGTATGTAGATCCCAGTAACAACTCTGACATGGAGAAGTCTGTACCATAAGCACAAAACATTATGGTATATAATACATTAAAAGCAAGGTACATGTATAACTTCATTGTGCTACATGTACATAGAATATAATACAAAAAATAAAAATATAAAAAACAAAGTAGTGAGAACTAAATTTTAACCTTATGTCTCCAGTTTTGATCTTTTTTCTGAAACCTAAATACTTTGCTTCAAATTCCATTTTAATAAAAATGATCTTTTAATATATAAGCTGAAAAAAAAATCTTTAATTTATTTCAGAAAATATTCCTTGCCGCCTCCAACACAGTATTTCTTGCTCTCTGTCATCTTTCTTATAAGTTTACCTTTCAGTCTGACCCAATGCCTATTTAAAATGACAACAGTATTTCAGCTACCCTTAATGTATGTTGGAGTCACATTATTTGTAATAATTTAAAGTGCTCTTTCATCAATGAAAACCCTAAATCCAAGTTTACTTATCCCCGTTCTGGTCATTTTCCAAGTTATAGCTTTCTGTAGTTATTTCTTTTACTTTTGAAGATACTGTTATGTCAGGCTCTACTTCTTCCAAAACCACTATTTCATTTTGCGCTTTCCATGTGCTGCCATTGCATTGTACGCCTTCAAGAACCTTCTGCATCGCCACTGTATCAGAAACGGTTTTCAACAAATCCCTTTCCACAGTGTATAGCTGTGTTGCCAAGTCCTCTATCTTTTTCTCCATACTTAGCAATTCACTTGATGATCTCAGAATAGAGTGAATAGCATTTTCAATTGTTGGCAAATGGGTCTTGCACTCCTCAATTTTAGGTTCATAGTTCACAAGTTTCTGATTCAGGTCAGTGTCCTTGGCTACCAGACTATTCTGTTCTTCTTCTAACTTTTCAACTGCCTTTGCATGCAAATCCAACTTTTGTTCAACTCTAGAGAATTCATCATCTTCTTGCCTTTTTAGTGTTCTAACATTTCTGGCTGTACTGTCTTCCAGATCTTTTACTCTTTCTGAAAGGGATTTAATTCTTTGGTCAGCTTCATTAATTTGGGAAGTAACTTCTGTATGTATGAACTTTGCTTCAGATTTTAAACCACTAGTGTTTGTGTTTATTTCATCCAAGCTTCTTCTCCAAGAATTTGTAACGTTTTGGAACTTCTCATTAGCGCTCTGCATCTTTTTAGTGAGAGTCTGTTCATTGTTCTGAATATCATTTACGATGTTACGAAGAGAAGATATTTCCTGCTCAAACTCAGTCATCACAGAGATGGATGAGGCAGCTTCTTGTAGGATACTTTCAGAAGACACAAGCTGTATTTATAACACAAAACAACGTCCATGTCTACTTAACAAAACTAAGAACAGAAAAACACTTGTATTTAATTAACAGAGAACAAACTCCCTTAGAAGCCACTTTATTTGTTACAAAGCTCCTATATGATTAATTCTCATATTTCATCTTTAAAATATTTTTGATTATCCTAGCATGAAAAAGTCTCAGAAAAGGGTATGTTTGTTGTTGAATTTCTACAGAATACATGCCATGTTCTTTGTTGTCAATCCTTTATTCTCCATGATGGTTTTGTTCTGTTTTTTTTTTTGTAAAATACATCACACTACCTAAACCTCATGCAACGTTTTGCAAGCTGAAGTGCAGTGGTATATAAATACTCAAATTACATAATGTGTAAATGACATCATTATGAGATCAGTGCTAAAACAACATCACTGGCATAAGCCATACTGTACTCCCATCATTATCTCTAAGATACAGGGGATAATTCAGCAGCTAGCGCAAGCTTACCACTTCATAACATCATGCAGAGATAAGAAAATAGCAATGAAAAAATACTACTATCACATCATTATGTCTTTCATATTATTAGAACAGGTCTACTACATAAAAATGCCTGTAAATTTTCTTCCAATCAATGTCTATTAGAATGATACACAGAACACTACTGGTAGAATGAAGTATGTGCATAAATGTAAGTTTTTAAAAATAGCTCAGTGCCTAAAAAATAATACTGAGATGCAACCACTATATTCACATACTTGAACAATGGTGCGGATTGACATGTTTAGTCACATGAAATATTCAAGGCCTATTCACAGGCAAGTAGAACACATTATGAAAATTTATTTTAAAACAGTCAGTTAAATTTGACTAAATGACAAAGTGAAACAACACAGCAAATGTTCACCAGAGATTATCCAATTAAGATGTTAATGATTACCTTTTCAGAAACTGATTTCACTTTATTTTCCACATCCAGGAATTTTTCAGTTTCTTGCTGTAAGAAATTGTACTTTTTTTCCATATCAGCAAATTTATTTGACTGCTGAAATAGGAACCTGCAAATTGAAAATAAATAAAATAGTAACTGTAACTACATAATTAGTATATATCAAGTGTTCTGGGACCTGATTCATAGCAATCTGCTACTGCAGACTTATGGTCGCAGCATTTGCTAGATCAATACATGAGAGAAAAAAAATAATTAGGATTTAATGAAGTTCATCTGTCTTCATACTAGAGTTATCTTCCAATAGAGGTGAAAAAAGAAGGAAACATCCATAGATGTGTGATGTTTTTACACTGTATGCCATTCAAATAGGAAAAATGTCCGATAAGACAGCTGACATAGGGAGGCCATTGCATGCTTGTAATGCATTACCTCACAACATATTTTATGGATAAAGTATTATTTTAGTGGTGGAAATAAAACACAAAAAATAATTTTGACTTTATTGCAAAGCATCACAAAATCATGGATAGAAGCCTTTGGATTTAGAAAGGCTTGCTCACTCTTGTGTTGTTTAATTGTTAACCATCCAAGAAGATACAGTGCACCTGATCTAGTAGAAGGTGTCCCCGCCCATGGCTGGAATGAGATGATCTTTAAGGTCCCTGTAATTTACATACATTCTAGATTCATTTACTGTGAACGTAAGAGCTTTCTGAACTGTAAGCACTTTGTCCAGTTAAAAAGGAAATTAAATAACCAAGAAAAACCACCTGAATTTTGCTAGATGTTTATTAATCTCAAAACAAGGTTTATTGTAGACAATGCAGGGGTCCTCTCAGTAGTATGCACAATGTTATCTAGAACAATAGAGTTTATTTAAAATATCTGTGCTTTCATAAATTGATATTTATTAGTATATTGAACAGCAATTAGAAGTTTCAAAAGATCTACAATATTCTATACAGATTAAGTTGGGCAATAAAAGCTAAACTGCTAGCTATAGATAGATAAATGCAAACCAGACATAAACAGATATACCTAAAACAGTAAGCAGAAACATCACTAATAATTTTATTTTACTATGTCGTTTAGTTTCTCAAAGATTTAGATAATAAAATCTGGGTGATAGTAAAATAAAAAAATATTCACCTTAATTTTCAAATTGATATCTAGAGTGTAATAATCTGGATTAATTTCTTGCACTAGAGTTCTGAGAATTTCATCATATCACGATGAGCATGAAGCTCAGTTTCTGATGGAACTGAAGTACTGATGCTGCTAAGATATTCTAAAATATCTTTTACAAAGATATTTGACCTTTACTTGAAGACTCCACCCAATGAACAATTTACCACACTGCTGAGCAAACTATTTGCAGAAAGCTCCACTTCACTTTTACTGCTGAATTACTTAATACCTGCCAAATGAGTCTTCTTGTACTCGTCATCAGACTGAGTTGCTCTTCACAGTTACATGTAGTCTCCAAAGCAGATTTTACAATTCATAAGCACGGCACCTTTTAAACTTTCAACATGACAGAACAGATTGAGCTTCTGTAATCCCTCACTGTACACCAATGTTTCCACGCTTGTGAATACCACTGTTCTTTTCTTTGTCCTTCTAGCTTTAACAAGTTTCTATCATCCCGTAACCCAAACACTATATTCAAATGTAACCAATCATATCGGCTGTGACTGAAGACAGTATAGAACACAACAGAAAATATTAAAATCCACTTTAGAGGGTTACCTACCAGGTCAGCACCAGGCAAACAGCCAGGGAAATTATGCTCAAGCTTGTCCGTGAGTCCATCCAAAAGGAACTCCGATTATTGCTGGTCCTGGGACTTGCCAACTTCCTACAATTACTGTGCTTCTCAACTTTGTCTGAACCTTCATTGGTCTTGGATGAAGAAATACCTTTTTTCCTCTGCTTAACTTCAGACATTTTGTGTTTTTAAAAAGCAGAAGCAAAAAAGAGAGCTAGGAAAAAAAAAAAAACCACAAAAAGGACTAGTTACTTCTAAACATCCCCAAATAAAAACATTTGTCCTTTAGTTACACAAATACACCCCCAAAACGTTTCCTTCAGTGTTTACTATGTTTTCTAGTTATGTGAATTTCTGTAAAGTGTCACAATACTTTCATAAGACTTTGTGAAAATTTGTTTTCTATCCTATAGAGCACTGCTTTCATATTTTCTCTTACTGAACTGACTTTTCAAACTGTAGCTAATTTTACCTTTCCAGATTCATCAGTTGTAGAACAAGCCATTTTGAATGTATATTTAAAATCACAAGGACTAAAAGCATATTTCTTTTTATAGTTGATTACTGTCACAACTTCATCAGCTATTTCACTATCCTGTTTTACTTGCAGATTTTTAAAAAGAAATTACCTACTGCATATTGAAGAGGAAAATAATTCTTTAATTTTTAAAAGTGGGATTGCAAATCAAGCTTTAATTTAGAAATAGTTCTGTTGTAATGATTTCAAGTCATCTATAAAACCACAGGTATCAGTTAATAGAAAGCCATTAGTAGAAAAACACAGAAGATTAATGAAATAATGCATCTAGATAAAAGCTACAATTTCCTCTTTGCTAAAATTAAGGTCCAAATAGATTCAGGCAATATTAATCTCCAGTTTCGAGGAGTACAAAAGCTCACATTCTAAGCAAGCAGAAGTACAGACTGGAATTTTTAAGCCCGAAGTCTTCCACCATACTGCTTAAAATAGACTAGATTCTTGGTGGATTTGGTTTAACACAAGTGGAGACAAAAACATCGTGCTTCTTTCTGGATCATTTTGAAGTATTGCTGCTTAGTCGCATGTCAAAATATAAATATTAGAGATATTTACATAGTCACATGCATAAAAGGCATTGTTTAAAATCTAAATCTGTCACGAGAGTATGAAACTCATATCTGTTTGTGAGTTACAGTAATAAGCAGCACGCTCGTTTGAAGTATGTAGGAAAAAACCATCTCTTGCTCTCTCCCCAAAATAGCAAAAACGGTATTTTGTAACTTGTAAAACGCCTTTGGGATTGAGCGCGTGTATTATGAAGTTACAATAAAAAAAGAGATCTGAACGGCAGTTAGGGAAACACTTTAATAGAGGAACAACTCAGCTTTAACAAGGACAACTTCAGAGCGCGACCCCGTGCTGTAACAGAGGAAGGAGCCGCAGCCCCTCACGGAGACCCTCCCGAGCCCCCTGCCCCGCCCCAGCCCTGCCTGCGTTCGCCCCGGGGCGCCGAAAGCGACCGACTGTCCCTCCCCTCCAGGGCACTTCCACGTCCCCTCCGCCCTCGGGGCTCCCAGGAGACTCCCCCAGCCCAGGAGCCCCCCGCCCGTCCCCAGCGCAGGTCTGCGGGACGCCACCCAGTCCCGGCGGCACCCCTTCTCCCGCGGCCCCGTCGCTCCAGCGGCCGGCCGCGGCGCCACCGACCTCCAGCACTTCGGTCCGCTTTCCTCCTCCCTCAGCAGCCCGGCACCCCCGCCAGCCGCTGCCACGCTCCTCCGCCGGGCCACCCTCCGTACCCTCAGCGCTCCCTCCGGCCTGCGCTGCGGGGCGGGGCGAGCCGTTACCACGTTTACAAGCCCCAGAGCCCCACCTCCGCCACGGGCCAGCGCCTGGCGACTCGCCCGCTGCAGCTGCTGCCGCTGCGCTCCTTCAGCCTGCGGCGCGGCGCGCCATGTCAGGCGCGCTCCCGCTGCCGCCGCTCCGCCGAGACAGCCGAGACAGTTCTTCTGCGCCGGCGCGGAAGAACCGGGCTTTGTTCCGCGGGGGCCGGACGGGGGCGGGGCTGCTGCCGGCCGCCAGGCAAGGCAGCGGGCCGGGCCGGACGGGGGCGGGGCTGCTGCCGGCCGCCAGGCAAGGCAGCGGGCCGGGCCGGACGGGGGCGGGGCTGCTGCCGGCCGCCAGGCAAGGCAGCGGGCCGGCCCGGCCCAGCTCTTCTCCCGGGCCTGGAAGGAGGAAGTGCTCGCAGTGCTCCGCTTCCCCGGTGCGGGGCAGCGGCTTCTCTTCAGGGCGAGCCAAGAACTTGTTGCCGGCGGCTCCTGGCGGCCCCGCGCTGCCCGCCAGGTGAGTGGCGGCGGCGGAGAGGGAGGCGGGGCAGGACGAGGAAGGGCCGTGCCTGGGCGCTTTCGCCGCGGGGCCCCTGAGGCGGTCTCCAGCCCGCGGAGCCGTCTGCAGCGGAGGCGGCTTGGACCCCTGCCTCGGGGGGGACGTCGTGGAGGTGGCCGGGCAGAGCCCCCTGGCCTAGCGGGGTGCGGCGCGGCGGCGGCGGGCGGCTGGCCCAAGCGCTTTGGTTTCTGTTTCGGTCTCCCTGCCGCTGGCGACGGCGGTTCCAGTGAGGTGTGTCTGGATGCGAGGTAACCCTTTGTTTTGTGTGTTTGTGGCTTGTATTTGTGACGTGGGTTTTTTGCTTTGTTTTGTAGCTCCTTTCCTGTATTATTAGTAGCATTATTAGTATTAATGTGGACGCTTTTCGACTGTGAGTAGCAGAGAGCCTTCACGTCGCCTTCCTAAGCGGTGCGGTGGGGTAGAGGTAGGCCAGAAGGCTTTCCTGACCACGTAATCTTTCAGGGAAAACAGACAATCCCGTCAGCACGGCGGCAGAGGCGCGGCGCCGCGGGCCCGCCCGGAGGCAGCTGCCCGGCTGCGCTGCGGAGCCCGCAGTTGCCCGCGGAGCCTTCGGCCCTCGCGCAGGGCCTGAGATGGGAGAGAGAATTTCGATCGTTAGGGGCTCTCAGGGGCAGCTGATCAGCACTGGACAATAGTTTTCACCTTATGTTGTCGTCAGGCATTTTTTTTTTAATGACGTAGAGGAAGAATGCAAATTTCTAGTCGTGTATCGGGTGCTGACAAAGGAAGGTATAGCTCCGTCAGTGGCGGTGGTGGGCGCTCCGTCTGCCGTCTCTGTCGAGATCTGAGTGTACTTGTGTGGAGCCTTGTAGTTGGAGACAAAAGTGAGTTTATCTCATGGGATTTGGTACATAGGGAGTTCATTTTCTGTTGTAATTCTGTCCAGCCTCGAGACTGGTCCTCTTTTGCATCCTCTTGTCCCAGTCACGTGATCCAAGGATTTCAAGAATTTAAGGGATGTCATGGGAGGGGAGAAGACTCTTCATAGAGACATTAAGCAAGTTCCTAGTACATGAGAAGCTTCTTTAATTCTGCAAGTGTCCTTAAGCATAAATACATAGAAATGTGGAAAAGGACTCAGATTTTTTTTTTTTTTTTTCTTCCACAAATTAGCAGTACATATCTGATTTTTTAATGAAAACTTCCATTCGTGTAGTGAGCACAAGAGTTTTACTGAGTCTAATTAGTTGTTAAAGATTGAAATTATATCTGCTTTGTATGCCTTCAAGTGGCACAGTTGAAGAAATGCCGTAGTCAGATTAATTGTGATAATTCTCAGCTGGATGTTTTTATTAAACATAATAGCATATAGCATCTAAATAATATTTCAGTAATGCTATTCATATTCACAGTAGCCTGTGAACTATTACAACTTAACTATTAATATGACTGTTTTTTTTTCTCTGCTGGAAAGGAATGTCGTTAAATATTTCCCAGTGTTTTCTTGATGATACTGTACTGTGGTACATCTGTGTACTGTCACAGATAGTACTGTGTACTATCTTAATGATACCCACTAGACTAGTGGGTCATAAATAGTGTAATTAAATTCATACAACAAGAGTATGAAAGTTTCTTTATCAAGACAGAAAGTGGAAGAAAAAGACCCACCCTAAATTTATTTGGTTTCTGCAGTTTGTAGAATGGTCTTGCCTGAAACTTCACTGTATTTTCCTCTAATCCAGCTGCTCTACTATTTTTTCTGACTTTAAAACCAAAATTCATAAGCTATTTTAAAACTTTTTTCCTTGTACTTGTAAGTTATGTTCTGATTCTGCCTCGGCTTTTTTTTAAATGCTGAAGAAACATGGATGTGAAAAGTAGAAGTTATTTACTTATCAATCGCCAAGCATTGGAAAAAGACATCAAGACCTCTTACATTATGGATCGTATGATTTCTGACGAAGTACTGACGTTACAGGAGGAGGAGAAAGTGAAACAACAGGTAGAATTGTCTTTCACTGTTTTTTATCCTCCTAGTTTGCTCACATGTTTTATTGTTCTTTTTAAAAATAATACTTTCTGTCTTTCTTATTGCTGGTTTCAGCAAATTCTTAAGCATATACTTAGCATGCAGTTTTTATCATACTTCATAAGGATGACTTAAGGGCTTGGTCAAGTTGAAGGCTATTTCACAGTTGAAGGCTATAAACTGAGTCTATAATTGACAGAGTCAGTCTCTTAGTTTTTTATAACATTTCTTTTAATGTTTTTTCCAGAATACACAGAAGGAGCGAGCAGCTATGCTAATAAACATTATTCTTACAAAAGATAATAATGCATATAGATCCTTTTATAATGCACTGCTTCACGAAGGGTACAGAGATCTTGCTGCTCTTCTTCAGGATGGTATCCCTGCCATCTCTGACAATGGAAAGAGTTCAATGGATGGAATGACTTCATACGGTCAGTATAACTACAGCAATCCCTGCGCTTGAAAGTAAAGACAAGTTGGACTTTTTATTCCTGAGTACACTATCCATAATGCCTGTTCCAGTGAAAAAGGAGTAGCTGGTGCATTCACTTGTTTTAGTAGTGTGGTAGTCAATGTTTCTGTATTTCATATATTTAATATGGGAGGAGAGTTACAACAATTACAACTTTTGTAGGTCATCTGAAAAATGTTCATATTTAGTAATGTTTATTTTAAAAGACGAGAAACCCGAAACTTCAGATTTCTGTAAGTTGTAATATTTCTGTTGTACATGAAGGATTCTTATTTGTGTATATTAAAGAAATTGAATAACAGAAAAAGTTTTAGTCTCCAAAATTCTGACATTTTTCTTGAAGAGTAATCTGTAATCTCTCAGCCTACATTCCGATAGTTGATCTAGTTATTAGGTTGCTAATTCTCTCCACCAGATCTTTTAGTTACCCAACATAATTTCCTATCTTTTATCTCCTTTGTCATCAGTAACATCTTGTTTGACATGAAATAAATTGGCAGTTTCTAATGGGAAGAACCTAACTGCATATGACTAAATGCCATATTTACTGTCACTCTATATTTTTACGAAGTGTCATAGACACGTGGAATTTTGATTACTTTAGTAAGATTTCCCAGACTTTATCAGTATAACATGGCCCCACGTATGGCTGCTTTGTGGCCAGCAGTGAAGAGATGAAGTGCATGTTTCCCTTCCTGCTATGCTTTACCTGCTCTTCTGTAAGTTGTACTGTCTTAGCTGAAAGCAAAGGAAGTCTTGCTTGGACCACGACACTGTGCTGTTAAGTACAAAGTAAAAGCCTTACACAGCATGCTTGCTTTTCTGCAGCATCCATGGGGCGGTAACTTCTGGTTGAGAAAGTGACTTGACAGTTGGGTGTAATAATGTTGAGCGCCTATGTTTGTTTGCCTCAGTTTCTACCAGAGCTGTTAGTTGTCTTTTTACTTCTAGGGACTGATGTAACTAGCTTGCATCAAATGTAGTTATTAATTGGGACAGCATTGCATGTGGGAGACTAGTTTACCTGTTAGGTAACTTATTTCTAAAAAGCAATATTTTTTTTTCAGTATTTGGTGTTGTGAGTCCGGTAGTTTTTAGAGCATTTGTATGGGACATGAGTTGAGGGAGGAAGCCCACTAGTTACTTGGGGTGGAGTGGGGAATTGTTTGTTTTGGTTTGAAGAAGCATCAAATTTAGAAATTGCTCTCTCTTTTAATTTATCTTGTTTTTAACTTTAGTTAAGACAATTCTCTGCGAAGGAGGTGTACCACAGAGACCGGTTGTGTTTGTCACTCGGCCAAAACTAGTAGGTGCTATTAAACAGAAACTGTGCTGCTTGGGAAGTGACCCAGGCTGGGTCACAGTTTATGGAATGGCAGGTTGTGGGAAGACTGTTTTAACAGCAGAAGCTTTAAGAGATCATCAGCTCTTGAAAGGTACTTTTAGAAAAACATCCGTATTTTTATAAAAATTACTACAGATATATGCATGTTGGATATATATGGCTCAGTATCTTACATTGTCTTGAAAGTAATTTAGATTTGTAAATTCCTTAGGTGCTTTTGAAATATTTGCTTGCAACGTGCAGCTTTCATAACCGTTTAGTGCTCGAGGACCACTAAATATTTAACTAATTTATGGGAAAAGATTCCAAATAGTTTTTCACCTTGGAATCTGCTTTAATTATGACAGTAGATACATCCTTAATTAACTCGAAATTTTTATTTCTGTTAGTGCAAAATAGTCATATTTAGATTATATTCCTTTTGAGTGTTGCTTTTTAAGTTCTTGAATTCTTTCCCTCGCTATGTGAGTTTAAAAAATCTTGCTCTAACTTTTGCATATCTTTTAGTAATATCAGGCGTTTGTGGAGTGATTACACTAGTATCACTTTAGCTTAAAGCAAATCATAAATGAAGCAATTTAATGATCATTATTTTGTTTTTCCCTGCATAGGACACTTGGAGGAGAAAGCGAGACCCAGGCATTAGAAAACATGGTGTAGGGATAGAGACTACAGCATCCTTTGCTGCAGCTGGCACCTCTAGATGCCTTCTTGTTCACTGTTTTGCAATAATTTTCAGTTGTACAGGGTGGAAAAAGTAAACGCTAAGTCAGACTAGCTGGAAAATTGATGCAGAAAGGGTTGTCAAGGGACAAGAAGAAAGGCATGTAGAGAGGAGAGAGGACAGTGGCAGTGTGAATTCTCTGTGGGAACTTGCCCTGCAGAGCCTCTTCCTTTAGAAATAAAAAGTAGTCTTGTAGAACTGTCCTTCTGTGCTAATGGTAGAGTTGGAAGGTTGGTTTGGAACAGATTTTACAGCTTTATGTTTTAATTGAAATTGAGTTATTGATTGCTGTTGTAAGCTGCTGTTAAATATTTCTGATTTTAAATGTATAGCATGATTAATATCACTTTTCTTGTTAGATTACTTTCCAGGAGGAGTTCACTGGATCTCTATTGGAAAACAGGACAAAGCAGGGCTCCTAATAAAACTCCAGAATCTCTGTAGTAGATTAGAACATGACTCTACTCTTTCACAAAGGCCACCACTTAACATTGAGGAGGCTAAAGATCGTCTTCGTTTGCTGATGCTACGCAAATATCCCAGGTGATGTCAGTAAAATGAAATGCTATTCTTTTAACTGACAACACTTCTCAGAGCAACTTTGGTTTAATCATCTAAGGTGTCTGTGTTGTAGTTGCACGTCTCTGTGGTGTGTGGTGGTTTGTTTTTTTTTTTTAAATGAACTTCCTCCACTTTTTGCTTACCTTTTTACTGTTTTACTGTAGATAATTGGGAAGTGTTATTCAAAGTGAAGCTAACAATGCTTCTACAATTTTAATTCTTCTGTAAAAATTCCTGTTAAAATATTCTAAATTACTGGCTTGCATATGACAAAAAATAAGTAAGATCAGATAAGTGTACAAAAGCTGAAGGATAAATAGATGCTGGAGGCAGATGTATACTGTACATAGTATAGCTCTGTCACTGTTCAGATTTTTTTTTAAATGAAGTAACTGAAGGTACACATTGTAGGCTTGTCCTGGATGTGAATATATTTAGTAGGCTAATAAGGCTTCTGCTAATGAAATATGTTAACCAGATGTGCAGAAGTCATATTAGCTTGAAAAATGATTAGTTGTTGAATAATGAAGGTTGGGAACAAACAGTTGGAAATAAGAATTGCTCTAACTTTCTGTGTTCTCATTGTGTATGTAGAATGCTTCACAGATGTGTGAGGATCACACAGCAGTAAAAGGGTGTGTATCACTGTAGAAAACTTTTCCTTTCTGGAACAGCTGATGTCTTTTTAAAATGTTTGGTCTAGAGTTACCAAAGTGAAAACAAGTTTTCGTGATGTGATCGATTATCACCAAGAAACCAGTTGTTTTCAAACTTCAGGAAAAGTGACTTGATTTAATCAAGCGACATCTCAGTCACTGCACAGCTTTTTTCATCTTTGAGCAATAGTTTTTGTTATTTGTTGAGGATTTCATTACTCTCTGGGAGAATCTGTGCTAAACAAGGCTGCACCAGAGTGAGATATCTCAGGAATAATACTCCAACCTTGTGATCTTTATAGATGACATAGAGTAGAAAACACTGCCATTTTTGTACAGGAAAAACAAAATCTTTCTTGTGAAGTAAAGGTTTGGAAAACACTGCCAGGTCCTCCACAAGAAATGGAGTGGTCTTATATGAAGAGTGCAGACAGGACACTTTCACTTTCAGGTTTCCCTGAAGTATGTTAAGTGATTGTCTCCATTGACACAATTCTTGTTATTTTTTGTTCACTAACAAACAAAACAAAACTCTTCAATACGAAAAAATTTGGACGTTTAATTCAGGCACAACATTACAGTATCTTCTGAGTAGAAGGGAGAACTGTATGCTATTTTCTTCTAAGGTGCACGCCTATGGCATCGTGAACTGTTCCAGAAGTTGGCAGCTACTGTATAGTCAAGTAACAGGGCAACCTAACATGATTGATATGCTGTGCTATGCTATATTGTTTGTAGTGCACAAAGTGAGTCATTTGAGAGGTACTTGCTGTGTTTTGGCAAATGACCGCCTGCATGCTGATGAAACTAAAGGGAGAAGAGAAAATGCCAGCTTTGGAAACAATCAGGCACTTGGTTTTATTTGATGGCATTTCATGCCAGCTGTGGCAGTGTCTTCCATATAGACTGCCAGACATCTCACGTAGAATGCTGTTGACCTGGCAATATTCATTAAT
Source organism: Tauraco erythrolophus (assembly GCF_009769465.1). NCBI lineage: Eukaryota > Metazoa > Chordata > Aves > Musophagiformes > Musophagidae > Tauraco > Tauraco erythrolophus. The sequence goes on from NC_141468.1 coordinate 55,021,319, forward strand.
TGGTTTGAAGATAAAGTAACAGATGTTAGATAGGAGCATTGCAGAGAGGATGGCTGCACCTTAGGGAAAAGGTAGAAGAATTGATTATAAAACTTTTCTAGTCTGACTGCTTTTGCCATTTCAAAACCATGTTAACATGATCACACTATTCATCTTAGTCCTGCTTATGCTTTCTCTTCTCTATCCTAAACACTTTGATCATATTGCCAAAATTGACTCTAAAGGTAGGAACTTTGTGTCTTTGAAAATTCTGTAAGCGTATGAAAAATTGACAGTTGGATAAAGGAGAGAAATACAAGTAGGTGCCTTCGGTAGTCAAAAGGGGTATACAGAATGAATTGAAGGGAAACATATCTTGTTGTCTTGCTAACTGGACAACTTGGATACATGAGCTGGGAACAGGCTACAGCTTGTGCTGCATCGTGTCTAGTTACATACATGTGAGAATGTTGTAAGAACAAACGAAGTCTTGCAGATGTTGGGTTATCTGGGAAATCATAGTGGACATGAGAGGAGGTAGAGGAGAATGTACTGGGGAGTGAGGATCATACGGTGCAAGTGTATTGGAAACCAAGCTTCACTAGTTCTGTGGAGGTTGCTCTGCTCTGGAATTCTCTTTGCTGACAAAAAGTCACTTCAGCTGTTTCTGGACTCAAATCATCAACCCAGTACATTTCTTGGGAATAAAGTATTAGTCAAATGAAAACTTTCTGAGCAAAATAGCATTATATATTTTGTTGGATTATAGTTGAAGAAACCGAAGTAAGAAATTTTAGAATTAAATCTCCTGTGATTGTTATCACAGTGTGAGGTTTTTTATTTTTTTTTTTTTTATAATCCCAATTAGGATTTAAGATTTGTTGGTGTGGTTGAGAAAGAAAGTCACTGGTACCAAAAGACTGGGAGGACATTGAAGTTCTCAGATCAATTAAAAACACAAAATCAGGTTGTAATTCATGCTGCCTAACATATTTTCAAGTGTGAAAGTACTACAAAATTAGTCATTTGTGACTATGATAATATTCTTATAAACCCTCTGATTTATCAAAAAGGTTTTAATAGAGGAATTGTATCAAAATGAAATATGAGTATCTAATACTCATATGCAACTTTGAAAATGTGGTATAATGTGTATGCACTTATTTACAAAGGATAAAATCCTTATTTATAGGCATTGATAGCATAAGTGTCATTTAGCTGAAGAAAAATGCAGAAGTCTTGGCATGCTTCAGTAGGAATTGGACAATTTAACCAATGATTAGCGTAGCTGAAAACTCCATCCCTTTTAAAAGAAAAAAAAAAAAGGCGGTAAATTTAAACAGTTTACAGGATTGGGTTTCAATAACTTTCTTTCCTCCACAAAACACAGAGAATACAAACAACTGGTACTTCTTTTCATAAATCTGTTTGCCAACCAGTCTTTCTGACTTCTTGCTCCTTTGGAACCAGCCTTTTAAAGACAGTTTTCAGTAGCTTCTTTGTCAGATACAAGCAAGAGTAGGGAAGTCTACTATACATTATTCTGATGAGATTCCATGTAGTTACCTACAAACGTGACTAGCCAGAGGATTTGAATATGTAGTCACTATAAAATGTTGCTTATGTGAAAAGAGTCTCATCTAAGACAATTCCTTCACAAGAGGATTAGTCTGGTACAGCTTTCTGAAGATACGAGAAAAAAACTGAAAGCTCTTGAGTCAAAAGGAAACTGAAATAGTTTGTCCTGCAAAGCTGATCACTAGCCTGCATCAAGCAGAGTTGTTATCTAGTCCTGTACAACATTTTTCTTTGTTTATGGTATCTGATGACATGAAAAACAGTAAATATCATTGTTTTTCCTGACATCTACTAATGGAAATATTTCTCAAAACTTTATTGTTTACACTTCAATTTTAGCTATAAAGCAATAAATGGTAAAAACTTTTTTTTTTTTTAATACTTGCATTTAGCTTTCTTGCACGGTGTTTAATGCCCTCTTAAGATATTTTACATAGTACTAGGAAAAATTATACAGTGCTGCACTGTAAATTCTGGACATGTTCTTTCATTATTAAAATGAAATACTGTATTTTAGCACTAATATTTGATCTGAAATCTGCAATATTTCTTCTTGCACTAGCTCTCTTTTGATCCTGGACGACATTTGGGATTCCTGGGTTTTAAAAGCATTTGATAATCAATGTCAGGTTCTTATCACCAGCAGGGACAGGAGTGTAACAGATGCTGTGGCTGGTAAGGAACAGTTTCCTCTCCTCTACCACAGATTGTGTGTGTGTTTGTATGCAGTTTATTTTTGTGAACTTTAAAAAGAATCTGATAGAATCTATATCTATTAACTTATGCATGAGTGGCAAAGTTTTAGACTTCTGCGCTGTAAGACTCTATGCTTTTCATGACATAGATGTTATGTGTAATCCTGAAAGTTCTATGTCTACATTGAAGAGTGCAGTGATTCTCAACAGGATAAATTAACCTGTGTGATGCTGCTGCGATTAGACTGATTATCTCTACGCTCTTAAGCAGTCACTGCTACAACGTGCCCATAACGCATTTTTAATTATTATATTCTATTTTTTTGTCTCTAATGCAAACTTGATTCTGATAAGTAGAATTTATACTATTCTTAGTGCTAAGCATATAAAATACGCATAAAATCATCAGCCAGGTCCTTTAGTCCACATTTTGCTTGGAAAATACTCTCAATTTCCATAGGATTTTTTACATTGTTTTAAATTTTTTTTCCATGTTTCTATGTCTAGGCAATAAATATGAGGTTCATGTGGAAAGTGGACTAGCACATGAGAAAGGACTGGAGATTTTGTCCCTATTTGTGAATATGAAAATATCAGAACTGCCAGAACAAGCTAACTGCCTTGTAAGGGAATGCAAAGGTATACCTGTAGCTCTTTACTATACTGTTTAGCATGGAATGTATTTTTTTTTCCTAGGTTTTGACCTGAGAAGAGGATGGAATATTCTTTAATACTGTATGCCTTAAGTAAAACACAAGTGTTTAAACACTTTTAGTTTTTTTTTCAACTAAATAGAATTATTTCATGTTGATTTTTGAGTAGTTTTCTTCAGCATATCTTCCCCTTGACCTTCTGTTACACTGAAATTTTGTGAGTTTGCAGATGTCTACATGAATGACATATTTTGTTTGTCTGTTCTCCACACCTCAATAATTTAATAGATGTATTGGGAAAATTACCAGATTTATTCAACCACTTGACTAAACTATTGGATTATGTTCCTTGAAAACATCTAAGATTAATTTGATCTCTTCCTTCAGGTTCTCCTCTTGTGATATCCTTGATAGGTGCATTATTACGAGACTTCCCTAATCGTTGGGAATACTATCTCAAACAGCTGCAGAATAAGCAGTTTAAAAGAATAAGAAAATCATCTTCTTATGATTATGAAGCCCTTGATGAAGCAATGTCCATCAGTGTTGAGCAACTGAATGACAATTATAAAGACTACTATAAAGACCTGTCTATCCTCCCAAAAGATGTTAAAGTACCTACTAAGGTAATAGCAGCAATGCAGAAATCTCATCACAAACAATAGCTTTAAAGAATTCGTAACATTTATAATTGTTGTTTATAACTTACATTGTATGTAACTTAATGATAATTGCTAGATTGGATAGGTCAAGTCCATTATTGTATCATGACTTTTATTGCCAGTAGTGAAACTAAAAAATGGTAACTGAATAAGTGTGTTCATAATGTTAGTTTAATATGCTTTCCATATATAGCTCTTTAATTAGCTTGTAATTGAGCTCTCTGAAGGCTTAAAAATGGTTGTGTGAAATTTGTCTCCTTTAAGAAGATACAATCACCGTAAGTCAGCACAAATAGACAAAAGATGGGATAACTTGTATTATCTGTCCTGTAGTTTGGTATGGAAGAATTGGTAACTTACTGGATTTATTACCGGTTGTAATATGTCTATATTTGTTAGCATGGGTTTCGTTGTCAGTTAATTGGTAGCATTTTATGATATTCGTACAAGTCATACTACCCCTTAGTTCTGAGTCTTTTCTGTCTTAATGTGCTTTTTTAGGTTTTCTGTATTCTTTGGGATATGGAAACAGAAGATGTTGAAGATATACTACAGGAATTTGTTAACAAATCACTGTTATTCTGTGATCGTAATGGGAAGTCATTCCACTATTATTTACATGATCTTCAACTTGACTTTCTTACAGAGAAGAATCGCAACCAGCTTCAGGTAGGGTATTGACTAATCTACTTACTTTTAACTTCACTCTCCAAAGCTGTGCATTCTTCAGAAAATGTTCCTTTGTTAAATGGTATCCAGAGTAGCTTCGTAGAATGGGTTCGCCATGCAGTTAAACTTAATGCTGACTAATTGAAAACATTTATTTTCAACTTGAATCTGTGGAGTGCTTTCATGATGATTCCATTTGGAGCTAAGAAATGGAACTGAGAGAAGGCTGTGTATCTGTTATTTCTCTGTCAAAGACGTTTCCAGCAGGAGATGGATTGTTCCACTGATGATTCCAAAGGCATCAAGACCCTACCAGAACAGGAAGTTTTTTCTTTAATACAGAGAAGTGCTTTTTACTCCTTTTTTTCAATTTAAGGCAATACTTGCAGAAAGAGGACCTATAAGTTGGGCCCAGTAAATTTGCCAGTTCTTCACTGAAGGACAGGGCAGAAAGAGTAGATATGAAGAAAAGGCAAGTTTTTAGACTTGCTTTAGATCTACATATGTAAGGGTCTTTTTTTGCTGACTGCACACATTTAACGTGAAGAGTGATCTGATAGCTGTTCTCAACCTAAAAAGGAAGGTTAGCAGCTTGCTTTTCTGTCTTTTGATATCCAGAGAATGTTTCTGGAGAAAGTCTTAAGCAACAAATTAGGTTAAGTGTACAGTTTTGGAAGGTAAGCTTTTCTTACTTCATTTGTTGACATATAACAATTGAGAAATATTATTATTCCTTAGTACTATATACAATATATTAATTATAATTCCTTAATACTGAAACCAGTCCATACCTTGGTATAGTATTAACTGAAAGTGTGTTTTGATACACATTACAGGAGCTACATAAAAACATAGTAAATCAGTACAAGAAATATTATAAACTTAACACACCTGTTCCATCTCAAGAGGATTGCATGTACTGGTTTAACTTCCTAGCATATCACATGGCTGGTGCCAACATGCAGAAGGTGAGTTCTGATTCGTGTCCTCTCTTTCCCTTCTTGACCCACCCTTACCCCTGCCTTACCCCCCAAGCTTTTTCTCACTAGAACCTCTCTTCTCCCAAGCTTTTGTGCAGATGGGTAAACGCTCAACATAAAGTCTGATAATCACTGTCTGTTATGAAAACTACTTTATTTCTACTCTTTGTATCCTGTCTTTTCAACCACTTCTTGAGAAGATTTCTTACTTTGTATCATAATAGCTTGTGTTTTTCTTTTCTTTTTGAAGAAGCTTTAATAAGAAATCTCTTCTAAGCCCTTTTGAAAATGCAGAGTCACTCTATTATATGATAATACAAGCAAATTGATTTCATTAGAGAATTTGATTAGATTAGTTACTTTTTTCTACCGAAATCTTGTTAGTTTTTTCCTCTTATGACACACTGATTTGTATGTAAAAGTTAACTCTCCTTATCACCAGATTTCAGCAGCCCCCCAAAATCCAGCGAGATCCAGCAAGGCAAATCTCTTGTTCGCAGGACTGCCTTGACGCCTTTAAAAAATTGCCGCCATTTTTGCCACCTACTGTTTTTTAGGTACAGAGCTAGTATAAGATGCAAATCCTGCAGGAAGATTAATACTTCAGTAGTTTCACGTCAGTGTGTTTAGCATTCTTGCCTTGAATAACATTTGGTCGTACTGGCTAATTGCTCTGTTTCACATGTACTCAAACCTTTTCAGTTGAACCTCTTTTGAGATGGTTCATCTGACTCATTGTATAAAATACACTTTGTGTACTTGCATCTTGTAAGAACCTTCATAATGAATGTGGGCTACCCATCTGGGTTTTTTTTTGATCATACTTATTTCATTATCTCAGTCTCTTTAATTTCGATGTATTGGAAAAACATTTTTATTATTAGCCTTTCTGCATTTTGTAGAATTAGATTCTCTGAGTTCTTTAGTCTGTCTCATTATGACTGTATGCTTCCCAGAGTTTACACTCTCTATATTGCTTATTTCTCATTATTTAGACATGATTTCTTTTTGTTGGAAGGCTAATATATACATGGGAGATATTCTTTTTCTTTGTTTAACATGATAATATTTTAATCATTATAGTATTTACTGATTTTTAAATTGGAATGTACTGTAAGCCTGTGCAGTGTTGTCTCTAAGCAGCTTTTCTGATCCTAGCAAGTATGCTTTTTTAACAAGAAGGGCTTTAAGTTCATTAACTGCAAGAGGAGGTCTAAAGAAAACATTGGACTGATACTTGTTGGAAGATGGTCATCTGACTAATAGGGATGAAGAAAACATGAAAGCATTCAATACTTTTTTTGCCTTAGCCTTTAATAATATTGACAGATCTTGGGCTGCCTGGTCCCCTGAGTTGGAGGACCATGAGTGTGGGAACCGTGACTTTGCATTTGTGGACACCAAAGTTGTAAGGGACCAGCTGTATCAGCTGAATGTTAACAAGTCCATGGAGCCTTACGGGGTTCATCTCAGAGTACTGAAGGAGCAAATGGATGTTATGGCAGGACCTCTCTGTCACTTACCAAAGATCTTGAGAGTCTAGAGAGCTTCCCGCTGACTGTAAGCTAGCCAATGTTACTCCAATTTACAAAAAGGGTGTGAGGGAAGACCAAGGGAACTACAGACCTGTTAGTCTTACCTCAGTTCCTGGAATAATTATAGAGAATATTATGCTGGGTACTATTGAAAGGCATTCAAAGAATAATGCAGCCGTCAGGCACAGTCATCAACATGGGCTCACAAAGGGAAAATCCCATTTAACTGATTTCGTAATCCTATTTCATATCCTTCTGTGATAAGGTCACTTGCCTAGGGTGGGGTGGGAAGGTGGCAGATGCATTTTTTCTGGATTTTAGTAAGGCTTTTGATACTGTCCCTCACAGCATCCTTCTGGACAAGTTGTCCAGCTGTGAGCTGAGCAGGTACACAGTGTGCTGGGTGAAGAACTGGCTGAAGGGCTGTCGTGGTTTTTGGACTGAGGGTCGAGACAAGAACCGAAAGGGAGCACCCACCAAACATGGTCCCGGGCAAAACATGACTCAGGCTTTCTTCATAAAACAAAACAATTTATTAACAGTTACTAAACAAGAGACACAAGGGAATGAAACCGGTTACTTGAGAGGAGAAAAGAGAACAACAAGGCCAGATCTTAAAACAACACCTCCCCACCCCGTTTCCTTTCATTCCTGGCTCAACACCCCCCCCCCGGCGGCACAGGGGGACAGGGAATGGGGAGTGCAGGTCAGTTCATGCGTGTTGTTAACTGCCGCTCCTTTCTTAAAGAAGGAGGAGCCTTTACACCATTTTTCCCTTGCTTCGGTGGATCCCCTACTCATGAAGAAAAAAGTCCCCAAACTTTTCCAACGTGAGTCCTGCCCGCAGGATTGCAATCCATCCCCATGGATTGTACCAGTTCGGGCTTTACCAGTCTCGGCCTCTTAGGGAGCTGCTGCCACTTACGTCGGCGTGGGGCGTCCCACGGACTCCAGATGCCTCCACGACCTCATCGTGCATTCCATGCCCCATTATTAACAGTACCTGGTCGCGCATCCCCTGCTCCACGACCTCTCCTGGGCTCAGGCATCTCCTTCCCGACGTGGGTTTCTCCACGGGCCACGAGTGGATCTCTGCTCCGCCGAGTACACCTTGGCTGCAGGGGGGCCGCCTGCCATCTCACACCGATTTGCAAGGGAAGCCTCAGCTCCAGCACACCACCTCCTGCTCCATCCTTAACTGACCTGGTCGTTGTGGTTGTTTTCTCTTAGATCTTAATCTCCTCTAGAGGAGCTCGGCCCGGCGGGCACCCCGGGAGCGAGGCACTTCCCGAGTCCACCCCCATGCGGCTCCCCCGGCGCCATCTTGAGCACATGGCGCCGGCCGGGGCCCGGGCAGCCGCTCGGCCGGGAGCCGGGAGCGAGGGCAGCGCCCTCCTGCTCTCTCCTCCCTCCTGAGCAAAAAGCCCTTTCCCGCCCCTTTGTCCTAACTTAAATAGGGCAATTCGCAGAGGCGCCAATTTGGCTCAACCTCCCCCGGGGGGGATGGGACTCAGATCTGGTGGCACAGGGAGCAAATCCCCTCCCCTGCCACCGGAACACCCCCCCACATCAAACTATCACAAGGGCTCAAAGGGTTGTAGCGAATGGGGCTACATCTGGCTGGTGACTGGGCACCAGCAGCATACCTCAGGGCTCAGTTCTAGGGCCTGTTCTGTTCAATGTATTTATCAACTATCTGGATGCAGGAGTTGAATGCACCATTAGCAAGTTTGCTGATAATGCTAAACTGGGAGGTGCTGTTGACTCTCTTGAGGGACAAGAGGCCTTGTTTACATAGGTTGGAGCATTGGACAATGATTAATGGGATGAAATTTAACAAGTCCACATGCCGGATTTTGCACTGAGGATGGAGTAATGCCAGGCACAAGAATAAATTGGGAGGGAAGTAGCAGGAGAGCAGCCCTGCTAGGGGATCTAGGGGTGCTGGTTGACAGCAGGCTCAATGTGAGCCAGCAGCATGCTGTGGCAGCCAAGAGGGCAAACCATGTCCTGGGATGTACCAAACACAGCATAACCAGCTGGTCAGAAGAGGTGATTATCCTGCTGTATTCAGCATTGGTGCGGCCTCACCTGGAGTACTGTGTGTGGTTCTGGGCCCTGCAATTTCAGAAGGATGTGAAGGTACTCAACTGTGTCCAGAGGAGGGCAACAAAGCTGGTGAAAGGGCTGAAAGGAGCAGCTAAGGGCTTTAATTTTGTCTAGTTTAGAGAAAAGGAGGCTGAAGGGTGACCTCATTGCTCTCTACAGCTTCCTGAGGAGGGGAAGTGGAGAGGGAGGTGCTGATCTGTTCTCCCTGGTATCCAGTGACAGAACATGTGGGAATGGTGCAAAGCTGTGCCAGGTCAGGTTTAGACTTGACATTGGGAAGCATTTCTTCACTGAGAGGGTGGTCAAACACTGGAACCAGGCTTCCTAGAGAGGTGGTCAGTGCCCTAAGTCTGTCAGTGTTAAGAGGCATTTGGACAATGCCCTTAATAATATGCTTGAACTTTTAGTCAGGCCTGAATTGGTCAGGCAGTTGGACTAGATGATTGTTGTAGGTCCCTTCCAACTGAAATATTCTGTTCTATTCTAATAATTCTGTTTGCGGTTTCTGATTACCTTTCAAGTAACTTTCTCACTTTTAAGTTAAATGCAACTGTACCAGATTTTTTGCTTTCATTCAAATTCAGCATCTGTTAGGGAAGAAAAACAGATCGCAATTAACAGAGTGACTTTCTGGACTAGAAGAAGCTTTTCCAGAGTTGTACCTTAAACCAGGTCTTGTGTGCTACAAAAGTCAGGATTTGCTTTTTACCCCTATCCCTGCTCTGACTAGCTGTATCAAAGAGCAGTCCTTTGCATTTAAACAACGAGCTTAGCATTCTACACCCAGAATTTTCATACCCCATGGAGTGAGATACAGGAAATTGCCTAAGTTTTTAACTGGAGACAATTGTACTAAAGCATATTAAATACCTAATGTATTTCCTGTGCTTTTCTTTTTCCCCTTAAGTAGATTCTGTTGTGGAACTCATGCTCTGAACTTAAATTTGTATTTCTTGCAGGAGCTCCATGATCTTATGTTTTCTCTAGATTGGATTAAAGCTAAAACAGAATTGGTAGGGCCTGCTCATCTGATTCATGAATATGTAGAATATAGTTCAGTCCTGGATCAAAAGGTATGGTACTAAAAGGTAAATGATCAGTCTGTTCCAAATATATTTTTTCATGTTTAATTGCATTTTGTTGGATGTATGTAAATATGGGAGACATGTAGAAAACTTAAAAACTAAAGCATGAAAACATTACTAAGTTAAACTTTAACTAGGAGAAGGGAAAAACGAAGAAAACTTAGTTTTCAATTTTAGTTGTAAATTCAGTGTGTGCCCAAGTAATTGACCATGAAACTCGATAACTAAGGTGAGCAATAACTAATGGTGGGTACATATGGTACTCTGGTTTTGAGGTGTAGAATTTGTTGGCCACTTGGAATAGTCTTTCTGATATTTCACATGGATTGCTTATTGAGTAAATCACTATTGCCAATATCCTTTGTTTAAAAAATAAGGCTAATATGCTTTCCTGAACAGGATAATTAAATATTTCAGTCTATCATATGTACTTGCTAATAGAAGTAAATACAAAAATAGAACTAAGTGCTTCTGTAAGAATATTAGCTGTATAGAAAATTTAAAAAGTAAAGGACACTTAGAAAATAAATCCACTTCCTACATTATCAAATATTATCTACTCTGTACATAGGATAGCACAGGACGTGAGAACTTCCAGGAATTTCTGTCCTTAAATGGGCACCTTCTGGGACGACAACCATTTCCTGACATTATACAGCTGGGTCTTTGCCAGCCAGAGACATCAGAGGTGTATCAACAAGCCAAGCTACATGCTCAAAGACAAACAGGAGCGTTTTATTTGGATTGGATGTAAGTAGCTGCAGTCCATCTCCTGATATGCTGATCCTTTGATCCCAGAAAATCATTTAATGTACAACTAAATACAATGTATGGCTAATATAAGAACCTTTTTAAGAACTGCTGTATTTTTTCTGTGGAAAGAAAGTGAACTAATTTTCAAGAACTTGTAGCAGAAGGGGAAGTCTGAATATGTACAGCCACAAATTAGTAGTAATTACATAGGAATAAATAGAGGAATATATTTACTTCTGTACCAGTTCCTTTTAAATAAGTATTCAAAGAAGAAGTAAGATGCTTTGACGCTTTCCTAAATTTTTTTTTTTTTTTTCAGAAAGTTGGAATTGTAGTGCAAGTATTGGCTATTTGTTTGGTTTTTAGGTTTTCTAGTAAAATGTACACTTTAAAAAGGAGAGCATTTGTGTTAACTTACAAAATTTTTGAAGGTAGAGAGATGAGAAATACTTTGTAATCTCTACCCAATCTTGAAATTTCTCCTATTTAAATAATTTTTTGCTGTTTTCCTGGTTTTGGAAGTTGTTTAAGGAAAAAGCATATGTATCTAAACATTTTCCAGCATAGTCCAGTAGTCATCTGATCATGTAACCGTCTCTGTTAGATTCTACAGTTTGATGTTTCCTTTCTGATACCTGCAGTGCTTGGTGGTTAAAAACCAGAATGACTCTATGTCAGGTAATTATGATAATAACCAGGCAGATTAGTTCAGGCATACCTGAATTCAGGTCTTCTCTTTGAATATTTGGTTATTTCCTTTGGCATAGCTAACAGAATTCTAACAAAAACACTTGGAAGTTGCACAATTCAGAAGAGTCAGTCTCCAGGTAGTTCAGGGCTTTCATCATGGATGGAGGAGACTTAGGTTGAAGAACATGACTGAAATCAACACAACAGAGACTGATGTTTTTGTCTCCTATCCAAGGGCAAAGTTCTAAAAATGGTTTGTAGGATATGTAGGTGAATACACTTCTCTCTTGACCAGCAATTTCAGCTTTATTAAAATATGAAAAAAAAACCAACCAAACAATAAATGTTGGCTTAAATGAATCAGTATTCTGCAGTGAAAAACTGTCTTAGTTCAAAAGTGCAGCTACTTTGTTTGAGATGTTTTACTGATAATTTAAATTCTAAGCCTGAAGTTTGAAACTGATAATGATAAAAACTGGAAGTACATTGATTCATTGTAACAATCTGTGCATCACCAAAAATCGTCTTAGTACAGTGGCAGTTTTCTGTATTAAGATCTGTCTAAACAGGATGATTATGATTGCTACTAATTCTAAGTTTTTGTTAAAGTGAGGCAAGAGTCATTAATGTGTGTTTAGATTCTCTACTTAATGTCTGATTGAAATGCAGTGATAGTCATAGATGTTATTTACATATCTAGTGATAAGAATTGAGTCATTGCTGTGAAAATTCAGTAAATTTACTAAAATCTAAACAAATCTACAAATCTTTTTGAATAAGCTTGAAAAGGAAACTTCAGGAGAACGAGAATTCTCAGGAAGAAATTTATATTTGGAAGTAGCACATATCAGATCATAAAAACGCCAGTAGGAAGGCTGTGTCTTGCAGTGCAACAACTTTGCCCATAAAGTAGCATATTGTCTTTCTTGATCTCTAAGCAATAAAAACTCTTGAGTGAAGGTTGGAATTTGTGTTTCCCTTGTTACTTCAGCATAAAGGCTGAGGGCGAAGGTACAGTGTGTTGGTTGGGTGGTTTGTTATAAAACTTGCTGCTCAAGATGTATGAAAAAGTGTTATCTTTTTATAGAGGATTTTGAACAATAGAAAGGCACTAGGAAATCCTACTCATCTAAAATCAGCTGTCTTACCCTGTAGAAATAAAAAATCCTTGAAAAACCTCTACCGTCTGGTTGTTCGTCCACATAGAGATGCAGTTTACCATGCCTGCTTTTCTAAGGATACACGAAGAATAGCATCATGTGGAGCTGATAAATCACTTCAGGTAAGATATCTATGCATCAGCGAAAAGAGATGCTGTGTACCATTTTGATAATATTCGTTAACAGTCCTGTCACTTTTCTTTTGCTGTTATGTGGAGGTATTAGGGAACTAGAACATCTTGGAGACACAAGATTGAAAAGGATGTATTATTACATAAACATCAAGTTGCATGTTTAGAAGAGCGAGCATTATCTTCTAGTTTGAAAGCTAAACTGTGACTGCAGGGTTTATACCCTCACCAGTGTAATACGTGAACGTGAGATGCCTTTAATCATACTGAAAAGCTTGCAGCCTAAGTAACGCACCCCAGCATATTTAATATTTGCTTTTAACAATTATATTTCCAGTCACAGTAGACCTTCTAGAGAACTGAGAAACAGTAAGACATTTTAGTTACAGCTTTACTATTTCTGTGGAATGGTAATGGACATTAAGCTACTTTGGTTCTTAATTAGTAAATTGTCTTATGCAAAAGAAGTAAATCTGGGGAGAAAAATGAACCCCTGAAGTTGAGGACAGTATTACATTGGAAACGGGCCCAAAATGCTTGGAAGTGCATTAGAGGAGACAGAGAGGAAAGTGACTAATACAAATTTGCCAGCAGTCTGCCTGGAGGGGAGCCAGCCAGCTCTCAAGAAAACTAGCAATCAGCCAGCCAGTAACCTGGTAAAGTATCCATATTCCAGACAGCCAAAGGTAAGGGAAAAGAAAAACTTTTCTGCAAGCCTTTGGTATTGTTTTGGATGCTTGATGAGTTGAGTACTAAAGTAATAATATTAGTGGTGCTTGGTTGCTGTTCATTTGGCTACTTAATGTGTTGTTATTGTGTGTTTATTTATTTTATTTGCTGGCTTCTACAATGTTATGATCATGGCATCCACTTAGAGATGCCTAGTGGATGTACTCGTTTTATGCTATGCTGAAGTTATTGTGCTGGGCTTCTGTACGTAATGGCCTCGTTACTGAGACTGCAGATTGCTTATTTTTCTCTTCATTTTCTACAAAAAAAAAAAAAAAATCTGTGGATTACGATTGCATTTAAACTAAACTTTTGTTGAGGAAGAAATAGGAAAATTAGCAATAATCCTTTTGCGTTGTTTAACTTTGAACTTATTTGTGTGCTTTCTAATAGTGGCCTAAGCTTTTCAGTTTTCAAGGCTACTTCTGCTGTTTCTGTAAAATAAAAAAATAATTATTGCTAGATTAACAGTTGCAGTATCCTGAATGCTGCTGGAAAGAACACAGTGTGATTTGTTTTAATAATTAAGAATGTGTAACCTGAGGAGGAAAGGGAGACCTGATTTCCAACCCCCATTGTAAAGTTAAATACCAGAATTTTGGGATATCGATTAATATGTGACACTTTTCCCCAGCTGTCCTTTTATTGCCTATGACTAGCTCAAGACTGAGACTTCCGTCGTTCTGTATGACTTTTCACTACTTTTTTTCTTGTTTGTTCCCCAAATCACTAGTTGCTGATGAAATTCTTACTTTCCACAGAAGGATATCAGATATTTATAAACCTGGAATTTGTAGTTCTAAGAATAGTTTAGATTTTGTTAGTAGAAACAGTGTTCTGCTGTTACTATTAAAAAGTACTGAGAAAGAACAGAGTGAGGGTACAAAAAGTGATTAATGAAACACACATTGCATACAGAAATCTTTTTTAAAATCAATTTTCACCATTTCTCTCCCTAACGATTTCTATCATCCTTACAAAATTTAAGCTGAAATTAAATATTTTTATAATTACTATGTTAATTTCCCTGAAATTATAAATGCTTTCAAAAGTAAACCAATTTTATGAAAACCTTATATAGAGAGAGCTATTTGAGAGAAAACAAACTTATATTTGTGTTTTAAAATTGCATGCGAGTGATAAAAATTTATTGCTTATTGTTTTAGGTATTTAAAGCAGAAAGTGGAGAGAGACTCTTGGAGATAAGTGCCCATGATGATGAAATACTTTGTTGTGCTTTCTCCACCGATGGTGAGTTTGTAGCAACTTGTTCAGCTGATAAAAAAGTGAAGGTAAGGAAATGAAGAGCAAACAATTTTTTTTCAAATTAATAATTCTAATTTCATTTCATTCTCTGGGCAGAGCAGATTCTTAAGGCTAAATGTTTTTTTAACTGTCTGAAATCTTACGTGGGTAATTCACAGAAAAACTCTACTTGTTACATAACGTAAAAGATGCTTAATGCTAACATAATACTTACAGAATGACCACTTATTTTACTTGTATTTTCAGATGCTTCTTTTTAAGTAGAACTTATCTGCATCCAGTCCTATCCGTAACATTAGACGAATGTATCCATAATTCTTTTTTTTCATGTTTTTCTTCTGTTTTATGTGAATTATTTGGAATTTTAAATTCTTCAATATTGTAGCAAAACCTTCGTGAAATGCCAGTATTTATCAGATTCTAATCTGAATTATGACCTTTTTTCTCATAACTTCTTGTTTCTAATTGTAAATACATATGCTTTCCCTTTATCTTCAAAATATTTTTGAGGTGGTGCTAGGAATGTTTTAGGGCTTTATCTGTATTTCAGCATAGTTTACAGCTTTTTTTTTTTTTTTAAACGAAGTACTTTAAATGTGTTTAAAAATCTCTTTCATCCTTCAATTCTGTCTAGATCTGGAATTCCAGAACAGGCCAGTGTAAATGTGTATATGAAGAACACTCGGAGCAGGTCAATTGCTGCCAGTTCAATAACAGAAGTGGTCAGTACCTTTTAGCCACCTGCTCAAATGACAGTTTCATCAAAGTAAGTGGAAAAGGTTGAGATTATTCTCATGATGCTTATCCTAACAGTATAATTATTGTTATATAAATATATTTAAACACTATAAATTAAGTTTTTCTTAATGAGCCTGGTAGAAGAGAGATGGTAGCGGATATAAGAGTACTGACTAGGGCTCTGTAATCAGATTTCGGCAAGGCAGAGCAGTAGGATTGTTTATACTCAGCGAAGGAGAATGGGAATGAGAGAGTGTGGGAGTGAAACACCTGATTAAAACCAGCATATGAAAAATGAAGGCAGAAATTTAGGATTGAAGACAATAATAATGTGAAAAAAATGGATGTGGAAAGATTGGGGAAAATAATAAAAAAAAAGGCATTATGGAAGTGTAGCATGTACGTTTTTTGATTAAATTCATTGAACATAGTAAAGAAATGAAGGTGAAAGCCAACAAAATAACAGTAATCAAAGCAAGACGTTTGTCAGGTTAACCAGCTGGCACTGTTCAGACTGGGAGGCGGTATGTATACACCGAAGGAGCAGAAGCCAGGCAACTGAAGTCTGCATCTGAGGGAAGGGGCGAAACAAGAGTCAGGTAAGACCGAGGCTGAGGCACATAAGAGTGCAATTTCACAGGACCACTAAGTGAATCATACAGTTAACTGATGCTGAAGATGACAGTCCTACTGCCCTGCCTACATATTCCTGCCTTTGTTGCAGTGCCTGTGCTGATCTTATTCTGCAGTGGTGTAGTTCAAGGAGCCAACTCTGCAAAAAACTCTGTTTAGTGGGATTGGTTTTCTGCTCATTTAGCTCCCTGTAGTGGCTCAAGTGCCCAGCTCCAGTACAAGAGAACTGTTCAGAGTAGACAGTGAGATAGTTAGTTGGGGGGGACAACTGCCTCTTCCAGCTGTAGCTAGCAGGATATGAGGCGTTTTGATTGTAACGTGAAGTCTCTTCGGAACAGTTCTTGCAAGAGCTTGTGTAAACTGGAGGTAAAATACAGTTATGATCTGATGTCAAGGTGGAAAGAAGAAGCTTTCGTGCTGACCTCCTTGATGTTTTAGGACATGTGTTTTCTGTCTGAGACTGACATCTTCAACAGGTAGATTTAGAAGGGACTTGTTTAAAACTACCATTTTGGTACTGTAAATGTGATTAACATTTTAGTGTTTAACACTTTCATGGGTAATGAATAGCAGAACTGAAGTATGTACGATAATCAAAATGTCTTGATTTTTTTTTTTTCAGACAACACCATACAAGTGGCTCTTCTTGTTTTGAGCTCTCACTTGAACACTTAAATGCATGTTTGTTTTTTTTTAATATAGGAGAAAGTGAAGAAATTTGGAAACAGAGAAAGGAAATGAGGGCTATAGGCTTGGAAAACAATGTGTTTGAGAGGGATGAGGAGGAGGATACCTAGACAAAAAAGCATGGATTGTTCTTTATCCTTTGTTAGTATGGATGTGGGAAGGATGATATTCAGACTGTCCAAGACTAACATGAGAGATTTTGTTTTTGTTATTATGTGTAAGCTACATAATTCTAAACTTGAAAGTTGAAAGGAAAAGAGGCAAGAGGAAGCTTTTCTCAGTCTGAGGATACTTCGAGTAACTTTGTGCTGTTTAAGGGCCTTATCTGCACTGTACAGAAAGTTTAACGGGTTCTATATAATTCTGATGTTAACAGCTTTCATGCAAGTTAGCAGATGGAGGTAAATTGTGGGGTAACCTGGGGTGTAGCATCAAGTCCATGAGCAGGTGGGTAAAACTAAGGAAACAAATTTGAGGTTTTGGTTGCCAGTGCATGATTTTGAGATGAACGTGAACAATATGTCTTTGAATAATTCATGAATACGATGATATTTATGTGTTTATTTCTTATGCAGCTTTGGGATTTGAACAAAAAGTATTGTAGAAACACGATGATAGGTCACGTACATTCCGTCAATCACTGTAGATTTTCACCAAATGATGAATATGTTGCTAGCTGCTCAACAGACGGAACAGTAAAGGTACACAGTGTATTTTTAAATCAACTGTTTGTTTTGATGATTGGTTGTTTTGGGTTTTTTTTTTGTATGAAATGCAAAATATGAATAAGAAAACTTTGGTGTCTGTATGGTCAGCTTTAATGAATTAAATCCTGAAACAGTTGATTATTGGTCCAATTTTTAATGCAAGATTTTGAAATTGCTTGTCCAGTATCAGGGAAAAAAGTTGTGTGTCTGTAGTTGTAAATAAATCCTAGCTAGCCTCATTTGAAATCCTTTACTTTTCACCAACTTTTGTTCCTCTTTTTTTTTCCTTTTTTTTTTTTTTTCTCTGATGTATTTTAAGAAAACTGGCAGCAGGAGAATGAAATTTGTTTTTAAAAAAAACAAAAAAGAAATAAATTTTTAGATTAAATGGAAGTTTTGTCATCTCTGAAAATGAATATGGGTATAAATAATTTCTGTGTGCTATTTTCATGTATGCACTGGAAGAGAATTAAGAGGTTTATGTTTTGTATTTCCTCAGAATGTAAGTATTCTTTTTATTGCCTTGGGTTGCAACAGAGCTATGCTATTTCAGAATTGCATTTCCTAAAACCCTGTTATCTTTCTGTAGAGTTGCTAAATCAGGAAAGAAGGATTGCTGTAGCTGTTGTCATTCAGGAGGGAAATTGTAGCGAAGGCAAATATTCAGTAGATTTTTGTCAGGTGCCTCAATGAAATTAGGGTGCAAAATTAGATGTATACCAGATTTCTTATGGTGAGTGGATTTTTAATAGAGCTGCAGAGCAGATACTGGTTTTGTTCTTATTCTTTTATTAAGACAGCGTGTTATAGCTGGCATGATATGAGGGAAAAAACCAGGGAGAGGATTCTGCAACAGTGTAATTCTCTCTTTTATTTTTTCTTTTTTATTATTTTTAATTTTGGTCTGATCTGTCTGGGCTTGTGAATATTTTAATGCTGTTTCTTGACTGAGGAAAGTAGCAAAGGCTTTATTGTATTCTATCCCCCACCTCCCTTCTTCCCTAGAAGTGATTAGGAGTTAGCTTTCCCCTTTTGTATTCTGTATCCACATCAGTAAAAAGAGGTTTTGAGTATTACCTTTACTTTTTATTGCAGCTTTGGGAAACGCGCTCAGCAAATGAACTGAAAAGTATTGAGATAAAAGGTTTCTTCAAAAATGCAGATGAGCAACCAGATGATGTGGAGGTTTTAGTAAAATGTTGCTCTTGGTCCGGAAATGGTGACATGATTTTGGTGGTAGCGAAAAATAAGCTTTTGGTAAGTTCCTCATTTTAATAATTTTCTTCAGGTAGTACAGAATCATAGAACGGTTTGGATTGGAAGAGACCTTAAGTATCATCTAGTTAGAAATTATGATTAAAGATAAAATTCTAGGTCATTAAGATATCTCAGATACAAGATGCATGATTTCAAGTGTGCGTAAAGTAAAAATTTGTGGGCAACAAACTTGTTGACTGAGAGGAATACCTCCTAAACTCAAGAATGTGTCCTGTTGAGCATATAAGCTGTTTGTCTATAGTGAAGTCATACAGACCGGGTGCTAACTCCTGTAATTATGTGTTCACAGCTTTTTGATGTTGAAACGTGTGATTTGCTAACACAAGTCATTGTAAGTCATCACAGTACAATCCAATACTGTGACTTTTGTCCTGGTGATGAGTTAGTAGCAGTTGCTTTGTCTCACTGCTCTGTTGAGGTAAGTGATTCTTTGCTACAGTATACCTGGAAAGGCTATTTGTAATATAAAGCGTTAGGTTTTTCTTAATAGTTTCTTGCATGCAGAGGTAAAACACATGTAGCTATTTTAGCAGGCTTTCAATGTACTTCCTTCATTTTAATCTTCCTTCACTTCTGAAATGTAAAATATCGATTGGGGAATTACATTTTAAAGTTATACGTTCGTTTTGGACGACAGAACTCAAGTTTACGTAAAAAGAGCAGGCTACTAAATTTCTTTAAATTTACTGTTGTCGACCTTAAGAGTATAGGCCTTCCCGTTGCTTAACTCAAAACACCCTCCTCTTCTGTACGCTCCTGAAGAGAGTGGCAACTCACTAAAAAGGAATAAAACAACTAGAATGACTCTGGGACTAGCACAGCTAGAGTAAGCCTGTACAGGTATCAGTTTTGGGGTTGGTTTTGTGGTGGTGGTGGTGTTGTTTGGTTCTTTGTTTTGTTTTATTTTTGCAATCTACATGGTCAGTTGAACTTGTGTATTTTTTTTTAAATGACTGTTTTTTTCTTTTCTTTTTTTTTCCCCCTCGTCATTTAAAATTGCAGCAGTCGATTTAATTTTCCTGATGCAGTTTCCCTGACCATTGAAACATGATAAGCAGGCACAAATCTTGTTCTGATTTTAGAATGAGAAGTAAGAAAATACTAGAAGAAATATTAATTAAGTATACTACTTGTTTTGCACTGCTTTCCCTGTAAATGCAATACAAATCCATTTGATTTCTTCTTTCGTATTTTTGTTGTAGTTATGGAATATTAAATCTTTATCAAAAGTAGCATATTGCAGAGGACACATGAGCTGGGTTCACTGTGTAGCATTTTCGCCAGATGGATCTTTATTTCTGACGTCATCTGATGACCAGACAATACGTGTAAGATAACATCTTTCTTTTTTGAAAATGTATTATTATTATTTAATTATTATTATAATATTATAATATTTAATATAGTATTAAATTACTCATTTAAAGAATTGTGTATTATAAAATTATATAATATATAATGTTTATATTATATATATTTAGTATTTATGTGTGTTTATAGCCAATATAGGTTTAAACATTTGTTATAAAATTATTTAGATATACAGTAAAACGAGCTGCCTTTTTAACTTTATTTACTGTATATCTATACAGTTATTTTTTTTTTTAAGTCTAGTGGCTTTTCAAGAGTAATTGTACCCTTCGACTTTGTTTTAAATTTTATCTGAATCAGGAATTATGAAGTTTTTTTGAGAATCCTGGTGGACTTAATATTATTTTTGCTGTTAAATATATTTGCATGTTAGTATTTAGGATAGATTTCTATAAATGTAATGCCTCATTAAAACTGTGAAAGTAGAACTATAGTTTACCAAAGTATAACCTTTCCTTTTCTCCCAAGTTAACGCTTATGTTCTTGGAATTTTGAAAGCAGTTGAAGTATAGAAATCTGTATTTGGTATTTTTTGTAATTGGATTTTAATGCTCTTCTTTGGATGAAAAAATTGTGGACTTTATAGCTATAACTATAATCACAGAGGAGTCTGCTAGTCAGCCTGGAAAAAAATTAGTTAAGAATAGGGTGGATGATCTACTTAGCGATATGGTTTAATGGGGATTAGGGATGGTTGGACTCGATGATCTCTAAGGTCTTTTCCAACCTAGAAATCTATGAATCTATGAATCTGGTGGAATCCCTATAGTAATTGCACAGCCTTCCCTAGTAAATAGCAAAAGTGTAATTTTCATTCGAGTTCATAAGAGTTTGGTTTAGGAGTACTCTTGCTCAGCAAGTTTTTTATCTTGTCCTTTAATAAAACTAATGAAATACTGTGTTCTTCAACAGATTTGGGAAACGAAGAAGGTGTGCAAGTCTTCTGATGCTGTGCTGAAAAGTGAACTGGATGTTGTATTTCACAATGGCGAAGTGATGATTTTAGCAATTCACAATCAGAAGCATTTACAAGTAAGCTGTATTTCTCAATATGTTAGTATGTGTAAACGTTGTCTGCAGATCTCAGAAGGAAATGGAGGAAGCACTGAAAGAACTGCTCGTTCATGGCTGTCAACAGTTGAATCTGTAGCAGACGACTCTTAATGATAACATTTTTATGTCTAGAAACTCGGCCTAGTGTAGTAAGCAAAAAATGAAATTTGGGGGGTAATTTCCACACTGATGTCAAAACTGAAGCCGGACACAGGAACAAAACTGTTTTCTCTTTATGACTACGGAGCCTGTGGACCCTCCCAGTGGCTTAGCTGTGCACAGCAACATGTGCAACACGTATAGACCAGGCGTTACACAGCACATGCACATAATCCATCAGGACTGCTGTGTGATAACTGAAAGAATCATCTCAAATTGGAGGAGTGAAAGGTGTGAGCCCGGGTCTGCCTATAGCCTTAGGAGAGCACGGGTCTTTTATGTCCTAAACAAAATATTAATAGTGGATACACTCTTGTTACTGTGGATTCATTCCTAAGTAGGAATGAATCTTTGTTCTGGACTGTGAAAGCAATGAATTCATGTTGGTGAATGTGTAGGTAGATGAGTGTTGGAATAGATTCTGCTGCGCTGCACAGAGGGACACTATGCAGATAATCTTTTTGTGTAGGGTCAGGTCCTTTTTTCTAATTTGGCCGAAGGCAAACACGTAAACTATGTAATCCTGGCTAATCAGCATGACAATTGCCTTTTTTTCTAGTCCTAAGAGATGCTCAGTTTTTCCTAGGATGCTGCTAGAATGAGAACTTCCTTTCCAGACACTTTTCCACTTGTTTGCCCTGTACTTCCTGTTTCTCTCTTCCTGATTATTTTCTGTCCTACTCCTTTTGTCTGTCCTGTCAACAAATTAGCCATTTCTTACTCTACTTAAAAATCCTATTAAAAAAACCTTAAGTGGAATGGTGATGATATACATAGAATAGCTAAAGTGTCTCCAATGGGGCCTTGGCAATAAAAAGATTGCTGACTTTGAGCCAATAGAAAGCAGTCAATGTGGAAACTAAAATTTATATGAACAAATAATATGTGAGATAAGAGAAGCTGCATTTATTGCAGTGTAGAGATGGGAGAAACCACAGCGAATGGAATTATACCTATTTATGTGTGGGAGGCAGTTTAAGATAATAACTACTTTTTAATCTGCCAGAATTTTAAAATCTGTAGCAACTACTGTGTAATAGTGTAGTCTGGCTCTCATTTGAATAAGTAGATGTGATCTATTTATTTATGATTAATATATTTCTATTGTAACTTTACTTGGACCATTTCTTAGAGAAAGATGGTGCTTAGATTTTCTGCCCTGAATACAATATTCTGACATCCTGTGGAGGTGCAGTCATGAGAGAAGAACTGTCGTGGTTTTAGGCTGATCCAGCAACTAAAACTCACACAGTCTCTCCTTCTCCAATAAAGTAGAGAGGAGAGAAAAAAAAAACAAAAGGACTGAGGGTTGAGGCAAGAACAGAGGGAGCACCCACCAACCATGGTCCTGGGCAAAACAGGCAGCGCTTTTCTCAAAGCAAAACAGTTTATTAATGATTACTTAGAAGGACAAAGGGAAATAAAAACCGATTACTTGAGAGGACAGAAAGAAACAAAACCAGATCTTAAAACCGACACCTTCCCCCCCCCCCCACCTTCCTTTTCCTCCCGGCTCTACCTCCTCCCCCCAGCAGCACAGGGGGCAGGGACTGGGGGAGTGCAGGTCAGTTCATTCCGTGCTGTTACTGCTGCTTCTTTCTTAAAGGAGAAGGAGTCCTTACACCCTTTTCCCCTGCTCCAATGGATCCCCTACCCACGAGGAAAAATCCACAAATTTCTCCAACGTGAGTCCAGCCCACTGGAAACAATCCTTCCCCACAGATTGCTCCGGTGTGGGCTATACCACAGTCTCGGGTACTTAGGGAGCTGTAGCCACTCGCTCCGGCGTGGGTCGTCACGAAGACTCCAGATGCCTTTCTGCCTTGTCGTGCCCCCAACACGACCATCCTCGGGCTCAGGCATCTTCTCCCCACGGGCTGCGAGTGGGTCGCTGCTCCACCGAGGCCGTCCTGGTTGCAGGGGGGCAGCCTGCTATCTCACCATCAGCCGCAGGGGAAACTCGGCTCCGGCACACCTCCTCCCGCTCCATCCTCACTGACCTGCTGTCGATGCGGCTCTTTCTCTCAGATCTCAGTCCTCTCCAGGTGAACTCAGCCCAGTGGGCACCCTGGGAGTGGGGTGCCCCCGAGTTCCCCAGCTGGCTCCGCCGCCGCCATCCTCCGTGGGCAGCGCCGGCCCGACGCAGGCAGCCGCCCGGCCGGGAGCCAGGGAGCGGGGGCAGTGCCCTCCTCCCTTCTCTGGTCGATCCTGGGCGAAGCACCTTTTCCGGTTCCCTTGTCCTGACTTAAATAGGGCAATTCGCAGAGGCGCCCTATTGGCTCAACCCCGAGGGGGATGGCAGTCTGATCCGGTGGCCAGAACTAAGCCTAACCCGGTTCCAAAACCGGGGAGGTCGCAGGGAACAAAATCCCTCTCCTGCCACCAGAACCACCCCCCCCTCCACATCAAACCATGACAAGAATCCATTGTAGGAAAAGAATAGATTTTTCACCCTTGCACAAGAAGAGAAATGGACTGAAAAGACAGTTAAGCATGTATACTGTAATTTAACAGCATGTCTCTGCTATCACGTCTCTAAAAGTAGTTTTTCTTGCAACCGTGATGTTTTACCCTTTGTAATTTGTAATCTCTTCGAATTGGGATCCTAGTCACCTTTTGATGTACAGCGTGTTAATTTTTAAACACTTCACACTGGTAGCTTTCTAAACTTAAACTTTGTTTGTAAATAATTGTATTTCAAAGATTTTATTTTATTCCCCCCCCCCCACCACGGGGAATTGATTTGAGGGTGATACTGAGTTGAGATTTGGCGTGTTGTGTGTACTTGTAAGTTTAAAGTCATGCTTACAGGATATATTTAAGGTATTTTATGCTCCATTTGGCATGAGCTGTAGAATCTGGCTGGCAAGGTGAATTTAAGCATGGAGCTTGCTATATGGCTTTTGAAATTTGGGAGTAGCATTTCAAGTTACTGTTTTCTGTAGTCAGACAACCTTTAAAAAGCCTTCTAATACTGAGATATGTTTCCTCCTGCAAAATTGTCCTGTTCAGAGAGCATTCTATAAAGACAGTTACACTGACCTTCAAAGCAATTGGTTTATGAAAGTAACTGATCCTTATAATTCAACGTTTTGAACAGGTACGCTGTTCTCTTTAGCATTTTTAGCTCTGTATTGTAATTTATTTAAGTTTAAATTTACAAATATTGTAATAACTTAATTAACTTCCTATCTTGTAGCTTATCAATGGAAATACAGACAGTGTTGTTATGCAGACAGCAGCTCAAGAATTCCCCATTTCCTGCTGTTGCTTAAGTGAAGATCTTAAATTTGCAGCTTTTGGACAGGAGAGTGGAACAATAAAGGTATTAAATCCTGAATTTGATTTAAAAAATAATAGGAAAACACCCTTCTTGGTGCTTTTTCTTTTGAAAGAAGTATCATTTGAATGACTTTGTACAATAATATTCTTCAACACAGCACACTAAAGTTTTTGCATTTGTGAGTGATGCCTAAATGACAATAATTTAAAGGTAGGGCTAATAACATATCTCTGAATTTCATTTTACCAAGGACTAACTGAGAATCATATATTTACAATCTCACGTTATTTAAAAAATAATTTGCATGTTCTTTTCTTCTTTTTCCTCAAGTATGTAAAATAAATATAATTATTGCTTTCTTCATTGTAAAGGTGCTACAGTTGTTGGATGGAAAAGTTCTGAACTCCCGGGAGGCCTACAGGACATCTGTGCAGCATTGTCGATTTACCTCTGATTGTCAGACTCTCATTTCAAGTGCTCATGATTCAGTTATACAGGTTTGGGAGATATTTAAAAAGATTATTTTGTAACTTACAATTCGTTTAAAAAGATCTTTTATGCTATAGATAATACAAACTCAGAAAATGACTACTGTATTCTGTATTGCTCCATCTTGGGGTAAAGGACCGTAGAAACTGTAGGCTGTATTTATACCTTATGTGGTAATGAATATTGCACGATTTCTATTTTTAATGCCGTGGGTGGTAGAAAGGCACCATCTTCTTTAAGATGGGTGAAAGGAACATTAATTTTCAAACAAGATAACAGTTGTAGTTGCATAAGTGAAGGGTTTGGGATTGACTCAGAACTGTCGATATATGGTAGGCCTGTCAGTGGGCTTGCTGATACTGTCTGGAGAAATGAAGTAGAGACCTGCCTCTGAGCAGGCTGGTGTGTCCACCTAGTCCCGTGCAGTGCTGAATACAGATGCCAGCTAGAAATAGAGCGGCTGTACTAATGTAATCTCAAACTAATAAGCTCTGCCTCTCTGCAGGGTAGACTGGCTCCAGAGAAGCGTTCTGGTGTGTCTGTTAGCATTTTATCTCACCTCAGGGATGCACTTTTGAAGTGAATGTCCTGGTGGTTTATGCTTACTGTGCTTTAGTTCGCACTGCAGCGCAGTGCCAAATGTGCTGACAGGATTCCTGAACTAGAGCACATGCTCCAGCTGCTAATAAGCGTTCAGTCCACACAACCCAAACGGGGCTGGTTTGAAATAAAACCTCCAAAACACATGCAGGTGCTGGTCCTCAGCACTCATTTACTCACTGAATCTGTTCCAACCTCAGTGTTCTACCTGCTTGCTGATATACGTGTAACCGATGCAGCATTCTGCTTCGGTGCCCCTTTCGATCTGAAGCTGGCTGAGTGCCATCACTGGGGTCAGTTAAGGCAGTACAGACAGCTCACCGCTTGATGGGCTTTTGGATCCTTCTTTCAGGTTTCTTCTGGGTCCTCACCTCCACTGTCGAGTGGACAGTGCCTCAGTGAAGCCTCCAGGATTGTCGTCTCAACACCTCTGCTTTCCGTTCTTTCTCTGTTGCAGAAAACCGATTAATTTGAAAACTCTTAAATCATTGTCATTTGAATTGATGCTTAATAGCTTCTGTAAAATAAAATGACATTTCTTTAGTTTTCAGGAAATAGTCGAACTAAAAATAGAAGTGTCATTTTGTTACAAAAATGCAAACCAAAATGTCATTTCATTAAAAAAACGCTTTAATAATGTGAAAGAATGTTAATTTAAGTATGGAAAATATGAGGTCTACCAGATGACAGAAGTCTATTTGTTGCAATAATCAAAGGTTTAAAACCCCAAACTTCTGGGCTGCCTAGAAAATTACAGTTTTGCTTTTTCTTTTTAAATTGCCTGTTAATTTTAAGTATCAAATTCACTTTGAAAATCAGATTATGTGTATATGATAGGGAGCTGTCTTATAGGTTGACTAGTAAATGCTGTGGCATCCTCAACCTTCAGCATCTCTACTATGGACATCATCAGTATCTAACCTTTTAATTAGTTTCCACCTCATAAGAACTTTTGATTATTCCTGTGACTTAAGAAGAATGAACTGATTGATTTTTAACTTATGTTTGTCATTAAATTTTTTTTTAAAAAGTATTCCATCTTCATGATTAGGTATGGAATTGGCAGTTGAGTGAATGTGTGTTTCTAAGAGGGCACAAGGAAGCAATCAAGGATTTTAGACTTCTGGAAAATTCAAAACTTCTTTCTTGGTCATTTGATGGAACTGTTAAGGTAAATAAAAGACTATGTATTGACAAACAGCATAAAATACATTTTGCTGTCTCTTCTGACATTTGGTATTTCGTGGACTTTGTGTTGACACACAATTTATTGAATTGATCCTGAAGTGTAAGCTGACTTTTAAGACACAATTTTGCGTTTTCTATTTCTAGTAAGATTTACAATCTTGTAGTATTTTAACTATACCAGCAAGTATAGCAAAATGTTGGCCATATTAGAACCGTGTAGCTGAATTTTATCTCCTATATATTGTTATGTAAGATGCAGGTTTTTCAACCTTTTTGCAGTATTACAAAAGTAGCCTGTTTTTCCTGTGTATTTGGTAGGTTTGGAATATTACTACTGGAAACACAGAAAAAGATTTTGCTTGCCACGGAGGTGCTGTTCTTTCCTGTGCTGTTTCCCCTGATGGTAGTAAATTTTCATCTACTTCTGCTGACAAAACTGCAAAGGTTTGTTACTCTCTATACAAAGATAAAAATTATGCCTTATTTGTCCTGAAATGCATGCTGTGGATTTTTTAGTATGAGGTAACTAGTATTTATTTAAGTTATCCTATTGTATTTCTAGTATTAGATTTCTCGTATCTGTGAACATGTTTCTAAAGCGGTTACAGTCATTCATGGTTGATCTTGGATATAACTTGAGGCTGTCCTGGTGACTTCTGTACAAATAAAATGCATGTTTAATGCACAAGTTTGCACAGAGCTCTTTGTTTAGTTCTCTGTATTGATTTGTTAATAGCTAACATTCTTAATTTGGAAATCTACATTTCTGGAACTTCCAGTGAAAAGTGCTGTCCATAGTTGCTGATATTCCTGTTCAGAAGCAAGGTGCAAAAAGAAGTGAACTGTTTGATATTCTGGAACTGCCCCATTAGATTTTTTTAAGTCTCCCATTAGATTTTTAAAATTAACTTTAAATTGATTTAAATCCTTTTTCTATTAACAGCTTTAAACTTTCTTGTAAACGAATCAGTTTCTTGAAAGAGTATATTCCAAGGAAAAAAAACGTACTGGCAGTTGGTTCAGTAATTTGTAGCAAATGCACTCTTGTGTGATTCAGATAATAAAAAGAAAACCAGACTGCAGTATAATACATACATAATTGCACACACATATATGCATATATATGAAAAGACTCAGGTACTTTTGAATACTAATGCCTTTTCAGAAAGAAGTCATGGTTGTTTTTGAACTTATCTTTTTCACTTTTCTGTAATGTTTTCCATTTAGATATGGAGCTTTGGAAGTTCATCTGTTCTACATGAGCTGAAAGGTCATGAAGCCTGTGTGCGGTGCTGTACTTTCTCTCCTAATAACAAGTTATTGGCCACTGGAGATGACAAAGGAGAAATAAGGGTACTGCTTTAATCTTGCTGTTTATTTTATAATTCAATTGATCGTCAGTTCACAGACAGAAGAGTTCTCGTAGCTTATGTTTTACATGTCTAGTTCATTAGCATTGTGGTAAACATCAGGGAGTTGAAAATAGCAAAGTTTGCCACATGAGACAGTAATTTTTAGCTATATTGATAGACTTATGTTCCATGGATGCTGAGAAACTGATTCACATGATCTGATAATTCTGCTGTGAATTGCATGTGTGATTAAATCCCTCATATATGATACAGTTCTAAAAGGAGAACTCATGTTTTGGATTATTCTGTCACTTCAAGTAGAATGCTTATTTATAAGGCTTTTTTTCTCTAGTATAGAAAATGTATTTCAACTTTCCTTACTGGGCTTCCCCCCCCCATTAAGTTTACTTATATACGTAATCTTCTCTCTCTTTCAGATTTGGGATGTTTTAACAGGTGCATTACTTCACTTCTGCTCCCCAGTTACTGTAGATGAAGGAGAACCAACACATGGTGGCTGGGTAACAGACCTGTCATTTTCTCCTGACAGTAAAATGCTTGTGTCATCTGGAGGTTTTCTTAAGGTAAGCCTTGAAATAATAAAATATCCTAACATACCAAATTTAATTGCAATTCTCTGATAATTCTAAAGGAAAATGCAGACTAATTCAGAGACAAACCTGAAATGTTTTACTTAATGCAAAGCTGCTCCATTTTCATGGCTGTCTAGCACTTTTCGCTTTTCTTCTCAAATCTGAAAGCCCTGTGAAAAGGTCACTTAAGAATTCAGACTTCAGACTTGGAGTTTGTTTTCAAATTCAATATATTCCATTTTTATTAGCTTCAGATTTTTATTAGCAATGTCCTTCATTAATGTATCTAATATTAAAGATTGCAGTAGTTTTTATCTGCCTTAATTGCTGCTGAAATTGAGTGGCTATTGTGTTTTTTATAATGAGCAGAAAAATGCTCTATGTCAGGCTTTTATTTTTTTAAAGATACTGAGTTTTAAGTTTTTTTCGTAAATAGAAATTCAGAAGGAATTGCAAGTGATAATTTTCTGTCTTGGAAGACATTCTATAAGTAATCTTTGGAAGAAGGTGTGTTGTAACTGAGGAAATCCAGTCTTCATCAGTCTTTCGTTGGTTCAGACATCTACCGGGCATGTATTTTTTGGGAAAAAGGTGTTCTTTCTTTCGGTCTGTGAATTGGTTCTTCATAATTGTAAATTTCTCATTAATTCTTTTTTTTTTCCCGCTCATGCAATAGCTAATACCTTTTAGTAGAAACTGTGTGTATGCGAAATGACAGGTTGTGGAGTTCTCATCTCACAGAGTGCTAGAGGTTAGTTGATTGTTGGTCAGTGTTTAACTGTTACACATGCTAACAGACTCATTTTTGGAAGTCAGTTAGTAACCGCTTAACAAACACTGTTGAATATTCTAATTTAGCATTGAAAACATCTTCTGACATTTATTTCATATTAAAGAATCAGATATGCATCCCGTTTCTAGCTTCCTTCCCATTTTGTCTTGTGGTTACACAGTATGGTGGTGTGATGCTTCTTAGAGTCCTAGAATGGTTTAGAATGTTAGGGACTTCTGGAACTCATCCAATCCAGCCTCTTGCTAGAAGTAGTTTACAGAGTTAGATAAAGTTGCTGAGAGCCTTGCCCTGTCAAGCTTTGTCCCCCACTCCAACAGGAATGCTTCTTGGCCCTGAGAGGAGAGTCTGACTGTGTCTTCTGAAACCCTCTTTTTGGTAGTTGAAAACAGCCGTTAGCCACCTTCTCTTCAGGCTAAACAAATCCAGTTCTCTGTTTCTCTTTTATGACATCTGTTTTAGGTGTCTAGCCATCTCAATGACCAACCAGACCATGCTGGACTTGCTGCAGTTTTTCAGTGTCTTTCTTGTACTAGGGTAGGGCTCAACACACAGTGACGCAACTGCTCGTACTTTTTGAATCTAGCAGTCCACCCAGCTTGTCACCTGCCTTGTATTCCACCTATCCAGTCTTTATCTCTCCAATTTGACTGTAAGGACGCTATGGGAGACTATGTTTAGCCATAAAGTCAAGGTTAATCACATCCACTGCTTTTGCCGTGCTATTTGCAGAGCCACCATTATTGTCAATAGAAGTCAATTGGGTGGTTCAGCATGATTTACCTTTGGTAAATCTGTGCTAGTTGTTCACGATCACCTTTTTGTCCTTCATATGACTTGAAATGGCTTCCAGAAAACTTGTTCTGTAATAATCCCAGACACTGGAGCGAAGATTACAGGCCTGTAGTTCCCAGCATCTTCTTTGTCCTTTGTGAAAGTGGGTATGGCATTTGCCATTGGGACCAGATTTGATCACCATGTCATTTCAAAGTATTGTATTTCCACTTTTCTTTCAAGATAACAGATGTATGTGTGTGATGTGCATGAAGACACACACACGCACCTCAAACACACCCCACACCCTTTTTGCAGGGAAATACTAGTCAGTGAAAGTCTAAAACATTTCAGAAGTTTGGACCTCTGAAAACTGGACTGAGTTGGGTTGTAGAGTTACATGGAAGATACCCTTAAACAAACAAGTCATCTTAGTTATAGATAGAGGTGCATCCAGCGGTGTACTGTTGAACTTGCTGTATGAATGGTACCCCTGGCCCAGCACCTATTCGTTTATTGACCAACAAAGGTTCAAGAACTAATCAAAATCTGGTTTTGTTGGGGGTTTTTTTGTGTTGTGTGTTTTGTTGGTTTTTTTTTTTCTGTCCTGCATCTCCATCAAATAACAGACACTTTAGGAAAAGTGTTTTTAATCAGAACGCTACAGCTGTGTAGTTGCAAGTCTGTATTATGCACGCAACTATAACGTTACATATTTTGTGAGATGAGTAAGCTAAAAAGTAGTAATACCACCTGCTTTTATAGATGATCAAAGCTGAAGGTAATCTGTTTTGATATTTTGCTGCTGCACTCAAATGTTGCAAGAATAGAGGTCCGACTTCTTGGAACAATCAAGTAACAGCTTTGTATTGGATTGTGTTTGGTTCAATTTTGCATTGGTCTGCACTTTTTCTGAGGAATGTGAAATTTTAGTCTACGCTCATGAAGTAAACTGATGGTCAAAGCTTTCTCTGTATCTTTGTTATTAATGTTTACTGTATATTCTAAAAAAAATCAAAACAAACTCCAATCTCACTGAAAAAAAGTCTGTCCTGCTAACAAAACTGCAAATAGTTTCAACTGTTTCAATGGTTCAATCATACATGATTGATCCTCTTGTGAGTCTAGCTAAGTTTTTTAATCCAGCTATTGTTTCAATTATTTTTTCTGGCAATGTGTTTTGTGTATTAATTTGGTTATATAAAAATACATAATCTTTTAAATTTTAGACATGTTTCTATCTATTGATCACATTTTGTGATGGGGTAAGGGACAGTACCTGAATTTATTATTTTGTATGCTTTCCTGAAATTGAACAGCTTTAGTCTTTTTTTTGAAGTTTCATTTCATCTGAAAGTCTTCTACCTCTATTTACTGGTCCTAAACATTTTCTACTTAAGATTGCTTGTATTTTTATTTTTAATTCTACCTCTTTGGGGAAAGCAGTTCAACTGGGCTTGTCATGTTAAGCCTGTTTATAGAATTTATTCTAAGCTTCCTTCAACTAACTGAAAGCGTGTTGTTATTTTTTATAGTGGTGGAATGTAACTACTGGAGAATCTTTACAAACCTTCTACACGAATGGAACAAACCTCAAGTCAATACATGTGTCTCCTAATTTCAAAGTGTATGTGACCGTTGATAATCTTGGTATTCTTTATGTATTACAGAAGTTGTGATTAATGTGCTGAACACTGCAAAAATAATTCATTTTTTTAAGCTGGAAACAAAATTCTGCTAAATGTTTGTCTGACACTCATTAAGCTGTGAATTATATTTCATTGTTGTATTCGTGATGTTTTCAGGTACATTTATGTACTTTTATGCATGTTTTTTCAGATGAACTTGCATTCAATCTTGTTTTTAATAAGCGTTATTATAATCCTTAAGTCTCAATTTGCATCTTAAGTATGTTGCTTCCAATTTGGTAAGGAGATTATGTTAAGGTTTATTCAAATTAGTTGAAATTAATATTAATAGCAGTGAAGAAATAATAGGAGTATAATGCTTTGAAATTGTATTTCATGCTAAGGCTGCTGGCTAAATGCTCTGTAGCCATGAACACAACTGTGTAAGATGCAAAAAAAATTCCTTTTACTGTGATGCAAGGATTTTCATTTCATACAGAATGGCAAGAATCAGGGACATCCTTCATTTGAAAAATGAAACTAGCTATCTTGGTGCTTGATGTTCAAAACAAATCAAGTAGCTGTTCAATTTACAGCAGCAGTGCTTCCCACTTGTGGTGAGAACCTTCATGCTTCTAATCTTGTGGAGATAAAGTGCATTGTAACACATATGAGCTGTTCCTGCTAAGGGGAACATCTTGAGTCTTGTTTTCTCAGTGCAAGATCTGAAAGGATATTGCATTTGAAATGGAAGAGAGTGTGCCACGTTTCCAGTCAAAGGATAAATACAGCTAAACTGCAAATGGGAGTGGTTTAAAACCTATGTATTGAAAAATATAAGAAAGTGTGAATTTTAGTTATTTTTCCTTTTGGAATTAGCATTCAGTTTGTACTGTGGAGGCATTTTACTGTTGTCGGCTTTGTTTACAGTGAGATTCTATGCACAGGGATCTCTTGCCAGGTAATATGTGATTTTCTTTTTTATTTTTTAAAAAGATTTTTACAGTCTATTTATAGATTCAATATAGGGTAGAAACGCTAATGTTTTGTACTAATTATACTTGACATATCTTTTGTGAATAATTAGATAACAGTTTTTCTTAGGTACCTAGTAAGCCTTGGTCTAGTAAATTGCCTCTTAGCTGCTATGGGCAGCTGCACAAGCATTAATATAATGATTTTCATATTTTTGTAATTGGCAGTAAAACTCTCCATTTAAGTACTTGATTGTAAAAAGTACATTAGCAAGTGTCTCAACTTATACTGAATAATTAAATTCTTAGTATTTTCCTGGTTTTGACAATCACCAGTTTTTCTTCTTTTTTAACTTGATATTCCACCATTTCTAAGGTGCTGTTGAATACGGGTCAGTGTAATCAAAGTACTTCTGGCAGAAATATAAAGAGAAGAAATTAAATAGAAAAACCATGATGTTTTGTATTCTAAGTATGTACAGCATTCAATAAAGATAATCCAGGTAGTATCAGCCAAAGTTGTAAATGAATTTAAATTGTTGAGCATTTTTTTTTCCACAGGGTAGGAGGGAGGCGGAGTGCTACCTCTTTTATTGTGGTTTTATTTTCAATCTAAATGTAATGCTGCTTTACAAACTACATCAAAATACTTTGACAGGTAAGACAGTATTAAATATGAGACTGGGCGGAGAATGGATCGAGAGCAGCCCTGAGGAGAAGGACTTGGGAGTACTGGTGGATGAGAAGCTCAATATGAGCCGGCAATGTGCTCTTGCGGCCCAGAAGGCCAACCGCGTCCTGGGCTGCATCAAGAGGAGCATGGCCAGCAGGTCGAAGGAGGTGATTCTCCCCCTCTACTCTGCCCTCGTGAGACCTCACTTGGAGTATTGTGTCCAGTTCTGGAGTCCCCAACATAAGAAGGACATGGACTAGTTGGAGAGGGTCCAGAGGAGGGCCACGAAGATGATAAGAGGGCTGGAGCACCTTTCCTATGAGGACAGGCTGAAAGAGTTGGGGCTGTTCAGCCTGGAGAAGAGGAGGCTCCGGGGTGACCTTATAGCGGTCTTCCAGTACCTCAAGGGGGCCTACAAGAAAGATGGGGAGAGGCTGTTCAGGAGGGCCAGTTGTGATAGGACAAGGGGTAACGGTTTTAAAATAGAGGGAGGTAGGTTCAGGTTGGATATTAGGAAAAAATTTTTTACCATGAGAGTGGTAGAACACTGGAACAGGTTGCCCAGAGAGGTGGTGGATGCTCCATCCCTGGAGACGTTCAAGGCCAGGTTGGACGAGGCCCTGAGCAACCTGATCTAGTTGGAGATATCCCTGTTCCTTGCAGGGGGGTTGGACTAGATGACCTTTGAAGGTCCCTTCCAGCCCTAACCATTCTATGATTCTATGAGGACGGAGGAAAAAGTGAACAAAGGGAAACTGGGCAGACAGTTGTCTTTCGTGACAATGCTAATGAAACTCTGATTATAGGAAAAACCAATCCTGGTTTATTGAAGAAAGTGAACTGTGAACGAGTGGAGTTCATTGATTTCAATTTTGAAGCCAGTAGGAAGCAAGTGGCATAGAAGCTTGAAGAAGTGTGAGATAAACAGAGCATTCTTGAATTATTCTGCAAGAATGACAACACAGGAGCATTATACTTGTTGCTGGAACTGAGGAAGCTGTGCTTCATAGAAGGTGATATGAACAAAGTCAGGACGATTGCGCTCATGTGTACAGCTATGGAGTTGGTCGTAAGTCTTAGTAGCTGAGGTGGAAGAAGAGAAACCGCGATGAGAAAGTCTGAAGAGCCAAAGAATAGATACGATTTGCAGGAAGAGGATGACAAAATTTAAGCGAAAGATTGTTAAAATAGGGGCCAACCAACTTTAAAATATTTAAGAAGGTTAAGGCAATTTACTGTAATAAAAATAATGAAGTCCTGCTGTGTCATCAGATTTAGCTGTTCTCTTTGATGTTAGATGTGTTTTAAAGGAAACAAAAGAAAATTCGGCCAGAAGCAATTTTTATGTGGATTGAACACTAGTGCTTCCATTATCTCTTGTAATGCCAGATCAAATTGAATCAGTCTGCATTCAAATTTAACTAATGAGCATTGCCAATTTTATCTAGTTCTTTCACTGAAATTATAATATGCTTTTTTATAAACAATTTTTAGGTACACTTTCTGTTAATGATGCCTATCAGTTTCTGTAGAAGTTTTGAGTCTATTCACTTTGGCGATTAGACCTATGGCTCATTCACAAATCTTTTTTTTTTTCCTCTTTCCTTTATGAGCAAGGAAGGAATTGTACCCACATGCAATACAGCTGCTCAAGAGGATGATTTAAATTACCTTGAATTGTACCATTCCTTTAACTAAAGTGTTCCCCTTCCCCCTCTCTTATCTTGCACAGACGTTTGAAATGGAACTGTGCAGTTATTGCCTGAGGTTTTTCCATGTAAAGGTTTATAGATCTCTTGTAGTGCTGGAGCGTATGGGTAGAGCTGGAACTGGTAACCTATTGCCAGTGGAGGAACATCCTCCACTCTAAAATTATTCTGCCTCCTCTAAAAAAAAAGGATGCAGTTAAACTCCCTCTTACAGAATGCTGTGCAAATTGCTGAATTTTTTTTAGCGAAGTCTCTGTGTGGGACCCAGTTCCCCAGGTTGTATCTAGCTACAACAGTGCATGTCCTCATCTCTACTCTCCTGATGCCTTTGGACTTTTCGGGAGAAAGCCAGGCTGAGAAAGCAGCCTGACTCAGGCAGTGTTGTCTTGCCCTCCTGAAACAGAACATGGCAGGGAGGCCGCTCTGCCCCATCTTCAAGAAGCCGGTAAATCCAGAATACCAGTAGGTCACAGAGAATTCAGGTATGTTCTTCCAAGTGCTAGGAGAACATGAATCCCTTACTGAACTGTTCGGTTGCCCTTTCTCCTTCATAACAAGTACAGACGCCATGGCAATGCCAAGGAGCGCAAAATTAGCCTTCTGGCTGGGAGATGTTTTGTGGTGTTTCCCTCTGGTAGCACACACTCAGGTGTATTTGTCCACGTTTTGCTTTCCTCCTGTCTACTATGAAGACACAAATTTTTGTCTGGGCTCATAGATGGTGGTGATGATGCCCAAGGGCTCTGAGGACTTGGGATGCCTTATATCCATTGTGATTTGAAGAAGAGCAGAAGCCAAATGAAGCCAAATGAACCTTACTCTTAGGAGAACTGGGAGTGTGCCAGCTGCTCAGAACACTTTCAGTGTGGTTTTTGTCCTCAGTTTCACTTTGCTCTTTTCAAGCTAGGAATGGGATGCAATCACTGGCTGTGCCAGCGCGCAATAAGCTGTTTAGATGAGACTAAGCTCATTTGTGGCATGAACTCTGCAGCAGGTTGAGCTATGTTTCTCAACACTTCCATAGCTGCTGTGCAGAGTGCTACTATCCTTGTCTTTGCATGTTGGTGTGGATTTTCTTGGGAGAAAGAGGTGGGTTTAGAGGAGCGTAGGGTTCTCCAGAGGCTCCGAGTGGATCTCTGCTCTGCCATTAATCTTGACGGGCGGCAGGGGGGGCCGCCTGCCGTCTCACCACTGGCTGCAGGGTGTCCTGGTTTTAGCTGGGACAGTGTTAGCTCTTCTTTTTAGCAGCTAGAAGAGCTCCGTGTTTTGGTTTTACTCAGAGGCTTGCTCTGAGAAGAATGCTGATAGCAAGTTGATGTTTGAGACTCCAAGGACTTTTCAGTGTGCCGGAGTGCAGAAGCACGGCGGGATAAGGGGGGAGCATAGCTGGGACAAGGGGGACACGATTCCCCTTGTGATTTGTGGTGGAACTTAAGATTGAGGGCCAAACTGGCCAATTAGTATTCCATATCATGCAGCGTCATGCCCAGTATAAAAGTGAGGGTCAGCCGGACAGAAGGGCTTTTGCGCTTTGGCTCTTTCAGCGCTTTTGCTCTTTTGCGCTTGCTGCGCTTTTGCTCTATTGCCTTTTTTTTTTTTTCCCCCCTTTCTTCCAGCACTCCCACTCTCGGAGTACTCTCTCTCTCTCTGCCCCTCTCTATTTTGGGGCCTCGCGTTCGTCCGGGATTGCAGCTTCGGGACGAGACGGGCTTCGCATACGAGGGGGTGGTGAGCATCCACACTGTGTATTACTCATCTGTATTAAATTGTTCTTATCTCAACCCACTGGTTTCCCGTTTATCCTTTAATTCTCTCCCTCATTCCTGGGGGTGGGGGAGGGTGATTGACCAGCTGTGGCGGGGGGGGTCCAGTTGCTGGAGCAGCCTAACCCATGACACAGGGGAACCTCAGCTCTGCCACACCTCCTCCTGTTCCACCTCCACTGACCTGGTGCCTGCATAGCCGTGTCTCTCAGGTCTCAGTCCTCTCTGCTGCAGCCGTGCCAGGCCCGACTGGACCGATGAACGTCGGGAGTCGCAGCAGGATGAACGCCCAGAGTGCATCCCAGGAGCCAGGCGCTGCGGAGCTCTCCAAGTCACGCCACCACGGCCATCTCCAGTGGAGTGGTGGTGGCCCTGCGTGAGCAGGTGCTGGTACGGGAGGCCGGGGGCTACAGCACCCCTCCTCACCACCTGCCTCCCTCCTCTCTTCACTGCAGGTCCCACCTGACCCAGGTTCCTTTGTTCCCTTCTTAAATGTGGAGTTCATTGAGGCGCTGCTTGGCTCGGCACAGCTGTCCTTCTGGTTTTGGAGCCAGGGAAGCTTCTCGCGAATCCTTACAGGGGCTACCTCTGCAGTCCCTCCCCTGCTACCAAAACCCCACCATGTAAACCCAGCACAATGCTTTTCCTCTAGGAGAGTTTTTTATGAGAAACTCTGCAACTAGAATAGAATCATAGAATGGTTAGGGTTGGAAGGGACTTCAAAGATCATCTAGTTCCAACCCCCCTGCCATGGGCAGGGAAATCCTCCACTAGACCAGGTTGCCCAAAGCCTCATCCAACCTGGCCTTGAACACCTCCAGGGATGGGGCATCCACAACTTCTCTGGGCAACCTGTTCCAGTACCTCACCACCCTCAATGTAAAGAATTTCTTTCTTATATCTAACCTAAATCTGCCCTCTTTCAGTTTAAATCCGTTGCCCCTTGTCCTATCACTACACACCCTTATAAAAAGTCCCTCTCCAGCTTTCCTGTAGGCCCCCTTTAGGTACTGGAAAGCTGCTTTAAGATCACCCCGGAGCCTCCTCTTCTCCAGGCTGAACAGCCCCAACTCTCTCAGCCTATCTTGATAGCAGAGGTGCTCCAGCCCTCTGATCATCTTTGTGGCCCTCCTCTGGACTCGTTCCAGTAGCTCCATGTCCTTCTTGTGTTGGTGACTCCAGAGCTGAACACAGTATTCCAGGTGGGGTCTCACAAGAGCTGAGTAGAGGGGCAGAATCACAGATTCAATAGGGGCCTGAGCCGGGACTGTTAGGGTGCATCCTAAAAGATCCAGGGAGAATAAAGGAGTAAGAGCTTCAGTCTGCATGTGTTATTGGCAGCTTCAGCACTTCTTATGTCGTTTGCTACAGTCACACTTGTAGGATATAGCACAACCGTGCCATTAGTTGGACTATTGAAGCGGCACGTGTGTGTTTATGCAGATGGATGAGAAAGCTAAAGTGTCTTACGAGTGTTTCAATAGGCAGTTTCTCTCTTGGGGCCTGACTGTTTACAGAACAAATTAGCTTCCTGTGCTTGTTTCTACTTAATGAACTGTACATTGTACGTAAAATAAGTGCTCCGAGAACGGTTAGATTCAAGTCCTTCAGGCTAGAGAGGATTCTTGCTCTGTACTCAAGAGGAATCATCTGAGTATTTACTTAGGATGCCACAATTAGATACTGTGTGTTTATGTGTGTGGTATTTTTCATTTCTTCTATTTACTTCTTTCAGTTCATTTGTGTCCCTCTGTGATTTTTTTTTTTAGCTTTGTCCAGTTTCTGTAATAACATACAAGCACAGATGAATTTTGAAAATCATGTTTAAAATGACTCAAAATGAGATAAAGGCAAATTTACCCTATCCAGCTGTGTAAAAGTAAATATGATGATATTTAGGTAAAGCACGTGTTATTTCTAATGCGTAAATGCACACGAAGTAAGCTTAATGTTTAAAATAACTTTTAAAAATGGTATTCTACGTTATTTGTGTTTCTAAAGCAATAGCTTCTTTTAATTGTTCTCTACTAATTGTATAGCAAATTTTATTTCTATAGATAACCAGTATTTTCTAGTGCATGAGAGCAGGGATTTCCTGTAGTTCTAAAAATCATATTATTTGCCTGTAATATTCTCCAAAGATAGTAATAACTGATCCATACTCCTCTTCCTCACTAGAATCAATATTCATGTTTATGTATGCTAAGACTTTATCATCTGCTGCTTCAAACGCTGAACTCCAGTGCTAAGAAACGTTAGTCATGTCATGTTTTGTGAGCAGGTTTTTCCACTCCCAGAGACACAATGACAGGGGCATTTATTTCTGCGCTTCCCAGTTAGAACCACTTAAATTCATATTTTAATACGATGATTAGTATTGGCTGTTGTTTATAAGCCCCTTGGCAGAAGTCATCTAGGAAGAAAAGATTAAGGAAACACTGAGAAACATACTTTTGGTTTAATAGCACTGCAATATGCATGAGAGGAATGGCATATTTTTAATGTGAGATTTGGAAATGCTTAAGAGTTTTGTCTTTTGAACAGTTTTTGGTTTGTGGTGTAGGATTTTTTTTTTTGTTTTGTTTGGTTTTAATTTTAGTTGAGAATAGATGAATGAACAGACATTGGCATAGGCCAGTGGAAATCTCTCTCTAGATACAGATCAAACATTTTGCTTTAAAGAATCCAATCTGAAGCTGATAGTCATATCTCGGTGGTTTAGCACTCAGCATCTAGACAGTAATGTAAGATATGCAAGTCGGTAGCTCCTAAATTTTTCAATATATTTGCATGATTTCTTACTATGTGCTGTGGAGTTTGTTTATATGCTGTATGGGATAGCAATTATACATATTTCCATCTGTACAAATGAGAGATTGAAGGAAATGTGTGGAAGGGGTCTTATCAATATGTGACTTAAACTTCAAAACTGAGAAATGTGAGGAGGAACAGTTTCAAAGAGTTTGAACAGATTAAACATTAGTTAAATTTTACCTCTATTTAAGTATATGGTTAAC
Organism: Tauraco erythrolophus; assembly: GCF_009769465.1. Classification (NCBI taxonomy): domain Eukaryota; kingdom Metazoa; phylum Chordata; class Aves; order Musophagiformes; family Musophagidae; genus Tauraco; species Tauraco erythrolophus. The sequence goes on from NC_141468.1 coordinate 55,061,452, forward strand.
AATAGGACAGAAAAAGGGCACCTGGGTGAGTCTGAATTTTCAAATCATTTAAAGAAATATTTTAAACATCTTGCAGATGTTGCACTCTCAACTTCTCAAAGCCAAACGTGTGGTTTTGTCCTCTCTAAAAATTACAGAGCAGATGGTAATTTTTTTTTTTTCTTTCTACGGTATCAAGGACTAAGGTATTAAATTGCTGTTCTGACTCAGCAGCTGATTTTTCATAGTTCAGAGCACCGGGTTTGAGGCAGATCTTCTGGGTACATGCTCATTCAAAAAGAAGAATAGTAAGTGGCCCCACTGAATCTGTGGAAGAGTACTTTGTTTTTAACCACAAGATTGTAACAGTGAATACCTGCCAGAGACAAGTATGATTCAGTTGAACTACAAGCGACCTGGAATTTTCGTTGTAGAGTATCTTGAGCACTTAAATTTGGTTAAAAAGACATTAAAATACAGTAGATGGCAGTAAGCTAAAGGTCTACTAATTTGACTGTTTTATCTCTCTTTTTCCAGAAATGTCTTTGTTCAAAGGGTTCAACTTTTGGTTATGGTAGACATGGGAAAAAAGTTTGTTCCTTGAAGTTGTGGTCTGTTTTTTCTGTTTTTCCTCTTAAACTTCTACTAGCTGTAGAGCTCTCTAAACTTTGCAGTTTCTCGAGCTGCTTTACCCCTTATTACATCTCATATTTAATCCTTAGTTACTACTGTCAACCTGCTTTCAAATGGGGAGGTTCCACTGTTCAGGATTCTAGTATTGGTAATGTTAGGGCAAGATTTGCTGGAGCAAAGTTGAAGGCTCTGTGGAATTGAAGCATTTTCTCAGTGTGTGTTCTGGATCTCTCTGGTTTCTTCAGCGTGTATTAGTGAAAAAAAGAATGATCTTTTAACAAGCTGTTAGATGAGTATGTTATCCATCATGTTGCTTTTTTTGCTAAAATGTGAATCTAGGAAATTAAGACCATCTTCTCTGAAAATGATAATCCTTCCACATTTTTTTATTTTTAGTTTGCATACAAATTACATCTCCTCTCCTGCTTTCCAAAAATTTAACTACAGTGCCTGCAGCTCATGCAGCTTCTACCTCCATTTTGCATTACGTATTTTGCTCCTTATTTGAGTTCTCTCACAGATTAGGAGTTATTTTAGGATAATACTATGTGTCTGTCCATGCGTTTGTCTTGTCAAGCAGGAACGTATCCGGAAAATAAGAAGTTGATCATGGTGAATACTTAGAGCAGTTAGCAGCAAATACAAAAGCTCTTAACTTTGATATATTCTCATTTCTCACAAAAACAAAGTTTGCATGTCTACATTGGAATGAATAACTATGACAAGTAATGAGAGGCTTTGATTTTAAGTGCCTTCTGTTTTGAAACTTGGGTTTTGTCCAATGTTCGAGTTCTAGCAGAATGGTTTTCCCTATTGAAATGAAAGCACTGAGCTATTTTTTGCTGTTTCTGAGGTGAATGGCCATTCATGGCTGATGAGGCTTCTTGAAGGGAAAAATTAGAAGTTCCTGAACACAGTCAAAACTTCAAAGCCAGAACAGCTGAATTAGGTATTGTAACCCAAGGACTTGGCCTAAATGGGGAGACTGAAAAAATTCTTTCCCAGAGGAAGTAAAGACAAAATTTAAGTGAGTGCAGTCAGAGATTTGTAGCACAGATAATCCAGTAGCAGTGACATGTTAAAGGAAAAGCTGTAATTATAGTAATTAAAAGGTGGTATTTGTACAGTAACTGACAGAAACAGTAATTTTTTTAACAGTCAAGCGCTTTTTGCTTTCCCCTTGAAAGACAAGTTTTGCTCTTGCAGATTCTTGGACTTTGCTTTTTCTTTCTCTAAGCCAGTTTTAGGGGCTATTTTGAATAGGATATTCAAATAATTCTGGCGTTTTTCCTGAAGAACCGAGTAGAGTTTGAAAACTGGGTACCCTAATCTATCCTTCCCTTTCAGAGTTGTTTTTTCCCTGACAGATTCTTGCTACGTTAAACAAGTGAAGCCATATAACAAACATTTCAGTAATCAGGCCAACATAAAGTACTCATAAATTGTCACCAGGCAGCTCTAAATCTGTCATAAATTCTTACTGACTTGTTCACAGGAATGTTTATGTAATTGAAAGAAAATATAGAGAGGAAGTTAAGTCTCCATTTTACAAGTTAAATCAACTACAGTGAGATGAGAAACACCCACACACTTGGCTTTAGATCAGCAGAGACATTCTTGAAAAGCAAGCCTTTATGAAATCTTTATTATGAAATTAAATTATGAAATCAAAATCAAGATGTAAAATTCAGCAGTTTTCCAGGTATCACTGATTGTACTCTGCTTGCGTATTCCTTGTACAGCAGGGTATCACCTCGGTCAGGGAGGTACAGATTTGGAATCATTCCAGCAAAACCATTTTTGGCATAGCTGGGAACACAGAGTTCATGTAGGATGTGTTAAAGCTGGGAATCATTGAAAGGGGTCTGAGGAGTCACAGTCCCACAGATGTGAAAAACAAAAACAAAACAAAAAATGACACCACAAAACCCGCTGAATGAAATGCTATCTTACATGATGTCCCTTAAAACGAGGTGTAGAAACTGCAGTGAAACACAGATAAATATAGTAGGAGACGTTCATGATATTTTAGAGTGCAAATTACAAAGCAAAGTAGAGGAGAGACAGATAGGAGTTTGTACACCAATGAGTGAAATATCAGTCAGCAAAGTAAACGAGAGGTCATTTATTATTAAACACAAAGCAGCTTAGTCCATTGATCACAGTGACACAGTTGTGAAATATGTTGGAAGGAGGATATTTGGAATATATTGATCACAGCGACAGGAAGTTTATAATCTTAACAGAACAGGTGACAAGGATGTATTTGTTCAGACTAAAGAATTTTGAATTGGCAAGACCAAACAATAAATAGCCAAATGTCTGAGATGGATAAGATGAAGTATCCTTTGAATCATGCCTGTTAAAATTTATCATGTCTTGAAAACACGCGAAATTTCTAAAGGATTGTGAATCATGACAATTCTTGTGTTTTGAAAAAGGTGATCAAGGCAACTATGGGCCTGAAGTTAGTCCTGAGTAAAACAGTGGAATGACAGATTTAAGGTTATAAGGAACATTAGAGTCTACTCTGAACATCACAGCATTTTTCTAGACGTTGCTGATTGTGGTTTTATGAGAGACTGGTTTCAGGAAACGTTACTGAAACATTTCTAATTGTTGGGGTTTTTGTGGGGTTTTTTTGGTTGTTGTTGTTAGTTGGTTGGTTGTTGTTTTGTTTTTTTTTTTTTTTTTTAAACACATCAGTGTTAATACATGAGCCTTGGATTTATTTGGGGAATTTGATTTATTATCACACTGTAATTTGATTTAAAAGAGCTTCTATTCTATAGCACTGGTAGAGAACACAGTGGATTAAAATACTGGTTTCATTATTGTTACAGTGTTATTTAATGTTTTTGTCCAGGATCTATGAAACCTTTGATGATAAAGCTGCAGATGATAAAAATTGGCTAAAGAATGAATTGCTAGAATAAGTAGCACTCACAAGATGATTCCTGTCTGTCTTTCAACATCCAACAGCATGTTTTTGCTACCTTATGACAAAGTATAACTTTGTCATACATAGTGGAATTAAGAATGCCAATAAGGCCATCTTGAAAATGGTGATGTGGGAATGAAAGTGGATTGTATCATCCATATAAACTCTAAAGTGCCTGCAGTGGTATGCACTGTGGGTACATAAAAAGGATGTCTTGAAGGAGCAAGGAGGTGATCATGTGTTTCATTAATAAGACATCAGCTGGAGTAGTGTACATAGCTCTGGTATTCGTATTTCAGGGACAAAACGGATTCAAGCAAAATTTAGAAGAGGATCACAAAAAATGATCCGTAGGCTGGGCAAAAGTCTTGTTGTGTAAAGTTTGAACTGAATTTGTTTTGTTGAATTGGAGAGAAGGCTGAGAAGTGACCTATTAGTGAGATGTGGGAGAAAGGTAGGACATTTCAGCCCTGCTGACAAAAGAATAACAAGTTCTATTGACTGGAAGAAAAAAACACCTTGTAAAAGCATGTAAAGCAAGGGAATTAGTTCTTAATTTCCACTTCCCTATGTAAAACTAAGTCTAAACAAATGTCTCAGAAAAACGTTCAGTTTCTACTTAAATGCTCCCAGCTGTTCTGTATGCTTCAAATGTTACAGATTATTACAAAGCTAAGATCTCTATTCCCTTGCTTTGCATGTCTCACCTAAAAACAGGTACAGAAAGGAACTTAAGAGACCCTTTGATGAAAATCCTTATCTCAAGTCTGCACTTGTCTGTGCTAGGAGAGTGATTGTAATGAAACGCTAAGATTCAGGGTTTTTGCTGAGTCATCTGTGGATCTGGAAGAGCTTCATTCTTCTACTGTATAATTTGGCCTTTAAATATGTTCACCTTACTTTGAGATTGGCTGCTTTTGGAAGTGCAGTATTGAATACAGGTGAGCTGTGCCTTCAGGTGTGACAGGTATTCATCTCTTCGTTTTCCTAGCAATCAGTCTGATTTTCTAGGCTTGAGGTAGTTGACCTAGGTAATTCTTGAAGCTTGAAGTATAGCTGAGTGAAATTTAACAGCTGTGATAGAGATGGGCATGGTGAATGATCTAACATATTTTCATATTAACCTCCAATTACATACAGCATTCCCAGATACGAGGGGATTTCAGTAGATTCACTGAATTCCAATGCAGAATTGTTCAACTAATCTGTCACTGATATCTTTCAGACAGTATATAACAGTATAGGTATATAAAAGTAAGTTAAAGTAAAAAGTACTAATCTTCTTTGCAACGTAAACTCAAGAGATAAGTAGTGGTAGCCTCAATTATATCATTAGGATATTTGTGCTTAGGACATGCCCAAGCCCTTTATTCTGCAGCCTAGCAATTATTGTTATCCAATAATAACAAGCACAAGAATGAAGGCTGCACTGCATCTCATGTATCGTTAAAATTAGTGTAGTTTATTTCTTTTTTCCTCACGGTGTCACTATAGGATAAAGTTAATGCTCTTTGGGTATTCTCTATACTGGAATATATTTCCATTCCTTTGTCTCATCCTGAATTTCTGGGTTTTCCAATACTCGTTTAGAAAAGATGGTAACGAATATACTGCCTTCAAATTTGGACATGTTCTCTCAATCATTGACCCATCCCATTGACACTGTGCACAAATTTTTCATTTTTTTAAGAGGATTTATTATTAGACTAAATTTAGCTTTGGATAAGGATCTGGAGAATTTGAGCAATTTGTCTAATGACTTGAAGGTAGGAATTGCCATGTTTAAAAAAAAAAAAGACAAAGGCATGTATCTCACAATTAAGTGAGCTTATGACGTTAAAACTGTAATGTATTTTTGGTGTATGAGGAAGACTAAGGCCCTCAGTTTCTCTCTGAGCTTCACTTTTTCTTATGTGGTTGTAAAGTGTTTTGTATTCAGCTTTCTTGATTGACAGCAAAAGTTGTTTTCTTTTCCAAGCTCTTGGTGGCAAGAATAGAGAGAGAGAATTTTGTTTCATTTACATGTCGATAGCATTTGTATCTGTCTAGTTGTTACCACTTTACCCAGACCCACTTTCTCAAAGATATCTGTGTATCTGACTTCCATACAGAAAAGTGAAAGATGCGGCATTAGTGAATGCTAAGTAGGACTGAAGAGAAACTTGCTGGTGGTACTGTACGAGAGTGGGAGCCAGGCATGGAGATGCCGTTTTCCATTCCTGCACTTAGAGCATATCCCTCCTGAAAGGCAAGGACCATAGGCCGTTTCCCTGATTTCCCTTTTCTGCCTTTTCAGTAGGACAGCAGTGTTTGGGCTGGTTGCATTCAGGAATGTAATGAGGATGAGTGTGGCTGTCTAGTCAGCAGGAAGGAAATCATCCACCAGTTCCACAAAATCTACGTCCTAGTGCGAACTCTGCCCGCAAGTGAATCTTGTACGTTTGTTTCAGTTAGCTGAGCTTCTGATCAGCCTCTGTCTAGCTTGGCTTATGTGTTCAGAGGAGTGAAAGTTAACTAGAACCAGGGTATTCAAAGACGACTTGATAGCAGTGTGGTCAGTTCGCTAGTTTAGCAAAGAAGTTGGTCAGCCTAGAGAAGTTACAGAGCACTAGATGGTTACAGAGCTTTTCAGTAGAAACCTGAGCATTGTCCTCCTAGGCTTTCCAGTGAGCTGAAAATCCTGTCAATATTTCCAGCAAGTTAAGAGTCTTTTTTTCTCCCACTCTTTTCAGCTTGTCTTTTTACATGAGATAACAGATGTCCCTCTCCTTAGATAAGTGCCCATATCTAAATATCGTCTCTAATCCCTCTGCCATGTCTTTCACTTACATGCTTGTCTCTGCCACACAGTTCCTCTGTGGAGTCAATTGTTCTCTGGGCTGGTAGTGTGGAGACAGTTGAAGTTACTATTTCTAGACTGTTGTCCTGATGACATCTTAGACATCACCCTCCAGTAAAGTGTGAAGTGGGACAGCTAAACAGCTCACAAAAGAAATCTAGGGCAAAATTAAATAAGAGTTCTGCACGTGGCACAAACTGCCTGTTTTAATCTAGGATGAAAAGCTATAAGCTATTTCACAGTTGGATGTGGAAGTTTATTAGTTGTCTAGCATGCTGCTTTATTTTCCAAAGGAATGACACAACCTTCTTCATGACCTGCTAATTCTCCTCCCAACGGTCACTGGCCATGCCGCTTTTTGATGCTGAGATGTTGGCTTCAAACCGCAAGGCATGTGTAACATTGTGGTTCTGTAGAAGCAGCCTCTTAAAAATTTATTGGTAGAATACCAAAACCAGATATGCTGAGTGTCTCCTCCTGCCCGCTGTGAGCAGTAGCTCCTCTGGCTTTTAATAAACACCAGGCCAGGTTGGAGGAGTCACTGTGTCCGGCCTGAAACGTGACATCTGTTTTAGGAAACCCTCCACCTCCACAACACACTCAGAATTTCCCCTTTGTTTCCTTAGGAGTTTCTCCGCTCTTTAAGCCTTCTCTAGCAGCAGCTTTTTTACATTACATATTAAGATACCTCACTACCCACATAATTCTCAAAATCTATAGTGACCCACACTTACCTGACTTTGATTCCAATTTCCTTATCTTCTCATGTCAAATGCCATCTACTTCCATATCATCTCTCTTTTTTTGCCCATTCTCCACCCTCCCACTATAAGGCAGTTGTTACAATTAACTCCTGGTTCTTCACGCTTTCCTTGACTGCCTCTGCTTCCCTCTTACCTTGAGGTCAAGAACAGCAGTTTTCCTCACTTGCTGATCTTTTGGCAAGTGTGGCTTTTTCCCTACACCTTCACTTTTAAGACTGACCATTGTCCCCTTAGTGCCTATACGCTTCCAGCACACTAGGAACCTGAATGGAAAGCCACCTTGACCAAAAAGGTCTGAAGATCAAGTGGTAACTGCTTTGGGTTAATGCAGGTTTGTAGAAGTCTCTTTGGATCTGAAGAAAGGAATGCTGAACCACTGTCCCATGCCAGAGGGGACCCCATAGACTTCTCTCCAACTGGCTTACACTATTAGTTACTGAGGGAAATGTTTCCCTCTAAATCCCAGGTTTCTGCAAATACAGAGATGCCTGTTAAATCTTATCTCTCCTTCCGGTTTCAATTTATGTCTACTGTGGGGGCTCCAACTGTTTACTGCCTCAGTGTGTCCCAAAACTTTCCTCTTCACCCTCATTCCCTGCCCCACCAGTCTTTCATCTATCTCATCTTTCATCAGTCTTGCTAGCCATCCTCAGTCTCTTTTGCCCCAATTATCTCTCCCAAACAAGTTCAGCTGCTTACTGTGCCGCCTTACCTGCTTGACATCTCTTTGATGAACCTAGATCAAATTCTTCCTGCAAGTTGCCAGTTCTTCCTGTTGTCTCACTCCTTTCCCTTACATCTGCTTAGAGCTGTGCTGCAGCTCCTGTCTCATCCTTTTATTTTAGGGGTTGCTCAGCTACCTAAGAGGTGCCCCAGTTTTATAGCCTGAAAATCTGGCCTGGAAAATCAGTGAAAAATTGTACTTGTGGTGCCTGAAGTGAACGTGTTTTAATGTAACAACCTGTGTGAGGCTTTACAAGGTGTGATTAAAGTCACCAGTTCAGTAGTGCACCGAAGAACCAGTTAAGGACTTTAAAGTATGAAATATTTGCCGTCTGTAAACAAAATCTGTATTCTTAAACCAAAACTGTCTCCACAGCAATGCCTGGGTTTGCATGGGACAAGATCCAAAGCCCAGTGAAATCAGGGAAAGGGGAGCACCTTTCACTGACTTCAGTATCCTTTGGATCAGGCCCCTTATTTCCTTTAGCAATGATAAAATGATGCACAAAGCACTGGGACTGTACAACTTCATTTTATTTTGTGTGCTTTTATAGGATATAAATAAATGACAAAATTACAAAATTTATAACTGGAAGCCCAAGCATATTTACATAAGTATTTGTTGCAGTGAGGCTACTATTTACTGTTCTCCTATACAATTTTCCTTTTGGTACCATATTTTTAGTGTTATTTTTTTTTTACCGTCAGTTGACTACGTACATATCAACAGTGAATAGGCAAAAATATGTACAAGGAACTATTTTGTTCAAGTAAATTGAATATTGTATTAAAATTATCTCATCACTCAGCGTTATGATTAGGTTTAACTAAACCATATACAATTATCAGGTTTAAACCAAGTTCAGTTATCCATTTTTTGGAATTTACCAACTGATGATTCTAACTGAAAACCTCAGCTGGATATGAAATAATAATTAAAAAAACATTAAGACAATCACACAATTTATCAATATCTCTATAATGAACTTCAAAATGATTCACAATTTGACTGGATAGAACAATATACGTTAAAATGTCATTTTTCTCCTATAGTGATATTTGTACTGTTATAATTTCAGTTCTACATAAATATACATCATGGTATTATACAAATACTCCACAGACATTAAAAAAATTAAAACACTTCAAAGAAAATGTAAGTAAATCTTATTTAATCAAATATTAAGCAAATGCTTAACTATTTTGTTCCATCAAAACATTTTTATTACTTTGGAATTTTTTTCTTTTTCTTGCTATTTTTATTTAGAAAATGTTTTGCAGTAGAATTTTATCAACACTCTTCTAAACAAGCTTTCTGTGACAGAAATCTTGATAGCAAAATCCATGATTTTGACTTTTTTTAGAACCACTGAGATAATTTTTTAAAAAATTCTAGAAGAAATCATGGCTATAGCAATGTTGAACTGCATAAACTATATGTAGGTGTAGTAGAATGACCATTCTTTTTTCATTCCAGACTGATTACATGAAACATCCAGTGCACTGATGCTACAACGCTTATAATTTTCATAATGCTGCAATAGCAGTGGCTTACTTAACTTTGAAATAAACAATATTTGTCATAATTAATCTGGCTTCCTTCCATAAATATTCATATGTTTTCCTATAGTACTTCTCTTTCATAAAAATATCTAATAAATGTTTTATGTGCATTATTAATACCTTTTTCTAACCATTCATAAAACTCTGATCCTTTGTTACAATGCAAGAGGTTCCTATTTCAGTAGAGGATCAAAGGACACCAATGATTACATATAAAACCAGCGCACACAGAAATCAGGGTGCCTAATTTCTTGTCACTTTAATGAGTTCTTTATTCAACACAGTAATTATTAATGAATTCAGTGGTTTCACAAATACTCTATTAATTCTGGTTCTATTTCAATTAAAAACTGCCAAGATTTAAATAAAAAACCAATCAAATATTCTACTCATAGGCAGCATTACTGTTAGTTTAGAGACCTTTTGTTGTTGTTTTTTTTTTTTTTTTTTAAAAAGTAGAATTCTAAAATAAGAAATCAAAGAAAGCACTGTGGCAGAGTCACAAGGGAGAACTGTGTGAAAAATAAGGTTTCTTACTCCTCTTGTGGACTGTAATTTTAAAAGTCTTCATATAGCGTCATTCTTCTGTCAGTGCTGCAGGAAGAAGAACATCACCAGAAATGACTGTCAGCCTTTTTTTGTTAGTTACAAGGCCACTCATCCAGTGCAGTCTTCCTCTCTGCTGGATTGAAATGTTGCCATAAAGGAAAGGCTGTGCTGTGACTGCTTGGCGTGCAAGGCACAACAAGGAACAGGGGGACAGTTTTGTATCAGAAAATTGTAGTTTCATACTTGGTATTAATGCCTCTTTTGGCTTCTTGTCCGGGTTCAACAATCCATGGTAGGTTCGCAAGAGTCTTTTGTTCAGATGGATCTATCTGCTTTAAGACAAATGCAGACAGACAGACGGGTTACCATCTCTGTGCACAGCAGTTCTTGCAGAAGTTTTTCTTTAAATGAACAGAACACAGAGCCAATCCTGTTTCAACAAAGTCCTACAGCAGCGAGTGCGGTGGTCTATGCTCCCATGTACCCATGGTTGCCCTCTTTTTCCTGTTCAGATCAGAGCTGTCTACCCTCAAGCTATAGGGCATTATAGTTCGTTAAAGCCATGCTTGATCCTGAGAAGTCCTTTTTCTACTGAGACAGATGATGGCATCAGGAAATGTACTTTCTTAAAATTTTATGGAGGAAGGTTCTGTGGCAATGGATGAGAAAGTGTACAGTCATAACTTTACCCCCCCCTTCCTCTCATCCAGTAACTAAACATCACGGAGTATGGTTTTCACTTTATAGCCAGTGAATATGATACACTGTGCAGTCATTTTTTTTCCCCCTCTCCCTCCCAAATCGCCCTGCGCCTCTATTCTCACTTGATTTAAAATAGTTTTCATAATTTTTTTAAAAGCTCTACCATAAAAGAGTATTTCTCTGTCATCTATGCACTTCAGGAGGGCACTTTAAAGACAATCAATATGTAGGCTCCAATGAGCTCAGATTCTTAGGAGTATGGGATTCCAAAGAAAATACTGAAAATGTATACTGAATCTCAGTTTTGAAACAGGAGGGTCTGCTGAGGGTCTAAGAAAAAAAAAAAGGGTAAGAAAAGAAGTTGCTTGGTCTGACAAGATGATTGTACATTGATTTGGATTTGTAATTTGATTAGGATACATATGCAGTGATTGTGTACGAGACAAGTTTGGTGCGGACTTTCTTGATAGGATAGCAGGAAAGTCCATGGAACCACAGAGTTTTAGAGGTATGCATTGGCTGTGATCCTCGGCATTTAAAAAAGCACAATAGATTGGAATTAGACCAAATCAATTAAAGCTCTGCAATTACTATAAAAGACATATGCACAACACTAGCCAAGCAACATCTTGAACTGGAGGAATCTGAAATGAGTAGTTGCTTGAAACGGCTGCCCGTGCTGCAGTGACACAACCGAACCGGCTGATGTGCAGAGGAGGCACGACTGAGACATGGAGCATTTCTGACTCAAGGTATAGTTATTTATACAGCTTCTAGTATAGCAACTCTTAACTGTAGAGCTGAATTTTGGGGTTTTTTTGCATGCATGACTACCTTCTACTTACCACTGACTTCCGAATACTAACACGTGGTTTGGGAATCGGTTTGGAGGGTTTATTTTCAAAGCTTTCTGGGAGGGTTGAAGAATGGCCCCCTTTTCGTGCTTGTAGTGCAAGCTGATAGGCCACCTCAAATGCTTGTCCTAGTGTAAGAATGATTTCGTAAGCTAAATTCTGGAACAAAACAAAAACAGTTAAAATTGAAGTGAGGCTGAATTATCATCAGACACATGAAGTGGGTAGTACTGTCTAGAGAAGTGATTTGTAATGTAAATAATTAAAATCATGATGGTAATAACTTCCTTAGCCTCTGTAATATTTACATGTGTCATTTGATTTCTCATTGATTAAAACCAATCTAAATGTAATTTATTGTATTGAAAGTTATTACTTCTAAAAACTTTGAAAACATTGTCGCACTAAACATGAAAACAGGAGCGGGTGAGTGTGTGCCATCTCTTTTTAGAACATGTATATTAACCCCCCAACCTTCCCAGCTCACTCCGTGTCTGCTGCTCTCAAGATCTCACCTATCTTGCGTGACACTGCCCCACCCCTGGAAGTGTTCAGTGCCAGGCTGGATGAAGCTTTGAGCAACCTGCTCTAGTGGACGGTATCCCTGTCTGTGGCAGGGGTGTTGGAACTAGATGGTCTTTAAGATCCCTTCCAAACCAAACCGTTCTGTGTTTCTACAACTGCATCTATCTGCCATTCAGCCTTGCTCTGCTTCAGAGTTCCTCTGCTGACCCGTCCTCCTCCAGAGCTGGCAGTCTGACATGCTGCTTCCTTGGGTGTGCGCCTCGGGATGCTCTGTGCTCTCACCGAACAGGGTGGGAAGTGGATGCAGTGTTGGTATGATGCTTGCAAAAGGACCCAAAGCAAATGTCAAAAGGGCATGCTCTGCCTCACCGATGCAGTGCACCTATGCATGCATGGAAGTCAGTGCTCCGCTTCAGATGCGTGTTTCAGTTGCTGGGACAACCTCCTCATGGTTTTGTTTTCTAAAAGTAAAAATGTTTGAGCTTAAACTGGCATGTCAGAATAGTGTTGTAAGTGTGGGAGGTTAGTGTATGTGACCAAAGAAGTCAGGCTCTTAAGACTAAGGCCAGTTTGGTGGTATAGCTAGAACGCTTTTAAGTTCTTATTGCATATGTGGAAGAAAACCCGTTGAAAGGTTTATAAAGCATGAATGAGGAATCAGGGGGTTGATATAAATATTTTTTCAGTACACTTTTACATCAAGTACAGAGCAGCTGTGAGTTTCAAATCTGACCTTAATGTAAACGTCAAGTCAATTTCTATGGCAATTTTTTTCCAGGTTTCTGGGTTTGTTTGTAGGATCCTACCGAAGTGTATTTCTAGGCTCCTAACTTTCCAGTAATGTTTTAACCTCCTGTAGAGCAAATGCAAGTCCGCAGGCTTGCCTGCCTATGTCTACAGTCTCCTTAGAATAATTCATAAATCTTTGATGTAATTCAGAAATTACCCTCTCCTTCCTGAACCTCTGCAGCCCATAGTTGGAAGCAATCCTGCATTGCTTTGAAACTAGGTGCTCCCTTAAAATGTCCACAGGTTTCTGATATAATTTAAAATGAGATATCGCTTTAGCTAGTCAAGTCTAACTGTTGAGTTTGCAATAAGTTAGAAAGGAATGCAAGACACTTGACATGTTTTACTTCATGCCATACACTATAGTTCCACTGTAGTCATAAAGAAATTCCATCCCTTTGTTATCACACATGTATACTGAGATAGTGTAGGCTAAATTCAGTATATTTAGCTCATTATAAGAGCTTCTTTGTAAGGTGCCAATTCTGGTCTCTTGTTAGGTCAGACAGAAAACAATTATACTCCTCCACTGGGATATGCTCTCAGCTGTTACGACTGCAGTCACAACAGCAAGCTTGCCAAAGTTTCATAGCTTCCCAGATAAAAATGTCTGCCTGATTTGATAGCAGTCTCCAAATTGTCTCCCCTTTAACTTAAAGAAACTGGCCAGGACTGAGAAACACTGAAGATGCATTTTGCCAGTGGAGTGAAAATGAAAGGCTAAAGAGACTATTATAAAGTGCCCTGCCTTTTAGCAGCATGCTGGCTATGGAATTAAGACCAACAGAATATAATTGTTAAAAATGCGCTGAATAATATTATTTGAAATTGAGTGCACCTATTAGTAGCACAAGAATATTATTCTAAAGACATCTTAATCTGCCGTTGTGACAGCAAGATAGTGTACTATATCATCATGGGATTGTCTACAGTAGATATTACTATTGCTAAAGAATACATCAACAGGACAGGGTGTAGTAATGGCTTGGAGAAAAAGCAGACTGTAATACTAGTGGGACTGAGAAAATGCACCATCCAGTGTGGCATACAAAAAGGTCACTGACAGACAGGCCTGAAAAGCTTGGAGATAAGAGTGGAGACATGCAGAGCGCTTGCCATGCTGAGCCATAAATCTAGTCTGGGTCCTGCACCTCATCAGAAACCACTATGATTTGTTTTCCTTCATAGTCTGTAAAATGAAAAAATAGGCCCGCCTGGAGTCTGAAAGCCATTGGAAACATGTAACTGTTTCTACGGTTAATAAAAATTTGAAATATAGCAAATAGAACATTCACTGTTCTGTTCAATATTCAAAATGTAAACTGAATCGTAACTTGTACATAAATTTCATACATTGTGTGCTGTGGTAGAGCCTTGACAAAGAGCTGTCTGCAAATGGAGGCAAGGAGGACTTTAAAATTGTATCTTGTAAAATTTTAAAAAAGGCATCTGCAAAATTGTACTTTGAAAAAAACAGAAGTAAGTTTGATTTGAGGAATTTCTGACCTGTAGTTCTGGGAGAGGACTATGAGGATTAGAGTTTGTATAGATTCTTGCATGGGCTACACCAGAGAGGTAAGAGCACGATTCCCTTGTGGGTGGGGGCAGAAAGCCAAACCACAAAAGCTGTTGTGGAAATTCTTCTGATGCAGTGAGAAGACTATTTGATTTTTTTACATGGGGCACAAAAGAAAGGAAACAGGTCTGTCTCCCCAAAAGACACTTAGCACCAATGTTGTAGACCACCTGGTTGCTGTAGAAGACATTGTCCCTTACAGCACCCCATCAACCTCCCTGGAAAGGAGGCAAAACTCTTAGGACCACAGTGGTTCTGAGGCTGCTACAAGCCTGTTCTTTGCTCGTCACAGCAGGGAAAGAAAGTGAGTAAGCTAATGCCTTTAAGCAACAAATTCTGGGAGATGAGAAATTGAGATCAATTGCCTTGTTTGCCACGTAATGTAACAATTCAATGCCCGGGTGCAAGTCTGAGTCAGGATTCTTCAGCTGCTTTAATTCAGCCAACTTATTACAATGGCTAATTGCTCTGTGACATTTTAACTGACTTTTTTACTGTGCAAGTTGCAGCAGGCACTGCTTCATAGAATCATAGAATGGCATAGGCTGGAAGGGACCTCAGAGATCATCTAATCCAACCTCCCTGTCATGGGCAGGGACGCCTCTCAACTAGACCGGGCTACTCAAGGCTCCGTCCAACCTGGCCTTGAACACCTCCAGGGAGGGGGCATCCACAACTTCTCTGGGCAATTTATTCCAAAGTCTTACCACCCTCGTACTGAAGAATTTCTTCCTAAGATCTAATCTAAATCTGTTCTCCTTCAACTTAAACCCATTTCCCCTTGTCCTATCAGTGGACACTCTTGTAAAAAGTCCCTCCCCAGCCTTCCTGTAAGTTCCCTTCAGGTATTGGAAGGCAGCTATTAGGTCCCCCCAAAGTCTTCTCTTTTCAAGGCTGAACAATTCCAGCTCCCGCAACCTGTCCTTGTAGCAGAGGTGCTCCAGCCCCTGAATCATCTTTGTGGCCCTCCTCTGAACATGCTCCAATAAATCTATGTCTCTCTTACGGTGGGGACACCAGAACTGGACACAGTATTCGAGGTGGGGTCTCACAAGAGCAGAGTAGAGGGGGAGAATCACCTCTCTTGACCTGCTGACCACGCTTCTCTTGATACATCCCAGGATGCGGTTGGCCTTCTGGGCCGCATGAGCGCACTGTCGGCTCATGTTGAGCTTCTCATCTATAAAAACCCCCAAATCCTTCTCTTCAGGGCTACTCTCAACCCACTCTGTGCCCAGTTTGTGTCTGTGCCTAGGATTGGCCCGACCCAGGTGAAGGACCTCGCATTTTGACTTGTTGAAGCTCATGCAGTTTGCACTGGCCCATTTCTCAAGCCTATCAAGGTGCCTCTGGATGGCATCTCTTCCCTCAAGTGAGTCCACGGCACCACACAACTTGGTGTCGTCGGCAAACTTACTGAGGGTGCACTCAATGCCGTCATCCATGTCACTGACAAAGATGTTGAACAGCACTGGACCCAGAACAGACCCCTGAGGGACACCGCTTGACACTGGTCTCCATGTAGACATCTCACCATTGACCACAACTCTCTGAGTGCGACCATCCAGCCAGTTCTTTATCCACCGAGTGGTCCATCTGTCAAATCCATGTCTCTCCATTTTAGAGACAAGGTTGTCATGTGGGACAGTGTCAAACGCCTTGCACAAGTCCAGGAAAACGACATCTGTTGCTTTACCCACGTCAACCAGCGCTGTAGCTTTGTCGTAGAAGGCCACTAAATTAGTCAGGCACGACTTGCCCCTAGTGAAGCCATGTTGGCTGTCACCAACCACTTGGTTATTTTTTATGTGCCTTAGTACAGCTACCAGGAGAATCTGTTCCATGATTTTACCTGGCACAGAGGTAAGGCTGACTGGTCTGTAGTTTCCCGGGTTGTCCTTGGTCCCTTTTTTAAAGATGGGGGTTACGTTTGCCCTTTTCCAATCTGTAGGAACCTCACCAGACTGCCAGGACCTCTCAAATATGCTGGCTAGTGGCCTAGTAACTGCAGCCGCCAGTTCCTTCAGGACCCGTGGATGTATCTCATCAGGTCCCATGGACTTGTGCTTCTTGTGTTTTCATGTTTCTATAAAGCTATGTTGAGGCTTCAGGAATATTTTAGGAAAGAGAATAAGATTTCTGTCTTTGAGCTATAAAAATCTGCAAAGGAATTTTTTTTAAAAACTAACATTTTGCCTTTTTGGGAAAGCACTTCTCCTATAATGAGGATTTTAAGGTTTTTTTTTTTTCTTTTAGGTGGTAATTTTTTGCCTTCTTTAAGATCAGTGTCAAATCTTTCTTGAAGACTGAATTTACTGACAAAGCTTCCTTTGGAGCCTCTCAGACAATTAGTGAGCTAGCTACCTATCTCATCGGATGTGTAGGAATGTCAATTAGGACACCCTGTGTTCGAGGTACCAAATTTAAAATTGCATTTGGCAAAAATTGAACAGAACAGAGTATATGGAACCTTAACTTGAAAAATCTGAAAAATCCCAGCCTAGTTTAAAATAGCCATCCCCTAAGATGAAATCAGTTGTCTGCTTCTTAGTTATAACAAAATCTTCAAGGCCAAATGTTGAGAATTTCTACTGTAAGAGCCTGGCAAGAGGAGAAAGTTACTTACTAGTAACAGGAGTTCTTTCAGACGCTGAACTGATATACATTTACACTGCTAAGTGTACATATGCTTTATCCCTCCAGACCTCAAAAATTTTACTTTTGAGTGGATCTAGAAAGACATAGATTTGTCTGTGCTTTGCGATATGTCAGCCTTCATGCATTCAAAGGGGAGAAAGCTCAGCTTGCTAAGGATGGTATGATGAGACGTGGCTGGCATTTGCTTCTACCATCTGTGGACTCCTGGGCTGCATGAGGCATTCCTGCAACTTAAATTCTTCACCTTTTCTCATTCTGGATTTAAAGCAATCGTGGAGGGCAAACTCTTCTGAATCCATCCCTTTCTCCCAACATGGCAATGAAAGATACCTTGTATGCAACAGGAGCAGGGAAACAGGCCTTCAAAGCGGGCCTTTGAGGCTGCTGCAAAAGCCATTGATGTAGACGAGAGGAGCGATGCATTTGCTCATGAGCTGAAAGCTCCTTGTACCTAAGTGTGCTCCAGCTCAAGAAATTTGCCAGGAGCAACTGAAATGGTTTGACACATTCCACCTAATATTCCCCAGAGAGGAGACTGTCTGGGCATGCTGTCTGTGGATACTCCAAAGGAAAGAAATTTTCTGTTCTGTAGACATGAGGATGACACATCGATCATATGAAGAGAGAAAAATTTCATGAAGTCCCCTAATCCCCTGGAAGAAGGCAATGAACAGAACTTTGAGACCTGAATCCATGCTTTTTCTTCTCTGCTAAGTACGTGTACTAGCAGTTTCCAATTCTTATCTAGCTTAAGTCTGTGTAATGAAGGAAAAAAGAATACAGAAAAGAAGAAAAAAAATCTTTGTGTTATGTAGAGCGGCAGCCTATTCCTTGCATGAGCAAGACCTGAAATTGTTCCAATTTATGCCGGTTGTCTTCTATTCATAGGTGCATTTGGCAATGAAGGAATATCTGATGGAAATTACTTTGGATGTCTCCCATATATGAACTAGAATTTGGTATAGGAACTGTTAACGGTGGTTTGTTTCTCCAGAGGGAATCAGTTACTGGTAGTTTTAGGGTTGCTTTATAAGTGAATGAGAGTGAAGTGGATTTCAAATGTTGAGGCAATGAATTCTCTTCTTCCCCCAAACCTTGTCCCCTTCAGTATTCTTTAATCAAGTCTGACGTTTTTGCAATTTTGATTATAGAATTTTAACTCTGAGTACAGAAGTTACAAGTACAGTCACT
This sequence comes from Tauraco erythrolophus, assembly GCF_009769465.1. Classification (NCBI taxonomy): domain Eukaryota; kingdom Metazoa; phylum Chordata; class Aves; order Musophagiformes; family Musophagidae; genus Tauraco; species Tauraco erythrolophus. Next base: position 55,079,738 of record NC_141468.1, read on the forward strand.
CCTAAATAGCAAGTATCAGTAATGCTGGTAGTTGCCACGTCACTATACTAAAACGCTTTCCTATCTGCAAAAAAATTTTCTTGCCCACATTTCCTGAGGAACCAAAGGACTCAAGAGAGTGAATTTTTTTTTCATACCACTGCATATATTGTATTACCATAACATACATGATTTAAGATGCATCCTTTTTTACACCTTATTGTGAATTTCTACCATTTTAAACCTTATTTTTCTTAATATGATTGAACTTCTATGCACTGACAAATGGATAGGAATGTTTCTATTAGCAAATTGGAAGATCAGGTTAATATTAAGTGTTAGACTTTAAATAGAAAATTTAATTTACTGTATGCCTGTGTTCTGAATATCTAGCTATTTTTTATGGAGCTTGTACTTGCATCAGAAATGCTAGATCCTGAGAAACAAAACAACACAAAAAGAGAATATTTGAGTAGGTAACACCCCACTGAGGATTATGTTGCAGGAGAAAACAAAGTCAAGACAGTTAGACATTAAATTTTCTGTATTGCTTAAAATAGCCATTTAAAGTGCTTGGGGTATTAAATGCTCCTCCTAAGGTTCAGGAAGTGAGTAAAATATTGTAATTATTCCTGCATTACTATTCTTTCCTTGTGAAGCAAGGAGAAAATGAATTTCATCTACTACACCTGGGTCTATGCTTGTACTTGATTATTAAACCTATAAATGAAACTGCAGTACTTGGAAACCATTAAGAAGTATTTAAATGGATCAGGAGAAATAATAACCTCACTCAATCAGTCTAAATTCAGTTGATTCACTTATCACTAAAATCTGTACAATGTAACACCTTGTTGACCGCAGTCTACCTATTTTTAACACAATTCTAAAGTTTTTTCTACTCCCTGTGAACACTAAAAGGTCAGCAGAGAAGTTAAACAACAAAAGCACTGAACTAAACTGCTAAAATTCCTTCTAACCTACCTTCCTGAACATCTTGTAATTTAAACTATCCTACACGCTATCGCTCTGCAATGTTGACTGTTTCCCCAGTTACAAATAAAATGTCTCAGTTCAGACATATCTGCTTTTTTAACTTATTTATATTCGTGTAATTATGTTTCAAGAACTCATACACATTATACTACACTAAAATATTTTTTCTTGAATTATTTAAAGTTTTAATAGCATTTTAAATTTCTCTTGTGCTTAACTCAAATGACAAGCATTCCTGATCTTTTTGGACAACAAGCCCTCTTAGTCCTAGAAATCAGAGCCGTTACTTACTTCATCAAATTCAGCTGAAAACAATACGACTGATTAATTGATATGTATTCATGATTTCTTGAAACACTAGTAGCCTATGCATCACCATCTGAGAAGCATAAATATAGGAAGAACTTAGTCATTTTCCACCAAAATAACAGGACCTGTGAGTACTTTTGCTGAAATAACATTTTTGAGATTTTTTTTTAGGCAAGAAGGTTGAAACAAGAAAGTAAGAATTAAACATTAATTTGCTATTTTCAGAAAAAATGCATCTTATTTGAAACGGAAAAGGTGCTGCTAAAATAAATTTTCCCCAAATTCCATATCTGCATTGTTAAGCTAAAACTCCCACTGACATGTCAGAGAGCAGAGAACAAGAGAAGGGCCATCTAATAACAACCTTCTGTTGATGGTTACAGAGGTAACCTCTTACATGGAAACACAGAAAGGACAATGCTCTGCACAGATCTCTATTATCACAGATGTTTCAAATCTTTCAGATTCAGTGTGGTAGGCCAAATATTCCTAGGACCTCTTGAGATGTATAATTAGCTACCTGTGTGGTCTCTTCTTTGTCAGATCTGTAAGTGTTTCAGTTCTCTGGTTAAAGTAAACACAAAACTTTTCATACGTTCTCTACACATTTGCAGAGGAAGCTTCAGTTCTCCAGTTCATCCAATATAATGTCAAAAAGTCTAAACAATATTTAGAGAGTTGTTTGAGTTATTGGAACTGATCCAGTTTAACACTGAAACACTAAAACTCATGGATCAGCAGGGCTAAATCTGAAGAAATCACTTACAGTGGTAACATCTGATCCCCAGTTCAAAAAACAGCCCACATCTGCATCATGCATGCGGGAGGTGCCCAAGCTCAAAAGGCCCCCACAAGAAAGTGTCCAACTCTCTCACCCCTTGTTGGCTGGCATGGGATGGATCCATGAGGGTAAAAGCCAAAAGGCTGGACATCACCAAACCAGTCCTTCCCTGACTACACAGGCAGTACAACAGAGTCAAAAATGCAGGACACCCTGCAGACTTAGTTCAGGCTAGTTCCGGAGCCTACCTCTTAGCAGGATTGAGCACTGTATATAACGTGCATTGATGCAGTTCTGATTTGTTTATTTGGTGTGCACTGAGATTTCAGAATGGGTGGCCAAACCTGCTTGTTACAAACTTCTTGGAAGGCTATAGCTTAGGTTAGAAGAATTACTTGTATGAAAAGCTACTTGCAAAGTTTATGGTCAACAGCTGAGATTATAGAGGTAAGTTATTTCAGGTGGGAAATAAGATAATATCAAAGAAAATCTTTGCTCTTCTCCAGAAATGTTCTTTTTCTATCCCATAGTAGATTAGTCTTTATATGTGGTAAATGAATCATACCTTCCATTAATCACCACAGACCCTGAAAATGTTTTCACCTATTACAAAGAACTATTAAATGAAGTATCTTCTAATAACTGACCACATCAAACGCAGTGAATACATGGCAGTAGTGATGATTAGTCTTCAAGTCTTTAGTGATGTACGCGAATGTAGAAAGGTCTTCAGGGTCTTGTGCAGCACAGGAAATGTTACGGATTTCATGTTCAGCAATAATATTCTGTTTAAAAAAAATATTTTCAATCAATTTAGGAATTAAATGTAAAAGAGCTGTAAAAGGTGTGTTTTTAGATTTGCATTTATGCTTGTCTGCTGTTCTGAAATATTTCGTAAGTTTCTTAATAAGAAGAGATTTAATACACCCCATGTGTGACCTTACGCATCATCAATGGAATTTTGACCTTCTCCAATGATATGTAAAATTGACAATAATCTGGTAGGAAACAATTACATTCTAGAGTCTTCCTTATGAGCCTGCTTGAGTTTTGTACAGTTTATTCAGTATCCTATGACAGAGAGACATCTTTCCTGGCATACAGCTGTAAATACAGTTTCAGAGTACTATATGAGCATCTTAAGATGCTGCTGGTTTTCTGTATAATAATCACTACATGACACTGTTTCAGTTTTCTGACAGACAGGATGTGGTGAAACCCAACAGTCTCAGTATCCATTTTTTTTGCACGTGTTGTTTGACAAATTTCAGTTATACTTTTTCAAGCGAGAAAGACACCAAACATCACTTATAATTGAAACCCTCAGCTCTTGAAAAGCTTCTGCTTAGCAAAAAGATAACTACAAGAGGATCTGGCAACTTTTCTCCTCTTACTGACAACAGCATCCTGTAAGAAAGATGTAAAAAAATTAAACCATTCATGCACCGAGCAACACTACTTGCAACAGCCAATGTGAGCTATAGCGTACTACTGAGATAGAGGTGGGGCATATCTGTCTGATGAAATAAAAAGAAAAAAGCTATCTTAAAGCTTTGGAGAAAATTATGAATATAGTAAATTGCTGATATGTAATTACTGTGTTCAGGCCAAAGGAACCATGAAGCCAGAGAAGAAGATACTGCAGAGTGGCTTACGATTAGGCCTTGCTTCAGCAACACACATTTCAAATGATCTATTTAAACAGAAGAATGATTCATTGAACGTCAATTTACTTCGCGGATGGTTTATACACTTTTCTGAATGGTGGCCCTGCTGGGTGCAGCGCTGGCTTTTCCACAAAAACTCAAAGTGAACAAGCCTGCAGCAGCATGACATCACTATTGCACCACAGAACACATGACATCTGTAGTGTCCCCATCCCTTGCAGAGCCACCATTTGCTGCTGCCTCAGGGGCATCTGTCCAAGTTAAAACAATCTCTGAGCATCTCTGGCTTTCCCTCACCCCCTTCTTTTCCTTTCCACCTCCTCTCCTCCCCCTCTTTTGTTTTAAAAGAACAGAAAATATATGCAACTAAGTCACTTAGGACGCTTTGCCGTATCTTCTATCATTTGCTAAGTGGCAACTTTCCCCCTTGCATTTAGGTGTCAAGTTTTCAAAAAGACATATTAATATATCTAATTGAAGAAATCATGGCTTAGGAAAAATCTTAATAAAAAGCATTCCAAATTTCAAATTATGGAAAAACCAAGATAAGGAAACTGTTACTGATGAAATGAAATAATCCTCTTAATCTTAAATTGTTGCAACATACTTATTTTTGTTTAATGCATTGTTAATAAAAATGACAAAACCGGTACTTATGTTTCAATATATGCCAATTTATAACGACACGTATAATTTCTGCTTAACAATCATTGGCTTTTTATGTTACTTTAAGCATTTTATTTGCTTTGTTCCCAAATAGATAACTTTTACCCTCAATAAAGATTTTGATGAGAATCACGATTATATCAAAAGCAGGGAATTTAGATATCCACAGATATAGCTGTAATACACTGTCGTCATTGATCTTATATTGGCAACACTGCGGTTTAGACGGCAGAAAGAATTAAAGCTTGAAAGGTCTTACAGTCGTGTGAAATATTTATGCCAAATCATGAGCCACAAAGTAATCACCTGAAGTTAGGCAGTGTATGTGAAGAGAGCTCTGCCATGCCGAAACTTTTCCGAGGTGATCTGGGGTTGACACAGGGCTTTGCACTTTAGTCAAAACCCACGGAGATTATTTTAATGTTTTAGTGTTAAACCAAGTGAAGTTTGGAAACATATCCATATCAAGTTTGTTTTGAGTAAAATGAGGTATACCTAAAATAAATCTTCTGGATGAAAAGTAGTAGTGAAATTGAGCTTTTTCCCTAGCTTCTATACGATATTCTCTGTGATTGCCTTTCAAAATTAAAAATGTTTTCAGTGCGTGTGTTTACTGTTTCCTAGGGTCACTACTCCAATAGACTCGTAGTCTTATTCTGTGGAAATTATCTTATTCCAGCCCTAACCATTCTATGAAATTACAAGATTATGAACCAGTTCACTGTTCTGGGTACAGTCCTCAGGCATCGACTGACACTGTGCAGTCGTCCTTCTAAAATTTGTCACTCGGTTTGCCAAGAGAAACCTCCGGTGCTTCTGAAAAAGCAGGGAGGCTGAAAGCCGGTTCTGGTTCTGCCAAGGAAATACCTTGGAGAGATCAGGTTTTTGCTAAGCTGTCTTCCTTTTGCTTGCCTACCTCATGTCAGCCAATTCCCCTCCTGGCAGAAATCATCCCGAAGTTAGGGTTAGCTGTGATCCACGAGAAAATTCTGCAAGTCTGCATTTTCCTAAGCAGCGATTTCTTTCTGGCCTTACTTGCAAAGAAATGGTGTCATGTCAAAGTGGGTGTCATGCCAAGCTTCAAGGCGCTACTGAAATAGCTGTTGTGGAACGAGGTCAAGGGCCCCTTCGTCACCTGAAGCTTTGCCTGCTACAACTCAGAATACAAATTCTTGGCTTGGTGGCAGAAAGGAAAAGGATGAACAGCCATGAGAGCTGAGTTTTCAAGCACGTCACTGCTAGCTATTTTTGTCATTAAAAAGTATGCATTTATTGCTAAGTGGTGCCCAGCGCTATCAACTATAAGCTCATATGGAAGCAGTACAAGGCTGAACAGGATCTCACCTTAGTGCTAATCTGTTTTGGGTCTTGAAGGAATTGGGTACAGCACACTGTGGACAAGGATGATAACAACGCTCCTGGGAGAGTTGCAGGCTATTACCTGGTTTTTACAGAAGGGAAAGGCAGTGCAGATTTTGAACTGGACAGAAAGCAATCTACCACTTGAGAAAAAACACAGGACTGTGGCATTATTTACCTCCATCAAATACATCTATTGCACTACTAGGCATAAGATTTCTGTGGGACTGGTCCAGAACCACCTAATGCAATTTGCCAAACTTCTTTCAAGTTTCCATCTTACGTAAGATTTTAGGTACCGTGCAAAGAGATACTGGAAGCTCCTTTTGTTCTCCTGATGTTTTTTTTTGTAAACCTAAGGACATTGCAGTTACATACTTTATACTACAGAGGAGATTTAAAAGTCGAAAACAGCCCTATCCAAGATAGAGTTAATAGCATTACAATGTCTTCATTTATGCCCTGCACATCAGAGAACATAAAGGAAATGAGGGTTGTAGAAGCTCAGTTTTGAATCAATGGAAGAAAAAGGAGCTGACAGGAATCCCTGGCCTCTCTGCTCTGGCAAATATGACAGACTTCACATAAGAGTAATTTCACCTGTTTTTCTTTCACGCTGTCTTCTAACCCTAAATATGGCTTCCAAACTCTAGTAAAAGTTCACAAATCTGCTCTCGTTCCTTCACTTAAAACCCAGTTCTAGTTAAACACCTTTAAAAACAGACTGATTCAGCAAGTTTGACAGATAGTGGGTTAGATGTATCGTGTGGTCTGAACATTCAGCAACACAAAGCAGTTATATACATTATTAACCTGGTCAGGTAGCTGGGTTGTCAAATTTATTCTTTATATTGCTTAGTGAGTTTTAGTCACATAACAGAAAATATAATTTCTTTTCTATTCATATGCAAGTATCAGTATGGATTGCATTTTCTTGCCGTTTTAGACATCTGAGGAACAGAAATTAATGCATTACTTTACTCCTGCTTACAGAGCTTGGAGCTTGTACATTTTATTTTGGTGAAGCGATAACCCATTGCTCTGTCCATCACTGAGTTCTCTGATCTCCCAAAATCTGCTTTTGTGTGGTTTGTTTTTGTTTGAAAACGTATGTATTTCAAAATGTAAGAAAGCACAGGGGCATGGCCACACAGGAAAATTAAAAAAAAAAAAAAGGAATAACAACTGTTAAGAAGCTGATGCAGTTCAGAGTCAAATGGCTAGTACCAGCAAAATAGCTATCAGAGAGGCTCTGACATTTGGAAAGAACATTCAAGGCTCATGTTTCTTATTCTTACAATTACTGGCCCTGGCTAAAACTTTGCATCTTTAATCTTAATTGAGACATCTTTTTTTTTTTTTTTTTTTTTTTGCCAGAATTACATTCATGAACAAATATATATATATTTCCCGCACATTTAAGGAACTGAATAGGGAAGAATATGGTAAGGGATTCCAGAGAGACTCCCTGCCAAATGTCTTTTGTGAAAAGCTTGCCATTTAATGGCAGCAGGTTGGACACAATGTTCTCCAAATGAGCAACTAATCTTGCTTCCCTTGTCCTCCTGACTGAGTTTCTGGAGAATGACAATAAGATTACATCCATTTGGAGAGAAGAGAAAAAGAAAAGAGGAAAACACAAAGTGCAACTCTGTCCTCTCTCTGTTCTGGTGCTCTTACAGAGCCAGACTCATAGATACTCCTATTTGTGAGAAGTAAAAGCTAATATTGAGCAATTGCACATACCTTATTTGTTGCATCAATAAATTTGACTCCCTTGTAAGAGACAGACAGGACAATGGTTGGGACTTTCTTCATTTGTTCTGTAGACTTCTGAAACCAAAATGAAGATGTTGTTAGAGTTGTGTTGCACTGCAAGAACAGTGCTCTTTCTCTTCCTCTTCTGACAAAATACGTAAGTTAAACAAAAGGTACTTATCCAAATATTTGACTTGTTCTTGAGCTGAGTGTGCTTTGGGCTTTTGAAATAGCTGTCTTGTAGCTGCAAAGCTAAAAAGAGCTTTACAGTTTGTTGTGAGGATGGTAAAAATTCTCCTTTTTCCTAGCGCAATGGGAAGAGAATTAAACAATTTTGCCAGGCTTAAAAAGACCAGTCATGCAATCATGGGTTTCCCAAAAGTGTGTGTTTAAGACATCTATCTGATATACCCCATTCATCACTGCCTCATCTCCTCTATTCCTGCCCTCCCCAGTTGTAAAAACCAACAGTGTGACACTTCTCATAGTACTGTTTCTTTGCTCCAATTAGATGTTAATGAGAAATATTTCACTCTCTTGCTTCTTGCAGTTGTATTTGTGACACGAGGTATTCCTGCAGCCCTCCAGGCCTGCCAGTCAATCTGTCAGTCCAACACTGTATCTTGTCACATCTGACCGTCTGCACTTCCTCGAATGCAGCTGCTACTGGAAGATGCTTTACACATGAATTAGCACAGAGGCTTATTCTGAATTCCCTCAGTGCCAGGTTCTCCTACCTACGATTCATGTTTTCTTACCAGGCTAATTTTCTTTTATGCTAGTCTAGTGCGCTATGCTACTTCTGTGTCCCTTCAACGTGATGCACATAGCAAAGAGATATCCTGCTGAACAGATTGGGCAAATATTTGGGATAGATTTAAGTTCTCTGCATAAAAATCTGTTGATTAGTTTACAGATTAAATTTACTAAAAAAAATCAAAACAAAACACAACTCCAAAGAAAATGCAAATATGTCATAATAGTTTATAGCTGATTTGAACTCTTTTAAGGTGGAAAGCAATAATGGACAAGACTATCCTGTACAAAATTACTGTAGATAAATAATGTAGATACAGTTCAGAGAACGCTCACTCATGGTAGTATCTGCAAACAATCATAGAGATCAGGCAAACATTTTCTTGAGAGGAAAGAGTAAGTTCAGCTACAGTTAAAGATGAAAAAATACCAGCACATGGAACAAGAGTATAAACACATTGAAAGGTCTAGAATTGGCACCTAGAAAGATCATTAGAGCAGCTGAACAACAGTAGCATTGATGGTTTTGTATTCTTCAAGAAAAATAAAGTTGCATAGATATAAGCTTGAAAACACAGACTGTATCTGAAAAAAACCTGTCTGAAAAATAGGTGATGGTTAATACTAGATAGTAAAACAAACAAAGGCTGAAAAGAAAAAAACCTGTAGTCTAGTCCCCTTATCAGATCACGTTCCTTCCAGAATCAAATGAGACTCCATTTTTGCCAGCATAAAATTCAAAGCTACAGATCCAGCTACATTCTGCAATTAGAGTCTTGTGCAATGAAGGCTAAAACTTCTAATTAAAGTCTCAAGGAGAGCCCCACCCACCTGTGCAATAGAGAGGACTGTTGCATCTTTCAGTATCAAATGACAAGAGACTCAAGATGACAATGAAGTGTCAATTTATCCCAGAGAAACTTTCTTTCACTCAGAAGGTTAGGCACTTTAAAAAAATGAAAGTTTAAATGGCAAAACATCTTGAAGAATCTTAACAAAATCTGAAGGAAGACACTAATCCGATTTGCACATCTGTGAACTGAGCGAAGGAAGAAACAGCACCCCTGCCAAAAGTAGAGCAACTACATACCTGTGTGTATGTGTGTGTGTGTGCCTCTAGAACAGATCTCAAGTGAGCCTTTTCATAAAATTCAATATCAACGCACAGAAAGCACGACCGTGACTGTACAGAAGCTGCAGTGCACACATCTATCAGAATAACAAGCAACACACCCCACATATGTTCATATCTAGACAAAATATTCGCAAATATGACAACATCACTTTAATCATCTGGGAACCCAGCAATCATCCAACTTTCGGCCTTTCTTTCTATCCTGACAGCTACTCTCAGGAGCTCTTTGTCTCCCATTTTGATTATTGTAATTATCTCCTTCCTCGCCTCCTTAGCAGCCGAATTCCTCTTCTCCTCTAACATGCTATACAAATACGGTTACTAAGTTAATTTATTTTCGCTTTTTGGTCTAATTTGCACTATCTTCCTTTTGCCATAAAGGTGAAGATACCCCTTGGCAAGAGCACGTTGTACTAACAGTCTGGGAGTTCTCTTCCATCTAGACCAGCAGTTTGTAATTTAATAAGCTTCCTTATCTCTACCACATTCACCTGGGTTTGTCTAGAGCAGACCCGATCTTTAGTATTTAATCGAGGTTGTGAACTGCTAGAAGACTGTATCTGAGTGAAAGAGCTCATCAAGATATTATTAAATTATATCTGGCAAATTAGGAAATGAATCAGAGACTGATGGACATTTGTAATTTATTAAGCCAAACTGACTCAGCTGGTAAGGAGCAGTGGATGTCCCTTATCAGCCTGCAAACCATACAAACCCCAGGATTTGTGAAAAGGTGTTCTGGAAGACTGTAGTTCAGTGTAGAAACATGATTTTGGGAAACAATTCTGCACTTGTACCCCCATTGCAGCAATGAGTTGGGCAGTGGAATAACATCCTTGGTTACTATGACAGTGCTATGATGAAAAACAGACAGCTCTATTCCCCACTACTTGACTTCTAGTGATACAGTAACTGAACTCCACCATGTAATTACTATTTCCAAGCAGTTGCCAGACTTCAACAGTTTTGAGTTGTCATGGTGAGCTCATACTATTTGTTTGTTGTTCCTCTCTTTTTAATGGAGGAGGTGGCTGCCAGGATGCGTAAGGTGAGTTTTCACTGTGAATACCATTTGCTCAGGCACTGTAACTGCTTTGGCTCTAAATTCTACGATGTTGAGATGAAGTCCCACAGCTTTCATGGTCAGACATTTCACACCTCTGTGCAGGCCAAGTGGGCATCGCTGCCTGTGCCTGTGACCAGAATCTGAGAACAAGGTAGGACACAGGAGTCGGTATTCCCTTTCCTTGTGCTTTTCAGGTTCTAGCCACTGTATCAACTCTGTGAGGACATGATGAGATGACAAAATATTCTTGTCCATCTGGTGCCTCTATGGGAAGCATATGGACCTGAGCCAAAGTCATAGGAGCCACAGCTGAAGGCTGGCATTGGATGTCATGTGCATGCTGACATATGGTCTGATCCTTCAAGGCATGTTCATACCATGGTAGCAGGATTAGATTTCATCTCATGTAGAAGCAATCATAGTGACAGGACCCTGTCTTTGGGCAAGTGCTCACTAGCCTGGAACTGGTCATAGTTCCTAAGAACTTCATTCTTCGTGACTGCAACTTTGGCTCTTTGTTTTAATATACTTATTTAGGAGAATCATCTGGATGAACAGCAAGCATATTCTAGGCTCGTTGCCATTGCCTGTCTCTGATCAGTTGGTCATCTACAAAAGGACAGATGTGCGTGCACTATCTCTTCAGGTGCATTGCTCCTGCAGTGAGGAGTCTTAACGCTGCAGACTCTGCATGCCAGAGAGACTGAGCTTTGATTCCACTTCTGAAATACTTCCTACAGGACAGGTAGATGACTATGTGCAAGTAGGCCACAGTGTAACTCAAGAACCATAAAGCAGGCTTGACTGCAGACACAGGAAGATGGAAGAAAGCATTACCATCCTAAATCTAATGTGACGTTTGTTACAGCTTACCCAGACCTCTCAAAAAAATATAGATCCTCTTTTTCTTCAGAATAAAGAATATCAGGAATAGCAGCCTCTCCTGTATTTTCATGTAGCTGCTGTGATGAAGCTGCTTTGTCCTCTCAGCATGCAGAATGGAGATCTGTCCAGTGGAAGGAGGTGGAAGGCACCTCTTGCATAATTGCCTAGTTATTACAGTACTTGCTTTTACAATAAAGGTCTGGATTTAAGACCTTTCTGAGTTTGCATCTGAAGCCATGGCTGCTGTTACACAGGACAGTGCCAAAACCCTGTATAGCCTTGGACAGGGCTGCTCCCAGTTCCTCCTTTTAGAACTGGTCATAAAGGGATGGAAGAGCAGTGGTGCCAGAGAGAGAGAGAGACACCATGTAAAAGCTTGCTCCTGATCTTATGAATTTTTTTTCTATTTTCACTCAAAAACCAACCATACCCACAAGCAGCCTCTAAACAGATTTCCACAGTACAGTACTACAAATTGCCTTAAGTGAGTAAAGCATTTCCACCTGTATTTTTTGATCTTGAGTTAAAGGCTGTGCAGAACTGCCAGACATTTATTTAGAATATAAACTAAACTCCAAATAATTTGAGATCCACCCAACCAGTGTGCCTAACAAATCAAGATAATGATGGCTTAAGAGGCAGAGGACTTTGTTCTATGAATAAAGCAACATAAACTAGCTGTTTATTTTTAAAAAGCAAATACATAGAAATACAAAACCTATAACCCCAAAGGGCCTTTAACCCTTTCAAGACCAGATAGTACTGCAATACCTTGTTCTGTGCAGAACTGAGAGCACTAATGCAACGCTTTTGAATACTCCTGCAGTGTACAAAACATGGTATCTCTGTGCAGGTACACACACACACACACACACACACAAAGCAGCTGAATAAGAAATTCAGGAGCACACGTAGAATGGTGTTTGAGTAAGATGCTTACACGTTCACTTAGTATGCTGTAGCACATGGTGTAATCCAGCCCACTCTCAAAATGCTTTCATGTCATCTATTTATTTCCTGCCAAGAGGAAACAGGATGCACTGGTACTTCTACTTTGACCACTTTCATGTACTTATACATACATTTATAAGTGGATTACTCAGCTTTCATAGAGTGGCCAAAATGAAAGCATGTTCATTTTTAGGTTTTACTGCACCTGTAATTATACTCAATCTTGCAAATACACAGTAAAAAGACATTATTCAACTATGCCAAGTCACTAACAATTCCATACATAAATTCCAAACACAAGCTTATGAGCCTGTAAAATCTTAAGATTTCATCTTGCCTTTTTACTTTTGCAAATGAATATGCTAATTCTGTCTTATACTGTTTTTTAATAGCTATTCGAAGACTCTAGCTGGCAATTTGACTATTCAATTATGTACTGGAATCCACTTTACTAAGAGAATCTGAACACTTTCCCGTACTGGTAGCAACTATTAATTCCAAATGGCATCAAATTGCACATTTCAAATATGTATTGATACCATCTACTATCATACTCATAAGCTTGTTACTTATTTAAGACTTAGGAAGCCTCATGAAACAGTTCCTTTTGAGTGAATCACTTTGATGATATCATGTATGAGATGAATTCAAATAAAAAGTCAAAGTTCACTTTTGACCAGTTTGTTTTGAAGCCAATTTTGAAACTACAATTTGCCTTATAACAAACATTTTCTGACTTTTCTCAGTCCAAAAGGCTTAAAAATGCATCACTGGCATAATTTAATACCTCTCAGAATAAGACAGCATCTGTAATCCCTGTGGTACAAGACTGTTTACTTCCCTACAATTAGTGGATGCCTCCAAGCTACATCATTCATGTGAACGTTGCACTGGGGATGCACCTGCAACTCATCTACTTGAGAATGAGAGGGTTTTTTTGCTTCTGCAATATCTGTACACACTCATCTGCTACTGAAAGGGCAGCACATCCCTCCTGCACCTTGGATTCTTTTCAGCCACAGAGCTCAAGGACATACAATCTGCTGAAGAACATGGGATGTCATGATGTGGATGTGCATAAGGACTGAAAAACTTTTAAGACCTCCCCACCGCTTCTTTTTTTCCTTTTGAGTAATATCCATGTGCTTGTTCCACTGCTGTGGCCACATGAGAGATGGAACTACAAGTCCCAAGAAAACAGAGGCCAAAGAACCTTAATTCTCAAATACTGTATTTGATTCTGACATGGTATTTGCCTATCTGGTTTCACTAGAAGGTCTACGGAGGACACTTCTACTTTTTCAGGAGAAATGGAGATTGAAAAATAGAAAGAGATTAGCAGAAACTAGGAGATTGTCATCTATATCCAGCTCCTCCTTCTTTATCTATGGAGGAATGAGGAAAGAATGCCCCAGATCCTTTCTAGTTTCAGAAAGTCAATTCTGCTTCATCTTCATCTTTCTCTCCAGAGGCAGGAGAAGCAGATTTTGTAACAATTCCACCAACTTTGACATTTTGGTTTTAAGTCAGCAAGATATTTTTAAACACCTGCTTTGTGAATAGAATTATGCTGCTGGTTCCCCAGAACTTTAACTTGAAATGTCAGAACTTCTTTTCTAACAAGAAAACATTTAAGAAAGATACATAATCTTCAAGAAGGTGGCAGGATCCAAGAACAAAATCTAAGTTCCCTACTGCTGCAGTAAATATCTCATTGGTTCACACTGCGTAAATGGTGTATGCAACATCAGTGATTTAACATTACTGCAAGGAAAGACTCTATCTTGCTGCTGTGCTCATGCTAGTAAGTATAAAACTGTCTCCTTCCTACCTGGTCAAGGAATTCAGATGTGTAAATGCTAGATGGATTCTACTGTAGAGAACAAATCTCTTCCTAGTTCCAATTAAACTTTAGTCCTTTTCTTTATTTTGATGTAAACACATTTTATTCTCACTTCGTGTTCCTATGGTGATTTGAAGTGAAGGCAGTGTCTGACTGAAAACACAACTTGTAGCATTTCCTATTCGACACTGAGAAAGATGAAAGCTCTTAAGTTCTTGAAGGCATCTCTCAAATATAATTAATAAATCTATTCTGGCCAGGACAGCAAGATTTAATCTCCAAGTAGCAAAGGTCAGTTTACAGCAGGTGGGGAACGGAGATAAGGAGACAGTGCTGTCGACTGCAGAGGGAGTTTGTGAGAGAAAATAGCTGGAAACAAATAGGAAACCATAAAATATAAATCCATCCTTGGAGCACAAATACGTGAATGGAAAAATAAAGTATAATCCCGCTAAGAGGCACAGTTCTTGCCAAATATCCATAATTCTGGATGGCTGCAAGAGTCTGCAATCTGGGTGGGAACAAAAAGCATGTATAACCTTGACCCCCATGCTGAGCTCAATCTATTGTATCTGCATGATTTTTCCCCAAACAAATCCATCATCTGCCCTGCAGGAGCACACTGCTGCACGATGCTGAGAAGCACAGTGGATAGCTAAGAAGAGTTATTAAGACAGAGGTTCTCAGGTTTTGGGGTTTGGTTTTGTTGGGTTTTGTATTTTTTTCTTTCCGTTTTGGTGTTGTGGGGTTTTTTTGTTTTCTTTTTTTTTTTTTTTTTTTTTTGCATTATAGAAGACTTAGGATCTCCCTTCACTCTGGAGCTATACAAGAAGGAGGCTGCTGTAAGCCCCTCTGTGGAGAGAGGCAAGGGATATCTGCATGACACTTCCCTTGAGAACCAAAACCAACAATTGCAATAACTGAAAGCACAGGAAGCATCTACAACTAACAGGGAGTGATCTGCAGTCAGCAAACATGCCATTTTTGTTGTTTCTCTGTATCTGTGAATGATAAGGAAGATTAAGATACTTTTTTTCACTGATAGGCTTCTTTAGTCCTTGTGCATCTGCTGACTGGAAGACATCCAGTGCACATCAACACTTTTTTAAGCAGCATTAGGTTAAAGATGGAGAAGCTAAAGCCACATTGGCAGAAAAATTAGGTACCTAATTTTCGTATGTTCTCCTTAAAAAACATTATGTGGATGACTACAGAAAGATTAAAAAATTTCAGGGAAGGACCTCAACATGGTACAAGGTGACAGGTGATGTACTCCCCCCAGCATGCTTCAGATTGCAGCATGTTACAGATTTGAAATATATAAATGGGAAAAAATTTCAAACAACTAAAATTAAAAAATGTTGCTCCATCACATTAGTACAAGCCTACGTAAAAATCTTACTGGCACTAAAGAGACTGGACAAGTGGACACAATTCGGTACCTGAGAAGCAGTCAAATAATATATCTAGCTTTTCACTTCTCTTTTTTAAGTGAAATGTCCCTTTCAGTACATTTAAAGTAAAATCTAACTATAGAAGAAGCCACGTTTTCAGTGACAACCCAGTGGTACTTAAATACAATAATGAACATGGCATCAAAACTTCTGGATTGCTTAGGACAACTTGGATTTTCAATTCATAGACATCAACTTTCAGAACACAACTAGAGGAAGAAAGTTTGGGAAAAAGATACGTCTTTCTCACTGGGAAATTTACACCAAGATAATAATCTGTTTCCATTAAATCAATGTTTTTTGCTTCTGATTTGAATAGGAATATGATTAAAAAAACTACATAGAAAGGATAGATGAAATCCTGATTAAGAATTGGTTTATTCAATACTCTTTGCAATAAAAATCCCCTAAACATGAAAATAAACAGCACAATGGTTTCAAAAGACAATGTAAAAAAATATATGTATACTTCATTACTGTATTATGTAAGTGCGCTGTACAGCACTATAGTGCAACTCTTACAATTTTTATAGAAAAATTATATTTTATATTAAATTTGTTCTCACTTAATTTTTCATGTATATAATTTAAACTTGCCAAATTTATAACTTAAAAAAAATCTTAAAATGGCTATAAATTATTAAAGTTACTTTTTTGACGTTAAGCTTCCCAGTTCAGTCAAATAACTTACTGAAGATGTCATACGCTACAATGGTGTCAAATTCTGCCCTAAGATCTACACAGGCATATGCCTCAAAAAATTGAACTGCTAAGTTTGACAGCTGGAAAACCGGATGGGAAGATGGTACACTTGCAGCCTCAATTAATCCCCCAGAACACCGGCATGTGACTGTATATCCCTCTCTGTCAAGTTGTTGTGTTGTGTTTTTTTTTTAAGAGGAGTTTAAGCCCAGGTGAGGAATTATTAGCATGTAATTAGCTGAAAAGCCACAGATCTTCAAGCAATCTAGGAAGCATGAACTACTGCCAGTGCTTAGCTGAAACAGCTTCTACAGAAGTCTGTGTGCTGCAGATACGTAACCAACAGGAACTGGTTGTCTGATTGCACAAATTTTACACATCTTCTCGATTTCTATATTGATCCGAATGCTACGTCTAGTGCTCAGAGGCATTTTGTGTAAAGGCTTTTGATACACAGAAGAAAGGATTTCACTCATTCATTTATGTAATTCTACACATTTGGTAGCTTGCCAAACAATTATATTCTTCGTTAATTAATCATGCCAGACCATAATATGTTATCCACATCTATGAACAGGTGCATTCTTATTACAACTACAGTTGGGAATAAATCGTGTAGCTGGCCTGTGGCTTGTTTCAGATTCCCAGGAGCAGTATGTTTGTTGGAGATAGACTGAGTCTCATTGTAATTTTCTACAAACCGATACCTGGCTGAAGAGCCACAGGAAAACATATCTTTCCCAGTTTGAAGGAAATCTAACTGCTTTTCCACCATCAGGTGAAACCGAATTAGATCCTTTTTCATCCTTCAATCAATAAGCATGTAAGTAACTCATAATAAATAGGAACATTCATGTGAGTAAAGGCATCCATAGGACTACGTGACTGTAGCATCAGACCATATGTAAAAAACAATGGCTTTGTTAGCATGTTAATATATTTAGTAGCACATATTTCACATAGCAAATTCAATTTAGATTATCATATACGAGCTATAAATTCTGTTTATAAAAGCAACATGATATGGGCACATTTGAAGTGTGTGAAAAGTACTTTGAAATAGACTTGAAGATTGAAGAGAAAACATAACAAATACATTTGCTTTTTTCTTAGATAAAACATGCAAAATAAAAATCTACCTTTAAATTTCAGTATTACTCGAAATTAAGATAAAAGGCAGAACAGACTTCCTACTGAATGTCAATGTAAAGGCACGGACAATGGAAAACAAATGCATAACAGGACATTATAAAAGCAACGCAGAAGTAATCACTAGCTAATATTATTTAATATTACAATGACAGAGAAAGGAGTAGGTTTACCAACTTACCCTCATCTTTGCACATGCATCTTGTGTTGACTCTGTACCTCTTAACTCTTTTACCAGCATAGAACCTAAATACTAAAATAAAAATCCATTAAACTTAATTTAACTAAAATTCCAGAACAAACATCTGCAGAAATGCATTAAAAATGCCTAAAAAATCACAGTGGTAGCAGTCAACTTAATATATGGCTTTAGAGATTTATTTTCATTCTGCAGTTCTCTGATCAATCGTTTAAAACAGTGTGTTAATCAACCTACGAAACAGGAATGCACAGTGTATTGAATCAGATGGAGCCCTTTGAAACAGTATCTGAGAGTCTGCTAGCTTGTCACCTTAGTCACTCAAACAACAAGCAAATACTCCAGATTCCATCTGAAAAATGCCATTTGATTTAAAACTGGAAAATCTGCTTTTTTTAGCTGCCATCTGCCAAACCCATATTGTTATATGTGCAATCACGTGGACGTGAAGGGCAGCAGCGATGTTAACCTCTGTATACTCAATCTGTAACTAATTTATGTGCAAATAGCAGAGCCCAATGTCAGCAGAGAAAATAAATCTGAACCAAAAACTAGTTTAAACCGTTATTTCTTCCTAAGAAAAGGCTGACCTTGAACTACTATTTTGAAGCCTTTACTGAATCTGAAGGAGGGCCAGGTGATTGGAAGCAGTGGGGTGCCAGTGATGGGTCCTGGCTCAGCTCGCTGAAAGCCACCGCGCTCTCAGAGGAGCCTGCCCATCTCCAAGCGTTCACGAGGCAGCGAGTGCCTCACAGACACCTCCCCTTTCCTACCTGCCTCTTCCTCACTGTGTCAGCCCTCCTGCAGCCTGACAGCAGGCTCTGCTCCTCTGGGCACTCAGTACCTCTCCATGCTGCGAGTGAGCAGTGCTGCTCCTCCAGGGATGGAGCTGGCTATGGCATCCCTTGCCCTTCTCACCTAGCAGAGAGCGTTCCTCTTACTGTGAACAGGGCTGTGCAAGAGCCACGCTCTGCATTTCTCCTATAGATGCGACAGGCATGTGTATTTGTGGATGTGCTCATGTTCATATAGCTCAGTGAGCACAGGATGTTCCCGTATTTCTATATGGTGTCACATGCAAGCCTGGCTTAACTGGGGAAAGAGGACAGCAAGCTGTGCCTTGTCTTCCCCTCTCAGGCACAGAGATGTCTCTCTTGGCATTCTCACTGCAGTGCAATGCCACGGTTTCTCTTAAGTCTTCAGTCCTACGTGAGCAACGCAGGAGCTGAAGAGAAGTCATGCCACGGGTGAGAACGGGGTGGGTGAGCTGCAGGAGGCGAGAAAGTGCCGTGGGCAGGAGCCTCTTCCCACCAGATGCTGCAGCCCACCACAGCTGCCTGACCTCTTTCATTCTACTGCACTGACTCCCCTTGGAAACAGCCTAAGCTGACCCAACCAGAGAGTGAACCAGCTTCATCTTAAACAAGAACCTATTCAAAATAACTTCAGTTGCAGCTGAATGCAAGCTGGAACTGAACAGAAAGTGTACTGGTTCAACTCTCCAGTCTCTCAACCTAAACTGGGATATTTTCTTTAAAGCCTTCACTTCACACTGTGTACCACAGGAGTCTCTGACCTGCAAGAAAATGCATAAATATTTCAATGTAGACAGTAGCCAACATGATAATTAATGAGAAAGAAACACTTTACAGGGCATTATAAATGGAAGGGTGAGCAACACCAACACTACCAGAAAAGCACAAGAAGAAAGGAACGAATGAAGGGCATTCCTGGAGGACCGCAGATGTGAAAGATTCATAAACCAAGCAGCTGTGAGTCCAGCTGGGGGCTCGATGGTGACAGGAATAGGGCTTTGGGCATTAATTTGATGGGATGGCTTTACATCACCCTTGCAGAAGAATTTAGAGCAAGCTCTGAAATTAGAAAATTAAACAAAAGCGTATTGAGTTGAACTGTATCTTTCTCTGGATCCTGCTGTCTGACACCTTTAGCATCCTTAGCCTTTTCTGGGAAGGATGCAGGCAATTTCTTCAATTTTTTTATTTTATTGTTTTTTTATAGAATTGTGGTGGTTTTAGGCTGATCCAGCAACTAAAACTCACACAGTCTCTCCTTCTCCAGTAGAGAGGAGAGAAAAAAAAAAACAAACAAAGGGACTGAGGGTTGAGACAAGAACAGAGGGAGCACCCACCAACCATGGTCCTGGGCAAAACAGACAGGGCTTTCTCAAAGCAAAACAGTTTATTAATGATTACTTAGAAGGACAAAGGGAAACAAAAAAAAAGATTACTCGAGAGGACAGAAAGAAACAAACCCAGATCTTAAAACCGACACCTTCCCCCCCACTTTCCTTTTCCTCCCGGCTCTACCTCCTCCCCCCAGCAGCACAGGGGGAAGGGACTGGGGGAGTGCAGGTCAGTTCATTCCGTGCTGTTACTGCTGCTTCTTTCTTAAAGGAGAAGGAGTCCTTACACCATTTTCCCCTGCTCCAATGGATCCCCTACCCACGAGGAAAAATCCACAAACTTCTCCAGCGTGAGTCCAGCCCACTGGAAACAATCCTTCCCCACAGATTGCTCCGGTGTGGGCTTTACCACAGTCTCGGATACTTAGGGAGCTGTAGCCACTCGCTCCGGCGTGGGTCGTCACGCAGACTCCAGATGCCACTCTGCCTCGTTGTGCACCCCAACATGACCATCCTCAGGCTCAGGCATCTTCTCCCCACGGGCTGCGAGTGGGTCTCTGCTCCACCAAGGCCATCCTGGTTGCAGGGGGGCAGCCTGCTATCTCACCATCAGCCGCAGGGGAAACTCGGCTCCGGCACACCTCCTCCCGCTCCATCCTCACTGACCTGCTGTCGATGCGGCTGTTTCTCTCAGATCTCAGTCCTCTCCAGGTGAACTCAGCCCAGTGGGCACCCCGTGAGTGGGGTGCCCCCAAGTTCCCCAGCTGGCTCCGCCACCGCCATTCTCCGTGGGCGGTGCCAGCCCGACGCAGGCAGCTGCCCGGCCGGGAGCCAGGGAGCGGGGGCAGTGCCCTCCTCCCTTCTCTGCTCGATCCTGGGCGAAGCACCTTTTCCGGTTCCTTTGTCCTGACTTAAATAGGGCAATTCGCAGAGGCGCCCTATTGGCTCAACCCTGAGGGGGATGGCAGTCTGATCCGGTGGCCAGGACTAAGCCTAACCTGGTTCCAAAACCAGGGAGGTCGCAGGGAGCAAAACCCCTCTCCTGCCACCAGAACCACCCCCCCCCTCCACATCAAACCATGACAAGAATACAGCTTAACAAATTGGTATTTCCTTGAACATTACCAGTTGGTTAGGCATGAGGGAAAAGAAGCAGTTCTTTTGAGCTCACGGCAGAACAAGAGGAAGACAGAGAAGAGACAGGCAGCTCCTGTCCCACCTGCACAGCAGCAAGAAGCCTCAGCTGCAGGCATTCAGAAATGCTTCCCAGCGTTGGACTGTGGAATAGACACACAAATCACAGAGGTACTGTCCAATTTAGTTGTCAGAAAAATCTGAAATTCTAGGAGTGAATTTTGCTTTTCGTTGGCTTGCTGTACTTTGGGAAATGCTCCTTCTCATGTGGGAGCAACACAGAGGACATCTAACAGTTCAACCGAGTTATGTAGCATACAATGAAAGCTGCTCCTATTATACTTCCAAGCCAGGGTTTTACTCCATAAAGCTGAGGCCATTACAGCTCAGGGAGCTGAGACAGCAGAATGACACACATTCCTTAGGAAAGGAAGATATTTCCTTAATCACCAGTAACTTGGATATTTCTGGTTACCTCAACTTCGTTTCTTCAATGATCCACACATCTTCCAATTCACTACAGAGGTTACATCTGATTATTAATTTACTGCTGGATCAAGTAATGAGATAAGCGGCACTTTTGAGATAAACCTGTTCACTTCACTGAAAACTATGAAAAAAGAACTAGAAGTTACTAAGCTTCCTTTTGAATTTGAGTTGGTGCATAGGAGGAGAGCAAGTCTGAGAGCAGGCAAGCTGGACCTTGAGTGTGACTTGCTGATGAAGGCAGAGGTTCTAGTTACTGCCCAGAAACAATCACTGCATTCATAGCAATTTCTACCCCATGAAGGTCTGATGGAAAATACAGACGCGCCCCAGTGAGACAGGCCTGTAAGGGCCCTTTGCCCCTTCTCAGTGGGAGCTAGGCTCTGTCTCACCTGCACTTAAATCTAAATCCTACCATTCTGGATATGCTTTAAACCAGGTCCAGCAGCCCCCAACGTTCCCCCAAAATGCCCCAGTGATTGGTGAACAGAGCATTATCCTAAAAAGCACTAAGGATTGAAGCCCCTTCAGATGAAGAGGATCTAAAACCCATGTCCTGGACAAGGAGTCAAGCCCCAGCTATTATGCTAAAGGCACTACAACTACTGAGCCCCTTTCCTTCGTAAAATAGATCAGCCATGTCTCATTAGGTGGCCATCTCCAAAAGGACACAGTGGTCTGGGAAGCACCTTCAGCAACTTTTAACAGTGCTTTTCAGCAAAGTCGGAAAGGGAAATGTAAGCGTTTAAATAGTTGGGCTGAGACACCACTTCAGCTCCCCAAAAGCACCAGCCCCCTGCCCTGTTGATGAAGAACTGAAGGCTTCAGAAAAACGTTTTTCATTTAGAAAACAAAGTCTTTCAATACGACTTTCTGTACTTCAGGAGACCTTCCTCTCCTTCACAAGTGTTTATAAAAGCCAGAGAACCCTAATTGTCTTTAGCTGTAGAGGGAAGCTCCATTTCTTCAGGGATGGGAAGTGGGAATAGGTTACAGCTATCAGGAGGTAAAAATAAATACTCCCTGCCCTGAAGGAACTGACTGCTACTGGTACCTCAAGTAGTCACCAGTTTGGGAGAGGTCTGAATGTGCCCTTGTCCCATGGATGGAAAACACTGCTTCAGGACTCTGATCTCCATCTTCCGTAGCACCCTTCCCCAAAACCAGGTGTATAAAATTCAGGCAAGGCAATACTTACTTTAACTACTGTGCACACGGCATTAAGGTAGGCATGAGGAACCCACATTATGTTTTACTGTTTTTCCATAAATACTGGACAGGGATTTGTGACAGATGAGAGGTAGGGTTGTTTGCTGTCACTGTCACTTCTACCACACTCAGCCACTTATTCGTAGAGTCATTTCTCTAACACTATTGCTACATGGATTGCAATATATCACAAAACTCATAGCAAAAAGTACTGTGCATCCTTGTTTCTCATTTATTGCTGTATTACTGTATTTCAGAGAAAGTGGCCTGTCTCATTAAAAGTGACTGAAAAAATATTATAAATGAAAAAAAAACAACAGTCTATCAAAATCTAAGATTAATATATCTACCCCAAATCAAACCACTAAATTTATCAACACTTACAAATGCTTTATAATCGCATGATTGGAAGATGAGTTTCTCTGGATGATGTTGCCAATATTGTACAGGCGTTGATGCTGTGGCTTCATTTGGAGGTCGCAAGGTAATTGAAGGCTCTCCCCAGTCTCCTGTCTGAAAATCACAGTTGATCAAGAGATGAGAAGCTGCAGGCAAATTCGCTATAAAGTAGCCCTCCATTGTTGTGCTCAATTAACAATAATTTATTTTCTACACATAGAGCTATGTTACTAAAATAAGAGAATATAACTCCTACAACATTTTTCATTATTTAATTTATAATCCAAAGTCATCTACTGTAGTGTTTAATGAGGCTTTAATGAAATCTTTGTTTTGAGAATAAAATCATTAGGCACTGGAAATGTTCCTTAAAAATAACTGTTTACAATACATATAGGAGGATGAAAGCACTCAAAAAAAAAAATCATGAGATGCACAAAAATGCCATTCACAAATTCCGCTATGTGTTTTACAAGCTTTTCTACACAGTTAATAAGTCTTCCATTATCCAGCACATATAACCAATAACTAACTTTCCTAAACGACTAAATAACTGAGACTTGGCTTTGATCTGAAAACTTATTATGCATTCCTCAAATATATGAGGCATTCTTTAATCTCTTTACGAATATTTACTTTGATCACCTTCTCTTGATGTCTCATTGTAGAGTTACTAACAGTGCCCTTCCACATTCATCATTCTTATTGATACAGGTAATTGCCTTCCTGAGCTGTCATCTCCCCTCTTTCTTCAAAGCCCTCAGAGATCATGGGTAAGCCTGCAGTTTGCTGCCAAATCCCTTCACAGGACATTCTTCTCCTTTCCAAAAAGAGCCAATGCAGGCATTAGCACAGGAATGCCCCCAGCATGACAATGCTGGTCTGGGTCTCGCCTGCCACTGCGTATTTTTGGACATGTTTTTTTTGGACCCAGACTGACCTCTGGGCCCTTGGGGGTTCCTTCCACCTTGCAGGCCCATGCAAAAAAATTATTATTTTGAGGTTACTGATTTTTAACTGTGACCTCTCCTACTTTTGGTTCACATGTGCCCACACTGCCCATGTCCTCAACAACAGACATAGTGCTAAAACAGTGTCAGCTTGCTTTAACTGAAAATGACCCGTGGATGGAGTCCTTCTCCTCTTCCCAAGCCCTCTTCCTTCTGTCACCAGCCCCACTTCTCCCATACTTTGTCTGGTCTGGTCTGTCTCTGAATTCCCCTCTCCTGCCCACTCTGCCTTTTGGGGATCAGATTTCTTCTTCCTGATCCTCCTTCCTCCCCTGCTTGTTCTCTCTCAAACTATTTTACCCTTTCCTGTATGATTATTTCAACTTGGATTATGCTACTTCTTTCTTTACTTGCACTTATCTCTGTGTATTTTCTACGCATGTCATATTGTTAAAATACATGTTGAAGCTGGCAAGGAATTGTCATCAGCATTTCACACAAAATATGGCTAGAAGTTCAGACTTATAAAGCAAAAAGAAGTTCAGCATCAAAAACACATGAAAAAATTCTTATTGAAGACATTCAAAAGTCTGGCAAACTATCACATCCTACTAATTAAGTCAGGACAGAGTAAACAAAACAAGTACATCATTTTCATGTGTCACAAAATAATGAAATGACACACATTTGCACAAGTCTGCAATGAAAAGCAAGAGATAAATCTGGAAACATCAACATCACCCTGCCGATGTGGTAACTTCAAGCAAGTGAACATCATAAACCAAGTTGAACCTAGTTAATCTTGGCACTATCAGCACATCTACAAATTATACAGTATTGTAATTTCTGTTTTGCCTAGTTAAGTTGCTTATATGCTATGGATATGACTTCAACCTCAAATTTTGAAAGGAAAGTAGCAGGAGCAATTGCTCCAATTTTTAGCATTCTGTATCAACAGAAATGAATCCTTCTGACCACTAATATGTAAAAACCTTCTATCATATTTAATCTGAAGTGGGAATTTGAATTCTTTAAGAAGTAGTTCTCCTTATAAAATAAGGTTTCAAGCATATTACAAGGGGTAAGGATCTGCATCCTTATTAGTGGAGTTTGTATTTGACTACAAGCGAAGTTGGACTGCACCCATCACAAATGCTCACCGCGTGCTCAGCTGTCTCTTATGAACTGTTCAAGGCCATAGCTAACAGACCACTGGAAACAGTCCTTTTTTTTTTTTTTTTCCCTAATAAAGACACACTGTTGCATGTTCTGTTTAAGGAAGAAGCGGCTTACCGTCTCCTTTCCCTTTGTTTCTTACCAAACTTCTTAGATTTTTAAACCATACTATTGCTAGTATTCATTACTTATTTAGACTGAATTGTAACAGGGTAGTCTCTAAAGCCCAGATCCATGAAGATGCTTAGAAGTGTAATTCCTATTACATGTTCCCCATGAAACTTCCTTTTTTATTAATATATTAAAAAAAAAAGGGGGGGAAAAGGCTTTTAAACAAGTTTTAGGCAACTAAATACTTTCATAAATCTGGGCCTAAAAGCCTCTACAGGAAGAAAAGGAACTCCTCAGCTGACTGACTCTAGTCAGATACTGAAATTCTGAGATTTAGTATGTGACGATGGCAATTAACTTCAGGTAAAATACCAAGTAGGAACATCAATTCCAAGTCTAGAGTAGAAAAATATGAATTACTTAGTAGTTCTAAATCTGAGGAATTGGTCTGGAACAACTCATGGGTGACGTATTGAGATTCAGGACCTTCATAAGCACCTAAAACACTTTCAAGCAGTATAGAAATGTTCCTAAATTGCCATGCAGGACCAACTGTGATGTTTGATTTCATTTTTTAAAATAGATATGATAGGATAAGGATTTTCTGGTTTGAATATTTAATTTGCAATTATAAGAAATAATCAAACATTTAAGCTTATGTATTTTTTATGACACGATATACGTATGGAGATTTTTATCTCTCTGATGAAGTAGAAAGGCAGAAGATAATTTATTCCTCATCTAACTTTACAGCTCATCAGACAGCTGTGCAATTTATCACGTGGCTTTTGCTGTAATACCTGTGTTTTAGTATTCTAACCTCCCCATACCTTTATCCACTGCCTTTCCCTGCTCTGGCCTCAGTGACCTTGAGGAAGAAGATTTTTTGCTCCACATTTTGCATATAAAGAATTTACAATCACAAAACAGTCTCAAGTCAGGTGCCAGAGTGGTAAAGATTTAATCCTTTTACAGTGACAACTTTTAATCATAAAGTCATACCTTTAAAGACCAATATTTCATGCTCTTGCAGTGCTTCATAACCCTGAAAATGGGCAGATGTGCACTTCTCAGTGCGCGGGAAAGGGTCAGATGCTTGATGTCAAATGAGCTATGGAAGCACGCTACTGCTATTAGGTAATTTTTCACAATTGTTGCACATTTTTCTATCTCATCCCGTTCTCTGAGAACTGTATTTGACTTGTATTAAAGGCACCTGAATGCAGAGCTCATCACAGGTAAGAAGTAATCTCAATACAACTTCTATGAAATCTAATACCTGCCTCATTTTTTAATAAAAAGGTAGTGCCAAAACCCCTCCACGTTAACAGAAGAAGAAAAAATAAAATCCTAGTTTTGAGTGGCTTGAATGTATCCATTTTTAACAAGCACCACATCTTATAACTTTTCACCTGTTAAAGCCTTATGCCTGGTTATGGCAACATGCATTAGTCACCATGACAACAATAAATTGGAGTGTGCATAGATACAACGCTTCTGGCTGAAAAATTAATAATTTTCTCCCTGTAAGAATGTTAAATGTTCTGTGGACCAGTCAAATCCTCATCATTTGCTTACATTTTAATTCCTAGAGCGAGAAAAATTTTTTTAGCTCCTTATATCTTTGGTTCTTGAAATAATGGAAACAGGTTCATGGCTTACATTCTAAAAGTGTCTAAAGCTGAGTGGCCAAAATGGCCCCTCTCTGGCAGAAACGCTCCAAGGAGGTGGTTTTATGACCGAAATTAGGAGAAATCTAAAGCTGCTCTGAAATACTACGCTGAACAACTGGCTGTCATCCTCACAACACTGCAATACGCATCAGCAGGTTTGCTGTCACGTGCACAGCACATGTGCCTCTAATACAGAAGTGATGAAAACTCAGAGCACCATCAAAGTCACCTCTAATTCCCCAAAAATGCCTCTGCAAACACAGGGTGCTCCTCAGCTAGACAAAGCCTGTAGGTTAACACAGAAAAGGCAGCACAACACATTGTGGGGGTGAAACTGTGCAAACTGAGCTGTTTACACGGTTTCTGGCTTTGGAAAAGTGAGCAAACGAAAACATCAGGAACAGAAGTCAAAGCCCCCTGAGCGAGACTGCCGCTGGCGATCCCCCCCGTCCTGTATGGACACCATACAGCCCACAGATGCCAACCACACGGCACGACACACGGATGCGCTCACACACGATCCCAAAAGAGGGCGGACAAATTACGAACTTCTTTGGTCATTTCAGCGACGTGACACCCGTAGATGACACCACGGCAACAGACTGTACATCCATAGAGTGACAACATAGCCATTTATCACTGTATCTTACATTATGAACCTGATGAATCGATGAGAAAGGATATCCTGCATTCTGGTTGGTCCAGATCTCACAGACAGAGGACTGCTAATATAAACAGAAAACTACATCTCATCTTGTAAACATTAACGCACCGCAACTGCCAAAAGGCAAGAATAATTAGGTAAAAGCTTGCAATAAGGTTAAAGAAGGAAGTAAAACAACTGTTAAAAGTAATTTTTTTATTTATTTGCTGACAAAATATTTTTGGACTGACTGGAAGGAAACACAGCTTACTCAGAGACTTTAGAAGAGGTTTCAAACTGTGAGTACAAGAAAACAATTTAGTCAGAAGTGTTGGTGATGTAAAGAGATAAAGTTATGCAGGCATAAACAGAAAATGCAGGGAGCAGAAGAAACACTGGTTACTTTCAGTTTTTGGCAGGGAAGAAGTTTGAATTCAACATCCCAATTAAATGTTGAGATTTGAATCTCTCTCTGTGGGAGACTTGCACAGAGAGAGGAAGGGAAAACCTGGCAATACAGTCAACAGAAAAAATAGGTTTTGTTTGTAGCAATTACCAGAAAAAATGCATTACAATTAAATGAAGGAGTTGCCCACCATCTCCTTCCATCAACAGTTCCTTTAAATACAAAGATACAGATAATATTACCTTTGGTATTGACCATGAGTCCACTGTATAAATGAAAGGTTTCAGTCTACTTTCTACATTATTTTACAAATAGTCTGTAGTAGCAAAGCAAAGTAAGCATACTTTAGCATCTCTAGCAAAAGCAGTAAAACTAGGCAAGCATAGCATACACTAGCATCTTTTACATATTTCCTTGTTTGGACATTCATCAAGAAAGCATCTGTGACACTTCAGCAAAAGCTAAGATAACATTTTACAGTAGCCAGGCAACTAAAACAAAGCATCAGACGTAGGATCTGCCCACAGTATCTTCAGCAGGCAGCAACGAAAGGCAATAAATACGCACGAAAAATGCAACTGCAGCATTCAGAATAGATAGCAATTAATATATCAGTAATTTAACAACAGCAAGAATATGCATCGCTGGTTCTTGTCAGCAGCAGCAGCAGGAACTTAGCACCGATGCTCAAAACAACCCAAAGAAGTGCAACTCTTCTTAGAAATATGGCTCTTGCTCTTACCTTTTGTAGCCTGCAACCTGGCTGCCTGGCTGCTGACAGACTAGGTTATTGCTTCTGGTTACTGTCAGAGCAGGCTGGTATCCTCTGGACTGACTACCGAGCACTGCCAGACAGGCTAGTGGCTGTCAAATGTTATTAATTGTCCCTTATTTCCTTCATGATTTCAAATGCATATGCACACATCCCTTCCCTCAGCGTCAGTAATTCTTAAACTTTCCCATATCCAGTTAATTTCTTCTCCTCCATCTTGTTTTCAAAGTTATTTTCTCCTCCCTTGTGATGCACAGGGCTCTACATTTTGATAGCATTAGCTAACAAAAACTTTGACTTTGGTTCACGGTCTTTTACCTCATCCTCTGCAACTTGCTACAAAACAATCCTCCTCCACGTGACAAACACGTACTCTCAGCACAAGGCCAGTAGCAAACACCCTCCAGCTACTTCTGCTATACCATTATGAGAACAGTGCACTAGTTAGCACTAATGACCTCTTTTTCCTGTATGTCAATCAAACTGGATGCTCCAGCCATGCCCATCACTGTGATGCCTACATTTGTTTGCCTGGAGAGGTGGGGGTTCTGGAATGGGAATCCATGGCAGGAAGTTGTACCTCTGCTTTTCAAGAGACCAGAAAAAGAGAAGGCATTTCCATACCAGGTGCCGCATCCCCAAGCATCTGGTAATCAAGAAAACACACCGCAGCGCCATTCGTACACGCTTGCTGAGGTCCTGAAAAGAGTAAGGTAAGGCAGCACAGTACTGTATGCTAGCAGACGTTTTATTTCTCCCTGGCACTAGCAATGCTGGCACAGGGTTGCTGTGATGCCACCATATTGTACAGCCTCCGTGATGCCGTCATATCGTACAGCTGGTTCTCACCACCTTGGTATTCTGGAGACAAAGGTGTATCCTTAAATCTTGCTCCTCCTGAGGAGTTGCCTTTAGGGAGTGGCGTGGTGCCTCGGCCAGATCAGCCAGGAGCCGGTGCCTGTCCCTGGGCAGCAGATGTGTGAGGGGCTCTCCCGGCAGCGCTGCCTCCACCGCAGAGCGGCGTGGCTGCTGCACCGACACAGCGTGGCTGCAACAGTGGCCCTACTGTGCTGCAGCGTGTAAACACACAAATACACCAGATACCTCCACCGGCTGCTTTCGTGCTGGCTCAGGAACAGGTGATGCAGGTTTTAACTTGCACCATTTTGAAAAAGGGCAGGGAACCAAATTGTTTCTTACACACGCTAATGGTACCCACCGTGCCCCTCGTTCCCCAGCTCATCTTCTTCCGAATGTAAACTCACAAGTTAGCATCCTCTCCCCAAGAGTCAGGAGCTCTCAGTTTGATGCCCTTCTCTGACTGAGGGAATTCACACCTATGTATTTCATCTTCCTCTTTCACGGGTTAAGGCAGCAGAAGATAGGCTGTTTTCAACCCCTTTTATAAATGAAGGGAAGCCCTTATTATTTTTCATTCTTTGGAGAAAGAAGAGTGCATAAAAGCAGATGTTTGGAGCACTCACCTGTGAGAGAAGTGCTGGGTCCAGGTCTGTGCTCCAAGGACTGTTCAAGTGAACTGACCCCCATCACACAGATCTACCTCCAGAATTAAAGGTTGGAGGATCTAGGCTTAAGCTAAATCATCTTTAAATACAGGTGACTTATTAAGTCAATAATAAATCAAGCAGACCAGCAGAGGCCAAGAATTTCCCGTGACTGTATGAATGCCCAGTCAGAAGGGCAGCAGTGCAAAACTCATTACTCCGTTCTGCACTCATTAATGTTTGAACGACTAAGGTACTGAAATGCAGTACAGAAGGAACATTAATTTTAAGGAAGGTAATGAATTCAAATTCAGAAACCAACCTTTTCCTTGCACCACTGTAAAAATATTTAGCATTTACAATATACATATTTTATGTCTTCAAAGTGCTGAAATTTTTTAATGAATTATGAAATCCCCAGGAGAAGTACTTAAAGTTGCATACCCCTGTGCTGAAGAGGAAGGAACCAAGGAAAGGAAAAAGGTTAAGCGAATATCTGAGGCCAGAAAATAGGGAGTAGGAGGGACAATTGGGACTAGGCTTCAAACACTTATAATTTTCAGATCCCAAAACATATGCCTTCAAAAAGAAGTAAAAGAATTCAATCTGTGCATGCACTTCCACTGTAATAAACACAAATACACTTGGGCACTTAATATCACTGACACAGAGGTTCTGCAAAGAAGACAGTTTAAGAACGTTTTCCTAGTCTTTCCTTGGTAAAGACAAGCAAAATATAGCATCAGCTACTGCCTCATTAGTACCAAACATGCACTTATCTTATTTTTCCCAAAAGATAAATGCTTATGAGTAACATTGCAACAAGACACTGCTATCACGATACCATTTTTGTGATAGCTATAGATGTCTCATGTATAAAAGATTTCCCTGTCTAGTCACCGTGGGACACAACTCTGACGGGCAGGAGAGGCAAAGGAAGGGGGAAAAGGAACAGCCTGGACTGCAGAGCTCCTGCCATCCACTACCCATGATACAGGTGACTGATTAACGGTGTGAGAGAGAGGGAGGGAGAGAGTGAGGTGAGGTGAGGCTCCACGTTACCTGCTCTCCACTCATCCATCTCCTTTCCCTTCCCAGCAATCACAGTTCTGACACGGTCACCTCATCACTTTATGACTGTCTTTTAAAAGAATTGTTTAAGGCCATTTTCACAGAAGAAATAATATTTCTTATTGTTTTTGCTAACTTCCTTTGTGAGAGAAGACAATTCAGCATAATTACTTCAGTCACCTGTTATAAAGTCAGTAGCCAATCATGTTACAAAGTGTTCGCACATTCCCATCAGCTTCAAGTCTTTCTAACTACTTATATATTTACTAGAAAAAACGTAGGACAGGACATACACAGGTCTTCAACGTTAGGGGCTATGTTGGGGACAACTTAGTGATTCACAAGGAGAACAAAGTAACCTAAGGAGAACTTACTTTAGGTTCCCCCCCTATAGACAGGGAAGAGTTGGTTGATAATTCGAGGACAGAAAGTAACTGTATTGAAAGGGATCACAAACCAGTAAAATTGATCATGGAAATTATAGACTTTCTAGGGAGAAGAAAGGAGAAAAGCAACAGAAAAGAATATCTGGACAATGTATGCAGAAGGAACAGGAGTTGTGTGGAAGGCAGACCTGATGTATTCAGCACAGCTCAGCGAACTTCGTCTGATGGCACTTTAGGAGATGGCAAAGATTTACCTAAATTAGGAGCAATTATCCTTGGAAAGTCATAGAAGATACTAAAAGGACCAAACAAGGGCTAAAAGAATATTTAAGATGGGAGAAAAGGATTATTTGGGAAATTATAGCCCGCCTAACTGCAGGGACTGGCAAGCTACTAGAAAAGTTGTTTAAAAATCCAGTCACCATCCCCTGGTCCTTGTGGCCTATGAGACCTTCTGACGTTGCTCCCGGCCACTTGAAATAAACACATAGTAACGTGCATATATGTGTGTGTGTATATATACTTATGTATATATTATTGGGGCTAACAAAGAAAAAGCATGATATTGCCTGCCATGTGTTTTCTGACAGAGTTTCTACGGGCTAAGAAAAATTCAAGATGCTTATAATAAGGTTATTCAGTATGAATCATCTCAGACCAAATCTCCTTCCTTTGTTGGAAAACTGGCCTACTAAATCATCAGCAGCAAGGAGAAGTACAGCAGGTCTTGGACACTGATTGCGCAACTCCTGATGCAGTGACATGTAACATGCCCCATGCACTAGTTTGAATCAAAATGCAGTGGTTGCACAAGAAGTTGAAATGCATTTTTAGAGAATCATTATTGATATTGAAGCACAGCTGGACAGGAACACACTGAGGCAATCTGCAATAACCTACGCCATGCAGTGGCTTGAAGGAGAGCTCAGGCTCTCCGGGGAGGATCCAGAAGCGAGAAACTTTCCAGAACAGAGTAAGAACTGAAAATGGATTTGATGAACTACAGAAACTGGTTAGATGAAATCCAGTGAGACAAGGGCATTCCTTGTGAATGTAAGATTAAATACATAAGTAAAATAGCAAATAAATAAGGAGAGCTCTTTAACAGCATGGTGGGAAGACACAAAAAGATCTGGAAGTTTTAGTATACTTCAAAATAATTATGGCAGTCTTGCAAAAGAATAAGATAATGAATCACAGGAGAATTCAGGTTGGAAAGGAGCTCAGGAAGTTTCCATTCCAAATCCAACTTGAAGCAGAAGCAGCTGTGAGATGAGACCAGGTTGCTCAGGGCTTCATCCTGTCAGGTCTTGAAAACCCCCAAGGACAGACACCGGACACCCTCTCTGAGCAACCTGCTGCCCTGCTTGCCTGTACTCATGGGGAGAAAGCTTCTCTTGCCATCCAGTCAGCACCTCTCCTCCTTCTGTTTTTGTACGCAAAGTTGCTTTTTCTCCAGTCAGCCCTGCTCCTCTACTCTCTCCTCAGAGGGCAAGTGCTCCAGGCCCCTGACCATCTTGGTGGCCTTCGCTGAACTTCCCACTCCTAAATAAAAAAGGAGGTATTTAATAGAAGTAGCATATTGTAAGACATGAGAAGACACTTTTGGGCCACACGCAGCCACCAGCGAGGTCTCATATGGAGCAGCGTCCAGTTTTAGCCACTGCACTTCAAGGAGGATGGAGACAAACTGAGAGAATCCTGGAGAGTAACAACATCAAATGGAGGTCTAGAAAACACCAAGGCACGGCCCTGGTTAGGTAAACACAGATTCCCCAGTGGTCTGCTCAGCCCTGAGCTGGTCTGAGAAGTTTGTTGGTGACTCCTGACCTTCTGCTGCCTTCTTCACCGCTCCCCGGCAAGTCTTGCCCACGCTCTTTCGCACTTCCACGTCACAGAGCCAGTTCACGGGGAGAAGAGGAGCTGTTGAACATAACCACCAGGCTCATTCCCCCGCCACCTCTCCCTCTGTGTCTCACCACAGGGCTGAGCCTTGGGAAATGGCCCCCATCTCCCGATCCTGCGGCTCCAGGGAGGCGCAGGAGGTAAGGAGAGGAACAATGGCAAACCCCGCTCCCTCTGATGCATATTATCTAACTCACTAACTGTAATGCAGCCTAGCTCCAGGAATGAGGAGAATTTTGGATCAAATCCCAGAAAAATCACTCTTGGCATGGCGAACAGTCTTCAAAAGGTGCAACAGCCGAAAGAAACAAATGAGATTTGGATGAATGGGGCTGTCTGGCCCCTTTTGTAATCGTCACTCCAAATGTTTTAGGACCGTGGGAGAGCAGTTGTGCCATCTCAATAGATGTTACTTCCCTCAATGTTTGCAGAGCTCTGGGGAGAGCCTGTCTTACCAGCAGGAATAATCACAGATCTCCTTCGAAAACAAGATCTTCAGAGACGGAGGTTGAAATCTGAAGTTAGTATTTCTTTTAGAGAAGCAAAAATTAGAAATAACACTGCTTATCAGAAGAAGTATATGTGTTTTGCATTGGTATATTTCTTTTGCTTCTCCTGAAAAAAGACTTTACGTGAAGATTCCCAGAAAAGCCCTGGCCACCTGGGAGCAGCTTCCTTTCAGGCAGGCAGTGGGCAACAGGGGCAGGCAGCGGCGCCGCGCTCCAGGTCAGCGCGCCCTGCCGGCACCTCCTAGCGTGGTTTCACAAGCAGGTGCATGCCGTGGCCCACACAGCCTGGGAAAGGAGGTGGCGGTCCAGGACCACAGCGAGCCTGCAATGACCTCCCCTTCCAGCTGGTGGCAGGGAGAGAAGGAAAGGCAGCCTCTCACGCTGGGGTCAATGCTCTGTGCCCTGTGCACCTCCACCTCTTCCTCCACATAGAGCCATACTCTGCACCTTTTCCTCCGATGACGCAAGACCAGTAATAGGGCTGTCCTTCCCCCTCACCCAGCTGACACCCGTCTTCACATGACAATCGTCTCTGATAGGCAGTCAGTTTTCACTTGATTTCCGTCCAGTAAGCCAGGAGCTGGGTTCCTGCTGGGGAGGACTGACGGAGGGTCTTTCTAGCAGTTGGCAAAGGCTACGGCTGCCCTGGCCGGCTCCTGGAGGTGCAGCTCTCCAGCCGCAGCTCTGCCTCGCGACGCGGGGTGAGGAGCCAAGCCTCCTTCGACTGACAGCACCCCTTCTGCTGGTGGTGCCAGCTACGAGTGTGCCCCAGTCTTTTAGCTTTGCACAGAGGATACAAACATCTGGACAAATACCATCAATAAAGATTATGAGACTTTGGTCTCTGAACATTAGGTACAGGTATCTACGTTTAAGCCAAAATAACTCCACAAAAACACCAACAGCAAAAAAGTGGGCTCTTTCAGAAGAGCACCCCAAACTCTAAGTAGAACTTTTTTCCAGCAGCTGAAAAATACAAATGTTAGATATTAAAATCCAGCTTTGACTCTGAAATATTCAGATTTTCAATAAGAATAGTTTGACAGTAGAAACTACACTGTCTTCTCCATTTTTCCATTCGGTCCTCCTCCATTTTTCATACAACCTTTCCAACGTAGAGCTTCTAGCTCACAAGACTGAGTGTGAAAAACAGTAAATTAATAAAGAACATCTGTCCCCTTCTTGAAAGAACATCTGTCTCCTTCTCGGTGCAGTATTTATGGCTCTAGTTTGGATCATCAATACCAAATATAGAAGCGGCTTCCTTAATTCCATATGCTGAAGCAGCATGTAGGTATGATCCACATCCCACGACTTTATTTCTAAAATGCTAGCTTCTGTAACATTCTTGAAAAAAGTCTCATCTTTCTATTCAGGCAGAAATTACTTAAATTTTTCATAATCTCTTCATCAGTTTACTTGTCCATTAAATACACAATACTCAAGGGATTTACAGATGAAAGTCTGCTAAAATCTAGAGTTCAAGATACAGCCTTCTATGGCATTAATATCTATCTGAACTAAAAAGACAACTGTCTGTAACATCTATATCATGCAATAAAAATAGATTAAGTGCTTTTCTTCTGATGTTAAAGTGAAAGTCTTCATAGTTCAGTCATCTTTCCATATTAAAAATAAAATGCACCTAAAAATATGAACCTTAGAGCATTTTGCTTGGATTTTACACAGTTGTCTTTAAAATGGCTGGCTGTTCGTCCTCCCAACATACACTATTTTACGCTTATAAAAAATGAAAGTAAGAAACCTTAGAAATAACAACAGAATCAAATAATCTAGACAACTGTATTTTTATATTTATTGCTTCTTAAATCTGCTAGTAAAGAATTCTGTTATTTTACCAGTCATTTCAACCATTGATAAACCCCATTCATCATTGCTTCTTAGATAATCTCATTTTACACACCAATATTCTCCTGGGCATATTTTCCTTCATTCACCGTAATCTTTAAATCCTTACAAAGCAGAGAAGGAGACAGGAAAACAAACAGGAAATAAGCAAATAGAAAAATGTCATACTGTGGTTAAAAGTTAAAAAACTCAAGCTGGGTCTTACAAGACAAGAGTTTATTTTTGGCTTCTTCAAACTTTCAGTATCATCTCAGTCAACCACAACAACCCTGTACCTCAATTTTCTCACTGTAAAATGGAAAATACGATTTTAAACCATGTAGCCCCACAGTGCACTGGAAATATGAATGCATTAGTATCTGTGAAGTTTTGGAAGATATTATTGCATTGAAGGCATTATTTCAGAAAGCACCGAAATTATTTCACAATTTTCCTATAAACCTGCCTTCGCTAATTCTCTCTCTTGTTTTTATTACACTTTTCCTCTATTGCAGGCAAAGGATCACTGGTACTAACTCCATTTAAATGACTGTCTCCTGCATATCAATCCTAATCCTGCAATGAATTATTGCATCTCACAAACAATGTTACAAGGCAGAATTCCAACAACTGGAGTAGCTTTACTTCAAACTTACTACCCAGTCATTACAATGACCTTAACTTTAAGTTATCTTGTGTTTTAGAAAAATAAAATAAAACAAAATAGCAACATGGGACCAAAGAACCCAGAAAGGCTTTCAAAATTAAGACTGGGTTCAGCATCTCTGGGAAAGAACTCCTCCTGCCAGCCTTTGTGAATAATTTTTCCAACTCTCTGAGTCCTTAAAGGATGCTCTTCCTTCCATCACAGCCCACTGGGGTGTCCCCCATATGGGCCTTGACTAGGTTTATCCTACCAGAAAGCCTACTCTGACTCATTACCAGTTTTTTCTCTCAGAGGCAGACACAGCCCGGAGCTTTACCTGGAGCCCTAAAGAGTTGCCCGCCTCTCGAAACAACAGACTTCTCCCATCTCGAGGTGCACTGCAGGTTCAGCCCCGTGGGGAGAGCGTGTGTCAGCACCGAGGTGATGCCTGACCCAGCTCTGCTTCTGCACGGAGCAGCGTGGGCAGAGGTGCTGCCCACACCTCCCTGCCCACCTGCCATGGGAAAGATGCTTTCGGCCCTCGCTGCCAGCTCAGGGCGGGCTGCAGCGCTCTGAACACCACAGTGAGAGGTCCGATGGACCACACTGGCTGAAAGCACTGTGTTATTGGCTGGAGCAATAAATAGCAACAGTCTTGGGGCTGGCAGTCTGGGGTATGCTTGCAGCTAGTACCTAAAGCTTCTCTGCTGCCTGGAGAATCACAAATCCTAAAGACCTGATATTTTACTTGGTGTATTTTAATGAATGTAGCTATGCTTCCTTTTAACCTCCAAAGCTATTCCCTACAAATATATGCTTCCTCCCACTCCCTCCCTCCTCAATTTCAGGGGTGAATGAAGAGTCCAATCCCTTCAATGGGACATCTCCTATTGATTTTGGTTCTAAAGTCCTTAAGCTTTGCCTACATGATTTCACTTCTATTTTAAAAGTTTAGGCAATCTTAAGAGCAACCTCAGTTATTTTAAACTACGTTAATTTGATTGTATTAATCTACAGTTTGCAGGCTCAGAATTCAAAATCCACAGTCAAAGACGAATTAGACTATTCAATCCTTTCTGGATTTTGTGGGGTTTTTTCCCTTTTTTTTTTTTTTTTTTTTGAAAACAAACCATCTAACCACCTTCTGTATTACCTTTTTGGCAATTGTGATTTATCCAACCAGATGTCAAAGACTTTCAAAGTTGGATGACCAACTGGAGAGCTGGATGACTAAACCTATTCCAGTGGGGAATCTAAATTGGTTAGACTCATTGTTTATATTAGGATTTTCCCCTCTTAGGTCACAAACAGCCTGCAAGGGAACTGTGAATGAAGGTACACACTGGCCTTGAGACAAAACCACCCACATTAAGTAAATTTAAATCAGTGCTTCCTCCAGGAAACAAAGTGTTGTATTACTTACAAGCAGATTTGATTACGGTTTAGAGAATTGTTTAAACTCATTTAGTAGACCAAAGGAAACAGATTTAAACTGATGTGCTCATTGTTTTAACAAACACTGGTTGATATCTGATGCAAAGATCAACATACTTGACTCCTATGTAAAATTTCAGTGAAAACACAGGACATAGTAAAGATGGAAACATCAGATCTCACCATTTTCTCAAAATATCTTCAGATTTTAGATTCTGAATTGAAGCTAAAAATAGTCTTATCCTAACATTTCTGAAATAAAATGAAGTTCATGAAAGCAATACCATGAATAAGCTCACAATACCGTGTTGGCCTCTCTCTTCAAGGCCATTAAAAATATCCATCAGTCTCATTGTCAAAAACACACCTAAAACCTGTTCAAAAAATCACAGCAGAGATGTCTTTATGCACATCTGTCCACTTTAGCATCCAGTAAACATGCAGATTCATACAGCAGCATGCAAACAGCCTGGCAAAGAAAGGGTTAAGACAAAGAATATCCTCAAAGCAATTCCAATAATCTTTCTAGATCATTCTTTTTGTGAGAAGTATTCTAGCTGGAAAGCTGGACTGCTATCAGTTCAGAAGTTGCTGTTTATCTGACATAAGCCAAAGGAACCTTCAAACTGCAAGGAGGAAGTCGCTAGATAAAAAAACCAACATGGAGCAGAAGGCTGACGTTAGGAACTGATTAGGTCTCCTTTATTTTCCGGAAACAATTATTTTACCTTTAATTTCAAAGGGGCTTTGGGGGAAAAGATTGAAGGAAATATAGTTCATTTTAGCAATGCACATATTGCGAAAAATAAATTTAAAAATCTATTTTTGGGCTAGAATGGTTGAAGAAATCCCTGATTAGCCTCTTAATGGGGTGAGTCCAATTTAGTGAGAATGATCACCAGAGGGAGTCATTGACTTTTCCATTAAAGTCAAAGAGAATTTTACATACATCGGGACTGCAGAATCTGGGGGCAGAGCTGAGAAAGACTCCAAACAGATTGGAGTTCAGGGACTAACACAAAACACGGTTTTATTGATTTCATCTGAATCCATTTTCCCCTTTGGAATCCCAAAGGACAACTGCTATATTCCACAGTGAAAGTTAAAGAGAAGGCACTGAAGTCATTGATTCAGTGGGTACACACTCCAATAACAACAAAAAAGTCCCAGCACTTAATTGGTTTTAAAGTGGTTTGGAGTGGTATAAGTACTAACTGTTCAGTTTTCTCTTTGGATATGCAACATATCACAGTCCGTTTGGAAAGGCAATTTTTAACAGCCCAAAGACAATCTCCAGGTGCCATACATGAGAGTGTGTCATACCTCTTGGGAACATCAGGACTTCAAACATGAAAAGAAAAGAGTGAAAAGGAGACAGGAAGAATTGCTAGTACTTTTTTGGGGCTTTTTTTTTTTTTTTTTTTTCTTCCATGTTAGTGACCAAAAGAGGAAGTGAGGATAGGGATTTGTGAACCAAATGATAAAACAAACTAAGTAGATGAACCAGTCTACTCAGCCATGAATAAGCATGTATTTCACACTCAAACACCTAAATTGACCTTCAAAGAACTACTTTCATGTTAAGAACGGGGCTTTTGCTTGCTTCAGATCAACCTTGTTCTTGCCACAAAAGCCCAGGAGACTTTGGTTTGAAAACAAACTCATTCACTAGGCAACTTTCCCCTTAATTCTGTACAATAAGATTATACAGTAGAAAATTAGGAGATTAACAAAAGGCAAGGAAACAGCCCCACCCAACCAAATGCAATTTCACTTCTCTAGAAATGTCCTCTGAACAAATGGAATTCAATTTGTTTCTGTGTTCCCAGGTAACGGCAGCACCTTGTTTTGCTTGTTTATTTAATTACTTCTTGTTCATGCAATTAGCTGAGAGACTGCAGCCTTTTGTTCATTACGTTAGCCATAACACAGTTATTTGCATAGCTGTTTCCATTTGAGGCTGAATTTTGGATAGAGGCTCTATTTTGGGCTGTGGCAGGCAGAGAACCGCTGGGAAGCCTCTACGCAGGGTGGCATGCAGCAACCTGCTCCTTCATTGGAGCGAGTCGCTCCGGGAACCACCCTGGCTGCCCATCTGCTTCTGATGGCAAATCAAAGCCCCATTTCCAACACGCGCTGCAAAGCACCGCATGGTGTAAGATCTGGCTGTCTTTCGTCGTTACGTACCACCAAAAAACAGCTGAGTTCATCCTAAAGCATTTTCGCCAACAAGCTGTCCAAGCTTAACTTTACTGCCCTTTAGAACGGTACAAGACATCACTCTGGCCAATGTATGCTTGATTTAAAATCAGCAGTACTCTGATTGTGGTTGAGTGGAAAAATTTAGAGATAGAGGCTACTTTAGGCTTCCTTTCATGAACAAGTTTGATTGAACATCCAGTTGAGCCTGTGATGCTCAAATGAATTGTTGCACAGTTAAATTAGTTTTTTAAAACACTCAAGATATATCCCCAGATCACAAAATTTAGCAGACCGCTGACCCCGTTCATTAATAAATGCAGCAATCACCAGCCCCCAAGTCCTCTGAGTTTCTGGCAGTGAACTGATGTCAGTTATTTTTTATCTAGGTTGCTCAGAAATTGACGAATCTGCACCTTTTTACAGAAACGAGAGGCAGTCAGTGCCAGTGGGAGGCTGCATGCTCTGGTGCGCAGGAGGCACCTTCATCTCAGCCTCCAGGCACCTAAGCACCCCTAAAACTCTACCTCTCAGGAGAAACCGCACACCAACTTACACTATTTGAAACATAGAGAACTAGAACAGATGGCTTGGAAAAATTACCAATCTTTGCAGTTTACAATTCAGCCTTCATGACCCACAGCTATGGTTAGGATCAGTTCTGCAATCAATTGCAGCAAGGTGCAGCCTTTTAACAGCATCGTTTTAACCCTACCTGTGCCATCTGCCTCTCCAGCTTTGACCGGGGAATATCATCAAAATAGTTTTCATTTCTTCTTCTCCTTGCATCGCCCTGCATGATAATGTGGGGAACGTCCAGGGAGCCACCAGTAGTGAAAGTGCTTTGGCTAAGTGATGGAGACAACTGAGGAGGAGTGTGGTTACCGCTGGGTTCCTGGACAGAGAGGAGAAAAACGTGGCATCAGAAGAACAGAATATTGCTGACTTCACACATTTAAAAGTGTATTTGAATTATTCATACCATAAAAATTAAGGAG
Organism: Tauraco erythrolophus; assembly: GCF_009769465.1. Taxonomy (NCBI): domain Eukaryota; kingdom Metazoa; phylum Chordata; class Aves; order Musophagiformes; family Musophagidae; genus Tauraco; species Tauraco erythrolophus. The sequence continues at coordinate 55,120,999 of NC_141468.1, forward strand.
CAATTCCTGAAGTAGAGGTTACCATCGATGAACTTTTGAGATTTGATAACTAAGGTGCAGAGCCCACGTGGAAGGAAAAATACTTCACTGTTTACATGAACTAGTGACAAATTCCCTCTCCAAAACCTCCTTGTGCAACACATACTCCCTTCTAGGACTGCTAGAGAGATAAAACAGTGAGTTACTTCTTGTCAAGGCCCAAATAAAGCCAGGATTTAGGACTAGCTATTTGTAAGGCGAAATACATTCTCACCACTTCTGAGCAGCCACTCTAAGCAGTGAAAGTGATTTGAATGTGATTTGAACTCTAGCAACATCTCTTGCTGGAAAAAAGAAATGCACGAACATTTACAAAATACAGACATGTTGTCTGCAATTTTTGTAGGTCTTGGAGAACATCTGTTCTGCAAGTATCCATTGAAGTACAGGATATCAGAAACAAGCTAAACAATTCCTAGAATGCATGAAAGCATCAAATATTTTACCAGGCTCTTCTTGTAATGTGTGTTGAACTGTGACCTCATATCAGTCTGTGTGCAAACACCACAGCGAATTGATACATGAACTCTAATAAACAGCTAAACATGTCCTCTGGATCATACATTTTGCCAGGATCTGCCAACACACAGCTCACAGCCAGCCACAGGATGTATGTTTGGAAACACCTATTCTCATGCACATCACATCGCTTGTTCAAACACCAGTTACAAACATTGGTGCCTAGCTCCACCGCTCAACGCTGTCTCGGAGATGGCAATCAGCAGGAGCAGAGCTACAGCGTACCGGCCAGGCAGTCTGCACACATACCACCCCAGTGTGGACTGTACAACACTGTCATAACAACTGGATGAGGAAACATCTTCCTTTCTCATGATGTAGGTTACTGGGCTCAATTTATCTGTCACTAGAGACCTCTCTGATAGTTAAGTTCTTTGGAGGCATAATGGAGCCAGGAGTATGTTTACACAGTGCAGACCTTGTCTAAATTACCTATTGCTCTAATACTGTGCTTCAATACTGAAAAACAAGAAGGGATCTGAAGATTAGAGGAAGCAAAGACACGCTCCATTGTGCACGGAGGGTAAAAAAACTTACCTTTTTGTTTAAAGAAAGAATTAAAGTGGATATTTCATGCCCGATTACATTGTAGCAAACCTAATTCTGCAAAGCATCAAGGTACTTTGCTACACGCTGTTAAGAAACAAGATCTGGTGTAAGAAACCAGAGAGCTGTAATCTCCTCCAAATGGAAAGGAAAGTTGCAATTCTCTGTATGCGTTCAAGTGATAGTAACATCTGATATTAATATTTGAAGTGTAGGAGTCTATGTGACATTATTCCTTGCAATCACAGTAACAGATTAGTATTCTTCATGTTGGTTGGCTAAACCCAGGGATATATAGTTGTGTAGCAACTTTTAATTTACTGCGGTTGTTTTTTTTTGGTTTTTTAATTCTCTAGCTTTCCTATGATCCGAGACAAGCACTTGACGTTTCCCAGGGCAAATAAAGGAGTGTTTTCCTCTTAGGAATAGCCTTTTTTCCTCCCTCAAAAAAATCCACCTACATTTGGCCTAGTTAAAAGCTTCTGAAAAGCTGTAGTCTGCACATGCTCAGAAGATTTTGTGAGGCATAATCTTGAAAATCTACCCTCCACGGACCCAACTCCGAGTAGATGGTGCGCATACCTCTGCCCTGAAAATAACCTGAGTACAGGGGCACCAAACGAGACCCTTTCTACTGACTGTTACTTGCTGCTCCACTCCAGACAGATAGGTAACCTCTCTCTGCTCTGAATCACAATTCACCCACCATTAGCAGACTGACAGGGCCATCAGCGCATCAAAGTGACAGGTGACTGTGCAATGGACATACAGATTCCAGCTCTCATTGAGCTTTTCATATTTTATCAAACTGCATATAAAGAGGAAATTCGCTCAAGAGATCCATATCGGAAGATTGCTGGCAAGGCAATACCGACAAGAACTACAAAGTCAAGGAATAAAAGAATTACTGTGCCTCTGCATTATGGAACAGTATGTAATTGTATGATTTTATGCTATTTTCTCAAAGTTGCCCTTCACAGCACAGATGGATCCTCAACTGTGCAGCATGTTGTTATATACTCAGCACTGTGTTATCATTAGTTATCGTGTAGTTGGTATTTTATTCTCACCTCGTTTCATGGCCTCAAACCCCTTCCCTAAACTCTATTCAAATCCTGCTCTGAAGATAGGGTGAGTAATATCGTCATTTTCATGATGCTCGTAAGTGCTTTTACTAACGTCAATCAATATATTTTCACCACACCTTGTAACTTCTGGCATTTTATAATCACCACTTTAGTGTGGGGGACCTGAGACACATAGGCAAAGGTTAAAAAACATCAGACATCTTGGATGCCCAATTACAATATCTATTGCCTGATTTTCCAAGTGCTTGTATTCAAAACTCCACTTCTATTGATCTAATTTGCAGCACTGTGTGCTCAGCACTTGTATAAATCAGACTCCAGACTCCAGTCAAATATGCAGAATGTCAGTAACATACAATTAGTGACTGTTTATGAGGCAATTACCTAAATAACTTACCAAGTGTTATCCAAGGGCTTTGTGGCAAAAGCAGGTGTAAATCAGTATTTTCATAGCTACAGCTATTTCTTTAATCATGAGTCTCTCTCCCATTCTTCCTTCATTCCTTTTCCTCACTCCATACCTGCTTTCTCATCTCCTTAACAAATCTGCAGACCAGGCATGGATGCTCGTGCAGGTGCTAACCTGCCCTCAGTACCGTGCCACTGTTAGTCACCAAGTATTCATATCATGTTTCCACTCTGTGGTGAATGCATGGATACGTATCCTGCAGGGATGCCTGATCATATATTTCACTATTGGAATCTGCTTAATCCCCACCTCTCAGTCCTGCCGGTCATGTAAAGCTGTAACTGCAGAGGTCAGGGCTGGAAGGGAGTTGAAGAGATCATTTCCCAGGCTGCCTAGGTGCACCTCATGCCTCACAGATGTTTCTCTAAACAGTTCCTAAAAACAGGAATTCTCTCTAGCGAACTAATGCTTGTGTTAAACTATCATTACTATTGCAACGCTGCTTCTTCAAATTTTTAGCCTAAATTGTTCTTCCTTCAGTTTAAATTCCAGCCTCCAGTGCTGACTGGGTAAGGATAGGGTTCCATGAAAAACATGGCAACTGGTCCTGTAATTAAAGATTATAATGCACTCAAGGAAGGAAAGCAAGATTGCACAGATAACCTGAGATCCAGCATTTTCTAACTTTCGAGTATATGACTGAAATCAAAATAACTTTCCCTTAGTACACAGTTATTGTAGGAATAACCTATTTTATGGATATTTTTAATGTTTGTTGTTTTTCCTCAATATTTAACCATTTTTTCCTTTGAAATATTTTAAAAGCTAATACAAAAAGAGACAAACAAGATGAAGTGTTATCCATGCTTAGGTTGACCTAGGGACCTTAAAAGTAGACTGTTTAAATAACAAACTATCTTTTCCACTGATCTAGAGCAATCTGATCTAGCGGAAGGCATCCCTGCTTATGGCAGGGGATTTGGAACTAGATGATCTTTAAGGTCCCTTTCAACTCAAACCATTCTGTCATTCTATATAAATCAATCTTCTAGTAGCAGCAGACAGTTTATTTAAACCAATCTTCAAGATAAAAATTATTGCAAACTACAGACTAAATACTATGTCCTCATTTCATGTGAAATGGCATGGTAGCAGTCGATGAGAAAGAAAACCTTAATCCAAACTTGTGTCCCCCTCTTTAGGATTCTCTGTAAAGACTCCAATACCATGAGGTGAGGAACGACATTCAGCACTTGCCTGCATCTGTAGCTCTAGCTGTGGAGCAGCAGACTACTTTTTATCATTTTGGCTACAGATGGAGGACATCCAATTTTCTCTTCACTACTAACTGAGAATCTACAGTCCTAACTGATAACATGGGCTGTGGAAATTTTCCCACCTGCTGAAGAGGAACTAATTCCCCAGTCCAGAGCACTAAAAGTACTGAGCAACAATGTGCGACTTCTAAATGATTCCTCTTTCCTGGGAGTGTTTTTAACACCTGCCATGCATCAGGAATCATTCATTTAATACATAAAAAACAACATACAAGAAAAATACCCATGTTTGTGCAAAGTGTGTCAGAGCAGAATGTTATTGACTTCTGAGACCCTTTTCAACATGGCATTAGGAATAGGATGGATTTGGAGGGGGTGGATCTAAATGTCTATATGTGGCATCTGAGAATAAGCAAGGTGAAAATAGGCTGGTCACAGAAATTGTAAGTGTATGTAAAAATAAGCCCTCATTCTGTCTTTCTCTATTTCTCTTCACACCAGGAAATTTAATTTGGGAGCACAGACACCCTGACATTTGGAAATTTAGTCCCAAATGAGATTCCAGTCAGAAATACAGCCCCATGAAAATAATTAGATCCAATGAAATGCAAAAGGTGTGACCTAAAATATCAAAATAAAAAGTGTTGATATGAACTCCCTTGGAGAGAACACAGTAGGAATGGGTCATCAGACCACAACTGGGTAAGGGTAACAGACAGCAAGGAAGCAAAGACATTAGATTGGAGAAACCCAGTGAAGGTGGTGTAATGAGAGGAGATTAACTCTGATCAAGTGTGGAAAAACCCCAGGGACATTGCAACAAAGTTTCTGAAAGAGGGAATACAAATGAAAATTTAAAATACGATAAAACTTTTGTTACATAGAAACATCTTAATGGCACTGGTATCTCAAGAATTTCAAAGAGGCTCTCTTTAAAGAAAGCATGAAGTGTAGGTCTGAGAAGTAAGCGCAAGCATTTGAAAACGTGAAAGGAAAATGGTAACTCTCCTTCCACAACATTGATCGGCTGGGCTGGGTTTCCTGTGGGCAAACGTAGATGTGCAGCTTGTACACACCTGGTCCTGAGCTAGTTTCTTGAGCAAAGAAGATAAGCTGGTACTTCTAAGATACCACTTATCTCATCTTAAGCTAGATGTCTGAAACAGGTCAGATGAATCACCCTGTAAAAATGTCAATTTATCTTTGCTGGCTATATGGGGAGGTGCTACTGAGCAGGTCAGCCTAAGACATCTACACTGTAAAACTTCTAAAGTGAGGTAAGTTGAACCCCACTCAAAGTGGCTGTTGTTTTCATGTGAATGTTATGAAACACTTCCTGACTTTTCAAAAAACGCAAACAAATTTTCATGGGGACTCACCCTGAGGGTTATTGACCGAGGTGGTTTCTGAGGAGGATCTTCGTGAAGCCTGTCTCCCAAAGATGCCAGAACGCGCTTTCGGTGGCCAATCAAGTTAATTTTTAAGACCTGAAATTAAAACAAAAATACATAATTAAAAAGAACACATTGCAATCACTAAATGAAGATCCATTCAGAGTGAAGCCATCTTCTCTTTAAACTATTTAACAAGTTAGCCCCCCACATAGGCTAAGCAGAGTTCAGTATGAGGCAAACAGCAGAGAAAACAAGAGGCTAGATTAAACAGAGGAAAAACCCTGTAAAACGAAGGAATAAACCAAAGCAGGTATAGATGTGGAAAACTGAAAAAAAAAAGAAAAAAAGAAAAAAGGCTGAAAATGAGTAAGGAGGAAAGAAAAATGAAACAGGAAGAGAAGGCAGCAGAGCAGGAGCAAGGGAAGAGGAGGAGGAGACTGGAGAAGGAAATGTAGAGGTGCAGGCAAACGACGAGTGATGAGGATTAAAGGGATTCACGGGACGGAGGAGGAAGAGAGTGAGGAACAGCCAGTGAATGCTTAGGGAGGGCAAGAAGGGAGAAAAGGAACCGCACAATGAATAAACGTTATCACTTTTAAATCTATTCACCACGCCTTTCATGGGTAATCTCTGAATGACACGTACAATTTGCATTATCGTGTAGAATCATCCTTGCATAAGAAACACAGGATGGACAAACTTTGTCCTGAATATCTATTACTTTTATCAGATGCAACGAAAATCTGTTGCACACAAACGTGACCATCAGTGGACAGGTTCAAATATCTTGTGCTTGTCCAAACTCCAAGAACGCTGCCAAAAAGGTGTTCCAAGCTCACTGCAACTACTCCCCACTTGTGTTTCTGTGTGTCCCTGCCGCATACAAAACCACCACTGCTCTCAGCAAAACAGAGGGCAGAAGCAGCAAGTTGTGAACTTAAGCATTAAAAAATAGAAAAAATAAACCATATTTTGATGCTATTTTTTAATGGCTACAATGGCTTTAAAGTGTAAAGCAGCCCTAATTGTAGAAGGAAGCCTCTGCTCTGCAAACAGCAGTGTCCTCACATAACTCTTCCAGACTGTATATATGGTTTCATACACCAGAGCTGCCTTCATTCCTTCTCAGAAGACAGTACTTCCAGCTATATTTAGGACCACCGTGTATCAGCACCCTTCAGCTGAGAGGAATTTCTCACTCAACCTAGAAAAAGTAATAGTCCCCCAAAAAACCCTGAAAATGCTACCTCTTAAGTGAACAACCACCTCAGTTTAAGCAGTACCACTAAGAGCTGCCATTCATGAGAACAAACAAAACCCAAACCCCAGCAACTCCCCTATGACATCTCTTAGATCCAGTGTCTCAGGATACAGCAACACGCCATCATTATTCTGGTGGGTGAACTCCTGTCTATTCATGGGCAGGTGGATTTGTCCACCCTTCCTCTGTGGGATGTTTCTGCTGACATTTTTGAACACCAAGAACATCTTCTTTGCCCCCATCTACAAAGCAAAGGGTTGCAACATGAAACAGAAGGAGGTCTTCCTCTCAGAGACAGCTTCCAGGGTTGTTGCAGATCCTGCAGCTGAACAGCAGACCCAAGTCGCGGAGTCCCACAAGTCTGCTACGTGCTCTCCCATTAGGCTAAATTTACAGAAGCACGAGTGAAGCCAAGATAGCTCAGCAGACACGAAAATGCTGAAGGCATGCAGGAGACTTAGTTATGTATTCAGTATACACTGAAAGTTAAACAGAAGGGTGCACAGTTTATCTCCGTATTTAACCATACGAAACACGTGAATGAACTACAGCTGCTTTAAGCATTACTCAGGTAATGCACTTCAGTGAACTTGCTTCTTTAATAATGCTTCCCCATCATCAAGAGCATTTACCCAGAGATTTTTAAGTCAAGCTACAGTTCTTTGGTTGTTTCGAGGTTCTCAGCGCTCTGACTGCCTTATTAGCTATATCAAACCACACAAAGCAATTTTCTTTGACTTCACAGAGCTGTTGAACAACAGGAGAGAAAAAGACACGAGTCTTGAGGGACTTCGTACATAAGAGATCAGCAGACAGGTCTAAATGGTTATATTATTTCAAAAACTGTGCTCAATTTGAAAGCAATACAGATTTTTAAACACCAGAAGCATTGCTAAGCTTATTCCATGTTTTGTTTTTCCATTAAAATGGTGGTCATCTCAAATCTGAGGTGGTAGGGATTTAAAGATGCAACCTACAGAAACACATGGTCCTCAGACAACAGGCAGCTGTAGCCCAATCTCATCTGGACCACATATTCTGTTAATTGAAGGTGGCTGTATTCTTCTGGAAATGGGCTCCCTAGTAATTTTCTTACTTGGAAAACGTGTTACTCAACTTACAAATATAAAATACTATTTTCTGAAACACTTCTGTATTTGAGCTATGAGAGTTTAACGAACACCTTGAAATTCTGAAAACTTGTTCTGTGATGGATTATCCTTGACAGTATGTATCAAAAATGTCAAATATCACAAATACAGGTCAACGGTGTGCAATGGTAAAGTTGCCTAAAGCAGTATCTTAGAAATATCTTAAAGCTGTGTATCAGATAACCATTAAAAGTCTTGTGCTTATTTAGCCCACAAGTTAGTTCCTCATAAATATTTTCTATATACCAGGTAACAGCGAACACAGTAATAGTGAACTATAGGGACAGTCAATATAATGCACCTAAGTGCTAGGTAGTGAAGTGTTTTGTCAAATGGATTGTAGCCTGCTTCATACATGACAATGAAATCAGCTCTGCAGTGTGGCTGCAGGAATCAACTACAACTTGTCATGAAACTGTTCAGAGAACCTTAAGGCCCTCCACAGCCTTTTATTTTGTTACTGGGACAAAAAAAAAAATGAATAAATGTACATGGCATGTCTCTTTCCACACCAACAGTAGGAGATCTGAAAAAAAAAGAAACAAAACTCCACCTCATGTATTTGCTTATATTTGATGCTCTAATACAATTAAAGGAGACTGGGGCAAGTCATTTGTCCAAAGAAATGACACATGCACACAAATTTAATTCTATTTTTACTTCCATATTCTCTGATGATTAGCATACAAAATGAAATTCCACTAGGAACTGCAAGAAATCCACAAATGTAACCAATGTAACACTTTGTATTTAGATTTTTGACTTAGTTGACAGATGTTTTAAAAACCAAACACATGTAGCTCAATAATTCCCTGATGACTGTATACATACGGATACTGGAACTAATAAATTATTCCATCTAAAACTGAGCATTATTTCTGCCACATTCTTGTGCCTGATCTTTTCATCTGATTGAATAATACAATCTAATGCTGTATTTCTATAATTATTCTACTTTTTTTTTCTTTTTAATGAGTATTATAAAGATTACTGAAATTCAAGACATCAATTCCCTTTGGGAATAATCTGAAAAGTTACTCTGTGGGCTAAAAGTAGTACTGTAATAGCACAAGTGGTTTGGACTAAACATGTAGCAGCAATCAGACCTTAGGAACTACCTACAAAGTGGAAAACTAGAGTGTGATCAGAAAAGTACTAGTGATTCTCTGGTAGCAGCATCAGACACTTCAGGATTTAAGAAGAAAAAATGACAAATATAAGCCAACAAGGTTGTGATCTTCCTATTTCTGCAAGTAAACAGCCCAAAACACTAGGTAAACTCAATTTTATTAACCTTTTTACCACTGATCATACTGGAATACACTCCAGGATACCTGAAATTGCAGGTGAAGAATACATTATTACCACTTTCCTGCCACAATGTCATCCCACAGGGCTACTCCTAAAACACGGCAGTGCCCAGAATACCCAGGAAGTGAACCCGGACCAACAGCTCACCTGGACATCACGACTGGTTTAACTGAAAGTTTGAAAAAGGATTAAATACACTTGCTGTATAAATTCCCAGCATGGACAGCTGTTCAAAATTTTACAAATCGCATCCATAGAACTGCTGTCAGTGATTGACAGCTAAAACAAACAAACCGAAAATTAAAAAAAAAAAAAGGTGAAAAGCCTCAAACCCTACATGCTGACCAAGATTACATAGTGTAATACTTGGTATATTTTGAAAGTTAAATACATCAGAATCAGCTGCGATATTGAATGCACGGTGCCTTACCGACACCAGACACAGCCAAATCCAGTTCAAACCATATCAAACTTCTGTTGCATTTTCACACAGGGATACTTTATGTTCTCATCCTGACTGCAACTGCTGATTCCTTCCAACCCTAAAGGATCACAAACCCTTGCCATTTTTAACAGAACAAGGATTTCCCTACAGAGTCTTGACCGCCCAGCAAAGTGTGGGCAGGTAAGAAGAGAGAGGCTCCGAAGTGCCCTGAAGATCAGAGACTTGCTGCAGCTCCGCTAGATGTAGGATTCCTTCGGTGTCCACAACTGCAGTGGAAGTAATTGTTTATTACGCATATGAAGAGACTTGGAAGAGACTTACGATTTCACATCATAACAACACGAAATATGCGCCATTATCCCCTTGAATTAACTACCCAACTGGAAACAGATGTCAGTTGTCTTGGTGACAGCATTGCACAAAGACAGATGGCTGCCTAGTAAGTCCCGTGTCTATATGTTATCATGAGGAACCATTTGTTTGGTTCTCTCCCCCCACTCCCTCGAATATATAATTTAGTTGCAGATCTCCAGTTTAATGTTACTGAGAAGCCAAAGGCCAAGAGTCTTCTCCAAGAAAAGGTAATTCTGAATCCTGGATTGCTACGCTCCTCTGAGCTGCACTGCTGCACATCACTTGCTGCCAAAGCAGTGGTAGTAAGTCATGGTTTAGCCTGGCCGGCAACTAAATGCCGCTCGCTCACCCTCCCCCATCCCCAGGGGATGGAGAAGAGAATTAAAGGGGAAAAGGGAAAGCGAGCTGTGGGTTGGGCTAAGAACAATTTAATACTACTACTACTAATATATGAATATATATATATGTGTAATGATAATAATATATACAAACAAGTGATGCACAGTATAATTGCTCACCACCCCTTGACCAAGGCCCAGCCCAGCCTAATAATCCCAAAAGAAGTAAGTCCCGACACTGCAATCCTGGATGAGCAAGAGTCCTGAAAAGAAAGTGAGAGAGAGAGTGCACTCTGAGACCCCAAGAGTGAAAGCCCCCAGAAGAGCAAAAGCCCTTCCGGTCAACCCTCATCTATATATCAGGCATGACGCTGTATGATATGGAATACTTCATTGGTCACTTTGTCCCTCAATCCTAAATTTACACCATAATGGGAGTTGTGGACCTTTTGTCTTGGCTGTGCTCTCCCCCCAGCCTGTTGTGCTCCTGCACACCAGCAAGAGCACAGGAAGCTGAAAAGTCCTTGATATCTCAGTGCCAAGTATAAGTATCATCGCGCTATCGACATTCTTCTCATAATGAATCCCAGACTAAAACCAAAGTACAGAGCTCTTCTGGCTGCTAAAAAGAACTAATGGCCATTTCCACCCCAGGTCAGATTCAGGCAGGTGAAGACTTACTATTTTTCACAGAAGTTCCCAGGACAGTCTTTGGTACTGTCGAGGCTGCTGGAATTTTTGTCCTGACTTCGCCAAATAAGCCATTTTTGTCATTAAACTGTTTTCCAAATACTCATTAGTTTAAGAACAGGCTGACTGAAAATATCAGGTGCTAGTACTTTTGGCTTCTCTAAAGATGAAAAAATGTAACTGTAATTTTGTGCTTGTAATCAATAACCCTTAATATATAAGTAGAAAAATATTAATTTAATTTTTCATTAATAAAAATTGGGAAAATACAATGAAACAAGACCTGGCCAATACTGAGACCGGACCACTTTACCTCCTGAGGATGTGTCTCAGGCTATGTGCTGAAGTGCTTTTTAAAAAACAATTTGTAATAAAAAGATGTTAAATCCATGGCCTTAAAAAAAAATGTTTAAAAAAAAATCACAGTTTAATGATTTTGCGAGCCTCAGATGTAATGACAGATATTATATATATGCATTTTTATTACATAAGGCTCAAAACTCCATAAATCAGAAATCCTAAAAATCTATCAACATACAAATACAAAGATTATTACAATAATAACTACCTATCCTAAGAGACAAGGTTGAAAATATTATGTATATGAAAAATAGCAAGCACTAAGTGGGTCTATATGTAAAGAGAAAATCCTCCTTCTGTTTTCACAGGCAGTAAGTGGAAAAAATATCAGACAGTTTGAAAGGTGGAATACATTTCTAAGTTGAGCCCAAAATTATAGGATAGACTTCTTAGGCTGTTCCCTTCACTAGTGACTTGCATTTCCATCTGTGTTGAGCTAATGACAGGTCCAGCCAGTGGTTCAGATCAGATTTGGAAACCATGTGGTCAGAGAGACCAACAACATTATTCCCATTCAACCTTCTGGAGGTCTTCAATGTTAATCATATAGCACTATGAGAGAGCAATTGCAATACCAATACTTTATCTCACAATATTTTGCAGGATTACTTACAAAGCAGATAAATTATAATTAAAAGTTACTGGTACTACAACACATTTCATAATGAGCTAATCGTTTATCTATTTTTAATATACAATTATCAGCAAAGCACATTAATCTGTATACAAGCGTGAAATATGGCTAATGTAACGAGAAATAGGAGATAAAATACAAATCTCCATAGAAAATTTTAACAGCTCTAAAATTGATCTTTTTTCTGATCTTGATTCAATTTCATCACAGACTTAATTCCAAGCAAAAGGAAAAAACCCTCAAACATTCAAGCTCTTTTAAAGAATGGGACATTTGTCTACTAAATGAATAGCTTTTTTTAAAAGCCTTCTAATAACACACAGTAATGAATGTTTTTCTAACATCAGAAGAAGCAAACTGCCATTTGCTGCTTGGAGTAAAGATGCAGATTATTCTATCTCACGGTTATAACCAATGCAGTCATTAAAAGGTAAGCCCTGTAATATGAGAATATTATCAGTTAATTATATAGATATTAATATATTAGAATTGAAAATTGTTTCTTTCTATATTATGAAATTACATAGTCTGATAAAAATGGCAATAAACATAAGGAAAAACCTAAGATGGTCTTAAATATCTCCTTCTAATACAAGAATTTAATGGAGGTCCTTCTATGCATTTTTTTTTTTTTAATTATCAACATCTTTTAGATACACAATTACTGCAGAAATAATGTCTTCAACACACAGAAAGAAAGACAAACACTGGATAGAGGAACCTGGACCAAGGATCATAACAAACGTTGTTAAGAGATGTTATTCAGAACACACTCAGTTTCCTCGTATATTTGCAAGTTACCAGTTGTATGCATGAAGACCTAATTATTATTGCGTTAAAGAATTTCAGTTTATTAAAATTCTTTTTCTGTATTGTAAAACATTCCCATTAAAAGCACGGGCTCCACCCTTGAATATCTAGTTCAAGCCAAACCTATGCACAGAGGCTACCTACAGCTTGCGTTCAGGCTGTGCTATGGAGCGGTTCACATGGAACACCACACACAGCCATCTAAAATACACTTATCCCCCAAAGTATTAAATATCCCAGTGTTAGAAACTTGATCATGCATTATTGTTCTACTGCTAGCATTAATATTTATCTACTTTTTAAAGGGAAGAGCTGTAAAAGCATCGTAAAGATAAAAACGTGAAAAGTGTTGGCAGCCTTTGAAACAAGAGCCGTCACCGGCAACATCAATACTTCACTTGTATGAACCAATAGCGTGATGCAAAGGACACAACCCATCCAAATTCACTGCCAAACTACAGGTGAATTGTCCTATAAGTCTTGTGAAAACTGCATGGAAATGATTCCTTAGAAGAAAGGAGATCTGCAGAGGAAAACACCAGGGTTCAGTCCCATGGAAGAGTAGTTGGGCAGCAGAGCGGGAGACCTCTAAGGATCTCATGCCAGGGATTCCACCCGCCTTAAGAACGGAGCTTGGAGGTGGGCAGGGAGAGGTTGTCTGTACAGCCAGCTCCTCACCTGCTTCCTTACTTGACCACAGAAAAGCTAACGCTGGCACCAGTCAATGGGCAGGAAAGTACAACCAAGGATGGGGGAAAGAGAAAGGTGTGGAAATCTCATTTTCAGCAGCTGCTTGTGCTTCCAGTGGCACAAGCTAAACACGAGATGCACCCACACAGCAGAATTGCAGCTTCTTCTACAGCGGACCACCCAAACGAAGAGGGCAGCTAGCATTAAGAAACAAATCTGTAAATAACCCTAAAGCCAATGTTTTCACAGAAACCATGGTCTATGAGCCTACGCTTTTTAGTATTCAGCAGTTACTAAATTTGGTTTTCTAGTTTGTCTGTCATGTGTCTGCCATTTTCTCCCTGAGGACTGGAAAACCTGTCAGACAAGGTAGCCACTTAATGAAGTGTCTTGCTTCTCATAGTTGCTTCTGTCTCACTCATACTCAGTGTGGATTCGCCCTACTGCAGAATGGCTGCTTAGCCTTGGCCACGCCGCTTTCTTTGACAGCATTTGGCACATTGGATGAAGTTAAACACATTTTGTGATGTGCTAGTACAGGAGCCCTTGACTCTCTTCTGGGTACCACATGTTATGCTGTCCAGGGACGTCACCTCTATCAGGATATTCATTACTTTACAGGAAATAAGAACCTACATATATGACATGACATAAAGAGAGTCCTCAATTTTTGCTCTACCTGCTCTGCAGCAACAGCCAGCTGACTGATTTCATGACTTTTCTTTCAGCAAGAACACTCACCAAAAGAATAAACTTTGAATGACCACTAACCTCAGTATAGGTTATGGCATGACATACAACTATAGCATAAAAATAATAAATAAAAAAATCCTTCATCAACTAATTTTCCTGGTTGTCTTATACTATCTCGATCTGCAATCTTTGCTCATTAAACAATCATTTAATTGAACTCATTAAAAAAATTACTACAGGTTCTGCAAGAAAATCACGGCTTGAAATAAATGGTACCAGCCCCTCTCCCCAAGCTTTACATCCCTTTCCACCTTCATCAATCTCATCCTTTAACACCAAATGGAAGAAGCTACTACATACGTAAAAGGTACTAATTCAGCTCAACTGCAGCTATAACAATCTACTGTTTTCTTTCAGGTAGTCTAACTGACTAGTGTAAATAAATTAAGAGCAATTCTGTCTAACCTACATTCAGTTTGAATTGTGACGTTGCTTGTCAGATTCTGAACCCCAAATCTTGTCCATTTTCCAACTACATGATGCGGCTTTAAAAAAAGCTATTAGTTCTCTCTTATATCCTTGCTTCGTCTATTTCCTTTACACTATCACAACTATAGCAATGCTACTACTACCATAACAAAAGGCAACGGCCACCATGGCAGAGCAGAATTGTACATCATAGGCAGAGCCGGCATCATGCTGTACTTTGACTCTTAATCTGTGAGGAGGAAGCACCGTGGGTGGGAGAGAACAGGCTCTATGAGCACAGCAGGACAGCTGGATTAGCTCTGCCAGGGGCAGCAAGGGGACAGCAAAAGCATTTCTCAAAATATCTTTTTCTTTCATGCCTTGAGGTAAGAGCAGGAAGGAACACCATCAAAAAGTGGGGTTACAAAAGGATACAAATGAAGTGGCAAAAATGTTCATCCGTCAATAGCTCAAGTAAGTTCTTCCCTTGTGGCTCTGAGCAACGTGACAAATTCCAACATAAAAGATTATTGTCTGCGTGATTTGAGATAAACTGAAACCGCAAGGCCGTTCAGATCATACATATTATCTTATGCAGATTCCTTCATTAAACATTCAACACTAGTCTGGCTTAAGGAAGAAACATTTTTGTACATAACCGAACTAGAACAAAGCAAGTGGGCAAGCTGTACTGAAGAGCCCTCCAAAGAGGAGGCTGATTTTGTACTACAGTCAAAAAAAAGATAAACCGAACTTCAGATTAACAGTGAAAACCAGTGTCGTGGTTTTAGGCTGATCCAGCAACTAAAACTCACACAGTCTCTCCTTCTCCAATAAAGTAGAGAGGAGAGGGAAGAAAAAAAAACACAAAAGGACTGAGGGTTGAGGCAAGAACAGAGGGAGCACCCACCAACCATGGTCCTGGGCAAAACAGGCAGCGCTTTTCTCAAAGCAAAACAGTTTATTAATGATTACTTAGAAGGACAAAGGGAAATAAAAACCGATTACTTGAGAGGACAGAAAGAAACAAAACCAGATCTTAAAACCGACACCTTCTCCCCCCCCCCCCCACCTTCCTTTTCCTCCCGGCTCTACCTCCTCCCCCCAGCAGCACAGGGGGCAGGGACTGGGGGAGTGCAGGTCAGTTCATTCCGTGCTGTTACTGCTGCTTCTTTCTTAAAGGAGAAGGAGTCCTTACACCCTTTTCCCCTGCTCCAATGGATCCCCTACCCACGAGGAAAAATCCACAAACTTCTCCAACGTGAGTCCAGCCCACTGGAAACAATCCTTCCCCACAGATTGCTCCGGTGTGGGCTATACCACAGTCTCGGGTACTTAGGGAGCTGTAGCCACTCGCTCCGGCGTGGGTCGTCACGAAGACTCCAGATGCCTTTCTGCCTTGCCGTGCCCCCAACACGACCATCCTCGGGCTCAGGCATCTTCTCCCCACGGGCTGCGAGTGGGTTGCTGCTCCACCGAGGCCGTCCTGGTTGCAGGGGGGCAGCCTGCTATCTCACCATCAGCCGCAGGGGAAACTCGGCTCCGGCACACCTCCTCCCGCTCCATCCTCACTGACCTGCTGTCGATGCAGCTGTTTCTCTCAGATCTCAGTCCTCTCCAGGTGAACTCAGCCCAGTGGGCACCCTGGGAGTGGGGTGCCCCCGAGTTCCCCAGCTGGCTCCGCCGCCGCCATTCTCCGTGGGCGGCGCCGGCCCGACGCAGGCAGCCGCCCGGCCGGGAGCCAGGGAGCGGGGGCAGTGCCCTCCTCCCTTCTCTGGTCGATCCTGGGCGAAGCACCTTTTCCGGTTCCCTTGTCCTGACTTAAATAGGGCAATTCGCAGAGGCGCCCTATTGGCTCAACCCCGAGGGGGATGGCAGTCTGATCTGGTGGCCAGAACTAAGCCTAACCCGGATCCAAAACCGGGGAGGTCGCAGGGAGCAAAATCCCTCTCCTGCCACCAGAACCACCCCCCCCTCCACATCAAACCATGACAACCAGTGAAGCTTTGGTCATCTCAAACTTTTAGTCCTCAAAGTTATTTTATGAATTAAAAAGAATATAGATGTGTGTATCATTTTGAATTCCACAGTTTGGGCAGATACTTTATTAATGAAGCTTTCTGGCAAAATCCATCAGTGAACGGGTTATCATGGGAAAGGCTTTCTTGCTATAAATTCTATTTGAATTTTCTCAGTGAGAAGGGCTGCACAGGACTCCTCCTACAGGGTAGTCTAGCATGTCTTCTTCACCTCTGCTCTTCCTCTCTTTTTTCTTCAGCCTTATCAAAAGTTCCTGAAAAAGGAAAGTTCTCTTCAAAGGGAGTGTCAGAAATAGGATAAACCTAATCTTCACAGCTCAGGCTTTGCTTTTCTTCTTCCTTACCTTAGGTCTACCCAACCGATGCAATAAAGTCAAAAAAAGGAAAGACAGTGCCAAGGAGTCCATCCCCACTTCTCCCATCAGCAGTAACACCAGCAGTCCTTATTTTGCAGAGGATGTCACATGAGGGGATTTTTGGACTTGCGTGGAACCAAAATGATTTAGCAGACCTGTGGATGCAGCTAATGGCAGGACAGTGGCCCCACGATGCAAGAAGCCAGAGACCCTGAATCGCGTCTATAATGATTCCCAAACCACTCTTGATGTTGCCAAGAATCTCCCTGATGTCTAGTCAGGCCTTTTTATAATCCTAAATATTTTAATTTAGCAAATATCCTTAATCCAACAATTAACCATACTGATTCTTGAATTATGATTTTGTTAATATTTAACCGAAGTTATCTCTTCTCTAGCTCTTGTTCTGTCCTCACTGATTTATGAAAATAATTCATCATTATCTCCTTTATAGCATCCACTTAAATGTAGGCAGAAAGTTATGTTTGCCCTCAATCTTGTTCCCCCTAGAAGGAACATGCTTGTTACACTAGGTATCTGGTTACAAGTTGAGATACAACCCTGATTTCTAACGTACAACATGAGCAGAAAAAAGCCAACAATTCCTCTTCTCCTCATCTAAATGCAAGATAAACACATGAATTTTTTACTTTAAAAATAAATAATATAAACCAGAAAAAAAAAAACCCATGTTTTCCTTTCTTCTGCAAGTCACTTATGATAACATATATGCAATTTTGCAAAACTCTTCTACCAAGAACAACTCTTGCTCCAAAATTTTTTTTAACAGGACATAAAGAATCCAATGTATAAGCACATTATTCCAGCGAAACATAAAGGGAACCACAGCAGGGGACAGAAATCTGCAAGTTTTCACACACACTTCTCTTGTTAGTACACACAGCATTCATATATCACCATCCTTTCTGTGTGCTATACTCTTGACTGATGTTCAATCAAATGTCCAGAAGCTCTATTCCTCCTGCCCAGATTATTCCTCCAGTACTGCCATTCAGTAACATGCTCAGAGCTCGTTGTATTCTCTCATGTGATCTGTACTTCCAAAATAAATCACTTGCACATTTCTTCAATTAAATCTTATATAACTGATTCAGTCCATTTATACATTATGAAGATCATACTCTATTTTAATCTTATTTTACAAATGTTACTACAAAGTTAAATAATCACCCTTCAGATCAGAAATAATGCCATGAAAATCCACATTTGTTTGGGACGACAAGTTTGTAGACCTTTAATTTTGCTAGAGTTTGAAATGTTAAAGCAGAAGAGAGATTAGTTTATATGCACATTTATATCTATTAATTTGTAGTGTTAGGTATAATAGCCAGCAGTATTATCACGAAGCCAAATAAGTTTCTACATCATCTTGTCACAAACGTGCACTGCAGTACAGATCACGTTAACTCACTATAACATAAGAAATCCTTCATGAACGTTTTAAGCCAAATCACCATGTGAACTGTGATTAACAATGAATCAGAAGAGTAGATTTATATGAATAACAAGCAAAGAGAAAAAAACCCTCATTATGGACAATTAAATGATAATGTATCTTACATATTTGCTATGTTCTAATATGTAGCCACTTGAGATATCTTCATATGATTGACTTAGAATGTATTTCTGAGTTGTGCTAAAGAATTAACTAACATTTGGGGGTTTTCAAATGAATAAGTAAGCCTAAATTTAATCACTGTTAATTAAGTACAGTTTTAGAAACTCTGCTATTCAAGTACACATCTTGTTTATGCAGGGTTTCTTAATTCTTCCTGTATTTGTGATCCAGATCTGGATCCAGAAAAGTGGCAGGCTTTTCTGATTTTAAGAACCCTGACATTTAAACTTGTTTCTGCTGTAATATGAACCTTTGAATCATAAAATATTTTCCATTCATGATTCGTGTTCATATTTTCTTATCAAACAGATTTCTCACAGATACTCAACAGTGTAAGTAAAGCAAATTTCTGCACAGAATTGAAAGTAAATGACTGTGTTACTTTAGTAGTAGGAGAGAAAAATACTTAAGGAAAAGGTTAAAATACGTTTTTGAAATGTTATGTTATGTTTCTACATCACATACAATGGGCTTACTCAGCTGCAGGCAATTTCTCAATTTTCAGGAACTCATTCTGTATTTCACCCTACTTTGGTCCGAGATAGGTACAGCTTATCTTTTCTGAATTAACACCTGTCATGAGGAATTTACCAAATGCTGATGTTCCCCCCGAGCCCTCAGGACTCGGATGCCCTCCCAGCTGTGAGCCCAGAGGAGAGAGTGAGCACGAGAGCGGTGCAGCCAGGTTTTCCCATGGAAGTGCAGCACGGATGGACTGGGAAAAATCCTCCAGATTTAGAACAATACATAAAGTTATTAACTTTAAAATAAATAAACTCTTTAAAAGAAAACACTAGAGGTTCTGGAACATCAGAACTGCAAGAGATAAAAATCCATTATTTCAGTTTGGCAAACAGAGGGAGCAGAGCATGCTGTGCCCACTAGCGCCCTGGAATTTTGTAACATGTTCCCAGAACCCTCTGGGGATCAACACAGAAGCCAGTTCAAACCTGGCATGCTGGGAGGCCACTGGATGGAGGAGTTTGAAGAACTGAGAGATGCTTTAACATGTGCATTTCCTCACTGCCACGCCGGCATGCCCTTCCTATGTGGAGATGCTTCACATTCATCCTGCAGTCCAACTGCTGCAAATCAGTGCTGCTCAAGGTCACGCTGAATGCAGAGCTCTGGTCTTCATCACCAGAACATACAGGTAGCAACAAACACCTTCGGAGAGAGAGCTACAACTACCCAATATTGCAATCTGCATTTGTGCTACACACCAACATGAACGGAGACCTCGTGCAGGCCAGGGATTCCTCTGCATCAGTAGTCAGAGAGCAAAGGGGAACGCAAAGAAATGACAAAACACCACGTGCAAATCGTAAACCAAAAAATGGCGATGGAAGACATGAGTTACAACTAAGTCCTGACTATACAAGGAATTGTATCTGTTGAGACCTTAAAATGCAGATGTTAAGCTTTATTAATCCTCTTCACTGCAGATACAACCAACGCAAGCTCCTGAAATAATAAGGTAAAATGGGAATTTGGAACCAATGAGAGAGAAAATGAGTGCCAGAGTTTTAAGAAGATGAATAATACAGGAGAAGAATAGGAAGACCAGAAAATGGGTCATTATAGTAATCAGATGAGAAATAGCTAATGGAAGGATTTACATTTTACAATAAAATTAAAAGGTGGCTATTTGAAGGATGCCAGCAGGTGACATCTACGAGGCATTTGTGATAAACCAAAGTACATTATTTTATTTGTCTGTTCTGGCTGTTTGGATAATTCTCCTATTTTCTCCTTTCCAAATTCCCTTCTCTCTCATCTGCCAACCATCTCCTTCTCTCTCTTCATACCTTATTTTCAGCTCAACAGACCTCAAGTTCCTTTTCTCCTCGCAGCTTTGCTCCAGCTCCCCTTTATTTCTTTACCACCTCTCACCCAGCTCAGCAATTTAATCTGCTTTTACAACCATATTCCCACCTTGTCCAGCTGACCACTATGGATGCGACAGAGAGAAATGACAACAACAGAACGAGTGAAAACTTCTGACCAATGAGTAATGTAAAAAGCCCAGGGAAAATGGAAAGGAAGCTACTGGATGAATAATAAAATCAGATTTGATTTAATGGCATATATTTAATGGCATAACTCCATAAGCAGTGAAATAACCATGTAATAAACATTTTTAACATATGCTTAATGTCTATTATATATGTCATTTATGGGATAACCACCCAAGCTTGCAGAAAGAGATTGCCTCATCTTCAGCAATCTCTGTCCTTATTTTGCACCTCTAGGATACTGTTGAAATGAAGAGAACAAACACCCACATACGTTTCTATTCTTTCGTAGTCTGTACTGTGAGTCTTCTGTACAAGCGGTGCTGCTCGGAGCACGGCAACTGGCTCCCCTCATCAGCTGTGACCTAGACAACTTAGTATACTATCAGGCAGAGCGCGGTTGTTGAATTCTTTATTGAAATAAAACATATATAGAAAACCATGTTTTAGCAACAGGAAGCATTTTGCGGAACAGTTGTCAATGTTTTAAAGAAACAAGTGATTTTGTGAACATGGGCTCATGCTATCGATTTTTTTTTTTAAATTGCACATCTAGTTTGTAGCTATTTAAAATCTTGTGAAATCTCTTCACTAGGATCTGAAGATCCTACTGTCTGAATCAAAAATTATTACAGTGACATGATGCAAGAAACTTAGAAAATATCAAAATTCACTTCTGTATGTTACCATTGTATTATTTGGTAATAAATTTTATAAGCCCCTAGGAATTGGCATATATGTCGAAATCATCTAGAGTCAGTTTTCGCAATGTACAAGCTTCAGTGGTTCAGAATTTTATATTTTTAAGAAAACATGGCATGTGTTTGTATCAGCAAGTTTCATCCGTCATTATCCATCTCCCTCCTACACCTTTCTAGTATAAAAACCCCTTCTGCTTGCTGACAGAATACTAATTTGGCTTCATTTAAATGCTAAAGCAGCATAGTCCAGCTATCTCATTTAAAATATGGGTAAAACTGTGAAACAATTGACAAGCACAATGAAGAATGTCTACCGTTAAGATCTGCATGGAATTATTTTTCAATAGACCCTAAAAAGCCAAAAGCCTACACTACCTGAATTTTTTTTCCCCACCTATCTTTTAAAATCAGGGAAGGGAAAAGGGTACTATATACCTAGCAGCTCACCACTTCATATAACTTGTTAAGATTAAAGGTCAGGCGGTGTATATCAGAATATATATATATAGGCTTCTATTTGTGAAAGGGCAGTCACTCATTCTTGTAACTACAACCACATTTTTATTCCATGTACTAAGAAAACGTGCATTAACAAAGCCTGCATGAAATATAAACGGAAGGCAAGTGGAATTTCCATACATGAATTGTACAAAATCCCTAAATACAGAGAGCTCTACAGACAAGACCTGGGATGATATCCCTTCCAGTGACCTGCATTGACAGATCTCCCACACTGCCCTCCCCCAAAAGGTGTAGTTTTATGGCATAAAACGGAGAGTACAATGAAACTTGAACGGGCAGGATTTGTTGATTCCGAATACTTGGTGTGTCAGTGTGTATGTGGCACTTAAATGCACACACCTTTATACAAAAATGCATGATGTGTGTTATCATCTTCGTACTCACACATGTCAAGAGAAAGAAGGAAAGAAAAACATGCAAGGGATCCCTCATATCTCTGCAGAAGAGCTAGCCACAACACGCCTGGGAAACAGTGACCACCAAGGTCTGGATTTGATTAGCATCAAACTGCTCCACGTCAGAGCAAACTGGGAGCTAAGCCTCCTATTTTTGGGCACACAACTGAAAAATTACTCATTTGGATGTGCTCTCGGAGGCTCACAGAGTCTATTTCAAGTTCAAAATCAAGGCGGCTTAGCTTCCCTCCCCAAGGAAAAATGCAAACACAAGCTAGTGTGCTAAAGCATTCCTCACAATGGCAGAGAGGGCACACGGGCAAATGAACAATAGAAGAACCTGTTAAACTTTGCAATTAAGATTAAGATGAAAGAAAGCATTCGTCTTTTCTCTTTAAACTAATTCCTGAAAGGTTAAAATCCCAGAGATTTATCAGCAGAAGAATCACTAGTAAAAATAATTTGTTTCAGAGGGTAAATGTAACTTTTGTTGTGTAGACTGCAAGAAGACAGTAACTGTCATTGGACATCTACATTTCTAGAGATGAACATCTTATTTACAGTTCAGTATTTTAAAGAAAGGAAAACAATGAAGAACTGATTGTAGTTCTAAACCTGCTTTGTGCAACACGACTAATG
The DNA here is from genome assembly GCF_009769465.1 of Tauraco erythrolophus. Lineage (NCBI taxonomy): Eukaryota > Metazoa > Chordata > Aves > Musophagiformes > Musophagidae > Tauraco > Tauraco erythrolophus. Next base: position 55,143,782 of record NC_141468.1, read on the forward strand.
CAGGACTGAGTTAAGGAGCTGACCCATACACTGAAAAATAGGATCTAAAATTAAATGGGAAAATGTACATCATTATTTTAATGTAGCTCAAAGTTGCACAGCTAAATCTCTGTGCAGCAAACTGAAAAGTTATCTATACACTGCAGATTATTATGCACTCAGTGAACACACATTTAAATCATTTTTGCTATGTTAGTGGTATTGAATTTTTCATGCATTTTAAAGTTGGATAAATGGTAAGGAAAATAATTCAATAGGTCAGACATTTCATTAACTTAAATACTAACAACAAAATCCTCCAAGCAGAATAAAAATGCTTGCTTTTCCCCCCCCTCCCTTGCCTGTGGACCTAAATACTTGTCCAGGACAGCAGAATCCACTGAGGAACCCTCTCAGCTTGCCAGAAGTACCAGGGTGCTAGACATCTGGGGTTGCACAACCTGCATTCCCTGTTGAAATTTTTCCTGTTTAGTTCCCAGCTAACACTTTGCCTTGCGTCTAGATTTACACATATGTTCTTGGTCCAAGGTGCCTTGCTCCCAAAGGAACCTTTGCTTTGATTTCTGAACGTACGCTGAGTATCAACTTAACTCTATTTAATAGCTTAATCAAGCATACACGCATTCGAACTTTGAGAGTATCTAAAACATTTTCCACAAGTTTATAAATTACCTGCCTGCAATGATCTAATGCCAGTGAAAGAGTCTCCCTCAAATACCACCTATTGTTAAGAAGGATGAGATTTTGGTTTTCTTGCTGTCAATGGCAAAATACCATAGACTGCAATGAAGCCAGTGTCTGACTTGGACATGCTGTATTCCAATAAAATAGGGATTACACTGCATTGCAGAACTGAAAAGGATGGGTACAGTTAAAATGAAACGCTAGAATGAAAGCTGACTGTGTAAAAATAGTATTTTCTTATTCAGCAGACCTACTCTACAAATACATTCAGTCTCATAGCTGCTTATACTCATGGCTAGAAAAAAACCCCTCGGATTGCTTTTTATTTCCTTTTCAGAGATGGCACATTTATAGTGAGAGCAAGCAGACCCTGTTTGTATTGTCTCTCACTCTGTGATTTCATCATGAGCCTCATCAAAGTCTGTCTTCCTCCCAAAACCACAAACTTTTGAATCTCAGCTTTCATTAGGAAGAAAAATGCACAAGTCCCATTACTGTACAGAAAGCTTTGCATGATCATATCGGGGCGGGGGGGGAGGGGAGGAAGAACAACAAAGTTCCCCCCCCTCATTTTAATTTTCCTATGATATTTGAAGCCCTGAGGCTAAATAGCTTCTCGTCATCTATATTACTGCTACTTAAAAGATAACTGAACTTCCAAATTCTACACACAGGAACAGTCTACACAAGCTGGAGCAGCCCTACTGAAAATATTGCCTGCAGAATCCTTATTACCATGCAAAAGTGAGAAAGACCGCCTTTCACACACCAAATTAGACTCGCAAGCAACATGCACACCATAGCTAGGAGAAACCTTCTATTTCCAAACTTGACAATTTTTACCTTGTGGTCTCTGAGACAAAACGAGCATGGTACTTTGTAACCCTTCAATAAACCTCCAGCTTTTCACAGCACTGGGTTATGAATGGTTCTAACTCTCACTTAGGTAAAAGGAATTTATAATCTCTCAGGGACACAACCCAAGCGTAATCAAACTACTAGAACCAAAAACCACATGCAAAGACGAATGAGAAAAGTTGTATGGTGATATTTCTCCCTGGCTGTGCTCCGTAAAGGACTCTGTTGAGATCCAGGTGTACAGGACACTGTTAGTGCTAATACTCTCCTCCCAACCCCCTGACATAGCGTGTAAAACCGAGGCAGATCCGAGAAAAGCTGGAGACAACTCGCAGTTTTGACGTCTCTCCTTCCTCTTGACCCTACAGGAACCTCTCCCAGGCTGCTGGTGTCAGTCGTAAGCCAGAGACGCAGATCAGCTCATCCCAGTCCCAATGTTAGCGATACACTACTATAAGACGTAGATGACAGTAACTTTTACTCATAGCTGCTCTTGATCCTCTATCAACTCTCAACCTTTCCAGCCTGCTTTCTTAACACTCATGTTTTACTAGAGCAGAAGCCTACAAAGGGCTAAAGCAGCCCAGGTCTCAAGAAGAAAGATTACAACGGTGGAATGAAGGAAACTGGATGCATCCCATTTGGTAAGATTTGTCTTTGCGTCTCAGGCATCCAGGACTTCTATCTCTCTATGGCGAAGTGCGAGAGAAGATACAGCCCAGCAAGATGAAATGAAAAAAGTCTGTAAACCGAACATCAAATGAGTTTGGCACTGAAGAGAGCAGGGAGCAAAGTACACGTGCTCAGACATGGCCTCCTGCTTCACTAGATAAATAAGAACAGGGTTGAGTGACATGATTTAAGAAGAAATTATATAACACAGTATGTTTTATTTCCCAGCATGCTAAAAAATGATTAAAGAAATGCAAAGAAGAGTAAAAGACTTGCTCTTTTAGCTTTACTTTCAAATACAGCGATGTAACACAGAACCATTCTGATATGCTGCTGCATGTATCACTTCTATGCCTATTATCCAACTTCTTAGAAAAATGAAATCTGAACCTACACATTTTATCTTGGAGCAGCAGCAGCACAGGTGTTGTAGAGTGAGAGCTTATGAATGGTAACACAGGAATTTAATGCAGTGAAAACACAGCCCAAGCTCAGGAGTCTATTCTCTTCTCATTGCTTTTATATACTTCCAGTATTGAGGAAAATGATGTAGAAGCATTAAGAGCAGAATAGACTCCTGTGAAACAAGCTCACAAATGAAATTAAGAGAGGGAGAGAGCAGCGAATAACTGAATCCCCTGAGCCAGAAGAACGCCACGCTGGAGTGTCACAGGAGGACATGCAACATGTGCTACTGTGCACCCACTTTTCAGTGGACCTGTGTAATTTATGAACCTGACAGCAAAGCCGTACATACCCACAGGCTCTTCCTAACCTCTCTCCTGCCCATCAGCACGCTGCCACTGAGAACTGCCAAGGAGACTGACACAAGGAAAATGCAATTGTTTGGCTGCCTTTCAACCTTCTATATACCCTGGAGACAGGAGGATTACTTATTATTAGCAATTATGAAATTTAATCCACTATATTACATTGCATATGATCAAGCTTTATTGTACTCTAGCGAGTCTTACCATAGTATAAACATCAGATTATAAACCTATTTTTAATGCATTGATTTTAATTTTATATAGCGCCAACTTTCCCTGTTGCAATGTGGTCACTTCATTCAGTACTGCTGACAGAGTGCGGCTCTTGAGTCACTGAACAATGTAAGCATATGCTCCTACCAGTGCAGAGGAGAAAAAAAAAAATTAACTTAATTTCTCTTTCCTATTTTATTTCTAACAAATGAAAACCTGAAGTGCATGTGGACAAACTGATAAACTTAAGGCTGCAGATAAAACTTGGGATAATAATAGGACTGAAAAACACATTTCCTAAATCCCAATGCCATGCTTTATTCACAAAATCATCTTGGCCTTCACTTTCTGTATCCACACAATCAGAATGGCTGAAATAAGAACCATAAAAATATATCCACTCTGTATGCAGTCTGGCTAGGCACTGTCAGAAGTGGTTCACAGCCTTCACTCTCTGCAAGCCTAAAACCTGATGTTCCACATTGTCGTCTTTGTTCTCATAAACTAATGATGATACTTACGAAAATCACAACACTCTTTCTCATGGGCCACTAGTTTAAGTGAAAAATTACTATGATTACGTAAGTGACATTGCATTTACTCATCACAAATATAAAGAGAAAAAAGGTTATAAAAATATGTACTCTTCGGCAATCAAAGATTAGCAAACATTAATCCTCGTAAAATAGTAAAATATCTGATTAAAAAGAGACGAGAAAGGAAAAGTGAATTTTTGACGTAGTCATCTATCACGCCACTCCACCTTCCACTCTGAGCAGAAGGCATGTTTATCCGCCTTCGCTTTCCCTACCCACTACACAGCAACACGCACACTGAGGAACCCTTTCCCACAAACTGTAACGTTCTGCTAAATCCAGCTACTCTGCGGCATGTGCTTTTCCCCAGGGCAGAAGATGAGCATGTGAGGTGCTCCCGGTCCTTGTCAGTCGCATTGTGCTACCGGAAGGCACTTAATACAGTGAGGAAAGCGGTACGAGAAGCTACACGCAACCCACAGAGTGCTTTTACTTAATCCCATACATCACTCATCACACAGTGACTTATTTTAAAGAGGCATCTGGTGATTGACACGTGCTATCAGCAGCATAAGTAACAGTGCAGTTTGCTATGGATTTGCTCTTATGTCTCCACAATCCTTCCCTTGCCCCAGACCACAACTCCTTTATCCACATCTCTTTCTGCTCTGTATTATCTCCAGCTTCCCACCATGGGTCTACTACTCCTTACCTGCCGTTTTCCCTGCCCCCAGCGCTGCAAGGCACAATATCCCCACCACCATGAGGATATTAAAAGGGTTCCGTCTTCTCACTTTCATGACAGTTGCAGGAACTTAATACCTCTGAAATAAACCATTCTTCCAGCTCGAATGCCCAATCAGTTTGAAAGTTCAAAAGACTGATGGTGTAACTGCAAAAATATACTTCTTTAGGTTAAAAAGTATTCCCCAAAACGAAACTTTAATGGAGTAAATCATAGAATGGTTTGGGTTGCAAGGGACCTTAAAGATCATCTAGTTCCAATCCCCCTCCCATGGGCAGGGACACCTTCCCCTAGACCAGGTTGCTCAAAGCCTCATCCAGTCTGGCCTTGACCACCTCCCCACAACTTCTCTGGGCTACCTGTTCCAGTGCCTCATCACCCTCACAGTGAAGAATTTCTTCCTTATATCTAATCAAAATCAGTGACCAAAAATTCTAAAATATATGTCTTTTAATAATAATAATGATAGCTCAGAGCAAGAACCTCAAATCTTGTTTCTTATGTAACTTCAACATAACTGCAGTTATTTAATCATCGTTCACTTCATAAAATAAAGGGAGCATGATACTCTTAATACTCTTTTGCTACAAACAGAAAAGTTAAAGCAGCCCAAATTTAGACTCAATTCTGTCCTTCAGCAGCAATAAGTACAAGTCGGTGAAGCAAACCTAGGCTGTGCATTCGTGTCTACATAAATGACATGACGTTCATGTAAAGTGAATGTCATTCTATGCTCATGCCAGAACAGTGATTAATTAAGCAACTGTCTTCAGCAATTTCTCTCACCTGGGCATGCACATCCATAATTTCTATGCAGGATTCTTTTGACTGAGGTTGGAAAGAGAGGTCTGCTGTTTAGGACAAGCAAGCATCAGATGGATTTCAAAGCTTAACACACTAATATAATCATATTAAAGTGTTTTGAAATTAGAAACAATCCAGTTCCTTGATGATTTATCCACTAAGAAGAGAATTTTTAATCAAAAATAAATGTACAGATATTCTTCTATTCAGGGAAGAACCAAGTCGCAAAGCTGACTGTTCCAATAATGAAAACATCAAGCAGGCAAATGGTGTCCTTTGTCAGAGTTTGATTATTATGACTGGGAAATTCTAAACAGCAGTGAAATGAATTACACAAAGCTCCCTAAATCTGGGGAGTTAAGGGAGTCCTATGGTCCAGGTTAGTATGCCTCTGTGTGATGAAAATGATCCAAGGACTCTCTAGATGCTCCCACTGCCAAGATAAAAGCACCCAGGGCAGCTGCACATTGAGCACCAACGTGCTGCTGCTAGGCACCCATGTTGGAGGTGAAACTTCTCAAAGCGAAGGCGAGGATGAGCAGATGGGTAGTGACCGACCCTGGATGCATAGCTTCCTTAATGCATAGCTTTCACTTGATAGTACATAGAAACATAAAAAAAATTATTTCCTCTAACTTTAAGACAATAGAATTGTATATTCTGAAGGCCTTATCCTGCAACGGCTGCAAATACCTTCTTTTTGATGATTCACAGAAAAGTACCATCCTCGTGCGTCCTTTTGACTCATGTTGAAGCATAATTGCTGCTCTTTTTTATTGCTGCACCCATTTTCTCTAATCTGTCCTTTCTGTTTTCCTTTTATTTCTTTTAATCTTCTGAATTTATAGACAAAGAAATAGCTTTCTAACTTTTATTCTTTTTAACTCTCTTGTGCTTTGGCTTTTCTTTCTTCCCTGCAAATTTTCAGGAAGCCAGATACTGTGTAAGTGCCATTTTGCCTCTTTCTATTTAATCTACTCATTTCTTTTGCTGAAATGAAAGCCAAAGGATCAGGAATACTTTAGTTCTTAACACACTGCCCAAGCCTGCAGCTATTTACTTATGAACTGATTATGTGAATGACTGTGTTAGAAGTCATTAGAGGACTAACAGATAATGTCATGTGTGATAGAACATAAAAGCTACAAATCAGTTTTCAAGCAGCAACATGTATGTTACCCACAGCTGCAAATGCTTGTTACCACAAGTGAAGCACATTGAGATAAACTTTGCCATCTATGCTATCCCGGTTTTGCCTGCCCATCAGCTGTGGCTTGTAGACTTATCTTGCTCTCCATCACAGACTGATAAACATCACTTTAATTCTGTTCAAATAAAGCGGGATCTTGCTTTGTAAAAAAAAACAACTGAATGATCAGGACTGTAGATAACAGCCTTTTGAAAGGTAAATCCACCAGGACGAGAAAAGCAGTATGAGGAATAACTGCTGAGTGGAGGTGAACCGTAGCTTTCTGCAGCAATGTCTGAATGTCTGAGAACCAAGCTGGAAGTCCAACAGGTGAGCTTGCAAGTTAAAAAGACCTGCAAGTGCTAAAAACTGATTGACATGAGGAAAAGACCAATGTTTGCTCTAAAAAATAACAGAATTATACATGTGATGTATTATTAAACTTCAGTCCTTGCAAGGAGGAAAGTTGTCAAAAATTTAGGCAAGAGTGACTCGAGTCATACCACAAAAATGCTCAGCTATACTACATTCACTAATTTGGCTAACGCCGAAGACAACTTTCTTCTAAGTCAATATGGCTTCCATCACCCTGAAGAATTGTTCTTCAGTGAGACCACAGAAATCCTACTCCATGCACTTGAACATAGTACTCCTGGATCCATGAACAGCAATGAGATCTGGTAAACACATCTCACAAACAGACAGTTACCTGGTAAAGAGTAACCTGAACTAAGAGGAGCATCAAGATGATGGGGAATCCACTAGGACCGTATATGCTTCTGTCTCCCCAGTAACGGCAAAAATAAACAAGATGAATGGCAGTGATGGATTTGGTCATGGATACAGCATCCAGCTCCACCCATCCAGTCGTGTGCCGGGAGTGGAAGCAGGTGGCATCAGCATTTGCCCTGAAGGCAACTCTGACGATTCTGAATTTCCAGACTTGTATGAGAAGGGAGGCGGTGGAGCGGCCTGCAGACCACCTGCCCATCTTCTTGGAGGCAGAACTGAGATGGCAGCCTGCCACCGGGAACGAGCCAACTTCTGCCCTGGTGACTGACAGGTTTGGTCTTGATCCCTGGAGGAAAATGTATTGCTGCTGGAAAAGCAAGCCTGTCCGAGAAAGGCCAAAAAAATGCACGCATGGACAATTTCAGGAAATAACTACGCCTTATAAATCCCCTTTTTGTGTTGACACTTCTCGTTTTGTTTTTGAAAGAACTCATTTTAAGGTTCTGCTGCTTCACTAAATAACCGGACGTTTTTAGTAATTAAGCAGTTTTTCTACACACAGTAGAAGGAAATATTCTAATGAACTGATTATATTTTTTTTCATGGCACGGAGTACATAAAAATATGCAATTTCAATAATCATTATTACTGCTACAGTATATATTAATATATTTCATATAAATCATTGCTTCTACTATCAACTCAGCTACTGCTCCTGCAAATAAAGCAATACCTTGTTACCTAGCAACTGAGCAAGTCCCTGCTACACTGCAAAAAAAGAAAAAAAAAAAAAGGAAATATATGTATTTATATATCCCCTTGGTTTCACGTTGAGAGAACATCCATAAAGAACAAAGAATAATCCACTCGAATGCCCTGAAATTCAATATTTAAATAAAATGTTTGATCCTTCACGTTTCATGAGTCTCTTCAGAAGCTAGGTCTAGATTAAACATGCGTTACCTCTTACTGACAGTATAATGTTCTTGCTATGCATTTCTTGAATATTTTATTAATGCATATATAAGTACACAGACATTACACATATAAGTCATGACAGGCTCTTAATGCTACATCTGATCTGTATGAGAATAGGAATAGTTATCACAGGGCTTTTTTAAAGTCCATTTGCTTATGCTAAAAGTCAGTTCCTTTCCCGTTTAACACAGCAGGGCACAGCATCACCTCTTACTGATGCAATGTATCTTTTTAGGGTTATGTCATTTGTACAAATTATTCCTTGTGTTGCTTAAAAAAAAATTATGTACTACAAAACCCACCACTTCGTTGCTTTATATTTCATGTCTCTTTCTGACAGATTGCCAACACCGTGAGGGTCAAAAATGAACAAGGGTAGCTTAGGAGTTCTACCTGTGTAGATGAGCTACTGTCCAGGGCAACACACAAATTCGGCAGCAACCTCTGTACCCTCTGTTTACCAGCGTGTGTCTCGTTCACTCTCTATGCCGAGTTGAAAAAGGTAGCAGAAGGATTCATGGCCCCATGACGGCGCAGTATGAAGACATACCCTTCGCTGCGACAAGGACTGCCAATAAGCTTGTGCAATAGGGAGAATATGAAGTCATGAAAATTGCTGTCCTGAAGGCCCACAGTTTCATTAGTAGGTAACTGTTCTTGCATTCAGTACTGTCTAGGTCATCACACTGCCCTCAGAGTCAACATGAAATGTATCTGAAGACAACGCAAATTTCACTTCAAATTTAGGGGCTAATCACAAACCACTACTGCTAATCACAAATTAGATAATCACTGAACACCAAGCAAAAAATTTTGAATGCCTCTCCCGGTAGCAACATCTGTAGTGCAAGTATTCCTGAAACACGCTGTTAATGTTCTCTTGAAACTTTTTGAAGTCACCTATCTCCTAGTATACAAGGATATTGGCTCAGTTAATCATAACACAAAAGTATACACAATCTCTATCATGCTGCCTCGAACATCTGCTGCTGCTGTAATCCTTGATAATTCATAGCAAAAATATTCAGAAAATTATATACTTGTACCCAAAGGCAGCCCATTTTGTGTGGCTCTTACCATTATCTCCGAGTACTCTATACTAGTTCGAAATCTTTTGCAGCTTGGTTTTGCCCATTTTTTACCATTCTTGCAGCCTTTAACAAGTAGGTACCATAGTTCACCTCCCAGAGGAACATGTGGAGTTCAGTAAAATGCGTAATGCATACGGATGAGGGAGAATGAAGTATCAGCTACCGCAGCATTCAGAAGCCTCTCGCAATAAAAATTTTAGAAGTTAGTGAAACACTACAACCTATACATCTTACAAGGATAAAGCAAACATCAGAGATCATACCCTACAGGCTTTGCATGACGAAGTCTGTGCATATTGTCTCTCCCTCTGGAACGCAGTCTTCGGTGACAGATGGCACAACCGCTACCTACAGATGGCTCAAATGGGGGCTCCACAGCTTTGATAAATACTGCAATCAACTCCTAGGATAGGTACAGTTCAGGCAGCAGAGCAAACACAGGGAATAAATCCCTCAAAAACTTCTTAACTGTAGAATAATCACACGCGTAGTATTATCCTAAACAGACAGATGAAAGTCCTGGGCTCTTACTGAGCTGACAGAAATCCAGGACTACTTAAGAAGAGGTCAGTAGTTTAGGATAAAAGTGTTTGAAATGAGCATCATTCAATTTCTTATCTACTTCATCCAGAAAACCATTTCCACTTTCATCATGGACCAAGCGCTTCTGGTGAAAGTACTCTTGCTTTCCAGTGGGATTCGTTACTCTTTGGAGGAGCAACCAACCCTATCACTGACAGAGCCTTCATTTGGTTGGTAGAAAACATCCTTGCCTCAGAGAGATGATTCACTACAGTAAGCAGAAATATTTGAATCACTACTATAAGAAAATCAAAACTCATGGACTGATACTGGGGCTGTTTGTAGCAGACTAGCCTAATCTTTTCTAATCTTCTATAGAAAGCTGGGAATAAGAGCAACCGGTATGATTTCATAAAGGAGCATTTGCTTTAGTTGAGCACATATCTTGGAGACCCTGCTCTCTCACTCCCTACTGCTGAAAAAAGAGATATGACTTCACAACGTCTTTTGTGGCAACACAGGTCCAGTGATGGGCCATGTCTGTTACCTGCCTTCAGCCACTCATACTTCGTGCCACTTGGTCAAGAGTTTTCTACCAAGTGGCATCTACCAGAGTGTTCTCATTGAGCAACCACAGCAATGCTACAGGCACGTATGCAATACAAAACACACCAGCTCCAGAAATTTGAGGATGTTCAGCTAAATAATAGGAATATTGCATTTTCAAGCTGATGTCAGTACACAGAAGGGATGCTCTCTGAGAAAACTAATATGTCGTTTGCTTTAATACACGTAAATCTTTGTTCATAGATTTCATAGATTTCTAGGTTGGAAAAGACCTTAGAGATCATCGAGTCCAACCGTCCCTAATCCCCATTAAACCATATCGCTAAGTAGATCATCCACCCTATTCTTAAACACATCCAGGGATGGGGACTCAACCACCTCCCTGGGCAGCCTATTCCAGTGGCTGACAACCCTTTCAGAGAAGAAATACTTCCTAACATCCAACCTGAATCTGCCCTGACTAAGCTTATACCCATTTCCTCTTGTCCTATCACCCAACACTAATGTAAAGAGCCTTTCCCCTACCTCCCCACCACCCCTTCTCAAGTATTTGTAGGCTGTAATCAGGTCTCCCCTCAGCCTCCTCTTCTCCAGGCTAAACAGCCCCAACTCCCTCAGCCGCTCCTCATAAGTTTTATTTTCCAGCCCCTTGACCAGTTTAGTCGCCCTTCTTTGGACTCGCTCCAGGAGCTCAATATCTCTCTTAAAGCGAGGGGCCCAAAACTGGACAGATGCGGCCTCACCAGTGCCGAGTACAGGGGCAGGATCACTTCCCTATTCCTGCTGGTTACGCTATTCTTGATACACGCCAGTATCTCATTGGCCTTTTTGGCCACCTGGGCACACTGCTGGCTCATATCAAGCCGGTAGTCAACCAACACCCCCAGGTCCTTCTCCGCCAGGCAGCTCTCCAGCCACTCTTCCCCAAGCCTGTAGCGATGCTTGGGGTTTTTATACCCCAAGTGAAGGACTCTGCACTTGGCCTTATTAAAGCTCATGCCATTGGCCTCAGCCCAACGATCCAGTCTGTTCAAATCTCTCTGAAGGGCCTCCCTACCCTCGAGCAGATCGACACAGCCTCCCAGCTTGGTGTCGTCCGCAAATTTACTGAGGGTACATTCAATCCCCTCATCCAGGTCATTGATAAAGATGTTAAACAGAACTGGACCCAGCACTGAGCCCTCGGGAACCCCACTGGTGACCAGCCTCCAGCCGGATTTAGCCCCATTTACCACCACTCTTTGGGCCCGGCCGTCCAGCGAGTTTTTAACCCAAAGGAGGGTGTGCCTATCCAGGCCAGCAGTTATCAGTTTCTCAACCAGAAGTATTGTTATAGACAAGTATCTCACACATCCCAGATAAACACACATACTATAAAAATATCTGCCAGATACATTAGGGAGGGTGGCTGAAAGCTCCATTTAGAGTTCATGGATCACACAACAAGTTCCCTAGCCCACACCTGAAGTATAGTAGGAAATAATATATTTGCAGAATCCTCACAAATAGACCTCAGTCAGTTTTGTATCCCAAAAAGCAAAACAACTCCATCCCACCATTAACAGGCAATATGATGTTTCAAAGCAGCCCTACCAAAATCTAAATTAGAATAGGCCTACTGGATTATTATCTGTGGAAGACACCAGAATGCAAATAAAAACTGCAATCATTTAAACCTTAGTTACAATCCAATTACTACAGTATCTAGAATCTTTCCTGCAGACCTGAAGTTTATATTCCCTTCTGCCATCACTATCTTTTCCAGAATATAAACAGACAACATTAAAATTGCCTGTTTTCAACTATTCCTGTCCACAATTTAACAAGTTTACTGCCCCCAACTCGCAAGTTTCACAGTTTGAAAATGTACTGTAGAGTTAGGAGGGAGTCCACTTTGTCAGAGTTTCAAGAAATAGAAAAAACTGTATCAATTTTTTCTATTTATGATGAACTACCTCAACTTTTACCCCTTTTCAGATTTTAGAAAACCATGACTGACGTTCTTCTTTTTGAGGCACTGCCATGTAGAAAAGGGAGAGAGAGACTGCTATAGTGTCAATGTAATTTCTGAATGCATCACACAATCTTTTGTAATATGTCAAAAGCATAAACAAAAACACTCCATGTGTCATAGTCTACAAAAGGTATCAGGTTTTACAGCATAATAGCGCATGACAGCTCCCTTAATACTTCTGATAATTCAGTAATTATGTAAATATCTCCAAGTTTCATTACACAGACTCACACACACCATTAAAGTTTTGAGCCAAACTGAGACTACTTCACATGTCAGCTCAGCAACATGAAAACCTTTATAGTGAACTCAGTTATGTCAGTCTTCATACTGTTGGACTAGATCTGCTCATCGCAGCAATGTGTAATGAAAAGTGATAAGCAGTTATTGTTCTGATCCCCTAATCCTCAGCCTGAACCTGTAGGACGTGAGGATGCCTCAAAGCTGAGCTAAGCTTCAACCATCCACTCCCTCCCACAAGTAGGGAGATGCAGACCATTGTCTCACTCTCTTCAGCAGAGCCCTACGCTGAGGTGGGAGAGCAGGAACAGGAGGAATGACGGGAAGCAGGATGGTGAGATCCACCTTGGAGACCATCAGTCAAGGGGATTGCTCACACACACTTCAGTAAGGCAGCTCCACCTCTCCTTTGCCCACGGAGAAGCACCAAAGGCACCAGGGCAAAAGGTTAGGACTCAGTTTTTGGAAATGGTAAATGTGAATAATGAAGTAGAAGATGCACAATATAAAAGTATAAACTTCAGACTAAAGAACTAGTGGGGAGGTGAGTCGCAGAAAAATGTAAAATAAACCAAAAATGCTAAATTCCACTTAATTACATGTTTGAATCTACTGTTTTCTTGCTCTTACCACCTCTTTAGGTGCACCTAACTTGTAAGGATTTCCTACATTCCTAATAAATTAAACTAATACTTCAGGGATATTGCTAGTTTTTAACTAGCCCCCTCACCCTCTTAGTTACGTCATCACAGCATTAGGATCAACATAACAGGGTTTTATCCAGAACAGGTTGTGGTGGCTGAAATAAAATATTCCAAAAATAAGATTTATAAAAATGTGACACATCAGCCCCTAGCAATAGCAACGATACCAGATATAGCTTCTGTATAATGCATGAGCACAGGATTACTTCCATGAATCAACAGTATAAAATCATCATCACATACAGATAACTAAAAGTGAAGATTAGTTAGAAAAGAAGAAATTTTATTTTACATGAGTATTTGTGCCTCCAGTGGTATAATGAGATTATGAAGGTCAAATAACAATCTTATTACTTAAGTTACATAACTCAAAATAGGGTGCATGTCAATGTAAGAGCATGGAGAGACAACTGCTGTTTTGTATTTATTCACTGCTTCTAATTCAGATTCTTTCTTTTACAGTACTCCTAGACTGCTTTTGCAAAAGAAATTTTCTCACACGAAGTCTAAGTTCTTATACCTTAAGGCAAGAAAGACATTTTAAAAAACAAATTCTATGCTATGCTCTGCAGATAAAAAGGTATTCTTCTCTTGCAAAAGTCCCAGCATAGATTACCAAACTCTGACACTAAAGAGGAGCAAACTGGGGAATCACTTCCCAGTCTGACCAAGCTACTGTCCTCAGCTGGTGTGGTCTGACTGCTACAGGGCATTATCAAGTCCTGAGGTACCACACCTGTACAATGCTGTTCCATGCCAAGAGTCAGCAGAATTAAGTGGTAGCTTTTCTTTTCTTGTGAAAATAATTAGGAAATGGTTTGTTCAAAAACAAAGCAGCTTCCCAACTTTCTGATGACTGGAGTTTTCTTTGGTATACATACTAACAAAGAAAATATAATCTCTATGCAGTCAACTAAACAAAAAAATTAGCTATTTTGGGAGATACAACTTGCTCTTTAGCTTATGTTTTAAATTGCATTCATTGTTTAATGAACATTACCAGCACTCTTATTACAGAAGTATAGTCCTGGAGTACTACCCGTAAATATCAAGACCAAAGGATTTCAACAAAATATTCCGTCCAGGAAGGCCACTTACTTGTATAAATAATAGAATATAGCATATTTAATGAAATACAGTTCAAAGGGAAACTTAACACTCTACAGCCACCTTTCCAGATTAAGACTGCCTACCATTAGTTTCTTATTTCCACAACTGGTGATTTACAGAGAATATAAATTACACTAACGCTGCTTCTAAAGGTACCTTACCCTTTGAAAACCACATATCGAATTATAAAGTTTAGAGCTTCATTTTTAGGCCACAAAGATGGAAAATACGTGTCTCAAGCTTTCCTTTTCAACATTTCATTTTCTCTGAAGTTTTAGCCAATTAATTGGTCAACGCAAATGAATCAAAAAGTAAACAAAATCACATCAAAAGACAGTGTCTTTAGCAAGAGTCCATGGGGCTTCTATCAGTGTTGGGACTCTCATTACAGTGATAGCAATAGGAGGATGCTCACTACCTTCAGAACGGTATGTCAGGAGCTGCCCAAATACTGCGTCACTGCAGTTACAACTGAACGTGCTCTATTGCTTGTCCTTCTTCCTAGTAACCAGGAAGATTACTCCTGACAAAGTTTGTGAGACATGATCTTTGGTCTGTACAGTCAATGAAACCAATGGTGCTATGACAATTTACACCAGCTGAGAACCTTGCTCAAAATCTCTGAGTGCAACCCCTCAAGGTACATGATGCTTTCTTCTCCTGTCCTATGCTTCCTTGTGTCTATCATCACTGCAGAGCTATCACTTGGTCCCAGACAGCTCTGTAAAGAACAAAAAGGGTGACAGCAAACCTCAGAGAAGGAGCAGGAACAGGCACAGCCAAGTGCTAGAGGTGGAAAGGGTGTATTTCATCCAGGTCAACCTCAAAGATTATCCTGCGCTGGCTGGTGGACACGAAAAGAACATGACATGGAAAGCACGAGATAAATACTTGTTATTACTGTACTGTGACTGTGACTAACACATACACAAAGTATTTAAAGGACAAGTACAGAGCAGTTTGGAAGCACTCAAGTCACAGCACCACACGATGATCCCCAGATCAGTATCCTATGGGCCTGTTAATCTCTCACACATGTCATAAAGATACTCTTTCAAACAACAAACATTAGAATCAATAGAATCCAAGTAGAAAATGATAGTCGTAATATTTAGTGCTCTTCCCATATTTTCATGCTTAAAGAAGTGCAACTTTGCAGCAATCAGACAATATTAAAGATTTATTGCCATTTTGCACAAGTACGTAAAAATCACATGGACAGTCAATTAATTAAATTAATAAGCAGTGGGGAAACCCCTAGGAAAAGATTATTGCAACAGATTTTTAAAACCGTGAGCACCTGCTGAACTTAATAATTTTACTGTGAGCTTTTAAACGAAGATGAGGTTTGGAAGTCTTTCTACAATGTGCCTCCTATAGAGCCAGTCTCTGCTTCCGAGACACCTGAGCTGGGCATAATATAGATCAGCATTGAGAAGTGCTCACAAAGGTCTATGAAAATCCTTGAATTCTTGTTTCTTGCTAGTGATAAGAGCAGGAACACCACTACATTCAGATTTTAAAGAAAAATAATAACTTGCATTCAGTTTTGTAATGGCTTCAGTAAAAATACAAATGAGTCATACAATATTTCCCTTAGGTTTTGCTAAAGTATTTTTCTGTGTGACAATTCATTCCAATATCCACTTACCTCTGTGGTGGTTTATAAATATTAGTACAGAATGTCGAAGTTCTATGTATTTTTATCATATAATAATAATGCAGGTGTTTCACAAACCAATTGGGTACTCATTAATAATGAGCTTTCCAGGTGACTGCACTATTAACAAAGTAACACTTTTCCTAGATTTTAGAATTACCTCTGAAAACATACCTGGAAAATAAAACCATTAACGAAGCATGACAATGGTATAAGAGCTCTCTGATTATGGGATCCTGAAGGAGATAATTAGACAGTTCAGTTATCTTAAAATTTAAGTGTTTTAACTATTTGCCAACTGACACCCAGCATATTTATTTATGCAATAAGTGGCATCATCTAAGACATTATAAAACAGTTAAGAAGTTGCTAGATTATTTCTACAAGCACTTTTTATGAAACTATTTAAAATTATGAGAGCCTTAATATCAATTTCAACAGTGTAAGATGAAGCCTAAAAACAGTCAGATGATCATGCATTACAGCAGTAGCACTTTTATAATTAGTTATTCCTATTATGCATGTATACATACATACATTTTAGTATTATATAATAAATATTGATGAACACGGGAATAGACTTAGCATTTTCCTATATTAGGTGTTATTACATCCAACCATTTTTGTGGCTTACCAATTTACCAGCAGCTTTTACCGTCATTCACAACACTTAGAAATAAAAAGATACTATGTGTAATAATGTTCTTCACCAAACAGATACACGAAGAAGAAAGAAATTATCTTCAGTATACCCTTGGTAAAAGAGACATATATTCTTACTGACATCTTTGCAAAAGCTTTACTTCAAAGTGTACAGAACCAGCCTAGGTGGCATACATGCAAACACCCAGAAGCGTTGAAGGTCTGACTCCACTCTGCAGTCTGGAGGACCAGTCAACTAAATGAAGAGTTGAGATGATCACCCACCGTCAGACAAGCAGAACAAGCCTTTATCACCTTCATGCTTTACCATGTTGAAATGTACTGAAAAACTAAATGTTTACTCTCCACTGTAGAGAAACACTTTCTGGAAAAAAGTACTTCAGAAATTAAACAATGGGCTAAAATCTGCTGTCAAACGGGCAAAACTCCCTGCTGACTTCATCTGCTATTACTGCAGCTACTATTAAATTTACCCTTTTTACAGCATCAGAACTTAAAATGTTCTAAACAACAGAAAAACCTCTTTGCATGTTTGCTGACTGCAGGAACCAGGGACAGAAGGAAGAACAAACCAATTACATGTAACAAACCTCACACAAATCACTTCAGATTTCCTGCATCAAAAAGCGGGAAAAACATAAGAAAAGAGACATTATATCTTTCCTTAACACATTCTACTTTCATGTTCCTAGAAAGAGCCAGCTCCAAAGGCAAAGGCATGGAAGAAGGAACTTCCATGTCAAGGTTCCTAAAGCCTTTTATCTTCACTGGACACTTATTTCACGCACTGCTGATAAGCATATAGCATGTGTGGTACATGTAGAAAAAACAGGAGGGTTATAATTACTTAGTTCTGGACCATGTGGAATTTCCAATTGGTTTTCCCAAAAGAAAACTGCCCTTCTTTTCAGTAGTTTAGAGAGGGACCATGTAAGTCTTGGAAACACGTCAAGATACGAACATCCACAACTGGAAAAAAACTATGAATCTTAACCATCCACAGAGTATTGAAGACTACTTCATAATGTTGAGCGAGAACCCTCAAGTGATAGAACAGCCAGAGACTTTACAAGATCCTCAGATACACTGTAATACTCATTACCTCTTCTCTTGATCAAGCCACAATTCAGCCATTTGACTTTAACTGAATCTCAGTTCTCAGTGCACAGATATATTGGGATTTGAGTTGAAAAGTAAAAAGAGACAAATGTTGGGTATCATCATTGCACTGATAATGCAGCAACCTGATTATTTTGCTGATTTCTCTAGAGGAATCACAGATATTATCCATCCCCACAGGAATGGGCAAAGCAGGGACTATGCAAATATCATCTCTATTTAAGAAAGGCATTGCAAAACTCTCCAAGATGTTCCTGTCAACTGAGTTAGAACTATCCCACTAGTAGGAGGTTGAAGGCAGTTAAGTAAGGAATGGAGGAAGACCAAAGATGGTCCTAGATATTCTCATTTGTGTTTGAACTTTTCCATGACAATAAGAACCTGTTTCACTCGGTGATCAAAGGACAGAGATAGTCTCCAGGAGGTCTGCCAGCAAACCTCAGCCCAGAATTCTTTTACTAAGGAAGAAAGGCTATCTCTCTGATGATTTTCCTTTGGTTAAGGTTTGTTCAACACCAGGATGATCAGTCTCTTACTCTAGACATAATGATTGCTATCTGCAGCTAACATGAAGTTGGCCACAAACGCCATTTGCAATGTTGCAAGATACTTCACTTCAGAGAAATTCTTTGAGGGTTTGACAATGTCAACAAGATCCTTTCCTTTCTTTAACACTATGCTCAAGCTTGTGAGAGTGAATCCAGCTCAAATTTGAGGGTTTTTTAAATGAAGAATCTTTGGAGAGAGGAAGAAGTGTCTCCTAGTTGACTGAAAGACCGTTAGAAAAACTCTATTGCTCCAGAGTGCATAAACAGAAAGGCAGGGGGAAAAAAAATCCCAACATCAGGTACCTCTTCTTCTTCTCTCAGACTACTAAGCAGCATGTAACACCATGTCAAAAGCAATATGACCACTCAAACTCTCCCCAAAACACCGCACTGTCTTTACCTGGAATCCGTAAACCAAGACTGTCTCAGAGCAATTCAAGCGAGGGAGCAGACTGATAGCGTATAGAGCTAAACTGTTGGGAATAAGGCACGTGAAGACCTGCATCTTTGAATCTCAGTGCTCAAAATACTCAATTTAACACGCTCAAACACTCTACCGAAATTATCACATTTTGAAGCTTTTTTCTTCAAAGGCGAAAAATACAGAAAGACTATGGATAGAGACAGCAATCAAACTGTGACAACAAAATGCTTTCACTGGCTTGATTACCTTGTCAAAGCCAGGTTTATCTAAAGCATAACCTTTTGATACTTGGAACCAAGACTACTGTCTTGTAGACAAGCTGGCATAGTTGGCACACAGACTAAAAGATCAAGTACAAGCAGCCCTCTGTTATTGCCTACACAAAGAGAAAAATTACATTGGATTGTGAAGAGTGCCAGGCTGGTACGCTTTTCTGAAGGTGTTATTCTCCAGAATTTGACTGTGATTTCTTAAAAATAAGCTTGTAGCTCAACATAACTGTGAAGACAACATCGAAAATGTGAACTAGTATAAACCAACATGTTCCCAAATGTGAAAACAAGCCCAAATCATATCTCTCAGAGTATAAACTGG
The DNA here is from genome assembly GCF_009769465.1 of Tauraco erythrolophus. Taxonomy (NCBI): domain Eukaryota; kingdom Metazoa; phylum Chordata; class Aves; order Musophagiformes; family Musophagidae; genus Tauraco; species Tauraco erythrolophus. The sequence goes on from NC_141468.1 coordinate 55,163,219, forward strand.
CCAGTTTATCACAAGGATTGTTGATTTGGAAGACTAATATAAATTTTCAACATTTAGTAAGCAAAGCATTGTGATAATAGGATCATCAGGAAAAAAGTCCAGTCTTATAAATGTAATACAGTCATGCTTGTTATCTGGCAAAGGAATAAGGCTGGACCCAGAATGATACCATTCACTCTCATCTCTGCTTTAACTTCCAGTCTACAGGCAGAGCAGGTCTCTCAGGATCAGGAGCCAGGAGAGCTTAAGTTCAAGGCTTGTCAGTTTCTCAGTCTGCTCAAAGCAAGGTGGAAGTTTACTATTTGTGAACAATATTATTCATTCTGCCTATCACTAACATTTAACAAATAAATACGAAGATCTTTACCAAAATGTCAGTTGTTCAATGTTAAAAGAAAGCAAAATCTGCATCCTCCCGACTGATGGAAATAAATTAAAATAAGCATTTCCAACATAGAATTCTGATTCCTCCGACATTAAAATGTTTTGCTCTTGGAATATAAGTCAAATCATGACTAACTTGGGTCACAGCTCCCTCCTCAAGTTCCTCAGTAGCAAAACTCTTACCTAGAGCCGATTTGCTTTAGTTTCTTAGTTCAGTGTAGCCTTCTTTGAAGGCAGCTTCATTGACAGCTCTGTTCCCATTTTCACATTCTGTACCCTCCCTTTTTAACTCCATGTGCCCACTTCCAGTTAGAGGTGTCATTCCACACACCCTCCCCCCCCCAAAAAAAAAAAAACGCTAAGAGAAAAAGCATCAGGCCCTTCGCTTTCCAAATTAATTTTGGGGTACTGCATTTAAATTCCTTCTAAGCAGAATGAATAGGTATAGTATATTTTAATTTGCCTTCTTACTAGACAAATTTATCTCTTCCTGACTATCTCATCTCCTTTCTCTGGAAAAACAAACAAAAAAAAGGAGCTCACCAATATTATAGAAAGCAGAACGCACTCTGAATACATCAGCGAGTTCTTCCAATTATCATCTGTCAACCATTTGCACATAATCTTGAAACGAAACTTCTCAGGTGTGTAAGGTTAAAAGGGTCTGCGAGTGACCGCACGGCCGCAGCTTGTACGAGTTATACACACACATCAAAAACAACAGATCTCTCAGTGAACAAGTGTTGCCAGACCAAAATCCATCAGCTAAAATCACTTATTCTCCGTTCTTTTCAGCGTATCACTGAAATTTTTAGGATGCCATCAGAATGGAGTTTTATCTCGTTACGGTAATTACACACCGTAGGATTAAGGTTTTGTACTTGGCAAACAAGTATCAACTTCACATGAATGCTTACAATTTGTACTCACATTTATTCAGGAAAAAATGTGCCCACTATCACGCGACAACCTTCCACTGAGATTTTTTTTTTTAGCAGCTTATTGTATTTTATACAGAAGATGACACAAATTGGTTCTTAATGCGCATTTAAATGAGAAGTTACTACCCATCACGCTAGGGTCTACTTTAAGACTAGCTTACATCTCATTAACAGAGTAAGTTAAAACGTTCTTTAAGGAACTATAACGGTACGTTAGTTAGACCAGTAATCCTGACGGACAGCATATCAGTAACACAGATGGACACTGTAGTCTTCCTCATTAATGTCGTTGCTGTTGAGAACGGTACGGAGCACACCTTGATCTCATGCATGTGGGCACACATTGTCACTGCTCGCAGAGCAGAAGGAATTTTGCAAGGCACATGGCAACATGCATCAGCCCACATGCTAAAAATCCTCAGGAAAATCGTTACTGCACGTGTGCAGCAAACTGAGTTCCAAATGAAATTCTCAGGTATCATTTTTTTCTCTCTCAATACCAACGCTGCCTTCTTGCCATAAGGTAAAACAACTGTTCGTTAAGATGCATTTTTCAAACATGAGCTTCTTCTGACATACCGAAGCATAAACCATCGTGATCTCTACACACTTCTGCTTTTCATCCCTCACTTTTTTTTTTTTTAAAAAAAAAAACAACAACCGTAGCACTTGGCTCAACTAGCGTCCCTCAGATAAGCCTAAGGACAAACAACGCTGCCTTAAAGCCGAGACCTCGCTCGACAAGTTTTAGACCAGGGCACACCACGGCCAAGTTACAAGCCTTAAGAAAACAGGGGTTTGCAATGCGAATACTGACACAGCCCCCCCGAAAGCAGCAGCTGCGGGCTCTGCGCGCCGTGCTCCTGCTCCCGCTCCCCCGGGTGCCGCACACGCAGTGGATGCCCACTTTCTCCCCCATCCCCGAGATCAATCATCGCTCGGAAACGCAGGGGGAGAGCACACCGGGACAGACAGGGCTGCCCGGGGCGCCTTCCTCCTCCCTCTGCCACGCCGGCCCGGTGAAAACTCACCAGCCGAGAGCACCGGCTCCGTCAGGCGGCTGAAACTCTGGCCGCGCCGCTGCCCACCGCTGCCCCGCCGCCGCCACCGCCGCCGCCTCCTCGCCGACCCCCGCCCGCCCCGGGAGCGCGGCTTCCCGCAGCGCCGCCGGGCGGGGGCCGCCGCCGCCGCCCGCTTCAGCGCCAGCGGAGGGGGCACCGGCGAGGCACCGGCTGACATAATCCTGCGAAAGCGGCAACCGCAGGCGCCGCCGGCTCCCGCCCGCCCCCCGGGGTCCGCTGCCGGCGCTTCCCCTCCCCGGCGGGGACCGCGCCGTGTCCCCGTCCCCCGTCCCCCGCCCCCCGCTCCGGGCTGCACGGCGGGGCGGGGGCGGCGCCCGGTGGCCCCGTGCCCGGCCCCCATGCTCGCCCAGCCCTCCCCTGCCCCCCGGTCTCACCTAGGAGCAGCGGCGGCGGGCTGAGCTGCCGAGCCCGGCGGGAGCGGAGGGGAGAGGGGGGGGGGCCCGACGTCTGCTCCGCAGCCGCTACCCCTCCGCGCTGAGCATCTTCCCCGCGGTGAGTCAGGCAGGGAGAGCGCCGCGGAGCCGCGCACACCGGAGCCCCCGCCGCCCTCCCCGTCCAGCCGCCGCCGCGCGCGCCCCCGCCGGCCCTCCGCTCTCCCCCTCCCTCTCCGCCTTCCGCGGGGGCGCGCGCGCTCCGGGCCCCGCTGCCCGCGGCGGGGAGGTGGTGGAGGAGGGAGGGGCGGGGCGCGGGGAAGCGCGGAGCGGAGCGGGGACGCGCGCGCGCTCACCGCGGCTCGGTGCGGTCCCGGCGCCGCGCGGGCTGCGGCGGGCGGGGAGCTGCCGCGGCGCCTCCCCTCTGCCCCCGCCGTTACTATGGATATGGGCCCTTCCTCTCCTCCGCGCACACCCGCGCAGGCGGCCCGGGAGCGCGGCGGGCGGCGAGGAGCTCCCGGAGGGCTCCGCTGCCCCGGGCCTGGCGGGGGCCGCGGTGCGGAGCCGGCGCGTCGCGGGAGCCGTGGGAGCCGCCAGCGAAACTCTGTCCCCGCCGCCGGCTGGCGAACACCTTCCTTTGCTCCCTCGGCAAAACCACTTTTTTTTTTTTTTTTTTTTTTTTAGCACTAATGTCTAAATAAATCTTAGCGGCGCTCGAATTCCTGCGTTAATACGAACAAATAAGCATCCCACGGGATTGTTTACTTCGGTAACTGCATCCCATTAAGAAGCACCCGCGCTGTCTTAATAAGGGAAATAAAATACAAAAGAGAACGCCCCTGTAATTTAACTTTACAAAATGTCAGAGGACAGAGTTGCGCTTTCAGTCCCCCACGGCGGCTCTTATCTCTTCGTCTGTTTCCCGGAGGAAGTTATACACTCGATGGCTGAGCACATTATCTGACGAGCTCAGCCAGCAGAGGCTAGAAGAAACATTTTACCAAGTCAAAAAATGTTACTCTCTTACGGCAGGTAAGGAGATGGGCAGCATATGGTTTCGAGCGCAGGCTGCGTTTCTGTGGCCTGCTCCCAGCAGACCTGTCCAAAACACCAGCCAGTGAGGTGCCCCAGGCCCTGATCCTGCTTCTGGAGCTACCAAGTCTCGGGGAGAACCTGCTTTTTTTGTCTTCCGTGGAATAAACAGCTTAATAAAGAAGTGAAAGAAAAAATAGTCAGTTTCTGGGCACAGTTTTCCCAGCCAATTCACGATGCTGAAATTCACAGTGATTTTCAGCCTGTGCAAGAGGAAGAACACGGACGAATGATGTAGAAGCTGCAGACCCAGCACAGCGACAAGGCAAACTTTCCAAGCACACATACAAGTCCGTAGTCTAAATTTCTCAGACACCTCACACTGACTAAACGTAGATACCTAATTCACTGGCCCTTTTGTTCGGCATGTCCAACCGCATTTGCTTATATAGAACTTCAAGCATAGAGGGCTTTGTGCATCAAAATAAATCCTATTTGAGCCTCTTTTGCGTGTACGTCCCTCAGAGCTTTAATTAGATCTTAAACTAGTGCTAAGCTGCATTTTTTCCAAAAGCAGATCTTTCGAGAAGTAACCGATCATATTCAGAAACGGTTCGCTTGGTGACAAACGGTGTTGATAATGCCCTTTCTCTACAAAAAGCACTGCTGGGGCATGCATGTAGCCACTGAGCTCCGCGACGTGTAGTGGGTCAGCTGGATTGACTCAACTCAACCTCAATACAGTGCTGATTTTGAATGTGCTAGTACATGTGTGACTGAAGGCGGCAGAGTAAGTTTTTCTATGAATCACTAAAAGCAACTGTTGATTGTTTAAGAGTTGAAAGGAATGCTTAAAGTAGTAATGTAAGCTCCTAGATATATAGTTTTCTATATCATAACTGATTTTAGTTAATTATGCCGAATTAATGTCAGGGAACTCTAAGCATTAATATAAAAGCACATCTTAGGATGAGGTTTAGAAAGTTATTTTGATTTGAACTGAACACTATCTGCTTCTTCCCATAGCTCCAGTTTTTCAAGAAAGTCTTATAGACGCAGTCTGGTGTTTATATAGAGATGATGTAGCCCATACAGAGAAGGACTGGAGAGAGTACAAAAACACAGTTTCATCCTGAATCAGGAGAAAACATAAACGTTTTGCAATGTTTCCTGACTAGATTTCCAGAGATTTAAACTATAAATATGAAAATGACCATTTCGAAACATTTCTTTTTCATCTTTTCAAAACATGTCAATGCAATATAAAATATTACGTCTAAATCGTCAGTGTCATTTTTGTTCTGACATGAACAGGTCTTTTCAAAGCAGACATTTTGGCAGTTATTTTCTTAAAATGTCAAATGATGGTTATGGATTTGTCTAAACTTTCCCAATACCTTGGATCTCCACGTCTCTATCGTTTCAGCTAACAAGACTTTCTGCACAGTTGCAACTCACTTTGTCCTGGATTTTGTGATCTGCATTTGTAAATTGAAATCAGATCTGTAGTATAGGTGGGATGTGATCTATTAACAGCTTTCTGAGTTAGGAGCAATACTTTAATGGAATTGCTAAGCTAGAGGAGGAAAAAGTTAAGGAAGTCAGCAGGAGCCCGATGTGATGATGGCAGAGCGTGGTAGAAGTGCCAGCCAGTTTCTATACCTGCCACAAACTTCATTACTTCCATTGATTGTGACATATTGCAGGCTATAGCGGCTCTGCATGAAGGAAGCAAGCGTGTAACAACTAGCAAGTCCTTGGAAAGGATGCAAGCTTTTAGCAAGATGGTGAAAGAAAGGGCATTTTTAGAAATTTAGAAGCTCGGTGAGGAGGCAAACGTGAACTGATTGTTGTACTATTTTGACAAGGAAGAGCTGCGTGATTTCAGCACGAGGTACGTCTGCCATTCAGTCACTCTCACCTTGCTCTTGCCTGGATGCCTTTCCAGCTGGCTGCTCTTCCTGTAAGGTCTGACCGCCTGTGGCTGAGCAGGTGTCACGGCTGTGTCAACGGTGAGTGAGACGTATCTGCATCTGCACGCTTGTCATCAGCTGAGACAGTTGTACCTGATGCTCTCACCCTGCTCTTGTTATGGAATTGAAGAGAAGGTTGGCGACTCTGCATCCTGACAGGACCAGATAAGTAAAGACAAAAAGAAACGAAGTGCTGGACCATTCACCAGCGTAGTAGGAATGTATGTTAGGATGCTTCATGGTCTATTCTGTCAGGGAGATCTGTTACTGTAAAGAGAAAAATTCTGCCTCCCTCAGAGCCATGAACGAGCCCTTGTGTCAGTTAACTTTCTTGTGGATGTTACAGGTTGGGCAGAAATGGGGTGTGAGAAGTGAGGACTGTTGACAGGCTGCAGTCCTGGTTTGAGGGCTTTGTGGGCCACTATGTGTTTCAACAAGTGTGAATGTCTTTTCCTGAAGGCAGATTAACAACTTATTTTAGTAAGGATCTAGCTTGAAGGCACAGAGATCCATTTAATGAGTTTTAGCAAGTATTTTTCAAAGCTCCAAGATCTTAGATATGTATGTTGAGGCCAAACTCTGTCAGTGATGGCATGGGTGGATCTGATCAGATCAGAAATAGAATCTTTTTGTAAAAAATTCCCTATGTTTTTCCTGTACTGATAGCAAAGTATGCTGGTGTGCTGATCACAGCAATCAGAGCTCAGTCCAAGGCTTCATTCATGCAGTCTCTGTAGATGAGGAGCTGCTCTGGTGGCCGTGATTCTTCTTGTAAGGAATTGGGCAGCTTGCTTTCTGTTTTACAGCAATGAGACAATCCTGTCAAACTGTTTGTTCTTTTTGTGAATGGCTTCAGAATTTTTTGGGTGCCGTTATACTTTCCTGCAAGCTTCATCTATTGTGGTTGATTTGTGGGCCTGATTCTCGTAGCAGATGTGGTGCTAGAGGGAAACTCATAGGTCCTAAATATTGGGAGAATGGTAGATTCTCCTAACCTGTCAGACTGAGTAGCAGTGGTTCAACTAGGGTGTAATTTCAGATGAGCAGGGCTAGTCGTTAACTAGCCTCATGGGAAAAGACTATGGTTATCATATTTGTCTGAATCAAAAAAATATCTGACCAGTAGGGTAGTGTGATGAGGAAGTTTCCATTCCTAGACAATGGCTAGAACTGGATCTGGTTTCCTATACTTCTGTTTGTATCTATAGGTACCTTAAAATACCGTACTTTGGGACATTTCTGATTATCGTGGAAACTACTTGTAGGCAGGGACATTAATGACCACAGACTCTAGACCTGAGTCACCTCTGGGTGAAAGTAACAGAAATGTCTTACACAAATGAGATTTCAGAAATTGGAGAGTCAGATTTTTTCTGGAAAAGGATCATCTTAATCTGTTGAAAAAAACAAAGGCCATTTTAAATAAAGAAACCAGTTACCACATCCATAGTGTTAATTTCATCCCAGGCTTCCCAAGCTCAAACAACAGGCAAGTATCACTACACTGCTCTTTGATGAACAAGCTTTAAATAGACTTGGATTTTTAGCAAAATGGCCTCTAACAGTTATCTTTTCCTACTGACAAACAATATTACATGTATTTTCAGGGAAAATGAAATCTGTTGGAACAAAGGGAGGAAATTTGTTTTCTACTTAAAATTCATTGTTAATAAACACTTAGCTTCATACTGGGAATTTTAGTCATAGAAAATTATTGTCCTTTAGCAATAAAGTTTATTTCTGAAAATAAATTGAAGCAGCTTCTTTTTATTAAAAATTAAAACTATATCCTGATTGTTCAAAAAACTTCTCAAAAAGTGTGTGCTTTTTTTTTTCAACAGAGCTGAAAAGTTCTGTGTTATAGTAACTTGATTCTTTGTTAGAGATAAGTATGTGCTAATTTGAACTGTTTTGCTGATATCCGTACCCTGACTGGTTGGTACTCTATCAAGGGATCTAGAAAGTCAGAGCAAGATAAAATTAATTCTTGTTTGCAAGTAGGGGAGTAGGGAAGTAATCTTTAATAAAAAGCAAGATAAAATGATTGAAAATATTTAACGGGACTGCTTTTACAATCATTTCTCAGAGCCAAATACAGTGATTTTGAATTTCCTCAATAGGGACCAAGCAGACTGGCTCCATACTGTACGTTATTATAAGTACACATAAACATAATACTATTCAGATATTGAGATAAAATAATTGTTTGGATATGTCTACTGAGCAAGCGAAAATATACTATGAATTCAATAGACAAACAAAAAAACTATTAGAAATTTTTTACTAGTAAGTTATAGTTGCTGAAATGAGATGCCAAAAGACCTTATAGCTGGCTAAGGGTGAGTATACATGTGAGAAGGGAAGCAGGGGAAAGGGAGAGCTGCGAACAATAGTCAGAGAAGTCTGTTATTGGAATTACGTGCTATGCATGGTCCTTAAATAAAGTTAAGCATGCAATGAGGAATGCACTTCGTAAAATACATGTACATAATTCTCATGATATATAACTTGACAGAGGCTGTAACACTGCCAACAGTGCTGTGACAAATCAGGAAGAAGGGAATACACTAACTGAAGATAGATGAAGAAGCTGTGTTGGCTTGAGTAAGAAGCAGGGACTTGAGTTTAAAGTGAGGAGGACAAAGAAAGTTGTCATCTTTGGAACACAGAAAACTAACAGAATCCTGTTTTAAGCAGCGAAGTCTCATGGGGTATTTACTGCCAGTCCTGCAAGCTGGTTTATATTCAGCTATGGCTCAGCGCTCAGAGGATGGGATCTTGCTGTATAGGACAAACACTTCTGATAGCTTAAATATCCTAGAGAAGAAAAATTAAGAACTAGAAAGAAATCTACCTATTATACTAAAACTAGACTTGCCTTTATATATTTCTTTTCATTTCAGTCTCATAATTAGAAGATCAAGTGCCTGTGTTTCACAATAATTCAGAATTAATTTTTATTTTTATTCTTAAAACTGTCCAGTGTTGGAGAGAAGTCCAAAGAAGCTGATAAATTTGGGCTATACAGTCTTTGGAAATAGCAAGTTCAAATAAAGTTGTGTGGACATGCAGTTACTGTGGGACCCATGCCCAAAGAGAGAACTGGAGCTATCTTCTGAAACCACTGGAGCCTCTGCAGGGGCTGGTGCTGCGGGGTGCTAGGGCTTGGTAAGGAATTCTCACTGGCAAACACAGATTATGCTCTTTTTTCCTAGCACAATCTCATGGGTCAATAAAAAGAATTAAACGTCAATCAAAGGAGAAATTTAATATCTGAAGATCACCTGAATGGGCAAATAGAGATGTTTGATTCATACAGGCTCACATAACATCTGGTTCTTGCTTGCTGAGAACTAGCTAGTACCCGAGTGCCAAAGAAATAGAGTAACTACAAACCACCATAACCTGCCTTTGAATAAGGTATCAAGAAATGAGCCGGGCAATTACAGTTTTTGGTGGTGATGGTTATAAACATGGAATATTTGTAAAGATAGTTTCTCTGAGAGCAGAAGACAGCACAAGGGAGTTCCTGAGACAGTACGGGTTTGAGGCTTTTCATTTTTGTTTATTTCACTAAAAGGATCCCAGAATGTAGAAGATATTACAACCCAAATTGATGCAAAAAGATACAGAAGTAGTTTCTAAAAGAGTGTATAGTATCTAGTTTGACATGTCTTTAATTTTCCGTATGGAATATCCATACGAGTATAGAGTATAATCTGGTTTCCAGTAGGTTAATGATTCTTGAAATCTTTAAAAGAAAAAAAAAAAGAAATTTAGGAAAAGTAGATAGATCTATTTTTCTTGTGACCACAATGGTTATTCTACCTTTGGCTAACTAGAAAGGAAAATAAAGAGATGAATGAACAGATAAAATCTAACATGATCAGAAAGCAAAGCCATGAAAAAGAGTGAAAATCTGCTGTTAATCCTGACAAAGGAATATATAAAGTGGAATATTACCTCAGAATTGTAGGAAGAATATTTGTCTCCTGGTAATCAGATAACTAAACAGGGACCCATGAAGTCAATGTATATGAACGTTAGTGTGCATGTTTTCAGTGGGAGAAAGGAAGCAATGACAGAGTATTAAACTGAAGGAGACACCTGGCTCAGCTGGTTGTCGATCTTCATGTAGAAAAAGAAAGCATAAAGTCATAAAAATTGTTTGGTTCTATTATTTTTCCTGTAAATGTACTATTTTTAAAACTGGTAGGTCACAGAGGAAGGAATAAATGGTTCACAGAATGTTAGAGAGAAAAGGCTAGTTGAGAAAATTAATTTTGAGCTGGACGGATAAGTTAGTCCAATAATACCATGAGATGATGAGCTTTGAAGAGAAAAGAAACTTTCCTTGACTTTAGAAATGCATGTGTATGCACGCAGAATGTATATCAACACTAAATATATGGCTTCAAATATATGTTTAATGGCACTGTAGGATACATATGCATGTTTAAAAAAAATCTAAATAACTGGTATTGGTGTCAAAGGTTATAATGCAAATAATTACTGTATTGTAATGGTGGCCATAATATATTTGCACTATTCAAATATTAGATACAAATGGTCTATTTCTGAGACTCTGCAGTGTAAAATTTGTCAGTAGATTATTAAGAGATTTATAGATGGTTATGAAGTAGAGTGATTGGAAAAAAGTCAGAAGAGAATCAAAAGATACACAGTATAATTACTAGGTAGCCTATCTGGATATCCTAATTTATTGATAGATGTAGTTTCTTCATAATTAATGTGTTCCATTAAAAGTACTGAATTTTCATGTGGAAAGTCTAGTTGAAGTGTTTCTTCCTGGAATGGTGTGTTTTGAATAAGTAAGACGTAACAAAATATTCCATTTGAATTAAGTGTTTTTTCCCAATTCACAAAACCATTGACTATCTTTCAGTGGCTTTCTCACAGGATCTATAATTAAGATTTCTACGTTTTCCCAGAAGGACAGATTCCCTCAAGGTCTGTCTTTCATTACAATACAAGATTCATTCTGAACAGGTACCATGGTGAATCAGAGTCACTGGACTACAGACTGTACGAAATATGCCTATGTGAAGACTGATCTCACATGAAAATGAATGCAATAGGCTTTTAAACTATGATGCTACAATTTTTGACTGAAAACTCAAACATTTGGCTATGTCCAAATTAAACTATTTCAGAATATTTTCTCCATTAAATATTTTGTGATTTCAGTTCCTTCTTATGAATCAGAGTTAAAAGATATTTTAAAGTTATAGAATATTCACTGGATGAAAAAAATCTTTATTTTTATCATTTTAAGAAAAAAATCTATTCAAATTCTAGGAAGTAATCACAGGCAAAACATAAATTGTTAAAATACAAAACCACAGTAATGGTTCAGAAAATTCCTGTCTTCTAGGGCCAGAAGGGATTGCTACATAATAAATGCAAAGCAAAGGTACAATGACCTTTAATTGTTTCCCCAGGATCAAATACAAATTGATCCTATGTTAATATTTCACACCGCTGCAAAAGAGAGAAATGTGTTATTTTTCTGTATTAAGATACTGGAATGTCATACCATAAGACAATTTATGGCAAAGAGGATGATCTAAGCAACCTGCTTCCTATTATGGGAATACTTGTATGCAAGAAAGGTGATAATATACACACTCCTGAGCTCATCGGCTCTTGCTGGTCTGTGCTTACACCTGACTGACACGAGTAAACTAAGGGAGAGAATTTCAGGACTCTCCCGGCTCCTGCCCCTCTTAACATCATTCTTAATTTTCCCCCTAAGTCGACCTTTTCCTCCTCCTTGTTTGTAGGGTTCCCTTTAGGCTCGATGTTATTTTGCGTTCACTCTGGAAAAGCACAACCCAAATACTGAGCAAGACGACTGTGCAGTACCCGACAGTGATTACAGATCAGAGAATCGTCTAGAGACCCAGTATTTAAAAGGATACGCTCCGGCCAAGGAAGCTGGATAGACTGCAACTGAACAGAGGTGTTTGAGGAGCAAGATCTGTGTGGGATTATAAAGTTAGGCAAGTGCCATCCGAAAGAAAATGACATAACAGGAACTGTCTACAAATAATTAAAGGCATGTCATAAAGTAGGCCATTTTTTGGATTAATCAAAGAAGACCGAGGAACTCATTTAACATGCAGAAGGGAAAATTTAGGTTACACATTAGGAAAGACTGTATAATATCTGAAAAAATAAGAGTTCATATACAAAATAGAGTGTGCCATCACTAGCTTAAAGTGAAAAACGCTTCAAGAAGTCTTTTATTTCTTGAGGTGGTTTAGAAATAATTACATAAACCCTGTGCTTTATAAGAGAAAGTATCAGGTGACCCCTAGAGGTCATCTCAGGCCCAAGCAACTCTGTAGTTAAAATAACCTATGGCTTTTGTTAAAAGTCAACAAAAACAGGAGACTGATTTACACCTTTGTATTGTGTACAATTATACTGTATTTTAACCACCCTCTAGGTACTTTAGACGTTTACTGCTACATATGCAAACCATTCATTTTCATAAATGTTTTGCTTCAAATACTGTTACATTAAGGATGTTAGAGTAACCTTATAATATAAACAGAAAATGGTGACTTACGGGCACGAGTGAATGAAAAGCAGACTGAAAAGCCAGATTATGAAAGAATACATTTGGGTTTGTAAATAACAACTTCTGCAAGGCTGTACAAATTAAATATGAATTGCTTTAATGTTGAATTGTGCAGGACAGTGACTACTTAGTCCCCAGGCTTGTAATATGCATTGTGGTGAGGCAATCACCCCCAGCATGCTGCAAAGCCCAGTCCCTGGCAACTGGCATCGATGTTGCATATTTTCATCTATTAAAAAAGATTTCTAAGAAATTACTTTTTTCCCCTCTTCCATTTCATATTCTTTACTTTGGAGGTCTTATGGATTTCTTTCTTATCTCTAATGAGCTTTTGTGGACAATAGAAATACACTTTCTCCTTTTTAAATGCTGCTTCTTCTTCCCAAATATGTATTAGTCAGTGGCAATTTTAGCAATCACATTTTTGTCAAGGTAGAATCTTATAGTTGCTTCAACTCATTATTTTAAAAAAGCACTCATAATCACGTATCCAAATTATTTCTTGAATTCAGCTTAATGTTACCTACAAAGGCCAGAAGGACTGTTAATTTGCTGTTAATTAAATCTTATGAGTATAGTTCCAGCATTATATCAGCACGCCACAGTGTGCATGGCAGTAGGAATGTAGAAGGGGTCTCAAAGACAAAAATCTGTCAGGGGATGATGATGTGACATCAGAAGATGATGATGTGACTCAATCCATTCATTTGTAATGGGGCAAATGGATGTATTGGAGGGTGGAGCTTTAAGGAAATAAACTTGACTGCCTGGAAGGAGACATAAGCAAGGAAGCCACACCAATTCAGATATTTGGTATCAAAATTCTGCGAGATGATACAGTATCCTCCCCACAATTAGAAAGAAAATAGAGAGGAGTTTAACTGGCTGTATGACTTAGCTTAATTCACCTGTTTCATGCCAGTTTTGAATAGTACCTGTATCTATATTAACAACACGAGTACATAACAAACTGCAAAGTCCAAGTATAAGCACAGAAAAATGTAACTCTTTGGTAATCCATCATTCAGGACAGTTTAGTCTGAAAGATTATTGGTCCAACAGCCTGAAACCTGCTCGCACCTTTGGGGTTCAATGCTGCCTCACCTACAGCAGTCAAAGAGGTTTGAGTTCCTTTTTGTAAAACATTTTCTCAGCCGTTGATTCAGGCAGAATGGGGCAAAATACCAGCAAGCTTGATCCTGTTCCTGTAGTGCATAATTTTGATAGGTTTGATATTTTTTTTTCCTTAGAATATGGGAAGATTCACTGGTTACAATTTCATCTTCACCTACGAATCTATAATAGCAATGGCAAGTGGTGATAATGAAACAATAGCTTTCAGGGTGCCAGAAAAGGTAGCTCTGGGATAATCAACATTTTGAAGTTGTTTTCTAATCTGGAGCACGAAATCAAGCTGCTTCTGTTTACCATCTATACAGTCAATTTTGTTGTTGATAAATAAATATAATGTGTATAACCTTTCGCAGCATTTAAATAATGGATATATCAACTGGTATTTAATCAAGTAAAGCATTGTGTCTTATCAAACAAATGACATCTTTTAGAGGACAAATCACTAAAGCCAATTATAACATGAAATCAATTTTAACAATATATTTACTTCTGCTAAAATAACCTAAAGGAACAAAAGACAATCTTAACTAAACATATGGAGCTCAAATAGAAAATCTTAATGACATTCGTAATACTTTTTTTTCTCTTTCTTTTTTTCATAATACCTTACATTTTTGCCACACACACCCCACTACAGATCTCAGCATATAAAGAATAATGGAATTACAGAACAGAATAAAATTACTCTCTACTAATCTAGAGTGTAGTATAGTGATTAAAGCAAGTGGGCCATGCCACTGGAGCAACCTATCACAACTATAAAATTATTCAAAAGCAAAATACTTTTCTTAAGCCTGAGTCTAGAGAGGAACAGAGCCTTCCTGGATAAAAATAGACTGGAAGATATGCTAATAGCTCAGTAAAGAGGCTCCATCTGGTTTTGGTAGACAATTAAGGTGAAGAAAACTTGTTCCTGCAAAACTACTTATTTTCTTTTTAGCTTTTCTTATAGAAGTTACTGCTGTCTTGGGATTTATGTAGAAATTAATTCAGCTTTACTATTTTTGTATACCATTTTATAAAACCACAAACTGTTGTGTTATCTGTAATTATTTTTTGCTATCTGCTGTGGTGTAATCAACAGTGGATAAATCAACATCTCTAAATTTTCTCTCCCCTATGTTAGCAGCAGCTAAAATATTGATTAATGGAATGAAGTATCATATGTATTACTAGGTGAAAACTTATGTTAACTTCTGCCACCAATGTGCTCAGACCTAACTATAATAGCTGGTTTCCAGAATTACAGTTCTCATATGAAAAACTAACTTTTGCTGATATTTTAGAAGTATAAATAAAGTATATTTCCTTACCTCTTTTAGCAGAATGGATTCCCAGTAATCTTTCAACCTTGAAAAACTGATTTGCTGCTCCACATTTTTCATATTCCAGGACAAAAATTAAATTCCTTTTCCACCTTTCCCTGGATTCTTCGTTACCTGCATTACAGTACTGTCTAATGGCAGACTTCACATATTTCTCTCGCCAAGCCTAGAGCCAAACATGCAATGACCGCCCCCCCACCCCCCATAACCAAACAAGTAGCCTTGTGGATTTCAGTGACACTAAAAGTGTATTTACAGTTACACACTTATGTATTGGATAAAAAAGAAATAAAGAAAAGGATGTCAGCATTAGGATAAGATTCTATCATAATGAAAAATGTGTGGTCAGTGAGGGATACTTCAAATTAGGTCTTATGCAATGACAGCAGCAGCAAAGGCTAATAACGTTGCCTGACGCTGAGATCTGAGCAAAGAGTCGCCAAGAGCAAGAAGTCTAAGAAGTGGGGCTGAGGTGGTCTTCTTGAAGCAGAAGATTGCCTTTCCAGAAAGAAAATAATTCAGTCAGAGAAAGAAACTGGATGATTCATTTTCATGGAAATACTTTGGTTTATCAGGTTTGGATAAAGAAAGGCAATCACAAGAAATATTTACTGTTATTGTTCTCCTGGCAAGGCTGCTGAGGAAAAAATGCTTCAGATCAGTTAACTGATTGTTGTTATGGTTCTCCAATGAAGGCCAGTTTTCAGATAAGAAAGGAAGAAAATCTTCTACTGAGAAGGAACTTCTGGTAAGAAGTTTCCCTGAAAAAGAAGTTCCTGATCCTGATGGAAAGACTGGATCAATAAGATAGCTCAAATACTGCTGTAAGATATTTGGAATGTGTTAAATGACAAGGAACTCCCTAGCACATCTAAACGAGTGTTGATTTGAGCATTGTTTTCTGACAGTCCAGTCAGCTGTTCACCTCTTTTGCCTGTCTATGCTGAAAACCTCACTTGGTTTGTAAGTGTCTGAACGTGGTTGGTCCTGGAAATGGTGGCTCAATCTGAGGTCACAGTCGCATATTTCTTAGGGCTACGGAGCATAGATTTACTGACACAAACCCCCCACTAAAACTGTGACTGTCAAAGTAGTTAGAAAACAGCCAATGCCAACTTGATACACAACAGACTTTTCAATATCCTTGCCTCAGTTTTTACGGGATCTTTTGTTCTGAATATCAGGGAAAAAGGCTAAGACTATCCAGGCAGACAGCGTGCACACTGCTGCAGCATGCGCAAGGAGATTCCACAGTTTGGAACAAAAACTTTCTTTTTTTCGATGTTATATTTCTCCCTCTTGGATCTCCTCCCTTATGGACCAGTCATCCCTCACTGTGCTCTGACAAAAACAAGAAACCAAGAAAGGTATCACATGTTTTCTGGGTAATATTTACCTTCCTGATAGGCCTCTAAAAATTTCTGAAATTCTACATGCATTCAAAACTGTACAGGATGAAAATGCTGAAGTGTGTTATATTTTAGAGATTATTGCAGGTTACATTCTGCTGGAATCGTAGTTAAACAGCTTTTAAATTTATCACTTGGATTGTGTAGTTGTCAAATCTTAATAATTGTAGTCCTCTTTATTGTGATGGATCTTCTGTTAGGAAACCCATAACACTGCACAAAATGCTTCTGGTGGTTTAATGAATGGTGCTCTTCCTTGTGAGTAAATAACAAATTAGTATAGAAACCACAGGCCATATTATATAAACATTATACCTAATTACTTGCAGTTGTAAGGGGAAAATATTTTTTAAAAGTTTCACAGAAAATAGATAAATTTTGCTGACTGACTCTTATTTGGGATAATTTGCTTCACTTTATTCAATAAATTACCTAAATTGTGTAATTCTCATACTTTTTTCATTTGATACACCACTAACTCTTTGATCATTATCAATTTTTTTCTGTTACTTTCCCTTCTTTTTCTGCCTATTCTCCACATTTATTTTCTGCATCTTGCATTCTCTTCTCTGCACTTAAACCTTTTTTTAAAAAGCTATTTTAATTAAGAGAAGTCAGTTTACAGTAATGCTGAAATACATATGAAGTGAGTATATTCCAGATAATTGAATGAAACACTTGATCTTAATTACAAGTCCGAATTTACGAAAGTTCCTAATGAGATATCAAGGCATTTGGTGAAAATGTACTAATATTTTACTGCTTCTACTAATTTACTAAAATTTTAATTATTACATTTATCTAGAAACATTTTAGTAAAGGAATATGTACACTCACAGGCAGTTATGCTATCGTGTTAATCAAAGGGTTTGAGATTAAATTTCCGTACTGATAAAATACAAAAATACTGCTAAAAATATTAGAGCTTCTCAATAAAAAAAGATCAGAGAAGAGTCAGCAGCAATGAGCCTTACTCCACAGTTTTTCTGGGAATAACCACTGAAATAAATCAGACTAATTCTGTACATGTTGCAGGATGGAAGCTTAACGTGGTGAAAAAGTACCAGCCGCACAGGGCAAACTGAATACATATGAAATATTGTTGAGAACTCTGTATTAGTCTGAAATGAGTTTTTATTACATCTTCCAAACTGTTAGAAGGTTTCGTCTCTCGGGAAATTTTCATTAGTTGTACAAAAAATGCCGTCAGCCAGCTTCTCTTTTCCAGTCAGGGATTCCTCTTAAGAAACTCTGTGTAGCTGCTGGCTTTGATCTTTGTCCCATTATTTCAGTCTCATGCTTCGTCTCAAAGAGTCTGATAATATCCACTTTATGATAAAAATAATTTAACTGCCAAATGAGAACTCCCTTGATAAATGTAGAGTTTCTGGATGTTATTAAAAACATGATAGAATACAGCAAAAATTACAATAAAACACATCCTTTTAACCTCTGAAATAAGCAAGACAAATTGTATTACAAAATAAAGGATTAAAAAGCGGGTCTAGGACAAAAGCAATAATGGTAAATATGAGCAAGAGTTACCATAACATCACCTTTGGAACAGTATCTCAAGATTTGGTATACACTGGAAATGTGAAAAGGAATTTGTTAACAGTGAGGAAGTCTGGCATCCAAGATGCTTCTATATCCAAGATACAATCATTTTTTGTCCTAAATTTCATGTTAGGAACCCTAAAAGGGAATGGTCATGGAAGCTGAACCAGCAGACATTTCAGGTCCATATGAGTATCCCAAATGGAGACTAGACTTTCAAATTAAGACATTTAAGAGACAAATTTTGCAAATCAAAATTGAACAGGCTTACATTTTTAGTATAAAAATCTTATAACAGGGAGTCTTAATTTTTTTTTCAAAAATTATCAGCATAATAACATGTCCTCATAGGCAAGGGCTTGCTCATCTTTACAAGCCTAATTTCTGTGGCACAATATAGTGCCACTGGCCAAGCAAAGTACTCTAGAGTTGTCTTACTGGATCCCTGTGTGGTAGTTTCTTCTGGTTATTGCTCTTGTCCCTTGCTGACACATCCCTGTCATTTGTTTACTTTCCTAACCACTACGCGATATTGCATCAATTGTTTTAAATTTCTATCTAATATCAACTTTATATTATTTTTTATGATCAGTGTCCATATCAGTGATCACTTGAAGCATAATCTCTTTTGTCATTTTCTGTCTGACGTCAACATTTTGGACTTTCCTGCATTAAATTGATTCATATAAATTAGAGCTGGAGAAAATCTTTATTAATGTCCCATTAAATCTTTGCAAATACAAGGCTATTCCCTATATTTTCTAGTTTTTGTCTAGTCTAGATTAAAAGATCTGAAATGAGAAAGTTTTGGCTACTTCCACAACAGTCTTATATACTGTATCTCAGTGATGCTTTACCTCACTGATACTGAACTCTCAGGGTTTTTTTTTTTCTTTTACTAACCTTATGCGTTTGCTGCCATATATTCTTTTGTGAATAAAATTCTTCTCCTTTGTTAGTATTTCAGTCATTTGCTGACTATTACATTACTGCTCATGTCTGAAAAGTTACACAAATATTCCTAAAATCTCTGCCCTTAGTGAAACCAGATCTATTTAATGCTTTATAATTTTTGCATTTAGTCCTCAAGACCAAGGTTTACTTTTTCCACTGTAGTTTTTGTTATTTGCCTGACAATGTTGTTCTCATAATAAAGCTTGATATTATTTTTACATCCCATTTCCATAGAGATGGTTCAAAGTAAGACAATGGCCATCCTAGAGTCTAATAAAATTTTTTATTTGGTTTAAATAAAACATTTATTATTTAAATAAAGCAGTTTAAATAAAGCTGAGTGAAACCACTGTTTTATCAGATTGACCGATAAATATGATGACATAAGGAACAAAATCTAACACCTCTCCAACCACTAGACCCACTGAAAATTACCACTGAAGAAATTACAAAAGAACTATGGCAGAAGATAGACTACAAAGTGAATATAATCAGATGCTTCCAATTTAAATAGGAGAAGGAAAGGAAGGAAGGGAGGACGGGAGGAAGGGAGGAAGGGAGGAAGGGAGGAAGGAGACAACAATCCCTAATACGTACGCCGTACACACTAGGATCATATCAATTCCTGATATTAACTTCTACAGCAGGAAAAGCAGACATTTAAATAAAATCATATTGCACACTGACTATTTGTTGAACACAAAAGGCTGAAGTCTGTCATGGCTATTCTCCTCAGTCACACATTCATTTATGTGTCCCCTTCCCCATCCTATTCCTGTTTCCTCTTCTCTCTTCCCTCTTTTCCTTCCGCTTCCCAACAAACATTTTGCTTGTGAGCAAATCTTTGTCCTGGGTAAACTCTAACTGCACAAAGGGCAAAGGAGAAAAATTCTGTCATTATGAATGGGGTGTTTTTAGTGTTCTGAAAAAGAAGGCAAAGAAGAGAATTGGCACAAATTCGCTAGCTCAGATTATAATAACAATAACAATGAATTTCAACAGACTAGTCAGAAAGTGACAGCTATTTTTGACACATAGTGGACAGTTGAGGAAAAGCAAATGAGGAAGGAAGTGCAGACCCAGCAATTTGCTGCTTTGTGGTGCTTAATTACTACCCCAGCTGATTTCCTTCCAGAACAGGGAAGAATCATGCTGCTACTTATGGCAGAGGATGTTGTTTGATAACACCAAATGGAGCAGCCACTTTTGACAGGTCTTGTAACTTCTTTCTGAGAAGTTTTTATACTTCTGCCAGAGACTTTGCAATCTGAGTAAGTCACCTCACTCCCTATGCTAGCTGCAGAAGGGAAGGAATGGTATTCACCTGTCTTCCACATTAAAGAAAACACTTGGGATTTTCCCCAAACTGAGGATGACACGGAAAGACAAAGTGCTGGAAGTAGTTACCAAAAAAGTAACAATCTAGACTCATGAGGGAATTGCAAGAGAAAGCATCCTGGGTTTTGTAGGGCAAATCCTGACTGAAAAGTTAATTCCTTTCTTGAGTGAATTTTTAAGATACTAGAAGTAAAAGCCCAAGGACAACATTTTCATTGAGCCTATGTTCAAGTCATTGGAAAGATAGAAGCAAAAAAAAAAAAAAAAAAAGAAGAAAAAAAAAATTGTCTTTGGAGTAGAACTGCTTCCAATACCACATTTGCTTTCCTATATATGTTGCCACTGTAGCGGGGTCAGATAGACAGGCAGCTATACAAACCATCCATGGGCAGACTTCTATGGTAGCCCAAAACTGAAACAAGAAAGTTGAGCAGGAATACTCTCCACCAGCATATACCTGTGAATGTCTGACCAGAAAGCAGAGCTGCTCAGCTGCAGGAGACATTGCTGAAAAGAGTGTTACTATTCAAGCACACAAATTGCTCGACTTAAGCTTTTAAATTAGATTGCATCTCTTTACGCTAGTGCATGGATAGCATAGTAATGCAGTGCTTAGAAAAAAATCTGATACATTTGTGAAACTGTACACTGGATCAAAAAAGGTGTGTGGTTTTTTTTTTGTCTTTCTTTATGGAAGAATTAATCTCTTTAGTGTGAAAACAGTGTTTTATGGTAAAAGGAGTATACCACTGAATATAAATGGTGCAGGTGACACATAAAACCTCAGGTTCTAGTGTATATTCCAAGTTGTATTGAGGACTTTAGTATTCAAAAACATATTTTTCTGGTCCTGTTTCCTTCCCAGCCTCTCAACCAACTTTACTGAGAAGGAGAGAGCTGGACAGTGTCCGCTCTTAAGTGCTGTTAGTAAAGCTGTATGTAAGCTCCAAGCAGTTATGCTTGCACATCAATCCTCCACATGAGCAGAGGCTGATGGAACTGTGCTTGTTCAATGCTGGGGAAAGAAAGGTAAGGGAAGATGCTATTGCTGTCTTCGGCAACCTAATGGGAGCATATAGAGCAGATGTTGCCTGACTCTTCTTGGAGGTGCCCAGCGGTAGGATGAGAGGCCATCAAACACAGGTCGCAACATTGGAAATCTTATATAGCAGAAACAGAATATTCACAAGGGGAGTAGAGAAATACTGGAATGGTTACCCCGAGAAACTGTTGAATCTCCATCCCTGGGGATATTTACACTTTACTGGACAAGGCCCTGAGCAAGCTGATCTAACTTGGCTCTGCTGTGAGCAAGTGTTTGGCCCAGATGACTTCCAGAGGTCCCTTCCAGTTTAAATTACTTATGATCCTATGAAAGAGACAGAGCAGCCTGGGACTCACAGCAAATAAAACCTGCAGATATTTTGTTGTTAACTATGCATCAGAAAATAAACTCTAGCTTCAGTGTTCACAGCTGGCATTTAGAAAATGTCTCTATTTGAATGATAAATTTATACGAGCCAAGTTCTGCCCTCAGTTACGCAGGTACCTTCCCACTCACTCTGGACACTGGAACTTGTCTAAGCAGGATATAAATCAGCTCAATAAACATGGAGTGCCACGAGGCCAATTCATTCTGAGGTATTAATACAGTGTGTTTTAATCATGACCACATGATTTGAGGTCAGACACTGATACATTACGATTCAGTGACATTACCATTTAAAGGGAAAATCAGCTCACCATAACTAAGAAAGGCAGAAGGTAACTTTGAAAGGTTTCCCGAAATAAAAAATATACTTCAAGAAAGTAGTCTTCTTTTTAACTTAATGGACAAATCTTATTTGACAACTATCATCATATTATTCCCAAATTGCTGTTCCTTGTAATATTTGCAATTAGATGTGAGCATTATATAATGTTTATGATATTCTTATAATTTCTATATGAACATGTGAAAGTATTAGTATTAGTAAGTTATACTATTATAAGTATAGTAAGTTATACAAAATCTCAAGCAAACTGTAATGTGCAATAACAACTACTCCTGTTAAATGACAAAATATTGGCCACATTGAATTGTTATTTCATGATAATTACCAGAAATTGATGTAATTCATTTGAAATGTTATTCTTTCAACATAAATCACTCTGAGAATGGCTATGGCACATTTCTAATCAGTAAACTTCATCTTGTGAAAAGTCTACTGAATGTATTACTTGGCCAGAGGCATTAAATTACTTGGCCAGAGGCATTAAAGTAGATATGCCTCAAGGACTCATGCCCAAATGGCAGGCGGGGTATTTGGATCTAAGCAGGCACCATATCCAGGTCTGTTACAGAATGAAAATCCCCACATCCAACACGACAAACCCCACAAATCCAAGGAATTTGCCTTTGCCGGTGACTTTTAGCCAAGTCCTAGATATGTCAGAATAATTATTAAAGGCCAACTGCTTCTATCTGAATAGATAACTCACTTATTTTTTTTTTCTAATGTCAGTAATGTGTAGATTTCATACAATTTACTGTGAAATTCCACCAGTGTGTGTAATTCAAAATACTTTCATAGCAGTAAAGAAATTTGGGGAAATTACCTTGATTCTTCCAGTCTCTATCCATGGGGAAACAAAGTCATATGATACTTTAGCAGAAGGTATTGCTTAAATTATGATCATGTGTGTTCTCTGTCCTCTGCTAATGAGCACTTGTCTACCTTTCCCCAGTGAAGCTCAGATGGTTTGCTGGACTTCATTCCTTTTTTGTGACAGTAAAAAGCAGAAGTAATTCCTAAGTCCAATATCTGTACTAACAATGAGCTGCCATTCAGGATAAGATTTGTAACATTCAGACTGTACTCCTTCACTTCCCTTTTTCTTCATTTCATGGACTTAAAAACTCAGGTAAACTGCTATAATAACTCTGAAACCTTACAATCCAACTTGGAACTTCTTTTGAGTTTGCTTTGCAAACATAGGTAGACCTGCTGTATCATTTTTCTTCCATTTTGTGTAATTTTTTTTTTCCCCACACAGCTTTCAGGGCTATGGGTTTTGTGAAATAAAATTCAAGTTCTAGAAAAGAAGAGCTGTTCAGAAGAAATACTAATTTAGCCAATGACCAGAAATACTTCAAAAATCAAGCTGAAAAAAACAATATATCAGTGGGACAAACTGACAAGTTATGTGAAATGCAAATTTAAAGGATGCTAGAAGTTATTTCTGATGTGTCCACTAGCATGCCACAATGCTGTATTTGGTAAACTACTATATGTAAAGTATTTCTATTTGATCCTTCAGTGAATATAGTAATAAATGATAACCTACATATAATCAGAAACATCTGTCATTTATGCTTTCAAATGCATAGGGAGTAACCAATGCCCTTTACAACCCAAATACATCCCATTAAAGGGAAGCAGTCAAAACACTGGGACACATACTAAACATAAAATACATCAAGTAAACCAGATAATTTCTTACAGTAGAAAGCATTATCAATTTCTCTCCACACTCTAGCAATTACTTTTTGCTATTATCTGTCCTTTACAGTCCCAGTTTCAGCAGGAGCAATATCTCTCTCTGGGTTTATGCCTCTGAATGTGGGCCAGTGGGAGCCACAGGTACTTGGGCAATTGCTCAGTATTTTGTAAAGCTGAAATCATTAAAGAGTTCCCAGGCAAGCACTCTGACATTGTGAAGTACGTATGATCATCCCTACTGAGTACATTTGCGCTGCTAACAGTGGTACGCGGCATACTTAGTTGAAATCAATCTGAATTTGATCACTTGTTTTTTTGTTGTAGCTGGGTTCTGAATTTTTGCCACATTCTCGCTCTGTTCTATAGGAATGTTTATTTCTTACATAACTGTCAAATGAAAACGGCAATATTTTGTGGGAAAACAGCGATTTAAGTGCCTAAGGATCCACCTCCCATCAGACTTGAACATAATGTCCAGTCTCCCTTCATTGATGCCTGTGGAGAAGCCAGTGGACCCTGAATTTCTCCCTTTTGGACCGAATTCTAATCAGCTTAGTTGAATTGATTTACTGCTCTTAAAAGGATGGTCAGCAAGTTCTATTTCATTATGTTTTAATGACACTTGTTCATACCTGGATTGGACATCCCAAGAGCAAAACATCTCTAAAATAGCTTAAATTGAGCAACAGCATTCTAAAATGTAAGATCAATGGCTTTAGTTTGGTAACATTTTTGAACAAATGAAAATCTCCAAGCTACTATTTGCTTTTACCTGAAACTATGCACATGCCATTAAAATAAAAAAAAGTCGAGGGTTGCTCCCATGGCCCACTGATAATTACTTTCCTTGCCTTATCATGAAGAAGATTTAGCATCAACCTCATGCCCAGGTTTCTCAATTTAAAGATGAATGGGCCTGCAGATGCCAAATGCTTTATCCCTATAGGTGAGGAGGTATCCATATTGCCCAGCAGTAATTCTTCTGGGTAACTACACGGTGTTAATGGGTTCTCAAGAGAATCCTGTTTTTCTAGACCAGGTGTCAGTGATCAACATTAAAATGTTATTTAGGGTCTTGTTCACCACAGCAGAAAGAGCAAAGCAAGAACTTTAAATTGGGAACCTGAGAAGCTCTTCTGAGGCACATTTTATTACCTGTATATTCTGAAAAATACTCTGCTCAAGTTTTCCTTGAACTTCAGGGGATTACGAATAAATCATGAGGAGAACACAAATATTGCTTTAGCTTTTTCAAAGAATGAAAGCATAAATGAAAAGTTCTGTCACTGGGGGAGGAGAGGAAGGGGATGACTAAGCCCTGCAGTTCTGTACGTTAAGGGAAGGGGAGTACTGTCCTGAAGCAGGAAAACAATAGCCTAAAAAATAAGAAGAAAATAGAAGTTATTAAATCAGACAGAAGAATTCTTATTTATTTGACTGTTAGCTCAGTTTCTAATAAGAATTTTTTTTTTTTTCTGTTGGATACTGATTTTTAATAAAAGCTGTATATTGTATGGATTTAGAATAACAGTAACATGTCAGTGGGTCATTTTCTAATTCCAAAAAGAGTTCCAGGGCACATACTGGGCAGAACATCACCAGAAAGGACTTCAGTAGTTTCAGCTGCTAGCTTGAGCTCTGAGCATGGCAGACTTTTGTAATAAAATATATACTAGCATGTCTTTAAGAAATCTCAGCAATAAGGAATGTCTTCAAAGGAAACATTCAGCTGATAGCATGACGAGTTAGTGAAGGAACTAGACAGAGCACACTAACAGAGACTAATTTGCAAGAAAATGGGTGATGTACAAAGAATAAACAGACCTTTTTCCTTCAGAAAAGCTTTTCTAATTAAAAGTAAACAAACTTGCATTTCATAAAGCAGACCAATTTCTTTAACAGCTACATTTATTATCACCCTCACTTCATGATTGCCATAGAAAACTCAGTAGAAAGGAGTTCAGATGTCATCTCCAAGGAGACTAATTCCATAACGAGTTGATGGGTTTCAGGAAGATACCTTACTTTTCCTTCCTGTTGCCATGGGCTTTGGATGATGCCCATATTGAATTATAAAAAAATCACAACAGTGATACTTATTGCTGAAAATTTTCATATTATTTAGTTAACTACAGGAATAAACAACTGTACTCTTAATAGTTTTCTGCTAATCAGATAGTACATCCAGTGTGAGGAAGGAGGAACTATTTTGAAGTGCTCTAAAGTGAATCATTATTTTCTATTTGGATTATGATTTGAATTGACAGTATTCTGTTAATGCTTTGGCTGACACTCTTCCATAGCCAGTTCCTCAAGATGTAAGAGAGGCTTTTGAAGTTGTTGTGGAAGTGCTTTTGCTGGCTTCTCTTGAATGATTATACTGGAATGTGGAGTTTTAATGAAAACTGAAAGTCTATTAAGCACAAAAATTAAATGTATACATTTGATTGATTATGCGAAACTTACAGAGGTTTTTTTTTTCCTGAAAAGTTAAAAGTAAGCCTTTCGGCAAATGCAGTCTTTTCTATCAAAATGCAGGTCTTCTCTATACATTGAAGACTTTCATAAAACAAAGTGATCATTTTCACCTTATGTAAAATTGTGTCCTACATTGTTCTATTTCACCCTGAGTGAGGTTGTTGTAACTATTTCAATTATCTCTTCAAGTAGTCCTCACCACTGATATCACAAATTGCATTGCTACACATCTGGTCCGCTCTGCTTAGAGAACTATGTGTTCTCTTCTGTTCTGTGATCCCCTTCATCCTATGTCCCACACCATCTATTTAAATGTAGACATGTTCAAAACTTGGCAGTTGCTAATTCCAGCTCATGACATGGTCATTGACAGTGAATCAGCTGCATGCAGAACTCCTGTGCTTCTGAACAGCCGTGACACAAGACCCTGGTGTTTTATGCCTTTGAGAATAGGCACATCTTTAACTCTGTTTCATGTATGTCCTAGCACATTACAGATAACGGAGCAAATACAGAAATCCTATTTCCAAGGGCAAGTTCCTTGTTAAAGCACTCAGGGCGAATTACCAAACACTAAAGACAAAATAACCTTTCTCAGTGCACCAGTACACTTCCATATGCACTGCATGAGAACTTGGACCAGATTTTTACCCGGCAGTCACCACAGAAACATCAAACATTTCTCTGAGACCACATAAGCCGTCAGAGAGTCCAGCCAAGAGAAATATCTGCTTTCAGCTGTCTTCAGCCTATTATCTATCCAGTGAGAGTCCCAACATCAGATAGCCTATGAGAAAGCCAAGTAACAATATTGCAGAAAGTCTCTAATCCAGTAGGTACAAAGTGCTTTAAAATAATTAGGTCTCCCATTAGTGTCTGTTGAATAGGATTTGAAAACTTCTGTGCTACCTCCATGTTTTGCAATTAATGACATTACAGAAGACAGAGATATCCAAGACTCCAGTGCCCTTAAGTCCTCCAGATGCTTGTTGGTTGTTTTGTTGTTTGCTTGTTTTTTCTGATGCTATAGCACATTCAGAATATTACTTAATCAACAGAGAAGTAAAAACAGCAACATTTTTTTCCCCAGTACATATTTTAACCCCTTATCTGTAAATCAAAATTTAGTACTCCTTCCTTTTCTGATCTGCTTGACTATTTCCTATCTTATAACTGCTACTGATCCTCATTTTTCCACTTGGCAATGGAACACATTCAGAAATAAGTATTAATGTCCTTGAACTTACCATGGCCATATATAAGCAAAAGAAAAAAGTCCAAGAAATATACCAGTACAAAATTAACATAAGGTCACAAATTTGGTGCTATCTTGAACTTTTAGAGATAATAAGATTTTCTTATACATAAAATTAAATTAAACTACATACTTGAAGTTAAATTATTTTGAGCTTTCTTTTAAAAGACATATAAATGCTGGAAGATATTATTTTAGTAAGGATTATAAATTTTTTTTTTCAGCAAACATTCACTTGTAAATAACACTTAAATTTGTGTCAGAATATATACATCACAATAACTAAATAGTTGCTACAGATATTACTACTTCGCTTTGCTTTAGAGCTGGGGTTATAAAAGAAAATTTCAAGCAAAGCGATCTAGAGGCTTGGCTGCGTACTACATTGGTAGTCTTTCCCCTGCTTCACCACCTTGTGAAATTGAGGTTGCTTCTGCAGTGTTAAATCAGAGTTAAGAGAGACGCCGAAGTTTCACACTCCAGAGAACGGCTGTTGTGTGGACTTCCTTTTAACAGTCTTCTGTGCCTCTATTAGCCCTCCCCTCTAAATTCATGCTTGAAAGCCAGGCCACTAAAGGAAGGCCATGATATTTCCAATGCCTCAGCTCTTTTTTCTCTGTCAACTTGTGGACCTCTTTTGACCTTATTAACATTCTGGCCAGAATCCCTTTCCCTCCCACCCAAAAAAGATAAGGCGAGTAGAACCTGAAAGTACATGAATATGTAACATCTGTTTCTTCTTCAGGTGTCGTCTCCATACACTGCCAGTCACAGTGTATTTGAATCACTGTTGAATGGGTACCTAAATACTGTTCTACCAAACTAAGCAGCTGACCTAGAAGCCAGATCTAATTAATATTGTTTTGTATAGTATGAATAGAGTTCTTCAAGAGCAGGAATAAGTCAGAGACATGCTAACTATATGTCCACTGCAGCTGTCATCAATTTAATCCAAATTCTCAGAGAAGGAAGAAGTGATACTGCCCTACATGCCTTTTACATATCCTGACTAATCCACCTATATAATGACTGAGAAATAATATTTTTCTATAGTTTTCATAAAATAGGAGAGAAAAGATAATCATAAGAAATACAAATCCAGGTTGTTTTAGAAACGTCTCTTATTCATGTTGTAAATTAACTGTTGACTAACCTGAAATGTATATTTATATTCTTCTTTATGAATAGACGGTCTTAGAAAGACAAATTGCAAATAAATTGATAATTCTAATACGATATCAGAGCCTGCCTTACCAAAAGGATTCTAGGGGATGTTAACTTTTTGAAAAAGAGCAGCTGCCACCATAGCTAGCAAATTCCTCTAACCTTGCAGTTGTCATGGGTCTTACAAAAGCTGTTGAAAAATAGATGAATGAAATAAAAAATAATCCACCATGTTTTCAAATGGATCCAGGCTATATCCTTGCCAAATTAAGTTCCCATGACAGAACTTCATCTTTTACTGGTGAGTACAAATTAACAAGACCTTTCATACATTTTTAAATGGTATCATGTGCAAAAGCAAATTTATTGTCTGCAGGGATATAATGTGCTGCAGCTGCTCAGTGATATTCTGACAGAAGACGGAAATTTGTTTAGACCCTTTAAATAAATATGCAGAAATGCATTGTACTGGCACTCACACGGGATCAAGATGCTGGTCAGGGTCTAGTTTAAACATTTACTTCCCATAAGATCTTCCTGGAATTAATCATTCTACATCTCAAAGAGAAAGGTTTGTCAAGGACCATTTAAATTCTTTATCCCCTGTATAATAAGAGGGCCCGGGTGATAAATTTCCTTGTCCTGTTTATGAACTGCATCTGGTATCACTGACAGAACACTGCTGGAAAAATGAAGAAACTTCATGTATCTCTTTATCTTGCTCTTGGAGAATCAATTAGTAATACTGTAAGTTATATCTTAATTATGTGTTGTTCAAAAGGAAAGAGGATTTCTCCAGTGTAATTTATTTTTACCCCAGTTCAGAATAATCTGATAATGGCAGCTTATCTTCGGCAGTTTTGGGCTGAAGAAAAGGTTAAATATATCTAATTGAACTAGATCTCTTTGAGCCTGTTCACGCATTTGCGCTGTTCCCTGCTGACTTGATCCTCTATGTCATTACCCTTGCCTACAAAAAGCAGGAAAATGTTGTTTAACGGTCACTGGCCACTCTCAAGTTTTGTGCCATTTGCTATATCCTTGTTCTCAGGACACTGAGGAACTTTAAAGGCAGAGCTGGAAAGGATTCACAGGAACTGGTGGAGTAATTTTCTGAGGGTGCATCCTATGATCATTATTGTGCAGAGGACAATCAAATGCAGTGCATCTTTCCAATTTTCGCTTTTTTGATTGAGTGTACTTTAATTCTGGAGGTACGCTGACAGGTACTATCTTCAGTGTAAAGACAGCTTGTCTTGGATGGGTTAAAATGAAGTTACTAGTCTTACTATGTTTGAATCCTTTGCCTCTGCTTAGGAAGACATGTGGTAGTTATTGAAAGGCTATTGTTAGACTGTATTGTAGGGAAAACATACTAGAATGAAAAAAACCCACTTTAAATCTTACTCTTCTTCCTGGAAAATATACCACAGAAAGGGAATAAAACTGTTTCTTTTTTTAGCACCAATCACAGCACAACATGAAGGGAAAAAACTGGCATCAGTAGTTAATACCTTGCTACATCTCTAAGGGATGAGAAAGCGAATGAAGGAGGAGAATTGTGTTGCTTTAACAAAACCCAGCTATGCTTCCAAGTCAGTAGCTGAACAATGGCAGAAAAGAAGACTTAGATTAGAAGAGAAGAACGAGGGAGAAGAACTAGAAAAATGCCAGAAATAGTCAAGGAAAGGAGGATGGGACAGGAAAAGATGTATTCAGAAATGAATGCTGGATATTATGCAGAAGAGGTGAGTTCACTGAAGAACAGTGATCGACAATGCGTTAAGTGTATTTGCCAGTCTAAACCTGTCCTGAAGCCTACTGAGAATACAGACCACTGAAAGCCTTTTCATTCTTCTAGTTGCATGGGACAGACAGGCCCTTCCCATATCAAGAATCAGAACAAGGACAGCTAAGCTCCCCCTACAAATTGTTGTGGTCCACAGTTGTACAAATATACATTCATTCTGCACATTAACTATTTCTATGTTACTTTAGTCTTCCAGTCTACTATGTTGTTACACATCAAAGCTATAGTTTTATTACCATTTAGAATTGCGTTTAACTGAAAAATGCCATTAAGTTGCATATATCCCTAATAATGTACTTTACTAACAAAATCAAAGTAGATACCTTACGGTGTAATAATTTCATACACAACATTAACCATTCATAACATAAAATGTGCTTTCTAAATCAAGCACATTGTTTACTTGGTTGTGACCCCAAAGTCCAAGAGGACGTCTGAGGAAACAGATGCTATGGAGAGCATTCTGGAAGACTGTCTATATCTGGTCCTCATCCATCATTTCTGTATAAGCATCTTTCTGATGTACAAACACTACAAATGTCTACCATATGAAATGAATACCACTCTGTAATTTGGATACAAGTTACGTCTTTCAGCATACAAATAGCAATAATTTTTGTGAAACAAAGAAGCATGAGAACAGGTGGATCTTTTAGAATTTTGTCTGGAATTATAGTACCATTAACATCCATATCAGGCAAGAGTTTAATTTTTCATTATGTGGAGCAGGGTGAAATTTCAAAATGTCATGGTACAATGGACCTTTTCAGATATTTATTAATGTTAATGGATTGATCATACCTAATCAACTGGAACTTGCAGTGTCTTTTGCCCAGTGGGGAGAGGAGAAATATTAGCTATGTATGACTATATAATATAAGGGCTAAAAACTGTAATTCATCTCTTTTACTCCAAGTTTTACAGCCAATGCAGACATATTTTGACTTATCAGAGTACCTGTGCTTAGTAAAACACCTTCAGTGTTTCACACACTTCAGTCTTTCACACTTTTCACATCTAAGACAAACAAAATGCACTCCTATTACAGCTCAAGCTACAGCTTCATCTAGGTTGCCAGGCCTATGTTCTCTATTCAGCCTTCTATGTTCTGAAGTGTCATAAAAATAGCCTTGTCCCACCAGCTGAAGCCACTTCAGAAAAATGTTCTGTGGAAGTAATGCCTGGTCTCACCTCCATTCCCTTCTTGATGCATGAAGTTTCTAGTGATCTTCCATGCTTTCCAAAGTCATTAGTCATCACGATTGCTAATCTATTCAGAGCAACCTATTCATATGAATTGCACTGTTAATCACTAACATTCCCACCTGCTGTTTAACATCATTTTGAAATAATGTTTTGAAATCTGTTTTGAAATAATTTGAAAATATTGCTAGCTGGGGGAAAAGAATGAGGGAATCAATGGAGTTTGATTTTATTTTCAGGAATTTTATTCAGTAGATATTTCAATATTCACCATAGCAAAATCCCTTATTGTGTCAATATTTGTCCAGAATATCATGTAATTGTTCTTAAAGGCACTCTTCAAGAGATACCAGCTTCCTAACATCATAATTTCTAATGAGAGGAGGAAAAATGCTTGCAAAAGTTGAAAATTGGTAAAATTAGGTCATTAAAATAAATAAAAAAAAACCCACCACCATAATCTGGGTGGATATCTCCTAAATAAACTATTGCTGATTTTATGTGTGAGTTTATATACATGTGAAAATGTTTTTTATAATGTGAAACTTGATCTATCTTTAATAATGGAAAAAAGTAATGTCCCATACTAGGATCTTACCACTAGCTATCACTTTATCATTATCACCTTATCAATAGCTTCAAAAATATGTAAACAGACTTTTGTGGTCCAAAAAGATATATATTTTTTAAAATATTTTTGCTTGTCAAATAATACATGGAAAGTGGAAAAACTACCTTTAATAGTTAAAATGTACTTTAAATGTATTTTACCAGATACCATAAAAATGCAAAAAAGATGATGCAGCTATCTAGGTATACAGTATCTGTCAGTAACTAGCTTAGGAAAAAAAATACAGCTAAAAAAATCTTCTCTAAGGGGTGTAAATAGTAATTAATTATATAGTAATTTTGAGATTTTCCCCCTTTTAATCCTATTTATTATTCATTGTCCTGTAAATTGTTCTTTCTCATTTTCCCTATAGTAATTATTATTAAGTTTGTTATTACATTCTGTTTTTTTTGTTAGAGTTCACACTTCACTCAGCTTTTCTCTTTTAACTGCTTCCAACTGTCTATGTATTTCTTCAAACCTTTTTTGGTCATTTTGCTCATTCTTTCAAGCTCACATTCTCCCACCGGGTAAGTATATCAGTTTCCATTGCAAACTTTCCCACAGCCCTGCCAGCACTCTTCAAACCATTTTTGGAAGCATCAGCTCTACAGACATGTGAATAATTTTGTCTTTGAGTACATATAGTCTTTAACCAACAATACTGACAATTTGTGATAAATATAGAAACTAGAATGGCAGCCATGAAATACATTTCACATAGTCCATTCCAGAGTCATCAAACAGCAGTATTAACAACTTGGTATTAACAGCTTGTGTCAGCTTTGAAGGATTTCAGATCCAAAAGAAAGCACAGGCTCTGTTTGATGCTCCTAATTCCTCAGCTCAGCTAGCTGCAAGTAAATGTGAATGTGTATGTACGACCTGAAAGAAGTTCACTCTTGCTACTCAAAAAACCAATGTCCTCATTAGTAAAGACATAATATAACTGTGTATTACCATACTACACAACTAATAACACTGAGATTTTAAAAGGATGCAATACTAAACTGTAGCAGAATCATTAGGCACTGCAACTACTGTAGTAGCATGGTCACCACAACATGAATCTTGTTCTTGGTTCTGTACAGCACTCCCTGGTCCGATACTGTTCATCTGTTTTTTTTTTTCTCTGGAGATGCTACCTCCACAGTTACCCTACAGAGAGGATGTAAATTGCCCTGAAACATATCATTCCCCACAGCCTGCAATGTTCCTCCTCCTCTCTCACACATGCTGAAGCAGATAATAGCTGTGAGCTGATGTTCTAAAACCACGGAGGAGAATGGCTGAAAGACAGACAGGAGCCCATACCCCAGGAAGGGATTCTAGGGGGACAGTAATATCACAGGATCACTAACTTCAGCCTTCACCATAAGGTAAAGTTCCTCCATGATTCTAGTCCACTGAGATCAGATTGGCTGAAGAAGGAAAGAAAAATCCCACCTATGGCCCTGAAGCCTCAGTGACTGTCTAAAGATTTAATAGAATTTTGATAACTTAAGGCTACCATGATTCATTTTTAATACCATTTTTATCAAAACAGCATCAAGTTATATAGTTCATTACTGATCCAATGATGGTCTTCTAAGATACTGACGCTTATCTATTGTGCTGTCCTCCATGAGCCATTTTCCACAATTACATATCAGAATATCTTGCTACAGCTCCTAAGCTTTAAAAAGGGAATGGAAACAGGAATAATACTCTAACATTAAGCAACACTCTTTTTCTTTTATAAGTAGATACAGTGTCAAAGCCTAAGCGATAGAACAGATGAAAGTTTTACAAAGGATGTTTTGTTGAACTTCAAGTTGATTCCTACTGCCACTTCTCCTCTCTCTTGAAATCTTTTTTTACTTATCTTTATTCTTATCTATATTTCTCAGATGTTCAGCACACCACCGTTCTTCCTACAGCTTCTAGAGCGACAGTGAAAGTAAAGCTATTTGTGCTGCGCTTCTGTACAACAGCACTTTCCCTTTGGCAAAGAGACAACAATAAAGAAAGGCTCTCATCAGTGTCACAGCATTGCTATCATGCGATCAAGTGCACCTTTAGAAATCTGAGGTGGGTTATCTCACTCAAGAGGAAAAAACATGTGCCCAACTGTATACCTGGCAGTGTTTATGCTCCTTTCACTTTCTTGTGTTTTTTGTGGTTTTTTTTTTCCCCAGTAAAATACTACACACCTGAAAGAAAGAGAATGGTATGATTTCTTCCCTGAAAACAAAACAAAAAAAGCCCCTCTTCTTCCTTTCTAATGAACATACTTTAGTAAGCTTGGAGTTTTCTTTAACTTTTTTTCTTGTCTTGTATGTCCCTACAATTATGCAACAGTGATTTATGATTTCTTTTCTTGCTGGAACAGTCTCTAAGGAACACTGCCTTTCCAACTTCTCGTTTTTAAAACTTTACTGTTTTCTAGCAGTGCAAGGAAGTCTAAAACGTAACCTTGCAATGTGAATCCATCAAAAATACTGCCACCTCAAATAAAAGGAAATGACAGAACATTCAGAGTACATATAAAATAATTTCAGATATATTTTTGGAGTCATCTGGGAAAAATGGCACTACGGTATCTAAAAATACCTATTTTTACCCTGAGGCAGACTACCTATTGCAAATGAGAGACTTTTACTTTGAGAATGATTTTGAATTTTTGCAGTAACTGTATTGGCTAATTCTGAATCTTATTTGAAGAGAAACGGAGGGAAAAACAGGAAGGAATAACATAAACAGTCCAACTGAGCAGAAGAAATCCTCAGATGAGAAAAGGAAATGTGCGCCATCTGGAAGAGAAGTTTCTAAACATAGACTATTAGGTTATACGGCTCATGATTAAGATCTGGCAAAAGCCGCCTTCTCTCTGGCAGAACAGACAGTATCTTGATTCTTGAATAATATTCATGATACCGCTGCAGAACAGAGAAGAATATTAGCTTCTAGGGATATGAAGATCTGGATCCCCTGGGAAGAGGCCAATCTCTTGTTTGAGTCGAATACATTTCACAGATGAAGAGGAGGAAGAAGAGAGAAAAAGATCTTGCCTGTTTACCCTGGATGTTATCAGTTGAGGAAAGCAGTTTGGCATAGCTTCCTACAGTGGGCTGACGTCGCTGGGCTAGGAAATGTCAGTAATAGTTTTATATCTTTGGTTAAAAGGACATGACTATTTGAGTCTATTTGAATTTGTAATTAATCTATATCTATTGTCCAAGCTGAAGCAATGAAAATACTGCTTGAAACTTCTCAAAAAACATATAAGCTTAAGACTAATTTTTATAGTTGTGTTCTCTAGGCAGCTGTCTCTTATTAGTGAAATTATGCAAGATAATCTTGAAAAATCTTCTAGGTATTATAGGGGATTTGAGAGTGACGACACCTGATGAATCATTTTCCCAGGCACTACATCATCTCTATATCGGCCTGAAACAAAGGAGACTAGAATGAGGAACAGGTAATATCACTCGGAATAATGTGTGAAAGAAGAAAATATTTTAAAATTGCTTATCTTTACATTTTTATCCAGGAAGAAACCTTTTCGGTTATGGCTATGCAGCACAATTCAGCACAGAGTAGACTGGTGACTAGAGGCATCATCGTCACACCAGAGTGGGGATGTGCCTTGTCCAACATACGCAACTTCTTGGCAGAACAAATTAAAGCAAGCAGAGTGCAATACTGCAGCTATATTTCTTGTTGCTAGGTAAGCTGCCTCTGTCTCTTGTAAATACCCTAGAGGTTAAGGCTTCACAAAGCTATCTACATCAGGGACTGCAGCTCCCTCTAAGATTATGTTCCATATTTAACCATTACCTTGATTAATCAGGAAATAGAAGTATTGAACTTAGGAAAATGCGAATTATTTTCTATGAGATTCTTTTATTTTTATAGATACTTTTGCAATGATAATGTCAATTATTTTCTTCTAGATTTGTGATCATTCTCAATTCACAAATTCAAAGTATCCAAGAAAAGATAGCAGAGCTATGTTTACATTGTCATCCTCATGTTCTAAATAAGTTATTTATGGTGGTCATATTTGCAGTTAAATGTATACCCTGTCTTCCCTAATCGGTCTCTATGTGCACAATAGAATATAGAATCATAGAATCATGATACATGATATGATACATATATGTATCATATTCATCATGATACATGATCATGACACAATAGAGTATGAGCATGAAGTGAATAAAAAAGGTGCATGTGGGATAGTTTATTCACCTTGGAGACATTTGGACAAGGTCTCTTCTAATACTTAACTATTTTCTTAGATTTCTCAGAGGCTGCAGGATATTCAAAGTCACCTTGCCTTTACTAGGAGACAAGCAGACTAGAGTCCCCTCAGGTCAGCAACTATCACAATGAAGAATCTTTTTCTAAAACTGATGTGAAAAAAGATAAACCACAACTGATGTAACAATATGGTAGTCTGAAGTTTCCAGCATGCAGGCTGCATGCAGGAATTTACAGATCATGCATCTGATTAAGAATCAGAGGAATTAGTTCCATGAATTATAAGAGACAGTTGGATAGATTAGACAGCATCTGATAAGTAAAATTTGATGACAATAACTTTGCAAGATTTCATGAGCAGATTGGTCTCTGTTGGTCTGTTAGGAATGTCAGTAATGTTTTCTTCAGTCAAGGCATGGAAGCTTTTCCCTCTCGAGAAGAAATGTTGGTGGTTTCTGATTTACTGCAGACCAGCTGGGTGCAGGAGGCACCTTCCTCTGGAAGACTGCAGAAAGCCATTTTTCACTGTAGGCCTAGGGCAGCTGATTTAGCAGGGAAGTGAAGAGAATGAAGGTAAAATGAGCTAAAATAGCTAGAAAAGTGGCTTCTAGTATTTGAATGCAGAAATACACATACTGCAGCTGTGGCATTACAGATGCAATTAAATGGGTGTTCCATAATCTTCGCTTGACTCACAAGCCGAATGGGATGTAACAGTTTAGAATTCTGCCTTCATGCACTACATACGTGAATAAGCACAGTATAATAATGTTCTGTCTCCAGATTAGTGGATACAACATGACTAAGTGAGCTATTTGAATCACCTTTGCAATGGTGATTACTCTACTGTAAGACACTTCTGAGAATCTTTAAGACTAGTCATTCATCTCCATTTCTTCCTTGTCACAATCCACCCAGATGCTGTCTAATGTGACCTTTCTGCTCTTATTTCACTGTGCTGTTTGCCAGAAGATTACTTTTAATCTGCATGTTCCTTCATAACAAATATGCCTTATCTCTCTCTTTATATAGACTGAAAAGAGTGGTTATCTTGATATCTACGATAATCTGTTTAAAGTAGTACAGTGAAAGGACAGTGAAAGGGACTGCACAGGAAATACTTTTCTGTCATTTAATTCTGCCTCTTCTATCTATTCCACCTTTGTCTTTAAAAAGGGAGAAAAGAAGCAGACACGAGGTATTTTTTTTGTGGAGGGCCAGGAATATTGGATAAAGGTGCTCTATTACTTAAAGGATTTTCAGTGGGATATTATCTCTGCAAAGCTGTTCGCTGAGGAAATACCCTTTATTTCCTTTCATGCTACCAAATTAATATACTGATAAATAACAATGATCTTTAGCTATTGTCTGAGGATACGAAGCTCATACATGAAAACAAATTGCAAAACCTGCATTCATTTGGTGCCAGTTAGTTTGCTACATCTTCACTACTACGTTTTTACTTAATATAATAAAATAATGATGATCACAAACTGGTGATCTCAAAGGGCCTCAGGTAAGCCAGCAACATCCTCGTATAAGAATTATGTTAAAGGGGCTTACCCAAAATTCAAATGGAGGGCTGTGTGTTATCTTCTGTTCTTTACAGAAAGTGTAGAAGAGGTGATGGACCAAAACCTCCTATATATCTGAGAGCTCCCATTCTGCTATGCTCCAACAGATGGCAGGGCTTCCGGGAATTTCTAGGGTTTTTTCTGCTGGGATCCTATGTAAGGTATGGTTGTCCCTCTGCGTGAAAAAAAGGCAGAAGAACAAGCCATCATAAAACATAAGGGATATCCTTGTGTTTATTTTGTGAAACGAATTTACATAGTTAAGAGAAGCAGAAAGCTATCATTACACTTTTTGGTTGCTAGACAGTGTTGCTGATTTTGTAAGCACATCTCTACAAAGGGCAAAATATAAAAGTTCACCTTGTTCTAAAGATGGTGTTTGTTGCCAGAGCATTACCTGTTCTAAGTGGTGGAATAGCTCTGGAAAAATAACATGCATTTAATTGTGTTTATTGGATATTCAAGACAATAACTGATTTACTGGGAACAGTTTTGTAGTTCTGTGTAAGGTTGCCAGAAGGAGCATCTGCTAACTACTTGAAATGAAAACCAGGCAATTAAGATATACAAATAGGAGAGGGATAGTAGTTTGTAGAAACTCTGGCCATACTTTGCCCTCAGTTATCTTCCTGTAGTTCCAGAATAACTTTAGAAAGTTAATAGTAACTTTGAAATGAGAATATATAACTGAAAGCAGTATTTTCTATATGTTTGGAAACACAGTGTTAATTTCTACCTGAGATAATAGAAATGGATGAAAATGGAGGTTAAAATACACCAACTTCAGTAAACCTGACTGATACTATTTAAGATACCACTTTAGTAATTGTCTTGCCGATAACAAGTAGCCCTATAAATGCTACTTGAAAAGAATCTTTAAGATTATTGGCAATTAAGATGTATGAAGAAATGTTTCTTACATAGCAAATTTACAGAATATTGGATTGGGTTGGATTAACTCTGTGGAACACTTAAAGCTTGCTGTAAAATATATATAATTTCCTCTGTTAGAGTAGTATATGCTTGTTTTCAGTTACCACAGAGCAGGAAGAGCCATAGTGGATATTACAAAGTTTTTGCAATTCTTATATGTTTCAAGTCTGCAAAGAATTTAAGCATATTCTGAATTTTGAATTAGTCTCACTGAAGTCTTTGTTATAAATTTAATTACTTATGTTAAAGTACATGATATTAAACACCATCCTGGATGTGTTTAATCCCCTAACAACATCAGGGGTATGAGTCTATACTAATAAACATATTCTCATGCATAACTTCCTTTTGAAATTATACTAACCACTACACAACTGTGGAGTATGTAATCAATAGATTTTGTTTGTTCCTATCTCTTTCACAAATTATTAGAGGTAAAGAGCAGGTCAACCAAAATGTAATAAAGTATTTAGTTCCATTAGGGAGTATGTGAATTAGGTGAGCAGGCCAAAAGTGACCAGCTTAATTCAGCATGATGTATCAGCAAAATAGAACAGCTGCCTTGGGGTATTAGTGGCTCAGAGCTTTAATTTTAAATCACTACATATAATTACTCATTTGTCAGAAATACACTTTTGATTTAGTTATAGAACTTAGAGGAAGAGAAGCATACATACCTTTTAACCCTATCCTAGAATCAAGTATTAGTTGAAGGACTAGTTCCTATAGTGGTCTCAGAGTAGGCAAACTGTGAATGCAGAAATGAGTATATAGTTGCATCCAGACATTTTGGACTAGTATTCAGTGTTGATTATATGAACTCAGACACTAAGGAACATTAAATGCCTTTTCTTAACCACAGCACAAAACACCTAAGAATTGCAAATGACCTTTTCTACTTTCCCTCCCTGCCACCAATTGTCAAGGTCTAAATATGCCAGTCATAAAGTCACTTCAAACAAAGTATGTCAAAGCACATTTGAAATCACCAGTTGATGAGAGATATATCTACCTGAGTAGAATTTCCAGACATATTTACTTGGAAAAATGCTGACTCTACTGTGGCCATGTTTGGACTCATTTTGAGTATAGTTTTCTGTGCCTATTCAGACAAAGGAGTCAATAGCAGAATAGTTCACAGCAAAGGACCTTTTAAAATGAGTATTAGAGAATAAGAACACAGCAAATTTTGAACTTGTAACTGTGACTAGTCATGAAAATTTATAAGTTTCTTTTAACCAGTCCTGGAACAGAAAAATACTATATGACTCATACATCCAAAGCTCTTTAAAACATCTTAGATGTTGAATTTCAAATATTTGCAGTTGTGAACAATATATATACTAAAACTTACTCAGAGAAATTATCTCATGAATACATTTGAGAAAATTATAAGATGCTCATGACAGAATCACATGCAGAAACAGAGCTAAAATAATTAAATCCATTATTCACCATGAATTATTTGAAACTTCTAGTCATCACCAATATCAGATACCAAGCTTGTGAAGCAAGAATAAAAATACTTTAAAGCAAGAATAGTATCATTTACAGTAGCCAACGTTCAAACCCTTCCTCACTATTATATTAGTTACATATATATTTTTAGGTATGACAGAATACAATCAGTAATTTTTACATAATCTTCCATTTTTATTATTTATTTATTTTTCTTACAACTGCTGGAAGCATGGTGCATGACTTACAATACAAACAGAAGAAAATTAACCTTGTGCCATTGAGTTTATTTTAAGAATATTTTTGCTTTAGTGTTCTGGCAATTTCTTGTTAAAAAAAGACAAAATGATTGATTATTTGCATATAATCAATATGCACTATATATTTGGATAAACAATAGGGTCACAGACTTCTATGCAAACAGATCATGAAGCAGCAAAAGAAAAACTTAATTTGTTAAATTTGATAATGTGCAGAAAAATTGACTCGCAACTTTTAAAACTGTCAGTTTAGCAAGAAGCCTTAAGTCATAACGTAAGCTCAAGCAGATATTCTCCATCAACCCAACAGTATGGCTTAGACCTACAATCAGTGAAGAGGTCAAGGCATAGATGATTTAACCTCCACTAAAACTATTTCCTATTGCTGGGTAGTCACTAGAGACAGGAAGAAACCCGAGTGAGAAAAGAAATCTTTAAACTGGAGAAGTGCTAATATTTCCACACCTAATCAATAACAAATGGCTAATGTGATAATGCTTTGAGAAGGAGCTGTGAATTCTCCCAAAAGAAATCTATTTAAGATGTGCTCCAGAGAGGAGAAAAGTTGTTCCAAGAGAGAGGACCTCAGTTTGAACTTTGGGGATCACTGCCCGCAGTAGGGCTTTTGAATGTTTTCTCTCTCTACTCAAGAAACTGTGAGGATACCGCTCACCCTCAAGTCTACAGAACACAATTACGTACAGTTGCAAGGTGGAACAGCTGGATTAGGAGTCATTAAAAACAATTTATTTGATTAATCTTTGCTTCAATGCTTGCAATTTTTAAATTCATATTCATAATTCAAATAGATGACTCTGAGAATGGCCTGAGAGACACAGTAACGCAGGAAGAAGAGAAGATATGGTATCAAGTATTTCATACAGACAGGACCTTTTTGGAGTAAAAAGTAAGGAGAGAGACAGAGAGGGCAGTGCAATGCACTGCAAAGACAGCACTTATTAATGGACTAAATTATTAAAATGGATCTTAATTTTTGCGAACTATGAAAACTGATTATTTCCATAATTCAAGGCTGTCCTATAATTCACTCTCATGATTCACCAATGGATATAAGCAATAGCATGAAAATTTGCCAATACGTTCCTTCTCCTCATTCACTCTTACTTCAAGAGAAGGCAGAAGGATATTATGAAGGGCAAGCAGCCTATGGAAATAGAGAAATGGTATTAGAGAAAAACTAGTCTTCACTCACTAGCAGCAAAACTGTGGTTCCCTCTTCATGTTTTGTTACAGTCCTCATATAACTCAGACAAAAAGAGTGAGTCTGAGAGCTTACCTTTCCTATAGTCATAGGTAAATGAGGTTACCCAGAATTAAAGTTCAGGATATCCTGAATAACTTTTATTCCCTGAAGAAAGGCCAGCCACACTATGCCAGATACCTGGTAAAAAGGCAGGCACATGCCACTTCAGAGTGGCATGTTGGCAGAAAAGCAAAGTGTGGAGACAAACATGGATACCATTCTCTGAAGAGCAAAAAGCTAGATATATTATAGCAACTTGAATGTCTTAAAATAGACACCTATGTTTGTATGACAGCAGGAAAGAAAGAAGTAGTTTGTTGCTTGTATTTTTGTTTCTAATGAGAGAAGCCAATAAGGAAGTGTTAGAGGAGCTTGGAGGACTTTGCCTTCTGGAGGGTACAGATTCCTCCAGAAGGTTCTCAGAGCTTTTTGGTCTCAAAAAGCAGAACTAAGATATCATGGAATATCACACATTGCAGAAGAAATGACTGTTATGCAGGTTATTTTTGCATATTTTGTTGGATAACAGGCACTTTGGTTTTAAAGAAAATCCTTTTTCCACCTTTGCTCCCCTCCCCCACTTTTACAAGGGACAGAAATGTTCTGCTTCTCTGCTAATTCAGATTTGATATAAAACAAACTTGACCAGGGACATTGACAATACAAGAAAATTGACAACTTGGCTAAGTATTTTGCTAAGTTTCTTCATTCTTCAAAAAAACAATCCTAGGAGATTATTTTCTCTTTCTATCTTACTTTCTTCTGCAGTATTTCTTTTTATTGTTATTGATCCCCTTTTATTTCAGTACTGTTTTGGTATGCTGAGCATGCAACCCCTATGGAAAGTCAAGGGGTTCACATCCTACTCTTGCTTACTCTCTTCCCCTTCCTTATTCTCCTGGGCTTTTGCAATTCAGGCTATCTTCATGATTCCTTGCATAAAAGGAGGAAGACATGGTCCCTCAGTCTTCTGTTCTTCCAAAAGTTCTGTTGCTATGCAGCTGACCTCTCCTCTGGTCTCTTTCTGCTGTTGCATGACCATATGTAAAATCTTCTCTCAACTGCAGCATCTTGAAAAAAAAACCAAAGGTATGAGGGGGTTAGCAGTGACATTGTGTACACCATTTCACATCAAGTTTTAGATATATGATATCTGAAAATAAATTGGCAGTGAAGCAACACTAATTCAGATTCTCTGAGGACCTCAACCTTAACATTGATAAATCACCTCTATAGAAATTCTCGTTTTTAGAGGACCAAATCAGAGTACAGCAGTAAATACTGCAAACCTGCACACTCAGTCCTAATCCAGAAGGTCCTGTTTGCACTGGTTAGCATCAGTTACAGAAGATGTGGAAGAGCTCTTGGCCTTGTAAGCTTTAGCTTTCAGTATTAGTAAATTCAGTAAACAGAAGTCAAACTTACTAAGCCACCACAGTGGAAAAAAATCTTGATAATGTGAAGCAGCCAACTAAGAAACTACAGATTGAAAACTGGATAGGCAGCTATTCCAGTGCCATCATCTAAACAGGTTGGTCAATTCATTAACAGTAAATAGGCCCTAAATAACTAAGTAGGCTAGTTAATTTCCAGTAAGTGGATTTAATGTTTTCTATTTCTTCTCTGGAATACTCACATTCTGCAAGGCATGTATTTTTTACAGTAACAATGAGATTCAATCTTTACTTTTGGGGCCAGCATACTTCTTACATCAGAAGTGCATATCAAAAAACCAGCAGCTTCTTAAAGTGAAATGTAAAACTAAGTAATAGTCTATAAAGGATATTGTGA
Source organism: Tauraco erythrolophus (assembly GCF_009769465.1). Lineage (NCBI taxonomy): Eukaryota > Metazoa > Chordata > Aves > Musophagiformes > Musophagidae > Tauraco > Tauraco erythrolophus. The sequence continues at coordinate 55,206,853 of NC_141468.1, forward strand.
TTGATTTTTGCAGGTGTTGGTAGAGACATTAATAAAAAAATATATCATGTCCTGGATGCTGCCTGCTGAAGTTAGAAAATATGGCATCTATTCCCACAAAAAAAACACCCATAAGTGCTGTGACATTAAAAAGCAAAATACCTTGTCTGGTGGCTTCGTTTTTTTCGATAGCTCTCTGTTTCACTTCTTATAGTAAGCTCTCCTGCAGGTCCAGAGAGGTGCTTTCCCTTCCAGACAGGTGTGCTCTTTTTCTTGATCACCTTTTTGAACGCTTTCTGTAATACCTGCCCTCCCCTCATTATACAGGAGTTTGTTCTTTGGTGCTGTTCAATAACATGGTAGGCTCTGAAAATGCAAAAAACTTCACAATCTATTCCAAATCATTTAGGAAGAAGCAGATGTATTGCCCTACCACAGAGATTCATTTGTTTTCCAAACTTAGAAAGACAGAGCTTAGTATTCAGTCCCATCACTTCTTGTTGCTGTGACCAACTTCTGAATGATACCTGATGAATGCTTAGAATAATAAAAATGGGAAGTTGTGTTTCTTAATGATTGTCCAAGATGCAAGAGCCAGTGCATCTTCTGGTTGGTTGAGGATTTTAGTAAAATCAGCTTATATAGTCATTATGGACATGTAAATAGGTCTTTTGATCAAAAGGAAACAATCTCACCTACAAATACTGATAATACAGGTTGCAGAACCCTGCTAAGTAATTAGAATGAATTCACTAAGCCTCAAGAGGTAAGCCTTTGCCTCCTCCTGGCTCAGGAAGGACCTGTTGTTGTAAACCGTCCAGATACAAGAAGAGTCAAATCGTTCTGGAACTACTACTATGGCACAGGAAGTGAACTGTAGCAGAGTCTGGAAAAAAGCTAAAGTCTGGGACTACAGCTTTGTATTTTCCTGGTGTTTTTCTCTAAGCTCTTGTGGGAAAATAGTTCTTTTTGTGCTGCAGGGAAAGAAAGAATTACAGTTCTCATAAAAACAAATACAGACTGCTGCAAATCTAATTCACCCATTACACCCAAGAGAAAAAAATCAGAGATCAAGATTTGATAAGGTGCTGTATATACATTCAAATATTTTTTTTTCCTTCTTGTAGAATGGGACTTGTGATTGTGTGCCAGGGCATTTTTCTTCTGTACACACAGACTCAGATTACTTGACTAGGTTGCTCAGGAGTCTTTTATCTTATAACAAAAATGCAGTAAGACTACATGAAAAAGAATGAGGAATAAGCTGGTCATTTACCTGCCATCTCAGGCACCAAGTTCTGCCAATGCTCCAACAGAGGAGCTCCCATCTATTTGTGCTATAAAGCAAAGCAGGAGAAGCAGACAAACAATCCACTGAACATGACTAAATCACAACTTGCCTTTGGATCAATCAGCAATGCCCATTAGTGAGCCTGAAGCCTGCAGAGAAAAGCTGCTCACTCCAGAAAGGATACCTCTATTTATGGCTAAACTGCTCAGTGGAACAGAGCCAGGGAGTGAGCTCAGGCACCACACTGCTGATCATCCATGTTAATTATCTGATAGCCTTCTCCCTGGGATGGCCAATTAGCACTCTCTGAGGCATAGTTCACAGGACAGCCTGCTCCAGGGACCATTATCACTAGTTAGTTAAGACATGATCACCTGTGTTTTGGGTGGTAAGAATGAGATTTTTGTTGAACAGATATCAGACAGCTCATGCCACTCAATTTCAGACCCCACAACAGTCTCTAACCATGTTTAGTTAGCAATCTAACTCAGCCTCTGTATCACTAACTCTCTCAAAATTCTTCTTTTAAATAATCTCTAACCTTACCAGTACCCACCTTACCCTATTGAAGTCCTTCAGCAGAGAATGGCCTTGCCAGCTTTCTAATACCTATACACTGTTTCATCATCCACAGCATTTAACTGCTTTCCTTAAATCCTTAAAAAGCTTATACGCTCTGCTAGATCGTCAGTGTTCTTCAGGTAGCTGAAAATAGGAAGGAATAGAATTTAAGCTTCAAAGTTGTAAATACTACTTGATAGCAAGGAGTGTTGATCAGGGGATTTCCACAAACCTGTTATATACTGTCAGCATGAAAGTTGCAGAAATATTGAACAGTACTATATTTTTTTGAGTATGTATCAATTTTAAAAATTCTAAAATATCTCCACAACTATAGTATACATGACCTTTTCCTGAGTAGAAGCATTTTGCTTCTGAAATAAGACAAGTTGCTTTCAAAACGTTTTAGAAGAAACTTCCTGCCCTCTGAATTACCCTCCAGATCAAAATCCTTAGAAAATCTGATCTCAAAAAGCATACGTATTCTGACTCCTCTGGCTGCTGTCTGCTTCTGTTAGTGAGTAAGAATATTTCTTTGCTTAACATATATGATGTATTTGATATAGTAGAAACTTGATTACAAGAAGCTCCTCAGTTACTTCAAGATGATCATAGGAATGATCAGAAACATTCTGAAATGCTTCCTGCCCTCTGCTCCAAATCAGCCCACAGGATCTCCACACCACTCAGGTTTGGTGACTCACAAATTTCAGAAGTTTTATGGCATATTACTCAACACTCAGTCACTGCTATGATGCAAACATTGCAGAAGAGATCACTATCCAGAGGTAACAAGGTAATTTTCATCAGGTCAGAGCTCAATAACACAGAATCCGGATATTTTCCTAGCATAATTTTTATCCCCCTTCATATGGTAGCCTTTGAACTGTGGAGGTCAAATGCACCATCTCAAAATAAACTAACAGTTTAGTATAGGATGATTGGTCATGGGAGGTACTTATTTCGCTCCATTGACCTTAGAGACTGCCTATAAAGTAGCATGGATAACAAACTAATACAATTCTATCAAAGAGAAAAATTACCAAATCATCTATCTAAATTTTCATGAACTTAAATATTACAATAACTAATAGATATCTTGCTTTGTTAATAATAAACACAAAATTTCATCTAACATAGCTGATTTTCTCGTCCTTGAAACTGAAAAAGACCTAAATGGAAAGGATGTTGTATTTTGTGGAAAGTGTCAGCTTTCTATCAGCAAGCATAGTCTGATCAACTTAATGTCTAGAAGAAACCTATGACAAAGTTTGAAATTAATTTACAGAAATGTAGACAAAACAAACAAGTACAAAACCACTATGCTTTATATACATCTCAATTAAAAGAGCTAGACTGTCATGCACAAAGAAAAGACAAGTAAAAGTCAGATATTCTAGAAATGATTCTTGAGTAGAAACATTTAAAGTGTTCTTGTATCCTATAGCCTAAAGAGTTTCTCAATACAGAACGGTAACCTGCTGCATCTATGCACCAGTGATCCTCAGTAAAGTGTTCTCTGTTACCCCCAAATTTTTTCAGAAATGATATAAGCAAGTACACCACTGCATCATCAATCTATGAACTTGTCAAAGGATCTAAACCATCTGGAATCACCGATAAAAAATTATACATATATTGTAAACTATATAAGAGCTATATAAGTTGTTACATTCTGGAGGATTCTAACAACTGGAGCAAGAAAAGGAGTCACTATGCACCATGTCATTGTTGTGCGGCGTTCAGCTATCTCTATGCTTCTTGTAAGGGTGCAGAGCGCAACCTCTCCAGTGCCCATGGGCTCATGGAGGCCCCAGACAGTGCTGTGGGGAGGTCCTGCACGAACATCCTGGGGCCATGTCTGACCCCACATCACACCCACCCATGGGCCGACATCCCAGTCCAGTCTTTGCTTGTCCCTGTCCCCAGGAAGGTGCCGTATGCCTGGAGCTGGGGCTGCCCTGGTTCTCCCTGTTCGCCTTGCTCTTGGCTGGGGCGGTGGGATGTGCCTGGGCTTCCAGACCCTGCCCTGCTGCCCTGAGGAGCCCCTGGAACCCCGGCCCCAGGGAGGCCCCCTGCCTTGTGGGACCCTGACACTTCTGGACTCGTGCTAAATCTTGTTATTCCTCCATCTAGTCTCAAAATCCATTCTTTCCCTTTCATCACTGATAGTAAAACATTGCTTTAAATCTTCTGCAAAGTGACTCCATAAACCAGACCATGGATCTCTGTGGCATGCATCACATGTCGGCTTAGTTCAGCTTTGAAATCCTACAATTTTAAACAACAGTGCTTGAGACTTCCATTGGTATCTTACAGAAAAGTTGAGTCATTTCTGGCTCAGGTGCTGCCAGTAGTAGGGAAAGACGTTGCAGCCTCAATAAAGGGTGTTGTTTGTGCCCACACTGCCCCACCTGCAAGGTACGACTGACTTGAAGCGCTGCCGCACTGTCAACACGGCATCAGGCACCCCTGTGCCATTTCTGCCATACCATGGGACGTGAAAAGGATTCCTGAGGGAAGTGAGTCACAGGCTGAGACGTACGTGAGCATCAACTAACAGCGATGACCTCAGCCTGTGCTGACATACCCAGGTGGCTGCAGCTGTGATACCACTGATTTCAACAACAGGTACATTTTTAAGGTATCCCCCTAGATAAAACTTGAACAATTCAGCTGTCAAGGATAAACCAGTTTCTGCGGGGTAAGCCAGGATGTGTGAGACCTCCAAAAACACACCTTCGCCCTGCAGTGCAGGCAATCAGAGCCATCCTGTTGATGCAGGACAGCAGGGAGAGTCCCGTTCACTTGCTTTTTACCTGATCAAATAGAAATAAAATTATAATCACCCATAATAAAATGTGGATATAGCTAATTTTTCTTCTATTAGAGTGGACAGAAACACTGATCATGAGTCAGGAAGTCACTGTGCTAAGTATCGAGGAGACAGTAAGGTGATCCCTACTCTGAGGAGTTTATAATATTAATATAGTAACATCTACAGAGTGAACAACGGAAGAAGTAGCAGGCTTTAATTTGTGGTTGATGTCAAAGTTAGAAAGCAATCCGAAAACCTGGGTGTCGTAGAATGTGAACTTGCTGAAAAACAAAGCAAAAATGTTGGAAAGAAAGAAGATGATAATGAAAGATGTATCATAGCAAATACCTAGATAATTCCCACCCATACTTTATATCTACTTTTAAAGTAATTATTTTAAAGTTATGTATAGTAATAAAGTAAAACACAGTAATGGGAGCAGGCTGCCAAATAGTATTCACAACACAAATGAAAGAGGTATGCTGGAGTACACAACGAAATTTGAACCTTTCATCTGCTGCTTGTATGACAGTACTGCAAGAAAGACAGAAATGGAATACTGTTGGCACTAATTAAAACTCCCTGTTGAGATCCAAGTCATTAGAATAAAGTGTTGTTACAGCAAGACAGTAATCAAGATGAGTTTCGGTGTAACTGAGACAAAAAGGACTGGAAGTAAAATATACATATTTGTCATTGCAGATAGAGCAGGAAATTTTTGTGGTTTAATGCATGTATATACGTTACAACACCAGGGTAAAAAATCATGTTCAGGGCACGAATGTTATCAGGATACAACATAACGAGCAGAAAAACAGAGAAAGAAGCAAAAAGAATCTTCCTTTTTCAACTAGCTCTTCTTAAAAATTATTTAAGAACTAGGCTTGAGAGGACTGTAAAGAGGAAAAGTGTAGGTGTTCGGTATCATTGTTGACCCTTCCTAATAAATTACTGGTACTTAATTGTTTTTAAATACCTATTTCATGTTAGCAATTGTTTGGCTTCTCTATATTGGTCTAAGAACATTTAGCAAACTATTAAGAAATGAGATAGCATGAAAAGCAAAAATTACAGTCAAATAAACTAAAATCAGACATTATTCTAAAGCAAGATAGTTGAAAAAGATAATTTTCAGGTTGACAGTGTCCATGTAAGTTCATAACAGTGTCGGGGTTGAGATACTCTCTGAGTCTGAAGTGTGGATCTATAGCCATGGCAATAAACTAAATGCACCCAAGAACATTCCTGGGCATCAAGATGAAATTGTATGAAATGGTGTGCATCTATGTTAGTAAACATAGATGACTCTGCAAAGCCAAGGGACAGCATGGTTGTTGGGTATACATCCTAGCTCCAGATGTATACCTGGGAATTGTTGGGGAGAATGGTAGTTGGTATATGCCAGAAATGTACCCAGGTCCTTCTGAATGTGTGCTCTAGTGCCTGGAGATGCTTTCTGAATGCTGTTTAATTTACTAACACAGACACAGCTGGGGAGTTCATTGTCCTAAAGTCACAATTAATTTGACTGAGAGGCTGTCAGTTGCTTGCTTATTATTGCAGCTAGTACAAATCCATCAGGAATAACAGAAGCTTACATGGAATTTAAGAGGTAGTATCTTGGGTTGTCTTGATGGAAATACATGCAATAATGGCTTTGCAAAACACATGTGAAATCAGGATCCTAATCAAAACCATTCTTTAAAGTTCTCTGGCTCTAGTGGTGTGCTAAGGCGTCTTGGTGTGTTAAGAACCACCAAGACAATTTAAAACCTGTCAGGCTGATCTGTGCCATTTCATGTGTTCTCCTGAGAAACAACATACCATAAGAGGGAACTCTAGAAATAAAGTGCACAATGACAAACACCATTCATATTATAATAGAAATATTTTGAAATACCAAGAGAAAAGACATATGCTTTCAGGCTTCTGAGTTCAAGGTCAAGTCTAGTAATACCGATTATGAACCATATGAAAAAGTTGTTCGTGCCAATGACTCACCTCTGCGTTCTTTATCTCAAGGAGTAAGCAAGCTTGAACTGTCCAAATGTTGGCAAAAAATTATTATGTTTTCACATAACATATTAATTTTGTAGATCATGAATAATGGCATTCTAAAAGTATGTACTATTGCTTTGTTTGAGGCAGGGCTTGTGGGCAGAACCAAAGCATGGTAGTGTTGCTTCACCTATTGTACTGCTTAGGAAAAAAAAGAAAGAAGAGAATGCTATTTGCAAGTTCTTCACACCCACAAATGCCTTAGTATTGGTTACAATGATAGTCCCTGGATATGTCAAGCAACAGGAGTCAAATAGTTGAAAAGTAAACAACTTCTTGCTGTTAACTCATGAAGTTCTGTGTTTTAATCATAAAGACTGAGTGGAGGGTGTTTGTTTTTGTATTTCAAAGGCATGTCTGTTTCAACTTCTCCAACAAACTCTGGCTGAAATAAATTGTAAATCCACACATTCCTGCACCCAGAACTGGCTACTGAGTGTTTAATTACATTACGCTAAATGCTTGCCTACAAGGAGAATTAATTTGTCTCCATACACGCATTTCTGTGTTCTAAGTGTTTTAACGTCTTTCTAGAATAACAGAGGTCACAAGGGTATTTCAGCACTTAAATCACAATCCATTGCACGTTTGATCTTCTATTTATGTGGCATTTTTAGGTGAGCTTTCCAGAGTTTAGGAGGCATTTACATCACAGCTTTACACTACTTCTGATATGGATGGCTGGCTATGGCAGGATGAAACAACGAGTATGAGTTTTAGAAAAAGTGTACTAATTTTTTTGATAAGTATTTTCCTAAGGTGCCTTTTCCTGTTGTACAGAAAGATGGAGTTTTCTATGACTGACAGTCAAATCAGAGCTCTTTTAGGCTTTTCTGACTGGTTTACTCCTCTTGATGAATGTTTTTTGGATGTATTTGCTGTTGTAATCTTTTGAGATCCTTGTGTACAGGGAGATATCTCTAGTTCTAGCCTTGTTCATTGACTGAAGCAGATCTCCATTTTACACCTACCGTGAAAAGACCTAAGAAGGTTTTCTGGTAAAGTGGGTACCAATTCAGTTTAAATTCCCTGCATAGGTTGTGTGGCATGATGTCAGATGAATATAGCTGATGAGGAGATGTTCTGCAACTTTATATTATAGCAAGCACACAGCCTGATTTTACAAGCTTGCTGAACAGTGGATTAAAGAAATAACAACATCACCTGCAGAAAGTACACACAAGTTCTGGAGAAGATGATCACATTAATTACAGGCATGCTATTAAACTCTAGATACAAACCAGCACAAACATGAGTTCAGAAAAGCATGACCCAAGCACAAGTTAGCAGTGACTGTGTTATACAAACTGTTTATAAAATAGATAATCTCTTCCAAAAGATAGGTTCAAGAACTAGAAAGGGCAGCAAAAATGGAAGAACTTGTGAAATGTGCTTACCTTTGCTTCCTATTTTTTGTCAAATTTGAACACAGGGCTTTTAAAAGATGTATTGTGAGTAGTCAATATTTAAAATTGAAACTAATGCAGATGAATTGTACTTGTTGCTAGTACAGGATACGAGCTCTCATGCGTGGCCTGTTGGGAGTCTGTGCTGTATTGTGAAGCTCTTTGGGTCTGTTGATGATTTCTAATGGATCAGCAGGGCTACTGTCAATAGACTCATATTTGCTACGTACAAGCCTACATGTTCACCAGAAAAAAAATACTGAAGTAGTTTAAAAAACATTAATTATCAGAATCAGTTTTCTGATGGTGCGGACTTGGAATTTATCATATCTGTTCTGTAGTATTCTCTGTAATATTCTCCATAATATTCTGTAAATTTATACCATGAACACTCCTATGAAGTTCATTCATCAGCGTACATCAGCGTATTAGGAAAATACAAACACAGCTGAAGCAAACTGAGTTCTTAGTCTGTTTGTAGAAATATTTGGAGTAGTTACCTAGTATTAATAACATGTACCATTGTAGAAAAAATAACCAAATATATAACACCAGAAATGGAAAAAAAAGACAGAAAAAAAAAATATTTTTTTTTTTTTTTAATAAAAAAAAGCCCTTTTGTAAAACTAGCAAAACACTTTAAACTTACTCAATGGGACAAGATTTGTAATAATGAATAACACCTTTTACTAGACCAGATTGACACATTTGGGAGATGCCGGTGTTTGGGCACAAAGATCTTTCTGCAGGCCTAAAATAGCAGCAGCCTTTAAAGATGAATACCAGCTGAGAACATGCAAGCTGCGTATCTCAAGTTGCAGATCTCAGGCCATCTGAGAGAAAAAGTAGTTGGTATTGGTGAAACAGAGGGAGCGCAAAGGAAAAAAGGTGATAAGTACAAGCTGATTTTAATAAAAATGCAAGTGGCTGCACTGGGACATAGCAGAACTCTAAGAGAGCAGATGTGTTTAAATCAGTATCCTGTCTTAAGCAGTGGTCCGTACAAAAATAAAGTTCCCATGATTGCACAGTTGTTCATGTTCTGTCCTCACATACCAACTCAGGCGGATAGCAATGTTTACATGCAAAAAACTTACTCATTTAAAATTCTACCAGATTGATGGTACTTCACAAAATAAAACTAAGTACAAGTCCAGTGTGATTACGGTTCGAGTTTATAAGTTCAAGAAGATAATTGCCAAGGTTAAAGTAAAACATACCTCTAGCAGTTTAAGTGATAAATACTAACTAACTAAAAATGAAATTTCACGATAAAGTCTCATATCCTCGTCTTATTTGACCAAGGCTATTTTCTCATTAATCAAGACATATATTATTAATACAACCATTCGAAAAACAGATAACTGTTTGGATTCTGACCTGCTCAGAACAGTTAGGAAAACAGAAGGAAAAAAAAAAAAAAAAGAACCAGATAGCCATGGTACTAACATTCTCGATCCGTGTTAGAAGAGCACCAGAACCACCTAGTGGAATTTTCATTTATTACAATGACTCTAAAATGCCCTCCTGTAAAGCAGTATAGCAATATATGCTGCTTTAGAGGAAAGTTAATATATGTATCACCACTGAATCACAGAAGTTAGGGCCGGGGAACCCCTACTAGGTTTCTGACCCACCTTTCCTCTTATGCAGGGCTATTACTCTGTTGTACACGTTTTTCACCCACTTTAAAATGTATCAAAGCATGTTTACACTGATTATTCTGAGAGACGGCTTTCTAACTTTCATATATTCAGAACAATCTTTTCCTTTAATTAATTTAAAAATGTCTTTTTTATGTAATCTTATTTAACATTTGAATACATTACTCTGACACCTCTGTGGTTTTGCACTTCAACCTATAAAGTTCTGTCATGTCACTTCTGTACTCGATAGCAGTATTGGTAAGAGTATTAAATTCTTTACTGATATCTTCTAAATTGGCTTGTCAGCTATCCAGTGAGCTTTTAGTTTCTTCTCTCAATTCCTAGAAGTACATCTTAGTATCTGTGAGGTGATGTGTGCAAAACCGTATGAAAGTGATGCACAGAAATATCAAGGGCAATTTAAAATATGTTTTGATAACATGTCTTTTTATAACTGTAAAAACATATTCAAACTTTTTTCTTATTATAAAGTTATCTCAGGAATATGGGACAGGACTTGGTGATTCTGCATGTTTGGCTCCTCCTTTTTCAGTGAGTAGAAAAGCATAACCAAATTTCCTTCCTTCTTTGCCATATATCTGCATATTTTCTAAGAGACCACTAGAAAAATCTGTGTAAAAATTTTCTGGGTCTTACATGTAGGGCAGACATACTAGTTGAACCTGGGAGACGTACAGAGCTATACTTTCAGCAAGTGCTTGGTTTAACTGCCAATACAGAATTAATTTTTATTATCTTGCAATGAAGTTTACAAAGTATCATCTTATATAAAACTATCCTTAGGAAGTGCACACAGGTTCAAATCTGTAGGCATAGCTGTAAGAGCATAACCCTTAGAAAATCAGGGTCTGTGCTATTTGGATGGGACTTATTTTGCCTGAATAAGAACACAGGTCCTGGAAAGAACACAGGAATTTTAAAAGAGAATCTGAGAATCTGTTTTTATATGAGATTAGTCTAGATTTTTTCATAAAAATGGCATGTCATAAAAATGAGATTATTTACTTTGGCTACTCTTTCAATACATAAACAAGAGCAAGGGTTTAAAAAGATATGGTAACAGTTGTTCTGGTTTGTGATACAAACGCCATAGAAGTAAATGAGGATATCATTGCAGGATGGAAAAAAACCCAGATGTATGTTACATGACATTCCTAAGCAGTAGGCAGTATTTAGCAGTCTGGTACATCCAGTGGCTGTTAATGATAAAATGTGTTGGTATTCGATGGTGTGCTATAATAACTTTCTTAGAACATACCAAGACTTTCCAGTGTGGTATGTTCCCATAACTGAGATGCAGGTTTCTAGGGGAAACAGGTTTCATCTCAGAAGTTTCCATACTGGGATTATTTTTTCTTTCCTGACTATAGCTTATTATTTTTCCTAGATATCACATTTTTAGTTAATGATTTCTGTTGCATTTTCTCATGTACGAAGCCACGTTCAGATTTAGAGCTTTATTCATCTTCTGGAATGTAAAATATCCACAATAGAGACCTCAGTAATCACATAAGGGACCCTTTAAGTTAGCAGAGAGAAACAGGCACCTTTAAGGCATGACTCATCTGATGTAATTTAAGCATTTGCTTTAGAAGGGATGAATCATATCAAAGAAATGACTGCATATCTCCAATGATTATAGCAAGAATCTAGACATGTATCTCCCATGACTAGGTCTGAGTTGTAAAACATGAATTTCACTGATATAGCCAGCAACTGAAATTTTATCCCTTCATAGATCCCTCTTTTGCTAAAGCAGAATATGATCTAGCATGTTCAACATAGGTCAGAGAAAACGCTAATGACTTCTTTCCAATTGTCTGAAATTTCAAGTGACCACCTACCTAAATGAAATATATTTTCAAGACTATACTTTTATAGGTTATATTTCTCAATGTAATTTTTAAATTTGGCACATTTTAAAATTTTAATTTTGAAAAAGAAATTTAAAAAAGAAAGTTGAATTTTCTTTCCCAAAATTATGATGCGGCTATGAAAATAGTTTCTTAAGCCAATTTGTTCCTTTACTTTAGCAGAAATAAAATAATCTGGAAAGTTTCCAGTATATCTGTGATTGAGTACTGTAGCACTTATCATTGCAAGGAACTTAAAATTAGCACAGATGTATGAAAAGCATAGGCTTTCCAACTATGCAATGTGTTGCTACACTTCCACTTGCTTAATGACTGGAATATGTAAAAGAATAATTAGAATAATGTACAGATGAAAGACACAGTTGTGCATTGTGCCCAACATTGGCCCTTTTTTTTGGTGAAATTTAGCTGAAGATGTGCCTTAAAACCCTTTTTGGAATGTGAAGCATTTTGGGAATGGCTGGTTATATTATGCTCTCTAAAATACTGAGTAATATAACTGAGGTTCCTTCTGTTATTCCTGATAAGATAGAGACTGGTTGGGTCAAAACACTGTGAGAATGTCATTGGCCTTGTTTTTTATTGCTTGTGCTGTAATACCATATGAAGGCTGTCAACCAAATGTCTTTAAAAAAAAAAGACAGAGGAGGGAGGACATCAGCAAGTTAAACATAACACAAGCAGCAGATTGAATAAGTATATATCAAGTTACATCACCCTATTCGATGACTGTGTAATGTTTCTCTTTTTTTATTACTATGTATATGGCTTTCCTTATCACCTTTACACCTCAAGGTACCTTACTGCAACAATCACTTCAGTTCATACATTTAAAACATTCTCAAGAGCCTCATGGCAAACAATGCACTGAATAAGCATGCTGGGTTACTAAATTATCACTAAGTTTAATGAGGAGATACAGAAGAACTCCAGAACGTTACAGACACACATGCACACACGCACAATGACATAGGTACCACCAAGCCAAGTTTTCAGCTGCTTGCAAGACTGCTTTGGTGAAAGCACCGAAGGTGCAAAACCTCCAGATACGTCTTACAAAGTACCTTGCACTGACCAGTGTTTGTTCTTATGTGCCATGACAAGTTACTTTCAGCATGTCAGCTAAACAGGATTAGGAACTCAGGTGGGAAACTCACAGTGAGAGCAAACAGAGCTCCGAAACATTTTCATGGAAACTGCCCTTGAGAGAAAAACAATGAAGCAGAAAACAAAACGAACAATAAAACGAATTGATTCCACATGGTATTTTTCAAAGTCAAGTGTAAGCTTGCTTCTGAAATAAATAAAGCATGCTACATTCTTATTATTATTTTACTAGTTGCACTTAAAAACTGACTGTGGGTATTATCAGTAATATTCCTCTCTTACACTCAGTAAAATGATCTGTTATATAGAAATATCTCCTTTACCACATCATCCTACGCTCTGACAGATAACTGAGAAAGGTATTTTTTAAATAACTTTGCCACTTTCAAGACATCAGTAGGACATGACAAAGATTGAATCTAAGTAAAAGATTTCAGATACTCAGAATTATGTCTGTTGTGATTCTGATGACAGATGTCTGCAGTATTAGTAAACACATTTCTGACTCTCTTATTCATTTAAACTTACCTTGACATTTTCCCATCAGGAGATTTATATTTCAGACCCTCTGAGTATATTTACTGTCTTGATAATTGCTACATGCACAGCCAAATCAAATAAGTTTCAGCATCAAATAAAATTCTTCACTGCCCTATTAATAGGTCTGTACTGAATTACAAGCAATATCTTCTTTGATTCTCAGAAGAAAAATACAGTAGCTCATTGCATACTTAGACAGAAAAAAATAGTTATGAGAACAAAAACAAATGGAATGCTAAAATGCTGTAGCTTACGGAAAATATAACAAGTTGTCAGCAATAAACACAAAATCTCTGCCGTTTTGCTTAACAGCACCTCCTGCAAAACAGTGAGGGGGTTTTATCCTTGACACATTGGAATAATCTGTGTTAAATCCCTGGGGAATGCAGAGAAGATAGCAGCCAGTTTGCTTGTCTTCCTTATCTGAATTTCAGAGACCATTAGAAATATTATGGTGGAAAGCTGAAGTACATTATACCAAAATGCCCAGGAAAATATTTTGCCTGGAATCTTAGCTTAGATGAAACATCTTCAAAGAATCTTTTTTAACTCTTTCTCACATCAAGGTATTCTTGATACAAATCTTCTTACCTGAAACACTATCCAATGTTTATTGGATATTATACAATATATAAGACGTGGTCATCTTCCACAGTTTCTGTAAATCATCATTTTGATACCCTGTAACTTTTTATTAATAACAGTAGTAAAAATACTGAGAGAAACTGTAATTTTAGATCATATTATAGTGTTCTAGAAGCTCTATATCAATCCATGAAGATGATTCCCTGCCAGCAAGCTAATTTGAAGACTAAGGAAAAACAGAGAAAACTTAATTGTGAAAATAATGTTGAATATTTGAAACTCTCTGTATAGCTGTGTAGTAATTTGTTTACATTTAAGATAGATATAAAGACTTTAACTTAATCTTATTCTGTTTTATATGATACTTATATACTCTGTGTATATTACTTCATTCTGTATTTGTAGTCTTTCTTGCTAAGCCCATTAGCATCTAATGGTGGTTGCTTCCCACTCTTGACATCTCATTCTTGCATATAACTCCCTCATTTACTACTAACTTTCCTCAGTTCTCAGTTTCCTCTTTCCTGCGCTTCAGTTCTAGTGAATTTCCAAAGCCAACCGCTCCATATGCTTAGAAGCATATTAAATTGTCATTTTTTTTTCTCTCACATTAAGTCACATCTTATGCTTCTGCCTCCCAGGGAGCCACAAATTCACCAAAAAAAATGTTCACAGATCAGTGCAGATAACCCAAGATAATGAACTTTCTTGGTGGATGTCATGTACTAGTGCTACCATACACCCTGCTATTAAAAGCAAGCAAGAAGAATTATTTCTGCTTGCAAATTGTTGCTCAGCTTCAAAAAAAGAAGTAGCATAGATCTATCGCTACTCTTTAATAATGTAAATTTATGAGCTAGCCCGGTGTTTTGCCATCCATCCTTCTCGGCTATGGCTTTGATGCTTACCTATTGCTTGTATAAATCTTACACAAATTTAACTCACAAGACAAGAACCACAAACTACCTTATGTGTGGTTACATTCACTGAAAACAGAGTAGAACCATATTGCGTGTGGGAACACAAATGTTTAAAATACTTAGTTTTGCATAATTCTTTTTCTTTTGCTTTATGTGTGCACGTGAGTGCATATGCATTTCTTTGTAGCTTACTGGAGGGGTAAGTATTTTAAAGGAAGACATTATGACTGTTTTCCATCTTCAAGTAGATCATATACGTGGAAGAGGGGATGATGAGAAAACCTTTTTGATGATAGAGACTGTCAGACAGTCATTAGCAGCTCATCTGCAACTACCCAATATTATTATTAATATTGAATTTGTTGCTTTAAATGGTAGCATAGAGTCTAGACCCTACGAAAATCAGGATGGCTGAGAGCTTGGGCTGACTCCACCAGAATGATAAAAATTGCTATTTGGAAAACTCAGGTATGTCCTTTCCTGATAAGTGTGTTCATGTAACCTGACTCTGGCTCAAACAGGTTCTAATCCAGCTTTCAATACCTGAACAAAAGTATAAATAAGGTCTAACTATATTTTTTCCAATAGCTTCTGCCATGACTGTATCTGAATCAGGTGCTTAATTCATTGATGACAAAATACAGATGAAACATTGTAAGAGATTTTGAAACTGACTTTCTGTTTTGAACCCCATAAATCTAGAAAGATCTCTCATTTTCTTTTAACAGAGTAACAGATTTGCAACAGCTAATTTGTAATTCATTATCTGAATACCATTTTGAATATCATTGCACACAGAAACATGTTCAACTTCATTTTCTCAAATTATTTTCAAATTATGGCAGTGTATTAAAATCCATACAACATACTACTTCTGGATGAATGCTGTAGTTTTAAGATATGTATATGATATGAAAAACTTTCTTTAAAATAAGCAATGAATAAGTACAAACTGAGATAATAACTGAGGAATAAAAATCAGGAGTTAAATGTACACAACCTCGCACTGACTTGATCATTATGAAAGGAATCACAAATACCTGCCAATAACTATTTCAAGGGTGTAAACATTGGGACTGCCAATGTATTTACATCTGTAGAAAACTGATAACTAGAGATAATGATATGTAATTTTGGAAATAATACAGACGGAATATGAAAGGTTTCTCGGCACCACCAGCTATTAGAATTTGGAATTGCCCTTTATGGAAAGTGACAGAAACCTTATTCCTTTGAAAGTTAAAAACAATGAAGGACAAAATCCTTGAAAACAACTTTAAGGACTCGAGCCCTGTTGGCTGTAGGCTGCAATAGAACCTTTTACAGCTAAGTATATACTTCCCTTCCCCTCATCTTTATTGCATTGCAAAATTCTGACCTTACTTCTATTAATAATCTTGGTATAGTACTTTTCACTCTTTTTTGAAATCCAGGACTGCGTCTGTATGATACAAATGCAGTGGACTGCAGAGATACCCAAGCTAGCTCTGAACAATGTGGGAAGGGAGAATCAGGCAGAAGACCTATGCTGCTGTCCTATTTCTGGCACATTAATCACTCTGATAGGTCTATATGGCACAGCACGGCATTTGCTCTTACACCTGAGAATGTTAACAAAATCCGCTGTACAGGAAAAATGTTTCTAAAATGCTCCTGATCTTCAACATACTTATAGGTAAAATGACTGCCTTCAGTCCTCTTTAACTATTAAAACCAGTCATGAACAGAAGACAAATGATGCTAGTCAAGATCTGATGTACTCTTGGGAATTTTTATTGGAAATATCAACTCCTTACAATATCCTATAAAGCAATGAAGAAGTAGAAAAAATAAAGAGAGATTTTAAAACATTTTAAAGAGGAATGATTTCTCCTTTGCACACTGCTGAATGGGAGAGTTAGTTGATAAACACAGTATTCTTTTAAAAGCATCAAAATAGTACTGCAGTCCTTGAAAGCATTATATAATAAATTCTGCAGCTTTATTTCTTTGCAAACAAGGCATACTTCTTTATGATTTTTATCACTACAAATTTTCCTCAAAGTAAAGGCAGAAGTATTACTTTACAACATTAACATCTCTGTGTTCATTTGCTTTTATCTACCATGAACTTCAAATATTTTACATTGACCTTCAGTCAACCTATTTTAAAATGGCATAAGCTAGAACCGTGAAAGGTAGGGTAATGTAAACATCTGAAACAATGAATTTATTCCAGCAAAACCAGCACGAATGTTGTCTAGAAAACAAAATTTAAATACTCATAACGAAATTATTTTAGAGGAACTACCTTTACTACAATGTACAATGACGCTACCCTAAGACTGCATGCTTAGGAGGCCAAATTCAAAACAGGACGTGTCTAAAATATCTATATTAATATTAGATTAAAGGATATGAAAAAGGACATTATTTTAAAATAGAAATCCAATTTTCTTGCAGGCTCACCAATACTGAAAAGATTAAGCTGGTAAAATATAACTCTTTATCCAGGGCTCTTCCAAGATGCTGAAGGCAGAACAAGTTGTTGCCTAGGACAACAAAATATTTAATGACTACTTCTTTATCTGTTTTTGTAGCAAACTTGTGGGCTGAGAAGAGCAGTTATTTTCTAGTTTTTTAAAAGAGAATAAGTCTTGGTTGGGCTGCTTCTGCTGTGCTCCCTGGAAAGGAGATGACATTCTGAAACTTGAAACATGAACCTTCTTATACAACGCTAAGATTTTAGACAGAAAATCAGATTATTTGCTGCCTGAATGAAGGGAGATTTTATTAGGATACTTCAGGGACAGTACCCTCTCTGGCATTAGGCAGAGTAGATTGCTTTAATAAAAAAATTATCTTGCATTACAAATCAATCTTTGTGCTACATAGTGTGTTACAGGACAAGAAAATGATCCTGCAGGTGGAACACAATAGGTGCTAAAATTGCTCAGCTTTGATTATTAGTGCTAAAAATTGCTGCCAATCACTACCTGATTATAATTTGTTTTGAAGAGAGCATGGGGCAGAGAGAAAGAAAAAACAGAAAAAGAGAAAGAGAAGAAAAGCTCTGGTTTTAAGAATTGTAATATAAGAACAAAGATTTACCTCAGAAAAGAAGTAAACGTGATTGTTAAAAAATTATATCTTTTTGATACGACTAAAATCCTTACATTTAAAAATAAATGCAGGAAATGGGAAACATATAAAAGAAACCTGCAAATTTCAACGGCTAGATTTAGAGATCAAACATGGTTATTTTCTATCACTTTTAAATCAGAAAACAATATTTTTTTATTATTGCCATAATATAAGGAAATGTAAATACGGAATTAGGGAAATGACTTCAAAGTACTTACACAATCTCTTCTATTTAAATAACCTGTAGTGCAAAATGACACCAGATGGATTACAAAAGGATCATTATACTACCAAAAAATAAATGCTGTGAAAGTGTCTACAGTGCAAACGCTTTCTCTTTCTTTCTTTAGCATGTTGTATTACAAACTGAATAAAGCACTGTATTTGAACTAAAAGTGTTTTTCCTCCCACTTCTGAGTCTAAGCACTGCCATGATCCAAGGTGGGAGTAGGAAGGGGTAAACAGTAGATGGTTTGCAGAAATTGCCATGGTTTATTTCATCTCCTGATCTTTTGCAAGTAACAGTACAGAGGAAAGAGTATGATGTATTAAAAAAGTATTTTGCATTACCATGAGGAACAGATGGAAGTTTGCACATCAAATCACTCAAAGGCTACGAGATCACTACCTCTGCAAAATGTTACACGCAGAAACTGTACATAAGTTAAACATGTTATGAAGCGACAATACTGGCACATGGATTTGTTGAGAATAAAGAGCTTCCAACAAGATTTCTGGACACATCCACTGCAATACTACAACATAATAACAGTTTTCTAAATGATCAGTAACATTCACAGTCATTTAGGAACTGAGTGACTGATGGAGATGCTACCAATATTCAAAGCAGAAAGAATCTGACTGCAGAAAGAACAATTTTCAAATGGAGCAAATTTACTATATGATTGCAATTGGTAAGTATTTCGTTCTTGCAAAAGAAACAAAGATGTGCATTATTAAAACCCTTTTGAGACCTCTGTGAGTGCCCTGGATAAATGAAATCTACACAACTATTGTGTATGTTATAATATCTCGTAACTTTTTTTTTGGTACATGTAACTAATCTACTGATCCCATTTCAAAAGGAAATAGAGTAATTTAGAGAGTTATCCTTGTATTACAACTGTAGCAGCTAACACATTAATGTGATTTCATTTGCAGCACTGTTCTACTAATATAGTAGCAACTGAGCAAATCTGTATACATACCTTACCTCCTAAAGAAATAATACTTCATGATGAAAGCTATTCAGTTTCAAATCCATCTTCAGAGTATTTGATTTGAAACATATCCAGTTGTCAAAAAACTGCGTAATACTTGGTCCTATTATTTATGTTAATTAGGGTACTTTTGCAAACAGACGAGCCAGAGAATTTGAATGGATATTGAAAGTTTCCTCCATATTTCCTCAAGCCAATCAAGGTTGTGCATGAACCATATCAAAATTGTAGTTATTTAACATAAAAACCACCACTAATATAGTAGAAAAGATTTTCTTAAATATCTTAGTGCAACCTATACATAGATTACTACTTTACTAATGAGTGAGAAGACCTGAAGTTCAGTTTGCCTGGCAGAGAACTTTAAAAGATTCCCATAAAACTTTCAAAGGCTAGAAATATCTGTTCCTCAGTAAAACAGGCAGATTTATTTTGCAGAATGTCAAAGAGATTCTCAAGCATTTAGCACTACCTAGAAACTTTGAAACTCAAGACTTCTGGTTTTGCACCAGTATATCAACATGGTTGTCTCTACAGAAGTGGCATTTGCATTTAAAGTGTGATAGTTCATCATTTAGCTTGTTGGAGAATTCTTTACTTTCTTTTATATATATTTATATGTAAATACATATACACACATAAGTGTGTGTGAGCACATGTCTACATATGTAGC
Source organism: Tauraco erythrolophus (assembly GCF_009769465.1). Taxonomy (NCBI): domain Eukaryota; kingdom Metazoa; phylum Chordata; class Aves; order Musophagiformes; family Musophagidae; genus Tauraco; species Tauraco erythrolophus. Next base: position 55,226,675 of record NC_141468.1, read on the forward strand.
TGTTTTAAAAGTATTGGTTCACATAAATTAACCTTAAATACTTTCTTAATCCAGTACACTAGTAATACACACCTGAATGTTTGGAAAGAGTGAACGAAGAAAAAGTCATACAAAGAATTTTCTAAACTCAACAACTATAGAAGTTATTTTTAATAACAAAATACCTAATAAGTTGAGATCCCACAGCCAATTGCTAATGCAGACTCACAGTCTTGAAAGCTCTTCTCATTACCAAAATTGTTGGAAACCATTTAGAAAGCAACTACAAGAAGAGCTATGGGCATCTTTATCACACAGAAGTGTCTCTGGGAGATCAGAAAGGACTGTGGCTCCAAGCACTCTTAATTCTTTTCAGTGATCTGAAATCTAGCATAGGGCTCTGAGGTAGAGGGGAAAAGGAACAGGAATTGTAGTTTTGCAGTTGCAGTGTCTGCCTCTGCAGAGTAGCATGCTTGGGAAATTAATTAATAACAAGACAAGAAGAGTTGCAGAGTAATTTGTGAAACAGAATCTGAAGGAGAGTCCTCCTAAGGAAAGGATCTATATCTTTGCATGCTATAGAGCATGGGAAATTAAGCCGTCAAGTGAGCACAATACAAAATCCATCCATTTTGAGTGTATTACCCAATCAAGCTGTGGAGCTGCTATCTATCTGCTTTGCTGGAGTAGATGGGGAGGCTGCTAAATGAGACACTAACCTGGTCAAGGAATCTGAATGCAATATGTGATGCATTTTTAAGTTCTTTAAGCAGAGACTATAAGCTGTACTGAGTTTGTAGATGTGTTAGGCTAAGGCTAAGGCCTCATGAGAGCTTTAAGAACTAAGTTCAATACAGTGGTTGCTGTTACTTAGAGCTATAGGTTCAAGCTAAATATGTATAAAGTAATTCTGACTTTGAAATTAGACATGTATAACTGGCACTCCGTGTGTTGGAGCTGTACAGAGGAGGACTAGAAAGATATAGAACAAGGACTTCTGGAAGTATAAAATGGCTAAATGGACTAAGACTCTTCAGTTTGCAAATGAGATGGCTGAAAGGAGAAATGATAGAAGTGTGTAAAATGAGTCACACCACAGAAAAGATAGAGAAGGAATTCAACTTGCTGAATTGCTGGCAATGATGTGTAATTTTTCCTTTAATATCTTGTTATCTGAGGACTGGAGAGTGACAGAATTGACGATAATTTTTGAAAAGAGTTTAATAGAAAATTCATGGAAATACTGGCCTCTGAGCCTGTCCCAGGTGAATTAGTAGGAATTTAATAATGCATACTAGTAGTAGACACATGGATAAATACAACCAGGAAGAGTTAAAGGAACTGCATGTAAAGGCACCTCATATCTCAAAAGCCTATCGGACTTTGAAACGGTCAAAAATATGTAGAGAAGCTTGATGATCTGCCTGATCTGCTTGTTTGCCTGGATTTCTACAGTCTTTTGACGAAGCCACTTTTAAAAGGCTTTTAAGAAAAAAAAAAAAACAGTCATGGCATTAAGCCATAAGAAGAGGTTCTGTCATGGATAAATAGCTGGTTAAACCAGGAAACTGTAGGAGCAAATGCAGTTTTCAGAGTGGAAGAAGGTTCCTAGTGAAGTCCTGAAGATATCTGTGAATGGACCTCCCCTGATCAATATATTTTTAAATTCCAGAGAAAAGAAGACTAGTAGTAGGATCACAAAACCCGATGATGATAACAATTCAATCGAGGTAAGAAATACAAGGATCAGTTGGGAATAACTTGCCCAATTCCAGAAGTCCTTGAACTGAAAATTATTAATGACTAGAAGAATGCTATGCAGATAACTCCTAATATGCTTGTCTTATCCATGTAGCTTTCCCTGGTCATCTGTTTAAAGCCATTTTTATAGACCGAACAGTGTGTTAGGTAGGACCTCTGATATGTTTCAGTATGGCCATTTTCATGGTCTTTCATTTCTGCAGTACCAAACCTCCTGGGCTGCAGTGAAATGATCATGTAGCAGCTTTAAATAAAACTAAAGAATCACTTTTTCACATTGTACTTAATTAAATTAAATTGTGGAACTTGTCAGTGATGTTTTGGAGGGTCCAAGTATTCAGCTATATACTAATAGAAGGCAGTCCATTGGTAGCTATTTTCTCCCTCTAGTATCTTTGATCTGATCCTGAACAGAAATCATTATACCCTAATGCAAACCAGGAATGCAATTTGTGAGCGACAGTATCAAGAACGCTTCTCCAAAAGCTCAAAATCTGGACAGTAATTGAGTTTAAGAAACCATTTGGTAAACATTGATTTTACAGGAGACAAAGACTGAATCATCCATGTGAAAGATGGATGTACAAAAATAGAAGGAGCTCGCAGTGCAGGATGAACTAATTGAGAAGAAATGTAAACCAGGCCACTTACATGTAACCCTCCTCCCAGGAGTTCAGCTATCTGTGATTCAAGGCCTACTTTCAGTATAGTGCAGCTGTGCAATCGTTCTCAGTTTTCTTCTGAGACAACTGCTAGGGCATGAGAAGGAGCTGTGAGAGAGTACACAGGCTGCAAGCATGCGAAATAAGAAAGCTGAAGTTGCAGACATAAGTAAGATTGTTGAGACAGGGGAAACTGGCACCTCAAGGATTCAAGAATAACAACACTCACATGAAAAGGTATAAAATCCCAAGGAAAAAAGGGAAATCAGAAGACAGCAACTCAACAACATCATAGATCAGTCTGTTCCAGAGAGCAACAAAGGCCAGCCCGCCCCTACCTGAGTGATGACTACTTGCCCAGTAGACTTAGTGACTCATTTGGTGGGGGTTGATTTAATGCCTAGTTCATTAGCTCTACAATGTTTTGTATGTGTTAGACGATAAATAACTTGCTTTGTGCTTTTTAGCAGTTTATATCTTGCCTGAAGAATCTCTTTGGTAAAAGTTCCCTAGAAGAGAGTGACTCCCCGAGGGGGAGGGTTACATAAGTAATCCAGAATAACAGACAAGAATAATACGATTAGTCACATAGAAGAGCATTTATACTTTAAAGCACAGGTGCACACTTAGATGGGTTAGGGGATTTCAGAATACAATGGTCTTTTTTTTTTTCCAGCAGATTGTATATATTTCAGAAAAGTTCCATGTAGCTACGGCATCAAATAAATGAACTCTGAATCTAGGTACAGCATCTGACCTCTCTAATGAAGCAAGAAACCTGGGAGACAAAACGAGAAGCGCTGGGAAAGCCAATGCTGTGAGAAGGCATTCTGAATACTTACAATCCCAGGATAAGAAAATTAGAACAATGCTTCCCAGGAAGCACATAGCTGAGAAAATAATGAAGTAAATGAATCTAGGTAAACTCTTGATCTAAATGATAAATGAATTAGTGAAACAGAATCTAAATTTCGAAGTCTGATTCATTGAAAAAGGACTGAGAATGCTGATAGGAGCTCACAAGAAACACAAATGAATAACTTTTAAAATTACTCTTCTGATTCAAATGCTTTAAGTAAGTTGCTGCTTGATTGTGCTTGAAGAAACACACGCACTATATATCTATACATAAAAGTCTGAAAGAAACTAGCATGTAAGTTAGAGCGGACATTACCATGCTGCAATAATTTGCAATAAATTGCAAGAAGCCGCATATTAAATTTGTTTCTTAATGTCATTGAGGTAGCTGGAGGACCACAGAAGCTAAGGGACGATGGCCTTTAGCACTGGTGTCTCAGACCTTCCTTTCTCATATGCTTGGCATTCTCCTCACAGTTTTTTACATGTGCATCTAGACAGTAGCTTCCAAGGATGGTAAAACAGCGTTGCAAATAAAGAAAGAATTGCTCTTTTCAGGAAGATAAGATTCGAAGCTCTGATCATTCGAGTCTCCTAAGGGAGTAAGAGGTAACTCACAAAGGTTAACTTTAATCATATAATCATTTAAGTTGGAAGACACTTTGAAGATCATTGAGGCCAATTGTTAACCTAGCACTGCCAAGTCCCCACTGAACCATATCCCTAAGTGCCATGTTTACACATCTTTTAAATACCTCCAGGGATGGTGACTCAACCACCTCCCTCGACAGCCTGTTCCAATGCTCAACAACCCTTTCCGTGAAGAAATTTTTCCCAATATCCAACCTAAATGTTCCCTGGCTCAACACGCTCCCGGACCTCAATGTCTTTCTTGTAGTGAGGCTCAAACTGAACACAGTAGTTGAGGTGCAGCCTCACCAGCGCCAAGTACAGGAGGACAGTCACTTCCCTAGTCCTGCTGGCCACACTGTTTCTGATACAAGTCAGGATCCTATTTGCCTTCTTGGCCACCTGGGCACACTGCCAGCTCATATTCAACGGACTGTCGACCAATACTCCCAGATCTTTTTCCACTGGGCAGTTTTCCAGCCGCTCTTCCCCAAGCCTGTAGCGTTGCATGGGGTTGTTGTGACTCAAGTGCAGGACCCAACACTTGGCCTTGTTGAATTTCATACAATTGGCCTCAGCCCATTGATCCAGCATGTCCAGATCCCTCTGAAGAGGCTTTCCACCCTCAAGCAAATCAACACTAATACTAAAGCTCATCTTCTTAGCATCTCTGTATGTCAGTAGGGAGAGACAAACTCCCTTAGGAAGCAATCCAGATAATTAACCATAATTTAACCACTCTGAATCATCCTTTGGATGATCCTTTCTTTTGCCATCCTTTATAGTTTATAAAGGGAATTTAGGGAGCCTAGCTTCATTCAACTGCAGGGAGACTTCCAGAATACGCCTTCTTCTTTCTATCTTTCAAAAATTGAACTGTTTGGTTTAATAACTTATTGACTAGAATTATACTCTGAAATGGAGAAAAGTATCTTGGTCAGCATCACACATGGAAGTTCAGAGGCATGTGAGAAGTAAAACTCACAATAGTATATTGAGATGCATTATGATAAAGGATAACTTTACTACTAGTTTAGATCTAAGAAAAAAAATCTAAAACTTCATGAACTTCATCCACAGGCATGTAAGTTTATGATCACAAAAATTGTAGAAAGAATATAATAAAGAATTTCCATTTTTTAAGATGTAAAGAAGGGCTTGTGAAAAATTAAATGACCCCTACTCTCCTCTGTTCTTTCAGCCGTGCTCATTTACCTAATAGAAAATATTATCTCTACCTGCAAATCTGTTTCTACTCCTCCAGAAGCTATGGATGATTTCCCAATGGCTTAATGGAAAGAAGCAGCAAATATGAACTAAGAGATTCCTTGCACCAAAGCAGGAATGGCTTTTATGTCAAATTCAGTGGCTGCAACTGAATAAACTGATGGCTAAAATGAAAAAGTTATCATATCTGTAGCCCTTGATACATTTCTATCGTGTATTTGGCATAAGCGCAAATGAAACTTCTTGCTCCATCTACAACTTAAGCACCAAGAACCACCAATCCAAGGGTACTCTGAATTCTTTTCAGGATGTTGAGTCTGTTTTTTTCTCTTATTTTTCAAGTGCCTGGATTGTGACCTATTCAAGTCAGGAGTCCTATTCCAGAGTTAGTGACTTTATGCATTCCTTTGTGAAAAATTTTCTGTAATAAGCTCTTGTTTGCTATGGCCTGAATGGGAAATGAGACCTTTGAACTCGATTTCAGACAGCAAGCCTGCTGGTCAGAGATAGTATCTTGTTCTGCCAGACTGCACAATGCTTCAAACAAATTTCTTGTCCATTTCTGAAAGATTACCCTCAATTGAAACAGAAAAATAACAGTAAACACTTTTCTAAGCTACAGATTTTCTCAGAGAACCTTATTTCGTTAGTTAGCTACTACTGACTGGTGAGAATCAAATATATACTGACTCAACTAAAATAGAAATTCTGAGAATGTAAAACTGTTTTATTTACTGTGCTCTTGAACAACACAATCCAATAATATATCAGGTAGGAGAAATATTTATCTCTGTAGGTATCTATATCTATACAAATATTTAAACAACTGTTTAACAGCTTCTTCTTGCAGCTCATGGCCAAAATGAGTGTTTTCCCAAAAAGTACAGGCCTTAAATGAGAACATGATGTTAAGCTGTAAAGTTAGAGGGATATATACTGGTCTGGTTTATCCTTATTTCACAGAAGTGTATTCCTGTTAACTTCAGTGCAGGTACTTCCCTTTTCATCAGTTTAAGCAAGTTCGGAATCAAACCACAAGTCTTTAATGAGGTTTTAATGATCCACGTGGGGGAGCTAAAGGGTAATTTGTTTCCCAATTGCTTATGGTAAAATTTTGGGATGCAGAATTCGGTTACAGAAGACAATATGATCACAGACTTTGACTTCTTTCAACTCAATGCTGGTTGTTAATCTGTATTAGCTTCTGGAGCAAGTGGTCCCCAATTCTTATTAAAAGTCCAGCCACTTGCAGAAAAAAGACTCATGGGTATAAACAGCTTAGCAGCAGACACCCATAATAGCATTGGTCATACCCTGACTTCCAGTATACACCTACAATATACATTGAAGGCAACAGACATAACATGTAAGGCAGAGTTTGGTTCTTACTCTTACTCTATGTTTTTGTGCTAGTTAATATTACCTGTAATGCAATAGCAAGAAAAGAAATCTGGTTATCTGTTTATCTCCTGTTCTCTGTTTATCCAGCCTGGGACACACTGGAAACTGTTTCCCAGTATAAAGCTATACCAACTGCTCTATCTTATACTTGGTTCCCTATAGTTACCGGTAATCCTTTGACTGTTCTGGAAGTAAGGCACTAATTAGAGGCAGAGATGCAGTATCTCCTATATTGCAAGGAAGAGCACAGCCTTTTGTTTGTGAAGAGTAATAAATGTCATATAATATGACAATATGTCATATAATATGACAATGTCATAAAATATGACATTGGGCTTTTCTTCATGTAGGGATTGCCCTAAAGTTCAGATAAACTGACAATATTGTTAATTTCAAAAGCCACAGCAGATCCAAAGCTATAATCATATCTCTTTTATAAAAGGAAACAACTCAGTTTCAGACACATAACTTACATGAAAATTCCATTGGCAAAGCTATGCTGTCAATGTCTTCACTGTAACAGTACAAAATTAATCTCATTCTAAATTACTCTGCAGTGCAGTCTGCATTAAAGTTTATGGTTGCCTGTATGTGGGCATCTAGTTTAACTGACTCATGTCAATAAAGTTTCAAGCAAAAGTGATAATTAAATAAAATATTTTTTTTCCTTTAGCATAACTTAAATATATTTAAGGTTTCCTTGTTTTATGTTTGATTTAGCCAGAGCACGTGGAAAGAATAAACTGTAAGCATCTTTACCAGAAGTATGGTTGTTAGGTGCTTTAAAAGCAAAGCATTTATGCTTTGTAGCTATAAACTACCAAAATATACTCTTAAATGTCATTCAGCATCCTGAAGCAGTGACACAATCATGCTGATTGAATACCATGCTAAAGACAATGGCAAAGCAAATGAAAGCAAAGGGTACAGTCAACCCAGGTATTGGAATGAAAGCTGTAATCATTAACAGCACTTGATGGCAGTACTTGTAGTGCAATTTGCTTTTGTATTTTCTCTTTGTTGTGTAAGAGCAAGTATTATAATGTATTTAGGAGGAACTACTGCTATAAATTGATCAACTTACATTAATTAATTCAATCTCCCAGATTTTTTTCACAAGGTCCATCGATGTATAGCCATTAATTAGAAATGATTTGGTATAGTCACCCAGTTCAATGGAATCCAGCCATTCAGCTACAGAGGTGGGGTTGTAGCCATCGTGACCAACCTGCTTCATCTGAAAAACAAGAATGAGTAAGAATTACTGATAATATTCATTAAACATCTTTCACAACAGCAGTTATTCATATTATTTTCTTTGGGTCAGTTATCTTATTCTCTGATCAACATTCTTTTAATGATTAGTACAACATGAAACAATTTTGTGAACAAAAGCACTAATAAAACTTATTTTTCAGTGGATCTTTTCCTGATGTCTGCTTGCCTTTTAGACTAGAGTATGCCAAGACTGTAGCATGAGTCAAATGCTACAGACATCAGAGAATCCATACGTGAGAGAAAGTAAAGAGTGAGAAAGAGGTATTATTAAAATCCTGACTGCTCAAAAACATTGGATTTGCACCTAAGATTTCACAGAAGGGGAAGAAATTAGACTGAGGAATGGATCTTCTGGTATCAAACTGCAAATGAAACATTGCCTTGGTTATATTATTCCTAATTTATCTCTCCTAGTAGGTTATCTGATATTTTATAATGATGGAAGCCACACTCTATTTTTCCACCTCTAGAGGAGGCTTAAAAAAGTCTCTTTCCTCTACCTGGTCACATTTTTCATTGAATTCCTGGGAATTTAACGTATTTTAGGTTCCTCTCTGTCTACAAAGTTGCTTGAGACTGGATAATCGAACCAAGTATTATTGGAATGGAATTGACAGAATGACGTACATAGAAGCGCACTACCTGCATTCATATGGCAACACTGGCACAGAAAGCATAATCACATAAATCTTGTTTTCATAACAAACTAACAAACACCACTGGCATCTTATTTTTTCTGGATTTTGTTAAGCCATTAGGAAGTAAAAAGCTGCAATTTCTCTTTCTAAACTGCCTCTCAGTGACACAAGTGAAGATTTTCAAGCTAGCCATTAAAGATAAAAAAGCATAAAGACTCTACCTGTGCAGCCATACCATTTTTAAGAATTTTAAAGTAATTTGCAATAGTGGCAGAAGTAGAACAAAAGAGAAAAAATTATGCAATAGCCTTAATTCTCAACAGTATTATATACATATCATCTTTCTGTAGAAGCGTAACTATTGCTAACTCGATAATACACTGAACTGGTAAACTGTTAAGAAGATTTAGAGGTTTAGAAACCTTGTGTTTTGCCTAGGATCTCTTGGCTGTGTGAGAGTGACACTGCGCATGGTGAAAGCCAGTCTCCCATTTCTGTCTGCTTACGCACATTCCTGCTTTCTGAGGAACAAGGGAAGTGTGACAGAAACAGAATGCTTTGAGCTTAAGTGTGAAGTGAGTGACAAAGTCATTTAAAAAGGAGAGAATTCCGATCTTAATATCTTGCCTGAACCAATTTATTTCTCACAGTTTATTTGAAATACAATTTGAATTCAAAGCAGAGAAAAAAATTAAAGTCTGCATTTGAAAGCCGCAGTAGTGTTCATCAATCTGTCCAAATGCAGAAAGCCAGCATGTCACGATCCCGATCTTGGTTTCCTGCAGTATCAGAGGGGAGTGAGGCAGGCACACTGCATCGTGGATATGACAGTTTACTCTTTGGTCTTTTGCTGCAGATGTTGGATATAAAATATTAATGGAAATATTTAAATGATGTAGTGAAATCATTATCTTAAATCCCAAAAGAGAGACAAGAGAAATCACATAATTAACAATGGCAATCGTAGCCTTTCAGGTCTGTTCTGTAACAAAGGAGTCATATTAGAAAGTGAGAGTTCAGTTTTGTTGTTGACCTTGACATTTTGGAATTTAGTTTCATCATAATTTAGAATGAAATTCTACATGGCAAATTCTTCTTTCATTGTCATTCAGAACAACTGCAAGTATTAGATTGACAGTAGTCTGTCCAGCAGACTGCAAAAACATTGAGGACCCTGGTAGCTCTGACTCCTGGGAGGCTTATTTCAATAGCTGATTTGAAATAAGGTATGCTTAAAAAACTGACACTTGAAAAGCGAGGACCCGATAAACTGAAGAAGAAAAATGTAATACGGAGAAGACATAAAGAAGACGTACAGGGACCCCAGGGAACACACGACTTTTGAAAGATATAAGGTTTTTTTGTTTTCTTTCTCTAACGAAGAAAAGTGAAGCACCTTCAAAACAATTTTCCTTGTATCCAGATGGGGCATGTTATGTAAATTCTTTCTTTTGTTTATTACTAGATCTTTATGCTTAATAAATCTTGATTTTTACATTATTTTTTTTTTAACATGCTGATTCAGAAATCTCATGCAGTCTGGTCCACAATTCTGGTAACCCATCAGCCTCTATAAAAAGCAAACACAGCATGGGAAGTTTCTGAATTCTCAATTCCCACTGGAGATCTCTGTCAGAAGGGTTGTTAAAACAGATATCACTCTACTACGGTGTGCTGCAAAGGGCTGCAGGCAAGCAGATGCAGGTGAACAATCTAATACGCAAAAGACTGAGAACAACTGAAATGTATGTGACAATTTCACTCTTTGGATTTGGTGCCAATAGACAAAATTGTCATCAGGTCACTCAATAGCCTACAGGAAAATACACTGGTCTTTTGTCAGGCAGCACCAGGCTCTGCAAGCATTTTCCCTCTCCCTGCCCCAGAGATTTGGCTGCCTGTGCTCAAGACCACGTTGAGGATGGTGCAGCTGCATAGTCTTGGACCAGACCCATGTGATAAAGAACAGTGAGAAGCCTGGTCAAGACGACCCCACCTTCTGCAGGAGCTGCATGTGAGCTCAGGTCCATGTCCCTGACACTCACCCAAGCTATGCTATAGGTATGTCTGTGCCCGGCCACGCATCTGGCTGAACCTCACCCACCCGAATCGACCTTGTCCCATCCTTCTCTCTGTGGATTTACCCTGGGGATGTGGCTGTCTGCAGTCACTGCCACCGTCCCTGCCCCACCCGCCTTGTGCTGCTGCTCCCTGCCTGCCCCACTGCCCCCTCTCAGCTCCCAGCCCACCTGTCCTGGCAGGGCAGCCCCTTCCTGCTGCTCCTGTTGCAGAAAATTAATCTCAGAACTAGAATATTTGCCAGCAGTTTCAGCACAAAAGCAATGTTTTGTTTTGCATGAACCAAGAACTAATCTCTTATCTAAAACAGATTTTCTAAAATGTATCTAATTATATGAAAATTAATAAGATTTCAGTATCCACCCTCTTATATGGAAAGTTTTGTTCTGTCTGTTAATAACATCAACTAGCTTACTAACTGTCGTTCATAGCTGGCTGAATATTTTCCTTTCAAATATTTATTGACAGACAGATTGGTTTTCTAGATGTGACGGTATCATTAATAGTACCTGCTTTTCATATGAAATATTACAGATTTTTTAAATAAAAACCCTCCACACTTAAAATATCTGTCTGAAAGTGCTGCCCCTTTACTTTATTAGAGCTCCAGTTAGTTGCATCTTTCTCCAGACCTCATTAACAGGTTATGGCTCTTGGACTGTTTGTATTTTTTTTTTTTCTATACTGCACCACAATCTTAGACTCCTCTCACAGATAACTTACACCCTTTAGGCTTCCTTGCTGATGTTATTTGCTAATTAATTTTGTTTTTTAAAGAAAACCTCCTCCTGTCTATTAACTGTATTTCCATGTATAAGACCTCAGTAATTTTGCACCAGCTACAACACATGCACAAACATCTAAGCAGCTATGTGCATACGTTTGACTCAGAACAGTATAAAATCTCTAAGCTTCAAGTCATGCCAGCCTTTCAAATCTTAACTGTTGATAAATAGGGGCAGTATTGTTCTTCCACAGATACTGCTACTAGTTTATTCGGTTGTTATCTTTAAAGAACAATATCGGTGTGAGCTGTTTCATTGCAGGTGATTTTAGCATGCTGACTATGAAAAAGGCTAGGAAAGAAGCCCATAGGGTTTAGAGAAAAATAAATGTTTAAGAAAATAGGACATAAACAAAGCATGCAAGAAGATGCAAAGTAGAGGAGCTTTTTCCCCTAGGTCCTATTGATCTATCACTAGTATCGCTTTCTTTGAAATGAATAGAAACCAGAAGCCAGAAAGAGCTGTCTCTCATAATAAAATAGTAATGTCAAGTTGCATCCTAATGGGTTGAGAAATCCTTTGCAAGAAACCGTCTGTACATCAGTCTTTTCACAGGTGTATCACTGTTATATAGTATTTTACATTAGGATAGAAGGTATTTGAGTTTTTGTCTCTGAAAGGTAGCCGAATAAATATGAACAGAGCTTCAAAGTAATCACATATGCACCAGAAGCATCAAGGTGAATTCAGTAACATGGACTACTACCAGTTTTTTTCTGATCTTCTCAGACAGATGGGGAACTAATGCTACTTTCTCCATAGGTAATATCACTATCTGGTGGATCTCAACACTGTGTGTATTAAAATCAAGCTTTTTATCTGCAGAATAAGGAGAAAGAGGTGACTTGACTTTCACAGTTTTTTTAAATGATAGTTATGATTACAGTGAATTTATGCTTGTGTTGGTTTGCAAGAAAGATCTTTTTAGCAAGCACAGAATGCTTTCTTTTAAACTGCTGGCCTAGCTGAGAGGTTTAAGCAGCACTTTTGGGAACTTATATGAAACTACCAGCTACCAATCTGAGTAATTCTGGATGACGGTAATGGAAGAGGTATCATAGAATCATAGAATCATAGAATGGCATAGGCTGGAAGGGACCTCAGAGATCATCTAATCCAACCTCCCTGTCATGGGCAGGGACGCCTCTCAACTAGACCGGGCTACTCAAGGCTCTGTCCAACCTGGCCTTGAACACCTCCAGAGACGGGGCATCCACAACCTCTCTGAGCAATCTATTTCAAAGTCTCACCACCCTCGTACTGAAGAATTTCTTCCTAAGATCTAATCTAAATCTTTTCTCCTTCAACTTAAACCCATTTCCCCTTGTCCTGTCAGTGCACACTCTTGTAAAAAGTCCCTCCCCAGCCTTCCTGTAGGTTCCCTTCAGATATTGGAAAGCAGCTATTAGGTCCCCCCGAAGCCTTCTCTTTTCAAGGCTGAACAATCCCAGCTCCTGCAACCTGTCCTCGTAGCAGAGGTGCTCCAGCCCCTGGATCATCTTTGTGGCCCTCTCTGAACACGCTCCAACAGATCTATGTCTCTCTTATGGTGGGGACACCAGAACTGGACTCAGTATTCAAGGTGGGGTCTCAGATATCAGTTCTTTTTTTTTTTTTCACCCTGTCTTTATGAGTTTTCTGTTACACTTTATGTACTTCACAAATGTGATCAGTTGGACTCATGTTATTGGAAGAGGAGGTCATTCCTCCGCTGGAGCAGTGAAAGAAAAGGCTCAGGAGAGTGGCACTTCTGAAGACTGCAGGGCCTGGCTAATGCATGGGCACCATGTGGAGCAGCTGCCTGAAGCACCTGTGCAGAAATTGAGCCTGTGGTTGGGGGCAGAGGGGCAGCTCTCACAAGGGACAGGGATGACTCCCTAAGGACCTTTGAAGACTTTGGATTTGCTGCTGTTGAGAAAGCCACTGAGTGAAAACAGAGACCTGCATGCAAAGACACAGTAGGTGAGGAGTAGCCTTTTGGTTTTCTATTCTGTCTACCTTGTCACATATTTAAAGAGCGAACTATTCGAGCTTGTGTTCTAATAATGTTTGACTTTTTTTTTCCACTAATCAAAAGCCTTCCGCCTTCTTATGGAGCTTACTATAAAAAGACACTATAGGCATGTTCATTTCACAGTGCTGCCTGATTCAGGATCCTGCCCCAATGGTAAATTCAGAATACCATGAACAGACTTTCATGCCTAAGGTTGTTAGCATTGCAATAGGCACCCTTTCTATGATTTCTACAGTTGGAATCTATCTTCTAAATGTAAAGGAAAACAGATGCACACACTTTTTTTTTTTTTCTTTTTTCTGGAAAAATTTAAACAAATCCATATCCAGAAGACTGAAAAGACCTCCTAGTTCTTCATCAGATAAATGTTTGGGACAAGGGAAGAACAGGTCTCATTCAGTATTACTGAGGATGATGTATGCAACAGTTAAGAACATTTCAATTGCATATAATGTAAATTAAGATAGACCTAAAGCTGGAATTTGTGGACTAAGTGAAGATGGCCTTTAATCTCAAGGGTTTCTATGAGTACAATTTCTAAAAGCAGTCCTGTAGATATTTGTTGGTACTTCAGTGCATAGAGCTAGAGCTTAACAAGCATGCTTTCAAAAACAGGATATTAGCACAGACTGACATCTCCAAAGTCAAACTTTCACCCTTTGCTGGATCCTGAGTAGCTCTGCCTGTTTTACTTCAGATAACATGCTATCAACTGCACTTTTAGCTTTTTATCCCGCTCAGAAGCTGAACTAGTGGTCATCTTTTTGGCCCAACAGTACTATGGTTTGGTGCCACAGTATGACTTAAAAGTAATCTACTCTGCATTCGTTTGCTTTGCAGAATAGTCTGGGTACACACTATCCAGCCTTCTTTTTGGAGGAAAGTAAACCAGAAGACCACCACCAGTCATGCACCAAACACATTTCAACCCTTAATAGGGACACTACGATCTGAATCAAGTGGTTGACAACCTTACCACCTATGGGAGAAAACACATATGCACACAGGGACCAAATGGTGGAGGTACACCTTTGTATTTGCTGTCAACTGCCTTTGACTCTGCATGACTCAAAGAATTTCCTTCCTTGATGCTTTTTCTCATTTAATTGCCTCAATTTCTGTTGCCTAGCTCAGAACTGTTTGCTGAATTTCTCGTTGCTTCTGTAACGATTTTATTGTCATTCATCTTTTACTAGTGTTATTTTTTGTGATGGTCAGAAACCCCATTCATCTCCTCAGCTTCACAGAAGATCCCACATGGTGCTAACTAGAGCTCCAAGGAAATGATGCTGTTCATCAATCAGTGCCGTAAGAAAGTTGAAAGCTTCCTGATAACAGGATAACCTGGTGTCAGTATCAGGAGGCTACTGACCGCATGACTGCTGTGAAGAGTCCAGAGGGGTCTAACTATGCATCTGTGCAGTGACCAGTGGGCCAGTTACAGAAGCAACCAGAGACAGATGCAAAAGGAGGCAAGGCCAATCCTGAGGAAGAAACGCTGCTTCCATGGATAGGCGCTTTTATGTATCTCATTCTTGCAGACCCTTTCAACACCCTTGCAGGTGTTCAACAGACTGTGGTGACTGCTGGAACCTCTTCTTCCCACAGCTGCAAGAGCAGCTCCTGCCTGTTTCGTTAGGCCACACTGACCAGCTTCTGTCATTGCTAGTCCATGGTGGGCTGTGCCAGCCCTCAGGGAAATGTCTGTGGCGTCAGTCATCAGGATTTTTAGCTTTTGTTTAATACTAGATGTCTTCCTAGCAAGTATGTTCTTTGGGGCTGGACAGCAGTGATTACGAGCCATAGGCTGTTCATGGCACCTCTGGAGGCCACCTTGGTGCCTCTTCGGAGACCTTTGAAGCTGCGTGTAAGGCAGCTACAGAGAACTTGGCCACAGTATGCTATGCAGGCAAAGATCATTTCTAAGACTGAAGAGGTACAGCTGAGGATCCTCTGGGGCACAATGCCCTAAATACAATGTACTGACAGCCATCATAAGACTGAAAGCAGAGAGTCATTCTGTGAATGGAGTGTTTCAACCAAAGGCATAGGCACGGGGAGATGAATCATTTCTCTTGATAGATAAGAAGTGGGAGGGAATGGGACAAAAGCTCTTATCTCACTGGAGGAGGGAGAAGAGGACATAGAGAAGGGTTTCTTGGTGAGAGGGAACACAGAAAAGTATCCTCTGATCTAGTCAGCCCTGAATCTCTAGCTGCCTTCAAGTCTTACTCCTCCTCCCTCCCCAGGTCATGGCAGTCACTAACTTACAGGCTTTGTTAGGCTTTCATTCCTCCCACCTCAGCAACCATCTTTCTAGCAGCTCCAACTGGAATTTTTTTACAGTGCAATGGCCTGCATAGTTTCCAGATGGCACTGGAGACAGAAGTTAACAGCCATACACCAGTAGGCAGAATAAACATATCTATCAACTCAGTGCTACTGAGGAGTAGGTAATGGGTGAAGTAAGCAAGCCTCAAAGGCCATGAAGACATCTTCTATCCCTTTGTGCGTAAGTGGGAGTAGGAATAGAAATTCAATGACACAAGGAGACAGAGATTCATTTCTCTGTAATCTTCCCATTACATTTGAAACATTGCAAAGATATTCAGTGTTAATCACCTTTTCCTTGTCTTACTCCAGTCACTCCTGGCTGGTCTTCCCTTCATCTGGGAAGGTGCAGTGGCCTGGAGCCAAGTGCCATCCTTGGTGCTTTGAGAAGATTCAAAGAGAACAGAGGGCTGTGCTTACGGGTGTTGAAGAAACTGTATTTTGCTATTTCAGTCTTAATTAAAAAAGTTAAAAAAAACTTAACTGTGTCCTCACAGGGGCTGTGCAGAACACAGCACAGACCTATAGTTTGGAAAACGTTGGAAATGTTTGTGTCCAGTCTGTCATGCAGCCTGCTATCTTGCAGGCAGATGGCGAAAGCCATAGTGTCCTTTCACACAGCATGTGACAGAGTTACAGTTAAACTGGGTACTTGCTTTATTTCAGGATGTGTATGGTCTCATGACCTGGTGATGCAAAGGGTGCATAGCATTTCCCATGAGGCAGGCAACATCCAAATGATGCTAACAGTATTGTTGCCTGTAGAGAAGATGCTAATATTCCCTCTGAATCCAGCTGTGAATTTATGGACCATATGGACCATATGGGTATCAGAAGTCCTTTTGAAGACCTGAAAATATATTCATAAATATGCCTCAATGAGTAAGTGTGGGAAAACTGAGTGGTAGTCTCTGTGGTTTATAGCTGGCTGCGGTCAGGCTGAAGATGGGAATGTGGATACCTTCGGTAGCCCTGATGGAGCTCATGAACTTATGAAGTGTGAAGGTCTGGGGCAGAACAGCCACACCAGCAAATACTCCCAGAAAGCAATTGTCTATGTCTTCTTTCTCAGACAAAAGGATGTGCAGAAAGTCTAAGTCAGCTCATTCAGGTTGTCATCCTAGTCTAGTTGCCACAGAAAAAGAATAGTGCTTCCTCTCTGGTAGCATATTTCCTTGCCTGCTGACTATTCACACAGCAGGCAGTAGGCATTGCCGAGTCAACCACAAATAAGAAAGTAAAAAGGAAGCAGGAAGAGAAATAAGACTTACAGTATGGGCAATAGTGGCAGGACCAATGACATGCTACTGTTATCTACATGATACAGATAAATGACAGCATGTTATGTCTAGAGTGGCTCACTGATAGGCTCAGTTAAGAAGGAAAATGTTTGTGAGACTGCTTTCATCAGTTTTGAAGCACATGCACAGAGGGGACATTTGGTCTACGGGACCAGTCTACAGCTAGTCTTAAGTGAATACCCTGAACTATAGCAAGGATGTATCTAACTGCCGTGTTTTACTAATCCATTCCTATTGTGCTGCATTACTTAAATAAGGTAGACTATGCCTTTGTGTTTCAGAGTTGAAAAATTCATGTGTTATGCTGGATTCTAACACTTTCTTCTGTCTTTATGGTTAAAGGTCTTATAAGCAGCACAATGAGCAGATGAGCGGCCTTCTTCCAAATCAGGAAAGTGATTCTCAGAGGCATTAGAAGGATGAAAAACAGCAGGATAGAAAGCACTTCCTTTGAATTCTGTTTCTCGTCTTCACTTCCAGCAGACCAGAACCAAGGAGTCATAGCCAGAAAGGGTCATAAACGTTATGATACCCACTTTGCAGCATCTCCTAGTTTGGACACTGTCTTTAGGAATGGAAGTTGAAATGATTTACCTATTAGCTGTGCTGAATGGGAAACACCAGGATTCAAATCAGCTTGCTAAGCTCTTCTATGTCTAAGCCAATAGTAATATAGCAATAGCAAACATATGATGTGGTTTTCCTCTGTTACATACACAGCACAGTTAATGTGCACATGCACAGTAGTTCTCTTTTCCTAAATGCCAGACTTACTGTGCTTGCGCAAAAGTGTCACATATGAGTAACAGATCCAGCACTTTTTTGAAGCACAGCTTTACTGCTCATATAATTCTACTCACAGAGAGCATGTGCTCATAGCCTGCTCACATCCTACTTCTTGTCTGGTTCTGCAAAGCACCGAGGAAAGAGGCTGGCTGCCTGCACACCACTGTTACAAGATTCCCAAACTTGCTTTGTGCTGAGACCTGCCCATGCAGAAAGGAACAAGCTGCATACTTTAAGAATAATTCTGAAGCCAAGAGAAAGCTGCTTTCAGCTAACATCTTCCATCTGTCAAATGAGAGAATGTGTTCCCTTTATGTGCTGGGAAAAGAAGCCATACACTGAGCATCCCACACAAGTTCTCAGATAAGCTAGGATAATTCTTATTTTCAAAAACATTTTAGCTTTTGAAGAACCCATTGAGAAGTCACCTGCACATAGGTTTTGGATGTGAAATAACTTAACAATGATTCTTTGGATAACTATATCACTTAAGAGACATAAGTCCCAATGATACAAGGGGAAATGGTTAGCAACCTGCTACACCACTTGCACACACAGAGGTCTATGGGGCTTGATGGGATCCACCCAAGGGTACTGAGGGAGCTGGCAGAAGTGCTCACCAAGGTACTTTAAATCATTTATCAGCAGTCTTGACTAACTGGGGAGGTCCCAGTTGACTGGAGGTTAGCAAATGTGATGTTCATCTACAAGAGGGGCTAGAAGGAGGATTCAGGGAACTACAAGCTTGTCAATCTGACCTCAGTTCCAGGGAAGGTCATGGAGCAGATCAGCTTGAGTGCCATCACACGGCACGTACAGGACAACCAGGTGATCAGGCCCAGTCAGTATGGGTTTATGAAAGGCAGGTCCTGCTTGACTAATCCGATCTCTTTCTATGACAAGGTGACCTGCTTAGCGGTTGAGGAAAAGGCTGTGGATTTTATTTACCTGGACTTCAGTAAACTGTTTGGCACTGTTTTCCACAGCATTGTCCTGGAGAAACTGGCTGATCATGGCTTGGACAGCTGTACGCTTCACTGGGTAAAAAACTGGCTGGATGATCATGCCCAAAGAGTTGTGGTGAACGGAGTTAAATCTAGCTGGCAGCCAGTCACAAGCGGTGTTCTCCAGGGCTCAGTCCTGGGGCCAGTTCTGTTCAATATCTTTATCAATGATCAAGAGCAAATTCAGTAATTTTGCAGACAACACCAAGTTGGGCAGGAGTGTTGAGGTACTTGAGGGATCTACAGAGGGATGTGGACAGGCAGGATCGATGGGCCGAGGCCAATTGTATGAGGTTCAACAAGGCCAAGTGTCAGGTCCTGCACTTGGGTCACAACAACCTCATGCAACGCTACAGGCTTGGGGAAGAGTGGCTGGAAAGCTGCCCAGTGGAAAAGGTCCTAGGGGTATTGGTTGACAGTCGGCTGAATGTGAGCCAGCAGTGTGCCCAGGTGGCCAAGAAGCCAAATAGCATCCTAGCTTGTATCAGAAATAGTGTGGCCAGCAGGACTAGGGAAGTGACTGTCTTCCTGTACTCGGCAATGGTGAGGCTGGACCTTGACTAATGTGTTCAGTTTTGGGCCCCTCACTGCAAGAAAGACATTGAGGTCCAGAAGCATGTCCAAAGAAGCACTATGAAGCTGGTGAAGGGTCTAGAGCATATGTCTTAGGAGGAGCGGCTGAGGGAACTGGGGTTGTTTAGCGTGAAGAAAAGGAGGATGATGGGAGACCTTATTGCGACAGGACAAGAGAAGACGGCCTCAAGTTGCACCAGGGGAGGTTTAGATGGATATTAGGAAAGATTTTGTCATGGAAAGGGTTGTTGAGCATTGGAACAGGCTGTCCAGGGAAGTGGTTGAGTCACCATCCCTGGAGGTATTTAGAAGACATGCAGATGTGGTGCTTAGGGACATGGTTTAGTGGTGGACTTGACAGTGCTAGGTTAACTGTTGGACTTGATCTTCAAGGTCTCTTCCAGCCCAAACGATTCTATGATTCTAAGTGTGGCTAAAATGTTACATCATGACTGCTATAATTTTCTTAGTCAATTAAGCATATCCTGCACATGATTCTTTTCTCAGTATTATTTTTTTTTCTCAAGTGCTTGTACTTGCAACTTTGGTATCTTTTTAGACATTATCTCTACCTCTCGACAAGTCTGAACTTCCTTTTAAGAAAACATATTAAATCCTTCTTAAAACATTTATTGAATTCATTCTTTTCACACAAAAAAATCTTGAATGTAATATCAAACTCTGCTACAAAATTTGCTCTAAGACTGATGTCATGTATCAAATATTTTCATTTCAAAAATTAACTTTACAAATGATATTTCTACTGGAGTGTCTTAACCTTATCTAATAATAATAAGCTATAAAGTGCTTTAGTTAATATTAATGTGAAACTTCAATAACTTAAATTACGTTAGTGCGAGATGAGAATTTGGGCTACTAGCTCTTATCCAACAAAAATAAAGGGTATTTTGAAAAGCAGAAATCTAAATGAAAAATTTCAACTTCGCTTATCTCCTACAAACATACCAGTTTACCCTCTTTTGAAATGTTCTCCTCAAATATAGAATCATCAGGGAAACATAATTTGAGAAATCCGGGTAAACATGTTATACTGGTTAAACACTGCATAAGAAACTAAAATGATTAATTCATCTATATTTGGACAGATATGTGGGGTTTTTTTTCCTATGTAAAACTACTCCAAGCTCTAGAGAGTGGTTCCTAAACAGGCTACTGGTGTTTGAAATATAGAAATTAATCACTCTTTAGGACGCCAGTAATTATAAGTAAAAAAAGACAGTCATTCTTTTCAGCCACTAAATGCCTGTTGCATTTTCAGACTGCAGAGATGAATATCGATGAGAATAATAAAACGAGCTTTTAAAAAAAGAGTATTTTTAAACATTGACAATGAATTTTTTTACCCTCTAAGCTTATTCAATACAGCCTGAGTACATGGCTCTAAGGAAGTGCTTTCCATAGACATTTTTTAAAGCACTCAACTTCCACCTCAAAACCTAAGTTAAAAAGTATCAGAAGACAGGAAACATTAATAGTAAAACCAAAAATAACATCATCAGCAATGTTATTAAGTACTAAAACACAAGAAGTCATCAAGTTTTAAATTAAATGAGGAAGAGAAAAGAGGTACATGTTCGAAACAAACAAACTGAAAGAATTTTATCTAATAAGATTCAAATTAGTGAGATTTCAATTATGGTTGGAGATCTTAAAATATTTAGATGGTGTACACTACTTCGAATGCATGATGATGGAGCTGAACTTATCAACAAACAGATATACAGAAATGTTTCATGGCTCATTGCAGGATGTGAAAGGTTTTTAGATCTTCAGCAAACTGTTGTGAATACAGCAAAGGCGGTTTACATTAGATAAAACTTTCTATGATCCCAATTTTTTGGCCCCATAACTATTCCGATAGGGTCTTCAGGAGAACTCAGTTTTGAATAGGAAATTATGTATTTTTACTGTGTAAGGTCTCTTGCATTGCAGAGTCATTTAAACGAAGAAATATGATGCACAGCTTCAGCTTTTGACTGCCTTAGTTTTGGTGTAACATTCTTGCATCGAAGACATGTTAAAAACATGGACCTTTAGGACTGTTTTTTCTAGCTCAACAGAGAAGCTGCTAAAGATTACCTCACTGTTACTCAGCTCATGCTTCAAGTCGTTTTGTGTCATCTTTGGTTCAAAAGATGTTGATTCTTCCAAGTAACTGCTTAACCATCCTGTTCTCAACTAGTTTCAAGAGTATCTCTAGATCTTGGTTCTGTCCTCCTTTCTCACATTAAGCATATTTAGAAAAGACCTCAGTTGGAGTTTTATAACAGAATATAGTCTCAGAATTAGTATACTCTCCAAAATCAGACATTATTAACAATGTTTTCATAAACACCACAGTGCAGAAAGCCTTAAAATTATATTAACAATCCATCCATTAATTTTGAAAAATTTAAACAAGAATACAAGAGAGCTGATCTCTCTAAATATGAAAAATAGAATAGAGTAGGAATTAAGACTATAATATTTTATTTGAATGATAGCATTGCTGAAAAATTCAAAAATTCATAGTTAAACCTTAAGTATCTATTGTAATTTATCAAATGCTACTTTTATATACTCTACTTCTTGTACCCTTTATCTCACTTGTCTAATATGGCATGTGGAATATTATTGTCTTTAATAATCTTTGATGTTTCAGTGCTTAGACTCATATTGTGGTATATATGGGTTGACTAACACTTCCAGATACAGAAATGGTTCAATTTTTCCCATACAAAAGAAACCCTTATTCTCTTTTACGAGTGATCCATCCAGTAAGCCATGATGCATCAAAAAGCCTCTTCCAGCAATGTCAGCCTCATGCTCTAGACTGAAAAGTCCTTTAATAACTCTTCTCATTCTCTTCTATTATCAAACTGCAAGCAGACTAATCTCTATTTACCTCAATTATTCTATCCATGCTGCTCCCAGAACACTTCATGCACTTTACACTAGGTTTTATTCCTGCCCTAGTATCTTGCACTAAGTTTCTGCATCACATGTAGCAGCCTTCTGAGCCTTACTGGTGTCTACTTCTCATTCATTCTCCTTATAGAGCTTTCCATAATCAAATAGTTAAGTTCTCATGCTAGCCCCACTATCTCTCTTGTTTGGAACGCTAGTAGAAACCTCCCCTGGTATACTCTGGTACACAAAATATAAGAAGAATCTCTATCACTGATTCTAAAATCTATAGTTTAAATCAGCTAGCACCAAAAACGATTGAAAAAAAATCACTGTAAGTTATTCTGTCCGAAGCTGAGAAGTAAGAAGCCTGCAGAAAGTCTCTGCATCTTACATGGAAGGCATATAATAGGAAAACAATGTTTCATCCAAGGCTTTTAAGAATACTTATATACGGGGCAAAGTATTTCCAGGCCAACTGCTATGTGAAGACAAACATCTGGGTTTCATTGACAGCCTTATTTACACATATGTAATGAGAGTCTATAAACAGACTGAAAAGACAAAAATAAGATAAATTCTAACCAGCCACCATTTCAAATTACAGATTTTAGTCTCCTTTGCTTTGTCAATTACATCTATACAAAGTGAGTCCAATACAATGACATCACGTTATGCCACATTTGTATATGCAAAAAAAAGTCTATAAAAACAGTAGAGAGTTATTTTTATCTCCATTCAAAAAAATGTTTTAAATAACGTGAAAGCTGTAGGTGTTAGTTCCCTCACTTGGATAATAACAGAAACTATACCTTTGGGAGAAGCTGGATTGCTTGGAGTATTCTCTGTCTGTGTCCAGAGTTAAGGATTCCTATTTCCAAGAGATCTTGGTCCTCCATTACATTGCTTCCCTAAAATGGAAAAACACTTAGAATAAAAATGAAAAAATAGCAGATGCCTTCAATAGCCTGAAACAAACCCTTCTGTTGCATTTAAAAGATAACATTTTGCTTAACTTATAGTATCTGACAAGAAGAATAAATTACTGATGATTGCATTCGTTTTCACGATGACAAAATATGGTGGAAGGCACTTGAACTTATGGACAATTATTATACTGCTAGCAGCACTGCCAGTGGAGAAATTGTACCTCTCACTCAAGCCAAATACCAGATGTGAACCTTCTTTCATTTGATTGAAACCAAGGACATGAGTAAAGAAATGTTCAGGAACTTCAAATTTTCATTCACCTCCTACCTCATCCAGCTATATATGATGTTTCTTTTTCTCCAGACTTAGCACAGAATAAGATGAGTAGAGTGGATGAAGATAAAATTATTTAATTCCTTGTTAGTAAAATGGTGAAGAAACCAAAGAGGGGGATTGGTATCAACAAACCCCATACAGTCCCCATCCCCTTGAATTTAACTGTACCAGTGCAGTCCTGACTTCAGTCATCGCTGCTCATATTTCCCCGCTTGTGGGCCGATCAAACAACTCCTAACATGCAAACAGCTGAAAAAGATCATCTGTTCAAACAATACACAACATAAGTGACCACAAAAGTCCATAAAATAAGACTCCACAATTCAAGCCTCTATCCTAAGGAGCTGCTACCGGTAGAAGAGGACTTAGAGCTCCACAAACAGGATAATATGACTCCTAAGTTCAAGGAGTCTGATACTCCCTAGATAGTAAGTTTAGCACTAGAAAGTTAACGTACTTGATTAGCTGGCACTTGACTATTGAGAATCACAGGGGGCACCACAGCAGCTCAAAACCAGAATTGCAGCCAGGGATCAAATCAAGATGGTTCAAAGCAGGCTGGCAATCTTGTATTGCTTTTTTAAGCTACCTCATTTCAGACAAAAAAAAAAAAGGGTTGTTTTTTTTTTTATTATTTGTTTTAAAAAAGCTTCTAACTACTACAGTTTTGAACAAAAACTGCAAAAACCAGATGACCTGTCTGACTTTTAACCCTGTTGGAGTCTCATGACAAAAATTTGATGGAAGCAAGAATTCCTATTATTTGTACTCATTTAACATCATCTTGAAATAGGCTTTATGTAAGCGAATCCATGAAAAACTTCATCCCCATCTTTCCATTTGGCTTGCTGCTTCTGACTCAGTAGAGCTCTTAAGCAGCAGCAAAATGAAAAGCTAATAGGCACATAACAGAACATGCTTAAATACTTTGCTGAATCAGGGCTTAATAATGGATAGGAATTCTTTCTGAATATCAAATCTCCTGTCCCACAGCAACAGGGCTTTCTTTCAAAAAGCACACTGGAATAGGCAATACTTCACCATGTTCAGCTGCTAAATCTTCACTCTTTTCAGACGGACTGATTAGTTTACAGATGTACCCTTGAGGACTCTCAAGTGCTACTCTGCAGAGTATCCTGCAAAATCTAGGGGAGGTCTTTTTAAGGCAATCAAGGAAAGTTTGCAAAGCTATTACATTTAAAATTATATTTCACAGTAAGTGCTATGATTTAAGGCTACAAGCCTGCAAATCATATCCTGAAAGAATGTGTGTGCAGCATTCAGAACAGGGGCAGGCAGAGAAGCCTGCAAAAGGGAGAAGCTGTAAAGGGAGAAGCTGTGCAATCACGCCAGTTTAAGTAGAGGACATGGTGTAACAGCGCATGCAGCACAGGCTGTGTAAACAGTGATAGTGATGAGGTGGGGTTAATACCCCCTCCATCTGCCTGGTAAACACATACAAAATAGAATTTCCCCTTTTTTCCTTTCTCCTGTAAATAACCTAAAGGAGGCTGTCGACTTAGAGGAAGAGCTGGAGAAAAAAGCCCGGCATTTTGGGCTGGACTCTCCAGATGCTGGAAATGGCTAGCATAAATAGATTTAAGCAAACTGAGCCAAATGATGATTCAGTCCAAAACAAAGACTATACATTTTTATTCATTTTAATAAATGCAGCTATTTTGTTTACGGCTATTGCTTTCACTTCATTTCACTGTTTTTCAGATTTCACCGTTCATCACTGCCTGATGTTTACACACAATCATGGTATACTCATCGCTGAACTACTACACACTGTTTACTGGTGTTAGTAACCTTGGCATCCAGCTTCAAATATTGCAATGTTTAAAACCCAATTCAACTAACAAACACTTAGGCACAGGAAAAATCCTGTCTATTTTCACAAAGTTGCTGCATAGCAGAGACAGCATTATTTTATTAATTCTTTACTATTGTTTTTCCCTTATGTATTAGTTCATATATTATGTTTCTTTGTAGTTGATATTATATGTTATTTAAAGCAAGTCAAGGTTACCAAATCAGATATATAAAACTCAGGAAAGCCTGGAATTCATGTTGCCTTCTTGTCTCTTGTTTGAGAAGGTAACAACCTGGTCTTTCAGTGTGCTCAGGTTTTGGAGCTTTTCCTGTGCGTTACCTTCAGTGTCAACAGTTGCAGACACTCATCCTTCCTGTAAAATAGACTTCATGTCTGCTGCCATGGAGCTAAACCAGCTCTTCATCTTTCCAGAAGAGCAAACCAGGAAACTTTAGATACTCAGTATATACCCACTATTCCTTAACATAGCAGAGTAAACTTCGCAGACATGCTTGTGAAGTGAAACAGTCCCTCCTATTCCTATCTCCCTGGTGTCTGCTCCCATTCTTCCCTTAATCCCAGTCCCTGATTCTTTTTTTAACCTGATTCCTCATCATGCGCTCTTGCAGTCTCCTTCCATAGGCTCCTTCATTGAGAGTGAGGAAAACCTCACTTCTTTCTGCAGTAGATCAGAGATGAGAAGAAATTCAGAGATGAGGAGAAATTCTCTCCTTGCTCTTAGCTGCCATGTACACACTTATTCTAAGCTGGGCCAAATTTAACCTCAATTAACTTTACAGAGACGACATGGTAAATGTAATTAAAATGAATATTAATGCAAGAATGTCTTTTCACATTATTTCAGTCTTAAAAATAGCTGAAACATTCACCAAAAAGAAATTATTCTAGTAGTCACCTAGAGAATTTGAGTCCAAAGATTTAACTTTGATATACAGAACAGGTTCTTACAACAGGAAATACAGGACATCAATCTCTACTGGGATTATTATGCTTCTATTATGTAATAAGAACAGAAGAGGCTTTGTGATATTGTAGTCTCTCAAGTCTATAGGAAAACCTAATCGGAAGGAAATCTTCTTGGAATTAAACCAAGAAGGCTATATTAAAATTGCTTACACTAGATTCAGATCTCATTCACTTCAGCTTACACTGTTGAAGACCCTGTCTTGCTAATGCATAAAAGATAGTCTTATGAATTAGAAAGATTCTGCTTCTGAAGTTCCAGTTAGGAAAGAGTGCAGCTGCCCCTCCCTGGGATTTGTGGTTCTGCACAACTCTCAGGAATATAATCTTTCTTCCTGTAAGCACATACAGGAAGCCAGTCTTCTGAGTAAGAAGGCAGTAGTTTCACAGAACAGTTGGGCTCAAGAAGGAAGGAAAAACGACTCTGCATGTGGGAGACTGGAGGCATATGAAAAACAACACTATTTAAAAACCTAGAAATTTTGCCAAAATCTGAGATAGTTCCTATAAATAAGTTCAGGACAAAATACATAATGGTACACTATGAAATAAAGATTTTACTGGCATTTATTTGTGCTGTTCCACACAAAATCACCTCTGGCACTCTCCATCTGAAGTCAAATTAGCCTTTCCCCAAAATGCTGGGTTAGACCTTTACACCAGATGCCAAATGTATGTAAGTACAGATATATGTATACAGAACCTTTGTAAAACAGTTTAAGCTGGAATATGTCAGGTTTATAACAAAAAAAAAACCCCTCTCTATTAAAAATAGCCTATTTTAATACATTAAACAGCTCAAAGAGCCTCTAAAATTCAATCAAAACAAAACATTCATAAACTTGTAGATAACTTAATTTACTATCAAAACTGAATGACTTTCAAGATCCTTTAAAAAAACAAAAAAAAGACCAGTACACATTCACATCCTGCAGGAACAAAAGCACTTTGACGATTTGTCCCCAAAGATAACAAAACAAGGTGATTAGCAGAACATATTAGGATAGCAGGCATGACTGTATGTTTCTCATTGCCCCCCTTTTGTACCTCTGTTTTTAATCTTCCTTCATATATTCTCTGTGCATAAGACCTATGTTGAAAAATTCCAATATCTGGTTATGACATCTACGTAAAATAAAAATGGTAAAGAAGCCTTAAAACAGCTGGGTAATGTATCATTAGACTTAATTGAAAACTCAACCACTGAAGCTGGAAGAGAGGGG
The DNA here is from genome assembly GCF_009769465.1 of Tauraco erythrolophus. Lineage (NCBI taxonomy): Eukaryota > Metazoa > Chordata > Aves > Musophagiformes > Musophagidae > Tauraco > Tauraco erythrolophus. The sequence goes on from NC_141468.1 coordinate 55,254,178, forward strand.
GTGTGGGGAACAAACCATCTACATATTCTTTTTGGTCTTATCCCTGCTCTTCACCTTGGCTAACAGACTGAAAGCCCGATAGAAGCTGGAGAGAAGTTTCACAGATTTTCAGTACGTTAAAAGTTCTGGAAAAAACCCCAAAACTTCAATGGGAAGGTAAATGCATATGCATCACTATGTAAACTGAGTAAAAACTGCCTGAAAAAAAGAAAAAAAAAATTTACAGTTGAAACTTTTTTCTCTCTTACAAAACAAAAGATTGTTATGTAAGAAATAGAAGATTTGGTAGAGTTCTGGCTATAGTCTGGCAATACCAACTAACCCAGCTTTATCTGTGCTCAACTATGTCAGCTAGAGGAGGAAAAGTGGTGAATCCAGTTCCTAAAACTGTGTAAGAGCTGCTGCCCACCAGGTTGAGTTGAATTCATTTTCTGAGCAGCCATTAATGAGATCAAGTTGGGAGGTGATTCTCCCCCTGATTTTTTTACCATGAGAGTCGTAGACCACTGGAACAGGTTGCCCAGAGAGGTGGTGGATGCTCCATCCCTGGAGACGTTCAAGGCCAGGTTGGACGAGGCCCTGAGCAACCTGATCTAGTTGGAGATATCCCTGTTCCTTGCAGGGGGGTTGGACTAGATGACCTTTGAAGGTCCCTTCCAGCCCTAACCATTCTATGATTCTATTATTCTAAGTTCAAATGGAGATGCCAAGTGCTGCTGGAGGTGGCAACAACTTCTGGTAACCTTTTTATGCTTTTGGTATATTGGAAATGGTTGAGGAGCACTGTACACTCTACTTTGCCATCTCACAGCTGCACCATCAAAATTTTGTATTTGCACTGAATCTCACCCTGGCTGACTGAGATCTGACACTGCAGGAGCACAGCTGGGGGGATCTGAATGGAGTTGGGGCAGAAGGCCTCACACTTGGGTTTTCAGGGTTGCTAGAAATATGACTTGGCACAGAAAAGAAAAAAGAGAATTTGGGAGGTGGTACAATTAGCTGGGGTATCTGAGAGTATCATCACTCCTGCCACTCGGATAAGAGAGGTGGGAGCAGAGTGGGGAAGATGGGAATGTTCTTCTATTATATATGCTTGGAGACTGAAGTCAGAGATAGAAAATTAAGACAAACAGCATTAAACAGCTTTATTATTCCTTACCCCTTCCACCTCAAATGCATAACCGAGAAGGAAAAGAGCGGGCATCTGGTACCAATGGGAACAAGGACTGTTATGAAGCATATCCTCAATGGCCTACTTAAACCAGCCCCCTCTTCATTCCAAATTGCTTTGCTTCTCACCCACCTAATCATAATATCCTTCCAAATTGCATCTCCTTGAAACAGTTGACATCTAAAGTGTCTTCTGGCTGGGAACAAATTAAAGACATCTCACAAAATGGTTAAGGACACATTGAATAACCAGGACATTTCCTGTTCATTGTCTAAATCATATGCCAGAGGGTTTATAAATTTTCATCACAACATAGCTTTTCCACAAGATAAAAGTTTATTTCTTAGAGACTTGAAAGAAATGACTAAAGAAATGTAGTTTACAGTAATGAAAACTGCTTCTTATTAGTGCAAAAATTTCAGGCAATGTGTCACACAATTCATTTCCAAACAAGAACTGGCAAATGACCGGAGTTTAGCAAGCTTCAGTATGAGTGAAAAGGTTGCCTCTCACTAGTATTGCCCCTGTTAACATGAAAACAAGATCTGTAAGAATGATCATTGAGTGAAATGTTTAACTTGTACTTTGGGGTCAGAAAGATTTATCAGATTCCTGGAGATACTGCAGAAATTGTTATTTCACCTACAAACCTGACAAGACTATGTTAGAAAAATCCCCTGCAGAAGCATGAAGTTTTGCCTTGGGGAAAAGAAATTGATTATAAAATATGTTAGGAAGAAACAATCAAGAATGTTGCAAAATAGTAACTTGATAACATTCTTCCAAAATTATTTTGCTTTTAAACTACTGAAACTGATACTCATTCTCAATCCTCACCTTGCTATATTTTCAGTCTTTACATTTATGACTTTCTTAGCAATTAAAAACCTCACAAGGCCAAAGAGAAAACTGGAAGAAAGTTTTCCGTATTACTGACATTTTGTCAGGAAGTAGTAATAAACTACTATTGAAATGTTGACTAAAAAAGGCCATTTCACTCATAGGTAAGAGTGAAGTGATAGCAATTCAGAGCCCTAATTTACAAACTATGCATAAAGATAGAAGGCGATGTAAGCAGGGTCAATTTAAAAAGGAATCCCTACAGACACTTAGCACCACTCTACCTATGTTTTAAAGATCTCCCTCTGGTTCACATTCAGCTCTTCCAGAAGTGAACCTGAAGTAACCAGTGTTATCAAAAGCTTTTCAGATATTGATATTCAAATGAACATATAGCCACAGAGCTAGTAATAGTTAATTAAATTGTGGTGATAATTAAAGAATACTGATAGATAGGACAACGATCCTTGAAGGAAGAATTTCTGCTATTTTTACCCCCTCTTCCTTGTAGCACTGATTCATCACAACCAACACAATTGTCACATGCAAATTAGCTGCACAGATAAGGTGGCAATTGAAAAAATTACCTCTGATGTTGCACTTGGCCCACTTAATTACTAACGCTGTTGACCCAACTCTGTCTGCCTATTTAGTCATAACTATTCAATAAAATAATTATTAATACTTACCTAAATCACATCATAATGTCTTGAATGTATATTGTGAAGATAATTTCACTTCATTCGAGTAATGAAAATTCCAGAGAGTCTATATTGTACCATTATTCAGATTACCCGAGATAAATGCTAGTCAGCTTAGATGCTAAATTTCTCAAAGGACCTAATTTAAAATCAATATTACTGTGAGCTAATTAACAGACTTCTAAATTCTAAAAAAAATATTCCTTTCTTCAAGTGTGCAATTTTGGAGAGCACAGGAAGGGGTAAACACAATATTTGCAGACATAACAAAAATGCTGCATACCTGCTCTGCACGTAACATGGAGTTCTGTTTAACCTTGCTGCTAACACCGGTGTTTTTGTAATAAATGTAAAAACTCTGTTCACCTCCCAGAAGTATTTCCTGCCTCACATTTTTATCAACCCTTGTCATGTTCTTTAACATGTGAGCCACCTAAATCAGCCTGGAGAGTACAAAATACAGAGTCAGAGACTTTGACTGTAAAATTCTGGCCAGGATCCACGTCTTAAAAATAGGTTATTCACAGAAAGTGTCTGTGAAATAGCAGCAAGGAAAATACACACTCAAGAAAATACTCAAGCCTTCACACACGCCCTAAAGTTATGACTGAGGTCTTGGAAGCACTTGTTCATCTCCTGCTTGCAGCTGAATCACACTCACAATGGCAGCTTTACCTTTGGGCTGCCACATCAGACCTTTGAGTGAGTCTAGAAAGTAGGTCCTCCTCTTAGATGCCATCAGATCTTGATCTGGTAGGAAGTCTCAGAGCATGCCCAAGGCAGAAACACAGGAGCACGGTGTGAATTGGCAGCTGCTTTTTCTTACAAATGTGACAGGAGGAGGAAGAATTGCTTTAGCATTTTTTCTCATAGCATAGACCAGCCCTTAGAGGATCCATGCAGAAGGTGGGAGATCAGATTTATGAGTCTTTCTCAAACTCAAATTTCCTGAAAAAAGAGGAAGCAAGGCAACAACTGATAGGAAAGGGCATTCTGGGATTGAGGAAGAATCGTTCACTAGTCCTGCTGAAACTAAATTGCTGTGAAGTTTAGTTAGTAAGCTAGAAAGGAATATTATCCTTTAGATCAGTGACAGCTGGCTATGGTAAATCAATCTTCATGTGCTGTTGCTAGAAATGTTTCTGGTTTACATCTAGTGACTGCCAAATATAAAAAGCAAAGAAAATAAAAATTCAGGACTTTCTGTTTCTTTCAACCGAGTATCTTAACTTCTGAGCTACAGACTCATACTTCTGGTGCATACTGTAATTTGAAAGAAAACAGTCAGACAGCTGTCTTCATCCAAAGGGACAACTTGGATGTCAAGATCCAGGAAGCAGCACCAGAAATCCAGCCTCCAAATGGTGTCTAATGCAGGGCTGCAAAGGGAGGCAAAACTTTCAGATATAACTCCTACTTTGGACTACCCTACTGCCTTCCTCTGCTTAGCATTGCAAACCCCTTTCTTAAGTGCCTTTCTCTTCCTATTAAGTTACGGAGGGTCTTGTGTGCCTAATTCAATTGCAGAGATCCCGCTTCCAGAGACAGGAATTGTAAAGTCAAGTGTGGCAATGTTCACCAATGCTGCAGCTAACTGCATTTTTAATATGGTCTTGGAGGCCTCACCTGGCTGTTTGGAGTCTACTCTGTGCTCTGCAAAATGAAGGTACTGCCTAACTTTCAGGTGCAGGTACTGCCTAATCATTTTCAGGACCTAGCTGCTAGTAATTGGAGGCTGTTAGGGCAACTGAACTTGCTCTTTTGTTTAAAAATCTATTACTAAATATAATAAAATATGAAGCAGCTCCCAAAAACGAGAAATCCTGGAAAATGAATGGTGTTTTCTACGCGTCACTGACGTCCTATGTTTAAACGTGTTTCATGTTCCACCATGCTGCTTTTGCTCTGTAGTGGTGAAGCAAGGGCAAAAGGTGAGAGAGCTTGTAACCTAGTAAGGAACTGGAATATACCAACTTTCTCTAGGCGAAAATTAAAAGGGTGTGTGGGAAACACGCAGTTAGGTGTGCTTGCTAAATGCAGCCCCTATCCTATTCTAACACACTCCTACAGAGTTTGCTTGCTAAGGCAGGCACAACGAATAGCAGGATTGAATAAGGTATTGTCTCCCACTGCACACAGATGTGTTTGTTGCATGTAACTCTACTTATACAAACTGTTGTGATTTATTTCCATTGTATGTACAGAGATACTACTAACCAGGTCCCTGAAGCCCAAGAGGTAACAGGAGATGGTCTCCATTTTCTTCAAACCCTGTCTAAAAATACGAGAACATTTGATTAAGGGTTGACAATTTTCTTTTCTTCCTTTGCTTGTTCTTGTAATTCATTTTGCATGGGAAGTGGGCTGTGTTTTTCTTATCCCTTCCAATTCAGCAGCCGGGCGGCTGGCTTTGCGGGCCCACTCCCGTCACCACGGCAACCAGCAGATCGCTGTGATGTGATTCCATGCGCTTTATGTCACTACATGGTGCTATTGTTCTCTGGTAATGATTTGGGAGACGAATTTCCCTGTTCTCATAAAAGATTAATTATTGTTTCACTGGATGGTCATTCTATGTGTCACGCATGAACTACAATATTAAATTAGGATGTGTTTTGGTTCACATGTAGCGACTTCAAGAACGAATGGTTTGCACCATGAAGCCTGTGTTCAGCACCAAGCAGACACAGCTCCTCAGAGACATGCTAGAGAATCTGAATTGAGCCTCTAGTTTTCGGGAATCATCAGTATGACCATACTAGGTGAGATCAAAGGTCTCTCTAACTCACGTGCTCAGTGTCTTTGCTAGTGGCCAAAACTGCACAGAAAAGCAAAATGTGTAAATAATTTGTCTTATATAATTTTTTTCACTCTCATCTTGGGCTAATTTAAAGTTAAGCATATGGCATTTAGCTACACTAGGGACTGAGTGCTGGATATATAGCAGGCAGAAGACTTGATTTTCCTAAATACCTAAATCCACCACAGATTTCAACGGACACATAAGGCTCAGCTGATCTTTAGCATTTGGAAGAAGTTGATTTACCATCCCTTTTCTAGACTGCAGCAAATCATCCCTGCACTGCAAAGCTTATTTCATTTTATGTGTTGCAGAAATGGCAGAAGCCAGGGACTAGCTTTCTTACAAATTAACTTTGGGATGATATATTCCACAGGAATCAAAATAAAAGCAGTCCCTTCAAAACTGTGCGATGAGGACAGGCCTAAACTTGTAGAGTCCATGGAAGAAAGGATACTTAGAATCACAGAATCAGAATCACAGAATGGTTTGGGTCAGAAGTGATCTTCAAAGATCATCTAGTCCACTCCACCTCTGTTTCATAGGCAGGGACATCTTTCATGTTGCTCAAAGCCCCATTCAACCTAACCTTGAACACTTCCAGGGATGGGGCATCCACAACTTCGCTGGGCAACCTGATCCAGTGTACCACCACCCTCATCATAAAAAAAGTTTTTCCTTATGTCCAACCTGAATCTATCCTCTTTCAGTTTAAAACCATTGGCTTTTGTCCTCTCACTACAGGCCTTGGTAAAAAGTATCTCTCCATCTTTCCTATAAGCCCCCTTTATATATTGAAAGGTCGCAATAGGGTCTCCCTGCAGCCTTCTCTTCTCCAGGTTGAACAACTCCAATTCTCTCATCTTGTCGTCATACAAGGTATGTTCCATCTCTCTGATCATTTTCGTATCTCTCCTCTGGACCTGCTCTAACAGGTCCATTTTTTTCTTGTGCTGGGGAGCCCAAAGCTGAATGCAGTACTCGAGGTGGGGTCTCATCAGAGCAGAGAAGAGGAGGAGAATCACCTCCCTCGACCTGCTGGCCATGCTGCTTCTTGCACAGCTCAGGCTTCACTTGGCTTTCTGGGCTGCAAGTGCATGCTGCTGGCTCATATTCAATTTTTCATCCATCAGTATTCCTAAGTCCTTCTCTGCAGAGCTGCTCTCAATCAATTCATCCCCCAGTCTGTACTGATATTGGCGGTTGCCCTGACCTGGATGCAGGACTTTGCACTTGGCCTTTTTGAACTGCATGAGGTTCACATGGGTCCACTTCTCAAGCCTGTCAAGAAACCTGGATGGCATCCCTTCGATACATAAAGGGGATATTTCACTCTCTGTCCTTTACTGATCCCTAAAACACTTGAACAAGGTATAACTGGAGAAAGAGTTCAAAGAACGAGGGAAAGACATTCCATTTATGTTAATTTTATCTAAAAAGTAAAGGTTCCCTTTTGGAAAACAACTGAGTAGCCACTGATACATAAGAGGTGCACTCTGCAGTGGTTCACTGATCACAGCATTTCTTAATATTTTTTTATCAACCCATGACAACATATTTTTAATATTAAACAGTAGCATTTCATGTAGCATGGTCTAGCTGTGTCACCAATAATACAGCAACTGTCACCCAGAATCTATTAAAAACCCTGTGTAGCTATTGACTGGATCCCATATAAAATATTAATTACCACATGCATCAAAATAGTTTGTCCACAATTTTTAAGTATCTTGCCATTGAACAATAACATTTATAATTCTGAATTGTAAAAACAAACACACACACAAATAAACAAACAAATGCAAAATCAGATTTCTGACAGTGTGAGCCAGATAGTAAACTATGTACTTTCTGTTCCCTTCCTGCCTTTATATTTGTTTTTTCTCCCTGTGCAACATATTCCCAATCCACATATTGTATTAATGGTTCAAATACTGTCACCTTTCTTTCTGTTCACATTCTCTGCTTTATTTACACATTTTTCACTCTTTTGCAAATATTCTTGTGTTGTTTATCTCAGATACAACACAAAAGCAGTGATTAGTGTGACTACCATAGTTCTTTGTTTTCTACCCATAACTGAGTAGTTAGAAGTTACAAATACTCACACAACATGACATTTTTATACCAATCCATAAATTACTTGTGTATATAATGACAGACATAATCTTTTATTTCAGTGACTATAAGAAAAAAGTCCATGCATTTGAAGAAGTCTGTTCTCAGAAAATGAACTATGTAACTTGTTTTCAGCCAAAGCAAGTACTAGCTGTGAAGCTTAAAGTCACATATTGGTCTCATATAGACAGTCCTAGCATCTTGATAGAGCCCTTTTAACTATTCTTCCTGCCTAGCAAACAGTATTTGGTTTCAAGAATCTTCTATGTACAGGCAAACTTCTGTTATTTATCGGAGGGGCCAATTATTCTTCCCTTAGACATGCTGCATTTTCTTAAAAATCTGAGTTAATATTTTCAAAATTAGGGTAAGAGAGAGGGCAGCTGGATATATTGTTAGGGTAGTATCACCTGTATGCAGACTGATCCAGATCCAAAACAGTGAGGAAGGATTCCACAATGTCGCTACACAGATAGTTTTCCAAGTACGCTCGTTGGGATATCTACTATCAGAGTCCAGGGATCTGGCACTAGTACTTCATTTCCCTCAGTCATAGGAAACTTTCATGCAAGTCAATCCACCTTGTATGGCAGTCTCCTTCCTGATGTTACTGTGATGAGCATTTCTACCAATTCATTTTCTGTACAAGGATACTGCATTCAACAACTAATGCTAAGGGAGTCTTTGGGGTCTCCCCCTATCCGAATTCAAGCAGTTTTTTTACTGATGCTTTGCACATTTCTTTGTGAGCAAGCTTTTTCTGATATAACTTTTCTTTGCAATAAAGAACCTAATGGGCCCAATGAACACTTGTGAGTCTCACTGGCCCTTTCTGCCTCTAATATTGGGCCCAAAACAGACCAGCGCTACCAACAAATCAGATAATAAAACTGTGGGCTCCTGATCTAGTGACACAAGATTGTGGTAGACTGTAACTTCACTCGATATGATTTCTATATTTCAGTACACCTTCTCAAAAGGAAAAGTTACTGCAATGAATAAACCAGACAAAAGAAGAGCTGCTGTTCCCCACTACACATTCAAGGAATGTTGCAAAGTTATAGAGCTACAAAATACCAGAATGAAGACTGTTCAACACTGGTTTACCACCCTTCGCCCCAGGATACATATCTTACATGGCATCATACACATCATATAATTATATTTATGAATAATCCATGAATTCAGTGCAGGGGGATGGATGGTACTTATGAAATAAGATAGCTGATATTTATTTTTTTAGCCTTCATCATTCTCCGTGTGGGTCCATGTCTTATATATAGTTTTCCATTGAAGACTTCTCCAGTGAGAATGACTCACTTTCTTCAGACCTTTTTTAGACATTCATTGAAATAGTATTAGAGAGCTCCAAAACAGGAATTAATATATTTTATAAGACTCCTTCGAGACAAGGTGGAATTTTTATACCCATTATACAGATAAAGAATGAAAGTAGGACTAATTAGGGCTAGAATTAAAAAAAACAAACAACCACAAACTATTAGTTCTCAGTTTCTCCCTCTAAAAGCAGGGATTGTTTTCTTCCATTTCAATAAGTATTTAGTACCTGACTGCATATGTATTCAATGGACAACTACTCAAATTCAGTTTTAGATGTGAGCACTCACACTTCAACAAATCCAAATTCTGCTTCTTCCCTTGCACAGGTATATCAAAGGGTTTTCAGTCTAACAGTTTTATCAGAAAAACTTGTCACAATTTGTAGGTAGCTGTCCAGGTAAATCAAAAGCCTGAGACACCTTGGAAAATGGAAAAATCTGAATAATATGGTACTACAAAGCATGCTGGAAAGCACAGCCATCTTTCTGCAAGGAATTAGCTTAAGCCCAGCCAAGTAAACTAGCTCTCACTTGGCACCAGTTCTGTTGCACCAGAGCTATCTCCCAAAAAGTGACAAGAATGTCTCTGTAAAAACCATCTGGTTAAACGTCCCTCTTCTTTTGTTCAGGACTCCCTAATATGTTTTAAGTCAGTAAAATAACTTAGATGTGAAGCAGATATCCTCTGCCCTCCTCTTTGTTTTCTTTTATTCTCCTACTTTCTTCCTCTTCTTCCCTCCCTCCTTCCTTCCTTCCTTTGATTTCACACAGAATCACAGAATGTTAGGGATTGGAAGGGACCTCAAAGGATCATCTAGTCCAATCCCCCTGCCGGAGCAGGACCACCTAGATCAGATCACACAAGAACGCGTTCAGGTCGGTTTTGAACATCTCCAGAGAAGGAGACTCCACAACCTCTCTGGGCAGCCTGTTAGCTTGAGTCCAATCATTACCACTGAATTTATTCAGAACTTAACTGAAGGTACTCAGTGAGATTCCTGAAGTGATCTGGTTACCTCTGGCTCCCTTCTGAGAAGCTGTGCTTTCCAACTGCAGGTACTTAGAAACCTGTACTACCAAAGGACAGACATGAAATTGGTGACAAGACAGCTCTTAATACACAGATATTTCTATCCCAGGATGTTCTCTTGATTTCATATATGTGGGCCAGTAATATTACATAATTTCCCAGTCAGATCATTAAGGGAATAGAGAAGTGTCTTCCTCAAACTCATAATCCAAATCAAAGGCTGATCTCAGAAAAGACCCTTAGATATATTGTCTTATGCGTTCTCCACAGACCAGGCTTCTTCTGCATGTGCTAGCAAGTGTTTTCTTTATTCATTTCCCCCCTGAGTCTCCATTTCTTATTGTTCAAGAAGGAAGGAATCAGCATGCACTTTAAACACAGAATCATAGAATCATTTAGGTTGGAAGAGATCTTGAAGACCATCAAGTCCATCAGTTAACCTAGCACTGTCAAGTCCACCACTAAACCATGTCCCTAAGCATCACATCTACACGTCTCCTAAATACCTCCAGGGATGGTGACTCAACCGCTTCCCTCGACAGCCTGTTCCAATGCTCAACAACCCTCTCTGTGAAGAAATTTTTCCTAATATCCAATCTAAACTTCCCCTGGCACAACTTGAGGCCATCTCCTCTTGTCCTATTGCTTGTTACTTGGGAGAAGAGATCAACACTCGCCTCGCTAAAACCTCCTTTCAGGTAGTAGTAGAGAGCAATAAGGTCTCCTGTCAGCCTCCTTTTCTCCAGGCTAAACAACCCCAGTTCCCTCAGCCGCTCCTCCTAAGACTTGCTCTCTAGACCCTTTGCCAGCTTCGTAGCCCTTCTTTGGACACGCAACAAATACATATATGAAGCAAGATGCTGTTATTTACATAGTAAAGTTAAGAGACAGAGAGATATCAAACCATAAAAGCAGGAACAGCAGAATTTGCTGACAAAAAGCGTGGTATTACAGGGAACCAAAGATTTGTCTGTATCTGGGTTCTTTAGTACAATAATCCGCTCTTACTGCATAGAGTTATTTTTCAGGGCAGAAGAGAAGATCTACTATTTCTACAAGCAATAAAACAAGTACTTAAAAAATCAGAACGTCAGGAAATAAAAACTTCATGGACAGAATAGACACATTTCCAAATTCCAAGAGAGATGGAAAATGAAATAAAATAACATGTATTGTCAATTTATAATTCCTTTCTGGCAACAAGAGGGATGCCTAGGGAGTTCAGAGAAGCTAACAGAACTATAATGTTCATTCTTTACTTAAAAATGGATCAAGGCTAAAAACCAACTCAGTATTGTGCAATCTTTTGCCCTAATGCAGCATAGCAACTAAGAACTATTATTTCTTTATAAACGCCATCTTAACTTCAAGTGGAGAGAGCATACCTGAAGCAGTGAGAAAGCTGTTAAATAATGTGGCTGCTGAAGAATAGAAGCTATCAATCATTTCAGAGGTTTTAAAAGCTGTAACCAACTGCACATATATTTGTTTTTAGAGTGAACTGTAAGGTTCCAGTGAATAAGATGCAGATTTTTTTCCCTCCTCTTCCTAACTGCAAAATGGGATTGTGTACAGGGGGCCACTCTTCACCAATTCATGGATGTAACTAGGCAGTCAGAGAAAATACTGTTTGGGATTTATATCAGAAAGGTCATTTGATAGGTGTTTATTCAGCATACTTTTATTCATGGTATTCCAGTTTTTAATATCTAAATTGACTGTTAGCACTTGTATCCACAGTAACCTTATCCCTCCACATCTGCCACCTGGGCAAATACTTCAGCTTTTGTATGTCACAACTTCCATCTAGATCTGGTCTTTGGATCAGAAAATTTTCAAAGAATTATTGTCCAGTCAAAGACTTTCAACACAAATCTAGAGGAGGTATGGTACATATTGTAAATTTAACCCATTGTTGTTCTCATCAATAATGCTCTTAAATCATTCAGTTTCCAATAATTCAATAACATACCACATAAGAAAATATCAATAAACATCTGAAACATGAGATTTCAGTTGTCACAGGTTGTATATATAACAGGTGTATATACCATCAGTTTCATCAGAACCAGCCAGTCTAAAAAAAATACAGTGTATTGTTGCATGGAGATTTTATCCCATATGCCCAGTAATCGGAGCTTAATGAGGGACAGCAAAAGATACAGAATATAATATGTTCCATAGTGAATAAAATGTTTGAAATGTTTAATGTAGTGTTTTAAAGTCTACAGAATTAAATTATTTGGGAAGTATAGTAGCATTTGTATTACTTGTTTTCCCAAAAATATATTTCAATCAGGAGTGGACTAAGAAGACCAGAGACCAGGTGTGAATTTTATTTTGTGACCTTGTATTTATGATGAATAAAAACTTGTTGTTAATTTAATCTGTTTTGCTTATGTTGAACAAAATTGCAGTTCAGGCGAGACAGTTTGCAGCTTTGTCTGCACCGGGCCTTTATCTTACTTCCAGCAGTTGAAGAATATAGCTTTTTCCCATTGAAAGTTAAGAACAACAAGCTTTCTTAGAACTGAACCTGCAGTTACCTTAGACCCATGTAAAACACTTGGGCAAAGTTTTTGGAGATGATTTCTGATGCACAGTGCTCAGCTTCTGAGAAATCATCAGAAAAGTGTATCTAACTGAATATACTCATTTTTAATTGTCTGAAGTTACCATGTGAAGTGTTATGCTTTTATCTTTTCTAACTCTTTACAATCCAGTTTCTAAAATGCAAATGCAAACAAGGAGCATGTTTGGATGTATAAGTACTTTAGAGTGATAATACAATTCTAATGTTCCAGATGAACAATACTAGTCAAGTGTAAATCACTGCTAAACGAGAAGAGAAGGCAATTTGAGGGTCTGATAATTGTTTTAAACAACCATTGGGCTAAGGTTGGAAAATCATTAAGCAATGCAACATTAGAAAAATAAAAACAAGATGCATTTTGAACTGCTAATTCTTTGAAATGTGTCCTTGTGCATACTCATATCTCAGTATGCTGAACGAGGAAGGAATTTTGAAGGGAAAAACTTAGTAGAGAAACCTGCAATTGAAGACTATATCATAGAATCATAGAATCATAGAATCATAGAATGGCATAGGCTGGAAGGGACTTCAGAGATCATCTAATCCAACCTCCCTGTCATGGGCAGGGACACCTCTCAACTACATCAGGCTACTCAAGGCTCCGTCCAACCTGGCCTTGAACACCTGCAGGGAGGGGGCATCCACAACTTCTCTGGGCAATTTATTCCAAAGTCTTACCACCCTCGTACTGAAGAATTTCTTCCTAAGATCTAATCTAAATCTGTTCTCCTTCAACTTAAACCCAACTTGTCCTATCAGTGGACACTCTTGTAAAAAGTCCCTTCCCAGCCTTCCTGTAGGTTCCCTTCAGGTATTGGAAGGCAGCTATTAGGTCCCCCTGAAGTCTTCTCTTTTCAAGGCTGAACAATCCCAGCTCCCGCAACCTGTCCTCATAGCAGAGGTGCTCTAGCCCCTGGATCATCTTTGTGGCCCTCCTCTGAACACACTCCAACAAATCTATGTCTCTTATGGTGGGGACACCAGAACTGGATGCAGTATTTGAGATGGGGTCTCACAAGAGCAGAGTAGAGGGGAAGAATCACCTCTCTTGACCTGCTGACCACGCTTCTCTTGATACATCCCAGGATGCAGTTGGCCTTCTGGGCCGCATGAGCGCACTGCTGGCCCATGTTGAGCTTCTCATCTATAAACACCCCCAAATCCTTCTCTTCAGGGCTACTCTCAACCCACTTTGTGCCCAGTTTGTGTCTGTGCCTAGGATTGGCCCGACCCAGGTGAAGGACCTTGCATTTTGACTTGTTGAAGCTCATGCAGTTAGCACTGGCCCATTTCTCAAGCCTATCAAGGTCCCTCTGGATGGCATCTCTCCCCTCAAGTGAGTCCAGGGCACCACACAACTTGGTGTCATTGGCAAATTTACTGAGGGTGCACTCAATGCCGTCATCCATGTCGCTGACAAAGATGTTGAACAGCGCTGGACCCAGAACAGACCCATGAGGGCCACCACTTGACACTGGTCTCCATGTAGACATCGCACCATTGACCACAACTCTTTGAGTGAGAACATCCAGCCAGTTCTTTATCCACTGAGTGGTCCATCTGTCAAATCCGTGTCTCTCCATTTTAGAGACAAGGTTGTCATGTGGGACAGTGTCAAACGCCTTGCACAAGTCCAGGAAAACAACATCCGTTGCTTTACCCACGTCAACCAGCGCTGTAGCTTTGTCGTAGAAGGCCACTAAATTAGTCAGGCACGACTTGCCCCTAGTGAAGCCATGTTGGCTGTCACCAACCACTTGGTTATTTTTTATGTGCCTTAGTACAGCTACCAGGAGAATCTGTTCCATGATTTTACCTGGCACAGAGGTAAGGCTGACTTGTCTGTAGTTTCCCGGGTTGTCCTTGGTCCCTTTTTTAAAGATGGGGGTTATGTTCGCCCTTTTCCAATCTGTAGGAACCTCACCAGACTGCCAGGACCTCTCAAATATGATGGCTAGTGGCCTAGTAACTTCAGCCACCAGTTCCTTCAGGACCCGTGGATGTATCTCATCAGGTCCCATGGACTTGTGCACCTTCAGGTTCTCTAGGTGTTCCCGGACCTGATCTTCTCCTACCCTGGGTGGTTCTTCACTCTCCCAGACCCAGCCAACATCCTCTGTGATTTGGGTGGTGTGGTTCGAGTGGTTGCCAGTGAAGACTGAGGCAAAAAAGTTGTTGAATATTTCAGCCTTCTCCATGTCCTCAGTAACCAGGTCACCCGTATCCTTCCGGAGAGGCCCCACATTCTCTCTCGTTTTCCTTTTTTCTCTCACATACCTATAAAATCCTTTTCTGTTATTTCTAATATTGCTGGCCAGATTTGACACTGTCAGGGCCTTAGCTTTTCTAAGCTGGTCTCTGAGTACACGAGCAACTTCCTTGTACTCATCCCAGGTTACCAGTCCCTGTTTCCATGCTTTGTGTATTCCCCTTTTGTATTTGATTTTAGCCAGGAGTTCTTTGTTTATTCATATAGGTCTCCTGGTGTTTTTGCCCGATTTCTTCCTTTTAGAGATGCAATGCCTTTGAACTTGGAGGAGAAAGTCAACCAGCAATCTTGGGCTCCCAGTCCCTCCAGGGCTTTATCCCATGGCACACTACCAAGGAGGTTCCTGAAGCGGCGAAAGTCAGCTCTTCTGAAATCGAGGGTTTCAAGCTTGCTGAGCTTCCCCCTCTTAGCTGCCCTTAGGATCTCAAACTCCACCATCTCATGGCCACTGCGGCCAAGGCTACCCACGAGTTCAACATTACCTACCAGCCCCTCCCTATTGACGAGAACGAGGTCTAACATGGCACCTCTCCTCCTTGGTTCCTCTATCACTTGGATAAGGAGGTTATCGTTAATGCATTCCAGGAATCCCCTGGATTGCTTGTTCCCTGCCGTGTTGTTTTTCCAACTGATATCAGGGTGGTTAAAATCCCCCATGAGGACCAGGGATTGTGAACGAGCAGCAACTCCTATCTGTCTATGTAGGGCCTCATCCACTTGGTCCTCCTGATTGGGTGATCTGTAGCACACTCCCACTGTAAAGTCTCCTACCCTTCCTTTCACCCTGGCCCACAGGCACCCGGTTCTATCGTCATCACTTGCCAGGTGGAGCTCCATGCATTCTAGCTGTTCGTTGACATAGAGGGCAACACCCCCTCCTCGTCTCCCCTGCCTGTCCTTCCTGAACAGTTTATACCCCTCTAGTCCAACACACCAATCACAGGAGTCATTCCACCATGTCTCTGTGATGCCGATCAGGTCATAGTCCTGCAGGCTCACAAGCATCTCCAGCTCCTCTTGTTTGTTGCCCAAGCTGCGGGCATTCATATAGAGGCATTTGAGTTGGGTCCCTGATGAGGTACCTGGAGCCCCCTGATGATGCTCAGATGTTTCCACAGAAACCAACCCCTCAACAACCCCTGTGCTCTGTCTGCAACCCAGCATGACACCTTGATCCCTTGCTAATTCACAAGACTGCGCGATCTTGCTAGTGCATTCCTCCCCCACAAACACTGGCATATTGCATTCCGGCTCCCTTCCAGTGATCCTGATTTCACGCCCATCCCCTTTCATACCTAGTTGAAACCTCTGTCTATGAGCCCTGTCAACTCCCTTCCCAAAACTCTTCTCCCTCTGTGGGACAGGCTATTACCATGCCTTTCTAACATACCTGGCTTCATGCAGATCCAGCCGCTGTCAAAAAACCCAAACCCCTGCCAGACACACCAGGCTCCGAGCCAGGTATTAATCTGCTGGTACATCCTGCCTAATCCCTCATCATTGCCCACAGCTGGAGAGATAGAGGAGAACACGACCTGTGCTCCTGATCCCCTGACCAGGCGCCCCAAGGCTCTAAAGTCCTTCTTCATTGTCCTTGGAGTAGTTCTTACTAATTCCTCACTGCCTACCTGAAATAACAAAAGGGAGTAATAGTCTGAGGGCCGTACTAGGGAAGGAAGCTTCTTCCTTACATCTTTAACTCTGACCCCTGGGAGGCAACAGACCTCCCTGTGCAGTGGGTCTGGTCCGCATATCGGGCCTTCTGTTCCCTTAAGCACTGAGTCACCAACGACAATGACCTTTTATTCCTTACTGATGAGGTTTTAATGCCGACGGCAGTCCAACTAGGCTTTGGTGACACCTCCAAGCAGGGAGAACCAACATCCTCACTGTTATCCAGTTCCCCTTGCAGAGCACTGTACCTATTATGCAAGGACACCTGGGGGGGCGGGGGAATTGCCAGGCAGTTACGCTTGCCACACCGAGCAGGGACCTTGTGCCATTGCCCCCTGTCCCCTAATTCCTCACATTCCCTGATACCCTTTAACCTCTCCACTTCTTCTTTCAGCTCTGCCACAAGCAGATTATGGAAGCTGTCAATTTCCCTCTCGCTTTCCCTAATTATTCTTAACCTACTCACCTCCTCCCTGAGCTCCAGCACTTCATCCTGGAGCTGCATCACCCGGTTTAGCAGGTCATCAACCTGCTCACACCTCACACAGCCATCCTCAGGATTGCTCCCAGCTACCAGGGAAAAGCTATGACCTTCCTCACAGCCTGTGACCTGAACACCAACATCCCTTCGAGTGGGTGCTGAAAGCACAATTCTCCTCCTCCATGGAGAAGCCACCATGACTGCTTGATAAGGTGGAGCAGTTCGAATCCCGTCCAACGAGCTGTAAGCACCAGCAGTTGCCCCCTCATTAGGCAGGAACAATAGGCTTGCTTGCCTCCTACTCGGTGATCGTAGAGGGATGAACTGAGGTTGCAGAGGTATTCTCTGCAACAGAATTCTCCAGTTCCTTATTTCTTGAGCATATGGAATTTTACATCTTTTGTGTAACGTGTATGTGTGTGTGCACGTGTGCATGAGTGCCTGTGTGAGTAGGCAGAACAGATAGCACATTGTGAAGGGCAGGCAGAATGAGAGCATGTTGGTAAAGTCTTCACGGGTTTCATTTCTTTGGCCATTAGAAAGGTTAAAACTGATGCTAGGGTGTTGGTATCATAAAAAATATATGAGCATGGGAGAAGGAAACATTTTCACCAATGCGTGGGAAAATGGAAGATCTCTAAATTGAAGGACAGAAATGTAGGTGCCCAGGAAATTTTGAAGTGGTCAGGCAAACTATACCAGGAATAGCTTGCCTGCATTCCAATTCTGGTATACCATATTCTAGAAGAGCTTTTATAAGATAGCTGTAGTTTTACTAGCAAAATTAACTTGCCTCTCTTGTCGAAATGTAGTTTTTGATAGAGGGAAAGCTTCTCATCTATGTGATGAAAGACACAATGCATTGTACAATGCATCTGTTTCTTTCCTGGTTTCCCTTAAATATTTTGTTCATCTCCGAACAGCACAGTTACTTCATTTGGCTTTATTCTCTTCCCATTACATCCCATTGTGACATTCTGTTCACTTCCTCATTTCCTCTCCACCAGACTTGGTATTGATAACAGTAACTATCTGTTGCTCATAGCATCACCATCCATTTCCTTCTTGAATAAGGCATTAGTTGTGTGGCGGAAGTTTGAAGACAAAGAGGTCAGGAGTCTGGAAATCTATACTGAGGATGAATCCTGGGATCTGAAATACGTATTGGTACTATGTTTGTATTTTATTTGTCCTCTAATAATTCATTCATTCTCCAAGAGTTCTCAAAGATGATTGTTAAAGGATCTAATATTTCCTCTTTGGTTGCTTAAGACTCTTCATCAAACATCACCTAACCTAGATGATTCAGATATTTTAATTAACCAACTATTCTTTTATCTGCTTGCAGTACGATATCTCTCTTTCTTTCCTCCCTCTCGCTCTAATATCTCAGTGATCTTCATTAACACTGTACTTCACTAATTCTTTGTTCTTTATGCTAAAACTAAAATGACTCTTATCTGACTTTTAGCAGTGGTCATAACTTTCTTAATATTCCTTTTAGCTATAGCATATTGATAAAACCTTTTCTGAATGTATTATACTCACAGTTAATGAAATGTAATTTTCTCTCCTAATATTTTCTTTCTTGTATTTTACTTATTTACCTATTCTTTCAATATTTATTCTCTTTTTTTTATTTTAGATTTTTTCAATTTTATTAATTTGCATTAACACTTATTCATATAAGTACCTGAGTTTTTGTTACATCACTCAGTCTTCCTTCATAAAGCATAACACGTCCAAGAATCTCATGCTTATTTCTAGTTAGTTCAGAGTACCCATTAGAACTTTACCTGGTAACTCCTTCAGAATCCCATAATGTAATTATCTGTAATCAAGCTCCTCTCTACTGCTGTGTCCTTCAAACATCTTTAAGTTAGTCAGAGAAGTCTGTCATTGTTTCAAATTCCTTTACCTATTGGTCCAGATTCCATTTAAATCTTTCTTGTTGGACAATATTGTTCTAAAACAGTAATATACACAACTGTATATTGTGTTTCTTTTAAAATTCCTTTTCTTGTTCTTTATTTTATTTTATTTTGCTTTATTAAGAAGTATTCCCATATGAAATAACTAAGAATAAACTGTTACTTTCTATTACATATGAGTCACTAGTTTTAAGTTTATCAACGCTTTCTATTGTAAAGCTATCCATTATTTACCTGCAACGTAAATACAATTAAAAAATGTTTGTCCTTTGAATCTTCAGTTTTTCAGTCTGAAGAGTAAAAACTCAGACTTTCTGCCTCTCTTAACCTTTAAACTTTCTGTTATTTTTAATGACCTTTACATATTTTCATGTTTTCCATAGCTTTCATAATTTATGAAGAATACCATTATACACATCATTCCATACACAAACATTTCTAATTCTTGAAGATTTAGCATTGTCCTTTTTGGTAACACTATCAGAGGGAAAGTTTTGGCCTTTAATAAATATATAGCAAGAACATGACATGTCTTATTTTATCAGTTATTAAAATCTCATGCTTTATTATATCATTATTAAAATTTTCACCTGCTTTATCAATGTAACTTTCAGATGAAATATTTGCTACTAGTTTCTCATAAACTTGTATTTAAGGCCAACAGACAATTCCTTACATATGTAATCTCAGAATACAGTTCATCAGTGTTTGTTAACCAACATGAAGGCCAGTTGCTGCACCAGGTGGGCTTTTAGCCCATTAACATTCAACATATTGTTAGAACAGATAGGACTAATTCCAGTCCTCAAGTATCATAATCACCGATATGTACCATGAAATAGTTTCACTTCTAGTGGTGACTGTACATGCAATGGCTTTCAACATCTGGATTTGGCCGTCTCTTCTTAGGGAGGGTAAGACTTGAGCCCAATACATTGATATGTACATTGGGCAAGCTCTTTTCTCTCAGAATGCTGTAGAATGAGCTTTCCAAAGAGGCACATACACATGGAATGTCACTAACTGGAATGGCAGAGGTGATTGGAAGGGCATTCCACCACAAATACTGGCACCTGGATTGTCTACCAAGTGCACAGCCTGAAGGCCTGCATGTGTGCCTTGCATGTACAACCTTGTGTGGAGCAAAATTTAAACAGAGATGGTCAAATATTCCAGAACAACCAGAGAAACCCCCATCTAAAGGTAAACTTAGCAGAACCTAGCAGAGAGGCAGATGGACCCATCATTGATTGCACCTTCAAGATACAACCGTTGAGACAAGTTTAGATGAAAACATACTCCCTCTGACTCTCAATGAATCCACCATACCCAGGATGTCTTAATGAAGTCAACAGTCTCTTTGGAGATGGGCTCCTTACGAATCAATTGTTCAAGTGAAATACACAAAAATTCTGTCTCATTTTTCCTTTCTTCTGTTGAACAATCCTTACTGCCAAAATTCTCATAAAGTCCTGTGTCAAGTGCAGGATCAATCACCAGCCTGCAGTGCCTGTGTTTTTACACACACACACACCCCTACCCCCATATATAGATATATAAACATGAAGCACATTCCTCTAAAATCCCTTTCCACCGGGAATAAGCACTGCCTCTACAGATCTCCATGCGCTCACACAAGATGATGAAGAATGGTCTGAGACCACAAGACAGAAACACAGTTCAAGCTATTATTTACACATGCAATATTGAGGAGTATATTAATAAGCCCTTCTGGCTCTTCGACCAGCTTGAGGAATACCATGACAAAAGCATTAACTGGAGCATGTGGAATGGGGTTATTTGTTTGACTTGCTGCTGTTGCAGGATGACAGGCACAATCTTCATCTCTGGCACCCACCTGAGATCCACTTTGCAGGTTTTATAGTAAGAATCCCTACTAGGATGAAAAAGAAGATCTTGAAGCCTCAGGGCTGTATGTTCCGAGAGAGGAGAAAAAGCTTTAATAAAAATACATTATGTTTCCTTTTTGGTGAACCCTGGATGGATTCTAGCCCAAATTGAGCCACTGAAATGTTTGTGTCTACATGATAGCTTAAGGAGACATAGTAAAAAAAAAAATCAATACAGCCTAGACAGTGATTCAGTTGACCAGATGAATCTACTTTAATTTATCCTAAAATAAGCACCCTAATAGTTAGTCAGCCAGTCAGCTAAATTGCATTCTATGCTTCATTGGCTTTAATGGCTGATTAGGTGCTTCACCTAGTTGCCCACGGATAGGAATTTAGAGTCATCTGAGGTACTGGCAATGTACATTGCCTGAAATTCAACTGAAGCTCCAGATAGACATGGGTTTTCCATAGATCCTGCATCAGGAGGCCTACACAGATGTCTCAGACATCTCAAGTGATTCCAATATGTGGGCAACTGGACTGAGTCCTAAACATCTGCTGACTGGTACAGATGCAGATGTCTATATTTGACCTTTAACTCTCCCCACTCTATTGTCCCAGTTTTAGCTGGGACAGAGTTTTTTTTTAACAGCCAGAAGAGCTCCCTGTTTTGGTTTCACTCAGAGGCTCACTCTGAGAAGAATGTTGATAGCAAGCTGATGTTTGTGGTTGGAAGTGAAACTCCAAGGACTTTTCAGTGTGCGGAGTACAGAAACACGGCAGGATAAGGGGGGAGCATAGCTGGGACAAGGGGGACACGATTCCCCTTGTCATTTGTGTGGAACTTAAGACTGAGGGCCAAACTGGCCAATTAGTATTCCATATCATGCAGCGTCATGCCCAGTATAAAAGCGAGGGTCAGCCGGGAAGAGGGGCTTTTTGCGCTTTTGCTCTTTTTGCACTTTTGCTCTTTTGCGCTTGCTGCGCTGTTGCTCGGCTGTTTTTTTTTTTCCTTTCTCTCTCTCTCTTTCTCTCCCTCTCTGCCCCTCTCTATTTCGGGGCCTCGCGTTCGTCCGGGATTTGCAGTTTTCGGGACGAGACGGGCTTCGCATACGAGGGGTGGTGAGCACCTACATTGTATTAAATCATCTGTATTAAATCACTCTTATCTCAACCCACGGGTTTCACGTTTATCCTTTAATTCTCTCCCTCATTCCTGGGGGTGGGGGAGGGGGAGTGACCGGCTGTGTGTGGGGCGGTTCAACATAACCCACGACATCTATGTTTGGCTAACAGGTTGGACTAAGGGAAGAGTTGGCCTGCCTCAGGAGCCACAGTTGCACAGGGTTACCGAGGTGAAGGAGAGGAACAGCTGGAAGGGAGTAGAGTGACAAAGAGCCACTTTGCTCAGGGAAGAAGTCAGGGCCACAGTGGTACTGAGACAAGTGCCACAGTTTTAGTGTCAAGTTCTGTAGATCTGCCATGAAACTAAAGGAAGTCCTAGGGTTTGAAAGTGAGATCCAGATGAGGAGATTGGAACTCATAGTTCCAGGCGTATATTCCAAGATTTTACTGGATGTACAGAAAATCTTAAACCACAGCTTATTCCAGCATGAGTGGGACTTATATTCCTTCTACTCTGCTAAAAATGTGGCTTGCTGAGTATCACTGACTGCCAGTTTTAAGGTTGCCTTAAATAGTTCTTCATTTCTGCTTAAACTACACACAGACGATGCTGTCTAAATCTTCTTACACTTCAGATGATGCATGAATGCCCTGATGAGTCTATTGCCCTGATGCAATAGCTATTATGAGCCTGGAGAGCTCAGAGCCTGGATGTTGCAAAGGTTGATCTGCTCTCCTAAGCATGTTAGGAGTTGTCTTATGAAAGTCACAAAAGTCACTACAGACTGGAACCCTTGTCAAACATTGGCCACTTTCATCATCTGCAGCATGGCTAATTTAAGAAAGGTGTTGGCAGACTGACTCACTCTTTCAGGCTTTTGTCTAATGCCCAAATCATCAATCTCTGCACCAGGTATTTTTGGATAAAAGCTGCAGTGGTGTCTACAAGTGCAGGACATGGAGACAATGCACATAGAGAATTTCTTTCAGGCGCATTTCACTCTAAAGAAATAAAAATGCTTCTGTCTTTATACTTGATACAGAGTTAAAGATCCTCTAGAGAGATTAAACGCAAGAAGAATTACAGGGTATTCCAGGACAGCAAATCCCGGGAATGACACCTGGGAAAGGAAAGTCTCCAGATAAACTTCAGCTGATTAATAAACCTCCAGACCTAGTAAAAAATGAAGGAAAAGAAACAAAGCAAGAAAGAGAGAGATGAAGGGAGAAAGAAAAGTCAAGACTTAAAACTAAACCCAAAACAGGCAGCTAAGGGGAATTGAGAAGGTAGTCCATGCCTAGCACTGTGAAACCAGGCAAATACTTGGGCAGGTAAGTTCACAGGATGAATACAAATACAGAAAATTATTAAAAGGAAAAGAAATGCATATGCAAATAAGATATTAGGTGGAAACTCAAGATACTCGTTCCTAGACATGTCACAAGCCCTGTGTGTCCTACAATGTTTAAGATTAATTTCAGCTGCACAACCATCAGGACTCTAGAGCCATCTGAGATGTTCTGTGGTATCCCACCTGGACTCCAGCTGCTAATCATGAAGGGTCCGTCTGTCTCAGTAGTATCTGTCAGCCCTATCTGGATCTACTTGATTCCTTACACTATCTCAACTGGTACTACATACCTATGTTTAAGCAACAGAATAGATCTGTTAAAGATTATGTTAGTAGCTATTTTAAGAACTAGTGCCTCATCTCAAATGCATAAGCAGTTTTCAATTTCCAACCTGCAGACAATCTATGCCTCAGTTTCCCAACAGTGAAAAAGAGAGGATTAAAAAGAATACTTAGGCAATACTTAGATCCGCAGGCAATGCAAGCCATTTAAGTACTTGAAGGAATAGACCTGCATGTCTGTAAGTTCACAGCAGCAATGAAAGCTCATGTCTAATGCCAATTCAGGCTATTAACTTTACTAATGAACAATATTTGGAATATCAAATGCTTCGCATTTTTCTGTTAACTCATTTTGGTTGACTGGTCCCTATTTCTCTCATATAATGTTTGATAAACCTTTTTAAGAGATATTATCTTCATCAAATTGCAATATTAAGCAAGTGATAGAATTTCAGAATATGTTAAATGATTAGAACAACCTATAAATAGACAGTCATATGCAGCTCTTAACCAGAACTCGTCCCCACTGGGCAGTGATTTGATTGAAATGCTTTTATCTCTGTGAATCCAGAATGAAGTCTTTGATGAAGCTCCAGAGTTGAAGAAGGATCTAGTGACCTCGCACATTTGTGTATTTTAATCTGTTTCTCTGCAATTTAACATTTTTTCTCAGCATACTGAGTTATGTAGGCCTGCAAATCTGCATAAAGATTATAGCTTGTCTGAGGGATATTCGTGGGACCTCTGCATCAAAAGGTGTTAAAAGATTCATTAGGTTTCCTTATCATTCATATCTAGTTTATATACTGCAATTTATGACTGATCTAATTGTTTTCTTGAGCTTTAGAATTAGTTTAACTGCAAAATAGCTTTTACGTTATGAAACTGCAGTATCATCTGCATCTTTATATATAGAGTATGTCTGCACAGTCACTACAAATTTTTACATCTGAAGGACACTGCAGCCTATTACACAACAAATTACCCAAGTTAATAATGACTGCATATATACATACACATATTCAAGTATGATTCTACTCCTACAAGTACACATGAACCAAGTCTTAGGGCTGAATCTGCCTTGGGCCTGCTAAATATTATGCAAGTGTCATTCCTGCATGACACTAATAGTAGGCAGGAATTGCTATGTGTGCAAATATGCTGTAAATAGAAATAAGATAGCTCATGAAAACACAGCTATTTTTTTAATACTATGTTTTTGATACTATGTTTCAACCTATTTTTAAAACATATATATTGAT
Organism: Tauraco erythrolophus; assembly: GCF_009769465.1. Taxonomy (NCBI): domain Eukaryota; kingdom Metazoa; phylum Chordata; class Aves; order Musophagiformes; family Musophagidae; genus Tauraco; species Tauraco erythrolophus. Next base: position 55,279,003 of record NC_141468.1, read on the forward strand.
GAGAAAAAAATATTAATACTGTAAAATTAATAGGAAACAGGCTGTTTCTTGCTATAAAGTCCACACACTTCAGGTAACATAAACAAATCTTCCTAATTCTAAGCATAGCCTAGTGAATAACTTTCCTAATGCCCAAGGGAGACTAAACACAAGGAGTTAATTTCTATGATCTAATGAATGATTAACCATGAAATTTTTTTACCTGAAAAACACCTTTTTATTAGAATGCTAATTTAACTAATATAATTTTGCTGTTGAGAGTGATATAAATAGGATATATTTGTTCTCAGATGTATGTTAGTCCATAGACATTAATTATATCATTGTGATATTCCCTCTCCTGTTCTGAACATCTAGTAAGACCTGTACTACTAAATCATACTTAATAGGAGTGTGATGGTTGTTGCTTAGGCAACAGAATGAATAAATGCAGGTCAGACTATGCTTCCAGAAAAACAAAAGCAGAATATGGTACAGAATAAAGAGCAAATACATCGAACTGATTTTTACTGCCTTGAAGTCGTTCAATGTAAAGTAGCTAACCTATCTGAAACACTTAATAAGCTTGTAAAATATAGCTTAATATATAAACGACTTTAATGAAGGTAAAGCAGTTCTCTCATATTAAGGAAGACTACAACACATTTAAATTTGGAGTAATCTGGATTTTTCTCTTAGCATAGCAGGTCTTTCTTCTCTCATTTTCCTATATACTTTCCAAGTTTAGTTTTGTCTTTAACATTTTGGCTAAAATGGAAAATATTTAAAAAACCACTAATTTAAATTTTCAGGAGAGATTTTCCTTACATAATGCTGATATATTCAAAAGAATAATATATGAAGAAATCAGTGTTAGCTGATCATTCTTATTTCTGATAAAATATGGGAACTCCTAAATTTCTGGTAGAAACAAAACCCAAAATATGTAACAGCATGATGAACAGTGTGAAATCAACAAATTAGGAATTATTAAATTACTGAAATGATGCATTTTTTATTACTAGGCAATTTTCCAGCTTTTTGCTTATCATTGGATTTAAGAGTCTAATCTTCTATTCACATATGCATGCTACCCCAACTAATATTAAGAGTAATTATGTACTTTACTTGCAATATATATTTAAAACCAAACCATTTCAGAAAAGGCTTGAATTAAAATGACCAGAAAACATTAGCTAAAACACTAGTATGCAGGCATAACTTAATCTGCCTGATACCTGAAAAGTTTGTGTATTGAAAAATAGAATCTTGTATATAATTTGTATGTTTACCCAATTATACTAATAAGAGACATAGGAAATGAAAGTATTAAAAATTCCCATAGAATGTGGTTCAGACCCCTCCAGAGCCAGGGGACGACTGAAAAGCCCTGCAGGGCAGTTTCTTTGGCTTCTCTGGAGCTCATAATTTACCTGTGGTAGGTGTACCCCTCTGCATTTGTCATGCCACCTACAGCCTCTTGTGAACAATTTCCTTCTGTAATCTCTTTAAGACTAAATGATCATCTACTTATGTAACTAATGCTACAACATATATAAAAATATGTGGTTACATTTTGGGAAACTATAGCTTGAAATATATTTTGGAATTATTTTTTTTTTTACATTGCTGGGCTGACAGCACACCCTTGCAGGTTTTTTTTCCAGAATATTTAATGGTAAAGATTCTACTGATTTTTACTGATAAAAGCAAAAGATCACATGGCAGCCATGTGAAAAACAGGAAGAAACCTCTACATTATTATAATGTGGAAATGGCAGAGATCTGAGCCAGAGATCTGTTCAGTAACCCATAGAGATATAATGATGTTGGCAAAAGAAGTTAAATAGGAAAAACACAACTCGTGCTGATCTTATAGTAATGATATTTATGCTGCTTGACTTCTGTTTATTATATGCCGGATGTAAGTTATGAAAAGTTAGAACTGCTCCAAGATATACATGGTTACTAAAAATATCTTTTAAAAGGAGTGATTAATAATATTTTAAGCTCTGATATTTTATAAGAAATGTGGTCAGGATTTTTGTGAGAGCTTCAAGTAATGGGAATACTGAAGCAGGCAGAAGAGAGATTATATAACAACCTTTCAAGCAAGCTTCTCTCTTTACTGTCAATATTAATTTCAATTGAAAGTTTGTGCATGACAAATCTATGTTACTTTACACCACATGGTAATACTGTAAATTCTGAAGTACACGATATTTTATTTCATTCATATGTTCCTAATAAACACCTAGAGTTAAAACATGAAAATGGGACTATTGAAAGGAATGCATTACTTTTCCACACAGGGCATAAGTTTCAACAAGTGAATCCCATAGCCTGATTATCTCAGATGCAAAAACATTTAACCGAGGCATCCAGAACCACATGCAGAGAGAGCACACTTCATTAAATAATTTTCTGGTATTAAAATATCTCTCAATGCAAGAATGGCGTTGCATGTTATTTAATTATTATTATTACAATAATGTTAATGTTTAAATAAAACTAATAACGTGATGTATTGCAGATAGGAGTGTTTACAGATTTTACATACTGTGAAAATTCTGCAATGGATTAAAAGAACTGTGCATTTTTCTGTTTTAATCTGAAGACTGATGAGGGGGAGAGAAAATATTAATATTTGATTTTTCTTTTACCATATTTCTGGGTAGAATATTTTGTAACGTGTACAATTTGGAAGTTTATACAAGGACAGTTTATATATTAATTTAGCTAGACACAGAAAAGTGAAACACTAAACAGATCTTCTTAGTGCAATGCAGAATAGCTCTAAGGTTTTTATGAGCACATAAGAGACAGACAGAAAAGGCAGCTACAGTGTATATACACAGTTATGCACAGAAGATTTCTTACCATAAATTGCACATTGTCAAATCCATTAGCCAGCAAGTGGTTTTCATACTGAGGTAGCCCAATATTTTCCAACCATTGTCCCACTGTCTGGACAGGGCATCGGGGTCCTGTAGGAGGGTGAAGAGGGAGGCGTTTAAGCAACGAATAACCATCCACTGGATAATAGCGGTAGTCCTGGGCTGAGAGGTGGCATTGCCACATCGTGTTCCTGGAAAAGTTGGTATCAAAGGAGCCCGCCAGCTTGACAGATTAATGTTTTCAGCAAGCAGAAAAGTCAGAAGTAAAACATAGTTTACAGGGCAGTATATAGCGTAAGATCTGATCCTAGCTCTACATTTCTTAGTTATTAATCTTTACTACAGACCAGTACGTCATACAGTAGGGGGAAAAAAAAAAAAAAGCATATCAAGCTGTCAGCTAAGCTGTTCTCCGTTATATGTGATTGTTGGAATACTCCACAATGAGCAATGCACTGCCAGCAGCAAGAATTCTTTTTATCAAGTACTCCTACACTCATCAGTATGCAGCTCCATGCTTCTTGCTCCCCCTCGCTCTCTCCCCTTCATTACCCAGCCTAGGCTACACCTCGCATTTTCAATAATAGCCATCAGATAAGGCAGATTTTTTTTTTGTCTGCAAGCTGTAAGCCTGCTGCTGCTGCTTCCTCCTACACACCCATCCAAGCGTCAATCTTGAATGATGAGAGCAGTCAAAACAAATGCAGAAAATAGCAAGATTCAAAAGCAACCTAGAGCACTTAAATCTGAATAGAATCTTCATACCAGTTACGTTTTACATATCTGTTTGTTGTAGATTTTTACGTTCACAAAGCACGAAGAAATGCAATACATAAACCGTAACCTATGGCATGGTTTACTATGCCTTCCCTTTTCCCCTTTTAATACAGGATAGGTAGTGGTCTGCATCTCTGCTTATATAATAGCAAACCCCTTTAATGTCGATAATGAATGCGTTTCACAGGTTTTTTCCTGTAGTACAGCAAAAGACATAAACAGCACAACAATTTTAGGCAAAGTAATTAGATTATCTGCATGATTTCTTCAACCGTAAAATATTATAAGACACAAGAAAATCTTCATGCCAACATATAATAATTCAACTTGAAAAGGTCACCATTTCAAATGAATAATTAAAAGAATATTTTTACTAAATAAAATTTTAAGTTTTTACCTTTTTCTTACAAAAATGTGAATGATAGCAGGCAGACATATAAGATTTGCATGATTTCTAGAGAGGATGTATATTTTATCAACTATAACTGGAAAAAATTTAGTAAAAGATGATGAATTTAAAATGAAAGCAAAATTTCTTTTCTGCACAAGAAACCAAATATCTCATGATGCATTTTCCATCAATGTTCCATTTTTGAGACAGTTTCTCTCAAGATGGAAGAATTTTACACCTTTGTTCTGAGACGAATGTTACTAAACTTTTGCTTTTCATAACAGGACCAAAGGACTTGGCAAAAAAGGCAGAAAACAGGTTTATTCAGGGTACAGTTCTAAGAAGAATCCTGTCCAGTAGAACTACATTAATTGAACACATTAATTACTTTTCTTTGTTTTTCTTCTCCATTCTGGACAGTCATCTCTAAGGAGGAATTTCATTCCAGGCATAAGGAAATGATAGATATCTGTCAAGGGCATAATTTAGCATTGATGATACTATGATGGAAAACTGTTTTACAGAAATCCAAACCTACAGACTGACCGACATGTTATAATACAAAGTCTCTCCAAGTGATACGCAGAAGGTCCCTGATTAGTTGCACAACAGACTCTAGACTTAGCTGGATATTTGAAACTAACAATATGTTAAGAGTTTCAACTCCAGCCTGACTAGTCCTTGGACTAAAACTGGATGACCTTTCACTCTGATATTGCTGCTTGAATTTGTGGAACATCTCACGCAAATTGAAGTCCATAATGATTTTGTAGAATAATTTTAGTTGAGCCATAGAAGATCTTTTATGAGGTTGTAAAGCTGCCTAAGACAAGTGTGTTATGAGATCGCACGTTACTCCAGGTCTTCTTATTGATTTGATGCATGACTGCATGAAGTATGAAAGATTCAGTGTGTCTCTCAAAAAAGTACTGAAGACTTACCAGGCGCTGGTAAATCTGTAACTGCTGAAGAAACTTTTAGGAATTTTCTCAAGCGTTTAATTACAATAACATGTGAATATACACAATATAAAGCGTTCTTTTTGGTAAGAGCACAGTGTGCACAATGTACTTCAAATAGATTAATGGATAATTCATTTTTTTCTCAGAGAAAGTAAATGTACTAAATTGATAGGAATCTAGGTCTCATGGAGATACAAATGCGTTTGTTCACACCTGTCTGTAAATCTTCCCTATTTTGGAGAGTTTTTTCTGCTGTGAACCATTATGTTTGTACATAGATGGAGCATAATCCCTTCAGGGTTGTGCCCAGTCAGTAGCAATGCTGTAAGGAGGAGAGTAGGCTACGTTGAATTGAAATATAGTGGACTTCCCTTGGGTAAGCAAATTTGAAAGGCTGGAAAAGCTCTTCAGAGCACAAATTGAACACAAAATTACCTCAAACAAGATGAGAATTAAATCCCTGCTGAACATTTCATGAGAAATCCTTTGAAAAGGATTCCCGACTTTGTCTTCCCCTTTCCCCCATAAGCAGAAAAATCGATATAGGAAAGAGACCCAGTGAAGCATAATCCCACTCTCTGAAAGGATCATGCGTGATTGACTCCTGTGTTTCCCATACACGCATAGACACAAGTGTCTCTGTATCTTGTGTCCCACATCAACAAAAATGTTCTTCCCACAATAAGACACAGCCAATAATCAATATACCAGTTTCATGGTCAAACTGCTTCTTCCTTACCTTACTATAAACAACATGGAAGTTATGCTGCCAGTGATAAGAAGTGCTTAGCTCAATGCCTAGCAACAGTGTAGGCAAAATTCGGTTTTTAAGTGGCTCCCCAGACACATTTCCTCATGTAGCTGTTAGTACTGTGTCTAACTATCTCCATAGCCCCAGCACTGGATGATTATAGCACTGCTGGTCCTACTGCACACTCTCCTCCAACTCTGTCCCCTGCCAGTATAACTACACGTCTGAGCCCATCAACACAACATAAGGTTGGCACAGCAAGGGGAGGGAAAATAAGGAGAAACACAGTCAGCTTGCCACTTTGTTCTCATCTCTATCACCTCATTGCAAGAGTACCCTGTTATCTGCAAGACCTTTTTTTTTTCCTCCTTCTTCCGCCAAAGGTAGTAGTAAGGCAAAGGCAAAGGAAGGCACAGAGCAGAGCCAGGAATGCAGGGATTAGGCTCAAGCCTTTCATTATGGGAACTTGCAGCTCTTCAGATCTTGTTCTTTGCCAGTCTAGAAAACTTATCTTAGGGGGGCTACTTGGACAGCTTTTCTGAGCCAGTACAAGTCCAATCTGGAGCAGGTGCTACTGCTTTGAGACTAGAAAGGCTACCTCTTCATTTTGCTAGTCTTTGATTCAGTGCCAGCCCCACAAGTGTGCTTCTGCAGGCAGTGCCTACTTTGCCTATGTCCTGGTATTGAAAAATGTGATGCAGAGTGTATTAGATGGTGTCACCTGTAACACATTTAAATACTACTGTGCTTTCCTATGATTTCAAAGAACATAAATCCCATAATAATCCTTCTGTGATACCACAATAAAAAAAAAAGTATCTATTCCTGCATGGGAAAACTGACGTATAAGTCTCCTATAGGGACAGCAATACTTGGTTCTTTCTTCTTCAAAGCAATAGAAGAAGCACATTGAACTGATGTCTGCAAGAAAGATGCCATCTGGTATACTATACGATAATTTCTACAAGATGTCTTGTTCCCAGAGAGATTCAGAATATCTTTATTGTGGGGTTTGTAATTGACTGAATCTGTGATATCAGAGAGCACATGATTTCAAACACGTTTTAAGGCAAATTTGCTCTAAATTGAAAAGAATTTGAGATCTCCTCTATTTTATCGTCTTTACTGTTAACAATGTGGATTCTTCTTTCTTGATTTTTCTTTATTTTTCAATTGAGGAAAAGAAAGAAATGCAGTGATTATTTGTAGAGGAGGTGGTCCCTCAGTCATCATGAATAGATTATTATAAACTATTTTCTTAGGTAGCTCAATGCCTGTTGAACACTGCTAAACACTTCTGGTGTTAAGGAATCAAAAACTGGAGAATCTTAGTAGCTATTGATCAAGAAATTTCTGAGTGAAGACTATATCACAATGTGAAAGGATGAACCTTTTAAGTTGGCAGCCAGTTTAGCAGAGCTGGAGAAGAAACTGATGCTAAAGGAAGTACTGTAAACTTTTTTTTAAAAAAAATTAAAGCTTTCATCCTTGTCCAACACTAAATGGGATATAATTTTCCTCTTTGTATTGATTTCAGCCAGATAAAAAAGTTATCTCTACATTGTGACAGAACTTGTGCTACAGCAGAGTTAGCATGACTGGGTGTTCCAGTGAATAAACTAATCTAACAACATGTATTCCTGGGAGGAGCTAAGAATAGCTAGGAACAGGATGTTATATGAGAAAAACTATGCCTAACATCCAGCAGACCAATATAATTAAAATTTATTATGCGAGAAGCATAGTAGGTTCCAAGAAGTATACGCAAGGTTCTGCTTTATCTTATGCCTTTCATTATATTATTGGGCTACTCAAAATGCTTAGATTTTAAATGATCTTTTCCATAAAACTTTGGAAAACCTGGATGCCTTACATAAAATGTGCAACTTCCGTCAGCAGCCTAGCTCTCTGCATGATGATGCCACTTTGGATGATCATGTTTGGTGATGCTGAATATTCTCCTGAAAGTACTTTTAGAGACATTTTTCATGGCATATACAGAAAAAACCCAAAATCAATAGAAACAGCTTGAATTTAAATAACACTATCTAGTATCTATAATCTAAAGGTTATGTTCCATTGCTTATGTGTGGCTCAGAACGCACAAAAATAATTCTCAGACCACAGCTAATGCAATCTAATGGAACAACCCTCATTGACAAGCAAAATATTCTACAGGGTTCATCTTTGATTTTTATACATTACCACTATGTAAGTACAATAACCGTATCTATAATAACTATAGCTACAAAGTCAGCAAAGACAATTCATTTTACTTGACAGATGATTTGTCAATAGTGAACTGTACTTTGTGAACCCTACTGGCCTTTCTACGAGTTTGTGTTTCTGACTGTTGATGTATTATTTACCCAGACACAGCTCAGTCAAAGTACTCCACACTCCATCATGAAACATATATTTATTACAGACGCTTCAAAGGCAGGATATTTTTCATGTTCAGTTGATTGTTTTGGCAACTTCGATTTAGTCTCCTTCAGAATCCATCCTGTTCAGTGAACAAGGGACAAATCTTACTGGAAAATTAAAAGATTTATTTTCTAGAGCTCAGCCACTGGACTAGGACTCAGGGCACCTCGTTCTATTCAAGACTGTCATTACTGTGATGTTGAGTAACATATATACAGTATGTGGTAACATATTATCATATGGCAAGATTGCTTGACATACAGTCAGTCTTTCTAGATTCTGAGCTTGTATTTTAAATGAATAAATTTGGAGGGATAATTTCTTTCTAAAGAAAATGGGAAAATCAAACTATACTATATAGTATTGTAATAGCCATGACTTCAGTCAGATTTATATCCTTGGCCTACAGAACAGAAATACAAGATGCAACCTACTGAATTGCAAGAATTAATTAAGAACAGATGGATGTTTCACTGTGAGACCACTGGATTGGGTGCACTGGATCACACCACAGCTTCATCTAACTTCATCTAGCTGCATCTAGCTTCAGCCATTCACCAGCTTCATTCACAGCGGCTACTATTAGATGCCTACGAAAGAGCCTAAGATGGACATGCAGTGATCCTTTCCTAGCATTTTCCCAGTTTCCAGCAATTTGCAGCTCAATGCCTTACCGAACGAGAAATAGTGGTTTTATGCTTAATAGTCCTTCATGGATTTTTGTGCCATAATTTAATCTAATTTTAGAGAAAAACTGGACAGTTTGATGGTTGATGAAATACACTGGGAGAAAGGGTTGCAGGGAGAGCTGGATTCATTTCCCACCCGTCCTCTGTAACTGTGTTCCATGGAAATGGAGGAAATGAAAGGAATGTGACTCTGCTTTTTGGATGCCACCATGGGTAATAGGTTCCTGTAACCTTGTATTTCACTTAAGAAAGATACAGTTAACATGCAATTAGAATTCAGCTGCTTTTTTTCCCATCTTCATGAGCGGTGAAGGAGCTCCTACTGCTGGAGGAGGTGGTGAGCAGGTGATATGAATTCAAATCTCAGTGGATTCCCACTATACTAAGTAATTATTCTATGTAATACAAACTCATTTGGTAGGACAAAGAATTTTCAGTTGCCTGTCATTTTTTCAGGAATTATACTCACATCCTTATTCTGGCTTCAATGAACGTTACTAACATTGTCTGAAAAAAGGAGTTAGCTTTTTAGAGTAATTTCTGTGCTTGCCTCAGGAACTTTTACAGGATAATAGTAACACTACACTCACCACCTATGAGTAATCATTTTCACTGTTTTCATCTAGCAAGAAAAAAAACCTTGAAAATTTACATAAGACCATGACCAATCAAAATATTTTATTTAATTTAGTAAAGATTTTAAACTACTGTTAAAAACTAGTATACTAAGTGTATATATATAAAAATGTATACTACATAGTCATGCTAAAAATACTATGCAAGTCCAACCATTTATGCTGTAATTCCTGACATCATAAAAAAAATTACGTAATTCCAAATTTGATCGTATAGCTCTGTGTTAGGCATCACTGGACTAGCAAACAAGCAGAACTGGGTAACAGAGGAATATTTGAAGAAACTGTTCAAAAAAGGTTTGACAGAACACTGACATTATAGAGCTATCTCAAGAAGTTAAATAGATGCTAAATAATTTAGCATCTCAAGATGCTAAATAAATGGTAACTGTAATTTCATAGATTTGATAACTGCTGCAAGGTCCTGTGGAGAGTTGTGAAAATGAGATGTTTGTACTGACACTGCAGCAAACTACCATATCTTTGAAATTATGAATCTTTAAAGTATACATGATGAAAGGGTAAGGATTTCTCCTGGAGTTATATTACAAATCAGTTTCAACTTCAGACAGTGTGGCACCTTGTCTTCTGTTTTCTTTTGCCTAGTTGGGCTCAGAGGCTCCCTTGCCCCCAGTGCACTAGATTTTAGAGTGATCTCCTCCTTTGAACAGCTGATCAGGTGAATTCCCTTCTCTCCTTCCTGTTCTTTCTAGCTTCATTTTATAATTCCTTTTCTACAGTCCTTATTTATCTCACTTCTACTTATCCTCCTTGTAAGTTATGACCATTTGCTCTTTTATCATCCTCCATCTGCAGCTGCAACAATTTGTTGTTTTGTTTCACATCTGCTTTTTTCCTTTTGCTTATTTTTTTTCTCCCACTTGCCCTTTTGAGCCTTTTAAAACAGGTAAAAAAATGTTAATTTTAAAATTAAATTATCCCCTGAGATTTTTTTAGAGCTGAGACTAGGTTGGATTTAGGTATTTGAGGTAACTCTAACTTAACTTCAACATTTTTATAGATTAGATACAGGACAATATCTGCTACATGCCTTAGTTCTTCAAGCTTAACCAGCAGCTAAATGTAAAGACGATACTCTAAATCTGTACTGGGAAAAGTATGTTTAAATGTGAGCATAGGTAACGTGAAGCTCTTTACTAAAAAATAACACACTACTGAACTACCCCTCATCTATTTCTTTCCTAGAACATTCAAAATCTCAGAAAAGAATAATCTATGTCAGACACAACTTACCACATTTCACTGATATGATAAGACAAAATTATAATAATGAATAAAAACCAAAGGTGTCAGGGCTCTGAGGGCGCCAATGGGCCTTGCTGTCCATGCCCAGCATCTCCTCAGGCCTCCCTCACCCCGCCCATGGCCCAGGACTCCATTTCAGCTCAGCATGGGGCTGTAAGTCTCTGCCCCAGCAACATTACAGCCGTGCCAGTCTCTGGCCCTGCCTCTGGTGTTAACTACTGGATGAATGCTGGGTCTACACTGTAGGTAGTTCACCGCCTGAATGGACCTCTCAGACATACATGTTGGCTTTTTTTCCAGTTCTATCTTCAGCTCTGCCTCCTGCTAGACTATGAACCTGTGTTACAGTCTTGTCTCCATTCCTATCTCTGACCCAATCTTTTTTTGCTCCTGGCTGGGCTCCCTCAGTAGACCATGGACCTGAGTCATCTCTCAGTGGCCTGGTTGGAGTGGTCAATAGAACATGTTACAGTACCAGGCTGTGCCCACTGCGTACAGATCCCATGGGGCTGCGCCCTGTGGGTGAGGGCACAGGTCACTGTCATTAGGGAACAACTGTCCCCCTCTGCTCCCTGACAAAAAGTCAAGTTCTCAATAGGAACTTGCCTTATTACATAAAACCTCTATAACCACCTTCTGTAATATTTATCCCCTGCTAACACAAGCTCTGCAACACCAAAAGAAAACTGCGGCATCTTTCAATGAATAATAAAGACGTTACTTGAGTGGGTGGCATGCTGGCACAGCTCTGGCAACTCACTGGACTGTTTGCATATGCATGAAGTTATATAAACCTTGTTCATCCTGTCTGTGAGCTCCCTCATGCTGACTGCTCGACTCTCACTCTCCCACCTCTGGAGTAGGAACTCTGAACTGGCCTCCCCTACCCACAGATGGAGCCTAGGAATCTGAGTTGATGCCTATAGACAGTGCAAACACTGCTCATGGAACTGTACTTAGTCCTGTGTGGTTTTTTGGTTTAGAAATTGGAATGATAGAAATGCAACTTTTCAGACAAGTTGAATAAACTGTACTCCAAGCATCATTCCTTCCATGGTTCCTTTGTCTAGGCTAATGGATCTCAGCAAGAGCTCAAGTGGTCCTACAGGTACAGGTTAGCTGAAATGTACTCTTCAGATTGGTTTTGCTAGCTTTCTGTAACATGTTAATGATTATTTCCTATACTACAAACAATATCAAAACAAAGCCAACACCTACAGTTATTCTCTAAATTCTGGTCTAGAGCTGTTCAGCTATGTTCCTTGCTATTTGCTGTTTGAAAACTTACATGAACATGGATTTTTGCTTGCATAAATTTGAGAAGAATGGCTGGTATCTATATGAATGCCATATTCATATGCAAATAGAGGGATTTTTGTACTGACAAGATAAGTTATTCTTTGGAATTATGCTCTATAAAATATTTCAAATAGCATACCAGAAAACAGAAGTAGCACTAAGCAACTGGGATGGTCCATCACATCCCATAAATAGAAAAACAGTCAAATTGCAGAGTTCATAAAAAATATTTATCTAAACTCATGCATGAAGTCATGAATAATAAATATACTTTAGAAATAGATACCAGAACAATTCACAACTTTACACTAGATGCTATTATTAGCATTTAATGCAAGTTCATATTAGCAATCAATAATTTAACCACAGTCATCTCAGGTTTGGAATAAAGCAATGACCTAAAATAAAGAGCTAAAGGCAGCAGTACCTAAAAGTAGAAAAACAGTCTTGGAAAGTTCCTGGTATCCTGGCTTATGGAGCAGGGATGGTAAATAGCAAATAACTTTTGAAGAATTTGAAGAGATTCAAATACAGTATCTTCCTGAATACAGGGCAATGAAACAAGTGTTTCACAGTGATTCTAGTGTTACGATCATGAACTCAGGTTAACAGTCTGGGTTAGAAAGCAAATGAATACACTTTAGTTAGTTCAATATTCTAAATTACTTCATTTTCTGTAGGTGGAACTAAAACTAGAAACAATTCTGTGTGCTGGAAATTCTGTAAGAAGCCAAAGATTTTTAACTAGCATGTGATGTTCTTGTGATTACTAGAAATGTGAGCTTCCAAGGATTCATATCTATTTAAATCTAAAGACTACTAGATTAAGAAGGAAACATGAGTGAATCAACTGAACTTTCAAGAAACCGTTATTAATTCAGTTTTAGTAGACTTAGATTTCTATATAATTTGTGAAAGATAAACTTCATCATAGTCTCACTTGCCACATCTCTAACCTCAACATATTTGTAAGAGTAATACCCATATCATCTCATAGAAAAGACCACCAAAGATATCGAACGGTTTTAGACATTTGCCCTTAGTGATCACTTTGTGGTTTTCATACAGTCTATTTCACAAGTTAGGAATATTCCGTTCTCTTTAAAGTATTTCCTGGCCACAGGTTGCAAAAGCCTCATTTTTCATCAGATACTTTTAACTCCACTGAGGTGCTAATTCCTATTCTGCATACATTTTCAACCTGGTATTGTACTTGATTCTGCTTTAAGGAATAAATACTGTTCAATTTAATGACATCAATTGAATTAAACATTAATATACATGGGTGTAAATGATTACATAGTTGCAAGGTTCAGATTAAACTTCAAGGAAAAAGCTGAACCTAAGCAAGTGAATTCTAACTCTCAAGTAATCTGATCGTTCATGTCATTTATCATGGCTTGAAAAAAATACCTCAACCTCTGGAATTACAGTAGAATGATTATAAGAGCATTATAGAATGAGGGCACTGTTAGCTTGTCGCTTTTCAGGCACACCAAGAAACACTGGCATTAACTTTGTGAAATACAGCCAAACTGTCCTTGTGGAGATGACATAGATGATTAGTACTCCCCTGGATTGTCGTGGTTCAGTGGAGAAACAGGCAAGACCTCAGTCCTACTGGAAGTAACTTTGAAAAATGATTTAATCCATTTTTTTCAAGTTCTGAAGTCTGCAATATACCTTTGCTGACCCTTTTATCTCCTATCTAGATGGGCATAGCTCAGCAATATTCAATCCTATAGCACAAAAAGATACAGTATGTACAGCTTAGTGACTTCAGGGATACGTCTGACAGGAATTGATCAGGTAGAGTAGATTGCAGCATTAAGATTATCATCATCAGAAATGTTTTCAAATTCACTTAAGAGTTAGGGACCCATTTAGTACCAATAGAATCCAGGAGGTAATGTGAGTAGTACTATTTTTAAGCAAATTTCACAACCAATTTATTTGAGTTCTGAATTGTTTTGTTTGTGTCAGGCAGGTATATTTGAACTTGGAAAGTGGGAATGACTTTTATTCAATTAATTTTATTTTCTGTACAGTATTGTACACAGTGCTTCTTAGCATTGTCCCCAAACATGCTCAAAGATCATGCGACTTCACACTCCATTTTACGATTAGGTCTCAATATTTCTGAGCTTCATGCCTTTGGAAGTCAATGAAAATCTGTTTTTCTGAGTTTTGCATTCTGTGTATTCATACCATTCTGCACTCTGTCTCAAAACAAATACTACAGGTGTATATGAATTTGGTATAGGTCTTCCTCATGCCATATGTACTTATTAATATGCATGTCTTTTTTATAACTCAATATCTCTCACTCCTCCTAAAGAGAAATTATTTAATGCAACAATTTTTAAAAACACTGAAACAAGGCTCTAACAACAGTGGTAAGTACACTATTTGAATTTTCATAGATTTGAGTAGTATATTCAAACTGCAAATAAATTGTTCATGTCTGTGGTCATATAGATTTCTATTCTAACCATATTTAACAGTAGAATGTAAGGATCAGATATTAGGTTAATAACAAAATGAAAGAAGAAATGGTAGGGATTTGGTATGCATTACTCCCCTTTCTGAGACTAAGTCTTTCTACAAAATAAAAAAAAAAGTATCTTTAGGTCTGACAAACATTTTACTATATACTTTCCAAGGAAGAACACAACTTTTGTATTAATTCTGTAGGAAAAAAAAATAGCTTGGTTACTCAGAAATAACAGTATAACTGACTAGACTGCCAAGGTTTAAACTTTTTCCAAAGGAGAAAATATCAGTACTGGAATGGAGTCTGAATCTCCTATGCTATTTCCCTAAAATGGTACATCTGATGTGGGAAAATACCTCTGAGAAGTCTCAGTATATTAAGTCAGTCAAAATTACATGTTAATCCTCCAATTAAAAGACAGTTTGTAGAAGATTCCTTTGCTCAAGCAGTGTTATTGTAGACTATCTAAACTTAGCATGACAATATCTGATGGTCAAAAGTAGACTACAAACAAAATTGACAAGAATTAGGCAATACATTTACTCACTCGTGAATGTCAATAGTTATGATAGTATAGTTCCATTTTCTTAAGTTTCTATTTTTTGCTGTCAATCTTTTCTATTCCTTTTAGAAGACATATGTCAGAAAACATTTACTCAGGTCTGTGAATATAATGATTGAATTGCTTTGCAAACAGTTTTGGAAGAAGAATATTGAACACAAAAAGCATGGACAGAGATAAAAGGTATATGTTGATAGGAACTTCTAGAGAGTGAAAATGTAAAAAGAAATGCATCAGAGAGAGAATACATGGGTAAATATTGTCTGATGACTTATATTTTTATTGTATTTTCAGTTTAGACTGTGTCTTCATTTGTAGTAGACTTTCAAGAACAGCTCTGATTAGTTGGTGTATGAAGAGCATATAGTTGAACATTACATTTATGACGCTACAGGGTAAAATTGCCAACATAATAGGAATACATGATTAACAGAAAAGAAATGCTTGCAGCTTTTTGTATCTAACTCTCATTGTGTTTATTATAAAACATAGCTAAAAGGTCCACAATTATTCTGCAGTTCGCCCAGTCTTCTGTAAAGTTTGTTTTGGGATTCGATGGATCGTTAAAACAGATGCATCTTTTTCTCTTGTTTAGGCTTTTACAATCTAGAAGTCAACAAAACATTAATCCAATTATTTGTGATTTCTTCTGTAGAATTTATATGATCTTTGGTAAGATCATTATGACTATCATTTTCACAGTAAATAAATACCAAAAATATTTCTTCTACATATTTTATAGCTATATGGATTCTGTTGTCCACTATTTTATAATTTAGTCGATTATATACACTTAAATTACCATTCAAAATGCAGGGATTTGTAAAAGAAATATGAAGATTGGTATGAATAATGCACAAATAGAAATGCATGTGTGAAAGCACCAGAAGAAACAGTGCTACGAAGGGTTAAAGGCATGGCCTGTACTGATAACCAACGACACAGTTGACAGTGGTAAAACACTAAGGAACATGTTTCTGTCTGATAAAACAAGCCCACAGATGATTAATCAGCAGAAGACCATACACTACGTTGATGGACAGCAACAACATCACAGCACATTGCATGTGATATTCATCTTCCTGTTATTCAAAAAAAGAAGATAGACTCTAGCCCTAAAATATTAGAGATGAGGAAGAAAAACCAATGAGCACCACTAAAGTAAACAAATTCTTGGATCAAAAAGATCATACCATAGTAACTGTTGACTTCTAAAAATCTATCCAAAACACAGTTTGCTCTTGATAATCAAAAGGAATCTAGCAGATGCAATGAGAATACCATAGTCAGCCTACCATGTCGCACCCAAGTGACCATGGACAGGTAATTTGGACGCACCTGCATGCACACCTTGGTGCTTTTGGGTATTGAGTGTGAGAGTGAGCAACATTCATAAGAGAATGTAACAGTAAACAGTCTCGCGTGGACCAAGAATCGCCTTTACATTCCATAACATTTCATATTGACTTTAGTTGCTTGAATTCCCCCCAGCAGTTCTGCCATTATGACTTAAAATTCCACCTTCACTTTGCAGTTGTTAATAAGATACAAGGAAATGCAGAATCAAATCCAAACATGTGTCTCTGTTCCCTATAATTGATGGTAAACAACTCTCAGACTTGCAGTTTAAAAATTTCAAATTGCATATGTATTTCCTATTGAGGAAGTATCAAACAGCACTGGGAGCAGAGACCAGCTGCTGGAGCTGTCTCCTCTCATTGCGTCTCTCTTCTATTAGCTACAGAGTCAAGTTCTCTCTGTCTTTTCTTTTTTTTTTTTTCCTCTTTATGATGCTACAGATATTTTGGTCTTTTTACACAGCATATCAGCTTCAATGGGAAAATGAGAGTTGGGAGGGAAGTGATGTTTGGTTGTAGCAGTTGGCTATGGCAAAATTAAAGTTGTGAGTTCAAAACTGCAAGCTTAAGAGGTCTCTGACTTTGTGAGACAGTGCATGGCTCATTTTATTGAAATCTATGAATTAAATCCACTTTATCAAAGTGCTTAATTTAACCACACGAAGATTTAAAAAGGGGAAGTAATTGCTGCAAAACAGACACTAAATTATAATTAAAGTATATACCTTCAAGTATATAACTTAACCACTGTGAAAACTGCCTTATGCCAACATGCCTACACATATCTAATTAAAATTCTGCCTTAATTAAGTACCTATATTTTATCTATTTTCTGCCCTTGGAGGGGGGAGGATATTAACAGCTCTGGAGGAAGACCACTTTGCCAAAACTGCAACCATATGGCAGCAAACGGAAAAGGGCCAGGCTAACAAGGCTTCATTTGTTAAAGGAAAGTTTGACTTCTTCTGAGTGAAATTTTAGCTTCTATAGGCAGAACCATACTCAGGAAGATGAAGGCTTCATGTCTGAGTAGTGGCAGTGGAACAGATGGAAGAAAGAAGAAAATGAGCATGTAGCTTCTGGCAGTCAAAGGTCTTCACAATTTCCTTTACGAGTTATAACATTATAGGGCATAATGTGAACTTTTCCTCCTTTCATTAAGCTTTTCAGGCTGTGTCTCCACCTGATTCCATCTTTTCCTACTCTACTGAAGTCATGTCTGCTTTACTTTCCCAACCTTTGAGCTCAAACTCATGTCCCTCACAAATCTGAGGCGCAAAATTTCTTGCAATATTCCCCATACTATGAAGGAGTCATTGATAGCAATAGCCTTGGTCGTGTCTGTAGAGAAAGCAAAACAAACAAAGAAAATAACGTTTGTATGATCACTGTCTACAACTTTCATCCTGATATGAAAGATCAGAGAAGGTACACTACAAAAATGTATTCTAATACACTGCTCCATGACCTACTGTCATTCCTTGGCATTAAATATGTACTACATGACACAAACACGCATATGCAGTGAGTGCATCCAGAAGCAAGAAAGTCTTACTTGCGCAAAAATATGATGTAAACTGTAGGGTTTATTCTGAATGCAGCAAACCCCACTGCAACTCTGCTACTTTCCAACGGGATATGTCTCACGTGGAGTCCACTCAGGCATAGCTGTCAGCATTCCAGAGTCCTTCTGGTTTCTAAGTAGCTCTAGAAGAGTCAACTCACAGGTCTCTCTGAAGTTGTAGACACGATAATACATACTGCTAAAGTAAGTATTTTAGAAGATTTGCTAGCTCCATTAAAAGGGATTTTTTTTTTTTTAATTTGTCATAATTCTGTTGCATATATCTCTTCCAGTAACAAGCAGCATTAATCTTTCAAAGACACTCATGGAGGTAGCCTCAGTGAGCAAAGTCTGGAGCCTTGATATTGATATTTAGACATAGATGCTGAATGTGATGCTAAGATTGTCCCCATTCATAGGGAAAGGCTCTGTTCTCACAGATGTTTATTTTTACAAACAAACTTTCTAAAAACCAAACTTGCTAAATGTAATAAGAAATTTGCTTATTTCAGTTGTAAGAAAAAAGCTTGCCAGTATATTACGTTCCAAGCCAAAATTGTAGATCAAGAAATGGAAGGATAATTCAGGAACCTGTACCCTGTATGCCTCTAGATGGAACAATAACGGCACTGGAGGATGGAAACACGCTCAGCTGACCAAAGAAATCCTGAGTATAATGCACTTGTATGCACACAGCAACTGGATAGTGCATTTATGGGTAGCATCCAAAAAACAATTCAGATTAGCAGAATTATAAAATCGTAAATCATCCTCCATGTGCTAGAATATATTTGACAGAAGTGGTTCTCAAAAGGCCAGCACAGTCCTAAACTGATTGTAGATTATTTTGATATTGAATGACCTTCAAAAATTATTTTCCTTGTCATTATTTAACTGCTCTGACTTGAAACAATGCTTAATCATGATGATGATATGATATCCATTACTTATGTTAAAAAAAATTATCTCCAAAGTAGATTATTTCTTGATTATTCCTTTCCAAGTGACTTGCAAGCATAAGTAAACTCTGAATCACACACCTCTGAACAGCTACTGGGCTCTAGCTAACACAGAAATACTGCTGTGTGTGCCCTGAAAGCCTTTTTTATTGTAGAAAAAATTGCTTATAACTAGGCAAAGAAAATACGAAATTGAAATGTTTCTCTTTTTACCAGAGAAGTGCAGATGGCTGATATTTAAACATTTTAGCTTTTCTAAATCCTTTGTGAAATGTATGTTACTAATCAGTGTAAGTATCTACCATGCCAAAAAAAAGACAGCTGTTCCATTTATTAAACTCTACCTCATAGACAGGTTCCATCTGAATCATGTTATCACAGTAGTCATAGAATCATTACAAAATAGACTCAAAGTGACTTAAAACAGTGACCTAATCCATTCAACTGACTCAAGCCAAGGTCAGTTATACCCCAATCTTTTTTTTTTTTTTTTTAATTCTGGCAAATATCCAGAAGTCTTTAAGATGATGCTGAATGTAACAAAGGTTATAATGTCCCTAATAATCTATTTGGACACTTCACTAAATTGGCTTTTAAACTTTGTCCTAGAGAGAAGAGGGGAAATTCATTTCAGCTAGTTTTAGACAGATATATCTGAGGAGGTCCTCTAGGCTCCTTTTATAGATGCTTCTAGTGCCATTTGCCATGCTTCAGACATTTAGATATGATGAATGATACCGAAGAAGTGCCTGGTTATATAATTCAGTATTAGTGGCTCGGATGTACTCAGTGCAGTTTACATGGCGGAAATCTGAATTTAGACACTAAGAGTAAGATTCATCTGTCTGACCTACCATTATTTTCATCAAACCTATGTTTCCTAATTTGCTTACAAGAAAAACGTAAGACAACATTGAAACCTTAACTGAAGTCCAAATACTGGATATCTGCTGCTCTTTCCTTACCTGCAAAATCTGATATCCTCTCCTAGCACGGAATTAGATTGCTTTAATAGATTTGCTCTTAGCAAATCCATGCTGTCTCTTACTTATTTCTTTGCTATTTTTCAGCTACTTTAAGTAGTTTATCTCTTCAGTGACTTTCCTATGAATTGAAAATAATTCCCCACATTCCCCTTTCTTTCTCCTTTTAAAGATAAGCTCTACATCATCCTCTTTTAGTCTGTTGGTACCTCATCCATTCTCCAAGAATTCTCACAGAAACCCACTAACAGGTCTAAGTTTATTTCAGGCAGTTATGTAACACAAAATGAAGTTCATTAAATCAATTTTAAGATACCTAACCTATGTAACCTGTCCTTTCCTTATCTACAATTGAGGTTCCAGCCCTAGGATTAGCTGTGCATGTCATATGCTCACTGATGACCTTTTCAGTAAACATGTGTGATAAAAAGTCATTGTACATTTTTGCCTTCTCTGCACCTGCTATAAGCAGCTTTTCTGTTCCTGCAGTACCTCTCCCAGGTGCCAAAGATTTCTTTGTTGTTCTTCTTCCTATTAACATACTAATATAATTATATTATAGTAAATCTTCATTTCTTTTGCTAGTTGCATCTCACTGAGTGCTTTGGCACTTCTGAATTGTCTGTACATACATGTGTTATTCTCCCATGCTTAGTAAGTAGAGAAATTTTTCTCATTATGTCTAAGGTGAAAAAAAAATGACAATTTAGCCAAGCTGGTCTTTAACACTGTCTGCTCTTCACATTGGTGAAGCTCATACTATGGTCTTTAGTAGTGTTCTGTTGAAGAACCCACAGATTTCTCTTTAGCTTGCACCCTAAGGATTTTTTAAAATAAATTCTCTGAATTTACTGAAATCTACACCCTTGGGATTTTTTTTTCCTGGGCAGTCTGACAATGTAATTTATCTTCCAACAAGTGCTGTGGTAACTAAAAATCTCCCATTACTGTCAAGTCCAATGGCTTTAGATATGTACCAAGAACAACTACGTTCTTTCTTGCTTTCATGCATACCAACAGATATTTAACAGCTCTATCTAACCCTATTTTTGAGATCTCAAAGCAATCATCATATTTTGGAAATACAAGCCAACATTTACACTCTTCTTCCCTTTCCCTTTCTTACTGAAGAAGTTGTATTCTCTATGAGGGGACTACTAGTGTAATATATTGTGCTGGGTTTACGTGGTGGGGTTTTGGTTGCAGGGGAGGGACTGCAGAGACAGCCCCCATAAGGATTTGCGAGAAGCTTCCTTGGCTCCAAAACCACATTTCATAGATTTCTAGGTTGGAAAAGACCTTAGAGATTGAGTCCAACCGTCCCTAAACCCCATTAAACCATATCCCTAAGTAGATCATCCACCCTATTCTTAAACACATCCAGGGATGGGGACTCAACCACCTCCCTGGGCAGCCTATTCCAGTGGCTGACAACCCTTTCAGAGAAGAAATACTTTCTAACATCCAACCTGAACCTCCCCTGACTAAGCTTATACCCATTTCCTCTTGTTCTATCACCCATCACTAATGTAAAGAGCCCTTCCCCCACCTCCCCACCATCCCTTCTCAAGTATTTGTAGGCTGTAATCAGGTCTCCCCTCAGATGGACAGCCTCTGGCCAGGGCTGAGCCAAGCAGGGCCTCTGTGAATGCCACATTTAAGAAGCGGACAAAGGAACCTGACCCAGGTGGGACCTGCAGTGAAGAGAGGGGGGAAGTGGGGGGACTTGCTTGCCTCCTGGGCAAGCACTGAGCCACCGCCACTTGACTGGAGAGAGACACAGTGGCACGGCTTGGAGAGCTCCAAAGTACCCCTCTCCAGGGCGTCTGCTGGGTGGAGTTCATCCTGCTGGGACTGCTGAGGTTTGTCAGGTCGGTCAAGCCCAGCGTGGCTGCAGCAGAGAGAGGACTGAGATCTGAGAGAAATTACTACACAGACACCAAGGTTGGTGAAGATGGAGCTGGAGGAGGTGTGCTGGAGCTGAGATTCCCCTGCAGCCCATGGTGAGACAGCAGGCTGAACCCCTGCCACCTGTGAGACACACAGTGGAGCAGAGATCCACCTGCAGCCCGTGGAGAACCCCATGCTGGAGCAGAGATGCATACACTCAAAGGAGTTCATGGAGGACTGTCTCCGTGGGAAAGACCCACCACAGTGCTGGGGACTGACGGTGGAGCAGAGATGCATCTTCAGTCTCCGCGGGGAGGGACTCCACAATGGAGCAGATGGCTGCACCAAAGAAGCCATGATTCTCTGGGGAAAGCCTTGCTAGAACGATCTGATGGGTAAGGATTGCATCCTGCGGGAAGGACTTATGCTGGAGAAGTTCGTGGAGGACTGGCTCCCATGAGGAGGGGCTCCATGCTGGAGCTGGAGAAGAGTGTAAGGAGTCCCCCTCCTTTTAAGGAAAAAGTGGCAGAAACAGCATGTGATCAAATGACCTGCAACTCCCATTCCCCATCCCCCTGCACTGCTGCAGGGAGGAGGTAGAGCCGGAAAGAAGGGAGGGGTGGGGAAGGTGTTTTAAGATCTGGCTTTGTTTCTCATTATTCTCTCTGGAGCAATCTGTAACAAATTAAATTGATTTGTCCTCAAGATGAGTCTGTTTTGCCCGGGCCCATGGTTGATGGGTGCTCCCTCCCTGTTCTTATCTCAACTCTCAAGGCTTTTGTTACACTTCTTTTCCTCCTCTCCATCCCACCAGGATGGGGGGGAAGAGAAGTGAGTGATCAGCTGTGTGGTAGCTTATCGGCCAGCTGGGCTAAACACCACAACATATATATGATAAACTCTCTACAATGCCTACTTTTTCATAATCTCAGATGAGTTCTTTGTATTCCTCATTGATTCTTCTGTTAATTCTCCTCTGTTCCTCTTTCTTCTACCATCGGTATACAAACAGCTAAGATACCTGGTAAACTGATCTACGATTCTTTGCCCAGTCACTTCTTTAATCTTGTTTTAAATAGTCCTGTCTTTCTCAGGACCTGTGTCCAATTTCCGTTATTTAAGATGAAAACTTTTGTCCTTGCCATATGGTTCTTAATTTAAAGTTCTCTCAGAATAGAAGCTATATAGTTATATTTAGGATGTATCTGATTGATGCTTGACTTGGGTGTGAGAGGAGTGACGATAATATCTCTTGAATTTTCAACCTCTTCATCCATTTCCACAGAGCCTTACAAGGACTTTTGATTTGCTTTGATCATTCTTGGCAGTGTGACTAGTATTCTTTATCATAATGTAGTGATTGGTGGAATCCTTTGCAACCTGGCAAATCTGGACTCTTGTGAAGAAACACACCAGCCATAATGAAGGTGCCAGGTGGTGCAGATGTCTCCACATCACCTTGAGTAGAAGGCTACTACCCAACAACATCTTTTTTTTTCCTCTTGGTAATAGAGGTTTTGTACTCCTTGGGGTAGTGTTTTTTTTTTTTTTCTCTGTTGTCACTGAGATTAGTTCTTAGTTGCTCCCAGGTCAGCACTCTTGCTTTTTGTTTTATTAGTAAGCTATTCAGATGTTGAATGCTACATGCCCTCAGAGGACATCAGCAGCCATCTTCCTCTCTGTAGTTTCAAGTTTACTCCTCCAGTATCTGTACTGCTATCAAACTGAAAGCTCTACTTATTTTTTTTGTTTTTGAATGCGTGCTGTAGATGAAGTCCTCATGACCATACTCAGCCAGTTTTGATTCTCTCCTTTCACTGCTCCTCTAATTGCTTCTTAAGAGATTCCCCTAGAGACCTAAAAGTCATCTTTCCAGATTTCACCAGTAGGAAAATATAGGCCAAAGTTCCTGTAAATCCATTCAAGGATTTCATCACAAGATGTCATCATTGTCTAATTTTAAATACAGCTATTGAATTATCAGTGTATGACATATCACTTCTCAAATACTTTTCACTGAGAATGAGATACTATGTAGTATAAAAAGCTCTTCATGCCTGGTAGATTAAAAATATTTGTGCTTGAATTGAACATATTTTCATTTTCACTAACAGTTCATAAAAATATTGAAGTATAATATGAAGAACAGGAGTTGGTAAATACTAAAATGAAGGATTCCATATCAAGCTACATTTGCTCTTCAGTATAATCAGAAATTTTACTATTTGCTAAAAAGTCATCAGACAAGAAAAGTGAAGCTTCCTGAATGTTTCCTAAAGTTTCCTCAATAATCTGGATGCTTTCGGTTTAAAAATAAGAGAAGTCTCTTCTACTTGTACAGTCTGGACATTAAATATCTTATTTTTAATCTTTACTAGATAACCTTTTTACATATGTATTCAAGTAAAACTAACAAAACTCATCTATTTATATATTAACTAATTAAGGATTTAAAAATTATTTTACCTGATACCATACTACTAACGTTTTATTCTAAGCATAGGCCAGATCTTTACATTTGGTTGTGTTATGCTTAGCACAGAGCCAGGAAGAAGAGAGATGGTGAACGACAAGTTTTGAGATGGAATTTAGGTCCTCAGTACTATAACACTTGGGTAAATAAAACCTTAAGAAAAAACACATAAAGATCCAGACAGTGCCAGCTTCTGTAAGTAATTAGACAGGGTTATGTGAGGCGCCTCTGAGAAACACTGAGGCACCTGAGATGCTTCTTGCCAATAAACTATAGACACTTAAATAGAAGATGTACACACAAAAAAACCCACCTGATTTAGTGCAGAAAACTTCAAAGCAATCCCTTCATTACTGCGAAAGACCTATCAAAAAATCTCTTAGGTTGTATTACCAGTAGGAAAAACCTGTGTATTGCCTCATGGTAGTTAATAAATGGTAATTAACATCAGCTAATATCTTAAGTCAAGTAAAATCTGTTGTTTAATATGTAAATATAACTGTAATAAGGCTCCACTTGATCAGTTACTCCAGTCTGCTAACCATGAGAAATCGAGACTCCTTATTTTCTGCTAGATAACCCTATTATTTTGTTAATAAAAAAATAAGAATATACTTGAAGTATAACACGATTGATATAACATATTTCATGTTTTTGATATTATAATAGTTCCCTTTGCTTTGCTACCTAAACTATGTTCGACCGCACCTGAAAAAGGCAGAAAGGAATGAAAAGTGGAAAACATACACATGAAGCTGCATACAGCCAGCTCTATAGCAGAAAGAAATGTCTTTATTGCAGTCTGCATGTACAGCAAAATCGATTAAATTTAAAGAAAAGTACTTGCATTTTCATTAATAGTACATAGCTTCATTTCTTGATTAAGAACAAAATCAGGTTATCGTTCTAAACTAGCTAAAGACCATTAAGGAGCTGACAGAAAAGAAAAAAATGTTGGTCTGCAGGAAGCTGCACACTGATTAGAAGAAGAGTTGGGACTCAGTTCTCTCTGGGAAAACAAAAAGTGAAGAATAGAGTAGATCTTCTGCCAACTGAAAAAGCTAAAGAACCAAATGTCACATTTGAATGACAAGAAAAATAATGCATGTGGTAGAAGCCACAAAATGGCTGATGACAAGAGTTGTGAGATATTTTCTGATCTTAAAAGAAAAAAGTAGAAAAGAAAAGCAGTGGTCAGTCATAGGAAGGGACAGAGTAGTACTTACACTTCACTAAGTTATGAAAATTTGCGTGTGCATACTGTTGCTTTTGTCTCCTTTTCATAGCTGTTACTTGCTGCGCAACTTCATAATAGTCGCCTGATTTTGCATTTGGTGCCTGTGCGCTACCATGATGAAAAATAATAAGCAGCAAATCCTGAATTACTTATAATATATTCAGAAATTATTAACTACCTCCTAACCTAGAGTATTTCTATGAATAATTCTCCTTTCCAACACTGCAAGTTCCAGAAAGAAAAAATAGCCTGTCAGGACAATATACCTAGAACTTATCCTGATATTGCCCCTTACTCTTTTAGAAAAAAAATAATCTGAATCTGCTTGGTTTATCTGCAATTATATTTATATTCAAATCAGTTATTTTTCTCTTTTTCCTAGATTCCCTTCTCACTGTCCAGCTACTGTTAAAATAGCTGCGTCAACTCTATTTATTTGATAAGACACAGTTTTTTGTCCTGTACAGATATAATGCTCCATGAAATGGATGGTTGTTAAAATACTTTTTTTTTTTTTAAATTAAGCTGTAAGGTACATAGTGTCTTACCCAATACATAAACCTAAGTAATTGCATGCAATTGCTAGCAGGGATGTACTAGTATAGGTGACTTAACATAGCTTTGCCTCGAGACCAAATTATTCTGACATACAACTCAGTTTTCTTTCCTTGTGTTAGGAGGAAGACACAGTAAAATACTTTCAAAATTCTTATCAGCACAGTTGCACAGGTTTATGGTGACACACCAACAGGCTAGTCATGACTTAAGAGTTCTTAGAATTCACCGTGGTAAGGAAAGTTTGCAATTTTTCCCATTATTGCTAACAGCAGTCACTGGCTGTCAGTAACATTTTCAGCCCTGTGCCAAATATTTGCTTGAAGCAGCATTAGATAATATAATGCTTTAAAAAGTGTGAGCAGCTATTGGATTATATATACTCAGGGCCTCATCATTCTAAACAAAAACTCAGCTGAAAAAGATTGGAAAATATTCTTCTGGCAGAAAGGCCTCACTATGAAGACAGTAATGGAATAATGTTGTTTTGAAATCTTACCAGAAAAAAATAACGACTCCAATGGGCTATTTAAAGTAACAGCTCCTGGATACTGGGCCTAATGCATCTCTATCAGTAAACAACATTGATTCTGTTCATGGTTATTCAAATACCTACAAATGATTTCACCACAGTGGATTACTTAGAAATATCTTATCCACAGTTTCCCTACAGCCAGTTAAGTAAAAATTAAACAACAGTTAGATGTTTTTCCTTACTTGTGGAGTGATCGTGCATCTCCCCCAGTCCAGTATTAATTCCAGCATCTATTGAACTCATGATTTTATCAATCTACAAAAGAGAGAACAGTGAAAACAATTGATGGTCCCCATCTTTATAATTTTATTTTACTTTTTCCATGCATAACTTATGGCATTATTACTCTCATTAGGAAAACAGCAATCAAGATTGCAAAATGCAAAAATCAAAGGTAGACAACTAATTTCTCCACTTTGATTTTTATTTTGCAACAGTTGTACACTAGCGAAAGTTAAAGCTTGAGACTAGTATTTCTTTTTCTACAGTATAGTTGCTTTGATGCTGATGGCTTTGGTCATCTAGGTATATCTTCTTCTTTGAAACTACTTTGTCATATTTCAGTATATAAATACGAAGCAGAAAAATGCATATAGTAAAGTATATGATGAAATGGATTTTAATTTTATAGGCTCATTTCATTTGGTGATAACTGCTAACCAGTAGAACTCTATTTAAGCAGTAATATTAATGCATAAGAATATTATTTTGTGTGTTATAAAGTACTAAAGCAATTGTTCAATTAAGATTTCGGGAGAATATTCTAGCTCCCTTTTTTCCCATCTGTCACAAGGCCATTGAATAGGGTATGAAACATAGCTGTTTCCCCACATACCACAGAATGATATTGTTTGTGAAACAGCACTACATTGACCCCAAAACTCATTTGCACATTTCTAAATTACATTGAACATACTATGTCAAAACTACTATACTATACTATACCATTTTATTTTCTGTAAGAACAGGACAAAAAGTGAATCAAAAGGCTGGTGTTGTCTAAGAAGGCAGACACAGAGAGCCAGGTTTTACTGAGCTTAATATTAGGACTATTAGGAAAACTGTCTTCTTTTTAAAAACTATGTATTAGTCACTGGTGACAGAAGAAAATCTGGGAATTATGTTAGAAGCTGCAGATTTAGATTTTTTTTTTTTTTTTAAATAAACTACATTTTTCTTACCCTTAAGAACACTCAAAATGATGTCCCCCTAAAAAGGCAAACTTGGACCTGACTCGTATTGGGATTTCATAACAACGTGTCCAAGTTAAGACGAAAACCTGATCTTACATACCTTTCCACTGAGAAAGCATCTCCTTTACAATAAAAACTACCTTCTGATGTCCTATTAAATCAGACACTTAGATAAGCTAGAAACCTTTGTCTAGAAAAATAACCAATCATACAAACAAGCTCTGGGTTCTTTCTGGAATAAAATGCTGCACTGGAAATGTATACATTTCCCCATAGCTGTTCTTTTAAAGAGAAGTGTTTGCTTCTCTGTAATAGCAGTAAAGATCTAAACTTTTCCCATTCTTAATTTATCTCAGTAAGATGGGAACTTTCCTGTCTATGAAGAATCATTTACATTCTTGAAATTCAGCACAGGAGAAAAACAAATTACACATAAA
This sequence comes from Tauraco erythrolophus, assembly GCF_009769465.1. Classification (NCBI taxonomy): domain Eukaryota; kingdom Metazoa; phylum Chordata; class Aves; order Musophagiformes; family Musophagidae; genus Tauraco; species Tauraco erythrolophus. The sequence continues at coordinate 55,307,316 of NC_141468.1, forward strand.
GTGTTCAAAAAATATTTTAAATCTAGTTCTAAACCTAAAATAAAGTCACTTGTATGAGCAGGCATGTGCACTACATACTCGATGTGGACATTTCTTGTGATAGTCCCGAATTTATTGTAGCCATAAGTGTATTTCCACTTCACACAAGAGTCAGGTATACGCCAAGCATTCTGTACACATGCTACATACCAGTTAGAAAATATGTTATATAGAGAGAATTTGTAGAATGCATAATCAAGCTAAAAATCTTAGACACTGCATTCCTGCCATTTTCTCCTGTCTCTTGCTGGTGGGCATTGTCATGGTGGAAAATAATTAGCAAATACATAAATAACAGCCATAGCTACAAAGAATTTTACCAATTTTACTAGTGTCAGTGGTGAGGTCTTCAGTAGAAAATAATTTCAATGTCACAACAAATTGCAGAATTACTTCTGGTTAACTTCATTCATTATGGAAACAGACTTCATTAAGTGTGCAGCATTTTGAACAGAAAGGCATTGCATTTTGTGCCAGCTGTCAAACTACCTTGCATTACACTATGACACTATGATGATTTTCACTGTGGAAGATTCACTTTTTATTTCATCTCTAAAACTGAAAACAATAACAGCATTTTCACAATACCATAAATTTGCTTGTACTAGAAAACAAACAGACTTACTTCTTCCCATTCTGATGTGAAGGAAGGTGTTCTCTCTGAATTCCCTTTGGAGCAGTGTTGGTTTGGTGTGGGTTCACTCCAGTTGCTTCTTGCTTTTTTGTCATTTGGAGGATGGGTGATAAGATTAGAATCAGATTTCGAAACATTTTTGCACAAATGCTTTTCAAGCAAAGTCTTTGGTAAAGATCGTATTCTCCCAAGCGTGCACGCTCGCTCCACAAATCCCCCAGTGGTGATAACCCATTGTTCATTTATCCTTGTTGATGAGCCAACCAATGTATGATTTTCTACTGGTTTAGTTTTAGTATGAAATATGGTTCTGTTTACAACTGGTGGCTTTTTTTTCTTAACAGGGGGATCAGTGTTGCTTTCTTTCCGTAGCTGTATCTGCTGCACTGAGCTCTTGCTCAAAATACTTTTCTCTAGTGGACCAGTGCACTGGTTTGCTTTGCTGTACAGCTGGAGTGGATTATCAGGTGGGTCACATGCAGGTGATGATCCATGAAGCAAACCTGCAAACTGCTCAGCAGGGTGTCCTTCAGGAAGCTCACTTTCAGTGGATGTCTCTCCCTGGCAAAGACGCTCTGAAATGAGAGAGCACCTTGTAAAAAACCAGGGTGATAAAATACTGCAAAAAACCAAACCCTTACTCTTCATAAAATGACTTTTGTATGCTGCTTGTTTCTTATGTACAGTAACAAAAGATACTTACGCCATGAATTGATTTATCAGTCTTTTAAAAAACAATTCTCTCCTTAAACTTTATCTATTTTAAACTATTTTATCCTGACTGGTTGAAAAACATTAAAACACACTCAATGCTACACATAAATTCCTGGAAAAAAAGAACAAATTTATAAAATAAAATAGGTCATTGCTATTCCATCAACTTGATAGTGTCTCTTTGAATTTGTTGTTGAGTTGAAATGTATACAAATAACAGTTTAGTATGACGAATTAGCTAGTTAGTTTGTAAGTAGTAAAACACATGAAGAACCAGTATTGTTAGTAATTTTTCTTTTTATAGTCATAATAATAGTGAATTTACACTATGATGCCTTTTTACTGACAGTCTCTAAAGAATAGATTTGAGTGTTGTGTTTATTTCTGTGAACTTTTGAGAATAGATTCAGAGTAATAATAATCATTGAAAAACAGAATAGGATATCAAGTATTTTTGAAACAAGTTTTATATGTAATTTAACAAAAATACACAAAAAGGAACTACAGAAAAATTCACTTTTTGGCACAGTTCAGAGTGGATTATTAAAAATTTATAGCTCTTTTTTATGTCTGTTGCTGTAAGGACTAGAAGGGGAAAAAAAAGACACCTTTTTCTACCTGTGCTGCCTTATTTAAAGTGTTAGTGTGGGTAGCATCACTCTTTCCACATGGCATTAAGTTACCATATGCTACTCAGAATAACTACAACCCACTACAGTTGCATCTCTATTAACTACTTCATTAAAGATAAATACACTCATCTCATATGTATGGTCATATGTAGACTAACTGTAGGACTATATGCACAGCACTAGCTGCCAGAAGGAATCAAACATAGCATCATTTCATAATTTGCAAAGAAATTGAGCAGTTTCTTCCTATTTGCTAGAATATCTGCCAAATATCACTTCTAAAATAAGGCAGTATTTGATTATATGAATGATAGAAGAAAGATTTTTTTTTTTAGTGTGTACTTCAAAACACCACCAGTTCTTTTACTAGTCAGCAGCTTAAAAATGTAAAATTACATGGTTTTCTTATTCGTTAAAATATCATTACAAAGTTCTAATCTAGGTTAGTAGTGCAACCTAAGAAAATCTACTTTTCTTCTTTGGGAAACTACTGACTAGTACATACACTAAAGACATTTTTGCAACTAAAAAGATGTGGAGTGTTAAGGCAAAAGTTGAATGTGGGACATGACAGAGCTTAACGAATCAATAACACCAAAAAAGTTGGTTTGGAGGAAAAAAGCAGGGGAAAAGGAGGACATGGGACATTCTCACACGCATTGACTTCTGAAAGTTGCTGTATTAATTATATATCTGCAATTTTGAAGGTGAACTTAAAATTAAAAATAAATGACGCAAATAATGATTGACTTCAGTGTTTTTCCCTTACATGAAAAACTCAGTAGCTGGGATTCCGCTCCAGATTAAGACATCTCATTTTACATATCCACATGGGTAAGAAGTATGTAAGCTCCCACCATAGTCAGAGATCAGGTTGATAAAGTCAGTGGATTCTAGAGAGTGATGCCACTCACTGTGTGTTGTGGCTGGTCGGCTGAATCACTCCCTGTACTCTGTTGACTAGACAGCCAATGACTGTATCAGGAGATGGCATCCCACTTGCATTCAGATACCTACATTTAGGGGTCTTAATAATCAAGTGAGTCCTATTTTGCTCTTCCAGAAATGAGTCTTACAAATGTCTATTGAACTCATTTGGGAGATAAACGCTTTTGTCAGGACAAAGTAAGAAAGAAGAATAAATCAGGAAAAAGAAAAGCTTACAGACACCTAGATTGCAAGGATTTCACTAATATCTACATTATCTTCACTAACATCTTTGTTACATCTATACTGCTAAATAAAACTGGTCAACGACTATTAGGATCTTAAGGAATTATTAGGAATTATTATGTCCTTTAAACTAAACTCTCCTCCTTCTCAAGGGAGAGATGCCCCATCCAAACAATTACTGGGAATGGTCTCTGGCCTCAAACTTGTGCCATGTGAGAGTACTGTCTGGGTACATACTATTCAGTATCGGCCAAACCTTGCCAAAAATCCACACAACAGTTTAACAGTACAAACTGCCAAGCACCAATGTCCTCTCATGCCCTGATCTTGTTCAGTTTACTACTGTAAACAAAAGATGCTGTTTCTGAGAACTCTCATTCCTCTATGGTCAGTAAATATATCTAGTGACCACTAGAAAGTGCGTGTGTGCGTACGCACGCGTGTGTGTCACTTTCTAGCAGCAGCGCAGTGACAGTATATCAAAACATTACTTGTGTTAATTTTGTTATTTCAAGTGACAGCAGTTTGAAATGCGTTCAAAGACACTAACTATATTGTATGAACCTTTTCCGCTGGATCTTTCAGTACAGTTCTTGCATCATGCATATGTAAGTATATATATTCTACTGCAGGTATAAATTCCATCATTGAAGTATCCATACAAATGCTTTAAGGAAGCCAGAAAAGATGAAGATAAACGTTGCCTGCGCAACTTTTAGTCTTCTTATGTGTTAGCAGTACTTTATTTAACTTTTTATATGATTACCTACTATTTTTCCTGTTTCATTTAGTATTCAGAACAAAGTTTGCTCAGTGAAGGAGAATCTTGAACATTTTTTATTTTCCTTGTTCAAAAAGAGTGGTCCTATTAACTATTTACTGCACAGCATTAAAATTATTATTTGAATATCATGTTATTCAGAACCTTCTCAGATTTTTCATGATGTCAGTTATCTAAGGGGTTCATTCACAAATACAAACTCATGTATTTTACAAGGTGAGGCTGTAACGTGACAACATCCTAATTTGATAAAGGGGCGATAAGGTAGAAGGAGATAATGCTGAAAACGTCCACAAGTTTTGGGCATCCAATTTGAAATTCATTAAGATTTGCTTTGTTCAGAGTACTTAACATTGTATAATAGAATACTTTCAAAGCTCAGTTGTTATTGACTTCAATAGTTCTGTAATGTTGCAAAAGTCAGCATTCAAAAAAACCAAGGAACTGTTAATGACTACTTGGATAAAGTTTGGTCTGTCTCGATCAGCATAACAAAAGCTCTGGCAGAGACAGAGTATTGTCTGTGTGGTGTTCAGCTGCCTCAGCTGTCAGTCTCCTTTGATAACTTTTGCTTTAACTAAGAGCTTTGTTAATCATACGACAAAGGAAGCAAATATCTCATAGCTATGACTTCTTCACCCCATGATTTTGAGTAATGCAAACAACAACTATAATGTGCAATGAAAAAGACAGGTTGTATGGACAGAGTAGTATGTGGTTATGATAAAGGTTAAAAAGCAAATAGCATTGCATGCTGCACTGCAGTCCTATAACAAGTTATCCAGACAGGTGGCACCTCCACTCTTGGAGGTTTTCAAGACATGGCTAGGAAAAGTCATGTCTGATCTGATGATGATAGTCCTGCATTAATGATCCAATCATAATTCTGAATATTTTTACTTTTGAATCGATAACTTAAGTCTAATGCTCTTTTAATACACATTTGTATTCTTAGTTTAGTTTCCTAATGCAGTTAATGCTAAATACTTTTATGTTCAGAGAATAATGACAGTACAGAGATGAACTATACTACTGCTCTAAATAGTATAGAACAATACAGTGAGTGGTAGGCTACTAAAGAAATCATAGAAGGAAAAAAATAATCCATGCAATATATAGTCATAAAATAATTTGCAATAGTACACTTTTCTTTCTTACTCCAAGCCAATATCTGTTCAACTGAGGCCTGAAGTATGAGATATTAGATAACCTCTTCAAACTATATCATATCTAAAACTGCAGCTACATGTCTTCATTGCTCACGTGAGTGTCCAAGGTCTCAGTGTCAAGAACTTAAGTATGAAAAACTCTAGACAGGGTAACATAATTATTCTTCTGTATCCTTGACAAAATAGGCAACTTAAAAGCTAAGGAAGGATTTTTTTTTTTTAAGTTAATAATTAAAAATCTCAGATATGAGATTACTGTCTTTTTATTGTTGCATATTTCTGCCATAAGTTTTAAGACAACTGATACTGAAATCAATATTTCTTCTGGGGCTTAGTAATGATGCACAAAATGTTGTATTTTATGATTAAAAACAGGAAGTAATACATATCACAATTATTTTTGTTTTGAATACTGCTGTGCATTGAAAAAACTCCTTTTGTTAAGTTGTCTACACTGATGGTCGATGTCTTATGTGGTTAGAATTAATCTTAAATCCACCAAAACATCTGAGAAATTCAGACTCTCTATTCCTATTATGTTCTATCCCCCGACTTTATCATATGCTTTTGAACCTTTTCATTATATGCTTTATTTTTATTTGTTTAACCAACTTAACTGGATCCAAGAAACATGTTAGGCAATTATATTACATAGGTGTATGCTCAGTGAACATTAAGTTAATGATACCAGTTTTGCTTTCTCATGGGTTTTTGAATAAATCTTCTGAGAATGGGCTTTCAGAGAGTGCATAGGGATACCAGAGAGAGAATAGGTGGAGAAGTTCAAGCTCTAGGATTGAATCCCAATGGAGAGAAGTTTTCTGTTTATGATGATTTTTTTCTTTTGCAAGAGCAATTATTTTTTGTAACTTAAAAAAAAAAGCAAGAGAAAGATCTTGCTTCCTCATCAGATACAGCTTTTCTCACCACCTCATCTTTTTACTTGTAAATAGTATCCTAAATACCAAAACATAAACAGAAGTCATCTCTACACACCTTTAAGAGTCATTACAAGTGCAAGTACAGTTTACCAATCTGAGTAGATTACTTCTACAGTAAGTCACTGTGATGCTGCCATATCTATGTTGCATGGAAAACATTTACATTTGGAACTACAAATAAATTCAGTTCTGCCAGAATCTCAAAGCCACAGATACACATTGCTATTATCACCAGTTTACATAAAACCAAATAGGCATTTAGGCAGCAGATTGCAATTAAATTAGCTATTTATTTATGCACTGGTGCACCCCAGCACAGTTCCTTTTGCTACATATATAGAACTCTGTGGAATACCATTTCTCACTTTCAGTATTTGAGAGTTATAATTTACCAATGCTTCATCAAACTGACATATCTATTTTCTGAATCTGACTCCAAGACTACAGAGCATATCAAGAAAGTCAGGAGCATATTAAGTACTGTGAATTTTGCCTTCATGTAAAGTTAGAAATCAGCTTATTCACATTTGTATCTCGAGAGATTCCATGTTCAAATTTAAAGTACATTCAGGAGAATAACGGTTGTTAATAATAGTAATGAAAAGAGCTGTAATAGAGAAATTATAATGACAGAGTTACACCTTTAATGGGCATTGCTCTTGCCATGGCACAAGTTTCTAATGTAAAATAAATATCCACTAGAAATTTGTTCTATAGCTGTGGTAAAGACTGTATTGTGGCACCTGTACTATTAATCCATTCAAATTCTGTTTTCATTTGATCCAGAAAGATGTTTTTGGCAGGATACTCTGCATATGTGTAATATCTGCCCAAAAACATAGTTTCATCAATCAACTGAGTGTGTGGAAAAGGGAATTGAAAATAACAGTCACAGCTGAGTAGTATTTGGAGAGTACTCTTTCATAGGACAGTAAGCAAAGAAGTCATCTTATTTGCTTAGTAAAGATTGCTTTGGACACACTAGAATATCTTCAGTAGTGATGCTATTAGTTGTACTGTCAACGTAATATCACAAAGTGGGATGATCAGCAAGAAAAAGCTTAAGACAGAAAATCCAAGGTATTTAAAAACTGAAGTAGCAATATTCAGGAGGGTATTATTTCACACAGCAAATAACACTGTGCTCTGACCAAGCTCAAGCTCTTTGATGGCAGTATGTTGGATGCAGATATCTTTGATGAGGCAGTGCAATGTTTTCGCATTCTAGTAAGCGTTACAGAAAGGTACTATGGACCTTTGTGGAAGATATAACAACACAATTACTAAGCAACTAACGGATAATGTGGGCTTCTACTGTCACCAGCAACAACACAGAAAAGGAGCATCAACGTCCAGCCAGATTGCTGTTTCTCCTTCTGCTTCCTCCTAGATCTAAAGAAACCACCAGAAGGTGGTTTGCAAGGTTGGTGTCTGTGGTGTCCAGGCTCTGTGCCCAGGTTCCAACAGTACCAGCTTATGAAAGCTGTACAGTCCCTTAGAAATCACAGTAAAAGTCTCTATGGATTATGTGTTTGCTTTTACTAGCTTCATAACTGCCAATTCAATTACTTAACATTGCATTCTGCACTTGACTGTGTACTGAAGGATTTTACTGCCTCTCTACCACTACCTTCTTGTAGTTTCACTGTCTACATTTTACTCTTGTTTCACGATGACCAATCAGGAACTGCAAAAGATGAGAAAGATTTTGAGGGAAAAGACAGCTCCATACAGAGTTTTCTGAATATTTCTTGCTAGCTTCTAATAAAGAAAAAAAACTTTCAGTGAGGAAAGATATTAGTGAGTAATTACTGCTCATTCTAAGCACATTATAATATCCAAATATAGTTCTTGCTCAAGATTTCAGCAATAGGAGTGTAGTCTGGTGCAAACAAAGATAATTTTAACTCTCATAGAGGTATATTTACTCCTGCACATTTTCAGAAGTTTTTGATACTCATAGAGTCTATTTTGTATTTGAGGGTGACATAAATGTAATTTTTACATAGATCACAAACGGTTAATCTTTAACTGCAAAATTCAAACCAGACAAAAATACAAAGTGGCAGCTGCCACCTTCATAATGCCGTTTCCATGAGAATTTCTTTCTATGTGACTATATAAGGCATGGTTCCTAGACGCCTTAATGACAGACAGCCTCTCATGAACCATCACATTTTACAGCACAAGAATCTGCCTTATATCTGTTCATCAAAATAAGATTCTTTCAGAAAACTAGTATGTTAACATATTTATGGACTAAAAAATTCAGGCAGATAAAATAATGTTCAATGTCTCTCAGGTGAAACGTTGGATTAGTTCAACATCTGTGTTCAAGCTAAAATTCCACTAGAATATTTCAACTCTACTATGCAGTAAAAAGAAAATAACCACAATATTTCTTTAAAACACTCAAGCAATATTTCATAAGAAATTCTGAGAAATGAATAGAAATTGATGCAAAATGTAATTTTGCAGAAAGATCACATATAATTGCATCGAGAAATTTCTGTGGTAATCTCTTTTTGCAGGATTAAAGCTAGCAGTTGAGTGGGCTGTGACTGTGCTTAGAAAATGCATGTTAATTTGACAATGTAGTACAGCAGGGAAGAGTAATAGAAGAGGAAAATTTGGTGACACTTAATAACCAAAACCAGTGCAAGGCAATATGAATGTGACAGATGAGTTCTTGATACCATATTCTTTTTTTGAAGACTCTAATGAAACCTCGTTAATTGTTCCACTCTTGATATTTCACACATCAAATGCAAAGAATAAACAACAAAGTCCTCCATCAACTGGGAACAAAACTCACTAATTGTCAAGGCAAAGAAACTGGAAAAAATAATGGATGATTTTTAGAATGCTGTTTCTAAAAGGAGACAATGCTCAACAATTTTAACACTTGTTTTTGAAAGGAAGGATTTGCCTAAGTAACAATTCAGCTTCCCCAAGCATGAGACAAATGCAGAAACAATACAAAACACATGTTCTAGCATTTGCACTGATCATACACTTCTGTCTTTCCTAACCTTACTAAAGAACATATTTCTAATTTGAGCAGCATTTTTAAGATACTTAGGATGTGATATAAAGCAGTTTGCCTCTCCTCTCTTCATTCCACATACAAGCTCATTGTATGTTTCATCAAGCTGTTGTCTGTTTCATCTTATAATTAAGTTTCAAAGCCAGCAAGAAGAGAATCAGTGCTTTCATAAGAAATAATGTAAAAGTAAAGGCCCTCCACCCAAAATGGCCTCACTGAAGTTTTTCAAAATCTCCGGTTAGGTAATAGAAACAAAGCTGTAAGGACAGAAAGTGTATAAATATTTAAAGTATCTAGAAAATATCTCTGGCTGTAGAATTACAGTCCAGTTCTAGATGTAGATACATTCAGTCATGGAAGATTACATCCAAAACCGCAAAGTTTTTCAACTCTACATGGAACTTTTTTAAAAGTTTTATATGATTACTTACATGTAACTGCTTTGAAACAAATCACTAAAAATCATAGGTTTTTAGCAAGCTTGTAACTCATTACATTTTTTTTTTGTTGTTCGAAATACTAGTGAGGAAAGTGAAGGAATAAAAAAAATAGATTCTCTATATTCGTTTTCCCCTAATGATTTATTTGGGGGTTAAAAAATGTTAAATGAAAAACAATATAAATTCTTTTGAAAAGTATTTACAAAGCACAAATTATATTTTAAAAATAAATAAATCAAAACAATTATATGTAAAGGAATTTAGTTAGGAATATTAATTTTCTAGGCAAGCTGACAATCTCTAAAATGTTTATTTTTCACAAATAAGTGTAGTTACTTTAAAAAGTATCAACACATACACAGTGCTTAAAAGCAGAATCTTTGAAAGGAAGGGAAGAGATACAGGTGACTAAACACAGATGTATATGGCAATTTTAGACACAGTAGGGTATTCAAGGTGACTACAAGGGCTGACAGAAGTGACACTCAACTTACTGGAAGCCTGGGTCTTTCTGGGAAAGTAGCTAGAGGCCAGAAAGCCTATCTGGAGGATCCAAATTGGTCTAGACACAATGGTAGCAGACAAGGAGTACTGATGGTGGTACCTATGTAGGCAATACATCTCAAAGAATCTATTACTGTAAAATAAATAATTGCTTGACATGATTCTGTGCATATAACCCACTTCAGATGGCTCAGATACACTTACCTTAGATAGGAAGTGAAAACCTGTCATCGTTTTAAGAAACAATTGTTCAATACTTCTACCAAACTAGCCATCAAGTTAAGAAGCTGAATCACCTGAGTGGCACAGAGCACAAAAAGTTGGCTGACTCCAGATATCAGCTCACGATATTTTGGAAATGTGCGTTTGGAACATGGAATTAGCCTGCTATGAATCAACTGTGACTGCTAGGAGAATCAATGTGTAGCCTAATTAAGCCACTAGGATTCAGAAAAGCACTAGTTCAATTTCAGATTTAGTTCATAGGAAAAATCAGCATTAGACTACAATAGTTCAGACATGGAAGAGCAGTGTGAACGTGGAAGACAATTATCAACTTTCATAACACAAAGCCAAAAGCACCTAAGTAGCTAAAAGGATGAACTGAAAAAAGGGAAGAGAATTGATTAATCTGCAGCTGCTTGAGGCAAAATTTTCAAACAGATTCTTTCAGGCTATTTGCAGAAGGAAATAACTGAATTTTACCCAAATTTACAGAAACTTTTTCCTTGTCTAAAAGGAGCAGATACAGGTAAGAAAATTTCATTTCGGTACTTTTCCTCAACTGCTTTGTATTGTTACATAAAAAAAAAAAAAGTTACTACAAAAAACTGCTTGAATCATCAACTAGTTGCTGGTCACAAGCCCCCACAAAGATATTTCCTTGATATTTCCAAATATAGGTCAGTTCTTCTGGTTAGAAACAGAGTGTCTGCCATCCACATTTTCAAGCTACAGAGCTTGATCCAGAGAGGCACAGTTTAAACCATTCAAAGCTCTACTTACATAACTAGTGGAAAATTCACACAACGCAAGAGCTACACACAGAAATCCTGAATTATTTATCTTCTGTTAGGATCACGTGAAAGTTAGAGGACAGAGCTTCATTTAGTGAATAGCTATGGAAACAGAAAACATTACCACTCATCCTGCTGTTCTTCAGCCAGAAGCTACCATTCCACAGCACCACTGCCAGAGGTGTTTGTAAGAATGGCCTCTGATCTGCTTAAGGCAAATCAGCTGTGCCAAATTGGGTAGAGAAGTTGAATTCATGTGGCTTATTTTGTTTGAGACAGATTAGAAAGCACCCACAGAAACCCTTCAGCTGAAGCCAGATCTGGGTGTGGCTACCTATGAAAGAAGTGCAATGACAAGGAGGTGCTGGTAACATCTTCAGTTGCTTCCATAAAATTCTGCCATTCATAAAAGGATTATACTTCTCTGCAATGTAAGGGTCAGCTTTCCCCTCTGATGCACATCAGGTGGATATCCCCCTAAGGCACCAAATAGTTCTGCTTTTCAAACATATTACACCTACTGAGAACATCATTTTCTTAGATAGGTTGAATAATGTGCATGATGATTCTATAACATTAGCATAGTCTAATGAAGAGGACTAATTTTCCAAGATAAAAGGATTTAAGATAGTACAGCTTCCAAAGACATCCTCCAGACTGGTAGAAACACATGAATAAAATAATTTAAGAGTCTAGGAATTGTAAACAGGAAAACAGAATGTGAGTATAAGTGATCAGGCACTACACTAATATTGGTGGGAATTGTCCCATTATAGGCCCATAATCAATAGCCCGGATTCTGATCAGGTAACAGCCTGATCAAAATATCAGGAATAATAGGTTGTAGAAAACTCTTGATTTAATAAGTACATGAAACTTCCTTACTATATAACTAGATACTTTGGATTTAGAAAACAACTTATTTTGAGAGATAACTAGTTCTTATCTACAGTGTCAGAGCAAATAAATGCTTCAATATAGGTTATAACAAGATCATCAGGTCCTTAAACCAGAAATACCTGAAGCAAGACAGGCCTAGAATGTTATTATTACTTCATTCTGCTCTAATTTACTTATGTTTCACTCAGTATGAGGAAAAATGATGAACAGACATCAATAATTATGTTTACCTGTGAACTAAGGACTCCGATGAGTCAGATCTGACCTTCCTATTACACGTGTAGTTCTGGTGTTTAAGCAAGCCTGCTTACATTTCACCCGAGAAACAGGTGAGGAGAGAACAGGTCACTGTGATCCTATTTTGTACATACTGTACATAGATAGGCAGAATCTGTAACAACAGGGAGTCCCATGTGAATACCGGGTGAGCTAATATATGAACATATATCTCCTGCAAACAGGGTTGTGATTCTGTCTTGGTTTACCAGTCTAATAGTGAGAGATTCCCATTTTCAATTGGAAACATCAGATTAAACCAAAGAAGATTTTACTTCTTGCCATAACAGATTCTCAAGAGAGAGAACTCTGACAAGGGGCAGTGAATTGCAAATATGAAAGCACACAAATTGCATGGAATAATCCATATTTATTAACTGTAATATGCAACAGTTTAAAATGATAGCATTTTTAAAGGAGGACTTTATATCTAAGAGGGCAGGGATAGAGGAGATGCAAAAAAGTAGTATGGATTTCCTAAAAGCTTTGAGCAGTCATGACTGACGGGTACTATGAAGTGGACGCTTGTATGAATGCAGAGAAATAATTAGGGGATCACCATCATCTAAGTTTTTTATTCTTCTTTCAAAGAATCCCTTCAAAATCTTTGTAGAATGATCCAACAGTTAGAAGACTTCTATTTTGAACAATTTGGTAAGCTCACTTGCCTTCTTCACAGATCAGGGGAGCTGAGAATGGAAATAACAGAGATGGCAATTTTTTTCATTGGATAGGTCATAATCTATTGGACCTCCTTGGGCCCATTACTTTATTCCTAATCCAGTGGATTGTTAGGACCTTTCTCTAGTGGGAGGTCCATAGGAGATACCCGGAACTTCCTTTGTACTGAAGCAACAATGAAGTTCTATTCACAGCAATGCATTTGTCTATTGGCCACACCAGAGTTTGTGCATGTTAAATACTGTCTACAAAGACATCTGAGCCATCATTTGCCTTTTAGGTGTAACAGTCCTCCATTTTTCTAGCTCTGATCACTGTGATCAGTCAGGAAGTAGATGATTCTTTCCATTCACGGTGTGGTTCCTGACTGCAAGGCTTGCGTGGGTAAGGTGAAAGAACATGCTACATTTCTCTCAGCATTACTCCTAAAACTTGAAAGGTTGCTCTTCCATTTCACATGACAACAAACTTCCAAACCTCAGTATTTTTCATAACAGAAGTATGTCCCGGACAATGATTTCAAACACTTCCTCAGTATTGGATGGCAGCATCAAAAGCTAAAGTGTTCACATTTCTACTTTGAGCTTTTAGGATACTTCTTTCTGTTGTTTCTGTTTTGGAAAGGGACTCACTCTCAGCAAGTATACATTAATTTTGGTGAGAGTGACCTGCTTCAAACTGTCCCTTCTGGAATACTTGTTTTCAGTCACTACAGAAAAAAAGGTCTGAGCTCTTAGACGTGGCTTCCTTGAACGCGCTCCCTCTCCACTCTCTCCTTCTTTCCCCTTCTTGCCCCTGTGCTGGGTTTATGTAGTGGGGTTTTGGTAGCGATGGAGAGACTGCAGGGATAACCTCCGTAAGGAGATCTTAGAAGTTTCCCCACCTCCAAAACCAGTTGAACCAGGCTCAACTCTAGCCAGGTTGAACCCGCCTCTGGCCAGGGCTGAGTCAATCAGTGCCTCTACAAATGCCACATTTAAGAAGGGGACAAAGGAACCTGAGCCAGGTGGGACCTGGGGCAGAAGGAGGTGTTCTGGAGCTGATGTTCCCCTGCAGCCCATGGTGAAATGGCAGGCTGAACCCCTGCTGCCCATGAGAGGTACAGTGGAGCAGAGACTCACTCGCAGACTGGGAGAGGCCCCCATGCTCAAGCAGAGATGCCTCTGCCCGAAGGACTTGGTAAAGGACTGTCTCCTGTGGGAGGGACCCCATGCTGCTGGAGATTGACAGTGGAGCAGAGATGCATCTTCAGTCTGTGAGGAGGGACCCCATGCCAGAGCGGGTGGTTGCACCTTAAGAAGCCGTGACTCCATGGGAAAAGCCTGCACTTGAGCAATCTGATGGGTAAGGATTGCATCCTGTGGGAAGGACTCAAGTTGGAGAAGTTCATGGAAGACTGTCTCCCATGAGGAGGGGCTCCATGCCGGAGCTGGAGAAGAGTGTAAGGAGTCCTCCTCCTTTTAAGGAAGTGGAAGAAACAGCATGTGATCAAACGACCTGCAACTCCCATTCCCCATCCCCCTGCACTGCTGCAAGGAGGAGGTAGAGCCGGGAAGAAGGGAGGGGTGGGGGAAGGTGTTTTAAGATCTGGCTTTATTTCTCATTATCCTCTCTGGAGTAACCTGTAACAAATTAAATTGATTTATCCCCAAGCCAAGTCTGTTTTGCCCGGGACCATGGTTGGTGGGCGACCCCTCCGTGTTCCTATCTCGACCCTCAGGCCTTTTTGTTACATTTTTCTCCTCTCCACCCCACACTTGGGGAGGAGTGAGTGAGCAGCCACGTGGTTGCTTAGCTGCTGGCTGGGCTAAACTACGACAGACCCATTCGAGAATTCTTCTACAAAAGTCACCTTCTTGGTCCACTGCACTAAGCATGTCATATGCTTTGGTTCTGCCTGTTACTTTTGAGGCAATTTGTGGCATAGAAATTATGTCTTAAAAAACCTTCAAAGTCATTAAACAATTGATTCCTGTCTCTCATGTGCTGGCAATGCCCCATTCTTACTATTTTCCTATTTTCCTCAGAAGTCATGTAGCAGAATTGAATTGTTCCAATATTTCATGATTCAGAGGGTTTGTAAAACTACTGCATATTTCAACTCAATTAAAAGCTGTAGAAAAATTCACATTGGTATAATTATGTTGCTGATAAAGACAATTCCTCGCATTGCCTCAAGCCCACTATTGCTGCTATACAGATCTGTGGAGGTTCAGGTTCAGCTTGCTTTGAAGTAACACTGATTCTTCCAGTGTTTTCTTTGAAGACGTTTTGCTATGTTAAAGTATCTAACCCACCAAACAAACTCAGGAGAACTGAGTATGCAGTAGTAGTTCATTAAGTCAATCATAATTAACAAATAATTTCCGCAACAATATTACAATTGTTTTAATTAGCACATTCTTCATCTGGAATAAATTGGAAATCAAATGATCACAGTCTCCTGAGAAATTTACTCAAGTCACATTTTCCTCTCTTTAAAAAAGCAAACAAGCATCACTAGCAGCTCAACATATCAGAGAGCACCGTAACAGATACCTGGCAGATGTTTTGATGTTTTCTTTCTTTCTTTTTTTTTCTTTTTAAAAAAAAGCTTTTATTGTTAAAATAATGAGAAACACTAATGAAAACATTTTAATCACTTTTCTGATTAAAAGTGGGCAAACACCTTATAGCTGTCCTTTTGTAACTAACAGAAAAGAAAGACAGAGAGAAGGGAAGAGAGAAGAAAGTAAGAATAAAAGGAAAATCAAGAAGCCATCCTGAAAACCTAAGACTCTAAACCCAGACACTTCTGATGAGATTTTCAAATTACAATTGGTCCTAAAAAGCACTTTTTTAATGTGCAAAGCGTTTTTATGATTTTTTCATTAGTTTTCAAAAATCTTATGAAGATACAAAAATGAAATGCCAAGTATTTAGCCAATACTTGCACCTTGAAAGCATAATATTTTTATGTAAGCACCTAATGTAAAGAAGCAATCAAAAAAAGTTGAGATGGTCACTGCTGGAATAGGCTACCTTGAACTTCACAGTATTATTAGCACTTCAGCTTATGTTATTTAATTATTCTGCCTGTCTGCACCCACCTAAATGAAAGAAGACTGAAGAGGGTGGTGCAAATAAGTGACACACATTAGATATTTCTGAGAAGAATGACAGGAGTTCTTAAATGAACAAGGAGTGAACTACCAACTGGGACATGCATATTGGCCTCTTTCGAGCCCAGTTAACAGGTATTTGAATTTTCTTCAAGTCTTTAGAGGGAAAATAAGTCATTAAGCTACTAAAAACTTCTCTGCTCAGAGAATAAAGGGTGAGCCAAAATTTAAAGTAATTGGGATAGCTACAGTACTAGAAAACAAAGAACAAATCTGTAGAGAGAAAAGGCTTTCTGTTTTGAAAGGAACTTCCTTTCTTCCAACTCTCTCCGTGGATATTTATTATAACTTGGACAAAGTTCAAAAAAAAACCTACAAATATATGAGGAAATATGCTATGTGTTTCCAAACCAAAATAACTTCACAGATATGACAATGGATCTGTGAAGTTTAAAGAAAATTTCAAGTGAAACTTGATTTAAGTTCATCTAACCTTGCAGACTGACTGTCCATATAAAGACTAAAAGTCTGTAATTTGCAAGTGGCATCAAAATATCTCTAATTAATCTGAACTTTAATAATTTTTATCATTTTATAGCCGCCCAAGATATGCAGTAATCAAAATACAGAAGTACAGAAGTCTGAAACAAAGTAACTGCTTACTTCTTAAAATGGACATCTACTTCAGTAAAACCATACCTTATACTAAAGCGAACACAGCAAGGTTTTTTCTACACGAAAGACAAAGATTCAGATACTTTTTGACAGTTTTTGAAGTCAATTCATTGATAAAGACCATTAAAAAAAGAAAGACCATCACATTTGCACATCCTTACTTCACAATTCTCAGGTGAAGAATTGCAGAGCAATATGGTTTTTTTTTCCCTACAAGGCTGACCCTCTAAGAATTCCTGTTGAAAGTAAGAACTATAAGCCTTTTTGTGGTATGAGTTCTCCTTAATTTGATTGACAGTTAGAGAGACTGACTCAGAATAAGTAAAAATATTTAATCTGCACTGTGGCTGTGGAAACATCACTATCCACCTAGATGTGAGTGCTGTGTAGGTGGGGAGGTGATTCTCCTCCTTTACTCCATTCTGGTGAGACTTCCCCCTGGAGTACTGTGTCTAGCTCTGGAGTCCTCAGTACAGGAACGACATGGATCTGCTGGAGCAGGTCCAGAGGAGGGCCATGAAGATGACCAAAGGGATGGAACATGCTTCCTATGAAGACAGTCTGAAAGAGCCTTGAGAAGAGAAGGCTCTGGAGAGACCTTATCATGGCCTTTCAATACTTAAAGGGGGCTTACAAGAAAGACAGACACCGACTTTTTAGTAGGGCCTGAAGCAATAGGAGAAGGGGTAACAGTTTTAGACTAAAAGAAGGTAGATTCAGACTAGATAGAAGGAAGAAAATTTTACAATGAGGGTGAAGAAATACTGGAACAGATTGCTCACAGAGGTTGTGGATGCCCCATCCCTGGAAACATTAAGGTCAGGCTGGACAGGGCTCTGAGCAACCTGGTCTAGTTGAAGAAGTCCTTGTGCATTGCAGAGAGGTTGGACTAGATGACCTTTGAACATTGCTTCCAACCCAAATGATTCTATAATTCTATGATTCTATGAATTTTAAAGGTAGGCATCAGACAAAGGCTCTTGGCTGGTTAAAGAAGACTTGCATTTAAGGCAATGCTAGCCTGTCTTCCTCTGAAGCAGACACGTATGGTGCAATGTCTTTAAAAAGAATATACACACAGCAGTTTGTAACTCAAATTCATAAACTTAAGGTCAGAAAGTGCCATTTGTACTTGTCTTGTAGAGCACAAAATAAGGAGGTTCATCTCCCTAAACAATATGCACATCCAATAGCAGACAGACCCAAAGAAGCTAAAAAAGATGAATCCAGTTCTTAGGCATTGTACAGATCAGCTCGTGCCCCCACTTGAAGGACACCAAATACAGAAATCAGTTTTCAGTTTTAATCACGGCATAATTCTTTCACAATTTAATGTTTAATGAAGTATTTGTAAAAGGCAAAGCCTCTATGATCTCACTTAATTTCTATTTCACACTGCATTCTAAGTGGAATATACAAAAAAGCTGCTTGAAAATTTAAAAAGAAAAAAGAAGAAAGAAAAAATAGAGAGCGCTTTAAAGAAGAGCTAAAATGCCTGAGAAATAAAAAATATTCAAAAATAGTGAATTAGAAAAGGATAGTGGGAAAACACAGAAGAGGAAGCTAAGGGGGATTCTGAATTCTAATTTCAGGAAACTATTGCATGTTACCAGAACTGTACTGCTCAGCAAGTGCTTTCAGTCCCCTTGCTACATCTGTATCAAGATGTCAGGAAGCTCATTTGATCAAGATATTGAAATTAGATGCTTCTGTCTTTAATTTCTGCCATGTTCCTCTCCCCTATTATCACAGCCACTGCAAACCTAAACTACTGTCCAGGTGCAAGCTGAGGTTTTCAAATATTTGTTGAATGGACTCTGCTCAGTTTGCTGTCTCCCTATAGCTGAAAAGAATTGCAGAGAGTTATTAGTTTCACTGCGTACCTTGCCTGAGGTCAATCATGTTTAAATGTAACTTTTTTTACACAAATAACAATGACATTATTTTTGATATTACATTTGAATTTGCTGTTCTAATTAAATCTATAGATTTGTCACACACAATTTCTAGAATAAGTCATAATAATGTTGTCAGTACCACAATCATGGCAATCATGGGAAACTTAAGAAAAACGCAATGACAAGTTTTCAGTAGCTGAAGTACCTTTGAAAAATTATATATTAACTCAATTAAAAATAATAGAATAACCCCAAATATTTTTTATTTATTCTATGATAGGTAGTTTTTCTTTGCCATCATAATTACATGACAGATGTCTTTTTGTACTAAAGTTTCATCTTCCTCAGATGTTTAGCCGTGCCAACAGCGAATTTTCTTAACATTTTCCATATTGACTCATCAACCCTTCCAGCTATTCCATGTGGGTAGACCAGCCATGCTGTTCTGAGTGGTAAACCAGGTTGTAAAGACAATTGATTGTTATGTCAACATAAGCTTCAGTCAGGAAGCCAAAATTTTTTCAAAGTAACAGAGACACCTTCTCAGTCTTGATATGCTTATGAGTTTGCTGTGCGTTCTTATATGTGGCCTATGTTTTGACTCCTGATTAAAGATTTCTGTATTCATATGCCTCAGCTCAAAATCCTCAATCCCAATAGCTTTCTTCTCCTTTGGTCATTATAAGTCTACAGAACCATATGAAAACAAACAAAAAAACAACATCCCAAACCCAAAGAATTAGTACAAAGCTCAGGCAGTAAAAAGCTGGAAGTCAAACTTTCGTAATGGCTGGAAGTGGATATCGAGAGCATAGCTGATTTCTGGACCAACGCAAGGAAAAGTCACAACTTTGGGTCCTTGAAGACAAACCTTCAAGAATTGGAATAATATTTGAAAAACTGAGGACAAAGGAGGCAAAGTTCAATCAAACACCAGTCTGAAAAGAAGCCAGAAGGGTCAAATTGAAGAATCAGAATACCAAAGGCATTTTTGGCCCGTTTCATGAACTCACGCATTTCTTGTGAGGAGGTGCCCTGTGGTGGACAAAATCCCAAACACACATCCCCATTACTACATAGACTTATTTTTGGCAACACCAACATTGTAAATCAGAAGATAACCATGTATACACTTACAAAATCTACTTTTCCTTATGCTAACTTTACAGAGAACTTAAACCTAAAAATGTAAAGCTTAATCCTACATCCTCATGAGACTACAAAAGCATTCATGGAGGTTACACCAAAGAAACAGATGGGGATGGAGGTAAAAAGCAAAAACAGTTTCATTAGCTAAAGGAGTAATAAGATTTTATCACTCTTTAGAGTATTACAAAATCTAAGGATGAATTTTAGCCTTTTAACAATGCCTTTCAGTCTTTTGACAAAAGGGTTATTTGATGAGCTCTGTAATTGCACACCATGTCTCCTGTGCTCTTCAGAACATGGAAACAGTGACAATAGGCAGGTCCAATGTTTGTGACAGAGCACAAGAAAAGTCTGGAAGTGTTACACCTGAGATTGTTATTGTTCTGCTTTCTCTAGAACTTCAAAGACTGTTCATACAATTAGGCTCCCACGTATTCTTAAAATAAACTAGTGAACTAGGCAGACTTCTTCCTTAATTTCATATATAAACATTATGGTTGATTTGAAAGCACCATCCCTAACTAGAGGTAGTTGTCATCCCTTGCACACCCTCTATGCGACTAAACAATGCTGACATGGGAATATCATGTATAGCTTTTACTGTAGCACCTGTAGCAGTATCAAGAGCACTTAATAGACAGCTGGGATTTTAGAGACACCAAAAATCATTTTTTAGATGTAGTTCATCTTTTCTCATATCTCATGCCAATGACACATCTGGCATAAAAGGCACCATTGTCTACAGTGGCCTCCAAGCGATTGCTTCTAATAATGCAGCTTGACTCTTTCTATCTTCTTACAAAAAAATTCCCTTTCCACAATTTCAGTGGGAACACCGTAAATCTGTTAGTACACTATAAATGTTTCTCTCATAAAGCTGTCATCACATCGAATTTCCAGTATCCTAATTTAAGAGTAGTTTTCAAGGTAATAACTGCTTTTGCTTGAGAATTTGGGAATGTGAAGGTGCTTTCTTTGAAGATATCTTTGCACACGTGACACAGACTAGCTGAATAATAATAATGATTCAACTACATTCACCAATACGAAGCCATTTTGTATCGGAATAAAAGTGTAGTTAAGTCGATTTTTTTCACATTCACAGCAGAAAATTCAAAACCTACCAAATCAACACCCGAATAAAGATTTTACGTGCTTAGAAAGAAACTTGATTTTTACATATTCCACTAGAAAGGAATCGATTTTCTTGAAGGAGAGCAATTATTTATTAGAATTTTACACAATGTCAAGAATTACATATATCAAGAGATTAAGATGTAGGTCATTTATTTCTGAAGAAAACATTTTTTGAAGCATGAAAGGAACATAATTTAAGCTTCTAGTGTTGGTATCAAACTAAGGCTGAGTCATAAAATCACTCTGAAGACAGCTGTAATGATATAAAACATTACTATGTACCAGCTGTTCCTTCAGAGTACTCTGCGAAGAGATTGCCCCTTCCAAATATAAATTGCAGTACCCAGTGGAAAATCTGAACTACCTGAAGTGGTAATTTCCCTTCCACTAAGGGAAAAGAAGTTTTTACACAACCTCTTCTATATACAAAAGAGGATACATAGACTTTGTTTATGAAACATAGACAGTGTTTTCTTTATCTAGTTTAATGACAAATTTCTTGTCTGAAAGACTCTAGAAGATGAAAAAGTGTAAGAGATTAAAACTAATTTGACTGACAATAAGAGTATGTATGGAAATTCTGTAAAACATCCCTCTGCTCTAACTATTAATACAAGTGTACACTAGAAGTAAACTCTGCAGATATAAATACTTCAACACAATCTTTTTTAATGACTGCAAACCCGGATACCTACAGAAAATACACAAAAATCACTTAATTGTAACTTAAAATGAATACCTTTGTTTGTAGCAAGTTCTCTCAGTATTTAACATTGCAGCTGAATCATGGTAAGAGGAGAAAAGGAACAAGTGATATAAAAGGTCAGCAGAAAGGAATAAAACTAAAACTACTTAAAAGGACATGAGATGTGACCACGTGGCATTCACAACAATAACTACAGTGCACCGTACAGACCAAAATAGCTTTAAAAAACCCCTACATAGTTACAGAAATCTTGCAGTACCATTGGAGTGCATAGAATAGGCTGTGAAACTTGTTCCAAACCCCAGAGCAAATTACCCTATGCTATGCTGTATTTTAATACCAATTCTCAAGCTAGAGGCAATTTAAAGATGACACAATTGCCAGTTTTATAGAAATATTATCTACAATTTAAATAAAATACTGGAGTGGCCAAGAAAGACTAAGGGAGTTAGATTTGCCTCAATTTGCCTAGCTCAGATACCTTTAAAAATACTAACCTTTATATTTTTTAATTTTAAAATCCACAAGAACAATGTTACAAATTATTAAAAGCAACTGATTTCTCTTAATGAAAGACTGTCTAACTGAAGGCAATCATAATACAGAAGAAAACACTCTAGTCTGAAGTAAAAACGGCTCTATTGTGTCTCAGGAGTTACTCCTAACCTCTTCAGTTGTTTACTAGGTGACTCTGGAAAACCAGTTTAGTATTAGTTTGCCTGAATTTCCTTGGCTGCAATAATACTGATCCTTCTAAAAGGCTCCAATACCTGCTGATGAAAACAGCACTGTGTGACAGCGGATTATTAACAGTGTCTTTTAAGATGGTTATCAGACTTCACCATAAATCCTGAATTTTTCAAAAGAACTTGAAAAATGCTTATTGTGTGAATTTATACTTCTCTGCTAATGTTTCTAGGAATCTTTCTTAATATGAAAGGAACTGAATATATGAGAAAACAAATTTATCTACAGAGTATACAAAGTGTCATTATATATATAGTAAATTGAAAAATTAGAGAATGTTTTATAAAGCCCTTTGGCTATAATAATGATGTGTTACTTCTAGGCACATATACTTCAAAAGAAAATGTGAAGTTTCATGATATGGTTCAAAAAGATTTAAATTATTAAATATAATTTTGCAATGACATAACTTTTCACACAGTACAATACAATGAATTCAAATCAGAGGCAGATGGAACCTAGTATTCTTACAACTGAGAAGGCTGGTATGTCAGACAATCTACTGTTTTATTCTAAGACAAACAGGCTCTCTAGGGTCCTTGAGAGCAATTTTTTTTTTATGGAAAGGGAGGTAGAAATACAGTGTTCATTTAAAAGTTTATTTATTGTGCTTGCAGCAGCCACACAGAGAAAAGTATGGACAAAATTGTATCAGAAGTTTGCAATGTTGTCATGATTGCCAAGTTCAATTAAATACCTGACCTTTTTACAATATTTCCCACAGCAACCCATTTAGCTCTTAGACTTCTATTCATCATCAAATTATTGTAATAAAATCTGTATACATCTTTAACGCTGGCAGCCAAGTCCTCCTGAAAATCCCTAATTTATTTCAACAGATATGACCTTATTTCAGAAGCTGTGGCTGGCTCACTAATGAGCTCTGACAAAGCTGACCACTGACAAGACAGCTTTCTAAATACAAAGCAATATTTATTTAGAAGAGACATTTCAAAGAAACTATCTTATAATGTTATTAATCCCTTATATATATGTCTAGGTACAGTCACTGAGCTTATTGCCTAGAGCCTGGTATGATTCAAGGTCACCTGAATGACTTAAAGAATTTAATTCCATATGAAAAATCACATCACTTGAGATTTTATACCTGCCTCTGTTATGAGAGGCAACCTTAGAAAACATGAGAGTCAAGACGCTATCAAGGCATCTATGAAGTTTCCATCTAAAACATTGTTCTTAATCTTCCCACCGCCCAGCTCCAGCTTCCCAAACAAGGTATCAACCCTGTGCCATGTCTTCCCTTGTCACTCCAGATTATGATCCTAATCTAATATCATTTGCCTCCTCCTCTCTCCTACACATCATCTTCTCAGAAAATGACTCAATTCCTATGCTAACACTTCTTATCTGACATCCCTACCAAGGAAAGCACACCAAGCACCAAATGCTGCACAGCTGTGTAATGTGGTTATTCTAACTCTGAATGTACCTGTAAGCCTAACATCACCAGGCAATGTCATGCAAAAACAGAAGTTCAGGTCACAGAATCACAGAATCACAGAATGTTAGGGATTGGAAGGGACCTCAAAGGACCATCTAGTCCAATCCCCCTGCCGGAGCAGGACCACCTAGATTACATCACACAAGAATGCGTCCAGGCGGGTTTTGAACATGTCCAGAGAAGGAGACTCCACAACCTCTCTGGGCAGCCAGGGCAGGTCTGAGATATAGTCTTACTTGCAATATATTTTTTATCTATTTAGTGTATTTTGTCTATTTAGTGCTCGCTCTCAGGATTAACTAGTCCTCACACAGGTCTACAGATGAATTACTTCGAGTTCCTGAATTGCTGGTTTTAGCTTCACATGTTCATTGTACAATCCAGAAATATTGTAAAATGGGGACAATATTGACCTTTGTAGGATGTATAAGAAATAATAAAAATAAATACATGTTTAAGAACTAGATATTGTTATACTACTACTGTTAATGTTAAAGATTACAAAACTATGTTACAAGCCCCCTCTTTACTGAGCACCATCTGTTTGTCTTCAGATGGAGGGAAAAAGGACATTTATACTAACTTAGAGTGATGGCTTTGTATTTCCAGGCCTTGTTTTCTGAGCTTCCTGGACTCATTTTTTTCATATTCCAGTAGTGGCTAAAACTTCACAGAGAAGATGCTTTTGCTGTACCAAAACACGTCATTTTTATTAACTAACATCCATTAACTTCAGTTCCAAGAGTAAAGTGTGACTTTGATGGAGGAATACCATCATTAAAGGCTGCACAAAGGAATCCAGGATGGGGTCCCTGCATCTAGTCCTTTGTAGAAACAGGCACTGGGGCTGCAGAACATCAGTACTGAAGAGTTCAGAGACTATCCACAGACATGACATGAACTACAGGTCACAAAACAGCTCCTCAAAATATTTAAGACATACAGTACAAAAGCCAGAGCTTACGCTGCAGTAAATCGGCAGGAGAGATCAAGCATATTTCAGATGTCCTTGGCTCTTTCATCCTCACAGAATTCTTTGGGTCAAATTACCCAGAGGATCCTCTGATATACCTAACATTCATGAAGCTGTTACAATAGTCCCTGACTAACTCCATATGAAGTTAGCATCTGCCACTTTTCAATATAATATTCATTATTTCCAGAGTGTCAGATTTCTCACAGGTAGCATGAATGACTACAAAATAATGATTTTGTGGTAATTCTGCTTCTGAGAAAATAAAAAATGGTGATAAACTGCCATTAACTTTGACATGTGAAGCCTTGTGCAAAGACTGCTCCAGTCAATGAATATATGATACTACCTCAGAACAAATTTAAGGACTATATTTCTTAACATGACTATTTCCTTTATTTTTTTTACATTTTAGTGCTAATACTTTTTATTACAAATAAAATTTGTGGCTTTAATGAATAGCTAATAAATAAAATAGATTGTCAAAGTACTTTTAGAAGCCACTCATTTTTTCCTAGCAATATACAATTATAACTGCCAGAATTCTCTGGCATTTTTCAGCAACAGATACATAGTAATTTAACTCTTTATCTTGGAAGCCTACATTAAGCTAAATTTTTCTATTCCATTTACACTACTAATAGGTAGAGTTTTAACAAATGCAAGCCTTTTGTTTATTTATTACATTTACTGATGTCACATTGTGGCGACACATAAGCCTCTAAAAAGCAAACCATATAGTGAAACAGTTCAGAAATAGAATGCATACCTGTACGCCGTTTAAATGCAGTTTATTAAGCTTTCAAATATTGAAAACTAAATAAAGCCATAAATCCAATTTTGTTTGGATTACATTTGAGTATAGATTTTTTTTTTCAATGTGGTCTGCAAGTGATTAGTCAGTGTTTTCCCCTGCAGTAAGTGTATTAATATTTCTCACTACCTATCAGTAGCATAAAACAGATTTATTCAGTCTGGATGAAGAAGGGGCTAATAATATGATAAAAAACTAAGAGCACTAATTTTGCTGTCAATCCTATATCCTGGCAATTATCTCTTAAATAGGTTGCACTTTTCTTATGTTAATTAGTGATGTTTAAAAAAATGGTGGAAAATGTTTTTTTTCCCCCCCAAGAAAAAGCAATGTATTTTGACATTTTTTCTAGAAAAAGAGCAGTTTTACATATAATTATGTATATGGGTAACTCCATTCATTCAAGCTGGCCAGTTGATTTCAACTTACGTGTCTGTGAGCAAAGCCACCCACATATGGAACTGTTACATGGATTGGTGTCTCTCAAAAGACTGACTTCTGATACTAAAATAGCCATGGGTCTGGATTTTCAGTCTAGCTTTAAGTGTTTTAGAAGACACACCCTCCTCTCAAAGGAGAGACAATTTATACAACCAAAAAGCAAAATCATCAGGTACTTCAGCAAAAGGGCTGTTTTCAGATAATAAAGTGTCTTTGTGCACACTTCTTTGGTAGCAGAGACATACTGAACAGAGATATGGCTTCTTCACACTCCCACCCAGCCTGGCTACATAAGAAAAACTTGTAGAGAGCCCCTGTTACAGTGTTTTCATCTTCTGGGAACAGCAAAATGCTCTCTGTTACACTACGGACCATTGGAGTTCACAGCTGATGGAAGACGAGGAAAGGAAAAATGGAACCTTCGAACCTGTCATCTCTCCCTCCACATACCAGAACTGTGTACTCAACCAAGTGAGCTAAATGCATCAGAGTTCATTATTTGCATGCACAGGAAAGTTACACTCCATTAGTTTATGCTAAATTCATATTTTATTTTCTTCACTGGTAAAAGGAATAAAAAAATAGGAATAAAAGTTTTCATTCTTCCTACATAAGCATCTTCTTAAAATACCTTCTATTACCTCAATTTTTACTAAAAATGAAGTAAATAATATTACATCCCTGTGGAAAATACTAATAAATAAATGGATAAATAAAATTGCATGACAAAAATTAGTAAAAAATGAATGTGAGATATCAAGCACTCAAAGCCATGTTAGTAATTAAAGGCAATGTTAGTGTAAGATTTTCAGCTTTTCTCATTGTATAAACTCAAAAACCCCAAATCTTTTTAATATATCATTTCTCTGTTTTTCATATTACAACATCTAATCGGAAGAGTACTTAATCTAATTAATACATTTAAGAACAAGTTAAGAACATAACATGGTTATTTCTGATCTTCCACACGTTTCAATATACTCTACCAATGAAATTTTGTGGTAGCTTAAACAGAGGTAGGAGATCTACTGCAAAAAAATTGATATTTTCAATTTGTAGCAAAACAAAGGAGACTAATAAATTTCATTGAAGTATTGGGCCTACTGTCCACTTTCTGTTTAGTCCAAGAGGAGGAGCAGTTAAGTGCCTCTGCGTCTCACAATAGCTGAAACATGAAAACCAACAACAGGACCCTTGAAAAATATCCCGCTCAGGAGCACCACTTCACAGAGCTACACACCTTTTGGGCAAGACTCAATTTGTATGCAGAGAAAGTGAAGCTCTAACAAGAGTTAGTGACTGCACATCTCTACGTTATGCATATTGTGTGTGTGTCTCCCACCAAGTCACACCACTTCTCGGTGTTTCAGTTTTCTCCCTGATAACTTCCTCTATGAGAACACAGCTAATGAGACTTCACATCCTCAGATGTGTGCCCTTGGTTCTCTGACTTCACTCAATGCTCCATGTTTCCTAGGAGATCCCTCAACACAAAACAGCACAGGTTTTGTCTAGTCCAGGGGAGTTAATTCACTTTATGCTTTGTAAAGCAACGCTTTCCTTACGTGGGCACTCAAGATTGGGAGCTCTGCACAGCATTGACTGTGTTCAGGCTACAAGACAGAGGAAGAAAGCAGCAGCCATGTCCCAGTCCTGACATTTTACTGGTTGCTTAGGCAACCCAGCTCCACTGCGATGAAACAAAACATGGAAAAAGTAATCTCATTGAATGGGAATCCACTTAATTCAGAATCAGTAACCAGTTTATGAAGTGGTACATTTTTACATCAGATCAGAAAAACTGTCTGGTTTTTATGTGTATTTTACATCAACAAAATTTGAAAACAACTGATATCAATAACTTATTTCCAAAATGCATTGAATCATTAAGGAAGCTGAATTTTAAACTCACTGTTCAGACAAAAATACTTATAGATATTTTGTGACATCATCATTATAAGCAAACCATTAATATATTTTGGATTAATTTCTGTGATACATATGCAAGATTTGTAAAAGCCATTCTCTTAGTAATTTCACCAGAATTTTTATGTTTTACGTTAGTAAAACATAATCGATGAGTTCTTCTTGAGCTGAATTAGCCAGCTGGTGTCCTGTACAGCAAAGTATAAGTTTTATAAAATCGCTAAACACTAGTACTAGTGTACCAAATCAAGGAGTCATAGCACATTTCCGGTATCACCTTTCATTTTGTGAATGTGGTTCTGGTGATGTCTCACAAAAAAAAATCCAGTAATCTATACTTGCACTATTTAAAGATGCATTCGTAATGGAATAAAGAATATTAATTGTAGCATTAATATTATTTCTCCCATAGTATTTTAAAAGTAGTATTTACAATAAAGTCAGCTCTAATTTTAGCAATCATTTTATAGCAGTATCTTAAAGAGCGCAGTCTTCCTAGATACTCTGAATTTCAAGTGAACAAATTAATATCATTTGATACAGACAGAAATGTAGTCAGGGTATGGTAAGCTAGAAGGGCAATACAAGCAATTGAGGAGTAAAAGTGTGTTCATAGTCAACAGCTCAGTATTTAGCATATTCAATAGAATTAGAAAAATAGCAGATGCATGGTCATTCCTTGTGTTTTAGAAAGGGAGGGGCTCCATCTAAAGACCAGAAGATCAGTGATAAAGTTTTTAGGAAAACAGGGATTAAATCACAGCAACTATATCTTAGAATAAGTCATTGTCAAAACATCAAAAACAGAAGAATAATCTAAATCATAGCAATGAGGCAAACATTAAAGCAGACATGGAAGCTGCTAACACCTCTTCTTTACATATCTTAGTTTAAATGTAAAATTCTGAGAATGAGAATTCTCAGAATTCTTAACGACATGCTAAAAATACATACCAAAAATACATTTTTCATGTGTGATTTCCACTAATAAGAAATCTGTCAATAAATGTCATCTACATTTCATATTTTATGATTAATGTCTCTTTAAAGATAAAACAAGTATTAGTTTACTGGTGTGTCACAGGTTAGGTTACAGTCAGACATATTAATCTACTGTTGGATATGTGCCTTTCTTCCTCTCTTTATTTGACATAAATGCTCAAGAAGTCTGGATCCATATTTCAGCTTTTAAGAGAAATGGAAATTAATACTTCTGTATTTTTTTTATTTATTTTAAAATATGGTTGTTGTGAGAACCTCATATTTGACTGCTTTATAAAATGAATTGGATTAATCTCTCCATTTTTCAGGTTTTCCTCTAGTATTTTACTGTCAGCTTTAAAAAAAACCAAAACCAGAACAATCTTCTTTAAACAGCAATTTTCTCAATATCACAAACTTATATTGCTTGCTTCCACAATGCTGTACTAGCTGTACACAGAAATGTATGCAATAATTCTCCTTGCAAAATGCACAGAAATAAATTAATAATTAGGAGCACAATCATTCATACAACTGCTTTGATTCAAATATCATGAAACACATTTTATCTAACATTAACAGGCAGCTACCTCTGAAGAACACAATGGAAACTATTCACCAGACTACGAGCAGCATCACATATTTTTCTGCCATAGAAATTAAACCATATACTTCCCTTGCTTAGCATTTTAGATAGACAAACTATTGTGACCTATATGGGTGAAACTGAGATCAGCTTCTGAATGATGTCTGATCAAGCAGAAAATTGGGATCAGACACAGCTGAAGTCCTTTTGCTCTTGTTTGTTTTTCATCAAACATTGAAGATCTGTGTTGGAAATCCTGAGGAAACAGAGCACGTTTATGCAGAAGCATGTACAAGTACTTGCTTAGAAAAGTCTTTCTCTGCATTGAGTTTATAGATATTTTAATTACAGAGGTACTTAATTTTGTTTTTCCAATGTAAGTCACATCTGAAAAGTAATGTGCCATTTATTATATGAATTAGTTCTGATTATTATGCTGATAATACAAATTAAATCTGTATCTTTCTGTTCTTTAATCAAGCAAGCATTACTTGCATTGACTCAGTTTGCATAAAGCATATATCAAATGTTAGATAACAAAATGTTATGCAAAATTTCAGGAAAAAAAAAAGTCCAGTGGTAACCCTCAATTGAGTACTTTAGACAGCAAAACAATTTAAACCAGTAAGACTACTGCAATGTTAAGGAATTTGAAAAAAAGGCTTATATTAGATTGTTATCCTAAACTGAATCTACTATTTCAAACATAAAAATGAATCCTTTGATTAAAATATTTTTTTTTTTTTTTGAAACTAATACTTACATCATGAGATTATAACAAATCTTGCTTACACAGAAGGAGATGTCTCTGTAACTAAATTAACACTTACATTTTTTTCATAAGGGCATGGTATTTTACTGATATTTCCCTGAACAAAGCTCAGTTTCATGATAATATCGCAAAAATAGGTCAGAACTTGAAAGATGAGGATATTATACTGCAAGTTTTTAATGCAGGGAGAGATCAAATTTCCACCTGCAATTTTTGCATTCATTTAATCTTCCCTGTAATAAATTACAGTACAATTGGCAGTGATTAGAGTACATTGCAATTTTCTTTTTAAAGATGCAAAAGGAGCTTCATGAACATAGCAACATTTTGAGTACCAATTTAAATTCCTTGGAGTGAATTTTTACCATCTGGGAAATGCTTCACACTTAACTTATTTTCAGTAACTCTTTGCAAAATATCAGGGCAGCAGTTTTCACCAAATCTTTCTTTATCACAATTCTATAATTCCAATATGCTATCTAATTATAAAAAAAAAAAAACCACGCAGAATCACACTTGAGCCGTAATTGGGACAACTTTTGCGTCAGTTTTGCTTATTCAGGCTTTGAGCTTCAAACAGCTTTAGTAAACATCTCATTGGAAAGGTACATTTCTATTGTTAACCACGCTTTTCAAAGAGCCTTCACGTTTACTGCGCGTTTCTGGGCCCAGACAGAAGTTCAAAGTCACCAGAAGATAATCCCATAAGAGAATATTCTATATACTTTCATTTCCCAAACATTATGCCACATACCATTAAACAATGCAAACACCTTTCAAATTTTGGATAAGCGTCTTCTATCCTATTACACTTTCTCATACGTGGTTTTCTAAAGCATTTAGCTGTACATCCAGTTTACTTATTCTGGAAATCTGGATGCTCAGAACAGAATGTAGGATTAATTTCCACGTTTAATACATTTATTCTCAACTGCACTTTAGATTTTATATCACCAACCAAATTCACTAATGTTTTATGCACACAAACGCTCCAATAATAGGTCACTAAAAGAAAATGTGTCCTCCCAACCTCAAGCCCGGAAGGGATGGTGGGATTTGCACTAAATCTGGGAAGCTTGTGAATAGAAAGGTGGCATAATGAATAAGTTTCAAAGATCCACTTTAGCCACGAGTGAAACCCTTTTAGTATCTTGGACAACTCTAGAACTGTCTCCAGCGTGATTCACAGATCCTATCCTTAGTGATAACGCGCCCTGCCTTCACTTTATATAAAATCTCCTTACAATCCATACTAACATAGGAAGATATAATTGACCCTGAATGCCTCAGCAACAGAGACAATGAAATAACGCTTCATTGCAATGCTCTCATAATATTTCAGAAGTCAGAGTTATGCAGAAAATTGGTAAGAAAATGTTCTGAAAACCAGATAGGCATGACTATAGCTGTGATGGTCTGAACTAGATGTCTCTTTCAAATACAACATAATTCTACATTTTCTATTTATATACTGCTCTGAATCTACACAGGGCCAGACTGTGTACTGCTCCTGATCTTCTGTGGATGTGTGAAAACCTGCCATAAAACCTTACACCAGCTAGCAAGACAGCTGTTTCAAGAACACCAGACAGCAACTCTCCCTGAACTCTTTTCATGCTAGGGACTGAAGAGATAAACCAATCCTCTTTTCTTTTGGCATGGTAAACATTACATATCTGAGAATATCAGGCAAGGTGGTAACAGGCTCAAATTATTTTTCATGAACTTGCACTCTTCAGAAAGGGTCAAAAATACTGGAAACGGAACAAATTTTTCTAACACCTTCACGCTTTTCTAATAAACACCTATCCAGCAGGATTTGAGTAAACTTCTTCATTGACATAACATGCAATAGACAACTCCTTCTCCTCCTCCTCCTGTTTCTCACAGGAGATTGTACTCAACTAAAACAGATCATCTTTGATGCACCTCCGTCAGAAGAGCTTGTGACTATGTGCCACAATTTAATGCATAATATTTTCTGAATGCTAAATGCTGAACTTAAAATTAGGAGTTACATATTATTCTATTTTTAAAAATGATATTTTCCTGAGCAGAGATTGACTCCACATCTGAGGAAGCCATAGAAAATGAGTTATTTCATCTATAGGCAGAAATAATTTTGCTTCTGGCATATACTTCAAAGCAATTTTTAGAATCTGAAACAGAAATAAGTGATGTGCTGTGCTAAAATGCCCCAAATTGATCTCTAGCCTTAGAAAAACAGGAAGCATGCAGATTTAAATGCTTTTTAGAGCACAGAATAATCCTAAGTCTTGTCAGTTAAGTGTGCCTGTCCAATTCAAATCTGTTTTAAATAACTGTTCAGACCTATCATGCACATGTTCTACTTTAGAATTATAGATTTACTTCAGAATGATATCCCACTGGTTTTGAACTAATGTATTTGCCTCCAGTGATTTTAGAAAGAAAAAGCTCTTCCACACTAGTAATTTTTAATGTGTTCGAGTCTGATTCTATCTGAAATCTGCTAAACTCAGTATGAATATTTCCACTAATATCAATAAGCTTTGGATGAGGCCCCTAGTGAATTTTAACTGGTAATCAGCTTTTTAAACATATTTTCTTACTGAATTGCATATATTATTGGTATCAAATGTTTTATGATATCTTCTGAAGATAGTAATAGCCATAGATATCTTACCAAATTTTTTATTTTGCAAAAGATGTTTGCATATTTTGGTCTATACAGTGACTTCAAAGAATAATACAGAATACACAACTACAGTATGTAATTAAAATTCCTTTATAAAAAGTCTCTTTTGTTTTTCGGGTTGTGAATGAATGAGTGGTAGCATGCAGAACAATTTGCTAGATCCATTAAAAAAAAGTAACAATTAATTTTACTTGTCTTGTATATTGATTTATTTGATTTTACAGAAATGGATAATTCAGGACTTTTTCAGGTAATTTTCGGCGCTTTTGGTGGAAAATCTTAATTCATCTAATAAAGATTCATGACGTGTAGTTGTTTGTTTCTGTAACACTTTCTTTGTAAAAGGTTTCTCAGCTCCAGAAAAGAATGTATGGATGAAACTAGAGAACATACAGACTTGTTTGTTTCTGTAACACTTTCTTTGTAAAAGGTTTCTCAGCTCCAGAAAAGAATGTATGGATGAAACTACAGAACATACAGACCTCCAAGACCAGGTGTATGAGGTATTCATTGGTGATGTAGAATACAGAAGTTTAAATCCCTGCCCAACCCAGGTACTTGAAAGCAGGATTTTATAGCATAGATAAATATCCTAACTACCAAGCTGTTGACTATTTGCTTCCTCTTTCTCTTATCTCTCCTATTTTTGACCTATCTCATTTTTGTTCTCTTTTTCATACAGTTTTGACAGGTGATAGTATTCCTAAGTCACAATACAAGATACTTTTAAATTTCTCATCAGATTTAGCATAATCATATCATTGTCATTTACTTAAGAGAACCACTGCACCTACTGCCATATCTTTAGTTCATTTCAAGCTTAACTCCCAAGTTTCCAGAGAATAAATGAGCGGTAATGAATGTTAACAAATACATTTCCATTAGACGAAAAATTATTTGCTCAGAAAGATACATTTATTTTTTCCTCTATCATCAGTGTTGTTACCCTTGGGTTATCAGATCTGGGACTAAAATGACTAATGGCTGTGAAATATGTCCTTTTACTATTCTGTGTATTTTTTTCCTAATACTATTTTAATGACAGTATTTAGTAATCTATTCTTTAAGCTTAATTTGCTTACAGATAGGATGCAATCGTACAAGATGTTTAGTAGCACGAGTGGTTTATTGGTTGTGATGCAAAAGAATAGAATGGAAGGAAAGTGCATATCCAATAATCAAGTTTGGTTTGTAAGTCCTAAGAAGAGTGCATATAGCTCCCATAAAAAGAAACAAAGTTCTCATAAATAAAACATAACATAATAGCTAATTATAATGAGAAGTTAAAAAAGTATTCAAGACATAATAGTCTGTGATTATTTAAATCCCAAAACGTAAAGAAACTAAATAACTATACGAACTATACGATACTTTATCTAAAGTAATTGTGCTGATCAGTTATCTAAGCTGATGTAAGTATTTAAGGCAACTCAATATCATCCATGGAGTAATAAAAGGCAGAGTAGCCAAGACCAAAATACATGACTTTATTAAACTGATTGTCATTTAAAAATCTAAAAAACTAAAAAACTAAAATATGCATTAAGAGTGTATATTTCATCAAGATTCCAGGTGAGCACCATCATGAGATATTCATGCTTTGATATTATTGTCTGTACTATATTTTGTGACAGTGGTTTGCTTTCACTGCTGGCAAAAAAATATTTCCCCATGGCTACTGTTGCTATAGGTGATGTTTCAATTGCTGCTATACTGTGGAAGAATGTTCTTGAGAGAAAGAATACATCAGTTCAGAATTTTCTGAAATCCTGAAATAATCATAAGTCTGATTATGACACTTGATGAGAACTTGAAAAAGGTCTGTTCCAAAATTTTTCTTCAAAATTAAGCAAGGCACTTAGTACTTCAGTGCTGTTCACCTTATCCTGAATTGTGATTAGTGATATTTCCATTTCCCCATCCCATTTCAAAGTATAGCTACACGATAATACATCACTTAAGCATCAATGTTCTTGTAGCAACTGGCCATGAGTACACTCTTAGCACTTCTACATGGAGGGTAAGGAATGGTACTCCAGCTCTATTTCACTGTGAAGTAGATTAGTTCAACATTTGCTGCAGAGGAAAACCATGAAGATATAGCAGATGAGGTAAGGACCAGCTATGTGTTAAACCATCAAAACATAGCTGTTTGCCTAAATTGTCTGAGTATTTCTGAGTAAGTGATATACTGTCCAAAGAGAACTTTCCCTGACAACACACAGACATACTGTGTAGGCAGATATGGGCTGTCAGTTCCACTGACTTGGAATTACATCATCAGTTTTTTTTTCCTATAGGAATTATTAGAGTATGATAAGCTCTGAAGGGGAATATATCACTCAGAAACGGAAAGAAAAGATGGACAGAGTATATACCATTTTACAATATTTAAAAAAAAGTGGTTAATATTTATTATTCTGTGGTCATGATACAAAACCTCCTCCTAAGCTACAAAAAAACTTGAGGTACTATAGTTCATGCACTCCATGTTGCTCAAGAGAAATAATGTAGGTTTTTACATTTGTGAAAAATGTCTGGTAATACACGGAAAAACAGTCTTCCCTGTTCCCTGAACCTGTATTTTTAGCAGTATTTTTATTTTTTATTTTGTTTTCCAATTTCTTTTTTTTCAGTGTCACCTTTCTCTTGCCTACGAAGATGGCACAAGATACTTTCCACAGGAGGAGGGGGAAGAGGGCAGTTATGAGTGTCATCTCACTTTTTCAGTGTTACAAGTGAGCTAGCAAGCAGGTAGGGTTATTCTAATTGCTTGAATAAACACCAAATGATTCAAATAATTGAATATTTAAGGTTTTAACAGTTGGCTTTCTTGGAATTTATCTCAGAAAAGAAAAGCAAACCAATAAGCTTGGTTTTACAAAACTTGTATCCTAATAGTCAGGCTTTCTGATATTTGACACAGTAAAAGGGACAATTAGAGCTTTTTCTATAGCTGAAGTATTCAAAATTTCTCTTTTCTCACTGTTTTAATTTTTCTGGTTCTTTCATAGTTAATAGGAGCTGAATTATACTGAAGGCTTACAGGTGCATCTACATTAATATTTTAGTTTGACTGGGAAATCTCCTAGAAGTTGCCATTTATTGTGTTTTGGTTCAAACCCTGGAGCAATCTGAGAGTGGAAGAATTGTATTCCTTCTGGCTGAAATTAAATGGGAAGATGGGCTTCAATGTGAGTGTTACACCTTTGTTGACTTTCTTCCGTAGGAGAAGATCAGGTTTGAGACCATCTAAAGAACCTGGACAAGTCCATGGGACTTGATGAGGTGCATCGACGGGTCCTGAGGGAACTGGCAGATGAAGTTGCTAAGCCACTATCCATCATATTTCAGAAGTCGTGGCAATCTGGTGAAGTTCCCAATGACTGGAAAAGGGGAAACATAGCCTACATTTTTAAAAAGGGAAAAAAAGACAACCCAGGGAACTACAGGCCAGTCAGTCTCACCTCTGTGCCCGGCAAGATCACGGAGCAGATCCTCCTGACGACTATGCTAAGGCACATAGAAAATAAGGAGGTGATTGGTGACAGCCAACATGGCTTCACTAAGGGCAAATCCTGCCTGACTAATTTGGTGACCTTCTATGATGAAGTTACAGCATTGATGGACAGGGGAAGAGCAACTGACATCATCTACCTGGACTTATCCAAAGCATCTGATACTGTCCCACACGACATCCTTGTCTCTAAACTGGAAAGACATGGTTTTGATGGATGGACCACTCGGTGGATAAGGAATTGGCTGGATGGTCGCGCTCAAAGAGTTGTGGTCAACGGTTCAATGTCCAAGTGGAGGCCAGTGACGAGTGGTGTTCCTCAGGGGTCAGTGCTGGGGCCAGTGCTATTTAACATCTTCATTGGTGACATGGACAGTGGGATCGAGTGCACCCTCAGCAAGTTTGGAGAAGAGAAGGCTCCGGGGTGATCTTATTGCAGCCTTCCAGTACTTAAAGGGGGCCTACAGGAAAGCTGGAGAGGGACTTTTTACAACGGCATGTAGTGATAGGATAAGGGGCTATGGATTTAAATTGAAAAGAGGGCAGATTTAGATTAGATATAAGGAAGAAATTTTTCACTCAAAGGGTGGTGTGGCACTGGAACGGGTTGCCCAAAGAAGTTGTAGATGCCCCATCCCTGGAAGTGTTCAAGGCCAGGTTGCATGAGGCTTTGGGCAACCTGGTGTAGTGGAGGGTTTCCCTGCCTATGGCAGGGAGGTTGGAACTAAATGATCTTTGATGTCCCTTCCAACCCGAACCATTCTATGATTCTATGATTCTGTGACATACTTCTCTACAGCCACTTAAAGCCTGACTGATACCAGGAAGCACAGCTCTTATTATCAAAGCGACAAGCTATCCAATACATTAAAAAAGAGTCTGCAGATAGCATTACGAATTACTGACCATCACAAGTATGACACAAACTCCTAGGTAAGACTATGTAGAAGTTTTACTTTTTTGATTACACGAGATGTGTGTTGCCTTTATCGTTGGCAATATGGATTCAGGGGAAGGAGGATTATAGAGAATTCTGCCATTCCTACGAAATATGTCTGGAGACAGCAATTCTTAAATATTCTCTTGAAAAAAATATCCTTAGGAGATGAGTAATATTATTCTTTGTGAACTGTACAAGATCAATCCAGATTTCTTAACAGGGTACTTCAGCATGACTTAATAAATATTAAGAAATAAGATACATAAATTATGCCACTACCAAGTAAGTCTTCAATACTTTCATTCTTGTAAATGTACAAACAGTAAATAGCCACTAATGAGCTCCAGAAAACATCAACAAAAGTGGGAATAAGACTTTTCTTTCAAACAATTTAACAGAGGGCTTCTCTTGATGTAAGAGAAATATCCATAACTTGAAAAAAAAAAAAGCCATGATCTAAAAGAAAATTATTCTATGTCTCAGGAACTAAGAATCTTAATTTTATGAACAGTGCTACTGAAATGCAGAAAATTGGCATCAGCTGATGTCACAATCGGCTAGGTACAACTCGCACAAATGAAAGCTCATAAACAATGGATCCAGTTTGCAGCCTTCTGAATTTTTAAATTATAGGAAAGAAAAGGTGCAATGCTGTCACAGAGACAGTGTGGAACTGCTTTCAATAATATCTTGTGGGTACAAAAATTATACATGAGTTCAATGGAGAACGGATAAATCCATAGAACATAAGTCTCCTAAGGTTACATAATACATAGGAAACATCCAGGAGGACCTCGGGCTTAGAAGGACCTTGGGCTGCAAATAGTTGAAGGCTGTAACAACATTCAGAAGACGTGTCACTATGCATTTTTTTTTGTAATTATGCATTTCCCAAAGGCATTCATATTTGGTCATTGTCAAATATGATACATGGTAGATAAAACTTTACTCTGGCTCAGGCCCTTTCTAATGCTTTTTATTTTATGTCCTTCTGCTTTTGTTAAACTTACAAGAATTTATTCATTTGGGTCTCCGACAGTTCTGACATGTTTTCAGAGTATAGCTTTGTATCTTCCCCAGACGAGGCCATCTGCCCCTATCTTCTTCATCTGAATGAGTTCAAACTCTCTGTGAATCCTGTACATAACTCTAAGAAAATGATGAGTCTCTCACTATATAAGAATTAGAAATGGAAAAATAAAATCCTTTCAATTTATACAACTTTACAATTAGAGCTACATTACAATTAGAAATACGAAATGAACGCTTACATACAGAACTTGTAGGACCAAGTACAAAATTAGGTATAACGTAGCATTTCTATAGATTTTCAAAATACTCATGACAGTTTCAATTTATATTACTTGTTATATCCTGAATTTGTTCAATTATTTATTTCTAGCAAAGCATAGAAGTGCTCCTGAGAGCATGGAATTTTTTTTTCCCAAACTTGTCAGTATCTTTTTGAATTCTTATCTATTTACAAACTATCAAACTAGCTACTGTAGAAGTTATTCAACAACACAGGAAAAACCAGAAGTAAATATTTTATCTTGGTTTATAGTAAGATCTATCCAGTCATTCTGAAACCACTCATGAAAATGTCTCAAATTTATTGACTAATTCCTGCTGAAAAAAAGGGGTTTGAGGCTAGAATCAAAATTCTGGAACTCATGGTGTCCTCTCCATTTAAAAGAAAATGATAGCAAATATTCCAGAATGAGGGAGATTTGGGTTCAATTTTCTCCTTTCATTAAATGGCATCAAAATTCCATTTTCCACAAGAATATTACCACCTGCAATGTACTCTGATATGTTTCTTTTCTACATTGTTCAACTAGAGCTGGTTATAAAATACCTAGTTAATTAGCTAATGAGTAAGACTGACTCTACCTTAGTTGTTGGATATTTACCAAAGGTACAGAAGGCTTGTTTTGCCACGCATATAGACCATTGCCTTACACAGTGTGGAACAACATTAAAAGAGACGTTTATTAGAGCAAATGATAGTAACATTACCATTGGACAGCAAGGAAGAGCAAACAGAAAAAGATACAGTTGAGTTACATGCACAGAGAGTAAGAAAGAGAAATAAAAATTGACCTTTATTTCAGAATGGTCTGAGAAGAAAAGAAAACAGATAAAATTCTTTGTTACTATTTGGTATGTAATACAGAGAGGTTTTTGGGTTTTTTTTAACTGGAGGTCACTAAGTATGCTCAGAGGACTAAAAGTTCTTTTAAAAAAGCAGGCATGTTTTTGCCATTTCCTTCAGTTCTAATCATCTCACATAGGGCTCAGAAATATAGCTGGTGAGCAGAAAGCTTTCTAAAAGATATAAACATTCTAGTAAGGAGAAGAAGCAGAAAAGTGATTAAATATGATAATAAGAGAATAAAAATAGAACGAAATGTAAGATAGAATATTCTAAATAATGCTACAATCAGTTTAAATGCATCCACAGAGTGAAAGAAAACTGTGCTACAAGCAACACTGTGAAGAACTGAAGACTGAAACATCCTAGTGCTCTTTTCTCATAGCCCTCGTTCTTCTGACTGATGAAGTTTTCATGAGCATCGCTCCAGAGCTTAGTCAATCTTACTACAAAAAGTCCAAAGGAAAGATTAGGGAACAACACAAGGTGTGCTGACAACCTAAGCCAATTCATCTCTGCAAAAGGTCCCACTATGAGTTAAGGAGTTATTTTGCTTCCAGCTTAGTCAAAAAAACAAAACAGATGCAAAGCAAAGAGATGACAATTATATAAACACGAGTATTGTCTATAATTACTGTGCTTCTAGAAATGGCTAAGAATTGTAAATGAAACATAACAGAAAATATTTTTTCTTTTGACCTTACATGTCAGGATAATTATTGTAACTGCAAAAATGCACAACAGATATAAATAATTAAAAATGTAAATTATATTGTTTCTAAAAATTGCATTTATAACCTGTTCCTCCAAAGAAGCTTTTTAAAAATTCTTTATAGGATTACTGCTGTAATATCTGATGTTCCTTCAGGAAAACATTTTATGGTATGAGGAACCACTGTTAAGTATCTGTTTTGTCATCTCACAAAGAAGAGGATGTGTGCAACTAAATGAAGTGCAATAGATTTTAATAGTGCAAATAGACATGTACACAAACATGCCTAGATTACTTTATGTTTATTTTAGGGGGGAAAAAAGAGTCAAAGAAATATCTAATACCTGAAGCTGATTGTAGTGTAACGCATAGTGTTCCTAAGGATCCTGAGGGAAATCTTCCCCAGTTTTAGGACAGTCTCTAAGAAATTCTCATCTCCAGCATAATCACAGCATTGCTCTATTTCCAGCTTGCCAGATTGAGGCCTAAGAATTTAGGCTTTCAAAATTAGTAAATGTATTTTACATATTACATGGGATGGGGTTTTTTTTGCTCCTGTACTGTCAACAATCGTTAATTGGCTTTATTCACAGTAAGCAAATAATGTGGGGGAAAAGAGCAAATCCTCTGAAGAATAGCCATTTGAATAAAAGATAGGCATGCACATGGCTCAACACATGCCTATCCACATGTGGTCAGATGGTTCAGAATTTAATTTGAAAAGATATTAGCTGTTCATGTCATTTCTTGTTTTATTAACACATCCAATGCTCTAACTGACAAAAGGGCTTAGAGACTCATCTGCAGTTTTATTCCTTCAATATGCCTGCTTCAAACTGTTTTATTTTCATATTAGTTTACTATTGACTTAGCAATCAGAATGTCCACATAGTTAGAGACAGGTGAGACAGTATATTTGGAGAGCAGGTTCACATTAAGTGGGTTTAGCCCAGATAATTGGTTTAAACACTGCAAAAGCATTACTGAAGAGCTAGGTAACACTGTCACAAAGTTAAAGTTGGAAGAATATAACTCTCTCCAATAAGATTATTTTTAGGTTCAGAATGCATGGGATTTAGGGGCTTGTTGTATCTATCGTTTCATGTAAGTACTAATACAGAAGATCAGTTTCTTG
This sequence comes from Tauraco erythrolophus, assembly GCF_009769465.1. Lineage (NCBI taxonomy): Eukaryota > Metazoa > Chordata > Aves > Musophagiformes > Musophagidae > Tauraco > Tauraco erythrolophus. The sequence continues at coordinate 55,348,766 of NC_141468.1, forward strand.
CACAAAAAATAAGTTGTTTTTGAATGGAACTGTAGGACTTAGTTTCACCTACAGCTTTCCTCGCTTGATCTTTCTGCTATCAGATTTTTAGATATTCAGCAGTGCATGTTGACATATTGTTAACAGTGAGATATAATTACAGAGAGCTTCATGAAGTATGTTGTTTTGAAACTGGAAGGTGTGAAGACAATAATACTTAAGAAATAGAAGTTTTATAATATTAATTAACCCCACGCTACAGTCTGTCCCTGTGGGACAGACTCTATCTTTGCCTTGGATAACTGCAAAGGCTACAATTAGAAGCAGCAAAAAGAAGGGCAACATAAGGAGACCTTAACAGGCTACATCTGCTGGACAACTTAATTAGAACAAAAAAGAAATTGAGACAGTACCAAGTATGATCTCCAGTAGCAGTTCCTGGAATAGCTCTACTACATCTTACTAATTGCACTCAGTTGAACTTAGCTATAAACCAGATAATCTTCACAGATGAAAAGGCTCAAATTAATCTGGGTTGAAGAATGCTTTGGCAGATTTTTTTGTATTGTAATCAAGAAGATGATGAAGAAAATTAAAAAACAGAGAAATGAGGGATTGAATTTGACCTTCTCAGGCATTTCATCTGGAAGAGAGTTGTCGATCAATGATAGGTCAGTATAGGCTCATATTAACACTTTTTTGAGATGTTCTCTCACAGGAGGTGTAGGTGTTCATATACAGGGGATGGGAACATTTTATTTACCAGCATGCGTTGATTATGCTTATTTCTTTACATGCCAACATTTTACCTTTTCTCTGCCACTGGAAAACCATGTATTCTTTTGATAATTAGTAAGGTATTGCTAACAGACAATGTACTGTGCACTTGTAACTTTCCTAAAAATACACTCTAGCAATAAAAGGTATTTTCTATTTTCTTTGCATTCTTTTCATTTTGTATTTCACTTCTAGTGATTCCAAAACTTTTTATAATTGAAGAAACAAGCCTTGAAGAGTCTCCATAGACACCACAGTTTGATATTTTCATATCAGATCTTAATAAATTAGATATTTGAAAAAGAAAGGAAGGTTGACAAATATTTGACCTACTTCAAACAGCAGCTTTGCTGGTGTCACATAAAGGAACATTCCTGCAGCAGAATAAATTTTGACTGTATCTAAGAATGCAACATGGCCAGAAATTTTAGACCAGACCTCTGAACCAAGTTTCTAATACTTTCTAATAGCAACAGTAATATGCTGAATATCTTGATTCTCTCAAAAGAGAAAGATAAAACTGCAAGCTTATCTTTAAGTGTACGGCTGCTTTTGCTTTAGAAAAATCAGGCTTGTGAGACAAAATAATTTGATCAGATATTTACTTTAAAGAAAGATCTGAAAACACTTCTAGAAGAAACCTAAGGTGTGACTCAAATGTTACTTTTTCGTTGTAGAAGAGAAAAAAATATAGTCTACACATTAAAGGCTAAATTCTTGAATTGTACATTCTGGATTGTTCTAAGGAGTAACGTAACCTTCTTGGAGGAATGAAATAATGTTACTCACAGTCAGAAAATAAGACATGTAAAAAGGGTAAGAGTTACATTAAGGTCCTACAGTAGAGACAGACTCAGTAAATACCTTTAGGCACCACAACAAGATGAGGGAAAAACTGTATGCTCTTTCACAACTAACAGTATATAGAATTTATTGAAAATTTTAACATTTCATGGACTGAAAATAAAGATTGCAATGAAATTATCTACAGACAACTGCTGACATTTTTGCTGCATACATGCATCTGAGTACAGATCTATTTTCTGATCTGAAACAGAACAAGAATATCTGCAGAACTGTATTTTTAATTTCACAGCCCAATTACACTCAGTACGAGAAGACATAATGAAGTTAATGTGGATTAGAGAAAGATCCATTATTCTGACTGATCAAGTAGAAACGAAAAATAAAATAATCCAGCATGACAATTTCAGCTGCAAGTGTTGATTGTGCCAAGCTGATGTTACCAAGATGGCCACGATTTTGCTGCCTTTAATCTCTAAGATTTACAGTTTCAAAAGAACTTCAAGGCTGTATATAACAAGGCATAGAGCTATATTAGAGAGGTATCTCCCTGAAAGCCCAGACTGCCCTCTTCTGGAGTCAGTGGTCTTGCACATCTAGTGGTCTTCATGGTCAAAGTTATACGAGGAACATCTCACAAATGAAACCCTCATGCGATTATCAGTCTTTAATTTTTCATTTGTGTTGTTATACAAAAAACCTACTAAACATATATTCAGATGACCAAGAAAATGACTATCATCTTGCCACGACAGAGTTACATACAATAATTACTTCCTTGTGCAATAGAGTGGACTCTTAATACAGAAAGTTTAATGGTAGTAGCTGACATTATTTGGATCCACTGACCTCCAACTTGAGGTGAAACGTAATGTTATAAAAGCATGATCATTCACTCTGAATTTGAGAACACTTCTATGAATCAACGTTCTTGCTGGAAATAAAGCTGTGAAAATAGGCCACTCCAAAGCTGCATTCACAGTCTGCCCTATGTATACTGGAGCGAAAGAAGAGTTTCAATCAATTTGTTACAGGTTCTTCCACCAGTTAAAGTTCAAAACAAACAACAGAATCTTTATCCTTACGTTTTATTTTCAGGCAAACTAATATTAAGGGATCTTCTGCGATCCATGAAGGCAACACACATGGTTTTGTTTACACTACAAGGCCATCTGATCCCAAAGCTAAAGCACATACTTACCATTATATGTGGACTGCTCTCCAGCTAATTAATCTGAAAATGTTGTCATATGCTGTCAGTCGGATAATATAGTGCTGTGGTAGAGTTCAGTGGTTTTCTACTTGATAGAAACACACTTCTTGAATATCAGGATCCCTGTTTCAAATCAGGGGATGTAGGGAATTAGCAAACACCACGAGTAAAACTGCTATCTCCAAATATAGAAAGGAATTTTCTCTAATCCACCAAAAATTACAAGAGATTGATTCTTCTTCGGTAGCAGACTATTGAGGTAGAGGTAAAAGGATGAAGATTTTAGAATTCGAATAATTATTTTGTTGTATTCGTCTCTCGCTCTAATCTGAATGATAATGAATCATTGCAAGTTTCCTGAAGAAAACATAAAAAAGTACTGAAATTGAGTAGGGAAATACTAATGCCTTATTTAGATGTCAGTTCCTGATTTAGAAATGCTGTAAAAGTATTTCTATTGTTTCAAAGAAAGCAACAGAAAACTGCATAGCTGCAGTTACTATGAAAATGGGTTCCTTCAGTATATTTTTTTTTTCTGGTCAGCCAGAAGACTCTTGACCTCAATAAGCATGAAAAAATAATTTGTTGCTTTTTGCTGATGATGCTTTTTAAAAAACGAGACACATAAATGCCCAAGAATATAATATAGAAGGAAACACTCAAATGTGCACAAATCCTCAATTATTACTGAACTAAACATTCTTTTAAGGTGCAGATTGCCAATGAATTTTGAGAACAAGTTGGTAATTCAGAGGATTATAACCAAGACATATGATGAATTGTAATTGTTGTCACTGTAGATCTGGAAAAGAAACAAGGAACCTTTCAGTGAAACAACAGCTAGCTAAAGCAGAAAAAAAAAAGCTGTAGCAGAACACTGCTTCTGCTACTCCTTGCTGATCATTATTATTCAAAGTTCAGCTTTTAACAATCTGGGTAAGAGACAAACCTCAGAGACTTTTCCAAGAGAGACAATTTTGATCTGTTCTTTCTGGATTTTGATATTACCTTTACATATTAGTACTCCTTGTCTTTTTCAGAATTACAGTGCATCATCTACAATTAAGGAGTCAAAAGGACTAAGACTAGACTTGCAGACTAAGATTGTATCTAATCTGTGATCCTATATATTACTGAAGTAATTCTAGGATAGAAAACATCTGAGATGGGGAGAGGGAATTTTACTATAATTATTTCATTTACTGATGGTAAATTAATGATTTACTTATGGTAAACTGTACTCTTGAAAACTTGTAGAAGATGCCCTGAACTTCAGAACCAGTCATTTTGCCTCTGTTATTTTTTCCTAGCTTTCTAGGCAGAGACAAGAGGAAATTCAGCTTCCACTCGATCCATGAATCGAATTGTTCACAAATTAGAAATGTACAGTTCTAATAAGCATGACATTATAGTTCCAATTTCAGACCAAATGAAATGCAGTGATTAAAAGTTACTGAGTGCAGTCCATTGTAAAATTAACCAAAGAAGATAAAAGTAAAGCAAACTCAGATATTATGAAGAATTTAACCAGAACTGTGCAACAGCAGAAATCTGTAGTTCATTATCTAACTCAAATGAATGTTCTTTCTGTTTTCTCATTTTTGCTTTTAAACATCAAGAGATATTTAGTATCATTCAACAAGCCAGAATAAAATTGTGATCACTGTAAATACAGGAGAAAAAACAATTACAACAAAAAACCCCACCCAAAAACCTAAAGAATCAAATGACCTCAGACCCAGGAATAAAACATACCATTGAAATCCATTATTTTCAGTTAGAATTCAAAAGATTTGATATATGCATGAATATAAGCACATTCTTTTAGCTTCAAAGATAATGACACAGTCAATCCAAGAAAAACAATATGAATAATTTCTGATCATTTTTAACTCTTTCTTCATCTTACCATACAGATTTTCTCACTCTGAACTTATTTCACAACAGTTCTTTAACAATATAGTTTTCCTTTCATCTAACTATGAGATTAATTATTTTTTTATAATTTAAAAGCAACAGTTTTCAGAATTTTCAAACCCTAACAACCTGAAATGGACAGGATTCATGTCATTTGAAGACAATGCTACAGAAGCTAACAACTGATAAGCTTGTACTGATTTTCAACATTTGTATTATTTTTCATTTTTCATAAAGTACAGTATGCCTATAAAAGAAGTAATTCCATCTGCAGATCAGATAAACTAGCTGTCAAAGACACTTGTTTCAATACATCAGCTCTCTGAAATACTGTATTCTTCTGCTGCAAGTTTAGCCTAAATAACGCAACTCGCATATGAAATTTGAAGGGACAGAAGTAGATAAATGCAGTTTACTGACACTTTCTTGCTCATGAAGATTTGATATGTGAAGAAGAAAGTATTTTAATCCTTTTTAAAGCATTTTCATTATTTAAACCTCTATACACAGATAAAACCTTCAGGGTTATTATCACACTATCGCTTTATTCAATTCTTATCATCAGAGCAAATATATGAAAGTTTTGCTTTAATGAATCCTATTACTACTGCAGAAACAATGTCAGGTTACTCAGAAATCTTCCTCATCTTTACTCATGGTTGCATAACAATTTCTAATTATATTTTTCCAACTTAAAATTCATATTAGAGTAAGCTGACCACACAATGATGAAAGTAGATGTGTACCTGAATCATCGTCATTTCAAACACAACAATTTCTAAATTCTAGGCATTTCTGTGAAACAAAGTTCAGTTTATTCAAAATATAACATGCAGGAAAAAGTATATTTAATAATATTGGTCATGACATATAAGAACTGTTGAGCAGCAGAAAAAAAATCAGGAATAATTTTGTGTATTTATGATAAGTGTATTTCACTACCAAAGACAACAGCAATTCCAGCTTAAACCCACAGACCTATAGTTTTATAAAGATTTGTTGATAGGGAAAGTAAGGGTTTTTTTTCTATACCTGGATGTTCTCTCTCTTCAACACCGTATTCCAAAGATCCAAAGGAATAATTAGCTGGACTGATTGCAGGAGTAGAAATAAAATTTGTACAGCCAATGGATGAGTTGATTTCAAAGTAATTGTGGCTGTGATTCATTCGATGAAATTCCAAAGAAGATACTATTGATGTGCGCTGCTTGGGCTACAAGAAAAATAGAAGTTTGGAGTGAAAAATAAAGACTTTTTGTATAGTTTTTGTTAGTTGACATTTAATAAATTTATCTAGAATTTCTCTCTTTTTACTGTTGTTATTTGGGTCAAAGGTTATACTAGTAAAAATCATTTCATATGACAAGCTGTGGTGATGTAGAGATCATTTCCTTCCAAAATTTGGATTAATCTTTATTAGAAAAAAAAATGCATGTCTTCATTCTAATCAATTTAATTCAAAATAAAATGGAGTTTTACAGCCTTGCATATAATAATTGCAATCATCTTTTGATAAGAAGGGCGCTCTTCACCAGCTGCATTGCTGGGTACATCTTGCAAAACAATTAGACTGCTGATGCCTGTATAATGAAATTTACAAAATAATACCAAGCACTCATCACTCAAAAGCAACCCTCTGCTGTTTATTCAATTTATGAAGGGCTGCCTTAATTATTCAAAGACCGAAATGTCTAAAAGGGAGAAAGTGTCATCTTAAAAAACATACATGAAAATCAAAATTTCTTCATGCGTTTTCACAGAATTGTGAAAAACTTGATGCTAGTTTGTATCAAACATTTACTTTTGAAGTGAACCTCTGCATTGACTCCACTTAATGGCTGTGCTTTGGATTGCAGAGCAGCTTCAGAGCATGAGAAATTGATTCCTTTTGGGTGGGTCTACACCATAAGGTACATTACAGGACTGTACAAAATGTGCTCCAATTCCTTGTGGACTTTTGACCATAGTACCACACTAAAGCCAGCCCAAATTAAGACTGATGAAATCTACATAGTGTGATCATCACATCAGAAACAATTTTTTCACTACACAGATCTGTTCCCATTGCACTGCACTACTTACTAATAGAGATATCACCTTAGTGCTCGAAATCATGGACTATAAGCCACAGAGCACTGACAGTTTGCAACATCATGCTAAATAGTCTGTTGCAGCACTCATCTGGCCTCATACTCAAAATATCCTAACCCCATGATGCTCACTGCTTCAAGACCAATGACCTGAAACATTAAACACCTCCTCCAAAACAGAGGAGGCTGTGCATCCAGGTGTAGAGCTCCCTGTATAATTATTTCACAACAGTGAAAAACATCTCAGGAACTGCTGCCTTAGATAAATAAAGCTGGGAAAAGTAAATAGAGAAAGAGAGTAAAGGGTGCTTTAACTCTTCTTGTTTTAGAATGTCAGGCTTAATGGGTCAAAATATTTGTAAAGGTCAAGAATTTGCTACTTATTAGTGTCAAGGCCAAATTATTGCCCTGGGAGCACTAAGATCTTCCTTAGACCATGAAGCTATTCACCACCCCTTACTTAGAACTACCTGTTAAAATACAATCTATCCCAGTGGAGTAATTTTCAATTTTGTTTGTGGTCTGTTTAATTTTTAGGTCATGAGTCCTGTAATGTTTGTGTTACAAACAGAAAACTAGATTGTTTTCACCAAAAACTCACTCTTTCTATTTGAATGTCAGACAAAAACTTAAATAGACTTAGGTTTGCATAATGTTGATTGTTTTAAAGTTGTGTTGGGCATCATGTGAGTTAATTAGGTCCTGTTAAAACAGAAAACTTCAAAGGGTAAATTTGGGCGTTCATCTGGAACTCATCTACAGTCTATTGAGGGGTTTTATCTTCTTTAATAATTAAGAAAAGCTTCTGCTGTGAAAGGCTGAATCCTAGGGCTTGTAATTTCATGGGAGAGTTCAATGAACAGGGACAGACTCCAACATCAAACAGTCTAGTTAAAAGTCATTGTCTGGGACCTGAGCCAAAATAACTCTGATCAGATCAAAAATATTCATGTGTACAAATTAAACCTGAACCACACACTTTTGCTAGACAACAAATTCATCAATGACCTAATTATTTCTAAACTGAAAAAGATCTCTGGTCATCTAGAAACATTTCTGGCCCTTTCCCAAGCAATGGTGTCTTTGTGGTTTTGCAGGAATTCAGCTTCTGAGTTGAAAAGGTGACACTTCGATTAACATGATGTGCAGGATCTCTGATTATTCCAAAACTGAGACAGTTCCTATCTAAAAAGCCAGCTGGGATGCTCCAGCTAAGTCTTCCTAAGCAGCTTCAAAAACTGCTCTGGCCTTTGTCCAGTCAGGTCTCCAGCCACTGCTTCAAATGTGTGCTCCTTTCTTGGAGTCAGAATAGCAGCATCTGATGCATCATATGGCCTTTTACTAACTTATGGATGATCAGCTGTTTCACTACATATTACTGTCGCATAACTTAAGAAGACCTTGGACCTGTTGAAGTCAGTCCAGAGGAGGGCCACGAAGATGATCCGAGGGCTGGAGCACCTCTCCTGTGAAAACAGGCTGAGAGAGTTGGGGCTGTTCAGCCTGGAGAAGAGAACATGCTGGGGACACCTTGTAGCAGCCTTCCAGTACCTAAAGAGGGCGTACAAGGAAGCTGGAGAGGGACTTTTTACAAGGGCATGTAGTGACAGGACAAAGGGTAATGGCTTTAAACTGAAAGAAGATCAGATTTCTTCCTTTAGATTAGATCTAAGGAAGAAATTCTTCACCGTGAGATTGGTGAGGTGCTGGAACAGGTTTGCCCAGAGAAGTTGTAGATGCCCCATCCCTGGAAGTGTTCAAGGCCAGGTTGCATGAGGCTTTGAGCAACCTGATCTAGGGGAAGGTGTCCCTGCCCATGGCAGCGGGGTTGGAACTAGATGATCTTTGAGGTCCCATCCAACCTAAACCATTCTGTGATTACAAGCTACTGTAACATCTTTTAAAAGTTTCACAAAAACATCTGCAAGGTCTTTGGGGAAGGGGAAGCAGACAGAGGGGGGAGAAGCAAACAAAAATACTCACCCCAAATTGTTCTGAAGTTTTTTTAAAGATCAGTTTACTTTACAAATGCTCACAGATTCTGAAAATGTGTCCATCCATAAACAGCTATGATTTGCTTTGGAGACATGAGCTAATTATATAAAGTCAGTCTAGAGTGATTTTCAAAGGTGATTATGGGAGCTAGAAGCATGTTTTCTGATTGTTCACGCTAACATGCAACCATCTGCCGACCTGTGTGCTATAAGATACCTCCTATATTATTTTGGGCTTTGTCATTACTATTATTAATTATGACAAACATATCTCAGTTTAATATGTCTTTCCAATCTAAGGATTCTGTACAGAACCTCATGTAGCCTCTAGCGCTCTACAGCATAACACTTCTGCTATATGGTTTGAAGTTAACAAGGTCCATCTGTCAACATGTGCCAATAATTCTTCTACATAATTACACAGGAATCCAGCATCTAAGCTTTTGTAGCTAACTAGAGGAGCCTTTTGCACCTTTTCTGAGTCTTGTAAAATGTTATGTTGTTAAAGTATGCTAACTGTTCATTAATATATGCGGAGAGAAATGCAGTAAACCAGTTTGGTTTTACTGCATTTTACTGTTTGTTTTGCATCTCTCTGTGTCTCTCTAAAGTACAGTTTGCACAAAAACTGTAGAAAAAAATTGGGGTTTTCTACAGCTAAGATTAAATTCAGTTCCAGATTTAGATAACTAAATTTATAGCATAGCTGTTTACATCTACGCTAGGTATCGAAGCTCCCATTACGTTCAACTGAGATTTAGTCAATACAATCAAAAGAGCCCAGAGAACAATTCACCTCACCCAGTCACCTCAGTATTAGTTTACTTGCCTTAACACAGATATCTACCACCATTGGAGATTCCCAGGGGCATCCTACCTGGCCTCCAGCTGCCATGCAGAAAAGTTCAGGTCTCCCCGATGTATGCCCTATATCTGACAGCCTCCATGTGCATGTCAAAGACACCTTTATGGCACCTCAAATGACATTAGATGCCTAGTTTTAGGCAACTGAATTGAATCCTACATCTCTCCTGAGCATGATGGGAGATTAGATATTCAAATCAGACAGAGATTCTTATATACAGAGATGAAAGCATGGGTGTTTTAGTCCCAGATTGAATCCCACTTCTAGCTCACATGTAGACACTCTGGATGCCTTACTTTATTTCTTAGAATCTGGAGCCAAATTACAGCCTTACTGGTAGAATATGTAGCCAACAATTAACAAGTCACTTACTGGAGTCTTCTACCTCAGTTACCTGAATTGCATCTGTATTGGGTCTGGCTGAGATGGAGTTAATTTTCCTGACATAGTGATGTGCTTTGTATCGGTAGCTAGAAAGGTGTTGATAACACACCAGTGTTTTGGGCTGAGCAGTGTGTCGCGGATGAAATATATTTTAACACAGTTATGATTTAGCAACAATTCAAGATATATTAATGGTATGAGGTAAATCAAAGGTTGAATTTTAGCAGCACTTAAGGATTAACCAATTTAAAGATTAACAAAATGATTCAGTAGGACATGTTATAATTAAAACAGTGACTTAATTACAGATTTGAAAATGACAAGAGTCACACTAACTTACTACAAGGTATCCTAAATCAAAATATATATATAAGTATATATGTATAAAACATAAAGTTCACAGACAGATAAAAATATTTGAATCTGGTGAAATAGACACCCACACTCGTGACACAGTGCTCACACAGCATCAAGGCTGTCTCTCCAACATTCTTCCCTCACTAGTAGGCTGGGGATGTGCAAGATCTTGGGAGAGGACATAGCCAGGACAGCTGACTCAAACTGACCAACGGGATATTCCATACCATATGACATCTGCTCAGCAATAAAAGCTAAGAGAAAAGAGGAGAAGGGGGCATTCGTTATTATGACATTTGTCTTCCAGAGCAAGCACTATGGGTCCTGAAGCTCTACTTCCCAGGAAGTGCCTGGACATCGCCTCCTGATGGGAAGTAGCAAATAAATCTCTTGTTTTCCTTTGCTTCCATACATGGCCTTTGCTTTTGCTTTTTGAATCTGTCTTTATTTTGACCCACAAGGTTTTTTTCTATCTTATTTTCTTCCCATCTGCCCTGCTGAGGAGGGGAGTGATAAAGCAGCTTGGTGGGCATCTGGCATCCAACCAAGGTCAACCCACCACAGCATCTTTTAAAACTGCTCCTTAAGATGTCTCAAGATAAGTCCTGAAATAATTCTAAGATGGCTGTTTACTCTATGCAATACCATAATACCCAGCCAATGTAGTTTCTTCGTGACTATTATTTCAATTGTCATAATACCAACCTAGAAAACTCTACGCTATTCTAAAACAGCATACCAAATCAGGCTAATGAAGAAACTTTATCATCAATGCAAAAGCTAAAATATATCAATAAAAATCTTTAAAGATATTGCAATAACAAGATTTAAATAACTTTTAAATCAGGTCTAATAGGAATATTTTCATGTTAAGTCAGTAGTGAACATGTATCAATGAAAGGTACCACTTTGAACACTGCAAAACATGAACGGCATCAAAATACACATACTGAATTGCCTTTCTATTAAAAAGACAAGTAAAGACTTATTAATGTTCCCATGAATGGAAGTTGCATGCAAATTCTGTAATGCTACTATAACTCGCATGCAAGGGATCATTCAAGTATTTCTCACATATAGCAGAGGGAGTAGGGCAAAATTCCTCTCTTGATTTAACACATCAAAATATTTCTCCAGGCTTGAAGTACTTCGCAATACAAGCTTGTGACTCTGCCTTCTTTTATGTTTGGGATATATGTACCTAGCACCATCACAGTCCTTAAAGAATTAATTCTCACAACACTCCTCTGCACTACGGCAGAGCTATTAGCCCCATTTTACAGATGCTGAATTAGGGTATTGAGCTCTCCCAAGGGACAGATCATGGAGAACCAATAAGCTTGAGGATATTCTACATTTGGCAAATCCTGCCAAATTCTAGCTGCCCTACATAATGTAAAAATGGTTTTCAGTTGCATTATACCATACAGAAAATGTACGATGGAATAGAGAACTGAACACATTCTCAAATTATAGCTAGTACATGAAATACAGACTTACCAAAGAAAGCAAGAGGCTGTAGACTCTTCTCCCAGGCTCATCTCACATCATAACACTATATGAGTGTAGTCATGTGGCTGCATAAATCACTTCATTGGTACCTGCCTAGACGATTTCATGCTTTTCATTCTCTGATCAACTCACTCTCACTTCAGAAATTTTCCTTTCTCCAGCTTCCTTCTTTCTTAAGATTCCATTCTCTTTCTACACACTCATCTTCCCTTTCATCTCTTTCTGTTTTTTTTTCCTGTTGTCATATTCCCTCCAACACTACTCATTTTACTGTAAAACACTCTTCACAATATCCTAGCTGATTACAGTTCTACTTGGCCTTCCAAAACTTGCTTCTCTGCTTTCTCTGTGGTTTTGTCATCAAGGTCTCTCAAATGGATTCACTAATCCATTTTGAGGTCAGTCTCACCTCTGTGCCCAGCAAGATCATGGAGCAAATCCTCCTGGCGACTATGCTAAGGCACATAGAAAATAAGGAGGTGATCAGTGACAGCCAACACGGCTTCACTAAGGGCAAATCCTGCCTGACTAATTTGGTGACCTTCTATGATGAGGTTACAGCATTGATGGATAGGAGAAGAACAACTGACATCGTCTACCTGGACTTATCCAAAGCATTTGATACTGTCCCACACGACGTCCTTGTCTCTAAACTGGAAAGACATGGTTTTGATGGATGGACCACTCGGTGGATAAGGAATTGGCTGGATGGCTGCACTCAAAGAGTTGTGATCAACGGTTTAACGTCCAAGTGGAGGCCAGTGACAAGTGGTGTTCTTCAGGGGTCAGTACTGGGGCCAGTGCTATTTAACATCTTTGTTGGTGACATGGACAGTGGGATCGAGTGCACCCTCAGCAAGTTTGCAGATGACACCAAGTTGTGTGGTGGTGTGGACACGCTGGAGGGAAGGGATGCCATCCAGAAGAACCTTGACAGGCTGAAGAGGTGGGCCTGTGAGAACCTCATGAAGTTCAACAAGGCCAAGTGCAAGGTCCTGCACGTGGGTCGGGGCAACCCCATGCACAAGTACAGGCTGCATGGAGAATGGATTGAGAGCAGCACAGAGGAAAAGGACTTGGGAGTACTGGTGGATGAGAAGCTCAACATGAGCCGGCAATGTGCGCTGGCAGCCCAGAAAACCAACCGCATCCTGGGCTGCATCACAAGAAGCGTAGCCAGCAGGTCAAGGGAAGTGATTCTGCCCCTCTACTCTGCTCTCGTAAGACCCCACCTGGAATACTGTGTTCAGCTCTGAAGTTCCTAACACAAGAAGGACATGGAGCTGCTGAAGCGGGTCCAGAGGAGGCCCACGAAGATGATCAGAGGGCTGGAGCACCTCTCCTATGAAGACAGGCTGTGACAGAGTTGGGGCTGTTCAGCCTGGAGAAGAGAAGGCTCCGGGGTGATCTTCTTGCAGCCTTCCAGTACTTAAAGGGGGCCTACAGGAAAGCTGGAGAGGGACTTTTTACAAGGGCGTGTAGTGATAGGACAAGGGGCAATGGCTTTAAACTGAAAGAGGGGAAATTTAGATTAAATATAAGGAAGAAATTTTTCACTCAGAGGGTGGTGAGGCACTGGCACAGGTTTGCCAGAGAAGTTGTAGGTGCCTCATCCCTGGAAGTGTTCAAGGCCAGGTTGCATGAGGCTTTGGGCAACCTGGTGTAGTGGAGGGTTTCCCTGCCCATGGCAGGGGTGTTGGAACTGGATGATCTTTGAGGTCCCTTCCAACCCTAACCTTTCTATGATTCTACATAATGGTCCTATCTCCCATTGACTTTATCAGTCACTACATTCCTTTAATTGTCCTTTGGTGCATCCAATTTTAACCTCTGTCCTCCCTTTCAAGTACAACTTTCACATCACTTTTACGGTTTCTTAGTCTCTGTCCTCTGCCTCAACATCCCAACATACCATCTCTGTTTCTATCTTTGTCTCTTTTGCTCATCTACAATTACATAAAATCCCATAACGTTCATAATTTTCTTGGTAAAATACAGCCTGTGAGAGGACAGGCTTCTTCACTTACTCCTGTCCTCAATACCTCTGTTTTGATTTGCAGAAATAAGCAGGCCTGACACATTCTCATCACTCAATGCTGCTGCCAAGAGTTATTTGATTTATAGGATCTGAACAAAAATGATCAAGTAGCCTTGAAATTGCAAAAACTGGAGATTACAATGGATCTGGGTTTGATTCATCTGTGTCACCTAGAAGTGAAAGACTGCACTGAACTATTACTAGGCTCCTGAATCAATTATTCTGTCAAGCCTCAAAATACCATGCTAAACAAGCTGAAGACACATTGTCTTTTTAATAAGGCAATATAAATTTCTCTTCTTTAATTTCATAGAACATTATATTAAATTATGACTACAATAAAAAATAGAATATAGACAGTTTCAGCACCCATCTTGACATTCTTGTTTTTACTTCTCAACATCTTAATTTAGTTTAAGAGCAGAAGGCAGAAATTACATAGTAGCTGGTAACAAATATATCCCAAGCAGCCACAACAGGGAGCTTACAAGATCATGGGAATTTTGAAAAACAAAACAAAACAAAACAAAACAAAAAAACTTTCACTGTTTTTAACTGTAGATGTTTTTCATTACTAAAAGTATAATGTATTTTAAAACTAAATTAATTTTTAATGGCATCACAGTGCCAAAATCTTAGAAATTTCTGTCTGACTGATTTTTAATTTAGAGAAAGACACCTCTTGCATCCTGTGTGAGCAGCAAGTGCACACTTAGCGTAATCTTATGGCCCATCAACATACGTTGATCATTTCACTGTTAGTGACACAATCAAGAATAGCACAGATGCATAGCTCTTTCCTGTAGCCTGTGGTCAGGAAGTCATGCAATGTGACCAAAATCCATAATACTTTCTGTTCCTGTGGTTCTGTTCTCCTCTGTGCATGTCATACTAGCTCCTCTTTTAGGAGTTCTCCATTGGGGTATGTAACTAAAGGTCAGGGGGTGGTTTCCCCCTTCCATCTTCCACCTCTGGTCTTTTCTCAGATGATAAATCAGACTGGGAATAAATAAGGGAAAGAATGGATCTCCTCCCGGTTTCCATTTTCCTTGGCTTCTACTTTCATTTGAATTGCAACCATATTGCAGCTGTGGGTTGTAAGGCATAGCTGCCCTGCAAGTTAAAAATTGTAAGGCCTTTGCAGTTGTTTCCCTCTTTGACAGAGGTAACCAGATTTTGAAGACATACCATTATTCCTATCCTGGGAAAACATTGCTTGAAGTAAGCTCTAAATTGTGAGAGATAAATTTGATAAATAAGAGGAATGGCTCAAAACCACCCAGTACTACACAGAAACAAAGGAAAACGTTAGGAATCTGATGAGGTACCCATCAAAGCACAAGGAGGCTTTAATCTTCCAGATTCTGAGTGTGTTTCTGTTTCCAAGCTTTATACCTACTAGGGTAGGGCAATTGGGATGGAATGTTTCACACCCCCACCATTAAACTTCATTAGCCTTAAGAGCAGGGTCTTCAAAACAGAATTATCTACCAGGAATGATCCTCGGCCCATTCAAATTCCCAGTCAGGCCTGACAGTGGATGCTTTTGGAGAGAGAAAATTGTACAGGACCAAAACTATACCCAGGACTGTGTTCAATTATACAGGACTGAGACAATTCATTCGTATAGATGACAACTTTCTAGAGCTCAGAAGCTTATTTTACCAATGTAGATGTACATATCTGCCTTTCAGTATCTGAATTATCTTTATGCTCAGTATTTCACCAATTTGGCCTGTTACAAGTTCAGATACAAAAGCGTTCAATTCTTCTGTATGATTTATGTTTGTATTGAAGCAGGAAACACAACCTAGAGAATCTCTTCAAGTAAGCAACCAACTTCAACCAAGAAAACATATGGATGTAGAAGTGATATTCTAAAAACATAACACTCCCAACAATAAAGTGTTCTTCTGCTTTAATTTATACTTGTGCTTTAGTATCCTGCTGAACTGCAATTAAACGCACTCACACATACTGTTTGCTATTTTCATTAGTACTGTGTATTGGGTAGATGTGTTTATGTTTTCATATTATTTCAGCTCTAATTAAAATAATCTAAATAGAATTATGTTTTATAGTTCCTTGTCAAAGGAGATCTTTTACAATGCCTCTCTTTAATAATATTTTGGTTAATGTTGTAATTAAATAGATGCAGAGTATCTATTATGCTCACAGGAAATTTTTTTAGAATATCCTCTTCTGGTGCTGTTACATGTCTTCTACCCATTAACTCTGTGGTAACACGGGGAAGGGAGTGTGAATCAGTCCTGCGAGACAATTCCAGTCATAATCTTTTTTTTGTAATTGGTACTCAGTATTTCAGAATAACAGAATTTCATAATGTCTGTCCTATTTTCAGTCATGCATAGATGAATTGTTAACCACATCTTAATGGCACTGACTGTATATATTTTCCTTCTTTGTTTTCGTTTATTTTAAGGGCTATTTGGGAGCTTTACTTATCTGTTTGTTTCTTCGTTTATTCATTTCAGCACCATTAGGATGAGAAGATTGGGTGCAGTAGATTTGCATAGACACTTTCAAGGTTTACAAACAAAAAAGTATAGAGGAAGAATTTTCTGAAATATATCTCCATACCTAGAATCAAGGCCACTGACTGCTGTCAACAACCTTAAAGTGCTTGCAGCCCTAATGGAAATATGAAACCTTGGAAACACTACATAAGGGAGGAGAAATCTTCAGACAAGGCACACTAATGATGAGAGCTAAATCTGCCCATCTGTGGACCATAGAATATATCTTGATTTTAGTGGGTTTTGAGAATGCTCAGCACCTTTCAGAACTTCATAAAATCACTTATGCAGGGGTGGCTTTTACCTTGGAGGTGACAGATTTGATCCCCCACAAAATCATAACTCTCAGTAAAATCTTTTTAAGTCTTATTTGTCTCTTGTGCCAAGCACAGATGCTGCCCATGGCTACACAAAATACAACACCAAAAAAACCACCAGAAAAACAAGAGTACATCCAAGCAGGACACATAGTGTGCCTATATAGTATTTCTCCATGGTGATTTTCCTGGTTATTCCCTGTCTGGCTGTAACTTGGGATGAGCACAGAAAGCAGTTCATAGGAGAAAGAAGGTCCTCACACTCCAGTTGTCCTGTGATATTATGAAAGTGAGTGGTGAGAACTTATTACATAACTGTGTTCTCCTGCCCTCCTTTTTCTAATATAGTGTAACAAAGCAGATTTTTTTGTGTTGCAAAACAAGTTCAACAGATGCATCACAGAGTTCTCCTGCATTTGTGTGCTGGTGCAACAGCCTGCACCAGTGGGGATTTCACTGGTGTTCCCTGAGCTTGCAGAGACAGGCGTGTGCCAACTCAAGCTTAGTGTGACAAGGGATGCATTTCAATTGGGAAGAACTAAGGGTACTGCAGTAGAGTGTTGGCATTTGGGAGGAACCAGGGTTATTTCACCATGGGGAAATAGTGACACCAATCCACTTGAAAATCCTGTTTATAGAACAATTAGTTCTGAAAATTTATCTTCTGGAACTGTGATTTTCCAGAGCTGCCTCTAAGATGATTTTTTGTTTGTTTGTTTGTTTCTGTTCAAAGTAATTCCTGATCCTAACTGCAAAAAGGATGACATATAATTTCCTTGAATTTAAATTACTATCACTTTTTAGGTCAACTAGAGAGGCTCTGGAGGACCTATCTCCTGTGGTTGGTCTGTCCATTCATGTCCAGGCTGCTATAGGCAGTGGAAGATCATGGTCCCTGTCTTTCCCTATGCCTAGATGAACTACATCTCCATAGTTAGCTGAGCTCACTGTGCATTCACAAAATAGTGGTGCATTAGACAAGGCACATCTGGTAGCCCAAACAAGTAAGATAGGTCTATCAGAGGCTACAGATGTCCGGCAAGATTCTACTATTACTTGCAGAAAAATGAGACAATTTCTTTTGTCCTCTAAAGTTTAAACTATTATCTTCTATTATATTGCTAGATGTCTTAGAGGAATGATGAACCATAGATGGAATTGTAACTCTGTTTAAAGATGTTAAAAAAGATAGATGGAAAAAATTATGACTAATGTAAAGACAGCACATCCAAACCCACGAGAAGAAAAAACCACGTATTATAATGAATAGATTTTTGCAGATCTTGGCAATAAAACCAGAGAGAACAAGAGGATAAAATTCCATTATGTCAGAAACACTGAAGTTCTCTGTTCCTTTGTCTTTCTACCAGAAGCCCTCTTTATATCACTAAAGCAACACTCTTAGGGAGTTTGATTATTCATATAAAATGGGAAAAATACTAATTTAGGATAGATGAAATCCAAGTGACTTTTACATAATGGACATTTAGACATCAAAAGCAATACCAACAGTTAGCCATTTGAAATGTGCCTTAGAATGGCATGAAGAGAATATGCAAATGCTAGATTACATTTAATAAAGAATGTAAAAGACGAGAAGTCAGAATTCAATTTTATGAGAATTGGCCAATGACCCACAAGTGAATAGCATTGGCAAAAGAAACAGTCAATTAGGAAAAAAGGTCCTCTTTCTCTCTATATGCATATAGTTTATTTGTTTAAATGGAACTGAACAAATAAATAAGTTAAAGTAAGGAAAATCTTATTAAATTGAGTGGTTAATAGAAAAAAATACATGAAGCATCACATGCAGCCCAATTTTGTTCAGGCTTCATCTGAGAGCTATGGGAATTGTAATAGAACAAGCTCAATTTTACTATCACTTGCTAAAATTTCAGTCTGATAAAGTAAGTTATATTTTACTATCTGTGCTAATGTAATTAAGTTAAAACTTGGAAGAGAGCTTAAAATTTGAGAGGACTTTAGTTAACACATAACCTGTCATTTTTCCTGCCGTGTGCTGTTAGTATAATTCACAGAGGCCTATGTCTTTAACTTGAAACTGTATTTCTTTCTCAAAGTTGTCATTAATCAGCAATTCATGTGTTAAAAACTTACTAAGACTTGTCTGGGCAATCTGTAAAAAAATGACCGAGCAATTCAAAATCTGAACTAAATTCTGTTTGTTTCTTCTCTGCATACATGTAACTTACCAGCAAATTCTCTTTTTCAGAGACTGACCTTGTGAAAATTTGAAAACAAGGTGTGTATTTGCAAAATGCTTGATCACAAGTACAAACCATAGCTAAGGTGCACAGATAAAAGACCAGACAGATCCCTGAATTACTGTTAAATGTGCTAGCTTCAGGACTGGAAGCAGTAGAGGTGGGTGGCACTGTGGCACTGAACTTAATATCACTTCTGAGATCTGAGTTAGTATCTTTCCAGAGTGCTGCACTGTGCCAGGGAGATACACCATTTCAGTTAAAGTAGGCTTCAGCTTTAGTAATAGTACACTGGATTGAACAGTTGAGACATATCCAGAGGGAGTTTTAGATAGATTTTAGAAAGCAATGGGATCTCATAAGGGACAAGTGGTAGGGTCACAACAAACTGCAGGTTTCTCACCTCAAAATAAATCTTGATTAGCTGAAGAAAGGATAAATTTACAGAAAAAGGAGTGAAAGGTTCGGGGAAAACAGAAATGCCCAGCCAGGTTCTGTGATGGCATGTTTTTAATATAAGAAGGGGAATAATTAGGGCCAGGTTAAGAGAAAACTAGAAAAAAAAAGAAGGAAAATCAGTTTTGAGTGCACTCTAAAGAATCTCTTAACTGTCCATGACCCAGACCCCTGGGATTCACACTTTGTGTATGAGATTGCTCCTGTCTCACACATCTCAGCTGTGATACTTTCACTCCATGGGCTAGCACCCCATCACAGCTTCTCTCCTTTTCAGGGACCCCACACAGCAAGTGTAGCTGGCAGGGTCCCCCACCAACTGCATTTGGTACATAAGCATCTGGAACAGGAGAAAATAGAGGCCACTGTGCTGTGCTAAACATCACATTCATACAAATATCTTCAAAATCTTGCACGAGCACATTATAAGCACTGCCATCATGTGAGCTGGCACACAGTCTTAGAAAGAAAAGGCCAAAGAAAACCCTGCCTTCAAACCCAGCTCACCAGCTTTCCCTTTTTCCAGACTCTGCCACCACCTGCCCTCACTAGACTGGTGGGAAGAAGGAATCATTGGTCTCCTCTGCTGCTCTTTATACAGAAACACTGTGTTTTTCCTCACATCTCTTGTGGGTAAAATGTTGTATGCTCAACCTTCCAGGAAAGAAAAGCCTCTAAATGAAAATAACAATACGAGTTGAAAGGCCAGACTTTTCTGGCAGTTTCATCCAAACTACCAAAGTCTGCCTAGCGCAAAACCTCCTGCTGAATAGTTTCCCATTCTGCCTTTTGCTGGCACCTTCCCATGCTGGATTCAGAAGATATGTGAAAGGGGAAAGGGAGGACAGTTGTTTTGAAAATTTATATGATGCGTGGTTTAGATCTGTTTAAAATCTGTTAATTTTGCTAGAAATGTGCAGAGAGGCCCTAACAGACAAGAGAAAAATAACTATTTTGCATGCATTGTGTAACACTATTATTAGTTTTCCATCAGTGGTGAGAGGTCAGTCAAGAATAGATCCCAATGTGTTAACCTTCAAAGAGCTTGCCATGTAATTGAATGCAGCAGGCATGGAATAAAGGAATTAAATACGCCGGTAGAATTAACACTAATGGTTTGCAAATATCACATTGCAAGTATTTACAACTGCTTTTCTAAATTCTTGGGTTTAGATCTTGGGGGGACATGATTAGGAAAGAGAAAAAAAACAACAGGAAGAAGACTGAAGAAATGTGCTTAAAACACATGGAGAAAGGAAAAGCATAATGGGATCTGAACGCTATAGTATATCCAACTTCTGATATATTAGTGCATAGATTTACAACACACATTAAGCACTAACCTACATGTACCTCTCTGCTGTTCTTTTCTGCTTAGAAGTGTGCCGCATGTAGGGCCACATGAGAGACATTTTAGCAAAAGTGGTAAAGTTCTGACCATATATATTGTACCGCTAGCTTCTGTTCTGCAGAATGACGAGAATACTGGGAGTCAGTAAATGGTATGATTTAAATTTGAAAATAGCTCTCTAGAATCTGATGAATCCATTCAGAGTTAACTAGCAGGAAGACATCACCATTCAGTGTTCTGGGTCCATCTGTTGCCAATATCATGATGGAAACAGCTTTTTAAATGCTATTTTCAATAACTATCACACAACAGCTTGTTCCAACAATATTCCAATACCTTTCTGTTTGCTTCCCGCCTACTATAAAAAACAACTTAGAAGGAAGGAGGCATTTCAGTACTATACTGATGTAGGGTGGGAGGGACAGAGAGTCTACAAGAACAAGCAAAAAGAGAAACAACTATAAAAAGAGAAAAGGAGAAGATGTTGTTATTTTAGACCCCCTGCAATCTAGATTTAAACCAGGATGTGGATCCCAAACTACTGTATTGTCACAGACAGACGGTCTAGAGCAGCCAGACATTAGAATTACTGTGCATTGACAGTGTCAGTCATAGGAAACCAATGGCTCCTAGAGAGAAATGGCAGGTGCACCTAGTAATTACCTTTAATTCTGCAAGACCCTCTGAACTGTGTGCTCCAATGAGCACTGAAAGGAAGATCCGCCCCCATCAATGTAACACTTGTGCAGCACCAAAACAATCTGCCCTATATAATTCTTACCAAAATATCATTTATCCATCAGCTTACTTCTCAAGTAACACAAACGCCAGCGACATACTGATGATACAAAGCCCACATCCACTGGCATCAAAATGGTTCAGTTGCAGAGATCAGCTCAGCAACAAATGACAGATAGCTGCATTTGAAGCCAATAATTGGTAGGAGAGGAATAGAAGCTCTTTTGGTTCGCACCAAAAAAGTTTCACAATTAGCCAATTCAGTGTGTAGTTGCCACAGCTAGCTTTGACATATCTAATGTCATGTCTGTTAAATCCACTGAGGTTTCTTCTGATCTATGTTATCCTATGATCTTGTGATTTTAAAATAAACTACTTTACGCTGATTACCTCTACACTACTCAATCAAGGTCTATGAGTATTTCAAAGCTTTTATTTTAAAAGGCTGTACTCCTTAAAGAATGACAAGAGGCACTCAAGTTTTCCACACAGTAAACATCTTGTTTACCAAACACTATTAGAAATACATATAGTTAGGAAGGATGAAAGTCAAGAAGCAATACTATACAAGAAGGTAAACTAAAGAAGGTATGAAACATTATGGGACCACATAAATAGACATACAGAAAGAGGGAAGAAAACCTGATAAAGTAACAGGAAATTAATACTGATAAAACCAGAACATAAACTTGGAAGAAAACTAATAGTGCACAAAAATACAAAATATTACAAATATTACAAAATATTTTATGTTCCGTTTACCTGTCTTTGACTTCTTCATATGTGTATAGTGATAACATCCTCTTAGAACACATGCATCATAGCCTGCTTTAAAATGAAAAATACAACTAAGGAGAGGATGCTTATGGTGATCACCTACCTGAGGACGTATAACTTTCACTATGTTTTTAAGCGCAGTGTCTGGTGATGGAGGAGAGCAGTCAGGTGTTGGGCCTGTAGAGCTGTTTCTATGGTTACCAGATCCTGGTGCCGTAATTGCTACCTGAGGTGCATTATCTGTGAATAAAAATAGCATTTATGTGAATTTACAAATACTTCATACCATTTAAAATAAAAAAAAATCATTTTGAAAACAGAATGCTACTCAGAACACTGTTTCAACTTACAAAACCTATTATAATTTAAATGTATTTGGTAAGGAATATATTGCATATCTACACTTATTTTGTCAGCTCACACATTCTATGATAAGGCAGGATATAGTGCTCTCTTAACATCTAAATAAAATAAGGCATAAAACAAAGACAAATATTTTACTTTTGTTACCCTGAATTACCGATTGTGAATCCAAGTAATATCCCTATAACAATGGTGACTTAAAAGGGAGTTTTCTAATGCAACTCTCATATCTCATCCTAGAAAATCCTAACACATAAGACCCAGCTCAACAAGTTATATAAAGACATATTCAACTCAGAGCATGCTAATAGCCGTCAGTGACATCTCTCCTGGACACTGTGAGTGACATAATGGATCAGCAAGGATTAATTGCACAAAAATGTACTCAGCTCCTCTGATGAAATTTCCATCCTCCATAAAGCTCTGCACTGCAGTGGCTGCCTTTCTAGCACTATCTCAACTACATAACCTACAGCTGGCTTAAAAATGTCTACATACCAGCAGGTAGATGGGAAACTGGACATATTTTGTGATGCTGTTAACATTTTATGGCACTGTGAAGTACCATCGAAGGGACTTAAAATATCATTCTTACCTTCTCTAAATGTTCTTCACACTGTCTGAACAATGTAAAGTTAGTGGAAATCAGGTCAGAGGATAGAGAGGACTATGGAATAAGGCATAGCTTCCCAGCTGCGACGGTAACCAAGCATCAGAATGACTTAGCAGGAGGCCAAAAGCCCCACATTACTTCACGCCTTTAGAATTGTATTATTAAAGAAATGCTTTAGTTCAGATTCTGGGGAAAATGCCATTGCCTGTGCATGGTTATGATGCTCTTTACAATGTCCATGAATTTATAGAGTACCTTTCTTTGTAAGTCACAAAGACACGTGCTCCACATCCTTAAATGGGCTATGACAGCTGCAGCTCTGCATTAAGACAATGGTTACATTCAGATCTCATGTCTGTGGGCCTCAACTGACAGTCTGCAGAGTTCACAAAAGAAACTCTGTTTATTTGTAATTGAGGTGGATCTCCAAAACGTGCTTTCACTCTGTGGGCAAGTCCACTCCAGAAAAACCCAAACTCCAAATAAACAAAAGCAGCTCCAGTGCTGTAAGCTGGAGAATTTTTGCCTAACCAGCTTCTCCAGGAACACCCATAAGGTACTCCATCTGCAAAAGTTGCAGATTACTTCATGAAAGCAATGACAGAAGCTTCTGTGGACATATCCTGGGCTGCATCCAAAGAAGTGTAGCCAGCAGGTCGAGGGAGGTGATTCTGCCCCTCTACTCTGCTCTCGTGAGACCCCACCTGGAGTACTGCATTCAGCTCTGGAGTTCCCAACACAAGGACATGGAGCTTCTGGACCGGGTCCAGAGGAGGGCCACGAAGATGATCCAAGGGCTGGAGCACCTCTGCTATGAAGACAGGCTGTGACAGAGTTGGGACTGTTCAGCCTGGAGAAGAGAAGGCTCCGGAGTGATCTTCTTGCAGCCTTCCAGTACTTAAAGGGGGCCTACAGGAAAGCTGGAGAGGGACTTTTTACAAGGGCATGTAGTGATAGGACAAGGGGAAATGGCTTTAAACTGAAAGAGGGCAGATTTAGATTAGATATAAGGAAGAAATTTTTCACTCAGAGGGTGGTGAGGCACTGGAGCAGGTTGCCCACAGCTGTAGATGCCCCATCCCTGGAAATGTTCAAGGCCAAGTTGCATAAGGCTTTGGGCAACCTGGTGTAGTGGAGGGTTTCCCTGCCCATGGCAGAGGGGTTGGAACTAGATGATCTTTGAGGTCCCTTCCAACCCAAACCATTCTATGACTCTATGATTCTCCCTCTTGGTCCTACTGACCTGAAAGAATTCTTGGAAGCATAGGATAAAGAGGAATAGTTGCAAGAATGCAAACTTTACGGACTTTTTAACTTACAGATATTTTCATAGCATAGATCATTCTAACGAATACTTCCTGCAGAAACACTACATATCTAGATGAGGTCTTAAAGTTTCTAATCAAATACAGACTGACAAACTGTTCTTCTAAAGCAAACATCAGGCTGGAATGTTTCAGCAATACTGCTACACTTAATGAAAGTGTAAACAAAGTTCAGGTGGTAGTTTGGCAGACATTCGAAATGGAAACAATCTGTAGATAATCTCAGATGTTACCTGGTGTCTGACAGAGTGAACCCTCCCCATCACAGCACATTGTTGAAAATTATCTAATCAAAACTGCCAGTCCTTTAGGTAGGCAGGCCTAACACATAGAAGAGCTCTTACTGAATGATCGCAAGATAATTGGATCGCACAGAAATCTTGGATATTAAAATTTCATTCAGAAAGTATTACATGTGTGTTAATACGATGAATCAAACAAATTTTTACAGTCTTAGAAAGAAACTTAAGGTGAATCCTCATTATAACACAGAAGAACTTGGATGGCATTCCAGAAAGTCTTAAGTCTCTCATGCTTTCCTGTCTGACTTGGTATCTAACTGAAAAACTGTTCAAGTGCAGCACGTGAATGGGTACTCTGTGATTTGAAATCCTAGCTCATCAAAGAAGGGACAGGGATTTGACAAGAGGACACCCCACCAAGGCCTTGCCATAGTGTTTGGAAATCTCATAGTGAAGATGAAGGCTAAATATGAGTGTTAGGAGCATCTTAATTGAGTTGAAATTCTTATCCTCTTTTGCTCCAGAATATGAAATATCACCTTTCAGTCTCTGGACTCTCATCAAAAATTATAATGAACCTCCCTGACTGAGGAGTCAGAGACTTGCTATGAGAGAGCCTTGCACCGTGTATGCAGACACCGTATAAGGGACTATACTGCTGCTGAGGCACGGGGTAATCCAGGCACCATCTAGGAAGCTAAGAAATAACTTCTAGAGTGAGAAACGTTCCATGAGAGTCTAGTTGAGTGTATTTAGTGCACTTATTTACTTACTGTTGTGAGAAACAAACAGAACAATTGTCTTTGGCAAACAGCTAAACCTATAAAGACCACAAACTCGCTGGTACTTCAGCAGTCCCTGCATTTCTGTCCCGATTCTTTTGCTCTGAAGCTTGTAGGGCTGTGCTTAAGCACAGATGCCCTTTAGTTGTTTAGCACATGGAAGCCTTGCACATGAAATCAGGAAGTCTTGCAGATGCAGAAGTATCTCAAAGATGCATCACTCAAAGGACAGATAATTAGAAATACAGATTGCTGCTGATGGTAACGAATACAGTCTTCTGCCCATCATTTCCTTCTGTTTCAAGGTCTTGTCGATAGTCACCTCAGCTTAGTTTACTATATATGCAGAAGAGTTTAACGGAAAGGTCAAGTTATATGAGCAAGATTTTGGTCTTTCCACAGGAAAGACTTCTTGTTGAGCGTGTTCAACGAAAGGTCACTGAAGACTAGATTTTGCCACTAGATACAGTCTCACCTGAGAAGCAT
Organism: Tauraco erythrolophus; assembly: GCF_009769465.1. Classification (NCBI taxonomy): domain Eukaryota; kingdom Metazoa; phylum Chordata; class Aves; order Musophagiformes; family Musophagidae; genus Tauraco; species Tauraco erythrolophus. The sequence continues at coordinate 55,374,908 of NC_141468.1, forward strand.
CAAACTGACTGGGAGTGACATTGTTGGAATGAAAATGTATTGGAAGATATTCCTGAGGGGAGCCATGGCAGTTAAATGCCCCTCTAGATAGGGCTCAGAAAAACTGCTCCAGCTACAGTGTGTGCATACAACTATAATCAACTCGGGAACATACATAATACACAGCAATTTCAAAAGAGAGTAGTTACAGCCTTTCCTTCCAAGAAAAATAAAGTGGTAATATAGAAAAGGATCATGATTTTAGAATTCGAAAGTAAAGCTTTGCAAAAAAAACCCAAAAAATTTTCTTTGAAATAAACATCCCAGAAAAAATCCAACTGCTCAGTATTTCTTGCCTTCACTCTCAAGGGAATGAAGTGTCTGACATGCAATGATTTCTTGTAAACAATTTCTTTATTGTGGACAGCTGTTTATTTTCACAGTAGGATCTTCCCATTAAGCAACCAATAATGATTTACTACCTGGGTCTGCTTCATCAGAGAGAATATCACCATCAAATTAGTTTCTGCAACCAATTTGAGTGACTTCCTGTCTTTAAACAGGACTCAAAGTTTCATCAAAACAGATTTAAATATCTTTTCTTTTGTAATTAAACGATATAGTAATTATGTTTTCATTTTCTTTCTCTTTCTTGGGTAAAAAAACCTAAGGCAAACATTATTATTTTACCATAATGCTACTGTAACTTTCAGTGGAACAATTCATGGCAAAAAGAACTTGGAAACTTGAGAACCTACCAAATTCACCTAGAAAAGATTAGCTCCCGTGCTGAGTTTCTGATAGGTGCTATAGACGGGGCCAACAGGGAAGTATTTATTACTGTTATTCTCTTCTAGTTGCTGGCTCAAGTTTCAATAAGCTAAGAGATGTTTCTGTACAAGTTAGATAACATCAGGCTACAGTTATTATCTGGCAGCTAAAAATTACTGAGCTGCAGCATGCTCTAACAATATTCCTCCCTGCCTCCATCACGTATAAGAAACTGTCACAAGGATTATGTAATTGGAGCTTATTTTGATTTTTAAAAATGGTTACTAAGGACTTTCCATTCCACATTTCCTTTGTTTCAGGCTGAAGGAAATAGAATAGGATAGAATAAAGAAAATATGCTATGCTATGTTTTCTATGTCCAGAACAACCAAAATAATTTTTTAAAAGGTTAGACAAACTTAGGTTTTGGATTAACTGGACTCATGCAGTGTGGACTATAAAAACAGCTACACTGATTTACATCCTGGCAAATCTTACTAATTTGCTTTGTTGGTTGGTTGATTGATTAGCTTAGCATCCAAGGTTTAAAGGGCAGAAAGTGTTATAAAGCCACCATGATCACATTTGCCATTAACCATCTCATGGATATATGAAAAAAGATGGTGCATCTTAAATTTTTCACAGGATTACACAGGTTTCCACATCTCAAATCTTATTACCTCTTAAAATTCTATTTGCTACTTTTGTCAGTGTTTGAAGTATTCACAGAAGAAGCAGACTCAGTATTTACAGCAATGGTCACACTAGTGCTTCATACAACTTGCCTGTTCTTATTAGTCTTTTCCTTATGCACCAAAAGACTGTAATTACAAATTATGACATCATTGCTTGGAAGTTGAAAGTCAGGTTGTTCTTACCATCATTTAGAAAATCTTTTTACTTTCAAGTCACACTAGCATTGTTTAAATTAAAGCTACATCTTTTGACTACGGACAAGGGGTTTGATTTCAGTTATACTAAAACCTATTAATATTGAATCAACTCCACCAAATCCAGAAATCCAGATTAGGTTTTTACTGGTCTATTCCAGGTATTCCATGTTTCACCAACAGGAAAATTTTACAGGAAAACAACAAAAAGAAATCAAATAGCATTGAACAAGAACAAATTCACATACTTTGTTTCTTTTAAATTTGTGAATTTAAAAGTTTAAAGTCATTTAATAGGGAAAATGTTTATTTTTTACAGCACTTTTTTATAAGAACATTAAGGGAGGAAGGAAACAGCAAGACAAACACCTCACAAAATCTGTTTTTCACCACATTGTCATATATAATGCAATTGTGAAAAAAGATGCTTTTTGTGCAGTGTTCAGTTTTATCTATTATCATTCATTTATATATTATATTATTACAACCTAATTAATATGAGCAAACAGTTATCTTGTTCATAAAAATGCTTAACTATGAATGTACAGTAACCTCATGTCTCACACAAAGATATTATATAAGAATTAACATCATAACCAATCCTTTCATAGAAAGAAAAGTTGGTCTACTATCACTAGCATTCTAAGTACTTAGTGATTCATTCACAATAGTCTTTCAGTACAAAAAGAATTTCTGAACAAAATGAAAACTACATTATATAATGTGCTATGTATGTCTATCTGATAGGATTGATTTTTAGAACCAAAACTCAGAGCCTAAAGTTAAATTTCTGTATTCAAATGCTAGTAACTAAACTGCTTTCCAAAGAAACAGCATTAATTTGTTCTCAATGTCTTGAGTAATTCCGAAACTGATCTTTAGACTTGCAAGGCGCGATTTCTTGAAATACAGGTATATTTCAGTGAGCATGATAAACTCTTCTTTAAGTCAATGAAAGCCAGTTAAAACAGTATTAATGAAAATTTAGAATATATTCTATATTTAGATATTTTATACTGAAGAAATATTAGATTAGAAGAACAATCCCTAAACTTCATTGATAATACTAAGATATGCATTAGCTTTAAAAAAAGACTAGCTAGCTAGCTGAGACATTTCTATTGCAGACAAATAGGGCAAGACCCAACTGCCAAAGTATGGTTAACTATTGTCACCGCAGTGGTCCAAGGATATTCAAGGTATCTGCAAGATGCCTGCAGGATCTGTGGAATTTCATTGCCCAAGCATCAGCTTGGGACACTCAAAAGCATTTCAAATGTCAATACACATCTATGTATCAGCAACTGAATCAAGGTCCTAAAATTATGAGGAATTAATTCCAACTCACATTCTTAAAACTCGTAACCATCATTTCCTAAAGATCTTTTTGAAAATGTTACTTAATTTGTTTCTACTGTCCTGGTAAAAATATAGTAAGCTTTTCTTCTGAAGTTTACACGATAACAGGAGGTCAACAAAAGAGGGGAGTGCAAGGAGCTCCTATTCATGGATATGGTGACTGCTTTACACTTTTAAGAATCACTCAGATTTGAGTCTGGAGAGAGCAAAATGAAAATGAATAGTGTCTTCTTTTAGTATGTTGTAAGAGCAAACTATGGTGTTATTTTACTGCTATCATCTACTAAGATGTCAGACAAAAACATAAAAACGTTAACTGTTTAACTGAAACTATAAAAACAGTCATGCACTGGGAACTTGGCCTTTTACTGTGTTGTGTGACATCATTAGTTAGTGGATGATTGTCTTCTTTCATATGGTACGCTGCATAGAGAAAAATGCCCTTATTGATAGTAATAGACCATATCACCACAGTTCAACAAGTGTTTCATCAAAATTTTGATCCCACTATCCATGTACTGTGAGGACAAATTGCTCACTGGAACTTTTCTAATAGATAATTTCTCTCATAATGTACTCAAAGAAAAGGCACTATATGTATATAATGCCACAATATTAACTGTTGGGCAAATACTAAGTATATCAACCACAACACTTCCTTACCACATCTAGATCAGCAGGCAAAATATGAAAAGCCAAAAGCCAGCCCATATTCCAGAAATACAGTTATAATTAGATTTCACCTCAGAAATACATCTTCACAATGGAAAACATGGTTAATCTACAGTTTTCAATTTCATTACAGAAACATGTTATTGTCCTTTTCAAAATCTACTATTATGTCTGTATTAGCTGTTATATCAGTTATTTCTACAATTTAGTGTAATGCCAATGGATCAGCAGATCAAAGCAGTTGATCCTCATGACACTCCATTTAGAGTATACCTGGGTCTGAATTTTTAGGACAATATAACATCTTATTTATTCTACCAAACACTCCCACCATACATGAACCTCAGAGCTTCCAGAAGGACTCCACACTTTTGGTGCTCACCCGAAATGGAGCTTCAGATCAAAAAGGAGTCTGGTTTATGTGCTCCAACACCAGCCTGTGATTGTAGCAATAAATAGTATCTGGGAAGTACAATTTAATTCAAATTCACATCCAGTGCTCTGAACCAAATTGCAAATATATACACAGTCTATTTTCCATATTGTAGTTATTTGTGGAGTCACTTAAACACTATATGCTCAGATTTACAATTTGCTAGAAGAACAGAAGAAACGTATATTTAACTTCAGAGATATGGATTAGTAATAATCTAGAACTAGATTATATGCTACATATGTAATGGTGTATATAAATATATATATTAAATTCTAAACCCTCTGAAAATATAATGCTAGAGACAAACAAAATACTTAAAGCACAAAGCCTAATGATTATGACCTTGTAGAGCTTTATACTCTAACCTCAGGGACTGGATGGATTTGTACACTGCGACTCTGGGAGAAAGAAAAAGAAGGGTGGAAAAAGAATATGCACATATATACATATGCATAAATGTATATAGATACATCTGCCTACATATATAGGCAACTTCAAAAGCACCTTATTACTAGTAAATAACTTCCTTTTATTCCTCAAGCTCTGCTCATTGTGAAAGACTTAATGTAATGTTTCAAACTGCTTGAAGGTAGGTCGAAACCTTGCATCTGTTTTGAACACCTCAGCATCAGGATGATGCAAAAATGTGAATTAAGCCCAGATGAGTTCATGTTGTCTGGGATCAAAATGCATTTTAGTGTGGTATCAAGATAGACCTAAGTTTGATCCATTATAGCAGACGCAATTTGCTAGATTATTAGAAAATCACTACAGAAACACTTATTCAGTCTGGTGATTTCTATGGGTTTGGATCTATCTTTAGAAAAAAAAACATTGGAATGCCTTTTGTCTAAACATGTTATATGTTCTCTTAACATCAAATGTGTTATATGGAGGCACAAAGCTCTGAAAAGAACACGGCAGATTTCTGTCTTGGACAGAAATCAATCATAACCACAACAGAAATCTTGGAACAGTACAAAAGTAGATAATATGGAAATAGTACTATTTCTGAAGGATCAGTCACAATTTACATACATCTCCTTGCAGAGGTACAGCCACCAGAAGAGTTAGTTTCATTGACTGGCTAAGAAATTAACAGGTTAATGTAGGTCCCATCATGGATTAGATACAGATTAGATACAGTCACCATACAGACTAGATTGTAGTGCTCTTCAATAATGGGGGAATGATCACTCAGTCCTTTAAAAAGCTTCATAACTGTAATGAAAGAAGACTTGCCACACATAACAACACTGGAATGATAGATAAATCAGTATTTTCTGATTCCAGGGATAATCAAAGATATGGAAGTTTTATCAGGGATATGCTGATATCATGCTGAGGAGAAGACCAAGAAACTTGCCCAGATTATGCCTCAGGGAATCTTTCCGGCTGTTGCTGAGCTTTATCTAAAAGTGAGAGAGAGACCCAGGCGCACAAGAAGAATCATCTGAATCCTATTCCTTATAGTAAAGAGAATTTGGGCATACTTGAAGTTACTGATCTTCCTGAGGCTTATAGAGGGCTCATTAAAACACAACTAACCCTTTCTAAGGCAGAGCAAGGAGAATCACTACATTATACTAAAACACATTCAGAGACAGATTTCAGTGCAAGTCTTAAAACAATATATCTGAACATTTTGTAAGGAGCCAGCACTACTTAGGCTCAGTTCATTCACCGTGGGTCAATCCAGGCTGCTGGATTTCATCAGCAGTAAATTCACAAGGCAGGAGCCCAAGCCAACAAGTAGGAAGAAACAAACAAAGACCCAGAACTGGGTAGAGCAAATCACAAAATAATAGGAATTGCCCTGATTTGATACAGAGCTGCCATGTATAAGATTTCTTGGAGAGCACGTGTGATAAAACTGTGATGTCTGATGTAAGTGGTGGACCCATTGCAAAGATTCACAGCAATTGCATACAGTAAATTAAGCCAAGCTGCAGTTCGTATAGAACTCAAGGGAAAAAATTGGAAAATCTCTTGTTTTGTCAGGCAAATAACAAAACCATTCACGTTATATAGTAGCCTCAGTTGAGAGACTAGATGATTTTCTGTATTATAAGATTCAGCTTTAAAATTGTTCTAACTTGACTAAATCCCCAAAGCAAATCTTCTCTCATACATAACTATTCAATATGGCATAAATCTAGGAACTACATATAAGGACAAACATGTATTTCAGGATTTCAAGGAAGGAACATTACAAGACACATTTCAAAAGAGCAGATGGAATACTGAATAATGGAATCAGTAGGTAGCTAGACTGGATGCATAGAGAGAACGGTTGGACTAAACTGTTTGAATTTGCTCTTTTGAATTTGTTTTGTTTCCCGCACACTTAAACCTGAATAACCATTGTTCTGAGTAGGATTGTAAATATATATCTGCAACTGTCTTGTTGAAAGCACTTGAAGCTATAACTGGCCCAGTCTTGGATGTAGCCGCTATTTCAAGATTGTGTTTGGATTTAATTACCAGTGAAGTGCATTCCAGTGGCAGCAGGGGATCTGCTCAGTTGTTTCTGCATCATCCACGAGAGTTGGGTATTACTATTATCAACTTTTTCTTTCCTCTAATCACCCACCTGCACAAATAGACTTTGGAACTGCTTCAAGCTTGCATAACCCTTGTAATACCAGGCAACTGTCTGGAAAAACATCTCTCATTAAGTACTAATGAGAGATGATGGGTGATATCCACCATTTCCTGAGTAACCTTTTGAGACTGCCTCTGCAAGCTGTTGATGTCTAATTGAGCATTCAAAAGTGATGCTACACAGTTGCCATATACCCTTTTTTTTTTTGGGTGTGAAATGGGGTTTTTGCTGGCTTTTCCATGTTTAAGAGGTTTGTACCGAAAAGACTGCACTTGCCTCTGACAGATATTTTATAGATTTCTACATTTGCCTTGTCTCAGCATGTAGTCATCATGTTTTCTGGAAGTTCAACGAGAACCACAGGGTGTATTTACAGGTGCCAAAATATTTTTGTTTATTTCAGTCATTCACTAAAAACTGGAATGCCTAGTAGTCTTGTAAAACAAAACATCCTCCAAAACAGAATGATACATACTGGGGGTGTTTGTGCTTATCCTTAAATTTAACTCATCGGTGAGAGGCCACTGAATGCTATCATATGCACGCCTTAGTATTTCACAAGGCTTCTCCTATGATCCAAAGAGAATAACCAAACTGCTGTGCAGAGAAAGTATTCTACTATTGCAAATGCAATAGCTGATTAGGCTACATTTTCAAATTATCTCAGAATATAAACCACAAAAGGTGATGAGAGTAAGTGCTCTTAAACCATTTAAATAACACTGATGATAGCCATACTCCCTGGGGATCAAGCTCAGTTAATAAATAATTTAAATAGCCTTGAAGACAAACCTGTCAATATGCATCTATCTTTAGTTGCAATGAATTAAATTTATGGACAAAAATATATTTTCATGAGCTTCAGTTCTTCTGAAGTATCAGTTAGTTAACAAACCGCTTCATCAGAACACTGAAGTGGAAAGCTAACCAAAACATTTTAAAGCCAGAGAGCTAGAAACAATGTTTTAAAATGTCTCAATATCCAGTTATTTTTATTTAAGGTCCCTAAATTTTTGAGCAACTTCAGAGAGCTCAGCCGTCACTTTGAAAATTTACGTTTTTGCGTGTGATATATATTTACATGGAAAAAAGTATTTTGTTCCAAACTAGAAATGCCTATTGTATACAGTATAACAGTGTACTCACTAAGCATAAATAATTTGTCCAGCAGATAGTGTGAAATACTCACACACAGTCAGAATTCAGGGAATCTTAAAAGTTTCTGCTGTTAATTTTGAAAGCAATATGGAAAAATTTGTACCAGAGTAGACCAGCTATCTAGTCCAATATGTTGCCCCGATAATGTCCAAATTATTTGAGAAAGATAAAAGAAATACTGTGGATAATTTTGGAATTTTGGAACACAATCCAGTTTCCAATCATTGATAGACAATCTGTGGCACTACAGCATCAGAGCTTTTAGTAACTAAAATCAAATCACTTGATTGTATTTTTTAATTACTGAATAATCTTTTTGATAATTAACACCCCAAAACAATTTTGCCATGTGTTACTTTTATGTATTTTTATTTATACTTAGCATTTTTGCCTGGAAAAATACTCGAATTCTACATTTTTTTATTACTATTCCTGCATTAATTTACTAACCGCTGTAATATAGATGAAATTACATGTTATAAAACTATTACATATTTATGCATTATTAAGCTTACTTGCTGACTGATAAAGCAGGATTTATATTACTTTTGCTCCGAGTGTTTAGAATCTTCCAAACACTTCAGCATATTTCATTTAGTTACTGTCACAGTATGCAGCTTGCCTCAGTGGTTTTCTCTTCTTTTTTTTGTTTTAGATTCTCTAAGATCCACAAGCTAGCTTTACAGATTTCTTAAAATTCTTCCTATTAAGTGTTCCCACTAATGCAACCTGCTGCATTTCTTACAGAGACCACAGATAGGGAGTTTGGATAGATCCTTGGAATTTTTGAGAGCTGTTGTTAACCATATAAAAGAATGATAAAGATTGCAGAAAACTATACATATATTGGAGAGGTATGCTATTTGTAGTTGATATTAATAGTAAATTAATAAATCACAATTTCTAGACTATGCAGCTATGTCCTGTTTGTTTGACATAGAGGCAAACCAGGATATTCAGACAAAAAGGAATATTCCAATTCAGTGGGGCAGAAACGAAGTAGCTGATCCCATCCAATCACTAATTCCAAAAGAGGGATCTTAATTAAGTGAAAGTATGAGCTTTTTTGCCAAGTTTTACGAAAAAAATACGGCTTACAACTATTCAACATTCCTTAAATGCAAGTCTTAAACTACAACAAAGAATAACAATTGGAGTACACGGGAATGCGGGTAAGTTTCAGGCAGGATTCACAGAATTCCAGTCACTCTTACTGCCAGAACTCCTAACCACCAACAACTTCATATTGCAAATGTCATTATTCCATTAGAATATGAGTCACAAATTCATTCCACATTGTGTTTATCAGGCTGACATCTAGCAGTTGGACAAGCAATTTATAAAATGTATTGCTTTTTGTTTGCAATGGCTTCACGAGGCATTTAATAATTTTGTTAAATTTATCAATGGCAAATCCTTCTTTAAGTTATTACAGGCTGGCTGAGAAAAACTCAGGAAGAAAATGTATATAATTGATCGGAAAAAAAGTATTTTTTGCAAATTTTACTTACACAATATTCACAGAAAGTTTTAATATATTTCATCATAATGTAAGACAGAAATAGATGTCAATATAATGAAATGCTCTCGGAGAAAAATTTAGTTTCAATCCCAGCACTACTGGTAAGAAACTGGTTTTAATTGTGTTATATTATTTAAGTATCTTCCAGCAGGGAGGGAATGATATCTGAAAGAAAAAGGACATGGAGTGAACAGCTGGAGCTAGAGTGGAAAGAATATTTTTACTAACAGCTGTTTTTAATATACTCATCCAGAACAGATACTACTGCATACAATAATATATTGTATTATAGAAAGAATAATACACCCGGCCCTGGAGCAAAAAATATGAAATGGTCCTTTTGAAGACTTTTACTGCTTTCTGAAAACAATAAAGCAACTGAATGTGAAAATATTCTCTCATATAGGTTCTTCCAAATCTGCAGTATTTGGAGGCATATCAGAAAAAAAGGCAAAGTCTAGTTTGATATCCTGTTGCAGTAGAAAATTATTCTATCATTAGCTGCTAGTAAAGATATGCTGCATCTATACGTTTGTCGATTGGCAATACAAATCCATTCTCATTCTGTTTTGATATATAGCAAAATTCTACATCTCCTTCACACTTCAGATTTCCTACTGAGGTGGCACAAAAATGAAAATGGTATAAAAAGAACAAAATTGGAATCTGTAAAGTAATAGAAGGAAACTTTTTGGCAGCAAGCTGTGTACTGCCATCAGGACTAGCAGATGCAGAAAGGGAGACAGAAGCACAGAAAATGGAAGTAAATGAGTGGTTTTTATTTAACTTAAAATAGAACAGGAGGGATAATATTTTATTTTTTTTTTACAGAATGTAACACTGATTACCTTCACTAGGAATCAATGTTTTTCTATTTTTTAATCATCTCTGATACTGAACAAAACAAATAAATCTGTTCATGACGTACAAAAATGTTTTCTTTTAGTAATTGCTTAATATTTTCACAAATATTTTTATTTTAATGAAATTTAGCAAGCTATGCCAAGATTTCTGCCTTCCAAATGTACTAAAGTTAGTAGAAAAGTTCATTAAAAAACCTCATAAAACATATGATATTCTCATGAAAAAGTGAGTTCCCAGTATAACACAATTAAAGGTACAGAAGTATTAAATACAATAACTTGAATTTTTCACAAAATTACCACATTTAAGTTTTTACTTACTGAAGAAACAAAGACATTAGAAATAGGGTATGATTTTTTTATCCTAAAAGATAATATCTCAGATCTGATTCAGGTCAATGCTGAAATAAAATTCTTAGTATGCATATTCAGTTGATGGTACGATATAAGCTAAAATCCTAGTACAATTTTGATGCAGTTAGTCACAAAAACAAAAATATCCTAAAGGCTGTCAGTCGGAAGGACGAGTAAAACTTTTTCACTGTGTTTGGCAGTGGGTAGAGGGAGGAGTTATTGCTTTCCTAGGTCTACTAGAACTATAGAAAAGAGAGCAAGGTTTCTAACTGCATTCATATCAAAGCCTGTGACTCTTCACTACAATATTTGAAAAAGCACAGTAACTGTGTGGCAGTAGATGATCCCTACAGAGAAGAAATGATGGAAAGCAGGGAGAGGAGAGCAGGCAGAGCTATGATGCAGAGACCTCAGAATCTGTCTGTTAGCAGAGCCTCGAAACTAATGTATGAATGCAGTGTAAAGCTGGTCATGAACCTTTTGACAAATTATTTTCACCATATAAAAACTGATTAATCCAAACTGATTTTTTTTTTTTAAATGTATCCATTTCAGGACATTTTAATCAGAAATAATCCTTGGAGTGAGATGGAAGTCTTGGTGTGTGTTTGCAAGAAAGACTAATGGGAAAAAAAGATAAAGACTGCAGGGCAGGCATCCCACAAAGCTGATCTTTTGATCATTCTGTTCATGGGTCCTGCTGGAGCTCAACCCTACTCTGACAGAGCAGTCAGGGATTGAGTTTATATATCTTGGTCTGAAATTGAGCTGGAATGCAAACAGGATGTGAAACATGAGCCCAGGATGGAATAAAATGCTCACACCCCGCGATACAGTCACTCACATTGTAGCCTGGTACTTAGGGTTCTCAGCTTGAACCCCCATATGCCAGATAAGTGCCCTGATAAAAGACATAGAAGGGATTGCCCAGGTCATCAAATCTAATACCTAAATTGAAGGCAACCATATAATAGTAACTGTGCTACGAGGCACCTGTAGACTACACATCTATTCACCATCTACAGCAAGTGACAAAACACTCCCTAACAAACTGTACTAAACTTGCAATCTCTAATATAAAATATCAAAAAAGCCTAAAAAACTACACAAGGAGCAGGAAAGTCATGTGCTTTGTTAATGTCATAACTTTCTGCAACAGCTGAGAATGTCTAGATGATCCTAAGCTATGTATATTGCAGTGTCTAATGATTAATCATTCAGAGTTGAGCAGCTTTATTTTCTGAAGTTGAAAAGACCAAGCAATGAAGAAATTCATCTTCCACAAAAGACAGATGAGCTCTTTGTGTGATTCAAGACATATCTATATCACATTTCCTGGTACATCTACAGTGTTTCTGAAAACCAGTTTAGCTTTTTCTTATAGTACTTGAACTTTATTGCATTATAGACATAAGTCAAGTGAAGCACTGACTCTTGAGCACCAGATCTCTCAAATTTTAGGACCCAGTTCCATCTCAATGCAAAATAGGAGAATATGCAAAGTCTTGAATATAAGAGAATAAAAAGTATGGAGTCAAGACAACTGGTTCCTCTTAACTTCTAATATGGAGTAAGGTTCAACCTGAAAAGTGTTATAGAAAATTCAATTTAAGGTTTGTAGAAAATTCACAGGTGCACCTGGAGACATATAATATTAGTCAAATGCCTACTGAAGATCTCCATGCAGTGCTATACCTGTTACATAAGCTTATATTCCTTTAGAATATACCAGATATGTGTAAGATGTAGAGAAATTCATGGTAAGATGAAGTTTTACTAATATTAGCAACTTGATGGGTTTTATAGCAATATTATTCCTCATATATCTATTAAATTATTGCCACTTATAAAAGGTACTATCACTTACATTTGCTCAATTATAAAGCAATCCCAGGAGCATTTTGAAGTGTAATTTCTTACTAGAACCGAATATGTTGTATATAGTCTATGTATATTTCATCCCTGACTCAAAAGTATTTGCAAAGGATATTGCAATTAATAGTCATTTAACAAGGAAAAACTCAAATCCTGCTAAATAGTATTTACATACGGGCTTTAAAATGTAAAATACCTCAAAATAATTATGTTCCTTTAATTATTGTCTTGGTTTGAAAAAAAGGTTCTGTCTGACAGCATGCAGTCAAGTGTATAATGAGATCATTCTAGATGGCAATCACACCAGGATGGATGAAACTGAGTGTTGGTCAGAACGCATGCACTTTGATGAGCACTCATTTGCAAAAATTGCCCAAAACTCCCATGAAAGCTAATTTTTTTCAACTGCACTTTAATGAATAATAATAAAAAGTAATGAATCATCAGAAAATGTTTGACATATGTCAAGCAGCAAACTTTTTCTCTTACTTTGCTGAGAAAATGTGAGCTAGTCCTTTGGAAAGTGGAATCACTAAGAACATAAACATATTTACTGGACTACACTGGATGGGTGGAGACCTGCATATTTTTATAATGAACTGGATATGTGGTATCAGTCATTCCCATGTGCTTTAACTTGAGAAATGACAGAGTATTTTTAAGAATAACATGTCATTGTTAAGGATGTTATCAGAGATGTTATCCAGAGGAGTGTATGATGGGAGCAATTATCTTAATTACATACTAAAAACCTCTTAGAGGGATGAGAAGGTTGTAAAGGAAAGTACATTAAAGCTGCAATATATAAGAATTGACATGGCTTGTGCAACCTCAATTCAGCCTTCTGTGCATATGCATTCTGAAGAAGTCTTTAATTATGATTATAATGCTGCCTCTCCACAAGACCTCTGCTGCATCAAGGACATAAAAGAGTGGAGGAGATGGACAATGGAAAAAACCAAACTATAGCACATTACTCTAGAAATGTGGCAGAAGAAATAATATTATAAAACAATAGAGATGTGGAATATTTCTCTAAATAATAAACAAAAACTCATATGAAAATATGCTCATATGAAAATATCCAAAGGGAATGTTAAATGAGAGTTACTAAAGCTAAAAATTGTTAATGAATGGCTCTATCTAATTCATATCCAAGAGCTTAAAAAGATCTGGCAAGAAGTTACCTCAACAAATAGTGCTGCTTCTTAATAGCACTTGGAATATTGATAAGATTTGAGAAGACCAAAAGGAAGCTAATGGAGTAACCTTAGTCGTTATAGGCTTTCAGCCTGACATCAGGAATAATGGAATAGCTGATATGGATCACCATTAATAATAAATGAAAGAGGTCACACAAATTAACGTTGCTTCAGAGAAAGCAGATCTTATTAGTTAAATTGTTTTTAAAATGAAATTATGAGTTAATACAAGTAAATAGATTTAATTTGACATTCAATTTTATCATACATTGGGGTTAATATTACATTTGGGTTACTAAAATTTATTAAAGTGGTCTATGTTTGCAACAGAGGTAATTTTAAAAAGTTTATAATGAATGGTTCTTGATGTACGTGCACAAGTACCCTCTGTATATGTCACACTCATTTGCTCTTTCTAGACTACCCAAATGAAAAAAAAAAAAAGGTAAGTTTTACCCATCTTTATCCTACAAATACCATTGGAGGTGCGAGGAGGGTCAAAAAGCCTGTCTAAACCTCATTTCTTTTAATGCTCTTTGTTGGGATTCTGAAAGCTGACAGTTAAATGGGTAAGAGTCATTCAAGAAAGTATGACACAAGAAACAACGGTCACTGAATTCTTCCACTGCTTGCTTCTCAGTTTGTGATACTGATGTTATATTTTTACTTTGCAGGATAAATTCTACTCTTCTCAAAAGGGAAGAAGTAAAATGAAACAAAAAAGCAGGACTTTTTTTATTCCCAACATAGAAAAGAAATCAATTTTTAACACAATGCTTTGCAGTTAGAGTCTGCCACTCAAGTGATGGCAAAATTGGAGGATTTCAATTTTCTAGTTATTGTTTAATACAAGAATTTTATGATAATAGAAGTTTGTCCAAATACAAAATTGCTCTGTTTTAAATATAGAATAACCAAGGGAACTGTTGTGTCAGGGAACCTGTGGCTTTATCTCATGCTAGCCAGGGCTGCTTAGAGTGGAAGCAGATGGTGGATGAACTATTCTTGAAATCTTTTATCATTCATCTTCTCTTATTTATTCATTTGTTCTGTTAATACACTTATAATTCAAGTCACACCCTAAAGAAAATGGTGCTTATTCTGCCCCACGGGAGTTAAATTTTATTTTTCATCTCCCAACTTCTACCAAGAAAGCTGATTCCCCATTGTATGAGAAATTGAAACAATAAAAAGTGGATATGTTTTTTTCTTTAAACATTAGACAAAGGATATATGCACTGTTGGTATAACTCTAATGACAGCAGGCTACAGCCATATCAAGAAAGAATATGGAACAGGACCTGTAAACATAAAGTGTATATGGATCACCTAGATCGGTTTCCTAGGTGATATCAGAAGCCTGGCTTACCTGAATTACCTAGGAAAGAACTTCACTGTAGAAAGAATTTTCAGGCTGTCTCACTCATCCCCTGAAACCTATTCAGAGATAACTAAAATGTAATAGTTTTCACATCCTGTCAGAATGCGATTTTAGGGAGGTAGTTAACTGGGCAGAAATCAGAGATGCACACTGCACTGATCCATCTACAGCCACTTCCAACTGCAACAGCGTTATAATACCTTAAAAGGTATCCTCTCCTGATTTCAGATGAAATCAGAAGAAAAGGGAAATATTCTCACAGACAGTATCTCATTTTTCACTTTATACTACAAGACATACATTTTTCCTGATCTCGTATCAATATTCAATTGAATAATTTCTAATTTTAATAAAGACTCTTCTTTTGGAGAAGATGTATATGGTGAAAATCTAACCCAACTGAAATCAACAGCAAAACGTGCCCTAAGATCATTAAGGTTAGGAATACATGCCAGTCTCTGAGACTCAGATCATTCGAAGACGTACTGGTCAAAATCAGCAGATTAATAATCCTGTCAAAAAAATAGTAACCAACATAAGACTAGAAACATAGGTGAACTGTGTTCTTCTAAGAGATGTAGTACTAAAAAAGCTAATACAAAGCATCCTAATTGTACTCAAAGGACTATGATAATAATATCAGAAATACAGAAAATGTGTATGAAAATGCTATTATGATAAAACAGAACTCCCAAGCTGCCCATATTTTGGGGATTTGTACTTAGAGAAAATAAAAAGAACTATAAAATGCCAGAAAATAATTAAAAATAGAAAATAAATTATAAATTTATAATTTATACTACAGGAACAACTATTCAGCAAACACTCTCCAGGCATAACTTTCAGAAATCTTTTCTCTTACATTTTTTCAAGGTGTTTAAAAAAAGTACTAGCTGTACTGAAGAAAAAAATCCCAACAAAATGCATGATAGAAGAGCTATTGTATGTTTCATTCTTCCACCAGCACTCCCTTAACCTTTATTAAAATGCCACGTGAATTTAAAAAATCTGAACTTCAAACATATGCTAGTGCATTAGACAAAATTGCTTCTGATAAGCAGTGTGCACTCTATACTGTGGCAGTACGAATGACAAATACTAAATGTGTCATCACAGAAACTCAGTCAGAAGGTTAGTTTGGTTTCCAATACAGTATGTTCTGGCAAAGATTTGTATCTTGAAGCTCTGAATGTGATCTTTAGATCTTTATAAATTAACCTGTTAAAGCAAGTAAATTGAGAAATTCTGTACCATAGCCAAATTCTCTCCATATGGCTCAGAAACAGGTTAAAGGAATTGAAACAAGAGCAGAGAAAAAGTATGTATGGGTCCTTATAACTAAGGCTAGGCATTATATTTTGCTAGGAATAAGTTATTGACTGAAAAATACATCTGAAAATTAATAATGTCCATTTTATTTTTAAATTAAATTTCACTAAAAAGCAAGTAAATAAAGAGCAAAACTAAAAAATATATTTTCAGCTAAACTAAATATAACATGCAATTGACAAAATATTTCAGTTCAATCACTTCAAGTCTTCTTATAAACCTTATAACTTCACTCTCTTCTTCTTACACAGAAAAAAATGAAGGATATTAGGGCACAGTATGTAGATAAATCATCCTGATTTCTATAGAGGCCAATACCTTAAATGGATGCATATGACAAAATAACTTGAACATCCTGTGATACAGAGAACACACTTGTTGAAGACCTCTACGCAACACTTTACCACCCTTTGGAGTTCTCTAGCGACTGTGACAAGGCTGTGCATCTAGACGTGTACAAGGATAAGAAGAGACTTCGAGAATCATTCTGAAGCTGCCCAGAATTGCTTCTTGAAGAGTTGCTGGAGAGCTCTGACTTAGCCAAAGACAGCATGTTAGGGTTGCTCTAACTTGACTTCAGTTGGCCATAAATATACTGAGGTTGGAAATGAGAAGCTTCTTAATCACTAGCACAGAAATCAGTGGTTCTGAAAGATTCAGAGTAACAGGTACAAAGTCCCATCTATTTTTAAGATGTATCTTGAGAGGTTTATTAAAGGAACTACACAAAGGCTAGAACTTGAGTTTTCTCTCTTTAAGGAGAGCATCCTGATCATGTCAGGGCACTGTGAGACTCTTTTATTCATTCTTCTCATGGCCTATGAATCTTTTTCTGTGCTAAAGGCAAAGGGAGATTAGACTGTATAAAGCACCCTGAGAACTGGGAAACTTTACCTAATAGTGGAAGCATTAGAAGAGAAATTACTTAGAAGAGAAACCACTTGCTGCCTAAAAAAGACTTGAGCTATTAGGTTGTTATAGAAACACAGGCCTCTTTTGTCAGTTATCTACTCCACCAAATCAATGCATGGCTCACATTACGATACACACCTATGTGTTGTGCTCCTTAGGGACGAGCTCTGAGTGGCTCTTCACCTCTCACTCAACATACAGATGAATTATACTCTTGGGAGATACCGCCTCCTTGAGAGATAGATGGAAGAATAAGGGACATTGATTGTCATTCATACATCATGTCAGGCCCTGAAGCACTAATAAGCTCTAATGGTCCCGACCAGCCTTCTAAGGTTCTCCATTCACATGCCCCTTCCTGGAAACCCCATTTCAGCTTAGCCCAGGGCCTTTAGTTCCTACCTGAGCTATGCTGAAGGAATGCCTGTCTCTTGCTTATGCCTGTGCCTGTGCCCTGTGCATCCAGACCCCAACTCATGGGCTGACTTCCCAGCTTGACCTTGGACGTGGTATTGTCATCATGAACCGTCCTGGTCATCACCAGACCTGATCCTGACCTGCGTGTTGGCTTTCTAGCTTGACTTTAGATCTACCTCATCAGCATGAACTTGCTTGATGATCTGGGCTCTTGGCTGAACCTGGCCATGATCTCTAGGTCTGCCCTGCTCATGGGTGGTGAGACAGAGCCCTGACTAGTGAGGCCCCTGTCCTGTCAGCTGCAGTAGTTCCCTTCATTCCTGCCTCCCCATCCTTGAAGGACCAGCTGGCCCTTGCTGCTCCCTGACACATCAGGCCTGAAACTTAGTACTTAGGAAGTTCAGCACTCATGGCAGGTAGGTACTAATGATATTGAATATGCAAAGGCTTTCATGGACAATCAGTTGCTTCAGAAACATTGGTGTCATATTAGGCTAAATTTCATAGACTTTAGCTAATTTTCAGATGGTTCTAGACCAACTGTTATATATTGCGGTCACTCAGCTTCATAAGAGACTCCTTCCTTTGTTATGCTCTTCTCTCTACACAGCTAAAATTATCTTTCTTGATCACTGAAAGTGTTTAATCCTGAGGAGTTATACTGTAGGTCACATGTTTAAGTGCACTATGTCCTGCTATCTCTGGTTTAAAAAGCGTGCTTAAATGAAATACAGGTATACTAGCAGTCCTTCTGTTTCAAGCAATTGGGTGAGCGGACTTCAGAAAAGTCAGTGCATGATCCTTCAGATCAATTATAGTTTCAAAATGATGAAGTATAGTGACTAAGGCTAGCCTCTCGAATTTCCATTCATCCAGGCAATTTTATATATCTGGCAGTGTGATGGTTCCTTCTTGTGGCCACTTTGACTGGTTTGCTTTGTGATAGTTTGATGTGTGGGGGGGTGTTCTGGTGGCAGGGGAGGGGATTTGCTCCCTGTGCCACCAGATCTGAGTCCCATCCCCCCCGGGGGGGGTTGAGCCAAATTGGCGCCTCTGCGAATTGCCCTATTTAAGTTGAGACAAAGGGGCGGGAAAGGGCTCTTTGCTCAGGAGCGAGGAGAGAGCAGGAGGGCGCTGCCCTCGCTCCCGGCTCCCGGCCGGGCGGCTGCCCGGGCCCGGGCCGGCGCCATGTGCTCAAGATGGTGCCGGGGAGCCGCATGGGGGACTCGGTAAGCGCCCCGCTCTCGGGGTGCCCGCCGGGCTGAGCTTCCCCAGAGAGGATTAATATCTAAGAGAAAACAACCACAACGACCGGGTCAGCAAAGATGGAGCAGGAGGAGGTGTACTGGAGCTGAGGCTTCCCTTGCAAATCGGTGTGAGATGGCAGGCGGCCCCCCTGCAGCCAGGGTGTGCTCGGCGGAGCAGCGACCCACTCGTGGCCCGTGGAGAAACCCACGTCGGGAAGGAGATGCCTGAGCCCAGGAGAGGTCGTGGAGCAGGGGATGCGCGACCAGGTACTGTTGATAATGGGGCATGGAATGCACGACGAGGTCGTGGAGGCATCTGGAGACCGTGGGACGACCCACGCCGACGCGAGTGGCAGCAGCTCCCTAAGAGGCCGAGACTGGTAAAGCCCGAACTGGTGCAATCCATGGGGAAGGATTGCAATCCTGCGGGCGGGACTTACTTTGGAAAAGTTTGGGGACTTTTTCTTTGTGAGTAGGGGATCCACCGAAGCAAGGGAAAAATGGTGTAAAGACTCCTCCTCCTTTAAGAAAGGAGCGGCAGTGAACAACATGGATGAACTGACCTGTACTCCCCCATTCCCTGTCTCCCTGCGCTGCTGGGGGGAAGGCAGAGCCAGGAACGAAAGGAAAATAGGGGGTGGGGAGGTGTTGTTTTAAGATCGGGCCTTGTTTTCTCTTTTCTCCTCTCAAGTAACCGGTTTCATCCCCTTTTGTCTTTTGTTAAGTAACTGTTAATAAATTGTTTTGTTTTTATGAAGAAAGCCTGAGTCATGTTTTGCCCGGGACCGTGGTTGGTGGGTGCTCCCTCTCGGTTCTTGTCTCGACCCTCAGTCCAAAAAAAAAAACCACGACAGCTTATAGCTAGAAAATGACTGCACAAAAAGGTATACATTCATTCAAAAAGAAATGATGCATTTGCTATCTTAGTCTCAATCTGGAGAACTGAAATGTCTAAATATCCAGCATAGGTGCTGTGAAAATTTGTTACTGAAGTCAATCAGAAACTGATGATCTGACAAAGACCACTCTATTTACCAAGTCAAGCATTTAATGATTTTGGAAAACATGTAGAAGATTCATGTTTTAATTTTGATAAAAATGTTACCACATCTAGGTTATTTTTCAGTTCAAGTTTCTAAAGAACTGTCTCCTAGACCCCTGTATGAGATTGCTGACACAGTATTATACAGTAGACACAAGGATGCAAGCAGAGATGAGCTAAACACAGTGGCTACAAATTTTCAGGTTCATTTTCACTGTAGTGACAGGAGAGGGATGCCAGGCTGACAAAGCAAAAAAACCCTAATGTTGCAGTAGATAGGCTAGCTTGGGGACAGTTTGATATGTTGTAATAATTCAGTGACAAGCATTTTTTGTTAGTTTTCCTGCTGTGATTATGAGGCTGTAAGAAAAAGGTATCATTAACTACAGGTTTATTATCTTGCATGGTCCTTTTTACAACTTATTGGTATTTAAGTGCAAATTAAGTAATTTTTCTAGATAACAATAACATCATGACTAAAACCAGCAAGATTTCTCCAAAGTACATTTAACTGGGTAGGTGACCAGAATAGCTGCTAAGATATCTCTTCCTTTATGTTTCAACTCCTTGCCTTGTGTTTGCCTGCTACAGGCTAGCAGCAACACATCACATACCTGAGAACATTTTTATCCCCTTGACAAAAGGCATATCTTAGATGCAACTGGGTAGAGTAGTCATAGCAGAGCTATCTTCAAAATTGCTGACTTGGGGATTGCTGACTGTGTAGTGGCTGAGCGCTCAGTATAAGTGAGACCACTAAGTATTTACCTTATTTCTCAGCTGTATTTTGCAGCCCACACTGCGTTTTGCATTGCTACAGTTCAGCTCTTTCCAGAGTTGAAAATGGCTCACTAAGGTCTCTTCGACCTGCAGCCAGAGTAAAGTAACACAACTGGAAAAAATATGTCCTTGCACTAGAACTCCCTTATCCAAGGAGGACTTTATTGCAGTTTACAGGCAGCAATGTCTCTTCCTGTTATTGAGATGCTGTATTAAAACCTTCATTGATCTGCATGGACAGATCAACTTTCCCAAAGGAGGATTTTTTTTCCCCACTAAGTTATTCACAAAAAACAGAGTTTGAAAAGTCCTCTCTAATTCCTAATGAAACCTAAATGAAACCTAAAAATATTTTAAGTAGTACTGGCCACCATTCACTATCATTAAAAATTTAGCCTGTAGACTGCCACCTGGTCTCATAACAAGGGAGCTTCTGCAGTAGAAATTATAGAGGCAGACTAAAAGAAATACAATTTCTCTATCAGGTATGAACACACACTTAACTCCAATGAAAAAAAAAAAATTTTTAAAATTTCTTCTGTAATGTAGCTCAGACTTCATTAAATATTTCTGCTCAATAAAGTGTATGACATTATGAGGTGCAAGGATGGAGTATGACACAAAATGTCCAACCTACCAAGGATGCAAGTTAAGCCTGTGAGGGTCTTCGACAGCACAGGCCTAAACGCAGCATGGTGCTGCGCCTAAATTTCTGCTATCAGTATTCTAGACACTAGATAACTGATGAAAACCACACTAACTTCATGAAGATACTTGACAATGCCTACTTTAGCATTAGAATTATCCAATGCCTTAAGCTTTAGCCATTTATTAACACTTTACACCCTTTCCAAGATGATTTGCTTCTATAGTTCACATAATTTAATTACATCCTTAAGATCAAAAGGGCAATACTAATGCATGCCTTATAAACTAATAAAATTTTATGGTTATTTTTCAAGGTTAAATATGTCATGTGAATTTTTTTTTAAAGGAAGGTCAGCCTAAAAATTGAAATTGCTTGTAGAAATATCTAGTTTAAGGAATGAAGATACTGTTCAGGAAT
Source organism: Tauraco erythrolophus (assembly GCF_009769465.1). Classification (NCBI taxonomy): domain Eukaryota; kingdom Metazoa; phylum Chordata; class Aves; order Musophagiformes; family Musophagidae; genus Tauraco; species Tauraco erythrolophus. The sequence goes on from NC_141468.1 coordinate 55,396,768, forward strand.
AGCCCAACAAAAAGATTAGTAAGATTGATTCAAGAATCAATTCATTTATGAAATTAATTTTATGAGATTGATTTATTCAATTTTAAATCCAAATTTATATTTAACTTACCAGAAAAACTTGTCTTAAAGAGTACAATACTTCAGAATATTCCTATCAAGTCTTAACTGTTAGTTTAAAAGCAGAGATAATGAAATAGAGATGTTAACACACTCTACCAACCTTGTCCTATCAATCTACAGCAGAAACAAAGAACAGCTTAACTTGAACTCAGACACACAGGCAGTCTTTTTTACCCTTAGATCAGTCCTAATTAGAAAAAAATGTTTCAACTGCCAGCATAAACCAATAATGTAACTGCGTTTCTTCCTATATAAACCTGATTTCTTGGAAACAGAAATAAAACTCAGACAACATAGGATTTCAAAAGTGGAAGTAACAGACTTTATGACTCCTTTTATTTCCTTTCTATTCAGTTTTACTCTCTTATATCTAACAATCCTTTAACATTTAGTGCATGGAGTTATCCTCTGCTATTCCCTACCAGTTCAAGAATAAGATTCATGAAATTAAAAATAACATGGAGAACTACAGAGCAGACTGTTTTCTTCTCCAGTAGATCAGAGAACGACAATTGGCAAGGTGACTATTGTCGACCTGTTAGGAGTTTACTGGCAGGGCAGATAATAGTTACAACATGCAGCTCTGCAGCTTGAAAGGCCAGCCAGAATGACCTTTCCTCTCAATATAGGAAAGGAGAATTTTCAATCACTGAGTGCAGTCAGTGTCACTTCTACTGCCAAGAGGTAGTAATGCCCTAGACAGTGGGAAGAGTTGATCAGAGTGTCCTACCACCTAGGGAAAGGAGACTGACAGATGCAATTTTATGTTCAAAGTCCTGCCTCATGCTCTGAAATGAACTCTACACATGACATAGTACAGCAAATTGAAACAGTATTCCCACAGTCAGCATGTCCCAGTGATAGAAAACCAGGGAAATTCAGGAAAAAATGCATGCAAATTAGGTATTTGTTTTAAATGAATGATCTCCATGATCATACAGAATTTATTCAAGCAATAAATCTGTATGAACTGAAGTGGCAGGCTGACATTCACATACAATTATGCGCAGTGTTAAGTACCTTACAACTGTGAGTGACACGGTTGATTTCATTTAGGCCGTTTGTAGTATAACAGTCAACATGATTACAGATATGGCTTACAAGCCAGGCCAGTTAGATAACTACTACATTTATAGCTTAAAATAAAATCACATTTTGGAATCTGCTTATCTATACAGCCAAATGTTCTACCCAATAAAATGCCAAGGAAAAGATCACAGTCGTACATGGAAAACTAAGACAGAAGTAATTACAGTACATTTGTATTGTCAACCCATCGACCTTGTTAGGTCTTATGACAGGCGCCCTCATGAATGTCCTACAGCTTCCTTCGTTATTCTCTGGGCCTCTGATAGACATCATATTTAAATATACACAAAACATATTTCCAGATTAAGACCTAAAAATGTCCTTTATAAGATCTGTTTTTCACACTGATCTTGATGGACTTACTATGCCTAAGGAAAATGCCTATGTTCAGCAGACAGCACACTTCCAAACCCTGATATTTTAACTAGCAAAAAGTCTATAACTTTTTTTAAATACTAATTACAATGGAAAGCTTTGTAATCAAGCAGCATTACTATGGAGGCAGATAATGAACTCCCTCGGCCAATTTACGGGTAGGAGTATGGCAGTCTTCCCATTGCAATAAGTATGTTTATGGTGATTAATCAAGTAGAAGCCTGAAAAAAAACGATAATTTGGCATTTTCTTCCTTTACTGAATGACAACCAGTAATATTGTCTTGCATAGTCTGCTAATTTTTTAGATTATCAGAGCCAAAAAGTCATTAACAAAGTAAGCCTTCAGTTACACAAGTAGTCGTGCTGATGTTCAAGTCAGATTCTGGTCCACTCTGTGCAACTATGCTATAAAGACACTATACTATTTTGTGTCACCTCATAATACAGGTTCCCTCAAGTCTTCTTTAGCCCAAATTTTATGGAGTGGTAGGAATTACCATCCACTCCACCTCACCTTGCAGACTCCAAAGCTGTATCTTGATATCTGGTACTCTTCCTGATATAGCTCGGGCACTTTTCCAATCCTAGTTCAGCTGTGAAATCAAGAAAGTGCTTTCCCTTACACAGACTAGATAGATAACATGATGTTAGTCTACAATCATCTGTCATTCTTGTGTATTTCCCAAATCATGATTGATAATCAAGATAGCACAGGTCGAAAAGTCAATTGCCCATTTCAAATAGCTCTTTGCAGCTGAGAACTGTCATTTGTCAAAGCAGGCTCTCAGTCCAATTACTTATAGTGAAATGATTCTATTCTGAAATTCCTGTACCAGGTGGTGACTAATGAAGAGTTCAAACAAGGGTAATGATAGAGAGCATATAATTTTGGAGAACGTAAACAGAGTCCTTACAGATAATATGATTCATCTGACTGAGCATAATTCCGTTGTTTTTTTAACTATTGTAACTCATTGCTGTTGAAACCGGTATAATACACATAGCAGTCTGCCAAATGGTCATTGAATATTTCTATCAATTCCTATTCACTGTTTCATTTTCAAAAACAAAGTAGGTCTTCCTTTATGTAGCATGGAAATACAGTATACTTTAAATTTTGAATTAGTTCTATAATGTTGTTGCTAAGCATTTCATTAAAGAACAGAAACAGGTTGATAAATAGAATACTTCAAAAGGCTCAGCTTAAAGAAATTCAGTTTCTAATTTGACTTTTTGCAATCTTCTTATATTATCTAGGAAATCATTTAAACCTCTGCTTTGTTTTCCCTTCTACAGCATTTTGATATTAATCTTAATTCTGAGATTAAGCTCTTATGGGAGCCAACAGAAGACTACAATCATGCTGTGATAAGTAAACAGAGTACTGTATTCTTGAAAATATAAACCTATACCTTCTATATATAATTCTATAACAATGTAACATTACACTTACACCAAAGACTATGTAAAGGATTATTTGGTAATTTACCTGGTCTTGAGGAAGGTACTCTTGCTATCTCTAGGGAACAAGGTTTTTTGGTCACTGCTATGTCTACCAAATCACAAAGACTGCTGCCATTTTCTGAAGGAACAGCATCCAGAGGTACAGAGGATATTGCTTCCAGTGCATAACCTCTCTTCTTTGAATAAGACTCCTGAAATGCAAAAACTTAAGTAAGAGAAATATTTCTCAGATGACACAGGAAAAGAACCAGGTTCAGTAACTCTGGCTATCAGTGTTTAAAATTCAGCAAATTAAATATCACATTCTCCTGAAATGTAAATTGTAATGAACTGGAAAAATTACCTGCGTGTTAGAAGATAACACTTCTTGTTCCTTCAATTTTTTGTGTAATATACTCCTTGTTTAGTTACAGAAATGTCTTTATTCATCAAACTTTGTGTTTAGCAAAAACTCCAACATAACTGGTCTTGCCGTATCTGCTTTGCTAGGTTCTAATTCAGTGGATGGATCTTATTCATTTTTTTTAAAAATTATATCTCATGAAAATGACAATTACATTAACCACTGCAATTACTTTCTTTTTGAGGATGGTTTTACAATATGTTTATATTACATATAAGAAAGCTGAAGATATGCCATCTACATTTTGATGACAGAATCCCAGGTTGTGAATGAAGATTAATTACTGCTTTATATTTGAGTGAACAGCAATAACAGTACAAGGTCCCTTAACAGTGATATACACATATACACATTCCCATCATTAGCAAATATTGAGGGAGGGGAAAAAAGGAATTAGTCAATAGTTTTGCTGGTACTCTAAACTGTCCAGTCAAGCAGACTGTCTCTGCTTTAGAACATGAATAAGAAGATATGATACATTTTCACCAGAGTTTTTTTGATTTGTGATTTTTATTTTTTTTTTTAATCCCAGCAGAAAGTAATTGCATGGGCAAATACATATTTCCACATCTTTCTTACATTGGACATATGGATGTCTCAGAAAGTAAAGCATTGCACATAAATCAAATATGATATAATAAAATGCAAAGGGCCAGAAAGCACCCTGACAGTTAGATATTATCATAGCACTACTGAGAAAATGATTGAAGAATGTGATGTAGAGAACAGGATGTGGAATAACAATTTTTTCAACAAGACCTTGTATTGCCTGCAGTAAACTATGGCTGTAGATAACAGTCTCTTGTTTAGGTAAATGTTTTATACTCTTAGTGGATTACTCTACTGTCAAACTTTTTGCAGTTTTTCCTGTTCATTGTGTCATGACCTGATTTTTACAAGTTCATAATCTGGTAATAATTCAAGGCCTCTCAAAGGATAGGGTTGAGACGCCAGCAACAGAAGCTCCACTTCAAAATTCTACTTGATGGCTTCAGTAGAACCAAATTTTTAATGACTCTTAGGTTAACACACCACTGAATAAAGAATTTGAAAATGAATAATTAAAACAGTTAACAGGGAAGAAATAATACAAAATAAAATAAATAGAATACTAACAAGAATTTGTAATAAGACTATGAAGCAAAGAATAGAAGATTAGTGGTCAGTGTTCAAAAATCATGCCTAAAAGAGGAATGTGATATCGTCTTTACCTCTTTTACCCTTTCCTGTCTATGTCTAGTCAGAGTATGAGATCTCTATATTAGTAATTTTACTGATATATACTAATAGTAACTAGTTTCAGCTAGTGGACTTGAAAGACATAACAAGGAATTGGAAAAGTTTGTAAGTGGGCTTACTGCAGCTCCAAATAAAACTTTTTAAATTTTAAGTCATCTCATTCCTTAAATGAAGTTAACAGAAAATTATTTCTGCAGCCTTCACCCTGTAAAAAAAAAAAAGTTTGTTGTGTTTTTTTTTTCAATCCTGCGAATAACACTTGCATAAAACAAAACGTAGATATTAGGAAGGGTACAATTGAAATCAAGAAGTTTACAAATACACAGTTTTATTACTGGAATAAAGGTGCATGAATTGAAATCTTAGGTTTAAATTAAAGAAGACTTTAAAAACCTTGTAATTTATAAATAACAGCACTGTTAACTTTGTCTTATATTCCTGCCTTTTTATCACAATAAATATAGAAAATATTTCTCCCTAGACTGCACTGTGTAATATGGAGGCATCGAAGTGGCTGAAGTGCAACTATAGGACAAGAGGAAGATTCCTTTCGACCTTGAAAAAAAGGTAAATTCCACCTTGTTCATTTAAGTCTGCTGTAAAAGGACAGAGGGAAAAATTCATTTACCAAAGCAATGACTAAAACAGCAGACTTCAATTTAATGCTTGTACACGTTAAGTTTCTAAAAGTGTAAGTCAGAATGCCAAAACTCTAGTAACACACAGCTGTCTAGAGAAGGTCATGAAGAAATACTGAAGTCTTAAATTTGTCACCAAAGTGAAACCCTGCTCAGCTCCTGAATTCAGCTCTAGAAAAAACTATTAAAAATCTATAAACAAAATATAAGCATATACACTGGATCATATTTTATGTCTATGTAACCCAATATCCTGTCTACAAAGACAGCCAACAGTGCTGTCCTAGAGAATAGTGAGATCAGCACAAGACCAGGACAATCATGTAGTAGTAATTCTCCTCTTATAACACTTTGAGGGTCCCACACTTCACAGTCAAAAGGTGCTGACTTTGTTTTGCATGTCCACCAATCAAACTTTCTAAAATCACCTTCTCAAGTAGCCTTTAGAGCACTTTTTGCAGTTTGTATGCACCCCATTTTACGTTTAGCTATCTCACCAGGTTTGACATCCCTAATTCCTGTACTTCAGGAGGCAATGGATGGTTGTTCTTTACTCCTTTCTCTAGTTGTGATTTCACAGATCTCTATTGCACTCTCCCTTGTCCTCTCCTTTAGGGAACAGGAAATTCTAATTTACTCACCCAGCTGTTCCAGGCTTTTGACCATCCTTGTCACCCCTCACGTTCCCAGTCTTCAATAACGTGACAGGGATCAGATTTTCACATGGCATTCAAGATGTGGGCTCGCTAAGTATTCATACTGACATAATGACGTTCCCTCTTTTGTACTCTACTCTTTTCCTAATTGCTCTTAACATTCAATTTGATTTTCTGAATGTTATTCAACATTCTGTAATTAACATTGCAAGAATATAAATGTCACAGAAGAATAAATAAAAATGATGGAGTTACTGAGAAAATGGCTGGAATGTAAATAACTGACAAATAAATTCTTCTTAAATCTCTCCCTAATAAAGCAAATAAGATAATACTATGCCAAACAGAACTTAAATAAGTTAGAGTGAAAAAAGAATTGTTAATACTTAAAAAGTCTGGAATTCTATCAACTGATTAAGTGAAGATGATAAGCCTTAATTAAAAAGTGCATATGTAGCAAAAAAAAAGACAAACTTCTCATTGCTGGAGCAAAGTAATGTAAAGTCTTCTGGTTTCTGTAGCATGTTCTTCATTTTGCAGGTAGTGAGCATATTCTAGAAATTTTTAAGCTCTAAACTAATTCAAGTTAGATGTTAGCAGATGGCATAATATTGTCTTCAAGTATCAGGCATAAAGCAATGTGATTCTGTTTTTTTTCCTAAGATTAAAAGCTCTTCAGCATTCTTCTCAATAATATCAGCTCTGTTGTCTCACCTCACCCACTGCAATAAGCAGCAACTCTACAGTAATCCTATATGTCCTAGATATTTTCATCTGCATAATAAAACTTTCTAAAGAAATACTCTTCCATTATAGTTTAATATTCTTTAGTCCTGAAATCATAATAATAGTTCAACTTTTTAAATATAGAGATTATTCAATCTGGAATTTCTGTAAACTATTCCAAAAAGTTGAAGATGACACATGTAACAGACCACCAATATCAAGTCAGAATTGTAACTCCTTCTTTGAAATTACAGCTTCATATAAAAGTAATACACTGGGCTGCCAGTACATTAAAATAAATATTTTTGTGGAAAGCATAAAGATACATATACAAGTGAGAGAAAAAGAGAAGAGTGAGAGTGGGTGAGTCGCTGGGAAAGGATTAGAGAACATTTGCCCATACTGATAAAATATAAATTAAATTTTTGCCTTGTAGAAAGAAACAGCAATATAAGATTGAACTTGCAAAGCACATGCCAGGAACACACCATGACTCCTACTCAGAGGCCTTCAGCTAGCTGGATCTCTTCTGAGTGTATACTTGATGCTTTAATACCTATCATGTATAATTTGAAACCTAAACAGGCCTAGAAAAGACAAACTGGGGGAAGGATGTGATTGTTGACCAGTTGGAATGAATTTGCTTCTAAAATACCTGTATGGTAACTGCAAATTGTTATATACAAGTGTGAAACAATATTCCATAACATCAGGAAAGCTTCAAAAACTACATGACGTTGAACTAGGCCTTTTTTCCATGTTTCTGCCAAGCTTCTAGATATTCTTGCTTCTGCCTTCTATATACTCTTGCATTCCTTACAAGAATCAACCTCTATGATGTATACTTTAGATAGTACGGGGAGCAAGAATGCCCCTATGTATATTTACACTTGAAAATATAAGTTAAGGACACTGTTTTAGAAAGAGAATGATTAGGGGACAGTTTCAATGGTCTTAAATTATATTTTCAGATAATTAGACTTTTAAGGAAACCTTTATGTCTATGATTATCAATTATCTGCCAACGCATAAAAACAAGAAGTAGAAGTAAGAAACCCAGGGTTTCCTTTCTTCTGAATAATAACACTTAAAGGACAAATATTCTCATAAAGGCAGAAAGGAAGAATGCAATGTATCTGCCATCTTCAGAAAATTTCTTTTTCATTTACATGGAATCATAAAATCATAGAATAGTTTGGGTTTGAAGGGACCTTAAAGATCATCTAGTTCCAACACCCCTGCCATGGGCAGAGACACGTTCCATTAGATCACATTGCTCAAAGCCCCATCTAACCTGGTCTTGAACACTTCCAGGGATGGGGCAGCCACAACTTCTCTGGCAAACCTGTGCCAGTGCCTCACCACCCTCATAGTAAAAAATTTCTTCCTTAGATCTAATCTAAATCTCCCCTTTCAGTTCAAAGCCATTACCTGTTCTCCTACCGCTACATGCCCTTGTAAAAAGTCCTTCTCCAGCTCTCTTGTAAGCCACCTTCAGGTACTGGAAGGCTGGTAGAAGGTCTTCCTGAAGCCTTCTCTTCTCCAGGCTGAACAGCCTCAACTCTCTCTGCCAGGCTTCACAGGAGAGGTGCTCCAGCCCTCCTCTGGACTTATTCCAACAGGTCCATGTCCTTCTTAAGTTGGAGGCCTCAGAGCTGAATGCAGTATTCCAGGTAAATAGATAATGAAGAACTGCTATTAAATTCTAACATGCTCCTTGAGATCCACCAGGCTATCTGAGAGCAGCCCTGAGGAAAAGGACTTGGGAGTGCTGATCGATGACAAGCTCAACATGAGCTGGCAATGTGCGCTGGCAGCCCAGAAAGCCAACCGTATCCTGGGCTGCACCCAAAGAAGTGTGGCCAGCAGGTCGAGGGAGGTCATTCTGCCCCTCTACTCTGCTCTCGTGAGACCCCACCTGGAACAGTGCATTCAGCTCTGGAGTCCCCAACACAAGAAGAACATGGAGCTTCTGGAGCGAGTCAGTCCAGAGGAGAGCCACAAAGATGATCCGAGGGCTGGAGCACCTCTCCTACGAAGACAGGCTGAGAGAGTTGGGGCTGTTCAGCCTGGAGAAGAGAAGGCTTTTATTGCAGCCTTCCAGTACTTAAAGGGGGCCTACAGGAAAGCTGGGGAGGGACTTTTTACAAGGGCATACAGTGATGAGACAAGGGGTAATGGACTTAAACTGAAAGAGGGTAGATGTAGACTAGATATAAGAAAAAAATTTTCACTCAGAGGGTGGTGAGGCACTGGAACAGGTTGCCTAGAGAAGTCGTGGATGCCCCATCCCTGGAAGTGTTCAAGGTCAGGTTGGATAAGGCTTTGAGCAACCTGGTGTAGTGGAGGGTTTCCCTGCCCATGGCAGGGGTGTTGGAACTAGATGATCTTTGAGGTCCCTTCCAACCCTAACCATTCTATGATTCTATGATCCATCGTATCTTCTCCTCTGGATTGCTGCATGTCAGAGGACCAGCATGAAGAATTCAAGTGGCTCTCTTTCAATCATAGTGGGATAAATTCTGTTTTTTAGGTGATTACTGTAAGACTTCTATTATCAAAATTTTTGAGAGCTATTGATCTCAGTGCCCCATCCAACTTGACCTTGAATATTTCCAGGGATGGGGCATTTACTACCTCTCTGGGCAACCTGTTCCAGTGCTTCACCACCCTTATTGTAAAAAATTTCCTCATTATATCTATTCTGGATGTGCTTGAGTCAAACATACTTCTTGACGTTTGTAAATAGACTGATGTATAACATTGTTAGATTGGGACGCTTCATACTGAAACTTTCATGATAAGTAACCAAAGGTTGCTGAGAGAAATCAAGAATTCAAGCAAGAAAGAAGTCCTGATCAGTGACTGAAAATAATTAGGATAGTTTTTTGGCATACAGCAAGGTGATGGGGAGAATGCCCGCACCTGAAGGGTTTTATGCGAGTTTGTCACAATAACATACTGAGCAAAAACAAATGAAAGTATTTCTTATGTCATCATAACCCAAAAACACAATTAGATGGTGAAATATTTATTTTGACTGCCTCTCCATTGAAAGAAAGTAGGAATATTACTATAATTTTATGGCTAGTAAAAACACTTTTATCTATTACTAATAATTTAACCAAAGTAATTTTTATAGTATCGTGTAATTAGAATCATTTTTCATGAGTCAAACTGTGATAAGTGTTCATCGTTATGACAGCTAGAAACACTTGAATATGTAATTTGCCATGGAACAGATAATAAGTTTCACTTCATGATATATTACAGAATCTAGAAAATCCTCAATAATCTCATCTAAGGGTAATGACACTGGAAGGTCTCCTCTGGTCTGCACAAAGTATTTATAATATTGATTTTAGAATGGTATTCTCTTTTAGCCTCTCACTAAGCATCTGAAACAGTGGGTTTGTTGTTGTAGGGAATAATATATGTACAAAGTTACATGAAATAATTCTTTCTCTCCAGCACCTGAAACAGGCTTTGTAAGTTTTAATAAGCCTTCCACAGAACTGAGAAAAATGTTCAGTTTAAAAAACATGCTCGATTTTTTGTCCTGTACATTTATATTGTCAGGAATGTAAAGATAATGCGTAATTTTTCAGAAACCATTCAAAAAAGTTAGATCTGCTATTTCAAAGTTTGTGTTTGAGAAAAAATGTGCACTATTTACATACCACACCAAATGTGGGTTTACCATCTCCTTTTCAAATGCATGATTTCACATACCTTGCTTAGTATCCAAAATTTCATATGAAAACTCTATGGATGTCAATCCCTGAAAGCTAAAGTTTCCTATAAAGCTTTACAATACAAAACTAGCTAATGTAGCCTAAACTATAAATGTCTGAAAATATGGGTAAATTGTGAGTATAATGAATGCAGTGTTAACCTCAGCAGCAGAAACATATTACTGTATTTTATGCAGAGTTTTCATAATTCTATTTGGCAGATATTCAGAATTTCAAATGAAGTTAGATTGTTGTAGTCATGTTACATGCTTTCCCATGCATACAACATTCTGGCCATGAAAGAGAGCCGATGCGTCCTCTAATAAATAACTCACTGTAACAAAGAATGTACTGCAAGTCTACATAATCTGGTTTATGCAAATGATAATGGTTGTGTGTAGCAATGTAGCATAGTACAATAACTGTTTTAATAAATGATTCTTAGTTTAGTTGAACAAAATGCAATTACAAAATAGAAAGTAATTTCCAGGTTAAATATGCTCCCATTTTTTACAGTTTTCATGAACAACATTATACAAAAACACGTCTTGTTTGAATATAAAGCTATAGGAAAATGCCTATTTAAAATAAAGAGTATTATATTAAAAACATAAAATGAGTTGAAACCTCAGCTCCATGGAAACAATACTTCTCTGCAAGTCGCTTATGCTCTAATGCCTAGGTTTTAAACACACACATACACAAAAAAAAAGCAGTTAGCTCAATCCATAGGGCAAATTTCGGTAAATTAAAAAAAATCAGGATGAAAAAATTAAGAATAGAATATTATGCATTACTAAGTATGATAATAAAACCACTAACGAATCTTTGTCAAAGTATTCAGATATCATTTCATAGCCAGAACTTCATATATGAAGGAGGGCCCATACAAACATTTATTTTCATACAACACTTTCTCTAGAAGCAGATAAAAGAACTCATTGCAAAATGAGAAGTTCGGGCCAGAAGATGTCTCAAAAGTTGAATGAAGAGGCTCAGAAGAGCGTTATAGTTTCAAGAGTGTCAGTTTCAAAGTTCAAAACACACAGAACAACAGGAGAAAGGCTCTTCTAGTATCTACTGCGGTCAGAAGAAAAAAACTGCTTTCCACTTTCCCAGAAACTGATCAATATGTGTGTACTTTGTCAGGCTCCGGGCTCTGTTTGGTAACAGCCCAAAGATTTGAAGGTGGTTCAAACTTCAAATTTTGGGAGGAATATAGGTCTGCTGTCAGAGGATGTAGGGAGGCAACTAGGAAAGCTAAGACCTCCTTGGAATTAAACCTTGCAAGAAAGGTCAAGGACAACAGAAAGGGTTTCTTCAAATACACTGCAGATAAAACTAACACTAGAGGCAATGTAGGCCCCCTGGTGAATGAGGAGGGTGCCCTGGTGACAGAGGATAAGAAGAAGGCAGAGTCACTGAATGCCTTCTTTGCCTCAGTCTGTACTGCTGGAGGCTATCCTGATGAGCCCTGGAACCCTGACGCTCCTGAGGAAGTCAGGATAGAGGAGGAGTCTACCCTGATTGACGAGGACTTGGTTAGGGACCAGTTAAGCAACCTGGACATCCATAAATCCAGGGGTCCTGATGGGATGCACCCACGGGTGCTGAGGGAGCTGGTGGATGTCATTGCCAGGCCACTTGCCATCATCTTTGCTAAATCGTGGGGAACGGGAGAGGTGCCTGAGGACTGGAAGAAAGCAAATGTCACTCCAGTCTTCAAAAAGGGCAAGAAGACCCAGGTAACTACAGACTGGTCAGCCTCACCTCCATCCCGGGAAAGATAATGGAACAACTTATCCTTGGTGCTGTCTCTAGGCATATCAAGGATAAGAGGGTGATTAGGGGCAGTCAACATGGCTTCACTAAGGGGAAGTCGTGCTTGACAAACCTGATAGCCTTTTATGAGGACATCACCCAGTGGGTGGATGATGGTAGAGCAGTGGATGTGGTCTATCTTGACTTCAGTAAAGCATTTGACAGTCTCCCATGGCATCCTCACAGCTAAACTGAGGAAGTGTGGTCCGGATGATCGAGTAATGAGGTGGATTGTGAACTGGCTGAAGGATAGAAGCCAGAGAGTAGTGGTCAATGGGACAGAGTCCAGTTGGAGGCTTGTATCCAGTGGAGTCCCTCAAGGGTCGGTACTGGGACCTGTATTGTTCAACATATTCATCGACGACTTGAATGAGGGAATAGAGTGCATGTTCAGCAAGTTTGCTGATGACACTAAACCGGGAGGAGTGGCTGACACACCTGAAGGCTGTGCTGCCATTCAGAGAGACCTGGACAGGCTGGAGAGTTGGGCGAGGAGAAATTTAATGAAATACAACAAGGGCAAGTGTAGAGTCTTGCATCTGGGTAAGAACAACCCTACATACCAGTACAAGTTGGAGACTGAACTGTTGGGGAACAGCACAGGGGAAAGGGATCTGGGGGTCCTGGTGGACAGCAGGATGACCATGAGCCAGCAATGTGCCCTTGTGGCCAAAAAGGCCAATGGCATCCTGGGGTGTGGTTAGTAGACCAAGAGAGATTCTCCTCCCCCTCTACTCTGCCCTGGTGAGGCCGCATCTGGAATATTGTGTCCAGTTCTGGGCCCCTCAGTTCAAGAAGGACAAGGAACTGCTTGTGAGTCCAGTGCAGGGCCACAAAGATGATTAAGGGAGTGGAGCATCTCTCTTATGAGGAAAGGCTGAAGGAGCTGGGTCTCTAGTTTGGAGAAGAGGAAACTGAGGGGGGACCTCATTAATGTTTATAAATATGTAAAGGATGACTGTCATGAGGATGGAGCCAGGCTCTTCTCAGTGGCATCCAATGATAGGACAAGGGGAAATGGATATAAGCTGGAACATAGGAGGTTCTGCTTAAACATGAGGGAGAACTTCTTCACAGTAAGGGTAACAGAACACTGGCACAGGCTGCCCAGAGAGGTTGTGGAGTCTCCTTCTCTGGAGATGTTCAAAACCCGCCTGGACACGTTCTTGTGTGATATGATCTAGGTGGTCCTGCTTCGGCAGCAGAATTGGACTAGATGATCCTTTGAGGTCCCTTCCAATCCCTAACATTCTGTGATTCTGTGGTTATGAAGGGAAATTTTGCACAATATCAGTTTGTTACATAATCAGACCTCTTCACTAAAAAAAGAGAGGTTTTTCTTGTTCGTAAGAAAAGGATTATCACAGTTTTACAGAAAGAGTGGTAGAACTTCTGACTTACAAGGATCCCAATAGTACGTGACTAACAACTGACAGGTCGATTTTGAGCATCACAAAAAGGTTTTTTAAAGTGACCATTAAATCATTTTCCCCTAAGCCAATAAAATAAATATTTTCCACTTTGGGCTAACACTTTTTAATGGGCCTGAGAGTAGGTGTGAAATATGCACAGAAGGAGTGAATGAGAATTTGTAGTTCTGCCTTTGGACCGTAAGGCATGTGCTATTCATATTTCTTCTCCCCTGCTGAAAGACCCATAGGCTTGGTCCAGCTCTTAAACAAGTTTTGTCTCCTACTCTACTAAAACTTAAAAATCTTTCCAATAGAAGAAGCGAGCATGAAGCAAAAATAATTCCTCATATCATAAGGGCCAAAACCATAGAAAATGTTAGATATTGAGAAACCCTGAAATGAAGTCAGTATTTACGAGACAACAAATTCAGAAAAAAAATTAACACACTACTTTAGGTTAAACAGACAGGTTGAAATTTTCTCACGCTTTATAGCTTCATTCCTATCAATTACTGTGCCCGTAAACGAAAAATATATGGGTTGCTATGGAGAGGAGAGGGAAATTTAATATACTGAAGTAGATCTGGAAGCAAAACATATCATTTGTGTGAATACTAATTTTCACTATTAACATAAAGCAGAAAAGAACCTCACAACTGCAAACTGACTTGACTGGACCGCAGATAATATCACATATCACTAAAATGAGACATTATGGAAGACATTTTCTTGGGAAAAAAAAAAAAGCTTTACCTCCAAAATATGTTAATCCATTATCTGTTATGAATAATTTGTGCATTTTTAGAAAATATTCTGTATCCGCCCATGCACCTTGTTCTGAAGTCATGTAAACACTTTCACAAATTTTCCCAATAGAAACCAATTACTTGATGCCATACAAAATGGATTTCACAGAAGCTACAAATAAACATTGCCATTTCAGGAAAGGGAATTTCCATGTTTAAAAGTTTTCCAGTTTGATACTGAAGAAATAAAAATTTAATTATATTTTGTATAAAAGTTATTACTGCAACACTGTGAGCCAAGACTGTTAAAAGAAACCCCTCCTACACATGCTCCCACAGTAAAACAGAAAGAACAATAAAATGTTTTTCCAAATGTTAAAGTTACTGAAAGTCATATTGTCAAAAATGAACAACTTTGTTGTGAACCATACCTTTATCTGGCACACAACTGAAAAGAAAATGAGATACAAAATCAACAGAAGAAAATAATTTTGAAATTGTTCTTTAAAGGTCCCAGGATGCATGCAAAGTTTGTAAAAGTTAGCACTTTCTATCTAAAAAGGACCAAATAACCTTTGTCTACAGTAAGCATGGTATTTCAGCAGTGTGAAAACTGAACCTAACAGTAAGAGACAATCAGAGGAAAAGTAAATTCCCACTGTAAGTAAGTTAGAATCTGTATTTAAAAACTGTAAAATAAGTTATTTCATTACAACAGGAGAAATATGCACAATAGTCATAGACAAATGTTAATACAACATTGTCCATATCTCCTATGTTCTTAAAGAACCCATTAAAGAACTACTAAAGAATAGTAATTTCCTATTCCAAACCACAGTTCTGAATGGCACCTTATGAACTCTGCTGTTTCCTGGCCAAAAACATGTCAAAACCCACTAACATTCATAACCTAGATATTTAGCTTTATGGATACAAAAAGTTCCATCATCCAGTGCTATCTTATCATACTGCCTACATTCTCAGCAATTTTATGAGGACTGACTTGGCTCTGTTGAATTCAATTAGCTACGACTGAAATATAAGGACAATAGACACTGGATGATCTTTAAGGTCCCTTCCAATCCAACCCATTCTATGAATATATCAGCATAGTTACCTAATTCATTGCTCATCACTGAAGGAGAAACATTCAGCAAATAAACATGCTACTTCCTTGCAGCTCTTTAAATATGGAATCCAACTGTTTTATGTCAAAGCTCTACTGCTTTAATTATTACTGTAATGATTTCTATGGTATGATAATCTAGTTATTTATTGCAAATACTCAGTCTTATTGCATAATGGAAACTGAGAATGTGGAGATTATACAAAATGAAGTGAATAAGGATTACAAGGGAATCAATGTCACATTTTCAATGAAATTTGAACTTAGAAAACTTTCTATAGGTTCACTGCAAGATTCCAGTTTCAAAATAGCTACCACAGAATCATACATCTATTTGGCCAGAATTCAGGAATCTTGCCCCAGATTTGCAGTCACACTAGCTGTATGTAATACTTTGACTAAAGATATTCTCTATTAATGCTGTGTGACCTTCCTTTGTGAACAAACTACTGTCAGTGTTTCACACAAACAAAATGGTAAAAATTACAAAAACTCTTTGCCTACTGATTCTATTGCTCTAGGTTCTGATTCAACTAATTTCTTATATTTCAACAAATGAGCAACTCGACCTCAAAATAGCAACGTAAATGCTTAAAGTTAGCATACACTCAAGTAATTTGCAAACTCAAGATCCTTTCACAATTTCACAGTGAGGAAACAGAGTTGGTCAGAAAAATAAATCTGCTACTCAGAAAGCCTGCATGTCATGTGGAACCACCTAAAGCTGGACAACAGGAAACACTTCGCCGTGGATCTTTCTTTCTGGGTCGAAAATGAGATTCTAGTCACTTACTATCCAAACTATGGACTGTCTGCAGTTCTTCTTTGGTCATATAGTCCTGATGAGAAACAATTGTCCTTAGGAGAAAGATGTTAAGATAGCTATCCTTAAGAGGTAACTCAAAAATTGTTCATGCACTTTACGATAGAACATTGTTACATTCAAGAGAAACGACAAAAAAAGACACACTCTGTCCACTTTAGAAGTGGAAGAAGGAAGGCCTCCTGCTCTGTTAGCTGTGTACCCTCTGTAAGTGCCCTGGTGTTTAATTTGCACACGAATTCATCTCAAAAGCTAGGCATGTAGTCAAATATATCCTTCTACTTCATATCTCACACTGGCTGGCTTCCAGTGGCTTCCTGTTCAACACAAAAGAGCAATCAACTGAAAATTTTCAGAGATGTCAAAACTTTCCCATTGATAAAGGGTGCACAAGCACCCAGATGGGTTTCTGAGTGAACTTTCTGTTGTCAATATTTATTCATTTATTAATCTGAATAAGGCAGAATTTAGGTACCTGTCCGCATACTAACAGATTACAACAGCTTACTCAAGAAGCTTTATATGTATATAGAACTTACGTATCTGCTAAACATAAAGACTGATTAGGGAGGAAGCTAGTGGGTTGTAAGTACTTAGACAATTAGGTAAGCTAAAATACTGAGAGTTATGGACTCAATTTTGCTAAACTCAAAATTAGGTAGAATTAAATGAGACTTAACTTTGGCTAATTTTATTTTCTCTTTTCTTTTTCACAGTATTAAACATAGTGAATCTAAAACTAGAATGATATAAAATTATAGCACCTCCAAAAATAATATGGTCAACTGGATACTGTCAAGTTAGTAATTTACCTCAATGTCTTCACACTTACATCCTTTATGTTGAAAAACTGCAAAACGCCTGGTGGACTGTTCCGTTATACAGAGAGACGTTTACAACATGTTTTTAAAAAAAGCTATCTCCCTCTTTTTCCAAAGTAACATACCTATTCCACATATTATTAGTAGTATTACTGTTATTTCTATTTGTTATAGTAAGATTTTACAGATCAGGATTGCTTATTGCTTCTGGAAAGTGAACAGAGCATTTGCATTCTACAGCAATACAAATTATTAATACCATTCTAGGCAGGAAAAAAAAAAAAAAAGTCATTCCTCATTTCCTAGCTGAATTGCCTTTCTGAGAGGCCTTAAAATGAAAACACGTATTTGACTAGAATTGGCAGATCATATTTTCTATCAATAAACAAATTCAAAATACCTGATCATGAAAACATGCAACAATGTAGTCTTACATATTTCCCTTTGACATCTCAAATATGAACTCTCTCGAACTTCAGTTTCATTTTATTTGACTTCCAACTCATAAGTTCATCTTAATAATGAATTATTAATAGTGGAAAAATAAAACCAACCAGTTTCAGATTTTAAGAAACACAGCCTTAGACTGGGTTTGGATTTTTGTGAACACACGAATGTCTCCTGATAAAGTTCTGTATGTATGGAAGCCCAAATAGGATTAAGAATATTAATGCTTATGCTTAAGTAGGCTTAAGTAATTTGTTGAATCAGGGTTTATCTCATTTTCAGACTCAGTATAATGGGTACTGGTGGAAAAAGTTTTCAGTGAAATACAACAGCCAGACACGACATTAAATCCAAGGCACACAATTTCTTTTGAACAGCAAGAGAGAATTCACAGTTACAGACTACAAAATTGATCTTTTTAAATGCTTAGTTGTCAGTCAGGTCTTTTCTTCAGAAAGAAATCAGGTTCTATTATTTTTACATACTTCTCCAGAGACTTGCTCTATGAAGCCATGAATTTTCCTACTACTAAAAACTGAAGTAAGGAAAAAAAAAAATCCCTCACAGTTTCCAGCATTAGCTTGTCAGTGGTTCTCAAATATATTTGTACCACCATCAAAAAAAAAATTCCAAACCCAAAATGGAAAAAAAAGTTGTTAGGCTCAAAAAAAGTTCCAAAATGTCGAGTGCCTTTAAATAGCCCTTCATAGAACTGCAACCTTACCACAGCATGACTTAATAACTAATCCATGTAGTAGATCCATGTAGTAATCACGGTGCCCAGATATCACCACTCAACTGATCTCTCAACTTGAGATACCTCAAATACCAGCCTTTTTGTTCACAAACTCTTTTCCTCCTGTTACTATCACAGAAACAATACAAAGTATCTACGACAGCTTTTTTCCCCACAAAACGTAATACCAAGCAGTAAACCCAATTTGGTCAGACTAACCAGGAACTTCTACATACGTTTTCAAGTTTCCACATACTGCTTTAATATTTCCATTACGAAGCAGCTGAAGTTCAAATACAAAGTTTTTAATACAAAGGTGAACTTCTTTCATGTACAAAACTATTTGCTATGCATTATTGCTATCCATTTGCTGTGCAATTCGAATTGATTGGGTTTTTTTCCATTTTGCCATAATTTACCAGGCAGTACTGAAAGCAAAAACATTCCCTGAAAGCGTGTCTTCTGGTTATCACTGAATTGCAAACCACAAAACAACAAAATGTAACATACTTACACTGTTTTAAGATCTTCCCAGTTGATCACTGTGTCATATTTCAGTTAGGAATGTGACAGTGTTCAATTCAACATTAATTTCTACATGACTTTGAATATCTTTAAATTATCATTATATTCAGTTATTATCTTTAATTAAAGTCCATCTTGAAAACCAGTATGGTCATCAAAACTTCAGATGACTTCTGACATGTATCAACAATTCCAGTATTGTTTGACACTTCTCTTCTTTCTCTATCTCATCCCATTTAATTTTGCTGTTTTATGATCACACCAAGAGACAGCACAGGCCAGCAGTGCCCAGATTCACATAGCGCTGAACAGGGAAAGCCATACTTTCACAAACAGTAATTTACAAACTGAAGAAAATGGGGTCGGTCCTAAATTTTTAATGAAATTAGCTCATCTCAGGCCACGCATCTAGAATTTTTCAAAGAATTACAGAAGGCAGATGTTTATATGTAACTACATAAACATAAGAGATCTCTGGAAGTCACCTTGTCCAAACTTTCAGTCAAAGCAGAGCAATCTTAACCATTAAGTTGCTCTGGGCCTTGTCCAGTCAGTTCTGAAAATACCCGAGGATAAATAGATTACAACATCTCTGGTTACTTTACATACCTGTGTAGTGGTGTCTAGATTGTACAACTAGTACAGTAAAAATGTATTTGCCACAAGACATCTGAAGTCATGGGCAACTGGAAATTTACACTGGAAATTAAGATGCTGTATAATATATGCAAGAACAAAATGCTCAGCTTCATTCCTTAAAACACAATCAGAAAATGTAGCATAGCACTAAAATAAGCCACAATTTTTTTCCAATATACTTATTTCCCATCACTGTTCAGCAGGGTATAATCATCACCTGCTGATTCTTTCTAGGCAGAATACATATTGCACTTTTCAGTAGCTGCTTTAGTGTGTGGGTGGTGTGTTCCTGAAATTACCAGTAAAACTTCAGCTTACTGCAGAAGAGATAACACTGCAAATCAAGAGGTGTTTTTTAATGGGTAATATAGCTCTCCATGCCAACCCCATTTAAGTAAACTCATCATTTCATCTACTAAATTAAGAAGATTTAAAAAAAAAATCGTATTTTTCATTGAAGGTTAGAAACTGGAAGAAAATATTACAGATAATATACCAATCTTACTCCAGCTATTCATGTTCCAGGTATGCTGTATGCCAAAGTTTTCCTGGCTAATAGTGGTCTTCCCTGGAAAATATTCTGTCTCTACCATGTCTATATCATCACTTATCAAATTACTACATCACCAAACAAGATAATAGGTTTCCTCCCTTGTAACATATAAATTAGAGGATGCCACAAGGCTTTCTTTTTGCAATTTTGATGAACTTCAACACCAAGTAATATTAGCCAAATCTGTTCCTTTACTGGTCTAATTTGAAATGCACTTTCACTGAATGCACTGAGAGGTAAATTTGTTAGTGAAGTGAAGAATGACACCATTTCTTAGATCTAAGTTGTTAAAATACTTTATCCAATAGTGTTTTGTTTAAAATATGCTTTTTGTTTTTCTCTGTTTTTATTAAAGAGCAAAGAAGAAACACCCCCTCTTTTATACATCCTCCTCTGCACCTCAGCGGTTCAAAAAGTTACTATAACACTTTCACTGAACTTAAAATATAAGAAAATTTTTAGAGGAAACTGAAACTAGGAGTTCAAACTGGAGGAATATGTTAAAATGAAAAGAAATAATGCCCAGTAAATTCCCAAATATTTAAATTCTCCAGAAAGAGAGAACACAGAGCCATGCTCTCTCTCCAGAGAATGTCAGTACAAAGATTTTTTTAGGAATAGTTTTATCTCTTTGTGAAAACTGAGTTAGCTTCTTACTTAATTTCCTTATTTGTTTCTCATATATTCAGAACTGTCTTTGCAATTGAAAACATAATTGCAACATAATAATTTTCAGTGTTAGGTTTTCCACAGAATAATCTTTTACAATACAAACACAATACAAAATTCCTTCCCGTTAAAAATTAATTTTTAAAATTATATAAAAAGAAGTATAGACATGATGATCTTCTGAAAGTCAGACATCAAATACATAACCCTATTAACTGATGCTAGAAAGGTAATGATTCTTTAAATATTTAAGTAAACTTTCCATATCTGTCTGTATTTTTGATGTTTCCTGGCAACATGAAGATTTATACTTATGGCTTTTAAATCAAATTTCAGTTTTTCTATAGTAACTGCAGTATTCACTTTACAGATATTTCTTTCATTTTGTAATAGACTAATGTCGTGTTCCTAGTTGGTCATCATGTCAAACATAGGGAACAACTGTCAGGATTTTTAAGTTATGCATGCAACACTTAATTCAAGAGAGAGTGCAGTCAAGCTGATCCAGCAGCTTTCTAAATGGGACATAGCTAAACTTACCTTATCTCACAATTACTTTATATCACAATTAGAAAAAATAGGAAATTATATCACAATTAGGAAAATTTGGTTGCACGGCTGTCAAGATTCAGGTGTGCAAACTGTTTGCTTTAAACTGATAATATTGCTATAATCACACAGGACTCTGCACTATCCATCTCTCTGACATTGCAGACAGACTTGTGTTTATCTCTGTATATCAGGCTCTGTTTCTCCCTGAGCACAGAAATATTCAAAGCACACTATCCATGACAAAGATAATGGAATGAAAACGACAGAGTTTCATATACTTGGAGTATGTTGCTTTACTCCAAAGAAAATGTGCGTAGGTATGTATCTGAGTACCGATAAACTTTGTAAAATAAATCTATTAGGAGCTGAATAGTATATTAACCTACACTGCAGAATAGAAGATTAAGACAAAGAAATTCTATTACTGGCACAAAAGAGTGTTCTATACTTACCATATCCTCACCCCTTCCTTACCTTGTGCCTCTTAACCAATTGATAAAGCAAATAAATGTCCTTGTCAAACTCGTCTTTGTTCAAACTACTTCCTACTACTTTACCAAAACCTATGTTTGGACAAACTAGGGGAGAGAGGAGCTATCCTTTGTTCAATCTTCTAAGTTTCTGCCATAAGAAGACTTTATGGGAAAAATGGCTGAAGTACTCCAGTATCTTTACCTCCAGACCTGAGCTGCTTAATGTCTATTTCACATTTAAATATAATGATATTGCAGAATTTAATGTTCTTTCTTCTCTGTAAGACAGGAGGGAGAACCAGGAGTAGATTAACAGGCACAGCACTCTGCCATAGCCCAGGCCCTGCTGCTACCAGAGTTGTCCCTGTACTTTGGTACTGCACAGCTAGACCATTACAAGACATGCAAACACAGGATTTTACAAATCCTATCTGCTTTTGCAGCATGCAACGTTGGGAATCTTCAGGAAAGGATCCTGTGGTGGAATACTCTGTCTCTACAAATGCTGGTCAAGACATGCAGCTATGAAATAAGATGAAACATGTTCACACACTTATATGGATAACCCGTATATGAAGTGCATGCGAAGCAATCCAGTACCTACACAAGTGTTCCTTCTTGGTCTTATTCTTCTTTTCTGCAATAATAGGTCAAATAACTAACACATTTTAATTCAGCTTCCAGTTTATGTATTTTATCACTTTTATTAGTATCTGTCACAGTTCTGAGTGCAGCAATAGGTCTTACTGTCCATGAACAGCCTCATCTGGGGACCCTACCTATACTCATGCCCATGGGCACAGGAGCATCATTTCAGCTCAGCCCTGGGCCCTAAGTTCCTGCCTGAGACAAGCTGCAGAAGTGCCAATCTCTAACTTCACCACCTCTTTGCACATTGGAACATCTGGGCCAACGACCCCAGTGATCTGGACCCTGGCTTGCAGACTGAGTTCCCAGCTTCACTTCAGACCTGCCTCATCACTGTGGACATTGTGGTGTTCTGCGCTTTGCTCCTGATTGACTTCACCAGGTTTCAACTCCAACACGTAGACTGACTTTCTGGCTTGACACGGGACCTGCCTCAGCATCATGAACTTGCCTCATGCACTGTGCTCAGGTCTGCTCCCAGCTAACCCCACAGTTTGCCCTTCTCCCCCACAGAGACAGTAGGACAATCCCTAGCTGGTGAGGACCTGCTCAGCCACCCCATGTACCCCCTGCATCTCCTGACACCCTCGTCCCCAGGGAGTAGCAAGCCCTCAGTGCACCCTGACCATATCCACATACTAAACTTTTTCCTTTGGATAAAGTGGCAAACATGAAACTCTGTGGTTTTCATTCCATCTTGTCTTTTGATCAGTGTGCACTGAATGCTCCTCTATCAAGAGGCAGAACTTGGTGTAGCTCCACTATACACATACAAGAAAACGCAGGCTTTGCTTGTGCTAGGGCAATTTGGGGCCAGCTTTTTTATCTCAGCATGTCTCAAAGTTCTCTTAATGACTTTGTCTAAATGTTAGTTTGCATTAAAACAAGGTAGACCAAAATGCCTTTGATCCTTTATGAACTATCTAGATAGAAATACACCATCTAGACAGAAGTACACTGCCTTCCCTGGGAATCTGTGATCTTCCTGCCTCCAGAAAATGCATCACATCCCTACTGGATGAATCCTCTTCCACAATACAGTGGAAACAGCCAGCTATGTTTTGGGTTTATTTTTAATCCAGGTTGGTAGAAGCACCTGTCTTGCACGAAATGATATAGAAATTAGAGCACTCACAGGAGATATGATCAAGTTTCAGGTTTTTTTCTGGTTTAGAGATTCACATCCACAGCCCCTATCCTTCTGATATGGAGGTACTTTCAGACCTGTACTGTGCTGGAAAAGGTTTGATACAAGTTGAAATTTGATCAGATGAAAAAGCAGCATCCAAAACCGACCATAACTCTGTAGTCTTGGACTCACAGTACTCCACATAAACTGTCTTCAACATATACAAACATAGAGCAGGGATCAGTATTCAAAATCCTTTTACCAAAAATATAAAGGGATGAATCCTTACTCAACCTAAATTTGCTGTTCTTGCTTTTGTGAAGACAGAAGCTTAACTCTGTTCACTGACCATCCAAAGGCACTGTGGAATAGTGAAGTGCCTGAACCAAAACAAGAGACGAATGACAGATAGACTGGCATGGAGAAGATATGCATTGGAAAGGAGCAGACTGAGATGAGAAGCTTGTTGAAACTCAGAATGGGAATATAAAAGATATAAAATACTCATTCGTGGAAGTCAACATTTTTCACAGAAATGTGCATTGGTTTTATCAAGGATGGAATTTCTGCCCAAAAAGAAAGATTAATTTCAGAAAAAAAAGCAATAGCCCACATTAGCCATAAATCATAATGTACAAATGAAATTCACGCTCAGCTACAGTAAGAGGTATTTAAATTTCAGTCTCCCCAAATCCAGCTGGCTATTGTTGCTCTTTTTTTTTTTTTTTTTTTTTTTTTGGGGGGGGAGTGTATGAAGCTTTGTAAAACCCTGAAATTTTTACAAGACAAAGATTTTCCA
Organism: Tauraco erythrolophus; assembly: GCF_009769465.1. Classification (NCBI taxonomy): domain Eukaryota; kingdom Metazoa; phylum Chordata; class Aves; order Musophagiformes; family Musophagidae; genus Tauraco; species Tauraco erythrolophus. Next base: position 55,421,133 of record NC_141468.1, read on the forward strand.
TCAAGGTCTTGCAGCACTTCACGAATTGTGAGACAGTAAAAGACAGTTGCTTATTCTGAGAATACCTGTAACACTGCTACGTTGAGTTTTAAATGATATTTGCAGAACAATGTACACAGAATTTTTTATAACAGCCCTTTCTAAAATGACATTTCCCAGCACAATACAGACAGAAATGACATACTGCATCTCAGAATTACTTCCAGCCAAGCCTTTTTCCATAACTGCGATTAAGAAATCAAATTTGTCAAGGAGATAACTGCTCTTTTCTTTAGCTTATTGAAAACTGTTAGCTCACTAGGTCACAGATGGACACTGTCATAATCTCACCTAAAATTCACTTTAATTTCACCATTGTATCTCTGACTGTGTATATAAACCAAGAATCAATTTTTATATTTGTTCTCCTTTGATGTGAAAACACAGTGTATTTATATAACTGTAAAATCTATTTTCAACTAGAAGAGAACAGGAAAAATGAACTCATCATTTACGTTCAAGAGTAATTGATCGGTCTTTTTCCCTACTTTGGGATCTTTAGTAGAGTATAGATTTTAAGACATGTCGAGTACACTTAATCATTGTTTCTTCACGATGAAGTCTGCATTTTCTGTTATGTTAGTGGACTGACATGAGTATCAGAAACAACTTTTTGCACTTTTACCTAAAACATGCTGTTGCAGATTATATCTATCATGATTTTTTAGATCAATTCAAGATACTGGTCTTAATCTAAAAATTGAAAAAAATAATTTGTCTTCTTGATCCTTTAGAACAAGATGTTCTCTGCTGCATTCTGAAGTAAATGTGAAAGGTCCAACAGATTAGCTAACAGCTTGAAAGATTGCATACCGTGATGGCAACACTTTATAAATTGAATTAACTGGTTTGTAATTTGGAAATATTTCACTACTTAAGTTTTTTCCTTTTTTTTCATAAAAAGAAAAACCACAAAAAAACCCCAAAACTATCTCTGTCTTCAATTTTTATGGAGAAAAACAATTTAAAAAGGCAATCTGTCATTTCATGAATGCATATAGAATAAATATTCTCTTTTTTTGTACCCATAATTAAAAATCTTACTAGTTCTCAGAGCACGAAAGATGAGACATTGTAAGGTTGAGTTTAAAATTTAAGTACAATGAATAAAGCTAATTCAGGATTCACTATCTTAAAACTTACATCATTGTTGAAATGAATCTCTCTGTTTAAAAATGAAAGAGATACCAACCAAGCTAACTTTATTCTATTTTTCAAATGCATTCCTCAATTTTATAACACACTCTACAGACACCTTACATTAAAAATAAACAACAAAAACAAAAATGTTTTTAAAAATTAGGAAATCACTCCAAAATGGCATATGTGTTCATCATAGGAAAGTTTAACAATAATTAAACCACAGATGACACATATTTAAATAAGAAAAGTTTAATTTAAGAAATATTTTTGAAACTAATTCTTAAAAATGAGGAATTAGTAACCACGGCACTCCTATTGTAAATCAGGATAATTCCGACAGCTCTGCACCTTGCCAAATGTCTAAAATGATAGATAGCATGAAGTAGAAAACAGCTGCTGAAAGGGGAAAGGAATATAAAAGCTCCTTATAAAAAGATAGGACAGTGCTCATTGTTATTCAAGCACACTAGTTGCCATATCCTGTTGCCATTGACTGCAGTGGAAGCTTTAACATTGGCTTCGAACAGGTGCAAGTCCCATGAGACTAAAGGGAATAAAACGTACAGTCATGGTATGAAAGCAACAGTGTATAAAATGTGGTGAGACAGGATATGTAATTCCAATCTGGCACACAAGAATCTGACAAAGCTATCTAAATGCAGTGCCAAGTAAGGATGCAACTGAAAAACCAGACATTTCTAAACTGAAATTTGGCAGGCCTTCTTCCAATGCTACAAGAAAAGTGCAGGAAAAATGTTACAGAAATGAGAGTGCTAAACTATAGTGGGGGGAGAGAACAAGGAAGACCCAGAAGCAGCAATAAGCATCATCCTGTTCTGTAGCAATACAATATCACTTGTTCAGGACACAGCTGTTGGCTTGCCTTGGTGGATAGTGCAGACTGGTCTGCTCCAAGAATTATTGGGACTTAGACCCAAGTATATTATTCATTTTTATTTATTCTCCTCTGTATTATCATGAGCATCTGAAAATGTTTGGGGATTTTTTTTTTTTAACTTACATAATTTTCAAAGAGAAGTCTTAGGCTATATTCTTACATCAGTTGAGTTATGCATGATGTCCTCAATTAATTCTATAAACAAAGTAGCTGAGATGTCATTATATTAATTAGAAGCTGGTCAAAAATAGAGTACTTATCCCAAAGGAAACTGTGACTCCAAAATTTCTTTCCAGACAGAATTAGAAGAGAAAGCTATGCAACATGAAAACTATCTGTCTGAAATGGAGGTAAACAGTCTCAACATTAAATTCATCTGGATGAATATTACAGCAGGATGACTGAATCTCGACATTTAATTTTAAAACTGGATTTTGAGGTTAAAATGAATACTGAAGGGAAAAATTATGAAGAGAATAAGACAAGACTAGAAATTGCTGTAAGATATAAAGCAGATAAGAGATTAAGCAGCTCTTCTATAGTTAATGTTTTATGATGAAAAGGTAAACATATACCTGTGCAAGCATGGGAAATCCAAGGTTTCTGCATCCATTACAAGGCGTAAGTGCCTCCCATAAACCTGAAGGACCACAAGTATTTTCACCTGCATCATCGTCATCTTCCTCTCTCGGTGATAAGCATGTTGAAGAAGGCCTCTGTGCATAAAGAAACAGTACTTTCAAATTAAACAGAGTGATATATTGTAAAGAAACATTTTATTTAATGAAAAGAACTTAAAAGATTCCCATTTATAAATTCCAAAAGATCAATTGCTATTTTAATACTAAATAACTACTCAATTGTCAATCTGCTGTATGAAAATCTCACTTTCTAAGGAAGATGCATATTGATGTATCTGTAATTATACTTTAAACGAGTGAATGTAATATCATATATTAAAAATATGCATTTATTTTCTTCATTATCAAGTAATTGGCAATTTCAACTTCATTTTACTTTAAAATTTGCTTAAACATAATTAAGTTTAGGATATCCCACAGAGAATAAAAACTAACATTTATATAAAAAAAAGAAAAACTTTCCCCAAGAAGGAAATAATGTAAGTAAAAAAAATTCTGGAAAAAAAAAAAAAAGTAAGTTTTACTTACATCTTAATTCTTTGTCTATATTTAAATTGGAATGTGTAATAACTGTTCTAGCCTGCTTGACATTTGTTTGTGCAGCCTACCTGATATCCAGATACTAAATGCTATCTTTAGTAATGCTTGTTTATCTTAAACAATCTTTCAGAAGTGGCTGGCTTTTTGCCTGACCAACACAATGCTGTTTGAGACAATAGCTGACCACATCTATTAATCTGGTGGTAACATTAGCTCTAAAGCACTGAAATGAGGCCCACAGAAAAATAAATAAAAATCTCCACTTAACTTCAGGTTATTTTAGCCAATAGAATAAAAAAATATGTGGAGTCAGCTGCAAGAAAGGAAATGTGGAGGTGAAGGAAAAGTATGGGGGGAAAGAACTGGAGAAACAACAGCAGTTCTGAAGATGCAAAAGCTGATGGAAACTTTAAGAGGAGCAAAGGCACTGCACAGACAGGTACTCACTCAAATTGTGTAACATCTGAGGATAATTTAACCTTTGACTCTTGCGCTAACTTCTTATACACAGATGGTGTTGGTACACCGTTAATTTAGCAGGAAAAATATTTCTAAATTCTATTTCAGCTCATTCACCAAAGATGAGAAACACGATTGATCCATTGCTACTAGTCTAATTCCCTTCAGTTAGAAAATGGTTGTTGCTTTGTTGCAGATATCATGAATCTAGCCGTATCTTCTAAAGTTAGGTGGATTTATTTACTTTTTATTTTAAAAGCCAGTTTCTAAAACATTCTTAGCATGATACTTCATGAGGTTATTTTGACAGTCAAGTGGTACCACAGAATGTGTTGCCATAGCAACCAACATTCTTACACAGATTATTAAAAGGATTGGGTTAACTCTGCAGTGTGGGTCGTGAAGGACTATTATTGCTATGCACTTGCATAGACAAAGGAATCAGACTACGGGTCTTTCCCTTCTATTTATGACGCTGTCTTCCATGGTGGTTGCCCTACGTTTATATTCTAAATCTCAGAATTGTTCTACCAGAGAATAAAGTGCTTCTTGCCCCCTGGAGTAAAAAACAAAGAACTGCAACAGTGCTAGGTACAGGAAAGCAGGTAACACACATTAGCTGTAACATTACAAGTCAATGGAAGTGAATAATGACAAAAGTAACAAAAAAAGTATAGTCAATGCACCTTCTAAAGATAAAAATTACACACATATTACATATAATATCAGAGAGGTTTTTAACACAACTAAAGGAAGATGAATAATGAAATTCAATACATGTGAATCATTCAAAGGAGAACATGTGAGTACCTAGCCATTACATAAACAGAGTAGGAAAAAATCCTAAGTCAAAATGTTCTTGAACAATAGAAAAAATACAGTAGAATGAGAGCTTTATTATTTCCATTAGGTTTATTTTATATAAATAGCCCAAGATAGAGTGAGTGGGCATTAGACAAATGTAAAATAATGTCAATATGAATGGGAAGAAGTGGGGAATGACCAGTCAATGTCAGAGCTCATTAGACACACTATTGGAATAAACTGACTCGTACATTTATGCAACTAAACAATCTAGATATGAACTACATGATACAGGCTAATTTACAGACTACTGCAGCAGAGCAGGGTTGGCTCTTTTTATACTTAATGACTGATTTCTGTCTTTGCGCCCAGATGTCTGCTACTGATAAAGTACTAAAAAGGAAGCATTAGGAGAAATGTATGCAAAGGGTCAAGAAACAGTTATCACTATCGCCTTTCTCACCCATCCCTGCTGCCAGAAGCCCATTTCTTCCCAGACAACAGGTGCAAAGATATAAGTGGGAGTTGCTGCAGCAAGAGAACTGCATTTGCAAAGATGAGCAAAAGAGTTAATAGTTGCAAGAGAGAAAGGGGAGTCAGAAGTCCCCCAAATGAGGTAGACTGGGTTTGCATATCCTGAGGAGAGGGATGCACCTGGAAGAGACAAGTGAGAAACAGAAAGATCTACTACCAACCCACAGACCTCAGACTGTCACACAAGCCCATAAAACTCCCAATCCAGACCACCCACTTTCCTGCTATTCTCTCCCTGCCTTCATTCCTTTCCCAGAACTCCTTCATTTTTCTGTTCTGTTTATAATTTAATTTTGCCTCCTCAGACACCCTTTGGACATGAAAATCTAATTCTGTGTGTGCTGTTGGGAAGCCTTGAAATAGCCCTGTGGGGAGAGTTTTAGTGAAACCAAAGTTATTTATGCCCACTTCTCATAAAAAAAGAAATAAATAAAGATGGAGGAAGAGATTTCTGTCACCTAAAGAAAAATAGATACAATTGAGAACCTTTTATTCATGTCTGGTTTGACTCCAAGAAGGAAAAGTAAACGTAGTTAGAAAATGCCGTCTAGATCATAGTTGCTCAATTAATTGAATTTGACATTATGAAAAGGTGACTGTAATATTAAGCTTCAAAAAGGCCATCTCTGCCTAAGCTAGAAGAGACCTGAGTATAAGCATCACATATCCTCAAACAAAACAGAAAACCTTAAAAGATATTAGATATAATATCTAAAAGGGAAGAAATGGTAGGGAAACCACAAGACTGATACAGAAGAAAAGATTTAATAAAAGTTCTGGTTTTTTACTGGAACATTGAACTAAGTATTAAAAATTGCTTGTAGCAGTAAGAGACTAACAATGTAATTTCTCTACAAAAAAAAAAGAGAATAAATAATATAGCAGTAAGGGAGTAGTAAGATCTAGCATAAGGACATTGGGCCATTACAATTAGTGGCCAATTTACTTCAGACTCTACTAGGCCTGACACATTACCTCTGATTTTCTTATCTGATGAGCATTTAGATTATGCCTTTGAAAATTTAGGTATGGCAGTCTTCCTCTGCATGTCTCCATCTACACAAAAGGCAAAATTTGCCCAGTAGAATACGTTAGACTGAAGGATACTTTATTCTGCAATCAGGCTATTTGTTCTCCTGGTATATATATGTACATCAGATTGGCTATCACAATAACTTGACATCTCTCTCCTGATCTATGAGAACAAGCCAATATTTTGCAACAGACAGAACAAGGAGTACGGACAAAAAAAAACAGAGAAAGTCTGTTCCACTCTTAAAAGTCAACAGGAAAAGAAAAAGAGAACAACCTTGATCTTAACTATTACTTAAAGCTACTAAGTTCACAGCTGAAGAAGATTTACGTCATGTATAAAACATACACAAAGTTTTGGCCTTCTTTATCAGAGATAGCAACAATTTCCTGACTACTATATGACCTCATTATGTAGCCAAGTTTTCTCTATGAATACAGTAAGTCATACAAAACCTCTGTCCTGGTTTTAGCTGGGACAGAGTCAGCTCTTCTTTTTAGCAGCTAGAAGAGCTCCGTGTTTTGGTTTTACTCAGAGGCTCGCTCTGAGAAGAATGCTGATAGCAAGTTGATGTTTGTGGTTGGACATGAGACTCCAAGGACTTTTCAGTGTGCCGGAGTGCAGAAGCACGGTGGGATAAGGGGGGAGCATAGCTGGGACAAGGGGGCCACGATTCCCCTCGTGATTTGTGGTGGAACTTAAGATTGAGGGCCAAACTGGCCAATTAGTATTCCATATCATGCAGCGTCATGCCCAGTATAAAAGTGAGGGTCAGCCGGACAGAAGGGCTTTTGCGCTTTGGCTCTTTCGCCGCTTTTGCTCTTTTGAGCTTGCTGCGCTTTTGCTCTATTGCTTTTTTTTTTTTTTCTCTTCCAGTACTCCCATTCTCGGAGTACTATCTCTTCTCTGCCCCTCTCTATTTCAGGGCCTCACGTTCGTCTGGGATTGCAGCTTCGGGACGAGACGGGCTGCGGATAAGAGGGGGTGGTGAGCACCTACACTGTATATTACTTATCTGTATTAAATTGTTCTTATCTCAACCCACGGGTTTCCCATTTCTCCTTTAATTCTCTCCCTCATTCCTGGAGGTAGGGGAGGGTGAGTGACCGGCTGTGTGGGTTCGGTTGCTGGAGCGGCCTAACCCACGACACCTCTTATTTCCTATTTTTTGCCTCTTTTTCTCAGTTTTTAATGAAAACTGGTCTGCTTTCTGCCTTGACATTTGTGAGCAGCAAATAGCGATAGGCAGAATGTGATTTAACTTCCTCATTTCAGGATACAGAGGAAAATTTCTTGTAGTAGTTCAATGAAATCTAAAACTGAACATAAAAATCTTTCTTTACTTCTTGCATCTCTTTTTTGCATAATGATCATCTGTTTGCAGAAGTATTGCAAATACTCTTTCAGACAGTATCCACTAGAGCAAGATAGCACCAGCAAAACTGTAAAAGATATAAAATAAATTGACCTTTACTGTTTGCCGTCATATCATAGTTCTGGACACTAATGTTAAGTAGTCATTTATTTTGCAGCAAATCACCTACTAAGAAAACAAGCTTTTTAAAATGGAGCAGCAAAGACGAAATCCAGAAGACAATCTCCTTCTACTTATAGAAGGTTGAAGGTAACCAGACATTTGATAAGCTAAATGCTACCACTCAGTCTGGAACAATGAAGTCAGTAAGAGGTTTCTTTTGAAAAAATAGTTTGTCAGATATAGGACCATACAAATATTTCGTATTATCCTAACCCCTGGATTACAGAGGCGTGCCTCTACCTCTCCTTTGCCTGGCCCAAAGGATACGTAATTATGCTGTGAAATACAAGTGAAAAAAATACAGTTCCATAGTCTAATACTCTAATTTTACATTATACTGAGAACTAATAAAGAGGGAAACTGTTCCTGAATATCCTTTTTAAATTAGGCCGAGCAGGTTGTTCTCTGCCGCTGCTGTTCCCAGCAGCTGTGGCAGCCAGGCCAGGGACAGAGGAGCTGGGATGGTGTTCCTGTGCTCTCAGTGCTCCCCCTGCTGCTGCCCAGCCTGCTCCCAGGGGAAAATGCCTGACGGATGCAAAAGAGAAAAAAGCAGTATTTGGGCATGAAATGTGACACCATCAGTTACTATTTTTCCAAAACAGGATCCTTACATTAACCAAAGGTACTTTTCTGGAGCCTCATTTACAAGATACATGTTATGTCTTACAGATGAACAACAGTGAAGTGTTTTGGTGGCCTGAGCACACCTTTCCCACATCCTCCAAGGCAGCCTTCTCCCTGCTTGGTGTTTTTCCATTTCCCATCCTCATTATCTTGTCCTCCACCTTACACTGCATATCTGCAGCCATTCTTTCACAAATATGTTCCTAGTTTACACTTCTTTCATCATTTCATTCACAATGAGCATGGTTAGAGCTTGCACCTCCTGTATTCAGCAGAAGAATACCAAGAGAACAAGGATGGTCTTGCACCTAAAGCAGCGGAATGTTGGAGAGGCATACTCTGTACCTGCCTCTGCCATAATCCCTGTGGGATGCTGGACATGTCACTTAAAATTCTCCAAGATGGTCACTGAGTTTGCGTTCCTTATTTCCTGGCTGTACTGAAATTCTGAAGGCAAGTTTGTAGAAATGCTGAGTTACATCAGGAACCAGCATGAGATATTCTGTGACCATTTTCAATGGTATGTGAGACTAAGTGCTCTGAAAATCCAAGCTCTAGTAGTCTCAGACGGGGAAATCTTGACCTCTACACCACTGTGAATCAGCCAAGCTACACATGATAGCATTTTCTAACTGGGGCTCCATAAAAAAAAAAACAAAAACAAAACCAAAAATGTCTGAAGTGGTCAAACGCTTTGAACTCAAGCACAGTAATGTCTGAATCTGGGAAGAAATTACTGTAACTTGAAGTCACCAGAAGGTCAGCAGAGTCATGGTAATTGACTAGATGTAACAACTGTAAAATATATCAATTTTAGGTAAACATGATTAATTCACATAGGTGATGAAAAATACACGAACGTGTAGTTACTGCCCCTCAGTGGGCAAGTGCTATTGACACCTAGCATGATGAGCTCCCCAGAAATTAATCACTCCATCTTCAGAGCAGGATCTGACAGTATGCAGCAAATACACCCTGGAACTAGACAGCAAGTACAATGTACACTGAATAAGGCAAAAATCATGAGTAAAAATGAGGTTATAAAATCAATGAGTACATCTGAATATGTATTCAAAGCAGGGCTGTACATTTCAATTATTTAATTCATCCTTGCATGCAACAAAAGTAATGACAATTCAGACAATTCTGAATCTTTGCACATCTCATAAAAGGATGCATACATACACATGATATGAAAAATGTTTAGGATTGAAAAACCTAACAAGCTATTAATTAATCAGGAAATACCAGGCATAAATTAAAAAATATACCTTTTTTGCCATCGATAAAGGAATTAGTATTTTTCAAGATTTAAGATAGCTTTTCATTTACTAAAAAATAACTATAAAAGAAAAAAAAAGTCCCATCAATGGAGTGTCATGAATTAATAAAAAGCTTGATCTTGACTAATTTATTTTTCATTAAAGATAAAAGCTTTTGAACTGAGTGTGGTAATCTTCATATGAAGAATCTTTCATCTATATATAAAAGCCACTACTAAGATGCTCATATTTAGTGATCTGATATTTTGTATGTGTATCTTAAATGAAAAGCACAACACACCTCAATGTATTTCAGCAAGAATCTTCACTCTTCTAACTCCTGCTTAATTTTGTCATGTGGGTGAAGATTTTCAAATGACAAAAAATTCAAGAATTCAATAAATAAAAAAAATTGCAGAGAATGGAACACTAAGTGCTTTTAGTAACTATAATTTAACCATAATTAGAAGATATTTGTTAAGAATGATGGAGTAGATGGAGTCTATACTATTTTCATTTTTAAGTATCTTGGGAAGCATTTGTTTTTCAGTGTGAAATTAATGGGATGAAGTATTAGCTGCTTGAAGCTGCAATACACACTGTCCTGATTCAAAAAAGTACTTAGTACGTCATTCTTTTAAACTAGTTTGAACTGTTTGAAAGCTAAACATTTAATTTGAGCTATTTTTTAAATCTATGGATTAAACTACATGCTGGATTGTTTAATCTATGGATTAAACTAGTTGTCTTTAATGCATGGAAATTTAGGCACTTCCACAACTTATTTACTCCATTCTAATATCTGCGTTTGGCACAAGATTGAATTGCCTTCCAAATTAATTTATCCCACTTAACATTTGGTAAAACAAAGTGAATCTGTCTTTTAAGCACTTGTCTAACTTTAAACATGCATCCAATACTCTTAAATCAGACTATTTGCACACTTAGTATCAATCTCAAATACTTAACATCAAAGCGTTTCAAGTGCTTTGTTTGACCAAGGAAGAAGAACATAGCACATTGAAGCATAAAGCCCCAAGATAGAGTTCAACCCAGTAAGCTATATAAACTGCAAGGACACTCTATGCTACAGAAATCCCAAAGGCATAGCAGGTTTGACCTAAGTTGGTATGTAGGAAGCGTATACACAAATGTAGGCTGTGCAAAATTCAGGAATTTGGGAACCTTTTTTTGAGTCTTGAAGTTTAAGTACATGAATAGTTCCAATTAAGTTAATGGAATTTCTCATGTTAATGACAGGCTTATGTGTCTCCCTGAATCAATATGCATATGACTCATTCCAAAATGTGACTCACTGTGAAAAACTCATGTACCAGTTGAAAAAGAAGAGACTGATAATGAAGGGTATGGGAGCCTGCAGGAAAGTAAAAATCAAGTGTTAATATTTTTAGAAATATTAAATAAAATTAAAAGCTTAAGCATATTTACCTTTGAATAAAGGAGAAAAATAAATTCAAAGTAAAGACCGGCATTTTTAGCTTTAAATGTCAGAGAAAGAAAACACTGCTTGGAGAATAACTAAAGACCCATCTCTGTATTTAACATCCCTGTACTATCTGAATGTTATCATATAACATTTGAAAGACTCGGTGCAATGTAATTGCAAAGCAAATCAGCTGTAAAGCAAGTATTTTTCTTTTTTTAAAGTTGTGAAAGAGAGGGTGGATAAGTGGGTGGCAGAATGATGAAACTTATAGAAAATACATTATTTGTCATGAAATAGAGCAGAAGGAACAGAAATTAAAGTAGAGGAAAAATCAGGTGGTAAGTGAGTAGGCAGAAGTCACCACTTTATTACTCCTCCAATGCACAGCTTTTTATTTAGCATACATATTCTCAGTAAAAGTGCATTACTGAAAATGCAGTTATTATTCCATTAAATTGCTGTTGACTTAATGAAGGACATAAGAGAAAATCCTACCTGAACAGACAAAGCCAAGCGAAAGAGGAACTATACATAGCACTTAGTCATCTGAAAATGAATGCTGATTAAAGATGGATAATAAAAAAGACCTTGAAGAATGTTTGTACTAGATTATCTACAGATCCATCAGTAACAAATCACTAGTAGTTTGCCATATTGTCACCTAAGTACTAAATATAATATAAAAACAATGCAGTAGAATAGCTGACAATCAGTTGAAATGTCTTGACAGGCAAGTCAGTGTGCTATAGAAGTTGAAGGTCTAACTGGAAAAGATCAGTCAAATAGTAATCTACCTTCTGATAAAAATGCAAGAGCTCAGACTATTCTAGTGGTATTAGAAAAAAAAAGATCACATACACCCCCCCTTGTAAGAGATACAGAACACTATCAACTGGACGACAGCTCTCAATGCAGCCTGATTTACACCGCAGGTGGAAGTAGAATTCAAAATCATATTCACTAGGAAGGCAAAGGTTTTGCTATGGCTGGTAGGAAAACCTGCCAGTGTGAAGCTTATATAGTGCAAGCTGCTGCTTTTTCCTGTTTTACATAATTAAAACAGTGATTTCACTGCAATCATCTCAATAACCAGGACTACCAGAAGATTTCGGACCGTGGTTACTCTTTCTGTGCTAGGTCACCTGTACAGTTCTTTTTGCCTGTGGAAGATTCAACATAGTATTTACAGATCTACCACAATACAAGCACATCTTTATGTTGTTTTCCAGACATACTCCTAGGTAGCTGAAGAGCTAATACTTCAGCCAGTCATCATATAGTGTCTTAAAGGTCCTGTAAAGTACAGATAAACAAGTCAGTCAGTAGTGTGCCTTCATCTATAACTCCTGTGTAACACTATATTTCTTACAAAGTATTTCTTCAGTGAAGTGATGTGTTACAATTATTGAGATTCCTTAAAGGAAAGACCATTTTGAACAGAGACGAGGGCAAGGTAGAAAATAGTCTGATACCTATAAAGAATCAACTACTAATAATTAAAAGAGAGACCATCATAGGAATGAAACATTTTTACATTTTAATATTTTTTTTGTCTAAGATTGACAGGCGGTGCTGAGGTTGCTTCTTTGCAGGCTGTGAACAGCTCATATTCCAGAGATATTGGGCAGAGCATCAATATCAATGGAAATAATAGCAGTAGTATTAATAGAAACTGCTTAATCTCAAATAACTACTGAAGTAAGTAAAATTAAAAAGCCTCTTCTGAGATCTTCCCTCATGGCATTAAACTGAAACTTAGGAAGGACAGATGCCAAGAGAAAAGAAAATAGATGATCAAAACCGATGCAAATCATTCAACTCTTACATCCCTCCGGAAAAGTAAAGAAACATGTGAAAACAGATGTGCGCATGTCAGGTCAAGTAACCCTGGTTTATGCTTCTAATCTCAATTAAAAAACATATACCACTGAACTAAGTCAAGGGTTTCCGTATATAGTGAAGTTACAGAAAAGCTAAGGGGTGCATTTATAGCACACTGTTCATCTGTATTAATTCCATGAGCAAACATTTCTAATATATGGTAAATATTAGGCAGTTGCCCCTTAACTCTGAATTACTCCTCATCTTATATTTGATAGAGGTATAAGAATCTGATCCAATATTTTTTTCTGCTATTCATTTTCTACTTGCTGAGCTTACAGAAAAAAATCTGCCAATAGAATGCAATGCAACTCTATGTCATGAGTGGTCAACTACTTCAAGACTTCAGGCCAATATATTTAAATCTTCTATATTTCAATTATAAAATAAACATGCTTGTTGCCATTAGGATAGAATAAAAATGAAGCAAGTAGTCCAAACAAGTTGCCTGATGTTCTAATTTCAGCTATTAAACAATTTTTAAAGAAAGCGTTCTTTTGTATTAGCTTATCATGGGTGGTCATTTTGGCCTGTGAAATATGGCAGAATATTTACTATTAGCATTATTTGTATACTGCTTATTAAGAAGCAGCAAAGAAGGGACACTGGGACTGCTGCTGCTAAGAGAGTACCTCCTTAATCAACTTCTAAAGAATCACAGAGTACGATACAGTGAAAACATACATTTACACTTATCTCCACCCCTTAATGGATTCTGTAGGGGTTCACACAGCTCTGATGGATTAGTAGGTTTCATCTGCTGTTTACACCATAGGGATAAAACTATGCTGTTCCCCTCACCACAGAAAACAACTGAGAGACATGTCCATATGGTTCTCACTCTTCTCATGCATTTCCTATCAGATGGTGATCATCAGGCTTTACTGTCAGTTCCAAGCTTAATGACTTTATTCTTATACTAATCGAGCAGATATGAAATCAGTGTTGACTTTAGGTATATACAAAAGATAAGTAGGATTTTTTTTTTTCCCCCTTTACTGTTTGTATCTTGTTGGCTAAGTAGAACACTTTTTTTTTTTAAGGTCACTAGGTGTTAAAAAACACAATCAAACCTGCATTGGTACCTGCTGACAATAGTGATAGAGTTCTAGAAATATTACAGAAATACCTACTTCCATAATACACAGAAACATCAAAAGCTAAAAAGCTCTAGAATGATGTATTGCTTGTTTAAGACTGCAGGATAAAAAAAGAGTACATTTTTAAGCGCTCTGTCTCCTTTCCTTACTAACTCAGTTATCTTTTCCCTAGGGTAAATAGCTACACATGACTGTGAAAAATGAATCTCCTGCATATTCAAGCTCAGGCTTTTTACAAACTATCCAAACTAATTTTTCAAGAGACCAAAAATATGTTTTCAGAAATTAAAATCTAATTGTGCTTGAATGTTAGAGAATATCCCTTACAGATCTCATACATTGTTACATATTCTATCACTCAAATGTGATAAACCAAATAGATTACTAAAATTTCACAAACATTTGTCAATCCTTAATGTTAACACTGCAATCTACTTTGCATGTTGATTAAGTTTCCTCTACACTGAGGCACGTCTTTGGGCACCCTGCCTAGCCTCTAACTGCCACTCCAGAACACCATGACCTTTGGAATTTCAGCACCCTTACTGATGACATTTTGATCAAATAGGGAGAAAATGAATTTTAAGAGAACCAAGGAAGATCATGATGAAAAGAACTTTTTGTTCTCTTGTGACAGAAGTTGAAAACTCGATTCTGGCTGGAACACTGGAGAAAAGTCTGAGGAGACACCTGAGGGAAAGGCAGGGCAAGAGTCCATGACAGATCTTTGGCAGATCTGTAGGGAAGGTCAGGGCTTAAGGGAAACATCTCTGGTGACTGATATCCAAGTAATAGTAAAAGTCATCAGTCCGCCCGATGATTTGTTTTTTGTAATAATATGACAAAGAGAGAGTTGAGGTTAATGCTGTAAAATCATCTGTCTGGGTGGAAAACTCATGGTATTATCTTCTCTTTCTGTTCTTCAGAGTGATTGAAATTCTCTCAGAAGATCCCATATGAAGTTGGGGACTGTAGCTTAAAAATGGACATCATGATGTACACTATTGCATACTCACAGAATGATAGATGCTGAGGGTATGGAAGAAATGGAAGAGACAAGTGTTCTGCTATGCAAGCCTGGGCAACAGTGTCCACAATGGCACAGACAGCTCAGGGATGTTAAAAAAAAAAAAAAAGCAAACCACAAAACCCATCATAAATCAGGATGAAAAAGAAGGTTCTCTAAAGCACTGAATAACATAAAAAAAAAAAAAAGATATTTAATTAAAGCAAATATACTTCATAGTGGGAAGATGATCTCAAGATCAGCTCTGATAGAGTCCTCAGATCCTGGCTAATCCTGTTGAGATTAGTAGATTTCTTTGGTATTCATCTAAGTATAATGAAATAGATGTTAGTCTTCAAATTTCATATGTGCTCAGTACTACATCATATGACAGTTTCTGAACTAAAATGGTCCTTGTGAAAAAAATGCATTTCCAGAGCTCCCCAAATTTACATGCAGCTTTACAGCCATAAAGACAAACAAGTTCTTTGATCTGAAAAGCTTGTATAATAATTACTTTATACGGAAAAAATGCTACAAATATCTGAGATCCTCATGTAAAAGAGATTTAGCTAAGATGAAAGAGTCCACAGCAGGGCAAGTGAAGTGGCTGGTAGCATGGCGAGATTTACATACAAAATAAACTTGAAAATGCTAGGATTACTCAGTTAGGAAAAAGAAAGCTTTAAGAAAGAACAAGCCTAAAGTATTGCAAGTTATGGAGGGAGCGCACAAACTATTTTTTCTTTTCTACTCTGTCAGTTTTACTACATGAGAATAAATGGAAGCATATACTCAGCAAATAAAAGAAAATGCCTGTACATACAGCACATGTTCTGCAAAACATAGTACAGGGTCATTGCGGTAAACAATGCGACAGATCGGAGCAAAAGGATTAGACACATTTAGGATTCACCAGTGCAAGCTAAGCACATAACAGCATTCAGAGAGATTCATTTGTCTGTAAGCTATTTTCCTGCCGGTATCTGATAGTCAAGGAATTTGCCACACACATACATAATTGGACTGACTGGTTAAATATTCCAGAAAATCAGTCTAGCGGAAAAGGACTAGGTACTTTTTAATGCAGATTAGATGAACTGGTGGCTTGGCCAGCACCTTCCCCTAGCTATAATACACTCCATGTAGTTTAAACCATACTAAGAGTTGCCATGTTTTGGGATTTTATATTCTCAAATAAGTGATGACTATCTCACAGGGTAAGACTATGCAACACGCTGGAGGATTGTCTAGCAATACTTCTACCAGAAATCACAGCAGCAGGGAGCTGCAGGCTAATTTAGTTGGCTGTGAAGCATGCCACCAGGCAAATTATTCTGTGCAGAGTTCCACATGGCTGCTGTTAGGATCCCTCTAACACAGAAATCTTTACAACACTTTACTGAAGCATAGCATAACCTATAGGTACAAAAAATAACCTATTTTAATAACTATAGAACATAGATTAGGAAAGGATACATGAAAAATATCTGAACTTCTCTTGGCTAGAAAAACTATCTAACAGAACAGACAAAAATTTTTATGAAGTTGGTACTTTTCACTCTGCTTCTTTGTAATGACCAGCTCATGTTTAGATAGAATTTAGAAATAATTTTGTAAAGTAGCTTATAGTAAGTGCATCATTTTATATTGACCAAGTGGATGCTTGATACTGGATGTCACATTATAAATGTCTAATGAAAAAAACAACAGCAGTTCTTCTCAGTGGGGAAATACCACTATGTGCATTAGAAATTGGGACTAACAGACAGTTTTCAGTGGAGTGGTAACTTTTAAAAACAATTTTTAAAGTTATATAATCTTATCTTCAGAGAGTGGGTAGACCTTTGCAACAAGGGAATCTTGAAATAACAGATCCTGGGAGTGATGGTCTTTATTTTTTTTTCCCCCTCAGAAATAAAAGTCAGCATATCCTTGTAAAATGAGATTCATAGCTGAACTAGGTTCAAGAGTTAAAGAGCAATGTAATACAAAACCTTGCAACATCAAAATTTGGCAATACATAAGTTATCTATCACTGTTATAAAAGGGGAACTAAGTAAAGCAACAATATTCCAAACACTGACCCTCAGTATAATTCCCTTTTTTTTTAACATCATAAATACCTGCAAAATACAGTGAAGCGGTATTATCAAATTCAATAAATATTATTATATTAAATAATTTAAAATCTATCTGCTTCTCTCCATGGAGTCCCAAACAATCAGGCCTGATTGTCTTACTATTCCCTAATGAATAAGCAAAATTGTTCTTGAATGTCTTTTTAATGTATCCTCATTAGTCAGCCATTGTAAATATTCTGGCTTGCTCATCATCATTGTCACATGGAATAATGCCTTAACAATATTTGAGAACAACCTCTCTCAATAATGCCTATAGGCAAATGTGTGGCATTGTTAAAGGCTACCACTTTTGATCCAAGATGGTAATCATTTTACTCCAGTATATTTGATCACTCTTAGTCATTATAATATTTCAGCTGAGTCATGATTTATTTAAATGTTATGATAAAAAAACAGTATTACTGAATAATGTTACTAAATTGTTTACCTCAATATTCTTCAACAAATTCCAGTGATTGTTACTTTGTAAAACAATTTTTTTATATGTGCGCTTTTTATCAAAAATAATTATTCTTTGTCTTAGAGGAAAAAATGAACTAGAATAACTGACTTCTAAAGGACCATGCATAAATTTTATTCACCTCTAAAATATTCATTCTTAGCCATCTTCTTTCAAAAACACACAATTATATCCTTTCAAATCTCTCCTTAGATACAAACCAAACATGATCATAGTTTCATTGCCTTTATATACCCTCATCTTGATTTTCTGACATAAGAGAGTAAAAAAGTGAATCTTCTCTTTGAATATGTACCATCACTGTTTTCAACAATGTTAATATAAAATGTTTTAAAGTATATTCTTTTTCCACTCTCTCTAAATATGAATAAATATCAACTTCCCTTTCTGGATGACAGAAGTAAGCAGAAATTGACATTTATATGCCTGTGATGAAATCCAAATCTTTTTCCTGAGACTACACAGAACCTTTCTTCATGTTTAAATTTAAATTACTGCTGCCAGCCTTTATTATCTATTATGTAACCACATTAAATTTAATCAGATATACTGCTGCTACTTCCGTGAAATCTCTCTGTAGTGCAGTCATTAATCCTACATGTTTTTACTACCTTCAGTTTTATTCTGTAAGCAAAGTAAAATAGGGACACCTTATAACTTAAGTTTCCTAATATTTAATCCAGGTAATTAAGTAAAATCCTTTAACATATATTCTGCTGTTAACAGCACAAACACACTTTCTGGTACCATCATCTTCAGTCTAAACTCATGTCATATATCCAAAGACAGTAAGATATTGCATTTGCACTTTGAAGTTAATAATGTAGTTTATGTATTATGCTTCTGAACACAACAGCATAAATGTAAACGCAAACATCGCAAGCAACCACCTACTACGCAAGATTAAAGTGACTAATCCGAAGAAAACACTTCAATTTGGAGCTTTGGGTTTTTTGAGTGTATATGGCAGGTTTTTATTATTTTAAAACTAATTTTAGTTCAAAAATTCTCACGACCTCAAAAAATATGGAGAATAGTTATTGTTACTAAGTGAAAAGAAAAGGACACTTTTCAACTTCATTCTTAAGTAATGACTGGAAACATATAACAAACTTTTGAATGCAGAATAAGACAAACCTCTTTTAAGAGTCAACTTGAAGAAAAAAATCATTAATTTAAAATATCGAATTTATGAAAGGAAAAGATTGAGACATATTGTATCCAACATGTACATCTTGCAAATATATATGTACTCATACACACATATATGGAAGTGTGGAAGTTCTCAATACCCTATTTTTTTCTTTTGCAATCACAGGCTGTCCAAAGCAAATAAAAAGTAACATACCATTCTCTGGTATCCACAGGCATTTTTTCTTACATGGACATAAAGCCCATACTTCTCTTTTCCATTTTTTTTTAATTAAGAAACACAATGAGGAAATACATTGCAATAAATACAGCATATTTCTGGTTTTAATATTTCATTTAGAATAACTTGTTCTCACATGAATACATACACGGGAACATCAAACCTGAAAAGAAACCAGTAATGGTGTTAGTACTCCAAAGACAGAGGAATCTAAATTAAAACAATTTACTTGCAGAAGCTCAGGAAGATTCCTCACAACATACGCTTTGACATTCTTCTGTTCGTTTCCCCGACACAATTTTTCTGGATCCCTGCTTTGCAAGTTATATCTATTTAAATTTTCTTACTTGCTCTTGAATTCACACAGATTGTTTGAATACACACTCAATGTGTAACTTCTGTGTTGTAATACATCTCTAACTTAGCTCTGATATTTTAGTTGTAGTTTAAATGTATACTATGATGTTCAATAAATTTTCCTCTTACAAGAATTACAGGTGTGTGTTTTCAAGTAGTTTACATCATCAACTGTGTTAAAAATGCATTATTTTAATGTAGCAATGAAATAAAGTTGGAAAAGTCTTACATAAGATGGCTGCTTTTGTTCTTGGAATTACTGAGTCAGACTGCCATCTATTGGAAAATAATTTTTTTTTTCTTTTAAACTGAAACTACTGTAAGTTATTGTCAAAAGCTGATTTTGCTAGCAATCATACTTAAGACAGCTTACTTTTTTTAAAAGAAACACCTAAATTAACTAAACTGTAATACAATCAAGGATTTTCCTACATCTTTTTCCACCTCATTTTCTGGAACATGTTTTGAAGTTCAGCTTGTTTTCTGACTTGCTGAACAATCAAATCCTAGTTATTTGGAATGCAATTTTTGTATTTAGGAAACAGAAAAACTGTACTATGTCAGCACTGAACAATACACAAGTATAAAGTTTCCCCAGCTTGCCTGTGCAGCAGCTATCAGGGCTTTCCATGTCTTTGCATACACAGGAGAACTAAAGAGTGTATTCAAGTCACAATGACCAAAATGGGTCCTAGGAACTGGGAGTAAAAATCTATGAATCCACCATCAGCCTCACCCAGTGCACAAGCCTTAGAGAAAAAGGGGCAATTGCTACTGAAATGATGTCTAGGTGTATAAATGCCTTTTTGGAGCTTTCTCTGAAGTAACATTATAACCCACATTTCCAGTTGCAAAGTTATGTTCAATGTGGCCTTTAATTTTGTGGAGACAATGAACAGGGGGTTGTTGTCTGTTATCTCATAATGTACATGTTTTAAAGACTGGTGAAGATAGACTAAGAAATATAGAATTAATATTTTATATGAAAGCACATCAAAAGTACACTGAAACACAGTCAGAGTTGCAAAATCAAGCACTGAAATTATAAAGTTTCCAGTGTAGCTTTAACTTGACTTTCTTTAGTTTATTCTTTATAATACACTCTTCAAACAAAAGACCATGTTAACTTATTCTCATCTGACTTTGTGTTATTCAGCAAACAAGCATTCACAGTTTTCATCCTCTTCATTAATTGCTCTCCTCACTCAAGAATCTAATATCACCTGCTTTTCCAGAACCCAAAAATTTTCCCAGTTTCTTTTTAAGCTTTTGGAATGGGAGTGTCCTGTGTTGACATTTTTACTCATCTCCAGATCTGTTTCTATTCACATCTACACTGTGGTGTCCATTCTTATTCTTCTTTTACTTCTGCTCCATTGTACCCTCTCCCTCCCAGATGTTCATGCCTTCCAGTCCTCAAGATCCTACAATTTTCCTGTTCAGCCTTTTCATGTCCAAAGGAAACTTAAGAGTCAATACAGAGCTAACTAGTAATTTGGGATTACAACGACTAACCCCAAAAATTTTCATCCAGAAAGTTCTTTTTCAGTTTCACCTAACCTCAGAGCTGAGCAAACTCTGCTTCCTATCTGACTTTAAAAGTACTATAAGCACATAACCCTCTGGTTTTGTTAATGCCTTGACATCACACGTCTCACACCTGGTCAACAGAAACATATGAAGTAATAAAATGTGTAGCGTTTTCAATACAAAACTAGATTAAAAGAAGGAAGTCCATTAGTCCAAACATACCAGAACAACTTGCTACGTGGTTGGATGACTAAATTGTTTAAGAACTGAGCAAATGGAAGAATGGATTCAATATAAGAGAGTTCCAACCTACAATTTCTTCAAACAAAAATGTAGTATTCAATAGCTGATGTATTACTGAGCAACAAACAATGCAAGACACCTGAAGCCAGAAAAGGAACAGAGTTTGCTAGTGAATAGGGCCCTAGTCTTATGCCATAGAGAGAACTGAACCCCACTCTTCCACTTTCCAGATGAAGCCTTTTACTGTTTTTAACTTTCTGCATTAAAAAGTAGGCATCCCCGCTACCCTTACACTAAATAAAAACAGCGGATCCTGCTCTTTTGAAAGAAAGAGGCTGGCACTTAGATTCAGGAGATAACTCCAGGCTGTGGATCCCAGACAGACAGAGACTCCCTCCTGCAGTCCTGAATCAATCTAAACCTTATTTTGCTAGAGCACTATTATGACAGGTAATATGGCCTTCTTCAAAGGAATTAGTTGTTAAAAAAAAAGAAAACACTTTGAAACACACTCTGCTTCCTAATGCTTTCTCTTTCACATGCCCATGCTAGCCTCGGAAGGTGGCTCCTGACGCTCCTTGCTCCAACTTGTTAAGTTATTGACCCATAAGCTACTGTTCCAAACAGAAATTCCTCCATCTTGGCCTCTTATTTCTCTGAACAACAGTATGATGCAAAAAACATACATGTCTCCTAGCAGCCAGTTTCTTTGCAGAATGTCCTGAAGGGTCAGGAAGTGTCATGGCTTGGGTTTTGGAACCTGTTCAGATCACTGGACTACAGGAAAAGAAAAGCCTGCATGATTAATCACCTCTGGAAACAAAATTTGTCCAGGAAATGGCATCATCTGATGCGTTACAAGGGACCTGACTTCTAGACCTCTTCAGAGCTGATGCTGGCACAGTCAACAACGAATAGCAGAGAAGATCCCACTTACTGTATTGAGATTTTTAAAGAAGCTTCCCAGGGAGGAGAAAACTAAAGTCAGGAAAAGCTGTAAGAAACTTTCTCTTTAATACATATCCGACGCATCTATTTCTGACTCTCCATATCTATATATGTCTCCACTTCTCTCTTTCCCTGTGTATCTCCACATTCTTATACATAAACATTCATTTAAGTTTCTTCAGTCATCACCCTACTGTCACACTTCTTTCACCACCATGCTTGCTGGTTCTGCCCCCAGAGTAGTTTGGCAGCATTCATCTTACACACCATCATACACATGTTCATCATACACACCAAGGAAAGGCACATCTGCTAAACTAAAAGACTGTGTCGAAACTGGGAACAACTTCCTTTTTTAATGCAAGGCAGCTAGGTAGCAACTGAACAGATTCAGATCAAACAGGAAAATCCCACATCACAGAAAAGAGCCCTCTCCATATAGGCCTGTATAGTTGGGTTTACTCTAGGGGAAAACGTGCTCTGCCCTGCACCCTGACTTCATGTTGGGAGTGTGTACTCATCCTCCTGATTCTAGTTTTCTTTGAAAACAAGGCTAGGTGCACTAGTAGAAGCAAGCCACAACATGCTTTAAACAGTCCCTATTTTTGAAGATTTGTTTTCACATCTAGTTCAATACACAACTAGATGAAACTTCAAAAAATATATTGCCTAATTTACCTTTGTATTTGCTTGCTGCACAGAAATTACAGATTTAGTGTTTGAATACTTCTTATTCACATTGAATTTCATTTAGGTCTGTAAAAATTGCAGTCTGAGTAGACAGAATTATATGGATCACATTTTCTGCAAAACAGCAGCTGAGCAGATTTAAATAGCAGTTAGCACCTAAATACAGAGAGACACAAGAAAGATGTATAAAAGTGCTTAATTGGGATCCGTACCTTGTTCAGTCTGACTTCAATACGGGTTATGTATCTAACCATTCGAACATCTAGAAGAGCTTTACAAAGTATCTACTGCATTTCAGGGCAGCTAACCATCTTTGCAAAACTCATTCTGTCTATGTAAATCATAATAAATTCTCTAGAATATAAAAGTCCTTAACTTGCTGTGTTTTTCCCTACATATGAGAACATAATTTTTCTTAACTTATGAACAACATTAATTGAAATTTAGCATTTAGCATTTTCCCTCTTTTCTGTGCTTTATTCCCTGGGCAATCCCATTTACTTACTTTTTACTTACTTATTGAAGAAGAGAATTCAATCAAAAAAAAAAAAAAGCCTTGTTGCACTGTAAAGATAAAATGAATCCTAGAGCACTTTATTCACAGGATTATCAATAATGAAGTCATATTTTCAACTGTAGTTGGAAATGATGAAATATTACAACCACAACATTTTTCAGTATTAGAGACTCAGTCTTTAATACCATTAGGCTACTGGGAAAGCTATATAGTAATAAAATGTGTAAGAATCACAACTGAAAATGCTTAGTCACTTCTTTCAGGAAGCACTTCTGATCAGATTCTGCAAACATTTAGTCTTTGGTATAGTACTAAGCATACTGATTTCAACTGATTTCTCCAAAAACCCTTCCTTGCACTCCTCATGCTCAAGAGAATAACTAACCTGAACTTTTGGTCATGTTATTGAGTGCCATAAAAAGCCATTCTGAGGTGTGGTAAGCAATAGCTTCGTAAAATAACAAGAACATTATATTCTAAATCTGTAAGGAGCACATGCTAAATTATTTTTTTCTATTATTATGTTAGACTTCTACTGTTCTCACTTTTGTACTATTTCTTTCTTGAATGTGCCATAAATAAAGCAGATATAACTGAATATATTGTCTTTGTATCCCAGCTTACTTACTACATTAAGCTTGGTTTGGCTTCCACTGGTCATAAGTTCTTCCTCTGATACTTTACTAAAATTGTCCAGATAATGGTCTGATATTGTATGAGACAGATCTTCAAAAGAGTATTCCTTTTCTTGGCACAATTTGATTTCATCTAAGAGCTTTGATAATTCTCCAGTCACAGCTTCACCTTTAAAAACAGACAAACCATTAGTCAATAATTAGAATACCAGAGGTAATTTATGACTAAAAAGGAAAAGCACATTCTTTAAATTTTATTGAGTATCTGTTATATTCCATGCCTTATCATTTAAACAGTGATCTTCATGCACAAAATCTCCCCTCAAAAATAATGTCATCTCATTCCAGAGTGGGAATCATTGGAGGTAATCTACATATTTTTGCATTGTGCTATACATTGCATTTAATTAGGATGAGCTATAATATACACTTACCCTTTCTCTGTTTTCTAACCCTGTAAATTGGCTAGGAATAGCAACTATCCAAGAATGTAAAATTAATACAGGAAAGGAAAGTTTCTACAAACATACAAAATCAGTGTCCCATACTCTGCATTGGGTTCACATTTGCTGCTGTGATCAATTAATACAGTATGTACATTCCATAAACTGTAAGTAGATTGGAACTAAGTTTCCAAGAATGTACATCTGTCCCATCAAAGTAGCTATGTTTTATAAACAATTCTCACTCACTTTTCCAGGATTAAATGAAATGTTAGGAGGATATTCAAGTTTAAAACATAGCTCCCTACAGCAGTCTATCAGAAACCCATGTTTAGTGCATTCTGCATTGTTTAATGCTTTCTCCTTAATTTATCAGGTATTTTTAGTTAAGATATCTACCCAAATAGTAAGACAATGGGCTTTATATGTCTATACTAACTGAGAGCCACTATTAGAAATACTAGCAGTAATAAGCATTAGAATTACATTGAGTGCTAACGTTTCTGCAAATAGCCTACTGGCAGCAGCAAGATCTCCATAGAGTAAAAAGCTACTTGTTATGAACAATTTCATTAGCTTCTGATAATCTATTGCATATGAATTACACAACTACCTTCAGTCATAGCAATGAAAATGTGAGTGAAAAGTCAAGCTTTTCCAGAGGCAAATAAGAAACCTCTTCTCTTGATAAGGTTTAAAAGAGTCATCCTGTTGGAAAGTACAGTCTTGAAAAAATATAGAACTTGAACTACTTAAATTACAAACTTGATAAAGTACAGAGATAATTCCATTTTACTCCATCTTTGGGAATAAAATGCTGAAATGGAAAAACGGAGTAAGTATATTAAGCTCAGTATACATATATGCACATTCATGTAAATAAAGAAGTCTCAGATAAGATTATATCTGCTTGGTCTAGAGCTCTTTTTGTGTTATTTTTCTTCATAGTCACTGTTTGTTATGCTAGGTAAGCATAAACATTCTAAAATATTTTTAAAACTACAACTATGGCCAGTTATGACTGAAATTTTCAGAGCCAAGAACAGAAGCTGTTAATTAAAAGCATCTAATCAGCTTTTAATATCTAAGTAACAGAAATTCTTCATTCAAAATTCTTGTTACGCTCAGTCAATGTTAATTAACTGCACAAAACTTATAAATTAAACAAAGATATAATCAGGCTTGTTTATATTCTGCTTTTTAATTAGAAAATTGAAATTATTCCAGATTAAAAGTATAACAAACAAAAATTGGAAGTAAAATATCTAAATATTAAAAATTATTCTAAAATCATGATACAGTGCCCTAAAACAAAACAGTACTACTATTTCCTATGGAATTATGTTCATGCCCCCAATCCCATGTTCTCCTGCTTATGGCTTGCAATATTTCTTACTGGGCAACAATGAATTTTTGTGTGACAAAATTGGAACTGCAAGGGTGTGGACTGACCTATGAGTAAGTGTACGCTAAGTGGCTGGCTGATTGCTGCCAGAACAAATACATAAAAGACAAATTTTGTCTATTTCTTTCAGTACAGATACTAATTAAGGTTTCTCTATCTAGCCAGCTATTTTCATGAAAGTCACTGAACAGTAATTGACACTGCTATCCTTCTTCCAAATTTGGTTTAAATTATTTGAAATTAGATTGTCAGAGAATGGCAGACAGATGGGAAGCACAATTGAGTACAATTTCTTTCCTTTAGAATCAGATTACACAATAGACATGCAAAAGCCAGCTAGCACGTTTTATTTATACCTTAAATGTGGAAAGAAGGAACGTGAGATCACGACCTTATCTTTAGGAAGTAAAACATGTTTAAAAAATATTTACTACTTAATTTCAGGACAGAACTTGCTAAGGGTAGTTGACTTTATGATTCCACGAATCTCAGAGAAACTACTTATCTTTATACACCATATGTCTGTTAAGTGTCCCAAGGGGAAACACGAATGGAACCAGAGCATTTGTTTACTATCACCATGAAGATCATAATCTGGTGTACAGCAGTAAGCTTAGTTTTCTCATGAATGAAAGCTTTCCCTGTAAAGGGGTTTAAAAAACAAAAACAAAAAACACACCCACCCCAAAACAACAACAACAAAAAAACCCACCACAATAAAAACAAAGAAGAGAGGCTTAGTTATGTGCCAGCAGTCAACCACATTTACTTTGGATGATTATAGAAGGCGGAAATCAGGTATGGTTCCACAGGAGGATGATTTTCACGGAAGAGCAGCACGACACCACACTCAGAAAATGTCCTATTTAAGTGGCTGCAGTGTGTAAAGGGTGAATCAGAACATGGGACGAAAGCACATGCAGACAACAGTGATAGTCACAGTATGTGAAAGATATGTTAGGAGATGAATGGAAGAGCAGTACACACATGATCTTTGAAAGAGGCATCCAAACATAACACAACTGGAAGAGGTACTCACTGGGAAAAATAAAATAAATTCAATCTTTAGCTCCAATGTTGACACTGCCTGCAGAGTATTTCAACGTATCTAGTATACTTTTATTTTACTTGATTATGAGACATGTAAGGTGAAATAAAAATATTTGAGATAAAATAATGTAATTCATTGCAATCCATCAGTGACATCCTTTCTGAGAATACAGTTCTTTGCTATCCTATATGACATGGATTACAGTGTACATAGTCAAGATAGGTAATTCATGGTGGAAAAAAGCTTCTCAATAACTTTCTTAACCTGTCTTTTTCATTTTGTATGTTTGCATGAGTGTGTTAGCAATATAATTTTAATATTAAAGAGAAGTTCAGTACAGCTTCTGTATTCACAGAGTACATGTATTTACTTTTAGCCTTTGGAGATGGAGGAACTTCTGGGGACAAAATGCAAGACTGATGTTCAGCACATTCCAGTGGGCGTTCCTCTGAAATACTTGCATTTCCTGTTTCCATATATTCTGCAATTTAAAGATACACATACACTTAAACTCCTGAATTAAGAGAATTTATTCCAATGAAAAGTATACTTGCTACTTCATACTTCATTAGAGCCTTTCCAGTTTTTCATATCACAACCTTGTAATTATTCATAAACTCTGCTGCAAGGCAATCATTTATTGAAAGTATTATAAAACATGATAATGGCCAGTTCTTTAATCTACTGAAACTGTTAGAAAAATCTCATTCTATGATTAACAAGTTGCAACTATCCCTGTGTTTTTCTTGTCACCTTGAAATATCTATGTAGCTGTTCCATTATATTATTACTGTTGAAAGAGTCATTTTTTGTTCTAGATTTGTTAAGAGCTTTGAGTCTAGATACTCAGGATGTTCACAATAAGGAGATATATTGCTACTGTTAAGAAGATCAAATATTCTGCTTGCAGCACAGAGACAGTACACAAGAAAAAATGTAATCTCAAAAATTTACTTAAAACTAGCAGTTTAAAAAGCAGTGCTCTAAAATTTTTGTCCTTTTTCTCTTTAAAGCTTCCCTTGTCCCACCTTCATGATGATGTTTAGAACAACAGAAAAACATGGAATGATGAATGAGCTAAACTTCAATTTCATTACTATTATTTCTGTGTAAATATATACATTATTTTCACGTGCTTTTATACACAGGTTAGCTCAATGGAACACTGAGATCTTAATGAATGTTATTGTAGGACAAATATTAAATAATAAATTAGAAATTAATTTATCCAACAGTGGCACTTTTTTCCAGCAGAGTGACTGTTTCTCAGTTCAGGCAGGCAGTCTGCATCTGCATTTCCTCGATTTTCTGAAGTTGCTTAAACAAGTTCTTTCTGATACCAGATAGTAACCACACAGTACATGTTGCAACACACACAAAAGCAAACTGCAGTAACTGCTTACATCAATATCACACTGAAGAACTAAAAGGTTTCTGGGAAGTGAAGCCTCCCCGATTTAATTTCTACAGTCTCCAACACACTTGTTTAGCTTGCTGTTATTCCTGATTAAATAACAAATCCCAAAACCCAAATACAATCTGTGATAAAACAGACATCTGAGAAATGAAATTGGAAATGGCAGAGAACAGCATGCGGTTTCAGAATGCTTTACATGCTGTTTCTTTTTTTTAAAAAAGAAAGCATGATTTGAAAGTGTCATATATTAAGTTTGAGGGCTGTCCTGAATAATCTGTCACACATTTCTTCATATGAAAATGGGCACTTCTATTTTTTTTTGTGTAGTGCTGAAAGCAAAGAAGCAAAGATGAGCTGAAAGAGACCATGAGAAAATCAGCAGCATGACAAAATGCTCTGGAATGTCTTCCAGCTGTTGGCTATATTATTTGTCAAGTTCACATGTAAGATGGAGGAGAAATAAAAAGGAAGCTAGACCTAAAGAAAAATAAAAGGAAAAAAGAAGTCATGCCTGAATATTTGCTTGATAATTGGGCAACTGTCCAAAAGCAAACCTAAAATGAAGTTCTACCAGGTGAGAGTGTTACTGGATCAATACAGATATTATTAGGAAAGGAAATACAGGGGAGATTGTAAAGGACTTTAACTTTGCTGTCTGATATTCACATAAGACTGTGGTTTTAAAATAATACTCTATTTTTATTCTTTGTCAGGACCAGCTTCCAAACCAATGCACTTACCTGCTGAAGGCTAGTTCTGCTGAAGATGAAATCCCAAGTTCAAAGTAAGTTTCATAAATACTTACTTTAAAAACCGCAGAGTTCCTTCCAGAAAACTTCTACTAAAGGGTCAGCACAAGATACGGTGTAGAGATCTAGAATAGGCCAGCAATGTGCCATCCTTCTAAGAGTGCAACCCTTTAAACTTTGGACTTCTGCAGGAGTTCCATTGCTAATTTGGTTTTGTACTATTGAAAATTCTACCAGATATATACCAAACAAATAAAGACATGGACTCAGTTGTGAGAGGTTTATAGTCTACGTAAATGTGTACTTACCCATTACATTATCAAAGAAACAGATGCAAAACAGGTGATCTATGTCAAGAGCCAAAGACAAAATTATGTACAAGCAGTGGATGCTTTCATCAGCAACTGAATTCTATTCACCTGCAGCTGGTTAGAAATTCATCTTCACAGCATGCCCAAACAGATTGAAAAAGATGATACTGTTACCAGCATCTGCTCTGACTACAGTGTACTTGAGGGACTGCTCTGGATTCTATCACTTTCCTCAAAAAAAGAAAGATAATTCAGAACAAAGACAAGCTTAGTCAATTATACTACTTAATGACCAGAACAGTTTCCTCAGCTGTGGTCTCACAGAGTTTAAAGAAAAGTCTGTCATTCTTACAATAAGGGAGAGTAAAGGCTGTTTAGGACACACCCTGTTGGATTCATAACACTTCCTTCACCAGCTTACTGTCATCCTGTTCCATGTTTCACAGACAGCTAGCATGAGTAGCATGTAAAAGGTGAAGGAAGCATATATTAATACACACTCCAGAGATGTTTCCTCACCATACTGCTTTGGGAAGAATGGCATATTTTACTTCTGTTTACTCAAACAGCAGATTACAGTTCAGTGAGGGTTAATAATAAGAACCTCAAAAACTTTGCCTGCTTAGTACTATTCTTTTCTACAATATCTGATTTTAACATAGCACCACTCAATCTAAATAGGGCCATGTGCACAAAAAGTAATAGCATAAGAGTGGCCACGTAGCAGTGGAAATAAGAGCAGTGAGGAATATGAACTCCAGAAGGTAACGAGTCACTGAGAGTTCAAACCACTGTAACTCCAGCTTTCTCGGTTCCTGTAACACTGGTTAGCCCAAAGCCAAGCAGGAAGGAAAGCATTATCACCTAAGCAAGGAAACACAGCTGCCTCTCCACAGAGCGGATAGAGCCAGGAAGGTCAGCCACAAAGAGAATATGACCCAGATCAGCTGAAGCTGCTGCTGAACTTCCAGGGGCAGTAAAAGCTCAAGCTCTAGAGCAGAGGTCCCTTTAACTTCAGCTCCTCTAGGTCCTAATTCTTCAATGAAGTGAGAGGGTCAAGATTTTTGCTTTATTTATAAACCTTGGCTTTTGGAGTAACGGCTACATTAGCTGCAGAGAACTTTTTACTTTTCCTTTTAATAGGGAAAAAAACCACAAACTTTTTCTTTTTTTAAAATAAAGTATGAACTCCTTTCTCTTTTGTTTTGAGGGTCTACTTTAGCCATGCCATGGGGTGGATTCACATAGAGGTCACCCCCAGAGTGACTTACCCATAAGAGACGTCAAGGCTTTTTGAATTCTAAAAAAAACAAATTTGATTAGTATAAAAATCTGAACACTCACCTTTCAAATAGAAGACTCTCCAAGTAACTACATCACAAGAATAAAACTGGTTTAAAAACCACTCCCCTCCACAGCCCCTCTCCCTGCAGGGGGATCCTTACCTCTGCTTCACTCTGTGTTCCGGAAGGACGGCAATCCTCAGAGCACAATCTGCCCTTCCCAGGGTGCTCCCACCATCTGGCTGAGGATCCTGCAGCTCCAGAGTCCTGCCCCAGCCCATGAGCTCTCTAAAATCTCCTCCCAAAACAGCTCACTTGCTCCCCTGGGAAATGGTCCACCTGAGGCTTCAGGACCCAATTTCTCTTCTCTTTCCAAGTTACAGAAAGCCAACTAGTAACTGCTACCTTCAGGTGTGCTAAGGTGACAGACCTGAGCTGAGATGGAGGGTGGGCTGACTTCAGTCTCCTAAATTTCAGAGGATAATGCTGAATGACTTAAGTTTGACTTAATCCTAGAGAAATCTGAAATCAGTATACGTTTAAGTTATAGGCACATAAGGAGACTTTTGTACACACATTCAGAGAAGATAAAAGAAACAAGCACTCAATTACTCCTATGATCCTGAGATAGGTAAGGGTGCAGCTAAACTTTCAGTCCCCAAAACAACAGCAGTGAAATTAATTCATAAACATAGTTAATACTCTACAGCTTTTGAACAATAGCCTATAAAAGGAGCTGAGAAGACCCCAGAAAAAAAAAACAAGGAGGATTGAGATCCTGATTCTTTTCATCCCACACAGCTGTAATTAAATGCTTGACTGGAAACTTATTCCATCCTTCCAGTGAGGCTGTTCTCCTGCACTCAAGGGAGTGGAAGATCTACTTTTCCACAAAGAGAGGGAGAGAAAGAGAGTGGGAATACACAAAAGAAAGCCTGTGCTAATGACACCAAAGCTATTTAAGCAGAGGGGAGCAGAAAGAAGTCCTGGTTCTGCAGCTGCTTATGCATTTTCCATTTAGGAATAATTCGGTAACGTACCAACAATGTTAGGTTCTTAAGCAGCTTCAGCAGAAGAGAGAGGAAACAGCTTTCAATTATATCTCCCTCCATACTGTCTATGCAGCAGAGTTTATTGTGCCTTCCCAGGGCTCATGTCATTTTTCATCTGTTTATCTACTATCTCCTTTTCTTCATAATAACAAGAATCCTGCTTCCAGAAATAGTAAAAGAGCAAGATTCTAATAGAGAGCATAGTGGGCTGTGCAGAAAGAATTGAAAGATGGTATAGCATGCACCTGCGTCACGTTCACATGTGCTAAAACTAAAACACAGCTGGTCGGTTTAATTTTAGGCCTACTAGCTCTTGGCAACATCCCTTTTATCTTCAAAGCCTAATTATAAAGCCCGAAGTGCCAATACTGTTAACTGGTTCAGCACTGAATGCTGTTGTTTCACTACCGCCATGAAATGCCTCCAGCAGACTGGCCTTACTTGGCACAGTATTCTAATTCTCCAGTACTTAATGCCTGAACAGCTATTTCTTCATTACCACACAAAGAATCTAAGCCGTAATAAGTATTTTTAATAGAGTTCAGTGCAACTCACACCTAAGCAAGACACAGAAAATGATGGGACATACATGAATGACAAAGAATTAAAACTGGAACTGTCATTTCTATCAATTCCATCTATAATTAACAGTAAAAAAACATTCAGGTAGTGTATAGTTCACTCAGCCTTTTTCACTTTGCTCTTTAAAGTGATTTTGTTATTTATTTTACTTCTATCAGATAATGTGCCAAAATCTCCAAAAAGATGGCAGACTTTGCAAACACAAGAGAAATATTTTTGCAGAAACCCAATTACTATTTTCTCAGGATAGTAAGAAAAGACCTAAAGTAAAGATCACAAAAACACTAGAACAACATCTAAAACCTACTGGCAAAAGGTTTTGTTTCTTTTTAACCTATAATCTGTAAAAAGTAGTTCTGTAAATATTCTTTAAAAAAAGGGAGAACAACAATAGAAACTTATATGCACAGTTCTTAAATTTTGGAGGTCTCATTCACAGGAGGCTACCAGTCTTGTCCGGTTTAGTATCAGCTGAAAGGATTTAGTATTACTGCCTCCATGAACTGCTTCTAAAGATATAAATTACTTTCTTCTTCTTCAAAGAAGTTTCTCATAAATATCCTCAAAACCAACTCATTTTCTTTCAAAACTTTCCTTACAACTCTATTATCCCTCTGCATATACGACAGAACACTACCTATCAGGCCCACCAGTAATACTCATCATGTTAATTCCTTGTCTGTTTCTGCCAGTCTGTTTATATGCATCTTTCAGCCTTTGTTTTGTATTTTGAAAGCTAATGTCTTGTGGCAGGGACAAATATTATGCTACGTTAATACTATAAACTGTACAGTAGCACTCATAACAATGCAAGAGGGAAACGGCAAAAATGAGAATGCTAGGTGATAAAATCTTGCTCTATCCTGGCAACAAGGTGAAAGAATCAACTGAATGCCATTGTGTCTGCATAAAGAAAAAAATTAGGAAGAAACTTACAAAATCTGGTCAGTAATTCTCTGACGCTATTAATTTTTTTCCTATACGTCTCCATAAAAGAGACATGTAAGCCTCTCTAGACAGTCATCTGAAGATAGGAGCTTTAACAGGAATGTATTTGGAAGCCACTAACTCTCTCTCAGCAATTGCCCATTCTTTGCATGGAATTCATTACCCACTGGAGTTGAACTCAATTACAGTACATTCAGGTTTCCCAAAACCCCAGTGCTTTAGTGATTTTTCAGCTACAACAGGATAAATGCCTACACTTCAGTGAAGAGTATACTCAACTAGATTTTTAGAGGAGGGTATGTCTACCATATCATTAGCAGTGCTAGTACTGAATCCTGCCACTCCTGATTTTATTTTTCAACTTTAGCTAACAGTTCAAACTTTATCATTGATGACTGAAGCTTCAGTAAACCCTTGCTGATGAAAAACAATCTCAGTGTGTTCCACAAGGGAGTTCTGAAGGGGCTCATCAGTTTTTCTTAAGACTCAGAATGGTATCTTTGTAAACATTTTTCATCTTTACACATCACTTCTGACTGTAAGGCATATAGAGCAAAAATAAACAGCTAATCATTACAAGCAGAGTTTCATCATATTAATATGAGCTGAAACTACTAAGCAGTCGTCTTTACATTTTCAGGCACACGT
The DNA here is from genome assembly GCF_009769465.1 of Tauraco erythrolophus. Classification (NCBI taxonomy): domain Eukaryota; kingdom Metazoa; phylum Chordata; class Aves; order Musophagiformes; family Musophagidae; genus Tauraco; species Tauraco erythrolophus. Next base: position 55,454,866 of record NC_141468.1, read on the forward strand.
GAAAAATATTGCATATCAAAGCACCAAAAAGACTTGAAATTGATGTGTTTCATTTTTGTGGTAAAAACTAAGGGCAGATACTGATCCATCAACATTACAAATCCTTGAGAGGGGTCTGAGTGCTCTATTTTTCATAGAGCAAGGGTACTTTGAAGAAACTGTTCAACAATGGGGTTGAGAGAGCAAGGTTATCACACTAAGGAGAAAATGGAACAATGCAGAGATACTAAAATGAAAACTGGTTTAGTTGGTGATGGGGCATTATATTGAATCTTAGATTAATATCTGAAGGATGATTGATTTGGATGTCTAAGAAAGTGGAAGCTCTGATTGACCCTTTTCTTGGCACTGAAGAAGTTTGAGTATGATGTTAATCCTCTTTTCCTTTACATAGTGGTATGTTCACACTGTAGCTCAGTGAGGACATAAAGGCTGGAGTTTCATCATACAGTCTGAGTCACATTTGAAACTCCTTTCCACTGGCAGGGGAAAGTCCTACTTCCCTCACTCATATATTTCTTCTCACTTTTTGATGTGCATTTCTGCCAGTTACCTGGGACAGAGCTAACTCTGGAACCCGAATCACATAGGAGGCAAGTTCATTAAAGCAAACAAATGTATAATTATATAATCTTAATCTTAAAAAAAGATATTTAATACTATTAAATATCTATTAAATAGATACTATTAAATATTGGTAATATAGTAGATTATATATTTTACGTATTACTGGTTCATGAACTGAATCAGATCACTTTGCAATCTCCTGTAATATGGAAGGGAACTGTGTAGCTGGAAGCAGGGGAGGAGGAAGGCGGGGAATTGGCAAAAGGGAAAAAGAAAGGAGGGAGAGGGCGAGACCTCAAGGCAAGCTATTAATTCAGTTCAGCTATAACATGAATCTGATCCTTAAGAAAATACCTCTCCTCCAGCCTGCAAAATTTTCTTTATACTTATAGAGGCTTTGTATCTTTGGTCCATTATCTCACTGGAAAACTTTACTGACGCTGGCTAACAAGTTTGGAAGTCATCCAGAAAAGAAAACCTGAAGGACACAGTGTGGCCACATGATCTTATTTTCTCTAGGAAATGTTCTTATGAAATGCAGTTATGCAGGAGACTGAAGCATGAGTTAATTCATATGTAGAACCAACACTGAACTGATTAAAACGGCTTCTTTAAACATGGGAATAATCAATACACGTGAAAATGCAACAATGATATCTGCAGGGAACTCCTCTGTCAAACACAGTTAATAAAAGACTAATGTGAACGTGCAGGGAACAAATTCCATAGAAGATAAGGAATTATGTTTAACACTGAGCTATGCACATACAAACAACAAAATTATATTTTCTGCTGTAATGATAAGAGTTACTGCCTGGTTTATTTTTTTTTTAATTTAAGGAAAATGAAAAAAATGTAATGAAATGTTTTGAAAATTTGTCATCATCTTTCAGTCATAGCTATTTATAAACAAATAAAGCATTTCAGTTGTAGTTTACTATCATCACAATTTAATGGAACTGCAGTGAAATATTACAATATGTTATTTTATAATGAAGAATGTACAAAGACTAACTATAAGTGATGCACTAAGATAATGTCAATTGTCAGAAAAAAAGAGAGTTTACTCTGAAATTCACATATTCAACCACTTATTTTTGTGTATCTAGCAAACAGGAATTTTGTCTATTTAATTCAAAAGACTACTCTTTTGTATAATGAAATACTTAAAGAGTAGAAATTACTATATATCTTAATATTCCTCCATGCTATTCTGATTTGTCTCTAACAAATGTATAATGGAATATGACTTACCTTGAAGTAGAGCCGCAATTTGGAGTGACTGCTGAGATGGATGTTCTTTAAGAATATCTAAAACTGTTCTACCCAAACTGTCCTTTATGCTGGTATCAATTCCTGAAAAAGAAAATGATCTGTGGTGGAATTTTTAACCCCAAGTACTTCTGATTATAAATGTAGTATATCAGACTCAATTATCTGGCAAATTGAATGCAAGCAGTTTTACAACTGTAGCAGATTAACAGCTGTGTTATAGTTGAAGTACAGCATCCATTTCTGTTTAAAGCTTGAGTAGCCTAAAATTCACATGCTGGCATGGATTGTTCTTCTGTTTCTGCAACTCATGGGGATACAAAGTAAGCTTCTTAAACCAAATTTGGGATTACTTTAACAGACTGTTCCTAAGAAACGGCCATCCTGAAAATAATATTTCATAAAATAAAGAACTTCCCTGAATGCTTTTCCTACATTCCTGGATTCTAATTCTCTCCAGACTGCTCTGATTCATTGGGGATTTTCTAGTCCATAGTACCAGTATGCGTTTTGGAAGCAATACTGAAAAAGTCAGTAACTGTAAAAGTTTTGTACTTCATGGCATCACATTAAAAATTCATGCTCTGAGTAGACTGAAATATTCATATGTAGTATAAGGCTTGTGTGAATAGCCAGAACATTTCCTTACCTCACAAACTGTTCAGACTGTTGGCAAAGTAATTGTTTGGCTCAAATTGTGAATGTAACCATAAAAAAGTTTAATGCTTATCCGGGATACATCTCAGAGAACCTATTGTACATGATATTGCATGACTCTACCTTTGTCTTGTAGGGTCTACTTTGGAAATGTTTGCCTTAGGGTAGAACATCGAAGTTGTTTTTTAGTTTAGATATACTTGCATTAAAAGAAAAGGCAGGAAAGGTCCTAACAAACAGAATGAGATTCTTCTCAGGACACTGAATAAAGGAAATCAGAGGAAGCAGGATCTATAAGGGCATTCTGGAAGCAAGGAAGGCTTTCACTACTCACCAGAAAAGTCTGTAGTTCTTGTCATTTCCTGACCTGATGGAGAATTACCTAACATGTTTTGTGAGAAAGAGATATTTTTCTCAATGGAAACAAAGCCAAAATATTACTGGGCTAATTAGCAGTGACAGCTTTTTTTCAGTGACCAGAGATACAAACTTACACCTTTTCTTTGCAGTTGGTACTTATAACATCTTCTGAGTCTGTTTTGAAGCAGAACTAATGAAAAGGAGATTGTTAGATCAACAAGACAGAAGGTGGGGAGTGTTGCAGAAGTGCAGAGCATTTGGGGTTGAAGGATGAAGATTCTACTCCTCTGTCTTGTACAACTGTACTGTAGCAGAGGCTATGCTGTTGTGATGATTTGATGTGGGGGGGTTCTGGTGGCAGCAGCTGGCCACCAGATCGGACTCCCATCCCCCTCGGGGTTTGAGCCAATCGGCGCCTCTGCGAATTGCCCTATTTAAGTTGGGACAAAGGAACCGGAAAGGTGCTTTTGCCCAGGAGCAAGGAGAGGGGAGGAGGGCAATGACCTTGTTGCCCGGCTCCCGGGCTGGCGCCACCCGCTGAAGATGGCGGCGGCGGAGCCGCTTGGGGAACTTGGGGAGAGCCCCGCTCCTGGGGTGCCGCTGGGACGAGTTCACCCAGAGAGGACTGAGATCTGAGAGAAACGGCCACACTGACACCAGGTCAGTGAAGATGGAATGGGACAAGGTGTGACAGAGCTGAGTTTCTCCTGCAACCGGTGGCGAGATGGCAGGCAGCCCCTCTGCAGCCAGGGATGAACTTGGTGGAGCAGAGACCCACTCGTGGCCCGTGGAGAAGCCCACGTCGGGGAAGAGATGCCTGAGCCTGAGAGAGGTCGTGGAGCATGGGATTCACAACAAGTAACTGTTAATAATGGAGCATGGGATGCACGACGAGATAGTGAGGCATCTAGAGTCCGTGGGATGACCCACGCTGAAGCGAGTGGCCACAACTCCCTAGGAATCTGAGACTGTGGTAAAGCCTGCACTGGAGCAATCCGATGGGGAAGGATTGTGTCCTGCGGGTAAGTTTGTGGATTTTCCTTGTGAGTAGAGGATCCACTGGAGCAAGGGAAAATGGTGTAAGAACTCCTTCTCCTTTAAGAAAGGAGCGGCAGTAACAACATGGATGAACTGACGTGCACTCCCCTATTCCCTGTCCCCCTGCGCTGCTGGGGGGGAGGTAGAGCTGGGAACAAAAAGAAAGGGGAGTGGTGGTGGTGTTTTTAGGATCTGGCCTTGTTTTCTCTTTATCCTCTCAAGTAACCCGTTTTGTTTCCCTTTGTCCTTTTTAAGCAACTGTTAATAAATTGTTTTGTTTTAAGAAAGCCAAGTCTGTTTTGCCCGGGACCATGGTTGGTGGGTGTTCCCTCTCTGTTCTTGTCTCGACCCTCAGTCCCTTTATTATATATATCTCCTCTCCATTTCACTGGAGAATCATAGAATCATAGAATGGCATAGGCTGGAAGGGACCTTAGAGATCATCTAATCCAACCTCCCTGTCATGGGCAGGGACGCCTCTCAACTAGATCAGGCTACTCAAGGCTCCGTCCAACCTGACCTTGAACACCTCCAGAGAGGGGGCATCCACAACCTCTCTGGGCACTCTATTCCAAAGTCTCACCACCCTCGTACTGAAGAATTTCTTCCTAAGATCTGATCTAAATCTCTTCTCCTTCAACTTAAACTCATTTCCCCTTATCCTATCAGTGGACACTCTTGTGAAAAGTCCCTCCCCAGCCTTCCTGTAAGCTCCCTTCAGGTATTGGAAGGCAGCTATTAGGTCCCCCCGAAGTCTTCTCTTTTCAAGGCTGAAAAATCCCAGCTCCTGCAACCTGTCCTCGTAGCAGAGGTGCTCCAGCCCCTGGATCATCTTTGTGGCCCTCCTCTGAACACGCTCCAACAAATCTATGTCTCTCTTATGGTGGGGACACCAGAACTGGATGCAGTATTCAAGCTGGGGTCTCACAAGAGCAGAGTAAAGGGGAAGAATCACTGCTCTTGACCTACTGACCACGCTTCTCTTGATACATCCCAGGATGCGGTTGGCCTTCTGGGCCACATGAGTGCACTGCTGGCTCATGTTGAGTTTCTCATCTATAAACACCCCCAAATCCTTCTCTTCAGGGCTACTCTCAAACCACTCTGTGCCCAGTTTGTATTTGTGCCTAGGATTGGCCCAACCCAGGTGAAGGACCTTGCATTTTGACTTGTTGAAGCTCATGCAGTTAGCACTGGCCCATTTCTCAAGCCTATCAAGGTCCCTCTGGATGGCATCTCTTCCCTCAAGTGAGTCCAGGGCACCACACAACTTGGTGTCATCGGCAAACTTACTGAGGGTGCACTCAATGCCATCATCCATGTCGCTGACAAAGATGTTGAACAGCACTGGACCCAGAACAGACCCCTGAGGGACACCGCTTGACATTGGTCTCCATGTAGACATCGCACCATTGACCACAACTCTTTGAGTGTGACCATCCAGCCGGTTCTTTATCCACCGAGTGGTCCATCTGTCAAATCCGTGTCTCTCCATTTTAGAGACAAGGATGCCATGTGGGACAAACGCCTTGCACAAGTCCAGGAAAATTATATCCGTTGCTTTACCCACGTCAACCAGCACCGTAGCTTTGTCGTAGAAGGTCACTAAGAAGGTCACTAAGAAGAGAAGGAGTGAGAGAGCGGTCGTGTGGAGTTTAGTTGCCAGATCGGCCTAAACCCTGACAGCTGTGTACTAATCTATAAGAGGTACTCTTTATCTGTAGTGTAAGGGCTTCCTGTGTTTGTGTGATGTTCTTCAGTCCTTCTTCTTTTAGGTGAATTAATACGAAAAGTCCCTGCCTTTTTGAGGGCAGGGGAAGATCCCTTTCTGCCTCCTTCTTATTAATCCAAACAGGAAAGCATCTTGGAAGGACTGTTTTTTTCTGAAAACAGGTCTCAGATCAGGTATGCAGTAGCTGAGATTCAGATGAGGAGCTGTGAGAAGGACATACTTTCTTTTGCAATATATAATCGCACAAGCACTGATAATAAAGATCAAGGAGTTTCCTCACTGTAATGGAAGTTCACGTATCTCAGAGAAGTAATTTCTATATATTTTCATTTTCATTGTCTTCTCATTTATCTGAGAAGATTTTAGATAAGTAATTTACCTGCAACAATTCTGAAACTCTTATTATGTAGTAGATGGGTTTGATGGGACTCTATATCCCTGTTCTCCTGTCCTTTCAAGACAAACGCAATTCTCAGAGACACAGTGCCTTTCTTCACAGGCACTCAAAGTTTATCCAGGAAATGAAGGAGCAAGCAGGATGTCATGTTTGTTAGGAAGAGCTAAGTGAAGAAAACAAATGTGAATATAAGTCTTCTGGCCTTTGAATCAAATAACGTTCTTGGCTGTCTTTCAGAATGAATAACAAAATTTTATGTAGCCATTTTGTTCTCAGAATACATTTATTCTCAGAATACAGTGGCACACACTGAGTCATAGATGGAATTTCTGGGTCTTACTGAAAACATTCCTTTTGTTCTCTGTGTATAGTAATTTCTTATTCTAAAAGAACACTGTTTTAAGGAGAGTGTACATGTGATTAGATTTGCAAAGCCTGAGAAAGATAACATGAATTTGTATAACCAAAACTTGAGGAGGCCTACACCAGAGTAGGAATATTAAGGATATTTGTCCAGTGTTTCCTGTAAATTAGATTTACCTGTTTCAAGCAAAATGCGTACAACCTCCACCTTTCCAAATAGGGCTGCTTCATGTAGTGCACTCCCTTTTTCTGTCTAGAAAAAAAATATTGTGACATTTAAAAGGCAAATTAAAATACCAATGAATCCTTTTGAAAAGAATATATTTAGAAAATAATTATTTTTTTTTCCCTCTATTTTATCCACACATAAAAAACACCGAATGGGGAAGAAAAATTGCTACCATAATTTTTTATTATTATTCAAGATAAAACATAAATAATGTCAATTCTACTACAAAAATTAATAACTATATAAGAAAATATAGTAGGGTTGTAATACAACTCTCAAGTAACAAGCCTACATTTGTGTAAAATTTCTAAACTCCTATTACAGGCAGTGAAAATCGAGTCAATACCGTTGGTGGAACACAGCTGTTCAGCAGAATCAGCCAGTTTACATGTGAACGTCTGCACTTGGATGTTTTAATCTGAAACTGGATCACACCCCAGAAGGTCAATTCAGTTGCACAAGTCAGCAATGCCCTAGGATATTCCACCTGGCCTCCAGCTGATATTCCAGTTGATGTTTATATTTGATCTGCATCATATCTGCCTCATACAGATGTCTTGGATACCCTAAGGCACCTCCAATAGCCTTAGATGCCTATTTTTAGATCATTTAAATGCTACCTTAGATGTCTGTGAACCTGATTTTGCAGATTTCTGAGACACAAAATTCTTCATGAATGGACTTTCGCTCAAATAAAATTTACAGTACTATAAAACAAACTACTGCTCTTAGCAAGCTACTTTTCTTAGTATTTTATATTGCTGACTTACTCAAAAATCTGAATAGAATGCCTTTCCATACAATAGTATTAGCACTAGTTAAAGCACTACTAGACCTCATTGAATCTCTGGTTCATCTCCTTTTTTTCAGCAGTAAATTAGATTTTGAGTGTTTTTTATTTGTGGGCAAATGTTAAAGGTTTTACTACTTGAATTTTTTTTTTTTCTATTTTTTATCCAAATGCACCATTGTCATGCTTGCTATGGTGGAAAGAATTTAAAGACACGAAAGAAATTAACACTGAAATAAAACAGTGATTTATTATTTATTAACTGTATCAGAATGCACCAGTGTTACAGCGATGAAATGACAGGAAAGTTAGAAGTAATCAGAGATCCTGAGATGGGATATGAGCACACAGTAAGTGTACATATGTCCTATCAATTGAGCCTGAAAAGTCTTTGTTATGTCCATAATAGGAACACTCACTTTTTATCTTTCTTCATACTTAGTACAGGGATGTATAAAGTAGAGCATGCCCAATGCGATTTACATCCAGCACATCAGGTATACTAACAGTATAACGGAGAGGAGAAGGAAGTCAGTAAGAGAATATACATATGAAATACATATCTCAAAACAATTTCTAATATTTCCATTTTCAGAAACAATCCAGATGCTTCTGACTTCATAGACTTATTCTGAACAAGAAGATCAAATATTTAGATTTATTAGAGATGGTTTCAGAATCCTTTACTCCAACAATACCTACAGGAGTTTGCCAGTAACTGCAACTGACTTTAACACTGGATAACACTGCAATGACATAGTGCAACCACGAAGGTACACACAGAGCTTAAGGTGCAGCTCAGAAATTTCTGGGAATGAAAACAGTTCTCAGAAAAGTCACTGATAGCTAGAGGTCTCATTACTGAAAAACAACTGATATCAGCAATCTTGAAAAAGGCTATGATGCAGCCTGTTTCTTCTTTGGTATGTGTGTGGATATGGCATTTCCTTTGGATTGGTCACTTACTGACACGAATAAAACTCAACAGTATTGGGTGGACCTGATACAAGTAAACATAGAGTTCCTTGTCATCAAGGATGTGAAGTACAGTTTTGACTGACAAAATATTTGACTTTGGAAAGACAGGTGGTGAAATTCAAAAGCCACAATGCTGAGAAGTTTGACACAGCAACATGCCAGAGAAGAACACCAAAACAGGGGCTCAATCACAATTGATGACTCACTGTTTTGAGAAAAGAGGAATATGTCTCTCATATTTGAACATATTCATTACAGTTGAACATATTCTATCATATCTGGACACGTGCCAGTAAGGTGTTCTTGCAGCAAAAAAGTTAATGGTATCCTAGGCTGCACTAGGAGGAATGTTGTTAGCAGGTCAAGCTAGATGACTTTCCTTTCTATTCACCACTGGCGAGGCCACACCTGGAGTACTCTGTCCAGTTCTGAGCTCCCCAGTACATGATAGATATGGAGCTACTGGAGAGAGTCACTAAGATTATTAGGAGACGGCAGCATCTCTGCTATGAGAAAAGGCTGCGAGAGCTGAGACTGTTTAGCTTAGACAAGAGAAGGCTCATGAGGGATCTTATCAATGTGTACAAATATCTGAAGAGAGGCTGTAAAGAAGACTGAGCCAGGCTTGGTGGTGTCCAGTGACAGAAGAGGTAATGGGGAAAACCTGAAACACAGGAGGTTCTGTTTGAACATAAGGAAACATTTATTGCTGTGCAGGTGACTGAGCCCTGCTACAAGCTGCCCAGGAAGGTTGTAGAGTCTCAATCCTTGGAGATATTCAAAAGCTGTCTGGACATGGTCCTGGGCAACCTGTTCTAGGCAACCCTACTTGAACAGGTGTGTTGGACCAGATGACCTCCAGAGTTCCCTTGCAACCTCAACTATTCTGTGATTCATCCAGGATAATAATTGGTGATGTATACACCAACAATGAAATCCACAGAGGTTCCAATGTTATAGGAAGCCTGAACACTAAATTTGAGTCCTACTGAGGATGAACTGCAGAGATGGGAACCAGCTGCATCTTGATTAATATTGTAGAGATCATTCTGTATTAATATTAATAAGGAGCTTTTTTTTAATGGAAAAAATGGACATACTTTAGTGTTAACAGCTATCTAGAATCCATTGCTGTGGTGTGATCTGAGACTGAGAAAGATTGACGTTCTGGTATGCTGAATTGACAGCTTTGAAGACAAGGAAGAGGATGTATCCTCAGACTCTTCAGTTAAGGGGTGGAAAAGATCCTGATATGATAATTGTCAGAACTGGCAGCAGTCCTTTCTATTGATTAAACGTCCCCATTGGAGGAAAAGCAAGAAATATTTTCTTTGATGAAAGCATACATCTCGTAAGAAATGGAATGAAAACTAACATGAGAAGAGGAAACTTTCTATAGATGTCTAAGGCAAACAAATATATCTAGGGGCAACTTGGGAGCCAGAAGATAGTTCTGTAACAATGAACCAAAGCTCTGCTATGCATAAAGGGAGTAGAGAAACTTAAGGCACCTACAAATGGGAGAGGAATGGGAGAAGAATCCAAAGCCTAGTGCCAGTTTTTTCATTTTCTACTTTCTCACTTCTTAGTCTATTCTACCATGATATTTCCTGCCATATCTGAACGTGATCCTGAAATGCTTTACTGGCATTCCACACTGCCCTTAATTCTGGGGTAGTCTTTACTTTACAACTCCAAGCTATCGGACAATGCTAATGAATGGCATATCTCATAAGTGAGGTAAATATTACAGTCTGTTTGAAAGAGGAATCTGAAAGCCACACAATATTAACAGTAGATTGTTCTGTCCGCTGTATAGGTGATTTTCTGAGCAAGAGGGGAAATTTTACCACCAAACTGAAAGAAAATCAGTCTGGGAATATGGAGATTGAAAGCACAGTTGTAAAACGCAGATGTGTGATCCTGCATGAGATGTCACGAAGATGAATGCTGACGTAAATCTTAAAAGCTCTAGGCAAGATTTCATGGTAATAGTGAATAACTAACGAGTGAATCAGATCCCTCGACCCAAAAACTGTCTAAAAGGCAGAAATGTCCTTGTTACCAGAGAATTCAGTTATCAAACTGCATTTTGACATAGGGAAAATGCTAAGCCTCAGGATGAACAAGGCCAGCAGAAACTTGGAGGACTGGCTAAGTAGATATATATCTCTTTGTAAATGTACATGTGGACTACTACTTCAAGACAGAAATAAAGTTGGTGTTTTTTTTTCTGGTGCAATAAAGCATGTTACATGGATTGGAAGGATAAAAAAATATAGTTACATATAATTTCTATATATTATTTAAGATGTCCTAGAGGTGTTTTTCACTTGTAATGGTGTACCTGTGTGCTAATATACTCTTGTTGTCTACACTACAGCAAACAAACTTAAGATTTACAGACAATATTCACAGCTTTACTTCCTGAAGCTTTCATTGCCTTGGATCATGTTTTCCTGGCAAAGTGAACACTACCATTATATTTGGAAATTCTTCCACAGTGATATTTAATGCAAAAAAATGATAGTATTTTTCATGAACACAGTGAGCTAAAGTCTGCTTGAGTTAGCATCAATGGATTATATATGGATTCCCTGGCATCAAGTTTTCTGTATATCAAACATAGAGAACTATAGCACAAATTGTGCCAGGCAGACAAGAAAACAGTCCCTGCCACAAGTACCATATAGCTAAACACAGGTACAAAGTCACAGCTGGACACACAAAGCAAACAAGGATAGAAGGACACCGGCAGTTTGAACACCAGGATGCACAAATCAACTTGGCGTACAATTTGCAGGCTCACATAAAAGCATCAAGGGTTTTATTAATTAGAGGTTTTTTAACCATGTAAATATGCAAGAGTTTGTAATTAGGTCACTTGTCTAGTCCTTATTCATAGGCAGTTTGCTATAGTTTTGATATGGACTCCAGACGAAATCTGAAGGACGGAATGGTAGCTTTGCAAATTGCTTCATGAATATCCTCCATACATAGCGACGGCAAAAAGGAAGGGGCATAGCTCTTTGCAGAAGAACTACAGCGATAAGCAGTGGAAATTGCCATCATTACTGGAACAAACAGGGAAGGCAAATGGGGATAGATACAAGCTGGATAAGCAGAAGGGGCCAAGTTTTTAAGGTATTTACAATTACAAAATTACTGTTTACATGAAACATGCTGAACTGTGCTGTATGTTGTTTTACTGAGGGCCCAAAATCTATCACTCATCCAAAACCTGTGTATTTTTCATATGTTTCAATTTAAATGAAAACGTCAAAGCATAAAGAGATGAAGCAATTTGTATTGCCCACTTCTAAATAATTTCAGATTGAAGGGTATTGGATAGACCTGGGAAATGAATAAAATGTGTGATTAATTCAATCAAAAATTAAATGCTGTCTATTATTAGTCCAGAAATATTTGCTATGATTAAAAGTGCTCAGGGAGTATGGAAGAGAAAGATAACATGGCTAAAGTAAACTTTCCATTTAAACAAATAAATATTTACAATTACAGAGTGACAGCAGATAAGCTACTTCTAGAATTGTCTCTCAACATTCTGAGAGCTCTTTACTGCTGATAAGATGAATTTATTTAACGTGCATGAATGTGTACAATTTTATTTACCACTGGGGATTATACTTTGTATATTACTCTTTCCCAATCAGTGATGCAGTGCAATTTAATTAATATTAAAAGAGCTGAGTTCAGTTTTAAGTAACAGGCTAATAGTGTATGCTCTGTTCAGTTTAATAAGCTGCCAATAATCATCAACAAAGAATTTTTCAGAGGTTATAGAAGTTATTAGCTAACAATATGTACAGAGCCAACTTGCCAATATGCTAAGATACTGAATGAAAAGGAACATATTGATGGAGAATATGTGTACCGGTAAGAAAATAAATAAATTATATTTCCTTATGGCAAGTAGGACAAACACAGAAGAAACAAGATTACCTAGTGCAAAAAATAAAATAAAATAAAATAAAATAAAATAAAATAAAATAAAATAAAATAAAATAAAATAAAATAAAATAAAATAAAATAAAATAAAATAAAATAAAACTCCTCTGCCTAAGAATAACTAAGAAAAATAATAATATAAATTACTTAAAAGAAATTAGAATTTAAAAAAAAAAAGGTCCTAGAATGTTAGCGTAGATGGTAAACAGATCACTTACTAAAAGAATCTCTCATTTCTTAAAAGAAGATTGCACAAAATTTACAGCCACTGTATTTTTTAAAAAGATCAGAGGAAAAGTTTTGGTATAACCATAGATAGAAATGGCTTAAGAGAAAGAATTCACAGTAGTGCTAAAATTATCTAGATTACATAAGAGGAACACATTTCATAAAAGCATTGAGCAACATTCAGCCCTCATGTAACCATTAGTTTATAAGCTGTCATGACAGAGACTATTTTTCTTCAGTTATTCTATTTCTTAAGCATCAATTCAGGCATCAGTTCAGTTTCTTTCTGACTTCTTCCTCATTCATTTGGTAGAGATAGAAGAGAAATTATGCATTCAGAAACATGTATTGGAGGGTTCTGTTATGTGTTGCTTTAGCATCAATCTTTTCTAAATTACTGAAGATGTAGTAGTAGTAAAGGACAGCTGAAACATAAGAGCTGCTTGTATTAATCTTTGCAAGTGTTATCGCTTTCTAGTAAAGAAAATAGAAAGCAAATTATACTGGAAGTATAATGCTAGGCAAATACACAAGTAAGTAAACCACAGAAAAAAAAAATGTTTCAGTTTGATATAGTTTGAAGCAAGACAACGCTAACCCAAAATATACTAGAGCTAATAAAAGTGGCAAAACAATTTTACCACATTTTCATTTTGAAGGCATTTGAAAACATTCATTTTTAATCTTAAAATATGTTAATATTTTCTGCTTTGCTTTGTTGTTTTTTTTTTTAAATCTATCTTTTCTTTCCCATTTCACATTCTTTTCCTGAAAAGTTGAAAAACATGACCTTGATGGAAGAATCCAGAAATAACAAAAGTGCATGGAATCTAGGTGCAATCTTTCTATATAAAAGGAAATTATGTGTACAAAGGTGTTTGACTAAATGCACCTAAAGCTTAAAATGGTTATAAAACTTAGTGAAAGTTTAGGCAAAGTTCAAAAGATTTATTAAATCATGTATTGGTAAAGATTGCCTGGATATGACACTAAAATAGATGTGATTATGTTTGTTTGCTTTGTTTATCTGAAAACAGATGTAAAGCTGAAACTACCTTAATTTGAAGCATGTTATATGTACTCAGACAGCAAGAATGCTACTTTAAATCTGAGAATAAAATACACTTCAAACTCAAATACAGTGCCCTCAATCAAATCAAGAGAAATTATAAGACTGAGGCAAGAATTCACATAAAACAGAATCGGGTCCTCTGGTAGTTAAAAGGCTTAGACACTTTCCACTACAAACAATTGGACAAAAAATTTACTGCTGCTGTATCTGTATTTGTTCTCAACGATGTCTCTTTTATTTAAAGTACCCCTTTTACACTATTAAAATTTACTGTGCACAGAACTAGATGCACCAATCAGCTAACAGGTTGGAGTCAGCTGCAAGAGTGTATCAGTATAGAATTTTCTTTTTGATTTATACAAAAAGTGCTTGGAAAGCACAAAATCAAAATTATCATTCCTTAGTAACTTTGGTTTTAGAGTGAGATAACCCTGGGAAAATGAGTTTTCAGTCAAACATTGTTTCAGATTGCTATGACCATTAAGAGTCACAGCTTGAGCGATTCATTAAAAGATCAGTACTCAATAGTATTTAAATATATAAGTATTTAATAATATCATTAAAACCGATAATGTAAAAAATATATATACACCTACATGAATGGTTGAGATGATTTGTGTATCTACATGTCTCAAGACAACATTAAAATATACACTCAGCTTTGAAGACACGTATCTTCCTTAAGTTCTCTCTTTGAACACCTCATCTGAGTCGTAAAAAATAAATCTGTATTATATATCACCTTGCAGCATTTCTAACAAAGTATATGAAAGTGTATTTTAAAAGAAAAAAAAATGTAAGAAGTTATTTCATTTGAATCATATTCTAATGATAAAGGAAAGTAAAGAAAGAAAGAAAGGAAAGGAAGAAGAGAAGAAAGAAATTACACACTAACTTGGCAGCTGACATCCATTCCAGCCTCCAGGAGCACCTGAACAACAGCTTTGTGGCCATTACGTGCAGCAAGATGCAAAGGAGTGTGTTTTCTTGTATTACAGTTCATCAGGTTTGGATATGCTTTGATGATCATTTTTACAACACGCAGACGTCCATAAAGTGCTGCCAGATCCAGAGGTGTTTCTAGTTTGTTGTTCCTTATTGTAGGGTCTGTTAGCTCTTCTAACAGAACAGCAACTACTTCTGAATGACCATATTGAGCTGCACAATGCAGTGCTGTTTCATTTTCATTGTTCTGTTAAAACAAAAGAAAAGCTTCAGAAATTCATGTTTAATCACACAATAGAACTGCTTGGCTTCTATAAATTGGCTCCATGAGATCACTACATAGGCAGGGTTTGCAATATAATGTATGGTAATGTAGGTTAAATGCTTCAGAATGACTCCACTAAAATTTTACTAATAATACACTAGTACTTGAGCTTGTGGCTCTCAAGCAGATCAGGTCCCTATATGTCCACATTGTTCCCACTCTATTTTCAACAACATGCCCCAAAAAACATTGTTGCTCATAATATGCTGAAATATGTAACTCCTCGATTCACCTGTTGCTGAAACCGTAGTTGAGTCCTCTTAGAAGTACTCTGATGTTTATCTTAAGTTTCTCTTCTCAGTATTACTGGTTTTAAATCATAGTAGTTTGTTATTAGAGTAGTGAAATTATAGAAAAAAGCTGTATAATGAAAATGTATCATCAGACACAAGACTAGTTTCATATATCACTACAAAAATTACTATCAAGACAACAGTCAAAGCTTGGAAAAGGGCAAAATAGCAACTGCAGATACTAGAAAGACTTAGCATATCATGTAAGCAGCTAGTCTTCTCAGGGCTCCAGGGAGATGTACGTGTGCATTTTAAGGTATATGAGAATTTGTATGCTGTGGATTGAATAAATTTTTGCTTTATAAAGTAATGTCCCCCAAATCTTTCCCCAAACACTATTTAATAATCTTAATAATAAATGAGAATAAGCAAAGTTTTCTTCCAGTTCTGGCTGTATACTTGAAATCCCAAACAGACAAATAACTTCTGGCAGAGAGGAAGGAAATAATTTATAGAGCTCTCTGAATTCTATATGCCATCTATATCATTAATATATCTTATGTAATCTCTATGAAGCCTTAAAATAGACTAGGCACTATAGATTTTAAAGCATGTACATTGAATGCCTCTTCTGATATACGATTTATAAAATTTTGTGACAGTTTTGAAAATGTTGTAAAAGTAGAAGGCCAATAAGCTAATAAAAAATTACTGTAAATTCAGAAAATATACTAGAGATGAGTAGAAATATAATTCCAAAGAAAGGAGAAGAGATAAATCTGAATCCATAGGCTGTATTTCTCAAGGAAACAACTGAAGAAAGTTCTGGGGACAGAGAACTGAAAACAGAAAAAAAGATTTGTCTTTTGAAAGACAGAAAAGGTTGAATAATCAGAGAAATGAGGCTTTGGCCTCTTACTCAAAAGAGAGTTAGGCAAGAAGATCCATGTTGCACAGTAATATCTAGAAAAGTGAAAAGAGGGAAATTTTTTTTTTTCTTCCTTATAACAGTATTTCTAATTCTATAATCAAGAACTTAAATCTTGGATTCGTGGTTCGAACAACATTGCTGTCATTTTCATCTCATTTTATAATTCAAAATTACTCTAATGAACCTGGGAGACAGAAGAGACAGATGAATATATTCAGATAATTTAATATTGCAGATAAACTCTTCAGGTGTCTGCAACACCACACAAGGTCCCTGAGACTGGAATGTTTTTCCTGCTAAACTGCAAGACAGAAGCTAGAAAGTATGAAGAGCCAGATAGAAAGTGAGAAGTTTCCATTGGCAGATATGACTTGATGACTAATAATTTTTTGAGTCATTGTGCATGATTCAGACCACCACGTGGTCTTTATTACATAGACCATAAATTCAGGTTAAAATACATACTATCACAATACCACATGGCGGCAATGATCTATCAACTACCTGTGATATGCTTTTTGTGCTTTAGTGATTTCTAATATATTCTTTATACAGAACTGGGCAAAGCAAATTTTTTTTTATGTACAGTAGTATGCCCACAAATCACAAGCATAGTTTATTAGAATTTTTTTTTTGATTTTCAATATTTCCTGGACAGAACTGCATAGATGAACAGGCAATTGCAGTCTAATTTTGTGTACAGTTACCAAAATTAAGTATGAAAATCAAATAATAGTGATAGGACAAGGGGCAATGAATTTAAACTGAAAGAGGGCAGATTTAGATTAGACATAAGGAAGAAATTTTTCACTGAGAGGGTGGTGAGGCACTGGAACAGGTTGCCCAGAGAAGTTGTAGATGCCCCATCCCTGGAAGTGTTCAAGGCCAGGTTGGATGAAGCTTTGGCAAGCTGGTGTAGTGGAGGGTGTCCCTGTCCATGGCAGGGGGGTTGGAACTAGATGAATTTTGAGGTCCCTTCCAACTCTAACCATTCTCTGATTCTATGATTCTACGATTGCACATAAAATGCTCATTTATGGTAATTTGTGCCTACAGTTACTATATTTACATATCCAATGGAAATAGTTACACAAAAAAATTAGATGTGTAACTATTCCCACATTCCATGAGGTAAATAACAAAATACACATTTACTACACAATTGTCAAACAGATATATCTATCTATCCAATATCTGTTTATGTTTGAATCTTTTTCAAGGATTTCTGAACAACATATGAAGTTTCTGGAATCTTACAATGATAGTATTAATACTGTAGTTTAAAAGTATTCTGATTAAATTTTCAGAGAGATATAAAAATTAAATTAGCTATGGCCTTTTTCTCAAAATGTGGTGACTGACTAAAATTTCAGCCACAGATATAGGCACACACAGACCAACCAGTCCAAATCACTGCTGCTGCGCAGCAAACTGAAATTTGCTCCCTTTAAATAAAGAATCTTCAGCTGATTTTTCATGCAAGGGCATATTTACAGACAAATATATTTTAAAACAGCGTGGTGCATAAAAGGATTTGTAAATCTGAACAAAATCTTATTATTTTCAAATGACCATTGTTGAACATTTTTATATGATTTGTTTCTTGCATCTGCCAAATTAAAGCTACATTTCAGTTAATAACAAATAAAATTGATTCAAAATTAAAAACAACTAGATTTGTTGTTTCAGGTATCACTGAAATAAAATAGAAGAGTCCAGCCTGGAAAAACATGATAATTAAATTACCTACACATATGCAGTCAGAACAGCATTGTATATATTTTGTTATCAGAGCTGAGAGGTACTACCTAATTAAAACTAAATAACACAACATCCTTCCCTCTTTAAAATGTAAATTAATCAACTCAATTCGAGTATAAAAGACAGAATGATTTTTAACTTTCAAAGAGATAATTACAACTTGTTTAACTGCCCTCTAAATTTATCTGCTTTGACAATTTAGTACTACTTACATAAATCACCTTGAAAGCAAGAGGTTTTACTGAGGAGAGAGGATAGGGTTTTTCAGTAGGTTTTGACAGAGTCTGACATCTTCAAATTTAGGAAAGGAGAGAATGCCTACCAGAGAGACACAGTTGGTTCAGCATTCCCAGATGAATACAACCCTCCCATTACTAAGATGGAGGAGGCTATAACAGTGCATCTCCTGGACTACAGTGTTTCTCCTGAAAAAAACATTCATTTCCTCTTCTTACCCCTCATGGAAAGAGGGACATGAGTTTCTCACTCAGTTAGGCATTTGTTTACAGAAGACATACAGTAAGAATAAATAAAAAAACCCCCAACAAAATACGATGATATCATTTTATGATATTGAGTTGAAGACATATGATTTCCTTGGTCCCAAAAATGGTGTTACTTCTGCCTTGTCTTTTATGAGGACAAAGCTAACTGAGGTGTAACTCTGTTGATAATAATGTACTGTTTGTCCTCATATTTCTAAAATAGCTTATTATTGCAAATAAATATTTGAAAGACATGAAAAATTATTATTGAATAAATTAATAATACTTTAGTACTATTGCCTACAATTTCAGTCCCAAATGTAAACAGTTGTTTCTGGAGTACAGAAAGTTTATGTGCTAACACTCATTGCAGCGAGCAGCTAACCTGCTAAGAAAATACAAATGTCTGTATGCAAGTCACCGTTGTGTTGTTAGACCTCCAAATCTGTTATCGTAGGGCTAAATAATGCATCTAGTGCAGAAGAAACAGACTAGAATGCTTTTAGAAACTTCAGATACTTCATTACATGTTAGAAACTACCAGACAGATCCTAAGACTGAATGAGTCAAGAAAAAGATCTAGAAATCAGAATCAGGCGTGAGACACACAAAAATAATACAAAAAGAGTAGATCAATTATTATGCAAATCTAGCATGAAACAGAAGTCCCTAATATTCATAATTAATAATATTTTAAAGAAGTAGTTATTCATATGACTCAGTGGACCTCATTAAAAATAAGGAAGGCATCTTATGATTCAGCTTTTAACCTTTTGTAATCCTCCTTTTCATTATTTGTTACATGGGTCTCCTCAGGGGCATGGTCCTGACATTTTCTAGCCTTTCTCTGAATCTGTTTCCTTCCACATACAGTCAGAACTCAGATTTCTGTTGCTCCAAACTTCATTGTGCCTCCACAGCATTGCATCTGGCCAGTACTGCAGGCTGTACTACATCATTTAGCTACTGAGAACGCATGCCACTGCAAAATCTAGAACATCTCTTAAGGTCTATTCATTAGAGGACAGATTAGCAAATATGTTATAGAGACAATTATTTTACCTTGGCAGCCGGATAGTGAAGAGGTACAGGAAATACCAAGAGAATGAATGGCTCTCATTAATATTATATAGGTCTTTGTAAAGTCATTATTAAACAGTGGGTATATTCAGGACTTCTACTGTGTAGTTGTGTAGTTTAAAGCTCCTAAATTCTGTGCAATTACTGTACAAGCAAAATGACTATCAAGTAATGATTTTACAGACCTTTCCAAAGAATGCTCAACTACTTTACTATCTAAGCATCTTCATGATGAACTTTAAAAAAGAGACTTCCTAAATCACCAAGCCATGTCTTTGTCACATAATCCCAATGTCAAGTAACTGAGCAAGACAATATATCCGAGACAGAGAAAGCGATGACCTCAGGACAGTCTTACTTCCTACTTAAAACAGGAAGGTACTTTCCTGACAAGTTCCATTAATATAAGTTGATCATTCTGAAAAGACTAGGGAAATTTGCCTGATTGATTGATTCAGCAAGTAGCATGTCACTGTATTTAATTACAATGGGAATTAAAGTGCTTTCCTCAATGTCTAGGGCAAAGGCTGAACAATGTTACAACAAAACTCTAAACACAGCCAAGAAAGAGGAGAGGTCTTGGGAACAACATTGTGACTCATTGTCTGTTCTCTTTAAGGAAGAGAATGGATTTTTACATGGTGCACAGATTTTTACAGTTTATGTGGGAAAATAGATAATGACATCACACATCATCAATGAACCTGTCTAATTTGAAAGTCATTAAAGAAATAAAAAGCCCATAAATGTCCTCATCAAGTACTCTCTTAAACACAAAATCAAGCATTAAAATTTAGGCATCCCTAATATTTCCAGATATACTTTCAAAACTGATTTAAAAATCAAAGCATTTAAGACAAGACTAAATATTTTCCTTTTTCATTCTTCTGTAACTGTAATGGTACACAGATGAAAAATTATTCACAACTTTACTTATATTCAAAAATTTAGAAACCTGAGAATTCATACCTCTTAGGTATTTAAAAAAACACCCTGTATATTATATCACTGGATGTCTTTCTCTAACTACATCAGGGGATTTTGAAGACCTACTATTCCTAATTGAGTTTTTCCTTTACTGGATGCTACCCTGCTCCATTTCTATTTTTTCCTTCTCAGTGCAGTTTAAGCCTCTGTACTCTAATCTCTAAGGAAAATTCCAGTAACGAGTGGTGTCCCCCTAGGGTCTGTACTGGGACTAATATTATTTAATATCATCATCAGTGACATACATAATGGGATTGAGTGCACCCTCAGCAAGTTTGTGAATGACACCAAGCTGAGTGGTGCAGCTGATTTGCTAGAGAGAAGGGATGCCATCCAGAGGTACATTGACAGGCTTGAGAAATGGGCCTGTGTGAATCCCATGAAGTTTAACAAAGCCAAGTGTAAGGTCCTGCACGTGAGTCAGAGCAATCCCCAATATCAGTACAGACTCAGTAATGAAATGACTGGGAGCCCTGTAGAGAAGGACTTGGGGACATTAGTGGATGAAAAATTGGATATGAGCTGGCAATGTTCGCCTGTAGCCCAGAAAGCCAACTATGTCCTGGGCTGCATAAAAAGAAGCATGGTGAGCTGGCCACCATGAGGTGGTTCTCCCCCTCTGCTCTGGTCTTGTGAGACCCTACCTGATGTACTGCGTTCGACTCTGGGGTTCCCAGCAAAGCAAAGACATGGACCTGTTACAGCTGGAACACGTTTCCTACAAAGAACGACTGAGAAAGTCGGGGTTGTTCAGCTTAGAGAAGAGAAGCCTCCAGGGAGACCTTATTGCAGCCTTTCAATATATAAAGGGGGCTTGTAAGAAAGATGGAGAAAGACTTTTTACCAGGGCCTATAGTGACAGGACAAAGGGCATTGGTTTTAAAATGAAAGACTTAGATTAGATAGAAGGAAGACTTCTTTTATGATGAGGGCAGTGAGACTTTGGAACAGGCTGTCCAGAGAAGTTGTGGATGCCTCATCCCTGGAAGTGTTCAAGGACAGGCTGGACAGGACTTTGAGCAACCCGATCTAGTAAAAGACGTCCCTGTCCATGGTAAGGGAGTTGAACTAGATGATATTTGAAGATCCCTTCTGACTCAAACCATTGAGTATGATTGTATGAACATGTTCTGATTAACATCTTTACCATCTAAGAAAAATATGATGACAAATAAAGATATCATTGCCCTGTAATTTAGAGAATACTTGGATTTAGACAGTAATATTTTTTTCAAAAATACAATTTTTGTAAAAGTTACTGGGAAAAATTCTGCTGCAAATTACCCAGTGTGAATCAAAATCAAACCTACTGAATTCCCATTTAAATTCACCTTTACATAAGTGGAAACAAAATAAAAAAGTAATTTTGTAAACTGGTTGACTATTTTGAATAAATGTTTTTTTCAAATTTATTGCTGCAATCAGCTCAAATCAAAAAGATTTCTTCTGCACATATTTTTCTTCTAAAAAGGATATAATAAGAATTGCAAGGGAAATTCAGAAATTCATCCACATAGTCTGTAATTTAAGGGGAGCAGGGGAACATCAAACGTAGAATGCGAAAATGATCAGTTTTGCAGGCTGCTTTGGAACTGAATTGTACTTCTGGAAGTCCCTGAGGTGTCACTGAGAGAAGCATAGAATGTTTGTGCTTCGTTTTGATGATTTGGGGAAGACAGCAGATGTGTTAGATGTTAGATATTTACACGTTATGAACGCATCCTGAACTCTTTTCCTTCACATTTCAGAAGAAGTGTCAAATTGCATTAAGGAAACATGAGTGTTTTTTCTGACAATTACAATTTGAAGCACAAAAAACGTTCTACAGTACATTAAAAAAAAATGTAAGGAAAAAGAAGCGCTATGTGCAAAAAACAGGCAGAATCTCAAAACAGAGAAAAACATCACCAAGAAATTTCAGAAGTGTTCACATTTTTTCCTGTAAATTTTTTACTATTCATATTGTCAATATATATTAAAAATATAATTTGAACTTGATATTTATTCTTAATGTCATTCATCTTTTTTGCATGTGATTTCACTAATACCGAACACTACATATTGAACTATATATGGCTGTTATTTGTTATTATTGCTTTCATAGACTAGAATTTCTTATCAATTATGTTATTTTATGAAGAGAGTTGTCATAATAAACGTTTGTGCTACCCAGACGTCTTTGTGTAAACAATCATGTAGAGCAGTCTGACTGTTAACAGTACATCTTTTTATTATATTTGGTATTAATTTACTAACAAATCTTGATTTCATACTACCTATTTGACCTTCATTCAATTTATAATTTACATATTTTCAAGTCTTCACCAATGAAGTTTGAACACTTACATGTTTTGTAATTTCACCGTATTTTGTAATTTAAAACATACATAGATTCATAGATTCATAGATTTCTAGGTTGGAAAAGACCTTAGAGATCATCGAGTCCAACCGTCCCTAATCCCCATTAAACCATATCGCTAAGCAGATCATCCACCCTATTCTTAAAAGCATCCAGGGATGGGGACTCAACCACCTCCCTGGGCAGCCTATTCCAGTGGCTGACAACCCTTTCAGAGAAGAAATACTTCCTAACATCCAACCTGAATCTCCCCTGACTAAGCTTATACCCATTTCCTCTTGTCCTATCACCCATCACTAATGTAAAGAGCCCTTCCCCTACCTCCCCACCATCTTTTCTCAAGTATTTGTAGGCTGTAATCAGGTCTCCCCTCAGCCTCCTCTTCTCCAGGCTAAACAGCCTCAACTCCCTCAGCCGCTCCTCATAAGTTTTATTTTCCGACCAGTTTAGTCGCCCTTCTTTGGACCCGCTCCAGGAGCTCAATATCTCTCTTAAAGCGAGGGGCCCAAAACTGGACACAATATTCCAGGTGCGGCCTCCCCAGTGCTGAGTACAGGGGCAGGATCACTTCCCTGTTCCTGCTGGTTACACTATTCTTGATACACGCCAGTATCCCATTGGCCTTTTTGGCCACCTGGGCACACTGTTGGCTCATATCAAGCCGGTAGTCAACCAACACCCCCAGGTCCTTCTCCGCCAGGCAGCTCTCCAGCCACTCTTCTCCGAGCCTATAGCGATGCTTGGGGTTTTTATACCCCAATGGAAGGACTCTGCACTTGGCCTTATTAAAGCTCAACGATCCAGTCTGTTCAAATCCCTCTGAAGGGCCTCCCTACCCTCGAGCAGATTGACACAGCCTCCCAGCTTGGTGTCGTCCGCAAATTTACTGAGGGTACATTCAATCTCCTCATCCAGGTCATTGATAAAGATGTTAAACAGAACTGGACCCAGCACTGAGCCCTGGGGAACCCCACTGGTGACCGGCCTCCAGCCGGATTTAGCCCCATTTACCACCACTCTTTGGGCCCGGCCATCCAGCCAGTTTTTAACCCAAAGGAGGGTGTGCCTATCCAGGCCAGCAGTTATCAGTTTCTCAACCAGAACACTATGAGAAACTGTATCAAAGGCTTTACTGAGGTCAAGGAAAACTACATCCACAGCCCTTCCCTCCTCAACCAGGCGGGTCACCCTGTCATAGAAGGTGATCAGGTTTGATTGGCAAGACCTGCCTTTCATAAACCCATGTTGACTGGGCCTGATCACCTGGTTAACCTGTATGTGCTCATTAATAGCACTCAGGATAACCTGTTCCATGACTTTGCCCGCCACTGAGGTCAAACTGACAGGCCTGTAGTTCCCCGGATCCTCCTTCCACCTTTTTTTGTAAACGGGGGTAACATCCACCAGCCTCCAGTCCAGTGGAACTTCCCCGGTGAGCCAAGACTGCCCAAAGATAATGGACAGGGGTTTGGCAATGACATCCGCCAGCTCTCTCAGGACTCTCGGGTGGATACCATCAGGCCCCATAGACTTGTGGGCATCCAGCCAAAGAAGCAGATCCTTGACCCGTTCCTCTTGGATCACAGGAGCTTCGATTTGCTCTCCCTCCCTGCTCTCAGACACCGAAGGCCAGCTCACCTGGGAACTACTAACCTTATTATTAAAGACTGAGGCAAAGAAGGCATTAAGGACCTCAGCCTTGTCCTCATCCCTAGTGACTAACGTACCCGCTGTGTCCAGTAGGGGCTGGAGGTGATCTTTAGCCCTCCGTTTGTTATTAATATATTTATCGAAAGACTTTTTGTTGTCCCTAACGGAGCAGGCTAGTCTAAGTTCCAGTTGGGCTTTTGCCCCCCTGATTATCTCCCTACATGCCCTAACTTCCTCCCTGTATTGATTCCTGGATGCCTGCCCATTCTTCCAAGACTTATAAATATCCCTTTTTCTTTTGAGATGTTCCCAAATCTCCTTTGTCATCCAAGCTGGTTTTCTACCCCGGCGGCTTGAATTCCGGCACACAGGTACAGCTCGCTCCTGTGCCTCATATACATCATGCGTATCAACTGAGACACCTGTGTTGAACAGTGATACAATTACTCTTACATAATTGTTATGCCGTAACCATTTTCTGTGTGTAGAGTTGCCAGTCAACATTCCACTACTCCCATAAAATAATTGTCATTTAACTGTTCACCTTTCTTTTCAATTTTATGTAATAGGAACAGTAGGGGGCATTCAGAGCTTTAGATGCTGGATATGTCTGGATTTGATCCTATGATTCTGGTTAACTGCATTTTAAATGTGTAGAATGCAGTTCAGTTAAATTACAGTATACCATATTAAATCCATTAATTCATGTAATACGCATTTACGCATCACGAGCTTTTCATTTACTTCTTTGTTGTGTTGTTCATTACTTTCACCTACGTTTTTAGAAGTATTTCTTTTACATCAAATTTTAATAAAAAATAGATAACAAGCAAAGATGTATTACAAATTAGTTGCAACAATTTTTTAATAATGAACAGAATTATTTTCTTAAACTCAAAGCATATAAATTCCTAATGTGATCCTTGCCAAAAAAATACAGGGAAAAAACGTCTGACTTGAGTATATTATTTGCTGTTACGAAAAAATGTCAGGAAAAATGGCTATCCTTCTCCTCAACTCTCAGAAGAAAAAAGAAGGAAGAAAAATAGCCCAGGATATCTTATAAGCTGTAGCTTCAGCTCCACAGATCTGAGAGAAGCTATGAGAGCTATGATGAGCTACTCGCCTTATACAGCCTATCAGCAAGTAAGTAAAAGCCTCAGAAACCTACAGACTCATAAGAATGTGCAATAGGTATTAGGGTGAGTATGCCACTCTGGTGTTATCTGAGGATATATGGGTGGAGATGGCTTTATATCAACATGACATTTCCCTCATTTCATGATATGGACAATATTCTCCTGTGGAGAGTGCTAATTAGCAGAGATAAGTCAGTTTCAGCAAAGTGGTCCACCTACTATAACTGGCCACTGTCTAGAGTGGAACACCAGGGGATTTGCAAGGTCAGAAGATCTGTGTATGTATGAGTTTAACTTCAAAGTTTAATATGACCAAGACTCCCTCAAGAGACTTAAGGTCCAACATTTCTTCTGAGGATTGCTCACACATTTTCCATCATAAAGTTTTTGGGCAAAATGCGTAAAATGCGTAGCAGGAGATCTAATGACAAGACCTTTTTTGAGTCAGTGGGATACAGAATCAGATGCATCCTTGCTTATTTGCTTCAGTGATCAAACCAGAAAGACTGGACAGCACACATAATCGAGCTAGGGAATATTCTTGAAGTTTGGATATATATGTGGGATTGGGAAGAATTAGGTTTGAATTTACATTTCTCTTGCTGATCTTACTGAAATATCTTTTTCACTATCCCTATCTCTGAAGTTCCTGCATGGTTTCCAGTTCTTTGTCAGTAGCGTACAAATGTCTTCAAGCAAATGGATGACATGCAATCAGAATGTTGCTTTTTTTATTTTGTTGCAGAAATAAAACCAAAGAAAACTTTCTTGACAAAAGGTAATCCTACAATTCAACTGGTTTCATCCTATATGCAACAGCTGATGAGAATGAGAAACTTGGAGAAACTCCTAACCTGCAACTCAAACCACAGCATGACAAGTTTTGGTGTTTGTATTTTTTCTTGGATAAGGCAGGGTATTATAGGATTTCCCATAAGACTGTCACATGGGTGTATTTTATTACTTTATTTTCCTGTATTTCCTGCACTAATACTTGATATTCCTATCATAGTTATTGTATGGATTCCAATGGCTAAGTGTATAACCTCAAATATCAAATAGATTATTCAAGGAATGGCATCTCACAATGGCTGTTTGTAATTTAGCTCTAACATTTCTTATTTTCTCACAATTTGCCTTGTGACCACACTAACGTAGACACTGAGAGTGCAATTCATTTGTTAGACTGTACTTCACCATTTGAGGTGCTGTAGGGTACTCTACCTGGAGTCAATCAGCCACTCCACAAGAACATGGAAATTTTTGAGCATCCTCTGTCACACTTTCAGGCCCACACAGATGTCTCAGTTACTGCAGCACCTCAAAAGGTACTGGATTTCTGTGTTTAGGCAAATTAATCCTGCCTTACTTTTGGTCATCTGATCAACCCTGTTGGCTCCTGAGTAGACCTCTGTGGAATAAAACAGAGCAAATACAGGCAATGTAGACACTAAAATTTAGATCTGAATCTGGAACTGACTCTCGCCTTTATATTCCAATAACTTCCTGATTACCCTGGAAAATTCAATAGCTTATGGTTACTACTCATGTTTCACAGCCTACTTCCAGTTCTCAAGCAGTTCAGCTGACTATAGATGGTGTCAGATTTTAATCGCCTTCTTTCTTTCTGCTTCTAAATGCTAACGCTACAAATGGACCATATAAGAATATACAGAATGAAAACAGAAGGTGTGCCATATGTTTGACAACAGAATGCAACATATTTATCCTGCTCTTACTCGCTATAATATTCTCATTATTTTTTCCTAGTATTATATGTCCTTTCTGCTGCACATGTATACATGTAGTCCATCTGGTTTGTCATTCATCTCTGCATATCAGTTCATTTACAGTACACTCAAAATATACGAAGAATATTAATTTTATCTCAAAGTTTTTCAGCAATTTAATATCTAATAAAGTTAAAAAGACACACAGTTTATGCAAATTTACATCAATATATTTAAAATGCATAGTTAGAGTATGTCTTCATACAATTTTTCACAACCAAGCAGAAGGTTTTTTCATACTTTTTAAATCTAATATCCTTTAGGTCAGTATTCATCCAGAAGAAATATATCTGGTATGGATATTTTGGAAGATTTTATCAGTCTTGCAGAGAAATTACTAAAATAATGGAGAGTAGATTTATTTTTTTAATTTGGCTATAAATTTGCCAGACCTAAAGAATATGTCCTGCTCTTTTCTGATGATCTACACAAAAATTTTTTAGCAGTTCACCTGTTCATTCACTCTGGAGTGTGATGGCCCATGATGGATAAGGATCTTCACAATGTCTACATCTCCTCTCCAAGCAGCCAAGTGAATAGGAAAATAACCTTTATTATCTGCCACATTAGTTGATGCTTCATACTGAAGTAATTTGAGAACTATATCCCTGGAAAACAGGAAGTAAATCTAAAAATTGATGGGAATTTGTTTTATTAATTTTTTACATGAACTTATTACAAAAAATGAACATATTACCAAAATTTTTACCCTGAATAACGGAAAAAAAAAACTGTATTTCAAGTGAAGCTGCTACAAAAATGAAGACCAATCCTTTTTAAGAATAAAATAGATAGTAAAACATAGCCAAAATGTTATTCATTGTATATGATTCTTACTTCGTATGAATACTAATCAACAATATTATCATCAGTTCTCTGAATCTGTTTCTTTCAACAGGATCACCTGGCCATGGAATCATTCTTAGAATTTGCCAGTCAAGGCCACGTGCATGTCCCTCAAAACAAGCCTTCCAGGCATTAAAGGCAGAGAAGTACTAAGTACTCCTATCCCCATCATTGCTGAGTTCTGGAGGCAGAGAAGCAAAAGGGTAGCTTTATCAACACAATTCTTGCCTTAAGGCTTAAAAGTAACAGGTTTTCTTCTTTAAGGCATTATGTCAAAGAGTTCTTTTGGAACAATGTAATGATGATCTAGTTAGACATATACTATCTTCTTTGGAATAACTGCTTCTATTTTCATTTTGACACCCAGCTTCCTGAAAGCTGTGAGGAAAAAGTGATTTTCATTATTTTAATTCTTATCATATTCCTTTCAGTATTTTCAGTGTGGCTTATCATACATTAAATGAAAGATTAGTGTAAACTGGCATATTGCTCCCTTGATTTTTAAACAGTCTCCTGTACTTAACTACAAAGGTTAAACTTAAAAATCAACCATGTGATATGATCATTGGTTATCAAGTATGTCAAAAAGTAAATCAATTCTGTCTTATCTCTCCATTTGTCTTCTCATAGTTTCACACAGTCAGGCCTCATTAGTTATGAAGTTAATATCATCATGATCCAGTGTGGGCAGTTTGATGCACATTTTTGCTGAATATGGAAACACCGGCTCTTACCAATTTTACACAAAAAATCGGGGGGAGGGTGTGGAAGGAGCTCAGTACAGCCTATATTATGACTATAAACAAAGGCCTTGACTACAAATTAAGACAGAAGGTAAATCCTTAGGTAATTGTTCTCCCAGCCTTGAGGGAAACTTATTTAATTGCCTATTGAGAGAAAAACGCGGCAAGCAAGGATTGAATAC
This sequence comes from Tauraco erythrolophus, assembly GCF_009769465.1. Classification (NCBI taxonomy): domain Eukaryota; kingdom Metazoa; phylum Chordata; class Aves; order Musophagiformes; family Musophagidae; genus Tauraco; species Tauraco erythrolophus. Next base: position 55,483,974 of record NC_141468.1, read on the forward strand.
ATCCAGGCCAAAGGAAACTCTCAATCGTCTCCAAAAGAAATCATAGAGATATTGGAGTCATTACATCTAAGCTTTAAGGGAGACTTTAAGCTGGATTTTGCTTAGTCCTGACAAGGTCAAATAACAGAAAAACAACCAAGAAAGAGCAGCTCCAGTACATAAAGACTTATGCTACACCAAAAGTTACAGAATAGTAACTCCTGAGACATTTTAGTACTAATAAGGTTTGAGAGACTTCTTATGTCATAATAGTTGGTCTTGCAATAGATGGTCTAATGAAGGCTAGAGAAAGTTTGAAAGGTACACAAATTGAAGGAAACAGAAATTGAAACGTGGGGAAACAAAAAAAAAACTGAAAAAAAACCCTCCACAACTTAATTCTATTGGTGATGATATATAGCAACTATTGGGAAGAGTCTGTTGTGACATTCAAGCTACAAAATAGAACCTAGGTCTCCTTCCTCCTTCAAGAATGCCCTGACCTATCACACTTCTCTAGGGTGAGTCTTTTTTAGTGCTCTGTCAGAACTTTTTCATTTTGTAGAAATAAATCTCCAAGAGGAAAAGACTGAGAGTCCTTAGCCCAGTAACATTACTGGGCTAAGTGAAATTACTTAGGGAGACAGAGATTCAAGTCCCTGCCCCAGATATGACTTAATTACTTACATAAAGCAGAATAATTTCAAAAACGAAAGATAACTATCCCAGAATAACTATGGAGGAGGGAATTCATCACATACAATGATCAAGCAGAAACTTGAATACAGGTGTTCAACAAATATCCCAGCCACAAATTATTGATTGGGTCATTAAGTCTTATGTTCTCAGTTTACCTGAAAAACTTTGAAATGTCTCAAGTTCATCCTAATGTAAAGTGTGAAAAATTAGAACCCCAGAAGTTTTCAAAGGACAAGAATTTCTCCTAAGTGGGAAGGCTCTCATGTCAACAAATTGTACCCAATGTTGATTTTAAATATCAAGTTGCAAGTCTGAAACAAAGTGTAAAGCTATTTATTTGTTATTTGTGGTGACAAATAAACTACAACCACAGGCATCTGTCCAATTCTCTTGTTGACAGTGCTACCACTATTGTAGCAGGATCAGCATGATGGCTTGGACAGCAGATCCTGAACCATCATGATTTATCATGAAAAACCTCATGATGTATTTCGATTTACTTTACTATGATAAGCTATAAATGTGATGTCAGTAACCCTGCTGTGAGGGTAACGGGTCATAGCAGCCAGTGGCCATTGCGACCTTTTCAAGAGCAGCAGTTGTATCTGCTGCAGTACATAAGTCCATATCTTGAAGTTCTCTCTAACTTCAGTAGAAGTTTGGCCAACACTGTGCCTAAAAAGGTTTTTGGCTGTTGTATGTTTTGGGATTTTATAGCTTATATTGCTAGGATTCACTTGAAATCTCTGATAAATTCAGTGTTTATACAGCAATATTTTTACTTTACTGGGTAACTATTGGTTTATAGTCAGTATTAAACATCCTAAAACCAGTTTTCGTCTATTTAAAATCAGCAATCTTTGCAAGTTAAGGTTTGGGCTTTTGTCAATCAAAAATGTGCAAAGGGCACAAGAAATGATCCATAAACAAGAGAAATAGGATTTTCTTCCTTTTTTAAAAAAGGCTGAGTTTAATAGACCATATTAAGGACTTAGACTTAATTTCACGGAGGTGAAATATATTAATGGATGGTTCTGAATCTTGCTACACGACTGAAGTTTTGGAAAATGCACAATATCTTATTTAACAGTATTTTAACTTCCCTTATTTGTTCAGAAAAAGAATATCCTATATTCACCAAAAGATTAATCTCATCTAAAGAAAATATGCAAGTTTGTAGAATACAATTAAAGACGTCCTAAAGTCTTAATTTTTCCAAGGAAGAATGCAAAAATTGTGAAATGAGTAAACTAAACATATAAGTACTATGGATTCATATGTTATCTTATGGGCAGTCCAAAATTCTGTTAAAGTTAGTGCAAATCACTCTTATATCAGTTGGGTTTTGATCAGTTCCTTAGCTCCCACAGAGGAATAACCCAAAGCCTTACCTTAAAATTTTCCTTAGTGAAAACCCAGGCAGTGTTAACATCATCAGTTTAAAAACAAGACAGCTGGACTGCATTAAGAGGGGCAGCTCTTACCTTGGTTACAGTGGGGTCCATCCCACTAGAACTTTATAGAAATCATTAAACTCTTTCTTTCTTATTCTGCCTTAATAACAATATGCAGATGGCAGCATAACACAATGGAAGTAACATGTAGCAAGGAGCAACATAATAACAGAGGTAACACAGAACAAATTACAAGGTACAGTAACAAAATATTTAGCCAGTTTCCATTTTTTTACTGACATGTCAATGCCTTAAAGAGTCCACCTGCACTGATATGCCTGTGCAGTACCCCTCAGTGGGGGTTTTGCAGGCTTTTCCCAAGCTTGTCGAGACATGCATGTGGTAACTTGGATGGACAGCAGGGAGGTAAAAGCTACAAGGTCCCATGCAAGGTAACGGCTGGGTTTTTTTCTGCTTTCAAGTGTCTAACTACTAAATATTTTTCCCATGCCTTTTTACTTTGATAATGATTAATCTATATTATTCTTTTATTCCACAATATTGTTTCCTTAAACATTCAACGCACTATACATTTGTACATACACACACAAGTATACTACAGTTTTCTGCTGTAATTTCCCACCAGCAAAAAAGCACTAGAGCCACCACTTGCAATAACAATAATAAACTTACTCAAAATCAAGCAAGAGTTTGGAAGAACTACTATAGAATCAAAAACTTCTGAACTGCATTTCCCATTTTTTATTACTACATGCTGATATAAATGACAGTGTCAAAAATCCTTATATTTATATATCCCAAAGGAAATAAGATTATTTTAGTAAGCCAGGGTTTGTCAACCTTCTGTGAAAATCGCAATGCTACATATTTTTAAGTTACACAGTTAAATACCATTCTACGTAAAAACCAAACATGAGGCACTTACTTGTGTCCATTTAAAGCTGCATGATGTAAAGCAGTATAACCTGAACTGTCTGTGCAGTTTATATTTGGTCCTCGCCAGATGCTGCAAATAAAGCACAATTGTAAAGTTATTTTTTTGGCTGGGCAAGTAAAGAAATGTCAGAATTTGATGTATAAATAATCTAAAGATCACCGCAAGAAGTGTGATTAAGAGACAAATTATCTTGAAAAGAACTTAAAATGTCATGTTGATATCAATATAATTTATAAAAATAATTTTACAGATTGATCTTTATAGCAGTCACGAAATTTATGTAGGGCAGTCTCAAAGACTAATAACTATTCTGTCATTTCAATTAGATCTTTTCTTCCAGTATTACTGTGGTAATTACACTGAGGTTATAGTCTGATTTTGCACTACTTTTTTCACAAGTATATATTCATTGACTTTAGGTCAGTTAGTCTAGATTCATATAAATGTAAGATTAGTGAGATCCAATTATATCCTTTAAAGAGATGGTAAGTTCATTCTTTTTACTTGGCCTGATATTTTAGCTCCCATTTTAACCAATTATATTTTTAAATAATTTACATATATATAAACCAAAAGTTTAATAAATGATGCTTCCATTTTTTGTGATCTTTCTGTATTTTACCGTAGCTTCACTATGTGTCCTGTGTAACCAGTTTCACAATCTATTATGGACTGTTCATGAAACAGTAAAGGAGACTTTTTGTTTTTTTGTTTCAAAGTAGAAAAATATGACTGTTAATCTACAAAAAAAAAAAAAAAAAAAAAAGGAAAAAACGCCAAAGCCCAGAAATTGGATACCAGAGGTATATTGAGTACCTGCAGGTTTTTTGCTAACTGACTACATTTGAAGCTGACTGTATCCTTTGTGGAAGAAATTCTGTACCTATTTTTGTATTCTGTAACACAGTTTTCAATCATTAATGTTACAACTTGTAAGACACAAGATTATGAGTCCTGAACTACCATCTGTTTTCCTCAGCTTCTAATACAGTGTTAAACAGTCATTGATAAACAATATTTTCCCTTCACTTCATACCTTAGAATCAAGAGCTGCAGTTTAAAGAAAATAATCTGAAACGAATAAGTAAAAAGGGTTCTTCATACTGACATTTTTCATTATCTACATCAATAAAATGACATACTATGTTTAACATATGCTTTTTGAGAATTCTTTACTACTGAATCTGTATTTTATTACCAACAGAAAACTGGTGTTGCAGACTGGTCTCTTTTTCATTGTGTATGTTTGAATGATTAATTGGCTCGTAAATTTAAACAGTTGTTTTCCCATAAGCAATACTGCATGCATACAGAATTATTTGTGTGTCACATTGTGTTCGGCAGTGAGCGTAGTTCACCTCTCCCTGCAATTTAATTTCTTGGAAGAACTGGATTGAAATACTTTCTTGGGTGCAAAGAAGCAAAAAATGAAGTTTCGTTTTTTTTTTTTAATCTGCTCAGAAGTCTACAGATATTCTTTTCTACAGAAGGCAACTTCCAGCTATGAAAGTTACTCTAATTTTTCCAATTAAAAGTAATTATTTTAACTTCATGAACAATAGCTCTTCCATAATAGACATGTTATTTATGTTGCAAAGACAGGCTCTCCCTATCTATTGGAAGGAAAGAAGTCCTTAACTATCAATATTCTATAACTTCTTTTATACTTTTGCATAATACTTTATTAGTTATTTTCTTATTTTTGGATTCTATTTTCTTTCGTTGATTTGTACCAGCTTAGAGGAGAATGAAGCAGAAAATTGAAAGCGGTATAGAAACTCATACTTTAAATATTAAAATAAATGGCCAGAATATTAATTTACTTGGTTTTGCCTGCTTGCTTGCTTGCTTTGGTTTACAGTTGTTAGGATTTGCCTGTTGGTTGTTTTTTTCAAAATGCAAGGGATCCATGAATTCATATATTATTCCTGATACATTAGGCTTTCAAAAAAATCATGTAAAAAAACCCAAAAGAAAAAAAAAAACAAAACCAAGAGCTAGTTCTTTTCCTCCCTAATTTTCTCCTTTAACTCAGACACTCTTTAATACATTGTTATACTTTCTGGCTCCGGTCTTAGGAAATATTTTTCAACTGAAACTGTAGTGAATTTTTTTTTTAAAACTGAAACTTTATTAATGAGTATATAAATGCACCTATGTTAAGCTTCTCAGGACACTGAGGCTGGGAGACAAAGGAAAGCAAGTAAATCTTGATGATTCGGAGAGATGAGACAAAATGGACAGACTAACCACTTCCAGCTCCCAAATAGTACAGAAAGATATACTCAAAATCAGAACCTGGTTATCAAACTAAAGAACACAGGAGACATGAGCGGGACTTGGCTGCAAGCATTTCATTTCCCTTGGGCCAGTGCAGAAATCCCCTCCTAGGAGGTCTTGCATTGCTACAGTATTGCAACACGATTTCCTACAAAATGAATGCAGGTTTATTATATACACTGGATACTTACACTTTAATAATCGACAATCAAATTCAAATTAGTCTGCAAAAAGATATTCTTACACCCTAAAACTCCCAGCTGTGGTGAAGAGTTCATCTAAATCTCTTCTCTTGTAATCAGAATACCACAAAGCAAAAGTATAGTGCTGTATTAGCTCCATAAAAAAACATCTAATTTTGTGGAAAAGCGGGGTAGAGAAAGAGAAAAAACCTAGAGAGGCCTTCTTTGGCATCATAAACACATACAGTATATGAGCAATTATCAAACATATTGATTTATCTGAGTATTAAATCACTTCAATAGTCACTGTGAAAGCAACACTAAGGAGAATTTAGAACAAAACAAATTACCATTCAACCTCCAGAAAAGAAGATTTTGACAGAAGATTAGCAATTCTTTAGATTATTGTTAGTACTGAATGTTCTCAAAGACATTTTCTCTTCATTCTTTGATGCAGTCAATAATCAAAACTCTTGATTTTACATACATTAGTAAATTGGGATTTTTTTTCCTGTGTACATCTGTGAATTAGGAACATCTATCGATCACTTAATGAATTTCAAGAGAGTAATTGAACCTAATTTTTGTGAAAAAAAAAAATCAGTTTTTAGTCAATGAACTAAAACTCTGAATCAAAACACTATCATCAATTATACATCAAAAAACATGATCATCAAAGTGACAGAGGAATCAACGAGGAGAGGTGCTATGCTGGACCTTTTGCTCACCCACGAGGAGGGTCTGATAGGGAATATGAAGTTCAAGGGCAGCCTTGGCTGCAGTGATCATGAAATGGTGGAGTTCATGATCCTTAGGACAGCAAGCAGGGTGCACAGCAAGCTCACTACCCTGGATTTCAGGAGAGCAGACTTTGGCCTCTTCAGAGATCAGCTTGGTAGAGTAACACGGGATAAAGCCCTGGAGGGAAGAGGGGCCCAAGAAAGCTGGTTAATATTCAAGGTCACCTCCTCCAAGCTTGGGACTGGTGCATCCCAACAAAGAGGAAGTCAGGCAAAAACACCAGGAGGCCTGCATGGATGAACAAAGAGCTCCTGGACAAACTCAAACACAAAAAGGAAGCCTCCACAGGGTGGAAGCAAGCAGAGGTGGCCTGGGAGGAATACAGAGAAATTGTCTGAACAACCAGAGATCAGGTTAGGAAAACTAAAGCCCTGACAGAGTTAAATCTGGCCAGGGATATCAAGGACAAGAAAAGCTTCTATAGGTACGTCTGTGATAAAAGGACTAGGAAAGATGTGGGCCCTCTATGGAAGGAAATGAGAGACCTGGTTACCCAGGATATGGAGAAGGCTGAGGTACTCAATGACTTCTTTGCCTCAGTCTTCACTGACAAGTGCTCCAGCCGCACAGCCCAAGTCACAGAAGGCAAAGGCAGGGACTGGGAGAATGAAGAACTGCCCACTGTAGAAGAATCATAGAATGGTTAGGGTTGGAAGGGACCTCAAAGATCATCTAGTTCCAACCTCCCTGCCATGGGCAGGGAAACCCTCCACTACACCAGGTTGCCCAAAGCCTCATCCAGCCTGGCCTTGAAAACTTCCAGGGATGGGCCATCTACAACTTCTCTGGGTAACCTGTTCCAGTGCCTCACCACCCTCAATGTAAAAAATTTCTTCCTTAGATCTAATCTAAATCTACCCTCTTTCAATTTAAAGCCATTGCGTCTTGTCCTATCACTACATGCCCTTGTAAAAAGTCCCTCTCCAGCTTTCCTGTAGGCCCCCTTTAAGTACTGGAAGGCTGCAATAAGATCACCCTGGAGCCTTCTCTTCTCCAGGCTGAACAGCCCCAACTCTCTCAGCCTGTCTTCATAGCAGAGGTGCTCCAGCCCTCAGATCATCTTTGTGGCCCTCCTCTGGACTCGCTCCATCAGCTCCATGTCCTTCTGTTGCTGGGGAATCCAGAGCTGAATGCAGTACTCCAGGTGGGGTCTCATGAGAGCAGAGTAGAGGGGCAGAATCACCTCCCTCGACCTGCTGGCCACACTTCTTTTGATGCAGTCCAGGATACAGTTGGCAAGTTGGCAAGAAGATCAAGTTTGAGACCATCTAAGGAACCTGAAGATGCACAAGTCCATGGGATCTGGTGAGACGGATCCTGAGGAAACTGGCAGAGGACATTGCTAGGCCACTATCCATCATATTTGAGAAGTCATGGCAGCCCAGTGAAGATCCCACGGACTGGAAAAGGGGAAACATAGCCCCCATTTTTAAAAAAGGAAAAAAGGAGGACCCAAGGAAGTACAGGCCAGTCAGTCTCACCTCTGCCCAGCAAGATCATGGAGTCGATCCTCCTGGAAACTAGGCTAAGGTACATGGGAAAAAATGAGGTGATTGGTGACAGCCAACATGGCTTCACTAAGGGCAAATCATGCCTGACAAATTTGATAGCCTTCTGTGATGGGGTTACAGCGTTGGCGGATAAGGGAAGAGCAACTGACATCAGACTAGTCCAAAACATTTGACGTTGTCCCACATGACATCCTTGTCTCTAAATTGGAGAGACATGGATTTGACAGATGGACCACTCACTGGATAAGGAATTGGCTGGGTGGTCACACTCATAGAGTTGCGGTCAATGGCTCGATGTCCAAGTGGAGACCAGTGACGAGTGACATTACCTGGGGTTCGGTATTGCGGCCAGTGCTGTTTAATCAACAACATGGACAGTGGGATCAAGTGCACTCTCAGCAACTTTGCTGCTGATACCAAGCTGTGTGGTGTGGTTGACCCGCTGGAGGGAAGAGATGCCATCCAGAGGGAGTTTAAACCCTGTTGAGGGCTGAGACAGTTCTAGTATATGTCTAGTTCTCACCTCTCCCACTCCTCTCCCCACCTTCTTTCCCAGGTCTTCAGTATCTTTGGAAGCTCTTCCTAAAGGCCTCCTGGCTCTTCTGGACTATGGAAGTAGTGAATCTAATCTTGCCAGCTCAGTTTTAAAAGTGGGAAATCCTGAACTTCATCCTATTGCCATTGATGTCGGTGGCAAACACCAAACAGTTCAGATAAATTTAGTTTCTTTATTGTTCCTGTGATCCACAGAATAAATACGTATTACAGGAATTTGTATTGTTGCTCCTATATTCATTAGTGCTCTACCTATATTCATACACATTTTCAGTCATGTGAACTGAGCTTATAGAAAATATATGGACAATTCCACAGAGCATTTATGAAAATACAAACTTTTGCACAATAATATGTATCATTAATTATTCAGATAGAAAATAATAATGTTACTTATTATGAACATCAGCAAAACAGCTCCTATTCTTCATTTTATACACAAATAAATCAAATTGACAACGATGTTGCTCTAACCTGTATAAATTAATAATGTTACTTAACGAAAGATAGAAATACTTCATTTTAGTAAATGTGGTATTTTTTTTCATTCTACAATTCCTCTTTGATGGAATCCAGTGTTATTTAAAATATATTATCCTGTAAAAAGAATGTATGTCTTTTCCATGTATGGTTTGACCTATTATTTACACTACTTTGCTGAATTTGAAATATAGTTTCAAATTACTTCAACTAAAGCAAATTTAAATATTTGCATTTAGTGACAGTGGGAAAAAACTCTTTTAGAAAGTCATATTTTAAAGTATAATAAATAATTAATAAATAATAATAAGGTACTCAAAAGTGTTACATGGAAAAACAACATCCAAAAAATGCATTCTAGGATTCTTTTTGAGCAAGTTCAGCTATTGGTCTTAAATTGACAGAAGCAGACCACGTCTTTAGTAAGGCTACCTTAGATGTTTTTTCAGTATTAAAACCAGCTGTTGCATGCAGGTACTGAAAGTTAAAAATTCAAAATGAAAATAATCATAGTAATTTATTTTTCTTCAACTTAAAAAGGAGAAGGGCAGAGGGATTATCCATTCAATTAATATTAACTGTATTTTTAAAGCTTATTGTATATATAATTCCAATTGTTTATTTAAGTGCTTTTGTTGTATCAGTGTGAAATGTGACTCAAAGACATTTCATTTTTGAATGTGTGGAACATGCTCATCATGTTTTGATCCTGCTGTTTAGTTGTCTCAGTATAAATAATACAACAAAATTTGTGGACAACTAATTCATGAGATTAAGTATGTTATTCAAGTTCAGGCTCTAAAGCAGCTTATTCCACTTATTTTCTTTAACCTTGATCTGTTTACAGTCTTGGCCATAAATAGTGTAAGTCTGGAAAACCAGGGAACTTCACTGAACTGTGATTTTATTTCCATATTGATTCTGTTCAGTTGGTAAATGATTTCTGTTTAATATGAAATACTGAATATAGTAAACATTATGAGTTTGAATATATATTATACAACATTTACTTATTACTATATTTAGATTGGCTCCTATACAAATAGGTCTCAGTCCTACACAGTGGTCTGATAATGAGGTAGAGTTATGTACAATAAGCTACTTCCTCCTTCAACAGCTTACAAAAAGATTTACTTATCTCATTGATCAAAATAGAGAAGACAACTATAGGTTGTTCTTCCTCTTCATAGGTGTATGATCAAGTTAATCCAACAAATCGTCTATCAGCAAAGGGCCAGAGTTTTACAAGATCGTTACCTGTACAAGATCTACAGGTGTGGCCTATACTCCGTAAGTTTGAGATTTGTCATAGTAACATGAAATTACTATTGTAATGAAGTGCAGACAATAAGTAAAGTAAACCCAGTCTCCACCTTTCTTTGGCAGTGAAGATTTCCAGAGGTAAAGGAAATTCTCCTGAGCAGTTCATGTGTGAGAAACAAAGATCCTTCTATCAACGAATTATGCACTTCAACTTGGAAACTTGAAGAACAAGTGGGATAAGCTAAGAAAGGAGCATACGGAGCACCATTTGATTTCTCATTAGGGAGACATAGTAGACATTCACAAAAAATACTACAGGGATGCTTCCCGTCTATCTGTGATTCTATGTCTCTCTGAAAGGCAGAGAAGGGTTTCTTACTGCCAGCTGTTGTAGAAGTCTCCTTTGAATGTTAAATGAGAACAGAAATGTGAAGACAAATTAGAAAAAGAAGAGTCACTCACTCCCATCTAGCCTATCTAAGGCATGGGCAACAATAGCTACCTAATAATGCTCAACTTCACAGAGCATTCCTGCTATATCTGTTGTAATTGCATTCAGAATTTGGTTTCGCTTTTGAAAATCTGTCTAAGGAATGATATGTGCAGTAATAGTCATATCCATAAAGAAAGATATCAAGCAGTACAAAAGAAGAAAAATTCATAAATACACAACATTATTAATTTAGCGCTACTGTTATGTTTATCTTCTACGGATCATGCTTCTTTCCTCCATGAAAAGCTAAAACAGTTGGTTAGAAGAAGATCTTTTTCCAAATATACAAATAGCAGGATCAGCACTTAATGTGATAAGCGTGGAAGTAAAACGGGTAATTTAAAAAAGCATGTAGAACAAAGGCATCATGTCCAACAACATAAGACTCAAAAACCAGTATCTTACCTGAAATTACTGTTTTTCAAGTTTTATGAAATATCACTGCTAAATGAACACTGACAGATTTAACAGACTACATCTGCCCAGAATAAAATTTGGAGTAGGGTGGCAGCATTTAAAAGTATACAGATAACCTAGTATACTTACCTATTACCATTCTTGCTGTTACTAACTGTATTTTTTATTAGAGAAGCACAAGGCTAGTATAGTCATTAATCCAATCTGCCATCCACACTTTCTCCAGTGGAAAGAACTAAGAAAAGGCTGACTATAAATGACAGAAGTTCAGCATGTAGCTGAGAACAGGAAGAATCCCAGACATATAGAGAGACACACAAGTCTTGGATATCCAGAATACCCTTAGCCATGATGAGTATCATAGCCTCGTCTAAAAAGAGTCAGTGTGGCCTTATCCTTTGAATAACCTTAGCAGAACAGAACAATTGCAACTGAAGGAAATAGAAAAAGTCTTAAAGAAGCAAATTTTGATAGAGTTAGGACTTAAGAAGCAGCTCTAAAGAAACTTGTGAGGCAAGAAATCACAGAACCTGTATATGAGGTCATCATGATTGTGAACTACCTGAAGAACAGGGTAGAACAGTACTGAGATAGAAACTATACAAAATTTCATTCATGTTAGTATTAGGTTATGTGATAAACAAAGGAGCACAAAGAGACAACAGCAGGTGGGAGAATCAAGTAATACTCTAGCCCAGCTACTCTCAAGCTTATCACAGAAGAGCCATCAGAGCATTAAAGACCTATCTCTCCAAGTCCAGCAGAGCGCAGCAGCACAAGGGCAGGCAGGAACCCAAATTACAGACTCAGAGGAAGGGCACCCTGGTCTGTCCTGCGAAAGCCTCCACCCCATGGTCCAGGGGTGACATCCATCAAGATGAGGCAATGCTGGAGCACATTTCAGACTAATAGGGGTTACTGTCTAGAGGTATGGGACACATGGGATTGAGCACGACTTCTTCCGGGATGTTTAGGGGAGGAACCAAAGGCAAGGAAAGGGATAGATTTAGGTGATTTCAGGAGGAACAGGTGTGAGAAAATAGTGGGATAAGGGGACAAAAAGGGCCGATCACATGTATATAGTTGGCTCTACAGTACAATTGTCTGGTCATGTCCTGCATGTCCTGTCTTATTAAATTCCATTTCTATCTCCCTGTGTGAGGGGCTCTATTCTGTGTCCATGTGTATATGAGGGTCCAACTGCCAGCAACTGGGTCAGAGGACAGGTTAGCGAGCCCACATGTCTGTGTTTTCAACAACTGGAGCAAATGAGGGTCTGGGTACCAGACACTGGAGTGGGACCATGGGTCAGAGGGTCTGTGTGTCCACGGAGCCTGTAACTGCAGGGAACATGAGCGTGTGAAACTGTGTGGGATTGCTAGTGAAGATCAAGCTGAACTAGTCAGCAAGTAGGTGAAGTAGCCTGGGAACCAGTCATGTGTCTGCATGTCTCTGAGGTTGAGATCACATAAGGAGGTGGCTGCCACATGAGACCAGGGTGAAAGTTAAATTTTGCAAAACAAAAGATGAGCAGTAGGCTTCTGCAGAAGCCACAAAATGTATTTTGTGGTTTTAGCCAACTTTGAACACTTGCATTAAAAATACTAGAGAAATAAGTGGTCTTGTATGGCAGACAGGCCACTGGGAGCTGTGTTCTGGGAGTCTGCAGATCAGACAGTCTGTGTATGTGTAAGTACATGCAAATTTAGAGACGTTCAGTTTGGGAAAGAATGTACCTAGAAAAACATGTTGAGGAGCACTCAGTTTCTCCAGTTAAGTACTTTAAACTAAAGTTTAAACTTTTAAACTTAAAACTAAATAACCTAAACCTGAACAAAAGTCACATGAACTAGTTTAACTGAACTAGAACTCAGTTTACTTAAAGTTGGAATCAATTTCATTTGAAGGTATATAATTTTATTCTGATAGCGTTAACAGTTATATCAGTTTAAATGTTATAAAAATCAGGTTATATGCAAAAACGTAAAGGAGAAATAGTTTGACTTCTTGCTGATGTCACGCAAAGGAACAGGCAATAAATTAGTCATGCTTTATTAAAAGAATCTGTCATATTTTTAAGGTCACTTTGCATTTGACCTTTATCTCACCAGCTTGGCTTCATCATTCTTTACAGACTACTCATCTGGAAGTACACTGGCTGCATACACTGCATAATACTGTGGCTGTATTCAGAGAGCAATATGTTCCTGACTAATACTGGTTAGCTTTGCCTTATCTTTGCAGTCAGGACCAATTTGCCTGGACTGGCTAAAAGAGAGAAAGCTTTCACCAGTTGTGACAGCAGGGTTCCTCTGTATTCCAGTTGTCTATAGGGACAAACTGGGGTTTTTCTTAGTTCACAGTGAACCTTAGTAACTCCAGCTTGTCAATGATGAGTCAGACAGATCCTTGGATCCACTCCAGAGTTCTGTCCTTGAGAATCCAGTCATCCTGATAGGAAAAATGTTAACTCTCATTTGGCATCATCCCGCACAAGCACACCATGAGAAAAGCTACTAACTAAATTATGAAAATACTCAGTCTAAAACCAGATCAGCAGGCAGTATCTTTAATAAGTAAAATCATTCATGTTTAAGCAAGGTGAACCGTGTTTTAAAACTGCTGTAAATAATATCTCAAGGTATGATCTTATGTAATCTGAGCAACCTGCAGGGATGTCATAGGACTAATGCTGAAAATCAGTGCATCAGATTAACTGTCCCTATGGAGAGTAACTTCATACCCTGTGTATCCTGAGTTTGGGCTCCCTACATATATGAGGTAGAGGGATTCTACACATTTGTTATGAATCAGACCTGTAGGCTTCATATAAGATCTTTAGATTGATCAAGATCAACTAGGAATAGGGCTCCATCGTGTTAGGTAATATTAGGCCATACAATAGAGAAAGAAAAACAATCAGATATACTTGACTATATCTTTTTTCAGTATATATATAATACATACATACACGTGTATATACATATATTGAACTCTCATAAAAGAAATGCCGGGTTCTTTCAACTCTTCACGGATAACCACTATTTAGTGAAATTATATAAACAATAATTATTTTTCTGTAAGCACAGCAACAGAAGAAAGGTTTTGAAAGCCCTTGCATATCTCATGATTGTAAGATACATGATACACTTACATGAACATACCTGTAAACACTAAACTATAGTACATATCATCAGTATTTTCTTTGGAAAAACAGAACACGTTCTCAGATAGACCACTCCAACTTCTTCTTTTTTAAAATTTAGATGACACTAAAATCAAAAAAAACGCTAATATTTCTCATCTCAGGAACAAACTGAAGCAAAGACCCATTTCTCTTTCTCTCAAGAATACAGATATGATGACATATTTTTAAAGTGGAGATATTCCTTTAGCCATTCTTTTTCCTAATTCAGCTGACCTTGAAAAAGTTATAGAGGGTTTTTCCAGAATATATTTCTGGAGGTCCAACATAGTATTCCCATCCATCATAAATTCATACTGTTCGCAATTTTAAACACATTCTTATCACAGACAGGCAAAGTCAATATTTATTGTAAAAGGAGATTTTAAAACTTCTAAATGATTAATTATGCATCCTGGAACACTTACTGGCACTTGTTTAAGTGGAATAAAAATTCCTGAAGCTGTGGCACTGGAAGCAGCACTGGGAAGAGTAACAATATATATCACAAATTTTTGAAATATGGAAGCTGTTAGAACTACAACCTCATTCTAGAATTAAAGATTGTTCATCCTAGAAACCAACCTGATATGAAACTCTTTGTTATAGCTCTAGGACACACAGAACAGAACTTGCTATCTATAGAGTCTGCAATTCAGCTGGCTTTAATACTGTGTCCTTCCTAATCTGGGTTTCCTCAAACACGGAGTAATTCTATCAGACACCAGCAAAATAGACATCAGAAAAAATATGTGATTCCATTTCCTCTTGATTCTTGAAGGCCATCCCACACCTCATTCTCAGTTTATGCTGAGATGTGCAAAGGAGATTCAGAAATCAATTTATAGTAGAGCCTTAATCAATTAAATCAATCACTAGCTACTTTGACATATGAGAACGTAAGAGTCTCACATCTTGTGTTTACATTCACATGGTATTACAACAGCTATCCACCTGATTTCCTATATTCTCAGCCCAAAGCTTCCATATCTTCATCTCATAACAGCAGCAACAACATCTAACACTTTTGGACAACCTACCATAAACTTAACCTAAACTCAGAACAGTGAAAGAGCACAGCTCCAGCAACTAACTTCCAAAATACAAATCCTGAGATATTAAGGCTCTTGAAGTGTATCAGTGAGCTATAACATACGTACAACATATAGACAACATTTTTGCTTTCTAGTAGAATACTTCCTCAATTACTCAGACTCCATAGCCCTAAACAGGCAATAAGCAAGGCAGAGAATATCAGAAGCCTGCAACAGTACATTTTTGCTGAATTCAAAAGGAATGCAAAATAGTGCTAGACCCTCTTATCCACAACATAAAATATTAAACAATTTGAGTCTGTTCTCTGGAGTAACATGGTTTCAAAACAGAGGTTCATTTAATGTCTTTGCTATAAAGCTAGCATAGACTATCTGCATGTTACCTGGCTCCATCGAAGTGCTAACACTCATTCTTTCCATCAGCATTAAATTAACTTTGTTAATAAGAACACAACCTAGGAAAGACATTTGAAAGATAAAGATAGATATGACAAATATATGATAGAAATGATAGTTACTGGATAGAAAAAAAAAAATAGCACCTACTTGGATTACATCAATTCAGTATTTCTTTACTTCTTTTGACTGGATTAATACATTAAATAAGAAAGTTGGTTAGTGTGAAATTAGCTATTGCCATAAGTACAACTGAGCAAAAACAATCCACTGATCACGTTTTTTCAGAGACTTGAACACTGCACTACAGAATGGTGGCTATATCAGACATACTGCATAACCTAAAATGGAATCTTTGCAACATCCAATCTTTACACATAGAGCTATTATAAAGTGACATGTTTAAATGTGGTTGGCATAGTATAGAAAATCTGGATAAGAAACATATTGGATGAAACCGTGTTCTTTGGTACAAAAATCACTAGACTAGGAAAAGTTATTAACTAAGGACAGTTTGAGCACAAATCCTCCATCCTATACTCAAGCTAATCAGATTGATAGGACAAGAAAAGCTTTTCAACAATAAAAAAAACCCCATAGAATTAATTCCTTAATTCTCTTCTCAGCAACATGTCTGAAATAAAAGAGTATCAAAACAGAAGCGTACTACTGAGCACGCATTTCATTTGCTGTGCTTTGCCAACAGAGGTCAGAGTTACCTCAGAGGCATCCAAAGCTTTACTATGATCATGATTGGAATTACTTTATCAGCACAAGATTATGTTCACAGACACAAAAAATATACTTTAACTAGAGAGGCTAAAGTTTCACAACTTTACATATTACAAAGGTCTTCCAAAGCTTTTGAGTATACAATGCCAATACCATCACTTAAAATTTCATGAACATCATTACTGAAATAATTGCAAAGGTCATATCCATCACATTACCAACAAAATATTTGGTAAAATGTACTAGTAATCACTTGGATCACTCAGAAAAAATAAATTCATCCAACATGATGCCTTTTATTGAACAAAATCATTTATGACACATAACTTACAAAGCAAAATGTAATTAAGTAAAAATATTCACTAAAGCTGCAGTCTATTTATTCAAATCCATTAGGAGTTATTGTTTCTATTCTATTTAAAAGACTTATCAAACATGGAAATGAAATCCAAGACTAAGAGGTTAAATGACACAGAAGCTTTTCCTACAAAGGAAGATCTGGCTGATGTAGACCTTCAAACAGCTTAAAAAGAACAAAAAACCCCACTTATTTCTAGATATATCTAAAGTGAACACTATGTTGCTTAATTCTACAAAAACAATGAAATACTAACAAAAAAACTAAATAGTCTTTGTACCTCCAATAGTTCTATTGAGGCATGTTTTTTAGAAAAAAAAAAGAGGCCCCATAGCTCATGAACTTTTCAGCAATCTTAAAATAAAAATACTAAATTTGGGGGAAAATATTTTGAGAATGTTAACTGAATAATCATGTCATCTTTCTGCTTCTTAAAATAGAACTGATAGGATACTTCACAAAATCTGTTTCGGCAGATACCTTTATGTAAAACGTATGATAAGACTCAGCCATGAAAGGAATAATTTAACGTTCTTTCTGAACTGCTTCTTTGGTAAAAGATATCTGGAGAACCCAAATTTGGGTGCAAATATTCCTCTCAATACCACAGATTTTGAGAAACATTGGAGAAGAGATCTCAGTAAGACACTATGCAAAATGATTCATTCCCACTCTCTCTCCCTGTAATCTACTATGAGCACCACAGAACATTCAGGGCTCATGAAACAGTTACTATGATTTGTTCAGCTGTGTTTAACACAAATAGTATCCCTAGTTCTTTATACAACACAGCAATAAAAGAACAATCCATGACTAAATATCTTAGGTACTAAACTAAACGTAACATGTAAGGATAGACTGGCCTACAACATAAAAAGGGGAAGTCATACACCAAAAAAGGTTGTAAAATGCATTTGTGAGATGGAAGATTATATCTTGTTTTCCTTTATTACATGTACAAATCATAGTTATTTTGATGTTTTACATTAAATGTCATTAAACTTAGATCATTTGCAGAGAGGAAGGGATCTTTGTTTGTGAAATCTCTAGAAAGGTGTAGATTTTTAGAGAATGATGGAGATGGAAGGCCTGTGACATACATATAGCCTAGGTTCTCTGGAAACTACTTAATAGTAACTGTTAAAAGAATCCAGACCCAAAAAAAACCACTGAAAAACAAGCCCATGTTCTATTTACCTTATATTGAATTCACTTTAAATTCCAATTATCTTTAATTTTGGAAAGAAAAATCTTTTTCTACATCTCATTTTAAGGGCACTTTCAACAAGTAGATTTGATTGTTAGTTCAATCTTGACAGTAAAATTATTCTGTTAAATGAATAAATAATAATTCCACCAGAGGCTGCACAAACTCATTTTGAGTGGTAAGAAGAGGGATGTTTTCCTCCAAGTGCTGAAGCCTGACCAAAAAAATACTTGTAATCATATCAGAAAATATATGTGTGTATATATATATATCTCCTTCTAGTGGAACTAAACTTAAAAAGTGGCTGAGGCGTCACCCAGAAAAATATTAAATTGAACCAAGACTTTTTTTACATCAGTTTTCCTGAGTAGCTGGATACTCAGCATCCAGCAAAAACTACAGAAAAAGAGATTGATTCCTTAAATGGCTGTGCTCATGTAAGGCCTGACTAGTTGCTGCTTCATGGCTGGTCTCCCTCGGTCCCACTATCCAGGCAAAGAACCCCACATAGGTGTGTCTGACATAGCTTAAGTGCACTTCCAGGAACATTTCTTTCCCATTGAGGGGGTTTGTAGTAAATGGTAAATGTTTAAAAACCACATAATCACTAGAATATCTGACTCTTCTTGATTTTCAAGAAGCTAACTGAAGAGAGTGCAAAGTGATCTGAAGAAACTTAGCATCTTAAAAGGCATGAGAGCTCAGCCCAGATTTATATGAAATACCTGCATTGATAATGCGCTTATGATTCGAAAAAAGATTGTACCACAGCACTACTCCTTTAATATTGGTAATTGAGACACTGAATTAATTTGGGGTACATTGCTAGCATAAAGAATTACCAGCCATGATCAAAATAATTCCATATAGACTTTGAAAATGCCAGTTCAGAGTAGTCTGAATGCACAGACAACTTGTAAACATTTTCATTAAAAGAGTAATCAAACAAAGCTGAAAAGTTAATTTTTCCTTGGGCACAGAAACAGAATACCAAGATGCAGTTTATAGTTGTAGAAATTTTAAAACTATACCAAATCGACAGCAAACAAAAACAGAAATAAAACTTCTGACCTTCTTGTAAAACACAAAACTTCAACAGTTCAATAGCCAATGAAGGAATAGATTCTCATTACAGTGAAATATAAATTTTAACCTAGTTGATCATACAGTTCTGCCACACAGGAGACAAAAATTTAGTAACAAATGCAGGGCATGAAATCATTTCAGAATGGCTTCAGAGGCTTTTTTAAATGGCAAGATGAATTTTACAACTTCAGTTTTGTACCCACAGTGGTTACAAAAATCTTCACTTAAAGGTAAACTGATACTGGATTGTCCCTTTAAGTTTGCTAAAAGAAACTGTTTTTCTGATAGGCTTTCCTATATCCCCCAGCCACTCTGAACAATGTAAAATCCATAACAAATTTTCCAGACAATCATGTTTAGGTAGTGGAGTTTTGCGTACTTGTCTTCCATGTAACAGAAGTACAATTATTTTAGTCCTCATTGCACATTTTGATTTACAAAATGGCAGCAAGCAATCTGAGATCTAGAATTTTTATATACTGTTGAGATTGAAGTACAGTCTGGAACGTTAAAACTATCTGGCTCTGCTTAACTCCCAGAAATTATGTCATGAGTTCTATGCAAGTTAGCATCTCCATTCCGCTAGACTCTGAATGCCATGTCAGTTCACTTGTCACGTCCAGTCTGAACCATGTAGAAACACAGAATGCATCTGCAATAGTAAATTAAACATTAAACAGGGGAGATTTAGATTGGATATAAGGAAGAAATTTTTCACTCAGAGCTTGGTGAGGCACTGGAACGGGTTGCCCAGAGAAACTGTAGATGCTCCATCCCTGGAAGTGTTCAAAGCCAGGTTGGATGAGGCTTTGGGCAACCTGGTGTAGTGGAGGGTTTCCCTGCCCATGGCAGGGAGGTTGGAACTAGATGATCTTTGAGGTCCCTTCCAACCCGAACCATTCTATGATTCTATGATTCTGTGATTCTGTGATTCTGTGATTCTATGTTTGGAACTACTTTCTTGCATGGAGGTCATACTGGCATAGAATGTTCCACACCTACACTACTCAAACCTTCCAAACAGGATAGCTGCATCCAGACTGTCTATCAGGCCCTAGGCCCACACGAATTCTTCAGCTGTGCCTGGTAGCTCATTCCTTGGGAGAATGCCACATGGCACATTCCAGCACCCAGAAATGTTCCTGGTATGTTAAAGTTAGATGTGGCCTCACACTCCTGTCATGGGTTTGGCAGAAGCCTGTCTTCCAAAAACAGCATTTCTCAGCTGAAAAGACATAAGAGTAATAACATCTGAGTTTGGGTCTGGATAGATCTGATGAGCATCTGTCCACAGTACATATTTGTGCTTTAAGCCTTTGATCATTCCCAGCAGAGAGGACAGAAGGGAGGAGTAGCAAACTGACCCCACCTCCTTTTCCAGCTATTTGCCTGATTCCAGGATAGAGGGTAAAGAGAAAGAAAGCTATATACATGAATATTCCAAACATACTGTGGCTGGTAAGTCACCTTATTTACTTCCTTTCTCCATCTTCCCCTGCACACTCATATTGATGAAAATTCCTAGCAGTGCATCCATAATTGCACAGTTTACCTGCAAGGCAGCCTAGCAGTCTCATTCTGGTATCAAGCTAAGAAAGGAATTTACAATGGACTCAGAGTGATCTTATTCCAGGAAAACATTGTTAATGGCTACACTAGCAGGAATTTCCTCAACTTCTTAGAATAAATACTTACAAAAAAAAAAAAAAAGCAGTGTTTAGAAAATGGTTCAGAAAATAAAAGGTAGGCATAGACCTGAAAAATTCTCACATGAAAAAATAACCAAACTTACGTTCTACAGAGAAACAGAAGTTCTTGGAAAAAACTCCCATTCAAATTGTATAGGAAGAATCCAGAAGCAACTGGGTGGGAAAAGAGAATTACTGCCACCAGCAGGAAACGAGTTGAAATTAAGGACAGCAAAAGCCTCTTCTAAACTGACAGATTTCTCACTTTTAATTTTGCCATCATCACAAATCAAGGAGAAAGAAGCCTTCTTAAGTGAGAGGGACCTAGTTAAACATTGGAAATTTGGCCTACTTTTATCAGAGACAGTATTTCCCGTAATTGATTAGATGGTCTCTCCAGAAGGAAGAAAAAGTCTGACTTGTGAGAATAGGTCAAGGATGAAAGTGAGAGTTGGATATGAACATCTGTGATGAAGGAGATCCTGAAACTAGGCGCTTCCATAATGCTAGCCTATCATACACTCTCTGGGAATCCCTGGAAGAAATGGAAATGAAATGAAAGTATACATCATGGAATTTAATCAGAGAAGGAATCAACAATAGAGATTCCAAGGCCTGACAACAGTTGAAGCAGGGCAGGGGACACTTTCTGTTGATCTCTGAGACAAAAAGATCAGCTTCTGGAAGGCTCAGGTCATAAGATCAAATTTATGAATGTTATCCTAAATCATCCACTCACAGTTCACAAGCCTAAAATAGGTCAAATCATCTGATGGTGTATTCAGAGCTTTGCACAAGGCAAATCTTAACACTGGATGTAACTATCTGAAAGATTAGCCAGCTCTCAATACAGGAGAAAGAATTCCATACCTCCTAGTTTATATATCACATTGTAGCAGTGCCATGTGCAAGCTCTTGTATCTTTTGATTTGGCAAAGAAATATTTGACATATACTTTGAACAGGATATCTGTATAGACATGAGTCTGCCATGAATACTACAGTCT
Source organism: Tauraco erythrolophus (assembly GCF_009769465.1). Classification (NCBI taxonomy): domain Eukaryota; kingdom Metazoa; phylum Chordata; class Aves; order Musophagiformes; family Musophagidae; genus Tauraco; species Tauraco erythrolophus. The sequence continues at coordinate 55,505,698 of NC_141468.1, forward strand.
TTGCCTCAAGGCTTAGTGGCATCTCCAGGGAAGAAAAGAGACATGGACAGGAATTTGTAATAAAAGCGTATCCTTTTAGAGACACTGAATGGGTCATGCCACTGTTATGGAAAACTTAAATCTTATTTATGGTCTAAATAGCCTTAAAGTGCTTTTCAGGGCCAAAACAAACCAAAAATCAAGTTTATCATGCCTGTGGATTTTGACAGGAAAGGTCTTTAGATAACACAAGGTAGTCCAGCACAACTTGACAGAAATTTGGAAAGCTATTGGAAGCTTTCTCATTTTAGAAGTTATGAGGAATTTAGTTTTTAGGAACTCTTATAAGATTTCTGCATAGCAATTCTAGTCAACTCTACTTGATAGAGTAGAGGACATGCAAATGAAAACTTCAATACTTGTTCAAGAAAGCTACCTTTCCACATGTAATCATCATAGTGAGGATAAAAAGGCACTCTAGTCCACCTGAGAATGGGAAACTGTCACTGAGGACACTTGGAGTTATTAAGAGTCCAAACTGCAGGATTCTACAGTGGAATTGGTCATAACCTATTTTAAATAAAAGATATTTCCCACAGATAAATCACACTACAGAAAAAAAAGGAACTTACAAACGAAGAGATACAAACAACTCCTCTTGCTACAAACGTAACACAGCATCGTATTTTGTCATTTGGACTCTTCTTTAAGTTCAAGGTTGATCTCTATTTCAAACACTTGAAAGTAATTGGTTTACTATTGGTTTCCTATGCAACAAAACAGAACTGATTTCTTGGCCCATTTCATCCAAAGCTGAAAGAAAATGGGAATGGTTCTGTACAATAATGGGGCTGGAGGAGACATGTAAGTGGATGTTTTAACCAATGCCAGTGATGTCCCATAAGAAGATATGCAACAAAGTACAGTCCTAACTAAACATAACATTCATGAATTCAAAGTGAATTATACAATCATTTCTCCCTGTTTTTGGAAAAAGTGTATGACAGTTTCTTAGTATATTAGACATACAACAGTATTTTATGCTTCAGACATTGTTGGCAGCTCGGCTGCACATAGACCACAAGGGAATCTTTTTCTGCAGTGTGCTTCCTCATGTAGTCAAACTGCCATCAAAGTTTGCAGCACAGAACAGCATTTTCCTGGAAAGGTGAGACAGAACCCTGACCCTATGCGCTAAAAAGCAACATTACAGAGATCATCTATTTAGTATTATAATTCCCTGAAAAACTCCAATGTTAACATTTCTGGCATCAATAACTAGAAACTGGAAATACTCGTACCTCTTTTTTTGGACACAGACGAGTGCTGTGACAACATCATCAGCCTTGGCATTAATAACGATTATGGTAAGACAAGGATTCTTACTGCTTTTCTCCAGTATCCTCTACATGCTGCAACAACTCAGAGTAACTGATAAGAGAAGATGCGATCACTATCCTGACCACCATACACATTGGAAATATGTTCCTAAAGACTCCTGATTTTTTCTTCCCAGGCTGTGAAGAGTTCATGAAAGCAGTATCACTACTTGGTTCCAATGAAAGGGATCTAGCAGAGAGAAAGGGCTGAAGCTTTTATAGTTCTTTCTTCTGATAACTTGAAGCCCTAATAAGTACATAATGGTACAAACTAAAATACCTATAAAAAACTAAATGCAAATAATATTGTTTATTAGAAATAACTAAATATAACACAAGAAAAAGGAAGAAAGAAATCAGAAATTCAAATTATTCGAACTGAGCTCCTACTAGTTCAACCCTATAATTACAAGCATTAAAAGAACATGATTTTTTTAACTGGCTGTACCATCGTCTTTATACTCGTACCTGGTGGATGTAATGAATTACAGACATTGCTGGTCAAAGAATTCTGCTTTCAGCTGCATGGTCTTATGTGTGCAGAAGTCAAGCATGCAGCAAAATTTAGCAAGAATAATATTTTCAAGTGCTTAAGGGATGAGACGACAGAGGAGAAGTCAAGCCCTCATAGATGGGATTGGGTGTTGCCTGTGTAAGGAGAAAAGCGAAAGAAAAAGGATGGTAATAATGATACAAAAGAAGGGAAGGGAAAGAAGAGAAAAACTGGTCCTGCTCAGTTGCTCAGAGTACTGGTCAACCACAAGATTACAAATACCAATAACTAAATTTAGTTACAGTGTAAAAGTCATCTTCTTTTGTTACTTTTGCTTACACTTTCTAGTGATGTGGTTTGCTGTGAATTAAAAGTTTATAACTCTGAACTTAAGACTCCAATCCATAGATTTCAAATGAAATATAAAAGAACAATAATCCACATACATACAATGCACAGTTAGAAACTACGTATCTCTTGACACCCTGTATAATGTAACCTTATTTTAAATTGAAATAATTTTAAATATCATTATTGCTATAAGCAAAGACAGATATCAACAAACACAGGATAAAATAATCTTCTAAATGCTACATATTGTGGAGGGTTTTGTAAATAAGAAGTATATGCATACAGTATGATTATTCACCTCTTCCCAAGGCATTTCCCTTCTTTGGAAATAATTTCCATACTTAGGACATTGAGCTACATCAAGCAGAACTCATATTTGTAACATACCTGAGGAAAAAAGTTTCATGTTCCCCAAAAGATAATATGTGGATTTCATCCTTATAAAGGCGTCATTTAAAGTCTTACTATACTGAACTCAACCTAAGCTTTGAATGAGTAAGATACGCAAAAGTCAACATAGTTACTATATAAATCATCATCAATATTTCAGCATTGTAAAGATAGCTATACAAAATTATTTTTTACTACAACATTTGGTACTATCCTATCAAACATAAATTATGCATAAAATATTTTGAAGTTGAATGAGTGAAGTTGCTGTGTCAGTAATTCAGGCAATACAAGAACAGTAATTCCCCATGTATCAGTGCTTCCAAAAGCATTGGTTCTATTTTTATTGGTTCTATTGTTATTTCTTTTTTCTTGTAGTTAAGGTGAAAACATAAAATGAGGGTAAGTTATAGTTGCGTAATACATAGTGATTTTTTTTCCCTGATAATTCTATTTAGGTGAAGCAATAAAGTTTCTTTAAATAAAGCTGGTTTTTTAGGATAAAATAAATAAAAATAAAAAGATTTTACAAATTTAAGTTCAAACCACCAGCATAATTACTTCCAAATAGTTACTGGGAGAAAAAAATAAGTTGTTTGACTTCCAAAGCTGAGAGACTGGAGTATCTTTCATAAGAGTAAAGGCTGAGAGCACTGGGACTGTTTAGGCTGGAGAAGGCTTGAGGAGGATCTTATCAATAACTATATCATGGGAGGGTGTAAAGAAGACAAAGCCGGACTCTTCTCAATGATGCCCAGTAACAGGACAAGAGGCAATAGGCACTAACTTCAACACATGAAATTCCATCTGAAAATAAGAAAACACTTTTTTACTGTAAGGGTAACTCTCCTTGAACACTAGAGTGGGATGCTCCAAGAGGCTGTGGAGTCTCCATCCCTGGAGAAACTTAAAATCTCATTGGACACAGTCCTGGTCAAACTATTCTAGCTGACCTCTGCAGCTTATCTCCAGAGGCGCCTTGCAACATCAGCTGTTCTGTGATTCTGTAAATGAATTCTACATGAAGATGGGTTTTATTTTTTTTTTACTAAGAGGTCCACCTCTTGATATCATGTATAAAAGTACACATAATAGAAAATGCATCTGTAATCTTTGTTCTTCAAATCCAGATAATTCAAATTCTCATCTTCGACTATACTAAACTTCATCTAAAAAATAAAGCTAGAAATCAGTAAGCAGATTACATCAAGATTAACTCTCCTATTATAATGATGGAATAAATACACCCAATCATTTGAAACCAGGGAGGTTTTTTCCCTTCTAACACATGTAAGGCAGGTGCACCACATGTCCCATCCTACATACACTTTCTATGAAACTTGGAGCTAGGCTACATGATGCATTAATAGCATCTAAGCTGGTTTTGGCCGTCCTAGGGAAAATATGGAGATACATTGAACTGCATTCAGACAGTCATCCCATTAACCACTGGGATAAGTGAGCTTATGAGACTGCTCAAAAGTTGGTCAAATGACTTGTACCAAAATTGAAACCACAATACGTGACAATATCCAAGCAAATCTGCAAACATGCTTATTTCTTTTCTCCTGAAAATGTAATTATTTGTGGTCTGGATAGCAAGCCCATTTGAACAATTTCATCTTTTCAGAGTGTCTGTGACAACATAGATAATGGGCTGACTGGGAGAACAGAAGCTCAGTCCCACTAAAAGATAACTCCAATTTTCAGAGGCTGAGGGAACTTCCAGGTACCAGAACTGCTCTACTGTGAAATTGTCTGGACAGTGCCACCTTTAATAATGACAGACTTCGCAGCAGAAAACAAAAGGAACAGGCAATCACCTCTATCAACTCTTAATGAAGAAAGTAACAGATGAGAAAAGTTCCTAAATTAAAGCACCTTAAATTAGTGGATGAGAAAAAAAGACTATCAAAAAGATAGTTAAGGAGGAGAACAGCACTCTTGCCCAAGAGTCTCACTCCTCAAGAAGCTGAGTAACAGTAGCAAGTAGTGGACGTGATTTATTACGATCAATCCTATGCCTGAGCATGAGTACAAAAAGAACTTGGCATCTGTAGATATTGTTGCCAGAAAAGTCAGAATGGTCATGGTCAGAAAGCATATTTTGGAAATAACATGTACTGAATGTAACTGTGAAGACTCATAGAATACATGCAATGGACCTTTGGAATCATCTGATTCAACCACTTTCTCCAAGATGGGAAAATTTCAAAGTTAGAGCTAATTTTGAGGTTAGATCAGTTTGTTCAGGAAACTGTACAGTCAAGTTTTAAATATCTTCAATGATGGAGATTTCACCACCTCTCTTGCCAATCTTTTCCAGTGCTTGATTACCCTGCCTGTGATTTTTATCTTTAACAATCTAATCATAATTTTCTTTGTCGCAGTTTCTATCTGTCCCTCTCTTCCCTTTGCTGTGCACACCTTAGAAAGCCAGGCTCTTCTCAGCACCATGTGAAGCAGCTGAGGACATCTTAATAAAATGCTGTTTAGTTGTCTTTTTTTCAGACTGAACAAACAGCTCTTTCAACTTCCGGAATGTCAGTGCTCCAGCCTCCTAATGATCTTGGTGTCTCTCTCTGCTGGATTTGCTCCATTTTGTCCATGTCATCTACTGTGAAGTCCAAAACCGTAGACCTCCCTGTATAGAGATTAATACATACTTCCCTCAACTTGCTGGCCATGCACACTGTTAGCCTTCTCTGCTCTGAGGGCACGCTGCTGACTCATGTTCTCATCACAGATGGCAGGTTAGCCAAGTACAATTTAGTCTTGGTAAATCCATGCTGATTCCTTCGTTCAGCCTCTTGTCCTTCATGTACTTGGACATGGCCACCTGAAGAAAATACAGATACACTGACAGGGCTGAAGATATTAAAAAATCTGAAGATGGTTCAAGAAAGGGATAATTATTTTACATTCTTTATTCTGTACATGGTTAAATAGAAGTCCATGATTGTACTGATTGGCTTTCAAATCTTGATCTTACTTCTTTATTGATAGACTGAAGCCTAGATATTGTCCTTCAATTCACTACTGCAAAGTCTTTTTATTTTCCCAGATTTCTTCTAAAAAGAAGGGCATATCAAATTGTAAGCAAATATTATTTGGTTGAAGCTGAATACCTGCTTTGTATTCAGGTTCCTGCGACCTGGAATTCCTCTTCATTCATTTTAAAGTGCAGTTTTACTATTTCCTGAGGCCTAGAATTATGAAAAGGACAGCACATATGAGACAGGTAACACACAGATTTTAGATATCTGTCTCTCTAGGATGAACCCTGAGTTAAACACCTATGTTACCCTCACATTCATTGCATTGCCAAAATTAGGCACCTCAACTAACACTTCAGTGGAGAATCATCTAAAATGACAATACTCAGTGTCCAGTTCCTTAAAACTAGTCAAGAGGAAACACTGAAGACATGGGTGTTTCTGAAAATTTCTCTTATTTCAAGGATGAGCCATGTCAAGACTAAAGAAAAATGTTCTCCATTTAAGACCCATAGTTCAGAGGGTCTTTCTCTCTCTTTCTGTTGCAACAGAACATTTCAAGCATAAAGAAGAGCAAGGATTTTCTCTCAGTAATTATGACCAGTCTCTATGAGAAAGCCTACATGGACCCTGAATGTAGGCTAATATCTTGCAGAAGATGCTGTAAATGGCTTGTGGTTTTAATGACAACTAGTTTAATTAAAATCAGTCAAACAAATACAGAGCATGTGGTAAGATATCTATTTAAAAAAAAATAAATATCTGTGGAGTCATACCAAAGGAAAATTAGAACATCTCAATTTTGCCTGTAGGAGCTGTCAAAAGTTTTTCGTGAAATGCACCATACTTTAATGATTGACTTGTTTCTTGGATTTAAGACTGATAGATGACTACAGAACAGAAAGGATAAAATAAATATTGTCCTACACTCCATATGATCTGAAGTCCTTCCAGACCCAAATAACAACTAATTCCAGGTTCTACTATTGCTGGCACTCCTTGCAGGAAGCAGGAAAGGATGCACATCTCAGAGTCAGCTCAGAAGGGAAGAGAGAAGAATTGTCAAAGGGTCCAGAATACTTCAGCATGAGGGCTCTTGCATACCAAGCAAGTAGAAAAAGGAAATTGAGGTGAACTTCATTTAGTTGGGTAGATTTTATCTGGGAAAAGAGCAGTAGGCATCTCTCAGAGGAAAGAAGATTAAAAGAAGAGTAAGATTATGCTGTGAGAGCATATGAGAGAAAATAGGGAAAAGGTAAAGGAGCTGTATTAACTTAGAATTCTAAAGACTGATACACTGGTCTTATGGGATTAAAGGGTTAAAGCAACAGATACTCTCATTGCTGTCAGCCTGGTCTGTCAGAGTTCAAATTTACCAATTATCCTGAAGCCAGCTGTCCTTACTATTCCGTTCTAAATTTAATAGTCTTTGGAAAATGTTATCTTTCAATTTAGAAATTATTTGCAAAAGACAGAGTAAACCACTGACAAGGAAGACATCCACTTAGCCACAAACATACACACTCTTTCACTCACTGAAAACACTCTCCCTGCTTTTACTATCTCACACTGTACACTTGTTCCTGAAATGTCGCAGCTGGAAGGCTTCAGGTGGCTCCAAGTAGACCAATGCTCTAATGCGAAGGCTTCAGGCTTACTCTAAGGAAGGCCCACACTCCTCCAAGACTCAGGAGGAAATGCCTCACCCTTAGAAGTAAACACCCTGCCTTAAATAGTCAGGAGTCACATGGTTTGCTAGATGGGTCAAGGCTATTGGTCACTTGACCATCCATCTCCCAGAGTGATTGGCTGAATGCTACAGCACCTGTTTCAAGGTAACTTTCCCAGTGTAACGAGCCACAGGTGTTTTAGTTAACCTGCATAGGGAAAGAACCTTCACAGGATGCTGCAGCAGCCAAAAGATTTCTCCACAATTCCCCCTTTTTGTTTTAAGATTAATTTGAATCAAGCAGGGAGATTTTTCAGCAATACCATGGGAGATACATCTAGCAAACCAGTTGTACATTCAGTTATTAATTCTGACTCCGACGGAGACTTGAAATTTAGTCTCTGCTCGTGGAAGGAACAGGTTGATGGCCGATGTCATTATTTCCATTAGGAGGGTCATTTGATGGATGATCTCCGTCCTGGCCATCGTTCGGATGTTGCCTGTTCTGTTTCCGATGTTGCAGGTCAGGGCGGACGCATCTTGCGGGCAGCCATTGTATCCCAGTATCTGTGGAAACGCAAGCATACCCACGACCCCAAGCAATAAGCTCATACGGGCCTTCCCACGTCTTAGTGAGTAGGTCCCGTATCCAGACTTTCGCTCGGGGCAGGTGCGTCTCGCCTGAAGACTGCAACGAAAGAAAGTGATTCAAAATAATGGGATTATTTGAATTTGATGGCACCGTAAGATGGTTAATTGTGTATAATGCTTTTTCTAGGCGACTCTGTGGGGTTTCTCCATGCATTCCCCCTTTTTGTTTTTCTAAAACACGCTTCAAGGTGCCATGAGCGCGTTCAACAATGGCTTGGCCAGTAGGAGAATGCGGAATACCCAAAGTATGATTTACACCCCATAGTTGTAAAAACTGCCGCGTCTTCTGTGAGACGTAGGCCGGGCCATTATCAGTTTTTATAGAAGAAGGCACGCCCAAGACCGCAAAAGCGAGTTTCCAATGGGCAATGGCATCGCGACTTTTCTCCCCAGTATGAGCAGTTGCCCACATAGCTGAGGAGAAAGTGTCAATAGACACGTGCACATACTTAAACCTGCCAAATTCAGGAACATGCGTTACATCCGTCTGCCAAAGCTGCAGGGCCTTTAGGCCTCTGGGGTTTACCCCCGATGGCAGAGGTGCCGCAAGTCCGTGGCAGTCAGCGCAAGCGCTGACAATGTCCCGAGCCTCAGTGGGCGTTAAGTGGAACTGCTTCTGCAGGGTATGTGCACTTTGATGGAAGAAATTATGCGATGCCTTGGCTTGTGCGATCTTATCGGGCTGAGGTGCTACCCATGCAGGGTTAGCTAGCATGTCAGCCCTGGCGTTGCCTTCCGTTATAAAGCCTGGCAAATTAGTATGACTATGGATATGCAGGATGTAATATGGGTGAACTCGATCTTGAATTGCACACCATAAGGTTTTTAACAGAGAAAACAGAGCCGCATTATTCACTTCTTTCAGAAGTGAACAATCTAAGCGTTGTGTTATATCAGCCACATAAGCAGAATCGGTGACCAAATTCAAAGGTACCTGCGAGAACCGTTGAAAGGCCATGGCAACAGCCCTCAGTTCAACCAACTGGGCTGAGCCTGACTCATGGCCTTCCAGCACCTGCCACTCAGATTCCTCCTTCCAGGTAACAATAGCTTTCCCAGTTTTCCCAGACCCATCAGTGAAGACAGTGGGTCCTTGTACTGGCACTCGGCTATTTTTTGGCCGCAAGGTAAAGCTTGTCGATCTTGCCAATTGCAGCAATTTATGGCTAGGCAGATGATATGCAATTTGTCCTGAGAAATTTTCCAGCGCACTTTGGAGAGGAGCACTGTTAGTAAGGCTCCACTCAAAGTATTCCTGCTGTACTGGCAGAACAATTATTGCAGGATCTGCTGCCACCAATTGTAGACAGCGCTGACGGCATTTGATTATCAGACAAGCAATTAATTCAAATAATGTAGATGCTGTCTTTTTTGGTTGGTGCGGCAAAAAGACCCATTCCAGAATATGCAAGGGGTCAGACCACTGTTTGTTCCATTGGTCAATGATACCTGTAGGATGAGAATCTGGAGTGGTAATAAAAACGGTAATATCAATGGAGGGATCTATTCGGTAAACCTGACGAGCAGAAATGGCCTGTTGAACCTCCTCTAGTGCCCGTCGCGCTTCAGGAGTCAATTTTCGAGGTGAATTCAACTCAGGGTCCCCCTTTAAAATATTGAACAGCGGCGCAAGTTGCGCCGTGGTTAGCCCTAGATAGGGACGTAACCAATTGATGACGCCCAACAGTTTCTGAGCGTCATTCAAGGTCTTAATAGAACTCGAGAATTGCACCTCTTGGTGTTGTATAGTTTGGTCCAAAATTTTGACTCCTAAATATCTCCAAGGAGGATGCTGTTGAACTTTCTCCGGAGCCACTTGCAATCCATAAGAATGCAGAGCAGTGAGTAGCCGAGGCTGTATCTTCAGCAGCTCGTCCTGGGTGGATGCTGCTACCAGGATATCATCCATGTAATGGTAGCAGTATGCTTCAGGGAACTGCTTACGGATTCCGGACAAAGCTTGAGCAACGTACCATTGACAGATAGTCGGGCTGTTCTTCATGCCCTGAGGTAGGACCTTCCATTGATATCTCTTTGCAGGTTCAGCGTTGTTAACCGCAGGTACAGTAAAGGCAAATTTTGGTTTGTCATTAGGATGTAAGGGGATCGTGAAAAAACAGTCCTTCAAGTCAATGATCAAGATTTCCCACCCTGCTGGAATCATGGTGGGTGAGGGCATACCAGGCTGCAATGCCCCCATGCTTTCCATTACTGCATTGATTTTTCGGAGATCTTGTAGCAATCTCCATTTTCCTGATTTCTTCTTAATTACGAAGACAGGCGTATTCCAGGGACTGGTAGAAGGTTCAAGGTGTCCCTGTTGTAATTGTTCCTTAACTAGTTGATGAAGGGCGACTAATTTTTCTTTTGGTAGGGGCCACTGGGGTTGCCAGATGGGTTTGTTTGCTAACCATCGCAAAGGCAACGTAGGATATTGTGCGCCCTTCAGTACAGTGGCCCCCATCAAAAATTTGTCCCGATACGTACTCCCCAGGCTGCCAAGACATCTCGCCCCCAGAGGTTGAGTGGAGCTGTAGTGACATAGGGCCGAATTGTAGCTGTTTGACCCTCTGCGTTCTTTACCACCACAGGTCGTTCGCTTCGATAACTCTGTGTGGTTCCTCCCAGTCCTGCAATGGCTGACCCTGCGGGGGCTAAAGGCCATGTAGGAGGCCATGCGGAGAAGGAGACGATTGTCACATCAGCCCCTGTGTCAATCAAACCTCGGAGCTGAATCCTGGACGGCTGGGCATCTGGCAGTATTAAGGTGCAAGTCATCTGTGGCTTTTGGCTGGAGATATCCGCAGTCCAGTAAACTTGCGGAAGTCCTGTGGAACCAAAACCACCACCTTCACGACTCTGTCGTTTTGCCTTAGGGACACTTGATTTGAAGGGTACAAGTTGAGCGATCCGAGTCTTTTCCGGTATTGTGACAGGGGGGGTGGGCGTGGAAATCATCGCACAGATTTGTCCTGTGAAGTCAGCGTCAATAACTCCTGGGTGAACAAAGATCCCTTGAATGGTGGTACTAGATCTTCCCACCAATAATGCACTTAGCCCATGTCCTAGAGGCCCAAATGCATCCAAGGGAACCTTATAGACCCGACAGGATTCTAAGACGACTGTTGTTGCGGTGCATACATCCACCCCGGCTGATCCCTGGGTGCTGGCTGAAAGCTGGCTGAGTAAGCCTGGGTTGGTATCATGCCCTGGGGAAACATTTCTGTCTGAGCGCACATCCCCATTGCGCTCCTGGGGAAGTTTCCCGAACGAGTCAGGGGTCGGCCATTGGCATGGTATAACGATTCACAATATCTCGCAGAATGGCCTGGCTTATCGCATCTTATGCAGCGAGCAGGTCTCCTGTTATCCTTGTTTCTTCTTTGTCTCGTCTGTCTTTGTCTATTGTCCCTCTTAGGTTGTCTTTTCAGTTCCAGGTCAGCATTTTTGGGTTGCATAGGCCGTAGAGTTGTGGCCAGAGCAGACTTATAGCTTTCAGATTCTAGCTTAGAGCATGCTTCGATCATTTCTGTTAGTGTAGGCTCCCCTGGCATGGAATTTATGATTTTTCTACATTCTTCATTGGCATTGTCTTTTGCCAGCTGCTTACATAGTAGTTGTCTCAGGTTTTCATCTTCGACCTGTTTTTCGAGGGCTGCAGCAACTTTCTCTACGAAAGATAAAAAGTGTTCTTTCTGCCCCTGATAAATCTTCACATACCGTGTTTTTGGGGCAGCCATATCTATGCCCTTTAATAGAGCTCCCACGCCGATCTTTTGGGCTTGCTCAAGAACTTGGGGGTGCCATGTAGCTTGAAAATCAGGGTCAGCGAAAGCATTGGCTCCCAGTAGAGCATCTGCTGGAGCTCCATATCTGGGGTCAGTTGGGGGTAATTGCATATTTCCGGCTGCAGCTCTCTCAGCCATTCTTCTCCAATTGGCCTCAAAGACCGTATATTGTACTGGTTGAAATAATACCTGACCTAGATGTTTAATGTCGAATGGGGAGAGTAGGTCAGTATTTAATATCCTGATGATCTGCATGACCTGAGGAGAGTCTAAACCGTATTGTGCTACCTTGGTTTGCAGGTCTTGGACTACCTTCCAGGCGATGGTTTCGTGTTTGTCAATTTGACCTGAGTTAGGAAGCGCCTTTTGTACTGGGAAGGCTTGGATAACATCCTCTGTTCGTTCATTACTTTCCTGAACAATCTGCTCAGACCCCTTTTCAGGCAACCCAACTTTTTCTATTAGATCCCAGTCGCCAGCCTCCAGAGCCCGCCTCTTGACTTCTTCCCAGAACCGTTTTGAATTTTTTGGGCGCACAGTCACCTTGCATTCGGGAAGCGTCCAGGGACGGTTGTGGGCTGGCCATGTTTGTTGTTGTCTGACTGTCGCCACGGCTTCCTGCAGTGATGAAACATTATCAGGCAGGGGTGTGTCCAATGGCTTCTGACAGGATGCAGACGCTGGGCCAACGGGTCGTGTAAAGGCGGAGGCTGTGGCCGGTTGTGGAACAGTCCATGGAGATGCAGTCTGGGTTGCGGAAACTTGTGTCGGCACCACTGTCTGTGAAGGTGCCACTGCTGTTGTCAGTGGCATGCTTGGCGCCACTTCCGGGGTCGTTGCTGGGCCGGTTGGCACGGCCAGCCCAGGTTGTCCCGGTACAGATTCGGCAGCAATAACCTGCCACAATATTTCCATCAATGCCGTTAGTTGTTGCGACATTCCTTGCAAACCTGCCATAACCTGCTGTATTATGAAATGCGTTGTTCGGGGTTGCTCCATTTGTGCCCGTGGCAGATAGCTGGGCGCTATGGGTGATGCCGCAGGACATGAGGTTGCAGTAAACCAGGGTGCCATGCCTGGGAACTGTCCTTGTGGTGCCTGGTCTGGTTGAGGGGCCAATGGCGGAGCAGTAGGAAGAACATGTTCTGCTGTAATGGCTGAAGTAGCCGGTTGAGATGCAGAAGAAGGGGAGGCTGTTGGGGCGAAGGGTGGGGGACGCTCTGATGCTTTGTCTTGTCCGGAGGAGTATTCCCGCAAAAAATCACAAGGAGGACACTTGGGTTGGACATAATCTCGCAGGGAGGGGTAAAGCTTCTGTGCAGTCCCCACAACTTTCTCCATATCTGAGGACAGCGGGGGCACAACTGGTGCACTACCCGTGGTCAGTCCCCTTTCAGATAATTCATCGTCCCCTTCAGAAACTTCACTTGTGGATTCATCAGAATCTGGCAATACTTTTTCCTTCCTACCGTCCATGTCTGCATTACATCATATACAGTTCCCCAAATACGTAGCAGACCAGTCAGGTTCTTTCGTCCAAATACTGTTTCATAGATTAGCTTATCCCCTAGCTGCTTCCACGCTTCTGAGCTAAAGGGGGTGTTGAGGTCGGTCAGGCATTCATGCTCTGCCGCCCAATCTAACAGCTCACAGAGAGCTTCATCACTTATTTTGGCACCTGCGATTGTCATTGCAGGTTTGAGAATGGAGAACATCATGCTTTCTTTTGTGGAGCTTTGTCCCATCATTCTAATTTGCAGTTCGTCCCTTGGAGCCCCGTGTACGGAAGCACGTACCTTCAGATCTTAGTTGTGGCTGGATCACGTCGGGGTCACCAGTTGTCGCAGCTGGAAGGCTTCAGGTGGCTCCAAGTAGACCAATGCTCTAATGCGAAGGCTTCAGGCTTACTCTAAGGAAGGCCCACACTCCTCCAAGACTCAGGAGGAAATGCCTCACCCTTAGAAGTAAACACCCTGCCTTAAATAGTCAGGAGTCACATGGTTTGCTAGATGGGTCAAGGCTATTGGTCACTTGACCATCCATCTCCCAGAGTGATTGGCTGAATGCTACAGCACCTGTTTCAAGGTAACTTTCCCAGTGTAACGAGCCACAGGTGTTTTAGTTAACCTGCATAGGGAAAGAACCTTCACAGGATGCTGCAGCAGCCAAAAGATTTCTCCACAATGAAATGCGTCTACAGTTTTAAAGAAGACATTTCAGTACTTTTATCCTTTCCACCTTTGCTCCCTTCCTGCGACTTTATTTCTTCCCATGATAAATAAATTTGATAGAAGCTTCCATTTTCCACATGCTTATGCATATACTTAGTTCTATGACTTCAGATGCCTACAGAAATATGAAATTTGTTTAGATTTAACTAAATTCTTGCTTTCCTAGCTTATCTTGAATTCTGCAATTGCCAATCAACTAATATATTTTTTAATTCTGTGCTTGTAAACTAACGCATAGTCTTACATTTTTGTCTTTAAAACTGAATGAAATTGAAGTTCAGTTGAAAGCACTGCCATTAAAAACGTGATTTTAGGGCAAAAGATCAGGATAAAAAATTTGATAATAAAACTTGGTATAATATTATATTAATAACACAAACTACAAGAGAAACATTAACAATAATTATTATCCTTATAGGAACTACTGAAATCTTATTAAGATGTATTCCTAATCAAAAATCTTGAATAGTCGATCTATTTATAAATAAGAAATTCATGATAATTTCAAACTGTCTTCTGAATTTTGTTCAATTTTAAGCCTGACAAAGAACGAGAGCTTTGTTTTATTTTGACCACAAAATCACTTTAGAAGGCAAACTACATGCATGGAAGATTTTTTTGGGATGGGTAATGCTAGATTTGTCTCAATTAAGCCTTAATGTATTTGATTAATCTGGTATCAATCAACTGTATGATGCTTCACTGACACTACTCCTTGTCATTTCTAATTCGCTCTCTATTACGCTTTCCATGAATTTTCAATCATGTACTTCACTAAACATATTAATAAGCACCTGAATAAGAAATAATCTAATACACCTGAAATGTAATAATGTAATACAAAACTAATACATGATGCATGCATTCCAACTGTTTAAATACAACTTCTCAGAATGTCACAATACTTTGAAGATGTGCTTAACATCCTGTCGGCTTCAATAGCCTTGGTAATGTAGTGAAAGTGAAATTTATGTCTCTTGAGGTTCATAGAAGCATTTCAATTCTCAAATCCAGCCTCAAACACCACCAGCTGAACGTGGTTTCGTAACTTCACTGCAAACTGCATTTTTGGTGTGGAAGGACAGGAAGAACAGTTGTCACAGATCCAGTATAGAACATAAGGATCTATTTCAAAACATGAGCACCTAGATATCAAGTCTAAGTTATAAATAAACATTTTAGGTGCTGCCTATAATCACTAACTTTCACTACAGTGAAAGTCAGATTATCATTAGGTTTGATACAGCTTGTGAAAATGAAATGGCAAACTTGTAGATGCAGGGCATAATTTTATCAAGTGAAAGTAGCACACATTAGATCAGCAGTCTACTATCATGAGAAAATTTTCAGGAATCTGAGGATCTGTTTTAACCTCAAATTATTTAAGAAATTATTGAAAAGATATCACAACTTATAGCTAGTAATAATATGCCAGTCTTAATACACCATTTAAGTAAAAAATATGTTCATTATTTGAGATATTGATAAAAGATTCTGGCATATTGTGCTAGATCAACTACATGGCTAAATAACAGATTTTGCCCCAACTACCCACAGGTACTGCCAGATAGGAATTCCTCTGGGTGTTTCAACACAAAATGAATTAGGCACCAGAATGTCTCCCAGGCACCAACTGTCTAAGTGACACCATTTTATTACAGACATCAAAGAAGAGGAAAACAAATACCAAGATGCAACAACTCCTATGGGGAAGTTGGGGAGAAAAAAAAGAATGAAAGTAGACCAGTTTAAGTTGAAAGGAACTGAATATGAAAATGAAGACATCTGAGGAACTCTAGACACATTCTAAAAAAATAAGAACCATTTGCTCATACCAAAAGATGTGAAGAGAAATCACAGTTCTGGCACACCCTTCTTTTGTAGCCTTGCGGAAAAATTGAGATAAAATGTTGGTTTTTTTTTCAATGACTTTTTTCATCTGTGTTTTTGTATTGTTGTCCTGGTTTCAGCTTGGACAGAATTAGTTCTTTTTAACAGCTAGAAGAGCTCTGTGTTTTGGTTTTAGTCTGAGACTTGCTCTGAGAAGAACGCTGATAGTGCACTGATGTTTATAGTTGGCACTGAGGCCTCAAGGACTTTTCAACTTCCCATGTTCTTGCCAATTTGCAGGAGCACAACAGGATAGGAGGCAGCATGGCCCAGACAAAGGGTCCACAACTCCCCTTATGATTTGTACTTAGACTTAGGATTGAGGGCCAAACTGGCCAATAATTATTCCATATCATGCAGTGTCATGCCTTTGTCTGTCATGTCAGACAGAAGGCTTTTTGGCCTTCCAGGGCTCTCATTCTCAGATTCTCGGAGTGCTGTCTCTTTAAACTCTCTTATCTAGCAAAACTTTAATCCATTACATCATTCATATTCAAGCTAATGCAATGGTCTTTTTTTCATAATTAAGGTTTTAAGAATCAGAGTATCACTCAGTTTATTTAAATCCAATTATATATTTAAAATAAAAATGTTGCATATTCTGTATTCATTATCTAATTTTGTAATTCTATTTTAAAATGGAACTGAGTTTTTCATAAATTATGATTCATGAATCATTAATGCTTTCTGCCCAGATTCTAGATAATTAATGATTTTTTTTTCATATTCAAAGTAAAATGATTGTAAAATAGTATATTAGGCTTATTGAAAGCAATATTTATCATCATGTTTTTCCTTTTCAAGAACTACCAACCATACTGTGGGATGATTTCAGTGCTTCACAATTCTCTTTAAAAAGGAATTCTCAGATGTGGAGTACATTTTTAAGCCAATATCCTTAATAAAATAAATGAACCAGCCTATATTACAAAAAAGTACTTAAGTATCATGTATTCTGAATGTTGCAAATTTTTTGGAGAAATTTTACAAGGTCTTCTCCCATTACTTATCAGCCAAATACTTTGAGAATGTATCTTTCATAGTCAAAACTGATTTATAAAGGTATATACCAGTATTCTGAAGATAGTTCTCCACTTGTTGGAACATGTTACCAGTACAGCAGTACTAGTGTAAATCAAAGTACCTGTAACATGCATATATGATGGATGTGAGCAAAATAGTGTTTTTACTGGTACAAAGGACTTCTTCCATTCACTCTCCAGAGTAACTAGTTAAACCAATAAAATTAACTTCATTTACTGAGGGATTTAATTTTTCTTTTTACATATATATATATACACACACACATACATATACACATAGAAATAAATGACCTTTCTTAACTTTTTCTACCAGCAAGTTTTTAATCCATAAATTTTGATGCACTGTCATGCATGATTTTTTGAAGTCTCTCAAATCTTAATATTATTTTAGGATTTCTCAAACTATTTCCATAGTAGTTGATTACAGTATTGCCTTCATTCTACTATAATAATCAGATTGTCTTTTACAAACACAAAGTTCCTTGAGTGTACTATTCACGCACTAATGCATTCTACGAATCTGTTCATCCTACCATGCAGAATTAAATAAACCATGGTCTCCTGTACCAACCATGCTAAAAAGTTATTGCCCATCAGTAAAAAACAGATCCAGGGATGTTCTTTCTCTAGTTAACTTTTCTTCTGTATGGATGGTAAATTTAGAAAGTGCCCTAGCAACACTGTCTATTCTTAAGCATTACCTCCACTCCCCAGTGTAAAATCATATTTCACTTTTCTTATGACTACAACTGCTTTATTTGAGTTGGAATTTCATATGTCAGGCATCTACCTCAGACCAAAAAGGAGATCTAGAGTCATAGAAGAAAATACCAGATTTCTAAGGGCAGGAAATGTGAGTGAGCAGATGAAGAAAAATTCATAGGATATTAAAATAAAATCAAATGAGAAGACATAAAAGTCCTAGTACAGGCAAAAGCAGAAATTTGGAGAGGGAGAGTTGAAAGAAGAAAAATACCTGAGTAAAAATATTGGAAGCATCAACTTCCAGGGTAAGACTAAGAGCTATGAAAGGACATAAAGGAGCACAAGTTATCAGGAGTAAAGGCTAAATCTAAGAAGACAACTGGACAGATTAGAAGACTTGAACTTCCACTAAGTAAGCAGAAATATTTGTTTGATTCTCTGCTAGAGCACATTTTCCTAAACTGAATCCCATGATAACCGAGCAAATGTCAGCAACACTTTTGGCAAAATAATAATATACATGACCACTGGCTACTCCTACCAAGCATTCCACTAAACCACACAGAGTTCTGTGCAGTATATTTTAAAGTGCCATCTCTGTTATTGACCTACCCTGGTTCATCTAGTTAGCTGCTTGCAAGCTTGATCAGGCCTAAAAGTTGACTTCTTTGGCCATGAATACTCAGGTTCTTAGCCCCATGAGCGGTTACCATGCAGCTGGTCAGCTGCAATGCAAAAATTGCACAGGTCTAATGTATGTAAGTGTTGATATCACAAACATAATGGAATTTCTAATTTATCAGTTTGTTTTAACAAAACAAACAAAAAAAGGAAACTACATAAATACAATTATGTCAAAATATTATAACGAGTCACACTGAAAAGTCAAGAAATAGCACAAATAAGACTTTATGATCTTAACTCAATTCCTGCTTATGTATGCATAATCTTTGATTCCATGATCTATTAATTGCATGCATTTTTCTTCCTCAGTAAATCTGCCTCAGCCTGCCTACGTAACCTGCTCTAAAGGTAGGTCATTGTTCTGTAGCAACAGAACCTGTTGAATGTAAAGTTAAACAGAAAGGTGAATATATTCTGAATGAACTTAAGGACTGCAAGAGGAAAAAGAAGCAATTCGTATGCAGGGTAGTGCAATGTTGCCCTACAGATGTAGACTTTTTCTACCACAGAGGATTTTTTGGCAGTAGGAAAGTCTCTTAAATCCAGCTTTGCCAGAATGATCCTTAAGCATGTAACTTTCAGGCTGCTCAACTTCATATCCTGAGTTTTGACTGTAAAAGCACTATTTGTAGTTGCCCTGGTAGTCAGAGGAAATTGTGCTTTGCAGTTTTAAATGGTACATGATGACAAATATTCTGCAAAATCAGAAATCAGGTTTTAGGTGTTTTGAACTATGCATCTAAAATTACCCAGTAACATTGACTTTAATGTCTCAGAGCTTCACAAATCCATTTGTAAAATGGAGTAATAATACTTTGTCAACAAACAAGGTTATTTTGAAAATAAATGCATTATGTTTGCAAAACTCTACTAAGAACCGTGTGAAGAAAATCATTCTCTTTATAGAAACATCTGCACAATGTACACTAAAGGCATAACCCCACACTAACAATGAGGAAATAAAATACTAAATAGCAACTAACTAAGCAAGCACCATCCATCGTGTACTATGAAAACGGAATGAATTTTATCTGAAGAATAGCATGTGATAATGTACAACACTCAGTGGTACATACAACATGCTGTGAACATACAGTCCACATGCCACAGTTCATGGGCAGACTATCTGCAGACAAACGTGGGTACAGAGACACAGGAACTGTCTGCTTAAAGCCAGTTTGGATCTAATAGTGCTTCTTAGCCAACCGCATACAGTTATAGTGCTTCCAAAGGTAGCAAAGATCTAGGAGAATTGTAGTCACATTTGCAAGCTACTGAATCTGAGCTAAGAAGTCCTGCTAGACCCAAGCCTGCTCTATGTAGATTTAGGCTGGATGTCATTCCTCCATGCATGTGAATCTAAGCAGAGCGATATACAGATTATTAGCTGGCTCTGTTGACTCTGGCACAGACTATATCCACAGATAATACAGGTGAGTGTTACTTCATCACGCTTCCCAGTGCTTCTGGGTCTGAGAGACCCTAAATGTGCTCTTTCCACTTTCATGGCTCTGTGCCTAGACTTATGATCTTTCAGAAGGAGAGAGGCTTAGGAAGTGAAGCGCAGAAGTACATGACCTGGATCTTTGCAAGACAGCTTTTTTACCCATTACATGAATTACCTCTTTCTCAAGGCCATTGCAAGGGGATTGTAAAGAACTTCCCTTATATATCTTTTTTTTTTATATCTCTTCTAAATAGAATATGTTCATCCATACTTATATTTTAACTAACAAAATCACCACCCCAGGTTTGTTATAAACCACTATATTAGCCAGTCACTCTATTTTTCTCTGCTCTTCTTTGCTTTTCTATACAAATCACTAATTTTCTTATTCTTCATGCTTATTCCAAAGCAGCTCCATTGTAAATCTGAAGCACTTGAGTGTTAAATTCTTTTGTTTACAATACATTAAAAAGAAAGACATTTCTGAACATGTGATATCCATCCAACAACCCATCTAGCAATATTACCAAAGTCAATCGAACGCCTGTGAATCTAAAACTTTTCTCTCTTTACTACCAGTAATCCCTAGTCACACTTTTTTTTTTACCCCCACTGGTGGTTGTCATCTAAATTATCTCTGAAAATGTATCAGACATTCTCATCTTCAGGTCTTTTCTTAAATGTCTGAAGTATTTCATGCTCCTATCAGGTATTTCTCCACAGACTTTTATTTCTTCATGAACTTTAGTATAATCAGCCAAATATTCCAGCAACTCTTTAGGATATTTGCTATTCTTATTATGATAAGTCTCAGTGCTTAGAAAAGAGTATACAACCCAAGCAGATTTCCATATTCTAAGTAAAACATGTCTGCTCCTCTATTTCACTCCTTTCCTTTTTAATGTTGGATGGAATTATGGGTGACTTGTCCTGTTTTAGTCTAATCATACTTGTCATTGGCTCATCCTCAGGGAGGAACAACAATTTTTTTTCTAAAGACATTAACTTCTCTCTTTTTAGTCTACTTCTATTTGTCACTATATCCTTCCATTTAACTATTTCCAGCTCAATAAGCAATGCTTCCTGATTTGCGTTCTTGTATTATTTTGTTTCAGATGATTCTCTTTACGACTGAAACTAATAGAGAGAAAGAGGCAGGTAGAGAGAGAGGCGGATGGAGAGAGACACAGGAGACAGATGGTGGGGAGGAGAGGAGTGGAGAGAGAGAGAAGGATGGAAAGATAGATTAATGAAGAGAGAGTCTGATGGGGGAGCAAGGCAGAGAGAGGCAGGGAGAGAGAAAGGGGAGCAGGGGGAGAGATGAATGGAGAAAAAGGAGAGAGAGATGGGGGAAAAGAAGAGAAAGAAAAGGGGATACTTAAGAGAGATCTCTATGCTCTAAATCGGCATATTTCTGTAATGTTATATTTTAATGAGCATATTTTTCCCCAAACAGTTCATCTAGAAGTCATATATAAACAGGAATTACTTCAGCAGATGAAAATTATTGTACAAATATAAAACTTCACCATGGACAAGAATGCACTGATTATACCCATCTGAAAATGAAACAGTTTTAAATCTTGTTCAATGTCTGAACAAATCAAACCTAAAACTGATACATGCATAATTGTGTGGTTCATGCTCAGTCTATTAAAATATAGTCATAATACTTTGAGAAGTTGAGTTCTGTACTTCTTTGGTGTCCATGTCACAGAGAGAAGAAAACTGCAAGTCCCCTTCAAACAGTGCTAACATTTCTGAACCTACCATTGAAGCTCTAACACATTTCTTACTCATTCAAAAAATTCATCACACAAAAATAATAGAGTTGAGGAGTGTAGTTTAGAAAGGATTCAATATAGTACACACAGAACACTCCCTTACTTTGCAACACATTGCCTTTACAATCCAGTAAAGTGTTTAACTTCCATTTTTTGAGGTTTTGATAATTCCACTTTTCTATGTGACACTTAAACTAGAGATTCATTCCGAAGTAGATGGGTTTTTTTTGCTTCTACTTTTTTAAAAAGAATAGAATGTGAAACTCAAGACTGCTGGATTATGATGGGAAGATTGAAGTCCCCCTTCCCCATTGTTCTCTTTTCCAAGTATCCTTATCAATGCTTTTAAGTTTTGGTTTTAAGTCTTTGTGAAACTGTTTCAGTATGTTTATGCAACTATATATAATCTTTGGACCAGGGAAAAAGTGTGTGTTGGGTAAACCAGTGGTTAGAGAACTTTCTTGGGATAATGACAGACCAAAGACTTGAACCTGAGTCTCCACATCAGTGATGAGTGTTATGGTTATCAGCTTAACTACTGTTCTGGATTCTCTTACACTGTTACATCACTTCAAGTATCAAAAATGAGTGCAGTTCAAGGGAAAAAGCTGATATTTCTTCATTAAAGCTAGCTTAAAAAAAAAAAAAGAAATCTTTATCCGTTTTAATTTTACTACCCTTTCAGTGGGATTAGCTGCCCTTCATGGCTGTGTCACACATTCATTCACGCACATCTACAGACACACAGACAGACACCTCTACTTTCTTGAAAAAAGATGGGGCTGGGGGAAAAAGAAGGTGCACCTTCAATGTCATCGTATCATTTGAGGAATGTGTGCCTCTAGGGAAAGGAACTTGCTCTTTTCATTGAAGCACAGATCTACAAAGTGGACACACAGCTGCCTAACTGTGACTGCACCTATTTCCAGATTTTTCAAGGTTTTCTTTATAAGTAAGACACCACTCAAATTTATTTGCAAAATCTCTTCAGTATGTTTTCTCCTACTTGCATTATTTTCTGGAGGATGGTGATATCAAGTCCTGTCTCATTAGCATTTAAGTAACATCCCTAAACAGAGAGAAGTGTGAAGACAAAGTGAACAATTATTTACATTTAAGTTTTTAAGCTGTAGTGGAAAATACTGACCTATTGAGAAACTGATAAGCTAGCTCATTATTAATTGTGAAACACATAAATACAATTTGATAGTGTTTCAAATGGAAAAGAGAATCTAATGATCAAAGCAGTAACAGAATTTGAGATGTATAATATTTAGCACAAATGAGAGCAATAACAGTTGCACAGTATCACTAATATGTTCAGTGTCTAGATACAGAATACATTGCTGTTAGCCAAAATACATTTTGTTCACTTGGAATGTGAATTAATGTTTAGGTGTGCAAGTCTTCAGCACTTATGCTAAAGATAAATGATCACAGCTTAAGCCTGAGTATCAATTTTAAGGGATGCATGGCAAATTTCTCTTTCGGTACAGTAACTGCTACTCAGAGCATACGCTTACTGACCAAAAAATCTGTTCAAAAATCAAACACTTACTTCAATATGATGGAAAAAAAATCACATATTGTATTACATACAGTCAACTTCAGCACAGCAACACAATACCAAATTAAGAGACAGATTACACTTCAAATCAGAAGTCAAAGTCAGGCCATTACTTCCTTTTCTGACAATTTCTAAGGTGGGTCACAAATCAGTACTCTTAGTCCAATGTGTTTGTGTACAAGTTTTTCAGCATTTTCAAATCTAGCTAAATCTCTTTGCATGACACCCATAGAACTAAACTGAAAACACTTTTAGAAAGAAAATAATTATTCATAAATTAAGTAAGAGTGTTTTAAATACCAACTTTAAATGAAACAAATATTTTTTGTGGTCTATGCTGGATCTTGTTCTCACCAACAAGGAGGGTCTGATAGAGAATATGAAGTTCAAGGGCAGCCTTGGCTGCAGTAATCATGAAATGGTGGAGTTCACGATCCTTAGGATGGCAAGGTATGTCTATGATAAAAGGACTAGGAAAGATGTGGGCCCTCTGGAAGGAAATGGGAGACCTGGTTACCCAGGATATGGAGAAGGCTGAGGTACTCAATTACTTTTTTGCCTCAGTCTTTACTGGCAAGTGCTCCAGCCGCACAGTCCAAGTTGCAGAAGGCAAAGGCAGGAACTGAGAGAATGAAGAACCGCCCACTGTAGGAGAAGATCAGGTTCGAGACCATCTAAGGAACAGGAAGGTGCACAAGTCCACGGGACCTGATAAGATGCATTTGCGGGTCCTGAGGGAACTGGCAGATGAAGTTGCTAAGCCATTATCCATGATATGTTAGAAGTTGTGGCAGTCCAGTGAAGATCCCACCGACTGGAAAAGGGGAGACATAGCCCCCATTTTTAAAAAGTGAAAAAAGAAGGACCCAGGGAAGTACAGGCCAGTCAGTCTCACCTCTGTGCCTTGCAAGATCATGGAACAGACCCTCCTGGAAACTATGCTAAGGCATATGGGAAAAAAAGAGGTGATTAATGACAGCCAACAAGGCTTCACTAAGGGCAAATTGTGCCTGACAAATTTGGAGACATGGATTTGACAGATGGACCACTTGGTGGATAAGGAATTGGCTGGATGGTAGCACTCAAAGAGTTGCAGTCAATGGCTCGATGTCCAATTGGAGACCAGTGACAAGTAGTGTTCCCCAGGGTTCGGTATTGGCACCAGTGCTGTTTAACATCTTTGTCGGTGACATGGACAGTGGGATTGAGTGCACCCTCAGCAAGTTTGCTGATGACACCAAGCTGTGTGAGGTAGTCAACACACTGGAGGGAAGGGATACCATCCAGAGGGACCTCCACAGGCTTGAGAGGTGGGCCTGTGAGAACTTCATGAAGTTCAACAAGGCCAGGTGCAAGGTCCTGCACATGGGTTGGGGCAATCCCAAGCACAAGTACAGGCTGGGCAGTGAACAGATTGAGAGCAACCCAGAGGATATGGACTTAGGGGCAATAGTTGATGAGAAGCTCAACACCAGCCAGCAATGTGCGCTTGCAGCCCAGAAAGCCAACTGTATCCTGGGCTGCATCAAAAGAAGTGTGGCCAGCAGGTTGAGGGAGGTGATTCTGCAGCCCTACTCTGCTCTTGTGACACCCCACCTGGAGCATTCAGCTCTGGGGTCCTCAACACAAGAAGGACATGGAGCTGTTGGAATGAGTCCAAAGGAGGGCCACGAAGATGATCCGAGGGCTGGAGCACCTCTCCTATGAAGACAGGCTGAGAGAGTTGGGGTTGTTCAGCCTGGAGAAGAGAAGGCTCCAGGGAGATCTTATGGTAGTCTTCCAATATCTAAAAGGGGCCTACAAGAAAGCCAGAGAGGGACTTTTCACAAGGGCGTGTAGTAATAGGACAAGGGTCAATGGCTTTAAACTGAAAGAGGGTAGATTTAGACTAAAAAAAGATCTAAAAAAGATATTTTTTATATTGAGGGTGGTGAGGCACTGGAACAGGTTGCCCAGAGGAGTTGTGGATGCCCCAACCCTTGTGGTGTTCAAGGCCAAGATGGATGAGGATTTGAGCAACCTGATCTAGGGGAAGGTGTCCGTGCCTATGGCAGGGGGGTTGGAACTAGATGATCTTTGAGGTCGCTTTCTATAATTCTATATTTTCTATAATTTCTATAGAACAAACTGTTCTATAATTCTATGATTCTATGATTTGAATCATTCATGTTATTGTCAAGTTCTGCATACTTAGATGTACAATAATGAGCCCTAACAGAGTTGCAAAGGGAAAAAGATTTGTCATCAAAACTATAGTACATCTGCCTGTGATGATCTGAATGTTAGGCTGTGTGACTAAAACTGCATGTGATTAGAAGAATGCACTGAGCAGTGCTAACACAGACAGGACAGCCCCCTCCGCTGCTCTGATAAATCTGCACTCATTTAAAGAGTTCCTGACAACTCCCTGTCAATCCAACTGCTTTGAAAGCATCTGCTTTTTAGTTACGGTGAAAATAAAGCAATCCTTTCCAGAGTTTCATATGCTTTATAGGAGGCTCATCTGATGCCCAACAAACGTGGTAGTGCAATAGTCTGAAACGAAATGGGGAATATAGATTGCTTTCTATAAAGCTGAGAAAGAAAATCCCCAAAGACCCAAAAATAACTGAAGATACTTTTCAGGAATATAATGAATTGTCAGTTTTACCAAAAGGTTCATTCTTCTCAGGATGATCTCAGCTGTGTTCTGGACTTTTCCAAGAATCTCAGAAGATTGTAACAATGTATGCTTCATGATGGTTGCTGAAACTACTGACAATGCCACAGCATCTCACAAGTCAAGTGAAACTTGGAGAGAGATGTGTACTATGAGCTGACTTTCTGGAATAATTGTTCTTAAATCCTCTTTAGAGTTTATTGGGAACTTATCCAGAAATGGTGACATCTTGTGTCATTTAAGAAAGTCATATTTTCAAAGGAGATTTGAGTAATGAGCTACTATGAATTGAAGACTAGCCAAAGTAGTACACTTCCTTCCAAAGAGGTCTAGACAGTCTGGCTCCATCCTTTAAAGAGTAATCCTGAGGTCTGCTGTCTCATTCTCTCCTGAGTTTTTTTTTTAACCCAAGAATACATTTAAACAGAGATACCACAAAAGGACTGAGCTCCTTCCTTCTGCCTTTTTTCAGAGTTGGTGGTTTTGATTTTGGCATTTTCCCAAGTAGCTAGGCAGATTCATTCACATATGCTACAGGTCTGTTGGGCAAAGACCAGAAAACCACTCCTGTGTATTTTCTTGTCACTCTCTAAATAAATTTATTTGCCACTTTTCAGTTATCATCCGTCTTTGAGGAAAGTCCTGAAAGTGGGTATGCTCCTGTCTCTCCAGGAAATTATCATGCCTCACTTCCCAAATCAATCTTGCATTCCTGATATCACTTTTGCCCAGCACTGTGTCTGTTCTTTCAAGCTTCCCAATGAATTTTGCCCTGATTACGTTCTACTTTCCACGTCATTGTCATATCTAGTGCCTTCTGCATTCTGCAAAAGTGTTAGCTTAGATCTTCAAATTTTTCATACTGGACTCCTTGGGGTGAGTATCTGCAGCAAGGTCCTCTTTTTCAAGTTTAGCATCAGGAGCTTCAGGATTCTTCCTAGCTTTTTCTCCCTTTTCAAGCTGTCACAGTGAGAGCAAGGAAGAGGGGAAAAACAGTTATACTGGGAAAAGGAGGGATGGTGAGGAGAAAAAATTCTATGAAAACAATACTCAGTTACTGAGGGAAGAGAAAGAAAGCTCTGTTTGTCTCTTACAACGATCGTAACTAGCTGATTTATTCCCTGGCGGTCATCTACTGAAGGAGGCCATCTAAAAGAGAGGATGCTCCCTTGGCTGTTTAAAAAGCAGACATTTCTTAGCAACCTCAATTTCTTTTCTCAAAACTTATTTCCTGAGACTGTGCCCTGTTACAACCAAGTGAGCTTTAAGCAAGAGGAGGAGAAGCAAATGTTGCAGCAGTTCACTTTGTGGTAAAAACTATTTATGCTTTAGAAACACAACACAAGATTTCTGTTGCTGTTACTCCTTTTCTGACATTTATAACTCTACAGCTCTTACACAGTTTTGGAGCACTTACATGATTCCTACGGCAAGGATACCTTGTCATAATTGCTACTAAAAGTCTAGGTCTTGGAGTTCTTGTATACCCTCCAGCTTGATTCAAGGAGTGAAGAGACCATATGATTAACATCAACTCCAAGTATGTTTTGAAAATTGACAAAAAAAAAGTTGTATTTTTCCATTATATAACCCTCATCCTCAGAAAAAATGTTTGAGTATCTATCATTGTTAATCAGTCACATCACAAACTGGCTCAATTTTGTTTAGCCATAAGTTGAGTATCTAGAATTCTGTAAGAAAAAGTATTAAAAATTTAGACAAAATAAAACTTATTCCCAAACACTAACTGAAGAAGTGACCAGTCTACTTTGAATCAGTGAGCAATACAAACCAAAGATTCTTCTTCTGATTGTATGAGACACATTCCACTAGGTAAGATACAGGATGAAGAGAAAACATTCTCATTTCAGCATGGTTGAGTCTATTTTTCACAAGTTGATGCCTTAGAAGTATTTCTGAAATCTAACAAATTTTTGTGTTTTGTTGTTGACAGCCCTTTAATTATATAAATTCCTTTCAGCAAAAATTTACTGTTTCAAACTATTATCTTTATTTAAAAGTTATTTAAAAAAAAAAAAAAACAAACAGAACAAAAGGTCGCCATATTTTCAAATCTAGTGCAACATACTTCCATCTTAATATGAAGATTTTAGCACTCTGCACACTTGGAGTAGAGAAGCAAATATCTCAAAATAAACTACTATTCTTTATGGGCAGCTCATTAAGTAGCAGCTTGTTAGATGTAAAGGCACATTTAAATACATATACAAATCACTTGACCATCCATGTGGAAAGTTAACCCTGTGAAACATTTGCCATTTTAATCCTTGAACTGAAGAAAGCATTAAGGTGTGTGCTTCTTAAGTACATGCTTCTACCTCTTCAAAGTAAATTTGCTTTTCGAGCAGTGTATTGTTTTTAAATAATAGACATATGTGATCTAGATCTTAATGAGTAGTGAGAAAAGGAACTCTATCCTGTGAGGTTCTGGATCTCACTGTATTTCTCATGATTCTACTCCCTTTGTCTCAATAATCCACCTCTAAACTCAGCTGATGCCCGAACTTGGACTTGCTCTCCAAGATCAGTTTCTTGGGATTTAGAAAAGATCAAACAATGGCATCATACTGAGTGTATCTCATTGTTTCTCCAGGATTTTCTGCAAAATCTTCATCCGGATCCAAATCCTCTTTCTTGGTTGCATTTCACATAATCTTCACCATAATTCAATAAGTACACAAGACTAGTATCACAATAATGTCACGATCAATTACTAACATTTTTAGATTGTTATAGTCTGCTCCAAATCAATTCCATATATTCTCCTTCAGACCACATGGGACAGGTGTGCCCTCAAACAATGGCAATACATCTCGACCTGGACAAGCTCAAAGTGGGACAATGTGAACCTCATGAGGTTTAACAAGGCCAAGTGCAAGGTCTCGCACCTGGATTGTGGCAATCCTCCAGGCTGAGGGACGAAGGGACAGAGAGCAGCCCTGCGGAGAAGGACTTGGGGGCACTGGTGGATGAAAAGCTGGATGTGAGCCGACAATGTGCGCTTGCAGCCCAGAAAGCCAACCATATCCTGGTCTGCATCAACAGAAGTGTGGCCAGCAGGTCGAGGGAGGTGATTCTCCCCCTCTACTCCACTCTGGTGAGACCCCACCTGAAGTACTGCATCCAGCTCTGGAGTTCTCAGTACAGAAAACACAGGGAGCTGTTGGAGTGGGTCCAGAGGAGGGACACAAGAACGATCAGAGGAATGGAACACTTCTAAGAAGAAAGGCTGAGAGAGTTGAGGTTGTTCAGTCTGGAGAAGAGAAGGCTCTGGGGAGACGTTATTGGAGCCTTTTAGTACTTAAAGGAGGCTTACAAGAAAGACGGAGACAAACCTTTTAGCAGGGTCTGTTGCAACAGGACAAGGGGTAATGATTTTAAACTAAAAGAGGACAGATTTAGACTAGATAAAAGGAAGAAATTTTTTATTATGAGGGTGGTGAAACACTGAAACAAGTTGCCCAGAGTGGAGGTAGATGCCTCATCCCTAGAAACATTCAAAGTCAGGTTGGATAGAGCTCTGAGCAACCTGATCTACATCTTCATATCTCTGCTCATTGCAGGGAGGTTGGACTGGATGACCTTCAAAGGTCCCTTCCAAGCTAAACTATTCTCTGATTCTGCGATTACATCAAAATTATTTGGTCTGTAAGTGTATAATGAACTTTTCATTTTACCTTTCTTTCACTTATTCTTGCCTGATTGACAAAGATATAGAGGCTGAATACTAAAGTTTCTCCCTTTTTCGGTTAAACATGGTAAGTACCAGTGAGCAAGACTGGCTTCATCTACTGTAAAGCTCTACTCCTGAATTCGCTAGTTTAAGTGGGGAAATGATACACAGCCCATTTATGCCTCAAACTGTCTTTCTGGGGCATGACATATAAGAGGAAACATTTTATCACTGGGGAATGACCTTGCCGTTTCCTCAGTAACTGTTTCCCACAAAAGAAGAGGGAAAGTAACATTCTTCCCCTACATGCAGCTGTTTCATTTCCATCTTCACAAATTACTTTCAACAATTAAGGTTTGATTTTCCTTGCCTTATCTTTGCTGTATCAGACAATATAACGGGAGTATTTTTCAAATGCATCTCAATACTTGCCAAAAAGAAAAAAAGGGGGGAAAGAAATAAAAAAAATAAGAAATATCCTCCAGTGCCTCTAAAACCACATCATTTTTAAAAGGATATGGGATACACATCCGGAGTTGTATTTTTTGTAAATTAATTAATACAGGCATCTCCAAATTCAGTATGTTCTGTTCACTACCACACAGGTAGTATGCATGTACATTCTCAAAAGAAATATATTTTTCTGTAAATATATATATATTTCTGTGAAAAGATATTTAGAAATATATATAGAAAAGTGCATTAAAAACATTATTGAGGTTATAAAGGCAAGGATTAAAGTGCTGGTGCTAAGTCATCCTGCTTACACATATGTATTTGTCTTAGTAATTATATGATTCCATATTATTTTTCCCTGTGCAATGAATGCTGATCTTGGAAAAGTTGAAGGCCTATCCCCTATAATGAGGATGACTGAATAAAAACTCTTTTCTTTTTGAAAATCAAAGATATTAAAAGGTGTGTTGGTGTTTACCATATCAAGCATTTACTAAAACAAGTTAAGAACAGGAACAGCAGTTTAATGCTGCACCACAGAACTGGATTGTATCCGTATCTGCACTCCAGAAACAAACCCCTGAACATCTGAACAGATCTTTGTACATTTGAACATATAAAATGCTACTTAATTTATAGAGAACATTCTTCATGTAATATTTCATTAAGATGTGAAACCCTTGCTGTGAGATGCTATGAATGCTAAAAATTTGCATTGCTTCAAAGACCAATTAAACAAATGCATGGAAGAAAAATCCACTGGAACTATTAAATACAAAGACAATACATCTGTCTCGGAAAGCTGCTGTAAATTGTTGGAAGCTGTGAGAGTACACTGGAGGAAGTATTATATGCTTGCTTTGCTATTATAGTCTTCTAAGACCAGCCTCTTAACTCCCAGTCAATACTGGAGAAGAGTGCTTGGCCAGATGGACCTTCATTCTGACCAAGAAGAGTCATTCCTACATTTTTATGCTAACTATATTAATACTGTGAAAAATTAGGTCCTTGTAGTCATCAGTTATAAACACTAAGTCAGTGGATACTTATAACCATAATCTAATTGTGCTTTACTTAACGTTTGTGAACTGCTGATATTAACACCCTTACTGAGCCACAGAAGCACTGTGACAGTAAACTCATCAATGTTGTGAAGCAGTTAGATACTGTAGTGATAAACACCACTGAAAAGCCCAGGAGAAAGATTAATCATTCTTTTTCTAGAGAAGAGTTTGAATTGTGCACAGGAAATAAGGCTCAGGGCTAAACACTGAATAATACGGATAGAAAATACTGAATAAGTTATTCAATGATCACTGTCTATCCTGGGCCTCAAGTGAGGTAAGGGTCTGGTGGAAAAAAAAATATAGGATTGTGTCATTTAAAAAATATATATAATGCCTACATTCAGAGGTTTAAATAAAAGCTGCACCAGCAGCCTCACTTTTACCATTAATAAAAAAAAAAAAAAACAAAACAACAAAAAAAACCCCAACTAAAACTCCTGAAATTTCACCACGTGGTGTCATCCTGGCAAAACTTTACCAGATGATTTAGGATCTCTACATTCATCACAACAACCTCTTCCACTTAAACTAATGGAATGACTGATGGCACTTTATTAACCTCTGTCTGTTTTAGCACTAAAAGAAATTGAGATAGTTTGTAAATGCATTTCACAAATAGTTGTTATAGCAAGGAAATATAGAAGTGTCAGGCTTTAAATGAAAACTGTATTTCAGTGGATATACATTCTCTCTTTATTCTGCTGAATGTAACTCCTTTTGCCCTGTTCTTTATATCTTGTCTCTTAAATTCCCCTTTTCTGCCCCTCACCAATGCTAACCTCCACAGTCAACCAGTCTTGGTTCTTATTTCCAGTCTCAATTCGTATACCCATTTCCTTTACCAGGCATTTCTAGCATTCTAGTCTTTTCAGATTTTTCTATACAGCCTGCTTGCCAAAATGCTCCAAATACCTCTATTCAAGTCTCACTCCCTCCACCTGTCTTCTAGTCACATCTCCTCACCCAGAACACGTCTATTTCATTCTTTTAGAGGCTTCATTTTCTGCTTATGTCATGACTCCTATCCTCCTGAAATCAAGACTTGCATAAGTCTACAGGAAAGTAAAAATAGAGGGGATAGATTTAACTATTGTGACAGGAAAACAACATATTTGTAACATATACATATACTATATACCATATGCTTTATTTCCACATTTAGTGTATTTAGTTCTCTGAAATGCTACTTGTGCACATTATGTGAGAAGATCCCTGGCAGATCATTGGACCATTTGGTTATGCAAGATACTGCTCTGCAATAAATGTGCACAAAACAGGAAGCAGAGTGATTGCAAATTACTTACGAACATAATCTAACAAATTAGATATACAGATGACAAGGAGGATTTGGAAGTGGATAAATAATGACTCGAGAAAATTGAAAACCAAAAATAAGTGTACATTATGTTTTTAGGAAACCTTACCAATGACTTAATTGAGATTCTGGGGTCAAACTACTAATATTAATGTGTTGGGGGTTTTAATCTGAAAAATAACCTAGATATACAGATTCAATACTCGCATTTAATGGCATTTAAAAACAGAAAACAATGATCCTAATAAGTCAGCAAGTAAACATGGAAAGCATTAAACTCACTGTTAACTCTTAAGAACTACCAGTAACACACACACTAGAATGTCGTATCACAAAGGTTTGACACTCAGGCAATATGCAGAGGGAAAATACCTATTTTAGAAGATATTCCTAAATCTAATTTATAAAACTTTAATTTATTTTTTTTTATCTTCTCTAAAAGGCATCTATCTCCTGGACACTTCTCATACTGTGAAAATATGAACACTTTACAACTTAACCTATTTCAGCACTCGTCTGGGCTATGACGGGTTAGCAAAAGAATTCACACAGCGATCACACAATTCTTACAAGAGAAAGAAGTTACTAACGTGTAAACTCAAAGACTAAATGTGATATTAATATTTTTGTAATGAATAATATGACAGAAAAAGAAGAAAAACACAAAAAATTGTCCAACTCCAGCCTGCAGTGGTGCAAGAGGTTATTCACCTCTAGCTTCAGGACTTCACAATGGCTTTGGCTGAATTTCATGAGGCTCCAAAGAGCCCATTTCTCCAGCCTGTCCAGGTCCCTCCAAATAGCAATTGTTCGTATGAATTGTTTCTCTCCTATTTGGTATCATCTACAAACCTGCTATACTTCATATATTGCAATCAATATCAGCCCTTGAATCCTGCGGAAAACCCGCAGTAGACACTAACAGTTGGATTTTGTACTGTTGATCATGAACTGTCAGAGTCAATGCAGTCCAGCCAAGTTTCCACCCATCTTATCATCCTCTTATTCAACTCGCCATTCTGACTGAAAGAGATTGCTCTGAAGCAAAGTGTAACAGCACTCACGGTTTTCCCCTGGTCCACAAGGCAGTTATCTCATTGTAAAAAGTAATTAAGGTTGGTTAGGCATGATTTGAGCTTGGTATATCCATGCTGGCTGTTCTCAATCACCTTCTTGTCCTTCACGTGTTTGGAAATTACTTCCATGAGGGTATGCTCTGTAACTTTCCCTAGGACTTAACGTTAGACTGATGAGCCTGATGACACCAGAACCTTCCTCTTGCCCTTTCTGAAGATGGGTGTGACATTTTCCTTTTCCAGTCATCAGAAACTTCCCATGCTTGACATAACCTTCCAAAGATAACGCTGGCTTTGCAGTAATATTGGTCTCTTAAATCTGTTTCCCTCATCTTGCTCTACTGTGAGTAACATTTCCTTGCCACACAAATTTTGCTAGTAGGCTCAGTCAAAGTCAAACTTTGGGAAGTCAAACTTTACCACCAAATAAACAAGGCAGAAAAGACAATGAGTGCCTTGCCTTTTCCATGTGCTTTGTCACTAGGTCTCCTGCCTCATGGAGCAGTGGGTCCGCATTTTCTTTTGCTGTCAATGTATTTACTTTTGCCCTTTCCATCCCTCACTAGTTTCAACTCCAGATAAGGTTTTTCTAATTCTGTTCTTGCACACTTGGTGCATGTGTTACAAATCTCATGAGATATAGCATCGTTCATTTTATGTATTTTTCATATACCTCTAACTTCAGCCATCTAGCACTTGATTCCACCTCTTGACCAGATAATCATCTGGTTGGTACTACTTCTGAATTCATCCAAATAAGCTATAAAATATGGAAGGAGGAAATTCTACCCAAATTTCCTTGTAACCTAGCTGTTTAAGTGGTCATTTATATATATATTCTGTATATATACCTTCAATTAGAATGATTCTTTTCCTATTCTTCACTGAAATACTTTCCTACAAAAATATTTAAATTAGGGATGTGGTTCAGTTTGAAATAAAATCATTCAATATCTACTTCGGGGTGAGCTGAATCACTCTGTATCCTCTCTAACCGTATTGATTAGATCTCCACTGGCTATAACGGGAACTTAGACACCTAGGACAGACATCAACACCTACAGAAACATAGCTACTACTGGGTGTTTTAGATTGGAATCAAATTGCACTCAAGATGTCATTTTTAGCATTTCTTGTTTCTTTAGAAAACGTATGTGCAATAAATGGGAAACTGTAAAATGGTTTTAATAAAAGCGCAACCTCGTGGAATTAAATCTCACAAAACCTTTCTTATATTAGATACATGTATATTATTACAAATTCATAGATGTTAAATTAGGTACAGAAGAGTTGTTATATCACTTCGTAAATGCAAAATGAACATACTGAAAATACTGTCATCAGGAAAAAGTAATTAAAAAGGAATAAAAGTCTTCCCATAAAGGCTATAAAGTTCAAACAAAATGTATTGCCTACTTCTCAAAAGGATCCAGGTACATGAAAATATCATATCAGTAGGCAGCAATTAGCACTGCTTATTATGCCTTACACA
This sequence comes from Tauraco erythrolophus, assembly GCF_009769465.1. Classification (NCBI taxonomy): domain Eukaryota; kingdom Metazoa; phylum Chordata; class Aves; order Musophagiformes; family Musophagidae; genus Tauraco; species Tauraco erythrolophus. Next base: position 55,540,504 of record NC_141468.1, read on the forward strand.
TTTAGCATTAAATGTTGTCAAAATATTTTACCTTGAAGTAATAAAAAGGATTAGGATGTGTACCCTGATTGCATGAGCCAGCAGAAAAATTCCATGGCAGAAGGGAATTCCAGATGTGGAACTCTTGTATGTGTCACCTCCCCAGGTGAGCCGGCCAAGCTTGCTGAAGGAAAGGGAGTGTAACTGCACTCTACACTGTATTGTCACTTCGCGATTATATATCAGTAGCATAACTTATAGCAGTTTATAGGATGCTTCAACTAGTGCCTATGTCAGGGCAATAAAAACATGGCCTAAAGCTATAAGCAGTTCCTTAATAGCTCATCCATGAATGCCCATACAAACTGAAACTGAGGCAAATAGAAGAATCTACCTGTAGATTTTTAGAAACATGGTTATGTTCTTCTTGAGCACTAGTGCAATGACTGTGAAAATGCTTCTCTTAAAAGCATCTGTATTTGCTCGTCATAACATTTCCAACCTTGACAAGTCACAAGATAGCAGACCTTTCAGATTACATCATTCTTCATTTTATTTCATTTATTTCCCCTCTTAGTTCTGCTATAACACTACCACTTGAAAGCAGTAATGTCATGTATCAATTTTAAAAACGTATAAAGCAGCATTAATTCTATTGAATTATCAAACTACTAAAATCATCAATGTCAGACAAGAGGGAAAACAAGATGGTGATCAAAATGCATTTATATGGTCCTCTGCAGTGTTAGACACTAGCCATCTAGAGGCTAAGAATTCTAGAAGAATTCTAAAATAATTCTTTTAAGTTACAGACACTTCAACTTTCTGGATTTTTTTCTTACTTTCTCCTTAACACATTCGTAAAACGTTTCTTATTATTCTTTCCGACTTTATCATAAACTCTATCAATCCTACTGGCACTGCTACAGCCCATATCTTGATCCCATCTATGGGTTGATAGTATGACCTTGGTAGATTTTGACAGTTCTTGTCAGTCATTTTTTACATTTGGTCTAACATTTTAGAGAACTAATAGAATGTACACTTGAACAATACTCTGAAAGCAACATCTGGAGTAAGGACAAGTGAGAAATTTATCCATAGAGATTAACTACAGTGCTGTGAATTTAGGATCATACTGAGCTCCTAGGGAAGATTCATTACACAAACTTTGTGAATTGCCTTTCCCTTAACAATGAGATTTCTACCAGATGTCCTGGGTACTGGCCACATTGCCACCTTTGTATATTGCAAATATTTCAAACTAGCAAGAAATCTAAGGAATTCTGAGAATAAAATTTTGTCTAAACTTTGATTGAAAGCATTTATCAGAAACAGGAGTAAAAATAAGTCTAAGAAAGGTAGAAAATGAGAAAATAAAGGTTAAGTTTTAAGAGAGGTTCATACATTTAAAAGGGCAAACATTTAGAATCAAGGCAGCAATCAACTATCACTAATACTGAACAGCATAAACTAAGAGCTCTAGTGATCATTAATTTGCATTTCATACTGAAAGACAAAAAGAAGAAAAACTAAATATGTCCCAAAAAGACTTAAGTTTCCTGCTGTAACAGGATAAAGAAGGTAATTGGGGAATCTGGGAATGCTTGTCTCTGCTTGAGACATCAGTACAAAAATCTCCATGCATTCATTAAAAGTAGTGTAACTAAAATTAGAAATAAGCATAGACTAATTGGATGCCCCATTGACCTACATGTAACAAATACTTGCCATTTTATTATCTGCGCTGGTTGTCTGAAGTAAATACCTTCTAACACAGAAACAACTGACCTCAGAAGTGTGTGAGCCCAGGCACTGCGACTGTAAGCCTCATATAATACAATCTCTTTATAAAATCAACCTAAGAAAGTTTCTCTTACTTTAAACAGTGCTAATTGTAATGACAAACAGAACCAGTGCCTTTACTTTTGTTGATAAGGTGATCCATTTGTTATTTAAAACAACTTTTTTAAAGTTTTAAAAAACTTTATAACATGAAAACAACTTTTTTAAAATTTTAACTAAAGCTTCATAAAGTTGTCCTGGTTTTTGCTGGGATAGAGCTAATTTTTGTCTTAGTAGCTGGCATAGTGCTATGCTTTTGGATTTAGTATGAGAACAGTATTGATACTACATTGATGTTTTCAGTTGTTGCTAAGCAGTCAAGGACTTTCAGCTTCCCATGCTCTGCCAGGTGCACAAGAAGACGGGAGGGAGCATAGCTGACCCAAACTGACCAAAGGGATTTACCATACTGTATAACATCATGCTCAGTATATAAACAGGGGCAGTTGGCCAGGGATGGCATGATTGCTGTTTGGGAATGGGCTGGGAATCGGTCAGTGGGTGCTGAGCAATTGTACTATGCATCACTTGTTTTGTGTATTATTTTGTTATCGTTGTTGTTACCATTATCTTTTTTTCCCTGTCCTATTAAACTGTCTTTATCTCAACCAATAAGGTGGGTTTTTTTCACGATTCTCCTCCCTGCCCCATTAAGTGGGGGGAGTAAGCAAGTAGCTGCATGGTGCTTAGTTTTGGCTGGGGTTAAACCACAACAGAATTATTTCAATATTTTAAATACTTCCCGCTCTACAAGCCCTATCTAAGTGTGATCTGATTTTGCACAGGAAGCCGAATGAATCATCAGGCTCTGCACAAGGCTGGGAGTAGATTTGTGTGGTTCTCAGTGTGCACTGAGGCCATCAGGCTAAACTGTGGCTTTGCTGCGAGCAAGACACTGCTCTGAGAAACAGATGAGGAAACAGATTGCGACTCGCAGACTGACAATCTGCTTGCTGGGTTTCTTATACTTTAGAGGAGAAATATCTTGGGCCAGGCCTATACATGGTGTAGCTGCGCTAAGTAAGGATAAGCAAAGAACGGAGCCATTCCCTGCCACAGTCTGCCAAGTGTAGAAGGGGAAAAAACCAGCTCCATGCAGGCTGCTCCGCCCTCCCATGCTGTGTAATGGCAGCAGCCAACAAAGAGCGAGAAGGGGCCAACTCGCCCTTCCCTACTACTCTGTGCCAGTTCACATTAATTCATATTCTATCCCACAATCCTGTCAAAAATCCGAAGCTCTTTTAACATGTAAATATGTAAAGTTTAAAAAGACTACAAATTAGCATTTAATCAAGAACGATGCGTTTTTCTTTAGGTTGTAACATACTAGTAGGGCAAAAAGGCATGTACATGACAGCATGCGGCAAACGGATATAAGGTTTCTGAGATATAGGAAAACCTTCGAAGTTGTTTTTCCTAAAACACTTTGAAAGAAATGAAGCCTGTCTTTATCCAATAATGAAAACTGGTTGGTCAATAAAAACATCTTCTAAATACGCAGATAATCAAATTAAGCAAATTAAAAATATTGGTTTTGTTAGAAACGCTTTACTCTTTTTATGTGTATATTTAAGGATTTGGGATACAGGAATTGACCAATACATTCTGTTAGAGGGAATGTAGAATTTCACTCTCAAGTTTTCATGTTTATACTGGAAAAATATAAAAGCCAGTGAAATAACTTAAAAATCTGAAAATTCTCTTTGCAATCTATTACACACCTAAAAAACATATTTGTTTTTAATATGAAATATAGTTAATATACTAATGTGTAACAATTCTTGGAAGTGCAATCCCAGAAGAAACAAATAAAAGAAATTTCCCTTACAGTTCAGTCTTCTAAACTGAATGTTTTCTGAGGTGTCTTAAAATATCCTTGTTTCATAGTAAAAGAACGGATCCAGCCCTGATGTACCATTTGGGACGGGAGACTGTAGCCTATACACGAGTAACACATCTTTAGATGTCCTAGCGCATCCCATCTGGAATTTAGCTGTATCTGCACAGGGCATGGTTCTTTGTTCAAAGTTCATCAGCCCACGCAGATGCCTCAGAAACTCATGGGCATCTAAAATCTCAATAAATACGTTTCAGCAACTAAATAGCAGGTGTTTACTGGGGATTATACTTGCTCTAGCATGTTGTAATGCCTTAAAGATAACTTTTGCATCTGAGGAATTCACCCTCAGTATATTCACCCACAATCTTTATATAGCAGAGCAAAATATGGAGATTGAGGTAGGGAGCCACAAACTGGCCCAGAGCCTTTCCATGCTTCTCCCAAACTGAAACAAGTTATACCGTCCACCCAGTCAAATGACACTGATCTGCTGTCATTGCTCTAGATAAACCAGTTTGGGCATGAGGTCTTACATAGCATCAGTTGCAGATATCTGGGTGCATATGACCTCTTAATTAAGCAAGTATCATTTTTATGCACTCCGCACATACTCTGCTTTAAGCTCGTGTTTAAATCCTCACGGGAATTCATTCATATATTTATATGTGTGCTTAAATGGCCTTCCAGAACGGTGTTGTTTTCCTGAACTGTTGTCATAATTTAATATAATGACTTAGAAGTCAGTCCTTAAAAATTAGGTAATTTACTCTGCAATTAACACCAATGAATAGGTTCAACTACAAAAAAACATACAAAAGCTTGTCCTATTTTTCCCCCAAGTACCATAAAACATACTGAGTTAGAAAAAAAAATGTTACAAAAATGTAAATAGGAGATCTGAGCTCAGATAGCTTGTTCCTTGGTTCAGATAACAATCGATGTGGTTTTGTCAATTCATGAATATTAAATTTCATTCACAAGGTACATAATTACTGCAAAGCAAGTTTCCACAAAAAAAGGCATTGAGCCATGGAGAGTTCAGCCATATAAACTGAGCTGTCTCCAGCACTTAGAAGAAATCTGAAGGGAAAGCATACTGCTACTTGGACCAACACATCAGGCACAGTATTAGTCCATTGTATGTTGAAAGACTTGGACTTTTCCAACCTAATGCTAGGAATGGCATTGCCAAAAGGAAAAAGAAAAAGCAACATGGACTTTTCTCACCACAACAGGACAACTACAGTTCTAGGACATCATTTTATGAATTGAGCAATAATTATGATCAATGGAACACCAGGTGTTACTGTCAAATACAATGTCTCCTAAAGATTATATAAAAAGAAGAAAAATATGTCCCTGTATTTTTTCTGTTGCTTTCTCTTTATTAGAACTTCCAAAATCAGTTTTTAGTCTAAGAAACTGTACACAAAAAAATACCAGTATAGCTCTACTAGTAAGCTACTTCAATTGGTTTTCTATTAAAAAAATCTTCAGGTCTCCCCAACCTCGTATTCAAACTTTTATAGCGTACAATTATGGCTCTTCTACAATTTTGCTATTTTCAGTAAGTGTTGATTTCCTAAACAGGATTGAGATGTTAACACAACTCAATTAAAGGTTAACACTTTCAGTACCTTCTATTGTTTCCATGTGTTCTGTACCAAGACAGACTCAATCTTAATCTTGTATGTCTTTCTGGACTTAATCCATAATTAACTGGCATCAGTTAGATCATGCAACATCTCAAAAAAAAAAGGTATGTTAAAAATATCCAGCACATATAATTATTTCTTGAAAACACTTTTGGTAATGCATAGTAGCTTCTAATTTGAGCATTCCTGGTGAAGTCAATGAAATTATTAAGATTCCCTCTAAAAAGCATTATGTTCAATAGTGTGTTAGATTGTGAATGGTTATGCATCAATTCATTATCGAATTCATTTTAAATGTATTCAAATAACTACTTTTAAATGAGAAATTTTATAGCAGCCGTATTCCAAATTTTTACTTTAAATTTTTGAAGTCACATTTACAGAAGCCATAGACATTCTTTACAACATTAGTAAGTATCATAAATAAAGCAGTACATGTTTTACTTTGCTTTACTTCTCTTTAAGCTAAGTGCACTTCCAGGGGAAAAAAAAAAAAAAACCAAAACACTACAGTTGAATTTATAGCCTGAAATACTTAAAATCTGGGTAACGAACAATGACTGTCATGACCCATCTGTATATACAAAACACGTGGTTAATGTGTTCCGTACACAGAAAGTAAAACACTGCTGTTTAATAAAAAAGAAAAACACAAGCAAATACACTCCCTCTGGATATATAGAACTTATGATATACAACATGAAAGTGACAGTGCAAGAATATAGCACAGGCACTAGCCCTGAGGAAAGTCACAACACAAATCATGCAGTAGAACTGGATTATAAAGGGCTACTCATTGTACTGAAGTGAACTTACTTCTCTACTCACGAAAAATGATTATCACCTTTTAAGTCTCGTATTTTAAATTCAACCAATTATCTGGTATAATCCTTGCTAAACACCCTATTCAAGCACAGTACAAAAAAGCAATCACATGGTGTATTTTGATTTTGGTCAACGGGCGAGTAATTAAACAATGGTGCAGTAACTAATTGAACTGGGGCACCACAGAACTTTGGTAAACTATCAATATCTGAACTGTTGTTGTTTACAGAACTAAAACTAGCTTTAAAATAGCAAGACTTTATATAATAAACAGGCATAATTTGGATGGTTACACTAAATTTCCTCTGATAGGGAACACTGAAATAATATATTGACAAGGAGGAACTGGCAATAGAATCACAAATATATTTTCTTTAAGCAATTTCCATTTCTCTAGGCCTTTTCTTTCTTTCCAGGAAAAAAAAAAAAAAAAAAAACAACAACCAAACCAAACCAAACCCCCAATTTATTCAGCTTCTAGGTCAACAGTGTTACAGTTCATTCTGTCTTCTTTTGCCATGGCTAGTGTAGTATTGAACACTAGCACTGGACTGTGTGCTGCAGACCTTCTCTTGTTTGAATGCTGCCAAATGTCATCAATGCTTTTGATAATGCTCTTACTTAAAAGCATGATGAAACTCAACATCAAAGCCATGCTGTAAGTTGCCTGGGATATTACCACTGGCTAAAGTTAAGTCCTTTCACCCAACATGGCCAGTAACCTAGTTTCACTCCACTAAATCCAGGTACCTTGAAAGTAATGCTGCTCTTACCTATCCTGCTCCATAAGTTTTACACCTCCTCTGACTCAACGATCTCTCATAAAAAAGATTTCCTTTCTTTGTTTTGTAGGCTCATTACTATGGCATGCCTAATTTCTCCTGCAAGTGAGGGTAGCAAGTATGGGTGAGGGTATGGGGTGAAGCTATGGCTTTTTACACAGAATTCCACAATGCAATGCCTTGTCTGGGATTAACGTTTCCATCTGTGATTTAAAGTAGCAATTTGAAGACGAAACACCAAAGGAAGGGTAATTAGTATATTGTGCATATTAGCCCAGCAATAAAAATGTAAGTTCTTCACCAGAGCTAGCCACAGAATGAACAAGTACCTTACAGACGCATGGAAGGCAAGAAATTCAGTCTCACTGTATTAATAAAATGACTGCGTGTGACTTTAAACACAGGCACACTTGTACTTGGCGAGAGAGTGAACGATTTATTGTTACTATGAAGGATGCAGGAATGGAAATGAAGATGAGAAGGGCGATGATGATAATAGGGAGGAAGAGGTTAATATCCCCAGCATCTGATGGGGAACGACGTCCCTACCTCAGCAAGCTGGATAAGGGAATAGCTCCAGATCCACTGCCCAGGATCCCTCCTTTCCTCCCAGAGAGGAGTTTCTCCACCAGAGCCACATTCCCAGTGCGAGCAGCTTCCAGCAGTTCCTGGTCCTTCCCCATGGTCAGAAGCCAAGCAGCCTCCCCACGCACCTCGCCGCGCACTGGAAGAGCTCCAGCCCGGGCCACAGCGGCCGCCTCTCGCCACAGAACGACGTCCCCTCCCCAGACCCTGCCTCAGAGCAGAGCAGAGCAGAGATTCCTGCAGTTCCTTCCAGACCAGCAGGAGCAGCAGCAGGAGGGAGGAGAATCACCTCCTCCTAGTTTCACTGGATCGTTTCTGGGTGGAGTGTGGAAAAGACGGAGGGGGGGGGGGGAGGACGAAGCCAATAAAGAACCCCCCCCCCCCAGTCCCATGCGCACACCCCGAGCCGGAGGACGGGGCAGGGGGAGCGGGCAGCCTCGGCTTCAGCCCCCGTGCCCGCGGCCGGCCGGGCTAAGGGGGATAACGACCCTCACGGACGGACGGACGGAAGAAGGGAGGGACGGAGGGAGGAGGCGCAGCCCTGACTTGCCAGGCCCGTTGCTGGGGAGACGCGGCTGGCGCGCTCTCAGTGGCTGCCCGGGCCGGGTGCCCCCCTCCGCCTGCCCCTGCCCCAGCCCTCCGCCGCCGCGGCGGGCTCCGCGCCTCCGCCCTCCCAGCCCGCCCCGCCCCGCCCCGCCCCGCGCGCCCCTCGCCCCCCTCGCCGACGGCGGCGCCTCGCGCTCCACTGCGGTGCCGCGCGCCGACGGCTGCGGCGGAGCAGGGGGGCGCGCGCGCGCGCGCGCAGGGAGGGGCCCGCCCCCCCCAGCCCCGCCAGGTGCATCGCCCTCGGCCCCGGCGGCGGCAGCGCTCTGCGGGGCGACCGCGCCGGCCGCCGCAGGTGTTGCGGGGCAGCTCCGGGGAGGTGACGCCTCCCGCGCTGCGGAAGGGGAAGGGAGGGGCCGGGGTACCGAGGCGGGGGGGGGCGGCGGGGGGCGAGGAGGGGTCCTGCCGCCTCGGGTGCGGCAAGGGGCGGGGCTGCGCTGCCCCCCGGAGGGAGGGGAGCTGCGGGAGCGAAGGGCGAGTTCTCGGGGGGCGCGGGCAGGTCGGAGGTGGGTGCTGAGGGACACCCGCCCCGAGGCGAATTAGCAGCAGGTACGGATGGGGTGGGGTGGGGTGGGGTTGAGGGGGCCCTGGCATTGTGCGTGTATATGCGAGGAGATCCCCCGGCCAGGGATTTAACGCCATCCGGGGGCACGGCAGGACACTCCAGCACGGCGATGAGCCTGCTTCCTTGAGCAAACCCAAACTGCAGACAAAAAAGAAAATCGGGGCCTCGCTGAGGTCAGGAGCAAAACCCAGTTGCTGGCTCGGCGAATCGGGCGGACGGGACTGCTGGCACCCGTCATACGACAGGATCGGGGCTTTTTAATGTTTCCAAGGATGCGAGGTGCAACTGAATATATTTGATGTCAGATCCAGTCTGGTACTGCTGATTCTGTAACAGGTTTCAAACGTGTAACCTTTCCAATTGTATGACTTTTCCGGGCACCAAAATTCATCATTCCTTATGGCTTTTGGGTTCTTACAAGCTATACTGAAAATATTCAGCGCTGACCAACTCACGGGCACGTCCTTATTTAATGCACCTTTTGGTACTGTGCATACGTGAAAAGCCAAATTCCAGCCCCGTATTCCTGTTTTAGTTTAGTAATATGTGTAGGCAGCACCAACCATAGGTATAACCAGCGAGTAAGTGAAGACCCCTTACCGTCCCCCATTGACACCAGTGGCGTTCTCCCACAAACCATGCGCGCAAGATGTAAAGCACAGTGTCGTGGTTTTTTTGGACTGAGGGTCGAGACAAGAACCGAGAGGGAGCACCCACCAACCATGGTCTCGGGCAAAACATGACTCAGGCTTTCTTAATAAAACAAAACAATTTATTAACAGTTACTTAACAGGAGACAAGGGAACAAAAACCGGTTACTTGAGAGGAGAAAAGAGAAAACAAGGCCAGATCTTAAAACAACAACCTCCCCACCCCCTATTTTCTTTCCTTCCTGGCTCTACCTTCCCCCCCGGCGGCACAGGGGGACAGGGAATGGGGAGAGCAGGTCAGTTCATCCATGCTGTTAACTGCCGCGCCTTTCTTAAAGGAGGAGGAGTCTTTACCATTTTTTCCCTTGCTTCGGTCTATCCCCTACTCACGAAGAAAAAGTCCCCAAACTTTTCCAGTATGAGTCCTGCCCGCAGGATTGCAATCCTCCCCATGGATCGCACCAGTTTGGGCTTTACCAGTCTCGGCCTCTTAGGGAGCTGCTGCCACTCGCGTCGGCCGTCCCACGGATTCCAGATGCCTCCACGACCTCGTCGTGCATTCCATGCCCCATTGTTAACAGTACCTGGTCGCGCATCCCCTGCTCCACGACCTCTCCTGGGCTCAGGCATCTCCTTCCCGACGTGGGTTTCTCCACGGGCCACGAGTGGGTCGCTGCTCCGCCGAGTACACCCTGGCTGCAGGGGGGGCCGCCTGCCATCTCACACCGATTTGCAAGGGAAGCCTCAGCTCCAGTACACCTCCTCCTGCTCCATCTTTGCTGACCCGGTCGTTGTGGTTGTCTTCTCTTAGATATTAATCCTCTCTAGGGGAGCTCGGCCCGGCAGGCACCCCGGGAGTGGGGTGCTTCCCGAGCCCCCCATGCGGCTCCCCCGGCGCCATCTTGAGCACATGGCGCCGGCCCGGGCCCGGGCAGCCGCCTGGCCGGGAGCCGGGAGCGAGGGCAGCGCCCTCCTGCTCTCTCCTCGCTCCTGAGCAAAAAGCCCCTTCCCGCCCCTTTGTCGCAACTTAAATAGGGCAATTCGCAGAGGCGCCAATTTGGCTCAACCTCCCCCGGGTGGGGATGGGACTCAGATCTGGTGGCACAGGGAGCAAATCCCCTCCCCTGCCACCAGAACACCCCCCCACACATCAAACTATCACACACAGCAATGGCAAAATAACATCGGGGTAGGTAGGATTTTAATGCTGTGTTTTCAGAGAGTGTTAATTACTTCGGACCTATAGTACATCCAAGTCAATGGAAAGATCCTTGTTGATTTCACAAATGACTGGGTTTAGTCCCGTCAGTAACAGTTTCACAGGTGTTTTCATGTTTTTATTAGCTCATTAAACAATTTTAATTTCTTTAAAATCAATAGATATTTCCTTCTGGGGTCAGATTTTCTCTTACAAAGCAAAAAAAAAAAAATCATAGTGGGGACCTATTGTTCCAATATAGTTGTCCACAGCAACAAAACAGTATCTATTTTTTACCTAGAAAATGTGATTTACATAGTTTAGCATTTTCAGGATGTGAAATGATGTCTTCTCCAATGTTGTCAACAGGACATGGAATTGAGCACTGGCATAAAATTATTAGATGGAGAGACTCTGTAACTGCAGCCTTTCTGACTGAGAGAGTCTGATTTAAATGGCAATTCTAAGGTCTGATTCTGTGATCAGAAGTGTTTCATTATAGTATAAATAAATAAATGTATAATCACATGAAATAAGATTTGCAGTTTTAAGTCCTTTGTCACAGCAGGGTCACAGTGGAAAACAGTAATTTAAAGATGGAGTAAAAACTTACGTGTCTTGTTACAAGCCAATTGAGCATTAACTAGTTCCAAAGAAGTAAGCCATAAACTAAGAATAGCCTTGCATTCTGAAGCTTCTTGATCTCCTCTGTTAAGGTAGCCATAATTTCCCTTTATTTCTGCCTGGCATCTGATTTTGGATGCGATTATATGCATTGCCTGGTAAATACCTTCCCACATGTATCCTCTGCATGCTCTGCATGAATAGATTTCTTCAAGTTTGCTGAGAGCCTCTGAAGAGGTGCCAGTATTCTGTGAAGAGCTAATCATAAAGCAGAGGTATGTGTGTAAACCTATGGATTTGTGAAAAATCAGATTAGAGGCAGATACTAAGGAAAACTCAGGTTTTTAAGAATTTGGATTGTTTATGTGGTTAGATCGGCAGATGGCAAATATGACTCAGTACAAACGTTACATAATTCTTCTTGGGAAAATAAAATCTCAAGACTGTGGTCTAATTGAAAAGATCATCCAGAAAGCTGTTGAAGAACAGTAAGTAGAATCGGGATAGAAATATTAGTGGAGCAGATGCATGCAGTAGCCAGCAAATTCAGGAAGATTTTATGAATGCAGTGAGGCTCAAAACATATCCCAGTAAATCCATCAGCCTAGTGCCCAACAAAACTGCAAAGGCCAAAAAGAGGATTTAGTTTCATTAGCAAATAGAGCAGAAAACAGTTATTCTATCAAATTGAAAAGTAAAAAGGAATTTAAGCAGTACTATTTAATGGAAGGGTTAAACATAGATAAATTCTAAGGGCTACTGAAGCAAAAAATTCAGAACATGGGTTGGTCTGCTTCAGAGATGAAATCGACAGTGGACTGTAGTAAGAAAAAAAAATACCAAGACTGAGTTAAACGTAGATGATCAAACCTATTAGATCAGGTGGACTCCTTTGTATTTTTATCTCTTACTTATACTTCATTTTTATGTCTTACTTTCTTTGTTCCTGGTAATATCAGGACAACACTGTGGCGTATTAAAAATTGTATGCACGATAAATATGTTAAATAGAAAGTAGAAACATAGCTTTATAATTTGCAGCAGTTACAGATGAGGAAAATAATTTGTAAAACAGCCAAGAGATCTTTCAAAACATTGCATGCTTTTCGAGCAGTGCTGTTCCATACCACAGCAGAATTTTGATTCTATGATTTTAGTATTTACGAAGACGGTTTAAGTTATGACCACTGCAGCTGTCGGTGTCGAAGTGGCATCACACCTTCAATCTCAAAATTTCTCTTAACACAACATATGCCTTACCTTCTGTTTTCTTCCATTTTCTAAATACCGGAGAAAGCAGTTAGCCTACCTAGAAATTCTTTAGCTGGTTTGTCATTTGAAAGGACGGGGATTGACTGTAATAAGCAGGGACTTTCCTTAATGTTTTTACAATGCAACTATCAGTTGGCTTTGTTCTCATTTCAGGGTGACAACTTCTTCATTTCCTCCTCCTGCAGCCTCCCATACTTAAAGGCAAATTAAATGGGTGCTTTGTAACATTCTGTGACTCTCTGCTCTCTATTTTCAAGCAGGAGCATGGAAGGGATACGAAAAACTGAGCTGCAAGTATTGAAAAAAACCCAAATCTGTGATAAGTAGAATAGTTACATAGTATAGCAAACATATTAACATCATATTTCAGGACTGTCTATTATCAATTCTCTCATGTAAAGATATAAGGAGGTTCTAAGATCCCTATTACAAATTCTGAGGGATATTCTGGGAGTGACCTCAAAATGCTGGAATAAACCATCAGATCAGTTTGGCAGTAGAAAATAAATTAGCGTTAAATAGTCCTAATTATTATTCTCATTTTTGTACACCATGGTAAGTCAGGCCACAAAGTGCCCAGGAGAAAGTGCTATTCCTGATGCACCTAGGTGGCAAGGGTGTTTCAGACCTGATACTGTCTTTTGCTCTTTACAGTATATATACAGAGTAAAAAAGACACACTGAACTTCAACCAACCATGACTAGCTTTGTGTTTGTACAGCTCATCTAGGAGATACCTAAACATCAGGCTCAGAGGCTAAGCCCAAAGTGGAGGTCCCAGGAGCATGTCTGAGCTCTTGAGGCCAGGCGTGAATGCCCATCATGTCCTGGCTCCCTGTGAGGGTGAAACCCAGACACCTATCAGCTTTCCTCTGAAGGCTTTCCTCAGTGATAGGCTCCAAAGGCAGGTGGACACAGTGGACAGGTCCTCAGTTTAGATAACTGAGACACACCATAATACTCACATGCTGCTTAGTTTAGCTCTCACCACTGAAATACGCAAAAGGACTTACACCCTCCTCCACTGTAAAATAAAAAGATATAAACTGAAGGTACTAAACCTAACTCATGAGGAACAAAAACACCAAGAGTGCTATGGTTTCAAAAGAGCGCATGAATGCCTGTACTCATCAGATTTAGTAGAAGCTGAAGTAACATGTAAGGAAAAAGCCATTTTTGCCGGCATCCACAACAATCCTACCTCTGACTATACAATTCTGACTAGATCACTTTTTCTGTAAACACTTGCTTTCAGGCATGTTGTCATGGTGTAAACTGCTTATGGAAAAGAACACGCAAGGAAATGGTTCCTTAGCGGTGTTGCACAGCACCAAGGCGCTGTCTCAGCATTTGCACTGACTGACCCCACTACATCATGGGGCTCTAAATACACTGAAGAAAAGTGAGAAGTTAAACTATTACTCTGTCACCCAGACACTGACCTACAGAGTCATCCAAACATACCATGGGAAATGTGTGGCATTCCCCAGAGGGCTGTAATGTCCCGCTGCTCGAAAGTCTCGAGTACATACAGACTGCAGGTTGTGTCTGCGCTGGAGAGCTGAGCCTCCAGAAAATAGTGATGGGATAGTACTGACAGTAAGTCAAATCTGTCTGCCGTGCCATTTCCAGTGCAATTGCAATTGCAATTTTGCTCTGATGGCAGATGCTAAGATTAACTGGTGTATCTGTACGTTTCTTTACATGTATTTCTTGTGTGACAGCAGGTGGGATTAGCAGTATAATTATTCATCCAATCCTTCTGCTCTGTTGTAGGTTTACATCAGTTTGCTATCAAAATATGCCTAAGACTATTTTTCATGCATTAGAGAGAAATGCAGAATGAAATGCGAATCCAAGTTGGTAAGAGCAGCATGCTGATGAGATGCCCAATCCAGTGTGTGCTGACAGATACAATACAGGGCTGAAGCTTTACCTGTACTGCTCCATGCACAGCTTGTTGCAATAAAAATAACTTGTTTCTACCTTTGATACGTTGCAATCTCTTTCAGACTTTAAAACATTTTCCCCTTTTTGTCTTCCCTTTAAAATATGTACAACATTGCCTGCACATCAGCTTTTGACTGCCTGAAAGAGGGATCGTAGAGAAATCTCAGCTGAAACATGCTGGTGATGAGGGACTGCAACAGCAAACAGAGACAGCTGTTAAAATTGTGCACAAATGTTGTCCTTGGCTCTTGAACGTAGCATGCAGGAATGCCACCACAGGTGAACCGGTGCATTATAAGGCAGTAGCTTAGCTAGAGGTGTTCTGCCACTGGTTGCCATTCTGTTTGTGTCTCTACTAATAGCAACTATTCTATAGGAATATATAGTGGTAAATTACTCCTCAGGATTAACAGAAATGGTTGAGCAAACACTTGCACATCATATATCCTTCAGGTATGTTTATGCTTGTGGATACACATTATGATGACCAATAAGGCAGAATGTATTTGAAATTCCAACTGTGCTGCTCTGCAACACATAGCTTCAGACCTCATTTGGTCCAAAAGAGAGAGTGGTTACTGGAAACGGATCATGCACACAGCAGAAAATAGAATATATTTAGGTAACGATCTGGGAAGGCTCAGAACTGTCTATATCTATTTAAAAGATATAAATCTCAGACTGAGAGCTAGGGGGTAAGAGGCTGATACAATTAGGAATAACAGGAAGACATTTGAAAGGAGAAATAAATGACAAAGAGAAACTTATTAATAATATTGCAGTGGGCATTAACATGGAACCAGATGGGCACAGCACTGTTGTCTTTTTTCTCAAAAAACAAATGAATGTAGCACTGTCAAATACGCGATGAAGAACAATCTTCCACTGATTCTCTTATTAGCTGTAGTTTACCAAATCTTCGCAATTTCAAATTTTGATAGTTATTCTTAACATGAATAGTGCAGCTAGCTAACTTTACACTGGACTCTTGGGTCAGGCCATTTCTTTTTGAATGAAAGTAACTATCTGTAGTGAAAAAGCAGTTGTCATTTCAATTACTAGGGCCTTTCTTTACAGGTCATGTCCAAGGAGTTAACTCAAGTCACAGTCCCATAAGAAAAAGTTTTTTTTTAAATAAATCAATAAATAAAAACAGCTTGCCTGAACCAGATTGAATTCCCCAAAGAGTCTGAGGGAACCTCACATCTAACACTCATGAAATTAAAATGGTGAGGAGTGAGCTATTATTTCAATTGGCCTTGGTACTAGATGAGTGGAAGGCAGCAAATGTGATGATAATAATTTTTAAGGGGTCTGAAGGGGGATTTGGAGAACTACTGAGTCTTATTTCCATGCCTGGCAAACTGGTGGACATTTGGCTACAAACAATAGTGAAGATTCAGTACCGCTTTTGGAGAAACAAATCATGTCTCATATCTATTAGAGTTCTTTGAAGGAGTCAAAGGGCATATGGAAAATGGCAATTCAATCAATAGATTGTGTTTAGCTTTCCAAAAAGCTTTTGTCAAGGTCCTTTCTGAATACTTTTAAAGAAACTAAACTATTATCGAGTAAGAGGGACGATTCTCCTTTGAATGGACAACTGGTTACAGGAAGGAAAGTAAAATGGAAGAATGGCCAGTTTTCACAATGGTGAGAGGTTGTCAGGATGGCTGTGTAGATGTCTCTCCTCAGACCTGCACTGTCTAGCAAACTCATAAAGACTCTCTGAAGAGAATATAAAGTGCAGTAAAAAAGTTTGCTAGCGAAACAACAGGTTTCAGAATAGCTTGAAATAAAACTTGGTATGAAAGCGTACATCATGGCATTGCTCTAGTAGACAAGAAAATAGAAGGTGGAATTCAACGTTGACAAAAGAAAGTAATAATTCTCCGTTGCAACAAAGGAGAGATTTTGGATTCTCCTTTTACAGCTCCAAAACTGCTGTGTTACATCTCCGTAATCTTAAGTTACTGAGGATATTTCTATGAGATTGTCCGTTTAATGTTATATGGTAATCAAAATGGGAAATAATATAATTGGGAATTATTAGGAAAGGAAATGAGCATCATTATGTCAATGTACAAAACCACTGTGTTTGTCCTGTCTTGAAAGGATTACATCAGAACTAAGCAAGACACAGTAAAGGAGAAGTGGTATAATCAGATATATAGTATAGCCTTCATATAACCTAAATAGGCTAGGCCACTTCAGCTTTAAAAAAAAAAAATGATAACCATAGGGAGATATAATAAAAGCATATAACATCATAAGTGGTATGGAAAAGGTAAATATAAAACCATTATCCAGGGAAATACAATGAAATTGTCAGGGGCCAGGCTTAAAACACATTAATGTATTTTTCATTCAAACATTTTAGTGTAGAATAGGCTTAGGGTTGCTTTGTATTATGCTTGATTGCATATTCTCTTAATCTGATAAATTACCTTATAGCATGGAGACTGCTACCTGTGCATGCACACGGACACAGTAACACAGCACAGCAACGGGTGTGCAAGCTTTGTGCATCACTTGCGAATCCATCTGGACTCAGGATACTGCCTTGGTTAAGAGCGTCGTTCAATGTAGTCTTCGCATGGAAATCTAAGTACACAGAGTGTTGCTTACTATGTTTTTGTACAGTACATATAGAACCACATGGTGATTCTGATGCTAAGGGTATTTCTGCTATCTGCTAAGAGGAACAATTAATACCAAATTTGTCAGAGAGTGATTTTATGAAGCTGATGCTTTGCTTCTAGCACAAGATTAGGGCCCCTGACATATTTTATTCAGTTAGCCCAACAGTAAAAAGGTTCTTCATTCTTAATTACTTCTCCAAGCCCCACAAAACAACATTCTAGAGCGTTTATTAAAATTTGAAAGCCTAGTACTGCCTGTACTGCCTAGGGAAGAAAGTTATTGCTTTTTGCATGAGAGGACGTGATTATGCAGTGAATTTCTAAATCTCATTTATCTCTTGTGTAACTGGATTATGGAGGGAAATATTAGCATGAGTAATTTGTTTGCTAATGTGACAACTCTCTCATTTTCAGCCCTCAGACAACAGAATAGATTTCGGTCAAAAATAATAATAGGTAAAGTCTATGGCTAAACCAGCCAATTCATCTGATTTACGCTTATTATTTATTTGAACCAAAGGTGACTATTGTGCCCAGGCAAAAAAGCCCTACTAATTTCAATTCAGCGGGTAAATTAAAGCTAAGATCTCAGAGGCAGAAACATACACAAAAATACATTTAAGATAAGATAAGCCTTTTAAGAACACAATAGCGCATGGACCTACACCAGAGCATCGGTAGCAAAGAGGTTTACAGGAATACCAGCATATCCATGACACTCTTCTAACTGGAGCTGATTCAGCAAAACACATTTAGGAATTAATCTTTGGATTCTTTTCCATAGGAAGAAAACTGGTACGCCTACTCATGATACATGTTCTATTTCCATATTCTATTAAGAGGATAGTGAGTACAGAGACATACTCTGCTACGGATATGCAAATAGGCTGGCATCATCTTAGAAAAATATGCAATAATTAATGAAATGTAATCTTTAATCAAATAATTAAGTATACCACAAATTGGAGCTAAAAAGATTCCCCTCCAATAAAGAGATGCACTGTATGAGCGTATGAAACTGCATTAAAGCAAGGTGAATAACTGAAGTAGGATGAATAATTCAAGTAGGAAAATTTTTAAGTCACATGAATCTGGCAACTGCTGTGATGAATTTTTTCTTACATTTGTTTCTCCTTTCACACCTCTGAACTTGCCAAGCACTATATAATTTCTTGAAATAGGTTTTGTAACGGCAAATTGGTGCGCTTCTGTGACACTACTATTTTATCACATCATTCCTTTTCATGGTGAAGATACCATAAAATATTTTTTTAGAATTGAAACAGCAAAGTAAGGAACTGCCCAGTTTTATTTTGATGTTAGCATTTCATCAAACTACTGCTTCTCTGAGTGATATCCCAGTGAAGACACTACCCTGCATTATCCTAATACATTTTTAGGATCTAGTTTCCCCACCACCACCATTTTAGCAAAGAAACAATTCAGATTTGCTGTAGAAGTCAAGTCAATTTCTTTTGTTTCAGGTAGGATTGCTTTATATCAAATAATCTTTTCCAGTTATTTTTAATCTTCCAGTACCTTTTGTAATGTACCTGATCTAATGTATGTTGTATGTACATGTCTTCACGGTATCTAAACACCCACGCCACCTGATTTAGTATTCAACCTGTCTTCATTTACTGTGCATTTCTCTCTTGCCACAATTTGTGAACTTTTTTCACAAAAATCCTTTCTCTCCTTTTTCTACTTCCTTCTCTTCTTTAAGCTCTCTCCATATTTCTCACAGGAAGGTTACTCTGTTAAGATGGTTGTAGTGAAACTGTACATCATACTTAGGACATGTTTTGAGTTACAGCTCTGCCTCATCTTTTTTTAAGTACGTGTGGCTTCAGTTAACTTCAGCCAGTAACTTCACCTCCAGTGCTTCAGAGTCTCAGATTCTTCTGGCAGGCCCATTTCTGATGGATCTCAGGAATGGTACTGCTCTCACAGTATCTGATACAACTATCCTGTTAATCACAAATCTCACTTTATATAGGTTCTCCTGATTGGCATAAGAAGTTTCCAAGTGTCCTTAAAGTGAAAGGACATCATCAAAGTAGGAGATTATGGCAATGATACTGAAATGGCAGTGTTTGTCAGTAGCCAGCTATTACATACAATATGGTGTTGCTTCATGTACAAGTTTCTGTCACCAGATGGGCGGGAAAAAAAAAAAAGCTGTTACAGCCTATAAATCACTAACTGCTGCTAGGTACAAATCTTGCTTTTGACATCAGCAGCTGTAGATTTAAAAGCAGCCACAATGACATTAAGGGTGACAACTACTCAGCCAGATAGGAACAATTTTTTCTGAATAAGGTGCCCAAAAGTTGTTGCAGTGTATTGTTTTCCCTACACTTATTTCAAATATCCTCCCTTTTTCCTCTTTCCTGACAGCAATGTCTTATAGTAGCTAAATAAAATACATGTTTTGCATAATGGAAAAGCAAAAAGAGATTAACTCTATGTTGTCTTTGCCTGTTGAAATATTTTGTCAAGTCTCATTTCAAGGAAGCTTCTTAAATCTTCTTAACGTTATGACTCTCAAGGAATACTTTCCTGTTGCATAAGCTGATAATGTTTCTCATAAATGCAAAGGAAGGTTTAAGAACCTCACGATTCAGGTCATGAGCATTCCCAGATATATCTTCAGATGCATAGGAGTTGGGAACTTAACTTGCAGTTTTCCATGAGAGTTACATGTCGCCAGCTGTTGGTGATTTGGAAGGATTTAGCATCCAGTCAAAGCAAATAGCTTTGATACTGCTTTAAAGAATTTCTCAATGACTGCTTGCAACTTACCATATTTCTTACATTACTCCTGGATAAGAAACAAAAATGCTGGAGATTATAGTACTTTTTATAATTTTTAAGAAAGCTATTGTATAAATATTTTCAAGTACTCAAGAAGTCTCTAACTTTTTTGGTGAATATGTTTTCTGGCATGCAGAAATATTGAATCTTGTGTTTTAGATGCCAATGATTTCTCAGGATTCTTCCTGCTAAGTTTAACCAGAGAAGCCTCATTTCTACACCAGATTCAGTTCAGGTAAGTGGTTGTGATTGTGTTGGTGTCCAGTATATTGTCAAATTGTGCAACAGGTACTAGTATGTGGTATTGCAGGATGACACCTTAAAAAACACTCCATCGTACCTATCCTGAATTGCAGTCTCTTACTAGAGATAAAATTTAAAAATAAGTGGAATGAACAAACCACATTAAGATTCCAGAGGAATGAAAAGACATCTGCTTTCTATGCTATTTTCTCTTGACTGTTTGACAAAAATAAAGCGACCTCATTCTTACAGTAAATTCTATATAGATTGGTTTTCTCTCTGCTTAGTCATTCTGCCTGTACGTTTTTGAAAAGCTGAACAGTCTATAAAAAGAAATGACTCCAGATCACTTACCACACGCTATAGTGTTAATATAAACTATCTTCTTAGATTTCCATCTGGTGAAGGTAAGTAAGGTAAGCATTTGTAAAGGTTATTCCCAAAGAAACATAGGAAACCTCTATATATGCTCCTTTTATTAAAAATGAGTAGAATTATTATCAGTTTTTTTTCTAGTTAGCAAGGAAATGGAATAAATTGATAACATCAAGGTGGAGTTGTTCATCTATGCAGTGATAGGAAAAACAGAAAAATTTCCTAAACTTCTTATTTTTACAGATAATGATGAAGCACTACAAATATTATAAATGTTTTACTAAAAAAGGGACAATATGTACAAAAATATATTTTTAGCATTTATTTAAACCTAAAAAGGGGAAGGAAAGTCTTTCTTCTATCAATGTTCAGGCTGTTCATATGATTTATTTATAGAGGAAAAAATGAATATGCCATAAAGAAGGCAGCAGAAACAAAGATAAGCTATCTAATTTAAAAGCGAAAAAAAAGCCTGATTTAAAACCCAGTTACAAAATTAATCATCGAAAGTTTATAAAAACTCCAGATTGTCTCCTGACATTGTCGAGTTTAATGAGCCCAGACACGCTGGGACTCAGGGGGAGCCGAAGCCACCAAGCGACTTCTGGGGCTGCCATCTAGCGGCGCCTCGGCCAGGGCTGCCCCGCTCACCGCCGCTCACTCGCCTTCAAAAGGAGGAAGACTGAAAAATTCCTAGTCCTAACAACCCGTTAAGCACTGTTTT
This sequence comes from Tauraco erythrolophus, assembly GCF_009769465.1. Classification (NCBI taxonomy): domain Eukaryota; kingdom Metazoa; phylum Chordata; class Aves; order Musophagiformes; family Musophagidae; genus Tauraco; species Tauraco erythrolophus. The sequence goes on from NC_141468.1 coordinate 55,561,678, forward strand.
CCGAACTAGTAAAGCGTTAACCATCACAGACGATAATTCTCACGGCGAAAATATTTTCCAGTACTCAAAGACCTCAACAGTTACAATCTAATCACGCTGCGATAAAAGTATTTATGACAGTTGCACCTTCCGTGGTCACGGTGTATTGAGGTTTGCAGATAAGTTGTGGAGGCTCATTCGTTACTCCGCACTTACTGGCTCAGACTACCACTTCGTTTGTGCACGTGTCTCTGTCAAGTGGTTAAAATACTTCACAATTACCTAACTCAAATCAAATCACGGTGGTTTCAGACATACTCTAACCTAGAAGAATTGCATGAACCAGTTCATGCATCATGCTCTCCACATCACCAGCTTACTCTCACAGAAGATAAAGCATTAGTCCTTATCTCATACACCTTCTAAAACAATCAGCGTTTTCAATGGTTTCTTACCTAGTTGTGATGCGTCTTATTTTCACTTCCAAAACAATGCCCTCAGAAATGCTTAGACAACGTAAGGTTTAATACTGAAGCCACATGAGAAAAGCTTTAGGAAACACATATACCCCACTTCTGCTCATATTAAAATAAGCAATGGCAACATAAGGAAAGGCAGGAGATCACAAAGAAGTAACAAAATACAGTTACTTCAATGTAACCGGTTAGGTATGGCTTGGGCAATGACAGACAAAACCAAAATGACCTTTCAACAAAGTTAATATTTACCCATTTAAGTAGCTGGCAATGCAAGAGCTTCATCTCTTTGGGATGCACAAGTTTCTCCTTATTTTGGGAGAGAATATGGCCTATCAAGAGTTTATTTGTCTTTTGAAGATTCATGTCCTGCAACTTGTTTCAGCTAGCAAGCAGTGTGACACATACTTGGAATATTTTCTCCAGTATTTGAGAAGCTGGAAGTTTCAAAAATTATTTTGAAATATTAAAATTAAATTGTTAAAAAAATACCTTTCATAATTAAAATTGTTCTGATTTTTTATATCTGAAATACACAATCGCCAATAAGCAGATTTTAGTTAGTAACCAGATAATTCAAAGATACAATGTCTAACCCTTGCTTACACTCCTGATGCAGTTTAAGATGCTTGAAACATAATTACTTCACCAAAGTGACAGCAGGTTTGGCTCTCTATATGCAAATTTCGATAATTCACAAAACAATTATCAAGGAGAAAATCATTTTAGGAACGTGAAGTTTTAAAGTTTAAGTTTTTGTATAAGAATGCTAAAAAAATACACAGACCTGTAACTACACAGCTTCTATTGACTATTAATCTTCAGATTAATGCTTTTCCTTAATTTGAGAAACAGACCTTTCTTCCTCCAGCACAAGACTTTTCCTAGCTTCATACCTAACCAGTTACATTGAAGTAACTGTATTTTGTTACTTCTTTGTGATCTCCTGCCTTTCCTTATGCTGCCATTGCTTATTTTAATATGAGCAGAAGTGGAGTATATGTATTTCCTAAAGCTTTCCTCATGTGGCTTCAGTATTAAATCTTACATTGTCTAAGCATTTCTGAGGGCATTGTTTTGGAAGTGAATATAAGATGCTTCATAACTAAGTAAGAAATTCCTAGCCTTTCACTATACATTTTTTTGCATCCCTTAATGCTGATTAACACGATCTCTGTGCTGCTCAAGCTTTCAGATTCCAAGCTGTTAATAAGCAACAGGAGACGAGGAGGCACGCTACCACAAAACTGAGGAGAGCACAGCTCAGTGCAGATTGCCCGCTCCATTGGAAGCCACGTGCTCGCAACACACAGATGTGCTTCTGCACCACAGCGCCTGCTACCACCTTCCCAACGACAGGCATCTTCACCAAGGCAGAGGAAATGTAGATGCTGTTCAAAAGATAGTCAGCAAAAGTTAAGTGGCACAGGCTGAAAGGAAACAAAACGAAACAGAAGATAAGACTGTGTTGCAGGGCTGTCAAATTTCCCTGCTGGGAGGGATGAATTAGCGGATTTCACGGCAAGTACCCATAACTTCGTTGCTACTTAACATATTAGCAAGGTCATTTTCTGTTCCTACGATAAATAAAAATACATCGATTTATATCAACAGCTGAATCGGAATCTGAAGTACTCTTTAAATTTTTCAGATAGCAATAGTGAGCTGAAAATCTACTTCAAGCATTTTGTGATGAATGTTTCAAGAACTAGACCAATACGAGCACATTTTTTGTATAGAAACCATTTTCTCCATTGTTACTTATTGAAATCTAGTCGCTGCAAGGAGTTTGCTTCTGCAATACATTTGCACATTTTGTACTCTTGGAATTGCATATGCTTGAGAAAGTCTTTACTTTTATTATTACATTCCCTTTACATTTATTATGAATTTGTTACAAACAAAGGTAACCATTATCATGTCAGATTTGGGAAGTATTCTGTAGGTAGCTTTTACTCTTTAGAGATCAATTATGATCCCACTTTAAGACTCCAAGTCAATTCCTAGGGGAAAAAGTGTACAAACAGACATCGCAATGAGACCAGAGAACAATGGATTTAGGCGGGGGAAAGAAAAAAAGAAAAAAAAAAGAGCAGTTCCCTCCCAGCCAGTCCCCTGTGCCAACAGCCACCATGGGTTTAAACCACGAACTGGAACAGCTACTGTCATGAAGCCGGAGCAGAGACATCAGAGAACAGGCATGATTTCTACAAAGCTGCCTCTCCAATAGGCCTTTTATAAGTAATTCTGTAAGGCCACATAATTTTGATTTAAAATCGGTGCTTACCAACAACATCAGAGTTACTGTGAGAACTGGAACAGAGCATGCCAGAACGATTCAATGACCTAGACCAGGAAAGGGCACAGCCTCTCCAAGGTGAGCTAACTTAAAAGCTTTATTAGACATCAAAACAGTATTTCTACACAAGCTGAACGAGCGCTAAGGTGATCTGTAGACCAGTTTGAATTCCCATAGAAAATGTAAAATAAAACTTTGTTACAATTTGCCTGCAAGACCTCTGGAGTCAGTTTTCTGTTTTCATCGAAGTTCTCCAGACTCTGTTCCATTTAGTCCTTTGCCGAATAAAAAGCTGTGATTCATTCAAGAGGTTCTACTGATGGTACACATTTCCTACCTAGGATTTAAGGAGGTTATGAACACTAGCAGAGCCCTGAGAATGAATTAAGCACTATTTTTAGTATAACCTATTAAGGCTTAGTTTAACTTTGCATTTTCAAATATTAATAAACTAATTCTCCCTCTGCATTTTTTCAATAGCAAAACTCACAGTACTATCACTCTCAGCAACATCGAGTCCACAACCAAGCACACCGATCTCTTCTGAACTGTCCAGAAATGATGCTCATTACTGCAAAACTGCCATGAAGTAGAAATGTATTCAGTTATAATGAAGTGCAAGAAAGTGATACTCTGAATTTCAACATCCATACTGAGAATAGCTGGTTTGGATTGTTGGTTTGTGTTTTGGTTTGTTAGTTTTTTTGTCAAAAGAAGGAGGCACTAGCTTGTGCAGTAATAAGGACAGGCATTTAATATTGCTGTTTATTTCTTTTTAAAAATTAAACAATTCTCAACATATTATTCCAGCAACATGCTACTAAGCACTCTATACATTCCTTTCTTCAGAATAATTCTAACTAGATCTTGGCAGGGATAAACTGAGTTAGAATTTCTGACTTTAATAGTACCAATCAGAATTAAACCAGTTGAGAAGAAATCCTCCCCTGAATCTGACATGCTATTTGTGTGAAATTGGACTACCCATATTTAATACTGTGTTGTCTTAAATACCTTTTGAATATAAATGTTTAGTTTCTCTGTTAGAAACAGTTGCGTGTATAACATTTTTTCATCTTATTCAGAATAATAAGATAAAAATTTCCATGGGTATTAAAGGGAGTTTCAACTAGGGTTTTGTAAGGCAGGCTTTAAAATAGTGCCTGAACCAGTTCTTCCATAGAGTTCTTGATTAAAACCTGCATACTTTCAACAACTATTTTCAGCAACGTAAATTATGTGTCCTCCAAAAAGTTTTAACGAAAACCATTTTAATTAAAACTGGTTTGACAGCCTGAATAGCAAAGTCAAACCACAGGATACTAAATACTTTTTGAGATTTGTCTGCATATCTACAAACAAAACTTCCCTCAAACATCCCATGGAGCAGAAGCAATTGTGGTAGCAACCAAAAGATTTTCAGCTGTCAGATTCAAGGTCACTAGTTAAATTATTCAGCCATTTTTACTTCTAGCAAAAACAATCTCTTACAGGCATGTATGTTTTTGTTTATTGTTTCCTAAATTGTTTAGAAGCACACTCTTATATTCTCTATTTTACAGTGTTGTGCTTTTTTATTTATTCATCTGTACCAGTTGAAAATTATTGTTCAGTTTGTACAAATTACCCATGATTTAAACTGTATAATTACATTTCATGTAATCTCACAATTTCATTGGGTAATTAAATGATTCTCTACAGCTTTTTTATCAAAAAAAGCAATATACAATTAATGAATCCCTGTAGGATTTCCGCCCCCCCCCCCCTCACAAGCATTGACTTGACATATTTAAATACATTGGACCAAATCCTTGGGCATGTCTGATGAGTTGTGAGGAAATCAGACATGCATGCAAAATGGCTCAAAGCTCACCTTTCACAAAGGGCTGGATCCTACTGCAGGGTTATATCCTCATCACGGAGAGAGGAAAAAAAAAGTCTGAATGTCTAAATTACATTTAGCTGTACAGATAACAGTGGGCTTTCAGGCAGAAGGAAAGCCCAGTAGTATGCCCTCTCACTTAAATTCTCCAGCATTTACTGTGGTATTTTAGGAATGCATATGGAAAGGGTATATGAAAATCTATAGCACCAGAGGATTATTCTTAGAATCCTCTCTGGGCAAATTATACTGAATTTAGGGCCAGTTTAGGGCTGGTATTTTAATTTTCAGTAGCTATACTATTCTAGAGGATCTAGCCCGTATCATCATAGTGCAAATGTAACCTTCTGTATAGATACCTTCTGGTAATAATAGAACAACATAATCTTAACAAACAGAGGTACCTTTTGTCAATGAGGCGTGGTACATTTTACTCATTTATGCACCTAGGTACCTTCTTTCATTGCTGAGCCACCCATTTTTCAGAAAACATTTTTAAAATAACATCTCCTTTGATAATATTAAAAGTAGATGATATGATTTTTTTCCTTCAGTGAATTAATAAAGTACAGTATAAACTTATTTTTCCAAAGTCATTTCAGTTTAAAATGGGCTGAAAAAAGTTACAATGTTTAATGAGAATTTCAGAATAGTAACTAGTTCACAAACATGTTGTTCGTAATAAGAAAGCTGTGTGACAAAAAAAAATAACCATCTCTTCCAGCAATTCACAAACAGTATTTTAGATACCACCATCACCTGAAGTTCTGTTGATGGTGCCTTGCACCAACAGAACACCGTCCTACTGATGATCAACATTCATCTTCTTAATTCGATGAAGCAGGGCATCTTTTTCCATTTGGACCTCAGCAAGAGCCATTTTGGCTTTGGCTAGTTCCTGTTTGAGACATTCATTTTCTTCAATAAGCTGAAATGATTGGGTTAGAAAATAGCATTATTAATATTCCTGCATACTGTCAACTTTTTCCGTTACAGTAACTTATTAAAATACCATATGCTCACATGCATCGCTGAGTGCAGGCTTGTTGGGGCTGAGTCAGTTGTGACTGATTCCCAGTCAATGAGTTCAGAACATGGAGAGAGCTGATGCAGTTTGCTCGAAAGGCAAGATACTCAATGTTTTAGCTACGCCATTTCCATTCTGGAGTAGAGTGGAAATGACATCACGTTCTGAGCTCTAGAATGGATTCTTACTCAGTGGAAAAAACAGCCAAATTGATGTGCAAGTTCTGTCATCATGAATTCAAAATCCAAGTATGATTGATAGATTGGTAAGGGTCTGACTTAACAGTTTAGTCCTTTGTCTTTGGCAGTTTTGTTCTACAGGGATGAGGGAGATGGGGAGAAGAAGGTGCTTGCTCCCTCATAAAACTCTCTCTGATGTAAAAGAAAATAATTAGTCTGTAGTGTATTATTACCCTATTTAGGAAGCAGTATTAAATTTATTTTGCATGCCTGAGTACTGAACCATGCTATAACATCCACAATTCATATTTTCCATCTAAAACAGATTTCTAAACAGAAGTAACCCCCAAGCCCACCTCTAGACAATCTAACAATTACGATGATTAATGATTGTAACGTAATTTTGAGGGGAGAGAAGAAAGTCAAAAGGAATTCTTAATACCTCATTTTTAATGAAGTCAGCTGAATCCCTGCTTGATTTAGAAGGTCTGGGAATTTCACAAGTAGTCTGTGTGGCTTGGTCCTGAGTTTTATGTCTAACAGGTCCAGTTGCTTGCTGCAACGCACTACTTGAATTCTTCAGCTTTGACACATCATTTACTCTTTGATTGTCTGTATCACAGAAAGATACTTAAGAGTAGTGCTTAGGGGCTTTGTCTTTTTTTTTTTTTTTTAAAGTTTGATTCTCATCAGCACAAAATTAAAACCACCTAAACAAATACACTTGTAATATTAAGTACATTTATATTTACCTCCCAAAATCAAATTTAAAGTAATAATAAAAAAAATTACCTCCCTTTTGGAGAAAGAGAGAATGGAAAGGAGGCATGAGAAGAAGCAGTATGTAACTTCCAGCTTGAAGAAAATTATAACGTTTTTATACTGACCAATATCATCACCACAAAATATGCACTCTGAATAATTAGAAGTTTGAGAACTATTAATATTGCTATCAACATACTGTCTCCAGGTCCAAATCAGATCTGAAGACTGCACTTACATTTGAAGACACAGTGAAATAAACCTGCAGGATCAAGTTTTTAAATTAAAAAATAATTTAAATGACTTAGCATTAAAGAAATGTTCTAGTATTTATAACTGCTGTAACATCTATTAAAATATACTGCTGTACATCAAGGGAAAAGTGAGGTTTCTTACCAGCCTGAAAAATACTCTAGGCTCTTTTGGTTTTTTTTAATTTCTTTCTAAACAAGAGTTTTCTGTTCATTATCCCCTCTCCTCCCACTACACACACGTGAGGACTCAAAAATGTAGCATTGCAGATACATAAATCACTGCAGTGCAGATAGCATTTGACCTATGCCTTTGAAGTCACTGTACCTGAGGAGTCCATGACAAGAATGGGAATCAAAGCACTTCAGCAAAAAGAGGAAAAATATGAGCTGAAAGAAACCTTAAAACTATTTATTGTCTCACTAAATTACTATTTCTTCCAATGTTTAGTGCAAAAAAATGATCAAAATGCATTGAACATCTTGAAATACTCAAACAACGTATTTGATAATGTGGAGAAATTAAAATACAAGCAAATCATGCCACAGCGTACCTCTAAGAAGTCTGGCCCATCTTTGCTATACCTTCCCATTAGGCAGGTGAAGGAGGCATTAAGATCACCCTGTAGGCTCCTCTTCCTCAAGTCATGGAAAACATTGCATGTTATATGCATTAATATATGCAGAACCTGGATGAAAGGGTGGGTGCACCCTCTGTGATTTTGTGAACAATACCAAAATGAGAAGTGACTGACACACTAAGGGCTAAGGCTGTTTTTCAGAGGAACCTGGACAGACTGGAGCCTCATGAAGTTCAGCTGAAGGCAGTATGAAGCCCTGCAGCTGAAAATAACCTCCTGGATCAACTGGACAGAAAGCAACACTGCAGGAAATGACCTGTAGGCCTTGGTCAACAAAAAAATCTATCATGAGTTAGCAGTGAGCTCTCACAGCAAAGACCAGGCACATACAGGCTGTACTAGCAAGGGAGAGAAGTTATTATTGCCCTATACTAGCACCACTGAGACCACATCTGAAGTACCGGATCCAGTTTTGGATTCCCTAGCGTGAGAAAGATATCGACAGCAGAGGATGACCAAGCTAATCATGGCCAGGACCACATGATGTATGAGTGAGGGGCTTGGAGAGATGTGCTTGTCAAATTTGAAGATGAGAAGGCTATGAAGTGATCTTAATGCCACCTTTGCCTGCCTAGTGAAAGGTTACAGAGAAGATGGACCAGACTTCCCTGAGGTGCTTGGCAAGTGCTCAAGCACCTCTGTCTCGAGGTGGCAGGAGAGGAGGCAATAGACACAAGCTACAATGAAGGAAAATCCAATTAGACATCACCAAAAAATTGACCATAAGGGTGGTCAAACACTGTGACATATTATTTAGGGCAGGTTGTGATATCACCTTTTTGATGCTCTAAACTTGACTGTACAGGGCATTGAGCAACTTGATCTATCTGCCCCTGCTTTGAGCAAGGAGTAGGACCAGTTGACCTCTACAGGCTTCTTCCAACCTAGATTTCTCTACGATTCTTTGACATATCTGTGAAAGACAACAGTAAAGTTCCAGATCTAAATGTATTGCCTTGTTATAAGTATTTAGTATTCGCCCATATACGTAGGAAAAAAAAAAAACACAACAAACCGACTGTAAGGGCATACATGTTTCATGAAAAGTACGATGTTAAATCACTGTTCAAAATACAAGTCTCGGTGCAATCCCATCCATGAGCTCCCAGGACATCACCATCATATATGGAATTGAAAATTGCTACTGGTACTTTTCAAATAGTCTTTTGTTTTACAATATGCTCTATTACTACCTGTAACACCACAAAGACAACAGGTAACCACCTTGGTAATGTATAAAGAAAGGTAATTTTTTTCTTTGGTTTGTAGTCAACTGAAGGACCCTGAGACTTATCATGACAAAGCAATACACACTGATGAAGCGTATCCTGATGAAGTTATATGCATATCTTTACTTTTCTCAGGGTGATTCAACTGTGGGTTGTTATCACAGCCAATACACTACTCAAAAAGGTGATTTTCCTCTATGTGACTACACTTAGAATTCAGGTATGTAGCAACACAACTTACACAAATTATCATCAGTTATCTTTTCATTATTAGCCACATGTCTGCACAAAGGAAAAAACCAGTATTAATAATAATTAGATTGTAATAATAAGCTATCAAGGTGCAGGAACATACAAACCTCTAATAAGAAAAGAGCCATCATCATTTCTTTCTATCCAGAGTATGTCAATATGTAGTTTTATGGGTACCAGCTCAGATGCCTTGAGATTCTCACGTGGACTGTCATCCTAAAGAATACAAATATTCAAAAAGGTGTTTACCAGGAAATCAAAATAGCTAATTAAGATGTTCAATTAAACCTAAGTGAATTTAATGAAACTTGAAAGGGAGCATTTCAGAGTACAATTTTCTAATGGGATCTCCACTAAACTTTTGCTCCATTTTTTTTTTCCCCAGGGATCATATAAAAGGCCCACATTTATATCTGGAGGAAGTCTGCTGAACTCAATATATACAGTCTGGCTAAAATACTTCAAAGTATTTTTAAAGACATCTCAATAAGATTATATCCCAACTCAACAAATTCTTCAGCTCAGGAGCTCTCAGAATCAGAGATAAGAAGCCCGCACTATATAGTATCTGATTTTCCCTTGAACTATTTAAAGACTGAATAAGTATGGCTATCATTCTTGAGAGGATTTTGTCTTTTTAGAATTTAGCTTGGGATGATGCGAGCTGCAGCTCAGTTATATTACTGTACTCAACAGAAGAGAAATTTCACAAGTTACTTCTTTTGGGGTCTCCCTAGGAAGTTTTTATAGGTCATCACCGCTGTCAAGCAGAATAACACAGTCAGTATAATCAGAAACTATACACATCAGCATTAAGCACGTAGCAAGAAAGCTATTGAGATATAACTGCTGAAGTTTCTTCCAAGAGCCCTGAGACTGCAGCAGAAAATGCAAAAAATAAAATAACTGTTTGTAAATTCCTCCCCTCGCATGAAACACACTGCATGAAGTCTCATGCAGAGCAGAAGAATATACTGCACTGAATAGGCAATACAGCATAAGTTTGAACCATATCCTCTTGCTCTTTATTACTCAACAGCTCTACAGCAATGAATCACCTGTATGTCAAACTTGCACTTTGTCAACCGTTGTAAGTAACTTCACTGTGACTTGTGTGCACTGCTGAGTGAGCACTTCAGTACTGTCGCTGCTGAGCAGACTCTTATTGCCGGTTTATTAATGTATATTCCCCACCTCAAACAGCTGCTTTCTCAAGAACATTTTGTTTAAGTCTGCTTTCTTTCCAATAAACCAGCACTATCTTGTTTTTAAATTTAAATGACTATATGTTATGAGGCTTTCCTTTTTGCATTTGGGCATTCACATTTGTGATACATTGAAACCTGAGGAACAGATCCACAGGTCTTGCAGAAAGTGCTACTCCTGTAGTAGAAACAGCCCTAGAGGAGTGCCTAAGGATCCTCAGGGGATGGAAAAGCTGCATAACAGAGGGAGGGAATAACGATGCACTTTCAGTAGAACACTGGACAGAGAACAATTGCCTTTCCAGTCAAGAATGATATTTGCAGAATCAAGGCCTTCACCCCAGATGCAGAACTGGAGCTGCTATTCCAGTCCTCACTTTGTTCCAAGTTTATATAGGTGATTATTGATTTCCAAAGCAATGTTATAAGTATCTTATCTTTATGATTGATTGTTTTTTGTTGTACCCCCACCACACACTCAGCTGCCCAAAAAATGTCCTTGCCTTTATATTCTATGGTTGTGCAGCACAGGACTCACCGTCTCCTTTAAATGTCTGAAAGAAAATCCTCTAGGAGACTTGAGCAGGAGTGTCCTCTTAATGCTACTATTTTAGGCTACGGTGGTGAGAAAAGCTTGCATTATTTAGTATCTGTTTCCAGGTAGGGCAGAACATGAAATCTGGGTTCTAAGAAACGGTATTCACGTGGTTTGAACTGGAATTCCCATAACCTTTTTCCTTCTTGTGTACTGAATTTTCATTGCAAGAACTATCCCCTAAGTAGGAGAGAGCATTAACCTCTAAAATCTGTCGTTTGCAATTAGAAACCATTACTATCTAAGCAAAAAAGCCCAATGAGAAAAAACCTACATTGTGCCTTTAGGTACTTGGTATACCTTACCTATAAAAATCCCAGACACTATCACTCTACAAAAGAGACTGTGAGAGGAGGAAAAAAGTATAAAATATTAATTCATATAAATAGCTTGGTCATGCAGAGAATTCCCCTCTAGGCGTACCACTGAGCTAACCAAATCTATGGATTTTTAAATTGTTTTAGTGTTATCTAAAGACCTTCCAGAGTATGATAGCAGTTTCTTTGAAGTTAACTGTATCCAGATTAGTAGTTTATCATCAAAGAAACAAGAACACAGTATCTTTAGAACAGCCGAATAGCTCATTGTTAACATACTTTCAGATTAATCCTTGCATTAGAAACTTTTATCTTCATAGGCATCACTTCTGCGACAGTTTCATCTTCTAGAAAATGCTGAATGTTTGTGAGGGAAGACGTTAGAAATTCAGCACTGAAGTTCTCTACATGACACTGAAGAAAACCATTTTTTACGGCCAGCAGAGAATGTATGACAGCACTAGGCCCACTCTCCCATCTCAAACTAATCTCAGGTGATGAATTCAAGGGTCCAGCCACAGATTTACAATCAGAACCTGTTGGAAAAGGAAAACAAATTTGCATCAAAATTTCACAATGTACAAAAATAGTAATTATGATGCAATTACTTCTACCTCTATTGTCCAATAGATTTTCAAAATACTTTAGAAGTATTATTCATTAATTAGTGTTGCAAATACAGAAATTCAGAACAAATTTCTAAGTCTATCACTTCAAAGTACTAAAGAGAAAAAAACAGTACACACAAGTCTTAGTACCTCATTGTGACAACAGAAAAGGACAACATAGAAGTACCACCGTGCACAAAAATTTGTGTTTCCTCAATGTCTCAATGATGGAAAAGCAACTATTTTGTATACTTTTCTACTAACTCCTTCAATTTTAATTCAAAAAAACAATTAAGTCAGTTCACACTTTAAAGAACAGCACGTATTCTCTGCCTTTCCTTTCGGGAACTTACTTGCTAACACACAGGAACACAAACAGCAATGCTGTAAGATGGAGAACATGACCACATGGTGTTTTCCATTATCTGGGTGGCAGTAGATTTGAATCTTGAAACAAAACCCTAGCAGTTTCTTGTTAGTTTCAGTATCTTTAACCAGTAAAGATAACTGCAACATTCAACCAAACAGTTCTAAAAATAAAATAAAATCATGTAAAATATTTAAGATAACAAGATATCGAGGTGGGTAGAGGTGGCCAGTATCCGTTTGTTGTACAAAAAAAAGAGGGTTCACAACCAGAAATAATTACCCCGTGGGATTCTCAAGTCATTTGGTCACTATGATGGCTGACCTACAGAAGTTATCTGTATAACAAAAAGCATATTCACAGTAACTATATTAAGAAGCAAACATTGAAACCTGAAACATAGATGAAAAGAAACTCACTCAAGTAAAATCAACTGAATTATGTTAATGCACATTAACAGAGCATCTAACTTAAAACAAATTTGAGAGTTAAAACAACAACAAAAAAATGCTTCTTTGTTTAAACTCTGGTTCCCTCAGAAAGTCCAGTGTTTTTAAGCTTAGATATTGGAAAAAAGAGTGGATAAAGTTAAAGATGACTTAAAATTTTCCTTTTCTATTTTTGTTTCTTTAATAGTATTCTTTCTCCTCACTCCATATAACTGACATGAAGTTTATTGTAATCTCCTCTTCTTGATTTCTGCTTGTGCATATATGAGCAATTACTGCAAAGCTAAAGAGAAGGCATACATGAAATCTACTAGTAGCCTTCCAATATCTACAAGGACATGAGGAAGACAGAGCCAGGCTCTTCACAGTGGCGGTCAATGGAAGGTTGAGAGACAACAGGTCAAATTGCAACAAAAAGAGGTTCATACAATGTAAGGAATGTGGAAAATTAAGCAGCGGTGCAGGCTTCCCAGAGAGGTTGTGCAGTCTCTGCCCTTGGAGGTCCTTTCCAAGACCTGATGGCATAAAGTCCTGAGCAACCTGGCCTGATGTCAGAGCTGACTCTGCTCTGAGAACAGCACTAGAGACATCTTGACAGCACCTCCACTCCTCTACCTTGTTATCCTGTGATCCTATGAGGTGCAGATTTCTTCCTTGGTGGCTTCTTTGCTGTGTACTGTCTAACATTAAGTAATAATGCCTACTGTAATGAACGCAGCATACTCTACTCCTCCATTTCAGAGAGAACTTACTCTGAATAATCAGACGTGTACTGCGAAAGAAAAACATAGTATGCTGGTGGGCTGCAAGTTACATCGCTTCTCTTTAGTAAAGCTAATCCTGGATGCCTTTACATAAAGGAAAACCATACTTCACAGAATTAGTGCTCCTTCTGAAATTGCACATCTGGTTTACAAGGCACTTGGTTACAATTCCAAGGCGTCACTGCTGATCACATTACATTTGCAAGACACAAGCTTTTTGACATATCAAGTCTCTATAGATACACTCAGGTATCCTGTTAAAGAAAAGACATTTGCAGCACGTGAACGCATTTTTAAAAGGTTTCATTAGTAAATTGTTAATTGCTACTGCAATGCTGTAACAACTGTTCACAGCATTAGTATTTAAGGATTCAGCTTCCTGATACACTAAACCAGATGAAGCACAGATCAAAACTGTAGAAACCAGATGACAATTCACTCAGTCACACTGACACTATGCTGGGTGAGATTCATTGAAAAGAACTTTATAGATTAGCTTTGAGTGAATAAGAGTTATGCAGATAAGGCAACATGTCTATGATGAAGTTACAGCAGCCTCCCACTGGTATCCCACAGGTCTTTACAACAGTCTTTTTTGCATTCTCCTAAATTCTTGTCCCCAAGATCAGTATCTCCAGATTCCCAAAGTCTTTTCAAGGTAAGATCACAAAGTGTAAGCTTTCTTTATGGACAGACATGTATTTTCTCTGGTTGCAAAGTTGCAGAAGTATCTAGCCCAGTCACTGGTCAGAGACAAACTCAGAGTCAAGGCCCAGAGATGGCTGGTTACCAGTCACAGCAAGTTCTCTGCTGGACCTAGGAAGAATTCTTATTTGCTCTTGGGAAGCAGCAGTAGGGGAATGTTACCTGTTCAGTTCCTCTTAAGCAGTGTGTAATGTATTGTTTTTCAAAACTACAAACCAGATCACTCTGAGACACCTCTGGAACCTTCAGCAGTGGCTTATAATGGGCCTAATGAGAACCTACAAGACGACAAAGAACATTAGGGCAAAACTGGCTTTGGACCAGGTTCCTAACAACTGGAGAAGTGGACACATCCCTAGTGGGGATGCTGATATGGTGCCTAGAAAAGTTAAACACCTACTATGTTCCTGGACAGTGTGCTTCCTCTGAGAGGGAACAGAACTAAGGAAAACAGATGCATGCAATGCCCATGGATATCAACTATAACTAAACGTGCTGTCTCCAGAAAAATAGCTCCAGGAGAGTAATGGGAAGAAGGTTTTAAGCAGTCAGGAGGAACTGTATCAGTGTCTATTTTACAAAGAAAAAAGTAGGGTAAAAGGAGGGGTGAGAAGAAGGATAATTAACTTTCTGTATTCATCCCAGAAAACGTGCAGGCTAGTCAACTGTTCTAGAACAAAGTGCTGTCAAACAGACACACAGCAAGAGGCAGGAGTAACTTTATTCAAGTGATACTGCCTCAGCCTGAATGTAATACAGGTCTGAAAATTGCAATTTCAAGCTTCAGTACAGCATGCAACAGATATTGCCTGGAGCTACAGCAGCCTGGCAGGGTAATTAATTTGCTTTCCTATCTGTAGATTAACCTGGTTCCTCTTTCTATATGGTGCCCAGTTCTCATGGATGACCTAGTACAGCAGCAGAGGCAGCGCATATGCACATATCTATTGGCACCAGAGTCAGGGTACATGAACATATCATTGATCTGGGTTGACAAAGACCAATGGGAAGATCTGTAAATGAACATGAGAATATTCAGCCTTTGCTGTGAACCAGAACCTCTCCCTTTGCTACCTCTGTGAATACAGGTTTCCATGATACTAACAGCTGTGTCACCATCCTTCAATCCTTCCAATGTTTAAGAAGTGCTAGATCTCACATTTCCTCCACCAAAAATAATAATAATAATAATGAGCACAATGGAAGCATCAGGTACCTTTTGTGGCTCTAGTCCAGACAGAAGAGAACTAGCTACTAACAGTCCTTGAGAAGAAGGGCAACTCTCCAGAAGGGAGAAAAATGACCACTCTGTTCAACGAGTCTCTGCAATTGGTTTGGGAAACTTTGTTTTCTTCAAGGATCTCTACTCTTCCCACAAAGACAGAGAAAGAAATAAGCAATATGTGTCCTAAGTATTTCTGGACCAGAAGAGAGAGCCTGCATCATGGCCAGAAGAATCCACCAAAGTGTAGAAAAACAGCAGAAAAAAAGACCACACATTCAGTCTCAGTCATGAAGTCAACCCTGGTTATCTTGCACGTATCTGAAAGGGGCACAGTCAAGAGCAGACAGAGTAAAAATTGCATTAAACAATTCGGAAGCTTCTATCAACTGCTGTTCCCTTCTCTTCCAAGCGTGACGGTCTCATTAAAAGCACTATCCTTCCCAGAATACCTCTGCCATACTCCATCTCCCCTTTTTTTGTACATGCTGCCAGACAAGATCTGATGAAGTCATCGTCCTGCATCCAGCAGGGAAGTGCACAGCTGCCACGCTGCCCTCAAGCTTATTCCAGCTAGTAGGCACACTTTTCCCTTTCTACACCTACTGCATTAACAGTATAGTAGGTTTTAAATGGTTATTTTTACCCAGAACACCTTTGTAGACTGTAATTATGACTTGATTATTCATTGCTTTACATGTTTCCACGTTTCCTCAGTTTACTGGTTACAATTATTAATTCAGCATTTGAGCAAGTTTTATTAAGGGTCTTGGGGGGGTTGCTTTTAGTAGGATATTTTCTTATGCTTTTGCTTACTGGTTCTTTTAGTTGTATTTTGTTACCATTAACTCATTTAAATTGTTTCTTTTGATGTAATTCTCAAGTTTTTTCCCAACCCTTGATCCTCTGGAATTATTTTAAAAAAAACCCAACTGTTTTCTCCCTTAGTTCTTCTATTAGAGTAAATATGGCAGATGGGGAGCAGCAGTGGCTGCCGAAGATTCCTGATTCAGTACAGAAAGCACAGCCCTACAGCGGAGAGAAGAAAAGATGTACATTACAGACTGGGAGAGACAAGCGATGTACCAAAAAAGTGTTGTTGCCCCACCCATCCAGATACCCAGCAGATCGAGAAAGGAAGAGATATGTAGTGGAAGTATTTAGAGATTCCAATCACATTATAACCTTTTGTCCATAAAATCAATCAGCCAGTGCATAAGCTTCTCATAAGCAGCGGAACCAGAGGAAGCAGATTCTAGTTTAAGATCCACACGAGAGCAGGAAGGTGGTATGTTATTACTATTTACTCCCTCTTGCTTTTACAGAGGATACAACAGATAACCAGAAATCAGTTTGTCTGCTGCATGAACTGAAGGTCAGTGATGAGCCTTCCCTGCTGGACCTCCCTCTTACCTTCCAATGCCTGAACACAACTGCAACAACATGCAACAGCTGCTGAGGCAGCAGCTGCTGGCAACTGCTCAGCTTACCAGTAAATGGGTTCTTTAGCTAGGGCATCAGAGGCTGTATCACCAAGCACAACTTCCTGAAGAAAAGTCATGCTGCTGCAAGGCTGGAAATAAATGGCAGCCGAAAGCTGCTATAGCTGTTTCCTGGGAAGGAGATGAACCAGAAGCAGGTGCATCAGGGATCTGCCCCAAAAACCCTACAGTGCAACAGAGCTGGCACCCAGGAATCTGTGTGGAAGGCTGGCAGAGGGGAGTAAAGCAAACTGTGACATGAAGTGGCACGCCAATTTATCATGCCAAGAAAAAAACCTCACAGTATGCGAACTAGGTTTTCTGGCAGACAACGTGTACGTACTCATGCCCAAGAACAGCTCTGACAATACACTGATTGATCTAATTGTGCAAATATCTGGCATGAAACTACATCCTGTGTTCCTATTAAGCTTAGAAAAGGGCTGTCCTTGCAGCTCATCTTTCCTGACACAGAGTCAATTTTTAACTTTTCTTAAACCATAGATTATAAATCTGTTTAAACTGTGGGTGTTAATTTAATCTACAGAAATATATTTTGAATAAAAAAGACAGTCCTTCAAACCAATGTACACTTAAGGAAAAGTATCCTTAGTGCAGTAGAGGAGTTCCATCTTCATAAAACAATGACATAATGTAATGCAACTTACTTGATTTAAAAAAAGCGAAATAATGATCAGAATTCAATGCAATGCAGTGGTTTGGTTTTTCTTACGCACAACATGAGAAATGGTTCCCTTTTTATTTCTTTCCCTTTCAACATACGGTAATTAGGAAATAAGTCAGAGTAGATATTCTAAACCCACATAAAAAGGATGCTATTGTACTAATGTAAAACTGCTTTTGTCCTTTAAGGCTAATACAGTATTTTTATTTACTTAGAACAAAAAGTTTCCAACTCCAATTTTGTAACATTGAGATCTCATTGTTAGTTCTTACCAACAGTTCTGTTACAAAGATAGTGTCGGACACTGATATTTCCCAATTGATTTGGTATCACTTGGTTGACCTGTAGGCATATTTCTGTGTCTTCACCTCTGATGTCAATTTCACCATTAACACCAAATATTTGGAAAACCACAACAGACATCTGTCAACAAAATTAAGATAAAGCAATATGAGATTACAAATTGAATTTACAGTTGTTATTAAGTTGTCTAAACTTTTTCCCCCACAAAAGGAAAAGAATCTTTGTATCCACATCCCTTGCTCACAAAAAAGCACAAAGTTTTCTTGTTTCTTTTTCTTTTCTTTCTGCACCCATTGGCTTGACAATAGGTTGCTGAATTGTCTATCCAAAGGCAGACACTTGTATTTACAACCCAATAACGCCAATTCAGAATTGGCCAGAAAAGTCATGAAAGTGAGACAGACTTTCCCCACTCTGACAAAGAAGCATGTGACCTATGCAACACCTGGAATTTTCGAAGGTTGCGTTCAACTCCCCACATATCCTAAGCGCAATCAAGCATTTGCAGTGCTGAATCGGACGAGGTTGAAGAACCGGGATAGACTACTAAACTTTAGCTACCTGCATAGTTGTCAGCCCTTTTCCTCTATTTATTGGATTGCAGCATCTTTCAAAAAAAAGTAGCAGCCAGTTTCAAAAGTCAGTTTTGGTACCAGAAGATGTATGTGCATCATCATTACTACTATTTTTGGCTCATTTTTCTAATGACTTTTTAGTTATATTCTACAAGTAGAAAAAAATGTGCCAACATGCGTTTGCACAACAATCTGAATGAATTCTGTTTTTTTCCATATTACCTATATGCACAATGATTGAAAATTTATTTAAAAGGAACCAATCATTTAAGTTAGCTGCTTTTTTTATCTCTACATGAAGATGATCCACAAATATTTTAAAGCAAAGGTAGGATTACATGACTAACATTACTAAAAAGGAAAATACACCAGCAAGCAAACAACAGATTTCAGTAAATTCACTGTTCTTCTTCGGGCCCATATATTCTTAGGTTTCTAGTTCACAAAGTTCACAATCTTAACTGATACAATTTAAGAACCACTGATTAGAGCAAAGATCAGCAAGGAATAAGTAGACAGTCAGATGGAAAAAGTTGGACCCTGCACGGTGTCTCAGGGAGGGAATCTCTCTCTATATGCACTATAATTATGTTCTCTAAACGCTGAGCATTGTCCTGACAACCCTGGACAAGAGGCATTTCTGATCTGACCCAGTAGGGCAGTTTGTTACTCTCTTATTTGCAAATACTACAGAATGCTACCAGTGCTAAGGAAATATCTCCATACAAGAAATGTAGAGTTATGGTGCTTTCTTTTATCTATACTTGATGATGTTAAAAAGCTCGTTTTAAATATTGTATTCAATAAAGCATAAAAGAACATGATGATATTACAAAAAATTGCTGTGTACTAAAACATAAATGTCTTCTGACATTTTTAAGTAGCTACTGTCATTTATCAACAGTGGCTATAAACGAGGTAACAAGGGCAGAGAATGCTTAGTGTAACTTGGATTATAATCTTCATTTGTAGTCAATACAAGTGCGTTAGATCTATAGGCTTACATAACACACTAATAAAATATCCCCAAACTACTTGAAAAATCACCTAAAAGCATCCATTTTAGCTCTACCTTAAGGCTTAATTTACTGAAGCATGTATTCTTGTGGAATTCAATAATATTACCATTTCTTCACTAGTCTCATGGGCATTCTCTGAAGCAGCGCTCATGGCATCTGGAGATGACCCATCACAATTTTCAACCACTGTGCCTCCTTCATGGGCATTTTCTGATGGGCTTTGATAGTTTGTGGCTGTAATACCTTCCATATATACATCAGAAAAAACGCAAAGTTAGCATGGCATACCTGAATCACTCCTGCATTAAGAATAAAGTCAGTGTCTGTTACTGTATGCATACATTAACTCATTTTTTAAGATGAGTTGAATGGCTGATTAAAGAAATATTTATGACCGAACTGCCAAATCCATTCCTCTTACAGAGAGTTCAAAGTTCTAGATGCTATGCAAGTAAGGCAGGATATAGTGACAAAAACAAAATGGCACTCTACATGCATTGCTAAAAAATGTGAAGGGCCTTTTTTAGTCTTCCAAATCAAATATCAAACTGATCCAGCAGAAAAAAAGATTAAAGATTCCAAGCCATGTATCTAAAATACTACACAGTGCCTTTAGGGCAAATGTTTGCATTTTTATGTTTAGAGAAATAAGCTATATATATTTTTGTTAGAGTGATCATGGTAGTGTTTCCTTGACAACTAGAAAGCATGCAGACTTAACCTCAGTTAAATATTGTTTAACAAGCTAAAAAGACATATAAAGGTTACTTAAAATGGAAAATTTATTTTATGGCATACTCCCACATAAGCATATGCAGGAATACTCCTACAGTCCAAATATGTAACAGGTTTGCAGCACTCCTCTCACTATTGCTCTAGACTGAAAATAAATCCTACAGAAGAAAACATTGCCATTTTTTATTCACTTGTTGTCATTCTTTATTCATTTATCAGAAAAGAAGAACCAATAAAGTCATCGTATTTCCTGAGATTAGAAAATTATTTAATCAGTTTTGCCGGAGAGCTACTAGATCATTACAACCGCATCAGCCCACAATACTACAGACTACGTAGACATAATTACCATATGCCTGAATTCCTCCCTCAGATCAGGAGCAAACGCTCATGCATGGATGAGCAAAAATTGGACAAATACCTGCTGTTAGTCAATAGCTAGGAACTGCTCTGTAAAGAACAAGCTGCAAGGAGACTACCGAATCTATCTGCCTGGTAATTAGCATGGTGAGTATTAGTGAAAATTTATTTATTTTTAATCTACTCTTAAAATTAAAGCTTCTTTACCGCTTCGAGCATAACACTGATTCAGGGTACAAATCTGTAAACACTTATAGCCAAAGCAACAGCTTTTAAGAAAAGCATGGAACAGTTCTGCTTAATTCAGCATTGCTACACAGTGCTGCAATGCTTTCACTCTCCTCAAGAGAGGAAAATTAAGTAGTGTTTAATTCAGTAGCACACCTTATTGCTTTCCCTTGAAATTATGTGCTATGCACATACTTGATACTACTGACTGGAGAAACTAACAGAAACAGTGCTGTAAAGTATCCAGGATTTGCTGCACTGCAATCCTTTTGAGTATTATTTTAGTCACAAACAACATTTTCATGTATTGCTTAAAAATAAATTGTTAAACCTGTTTACCTTTCTCCAGAAAGCTTTGGCTGTCACTTCCATCACTCTCTATTAAATGATCCTCCAGCATCATACTATCAATAGAGATGGTATCCAGAGAGACTTGTGATGGACTTCTCTTCATATTCTTGTAAGAAACAGAGAATGTAGGGAGGTTGGACGGGCAGCGTTCCTTAGGCTTTGCACTTTTTAAATACAAAGACATTAGGAAATTATTATTTCAAATTAGAGGAACTACATAGAAGTTACTTTTAAAAATAAAGGAACTACATAGAAGTTACTTTTAAAAAAAAATCCTCTAAACCAGCCAAGATATAAAAGAAAAAAGTCTGATTATTCAATAATTCTTTGGCAAGAAAAAAGAGATAAGCATAGAAACAACAGGCATTCATGTAGATATTTGTGTCAATATTTTTATCAATACATACTTTGTAACATTTAAACTAAAAGTAAATAGTTTAATCAATTAACAGTTCATTTTAGCTTTCATTGAATGCTGGATACTACATATCTTATATCTTCATATAGTTTCAAAATTTTCACCTACTAGATATTCACTTCCATTGACCATTGCTAGAGGTATGTGGCCAACTAGATTGATAAATATTTTCAAAAAGCAGGACAATTGATATAGTATTAAATCTTCTATACCTTGATGAAGACTGGGACGCAAACATTCTAACTGAAGTCACTTTCTCTTTGTTGATTTCAAGCTCTTCAGATTCTAAGGCAGTTTCTGTTTCTAGGTCAGTGACTTGGTTAGGACAGCCTTCGGTTGTACCTTCCTGTTCATTTAACTTACTTGAGAACATGTTTTTGTCATCCACTTTATCAATGAAAAATTCAATAGAATCTTCTCTCTTATGTAAAACAGATGCTGAATCCCTAGGATGCAAGCTACTTTTCTCACTTAGAGGTCCACAGACCTCCTCTGAATCGCTTCTACTAAAAAGTCCACTGCTTCCTCCTTCACTTGTATCTCCCAAACCTTTATCCGATGCATCATCTGAAAATGACGCTCCTTTCTGAAAATCTGTATTACTGTCTGATTTAAACAGAAGAGGATCTATTAAAATTCCTTTATTAACTTCAGCATTCAGAGGCTTGCAGTCACTTACATAATCAAAATTAGTAATACCAGCTTGTACTACTTTATTGCCAACTAATTTACTCTCTGAAGTAAGAGCTTCCTCATTTCCTAAAGGGGACAGCTCTGAAGCCATGGGACTTTCTTCTTCCACAGCTGCAGATTTACAAGCGTTTCCCTGAGTCACTGGATGGAGTAGTAAGGCTAGTTCTGCACTTTTCAGCAGGATCCCAATGCAGACATCTGTTTGCTTTGCAGGTTCTCCTGTCACTGCTTCTACATCATTCCTTAAGTTTTCCAAGAGCAATACAAGGGATTCATGGAGAAACAGCAAAAAAAGGTACTGGTAATGATTGATCTGCACGCTTACATGTTTTTGAACATGGACAAGAACATGTACATCTGCATCAGAGGAAGAGCTTTCAGAAAGCACTCCTGAAGCGTCTGACATTTGAATGCCATTGGTCAAGGGCTCCGTCTCACTGCTGTAATATTCCTTTAAAAGTTTTTTACGTTGCAGTCTATTAGCAAGATCACTAGATTCACTTTTTGGAATGTTCAAAGCTGGCTGATTATGGGATAAAAGTTCTTTCTGTGACTTTGCAAATCTTATTGGCTGGCAAATCCAAAGTGAAAGTGGGAATGAGTCCACAAAGCTTATTGGCCGTCCTTTCCCACTTTTTGTTCCTTCATAATCGATCCAAAACTGGGAAAAATGCAAGGCCCAAACATCAGTAGCTGCAGATGTCTTTAATGCATATTTATTCAATTTTGGAATGATATAACCTTTATAAACATCGTGCATTTTAGTATCTTGTTCATGAGCATGTCTCTGGAAGATTGGATGCAAAAGATTAAAATTCTTCTGGGACTTTGGAAAAGTGGTGAAAGTTCTACTGAAAAATTCACAGTCTTTGAAGTTCTGAAACAAAGCTTCCAGATCAGAGTGTCTGCAGTTTGGCGAGTATCTTGTATTTGTAGCAATCATCTCTGAACTTTGAATGGAAAGTGCACGAGGTTGATCTTTATGAATTTCTGGTTTGTTTTCAGATGGGATGATGAACTGCAAGAGATAAATATATTTCATCTGGTTATAAATATGTAGATTAAGAAGGTATACAATTAAAGAAGCAAAGTAATAGCCATGACAGCCAAAATAAAGGAATATAAACAGAATTTTATGAGAACAGAAGTATACTAATACAGAACAGGGATAAGTCAGGCTCACAGATTATAATTGTGTTTTCTCTTATTTTTAAGGACACTGTGGCATCTAAAACTCAAAGTTTGTACAAAAAAATAAGGGTCTCGGTCTTATCTGAAGAATTTAGATTTAGGTCAGCTATATTAGGCTGAAGTGTCTCATTTCTTCAACTTAGAAACAGCTTGGCACAAAGTCTTTTCAAGTATTCTAAGTATTTAAAACTTTGAAAGACAATTATAATTTGGAGTTCAATCTGATTTGTCAAATAGGGATTTTCAATACATTGAGTACTACAATTTTTTATTTCCATGGTGAGATACAAAGAAACAATTAAATGTGCTAATACAGCTAATATTATCAACATTGCAGAACACAGAACAGGTATTTTGTCACCATTATTTGATAATCATAATCAATTTATTTCATCATAAAAATAAAAATATACTCCAACTCCTAAAAAACCCAATAAAATAGTTCAGTATACTGGATTTAAGTTAATGTGCATATATTTAGTGCAAATTTTACAGGATTTTGCATTAAAAAAATGTATTTCCTTTATCTGATCTTGCTAACATAGAACTTGACCACGTTAGTTTTGCTATGGAGAGAAATCTAGAAAGATCAGAATAAAAAATTCACCCTAAAGACACTTAAAAGATGGGAATGATGAATCATTTTCACTTACATAGAAGGACTCAGCACAAAATAACCAAATATGTAACTATATAACAATTAATTATACGATATGTAAACATCAAGCACATCAATAATAAGAGATCCATAATTTGCTAGAACAAAAACAATGCCGTTAAGACAGGGACGAAACAACTAATATGAATCAAGGTATGAGGGACTTAGGGTATTTTTACCTTCTCTTAATTTAGTGGGCTATTCATATATAGTAGTAATTCAATATTAGATCAGTCTGTATTTGTATTTATAGGTTGTTAGCTCTCAAGAATTGTTTTCATTCAGTACAAAACATGTCCCTTTAAAATTCCATTAACTATGCACCAAGAGCCTTAGGAAGATAACCATCTCTACATACGCTGACTTTTTAGAACCCTTGAAACTTCTGTGGGCATCAACGAAAAGATTCATTGTTTTCTTCACCTCTGAACCTTGGAAACCAACGTCGAATGCAAATTGAGGAGGGAGAAAAAAAATTTGTTTGTTCCAAAGGAAAAGACAAGGGAAGCTAAAACCTGATGTTCAGCTGCATTAATAAGCACCACTCCTCTGGAATAAACATATAGAGAACTTGTGTACCTGAACTACAGCCAAAGGCCAGCGCAAGACAGAAAATGGTGAGAATGGGTTTTGGAGAAGGAAATAAGCCTTCAGATGAACTACTTTCTTTACTTCAGGCATTCGCTAACAAGACAAAAGAGTTTTGATATGTTATAACCAGAAGAACAAAGGAAGGCCCTTGTATTAGTATAGCGTGCAAATATGATTTTTTTTTGCTAGTTATTTTTACTTCAGTGCTCAATTTTTTTTCTTCTGCCACATCAACTTCATTGAATACAGTGAAATAATTTGTTAATACCTCCAGTCAGGTCTTCAATACAAAACCAAAATACACCTAGGACACAGACGAAGTAGTATGGAAGACCAATGTCTGTCTTAAAACCATCATATTCTGCACAGTTTTCCAGAGCAGTGTTGCATATTGTGTGCATTGTTTGTTCCTTTTTTTGTGTGCATTTATTCCTTAAGCTGCTTGGCACAGCTGTTTAGAATAAGAGAAAAAGCATTTTCTTCCAAAGAAACACAAAACCCCTCCTCAATGACGGCATACCTTTAGCATTAGTCCATCAACTCTAACATCAACATGTTCATCTGATTTTGAATTGCCATTTAACTTGTACATAGCCATGAACTGAATAAGACTCTGTTTCAAATCCAACACAAACTGATTTAGCCAAAGAATACTTCTCTCATCCAGGGTGAACTGTAAAGCATTCAACTGGCCATACAAGTTTGGACATGGAACTACAAGAGAAAACAAAACAAAATAATGAGAACAAGTAAAACGTTTAGGAGTTGTTTTTTGGGGTTTTGTCTGGTTTTCCTTTAAAAAAAAAAAAAACAAATGCAAACTTACATTTCACCAGTATTTTACATTAAAGAGATAAAAAAGGGAAAT
Organism: Tauraco erythrolophus; assembly: GCF_009769465.1. Classification (NCBI taxonomy): domain Eukaryota; kingdom Metazoa; phylum Chordata; class Aves; order Musophagiformes; family Musophagidae; genus Tauraco; species Tauraco erythrolophus. The sequence goes on from NC_141468.1 coordinate 55,587,043, forward strand.
CCATTCCTTTGGTCCCAAGGAAGAATAAATTGTCAGGGGATACCTAAAGTGATGCTTCTTTCTCTCACTCTAAGCAAGGAACTGAATTTTTGAATGTAAAAGCTAATATTTGAATGGAATGAAGTCTGAGGAGAGGGGGAGAATGTCCTCATTACAGACGAAGGGCAGGACCAAGGAGATTTGCTGTCCTTAAGTCCCATCCCCAAGAAATCCACTGACATTTCTTTATATGAAACAGGGCCAGCCCCATAACACATTAATAAAAATAACTCCAGTAGATCTTCATTGCATCTTAGATACTACCACAATAGAGTTGTTTTATGTAGTCAGACTATGTGCATTACATGTGATACATGTGTGTTGGAGAATGAAGAATTTATGTCTTAGTAAAAGGTTGTGAGTGTTTTCAGACTTAAAAAGCATGTTTATAGAAAACAGTATTTATAGGAGTTTGCCAGAAGCAAACACTGTGGAAACGGAGCAGTGTTGTGTTCTTTCTGTTTTAGAAAGCCATTATCTATTTCCAATGGTCAACCCCGAATCAGTATTAAGCTTCATAAAGCTGAAGGTAACACACAAAATTTATGGTTCAGTAGAAAAAAAGTGTCTTACTAGGAAAGTCCTTTCCATCTGGGTAGTAATATTCAGTGAATTCAATATGAATAGCCGGCATTTCTGGTGGAAGATAAAGTGACTTTTTATTGCAAGAGATCAGAGCTTTAGGGGAAGAACGACACTGGTCTGCTGTTGAAACCTGTAAAAGATAAAAGATTAACTTCATTAACACATTACATTTTTATGAATCACTAAGCATTTGTAGTTGCAAGGCACAGCCCCTAGTAGGGTAACATTCCACTGCTCTCAGATGTAGATCCCCCTACACAAAGTGCAGACAATGTGAAACACCTAGTTGCCTTGTAGTAGAAGCAATCTGCATAGCACAGTTTCACAAGAAAACTGTATAGTACTAATGGTATCAGATTCCCTTCCTTCGTGCGAGGCAGGAGGCAGCAAGTCACTTTCAAAAGAGCCTAGAATGACCTGATACCTTTATTGCAAACACTACAGCTCCTGTATCAGCAATTATGCTAGGACGTGGTATATTTGCATACCATCTGTCCAAAAGGATGCTGTATCTAGATGATAAGGGATAGATAAGCTAAATAAGTTTATTACACAAGTGTTAGGAAGTCCTTGTACTGTAAATAAGGACAGATTCCAGTACATGGGCCAAGTCTCAACTGTATACTGCTAAGCAAAGTGTTCAGCATGCACCTGGCAGAGATATGTGTACCTGGCAATGCCCAAAGACCTGCTTCACAGGAGAATTAAGACACTAGAGATTAGTAATCCTCCATTTCTGTTTCCTTCCAATGTAAAGTATGAAACAAGAAAGAGATCACCTTTTGACCTTACATTTCTTGGAAGGTACCCTAGTTTAAAAAGTACATTGTCAAAACAGAGCTCTTTCATTCAACACTTAGTAGGTCAGACTGCTAGTTTGAAATTAGCCAACTTATTAATATTGAATATATGATGATGTCTACTTGTATTAGTTTCACTGGAAATAATGAATATGTAATCTTTATAAGCCTGCTTCACCCTGTGTAGCTGTTTTCAAGCTGTAAACATTTCTGCATTAATACACACAATTCAAGTAATAACAAGTAATATTTTAGAAAAATACCTTTTTGTAAATTGCATAGAAATAATGACAATTAAAAAAATTGAAAACACATTTGTGTAGAGAGGAGGAGGAGACAAGCATCTGAAGAGCAAAAGGCAAATAAAAACATAGACAGTACAAAATGATATTATAAAACCACTTCAAACTCAGATGAAGGCTCCTGGCAGCAAGTTGCAAACTCCCACTCTACCAGAAGTGATATGGCATAAAAGCATTGAAAAACGGAACAGGAGCAAGTAGAAGTCACAATGACTAAGGGCACACACTAAGCATTTTTTTTTGTAAGGACCTGAAATTTAGAGCAGATGCTCTTAGATCACTACCATTCTTCCTTAGAGACATACTCCTTCCCTATTTACAGTTGTTTCCTATCTGCACCAAGGAGTGAATATGGACCACAGCCCACAACTAAAACTACTCACTGAAACAAATCGGGGGTGAGCACGGGGGTGGGGGACAGAGAGAAAAGAATGGTTAAAGTGTCTACTCAAAATATCACGGGGGGAGGGAGAATCATAGAATCATAGAATGGTTAGGGCTGGAAGAGACCTTCAAAGGTCATCTAGTCCAACCCCCCTGCAAGGTACAGGGATATCTCCAACTAGATCAGGTTGCTCAGGGTCTCGTCCAACCTGGCCTTGAACGTCTCCAAGGATGGAGCATCCACCACCTTTCTGGGCAAGAAAGAAGTAGAAACATTTAAAAAAAATCTTAATTTAACATTTGAAAAAAAAAAATCTATGTACTTTGAAAAATATGTCAATACGAAAAGCATGAAATACAAAACCACATATTAAAATACTGGGTACCTAACATACTACAATGAAAAGATGCAATTCCAAATGTCAGGATTTGGGAACAGTAGAAATTGGATCCAAAACGTAATTGTTATAGAGTATAATCTAATATAAAGTCAGTAATAAAATATCCAGTGATTTTAACAAAGCAGAAGCAGGCCCATAAAGGTCTAATCCAATAATCAATGGAAGGACTTCTATTAATTTCAGTGGGCTTCAGAATTGTCCCTTAAAAAACATCATTATGTAACAGTCAAGGGCAAAGTAGCCCGTTTTACTAACTTGAAGAAATGTACCTGATATATATTGAAATCTGCAAGTCTAACCACAATAGGACTAGACATCAGTTTGCCCTTTGGTTGTTGGGAAGGTACAGAGGAAGCCCTAGATGTTCCTTTCGGTATCTGTTCCTTGCCTGTAGGAAAGAATAGTGATGGAATCATTGAAAAGAACAGTCTTTTTTTAGAACAGTTTTAACATTTCATGGAATTAGAGCATTAGTGATGCAAACAAAGTACCTGTTTGTAGGTTTTGAGGAGATACATCAGGTGGTGATTTGGGAGGAGACTCTATGACCTGATCCTTCACAGCCTGCTTAAGCAATTCAACATTGCCTTTGAATTCATTTAATAATTCTTTGGCCCATCCACTTCTGGTTTTAGTGGCATCACTGTAATGCATCCAGTGATCGCAGCTGTCTCCTGCAAATCAGAGGAAGAGGGGAAATAATAACTCATTTGAAAGTTTGCTTTTAACTGGATAACAAGTTTCCACTATTTCACAATTCTTCAAAATATAATCTCATTGCATGCTGTAATGATAGAGCAACAGAAGTAATAACAGAAGTTACATATTACATAAAAACAAGTCTTACTGCTTCACAAATTCACTCAGAAAACAACATGATATTGCCACCTGGCATTTAACACCACTAGCTAATGCTCAAAACATCATTGGATATTTCTAATTCAGAGAAATCTGATGACACATTAATTTAATATATGAGAACACGCAAAAAAATGTTTCACTGAAAAAAAAAAGTGACAGCAAGTAACAGAACAATGTTCTCATGCTCATTTTTTCCAAATTTATCTTTCCTGCCAGAACTGAATGCTAAGAAGCTCCTGGTGCCTTTTCAGAATGTATTATTTTTGTCTTGGCTCTCTAGCACCTTTATGGTACTTAAACAAGAAATTCCATCAGTGCTGCAGCACACAGTCTTAGTAATCAAGATCAGTAGAAATTCTTGTATTCCTAACACGTTTCTGTTAGTCAAGCATTCAAACCTCTGAAAGAAATTGAGATCTCTTCAAACAGTCCCTGTAAAGACAGTCTAAACTGTTCAACAACAAGGATGCAATACAAATAACTTCTATTAAGTGGTACATCACTCTTTAAATACCACCATGTGAAAGTTAACTTTATTTAGGTCTTAATGAGGTTTCGGATACTTATACTGGGGATGAATACATATGGTTGCTCGACCTGCTGGCCACACTTCTTTTGATGCAGCCCAGGATACGATTTGCTTTCTGGGCTGCCAGTGCACATTGTCAGCTCATGTTGAGCTTCTCATCAACCAGCACTCCCAAGTCCATTTCCTCAAGGCTGCTCTCAATCCATTCTCCGCCCAGCCTGTACTTGTGCTTGGGATTGCCCCGACCCACGTGCAGGACCTTGCACTGGGCCTTGTTGAACTTCATGAGGTTCTCACAGGCCCACCTCTCCAGCCTGTCAAGGTCCCTCTGGATGGCATCCCTTCCCTCCAGCATGTCCACAACACCACACAACTGACAGAGATGACATTTTCCCCACCCTACTGCCTCACAGCCTCTTGATGGTTACTCACAGCTTTCTAGCTAAGGAAGAAGAGAAAAGAACAGGGAAGAAAACAGAAAGAGAGCAAGAGGGCAAAGATATATTAAATTCAAGTCCATGAAGCTGGGATTGTCCAAAACAAGGCTGAAGTGGGGTCACCCCAAGCATATGCACATAAACTCTGAAGTATCTCCAGGGCAGCAGCATTATAGGGGAAGCTCTCCTACCCCTTCTGGGAAGTCAGTATGGGCAGGTTCCTCTCTGAAGTGCTTGTACAGTAACACACACAGCACAAGAAGCATGTGGGAGCAGCAGGAATTAGAGGTCTGCATGCAGCTGCAGGGCTCTGATCTCATTGGAATCACAGAGACATAGTGAGATAGCACATATAAGTGAAATGCTGCAAAGGATGGACACAGGCTCTTTCGGAAGTACAGGCTAAGAAGGCAAGGAGGGTGAGTTGACCTTTCAGTGAGAGCAGCAGGAACGCATGGAACACTGCCTTGGGATGTATGATCAGCCAGCTGACCACTTACAGGTCGGGATTAGAGGGCAGACCAACATGAATGATGATGTGGTGGATGTCTGCTACAGATCATCTGATCAGGAAGATGATGAGGCCCTCTTCAGACAACTAGAAGTAGTATAATGCTCACAGACCTTGGTCCTCATTAGGAACTTTAACCACTCCAGTATCTACTGGAGGGAAAAAACATAGCAGAACACAAGCAATCCATGTGGTTTCTGAAAGTGCATTGATGACCACCTCCTAACATAGGTAATCAAGAAGCCAAATTGACGACATGCTTTGCTGGACGTGATTCTTACAAAAAAGGAAGAACTAGTCAGGGATGTGAAGGTCAGGGGCAATCTTAGCTGCCGTGACCATAACAGGGTGGAGTTCAGGGTTCCGATGTTAAAGAACAAGGCAAAAAGCTGAACGACAATCCAGGACTGCAGGAGAGCAGCCTTTTGTTGCTTTGCTTTAAAGAACCTCATGGGATATAACCCTGGCCAGAAGCAGAGGCCAGGAGAGCTGGCTGATGTTCAAGTATCACCTCCAAGCTCAAAAATGGTCCACTCTGAAAAACAGAAAATAGCAAATATGGAAGGAGGCCTGTGTGGACGAACCAGGAGCTCCTGACTAAATTCAAACACAAAAAGGAAGCATACAAGATGTCAAAACATCATCACATTACCCGAAAAGAATATAGGGGATGGCATCAGGAATGCCAAAGCCCATTTGAAGTTGAATCTACCAAGGAGTACTAAGGAAAGAAGAAAGGCTTCTACAGGTGTATTGCCAGCAAAAGGAAGAGTAGGGAAACATTAAGCTTGCTGCTAAATGGGACAGGGGACTTGGTGACAAAGGACATGAAAAAGGCTGAGGTACTCAGTGCCGCCTTTGCCTCAGTCTTCACTGGTAATACTTGCTTTCAGAATTCCCAGGTCCTTGAGACCTGGTGCAAGGAAATCTTCCCCTCAGGAGAGGAACATTAACTCAGGAAACATTTAAACAGATGAGACATGCACCAGTCCGTGGGATCGTGACAAGGTGCACACAAGTGCTGAGAGAGCTGGTCAACGTCAAGAGGATCCTTGAAAGGTTATCATCGAATAGTGATCAGGAAAGGTTCCTGAGGACTGGAAGGAAGTGAATGTCATTCCTATCTTCAGGAAGCAGGATGAAAGGAACAACAGGCCAGTCAGCCTCACCTCAAAGAAGGTAATGGAAGAAGGTAACAGAAGGCAACAGATGAAATCACCCTAGAAACCGTTTTAGAACACATTGAGTACAGAAGATGATTGGGAGCAGACATGCATGGGTTCATGAAGGAGAAAGCACACCTGATGAACTTTACAGCCTTATACTATAGGATGACTGGCTTGATGGATGAGGGGAGAACAGCGGATATTGTTTACCTCAACTTTAGCAAGGCTTTCAACACTAGCTGTAACATGCTTAGTGACAAAATGAAGTACTGACTTAGGGAAGTACACAGTGAGGTAGACTGGAAACTGTCTAAACTGTTGGTCTTCAAGGGTTGGGATCAGCAGCATGAAGTTCAGTTGGAGACATTCACCTGTGGTGTCCCAATATATCTTCATTAATAATCTGGATGGTGGGACAGAGTACACCCTGAACAGCTTTGCAGATAGTACAAAACTAGGAGGAATAGTTGATACACCAGGTGGTTGTGCTGCCATTCAGAGGGACCTTCAAAAGGCTAGAAAAGTCACTCAAGCTCATGAACTTCAAAAGAGAAATCCAAGCCCAGCATCTGGAATACAGGCTAGCAGCTGACTAGCTGGGTACCAGCTTTGCAGAAAAAAAAAACAAACACTGAGACAAGTGGAACATGAACCAGCCATGCGTCCTTGATGCAAACAAAGCCAGCAGCATCTTGGGCTGCTAAGGAAAAGCATTGCCAGCAAGTCAAGAGAGGCAATCCCCGGCTTTTGCTCAACCCTAGTGAGACCACATATTGAGTGCTGGGTCCAGTTCTGGGCTTCCTAGTACAAGGTGGCCACGGACTCACTGGAGCGAGTCCAGCAAAAGGTCACAAAGATACTTAAGGGACTGGAACATCTGTCATCAAAGGAAAGTCCAAGATAGCCGAGATTATCCTGGAGAAGAGAAGCCTCAGAGGGATCTTATAAATGTGTATAAATGCCTGATGGGTGGAATAAACATGAGGGAGCCAGATTCTTCTCAGTGTTGCCCAGTGACAGGACAGTATGTAATAAGCACATACTGAAATACAAGAAATTCCACTTAAACATTAAAAAAACCCCACTTTCCTACTGTGAAGGTGGTTAAACACTGGACTAGGTTGCTCAGGGAGGCTGTAGAGTCTCCACCCTTACATCTATTAAAAATCTAACTGGACACAACCCTGGGAAGCTTACTTTAATCGATACAACTTTAATCAAAGCGGTTGGACTAGACAATCTCCAGAGCTTCCTTCCTCAACTATTCTACAATTCTATATATGGAGATGTCACTCTCACATTTATCTGTGCAAAGTGAAGAGATAGGCCAGACTGTAACAAGAAAACCGTATTTTAGTGGAGCTGGCACTGATGTTGCTACCATCTGAATTTAATGCTGATTGCCCAGGAAGAAATTGCTTTCCAATTTCTCATATTGTCTTAATGTATCAGCTTGATCAAGAATTTCCCATGCTGCAAAAAGTCCTGCAGCATGGCAAAGCAGCAGCTTCCTCTGATGATTATCCTGCAACACATCAGCTGCACAGATAACGAATCTGGATAAAAGCTTCTGTGACAACAGGTCTGGGAGGACTAATAAAGCCATGGATTGCTGTACAGACAGGTTTACAACATCCAGTAACAGTCTGGCTTATGTTAGGGTTATCACAGTCAGTGGACGCACAACCTGCTTCATTTTTCTTAAGTACTATGAAAGGCTGTTGTTAGAAGGCTTTATTTTCAATGGGTTAGAAATTTACCCTACAGCAATTAGGTCTCAGACTCCCTTTAGAGTCTTTCTGGGTGGAGTCTGTTACAGAAACAAACAAACAAAGAAAATCCACAAGAACCCAATCTGCAAAGATAATTAACTGTTGAGGATTTTCTCCTGAAAGATCAACTGCAATTTCCAAGAAGACTATAGCAGAAGAGTTATTTCTAAATATTCCATAGGCCAGAGAGGTGCAAAACCAGAAAATGGACTGGTAACAGTCACGGAAGTACATAGCTGTTTCCTCCTTGCCCACTGTTATAGCATCTTAATACAGTGTTGTCCGAAAGAAACAATCTAATTACTTCCCTTGTTCTCTATGTTTTCTCTCAGGAGAGCTCACAGAAATCATAGGTAGATCAGACCCTCGCTTAGACATAGTATGAATCAGAAGTGACAGTAAATGAAAAACATAGCTGGATCACAAGACAGGCATGTGTTAAACCTCTGTAACTTCAGGTCCCACTTTTACAGGAAGGGAAACCAATATCACGAATTTCAAACCATAAGAGGCCAATCTATAGCAAAAAATACTGTTATTCTTAAGCAAATAAAACCAAAATAAATACTAATATTTAATAAATACAAATACCAATAATAAATACAAATATTTAATAAATACAAATACCAAAAACAAATAAAATCAAAATAAATTTCCAAAACACTATGGAAATGGCTATAAAATTATAGACTTCTATACAGAAAAAAAGACTGTTAGATTAGAAGACTGCATCTGACCCTTGCGGATATCCAATTAGCGAATTTTCCATCTGCTGTACTGCCTTCTCCTGTCAACACACAATTCTTTTTACATCAGAAATGTGTAAACACCATTTTGTTGACCAAAGAAAACAGTGAAAAGGAAAAGTGTTTGGCCTAAAATAGCTCATCCACAGAAATCAAACTGGTTCCTAGGTTGTTGCTTTTGGTTTTTATTTTTGCGTATAGAAGGAAATAAAAAAGGTGTGCATTTCAAATGCTTAGAATATTATTATCTAAGTCATATATATACACACAAAAAAAACAATTTTTAGCATTTAAGCAAGATAGTTAAATTCAGAGGTAATTCACAAAATGCTTACTTTCATACCTGCTTTGTGAAACGGATAATAGTCCACTGTTAAATAGCTGAAGGAAAGTTGCATGGCCCCTCCTGTAACACGTCTATTTGAATCTGTAAAATAAAACCATGCTCAGCTCTGCAAACACTGTTTATCGCATGTTCGTTCTCTTGTTACATTCCTTTAAACACGTAACAGCTACTTCTTTCTCCCCTTTACTGGCTTTCCTTACAACCTCACTGTCTTGCCCCACAATTTTGATTCAGGTGGTCTTCACTGGTTTCTAAAGATTAGCTTGTAGAACTCCGTATTCTGCCACTGTTCTACACTTGGTCACTACTAACAAACTGCATATTGTTTTAAACACTATTAAAAAGTAAAGACAACTTTTTTTACACATAGTACTGCAGTTTTTCTGAAACAAAACTTTTCGTACTGAATATAGGATTACAATCAGTCATTCAAAGTCAACATCTACTTTCAAGAATATAATTTGTTTTCTTATTTTATTTGACAAATATTATTGCAGCGAAGAGGTCTTCTGAGAGTCCTCTGCTCTGATTTCTCCACTGCTAAATTTAAACTTCATGACCAAAAATAAGGGACCAATAAAGAGATCTCACTAAGAATTATAAATCCCAACTGCTGTAGACACACTGCATGTACGAAAATACGTCTCTAGCCAGTCAACCTTATGCTCTGCTGCTCTGCAAATTTTCCCCAATCAGGGAAATAAATCCACTAAAACCTAAGTTTTTCACACTCTTTTCTTCAGCAGGCCTATGCAGGCTCCTTATACCTCTATAAATTTTTTCAGCAACTAGCCAGCTCCTTGCACGTGCAGATACATCATTCTCTTCTGATCACTTTTAAAAGTTATGACAGCAGTGTTGTTTGTTTTCGTTTTTCCAATTATTAATACGGCATACTACTGCAACAGCCTTCCATTTTAAAACAGTATAAATATTACACATAAAATAATAAAAGCTCAGAACAATTGTTTCATTCTTTCAATTTGCTGCAGAGCATACCAAGTTCTCTAAATTAGTAACACAAAGAGGACTGCTCTTTTATTGGCCTGTATTTTATAAGGAGTATTATAGAATCAGATTGCACAGCGACCCTTTCAAGCCGCAGTAATGTTGCCACTGCATTCTTGATAACTCAGTTAACTTATAATATAATAGAAAAAAACAGCAGTAACAATCAGACTGGACAGAATCAGTTTCTAGAAGACAGGAAAAACACTGAAGCTACTAGCACTATTAGCAGTTTTTATTGCATTTATTCTAAAATAATTAATTATTAAATTATTATTAATTTAATAACAGGCTGCCCAGAGAGGTTGTGGAGTCTCCTTCTCTGGAGATGTTCAAAACCCACCTGGACGCATTCTTGTGTGATCTGATCTAGGTGGTCCTGCTCCGGCAGGGGGATTGGACTAGATGATCCTTCGAGGTCCCTTCCAATCCCTAACATTCTGTGATTCTGTGTAATAATGAAATGCTGTCCTGATAGAGACATCTAGCTAATTTTAAATGCATCTACAGATACTAGAAGACAATTCCGAATATTCCCCTAAACTAAAGAAAAGCTCATGATTAACATTCCTGTATTCCTTCTAAAGACAATTATGGTTTGCAGGCAGGCTACTTTTACGAGAAAAAAAAAAGTTACCTTTTTCTTTAGAATGGATATCATCACATATATGTAGGTCCAAATGGGAAATTACTAAGTGATGAGAAGTTTCCTTAACATCAAAATCATTAAATAATTTTACTATTGCATCGTTTTGATCAGGTGCTGCTGTTGTCTGATGCGCTTTCACCTGCTGGGAGCTGGGTGCAGGGGCAGAGCTCTGAAAAAATATTTAGTCGCATCGATTTATAAAGTTTATCCTTCCTTTCAAGTGTAAATATCCTTTCACTTACTCAAAACACACATTTCAAACCTACACTATGCGCATTCACCGTGGATGGTTACTGAAATTTAAGTATGCTGTTTTAGAATAAAGCTAAGTTAATCTAATGGTTAGGTGTCACAAAGAGGCAATGCCATTTCATCCCCCATTCTCCCCTTCCTCCACACTTCTTTACACCCATGTCACTTGCAGCACTGGTACTTTTTTAACTTTTGTTGCAAGCTCTTCAGGAAACTAAATCAGCAGAAAACCATCCATTTTTTATTGGGCTCATTTCTGCTAGTTTCATTCCCCAAACTGCATCACAATAGGGTCAAATGTGAGCCAGTGCCAGTATCAGAGAACTGGTGAGATGCAAGCACAGGGAATTGAAGAACGAGGACCTCCCTGCTCAGTAACAGCTAACCATTAGATTACCGTAGCTAAACCATCAAATCACCTCATAAGTCATCAGGATCACTGCAAGAACTGAACCCTTCATTAGAGTGCACTAGATTTACTGTAAGACATTTTATACAAGTGACTTTACTCAGTTTTAGCAATACATTATGTTTTATTTTATAGGACTATCTTTTATCAGTTTATTTGTGCTGCTTCTTCACAGACAAGAAGAGGTCTCTCTCCACAACATTCTCCAACACTCAACAAAGCCCAGCTGGTCTAGTCTGCTGTACATGCTGAAACACAACCAAGATTTACGTGAAAGTATCTTACACGTAGCATCAATATCACATCTATGTCAGTAGAAATATGTTAAAAGTAGAATTATTTTTCACTGCATATTCCAATAAAAGAGCTGCATGAAGGAAATCTCTTATTAAAAGCTAATTTTTCAGTTCCATGAAAACAAAGTGGATAAGCACTTTAAACCATTATAGTAAGCATATCTATCTACACACTAAGGTTATCTTAGTCTTAATTATTTTTTTTTTAAATTCATAACCAGAAAATATTTGGAGAGCAAATTTACTAAACGGTTAATCAACTGTTAAGTAAATGCAGACATCTAAATACTCTGTACATAGATAAAGAAACACTACTTTTTTCTCTCCTGCAAGTAACACCAATACACAAAATCTTTGTAAAATAAAGTCTCTTTTATAATATGGTGATTCATTCCCAGTAGATTGATTCCCAGAGATGTACAGCTGAACGAAAACAAGTAACTGAGCATTCTCTAAAATAAATTAACACAACCAACCACACTGTGTTGTATTTTAGAACAGTTACAGTTGCTAATGATACAGTGTGACAATTACCATACCTGTGCTGTTTCGGAAGCCAAGCTTTTTCTCTGTTCTGTTGATTTCTCTATAGCTTCACTAAGAGATTTGGCATATTGCACCATGGCTTTCAACTGGGAATCAGTCAAAACCCATAGCAAGTCATCCAGAATCAGAACCAGTTTTGAAGCCACTACATTACAATCCTTTAACTGTAGAGTAAAAAATTAAACAAGTCACATGGGTCCATTAAATACTTACATTTCTTATATGAAATACAAGAAAAAAAAGAGTTTAATGCAAAATCACACTTCCCTAAAAGCAAATTTCTTCTATATAAAGAGAATCATAGAATGATTTAGGTTGGAAAAGACCTTTAAGATCATTGAGTTCAACTGTAATAACAAATATATCTTTTATTTTCAATTGTATTTCTCTCATTAATAAAAAAGTACTTAAGATTTACTATATTTGTGCCACACTTATTATTTGTTTGGCATGCATTGGATAATAAACTGATGCATTTCTCTAAATGTAATGTAAATATTGCCTGAAACTAGAGAGGTAAAATAATATACATCATCAGAAATAAAACTCTGCAGGTCAAACGATTTCATTAGTAGCACTTGTGTAAGGTCTTCAAATTCTGCCTGCAATATTTCTTGTAAACTCTAGAGTCTTACAGATTGTATGTTATTAAAAATTTAATTCAGGGAATTCTACGGTTTATACAGCCTAAATTTAAAACCTTTACTATGTGCATGTGTGCATCAAGAGCATAAGTTAAAAATGAATTCATAAAATAATAAAAGATTTCATAATAAACTTTTCAAGTTTACCCTTCTTTTAAGCGTGACTCTAATTTTTGATTGGTTAGTAATCAGTCGAACTGGAGCACTCATGATTTCATGCTTAGAACTCTGGATTGCATCTGCTTCTATTCTGATCATCTGCCAGTTGATTTCTTTAAAAGTCAAAACCTTTAAAGAGAGAGAAAAAGAGAAAAACACCTTCATGCATTATGACAGTTTGCCTGTGCCTAAGCATGTGCAGTTGTGCATCTGTGTGCACGTATATATCTGCACAGATACACACAGACTCACGTCTTTCATGCAGAGCCATATGAACAGAACAAATACATGTCATTTTTATTTCCACTTACACGTGTCAGGAATTAAAGCCTTGATCCTTCTCTCTACCTCTAGAATGTCACAGAAATGTTAAGCCAGTTCCAAGCAGGCACAGGTAACAAGCAATATTTAAAACATTCAGAAGAAAATAAAAGGTCACAATTACTGCATACTAGAATGCCTTTGGTAGAGGAAAGAAAGAAGATTGTGTAGTTTAGTTTCAAAATGTTAAATTCTATTATATAGGAAAAGAGCGGGGAGGGAAGCAAAGCTACAGGATGGGAGAGGTTTTTGCAGTGTTTTATTTCAATCAAAACATTGAACGCATTGTATGCCATATAGATCCCACAAGCTTTGAATCCATCACATGGATTTCAAGAAGACACAGCAAGTAAATGTTGGAGTAATTCTAACATTCTAACATTTCTGTAAAAGAGCAGCAAGTACAGCTGGATATTGAAAATCAAATATGGGAAAATGAGTGACTGTCCAGCAGCAACATCACAGAGAACATGAATGAACCGGGCATCAATAGGAAAAAAATATTATTTCTAGTTTCCTTAAAACTCCTTCCTACATTACTCTCTGAAGAAAAAAGATCAGCCATGGGGAAAGTGGAAGAGGGAAGAGTTTGTTTGGTATGTGTCTTATTTCTCCTCTTGTTGATTCGAAAACGGTACAGCCTAAGTCCTGCAAATACAAGTAGAGACTTAAGCAAAACATACCCAATGTGTTCGGGAAGGAAGCACACACAAAGAAGTGAGTAAGATGGAAAGGTACAGTGCAAAGTAGCCCAAAAAAGACTATTTGCAGAAAAGCAGAGCACCTACCATCTTCATCCAGGAAACGCAGTGTGAATGGAAGCTTCTAAAAAAAATTCTAAGGAGATTCCTCGCTACGTTAAGAGTGTAGCTACAGTGTAAACCCAAAAGCTTACTCCCTTAAAATGTAGTTTAGCACAAGTTATCTTTATACTACAATGCTGGTTTTGTTCTTTCATCTTCGAACGCAATTTACTGCTAACAAATCATTTGCTACAGTTCCTAGAAACTTGTGTTTCCAGAAATCATTACACTAAAAATGAACACTCCTCAGTGAAAGCTCTGTTGTGTCTGGGCAGACTATTCAGCATCAGATTCTTCTTAAAAAGCACATAATCAAAAAATACGGCAATACAAAATTCCATCTAGCTGAACTTTAATTTTTCCTCTTTAGACTTCATTAATACACGAGCGGTAGCCTGAAGATAAGCTGCATGAAAGACAAACTGTGAGAAAAACAGTTTTGAACTTACTATTTTTTTGGTATTTTTAACCGTAACATTCTATTGGATTTTCTTTCTAGTAGTTGCATAAAAAGCAACTACTAGACTAGCTGACTCTGATTAAACTCTGTTTGCTCCAGAATAATTGGCTCTAAATAAACAAACATGAGCAAAATTTGAAATATTCATTTATCCAAGGCCAGATGCATGCTAAAGTAAGTCTTCTTTAATACAACATACAATATTTAGAATCAACTTTGCATTCTGTATACATTTTGCTTCGGTTACATGACAGAAATCAAAAGAACAGTGTATACATATCCAGAACTTCTATTTTAGTTTTCTCAGACTGCAGCAAAGTAGGTACTTTACTGCTATTACTTTTTTTGTATACGTATGACTTAATGATTACACGAAAAAATGTTTCTTGCATAGGAACTTCATTAAAACTCAATTAGAACAGCTTGAAGAGAAGAAATCCTTATTAGGCAAACCCTCACAAGTAAATAAATAACCAGTTCAAGATTTAAAAATACTAAAAATAATAAAAACCAGCACAACATCCTATCCTTTCACATTTAATATATCATTCTTTTTTCTTCCAGTACTCTTATAAGTCTGGTATAATTTGCATTTTAAAATGGTCACAGGCTTGGAGAATGTAAGAGGGGAACCACACATATGCTTGCCTTGGTCTTCCCTCTTCCCATTTTGACCACAGCTAGAGACGTAAGATTTCATCTGGCTCACACCAACTGTTCTTACATCCTTGTGTTCCTAGAGGACAGCTGAAATTACTGAGCGCAGAATGTCTCCATTTCCAATAAAGACATGTTTCCTAGACTGTGTAAGGTTCAACTTCCTCCTCCTTTACCACAAAAAGAATAAAAAAAGTTAGCAAAAGATAGTATTTACCTCTCCACGTTGAGCTTCTTGTATTCTCGTAAACCTGAGGTCAGCATGTTCCCAGTTCGCATTTACACTATATATTCTCAGCTGGGAAAGTTCAAATGAGGCATTAAAGGCTTTTGCGCCAATCCTTATTATAATGGAGTTCACAGACACTGAAATTCCTTCTACCACTTTTTCAGCAAAGCCATATTCACTAAAAAGTGAAATACCAACATATTAAACACACATATTAAACCAAGTGAATGGATACAAAATTAAACTTATTAAACAGCCAAAATACAACATTAAACAAACCATAACATAAGTTTCTAATGATTTCTCCAGTTGTGAATTTTTATCGAATATATATACTTGATCTAGTTTACAATAGTTTCTTCTCTATCCTGTGACCCTAATCTTGATAATGCAAGAAAACACTTTGGATCAAGATCAATTTCCATAAAGCATAACAATTAAAGCAATTCTCCATGATATATATCTTATACATATATATAGAGACACACAAATGTATAAAGAAATATATATTATACATACATAAAAATAACAGTCCACAGCATTACATAGAAATCCTACTCTTCTTCATGTATACATAAGGAGTAATCCACGTCAAAATAATTATTTAACAACTCCAATATCATTATTATTTACCTCTATAAGCTAAGTTATTCCATCCATTTAAACTAGTCTCTTTCACATATGTATAATAGTATAATAGTATAAAGTTCTGTAAAAGAAAGGCATCCTAAATGGTGGTCACACTTCTACATCAAATCAACACTCATTCCAGTATTAAAAAAGATAAAGCAGTTGTAACAATTTTTTTAATAAAAATTTAATGCGTTCTGAGTGGTTTAGATCAGCGAATGGAAAATTTTATTTTAAGTATTTCTTTAACATCTAAACTTTTTTGCCTTTGTGGTTTTTTTCTACTTGTTTTAAAAGTATAGTTAATATAGTTTGTCATTCCTTTTCCTTTTTATAACTTTCATCCTACACAGAATCTCTATGGCAATTATTATCAAGCTGTACCCTAGGAGATGCAGAGGCCCATGGACAACAACTACCTATTATGAAGAAGTTAAAGTAAGAAAAGCAATAGTATCATCAAATTCATTTCTCTATACAAGCATTCCTATACCCACTGAAACATGTTTTGGGTCCATAAAAAGAAAATGACTGGGGAGAGAAGAATCATTAATGTAATGTTATATTGTTCCCCCCAAATTATCATAGAATCATAGAGTAGTTTGGGTTGGAAGGGACCTCAAAGATCATCTAGTTCCAACCCCTCTGCAATGGGCAAGGACACCTTCCACTAGATCAGGTTGCTCAGAGCCTCATCCAACCTGACCTTGGACACTTCCAGGGATGGCGCATCCACAACTTCTCTGGGCAACCTGTTCCAGTGCCTCACCGCCCTCAATGTAAAAAACTTCTTCCTTATATCTAATCGAAATCTCCCCTCTTTCAGTTTAAAGCCATTGCCCCTTATCCTATCACTACACACTCTTGTAAAAACTCCCTCTCCAGCTTTCCTGTAGGCCCCCTTTAGGTACTGGGAGACTGCTATAAGATCTCCCCAGAGCCTTCTCTTCTCCAGGCTGAACAACCCCAACTCTCAGCCTGTCATCATAGGAGAGGTGCTCCAGCCATCAGATCATCTTCGTGGCTCTCCTCTGGACTCGCTCCAGCAGCTTCATGTCCTTCTTATGTTGGGGGCCCCAGACCTGAATGTGGGGTCTCACGAGAGCAGAGTAGAGGAGCAGAATCATCTCCCTCCACCTGCTGGTCATGCTTCTTTTGATGCAGCTCAGGATGTGGTTGGCTTTCTGGGCTGCCAGCACACATTGCCAGCTTATGTTGAGCTTCTCATTAACCAGCACCCCCAAGTCCTTCTCAGGGCTGCTCTCAATACATTCTCCGCCCAGCCTGTACTTGGGTTGGGGCAATTGCTTGAGATTGCCCCAACCCACATGCAGGACCTTGCACTTGGCCTTGTTGAACTTCATTAGGTTCTCACAGGCCCACCTCTCCAGCCTGTCAAGGTCCCTCTGGATGGTATCCCTTCCCTCCAGCGTGTCCACCACACAGTTTGGTGTCATCAGCAAGCGTGTTGAGGGTGCACTCAATCCCACCGTCCACATCACCAACGAAGATGTTAAACAACTGTCATGGTTTGATGTGGAAGGGGGGTGGTTCTGGTGGCAGGAGAGGGGTTTTGCTCCCTGCGACCTCCCCGGTTTTGGAACCGGGTTAGGTTTGGTTCCGGCCACCAGATCAGACTGCCATCCCCCTCGGGATTGAGCCAATAGGGCGCCTCTGCGAATTGCCCTATTTAAGTCAGGACAAAGGGACCGGAAAGTGTGCTTCGCCCAGGATCGAGCAGAGAAGGGAGGAGGGCACTGCCCCCGCTCCCTGGCTCCCAGCCGGGCAGCTGCCTGCGTCGGGCTGGCGCCGCCCACGGAGAATGGTGGCGGCGGAGCCAGCTGGGGAACTCGGGGGCACCCCACTCCCGGGGTGCCCACTGGGCTGAGTTCACCCAGAGAGGACTGAGATCTGAGAGAAACAGCCGCATCGACACCAGGTCAGTGAGAATGGAGCGGGAGGAGGTGTGCCGGAGCCGAGTTTCCCCTGCGGCTGATGGTGAGATAGCAGGCGGCCCCCCTGCAACCAGGACGGCCTCGGTGGAGCAGCGACCCACTCGCAGCCCGTGGGGAGAAGATGCCTAAGCCTGAGGATGGTCGTGTTGGGGTGCACGACGAGGCAGAGCGGCATCTGGAGTCTTCATGACAACCCACGCCGGAGCAAGTGGCTACAGCTCCCTAAGTACCCGAGACTGTGGTAAAGCCCACACCGGAGCAATCTGTGGGGAAGGATTGTTTCCAGTGGGCTGGACTCATGTTGGAGAAGTTTGTGGATTTTTCCTCGTGGGTAGGGGATCCATTGGAGCAGGGGAAAAGGGTGTAAGGACTCCTTCTCCTTTAAGAAAGAGGCAGCAGTAACAGCACGGAATGAACTGACCTGCACTCCCCCAGTCCCTGCCCCCTGTGCTGCTGGGGGGAGGAGGTAGAGCCGGGAGGAAAAGGAAAGTGGGGGGGAAGGTGTCGGTTTTAAGATCTGGTTTTGTTTCTTTCTGTCCTCTCAAGTAATCGGTTTTTGTTTCCCTTTGTCCTTCTAAGTAATCATTAATAAACTGTTTTGCTTTGAGAAAAGCTCTGCCTGTTTTGCCCAGGACCATGGTTGGTGGGTGCTCCCTCTGTTCTTGTCTCAACCCTCAGTCCCTTTGGGTTTTTTTTTCTCTCCTCTCTACTTTACTGGAGAAGGAGAGACTGTGTGAGTTTTAGTTGCTGGATCAGCCTAAAACCACTACAACAACACTCGCCCCAACACCAACCCTTGAGGAATCCACTCATCACTGATCTCCACTTGGACATTGAGCTGTTGACCTTGCACTCTATGAGTGCAACCATCCAATCAATTCCTTATCCACCAAGTGGTCCATCCATCAAATCCATGTGTCTCCAATTTAGAGATAAGGATGTTAACTTTTGGGCTACATAGCATGCATTAAATCTTTCAGTAAGATTTGGCTGATACAATAAAGGAAATTTAAAACAACACACTAACAAATAGCCATTAATACTGGCTTTTTTTAGACCAAACAAACAACAACACTTTAAAAAATCCATCCCAACCTTTCACATTTTTTCCAAATAGTTAGAAGGCAAGGTATCTGTAACTTCTGAAAATTTGCAGCGGATCTAACTGATTTGTAGTAATTCAAAATGAGTAATGTAAACTTTTTTGGATCAATTACATGCAAGTATTGTCACTGACCTCTGTCCAGATGCAGTTGCTATAGGAGAGGGTCCATTAGGGGCACGTGGCTCTTCACATGTGCTCATTTCCATGACAACTTTATCCAAGGACTCGAAAAACGAAAGAAAACAAAAAATTAGAAACGTAAGAGGTAACAAAGTAAATATGCATAAAACATTTCTTACCATGACAATTCTCCTATAAAGTTTTGTAATGCACCTTTTTAATATGTTCTTACAAATTTTCAAATTTTGTGAATTCTAAGAGACCTTTCAAGTGAAATATTGGATTACAGAATTCTTGAGCCTTGACTATTTATCCACACTTCCACACTTTCAAAAATTGCATTTTGAACATGAAATGAATGAGCTTTTTTGGTTGTTCTTTCAGTGGAATACTTAATACCTCCTTAATACCTCCTGAGTTTTCCAAATGGTTCAATAAGTGCAGAAAATTTTAATGGAAAATATTTGAAACTAGCCTATACTGAAATTTATGATAGTAGATCAAATTTTGTCCTGCATCTTTAAAACAAAATCTAAATATATATAATATACACACATGAGAGCGTATACTCTCTGTATGTGTATACAATTCTTGAGGAGATCTAGTAAAACAAGCAATTTCTAAAAAGACATTCTAGTATAATTTGCAACATATCATATTATAGTAAAATTCTATGCTATTATTGTATTCTTTGTACTTGAGGTGGAACCCTTATAAAAGAATCTGGGAATTAAGGGAATGAGACACCTAAATCCTATTTTAAATGAATAATCCTATTTTAAATGAATATTTTAAATTAATATATTTTAAATATATTTTGAATTAATATTCTAATAGCAGAACTATAACACACATTATAAATAATGCATGCTAACAGAGATGAAGAGAATGGGAACAAATCAAATGCAAAACCTTATTCCCAACAACTGAATAAATCCAAGAATCTCCTAACTTACTTTACAATGTTTGTGACCTACATTTATCATACAACCTGGGAAGGCTCTTAATTTAAGGCTTCTGAAATCTCATCCCATTGAAAGCTCATTCAAAACACAACAGCTAACATCACTTCCTTGTCTAGTTCTGACTTTACATCACCCCTTCTGAATTCCTCCATTTACCCCCTTTTAGGTCAGACAAACCACACTAAAAAGCTTTGTCCTTGATTCTAGATTTTTCATGATTCAACCTGGCCGACCTACTGGAGTTTATTATCATATTGTGTTAGTTGCGCCTGTCTTCATAATCCACTTGCTCTGCAAACATCTTTATGTGCTACTCTTCTCCATGAAATGCCCTGACTACTAGCTAGAAATTCATAAACTCCCTACTCTGAATGTATTTATACTTCACTATATTATGATGCTTACAGTGAAGCATTAGCTGTTAGTAGTAAATCCAGACATTTTTAAATTATTTTCTCCACTGTCTCAATTAATAACTTGCCTTGCAAAACAACAACAGAGGAAAAAATAACAAGAAAAAACCAATCCCTTAGTTTGGGGACAGTGGGAAGCTGAGATTTTTCCTGGTTATCCTGCCATTTTTGGATGTTTGACCCCTCTTCTAACGTTTCTTAAACTACGACCTTTGGAACAATTTCCTTCACTACATGACTAGTGCAAAGAAGAGTAAGGCAGCAATTGAAAGATTTTGTATAATATAAATAGGAGTTAACAAAGAACATCTAGATGTAGGTATATGTCTGTTCTTTTCTCACTGGCAACCACTGTACTTTGACAGAGGAAAAACTGCTGCATAGCATCCTTGAGTGCCTAAAGCACTCCTCAAAATTATATTATCATACAGAAACAGAAACTAATTATGAGAAAAGATAAATTAGTATTTGCTACTCTGTTAACAGGTGGATTTTCACAAAAGGTGCCTCAGCTCAACAAAAGCACCTCTGGCTCAACAAGTGGGTTCTAGTTACCTCCTAAGCTATGCAAACAGAGGATGCTGTTCCAATTCAATCAAACTCTCAGTAGCAAAAATATCCCCACCAAAATAGTGGAAGTTCAGTGATGTAATAAAGGGCTGAAGTTGGACATTTAGGCCATTGAATTCACTTTCCTTCAGAAGTGAAAAAGGCTGTTGCACAGTCTGCCACTGAAAAGTGAACTGTTGTTATCAATTTCCATTTAATGCACTTGTTCAAGGAAAGCTTTATGTAAAAAAGGTGACCTTGGAAGTTATCTTAGCCTCAAAGACTGCTAATCTAAGTTCAATATGAGCAAAGTAAACAATCAGGCTTTGCTACCAAAGGTTAAAGTAAGTACTCTTTAAGAATAGCAAGGCTTAAACTGATTTCCTCATTTGGCAGTTGCATCTTACAGCTGAGAGGTTGAATCATCCCACCTCAGAATTACCACACTTACAGCTCTGTGTGTCAGCAAGAAGCTGTACAGACATTGGTACATCACATTTGGGCCACTAGCAAATGCATCAAGTATTTAAAACAACATGTCTTTTCCAGGGCTGATACAGAAATAAGAAATTACAGGCACATTCAGGAATTCACTGCAAGACTGGGAAGCACGACAGTTAAAGGAATATTCATTCCTAAGTAAATAAAATTAAGAAAGTTTAGCTAGCATGAAGCAAAACACTTCTGGTGCTGCCACATTTCTTAGTATACTTAAAAATAAAGAACAAATTTAAACTAATGCAAGAATTAGCATTACTTCTAATCGTTGTTGAGTCCTGTTTACACATTTGACACCCTATTTATATCCAGGCTGAATCCTAGGCTGTTACAGAAACCCTGTAAATGTTACACGTATCAAACCTGCTGTAACTGAGATCATTGGGTAGAGTATAGATTTAGAACAGAAAAATCCTTAGAACAACAGCTCCAAAAGACAGGCAGGAACTTGTAAACGGGTTAGTTGGACAAATAACTACCCTTCAAGTGAATCCAAATTAAGAAGTAATGATTAAAGAACTTAACAGAAATTAGCTAACAGTCAAACATTATAGTGCTGACACCCAAAGCCACAGATTAAAAAAAAACAAACCTACCAACAAAAACATTAAGACATTTTTTTCTTGACCTACCACTACCCAGAGGACACTTAGTGAAGGCTTGTTAACATTTCAGTTATTTCTAGAGTCAAGTCAACAGAACTATATAAATATTTCAGATAAATTCTGCTACACAGAGTACATTTAGGAGTTGATCTCAGAACTCACCAAAGAGATGGGATGGGTTTTCAATTTTGTCCATGGTATCTGCAAGAGAAAACATTATTCTAAAGCAAAGTAAATATTAAAAATACCCTAAAAACAAGCATTTGTTTAGAATGCATTTTATGTATACAAATTATATTTGTAACTTCTGAACTCAGAATAATATTACTTTCTAAATATCAAGTTCATCTGAAAATACTGTGTAGTAAATTCATGCATAGATAAATTTATTTTAGGTATTAAAACCAGAACTTCAAAATCTACTTATCACTGAGAAGAAAGCAGAGGAACAAAACAGAATCTGTGCCTCTGAGTTGTTCAAGCATCAGAAAAAGCAACACTGTCTTCCACATTCTTTCTTTTAAAAGGAAAGCAAATCCACATTTGCTCTGTTTGCCTATGAGTAATTGAATGCCTGCAACAAAGCATCAAGTTCACTGCATTCAGAAAAATCAGGACAATCTCCCATTAGAGAAAAAAAAAAAATACAAAAAGACTGAGGAGCTGCCAAAGTTTGACTAATTGTAACTTCTGTCGAAAACAAGCCATAGCTTCATTTCTTTCTCACATATTAGCATAATCTAGGAGAGATGATATACATTGATTTGATTATCAGCAGCCACAAGGACCAAAAAAGCAATGTCTACTAGATTCAAAGCATTTCCACATTTCCCACAGAGACTAGAATCCCTTGGAAAGATATTTTTGGAAATAGGAAAGAAACAAGAGAGAAAGCAACAAAGAGGAGTAAAGAGAAGAAATAACACTTTAAAAAAGAGAATAATATATAATTGTAGTAGACTAATTACCATGAGGAAATACAAGCTTTTATCATTATCTCTATTTCAGAACATGCAGGAATAAATCCTACTCAGAAAAATAAAAAATTAAAAAAAAAAAAAAATCACTGTTTATTTTCATTGTTTCCATACATATTTCATGTCATCACATGAGAAAAAAAATAGTAAGAAATTATTGCTGGTAACATCTTTGTTTTTCTCTGAAATTTTATCAAGCACTCATCACAATTTTCTATCAATACAAGGTTGCTTGAAAGTTTACAGAGACAGAACGGAAAAAAAGAAAGATTTGGCTAATTACCATTCTGGCACAATAAAATACTCACCCTAATGGATGCTTTATTACAAAAGACCTTGTTTATAGCAAGCCATGTTGGAAGATCCAGCATGTTCTGAAGCACCTCTTGATCCAGCTCTAAATTGGTCAGCTGACCTTCTCCTTTTAATGTGCTCAGGTTGATCTTGTCAGGTGACAGATTTTTGGTGAACCTAAAACCAAACATGCACCTTAAGTAAATGCATATAAAGCAATCGGAGCTGTTCCACATATAGCTGACAATCTAACTTAAAGCAATGGTCTAGGGGTGAGGAAATCATGTTAGGTTCTTAGGTACAATTTCACCCTGAAAAGAAACGGTGCCATGAAATTGCTTTGTCCCTTTAAATTTTTGCATCTCATTAACTCCATTTACAAATACATAAACAAAGTTAAATGTATTATGAGGTATATCTTCTAATCTGTCCATCACTCAGAATAATAAATCCTTGATGCGAAATATTTAACTATCTATTTTAAACTATATAAGGTAGAAGTGAATCCATTTCAATCTTCTTTAGTTTCTCAAAAGGAGAAAGCAAAAAAATATATTCAAAACCCCTACAACTTACACTGTCATTCTTAGAGCAAGCAGGAGTGGCTTAGAATTCACTCAGGAAGAGTAACAAAAAGCTACTCCTTATAAATAGTACCTTTCTATATATATTTACAGCTAAAATACGGAAATGAAAAGTTTTACTTACAATATTCATTAGGTTTAATAATAGAATTTAATAACATAAACTAGAAACACACATACACACATACCAGCATAGTGTATATAAAATATTGGATGAAAACTTGAAAGGTCAATCTAATATATACAAGAGCTAAAAAATTAACTATTTAAAAAAGCACATATGCAATAAATTTCATTATACTTCAAAGGTGTTATGATTTGCTGATGCAATAGAACAATTTATGTCACTGTGTCAAATGGTTCACATCCTTGTGAGATAGCATGACAAAAACCATGGGTGCTCTACCCTCAAATCAACAGCTGTAGCATTGTATCTACCCCAAGATGAAGAATAGGCTATGCTTAACCACACTTGTATTCTGCCATGGAAAACTGTTTCTGCTCATGAATTTGGTCTAATTTTACAAGATTAGGTAGTAGAAAATACTACTGTTTGCATCTTTGTGACTTTTCCCACCAAAATCTCTCCACGCTAATATTCTGCAGACAGAGAGCCAAGGTGTTTGTGAAGGAACATTGCCCTAAAGCAATGCCCCAGGAGTTGCAACTCCCCGACATTTCCTTCCCATTCAAGGGACCAATTTCTAACCAAAATACAAGGCCCATATTAAGTCAGATACTCAGAGGGAGATGGTGGAAGAAGGCGAAGAAAGCTGGCAAGATTTCCACCTTAACAGTTTCCATGTGTGGCTTGAAACCTGGCAATCATTTTTCAGCTCAACTGTTTCAATGCATTCTTGTGATGGTAAGCTTTGGAAATGCATTTAACTAGCCTGATAAAATGTAAACATCCATTGTATCCTTCCTATGAAACATTCAGTCAGACATCATAAACTTGTAGACTTTCATCACCTGTCAGTTCAACCACAAAGAGGAACTCTCAAAGATCAAGACACAGGAGGTGGAGGTGCACAGGGGAAGAAGCTTGCTCAGAATTAAAAGTTCAGTTAAAATTTTGTTTTATTTTTTTACTATACCAAGTCTGAAATTATTCAGGATGTATTTGAAAATAATATTAGACATGTTTCTTACAATAGAACTGTTGTTGTTGTTTCTGTATTGCTTACAAGGCATAGATCATCCAGAAGGAATGAGCTTTGACTCGTGAATAATGTATTTTATAATTTCAGAACTAAAAATATACTAAGATAAGGCTATTGACAAATATATTTTCCTTGACAACTAAATGCTCAATTTAGAAACATTATGAGGGGAATAAAGAACTTAAAATTATTTAATTTTCTGGTTACCTTTCTTTGTTCCTTTTAACAAGAAAGAGAAGAGCTGAATAACCTGCCTGAGTAAAACATCACATCAGTAACTGCAAAATATACAACTTCCAATCTCAGATATCATATTGACAAGTCTCATCTGACTCAGCTAATTCAAATTCCTAGAAGAAAAAAAGCAGCCATTGAATGTTTTCAGTCACAGCATAATATCTCTCACTCTTGACTTCCTAGACAAGGGTCAACAAAAGAATCACAAATCGGTGTTATTTTAAAGTCACATTTATGCAGTGAATGCCAAAACATTCTGCCATTACACACACACAGTCTCCTGAGACTCCTGCTCTGTAGGAGTCGTCCTCCTCAGGGTTCCCTGTTGCTATGTCACATCAGAAATGCCACTCAACTTGGAGATAGATGTAACCATCACCTGAGTCTCAACTGCAGACACATCACAGTGAAACCCAAAGGATCTACAGGAATGAATTTCCAAACCTCACAGTGAGAAAGACACCAAAATACCATTAAGGAGGAGAATGGAGACAGCAAAGCCAATTTTGAGTTACTTACAACATCCTTCAAACAGAAAAAAATAACAGCCAGCTCCTCCCAATAGAGAGCAGAAGGACAGGGAAAACAATCTCAACAAGGAGCATCGTTTTTCCCCCCATTTCTAATTTTTTTTTTCTTTTTTTTTTTTTTTTTTTAAGTCTTCTGAGAGCGTTGCTGGGAATTTGCTACCTCTCCTGCAGTCAGTGAAAGGAAAATGCTCTGAGTGCTGCTTTGTTCAGCACAGACTGACGTTAGACAATCTCCACCTGTAAGGCTACACCCTTCATTTCAAGAGTCACAGAAAGAAACTCTTAACAGGCGAGTTGTGAGAAGGCATTTCAGGTGTAGGCACCTCTAGCAGCACGTGTTTTCGTTCTGCTTCCATGGCTGGAATGTGACTGATGAGTAGATGCTGAGGAGACTGTAGTTTTTCCCCAATACCCATAGTAACTTCATAATATACAACAACCACATCTGCTTTGTCCAGAGTCAATTTTCCACTGAGGATGCCAACACTTTACATTTCTCTGCCAGCTCCCTGCTCCTTCTAAACTCAGTTGTTTCACAGAACACACTTGTGTTTGCCTGTTGGATATTTTCAGCACTTTAGAACCATTTCATACTACCTGATATAACAAGAAAACCTTCTAGCTTTATACAGCGGCCTCTAACTTAAGAAATAAAAAATTAGATGTTGGCCTATTTGGGCAGCTAGCCCTGCAAAACACAATATGATTACACACCCACTACTTAGAATTTACAAGAATTCAGATCTTCATGCACAAAATTAAAAGAAGAGCCAAACAACAAAAAGAACAGCATTTTGAATTAAAAAATAATTTTAAAAAAAGCCTTAGGGCAACCACACTTCTCCCAGTGGTAATGTTCTAGGATCCCATGGTACACCAAACCACAACACGCCCCACTGAACCACGCTGCTTTAACTTTTCTTTCTGGTGTGTTTCACATTCAGCCATCAACAGAGACTTAGGGAGAAGATGTATCACAGACACACTGATGTGTGTCTAGTGCAAGTTCTAGTGAACTTGCTGTGAGTTGGTGTAATCATCACTGACGAAATTGTTATCCAGGTAAAATCTGCAATATAATATTTTAATATTATTAAGTTTTTAATTCACTATTAAATTAAATGTTTATATTATTCTAAATACACCGGTGGTAACAATGCCTTTGAGATGTTTTCAAATATTTATTGTCAGGCAAAATTTAACAAAGAGGCAGTACAGCTTTGAAGGCTGGCAAGTTATCTCTCTATCTAAAGAACTATTGTGTCTCTTAGTACTGTAATCTAGAACACTTAATTGCTTGAACTTTGAGAACTTATTAGGCTATCATATTTATGACACAATTTTTATGTAAAGTAGAGAGGTATTTTCCATAAAGTTAAGGCAGAATCTTCTTATTCTGAATATGTAGGAATTAGAAATCTTTGATCATGTCACTTTCAGGATTAGAAATCTCTGATTAGGGAAAAATATTTAAAAATTCTCTATGAGCTTTTCATAGAAACTTCTCAGAATTAATAATGTCATCAATCTCATGATACGCACACATTCTTCTCTCTGACTCGGCACAAGCAAGCAGCTCCCCACCAGCTTGCCATTTGTTTTTCATCCCGGTGTTCATTCCTTGAGTTTGTTATTCCTTAAAAACTGGGTCAAACTAGGAGCACAGACCTTGGCAACAGGGCCATTTCCCTGCACAACATCCCATGAACTCCTGACTTACACTCCTTTTCTACGGAACAGACTAGGCGGTAGTATCCACTACTCAGTACCAGAAGTAAATAAAGCAGAAGAGAGAAAAGTAGAAGGGAGGCACAAGAGAAACAGAAATAAAGGATGTGGTTCAGTTCACCAAAGCTTTCTGTGACACTGTTTTGCTGTGGCAGTACTGCTAATACAACAAGATATTCTTAGCAAAAATGTTTTCAGATTTAGATTCAGTTTCACAAACTACCCTCCTTTTCTCAAAAGGATTTGAGGTTTGAAGTACTGCATCTGATAGCCTGAATTTCAATTCAGTTTAATATTTAATTCTATAAGGTAGATTAATACTATAAAATATTTGATGTATTAAAGCCAAGAATTGAGAAAATGAAGTTATTGGTATCACAAGCAACCTGACACAGTTCCCTTAGGCACATATACACACACATAGACTCTCTGTCTCTGTAAATATCACTATGTAGTTAGATAGATGGTTCGTCTTTAATTTACAGAGTAGACTAAGAGTTTATTGAGAAGCATAAAAGACTGCACAATGACAGCACAGTAGCAAGAAACATACGTAGCGTAGAAAATTACAATCTTTGTATTTTGTCAGGACCACAACAGTTCTTTTAGTTCTTTTCTCTCTAAAAGAATTAAAAAACGTACACAGAAGATGCGTTTTTTTCCTTGCCTGAAATACTTATTTTCTGAAGTTTTGCTTGTTATAACGCAGGCTTGGAGCTCTGAATGGAGCACTCCACCATGCTTACAGAGAAGACAGCCAAGAAGTGAAACTAGAAACAAAAAACAACCATAAACAGCAGAGAAGACAGGAAAACACTTCTCTGAAAGCAAAAGCTTGTGGTTTGCATAATGAAGGCCACAGACCACAAAGCTTAGAGCAGTGCTCCACACAGGTTTGGAGAGAATAACAGATGCTTTGTCAAGTTTGTCAACAGAAACTCCAGCCTCTGGATAGAGAAATAACAGAAGTCTGGATCGCATTTGGACATGGGATTTTCAGCTGTTTTGCTCATCTGGAGACTACACAATCTCTTCCACCTGGCTCTACCATCTGCCTTTCCTGCTTTTTAAATAAAATTCCTTCAGCGATTTGATCCTACATGTATGCTCTAATCATGACAGACTATTAAATCATAACACGTGCCATGTGTTTTGCTTATCTCCCTGTTGTGAACTAGAACTCTTTAAAAAGATGTATGGTTCAAAACAACAGGCTCTGAAAAAAAAGGCAACAGCCTAACGAGCCTGGCAACTGTATCAATAATAAACCAGCAGAAACAGAAGAGAAAGATAACTGTTTTTTTCCCCTTTTACTGGGCTGAACCATATTATTAGAACTCTAAGGAACTCCATACAATTTCTGAAGCAAGAAAAACATTTCCACTGAGTTTCTGAGGAAGATATTGTCTTCTCATGACTCTAGGTAACAGACAGAAGGAGGTCTACTATCATTCTGCTCACATTTAAGACTCTGCATTTAAATAGATGAGGAATGGAACTAACTCCTTGTCAAATCTGCCACGGAAAAAAAAGCATTGGGATCACCAGAGTGTTTGCTGTTACAAGCGAGTTCCTCTCATCTGGTGAAACACCACAAATCAAAGCTGATTTTTAATAACTAGTTTGATTTGAAAAACAAACAAACAAACAAACACCTCTAATTCCCTCCCACCTTTAAATAAGAAAAAAAAAAAAAAAAGTCCCAGCAAACAGCATGCTGCAGGCAACATAACAATTTCCTCTCTTGGATTTTCTCTCATGTAGCCAGAAGAAATATCAGTGTCTCAGGAACAAAACATCACCTGCAAATACTGAGCTCAGGAGCACTGCTATACTTTTCCCTGTGGCAGCACACCATTAGTTAAAATTAGTTAAATCCAGAGTACCAAGATGCTTACATCTATTTAGAGGGCAGCAAGTCCCAGGTGAGAAAAAGACAAGACTCCCTAGATTAAATAACAGCTCTACATACCAGTAACATTAAGCACAATGACATTCAGAAGAGTTCTCAGTAGCATTCCCTTCTTGATCCATTTATGACAGGAGAGAAAAGAAAAGGTGAGACAAGCTACAGTTATACAGGATTAAAGATTTACTTGCCTTTAAGTGAATGGCAGACAGACAACGGAGAGACTTTACAGATGCAACATGTGATTGACCTGTGTTGAAGCAGTAGGGCACTAATGAAAACTTTGCATGGATGTGATAGACCAAGGAAAAAAACAAATACAAAAAACAAGTTTCTGTAAAAGATGTCTATTTTAATCTTTCAGACCTGTGAAACAAGATTAGAATCAAGCAACTGATACCTTCTTTTGATGCTTCAAAAAACTTCAACCAAAAAGCATCAGAAAAGCTGCTACAAAAATTAACTATACTATAAAGGCTTAAGGTTAGTAGAAATTGGTCAGAAGACTGCAAGAGCAACCATATCTAATGCGTCCAAAGAATATGCAGAAATCCAAAGGCACTGAATATATTTAGTAATGACCTAGAAAAGTTGGTGAACTGTGAAATAACAGAAAGCTTTGAGTGAATCCTGGCTGTCCAAAGCATGTTCTAATTTTAATGCAGTGTATTAAAGTAGTATTTCACCCTGCAAGAAACCATTAACTATGGTTTATGTAAGATTTGGAGTTAATGACTTTTAGCTCCACAGGCTGAGTTAAAATGTGTAAAAGTTGACAGGTAATATTAAAGTCACATTCATCAAGTCCACAGAAAACTGACCGTCTGAAGAACACAAGACATCAGCAAATGGCTTTACAGCAACAGCTGACTCAGTGATGATGCAAGATACTGAACATCTGAAGATGTAATTCATGGAAACTATTGCACTCTAAGTGAAAGATACGTTTTTAGGAAACAAAGCTGGAAGATAAGAGACAATTGATGAAAAACTGCCCCGAATACATGAAGGTTAAAGTACTTCTATTTAAAAAATGAAGTAGTACTAAATATTACCACAAATGTCCTCATCTTGAACACTATATCCATTTCTGAAAATATAAAACTAATTTAGAAACAGAGAGGATAAACAAAAACATTAATGACAAAGTAATGAACACTGCACAAAAAGTTAATTGGATGCTCATTTATCTTAACATAAGAGCAAAAACACACAGGAAACTACAGGAACACATTTAAACCCAGTAAAAGGAAACACTCAGCGCAGAACATTTTAATGCTCAAAATCAAAAGCTTAAAAGAATTTTAAAAAAATAAAAATTAAGGCACTTGTGGTAGGGTTTGTAGGGAGAGGTAATACTACAATATGCCTACAACATAGTAAGATTAACCAGACACACTCTGACACACAAACATTTAAGTTCTTTACCTAAGAATATTCACAGTACATTAGGTTGAAAATAAACACTTGTGAGGATAAATTTTAACATATCTGGACAAAAAAAACTCCCACAAACAATGGCACCCTCACGGTCTGCACCAGGAAGACAGCATTGCCACAGCACTATAAAAATCTCACCACCACTGTCAGCAGCCTGTGAGTAACTAGTAGGCAAGTCCCTAGTAGACAAAACTTAGGTGGCCTGCAAAGCTATCCTCCAGCCTTTATCCAGAAGTCATCTGTATCAGCAATGTTGTGTCCCGCATGGATTCCCAAATACCATGCAGTTTCCTTCCAAGAGGCCCCTATCAACAGATGAACTGCAAGGGCTACCATTCCCTCATTCTGCAATCTATACGGAATCACAGGAGACTCCTAAATGGCAATACCAGCTGCAGGACCTACACTGGTCACCAGGCTTTTCAAGTACACCCCTCACTACCTATGATACCCAACTGGCACCTTCTTACACTCTCCAACATCAATTTGTAGAGGAGAAGAGTATCAGCCTTTTACCCATGGGTGATGAGGCCACCCCACACTAACACCTGCATGTTCTGTTTAATCACACCTGAACTTCTGTAGAATTGTCAGCTGCGTATTTGGTGGCTGAGTGCAAGATGGGGAACCCTGCATGGCCTGCTAGATGTCCAGCATGGAGAAGATCTGCGTGATCTGCTGCACAGCATCTCGTGAAGGTGCTCACAGGCCAACGCTCTGGAGTGGGACAGTGCATTCCTCTGTTTGCACACCCAGCCTGGACCTACTGCTCTCAGCTGGTCATGAGTCACAGCACACTAGACAAGCCCAAAACACTACCTACAGCCCTACAGCTTCATGTGAGACTTTAGGCTACTGTACAGGACCAGAATCACCTAACACTGATCAGGCCTTTTGACCTATCATAGTCTAAACAGATCATCTTCTCCAGGCAGATCACTAATTGGGCCCTGACTCAGCAACCAGCCCATACTTGTGTAATGTGTCTGGTGCAGTGTCACAGCATCCCCTTTACCTCGTCCACTCTAGGAGATGGGGTGCTGAATAGTACATCTGCTTTGCTGATGCTTTTGAAATAATTGCTTCCGTTTCAACACGATGCTGAAGGGCTTCAGAGTGGACTCCTATGCCAGCTGACTTCCTAAAGACAACTTAGTACACTCATCCATTCACTCTAAGACCCATCCCATACTTTCTCAAATACTGACATCCTCATCAACTCTCTTAACTTCACAGTATAGAAAGCTTCCCCTAGTTAATTCTGTAATAATATATACAGGATATTCTTTTCTTTCTATTTGGAAATACTGTATTGGTTGCTCTTTGGGTACAGGCAGAACTGAAACAGCTGCTGTCATCAACAGCTATTATCTAATTATGTGTCATGCAGCAGATTTGCTCAGATATAGCCAAGCACTGTGCATAAATGAGGAGCTTACACAGCATGAATGGTAATCATCTTGTAAGTAAAATATTGCTCAAGGAATTTCTGTTTCATTTATGATAAATCCTCACACAGACCAATATTAGCTTTTCTATTGCAGGAGTCTTTTCACATATCATTTACACAAGCACAGAAATGGTCACTATTATATTATCAAACCCCGAAAACTTGTTTCAAAGATGCCAATCCTATACACGACGGACCTTAACCTATACATTGATTACAAGGTAACAAAATCCTTACTATGGTAAAACACATGTGGCAAGGTATATGCAATTTCCATATTGCAGGCAACAAAAAATTCTCACATCACATTTTGAGAATTTGCTTAAACTTGATAACAATTACATTCCACTCAGAATACAACATCCATAGAATCATGGAATGGTTTGGGTTGGAAGGGACCTTAAAGATCATCTAGTTCCAAACCCCCTGCCATGGGCAGGGACAACATTCCGTAACTAATGCAAAGAAAAGCCACTTGATGCAAAAGAATTTTATAAATTTAAAATCAAGAATCAGCGCAGTGTAAAAGCATGACAACATTTGACTTTGGAAACTGCATCATTCATTTATGTGACTTAAGCAGGTATCTTTTTAATGCTAACTGATCAAATCTCACAACAAAATAAGATTTTTCAATAGAGATGTTAACTATAAGGACTGTTTTAATTTAAAAAAAAAAAAATCAGTTATTCTCTTATGTAAACTAGGTAAAAAGCTGACCAATCCTTCAAATATCTATTAATACAGAGGTAATAAACATCAAGTTATGAAAATGAATTAAGTAGGTGTAAATTATAAACTGCAAACGTCAAATAGCCTAAAGATATTGAGAAATACCTAGAAGATCATATCTAGGAAATGCGCACAAAGATGTTTATAACAAGGTTTACATCACAAACCAGTTTTGTAAATTTAGTTTAGGACTTTATAAAAAAAAAAAAAAAAAAACAAATCCTATAGCTGCATAGCAAACAATTATTTTTTGTGAAATTGGAAGTTACAAAAACAAACAGAAGAGAGAGAAAACCCAATTAACATTTTATAGAGCTCATTTCACTCCCGAATTTGTATAAATGCATACCACCTCTTACATTTACTCTACAAAGGTGGGAGAGGGGAAGTTACCTGAGGGCAAGGTATTCAGACAAAAGGCCCCTATTCCTGGTGAAAGCAAGTGGTCAGTTGCCACGGCTTCTGAGAAGCTTCTGGTACTCATTTTGGTAGTAAGGATATTCACAGCAAACCAATCTCCACCAGAGCCAGCTGGGATCGCTGCAGGGAACGGGACACAGGGGACACACAAGGGATCAAGTTCAAAGGGAAAGAGGAGTGACACAATAATGTAAGAGAGTTTTAGCTAAAGATAACTGCAGTTACAACAGTATGTTACACATCACGACATCATAGAACTAAAACGGAAACAGACTTGCGTAAAATGCTAGATTCCCATGAGAATATCCTTGGCTGTCTGATACTACAATACTGCAGCACGTCTAAATGAACAGCTCATGGAGACAATTTTCATCATGCAGAAAACGTTGATATAATACAGCCAAGTGGTTTCAGAGATACTCAGTAATTATATTCGGAATGCGAGAAGGAAGATAGCCCGGAGATGCAGCATAAGAGGGTTTTATTTTATTTTGAAATGGGAGACAGTTTTTCAATTTTGTTTTGCCTAGCCTGTGATTTCTCAGCCCACTTTATTTGTTCCCATTACAGTGTCTCAACTTCGCCTATTCACAAGTCACACTAAAGAAACATGACTCCGCAGAGGTAAGGGAATGAGACTTCTTGCATTTGTTTTTATGTTTGGAACAGTGCTACAAAGACCTGCACACTTCTGACATTCTGATTTTGCAGGCAATGAAATTTTGGTACATTAAGCTCCTCAAAAATTGAAAGAGAGAATATTTAATTTCCAAACCATATGGTTTGTTTTTTTTTTTAAAAAAGGAAAGTTTTTTTTAACTGTCTTCATTTTGAAAAGATGCCTCAGCCTACATATAACTAATTCCTACACTTTTACCCTTTTGGGTACAACAAAATGGGTGCAAGCCTTTGGGCAGCACCCTTAGTAGGCAGTTTGCTGGGATATTTGAAAGATGTTTAAGAGATTTATCACAAAAGAGAATTGCAGATACCTAGTTACGAATGATTACTTTTCTAAGGTTTCCAGACCCCCAGCAACGGGAGCAACTGCAACATGAAAATTGTTCCAGAAGTAAGCAACCACATAACTTTCAGATTGCTGGTTAGCTGGATCTTCCTCGGGAGTCAGATAACAGAAGCAGCCCACTTCTCTGAAAAAAAAACACAAAAACTCTGGTATTCTCAAGCTATATAGTAAGATGCATGGGAGAGCTGCCACAAAATCTGTGCTGGGGGCATGCTTCATGCTGCAATGCTCCCACATCCATGCAGAGGAGCCTTAAAGTACTAAAAGCGACAGCCTGAAGTTAGAGCTCTTTTCTTACTTTCCTGTTTCTTCTCATGAAAAGAGGAGAAAATGAAAAGATCTGAACCCTGGTTAGCACCAGCTCCACAAAGGTGTACAGAAAAACTCTTGCAGGAGCTACCAGACTGAGAAACCTGGGCTCCCCCACAAGCAGCCAAAGACCAGGTATGTTGTGTAATTACTTCTTAGGAATTATTCCCATGATTTGCAAAAAAATCTGTGAAACAAATCACTTTGTGTAAGTCTTTATAATGCCATTAATCTTTCACCAGAAATTATCTAATTTTCTTTGTCCAATCCGCTTGTAGAAGAAAGCAGAAAAGAAAACAAAATACGCTTTAACAAGCACCTCTCACTCTTAAAGTTATTCAGTACATACTTTTAATATTTCTTTGATATTAAAAAGAAAATGACCAAGGCTTCAGTAGGAGAAACACCAAATTTCAAAAAACTTAACTGTGGACTTTGTTTTTATTCTTACAGACTCCACAATTATTTGAATATAAGACACAATTTTATTCCTCACAGGCTTCATTTAAATACCCTCTTTCCTGAGAATACTTCACACTAGCATATCAGCTGCTTGAACATGAAGTAATCTTTAACGTCATTTTCATTCTGAAACCTATTTCTCAGTAAAAATATTGTGGGAATAATTTAAAGAAAATTATCAAACGCCACACAAGTAAAATGCTGATGATTAATTCCTGTTGATTCTGCAAATGCATTAATTTTGATTATGTGTATACGAGTCATCTGACTTCAACAAAGCTTCAGCAGAACTTTAATTGTACAAATAAAATGTCTGCAGAATCAGTACCCAGATTTATAACATATTTGCAAAAATAATGTAAACCAAACTGAAAACCGGAAGTCAAATTCTGTTAGCTTGTTTTATTAAACCAAATGCTACTGAAAGCTTCAGAGATCTTTCCAGATGTAACACAAGATTTAATAGATTTAAATCTTAATAAATGTAACGATTGAAAATTCTACCAGCAAATACATTATTTCTGGTTTATCTCCAAATTACCTTTATAATTTCGTAAAGCATCACAGCAATTTCAGTTTGGCCTTTTGGAAGATGTTCTGTTACAAAACCATAAAATGCAATACAATGCATGAAGCTACTAACAAAAGTAGAAGAAAGTGAAAGGTTTTTCTTTTTGTGGAAAAAAAAGCATTTATTGATTCCTTTATGCTCATCAGAACACTACCAACACATTCACATAGACAAAATTGTTGGCACAGAGTCTCCACTTCAATACAAAAAGTACTAATTTAAGAAATACAGGATTAAAATGGAACTTAAAATTGCTCCTTCTCGTCATTCTCTTCTGCCACCTCAAGCAGTTCTGCTTTACTACCTGTCCTTTTTCACTCGTTCTTTCACTAGGTGCAGCATCTGTTTACAATAGACATTACGCTAACGCTTTCCCGTAAGCATTCAGATTCAACATAGATTCATTCAGAACAATGTAGATCGTTAGGTCTATGTTGTGTTTTGCAACTTTCCCCACATACTGCACAAGCCAAGGAAGTCAGTCAGGTAGAATACACACCGTAAAATCTAAAGCACAAGCAAAGAGAGAAACTGTTTTATGCTTATTCTTGGAAAAGCAGACACTTTGTGTGTTTTGGCTGGCTAGAAGAATTGGATGACTTTCACAAAACTAAAGTGACACAGAAGTGGAACACTCAAAACTGAAAATAAGCAAAAACTCTACTTCTTTTGCTCCCAGCAGTAGTTTCAAAGTTCATCCAAACAATTTTGGACATTTAGCTACAGGAAGGAACGAGCCCATGCTAGCCAAATAAAGGTGTAACACTGGATTCTAAAAGGAGTCATCTCAGATGTGTCGAGATGGCAACATCCCTCACCAAACAGGCATGTCTAACCAGTGTAAAAGCAGGGTGAGATGTAGGTCAAATATTTAGGTATGACACATATCAGTGAAGTTGTACCAGATGATGTAGGATATCACTGTTTACAGCAGGATCAGCAGATTCCTGGTATCCACACAGTTAGTATGCGATTCTTAGTAAAACCAATCTTCATATGTGTTTTAGAACAATTGTCCAATCATGAGGTGAAAAAAAATTGTCATAAAATTTACTGCAATTTTCTTCTGTTGAAATCGTAGTATTTTTACACCTATTGCTTCAGGTGAGCAAAAGCAAAGAAAGTCTAAGTTCACGTAGAACATTAACTAATGACATAAACTGAAAAAAATGTGGGTTTCTGCCATACCAAACACTTTTAAACCTCTTACTGTTTTCTTCGTGAAAATAAATAGCAAATAAGATTCAAAAACGAATGTCATTTTTTAAGTCGAGGTGTGTGTTATCATTGGCAATCTTAAGAGTTAATATCTAATCGAGACAAAGAATGTCACATTCAGTGGGGCTACTTAAAGTAGAGGCAAAGTTTGTAAACTTTCCTTCATGCTTCTTAAGCATGTTTTAATAAACAAAACTGGTTTTCACAGAAAGGTATGGATATTGCAGATACTTACACAGAAGTCTCAGACCGCACATCAACTAGAAAAGGAATTTCAGTCAATGATACTAAAAGCCAAAACCAAAAAACACCTGAAAAAAACCTTAAACAAGCCTGTGTCAGTAACACCTAACCTCTGTCAGTATCTTAGATACAAACAACCCAAACCTCTGCAGTAGAGATGATCCCCTTATAACCAGAGACAGTGTAACAAGAACAGTATTGTGAACTTGTGTTTTAACACCATTGTTTTGTACACTTGCCTACAAAGTCTAACAGAAAAAAGAAGCAGCACTGAAGGGTATCTGCTATTATCACAGCCGAGCAGCACACAGAAAATCTCTCAATAAAAGATGTTGTTCAACAAGAAGTCTCTCACCCATGGAAACATGTAACAGCACGTATGAGGATGCAACACAAGTCTCAATGAACTGGGGAAGATATGGACAGTAAGTAATGCCAACATTGCACAGAAGACTCCTAGGTGCAATGTCTCATTCCTACCTTTGTAAAGGATAATGCCATTTTCCAGATATTTGTATCATTTTAGCGCATGCATGTTACAAAATAAAGACACTCCACCATCCACATTCACAAAAAATACATCTAACACAATATGGAGCTGACAAAAATTCATGCTTCCAAACGACAAGCTCATCTCTTCAGCTTCGCAGACAGCATTCAGTTTCATCCCCTACACCGAGCACCACATAATCTGAAGAACAACAAAAAAAACCCACATATTTTGGTTGTTCTCCCCCTTCACATTTTCCTCCAGAGCCTTGGAGAAAGCAGTGCATGTTGAAGATAGAGGACATAGCCTTATTTCAGAAGTTTTTAAAAGACTGTGAAAAAACTAAAAAAATCATCATCAGATCCTGACATAAGATACAGATTTGTTACAAGCTGAGTGAATAAGCTCTACTGTCTCCACTGTTCTTAAGCTGTGGCACAACAATAAGAAAAACCTTTTCCAAAGGTAAAAAGTCATTCAGACATGAAGTGTTCCAAAATGCAGCTTGAATCTGCCTCCTCTTCATGTTCTCAGACCTTAAAGACTCATACCCATGTAAAAATTTTACCTAGCTAACAAATGTAGAATGATAATGCTTCTTCACAACACTAGTGTCTGTATCAGTTCACCTGAAAGGACTGTGAACTGTTACATGGAAAGTACATTGCTGAATGACACAATGCTTTTAAATTTGCATATACTAGATATATGCAAATATCTACTATCTAGACAGCAAGAAAGCTGAAAATTCCTAACACAAGAGTAACAGATACTGCAGCAATCTTCATAGCAAGTATTGCTAAATCAGTGATGATTTGGGGGAGCTGTACAAGTTGATCTCCAGAGATTCCTTCCAACCTCAGCCATTCTGCAACTCCATGATTTGTGGCAAAAAGAGAAGTACTTCTCTGCAACTGATTGCACAAGTTCCTATCTTCTATTTGTCCTCTGAAGTGAATATTAGATTTGGCTTTGTTCAAATATAAAAAGAAATACAACCATCAAAAATGAAAGTAAATCAAGGTAAGAGGATAATTCTTTCCACTCTTCCTTTATTATATATGGACTTCTTCCAGTACATTTTAATCCTGCCACTAATAACCTGTTTCGTTGATGATGGCAAACAGGCATCAGTTTTGAGGAACTATGAAAACTGCAGAACAGGAACCAATAAAGTAATAGAGTACAAAGTGAAAGTGTCCTTTGGCACCCTCTGTATTACAGGAAATTCCTTATGTATTTGGCTCAAGATTGAAATAAAACAGTGTGTGAAGCCTATGTTAACCATGTTCTTAAGAAACATATCAAAGAAAACCCTGAAATAAAGAACATTATATTTTTTGTTGAAAAAACAAGTTCCTGATATGTAAAAAAAGTCACCAGATTTACAGGTGCTCCTGTCACCTGAATTCTGTTTTCTTGTGTAACCAACTTCTGCAACCACTGAAGCACCAGTTCTGCAGGGAGAAAAGATATTATCTGATCATGTGATTAAGAACACCCATAATAAGGAGCTTAATAAAAATAACGTCTATAGTTCAGGTAGCAAACATACGCTTTTAATGTCAACATAATGCGGATCATGAGCCTCAACTTAACTTGTAAACCTCAGATTGTCGGATATATCCCATAAGCTTTTTTAAAATGATGAAACTTGTCACAATCAATTGACATAGTCTTGTTGAATAAGCATTATCACATCATACAAGAAAGCAAACATATTTATCAATATTCTATGCAGCTGTTTATTTGAAAAACTAGACAAAAACCATCTCATGCTACTTAGGCCCGGTTCCTAGACAAATTTTGGACTTTAACCTGTAGCACAGAGACTGGAGTTCACATCTCTTTCCACACAGCTTGCTAAATAGCCCTATAGGAAGTGAGGCGTATCAGTCAATTAAGTCCAGAGATTTAATGCACATTTCTGATCAGAAAACCAACTCGAGGCTGATGACATCTTCATACTGCATTTTCATTTGCACAGTGCTCCGTTATTTTCACGTGAAGACAAGATTTCTTTACCAGCACTCACAGCTATAAAACTCATGAGTAGGGTGGAGGAGAAAAATTATTCTAATACTGCTTCATACATCATCTTTAGTGGATAGATATAAAAGGATTTGGAATGAGAACTGTGTTTTCCCTGTGCATCATCAACAGATTAGTCAAACGACAATCTGTCATTTCATTTTGTTTGATTTTCTCTATTTGTTAGCACTGATGAAAATAAACACCTTTCAGAAACACCACACAAAACCAGAATAAAACATTTTGAAAAAAATAAGCAAATATGGGATCAATCTTCCAGGGTTTTTTTTTTAATTTATACAAGTAAGCTCTGCAGAAGAACAACACTGTGACATCATGACAGATGAAGTACCTAATAGGTTTTTACCTCTCTTTAGAAAATGGTAGAAATGTAACGTGGCTTTTTAAAACTGTATCAATCAGACTACGCACTTTCTGCAGTTTTTCCATCTTTCAAGCACACGACATTGACAGCTAAAAGATTTTACAGCCGGGAGTTTTTTGTTTGCTTTTTTGTTTTAACCCACAAGGCACATGAGACATGATTTCAGTCCCTCAGCAAACGTCTAACTTATGTCATTCCTTTGCGTGCACCGGAACGCGTTTCTTTTGTTACCCGCCCTCACCCGCAAGAGCTCAGATGTCGCGACCAGACCTGCAAGGACACGCTCCCCGCTCCCACGCCCCAGCCAGAAGCCAACTGGGACAGCTCGTGTAAACCCTCTCCTGCCCTGAATTACGACGGGGTTTGGGATTTTCCCCCTTTCTTTCCCACGCTCCCCCCGCACACCTTCTCGCCGACACGGGCTGCGCCGCCGGGCGCCCCGCGCGCCCCGTCAGCGCTGCCCGCCGAGCGGCTCGGCCGCCGCCTCCCGGGAGGCGCGGGCCCGCTGGCACGGCAGCCCGCTCCCGGCTCGGCGCCGTGCGGCGGGGGCGGGTACCGTCTGCCCGGCGGGGAGGCGACCGGAGCCCGGCGGTGACTCACTCGGAGGCTCCCTCCTGCGACAGGCGGACCGAGCCCCCTCCGCGCTTCGAGCGGGCGCCTGCGCGCCCCCGAGCACCGAGCGCGGCGGCTTAGGGGCCGTTCATGCGGCTGGCACCGCCGGCCGCCCCCGCCACCCCCAAGAGTCACCCCGAGGAGGCGGCTCCGGCTCCACTCTCCGCGGGCTGGATGAGACCAGCTCCTCCTGCCCCGCCCCAGGCCCCGGGGGCTGCTCTCCGCCCGGAGGCGCGGGGCCGGGAGCTGCCGTCGCGCTCCCGCACACCCCCTCAGTCTACCCGGGGCACGGCACCCCACTGACCTGGAGAGATGCTTCAGGATCTGCTTCTTGATAATCCCCGCCATGGTGTCTGCCGGCCCGCGCCCCTCACGACGACCGGCCGAGACCGGGGACGCGCCTCATCCCTCCGCCTCCCCCTGCCCGAGGCAGGAAGATTGCCGGGAGCGGAGCCGCTGTCTCCGCTGGCGCTCACTCAGCGCCCGCCGCCATCTTGGCTGCAGCATCGCCTAGTGACGGGGGGCGGGAGGGGCGGCGGGGCGGCAACGGGGAGGGCCGAACCCGGGGTCTCCGCCCCGCGCGGGGAGCGGCAGCGCCGGGCAGGCGGAGGCGCGGAGGGGCCGCTTCGTACCCCCAGCTCGCACACGCCCTGCCAGGGTCCGCCTCCCCTGGCGCCGCAGCCCGGGTCTGCCTGGCGTGCGCCGCTGTCCTCCCTCTTTCAGCGGCCGCCCCGCCTGCCTTGTCTCCGCTCTCCTCAGCTGCTGCCTTCCTTCGTCTTCAGCCTTCCGATTTCCAGAACTCTGACAGCGATTTCCAGAACTCTGACAGCGTCTGTGTCCCCGCCTGTGGCTCCATCCCTCCCTCCTCCCGCCTGTGGAGCGTGTCCCCCGTGGGCCCGGCTTCCCCCGCACCTGTGTGACAATAACGCTTGTAATTTTTGTTGAAAATCTGTTAAAAAGTGCCACTAAAAGGTGTTACGTGTAACAAAACAATAAAAAACCGGATCTAGTATGTAGCAAGAATTCCTCTTGATAACAACGCGTATTACCTATGTGCATTAATACTTGGCGTTAATACCTGCTGCACGTCATGCTCTTCCCGAGTCATCTGCAGAGTTCATTTACAGAAGCAATATTTTAGGTTACTTTTAAGTTTTTCAGATAAACTCCACTACTCCAGCTCTTCTGTAATACATTCACCTTGATTAGCCAAGTGAGACATTTATCTTTTTATACCTCTGGTTTATAAGCAATATTCCTTTTCAGCTCCAAAAAGCAACCCTCAAATTTGGTTCCATCTGAGATCCCCAAAATCGTTCCAAAATGATATGCCAAGCAAGCGAACAACCCCAGAAGCGACAAATTCGACCCCATCAGTTATTCTTCCAGAGGGGAAGGTGAAATTGTTGCTCAGGCAGCACGCCCTGCCCAAACAGCCGCACACCTTCTCCTGAGCCTGTTCCTGGCACAGGTGAGAGCCAGGACGGCTACTGTTCCTACAGCACTAGGAGAAGAAAAGCTTACTGACAGAAACTTGTAATAGTACAGCAACAAATTCATATGTCTATACACATATAGAATATTTCCCATAATCTAAATTTCTCGCAATTACTCAAACCTTCAGACTTGTGAAATCAGGTTGTTCTCCAGGTGCTCACATTTAACTGGGCATCTGTGGTAACTATAAAACATACAAATTATTTTCATTTTGAGAGAATAGCTTCTCCTGCTGTAGCAAAATTTCCCAGTCAGTTAAAAAATAAATGTCCTGTAATAGTTTTGTTCCTCTGGTAACCCTCTTCTCTGGGAGTCCTTTGTTCAATGAAAGTATCTTGAAGAATTTCAGTGGTAGGTAACTGAGTCCCCTAAATAGTAGTATTAACTGGAAAAAGAAAAAAATTAACAATCGTAAAAACAACAAGATTTTCAGACATGACCTCTGTATGAAGGGTGGCTCGCTGGCTCTATAACATAGTCTAGAGCTGCAGAGGAGAGTCATCTTTGCTTCTCATATACATAACAGATTAATAATTTACATGCAATGAACCAAAACCCCAAGGACCTTTAAGTCAGAACTACGAAGCAGTAGTAGATGAAAAAAAATAGGTCAGGAGATGAACATTTTCAATTGATTTTTCCAGGCATTTAAAAATCAGTCAGTTGTGTAATACTGACCTTATTATATTCTTTAAAGAGATTTATAAAGTGAGAATAAGCTATGTATGAAGCTAACACTTTTATTCCTTTTTAAGTTCAATTTTCTCAACTAGAAAAAAATCTACCAGTATCTTGGAGAAACAACATTCATCATCATAATGGATCTGCTGCTCATCAAGAAAGAATACATGAAGGGCAAGGAAAGCAGGACCCATGCTGTGCGTTCCCTTTCAAGTGTCCTGCAAGCATAACTCTGGCAGAAAAGGGAAAGTCCAGAGGCTGTTCACTGACATCAGAACTGGAAACCAAAAATATTCTTGTCTGAAAGAGTTGATCTGAATTGTGATCTCATGTTCTCCCCCATCTCCTGGAGCACATTGAATGGAGGAATGGAGGAAAATTCACCCCCCACCTCAGGGAATTAGAAGAGCATGTGATAAGGAGCCCAGCTTATCCCTTGGTTTGAGCAGAGTATCTGACATTTCTTTTTAGAGCCTGACACAAGTTAATATCAGGATATACCCAGACTATGTTTATTAAGACTTTGGACTGATTCTTCAAATCACAGTCACATGTTTGCAGGTGGATGAATTTCTGGTATCATGTTCAGGCTAATTAGACCACCGCTATGTGAAAACGGTGCTTGATACAAAGTCTCAAAGACTGACTCCTGCTCTGAACAGATGAAGAACCTTGTGAGAGTGTCATCAGCTGTCACCTTAATATGATAACCACAAAGAGAAAAGACTGGCTCAGCCTTCCTGACTACTTTGAACTTATAAACTTTGCTATGTCGGATTTCTTCATCTAGCAACCAAGGCTCTTTGCTCGTGATTTACCAAAATGACTCCTCACCCAGTGAGGAAAAACTGTGTCACGAGAGAAAGACGGGGCAGCTGTACCGGCAGATCATCACATGTATTGCTATGGGTCCTGTTGACCTGGGTCCTGCTGATCTGAACCCTGACCCATTGACTTTCCATTTTGACTTCAGACCTGTGCAGTCACCATGGACCTCCCTGGTGATTCCTAGGCCATATCTGGCCCTGGTTCATCCTACCAGACCTGATCCTGACCCTGACCTGAGGATTGACTTCTGTGCTTGACCTCGGACCTGCTTCATCATCACATACTTGTCTAATGACCTGGGCTCCGGGCTGCCCCTCAACCCCTGCCTGCCTTGCTCCCTGATTGGGAGTGGTGGGACAGGCCCC
Organism: Tauraco erythrolophus; assembly: GCF_009769465.1. Classification (NCBI taxonomy): domain Eukaryota; kingdom Metazoa; phylum Chordata; class Aves; order Musophagiformes; family Musophagidae; genus Tauraco; species Tauraco erythrolophus. The sequence continues at coordinate 55,631,378 of NC_141468.1, forward strand.
GGCTGGCAAGGTCCTGCCCTGCTGGCCACAGTATTGCCCTCAGCTCCTGGCTTCCCTCCCTTTCAGAGCAGCTGGCACTTATGCCACCAAGAAAGAACACCACTTGTGAGTGTATTGAGGATACTCAAATGATCTCAAAGAAGAATGTTGGCTTATATTTACTGCAGGTAATTTCTAGGGCTTATTTATGAACTCTTTCCATTAAATAGAGGACCCAAGAACCCAAGGATATACAAAGTTTCCCATCAGGCAGTCATCTCATCCACCAGCTTGCCCTCCACTGCGACATGGATAAAGAAAGGTAAACGCAGCTCAGTTTATGGATCCTAAGTCCAGGATAACGCCCCCCTGTGTCAGGGTCAAAGAATGCAGTGACTTCTCCTCAAGGGTAACTTTCTTCCGATGCTCTAAACAACCTGCAAATTCTGTAGTTGGCACCATTGAATCATTCTGAGGCTGCACGTTCCCACAGAGCAGAGCAAATCAGCAGCTGTGTGCTTTGCACAGGGGATGCAGGTGGAGATTGGCTTTTCACGTGGTCATGTGGATTCCTTAACTGTAAAAACCAGAATCGAGTTGAGAGGAAAAAAACTCCAAAACAAGTGGAGCCCAAGTGACTTCAGAAAGGTGAAGGTCACAGAATTAACGAAAAATATCCATTGTTTTCCCCATTAAATAAAGCAGTAGGAAATGTGGAAAAAGGACGAATAAAATAAGACCTGAGAAGTTCTGATTTAGTTTCAGTGACTGCATTGCTTCATGCTTGCACAGTGAGAAATTTGGCATGCCTTCATAGGGTTAAGGCAAAAGATATTGATCCGTCCTCAGATGCAGATGTGCAAGGCTTAAGCAGTCTGACAGACCATTACTCAAAGTTAAAGGGCATCACAAAAGATCAGTTCTATGCTATTGTAAGGAGCAATGTTCAAGGTTTGCTACCACATGGACATTTGAAAGTCCCATTTATGTGTCCTTGCCATGTTACTGACTTCATCTTTGTTAGGTACTCCATCGGTGACAACAGAAAGTAGAATCAGAAGTGTCATTGCAGTATATGGGTGAATATGTAAACAAACTCAACAAATTTATATGTATGCGAGCTGCCCTTGGTTAGCACTGACAGTAAATATACCAACTGTAGTGCCGAGAGATTTTAAGTATTTATGTACATCAACCGCTACACATAAATCTAAGCGAACTGGTAAAAGCCTGGCACTCATCCTGTAGGTCCTAAAAAAAAAGGCAAAAGTAACTCCGAATTCAATACAAGTCACTGAATGATAAGTGATGAAACCTCATAGAGCTGGAGCTAGTATCCAGAAGAGAAAAAGCAATTAATTAAATTCTGGCTTTCACGATTATTTTCACAAGGAAAAAGTTAGTAATAGCTATAACCATTTTTTGTGTCTAAATTATTATTCTAGGAACTTTATATTATTAGTAAAAGGATAAAGTAAAAAGCACGTGATTTTAGGAGTAATATTTTATGTTTCTCTGTAACACTGTGAATAGCTAAAGCATTTGTCATGATTCTATGTTTTACATATTTTGGGTTTTAATTACAAAACCAAAGTCTACTATTACTATACCTGTTGGTGAGCAAAGAAGGAGAACAATCAACAATTTACAGTGTTCTTTAAAAGAATCCCGGAACTCCTCAACTGGGAAAACAGGCTTCTAATAACTCCTGTGACCTCTTGTCAAGAACCAAAGAACGTATCCGCTAGAGCAGGGATTAAGGATAATGTCCTTAAGATACTGACAAGCCCGTAAAGAGGATTGGTCGAAAATCAGACTGCCATGCGTTCTGCTGAACACCCTGGCTCGAGGAAAGACATTCGATCTTTGTTAGGGTAAAGAGTCATCATATAGAGCAGCAGTTGCTTTTATGTTCTGTTACTTCTGGGAAAGCCAATTACATACAGATACAAAACCGTAATGCACTTTCTATTTTAATGGATAACAACAGAGATACTGACAGTAAGTAAAACATACAAAAAAAGCAAAATTCATCATAAAGACAAGTGCAAGATCCTGCAGCTGAAGTGACATAACCGAAGCGCCCAGGGCAGGCTAGGATCAGCCTTCCTGAAAGGGACCTGGGGCTGCTGGTGGACAAACTGAGCAGGAGCCAGCAGCGCACTGCTGCAGCAACGAAGGCAAATCAGATCCTGGGCTGCATCCACAGGGGCATTACTAGCAGAGACGGAGACGTGATCATCCCACTCTGTTCAGTGCTTGTCAGGCCTCATCCGGAGCTGTGTCCAGCTGTGGTCCCCCTCAATTCAAAAAAGATGTGGACAGACATGTGGTCCAAATGAAGAGGATTAAAGGGCTGGAGAACCTGCCCTATGAGGAAAGACTGTAGAGCTGGATCTTTTCTCCCTGGAGAAGGCTCAGGGGGCAGCTCATCACAGTATTCCAGTACTTAAAGGGCAACTACAAAGAGTATGGAAGCCTGCTCTTCACAAGGAGAAGACGAGGGGCAGCAGGCACAAGAGGCAGCAGGAGAAGTTTCCTCATTAGAAAGATTTTTTTTTATAGTGAGAACAATCAATCAGTGGAACAACCTCCCCAGGGATGTGGTGGGGTCCCTGTCACTGGAGGTTTTCAAGATGCCATTGGACACAGTGTGCTAGCTCATCTCATCTCAGATCCCTTCCCCAAGGAAGGTTGGATCAGATTATCTTTCAAGGTCCCTTCCAGCCTGGGGTGTTCTATGCTTCCGTGATTCTGTAGATGTGCATGGTCTGTCACACAGACTTAACAAAATCTGGTCAGTGACAGCAAATCCCAATAGCACTGGTTTTTATACTATTTAGAAAAAAACTCCTGTGTTAATTACAGCAAGCCTAGAAAAAATAGTAAAACAATCACAATACAACTTAAAAAGCCTTCTCGTTTTTAATTCTGTAACACTCTTTTAGAGGAAAGGACGGTGTTGCTTCCCTAGTTCTCACGTAAACCCGTTTTCATGCGCCACCCTTCTCCCCGGCGCGCTGGGCTCCCGTGTGACCGCCACGGCTGCGCCGAACAGCCGGGGACACCCGCGACGCGGCCCGCCCGAAGGCAGCTCGCGCCCTCAGCGGGGGCGTTCCGCAACGGAGAAGGGCTCGCGCTCCCCGCCGGGACTCTCGCGTTAACGGCCCCGTGCCCGCCGTGCCCATGCCTACAGGTCGCCGCCGCCCCCACAGGGCTGGGGCTGACCGGCGGCCGCCCCTTCCCGCGGCCCGGCGTCGTCGGGCGGCAGCGCGGACCCCGGCCGGGGACGGGGCTGCCTTCGCAGGCGCACCGGGCCCGCACGGGACGGCGGCGGATCCGGCGCTCGGTGAGCTCACCCCGTGCGGCCTCCGCCCCCCCCCCTCCCCGGTCTGTTTAGCTAGAGCTTCCGGGTCACGCTCGACCAATAGCCGCCACAGCTTCCCGCGCGTCACCGGTGCCACGTGAGCGGCTCGCGGCTCGCACCAGAGGCGGGCGCGCTGCCGGAGGCGGTTCCTGCGGCACTCCTGCGTCCCATCAGGCAACGCGCGGGCGCTGCTCCTCCACTCTATGGTAACCATAGAGATCGACGGCGGTGGCGGATCAATACTGGGACGGCGGCGGCCGTGGCGCCGTGGGCAACATGGCGACGCTGGTGCTGGATAACGGCGCCTACAACGCCAAGATCGGCTACAGCCACGCGAACGTCAGGTGAGAGACCGGGGGAGGGCGAGGCGGGGCGGGGCGGGCATCCCCTTATCGCTCTGCCGGCACTTTCGCGGCGCACCTGCCCTCCCGCTGCTCCCCGCCGGCCGGCGCCTGGACGCGCGGGAGGTCGCTTCCCCTCTCCGTCAGCTCCTCACCGGCGAGCGGGCCGCCGGCCAGCCTCCGCTTGCGGCGGAGAGGCCCGTTCGGGCCCCGCCCCGCCCGGCGTGGCGGGTTCGGTCCCGGGGGGCGGCGGGGCCGGAGCGCAGGGCCGCCCCCGGCGCGCTCTCGGTTGCGCTGGCGGCGGGAGGTTTGATTCCGTTCGGTTTAGTTTTTCCGAAAGGTGTCTCAGCTGCGCTGGAGGTGTCGGAAATTTCCCTCGTAACTGGCTCTAAAAAATTGATTAAAACCAAAACACTGCGGCAAAAATGTTATTGAAAGTATGCGATTTATGAAAGTATCGTAAAGACAATGATCGTGTCTCGTATCGTGATGTATAGGAAACTTCCCAATCTTTTCCAGCGTTATTCCCAACTGTCAGTTCAGATCAAAGACTGCACGATTGAAAACCTTTACGGCAAATCAACTGGATGAAATTAAAGATCCCTCTGGTCTTTTTTATATTCTCCCTTTTCAGAAAGTAAGTAAGTTATCCTGAGTTTAACATTATAGCCAAATGTAAATTGTTTTAAGGCACAGTGTTCATACAATACGCTGCAGGGTTACACATAGTATCATACAAGAATCAATTTCAGCAGTGCGAAGTTTAACAATCATAGAATCTAAGTTGGAAAAGACCTTTAAGAACATCTGCATGTCTTTTAAGTACCTCCAGGAATGGTGACTCAACCGTTTCCCTGGACTGCCCATTCCAGTACTTGATAAACCTTTCAGTGAATAAATTTTTCCTTATATCCACTCTAAACCTCCCCTGGCGCAACTTGAGGCTGTTTCCTCTCACCCTATCACTTGCTACTTGGGAAAAGAAGTCAACGCCCACCTCACTGCAACCTCCTTTCCTGCGGTTGTAGAGAGCGATGACATCTCCTGTCAGCTTCCTTTTCTCTGGACTAATCACCTCCCTAGTCCTGCTGGCCACGCTATTTCTGATACAAGTCAGGGTGCTATTTGCCTTCTTGGCCACCTGGGCACGCTGCCGGCTCACATTCAGCCGTCTGTCAACCAACCACCCCAGATGCTTTTTTCCTGGAGAATTTTCCAGCCACTCTTCCCCAAGCCTGTAGCGTCGCATGGGGTTGTTGAGACCCAAGCACAGGACCCGACACTTGGCCTTGTTGAACCTCGTACAGCTGGCCTCGGCCCATCAATCCTGCCTGTCCAGATCCCTCTGTAGAGCCTTCCTACCCTCAAGCAGACCAACACTCCCACCCGACTTGATTTCATCCGCAAACTTACTGAGGGTGCAATTGATCCCCTTGTCCAGATCATTGATAAAGATATTAACAGAACTGGCCCCAATACTGAGCCCTGGGGAACACTGCTTGTGACCGACCACCAACTGGATTTAACTCCATTCACCACAACTCTTTGGGCCCGGCCACCCAGACAGTTTTTTTACCCAGCGAAGCGTGTGCCCATTCAAGCCATGAGCAGCCAGCTTCTCCAGGAGAATGCTGTGGGAAACAGTGTCAAAGGCTTTACTAAAGTCCAGATAAACAACATCCACAGCCTTTCCCTCATCCACTGAATGGGTCACCTTGTCATAAAAGGAGATCAGATTAGTCAAGCAGGACCTGCCTTTCATAAATCCGTGCTGACTGGGCCTGATCACCTGGTTGTCCTGCACGTGCTGTATGATGGCACCCAAGATGATCTGCTCCATAACCTTCCCCAGCACCGAGGTCAGACTGTAGGCTTCTGTCAAAAAGAGTAATGTATATAGGAAACACAATTTACATTGTTTTTTGTAGTGTAGTAATTTAAAAAATTGATGGGGAATATTTGTAACATTCTTTATCCTATGTAACATTTACTCCTTAGCATAGAAATGTGAATTTAGACATTTTTGCTCTCAAATTTGTTTATATTACCAGTCTATCAGTCACTTGACATTTTTTTGATTTGTAGTAATTTATTTTTTTAAGTATGATTTTATTTTCTAAATAGTGTAACTTTTTTTCTGAATTTCTACAGGGTTACTTGGTGAACTGGGATGTCCAGAGACAGGTTTGGGATTATCTTTTTGGAAAAGAAATGTATCAAGTAAGAGCCTTTTTTTAATTACAGATTTTGTATATGTTAAATACTGACTAATGGAATTAACATAAGTACATCAAATATTAAAAAGAAATGACAAGCTTACTGTTCTCCTTGAAAGTGATTTCAGTTAGAAATCACAGGGATTTATTTTTTTGCAAACTGAAGAAAATTTTTACTTTGAGCTCCTGTGTAGGAATTTAAAAAACATTTAAATTTTCCTGTCTTGTGTGTATTCATACTGAGTTCAGTTCAGATATGTTAAGAAATTCACATCAATATAATTAAGAGTTCAAGTTAGTAAAAAAATAATAATAATTATAGACAGATACACTGTGGTTTAGAGATCAAGAAACTATTGATGTAAAAGAGAGTGCTGAGCTGGGTCAGTAGGCCAAAAGACATACACATTAAGTAAACATCTTTGGTGAACCATTTTCTACCTATGAGTAAGTTGAGTGTATAAAATATAAATATCTGATACTTAATTTTTCTTATTTATCAAACAAACTGGATTTAGCACAAGAATTGTAGTAAGGCATCCCTTTTAATTTTTCTTTAAAAATATACATTGTTATATACAATGAAATGAAAGTAGTGCCTCAAAATATCTTAGTCTCTGTGCATAAAAATATACAGTGCTTGCTTTTGAAACTTAGCTTTCATTTTAGTTTTGGAACTAGATTCAATTTAGTCATAGTTTTGAGGAGAATTTGATTTTAATTGTTTTTCATGAGTGGAGACTACAGAGAGATGCAGCTGGTAATACGTTTAGGGCCATATCCAGTTACGATTTAAGTAACTCTGTGAAGTCCTCTCTAAAGGAGGTTGAGATATCAGTAAACACAGGAAATCCAGGATCTTTTGCTGGCCTCGTTAGAGGTCACTTGGAGTTTTATTATTGATTCTACTTGGCGCAGGACTTATTATCTTATTATTTATCTTTAGTGATAAATAATTTTGTGATGCGGGTGCTGAGCTGTTGAAGAGACTTACCTTTCTGTAGTTGACAGGGTTAGTGTAAAGTATCCTACGTTAGTATTGTAGTGTTCCTTTACGAGTATATCTTTAAAACGTTGGATTACAATTTGTAAGGATGGTAGCAGGAGCATAATAAGTATGTAGGTGTTCCCTTCTATTACGTTTTTACCCATGAATTTGCTAAACTTGTATCGCTGCTCATGAAGTCTTTAATAAAACCAAAACTTTCTAAGCCTGGCTTCTACAAACTGATACGGGAAGTGGTAATCATGTATTCAGATTTAAATAATCTTCAACTGCTGCAAAATATGGTAATGGAGTATTAATTTCTATGTTTTGTGTAATGACAATCTTAATGCATTTTTCATAGGTGGATTTTGTAGATACCAATATTATTATTACTGAACCTTATTTTAACTTCAGTTCAATACAAGAATCCATGAATGAAATTCTATTTGAAGAATATCAATTTCAAGCAGTTCTTAGAGTAAATGGTGAGTCTGTCTCCTTCTAGTTCACATTTGTATATTTTGAAGGTTAACTTTGTAAATAAATAAATATGCATGCATATGTGCATGTGCACACACATGTGTATATATAAAGATAGTAAAGAAGTTACTTAATTTCCTTCCTGGCTCTTGATTAATATGCACTGTATGTAATATAACTGGATTAAACTGTGGGTTTGTTTTTGGTTTGTTTTTTTAAATTTTTTTTTTAAATTCCAGCTGTACTCTTGTACTACTTTCTTAAAAGTGTCATGGTGTCATCAATTAAAATAAATCTGAGGAGAGTCAGAATGACAGAGATAACAGATGGATTTTGGAACAGGATAGCATTTGAGCAAGTCTATGAAAAATTTGCATGAAGTCTTTGATAGCTTTCCTTTTGTTTTGAGGGGTGGAGGTGTTTTTTTTTTTTAGTTTGGTATTGTTTTGCATTAGCAAATAAAATGCAGCATCACAATCATGAAATGTGTCTTACGTGTAAATAACATCACGACCCTTCTGAAAAATAGCTGGACATAGGATACTCCTTAGATAGGTTTGATAAACTGTAGTGTGATCAGTCTGCTTGAACTTTGGGAGAGGAAGCTGAACATGGACTGGAATTCTTGAAAAAGAATAAATGGGAGCATATACAATACCTAATTTTATACACTGTCAAAATTAATTCATGTGTTGGATGTATTATTATGTATCAAGGTCTTGGAAGTCTGTGAAAGGCATTTAAAATATGAAGCAAGTACACTTTCATATCTGTAAATTCTGAAAGTGTATATTCGTACAAAAATTGAATTAAATTTTCTGTATTTCAGCTGGAGCTCTTAGTGCACACAGATATTTCCGGGATAATCCCTCTGAGCTATGTTGTATCATTGTGGATAGCGGATACTCTTTTACACACATTGTACCTTATTGTAGAAGTAAAAAGAAGAAAGAGGCAATCATCAGGTAAACTGCAGTATATATTTTCTAGAAGAATTGTTTGCTGTGCCGGAAGTTAACAGTGACAGAATTCCATGTGTTACTCCTTTTCTGTAGGATTAATGTTGGAGGAAAACTCTTAACCAACCATCTAAAGGAGATAATCTCTTACAGGTAAACATGCTGATCATCATCTTGAGACCTGGTATGAAATGAGCTAGAAGTTTGTGGGTATATTCTTACTGGTTCTGTGAATTTTATATTAAATGCTGTTTAAAAGAGAAGGGAGTTTTGGTTGTTATAATCTGCTAGCTGCTATCTTCAGTTCAAGATGAATTAAGAGGAGCTTAAGCTCTTTGAAGAATTAGGCTGTTGGTTTTTTTAAGAGCCAGCACTTTTGAACTTGCTGAGGTTACCTGTGTTCACAATTATACAAGTCCTTACATGTTTTCTGAGATGTCTCAGTAGATCATTAGTCAGTTTGGTAACTCATTCTATCAATATCACAAATAAAATTCACTAAGATCAGCTTTTCATTAGAATCCTTCAGCTTGGAACTTTATCTAGGTAAAGAAAGGTCTTTGCTAGTAGAACCAACTAGGATTATGGCTGTACTTGTTATGAAGAGATTGGTCAAATGCAGGTAGATGTTTGTATTTATTGAACCATGAAATATGAAAATATTGAAGTCCAGTAGGCCAGGAATGCTTTTGTAAATTGAATAGAAATGAGACAGTAACTTTCTGCGATTTGAAAACTATGGTTGCTCATCTCCAGTGGAAAACTGGACAGGTAATGCTAAGACTTCGTTATTCTCAAACTTCTGTGTTTTCGGTTTTTGTTTTTCACAGACAGCTACATGTTATGGATGAAACACATGTAATTAATCAAGTGAAAGAAGATGTGTGTTATGTTTCTCAAGACTTTTACAAGGACATGGACATTGCCAAGTACGTATACAATGGTACTAAAAGTGAAAATTGGTACTTCTGAATAATCCCGTTGTACAAAAAAAAAAAAACCCACTATACTCCTAATCACAAAGTTTTCCAGTTAAGTCAAAGGAAGTCTTGTCAGTACAAAATTGTTGGGCTTTAGAACTTTATTCTGTTGTATTTTGTGTTCTTCTCTTTCAGATTGAAAGGAGAGGAAAATACTGTAATGGTAGATTATGTTTTGCCAGACTTCAGCACAATCAAAAAAGGATTTTGTAAGGTAATGATAGTGTGGGTTTTGAAGTATTTTTTTAGCTGTTCCCGTGCACAAGTCTAGTAGGAAAGTTAAAAAGACTTTTTCTAATGCTGTATTGTAGCTTCTTTCTGTGCTATGAATTAATTGGTACAGTTTTCCTTAGGAAATCGAGATGAAAATCAGATACTATTTTTCCAGCATAGCATTTTATGTTCTGTTATTTCATACTTGTAGCTTTCTGTGCTTGTGCTCTGTGATACAACCTATCCATATCGTTATTGTTCAGGTTTTTTTTAAAGCTAAGTAGGAAAATATTTTCTCTGCTTTGATACTTTTTTATGTGTGACTTTGCTCTTATCAACTGCAGTTTTGCAGTTTTCCCTAAAGCAAAATAAAATAGGTATGCACGAGAGTGGACTTTAAATATTGGGATTGCTTTCAAAACTATGGCCGACTCAGTCAATGAGAAAAAATTGTTAAAATGTCTTCATTGGTATGAAGACTTCAGGATTTTCTATAACATGACTTTGAACTTTCTACCTATTAGAGTACTTAAATGAAATTCAGAGACACTTATAAAAAAGTATACAGGTTTCAGTGTGTATTGTTCTTACAAGATTTGTGGATACCACAAATATACTGCTTATCTCTGCAGTACATGAAAAAGATTAGCTGAATACTCTAGGATGTAGTTTCTTTTTTTAAGCTACTATTCATGTCTTTAATGTAGCCAAGGGAAGAGATGGTGTTAAGTGGAAAATACAAGACCGGTGAACAAATACTTCGTCTAACAAATGAAAGATTTGCAGTTCCAGAAATACTCTTCCATCCTTCAGATATTGGTATTCAAGAGATGGGAATTCCTGAAGCCATTGTTTATTCTATTCAGAATTTACCTGAAGGTATGATTTAAAAGTATTTTGAAAAGTGTCGGGGGGGAGCGGGGGGGAGGTGAGGGCTTTTTTTTGGTTTGGTTTGGTTTTTGGTTTGGGTTTTTTAAGCATCCAAAGTGTCTTAAGAAACTAGTACTGTCAATATGCCAGATACTTAAGAGGTTGTGAACTGTCTGTCTTCTGGTGTGTGTCTCATACTCTGTAGAGCTGGATTCTCCATTAGGCAACCACAGTTTTGTGGCGATTCATTGATCAGTTTCTACTCTTGTTTCAATTAATCACTGTAGACTTAGTTCTTAACATCCTTTTCTAATGTGAGCTGTCTCTCTTTGATGCTGATGACGGAATGTACTTGAAATTAGTTTTAGTTGTGTTTTAAAATATCTTTCTTCACTGGAAGAAGAGAAAAATCAAATTGATGAGAAAAATGAAACTGACCAAAATCAGTAATTTAAGCATCAAAGTATAAAACCTTTCTGACTGCTGTTTGTCAGAAGTAATACTAAAGCTTTCATTTCATAAATTGTGTACATGTAATTAATGTTATTACTACAAAGAAGACTTTCTTAGGTTTTATGATACCATGTAAGTATGGCAGCATTGAGGCTCTTAAAAAAATTCCCTTTTGAAAGGGGAATTGTGTTGGCAGACATAAAATCTAATCAACAATATAAGAAAACAGTAGGTGTCAAAGCCAAATTCTAAAAATCATGAATGGAGAGTGGTTGATTGCTTTCTTGTATTTCTCTGTAAAACTGTTTAACTGATGTGATCATTAGGTGATCATAAAATTTCTCTATGTGTATTTCTTACTTCTGTTCCAATTCATAACAAAATTGGGAAAAAATCTTTAAATATATATTTAGTCTCTAACTACAGTTTTACTTATTTATTTTAAAGAAATGCAGCCTCATTTCTTCAAGAACATAGTTCTGACTGGGGGAAATACCCTTTTTCCGGGCTTCAGAGATCGGGTTTATTCTGAAGTTCGATGTCTTACTCCAACTGATTATGATGTTTCCGTTGTTCTTCCTGAAAAGTAAGTTCTAAACTGTACAGAACAAGCAGAACAAGCTATGAAGTAGCATTTATTTTGCTGATTAAAAAGATAGATGAGTAAAGGGGTTCATTTAAATGTTGAGTGAACCAAAATTGTACAAGAAGAATGTTTTAAATCAGTGCATTTTCAGACAAACCAAATACATTAGAGACCACCTGCTTGCCCTGGACTTCGGCTAATAAAGTTAAGCATGTAAGTATGTGTTTTCAGGAGCAGTCTTTTTATTGTAAGAAGATAAATAAGACTGTATTGTCATTAAGTGGATATGTAAGTATGCAAGATTAGAGTTTAGTATTTAACTTAGAGGAATTTTCAGCATCTGAATGCTGCCATGTCATTATTAATGTAGCCACTTCAGGGATTTGGACATCTTTGCACAGAGAGAGACAAAACTTGAAAGTACAAAAAAACTTTACTTTTAAAAAGTATAATTATAGAGTATTTTTAAATATTATCTGTGCAAAGTAAATACAAAGACATCTCTACTTCCTATTCTTTTCACACCTGCCTCTGAAGAGGCAGTTGCTTTTTATAAAAAGCAGTTAGTTGGCCCTGCTAAAATTTCAGACTTTGTCTCATAACTTATCTAGAGATGGATGGTTTGATTTAGCAATCAAAAATATATTTTTTAATAAGAATGACTAAATAAAAGTCTTGGAAAACATCTCTGCAATCTCTGTTTTAAAGAATTTAGAGATGAGTAACAATAACTTTGCTCATTTTTCAGCCCTATTACTTATTCTTGGGAAGGTGGGAGGCTCATTTCTGAAAACGACGATTTTGAAGACATGGTAGTAACTAGAGAAGATTATGAAGAACATGGACACAATATTTGTGAAGAGAAATTTGATATATAGGTAGCAGAGTTGGATACATTGTTATTCCATTGTTTTACTCAGACTGGAACTCTTTGAAGTACCGCCTGTTCTTTGTCAGTTAGGATTGTGTTTTAGCTTTCCTGTACTTAGGTGGGTTGGGAAAAAATAAGTTTCAGAGTCTAAAAATAAAGTTTTACAAGCCTAATACTATGAAATAATATGTTCATTGTTATTTCATTATGTTCTCATCTTTTACTCATAGCTTCATTGTATTCTTACTGCAGAAAACCTCAATGCAAGAGGCAATAAAAATATCGAATGCTTGTACTGGTGTGACACATACATAGTGAGAAGAAATAAAGGTTGTTTTCTTTTTCCAAAATAAGTATAATTCTAACTTGTGCATGCAATTGAATAGACATTTAACACATCTCAAAAGGTCTCTTTGAGATTGCCCATCCTGAAAAGGAAAACATGAGTGGGTTTTTTGTTATTTTAATGAATAGCCATAAGACGAATGTACTTGAAATGTGACCACTCCTATTGAAAGTATACTTAGGTTTTGAGAAAAGAGTGATTTGAACAATTGCTTTTTAAAAAGGGATTTGAGGTTAGTGGATTGTGGGTTGGTTTGTTTTTAATTTGAAACAAAGGCTGAGCAAATAAGCCTCCTGCCACTCCCCTTACCTTTCTGAAATCTCTGCCAGGCTGGTGTCTTAAGGTGAACAAAGCTTGCAGCAGTGTCCTAGGTGATCCCATCTGTGCCCTATCCATGCATTCCACAACACCATGAATGCTCCAGCCTGTACCTATTCCTGTGTACAGAGCAAAGGTGGTATCAAAAGCTCTGTTACTGTACCATCAGTCTATGCAGCCTCATATGCAGGAGGGGAAAAGAGCAACAGTAAGGGGAGTAATATCCCAATAGAAGCCTTGGAGGGCTGCCCTTGTAGGGAGTGCCCTACCTGGCTTGCTTGGTGGCCAGGACAGAGGCAGGCACTCACACAGGGTGGATGATGGACACACAGGTGCTGACAGAGATCTTGACCTGATGCAGCTCATGGCCCCAGGGGAATTGCCCTTTTAGTAGGTTGGTTATACTCAGTAGTGTCAGATTTGCAGAGGAGTACTGTATTTTCAGCTGAAGTCTCATATTCCATCTCTCATCTGCCCCTGTGTAAAACGAGTAAGTATACTTATGCGGTACACTTACCTGGCTTGGAACAAAGAGAACTGACTGACTCGGGCAGTTGAGGGCATGTATCACACAGAAGCTTCTCTGGATTTCATGCCCCTCAGAGGTCCTTGACAGAGGCCAGAGGGGGACACTCTGAAGCACAGCCAGATACTATTATCTTCTGAAAATGGTTCTTTGTGATGATCCGTGACCCAAGATGTAGTAGTAATTGATGTAGTTGAATGGTCAGAGCTATGAACAGGGGAAACAAAGGTGTATAACACCAGCCCCTGGGATCACTGATAGCATTAAGATACAGAGAACCCTCATCTCTGGCTTCCATTTCTGTTCTGCTTCAGAAAAATATGTGGAGTTAGAGCCACATTGTTCTGATCAACATTCCAGATCTTCATGAGCAGCTCCTGTGACTACCTAGAAGTCTGAGCATAAGGACAAAACAGAAGAGAAGCCAATGCTCCAGAGAATGGGAGATCTTGATGATGAGCTGCTTCGATTAAATAGTTTTAAGATGATCTTTCTTCTTGAATATGATCTTTTTTACTTTGTACTGCCAGCTTGTGGTGGCTTTCTCCAGTCTAACCTGCTGAAAGGAATGGAAGATGTACCCACCTCCTGCTGGTGATAGCTACAGGAGCCATAGAGGAGGGAGCTAGGGTGTTACTGCAGGAGAACACCATTGTCATGGTTTGATGGGGGGGGAGGTTCTGGTGGCAGGAGAGGGGCTTTGCCCCCTGTGACCTCCCTGGTTTTGGAACCGAGTTAGACCTGGTTCTGGCCACCAGAACGGACTCCCATCCCCCTTGGGGCTGAGCCAATCGGCGCCTCTGTGAATTGCCCTATTTAAGTCGGGACAAAGGAACTGGAAAAGGTGCTTTGCCCAGGAGGAGGAGAGAAGGGAGGAGGGTACTGCCCCCGCTTCCTGGCTCCCAGCTGGGCAGCTGCCTGCGTCGGGCCGGCACCGCCCACGGAGGATGGCGGCGGCGGAGCCAGCTGGGGAACTCGGGGAGCACCCCACTCCCGGGGTGCCCACTGGGCTGAGTTTGTCCGGAGAGGACTGAGATCTGAGAGAAACAGCCGCATCGACACCAGGTCAGTGAGGATGGAGCGGGAGGAGGTGTGCCGGAGCTGAGTTTCTCCTGCGGCTGGTGGTGAGATGGCAGGCGGCCCCCCTGCAACCAGGACGGCCTCGGTGGAGTAGAGACCCACTCGCAGCCTGTGGAGAGAAGATGCCTGAGCCTGAGGATGGTCGTGTTGGGGTGCACGGCAAGGTAGAGAGGCACCTGGAGTCTGCATGACGACCCACGCCGGAGCGAGTGGCTACAGCTCCCTAAGAATCCGAGACTGTGGTAAAGCCTGCACTGGAGCAATCCGATGTGGAAGGATTGCTTCCTGTGGGCTGGACTCACGCTGGAGAAGTTTGTGGATTTTTCCTCGTGAGTAGAGGATCCACTGGAGCAAGGGAAAAGGGTGTAAGGACTCCTCCTCCTTTAAGAGAGAAGCGGCAGTAACAGCATGGTATGAACTGACCTGCACTCCCCCAGTCCCTGCCCCCTGCGGGGAGGAGGTAGAGCCAGGAGGAAAAGGAAAGGGGGGGAGGAAGGAAGGTGTCGGTTTTAAGATCTGGCTTTGTTTCTTTTTACCCTCTAAAGTAACCGATTTTGTTTCCCTTTGTCCTTTTAAGTAACCGTTAATAAATTGTTTTGCTTTAAGAAAGTCGAGTCGCTTTTGCCCGGGACCATGGTTGGTGGGTGCTCCCTCTGTTCTTGTCTCGACCCTCAGTCCCTTTATTACATTTTTCTCCTCTCCACTTTACTGGAGTGAGAGACTGGCTGCGTGGAGTTTAGTTGCAGGATCGGCCTAAAACCACGACAACCACCTACAAATTGTTGGATAGAGCTGTTGTATTACTCTGTGTTAACAAAATACAGGCCATCACTCTCATAAGTCTACTACACTGTTATTTTGATATCCACATGTACAAGCCATTGTGTCTGACCTTCAGTTTTGTAAATAACTGCTTCACAAAATTATCAGCAGGCTTTAGCTGGAATTTCAGAAGGAAATACACACATTATCCCCATAGGAGCAGCAATGAAACTTTTCCTTGGTAGGAGCAAATATGAATGCTCTATGAATAGAAGTCTCCTTACTTTGAAGGTGGCATCACTTGTTCTTTGCTAAGACTGCACTGGAAAGTAGCTCTGGATTAAATTCTTCACTCTGGAAATTTTATACTTCTAATACAAATTCATACTGGCAATTGATTTGATAGCTTTACGCTAGAAATCATAAATAGAAATAAGAGGAGGTCAAAGTTTCCATACTAGATGATTCTGGGTCAAATATTGTTAAAAATAAATGACAAAACTTCATAAAGCTCAATAAAGTTCTCCTGAATTTTAGAATGTAACTGAACGTGTAACTATGAAAAAACAGTAACCCGTAGTTCACCAAACTTGTTACGTTCAGCAGGCCATTATATGTAAATGTAAAATATCACATTTCTTTCAATAGAAGATTAAAAATTAGCAGATCCTCCTGTCAGGGTAGGTGAATAAAATAGGGCTCTCAAGAGTTCCTACATTCCTTCGCAGAACTAGATCAATCTTGACCTCTTGTCCCATGAACTGAAGCAAAGGACCTGGCAGCTAGAAACTCCTGTGGTCCACTTGAAGCATTTCCTTACTGTTTGATACATCGTTCTACACCTGCTGAACC
This sequence comes from Tauraco erythrolophus, assembly GCF_009769465.1. Lineage (NCBI taxonomy): Eukaryota > Metazoa > Chordata > Aves > Musophagiformes > Musophagidae > Tauraco > Tauraco erythrolophus. The sequence goes on from NC_141468.1 coordinate 55,647,565, forward strand.
GCTTCTTCCTTATGAAAGCACTAAGAAATGAGAGACCGATTCATCACTTTTTATGTAATGCTTTATTATCATCTTTAAATTAGCATAAGAAAATTCTAATCAAGCCACAAAGTGCAAGAATTTGGTTTTTAAAAGATACCGTTTTTCCCCAAAGCAATTCTCAGTCCATTTATCCTATAAACTACCATGTTACCATCCCTCCCTGTTACCAAGTTCAGTGTTTTGAGTGAGACCCAATAAAAGCACTGCAGGCAGAGAGGTGAACAAACCCCAAATGAAAGCAAATAAAAATCCCATTCTCCCACTGCTCAACACCATAAACAATTAGGAAATACTTCCCTGTCTACAATTCTCAATAACCTACTTCTGCACACGCTCCCTTTTCTAAGAAGATGACCAAAACCCCCCCACAGAGCTAGAAAAAGAATATGTGGCCCTGCCATCTAGTAATTAGGGCATTCACCTCTGAAAGGTGAAACTTGTGTCTTTTTTCCTCCCCAGAAATTATTCCTTTTACACTGGACAGTCACTGTTAAATAACAAGTGTATAAACAGGGACGCGTGGATAGAGATTTCAGCTACATTCCTTGACTTCTAAATAGGGCCAGGTCGTTTAATTAAGGCTACTTGAAATACGCGAGTTAACAAAACTTATTACCTGTACACATAGTTGGTTATATCTAACAGTGTAACCATTTCAATTTGTAAAACAATTTTGTAAAAGAAAAGAAAACAGCACTTGTGTTCAGAAAGCTTTGGTATCCTGGTAACTTGACCACACATTTGAAGAGCAGCTGAGGATGTAGGTATCTAAAGAAGCATATTCACAATAAAAATCACGGTTGCAGGGGAGCTAGTCCAGCAAAGGGGCCATGAAAATGGTAAGAGTTTGGAGCATCTGTCATACAAGGAAGAGGCTGAGAGAGCTGCAATTGCTTAGTCTTGAGAAGAGAAGACTTGGGGTGGGGTGAGGTAAAGAATGCTGAGCCAGACACTGCTCAGTGAAAGGACAAGAGGCAATTGGCACAAACTGAAATGCAAGAAATTCTACTGGAATGTAAAGGGGTTTTTTTAATTATTATTTTTTAAATACTGAAAGAGTGGTCAAACTCTGGATGAGGCTGACCTGAGAGGTGGTGGCAACTCCGGACGTGGAGACACTCTAAACTCGACTGGGAAAGGCCCTGAGAAGCCTGCACCAATTGATGCCACTTTGGGCTGGGTAGTGGGACTAGAGCAGAGGTCCCTTCCAACCTCAATTCTATGTTTCTATGTCCAATTCACAATCAAATGTCTGCCATGACGATGGAAGCGGTAATTTAACCTCTATAACATTATATTGCATATTTATTTAATGATTTGAATCAACATTTCCTTGTCAATGTACAGATAACTATCAGTGTGTCAAGACAGGCCAACGGCACTTTCTAGCTTTGCCCCATAATCGCTATTTAAGTATTTATTACAAATAACTGCACATTACCAACGTATTCTCATGTTAAAATGAATTGCTGAAGTACACCAAGAGATCTAAAACAAGGTTATTATTTCTCAAGTTTTTTTTAAATTTCTACTTGCTTTTGCCTAACTGTTGAAATGGCAGCAGCTCTGTCTGCCAGAGCGAGGAACGAGCGACAAGGCTATAATTACTGACATACAGCTCCTCTGCCTAATGAATCTCGCCTGCCACAGATTCAAAACCCACTCACCTGCTCCTGACACTTTTGACACACTTTGTACACTTCTATAATATTCACAGGAGTCATAATCTACAGTTTAAGATTAGATTATAGTTTTATGATGAACTACAGATAGCAAAGATTATAAACATTACTGATTATCAACCCAAGTACGGCTCTGAATGTAGACTTGGCTCAGCTAGAAACCCATGGAGTCATGGGACAGAAGGAAAAAAAGGTGCCAAACCCTGAACTCAAAGCAGCACAAGCAGTGAACCGTTATTACTAACTTAAAAGTAATTAAGTACATTTTTCTTAAAAGAGTCATTAATTAGAATTAAGGCTTTTTAGCAGCAGAGCAATTTTGATAGTAGTAGTTTCATGTAGCTGAAGATGTAAGGACATAAGAAAAAAATGGTGTGTAAATTGAGAAACTTGCAATATGCATCCCCCCTTTTAAAAAAAAATTAAAAATGGCTGTATTGATGTCTAACCATTTAGAGTACAAAATTCACATGTAGTTTTACAACCACTACAATAGATAAGAGAATGGTATTTTCGGAATTCTTTAATTAATTTCTTCTTCTGCTTCAAAGGAATAGCGGGGTCATTGTCCATCTCTCGAACAAAAGCAAGAAGATACTGATTTGTTTGTTGTTTTTGATCTTCATATTCTTTAGCTGTCACACGCTCACAGAAGGTGAAGCCTTTGCAAGAAATCAGAGGTTCAGATTAAATTCAATGCATCATGTAAGAGCCTGATTAAAAAATATGATCAGAAACATAGGTATATTGATATTCTTGTTCAGATGTGATTACAATTCTCTACAAACAATGTGAAACACATAGCCCTCTGCTGAGCATGGATGAACATCTAAACTGTAATTGCAAAAGTAAAATTGAAAAACAGTATTACAAGTGCAATATCCCAGATGATTTTGTATTGCAAACAGGCCTGCAAGACAGAGCCCAACACAGTCCTTCCAAACAGAAACCATGAGGAAGAACAGAATCATAGAATCATTTAGGTTGGAAAGGACCCTTAAGATCATCAACTTCAACTGTAACCTGGCACTGCCAAGCCTACCCCTAAACCATGTCCCTAAGTGCCACGTATACACGTCTTCTAAACACCTCCAGGTACCATGACTCAACCACTTCCCTGGGCAGCCTGTTCCAGTCCTCGATAACCCTTTCAGAGAACAAATTTTTCCTTAGATCCAATCTAAACCTCCCCTGGTGCAAATTGAGGCTGTTTCCTCTCATCCTATCACTTGCTACTTGAGAAAAAAGATTGACACCCACCTCACTGCAACCTCCTTTCAGGTAGTTGTAGAGAGAGGTGAGGTCTCCCATCAGCCTCTTTTTCTCCGGGCTAAACAACCCCAGTTCCCTCAGCCTCTCCTTGTAGGACTTGTACTCTACATCCTTCACCAGCTCCCTTGCTCTTTGGACACTCTCCAGCACCTCAACATCTTTCTGGCAATGAGGGGCTCAAAACAGAGCAGTGTTTGACATATGGCCACGCCAGTACCAACTACAAAGGGACAATCACTTCCCTAGTCCTGCTTGCCACGTTATTGCTGATACAAGCCAGGATGCTCAGGGCCTTTTTGGCCACCTGGGCACACTAACGGCTCATATTCAGACACAAGTCAACTAACGCCCCTAGGTCCTCTTCCACAAGGCAGCTTTCCGACTACTCTTCTGCTCCTCTGAAGGAGGCACTGGGGCCCCACTGGCCTCTCTTGCTTTTGGGCTTGTTTCCCTCTGCTGCTGCTTCCACCACATGCTCCTAACTGGGGCCTTGATATACCGGTGCTGCAGGCAAGCTGTTCAGTTAGGACTGGGACATAGTGAGGTCAAGCTAATGACCCAGGTCTCCTGGAAGATGGCCTTTGCGCTGGATTTCGAGTACACCATTGAAGCCGTAAAGCTTCCCAATGTTTACAATCCTCTGAAATCCTAGAAGGCTGGTGCTGTGAAGGTTGCTGCTTTTCCACCACACAGCTCTCTTCTCCATTGTCAAACGGTTGCCTGTAGGGCCTACAGTCTAGACGCTTAGCTTCTTCTGCCTAGGTCCTCTCTGTCTTGGGCAGGTGTCCTTCTGCCCCTTTTGAAAGCGCTGCTCAACAGAGATGCTCAACACGCTGGCGGTGTTTCCCTTTTCCTTCTTTCCGTCACCTGGTACCGCGTTACGCACGTTGCCTCGAGCGGGAGCTTTGTGCGTGGAAAGGGGTCAAGGAGGAGTCTGTCCCAGTTCTCACGCATGTCTTTTAAATTACGCAGATCATTTGTGAAGGTCCAAAGGAAGTGTCGTCCAGCGTGCGGCTTCCAGCTGTGGACAGACACGAAGCTTGCGTGCAGTCCAGTGCAGAAGAGTGCAGCAACAGTAATTTCCTGACGGATTGAACGGTTACCTTTGTGAGCTTCCCTGGAGTGAAGCAGATGATGAAGAGCAGAGTGAAATCAGCAGTGTCGTGGATCTTGCCTCCTTTACAGGTGTCTTTCCAGCAGCGAGAGCAGAAGAAAAGGAAGATTTTGTCTGCTCTTTTCAGAATAATATGCTTTCCCTTCTGGAGGTAATTCCCTACTGTCATGTTGTCTTCTCACCGATTTCTCTATGCTCATGTCACACCATTTCTTTAGAAATGGATAAACCAGCTACAGCAGGAGCATGCCGATGCTCTTGAAAAGAACTCCCTGGTAGAAGCTTCACATGAAGCGAAGAAGCGCTACAGCAGGGACCTGCAGGAACAGAAACTGCAGTTGCAGAAGGAACTGGACAGGTCTAAAGCTAAGGTATGGAGAAAGCCTGTCTCATGTCTCTTGACAGGGGCCCAGGCTTTTTTCGTCACAAACCAGAGCGGGGAACTGATCCTTTCTTGGGGGTTTTGTGTAAGCCAGGGTGGTTCAGTGTGCGGCTAGCTGTGATGAGAGGGCTGGGAGGAAACAGCACTGCTGCCTTGGGTGGCTGCCTGTTTGCACCACTTGAAGTTACAGTGGAGGGCTGCGCTCAGGTGGTCTTAGTGCACTCGACAACTTTGCAACAGGAGTAGATTGAGTGACCTGTGAGTGACTCACCTGGTGGGTACAATTAGAAGGGTCACTAACTGTGAACTCACTTTAATTGGAGAAGGGTGAGTGTATTCCTTTCAAAAAGCTGCTTCTCAAGTCCCACAGAACACCTCTGTTTGCTTCTTCTCTTGGGTTTGACAAAACAGAGTGTGTGCTGACACAGAAAGGGTAGGCATACTGGAGTGTTGTGCTGGTGCTTTCTCGGAATCCCTCATCCCCTCGTCATTGTTACGGCGTTGCAAAGTCACTTGTGGAGGAGGAGGAGCTTCTAACCCTGCTGGAGTAGCCTACAAGTGGCTCAAAGAGCATTCAGAGTTCTTGAGAGAGAAGGAGGAAGAGGAGGAGGAGTGTTGTGGCACCATTTAGGAAACGCTGTAGGATATCGATGTAGATGTAGGAGAGGGGCCAGTATAAAAGATAAAGACATAACACGGGTTACTTCAACAAGGGAGTTGAAGTGAGAGTCAAAGCAGCCTGCTCCTTTTTATCAAACCTAAGCTGACTACTGAGGATTCTTGTTGTGCTTTGGCAGCTGCAGGAATTGAAAGAACGGCGTATCCGGACTGAGTGTTATGCCGAGTCCCTGAAGCACGCCATAAAGAACAAGGAGGAGGAACTAATCACTTCCAGGAACCTGCAGGTTTTTCTGGCCACAGCTTGTGAAACTGCAGCTATTGCAGAGCTAGAAGAACGCATGCAATGGTAAGGATGTAACACACCGGAGCAAGGCTTCGTTTTTTGCGGTTGGGTGAAAACAACAGCACTGCCTTCTCACATCACAGCGAGATACTAATAAATGCCGAGGTTCTTGCACACTCTACTTTTGGGATTGGTGCGATAAGGCCTGTACTTCTTTTTCAGGCTGCAAGTTGGAAAGGCCAGGCTGGAAGCCACAGCCCAGCAACAAGCCAAGACCATGGAAACCCTTCAGAAAGACCTGAAAGTCTCAGTAAGCCAGCCAGAGCTCTCCCTTTTCACGAGCTACACAGCCTAGAACCATATTCACAGGGGGAAAACTTTCAGATGAGAGAGCGTAGGAGATCACTTCCTCTGTTCTACTGACTATAGGCTGCTCTGAAAGTCCTGCTGGCCCATTCCTCAGCTTTCCAGCTTTGAGCTGACCCATGAGACTACAGCAAGTCCTACTTAATGCTGTCTTTGTTAGGGAGTTTACAGTAATGCACTGGCTTCAGTGTTTTCTGCTTAGAGCAGCCATGAGATTGAGACCTTTGATGGGTAGGTAGGCTGTGTGTAGTCAGGAGGGAGATCTGCGGTTGAGAGCTGTGAGAGGAGACGGGACTCGGGAGATCAGTGCTACCTTCTTTTGGAGAACACCATCTGCACATTCCGCATACCGATCCTAGTCCTGTGCTCTGAGTGTGCTGCATCTTTTCTATTTTGAAAGCCTGAGAGCAAAAGCAAGGAATTGAAGAAGCTGGCGCAGATGAAACGCCGATCAGAAGCGCTTCTGGACATAACATGGGGAAGAAACGTTGCACTGAAGGAAGAGTGTACCAGGCATGGCTTTTTTGTGCTTTAAAGAAATACCACGTTGAGTAGAAGTCGAACTTGACCAAACTCTAACGTAAAAGCATGTACATAACCGTTTGTGAGCAAATTCAAGCCTCGCATTTGATCTTGCAAGGTGCTTCTGTGCATGAGCCTGTGGTTTCAAAACGCTGCAAAGGGCCTTGCAAAGGCAGGCTCCCTGCAGTCCTCCTGAGAGGGAAGGAAGTCTTTTCTTCCTCTGTTCAGGTAAACTTTGGGCCCTCCAAGTGATGTGTCACACTGGAGGGCCGGCTGTTCTCAGGAACTCCTGGCCTGTCGAGCACGTTACAGAGGAAGCACACCATGGCTGTGCTGCTTACGTAAGAGTACGTGAAAAAGGCTGACTTGCTTTGCTTCACGCTTCCCTTACTAATTTGCCATGCAGGTTGAAGACGCTTCTGGAGGTATATCAGACAGAGCTGAGGGCATATAAGGAGCAAGAGAGAGAGTCCCAGCTCAGTTTCCAGGGAGAGATGAAGAACAGCCGTTCTGAGGTGGCCAACCAAGCTGGTAAACTAAGAAGAAAGGTGAGCTCTGGTTTGTTTGCCAGATTTGAGGTGATTTTTCTTTTTCCTGTTGGAACCCGTGTGATTACTTTCTATACTTTTTTTCTGTGTGGCTAATTATCTGTTGGCTGTAGTTTGCAATTGATTGACTTCTCTTGATACTGCTGGTGCTGTTGTAGCAGTAGATGATGATGATGTTGATGAACACAGACATAGTTATCATGATGGGTAAAAACCATGAGCCAGCTGGGTAAAAGCCATGAGTCAGGGCTGCTGAGGTCACTGGCCTTGCTGACCAGGACACAGTTCCAGGGGCTCCTGGGAGAAGAGCGGAGCTGGTCACTATACATCTGGATTTTAATACATTTTAATACTCTGTCAGCAGGTGACAAGTGCAGTCTCAATGTCTCCCCACCTTATGGATTTCCACAAAAGTGAGTAGCTTTAGAGCTCTCTCTTTGACTTCCTTTTGTTTTGCTGCCTACAAGTTGATGATGTTTCCTAACAGCTGGAGATGCTGTTGAGAAAACGCAGGCAAGGCAAAATCAGAACCTGCAAAAAGTCTGCTCTGCGTGGAGCTGAGGAAGAACCGGGGCTTGACCTCAGAAGTTGTTGGGAGACTAGCATGGTGGGTCACAGCAAAGTAGAGCAGTCTAAAAGAGATGGGAGAGAGAGCTGAACAAGAAATAAGGCAAAAATCGCCAGAAGTTGATCCGTATCTCCATGTAACACAATTTTCCACATGTGGCTGTAGCTTTGTCGTTGACATGTTCAAGTGTTTCATTTTGGGTATCTGGATCCGCACGTCAGTGCTGTACTGCCAGGTTCTGCTTTCCAGTGCTGCCTTCGGCCCAGCCTGCTGTAAAACTAACACACAGCCTTTTCTTTTCCTGCCCTTTCCCAGGGAAGGAATGCATTTAGCAATGAGAAGATGCTGGAGCAGAGGAGGTGCCAGCAACAGAAAACAGAGTGCTCACAGGGAGATTAACAAAGCCTGGAAACCTTTGCCTTCCAGCTTGTGCAGCCGCTACCCTGCATCTAATTCCAAGTGCTCTGTTGCAGCTTGGTATTTAATAAACTGTATCATCTAGGACGTGTCTTACTTTTCCTGCACAACTGGAGCGCTTCGGACCTAGCAGGCTTGGATGAGGAGACTCCTGTTTTTGAAGGCTCACTCTCCCTATGCAGCAGACAGTGAACCCGTCTCTCTCTGCCCTTGCTCTCAATGAAAATCAGTCCTGCAGACGACTCGAGAGGGAGCACACACCTGTGTCCTTTTCCTCAGGGGAGGCTGGAACCATGATTGTGCTCAGATCAGGGACGATCGCCCAGCTACTGCTAATCATCAGTTCCCAGTCTCTTCCTGCCTTTCAGAGCAATCCTCCTGGGGGTCTGGGCAGAAGGGAGCGGGCGAGCTTCTGGTAGCCATGGAAGCTTTGCAGATCCCACAGGGATCTGACGGCTTTGTAGCTCACCGAGGGGAAAGGTGTGAAAAAATAAGCACAAGCTGGAACAGGGAGAACCCCACCTCGACCTAAGGAAAAAGCTTTTCTCTGGTGAGAGCAGTGAGAGACCGGTGTCAAGGAGCAGCGCAGGCATGCTGCTCCCCCCGGGTGCCAGAAGCAGTCCCACGGCCAGCAGGGCAGGACCCAGCCTTGGCCTACGCGAGGCAGGGAGCAGGATGGTCCCGGGGCGGGCAGCTGGGGAAGCCAAGAGCCTGACGAGCAAGTGCCTGGTGAGGCAGCAGCTCTGAGGGCAAGCCAGGAAAGTCAGGCCAGGGCTGGCCAGGGTTCAGGCCCAGTGGTGGCAAGCAGGGTCAGACGCAGCCCAGTGATGGCCGGGCAGGGCCAAGGGCAGGCCGGAAAGGCAGCCGGCAGGTTGGGGTCCAGAGGAGCGAGGCCCGTGGCCAGGCACAACCACCGCTGACACACAAATGGCGACGGGGACATTGTGACAGAGCTCAGGCAGGGAGGCCTCTGCCTACACCTCAGCGGGCCGCCGGGGCCCATGGGCTGGAGGCTCAGGGGACCTGATGTGGGACTGGAGGCCCCAGCTCAGCCTGCTGAGGGCTCATTTGTGCCACAGAGAGGTTGTGGAGTCTCCATGCTTGGAGATGCTCCAAATGAGATGTGGCCCTGCGAGACCTGCCCTGGCTGGCCCTGCGGACAAGATGGACGAGATGAGGCCCCTTCCAGCCTCAACAAAGCCGTGCTTTCGAGGAACAAACATCTCCAGTGAGCCGGAAATTTCACACTGCACGCCTGCTTTTATTCGACTAGATCTCTTACCCGCTCTAATGAACCTTTTGCCCGAGTCTGACCTTATCTGAGCTGTAACTGTAGTCCTCCTTGGGCTGCATGCAACAGGCAAAACTCTTGCAGGCACCAGGGAGAAGAGGAACTCCAACAGGATACAGGCACAAAGATGGCAATAATGTTCTCAGGCACTTGAGAAGACAGACTTGTTCCCTAAACCCTTCGCCAGCTTCCTTGCTCTTCTTTGGACGCTCTCCAGCGCCTCAACATCTTTCAGGTAGTGCGGGGCTCGAAACTGAACAGTGTTCGACGTGCGGCCTCACAGTGCCAAGTACACAGGAAGAATCACTTCCCCAGTCCTGCTGGCCACACTATTTCTGATACAAGCCAGGATGCTCGGGGCCTTCTTGGCCACCTGGGCACACTGACGGTTCATATTCAGCCACAAGTCGACCAGCAACCCCAGGTCCTTTTCCTTGAGTGGCCACCAACTGGATTTAACTCCATTCACCACAGCTCTTTGGGCCCAGCCTTCCAGGCAGGTTTTTACCCAGCAAAGCATACACCCATCTAAGCCCTGAGCAGCCAGCTTCTCCAAGAGAATGCTGTGGGAAACAATGTCAAAGGTTTTACTGACGTCCAGGTAAACAACATCCGCAGCCTCTCCCTCATCCACTAAGTGGGTCAATGCTACATGACAAAAATGGCACCTTGCAGTTGTTATGATCCAGTGATTCCCTGTGAGTGAATCAGATCCGTAGCAAGGCCAAATATATAATACAAATGAATAAATGCTTTGGAGAAATAGTTGCCTCTGAACCACACCTCTGAAATCAGGAAGAGAATTCAGGAACTTCTAGGTGACTAGAAAACTTAGCATGATTTTGGCACCAGAAGCAGAGGTGATGTAACAGGTAGCAGTTGAGAGTGGAGCAAGAACTGGACCCCAAGAAATACACAACTGAAGCAGGACTTGGCTATGAAATAGTTGTGAACCTATGCAGTAGAGTACTGCCCTGCAAAGATTCAAGCCCCTTCATTGGATAGGCAAGTTCTGACCTGAGGACAGACTGTCATTCAGCTACTCCACGAACACTTTTTCCTCCTATACATGTTAGGAAGCAAGTTGTTTGAAGAAGTGTCAATTGCTTAAAGGGGAAAAAAATTCTTACTATTCCTTCTGTACAAACACCATCTTCTTAAGGCTTCACACAGACAGTGGTAATAACCTGAGCTGCCAGAATTTTCACATGCACCTGTCCTTCCCTTCTTTTACAATGAGTCTGTCAAACACCAAATGTGAAATACTTTTTATGGTTTAGTAGAGCCAGATCAAGAAAAGATAGCTCTTTCAAAAGGGAAAGCTTAACAACTTCTGGCAAAGAGATTAACTCCTAAAACTTCAGACGGGACCCTTGAAGCAACTGGTTTCATTTGGCTTACTAGATTAAAACCAATCCCAGAGTTCCCTTAGTGTTTTTAGTGTTTTTTATTTCCATCAGACCTAAGGATTACCTTCCTGCCATAGACCCTTTTTCTTATCAGGGTACCCCAGCCTTCCCTCCGGCTCCCGCCTGCAGTTCAGAAGTTCACCAGCTAACGACACTCAGTAGTTCCTAGGAAAGATTTTATTTCCATCTCCTCCATGAGAAAAGGGAAAATGATACCAGAATATGAGGAAAACAGGAATATACCATGCTGGAGAGCTTACAATCAGATTAAACTAGCTATTTCAATAAGTAGATGGAATCTATATGCATTTAGAGATTGACACTCCAAAACTTAGTAGGGAGAATACAGTATGGGGTTCATACTTCAGGTATCTGTTCAATGTGCTGATGGTGACCACACAGGCTCCAAGAATACTATAGGCAGGCAACCCCTTCCTCTGTTGCTCATCTCTGTATTCTTCAGCTACGCAACATGGGATACTTAGAGCACTGAACCGGAAGCAATTTGGACACATTCCAGAACCCAACACAGATGGTAAAAGATTCTGTACCAAAAGTACTTCTCAGGCAGCTGCTCTATTAAACGTAGTATTAAACAGCACAGTAACTTACAGCATTACTTAGTTCCCTAATGGTTTCCCTTCCATGTTTAAGCACATAATGCACTGGCAATACAGAAGTCAAAAGGAAGAAGCTAGAGAGTCAGAGAGAAATTCAATTACTTAAGCCAATCCTTTTAATCACAGTGCTGAAAGACATCTGCGGCATAAGGACAGATGGAATTTTAGCTCGTAAAAGAAACGAGCTGGAAAACATTAATCCCACATACACAAGGTGACAAATACCTTTCTTTTAGGTGACATTACCCTTCTATAAATCATGAGCTCTTAATAAACTTTGTGCTTACCCAGAAAAGAGCTCTTCAAAAAACTGAACAATCAAGGTCTGTGCTCAAGACATCTACTAGAACCCCAAACTACTGAGCTCTATGAGAATTTTTAGGTTTCTTGTGGCAGAAATATAAGAATGCTGTTCCTAAATATAAAATCACATCAAAATTCACAAACCAAGTTATAAGTGAGTCACTTTAGGAAGCACGTTTTGCATTAATTTCTCCAGAAGTAATTATTTGGTTAAAAAAAATTGCGGTGTGTTCCAACTAGATAATTAATGTAATCCTTGTTCTCTAATATTCAGAAGTTAGCATTTTGTTTATAGCAGATAATTTAATTATTTAGTGAATTAGCCACTAGTCACTTTAACATTTCACTTCTAATAAAGGAAAATAACATAGTCTACGCAAAATTATAGTCAAATGATGATAAATTGATTTGTACAGAACGTTTTATATAAAAATGTGTATCACATCATCTACCTGAATCGATATCTGGGTCTTGCCCTTCTAGCAAACTCTCAAGTCTTCTACTAGTTAGTTCCAGAAGAGTTAAAGGAGTCTGAAAATACAATCCGACAAATTAAAAAAAATTACAAAACCAAAACTTTTGTATTTTGAGAATGTGAAGCTTTCAGATGATCAATTTAAAAATCACTGCAGATTTTTTTTTTTAAATCACTGCAAATTTAATGATTAACCGCAGAAGAATCTATACTTACATTTATTTAGGTACACATTCAAAATCTCTCACAAAATTGAACTAAACCACATACACATATGCTTATTCTTGATAGTTCCGGCCAAAGAAATAGGAAGCAATATGTTCTGCATGTTGTTTTCCACTGAACTACAGCAAAAACCGTAGTGTAGACCTTGAACTGATTTCAGCTTATATAATACAAAAGGCTCTCAACTGCAGCTGTGAAAGAGCGATCCACCGTGCACTCTGCTGTCACTGCTATGACGCAGTGGGCGCTTCATTTACCTGATCTGGCTCCATCTTCAATCCTGAATCAAAGCCCCAACCCTCATGCCAGATCTCTTAACAACAACAACAAAGTATTTGGGTTTGGCTGTATATTAACACACACGAAACTCACAGTAACTACTTGATACTTTCAAGCTAAACTGGAGCTAATTAAAAAAAAAAAAAAAAATCTCCCATGTTTCTTTAGCTGAGGTCAGAAGTGTAAACGAATGTGTTGTATAAGAACTAAAAATAATATTTTACTGAAACCAAATCAATGTTTCTGTGAGGCTTATTTGTAACTGAACAACAAATGTCTAGAGCATTTTACAACTATCTTACAACAGTTGAGATAATTCGTTCATCTCTAGTTTAGTAATTTAATGAGGAATTTAATAGTTGAGGAAAACAGTAGAGAAGCATCACAGCTTTAATGCACTGGCAGAATTCAGAAAGTCAATATAGAGTCTGGGAAGCTTGCATCTTTTCACATGTGACAACAGGATGGAACGTAAATAAAGGAGACCATAAAATACATCTGTATATTTTTATAACTGATCAAGTTAAATAGAAAGGCCATTTCATTTTATGGTTCTATTTTTTTTCTTTCATTTAGAAGTTAACACTTCAAAATACCAAAAGGAAATCTTAAGAGTTGTCAAAGCTGTACATGTACACTGAGGCACCAGAGCATGCCATCTTATACATCAGAGTATGTCGGTTGAATTCTAAAGGAGAAAGACACTAAGAAGCCTAAAAATTTAGTAGACAGCCATTAGAAACAAGGTGCCAAAAGGCCTCTATAAAAATTTCTTAATACCTTAATATTTTCTTCACACAAATGATGCAAATAAAGAGAAAGGATATTATATATAAAGGATTGCAAAACTCACAAAAAGCTGTCCTCCATAGTCTGAAAGAGCTTCTCACTCTACTTGACTGTACCATTAAACTGTTAACAGATGGAATATTAAACTCTGCTCCTCAGACCTCTCATCTTCAAAAAGGTACTTCATGGCATTTAACATTTAAAGTGACAAAGCCAACGAGGTAAGGAAAATGCTACCTTGAAGAGGTCGGAGTGATTGTCCATCAGAAACTGAGTCAGCAATTCTGCCTGTGGTTTTGACAAGGTCTTATTCTGTAAGATGAACTTTGTGCAAGTCTTGATGATCACTGATCTGTTATCAAACTTGAAAAAGAACAATTCAGATTTGCTATTAGATTTGCTTGCAATGTGTCGGCAAAGACAAAGTATAACAGGATGCTATCAGTGGGAAGAACATCTTGATATTTGTTTTAAAACAAATCACATTAAAAGGTAGTAAACAGAATACTTCTAACACTGGGGGGGAAGAAGAGTTAGCTGTATTATAGGAAAGTGTTATTTCCCACACTAAACATAACAGACACTTACTTGTTTTTGTAATTTGTAGCCCTCAGATTCTGCTGCAATGGCTATGAATGTCAGGAATCTATGTAGTTCTTCTCGAATATTTGGTGCTAATAATTTTAGATAAAGTTGTGATGCCTCCAGAGCTTGATCTGTTTTTCCTTTTTCTGCAATGGAGTAAAACAGTGTATCCAGTGCAACTGTTCACTTTCAGAGTCAAGAATATATATTTGAATTCCAATATTAATCCCATTTTTGGAGGTTTTTCCTTCCAAATAAAGCAGGTTATCTTACTGACTTCTAAAACCTTTTGACAAGACTCAATATTGCATTTAATCAATATAAGTCTAAAGCCTGTGTCCCATAGCTAGTTGGGAAACAGATGTACTTGGACAATATATACAGGACATTAATATGTTCTGTGTACAACATTCAAACATTGAAGTGATGTTTGCACTTTTTGTGTTTACACATCTTTGTATTATATTCTAGGATTCATCTCAATGTAATTAATGAGCTGGAACAATTCTAAGTTGCTCATTGCTTTGTGGTTTTGTTTGGAGGTTTTTTTGTTTGTCTGGTTTTGTTGGGGGTTTTTGTGGGTTTTTTGTTGTTGGTGGTGGTGGTTGGGTTTTTTTGGTTAGTTGGTGTCCTGCCTGCTTTCTAAGCCATTAGTTTATAAGTTTCTCAAGGAAATGTGTTAAGGTGGAAATAATCTCCTATAAAAACCCCTTTAGAGGATAAGTCTAGTTCTTCACTTTCAAAGTGAAGAACTATCAAAAAGCTAAGTAACTTTCTTAGGGCAAGAGTAAGATGAGGGCAGATACAGGAATATAACCTATGTACGATTCCTCTGTTCTATTACTGGGACAGAGGTTATATTTTACAAGAAATAATCCAGGACTTTCAGTGCTGTATCACAAGCCATTTGAAAACATCTTTGTTTAAAAAGAACACCAAAAAAGCAAGCAAGTGACCCCTTTCCAAAAGAAAGACAGACAATCAAGCGGGAAAGACTTGCCAAAGGACATGATCAAGGCAGGTAAAAGCATAGATAGGAAGACAGGAAGTCTAATCATTTCTAGAGAAAAGTTTAAGAGTTTCTCTCTGATCCGTGATTAAAGCTTTACTAAGTTACTTTAAAAAGACTGTAGGGAAAAAAAAAAAAAAAAAAAAAGAGTTCCAATGTAAAAAGGGTCAATAAATCATATGGACGAATTTGACCAACTGCATTCATTTAACATAAGTAAAAGTACTCTAGATGTGTTTATTTTAAAGGCAACAAGGTCAGCAAATGCTTGTCTTCACAACAGATCTGTGTTGTCAGCCATCTTAAACTGATTAACAGCTGAGGAAGAGAGTTGTAACTGTATATATGTTGATAAAAAAAATGAAGCCGTACTTCAGCTAACTGCAGCACTTCTTAAATTAGTTTTGAAAGTGTTTTAAATATGTAGATGTTCATAGCTAGTTTGAGCTATATCCTGCACTACAGTCAGAACAGCAGCACTTTTTCAAAGTAAGGCTAACTGCACTGGATTCTACTTGAAAATTATTATTAGAATGCAAGTTGTTATGCACTGATGACCGTAATCTATTCCATAGCACTGAGAGGGAAAAAATGTTGTAAAAAAAGTTAAGCACAATCTCCTAACAGTGATCTAGTATGAACTAGAACACAGTTGAGGACCCAGGAACATAAACTAATGCATTAAAACAGAGAATCATTTCCTAACAACAACATTATGGTTACCTCTTCGTCAAAAAGAAATAAAGCATTAGAAACTGCTTGTGAGGTATTCTTACTCAAGTTAGAAAGATGATAAAATTAAAGCAAGAAAAAGAAAGCAGAATAGCCCTGGACATTCACAGGTCTGGTAGTTTAGATCAAGCAGATACTTAATACAGAAAAGACCTACAGTCAACTAAGGCATTAGAGTAATTCTTACACTGTCACAGAATTATGATACTGTCTTTTTCCTTACCTAGAGGATTTGGCTGCTTTGATTCTCTAATCTAGTAATATTCAACTTATATATATCAACTTACACAAGTTTTGTATTTAAAGTGTGTATATGAACTATACCATCTTTAATTTAAGTGAACATTTAGCAGAAGTTACCAGTCAGTTATTTCAAATTAGCATTCTTCTTTTGTGGATGAGTTACGTAATTTTGCCATAATTTCCTTTTCATGACTTGTATTATAATTTTTTCCTCCTTAGCAAAATACTACTGAAAAATATTGCCTTTTGTATTTTCCTGAGGTTTTGGCCACAGGATCCACCACTCTGCTCCAATTTTTACACATGCCAACTGTGCTCCTATGCCAGTAAGCTTGTCATAGCTCTCAAAACTGAAACTTTGTGTAACAGTCTATAAAATGTACAGAACTTAAGAAGTAACAGGGCCTGTTTAGGGTAGGGTTAATCTTAACCTTGTATTTAAATTAAATCCTTCTGCTTTACTTGTAAGCATTTGTGGGGAGGGGAGGGAAATCACAATCTCAACGGCCCTTTTTATCATTTTAAATAACTTCTGTTACTAAAAAAGCCCTAAGTCGAACTTAAAAAACCTCATTCTGGTTGAGAGGAAAGCTTCACAGCCATGATTTTCCTTTTATATTATTTATCCCAAGTAGCAATCAGGGAAATTCTGACTAGCAGTACGAAATTGTTACAATGTGAGTAGCTACATATTGAAACAGATTACCCACGGAGGCTGACGATTCTCTGTCCTTGCAGATTTTCAAAATGCGACAGGACCAGGCCCTGTGCAAATTGATCTAACTGAAATTTGTCTTTGCCTTGAGCAGGTGCTCTGCTTAGTAACTTTGAGCACTCCCTTCCAACCTATAAATTAAAGCCTATCTGCAACAGCATTGCAAATGGTGTTACAATTCAATCAATTAATGCTTAGTAAGTTCCATTCCTTACACAGCTTTCACTTGCATTTTTTTTGTTTCAGGTTGCTCTTACCTAGAAGCTCTACAATTCCTGAATGAATATCAAGATCCTGAGAGGCAAGAAGGGAGTCCTTCTTTTGACTATAATACTTTATTATAACATCAAAAAGAATCTTCTTGTAGGTATTCAGACTGCTCGGTTTGTTAGTACTTTGAGGTAACTGCTGACTAACCATCACTATGAATTGGTCTGGAAAATACTCCAAGCACTCAACTGCAGCAAAGAGCCATTTGTCAAGCCTGCAGAAGGAAAAGTTAGTTTTAGTGCTTACTTTAAAAACACTCTACCTATTCTTATTTAATCCTTTAAAGAAAATTAGATAGAAATAACTGTGCAGGTATAGTCACATATTTGAAACACAGCACTAAACTTGTTGCTTATTAAGCAATTTATGTAATTTATTTCATTATAGTAGTTCAAGGACCTGCTCGAAATAAGCAACTTTCATGGTTTTCGTATGCTAGAGACAATACACCTGAGGAATGCCCAGATCAAAGCAAGCTGCCATCATGCCAGACTGTCACTGACCCTAGAACACTTGCCTGATGCAGCCAGCATTTAAAACCAAACACCATCCCCTTTTACTTCAACACACACAATGAAAACCCACCAGGGCTAACCAGAGTGAAAAAGCAAGGGACCGAATCTTCAGAGAAGAGACACAAGACAATTAGTTTGAAAACAGAGAAAAATAAAAACAGTTTAGATCCCAGAAGACTGTGGAAGCAGTTTATTGTATGACCTATGATAAAGGCACGAGTTTTTTTTAAGCACTTGTTGCCTGTATGACTGAACTAAGGGCAAGAAAATGTAAGGCGAGTCTAAAATTCAGGAAGACAATTCATTGTTCAAAGAGGCCAGAAAGTCAGAGGAAAAAGTCACTAACTTAACCATTTTGTTGAAAAGAAATATAAAAATCATAGAACTGTGAGGGACAGAGGAAGAATTACTTTTATCTGACTCTGGATATAAAATAATTTGAACTGAATCAAAACTTGTCAGAAGGGGTAAATATGTCCTGTAATCAAATGCTGCTTTATCCACCCTCTTTCCTAGAGCTAGCTAGACTGCTTTCTGAATGTTTAGCTTAAAGATGTTTCTCAGTTTATTTTTTCTTTAGGACTCTTCTGTTATGGATGATAAAGGCAGTGTGATCGCACTGCTCATGGGATTGTAACTACAGGGAGGTCATAATCCCATTTCTACTTGACTGTATTACCCCATCTATGCATCCAAAGTTACACAATCCTTGTTGGCCGCAGCAGTCCTAGCAAAAGTTCATGTTTATCTAGCTGTCCAGCAACAAGTTCAAAAACCTTTGTTTCTGCTCTTCATTATATAAATAAGATTGTGTGGATCTTAAACATCTTTGTAAGTTAAACATTCAGAAATCAGTCCAGCTGGCTTTATAAAAGAGGGTGCATAAAGCAGGATTTGATTACAGTTTTTAAGTACCTACATGGAGAACAGGTATTTGATTATTTCAGGCATAACACAACAATATTTGAAAGCTAAAGACAGAAAATTTGAGATATAAATTATTCTCCCCCATACCCTGCTTCATGTTAGGGGCAATTAATCCTATAACAACTTGTAATACTGGTGGCTATTCTTCATACCTCCAATTTGCCATTCTCAGGCATGCTATAAGCCAGACCTAAATAACATACTGTCTTCGACTGGGGAGTTAAGATGCTATCCAGCAATAAACCTAGTTTGGAACCAGGAGTTTCATTAGCTTATGTAAAACTCTAAACATACGTAAAAATATTAATATTTTTCTCCCTAAACTAAGAATACATACAAACTGTAAGAGAAAGTCTCTTCAGGTACTCAGATTGACCTCAGTCTCAAAACCAGATAAAAATTGTATTGATTTCACAGAAAAAAAGCATCACTAAGACACACACACGAGGATACATGCCTTGCTATATTCATGAGAAGTACATGCTAAGATAGAGATCAGTGCAAGCGCGATCAACAGGAACACTACAAGAATAAGGGAACATTTAAGGAAAAAAGCACTGGTAACATGCAGCCACTTCTATATCCTCACAATATAAGCATTCTCCAGTGCTACAGCTCAGTTTCTCCTTTCCTGTTGCTAACAATAGATGCCTTATTGACTTTGTATCTTCACAGTACCACCACTGGGAAGTGTGACAAACAAGTAAAAAGCCTCAGAATAAGTTTGTTCATTTTCTAGTATCTGTGATAGAGACCTGGGAGTGAAGTGCCTGGTCTAGAAACCAGGAGTGTTTTCAAACACTTGAGGTTAAAGTTTTAGTGTATACTTAAAGTCATTAAATGTCCAATCCTAAACATATACTTTCGGGGAATTGCCTTACTGCTTCTGAAAAGAAGTCAACAAAGGAGAGAACATTAATGTCACCCCTGTCTACAAGTGTAATGATGTCTGTTTTGTTCACTTAACACAAACCTTCGATCAAGATTAAAATAAAGCATTTATTAACAAAACCATTTTATAGATGTTTAACTTACTCAGGCAAGTTAAAGCTACATGTAACCTCTCTGTCCAGGAAAGTATTTGAGATAATCAGGTCTTCTTCTTTGCCACAACAGTCTGTTTTTCTCTTCACTGAAGACATCAAGATGTCTTCTAGAAGTGGAACATCAATTAACTGCAGAAGTCGTAGCAGAGTTTGCTGTTTCCAAACATCTTCTATTACTAATACCATAAACAAACAAACAAAAAAACAGCCTCAGAAATAAGATCTTATGTACAACATCAATCTTTGTTTTCACTCACTCAAGAATGTTTTAAATCTTCAAAGACAACAAAGTACACAGCATAGTGTGAAGTTTCCATAGTGGGAAAGAAGGGATCAAAACATGATGGCTAAGAAAGAAGGCTTTAAAGAGAACATCTCTCTCTCCCATCATATTAAAATTAGTAATAACCTACTCTAATTAGTAATATGTACAGGAAAAGACAAGTGAATAGCAAAGGAAACATAGAATACAGATGTATTTAATCTTAAAAACCTATTTCCTCCTGAAATGGTATTTGCATAAATAGAATAGCATCATCCTGCAAAAACTTAATCCTGCTTTGTTTCTTTCAATTTACTTGCTACAAGCATTTACCCATTTAGCACTCATTTAGCTATTTTGTCATCTGTGACATGCTACATTTAAGACTCTGAGGGGCAGTGTTTAACAGAAACAAGGTATTCAACCCAAGTAGATACAGTGAAGAACAATCAAGTTTTAAAAAGAAAAATTCAATCCTCACCTCTTTTTGAAAGCAGATGAGTGGGTTCATTAACCATGATCTTTGGAGGTAAAGATGCGTGAATATTTATTGATTGAAGAAGCTCTTCTACCCTCTTTTTATCACCTGCTTCCAATGCTAAGGGGTTTGAAAGTGTCATTTCACACTTCGTTCTGCTTAGGGGGGAAAAAAAGTTAGCTGTGTAACAAATATGATCAGGACACATTTATATTTGTGACATTTTCTAAATTGCTGTTAAATCAGGACTTTAGGGCTTCATTGTATCTGGGGTTTATCCTGCTGCTAGAAAACCAGTCATCCATATCTGTGTTTTGGAAAGGGCAAGGACATTGATTCCAAATACTGTTGATGAGTTCCATTTCTTTTATCAGTTTTCATCAAGTAGCTCATTCATGCTAATTCTCAGATTTCAGCACAATTGATTGCAAAACAAAATGATTCTTAGGCTTATGTTACTGTGCCAGACTATTCTAAATAACAAAGGGCAGATCAAAGCAGTTTAGTGTTACCAAGAAATATTAGATAGCATCCGCAATTTAGGCATGATATTTCTCAAATCTGGCATGTAGTTTTGAAAAAGACTCCAATACCTGGGTTAGACAGACATAACTCATTAAGGAGTTAACTCACCTTAATTTATAAAAAAAAAAAAAGAAATCAGAATAGTTCAGAGTAACTCACTTGGAATGTCTTTTTGTCTTTTGTTTGCAGATTTGCTCGGGAGACATGCTCTCATTTTCCTTATTCTTTCTTGGAAGAAGAGGAGTAAGATTGCTATTTACAAATTTATAGAGACTAGTGTTTGTGTCTTCAAACTCTGTTTCTTTCTCATTTTTGAATAAGTAAAGCTTTGCTCCAACTGGCTCAAACACATTGTGATCCATCAATGCTTGGCATACACGGACTCCCTTCAGCCGAGAAATATCATTGCAGCTTAGGTACATGCTTTGCATAAGATGGCTCAGTACCACATCAACAGCATTTGAGCCCGTGAAACAGTTTTTGTACGTTTTCAGATGTTGTCTACGTCTTTTGATTTCCACCTGACTGTGAAGAGCATGAATAATACTGTTCCACAGCTGAGTTGCTTGAAAAGGACCATCACAATCTGCAAGATATTTATATGAAAGCTTTACAGATGTTTATAAAGCTTTACTTTAACATTTGTAAAAATATTTTTACTCTGTGAAATTACTTTTATACATATATATATTTAAAAATTCTCCAGAAATCAGCTTAATTTTACGAAGATAGGGAAAGATAATACTTAATGAATCAGTCCTTGTTGTAAGTTGACTCATTCCCACTAGGGTAGAATCAACAGAAGAGAACAGACACTAAAAACAGGTGAGGAAGGTTTTTTGTGTTATTACCACACATACTATATGCATGTATCCATACACATTAATTCATTACAGAATCACAGAACGGCTGAGACTTGCAGGGACCTCTGGGGTCCCTCTGGTCCAACCTCCTGCTCACGCAGGGCCACCCAGAGCTGGTCGCCCAGGATCATGTCCCGACAGTTTTTGACTATCTCCAAAGGCGGAAAGTCAGCAACGTCTTCGGGCACCACCGAGAAGAGCCTGGCTCCGTCCTCTTCGCATCTTCCCTTCGGGTACTTATCGCCATTGATGAGAATCCCCTGAGCCTTCTCTTTCCCCGGCTGAGCAGTCCCAGCTCTCTCAGCCTCATCTAGGGCAGATGCTCCTCCAGTCCCCAGTTTCTGCTCCACGTATCGCTCTCGGCTCAGCGGGCAACAAGCCAGCGTTTGCGATGCACTAAGACTGCCAGCCCCCCGGCCTTTCGCTCCGAACACCCAGGCGCAGTCCCACGCCCAGCCCGAGCAGGCGGCGCCCCCTTAGCCACGACTTCCGGGGGCACGGCCGGAGGAAGACCCTTTCCCCTCCGTACCGCTGCCGCCCCCCGCGCCAGCTCCTGCCCGCCCGCGGCCCGCCCCCGGCACCGGCAGCCACAGGCGCCCATCCAACGGGCGGGCACGCGCCGGCGCCCCAGAGCCCGCCCCGCTCCGCTCCGCTCCCCGGCGAGACTCGGAGCCGCCGCCAGCCCCACGGGCTCTGCGGAAATAAAAACCGCGGCAGCAGAGAGACGGGGACAGCTCTCTTCCCCCACCTGGCCGCCGCCCGCTCCCCCGCCGCGGCCCCAGCTCGCTCTGGCTGCGGAGCCTCCGGAACCGCGGAGTCAAATAAACCGCCATAACCGCGGCCAGCGCCGCGGGCGGAAGCCGGGAGAGTGCATCACTTCCCGCCCTCCTCCGGCCGCCGCCCCAGCACCGCCCCTTCGGGGCGGAAGTGCGGCGCGCTCCGGCCGCCCCCTTCCCCAGCGCTGTGGCTGTCGCCGTCGCTATGGAGTAGCTGGAGCGGGACGGGGCCGAGCTGGGGCCGGAGCGAGAGACGGAGCCGGCCTGACAGGCGGCCCGCCGGGCCCACAGGGCGACTGACAGGCAGCCGGGCGCGGCGCCGGCAGCTCCCCGCGGGCTCAGGTAAGAGGCCTGTCCCCTGCGCCCGGGAGCGGGAGCGGCTGCCCGTGGCCTAGTGCCGCTGCGCGGGGCGGGCAGGGCCCGCCGGCGCCGGGGCGGGAGGCCGGCGGTCTCGCGTCCCAGGAGCGCGGCGCTGCGGGCTGGAGCGGAAGGGGCAGGGGCCGCCCTGGGGGCGCGATCGTTGCCTGAGCAGGGCCTGGCGGGCACGGTTGAGCCGCCCGAGCCGGCGGATCGCGGATCAGCTGCTCGCGACCGCCGTTCGCCACGGCTCGCCTTTGGCCGCGGCCGCCGCCCGCCCCAGGCTCCCGCCCGCCCGGCTGCCCCGCGGAGCAGCGAGCGCATCAGCGGCCCGTCGGGCGGCGGGAAGGAAGGGATGGACTCCCGGCGTGCCGCTGGCGGGGGTTTCTCGGAGGAGGGGTGCGAGTCCGCTCTCACCGTAAATGGCAGTAAATACTTCGTCCGGGAGGACCGGCCCGCAAGGGACGGTCCGGGGGATTGTGCGGCGTATAGGTTAGGTTTCTCCCGTCAGCAGGCGACAAACAGGTCCCCGTGCTCGGGTCTCGTTCCGTGAGTTTTCGGTGGACTGTCAGTTGCAACTCAGTACCAGAATGGTTTATAAAAATCATGAAGGTGACTTGCTCTGAGGGCAGCTACACCGTGCACAAGCGCATCATTGCATTTGATGCTCTCGTTGTTTTCGTAACTGATGCGAAAGCTTGGTTGTGCCCGAATTTTTTTTATTTTTTTTTTTTTTTTCGGAGACTTGGATGTTCTAGCACCTGCTTCTTCTGTGAGTTCATCATTGTTTGGGTCAGATCGTTGGGGTGGGTGTTTGGAGTGGGTGGCATGAAGTACCCACGCACCTGCCTGCTGCCTTGGTTCGCAAAAGCGAATCCCAGCTTGTTATAGGTCAAAATTCTGGCAGAGTGCATGAGGCACTGCTGCACAGTGTGCACCCATGTCCCCATATGAAGCTATGAATTAGTTCAGGGGTATGTTAATAGTTTTAAATCATGCAGTTGTTTTACATGAGTGAGAATTAAAGAGTGGTGAGGAACCTTTGTTTTGGATTTACTGTTATTTCAACATTTTGAATGTTTTACCTCATTCATATTGCTGTGTTGGCTATTGCTTGCTACCTTGCCTAGTGATTAGGTTGTCATCATGCTGACATATTGTTGCTGATGTACATCAGCATAAAGACCATTATCGATTGTGAGAGGGATTCTTGAAAACAGCACACTGTCCATCTGGATTTCTTTTTAGGAGTGGTTCCAGGTTGCATGGACTTGATATCAGTAGCATGAATATTACTCTTGATTTTCAAACAGGAAGGAATCAAAGTTCTTAAACATTTACTCCATGTCCTGTGTTGCTTGTCTGAACACTATCACTCCTAAGATCATGTACTTTTTCTCTTCTTTTAACTTTAAATGAAGGTTTCATTGTGGATGACATTTGCTTTATTGTCCCATGGTTGTTAATTTTCCTATAAATAGTAGTTCAATCTTAAAAGAACTGAATAAACCAGTTTTCCTACAGTTGAGAACTAAATTTGCATATTTCAGATATGGTTAAATCTTCATGATTTGTGGTATTATAGATACTACTCAGATATGTGGGTTTTTTTGGCATAGATTTTCTAGGTACATTGTTCCTGTTGACATATATTGAGTTTTTACTGAAGTTGGTAATAACAATCATTTTTATAAAGCAAGAGTTATTTTAGATTACAGTCCAAACGTTGACATGAGGATTTCTACAAATTTACAGTTTTAGATAGATGTAAACTTAAAACCCAAGCTGCCTATTGAGAAGTAAGTTTCTCAGTACTCCTTAGTCTTGGGTAAATTAATCAGTAATTTGCATAGTGTCAAGCTGGAGAGGAACAGGTTGGACAGGGCCTGCTAGGCTTGCTTTTAAATCCTAACCGTTCAGACACTGGAATGCTGTTAACATTCTCACCTAGTGGCTTTTCCAGGCTTCTTACCGCAGTTAATATGTCACCACAGCAGAGGACATTTCTGATTTAATCAATACTACACCATTTTTCCACTGTCTGTGTAGAGAAGCTCCCTTTCACATTTATACAAAGGACATGCATGCACATGTATTTTCTTTATACTAGCTCTGCAATTAATTTTGTGAAGCATCTTTTAGTTTTGAGAATTCTAACACATGCGTGAATGAAACAATGCAAAAAGCACAAGATTTAAAAAGAAATGTATTAGATTTGTCATTACGTTAAATTCATTAGGATTGATTTTATGGTCCTTTTAGCATATAGAGTTTGCCTCATGGAATAGCTGCAGAATAAAATCTGAGAGCTGGAAATACCTCTAGCTCCTATTCGGAATACTCCATGATCTTTGCTTCTACCTGTTTATCAGGTTAATGAAAAGTTCATTTGTACAGGGATATTACCCAGTGTCTAATAGCTGTTGGTCTTGGGCTGCACGCTTAAGAGTTGCATGCATTTTTCCATAGCACAATTCTTAAAGTAAAACTAATATATTGCAATGAAATGTCACATACTGTTAAAATTTCTTAATAAAAGAAATTCCATGTTTCTATAATTTATTTCCAGCTATGTTCTCAATAAAACACTTAATACATACCAAATAAGTACATAATTGTTTTTAAGGTTATCTCATTGTATTCAGACTCAGCTTCTCATATCTAAAACTCGCAGTCCCTATAATTAAGACTGACTCCACCTTGAACGTGCTTGTTCAAGGTTCTACTCCTGAGTAGTCCCGTTGAAGCCATAACTACTATTTCTGGTTTTAAAGTTGAGTATTTGCGAGATCGAAATCTGTGCAGCTGGATACCTTTCTGGTTTATAACATGTTTTCTTTAAACTCCTAGTCTGATTTTTCATTTAGTAGCATGACGTTGTGTCACTCAGCTGACATGGAAATTGGAGAAATATCTATGGAGCCACAGTATTAGTGTGTTTCTGCATTTCACTGTGGAAGGTGAAGGTGGGATATAACGGCAGCAATAGTCAAGATAGAGCAGCATAGCTGTGTTGCTTCCAGCACTGTGCTAGTGTTTGCTTAGGACTAGATTGATACCGTTACACGCACCTACACTGGAGTGGATTGTTCAGTAACTCATATAACTTTCAAAGAAGTTTTATGTAGTATGTTTATTACCTCTTTTAGAAAACAAGTCTATCTTTCCCGTTTAAAACTAATCAGATTATTTGTCCTGATTTCTAACGGAATCAGATCTATATAGTACTAGGGGAACGTGTACGTGTCCAAGTAACTTTAGTGTGGTTAATTTCAGTCAAGTTTGACTGAGGTATACAAGTGTCAAAAATAAGTTTCCACTGGTTTTGTGAGGCTAAGGAGCTGTGGAAAGGAAACAAACTCCATCTGTGACTTGAACGTGGAAAAAGCTGTGGCATAAATGCATATATTAATAGACACCAGATAATCTATGCAGACCAGAACACTGCCTTATAAATGTATATAGTACAGTGGGAACAGCTTTAATTTGGACAACCAAACACCTCACATCTGATCAGAACGACATTGGGGCTGATTAGTCCCAGTGCTCACTGGATTATCTGTTAGTGCCTTCTGCTGCTTTTGTCCTTGTTACCATGACTTCACAAACATCTTCATCACAACATAATCTGGTCTCTTCCATTTGAATCAGAATGGCATTCTTCTATTTTTCAAAGAAGTAGTTTTACACAAATTATATGCCAATGAGTTGAGTGTATGGCAAATAAGGCCATAAATGAAAATAGTATTTCTGCAGATTTCACTACTTTTTCTGATTTGCTATCTTAGGTTTGTTTTACTACAGGTTGAAGAAATAGTACTCTAGACACCTTGTTTGAAATAAAAGATGAAGATGTATCCTTAAATATTGCTTTTGAATATACCAGACAACACCAGGAAATAATTTCTTCTTGCATTCTCTCTTCGTCTTTGCTCACACTGATAGGGAAGATGAATGTCTATCTCTTTTTTTCACTGTTTGTTTCCTGTCTTTTTTCTTTCTGGTGTATCCATTATCAGAGAGACAATTGTGTACATTGAGACGGAGGCAGGCTTTAGAACTTCTATCTGACAGAATAGGCAAGTCAGGTTTTTCGGAACTAATTATGACAATTTAGGAAACTGTGGAAGTACACAATACAGGGAGAGATGAACTAAATTATAAGTTGCCACACAGTCTTTTAGTTCTAAAATTTTCAAGGTGATGTAAAAAACTTCATTGTACAATGTTTTTGTTAAAATAAAGCATGAAAAGATGGTTTCTTGTTTCCTTCCTCTGCAGCAGCTGATCAACTCATTAATACTCAGATCATACAAATAGTAATGTCAGCATGAGTAAAATACTGAGCTTTGAGCTTATATTTTGACAAGCACAGTGTAGGAAAGAACACATTTTTTAGTTATCTTCTGTATAATACCCATCTATTCTTTCACTGGTCTGGGATCTCAGGCAATCCTTCCCTTCCGTGAGCGCTGCAATTAAAGGAGCCTAGTTTCCTTTGCATTTGGTTCTCTTTGTTGATTGATATTGATACACAAGGTGTGAACCTTTCCTTTCATGGAAGCAGTTTATACATTTTCTCCTTTATTCAGTCACCTGTTTTCAAGAAATGGTTGAATTTCTCAGTCCTTCGTTGCTTTGTTAGATCTAATGAAGAATGTTCAACAGATTCAAAAGTTTTTAAGGAAGAGTAGAAGCAATGACATATGGTCACCAGGCGTGCATACACAGATATGTGTATGCAGTGTGAGTGTGCTTAACTGCAAAGCCCTGGAAATTATATTTCGATGTTCCTTTTGTGGGTTACTGCTATATCCTACTGGATCCTTGATTAGATGTCCTTTAATATTATAATTTTCAACACGTGTCTTATGTTAACAGAAATTGTGAGAGGACTGTGAAACTTTTTTTTTCTTGTCTTTGTAGGAGAATACGTTTGTGTACAGCTGAGACAATGGAGTCCATGCTGAATAAATTGAAGAGTACCGTTACAAAGGTAACGGCTGATGTCACCAGTGCAGTCATGGGAAATCCCGTTACCAGGGAATTTGATGTTGGCCGACATATTGCCAGTGGTGGTAATGGTCTTGCTTGGAAGATATTTAATGGAACTAAAAAATCAACAAAACAGGTGGGTTGTCAAGTAAAGACCTAATTTTATAGCATTAGATATTAAACTGGTAGGTAGTAGCTGTTAAATGACATTTAAAACCAAAATCCAACTGGGCAAACTGATGCTAAGGGTAGTACTATAAGTAAAATGAAATGAACACCTAAATGTTACTTAAATATAATGTTGTCAGCTAGATAGGTGGTAGTTGCTTTAAACTTCACTGCTGTAGAAAGAAGTGGTTCTGCATTCATAACATGCAATTTGATACTAAGATCAAGAATTAATCTGAGTTAAAACTGATCTGACAAGAAGGAAGAAGTTTGTTTTAACATGGAGAGGTTCCCTAATTTGTTTTACCTTGCAACACTTCTTTTTTGGCAGCAGTACTGGCTTTTTATGTTTTAAAATATCATGAAGTATGCCATCATTTGTTCTCAGCAAAAGAGACACTAGTTTTTTTCTCAGCTACCATACAGTAGTTGAGAGGTTAGGAAAGTCATGAGATACAGTAACAGGAAGGCATGGGATAGAGGAGGTGGTTGTGGAGGAAGTGAGGTCCACCTTCCTGTGCTGTTTTCAGATGAGTTTTGTTCTCTTTTAGTTTCCTTAAAGCATTAGGGTTTAGAGCACTAGTATATAAACTTTTGACTCACTTGAAGTCACGTGTGTAAATGGAAGTAGGATTGTGACTTTGGAAGAAGGTTTGCCAGAAACAGAGTTTAAGAACTGCTATTATAGAACATCATTTTGTTGTACTGGAAAAATGCGAAATATCTTTTTTCAAACTTGGAAAGGAAATAGAATTTTCAATGAGTAAATAGAAGAGTCAATAAGTTACGACCGTCAGTTAAACTCGATGCTAAAGTGATGTGAAGTCACTTAGACAAGGAATCAGCTTGCTACAGATGTACCAAAAAGAAATGGGCACAAAGGAATGGCTTTGGAAAACATATGTACAATCTGTTAGATGGTAGGAAAATAAACTGTAGCAAATAAAGAAGAAATACACTATCCAGAATAAATAATCTGTGGAGAATGTGTGATCTGATTGTGATAGAATCTGAATAATGCTAAGCATGTACTTTTGCCATATTCTCAAGCACCTGTCTAGCTGTTGCAGGACTCTATACATCTAGTATTTACTGAGTGTACCAAATGTACTAATTGGAGGTTTTGTTGGTCTTATTCAACCATACAAAGAAGTGATAACATTGAAAGTATGGTAGTTTGATAGGTTTTATACAATCTTTGTGCCCAGTAAGCATTTGACCTGTAGCAGGTGTAGCTTTAAGGGTCTGGAGAGTTGTAGCAAGTTTCGTTCACTGCCCAATTGACAGAGTGTGTGTAACTTGTTTCCTGTTGATCATGTTTTTCAAGCTTTGAATGGGTGTTCTGACCACTGATTTTGCAGGATTTTAGTTCAGGTGTTACCACATGTGATCCTGCAGGATCTCTGTAAACCCTGATTACCATCTGTACATTTTTGTGCCTTCCTTAGTCATAAAAAACACAGCAGCAGTTGTACTGCAGGGAATTTTAGTTGGCTGGTGGTTTGATGTGCAATTACTGTTTATTATTAATATTACCAATTAGGTAACATCATGTCAACATTCATTTTGCCTTTGCAAAATGAAACTAGGCAGCAATACAAACAATTTACGTTGTGTTGTATTGCAATATATCTATTCTTTAACATTTTTTATTTCTTATGCATGTACCTTTTGAATGTTGGCTGGGTAATATGGGAAGTGGCTGACTGTAATTTTCCAAGTGGTAGCAGTCACTTTTATGAAGTGATGCACATATTTGCTGTATTGCAGGTGTGCATATCTAAGTTGAAGCTACAAGCACTTAGCTTTTTTACAATAAATGTGTATTGTGATGTAAGGCCTTAATTGCCCATGTTGTTGTCACCTTACTACAACACAAGTGATAATTTAAATCATCGTAGCCAGATGAAATAGCTACATTTGGAGTTTTAGTGCTACGGCAATAGAGCGGATCAGAAATCTTTGTTCTCAGGACAAGTGCAAGTGAGCAGTCTTACAAAAGTTGGTCAGCTGAAGTGAAGATTTCAAACATGGATTAATTTGGTTCCTATTTTTAAGTCAGTGGACAGTTACAAATATTCCGTCTCTGGTAACAGTAGATATGTATGATTTTATTCCTCTTTTCAGTTCCACCTGGTTCCCATCTTGGTGGTTTTACTGGATTTCTGAATGTTTACTTTTTTCTTTTTTTTAATATATCTTGTCTTTTCTTGTTTACTTTGTAGGTGACTGAATAACAGCCTAACAGAATGTGAGGAAATTGCTTACCTGTGTGCATGTTTTTGTCTGGGGCTATTTGACAGCTGATTTGCTGCTGTTTGTTTGAAAGATTTATGAGTCTTTCTAGTTATACATGTATACATGAAGTAACATATTGCTAATTTTACAGTATGTAGTTCTGCTCGTTTTGGATTTGTTAACTTAGTATTTATGCACTTACATGTATTTCTGGCATAATATGGCACTTGTCCTTTTTGCTGCTTAGAAAGTTCAATCATAAAGACATACATAGGATAAGGTCACTTAATGTTCCTGTTGGCAGCTCGGTCATAAAACCTAGCAGAATTCAGGAGATAGTGGTTTGCAGTTCAAGACTACTGTAGCTGTGTTTAACTTTTATTGTGGTAGTACTAAATATATTAATGGTAGGTAAGTCAGCTTTCTGTTGTTTTGGCTGTGCATACAGTAGCTGTGAAATGAAAGCTTCCTACTATTCAAACTTTAAAGGCTAACTCATTTTAAAACTGGAATAGTTGTATTGTATACCTTATAACTGAAGCAAACTGATGGGAAAGTAGAGTTGTAAAAAAACATTGGCAAACTTCTAAAAATAAAACTCGCAAAAGCCAAAAGCTGGAGGAAAATCTTTTTCTGGCAAAAGACCAGAGTAATACTGGAATGCTTTCCAGTATTTTAGTTCAGAGACTATTTTGCTTTGCACAGTGGGAGGCTTTGGTAAAACATCATGTGTTTGCATATTGAGTTACATCTGATTAATTGTTAAAAAAATAAATGAGTGCATATGGGTAAAATAGAGAACAAAAGTGAAACAGAAACCAAACATGAAGTTTCTAAAATCAAGCATGTAACTGCTACCCTAAAATTTCCTTTGTGTTCATGACTTAGTCTTTTAACACGATCGCATTTATTTTTTTTTTTTCCACAAGAGCATTACATCATTCAGTTCACAGGATAGATGGTGAACTGTAGTTTTTAAGAAATTTGTGATTTATTTTTTTCTTCCTTACTGTTCTGTGCTTAGTCTCTGGCATTATTACTCCACACTATTCAAAATGCCGTTGAAAATAGAAGGATTTGAGTTTCTATATCATTCACACTTTAGCGCTTGAATGTTTTACAGGTATTGTTAACATGCTTTCTCAGTATCCAGTGAGATAAATAGGAAGAGGTTTTGCTATTCCGTTATCATCACATTTCCACAGCTTTTAGAGTCTTTAATTTATAAATACTTTCTAGTTTTGTTTGCTCTTTTTTGATACACAAACCCAGTGTGTTTCTGAATTCTTGCTGCCTGCTTGGGGGCACGAGAGAAAGCATGACATGCCTTCATTGCCTGGTTACCTTTTTCTGGTTAGGGGCAGTGGACATCAGGAGCTAGAATGGAAGTAATGAGGCACAGTTTGCTAAGAAGCAGTAAGGATAGGTTTGCTATTCATATTTCTTTCCCTTAGTCATGGCCTTTGTTGGTGGACACTAGCAGTACTTCTTTTTCCTTGCATGAAAACAGAGTAGCACTTGCTTTTAATGTTGACTACCTGCTTGCTTAAGATCTGAGAATTGTTTCTCTCTCTTTCCCCCTTCTCCCCTTCTGTTTTTTTTTTTCTCTCCCCTACCACTCCTTTTCTTTCC
The DNA here is from genome assembly GCF_009769465.1 of Tauraco erythrolophus. Taxonomy (NCBI): domain Eukaryota; kingdom Metazoa; phylum Chordata; class Aves; order Musophagiformes; family Musophagidae; genus Tauraco; species Tauraco erythrolophus. The sequence continues at coordinate 55,679,109 of NC_141468.1, forward strand.
CCCCCCAGCAGTTGCATTGGCTAAGATAAGAGCAGGATTTTTGAAGTTTATTTGGTTTATGAAGTTTTGATGTGGCTGAATAAGGACACGTGTTTTAAATTGTCAGTATATGTTTCAAACTGGTGTGTGTTTCATAAGGAATGCAGGATTGCAAATGGACTTGGAGGATGTGGTGGGTTGACTCCAACCAGCAACCAAGCACCCACACAGTAACTCACTCACTTCCTCACCCGCAGCGGGATGCGGGCAGAAAATAGGAAGACGAAAAGTGAGAAAACTCATCAGTCAAGATCCAAACAGTGTAATAGGTGAAAGAAGAGGGGAAAAAAACAGTGAAGCAAAGGAAATTACTCACCACATCCCACAGGCAGACTGATACTCAAGCTAGTCTCCAAACAGCTGCCACCTTGGAAGCCAAAAACCACCTTCTTCTTCTACCCTACTTTTTATCACTGAGCATGGTATTATATAGTATGGATTAGCCCTTTGGCCAGTTTGAGTTGTCTGTCTTGGCCATGTTCCATCCCACTCTCCTGTCTACCCACAGCCTACTCACCTGGAAGAGGTGAGGCAGAGTGGGAATAAGAGAAAGCCTTGACCATGTGCAAGGACTGTTCAGCAATAGCCAGAACATTGGTGTGTTATCAACACCGTTTTAGCCACAAATCTAAAACATGGCACCATATGGGATGCTATGAAGAAAGTTAATTCTGTCTCAGCCAGATCCAGTACAAAGGAAAACTGCTCGAAGAAGCTGGGAAAAGGGAATTGGGACATTTAGTGATTAAAACTGAAAGGATAAAAAGCCTTTATGAAGGAGTGTATTAGTGAATACCAGGTCTTTGGGACAATGGTCAACAGGATTCCCCTGAAATACACGAGCACAACCAGAGATGACTTATTTACTCTTTTCCGTTTGGTGACTAAAAGTGTTCTAGATGAGTTAATATGATTATAGCCCAGTTAAACTAAATCCCTGCCATGTCTTGCATGTTGTGGACAATGCTTACTCCTGTTTGCACAGGTGACATTTAATTCCTTGGCAAAGGCATTGTAGAACTTAAAACACTGATCTTTTCAGTGATTCATATGTAAAATTCTAAGTTATAGACATTCACCTGCTAGTGGCTTCATGAAACAGGTACCAGCTAAAAAACATAATTTTTTTTAGTGTATTGGACTGAATTGCTTTTTTTATATAGCTTATTACTAGAAATCTTTTTTTTTTTTAAATCAATAATGTAACTGTTCCTGTGAGATTTTCGTTAGAATAATGGTTCTAAAATGTGCAGTACAAGAGCATAGACTTCCTCTTGGGACTGAAAACTGTATTTTCATATTATTTTCTACTGGTTTCTAACCTTTATTATTATTTATAACACTGTTGGGGAATAAGAAAGTCTCTGCTTCATGATAAAGTTTTAAATTCCTTTTTTCTTCAGTTGATTTATTTCTCTTTAATGACTTCCAAGATTGTGATGTAATCTAATTTTTTATTTGATACCCACCTCTGTAATTTCAAATTTTCATATAAATTTCTTAATTTTCTCCCACTCCATTTACAGAGATTGGTTGGAAGAATTGTTTCTTCAGTTTTTTAACATGGACTGCATTTCTGGGACTTCTTTTTACATATGTTTAAGCATTAAAAAATTCTTAATGTTCTATCATGTGAATGGTGTGATCAGATTAATTGATTACTCAGATATTTTTCTGTGACTACAAAATATCTGTCATGAATGTCTAGTTTAACATAGCTCATGCTGGTTTGGAGCAGAGCGCTGAGACAGGGTCTGGTTTAATAAAGCACCACTTGATATCTTTAAAGCCAAGTGAATGCATGTATACTCAGAATATTTTAATTGTTCGTAGTTGATGTAAATGCTTTCATCTACTTAAAAGCAAGCTGATTTCTGTCCTGTGGATCTGCTGCTTTGTCACTGTGCAGATAGTGGTTATAGTTTATGCATTACTGTTTGTGAGCTAAGGAGCGGTAGTACTATAACTCTTAAAATATATATTCCAGAGGTTATATACAGTAACCTGTGTGATTATGACTGGGACAAAGTAAGGACAATATATATACACATACATATATTGAAATACTTATTACATTAGGGAGATTGTACTGTTGATTCAAAAAAATGTGTATCTGTATATATGTAATTGTATATAGGTTTGGTTTCTGGCTGCGTTATATACTGAATGAATTTTGTTGCTTACTCCTAGGAAGTGGCTGTTTTTGTCTTTGATAAGAAGCTAATAGACAAGTATCAAAAATTTGAAAAGGATCAGATTATTGATTCTTTAAAACGAGGCGTTCAGCAGCTAACCAGACTTCGACACCCTCGACTACTCACTGTTCAACATCCGTTGGAAGAATCCAGGTAAGCTGTAGTAAAATTAGGAACAGACTTTCTTAATCATTGTTTTGTTATTGGTTATAAAATATCTGGAACATTCAACACATACATCTGTGAGATTCAAGTTTACTATTTGTACTTACTAAGAATGGTATTCACTCCACCCTTTGATTTTTATTGCCTTCCCCCCACCCCGTCCCTCCCAACGCCATAGGATGCATTCCTGGTGTAAATCTAATAACCTACTGCATGATCTTAGTCCAGTTACAGCTGTATAGGTACACATGACCCTTACGGCAGGAAAATTTGGTAGTTCAATTACTTTAAATTTTAAAGAATACTCTTAAAAATTGTTTTCTTTGGAGAAGTTGTTCATACATTTGTTCCATTTATGAGATGTATCTACTCGGTGCATGTGAGATTGGAGATTTTTGTTAAATTGTATCTATTGTGGCCACATAGGTGTTTAAAAGGCCCTCCTATGCCAAACAAGGGAAACAGAATTCAGTGTGTTTTTGTAGCGTTTGTTTGATTTATGTAAGGTTAGTCACTAGGCACAATAATGGGTTAGTCTGATAGATTTGTCATTCAGCTGTAGTGATAACAGCACGCTAAAATCTGACAAATAAAATGAAGGTTTTGTGTTAAAATGGAAAGCTTATCCTGATCCTACAGAGGAAGATAGTGAAGGTTTTTTTTCCAAAGTAGTTTTTCTAAATGATAGCCTAATACCTTTTGAACTAATGCTTTTTTTAAATTGTCTGTTAACCTGCCTATTTGCAAATGTACTGGCTTCTAGGAGCTGAGAATACTGTAGAAATGCCTCTTTATCTTTGCGATGTCTACTTTGGGAAAGATTTCTTAGATTAAATGACACTTGCATATTCATATGTATCTTTCCTCTAGTACTAAACACATTTTGCATTAACAAGGTTTCAAAGCTGTCATTGTCCCTATGGTTCAGTATGCCTCCCCACAAAAAACTAAGGAAGATTAATTATGTAATTGAAGACAACTCTCAGTATTCTACAACAGTAAACAAACTATTACATGCTAAATGGCCTAGGGTCATCTCGGTCATAGTGTATGCAAGTGAATCCCAGAGGATATCCCAGGCTTCTTCCTAAAATTGTTACAGTATTTCAATTGACTCAGCAACTGCATCTGTAATTATTTTCTTTCCTGAACTCTGCCCTTCAGAAGAAGAGGATAAGATTCATACCTTGGAGTGTTAAGAAAGTTTTGGTGTTCTTGTAAAGAATTTAAGCCTTTTGAGGAAAATTAGCAGTAGTTATATCAGAGTTCTCATTTGTGAGTTTTCGTAATGCCCTATGCCTTGCTCCAGTTGCTCTTCTTTCCATACTCAGCACGCTCCCTGTAGAGACATCCATAACACCAAACCTGTCCAGTTGCTTGCTTTGCCGGAAACTGGTGTAAGAATTTTTGGAGGGGGTTCGTATACGGAAGGTTTGCTTGAAGTATTTTTCTGTGTAACCTTGTGCAAACATGCTGTAAGATTTCTTTAGAATTGCAGGTCTTTCCAGAGTGCTTATTCTTGAAGAAATCTGTCATGGGCTCCTTCCGGCTAGACTGTACCTGGTCTTTTTTTGTGTCTCCAAAGTAACATACAGTTGTGTGGAACTGCTTGCAAGTCACCCTATATTCATCTTTTGTGAGGCCTTTTTTGTGTTTTCACATTCCTAATCCTGTTCCCAATAACCCGGTGTTGTCCTGTCGTATATGTCAGGATTGTTTTAAAGATCGTCCAAGTAGCCGCGCTAGCCAGCCAGTGTGAGCGATTCACAAAAAGGTAGAACAGTTTGGTTTAATTGCAGACATATTGATGTGCAGTGCTATCTCTGCTCTTTATAGAGACCAGCTAGGGTTGAAGAAAACTTGTTGTCCTGTGTTCTTAATTGTATAAGGGCCTGTGTTGTAGATGTGAGGAGACAGTTGAATAGGAGACCGAGTTGGCAATAGTGGCTGTTGAATTTTGGTTTCAAATTGGAGAGCCATGCTGGAATGAAAGTCGAGATCGCTCCAGAACCACATTATTATGAGTGCTGAGTGGAATATGGTAAAAATATACCAACATTTGTGTCCGTAGGGACAGAGACGTGTGTGTCCAAAATTACATTTGGTCTTGCTTTCAGTGTATTCTACAGTAATGTGTAGGGCTGTTGCACACATTGTGCGGTTTTCGGTTCGATGTCCTGTTGAAATGGTGTCTCCAATTGTCCCTTTTAGAGATGGAATTTGCCAGTCTATATCTTCTTCTTTTATAATCCATTTCTGTTTATGGAAGGCAAAATTATTGTGTAGTGCTACCACAGAGAAATTTAGGATGTAACAGGAGAAGTACTGGGTCCATATCATTATAGCCTATATGAGCATGAGTCCATGGCCATCCTGTTGTGCACAAGTTCCGTATATTGTGTGTGTCAATTGCAAAATCAAATAGTAGATCTGTGTTTTTATACAAAATGCAGGTTGGTAAAGGTGAAGGTAAAGGTGGAATAGGTTTGGTAAAGGTGAAGTTGTACCTGCAATCTACATTTGGTTCTGTTATTTTGTAACAGTTGTTATTGTTGTTTTTCGGTTTGGAGAAATAGATATAGAATATTTTCATTTCGGTTGGCCTGTGGTAACTAGATCTACTGATTATTCAGCACCCAATCTGTATTCTCTCTCCTGGTATGGCCTGGAGCTCAGCCATCTGATGAGAGTCATCCCAACCCCATTTGTCTCTTGAGTATATTTCATTCCCCTGTAAGACTTAAGGTGGAAAGATTTAGGTTTGCCTCACTTTGAGGTGTTTTAGTGCTTGCAGTGTTTCTTAGTAGTGCATGGTCTCAAGGATCTTGTGCTTGGGCTATTTACTTACTCCAATAAGCAGGAACAGAGAAAGTGGGGAAGGGGCGATACGTCACTGTCATTGTTGCCATGGATGCATATCCCAACAGGTCAATGCAGGATTGTTGTTGGAGAAAAAGATAAAAAAGCCAAATTATAAATTCACTCATAATGTCATTGCTGCCCGATAAAAATATCAGTAATGTGAAGAGTCTGAGATACTTAATTTACTAGACATACCATCTGTTGCAATTTTTCCCAAAGCACATGTATTTTTGGCCATCACTTTTATTTTTAACTTGTTTTCTTTTTCTTATGTTACTCTGAATTTAATTTTGATATTATTCAGGGAATTGTTAAAGAAGCTGCACTGTATGGCAGACATCAGCTTTTGCAATATTCAGTTGTTTTAATTAGATTTGCTGAATCCTTCCATTACTCTGGTTTGAGTCCTGATTTAATTAGCTCCTAAAGTAAAAAATAAACAGCCATCTTTTTATTCTGTCAAAACTACAGCAATCAAAGTGTTTATATTATGAAAATTACTGATTAACTGTTCCCTAGGTATTTTCCAACATCTACGCCTTAACCGTTACTAAGTCTGTAAGTACTATGGTAAAGTTGAAGTCAGATTGAAAATGAAGTACTTTGTCTTTCTGTGCTCTGATTCTTCCTTGTGATTTTCACAGAAACAAGTTTTATAGCCCTAGCTGTGTTAATAGAAACATGAAAGGAATGGTGTGAACAGAACAGTAGGGAGGAAGACAAGCAGTAGTTCTGTCAGGTTGGCTGAATTCATGTATTCATGATATTGGCTGAATTCGTGTCTTCTGTGATATTTTTAAGGAATGCACAAACAGTTAGGCTTCTGTCTTCTGGCCTATAACTTTAACAGTAATAAAGATACATTTTTGAATAATACTGAGTCTCAGTTTTTTGTGTTTGTACTCGTGCAGCATTTAGTGTTCTTGTGAATTATTCATCCTTAAACCAGGTATGTGTGCTACCATCCATGTAACGCTTTCTCCAAAAGAACTTTAAAACAATAAAGAAGTGAGGTGCAATGCCTGCCCAGGGCCTCTCCATATGAAGAATGTGGATATAATGACTCTGTCTACGTTACAGGTTGTATGAGGCTCTGGGCAACCTGGTGTAGTGGAGGGTGTCCCTGCCCATGGCAGGGGGCTTAGAACTAGATGATCTTTGAGATCCCTTCCAACCCAAACCATTCTATGATTCTACATGAAGTTTGTGAAATGGAGACACACATTGTTTTCAGGACTTTGAAATTTGACATTTTGAAGCACAGTGTTACAACCAGTCCACTTTGTGTGGAAGTTTGCTTCATCTGTGCTTTTCAAACCCTGTTAACACAAAAATGTGTCAACAAGACCTTTAGTTTTTTGTGAAGAAAACAATTGATAAAGTAATGTAGAAAACAGTCTTTACACATGCAAACTGCAGTTTGTAATACAAACATCATCGTGTTTGCACCTCTTCTTTTCATTTAATTTGCAAAGTAAAAGAATATTCAGGTGCTAATTTACATTTTATTACTTTTGTTTCTGATGATCGTCTGACCATATTAAGTATTGCTTCACTCAGGACATACCTGTTTTAGACACAGCTAAAAGCCTGATTTTACAAGTGCTCTGGTAATGTATAATATGCTGTTTGTGTGATTCTTTATTTGCAGTCAAGAGATATATTATATTTATTTACAAGAAATGTTTTTATGTATTTCCTCTATAGAGATTGCTTGGCATTTTGTACAGAACCAGTCTGTGCAAGTTTAGCTAACGTTCTTGGCAGCTGGGACAACCTACCTTCACCTTTACCATCTGACATTAAAGAATACAAACTTTATGATGTGGAGACCAAATATGGTTTGCTTCAGGTATGACACAGATTGTCCTTATAATTTTCATATGCTTTTAGTATTAATGATTATTTTATAAAGTTTGTAAACTGCCAAACAAAGTTTTGTCTGACTATAGTAAATCAAATAATTGGGAAGTGAGAGATCGTAGTGTCCTGATCACTATGAGAGAGGATAAACACTGGAAGTTCTAAGTTGCTGCTGGTTTTGCTTGTTCTGACATGGAAAATATGAAATCAAATGAATTTTTGTTTTCTATATAAATGTCTGTGCTACAGCTGTCTCTCCCATATGCGACTCTTTTCTTTACCTTCTGTGGAGGAATAGTAGCTCTAAGGTTTTATTTGGTGAATATGTTGATTGGGTTTGAAAAGCATTTTTGTCCTCATGCTGTGATATTTAATTGGCATTAGTAATTTCATCAGCTGTTTATCCATCTGTATTTAATTTCCTTCATACATAATCTTGAAGACATACCCTAAAATAGTGGTGAAAAATTGTTTCTTAGTTAACTTGCCTTTGACTGGGACCACAGGAACAGAATTTTTGTAAATGTCTAACAGGATATTGGGGAAAATACTTAACTTGAAACAACAATCTTTTATTAACAGGTTTCTGAAGGCTTGTCATTTTTGCATAGCAGTGTGAAAATGGTCCATGGAAATATTACTCCTGAAAATATAATTTTGAATAAGAGTGGGGCATGGAAAATTATGGGCTTTGATTTTTGTATCCAGTCAACAAATCCATCTGAACAGGAGGTAATAGATATTTATATTTATCATTATTAAAGATCTTTGTCTGAAACCAGTCTCATGACCTTGCATTTCAATACAGAATCATTTATTTGATATTCACCTCTATATTTTATTGTCAGGAGGTTTGAACATATGGCACAGGTCTGGTTTGAAGTGCTGCCTTTGGTCATCACAGAAAAAGAGCTCGAGTTGGCTCAGTGGAGGCAAAATAGACTAGTGATGGTTTCAGACAGAGGCTGAAGCCTATATTGGTTCTGCTCACCTGCGTGTTGAACGACATGCAAAGCTACCTAATTTAGTCTGTTGCATCCACTCAGTGCCTGGTTGCTACCTCTTAAAATGAATTTTGATCATGGCACATGTTTCCCTCTTACAGCAGTGCTTTGGTTTTGCATTACACTTCCCAATTCTAATAGTCAGACGTAACTGCATCAGCTAATCCCTGTACGCTACAGACAGATTCTTAACAGTTTTGCCTTACTCCATTTCTGTTTCATTCATAATTGAATTTGAGTGGATTAATTATTTGCTGCTAGAGTTTCTTATTTAAAATGTTCTTTAAAAATCCGTAGTAAATGTACTTTCTTTTACTTCTCTCCTAGCCAAAGTTCCCGTGTAAAGAATGGGATCCAAACTTGCCATCGTTGTGTCTTCCAAATCCTGAATATCTGGCACCAGAATATATTCTCTCTGTGAGCTGTGAGACAGCCAGTGATATGTACTCTCTAGGAGCTGTTATGTATGCAGTGTTTAATAAAGGGAAACCAATTTTTGAGGTCAACAAGCAGGATATTTATAAAAGCTTTAGTAGGCAGCTGGATCAGGTATTTTTTCTATTTGTGACTATTATTCATTGATTTCATATTTGAAAATTTACTGTTTTAAAATAGATTAAAATATGTAGAACACAATACCAGTGCTCCAATATAAATAATCCAATAATTCTCTTACCTTGCATGCTATTTTTGTAGCAAGAAAAAAGAATCCTAGCAAAATATGGGAAATAAAAGTACATGTAGAGAAGGTTATATGTACCAACTTTATAAACTACAAATTTCTTTTTTCACCTGATTTCTCCTGTTGAATGCTGATCTTGTGTAATAAATACCTGTTAGGGTGAACAGCGTGAAACACAAGGCAGTGAGTGACTTATGTAGGGCTGTTAAAGGTGACTGAGTTTAGAGTGATTTGATCACTTGACATTGCAATTGGTATCCACTTAGCTATCAGCTATTTCATATTCTTTGTGAACTATGAATATTAACAGAAGACAGTTACTTGGATCAGCTGACATAATGTATGTTCATATGCAAGTTTCCTTTGTTGTACCTTCTTTGGATGCCATTGCCTTAGTTGTGTGTACTGTATTTTAGTGTGTGTCGACAACACCTCAGATAATAACATGTACCCGTTTAAAAATAATGGGTTTGTGTTCTCTGATAACCTTAACACAATGATAAGTTGGAAATAGGGGAATATGACCAGAAGCAGATAGACTTTTGGGAGACAGAAAGAAGACTATGAGGGATCATAAACAAATGGGTTTTAAAAGGGGAGAAGGGAGGGCTATCAAAGGTGTGGGTAGAGAAACCATCAAGAGGACAAAGTATAGTCCTGTTGTATATTGGAAATAGTTATATACAGGATTTTCTGACTTCATGGTGCATGTGCTTAAATTACTTATGCAGCTGAGCCGTTTAAGCTCCAGTACTCTTCAGAATATACCAGAAGAGGTGCGTGAACATGTAAAGCTACTCTTAAATGTAGCTCCAGCAGTCAGACCAGACGCAGATCAAATGACTAAGGTCAGTTCATGGAAAATATAGTAGCCATAGGAAAGAAGGAAAATAGTGTTTGATTTGTAGAAACAATAGAGCTATTTTGAAGTGTTTTCCTGTTACTCATTTTAGTTGAAATGTTAAATATTTTTTAACTAATTTGGAAATAATGATGTTAGTTGATGCCAAAAGTTGTCCTTATGCTGACCTTTATTTGTATGGAAAAAGTGGGTGCTGAGACAGAATTTGGAATAATCATTCAATGCAACACTATTTTATTGCTTTCCAATACAGTTGAAAGTATTTTCTCTGCTATACTTTTATACAGTTCAATCTTTAAGACTGTATTGGAAGGATTTTAAAGCCATAAAATGATAAAGGGCAATAAATGTAAGGATTAACTTTTGGCTTATGATTTTCAGTGCATTCTTAAATATACAGAAGAATAGCTTAAAATACATTTGGAGCTTGTTTGCCATAATAAAGCAAAAAAAAATTGCAAGTAGGATAATTTAAGTTTTAATTTGACAAACTCTTCCTCCACTTTACTGTCTGAAAGTAGAACCTTAAAAGCATTGTTCTTCCTTTGTCTTATACTCTGTTTTCTCATATCTGATAGCCTTTTAGATTCCTGCTTATAGATTTGCTTAGCTAAACAATTTTCTTCTTTTCCTGAGAGAAATCAGTGTCTTAGTAATTGGAAGAAATAGTGATTGAAGAAGGGAGGGAGAACAGAATGGTTCTGCCAACACATATACTGAAAGATGGGAAGTGAGTAAATTGACAAATGAAAAGAGAAAACTTCAGGGGGACCTAATAGCTGCCTTCCAATACCTGAAGGGAACCTACAGGAAGGCTGGGGAGGGACTTTTGACAAGAGTGTCCACTGATAGGACAAGGGGAAATGGGTTTAAGTTGAAGGAGAACAGATTTAGATTAGATTTTAGGAAGACGTTCTTCAGTATGAGGATGGTAAGACTTTGGAATAAATTGCCCAGAGAAGTTGTGGATGCCCCCTCCCTGGAGGTGTTCAAGGCCAAGTTGGACGGAGCCTTGAGTAGCCTGGTCTAGTTGAGAGGCGTCCCTGCCCATGACAGGGAGGTTGGATTAGATGATCTCTGAGGTCCCTTCCAGACTATGTTATTCTATGATTCTATGAAATATTAGTCAGATATCACCTCACTTGTCTGAAGGACTGCCACAAACCAAGCTGTAAATGGTTGTACTAAGCAGTATGTTTTTATGAAGATGTTAAGTCTCTTTTACCACGTCTGCACTGCAGACTGAGTTGTAGGGTGGAGATATTAGAGCTTTAGTTCTAAAAGCACTTTGTTACGACCAGCGTGACGTGAGCTAAATGGAGCTTGACGTGGTCAAGTTTACCTTGCTAGTTTTAATTAGTTTGTGTTAACCTATGTAGAATTCCACCATCACGTACATTTTCGTGTGTGATCTAGAAGACCGAATTTAAGACCACAGTACAGGCTAACTTCAATTCTCTGCTGGTAGATTCTTTTCTTCTGTATTGTCCTACTCCACTTTTCTGATTCTTTTCTTCTTTATTGCCCTACTCTTATCAGCTTCTCTTTCTGCCTTACAGCAGAGCTTATTTAACTGATTTTATATCCTTTCTTTTTGCACAAATTTTTCAACTGGAAACCAGTTTCTAAATAGTCTGAGAGACCATGCTTTGTCTTTAACTGTTGTGAACCCATGAGGTTTGATATATCCCTCCCTAAAACTGAGAGCTAGCAGGAAGGAGGAATCTTAGCCGTGCAAGTTTTTGAATGCAGAACTTTTCATTCCAGTCTGTGGAGGTCCGGCATAGACACTCTTCTACTCTTTTGGTTCATCTGCTAACTGAAAACTGAAAATTTGATGATAGATTTTTATATAAACTATATAAAAAAATTACATATTTATCTTCATATCATCATGTGTTTTTATCAATCTGTCATTAACGATGAAGCAGCTCGATCAGTACTAATATGATATACCACAGCTATAGATGAAACCCCCAGGTATTTTGTTGGTACCATCTTGATAAGCCTGGTCTATGTATATATATTGTTACACAATACTTCTGAAGGCCTGTGCCCTCTTTGATGAAGTAATGCAAACATGGAAGATCATGTGAGAAATTATAGCGGACAGGATTTACAAGTCGATCTGAACGTTGGTGAGAAGTTTATATAATTACACATTTATTGCATATAAATGCTTGTTGATTCATTATAAATTTCCAGGCGTGTTAGCCAGCTAGTGCTTACTTACTGATGGCCTAGTCAGTAATCCTTTGATGTAATATTAAATAGCATAATTATTCCTAGGAGAACTTTTAATTAAGGATTTTACTTTTCATTCTATTTTTTGGAGACAAAACATTATTTTGTATACAATAAGGTAACATGCATGGGTTTCTTTAAAATGATCGGAAAATTCCATCTTAATAATCAACCTTTATCTGTGAATGTTATGCAGGCACGTCATTGTAAAGGTTTACTGTAGTGCATTGAGAAGGTAAATAGTAATTATATTATGAAATCTTTGTAACAGTGTCAGTGTTGTCTCCCTCCAGATTACAAGCTTTTAATCTTATTTTTAGATACCATTCTTCGATGATGTGGGAGCAATGACGCTTCAGTATTTTGATTCATTATTTCAAAGGGATAACCTTCAGAAATCACAGTTTTTTAAAGGGCTACCAAAGGTTCTGCCAAAACTACCTAAGGTATGTCTAAGTGATGTCTTGCAATAGTGAGTTTAAGAATATGTGGACATCTATTAATGTGCTGAATCTGGGAATGCTGGACTTTGTGTAGCATTGTGCCATAATAGACTGCCGGGAGACTGTCAGAATAGAGCAGTAGGAAAGAAAGGGAGATTAGAAAATAATTGGTGTGGAAATACTCCTCAGCTATCAATAATTCTTTAAATGGAAAATGGCAAATTGCGCCATCAGTATGTGGAAGGAACTATCATTTGTCCTCTTGTAGTTCATCTCACTTTGAAAGGGAGTTGTCTTCTTTCCTCTTACAAGGCTTTCCCTTGTTTTCCAGATGCTATCATAGCTCTTTGAAGTCATCTTGCCATCTTGTCTCCCAATAAGATTGCTTCAAGTTTTTTCATAGCAAGGCAGTACTTTAACGTTGAATGATGCAAAGCTTCCTTCCCTCAACAGGCGAAGTGCTTTCTTGTTCTAGCAGTGCCCGGAAACCTCAAAGGCAAATGTCTGTCATTACAGATTTCTTCTGTGTAGTGTTAGATGCTATGTCTAGACTGAGTCCTTTTCCTTTTGTGGTATTCTTTAATTTAAATAAGGCATAATGCATGTGTGATAGAAAAATAGTATTAGTTTAAAAAATAATAGAATAGCTGAGCTTTTCAGCCATTGCATTACATTTATTTATTTTTAATTCTGTTTTGAACTACGCAGTGCAAAATTCGGACTTCATGTTTAACACTCTCTTCTTTTTAATTTAGTGATTTTTTTTCCTTTGCTTAGAAATCATTGATGCTTTGAATTTGGAAATAGATGGGATATATTTCACCTACTTTAGACAGCTGCTGACTGACCTAATCATCTTTAGGGCATTTATTTTTTTTCTGTCTTGAAAGTATATTCTATGAGGAAAGGGACTGTGCCCTTGAGCTGTGTATTTCTTGACTTTAAAAGTATTTAAGGATGTCTAACTCTACAGTAGACATCCACAGTGTAAGTATCTGTTTCATCAGCAGAATCCCATTTAGGGAATGTACCTGCAGTTTTACGGGAAGGTGTTCGTTCAGTGAGTGATGGGGTACTGAAAAACTGATTATTTCGAGGGGGTAATACGGTCTTTTTTAAGGGTCTTTTTTAAGAAAGCATATAGAGTAAGGTTTTCATAATTTATGTATGTGACTGAAAGCCCTATTTTCTGTACAGTTAATTACTTTTTGTTGACTTTCACAGTTGTTATCGTCTCCACTTATGTTTTGAATGCAGAGAAAAGTAAGCAACATAGCAGAGTGTAAATTAGCTAGACTGTACTGTGAAATTAAGAGTTCAAAATTGAAAATAGTCTGTTTTTGTAAATATCAGGTGAATACAAAAGCTCTTGAGCTGACACAATGCTAACTTACTGCAATGCATCGCAATGTGATGCATGCTTGTTTTTCTCTCTTTTAGCGTGTTATAATTCAGCGAATTTTGCCTTGCTTGACTTCTGAATTTGTGAATCCTGATATGGTACCATTTGTCTTGCCTAACGTTCTTCTCATTGCTGAGGAATGCTCCAAAGAAGAATATATCAGGCTCATTCTGCCTGATCTTGGTCCTGTTTTTAAGCAGCAAGAACCAATCCAGGTATGTTAATATTGTTCAGATTACAATTTTTCTCTTTGATGTTTTTTTCCTGAAAAATGACTAATTGTTCTATTTCCCTTTTCCAGCTTCACACAGATTGCGCAGCCTGCTCTGTAGTTTTCCAAGCAGTCAGTCTTGAGTCATAAGAAATAGATCTTTTTTCCAGAAAATTCATAAAACGTCCGCCCCTGCTGTTTCAGATGGGTTTTTTGAGGGTATATTTGCATTTATAGATGAGATTAGGTTAGAAAAAAAGCAAACATTTAATTTACCACTCAATTCTTGGTTTTGGTTGGTTGTAGAAGATATATTTGTAAGCATTTGATCACTTACCTAGCCAATCTGAGTGAGATTGTACAGTACAATATTTGTACATATTCTACCAGTAGCTGAACCTATGATTTTTTTTTTTCCTTGTATCCAGATTGCTGACACTGGGATCATGGAGTGAAAAAGTTGTAACTTTGACACTCTGTTAAAAGTGCTGTTTACTGATGATAATAATGTTTATTTGAGGGCTGTGCACAAATTTATGAAATTTGTTTCATTTTATTTGACAAATGTATTGTGTAAGTAAAATACGTTTTTTTCTGTTGTTTACATGCATAAAAGTAGTAAGATGTTATAATTTCTGTAAAAGAGCAAAATATTTGCATCCTTTTGTCAACATCATGTGCATTATGATTCCTGAGAATTCTGTCACTAAGTTAGGCATTGTGCCTCCACAGATAAAAGGCAGATACGCATTCCGTCAAGCTCACTTTGTTTTACTGCTGCATGCTGTTATTTCTCTGCAGAGCATTTAAGGGGCAGAATAAATATAGGAATGAACAAGTAGACCTTTTATTTCTAGGTTTCAGAAAACTGGATCATAGAACTTTGATTCCACTGGGGAGCAGGAAAAAGGGACAATTATGTAACTAAGAGTACCTCAGAAAATTAGATTACTTAAAGTTCTATACTTTGGGGGAACGCTAGCATTGTTGTTGTCTTGAAAAAATTACATGCCTAACTGACTGAAAACCATTGAACATCTTATTTGTACTGCTTTGTCCTAAAAGGTAACATTATGTTTTTCTACCTTTAACATCAGATTTGTGAGACAATCCTCACTGCAAAAAGTTTGTCTCAAAGTTATCTGGAGCATAATGGGTGCAAAATTTGTTTCATTTCTTGAGAAATGAGGGAAGCAAAATGCAGACTTGGGGTCAGCTCATAAAGAGCAAGCTTCACAAAATTTTTCTGTAGCTTTCTAAATACTGTATATTAAATTCTTATGTTGACTTTCTTTAATGCACACTGAGTACTAGAAGGCTTATTCCACTATTATTTCTATGGTCTTTTTAGTATGGCAAAGTTTGTTTAAGTAATCTAGGACAGGTTTTCAGAGTTAATATACTAGGAATTCAGGAAAAAAATATAAAGGTTCAGAGTGTTAGTGGACAGAATTCCAGGTCTGACTGTCCTTGTGCAAGGCAAAACCATCCAGTTCCTGTGTGTTTGTAACTCACAGAGAGGGGCGGATGGGGACGATGTCAGTGTTTCTTCCAAATGCTCTCTCAAGATGTTTTAGATTTGTATGAGGCCTGTCACTTGGCTTTTGTAGGATTCTTGAGTTAGGAAGTGAATGTGTCATAGGGAGGCTCCGGTAATTCAATATGAAGAAATTGTTATCCAGTGTTCACTATGTCTGTGGATGAGGGATTTTATAATATGAAAATGGAATATTTAGTTACTCATTCTTACCATGCTCTTGGAGTTAGCATGGAGTAACTGATGGGCTGTAAATTACCATCCTCACTTACTCTGACATGACTTCCCAGTGTAGACAAACCCTTAATTTATATCTAGGGGAATCCATAGAGACTTAGCTTATGAAGTACTGAAAATTCATATTCTAATTCAGTAAACCAAAGTATTCCCTGACAAGCCCTGGGCTCTGTATTAATGAATGAAGCATATCTTTAGCATTATTGTTTAGAGTGCAACTGCTGCTGCTTGCTTGTTAGATGGTGTATTTTGAGTCTGTGACTATGACATCTTAGTTTCTAACTTAAATAGATAAAAAGTTATCAAATAGGATCTTAGAAAGCTTAAAATAAAAGGGGGTTCATTGGAACAGTGTGCACTACATTGAAGTTAAAGACAGGTAAGGAGAGATTTCAAAAACAATTCAGCTTTAAGTTATCTTAGTCGAAACCATTGACAGCTGGTGGAAAACAACTGAACTGCTGTGAAATCTAAATGACCATAAAGTATGATATTTAACTCAAAAGCAGTCCATTATGTGTTCAAATATCTGGTTCTTATTTTAAAGCTTTTCTAGGTGTTAAATAACAGGTTTCATTCATGTCCTTTTCAAATTTGCAAAAACAATCAAACAATCCTTCTAAAATATATATTTTACTAACTTGGAAACTGTCATGCCACAGCATTACAAGGTTGCTAGACAAGAGGACAATGTTATGAGCACATGAATGTTTCAAAAAGTCAAGTTTAGGACAAATAAAAAATCCTTAATCAAGAATAATTATAAAATCTAACTTTAAAACTTATCTGATCCATCTCACTCTAATTCTCCCAAATTTGGGGATATTGCATCACGATCAGTATTCATGGAATGAATGAATGAGTCTGTGTGTGTGTGTGTGTGTACAGTTTAGCTAATTACACAGTAAGAAAACACACATTAGCTGCAGTTCAAAAGAATTTATTTTTCTTCCCTGTAAAGGAAGCAAATGAGAGGGGAAACATATGTGGTCTTGGTGCACTTGTATTTCTACACTCGAATGCTTCTGTTTATTTGATATACAAGCACTGATTGCTATGTATTTTTAGACTTAAAAATTGAAATCTTTTCCTCCTGTGAAATACTTGGCTTTTTATTGTAAACGTGATACCATTCACCACAATTTATCCATCTGGTCTAACCTACTTTCTAAAAGAAGTTTAGATATCAGTGGATAGTCAGTGTCACCTGTAGCAAGTTGTCTCACCTCTCTGAGATGAGACATGAGTCTTATGAGTTACATAGCTCTCTGTATTGGATATTGAACCTGAATGAGTAATTTAGAGTAGAAGCTCACTTTTAGAAGGCCAAGACTAAGTAAGGTGAATTCCACTATGTAAATGTGCTATTCCGGTGTTGCTTTTTAGATTAATGTGTTATGATTTTTTTGTTGTTTGGGATTTTTCAGTTTACGATACATAATTTCTGTGTGAAATAGAATAAAGCTGTTTTGTGTTCTTATAGTAGCTGTAAGATTCTTTTCATCGTGTCCCTGTTTTGATTCTAGATACAAATGGAATGCAGCTTTTATGTGGCGTTGTGATCAAATGCCTTAAGGGCAGCATTTGAACCATAGTTTTTTGAAAGGTTAGCTTTTTCAATAGGGATGTGTGTATAAAGGTTTTCTGTGGGTGGATTTTAACAAATAACCAAATAACTTGTTGTAAATAGAAACAAGAACTCCGTCCTTAGCCGTTATGAATTCTTACTTTGGAAGGATTAGTCGAGAACACGCATATTTTGTTTGATTTGTATTTGCTATTTTTAAAATGCAATAATATGTAAAAGTGTTTTTTGTCTTCCATGCCTTCAGGCAAGCAACATGGTAAGTGATCACATTTACTGAGTTGGAAGAAAACTTCTGAAGTTTTTATGATATGATACAACGCACTTTACGTTGTAAGTATATGTTTCTAAAGTTAAAACTTTTGGCTTCTGAATTGTCCTTCTTTTAATAGATCTTGTTGATCTTCCTGCAAAAAATGGACTTACTTCTAACCAAAACTCCACCAGATGAAATAAAGAACAGTGTTCTACCAATGGTTTATAGAGCCTTGGAAGCCCCTTCAATTCAGATCCAGGTACAGTAATTGCAGCCTTTGTTTAAAACAGTTTTCTTCTCTTTTCTTTAAGCTGATGTGCCAAATTTTTTATATCCTTGTGTTTGTTTACTTGAAAAAAAAAGATGAAGCGGTGTGATATTCCTGAATGTTGAAAGAGATGAATGTTTTATTAAAGAAAATTTGTTTTAGTGAAATAAAATTTAGTTATCTTATTTTCCAGGGAGTAACCATTTGATTGTTGTTCTAATGCTCTTATCCTAAATTCTGACTAGCCACCATAGCAAACAGTAGGATGTGCATTTATAAACTGTTGCCTGTGCCGCAAAAACCGTGCAGGCATGCATGTTCTTACCAGTCAGTGAGAGGTGTCTTATTCTGAGGTCCCACTGGTGAGAATATGTGTGCTGTCAGTTACCTTGGAAGACCTGACTTGCTGTGAAATCATGTTAATATACCTTCTGGTGACATTTTTATGTAACCATATTTCAATTTTTCTCTTTATGCTTCTCTACCTTTCTACGTTTTTTTGCTTGCTTGTTTGTTTGTTTGTTTGTTTTAAATCGTTCTTCCACTGGAATTAAATTCCAGTTAGCCAAGGACATTCAGGAGGGGAAGGGGGAGATGAGCAAAGAAAATATTTCTTAAAGAAGGTTTTGGATAATCAGATGTGACTTTCACCTTTGCAATGCCTTTACAGTACTTTTGATGAAGGTTTTTGTTTGTACATACCTGGCTTGAGTTTTTTCTGCATCAGTAGTTTTGTTACTCAGGTATTTACTTGCAACCTATACTGAATATTACTATCTCGTTATTTTTTGAGATGGGCCTGAAATTGGGTATTTTTTTTTCCTCTGTTGCTTAACTATGTTTAATCTTGGCATGCTCTTTTATGTTTCAGCGTATCATTGTGCTGCTGCAGAGTTGATAATACTCACTCAGATTTGCTTGATTTGTGTAGGAAAATGTTATAATTTGATGTAATAAAAGTCATTTTTTATATAAAGGTTTTTATGAAAATGCAAGATATTCCTGCTATCCAAATATTTTATTATAAATTTATGAATACTCTTTTTGAAATCCATTTTCCAGAGTTCTATCTGCATATCATGATGCTTTATTTTTCCAGCTATTTTTAAGTAAGTGTGATAGATTAAGGTCAGCTTAGTTGAACATGATATTTCCTTAAATATTTCCTTAAAAGATAATTTTAAGAAGACATTTTAAACTAATTTTGATCTTTAGTACTAATTTTATAATAAACATGCATGTTTCCTTCTAAACTTATGCGTGTTTTTTTTTTTTAACAGGAGCTTTGCCTAAACATAATTCCCACGTTTGCCAATTTAATAGATTATCCATCAATGAAAAATTCATTAATTCCAAGAATTAAAAATGCATGTTTGCAAACTTCTTCTCTTGCTGTAAGTATTCTAATAATTTTATCTCTTTCTCAGTCATCGGAAAACGTTGTTACCTTTAATTTACTTCAACTTTGCTGCTGTTTTAAAGAAAAGCCCATCAGTGTGCCTTGATTTCTTTTTGAGATTTTTTTTTGCTCTCTTTTATAAGTACAAAAGCACCATTTACTTTTTTACTCTAACAGTTTTTAAAGTTATTAGCAACTTACTGTTGTTAAAAATACTGTAAAAATTGTTGAAGTGTGTTCCAGAATAACAGTGTTGGTCCCACAGGAAAGCCAAGGTTTTGTGATCCGTGTGTAACTATATATATTTTCCTTTTATGACACAAAAGATTTTGTTTTAACTTGACTTGAATTTTCAGATACAAAGGTCGTAGTTTCAGCAGCACCTGTTCTTCTAAGTATGAGTTTTGTATGGGGTTTTTTTCTTAGGCAAAAACATAGTAAAGAGTGTGTTTCATTGTCGTACTTCACAGGTCCGGGTAAACTCACTAGTGTGCTTAGGCAAGATTTTGGAGTACTTGGATAAATGGTTTGTACTTGATGATATTTTACCTTTTCTACAACAAATTCCATCCAAGGAACCTGCAGTGCTAATGGGAATTTTAGGTAATTAATATTTTCAACTTTCTTCTGTTTTGTGCTTTGATCTTGTAAATCTGAGAGCTTTCCATATTATCATCCGTAATGTTTTCATAGTGTATTGCTAAAATGACTGTTAAAAACTTCCTGTTTCTGGTTCTTTAGTATGCCTGTGTTCAGCTACCATATGTATTGCTGGTACTTCCACACACTAGTACATATATTTGTAGTCTTCAAGGCCCAATGCAGTTCAGAATACTCATTGCAGTTCTTGGACTGTTACACTGTCATGGACTGTATGGTCCACGCAGCCAGAGAGGCTGTTTTCCTCAGAAGAGTATACGAACTGTCTTCTTTCAGATGCTGCTGAGCTTTTAAGATGTTACTGTTGCCTTTTACCACTCTTGCATGTCAGATGCTATAAATGACTGTCTACAAATCTACTGCTCTTCACTGCAGGTTTTGTTAGACTCATTTTGTTGGACATTTAAACAAACATGGCTGTCTTTACACTGAAATGGAGCATAGTCTGGGTGAGGTTTCACAAAACAGCCGTGTGTAACACAGCCCCAAACGTTTGGGTAAGAATCTTTGTAAAATGCAGAGAGCAGTGTGATAGTTACTCCTAGACACTTTTGTATCCCAGGAGAGAACACATCCTTAGTTAATGCAATTTAATTTCTCAGTGGCAATTTGTCAGTTTGTGGTAACTCAGTTGTTAATGATCCGTTCAAAAAAGCATATTCTTACATAATTGACCAGGACTATATATTGCCTAATACCAGGTTTCATAGCTGCAAAGTATTACTGTGGACTTCCTCTTATTCTCAACTTTAGCAAAGCCTCTTGCCGTGATACGTTTGTGTTGTGAATGAGTACTTAGCTTTTATGATTCTCTTTGTCCCTGCTTGCACACAGAGCCAGTGTATGTTCAAATACATCAGTACATATAGGGAACGCTACTTTGTTCACATACTAAATTTAACAATTTTTGTATTTGATGTTGTATGTCAGGTATTTACAAATGTACATTTACTCATAAGAAGTTGGGAATTACCAAAGAACAACTTGCAGGAAAGGTATTGCCCCATCTGATTCCTCTTAGTATTGAGAACAATCTTAATCTCAATCAGGTATGAACATGACTATGTTACTTGCTTTTACTTGATAAATTTGCAGAGAACAGATTTAAACTGTTGTGGGGATTTTTCTTTGACGTAACTGTATGTCTATGTCTGTTGTAAAAGCAAACAAACAAAACCAAAAAACCTTCCAGTGTTGCTGTATTTGCATGTTTAAAGCTTTTTATTTTTCAGTGGATTTAATTGATCTAGTATAAAATTTCAAAACGAATACTATCACCTTCCAACTAATCCTGCAAAAGCAGTTACCTACTAACATAATTGCAATTCAGATTAAAAGCTAAAGTACGATCTTAATGTTTCTTCCCTTGCTCTTGTTTGTAACTGTTGCAGATAATGTAGAACTGCAATCATAGGATTTTTTTTTCAAATTAATGTGGTAATATTAATCTGTGGGTTTTTGTCTGGTTTGCCACACATGTTTTTCTTGTATGTTTCTTTTACAGTTCAATTCTTTTATTTGTGTTATAAAAGATATGCTTAATAGATTGGAGGCAGAGCATAAAACAAAACTTGAGCAACTTCATGTCATGCAAGAGCAACAGAAGTAAGTGTTTGTTTACATGTGTGTTAGAGAAGAAACAAGTGAACAGAGATAAATTTCAGTTAATTTTTTGGCAAATGTAAGAGAACTCTAGCTATAGCAATAAAAAATTTAGGTAATTCTCACTTCAGTAGTTGAGAATTACCTCAAATAAACACAGTTATCAGCAAAGATTTTTTAGTCCTAGAATGATAATAATATTGTGATGTCAGTGGTTTTATAGAGTAAAATCTTTTGTACAGTTCAATCACAGTTTATTATTTTGAGTCAATAATTTTTAATTAATTCATTAAATGTAAAAGTTCATACTGAACTCCACTAGTACAGTTTATGTCTTGCTTCATATATGCTAAGTTGCTTTTCTGTAGTTGTTGAGAACATAAACCATACTGGAGAAACATAAACATTGCAGCCTTTTAGAACGCAGTGATATTTGAAGATATTTAAAGCTATTTCATGGAGTCTGATACGAGGTCAGATTTCTGAGCCAAATTAACTTGGTCTTCCCAAAGTCTGTGTCGCCTCGTTCAAAGGAGGAACATGTGAAATGATCAATCGGAAACCTTGACAATTTAGAATATTAACATTTTCCAGTCTCCTACAGGCATTCTATAAAAATGGCAATGATCTTACAATGCAATTTTTTTGCATTATTTAAATACAGAAGAATAATCTGCATTGCTGAATTAGTGTTGTTGATGTGTCTGCAAAGTTATCTTTTTGTAATATGTATACTCTATACTATATAGATCTTTGGATATAGCTAACCAAATGAGTGTGTCTGAAGAGGCAAGATCTAGTAGTACAAATAATCAGGTAAACAACAATATTTTATTGTGTTACTTATATGTAGAAATTTGAAATGTAAAAGTCAATATTTATGTTACCTTCAAATACAACATTTCAAAAAACTAAATTTTGTTTCTTTGAACTTGAACAGATTGACAAGGTATTTAATACTAGTGGAACTGACCTTCTAACTAGTGGATCTGATAGTAAAGAGAATGAGATGTCATCAAAACAGAAAAAGGTGTGTTTTACTTTGTTTTGGAATCCTGTTACATCCATCTGTCTAATGCAAGGCTGATCCAGTTGCATAAAGAGTATGTGTAAATACTTATCATATTTAAAGCTTTAAAAGAAAAACTAACTGCTTTTATATACAATAGCACCATACATAGTCATGAGTGAAGATCCACTGAAAAATGTTCAAATTATATCCTTGAATTTCTGTGAAAGCCTTTCCTTGAAAATAGCTTTGTACAAAGTAGGCAGCAATTAGGATTATAAATTTTAGGTCATTTTGTTTCTCCTTAGTTATAGATTTCAATGAAACTGAAACTTCAGCAGTGGATTTAGATAGGAAAATCAAAACAAGCATCTACATGATAAAATTACAGAGGTGATGATAAAATGTAGAATTTTATGTAGTAGCAGAGACTAACATTTACTGTACAATTCAAAGTTAAAATGAACAATCAATATGAGGATAAATACAAGAAGTAAAGAAAAAGCATGATATGATAGAATATTAAACATAAGCATAAACTAATATAAAATTCTTTTCATGCTATTAATTATGTAAATGGCTCCTCAGAATCTATAGATTTTATTGTTTCAGTTTCTGGTCATCTGAACTCTCTCACCACTTTTAGACTAAGGGGGAGTGAATTTATTATTTTATCCTTTATCATTAACAAAAATAGAGTTAATATCCTAAAAAGTCTCTTAAGCGATTTAAAAATAAAATTCTCTTTCCAACTTCATGGTCAGTTGCAGTTCTATATCAAGTGCCAGTTGGTAACCATATAAAAAGAAAAACTGTGAAGAACACTTTTTCTTATGTCCAACGTTCAGAAGACAAAGCTGAAATGGTTTTGTCATGAATTTATCAATCTTGTTATTTGAAATCTGTTCATATTTCTCATTATGCTACTTTTAATATTGTATTTATTTGCTTTAAGTACTTTTTAGCAATGTGATATTATAATAGATTTTGTGCTTATCCTCTTTCTTTTTTTGTGTAAATAATATGTATTGTTCTACCACATACTGAAATGACAGTGCTATTTATGAGATAAAAATATTAATGTAAGAATAACTATTTTGTGCAACTTAGTGTCAGTACTTTCTCTTTTAAAGGCATCACTTACACTTGAAGAGAAGCAAAAGTTAGCTAAAGAACAAGAACAGGCACAGAAACTGAAAAGCCAGCAACCTCTTAAACCACAAACAACTGTAATAACACCTCCAGTGAAGCAGGTGAGAAATAACCAACTACTGCACTGTTTCCATTGGAGCCGTGATGCTTTTTCCTTTCAAGTGCTGTATGCATTTGGCTTTTTTTGCCTCCTCTGGGTCACCTTTGTTTTCACTGGTAGTGCAATGGCACAGCTGAGAAAAACTAATATAAGTTTTAATCTGCCTTCCTTTAGCATCATTGGCAATATTTCCCACTTTTTAAACTGCAGGAGTTTTCAAAGGAATACATATTGTTGGAAGGCCTGTGTTCTAGATAAGGAAAAAGCACATATTAAAAAAGATTTTGCTCTGAAGAGTTTTGTTAACTGAATATATAAAGGGCTTGGACATAGGGATGGGGCATGTAAGCAAATGTCACAGTAGTACTTCATGTATAGACTTAGTTGTCAAATTAAAGATGCATAGCAATTAGTTCTAAGCAGCAAAGAACAAAAATATCTTATTTGGTTTTGTGTATAATTCCATTTCATGCCTGATTCTATGCAGTGAATTCAAATTTCTGATAAATGAATTCCACTTCTGCAGGAGCAATGATAAAGACTGTTGCTAGCGTGTTTGTACAGGAAAAGTATTTAATGACATTTTATGTATTTTGCAGACAAAAGACTTGACTGATACCTTGATAGATAATATGTCATCTTTGACTAGCCATTCTATCAACAAAGCTAAAGTTGCATCTTCAAACAGCTTCTCTTCTGTCCCTTCTGTGGGTGTTGGAATGGGATTTTCATCACCTGTTGACAACACAAAGAGAAACGTAACAAATGGACTAAATACTAATATGGGTTTTCAGACTGCTGGATTCAGTATGGGAGCTGGTCCCACCACTCAGAATTTCTTCAGTGGTCCAAGTGCAATAGCAACAACCAAGATGAACATTGTACCAACTGCCAATGTGCCCAATTACAGTCCTATGAATGCTGCATCTGCAATCTCTCCACTGACGCAACAGAACAGACCCCCAGATATGTCTGCTTTAGATAATCTTTTTGGTCCTCAAAAACCCAAAGTTAGCATGAAACAGTTGGCTCAACAGAAATCAAGCCAATGGGTTAATCAGTTTGTACCCCCACAAGGGTCCCCAGGTGTGAGCAGTTCAGTCTTGGGACCTCAGATGAACATGATAGGACAGTCTGGCTTTGGTATACAGGGTAATCCTTTCTTTGCTCCTCAGAACTTTGCACAACCAGCAAACACAATGACTAACAGCAGCTCAGCTAGTAATGACTTAAAAGATCTTTTTGGGTAAAATGTTTGTTTTCTTCTTTCAAAGATTGATGAAATTTGGATCATGGGTAAGCTGATTAACATCTTTTTTGATTAATAAAAGCATGATTTGGGGAAACTTTCAACACAGCGAAGTAAAGACTTTTGCACTGGGAAAAAGACTTGATTTTTGCATTCACCTGGTACTGCAGTGAAATTGTGTAAGTGCAAAGTCATCTTACATGCTAAAGATTTCCTGTCTCTTTACTGAACATCAGAGCACTGAAGGTAGGATGCATATATTCAATCAAAAAGAAGCAGCTAAGTATTTCAAAATTATTCAGAAGCGTACTCAATCAAGACCTATGAAATCTTCTACAAAATTTTGTTTCTTAAATTCAATAAAAGTGCTTAGGGAGTAATAACCCTGCTGAACACAGTCCTGCGGCCCAGTCCTTTCAGTGTGTACTAAGTTCTTATTGATGATTTGTGTTGCCTGAATTTGGCACAAACTGTCATTCTGCTATATGACAGTTTGCAAAAAGTAAATTTTTATGCTGCCTCAAAAAGTTGTGTTGCATAGAAAGATCTCTAACCAGTGACTGTGTAAGAGGCTAAGAAGAACAAATATTTTATATTTATTCTCTTATAAGATAATTAAAATAAATGCGGTAGTAAACAACAAGATTCAGGAGGATCAGAAGTTGTTTTAAAACTTTGTGCAAGTTTGAGACAGAGTAAGAACACTGCTCCAACGGTCATGCTGTTTTGCAACCTGTTTTTTAATGCCAGATCCTTGTTACCAGCCATATAGCAAAAGCAACATACCACTTAAGCAGCATTTTAAAATACATGTGGTGACAAGATCGCATTTGTTAAATATTCCAATGTTTTGGATAATTTGATACTGCTTCTAACGTGTGAAAAAAGAATACGAGTTATGGAACCTCCTGAAAAGAATGTTCTCTGTAAAATTCAGATGTTGACTGCCCTAACTGTGTAACTAAGCAGTTCGGTGTAAGTAAGCAGTTATACAGAAATATCTTTAATGACTTCATAGATTTTGGCTCTGTTCGGAAGATGGAGAAGGATTGCCTTGCACAAGTTGCACATGGTTGTGTGAAAAAGCGGAGTGCCATAAATTGCCTTGACTAGAATAAACTATTTCATTTTAATTTTGTTTTAGCTCAAGTCCTTATGAAGGATAGATGAATATGAAGCGAGTTCTCAAATACAGATTTGTAAGCTCTAGAATATATGGTATTTCAGGTACTTTTTATTTTATTACTCTAAATTTAATAAAGCTTTCCAGAAAACCAAGCAGTAGTTTCTTCTACTTCCCAGAAGGTGTATGTTCAGCTTGCCCATGATAGAGTATCTTCTCTGTAAGATACTACTGTTGAGTTTTAACTTTTTCTTTCCTAGGAATTTCAGGAGCTTTCTTACATAAGAAATATTTTGAAGACTGTAGCTGGCTATTTTGAGAAGGAAAGAACTAGTTACCTTTTTTTATGGAAGCCTACATGCTTTCTTTTTCAAAGCCTTTCACTGAAGAAATTGTTCTTTCATTTGCTGCTTAAGAAACCAAAGGGCCTTATGCTGTAAATGTGACTTGTATTTTGTTATATTTCCACAGTTCTGAGCAGTAATGGCATTAAGCATATTTCTTCAAGAATTGTTTATGTATCATAGCTGCTGCCCTAGTCCTATTGTTTTAAAATATCTGGGACCAGAGAAATTGTGGTTTAGACAACAATACCTAACACATTGTAATGCTTATGTGCTGTTAATATTCATGGTAAACATTGTAGGTTATGTTAAGGTATGTGTGTAAACTTAAGTACAATACCAGAACTGTTAAACTAATTTAAGTTCATTTACAGTTACTAGTTCTCTATACTCTCAGTCACACTAATGTCTTCTTTTATGTCAACTTTTGAAAGTTACATTTTGTTAGGGTAACTTAAGGCAAGCCTTTGAAGAATTACTTGAATCTGTATTCCTCTAAATTATTTGGAAAATAAGTTTATATTAAAAATAACATCTCTTAGGACTCTACAATGTATTAAATTAATATATCTATGGTAAAGGCAGTCTTAAATGTCAGTGTCCTGATCTGAGGTTTCAGTCACTGATTCCCTTGGACTGGGGGCTTTTCAGAACTGGATTTTAATTTATCCTATTGAAGGGAAAATTAACTGAAAAAATTTGATCTGATTTTATATACTTGACCCTCCTAAACTGTGGGGTGTGAGGTATGTGCTTTTGGCATAGGCTATCTGAGAATATAACCTATTTTGTAAGAACAAAGTCAAAAAAATCCTGCAAGTTCAAATCAAGAGAGGCTCCTCTATGCAGTGGTAATGTGATGGAATAAGATCTTTATCTGGCTCAAATAGTATGGTGGGTTTTTTTCTGTTTGAGAATATAATCTTGATTTCTCATGCTTGCTGCAATTTTCAGAAATTTTTCACACCAGAGTAGAAGAATAACAAAAAAACCCTTAAAAGGGTGCTTATGAAAATTATAACAAAATTTTCCAGTTATTTAAAAAAAAAAAAGAAAAAATAACTTCAGCTGAAATACAAAGATCAAATCCCTCTTCCTTGTAGATGCTTCCTGCTTAGTGTGTCAGGAAACTGTGTGTGTGTAAAGTTCTCTAATTATTTTTTCTTAACTTAAAGGAAAGTGGAGTTGCAAGAGGTAAGTCTCCAAGGCCATGTGCCACTTGGCTCCTGCTACAGTAATTTTTCTTTCGGAAGCTTTGTCCAGTTGCTCTCTCCATTTACAGTTCAGCATTCTGAGGGCCTACAAGAGGCTGGAAGACTCATGTTGTGGCCAGAGTGATTACCACTGAAAGCAACAGTTGTGCTTCACATCCAAGTTGTTGTTTGGGAAAGAGTAGGAGGAAGGGACGGTATTACAAAATGTTGTCATTCCAGGGCCTGTTTGTTTCTGGACTTAAATGGAAAGCAGTGTTACATCTAGTTTGGCCTGAAGCAGAGGCACTCTCTAGCCTTAATGTGAAACAAAATGGAGAACACAAGTTTGAAATTGATACCTGATCAAGAAGTTCCAAACTCTGTTACTGAAAAAGTAACCTGATATAAAATAAGTTCTTATTACAATGCCTTGAACACTACTGTAAGTGACACAAAATTTCCGCACTTTTTATTCAACCTAATTTGAAGGAAAAAATGTGGAAGCCTGGCAGATTGTATCATCACCTTACAGCCTCCACCCTGTGCACCCACTGTGCTCACCCACTGTGAGCAGCTTCCACTGTGGAAATTAGAGCTGGGTCTAGGCTGAACTGCCCAGCCTACCTGGTTTACTTTCCATTCATTTGTAAAGGAGGGGTAAAGAGGAGAAAGGAGTAAGTTCCTATTCTTTAATTGATTTATATATATTATGTTTACGACAAAAGGAGAAATGAAGAGAAGTGGAAATAGCTGCATGTCTTAATGGCAAGCGTCAGTTGCCCTTTGGCTGCTCTGTTGTACCCTAAATGAATACCCTTGCACCAACACAGCAATCTTATCCATGTGAGAACTGTTGGTTCCATTTGGTTTTAAGTATGAAAGACCCTGAAGCATCCTCTGAAAACTCTATCTTAGAAAACAAACTAATCCTGCTAAATAGAAGGATCGTATTAAAGAGGCTTGAAAAACCTTCTCTGCTGGGGCTGATGGAGTGGGACCTTGAAACTACTGAGTTACAGATTAGCTTAGAAGCCCCCAGCACTGCCTCTCTCAAGAGGAGAGAAATGGGGAGTGAAATGACACAAGTGTCATTTTGAGGATGGAGGAGGGAACAGATTTTCTCTTCCTTCTCATCACACTATTGCTGTGAATAAGGCACAGAATAGCCAGTGAAACCTTCTTATACAGGAGGACAGCAGTACCAGAGGAGTCTTTGGAAAGGCAAAGGAGTCCACCAACTATCTGGGAGACAGGGAGAGAAATTTTGCTGGGAAAATAAGTAGGATACCCTAGT
Organism: Tauraco erythrolophus; assembly: GCF_009769465.1. Taxonomy (NCBI): domain Eukaryota; kingdom Metazoa; phylum Chordata; class Aves; order Musophagiformes; family Musophagidae; genus Tauraco; species Tauraco erythrolophus. The sequence goes on from NC_141468.1 coordinate 55,708,089, forward strand.
TTGTTTTAATGAAGATACTATGTCTTACCCTCTCAATGGTGATGTGAATTGGAAACATCTTGGGGAAGTTGTGGCCTTACAGGTCTGCACAGATGTTGAGTACCCAAAGTAAAAGGCTGAATTTTCGGATGGATAGGTGTACGACATTTCAAGCCTTATTATTTAAAACTTTTCTGTTAAGTTTTGTGTTTTTAGCAACACCTGTTTCACATTTATGTGGAACTTTTAACAAATACCCCAATGGCCTTTTAAAGTAAGAAAAATATGTGTTAACTTTTATATTATAACCGCTGTTATAATGTAATCTATGTCTGTAGATAGGTAAGTAAGTGTGTATATAGATTAAAGGATTTTAGATTCTTCAGTTCAATTGCACCAAAAAAGCAAAGATTAAGTGAGATTTCAATCAAATTCCACAAGGCTTCCATACAGGCTGACAATTATATGATACTTTTGTAATCTATTATAAATTCACATGCTTGATCTGCCTACATCTATGTCACTTGAGCAGAAAAGGAGAGTTTTTAAAACATAAGTATATGAACACTGGATCTCAATAGAGATGATGGTTTTGGACTTTAGATTGACCTTTGTTTATTGATAAAGAGTTTTTTATTGGGAGTGGGTGGGATATTGCTGATTTGTGCCATTTCCAATGAAAGAATTATAGGGAGGGTGAGTACAGGAAAAATACCCTGTTGTATATGTGACCCTTTTTCATTGTTTGTTAAGAGATATGCTGCATTTTATATACTCATTGTGAACTTTTACTCTGAAATAGCTGTGAGGAAACCTATGTGGAGAACTTCAGATGAGTTAACTCATACTCAAGTGAGGTCCTGCCTTGTACTTAACTTTCCATTAGGTTTTGACTGCTTTACAAGGAAATTACACAAGGCAGTAAAACCTTGGATTCATACACCAAATCTTTTGCCTTCCAGGCCTCACGCTTGTATCAACAGAACAAATAAGCCCCTGAAGCTGTCTTGTCTTTAAATTCTCTGAAACAGTTCTAACTGCTGTACAGATTTCTGAGATGAAGTTGTAAATCAAAATGTGTTATAGTGAACTCAGGCCTTGTGCAAAATATTTAATACTTGTTTATTTGTCTAACCGTACAGTCTCTGTACTAGTGTCAGTTTTATGTTTTGACTGTAAAACATGAACATTCTCATGAGATTTATAACGCGATGTTACTGTAGTGTCAGCTGTGATTCATAATTAGAATTGTCATAGCTTGGCATTAGTGCGTATCTGGTTTATTAGATGGCTCTTCAAAAGCAATTTTATTCTTGCATCAACTTTTAGATCAGCTACTTTAAAAATATGTAAAAGTACAGTGACAGTTTCAAGAAATTCATATCACTTTGTACTGTGAATGAGGTTGCCTATGGAAATAAATGAACCTTTCATATTTTCGTGTTGGAAGATATTTTTGTTTAAAATGTCCATAAAAATTAACTAATAGTAACTTATTTAGCAAACTCTATCACTTTGTATTTTGTTTGAAATACATTTTATCCCACATAATCCTGAGTTCATTTCTTAGAGTGATTGCTGTCCAGACATCTGTAAAATGTGATCACATACTGCCTTCATGCAAAGAATAAAAGTCCTGGGGGAAAACTGATGCGCTAGAGGAGGACAGCCTTATTATAATGCCAGCTTTCAGTCAATAATAGCAGAAGATGAGAGAGTGAAGTTTCAGTAAGATGGAGATGTACTTGATGGCACCCTGCAGGGAAGATGCCGGCCTTGAGTTGCTCAGCAGATAGTCCCGATCTGACTTGAATGTTCTTTACTGTGGTAATATTCTCTGTCTTCTCCATTGCTGGACATTGGTAGGATCCATTAGTGTTAGACCTGTTTCTTAAGCAGGAAAGTCTCAGCTGCTGAAATCCAGATGTTCTGGGTTGGTTTCTTGTGGCTTAAAATTGACAATTTCATAAACTTTCATGAATTCAGATAACATAAGACTTCAAATGGGGAAAGGTGGAGATCTTTGCAGTTGGTTGTTCTTTGCCTGAGATACTTTGATATTGACAGCTAATTGTCTCTGCTTCATCACTTAAATCTAGTCCCTCCTTTTAGGTATGTCAATCACCAGAGCTTTAGATTTATCCTTTTTATATCAGTGTTTGTAGAGCTGTGTTACCCTATCAAGTTTGCAGTTGTGAGGAATGCGCCTCAGTAGGTTTAGGAAATGAGCTGTTTGTGAGGAATTACGCAAAGAGAAATGGGTCATTCTGTGTTCTCTTCTGGTTAGCGTACACAAACGCACTTTTGTCCTGCGCTTGTGTCACCAGCTGGAGACCACTGCAGTTGCTCCATAGATTGGAAAACTGGCTCTTAGGGTGACAAAGTGGATTCTAATTTGTTGTGCCTAACTTACCTCCGAATGAATAAAACAGGAATTCAGAAATAAACTCCTACCTGTGCACGAACCCAAGAGCAGCTAAATAAATACTAGTTATTCAAGCTCTAAAATAATATACTAAGTATTCTAGGCATGAATTTTAGAGTTAAACTATACATTTTCAAAAAGAAACTTTCCTTTTTTCCTCTGTAGGACACCTGTATATGAACTATATTATGATGGCTCTAGTGCAGTTTCTTACTGCAAGTTAAGACAGTTGTGGATGTGGAGCAATTTGGAACTTAGAAATGACAGAGATTTAATGACCTTCCTGTATCTACTTACCAATTCTAGAGTTTTTTGGTCAGGCTTTTTCCTTGTGCCTTAATCATTATTTGGCCTTTTAAAATGAAATTTCTTAAAGTGCATCACCTTTTGCAGAACATTTAAAAGACTAGGTTTTACACTGCTCTGCAATAATTAGCCATTCAAATCAAGCATAATCAAAGCAGAAGCTCCATTTGAAATTACATCAATGAAAACAGTATTACCTTTGACCTGAAAATTGATGGGTTTGGTGTTGAGAGCTGAAGTTACTACACAGGTGGCATTTGTTCATGTCTGTCTCCATGTCTCCTTAATGCTAACTTAAGGCTATGGTTTGTAAGAGTAAACAAAACCAAAACTTTGAAGAGCTTCCTTTCCAGTGATGACTTTAAGAACCAGGTATCACATGGAGGAATAAATGGCTTGTTTTCAGAACAGAAAAATCAAATACTAGAAAGAGAACTCAAGAAAGAAAAGAGAAACAAAAAACTAGAAAAGATATTTTTGCCCCTGCCATACTGATAAAACAAACGCTTACCTATAGCACCAAAGCTGTGCTTTGCTGATGTCACAGAAGTGACTTCAAATAAGTGCAGATAAGCGAAAGTACTAACAAAGCAATCAGATATGTCTGTAACTAGAGCAATGAACTTTATCTAAAGAATCTGTCCTAACACAGCAGCAGGTAGATTTTTTTTTTTAAATAATTTCTAAAAGTAATTGTATCTTACAGCAATTGTATCATAAGATCATAGAATCATAGAATGGTTAGGGTTGGAAGGGAGCTTAAAGATCATCTAGTTCCAACCCCCCTGCCATGGGCAAGGAAATCCTCCACTATACCAGGTTGCCCAAAGCCTCATCCAACCTGGCCTTGAACACTTCCAGGGATGGGGCATCTACAACTTCTCTGGGCAACCTGTTCCAGTACCTCACCACCCTCAATGTAAAGAATTTCTTTCTCATATCTAACCTAAATCTGCCCTCTTTCAGTTTAAATCCATTGCCCCTTGTCCTATCACTACACACCCTTGTAAAAAGTCCCTCTCCAGCTTTCCTGTAGGCCCCCTTTAGGTACTGGAAAGCTGCTATAAGGTCACCCCGGAACCTTCTCTTCTCCAGACTGAACAGCCCCAACTCTCTCAGCCTGTCTTCATAGCAGAGGTGCTCCAGCCCTTGGATCATCTTCATGGCCCTCCTCTGGACTTGCTCCAGCAGCTCCATGTCCTTTTTTTGTTGGGGACTCCAGAGCTGAACACAGTATTCCAGGTGGGGTCTCACGTGGATAATGACAATTGTGTCTTACAAAATCCGAGCAGGAGAATCAGGAAAGATAAAATTACACTAAAATGTCATTTTCATACTTTTGTTGTTAAATAGGAACTTTAAAAATAGCCTTTCCCCAAAAGCCTTATGCTACAAACTCTGGTTTTACTTGGCTACAAAATAGAAAATATCTATCTAAAAAACTTAAAAATAAGATTTAAAATATTTGAAACACACTACATACAATTTTGATGCCAGCTGTGCTCAAAGCCTTGATCTGTTGAATAAAACTAGCAAGAGAAATAGTTTTTGGTGTGGATTTCTGGTTTGATAGATACTAAATGCCGTTTTTGCAATCTGAGTGATAGGAACATAAAGTACTAGCGTATTTTTGTTTTTATCCTATACAGGATTAAATTATTGGTTAATCTGTTCTTTTGTTATTTAGCAAGCAGGAAACTCTTTAAATATAATTAGTTGAGTTTTTTTGTAGTTTGATTGTGTGGATGTGCTTTATGTTTCCTAAAAAATTTATTGCTTGAATCTTACTGATTGACAACCATCACAACAAACACCACCTTTGCATTATACTTACTGCCACATTTTGCAAACCAGAACCATACAGTTGAAGCTCTTTGATTAAACAAGCACTATAAATACTACTGAAGCTAATCAGCTCATTAACGGGCTGCTGGGTAGGAGGTGTTTCCTTATTCTTTTTATGACAAAGATAGTACAAAGCCTTGATTTTCTACACATTGGAGAAATTCAGTAAGTGGAGGTCTCTTCACATGCAATTGCCAACCTACCTGAGCTCAATCCCACATATTGCACTTCTTTTGTCAGAATTTTTCTTAGGACTCTGTGCCTGCTACTCTTCCAGGCCCTTTCTGGTGCAACCGTCTCTTGCAGCTCCTCTCTTTTCATTTTTCATTCCTGCATGAGTGCCCACGGGCAGTGCATGGCTGTGGAAAGTGGTAGACAGGCAACAAAAATCGGAGGGCTCTGATAATTTATTTTCTGGTGATTCCTGGTAAGAGAATGCTGAATTTAAGACAGTGGCAGCCTGAACTTTGTGCCCGTTGCTCTTCATTCAGCTGAGATTGTTGCTTGGCTGTCAGAGGCTGCACGAGGGAACCTAACTGGAGCCTCTGCAGCTCCGCTTGATGGCCCAGCTCTGGCAAGCAGCTGGCATGTGCGATGGAGGTGGCTGATGCGTGGGCATGTGTTTCTTTTGCTACCTTTCCTATGGGAAGCTTGAGGCTGAAGGAGAAATGTTAAAAGCAGCTACAGGTAAGTGATCCAGAGGATTACCAAATCCACATCTCGGAGTAATAAAGCAACTGTTCAGCACAAAGGGGCAGATTTCAGGGAATGGCTGAAACAAAGAAGAAAAGAGAGTGGAAACTGTCATCTGCCAAAATGGCAGGATATCGTGTGCCAGCTTCGTGGGCATGGACCTGTTTTCTGTCAGACGATGACCCCGCCAACCTGCTCTGTTCAAATTCCTAAGTTGCCTGCGCAGAGGATGCTTGCTGCTGCTGCCTCATGAAAGAGCTTAACTGCTCTGAAGGGCAGTTTGAGCTCAGATTTAATTTAGCTGTAACACACTTACTGGAATGTTTCATTTCAGCATCTTTATTTTTGTCAGAAATCACCACGCTGTTAGATTGAATGATTGTGACTAGAAAGTTGAATAAAGTATTCTTTTTTTCCTGATTTGCTGTAGCAGACATTTTTTGGTGAAAGGTGAGTAAAATGTTCAGTATATAAAACTGCAAAGAGATTAGATTAATAAAAAAATAATTAAACCTGTGTGTTTTAAAACAAATTTATTCAAATGAAAGTATTAGTAATTACAAGTACTGTCCTGAACGATGCATTACTGGTCACCATGTCCTTCAAGATGCCATAGTTTATGAATCGCATTCCTCTTCAGTTCTTTTTCATCATTCATTGTAAGGCTAGAGAAGGTTTTGCTTCTTCAGTGTTTCTCAGTTTTTTAACTTGAAGAAACTAGTGTATTTAAATGGAAATACAGGTGATATTCTTTCCATGCTTTCCAAAAAGACTGTGGCTAGTGCTAGGTGATTAGCCAGTGATTTCAGGTAGTTCAGCAATATGAGTATTTTTATAAGTCTGGCAAAAACATACGTTGTTTGAAATTTATTAGTTTACAGATTGTAAAAGATGACATATTTAGTCACTGACATAAGTTGTCAGCACTTAAAATATTAAACAGACTTAGTTTGCTCAATGAAACAAAAAGTTGATGTACCAGTTTAAGCTGTGTCTCTCTCTATACCATAATATTTTTTTTTAATGAGAAGGGGCTACATAAAAGGTATTCTGGAGCTTATTTTATTTGACTATAAATAAGCCCTAAGTGAAGTTCAGCATAAGCACAGCTCTACCTTCCAAGGAAGCTGTAGTTTATAGAGATTTTCAGCTGGTTTTAGTGTGACTGCTCAGTCATCCTTCTCCCTCATTCTCTCTCAGTCCTTTGCAACTTTGAACCTATTGCCCACTTTCAACCCTTATTTGATGAGGGTGGGATTAAAATATGAAAGGTAAGGAATTCGTGTAAGCTTTATAGAAACCAGTGATGCATTAGAGGGACCAGCTTTACACTTCAAGTGAGAGAAGGCCTATAGAGTGAGATAGCTCCTACTAGTCACTAGAAAATTCATGTAAGAGAGAGCCCCAGGAGGCCAAGTTTTATAGATTCTGATCGTGACAAAGTAGCTGATTGGGATATTTACTGACATATTCCACAGGTTTGGTTTTCAATAGTAATTGAAAGAATTTTTTCATTAACTTTTATCACAATGTTTTCTTTTAGAGAGTTTGGATCTGGGATCAGAGGAACACAACAAACTGCATGCTATAATTTGGTGGATCAATCCAGTAAGAGACTGTACTCACAAGTTGGGTATCACCACAGACAGTTTTGAATAGCGTGTTATGCATGTGCTGCCTGGTATAGATTCTGTTAAACATGGAGAGAAGACAATACCAAGGACTATTCCCCTTTAAAATGCATTTTCCTAGGAAGGGCAAAAGGGAAACCACAAATTTGAAGAATGGAACGATATTCTGAGTAACTTGTAACAAAAAGTTTTCCAAAAACATAAAAGCAATTCCTTGCTGATAGTGACAGGCTGTAAAAGGCTGTAAGAGATCTTAACTTTCAAAAGGATCTGTAAAATATACTAAAACTACCATCAGGTGTCACTATAACCCAAGCAATCTACAAAGAAACTGCAAATGTTATCATAATATTCTTATCTAGCTACCAGGCTTTCCTTATACTGCTTTGTGAAAGTAAAAAATGACCTATTTTTAAATAACAGAGTGTATTCCTATATGCAGAGAAATTATCATCAAATGTATCTGTAGCTGTTAGCACAATGATATAGAATTTCTGTCCTTTTCTTTGTAGTGAAACTGATGTCCTTCACATAGTAACTTTCAACATAGAAATACTTTAAAAGCCCTCCTACTGTGTAAGGTGTAAGAAATTACCACTTAATTAGCAGTTTTCAGTAAGAAAAACTATAAATAAGTATTCCTATTTCCATTATTATTTTATTTGTTGTTAGCGTTCCAGGAGACTTTTTTTTTTTCCTTGTCCAACTATGATCAAATTTCTTTCCTATCAGCTGTCTGATCAGGAAGCAGAAACCGGAAACTAAAGATGAATTTTTCAACCATCTGAAATTAATGCTGGTTTTGCCACAGACATCAGGGAAACAAACATAGCATCTGAAAATTTCGTTTGAGCTGACTCAACACAAAGCATTGTGACACAGCAGGAAAGGACTTAGTTCTCATATAGAATGATAAAATAGAAATCAGACTCCTAAAGTCTTTGAATCCATCTTCATTTATGGAGGAAAAGTGCAGATGTTGTAAAGCCATAGATTTCAAAACCTGAAGGACTATTTTGATTGTTTAATCCAAACCCTTGTATAACATGGGATCCTGGGTCACTTTTTTTGATATCAGATGCTGTAGATCTCGAAGGCTGAATTCCCGTAGTGCCCTTTCTCTATGTAATGTTTCAACGACTCTTATAGATGCCAATAGAAATAGGGTCTCCAGTACACAAGGCCCTATATATAAATACGAAAGGAGAAATGGTTTCACCCCAAAGTTTCATGTATAGTGATAAAATATGCTTGTCATCTGAGTGGACCTTTACGCCTGCGATGTGCTGAAAGAAACTCCTTTGAGAAGGTAATACAAAGCTCACCTAGGAACCCTGATCTCACCCTCTGAATCCTGAACTCACACCTTAGTGCTGATAACCCCATGTTTCCAGGGACTATGTAGCTGGCACGGGCTCCCGCAAGCAGATAGTGTGGTAAGGTTTGCGATTTGAAAAGTGTTATCGCTCAGTATCCATCTGGTTGATTGGTACTCAGTTACATGATGAATGAAATGATCTTCACTCACACTTGTTTTTACATGGCTACTTCTGCAACATCTCTAAATGCATGTTCTTTTTCTTGTGTCTGGACACTTCTTTTCTTGTTTCTTTTATTTACTGTATCTACAATAGTGATTTCTATTGGAAATGGATGAAAGTGACTTTTATAAGAAATCCATGGTTGACATTTTTTCTTTGGAGATAATTAGTTTCAGGAGAAAGCTAAGGCTGCTGTGATCCCTCCCCTGAAGAAGCTGACCATAGGCAAGAATCATCTGAGCATTTTCATTCCCTGAGTGCTGTGCCCCTGTCTCAGGAGAAGTGCAACTCTTATCTCCTACTGGAGGATTTTTATTTGCCTTATTTGATGCTCTGCCTCCTGAGGTAATTTGACAGTCTCAGATTGAGTGGCTCTAATGCTCCCTGAAACTTCAGAAAGGAAGAGGGTAAAATAAACCCATTTAGAGATCAACTCTCATGCTCTCTAAGCTATAATCCTGTGATTCATTTGGGCCTCGAACGTGGTGTTAGCTTTGTGCTGTACTGAAAGAAAACATATGGGATCATCTTGACTCTTCCTCTGTGTTCTCTCTTAACTTTTGAGTCGACTTCAACCCTTTTTACAGGAGTAAAAATTTCTAGGATCTTAAGTTGCTACATTTAATTAAAAAATGGCAGCAGAGTCGCACACACTTGACAAGATACCAACGAATCTACCAGACAACTTTTACCGAGGTCTTGTCCATGGGAAAAGTGTTGTCAAACTCACACTGTTATAGGCATCGAAGTATACCAATGGTAACTACGTGCAGATGAAACCAGTATACATCACTTCTGCTTCATTGCTTTGTTCCGCTTGGAAGAAAAAGGAGATATTTAAAACTTCCAAAGAGGCTTAATTGTGAAACATTGAAATGTTTTAATTCAATTTAATTTTAAGAAATCTGAAGTTAGGGAGACAGGGCATCCAGATTTTCTAGCTTTTGAGCTCTTGCTAAGAGCAAAAAGACAAAGCGACCTGGGAAGCCCAGAGCTACAGATAAGTAACTCACTTTATCGAAGGAAAAGTCCTCCAAAGGAGTAAAACAAGAACAAACTGTGATCCAACAAGCAGCTCATGAGCACCAGGGATGTAATCACATGGCCTTGAATTGGAAAGAAACCAGTTAAAAATTAACAAGGTTATTTGAGTCTGACCACGACTGCCCAGGCTGTGAGAACACTTTGCGCTTGTGTGTGTTTCCACTGGAGGACCCCAGCAGCCTTTGGTTATTGTTAAGGCCGACCACACAGTATGAAGCGAAGCAGCTTTATGTTAATTCAGCAGACACACCAAAAGGTTAAATTGACTTTCCCAGGGTATTAGTGTCACGGCATGAATTACTACGATGATTAAATATTTGTAAAGAGTTCAAAATTTTATATTTTACAAACATTGGGAAAATTGGCTGCTTGCAAGGCTGTATTAAGAATTGTAGTTAACAGAAGCACGCTGACTGAATGACACTTGCACATAAGACGGGTGTGCTGTCCAGTCTGCACTGAAACCAGTAGCAAAAATTCTCCCTTTAAATGTGGCAAAGACTTTACCCCAACCATTATTCTGAGGAATTAACAGTAGGAAGAGTACCGTAGAGATGATTTTTTCAGGCTTTTCCAAAAAAGAAATAACTGTAACAAATTAGATAGCCTCTAGGTATGCATTTAGTTGCATCTGTAGAAACTATTCTTCCAGGTGAGAGTTATATTTATTGCTAGCTCTGACATTTTATGCTTAGTTTTCTTAAGGGGAATCCGTAATCCTGAATCTAGCCCTGTGTGTGCAAGGCACAGCTATTTTTAGAATGGTACAACTCCTATATGTGTGATTGACCGGTTTCCAAGTTTTCTTACAACTCATTTTATTCTTGAGCACTGTTACCTCAGGTAGTATACGAGCCCGCGGCAGTGGCTGGCTTCATGCTGGTTTTATGTCCATACTGGCTCTAAAATACAGTTTTAATACAGCCTTACTAGAGGTCTTTGGGGATATGAGTCTGTAGTTTCAGTGGTAACTACAATATGTGTAACCCAGGAGTAGTTTTAATTTTGGAAAGTATTTCTTTGCAAGTGCAGGCCTAAATCATACTATGTCTTGGGCTTAGATTCCAGTTTGCCAGGAGCAGGCTTTTGATGATATGAAATAATACATTGTGTTTTAAGAAGGTCTGAGATACCGGAAGGAGAATCACAATGGGGTAATTTAATTTCTGTGAAAGAAAATTGTGGCATGGGGTTAAAATAGGAAAGATAAAAGTAGGAACAATGACAGCTGGGTCCATATGGGCTATCACGTTAGGTCTTGTTAAGGCAGAGTAGAGCTGATGCTCCAAAATGGGTACCCCTGTGGACGGTGCCCCAAGAGGAGCAGGACACTGCAGAGCTGCTGTGACACTGCCGCTGTGTTTCAGAGTCAGGGCATTTTAATACTGCATGAACCTGGGGAGGAGGAAGTGGAGAAGCAGTGCTGCTCCTGTTGAGCAGCCTCCCTGCCAAGAAGCAAGAATGAGTAATGCCCTTTATTTAAGCTTTAGGGAAAGGATCAGTAAATTTCAAAAGGGGCCACTGCAGAACATCAGGCAGTGGAAGAATTGTAAAGCTTAAAGAGGAGAGGGAGGTGAAATCTGCCGTGAGAAATGTGCGATTCCACTGGTGGTGAGGTGGGCAATGTTGCTAATGAGAACCTCTCCACTTCTGAGAGGATCGTACCCTGCCAGGTGCCAGCCAGGATGCATCTCTGAGGGAGCTGCTTGACGCATTCCCAAATGCACAAAGGACAGACTTAAGACTTTCGTGCTGAATGCACTTAGAGAACGTGTGGATAAGTGAACAAAGCACGAAATTTGAGCATAGCTCCTTTCTTGTGTCTGCTCTGGGCTCTGTTTAACTGAAGCAGGAACAGAAGTTCAGAAAGAAGAGGGAACTAAAAATCTCTGTTCCACAGCTACTGGGAGCTACTAGTTTTGAACACCACTTTCCAACCTGAGCCCTCAGTCTTTCAAGGTGAATTCCTTGCACTGGGATTTGCACTATTTCCAGTTTGGAGCTGGGTTCTTACATGGTTTTAGGTGTTCAGCTGCCCTGAGAGCATTCAGGAAACTATCCCAAATTTTAGCAAATAGATGTTTGAGTAAATGGAAGACAATTTCATTATACACTTCTACATACATGTATCTCCCTGCAAGCATACATGCCCCTGATGTTTGGCAGTTAGCCTGCTAGAGGTTGTTTTCTGTGTGCCCTCTGAAAATTGGAGACCTTGTTTTAATGTGTGTGTGTGATTGTGTTGGGCCTGTGCTCCTCTCCCCAGTGGTGAACATGCTGCTCTGGCTATCAGCATGTCTGAGTGGGCCAAGGTGCTTCAGGGCCAGGGATTCAGAGTGTGGAACCAGGAGAAACTGCCTCCTCTTGCTCGGTTGTGGGGATGAACAATATCAGGTCTGAACAGTGTGAGGAGGAGGAGGAGATGCAGCTACTCCCAGGGCAGCATGACGTGCTGCAGGGAGGGTTTACCAGCAGTCCTTGAGTTGCCTCTGAGACCAGTTGCTGTTCAACCCAACTAGACAGAAACACATCCAGAGAAGCCCTGCTACAGGCTCCCGGGTATGTAGAATTGGGAGCCAGCTGGTCCCATGGCCCTGGCTGCTCTCACTGCTTGCTATGGGAGGACTGTCTGCTAGGGCAAACGTGTGTTAGCTGTGCTGAGCCTGGAGTTTTCCAACACTGGTCTACAGCACATGAATTATTCAAAGAGGAGAAAGAAACCATAACCAGTTCTGCAACAAAAAAAGACTCCAGCCAGGAGAAACTCCCTCAGCTCCCAAGTCCTTCCCTCCCCTTCCCTCCTCTTCCCTTCCCTCCCCTCCCCTTCCCCTTTTTCCCTTCCCCCTTCCCCCTTCCCCCTTCCCTTTTTATATTTATACTAAGAATAAAGGATTTCAGTGCAGGGTCCTTGCCTGCCTCACTTAACCATGAGGAAGTGTTTTTTCCAATATTCCTCTCCTCGCAGTGGAGCTGGGACAATCCAGACGTTTGGTATTTGTATTATGGAGACATCTAAAACCCAGAGACTTGTGGCCCATGCAAGGAGCCAGGGGAGGAATCGGGGGCAGATAGTCCTTGTGCTGCTTTGGCCCAGATTTACATCCCACTCAATCCTACTCACTCAGTTCAAACACTGAAATGAGGAGTCTGTAAGTTGAAACAACTTGGACCTGGTTTGCTTCTCTGGAGGAAACACTTTCTTGATTTCTTTTTCCTTTTCTCTCTCTTGGTAGAGCCTGGGCAGACCAAGCTCCGAACAGAAGTTAGGGGGAAAAGCACAGCCCCTGCATCTGGAAGGATAAGGAGTACAGGGCAGGACAGAGGGAGCAGGGCTGCAGCAGCTTGCTCAAGGGCACCAGGCGGCTGGTGGCAGAGTGGAGAAGGGGATCACAGGGATCACCACCCGCCCCACCTGCGCGGCAACTCACAGCCTGCGACTTCCAGAGGAAACTGATCTTCTCCTGCTGGTGGCCTGACGAGGCACTGACAGGCCCTTTATTTAACTTTCCTTGGGAGAGCAAGGGGAACGTGGCAAATACAAAGCTCTCCATTTTTCTGACAACCTGGAACAGGGAAGGGCTGACAGGATTCCAAAGCAGGCTTGACGAGCGTATTGGCAGGCTCCATTTCCACTAGTCTTTTCATACTTTCCACCGTGCTAGGAAAAGTATGTTGCCATCATGAAGTCACACTGAGTTGGATGGGTTCACCTCTTTCAGCCACTTTGTGTTTCGAAAACACAATGCATTCAATTTGTAGCTGGTCTTTCATTGCATATTCAAACAGCATCGCACCAACGCACCTCTGCGTCTGTCTGCCCAAGGGCTCAGGAACATCAATAATAAATGGTGAGGCTGAGGAAGGTGGCTCTGGGTTCAAACCAGCAAGTGCTTTGAGGCAGAGGGGCTCATCTGGGCACAGGGTATGTAGTGAACGGGAACTGTAGCTTGCAATAATTCCCTCCCTGCAGAAAGCACTTGTAAATGTTTAATATTCTTGCCTTTATCACAGATGAGGTCTTATTAATGAACTGGAGTGGCTGGAGGACAGGTATTGTGTCTGTTACTATAGCATCACCTTGCACAGGATCTCGGCGGGAAAGAGGCAGAGGAGGGAGGGAGGGAGAGAGGGAGGCAGGCACTGAGGATGAGCCCCAGCAAGCCAGCCTGAGGTTCGCCCGTGAAGCAGGCAGCCGTGTCCTGCCCAGGGACACGACACAGGCCCTCCGCAGCCCCTCAGGCTTGCTGGCTGCAGCCCCTGGACCCGCTGTCCTTGTACAGGTACCCCACCCCGTGCAGATGCGTGGCAGAGCTGCTGTAAGTGCACCGCCGAGTCCCTGAGCGCTTCCCAGGGGTTTTGCTCCAGAGCTCTTCCCGACTGACTTTCTGGCTTTGGAAGATCTGGTTTGATTTTTTTTTTTCCCCTTCCATGCTCCTTTCTTGAGCAACTGGTTGTTATTGCAGAGGTCACCAAGGGGACTGGAAGAGGCTCCCGAGTCTGGCATCAGGAAATATGACAGCAGAAGTGAATGCTTGTTAGCATTTACTAAAGAAGAAAGACAAAATGCCTTTCAAAGGATTCGGTTCACTGAAGGAAAGATTTTTTAACCCAGGAAAGGAGGAGGTGAAGAACACCGTCAGTGACTCGCTGGGGAATCTGAGAAGGTAAAATCCAACAGAAAATTCCCAGACAGGTCCATTGGTTCAATTTATTAAAGAGAAATGAAGTATAGGGAAATGTATAAACATAAAACAAAATTTAGAGTTGCAAAATTACTATCTGAGTTCAGATGCAAGACCGAAGATGTAAAAGGAGCACTGTTACAACAGCATATGACCATAGATGATAGAATATTTATATTAAACAAAAAAAAAGTGAAAATAAATTATAAAATAGTGTTCTAATATTACAAAGAGCATGACAAAGTGTTTTAATGAAAAAACTTTTAAATAATTAAATGTGAATAATTCTGTGGTTTAACTTGCATGAGAAAATCTGATGATTTAGTGGAAATTAACACTCCCCAATGATGCCACTTTTGATATTAGACTTAATGTTCCTAAATTACAGGGGCTTTTTTGAAAATCTTGTACCAAATCAGTATGAGAGAATGTATTAAGTAGAGATGTGTATGAATGTGTTTACTGAGACTTACAAATTAAAAAGAGAAAAAGAAGCAGCTGTTTGCTAGCAAAAAGAGAAAAAAGATTAAAGACATTTATCTTAATCTGACAGTTTATGAAACAACAAACCTAAAGATTTTGACTTTTTGATAAATGAAAATACAATGTAACAAATGACCAGCTTCATAAAGGGAAGAAGATTTCCAATTTAAATTGAATATTATTTCTATTAGTAGTGGCCACCGACAACATTTTTTTTGTGTAACCAATAGATGAGAGCCAGAGGGTTCAGTGACATTTCTTTCATGCTTGATATTAAATGTTTTAAATGTTTGTGTGGATCGGGTCAACATTCTAACTGAATGTATTTTTAGTGATTTAATTGTATTTGCTGTTTTGAGTCCAGATACAGCTCTTGGCTCATCTAAACATGCCTTTGATCACAAGAAAGTGTATAATAATTTACATGTATTATACTACAGCATATATATGCAAGAAAATAAGCATGTACACTTCTAAAGAAGTTACTAATATGCACTGGTAGATTGCCAGTTACACTATTTCTGTACCATGTGAACAAAGTATCTGTGTTCCATGCAGTTTCAACTTAACTTTTCTTCATTTACAGTTATAGATCAAGTCTGACATATTGCTTTTTTTTACTTTTACGATACTCTACAGTAACTCCAGGGATTCTACTTTTCTTTTAAAACATGGGGTTAATTTATTCAATCACAAATTCTCTTTACTGTGGACTCTGCTGACCAATTTGACCAAATATATATAGGGTTTATATTTAGTGAGTATGTGATGTGGCAATACACTGGGTTTGCTACGTGGAAATGGTATGCAAACTTTAAATTATCCAGATTACTCTCCTCATGTAGCTATATATCAAGGATGTCATGCTGGTTGCTACTTGGTTGATAACACTAGCATCCAACTTCAGCAACATTGCTACTGAATCAAACCCGGAAAGTTTGCTGGACTTAATTATTTTCTGTTTTAAACATATGTATGCTAATACCTTTCTTAGGTGTGCTAAAAAAATAATAAAAGCTTTTTTATTATATCTGCAATCAGATCTAAGTAAGAATTGCTGCAAGTTGAGCAGTTTCTTACGAAATAATGCAGTCATATTTGAGGGTTTCTATAAGGAATGAAACATGCATGTTTTTAACTTGAACTTCATTCTCTGCATCTTAGCCTACAAATAAGAGCACACACTTCTATTTTTACGTGAAAGCTGTAATCTTGACTTTGCTCTTCATCCAATCCGATTGGCTTTAATATGGTACAAATCAGCAAAGAATTTGGTTTCTCTTCCAGCATTTTATAGGCGACTAATTATATCAATGCACATTCTTGATTAGGTCTCTGAGTCTGATTTCACTGCCTGCCATGTGTTGATGCGGGATAAAAAGTAGCGAAATGGATAGAAAAATACTTTTTAGCTTTGGTAACTGTGACGAATCTATGCCTTCCTACCACATTTCCTTTGTTTTGAAAACAACAGAGCAGATCCAGAAGCTGGTGTCTGGCTAAACCAGCTGCCGGATACCAGCTGCTCCATAGCGATTGTCCACAGACAAGTTCAAGTGCTAAAGCCCAAACAGCATAAAGCAACTTACTGCCCTCTCACAGGTGTGTAGCAACCTCAAATTATTTTGTGGGTGCTGCAAAACAAGCGTCTTCCCACAGGAGGTTACTTTAGGGTAGCTGAATCCTGGAAGGGAGGCAAGGGGGTCTGAACTGGCGAGATCCAAGAGGCGTCCTTTCTTTAGGCTGTTGCCAGTGGTCTCAGTGAGATCTGAGATGTTTTAGAAAATATTGTAGATGTTTTGTACAAAATAATTTTTTATGCAGAATTGGGTTTGTTCTTGATTAGTTAAATGCAGGAGGGCAGCAAAAAAAAAAATAATTAGAGGATTCAAGGCTTGAGTGAATGGATATCAGAGCTGAGAGGTCCACAAGCTTTATAGGTTTTCCAAAAAACAAAGCTTTTCCTGCAGAGCTTCTCGGCAGGCACAAACACTTTGGGCCTTCTGTGAACTTAGTGTAGTCAAGGAAAAAATCATGAACTAAAGTAAAATCTCATGTTCTGCCTATTCTAAGGATTTCAGAAGTCTTGGACCAGCTAATGGCAACTGTGGGCTTACTGATGAAGTGGAAATGACTAGGTGGGTTTACAACTTGATAATGTTACATATGGACCATGTCGCACAGCTGCCGTATGTAGTCTGGACCCTGATATGTGTAGCTCTGGCTGCTGCAGATGTCCCTTCATGAATTAGACAGCCTAAACTGCTAAAAACTGCAACTTGAAGCTGGGTGATACACCCTTGCATTGGACAGGGCTCCTTCACCTGCGCTGGATCATAGACTCTCAAATTTTTCATTGCACACAAGTGCAGAGAGTTTAGTGCACTGTAGACCATGCAGCACTGAACACAATGTGGAGTGTCCAGGCTGAGCTGGTGCACGAGTCGTGTGAGGCCCCTTGTACAATGGCATTAGTGCAAAGGCACAATACACGCGTGCAGCATGGCAGTACCCAAGGGACATCCCTCTAGAGCGCCAAGGCTGTGCTGAGGAGAAACTGCAAGGCTGCCCTGCAGCACCTGTGAGGTGCAGTCTCATGGGGCATATGTTTGAGGCATACCATGAGTTTTATGCAAATACCATGCAGAAACCAGCCAGAGTTCCCATGTGCTGAGCAACTTAAGAGAGTTTGCCTGTCTGTACTGGGGTTTTGTACCAATGCATCAATTACAGGATTTTATATGAAAAATTATCACTTGGGTGAATCCCTAGAGAGTAAAAGAGATCTTAGAAGATTGTGTCTGCTTTTCAATAAGTGACATTTTCTGATAGTCAGTGTGTAGGTTCATGAAGTTATGCCAGGATCATCAGTAATTGTTGCCATGTGATGATTGATGCCGGATTTGTAGGTGTGAGGTTTGAATGTTGTGTAAGACTATGCTACAGCTGCCTGTGAAAGACTGTAATATCTGGTAAAAGTCATTCTAGAATGTGTTCTGACACATGGCAAGTATTAACATTTGCCCCTTATTGTAGTTTTTGTGTGTTTTTAATCAAATGAAACAAAATGGTATGATTCTAGTTCACCTGCTTCATCACTTGAAGAAATAACTAATTCCTGTGTTAAAATGCCAAAAATATAGATTGCTGAATGTACATATGTTCTAGGGATTGTATTTGTTATTGATAGGAATTTTTGAAATTTCTTTCATTCTTCCAAAATTCTGTATATGTCAGAGTAAAGTCATGCAATAAAGAAGAGAAATTTTGCATACAGCTATTATGACATTTGGACACAGAACATGAATGCAGTTATCTTCAATTAGCTTAGCTCTTCTTACTTGCTCAGTGCTGTATGTTTGATGAAAAAAGGCAAGAGATTGATGTAAGAACTGAACATTTCCCGTGCAGCAAAACCCTCTCCCGCGTGAGTCAGATAATTAGAGAAGACCACTGGCTCTGAAGCGGTTTTTCTTCTAAATCATTGGTGTACAAGTGAAAATTTTCAGTGGCACTACCAAAATATACAGATCAATTGGAAGATATGTTTCTTATCTTCTCATGGAGTTGCCATACCTTCATTATATACCTGTTCAATAAAATAAAACCAAAAATCTAGATCAAATATTGGCTCTATGAATGTCTGCACTGCTAATGCTTCATCCCAGCTCCATTTTTGGACCATTATTGCAAAATAGTTTTCTCCAAGACAAATCTGCTATAGAGGAGTTAATACTAAGCTTTGGAGGTACACAATACACTGTAAGGATTTGGGGTCATGGATCAGTCCTCAATTTGCTTTTATTACTGAGTAGTTAAATACAATAGCAAAACAATTTCTCTGCAGAGGCAATGTTGGCCTGTAATGCTAGTCCTGTCTCACCACTTTTAAAAGTTAATTTGGAACAGAAGGATGTTTTCATGCCTATCTGAATTGACAGCCTGCTGAAAACGTCCAGATCAGAACAGATGTTTTGGCTTTGCATGATGTGTCTCATCTTTGCCAGCTGCCCAAAATAATGCATCAATTAAATATCTCTCTTACAAATAGAGAGCCTGGTAAAGGTATAAAGATTTGAGAAATTGTGCTTTGATTAATCCAATCAATATCAGAGACTATGTTAGAGGAAGACAATTAAATTACTTCTTTTGGTTTGTTAATAACTCTTTTGAGATGACAACAGTTCTAAAAATAATTATTCAATTGTCTTTTCACTTTCTGAGGTCTTTATTTTTTCATTTTCCTTCAGTTCGTACCTACCTATCTTAGCACACAGAGCATGGAATATATGATGTCTTCTTTTTAAAGAGTGCCTGACTGCATTACTCTCTGTACTCTCATTTCACTAGCAAATGCTGTTTCCCTGCCAGTGAATCGTAAGATCTCAATCACCTTCAACAACACCACAGTAATATCACTTTTCCTGTGTTACCTTGCTTTAAAGCAAAGCCTTCTCTCCAGCCTGGCAACGAGCTGATGATCCAACTTTGCAGTTAGCACTGCTCTAAGCAAGGGATTAAATCAAATAACCCCGGAGTTCCCTTCTGGCCTGAAACACTCTGATTCTAGTGTTTCTTGGAAGTGTGAGCTGACAGACTGTAAAATGCTTTTTTTCTTTTTGCTAAGACTAAGGCTGAAGTAATGGTTTTATGATGTGATGTAAAAAGGAATAATACAGTAAATTACACACCAGTTAGCTTGTAGCTCTAAAGCCTGGAAACGGTAAGATTTTTAAGTGCACCCCTGGAAGCCGTACTTACCACCTATATTTGCAAAACCTTTGGTATAGAGTACTATCCATTAGATTATGGGTAATACATTAGACTTACAGCATCTGGAGAAAGCTGTGATTAAACCAACGCTGCTCTCTCTAAAGACTCAACCACCTACTGTGTAGGTCAGCCAGGTGTAGCCCATCCACGTATGCTTTGTCAACACTTCTTTATAGCTGATTTGTATATGGAAAACCAAAGTGCATTAAATTTCAAATACACTCAGCCAGATATGTGAAAGAAGGAAATAAGTTACTCCTTATCAGAAAAGAATGAATGAAATCGCTTCATCATCTTATATGGCAAGCTGGACTTCCTTTAGATTAAGTAACTGCTCATATTTTCACAGTACTGAGAGTAACACCATGGCAGACACAGAAGGAGCTGGATCCTGAGCTCACTGCTTCAGAGCAATGACAAAACTGAAAGGCTTCATAACATAGCTGCACATCAGGGCTTCCCTTTAGTAAACGCTTAAGCTCGTGAGTAGTGTTCAGCAGGCTAGTCATGAATTCACAGCTAACCGTGTGCTTAAGTGTTTCAACACGTCAGAAAACCCATATTCTGTACCTAAGACAAATACGTGGGAAGTTAACGTTGAGAAAGTATTTAGCTCTGGTCCAGGGATGTGTGTTCAGTTCTTTCTCACCTCACCTTTTCTACCAGAGACACTTCCTGGTCCTGCAGCACAGGATGCTAATAGCTCCAACCAGATTGGGAGGTCAAATTAATTTTTAATTACACTATTGTGCAATTCTAGATTACATGGAAGTGCCATTTTGTTTAGTATGAATCTCTCAGCTGGGGTGCTTGTAGGAAAAGGAAAGGCTGGATGAACAAAGTTGGATGAGCTTCTCTCCCACGTTAGTTAGTAGCTGGTGGGCAACCTCTTGCAGGCTGAAATGGTTTGGTACTGTTTGCTCCTATCCTGAGTAAAAGGAAGAGCCTGCATGCCTGGCCCCTTTCCTCCCAGCTGCACTGCAGTTTCCACACCGAACTTCATCCCAGGCAAAGCCCTTTCAACCTCCACTACCGAGGAGTGGTGAATCAACAGCTCAGAAAGTCACTGTCTTCCTTCAGATCTCATTTAATATTAACATTTTACACAAAGAGCAACATGTTCAATAACAGGAGTTGCAGGGGTTCACTTTGCAGAGACCTAAGTCCTTGGGGTGAAAGGTCTTTTCAGAGAACAGAGAACACATGGCTTTCAATCCCTTCAGGTAACGAATCATGGAATCATTTGGGTTGGAAGGGACCTTAAAGATCATCTAGTCCCAACTCCCCTGCCATGGGCAGGGACACCTTCCACTAGATCAGGTTGCTCAAAGCCTCATCCAACCTGGCCTTGAACACTTCCAGGGATGGGGCATCCCACAACTTCTCTGGGCAACCCTCTTCCAGTGCCTCACCACTCTCACAGTGAAGAAAGTCTAGGCCTGGCTCTTTTATATCTTAAATAGGGACTGTGATGCCAGAGCCTTTTCTTCTCTTCAGTGTAGCCCTGATTTTTGTCTCACAGGTGAAAACAAATTCACAGGGAGTTTTGGGCAGAGCAAAAGCATGCTTTGTGCTGTATTTGCCCTTTTCTTGAAACCTACTGCCAGCTTTGCTTATGGATTTAATTAGAAATTATGATTAATTTCTTCATATGTATATTTTCCTAACCACTAGCAGAATTTATCACAGCAGAGCTCAATTTAGCTTTCATAATATGCTCATGAGTAGCCTGTGAACATTTCCAGCTAGCTGTCTGGCTAGGTGGTTTGGATTTGCAAACTTTAGAGGTTGTTCATGAAAAAGCGTGGTCTATGCTAACCCTTCAAAGCCTGCCCAGCATTAACTCATCATACAACCAAGAGAAAAACGCCTCGCAAGCAGATGATTAGCAGCTGACCGGAGCATGTAACTGCCCATCTTAATTTCAGCAAAATTTTACTGAGACAATAAGGTGTTTTCTCTTCCTTCGTCAATTTAGGAGAATCGATGGCACCAACGTGGAGGAGGATCACATTGAGCTGACGGAGGAGGGGCGGCCCGTGCAGGCAAGCACCCGCAAGCCAGCACCGTGCGACTGCTACTGCTGTGGGCTGCCCAAGCGCTACATCATTGCGATAATGAGCGGTCTGGGCTTTTGCATCTCCTTCGGAATTAGGTGCAACCTGGGAGTTGCCATTGTGGAAATGGTGAACAATAATACTGTTTATGTGAATGGAAAACCAGAGCTGCAGGTGAGAAAACATCTTCCTTTCATTGTTCTGAGCAGACCGCATTGCAAAATCAAAGTGCTGTATATCAAAGTACTATGTATACATAGATCAAAAACTGAGGGAGTGAGGCACGTGAGTCTCAATTCACAAAGATCTGGAGGTGCTTAATTCCTGTTTAGGTGTCAAAGTTAGATTAAAAATCTGTGACATCTGAGAATTTGCAATGTCATAGAGAATGTAGGTAGCTGATGTGAGAATTGAAGCAGAAGCTTTTACTATTACTATCTCTCAGGGAAGCGTGCTCTGATGCTGCTACAGAAGGAACTGTTAATTGCTGTATGTAGATCTGCACTCACTCTATTCAGATCAGTAGATGACTTTCAAGACCTTAAAGTAGTCACTGGCAAAAGGCAAAAGGGTTTTGCAAGTTACTGACAATGTAGACTGCTGCCTAGAGGTATTCAGCACTAGGTGTCAAGCTATTTTCAGATTTACCGTAGGTGGCATGTGGTTCAAAGCAGATGCCTACAAACCTTAACAACACACCCAAGGAACTGTAGGTTCAATGTATACCTTAGTTTCCCCAGTCCTGCCTTGGTATATGGCTGTGATATTGTGAGTCCCTTTATGGACTTTTTGAACTTGAACCTTTACATTTGCTCTACCTTTTGGCTTATTTCTGAATATCTCTGTCCCAACAAATTGTTCACAGGAATATTGACCTGATGATTCCCTATGTGCTGAGATCTAGGAGAAAAGCCACTACAGAAGGACAAAGTATCATCAGAATCTCCCAGAGAATGGAGGCTTCCCCTAGTCCTTGGATATGCTTTGTTTGCCAGCGCATTTCCTAAAACAAATCACATCTCCCAGAGAGGCAGATACTTTCTGTCATGTTTCAAGAGATGAATGAAAAGTTGTGCAATTATTCTTCAGGTTTTCTTCCAGATAGTTTAACTTTTGGTAAAGAAAGGTGTGCAGAAACTCTCTATAGTAAATTCCCAAAGTTAAAAGTACACCCGCCTGCATGACTCGTGGTCATAGGAGTTATTGATCTGTAAAGACCAGAGATGATGCTTACGATTTTAAGGCTGGGAGTTAAATAAATATTCCTTCCCTTCCCACATTATACCATGGCCAGTCCTTCAGTGTTTTTCTCTCCCCTTCCTAGCTATCAAGCAGAATGTTTCTAATCAGACTCAATAAACTCCAAAAAGATTACAAAAGTCAATGAAGAGTTTCCATGTGGGGAGCAGCTCTGCAAAAAGGGACCTAGGGATCCTAGTAGACACCAAGCTCAATATGAATGAACAGTGTGCTGCTGCAGCAAAGAAAGCCAACAGGATGCTGGGTGGTATCAACAAGGGCATCACCCACAGAGATAAAGAAGTCATTACCCCACTCTACTCAGCGCTGTCAGACCACACCTGGAATACTGTGTTCAGTTTTGGTTCCTGCTATACAAAAAAGATGTGGACAGGCTGAAGAGGATCCAGAGAAGGGCCACAAAGATTATCAAAGGACTGGGAAGCCTGCCGTATAAGGAAAGGTGGTGAGAACAGGATTTGTTCAGCCTTGAGAAAAGAAGGCTTAGAGGACACCTTATCACCATGTTCCAGTATTTAAAGGTTGGCTACAAAGAAGATGGAGACTCCCTGTTTACAAGGAGCCACATGGAAAAGACAAGGTGTAATGGATACAAGTCACTCCTGGGGAGATTCTGATCAGACAGAAGAAAAAAATTTTCCACCATGAGAACAATCAACCATTGGAATAATCTCCCCAGGGAAGTGGTGGATTCCCCAATGTTGGACACTTTTAAGATTTGGCTGGACAGGGTGCTGGGCTGTCTCGTCTAGACTGTGCTTTTGCCAAGAAAGGTTGGACCAGATGATCCTTGAGGTCTCTTCCAACCTGATATTCTGTGATTCTCTGGTTCTAGTTCTTCCTTATCTGCAATCTCCTCTGATCAGCTCCTGCTGCTTAGACTTGCTGCTGAATTTGTATTTATTGTTTGATTCAGCTCCCTGTGGTGCTGCTCGGTCTTCCTGGTTCTATACTTCACTCTGGAGCAAGAGAAAGGACTTACCTGTGTAGGTGGGAAGCTCAGAGGAGGTAGTTCAAGGAAATTCAGACAAACTTCTCTCACAGATCTCAAATTACTCTGTTTGGCCATGAGCACCTCCTGATACAGGAACTTTTACCATGTCTCATGGTGTTTCTGCCTTCAGAAATCAACACTACTTAGAAAGTAAGATGGAAATCACTAGTAGAAAATTAGGTATTTAAAACAGAAATGTAACTCAGCACAAGAAAGTCGGTCGCTTGTCAGAATGCGTATTGACAGGGAGGGAAATCCTTTACCCTCTGTAAACATGTCTGGCTAATTAATGCCATCTTTCTACCTGCAGGTCAAATGGTGAATTGTTTTTCAGTTTGCTTGTTTTGGGAGAAAAAAAAATCAGCCTACTGGGGGAAGCTGATTCTTCTTTTTACACACAGAAAGTAATACAGAAAAAAGAGATGTTCAGGTTTATCACTCTAATTTTCATTTTGTTTTTGTAGTGTTTTAGTGACAGATTTAATTCAAAATCTAAAAGACATCTGTGCTGCTTCCTCACATGATTCTTAGCCACCTTTCCCAGCCTTGTGATTAGCACAAAAATTATCATGAAGAAAAACATTGTGGTTTCTCTTTGTTCCAAAACAGTTCTTCTGAACTGAGGGTTCAAGGAGAAAAAGTGACAGTGACCTCACATTAGCGTGGTTATACTAAGCTATGCCCTGTCTGACCTCCCAGAACAGAGGGCAGGAGGGGCACCTTGGATCCACCTTTCTTTTCTTCACTTCCTCTATGTTTTGCCCTGAGGTTTGGCTATCCCTCCTCTGAACAAGGTATGTCAAACAGGGTCATCAGAAAACAGGAATGTCCTTGTTTGGAAAGAGCCTTGAGAAGACTGAAACTGCTTGTTAACCAAGGGTGAGGTGAATGGTGAAAGCATTTCTCTTGGCTGCAGATATTTTTCGCTAGGAACTATCTAAGACCAACCTGTGGATGGCCTTCAGCATCTAAATCCAGCCCTACAGCTGGCATCACTTTTAATAAAAGACAAACTAGTCAGCTAGATAGTATTACCTAGTTTTATTTCTGGATGTTACCTAGTTTTATTTCTATATTGCCTTGTCTTCAGGTGTTGTCCCTCCCTGACATCCCTCCCCTGTCCTTTCTTCTCCCATGCCACTTTATGCAGATGGTGGATAGTCAGAGTTTGATCCTAACAAGGAGAACCATGGACCTGACCAGGAAGCCGATCAACCCAAAGGACCTAAGCAACCTTAACAATCTTGGGGAATGGATATGTTCATTGAAAGGCATCAAGTCCTTGTGATAACATTGCGCAGGCTTGAAAACAAATGTTTCAGGACTAATCAGCCCAGGGGAAAGCAGTGACAAGTGGCAAAGATGAAGGTCCATCATTAGCTGCCTCCTGGCTGAAACCTTTCCCCCTCCTATCTACCTAGCCGAAAGCTAAGAGCAAAGCAGTAATCTCACATGGGATCTGACATCCTTTTGCCTTAACTGGGGGGATTCAAGCTCAGCAACACCAGTCAGTGTAAAGAGGCTACCTTGATTTAGAGGATGGGGTCACTCCTGTGTGACTTCCAAACTCTTACGATGAGGATGCTTCATCTTACTGGATTTTTTTCTATTTCCTTTACAGAAAGCCCAATTCAACTGGGATCCAGAGACAGTGGGACTCATTCATGGCTCTTTTTTCTGGGGTTACATTGTGACACAGATTCCAGGAGGGTTCATCTCAAACAAATTGGCTGCTAACAGGTAAGAAAACAATAACCAAAAGATTTCTTTACAGCCTGATGACTGTTTTACACTGTTTAAATAGTGGATTAATATGTTTCAGGAATACACATCTGAAACTGAACGTGTAGTATTTATGTCTGTAAGCAAAAATGGGACTTGTTTTCCATTATGGGTCTATTGCTGATTCTCCTAATGTAGCTTATTCATCTCAAATATTTACACATTTCTTGTTCTCTAAACAACACGCTTTCTGGAGAATGTTAGGAAAATCACACTTAATGCTTCAGACAATGATTGTAATATTTGTCTTTCAGAAGTTGCCTTAGTGCTTTAAGCTCCACTTAATACCAAAAAAGAATTTTCCAACAAAATTTAGTTTTCTTTAAAAATTCCATGTGACTGAAGCTGGGCATGTAGGAATTACAGAACTATGTATGTTCTGAAGACACAATCTATCCTCATGCACACGGATATCCTTGCCATGGCTGGATACAGTACTGACTGTAATTAGGGTTGCTTAGGACTTCCAACAGAGCCTGAAGATTTCTGTTTGGTGAATTCTGAGCATCTATACAGATTTCTTCTATGCTTATTTTGTTTGTGGGCTGATTTTTTTTTTAATTCAACTGTTTTTAAAATGAGAGTAAGAAAAGTAGCTAATTCTGTTAAAGATAACTTTGGTTTTGGGCTTTACTTCACAAAGTCTTCAGAACTTGGAACATGATCACAAAAGAGAGGGATATTTTCTGAAGACAGCTGGTTGTGAATGAGGTCATGAGATGTGCATGTTAAGGGTGTTTGGGATCTTCAGATAAAAAAGCGGGTTAGTATTCATTTCTCTGCAAACAGGACATCACTTACTTATCTACAAATGCCTTCAGAATTGGAAAAGGTCTTTAAGACCAGTTTTATGTTGTTTTGCCCCAAATCAAAATACTTTGCTCTCTGCATTCTGCAAAGAGCTATAGGGGTTACAAGATTGCCTGGGTGTTCTTTCCACCATATGCAATATGCCTTTCCAAATGCCCTTATGGAAAGGACAGAGTCATCTCATAGAATTGCACAGAAGTTCACTTCCAACTCTCCTCTGTCCGTAACCAAAAGTTGCTCAGAGTTCAGTTTGCACTGCTTCTTCAACATTATTAGCATCCTCAATTATTAATTTCTCTAACACACAAAAGTGCCTAAGCAGGGTATTTTTCCATCTGCCAAATAAGCCAAACAAGTTATCTCAGCTTAATCATTTCCCCAGCCTTTCTAGTCTTGCCACCAGCTTTTGCAGCAGAAGGTTCCCAAAACACAGATGTGCACGCTGTTGGCTGAGTAATTCAACACATTTTTAGTTTGGCTTTTGTTTCCTTAATTTTCTTGCAAACAGTAAAATCAACCATGTTCATAT
Source organism: Tauraco erythrolophus (assembly GCF_009769465.1). NCBI lineage: Eukaryota > Metazoa > Chordata > Aves > Musophagiformes > Musophagidae > Tauraco > Tauraco erythrolophus. The sequence continues at coordinate 55,734,923 of NC_141468.1, forward strand.
TGTAGCTCAATGTCTTCTGTCAGCACACTGCTTCCTTAGGTACTTGTGTATATGCACAGAAAGCTGTATTTCTGTCCCCATGAGAGTTTCAGACTCGATCTATTGCCATACTACAACATCACATCATGGATTTGACTATCATAACTGGGTTAGTTAGAATTTGCTGAGGAACAACAATATCCCAAAAGCTGAGCTCAACAAGAATTTCTGATTGCAGTAATAGGATTCACAGATCTGGATAATTCTTATGTTTTTGCTTTATTCCTTGTTTACCCAACCAATTTCAGCTTGGGTGGATTCACCAGTGGTGCTGAGTTTCTGTTTCAGTGGGATTACTTGTTAAGACACAAGGCAGGAAACCAGGAGATCTGGGGCCAGTCTGTGAACCCAACACCCCTAGAAAGACAAATGCTTTCTTTTGTCCCAACTGCACTCTGGCAATGAGATATATTATTCTATCCTATTGCTGACTTTAGAGATTTAGGTACATACTCTTTTGTCATCTGTTTAAATCCCACTCAACACTGTTCAACCTTGAACATACCTAGATGTCCCCACCCTAGGCACTTCTCTATTGCAAATAATGATCTGTAATAAAAGCAGGATTCAAATTGATCTCAGAACCGCTGAAAATATTGAGTGCTTTACGGTTTTGCACCAAAACCATCTAACACCATGTAGTTTGATGTATACATTTGTCCAAATTTGTGTAGGTCTGCATTCCACCAAAGTTCATGAATCATTTTAGTGATACTATCCCTTTAACTTGCTGCTTATTCTCAAACATGCATCTAAACGTAATTTTGTCTTTGTTTGTGGTGAAAAGGATACATGAAACATAAGGCACCCACTGATATCAGTTTCCAGTAACAGCACCCTGCTGAGCAGAGGAGGCCGTCATTGAAGAAGTCTGTTTTGATCCCAAAGTGGCAGCTGGCTGGGATCATGGCAGTGAGGAGAGAAGAATATGCGAATGAATTGAAAAGAAATAGGATATTTTCAGTCATGATGGGGCCCAACTTCTTCTGTGTGAATGGCAGTGAACTGCTGGAAAGATGCTGGCTTTTTGTGGAAACACTAATTGCCCTTTTAAATAGTAGCAGAAGAGTGACTGGTTCTAACTCAGTATAACTGATGCATTTTACAACTTAGGCATATTAAGAGTTGGCACTAAATGAAGTAACAGAGATTGGAAACTCAGTCTTCAGAGCTAGCTGTTCAGATAATTAAACACTTTCTCTTCCTTACAGCTTATTCTTTCATGTGCTTATTAATTTAAATAACTTGCTGCCATTCTCTGCGACTGTCAATAGCATTATGATAACAGACTTGATATTTTCTACTACTGACAAGGAAGTAAGGTGCAAAACTCTTTTCTTCACTGATCATAATAGACAGCCAAATAATGCTTCTTTCTTTCTCAGCTAAATGTTTACTTGTCTTTGAAAGCAGTCTCCTAAATGTCAAGATACGATCATAGGCTTTGTATTCCAGCTCAGATTTTCAGACTGCTTTCTATATAAATCCATTCCTTTGTCACTTCTCTCCGCCAGCATACCCAGCCTCTTTGCTTCTGTGTTCATCTTTTGAGTGTATTCTTGCCATTCCGATTATGAGCTGTCTAGGCATGGACTGTTGTTTTTGTCAATAGGTGTACAGAATTTAGATAAAAGAGTGTTGGTCTCTGACTGTATATTCTTTGCACTGTAATACTGCCATTAATACTACTGTGAATAATAAGCCATAGATTAAAAAAATGAGGTAACATATCTTTCCTGTGAATAAGTTTTAAAAAACAGACTCAAATCTAAGCAACTGAAATACTTATTTAAATAAAAAAAAAAAAAAAGAAAAAAAAAAGAGAAGAAAAGAATGGCAACAAAAGTTTTTAAAAGTTTATAAATATTTTGGAGTTGAGTACGATAAACAGCTATGCATGATAAGATCTGTGTATGTCTTTGGCAGAAAAATCAAACAGGAGAGAAACACTGCTGTTGTCCTAATCATACTATTTCAAATCAAATAACATTCATATATCAGAATGAAGCTTCATGTGTCTTTTTGAAATGCCACACGCATAACACATCAATTCAAAACTTGTTAAATGTCACTGAATTTGAGTAATTTGAAAAAGGAAGATGAATGATGGTCCACAATCAGCAGCATGCTGCTAGCTAACATCAGTGCAGCTAGGAGTTGAGGGCCTTTAACAAAAGGGACTGCTTTTTTCTCAGGGTGTCACCTTGAGTCTTGGAGCAAGACAGGGCAGCTTTGGGCTGACCTCTCATCTCCTGAGTGCTGTGATCCCCAGGGCCACTGACCGCTGCCACTTTCTATCTGCAGAATGGAAGATGTCCCACACAAAGGCAGCTCGCAGGGAGCCAGGCACGGTTGCTTTGAATTGCAGACAACACAAAGAAGACAGTAAACTATTGAGGATTTAGCAGTAATCCATTCAATTTAAACGGTGCTTGGCAGCTGTGGAGAACTCCTTCTGTCAGTTCTCATATTTTTCAGTGCTGTAACATGATCTTGGAGGGGATCCTCATATCTATCAGCTTCCACAGATACTGGAGGAATGAACTCTTTCAGAGATTGTGTGATGCAGCTACTAAACCCCGTTCATTGCACAGAAAGGAAATCTGAGTCTTCAGTCAGCCAGATGTGAAGATATAGGAAATCTAATAAATTGAGTACAGCTCATTCCTACTAACGGTAGTAATTTCAATTATTTTTCCAACTGTTTCTTCCCAATCTCTTTCTTGGTTTCCAGCGGTGTTTTTCATGGTGCAGTACCCACAGTTTTCAAATGAGCTCCCCAGATGTCCTTTCACGGGCTGGACATGCAGGGACACTTTTCGCTTTCACTGCAGCACCAGTGCCCAGCAAACCTGCAGCCCGTGCTGTGCTGAAACGACTGTCCTGTAGCCCAGCTGCCTTTCATGTCTAGTGCCGCTGTTGTTTATTATTGTTACAGGGCAGTAAGTGTGCATGACTTTTCATTTAAACATAGAAAAGCTCTTGTCTGTGTTGGGAAAAGCTCCTACAGACTACAGTGTGTGAGGCAGACACACTTTTGAGTGTTACCCCAGGGTCTCTGAGTGGCCTGGACTTTCAGGGATGCTGTTTGGATCCATTACCGCTACACAGAGGTTTCTGCTGCCTCTTTCTCTAATGGATGCTCACTTTTGGGAGGCTGCAAATGATTTCTCAAAGGCACTGGGCCCCAGGTGCATTTAGAGCCTCGACTGACTTGTGCTCAGCTGCAGCAAGTGCGCTTCCCAAGCACGGTAACAAAATGTTTATGTCATGTTTTTCACAGAAGTTGTGCTGTGGAAATGTCCCTTCTAAGTCTTAGTCACAAAGATGCTTGAAGCTGTTATTTAGAGAAGTGATGCTGGAAAGGAGTTGATCTTAAGCAGTCCTGTTATACATTATAGCAGCAACAAGCGGAACTAACCAGCACACTCCCATGCTCGAAGAGGCACTTAAACCAGACTTTACCTGATTTAAGTTCAACTCTATTGATATAACAGAATTTAAGTACTTCCCAGGATAGAAATGCTTCTCTCAGGTCAGGACTCATATAAACAGCTTAGCCTTCAGTACCAACACCCGTATCTATTCCCCTGATACAAAGAAAAATCCAGCACCTTTGTTTAAGTATCTATAAATCTTGTGTTCCATTCAGAGGAGAAAATGTATTGACCATATGGGGATTTATCTCTTTTTGCCAATAAGGGGAGTTTAAAAGTATTTGGGTCTGTGAGATGATGGTAGGTGAGATGTGTCTGGGACTGTACCTGAGAACAGTGTCGCTTCTGAAAAGCAGACAACAATTATACTCCCTTTCATGTACTTTTTTCCATAGAGTATTTGGAGCAGCTATCTTTCTAACATCTACACTGAACATGTTCATCCCTTCTGCAGCAAGAGTGCAATTATGGCTGTGTGATGTTTGTAAGGATTCTGCAAGGTCTGGTGGAGGTAAGAGCACTCATCATTTGGTCCTTTCATACATCATTTATTTTCGGAGATTTGATTATGTAAATTCGTTTAAGATATTTCGGTCAGGTTTTCTGATCAATCTACAGTTTTACTTGTTACTCATTTTAGATGACAATTTTTAATCATACCAATGTATATTTTGAAATTTACTTAAAAGGAAATAAAAAGTTTAGGTTTCCGGTGCTGCTGCAGTTCGAGCTATTTATTGTGCCAATCCCTGCACATACTAACCAACATTTTTACCTCAAAACACATTATCATTTAAGTGATTATCCAAATCAGTTTGACATCTTCATACTCAAACAACAGAGCTCTTCCAGGCTTACCCTAACCCTTCCCACACCATTCCATGGTGGCAAACAGCTAGACAGGTTGGACAGTATTAGCAACTGCTTGAAGTAGGAATGCAGTGAAAGCAAATGATTATGATGCATGACATGTCTGTCAGGGTGTCACCTACCCGGCCTGCCATGGGATGTGGAGTAAGTGGGCTCCTCCGCTGGAGAGAAGCAGGTTGGCCACCACATCGTTCTGTGGTAAGTCGATAGGATTATATGGTTTATGTAAGTACATATTCCTTTAGACGTATTTTATCAATTTCATTATTTAAAAGAGAAATGCAAACCCTTTGCCCTTTGCTGCATTTGGCTTGTACTCTGGCCTCAGGAACTCAGAGTTTTGGTTTTTTGTTTAATATGTCACCATTGTATAATTTAAAGCCAACCCTCAGAATGGCTCTTATAGTAGACTAAAATGGGTCTAGAGGTGTCACATGAGAGAAATTACACTTCTTTATTCATGTTTTTTCATTTGCTCCATCCTTAGAGATTCCATTTATTATACATATGGAATTGGCCCTCCTAAACAAGCATGCACTTAAAAAATATCTTAAAGGACTTTGAGTACTTCAGGCTGGCTGCTCAATATACTGCAGTGGAGATGATGTAACTTGTTGCCACCAAGCTGTTCTGCTTCACTTTGTTTGAATTATGATCCAAGATTGTACTTTGCTCTCTTCTTCTTCTTTCCTCTCCTATGCAGACAGGCTGAGAGAGTTGGGGCTGTTCAGCCTGGAGAAGAAAAGGCTCCAGGGTGATCTTATTGCAGCCTTCCAGTACTTTAAAGGGGGCCTACAGGAAAGCTGGAGAGGGACTTTTTACAGGGGCAGTAGTGACAGGACAAGGGGCAATGGATTTAAACTGAAAGAGAGTAGATTTAGATCAGATGTAAGGAAGAAATTTTTCACTCTGAGGGTGGTGAAGCACTGGAACAGATTGTCCAGAGAAAACTGTAGATGCCCCATCCCTGGAGGTGTTCAAGGCCAGGTTGGATGAGGTTTTGGGCAACCTGGTGTAGTGGAGGGTTTCCCTGCCCATGGCAGGGGGGTTGGAACTAGATGATCTTTGAGGCCCCTTCCAACCCTAACCATTCTATGATTCTATGAATCTTTGGCTCCCTTTCCAATGCTGACAGCTGGCCTTCTGGAAGATGGCTTGTGGGAAATTTCAGAGGACTTTGGGAGTGGAACCCCATGGAAAGATGCGAGAAATCAAACTCTCATTCCCTTGGGAATGATTCTAGCCTCTGGCAAGAGCCTTAAACCTGTTAGGAAGCAGGGAGCAGGAAAAATACTGAGGTTTTATAATTTATTCTTCCAGAAATGTACATTCTTTTTGCTTACCAGCCACACTAATGAAAAGGAGAAAAAAAAAAAAAGTGTTTTCTACATTAATTCCATTCTCCAGGTAGCAGTTTTTGAAGAGGTGCCAGAGGTGACTCTGTGCTACCACAGTTTCTTGCCAGACAAAGGTACTGTGAGTGTCACACCTGTCTGGCCCTTTCCCAGGTCTAGTTTGAGCTGTGCCCTCCTCATAGACTCTCCTACCTAATGCCTTCATCTTCTTCGGCTAACCCTGTCATCTTCAGTCATCTGCTAACTCCAGGGAAAACTGTGGATGTTAGTATCTCCTTACCAGCTCCAGGATGGATTCAGGTGAATGGCTAAATGTAAGAAGATAAGGAATAATCTAAATGTACTCCCTCTGCTTTCATACCCTAAAAGGTCCAGATATGCAGAGTGCAGAGCAGGAATGGTTCTGCTCTCATTTCAAATGCGTTGTTTTGGCAGTGAAGGAAATGATCCTGCTGTTACTTCACTCTGTCCCTTCCCATCCTCTAAGACCTCTCATCATCTGTATTTGGTGTGTCCCTTCCCATTGTAACAGCGTAACTGGAATGGGGAATGTTGTCTAAAATACTGAAGAAAAATCAGAAATAGTAGGACTTTGAAGAGTAAGCAGTTGAGAAATGTGGAAGAGAAACCAATGAAAAGAAATACAGGTGGGTAGATAAAGCCGGCTGAAGATGAATGTCTAAGAGACAATATTCAACAGAAAATGTAAAGTCACAGGAAAAAAACAGTCTGTCCATCAGCAGTAGAACTGAAAGGCTAGGGAAAACACAGCACTAAATGCAGGAGAAAGGGTTAACAGAAGTGAACAAGAGGAAAAAACCCAACTTTTCGTATTATGGGAATTTTATTTTTACTACAGATGACTCCAAGATCTAGTGATTATCTAGGTGTTTTCATAGAAGAATAGACCAAAAAAGAAGCCTCTCCACCCTCAATGCTCTCTCCTTGAAATCCTAGCACTGGGTAGAGCAGGATGGCATCCTGCAGCTCAGCACCCATTTCAATGGCTACAGGTCACCAATTCTTGCACTTGAAAGGTGCACAGGAGCAGCTGACAAATTAGGAAACTCCATATTAATCAGGTTCCTGGTTTCTCTCACTGTGTTCTTGCCTGGGGCTTTGCTATTGCTGTAGGAAAATGAATTACACAGAGACAAGGGAGAAAGGTCACTGTGAACCATTGCAGAGAAGTGTTTGCTAATGAGTAGAGCATTAACAAATGTTCATTAACAAAGTATGTAATACTCTCAAAACCACAAGTATCTCATTTCCTAGAATAATTCAAAGAAACACTTCTCGCATGTGAGACGCTGGCACCGTCTTACACTGAAACTGAATATCCAGATTGCGTGAATTCTCCCTAGGGTCTTCATGGAAATTCTTTTCCAAGCACTTAAATACTCATCTATTTGTACAAATCACTAGGAAATGTATTTCCCCATTATTATGTATTTCCCAATCAGAAACTTTGGTACAGATCACTTTTTTTATCCTTTTTTTCCCTGTCAACTTTTGGCTATTTATTCCAGCGGTTTGTTCATGCCGCTGATAGGAACCAAACATGGTTAAACAGACTCAGGGTTGGTCTGACAACCCCTCTGCTAACAGCACTTGTGGGGTCATGTGGCTAGAGGCCATGACAAGAACCTCCCAGTGTATCCGCAACCATCAGGGTTTCTGGACACCAAGAAGGCTTCAGAAATTTGGGCCATTAACTTCTCCGGAGCTCACCTTGTATGCCACGGGATTAGGTGAGATTCCCCACTTCAGTGCATCTGGTTTATGCCTGCGTGGTGCTTTACCATCAGTTTCAGGTTTGCGAATCTCTTTTACCTAAAGGGCGTGGCTTTTCTAGCTGCAAAATAACACGATCCCAGATTGGTGAGGGCTAGTCCTTCCCAGTACCCCGAGCTAAATTTTTCAGTAGCCTTGCTATTCCCCACATTCACAAGAAATCTTGGTGCCAATCAGTCAGGAGCATCCCTCTAGTTCTGCCCCCATGAACACCTGCACTGGAGCTTGGCTCGCCTATCATAGCTGACCGTTTTCTTAATCCTTTTTCTCTTCAGGGTCTTATGCAGGTGCTGTGGTCGCCATGCCACTGGCAGGTGTGCTGGTACAGTATATAGGATGGTCATCAGTCTTTTATATTTATGGTGAGTTACTTAACATAAAGGATCTCTGTGACTACATTTGTACTGCCAGCAGTTTGTTAAACTGTATAACAAGTATGGATCAAAGTTGTTTTGGTGAATGAAGAGGTTGCAAATGAGTATTCCAATTTATTCCCTACTTATTGCAGCTTCTGAAGGCTTTTGTTTTGTAATTATCTGTTGTAAAATGTTTTAAAATTTAATGACCAAGCTATAGTCCATGGTCACCCAGTGACAGAGTTGTATGCAGTTGCAAAGGCTGCTCTATAGCACAAATGCTCATGTGATACGTGTGCCAGAGCGCACACTAACAGCGAATGCTACAGCATATGCTGCTGATGGGGACCCGAAGGCCTCTGAAACCTTCTGCCCTGAGACATCTGTCCCATGCTGTCCACCCTTGGTAAAAGCAGTGCCATCTTTACAAAGTGGTCCCATCAAATGGGTACAGCCTCGTGGGTGATCTGTGATACCTCATGCTTTCCCCCTAGCACATGGCAGAGCTGGCTCAAACCCAACCTCACACATCAGCAACTCAGCTAAGATGGGTTTTCTCTAGAGACACAGAACGCGCCGTAAGTTTTGCCATTGCAATCTGATTGTGAAGTTCTTTCATACAGATCATGACAGTTTTATGAGCAATCTGCTTTTTTCCTTCCCTGGGTCCCACATAAAGCTTTGCTTCTGCCTTTTTCTCTGCCCCATACACACCACATAATGCAAGTCACAAAATGCTCAAATGCTTTGCAAGCAGGCATACAATATACACAGAGTTAGTTATCATATTTTTCTTTCTTCCCTGGCATATTTCTATACAGATTTGGTTTAAGTGGCCCTTGAAACAAACTTCAAGGCCTGCAGATACTGAGATTTATTGTTTTTTGGTTTTTAAAACCGAGCTTTATGGGTTTTTAAACTGAGCTTTGCTTCTCCTGCCTCTCCAGGAATGTTTGGGATTGTTTGGTACATGTTCTGGCTGCTTCATGCCTATGAGAGCCCTGCTGCACATCCAACAATAACCAACGAAGAAAGGGTATATATAGAAACCAGTATCGGAGAAGGAGCCAGCCTAGCTAGTGCAAGTGTAAGTGAAAAGGCTTTTCTGGTTATAATTTGTGAGCACTTTACACAAGATCAGCATACGACTGGATGGATACTATTAGCTGCATAAGAGCAGCAGAACTATTTGATGTTGATGTTTAGGGGCTTTTCCTTTTATGAAAATTACAGGACCAGGCTTATGCAGCTGGACAGGACAAGTTCAGCAAAGGCAAAACACATAGTGCTGTTTCAGCTCTCAGTTTATAGGGCCTCCCTAATCTAGGGAGGGGAAGGGATTGGGAAGGAAAGGGAAGAGATTGGTGATAGAGGGGAAATCACATGCTCTGATCTCCTGCTCTTGGGTAACTATCATGTTTGTTCTAAAAAATATTAATGGAAATAGCTATATACAGAAACTGGCTGCAGATATTAATTTATCTAGCTGCCCTTTGAACTCTTTTTAAGGATTATTTGAATTCTGAAAGCTTAGGGACAGGGTTTCTGCCCTGCTCACTCTCACAGCAGCTCAGCTCATTGTTTTAAGACTTCTCTTCTCTCTCTGAGAGGATTCTGGAAGATCCTGGAAACTTAAAACTAAACCATATTTTCCCATCAATATTTTCTCCATTTCTTAGATAACTCATTTTGCTAGTGGTGAAAACAAAGTGTTTCTTAATAACCTGTTCCTCTTGGCTTTTACTCTAGAATGTTCTGGAGCAGAATAACTCCAAGATCTTTTCTCTACATGTTCATGTAATAGCCTTGCTGAGGGCATAAAATACCAGACTCTCCTTTTAGGCATCTCCTGAAGTTTGGTTGAAGTCACTCAGGTCTTGGCTGGAGACACACACACTTGTTCCAGGTCATGGTTTTCCCCTTATAGTACAGTGGTTTTACTGCAGAGGACACGGTACCTCCACCATGTGTTCACACATGACCGCAGGCATACGCTACCTGTAGAACAAAACTACCATTTTTTTTTAAAAAAGGAGAATGTCAATGTATATTGCCAAAATTACATATTTCAGCTTCTCATTTGAATTCTGTATAAGTGCATAGAACTCTGAAGTGTTCTTTGTTCCTACTATATGAAGTATTGAGGCATAAATAGAAACTGGAAATGCCAAAAGCAAGTTATAGAAATTAAATCCTCTACCATAGACTTTTACTTGCTGAATGAAGTTAACTGGGTTGAAGCAGGTAGCTGCCTGTTGCTGCACTACCACATATCTCTTAGCTTAGGTTGTTCATTTTTCACAATCCTTTCAGTTGAATGTCTCAAACTACATCATGCCAAAACATGGGGAACAGCACAAGCTTTTCTCTCGTTTTCCTTGCTTCTGTTATTGATCTTGTTATCCCAGTAGCAGGATTCTGGAAGACCTTACGTAATTTCAGTAAGTAGAGCAACAACAGTAGGGTGGTCATATTAAAAATTCTAACTATTCTAGGAAAGTTTCTCTGCTTGTCTTTTGCCACTAATCCAGGATATCTTTCACTTGCATTTTAAGTGATTCACAGTGTAAATTGGATGGAATGCACTAGGCAGTCCTGATACTAAAAGATACTGGAGTCTTTATTCTACCTTCTGCCTACTCAAAATGCCTTCAGTTTTATTTATTTATTTTTTTTTTTATTCCTAGAATTTAGTACTCCCTGGAAGAGATTTTTCACGTCAATGCCAGTATATGCAATTATTGTGGCAAACTTTTGCAGAAGCTGGACCCTTCTATTTACTCCTTATAAGTCAGCCTGCTTACTTGAAGAAGTCTTTGGGTTTGCAATAAGCAAGGTAAATATCTGAGATGAAGCAGCAACCTTCAGACCTCACCCTAAGAGATGCAGAGTGCTTGAAGATTCCCTAGATCTTTTTGGAATCATAACAGTAGATTATTCACAGTAGTTGGGATGATATACTTCTGGTGTTCTGATAAAAATAAAAGCTTACTAACATCAAATTATTAGTAAAAGAAAAGAACTGAAAGTTGTTTTGGGAAAGAGTTGATTAAAAAAAAAATGTATTTCATGAAAACCACAAGGGTAAGTAAAGATAAATGCAACATTTTGTTTAGTGCTGGCAGTTCAGCTTTACTTGTGAGAGAATATTTATCTTCTTCTATTTTTGTTTCATTACTTTGCATTGACAATCAGGAGTCAAATTATGTATGGATGATATTCCCTGCCACTGTCACTTCATTAAAGCCAATATTGTTACACTTCCTCTTCAGAGCATGACAGAGGACTTCAGAACATTTGCTTCAGAAAAGTTTTCCCAACGTTCCTTTAAAAAACCTATGTGCTACTTTGTAAACTATTTTCAAGCAAGTGTATCCTGCAAACAGATCAACAAACAAAGTAGTTATCTGTGTGGTCTGAGAGCACCAGTGTGCCCAGGTTCTGCAATGCTTGTTGGGGTAGCAATGATATTCCAAATGGACAAGCGCAGCATGGAGATGAAGAACAGGGATATTAAGACAAACTAGGTTGTTTATTCTGAATTGCCTTTCATAATGCTAGAGATGCACCTCTGTGTACCTCACTAGTTAAAAGTAATGTAAAACTGTCCATGTAAGAAGGTTGCACATTCTAAAAAACCTCAAACTTCTCACTAAATTACTTCTTCAAAGAAAGCTTCTCGAAGTTGACATGCTGATCACTAAAACTCCACAAAATAGTGTTTTTCACATACCTGGGATAATGTACCAAAGCTAGCAGAAAACAGTAAAAAACCTTTGGCAAAATATTCACCAAGGAGAAGTCACACTTGACCAACTTGATAAAATTCTGATGAAATGACTGGCCTGGTAGAAAAGGGAGAGCAGTGGATATTGTCTACCTAGGCTTCAGTAAGGCCTTGACACCATCTCCCATAAGATCCTCACAGACAAACTGTTGATGTATGGGCTGGTTGAGTAGACAGTGAGGTGGATTGAAAACTGGCTGAACGGCCAGGTCCAGAGGATGGTGATCAGTAGCACAAAGTCTACTTGTAGGCCAGTAACCAGCAGTGTACTCCAGTCAATACTGGATTTGATCTTGTTTGACATCTTCATTAATGATCTGGAAGATGGACAAAATTTATTCACAGCAAGTTTCAGATGACACAAAACTGGGAGCAGAGGCTGATATGCCAGAGGATTGTGCTGCCATCCAGAGGGACCTCAACATGCTGTAGAAGTCTGCCAACAGGAATCTCATGAAGTTCAACAAGAGGAAGTGCAAAGCCCTGCACCTGGAGAGGAACAAGCCCCACGCACCAATACATGCTGGAAGGCCACCCAACTGGAAAGCAGATTTGCAGAAAAGGGCCTGGGCACCCTGCCAGACATCAGGTTGAACAAAAGCCAGCACTGTCCCCTTGCAAAGGTGAATGGTATCTTGCACTGCATTAGGCAAAGTATTGCTAGCAGGTAGAGAAAGGTGATCTTTCCCCTTTACAGAGCATTGATGAGGCCAAACCTGGAGTATTGTGTCCAGTTCTGGGCTCCCTAGTACAAGAGAGACATGGACATACTAGAGAGAATCCAATGAAGGTCCTCAAAGATGATTAAGGAAACAAAGTCTTTCCAGTTCCTATAAGGAAAGGCTGAGAGAGCTGGGATTGTTTAGCCTGGAGAATAGAAGTCTCAGGGAGAAAACTCATCATGTATACAAATGCCTGACAGGAGGGTGCAAAGAAGACAGGGCCAGCCTCTTCTCAGTAGCGCCCACTGACAGGACAGAGGCAATGGGAACGTTCTGAAACATAGGAGGTACCATCTGAACATCAGGAAACACGTTTTACTCTGAGGGTGACTGAACACTTGCACAGGTTGCCAAGAGAGGTTGTGGAGTTTCCATCCTAAGGTCACTCAGGTCTTGGTTGCACGTTCTGCTGGAGGAGAGGTCTGCAATCTGCCCACACAAGGATCCAGGATAAAATGTGTCCAATGGGGGGGCGAGCAGGAAAGAGATGAAGAAATGGTATGATTCTTATTCTTTTCCCCCTGAATTACGAGAGAGGAGACGAGCAGTAAGCACTCATTTATCTAATTGCAGGTTGGCCTTTTGTCAGCAGTTCCTCATATGGTCATGACAATCATCGTACCTATTGGAGGGCAGCTAGCTGACTTCTTACGGAGCAGGAAGATTTAACCACTACCACTGTAAGGAAGGTCATGAATTGTGGAGGTACTATTTGATTCTGAAAATATGATACTTCAAGTGTGTGCTGCAGTTGATGTAAATATCATAGTTTGGTCCATGTTTAATTGTAAAAGAGACAAATTACCCTTGATTGCATTTGCAGTTGGTTAATCTGACACATTAATGGAGAGCTGATTTTAGATGTCCTCATGGTACAAATCCTTACTCATATGAGCATGCTTTAAAAAGGGAGGAGGCAAGAAGTCTGATTAATGATTAAAGGGGCAATAGGGACTGGTCCAGAAGATTAGTGAGATCAGATAGGGCTCATCCTGCAAACTTGTACGGACAAAGTTAGCCATGTACCATGATGCTTGAGAGATCCTTTCCCATTGGATACAGCCTTACAATAACTGGCCATGCTCCATGTGCTACTACCAGCAGAACTCACTGACAAGTTTAGGCTGGAAGGATTGGGAAAAAAACCCAGACAGGGGACAGACAGACTCATTTTACTCAGCACAATATAATTTGTTTCCAGTTCAGTCACTGACTGAAAAATCGATGACATGTACATGTAAGGAAGATACTAATTAGAGCAAAAATTTCAAGCCAGATAGCATATGAGTCACTTCTCTCAGTTCCTGGCTTACATTATTTATGAATGGCACAGGCTGCCTGAAATAGAGATGCCTGCAGTCAGAGATGCCATGCAGCTTGGCTATGCATCTTCGCAAAGGATTCTCGGAGTCATTGTGTTTTCAGGATGGTTTTTCAGGATGTGTTTTCAGTGTCACTAAAAAAAAAAAACCACAAAAAACCAAAAAACAAAAACAGAAAGATTTAATGTTGCATACTAGAAAATGTTGATTTGCAGTAGTGGCGAGACTGGAAGTTCCCTATTATACTCAGGGGCTGTCCTATAGTGTGGTGGCACACTTGTCTGAAAATGCTCTTTTGCTCCATTTGCCAAGAACATCTCAAATCACTTTTTTTCTTCTTTTCCTACCACATTGTGGGTTGAGAATTTTTCAGTGCTTTGCACAGAATCACTTTCTCATTTTTTCCCTGTACTGCTCAGTGAGTTAATGTCACCAGTCACTTGGGTCATTTACACAGCAATCAGGAGAAAAAAGTATATTCTCAAACAAAAAATAGACAAATATTTTCTGTGAATCCACAATGCTGCCAAGTATGTTCAAGAACAGCTTCAAGATATGAAAGAATTTTGTCTCACTTTAAGTTGCTATTCTGGATAGACCTTATTGTACCTCTGTCACCAACAGCAATTCAAATGTGATTTATTCCCATGTGTTTCAGTTGAAGGCTTTGGAATGGAAGCAACCTTGCTTTTGGTGGTTGGTTATTCTCACACAAAAGGGTGTGGCTATTTCCTTTCTGGTGTTAGCAGTAGGCTTCAGTGCTTTGCAATTTCAGGTAAGAATTAATCTTATTATTGGTTTTACTATTAGTGATAAAAGTGATGCTATTGTCCTCACTGTTGTTACTGTCATAATTTCTATTATTCTTTTGCTTTCAATGTGGCTGTTGATGGAGTATTCCCTGTTTCTTCCCATATCAGAAATAATTTCCTTCAGTATCTATGAAACGTGTTGCACTAGGACATGAAGCTTAGGAGGAACCTACTCTTTATCGATTGCAGTTTACATCAGCTTTGTGCTGTTATTTTCTACTATAGTTTTACAGTGTCAGCCACTTTTTCTTCTTGCATCCCTAAAAGGAGAGAGAGAGAGGATTACTTTGGAATGAATAGTTGCTCAAAAGGCTATCAGTTGCAACCTCTCTCCCAGCCCATAGCTGCCTGTTTGTGATTTCTAGGTCAGTTGTCTCTCTGTTGTGTCCTATAACTAGCCCTCCTCCAGAACAGCTGTTTCTAGCACTTTCATGGGTCACCAATGTCAGATTGACTTTTGGTAGCTCCACCAGTACGATTGTTATTAAAAACCAACCTTTTCTTGTGAAGGTGGAAGGCCATCAGCTAGCAGACTGCCAAGAAGATGGCTTTAATGAGCAAAATTGACCAGCAAAGTAACTGCTGCTCTTCAGTTGTTTCAGGATTATGCAGATGGGAGTAGTTTTGCTGCTCAGTTGTGAGGTGCTTGCATAGCAGGCCATTTCTATCAATCATTTTTTTAGTGCGTTATTTTCTCAGTACTCAACTTTTTACTGTATTTAAACCCATGGTCTTGTAATTCATTATCTCTCTGTGACTAACCCTAGCTCATATGACTAATTTTGGTTATCTAAAGCAAGATAATTATCTGCGCTGATTTTCACTATTTGTTTTTATTTCTTAATAAAATATGTACTCATATGATATGCTACAGTAAGGGTAATTATTTTCCTACTGGCTTATATTCTATTTTTTTAGTCATGTTGTTAAACTGCTACTTAAAGTACCAGAAAACATGTATTAAAAATGACTACTTCCTAAATAAAAAAATATCAGCATTTGACAAACATGAGGCATCTTTCCTTAATTAAAAATGTTTGCTGAGTATATTGTTTCTGTATGAGAAGATGGGAAGCATAGATACTTTAATTGAAGTCAAAACAAACTATATTTTCTATACAACATGATCCCCATAGGTGGGGAAAAAACAGATTTTGAGAAAGAATAAAGAGTTGCAACATATTTTAGTTGCAACATATCTTCCATATGCTGCAACATATTTTCCACAAAGAAAATACTACCCTTCTTTCTCAAACATATGGTAACGAGGTTTCCTACCTTTTTCAGGCTTCTTGAGCCACAATGGCTGTAGAAAGCCCCCTGGGCCTGGTAGCACAAAGCTGTAGAGTTGACCATTGTCTCATTTGTTGTAGGATTCAACGTGAATCACTTGGACATAGCCCCACGTTATGCCAGCATTCTGATGGGGATCTCCAACGGTGTGGGGACACTGTCGGGCATGGTGTGCCCGCTCATTGTTGGTGCAATGACGAAACATAAGGTAATATTTCTCCATATTTTCTAGGAAGAGGATTAAGTAATGCAACAGAAGTTAAGACATTTCAAAGCTTCCTGGGAACACCATTTTATCATGAATCTCTGCAGCTGTTTTCTGTTGTTGTTTGTTTTAAATGTTCACTTTTACAATATCATGGGGACCAGATTCTCAGCTATTGTAAACTAATTATCTGTGTAGGGAGATATTATTTTACACCACCTGAGGCTGGCTCTCTGCGATATCTCCATACTAGTGGGTAATTCTTATAGGATTTGGGATACTCCTCTACAACGCATCCCTGGTAGAGTTTCTAAGCAATTGCTGATCTACAATAAGATTAACTTAGTTGTTAGAGAAATCTCTGCATTTCCAACTCCACGAATATTTCACATATAAGAGAGAAACTTCACTGTGAGAAAAAAAAAAATCCCATGTTTTATTTCATTACTTGTTGTTATGAAAAAAAGAAACCTTCATGGTGACTCTCATAAATTGTTCAATCTGTAACATCAGGAACCAAACAGTGAACACAGTCATGGTACAATATGTGCTAATTCATTGTCGAATTCATAAAGTAATATTTCTTTTTACTGCAAACTTACTGAGACCTGTACAATTCTTTCAGACCCGGGAAGAATGGCAAAATGTCTTTCTGATCGCAGCCCTGGTGCATTACAGTGGAGTGATATTCTACGCTATCTTTGCTTCTGGGGAGAAGCAGGAATGGGCTGACCCTGAAAACCTCAATGAAGAGAAATGTGGCATAATTGATCAGGATGAGCTAGCTGAAGAAACAGAGATAAAAAATGAAACTTTTGTAAGTCCAAAGAAAACATATGGTGCTACCAGTCAAAACAGGGAAGTACAGAGAAGAGAATGGAGAAAACAAAAGCAAGTAACTCAAGACATGGAAGAACAGACTTCTTACCATTATGAAAATGGAAATTTTCAAGATTTGTCATAATACTTGAAACCATCAGGTTTGTATAGCAGCCACTCCCATCCCTCCTTCTGCCTAGCTGCCCCAAGTCATCTGGTATCCATATTTATTTTCTTATTCAATTGTGTAACATCTGGCCATGTGGCTAGATACAAGGGGTGGTAGTTCCCTTCTAATGGAAGAGTGTTAACAATGGGACTGGGACAAGTGGTACTAAATCCTTTCTCAGCCATCTTATCCCCTTGGGAGGAGTTCCTGCACCTGTTAGGAGATGACCAGCCCTGGCAGAGCTCCTACCTGGTACAAGCCTGTGACTGTATGAGCAAGGAGTGCCCTCATCTTCTTTCCTGAAGAGAGAAAAGACAAGGTCATATCAGATGGTGGATCCACAGTGATATATGTAATTACTGGAGCTCCAGTGGCATGAAAGTCTGCCCTGAGTGGCTCAGATTTGCATTTTTAGGATTCCTGTAGGATGGCATTTGAGCTGCTTAACCCGTGTCAAACTGCAAGCTTACACTGAAAGAAAAGCAGTTTTATGGCAGCAGGCTGTAATTAATTACCAATGGTCATCCAACAACAGAAAGAGGAACATGTAGCAGAGGTGGCACGGTATTGCTTTAACAGTTCCTTCAATCTGGTTGACAGTTTGCTTTATATGCATTGCCCACAGAATCTGGATAAGGCAATAAAATGGATACTTGTGAGATTTCTCCCCCTCCAAAGATTTTGTGCTGGCATGAAATAATTTTGAATAAAAAATCATCGTTAGTGATGCAATACTATTAATCCTTGTGAAAGGAAATCTTCGTCCTGTTGAGATTAGATTTCTCACTCAATTCATTATTGTGAAGTAATCTAAATATATTTTTCTAGTATTATACTGATAGAGTTCCTCCAACCATTCTCATTTAGGTGAATGAGCTTACTTACATGAATAAAGTCTTTAGTTCTGGATCTGTAACTTTTCAATGCCTCAGTCTTGCTGTTGTTATGAATGAAGTACTGTAACATTTGAGAGTTAACAGAGTCTCTGTGTCTGAAAGTTTTCTTTTGCCATTGGTTTATGTTTGACAGTATAAAGTGGCTTTAGCCTTTTTCTACCATTTTTAGAATCAACAGTGGAGCATGCTGTATCATCTCAAGCAGTTAGCTGCAACTCAGAGACTCATTGTGGCATTAATACGCTTTTCAGAATGGAAAATTTCAGTAAGCTGTGATTTAGTTTGTCTTTCATTATGATTACTGCCTCATTAAATTCAAGTGAAAGCTATCCTGCCTAGCCTATGATGTGCTTTGTAACAATTCAGTATTCTCGTTCTCATGTACCGTATATAGCCACTGTGATGCACACAAGATTTGAACATTTCTAATACACATTTTGCTATTTTGTTGAAGTGCAATTGAATACCATGAGTGGAATCACATTTGTACATTCATTTGAATACATGGATGATTTATCTTCACTACAAATGTAATTAAACAGGGAGACCAGGAAGTTACTGATTTTCTTTTCATGTCTCTGGTTCCTTTTCTACCCAAAAAAACTGATCTACAACTATATACGGATGAGAAGTAAAGTAAGGTGAATGAATGCATGTCTAGTTTGATGCCAGTGAGGACTTTTTAATTGATATCAGCAGATAATTTAACGATACGGGTATTGTTATGGTACAGCTCAATCCTACCTTGACATAATGCAGTTTATTAATAAGCCACTCAAACAAAACTAATTATAGCTTTATTCTGTTAGAACAGAAAAGAATATTTTTTTCAAAATTCTAAAGTTCAGTTTAGTCTAGAGTTGCTTATTTCACTACTGATGTTTAGAACAGGCATAAGAAATATCTTCTTCCTTGCAGGTTTAGTCAACATTTGGGGATTTAAGTGGCAGGAGCTTGAGTCAAACATTCTCATCAGTCTATCAGAAAACTGGACCAGCTGCTGTCAAACTGTTTTGCCATGTCCACCACATCTTATGAAAGAGAGAGGGCCCACTTCTTTGCATATGCGCAAACCAAACAACTTCTTCCTCCCTCTCCAACAATGTAGTGTGTTTATAGTTGCTACAGGAACTCTTAGAAGGGAAAATAGCATTATGAAAGGATTTCGTCTAGGAATCTGTGTAAGCATAATCTGGCAGAGAGGAAAGATTAAGAGAATCAGCTGACTGTAGAAAGGAGAAGACCAGACAATGGACTATTCTAGAAACAGTATGTTTCTGAGAAGAAGCACTATTTTTCCAGTAATGATAAGGGGTAACTTTTCTGACTTACTAAGAGGAACACAAAGGGAGTGATGCCATTGTTATGACAAAGAATTACAAACATCCCAAAAGTCTGAAAATGACCAGCCGGCACATGAGAGCTTGGTTGCCTCCGTGGTGAATGTAGCTGCTGTTTCTTACTGTTACAGGACCTGCGTAACAGCTGTCACGAGTGACACATGATACGATGAGGAGCTTGGTTTAGCAGGATCATTTCGTACTCTGCAAACAGACTGCACTGATTTAGTTCACTGGAGTTTTGACTTCACTGGACATTTCAGCATTATTAATGCCCTGACATAAATGGTTAAAACATTTGGACAAGCTTTTGCGTTTATGTAAGTGCTTTCTTTCTTTTCTAAATTTAACTGCTTCCAGAGGCAGAATATCATCTCTGACAAGATGAGGTTATGCACAGACCAGTCTTTCTCCCTTTCCTTTTCATCTGTTTAAAATTGTTCAGGTGCATTGTGTGAAGTGTAAACATCAGCATTGGTTGGAGGTTACTTTTCTTTCCTGGAAATCTTTGTTACTTAATCGACTCTTTGATCTACACAGTGGCTTCCACAATACTATATGACCAAGAATAAAGTCAACTTATTTGGATCAAACAGGCTTTGTAACTCCAGTTTTGCTGGATGTCTCTGTCTGCAACCTGCTACAACAGCCTTTTCTTGCAGGATCTGCGAAGCACATCACTGAGGGTATTTCTGCTAAAATTGTCTTAAGATATGTTAGAACTTGGATATTTAAAAAATCAGGCAAACAGTTGGTATATCCCAACCTGACTCCAAAAAGTCATGACCCTAATGCTAGTGGATGTGAATAACTCAAGTCATATTTTCTGAGGAGAAATATTAGCTTGATTAAACTTCATTTATTGCATTATTTGTGTACTTTTCTGCCCCCATGTCCAAAATAACTTTTGCCGATTTTCAGATATAAGACAGCACTTATACACTCAGAGTTTAATTTGAAAATTACTTTCTGATTGCAGAAGGAAGCAAAATTGGTTTATATTGGAACGAGATCTTAGGCAAGCTGGAGGAAGAGTCACTTTCCAGAATGAGAAATGGTAGCATAGATCACGGATATTAATTAAGGTCTGAGAAGAGAAAAACTAGGACAGTAAGTCCTAGGTATATGTTATTCAGTGTTGTTCAGTGTTGTTATCCACTAATCTTTCTTAACGAAGAAAGCTGCAGCTTTATTTCTTTGACATCCGATGTTTTCCGGGTACTACTAGCAGAAGTTCACTAATAATTAATTACTTCCCTTATATTTATTAAGAGTTAAAAAAAATGGTCCTTGTAGTGAGAAAGGAAAATTTAATGACTAAAACAAATGAAATTCACCTGAATAGAAACTTATCCAGGTAATAATCACGTGGGTCCAAAAGAATACACAGACTTTGGGTAAAAATAAAACAAGGGCATCCAAGGTTACAAAGTGCCAGAAGGAGTCTCATTGTGTGTAACATAATTAATTTGGAAGTAGCAAGGCAAAAATTAATTCAAGGTCACACAAAATGCGTCATGGCTTCACATGGATATCTCCGATTCACTCCTGTTTTCAGATATTTACAGAGATCTTAAAGTTTAGTCATTATTTTAAGGATTTTTTAAATGAAAAGTTTGTAAAAAACGGTTTTCTTATCTTATTTTTATACTCATTTTCATTTAAAGACCTCCATTTCAGAGTGCTATTTGATTATTCACATTTGGAGAGAGAGGAGTGAGTACAGAGGTTAAAAGAGGATAAAAGAACAGAAAAGGGAAAAGAGGAAAAGAGAAAGCAAGTTACAGCTAAGAGTCAATATAGATAGAGGGCTGAGGAAGGATGAGAATCAACTTGAAATCCTGGAAAGAGAATTTGGAGTTTTCTAGATGTTTAAGTTAAAAACCTACAGGATGGGTCAAGACCTGGTATTCTGCATCATCTCAAGGTTCAGGGAGTTCACTCAGGTCTCATTTTAAAGCTTAACTCTCAGGAAATCAGGAATAAATAAATGGAGAGATTATAAACTCCTCATTCTTATGTCATCAAATGCTTATGTTGGATTAGATAACACTACTAGTGAGATAACACTATGAACACTACTGCAGCTCTGTATGTACATGCAGAAGGACAGTCTGGTAGGCTTCTTTGTAAAAATGCTTTTAATTACTTGCATACTGATATCAGTTATTTCTTACTTCCATTTGATAACAATGTTTAGCTGTGACAGGAAAAGTGTCCCTTTTTTATCACGACATTTTTTGGTTTTAGTGTTTATACTGCTTCGCGTTTTTACAGCTCTTCTACATGCAAAATTACATAAGTAAGAAAGAAATTTGTATAAGAAATATAGTAAGATTGTACTTCTTCATGCTGAACTATCTTTAAAATAACATAATAAGAGCCAACAAATTTTTCCTCAAGAGCATACCATTTGGGTATTTCAAGTCTCTGTCGTAATAAAAGCTTGACCCATTTAACTTGTTTCCCTCCTTATTTAATTAGTGTATGGGGTATCTGCAGCAGCCAACAGACTACATTTGTTTATGTATAACCACATTTATCTGCTCAATATAGTCAGTGCTCAGACTCTTGCTGTACAACTTTTGGCATCTAATTGGCTCCTTGTTTAGGGCTTAATTCTACGTGCACAACAAATTCAGAGCTCCTTTGAGCAGGTCATGGCTGTTTTGTTCAATATGTGTTAGGAAAACACTGGTCCTCATGAAAAATAATCTCTTGGCTCAGAGTTGTGGTTGCCCAGAGATGTCTCAGGAAACTTTGGGAGCACCAGCCTCAGGAAGACAACAACTTTTGTAAACCAGGAAATATTTAAGGTACACGATAAAGCTATGTCTGCTCCCAGGAGCTGACAGTCATCACCAGAAGCACCACGCCAGATGTTTTCTTTCTGCTGGGCATAGCTGTAATGACAGCAAGGGGAGAAACTGGAGAAGCTTGCTGATGCCATGATTAAGACAAGGGGAGTGAAACTTGCTCTTGTTTTAGGGAGAAGACTTTGATTCCTTTCAATCCTAACCATTCTACGATTCTTGATTCCGTCTGCTTGTTCCCTGCCCCTCCCCATGCACGCAATCGAAGTAATAATGTCTGTATGGTCCTGAGAGACCCAGTCTATTGTGTGACAGTGATCAGTTCTGTAGTTTGTGCCGGTACGTATCTACAGGGAGATGGAAGCAGCTTATGGGTCCCTGGTGATTAACGGTGGGCAAGGGAAAATCATAGTACCAAAGTGCAACTTGAATTTAGATGTGAAAGCCCTTAATGTTAAGGATGAAAACAAGTGAAGGACAATCAACCCGAACGGGTATGATGTGTTGTCCTGTGGAATTAATGCTACTGTACGGAGTAGGCTGAGGCAGCTGGAAGTAACCCCAGCAGGTAGGTCTTACCTCAGCAAGGGAATGCAATATCCTCTGTCCTGTTCCTCGCATTTCCCGTTGCTCTGTGCTGGCTGCAGGTTTACTTGTTACAGTGCTTCCGGCATAGTACAGAAAAGAGCTACAGTTGCACTGGACCTTATCTTTAACGCTTTATTTTCTTGTTTTCACATGTGACTCCTCCTGACACTTGCTACTCACAGAATGGTAAATGAGACGCCAGGTTCAACACGGAGTCAATAATAGCAAGAGTTTGTTTTTTAGCAAATTCCTGTTTGTTTGGTTTTTTTTTTTTTTTCCAGAAAAGGGGATGTTTTGAACGGAGGCTCCTGCTCACTGCAGCAGCTGCAGCAGCCGGGTGGTGGCAGGTAGCTGAGGTGTTGCACTGGCTGGCCAAAAGCCAAGGGCGTGCTGTCCTGCTCTGCACCCTCTGCTCTGCCGGAGCACACGGGGACCGTCACGCTCAGAGAGAGCCAGAGGGCAAAGTCTCT
This sequence comes from Tauraco erythrolophus, assembly GCF_009769465.1. Lineage (NCBI taxonomy): Eukaryota > Metazoa > Chordata > Aves > Musophagiformes > Musophagidae > Tauraco > Tauraco erythrolophus. The sequence continues at coordinate 55,758,010 of NC_141468.1, forward strand.
GGAAGGGCTGGAGGGAAACTACAGTCAGGATCTCTGTTCCCTGCCTTTGCTGGCTTCATCAGTTACAGGAACCATCAGAGCATGAGAAGCAGTCAGTGTTTCTAAACAATTTTCTGCATCCCTCATCCACATTTTTTGCTATTTCCAAGCAACCACTTCTATCCCAATTTCATTAAAAACTGTGAGCAGCTTAAAATACCCGTCGCTGACTGGCACTCTCTGCTGTTACATTTGCTTAGGGACAAGTTGCAGCACACAACTAACTCCTTCTGCCTCCTAAGTTGCATCCAGAGCCAAGCACCCATTCTCCCCAGTACTCCCAGTCCATCCCTCCTTCAGCACTCTTGAGCTGTACCTTCAGCCCATGCACCTTTCTGCACCTAACCTTCTCCACATGTAGAGCAGGAGAACATATTTTATCCCTACTATGCAAGACCTTCCATGACTTCAGCTGGCTCTAGTGTCTCTTCTCTTCCTTAACACTGCAGGGTCCCCCGAAATTGCAGCATGCATAGGCAGGGGTGAGGGCAGGGCCCAAAGCCCACTAACCTGCTGGGTCTCTCATGGCCGTGGCTCAGGCAGAAAGATTATCTAGCAGTTATTCTTGGGCAATTTTACATCTTTCAGAGAAGATATGGTGCTGACTCGTGCCAATTATTGGGAAAGACTTCCCCAAAATTTAACAAAAGAATCCACCTCTTCAAAGGCAGTAGGAGAAGTTTGCTAACAGGTCTCTGGCTTGTGGTCATAGTTGAGATCCATTTTGGAGGACACAGACACAATTTGAAAAAAATGACAGATGTGTTCCTTGAGTCATCAAATTACTGCAACAGCTGAAGGTCAGCAAACCCTCCAACCCAAGACACCACACATGCAGATTTCCTCATCAGGGATGGTTGGTACACACCCTTCTCGGACCATAGCATGTCCTTCAGTAACATTTTCATTAGTGCTTCCCCCAAGAAATCACAAAATAACTAAAGATGAGCAACTGAAACCTGTCAAACGTGCAGAGACTTGAATTTCTGCACCTGGTGTGCCACTCAAAGTGTGAGTAGACTTAACATTTTATTTGTTTTGTGATGTTGCATTTTCTTCAAGGAGCTGGATTGTGTAGCTAGTGCCTGAGTGAAAGATGCCCAAGTTAAATTGGTTACTCCACAACACATCACTTCTTACAGCATGACAGAATAGTTGAGATTGGAAGGGACTTCTGGAAATCATCTAGTCCAAGCTCTCCTGCTCAAAGCAAGGTCTGCTAGAGCCAATTTCCTGGGACCTTGTCCAGATGGGTTTTGAATATCTCCAAATGGGGAGACTCCACAATATCTCTGGGCAATCTGGTCCAGTGTTTGACCACTCTTACAGTGAAGGCACATTAATGGCTCATGTTGTCTACCAGGATGTCCAGAGTCTTCTCTGTTAATCTGCTTCTCAGCCTGCCAGGCCTCAGGGTTATTCCTCCCCAGGTAGAGGATTTGAATTTCCCTTTGTTTAAGTTTATGAAATTTCTGTTGGGCCATTTCTCCAGCCTGTCAAGACCTCTCTGAATGGCAGCACAATCATCTGGTGTATCAACCACATCTCCCAGTTTTGTATCATCTGCAAAGCTGTTGATGGTGTACTCTGTCCCATCAGTGCAGGTTATTAATGAAGACATATTGGTTCCAGTATCGACCCCTGGGATATACCGCAGATTACTGCCTCCAGCTGGGCTTCATGCTGCTGATGCCCAAACCTTTGACATCAAACAGTTTAGCCATTTTAAATCCACCTCACGGTGTATTTATCTAGTGAGTACTTTATTTTGTCAATGATGTCATTATGGAAGACAGTGCTGAAAGCCTTGGTAAGTCAAGCTCTCCTCTTGTTCACTGACTCAGTCTTCTTACCATAGAAGGACATCAGGTTCATTGCCTCCTTCTTCAAGATAGGAGTGATGTTTACTTTTTTCCCAGTCATTAGGAAGCTTCCCAATTGCTGATGACCCTTCAAAGGCAATTGAAAGTGGCATCACAGTGACATCAGTAGCTCCCTCAGCACTCTTGATGAATCCCATCAGGACTCATGGACCTGTGCGTATCTAGTCTATCTAGATGTTCCCGAAGGTTGACTCTTCTCCATAGCGGGTAAGTCTTGCTCTGGATTTTCACATCGGGCTCACTGAAACCAGAGAAGGCCTGAGGCAAAGAAGGCGTCGAACACCTTGGCTTTCTTTATGTCTTTTGTTACTCAGTCCCCTGCCTAATTCAGCAGCAAGCCCAAGTTTTCCCTAGTTTTTCTTTGCTGCTGATACACCTGTAGAGCCTTTCTTATTGCATCTTTCACCAGATGCAATGGTCAGGTGGGCTTTGGCTTTATCAACATCATTCCTGCATGCTTTGCATGCTCTATATTCCTCCTGGGTCACCTGACACTATTTCTACCACCTGTATGCTTCTTTTCTATGTTTCATTTCAGTTAGGAGTTCCTTGTTCATCTATGTAGGCCTCCTGATGCCTTTGCTTGACTTCGTGCTTTTCAAGATGGACTTTAGCTTGGAGGAGGTGATTTTTTAATGCTAACCAGCTCTTCTGGACTTCTTTTCTCTCCAGGTCTGTATTCCATGAGATTCTTCCAAGCAAGTCCTCAACAGGCCAAAGTATGCTCTCCTGATGTAGGGTTACGATCTTGCTTTTTGCGTTGTTTTCTGCCTCTTCAGATCTTAACTTCACTATCCCATTGTCCTACTGCAGCCAAAGCTGCCCACAACCTTCACGCTCCCAAGCAGTTCTTCCTTGTTCTAAAGAATCAGGTCTCACATAGCATGTCCTCTCTTCAGCTCCTCAATCACTTGTTATCAGTTAGAATCAATTATCAGTTATCAATACTGCACTCCAGAAACTACCTAGATTGCTTGTCCCTGCTGTGTTGTCCCTCCAGTGGATGTGGGGTGGTTAAAGTCCCTCAGGAGGACGACGGGCTGCACACATGAGACTTCTTTCAGTTCTTGGAAGAAGGTTTGTTTACTTCTTCCTCTTCAGACAGTCCATAAGAAACACCCACCACAACATTGCCCTCATTAGTCCTACCTCTAAGCGCTCTGCTGGCTCAACCTCCATCCCAAGGCACAGCTCCATGCATGCCTGCTGCTCTCATGTACAGGACAATTCCACCTCCTTGATTATCTGTTCTTCCTAAGAGCCTATAATCATCCAGGGCAGCACTCCAGTAATATGAGCTATACCACTATGTCTCCATGACCCCAGTGAGATTAGCACCCTGCAATTTCACACAGACCTCTAATTCCTTTTATTGCCACTGCATTAGGGAGCAGCTAATTTTTCAGCAGGAAGTGAGTGAGTATCCACCATCTAAAGGCAAAAAATGGAGGCATCTCAAATTTTTAATTAATTTCTAAAACTCTGGACTAGGAAGTAGATTGCTAAAATACTGTTAAATTGCGATATCCAGTGGAGAGATCAGCAGTGGGTACAGGAAAACAGTGCTTTTTCACACTTCAGTTGTGTTACTTCAGCCTTGAAGTAATCCAAAGTCAGATGTGAAGTCAGTTGAGGTCTCATTCATTTTAGCACCTCCTGGCTGACCTTCCTGTTACAGAAATCATCATGTTATTGCCACTATTACTGGCAATCTCAAAAAGAGAAGAACTGTATATGGGCCATTATAATCAAGCTTTTCCACTTGAAGAAATGAGGAGCAGTATATTTGCAGAACAAAGATTTATTACATTCAAGAAGCCTAAATTATCTGGTTAATTACAGTTAAATTCCTGGAATAATTGACAGTATTCCAAAGAAGAACTTTATCAGCTTCTTTGCAATACAGTCCATTTTACTGGCATGCCGTTCAAAGGTTTCTGTTGCAACTCATATTTAGAAGAGTTACGTAAAACTATGTAGGAATGAGTGACAAAGGTTTTATTTATTTCATATTATTATCTGTTGACTTTTAAAGACCTAAGTAAGAAGACAGGTTAAGCAACAAGTCAATGATTAAACTGATAAAATTAGTATTAACTATGCTACTTTTAAAAGCGATTTAGAAAGCATGAAGTATAAAAAATGTGGTTCTCCGAGTTGTAAGTTGAAGTACTAAGATTTTCATCTTCAGTTATATTTTTCTGTTCTACTGCTATTTACAGTGTCTGATATTTATTAATTATTCCCTTTCTCAGGTGTTTTTTTTTAATAATCTTTAATGTCAGAGGGGAGGTGTATGTTTGGTAAATCTATTTTTTAGATAAACTTTACAACATGACTGGGTTATGGTTTGTCACATTTTTCTAAAAGATTTAAGAATTGATGTTTCTTCAAGCAAACATTTCTAAGTGTAGAAGTCATCATGCTATAGCAGTGACATCGAGGTCTTGCAGAGTAGAAGGTTACAGTTCATCACCTACTTGAATAGCAGGTCCAACTGGGAAGATAACAGTTCCCTCACATTTTCTAGTTTTGACTTTTCTTTCTTGGACTAAATTGAAAGTGGTAAGAGCTAGGTATACCCTCCTGGAATGAATTGGATGTGCAGAAAAAGAATGCAGTTCCTGAATTTAGGTACATTTCTGGGTTGATATTACATATCTAGGAGAAAAAGATTGACATGCTGCTACATGCATTTTTTTTCCCTCTATCAATTTTTTATTTGGCAAGATGTATGTTTATTGGCTGCACATTAACAAGACACAATCTGAAATACAGAATCATGTGTTAGTATCTGGGTAATTTCCATGGGTACAGGAAGGAGCACCTTTTACTGTGTTTGCATGACGATAACGTTCTGGCAACCTGCATTACATGTGGGAAGTCATCAGTTTAATAACACTAGAACAGCATCAGCTGTACCTAATAATAATACTATTACTCCAGTATTTGGTACCTTTAATGATCCCATCAACTTCTACTGCTGTGCTTATCATCGTCAGATACTACAGGGGAAAGATTACTGGAAAAAGAATAGGGCATCATTTTGCTCCTCAGTTGTCAGTGACATTAATTTCTTTATTAATCACATGTACAGGTTCTGTTTCCTTTGAGTAGAAATAGCAACACTTACACACAGACCACACGTCCTTCAGCCAAAAAAATTTCATGTGTGAATTTGCTGCAACTAAGACTCAGCTGTAGTCCACATGATAACCAGAACAGCAGCTCCCTAATTATCAATCATTTTGTTGTCTTGTTTTAATTTTTCACTCAAATTTAAGAGTTCAGAGACTGGAATTTCATTCTGCACGCTACATGGGGGCTGGTTCGTGTGGGCTGGAGATGTTTTTGCTAAGCAGTTCTGTACATCAAAGTAGTTGGTAGAGAGTCCTGATTCCTACTGGAGCCCATTTCTCTGCTAGTTCCTGACAGACAAAAAAGTTAAAACCAGGTCTGGATGCCCAGTCCAGCCTTTGCTCTGAAGAACTTCCTAGCCAGTATTTCTTTACCAGTAACACCTTCCTTTCCTCATTTGCCATAATGACAACCAGTTTCTATTTCCAAGAAATGCAAATATGGCTAAACTGGGCTGGTGAAACATAGGGACTAATCCCACAGGCTCTTGGGAACTTGTTCCACCATTGGTCAGCAGCTGAGAAAGGGCTGTCTCCTGTATGAGCATGGCTATTCCTCTGGGTGGGCAACTCCATTGCTAAGGGGAAATATCAGTTTTGGGGGAAGCCTTGTAAATTCGGAGAGTTACAGTCACAGTCCCCCACAAGCTTGATGGAATTTTGAGGAAACCTTGAGGGAAAGGATAGATACCTCTAATTTTACTCCATATTTGTAAGGAGCCTGTGTAGAGGAAGGAACAATTGCTTATGCTGCTGAATAGATGAACTTCCATGCTTTATACTGATTTTCCCTTTTTCACGCAAATTGTCTCATTCTACACACCTATTTAGAGAAGCGGTTAAAGCCTAAAATTCATTAATTTATAAGGTTTGATGAAGGTTTGGTAGGAGATGTCACTAAAGAAACAACTAGACAAATTTCCCATGCATGTAATCTACTCTATCGCTGTTCTCTAGATAACCTGTTTTTGTTATATCTTTTCTATTGTGGGATGAGATGGGAACATGAAATGTATCTACCAAGTGAGATTTGAGATAAATGGGGGATCTGTCAATGCAAATGATTCATATTTTGGGATATGACCCAATTTTGGACAAAGAGGGTATTCAGATTAGGTTTTGATAAATGAAGCTCTTCTTCAGAGTGAGTCCAAGTTAATACTTCTATGAGATAAGTAACCTCTGCATTTCCTGATTGTGATATTTAAATTTAATAAACTTTATATTGCATTTAATTTTTCTTTCAAAAAGGGAAATAATTTGTTTCAGAATGCAATGATGTAAACTGGAGATTAGGAAAGAAAGAAAAGAAACTAAATCCTTTCACTCTCCTCAGAGCTATTGTTTAACATCTCCTTAACTTCCTCTTCAACAACCCACTTTTCTTCGGCCTTCAGCTCTCTTTCTCTCGTAAGTACTAATTGTTTTCTAGGTGGAAGCTAAGAAGATGATCTGACTGTCCTGCACCCTAGTACATGAAATAAGGATCCTCTGCCCAACTGTCTGTGGTCTCCCTCACTATCTTCCACTTCACCCCTTTGCTTCTTATCCCCTACTACATGGGCACTGCCTGCTCACTTGCTTGTTACTGCTAATGATGGTAGTAAGTACCTCGTGCTCTTTTTCATTACAAGGCTAAGGAGGCAATTTTCCTAGGACAGCTGTGGCCATTTCAGCTCTTGCTGTAATGTGCCTAGGAGCTGCACACTCGTAATCCCACCAACATTTTTCACAATGAAGTGGGAAGGGCTCCAGCATCACAGTCATGGCTGACTTTGTTAGAATTAAGGTGGAAGCAGCTGAAAGATAATATGATATACTTTCTCACTTTTCTGAGTTTGGCAGTATCTCAGCTATGTCTAGGACCCAATGTTATATAGTTTCCAATTCCTTTCATTTTCCTTAGTTGGGTGGAGTCATGGCATTGACTTTTTAATATTTCAGTCTTTCCAGTGCAAGTTGGATGTTAAGGGTCCAGCCCTGCTGCTGCTCCTCTTGCCTCCCACAGGTGACCATAACAGCATTCACTGTTTGTCTAAATTCTGGCAGGGAACAAGGAAGAGCCAATAAAAGTTTCGAGAGCTCTCTACATCAGGGTCCTGAGGACACTAATAGGCTTTAACAGCCCTGATCAGCCTCACCTGGGGCCTCCTGCACACCCTGCCCATGGGCTCAGGATGCTACTTAAGCTCAAGCCTGGGCCTCTAATCCTGGCCTGTGATAAACTGGAGGCATGTGTGGTGCTGTCTCCCTGTGTCCTGGCTCACTGGTGGATTTTTCCCAGGTGGACTGCATGGGTAAGCTGTAGCCTGCGTTATCTTCAGTCCTGCCTCTGCTATGCCTCCTGGGTGGGCCTCAGGCTGATCCTGTGGGTACTGTGTCTCCAATCCTGCATCTGGTGCTATCTCTTCCTGCTGCTCTTGGCTGAGCCCTGGATGATTCCTGGTCCTGATGCACCATCTTGCCTCCTCTGGGCCTGTTGTTATCAGCGCCTTGGCCCTACTCAGGTACTGTGGGACCATGCCCTGTTACTGGAGCTATTCTCAGCTCCTGGCTTATCCTCCTCATGGAGCAGCCTTGCTCCCGTTTCTCTTTACTGTACAAATGTCTTCCTTGCAGAAGGAAGAGGGCAGCTTCTTCCAAACTGAGTCCTGCATGATTCCTTGTAGCTAAATCTGATGTTCCCTCTCCTCCTGGATGTATAGGCAGATGTAATGAGCTTTCCACCAGCTGCTGAATGTGTGATGTCCCCTGTTCCCTGGGTAGTTATGGATGTCTTGGCCAGGCAGTTTCCCTGGGCTTTGCTCTGGGTACTTGTCTCTGCAGCCCTCAATAAGTGATGAGAGCAGTCATCTGCCTGCAATGCTTCAGAGCATGGTAGAGTCTCCTCTAGAACAATAAAGTACAGAACTGAAGGTTTAAAAGGCTAATAGTGACCTTGGCTTGCAAATAGCATTAGCAGAGGCTCCTCCTGCACTTCCAATGGTTTACACTGTCCGTTCATATGATACCTAGACTACTTTCTCTCTCATCTTGAAAGAACGGAATCCTTAGTAGCTATTGAACCTGCCCTTTTAAACATCTACCTTTTTCCCTAACACTAGACCCAGAATGAGAAACAAGCAGAGATTTAAAAGTTGGAGAATGAATTTACTTAGTATGAATATTTTAGCAATTCAAAACCCATCTAAAAATATGCTGTTTTTTTAATTTAAATAATACTTCACTCATCACCTTTGACATTTAGTTTAAAAGAACTACTTATTAATGAAAGGACAGTGCATTCATTACTGGAATAGATCAACATTTCATAATATTTTTATCTCTCTAAATATTTACATAAATGAAGGCTAACCTTTATTGAACTCAATCACTATCATACTGTATAACATCAAAATGTCAAGAGGAAAAAATGGAAAGAATAAAGTATATGTTTATTCCAAGGCCTCTAGGACAACTTGATATCAGCTAACACAGTACTAACATATTTAACTTTAAGCTGTGATTTCTCTAGGAACTTTTAAACTTGTAACCCCTAGTGGGGGGTGGGAGAGTGAAGAGCATGTATACAATGCTTAATTAAAATTTGAAATAATGAGAGAGAATCTAATGTAGCATAGCCAGAACTTATTTATAGAAAAACACATTCTGAATTTCAGTTGAAGTCAGCTAGAGGGAGATAGACCAAGTTCCCCATACTACTGAAGTTTAGTAGCTGATTCCCCATATGCTCAGCTTTCCTCTTGCACCCAGGCAGCTGTAAGATGGTATTTTGGTAATCATAGAATCATAGAATGGTTAGGCTGGAAGGGACCTTCAAAGGTCATCTAGTCCAACTCCCCTGCAAGGAACAGGGACATCTCCAACTAGATCAGGTTGCTCAGGGCCTTGTCCAACCTGGCCTTGAACGTCTCCAGGGATGGAGCATCCACCACCTCTCTGGGCAACCTGTTCCAGTGTTCTACCACTCTCATAGTAAAAAATATCCAACCTGAACCTACCTCCCTCTATTTTAAAACTATTACCCCTTGTCCTATCGTAACTGGCCCTCCTGAACAGCCTCTCCCCATCTTTCCTGTAGGCCCCTTGAGGTACTGGAAGACCGCTATAAGGTCACCCCGGAGCCTCCTCTTCTCCAGGCTGAACAGCCCCAACTCTTTCAGCCTGTCCTCATAGGAAAGGTGCTCCAGCCCTCTTATCATCTTTGTGGCCCTCCTCTGGACCCTCTCCAACTGGTCCATGTCCTTCTTATGTTGGGGACTCCAGAACTGGACGCAGTACTCCAAGTGAGGTCTCACGAGGGCAGAGTAGAGGGGGAGAATCACCTCCCTCGACCTGCTGGCCACGCTCCTCTTGATGCAGCCCAGGACGCGGTTGGCCTTCTGGGCCGCAAGAGCACATTGCCGGCTCATATTGAGCTTCTCGTCACCAGAACGATAATAACATATATGTTCTTGCTACAGCATGTTGGTTAGCTATTAACTGCCTACCATCTGAGAGGAATTCCCTCTCTCAGGACACATTGTTCCATGGTCATTTTACCTTTCATGATACTCCACTTTAAATATGTGAGTGATAAAGACAGAATATTGGATTTCATCAGGGCACACCATAAATCCTATTGAACAAATTTTGCCCTGCTCAGAAACCAAACGATCAGAGAGCAACTTGTAATGAAGAGGCTCTGATTAATGAAAGACTTATTGAATAAGCTAAACTAATTGTAAAAGCAGAGTTATTTCTCCACTTTTGAAATGCGGGAGGAAAAAAAAAAAGAGGAACAGCTATAAGAGTTAACTCACTGAAACTTTGAACCCCATTCCTTTCCTATTTTTTTTAGTCTGTACAGAAGCAGCCTTATCTATTAAGATTACTTAATTATCTTCATATGATAAAATTTATTGTAAGCTGGTGATAATTTTGGCTATCCTTCAAGAAATTAAAAGCTTCCTTTATTAATTAGAGTGGAGAATAGTGGTAATTCTGAGAGTGCCTAAGAGTAAGAGAGGCTGGTCTGAGGAGACAGACCATGACCCAGTGCGGTGTAGATGATGTGTGTCCTCTGTGTAACAATACAAATAAGGGGTGCTGCAGGGATGAAGAAAAGCTGTAGGTGACTCTGCTGTTTAGTGGCAAACTATTTATAACCTGTTGCTCACCAGCCTGGGCTGCGGCACCAGGGACGCTGTTGCATCTTCCGCAACCAGGAGGAAATGGCCTGCCTCTTGTGGGCAGGATAGGTACCTTGAGTTGAGTAGTTAATTAGTAGTTCATTAGCTCAACTCAGTCCAGCTGGATAAGAATGATTGGTGCCATAATTCCCCCTTTTTGTTTTAGTATTTTTTGTTTTCACAAAGGCTTTAAGGGTGAGCAGAGACCCGGCCCATTCATCCAACTCCAGCACGCTTCCCTCCCGCGAATACCACGTCGGGGCTTGCGGCTTTACCTTCTTCTCCGAAGGACTCTCGCTCGAGCTCCTGGCTCCGGCTCTTTTGGCTCGGGCTCCTTTGCAGCCAGGGCGCTCGGCGAGGGAGTCGGGGCTTCCCAGGGTCTCATCGATGTATCACGTCGGGGTCACCAGTTGTTGCTCACCAGCCTGGACTGCGGCACCAGGGACACTGTTGCATCTTCCGCAGCCAGGAGGAAATGGCCTGCCTCTTGTGGGCAGGATAGGTACCTTGAGTTGAGTAGTTAATTAGTAGTTCATTAGCTCAACTCAGTCCAGCTGGATAAGAATGATTGGTGCCATAATAACCAAGTCGGGAACATTTTCAAAGCTGTAACTGATGGTTGTGCTGAGGCAGTTTGGTTCAGATAAGCCCTCAGGTGTCTGCAGTACCATTTATGCTGGGAAAGCACAGGGGAAAGAGGTTCTTGAGCACAAGCAGATCTTAGTCAATGCACATGTCTCTTGGTCTATCAACAACCACAGACCCAAGGTCTCTCATTAGTTGTGACTGGTTGTCATCTGTGCAATGCTGCTGGAATTCCAAGCAACTGGCTGTAAGTAGGCAGAAAGTTGTATGACTGTTGACAAGATTTGCTATGCAAAAAGAAGAAGGTACTGGTTGTTTGTGGATGTGTTACTTTCATCTTTTTTTTTTTTTTAATGTGCTGTCATGCATTCATACCGGTGCAAAGAGAAGGAAATGTTGAAGATGAATGCCCAACCTAGCTTTTCTTCCTTACCCCCTCTCTCCTTCTGTGCTAAGTTTTCCCATCCACACTTCTGACAACAAACTACTTTGTTTGCCAGGATTTGTCTTGCCTTTTTGTGGCTGAGGCCATGCAGCTACCTTGTCAGTGTAAGTGTGGGATGACAATTATTTCAGTGGAGAAAAGGCAGAGTAGCAGGACGAGGAGCAAACAGTAGCTATGACAAAACCTACAATTCTTTCATGGCATGTGGAGTTTATGAAGTGGTATTTTCTAGGCAGATGTTTCTAGCCCTGAATGTTACATATATCTTCCTATTTTCGTAGCTGAATATGTATTTGCACTGCCAATGGCATGGATGTTGTCACTTACAGAAGTAATGTTAGTAACGTCTAGAGAAGTTTTAGGATGTCAATGAATTTTCTGAAATTTTAAGAATTATAGCATGCAATGCTATCTTAAAAAAGATATTTATTCACAAGCAGCTGATTTGAATCTTTTCCCTTCCTCTTCTCTCCCTTGATGCTGTGTAGGTAGTCTCTCATAGCACTACGGAAGATATTTGATTTGCTCTAATTCCTTTCTGTTCAATTTTCATTTGCACATCAGCCACAATAAATCATGAACACCTGGCTTGAACTAGTAATGCCACATGTCGTTGCTACAGGCAACATCTCCTCTTTTAATTGTGTGGATTCTTTCTTTGCTTTTTCCAATAATGTCTCGAATGTATTGATAAGTGGACAAAGCACCACTTTGCCACTTACCCCTTTATTATTGTAAGGAAAGGAAAAATGTTTTAATGCAACAAATTTGTTAGTGAATAGGGGTATTCAATTTGCTTCCCTTTGTGATGAGCTCTTTGCTGTCTGACAAACAGCATCCACATAGAGGAAAATGGTTTTGGGGAAGAATCTTTATTGAAGGTTTGTCTCTAGGGACTTCTAAATAGCAATTGCTCTGTGCTACCAACTGTCTAGGACCAATGCTGTAGGAGGCTGAAAGCTGAAAAAGAGATTTAAGGTCTTCAGAGCTAGCTGAGAGATGGCAAGCTCCATGAGACGTAATACAACATTTGTCAGACTTGGCATAGCCTCTGCTTCTTCAGCTGGTGAGAGACAAATACTATCTCTGGCCTCAAGATGACCAAAGAGAGAGGGGGTTTTTGACACATGCTTCTTAGTCACCATTGGAGTGGATGTTTACTGGAAAGTGTCAGATGGGATGTTGGCATGTTTGGAGTTGTGGAGACCACCTATCTCCTGTGGATAGGATTGTTTTAGAAGAATTCTCTTATTTGAAAGTACTTTGTCAATTTTGCTAAACATGAATTTGTAAAACAAATCTCATTGTTTACAGTAGTGAGGGCTTTCAGAGAGTCAGAAATGAGGACCGAGAGAACCTTAGCCTTAAATGTACTTATATAGCCAGTGCTTGCTGGAATGAACTGTAGGCATAAATCCCTGAAAACAGTACCCCCTTGGGTGTGCTAGTGTCCAGTGACAGTGTTATGGCATCATTCTCCCATTGATCTCTTCAGAAACCTGTTTGGCTGGCTATCAGGTGAACTTACAAAGGAAAGAACACATAAGACCCTTTTTTAATTGCATTTTAAAGAGAAGTTTCAGTTTCCTTGGTATAAGCTTGAGGATGAACACACCTTTTAAAACTTTTTTCTCTTCAACTAGGGGAAAGCAAGGGAATTTTACTCTTGGCAATTTCAGGGCCAGCAGCTGTCACCTTTCTCCTAGAGAAGATTGTTCGCTGCCCAATGCCTCTCTTTTCTGGAGTAGGAGGTACAGCTTGTGTGTCTTTGTGTATTCACTCTTGATCAAACAGTGCAAATAAGTAGAGGACAGAGAGCATATACCATACGGCAGGCATGAACTCGCTTACCATAAGTGATGCTGTCAGATGTCTCCTCTTGCCTCAATACCCCTGCCAGATCAACTCATCCCCACTGGATATGTTTAGCAATGAAAAACAGAATTATTACCCTTGGTGTGTAGGTGGGATGTTGAAATAGAACAGCCTGGGTTCACTCCACTTTACTTTAAATTCCCCTGTGTGTTAAGTGAGGATGTAGACATTTGAGGTTTTCTTTCTGTCAGTGGCAAGAGATCAGCATTTTTGGATGCAGTGTAGCCCACTCAGGGTGTGATTCACCATTTACAGGTACCAGTTTTTTCCCCTTGTGCACAGAAGGTGCATGAGTCTACTAGGTTTAAAGTTAAGGGCCTTAGTTTCATGCTTAAAGCTTTGTAAGATAAGCCCAAATCAAAACGATGCAGTTTCTTAGAGAGTGTGGCAGACCCAGGAAGTGATCTTTAATGTCCCTGAATCCCTGTGATGCTGTAGCTTATAGCTCTGCTTCATCAGTACTCAGTGTAATGACAAAGTGTAAAGAACAACAGAAACACTTAGAAGTCAAGTATATGTCTCAGAATGGTATCTGGCCTCCTCAGGTGGGAAAGACAAGGAGGCTGAGAGTGTCATAAAAATGTACATGAAAAGTGTTATAATCAGCAACAAGGTCCTCTTACCCCATTTTTTGAGCCAACTTCCCCCCTGCACCCAGACAGGATATTAACGAGCACCTCAAGTCCCTGCAGTGATGGACAAGCTGGGATTCACAACATTTTAATACAGCCAGTGTTTGGAGAGTTTCGCAAAGAAAGAATTGTTAATGAGTAATCCTTGTCCATGAGGGCACTGAGCCAATGAGCCCAAGCTTTGATTCATTGTGTTATCACTACAGGCTTCCGCTAAACTTAAAAAAAAACCAAAAAACAAAAACCGAAAATGTTCCTGTGTGAGAATTGTTAGGATACTGAACTGAGCGCAGAACTGTCTTACATCCTGCCATCTGCAGTCTTCCAGAAAAGGACAGTAAGTAACAGTTCCTTAAACTGATAGCTCTTGCTGTTATGTAGTATAAAAGCAATTTTCTCACCTGAATTATTTAGTGGAAGTTAGTGGGTTTTTGACCAGAAAAAAAAAGGATTTTTTTAAACTAGTATTTTATTGAAGAATAATACAAAGAGAAGTAATTTCATCTATAAAACTGGCACAACAGCAGGTATTCCCCTTGGGAAAAATGTTAAGGTCATGAAAAATAATGACAGTGTTGGAATTTGTCTTTAGAAAGCTGGCTTCTGTGTCTGTGTGTCACTGGAAAAGAAAGTATAACTTTGATACTGAGCCTTTCCTGCAATAGCACTATCTAGTTAATTATGTGCATCAGCTTTAAAATTGTATTGGTTTGTTACTTTTTATCTGTTTAGGAAGAGAAAATATTTTAAATGTGATTAATAGGAGAACAGAGGACAATGCAGAATGGAACAGTTATTTGTTTTATGTGATTTCTTTGTTTGATGGTTTTGTGTACAGATTCCAGGTGCATCTTCCAAAGTCCCGGACTTTAGCATTTATTTCATGCAACTAACACAAGCAAAACGGGGTTTCACATTTCAAGTGATTACTATTTGAATCCATTGCTAGTTTTTAAGAAAATGTCAGTTTATTCTGAGTGTTCCTGCTTTCTATTTATCTTCAGAAAACTAACTGTGGTGGGACACATTTGGGTTGTGTTATTTTTGTTGTTTTGTTTATTTATGTTTATTATTTGTTTATTGTTTGCATTAAAGAGGACCTAGAGATCCTAAACTAGATTGGGATCCCATCAGGCTAGATGGGAGTCCAAAAATAAGTTAAAAAAGAGGGTTTGCAGTTTTATCAGGTGAGATAGGGAAAGGATACTGGAGAAAGGAAGACACAGAGAAATGGTGTTCAGCAGGTTATCCCAGGGACAGCCAGATCTTTGAATTTACTTGCCTACCTACAGAAATGACATTGAGATTTTTGGTAGAGTTTTCAGTTCTAGCTGTGACTAACTTAGATATACATTTTCCCTTCAAAATAAGCGGTAAGAGTATCCTATATTTTTGTCTCCTGTGCTTCTTTGCTCTGATTTTTAACATTGTATTAAAAAACCCCTAACCATTAAATTTCAAAAACAGTAGCACCACTGCTGCCTCTGGTTCTAAACTTGCTCCTGTTGTTGCTTGTATTTCGCATCAGTTGCGGTGTAGCTGCCCACGGTGCCTTGCATGCCAAAATGATCTGGCAGCAAAAGGCTAGAAACGAGGAGCACAAATCTTCCTAAAGCTTTCATGTCCCTTTGATACACTTTAAAACAAACAAACAAGCAAATAAAAAAGCCACTCAAATAAGCGAGGCACTGCATTAAATATTCTACAAAAAGGCTATGAGACCAGATCAAAAGCCTGTGAACTAGATGGGAATCTTCCCATTGATGCTAACAGTAGTTGGATCAGGCCATAGATTAATGACATTACTGAAATTTCCCTTTGAGCAAATGGCAGCCAGATGCTTAAAGAATAAGACAATATTACGGGACAAAAGAAGGGAAACGTACCTTGTTAATACTTGTGAAAAATTTTGCCAGTGCTTTGATATATCTGCCTTTAGTAATTGAAACAGATTCAATCATTCTTCTTCTGAAGGTAAAACACAATTAGACTGTCATGGAGCTTTCCTGAAGATCAAATATATTTTAACTTAACTGAAAGTGTGAGGCCATGATGCTTTTGACTTTCAGTGAGCCAGAGGAACCTTTACTATTGACCATAGTAAGGTCAGAGGTAGTCCACAATAAATCTGAAACCCACACCCACATACATATGTGCATACATATATGTTTGTATACGTCCATGAACATATCCTATGAGAAAGCTGAATAAAAATACATGCACATACACATGGTGAAGGAACAAGCCACATATATAATAATTTACATCTCAATTTTCTCAGTTAAACATAGAATACATAAACATGCATTGATTGACTGTTCTGAAGTATGCTAAAGGATACACAAAATAAAATTTTATGTAATTCAGAGCTCTTAATATACAGTTGATGAAAATAACCTCAAGCAATTTGGCATATGTTTTACTTTATGCATAGCGATCTCTGTTTTTCTTTGCTGTATCTCTTTGGTTTATGAAAATAATATCAAAACATGATAGAGTAAATAGGTTTATTAACAAGTTAATTAAAATAACTCTTTGGGGAAAAAAAAGCTTTGCAACTTATCCTATGCCTCTTAATTTCTCTTGAGGGGCTCTTATTTTGGAGAGCAATATCAATTTCCTGTGCACCTATCTGATGTATTTCTTCATTACACCTCAGGATGGAGTATCAGCCAAGTTGCCTAAGATAGTCTAGATTCATCTTGATAAGAGTAGCTAAAAGATAGACTTCAGGTAATAAAGCAAGCATGAGTAGAAATACCTACGAATATTTAGTCATACCAAAGATGCTTGAGAATATGAAGAAGCATTCCACCATCATGTGGTTTTGGTGGATAAAGAAATCTGAATTGAGAGAGTGGTTACTAACTCCAGTTCTTGTAGACGAACTTATTCTGCAAGCTGAGATAACATAGCTTTATGTCACCAGCCAAAAAAAAAAACAACCCCAAACTCTTCATCTTTGGAAGGAATACATCTGCCAAGAGGTTCTGTGTGTAGGTGCTGCAGATGGCACCATTTGTCACTTGACTGTGTTGCTAGCAAGTTGGGTGCCTCTGTCTGCTGGGTGTGACTATCCCACTGGCCAGACCAATGCTTCTGGAGCTCCTCCATGGGAGTTACAGCCCTCTGAGACCACAGTTGTTTAATTGCATCAACAGCCTAGGAGGATTAGGCTGGGAAGATGCTAATGACAGGGTGTGCATTGTAGAACCAGCTCTTTGAAAGTGGAGTCCACCCCTGGGTCTGTGACACCTTGTGACACCGACTTACGGTGATCGATATTACTTCCCAGAACTAAACAATGTGTGGAATCAAGTGTTATTTAAATGCTCTATATTGTGTACCTGGTATAGGTCTGAAAGCTGGAAATCAGTAGCTGCTGCTTTTAAATACTGGTGAAATTAATTGGATAAATCTAATGTATGATAGATGGCTCACAGAAGGCTGGATTCAGGGGCAAATCAAAACAAAATGTCAATGAGTATTTAATGAAGAGTTTAGTGCAGTAGCAAAGATACATGTAAACAAAAATGTATTGCCAGCCTTTTTAGTGGTTATTGTGTCTTGTGCTTTGCAGAAATCCCTAGAAAACAGGATTCTTTTTTGCATGACATCCAGTAAATGGTCTCTATCAGTTGAATATATTTAAGAAAATGAAGTATTTAAAAAAAGGTGGGAACTGTAAAATCCCTATGAATGTTTGACTTGAACTGAATCCATCCAGATCAAAATTAATGTAGCAGGAGGGATAGACTTACAAAATGTGTAATGACCTAGCATACTGACAGGTTGTGACAAATATATCCTCAAGTTCCTTAATATAAATGAGGCAGTATCAATAGTTTTTTTGTATATACGTGAAGGATGATAGATTCTAAGACTTCTATATTGAGGTTAAAGAGTAGCGTTATCTAATGACATGTTAAATGGAATAGGCTCAAAGGAAGCAGAAATAAGTTTATATAGTTTTCAAAGAGACTGTAAAAACACAAACACCATATTAGGGTTTAAAAATACAGGTTGATTGTTTTCTCACTGTTTGCAGCACAGACTAGTCAGGTGCAGGATATATACCTTACAGGCTAAGCAGCTATGCATTGAAAGTCTGATTCTGTTTCAAAATACTTTGGAACAGATGTTGTCTTGGGATTTTCTTTAAAATATTCTGATATAACATCCAAAATTCCCTAAGAAGAGAAGTTGTAGGCTCTGTATGAACATACAGAAGTTCACAATCCCAACATGTTAGCTGTTGCCATGTTGGCTTCTCATATAAGGTCCGTGGAGAAAACATGAAAAGTAGCAGTAGTGATGGAACATAATCTTAAAGTCTGGCAGCAGGGAAAGCTAATCCTGCAAGGAACTGCAGGGATTACATCCCTGTGGGCTGTAAGAAAGCTACTGAAGAGCTTGCACATGGAGAGAGGGTGGAGATGGCCTCTCTTCTCTGGTCTTCAGCAAGAAAACCCAGAGAAACATTCAGGAGTCCTCTGAAGACGTCTCATTTTGACACTTCTCTTACTGACCATTATAAGGGTCCTGATTGTGCTGCTGTCTTCTCCCATGGCAAAACCCTCGTAACAGGCTGTAAGAGGAACCCTCTCCCAAAGGTCTGTCATGGGCAGGTCATGAGAAAACTGACTGTAAGGAATTTTAAGACCTTGGCATCCTCACCTTCTGAGTGCAATGGATACCTTCCCCAGCAAATGTGGTGGTGAGACGGTAAAATGGTTGGAAGCAAATGTGGGTCTACTGGGGTGGCTGGGCTGGTTGTCAAACCCCATCCCAAGATACGCGGAGTTTTTTGCTGTTGCAAAACTGTGCTAGATTCTGTGCTAGATTTGAGACTGTGTGTTTACATGTTATTTGCCACAGGAACCCTATCTGGTCTGTGATACGAGTAGCTTTTGACATTTCTGAGTAAACTGTTTAAATTATCTGTCGGCAGACATTTAAAATGCATCTGTCTAATTAGAGGGCCTTTGTTTATGTTAAGAAAGAACTTAATGAATCCTTATGAACAAATCTGAATATAATTACACAGTGTACTTGGTGCTCTCACAAGCTACTTCCCAGTCTGCTCAGCGCTGGGGCCTCCTGCTGCATTCACATTTTTGTCAGATGACTTCATTTCTGCTTTAGAAACATGCTGAGCCCTCACTGGGAGGCAGACTGGGCTATAACTCTCAAACTTCTTCAGTGAGTGGAAGCACAGTCCCAGGGACAGTCCCATGGGAATAAAACTGAATAAAGATTTAAGACTATACACCAAAGCAAAACAGATTTCTGTTTTCCTCTTGGTCTCTGCACAAACCCTCATTGGAGGGACACCGCCTCATTGGAGCTGTGTGTTCTCCTGTTGCTCATGGTTCTACCACAAATGCAATCTTGATTTGCCCTATCCCACCCATGTGAGCCAGACCTGGGCAAGGAAGCCTCTTGTACGCCTTTGTCCTGGATGCGGTGCTGCTCTAGCTGTAGCCTCTGCTCGAGTAGGAGACTGTGGATCTCTTGCCTCTTATTAAGTAGCCTAGAGGTTGGAGCAGGAAGGAGAAGACCTGGGTACAGTATCACTGTCAAGCTCAGGAGATGAAAGCTAGAGCGGCCACAACAATCTCCCAACCTCCCCAAGCAAGAGAGTTACACAGCTGCTTGAGACCCCAAAGGGAGTGGGTGGGCTAGCCTGGCTATTAGACCAAAGCTTTGTTTTCTGTTTTTGCTACCATTTATCTTGTTCAGACAGTAATTACTGAAGGCAAGATAAAAAGCCAGTCCCTGGAAATTAAACTCAAGTTTCCTGGCTTGGTTCTTCTGACCTAACTGTAAACTTACACTTTTTCAGTAAGGGAAAACATTGACATGATGAAAGAGTGATGAAAAAAAATAATGCAAACAACTGGGATTCTCTGGAAGGGGGGCTGGGCAGCATGCCCTCAGCAGGTCAGGCCAGTGCTTTGGTCTGTGAATATTTGAATAAGGTTGAGCATAAACTGCCATTAGTTTTAAATTAGTTTTAAATAAAATATACCGCAGCAAGGAAAGGACAAACAAACTAGATGCAGCATTTTATTTAAAGGCTGGATTAAATGTTGTAACTTCAAGTCAACATTTGTTATAGTAAATATTGAAAAAAATATCCTGAATCCTGCCTTCCAATAGGTACAGAAAAATGAGTGATCTTGTTTTAAATATTCTTTTTGTCTTGTATCTTTCAGGGTCTCCTTTCAACCTATTTCTTAATTAGCACATTCATCCTGAACTGAAGAATAAATGGGATCTGAAATGAATTTAATAGGACATCACCACCAGCTAGCCGCTACTGATGGATTTTCTCTTGCTGAAGGTCCTCATTTGTTTGGTAAGTCACCAAATTAGGTTAAAATAGCAAGCTGGGAAATGTACTGAAATCTCAAGTCAAGGATGTCTGGTTAACATGTGCCAGCCTTCTTGAATCTTCAGTACCTATGGAAAGAATAACAAATAATGAGTCTGTGATGTTAATGTAATCCTGCACACTATTGCTCTCATCACCGCTCATAGCAGAACTTCGTGGTGGTTTTCGTAACACTATTCTTATATCTGAAACCATTCAGCAAAGAGAGACCTTTTTATGTAGGCTGGATGTTATCTTCATGTGAGCCATTTAAATCAAACAGAGCAGATATATTTTCAGTTAATTTGTAATAAAATTATATTTGAATGTATTTGCAGAGCTTTATTATGTAAATTTATGAAAGTAATTTCACCTAAATTAAAACCATTGTCTTAGCATAAGTTTTTAATGGTCTCAGTATTAACTTGAATGCACAAGAAAATTTATAATACAGGCTGGAAAATTCTCCTTGCTCCAGTTCCACTGAATTTTTCAAGGCTAGGCATGGATTTGTTAATGAATGAAGAATTTTTGGTCAATATTTCATAAGCATGGGGAAGCTGTCTTCTGTTATATGTACTGTTCAAAAAAAAAAGAACAATACATTTTTTTAGCCTTTCTTTTGGCAGCAGGGGGGGGACCTTTATTGAATATCATGATACATTCTGGGCCTCACACACAACACAGACCCCCAGAGAAAGCTACAATGCTTTAGAAGTTTTCAGTCCAAATAAGACCAGAATTCTGTCTTTTGGAGCGCTAGAAAAATGGAAAACATTTCAGTTTCATCTATCTGAACACATAGAGCCATTCCTGCTGCAGAGCTCTTAGAAGTCAGGAGCATCTCTCCGAATCAGACCAATTCCAGTGTTCTGGCTCCATACAACTGCACTAAAACACTGTCAGTAATGATAAGCAAATCCCATCTTATTGATGTGTTATTGTTTTTTCCCTTAAATATTCTGGGTTTTAGTGGAAGAAATGTTTTTGCAGTTGTTAAAAAAGTATACATAAATAGGGAAAACACTTCCTTGCTACCTGCTAATTCCAATGTCAGGCCATGATGCACAAAGAGGAGGATGATTTTGAAATCTAGGATGATGAATTTTATATCCAGTCATCCCTTTAAAAGGCTTGCATAATTTAACTACTTCAGATTTTTGTCAAGAAGATTTTGCTGCTGATGGTTTTTTTCTCTAATTATTTCATTATTTTTAAAGAGTAAGGATCAGGTAGTTCAAAATACAAGGAAGCATGTTAATGTAAACTACTTTCCCTCTATACTGGAATCTTAGCCAGAAATTCTGAGGTCTTCAGAAGAGGGATTGTGTCTTCCATTATAGGTATTTGGAGCTTAGCACAATTCAGATTTAATTTAAACTGACATTTCTGTAACAGAAAGAAATAATGTATTAAGGAGTTGAATCTGGTGTCCCACTAGAAAGGAGACTTAGCACTCCTGCTGTGTTTCACTTAAGCTGACTTCTGTTTTATGTGGCCACTTGGTCCTGTTTTGTGGGTTGTCACTCAAGTCTCAGAAGTGAATTCTTTACAAATTTGGTGTCTTTTGCTTTTATAGCTGTAAAAAAATTCAGAAATAATATGAAGCTGAGTCTATTAAGAAAGTTATGAAAATAAGACTTCATCTCTTCAAGATGCTTGTAGGAAATTTTTTTGCCTCTTAATTTTATGTTTGTAAACTACTTACATCTTTTTGACATTCAGTTTTGGAAGGTAGAGACTTGTGAACCCAAGGAAACAGAAAGAAAGCTTTTCTTTTAAATGACCCTTGGAATATACATTTCTCCCAGGACTTCTCACACATTACAGTTCTAATGTAATTCAAGTGAGAAATTGCTGGCTTACAAACATCAGCCTTTATAAAAAAGTCTACTTTTTCAAAGACGTGTGCTCATGTTCTATAAAAAAATCTTGGAAATATATTATCTTTTCATCATGATTCACTCAGTCTATGGGGAGACTGTTCTTAGACCTTCAAAAAAAAAAAAAAATCTAAGTGCATCTCCAAACATTAACACCAGGTCCAGGTCTCTCAAAAGAAATGTTGTCAATCGTGAATTGCCTCTGCTGTGAGCCTCATCACCATGGCAATAACAGGGCAATTCTGCATGCTCACCCTCAAGATTTCTGGTTGCAACAGATTTCAGAAGAGCTTAAAGAAAAAAAGATTTTCTGCCTTTCAGTAGTTGGAAACTGTATGTTGCTATTTTAACAGTATTTGTCTGAGGTAAAGTACCTCTTTATGTCTTTGGAGTTAGTGTGTTCTAACTGTAGCTTGAGTCCCTGGAAAGAGGGGCTCAAAATGCAAGTGAGGAAGGATCTTTTACCTCGTAGAAGTCAAGGTCCTTCTCTTCCACCCTATCTTCCTTGAAAACAGCTTCTATTTTTCTTCCTCACTACTTAAGTGATTTAGAAACATCCTAGATCTCTTTATAGAAAACATCTTTTTGAAGAAGTGGCCAAACCCAGATATGTAAAATCCATCCTCTATAGCATCTGCATGCCAGATCAACTTCTTGTTCCTTGCAGCTCTGGTTTTCTCAGTGAGAGAAAGGGACTTTGACAAGAAATCCCAGAGGTGCATGGGTCTCCACAGGACCTGTCCTGTTAGGATATTTCTCTTCCTCAGTTAAGCCTTGTTTATATTTCACCAGCCACATTGAATTGAACAGGGCCAACTATGTGAAGACTTGTCCAGTTTCATATCCTGAACTAAAAGGAAGTGACACACCTATCAGTCTGCATTTTTGAACCCTTGTAATTTAGGATTGAAATCTTGATGTCCTTTAAAACCTTTGGGAGTTTTGTAGTTCAATTTAGAGACACAAATTTGTCTTGTGGACACTTCCAGCATGATAAATATAGACTGTTCTGAGCTCTTCCACTTTGCTTCAAACTGACTGGACACAAGCTGTGACCTAGAAGATACTGAGGTGTGTTAGCAGAGCACTGTGCTGAAGATGACAAGCCTTACTCTAAGGCAATAAGCTGTGACAGCAAGACTGATGCGAAAAGTTATCTGATAACATCTTCCAGTTGCCTTTGAAAGGTAGGGCCAACACGTGTTAATGACCTATATCTTCATTATCTTATTTCTTTCAATGGTTACCACTTGTCCTTTTTTACAAGGGACTGAACTAATTTTCAGACACTGAAAAGGTCTCCTTCATATTTTAAATGTGAATAGTAAGTTTATATATTTGTATGATATCTGAACATATACAGTGTTTGACTCAAGCTGTCATTTATATAAGTAAGTAGTAGGCCGTTAAAGTAATAGCCCCGTTGTATTTTCTGTGAAAGCACCTTATATAGGAGTCATTAATATGAAAGATATTAAGTGTGAAACTTCAGCTATCAGAGATGGAATAATTTTTAAGAACCTGGAAAGATAAATCAGTACTGTTTTATGTTTCATTTGAATAAAGACCTATTTTAAGTATTTTTTGATGGACTGACAACGTTTTCTTGTAATGTGACATCAAAATATAACAAGACAAGAACTGCCACCCTCATTGTACATGTCCTTAGCTGAGAAAGAAGTTTTTGGGAGTGAATGAGCACTCTTAAAATAGACACGGAAAAATAAACAAAAAATGAAACATAAGAAAGGGGAAAGAAAGCAATATATCTAAACTTGTCTTCAATATTTGACAATGTGAGAGCAACAAAATGCTATTGAGAATTGTTGTAAGCATAGAATACTGCCAAGATGAGCTTAAAAGGCAGACTCCTTTTAGATAAATTTGTATTTGCTCTGATTATACTTTTTCTTAAAAAGAAAAGGCAGTAGGATCAAGTGTCCAAACTGATTAAACAACTTGAAAATCACAAGATATTTTAAGTAACTCCTTGTCTTTAGCAACACCTGGCAGATGATGAAACATCTGGCTTCACCCCTGCAGAGAAGATAATTAGGCCTGTAATAGACCCCAAATCAAAAGGAAATAAGACAACACAAATTAAAACAGAAAATTGTGTATATATAATAATTATGAAGAGAGCCAAACCAAACAGTGACAATCTGATAAAAAAATTTAACGAGAAGGAACACAGATGAACGGGGCTCTGAGGGTGAAGGCTGCACCTTCAATGCTCGTTTGCACCACGAGCAAGACAAAACCAAAATGCCTTTGTGCAAAGCTTTCTGTTGCATATATGTGAGCCATTTGTGGATCTTAGCCTGGAAAAGAGGCTGCTTTGTGAATAAGGGGAATCTTGCAGTCTGAGGCCTGATTCTCTGCCTATTTACTTCCAGGTGTGATCCTCAGACATATTTCTGGTTTCAAATCTGATGTTGAGTCTTAGTGGGCTCATCTACAATGATAAATGAAAGAGGTTGAAGACTGGAAGAGGCACAGCACCCTTGACTATCCCTCTTGACACTACTCAACTCTTATTTTGCTCTAGGGGTCTGTTTTGGAAAGCTTTAGTATGTGTCTTTAAGACACGGGCTTACTCCAAGGACTGTTCTCAGAAAGGTAGCATGGACAAGACTGCAGTAGGTTTGACTCCTTTACACCGTCCACTAACACTATTTCAGCGGGGTTTGTGCCTTTATACCTTACCTGCCATCAAACTAAGACATGCCACGCAATCTTCTGACTTCTTCCTGACCCAGTACTGCTGTGGTAGCATCCAACACAGTCCTCACAATGTTATGGATGCTTTGACCTGAAATGACATATATTAAACAATAATATCTGAGAGCCACAGTGAAACTACATGTGCCCAGAATAGCAAGATCAGCAACAAAGGCTACGTAGTGTAGATGCATCTTGCCCACTCTAGACAGAGCTACAACTACCTCTGAGCTACACACATGAGAATTGATCTTTGACGTCTGGCCTTGGGGCAAGGACACCACTCTGGCACTCTTCTGTGTTGTCATGCAGATGTCCAGTCCAGGATGGCCTGAGAACTTTGGCCTTTTTTTGAGAATACAACTATTCTGTGTTTAAAAAATATCTGTTAATCCAGTCAGCTAAAACCCACTTTTTTGATATTGCAATGGTTAATTTAGTGCACAGAATCACCTGACATTACTATATATTTATTGATACAAATTTTGTTGTAAATAAACCTTAATAGGTAAAAAAATTACAATGGCTACGCTACTTGGAGGCATCCTCTTGAATGGTAATCAAATTTTATCCAGGTAAATCCACACTGGGAATGGACATTGCTATTGTTCAGACATTTACAAACAAGTTTCTCTGTAATGAAGTTAATCAGTAAACTATATAACCTCTGGCCTGTGTCACTCCTTTGCTAGTCTTAAAGAAAGTTCTCACAGTAAAGAAGTCAACAGGATACAGACAAAGCAAAATTAAGAAGTTTCATTCATACATAGTCTTTAGGGGGAAAAAAAGAAAAGAGAGGGGAAAGGACAACTGGGTACCTTAAGGAGAGTATTTTTCTTCAAGGCATGGTCAGATCAAAGACAGCCTAAGGTAGGATATTGTCATGTTGGACATTGTTCTTGCTTGGAAGTGTTTGTCATCTGATCTTGTATTCTTTCTTGAAACTGTAGGGTGCTAGAAGGTTGTTCAAACCAAATGATCTTTAAAGATTTACAAATAACTTGTTTAAAGTTAAATCAGGTTTTCATTAATGGTTATGCTATGATTTCCAAATTACTTAATCCTGAATCTTGTTCTTATATTTTTAAGTTCCTTCATAAATATCCTTCGGAGGACTGGAGGTTCATAATTTAAACCTGTTTAGAATTCTTTTCTCTTTAATTAGCTTTATGTTAATGGAACAATTACTTTTATATTGTAATGCGATCTCGTAATTTCTGAAATATTCTGAAAAAAAACATGTTATTCTTCAAGCTGCATGTAACCTCAGTATAAT
Organism: Tauraco erythrolophus; assembly: GCF_009769465.1. NCBI lineage: Eukaryota > Metazoa > Chordata > Aves > Musophagiformes > Musophagidae > Tauraco > Tauraco erythrolophus. The sequence continues at coordinate 55,784,033 of NC_141468.1, forward strand.
TCTGCAAACTGAAACCACTTTCTTTAGTTCCTACAAAGAAAACTCCCTTTCACTGCTACAAGTGGTTAAGCCTAGGTAAAGTATTTTTTCAAGTCTTATGCAAAATATTCTGTGTAAAATTTAAAGGAACAAAAGCAAAACTCTCCAACGAGTTTCAGCTGCAAGTGGTATTGTGTTTTGTGTGCTATTGTCATATTTGCAAAACAACGACCATATCTATGTGAACGTTTCACTTTGACATTAATAAAGTTTCCAGACTTCTGTAAAATGTTTTTTATTGAAAAACATTTATTTGCAAAACATAATCTAAAAAATCTACAGCTATAAGTGACATCAGTTGTGTGTGTTTGTATAGTCGCTCTTTAAAAATGTAAAAGGTCTGCTTCCTAAAGGAAAAAGAGATGTTTCAAAATAGTTAAGGCCACACAAATACAAAATATTGCTGTATTCCAGTGAGCTCGTTTCTGATTTCACTTTCACTGCTTTATAATACTGCAACTCTAGCAATTTCAGTGGGCTGGCTTGTGCCTTACAGTGGCAGGAGACCAGCCCATCTCAGACTTCTACAAATATCTGGGTAAAAGCATATGTACATTCCGGTTGGCAAGATAAGATTAGTTTTTCTTTTGAGATAGGAAACTATTTGTTCTAGACTTGTATGTACTTTGCAAAGCATAATTCAAAAAAAATCAGTGTGGTTTTCAAATGTCACATGGGACAGAGCAGTGCAGCCAATGCCTCTGAAAGCAGAACCCCTTCAGTTTTTGTGCACGCAGAGGGCTGGGGAACACAGCTCAAACCACTCTTTTTGGATCAGGTCATAGAAATACTTTGTCCCAGTAATTTCAAGGCATCTAGTTTCTATTTCAAACTCATTGTTTGTTTTGATTTTTTAAGATAATATTTCAGAGTAAAAGAACATTTAAAAAAAAACACACAGTTTTGTTTTGAAATCACTTTTATGGAACGTCTCCACAGTTTTAAATGATTATTTTTAGGAATGATTTTAGATCATTAACGCTTTGCAGCAGATTGTTTCGTGCAATGTTTAATTCTAGACTCATTGATTTTGTGGGAGAAAAAAAGAAATTTGACAGCTATTCTTGATCTTATCTGGGTAGAGAATGTGTCTCACTGAGTTGGCCCAAGATGGCTGATTTCTAAGGATGAAATAGAGATAACCACCAAGCCCTTTAAACAAGTCTACTTGGAGAAAAAAAAAAAAAAGAAAAAAAATCCCCCCTTTTAAGCTAAAGTGGGAAAACCTACATAGTTACAACTTAATTACCTTTAAAAATCACTCTAGTCTCCACAACTTTAATATCCAAGTACTTCTTAGAGTTTTGGTTGTAAACCTGTCTTACATAAAACAAGACCATGTTCTCTCAGCCTCTCAACCCTGCTTGTTCTCCCTTTTGCCTTCCACTGCTCTAAGCATAGACTCAGTTCAGCTGAATTTTGTAACGTGCCTGACAGAGGAAAAAGGAAATACAGACTGGTTGTTTTTTTTCCCCATATTTAACTTCATACATTAAAACTCACTTTTTTTTTCTTCCTCCAGAAGTAGAGTAGAATTAATGATTGTGCAGATTTTTCTAAACATATCTGTAACCCAAATGGATCTACAGTGGTTCAAATAAACACACAATATTGTCTCAGCATGTGCTGCAGTTCTTTAGCAGTCCTGAGATTTTTAACAAGTCCTGAGATTATTTTTCTGCTGTGGAAGGAGTGTGGCCTTCCCTTGCTCTTTCAGAGGCTCAAGCAGTTCAGGAGGCTGGCAGAGAGCTTTTGTGGAATTTCCTGTGGATGGCATAAAGTTAAAAATCAACAGTTCCTTCCTTTCATTTTGGGATCATCCTGCTTTCCTTTAGCAAACTCAATCAACTAAGTAATTACTAACCAGCAAATGACAACTTAGGTCTCCATGGTGAACAGATTCCTTTCCAAAGACAGACTGGATGATTTGTATGATGACTGTGTATCTCACAATTAACACCATTTTTTGTACCTAAGTACCTTGACCAGTCTTAATGAGCGGTAGTTTCAACAAACGGTAAATACAATTTAAGAAAGACCACTCACTCATTAAACCTGTACTGCACAATAAAGGTCAGCATCTAATCATTGCTGTCCTTAGCCTTTATGTGTTTTGTCACGATTGTAGCTGGCAGGTATCAGTGACGGTTTGCATTTGATGCGTGAAGCTGTAAATTCACCTCCAGGCTCTTCCACAGAGTCCCCAGATGCCTGTATTTTGTCTCAAGTCTCCACATGCCTATGCTGTTTATTTAAAGGGCATAAACTCGAGTTTGGGGAGTGCCTTCTGCTATTCTGCCTCTGCTAGTGTAGTACTCGGGGCCCTGGCCTCGACTGGAGCAACTGAATGCAACCATTATTAAACTAAGTGTTAATATTAAATGGCACCATTTTTCTCATTTGATTTTGCGTCACATCGTTCCAGACATATATCTTGATGCTTATTCTTGAACTGGGACCCCAACGTTTGCTATTGGCAAAGATGTGCTGTGGACAATACAGCAATCACATAAATCCAAACCACTTGTAAGGCTTCTGCAACATGGTAAAATAGGAAGGGCAGAAGGCTGCAGATCAAGAACGTGAGACTTCGAAAGTGAAAAAGTAGGTGAAATGAAAAGGTTAGCTTCTGGCACTAATGGAAGTGAGACAAAGCAGAGGGAAGAATCCCTTACTACAGATTTTTATTCTTTGTTGTCATTACAGATGTTCCCTCTTCTCAACCATTAGCGTTTCTTCATTGCTTCTGATTCCTCAGAAGTGAAGGAGACTTGCCAGGGAACCGATTTTCTATCAGCAAAAATGTGTTTGGAGTGCTTCTGAAGCACTGTTAAGTAATAGTAACCAATCAACATTAATCTATGATTTCCTTGTAAATACTGCTGTTGACTCCAATAAAAGTGAGACTCAGCATCTTCCTGGAGATATGCATTATTTTTTCCAGATTCTCTTCTTGGAACTAATGAAGGATTGTGTCAGTGTTTTCACAAAACAGCAAGATGTGGCTTTCTCTAAGAGAAAATATGAAGTAGTTTTCACATAACTTTTAAACTGCTCTTTTCAGCTGGTTGACATGGACTCGATTCTAATTACACCATCCATGGGCTGCTAGATGTTGTTGAGGTACAGAAAAAAAAGGAAACTTAATTAGTTTGCATTTTTAAACCTGCTATTTCCTTGGCAAAGTTAAGGTAGCCTCCACATACTGTGTCAATCCCAACAGGAAAGGTTACCATTCCTTGTACCACTGCCAGGTTTGTTGTTGGCTCAGAGGTGCTTCATCTGAGAACCACACAACCGCACTGAGTGGCACAGGCTTGTAGGAGCTGGAGATCAGGCTAAAGAGACTGGCTGGATGGCCATTGGAGGCTGGACGGTGAAAAGGTTGCACTTCACCACTTATATTAGGAATACCTTCCCTATTCCTTCATGGTAACCTCACTTTCCCCTTTCAGGCTCTTCTAAAAGGTTTATTTCATGTTCTTAGTCTTTTAGTTAAGTCTCACTCTTCTTGTCTTTTCCCCAGTGCAGTTTTTCCCTATCATGACATATTTATTCAACATTAAACAGAAATTAAACACAATATTTGAGTCTAGAGGTAACTTTCAACAATTCCATAGGATTTTTTGCTTTTGTTTGGGTTTCTTTTATTCTACTGTGAGACTTAATTTGGCTTGCTACCTTCTCTGTGGTGTGGATTGCTCTTTCCTAAAAACTGAACATTTATACGATTAGCTGCATGATATCTTTCAAGATTTTTTTGTGTAAGTGCCAGGGCCAGACATTTTCACCAACAATAAAGGAGTGGCCGAGAATGGCTAAGTTTCTTTTAAAATATCTCACAGTATATTTTTGTAGGACCAGGACCACAGCAAATCTGAGCTCAGACAATGCAATCTTTACAATTATGCCTTGTTTTTGAAATGGATGTCTGGAAGCAGAAACTTCTCTGATAACTGCAGTTTCATAGTAGTAATAGAAATTGGTTTCGCCTTATTATTTTTCAGGTGTCCTTTCAGAGCCAATGAGTTCTCCAGTGCAAGAGGCAGATGTGTCACCCTACACACAGTACAACAGTGTGCCATTTCCCCAAGTTCAGCCTCAGATTTCATCACCACCTTACTACTCCAACCTAGGCTTCTACCCTCCGCAGCATGAGGAATGGTATCCCCCTGGGATGTACGAGCTCAGGAGAATACCCTCAGAGACCTTTTTCACAAGGGAGACAGAGATAATGGATATCCCTGCAGCCAAAAAGCCTAGACTGGGCCACTCCACAGGAAGAGTGAAAGGAGAAGAGCTCTGCGTGGTCTGTGGTGACAAAGCCTCTGGATACCACTACAATGCTCTTACTTGTGAAGGATGCAAAGGTAGGATGAAATCAATTACAGAATACTGTTCAGCTAATAAGCACAGCAGTTTCTTATTTTTTACTTTTTTCTTTTTTGTTGATTTTATCTGAGTCATTAATAATTTTAGAGATTTACATTTGGATATGGTGTACACTACTCTGTATTTCCCCAAGACAGATTGGCAGTGTCATCCACCATTGTCCCACGAATATAGAGCACAGTTGGCCAACCTATGGCTCTTCAGCCATCCTTAGTTCTTGGAGAACTGAAGAAAAGCTTCTGTGTGGGGGCCTTGCAGCCTGGCTTTGCTCTCTTGGCAGCTGTGAATGCTGATCTCTGCCTGTGGAAGGAACCAAACTCATGGAGGTCCCTGGGAGTTCAGTGCTAGGCTGCCCTAGAAATCAGCTGTGAACCCAGCCCAAATACCTCCTGTAGTACACATCAAGAGGAAGTGGAATCTGTCAGCTCTCACCTGCAGATTGTTCCCAGAGAATTTCTTTCCCTCAGCTCCCAAAGGATAAGGCAAGTCTGTTCAGGTTGGTGAAATGAGAGGATTTCTAAATCTGGATTTGCTTCAAGGGATAGCTCCTCTACCTAGGGAGGGAGCTTCTTCAGGAAACAGGTAGTATCTGCAGGATAAATATCCTGCTTCTTAAGAGAACAGTATTCACAAGTTGGAGTCAGTATAAACGGGGTATAGAAAATCATTGTCATTATTGGAAACATGATTGCCAGATATTTTAGCAGAGAGGGACAAAAGGTTAGGCTGATGGAAGAACTGTTATAACTAAAGATGGTAACTCTGTTACAGGGCTGAGGTACATTACAGAAAGAAAAATAATGCCCCAGTTTTTCATTCTATTCTGTGAATAAATATTTCATTATCATTTCTGTTCTATAGACAAAGACTAGAGCATGAACATTACTGAAGCACTAAAATATCTTCATGTGGACCTCGCTGTCACTGCGAGTGGACTTTGAACTAATTTGGGAGTTATGCTTTATCTACTACAAATTCTTTCCTGAGGGCACAACAGACCATGCTGGTCAACCACTCTAAACATGAATACAGTCAAGGGTCATATAGTTTATCTCAATAATTCCAATAAATAAGACATTCGTTTCTTTCTGCTGTCCATGTGAATAGTCTCAAAGTCAAAAAATGTGAATTAACTTATATGAATTCTGTCATTATAAACCAGATTAAACTCAATTTTAATGTGAAGATTCCAAGTAATGATATATCCATTCTGTTAGTAAGCTATTCCTACCCTTTATTGACTTCATTATTAAATGTCTTAGTCATTTTTCAAAGACTGACAATTACAAACTACAGAATTTACAAACTAAAGAATGCTTCTAGGAGAGAGGTTAAAACCATGAGGTAAATATTCAGACTAAAACTCATGGTGAAAGGAAATATACGTTCATCTCTCTACTGATTCAGTTTGAATCACTCTACATAACCATGATTTTACTGCTTTATTGGGATAATTTATTTTATGCTTTCATTCTGTTTCACGACTGCAACATCAAAGAACAGCACCCTTGATCAAACATAGCAAAAGTTGAATTATTTAAAGATAATGCATTCTGCTTCTACAACAAACTTCAGAGGTGATTAAAGTACCAGCTGATTCAGTAAAAAGATATGCTGAGGATAGTAATTCTGTGTGACTAGGTGAAGAGGATACTATGTTTTCTAGACCTCTGATCATTCTTGTATATCTGTGGAATTTTTCACATGGGTATATATTACCCTCCAAGTGTGGTGATCAAAACTGGGCTTCGTACTTCAGTTGTGCTCTTATCAGTGCAGTAGAAGAACTACCTCACGTGTCTCACATCTGAGCATGAGATTAGCCCTTCTTTTTGGTGACAAGACTGTTAATTCATGCTCAATGTGTGTCCAAAACATGCAGATCCCTTTCTTCAAGACTAGTGCTCACCTTGCAGCACTCCTGCTCCATTGATGTTGTGGACGTTCTTATTCAAAGGGGGAGGCTTTGCACATATTCTTATGAGATTCATTTCTCTGTGATGAATATGGTGGGGGTTTTTTTCACTTCTCTCTTGGGTAATGCATTCAGCAACATCCTCCATTCTTTTTGGTTTTCTTTCTTGAGCAGAAGGAACAAATATTAAGATCTTATTTATCATCCCTCATGAGAACATAATCTAAGGATATTGGCAGAAGTATACATTTCTATATAATATTTTAATACATTACCATCTATTAACAAATAAATATGAACTACTTCACTAATATTATGCAAAAGAAGATTAAACAGAACATTTGCTTTCATATAACATTTGCCTGTGATACTACAAAAAAACCCAAAAACTCTTCCTTGAGGTTTCTCTAACCTCTAATATATCACTTTAGAAACTACTGCCTTGATTAACAAAAATTGCATCACAGTTGCGATCCATAAAGGACGAGGCAGTTCACAGGCATTGCTACAGCATAGTGACAAATATACAGTGCTTTAAAGTCTGCGGCTGTAGAGGTCATCTCTGAGACCACCTTTGCAGAAAGACATCAAAAACTTTTTGGTATAGCCTTAGTCTGTATAACGATACTGGATTTTTAAGGGCCATTTTTGAGTGTTGCAGAATGGGTGTTGCAGAAGTATTGCCCTTGTTCAAGAAAGCAGAGCAAGTTCTGCTGAGAGAAGAGCTAGTTGTGAATTTCCACTGCACAGGCTAGTGGTATGAGTTTTTGCAATCTTCAAACCACTCCTGATAATGCTTGATGTCAAGTCAACACCCACCATATGGGCATGGGGGGAAGGAACGCTGTAGCATGTCTTGACAGAGCGGAGCAGGTGCTTTGCTAGAAATTGTGAACTTCAAAAAACTTTTCAACTGAAAAACCCAAAGCAGTTGGCCATCAGGATGGCAAACGGAGATATTTACAAAGTTTTCATCTACACTTTTAACAGCTGTTCTCCTTCAATGTTCATAATTTCCATCAGATAAATCAGCATCACTAGCATTGGATCAGCTCTAGCCATAATTAATTGTATTTGTGACAAGCTAAGAGAAAAAAGTAAATTCAACACTTCCAGCCAACATGAGCTTTTTGTAATTTGGCGAGATCAGGTAAAAGTTAAGACTGTGCTAGAAAAACCTTCAGCTTTTGGGACTGCCGTGTCATTAGTTTAACAGATGTCATTTCTGACTTATCTCTGAATTTTTTAAAAACTCCTCCTCTTATAGAAGGTCACATCAAATATTTCAGGCAGTTAAGTTCCATTTTGAATTATTAGTGAATAATGTATCTAGAAATTCCATTTGTACCAAAAAGCTAATTTCAAAATTAATGATGACAAAGTCTGTTCAAGAAGACAATGATTCAAGAGTCACTTCATGATAAAACTGAAGTGAGGGTAGGATTAAAACTACTTTTTTGTTAAAAGATATTTCACTTTTCATTTCACATCATTCATTTTTTCAAAAACTTTACTTCCAAGAGAAAATATTTGACCACTTGAATCCTATTGAATCCTATCTTTTTGCATTTGTCTTTCACAATCTTAAATAATTCTAAAAAATTATTTTACTAAAGCTCTTTTTGTTTGCTCTTCCATGAAAAAGCAAACACACACCTTGTGGACAGAGTGAGTGATAAAGTCATCAATCGGACTTAGAATGTCATAAATATTTGTGCAGAACTTTTCGACATTTATTACTAATTAACGTGTCATGAATTATAGGATTTAAATTTAACAAAATTATAAAAGATGTAAAGCAGATGCAGTTGCCTTTAACTGACACTGACAAACTACAGTTTAAATTCAGGCCTTTTTCTCCCTTCCCTGACCAGTAAATGGTGATGTATTAAACACCACCTGAATGATGAATAAATGTAAGGCCTGGGGCTGCTGGAGGTTCTAAGCAATCTGCATTTCAAAAGAGGCTGCTGCCACTCACGTGAATTTATCTGAAAAGAAGCCAGTAAAACAGACAGCATGGAAGAGATTTCAAGCAGGAAATACAGCAGATTCAGAGAAATGTCAGATTTTTTGTGACCAGATATTGTAATTGTTTTACTGGTAGCTACACACTGGTGTTTGGGAGAAAATATGCAATTATAAGAACATGGGCCAAAGTTGGGAAATTGGGATCCGAAAATGGCAAAATCATCCTGTCATCTGTTTTCTCGCCCAGATTCAGCAGGATGGTATCTTAGCTCAATGCATTCTGAAAACACACAGACAAATCCCACAATGGAGAACAATTCAGATTCACATCTGAATTTTCCCTATGATTTGAGTTGGGAGACTGAGTCTTATCTTGTGCCTCTCTTAGTGCGTCAAAGTGCCAGGTTGGAAAACAATGGTGTTTTCATTGTGCCAGTCGGTGGCAATGAGAAAGCAAAAGGTTTGTGAACAGCTCTGGTCAGTATAAATTTACACAGAGCTCTCACTTGAAGTATGCTATAAATCAGTGATGTGCCAGCAGAAGGCCCCAGGAGTCTGTTTCAGAAACCTGCCCTCACATGGGAAGGAGGACTGAGCTTCCGTCCCATGCCAGAGAGAGTTAGTTCCTTCTGTAGCTGAGCTTCTTCAGCTCCCAGGAGCTGAGGAAAGCATGTTGAGTTACTCAATTTTCTTTCTGTGAGTCCTGTACCTCAGGTGGCTTAACAGACTTGTATTTTTTTTCACTGGTTATTTGTAGCCAGCTCTAGTGCTGGTGCTCAACCTGCTCCTTGCAGGTTTCAGATTTGGGTCTGAATTTTCCCAAAATTCACAGTTCCAGGACTTTACTTTAGGGTAATGACTGATGTTTGCCCACATGATTTATCATGTTGATTTATTAAATTATATTACTTTGATACTATTTTCATTACAAATATTAAGAATATAGTCATCCAGGCATGGACAGAAACTCTCAGTGCAGCAGAACGTGTCATTCAGAAAACCCGATGGAGATGTTCTTCAACCTGACTGCTTTGCTTCTTTGAGTGTTTTCTTTTATCTATGTCACTGCTGTGTTGTGCAGGGTTCTTCAGAAGAAGCATCACAAAAAATGCAGTATACAAGTGTAAAAATGGAGGCAACTGCGAGATGGACATGTACATGAGGAGAAAATGCCAGGAGTGCCGCCTAAGGAAATGCAAGCAAATGGGCATGTTGGCTGAATGTATGTATACAGGTATTTGCATCATACAGTGTGTACAAGAACACATCAAATAGTATATCTGTTTAATTGTTTTAGTAACAAAGCTATAAAAGATATAATCTGGCAGGCGGAAGGTGCATTAAAGATGATGCTGTGCTTGTGCATCAAATCCTTTTGAAAAAGGCAAATGCACCTATAAGCCACAGGATTTAGTTGGTGTTCAGGGACACTAGGGTATAAGAGCTGAGCAAATGACAAAGGAAGGGCTGTCCTCCACTAGATGACAGCCATTAGTTTGCTTGAGCAGGAAGGAAAAGCAATTGGGGGAAGCAAATCTATGGGAGACTCCCCAGGAGTGAGGAGCTTGCAGTGTTGTGGAAGCCAGAGCAGGAAAGTCCTGTCGCTTCCCTTTGCTACTCTTTCTGGGGCTCTCCCTGTCAAGTTCTTGCTAGCCCTGTCCAAATTTTGGCATTCAAACAATGGCATTTTCAAGAAAAGAGGAGGACTGCTGCTAGCAGGAAGTTTCTGTGGACTTGCCAAGTGTGTGTTCCCAGACCTCACCCAGCAATCGGGCAAAGCCTGCTAAGGGCTAGTCCTTTTTTATAGTCTCATTAGCTTTTCTCACGGTGCTACAGATTCTCCTGCCTTGCATATAGGTACATAGGCAGAACCATCTCCAGAAATGAAGCTGATGAACTTTAATAATGTTCCATATTAAAGCGAAAATGCTATTCAGATTGGCAGCTTATAAACATCATTGAGCTTCACACTGGATAACTTAAAACAACAGGGATATTGGACTGCAACTTTAAACACGTTTAAAACTCCATTTTGAGCAAAATGTTGGCCAATCCATTACTTCTGAAAGCTTACTCCTGAAAATAGTCTGTAAACATCTGCTCTTCTGCCTTCCATGAACAGGGCTACAATTCATTTTTCCTGATGGCTTAAATCATTTTAGTATACATGTATGTGTGAAACCAATTTAGGTTCATACAGGAAATTAATCTACTTGGAATTTTTAATATACTTCTATCCCTCAATCTGATCAGAAGATGCTATATTAACTGTTGGTTTTGTGAGAAACAATAAGCTCCATCAATATTTGGAATGCATTGCCAGCATAATGTAATTAATCTTTCATTCAGCAAATTGAACAGGCTACAAAGATCCTGAGATACGACATATTTTCATGCAACACGTAAATATATGAGCAGACACTACCGCTGTGATGACAGCATTCAGTGTGTCCCTGAAAGTCAGAGGAAAATATCTTCCAAAATTTTGAAGGTTCAAAAGAGCCTGAGAGACTCAGTACGACAAAAAACCAACCCATCACCGAAAAAAATAGGTCAGCGTAAACAATACTGACCAGGCCCACATGAAACTTTTAAACTGGCCTATCGTTTTCACAAACTGGTATATGCAAAATAAAAGCCAGCAAGTGCCACTGCCATCTGACTCTCTCTCTCTGCAATGGAAACACTGGGTATCTTGTGTTGCTCATGACTTAACCATAACCATGCTCCAATGCACTGCAATGAGGATGTTTGGCAAGTTACTATTTAATGGCTTTTAAGTAGGAGTGTGCTGTGTAATTGCTTTAGTTCAAGGCAATCCAGGACAGTAAAACATGAAGCTTCTAGTAGGATAGAGCATTTATTTGAAAAAAAGATGACTGGGAAATAAAAGATTACCTTGAACTTTGTTTCACTTACTCATTTTGTAGAATTGTAATTGCAAGCTCTGTGGATTCTTTTTTCCCTCTGAACAAGGAGGTGAAGTCTTATAAACATCTACGGCATGGCTACTTAACAATCCTAATTCTGCCTTTGTACACAAACCACAGACAGATCAAAATTACTAACTATCAATTTCAGTCATTTGCTGTGATTTTGATATAAACTGCAAGTTTCTTGGGTGAAATGTCTACCTAGGGAAGACCCAGGTTCTGCCACTCTTCTTGAAAGGTAATACCCATTTAATACCCATTGAAACCTAGCTATCTCTGAGGTAAAAAGTAAAGTTCTCTCTCTCACGTGAGTTTTCTGGTTAACTTAAATGGAGCCAGAATAAAAAGTCAAGGTACTACTCAAGTAACAGGAAGCATGAGAAAAAAAATCTTACTGCTTAATGCAAGTGTAAACCAAATTTTCCGTAGGAAGGTAGTAGACCAGATCCTAAGCTGTTGGCAAACAGCACAAGCCCATTAACATCGCCAAAGGATGCACTGAATAGTTTAGAAAAAGAAATCTATGATGCTGTGCGGCATCACAAATTACATGGCTTGATACCAATTATTATCTCTATCATTCCTATTCCCCTCTTTCAAGGTATTATTTGCAGGTCTTATTTTAATCATGTAAATTTCCTCTTCTCTCAGCAGTTCAGGTAGGTTATTTTATATAGTTCTTAAACAGGAAATTAAAAACATTCACAATGAAATTCACTATTTTCATGGTATCTTCCTCCACTATCATATACTCGCTGAATGAGCCTCTTTTCCTGCTCTGCATTTTCAAATGGAAAATGGGAAGATACTTGAAAAGAATGGGAAGGATACTTGAAAAAAGCCGGGGAGAAAAAAAAAAAAAAAAAAAGAAAAGAAAAAAAGTCCTGTGCCAATAGGTTTATTTTTAGATGAATACTTAGCTATTTACTTATTCATTTTGCTTTCTGGCTGTCTTCCACAGGTTGTGTAGGGTACCTATTGTCCCTGTCTTTTGTTAGCACAAGCAAATTGCTAGTTCTTGTGATATCCACACAAGGATGCTGCCTGGTTCAAGGAACTGAAATGTAGTCTAGAACAAAATAAATCCCACAAATGCAAAAATCCTTTCATTAGGGCAAGCGAAACTCTATAGTAAAACCAGGGCTTTATTCAGTCCTCTAATACAATGAAATGCAAAATAGCAAGACCAACCACATAACATTTTAAATAAATACATTTTACAGGTACATTTGCCAGCCTGAGTTACTTTTGAGCCTACGTTTTCAGCTGTTGGTCTATCTGTATAGTGACACTGTAATGGCTGAAGTCCTGAGGTCCTCTCTTCTGAGAGGGTTTTCTGTGTGAAGATTCTGCACTACAGCCATAATGTTGTTCAAAGATTATTGAAAACATCCAGTGTCCTTTTAGTAAGAATGGCTGTACCTCAATTACTGTTTTGTATTAGATGAGGAGCACGCTTTTGATGACAGACTTCCAATTGACCTCATTTATTGCACTTTGTTTTGGGTTTGGAACACATGAAGGGGGTTTCTTTTGGATGAAACTAAACCAAAGATACACTCCAGCACACTCCCATCGCTAATGGGTTTTCTGTCTGTATGACCAGATCAGAGCTGGTCCAAAACAAGACCCCTGATGTGCACTGTGTGTGGATGCTGGGTCACCAGCACCAACAGTTTTGCTTTGCAGATGGGCTCCTGCTGGGCTAGGCTATTCATTAGTGTGTACTTAGTATGTCTCATTAGACTCACATCTAAAGATAATGACATGTTCAGGAAATTATCTGCATGGTTAAGTGTATTTGTTAGTGTGAAGCACATTCATGGCCATGTTTATGTACCTATACAGTGCCTGAGGCATATCTAAATCCAGTTGCTATCTCTTGTATTATGTGATCTAGGTCTGTTAACAGAAATACAATGCAAGTCAAAAAGGCTACGGAAAAATGTGAAACAGCCCCCAGATCAGACAGCCAATGAAGACAACGAAGGCCATGACATGAAACAAGTGACATCTACAACTAAAATGTATAGGGTAAGAAAATTCTTGTAATAGTTTGTACAGTAGTGGGTGACGTTTGAGCTAAGTGTGGCTAGTACAGCAAATACAGAGTACTGGCAAACTATCTGGAGCTGTCTGTATAGTTAAAGCTCCATCTCCCATTAAGTCAAGGAAATACTTTGAGTACAGAAGTAGTTCTGATATTTTTAGTCGAAACTCAGTAAAGCATCCGTAAAATCCTTGAAGTATTTTTTCTGATACATGTCAGGTATATATCACATCTGGTGAGGAGTGATATTAAAGTTTGAGTATACCTAGTTATTTGCTAAACGTTTCCTTATTTCTAATAATAAACCACACAAACTTATGCAGTTTAGAAGCATTATACACCTCTCTTCTGTACACTGCTACAGAAATCTCAGTGAAAGGAAACCTTTGTCTGCTTGGTCTCCTAATGTGAGAAATGGATGTATAGCTTTTGCCTAAAGCAAGAGATGCCAGATCATTTCTATGACGGCATTTCATGATGGGCTTTTTTTTTTTGCCAGTATAGGAGAAAGTAGAATTTACTCCAGAACAGCAGAACCTTCTTGATTACATCATGGATTCATACAGTAAACAACAAATACCACAGGAGGTGTCAAAAAAACTAGTAAGTACATTAATTAATTTTTGAGATGTGGATAATGAAGTTGAGGATTACACAGCAGCAAATATTTGTACTCAGCTTAGGTGGATGTAGTAAGTAGTAGAGCAAACTATGGGTAACAGCTTACAGCTAAAACATGCTGCAAGGGGGGCAGAATCTCTCCCATTCGGTCAACAGTTTGACCACATCTTTGTTTATCAAACTTGAATCATAGAATGGCATAGGCTGGAAGGGACCTTGGAGACCATCTAATCCAATCTCCCTGTCATGGGCAGGGACGCCTCTCAACTAGATCAGGCTACTCAAGGCTCTGTCCAACTTGGCCTTGAACACCTCCAGGGAGGGGGCATCCACAACTTCTCTGGGCAATTTATTCCAAAGTTAAGAAAAAGCTTTTAACTCCAGAAATACACTTTATGCTCAAATCTAACCTTTACTGACTGGAGCTTTGTGTTTTGCATTGTCAGTAGAGGTAGCAATTTGAGCTTGACTTGCAGCCAAGCTTCCTTTCTATAAAGATACCAGCTTGGACGCTTGAAAATATTTCATTTTTTTGAACCCAAATTTGCAACATTTTTCCAGTTTGTACTTTTGTTTTATCCTCTCCTCTCTCCTTTTCCTCTACATCTTCTAGAAATTCCACTTTCCCTTTAAAAGCTCCAGTATTCATAGTAGGATGGAAAATGTTTGGGAAACCAGGAGAAAGGGAAAAAAATGGTTTGAGAGATACAATTTTTTACAAAACTGTCATGTTTAATCTTTAAAAAAACCCTCAAAACCAAAACAACTGCAGAAAATTATGTCCTAAGTAATCAACTTTGAAAAATAAAAGGAAATCAACTTTGAAAAATAAAAGGAAGCCACTTAATAATCTGGTTAAGTTAATAACCAGCTGAATAACCCATAACTAACTTATGGAACTTACTTTCATGAAAGACTGAGGAGGTCAAAACCAAAAATATATTCAAAAAGGAAATATACAAATTCACAGACAACAAGGCTTTTGGTTAAATATTATGGTGCTTATAAAACTTGTAGCTCTGAAGTGCCTAAATCATTGATTGCTAGACATGAGATTGAAAGAGAGACAGATATTCCAGAGGAAAGGGCACTGTCTGCTTCTTTTCCTGTGCCGCCTTCAAAAATATCTGGTTTTGACAACCATTGGAGACAAATTACAGGGTTAGATGGACCTATTGTTCGATCCAGTCTAATAATTCTTGTATTTCATGCTTTTAAATGTGAAGTGACAATGAATATTAACAGATTTTGTTTGTTTTGACTTTTAACAGTTACACGAGGAATTCAGTGCTGAAGGAAACTTTCTGATTTTAACAGAAATGGCTACCAGTCATGTGCAGGTTCTTGTGGAATTCACTAAAAAACTACCAGGTATGTACAGTGTGTTGGGAAAAATTTTGTTATTGCAAAGCTTACATGCCTTTCAGTTGCCATTTGGCAATAGTTGTATATATTTTAAATGCTATATAAAAATGCCACCTCCTCTGACACATATGCATTCTTCAGATACTGTCTAAAGAAAAGGAGCTTTGTGTTTGGAGGAATAATACGTTGAATAATTCGAACTCTGCCACTCTGAGACGTGGCACCCTTCACCTATTGACAAACCAAACACTCAGAGGAGTTGTGTTTCTAAAGAGATTTTATTTTCATATATCACTGCAGTGCCAAATGGTCTGCCTTAAATTGCCGCTAAGACTTGCCAGACTCTGCTTCACTATCGTTGATGCCTTTCTAGCAAAAATTCTAGGTCATGGCATTCACAGAATTGTGAGTCCTAACCAAGAACTTTCCCTAGTGGGTGGCACCAATATTTATGGTCTTTGCATGGTGTGTCATGGACAAGCAATGAAAACTTGAGTTTATCATCAGTATTTTTTTAACTCCCAAGTTGATGTTACTTCAAGAGTGAACACTGGGCATGGTATGGGTTCCTGTTAATTAAGAAAGGTGCATTATAATGCTTAGCTGTATGAAAACATTATTTTCCCAATATTCCCATCATATTGACCCTTCCTTTGTGTGTTACAGGCTTGCTTCAAAGCCTAGCACTGCAGTTGTAACTATATTTTTTATGCCAACAGGGATACTGACTCGCAGGAAATGAAAAAGGGATAAGTTTTGTAATTGAATAATCTGCTATTTTCAGTGTTGACTTAGCATACATCTGGCAGGATTTATCATCTTTTTGTTTCATTCTCTATGTTATTCTATGCTGCCTCACAGAATCAAGGGGTAGGCATAAAGTGGGTACCTGCACTGGCAAGTATAAGGAGAGTTTCTCATGATTTTCAGCCCCCTGTTCTTCTTCAGAGAAGCAGCTCTGTATTCACACCAGTTAACAAATTCCTTCTGATTTCTTCAGTAGGTTTTAGAGTCCTTCCCTTCCAAAAAGAGAAATGCATATTTAAAATACAACAGGAAGCTTGTATGTAAACTAGTATCTTTGTGCAAAGACAAGGTGAAACATTTAAAATTAGATGCTTCAAATGCTGATTTTTGCCATCAGAGCATAGGAAGGGCTGAAAGCAGCATGGCAGAGGGAGAGTCATATAGAGAGCTCTGGTGGAAACACAGCAGAAGATGTTAGGCAGCACCATCAGGCTAGACAAAGTCTCCATTATTGGTTGTGCTACGCCACTAGATTTTGTTTGTCATGTTCCTCTAAAAGTACCATGAATGCTGAAACACAAGTCTAGTTCTCATAAACTTGAATTATCTTCTGGAATATAGGTTTCAATTTCCACAGCACTTGTCACTCCTGCTAACATCAATATCAAGGTTGCGCAGATGTGCAGCACCTCATGTACAAGAACTTCAGGACAGAAACTGGCAGGGACTTTTCTTTTGCTGTCTTACTTATCTGTAACATCTCCCTAGGCTTCCAGACCCTTGATCATGAAGATCAGATAGCTTTGCTGAAAGGCTCAGCAGTAGAAGCCATGTTCCTCCGCTCAGCTGAAATCTTCAGTAGGAAACTTCCTACAGGACATACTGTCCTTTTAGAAGAAAGAATTCGCAATAGTGGTAAGTATCTTGTTTAACGAGGTAAAAACAAACCACACCATTGCACTTCTGTGTCAGTATTTTGCCCTTGAAAAGCTAGTAAAATTGTTTATTAGCACGGAAACAGGTTTATCTGAATGTTGTTCTTTATATTAACTAGAACAAATCTAACTCAGCCTTGAGTCTAAAGGTCACGAGGTAAAGGTTTATTTATAAATACATTGCAAGTATTATGAATGCTATATCGAATAAACCCAGTGCAAGTCTCCAAGTGCAAGCATGAAAGAACGATGAAGAAGAAATACCAACATTTCACATTATTCACATAAAATATCAATATTTATGCTTTCAAAGTCAATCACTGTACATAGGAAAGAAAAAAAATATTTTAGGATGTTACTGGAGTTGACTGAGCGGAACTCCTATTCTTAAGGTCAATTTGGTAAAACTGAATCACACTGCACAAGATGCATGGAATAATTATAAACATATGTTTTCAGAATGTTTTCTGCTTCTTAAGGTCCATTCAAGGCTCAGCTGCTATGATAGTTTCTGCTGCTTCTAGACATGAATCTTAATAATTACAAAAAGCTGAACAGGGCTGGATATTGTTTGTTCCTCAAAGGATAAAAAGTCATGTTTTGCATTGTTATGTATTCTCTGTGCTCACGCATGCAATACTAAATGTTTTGCCCTATTCTGTATTGACCAGCAAACTTTATCCAACGGTCAGCTACCAATCATTCGAGATTCAAATGTAACAAAATTCTGAATCAAAGAGTCTGTCTACAGTCAGAGAGAGTGCTTTGATTCTGGATTCTGGCTTTCCTTTTTAATAGTCAGAAGGAGAAGAGACAGAAGAATGTTTAATCTCACTACTAGTCATAGAAATGGGCTTGAAGTCAGTTCTGAAACTCTTTAAGAGCAGTACCGTGAAAGTACTAATGATGTATGCAAAACTAAGCCAATACTTACATATTTTAAACCCTTTAAATGAGTTCAGAAACATGAGAATAACTCACTTGCTGAAGGTATGTATTTAGTTTGGCTTAGCAGACTCATTTCTAGGTTTATATTTTGTAACTGTATTTCGTTTTGATTTATTATAAGAGGCAGCTGTTTGATGAACTGGAAGTGGTGACTTTGAGAGTGATATAGATGGCTTCTGGCCAGGTTCTGCAGGCAGAGAAGTATGCCAAGAAAGCCAGAGACATTTCCTGGAAACTGCAATGAGTTGTCATGGATCCAAATGTCTTCATCAAGAGATTTTTCTACTAGAATATAACCTATTTTTTTAATTAAAATAGTTCTTAGAGAAATGAACCCATGTGAATACATGAAAGCTTCTGCTCCTCTATACATTCAGTGTCAACCTTCTTGTTCAAGGTGTCAACTGTTCATAAAAAGCAGAAGCAGGAAATACTTTGATCCAGAATATCACATAAGCTATTATGTCATACCAATAATTTTTTCCTTACCCATAATTTTAAAATGCTCTGTTAATTCTCTGCAACTAGTGAGTCTGGATAAGTTGCAATATCATTTTTGCAAGCTAGTACTAGTATTTCATATCAGAACACCACTAGCTGGAATATGACATTATATCCTACAGTAATATTATTTACCTGTCATGAAATAGATTAAAAAAATACCATTTTATGTAGAACAAAGTTTCAAGATAAGTAATGATTTCAAATGTGGTATTTATTCCAAAGGAAGAGTTTCTGCAAGTCTTTTTTTTTCTGCAGGGTAAAAAAAAGATCGAGGTAAATTAAAAAGGAGTTCTCGATCAGAACAAAACCTGGGCCAAATAGTTTGCAAGAAATTAAACTTAACTTTTTTAGTGTGTGTGTGTATATATATACACATATGTATCTTATTGCCTCTGGAAAAGGCTCTCAAAAATATTTTCCTTCAAGCCAGGATCAAATTGGGGACATAAGAGGAAATACTGCTGCTAGAATTGATCCCTCCCTATATTACAGGAGAAAAATGTATTATCCCACTTACTTGCTGCTGGCTGCATTCTTTCCCTCTATTAATAACCAGAATACAGGGCAAAATACCTTTTTCCATATATTTTCTTTCTCCACTCTGTGCAAATTCAGGCCAACATTTTCCTTGCCTGCACTTAGTGGGGTTGTGACAGTAAACAACAAAAGCAGCTTGTAAATCTCTGCATTTGGAGCAGCACGAACTGAATTGCTGCTACCAATGCTATTTAACTGTTAGTGCTGTTGCGTAGACCCAGAAATCACTCAAAAGTTCCAGTCTCTCCTTTTGGACTTACATCGCTGCATGCTAGAGCGTATCTGTTAACCTAGCAACATCCTTTACATGAAAAAGCTTAGATGTGGGGTTTTTTTTTAAATTCCCCTCTGTCTATGTTTTCAGTACTGGTAACTGCCTGTCAGTTAGGCATCACCTCCTTTGCACCAAAAAATGCAAGCAGATTGGTTTCTAAGAGGAAGGATTTTACTAGGTAGGTTTGACTCTCTCATGCTTTCCAAGTGTATTTCTCAGTGTTCACTGAATTTGTATAGGAATCCTGTTGGTTGTCACATAAGCTACCAAAATTTTTTTACTTTTAAGAGCTTGCATTGGTGCAATTTTTCTGCATGCTTTGTTTTAGTTTATGATAAATTCCAGAATTAAACATATAGGCAAATTGAATAACTGTTGGAAAGTACCTACTACTGAAACATCTTATTTTTGTGGTTTAAATCACTGTCATTTTCAGGTGTCTGGAGTTTAAACAAAATGAAAGAAAGGTATTCAAATTCTTCTGTTATCATTGCTTACATATACAGCTTTCAAAAATATTAAATACACAGTTCACACCATTGCATGTCATAAGACTCAACACCAGGGCTCTATGTTGAATAATAGCCTGTAATAAATGTGATATTAGGATAGAAACATAAGCAGCTTCTTCCAGCCTTAGCCAGTAAGGACACATACTACCAGAAACTACTGCTGGCCATTATCATGTTATAGACTGGCCCAAGAGATAAAACAGCCAGAAGAGATTAAACCCAAGTCAAATAAAGAAGAAAACCCAAGAGAATTACACATAAATTTGGAGATAGGGCCTTCTTTTTTTTATACCTTGCTGAAAAGCAAGGCTAAATGCTGCAAACTGAAAACCCTGCAAAGACAACAGAAAGTAGCAGAGGAAATGCAGTGATAGCTGAGAGTTTAGAAATTAAATTTATAAGTAAGGAACGAAGAAGAAGCATCAGGATTATTTATGGCACCTAGTAAGACCCTAAACACTGTCAAGCCATCAGCCATAAATTATTGCTATCAGTCAGAACTTCTGTCCACATATTTTTAAGTGCAGACAATTGTCTGAATGTCACATAAGTCCTATTGTTAAGCCTTGATGTCTGCATCCATAAAATTGGGGTGGGCATCCCGCCTAAAAGTCACAAGCTGTCCAGGCTTCTGTCACCTGCCACCATGTCCACTTGGAAGATGCTCTCATCTATTAATATTTATGCCTTTCCCAGTCTGATTGTACAGAATGGATTTTTTTTTTCTAATAAAAAAGCCAGAGATCTGGTGGTGATGACCTTTGAGCATTAGCAGCCTTCGTTTTCATTCTCATGCTGATGAGGTGTATTTTTATTTCTTAGCTTGACCATATTGCTCAAGTCCTGATGCATCTCAGTGACTGCCTTTGTTTGTGCCCTTATGTTCTTTCTCCATAAGGTGCTATGGAAATTCTTTTATTAGCTGCTCTTGAAACTGAAATCCTCTCCTACTCACTCTAATACTAATTTAATGAGGAATACAGACTTTTTATTTAATGTTAATAAGAGCTTGTGCCACTTACTCATCTTATTTGATGCTTCGCTACGCATACACCAAGTTGTGACTGATTCATTTTGTGAAAGGCTGCCATCCTAGTAATTTAATGCTTAGTTTCCTTCTGTTATTTTGAAAGTAAACTCTTCCCATTATGTAGCAGAACAATATTTTTAAAGACTGTGTTGTAATATTGAATGTTTTTTCAGTGAGCATTTATAGCTTGTTTTCCTAAGGACACCTGCTTTCAACAGTCATGAAGAGCCACAGATTTTTCTTTCATCGTTTTATTC
Source organism: Tauraco erythrolophus (assembly GCF_009769465.1). NCBI lineage: Eukaryota > Metazoa > Chordata > Aves > Musophagiformes > Musophagidae > Tauraco > Tauraco erythrolophus. Next base: position 55,805,063 of record NC_141468.1, read on the forward strand.
TACAGAGCAGTTCTACTAATTTCAGCATCAGGGAATAAGATACTATCTGACATGGACAGAAACGGGAGAATCCAGACTCAAATTTTTGGTTGGCAGCATGACACCTGAGATTGTGAAATATGCTGTTGTCTTTTTCCTGGATGGATTACAGGTGCTGAAGTACAGTAAGATCCAAGGGAAAAAAAGAAATAGCCACAATTTCAAAGCATTGGCAAGAGGCCACCTTTTGCCCTTGAATGTGGGATACAAAGTTCCGCTTGATTTGGACAAGAGACTCCTGCAACCAAGGGCAAAATTTGGCACTGGAACAATGGGTACGTAATCACTTCTGCTGCCTTTGGCTTTTATTATTTGATTATTAGTACTGAGTAACGGTAGTGCTTTGAAATCCCATTGTGCTGGGGTTTGTGCAGAGAAATAAAATGAAATTATCTTCGTTGCTGAGTCCAAATAATCTAATCTAATCTAAAAGAGAGCAACCTGGTCAGCATCTAGCCCCTTGTTTCTAAACATACCTGCAAATCATAGGTGTCTAACCCTTGAAATGATCACAGGCGTCCACACGGAAGGAGACACTTAACATCCTGTGACTCGACCCAAAACTGGCTGGCACACTGCTCAAAATATCTAGAAATTAGGAGCACTTTAAAACACAGAGTATAGGAAAGAGCTCTTGTGTTGGTGTGTGGTACTCCACACAATCTACCACACTGAGTTAGCCAGTGCCATGTTCCTGAATTACAAATAAAACCAATAGAAGTGTTTAAATCGTATCTACAGAGTTAATTTATACCCATGAAAACAAAACAGATGTCAGAGGACCCAATTTCTTTTCTTCTGCATAAGAGTGCTTCTCCAGGCCAAAAACTTATTTAAACAGACTCAACCTATGGAGACTAGCTCAAGGCAGTGCAGATGCTGCTTCTGTGTGCCAGATCAAACTTCCCTCCTAACTGCAGGCACTCAGGCCACTGCCAAAGGACGGTATGTGGCAGCGTTATTTGCATCTTCCTTGCAGGTTTGGTTGGTTCGTTGTTTGTTTTGTGGGTTTTTTTCTGGTTTGGTTTGTTTTTTTAAACTAAGGTTTCTTTGCTTGCAAAGATGGCTTCACAGTGGTCCTATTGATTGCTTTTGAGAAGATGGGTTTATGCTGTCCTGATTGTGAGGTCTCCTTGGCATGTGCTAACCTCTCATTTAAGTTGGCCATTTGACCTCTACAAGGTGATGATAGAGGAGAGGTCACATGAACATGCTCTGGTATATTCTCTCTACTGGGCAGATTTTCCTCTTTTTGGTTTTCAGCATCAACATGGTGAATTTGGTCAGTGTTCAAAGGGCCATTGATGCATTTGAACAGGTTAGAAGGCAGAGCTCATAAGCAGCACAGAAAGCAGTTCCAGCAGATGAAACACTGAAAGATAAGATGTAATTTTGTGAGCAATTAATATATTTTATTTTCATAAAACAGCTACTAATACACCCTTGGTTTAATATCCACTGGCACCTCCATGTTTATCAAGAAAAAAAGATCTCTTTATCCATATTAATCACACAGCGCTGGTTACTGTTAATTAGTACTTACTCTCAAGCTTTCCTCTTGCAATAGATTAATGTATTCAGCTTTAATAGATTAATGTATTCAGTTTTAATGAACAGCCAAAATAGAAGCGACAATACTGATCTCAAAAAGCTGGCAATACTGACTCGATTTCACAGTCAAAACATCTATTCCAGGATTATGTTAACCAGATAATTATTTATGGCTTGAAACTGCAAACCTTATGAAAGCAACAGTCATCTTACCTTCAGAGAGAAATCATAGGAACAAAACCCTAAAAAAGGCAAGACCTAAACCAATGCTGCGTCTTAAGCTAAAGATTGGAATGAAATTGTGCAAGAAGAAAGGGGTGCTGAATGAATAATACTCATGGGTTTAAATCTGCTCCAGTCTAATGCCGCAAGGCCGTACTCTGTAAAGCTAGTATTTCCCGTTGACTACCCTGGGGTTTACAGCCAGTCATCCATTGACACAGCGAAATCAATCAAACGAATTGCAGTATTTTCCACAGATGATGGAGTTGGGCTGGTGGCTAGGCAGAAACCTGTGTAGCTCGGAATGATCCACAATGAAACACAAAGGGGGAGCATGTTCTTATTGCTGTAATGCTGCGTGAAACAAATTTTTTGAAACCTTTTTGAAAAAAAGTTAAGGAGGGACCATTAACACTGCCCAAGAAGCTCTGCCTATCTGACACATTACTGTGCAGTGCTCTTGTCTGATCTAAACAAAGAGGGATAAACTGAGCTCACTTTTCTGTTCTCACTGAGGTCAGAAATACATTATAACTTTATCTATTGGATTTTTTTTTTCACTTTTAGAGCACGATTTCTAACAATGACATTTGAAAAGTCCTGTAATTCGTTTCTCCTATAGCCTTTCCAGTTACGAGCACCAAATTGCCTTTAATTCTTTTTCTGATAAGCTGAATTGAAGTGACAACATCTTGTACAGTAGACAAGGAAAAAAAAGCAAGAACTATAAACATCTGCTTCCTGGTTTGTTGTTTTTTTTTGTTTGTTTGTTTCTGGTGGAGCTTATTAAATCCAAACTGAAGCTTTTTCAATCCCATTAGAAAACAGCCCCCTCTTGTGATGAAACAGTGGTTTGTGTAACACGTGCGTACAAGATGATGAAATAACAGGGAAACTCCAGCACAGATGGGATGAAGACAAAATTCGTAACCAAGAAAATATTCCATTATCTTAGTCTCTAAATTGCTCATTTTGCATACTTTCATTCATAATTGCCTTGTGACATATATCTATGTAAAGATTTCAAAGTTCTGTTCTCTTTAGGAAAAGCAGTAAACCAGTCATATTGCTTAAACATCACTTTTTACTCTTTCACCTCTTCTGTTTTGTTTCATTTCTCTGTTTGGCATACAGTAGTGCAGAGAAACTCTCTGCTGTAATTTCATGTGCTTCCACATCTATATTCATTTTTTGCTTCACCCATCCATGCTTTAGTTTCTTACTGTTAGATTACAAGCTTTCTGGGGCAAGGATTGTTTTACTCCATGCTTATACTATGCCTTAACCAGTGGGAACCTGAATTATTTATTCCACACCCTGTTCACCAGCATTATTTTCATCCCACTTCTGCTATACTGACAGCAGGATGTGAGGAGCTTTGCGGTCAGCAAAACAATGAATTCATCCAGCTGAAAACTAACTTAAACAACAAAAAAAAAAAAAAGAAAAAAATCAAATTATGAATATGAGAAACAAATGATGGGAGTCTTAGTCACAGCCCACTTCCTCCTGTTTCCTGTCTGCCGCCAAGATGATCATGCCCAGTGGCGCTATACCTTGCACAGAGATATCTAAAAATATCCAGTTTGTCTTGGACTTTTTTCATGTCATTGCTGAGCTCTGCACTTCCACAAAAGGAATTCATTTGCTCTGCTTTAGGGCTCAGCTAGGCTTTAGTGTGTCATACGTATGTGTTCTTTACATATGTCATATTGTAAGGAACTTTGGCGTTTAAAACTGCCTAAGAGACAGACATGCTCTTCCCCAAAAGTTAGCAATAACAAGTGTTCAAAATCTTAAATAGTTAACACTGATGACTAACAACATAAACCTTGTATAACATTAGATGCTATGACTATTGTTTGTTCTGTATAAAGCTCCAGCTGGATTACTAACTTCCACAGGATGAGCTGTCTCACATCATAGGTATCTGCTTAATTGACTTAGACTCTTCTCAATAGTGTTGAACTTCTTACAGAGATGAGATTTGTGGCTTGTAATCTGTAGTGACCACAGGTTGCTCATGTCACATGTTTAAATGCATCATTCAGCCACAAAATAAACCACACCCTGCAAGACCACACTTTCACTCTGTAGGACACATAAGTATTCCACTGAACAAAATAAGTTCTCACTGACACAGCAAAATGTGACTTGTTCACAGTTAAGTGACTTCATTTTTTCCTTTCTTTGAGTTCAACCTGCTGAGTTTCATTATGAATTTCCCCTGTTAGAGGCACTCCAAACTTTACCAGTCCTGGACTTCAGCTTCATGGTGTATGCAACACTCAAAATCCCAATATTTCATGGGGTTTCCACACCAAGTTATAAAGTCTTCTCCCACAACAGCTCAAAATCAAGAGTAAAAATACAAGAAATCCTATGGCCTCATCTGTGGGAACAGAGGAGGTTTGCATCCTTGCAGCTAAGGAAGACCTAAAGGCTTCTTGCTGCAGAACCACTGGTTCAGTTCTCTATACCTTATCGGTGCCACCACTTCAGAGACACAAGTAGCTGTTGTCAACAGTCTAGCGGCTGCTTTGAATGACTCATGCACCAATTTTTAAAAAAAAAAAAAAAAAAAATTTGTCACAGGACCTACTTCTCTTTTACACCGAAAAGCAGAATGAAGTACATCTGTAATTTAAGGCTAAGTAAGAACATTGTGACCTGATGACAAAGTCAGTAAGAGGAAGCCCAGTCGGCATGCCCCAATTCGGTAACCCCAAAGGGTTTCGCTGATGGCGAGAGAATCAGATGACCCCATCCTTAAACTGAGCTGGATTTTAATTATATATGGCTTTGTACTTTATGACACACTAGTTTATGCTTTAAGGTAGTAGTAGTTGCAAGCAAGTTGATCTTGGACTACAGGTAATCCTAGACCTAGCTAAAGTTTCAGGCTACATAGAAGGAGCAATTAAGACTCTTTATGGAGATAACTGAAGCAACTGCCCAAGGCAGCTAGCTGTAGAGTAGAGTTAGGCTTGAATTAAACCATACACCCTGAGAGGTTTCCGTATAACTAATGTAAAGATAGGGAACATGGAGACTGCTACACAAACTGTGCATACTGGAAACAGAAGACAGAGTATCAGCAGACAGTGAGAAAAAGGTGTATGAGACTTGTCCTGAAGAGCTAGACAGACAAACCTGCAAAGGAAAAGGAATTGCTTAAAAGAAAGACTTTGAAACCATGCAAAAAGAAATTGCCAGTGCTTGCCTTGTTCTACTCTGATCTGGAAAACAGGGATGTGCTTGCACTTTTGTAACTAATTGCCTTGCATCAGGTCTGATTTGCGTAGTAAATTTCTCCTACCAAGACATTCAAGGCTTCAAATACTAAATAATTGCTCTGTGGCAATAAACCAGATTACTTCAATAATTAAAAAATCTTAAAACTTTTTTTCTCTCACAGGTATCTCAGATGAATTCATAACTCCCATGTTTAATTTTTATAAAAGCATTGGAGAGCTGAAGATGACACAGGAAGAATACGCACTGCTCACAGCCATAGTTATCCTGTCTCCAGGTAACTTCTAACCCAGAATTAAAAATAACTGGTTTTGGAAAGAAAGCAGGAGGAGTGTGACCTGAGACTTGTAAAAACTTACATACTACATAGAGTAAATGAGCATACGTGCTTATTCAATACATTAAACTGTTAAACCAGAAAACAAGCACACAAATCCAAACTCCAAATGTCTTGCTACACCATCTGGTTTTGCATATAAGGAAAAAAAGTGCCTAAATACCCTACTTAAAGAAAATTACTGGCATCTCCTCAGTACTTAGTACAACAGGCTTCTTCCTTCAGAAAATCCCAGATATGGTTCCATGCACATCTCTACAGACCATTGTGGAATGTCACAGTTTTTAGAGAGAAATTGGGAAACCCTCTATCTTAGAATAGAGAATGGCAATGAAGGTCTTCAGCCTTTATTGAATGAACACCAGCTGGTAAGAGCAGAAGGACAATGGCAAGTTGCCCCCTTGACTATAAAGTGCTGGAAACTGTCCTTTGAGAAGTATTGGCATAACAGTGTCTCCGTCCTGATTACAGGCTTTGCTGTTAAAAAAATAATAATTCTTTAACAACACAAAACCAACCAGCTCTACCTACAACATACAGAGAAATAGTATAGTGCCTCAAATAAACCCACTATCACTGAAATGGCAGAAGCCTGATGCTTCAGGACAAAAGACAGACAATGAGGTTTCCAAATCAGGTTTCATGGATGATGGGAAGGTGAAGCCACTCCATGGCTCTCTGAGTCAGTGAGGCTCAGGAAATTTTTTAACACCAAAAATTTCAGTGACAAAACCACCCATCCTCCTCTTTTCCTCTGTCTCCAAATACCCAAACACATACTTCCATATGAACAAAATAAAAAGACAAGTATTTTCTAACAAAGAAATTTCATCTGAGGATGAAGGTGTTCGATATCTCCCTAGTGACCTGCATGTACACACTTCTCTACTGGTCAAGTTCCCTGGTTGTACTACATCTCCCAAGAATCTATGCTGTGCTGCTCAGTTGTTGCAATGCATCGCAGAACGTCCTCAGCTGCAGAACCGCATTGGGAGATGATGATACACATTTCTGAGTTAAAACTCTTCAGTTTTTGAAAAAGTCAGAAGTTTTCCTTAGCCAGAAGTGGGAGGTTTACATGAAAACTCCAAACCAAAAATACAATTTTAAAGCATTTTTATTCCCTCTTGCTTTAAACAGAAATATTCTTGGTAGGTGTGAACATCAGTGCCCAGCATAAATATTTGAATATTTTGTTATTAATTTATCAGTGTAAATATTTATATTGTATCAAAGCATGTCTTTGCTAATTACTTATTTTCTTTTAAAACCATAACCAGATCGACAATACATAAAGGACAGAGAGTCTGTGGAAAGGCTTCAAGAACCCCTTCTGGATATTCTACAAAAATTTTGCAAACTTCACCATCCAGATAACCCTCAACACTTTGCATGTCTTCTTGGCCGCCTTACAGAATTACGGACATTTAACCATCATCATGCAGAGATGCTGATGTCATGGAGAGTGAATGATCACAAATTCACACCTCTTCTCTGTGAGATCTGGGATGTGCAGTGACGGATGTTTTTAATTTTATTCTAGGAAAAATATCTTTTTAAAAGACCACATAGCATTTATTTTCATAGAAAAATATCCTACAGTACACTAAATTTTCTTTACTGCCATGGATTCATAAAAGTCATTTTGTTCACTATACACAGAATATTGCGTAGCTTTCAGACTTTCACATGAGTATAATTTTCTTTGTATTTATATTCTCTAATCAGAAAGAGTCCACCAGCTCCTCAGAAGAACCCTGTTAATTCCTGCTGCAATTAAGCTGATGGCAGTTACAGTTTCTCTTGACAAATGGGGAAACACAGGCTTCCACTCATATTTTTTCATTGCAGTGTTTTTGTGCTTGGCCTCCATTAAAAAATATATTCCAGATATTTATGATGATGAACCAGTTGAAATGATTAACGCTATAGTCATTTTCTGTTCAACTGTGAAACGTGTTCACATAAGACGTACAAGCTCGTATTTCTTCAGAAGATGAAAAACTGTGTAATGGAGAAAAGACACACACACAAAACCCCTTTTCATGACATAAATGTGTAACTTAATTTGCATTACTATTCGAAAGTAAAAATTATACAGTCTCTATACTTTGTGAAAGCGCACGACAAGTTGTTTTACTGTACAACTTTCGATTGTTGGTGCTCAGCGGCTCTGAAAAATACATGTCAGGAACATCTCTGAAACAGATAAGCGTGTTGGAACGCTGTGCGAGGCGATGCGGGCTCCCTGCCGGTAACGGGAGCTGTAGGTGGGTGTTTTCCTTGGGCCTGGCTCGGCTCCCAGCAATGTGGAACCGGACAGCTGGCACACCGGCGTGCCGGCCGACCGACCGCGCCGTCCCCCGAACCGCGGCCCTGCACAGCCGGCAGTGTGAGGAAGACGCCGGGCGCAGGAACAGCTTTGCCCGGCTGCGAAAAGGCCCCTCCGGGTGCCAGCGCCCCCGCGGGCAGGCGCTGCCCCTCACCGCCGAGTACCCGGCACCCTGCTCCCACCGCCGGGGACCGAACCCGCCACCGCAGCCCCCGGGAAGCAGAACCGCTTCCCGGCGCGGTTGTTGCCACAAGAAGGACGTTGAGGCCCACGCTTTCATGACAGCCGAAAGCCGCCCGTGGGCGCGAGGGCCATCTGCCGCAGCGCCCGAGCGAGCAGCGGGTGGGACACTGAGAGGCCGTGGGGGCCTGACCGGAGGAGGGTCCGGCTGCCAGCGGGGCCGTGACCCTGGGGGAGGCTGGCGGGGGCTCCGGAGGACACCCCCCGGGCTGCTCCTTGGTAAACCGGGTGTAGCGGAGAACCGCGCCGGGCTGCGGGAGTCGGGCGCGGGAGAGACTGCGCCGAGCGGCAGGAGCCGCCCCGCGGCTGAGGGGCGCCCGGCGCCGCCGCCGACAGGGGCCAGGTGCGGCGGGCGCAGCCCCGCCCGGCCGGCCGGCCCCGCCCCGCGGGCGCTGATTGGCCCTTTCGAACGGAGCGGCGGGCGCGGGGCGGGCGGGGGCGCCCTGGTACGCGGCGCGGGGGGAGCGCGGCGCGGCGGCAGCTGTCGGTGAGTAACGGGGTGTGCGGCGCGGCCCGGCCCGGCCCGCCGGCGCGGGGCCGGGGAGCAGCGGGAGGCGAGGGTAGCGGTAGCGGTAGCTGTAGCACGGCGATGCGCAGCACCCCCCGCACTTGGGTGTGGCGGTACCCTGGAACCGGCCCGCGGGGAAGGAGAGGGGCGCCCGAGCGGCGGCGGGTCCAGCCCCGGGTGGGGACCGAGGCGCTGCTGCCGGGGTCCCGTTTGCGGCGGTGCATCGGGCGCGCAGCTCTGGAGCGGTGGCTCTCGGTCAGTTACGCCTATGTATAGGGGTAGCGCGGAAAACGTGTTGAGCATCGCAGGTCGCGGGGAGGCCCGTGGAGCGGGGAAAGACCCCGGTATCGGGCTAAGCCTGTCACTGGGATCGGCTCGGTCACCCTTCCAGGGGCAGCAGCTCCCATCTGGCCGAGTCAGCCTTACTGGCATCGATGTTGGAAGTGAAGTGCAGCGAAACTTACCCCGGGGAGGGGAGAGTTTTTGCATAACACTCTTCAAACCAGTCTCTCCTGTGCCTCACGCGAGCCTTTGAGGATGCGGTGCTGTTTTTGTAGGAAATCTGCCGTAGTGCTCTTGGCTAAAATACTCATTCAGATTGCTTAGTAAGCCGAAAACTGTCTGGCTCCTTTCTTTGCCCAAAAGCTGGCGGTGTTCCAGGGATGCTGTGTGTCACCTTTGGCATAGTATCAGATCAAGACATGGAAATAAGTACATGTAGACCTTTAGGACCTATAAGGGATAGCTGGCCTATGTGTTTGTAATTCTGCATGTACTGGGTGGATCTTTCATAATAAGCCAGGATTTTATATTGAAGTCATAATAAATCCCTCTTGCCCATGGCAGGCCAGCAGCCTGCTTCTTGGATATCAAGGGATGCTCCCCTCAATGTTACTTTGCTGGAAGAAGTGTGAGGTGGAAATGGGAGAGAGAGAGAAGGGTTTGTGAACATGAGAGAGCGGCAGAGGTAGCGTGTGTCGTGTTAACCAGCCTCTCCCCAAACTGGATGCTCCTGTGGTAAAGGAGCCGTCTGCACGTCTCCTGCGGAGCTGCCAGGTGTTGAGGTGAAGTGCTCCTCCCTGATTTCAAGTGGGTTTCTCTACCCTGACAGGTGAATCCAGGGCCTTCACTATCCTTTCGAAGGGAAGTGTGGGCTTGCTGCCGTGTGCGCTGTCATGGAGGTGCGGAAAGGCAGTCCCCGAGGAGAGCAGTCAGCATGCCTTAATGTAAGGAGTTGGTTGCAACCTTAAAGCCCTTCACCTTCGACTGACTTGTCTGGTTCTTTCTCTTTCATACCTCTGAGGGCTCCCCAGGGAAGCAGAGCTCCTGCTGACTCAGTATTGCAACAAAAGGGCTCTGTAATTGCTGTAGTGGCAGGGAGAGTAGCACTCCGCTCCATGGATGTCTTTTGTTGTGCCTACCTCTTTTTTTCTGCTTGTTAAGATATGTATATCGAAAAAAATCTTGCCTACCCTGTAGTAAGTTTCAACAGATACTGACTTGACAACTTCTTTCATTTCACTGTGTTTAAAAACATGGGTTTCAGTAGGTAATGTCAAGACTAATCTACAGTTTCCAGCTGCTCTGGGTTAGTCTGTTGTGACTGCCTTTGGATGTTGATGGAATAGAAGATGATATGTTATGTATCTTAAATATAGGGTGAAGATGTAAAAGTGTTTCTACCCAAGGGTTTTTTAATGGGTCTGTGAATCCCTTTAGGTTCCACTTAAGCTAGGTCGTTGGCTGCTTCATCTATGTTTTAGGTATCTGTGGAGTTGTGGATTTTTTTATTTCTTTGTTTGTTTATCTGTAAACTGTGCAGTCAAGTAAAATGAGACTTGGACTCGGTTCATCTTGTGCTACAGAACGGCTTGTAATCAGTGTAGTGTATCTTGCTGGTTGGGCCCCATTGAATGATCTGTAAAACCTGATAGAACTGATACTAAGCAGGCTATCTCCTGTAGCATCTAAGAACGTGTGTTTAGCACCCTGAAGTATTTGCATAAAGTGCTTTAGTATTTGCTGACTTTGCTGTTTCTCAGATTGCCTGGGGGCAAAGTGGCGGGCATTTCTCTGGAGAGCAGAGGCAGACTGATCTTGTGAGTCTGCCCTGTGCAGGTCATGTCTGACATGTGTCTGCACCCCCTTTCCTGAAAAACGCCTGTCCCTGTGCCACATGTCAGCAGATAGGTATGTTTTTCTCGCCTCTCTTTCCTAATGTTGATCCATAGCTCTAGTCCTTTATTGGAGGTCTAGCAGTCAGCCAGCCAAAGGCAGCTCCTGCCTTCCCCAGTATAGCATTTGGGGCTGATGACCTGTCTTGCGGTAAATCAGTGTCGCTGTATTGATCCAGCTGTAAGGTGCTTCTAGGCAGCGTTTCTCTTCTCTCATCCCACGGAGCTTGTTGACAGCAGAAGTTCCAGCAGTAAAAGAGGTATTTTCTGAGAGATTGGTGCTGATGGTGGGGGACCCCTATGTTTGCTGTGCTTGGAGCTGGGCTGGTTGCCCTCCTGGTTGGGAAGGGCTTGCAAGTTTCTGGTGCTTCCTCTGTTTTAAGGGTTGAAGCAGGTAGAGAGCCCTCCTGGGGATATCAGCTGGCCTGGAAATGGAAATGGTGTGGCCTGAGGCTATGTGTGGGACATGATACAGTGGATTTTCATTCTGGGGTCTTTTCTTTCACAACTGTGATCTCTGAACACCAAATGCCTGTTGAACGAAGGTGAATTGACAAAACCAGCATTTGTAGAAACTGATACAGTTCTAGCCGGAGCTGCCTGAATTCAATATCAAATACTTGCTTCATTCATTGTGTACAGCTTTTTGATGCAGGGAACCCAACTGGTTTTAGAAGTCCTCAGATTTGGTTATGACTCTACCTGGTGCTGCAGTATTCACCTCACCACAGCGCCTCATGTACCTTTGCAGGCTGACTACTTGAAGGTGGCAGACTTCTGAGTCCTCTCATCCCGTGCTTCTCCCTGTGAGTGATAACGCTACATTAATCTGTATTCCCTGCGATCTCAGAGCTGGACTGTTAGGGATCTGAAAATGGGCCATTGTTACTATCTTAGTTTTTCAACTCAAAACCTATGCAGGGTAGTCTATATCATCAGAGGGTTCTTTTGTTAAGTGTTATTCAGATGCCCTGATAATAAGTGAAGCCGTTTGACTTTCTAGAGAGCCCTTTGGCATATGGGCTTACAAAATAACTTGTTTTAGAAGAGCAGACCCTTGAAGTTCAAGTGCCACGATTTTCCTCAATCTCATCTTTTTTTTTTTTTTTGATTTTTCCTTTTTCTTTCTGACAAGTTTTCGCTAGGCGTGCCACAAAACTGCAGATGCTGAGCATTCTTGCGATAGCTGCTGCGTGAATATTTTGCTTTGTTTGTGTTTTGAGTGCTCCCTGTGAATTAGGCTGCCTTTTGTTTTCCCTTGGCAGTTAGTATGCTAGAGCTCTTGTTAGCCTATATGGAGCTCCTTATTTTAATGAGACCAAATTCTCTACTGGCTGTTCTGCTGTTGTTTTATTTATTTTTTTAATCAATGAAGCCTCTTACTGCGACTCTCTTGGGACAATAGCTTTTTTATGCTAAAGGAAAATGTATTCCCCTGGACAAAGCTGTGGGAAGCATAACACGCTCATTAGTAATGCTTGGTATATACCCTGCCTTTCCCTTGTTCATTCATAGAAGGAAGAATGACATCAAGAAGAGGATGTCTCTTCTCTCTTTTTTTTTTTTTTTCTTCCCTAGAAATAAAAGGAAGGGGAAAGATATCTCTTGGAGTGTGTCCGATAAAGTTTGAGAAGTGCTAGCAGTCCTGATACAAGGAAGTGACTTCAGTCTGAAAACAAACTGGTTGTTCGTTTGCTGGTCTTAGAGGTAAGTTTTTTGAAATGCCTGAAGCGTGGTCCTATGTAGCGTGTGAGGTTCAAGGCAATGGGAGGGAAAAATAGGGGAAGCAGCACTGTTCTGCTTTCCGGGTAAGAGGAAGGGAGAGAATTTTTATGAGAATTGAGTCTTCTGTGATGGGCTATTCATCCTTTTGCTATAGGAAGATGAGGTTGTGCAACAGATGGAGGAGGAGCGAAGAATACTGTCTATGTATAAAGCTTAAACATCTAGGACAGGAGAAGGGATTTATTGATTTTTAAAGAAAAACAGATGAGGAAAACAGATGTACACAGATACGTACATTTTGAGGTTGTAATGCCCTCCCTCACTGTGAAGAATTATGCTGAGGAAATTCCTTCAGGTGCGTGTGTATGCAGCTAACCTGGTAATACTGCACATCTCTAGACCTGGAGCCTATGTGGAGAGACTTACTGATCCCCAGCCCTGTGTAGAGTTTGTGCTGGGTTTTCCCATGATGAAAAGGATTGCTGGAAAATACTATGTTGGCTTCAGGAGAGAAGGCATTGATCAGATTTGCTTTAAAACTTCCTTTAAGAATAGTTTTGCCTGGGGATTGTCCTGATAACCATGCTGTTGCAATAATTTGCAGCATTCTGTTGATTACTTGGGCATGTGCTAGCTGCCTGGAAATCTAATTCAAAATCCCAATAGAAATTAATAAAAACATTGATTTCTCTCATGCATCTATGCAAGAAGAAATCTCATTCTTCAAAATTATTTTCTTGCTTTAAGATTTTCATGATCTTCAAGGTATTTGTTGTAAACTCAGGATGCTTATATGTGTATGCACACGTACAAGATACGCTTGTGATAGCTGAGAAGGAAGGAGTGAATGCCAACATTGTTAAATCCAAGAATGGTTTGACGTATTAATATTTCTCTTTGGCAAAGTAAATGCCTTACAGCTCTTTAGAAATCATACAAACCTTTTAGTATTATTTATGCATACGAAGTTAGTTGCTACTTTGTGCTGTAATGACTGCTGCTTTGTTTAAGAGCAGAAAACTTAAGTTAACTGAATACTGGATCAAAACCTTAGCTGCTAAGATATTTCTCTCTTCCCCCTCTCCATTCCTGATTAGACTCGCTCATGTTTTGCCAAAACAGCACTGGTGGGTTTTTCATGAAAACATGAGGGACTGTATTAAAAATTCTCTTCTCTTTCCCCAGGGGGAGAAACTAATGTAAATGCAGATGACCATGCAGAATGCAGTTCAGGTAAATGCCTTTTTAATATTTGGGTTCCGTATAATATTTTCTTTTATTCAAAGGTCTACCCTGAAGCAGGTGAAATGCTAGAATCCCAGACTTATCTCTAGTTAAAAAAAAAAAAAATAATGATTTTCCCATTTTACAAATGAAGCAATGTGACAAGATAGATAACCCAGTGTTATATCAGGTAGGTGATCGTTTCTCTTCCTAAGTGCTGTTACCTAAGAAGGTTTTGGAATCAAAGGCTTAGATTGTTTAAAAACTTGCTTGATGATTAAGAGGTGTTTTTAAAACCCCTATATTCTAGTTAATCACTTCAGTATAAATAAATAAATATATTTTATGCACACACTGAACTGAAGGAAAGTAGTTAAGAATACCAGAAGAACTCTCTGTCTTTGGGAATTTTGTACCCAAAATTTCAGTGTGGTCCTTTTCTTGAAAGGTACCTCTCCATTTGAAAACATGCAATCTTTAAGAGAAATACTAAGGATCCATGTTCCAGAAGTGAAGTTCTGTTCTTGCATGGGAATATATTTCCTCTTTTAACATCATCATTTTAATGATTTAAACACAAAACGCCTCTGAAATGTTTAATCAGAGAAATCAGTGGTCTGTAGTAAACTGTATCATAAACTGCTGATATCGTTAACTTAAAATATGCTGAGGAAAAATAAACCCACAAATTTAAAGCATGTTTTCTTTATTTAATATTCAGGAAACTATGTAATTTTAAATCTAAAGAAGTGAGGAGAATGAATGTAGTAGTACTTTTGATACAGGAGTTACTAATGAGAGCTGCACTGTTCATGGTTACTTTTGTATTTGTTTGGTGCATCTGTCCAAATGGGAATGAACACTTAATCTGTAAATAGTAGATCTTTAGCATAATTCAGAACTGCAAGTTTTCATCATCTGACTGCAAGTATTAGAGCTTGCCATCTTCAGCTTATTGAAATCTTCTGCAGGTGTGGTTTGGAGATGACCTCCCCTTAAGTCCCCGAAGCCCTCTGACTCCCAGACATGGGCCAGGCTTGGCAGATGTGTGCCTGTATGACCAATGGATATCTGTGCGGCATGAAGCAACGTTGGTGCCTATGCAAGAAGATCTGTCAATCTGGCTGTCTGGCTTGCTGGGTGAGGTTAAAAATGAATCACTCTCTAATAAATTTTAAAGCACTTTCCAATATTCCAGTCAATGCTGACACTTAATGTCTATAGTACTATTAAGATCTGGTGTATTTGAGCCTGAATGGCTAGGAGAATTGAAATTAAAATGCATGCTTTGGTTTCAGATTTTATTAGCTGCCATCTCTTAGAGGTAGAATGATTAATTGTTCTAATTCATATTTCTGAATCTTGTTAGTCTAATTAAAATCAAATTAAGCGGATATTTGATTTTAGTTTATGTACATATTTCTACTAATTTTCAGTCCTTAACACTAGGATGCTGTGTGAGTTGCCTCTAAGTTCTTATGAAACTTCTTTACCTTCTGTGGAGTAACTCTAAAATTGACCTTTTTTAGGAACAGAAGTCACGGCAGAACAACTGCTAGAAGAACTTGATAATGGAGTACTACTCTGCCAATTGGTTGGTGTTCTTCAAAACACAATTAAAAAGTGTTGTAGCTCAAATAATTTAAGGGTGAGTTGTATTGTGATTTTTTTTTTTCCAATGCATATATAAACCTGAATTATAAGAAGTAGTAAAAGGAAAGCAGGTGAGTGAAGCTTCCCAAAGTGATGTTAAGTGTGCTGTGTATCCAGAGACTGATTAACGATAGTGTGGCTTTATAGATCAAGAAACTGGCCTTTTGCAACGAATTACTCACTTTGTTAATCAAATACTAAGGTACTTACTAGCTTTTTAGTTTGATTTCAGTAGAAGTCTTGCCAAAGTGAGATTTAGTCAGAGTCTGGAGTTTGTTTGTTCCCCTCATAACATCAGTGTGGGTTGGTAACAAGATATCCATTGATACTTAAGTGGTGTGTTTTATGCCAGAAACTGGTGGCTCAACTCTAGTATATAGGTCAGCCATGAAAATATCCGTATTGAGATGTACCTGGAGATATGAGCTTCAGTGTTTTACTTAGGAACCAAGGCTGAGTTGAAACATGAATCTCAAGCAGCTTCCAGTCTGTGTTTGTACAATGAAAAATACTGATCCGTCACTTTGGAGTATAAAACCATGTAACACTGGGGCAGGTAGCTTATGTTCAATATACAGGTACCCAGTATAGCTACAGCAATGCTTGGATTTGCCAAATAGTAGGTCACCAACTAACATGCTCTAATGGACAGTGTTTCCCTTGGAGGCAGGAGGAACAGTTTCACCATATCCAGACCATTTTTGCATGTCTATATTTTACTGTTTTATCTAGTAAAACAATAGGTTTAAATATTGCTAATAAGTAATATCATTAATAATATTAAAATTATTATTAATTGGAGAGAACAAGACAGCAGTCTTAGATTGCCAAATAGTACTTATAGATATATATATGCGAATGCTGCAAAACCTTAGTTTTTTTTAAGGAGGACAAGACCCACCACTTGTGTATCTTTGAACTGCTTTTTTAGTTTTGAAGATACAAATTTAAGACCAAATAAGTACTGAATTGCTTTAAAGGAAACTGCCCCTTGCATGCTTCTGATTCCCTCTGCTTCCTAGAATGGGCTCTAAAATGTTAAAATCTGGCAGCTAAGTATAATTTAGTTGATTTGGGGTTCTCTAGCTGTGCTTATTCTGCTGCTGTGAACAGAGCTGGGAGGGGGGAATAATTATCTAGATCTGTGAAGACCCCAGCATATGGAGAAATGGGGAAGCAACTGTATGGGCCGTTCTGGGAGAGGTTGCAGAGCTCAGGATTGTTCACTCAGTGACTGTTGGCAAAGATAAGATGGAATGCCTTCTACATTAGCGTAGCTTTTTTAATAAAATACATGGCAGGTTGAACACAAAATAGTTACTAACCACTGTTTCTGAATTCTGAACTTAGGGTTTGTTTTACTTTGGAAATATGCTTTGAAATCTGTTGGTGATGTTGATGTGCACAATGTACTTTTTGTTTTCTTCCCTTGCCAGAATTTTCCTATGAGAAAAGTTCCATGCAAGAAGGATGCTCCATCAGGATCTTTTTTTGCCAGAGATAATACAGCCAACTTTCTTAACTGGTGTAGGGCCATTGGAGTTGATGAGACTTATCTCTTTGAATCTGAAGGTTTAGGTAAATCTATCTTTTTGCAAGACTTGCTTTGATCTGTATGTGGATAACTACCTGGTCAGGGAGATTTCTTGTGCGTAGTCTTGTGAAGCCTTTATCTCTACTGTACCTGTCCTGTGCAAGCTATGAATGCTTTTATTTATTTTAAAGCAGTGTTCACATAAAAGCCTTGAAAAATCAGTTCAGTGACTGCTCTAGCTTGCATGATGCCTTTCCAACCTTCTAAAAGTTGCTGTGTGGGAGGAAGGGGGGAGTGACAGCTGTGCAGCAAACTCCCAAGTTTTCCTTTAGTAAAAAGGCCCACTGAGAAATAGAGAAGAGTGTGGTTTTGCTTTCCCTGTGCGGGAAGACCACAGGGCCATAGAGTCAACTCACAATAAGATCTTTTATTTGGTATTAGAGCTCGTTCTTGTTGCAGAAAGCCCTCAGAATAATGCATTCATGACTGCTAAAATTGGTTAACTACATCAGGGTGTTGTGCCTGAAGTGACAACAGTCTGTTGGTAGTTAACATTTACTTCAGGACCTGCTTGACATGACTCTAAACCGTTTGTATTTTCACATTTAATAAGACAGTTGTAAAAATACATATTGCCAGCTGTGTGTATGCCTGCCCCAGTGCACAATCTGTCTCTTATAACAAACAGCTTCTAGACTGGTACTTCCAGATGGAATAAAATTTTTTTGACTGTTAATTAAGAGGAACTGTGCTTTCATCACATGGTAATTAATGAAATACTCTCCTACCAGCTATTATGTCAGTAAAAATTAATTAATACAAATCTTGCCGTGGCAAGCCAAACACCCTTTTTTTTTGAGTTTGTTTTCTTTTTTTAAAAAATTGAAATATCTGCCTGTCAAGCAGAATAGCAAAAAAATTGCAAAGTACCTTTGTTTTCAGTAATCAAAGGAATTTGTCACAATATTTACTAGATTTTCTTGAAGTCTTTGTGCCATTTAATGCCATTTAAATGAGAGGCACTGTTTTCATTAACTGCTTTTCTTTTAAGCTCTCCTCCCTGCTAGTTGGACTGCCTATGCCTCCTCTACTGGATAAGTCATCTTTTAAAACAGTTGAGAAAATATCCTCATTTGCATCTGTGTCATTCCAATTTAACTAGGGAGTGTGTCTTTTTTTCAGTGCCATGAAACACAGATGAGTAGGAGAACTGAGCTATAAGAAAATAAGTTTTAATATTTTTTTCAGTTCAGCTTGTATGAATTACATTGCTTAAACATCTTGGTTCCTGTAAGTGGATGGGTAGCAAGAACCTGTTTAGCCTCCCTGAGATAAGCAGACAGGATTTCCTAATGCTGTGGCTTTCCTTTCACTCGTAGCCAAGAAGTGTTTTGAAGTCTGATTGTAACTCTTGACACAAGCTTGCTTTGTGGCATAAATATCTTCTGTGAGCCTTTTTGGCAGTCAAAATGAGCAGACTTGCAGCCTCCTTGATGAAACATTCTTTCCACTGATGTTCTCCATCAAACTTTCAAGGCATTCTTAATGAACAAAACGGGAAGGACAGTTTGACACTTGTCCTTTTCCCATCAGATACTAATAGCACCTCCTGAAAAGTGTGGATGGCTATGAAAGAAATAAATTAAGTGGGTCCTCAGACAGCAGAAAGGGAGACTAGCCATTATGGGATGCCCTCTGACATCAAGCCAAATGTCTTGATCTCTGCTGGGGATTTTTTCTCCTCTGTATGCAGGCAAATTATGCTCCTTCTGTTACAGCTGACAAAAGCACTTATGGAGAAAAAAAAAAAGATGAAATGACCTCTAGTACCTTTTAGGTATGGCTATGCCTAGTTTCTTTTCTAGACTTACCCTTCATAATCAGATCTTTTAAAAAGTAGACCTACAACCTGGAGTAGATGATGTAAACAAGAACATCTGACTTCATACTCAGCTTTTATTTTAGGAAACACTTCAGTCTTATTTAAAGCAAAATCATTTTAAATATCAAACTGAACACCACAAAGATGTTAGATTTCATCTGTAAATATAGAGCTGGCTCATTAGGCTTCTCTTCAGAGTGAATTTCCAGTTTCTGCTGAATATCGTTACTGCACAGGGCGGAGAAAGTCAGACTTGTTTTATATAAATGTTACACCATATGAAAATTGTATCTACTTCTTTTCACGTTTTTTTATACTTGTTGGTGTTGGAGGGAAAGTAAGATGCAGTATGTGTGGGTGAAGGGATATTGAATGATCTTTCTCCCAGCCTTTAGTTTCTGAGTTATTAGGTAGTATACCTAGTTGGCTAAGAAAGCGTAGAGATGATTTGTTTTCTGGAGCATTCATACAACTATGCTCTTAGAACACGTTGAGAGCATCTCAATTTTGAGGCTTAAATGGAGGCAGGGAGGAGGTAGTTGTGTGTGAAATTTTTAAACTGTTTTCCCTCTCTGTTCATGGCCCTTGTTTTTTTTTTTCCTTTTTCTTGCACATCGAAAGATGGAAGTTGCAAGTAACCAAAACAGGCACTGCTTTCCTTCTGCTTCTTCTGGTCTTCAGTGCAGCAGTAAAAACAATTGAATGTTTTCATTTCAAAATTGTCAAGAAAACCCAGAACTATTGCAATCACCTACACACCATTTGGCTATCACTCCACTCTTCCATCTTATTCTTCAGCTCTCCTGATCATGGTTTACTGTGTCTACTCAGTGGAGTGCATGCAGCTGTTAGAGCTGCTCTGAACTGAGGGGTGCAAAGCAGCCTCAGCGTTGGGCACTAGCTGGGTTAATGTGGGCACAGCCCTTGAGAAACAAAGCCTAGTGCAAAACTCTGCACTAATAACTTACCTAACATAGTGTTGCATCTTTTCTGTGATCACAGCGGATATCTGATGTTTGCCTCTTAAAACAATGGCATTCTCCCCTCCTTCTTATGGTCAGGGGTTTTCACTTTCTTTCTCAGAGATCCTCACAAAGATACCAAATTTTGAAGAAAACCTTTGGGTGGGTGGGGCAGGAGGTAGGGGCTGATAGGGAGCAGTGAAATAAGGGTGTAGCGTGGGGTAGGGGAGCTGCCACAGGCAGTGGTATATTCTAGTGCAACTGAGTGAATCTGCCATATGGATGAACCCTGCTGGCACCCAGAACTTTTAAAGTGGTAAGAAAAGGGTCTGTTGCTTACTGAAACAGTAACAATCACCCTGATTATTCTTTCACAGCCAAGGGTTTAAACCTCTTAGGCTGACTGGCTGCATAGCCATCCACTTGTCAGCTGGATCCCTTGCAGTGTGTTCTCCTACCATTGTTCACCTATAGAGTGTGTGTGCCTGTGTCTGTATGCACAAGCGTGAACATATGGAGTGTGTTTTCCTACTTGCAGTTGTTGAATGCTTTTCATTTTTAAGATTGCTATAATACATTTGGGGATAGGGAAGGGAAGGGAAAGCCCTTAGATCTCTTTCTTTCCAGTTGTGCTGGTTTTGGCTGAGATAGAGTTAATTTTCTTCATAGTAGCTAATAAGAGGCTATGGTTTGGATTTGTGCTGAAACAGTGTTGATAACACAGGGATGTTTTAGTTACTGCTGAGCAGTGCTTACACCGAGGCAAGGCCTTTTCTGCATCTCTCACCACCCCACCAGTGAGTAAGCTGGGGGTGCGCAAGGAGTCAGGAGGGGACACAGCTGAGACAGCTGACCCCAACTGACCAAAGGGATATTCCATACCATATGTCGTCATGCTCAGCACATAAAGCTGGGGGAAGAAGGAAGTGAGTAACACTGAATGATGCCATTTGTCTTCCCAAGCAGCCATTACACATGATGGAGCCCTGCTTTCCTGGAGATGGCTGAACACCTGCCTGCCCACGGGCAGTAGTGAATGAATTCCTTGGTTTGCTTCGCTTGCCCACATAGCTGTTGCTTTACCTACTAAACTGTCTTTATCTCAACTCACGAGTTTTCTTGCTTTTACCCTTCTGATTCTGTCCTCCATCCCATCAGGAAGGAGTGAGAGGCTGTGTGTGCTTAATTGCTGGCTGGGGTTAAACCATGACACCAGTTGACATCAAGAAAGAACAGCATAAAATCAAATAAAGCATGTTTCTCTTAGGAGGTGGGAAAATGTTTCATTTCAGGAATGCCAGGATGGGTTTAAACACGTTACGGAATAGAAAATTAGAGTTGGAAAGCATATAGTGCTTTATCCATGATAACATAGATTGCCTCTGGGTAGAATGATGGCATTTATAGTCATCTGTTCCTTATCTTCACTTTTGTGTACCTAATTGCACAGGTCTCCTCATAGTAAATATGAGCTGTAGTTTCATTTTGTTCTCTTCCCTTTTAGTTTTGCACAAGGATCCAAGACAAGTGTATCTTTGTTTGTTGGAAATTGGACGCATTGTATCCAGGTATGTGATCCATACATGCTCTTAACAAGAAATTAAAGAACATAGTCTATTAAGTAAAAGCTAAGTCAAAGTTGAGATGATCTGCTGTGTTTAAGTGCAAAGCAGTAGATGTTAATTCCATGCAGAAAGTAATGAGTAGCTTTTCTAGGGCCACCATAAAATATGATTATGTTTTCAAATATTTATCAGACTTTTCGTGGAGAAATGCTGTTTGACACTGTTTCTTATAGCTGTATGTTTAAATACTACATTCAGCTTATAGATATGTGTACATCTTGGAACTGATGTACATTCACTGAACATTGCACACAGTGTTAAGGTCTTTATTTTTTTAAGCTTTTTGGCAGGTATCTCTTTTTCATTCTCGACATTTAGACTTCTAATTTATTTCTAGTGCAGATCTGGAAGCTTTAAGATAGTTTAACTAAATTAGATGTGACCTAAATTGTATAGTTTTGATAGTATTTTTACTGCCTTCTCTGGTAGCTCCAAGACCACCTTTGGGAGGACTTCTACTACAAACTCAAGAGTTGCTCCTTCTCTTTGTATTATCAAGGCAGTTACTCCTCTGGCTGATGTAGTGCTATTCCTTGTCAGTCAAGCTACTCAGAATTTTGCATGTTTGTTATCATCGATTTGTTTTTGTTTTCTTTAGCAATTAAACTCTCTACTTTTGTATTTGTGTTGAGGTATGGAGTTGAACCTCCTGTACTAGTAAAACTGGAGAAGGAAATTGAGCTAGAAGAAACACTGCTGATGACCTCTGGACCGCCATCACCTATTAGCACAACAAAGTCGTGTTGCCACCAGGGGGAGCTACATGAGGCAGTAAATACTACTTATTTATTGTGATATGGGCTTTAAATCAAACTCTTAAGTTTAGTACTTGTATGATCTGGCTCAGTAAACATAGGCTGGTTTTCATCTAATATTTGTGAGCCTCCTTAAATAGAAAACAGAAAGCTATGTACCTCTTGAACAACTATCGTTTATGAAAATGGAAGCAAAATTCTATCATGTATATTGGGGAGTTTATGTGTCAGTGCATATAACTTGCCTTGATTTCCTGCCCCCCACCCCCTTAATTGCTTCTTTAGAGTATAAGAAATACTATCATTTAATTTTGCTGGTGTATCAATATTCTATAACTGTAATGTATGCTTCTCTTCAATTTGAGGCTTTCATAAAACTTCATCAAATGTTAAAGTAGACTTTGATTAAATTCTTTTTTGAAAGACTTTAAAGAAAACCTCTGTAACTCTACCAATTGGAAATGAATATGTATGCAGATAAGGAAATGATTTGTACATCTTGTGAATTGGTCCAAAAGGAATGATGAACAACTTTCCTAATTTGCTTAAAAATGCATGTTGACACTTTAAAATTCATCTGTTTTAAAGGTCTTCTGTATTGTAATGTAAAACTTCTGCTTCTTTAGGAATGTCAGTCACCAGATCTTCGCTCTTTCTGAAAAGTCTCACAATTTTTCCTGCCTGGCAATAGTCTGTTAAGTTTCTAAGTGGCTGCAAGAGGCGCATCTTCTGTAACCCTGGACTTATTTGGGGACTACCTTTCTTCTTTTTTCAGTGGTTTCCTTCTTGGGTGTCACACAGAAGATAAACTTATAAAAGCCTTACAAAAATTTAAGGAGAATGCTGAAGTAGCCCTGGGTCAGGTGTAGCAATGGATTTGGTCACAGGAGAGACCCAGGCACTTGTTTCAATTTCTAGAGACCATAACAGTGTCTTTACAAGGTCATGCTTGGAATTGATGCTGCTACACATAGTGTTAAGGATGAAGCTTAAAAACAAAAGTAGAAATAATTTAAAATTGAAGAAAATTAATTTCAATTGGAACAACTCAAAATATTTGTCTGTGTAACAGTTTGTTCTTTCTTTTAATCTTTTATTCTACATTTTGAAGCTCTACGTAGCTGAGATTTTCTTGTGGTGGAATAGAATTCTAGTGTTTTCTTAGATTATGAGATGAAGAGATCAGTATCTTTTCTTGTATTAAATATCTCAAACTGTTAAACATATGCTTCTGTCAAAATACTAACAAATGCTTTCAATTTTAATAACTAGGTTAAACATATAGCAGAAGATCCTCCCTGCAGTTGTTCCCATCGATTTTCAATTGAATACTTATCGGAGGGACGTTATAGACTGGGAGATAAAATACTCTTCATACGAGTAAGTAGTTTCTCAGAATTCCAATTTATATTCATAATGGGCAGAGAAATGCTTTTAAGTGGAATATTTCATTTTTATGGTATTGTTTTAGAATTACAGAATGATTTAGGTTGAGACACCACGTCATCCAATCCCCTACTCAAAGTAGGTGTAGCTACTCAGATCTTACAACCATTGATTTTGCAGCCACTCTGAACTAAGTAAGTTAATGCTTTTCTGTGGTGTTCTAAAATTTCACTAACAACTTGCAATATAAATAAAGGTGTTGCTATAGAATATCCTGAGAACGTGGATTGTTCAAATCTGGACACTTGGGGTTTATAATTTGCAGGATAGTTGAGCACTCTTTTCAACAGGCGTAAGAGCTTGAGTAATGAGGACGTCCATAATTTGAACAAATCCTGTACCCAAACCTCTGTATACTAATTAAAGATGCTGACAGAATGGTTAAAATGTCTTCAGTATATATGCTTTCATTATCTCCTGACACATAATGACTGTCTCTGCAGGAGAAAAATTCCAATAAAAGAACTGACAAGCATAAACCTTATTTATCACATAATTTCTCTTTTTTTAAAATGTTTTTCTGTAAGAAAGGAGGTTCTATTTTTAGTCAATTTCAATTGATGGTAATGTAAATTGAAGACATAATGCTGCATAAAACAAGATAGAAAATTCTCTTGTTCTTCTTCTGCTCCCACCCCCTCTTCCTCCATTCTCAGATGCTACATGGCAAGCATGTGATGGTACGTGTTGGTGGAGGCTGGGACACTCTTCAAGGTTTTCTGCTTAAATATGATCCATGCCGAGTGCTTCAGTTTGCAACTCTGGAACAAAAAATCCTGGCGTTTCAGAAAGGGGTCACCAGTGACAGTGTCCCCAACTCATCAGCTCGCATTCAGGAGCCTCCTGTTATGAATCCAATGTCGGCCGTCAATATGTTTCAGAAGCAGCCATCAAAACCCCCTACTCCTGCTTCAGCTATCGGGGCCAGTGCCAAGAAGGCTTTATCTAAACGTCCTCAGTCCCCTGCCCTGGCGTCACCGAAAGTGCCAGTGCCTCCATCCTCCACCGCTAAGTCATTGACAGTCAGGTCCAAATTACAAGGGTCTTCAGCGACAGGTGTGCAGTCTCCTTTCAAACCATTAGCTGGCACCTCAAAGAAACTGGAGTCTCCTGCACACAACCCACCAGCTTCTGCTCCTTTGCAGCCTGTAGGCAAAAGCTCTTCATCTGCAGGAACAAGAACGGCTGTTGTTCACTCTGAAACATTGCGCAAACGTATTCGGTCCCCTGATGGTCCCAAGGTGAAATTTGCTCTGCCGCAGGGTTCCCCGGCACCAGCGCCGCATTCTGCCCTCTCGTCCTCTAAAAAACAGCCATCTCACTTGCCTGGGACAGCTGAAACAATTACTTCAACACAGAAGCGTGTCCCTGCTAAATGCAAACCTGTATCCATCACTAAAACCAAAGCAAATTCAGTTGCTCCGAGGGCTGCTCGGCTGCCTGTTACAAATCTACGTGCTGTTGCCGAGTTTGCATGTTCTCAGCAGCTCCTTGCAAAACCTCCTTCTGAAAATGCTATTCAGACCTCAGGAACTGGGTCTCGGCATCCTCAGAAAGCTCCACAAACAGCTGCTGACCTGGCAAGGAACCTGAAAACTGCTTCAGTCCTAAAACACTCAGCTTCTGCACCTTCCCTTGCAGTTAGCAAAGTATCAAAGTCACCACCTGCGCTGGTATCTACAAGCAAAAACATATCGTCAGCTGTCAATAAGCAGCCAAATGTCAGTAAACACTCTGAGGTTGGACCCACTTCATCCAAACCTCCTGAACGCACTCCCTTATCTGTTGTGCGGCTTCCTCAAACTTCAGCCAAAGTGGTGGTGACCAAAAAGCCAGCGCAGCCTTCCACGAAAGGTCAGCCTTCAGCCAAAAGCTTGCAAGCGAATGAAAGCTTGGCCACAACAGCCAAAAAGCCTCTTCCTAAGGGAAAATCAGCAACAGCGTGTAACAAAGGAATGCCTGGTGTATCAAAAGGTCCCCTTATGAAGAGCAGGCAAGATGATCACTATTTTGTTATGACAGGGAGTAAAAAACCGAGAAAGTAAACTTAATTCAAATGGGCCTCTAGTATCTGCTACACTGAGTACAAGGAAAAAAGTTAAATAACACTACGTTTACCATGAAATACTAGGTATAACCTACATTTTTCTGCATAACTTACAGTAAGCACTGTATTTATTTTGCAGTTGAGAAACTTCTATTTGGATCTATTTAGAAGTGAGCTTGCATGCTGTGTAGCACTGTGGAATAGAGAATATCCGTGTTTGCTGCTAGCCTGACCTGCTGCGGGGAAGGTGGGAGGGAGGAAAGGGGAGCTAGGGCTGCTGCTTTTGCTGCTGCTTGTTTTTTAAAGGGAGCAAAACTTGCCCAAGAAATGTCTACCTAGAGCAGAGCCTGAGCGATTCTGGTGGTTATGGCACATCTGCATCGAGGCCCATGGAAAGCGATACAGCGCAAGCTGTAAAATTTTTAATACCTCAAGCAAAGCTATGTTTGTGGGTTTTTTTTTAGCTCACCAGTGTCCCAGAACCCGAATTTGGGTCACCTGCATGTATTAGGAAGAGAAAGATGTCTCTAGTCGTGTTTAGATTTGGCAGCTGCCGTTATCTGTGTTCATGGGGCCCCCCATATGCCTTAAAGTGGCTTCAGCTTGCTTGGAAGTGGAGCCGCCTTGGTTTAAATTGGACATGGGAAATCATGTCCTTGATTGCTCTCTCTCGTTGTGCCTTAGCCTCTCACACTCATGACAGATCTCTTCAGTGAGTGATTCTACTTTTAAAAACCTGGGCATATAACCCTGCTTAGTTCATCTTCAAATTCAACAATAAGTGAGCTCAGGCTTTCCCAGAAAGCTCTTGCCGCATGGAGAGAAGCGCCAGAGTTGCTGGATGGGCACTTTCACCTGGGATGGGGCTCCTGCTCCTCGGCTGGAGCCCCAAAGCAGCTCCTGCTCCAGCGATGCAGAGCTGCGAGTACTGACGTGCACCAGCAGAGCCTTACTGCTCTGCAGGAGTGGCCTTCACACGTAAAACTGAATCGCTAAACGCTTCTCAGTGCTACAGGTTAATTTTTGTGGGCACTCTTACTCTGCAGTGGCCTTTTTTTTGTTTTATTTATGGAAATCTTCTTACTGGCTCTCCTGTATTACTTTCTGGAGATGAAGAGTAGTTTCTCAAAGAGGTAATGAGGTCTACGTTTGCCTTTGAACACCTGAAAGTGCCAGGAAGCCTACGCACTGTTTACGCTCTCAACTCCTGAAGGCTTTCAGTGGGTTAAACATCTGTGGTGCTCAGCACCTTTACCCTTAACAGAAGTGAGTTTTATGGTAGATTAATAAAAACTACTGTCTCTGGGTGTGGCCTTGTTTGAGATATGTTGAGTCTAATGAACTGTCATTCCTACAAACATTGAGGAGCTCTTGAGTTCTGTGACGAGACACTGCTGACCTCCACAGACCATCACTTCTGCCCTCTGCCCCCAGGATATTTACTTATGGGCAGGAGAAGAGATGCATGGAAACTACAGCTTCTGCTGTTGTATTTATATATTTTTTTTCTCCCAGAACTAGAGTAAGCAAGCATCGTAAACTAATGAGTTCTCACACGCAGTGGCAAAGTCATTGAGCTGCCTTTCTGAGCACCTTGTTAGCGTTTTTATTTATGATTCTATTTATGCATATCTACTGTACAATACTGCTTACAACCTGCTGGGATTAAACAGTAAATAGCAATATCCAAACTGTAGGAGGAGAACAGATAAGTTTTAATGACATGGATACATATCCCACAAGCTTACATAAGAAGTTGTATGTTTGGGGAAGGCCTTACTACTTACTTATTTTATAAATAGGCTGGTCAAGGCCACTACTGCAAATATTAAGAATAGTATTGAGTGTTGTGGACTGCTTTCAGGATTGATAAATTTTGCACACTGTTTCATATGCTGAAAGCATTTCACAGTAGATTACTTGCTTTTGAGTTTGAACTTCCAGATGGTGAGCTATGGTATTAATCTGCTATATCTCATGCAGATTAATAGCTGAATTCTTGGAGTTTCTTTGTGTACTGGGTCTGGCTGACATGGAGTTAACTTTCTTCACAGCATCTCATATGGTGCTGTGTTTCAGATTGGTGACTAAAACAGTGTTGATAACACACCAGTATTTTGGCTGTTGCTGAGCAGAGCCTGCACAGGGTCAAGGCTTTCTCATTTTCTTGCTCACCCCCACAGCAAGTAGGCTGGGGATGAGCAAGTGTTTGGGAGGGACACAGCTGGGACATCTGACCTGAACTGGCCAAAGGGCTATTCCATATCAGATAACATCATGCTCAGCAATAAAAACAGGGTAGAGGAAGAAAGTAGGAGGGAAGATCTGACTTCCAAGGTGGCTGTTGTTTGCAGGCATCAGTCTGCCTTTGGGAGGTAGTAAGTGATTACCTTTGCATTACTTGGTGGTTTATTTTTTTCCCCTTTCCTTCACTTATTAAACTGCCTTTTTCTCGACCTGTGAGTTTTCTTACTTTTGCTCTTCTTCTCTCCCCTGTCCTGCTGGGGATGGAGGGGAGAGAGGGAGTGAGCAGCTGTGTGGGTGCTTGGCTGCTGGCTTGGGTCAACCCACAACACTTTTTGAACCTTTTACAAGTTTTTTTAGTAGTAATTTAAACACTGATACCCTTGGATCTTGGTATAATGCTATCTCAGCATCTAATTTTTTGAACTATAACTTCAGAGAAAACGAGGTGGGTGGCTTCATCTTTGGGATCCATTATCTCATGTAACAGACTGAATTTTATCATTCAACATGAAATAAAAAGCGTAAGCTGGGAAACCAGCACTGAAAAAGGCAAAATAATTCCTTTTACAAATGAAACCTTAATAAGCTAATCTAAAGATGGTTCACCTGTTACATGCGGGTAGGCTTGGTTTGGTTTTATTACAAAAAATAGTATATTTGAGTATGGTCCAACTTCTGCAGATATTGCTCCAACTTCATAGTCATATTCTAAGAACAGGCATCATGTAAGGTGAGGTGAGCCAAGAATTAGAATGTAACAAAGTACCTCCTAATGGAAACGCTCTTTTTGCGATGTTTACATTGCCAAACAGCAAGTCTAATCTTCAGCTTGCATTACTTTTGTGAGGGAAGGATAACTTGGAGCTAGAATCTGACTGAATTTTCCATGTGTTATCAATGTCCTTCTGTATGAATACTTATTTTAAATAAACATATACTGCACCTTTTTTACATGCACAGGTTTTTTTTTTGTACTGTCATCTCTTTGAGAGAATGTATTTCAGAAGGCTTATGTTTTCACTCTACCACCACATAAATAGTAGCTTCCATCTCAGGCTATTATAAAGACAGAAATATTTGCTTCTAATCCATTGCTTTGTTTGGAGTTCAAGAGCTCTTTATTCTGATCCTGGTTTCAGTATGACTAATTGAGTAGAAGGGGCTTCCTGCTCTTTCCTAGCTGACAGCGTGCCTGAGTAGTTTCACACATACCTCTGAGAGTTTTGTTCTTTGCAGCTCTACTTGAAATATAAAGCACTTGTGTGCCAATATTTTCCATGCTTACATCTTGTCAACAAACTTTAGACCCATCTCTGCTTCTGTTGCCATCAATAACAGAAACTTCATTGGTTTTACGGACAGGAGAATTGGGTCTTCTCACTGGAGTCACCTAATTTCTCTCTATTTGATTTTTTAAAAATATTTTTAAAACCTGCAGTTCTCTGCCTATTCCAAAGTGGCTTCGGTTTCTGCCAGTCTGATGCTGGTGCCTAATCATATAGGTATGCTTATCCTTCCACTTCCACTTTGTCTGATGAGTGCATTCTTGCAGCATCTACCTTACTCATTCCTACAGATCCAAGCTCTGCAAAGGTGTTAGTTACAGGTTTCTTTTAAGAGATGGTTGCATTACAACTGGCCGATAAATTACCAAGACAGACCAAGACTTTCTCAGGTAGGTATCCTAACTATCAGACTGCAACGTCATGCCTCCTTGTGCTAGTGAATCTTAAATCACTGTCCACCACTGTCATATTTCTTTAAAAGGAAATATGGAAAATGGTTTTTCCTCCTACTGCAAAACTGCTTTCGTTGCTGGTAGGTATTACACTTCCTGGTGAAAGTGCATGTTTTATTCTGGATGAGGATAAAGTGAGGTCTTCTCCTTCCTGGGTTAGCTTTCTAGCCTTTAGACCTTAATAGAAAAGATGGGATCATTCACACTTTTTATGAGTAGGTATATAGGTCTAGTATTTGCTTTTTTGAAAAAAAAAAAAAGGGCTTGCTTCTAGTATCCACAGTCAAATGCCATTCTTCTAACTCAGTGGAGAGGCATTCCTGAAGTCTTAAGGTCTTACTTCTCAAACTCCATTGAAGAGTGTAGTTTTAGGTTGTGACCTAGCTCACAACTAGGCAATGGGAAACGCTAGTTCCTCACTAAACCTGTAGGTGCATCGAAATCAGAACAGCCTCTCTGGCGCACTTTGTAGCTGCTTAACTTAGCGCTCTGGCTACTGCTCCCACACAGTTCCTAACCTGGGGAAGCCAGGCTTTTCTGCACTCTGCCTTGTGCTGACAGTGTGCAGCTCCCCAACAAAACGTCCTGCAACAACATTTCCATTTCCGTTGCTAAAGTACATTGCTCAGTGCAATTGTCATGCGCTTCACAAAGTTGTCCATACTTTTCTGTTAATTGCGTGGCTGTATATTATATTCTATTTAACATATTTCCTACAGTAGTCACCAAAATGCTCTGTTGCTCATTAAGATATTGTAAATCTGGCTGTCAGAAAAGCACGTTTTTTTGTGTTGTTACAATTTACTGCGTGTACTCAACAAAAATTCAGCTGTTCAGTCAACAGAATGCCTTTCTTTTCTCTCTCTTGTTCTCATCATGATCCCTCTGTGGCCAAAACAAGTCTGGATTCTGTATGCCCTATGAGTTTTGTACATCTAACTGCAGCCCTTTTATCTCTTTCTGTATTCGCTCTTCTGAAGAGAAGGAAGGAAGAATGCTTGAAGTTGCATCTGTGCTCCCTTTACTTGCTAGCGTTTAAGCTGGAGAAGTTCTGCATAGAGTGATCCTGCTTGTCACTACTTCATGATAATGTGAGTTAGGTAAATAAAGTTGATGATATGCTTTAGTTAGACCAGATTCCTTTCAGTGTAAGGAGAAATTCTTGCAGTACTATGTTAATGTTTGCTTCTGGAATGACAAGCTGGATTAGATCCTGTTGTTCATGTTGATCAAAGTGTAGCTAGCAGTCATTTTTTACTGTGCTAGAACTTGAGGGAGTCTAAGCATATTCATGCTAAAGGTTCCCATCTAGTCACCTCAGTCTAGTTCTTTCAGTTTGTGTACGTCTCTCATTTGAACCAGCAGAATTGCTTTCTTTGATGCCATTGCTATCAAAGTCCTTTGGTAGCCAGTGGTCTATCACCCATTACAAAAGTATGAACTGGATCAAGTACCCTGAGGACATATTTCAAAGCCATACTGAAGCAAGCAAAAGAGCTCATGTGAAGCTACCCATCAATCTTTCTGGGGTTTGGTTTTTTTTTTTTTGATTGAAAGCTCTATGTGTTTCATATAGTGAAATCTGGCTGTGCTACTAAGGGCTGTGCAACTATTTACTCACAATAGACAAAGCCAACTGGACCATCCTGTAGGCAAATTCTGTTCAGAACAAAATAAGCAAAAGGCAAAGGCCATCCGAATGGATTTTAGGCCTGTTAGGAAGATGCCTTGAGATGGCTAAAATGTTCCTCACTTAGCACTGACAGCAAAAAGCTTAAGAAACAGCAGGCAAGTCACTGAAAACTGTAGTCTTCCTAGACTTTGTTGTGGCTGATACAAGGGCCCTGCAGAACTGTGACCCCTCAAAACCTCATTCTCCTTCCTATGCCAGTATCTGACACAGAAGAAACCCCAAAACATGAGAACCATATACTTGTTAACATTTGGAAAACTGAGTTTGGATTTGAAGAACACATGCATGAATACACAGTAAAATATGTATAGAGTTCAAAGAACTTCAGCTATGGGTTAGCAATTTCATATATATATATATATGTATGTATGCACACACACATCTATAAATCTGATAAAATTCAAGGCAGTTTTCCTTCTAAAACTTCAAGCAGCAATAACTTTGAACATCAAATTATACAGCTCCTTCCCTGTTTCCCTATAGGGAAAGTGAAATCTGTTCGTGAGATGTGTGAGTGCTATGGGGCCACCTGGTGTCTATGAATTTAATAGAGGCTACTCTGTCAGTGTAAGACCTTTAAACTCTCCTAAAATCCACAGGCAAAATGTTACTCTTTGATTCAAATTAGACCTTTTAGCTAGCAAAATCCAGACATGACATGCAATAAATAATGCAAAAGATGTTTAATTTTATAAGACCCTTTCATTTCATGCAAATACATTTTTGAAAACCTACTTTTTGTTATTTTCATTTTTTAAGAGCCAAGACTGAAGATCACTTCCTTACTAAAAGTTTTGAAAAATAAATTGTGTGAAATGTAAATAAGCTTGACACTTTTATACATTTCAGATGTCTTAAGAAAAAGTAAACCATTAAAATATTTGAGAGGTGAGATCTGCTCACAGCACAGATCTAGCTAGCCAGAAATCACCACTAACTCAGCAATGAACTTTTTGGTGTGCCACTGTTGGGAACGCCAGCAGCAGATGGCTTTCCAGTTGGAGAGGGGAACTGATGTTGTCTAAATCAATGCTGTTATGGCACTTTGTGCAAAGTATTGCTTTCCACATGGAAGAAAAGACTTACAGGATGGGAGCAGCTGGCTATTTCTCTGATGAATGTAGCTAGGCAGAAAATATTGACAGATTAGTTGTGCTAAGAGTTTTTAGGAGGTAGGACTGCAGCATAGAACTTAGATATCAATTTGGCCTTTTGTGCTGAGTCAGAAAGTACTGTGCAAAGCTGAGGTCCTACAAAACAAAGGCAAACTTGGTTGTTTCCTCAAAAAACAAAGACCATATTTGGCTATTCTCACAGCAAAATCTGCATGTATCAGTGTTTGTCAAAGTACTTAATCATGGCATCTCAGAAGAACCATAGTAAGATCAGTTACATGCATATTTACAGTGTGAAAGCATATGCTTCTTTTGCATTTGAAAATAAAAGTAATTGTTGAAATTCAGGTTTAGAATCTTGTAATTTGCTGATCTTTTATATAAGCATTATTATTTTTTACTTTTCTGAAGTGAGGCTGCTGTAACAGAGAGTTCCTTGTACCTGTATTCCCAAAAGAACATAAATAATTACCATAGTGTGTCATTCTGATGAACGGTACGCTTCTTCACAGCTTTTTTTAAATTATTTTTTGCTGAGGATACTATTCTACAGACACCTGTGAAGCAAGACCATAATAAATTACTTTTATTGTGCACACATTGCAGCATTGACCCTTGCAGTACCTTGACATTATTTACTGCTGCATCTAAAGAGCAGTAGAATGAGTTTATTTAAAAATCAAACTAAATGTACATGCTTTGGGTTTATAGCCCCGGAATTAGGCTCCTGCACATTACATGAAAGTTGGGAGGATTTTGTGAATACGCAGTTGTATGGTCGAGATCCTCAGCTATAGTAGGATATTCAGCTATGTCAAATTACTTATGAATATATACATGAAGAAGTGTTTTTAGTATCCAGTGATCTATAGGAAAATGGTCATAGGAACATCTATGCTAGATTATTCCTGGTTTTGACTATATAAAGGAAAACGTTGGGAAGCTTTTTGTGATTTCCTGCTTAGAAACCCTCTAGTTTCCTCCAAGACTTGGGTCCTTAAGTCACAGTCCATTTATGTCGGAATGTAAAAGTAACATGTTAGGATTGTGAAGTCAAACATTCACAGTTTAGAAAAGATAATTCAGGTGGTCAGTGCAATTGTTTCACTCACATGTATGCAAGCATGCATTTTGACACACACTTTCATTTTAAGTTTTAATTTCATCAGGATGCTGTTTCACTCAGCATGTAGAAGAGACAGCTCTGACTGAATGAGTGGTTGTTTAGTATTTGAGCTTTTCCCTGTGCTTTAGTTTGTAGCCCCTTGCCTAAGTCTCTACCCTGTGCTGAAGACAATGATTCATTATCATATGAGTACTTCCAGGATCTCATCACCACCACCTGAGTGTTTCTTGAAGTGTAAAATCAAACAGGCTTATCTCCTTAAATAGAAAGAAAACCAAGGCTGAAAGTCACTGAGATTAGAGCATCCACTCAGCTGAGGTCATTAACTTGAGTTGTCTTGTACTTCACCATTCAAAGTAGTTAGTGACAGGACTGAATAACTGAAAAACTTCAGGTGACTTTACTTACAGCTGGGAGCATTTAACAGCTTTGCCAATTTGACTAATGGGCTTAAGTCAGACACCGGTATAATAAGGAAAGTGTAGGGGCCTCTTGAGAAAGGGTGAGCTTAACTTATTTGTCTGGTATTGTGTAGGGTCAGGGAGGGAGAGCAAGAAATGAACAGAACATATAACTCTTGTTCCTAGAGGCTGAAATTAGACGTCTGAAACAAGAGATGAGAGGTTCATCCAGCTTTCCTGTATTACCTAAGTGTGTTTATCCCCATCCACTAGTCCTGTGGAAGTAGAATCAGTAACTTCAGGAAGTTACAGCTCATCTCATCTTAAATGCACGTAAGAGATCTGAGTTCAGGAAAAGCAAGTAATTATGACCAATTTAATTTTGTTATTACCTAAGCTTACAAGGTCTGACTCCTCAATGTTGTTTACGCTTTTATATATGGTTTTATATGTTGCTTTATAGAATGAAACCTGAAATACCTCTTGGTGTTCTGCAAACTCTGGATCACACTGTAACTATTGTTGGACTAGATGATTGTTACAGGTTCCTTCCAACTGAGCTATTCTACTTTATATGTCACTGCTGTAAGTGTTCCTGTTCATGTCAAGCAAAAGTAGATGTTCATGTTTGCGAAAGATTAGCTAGATTCAGACTTGAGTTATTCACATGAGTTTGGACTATAAGGGGACAGTATGGTCTCTGTGCCAAAGGTGAAAAAAAGAAAATAAGTAAGAGTAACATCATGCAATGTATAACTGATATTTTGTTATTTACTATTTTTTGATTATTTATCTTCTTAGACAGTGATTACTAACTTCATCAACAAACTTCTTGCGAATATTTTAGTGGAAATGGGTACCTGGAAAACTGTAATTAGTGAGAGAATATTGCTCTTATTGTGTCTGCTCAAAAAGGCGTTGAATGATTTATTTTCCAAGAAGTGGGTTTTAGTGTGACTTATGAAGTTTAAAAGGGTTCTGGAATAAGGGGCATTGTCACGCTTGGAAGATTAAAAAGCTGTATCTCTATAGCAAGTCTCAAAACCCAAAAATAATAAACTATGAAATGTTGACCAAGAATGACTTGGTGACTAGATGACTCAATGGGTTGAATTAGAGGGATGTTGCCTTCATGGTGCTGGATGACTAAGATCTCTGTAAAGCAAAAGCATGCAGTTTGCATGTAAGTTCATTCCTGTTCTCAGCTCAGCTTTTTACTTCTCTGGGAAGACTCTTCTTTGGAAACACTTGTCATCAAATGTTCTAGTAGGAAATGAATTAAGGGAGTATTTGGCTTAGCTTGCCTTTCACTTGACACATAGATAAACACAAAGGAATTTTTAAAAACAATGTAGAAATCTGGGTTTCGGAAAATATTGCAGTGTCTGTAAAAAAAAAAATAAAAATGAAGCAGTACTGTGACAATAAAGCATTTGGTTTTAGCTGAAAAAGTACTGCCCTCTGTAAAATCTGATTCTGCACAGACAGATTAATAAAAGTTCAAGGGCATGTGCTGTTAACACTGCCTGACTTTTCACAGATTTCTGCAATTCATAACGTATAAGACAAACATGAGATGTAACGATGTCTCTTGATGCTAGGTCAATCCAGTTTTAACGAGCTGGATATGTAGTGTTGCTTTGAAAAGCTTTTTTCTTTGGAAAAAAGGCTGAGGCTCTTCGTCTGCATGTTTTATTCCTATACAGGAGGAATCCTCCATCTGTGCCCAGGTCAATGGGATCCTTTTATGCATAGAGCTAAGACCATGCTCAAGAAGTTGCAAAAATGTACCTTAATGAGCAAGTGAGTCAGTTACTCCTTTCATCTTTTTCCTAGGAGTGACGCCTGTGCAATAAAATGTAGTAAAAATGATAGTTTGCCATTAAATTTAACAGGTGTAAGTCAGTAGTAACAAATGAAGGTTTCTTAAGCTGGAACTAGCTATTGTACATACCTGTTCTTTTGTTTATAATCCTACACCAAGAACTAGAAAACAATCCCTTGTTGGTTTTGTTTTGGTTTTTTTAACAATGAAAACTGCCTAAGCCTCAGTAATTTAAGGCTAAAAGATGGAATAACAGGACAGAAATATGTGTTTTGGGATAGAGGTAAAAAATTAGGAGTCTGTGTGTGCGTGTGTGCTGAGGTCAGAAGAGGGTTCAGAAAAGCAGAATAATCATTCAAATTTGGATGAAATTTAACCTGGCAAAGCTGAGTAATACCTCATGGAACCTGCTACATTCTGATGATGCTCCTCTTGCAGAGGAGCAAGAAAGATTGCCCTACATGCTAATGGCAGGGTCTGTAATGTGGAGCAGACATACCCGAGCCTTTGGATTCAACAGAAAGTCGTCTTAGGAGCTTGTAGAGAGCTGTGTGGAGCCTTCTGCAAACTAGGAAATTGGTAAAAGTTGCTCAGCTGAGGAGAGGACCTGTTCCACACCAGGCAATGGGAAGGCTTTATTTTGATCTCTCCCACTGGCAGAACAAAGCGATCTCTCTGAAAAGGCTTGGCTTATACTTCAGTCTTGTATCTTCTACGAGGAGACCTTGCTGTGTAGTTCAAAGCCTCTCTGTGTCTCTGGATGTGCTCACTTCCAGGTAAAGACAAGACCTAAGGTGCCAAGGCTCTTGGGGCCAGGACCTGTGTTGGGAAAATGACTCTGAGACACAATAAGGAATATGGAAGAGTTTGAAGTGTGGAGTAAGTGAAAGGAAAGGGGAGAAAGAACAGAGGGGAGGATAATGCATGGGCAGCTGACTGTATTTCAGGAGCCGAGGAAGGAAAAAGAGGAGTCTCCCTTTCAAGCAGGAGATGAGGGGAGTTTTTATAGGTAGATAAATCAAACATTTGGATCTAGTATTCATATTGTACCTATAACCTCCCCTTAACAGTACAAATATAGGAAGGCTACTTAAAAAAAATATATCTCCTGACACACTTTTGCCCCTGAATTTTAAGATGCTTAAACAGGTCTGGTTACTTTCTAAGCTTTTCCTCTTTATGTATTATTTTTTTAACTGTACTGGGCTAAAAATATGAAGAGAGAGATGGAGAGAAGAATGGATTTGAGAATGGAGAGTAGATCTCAATGAAAAGGGGCCAGTGGGAAAAAAACTTGAAGACAATTGCTCAAAGTACATAGAAATTTCTGCCAAGGTAGAATTTCTTTTTCTTCTGTTCAAAAAAAAAAAAGTTAAAGTTAACTTTAAACTGATATTTAAATAATATGTGATGATGTTAGGTCATATATTATAGGCAGCTGGCATTCTGCATCTAACAGTAATGAAGGGTAGATGAATTAGGGAGGTGCATTCATAACTTGCATCTAATCCACAGTGAAATTTCCAAAATAGATTGTGATTGATGTTCTCATTTATATTTTGTCAAGGTCTACAACAAACCTCGTGTTATCCATTTGTCAGCAACAATGTGCAACAAGGCTGTTTTCTCAACACAGTTCTCCTTTTTCTAGATATGAAGATGAGTTAAATAGAGAGGCCTGAATGAATTTCATGCTGCTATGAAGTCTAATCTTTTTTTCTCCACTTCCATAGTAAAAAGTAAGGCTTCTAGGATTTATTTAACTTTTATTCACCTAGAATATCACAGTTACCAATGGGAAGACAAGCTGTTAGACTTGTGTGTTTGGTATTGTTAGATGTCAAAGCAAATCGTATCCTGGGCTGCATCCAAACAAGTGTGGCCAGCAGGTCAAGGGAAGTGATTCTGCCCCTCTACTCAGCTCTCGTGAGACCCCACCTGGAATACTGTGTTCAGCTCTGGAGTCCCCAACATAAGGACATGGAGCCTACTGGAATGAGTCCAGAGGAGGGCCACAAAGATGATTCGAGGGCTGGAGGACCTCTGCTATGAAGACAGGCTGAAAGCCTCATCCAGCCTGGCCTTGAACACTTCCAGGGATGGAGCATCTGCAACTTCTCCGGGCAACCTGTTCCAGTGCCTCACCACCCTCACAGTGAAAAATTTCTTCCTTATATCTAATCAAAATCTACCCTCTTTCAGTTTAAAGCCATTACCCCTTGTCTTATCACTACATGCCCTTATATAAAGTCCCTCTCCAGCTTTCCTGTAGGCCCCCTTTAGGTGCTGGAATGCTGCAATAAGATCACCCCGGAGCCTTCTCTTCTCCAGGCTGAACAACCCCAACTCTCTCAGCCTGTCTTCATAGCAGAGGTGGCTCGTGGCTCTCCTCTGGACTTGCTCCAACAGCTCCATGTCCTTCTTGTGTTGGGGACTCCAGAGCTGAATGCAGTATTCCAGGTGGGGTCTCACGAGAGCTGAGTAGAGGGGTAGAATCACCTCCCTTGACCTGCTGGTCACACTTCTTGTGATGCAGCCCAGGATATGGTTGGCTTTCTGGGCTGCAAGCGCACATTGCCAGCTCATGTTTAGCTTCTCAACCACCAGCACTCCCAAGTCCTTTTCCTCTGTGCTGCTCTCAATCCATTCTCCGCGCAGCCTGTACTTGTGCATGGGATTGCCCCGACCCACGTGCAGGACCTTGCACTTGGCCTTGTTGAACTTCATGAGGCTCTCACAGGCTCACCTCTCCAGCCTGTCAAGGTCCCTCTGGATGGCATCCCTTCCCTCCAGCGTGTCCACAACACCACACAACTTGGTGTCATCAGCAAATGTGCTGAGGGTGCACTCAATCCCACTGTCCATGTCACCAACAAAGATGTTAAATAGCACTGGTCCAAGTGCTGACCCCTGAGGAACACCACTTGTCACTGGTCTCCACGTGGACATTGAACGGTTGACCACAATTCTTTGAGTTTCCATGTTCTCTGAATACTTCCAGCTAGAGCTTGTCCTTCAGTCCTTGGCCTTACTTGAAAGCACTTAGCAAATATATGCCACATCTAAGGACACAAATAAAAGATAATTAGAATAGAATTAGCAGAATGCTTATTACTGTTAAATACTTGAAAAAGCTATTGAACTATAGGTGGAGTGGTGACCAGACAAAGAACTGAAGAACTCTGTTCCTATCTGGGTTCTAGCAAAATGCCTTGGTTTGTACCAGGGACTGTAGATCAGCAAGGGGAAAAATAACTGGGATGAAGTGGGAGTCAGAGTATTTCATACTGCCTGCAGTGCTTGAGACTTAAGTGAATTTTAGCTCCAACATAGGAGAGAGGAGTAAATGGCTTTTAGAAACTCTCTTAGGCAGTGATTTTGCTATCTCTGAGATGTGAAAGACATGAGTAAGAACTCCATTAGGCTGTGCATTAAGCATTTTCAGGGAGGATGTTTGTAATGATTGTTCTCCTGGGCAGTGGGGATTTTTAATGAAGCCACAGTCCCTAGTGTAGATATAAATTATTGTTGTAAATGAAATCTTTTTACCATGCAGTATGCTCAGACTCTCCTCAGTCACTCTACTATGCTATGTCCATAGCAGGGATTTGCAGTACTGCTGCCATGTCTTGTGTAGCTAAACAGACTCTGAAAAAATCTGTCCTGTCAGTCCCACCACTGATGTAGTGGACATCCACAACAGTCTACTGTATTTCACTAACATGAAAAGATGCACCAAGGGCTCTCAATCAATTGAAGTTATCTGACATATAAATACAGTCTGATTTGATCAGCTGAAGACGGAGGCTTTTGTTACTGACAAAGATCCTTCTATGTGTAACCAGAGAAAGAGGTTTTCTTGTTTTCTTTTAGGTGTTTCTAAAACTGCTACTTCAACTCTCTCCTTCCATAGGAAGCAGTCTCAAAATCTTTAGGTAAGAATACAAGGAGCTATTTTTTTTTTTTTCCCTCCCTCCAGTTTTCGAACCCTTTGGCTGTTCTGCCTCTGCCAGGTGTCCTGCCCACTGCTCAGCAATGAGACCTGGTGAAACGACACCTGGTCCTTGATATCATATTTTGCCCTGAGCTGTATAGATGACCAGCATGATCTCCATCATCTGATTATGATTTGCTCTCTGTCCTGTTGTGCTA
Organism: Tauraco erythrolophus; assembly: GCF_009769465.1. Lineage (NCBI taxonomy): Eukaryota > Metazoa > Chordata > Aves > Musophagiformes > Musophagidae > Tauraco > Tauraco erythrolophus. The sequence continues at coordinate 55,844,871 of NC_141468.1, forward strand.
GTTGTTTTCTAGCTCAAAGGGAATCCATTGCTTCGGCAAGTCTTGCTGAAGCCTTAGACTGCAAGCTGTGAACTTTCACCTAGGCTGGGATAGAGTTAATTTTCTTCTTAGTAGCTGCTACAGTGCTGTATTTTGGAATTAGTGTGAGGATAATGTTGATATAACACTGATGTTTGAGTTGTTGCTAAGTAGTTTTTATCCTAAGTCTAGGACTTCTCAGTTTCTCATGAGAAGATAGGGAGGCTACAGTGCTCAGCAGAAGCTGCAACTCGGCAAGATAAGAACAGGTAACAGCCTGCCTGGAGACAGAGAAAGACTCTAAAAAGGTGTTAGAAGGCCCCAGACCTGAAATCACCATTGCACCAAAAGGACATGTGAAGAGTGCGTGAGGGGCGGGTGCATGGGCTGTCAGGGTCCAGGGATTTCTCTGTTTAGGGTACCTCTCTGGCGGCACCCAGCTTGAGCTGTTGTTTTTTGTTGTTTTTATTTTTCCAGGTGTACCATCTGAATAAATTTATTTTTTTTAAGATTCAATGTCTGAGACTCTGCTACAGGAAACCTAGGGTTGAGCCTGAAGGAAGAAGCGCCTGAGGGTGAGTGTGTGTGTGTTTGTGAGCGAGGTGTCGCCCGCTGCAAAGGGACCCCGGTCCCAGCAGTTAAAGTCTCAGGAGATGTGAGTGAGGCTCCTTGAATGGTGCGTGAATGCTTGGGTGGCAGCTTCTCCTTTGTCAGTCCTGACCTTGGTGCATCACCTGCGCAGAGGAGGACAAACTGCGATGGTGGTGGCTGGTGCTGCTCTTTCCTGCAGAACTGGGAAATACATTTGTGGAATCCTCTCTCTGCAACAAGCTCTTCAGTGCTTATTGAAACCAGCAAAAGTTGGAAGGAGACTGAATCACAAAATGGATACCTGGAGTGACTGTTTGTATTGCTTATATTCAGGAAACTAATTAGCTAGCTAGATTAAGTGCCTAGTTCTTTTGTGCTGTATCTGTACTTAATGGAGACAGATAAAAGCTCTATTGAGAATGATTCAAAAGCTACGCTTATGATCTTGCTCAAATTACTCTTAAGCTGATTCTGCTCTCTCCATGTGTTAGAGAAACTTATGGAGACCAGCCATCTAACTCGGCTAACTCAATTTAGGCTGTGAGAATATACCCTTCTGCTATATGCCATACAGTCTGCTCTGTGTCTTCTGTGGTTGAACCCAAAATGCTATCCTTGGATGCGAGTATGTAGTCTTGATGTTAATCATAGGAAATTAGTTGCACATCATCAGGTGCAATGTGGCTGGGGTATGCAATAATAATACTTTTTAATTTGCTTCTTAAATATATGCATAAATACCACTTAGATATTTAGTAGAGAAAATGTAAATTGCTGTGTTTATTTTCTACCAGAAGTTTACATAAATTTCAATTCTTGTCTCGTCTAGATGTGAAGCAATTAATAACAGCCATGGGAAATCTGACTCTCCTTTGAGAGTATGTATCCAAATGAGAGGCCGCTAAAGGATAGTTCCCTTTCCACAAAGGGGAAAGGATAGAGAGACTGTCAAGATGGAAAATAAATTACTCATGTCAAATCCCTGTTAACATAACATGGTCAAGTTGCTCTTTGTATCTCGTTAGGTGTTAGCCAGTCTACCAGCTACCGCCAGTGTTTGAAAGCTGGGCAAGGAGAAGTTAAGCTCAAAAGCTTGAACTGGGACATATATAGATAGTATAAAGCTAAAAGCTGCTTTTCTGCTTAACCCAAACTTTGAAAAAATCCCACGTATGCACTTTCAGTTTTATGCTGTGTGCAAATGTCAAATATGCTTAGCTGGAACAGAATTTCTTGAAAGTAATTATTGTCATCCCATTTGGCTAAATATATCTATAGACATACCACAAATATGCAAGACTAAAAAATGCAGATATAGACTTACAAGGTTTTTTTTATTTAAAGACTGGTGCTGTTGGTCTGTTATTGTGATTTTTGTTGCCATGCTACCTGCATGTTATCTGTTCCCAAAATGTGTCTTTCTGGTGGAGAGAAATGCAAAGGTTTATTCAGAACAAATTATTTCAAAGAAGGCAACTAAATTTGGAAGTGAGAAGTTTCAATATTTTTAACTGCTTAGAAAGGCCAGCGAATATAGAGAACGTTTTCTGGAGTAGATACCCTGAGGAAGTATTTCAGACCAGGTTTGTAAGCAAGCTGAGCAGGCAGCAAGGCAAGCTTTGATCCCAGGCATGGGACATGGTCCTGCTCCTTTTCTGCCCTGCTTCCCTGCATTGCAGAGCTTTTAATCACCTCCTGGGACAGACCCAGAGCTGTTGCTACGACTGGGGGAGTTTTACCCCAGGAGACAAGGGGCATCCTGCCTTGCCTGGTCCAGCTGTGACAAGCAGTGGCAGATCCTCCCCAGTATCTTGAGGCCTCTCAGAAGGCTACTCTGGTAGAGGCGTCCAGTGGGATGGTCTGGGAAGGGTAAAAATTCCTAAAATTGAGTTTCCAGCAAGCCTTAAGCTGAGCACTCACAGCTGGGCTTAAGCTTTTGGAGGAAAGGAGTGGAGTGTGTGACTCAGGTGGCCATGGTCTACTTTCCGTGGCCTCAGCAGAGGAGAGGAGCTGGCTGGGGCCTGACCCTGTCCCTGCCTACTGTGGCAGGCACCTAACACCAGGTCCTGCGCTGGAGGTGAAGTAGGAGAGCATCTCAAGTGGTAATGTAATGCTGAAATTTGCCACTCAAGTCTCTTGGACTCAGCTTTGTTTTGTCGTAGTATGTACTATGTGGGGGTTTGCTCTCCATATATACACTTCTTTTTAATGTACCATCTTTCATACGGATGCATTTGGCCCGTCCTGCAGCAGACTTACCTCTCCATGCAAGGTGGCTGTGTCTGGATATCCTTAACCACCATTGCTAAGAGAGCATTTTGCACAAAGAAAGTGTTAGCTGAATAAACACAGGTCTGTATCTGCAAATCCTCCTGCGTGTGTTGGTGTCTTCCCCAAGGGACTTCGGTTTCTCGCTGAGCAGCTTGGCTTGAGGAGCAGCCACATGCACCACGTGAAGAGACAGCAGGTCCTGCTCCACCTCGGCTGTGGGAGGGGAAAGGTGTGCCTGACTGCTAGGGCTAGGACTGGCTGGAGAAGTGAGAGAGCAGGGAGAGGAAAGAGCTTCTAGCATGTGGCCAGCGTGTGCCATACAGGCTTCAGGAGGTGGCAGGAGCACAGGCGAGAGGCTCTGGATGGGCAGCAGCAGAAGAGAGAAGAGGCATTGCAGGATGGGGGATTCCTGGGCACCAGAAAACAGGAGGGGTCTGCAGGTGCACAGGGCACAACTGATGATCCGCTGTCACCCTGCAACAAACTCTGCCCAGAGCCCAGGTAGGACAAGTGCATGGACCGTGCAGGTTACAAATTATTTTTTCATCTCCTTTGGATAGTTTTGGCTCGTTACATTATGGGGCAGAGGCAAGAGTTTAGTGAAGTTGTCTAGTTGTTGTATGGCATTGCTGCATTCATGGAGGAGGAGGAATATTAGTGGTTGTTTTTGAGGATTACTGCTTCAGGAGGATATACAAAATTTTAGGTTTTCAGGGAGAATTTTTGGGCACAGTGGTGTCTGTGAGAGATCAAGCCCAGGGGCAATCCAGGCTCAGCAGAGAGAAAACTCAGAGATGCAAAGCAACTGCTTCACAGAAAACTGCAGAGAAAAAGGGAAACAGCCAAGGGATTGCATAAAAAGCTGTTGTCTGATAGGAAAACCTGGAGAACTGGAGTAGCGAGGTTTGTATCCATTTTCAAGCTTTAAGATTTATTCCTCAGGACATTGCATCTGCAAAGCTCTGAGGGACTATCAAGTCCTTTTCAGTCCTCTTCACCAGAAGAAACAGTTCCAGGACATACAATTTAATATAATTTCCATATTGATAATAAAGGGTGCATGTGCTTGTTTTTCCACAAAGCGTAGTTATATCTAAACACCTGGGAACAGCATTAAGCTTGTGCAGGAACATTGTCTGCAGATTCATAAGTGTCCCTGTGTTTCCAACCACAAATTCTATTACGCTGCGAAGCAGCCTCCTTCAGCAAATCTCGGCAACCCTTTCCCTGCCATGCCATTGAGAAGCTGTGCTGAGAGCTAGATATCGCTTTCCTTTTTTGTTATAATTGTGACACTCTTGGCACAACTTAAAAAATATGTTATTGCTGCAGAAGCTGCTGCTTCAGATACTTTCTTCTGTTTCAGTTGTTGACTTGCTGTCAATCGGTAAAGCAAAGCAGGCAGCAACAGCCCACGCACCTATCGCGCAGTCACGTGCATCTGCCTATACTGCTGCAGGGTCAGCAGGGTCCGTGCCTTTCGCGACGATCCATGGTGTTGTGCTTACCTTGAAAGATTTGGCTTTGAACTCTGACAACTTTTTTTTTTTTTAAGTGAAACGTCTGCAGGGCCTTCCCCTCCCCCCCTCCCTCCCACCGCCCCCAAAAAACAAAGCTTTCTGCAACTTCACCAAGCACAATAGAAACTGCTGTTACGGCTTTGAAACTTAATGATTTAAAACTGTTACATTCACTTTCTGAGCGTCCCAGCTTCTCAGACATACCCATAGTTTTGCGTTTGCACAGTTTTAAGTATTACTTTTATTAGGCAATTGTTTTAATGTGGCTACAAGAAGTGGTTATGGTGAAAGCTGTTGTCAACCGATGAGACTAATGAGGTTCAACAAAGTGAGAAACTTGGAGAGCTTGCCTTCACTTGAGTTCTGACTAGTTTTATTTATAAGCTTTTAATAGTCTAACTTAGTTTTTCAGCCTCAGTCTGTACATTATACACTTAAAGCTGCAGCATATGCTCCCTTGCAGACAAAACTGAAAATGAAGCTGAAGGTTTTAGTATAGGCAAAATAGCTTTGCACTGGTGAAGAGATAAAAAGATGACTAATAGTCTCTTTGATATGAAGTGTCTGTGTTGGATCTGTTTCTCAGAAATGATCAATTCCATGTACTTTCAGGTAAGTTTATGGAACGACTCTCTATTGGTGAAAGTGAAAATCAGTGTCTACTGGAAATGATACCAGAGAAAGGAGTGACTACAAGCATGTTTAAAAAATGTGAACATAAAATAGGATGCTAGAAGTGCTTATGGATTTTTCATGATTATATCGACAGTTAAAAAACAGACATAAATATTATATCCTATATACACAGGTACATATTAATGCTCTAATTTTCCTGAGCATTCAGGATAAAGCAGTCAGGTAGTATGGGATAAGCATAGTCTTTAGTTAGTGGATATCTGTATAGAAAGAAATCCAAAGTAGAACTAGGAAGGCAGAGTAAAAAAAACTGTGTCCTTTTTGGTATAGCCAGAAAAAGCCACTTGTTGCTAGCTCCACGGTCAGTATTATCGATAGGCTCAAATGTGTTGGATGTTTGCAACAGAAATATAATAATATATTGGCAGCTAACATATAATAACATATTGGCAGCTAACTCCCTACAAAATCAATCAATTTTATGTTTCCGTAAAAGCATGAACTGAAGTTTTGTGGATGAAAGTAGGGAGTTGGATGAAAGTTTTTGATGAAAGTAGGGAGGATGGGGCTTGTTGTTAAACATGAGATCTACTGCAATACTGATTATTATTGAACAATATTTTACTACAGTTCACTGAACTTTCTGCAGTGCCACCCAGCTCTTTCTCTGAAGTGGACACACTTGAGAGTCTTTGATGTATGCATCTGTCTGTCTAGTGGGTAGCTCAAATAGCTCTTGATATGCACGTTTATTTAAAGAGGTTTATATCCTAACTCCTAGAGGCTCCTCTTCTAAAAGATCTGATGAACAATTTTTGTTCTGTTGTTCCCTTTTGAGGGACCTACATTTAAACAGCTTCCACTCTTCATGTGCATTTGTTTGATGCTTAGATACAGTATCTGACATAATTGCGTTTAGGGTGGCTAAAATGTAATGTTACATTAGATACTCTCATCTTCCCCTTGCAGAAGTTATGAACCAGTAGTATGGCTTACCACTTCCATTCAGGCATGCTCTGTTGTTAAATACTTTGTTTTCTATAGAAGAATTTATTACATGATCATGTCTGAAGTCTGAGTTGTTGCATCCTATTTCAGCGCTTGACGCAACAGCACTTGTAATCTCAAGTGAGTGTTGCCATCATTGCTTGAGGGTGCTTATAGGACCATCAGAGATTTGAAGCATTTGTCTGCATTTGAGAGTCCAGTTTTGAGGATGGGACTTTTTGTATTCAGATGCTGCCAGTCTTGCAAATATCATGAACCTGAGAGTTAAAAAGAAAATAAGATGTTTTGTGTTTTTCTTGCAAAGAATCTATCAAAAGTAAGATAAAACTTGTAGGAGACATATAGAAGTCTCCTTATTTTGTAGTGATAGGTAATTTACACAGAAACATGCCAAAGGTTGCCTTTTTTTCCTGTGGGTTTTTTTTTGGACAGGGGATGGGGACAACAGTGGAAGTGATATCACTTGCAGTAGAATGATCTCTCAGGGCAGCTGTCCTCCAGAGTCTCATGGCATACTGTCATAATAAGCCCTACTGGTTTTTGTCACAATGTCATATCCAGTTAAGCTATTAGTAAGACAGAACACAAGTCTTCAAAAAGCGCAGAAATATTTAAAGAACACAAAATAAACAGCAATTTAAAGAAGATGTGAAATAGATTGAAAAAAAATCCGAGCTGTTGGTTGATGGATAAGAGAATTGCTAAGAACTATAGCAGAACAGAGTGCATTGGGGCAGGGCTGCACAACTAACAGCAGAGAAGGATCTGAAGTGGCAGTGGAGTGGTTGTGGCTCAAAATTCCCGACTTCCACTGAGCTTTGAACCTCAGAGAGTTCAGGACAGTGGCAGCAAGATGCTGATTTAAAAAATAATCAACACTGGCTTTCCAGTCTCGCTGAGAAACCTTCAGGTTGTAAAGCTTGAGCAAGGCTCTGGAGAAATCTGGTCCTGCAAGATCACAACAGATTGTAGGTTCACATTGGAGTTATGACGACTTATTTAATGTTAAATGCTGTTTTGTTCAGTATAAGGAGAAACACATACTGAAAACATACTTTCAATGTCACATCAGAATTTAACAGCATTACTGATAGTGGACTAGAATAAAATATGGCATTCCTTTTCAAGGGGCAGGCAATGATCGAAACAGAAATTGATATTACTTTATTATAGCTCCCTTCTCCAAAATTGAGCTGCTACAATACAAGGACACAGGTTTTAACTCCTGATGTTTGTTATCAGGTTCTGATGCTGTTGGCCCTCTTGCAATAGGACTGCTTCGTTGGAAAAATCCATATGTGTATGGGAACCCTCACCTGCCTCTCACTTTCTCTGAAGATACCTGTGTTCCTGTATTTCAATGTTTTGCTACACAAAATGACTTATCGTATCCATTATCCTGCCCAGCTTCACTTTCTATCACTCCAGTGCCTTCTTACAGCAGTAGTAGTCAAGAAACTTTGAGTCAAGACTCTACAGGTAAGTGAATACTTCTTTTACGTGTCAGAGCTTAGTTTAATCATCAATTTTAGTGCTCAAGTTAAATAGCTGATTCTGCTGCCAGACTGCTTTAACTGCTCCTGAGGAAGGAATAAACCACAGAAACTTCATGAAGGAAGTTACACTTATGCCAAGTAATCCTTATTCAAACAATTTGCCTCATGGTTTAAAAAGTATTAGAAACAAAAAGCATCATGTTCTCAGCCACAAGATATAGTTAGTGTATGTTTGCTTTAAAACTGGTAGACCAACTGTTTGATGAGGGCGGATCCATGGTAGCATACGGAGGCATTTGAGGACAGTAACCTCTCTTCTGTGTCCGTCATAAAACCTTGCACGATGGAGGATACCTTTATATGTCCATCATGTATCTGAAATGCTTAGGAGCGCCTGGCTAATCACAAAATAGGATGTACAAGGAGCATCTGATTACATCCATGGGAATGCACTTGTGCTCCCACCCTGTTACAAGGCTTCTAACAGCAGCATTCTGGTCAGTGATGGACTGCTTCCAAACTGGGGCTTGGAAGTGTCTCAGGGTCTGCAGGAAAGATGATGGCTGATAAAGGGCTGTGGTGTTAGGAAGAATCACATGACCCATAGTCTGCTCCCATTTGCACCTGAGAGTCTTTGATCACGATGATGATGAAAAGTGGGTGACAAGCTCAGTGAGGTTTTTCTGGCTGGCGGATGAGGCCCTGATCTATATGCTTTCTAACTGAAGCCCTGTAAAAGGACTTTAACTCATGTTGCCTTTTTTGTGTGTTGCTGAGTGGAAGGGATTAGCAATGGTTTGCCTAGGTGCCAGGTAGCAGAAAGGTATATATGGGGCGTGGGGTCTTAGTGGATTCAGTACTGAAAGCAGTAATGCTGGAAAAGCGCTGATCTAAATACCTAGTGCTGACCTAGTTCTTAAAATGTCTGTAATACTTGTTGACAACAGTGGCCCAATGTAATCTGTAGTAAAAAGTATAATCAAATATTCACATTACTGATGTTTGTATCACCATCTTTTCATTGTAAGATTTGTAGTACATTAATGTAATTTAGTTGTTCCTCTATGTTACCAAAAGACAATGGACCTGAAACTCCGTGGTGGTGCTGAAATCCAAACAAAACTGATTTTTCCCTTCCCAGAGCCTTTCAATCTAGTGGCTCATCCTGTGGAGCTGGCTGGATGTTTATGGCAGCTGAAAATTCTGGGCTCCAGAGCTTTCCTAATGCCTGCTCTGATGGTGACACCTGCGAAGCAGGAATGTTAGGGCAACTGCTAAACAATTAATGCAAGGTTAAAAGTTGTGACTTTGTTTCTTGTTCAGCTTCCAATTAAGAGCAGTGGAAATCTGCACCTCCTGTTCACAATCCAGTGTTCTTTGTATGAACTCTGTGACTGTATTCTGGAAGCTTACTTTGTATCATAGCTTATCTTATCACTTATTTTAGTGGTAGAAATACTGTATCTGCTGTGAGATACTGAATGTCTTTCCCATGTGAGGAGTGACACCTCTGGTTTTAATTGTGAAGTTGTTTTGGGATAGTGAGGTGGCAAGTGAGCCTTACTGTAAGGTTCACGGGCACCTGCCACCTAGAGGTGATGTTGTGGAGAAGGAGAGAAGTGTTAGTTTAAAAATCAAATAAAATAGTAGTAAAATAAAACTATAATAAAACTTGATAAGGAGCTGCTAACACTGCAGCACAATTTCCTAGTTCTGAAGTAGGGATGCATATAGCCAAAGGTGCCAGTATGATATTATATTAGCAACACAAATACAAAAGACCTAATTTTGATCTTGATTTAAGAAACTACAGGGTCTTTCGAGAGTTCACAGTGAGATGTTTATGAAAGTGTTTCACTGAAGAGCAGCATAGCAGCACGGTGATAGGTCAGCACAGAAGTAATGTCCTTTTCTAACAGGGTTGGGAGATCCTGGCACCAAGCATGACTCATAGCACAAGAAGGTACAATCTTCATCCTGTCATGAAGGCTTACTGTGCTACTTCTCTCTTGTGAATTTACACCAAACTCCCTATAACATTTTAATAATATAATATTAAAAATCAAACTATGCTAAACTACCAAAACACAATACTTTCAATACATACATCATAGTTTCAGAAGAATGCTTTTTTAACTACAAATGCTAGGAAAAGTTCTGGCTGCTTCCTCCCAAGCAGGACATGTTTGGGGCCTTGTAATGACCTGTGCTTGGGGATGTCTGAGCTGAATTTCAATGTTTAGAGCAAAAGATAGTGATCTTAACGGATGATTTGCATTCTACTTGAAGCATTAGTCTCCATTTAGTGCTTTTGTTGCTTCACAGCATTCTGTAATACTAGCTAATTAAGAGAGTAGTGTCAAATTTTGTCCTTGGATATAGAAATAAAATTGACATCAAAATCAATTTCATGTACTCCAGAAGGGAATTCTTGAACGTTTAATATTAATTATGATTTGAAATAACATTTTTTGAGAGAATTGCCCTGGTTAAGAAAAACTGCTTCTGTTGAGAATGGGACAAAACATGAGGAATTGGTCTGTACTAATTTCCTAACCTGGGAATCTTGTAAGGGAGTACCAAAGAGGAACTTAGTTTTGATAAATGTTTGATAACTACATACTAGTTTTTGAACTGGATTCTGAAGGGTTCCTGTTACTTAACTTTGTCTCATCTGATGATCATTACCCAATGCATAACTACCTTGAACAATATATTCCAGAATATCCAGAAGACTTTTCTAGACAACACCAGCTGGATTGACAGGAATAGATTTGCACTGGGTATAAATGAGTGGGTAGTTGAACAATACCTGTCAATTTTGTGTGATCTGCAACTTTTAAACAAATATAAGATATAAATCATGAAAATATTGAATATAACAAGACCTTTATGTCGTCTTGAAATGATTTCCCTTTTTTTACCAATAATAATCAGAATCTATTCTTTCAACCACTTCTGACCTGAAATTAGTGCACTTTCATCTAGACTGTATTTCTGTTGTTTGTTCATTACAGGGACCTGACCCCTTGTATGCTAGATCAGCTATTTTGAAAGTAATTATATTGATTTGCCATGAATTGCTCCTGACGAATCTGTTGGCTCTTTTTTATCATCTTGTTTTTTTCAAGGTGCTTACAGACTGCTTGATTTATTGCTTACTTACTAATTTGTCACCACCTCTTTTCAAATATCAATGTTAGGCTGACTGGACTATAATTACCTAAAGTACTTTATTTGCCCTTCTCCACTTCTAGGGGACTTTATTCCATCCTTACTTGGATGAAATCTTCCTTGAAATGTATTTAGGTTCCTCAGTGAGGCAGCTGAAATGTGAAGTAGGCACTGATATGTCTTTTCTGGGTCTGTGCCTGATCCCTGGTGTGTGAATGTACGAAATAGAGAGATTTCCAGATAACTTGTAATCCCAGCAGAGACAGAAAAAATGCAGAGGTCTAGAGTCAGCAGGACCCTCTTCAGGGATGCACCTATGTCTGTCTTGTAGTTAAGCAGAAACACACACTACTGGGGAAAAAAAAAAGTAGTGTTTTTATGATTGTGGTACACAACTTCTGAGAAGCATAAGAAAATCTGAAAGAGTGTTCCAGCTTCATTGTTCAAATTTCTTGGAAGTCTGGCTGCAGCTTGAGTCCCCTGTTTTGGTTATGTAAATTCCTGCAACCTCTCAATTTTATTTTGCTGATGCAATCATAGCATCAAGCCTTTTCCTTTTGTTTCTACACTGCAAGATGTAGTTTCACAGTAATATTGTCTCCTGCTGTGAATGCTATGTTTGACATAGACAAAAGCAAATTAATTTATTACATACTTCTTCATTTGTATGTAAGTACATACTTAAATGCATGCTTAAATGGATTCTTTAATTCTGCAGCTTCCATAATTTTTTTGACAAAACTATCTTGTCTCATGCAGCTTTTAAAGTTTCTTTTAAATCACACAATAACAGTAAAAAGCTATATAAAGACATAATATGTGACACTACTTTTTAGTATGGTGCAGGATTCCAGATAAATTTATTTGATAAGCTAGAAGCAAAGGAAGTGAGTGTAATAGATCTAATGTTAGCTGAATTTTGTAAAAAGAATAATATTGCTTTGGAAGTTATTTGCTCACCTGAAGAAAAATAAGACTTAGAAGAATTGTAATGTGAATAAGAAGATGATTGAGGCAGACACGGCAACAGTCTTGGGAGGAGAAGTACTAAATGGAAGGAAGATTAACAGTAGAGTTTTCCCAGTACTGGTTTGGAAACAAGGTTAATATTTTTATGGATGACTTCCTCCTGGAAAGGAGGAGTGTGTTGATGAGATGTGCTGATGAGTCTAAGCTGAGAGACATCATCACTACAGAGGAGAATATGAATGCCAGGTAGGAAGAAATGAATGGCTTTTGAGAACAGAACAAGGAAAAAGTGATGAAATACAATAGTGCAGGTTTTAAGACTGTGCGTAACAGGATTTTTTTATTATCCCTCACCACCCCCATGAGATGGTAGTCCTTATCTGGAAATGGTAGAGGAAGATAAATCCAGCTACTAATCAGAAGTGCGCTGCAGCTATAAAAAACAAATGGAAGCCTGGGATGTCTCAGGTGAAATACTTGCCACAGAGGGGGAGATTAAAATTGTTTACCCAAATTGACTGCTTATTTTCAAAAAGGATAGTGCTGTACTGGAGCTTAAGTAGAGAATAACTACCAGAACAATACGAGAAAAAGAGCTCATCTTATAAGAGGAGAGTAAAATGTTTGCTGTGTTTAGACTGGAAAACAAAAGCTGTTTAAAAAAGGAAGAACCAAGACAGTAGGACTCGGTTTCTGTTTATTTAATTATTTAACATTATTAAGGTTGGGAAATAGCTGGTTCTGAAGAACAGGCATCTGATCCATTCCCTTATTCTGACCAGCAGCCTTCAGAGTCTGAAGAAACTGTTAAGTGACCCTGGAGATGCAACTGCTGGTGTTATCACTTAGAGTTAACAGGTTCCAGTTGCAAATCTTAATTTGAAGGGCTCATAAACTGCCGGACTCCTGGGGACTGACTGCGTGAAAGCCACAAGATGGTGCTGACACTCCTTATCATGGTTAGAAAGCATCATCTAAGCTGCAGAGCAACATGCAATTGCCTGCCTGTAACTGGACAAAATTTCCATGGACCTTAGTGCCTATTAACCTATAAACAACTAATAAAGTCAGTTCGTAGTTATGCACTGATTCTTGTTAAGGAGTCCTAATACATGCTGTGTATCCTGGATGGAAAGAGGGAGATGAATATAGAAAGAAGGGAATTGGAAAGATGATAGTTATTTCTTCGAGGTTGTACCCTCTTTTTTGCCTAGCTTTCAGCTACAAAGGGATTGGTGGAATTACAAAATTGAGAAGCAGAAAGAAAACATATTTGTGTCACCTCTGATTAATATCTTTACTTGAATTTCCATGCTCTTCAACTGCCAAGGGCAAAATCTGCTGTGCCTGCAGTGCTGCTGATTGCTTGTGCTTCTCTGTTTTCTTTTTATGCTTGCTTGCATTGAGGCAGGGACCGTTTTGGGAGGCTTGTTTGGTGTTCTCTGTACGGTGTCTTAAAAAGAAGTGGCATAGGGATAGGTTTCTGCAGTTTATGAATCTAATAGAAACCTCCTAGTGAGGATTATAAAGAGGGAAAACAATGGTTTGCAACAATGCTACTTGGGAACCCTGATGTCAGCTGAACCCAAGAAATGATGCAGCTCAGCCGACAACTGCATAGACTTATCTCGGTGCCCTGACTGCCAACAGCCTGCCTTAGCTACTGTCCTGTCCTGTCTGCCAGCACAGGCATTGTGTGTCTGTTCATTAATCAGCGTGACCATGAAGAGGAGAGGTTTATCTTTCTCAACTATTTCATTCAGTCACCAGCAGAATGTCCCAGTGTTATGAATGGTAACTGCTAACTACTTTTACCAAAATTAGAGGGGAGTGAAATCAGTTATGGAATGCCTTTCCTGCAGTGCTGTGTCATCTTTTGCTCCTGAAATGCAGTGTGTGCATTTTTCCCTTGACTGAAATGAGACTAAATATATGCATACTGCACTCAATAAGTGTTATGAATTAGGATTTTTAAAAGGGCATTAAGTATTTTAGTAACATTAGTGTCCTTGCTGACTCTTGGGACAGAGAGTTCCATTAAATATATGCTTTCAAAGATCTAAATATGTGTACTTAACCAATTTCAAGGCTCTGGCTACCAATAGGATTGCTTTTATGATTAAAAGATGTGTAATATGGCTTACTCAAAATTCTGGCTTACATTAAGTGCACTGATCATTCTAAAAAACTCATGTTTAAAAGGAAGGAAATACAAATTGTGAAACTTCTGTAGCCTTCTGACCTTATTGTAGGATCAAGCCTAGAAGCTGCTGAGATGCCTGGTTCTGATCCAGCAAAGAAATTAAGTGTATGCCTAATTTTGGACTTGAGAATTTTGCTGCTGAAATAATTTTTTCTGGTTCTCTAACAGTTCTTAACACTTATCAATGAGAACCCAAAATTTGCCTAAGCACAATGAGCTGGTAGTTCCTGTCACAACAAGTGTATTTAGAAGCACTATATCAGCATTATGCTTTGTTGCTTGAAGGCAATTACCACTGGTGATGCTAACACATGCCTCCTGTACTGTGTATCAGTGGGCTTCAATCTTGTCTTTAGAGAGCATATTTAGAGCTGGAAGTGCATTTACTCTCCAGCCTTCAATTTCTGCTTTTGAAATTAACTACAAGGCCAGGCCTTTATTTTTATATAGAATGTGAATATTTTCCCTTTTTGCTTATCTGAGGTTGGCTCATTATTGCAAAAATTTAGACTTGAATCTGAGGCTATCACCATTTATTCATTGCTGGTGCTTCACGTAAACTTAAACTCAGGAGGGTCTGTAATACACAATCTCCCTCTCAGTTGCTATTTAGCTAACACAGACTTGGATTTGTAAGTTTTTGTTCTTTTTGGTCACCTTATTCTTTCTTTAATACATTTCTGCAATGTCCGTTGACCACAGTTATTGCAAAAAGAATTGATTTGAATGTCAGATTTCATGGAGACTCCTTGTCTCTGGGCAATATTCTGGTTTTGTATGCTAGTCAGTTAATGCAGAAAAGGGTTAGGATGGAGTTCTGATCAGTAGCAGAACTACTGCTTTTTACATAAGGATGTGTCTCTGTACCACTCTTCCAATTGCAGCCTTCTAGTGCTAGAGAATCTTTAAGACTTAGTGCAAGAAGGAAATGTTTAATTAGCTCTTTAAACCTCACAGGGGTTTACTGGTGCTGTGCAAAACAGCAATCTGTTTCACTCTTCTGCCAATGACGTCTTCCTTTGTGAACAGTGTACCTATCTTGCATATTTTATAACCAAAATACTAATGCATAGTAAAATACAAGCATAAAATTATTATTTAATACCTTCTTGTTAATGTTAGAGAATCAAAATAGAACATTTCCCAACTTCATTTCTCTGGAGATAGTGTCTGCAAATAGAAGGCTTTTTATTTTGTTGCTCATTAGACAATATAGCACAGTTAAACCTTGAAGTGTTGTATCTGTAACTGACTGATATATATCCTTATGCTGGAAAAACCTATTAAAAAAAAAAAAGAATCTTTTAATAAATTTCCTTTAGATAGTCATGATAAAGAGTGTGAACCAGGAAAAAAAAAAAGACTAATGTTGAAAAAACCATAATGAAATCCCATTTTTTTTAAATGAGCTTTTTCAATTTGATATGGATGATGAAGTCTTGGTCCTTTGAAAGAGAAAGGATGTGTCAGAATTTGTCAAGTAGGAAGCGTTCATGTGCAGCGCTGCAGTACAAGACTGAGACAGAGAGCGAGAGCTGTATAATTAAAATTGAATGAACTATGCACAAAAGCTCCAATAAAGACCTTATTTATTTTCTTCCTCTGTCTTTAAAGCTTAGTTTAAGATAACTTGTTTTGTTTCCCATCACTTCCCCCATTAAAAGAAGGATATTCAATTTCCAGAAAAAAGCCTGGAAATGCCCATTTGAGAAATGCAGTGTTGTCTACTCTTTCACCTACTAGGTTTCCTTCTTTTTACTCATTTTTCCTTGCATTTTTATATTTCTTCCTCTTTAGTCATTCCCCTAGTATTCATTGCATACCTCTGAAAATATTTTTGTTCTCTCTCCTGTCCAGCTCTTTCTTCTGTCTACAAACTGTGAATTTGGCCTCCTTTTTCTACCTATTATTTTGCTTTTCTCACTTATACTGTTTGCAGGAAAGAGGCACTTCCAGCTATGCATGTATGCCCTTGACTTGCTTCTGCTCGTCTTTGAGGAGGAGATAGCCACAGGAAACTCCAAGTAGCTTTTCCTCTCATGCTGGCTGTTGCAAGAGAAGTGGTTTCCCACCCTCTAGCTCACAGTCAGGGTGCTTTCCTTAGTTTGTACTTGCAGGAAAAGAAAAGGTTAAAATTGAGACCAAGAAAGAGAGCAAACCATGCTGTTACCCGCAGCTCTTACTTGGTCAGGATGGATGTCCATGGGCCCATAGAGGAGGCAAGCTGCTGAACTGGTGATTAGGGCTGAGGGAAGAGTGGATCATCACGCTCCAGAGAGCTGGTGTGTGGCCAGCTTCCAGCTGCGAGCCTGTTTCTATAAAAGGTAAGCAAGGGGCCTATTTGGCACTTGCTGACCTAATGTCCAGTAGATTATCTGCTGCTTTGTACTTGTGTCTAATCAGTTTTAATATTTCCTTAGCATTTATATCTAAGCAATGTCTTTCGGCTGAGAAGTCTGAGGAGCTTTTATTGGGGGGGGAGCAAAAAAACCTCAGAATTCCTAAGTCTACTGACGTGCTCGTATTTGAATCCTAACTATTATAGTGCAGGAGTCTCCTTAGTTTGAGTTGGAGTTTGAAAATCAGGACTTTGTTTAAACTCCTTTGGAATCAATGGAAAGACCCACTTGTGCTGCAGTATAAGGTAATCTAACCCAGGATGAACAAAACTGGTGTTCAAGTATAGCATAACTTTTTTACACATATTTTAGAACCACCCCCACTGCCTCCTGTCAGTTCACGTGTTTGCCTTTGGTATTACTGCGTTTGTAGAACAAGCCCTTTTTTGCTGTTGCACAACTGTGCTCTCTGTGCTATCTGTGCTTCCTTTCATTCTGTTGTTTCCTACCCTCCTTGTTTTCCTTCTATCTGCGAAATAAAGCTGCAGAAATCCCCTGAAATGGGTACTTACTCCTTGTGGTCTGCACAGAGGGGCAAAAAATAATGCATATATCAGATACCATTCTGCGGTTACAGGCGTAATTGCTGCTTTGCAGATGACAAGTTCTCAAAGCCCAGTCATCTTTTGCACATCAGGACTACAGACTGCAAACACACCTCATGCACAAACACGTTTCTTTCTTTTAAATACTTCCCCTGGATGCTTCTTTCTCCTTTGCCAAAAATACTATTATTCACATCCTTGAAAAACTTCAGTCTTTGAGGTAAAAATAAGTTATTGGAGATTAAGTTTGTGGGGGAAGGGAGAGCATCAGTGCAGCCCCATATATAAAGATAAGAACATCCTGCACCTAAAGCTGATTGAAAACAGACATTTTTTTTTCCTTAGGCAGATACTACACTATGTCATTCTGTGAATGGTAGGTAAGAGAGGAAGAAACAGAAAGGTGGAGCCGTTATCCAACTATTCTACATGTCACAAGGGTAGAGTTTGATAGTCAGAACAGAAATTAGACCCCTCTAGGTGACCTTCAGGATAGCAGATTAAACAAAATATTATCTGTTGTGTTGTTAGTAGAGTTGATAGCTTAGAAACTGAAATAGTAAACATCCTCTGCTACACTGGAGTAAAAGGCATCTTTGCCATAAATTATGAGCAAGCAACAAAGCTGTAACAATAAAAAATTTTAGCTATACATTTTGCTGAGTTGAGTTATATAATAGGCTTGAACTGAGACCACAAGAGGGTGAGGATGAAATTAAATGAGTCATTGTTAAAAATAGGACGTGGATCTGAATTACATGTTCAGTGTGCTGGGCAGCTGAATAGAGGATGCAATTTGCTGTGAGGAATAGGCTGTGTCTATACTACATAAATTTTGAATGCTACATAAACTCATAACGATTAGGGGTTACTGGTGATTTTAGTTGCTGTAAGAACTGCTTGACAACTGAAATAATCTGGCAATTGTATGTATTGTTACAACTAGTATTGCAGGGACAAGAAAAGCATCTGGCTGCTCCAGTGACAGATGTTCCCTCCCATGCAAGGTGATGAGGCACAACACTTTTAAATCTTTCTTTATATTGAATATCACGAGTTGTAAGTGGGAAAGTGACTATATAAGCCAAATGGAAATAGCAAAAATAAAAAGCATCTGTGTTGGTGTATATATAGGAAATCATGAGCTTGACTTGATTTTAAGCTATAGCTGGTTACAATGGGGTTCCTCTCATGGCTAGGAGGATGTGATGGTTCAGTTTATAGGGTGAGGGAAGAAGTAATCCCTTTTAATGATGATTAAGATGGCAGGAAATTATGACCTCTGGCTACTACTGGGGATAGAATGCTTCAGCAAGTGGACTAGAAGGCTTGTAGTCTGACCCAGCACATCAAATTTTAGATTATGTTCCCACACAATTTAAAGCATGATGAGCTTGAGCAGTGGTACATCTGTTTGTCACTGTCATCCAGATGGCTTTAAAGAATTCTTTGACCAGCATTTTCATCAGAGTAGAGTAGCTATTAGTAACTCGGTTGGATTGGTGTGTTTTCATAATAAGCTCACATTGATCTAGATAAAAAGCACCATGCATCATGCTGGTGCTGTGGGGGCATCTAAGTTCTCCACTTCATTTAGATATTTGAGAGCGGAAAAAAAAAGGACATTTCCCTTAGCTTACTTTGCATCCTAATTGTGGGGATGGGTGACACTGAAGAGCAAGTTCTTCAAAAAACAAAACAAAACAACAGAGTATGTCTTGGTCACCGTGGAAACCAGGCTTATGATGAAGAGGTTGTATATCTGGTAATACTTTATACTGAGTTTTGATTGCAATAAAAATCCAAGTTATTTTTTCAAATTCTTCCATTTCCTCTTCTGCTCTATAGTTTACTTTTTAGATGATAGGAAGGAGGAAACTGCAAAATATGGAGGTTCGTCTTTAAAGTACAGTAAAATACTTATTTCAGCAAAGTAGTAACCCGTTTTGCTGAAACAAGTTTTTGTGTAAGGCTAGAACATGCAAATGGAAGCTATAGCAAAGGAATTCAGTGCTTAACAACTCTTTGGACCTGCGTCAAGTTTAAAGGTCAATTACTTTAAAGAATATGTGGAAAATTCTGTCAATAAAGCAATGGCTAAAATTGGCCATTTGTAGATATAACGCATCTGCATTTCTAAACATCTAGACATCCAGCACAGAGTCTCATGATTTCAGTAAATTTATTCATGCATGTCTGTACATTGTGGGCTCTTAGTCCAGAAACACTACCTTCATGTAAATTACCAACCCTGAATTTCGTGGTATGTTAGAAGTTTTTATTAAAAATATTGTTGAAACTGCCAGTCAAGGTTTTTCTGAGCTCAGGTATATGAATCAGCAGTAAATATTTGAAAGCTGAACCAGAAGAATCATCAATGCCTGAATAAAGATGACTTTATATAAAAATGTGAGGATTGACTGATGTAAGCTTCAGTGAAACAGCTTCTGGGACACTTTAGAATAACATCAGATAAGGTTATCTTTACAGAAATGAACTCCTGAAATTCTTTTTTAATGGGCTTACGTATATAGGAGAACGGATACAGGACTGAGGTAGTTTCAGTACATATTTTAGGATGCAGTCTTTCCGTTGTCTGCAGTTTCATGAGCACACTGATATTGTTCTTAAATCATGAACACACTGTTCACTCTTACTTAGAGCAACTTACTAACTGAATACCAAAGTAGTAGTAAATCCAACTCTGAAAAACTGTAAATGCAAATTTAAATGCATATAAACTTGACAGGTGATATACATGTTTTTCCTTTAAATAAGGAGCTTGTATTATCAATTTTTATCAATAAATTATTCATCAATGTTTATTAAATTTATATCTTAGTATAATTTTAATACAATACTTTTTAGTATGGTATTTCCTGATCAGCGATAATACTGCTGATCAGAATTGTATCTGACAATGACACCATCTTCTTTCAGTACTTGTCGTGTTCATTCAAAGTTTGTCTTCCTTCTTTAGCTGTGGAAAGTATTGTAGAATTTTGCCACACTATCCTTTTGAAGTTGACGGGGTCTGTTGAGATTATGTAAAATTAGTTGCCCCCAGTGACCTCGAGCTCAAGAGTAATCAAACATGTTTTTACTTTTTATTGATAGAATCTTTTTTTAGTGGAAGACTATATTACCTTGGTTTGTGATTCTTTCAAATATCTATATGAGTCTCAGGCATACATAGAGGAGGGTTTGGCTCAGAGAAAAGCTTTGGTTTTTGTTTCCAGGCATACTGTTTAAAATTCTCTTTGGCAACTGAGGAGACACGACATAGAATATTGCAAGACTGAATAGATGTATTTTGTTCTTAACACTGTTTTACACTCATATAGGTTTCATTCTGAAGCAACTTAAAAATGCATTACACTTCAAGCATGCCGCTTGTCTAGAAATTGCTTGCATGCATGATTATTTACAGATTTAGGTATTTCATTTAAAAATATGCTTATACCTCTTTCAACAACTGTGTAATAAACATTCATTTGGCTCTGCAGATCCTGTGCACGGCTGTCTTCAAATTAAACCTCCTGCCTCCAACCCTGTATGCAATAGTCATCCTTACAAAAATATTTACTCAATCGCATTTAAGACTCTTATTTTTGTGTTAAATTCCTCCCTTTCTTTCAATCTGATCCTTCTTTATACAAAGATACTCTAGCTTTCTACAGTGCATTTGCCTAATAAATTTAGAATTTTCTATGATAGTGACAATTGTATTAATTTAATAAGATGGGATAATTTTCTATATTAATATATCTTTATGCAGAACACTTTTGGGAAAAGTAAATAGTTAAAAAGCATAAATGTGTTAATAAACCAGTCTGAAAATAGAAAATACTCATATCTGATTATTCACGTTGATATTCTTTAAAGTTATTAGAATAGTTGTTTTTTCTTAAAATATAAGCATATTTGAGGTCTGGAGCTTATGTTCAGTCTTCTGAAAAGGCTCTTAATTTCCTTAGATAAATAAGTCAATTAATCATACATACTGCTGGGACCATCATGGATGATCTAGCAAAATATTTTAGCTAATGTGTGGTTTTCACACACATTTAGATTTAGTGAGTAATCTTTTTACTTCAGTGGTGCTTTACTGTGCTTTAAGATTCATGTTAACACATCTTGATCAATTAGGTCTTGAATGGTCAGTATCTTGGTTCATGTCTCTCTCCAGCGAGGGCATTTGGTTCTCTATGCACAGGACCTCTGATTGCACCTTTGCAACTTGCAGGGAAGCTGGTCAGTAGGAGACTTCTGGGAGATTTTACTTATGAAAACCATTTTGGCAGCTTAAGTAATGAAACGATTTGATCTACATTGAAATAGAAAGAACATCTTTTACTGATGCTGCAACTTTTTGCCCTGAGATGGGACTTAACAGCCTCAAAATGCATTTATTCTTAAAAAACTTTGACATTCTGTAATGTAGGGTACCTGCAGAAACAGTCACAGGTATTTAAAAATCTCGAAGTCTTCTGATGATCGACTGTCACTTTCAGACTTCAGAAGGTTTTTCCCTCTTCATTTTATTCAATAACAACTTTCAGCTAAGAAACTCTCTCCTTGACTTAGCTGTGAGTGGAGGGAAGTGTGCTGAGGAAGATAGTCTGTACAAGAAAACCAAACTTCTCTGAACTGTGATTAAATGGGACACCTGAAAGGCTCCCTTTGCATGTCAGACCTGTCCCCTACATTTTTACATGCCCTTGTAATAAGTCCCTCTCCAGCTTTCCTGTAGGTCCCCTATAAGTAAGGGGGAACTACTAGAAGGCTGCTATAAGATCTCCCCGGAGCCTTCTCTTCTCCAGGTTGAACAACTTCACCTCTCTGAGCCTGTCTTTGTAGTAGAGGTGCTTCAGTCCTCAGATCATCTTTGTGTCCCTCCTTTGGACTCATTCCAACAGCTCCATGTCCTTCTTATCTTGAGGGCCCCAGAGCCAAACGCAGTATTCTAGATGGGATCTCACGAGAGCAGATTAGAGGGGCAGAATCACCTCCCTCGACCTGCTGGCCACTCTTCTTTTGATGCAGCCCAGGATACGGTTGGCTTTCTGGGCTGCCAGCGCGCATTGCCTGCTCTTGTTGAGCTTCTCATCAACCAACACCCCTAAGTCCTTCTCAGGGCTGCTCTCAATCCATTCTCCATCCAGCTTGTACTTGTGTTTGGGATTGCCCCAACCCATGTGCAGGACCTTGCACTTGGCCTTGTTGAACTCCATAAGGTTCTCACAGGCATATCTCTCCAGCCTGTCAAGGTCCCTCTGGATGGCATCCCTTCCCTCCAGCGTGTCGACCACACCACACAGCTTGGTGTCATCAGCAAACTTGCTGAGGGTGCACTCAATCCCACTGTCCATGTTGCTGATAAAGACGTTAAACAGCGCTGGACCAAATACCGACCTCTCAGAAATGTCACTTATCACTGGCCTCCACTTGAACATCGAGCTGTTGACCACGACTCTTTGAGCGCAACTATCCAGCTAATTCCTTATCCACCAAGTGGTCCATCCGTCAAATCTATGTCTCTCCAGTTTAGAGACAAAGATGTCGTGTGGGACAGCACCAAATGCTTTGGACAAGTCCAGGTAGATGATGTCAGTTGCTTTTCCCTTATCCACCAGCACTGTAATCCCACTGTAGAAAGCCACCAATTAGTCAGGCACAATTGAGACTGACTGACCTGTAGTTCCTTGGGACATTCTTTTTTGCCTTTTTAAAAATGGGGACTATATTTCCCATGGTGGGAACTTCACTGGACTGCCACGACTTCTCAAATATGAGGGATAGTGGCTTAGCACCTTCATCTCCCAGTTCCCTCAGGACCCGTGAATGCATCACCTCAGGTCCCATGGACTTGTGTACCTTCCGGTTTCTTAGATGGTCTTGAACCTGATCTTCTCCTACAGTGAGTGGTTCTTCATTCTCCCAGTCCTTGCCTTTGCCTTCTGTGACTTGTGCAGTGTGGTTAGAACATTCGCCAGTGAAGACTGAGGCAAAAAAGTCATTGAGTACCTCAGCCTTCTCTATATCCTGGGTAACCAGGTCTACCATTTCCTTCTGGAGAAGGCCCACATTTTCCCTTCCCTATAGAAGCTTTTCTTGTTGCCCCTGATATCGCTGTCCAGATTTAATTTTATCAAGGCTTTGGCTTTCCTAACCTGATCCCTGGTTGTTTGGACAATTTCTCTGTATTTCTCCCAGGCTATTTGTCCCTGCTTCCACCCTCTGAAGGCTTCCTTTTTCTGCTTGAGTTTGTCCAGGAGCTCCTTGTCCATCCATGCAGGACTCCTGGCATTTTTGCATGACTTCCTCTTTGTTGAGATGCATCACTTCTGAGCTTGAAGATGTTCTTTTGTATCCCAGAGTCTGGGGATGAGACTTGGAAAATGCTAGCCCCAGTTGTTGAAGAAACACATGAAGCCAAGAATAGCTTTCCTGCTTGTTAAGAAAGCAGATGAGAACAGCAACAACAGAAATCTAGGAAGCTGTGAATAAACATGGATATGAGAGCTGAGAGGCTCTGCTTGGATGGGAGGCAAGTAGTTTGGTGCAGCAGCCCCTAGGCTGCCCATAGGACTCAGCTCTGAGGGGATGCAGTTACCCCCTTTTTTTTTTCTCCCCTGTAGCAAAAAAGGTGCTTCAGGATTTTCAAGTGACAGCTCAGGGAAGGATCTATCGTCTTATAAAACAGGTTTTGGTTCTTTTGTTCTCCTCTGCAACTTTGTCATCAGGAATAAGCCTTTGGCTCTGACAGAATAAATTTGTACTGCTTTCACCTTTTCAATCTTGTTATTAAAAATGAATCCCAATGAAGCTGGCAAACTTAATGTACGTTACTCCTCCAATTACAGTGAGTATGTATAGGCAGCCACTTGGGAGGTGAAAGAAGAGGGGATGGATGCCTTCTGCCAAACTGCAAGGGCAATTTAAGGACTGGTATCATAAGAGGCCAAGTTACAGGGATAAACTTTCCTGTCTGGCATAGATTAGTGTGTCCTCACAAGCAAAGGTGGTGGAAAAACAGCTCAGTCCTCCTTTGGCCACCTCATATTGTGTTTGAGAAAGGTGTTGAAGCAGCTGAAATGGCTTCGCTTCCATGCTGGTCTGTTGAGAGGCTTTGACTGTTGTGCTGAGGAGACACCTGTGCTGTCCTGGCGCTGGTATTGCGATCTTCTCAGCGGGATTTGTGGCTCGCTGCCCCTTTCTCTGCGAGGAAGTGCTGCTGCGGTGGCAGAGGCAGGGTGGCCATGGGGCAGGATGTGCCGTGTGGGAGAAGGAGCAGCAGCGCTTCTGGAGGAGACCTGCACCCTGGGCCCACAGTGATGAAGCCGTGGGTAGATCCCTAGCACCCTCCATCAGCTCGCTCCATGAAAGTAAAAACACGCTGTTCAATGTGTGCACGTGGAAGGGGCGGAACAGCTCAGCTCAACCAAAGGAGAGAAGGTGGGTGCTGCGTCTGGCCTGCCCGTGTCCTGCAGGGTGACTGCGCATAAGGGCACAGGGTTGTTGGGTGAGGACAGGATCAGGGCCATCCGCAGGATGACGTCCGGGCCCATCCTTAGCCCCCGAGGGCTCGTGGTTACGGTGCCCCAGCCCCCTGCCTCGCTGGCCTGACTTGATGCCGGAGCATGGCTTTGTAATTGCTTTGGTCAAATTCAGGCCAGGACCAGAAAATGGAGGTGTTTCATCTACTCAGGAATCTGTCACCTGAGCTAGCATCTCTGAAAGGGAAACCGGAGATAAATTGGAAGATACTGGGGAGCAAAACCCATCTTACTCTCCTCCAGCCCGCTCCGTAACAGCGGTCATCAAGACAGCATGACCTCGTGTCATCCTGGAGACATGTGAAAGCATGAATGTAAGCTGCTTTTCTGACTTTATACACTGAATCTGACTACTTTTAAACTTAGCAACGTGTTTTTCTGAGTTTAGGGCTATGAGACGAACTGTTCTGCTGCTTCATGGAAATGTAACAAAATCTTTCTGAGCCCCAGGCAATAAAGTGCCTGAAACGTGAGGGAACAAGGTGGAAGGAGAAAAAAAAAGTTTTATAGTAAAAGTGGATATAAATCATTTGTTTGAATTATTTTCTGCATGTCATAGATAATTTTAGCCAATTGATCAGTGTCTTGTTTTGTTTTCTGTGTATGTAGATGAAAAATTATTTTTTTTCTGGCTTATCATTACTTCTTGCTCTACAGCTACTTACGGTGATCATTTTTTCTCAAGTCACTTACTTCCTGATGGTCTCTGTTTAGTGTAGAAATGGCCATTAATCTGAATAAACAAAGCAATTACTTCTTCCAGGGCCACACTAACACTTCAAATCCACAAATGTTAGATAAAAAAATTGAGGTAAACCAGGAACATTAGAAAATTATTTTGAGTCTGTGACTTTAGGAACCATGAAGTACGTTTAAAAAAGAAAAATATTAGCCTGAGGAATCTGTTGGATTTAAGGAGCTTTTTTTCAGGATAAGACAGAAAAAGAGAACTAGAGCATGTCCAGATACAAAATCTCTCCCTACCTGCAGGACTATCTTTAAATAGTGTTTTTCTTCAGATGATAACAGTATTTAAGCAGAAACAATGTAAGTGCAAATGACAGTTAATACTTCCAAGTGTGCACTGGTCATTAACCAGTCTTTGGTAGTACTGGAGAAGCTGAGGGTGGATCAAGATAAGCAAAAAGTCTTTTACATTTGGTTTGTCTTTCTAACCTCTCTTGCCCAATTATCTCCTGTACTTTGCACAGGACATTCCTCCCACAGTGTGCGCATGGGGAGCCACAGATGGAGCGTTTCGATGTATCATTAGTGCCAGCTGGACACTGCTGCTTGCATGATGCTTTTAGCAGCAGAGTAATGAGCACCTAAGTCAGCAATCTTTCCACCTAGTCTTAGTTTCATGTAATAGCAGCAGTTATCAGATCTTTAAGTAACACAACAGCTTTTTCCACCAGGGATATTCATGTCCCTTGAATCTTTTGTATAGGATTTATTGGTCTCTCAGGCAACTTGCTTAAGACCTTAAAGCAACATTAATTCCAGATATCAGTATCAATTCTTTGTAGTCAGCTACAGGAGCAGTTCCGTTGGGATACATCTGGATTTTCTTCCCGACTCTTTCTGTTGAACTATGTAGGACTTGGTACTTTTACTATCTTCCAGGGACGGCACATCCACGTGTAGCTGTCTTCCATGTTGCCAGCAACTCTCCAAGGCTGAACTGCTTTCTTTTCCTCACTACAAATGAGAAGGCACTCTAGAGTGGTTGAAATATTTTTACCTTAAATAAAACAGCAGTTACAAAGAAAATAAAAAGAAAATAAGAAGTTATAGGTTCACTACCAGAAGGGATTTGGATGTGTGTGGAGTGGGTGGGAAACGGGAACTAAACCAGTGAATAATCTTATTCAGGCAGAACTGTTGCAATGTCAGTGCCTTTTTGCTTTTGATGTTTTCAGACCAGGGTGTTTCACTTGGGAAATATTGATATTTCCCAAAATTTAGATCTTTTGGGTGCTTTTTTTTCCCTAGATGAAAATTTTAGGCATGTGACAGACCTCCCCAAACTTCCCTGGCTGGTCCCGTGTGTCTAAGCAGCAACTCTATGATTAGGTGCAAGACCTACTGCACTGCATATTTGGCTGAGGTTATTAACTTCCTACCATGCTCCCACGATAGGTGTTGAAAGTGTATGGGCAGAGCACGGTGTTACACTACAAACATTCTTTTTCAAGGTCTGAAAATCTGAAAACCAGTTGTCAAACACCTTTTTTTCAAAATTACTATTTTTCCACATTTTAAAACATAATCCATCTAAATTAAAGGATGGGGGAATCCAATACAAGGGTTTCATAAACTGGGAACTTAATAAAGCACTTCTGTTTGCTTCAGTCAAAATATCTTATGCTGTCCCATTAAGATTCTTTACTTAACTAAGCCAGTAGAATCTGTAAAAATACTGTAGAAAACATTTCTTCCTTTTTTTTTTCCTCACTGTAACTCTTCAGCTTACCTGCCAAGCTGAAGAAACAGTTGTCTTGACATCTTTAGGATCTTGCCTTTTTGTGACTTTCGACACTGGAGAATCAATAATGGTCTAAAAATATTAAATTGTGTATTTAGTTCACACATTTTTATGTGTCATTGTAGTATTGAGAGGGATAGTCATCAGTAAATACACATAAAACACTGAGTTTGTCACAAACAGATACTCTTTTTATTACATTTTGTCCATTATATTAGGTCTTAAGTGCCATGTTATGTCATTTATTTCTTGGTGGGGAGCCAGTTCTTTTGAGCTCTTTTGAAAAGATCTTTTACCAGGGGATGTGAGCTGCGATTAAACGGTTGTTTTGAAATACTGTTGTCAGTGGCTGGCAGTATTTATCAATGTGGCCGGAGTGATGCATTTATAAGTATGATTCCAATCATATAAACTACTTCAGGATTTCTCTTTTCATTTCCTTTTCCTTTTGATATAACAGAGATCCAACAGGATTATTAACGGTGGCATTTCTAGAATTTTTCTTACATTAAAAAAAAATCCATTAAAAGTCACAAAACTCAAGTACATCATGAGTCTTGTGGTTAATTTATGTCTGTTGCATTCCTAACATTTCAAAGGCTGAATGTCTGAAAATGGAGACAGTTTAAATGGTTTGTGCTACTGAATGAGCTGAAATAATAGACCAATTAAATAGATAGTAAGTTTATTTAAAAAAATAGCTTCTCTTTCTGGGAGATCACTTAAAAATAATCCTGTTACTATTTCTAATATGTACTTAAAATATTTCTATAGAAGAAAAACTCCTTTAAACTTTGATAAAGGACTAGGACATAGGGAGCTCATCCCAGCCTCAATAGGCATGATGGTATTTACTTTCCAGAGTCTGATCAGCCAATTTTTGGAACTTCTCAGTATGGGGCCTTTTATGTAGGTTATTGCTGAGAGGAAGAACCCAGGATAAAACTCTCTTCTCTTCTTGATTCTGCCTGAAATATCAGTTAAAGATATTCAGTCTCTTTGATCATGAGCAGGGGCTGTGTTTGTATGTTCATCAGTGGTTATGGTTATTATTGGTGGTTATCATTATCAATTTTGCTGTTAGTTTGTTTCTATTTGAGAGATTTCTTTGGTTGTTTGGGTTTTTTGTGGTTTTGTTGGTGGTTTTTTTTTTGTTTGTGGGTTGTTTTTTTTGAGACTTGTAAAGTAATTTAAGCTAGAAGGCATGTCAATCATCTTGTCCATCCCTTGCACTGAAAACAGCAACAGCTTAGATCAATTCAAATTTTGGTTAGTTCAAATTAGTTTCATATCCTTTAAGTGAACGGTAAACCTCACATCAAGAGTTAATAAAACACTTTGTCTCTTCATAGAGATCATGCATTCTTACTTACCATGTTTTATTTTAAATGATTCTTTATCTAAACCCCTTAAAAGTTAGCAGTGAAGGCACCAAGCGTTTACATGCTCAGCAACACTCTGTATTATTGTAAACTCTCAAATGTGTGTCGCACATATGCATGTGTGTACATACATATCCTAATCGATGATGGTTTTGTGTTTACTTCATCATTTGGGGTGTGTGACCCCAATGGACCTGCCCTCTAAATCTCAGTGGCCTGTCTGTGGCATCTAATGCTTTCTCCTGTGTCCCTGTTCTTAGTGTTCTGTTTGCAACATCTCTGACTGTCTGTTTTGCCAACTGCACTAGAAGCAGGGCTGAATGCAGCTATGAAACTGCATCACGGAACCAGCAGTGCACAGGATACAGGGCACAGTTTACCAGGTGATGCTCTGCTGGAGCCGTTCTGCTATATCTACTTGTGGTGGGTCCTTTCTCTCTTCTCCAGCATTAACTTCAGTTCATTTTTTTGCTTTCATAAAGATGAATGATTCGTGTATGATCACCTCCGATTTGATTAATGGTCTGGCACAGCTCTAAGCCACTGGCTTTAATAGCCGACTGGAAAGCCCTCACGAGTGTTCGGGGGCCTGCCTTTTCCTGGCATCTGGTGCTATGCTCTCTAGGTGGCATCTTTCTCCGTATTCCTCTCAGGAGCTCAGTATGGCAGCCTCTCCCTGCTGTGTGACCTGGTGTAACATGCCTGTTTCCTTGCAGGTAAAAAAGTCCTACCACTTCTCTTTGGTCCACAATCAAATATTAAAAAGATATTTGGGGATCAATATGTGAAGATCATTTACTTGTTTGTTTATTCATTTATTTCATACTTTGTTAAATGTTTATTGTGCTTGTCCAGTGCATCACACTGTTATCTCTGAACCTTCACCAAATTTGGATCTTGCTATTTTACACTGCTGGTAATTCAGTGCTTAAAAATTTACATAGAATCCACTCTTTGTTCTAAAGAAGCTTTTTTTTTTCTTGTCTCCACCCTAAATTCCTAGCCTGTTGACAGAAAACGTCACAGGCTTTAAAAATGTTCCTTTATTTTTCTGTTGGAAGAGTGGGAAAGCAGATCTCAGTTTTGGCAGTAAAAGATAAGCAGACCTCAGTTTAATCCCTTATTGGACAGATTGTCATCTTAGTGCTGTGGTTATCCATGCTAGGAACTAAGCTATGAGTTGGATTTGATTATGAGATTATGCATAGTCTAAATCACTGCTCTCCAATGAACCATCCTGGAAAAGTTTGTCCTTTTTGTCTTCATCTCAAATGAACAGCAAACTTCTCTGTTTGTATTGGCAGTGAAGTCCAAAGATGTGTGGCAAAATGACTTCCTGTAATTTTGAAGGAAAAGCCTTAATAGTTGTTTGTTTGGTGGTTTTTTTTTTATTTTGAGCAGATTATCTCCTGTCCATCTGTTTTAACTTTTGTAGAGATAGAAGTATAAATGTTTTGCTTAGAAGAGGGGTAATTTTTATGGGCTATGATAAGATCCATTTTATTGTTAGACGTTTAATTTTATTAGGTAAGGAAATACTAGAAATAAATGGAATATTCTGTACCATTAAATTATGATCTGTTAAGAGTGTTTTAACTGCTTCCTGTGTTATGACACTTATGTCTTGATAAGGTCCATGGTAACTTTACATATACTGCACAAAATACTGTTAATATGGAGCTATGCCGCAGCAGCATAACTGAGTTTAAAAGGTTTAAAAATGGTTAATCACTAAATATTTAGTATTGGTTCCTCAGTCTAGAAAGCTACATGAAATTAAAACTTCAATTTGGTGGAATCTATGTATCAATTTGGTGGGATCTATATGTAGGTATATCTCTGTTTATACCTATCAGCTTTGGCTTCAGGCTGCAATTGTTTTTATTAAAGATGTCTTGAAGATGCATTAATAAAACCTGTACTTTATACTTTGAGAAATATTACTTGTATATAATTTTCTTCCTTGATTTATAGAAAGTCTTATTCTGAGGTCTTCAGTTAAAGACCAAATATGATACTGTAGATAGTGGATCTAGTAATGGTGTGCTTGGTAGGAGTTGTGCCCCTCACCTACCTCTATACAGCTTTGATTTTACTGTCACCTTTGGGAAGGTAGTGAGGAGGTGAGGGAACATTCTCACATTGCTGTAAAATGAAAAATATTGTATATTTATGTCTAAATGTTAGAACTTATGAGTGTTTTGGTGTATGTAAGGTTTTTTGTTTTGTTTTGTTTTTCACATATGTCTGTACAAGCCTATGCCTCTGTAATGTATGTTATCTGTAATAACTTAATTTTCCTAGCTGTTTTATATAAATATCTGTAAGTGAAAAAACTTCCTATGGGCAGCTTGCTATTATTCCCTAGATAAATTCCTTTTAGACAAAGTCTCTGAATGCTGACATGGTCATCACAGATTTTTTTCTGCCAAATGATGGCTAAGAAACATAGGTTTAGGGGGTTTTGAGGAGTTTTTTATGAACTGTTTTTCACCTGGGGCTTTTGGCTTCATCATTGAGAAGCTCATATTTTTTTTATTCTTATTCTATAAGTCTTGGAAGCTCTCTAATTAGAATTAGAGATGCCATAGTCAGCAGTGGTCATTTCTATCCACACAGTCTTGTCAGTTACTTGTACTGCTTCCCACCTGCATTAGATTTAAATTTATGTTGCAGAAATTAAAGTCTCTCTAGATGACTACTTATTTTATTCTTCTCTATCTAGATATTTTTAGAACTTCAGAAATAGCTGTATGAATGACTTAAAAAAATAATCTAAAGTAGAAATTATTAGTGATCATTTTGATTTTGGTTAACCGATATCTTTTTCTTGAAGTCCATCATGCTTTTTAGTTTCCTTTGTCTGTTCGTGTGATTGATATTGATAATTCCTGTTTCATTGCTAAGAGATTTGAAAAATTAAGTAACTTTTTTATAATTATGAATTGTTTATTTATCTGAAAGTCATTTAGGAACATTTTACTTTTTCCAAGGAAATGATGTTTTGAAGAGTGAAGTCTTACTAAGAAAAATATATTTATTTTATAACTATAAGATAAAAATGATAGCAGGAAAAATATTTGCTGCATTGGCAGCCATGAATATTAATGTGTTTGATACAGTAGAAAATAAGTAAGGTGCCTCTTATAACCAGGAATTGTTTTACAGTATGTTAGGAATTGAATTTTTACTTAAAATGTGTTGGACTGTTATAGTTCTGTTGTAGAAATAGTAGAATTTTCCATAACAATGTTAAAAGCATTTTCCCACCTGTATTTAGGGGGAAAATGATATCATAACCTGACATACTTGTCAGGTTACTGCAGAGTATTGCAGTACTCTCTCAATAGTTTCTAACTAGAAATGGCAAATTATTTTAGAATCAACAGAAAGATATTTTCCTTTAATGTGTTTTAAAAGAATTGGTTAAATTCCTACTTGACCTCCGGGAAAAAAAAAAAGTCTTGAAAAAATGCAGAACCACCACACCATAGACTAATAGATCAGAAAACATCTAAGCCTACCAAGATGACAAGTAAGGAGAGATTTTTGTCAGTGCTCAACGTAAAGGGTAACTGATAACTGGAAAGCACTTCAGTCTAAGGGATAATCAGAAAGTTGAAGGATGTTCCAACTGAGCAGTACCAAGCACAAATTTTCCTCAGTTACCTTCGGCTAAGATAAAGTTAGCAGAAACTTTGCTGCTTTCTGTTGCTCTCATGAAGATCCTCAATACTGGGCACCACAGCTGCGTTTGAAGCCTTGGGGAGGCTCACAAGCACCCTGACCAAACAGAGAAGGAATGTTTTATGCATTTCTTACCTTCTTGGTTTTATTATTTAATTCTTGTTTGCTTCATTTAGTTCAGAACATGGAAATTTTCTTTTGCATACAGGAGTGATCCTGAAAGCTTGGAGAGCTAAATGACCCACTGAAAATTTAAACGCCTCTCCTCAAAATCTGTTTTATTCCTTTATAATCCCTCTCCTGTCTGCATCGTGTCCCGTTCACACATTCACCTGTTGATGTGTGCTCCTGAGCTGGGACCTGCACATTAGTACAGTCCATCGCCCTTGGACCTTCCTAAATCATTCACTTCTTTCTGAGCAGTTGGCAGCTCGTTTGAGGTTCCAGTAGTGAGAACGGAGCTTTATTAAATTCTGGGTATCACCTTTGCCTTTCAGCTGAGGAATGTTGATTAGAACTGTTGTCCCATAAATTATTGGGGAGGAATAGAGAGAACACCTCTGGACTACCTAGTCCTGAGTTTGTTTTGCTTTCTGGACAAACAGGTAGGATAAAACAAGCCTTAATTTTGACTGGCAACATGCTTTTGGATCTGTTGCCAAAAAAGTGAGTTTTTTCTCTCCTTTAACTAGATATAGAAGAACAGCTGGTTTCAATATTTTTTTTTTTTTTCAGGCAGAAACTGTTTTACTGAAATGGAAGAGAGAATTATCTTCTTTCTGGGGACATATGTGTGTTTTTTCCCCCTCATTACTCCTAATCCCTGAAGTGGTTTGAAAAATAACACTTAAGAAGTTTGCCAGTGTCCCTGGCATGTGGTTATGGCCTCACCAACCACAGTTGGAAGCATATGGAGAGGATCATCTGCAAATGAAGGAGGAGAGAAAAAATCAATTTTCCTAAAGAATTTACTTCAGCTATGAAAGCACCACAAAGAAATTGGGATCGTTTGTTCACCAGAAACATAGACCCCACATTAAGTCCACTCTGAACATCTGTCAGAGACTTCTTTCAAATTCTAGAATGTTGCCTCAATAGGAGCTTAAACCTAAATTGCTTGAGTGTTCAGTTCTCTGCTTTTAGCTGAAAGCTTGAATTAATTACTCTATTAGTCTTTCTTTGTATCTTTTGGTTCATTATCTCTGTCACCAGAGAGCATGTGGACGGAATTACAGCAACTCTTCCCACTTCTGTAAGCACAGCCTCTTCTCACACCTCCCATGTTTACATAGGAAAGTCAAGGACAGACCCCTCCAATGCCTTCCTTTTTATGAAATTCAGGTCCTGTTTTCTTTGCTATGAGACTCAGTGCAAAATATTCATAGCATTGTCCACTAAATTCTGCCTATGACCTCGCTTTCTTCTCTTCAGACAGCTGCTACACCAATGTTTGTTTTTTCATACATCTTTGTCGGGGAAAAAAAGAGATTTGAGAGTTTTATTTACAAAGGATTTGCCTCTGATTTCTCCTCTGTTTATTGCCCAGTTCAGGACCTTGACTATACAACATGGGGAAAAGAAAAAAACTAACCTTATTATTTTTTGGCTGTGGAATGAATATTAAAACATGATGATAAGGGTGTGTGTGGACATCCTTTCTGCTGTAATGGGTACCTTGAGAAACTTTTTGAAGGTCTCCCACAGTCAGTTTCCTGAAATAGAAACTGCCTACTTCATCAAGCATTTGGTGTGTCAAATAGTAATATTTCTGCTAGCATTGCAATATGTTTTGAAAGCTTACTGTAGAGTTTAAATGTATTTTCTACTGCTGCTTCCCTCTTTTCTTGTGCTCACTCCTGTATTGGCTGTATTTTTAATTTTGGTCATCTATATGTATATGTGCTGTTATCTGTATGTATGCCACGTGCATTATTTGTATATGGTAATTGCCCTCCTTTCTTTTCTATTCTTTTGATCTGTCCTTCACCCATGCCTTCTGTCTCTTATGCCAGTTATCTTGTGTTTTTTGAACTCGTGGTGTTTCTGAAAAGGGAAGGATAAATATCATGCATGTTCTGTTGATAGCATGAATCAAGCCTATTAAAACCTAAGTGAAATGCAAGAAAGTAATGGACTTTCCTCCAAGGGGAGAAACTTTCTTTTTTTAAAAAAAAAAGGAAAAAGAAAATTTTGTTTGTGAGCAACATGGTATGTCAGCCTGGTGGTCTGTGAAAATCACTGCTGCCGGCTAGTGGAATTTTTATGCTCTTGCACTATATTCACACTTTCAAACATTTCAGAACAGATTAGTTGTATTCAATTGCACTTTAGATTGTCAGTCTGCACTTCAAGCCATAGAACCTCTGATATTTTTTCATTTTTTCAGCCCCTCCAATAGGCTGTTGTTGTTACCTGGTATGTTCTGCAAATACTTGATACTGACCAAATAATATGGGTACCACTGCTGGAATGCTTTGAGATTTGTTTTCCCTGCATTGATCCCTTACACTACATAACCTTTTCATGTTCTGAAATGTAACTATCAGCTGGGTGATATTCATGTTTACTTTGTGATATGGCAGAAAGCCAGGATTGACCATTTTAAAAATGTTTTGAAAAGGTGAGTATCTCACTTTGTCTACTGGCAGAGTGTCTGCTTTAAGTAAATGCAAGTTTGCATGCTGTATTTAGGTTTGCTCCACAGTGGACCGCACTGTGCAGTAGGACCAGAAGAATTTCTCCCCCATAGCCAAATGCAGGCATTTGTATTTTAGAATCAGGAGCACCTTCTGGAAGTTACAGTGTTGGGCAGCTTTAATGTTGACTCCATCACTTTCCTGTGCAGGTTGGTTTGATGGGTTAAATGCTATAGAAGGGTTTGTCTCCAGATGCTGGATATCCTTATTGCAAATTAAGTTAAGGTTGTTTTTTGTTGTTGTTTTTTTTTAATTATTATTATTTTGATGTTCAATAGTATGATAGACAGCAGCACAAACAATGCAGTTGTCACCTTGGTGGGCCGGGGGAGAGGGACCTTGGTTGTGTATTTCCTCTGGATCTGGTGCTGTCAGGGGTCTGAGATGTCATGTCAAAACCAGCACCAGCTCCAACAAGGCATTTCACAGCAGTAGGGCTGTGCTGTAAAATCTCTTATAGACTTCCTTCTCCTCCAAAAAGAAACCTTTGAACAGGAAGCACTGATTAATGTATATTTTATATAGGGTTTATATATAAGTTAATGGATATTTTATATATTTTTATATATTTTATATATTTTTGTATATATTTATATACCAGAGAATAAATTGCAAGAGATGCCGATGGTTAAACCTCCAAACTTTTCTTGCTCTTGTACTATTGCACAGGTGTAGAAAACGACCTGTCAGAACAGCATCCCAGACAACCTTGAAAGCGCTGCCCCTCAGGGGAGAAGAGGCGGCGCACGGAGGCAGTTCCTTTGCACGCGGGCCCGGCAGACCTCGCTGGGGTTAAGCAGCAGATCAGGCGGGCAGCGGTGTGGGGCAAGGCGGAAAGGAGCCGGGCTGCCCGGCCTTGGGCACCGCTCACGCTGGCCCCGCTCAGTTCCCCTGCTTGGGTGCTCCCAGCGACGGATTACAAACGCTGCTGCCGTTTCTGCGCTCCGTTCCACTTGGAGGAGAAATCTCTTCTTTTTTTTTCCCCACCCCCGAGCCCACCTCTAGGATGGAAGTAATGGTGAGAAGACGAAGATGAAAACAGTGCGGTCTGAGTGACTGGAAATACAGCAGCCTGGTTTAGCTGCAGTGTGCTGTAGGAGTCGTCTTCAGACTTCTTACCTTCTGCTTTTTTCAGCACAAACTGCTTGCAGGTTTTGGAAGGCTGTGAAAGGACTTACCGTTTCTGTGTTAGTGTTTTCTGTGTATCGACATATTACCTTGTTTTTCCCTGGACAGCTGTGTTCAGAGCTTCATGTGGAAATCTTTCTATTGAAAAGAGATAAAAAGGATCCCTAATCTGATTCTCTTTGGATCTTTCTATTTTTATGGTAAGTGCCAGCATGTATTGGCTGAGCGTAGCTTCTTTGCTGCAGTGCTCGTGCTCTCTCTCTCTCTCCCCCCCCCCCCCCCCCCCATCCGTGGTCTGTTTTTCTCCCCCTGTATTCTTAGATAAGCCTCGTGACCTTCACTCAATATCTAGTCATCATTTTCAGTGTCTTCATAGCAGATGCTGGCTAACTGAAATACAAGTTTTCTCTTTATTTTGCTCTTTCCCCTCTCCGAGCTGGAGCTCTGAAGAAGTGATTGCAATCTGAGCACTGCCTCTTTGTCCTTGAAACGGGAGGCTGGAGCGTTGCTCACGATTGCCCGTGGCAGCAACGGGATAAGGTTCTGGGGAACTGGAATTACAGATTTGGTAAAGGTGACTTGTTTCTATACGTCTGCACCACTGTGCTGAAAGGGCACAGAAAGCCCCTGCTTGACTAGCCATCTAGAAAACTCTGAAGCCCCTCAGTGTTCAAGTGTGGGGCATACATGTGGTTTGATCTGATGTTTGCTGTCACTGGCACGGGAAGGACGGGCTCTTTCAGCATTTTCAACATAAGCCTATGTCATCAGGTGCTTGTAAGTTGGACCTTTTGCATCTTGTAAGTGCAGACTGGCTGGGACAAGAAGTTACTGAATAGGCAACCTGATAACCCTTGTCCCTCTCTGGGCTATACGCTTGCAAGTTCTTAGCCTCCCGAAGTGCTTTTACAACTCTGCAGTAGAAAAGAAGTGCTTTTAAGTGTCTGAAAATCTATGCTTGTTAATCCATGGTCCAAGCTATTTTAACAGCTCTGATTTTGTAAATAGGAAAGGTCATTATTTAGTCCACAGTAAACTGTGCCCTTAAGACATCTTTTTTTTTTTCCTCCCTATTTTGTTGCGTGAGATTTAAAGTAAATGCAAATATCTGATTTCTTATAGAGAGATACACTCCTTTTGATTTTGTTATGAGAGAATTACAAACATATTTAACTTAAATATGTTTCATGTTGTGAATCCATTATGTGGATTGACTATGTATAGTCCTTACATATTGCAGGAATAGTAAAAACTTAACTAAATCTTCAAAGGTCTGCTGAAGGCATAGATGTAACACCGGCTCAAACTCATCACAGGCTGGTCTGCCTTCCGAGCAAGGCAAAGAGGTGATGTGTTCTTATACCTTTATTTTGCTGAGGTAGGATAAGAATAAAGCTTTTATTCTGTCTCTGCATTGCCTTGTCTGGGTTTCAGGAAGAGATACGCTGATGTCTGGAAACTTTTCTTTTGTTTACTGTGTCTTACATTGTGGCTTAATAAAATATTTTTGTTGGTGATTTATCCTGTAATTCAGAGGAGTTTGCTTCACATTGAGCTGTTCAGTTCATCAGAGTTTGTGTACCTCCTTCCCCCTCCCAAATGAGTAAAAACTTTAAAACACTGCAGTTATTTTAAATACCCTTCAATTCTTTTCTGTGCTTGGGTGTAACATCTGGTTGTATTGATTGTGTGGGTGTGTGTGTTGGAGGGAGAAAGCTCAGGGATCAGAGCAGGACACTCAGCATTAGGCAATTGCAAAAGGCACTGAGGTACTAGCGGGTAGAGGAGGAGGCTTACACAGATCTGCAGGTAGAGGACTTGATGGTGCAGTGAGGTACCTGCTGCATTGCCTTCGCAAAAAAAGCAGTAGTGGACAGCATATAGCCCAGATGTCAGTGGCCCAAGTCATCTCCCCCATCAGACTGCACGTTCTGGCATCGCGTTGGTACAGCTGATCCTGAGACTTGTTTCTCCTCTCACTGACGTGGTCAGGGCACGCTGCAAACCTGCCTCCCTCCCACTCTCTGGTAGGGAGCAGGTCTATCTTGACACCTGCGCAGCTCAATGAACTGTTTAAAAACATTTACCACTAGAGCACTCCTCTCCACTGTCTGTTACAAAAAGGCTTTGGCACAATGTAGGGTCTATGTGTTACTTAAATATTTTTGTTTAAATGGGTAACGAAGGTGCCCAGTTTGTTCTCTTCCAGTTTCACTAAGGGCTGACACAATGACAGAAGCAAAGAAACTTTTTGCTGTGAAATGAGACTGGCAGAGGTCTTGTTAGAACACATGGGGAAGCAGTCCTGAGTGCCTGCAGGTTGTGCCAATGTCTTGGGGAGACCAGGCTTAGACTTTTCTTGATGAAATGTAACAAGTAATTGTGTGTGTGCATCTGTGCGTGGAGCATCTGCTTCCTGTACCATTTTATTCCATGTAAAATACTGTAAAACTTAAAAAACCAAAAGGGTTTGCAAAATATGTGCACAATCTAAATAATTCTGAAGATCACACAGTTAAATATGGTACAGCATGTTTTTATTTTAAAAATTATTATTAGAAAATCAAGTATTCCTGTCCCTTAAAATAATCTATGTTCTTAACTCACATTTAATCAAAAGGACTGTTTTCACTCAAATTTACTCCTGTCTAAATAAAAGCTAATTTTTAACCTAAGTGCATAATCATATGTCTTTTTCAGTAAAAGTTTAAAAGCTGAAGTGCATAACATAATGTGCTTTCCAAATAGCTTTGAGGCAAAAGGAAGGGAGGAAAAACAATAATCCTGAAGTATTTTCTCTAGTTTACATCATATGAGCTTGAAATGGGATGTTTACATTTGGAACCTGATGTCTATGTACTGCAACTGAGAAGTCTATGCACCTAAAATCCTTGTCAACGCATGCTGTTGCAGGGCGAGGGCTTAAAAATTAAAGATGCAGTCCTCTATAAAAGCGTTGAGAGGTAGAGAGAAGAGTGAAATCCCCCAAATAACATGAAATTCAAGTAGGTAGATGTGCTTTTCAGTTCTTAGGAATCCTATGAATGCTCTGTTAGGGGAATGCATGCATAGTACTTCCTTGTTTCACAGCGTGGTGTCATGTTAATTCCTTTGCAGGGTGGCTGAAGACTGCATAGAAAACAACTGCAGGGGGAAAAAAAAAAAAAAAAAGCTGTGTTCCTCAGCCAGCCAAAATCACCCAATGGTCTGATGAAGTCACTGCATTATTTTTTTTTCTTGTATATGTTCAGTATGCGTTCTTCACCTGACTTGTCTGTAGAAACAAGTTCTTTAAAGCTTTGTAGTCCACAAATATTCAACCATATACATTGATGATGCGAATGTAAAAGGGTATGTTTTTACAGAAAGCTCACTCGTTTTTTCTGTACTGCCTCAATAGTTTTATGCTTTCTATCTGCTCATATCCTTTCCGACAAAACCTGTGCAGGCAGCTATTGATTGTCGCTGGCTGAAGAATCCAGGTGGTAGATTAACCATGCCCCAGCTTCTCTCTCTGCCCCAGACTGGAAGGTGATACTGGGATAAGCAGGATGCAGAGCTGAAGTCATCAATTCCAGGCAGTGTTCTGGCTAGTGATTTTTTCAAAGCTCCTTCTGAAAACTGTTTACAAATGTTTCAAAGATAGTGCACTATACCATATTTTTACAAAGCATATGTAACTAAGTTACAGTATACACATTCTGTGTACGTATTACGTTATATTAATTGTGCTTTTACCTGGCTGTTTCTTCATACATACCAGCCCAAGCATGAGCACATGTGGATAATCAGAAGTTGAATGCAATTTCTAGGCTTTTTGTGTTATTCATAGAGCTAACTTTCACAGTTTTCCTGGACATATTCTCTCATTTAGTCTGCAGATTTTGTCCAGGATGATTTCAAGGACTTTATAGCTGTAATGTTGCAAATACTACAGATCTTCCTCTGTATGTCTGGAGATGTTAACAGGTGAGCTGTCTTCAGTCCAGTTGCTACTTTCGCAGTTCATGGATGTCTGGAAGTCCTGTGCATGAACACTGTACTGCATAACCTGTCAGAAGAAGTTTGATGCCTTTGGGAAGTGTTGGACAGGGTGTTCATGTGCTACATGCATTCTCTGTATCTATGAGGCATTGTTAAATGTGTCTTAGGTGTCTTCTCTGCATATGCTGCCCTCTTAGTAAGTGCTTGCAGTCTACACCTGTCATATCTTGGGGGAGTTGTCTTTTCTGCGTTTTTACAACTGCATAGCGCTTGTGTAGATCTGTCTGATTCTTCATGGAAACCATGGCCTTTCAGTTCATACCATGCAGATTTGCTCACATATAACTTCTGTATAGGAAACACTGGGCAATTAGGTGAGAGGTCTTCTGTATGTTAAAGAACTTTTCTCCTGCATAGCATAAAGAATGGTCATTTTGTTCCAGATTCAATGTGGTAATAATGGAGCGGCATTTGGCCTGCTTGTTTTAGGAAATATCAAAGGGCTGAAGCATTCCCAAGGGACCGCTCTGTCTCATAGACTTCTTTAGCATCTGAACATGGCATTTAATGCGAAATTTTGAAGGTAACGTGTTTACTTTCAAGCAATAGTGGAAACGTTTATAACCCTTTTTAGTGGAAGATCTGGAGAAGGCAAAACTCTTATCCTAAATTGACTCAACCAATTTTAAGTGGTCTCATTCTGGTAATCTGAGATTACTGGAATAAAGAATTTTTTATATAGTTCTGTTTGCAGTATAAAGTGAAATAATAATCTGGGTAAAAGTTATGGGCTAGTTCCTCAGCATCCCAGTGGAAGGGATCTTGGCACTGGAGCAGGTAATGCAAATGCTCAATCTCTAAGAACACCACCTCTGAGCAAGATGGATACCACTGAAGCTGCAGTTAAATCCCCAAATAGGGGAGCTAATGGCACACAGCTTTCTCCATGTGGATAGATTTTGCCCTAGGAGGGCACAGTTCTAGAGAGAATATTTTCAGGAAAGCCTCATGTTTCTAAGAGATGTATGTAGACATTTATAATACTGCAAGGCCCATCTCTCAAAATAGCTTCCCTTTACTGCCTCAGGAGGAGCTACAGCAAGCACACCTCCAAATGTGCCTCCAAATCCAGCCCTGAGAGAAGACTGGTTCCCACCAGATGGTGAAATCTGAACATGAGTTCAGAGATTTCCAGACTCTGCGTTCACAATGTGATTGTCCAAAGGCAGGTTTACTGTCTAAGAATTTTGCACAACTTGGTCCCTCAAAAGCCCATACTACCCATGGATAAATATTTTTTAAAAAATAAGCCCCATGAATTATTCTGAATGCACTCACTGGAATCACTTCAGTATTGATATTAGCTCTTTGTACTGATTGTTCCCTGCCAGATCTAAACTTCAGGTCATCCACAGGAGATTAGACCCACCAGCACATCTGGGCACCAGTCTGGCACCATAGAAACAACAATTTTCAAACAGTTGATATTCAGATAACACCAGCCAAGGTTAGAGCCATGTCATGCTGGCCATAAGTGTGCTCTTAAGATCCCAGGATTACGAAGGTATGGACGATGATCGTTGGAGATGGGCTCCTTGTCTTTTCTGCCGAGGTAGAATAGTAGAAGTTAGTGTTTCTAGATCATGGCTTCAAACATGTCTAAGACAGATGTCCTAAATCTCCTTTAGGAGGTATTAATATGTTTGATATGAAGCTAGGAAGAGCAGGCTTCTATATAATTTAAGTTATCCATAGGGTTTATATTACTACCACTGGGAGATGGTTGAAACGGACACCTGTTTCAGGACAGCTTTAACTTTTTGCTCTTGTTTGTAGCCCCCTGCAGTATTGACTTATTTTATATTCCTTATTTTATATATGGTACTTATAGCCTTCAAATACAGAAAAATGATTGTGCCTTCCTTTGGTTTTGGAGGAGGAAGTTGTTTAACAAAATCACTTGAGAAGAGCAAGACTTAATCTCCTCTCAGCCAGTTTGCTGTAGGGGAAAGCTAACCTGGTGATAGCTGGTTTGGATCACCAGGAGATATATTCCAGATAATTTTCTTTGACAAAACTGTTTTTCATGAAGATTAGGCATGATAATCTACACATGCTGTATTAGGCTCCTGGAGACTTTTTCTAAATGAGCTTAGTACTTTTGGAGAACCACTTCTTATAAAATGCCAGCTGAAACTCATAGCTTTGTGAAGTCCATTGGTATGTTTCCATGTATCCTGACAGGCATTCAACCTCTCACCATATTGTTCATCCATCCCCCAGGCTCATTTCAGATCTTCTCTTGTTTGTGCTCTGTGTCAATATCGCTCTCACTGTTTTCCCTTGACATGTACTTTTTTGCCTTTTCACATATTGATTTACCTTCATGTTTTTCTTAGTTTTGGTTTTCTTTTGTTGATTCTTCTTTGT
This sequence comes from Tauraco erythrolophus, assembly GCF_009769465.1. Classification (NCBI taxonomy): domain Eukaryota; kingdom Metazoa; phylum Chordata; class Aves; order Musophagiformes; family Musophagidae; genus Tauraco; species Tauraco erythrolophus. The sequence continues at coordinate 55,887,055 of NC_141468.1, forward strand.
TCTTCATAGAGATTATACCTGCGTTAGGTTGGTTGGGGTTTTATTTCATACTGATTGTCCTTTACTCTTTGTTGTTGAGGGTTTTTTACTGTTCTAGTTGCCACCCTGTACTGTATTCAGTCTAGGCAGAGCCCCACTCTGATTCGGTCCCTAGGAAATAGCAAATACTGTCTTTTCTAAATGAAGAGCTTGGGCTGCAGTCCCAATATATGTGAAGCTTGTGGAGAAAAGTGCAGAACAGGAGGCAACGATAAGCAGGCTTAGCAGGACAAAAGGTCTGGAGCCTAAGAGCCAAATAAAATGTCAGCTTCGTTAGCATGAATACTCTTCCTGCACATGCAAGGAAAACAGCATATTCTGTAGTTGTGGAATCTGAGATCAAAGAACCATAAGGAAGAAGAATTAGGCAGACAATATTGGTCAAAGTTGTTTCAAGCTCTCTGCAGTTTCATGCAGGCAACACTGCTTTGGTTTTTGCTCAATGTTTTTGAGGTTATTGCCATAAAAATTATTTATTTTACACAAGAAGGAGAAAATGAATTACATTGAAAACTGCTCTTCCCTCAGGAGAAGGAAAAGAATGCCTCTTCTAATTATTTCTTATTGTCCTTTGTTCTCAAAGACACCTGCAGCATTTGATTTTCTAACCTATGTTATTTGAATAACGAACACTTCCAGAAATGGATGGGGGGAAATTCCTGATCCCATGTAAATTAAATCTAGGGTAGTCAGCTTTCTACCCATAGACTTATTTTTGTTTTGTATGATGCTGAGTGTTGAAAATAATTGTCCTGGCTTTCTCTCTCTGCATCTTTATGTTGACCACCAGGTCAACTTAAGTATAATAAGTTCTTTCTAACTGGTCACACTGCAATTACTGTTCAGCCATAGATGGAATTTTCTTATTTTCCTTGATAACATAGAATTTGTGTCATGTGGATTTCAGAAATGCTTTGGCAAAAGATTAGATAACCCTTTGCTTCACAAACTAAACTTCACAGAATTTAGTTAGTTTATGTTTCTAATAATGATGGATTCTCAACCATTCTGATTAATATAATATGGTAAAATTCTGGATATGCAAACAACTTTTGTGAGGCTTACATCAGTACTTAGGGCCTCTTGGTGAAGTTGCTACTGCAACTTATCATTGCACTATGTCACCAGGAACAGTGCTGTAACCAATCTAAACATTCTTGTGTAAGAAAAATATTACTTTATTTTCATTTTTAACTAAAAAGCAACATTACTCAATCATTTTTGGATTAGTAAGAAGATTTATGTGTTAGCATACCACAAAATAATTTATTTGTGACAAACTTTTAGACTTAAACGATCCACTTACTTTCCTTAAAGCTCAATCAGATCAGCATTCAGGTAACTTTCTATGCTGTTTTAATTCTGCTGCTTCTATTTCAGCTTCCATCTCTGATCTTCTTCCTTCTCATTCTCCAGTCTGTGCTTCCGCTGCTCTCTGAGTGTCCCTCCCGTCCCTTGACTCTCTTCTAGGCTCTGTTCTTTTCCCCCTCCAGTATTTCTTTTTTTTCACTCCTTCTGTTCTTTACCTGCTCCTCAAGGCTATTTCTGTGTCCATGTGTCCCACTCGCATCCTAGTGTTTATTTTTTCCCACAAGTTCTGAGCTGTGAAAAAATGAACTCAGACCACTGAGTTAAGGTACTTCAGCAGTGCTTCTTGAGCAAGTTAGTGTTCTTTGCAACAGCAATAGCAAATAATGATTTTCCATTAATTGTTTGATAAATGATGCAATGAGGGTGTTAAAGGTCACACTGTAATATAGAGATGTATCAGAGCAGAAGCGTGGTGTCAGATGTCAATCTGATAATCTCATTTCCTGAATTTAAGGTAAAATGTTGGAATTGAGATGTAATATGTGTTACAGTGAGGATACTGTATGATAGGCCTGTGCTTGTCCTGATGCTCCTCGTGTGAGATTGGTTGCTGAATGGTGTCACCTCTGCTCATGAATTGTGTTGAGAAGGGAAATAGCAAGGTTTAGATATGTGCTTCGTTTCAGTCCCAAGAAGAAGAGTGAGAAGCAGCGAGATAGACGTGCCACAGATTCACTGATTTTTGATGTTTTGCTTCATGATCAGATGAAAGAAAATTTGCACGTCTGGGAATTGCTATGTACTTTCAGCTACCATGCAGTAGCATGACAGTTACTGCACAGAAACTTGTTCATTGTCAAAGATTTAAGTGTCTTGCTCAACATCATACAGAAATTTTATGTCTTAGTTGAACCTGGGGCTCTTGAAACCCATGCCAGTACCCTGTTCATGACAGGCTAGCCTGTTCTTTCCACAATGACAGTATAGGGGAAAAGGGAATTTCAGAACAGATAAACTACATTCAAATAGGCAAGGTAAAGAAGAAAACTTATAATCATCTAGGTTCTAAACCAGATAAAAATCCTCAGAGAAATTTTAACAAAGAAAAAAATTATCATATTGTTGTATAATGTGGAGTAATATTTAAGATATTTGCTGAATAACTTTGGAATCATTGCTGCTTGTTGTTGCCCGTCTAAAAATTCCCAGTTGTGTGTTTTCTAGGGCATAGTATGACTTCTGGTTAGCTTTTGATGTGCTCGGAAACTCACTCACACTTTGGTTGCAGTACACTCCGGGCTAAGTAACTTGCAATTGACGTTGTGTTTCTGCTTCATTGTTGTCAAGCAGATGTCCTCTTTGCTTTATAGACTCCAGGGGAAAAACATGTTCTGGGCTCACAGTGTTAGCACTTAATCTTTTGAACTGTATTTTTTGAAACATCTGTAAGCCTGCAAGTAGATTTTTATACCTCGGGTATGGCTTTGTGAGTGCTTCTTTACATTCTTGGGTACTAGCACTATGCAATCAAGATATGTTTTATTATACTAAAAAGCATGGGAGGAGAGTGCAGCTTTGAGCATTTAAGAACCAATAAATGCCAGAATTTTGGTTGGCTGCAATTATGCATTATCCTGGAGTCTTTAGTCATTTGTTCACCTGCAGTGGTTTTACTGAGTTCCCTTTGTGGTTTTTTTTGTTTTCCTTGTTAAGTAGTTTGTTCTAGTCCATAGTGTATATGACTCAAACTATGCTCCAAATAACAAACAAACAAATATCTCTTGACAGATGTGTTTTTTATGTTAATTGCCAAAAAACTTCTGCTAATCTCTAGATGGCACATATTTTTTCCTTCACAGAAACTGTGAGTTGAGATGATATTGTTTCCCCTGCTGGTGTTGTCTGTTCTTATTACTTTGTAGATGGGGAGCTGAGGTTCAGCATGAAAGAGAGAATGCTCATTAGCTTGGGGTGCTAAATGCCAAAGGCATGATTTTTTCCATGTCTTTAGCACATTATAACATTTCATATAATCAGAATAAGGTTTAAATTGACATTGACGGCAGCTATGAATGCCGTAACTTTAATTAATAAGGTGGTGTAAGCTGGGTGCTCAGACAGTGACATACACCCACTGAAGTCACTTCCTTAGCAGCACTGAAGTCAGAGGTGGGTGTGCAATCAAACCTCAAATTCAAATTCTTTAATTTTGAGACCAACATTTCTTTTCATGCAGTTTCAAACTGTGTTTCTGCATCCACCTCCCAGTACAGCTTCCTCTCTGCATTGAGGCTGGGGAGAAGCCACGTGGAGCTGACGGTTATCTCAGAAGTGTGTGGCCCAAGCAGGATAAAAATTCTGTGCAGTCAGGAATTAAAACCCATATCATCTTGCATAAGGACAAAAGTGCTGAGTGTATTTCACAGATGCAGCCTTAATCCTGATACTTCTTTAAGTCTGATGGCTTGATATTGCAAACTCGACAGTCTTCTGATACAGTTGTGTTATATATGAACACTTAAATATTTTAAGACAATTTAAAATCTAGAAACTTCATCTTCTGATATTAAGAAAAATGTTGGCTATATATGTAGGACAGATATTTAAGAGCCTAGATTTTCTTCCTGGGCTTGAGCATAGTGTGGAATCAGCCTGGTAGCCATGGTTGTTATTCCACAGCTGGTAGACCAGTTAGAAGGAGGAAGTGCATCTTTTGCTACAGAGCTTCCTAATAATCCATTGAGGGTAACTTAGTGGAAGAAAGTGTCCTTTACTGCCACAGGCCTTTCTACCTCGCCATTAGTGTAATTCTTCCTTCTTCACGATATGTTGTGGCTGGTAGCCATGAGATCCCAGCAGAAGAGAGCATCTCTACTCTTTTACTTCTACTGTTGCAGTGACCTCCTTGAGCTGTAAGAGGGACAAAAGCAGGGGGAAAAAAATTGCCTGTGTTAAAATATTCTTGACCAGCACAGCATGACGATAATTTCATCCAGTCACCAGGAAGGAATAGGATAGGAGCACAGCATGGCAAGGGCAGGGGGATCTTTAGAGAATTTGGATGTTAAACTGCAATAACCTTAACTGTACAGGAGAAATGCTCCTACTGAAGCTTTTTTAGTAAGAAAAATTTGGGAAGCCTGCCTTAATGGGATAATGAGCTTCTATCAAATGTCAAATCCCTGCTCTGAGATACAGAGAATACGATTATTTTTTGGCATATCAAAGTACGTTTGTTCTTATTTTTGTTATCCTAAAGGACTGAGTATCTTTTGCTTTAGAATTAAATAAACCAAAATAAAACCAGCCACTCAACTAACCTACAATAAAAGCTAGAATCAACTGCTTCACCCAGAAGATACTTTGCCACATGTATTGTTGAGAGAAAAAAAGTAAATAGCTTATACCTTTAGGTAATTTTTTTTTTTTACTATAATATCTATCTTTCTAGATCCAAATACATAAATGTTGCTGAATCATAGAATGGTTTGGGTTGGAAGGGTACCTTAAAGATCATCTAGTTTCAATCCTCCTGCCATGGGCAGGGACACTTTCCACTAGATCAGGTTGCTCAAATCCTCATCCAACCTGGCCTTGAACGCTTCCAGGGATAGGTCCATGGGTGACCTGTTCCAGTGTTTCACCACCCTCATTGTAAAAAATTTCTTCCTTAGCTCTAATCTAAATCTACCCTCTTTCAGTTTAAAGCCATTGTCCCTTGTCCTATCACTACACAGCCTTGTAAAAAGTCCCCCTCCAGCTTTTTTGTAGGCCCCCTTTAGGTACTAGAAGACTGCTATAAGATCTCCCCTGAGCCTTCTCTTCTCTGGGCTGAACAACCCCAACTCTCTCAGCCTGTCTTCATAGTAGAGGTTCTCCATCCCTCAGATCATCTTTGTGGCCCTCCTCTGGGCCCGCTCCAATAGCTCCATGTCCTTCTGTTGTGGTCCCCAGAGCTGAATGCAGTACTGCAGGTGGGGTCTCTTCTTCAGATCTTCAGAATTGAGTAGTGCTTTCCTGTGGCTAAGATGTTATAAAAGGGCCTGAAATATTTAATGTTCTCTTTCTGAATTTTAAGCAATGTTGCTTTTAAGTATGTTAAAGCAGATGTCCCAAGTCAGAAATGGTATTTTAAATTTTGAGGCACCTCTGTTTGTATGTGCAGGGCTAGTGATCTTATAGTATATTCACTGATGTGGTTAATAGTTGGAAGCTGCTGTTTTAAAAGAAAAATCAATGTTGATTAGCTATTATGTGAGCATGAATCCCATCTTTACAGTTTCAGTGTTATAAGTAAATCCAATTAAATTGTGAAAATGTTTTCATTCTACCTCATTAACACAGTTTTTAGTAAAGGACGTAATATGGATAGTGTAATTGCAATTGATCAAGTTCAAAACCCCCGTAAAAATCTTCTCCTGTCCTGTTTTAGGTGTCAGGAATAAAGCAGCTAATATTTTACTTGTGTGCCCTTCAAAATAACACAGGCATTGCCTTGTTTCAGAAGCTTTGCCAGAGGGTCTGGCCGGTGAGCCAAGGTTATGGGAATGCAAGTTTTGAATCAGCAATGCCTGCTGAATGCTGCTGGAGTGCCGTTGGCAGGAAGATGTCACAGCGTGGCATCCTACAATGCTGGTGGCTTTGTGGGGATTTGTCACTTGTGCTTTACTGTCCCAGGGCAAGAACAAGAATTGCATTTAATGCATAATCCCAGGAAAGGGCCTGACCCTGTTTCTGCCTGTTGGTTTTCAGTATACACCTTACTCTGCCTTCAGCTGAAGGAAAACCATGAGCTAAATTTTCCATGCTTTAAAATAATTTCTTTCAATAACTTTAGATTCTTTCTAGATTGAGATATATCAGTGGATATATTATGGGTTTAATAAACCCTGAAGCCAAGGCAGAGAATTGCAGAGCTCAGGAAACAGCACTAAGAATGTTCCTCCAATCATCGTTTATCACTTAAAAGTGTAACTTGAATGCATCATTTAAATGTTTTTACATGTAATCACACTTACAATTGTGTGCTAAAAATACTGACACTCAGAAGGTGGAGGCATTCATTTGCATCAATAGAAGCATAGAGAGCAAGATGGTAGGTCTAGTTACTCTACATGGCAGTTTTAAGGCAGTAAGTACCTAATTTTTTGTCAAGGATATTAAAGACTTATTGATTTCCACTGAAGGATACACAAAATGTTCATTTTCCCACAAAGACCATTTCCTTTCAGCATAAGCAGGCATTTATTAGTTGATCTAGGAAAAGTCAGGCTTGCAACCTTCAATACCTGGTTCACTTTTGTGTTGAATTTCATGCTTTGGCAAAGTCTGGAGAAGTTTTTCCTTACTCTTCGTATGAAAAGTCCAACACTAATATTATACTGTTAACTGTCAGATGCTGAGCATGTTGGTGCAACGTTAATTCTTCTGGGTTTAGTATTGCTGTTTTGCTGAGCAAGCTCAGACTGCAAGTGCGATAAAATAATTCAGAGGCAGGTGCTTTCAATAAATGGAGTCAGGCAAGAGACATTGCAGATCTGTTCTCATACAAGAACATCAGTAGGAATTGATGTAATTGAAAATCTTTGAAAGAGTGAAATAGAATCTAGTGCTGCAGTTTTTCAGGAAATCAATTATAAGTAAAAATGCATGGTTTCTGTTTTCATTCTGCTCTGTTTTCATGGTTTCTGTTTTCATTCTGTTTTCATTCTGCACCAGGGTATTGCCTGGCTCAGGCAGAAGCTGCAGTTCTGCAGTTATACCTATCTGGTTGATTTTAGAATAAATTTCCAAAAAGTTTAAAATTCAAAGCCTGACTTGGTGTAATATTTTTGATTGTAGTCACATCTTCCTTCATAGACCGGTATCAGTTTTTGTAAAGTACATCTTATTATTTCAAAAGTTTTAGTAAGTAGTCTGTACAATTAACAGTAGCAGAGAATGAGTGAGATCAAATTTCTTTTTTTCCAATTCCAGTTTATCACATTAAGTGCATCCTAGTTTCACTCTTGCTTTATTTGGCACCTTCATACAAAGACAGTAAGTGTTTGAGACAAGAGATTTTTATTTTTTAGAAGTATATGATGTCTAGCACCTGGGATTGTGGGATCTTGAATGCCATTGGGAACCAAATAACTTTTTGTGCCCTGTGCAGATTTCTAAGGTCCTAAAATTTTTTTAGGCTGTTTTGGGTAATTTCAAAGTTTTGACAGAGTAAACTCCACTGCTTACTGAAAGCCCCAAATAATACAGAGGTCAGCACAGCAGCCTGCACAGTGGAGACAGGGATCAAGTCACTCTGTGTCTGGTTTGGACAATGGATGGTTGCCTTAACTAGAAGCTCTTTGTGGAGCTGAGTTGCAAAATATCTCCTTGTTTCCATGCAGATTTTTTACTAGCTCTGATTCCCAGTGTTTGAAGAGGAATGACACTGCTAACGCAGTAGAAGTTTACGGCAATAACAAGTGGAAGTGTGAACGATGAGAAGTAGCAGGGTCAAGAGTTTTCTCCGCACAGTTTGCAGTTTGTAAGCAGCGCAGATGTGTTGAGCCTGGAGCTGGATATTACTGAGGACGTTCAAGAAATCAGGTAGGTGGGAAACAGGCAGAGAGTTTTGCATTTCTCTTGCCCATGCTGGAAGGATAACTTACGGCTCTTAATTAGTGATGGTGATGATCGGATCTCACTCCATAGGTCATCCAGCCTCCTGGAGTCTCTGGGACTCCTGGGTTAGGAAGCAACCCAGCCTCCTGTGCAGCCCCAGAGGCAGGACGCTTTCTGATGCATACCACCATAGTCTGCATGGAGCAGTTACCCACTGTAGGGAAAGTGCATAAGGCCAGGAAATTCAGAACTGTATGGTTTTGTGTTTAATTAGGCTTCTATATTCCTCAGGGTTAAAAAAAAAATAAAGAGAAAAAAGATAGTAGGGAAAGTGTTTTTTCCCCTCCTCTTCCTTTAGAAAGAAATGTGTTTTGTTTTCAAGGGGAAATGAAGGTAGAGAACAATGAACTGGGATAGGAAGTATGCTTTAGATACAGCATTTGCACAGAAAAATTGCAGAAGAGTGAATGAGGATAGGATATAAGTTACTGAAACGTACATTGTTCACTGCTGTGAAGCTCTAACGTTTCCTCGAGGTATGTTTTTCAGCCAGCACAGAGAAATAATTAGATTATTACAGTCAAATAAATGACCTGCGTCTTCATGTTATAATCACAGAAGACCCATGGATTTTATGGGCACTAAATTCTATATGAAGTTTGAAGGCTAAATTACTGGAAATTAACAATGCCTTGCTTAAAGTTTATGGAAGGATCAACTAAGGGAAAAAAATGCTGATTTACTTTAATAATAGTATTATTTCAGGATCATTACATAGAAAGAGACCTGAATTAATAAACATTTTAATTTGGCAATTAGTTTTTAATGCTAGACATTTATTTGCAGACAGAAAAAGCTCCTCGATTCTAGCTGGCTGATTACCTGGAAGGAATTCTCGTAGTTGTTTGTGTTACAGTTCCAGGAGATTAACGTGGGGCAATGCCTAATTCAAGATTGAAGTGGAGAGTATTTCTTGCCATGGCTAAATCTGTGAGCAGCCAGGGACTGCCTGGTTTGCAACAGTGAAGTCTCTGAGAAGCCTTCATGAGGACTATAGTGTTTAGGAAATTACAAACAAATGAAAGAGCTGATGCTAGTAGGAGATGAAACTGAGAAGAAAGGTATCTATCTCTAGAGCTATTGATGTCAACCACGCTTAGGTGAGGCAGTCCTGGCATCTGTTGACAACTCACAGATGAAGCTACCTTATGATAAGCAAAAGTACCATTCAAACTGGCCAGGCTCAATGCTGATTTGATCCTGCGCAAACCAGCATTCAACTTGCACAGAATTGTGATGATCATATTTAAACAGAATTCCCATAGATATGGTGCTGGCTTGCAAATTTCCAAAGAAACAGAAAACAAAATATTGACATTTAGGCAAGGAATATAGATAGTGGTGAAAGAGTTTTTGAACTGCTTAATGAAACTCCATGTGAAATGTGTCTAGATGTACAGGATTTTAAAGGAAAATCCACTAGGATGCGATATGTGCAATAATCAAGGAGGCCCATCAGAGGGACTCAGTGATGGGTAGGTACAGTAAGTAGTCTCTTGTTCAGGAATTCATCCCTAAGCATAGCAAGAAATTAATATTATTTGAATTTCAATAGAGTATGTAGTGCGTGTTTAGTTCTGAATAGCTGCGGTGCAACCTGACCAGAATCCTTACCCTGCTCTTGAAACCCAAACCAAGAGGACCTGCAGGGACACTGCACAGGCAGTCTGCAGACTGGGGGGAGAAAACACTGGCTTGGCAGAGGTCTGTCTGCTTTGGGTAGCTTATTCTGTTCTGTTGAGATAATTTATTTGAATTCTGGTAGCAAGAGATAGTGAACATAGAGACATAGAAACAGTGTACGTTGCTGTGGGTCTGTAGAGTTCATGAACAACTTGGATAAAACTTCTTCATTAACACCACAGTTATATCAAACAGAATGAAACTGTGTTAGTAACAGGAGGGTGACAAAACCATTCTAGTATTTCTGCAGACACAGGAAGATCCTGAATTTTTAAGTATGGACTTCCTTGGGCTACTTTAACGGAAACCAGATATTTTCAGACAAATGCACTATTGGTGGATTTCTTTAGATCGATTTCCCATTACAATGAGGTCAGTGTTTTAAACTGTGGTGTTTCTTAATTATTTAAATATTGTCTTATTTAAAATATTTATTCGAGAGAGAAACAGAAAATGAGGTAGTGGACTGATCTCAGCATAGTATATCGGAAGGGAGGGGACCTCTTTTCTGATTCTGCCGATATTTTGCAGTTTGACTTTTGGTCAAATCACTTGGGCCTTGTCTACTACTTTGCTGATTAGGCTCAGTTACAGCCATTGCTGTAACTGCACCAGATCCATATAGGAATAAGCAGCACATACAGGCAAGATAAGCTTTTCCCATTCATCTTGTGAGGATCTGTCAGTAATGCTACAGTGATGACTAAAACATAGGCAGCCCTTCATCTCTCTTCTCTTCTCTTCTCTTCTCTTCTCTTCTCTTCTCTTCTCTTCTCTTCTCTTCTCTTCTCTTCTCTTCTCTTCTCTTCTCTTCTCTTCTCTTCTCTTCTCTTCTCTTCTCTTCTCTTCTCTTCTCTTCTCTTCTCTGTTGTGTGTAAAATAAATTTTGTCTTGTGGGAGAGGTTTGAAATATGGATTAGCCAAAGTTTGGAAACAGTTTGGAATGTATACATTCAAAGTTGTAAATTTCTATTGAAATGTACTTTGGCTCTAAATTGAGGGGAAAATAACACAAGTTTGCTTAATTTAATTATCTGACTACAAGCATGCTTATCTGTAATAAGTTTGCCTAATCAGAATGTAGCATCTGCAGTGGGATATGGGAATGAGAGTCAGGACCAGGTCATTGGTGATGAAGCAACATGGAGTGTGCAGGTTCAGCATCACACGCTGCGCAGAGTACACTCCTTGAGTTTGAACTGGAGCTTATCTCAATTTCACTGCATTTTCACTTATGTTTGCAAGTCAATTAGAGAAATACTCTGCTGTGCTGTCAAACTAATGACATCCAAGAACTTTCTGATCTTCTGATAAAAAGAAATTGAAGGTCACTTTTTCAGATCAGTGAGTTTATCTCTAATTCAGTGCAGTAAACTAAATTGACTGTGTATTTTGCAACAACAGCAAAAGTTTCAGAAGTGCTGGAGTGCACATTCATTGCTACAATAATACACATTTGAGAGAATCACAAGGAAAGGACATAAGATTTCCATGGTATCTTAAAACTAATGAACCTCCAGGAGAATGAGATTTTGTTTTGACTTTCAATTTAATGTCTGGGCTGTTCTGAAAAATTCAGTCAAAGTCAGGTACTGTTCATGGCCATATTGTTGGTAAGATGTCCATCACTATGTTATTGTTACTGAGGAAGATATTGAAAACTCTGTCTTTATCATACTGTTGTATTCTGAAAAACATACCCAGGGGCATGGGCAAGCAAAACTTCTTTTGCAGCCAAAGCTTATTGCTAAAGTGTGAACAGATTCCTGTCTTCATAAAGAGAAATATTTAAAGTATTGGTCCATGTTTTCTCAAGTCTCATTCTTTGCTTGGAAGAAGGGTAAAAACAGTAGGAGCAACAGTTCCCAGTTCTTGCACTGCCCCATCCTGATACTGGACTTAGCTGCCTCTGCTTCATGAGCACCAGCGAACTGCAGGCAAGGATTTCTGCCTTCTGCTGTAACCCATTGCCTCTGCCCAGACTGTGCAGGGCATAGCACTGGCTACCTTCCTGCCTGCTGAGCGTTCCCCTCCATTGCTGCTGATCTCCATTTGGCAGCTGGGACCAAAGTTATGTCCTATTTGTACTTTTCAGATAATGCAGAGAGGAAAGAACTGACGCTGCAGATTTATGCTTAGTTTGGTCAGGACCATTGCAAAGCCTGGCATTTCTGTTCATGGACAACACTGATGACAGACGTTTATTCCACAGGGAAATGCGGCTACTTTAGAGGCTGATCCAAAACATTTCTTATTCATTTCCAAAGTCAATTAAAAAATTAACATCATGGCTCTTATCAGTGCCCACACACAAAAAAATAAAATCACTTGAAACGTGGTGCAGCTAGCTGTTATCTGACTTCTCTTTATATGCTTAAAAGGATGAGCAAAACCAAGGAGCACATTTCTAGCCTCTAGTTGAGTATAACACATGTGATAAGCTTCTGTTTCAGTTTTGCAGAAGAGTTGGTGGTTATTGCATTCATATTTCTGAAGCCTTGCTGATGAGCAAGAAAGCACTGGGAAGATTTTGAAACGAGACTGCTCCTCTGTGAAATGATTCCTCTAATGTTGAACATTGACAGGGCAGCAAAGAAAGGGAGTGGTGGGCAGTAAAATAAGGAGAAATTGACTCAGTTAAGCTTTAGATCTTTTTATTCGCATTTAGTTGTGGCACAGCACTGTTGCGAATCTCCAGGAAAAATGGTGTGTGATTTTTATCCTCCTTGGTTACTTTTTTTAATGTGTTGCCCTAGAGGCAAAGACAGTGGAGATGTTATGGTAGTAGGTACAACAGCATCTACAGTGTAAAGACCAGTTTTCTAAGCCAGTTCACACAAGTGAGTATACCTATGAGAGTAGTTAGCATTTATAAGCACACATCAACTGGTTATGGGCATGTGTCAAGTGGTTTCTGGATTATTTTTTTTTGCTGTTTGGTTGTGTATTGTAGCCTGGTTGACGCTGGAGGTCACTTCCCAGTGGTAGATAAGAAATGGACTGGTGGATTTAACCCTGCTCCAGTCATGTTTAGTACCTGTGTGGTCTAAACCAAGACTTGAGAGTGGCCTGAACATTGACATGTCTCTAGATTAGAGCCAATGAACTTGAGCATTGGTGTTTATGCTGCAGTGCTTAATCTGTGACAGCTTTGATTTCTCTGGAAATTGCAAACAGGAGGGAAGCAGCAGTAAAGTGTGAAGAAGCTCCATTTATTTCCATCTGGATTATTTGGCTGCTCAGAAATGCAAGGCAACTGGTTTGTATGAGGTATTTGGGCCTGTGTGTAAGCTCTGGGAGTAAGTTCTGCAAGCATTTGATAAAGCTTCAATTAAGTGTTCATCTGGCAGCCAAGCACTAGATAACCTATCTTTCCAGGTCACTAGCTATTTGCTGATTAATCCCTGCTCTCCATTTTGAAAGGACTGCTGTCATTGAAACAACTGCTTTATCTCCTGGTAGCTGACATAGCACCCTCTCTTGTCCCTATGCTCTGCTCAGGTCCAAGCAGGGAAACCACAGGAGCAGGTGGAGAGAGAGCAGGAAACATTCCTGTCTGATAAACTGCTGGGACATGAGGATGCATTCTTTCACCTAATTCCCTTCCTGACTCCTATGTCTGTGTGGTGGGGTCCAAGGAATCACTTCGATATAATAAAACTTGTCTTGCTGTGTAAGTATTGCAGCATGCATCAAAATTTTACACAGGCATAAATTCAAAAGTATCATTTTGCTAAATGAAAAGGCTGCATCCAGCTATATCCTATCCAGGACAGCCGCAGCTGCACCGGGAAGGTAGGACTTGCCGGATCATAGAATCACAGAATGGTTTGGGTCGGAAGGGGACCTCAAAGATCATCTAGTTCTAACTCGCCTGCCGCGGGCAGGGACACCTTCCACTAGATCAGATTGCTCAGAGCTCCATCCAACCTGACCTTGAACACTTCCAGGGATGGGACATCTACAGCTTCTCTGGGAAACCTTAACAGCGCTTCACCACTCTCAGAGTGAAGAATTTCTTCCTTATCTCTAATCAAAAATCTACCCTCTTTCAGTTTAAAGCCATTGCCCTTTATCCTGTCGCTACATGCCTTGCAAAATGCCCCTCTCCAGCTTTCCTGTAGGCCCCCTTCAGGTACTGAAAGACTGCTATGAGATCTCCCTGGAGCCTTCTCTTCTCCAGGCTGAACAACCCTACCTCTCTGAGCCTGTCTTCCTAGGAGAGGTGCTCCAGCCCTGGGATCATCTTCGTGGCCCTCCTCTGGACTCATTCCAACAGCTCCATGTCCTTCTTAAGTTGGGGTCCCCAGAGCTGAACACAGTACTGCAGGTGGGATCTCATCGGAGCAGATTAGATGGGCAGAATCACCTCCCTGGACCTGCTCGCCACGCTTCTTTTGATGCAGCCCAGGATACGGTTGGCTTTCTGGACTGCAAGCGCACATTACTGACTCATGTTGAGCTTCTCATGAACCAACAAAGCAGGATTTGTGCAGGAGAATAGTTAATGAAAAAGAGAATCAGGACCACTGGGAAACAAACCATACACGGAGGGCTGTCCAGTGCAAACAGAATAAAACTGCTGACGAGATAGAAAATAATCTTTCCTTCCTATAATCCTCCTCATCTTCAGTAATCCCAGCACTGCCTAGGGCAATGCCAATTTAATATATAGCAGTGTAATTATAGAATGTCACCTTACCCTAAAAAACAAGGTCTTGATGGAAAACCTGAGATTATCAAGTCAGTACAACAGATAAAGAAATTCTATGAATGATTACAAAGCAGAACAGAAAGTGCTAAATCAGACTATTTCTTCATCTACTGCATTGCATTTGGCAATGAACTGCTCTTAATGCTATAGAGAACAACGAGGCTTCCTCATGGTACATCTTGTTAAGGCCATATTATGGTGATACTTCAGAAAATAAGGCCTTTTTTTAACCCTTTCAGGTGCTTAGTTTATTTCTCTGAAAGACATGGTCTATTTTCCCATGTGACATCATCAGAATTTGCAAAATTACTAACACCTTGAAGTGATCCAGTGCACGTATAAATTCTTTTGTGCTGTTGGTGCTTGTATCTCGTGGAGTCCTGCAGGTTGTCAATGTAATGGATTTTAAATGAGACAAAACGCCCTTATTGATCCCAGTGGCTTCAAGCAGCAGTTCTTACTGCTGTCAGACGTGTAAGAATCAAGACGGGGAAAGGAGAACAAATAACAGAGGATGGCTCATATGAACTGTCCTAAATTTGCCTCAGCTCCTTTAGGACTGGAGGTGGGAGTCCTTTTTTCTGGAGTCTTTGTTCTGAGCTCAGGAGAAAGTGAGTTTCTTTTTTGTCCTTATGTTTCTCCAAGATTTCTGCATGCAGTTCTGAAGAGTCCATGGATTCTTTCTTCCTTCTACCTTGCACTGAGCTGAAAATGATATCCCTTCTGCCACAACACACCCCTGAGCAAGACACGTGGGGGATCCCTTCCCCTCTGAAAGCCCAGCCCCGAGGTGGAATGTGGCCCCTTCCACCCCACGAACTTTGCAGAGAGCCAGAAAAAGGAGGAAACAGGAGTTAATGCCTAGGATCTCAGAATAAGCATTCCCATACAGGCAGTTATTTTAGGAAGAGCTGTTCTCCCTCGGTAGAAGAGCTCCCACGATGCACGTTTATGAAAAGGAATGATCATCTGAAACTCTGTGGGGATACTTTTGTAAATCTTCAGCTGTGAACGTTTAGGTTACGCTGCCTATCGATTTTTGTCTAGTAGCTGTTAGACCTGTAGTCAGTCTTGTGTTAAGCATATTTTGGTTGATTTTTCTTGCCATTATGTTTCCTATGTTACTTCATTATTTGAACATCAAAATTGAATGTAGTGCTGTGAACAGAATAAGGTATTCTGCTGCAAGGAACTTGTAGTCTAATTCAGGCACAGTGACGCACCGGCATACATAATATACTGGATAAGGATGCAAATTCAAAGTAATAGAGGTGTCTGGGGAAAAATCAGTGCTGGAGGCTAAATTGCCACTCCTGAAGAACTACTAGGCTGCCAAACACAGGGAAAATGTTGAACAATACAAAAAATGTTTTTTGCTCTCTTTTTTTCTTTTCTTTCAAGATGTTAATTCCTAACATGCCGTCAAATAGAGGAGAAACACCAGAAGAAAACAGAGAGAGAATAAGATAGGGATCCACTCTATGTTCCTGTTTTCTGAACTGGTGCCCAAAAAACGGAATTGGAGATATGCCTTGTGAGATAAGAACTTCAATTAAAAAAAAAAAAACAACAAACAACCCACAAACAAAACCAGAACAAGGTGGATTGAGCCTGGATTACAAACCAGTATTGATGTAATCTGAGTTTTGTTGGCAATGTAACGTGAGTTTGTGAAGAAGTATGTAGTGTGTATTTGTCTTTATATGTACCTGTAAAATTGAGACGTTGTCCATTGCTTATCTTGCAGAGTGTAGCTGCAGACTGATGAGGTAATGATCATATAAGGTACCATATAAGGTACATAAAATATCAGGAATACCTAAAGTTAGTGAATCGAGATTTTAATCTGTTCCTAATCTGAATGTCTAGTGGAGATCTAGGTAGTTACATGCACGAGTAAAACGTGGGAAGAGTGATCCTATCAAATTTGCTGGCAGTCTTTTACTTTGCATTTAAACTCTTGTCTAAGCCGTGATTCTGTGCCATTTGTGGTTCTTCTGTTTCAAGAGTGGTATCCAGCATTTCTTAGGCCCAGTGCATGGTCTTTCAGTACTGAAAGTGTTTGTGGATCTAATCCACATTTCATTTAAATGGTCAGTAATGGCAGTGAAGGAATTGTCAAACATATCTTTGTGTACCAAAATCATTAACATCATGTGGCAATTTTGTCCCTGATATCGATCCTTCAAACTACAGCTGTGTCCAGCAGTGACTAGAAAGTCAGAAGAATCAGAAGGAACACAGTCCAAACATGCGTGGACAGAGAACTTCTCTGCAAACTTGCGGATGGTGGCTGCTAGGCCTGACACCAGCTGCGATTCTGACGTGCAGTGTGTTCTCAAACAAACTACCTAGCTTCTCAAGAAATATACTGGTGTCAGGTAAAGAAAATTGTTAAATACAGGACAGTTTTTGAAGGGTAGCCATCAGAAGTGTAAGAGTTATGCACAGATAGACATACAAACACATGTGTACCTGTGGATTATTTAAACACAGAACAACGGAAGAATAATGAATTTAGTTAATTCCAGAGAATTAAGTAATTATTTCTAGAAAAATCAAGTGTATTGATATATTAGCATTTTGATAATGTTACAACTGAGATTACACACTGAGAGTCAAGAATTACTTTAATTATGTTGGTGAGCCTGCAACTCTGACTCTTGTGGTAGATGAGCTATTAGCATCACACAGCCTTGAACTTTTTTACTTTTCTAAGTATTATCATTTTCATTCTGCTATATCTATAGGTTGAAAGGGATAAATTTAAGGAAGCTGGGTGGGCAGGTCTTTACAGTAGCTGTTCTGGACTACCCATAGTCTTTTAGTGTGACCACAGGAGTATTGCAGAGGCTGTGTGCATCTAGCAGGATAAGGCCAGTAACTTTTCTGTCTTACGGTTTAGGTTTTTTTTATGAGGACAAACCTATTAAAGACTTTGAGACATTCACGTCCTATGGGGCTGAGCCATATCCCTCTTTAAGATAAATAAATGCCAGCAAAATAAGCAGTATGTCTTTCTGTGACATCATTTCATGAGGCTGCAGTAATTCTCTGTTATCTTTTATAAAATGTATTTAACACAAGTTATTAGAAACCCCACAAAATATCTTGTCTAGTCATATTTTCTTATGTGCACTTGCCACTTCATATATATCATGTTGTCAGTGAAGTACTCCCATCTTTCCTCAGGAGTAAGAATGTTTTATGACACTCTGGTCAACAAATGCCAGACGCCAAATAGTGATTTGAAAGTATTCATTTTCTCCTCTACTTCCAGCACAAGCATTTTTCTGTCAATGCACTGGTAAGCATTTTAGCACTGTCAAAACTAGAAATCAAAGAACAAGTGGATAAATGTTTATAAACACCTTTGAAAACAGCAGAGTTGCCTTTCGTTTATTTGATTAAGCCACCATTTTAGAAAAGCAGAGCTCCCAGGTCTGTGTCTTTGGAGATTAAGTAAATCATCTGATTCCCAAAAGAGCCAAGCACTCAGAGGTGTCCACGGACTTCTACAAAAAAGTAATTAGCTTTGTACCGTGGGCATTTCGGAAACCTAGTCTTGCAGTCTGAAAACAGTGGTATTAGCAAATTGGGGCTGAAAAAAAACTGTACTCCAAAGTTAACATACTTTTAAATGAGAGCAAGGCAACAAACAACCACCGCAGACTCTTTAGCAGCTAAACAAATGCTCATCTGTTCTTTGCATTGTGTGAGGGCTGCAATTGTGCAAACAGAACGTTTTTATTATTGTATTAGTTTCAAAAGCTAAGTGATTCAAAGAAATAAACTGAGTCTATGAAAAATCAAAAAAAAATAGTAACAGCAGGCCTGGTGCCTAAGGGTCTTACTCATGAATGTAAAGACTGGTTTTATTATCAGCTGCGTACTCTGGTAAATAATGGGCTTGAGCTTGCAATTCCCTATTCATGTGAATATTTCTTCTGCTTTTGTATTAGCCAAGATTACTCATGTGTTTATGAGTTTGCAAGCCTACTTGAAAGCTGAACGTGATGGGAGATAGCGTACAGAACCTCGCTGTCTAATGCTGTGAAGGGGAGTGCTGGATTTCTGCTTTTTGTTGTGGTGCCTCTTTTGCCGTAAGCCTCGGTCTGCCCTGCTCCGTGTGTGAAGACAACACTCCTGTGGGGAGTTAATGTGCTGGAACAGGTTACCCAGGGCATTACCAGTCTTGTAGGTTTTAAGCTGAGAGACGGCTTCTAAGAAAGAAAAATTTGACTTATGGATGTATATGGAAAGTCCCTCAGACTAGAGAGTCATAGGGGTCTTAATGGAAACAGATCATTGTCTTCAATGCAAACAGAGTGGTTGTTGTGAGGAACAGGTTTAAGTGCCTACTGTCTAGTTTACAGCATGTGTGGAAAATGAAGTATCAATTCCTCTGTTAGACTAGAAATCCTTCTGAAAGTATTTTTTCATTTGCTTTGCACCTTTGCTGTCAATTTCAGGGATTGGTGTGACAGATCTGTGTTTGAGCTGTTTGCTTATAGTAATGAGTTTTGGATGTGCTGAGGATACTCACCTAAGCAAGCTGTAAATTAAGAAGGAAAAAATAAAAGGGACTTTGTTTTCTATGTTGGGCTGTTCCTGCTGTGAGGTATTGCAGGCTTAGGCAAGTTGGAAAATGCCTGCTGCTTTTTGTACCAAATATTTGTTATGTACTTTGGTTTTGGTCACCCATACTCAAGAGAGCTGACCTGATACTCGAGGCAGATCTCCAAGAACTGAAGACAAAAGCAGTAGTAGCTGGGACAGCATGGGACAGGGGATTCCCCTGCCCTCTATGGAAAATGCTCTTAGGACTGCTTTCTGAAAGTTGTCTTTCTTGTACATTTGCACCAAAATTCTTTTCAGGTAGTGATTGTGAGGGTCCAAGTGTGGCAGCTGCTGTCAGCAGTGGACTGTAAGTTAGGTAGTTGCTGGTCCCACTGGTGGAGGCTGCCACAGGGCTGTTCCCACCTACCCTCAAAGAAGAGGGCAGCGCATCAAACCTGGGGCTCAGCTTAGCAGCTGCCTCTCCTATTGACTGCAACCGTGGGTGATAGGTGGTTTCCACCTTCCCCCGTGTTTTGATTTCCCTGTGAATTTATTTGCTGTACTGCTCCAAAACACTTTTTCAACTCCTGTGGTCTTACAGCAATTTACTTTGTCTGGCTGTTGTATCCAGAAAAAAACTAACAGGAAATTTGGATGAGGAAAGAAAGGACTGAGGTAAAAATTGCAGGTGAGCTACAACTAAGCACTAAGAATACTTGAGATATTGTTAATATTGGATATAACACATACCTAGTGCAGAAGTTCACAGTGCTGAAAAGGCATCTAGATAGTAATCATGGAGATGTTTAAAATGATGTTGTTATGAGTGACTTAGCAGCAACTGCTGGAAGAGAGAGATTTTTCTTAACATAGTAGAAATTCTTGGATTTCAATACTGCTTATGTTTCTTTCAGTACAGTATTTTTGAATGCCAAGTGACCCTACCGTATGCTGTGAATACATCATGTATTTGTTGCAGGATTGAGGAAAACAGTGATAATTCAAATAAACTGGAAACAGAAATCTCTTCAAATATTTATTTAGAACAGGAATATATTTATCTTTTTGGACATAAAGCAGTGACACCATAATTCAGCAAAGCTCCTTCTCACCTCTGCTCCATGCTGACGACATGAAGCGGGCTGAACAACAGTGGAAAGGCAGGGAGTTTAATTAGTATGTTGTTCCTCTGTTCCCCTAATTCTAGCAACAGGGTCTTATTACCTTGCTACTTCAACTGTTTTTGCTGTTGAGGCTTCCTGAGTTGTAACACCATTTGGCAAGGTAGAATTGTGCTTGCAGGGAAAGGCCACAGATTATTCATGGGAAAACCCGGGGAAAGTTGGCACTGCTGATGTCCCTCTTACACCCTCTACCAGCTTCTCCTTTCATTTTTTTTCTCTGGTTGTTAAAACTTTTATTGAAAATTCGAGAAACTCTGAAAATACTTTTTCCTCACTGCTTTAAGATGACTAGATTTCTTACTATTTCTTTATGCAACTGTGACTGTGAAAAAATAACATACTGTCTCAGGCTCTGATTTTCTAGTACAGTCTAGTACTAGATCATCCTGATCGATCATTTTATCTCTTCTTTTTTTTTTTTTTTAAGAAATGTGAATACAGCTAAATGTTATATTCTTAATCCATCACAACAGTAATTATATTGCTGTTAAACTGTATTTGCGTTATTCAGTTCTTGTCTGGCAAGTGTGTCGTCTAATCTCAGTCGTTTGTTTTCCCCATTCACTTTCAGTTTTGCTCCCCTCAACTCCCTTACCAAGGATATATCCGTGACATTGCAGTTTAATGATCAATATAAGGCAGGTAAGGTTCATAATAAACTGGTCATGCTGCAATCTGTTAATGAAGATTTTTGACAACAGAGCTGAGTACTGATGAAGTCTGCTCCTTACCCTAGGAGAACATTTTCTGTATTTTGTTCATGAATTGACACAAAAGAATTTGTTCTCCTACAAGCTGCCCTAAGGAAGTATTTGGGAAATATTCAGAACTGATTAAATTATTCATTATGAATACCTGACCAAAATAGTTACAGTTTTTTTTTGCACAATCCTGAAAACTTGTAATTATAGTAGTCATTTTATCTGTTAAATGGGCTGTGCGCTGCAGAGTGCATGTATTATCTTCCAAAGAGGAACAAGAATTTATTCCCTCAGGCAGCTTGGCTGTAAATAAATATAAAGTTATATGTAACATTGCAGAAAGCAAAAAGAATCCAGTTTAGTCAGTGAGAAGTAAAATAAATAAATAGGGAAGACCATTAGCTCTTTGGCAATAAATTTGTATGCTTTTAACTTATTATGAGGTAATGAGGATGAAAATGGTTTGAGGTGGAAGCTGTGCAAAACCAGGCACTTTCAGACTACAGAATTAAAATGTCTGATGAAAAAGATTAATGCAAAGTATCTGAGCTAATCCAACATTTACTAGGAAAATTCAGGTCAAACCTGGGATTAGTGCTTTGTGTTCTCTACTGATAGCCTTGGTGTTTCCCTACTTACCTCTCTCACTCTTGTATAGTTACTGAACTTCCATATTTTTTATATTAAGAAAAAAACCCATGTCTCTTACAGCTGCTATCTGTTCTGTTATCACGAACAGAGCAATGCTATTCTTGTGCCCTGAAATTTTGGTGAAAAAAGCTCCAGATAAGTAAATATCAGAGATGGCGCTGAACAGCTGTTTCTCTGGGTAAAACTCATCTGTGCATCTGTGAGTAGTTGGGCTTTTTGTTATCTGACATCTAAGAGGCAGTAGCAAAGCGAGGGTGAAGGAAGAGGGCAGATTAAAAAATATCCCTCAGACTTTTTCCCAGATGTTTTTACCTCTCCAAAGTTTTTGCTAGTGTTTAAGATGTTTTATATACCATTATAGAAATGTTGTTTTGCTAATGTTAATAAGATCTTAATAATAATTCTTCTGGGCAACTTTTGCAAATCTTTGCTTTGTAACAAATCTCTGTTTTGAGCAAATGATTTTTGACAGAGTGGTATGTCCTTGCTGTTTTGACAAAGAACTATTCATGTTTGGCTAAGATATAAAACCTTATAAAAATCAAAATTCATTCATAGGCAAAGAAAAGTGATAAAATTGTGCTTTGAGACAGAAAACAGAGACACAAAGCAAATATTTCAGAATTTATTTGCCCAAAAATATATAACATATATAATTTTAGGCTGATGTAAATGATTTGCAAATTTAAGTCAAATTCAGCGTGAAGAACCTTCTGAAACAAATGGAAAATATTTGAGGAGATCGTAATGCTGTGTTTCAACAGAAGTGAGGCCCTGCATCATTCATTTCAGCATCTGAATGGTACTGTGTTCTCAAGTGGAACAAAGATAAGTTTAAACACACCTCCACACACCCCGCCAAATTGCCCAACCCAGGCACTCACACAAAAAGGTTACACTGGAGGGCAAATTGCATTTTCCAAGGAAACCATACATCTCTCTTTCCTGAAAACTGCCATATAAAATTCCAGAGTCTTGGTGTTCTGGCACTCCTGGTGTGAGAACTATGGGTAAGACTTCAATGTATATTAAGTAAAGACACTTCTGGGCAAAGCACTGCTAAGCCAGCCTAAAACATCATGATAATGGAAGCTTTGGGTATGTGCAGCCAGAGCAGCAAATGGGCAAAACTCACCCCATCAGCCCCACCAGCCCTGTCTAAAAGGCGTCTGTTGCCTTTCCAGATGTTTTAAAGCAAGCACATCTTTCAGGGCAGAGTCCTAATGGAAACGGATTACATTTTAAGCAACTAGGAAAGAGACATTTTCAAAGGCAGAGGGAAAAGAAAGAGCAGAGGCTGGCTTAAAGAGACCTATTTAGGGTAATGAGAGGGATAGCGCAATACTAGCAAGGCAGCTTGCCTGTCTTACAGTGCAAGCAAAGGAGTTAATTTGACCTTACTGTGTTGAAGAGGAACTATGCTCCATCAAGACAGTACAGGACTGTTTGCCTAGGGAAAAAAAAAATAGCACCTTTACAGAGGAAGAAAAGGCAGAGTCAGGAAATTGTTAACTAGTTAGTTTAGCATTAATCCCCCTCCCAAAAACCATGGGAAAAGTTACTAAGCAAATAAGCTTTTGATACATATGTAGAAGATAATACGGAGATGAGCAGCAGCCATCAGATTATGTCAAGAAGAAATTGTGTGAAAGCCATCTGAATTTCCCCTGTGACAGAGTAGCATGATTTCTGGATATGGGAGAAATAGTAGTTGACATATTTTTTGACTTCGGTAATGGTTTTTGACAAAGCCTTTCATGATGCTCTCCTTTGCAAACTACTGAAGCCTGATACTCATGAAACTCTCATAAATTTGGTGCAGTATTGTTCTGAAAAAAACAGGCACAGGATAAATATTAAACCTGTTACCCTGAAAGGCTATGTCAAACTGGGCTTTTTAGAGAGTCCGCCTGGTGTTTGGTACTGTACAATAATTTGTCAGAAACTGGTGTGATAGAATTTGGTCTACTCTGAGTACATTTACACATGGCACAAACCTGTCAGATATGCTGCAGATATGTTGAAGGGCAGGAGTCAAACTCAAAGTAATCACGATAAACTTGAAAAACGGTCTGAAAAAAAATGGGATTCTGTTCAGTTGGGGTGACTGCATTTAGATAGAAAAAGATCAACTGCAACTGTGGAGGACAGGGAACAAGAAGTAGCTGGTTTCTAGAAAAAGATCCGTGGGTGGGGGAGTTACAGTGATACAAAAACTGAGTATGAGCCAATAATGTTGTACTGCTGCAAAACAGGCAACACAGTGGGATGTAGGAGGAGGATAGCTGTCTGGAAGATACTTGAAGAAATCCTCCTTCTGTTGCTGGCACAAAGAAGATCTCAGCTTCAATATTTTGCCTAGTTTGGGACAGTACCCTTCTAGGAGAAGGTAGAAAAGCTAAGGAAAGAAATTTAGGAGAGAGCAGCAAGAGCAGTTAAAACCTGGAAAACAAGGTGTGCAAGAGTACAGCCACAAAGCTGTTGGTGCTCAGTCCGGCAGAGAAAAGACTGAGAATGTGCGTGTATGTCCCTTCAGTTGTGCCACATGAAAGGTGATGGCAGATGGGAAAGGAATAACCTGTTCTCTCTGTCTGCAGTGAGTAGATCAAGGACAAGAGATCTTAACCTACAGCAAAGGAGCTTTGGACACTAAGGAAAACTTTCTAATTGTGAGGACAGCAAAATACTGGAGGAGACTGCCTGGGAAGGGAGTAGGGGGCTGTGTTCTCTCTCCTGGAAGCTTTCCAGGATGTGTTAAAGTGTCTTGTGTCCTGCAGGGCTTCCATCTCCCAATACAGAGGGTAGAGGAGAGGCTGGGTGACCTTGCAAGCTCCTTTCTGCCCTGTTTCCCTTGTTGCTGTGACACTTGCCCTGATGTAGCAGGGTTCATACTTCCCAGCAGAGCCAAGTTGCCTGCTGAGCTCTGCAATGAGACGGCTCAATGCAACTATCACCTCACGTGGTGCTGTTGGAGGCATTACGATACCAGGTTTTGGGCACCGTTTTAATGTCATCATGGGCATTACCTGCTCCTGTTAAGTGGACAAGGTCTCAGAGCATATTTTACAGTGCTGCAGAGCAGCTTTACATTAGGTTAAGATCTGACCTTTTGAATCCAGATAGGTTGTCATGCTAGATGTACTTTCATGCCTGCGGTACTTGCTATGCTTTGTGTCTCTGTTAGGATTAAGACTCTAATTTGTGCTAATATTTCAGGTTTGCAAGGCTACGTGACAGACTTCTTTAGGATGCATGTCTCCAGGTAATATTCTAAAAGTGCCCCAGTTACTAAGTAACCTCATTTCACATAATGAGGTTTATCTTTCTTATGTCTTACTTCTTAAATGTCTTTTCCTACATCTGAGAACAGCTGTGGGCTAAGAAACTGTGTCTTCCTGAACTGTTACAGTGGAGAGTCTTGGTGAGAACTTGGCTGCACTCATAGTCACTTGCATTTTGTTGCTAAGCCACTGTACAACAATCCGCTGTTACTTGAGCAACTATCACTGTGTTTCAAAAGGGCTTGTGTGGTTTAGAGTGGTCACATTTTAACTGAACAGTTTCAGAAAGTTTGTCATCCAATAAAACCTGGTCGTAGTGTATCTTCAGTAAAACTGAACAGGTCTAAGCAAAATTATTTGCAATGCTTATGTGCTTTAAACAAGAAGGGGGAAAGATTCTAAAGATGTAAGGTGTTAAATGACATAAAACCTCGTGCAATGAACTTGTGATGACATTTTAATTCAGATCTGTGCTGAGAAAAAAAGATGAGTTCACTTGCCATCTCTTCTCCGCCTTCAACTCTTGTATAGGCTCAGTATGTACAATTAACTCTGACTTGCTATTGTGAATCTGAAGGGAAGTTTTATAACAAGCATAGAATTAGATAAGCAATGCACTGACACTTTCAAGTCATGGCAAAATCATGCTAGAGGCAATCCAGGTGGTAGTTATGTAGTCAAAAATCACTCCAGTCAAATTAAAATGAATTTTCCTCTCTGAGGCAACTGATGACTGAAGAAGGCTCCATTAGTTCATGGTGTTTCATAGCCTCTATGTAACAGTATTTTTCGCAATGAAATTTGAACTTTGTGGTAAGGGTTTAGGAACAGGTATTTTAATTCTATTTGCAGTAGTTACAACTGTGCTAGAGAAAAATATATGCTTGAGAAGGGATGTGATATAAAAATGATCTCTTTTCCCAGATTCTTTTGATCTCTTTTCCCAGATTCTTTAGTACCAAATGAGTGGCATTTTATTATATTATTTCGAATCCTACACCTGTAAGTCAGAGAAAACACTAAAAGACAGAAAAGTTTGGGGTTTTGTTTTTTGTTTTGTGGGGTTTTTTTTAAGTAAAGGCCATAGGCTAAGGTGACTTCAGATAAATAATAATAAAAATGAGGTTAATGTATAGCAACACAGCATTTGTCTGTGTCTTATGCTGGGAAAACATGAATCTATTAAGATATAATTTTCACAGTTACAGTTCGGCATTCAGCCAGATGAACCTGGACTTCTACAGTCAACAGCAAAGAGAAATAAGATGTTTGTATTTTCACTGAGAGTTACGACACACGTTCTCTGAGATATCACAATATCTTCAGAGCTTTGCATGTTGCTACCAGGTTCCTGTAAAAATATTAGATGAGTGTTCAACTGCTCCACATGCATGACTAGAATCACTGATGATGTGGTTGGGGGCTTTGCAGTCCATATTGCACTGATGTTCACAGATTTCATGTGGTAAAATCGAGCACTGAATGAAAAATGTAATGAAACGTAATGTGGACGGATAGTGTTCGCCATTGTGATAGGACAGGAACCACATAACCAGGAGACTGACTAAGGCTTAGTCATCTTATACTGAAATTAGTATTCCTGAGGTCGCTTCGTTTCGTGGCATTTACACCTTTTATGTCGTTCACCTCTGATTAATGCATAGATAGATACATTCCCCTCAGTTTATTCCAAAGAGGACAGCTTTTCCACATTCATATAATAAAAATAAGAAATTCAAGATGCAGTATATGACTGCAAACACAGTTAAAAGTCAGTATACTTTGGGAGTTTGCTATAAACTGAAGATAGAAGAAAGTGATCTCTTTTTCATTACTTCTTCACAAAGAAAATATATTTGAAAATAAGTAATGAGCTGTCTTTCTCAGCCACAGAATGTAGTTGCTGATTGTTTGGTTGTTTAGTTGCTAATTAGCTCACCATTAGAACAGCAGAAAACAGGATTAGGAAAAAAATCACAGATCATATGTGATCATCAAAAGAAAAGCTGTACTGAGACTGAAAGATTCACTTTGAAGTGAAAGATATAAAGATTCACCTAGACTCTGGATTATCAGACCACACTATTATATTTGCTGTTGTGCTTTTAATGTGTGATTGAAGCGTTAATGCTATGGCAATGTGGGATCTTGACGAGTTTTCACGGTGGTGCTTCTAAATGCACCCTCTAGTTTTGTGGTTTTGGCAGACTGTGGAATGTTTATCTACTTTATCTGTGGCCCAAAGCCATGTCATTTTCTGCCCACAGCCTATGCTTCAGCCCTGTCCTGCGCATCTCTCCTAACCCTGCAGGGCAACAGTTGAGTTGAAGCTTGATTTTATTCACTTGTTGGTCTGTCTACTTGCTGCCCTACCTTCTCTGAGCCTTTATACCTTTTATTAGCTTGGGTGAGCTTACTCACACTTCTGCCTTGAACTTACTTTTGTTGCAGTCGGTTGCTCAACAGCCGTGTGTTGAATGTATTCATGTCATTAGAATCAGGCTGCTTTGCGAAGTACCACACAAGCTAACAACCTCATGGCTAATCTTCAGCTCAGATATCCTGTATAGTTTTGTTTGGAAGTGTTGCTCTACCTTTCTTGTCATTATTTTTTCCACTTTTTTTGAAACAGATTGCCTCGAGGGAATTGTGCAGTATTGCTATGTTTTACTGCAGCCTGTAAGATCTTCCTTCTTTCCCTAGGGAAATCAAAAATGTTAATGTTGTTAGATTTAGAATATCCTTACGACTGTATTTTGCAGAGATGACAAGTATTGCTGTTACTGTAGTAATAGCTGTGATGACTGATTACTTATTAAATATATGTATGAGTTTTTTTTTTCAAATGTATATAAAAATACATACATAGAAAGAGAGGCAGAAAAATCCTTTTTCTATGCATTCACTTTGGTTTGGTTTTCTGATTAATTTCCTGTGGATAGGACAGAGACTTCTTTGTCTCTGTGGTTGTTTGTTTTGTTTTGTTTTGTTTTACCAGCTGGATCTTTATTGTTTTCATGTAAAGAAACATCAGTAGTGCAAGTTTTCTCTGGAGGCCAGGTATGCAAACCGCTCCAGTTGTTTGAAGATGACTCCCCAATCAAACACATTGTAGTTGGAGTTCCCTGGAGCACCACAGTCAGGGAAGTGTCTGATAATGGCATTTGTAACATTATAATATCTTAAATGTCTCTAATTCAAGCAATGACTATGAAACGTTTTAGCAGGTTGTAAGAGACTTAGATGATTTCTGCCTGTATCGCTAGAGACTGCTGCGACATTTTTCTGAAAAATAAGGAAGGTGTAGTTTCAGCCTCTGGGAATGAACTGAACACAGAAGGCAGAGATGAGGGAGAGTGAGCACGGTGTGGAAGTCATGAATGAAAACTACTGAAATTTTTCTGATGCCTTGTTGATCCAAGATTGCTTTTCTAGGAAGCAGAGATGGTTCACAGTGAAAGGGCAAACCAAAAATATGTATTTCCAAGGTAGTTTGGGGCAAAGTAAAAGGTGTGAGGCAGGAGGAGGTTGGTCATAACTGGATGTCAGAAGCTGTTACATTCACATGGGGAAGCAGGAAAGAGAGCAGAGACTGCAGTTGGGAGAGAAAATTGAAAATCTCTGTGTAGGGTGAACTCCAATGCAGCAACATTTACAACAATAAAAAATTATTTATGTAAGGCAAAACTAGAAAAGACTCTACAAATCTCTAATAGGACCCAAGAAAGTGAAGTTAATGGGCAGCAGGATGGTAGATAGAATTCAAAGTAGATAAACCCCAAATTAGGTATATATCAGGTGAAATAATTTTAATTATTTGCAAGAAACGATGTGCTAAGTCAACTATAATGATATCTTGGAAAGTACTTTAAAGCAAGTTAATTTTTCATGAGTTTTAATTTCTTTTGCTTTTTAAATAAGAACTTTAGCCATACCATGAAGATATCAGAGGAACTTTGGACTTAAAATCCCAAGTGGAAGTTGATGTTTACATGAAGAGTCTACCCTGAATTCCAGAAATGTGGCCTATTAGAATAACTGATGCATTAGGCAATCCCAGATGCAAGCTGGTATGCAATATATGGAAACCTGTAGGCCTAAACCTAAACAGTAAGCTGCTGTAGGATCCTCATCCAAAAAAAACTATCTTATAGAATGATAGAATGGTTTGGATTGGAAGGGACATGAAAGATCATCTAGTTCCAACCCTCCTGCCATGGGCAGGGACACCTTCCACTATATCAGATTGCTCAAAGCCTCGTCCAACCTGGCCTTGAACACTTCCAAGGTTGGGGCATCCACAACTTCTCTGGGAAACCTCTAACAGTGCTTCACCATTCTCATTGTAAAAAATTTCTTTGTTAGATCTAATTAAAATCTACCCTCTTTCAGTTTAAAGCCATTGCCCCTTGTCCTATCACTACAGGCCCTTGTAAAAAGTCCTTCTCCAGCTTTCCTGTAGGCCCCCTGTAGGTACTGGAAGGTGGCTGTAAGATCTCCCTGGAGCCTTGTCTTCTCCAGGCTGAACAGCCCCAACTCTCTCAGCTTGTCTTCATAGCAGAGGTGCTCCAGCCCTCGGATCATCTTTGTGGCCCTCCTCTGGACTCGCTCTAACAGGTCCATGTCCTGTTTTAACAATCAGCCTGACATTATTAAGTTGGCATTTACATCTTTCAACCAGTGTAAGCTTTTGGCTGGTAACTGAAATGACAGCATTGGCACAGGAATCCTAGAGTCCTGCAGCTAGAATCCATAAGTGAGTATTATATTAATCCTTTTATATATACACCTTTTGTCTGCAGTCATGGAGAAGTTATTCTGGTGCAAGAAGTTTCATTTACTACTCTAGTCAATAGCAACACACTGCAACACGCTGGAAAGAAAATAATGGTGGTCTCCAATCTTCTCAGCTTTCTACTGCAGCTTCAGATAGAAATATGTTTTACATGGATTCACTACATAAGGATTTCCCTGCATGCCAAGAGAGTGGGGCAGCACTGCCAGTGTGATCCAGGCAGGCTGCAGAACAGATTTTGTCCTGTGTTATGCCTGTCCCAGCAGTGCCATTTCCCAGCTGATTGAGGAGAAGGTTTGCTTTCATTAAATACTATACCCAAATACCATTTGGCATACTGGAATATTTGTGAATGACACACAGTTTACCACCTGTTGGAACAATTTTTCTGAATACTGATTTTAAAATGTAATTAATAGATAATCTTAGTGCATGCAATTACATGAGGATGTTTTTGTTTTGTTTGGGAGTAAATTGTTTTTATTATGACACCTACATTCATGATTTTGGCATTTAGGTGGTTTTTGTCCCTGGATACAAGACTTAAACAGTGGATTAAATCCACAGAATATTTCAGTGCTACTTGCACAATGATAACTTCATTTCCAGCGTAATCTAAAAACCTTCCTATAATTACATGATGTCTTGTAAATAAGCCATCTCCAGAAGGCTTCAGAGAATTAAATAACTGAGGCGATATACAGTACAGAAAATAGTGCTGCAAAGACATTGTAATGCAGTTGAACAAATTAAACCAAATTAATTAAAAGATCAAAGATAGAGGAAATGGAGGAAAGAATGTTTTAAGACAACTGAAAGGAGATGGAGAATAAGTGACACAGGGATGTTTTTAGAAAGAAGGAATATGTTTGGGTGACGAAAGAGATGGGGTGGGGAAAGGGTGGCAGGTTCTCAGGAGGGGGAGCTGCCGAGGAAGCCTAAGTAGCCTCAGAGATGATACAGTGTGATCTGAAATTGAACAAAGCGAGGGTCTAAGTGCCAGGAGAGCAGGGCTGGCTCTGGGCAGAGGTACCCCAGGCAGCTGCTGAGGGCTGCAGGAGGGAGGAGGAAGCAGCCAGCCTGGATTTTTCTGTGCTTGTGCCAGAGTCCTGGAAAGGCAGCCTGTGGGCGAGACAAGGAGATGTGAAGCAGCGACACTTAACGCTGAGATGTCTTCTCAAAAGTGAGGTTATTACTCCACCCCTTCATCCCCTGGGCAGCAGCAGAGCAGCAGACTCCAGCTCTCTCTGTTTCAGGACTGGTTTGGCCCTCCTTGGCCCAGACCAAGGACCACAACCTGGTATAGTAGTGGAGGGTGTCTCTGCCTATGGCAGGGGTTTTGGAACTAGATCTCTGAGATCCCTTCTAACCCTCACCATTCTATGATTCGATGATATTGGGGATGGCATCAGTCTGGAGCCAGGGCTGCATGACGCTGTCACCAGCTCATGGCAATGCCCTTGCTATGTGTGATGACTTGTTGCTAGTGGTCAGTGAGCCCCCACCATGACACTGCCAACTTCACTTTTTAAACAGTATTACTCGGGAATGGGCTGGTTAACAGGAGGTGGCATCATTAACAGCAGAAGCAGAACCTCTTGTGGGAAACGTGTCTACTTGCCGCAACGATCGTTTGCCCATGATTTACTACTTTCTTTTTCCCTTGTAAAAACCACAGATCAACATTATTATACCATTAGCATGAAGTAGGTCGGTATGAAACCATAAATGTCTGCATTCAGAGCAAATTACAGTGTGTCAGTGGTGCTACATGATCTATTACAATGTGACATTGCTTATGGTGTAACTCTGCTGAGGAAAAATGACTCTTCAGGAATAAAAAATTATTAATGAGTTCTCAGACAACAAGTGAAATTTCTTACCATAAGTTTACAAAAATTGCCAGGGATTTCGGTTTTGTTTGAGGTTTCCCTTTATTTATGGGGAGGGGATCTCCCCCTCTTAGCTTGGAAGGTGGTTGACTTTCATTAGGGAGATATGTTAGTGAGATACATTATCAGATGTTCACCTTCATTGTTATTGCTTCTCTTGTTGTTTCCTAAGTAGTTTTGCAGTATGTTTTCTGTTTCTTCTGGTTCCAGGTAAGCCTGGTGAAGAGAAACTGGTGACTGGGATCTACACCTGTTCTTAACTTCCCTGCAATGTTGTATAGTATTATTAATAATTATTTTGATATTAAATACAAGAAAGATTATTCTTACTCTCTTTGACATAATACATTGCAAGTTGTATTTAGTATAAAATCACCATAGCTCCAGAACTGCTAGATACATGACTAAAGCAGATTACATGCTTTCTATTGTATTTGATAATGCATTAGCAAACATAAAAGCAGGGAAGGAAAATGTTTATTTTATCAAAAACCTGGGGAGGAAAAATTCATACTAGACAGAACTAAGAATATCTAGTTACAGAAGTGGAACAGT
Source organism: Tauraco erythrolophus (assembly GCF_009769465.1). Classification (NCBI taxonomy): domain Eukaryota; kingdom Metazoa; phylum Chordata; class Aves; order Musophagiformes; family Musophagidae; genus Tauraco; species Tauraco erythrolophus. Next base: position 55,919,084 of record NC_141468.1, read on the forward strand.
GAAGGGAAAAAAAAAATCCCTGTTTTGGAAAACTTAAGCTTACTTTTTTTTTTAAATAACTTCAGTATTCCTTGTATTGAGTAGGTAGAAATAATGTTTTAATCTTTCCCAGCAAGAAAAAGAAAACCACTATGTTTTGTGAGTCATGTAACAGCATGCATCTGAATTAGCTATTTGCAGAGGTGTTGGAAGTATAGCTACAGAGCTAGCCATGGAGACGTGTACACAAATCAGTCCTCAACCTGCTTCCTCCATAAGATCTATTCCTCCCTCCAAGTGTTATGCAGGTTACTGCAGGTTTCTATTTCCATTTTTGTCATTGCAGGACATTTTTTTTGCAAATGTTTGCTCTTTTGTTGAGGCCAGAGGTTGCTAGTGTTTTGCCTAGCAGCCCAGACTGTCTGCTAAGCTTCAAATTCCTCTACATGAGCTCTCAATAATCTCCTACTTCTAGTTTGTCTTCACAAGAGATGATAGCAAAATTTCTTCTGTCATCTTAGAGTTTCTCTGCCAGGTGGCGTGGCACTGGGCAGCTTCCCGCTGGGCTGCTGTGGGGTTGAATTGCCAGTGTCAGACAAACTGAAGGCTGGCTCTAAGTTTACCTGACGTAGATGAACTGTTACCTCTTGTAACAGTTCATCTGCCCAACCGGTACTCTCGTGGCTGTTCCCGTGACATGTGCTTTGCAGCTCAGCACTTCACCCTCCCTGCCTGCAAACAGCCTTACTTTTCCGGCCAGCACTGGGCTGCTGTGCAGGTCCTGGGAGTTTGCAGTGGAGTGGTCCAGCATTAAAAGGTGTTGATTCCTTCCTATTTGCCTTGCCTTTGCCACTAAGCTCTTTTTATTGCTGAATATCCAGGTGAAGACGATGTGTGCATAGATTTCTGTTTGGAGTTGAACTGCTTTATTTAGGTGTGTTGTATTTTGGCTTGTCTTTTGAACCTAGTATGTTGGATAATACTGCATCTGCCTTCTGTTTACATATAATAATGCCAGCCACAGGATCATGAGGTCTTTGCATTGCCCAGGTCTCAGAATTTGGAGCAGTCATCTGCAGTGATTACACACAGTGCACAGCGAGGAGACTTTCTCCATTTTCTCCCAGATTGCTGAATCTCCCTTCTGCTCTCTTCCTCAACTTGCACTGTATGACACAGGCATGCGTCATGACCCAGGACTGGTAACCTGATATACTACTTGGCTTTCCCCTGTCCTTTCATGTGAAGCACTGTTCATCTCACGATGTCGTTCCTTAATTCTGCTAGGACCATGTGGAAATCTCCTCAGACAAAATCCAGTCTTGAGGGGAACCCTCATCTCTCATCTGGCAGGAGGAGGGTGCAGGAGGTATGTTTTGCCTCTTGCAATCTGCCTAGTCATGCAGTGTGAATGTTTTTTGAGCCCGTAACAACTCTTAGTTTTCACCATTCTCCCAGAGAATCTCCCATTCAGCGAGACATATTAAATTATTGTAAGAGACTGAAGCCTTTATCTTCTCTTCCAAAGAACTATTGGTGTGACAATGTAGAAAGTACGCACTTTTTGGTTTTTCTTCTAGCAACAGTGACCAAGGTGGTTTGAGTCTCTGTAAAATGCCTTGTGCATTGTCAGGACCGGTATCATGTATTTTGAGCTACTGGCACTGTGCTAAGGCTGCTGTGATTGGTCTGTCTGGCACAGCAGTGCAGTTCTGGCTAGTTCGTGGGGGAGCTCTTCATTAATATTAATCATGAAGTAATATGCTAGGATTACTGCTTTGCTTATTTCTTTACTTACCCAGACAAATGTCTGGTCCCAGGTCTTAGACCATCCCCGCTGTTTGCTGACACGTGCTAGGTGCCTTGAGTATCCTCAGTGTCTGCTAAGCTGTATGAAGGATATGAAGGTATAACTGTTAGTTACCCAAGTCCTTTTGTCTCCTCAATCTGAGCATTTCCTGGATGACTCAGCTGCAGTCTCTCAGATGTCCTCAAATATTTGATGTTTGATGAATAGACAGCTCCACCCCTCCTTGGTGTTCTGCTCCAAATACCTGGTAAAAGTTGGATATAACTTCATATCATGTTCCTGATGTTTCTACCTCAGCTCTGTTTCTCCTACAAGAGCGTCCTTGCTGAAGCTTTGACACTTGGTTCAGTTTACACTTCACCTCTAGGCCCTGGCTGGTGTTTGCAACAGATCAAACTCAACAGTAGTTAAGGCCTTTTTGTCAAACAAACTGAGGAACCTCATCACCTTCTCCATTATGATGGGACATCTCAATGCCGCAGGAAGTGGTAATTTTGCCTTGGGTTAAATGGGTTTTTCTATCCTTGACAGGTACTAAATAGAAATTATTCCTACTAACTAGGAATTTATATTCAGTGCTTTACTACATGGTTTTAGGCCTGTGAAGGCTTTCTGCCATACGGCTTCCTCCCTGAAATTAGGCTGCTGACTGTTTTGGTGGGAGTGATTGCCTTACAGTCAGGCCAGTTACTTTTTCAATGACTCCCCTGTGGTTAACACAATCAAGTTCTTCAGGAAGCTTGGGCTACATAGAAGGAAAACAGAGGATTTATTTATTGCTTGAGCTCTAAGCATCCAGCACCTTGGGGACACCATGTTGCCGTCATCTCCCAAAACTACCCTCAGACCTTGGCTTACCCTGCATTTCTGTCATGCAATGTGGAGGATGTCCCTCATGTCTACTTCCACAGACTCTGAATGGCAATCTCTGCTCTCTGGATATCCTAGAGGCCACACGTTTGTATAGCAGTCACAGATTGCTTCTATGGTATATTAATAGCACTTGGCCACAATTCTTCAGTCTAATGGTGCCACTTAGCAGTGCTGCAGGAGATTACATTGCAGTTGCTCCCCCATCCAGCTGGAACTGAATTGGTCATATGGATCTAATAGCAAAGTTGCAAATTTAGCAGCTGAATTGCTGGCAGCTTGTTCTGGTAGTGCAGAATACTGAGTCATTCGCTACATTCACACAACAGCGCTTTCGCATCTGGAAATGATGGGGTAGATACGACCATGGTCTAGAGTGGAAAAGAAAAGATTGACCAGTCACACTGCCCAATGTTAATGGGAAAGGCACTGAGGGAAGAGAAAAAGCTATATTTTTCTTCTCCTTTTGCAGGTAAACTTATTCCTCTTTTCTCATTTCTGGGTTCTGTTAGTTTAAGCCTAATCTCCTTATTCTGTGCTACTAGCACTCATCATTTTGATTCAATCCCAGGGTGGCTCAGCTGGCTTTCCTATTGGGAAGCATTTCTTCATATTTAGATCGGTGTCTCTGCAGTGCCGCATTGTAAGATGGAAACATCCACAAAAGTTTTATCCTAAATGATTCATTTATGTTTCCAAGATAGCTTGGAACTTCCAAGTTTATAATGAAAATATTTATTCCTCATACTGAGTTTTTCCCCCTTTCTGAGAGGAGGCTAAAATAATCCAGTGTCTCTTTTTATTCCCATTCTGTGCAAGACTAAAACTTGTCCAGAACTTTTACCATGTGTTCAAGTGTTTTGGACACTGTACTCAGCAGTTGTGTTTTCATTTGCTTCTCACCTTCATTTCCAGATGGGCAAGCTCCTGGTATACCATACCAGGTATGTTTCAAGAGGGAAGGGAGATCATAGCACAATTTTGAGCTGGTGTATGTCTGCCTGTGGTGGCCCAGGGATCTCTCTGGCTGGTTCCTTAACCACCTCCCCCACGTGCCATTCTCCCCTCACTTATGTGCTAGGATCCCTTGAACTGTGGTGGTTTTTTTTTCAAGGAGTTGGTTGTCACATACTCATGAAGTCACGAGGAAACATCACCAGTTTGAGCAAGGGTGCTAAAGGAGAAGGTACAGCTAAAACCACGCCATTTTCTTTTGGTTTATTTGATTCATTTAGCCTTGTCTTAGCTGAAAAGCACACTTCCAACTCCAGGCAACTTTTATGATATCTGGCTCTTTCACAGTATCGAGAATTAGCCAGTTGTGCTCTCCTTGCCAGCAAGCATCCTTCATGGTATGCTCAAGTATTGCTTGCTGGTTCTGAATGCTGACACCACCCTAGTGAAGGACCAAAAGGCCAACACTCGGTTTTCATCTAATTTCAAAAGCAGATGGATACCAGATACTTAACTGCTTTTACAGTCCTCCAGTATTCCCTCTATGTGCCTTTGCCTGTTTAAAGACAACACTGCCAGTTAGATTAAGTTCTAAATTAAAGCTTTCTGGGCAATATTATTTTTAAAACCTACTGCAAATTAAAAATAGAGGATAATTACACAGAATGTTCATTTCTAACGTACTTATTCTATTGCATGCCAAAGCTTAAACAGGTCAACACTGGTCTTATTCTTTCCATGTGCAACAGGTTCACAGTGCTGTGTGAGGGACTGTAAAAAAGGTTCCATTATTTCTCCTGGCTGTTTTTAGTGTCAGCTCCAAGGCTTGTGGGAGTCCCAGGCCAACAGGTAAGGTCTGGTCTCTCTCTCTCTTTCATTGTCCTTCACTGCCAGCTAGTGCAGTTGCTGGACCACCAAAGCACTTCAAAGTGCTTTGCAAGTTGAGAATTTTCAATTTGTGCGTTATCTGGTGCCTGTTGCAGACACATTGTTGTCTTTCAAAGTGGCTGTAACAGGCTTTACTGGTTTTTTATTGACCGGTATTTGGACTAGTTCCCACCTTGCTTATATTCCTTCTAAGCAGTGGTGTTTCCAAAGCAATTCACACTCAGGAAGAAACTGTTCTGCAATTTGCTGAAGCAGTGTAAATGAAAAGCAAGTTGTAGCCTGAGGAAAATGTGAGTTGAAGGAAAGGAAACAGAGAGAGACAAAAGGAAACAAAAGAAGTACAAAACATGTGAATGATGCTTCACTACTCTTCTTAGTTAGCTTAGCTTACTCATGAACGCAACATTACACTCAGCTTTCAGAGAAACGTCATGGAGCAAGTTAACTCTGCTGATCCTCAACTTTGTTCTGAGCTAAAAGGTGCTGCATAGAGACCTCCAGCAAACTCCAGAGATGGAGTTTGACCTCTGTATTTGGAAGTAGCAGGCAAGGGCTGAGTGGGTTTTCAAACCACTGAAAATGGTTACAGAGAAATATTAGCAATGTGTAATGCCCCATACCATCTCACCTCAGTCTCTTCCAGTGACAAATGGTGCTTTTCAAATGTGGTATGAACATTCGTATCTTTAAATGAAGGTAAATCAAGAACACAGAAGTTCGTCTTTGGTGACAAGTAGCAAAGCTGAGTAGTGGTCAGAGTCCTTTATCTCTCTTCTGGTGTTTCTTTCTCAGTTCCACAAATTCTGAACCCAACAAGGGTATTGTGCTTTTCTGGAGTTTAAAAGCATACAATGGTAGCAGCATGGGGTTGCTGATGATCTCTCTGGAAAGCTCTTCTGGGGCTTGCTGGAACAAATACAATCTTGAAAACGGAGCAATGTACTTTTTCAGACAAGTAACTTAGAATCATAGAATGGTTAGGGTTGGAAAGGACCTTAAAGATCATCTAGTTCCAACCCCCCTGCCATGGGCAGGGAAACCCTCCACTACACCAGGTTGCCCAAAGCCTCATCCAACCTGGCCTTGAACACTTCCAGGGATGGGGCATCCACAACTTCTCTGGGCGACCTGTTCTGCTGCCTCACCACCTTCAATGAAAAAAATTTCTTCCTTATATCTAATCTAAATCTCCCCTCCTTCAGTTTAAATACATTGCCCCTTGTCCTATCACTACACGCCCTTGTAAAAAGTCCCTCTCCAGCTTTCCTGTAGGCCCCCTTTAGGTACTGGAAAGCTGCTATAAGATCACCCCGGAGCCTTGTCTTCTCCAGGCTGAACAGCCCCAACTCTCTCAGCCTGTCTTCATAGCATAACTTTTCAGAACTGTTTACATGTTGGACTCCAGTTTTCTCCTTGCTCAGCAAATGGATTTTTCATTGCTTTAACTCTACGTGCTGCAAAATACAGTTCTATGGAACTTCTTGTTACACTGAAACCAAATTGGACTTTCTTTAAGGAGCTGGGACTTGCTGATAGGTGTGATCCTTCCCTATAAGGAGGCAAAAAAAGCATGGGGACCGGTCATTTAGGAGCAGCATTGCTGCTCTAGGGGCTGGGGAATGAGATGATGATTGTTTCCTACCCAACTTTCATTGCCTTCATATCTGTTACTCTGATGCCATGCAGATACCAGTATGTCTCCTCAAAGTCATAACGTGTAAATGCAAAGCTTATGGATTTATTAAACTTTATGGTAATGACAGAGCAGCAGTGGTAACTATTCATTTGTTCTGCCATTCTTAAATAGGTGATTTATTTCATTGTCCTCATGATCTAATCTGTTTAACTTTGAAATAATTTTATAGAACTCAGGATATATTACAATTACCATGACTGATGCGGTAGTAGATCAAGTAAAGAGCCTCTCCTGAGTAGTCATTTGAGGTAAAACGGGTGACACCCAGGCACTGCACCACAAGAGTCTCAGAATGTTTTTCCTTCTCTTTGTTTAAACCATAGAGCTTTAAGGTCAAGCAGGTCTCTGAAACAAATTTGATTGATTGTGTTAAAACCAACTCTGTCTACGTCAGACATTTTAATTGTGCTTGTGGAGATACTTCTGTCTACAGAGATAAAATATTAAACACATAATGAATAATGCAGCTGTCTCACAGTACTGTGATCTTTATGTGAATAAGGAAGTCATAAATTGCCTGGGTATTGAACTGGCACAACACTTGCTATTATTTCTGCAGTGACAGCTTAGGCAGTGACAAGTTGCATGATGTAATGTAGGACATTGTATGTTTTTTCAAGAAGAAATGGTACTTTTCCATCTCTCACTACAGAAACAGAGTTTTGCATTTGTCTGTGACCTGGCAGCTAACACAGTTGTGTGGAAAGCTAAGGTTTAATGTAGCCCTGCACAGCGTTGTGCAGAGAAGTCAATAGATGGAGACATCGTGTGAAATTGAATCTTGAGCCATGAAAAGAAAACTGCAGATGCCTTGGATAAAGAGCTGTTCATTAATGACCTTTGGCTTCAAGACTCTTTCTTTGGAGATGCAGTTCTCTCCTCTTTCTTGCCATGCAATGACACTATTTCAGCTGACTTTGTTGTTTTTTTCTACTGAGCTCCAGCTACCACTGCCATTCCCTCCTTACCTTTCCTCCTTCCTTCCACTAGTATAACCTGACCTACTGGCTGCAGTCTGACCACTGTTGCTTTTGTCCCTCAATTATTTTTTCCATTTTTAGGTAAAAATAGATATTTCCAATATTTTTCTGAAAATATCTCTGTTACTGAAGTTTGTTGCACACAGGCTATATCCTTGAATCTTCAAGATTAAGATGGGATTTTCATTCCCATTTGCCTTGCTGAGGACTGGGCCCTAGTATGGAGCATTTCTTCTTTAAAGAAAAAACTTTAAAAGGGGAGAATTTCACTTTTAAAATTAATCACCATGGCAACCTTTACAGTGAATTTCCAAACATAGAAAGTTGCCTTTAAGAAGCATGCTCGTCTAAGAGAAAGGTGAGTTTTTACAGCTTCTAACAATGTTCCCAGAAAATATGAGATTTTACAAGAATCAGTTAGAGGGAATTTTATATACAGAAAGGAAAAGTTATATGATCCTGATGATGTTTTTTTTTAAAGAGTGCTGCATGCTAACTAATCATAATGCTGGCTTAAAATAGACTTGGAGAACTAGACAGAGCCTTACAGTAATACTTGTGATATCACTAGATATCATCTAGGTGAATTTCTAGTTAACAATTTGCCAATGTTTCTCTCATACTTAAAATGTTATTTTTCCTTGTCCTAGTTCTGGGCTGCCTTTTCATGCATATTCAGAATCCTATAGGGAAATATTTTTTTTAAATCAAAAAAGAAATGTAACAGAGTAGAGAGGGATAAAACTAAGTCGTTCATGCATTAAAAGAAGCAAATACCTCACACACTGCAGTTCACTGAAATGTAACTTTAGTACTCATACCTGTGTTCCTCTGATTTTTCTCAGTACTCAGCTGAATTATTTAATATCCTATTATCTGTGTGTATTAGATATAAGGAACATGGAATTTCTTTTCCTTGAAATGAGGACTCTGATGTCACATTCTGAAATCACCAAAATAAGAACATTTTAGAACAAGACTTTCTATGTCCAGAGGAAGTGTGAGACTGGGACACGGATCTTACAGAAAGCTTCAGTCTCAGCGAAGATTTCAGAGGGTGGTAGGGAGGCTGATGGACTGGCAGGAGACAGCTGCTTTTCATCAAATTGCAAAATTACCATGGAAAACATTCTGCTAAAAAAAAATCCAGTCAGCCCTACTGAGATTCAATATAATGATTCAAAAGTGTATTGGCATGTGGGGGAGTGTTCCTGTACTGCATGAGGGAGCAGGAGAACAGGTCAGTAGAGGACTTTCCTTTTCTGCGTTTGTGCCATCTGTGATTGTAATTGTGAGGTCCGAACTGCCCACGGGCGGCTGGCTGAGCTGCAGTGCTGAGGTCCGGAGCAGGCACGGTGGGCTTCGGCCAGGCACTTCCCGAATAGTTTTATTTAGCTGTGTGGCCACAGTTCATTTGTATTTCCCTGGTCTTGTCTCCAGCTTGGAGAAGGCAACCTGGTTCTGGACTGGGTGATGCTGTCAGAGGTATTTCTCTGTGCAGGGCATATCTGGAAGAAACAGATTATAAAACACCTCTAAACGGGAAAGTTTTGGGAAGATCTTTTTAAGATTTAATTTATTAATGTAACGAGTCTTTTAAAGGTGACAGCCTTGAGTTCAATACCTCAGTAGTTCAACTAAAAGTAAATGCAGCTAAAAATAAGCTCGATTACTGAATTATTCATGTTATGTAACATCTTTAGAAAAGTTTAACTTTTAGACTGAAGTTATCAGTAAAGTTAGTAACAGTTGTCGTGGTTTAACCTCAGCCAGCAACTAAGCACACACAGCGCAGCACCTGCCCTGGTGGATGAGGAAGAGAATCAGAAGGGTAAAAGAAAGCTCATGGGTTGAGATAAAGACGGTTTAATAGGTAAAGCAACAGCTATGTGGGCAAGCAAAGCAAAACAGGAATTTATTCAGTACTGCCCATGGGCAGGCAGGTGTTCAGCCGTCTCCAGGAAAGCAAGGTTCCGTCACACATAGTGGCTTCTTGGGAAGACAAATGGCATCACTCTGTTATTCACTTCCTTCTTCCCCCAGCTTTATGTGCTGAGCATGGTGTCATATGGTATGGAATATCCCTTTGGTCAGTTGGGGCCAGCTGTGTCCCTTCTCAGCTTCTTGTGCACCCCCAACCTACTCACTGGTGGGGTGGTGCGAGCAGCAGAAAAGGCCTTGACTCTGTGTAAGCACTGCTGGGCAGTAACAAAAATGTCCCTGCGTTATCAACGCTGTTTTCAGCACAAATCCAAAACATAACACCATACTAGCTACTATAAAGAAAGTTAACTCTATCTCAGCCAAAACTGGCACACGGTTATCTGAAGTGTGTGTTCTTTTGAGATGTCTCTGCCATCATGCAATGGTATTTTTATTTCATGTGAAATGTGGGTAAGTAAAAGATTGCATTTTGTGCTTTTGTAGTGGAGGATGGGATCAGTGTGATCTGAAAGGCTGTTTTTTCTTGTGTGTGCAGGATCTTGTCAAGAACTTTATTTTAAATTCCAAAATCAGCTGAAAGCTTGACAAGTTGTTTGGTCAGTGAGCAGCTCAGCAAGCAATACATATACAAAATACCACTGAGGCATGGTGTTGTGTCTGCAAGAAACCTGATAGTGGGTCATGCCGAGTGATTGCAAGTTGAATAAAAATCTTTCAAAAAAAAGAAGTGACTGTTGTGAATTACCATGATCAAGTTTCTGAAAAATTGGCTGAAGAACTGACCTTATACAGGTTGTCAGATGTTTTCCTTCCCCAACGCTTCTGATAGATGGGATTATAGCTAGGTCAAAATATCTCTCATACCATCCATCAGCACATAGAAAAACCTAGTACATAGTCTTTTTACTGAGAAAGTTAGATTTGGGATTTGCACCTGTCAAAGGTGCACTTTATTGTCATGTTTTTACAGACAGTCCATGTTTATTTCTATAGAAAGGGTGAACAGTAGACTTTATACATCATAACTAACAGTTGTGGTTTTAAAATTAAGAAGAGATGAGCCACGGTATAGTGCAGTAAGAGAAGGGAGAACTTTGTTTCATACATTTATAGTCTGTTGCACTTGTATAAATCAGAAAGAAAGCAGTCAGGGAATTATCACTTTGTAGTAGTTAAGAACATTTGTGGTCTTTGTATTCACTGAATTGTGAATTTAGTGTCACGGAGAATAATCACTGAAATCTAAATTGTGTATATTCACATAGATTGGATTAAAGTAACTGTTTTGAGATTTTTTTTTTTAATTGAAGATAATATATTAAACATTTTTACATATACCATTAAATTCCAAGGAAAAAGCAGTTATGGAACTGATAACAGCACCAAATATCTTGAGCACATTTGGACAGCAATTTTTAGAACTTATGGAGTTTTATGAATCATCTTTGTATTTGGACTAATTTCTGATGTATTTACCTATAAAACGGATTGTTAACTGGAAAAGCTAAGAAGAAAAATACAGAAAGGCTCAATATTGTCAATGATGCAGTTCACAAGTCCGGGTGGAGACCTGTAACTGGAAAATGCATTAAGAGAGGAATAAGTTTGATGATTGCAAAGGCAGGAGCAAACCCAAAACTCCACAGTTTATGAAAAAGGGAGGAAGTGTACCAATCATTTCCTTGTGTGGCATGATCACTGAAGGAGGTATTGTCAGTAGCCATAAAATGAAGATCATGCCCAATTTTCAACAAGGAGAGATGTCATATAAGGAAACTGAAAACGTCATGAACGTTATTGAGGAATTGAGAGGAAATACTCTCTAACAAATTATATTCTTTTCTAATGTTCATTTTCTCACAAACCTTCATCCACTCCAATTCTAACTCATCTACTTCTTTCACTCCTAGGCACATAATATGCTTTATTGATTGAGGCTTTAAAATCAGCTTTGGAAATCTATTTCCAGATTGCTGTTCGTGCAATTGTAATTATGACTGCTGTGATCCATTGATAGCCTTTTGTAAGAAGGCTCCTATTGCTTTGTAAATGAAGAAAAATGTTTCTGGTTGGTGGTTAACTCCTCATAGAAATTTAACAAGAATTTTATTTCTAAACCCAGCCTTTTCAGGATTTAGGCTTGTGTTCCTAAAGGATTAGAAGGAAGAGATGAGTCTAATGGAACCCCTGATTTTCGATGCCATTTTGATTTGGGGGCTTAGATCTAATATGAAGAGGTACACATTGCTCTTTCTTTCAGGGAGTATGTAAGACAGCTTTATGTAGTTATGCTTAACCAGGCATTCACCCAGGGAAGCAGTGAGGTAGGTAGGTTCTTTGATTGCTTTTATGTTGTTATTTTTTGGTTGGTTTTGGGTTTTTTTAAACAAAAAAGGATTTTGCATTTGGAAGGCTTTGATTATTTTTGTTCGAGTCTTTTATTCATTGACTAGGCTGCACATCAGTATTTTTAGGTTTAAATACCTTAATAATGGACTTGATTATTCTCTTGGTTTCTCAATACACTACTGCTTCCTGTATTTGAGTTTTCTTTTTGTGGATCATGTACCATCATAGGAGCAGAGTACACAACTATCTGTGTTCAGATGCTGTGTATTGCTCAAAGACAGTTCCGGTTAATGACGTATTAAGCTCTTCTCAGAATCACTAAAAAGTTTCAGCGTTGTATAGGCAGTTTTGGTGATGAAATTTTGGTTTAGAAATTGTTCATGAAGATTACATTCTACACATCTGTTGAAATGCATGTTCTTGACTCTGGGCAAAGTGATATCTGTGAACAGAAACAGTCTTTCTTCCTTTACTATATGGTTGTTTTGAATACTCAAAAATCCTGTGATATTCAGAACAGGATTCTGAGACTGGAATGTTCATAACAAATATTACTTTCAATATATTTTCAATACTTAACAAATGTAACTTGTAACAAATATTGCAAATATTTATTATGTATGCATTGTAATTTTTTTAATATTTTTTTTTTACTTTCTATTCATGGTTTTGAAAATGAATGAACAGTAATGGGACATTGAGTGTCAGAGGTATTAGTGAAGAAATGAAAAGTTTTATGAAAGAGTATTTGTGAGAGTCCTTTCACTGAGAACACATCAGTCACAGGAGCTAAATTTAGGCACATGTTTCTTTTTATACGTTCTATATTCATGCTGGTTTAGGCAGATTCAGAAAATTTGTCTTTCTTCTATGTCTTCTCTTAACCTTTAGGAACATCCAACTAACGTCCAGTGTTTTATGTAGTGCATAAAACATGGCTTAAAGTTTGTCTTGCATACTTTATATGTTTTTCTGAATTGCTAACGTACCAGATAATTATTTACACATGAAAGAACAGTGGGCCTTGCCCTTGCACAAGGCTGTTATTCAGTAAATGAGTTAGAGCATGGACTGGTTTCTACACAAACAAATCTGTATGTTATAGACATCACATCCTACAATGTAGTTACTGCATTTTTGTAGCCTCCTACCATTCCTTCTGATTCTTTTATAAAGACCTCAAGAAATTAAAATATTATTGATCAGTAGAGCACTTCTTCCTCTATGTGCTAATCTGCGAAATTCAGACAATCGTTATGTGATTACTGTTGTCTTTCAGAGTTTATTGGTCTTCCATCAGCAATACAGTCTAGCTCAGAAGTGAAATAAGCCAGACCTGTGCTTCCAGATCCGCATAAGTTGAGAGCAATCAGTTGAATCCCTGTGAGGAACGCATGTATGAACATGGCAGGTTTACATAGTCTTTTCAATAGCATCTTGTTATTGTTAATTGCCTGGAGTCTTGCCAGAAAGATGAGATGGCAGATGAACATAGATTTTCACTGGCATCTGATGCACACTATAGCTGCCATCCCCTCTGGGGATCACCCTCACTTTATGACCGTTTAGAAAGCTTGGCACCATAGGCTTTATCACAAGCAAAAGTATTACTTACCAAGAGAGAGCATGCTGGAAATTAACGATGCACAAAAGAAGAACAAATAGCACACATACCTCAAAGTTTGTGATACAACTGGCGCTCGTTAACATGTCTTTTCCATGGAACAGACTGAAGTCAGGCTTAGGTGTTTCAGTGCGCGTGGCTGTGAAGGCTGGTGCTTCTTCCTTGCAGAACAATGCTTGTCCAGGCTCTGCTAAAGTGTACCACAGCATGTCCTTCCAGCCTGTGTGGGAGCCCCTTCCCCAGGAGGGGTTGGAGGCTTCTGGGCCTCCCTCTAGCTGTGCTTCAGTGTCAGACCCTGAACACATGAGGTGCTGGGGCCTGGGACGTGTCCGTTGGTCCCAGGCTGTAGGAATAACCTCTATGTCCACAATGGACAGTCATTTTGAAGGGAAAAAGTCCTCGTAGGCATTGGACTTGACCCAACATGTGACCTGTTTATGCAGATATACGTCTAACCAGATGCATTACTTTAAAAGTATTTTATTCAAGTCATACGCCTTGCTGCAATGTGGGATATAAGATTATTTTTCCCATTGAGGGAGGAGGGAGAAGAAACGAACTTTTCTTGTCTTAGGCCCTACCCCTGAAGACATTGGCTGTATAGGGTCTAATTGAAATTGTCATGAAAATTAAAGTCAATTGATAGTTAACAAAACTGTCTGCAGGCAGAGACCATTTTAACACTAAGCCTGTAAAAGGCCCCCTAGCTGGGGCACAGGGTGGGCGAAGGCAGTAGCGCACACTTGACCTGCTGCTTGCAGGTTCCCTGGGGAGCAGGGCTGGGGCTGGCCTGGTGCTGGAGCCACGAAAGAGCATGGATGGTGAACTGGTCCCCTGAAACAGGACGCAAAAAGACAAAGTTAAATTAAGCTTAGTTGCTGTGCTGAAAACTGTCACTGTCTGCGCCGTGGAGGCAGACGCGTTCAGACTTATCCTGAGCTATCTTTTTTTCCCATCTGTGAAGTCTCCTCATTTTTCTCCTGTTTCACAGATGATGTCTCAAATTGATTGCACTGTTTTGCATTATAGAGAATAACCGATTAAATGAGATAAAACAAGACTTGTGGTATTTGAAATGTGGTAGTTGACATTCAGGCAGCACATTAAGATGTTAGAGAAAAAAAAAAAAGAATTCTCTGCTTTTAAATCTACCTACACTCAATATATATCTGCATGGCTAGTGCTTCACTTCCTTCTTCAGCCAGTGAAAAGCACCTGGGTCTTGAATTTGTGCTTTGTTTCACAGGGCATTGAGGTTTGCCGTGATGTTTGTGCTACATATCACTGCTGTGTATGCCGTTACCTTTGTTGTATGCATATGGGCAAAACGTTCAAAATCACTGCAGACAGGCTTAGTTAGAACGTCCTTGATTTCGCAAATCAGAGTAATAGCTGGTTGTTAAGAAAGAAAATTTTGAACGCCGTGCTTAACACAAGTAAGTTTTAAATCACTCAGTGTTCTGAGTCTATTTCTGGCAAGTAAATGCTACGCATATATAGTAAAATGAATAAGACAACAGTTAGTGCGCAGTTTCTAAATCAGTAAGTGCCACTCTAAGAGGACAGATCCAATCTTCCAATTTTTTTTAAAAATAGATATTGTCTCAAAGAAAGAAGTGCTGACATGATGTTATTTACTGTGACAGTAACTAACATGAATCTATTGGTTTCTGTATGAACCTACATTCATTCTAGTGCAAGACTATTCCACTTGCTTATAGAGATGGTGAGTCAAAAGCCAGAACATCCAATCCACAGAAATTCTTATATTCTTGCAATTTTTTCACCTTTAAATCTCTTTTGAGCACTTTCTGAAGTCACTTTTCAGCACAATGCTTAAAATATTTATATCAGAATTTGCTTCTGGCCAGTTGAAATATTTCATCTTTGTTGGACTTCTTGGTTTCACTCTATTTGGTTTTATTATTTTGATGAGTTTTGCTTTCTGGTTTTAATTTTTGTTTTGAATTATTTGCTACTATTTGTGTATTATAGTAACATTATTTGATGATTGGTGTTACAGATGGTGTTTCAGCAATTGAAACGATAATTATTTTTTGGCTTGCTCAGAGGCAACTGGTATTCTAATTGATAATTTGTGTTCTATTTGATATGTTAAATTACAGTTTTCAAAGTGTTGTGTTATTACAAAATAAAAAGCCAGGATATTGCAATCCAGACAAGGTCAGATTTATTTCCTGAACAAAATTTTTGACAGTGACTCTTGACTTTAGGACAATTTTTTTTCCTAGCAAATTGACCGATTTTTGATAGAGAAACATTCTACTGAGAAAATTTTATCAGCCTCAGTTTTTGATGTCTGTTGTGTTTATCAGACTTCAGGAGAAGGTATTCTTTCTCACTGCTATTTCCATACCGGGGCAAGCAAAGGAACCTTTTTAAATTTTATTTCTTTTTTTCCAAATTACTCTTCAGAATGGTTGTAATATTATTAAAAGTCCAGTTGTAACAATAAAGTAAATCAAAGTAGATACTAAAACAAACAAAAAGAGCAAAGTAATAAACACAACAACAAAAATGTAAACAACCCCAGCAAGATTTCAGTTAGCTGGGATGGTGACAACACCACTGATTGCAGCTTGCTGGGTGAACTGGAGGGGCATATTTTACATGCAATTGTTAGGCATTTATCTCAGTAGCCTGGGAAAAATGGCAGCATATATACACTATACATTGTGGGGTTTTTTTGTAGAGAGGAACTAAATAACGAATTGCTAGATAGAAGTAGAAACTCAAGACTTATAAATGAATCAAATTAGATGTCTTGGGAAAAAAGTTTCATTTATTCACCCAGGTGCAAAAGACTTGCATAGGCAGCACCTTGCGTTTGGCACCGTAGTCTTGCAATGTGCCCATGATAATCATCAACAAGTCAACAGCAACTGAAATGAGCTTTATATTCACTTAGCTAAGCTTTTCTCTTCAGTCATGCCTGAGGAAGACAAGTGGTTTTTCAGACTGTCACATAGACCATTAAGGTGGGACTATTATGACTCTCTCCAAGACATTTTCATGACTTCAGGTTGTTACCCTGCATCTCTGAACACTAGTTTTTTTGTTTTCAGAACACTGAAAAACTAGTTTTTCAGTCATGCTAGATAGTCACTGTTGAATGTTAGCTTGCTGTAATTTAATAAAATACCTTTGGGGCTAGGAAAGCAACCCTTTGATGGTGGGCCTAAGGTAAGCACAATCTTGTCATTCATTAGGACTTTGGCAGACACTGGCTCTGGACACAGTTATAGCGCAGGTAAGGTAGCCACTTTTGTAGGAGAGAATAAGCTATTCTGGCCTAAAGCACATTTGCAAGTGTAAACCTATGTCCCCCTGGAGCATGTGGCTCTTTTAACTGTTCATTTCTAAATTGGTGCAGAGAAAGTTGCATGAACACAGTGTGTATTTAAGCTCTTCTTCGTGGAGTCCTGGTTCTAGTTCAGACACGCCATTGATCACAGTTGAAAAAGTAGATCCTAACACCACCAGTGACTGGCAGGCATGGGATGATGCTACCCTCCTCCCATTGAAGAAGGGTAATTGGAAAAAAAAATGCAGTGACGAGTAATACACCTTTGTGAAGATTTGTTTTGCTGATACAAAAGGATTGTACAGTGATGCTTGTACAGAAGTGATAAACATGAGACCTAGAAAGCAACTGAAGTGGAAAAAAATGCAACATACAAATGAGAGAAATAATGCAATATTGTTTCCTGCAGCCTTTGACTGACATAGGGACCTGGAGCAGGTGTTAGGAGGGAGGAGATCCCTGATTCACTAGAAATCCACCTGAAGAGCTGGCAAATGCGAAAGGGAAGCAGAGCCCATCCATAAGTATCCTGGGGCGAGTGAAATTACAAGGGAAAGAACAAAACCAGGAACACCATTGTGCCACTGTGTAAACTCTTGTTGAAGGCATAAACCTTGAACAAGAAGCCTACTTCTTGAAAATTTCTTAATGTGCATTTCAGGCCTTCATTTCTTGAAAAAGGAAAGGAACAGAGAAGGAGTGACCAGGGATGATCAGAGGTATACAACAGCTTTTTGGTGAGGAGCAACAGTGTAAACCAGATCTCCTAAGCTTAGGAACAAGAACAACAGAGAGAGGATATGATAGGGCACTGTAGTATCATGAGTGGAACAGAGCAGTAAAGAGAAGTGATTATTTGTGATCTCTTCCAATACAAAACTTTGGAGATTACATGTTTTAGGCAAAGAAAAAGAGCTGTTCCTTCACAGGCTGTATATTTAAGCTCTGTGATTTCTTTCCATGGAAAATTAATGTATGCTAAAAATTTATGTAAACTCAAGCCAGCTGGACAAATTTATTCATAGAAAATGAGGAAAAAAGTAACCTTTAAGGAATAGTTTCTGAAACTACTATGGGTCTTGAAAATCTTGTCAGCTCTCCAATACGTGAGGGGGGTGGGAGGGCAGGAAGACCATACAAAGTCTCAGAAAACTGAACTCATGTAACTTGTCAAGATACACGGTGTTATTAAGTGTTTTTTTCTCCAGCCAGTCCAGTTCCAGGGAAGTTCTGTAACTAGTAGCTCTTCTGTTTGCTCATTTGAAGGTTTGCAGTTGTGGGTTTTTTTCACATGTGAGGTAGTCCAAAGTGTTTCAACACTGGGCTTAGATGCAATGTGATGAATCATTTGCATTACCAATGGCAAGGGACTTGATGCTGTGTTAGAAAGGTGATATTTAAACTTCTGAAAAATGTTTTAATCTCATGTGAGAATCCAAATATTGTTGTAAAATTTTTCCCCAAGGTGTAGAGAAAGATAGTCATGCTTTTCTGAATGTGTTTGTTATCTAAGTAGGGCATAAGGTGGGGAAAAAAGGGAACTGCCTTTAGACTGTGCTTTCAGGCACGTGTACAGAGAGCAGCAGGTGAATTTTTCTCTCATGCTCGTACATTTCCACCTAGGATTCAGAGTAAGCTGAAGAATCCATCATGGCACCAAGCATAGCTGTCTCTGCTGAGTCTCAGATGAAACTGGTTTTACATGAGAAACCTTTTATGTTACTTGCCCTTTCTGAGCTCCCCCTTATCAAGGCTAGCTTCAAAATGTGAAAAAGCAGAGTATCATTGACATTAATGGGAAATGTGGCAATTTGCACAGGATGAGGAAAGGGTGTTTAGTAAGGTGGACAAATTAGCTCACTTTCTTCTTTCCTAGATGTAAAAATTGAAAGGATCTAAATACATAATTTGCCCTTTTATATACTACACCTTAAAGCCTCGTTTTCTGCTCTCTGCCCATGCTTCCTTATGACCTTGCTTGTCTGTGCCTTGATGACCTGACCTCAGACTTTCCAGAGTTGCTTCACTTCTTGTTGCCCTACATGACACTGCAACTGACATTTTCTTCCTCACTTCTTGAACTGTGCTCCCCTGCACTTACTCTACTCTGAAAAGGTACTTGAAGAAAGGATCTACCTCACTCTGCTCCTAAGGCATCTGCATAGGACTAAAACAGAATAAAAGACCCACATAAAGAGAAGAAATAGCTGGAGTAATCTGTCTCTGGCATGAACACTGACACTGATAATATCAAACCAAAAGAATTTACTGCATCTGCCAGCACCAGTTTGTTATCCCAGAGAGGGTCTACAAAGTGGGTCAGGGCACTCGAGGCTAATAGAGCATGGTTAGCTAATGGATCATTTATACAGCTTTGTAACTCTACATTGCATTATTATTGCTTATGCTCATATTATCTTTGACTAGAGAAAGACACATCAGGAAGGAACCTATAAAGTGGTACAGGATGGAACAGACCCCAATCTGACAGTCACTACAGGAGTGTGCCTCCCCAGATATAGAGGTGTCTCAGTCCTGGAACAGTATAATCTGGATACGGTGCCTTGCTGATGTCAGTTCTGGCGCTAGAGCCAACTCCACCAGTACCAGAGCCACTGTACTACGCTCAGTAGGATAGGGCAGGCATGCTGCTTGAGGTCCACTGGGTGCAGGTGTTGCTCCATGCAGAGGTGTGCAGTGCACAGCACCTGATAGCCAGGGCTAAGACATGACCAAAGCAAATGCCCTATCAGATACCTTGGCAGGGTGGCTTCTGAGCAGCGCAGGATGTGGTCCTTCATCACTGTAGCATTTGATGAGTCAACACAACAAATATCTCAGTAACATAAAACTTTGCATGCAGGCACACTGTAGTGCTTTCTACTTTTAGTAATTTCTCCCTCCTTTTCCTTCTTTATGCTTGATTTTATTGCTTCCTGACTTGGAAGTACTTTAGTAGTCCACTTTTAATGTTCTCATATGCAGGTTTTAACTAGAGCATTATAAATTCTTTAGTGTTATAAGCAAAATAGCACTTTATAACAGGCAAAATATGCTCAAATGTAAAAGAAATGCTGCTTTGGAAAAATTTATAATAAAAAGACATAGCCGGGAGCAATAAAATTTAGCCAGAAGCAGGATAGAGGCTGCTCTTCCCTGCTGGTGAACTGAACAGCTGAGAGGGTTTGGTAGAAAGGGAGTGAAGGTGTTTCTCTTACATGAACCTGCAAGTTCTAACAGAGGCATCGGAGGAGAACAAAAGGACAGCAAGAAGAGCAGCTTGTATGAGGAAAAAAGACAGAAATTTAGGTAAGGAAGAAAAAGACATGAAGATTTGAAAATACAGGGAAGGAATTTTGCAGCATTCAGGAAAGGAAAAGAGCTGAGTGATACACATAATGCTTGAAGGCTCGCATTGCATCCAGCTTCAAAACACTGAATTTCTACTTCTCAGTCTTAAATACTTGGTCTGCAGCCAGCCAGGGGTAGGTGACTGAACCCTGTCCAGAAGCAAGTTCTGCAAAGTGACCAGTGGCTACTGACCTTCATTTAGGCTTTTCACTTGCCTCTGCACTGCAGCCTTGGGTTTAAATGGTGCTTGTGATCCATTACATTAAGAGGCAGGAGAAACTTGTGGGTTTTGTAGCAGCCATATTGCCTGTCTGAGCATGCCAGGTTGCTCATACCCAGCAACCAAGGCTGCCAAGCTCACTTAGAAATGACCATGCTGCAGGGACAGGCACAGTCAGCAGCCATGTAGCCAGGCATGAAACAGCACTGGGATTTTGGTGTCAGCAACTATATGGCCAAGCCTGAAGGCAGGAGAAAAACGCCACCAAACATAGTTAATTGAAGACCCAGTCTGCAGTGTACTGTTCTTTCTTTCTAGATGTCTTCTGTGGGTATTGTCATGCTGCAAAAAGTAATTGATGCCAACTTTAACCTCTATTCTTCAGAGATCTCTGCACTGTTTTCTCACATCTCTGACCCACAAACCCCAGGATTCACCAGCAGCATGGGTTATTTGCAGGAAGAACAGGAGGAGTTTAAAGTCTGCTTAGTGCCAGCAGTTCATCAGGATTTCATCTCATAAGCTACACGCACTGTTCCCAATAGCTTTTCTACTTCTGATTCCCCCTCCCTTTGTCTCTGTTTTTCTGCATGTTATCTGGGGATGTATTTTCAACTGCCAGTATCTCTTTTAAAAGGACTTTCGCCCACATGAAAACAAGGTAATACTGCAGTTTACTGCAATATCACTGTCTACATTTTTGCAGACATTGGCTTTTAGTTTAACAAAAGAATCGTACATAGAAAAGCAAGATCTGATCTCTCTTTGGAAAAATCTGAAATGGTAATTAAACAAGGATGCTTGTGTCTATTTCCTGTACACGGTTCTTATGGAAATAATGGAAATTCACTCTCCTAGTCAAGAGAATGTCTTATGTGAAGAAGATATCTGCCCTGGCAAGGAGAGTGGAGTGAAGAACTCCCAAATATATTGAATATATCGGTGACATGCCTACTCTGAAGTTTTAAATAGATCCAAAGAACAATCTGTAATATTTCCAGTAATGCTAGCACATTCTTCCACATACAGTTTGGTGTTATCATTTTGTAGCGCTACGCTTCAGTGGAAGAAAAAAAAAGGTTACATATAACCAGAGTCAAATTGTTGATTGAACATAATTTTGAATGTGATCAGTCTGCAAATTTTTCAGTCTTTAGGAATAATGAACTGGATGCAGTATCCTTTATTTTGATGTCTGAAAAAATGTGCTGCACAAATAGTTTAGGAAGCTGAGTCACAGCTGCACAACAGTTTATAGACTGTTTTCAGAATGCGAAGAAGTAATTTACTTGAACCTCAGAGAAATTCAGCAGTCAGTTTATGTTTGGAACCAGTTCCTAAAATAGATCACTCATTTAATAACTAAATGAAAGCACAGTCTTACTGAGATCCAGCTATTAAGTATGTGCCTATGCCAGGTTCATGTTCAGCGTTGGTAGAATAACTTACTGACTCCATTGTAAAGCTTCAGAGAGATGGTTGTTTTAAATGATATGACAACCAGTGGTGATGCCAAAAGGAAACAGTTGTGGCTAATTTTTTAATACCTTAGGGATAACTGCATGGTATTTTGAGCAACACAAGGTTCTAGTGACTGCATAAAAAATAAAGAGCTCATTTTACAGCTGGGCCTTAGCTTCTCTCTGGTTGAAGCCCCTTATGGCTAAGTTATATGGCTATCAACACAGTCAAAGGAATGTGTTGTCCAGGCATGCTCATTGTCATTCTGCTCACTGCGCTGCCTTTCCCAAGATGAACCAGCTGAATAGGGTGACTGGGATTTGCTGTCTGTGTTAAAGAAGATGTGATTTCAACAGTCTTTAGAAACAGCTGGCAGTTACATTAGCCATGTAACCGGGAGGTATGTGAGCATTTAATGCAGGAGAGTCCTCATCTGTTCACCCTTCCTGCAGGAGATCAGCTCTGGTGAAGTGCAGAAAAGTCAGGTAGTAAGTGTGCAGTTTCAATTCTGAACAAGCAAAGCCATCTTAAAGGAGAACAATTTGCCCAGGCTTTCCTCACGTGTGCAACCCTACTGTTTTCACCATTTGCCTACAGAAGTGGCAGCTCTCTTCCTCTTGGTAGTACATTATGGATCAAAGTGTATTAAGACTTCAGAGTCAAAACTCTTCCATGAGCCTGAAGGCTCACATGCGTAGACTTTTAGTGGAACTGGAAGACTAGAGTCATTAAGGCATTCTTGGACATTTCAGTTCAGGACTCTTTTCACAAAAATGAGCAGTCTAATCAATGATGTCTGTTTTTGAGTGACCACAGATTACAATGTGATTACGGTATCCACATTTCCAGTTTTTAGAGTCTGCTTTTCCATCTGCTTCTCAGTTCACCCGTTTATAGCCGGTTAGGGTTTTTCCTTTATTTTTTTAAAACAAAGAGTGGCTGCTGCTAAAAGTAGTAAGAGTCACAATTAAATTAAGTGTAAAACAGTAGCATAGAATTATCATTCAGCTATGTTGCCTGAAAGGGATTGTCTAAAGATTTGCACCAGAGAGTGCCGAGAGTAATTTAAATGAAGTTGGAGCAATTGCATCAGTGTGAACAAAAGGAAGTCAGAATCAGCATTTTTTACTGCAAAATAGTATTTCTTTCTAAGATTGTACAGTAGATAGATAGAAAATTTCAAATTTGCTTTTGTCTTTGGAAAAGTAAAGCCTTTTTTTCATCACAATTTCTATTTAAAAATTGGCTATGTGATAGATTTGAGAATGTTTGATGTGAAAAACGATTTCTAATGTTATAGGCAACGTTTCACAGGACTGGTAAAAGTGGAATTGTTTTTCAAACGTAAAGTCATGTTGTTGTTGCTTGTAGCCTTACTATTTTCTGCAGAACAGACCTTTATTTTTCCCCTAAAAGCTAGTTGCTACCTGAAGTATAGCATCTTTTCCATATGATGAGACTTCCTAATACTTGTGAACGCTCAGAAGAAAAGAATCCATTATTGCCAAGTTCTAGCCCATCCATCAGAAAACTGTCATTTAATAAACTTTGTGGTGGTTACCTCATTAATATCATCCTGTGTGAGCTCTGTGTTTTTTTTGAAGGAATGGAAGATAATTCCTCCTGCAGGCCAGTAATGCAGTAAACCATGACTGTGTATTAATTTAAATATCTATTAGTGACTCTGATGTCTGCTGCACAGCAGCAAAGATGTTCACATTTTTAATTTTCATAGCAAATTCATGTTTTTGTAGTTTTCTTTTTTTTTTTTTTCCCCTTCAAGAAGGCTGTTACAGCTCCATTTTAAACTGTGGCAATTTTTGTATTTTAGTTTTTAGTTATTCCATGCTGGTCTCCTGTATCTAACAGCACTAATTCTTATTCCTGTCAGGTATAAGTTTATCTATTCATGGGGCTGAAAAGCGTGTGCAAATCTGCCAGAGGAGAATTGCAGCAAGCTACTCAGTGTCACAGCGTCCGCCCGTGGTCGGGCATCCTTTGCTCCCACAAGTCAGAAGGTCAATAAAAATGGAAGCCTCGTCTTCTGGATCTAGTATTTCAGCAGTCACTGGTGGAAAAGCAAAAAGTCATCAGCCAGGTAACAGATTTGGCTTGACACCTTCTTTGAGTTCCATTTCTTGTGTGATGTGCCATGATGTTGTGAAGCCGGTATTAATAGCATCAGATCATGCTTGCATGGATGGAGGTCAATCTATCGATCGTCAGAGCTGTCGATTGTTTTGTCTACATTGGTATGGTTTTGTCAGTTATAGATTATAGGGAATAATAACAATTGAGACAGCTGAAAGTGGGAAATAAAATTGTAAGTTTAATCATTAAAAAACCCCACCATAAAACATGTAGTGGTATCCAAAATGTTAATGCAAAGAGAGCTTTGGGCTATTGTTTTTTTAATACTGCTCCATACATATATGTTTAATTTTGATTATCCCTGAGCTAATGGCAATGCTCTAGAGGCTACAAGCATCCCCTGTGGAACTCAGTAATTGACACTAATGTTGATTTTGAACAAACGCACAATCCAGGGCATAGAACAAGTCTTGCTGACAGAATGCAAACAAAAAGTTTTTATCTGAAGGAGATTTTACAACATATGTTAACTGGTTAACAAAATGAAACTTTTTAAAAGAAAGCCAGAATCTCCCGGGAGCCATCAAATTTTAATTGACATCACGAGTTCATTCGTTGTTATGTTAATTGCCAGAGCTATTTTAGAAGTATCTTTTCTTATAACAGGGGAGTACATTTGTGCTGGCCATGTTCAGTCATTCTTCATAGTGAAAATTAAACTCCAAATTTCTTTCCTGAGTAGGGCGAATTAAGGCTGCCCATGAAGTCAGTTTTGTAGCATCTATATGAAGCGTTTCAATAATCTTCCAGCGTTGCTGTCCGGGAAAGAGCATGATGCACCCTGTATGCAGCTGTTTGGATGCTGTGAGGCAGAGTTTATTTGTGTGAGACAAACAGTTCTGCCTGCAAACCATTAGTGTGCTTCCATTACCTTGCAGATCTAGGCTTAATTTTCGTAGAAGTTGAAAATTTAGCTTATTTATTGTGAGTTGCTATGCAGGTCTATTGCCATGAGTTTCATGCGCCCATACTATTTAGTCACCATAATCTTTGTCAACATAGATTAATTAAGAATTTACAGTGATTCATAACCATATGCTTTGTTTATTTCAGTTCCTCTGTTCACTTGTTTGTCCTATTTTTTCAGCTTCTATGTTTTTTCTTTGAAGTACAGAAATTACTACTACAGAAGAGTTAAATGTTGCTAAAGATATATAATCATGATTACAGTTTGTTAAAAGATTGACAAAAAACCTCATGCATCACAGTTTTTGAAAAATGTATCTTGAACACGCACAGTAACTATGTTCATTTTGAGCTGCTACACATTCTACATCTATATGTTGCTAGATATGGCATGTGCTTTAATACTAAATAGTGTACAAGGAACATATGCAGGCTTCTGATTGAGAAAAAGATCCCTTTTCAGGTAGACCCCAGA
Organism: Tauraco erythrolophus; assembly: GCF_009769465.1. NCBI lineage: Eukaryota > Metazoa > Chordata > Aves > Musophagiformes > Musophagidae > Tauraco > Tauraco erythrolophus. The sequence goes on from NC_141468.1 coordinate 55,944,067, forward strand.
GGTTTTCTAAAATGGAGCTGGTTAGTGAGCATTGTTTGGTTGATGATTCTCTGAGGAGTTTAGCTTTCAGTACAGTCATATGAGATTAGTTTTGTCTATCATATTCTGCTCTTTAGACAATAACAGCATCCATGACCTAGAGATAACATGCTTGGCAGATTAGTTCAAGGAGGCATTTAGTATTATGAACTTCACTGAAGTTAAGAGGAGTTAAGAGGAGTTAATAGCACCCAGAGCCTTAGAGGCTGCAGACTTTTATAAATATGTTGTATGACAGGAGTTTTCTCTTAAGCAATTTACAGTGTCATTGTTTCATCTGGAATGAAATAATGTTTTCATGATATGGGTCTGACTTTTTAATTCTAGATAAGAACATTAAATTTGTCTCTGTGTCCAGGTTAACTTACAACCTGGACCTTACAACCTTGCGCTGTATGCAAGTGGAGTCTAAGAAAGATTATGGTCAGGCAGCAATAGTAATAAATAGCACTCCTAAGAGAAAATTTTAATTGACTCCTAAAACTATATGTTATTCATTCTTAGTCAGTCACAAATGAACAGCTGTAGCTTCATACATACGTAGCTTAATACACTAGCTGACCAATGGCAGTGCCTTATCTAAGGCTGTACTTTGTAAATAGTTTGGTGTTTTAGAGAGAAAACGTTCTGACATATATTAATTACTCAGGTAACAGATCTTACACCATCATTTGCCAGGCTATCCTCCTTCTGTTACATACAGTAAATTCCTCAGGTTTTTGTTCAATTTAATTTTAAATAGCTCATACATCTGCCTTCTATTGGAGTGCTGTTATCACAATCAAGTGGGTCTCACTGTTGTAGTAGTATACGTTATATTCAGTCTGAAATTACCTTTGTCCAGTTAACAAATATTCTGAACACAAAGACAGTCTGGCATAATAGATTGTACAGAAAGGTGTTCCGAGGACTTAAAATGGCATTTCTAATTCTTTTCTATCAGAGAGGCTAGAACCATGGAACGATCCTTGATACAATGACAGCGTTAGGAATGAGTGTATATTTTCTCTCTAACAGGACATGGCTTCTGTTTTCTGCATACTGCTTTGTTTCTCGTGACCACTTTTCTTCTTTTCAGAATGACACCTTTTATTATTTATTATGAATTCTTAATTGGCAGCTGTTTCTTTTGACTGAAGTTCATAGGTGGCTACATGCTAAAGAGGAGGAGGAACTATATGTACTGTTGAGTTATATAGTACTCCTTTTCAGGCTGCTTCCCTGCTGGTTTTATTTTTAGCTGGTAAGGAGCCTGAGGCTGACAACTTCTGCTGGTACTCTGAGTGTTAGAGTGGCTAGTGAGCAGTAAGTTGTGTGTAATGTGCCTTATTAAAAACAAAAATAATTTAAAAATTTGTCTTCTGCAAGCTTGCAAAGAAGGTATCAAATAACTGAAACAATACACAGAGGAAAATGGAGAAATGAGTGGAAGAAAATGCCTATTAATGGTGAAATGAAAACTCATAATGCATCTGCAGGCACACCTGTATGAGGGAAGTTCCTCTTAGAAAGGAGGAAAGCAAAGAGAAGTAAAGCAATCAGATGGAAAATTTAGATGCAATATTAAGGCATTTATGCATTCCTTCTAGAATCAGGGAGAGACAGTATATTTAGTTTTGAGAAACCTCCCGTTATCACCTCCCAGTTATGCAAGCAGTTGTGGTATATTGTGGCTAATGGGATACCAGGCTACTGATGCATGGGGTTCAAAGTGCCTGGGGCAAACCTTTGGCTGCAGTAAATTCTTACAGCTTTCCTGAAGACAGTTTATAATTGATGTGTCTGTGTTGTGCACAGGAGGCCTATTTTGAAAGCGATGGTAATCAGCATTTAGGTCATCTGTAAAAGCAGCAAAGCCAAGTACTGAACAAGTGTAGAGGAGTTTAAACTGCCATCCCAAGTCCACTCCTTCAATGTCAGGTTTTGGCAAATCTGGGGCAAAGAAAAATGCTTGCCTCTCTTCTGATAAGGTTTCACCTTCACTATGGAGTAAGCAGGGCTTTAATTTCTGGGTTTCTGCCTACTCTTTCCATTGATACTCTTGATTCCAAATCAGATCAATGTTGCCTTACTTCTTCCTGTTGGTGATGAACTCCTTTATTCTTAGACTCTGCAGAACTTGTCAAACCTGCTTTCTTTAGGAGTCATTAAATGTGTTGGCTGTAGTAAAATTGCCTTATTTAGTAAATCTAAACAGCAGTAAAGTGAATTCTTTCATTACGTGAAAGTCTCGAATCTTCTTAGGTCTTCTCTACTTGCAACGCTTGCTAACAATTGTTACCCGTTTTGTAATAACAGGGATTCAAAGGTTCCTCAGCAAGATTTTCTTTCTCTATGCTTCCTGTAAAGATCTCCGGTTAAACCTTAATGCATTTTGAGGTTTATATAGAAGTGCATATATAATAATGTAGATATTCATTTACATCACTTGTACAAATCAGATCTACAGAGAATCCAACATTAAGGGTTGTCCTTGAAATAATACATTTCCAGAGTTTAGTAAATATGTTATGTAAGGAATCGTCACTTCAGGAAACACGTAAAAATATTCTAGAAATTTCTGCTTGCAATAGTTTACTGTTTAGAAAGATCTCCTTCAAAGCCAAAGAATGATACATTTTGGAATGGAGATTCCTTGCTACCTGAAGTGATACAGGCATATCCGTGGTATTTGGGAGAACTTTATGTTCAATGGCCGGGAAACACCAACTGAAAGGACTGTTTTGTGGCATTACAGTGGAAGTCTAGTGAGATCATTGGAATTCAGTGAGAATCTTTCTTTTTTGCAGTCTCTTGCCTTTTATGACAAATAGGACCTGATAGATATGTTATAAAACATATCTATCTATATCTTATGTTGTAAGGAAGATGTGTTTGCCTTAGGAATGCTTTTCTTGACTTTTGGATCCTCTTTTTTTATTGCTCATCAAACTGTAGTGCTTTTATCGATGCCTATAGTTACTGGACATGAAAATAAGAAAGAAGAGCTAGTGATGGTAGCCAACAGAGCAGCTGATTTAGGAGGCAAGGAAAAATGTATGGGTCTTGAAACTGTGACAATCAAAATTAAAGCAAAAGAGGAAATGTATGTTTAATGAGCTTAGTCACAGCTTAATGAACTTTGAATCATCAAGCAAGTTAGAACTGAGTCCTTTAAAAATGATAATATACTGTGCAAAAGATATCCTTTTCTCATGACAAAATGTGCACATGCATTCATAGTGTTCATCTGATTGTGAATGGTCTTTAGAAGATTTGTGTTAGTTAGATGTGATTTGTTGGTTACATCACATTCTCTTTTCTTTGCTGACTGGCAAGATGTGTGGCATACATCTCTCAGACTAAAAGAATAAACTCTTGCAAATAACTCCGCCAGAAAGCTCTGTCACGCAGATATTTCTTGGCAGCAAATGAATGCATGGTGTGGGAATGGCTGATGTAAACTCACCTGAAAATTTGAATTTACACTGACAGTAGTGCTGTTATCTTACTTATCTAACATTATTAGGGGAGAAGTCTTTTTCGATATGCCTTCTGCTGGGTATATATAGAACTTCCTCCTATGTGGAATGAAGCATGGAAAAAGGAAGGAGATTTTTAAAAAATTTAATATTCCCATCATTAAGCTAATTTTCATATTACAAAAAAATATGTTTACAAGAAATGTCCCTGTGCAGAAGGGACTTCAATGTCAAAGAAACCAGCATGTATACTTAACTTTTCTCTTTATTTACAGCCTGTGTTCAATACAATGCAAGTTCGTTGCACCAAACAAAATTTATCCCATGTCTATACCTCAAGTGTGAGCTGGAAATAGCTCCCTGCTGAACACAGAGACAGTTCATTCTCCTGACTATTGGTGCTCTGGAGCCTCTGCAAAGCTCCTAATGAGATGAACAGTTTGCCTCAATTACAATGCAGACCTTTTGTCACTGGGCTGAGTGACAGGTCGTCACATGGTGATTATGCGGTACTTTGAACTTAAGAGCTGAACTAGCTAGCAGATGATGCAGAGCCTTAAATCTTCTGACACTTTGCTTAGTCATTCAGACCATTTCAATCATCATTTCACTTTTCTGGGGCAAAAGCCACTTCTTTGAAAATTCCTGTTCCTAAGCTAAAGTTTCCTAAAATGTTAGTTCTAGCAGTTTGAAGAATAGTTTTGCAAACAGTATGGTAAAAAAAGCTACAGGGTAACGCACTGTTTTTCAATACTAACTGTCTTGTTTAATTTAAAAATATTTTCTTTAGTCAAAAATTGCATCCCTCTGTATCGATTTGTGCTGCACATGACACATAAGTACAGATCCTACCTGGGACCTGTGCATGCCTTCAGTAAGTGGTTTCAAAAATAATACTAATAATTTTGAGTGGTGGCTTTGAGGATGTTCTACTTCTCTGGGGAGTATATATTTTTAAACTTGTCTCTTTTCAAAGACTTCTTTTTTTCCCTTCTACTTTGATCAGTGTGCTGTTTGCTGTTGTAAAATGATTTCCCATTCACTCTTGCAATCAATTATGTATGGTTACTTTAAAATCAGTACATCTTACCCTCAGATTTGACTCCCATAGCTGTTGTTAGTTTACATCATGTAGTTGCCTCATGAAGGCTGCAAAATGCCACTTCCTGTGGATATCCTCAATCATTCCACCCTCAAAGAGTTTCCTCTCAAAGGGTAACTTATCCAAAATAGGAACAGGCAGCCAGATATGATTTGGTACCAAACAGGGAATATTGCTGATCCCAAGGCAAGGTTATAATGTCCTGAGACCAGTGTACCATAATTGTCTTAAAACAATTAAGAAAATTCTTGACCACTCTAGCTTTTACTGAAGAAAATAGACAGTATGTATAAAATTTTGTAATATTTTTGAGAAAGTAATGAGCCATTTTATTTTAAAAATAGCTTATCACTCAAGAAGCAGCAAGAGAAACTTTGAATAATTAGTTATTATGTTCCTGTAATGCTTGACTGAAAAATGTGGCTTTTTCTTAGCTTTATAGTTCTTGCTTAGAGGGGGCTCAGTATTATGTAAGCCTCTATTTCTAATGTAAAATGTATTTCGTGTATTCCAAGGAAAGATTCTTGCAGGTAGACTGTCAAAAGACGGAACAAACTAGCTTCTACTTTGGTAGATAGGCTTTTAAGATCAGAAAAGGGATTTGACTGTAACAGGGCTGCACGGCATTACTAATTTCTGCAAAAGGTTTGTTTCAATCCAGAAGATAGCAAGACCTCTTTCCTTACACCAAGCCTGCTGGTTCATTCTGAAATCTCAAAATTAAGCCAGACTTTTCTTTATAATGAAAAGAAAAGAGATTACTCCTTGGGTGAGTAGATACGATACAGGTAAGTGCATCTAGGCATCAGAACCCACTAGAAATTCCAACCAGTGCAATGTACTGTGGTGCCAAAAAAGCCCCAAATCCTGAAGCAATTGCATAAAACTCAACATCGCAGCTTACAGCAGGCATAAGGACAGCAGTGAAGCAAAGGTGGCATCATTTTTGATCTTTTCCTTATTCCAGAAGAGAACACCCTTGCATTGTGCAGACCACTGCCCTTCCCTGTGTCATAAGTGGCTGGATGTCTTGGGAAAGCAGAGATGTTCTCTGCATATTGGGTAACAGAGACATGATCTTTGGTAGTCATATCCTTGGGACATGCAGTTCTGTACTGTGCTATGCTTCAGACGCCCTATGGAGCACAAAACACGTGCGTTTTTGAGGTCTTCATTGCTGACAACATTCAGAGTACTTAGAAGAAGGGAGATAGCACTATAGTTTAGTACTTTATTTAGATTTTGCTTTAGGAACACACTTAGCACAGGAAAGGCACAGACCACAGCATCTGATGGCATAAAGTAGTAACCTGCACTTTGATGAAACTGGAAGGTTTTTAAGGGTCATCCAAACAGCACATACTTTCAAGGCCCTTTGTGCTGCCAGGATGCCTGAAAATGATGACCCTTGCCATTCAGATGCTTTTCTACTTCTTGCAAAGAAGACTCTGCTTAATGACAATGACTGGAAATAATCTTTTTTGGACAGGCATCCTGTATCAACAGTACAAAACTAGTCCATGCATTTTAATGGACTATTATTTCTATTTCTGTCTATTTCTCCTTAGTGAGTCTTGCTAACTATAGGTTGCAGGACTATGTAAGAAAGGCCAACTGCACCGGTATTAGGGGCAGGATTCCTGTTACTTGTCTCTCAAAGACAAATTAAAAATCTGAGAAAGAATATTTTACATTATTAATGTATAAATATTACCTCCATTCTTCAGCTCCAATTTATAACTGAATGATGATATTTATCTTAATCTCTCCCTAATTGTGTCTCCACAAACCCAGAGTGATAGACTAGGGTGGGATTCACTGGTCTGTGTTTAGTTTCTGTACAGCAAGGCGTATTTCAAGGGGTCAGCATGATAGCTCTTGTCTGAGACTAAAGTAATAAAGGCTTTGCTGTGACAGTGAATTTCTGGGCTTCCTGGCCTTAGCCTGGATGTTAGGGGTTATGATGACACTCTAACCAAGGAGCAAACCCACTAGCACATAAAGGCCAGAAAAAAGACAAAAGGTAGAGGGAGGAATGCAATGGCTACCTATTAGCTCACAAGCGACAGTGAGTATAACAGGAACAGACTTGTAGAGGAAAGGGGCATTGGTAGCCATCAATCATTGTCATCTAGATGAAATCCTCTACTCTGAAAATCTCTTAAGTCTCTCCAAACTGAAAGGGACAGACTGGGGATAGACGAGATGTGCTTGCTCTGTCCATATTCCCTTTGCTTAAGCATCTGCTGTCAGAAATAGGAACCTGCACTGGATAAACAGGACTGTTTCTGCTGTCCTGTGTTAACAGTTTTCACATTCCTATGCTATGTTCGTTCCTCAGTGGTCTCAGGACAACTGAAGTTCCCAAAAGGGTTTAGCTACTGGTGCTTTCTACAGGAATGATTTACCAGGATATGTTTAGACTGTGAAGGCACTGATATGCTGTGGTATAACGTGAGCCTGTATAATTGGTTGTTACATTAAAATCCACCTGGAAAAGACATTTGGTATCGTGCAAAGTGGTTTTGATGTCTCATGTTAATGTGGTGCTCTGAAGCTATCTCTTAGGTCATGCCTCTTGTCCCCGTGCAGCTAGCTTTTCTGCTTGTCTCATCAGTAAACTGCTGATGTGAGAACTGGGCAAGTTTTTTGCAATAAGCAGTTTATTCAGCAAATGTTTTCTCCCTCTTCTTTTCATGGATTACCTGCTAGCGACTCCTGATATTGTTAAAGGTAAACGGTAACTAAGGGATTTATAATTTGCAAGTTATCAAACAGACAAATGTTTGAACTTTTGTGATAGTTACATTTTTATATGTGCACTCACAGTGTACGAGGAAAGAAGCAGAACTAAAGCACAATTGTTCCTACTGTTATTTTATATAAATAAGAGTAAAAGAAAATGGACTGAATTGTTCAGTCCGTTTAAATCTGCCTTCTTTCTAAATTCTCATTTTCAACATGCAGCTGTGCAGAAATGTCTCTGCTTAGTTACACACGGTGACTTTGTGCCATTTTCAGACTGTCTCCTGTGGATTCCTATCCCAGACCTTGTGGGACTTGAAAAGGATAACTTTGTTCCCAGTAGGAGAGCACATACTTCAGTGTTCTGCCTCTTTGTGTTGCCAGAGAAGAGAAGTGCTTCTAGGGAGTAGTTCCAAACGCTCCTTGCACAACATTGTCACTCTACTGATTGTGTAAGGGTCTGCACAAGGGCCATGTAGAGCCAGGCAGTTGGAAATATTAGACATAGGAATATGTGACATGCTACACTTGGGGCTTCTGTGTGGACATTTGGGTCCTTTCAACTCTCAGAACATAGAGGCATCCCTTGAGCATAGATGGGAAATGAAGAACTGCACAGCAGTCTAATGGTTTGGGTGCTTGTCCATGTGGGAGATATGGATTATCATATCTCCTCATTGTTGTCCCATTAGAACTCACTACTTAAGAGATGCTTTCCTCTTGACAATAAGAGCACAGCATTGGTGGGCTTGACTGTCCCCATGACCACAGTTCATTTTGGGCAGTGATTGAATTAGAAATGCAAGAAATGAGCAATAGCAGGACCCTGTCCCTGTAGCCTTGTGTTTGGGATATTTTGACAGTGGAGGAGATTTTCAAGGCAGGACTTTGCACCGAGGGCTATCCATCCATTTTGTCTGTGATTGTCTGTGGAAAAAGCATACACAGCATGAGAGAGAGAGAGAGAGAACAAATGCTGAATGTAGGACTCCCCACTTCTCTGTAGTTAATGGGCTGAGTGGACTTCTCTGAGTCTGATGCCAGCCAGTGTTTATTGGAAGGGAGAATGGACACTATGTATCTTCAAAATACCTTAGTCTGTGATAAGTTAGTAATACTAGGTGTTTAGAATTTTCTCCTTCACTACTGCTGTTTCTGGAAGATAAGAAAACAGTTTATATTAACATAATTAAACATATGTCATGCCTTAGAGTATATTACAATACAAAGGGAAACTATTTTTAAATTGCCTTTCAAAAATAATTCCAGTGTTGTTATTACCATACCCTTGGCATGATCATGCACAGAGACAGCTATGGCATAGGTTCTTCATGTTAAACAGAATTATTTGGGGTTTGAATTTCTTCTTTTTTTTCCCTAGCATTCGTTGGACTTTCTTATGGAAAATGAAGTATCCCTATGTATTTATTCCAGCAACTTTCAAAACTAATGTTTCTGCATTATGTGCTGAGAAAATACTTGTGAAAGAAGACATGCAGCCTTTGCCTTGACTTAAGTGAGACTTTTGATGGAAAATCGTGCAGGTCTGAGGGAACTGCCGTTTTGTATAGATGTATCTGCAGCCACCTTGCTGGTTGCAGCGGCTCAGCTGGGAGTGAGGCCTCAATGACTGAGTAGAGTTAATGTAGGGAGCAAGGACCACAGGAGACAGGTGAGCATGACTTACCAGTGTTACTGCTCTGTGTACTGGTGGCTTGCAGATCATCAGTGTTAAGCTGACCTCCCAAAAGACCTTTGACATTTCCAAAGATTTTTGGTCTTAAATCCCTGTGGGGAGGTGAAAAATAGCTATTGAAAAATACTGATATTTCATCTTTTCATATCTGTTCAAGAGGAAAACAAGCACTGAAAGACAGAGTTATCCTTCATGATGCAAAACTCATTTCTACATGGACTTAGCCTGTACTTTCAGAAACTGTCATAGCTGTATATGGACAGGACAAACCCTTCCACCTGGACAAAGGAGTTGTAAGGAAACTCTGAAACGTCCTCTTTTTTATTTCCATGGAAGAAGGCAATATCTACACTAGAGTTAGTCAAGAGGAACTAATGTTTTATGTTTAATATGAATCTGACCAGTATCAATGTTAAATTTTGGACTTTTGTAATTACAAACCCATAAATTAAAATTTATGCTATTTTCAAAATGTGACTACTGACCACATGTATTTTAAACATACCTAGTATTTCCTTCTCTTACAATTCTGTTTCTTTATTCTTTTGTTTCGTCTCTTTAATTGTTATGTGATATTTTCTCTTATTAACAATACTTCAGTAGTGTGGAATTTTGCACTATTGCAGGTAACATTTTTAAGAGCAGGAACAATCAATTAAATAACTTTAATATATGACAGTATCTCTAATATAGTCACTGAAGTAAGATTGATACCCAGAGTAATGCTCTGGCATCCAGTTTATGCTGCAGGAGAGAAAAATGCTTAGACAGAAAGAATATTACAATACTTTACTGGTTGGTGAGGAACAAAACAGAATATGATATAGGATCTCTTACATAAAACAATCTGAGATTCTCTCTGAGCAATGTAGAAAAAGCAGCTCTCTTTTAAAGACTTGTGACACATCAGCCTTCCACCTAATGATTCATAATCAGCTATCTCTGAGCCCCTAATTTCAGGCCAACTTTATCTTGCTAGGAAGACACATGTATATTAATATATATTTGCATACATCTTATGACTCAGAGAACACCTTTTTTTTTTTTCATGCAATAATTGAACCAATATATTTTTCATGCATTGAGGTGTGTTATACAGGGCAGTCATGGGATGGATGTTGGGAAGACCCACTATGGTGTGCATATTGTTTCATTCTTGTCACAGAAATGAGAAGTGCCAGAACTGAGATCAGTTAAGCTATGGATTTCACCTGTGTGTATAGCCCTGACTAACAGGTATAGATAACACTTTACACAATTTCCATTTGAAACTGTGCTTTTGTTGTAGATGACCTGCCTAGCATCCACAGCAAGAAGCCAGTAGAAAATGTACCTGAAGGGGTGGATCCCTCACCACACGTTGACCTGAGGTTGCCTTTAGTGAAAAGGGCACCATATGCAGCAGCTTTCTGCTTGCTGTACAGAGGCTCTGGTGAGAAGGAGCAACTCTCTGCAGAAACTACAGGCAGTAGTTAATGTAGCAAAAAACCCCTGCTTATATTAGAATTTTATTTGCTCTTTCTAAATATTGCCCTGTTAGAAGTAGACAGCCCTGTGATATGAGCACCTAGTTATTTGCTACTTCTATTTAATGTCTGTGCTGAAGTACAACCATTGTGAAAGTGCATGTTTGCTGTCAAAACAAGGTGGGTTTTTTTTAAAAAAATAAATCAGCTCACTATTCTGATTGCAGTTGCTGGATAGTTGCCATATCAGAAAGATCCTCTGAAGCTGTGAATTTTTCTCTACAGAAACTTCTAGAGCTGTAGACAAAACATTTGTTTTCACTTGCTGAGTTAATTGGAAATGAGGGAGGGCAAAGAAAAGAGATTGTGATTTCAGAAAGCAACTGAGTCAAGTATTTCTATTCCGAACAACAAACAGAACCTAAGTGGTAAAACTCTTTAGGAAGCCCCAGCTGCCTCGGTGAACTGCAAAGGTCAGCTCTGTTCTCAGATGTCCATTTAAAAATATGGAGTAAAAATATGAGACCTTTATTGAATATTGAGAAATAGCACACTTGTTCCATCAGCTTAATTTTACATTCTTTATTTATGTGCATTTCTCTGTGCACCCAAGTGCTTATGTTCAATTTCAGACCACAGGGTGAGGATATCTATCTACAAATATGATTTGCACATCACAGCCCGTGTATTAACATGTGCAGGCTTTCAACGTCTGGCTCTAGGTGTTCACTGTTCAAGAAGATAGATTTTTGCTTGTAAAGTTCATGCACAAAACGATGACTGTGATAATTGTCTCAATACTTGATACACTGTAACAAAGCATCATCCAGCAAAGAACCTGAGTCTGTTCTTAATTTCAAGCAGACACAAAATCTCTATCACTGCAGTGGGAATGACCTTATTTAACATTAGTACCATATTAACTACCTTGCTACATAATTCACTTAATCTGATATATGTAATCATTTTAATTTTTAGAAGTATGTTAAATTTCTGGTTTAGAACAAGCTATCTCATTCAGCCTATAAAATGAAATGCCTTTTTAAAATCTCATTTCTTTTCCTAACCTAATCAGTAGAGACCCTTCAAAAAAAAAAAAAAAAAAGGTAAAAATATTTTATACACTACTTTATGCATCAATGAGTAAATCAAAGTGAATGCTATCGGGTAATTTAAAATATTGCTTCAGTTGAACTAAAATGTCTCACTGAGAAAAATCTCACACTGATCTTTTAATAAAATCACATAAAATTTGATAACGCTAATATTTCTTTCACTTTTTTGTATTTGTTTCTTTTTCATGTTTCTGTTGAAGGAGGGTCTTTTCCTCCTAATCTCCCAGGCAACATTGCTTAGAGTTTACTCAGTGGGACATGTCACTGATAAAACATAAATCAACAGCTGCTAAAGCAAGAAGGAAATGCTAAAGCCAGGCTAGTGATCCTTCAATAACAACAGTGATACCAGATACTATCTTGGTTCGGTTCGTTGCACTGGAGATGTGTGGTAAGATAAAGAAAATAAATCTCTTTTGGATGTGGGAGAGAACACTGTGACTTTTTCTAAACAGTTGCTGGGCTAGAACCTCTGTCCACCAACAAATCAGCAAACTTTAATTTGGTGAGTCCATGAGCTATCACATAGGGGTTGCTTCTCTCAGCTAAAAAATGCAGCACTTCCTCCTGCCAAGTGAGTGCTGAGGGGGAGGGAGGAGGGTAGAGGCGAATGTGCCCTGATTCAAGTCTGTTTATTGACACCATGAAGATCATGGGAGAAGAAAGTGTTCCTGCAACCACTTATTTAAAAGCAATATTTTTGGCAGATACATTTATGTTTCTACTTGTGTCGGTGAAGGCAAGTTTGTGATTAGCCATGTATTACGTCACAAATGATTGGTAGAAGATTATGCCTACAATTTTGAGTGAAATCAGACTGGATGATGTTGTTGATGTGATACTTGTGCAGTGAGGCCAGATATTAATGCTACTGTAAATCAGAGAAACATATATGACTGTCACTTGTGTGGATTGCTGGTGGCTCCCTGTAATGCAAATGGGTCAAATACAGGAGAGGAGATTCGAATGCAGAAAAACTTGTCTTGGCTTCCTAGGCTGAACAATAGTCAGGTTTAGGCTGGACGTTTTCTGACTACTTTCTAGACAATAATTTTCATTAATTAAATGTGGCTTTGAAATTGAATATGTACATTCTCCAATAGCTTCATTTTATTAACAGGCCTGTGGTTAGATAGTCCATCAGATATCAGCACTTCGGGACCTCCATTGCTGGCTGGCTGTCACTTCCTTTCTCCCTGGTCCAATTAGTTCAGATATGTTGGAGATGGGGCAGGGATCGTGCTACCTTCTTGCATTCTGAGGAGCAGTGATTTGCGTGTAATAAGGATGGAGAGTAATAAGGGGGAAGAGGGGATATTTTATATTTATCAGTATTGCCATTATTTTGCTTTAACTAGGGTTGAAATGGAGAAGAAAGGCTGGTGGATTTGAGGATGCAAATATGTAACGATATATGTTAAAAGTGGTAGCTGATTATTTAACACGAAACTGAATGATATCACTTGCAAAGCTGCTTAACTGAATTGCTGTCCATTGCTTGCTTCTCTACCTCCATCCTATTGTTTATATGTCTTTTCTAGCTGCTGCAGTATTTTTCCTTAGCCCCTAGAATTCTCTCCTGGGGCAAATCCTAGCCTTCCACTTCTGAGGCCATCTGCAGATTTCCCATGGCTGCTATTATATGAATAATCAGCTGTCTCACTTAAGAAATTCTCTTTGTTCTACATCATTAAGTGCTGAGTCCTGCTGCTGCTATGACAGTTCACTTTAGAGGAATCTACAAGAGGAGCTGCCTCTGATGTTAACAGTAGGTCTTTGCTGTGGAACAAAAGAATATACTGGGGCAAGCATGAAATGATTTGAATTTATAATATTTTAACATTGGGAAATAAAAAAGGCTGAAGCTGATGCACGTATACCCATTTTGAGATCTGTATTTCCTTTCCAAAAAGTGAAGAAGGGTCTATAAAATAGTGTGGTAGTTTGATGGGGGGGTGTTCTGGTGGCAGGGGAGGGGATTTGCTCCCTGTGCCACCAGATCTGAGTCCCATCCCCCCCGGGGGGGGGTTGAGCCAAATCGGCACCTCTGCGAATTGCCCTATTTAAGTTGAGACAAAGGGGCGGGAAGGGACTTTTTGCTCAGGAGCGAGGAGAGAGCAGGAGGGCGCTGCCCTCGCTCCCGGCTCCCGGCCGGGCAGCCGCTCGGGCCCCGGCCAGCGCCATGTGCTCAAGATGGCGCCGGGGGAGCCGCATGGGGGACTCGGGAAGCACCTTGCTCCCGGGGTGCCCGCCGGGCCGAGCTCCTCCAGAGAGGATTAAGATCTAAGAGAAAACAACCACAACGACCAGGTCAGTTAAGGATGGAGCAGGAGGAGGTGTGCTGGAGCTGAGGTTTTCCCTTGCAAATCGGTGTGAGATGGCAGGCGGCCCCCCTGCAGCCAGGGTGTACTCGGCGGAGCAGAGACCCACTCGTGGCCCGTGGAGAAACCCACGTCGGGGAAGAGATGCCTGAGCCCAGGAGAGGTCGTGGAGCAGGGGATGCACGACAAGGTACTGTGAATAATGGGGCATGGAATGCACGACGAGGTCGTGGAGGCATCTGGAGTCCGTGGGACGCCCCACGCCGACGCGAGTGGCAGCAGCTCCCTAAGAGGCCGAGACTGGTAAAGCCCGAACTGGTGCAATCCATGGGGAAGGATTGCAATCCTGCGGGCAGGACTCACGTTGGAAAAGTTTGGGGACTTTTTTCTTCATGAGTAGGGGATCCACTGAAGCAAGGGAAAAATGGTGTAAAGACTCCTCCTCCTTTAAGAAAGGAGCGGCAGTTAACAACGTGGATGAACTGACCTGCACTCCCCATTCCCTGTCCCCCTGCGCCGCTGGGGGCGAGGTTGAGCCAGGAACGAAAGGAAACAGGGTGGGGAGGTGTTGTTTTAAGATCTGGCCTTGTTTTCTCTTTTCTCCTCTCAAGTAACCGGTTTCGTTCCCTTATGTCTCCTGTTAAGTAACTGTTAATAAATTGTTTTGTTTTATGAAGAAAGCCTGAGTCATGTTTTGCCCGGGACCATGGGTCCCGGGGTGGGTGGGTGCTCCCTCTCGGTTCTTGTCTCGACCCTCAGTCCAAAAACCACGACAAATAGGATTGAGTAATTTTGTGCTCAGGAGTATAATTTGTACCTCTTATCAAGGTAGTGGCGAGATAGTCATTTGTCAAGGAGAGAGGGAAGATACAATGGGCTAGGAGGGAATTCAGAACAAGACCAGCTTGTTATAGGCAGACTAGAAGAAAAGAAAATCAAAAGCATGAGTGATAACCTCTCGTGCAGGCACAGTAGTGGACTAGATGACATGAAGGTTTCTTCTTCCACTATGACCTTTTTGTTGTGAAGTCCTTTCCCAGATATCTCCCTGACCATTGCAGCTCTCTGCTTAACTCTATTAGTTACTCAAGAGCATCACATCTAACAGATGCCTTTGTGAAAGGTTTTGCTGCCCCTCTTTAAAAACTAGCCATACGCCTGGTAGCTCCCTCTCTGTCTCTGACTGTAACCAAGCACCCTGTAGCCAGCAGCTTAAGCCCATTTGCCTGGTACCTTTTCCTGCCTACTCTTGATGTGCAGCTACCTTTTTCTGCATTGAAAAAGTGTGTTTTCAAAACTTCCTACTTTCTTTGCTCATGTTGAAAGAGCACTGAAATGGGCAAATCTTGTGCCTATTTGCATGTGGAAATGGGTTTGAAACTGTGACCCACTGGCTGATGTTTTTATTCTCCAGTGATTTTAAACAGCAACCATTACCTTACCAGCATGACCCTCTTCGAAATGGACTGCAGTATCAGAGTGCTTCCTAGACCATGACATGCCATCAGCTTGGCATGTGAGAACTCCAGCTCTTGTTGGAGCGAGTCCAGAGGAAGGCCATGAAGATGATCCGAGGGCTGGAGTGCCTCTCCTATGAAGACAGGCTGAGAGAGTTGAGGCTGTTCAGCCTGGAGAAGAAAAGGCTCTGGGATGATATTATTGCAGCCTGAAGGGGGCCTACAGGAAAGCTGGAGAGGGACTTTTTACAAGGGCATGTAGTGATAGGTCAAGGGGCAATGGCTTTAAACTGAAAGAGGGGAGATTTAGACTAGATCTAAGGAAGAAATTGTTTACAATGAGGGTGGTGAAACACTGGACAAGGTTTCCCAGAGAAGTTGTGGTTGCCCCATCCCTGGAAGTGTTCAAGGCCAGGTTGGATGAGGCTTTGAGTAACCTGATCAAGGCGAAGGTGTCTCTGCCCATGGCAGGGGGGTTGGAACTAGATGATCTTTAAAGTCCCCTTCCAACCCAAACCATTCTATGCTTCTATGAACTTACGGTGTCCTGTGGCTGAAACTTCCTGTCCATACTCTTTTTGTCCTAATGCTTTTTTTTTCTGTCTTGAGAGTTAATTCATCCTTTGTATGTTAGTGTGTTTTATTTTAGCCTGGTTGTTCCTGTAATGCTGTGTCGTTTGTAACAACACCTCTTGTCTGTTTTCACATTTTGAAGTAAGTTTTGTAGATGGTATGGTGAGCAGATGCTCATGGCATGGCAGCACATGTTCATCTGAATAAGAGACGAGCCAGCAGTGACTCTGCATCATTTCTGATAGCAGGGGAGGTTGTTGTTTCATTCTATTTAGCTTTGAAGAAAAATTGTTTCTACTAGGGGAAAAAATTAAGTAGCTGTATTCAATGTGTATGTTCCCTCACCTCTAAGCCTCTTAGCTGGATTTTCTGCTGCACTGTCGCAAACCCCATCAATCTCTTCAATTTCTTCAGAAGGAAGAGAAGATTTGCAGGTTAACCGGCTGGAAACACAAATATGGATAAACCCAGACATACAGAAGACAGATGTGGACTTTTCAGAAATTCTTAATGCAATGCAAGAAAGTAAGTTATTCCTTGGATGCAAAATTTGGTTTATGGTAGGAGAATCAATTGAGATACATTGAAATTGTAACTGAAGGAACATACAAAGTGATTAACTGAATAATAAGTGAGTATGTATTACTAAAATCTCTGAGAAAGTTCAGTGGGTTATTGAAGGCTACTAAGAAATATTCTACTATCAGAGAAGCCATAGTAAGACTTGAATTATTATGTGCCTAGGGATTCCAGTAGTATGTATTTCCTATGCAGAAGTAATCAGAAATATTAAGATTCCTGTTACTTCAATCTATTCTTTACACTCCTGAATGGCTGTGTGAACAGAAAATGTCATCCAAATGCTGCAGTCTAGGATCTAAGGTTGGATTTGAAGTTCCAGCTGTTCCAAAGTGTTGGGGTATATTCACATTTTTGCAACTGGTAATTTTAAAGAGTGGAAGTGATGAGCTTGTCACGACTGAAGGTCTGTGTATATTAGATACTGCATGAAACCATCTCTTCTCATGTAATGTGCTGTGGACTTGGAATTGATTGGTCCACCCTTCTTAAATGCAACTGCAGAATGATCTCAAGACTTGTGCTAGAAGAAAAACTTCTCTGGTTAACAACAGCAGATGTCCTTCGTACCCAAAACCGACGCAACTCTGGAATCCAAAATAATCTGGAATTTCAGTGAAAATTTTCCACAATAGATTGAAAAAATCTTACGCAGGCCAGGCTTCCCGGTTTCCCTCTTTTCCAGTTTTATTTTAAACTGGATGATTTGTGTAGCAATTTTCTAAAGTGAGAAACAGCAAATATATTCTTGAATGATAAAAGATGTATAAGAACATGTAAAACCCTGCACTCTCCCTGATTTTTGCCATATGAATAAGGACTCACATGGTGGTAGGATCAGGTCATTTGGTGGTGGTATTAGTTTGGAAGTGGAATGAAAACTCTCAGGTTAGTATGATGACAGGGTAATAATTTGAAATTGAATCACCTCATTCTTTAAGCTGTAGGTTTAGGATGAATCCTGTGTTTTATAACTTAGAAAGCTTTTTCCATCAGGAAATCTTAATATGAGATTTTGCTTTCTCCTCTCTTCTCCACACATGTACAGCCCAGATGTAGGCCTGGGGGCAGTTGGGGTGTTGGCTGAAAAGGCTAAAAAGGTATTATAGTCTTTCAGAGGCTGAATAGATGGGATAGATAAACAAGGATAAGCAAATTCAGGTTGGGAAGAGACCATATCGAATACAAGAAACAGTTATCTTCTCCATTTCAAGCATATGGCTGAGGAGACTAAAAATTGATTTATTTAAAACAATTTGATGTCAAGATTAGATTTATTAACGATGTTTGTCCAAGGCAGCTTCTTTTTAAAATGGCCATATCTCAGCTTCCCTTGGTACAGTGTCATATTTCAGTATCGTACTCTCTGATTATATCCCTGTGCTGAATAACCCTGAATTTTTTTTCAACAGGATGCAGGTTTACTTATAACCTCAAATGTTAAACTTCTAGCTAAAAACCTTAGTTTCTTTTAAAAGTATGCCATTTTTCTGTGGCCATAAAGAAGGCATTCATCTGACTGGAACATCGGGATTTGCAACGAAGGTATCAAGATTTGAATTCATTGTCCAAGCTTCCTTTGTGATCAACAGAATGTAACTAGTGTGTCTATAGCCAGTTTGTCTCTTTTAAATTAAGTGTCTAACATAGCTTAGATGATCTGTAACTAGGAAGTGGCTATTTGCCTCTGTTGCCTGCAGATGGAATTTAGGAAGATAAACTAACTTGAATGACTACTACAAGTTAGACACAAACATCTGCACTGAATGTGTAAATGTAGGTGAATCCTACTCTAGGTAAAACAAATATTTGCAAGTGATTAACAGGAATAACTGGAATAGAAATAGGCTCCCAAATTGTTTTAGCAATTTGAATGTAATTTCAAAACTGAATAGCATTAAACAAAGTCTTTTAAGGATTAACATTTTGATTTATAGATTATTTTAGAGCCATTTGAGAAGGATGCAGCTTTTACAGCCTTGGAGACAATGTTTTTCTTTGTCCAGACCAGACACAGTTGCTGTTGGGAAGTTAATCTCTATGTCCTTCAGCTACGTCTTCTGGAAAGACAAAAGGATTGCTATGACTGTACAACCCAGTTTGCAGAGGCTTGTTAAGTGTCCAGGGGAGTGTCTTGTCACCTGCAGTCTTTTGTGAATATCAAATAATTAGGATGAACATGCCTAAATATTCTTTGTAGGGTGGTTGCTCTAAATAATCATTGTTACTTTTATTCTCAGTTGTTGTTGGCATTGAATGAAAATTAAAAAAGGATAATGATGCTTTTAAAGACCACATATTTTTTTCTTGCTGACATGAGTTTCCTGAGCATTTCCCTATTCAGGAGGTGCCTTGTGCAACTTTAGCTAGCTGGTATATCTTTCTGTTTGGTTGACTGCCAAGAGTGATTATTCAATAGCAGAGATTTTATTTTTTTAAAAAAAATTAGTTACTTAAAATGAATATTTTGCTCTAAAGCTACTTTTTTTTTTCTTTTGACCTATTGAATCTCTTAGACTGCAACTGAAGATAAAGATTTATCATCTCATTGTTTACCTCTATGCGAATATGCTACTATTATAAGAGACTTAAAAGTAATTTCTACTATATCAGAGCTAAATTCTGCATTTAAGTACCATAGTTCATGTTAGAGTCTTAAACATATTTTTCTAAAGATTTCTGGTAAGCCTTTTATAAAACAGTTTCCTCTTGACCACACAATACTCAGAAATTATCTATAGTTTATCAGAGACAGTCAGAAACAATAATTACTAACTGAAAATGGCCATAGACATGTACTGTAAAATATAGGATTGCAAAACAGGGTGATGCATCTGACATGAAGCAAACTTGTAAACTAGACAGCAGAGGTGTCAAGATTCTGCATGAACAGATATAAACGAGAATTCCCTATTTTTGCCTACTCACAGCATGTACTCATGCCACAGCCCCAGGCAAGAGCAGAGCAGCCGGGGGGCACCTGGGGCAGCCCCAGCCCTGGTCATTGGGTACCTCCCGATGCAGTAGGGCAGGGCTGGGGGGAGCTGGAGACTGGCACTGCTGCGACATCACTGGGGCAAGGGCTGACGGTCTTGGGAGTCTGAAATGGTATCCTGGGATCTGGGAAGGATGGGGAGAGCCCCAGAGGTCTGAGTAGGGATGTTCAGGGCTGGGAGTGCCCTCAGGGGCTAGCAAAGCCTTTCATGGCTTCTTCCTAGTTATTACACTGAGAAGATGGACTTCTTGTGGAAAAGCAGTAAATAGCTTTATTTTTTAAAAAAAAAAAAGCTCAGATTTCAAGCTTTTTTTCATTAATTCCTATAATTTGCTTCAATGTATGAAACTTATTTTCATTGCCATTGCATTAAAGCCAATATTCTAAGAAGTCTCTTGCTTTTTAGAATATTTTTCAAAATCCGGTTTACATTGACTCTCACTGGATTTAATAAAAACTAATTTGATTTTTTCATTGTATTTCTCATAATCTGGTAGCTGGAAATCAGTGAGTTTCCTGAGACAGGGTTGCTGATCCACTGTGTACTAAATTTAGCATTTAGGGTGATAAAAAGTTCAGGGCTGCATGGTATCTGTAGGATGGGCTCCTTGAAGCAAAGGTTTGTAAATTGTATTTGCCAGCCTTACTGAGTGCAGAAGAATGTTTGTGTCCAAAAATACAAACAGATGCTGTAAAAACATAACATGTAGTGCAACAAATGAAGAAAGGCTCTTGGTTTTACATACTCAAACTTTTCTGCTTTGCAAGTCTCTTCTAAACAGGTATTTTCTACTCAGTATTTTTATTAGAGGGTGTTCTCCAATATTGATGCTTTTAAACCTAATCATTTTTTCCACCTCCATTAACATGTGAAAATGCTTACTTATTATAAACATTGTCACTAAGCATTTTTAAGGAGATTCACTTTTCCATGTTACTGATACGCCTAAAAGCTTCCAAAGAGCAGTTTCTGGAATATCGATCTGCACCTTGCATTATCCAAAGCTGGAGTATACTCGATGGCTTGGTGTGACAATTGGTAATAAAATGACAATTAATTAATAGGAACATGATCTCTGAGCATACTTCTATCTGGCCACACAAAAACATAGTCAGATCCTATTTTTTAATGAAAATTCTTATTTTTAGGCACCTCCATTTCTAAGTATCCATCTTCAGAAAGTTAAAGGAATTGTCTTATCTTTGAGTCCTACCTAAATCAACCTTTTTCTTCAAAGTGGCTTGTGGACCAACTGAGATCATGCAGGGACTCTCGCTCAGAATTTCCCAGCATTTAGTTTTCAGAATATATGGTTTTACTATATTTGAGATAAAAATTGACATTTTTTCAGCTTCTTAAGGGATTCTGAGTTATCAAATAATTTTGTTGTTTTTTTTTTTCCTGCAAAATGGAACATGACGGGGAGAAAAGAGCTTGCATATTTAAGCTGATCTAAAACCAGAGGGGAAATTTTTCATATCTCTTGAAGCAACTCACATGCTGCTCTGTATTCCTGTTAAATTTCACTGCTTAAAAAGACCTGAATATCCACTAGCACCGGTCTGTCTCCCAAAGAGAATAAATATATAACAACTTTATTATATCGTTCTGTTAAGATCATTTGTGGATATATGCATGTCATGATCTGAAGAGGACAGAAATGATAGAGCCCTGATTATGCCTTTAGCAACATTTTGCCATGAGGTGTTCATGTCCATTGGAATAGAATCATAGAATCATTTAGGTTGGAAGAGGCCTTGAAGATCATCAAGTCCAATCATTAACCTAACACTGCCAAATCCACTACTAAACTATGACCCTAAACACCACATCTACACGTCTTCTAAAGACCTCCAGGGATAGTGACTCAACCACTTCCCTGGGAAGCCTGTTCCAGTGCTTGACAGCCCTTTCAGTGAAGAAATTTTTTCCTAATATCCAATCTAAACTTCCTCTGGCACAACTTGAGGCCATTTCCTCTTGTTCTATCACTTGTTACTTGGGAGGAGACTGACACTTCTCTACAACCAACTTTCAGGTAGTTGTAGAAAGCAATAAGGTATCCTGTCAGCCTCCTTTTCTCCAGGCTAAACAATCCCAGTTCTCTCAGCCACTCCTCATAAGACTTGCTCTCTAGACCCTTCTTCAGCTCCCTTGCTCTTCTTTGGATGATCTCCAGCACCACAATGTCTTTCTTGTAGTGAGGGGCTCAAAACTGAACATAGTATTCAAGGTGCAGCCTCACCAGTGCTGAGTACAAAGAGACAATCACTTCCTTAGTCCTGCTGGCCATGCTATTTCTGATACAAGCGAGAATTCTGTTGGTCTTCTTGGCCACCTGGGCACATTGCTGTCTCATATTCAGCTGGCTATCAACCAACACCCCCAGGTCCTTTTCTGCCAGGTGGCTTTCCATCCACTCTTCCCCAAGAGTGGCTGAGCTAGCTACAGGCAGCAGGAGACCTGGCTTGGAAGTACCATCACCATTGTTAAAGTAAACAGGATTTGCTTTTTAAATTATTTATTTTGTTTTGTGGAACAGTATTTTATGATTTCTTTTTTTTTTTTTAAGTATCCAGTGGACTTGAGGTAGAAAAATGGTCTCAGCAAATGTTAGAGCTGTATGTTTAGTGTCTGCGTGTGAAATACTGTGTATTTTCAAAAACCTACACAGCAAGGCAACTGCAGTGTAAAGATCTCCACTTTCTCACCAGCAGCATACCTTTACTGCAACTGAAAGAGTGTAACAGACAACTTTAGCGCTGACGAGGTAGTTCAGCACATCTCTTCACTACTTATCCTATTTGCTGAAGCTACCAACAAGCATGCCAATTATCTGTGTACTTCTGATATAAGCCATTTTCTACTGTAGGCAATCTAAACAGGTCTTGGTAGATAGTTTCACTAACCAGCTGAGATTCACTGCTTCCACAACTTCTAGTAACTGCTGAAATGGGCTGGATTTTAGTGGCCTTGAAATAAGACTTTTTGCTCCTCACAAGTGCTCAGAATAATCCAATAATTCTCTGCTTGAAACCTCCAAACACATTCACTCTCTTACACGCCAAGTTGTATATCTCAAAACTTTCAATTAAAACCGATATATTTTGGAACCTAAAGCATTATTGGCACTTCAGGAAGCATCAATTCTAGTGTCTCGAAGGCCTCATCTTTTATACCAAAGCAGTCTTAATGGCAGGAAAAAACTAGTTCAAATTCCCTTGAGCATAGCATACAGGCAAAACTTTTGGTTTTATAGCTGTCATTGCCTCTGCCTGCAACAGATATATATCTTGCGTAATCTTCAGAAAGCTTCAGTATTTTATTATTTTTTGTATTTTGCACAGTTGTTTCAGACTATATTGAGGAGTTGGTCATATACAGGGTTCACATGTCGCTCTCATGGAGGCTTTCTGCTGGGTTTCAGTTCAATGAAGTTTCAAGTCATTCAAAATGTTTTCTGTTTCAGTAGTTCTTTCTGTTGAGTATTCACATGAATTCGTCTCATGTGAACATGTATGCAAAAGCTGGTCATGATCTATATCCAGATTATTACTTGACAGAGTGGAACGTTTCCAGTCTTGCCCTTTGAAACAGTAGGAGACTGAAGGGCAGGTGGTTAGACTGTGCTGTCTTGCAGCGGTTCCCCTGTCCTTTATAAGCATCTCTAGTATGACTTTTGTGGATTGAAATGGATCAAGGTGGCAAATAATTCTTTAATATTACTGCTGCATGTGCTACAAATTGGAGTCTTATTTTTGCCTTTTAAGTCTTCTGAAACCTCTGTAGGTTGGACAGGTCGGATGCAGGCACAGTGACAGTGAGGAGCTGTGGGCTCCCTCCATCGTATAAATCAAAACAACACCAGAAGGCTCTTCTCCAAGCCTGTCAGTAAGCTCACCCCTAGCTGGGAACAGGATGGTGTGAGGTGAAGGCTGGTTTTAAAGTGAAAAGAGCCATCCTGGTTATTTGTCTCTAAGAGTATCCTGGCACTTTTCACAAAAGTAAGATAAGTAAAATAAATAGACCAATAGCAAAAACAGCTTTTAAATGGCAGCAGAAACTTAATATCTGCAAAAAAAAAAGAGTGTTTATGTCTGTGATGTGTTCACAGACTATGGTGATACACACAATATAAAAGAGCGTGAAGTAGGTGAAGCTATTACTCCCAATAACTCTATAAAAGCTGATTGAGATTCTGCAGAACAGAGGGTGCTATCTAAAACTGATGAATTATGATATAAAGTGTTTAGTAGGGATTAACTGTTGTGCAATACTAATATTGGGATACAAAAAATGATAGCAGTCCCAAAATTGCTGAACTCAAGGACTAATATGTTATCCTAAAAACTGTTAATGTGGCACAGAATTTTTATTGTTATGCTGTCTACGTGAAAAAAAAATATTGTTAAAAGCATTAAAACCTCAGATTTTCTATTAAAAATTATGCTGCTTAGGTTAGTTTGTTAGCCTAGTATTTAGACTGGATTAATTTGGATGTGAAAACTGTTCTGTTGTTTCTGAAATTTTTAGTGGTTTTCTAAGCAAAAGTATTACTTTGAAAATACAGTGTATGTCATTAACCTTGTCTTTATTTTATGTATGACAATGAAGAGTTCTTGAATATTTTGGTAGGGTTTTCTTTTTTATCTACCTATGGCTGTAATAACAGACTTCAGGTACTGTAAAGGACTTACAAAAAGGGAGAAATCTCTTCCTCATGTTCATGATTGGTAGGAAAAGAATAATATATTTAAATTGCAACATAGGCGCATATTCAGGATGAATATTATGAAGAAAACTTTCTCCTGCTTTGACAGTGAAAAATAGGCCACCTGCAGAGATTGTGGAGTTGGTAGCGTCAGAGGGATTTTAAAAAGGTTTCCGGCTATAGGCCCGGAAGAAGGGAAAGGTGAAAATGAGGTCACAAAATGCTCATGATGGCTGGGAACAGTTACTGGCCTTTAATTTCTGGCAGCTATTCAGTCTCTCCACAGTGGGGGAATGGATTTTTCCACCTGCAGCCAGTGGTTAGAAATGGAACTAAGTTGCTGCCAGCAATTAGAGGTATTTGGCTGTTCCCTGTTAATATAAATTCTCATCAACAGGAATTACAACTGACTGTGACTAAGTTAAGGGAGTTGCAGAGAAGCAAAAGGATCAGGAGGTTATTGCACAAAAAAAGAATGATTCCAAAAGTCAGTCAAGTTTGCAAAAAAGTGTGAGGACTAGTGGGTTAGACAAATTTCTGTCAAGAGTAATAGATATTTGATTCTGCTGTAGGGGATCAAATTAGGAAGGGGCTCATTAGCTGACCTTTGGGGGTCCCTTCTACTGGTTACAACTCTACTGTCATAATTTTGGATTTTGCCTGTGAAACATCAGGTTGGAGAGATAAAGTCTATCCACAGTTGAAGCTTGTTCCTCAGAAAAGCCATTTTTCTCCCCATCCCCCAGCCCCCCATCTCTTCACCGCCCTCTCACAGCAGACCTGCAGAGTACATCTCTTCACTTTTTATCAGTATTGGGTTTGCTACAACATCCTGTAGATTTAACCTGTCACTTCATGAACGACTTAGGGCTGTGCAGTAGGTAGATCTGAATATGCCAGCTTTCTATACATCAAAATATGCCAAATTGTGCACAGACAAACTTCTACCCAGGCTCATTTATTCGGTGCCTTTCAAGTAACAGTACTTCTTTGAGGTCTTCTGCCTCTTGCCGCCCCACCGGTCTGTACAACTTCTAACTCAATACTTTATGTAGTAGGTTAAAAATATACTTCTTTATAATAAGAAATCTTCAGAGACCATAGTAATCCAGAAGGCAATTGTTTAAGCCACTTACTCCAAGAGATGCTGAGGAGATAGCTAATGTACGTTTTATTGTGACAGAAAATTACTTATTTGTCATCAGAGAGATATTGTGGTATCCTAAATCTTTATGTGGCTCACTGGTGAAGAAAACACTCCTCCAATGCACATGAGATTTGAAATTTACCATAGTAAATACTTAATCCAGAACTAAAAAGTGGGATTGTTGATAATGTGTTATACTTGGTGTCTTCATTTGACTCAATGGTGACTTGAATGTGTATTTTTGGTTTTGGTTTTAGTAGCTAAGGATGTCAACATTTTTTTTGATGAATTAGAAGGCGTGAACAGCCCTTCCAAAGATGACGACTCCCTGCTTCACCATGGTAATTTGACCAGTACTTCTGATGATGCCAGCAGGTTGGAAGTTGTGGGAGAGGTAAGAACATACAGAATTGTTAATATAATAATAATTCATGCCCCTTATAAAAAGGGAATAAATGTAATTTGATTTAAAATCTCATTCCGTGAAAGACAGACAACTTGTATTTGACCTTTGTCATGGGCACTGTTTTTCCATTATAAAATTATAATGCTGAACTATAAAA
Organism: Tauraco erythrolophus; assembly: GCF_009769465.1. Taxonomy (NCBI): domain Eukaryota; kingdom Metazoa; phylum Chordata; class Aves; order Musophagiformes; family Musophagidae; genus Tauraco; species Tauraco erythrolophus. Next base: position 55,970,038 of record NC_141468.1, read on the forward strand.
TATCTCAAGTTAAAGGGAGGTTTTATTGAATTTGTGCACACCATTGAAAAGTCTATACAGGCCTTTGTTGTCTGCTTGTTTTCTGAACCAGTCAAGTCTAATGCTTCACTGCTTCTGAAAACAATGGAAAAGTTTTCCTTATATTAATCCTTTAGGGGGAAGGAGGGAGGAGGAGAATTTATCATTAGTCTCTCATGAGACGTGCTGGGTATCAGGTATGTGACACATTCCTTCTAATGAAGAACAAGTGACACCGTGGTGCATAACAGTGATTCAGAGAACATGCCAGGGAGGAATCATTCAGCGCATAGTCCCTTTTAAATTTTATCTTAAGGCAGGCAAAGCATCATGGACCTAAGTAGGAAAATTTGGGCCTAAATCTCTTTTTGTGTCTTTTGTGCAGCAAAGAACGTGATACTCTCTAACTTTGCCTCCAACTGACCTACAACCAATGGATTTTAGGGCTCTCTCCTCCGGGATTGAGGAGACTAGGGACTTGTCCCCTTTTCCCCACCTCAGGGGTTCAGCTGTATCCAGACTACTTACTGGAGTGGTCTGATGTTACCTGCAAGCTGTGCCTGAGGATTTTTTGCAGAGGGCTGACTGGCCCAGACCCGAACTGGCAGGGACCATACTAAGAATTAAAAAGCATGGAAAACTGTAGGATATTGCTGAAGCCCCTGCCTTGACCCTGTTTTGTTTACTAATTTAGCTAAAGTTTAGAAGATATAATTACAGATTATGTCTTCTTCAGGAGCTAGAGGGTTTTGTGGTGCAAGTTCTTTTGTGAAACAGTGCTGAGGAGAGAGTTAGAGATTTTCCTTGTGCTAGAAATTCATCCCATTGAGAGCAGCACTCCTGGAATGTTTAGACAGATAAAGCAACAAAATTCAGGGCACCCAGAGAATGTTTGACCTTGCTCACAATTTCTTCACCTTTACTCATTGCTCTTCCCCCAGCTTCCCTTACAATTTACAAAGGGCCCTCTTTGCCTACTTGCACTATAATAGGTTAATCTGACATGATATTTCTGTGTTGTATTTTGTGGTCATGTACCATATGGTCTCTAACAAAAGTGCACGGGTGAAAGACATAAGATCTTTGCATGTTAGAGAAGAAAAGTGAACAGAAAACGGTCAGAAGGACAGAGGATGAAACAGAGCAACGTATGCTGCTGTTAACGACAAAACATTTTTTTTCCTGTTGATGTATTCTTTGTTGTTTTTTAAAGGGAAATGGAAAATGTCTGAGGAATATTTTCCTACTTGAACAGATTATCTTTTCTTTTGCATAGCTATAATTGAGGAAAATAGCAATGTAGGTCATGCATATGTATAAGAGGGAAAAAAAGAAACCCAAACAAACCAGAAAATTGAAAGTCTTAATGAGAGCTGAGGGATGCTGTAGCCTACAAAAAAAATTTCAAGGTATTTGGCCCCTGCTTAGTTTCAGGATGCACTATTTAGATGTTGTGTGGTTTGTTTGGATAAATATGGGAGCTCAACTATACAGTGTTCGGGTGAACTCTGAAGCTTCAAGCTTCCTTTCAGTCTTTCAGTTTAGTTCAGCAGCTAAGAGAGCCTGCTGATCCCGCTTAATGCCGTCAGGATGGGGGATCTAGGCCCAGTGAAAGTCTCTGAATGTATTGATGTTCATTTGGTTTAGTTTTAAAGCTAACATTGCAGTCAAATAATTTTAAATGGTTTCTGTCTGAATTCATCAAAATGAATTTACAATCAAAAAAATTTGCTAGTACATAGCAAAGTCTTCTTATCACTTTTGTGAAGCTGACAAGTTGAAATATTGTTTGCTTCAACTGTGGTTCATGCTTGACCAGAGGATCCAATGAAGACTTCATGGATGGAGCTTTATCAACAGTTCCTTAACAGATGCAGAGCTAGATTGGGATTCAGCTTGTCCTTTGACTAAAGATGTTTTTTTCTTTATGTTGCATTCAAAAACAGCTACAGTCTGAGCAGATTAAAAATCACATTTCCCTTTGTGTGCGTTGATCAAAATACTTTTTACATATGCCAATATAACAATTAGGTATATACCTTACATTTTAAATCCTGGGACATATTATCACTAAAATATTGTATTATGTCCACTGAAGTTTCATTTTCTGAGAACTAGAGAGGCAGCAGAAAGAAGATAAAAAATTAAAGAAGAAATGGTTTAGGAGCTGTACTCTAGGTATGCATCCATTCCGTGTTTCTTTCTATGAATCAATAAATTAGTCTTCTTTATCCAAACAAGGGAGAATGATGGAGCTGGGACAAAATTTGAGCTTGCATGTCCCATTCTTGACTTTCCAGCTAATGTAGGTAGTTTTGTTTGAAATTAAAATTATAAGAGTCACTCCTACAGTCTTCACTTTAAGCATCAAACTGTCTTTTGGAGGCGGTATTATTAATATTGCACAGAATAGAGCTTGTTTTAGCAATCTCTTTTACAAATTGGAACTTACACTGGAGATTATGGCAGAAAAAAACATATTCATGTTGCAAAATAAGAGTTCTGATGTTCTAGCTCTGGAGTCCCCAACACAAGAAGGACATGGAGCTGCTGGAGCGGGTCCAGAGGAGGGCCACAAAGATGATCTGAGGGCTGGAGCACCTCTGCTATGAAGACAGGCTGAGGGAATTGGGGCTGTTCAGCCTGGAGAAGAGAAGGCTCTGGGGTGATCTTATTGCAGCCTTCCAGTAATTAAATGAGGCCTACAGGAAAGCTGGAGAGGGACTTTTTCCAAGGGGGTGTAGTGATAGGACAAGGGGTAATGGCTTTAAACTGAAACAGGGCAGATTTAGATTAGATATAAGGAAGAAATTTTTCACTCAGAGGATGGTGAGGCACTGGAACAGGTTGCCCAGAGAAGTTGTAGATGCCCCATCCCTGGAGGTGTTCAAGGCCAGGCTGGATGAGGCTTTGGGCAACCTGGTGTAGTGGAGGGTTTCCCTGCCCATGGCAGGGGGGTTGGAACTAGATGATCTTTGAGATCCCTTCCAACCCTTATCATTCTATGGTTCTTTATGACACTTATGGTAGCTTGTGCAATTTCAGCTCAGTTTTCTTGTGTGTATTTACCAGAATACAAGCTACATAATTTTTTTCCACCAAACTCCGTTGTGCTTCATTGATCAGGATGGATATGGAAAGAGATTCTCTAAGCTTTCAGAAAAAACTTCAAATCTGTTACATCCTAACTTTTGACACTTGATTTTGCAGCCTAAATAATTTCATTATTAGAAAAGCTCCATGTAATTAAATATATTATGGTGTCAAGAAGAATATACCAACCAGTGAAGATAAATGGAAAAATAAAGTTTCAGCTTCCACAAAATTATAATCTAAATGGGCAAAAGGATATTAAGAGAGAATACAGGGAAAATATAATATTTCTTTGATTAGAACTGTGCCTTAAACACTGTTTGGTTCTGACTTCCTCTTGTTCTGCATAAATTCATAAGTTATCACTGTTAGTGGTGCAGGTATTAACCCCCTCCACCAGCTATGAGGTTGCATGCAGGAGACTCTAATTTCAAGTAGCCACAAACAACAGGAAAAGATGATCTCTTTAGAATTCAAAGCTCCTATCTTCATTGAGCATCCATACTGATAATAACCAGGTACCAAAATAACTAGGAATCAAGAAAAAATCTAATCTGTCATTAAATTAGTGAACATTGGAATCCCATCTGATATATTTTTTTAAAGACCTACAGGTGAAGTTTCAAATGTCCTTGATTTCCCCATCTGCACTTTTGTAGAAATGTTCCATTTAAAGTCTCTATTGCTGTTAGGGTTACAAATCCTCTGATTCTGGATCATGAAACATTTGGGGTAAACCCTTTAGTCTGAAGCTCTCTTAGCATGTATGTGTGTATGAGTCATATGTCTACGAATGTTGATGGCTCCTAATGGTGAGTCTGAGAATATGAAAACTAGTGCATTCCTTGGAAAAAGGATTCCTGGTTATGCAACTTTAGATATGCATATTACAAATAAAGCTGCAAAGATAGCCAGAAACACTAAACTTATTGCTAGATCAAAGTCTCCCCTGTTTTCCCACTGTCTTCTGGCATCCTTTTTCAGATGAAGGACTAGAGGTTTGATGTACTTTACTAGACCACTTTCCCACCAAAAACTACAGTCAGATCTGATTCTAGGTATTTTTTTCAAATCAGTTTAGGTAAACTCATTTCTGAAGTCATAACACAGGGAAAGGAGATGCAATGTCTCGAGAAGGGTCAGCGAAGATCAAGGTAGGAGAAAAGTCTTTGTCTAGAATATTGCAAGCCTGCAATACTGTGGAAAACATAAAAGCCCTGCAGCTGCTATTTCCTGACACCGCTGGTCCAGCCTGACTGTCTTCATATCATATTAGATCTTCAGAGTTCTTGTAAGTCCAGGCTCAGTCTATAAATCTGAGGCTATAACAGAGGGCAACAGAAAAGGTTCTTTCTCAGAGGCCGTATCAGTCTGGTAGGGTTTATCAGTCTGGATTTGACATAGAATCATAGAATACTTTGGGTTGGAAGGGACCGTAAAGATCATTGAGTTCTAACTTCCCTGTCATAGGCAGGGACACCTTCCATTAGATCAGGTTGCTCCAAGCCTCGTCCAGCCTGACCTTGAACACTTCCAGGGATGGGGTGTCCACAATTTCTCTGGGCAACCTGTGCCAGTGCCTCACCACCCTCAGAGTGAAGAATACTATGTTCTTAAAATGAAACGGACCTCCAGATACAGATAAGAGTAAAGCTGTCTTTCTGAATAAAAAATGACAATACTGTAGCTGGGAGCATTTCATGAATCCAAGAGAAAGTAGTTGTCTCAGGAAGTCAGATTTATAGGGGAAGAAGTCCTACAAGTCAAATAACTCAGCTAAATCTCAGAGACACTCTTAAAAGTCAGGTTCTACATGCACTGATGAGTCAGTGTAGGGCAAACCAATTTTCCTCAGAGAAAGATGAAACATAGGAAGCATAAAGGGCAAATCTGTTTTTCCAGTGCAGTCACTACTGCATGCAGAGAAAGACACGTTCCTTGTGGTACGCTCTAGATGGGTCTGTGCTAACATCTTAGTTCAGATAAGGAGTATGCATTTGAATTGAATCTCTCAATTGCCTGTACCCATGCTTTGTTTGCATTCCAGAGCAGTGCTGGATTTCAATCCTGGATTCCTTCTGGTTGCAAATAAATTGTGACGTACTCCAGTGAGTATCCTGGACCTAGACTAGAGTGGGCTCAAAGTAAGCCCTCAAGCCTACATAGCGTGTACAGCAGGTCCTCATCACAGACTGTTTTGCTCTACAGATCCTTTCCTATTACACCACTTTACTCGGTAACCAAGACACAGAGTGACTCTGAGACCTACAGAACAGAAAGGATGGTTCAGCAGCACTTTTAGAAGTCAGGGCAGGACCACCGAGCTGACCCACTGTCTCTAAATCTCCTACTGCACCGTTCCTTTAAATAACCTTAAACACCCTTTTGGGTTTTTTTACGTCTTCTCAACATAGATATTTTATGGAAAAAAAATAAACTGTGTTTCCTGAGCTGTTTTCATATTTAATGCTGTGTGAAAAATACTTCTGATATCCTGATAATATCTTTTGTCAGCATGATATGCAGTATAGATACAAATGGTTTGTTACTGTTATTTCCTTAGGGCTTAAATCTTTTTTCTTGCCTTCTTTTTCAGCTCAAAGAACTGTTGCACTATATCAAGTCTGCATTAAGCTGTGTCAGGAGTCAGGCACTGTAATAACAGAATTCCCCTTTCTGCCTTCAGTAAACTGGATGTGCCAAAGGGATGGGACATTTGGGATGCTTTCTTTGGTTTTTACATTTAGATTCCTGTTTAGAATCAGGAAGAAAGCTTACACTAAGTTCTTTGAATGGGAATATTTTTTTTTCTGTAAGAATCATTTGTCCTGTTACTTTTTGCTATTTCTGGCAGAAATGGTTGAGAAAATTCTCGAAAAACAGAGGAGTTAGCCTAACCTTGGAGCTGGACTGATCTTGAGGTCTCTGAAGGCTCCTGCTCATTATACTGTCCTGAGGGAGTGCTGTTTATTCCCATATATCATTCACAAGAGTACATTTCTTGTAGGAAACACTCCAGCCCGCAAACTGCCACACAGTTTCAACTTGTTTTAAAGTGAAAGCTTAACCCCTGGACGGGACTTGTATTATGTGGAAGTAGTGCTAAATTGTGAGGAGGATCTGTAGAGAGCTTCATCTCATGAATTTCTGAAAAAAGACCATTATTTTGGTCTTTTAGATCTCAGGAGAGGGACCTGCTTGACCTCTTATTAACAGTGAAATCAAGTTGTTTCTTTCTGTCAGAACAAACATTTGAACAGGCAGGTTCTTTGCAGAAAATAGCCAAGAAACAGTATTTATTGTGTTTATATACTGCTTAGTCCAAAGACCAGGAATTATTTTCACATAAATCCAGTGGGCTTCCTCAGCTGTTCCTTAAGCCAAGAATACTTTGTAGTTAGTCTGATAAGGTATGATGAGGTAGGTACAGGACTTACTATAGTCTTCGCAAAGCAATGAGAATCTCTGTGCCAGGTCTTAGTGTTTCTCACCACATTTTGTTCATGCCCTTTTTTATTCTTCTCACATGTACAAAGATGTTCTATCATACTAAGTTCTTAATTTTAAATTTACACTTCAGTAACACTATTCTCTGCTTTATTTTATGTGTAAGAAGTTGTTCCTAGTTTTCAGGAGGGTGTAAGGGGAGGAAGGTTGGCTTGTGATCTCTAGTCTCTCCTATCCCATGCCTATATGACCAAACATCTGCCTAAGACTACCTCCTGGTTTTGAAATGGGGAAGTCTGTACTACTTTCAGATGACCTCAGAGGCACTGTATGTAAAGAACCTAATAACTTGAACAGCTTGTTCTGATTCCTTATCTTTCCTGTTGAGTATTACTTAAAACTGCTGATGCAAGGAGCAATATAGCAATTACCAAGGCAAATTAACATTGCTGAAATGTTTGACTTTTCTCTTTACAGGAAGTACCTGATAAGAATAAAGCCAATGGGCTATATTTTAGAGATGGGAAATGTCGGATTGACTACATCCTGGTATACAGAAAATCTAATACACAGACAGAAAAGAGGGAAATATTTGAGAGAAATATCAGAGCAGAAGGTCTTCAAATGGAAAAAGAGGTAAGAGAGCTTTCCTGAAAAAAACTTCCAGCATTTAAAGCTGCATAGCATCTGAAGCTGTGAGTTTTCTTTACTCTAAAACCCTTTTACTCTGTTATAGCAGTGGGAAAATGCTTTTAATCATGCCTAAATATAGGTTATTTATTGCCAGAGCAGTGGGAAAGCATAGCCTAAAGGAAAATCAGACACATGGATTGAAGGCCAAAACAGGACATTACAGTCATCTCTTTCAACCTTATGCACAAGTAGGCCACAAAATTTCATGCACTGTGCTGGGTTTGGATGTCCTGAATTATACTGAGTGCAAGCCACATTTCTGCACATAAATTTCCTTTCAGCTACCTGCTCCACTCTTTGCTGAGGCTCTTGATACTCTTTCCAGAGGCCTAATTAGACCCCTGCCTGCCTTCTCCTGTCAGCTTAGGCACAGCTACTTGAGCAGTATTTTGGTAGTTTGAAAACAGCCTAAAGTCTCTCCTTCTGTCTTAATCCTAAACATTGAAAGCATTGGACACTACACATGAATCATTGATATCAATGTTATTTCCAACACAATTTCCTAAAACAGCAAATCATTTCTGGACAAGAGTGAAAAAATGAAAGTAAAGCGTCTAAAAATGTATTGATGTAATAGGTAGCAAGAGCAAGGCTTAAAGAGACCATCTCTCTTTTGCCTAGGCTATGTTCTTTCTTAAATTTTCATTAGTTGTACTTAAACAGGGCTTAAGTCTCACTTCCGTGCAAAATAGATACTGCTAAATATTTAGCTTTAGATGTGCTTGATTGACTCACACTCCTGCTAATATGCATTGTCATGCTGCCACTGATGGAAACAGTAGAGGAGTTTTCAGGTTACAGGCTTTGATCAATTATGTAGGTGCTGTACCTTATCTCCCTTTCTTTCACAGAATTCCTGGTACATGTGTAGCTGTTCTGCCTGTGTACTTGAAAGGCACACTGTTTCTCTTCAGAATAGCGAAAATGGTTCCTTTCTTTAATTGTTTTTGAATGAACATGGTTGCTGGTGAATATAAGTTTATAGGAGCATATCACTGGTTACATCAACCAGTTACTATAAGCTATTCCTGCGAATAACCTGGAAGTTAGCATCTTTAGTGCTGCAGTAGTTGATAAATGTTTTCAATGGCAGCCATTGTTCATTACATGCTTCCTGTAAACATACCGCTGTCTGTAGGAGTTTTAACCCAACATCCAAGAACATGAGAGTGTTGCTCCAGCTGTTCAGCTTCACATCCCGGAGTTCTGCCCTGCTTCCACCAGGAAAGATGCTGAAAAAGTCTCTGAAGTTTGGGCAGTGTGGAAAATGAACCTGGAATGAATCTTCCGTAGTGATACATCTGCCCAATGGTTTTGAACCAATCTTTTCCTATTTCATGATTTTTGCAGATTTATTACTGTGCTAAGGTCAGCAGTGAAAGCTATGAAATCACTTTATATTTTAAGTATTATGAAACTTATTACAATGTTCTTCACAGAAAACTTTTTCGAATTAATGATCTGAGTGCTTACTAAAGAGTTTTCTTGTGGCTTTCAAGCCCATTTACTTGGACTTTGCTGCCTAGGCTGCATGAATGTTCTGCCCATTTGATTATTCATTTCAGTTTCTATTATGCTACTGACATGCAGCTTTATTTCTTATTAATCTCATTTGGCCTTGGTGTGACTTCTTGCCAGCATCAGTAATTTTACATTTTTTAAACTCAGAATGATCACAATGAGGTTGAGTTACATGACTCAGGCTAATGTTTTTAAAATCTAGGGTAGAAATCTTCTTTAACATATGACTCTGACCTAAAATTAAACCCTAGCATGTATATTTTATGATCACGTTAGTTTCCAAATTGAATTATAATCCTGAAGGAAATAAGTACATTCTTGGTACGCTCCCTCTCCGCAGAGTAACAACCATGCTGCATAACACTTAGGTTTAAACTAAGCGATGTGGTTGGTAAATGCCTAGATTATTTCTCATTATTTTTACTTCGCCTTTTGGTGAGACCATGCACCATTCTGAGTTTCAGTTCTGGAAGATTTTAACAGCTGGTCTGTTTTCTAATTGTTCATACATAATACATTGCTTCCACTGGGAAAATTTTGCTCCTGGATAAAATGAGAGAATTTTCTGTGGCTTTGGCCACAGAAATTATACAGAGGCAACAGGCTGTAGCCACTGGACTGAAAGAAAGCTTTTGCCTTCTATGGATTTTGTGTGGTTGTTGGTTAATTCTCCTTTGACTACTGGCTGTTTGTATATTGACATTCAATTGTGTTAGTCCTGACTTTTTAATGTGTAATCAGTGGCGGAGAGGAAAACTTACTGAGCTGTTCACACTGCAGTTTCAAAACCGTATTCCTCACTAGCACTGCAGAGAGAGAAAAATGTGCTGCAGTGGCTCGTTGACAAGTGTAGCACAGCAAAATACCCAGGAAATGGTGGATGCAGGGAGTGAAGTGTTCGCTTAACAGCATGAAATGAGAAAGTGAATCTGAAGTGATTTCATAAATGCTGAGATAACTTCAGGCACAATGTCAAGATCATGTAGCTGAGAAAAGTCTGAAAAGGTATGTGTTTCTGACTCTAGAAAAAGGTGATAACATTTTGCATATATCCCCCAACAAATTCACACTCTCATTCTTCAGCTATACCACCTCACTCTCCCATGGAAGTTCTGCCGGATTTAGTGCTTGTGTATGCACTAGTAAACAATGAGGGGATCCCAGACCAAGGAATAAATCGCTGAATTAGTGAAAGTGTGGAAAACAGAGCTCTACGAGTGAATGTTAATTGAGTGTAATAGCATAAATAGTTTGCTGACCCTTATCCCTGCTTTTCAATGTATATTGGGTCTGGATAGGATGACTATGTTCTGCCAGTCCAACATGGATCACATCCAACACATGCGATCATATGCACAGAAGCTCTAGGTAAGTTAATTGAAAATATAGGTCACTCCAGGAAAATAGACTGTGTTTTATTTTCAGCCAGAAATAAAATTTCCTATATTGATTTATCCTTTTTTTCAGTGTCTCATAAGCGAGAAAAATAACTGATAGCCTAGCTCTGGGATTCTTGATGACACTGCTGTTTTCATTTTTTAATACTCTTTGAAACATACTTATATATTGTTTAAAGTGAAGAGGGCATTCTCCAAAAGGAGTAAGTTCTTAGAGATGAGGTTCCAATAGCATTGCCAGTTTGTAGACCTTCTGTAAATATCACACAAGACTCATGCCTTACAGACTTGACTGGCAAATAGTTAACAGGAGACAGGATACTACTGTACACATTCTGAAGGTATGTTTCATATTTATCCAGAGATAAACCTAATACTAACATCAGCCCATTGACTCTCAGAAAAAAAAAAAAAAAAAAACAAAAAACAAAACCAACTTGCAATCACTTTTCTGTAAAGAGAAAATACGAATAGTGTCTGTGATTCCAAATACAGTGTTCATCCCTCTGGGACAGTAAAAACTCAGTATTTTTCTGGAAAACTTATCTGTTCAAGAGAGAATGAAGAATCAGAATTACATTTGCCTGTAGTATTTTTCACAAGAATAAAGACTTATAAATTCAGCCTCTTGGCCAAAATCCAGCCAAGTTCCCTTATCCCAAATTATTCCTGCAGATTCAACAACATATTTTAATCCCTATCATAAATGACCAGTAGAAATAAATTGCTGTAAACAGTGACTACACTGTACTGGTATGTGGATGCAGTATTGCAGATTTCTTTCAGTAAGGTTCTTTAAATTATACTACACTGATCGAGCATGCACAGAGGCAGCCACCATGGAGCAGCTAATGTAAGTGTTCAGTTGCAACCTATTTAAGCTGGACTGTAATGCAATGCAAATGCAGGATAGAGGTAAGGTAGTTCAAAGAAATCTATGCTGGATGAACAGACACAGACCACCCTTGGATCTGTAATTTTTAAGAGAGAAGATCATCTTAGATTTAAGTAAATACAGTGTTTCCAGAATGAATCTGATGTTGGGTAGGATCTGGTCATGTAGCCCTTGGAATAGACTAAATTTAGTTTGAACTCGGCATGATTTATTGGGTTTTTTTTCTTCTCATGACTGCACTAAACTAATTCATGCAGAGTAGTTCTACTACTAAATGTTCTTCATACCTTTTTGATTGGATACAGCTTATTTGAAAAAGCATTTGACATGCCAGTAGAAATTGATAGAAACGTAGTAAAGGGGAACTAATCATATAAGTAGTGAAAGTAGTATTTAGGTCCTGTATTTTATATCTTTTGCATATTATGTATACTAATGTTTCAGTGTAAAAGCAATGACCTGTTTTAGAGCAATAGCATTCCTTATTGCCTTAAAAAGCAGGTCTAGTCACAGCTACTGGATGCAGAATACGTTTCAGGAACTAGTTTCAGATATTTTACAAAAAGCAGTCCATCCATTTGGGCTTCTGCCTGCACGTTAATCTTTGCATCTCCCAGATGAAATAAGATGTTAGTGTAGTGTGCTGGTCCAGTTTTCAGGAACAATACGATTTGTGTGTTTTTTATGTTACACACTCGATTAAAAATTTAGACATTGCCACCACAGGTGTCAAGCTGCCACCAGGGCGTCTCTAATTGCATTCACTCCTTGCCTCAAGCAGCAGCTGACATTTCTGAGGCAACATCTGGCAGCTGATACGCAGCTGGTGTATATGATAGGCAATAGAAATATACAATAGATGTTCTCTGGCGAAAAATCAAAAAGACAGGGAAGAAAAACACAATATAAGCTTCACTTTTGTTGTAAGAACAAATATCTACTAGAAGGTGTAATCTGAGTCTGAAAGTTATGTTAGCTTGAGGCTGAACATTATGTTTTGAGGTCTTTTTGAGTAGTTGATGCAATACAATTTCAGGATACTATTATTTTGTGACTTTGCAAGTTTGCAAGCAGATGGAGATAGATTCATGGCAAGGTAGCAGGAGTTCTATGAAGCAGTTTCTCTTAATGTGGCTGTAACTTTGCAGTAATGAGGCAGGACTTTAGAGGCTAGAAACATGTATTCAGTAAGAGACTTATATTTAGCAGCGACTTGGAGCCTGGTTTAAAATGATGAATGTTGGGAGAAATTACAGATGACAGAAAGAACACACAATATAGTATCTCTGTGACTCTTGGCTCATCCCTGAGTGTAAAACCAAAATAGACTTATGACGATGTCAAAGTGAGGTAAAAGTTAGAAATAAAGAATGAGTATGAAAAAACTAAGAACTTCAAAGACTGAAATTTAAATATAGTTGTGCTCAGAAAGTGGCGATGTGAAAAAGAGATGTTACAATCAACAGCTATTCCTTCTAAGCATAGTCAAATATTATCGTCTTTCTCTCTGGCAAAAATGACATCTACTACTTTTGTTGTTGTTGTTGTCAGTACTGCAGAGCCAAAACAGTTACGTGAGACTGATCTGCTTTTTTTGGTTTGTGCGTCATTGCTGTGATTGTTCATGAGAGTCCTGTTACGTAAACGTTATTGCTGATTGTGATTCATGGGCAGAAAAGAATTAAGCTGACTTCCAGACCCCAAGTGGCATTTGCAGATCTGAGTGAGGAAAGGTGTTTTATAAACTAAGCTTATGTAATTCAATTCTGTGAGAAACAGTGCACAATAAAATCTCCATGCCTTTGGAGTGACTTTAAGTTTCTTTTTTGGTTATGACTTCAGTTTATTCAGTTACTGAAAGAACAGTAACTTGTTTGTAACTTATTGCTGCCATAGATGTTAATTTCATCCACCAGGCATACAGTTTATAACAGAGTGCTCAACCTAAGGCTCAATAACTATTTGCAGCTTGCCAGGAGAGTTGTTGTGATTATCAGGAGCAGGCTGTAGGACAGCTGAGGAATCTTTTCCTGGCTGCTATTTTCCTTTGGTACTCATATTCTTTTCCTGTCATATTGAGCTTATGCTGCACTTACCAAAACCCTTTATCTAGTAGAGAAAAGAGTGACTGGGGAGATCTTCCACCGCCAAAATTACATCTGCTGTCCTCTGAGGTTTTTTTTACAGAGAGGAAGATGTCTGAGTGTGTGCACTGTGTGACATATGTGCAGTATATGCCCTCCCACTAGGAAGCACCAGCACAACTGTGCACGTGATGATCATCCATACTGTGCAGGCGTGGTAGGTCAGGCCACATGGAGGATGTCACCTATGGGTAAGAGTTTTCCCTTTAGAACGAACTATATAGCTCTCCACCTAGAAAAATTAGGAGTTTCTGACCTAATGAGGCTCTTAATTCCAACACAATTCACATCTTCCTTTTCTGTTCTGTAATAATGTGTGACTCCTTTAATTTCAGTGGGGCAGATTGCTGGCTGTCACCTTATCATGTAAGTCAACAGCTTAGTGACAGTTTGTGCTAGCTGAGGGGTCTGTCTTTTACACGTTAATGCATTTTGAATTACATCATTTTGTATTTGTTACTATTTACACATCCTGTCTTTCCTTGCTGATTTAATTTTAAACCATATTCAAGGACATTTTCAAGACAAAATGAAATCAAATTCTTTCCTGTTCTTTTTTCTTTTTTTAATAGTGATCTAGTTACTGTTAGTACCTCCAGTCTTCACACGTGCTTGGACACATATATGCATATGCACGCATGTATACACACAGCAGAAACAAGGATAGACAGTATCTATCTCAAGGTAATGAAAAATACTATGTAGATGTTCCAGTCCCTTGGCATAAGGGAGAGAACTTTACTTTCGTGCCAAAGCTGCAATAAGTAAAGTAAATAGTAAGATGTGAGTAACAGTGGCATGCGTTTCCCTGTTTGAATAACTGGCATTTGGACAAAACTGGGCCCTCTTGGTCTTTAGAGATCGCATGTAGTTCAGTGTTAATCTACTACTTTAACTAATATCAAGCATTCAGTAGCTTTCATGCACTCTAATAAGTTGTTTCAGTCTCTCACTTTTCTCATCCCATTATTCAAATATCTACAGCTAATGAACTTACAGTACAAATTATGCAGCCTGCAGGAGCAGTGGTTTCACAAACAGCAAAATATCCCATTATTAGCAGGTGCAGTTTGTTATTTAATGTTTAAGCACTGTGTCTGATTCCATGCACAAACCACGGATGGGGACATCAAAGTGACATAAACTATGCCTGCAAAAAGAGAATCACACTAAAATGCAAGCCCACCACATGCATTTTAAGTGAAAGTGCTTCCAGCTATTTAATTTAAAACATTGGACCATTAATTTCCTCCAAATTCAGCCAGAACAAGTTAAAAACAGACTGGTCTTCCAAAGATTTATTGTTAGTTCATTATCTAATGCAAATAGCAAGTGGAGTCTCTTTTTGGTAGTGTTTTACAGAAAAATGTATAGGTACAAATAGAACAATGTCCTTTTCCAGAGGGTGCTCTGTACCAAAAAGCGTCATCACTAAGCAGTGGAGGAGTTTCCAGTTACCTGGGCTTCTGAGGGAAAATGTTTTAGCTTTCAGATACTATGTCCACTTTAGTGCATAGTGGTAATTTAGAAGAGAAATTTGAGGAGGAACATGGAAGTCTGGATGAATAGAGTTTGAACTCAAATTTCAGTGTGCAGTTTTCAGAAGTGACCTTCATGATTGTCTGAGGAAGCCCAGAAATGAATATGTTTCTGAGTTGACAAATTCCAGCCTTTTACAGGACTTTGTAAAGCTAGTAGACTAAGAAACTGTTGCTGAAAAATTGACCTACATTTGAAAAAGTATATCTTTTTCATGGAGTATGGAGGTAATATAGAAAATATGTACATAACTGAAAAAGGGTAAAATGGCCCTTGAGATATTTCTTTTCCTTCAGGAATGCTGAGTAGGATTTTTTTGTCAGAGTCTTCCATCATCAATCTTCACAAATCAGAATGTCAAAAACCTTTTGAAGGACACCAGGCTCATGGAAAAAAACAGACGAGCAATAGGTTAAAAAAAACGGTGACGATTACATATGATACGTCCCCAATATGTCAGAAGTCACCTTTCCCTTTACAATAATTGGTCTTAAACTGCAATTATTTTTGAGATGTTGTTTGCCTGCCAGTGGCATCAGGAACAAGCGTAATACACAAGGCTACAATCACTTAATGCACAGTGAGAGTTTTCATTGCCCAGAGGTGACGTGACTGGTTTGCTGCAACAGTCCCTGATAGTTCTGACTTAATGAGCAGAAATCTGGAGCTATTTGTAGGGAACAGAAAGACAGAGTATATAGAAATGCCAGCAGTACATTTCACATTCTCATTTCATGTTGATGATTTTGGTGTTGAATTTGTTTTGAAATGAGGACATTGTATTTACAGCATTACACTTCTAAACAAACAGTAATGATTTCAAACGGGCACAGTACTTTCTTGGTTTAGGTGATATTTACGTCTTTCCCTGAAGAATGAAGTGGTGTGCAGCTGTCCTCCCTGGAAGTAGTCCCAGGAGGGAAACATGAATCTGGAGAGGACAATTCCATTTCTCACCAACTTTTGGCACAAGAGGGCCCCTCATTGGCTGGTTGCTTTTTGTTATACCAGGTTAATTCAGCCATGGAGTGAGTGGAGCACTGGCACTGTGTGCCTTGGATTAACTGTATTTTAATTGTGGTAAGAGCCTCACAAAATAGAGCTAGTCAAATTATCTCAGTATTCAGACTTTATTGAAAAAGGTGTTTCAGTTTATGGCTCTCTGGGCCCAAATTAAATCCAGCATTATCCACTGCATATTTACGTATTTGTTTCTTGCTGCTTCAGAGTGATAATGAAGTGATGTTGTAAATGAAGTTTAATAAAGCATGACCTGAGGGAAAAATGTTTCTGAGGTAGCCGTATCAACTGAAACCTCTGACAGCCAAGTAGATATGTCCCCCTGTTTAAAGTTTTATCTAGTTCACGAAACTGTTCTGTGCATAAATCTTTCGTATTCTTATCTGAAAGCTTTTAAAACAGTTTCTAAAAGTGCCTTGTAGGCAAAGCAGTGTAAAGACTCATTTCTTTTTTCTTGGAGAGAATCTTCATGCTACAATACTTAACTACTTTTCTTAGATAGAGCTTGTTGTTGTTTCTGTTAATAGACTCAAATAAATCTTTCCATTTCTAACAAATAAGCTTGACTCCCCTTTCTGAAGTCTCCACTGTCAAGCACTAATGTAAGAACTTCACGCTTACTTTTTTTAACAACCATCTCTTACACCTTTTTGAAATTAAAAACTTTTCATAAAGAAGAAAACTTCCACAGTAAAAATATAGCTAAGAGAAGAACAAAGACATGTAAATCTGAATACCATAACTCTATACTTCATTTTCAATGTGTTTTTTTGACCTTCCCCTTTCAGGTTAGTTTATAAGTGTCTCACAACTCATCCATCTAATTTTAGTGTATTCTTTTCACTTTTTTAGTTTAATTGGCTTACGTTTCAGAAGCAGAAATTGTTTTTTGAAAGAAGTGTATCAGTAAGTTTGTTTGCTTAACTGGTAGTTGCTAAATTCCGATGAGTATATTTTTCTCCACTTTTAACATTCTCCTTTTTCTCTGATGTCATTCTCTTCAAAATGACCATTTAAATGAGACACTTACAACATTATGATGATTCCACTAGTTGTGCAAATCTGATATTCTCGATTGCCAAACATCAATAAAAATAAAGTTCTGTAATGTAATTTTTAATTTCTTTAAAATAGAAGCTATACAGATGTTATCCACATTTAGGAGAAAGCTACTCAGACATGTTTACATGTGTCACTTTTTCTGACTTCTTGGTAATTCAGGCATATAAGATAATTTTGGATATAGACTTCAATTTAATGATCTGAAAAGGATTTAGCACCTCTGGAGTGTACAAATTAAGTCTGAAAGCTCCTTTACCAGATAACAACAAGCATGGTCCAGTTCAGGAACTTCCAAATGATTATGACTAAGGAGTGAAAAGCAGAAGGAAGCTGGTTTTTTCTTTGTTGCAATCCATTTTGTTAAAAAGGAATGTATAAAGTTTCTGTATAGACTAGAAGAATCAGATGGAAGATACTTGATTTGCTTGTAATGCTGAGCACTTGTTATCTGGCTCAAAGCCAAAAGGTGCGCTCTATGAAGGTTTCTCTTAGGATTGTTTTCTTCACCAGGTCCATTCCTTTAGAATTTTTCTCCTTTCAGTGCATGCACATTGACTAGGTAGCTAGTGAAATCACTGTTTCTTAAGTTTGTTAGCAAATAAGAAAGCACTCTTGCCTAGTCCAGAGGACTGGCTCTTTCTCTGCCCTTTTATACAATCATGGAATAATTTGGGTTGGAAAAGACCTCAGGAGGCCTGTAGTCCAACCTCTTGCTGAAAACAAGTTTAGCTATGAGATCACAACTGTGTTGCTCAGGACTTTCATGTGCTTTTTTCCAGGTGGATACACCTATTCATTTTTTTGTCTGCCTTTTTTTTTTTCATCTTTCCATTCCATAAAGGAGCCCAACTACTTTTTTACATTTATCTTAAATGAAAGGCAGACATTACACTCAGTTTTAATATGGGTTAGTCTAACCTTCAGTAATTCAAATAACTCCTGCACTGCTCTTTATATGCTCTTCTCCACTCAGAACCTTGTCTTTCCATATCTAAACTTCTGTGCCTTTCTGTGCCTTGTAAATTAATAATCTGATCTGTGACCTCATTTTCTACAGAATCTAGAGAAGCTCAGGCTTCCTACTGTCATAGGAGTGCTTATGGGAAAGCACATCTGAAGGTCATCTTCCTGAAGCAGAACTGTCACCAGTGCTAGGTCAGGATGGCCATGACTTTTTTCTTCTGTATTTGTAGTTCAGTGGAGACTACACCCTGGCTCTTCATCTCTAGAATCCTTGAGTTTGCACTGTGAGTGCTATTGCTATTGGAAACTGTGGCTTTCTGAGACAGAATTGGATTAAACAAATGTCCTGAAACTGCAGTTGAGTGGATAGAAGCTGTGATATGTAGAACATCCATGGTCAACAGCCTTGTTCAAATTTATGGATTTTATCATTAGCTTCAGAAATTCACAGGAGAGAAGAATTTAAGTAATAAAATACAGAAAGTACTGACCAAAATCAAGAAGCCTTTTAAAGTCCAAAGGATACTAGTGGGAGGCTTTGTTATTTGCAAGTCTGTACTTCCCTATGTATTCTCTGTGAAGAGAATGAATAAGGTGGGATGGGGGAAATGGATGGCAACCAAGGCCTTGTAAAATGTTCTGAATCACTTGCTGTGACTATGATGTGTCCCAGACAGCTAAGCAGTGAACTAGAGCCACCCGTGAAGGTGAAATTGCAGGAAGTAATGTGTCTACACTACCACAGAAGTTAGGGTAGGTGGTGAGCAGGGTAACAATAGCCCAGGGAAAACAAGGTGGCTGTACTGCAGAGCCCCAAGAGGGAAAAGAACCATCTTACTGACTGGAGCTGTTTGCTACGTAGATATCTGGCTGGGGAGGAGCAAGACACTCCAAGCAGCAGTTCATCTCAATCTGAGGAAAACAGAACAAAAGAATTGTACTCTGAAGGTGCCTGTTCTTTTCCATTGCAGACATTTAAACATAGTTGCCCTGAATCATACCTGTGATGCCTGTTTCTTGGGAGTAAGACTTCAGGCAGCTTCTCAGGATCAGTGAGCTTAGCTCCATGATACAAATACAGCAGCCTGTCAGTGTCCAGCAGGTGAAACTGAGTCAGATGTATGGCACACACCATACCTATAAACTACTAAAGATCAGCATTTTTGTTTGTCCTGTGCCCAAGTGATATCTTTGGACTTATATGAGTAGATCTGAGGATTCCAAGATAACCCCAATACTGGTGAAGAGTAAAGCAAACAGCTAACAGAATTGTGTGACTATTGTGAAGTTTAATTCTAAAGCCTCCAAGCTATGGAACAGATTAATGCTTCTGCAGATTTTCTGTTCTTTGACATCTTCTTTCTTTGCTGTTTTGACTGTGAATTGATAAGTGCTTGCAATGCAAATTGACATTTCCATCTAGCCTGAGGTGAGCACATTGGAGTTTTGGGAAAGAGCGGGAGAAAGATGATGGTCAAAAAGCATTAAGAGGAAGCTAGTGTCAAGATGTGGAGGCATATCCACTTTAAATCACCACAGACAAGTGAGAAAAGAACTCTTCTCACTGTATAACTCCCTCTATAAAAATCGGAGTGTAAAATCTCTTTAGAAATACAGTGCAAGCCCTTAACATCTGGAAACAAATATTGTGTATTTATGGAGGATGATTTAACAGAAGGCAGGGAAGGAGAAAAGCAAGGAATTATTAGTTGTTAATATAGATTAGACTCAGCAAACAGTTTTAGCTGAGGAAAGAGGGAAACATTTTGAAAATGTGAAAGCATTTCATTTAGACAGATTCCAAATTAAATGCCTGATGTTAAAATGCCATGCTAGTTGATAAGAAGGGCTTAGCTTTACAAAAGAGAAAACAGAAATAAAAAAAAAGAAGATAAAACGTTTAGAATTGATAATATAATCCAGTAATAGACCAAAACACGCTATTTTGTGTGGATAATATTTAAGCTTAAATAAAATTGAAATTTTTCATGTGTTTGCCTACAAATTTTTCATAGAATCATAGAATCATAGAATCGTTAGGGCTGGAAGGGACCTTCAAAGGTCATCTAGTCCAACCCCCTTTTTAGAAGTATTCTTCAGTTTATTTCATTTTCGTAAAATTTATTCAGTTTGATGTTGAAACAAAATGCATTTCTCTCTTAAATGGCACCACAGATGATCACTGAAATGTTCATATGGGACTAACTATGCCAAGCTAACAAAAGTTTTTATTTGATGGTTCTATTCTTAATTTATTTTCATAGACTACCTGTAAGACATCAAGGATATCTTGAATCAGATACTGTGTAACATAAAAGAAAATCTCATTTCCTGAACTAGTTACTAGGTTCCTGATGCAGAAATGAGCTGACAGCAGCCTTTGCAGTCAGGTTCGCTGCACAGGCATTTTACTTCCTGTGACTACAGGAAAGTAAAACTAGATCATTAGCTTAAGACATGGTGCCAGGCACACAGTTTGGTTCAGATCTTATTAGGAGATAGGCGGAAGTGAATGGATTACTTGCACTTATATTTCTTGTCCCATACGCAGAGATTATGACTAAAAATTTGCAGTGGGAACATGAATATGTTTCAGATTCTCTTGAACACCTACAATTTATATTTTCTAAGAAGTGCATATGCTCCTGTCTAAACACTTTACAAACATTTTGCCTAATTCTATCCGTAAAGCCCGGGAGCACTGTCAACAAGCTGTTACCGATATCCAAAAGCACTGATCTGTTTCGTTTTGTTATTCTTGAGTACTTAGTCTCTTGTTAATTGAATTGTTCTGAGTTAAGTGTATGTCTTTAGCAAAGGGAATACATGTTTCTAACGCCCTTAAACATTTAATATTGATCTTGAAACCTATAGAACCTGAAAATCTCAGAAATTAATTTTAAATAAATTAATGTGTTCCACACTAAGTGCTACATACAAATACTGTTCAAAATATCCTAAAATTATCTCCGAAGGAAATTGGATAGATTTGGAGAAACCTACACTTTAAATATCTTTTTTGCCTGACTGATCTTTAATTTTTATCAAATAACTCTTTATTTCTTTATTGATTTTAGTATGATGAAAGCAAAACAAGGGGTGGTGGTGTTGACGATGGGTTTAGTTTTTCCAAAGTCAGAAGTCACATCTTCATTGCTGCCTTCTTGCTAGAGATCACTACAGTAACATCCACATTAGGAGCATGATATAAAGCTTCTCCTTTTATCCCAGACTGGACACTGTCAGCCCATGCCAGTGTTAGATGGGATCTGTGGATCCACTTTACTTGTGCCTGTTGCCTTTGAGATGGTGCTATGCCTTGGTCTTTTCAGATTCACCTGAGGTTCATATAAATACCAAAAAAGTTTAATGTGCAAACAAGTCTTATTTTAGCAAAAGTTTAGGTAGCAGAACTAAAGAAGAAAATATAGCACACAACACTTTTAGCTTATACTTAACACTTAAAGCTCTCCCTGCTTGAGCCGCAGTCTCAGCCACACTGGGGGCACTAAGGAAGTCTTGTCTGTCTTCCTTCTCATGCTGCAAGTCTAGCAGGACTGACTGGATCTGTGGAGCATTTTGAGATTGCTTCTTAACCCAGCCTTTTCACCAAGGTTGTACTCCCCATCTTCTTTCAAATATTTCCATGTTTCTTTTCTGGATCCTGTCCCTTGGTAGGAACGCCAGGGATTTATTCCAAATATACTAATAATGTATCAGTCTCCAGCCCTGCTCTGTATTTTTCTGACCTCTCTTTGGAAGTTTCTTTGAATTTTCCTTGCCAGTGTTATCTCTAATTATGAATTCAGTCCTAACAACGCTGTTGAGCTTCATGGCTTCTTGTAGCAGCCAGATGCAAGGTGTAGTTGTGCTGAGCATAGGACCAGTCTTCCAGATCTGTGGCTTTTAAAAGGAGGTGACACCATTATTTCCTCTCTGAATTGTCTCATTCTCTTTTTCTAGTATTTGGTTCATGCTATGCATATTTTTCCTATTGTATTGTCTCTCAAGATGAAGTGCTGTGTTTCCTGGATCTTGTATTATCACATCTTCCAGGGCAGAGTGAAGGTGAGCTGTGCCAAATTAATTGATTTTATAATGTTTTACAACTGCTTGATTCTGTTGCAAATCATAATAGAGGAGATTGGAGGAATGTGAGTGTCTCAAGAGGCTTGGAGTCTCTCCCACAGCTCCAAGGACAGACCAACTACATCCCACCAATTGTTTATCCGATTTTTTCCTATACACTAGATATCTCCCTTACTAGGTGACTAATGTTTCAGTATTATTCTGAGTACCCAGAGAAGTTGTGGATGCCCCATCCTTGGAAGTGTTCAAGGCCAGGTTGGATGAGGCTTTCAGCAATCTGATCTAGTGGAAGGTGTCGCTGCCCATGGCAGGGGGGTTTGGAACTAGATGATTCCTTCCAACCCAAACTGTTCTATGATTCTATGTTTGTTTTTTTTTTTAACGTATTTGAAGTAAATATTCTTTGCTATGATTTAATCCTGTTATTTCTTGCCTGATGCACAAGTAACATGGAGAACAGTTAATTCTCTTTCTATTCACAACTGTGTTACTTATTTTTAAAAAGTTACTTGTTATCTGCTTAACATTTTTTCTATATTTTGAATCACCCTGACTCTTTCAATTTTTTCCTCTGGGTTAAGTTTCTCAAAATGCTTTATCATTCTTATTGTCTTGCTCTGCTCTTTCTTTAATTGATCCATATATTTCTTAGTCAGGCTGGACTTTACCCTCTGCTGAATACAAAATAAAGGATCAGGGATATTTAAGCCCTATAGACACCTAATTTGATTTTTTTTTCCTCTTCATGCACTTTGCCCTACTCTGGCTTCTGTTGCTAACTTTCCTTCTTGATCCTTGTAGTGATGTTCAGTGTGTTCAGCTTTTCTGCATTTTCTACCTTTCAACCTCCTCAGTATCTCTGCCTTCTGTGCTACAATAGTGTGTCAGACCTAGAGTGTCATACAAGAGAAGCCATTTCCCTAAGCACAGAGCATGATTTTTTTCCCCTCGTTTTTCTTTGCTCTTCATTATACATTAAAAAATTTCATATACTGAGATAAATTCATCACTTTAGGCACTTGGTGACATTTCCAACATTAGATTTTCTATTTTCTCATCTCTCTTGCTGTCACTGCACTTTCAACTAACCATGTACAGTGGTGGTGATTGCTCAGTTGTTATCCAGACCTCTTTCTTTATCAGCATTTTTGATAGTTTCCTGTTAACCTTTCATCTCCCTAAAGGGCAGATGGCATCTATGCTTAAATGTTGTCAGAAACAAAAATGTTTTCAAAACTTTCAATTTGCTCCCATTTTGTGCTTAAATACCATCTGTGCAAATCCAGAACTCCCACATTTTTCTTCCCTTCGTTTGTGAAATTTTATATATGTTTATTTTATACAAGATTCCTCCAGCTCAGAACTTAAGATGACTTCCTTTTATGTCCTCAAATTGAAATTCAAAAAAAAAAACCAAACAAATATTTGTAATTTATTGTGCTCCAGAGGTTGTCCTTGACAGAGGTCTGACATTGGAAATACCTCCACTGTACATCATACAGAGTCAGAGGGTGATGGGTAGGACTTATTGCCTTCTGTGGTTGTGGAAGGGAACCTGATGAGAGAAAAGTGACATTGACTGATGTGGAGGAGACAAGCAAGACAGGTGGGATTCTGGAGAAGGAAACGAATGTATCAGCAAGAGAAGCTTGTCAGGGGGTGTGTGTGTAAGACAGAGAGAGGGAGAGGGAGCTGCTTTAAAATATTGCACTGCAGAAACCTGTTATTTTTTAATTTCTCTTTCCTCTTTGAAGAGCAATGTGATGATTGTGGACAGTAGGGCAGTGAAATTTCATTTAGGAAAGAAATTCACCAGTTGTGTTACTGTGATGGTAACGATTCAGTTTCTCAGCTTTCGGTAGCTAGTAGCAAGAACATAGATAGGTAGGTGCCATACAATTTTAATACTATTTCTTCCCTAATTGATTCACCACCTGTCCTGATATTTGAAAGAGATTATGCCTGAGGATGTATGTGTATTTGTACAGCAGAAGTAACTATAGTGACTCTATAAAGTTGCATCGAATGGTGCAAAACGTATTTCAGCACTACATTTCTTGGACATGCTTGGCATTGTATTTTAAATATTTGACAGGAACTACAGACTGCAGCGTATGAACAAATATAATTCCCTCAGTTGTGGTTTGCTGAGAAAGGGTTCTGCAGTTTGGGTATTTTTTTCCCATTATCTAGTGATGTAACACTAGTGGAATTTCCCCTCTTTTTAAAAATATCATTTTCAATATTCATTAGGCCCAGACTGTTTTTGTTTTAAGCAAATTCCTTTCAACAAAATGGTTGATTTGTAAGTTATAGAGCCCTTGATGTATGAGCCATATTGGTTGGTTGTTGTTTTTTTTTCAGAAATCATCTGTTGGAATTATAATATTCCTGTCAGGAGATCTACACAATAAAAGAAAAATCTATAATAGTGCATCTACAAAGTGTATAGAAAAGCTGGCATTATTAAGTGAAGTGAGATTTTATCTTACTTTTCTTTTCACATTGCATTTTTACACTTCCTGTATAAAAGAATGAAACAGTCTGCTGTAAATACACCAACTCTATTAGTTCCAGAAGTATAATAGGTGAGAATTTCAATTCCACTCCGAAGATTTACACTGAATAAAGGTATCCGAATAGTACTGCAGAGCTAAAAAACACTTTGGTGATTTCTTCAGACCTTTGGTCTGTGAATTCTCTGCTGCAGCTCTTAAAGGCCCAGCCCCTCTATGGAAAGTGGGCAATAAAATAATAATTCTAGAAACATGTACATATAGTGTTATTTCTGTCAATAGATAACAAAGACATTTGCACTTTTGTAAGCCAAAGAAATCTGCGTTTTGCGAGCTGGGGACTTCTTAAAAAGAATGAGTATTTCTTCATCTCCAGGGAAAGATAATACTGTCTATTAAGCAAAGATCTTCATTGCTGTTGGTTTCCATGGTGCAAGTGAATTTGGAGAGGGGGATCCTTTACCAGTGTATGTGTTAATTGAGCATTTAGTTTCACGGTGTCATAGGGATCTCAATTTTCAATATTACACAGGAAACTATTTTAGGATTAGTTCCATCACTTTGCAACATACACAATCAGATCAAAACTAACGTTACCTTATTTGATGGTGATATTGGCCTTTAAGCAAAAAAAGGTTTGCTTGTTTTCTGTAACTCCTCCCATGTCATCTTAATGGAAGAGCTCTGAGCTAGGAGAGCAAATCATCTTTGTGCTCTGTCGTATTTGTCTGAATCATTAAAACACTGAGCTCCATCTGGTACTGCTTTGCTGTGCTGTGTCATACAGGAGGTGTTTTCATCCAGCACCTTATGTCAGTAGGCACACTGGGAATGTCTATAATTAATCAATGGTAGAGCTCATGTTTAAGTGTCTGCCTTGTCAGTACATTGTGCCATATATGGATGTCACTTTATCACAACAAATTAGAATAGTCCTAAGCAAAATCATAATTTGCCCTTGTTGACTCTGTTTCATTTAAAGCACATCCTGCAAATTAAAGGATTCATATAGAGGTGCACAAAGGATACACTATTCTTCTTTCTTAGTTTAGAAGAATCTTATCTCCAGTTAGTTTCTGATTACTCTACCTTTACTTAAGAAACTTTTATTTGTCTTTTGTTTCTGGTGTATATTTTTTTAACATCAGATGGTCTAGTTATAGACATAAGTCAAACTACTTTGACCTTGGCTGAGTAGAGTCAGGTGAAAATTTGTGTAAACCATCAGTTATCGGGAATTTCCTCTCTGCACTAGACCATAACGTTTCTTTTCTTAATCAACCTGAAACTGTTACTTCGTGAAGCCAGCATATTAAGATGCATTTGCCTTTATCTCCTGTTGTTATGCATATTTAATTTTTGTGGGAAGTCTTACACAGTAAGAGTGTGCTTGGGATTTGTAAAAAGATAAACGTACATAATTATATTAGTCTGAATTGTGGGCTGAACAGTAGTAATCAATCCTGTTCTCACCATTATATTTTGCTTTGGAAAGCACTTCTCTTTCATGTAATAATGGTGTTGTATCTGGAGAGATGGCTGCCCTGTCATATAACTTGGAAGATTTCCAATACAACTTCCCTTGTAAAATTATTATTTACATCCTTTAAATGCATCAGATCTCTTGAGTACCTTTAGTAAGGCTACGGATTGCAGTTGCTCAGAAATTCACTATGGCCATCTTATTAAAGGAATATAATTTATTGGTTAAGGTTTATTTATTTAAGGTTGGAACTGAATGATCTTTGAGGTCCCTTCCAACCCAAACCATTCTATGATAACTATTTGCATAATGGAGAAGAGAAAAGGGAAGATGGCTCACTTATGTCTCTGCCTACAAATGAGCCAGACAGAAGAGTTTTGCAGCACTGAGTTGAACAATGTGAAATGAATTATCAGAAGACAGCTCCTCAAACTCTTTCCAGTTCTGATAGTCCTAGGAATAAAATAAAGCACAGAAAACTGAGATGAGAGCCAGGCAAACAGGCATTTGAGTCACCCAGACTCTAAGAGTATATGGGGAACTATAACTGGTAGAGTTATGTGTTCTTCACATGCATCTTTCACATTCATTTGGCTGAGTCTTGTTTTTTCTCTGGTACCCTTCCTTTCCTGGAAAATGGGGACCTACATTAAGTCTGAGAAGGTGCTGTCAGAGGGGTCTTCTGTGACTTTCCTTTTCCTGCAGAGCAGAACAAAATGTGTATCCTGCACAACCAGGTATGGTGCAGAGACACACACACCACACACATCCCCCGTCCCCAGGTGTTGCTGAATGCATTAGCTTGGGAATTGCAGGTATTATAGTCATGTCAGCATGGGATAGCACCCAACCTAATCAGCTGTGCTATCATGCACATGCACTAATGCCGCTACTCTGTCTACAGCTAGGGCTAACATCTCTGCTTATAATTCCTCACCTTGTGGATGTGTAGCTGACTTGAAGAACTCAAGGCTTCATTGTGCCTTGTGGACCGAACTAAAGCCTCTCTCCTGATAGTGTCATTTGGAGTAGGCTCTTCCTCAGCCATGGTTTCGTTGAGTTCACTGGCGTCTCTCTTTAGAAAGAATTTTGCATTACACTGTCTAAGATAGAGGTATACAGACTGTAACAGAGCTACAGGACAGTTCACTGCATCCTGGAAAGTGTTGACACTGAAAAGACTTTGCAGTCTAGGCTGATAGTCGTATAAGTATTTCTTGTCTTCCTTGATTGTACGAGCTGAGAAATAAGACGCTGAAGAGGGAGCTGAACAACCAAATAGCTTCATCTTGCTGCAGCATAGGCAAGTGCTCAGAACTTGGGCTGCTGCAAAGACTTCTGTGTCCACATGGGAGGTCAGTAGTGGCTTTTCTGTTCAGAGATGCTGTGGTGCCCGGAGAGATTGTAAGGTCTTCATCCACATAGATATTCAAGACCCCACAAACCACTCTAGTTGTCCTTGCTTTGAGCAGGGATTGGACTAGATGACCTCTGGATATCCCTTCCAACCTCTGTTATTCTGTGATGCTGTGATAAGCAGCTTGTTTAGTTCCTCTAGGTTATTTGTATGCAAAAAGCTATAATATGCCTGCCTGCACTTTGTATGTTTGATTGATTATTAAGTTTGTTAAATTAACTGTTGGACAAAAAATAAATTGCCTTTTTTTTTGCCAAAGCAATGTTTCTCCAATAAGCCTCTAAGAGCAAACATGAATATTTAATAGACAATTCATTAAATGTAAGTATTTTCTACTTCAAAAAACGATTAATAAGACATAAATCTGTACTAGAGAAATATTGGTTTCATATTTTACACTTGGGATAAATCACAAAGGAAGATGTCTCACAAAATGTAGTTCAATTTTATGATGTATTTTTAATGGCCTGTGATGCCAAAAGTAAAATATTGTACGTAAGAGACCTTTTTAGCCCATAGTCCAGTCAAAAAGGTTTGATAACTGTGTAAAACAATCAGCTGTGACTGTATAAAATATTAACATTTTTAACCTAAAATTGCAGTGTATAACTGATGTCTCATTTAAAGAGACTTAGTGTCAAGTAATATATTCATAAGTAAAAATGCATTATTCTGCTCAGAGGTTTTAGCTATCTGCATTTTTAAATCTTCAAATAATTAATTTCACATGTTTATACTATCTTCTGATCCAGAGGAATTAAAAGATGCATCCTACCTGTTTGTAAGATGAAATCTATATGATTAGCTATTTTGGCACATAAATTTTACCCAGATGGGTCAAACCTGTATTCATTCAGTATTTGCTAGTGGGATTACGAAGAAATGTTTTATCATTGCCTCACAGTCAGATCAATCTCTTCCATTAAGATGGTCATGCTGCAGGTATTTCTAATCTTTTTCTCTAGGAAGTGAAGTCCAAGTCAGATGATATTTTTTCTGTGGTAGATTTACGACATCCAAGTTACCTTACTGTGAAAGCCATCCTTTAGATTCAGCTGACATTAGCTAGAATTATAGACATCCTTTCTCCTTTTGTTTCTTATCTCGAAGGAATTTGTATCTCTCTACTGCAGACTGTAAACTCATCGTTGCAAAGTAAATTTGAGCAATAAGGTAGTATTTGTATTGTACTTTTAGTCAAATAACCTATCCTGTTCTTCAAGTTTCTCTCCCACTCACACATTTTTGCTACATGAAAGGACATTTGCAAACATTTCCCCTTGTTACTAACTCTGTTCTGTTCCAGCATTGCGATCCTGTCAGCTGCTGCCAGAAATTAAGCACTGTAACAATGACACCTGCTCTGAGTTGGATTAGATGACACATTGCCTGAAAGCTGGCAATAGCCAGCCACCTGCCTGCTTTACTAACTCCACTGGAGCTGAACCTCTGGAAGTATTTTGCAAAGTAAAGATGAAGCTTTACCTCATCATCAAATTTTGCCATGAGATTTCATATAAAAATAATTTTAAATTGTAATCATGTGACTCTGTCTCCTTATATCAAGTTATTCTATATTTTATATGTCAGTCTTCTCTTATGTCAAAATTGTTATATTAACAGCTTCCTATTTATTAGTTAGGGCTTTCTTTTTTACTCTTATTTTCATCCTTACTGCTTTTACCCTATAGTTTCTTGTAAGTCAAAAACTTATTAAAATCCTAGTTGAAATGTGAGCAGTATATTCCCCTTTTTCGCTAAACCTGTACTTTGATTGAAAGTGTGTATGTGAAAGATATTTGCACTATTATTTGCTAGATTCCTCTGATCCATGAATGTAGAGGTTAATGCTTGTGAGTATGTAATATTTTTCCCTGAGACCAAGCATATATTGACAGTATCTAAGTAATTACCCAGTGGTAACGTATGCACTTTTGAAAAGTATTGGCAGCATATTACTGCTGCTTTTCCAGTTCTATGGAACTACCCTTGTGAATTTACATTTACTCTGTTTTTGCAGAGGAAGAATAGTTTAACCAACTAAAATTTGCTGGTTTTTGTTCTTCCACTTTATTCACTACACATGGCAAATCAATCTGTGCTGTTAACATAACAGAGGGATTCTCAAAAACAGTGGAACCTGTAGCAGTTACTATTTACTACGTACTCAGATGTCATATGGATCCTGATTATAGAGAGAATTGTTACTACAGGAAGGATGTTGATTGTCCCTCCTTTTCTGGTTTTTCCTGCATTATGGTCTTAACAGAAATAGGCTATGTTTGCCAGAAATTAAAGCACTGTTTGCATTCTGGCTTTTTAACTTGCTTTGCAGAGTCTTGCTAAAGTACGTGAGGTTTAATTCTGGTTGCTGGATCTGTTTCAAAATCTTATTTTTCTCCTTTTACTTTTATAAGAAAGACTTAAGAAGGTGAAGAGAACCTCAGTCTTGGGTATATTTCTCTGAAGTGATGATAGGAAAAACACTTTAATGGCAAATTCTGAATTCTTTTCTCTGTAGATAGGCATACATGAATGAGAGCATTGTTTTTTTGCAGTTGCCTGCCTAGTAGCTTCAAGGCGAATAAATTAATTACACCATTCAATTGGAGACACTGTAATTTTATCATTCTTCAAGGTTATATGCCGCGAATCTCTTTTCTCAACTTTCTTAACTTTTAGACTCAAGAAATGCTTGTATTAAGGTGAGTCCTACAGTTGTTTTCGTCTTTAAATGACTTGACAATATTATTGATAACGAACAAAAAAAGTACTTGTTGGAGGAGAATATTCAAAATTATATTTGACAAAAGGCACTAATCTCCAGCCTTGATCCTGGAAGACAGCCTGCAAGTACAGCAAAATGTGAGCTTTTCAAGAGATGTTCAATGTCAGCATAACTTTACTTCCATTCAGACTAACAATGGTAACTTCAAAGAGTGGAGTCAGGTCAATAGTGAATATATGTATTTAAATCCTGCCATCAAAAGGAGTCAGAATGCCTGCAGGAGTACATGTGAGTTTAGTAGCTGGCACTTAAATTAAACTGCAGTTAACATCACTCTGTGCCTGCTTTCAGAAGGAAAATAGGAACTTGCCCTTTACAAGTTTTTCTTGGCCTAGCTAACTACTAACTCACCAAAGCAGGTGTTTATGCCTTTGGAGTTACGTAAATGGCCCCTACTATAGTCTCTTTCACTTCTTATATAGTGATACTGGAGAAAAAATATGGAGCTTTGTTTCTAAACATGTTTGTGGTTGATTTGTTTTCCTTGGGAAATGCAATGTCTGTAAAAACTTGATGGTAAAAGGGAAAAGTAGTCTTGCCAGAAGGACAAGTCTATAATACATGGATCTATGGCACTGCCTTTATTCCAGGGTTAGCAGCAATGATGTGGTACTAAAGTCATTTGTCAGTGAGTCAGAAAGTTTGGGAATAAATGAATATCTCTGATATATAGAGAGATTCATTATATAGATATTTATATGTTATATAGATATATACCTATATAGAGAGATATCTCTTTTTTATATATTATATAGACATAGATCTATATAGATATATAGAAACACAGATAAAATAGAGATATGGGCTATAGAAACCTGTGGTTATCAAATACTGATCTAATATTTTTAAGAACTATGGAATACGATTTCCAGCTGTAAAATGGGATTGTGAAGTAGAAAGAAGAAAGAGGGAAAAATTACACCTTGTGAAAAATAGTAGATTAATGGCACTGAACACTGAAACCCATTATATATTGACTATCTGTAACCCAGACTCTAGTGATTTGAATTCTACCATACAAACTTGTTTTAAAGATCAGGATTTAAATAAACTAAATACACTTTGCAAGTGCTTCTCAATCAGAATAATAATTAAAAAAAATGTTCTTGTAAGAAACAAGTTGTTTTACAAAGAATGCTATCTTTGTACTGAACATTTTGAATTTTCATGAATTCTTATGTCTAGAAACTTATAGTTTCCAACCAACATTTCTCTGGAGAAGAGTACAGTTTTTCCATAGGAAATATTCTCTTCTCCAGTCAGTTTCAGTAAGTGAGTTGCCCAGAGGCTGTGACATCTCTGCCTGTGAAGATATTCAAGACTCAAGGGGACAAGCCCCTTAGCAACCTGATCCCAGTTGGCCCTTCTTTAGCTAGAGACTTGGCTCAGATGACCCCTAGAGGTCCCTTCCAACCTAAATTAGTCTGAGATTCTCTGATTCTGACAAGTCTCTTGTCACACTGGATTTTCACTGCTCTGAAGACCAGCAAGAAAATTACCGACCAGAAGAAAATCTGTTTTGCTATGAATATTCCTCCTCAAGAAATCAGTTTGAAAAACCAGTTTATTTGAACATTGGTGACCTGGCAGTTATCATATGGTGATAGCTGTATAGGCACTGGTGCCACAGGTCGATTCCAAACACATTCCATTTTTGTGTTTGCAAAGTGTTTTATCTCATTTCCCCTTGATTCCACTGTTTTTCTTTCTTCATCATCTAGACATCACTTTCTAGCAGATCGCTCATGTCGATAGTTGTCTTATTTAAATTTCCGAGGGGAGCAATGTTACATTGATTTTTGTTTGCATCCTCCTGTAATGTGAAATTGAGTTTACTTCTGCAAACCGTTTAATGAGCCAAGCCTCGAAAGTCAATTACAACAGAAGAATGCTCCTCTCCTCTCAATGAAACATTTAGAAGCTGAAGGTTACTGTGTCTAATTACTAATCTAACAAAGAGAATTTAGCAGATTCCATTCATCAAAGTATTTTTGTAACTAAGATGGTGCTCTTGATATTTTTTTTTCAGATATTTTGATTTGCTATTTTCTCCTTAGGGTAAGCGAGTGTGACATTTTATTCAATTACTTCTCCATCTGGATTTGTTCTTCTCTTTCCAGTCTTGTTTTTCTCAATCTTTCTCAGTGCTTTCCTTGACAAATACTTAACATGAGCAAACTCAAGAGAAATGGATTTCCATATTAATAATTTAGCGTTATTGTCACTTTCTTCTGAAATAACTGAACCTCCCAAGTGTGTTTTGGTTAGATATTCTGTTGACAAAGTTGATAAAATAACATTACAAGATATTGAGTAAAAAACATTCTTTACACATCTTATTTATATTTGTGATAACTATATGGAATTTTTTCATGTTTCTTTGTGAAAACATGTAACACATAAGAAATCAAATTTAGATTAAAATTGTGTTCACTTATGAAACAGCAACTCCACAAGTCATGTTACTGTGGCTGCCATATCTAGTAAGGCTTAAACTGCAATGTGCAGGAAAATGCCTATAAGCTTTCTCTTTAACATCGATCACTAAATTTATAGACTGTTTTAATAAATTTGCTCCATTTCTCAAACTTTGTTAGTGTTTCAGGACCGTAGTTTCTTTCTGTATATTGGGCTTATCAGATGGTTCTTCTGAGTTTTGATGGAGTTTGTTTGCGTTTTTTTAATCTGAACTGTTTATGACAAAACTACCAGTCCACTGCTGACTTAACCTCATCTTTGAGAGAGTAGTTTGCAGGAAATTTTTAGGGTAGCAGAGCTTAGTCTGGGTTTTGTGGATTCTGAAGTCGCTGAAGTCGCATGGGAAAATAAAAGATAATTTGTAAAATGTACCTATAAAGAAAAACGTCGTTAGAGACCTGATTTAGAATCCATAAAAGTCAATGGAAAGAGTACAACTGAATTAATAGTCTTTGACGGAAGTGTCTTGGGTGTATTTTGTTGCTGTTGTATCATTTCATGTTGGAGTATTTTTCAGAAAGTCATCAGCAAAAGAATAGTAAGATTTTTTTAATGCAATTTTTAATACCAGAAAGTCACTTGTTCCACTATGCACTAAATCCATTTTTTTCGTGCAGCCCAATAGTACTTTGGGTATAAATACGTCTCTGTGTCCATTTTTGAGGATTCCAATATTCTATTTGTTTAAAAAAATGTTAACTGTGTGTTGACTGGGTTAGGGTTTTTTCTTTTTTTTTATGTGCTAAAAAAATCATATATATCTATCTTAACTGTTGGAGCTTTCATTCCTGTCACATCACAAGGTAGTGATAATATTTTATCTGCTTTAAAGATATAAATATGCTATAGCATATTCAATAATTCAGTATATTTTCTATATATATTCAATAATTTCAGCATGAGAATAGTGGAGGGAAGAATCAAATAGGCATCAAAAGTATAAATGTCAGCCATCCACCCATATAGTTACTGTAGCTCCCAGATAAACAATGGTAGATCTAAGAACTCCTTATAAGCTGTGTTAACCAAGAGTTAATGTGAGAAACACTGAATATCGTACAATGTCTAAAAAACTAGGAAATCATCCCTAAAGCCAACTAAAAATTTTCTTGCCTGGTTTTCTCAGTCTTCATACTTTCCTTTTCTCATACCCTGTACATGTTTACTCATTTCCTGGGTATTCCCGAAACTCAGCCTGTAGTAGTTGTCCCTGTTAATGTGATCCATTCAGTTGTCTCAAGCTGTATTGTATGCAATTTTATGAGAATTTCATTGATTTTCATTAGAATTTGAACAATTCATCTTCCAGTACTAACATGTGGCTGTCTGTGTTCTCAGGTCAGCTCCACTTGACCCAGCTGTAGCTTTCTTGTAAAGTACTATTTCTTCTCCTGAGTGCAAACAGAGCTAAAATTCTCTTCTTCTTCTCTTTATTGCATATTCTCTGTTCTTTGCCAGACAGCCTCTGTTAGGTAACAGCCATCCTGGTGCACATACCCTACAATAAAGCTCTCTTCACGCCACATACAATCCATAGAGAAGAAGACGGTAGCACTGCAAAGAGATCTTGCTGGCTTAGTCATGGCCCTCGACTTTCCTGGGGAACAAATCTGTACAGTACTATGCTGTGTGCAGCATCAGATTTCCTTTTTCCTGCTGACTTTAACATTCAGAATTCATGGGGCCAAGAGGGAAGATGGAGGAAGGGAGGCTGGAGACCAGGGCTCTGTAGCTGGGACGTCATTATTTGTCCATGTGGGGCAACAATGATAAGACCACACTGTCATACAAACTTTTCTTGATTGCTAGATGTGTCTCCATACATCCGCACTCGTGTGTGAGTGCAGAAACCCAGGTCAATTGGCAGAATCAGATCTTGACTTGCCATTTTGCTTTTAGCTGAAGTTCGGTACCAAGCTTCCAGACCCAGATTTACCCACCAACCTCATTCCCACCCACACTTGGTTAACACACAACTGCATCTCAACCTCCCCTCCATGTCCTCTTTTCCATGTGAAGGAAACGCACATGCAGGCCAGAATGGAGTCACAACATGGCTTTCAGGAAACCAGAACGAAAATGAGTTGACAAAATACTGATAAAACTACACATACTTGAGAAAGAATCAGGAAGTGGAAGGGGTGACACAAGACCAGAAAATAGATATTGATCACTGAGCATGGTTTCTTTCCTTTTTACTTGAAAAAGTAAGCCTTGGTGGCTGTTTTGTTTTTCTTTTGCAGTCATCTCTAACAAACAGTGATATCATCTTTGTGAAGTTGCATGCCCCTTGGGAGGTCCTGGGCAAATATGCTGAGCTAATGAATGTAAGAATGCCTTTCAGGTAGGTGTAGCTGTCTTTTGTCTCAACCTCTGAAATCACACTATACTGTAAAGCTAATGTAATAATAACACCAAAATACACGTGGAAAAGCTCTTCTATAAGATACCACACGTCTTTAGAAAATATAAACAGAGTACATTAGATACCATATTCATTGCTGTTTCTTGTTAATGCCTGCAATTTCAGTACAATACTGGTTTGAAATTAAGGTGAGCTGTAGCAGTGCAGCTGTTTTCATGGGGTATTCTATCCTTAGGCCCTTTAACCCCTTCAGTGCTGGAGCCCCCTGCATACTTGTGCGCTGCTGTTTTTTAAATGGACATTTCATTGAAATCAATGGGAGGTCAAGAAGATCCAGGTACGTAAGGCAGCACAGAAGGTGCATGTCTGTTGGACGTATCTGGTATGTTCAGTACCTGTAAATTGCTTGTATAGAGTGTAATTATGGAGACACAGATTACAAATAAGTATCTCATCTAATAAGAGAACAATTCAGACTATAAATGCTTTTTTCTTTGGAGAAATAAAGAACTTATATTAAATGCTACTGATAGCCAAATTCATTCCACATTGTCATTCAGATTATTTTTATTAATTATTTAATATTATTTGCATGTTGGGCTATAAAATTTTCTATGTAAAATATTGATTTTACTCTGCTGGTTATCAGAAC
This sequence comes from Tauraco erythrolophus, assembly GCF_009769465.1. Classification (NCBI taxonomy): domain Eukaryota; kingdom Metazoa; phylum Chordata; class Aves; order Musophagiformes; family Musophagidae; genus Tauraco; species Tauraco erythrolophus. The sequence goes on from NC_141468.1 coordinate 56,005,618, forward strand.
TGTTAAAATAGCATAAAGACTTCCATTGGAACCGACCAAAACTCATGAACTGAGAGGTCTTGATTCTTCTTTCAATTAGCAGGGTTTATAGATGCATAACTCCATTGATTTTAATGGAATTACTCCTGAACAAGAAAAGGATCAGACCCAGAATATGCAACTAGTGAGCTGGTGTCCTTTGTAGGATTTCTATTCTTGTTTTCTTCTTAAGGATGAAAAATGACTCTGGTATGAGACAAGCTGTAGCAGTACAGAACTTACTAGGAAAAATGGATATATATTAAGGACAAAATTGCAATTATTATGTTTGTATTTTGGTTTTCATTTTTTCAACAAATCTTCAACTGTTGTTTCTTGTGTTTTTAATCCTAAAGAGAAAAAATATAAAAGCTATTGCAAGTCATTGCAAGATATTAGTATTCTTTTTTTAAAGTATTCTAGCCATAGAAACAATAGGCTGGGCCAAAAGTGTACCTCCTTTGACTTCTGTGACGTTCCTTGGGATGATCCTGCCCCAGTAGGAAGATAAAGTCTCATAATTAAGGAATACACCAGGAACTCAAGATTTTAGTCACTGTGAGAAGCTTGTTACCTTATCTGAATTTCTTTTTTTGAAATCTTATCTCCCAGCAGATAGCAAAGTAGATGCCATACAGATTATATAGAAAGCACCAAAAATACTAAAGGTTTCTTGACCAGTTTCAGGACCATGGCTTCATGCTTTCCACATCCATAGAAAGAGGATTATCACAGTATTGTTAAGAGGAAATTATGGTAATTTACTAATTGGAGTAATTTACTAATTGGAGTGTTGGAGTCCCCAACACAAGAAGGACATGAAGCTACTGGAACGAGTCCAGAGGAGGGCCACAAAGATAATCAGAGGGCTGGAGCACCTCTGCTATGAAGACAGGCTGAGAGAGCTGGGGCTGTTCAGCCTGGAGAAGAGAAGGCTCTGGGGTGATCTTATAGCAGCTTTCCAGTACCTAAAGAGGGCCTACAGGAAAGCTGGAGAGGGACTTTTTACAAGGGTGTGTAGTGATAGGACAAGGGGCAATAGATTTAAACTGAAAGAGGGCATGTTTAGGTTAGATATAAGAAAGAAATTCTTTACATTGAGGGTGGTGAGGTACTGGAACAGGTTGCCCAGAGAAGTTGTGGATGCCCCATCCCTGGAGGTGTTCAAGGCCAGGTTGGATGAGGCTTTGGGCAATCTGGTGTAGTGGAGGATTTCCCTGCCCATGGCAGGGGGTTTGGAACTAGATGATCTTTGAGGTCCCTTCCAACCCTAACCATTCTATGATTCTATGATTCTATAATATCTGCTGGGCAGGCTCTTAAATTTTATTTTAAGAGCAAAAGTACTTTTTACCATTTAAGAACAAGGACCAGCATTTTACAAATTGTCGACTAGTCTGTACTGCCTGTTTCCAGGTGTCCTTGTCTAACCTCTTGTTTTAAGGATTGCTGATTGCTTAAAGCTCCCAATATTTTACGTTGGAATTGTCCAAGGTCCACACATCAGTGAATAAAATCTGTGGTGTTTCAAAGCAAAGGTACCAAAACAGTGGATACCTCTGAATATTTGAAGTAAAATCAAGAAGTGGATGGCATCTTCAGAAACACTTAGCTTTAACCTTCTCTGCTCCTGATGAGTAGTGCAAGATAAATAACACTATCTTGTGGAGGAGCTGGCCAAAGAAGGCTGGCCAACATGAAATTGTTTTGAAAATTTCACTTCACCAGTGCAATATGGGCACTGATAATAAAAATAATGTCAAAATACTGTGTGTTATTTAAATTCTAAGTTCTGAAAATTAACCTGGAATACTAACCAGTTTTTTTCTCTAGTTTATAAAGCATCAGTGCTATCTTATTTTAGAAAGCTCCCAACCATGCTTGCTTCCAAGGCACTAACAGCATTCCTACAGCACCTTTAGTATAAACGAATATTGAGAATATGCGTGGTGCGAGCCCTTCATTTTCCAGAAGTGGTACAGTTCAGCATTACACAATGGAACCTCTCAGAATACATAGAAATCACCTTGATTTAGCAATGACTTTCAGTGAATGACAAAGTCAGCCTCTGGAGGAGGAAACCAGAGTTCAAGCGGGCACCCAAATCTCCCAGTAAGGAGTATCAGTGTCAAACCTGCACCTAAAAGCCCTTAGATTTTCCTAACTCTCGTGAAGATGTGATCTCTCTGCTGAAAGACAGTTTGTTGAATCCTGACAGCTGTGCTGTTATAGGCACACACAAGGAGAACAAGAGCCACCAGCAGCAGAATGGGACAGGAGGTGGACTCCCCATTCTGGATGTACACAGGATGGTTAAGGGGCCGCTCTGCCCACCTGGGGCTGGTTGGGAAGCAATCCAAGAGTGTAGTCAGCATGTGTCTGCTCATGCACTCTTGTCTGCTCACTTGTTCCCCACACGCACTCCCACGCAGCTTATTGCACTGACAACAGAAACAAGCTGTGCCTGTATGAGGGGCAGAGGGACTGGCTGCACACTTGGGGAAGGTGTCCAGCACGTGCTCATTTGCTTGTGTAGCCGATATTCTGTTTCAAGGGACGTTACCCCAACAGCAAGCACTGGTCCCAGTTGGTACTGCATGTGTTATGGCATATTGCAGCATCAGGTACCACTTTCCTGGCTTTTCTAAGTGGTTCACCTTTCTGTTTCACCAAATGCAGCCTTAAAAATTCACTAGTGGACATGAGATAATTTATCCATATTTGTATCAGTCCTATAGAATTCCTGCAACAGTTTGTGGACTTCTTTGAAAAAGATACATCTTTGGGTCGCTGCCTTTCATACATGGCAAGTAGCAGAAAAAGAGAAGACAATGGGAAAATTAGGACCTCCTTGCAATTCAAACGCCACCAGAGTCTGTGTGGCTTCCTCTGACAGTTCTGTTAATCTCTCTTTTAGTCTCTTCCTCCACCTCTTACAGGCTTCTGTCTTCAATCTCCTTTCCTTCCTTGCTAGTTCATACTGTAACTGACGATGGGTTTTCTTCTCGACTGGCTTCATTTTTGCTGTTCTTCCAGGAGAAAAATCTATTACCTGCACCGACGATACAAGTTCATGAATAGGTGAGTACAGTTCTTATGCCAGTCCAGTTTATTTTTGTTTGGACCCAATAACAAAAATAATGGTTAAGGTCAAGCTGGAAGGAAAAGTTTATTGGCTGTGTTTGTAGGAAGGCTAGAGGGAGTGATTACACATTAGGACATCTGCGAAAACAAATACAGCAGTTACATTTTTAAGACATCTGCCATATGAAAGAGGCAATTCATTTTATCAGTGTTGCCTTTTTTAGGAATACGGAAATATTTTTCAATTCATGGAGTCTTATAGAAGAATGAATGTGTTAGTGTAAGCACTGTATCTTTTTTTTCATATATCTCATTAGGGAGTTTCTTGGGATTAAAATACCACAGTAACTGCTTTTTTTTTTCATCTTCATGCACCTTGCTTACTTGTAATAGCAATGACATTATTTATTTATTGCTTCCTCTGTGGGGATGTTTAATACTTTATTGGTAGACGGGAAAGCAATGAACCAAGTTCATCTCAGCTGTAATGTTATTGAGCTTGAGAGATGAGTATTTTTCAAGAATCTTTGAAGTGCTTTCACTCAATTATTAAATATCTTTAAGGTTATGTTCAATGCATGTTTTATGCCTGACTTAATGCAATTAAAAACTTCCAATATTGCTGTTTTCATTTTATTTTTGATACCTTGGCCAATTAAATGAAAATGTCTACAAAAAGCCTAAAAAAATGTACAGGCTTGGCAAAGACCAGATCATATTTTCATATTTAATACCACGGTGCTGTTGATGCAGTTTTACAAAAGGGTCTAGTAATTGATTCACTATCTCACTCTGAGGTCAGTGGAAAAACTCCCATGAACCTCTGACAGAGAAGAATTAAATTTGAAAAATCTGCATTTTGAAGTAAACAGCTGTATCGCTTTGGAGATAATGTCAGTAGATCCACCTCCATTGGAAAATAAATCACATATTATCACTCTGCAGTATGAGCATATTGAAAAGCATTTTGTATATTAAATTCCATAACACTGTGCTGGTGACATGAGAGTACAGCATTGATCTCACAGTATAGAATTTGCTTCTTTATATTAGCAAAAAACAAATGGGTTCTTTGTGGAGTTAAGACATTTTACCTAGTAGGCACAGGCTAATAGACAAGCACAGTTCTTCTAAAGCTTGTTGATACTCCCCACATTCCTTCCCCACTTTACAGTAAATACTGAAGCACCTATTTCCTTTGGAATTTGCCTTGATTTTAATTAAGAAATGGCTGCTTTGACTAAAGCAATATATTAAATGGAAGGAGTAGGTGAATATTCTAACATTTATATGTGGTATATGAAATTCTGCTTTACATTCATTTTCTTATGAGCCAGGATGTGATTTGAAGTCAGTATGGGAAGAGGTATGATCTTTTCCTGATTTTTCAGTTTCTGAGCAATGAGAACACTTGGCTAAAATCAACTTTTATGTTCAGGTCTATAAATAACTACTTGAAGCGGAAAAGCTATAATTGAATAGTGCTGGTGGGAAAAAAAAAGTCAGATTTATTTTCATTTATGTGAAACTCAGATATACAGCTTCAGTAAAAGCATCTATTTCCTCTCTGCTCTTAGTTCGGTGAAGATTACCAGTATCTGAAACTTTGGTCCATATTTTGAGTTAAGTCAAACATTATATTGACCTTTGGCAAAATTTATTTTAAAGAGCAATTTTGTTACAAGACAAAGCCCAGAGCAGGTCACTTGAAACTTGTGAACTTTCAGAGAGAATTTTCTCTCTGAAAAATTCTAGTGATCCCAAAATTTCAAATAACGACACTCCCCTAATACATTCTAGAGGAAAGGAGTGATATCAGATACCTATAAAGTACCTAGAACTCTACCTATATTGTAGTTAAAAACTGAACTAGCACAATACCGAACACTACAATATATGTAAAGCTCTTTCAAAGCTGTGCCACAGATAAAAATCAGTTTTGATTCAAAACATTTTCTTTCATTTTTCCTCACAGCCTTTTCATGTGAGGCTAACAAGCGTTTTTAAAGAAGGAATTTCAGAAGGGTATTATTATCAGATCTTCCAGTCTTCTCTTTCATTGTGGCTAACTCTACAGTGCCTTGTCACTCCATGTGGTCTATTATTGTTCTTATGTAGGTTGCTCTGCTTTCCAAACACCATCTCCCTGTTGAGCCGAGTATATAAGCATCTGGTGCTTCTCCATAGGGTTAAGCAATACATGGGTTAGTCATGAAGAAGTGCTAGACACTGTGTGTCTGTGTTTGTTAGCATCAAAGCCCCTCTTTCAGCTTTGTTCTTGAGAGATGCTCTTGTAGAGTACAAAGTCTGGGCTGATGGCTGATGGCACTGTTGGAGTGGCCTGGAGGCAGTTTAAGAGTTTGGTTATTTTTCTTTTCCAAGGAGATAACTGGGGTTTGTTCCCTAGGGATGGCTTTGCTGTACTGTATGTTCTGGGCCTTGCAGAAAGGTTTTGCAACCTTTTCAGACCTGTTTGCCAGCAGGCTCACCGAGCATGCCAAGTAATCTGAGCCTTGGGAACCGCAAACCTGTCAAATTCCGGGTACACTCTGTGAGAAGCCAACATGAATAATGCATTGCTCTTAAGTGGGGAAAGCACTCTGCGTGCACTGTGCCTGCTTGCCTGGTGTGATAAACCTGCAGCACGGGTATCTCAAACGTGCACATTGACTTGCAGGATGAATGGGAAAGGATTGCAGATTAGCAATGGTGTTAATAGCTTAGAGAATTCATACAATTTTAGTCAACAAATGAGCACGGAATGGGATATTTAGTAAACCCTTCTGCCTGATTCCTCTTCCCTTTTCCATACTCAAAGTCACTAAGCCTGCAGTATATATATATATATATATCATATACAGTAATGCAGAGCTTGTGGCCTTTACAAAGCAAAAACGATGCCATGAGAGAGGGAATCCCCCTGGAGAGAACTTAGATTTTCCCTTGTGGTTCCTATCAGTGTCTGCACAGACTAGCTCAAGGCTGTCAGGCTGGATACTGCAACTGGAAAGTTACAGTTATCAGGCCCTTTAGAGTGCTACAATCTGACATGTCGCCTGCGCTTGGGCACAGGCATTTGCAAACTTCCTCCTCCTGTGCTCTGAACTTCTGGGCCAGGGCAAACGCTCCCCATCAAGAGTTTATGATTAATTTAGTATAAATCTTATGTTATGTTCATATACACATTCCACTTCTTCCAAGCAGTCCTGATCGTAAATTTGACCCCAGCCTCCATGCTATTCCCAGAATGGGAATACTCAGACAATACTAAAACAAGTAAAGCTAATTTGTTTACAATTTTTAAATGTGACCATATTTAAAAATTAGCATTAGCTTTCCTATTCAAGGTAAAAATGGATGGATGAAGGTTGACTGTTCCAGGAAATATTATATGTATTTTAAATGAAATTATGTAATTTCACATCACTTTCCCAAACACATATCTGCTTGAGTATGGATTGCCCTCCCTCAAAGTGACTGTGCACAGCTCAGAGCATTTACTGGTCATGGTGTTATTGCACTGACTTCTGTCAAAAGAAAAGAAGCAACTACATTTCCAGTCCTTGAGCTTCATCCAGAACTGGACTTAAAGTTCAAAGGATGCTGATTCATGCCCTTTAGCTCCAGACCTGCAAAGATTCATCCAGTGACTGAAATACGTGCATAGTCCATAATTTGTAGTCTATACTTTTTTGCGGGCAAGGATCACTGAGTAGGGCTTGAAGGTGTTAAGAACTTCTGAGAGAGTAGAGCTTGTGCCAGACATATCTCTTCTTTCTTATATGTTTTTCATTATAACATTTTAGTTTGGATTTGGATTTGGTTTAGATTGTCTTCTCCATTCAGTTCTGATTCTTCCCTTTCCCTTCATTTCAGTGTGTATCTTTGCATGTGAGCACTTGCAGTTAAATCTGCCCTATCTCCAGCTTGATCTTAGTTTGCTTTCACCTTCTAAATGTAAGAATCTGAATAGCAGTCAAGTATTAGTCTATACAATGAGTATTCTGGTTTCATGGAGGTTATAGTGTTACAATACACTAGAATTGAACCAAATGAACAAAGTAGCCTATTTCTAATAACGTCAGTTATGAGGTAAGAATCTGTACGGAGAGCAGTAAAGGAATGCAACTTGCTGGGCTTTAGCTGCCAAAGCTCTCTGTCACAGTCTCTGCTGTTCTAATGTTTATATGTTCAAAGTCTAATGTATCAATTAAGCCTGAAATTAAACTAACTGAAAAGTTGAGAAATAAAGATTTAGAGAGTTGCCAAGAGCTTACTGGGTTTAATAAGATTTGTAACAGCATGTACCATCAGCACTGTTCTTCAGTTGAGACAAAATAACATGCGGCTCTGCTGAAAGCTGATTATTAATAGTCGGGTTCAGCACGTATAATTTGGTCTGCTGTGAAAAAGTCAAAAGACATTGTATCTTTCCTAGTTGTAAATATTAAGTGGCCTAGTTTGCCAGCATGTGTTCTTTGTAAGTGTTCTGTAATGTAATGAAAAAACAGTCTCAAATGCTTTTTCATATGCTTTTCCTGTGCTGCAGGATCGAGAAACAAATAAGCAGGTTTCGAGGATGGTTACCTAGAAAGCCAATGAAACTGGACAAGGAGACACTGCCAGATCTGGAGGAGAATGACTGCTATACTGCTCCATTCAGCCAACAAAGGATCCATCAGTGAGTATTTTATTATATCTTCATTACAAGATGAAAACTCTTCCTTCTGGATTCGCCTTGGAAAAAATTAATTTCTTCCTTCATATCTTGACTAGTGTCTTCAAATTAATTCTTTGTCACAAAAAGGGAAGGAGAGAGAGTCCTGAGAGAGCCTAAACTCTGTCTACATTTCTAATAATTAAAGGTCCAGCTCAAAGCTAAAGGAAATCAGTGGAAAAGTTTCTTTTAATTCACTGAAATTTCAGTTACATCTCTGAAGTAGTTAAAGTAGTTCTCAGGTCAGAATTTCAGTTCTTTTTTGTCTCTTAAAGATGTGATTAAAATTTCTTTTTCAACATTGTCTTTAGCATAATCAAAATTAGTCCTTCTAACATTGATGGTGGAAATAAACGGATACTGTGTTTCATTCCTAGTTAGGACTGTAGAACTAATGGAACTCTAAAGAAAGAAGAGAATGTTGTTTTCTTTGTATTTCTCTTTTACTTTTACGGAAGTAAAACTGCTTGCAAAATGCCAGTGCTAAGACCTATCAGTGACACTTGTCCAAGCATATCAATGGCATCAAGTTGCACCAATGTCACTAGTGAAACATTTGACTACAAGAAGCCTTTATTCACTTGCAAAATGCAAAACAGAAAAAGCCCCATGTGACTTTCAAATCCTATGTTGAATTTCAGGGCTGTCAAATTTTTGAGAAAGAGAATGTCTTATGTGTAGTTACAGTGTTTGTAATACTGAAAACAATCATTAACTATCTGAGAACAAAATCACAAAGAATAGGCAGCAATGACTAGGATACTAATAGAAGACACGATGAATTACAGGCAGCTCAAACTCTAAATATCTGAAATATGTGATTTTATTCAGGGCAAAGCCAAGTCGAGGCTTAAATGCCTCACTTTGTATGAACAGTTTCTCAAGGACTGGATTTATTAACTGCAATAGGAATGAATAGAACAGACCTCCTCTGCAATAAGTAGTGTCTTTCCAAATATAGCAGGAAAACAAAAACAACTGCAAATCTCCAAGGAAATTTCAGGAGAAGTCTGCTCCTAGCACCAGTCACCAGCCAGGGTCAGCTCCAGTAAATATCTGTGCCCTGAACAGATACCAGAATCAGACTACAAAGTCTTCTGATACTTCACCGAAAAGATGGGTCAGTTATTGTGCCCTGCAAGAGAAAAAGTAGGTGCAAATTAGTTCAAGAATAGACCAGTAAAAAAAATGAAGAAATTGGGATGTCCGTGTTGATGCTTTTATTAATAGTAATATTAACTATTAAATTCCCTTAAATTTACAACACATAAGAAAGTGGGGTTTTTTTGTGGCTGGAAGGAAAATTGGCATATATAAACTAGAATATTTTTTTAATTCTTCTGCCTCGCTTGTCTTTGTGTTGGTAAACTGGCAGGGGGGAGTTTGTTAAATACTGTGTTAGTTTCATTAACGTTCCTGCTGTCGTTTGGCACTTCCTTTACATCATTGCAGACTTGAAGCTCTACTCCCCAGCAGGCCTGACATTTTCTGATTTGCTTTCTGTGTAGTCTTCCTTTCCTTTTGTGTGGGCTTCAATAAAATGCTGGCTGAGCTGCCCTCCTTCTCCCAAAAGGTGCTGGCTTTAACAGGATTCTTGTGTTCCCGTTGTGCTTCAACCTGTTGGCTGTGTCTGTTTTACTCTGCTTCACTAAAATTTTGAAATATAATGACTTGTTCAATACTTGTCTAGTGAGTTGCATGCACGCATTTTAATTGTTCCAAAAATTTCAGGGTATGTTGGTAAGCAGAGCATTTCAGGAACAACTTTAGTATGTGCTTTCAATCTTTGATTGTGGAGTGTAAGTATCAAATAATTGGAAATGTTAAGTTCAAAAGAATTATTTTATCAGTATCAGTTAGCAATCAGGAAGTGTATTGTGTTGGGGTTTACTTACTTTGTGCAAATTGCTGGTTCTTCCAAGATGTACACAAACATTCTGTTGAAAGACCTGTATATGGCACGCTAATAGTAAAGATGCCTCCCTAAACATGGGGAAGGAATGAGTAGAATTGGATTTTTTTATTTATGTTTATCTCAACACCTATTAACTGATGTAGCCATTACTGTGACTAGCACCTTCATCTGTCTGAGTCGGTTGTGCCAGATGAGGATTTGATCACTGAGGACATGATTTCTCTTTAACCTCTACCCGCTGCTAAGTGTAGTAACCTTCACAGGGGCAGCACTGAAAATTGCCACCTGCTCAGACCAGTAACAGAAACACTCTAAGGTTGATAAAATCCTCCTCTGTATTAGATTACAGCTTCAGTTTTCAGTTGTCACTGTTGCATTACATAAGCTTTTATTTTTTTTAACGAATAAAAAGTTATTAATTGAATAAAATTGATTTTTTTTTCAAACCTCTCAAGTCTTTTCTTTAAATTTCAAACCCAGAGACCCACAATACTGGTTTAGGAATGCGAAGATAAATAGTTACTGAAATTCTTGAGCTGCAGAAATAGAGAATTGTCACCTACAATAATGTTATAAAAATTTAGCTTGCAGTTTGTTAGTGGTAAGAAAAGTCCATGCATTTTCATATTTGGTGTAGTTAAGGTTTTGCTGAAATGCTCTTGCCATGCTATATTTTCATTACAATGCAGTTAGAATGGAGTCTACATAATTGTCATGGGCAGTTACTTGTGGAGTTTACATTGTCTTCAACAAGTACAGCATCCTACAGGCTAGAGTAACAGTGATAGTCTCTTCCCTACTCTTGGGCTTTTAGATGTGACTCTACATCCCTTTCCGTTACACACTTGTGCCAAAAACTGATTCAGACAGAACATGCACAGGACAGCGTCAGTCCCAGTACCACATCAATGTCCAGCTGGCTGACATCACTGTTTAAGACTTTTAATCCAACATACGGTCTTTTTTTGAGGAAGAAAAATGTTTGTAACACATTGAGCTCTTCAAGTCCTCAGAGAATGGGGAATAAATGCAAGGCCTTGTGTACTGTGTAAAGGCAGTAGCTGCATAATGTCACTAATGTCTGCTTTTCTCTTTTACCAGGTCTTATGTACAGATTTTGAATTTCAAGCTTTTAGGAAAAAAAAAAATATTCTTGCAAATCTGGAATCCTAAGTGAGAAGAAGAGATGAGTGAGAAGTACATTAAACTGTTCTTTAAGAAATAGCCACAGGAGCCTAAAGCATATGATCAGTCTTTAATTACACTAACAAGGATTTTTCTGGCTTTTGTACAGGTATTTCTGGAGAGCAAGATATGTACTTTTGCCAGTTGCACATATAGAATCATAGAATGGTTAGGGTTGGAAGGGATCTCAAAGATCATCTAGTTCCAACCCCCCTGCCATGGGCAGGGAAACCCTCCACTACACCAGGTTGCCCAGAGCCTCATCCGTCCTGACCTTGAACACTTCCAGGGATGGGGCATCGACAACTTCTCTGGGCAACCTGTTCCAGTGCCTCACCACCCTCTGAGTGAAAAAATTCTTCCTTATATCTAATCTAAATCTCCCCTCTTTCAGTTTAAAGCCATTGCCCCTTGTCCTGTCTCTACACGCCCTTGTAAAAAGTCCCTCTCCAGCTTTCCTGTAGGCCCCCTTTAAGTACTGGAAGGCTGCTAGAAGATCACCCCAGAGCCTTCTCTTCTCCAGGCTGAACAGCCCCAACTCTCTCAGCCTGTCTTCATAGCAGAGGTGTTCCAGCCCTCGGATCATCTTCATGGCCCTCCTCTGGACCCACTCCAGTAGCTCCATGTCCTTCTTGTGCTGGGGACTCCAGAGCTGAACACAGTATTCCAGGTGGGGTCTCACGAGAGCAGAGTAGAGGCGCAGAATCACCTCCCTCGACCTGCTGGCCACGCTCCTTTTGATACAGCCCAGGATACGGTTGGCTTTCTGGGCTGCCAGCGCACATTGCCGGCTTATGTTGAGCTTCTCATCCACCAGCACTCCCAAGTCCTTTTCCTCAGGGCTGCTCTCAATCCATTCTCCTCCCAGCCTGTACTTGTGCTTGGGATTGCCCCAACCCACATGTAGGACCTTGCACTTGGCCTTGTTGAACTTCATGAGGTTCTCACAGGCCCACCTCTCCAGCCTGTCAAGGTCCCTCTGGATGGCATCCCTTCCCTCCAGCGTGTCCAAAACACCACACAACTTAGTGTCATCTGCAAACTTGCTGAGGGTGCACTTGATCCCACTGTCCATGTCACCAACAAAGATGTTAAATAGCACTGGCCCCAGCACTGACCCCTGAGGAACACCACTCGTCACTGGCCTATCTATGATTTCTGTCTTGTTAAAACTCAATGTTTATCTAAGACATGCTGAACAATCACTTAATGGCCATGTAGTGAATCGTTCACAAATGCAGCTATCTTGGAAGTATAAATCTCTATATGCTGAGTTTTCAGATAGGCTTTGTCATATACAATAGCTGGAGGCTGAAGAATTCTTCCTTCTTTCCTGTTTTTATGTGCTTTTAATTTTCTGAAATACTATTCCTTAAATATTCATATGAGCTTGTCCATGTTTGATGTTTGTCCAGATATTGCAATATTGCAATTTCAGTCTGGAATTCCTTATTTCTTCCTTTCTTCATAGCCTTAGATATTTTTCACCTCAACAAAGAACAGGCAGTTTATTTTTTTTTGATCTAGCCACAGTTTTCGCATTCAGGTCTTCAGTCTGATTCTGATGATGTTTGAAACATGGTCTTAGTAACTAACAGTTTTCATTTGTGATAGCTGCTTCTAAAAGCACAGAATGACAGATGACTGCCAGTGCTTACAATATGGAGTCTGGGGAGGAAAATAGTTAAGACCATAACCAGCAAGGCCCAATCAGGCCTCTTTTCAACAGGAACTAATATTTTTGACATACCAATGTACAATGAACATGTACAATTTGGGTAGATCATATTGACAGTCATTTTCTTTCTGCATTTTTCTTTCTCACTCAGATGGAAAAGGCCAGATGTGGAGAAAGGCTAACTTTCAGAAAAATACTAGATTTGTATTAAAAGACACAACTGCCCTCCCTCCAAAACATGCAAAGAAGAAAACTGCAAGAATCATGTTTGTGAGATGTGCCTATAACTTTTGCAGTGTGGATTCAGGTTTACTTTTAAAGGGATTATGGCATGCCTTGTAGGGTATATCACAAAATTGTCAGTACTAGAGAAGACCAAAATTCATCCTATTTCTTAAGCAACAGGAAATCTCTTTTTGGAGTAAAGAAGCTCTGCCTGGCTGAGGCAAGCATTTTGTTAGAATTCTGTGGAATACAAAATGATTTTCAAGATAGTCTTCTGGGTAGTATCTCTCTTCTGCAGCCACAGCTTGGGAAGGACTTTATTTATGCCAGAATATTTCTTCTGGAAATTATCAGCTACAAGAATGCACAGTTCACAATATGTGAGAAATGTTTTCCATCGGACATGAGGATAATTATTTTTCTACTACATCTTATTTTTTTATGTAGTAAACTGCTAGTCAGCTGGGAATAGTAACAGTTGTAATTAGCTGCAACTTCTTAGATAGCTGTATACTAGCTAGGAAGATGTTTTAAGTTGCTGCTTAGAGATTTCAAACTTTATATCAGGAGCTGTTTCCCCTTCTTTTTCTTCCAAAGGCAATTATCTCTCTGGTTAAGTATTAATCTAATATATAATTGAATAAACCACTTAAAAATAAATATCTATTACTTCAGTGAAAATAAAATTTAAAAATTGCTCAATTAGGATGACTAGGGCAATATCTGTGTTAATTGAACAAAAATGGCCCTGTAAACCAAAGGTTAATGAAGTTATTCTCATTTGTACTATAACCCCTTCTGGTACATGAGGATCGTGTCCTGTATCTGCGTCAGATTTCCAAGATACATTTCTCTGGATGGACTTAGATTTTAAGCTTTCTCTGGTGCTCATTTGACCCTAATAAATCCCATTCCCACCAAGATGATCTGTGCCAATGTTCCCCTGAGCTGCTTCACCCCAAGATCAGGTATGGGTCAGGGAGCTGCCACCACTGGGAATCGAGGCACGGGGCTGCATGGACTCTTACTTGTTACTTATTATTACAGAATAATAGCTCTATTTTTGCAAATGGCTTTTTATAAGCAGAGAATCACAATTCTGTAAGATTCCTGCACTTTATCAGACTTTTGCACAACCAAATTTGGAAATGTCCTGTAATGTTTGGGGTTTTTTTTAATTCTTTCTGATTCTGGAATTTCTAATTACCTGGCAAACTGAATAAAACAGGGCATCTCTGAAAAAATTCATAAAGTTCATTCTATCTCAGATAAATATTCCTGAGCGAACCAATTCAAATTAAAAAGTGATTTGGGTGGCAGAGCGATTTAGGGGGAAGGGCAAAGGAAGGTGGAGCAGAGATTCAAATGCTTTCACGGCTCTTGATTTTGCTTCAGCAGTTGTGAGGCTGCGCTGTGCCAAATCTGAAACAGACAATGACAACGCCACTAATACATTCTTCATCCCAAAGTGATTCTGGTTTAGGTGCATGATGTGAAAAATCCCTGATAACCACTAATAAACATTTTCTATTAGATAAACCAAAAAGCCATCTACAGTCTTAAAAGTCACACAAAATGAAAATAAACAGAAAGTGATAATAATATGCCCATTTTCAAACAAATAAACTACAGGGATGCGTGCTAGTATTCTCACTGGAATACTGCAGGTTCATCTTGTTGCTGCTACTACAACTGATTATTTTCTTTCTCTTATGTTAAATGAGGTAAAAACCTGCTATTGCCTCAGCCAAGAACAGCTAGATACTGCCAGTGGTTTACCTGGAAGTGCAGAGGATTGGGCATTTTTCCTGTACTGAAGAATACCCTTCTCATAGAGTGATTGCTACTTGGAACAACATCTGTGCTTTTAGTTTGAACTGCTTCCAGCAGTAGGCATTTGCTTGGAACTTACTTTTTGGTATGGCAAGTGTCAGACATCGAATGTTTCAGTATCTGGGCTTCCTGTGGAGTAGATGCACATTGATACACGCGTGCACACATCCTCGCTTTGTAGCTTTGTAACCAGGCCATGAGTGTTCAGCTTTCAGGTTCTATACGCTACCAGTACAGGAGAAAATAGCCTTTTCTTGCCTTTTGTTTCTCCAAAATAAATTGAAAAGTAAAACCATTTTGTTTTCAAATGGGTGTTAGACAAAAATTCAAGAGCTAAATTTACCCCAAAAGGGTTTTTACCCCCTGCAAAATTACCAGGGAGAATGTATGAACAGCAATTCACTGACAGTTTGTTCTTGGTTGAATTTACTTTGAGTGCCTTTTTTGGACAACAGTTAGTTTTTCTGTGCTCTGTTATCCATAGAAAGATAGTTTGAAATCTCCAGTTCAGAGTCTAATTAAGAAAGCTACAAATATAATTTCAAAGCAATTAACCTTCACTGACTCTCCATGTTGCTTACAGTAGGAATGTAAGAGCAATATTTCCACAATGACATTTTTAAAAGGGACTTTAATTAAGGATCAACTCTGGAACCTTTCCTGCCAGAAGTGCTCTCATTATCTTCATTGGGATTTTCCTTTCAAGTAAGAACAGCTCAAACAAATAAGACTTACAGGACCAGGCTAATGGTTATAACTGTTGTCAAACAAATCACTGGCTTTATTATCTACCTATACATTAACTTCATGGGTAATAAAAAAAATAGTGTATTAATCCTTACTCATTTTTTGTCTCACAAATGAGATGACAAAGTGATCAAAACTTTCAATGAACAGCTTCCTAAATAAAGCCTAAGCTCTTACTGAGCCTGAAAACAAGCTGTATTGCTCCTATGAATATTCAAACCCTTATGCATATTGAAATTCTAACAAGGGCAGCAGAAAGAGAACAGCTGAGGAAATGGTTCCATCGGAAAGCAATAAGGGTTAAAAAGCTCTCTAGAAAGCCTCTGCCTTATGCAGTTTATATCTGATGAATGTTTATCTACACCTAGTTTGGAAATATCTTCAGCTCTGGCCTCTGTGAACCGAAATTTGAAGATGGAGATTCTCCATAGACTGAAAAAGACCTCCTTCTCTGAATTCCTCATTGGATGCTTTAGACCATGAAATAGCCTTGATGGCTATTCTGTGAGTATGGATTTACCACTCACATTCAGAAAGAAGACAATCTGGAGCACAAAAATTTTGGAGGAAGAAATGCCCATACAGTATAGGAGAGAAGGGTGGTGGTAGAAGGGGGTAAGTCCTACACTGAACAGCACGATTCTCATCCGACATGAGCAACTCTTGTGATTTTTGGGATTAATTGAAACCTCCCTGACATTGTCCTAGTTTACGTCAACCTCTAACTGGGATGTTGTAACACATAGTTACAACTACTTGAGCTATTCTCAACCTTTCAATGCCTCCCACTCATGTCTGCCTATTTTTGTTTCCTGTGCCAGAGCTCCCTACCCCCTTGGTTATGGTGATACAGCTCTTTCTGGGGCTACTCTATAGATAATTTCACATAAATGATCTGAGTATCTGAGATAAACAAAAGAAAAAAAAACTGTGATTTTTATACTCAAATATAGGTGAGGATTATTTTTAACCTTTTCCACATGCAATTCCATCCCAAAACAATGATATTGTTAGGGATAGCCCAGGACATCAAGAGGATTCATTTTGGCACTCCTTTTTTACCTCCAGTAAACTCTAGCATCTCTTCTGCATCCATGTCTCCATGAGAAATGTTAGAAAACAATGAAGGATATGTTCTTGGCCTACTCTAGTCATGGTGAGTTCTCCCTCTCATCTTCCCCTCCTGCCCACGGATGCCTTTTAATGGCACAAGGATGGGCAGGGCAGAACCTCTACAGCTTGTACACTTATACATGTTTTAGGACTGCTTCAGCTAGCTCTGGAATAGGCAGAGGTCTTCATGGCAATTATCATACTGAGGTGATCACATCTGCTTCACAGACACATTTGGTTGTTCCTTCTCAACCAGGTGAGATCAAAAGCGATAACAACCCAATTGCTATGTTTACAAATTAATGCAAATGACTGAAGTGTTTGTTTAAACAAGTCGTTCTTCTTTCTTTTTATTGTTGCATAATGTTTGATTTTAGCCTTTTTTTCATTTAGGACTCATGAAAATAGAAGTGACTAAACGTAGAAAACCTGATTAACCTGCTTGTCCAGAAAAGCTGTTGAAATAACTACTTGTAGTTGCAGTATGACATCATCATGATAACAGATGGGCAAAATAACTTTATATCACAAGGAGAATAGATTAACATTATTGATGTTACCTGGATCAGTGTTGCTAGTTTCCCAGATAAGGTGATTCAACTCTCAATTGAAACCTACAAGAAGTCATAGCTAAGTCAGAAGAAAAATTACTGTGCTGGTTTGTGATGACAGTTGGGGTTTTTTTTGCCAAACTCCTAAAAATTACTATTTTGTATACTAACTACTTTCAACTAAATTTGAAACAGCTTTACCAAAAGCTGTAACTGTCTCAAAGATAAGCACAGTTTTATTTACTTTGTGAGTATCAGCAGCTTGAAATGGAATAGTGGTCAAAAATTGTGCCTATGCAGAAAAGGCAGTGGCCAGTGCACACCAATTGTATGTGCTAGTTGGTAGCAGCCCATTGGTAAATTGGCATGTACATGGTGGTCAGCTAATATGTATATATCCAATTACTTTTAATAGGTAACTGTAGGGCATATGTAGGACTTTGGGAACAGTAGGGATGTGGGAGGAAGCCAGACGTACAGCACTGAATAGATTTTGGACACAGAAGTGACTTGTGAGTATCTAGGCTGGAGTGGGACATGAGACATGAGATAGTAACCTCTAGAAAAACAGGTTTCATTAATTACGGTGCTCTTGGAGAAACTTGTCTTTTATACCTTTACTTTGGGAATTTATTTACTATCTACCTTTGAAGCTGAAAATAAGGAATGTATAGATGGCCTTGTATGGAAAATTTGACAGAGAATTTTGATAGTAAAGAGGAGCATGTGGAGTACCCAAAGTCCAGAAGTTGGACTCCATGCCTGTTTTTCCAAATGACTATGGAGATGTAAAGCCATGTATGTATTCCCATGGGTAAAGAATTCTTTCTGAAAAAGCGGGTTTTCATTTAGGTAAAACTCCCTGAGGGGAAAACTGAGTAGTGGATCCCATGTTGTGCAGAAGAGAAGGTGACATAAATCCATGCCAAGCTCCCTATTAAGATGATCTCTGTTAAAGTCAGATTTGTCTAGTGTGCAGTTCTACAGGCTGGTCTCTCAATGACCTCTCTATGATGTCACCATTTTATTTATCAGTTTATTTAATTCCTTAGCTCTTCACCAACACAGAGGAGGAAAACAATCTTGCCTCCTATCCAAAGTATTTTTAAAAATATCAATCTTTCTATTTAGTCAGTTACTAAGAACCGCATTTTAAAATATAATTTCCTCAATATATGCACAGGACTACTTAACCAGAAACTCCATCTACTTATCTGCTTCTTCAAGTACTAAATGACTTTCACTGTCTATCCTGAAGCCCTACACACCTCAAGCAACTGTAAGAATTCTTTAGCAGTATTTAACTAACAAGATGAAACAGTATTTCTAACCATTTATATTGTTTGCATTTTTCCATTAATTATGATGATATGCTAAAATATCTTGTTTTTCTTGAGTATGTATGTTGGGATTAAGAAATCTATATAAAATATATTATGCCAGACAATTTAATCAAGACAATATATTTTGTGGCTTTTTTTCTTTTTTTTAATTTCCTGGACTTAACACAATTCTGTCTAAACTATTGAACCTGCATTCATACATAACTCCATAAGTAGCTTCTGAAAGCTAATTTTCAATTCTATTTTAGCTTCCAGGATCAAACATAGAAGTATAAAATATTTTCAGTTTCTAACATAGTATCTTATTTTCAGTAAGAATAATTTACCAAGTAGATGTTTCCATCTGACTCTTAATGGCAAAGCATAATAAAGAAACCTGAAATAGAAATTAAATGTGAATTTCTACAGCTGCACTTACAAATCTTATGCTTTCACAAATTTTTATTTTGTAGTTTTCAGTGAAGTATCTAGAAGTGATGCTTATCTTAATGAATGCTTAAATATCTTTGATCTTTCTTCAGACTTCTCCATGTAATTATTGGTTAAGGAATGAATATTGTTACTGACATCATCTCATCCTGTGAATCACCTCACTTTATCTTTTTATCTTTATCTTTTAATCTTCCTTGCACTTGCTCACATATTGTAGATTTTTAGTGTACTGTAGAAATGGAACTAAATATTTACTTTAAACATGCTACTATATATTCCTGAGATGCCCTTTGTCTGTATTTTTCTACAGCTTCATCATACACAACAAAGATACTTTCTTCAATAATGCTACAAGAAGTAGAATTGTACACCATATCTTACAAAGAGTGAAGTATGAAGAAGGGAAAAACAAAATTGGTAAGTGCTGAGCACCATGCTTTAAAACATGGGTGCTAAGTCCCGTCAAAAAAAGGGGAGAAGACTGCCTGGGCTCGTAACACTCTTATGCTTCCTTTTTTATCACCTCAGTTTTGAGCTGTTTACATCTCACCCACTGCTGTTGTAGGGGCTTTTCTTGGAAGACTTGATCGTTGCCCTGTAATATCAGGCTGCTTTCACAGGCACATATGTCACCACATGGGATTTATCATCTCTGCAAGGAAAGAAACTGACTTCAGCAAGAAACGTGTACAGACTAATGACCCTGGAGAAGCAGATAGACTCATGCAAAAAAGCTTTTACTCCTTCATAAAATGTATTTGGAAGGATGGCAAGATTTGTGCTGCTGTACATCTCAGCCTGTAGGGCTTCTCTCTAGATACCTGTCCATCCCTGAGGGAGATGGAAGGTTCTGTATCTCTGTAGCTGCTGCAAGTCAAAAGGGAGTTCACCAGTGACGTCCTCGGTGCAAAGGATGCCATGCATAACTATGGCATCATTTTCAAATAGTGAGTGGAGTGGACCTTTGGAGCAGCACATCTACAGATCCAGAAGAGCACCCAGTGACAGAGGAGGGCTGGAGTACAAAACAGTGGGCCTCTTCTGTCTTGTGATACAGAGCATGTGCTGCTCGTGTACCACATAGAGACTCGGACATCACAAAAGGAGAGGCAACCTCCATAAAACTCTGAAGCCTATTTCATTTGCCTGCTGTTTGAACCCTGTCCTTCCTCAAGAGGTAGAGAAACATCCCAGAACTTCACATGTTTCTTCCTCAGCTCCTGGGATGAGGGCAGCAGTAGGTCTGAGCAATGCCAGTGGGCCAAGGGGAGAGAAGAAAGGGAAGAATTCATGCAATGCATGCAGCCATTGCATCTAGCACACACGTTTGCTGTCCCTGCCTGCCGCAAAATCCCAGGCTCCCTCACGTATCTACTTGTGTTGTACCTACCATGAACACAACCTTGCATTGATCACTGGGCAGAACAAAGCCTGGCACAGCTGTACAGGTTTTGCTTTTCTGCCAGAGACTTTGGAAGAAAGCGTGTTCTGCCAAGCCGATACTAAATGCAATCACTGCAAGTGCTATTTATGTTGAATTAATACTTCTCATTGTTGTGTTCTTGCTGCTATCATTCCTCTGTGACTTAGGAAAGGACTCAGGATTCTTTGCCTCTTGGTCAATGGGGTTCAAATGCCTTCAAGTTGTTAGTGCCAGTATTTAGTTTTACATTGTCTGATAGTTGTTTAGTCTGATTTTGATGACTTTCCAAGTGAAAAGTGCCCACATCTCAGCAATCATTCATTATTTCTCTCGAGATTCTCATTAAAGAAGGACAAGGACTGACTGAGTGGGATATATGATTACTTTTTTGTGCCAAATAGCAATCATTTTGGTTCTAGTTCAAGTATATTTTCTGGTCTTGTAATACTGCAACCTGTCTTGTTGCTATTCTTTTAGTCCAGCAGCTTTCATAAAACACAAACTGAAATATTTTTCAATGTTGTTATCATATGGAAATTAAGAGTTTCAGTTGCTTTACTGGCCTGCAGTTCAAAAATTTAAAGATTTTGCCTGAAGTTTTCAACTCCCAAGAGATAGAGCCTTTTGTCTAAATAGCTTCCTTAGACCATAACTGATGGGTTCAAACTTCAGTCCTGGTGTGAGATACCTGATTTCACTGACGTTACTCTAAACATGGATTTGGCAATTAAATATTTAAAGCTCCAGCATAATAAATTATAGGTTATTATTAATATTTGAACAAGTCTTTCCTTGTATTATATCTTAGTTCATCAAAATCTATAAAAGATTAATTTTTCTACATCTTTTACTGTCAATGGGCTTCAAACTTTGTTTAGCTAGCTTATTATGAAAATGCGTTTTGCTTTCTACTTAGCAGTTTTTCTGGTCTTATTGGTAAATAATTGGATACTTTTGATTCTTAGGTCTGAATCGATTGCTCAGTAATGGCTCCTATGAAGCTGCATTTCCTCTTCATGAGGTATTTGTCTCAATTTTTTTTTTTCTTTTTGAACAGACATTTCCAAAAAAATGAATTCTTAATTGTGTAATCATTTATCCTCAATCGTATTAATGTGTTTACTCTCTTTTGCATTCTGCATCTGCCTCTGACATCCCTCCCATTTAGTAATGTTTTTTTCTCAGAAGAAAAATGCTTTTTTTTTCTCACAAAAAGAGATGAATAAGGAGACTTGTCCTGGAATTGTTCTGTAAAAAGTATTTGGGTTTGATAAATCAGAATGTTTTCAGAGGGGAAAAATATCATGCTGTGGTTTTCTCTTTGAGATTCTCCAGTTTACAGCCTTTGACTTGAACACCGTTGATCATAAATTTCTTAGGAAGAATAATCTCAAATCTTAGTGAAGTCAGAGGAAATTTTCCTTTTGATGTCATACTTAGCTTTTGGTGCACAAGTATGGAGTTTGCATAAATTGTGTTATCCATACCGCTAGTGAGAGATTTCTCAGATATTCTTTTTTGCTGCTGTTGTTCATTAATGTCCAGATTTGTATTTTAGGGAAGTTACAGAAGTAAAAATTCAATAAGAACCCACGGGGCAGAAAACCACAGACACCTCCTCTATGAGTGCTGGGCTTCCTGGGGAGTGTGGTATAAATACCAACCGTTGGACCTCGTGAGGTAAGACTTTCCTCCTTTTAGTATGTCACATTATAGTGCTCTGAGCATAGGCTATCTCTCTTTGACAAAACCATGAAAAGCTCAGTTGATTCATGTGGTTTTCTGTGCTGGGTTTATGTGATGGGGCTTTGGTAGCAGGGGAGGGACTGCAAAGATAACCCCTGTAAGGAGCTGCGAGAAGCTTCTCCAGCTCCAAAACTGGTTGGACCCACCTCTGACCAGGGCTGAGCCAATCAGCGCCTCTGTGAATGACATATTTGAGAAGGCAACGAAGAAACCCACACCATGTGGGACCTGCAGTGAAGAGAGGGGGGAGGCAGGCGGTGCTGGGCTGATGCCACTTGACTGGTGATGGCCACCGTGGCGCAGCTTGGAGCTCTCCAAAGCTCCAAAGCACTCCGCTCGGGCAACTGCTGGGCTGAGTTCATCCCACCAGGACTGCCAAGGTTTGTTGGGCCAGTTGGGCCCAATGCAGCTGCAGCAGAGAGAGGACTGAGATCTGAGAGATCTATGCAGACACTAAGGTCAGTGAAGATGGAGTGGGAGGATGTGTGCCAGAGCTCAGATTCCCCTGCAGTCTGTGGTGAGATGGCAGGCAGCCCCCCTGCAGCCCATGGAGATTGATGGTGGAGCAGAGATCCACTGGCAGCCTGTAGGAGAGGACCTCACAGTGGAGCAGAGATTCCCAAAGGACTTCATAGAGGACTGTCTCTGTGGGAAGGACCCCCACACTGCTGGAGACTGACAGTGGAGCAGAGATGCATCTGAAGTCCATATGAAGGACCCCACGCTGGAGCGAGTGGCTGTGCCTGAAGAAGCCATGACTCCATGGGAATAGCCCCTGCTGGAGCAATCCGATGGGTGAGGGATTGCATCCTGTGGGAAGGAATCACATCAGAGAAGTTTGTGGAGGGTTTTCTCCTGTGGGAAGGGACCCCATGTTGGAGCAGGAGAAGGATGTAAGGAGTCCTCCCCATTGAGGAAGGAGTGGCAGAAACAGTGTGTGACAAACTGATCTGCAGCTCCCATTCCCCATCCCCCTGCACTACTGCTGCAGGGAAGAGGTAGAGCCAGGAAGAAGTGAGGGGTAGAGGAAGGTGTTTTAAAGATCTGGCTTTATTTCTCACTATCCTCTCTGAAGTAACTGGTAACAAATTAAATTGATTTGTCTGCAAGCCAAGTCTGTTTTGCCCAGGGCCGTGGTTGGTGGGTGATCCCTCCTTGTTCTTATCTCAGCCCTCAGGCCTTTTGTTGCATTTTTCTCCTTTCCATCCCACCATGGGAGAGGAGTGAGCGAGCAACCATGTGGTAGCTTAGCTTCTGGCTGGGCTAAACCATGACATTTTTAAAAACTGATCCTGAGGTTGTGGGAATCCATTTCATTCATAGTGCCACCACATTCAAAGAAGTATCTATAGCGGAGCTTGTAGGAGCTGAAAGTGAAGAAAGTTTCCTTCTAGAGTTTCCTGACATCATAACTTCTAATGCAGGGTTTGAAGAATATTTAAGAGAGAAAAATAAAAGAGAGAAACCTATAGAGGCCGAAGAGACGAAGGAACTCGTCTACTGGACGAGTTCTTCTTCCTCCTCAGAGCATGGCTTTGGTGAAAAATAGGCTCTCATAGACTAGATCTTGTTCTTTTTTCCCAAAAAGTAACCACATAAGGAGCCTTGGATGAAGTTTAATGTTACTTACAAATGACATAGAGCAGAGCTTACAGTCACTGAGAGTGGTACATGGGTGGAAGTCTCTCCTCTACCACCTCCCTTAAACTCAGCCCAGCTACATCACCATAGTCTGGATTTGTATTCATCTCGCAAGTAGCCTGCGGAGAAGAAACACTGAGAAAGCTGAGATGTGACTCCAAATTCTTATGGCTTTTTTAAATAATGTTTTCAAATACACTTGCATGCACTAATTGAGGATTACATATTTTTAATGCATATATAGAGAGCCAGAGCCTTCACTGATCATGTTGGCAGAACTATTATTGGGCATTAATGGGCTTTTTCTACTTGAAGAGGGGAATGTGAAGCTACACAGGCCTATTAATAAAGTCTTAAGATGTACAGGAATCACTGAAGATGTTCATACATTGGGCATTGAGAAGGATCATACAGAGAATGCAATTGGTCCGCCATATTAATTTCCCCTTTTATAAGTCCTCTGACTGATAGAAACCTTTGCTTTCATTGATTCTCAAAATTGTTTTCAGATGAGAGATTTGTAGAGCGTGGCCCTGGAGACAGATGGTGTTATTGATTAAGGCCATAAAAAACCTATCCATTTCATAAAACAAGAGGTGTTCCATTTCCTTGGAGAAAAAGTTCGCAAAGAAATACAATAACAAAATTTTACTGAGTCATGTAATTTTTAAAATGCTTTAGAAAACAAAATAATGTATTTGTACCTGTAATTTAATCCTGGAAGCTTCTTATTTCTTTTTTAATACACTGGCCTTGACAGAAATATAGAATTTCTTTCAAATTACACTATGGAAATTGCTGATTTACAGAAGAGCCAATAGAATCACAGAATGTTAGGAATTAGTTATGCTGAAGTTTTTTATTTTTAATTTCCCAATATACAGTAAGATATTAATGTCATAGTATAAACGACTTATCCTAAAATGTTTTTTAATCATTTGTCTATGGTGGTCAAGGCTACTGTTCTTCAGCAACATTTGTGGTTTGTGAAAGTGCTCTTAAGCCAATATCTGGGGTTTGGTTTAACTTGGTTTGTGAATATGAAAGATCAGGCATCTGGAAGGTTTTTTAAGTATAAGAATAAATGGTAACAGAATGAGCAAGCTTAGACACGTGATTGTTCTGGACCTTGGTAGCAGCCTTCTTTGAGTAGCCTGGATTTGATGTTTAAGATATTGTAAGCTGCTTTAGCTTTTTGTCAGACAGTGACATCCACAGATTTTTCCACAGCTGTTTTACAAAAGGAAAAGCCATCAAAATATCAGACCCCCTAGCTGAGGTCATGGGTGTCCAGCGGTCGTTCAGAGCAGGTGTTTCCCCAAAGAGGAGGGGGTCAGGGGACACTATGAGTCTCCCCGAGCGTTCACAGCAGCATGAGTCTTGGTAGCCACCGAGCTCAGCAGGGTTCAAAGCTGCAGCCCCAGCCCAAGCTGCTGTTTGCTACCTGGAGCACACCCAAGGCTGCAATGAATTCACTGAAGGAGGGGTGACAGGGAAGGGGAGAAAATGGCTTTTTCTTCTAATTTCACAGATGCTAGATCCCTTGCTTTTCCTTAGTTCCTGCCAAATCTTTCTTGTCTACTGCTGCTCTCAGCAGCTCACATGTCTAGTGAGCTGGAGATTTTTCCTAGAAGAGCTGACAACACTGGCAAGACCTGTTGTTCATTTCACATGGAAGTACTCAGCATGCATACTTTAAACAGAAGGTTTTTTTAGTACCAGTTCTGCAGCAGGAGCAACTTTTTTATTTTCTCCCCATGCCAACAGCTATGTGGGGTGTGCTTGAAGGGAGTAGTGTTGCCATCTGTACAAAAGGAGTGGATGGATGTTAATTCTTCCACAGACATCTGGCCAGAACTTACTGCTGCTAGCTGACACTCTCCTTTACTATATGTTTTAGAAAAGCTGAGGAGTAAATTAGATGTAGATAATATAATTATCTCATTAATAGATATATTTCCACCTTAAAGTCAAGTTGCCACAATGGTAAGTGAAATTGTTTGTACTTTAGTGCTGTTTTATTTTTTCCTTAGCTGTTAAAATGAAGCCTTACATCTCCGGTGCTGTCAATTTGGTGCCTCCCAGATTTCATTTAATCTCATCAGTTGGCTGTTATGGAGATACTTGTCACTAGAAATAAATGAGAAAAAGTCATTTGAGGGGAACTGCATGATTCTGCTTTCACTCTGATTTGAAACATGTGGCAGTATGAAGGCACAGACTTGGCACAATTGCAAAGGCACTCTTATTTATCAACAGATATGGTGCCATGACTTCAATTACACTTCCGTTGGCATTTAGTATCCATAGTTACTTTACAAGAATAATTTAAGATCCGTAGAATTGATAGCAATTGGAAAGAGGCAAGACTTTCTATTTTTATATGTTCTGGAACCATGCAAATCAATGGAAACCGTTGCAGTGATTCCTGGGGGCTTTGGATCACCTCCTTCACACTTCTGTACATAGCTGCTTACCTCTAGGTTGTGCACAAATTGCTTCTGCTGCTGCTTGTGCATGTTATTTACAGGACAAAAAAGGAGGGAGAAAAGTATGTATTTAAAGTGATTATAAAACTACCTAAATGAACCTGAAAGCCAAAGTAAGGCCTGAGTCACTTGCATTTTACTCCATGTTTACATTAAATGACTTAGTTGCAAGCTGACAACTCCCTTTCAATCTCGTCAAGCCTTCCTCCCCACTCCATTGCTCCTGGTAAAACATGAGAACTTCATGTTTCCAAAACACCTGTTGGAAAGCTGTAGCTGCCTCACAACTTGTTTCTGTGTTGTAAAAAGTTCTGTAAGGGATTTCATTCTGACCTACAAAAGGATTGATGAAGAAAGATAGGTTCTTCACTTGAGTCCAAACCTGTCTATATTCTATCTCCATGACTTCTTTCTAGGCATCCTGAAAGCAAAATATTGTATAATGAAGGTCATTAAATATAGAGGAATGCAATATCACATTTTATGGGTCTGAAACCAGACTTCGTAGCTTAATACTTTTCAAAAATGTGCCTAATTGATTGATAAATACTGAAATTGAAATCTTGGCCTGGTTAAGCTAGTGATAGTTCTACCATTGGAATGAGGTGAGAGGAGAGACAGCTTACCACTAAGGAAGATGATATTGGAGGGCTAGAATACACAGTAGCATAAAGTTGAGAAGCTGAAATTATTTTTTTTATTATTATTCTAATGGTACAGCATATATGAGGATAGGAGAAATTGATTATTCTATTAGGTGTTTGGGATTTTTTTGTCTCTGCTTTTTAGATTAGTTGTAGAGGAAATTTTCTGTGGGAGAACCATCAAAGACACAAAACTTTTTTTTCTATTTCTTATTAGCAATCAGAAAAATTGTATGGTAATAAGTTGGCAAATTTAACAAAAATGCGAATATTATCAACCTGGAAAATTTCAAAGAGGCCTTCAATGAGCAGAGTGATAACAGGTGAAATTTAGGTATAAATAATGCACAATGATGCACCCTAGAAAAAGAATTCCTGAATTTATGTACATTACTGAGTTCTGGCTAAAGTGCCAGCATGCAGGTAAAAGAACTGCCATCACTGTGGACAGCTATATGAAATTTCTGTTTCCATATATAGTGACAGAGAAGAAACAAAGAGCTTGTTCCTCATATTTGGTGCAACTTGAAGTGAAAGAGTGGCAAAGGTATCTCTAAACTATCTTCATCTCCTGAGTGTCATGATGGTCCAGGCTAATCCAATTATGGATTCGAATAAATGTTGAATTGCTCTGAATATACCACCTGGGAAAGTCTCCAAAGACATTGTAACTGCCATAGTTTGTTTCTGTAGCACTCAACCTAGTGGTATCTGAGCAGAGACTTAAAGAAAAAAATATGCTAACCATGGGGCGAGAAGAAATATTAACTTCATCCTGATACAAATCACAGTAGCATATAGCCTGTGGAATACCAGCTGTGAAGCAAAGAGCAATAGTGGAAGATCGAGGCTATTTTTCCATATTTAAACCAATAAGCATGAAAGTAATGTCAACGTTGATCCAGCACTTATTTTTAAAACCAGGATCACAAATTACCTCAGATGTCTTTTCCTTTCATTGCAGAGATTTGGGTTGCTCCTCATCATGTTAATTCTCCTTTGTGCACACACCGAACCTTGGTTGGGTCTTCGTCTAGGATGAAGTTGTTTGCTTGATCTCCTCATCAAAAAGAGTACTATGATTTGCACTGTTAGAAGGAAAGGCTCAAAAGGATAGGAGATGAAGTCGGGGGGGTGGAACAAGGAAACATTCATCCTTGAATGTAGAGAATGAAATAAAAAAATGCATCTTGAAGAATGTTAAGTTTAAGTTTAAGTCACTACTTCGTACTATGTACATGGACAAAAACAAGTCAGTGAATATTCAGTGCAAGTAAGCTCAAAACGTGAGCTTTCTTTTTGAGTGAAGCAGGCACAGCTTGACATCCTCAGTGTCAGGTAAATAATTAGGCCACAGGGTCACTAACACTTTTAAGTCAGGTCTCAAAAAACTGTTCCCAGTGTGTCTTTTTACAATCAGACCTACTGCCCTCGTCAGAACTGAACATGTTATCATTAGCTTACCACCTCTTTAGCCTGTAAGTTTGAGCCTCTGTTGAATAACAGAAGAATGAAAACAACATGACAATATTTGGCCTCTCATACAGTGCTGGTAAACTCAAATGATAATAATCAGCGTAGGGCAGTGTCGTTCAGCAGCGCATGAGCTCAGTCCAGACAGATATTGCTCATGCTGGAAATTCTTGACATGCATTTGAAAAATGATGGTTTTGTCTGTTCCAGACCAAGTGTTTCTTTCTCTTCTCTACTGTCTTCAACCCTAGAGCCTATCAGGGGTCTTTTCCTCCTCACTGTGAAAGTGTAATCAAAGATGTTTGCTGGTAACATAAAGGAGTCAGCACCACTGGCTTACTGCATTCTTTGTCTCTGGACAGATCAGAAGTTTCATCATTAGCATAAAAGTGGGTTTTCATCAGCAGCTATTCTCAAATTCACTTCATATGCAAGTTTAAATTGTCTGCAAAGTCTCTGAAGTGCAAGAATATAATTTTGCCTTGTTCTTTAATCTTGCAAATCTCCTAAAGTCTGCATTGTAATGAGGGTAATTGCATATTGATTTGTAAAGCATCCTAATCTGATAACCAGCCTACTGTGCACAAACCATCAAACACAGGACAAGAACACATCAAGCACACAAAAAACTGAGTTCAGCAGTTTTTTGTGTGCTTGATGTGTTCTTTAACATGTAAATAAAATCTTAGTTATGTTTGGGAGAAACAAAAATGCTAATAAATATGTAGCAAATAGGACATTCCTGGCCAATTTGCTGTTAGTGTTTAAGCAATGTAGCTAGCAAATTAGGATTAATTCAGACTACTTTCCTCAAATATTTATTGGAACTCATTTGCACTGTCCACCTATGGTAGAATCATGACATTAGTTTTCCAGGAACTGAGCTAAGAAAAGAAATAAGCAAATGAAAATAAACTGAACAATAACCTCTACTTAGTTATTTTCTTAGAAATAATTTAAGCCCAAGTAATTTTTTCTGTTATAACAGTTTAAGGGATGAAACTGATTTTAATGCAATTATTTGGGAAGTACATTTACACAGCCAAAAGGCAAAGACAGCCATCAGCCTCCCAGATGTCAGCTTTACAAACTAGCTTTTAAAAGTGAACTCAGTGTTTCCTGTCTGAGGTTTCCACTCATCTCACTGTAAACTGTGGTTAGTGAATTTTTAAAATAATTTTTTAAGTTCATTCATGAGGCAGATCCCTGAGCGTGGATTTAGAAGCCTAGTTGCAGACTTTTTTCTTCAGGAAATTCTGACTGCTCTTTAATCTACTCTTCAGATATGACAGAAATATTTCTTTTCTGTTAACAAGCAAGATAAGCAGATTTATTCTAATCAGCAGGTAACTTTGCTGTGTTGTGTTTTAAAACAGACGATACTTTGGTGAGAAAATTGGGCTGTACTTTGCCTGGTTAGGCTGGTACACAGGGATGCTCTTCCCAGCTGCCTTCATTGGATTGTTTGTCTTTTTGTACGGAGTCACCACTTTGAACCACTGCCAAGTCAGGTAATGTGAGTGCTTTTATAAGGGAAATTACAGTTATGGGTTATTATTATTAATTTAAGAGATCTTCATATGAATTGTTAATTATTTCATTTTTTCAGTATATACTCAGGAAAAGACTGTGATTCTTTCTCATAAGGTACCCGGTATTGAGCTTCCCTTGTTTTGCTTATTGGGATGGCAGGCAATGTTTCTTGCCTAGGTCCAGTTGCTGATGGTGCTGGCCACTCAGAACAAAGTAGGAGAAAGTAGGGCTTTTTCATCACTGCTGTAACAGGCCAGTAGAAGAGTAGGGAATTTTCACTCTCTTCAAGGCCTTTCCCAAAGGTCCATGTCAAGGAGGCATTCTTCAGATTGAGAACTCCCTTCTGCTGAGTGCTGCATCTCTGCATTCTTGCACGCTTAAGACAATGCTTGAGAGAAGTCACAAGACTAAGTCAAACTTATCTTTAATCATTCTCACCCATATCCTACCAAGGGTCACTTCTGACTCAAGGAGAAGCTGGAAATGGTGAAGAGCTACTGCGAGGCTGGCCCTGAAGAACTGTCCTCTGCAGTTATGACTGTAAACTCTGAAGTCTTAGACAGTCAACAAATATTAATTATACACATGCGGTTATGAACATCTTGGCTTCAGTTACAGAACCAGTATTATTCAATAAGTAACTGATGTATCAATCCATTTTAAGGCTGATGGTTGTGCATCAAACTATTAACTTTTATCTTTTCTATTTTTCCAGTAAAGAAGTCTGCCAAGCTACCGATATCATAATGTGTCCTATATGTGATAAATACTGTCCCTTCATGAGATTGTCAGACAGCTGCGTTTATGCTAAGGTACATTTTAAACTGCGTAAATAGAAATACTTTCCTGGTAAAAGTATTCATTTTGTCTTTTGCATTTGCCTTTAGTGAACTTGGGAAGATAAAATCTTCAAAGGACAGATCAAGTTCAGCCAATATTATCATCCATTGTCTTTTACCAGGACTTAGTTTGGGTTGTAAAGCACTTGAACGCAATTTGCACTTAGAGACTCAGCAGTCCCAGATGTCATGTCCTAGATGCATATGCCACGGTGTCCTTGGCATCAACCTTTATCTTAATATCCATCCTTTGTACGTAGCTCTGTAAAATGAATGCTTTGGTCTGAAATGATGCTCATACCCAGTGTTAGAAGGGGTCAGTCCCAGGCCAGGCTGGCAAATAATCCAGTTGATTGACAGATGCATTTCACGTGTCAAGGGAAGGATTCTCAGGATTATCAGGCCAGCTGCGCTCATGATGGTGATAATTTTATTTGAATAAAATAGGAAATAAAGCCTTATTATCATAAATTGATCACAATAAATATCTCCCTCAGGTGACCCACCTTTTTGACAATGGAGCTACTGTCTTTTTTGCTGTTTTCATGGCAGTGTGGGGTAAGTTTTTGGTTTTATATAAATAATTGTGCAATCTTTTTCTTAAAATTGTCATGCAACATAGGCTTTTGTGATTTCCGGCACACTTTTTCCAGACACTGAGAAAAACAATATAGGCTTTATTCTTTTCTCTTTCTGCAAAAGGAAGATGGAAGTGGTTGAAATCAAGTTTTTTATGTGATAATAATTTTGATTAAAAAAATAAACATGAATACAGTATGCAGTGTCTATGTAGACAGTTATATTCTGGGGGTTTTGTAAGTGTTTTTCAATCTGTTGGCACTAAGGCCTTTTCTCTGTTACCGATTAGGGCTTCTCTCAGCTTAAGGCAGCTCAGTTTAGTGTCTGCACTAAAATGAATTAATGTATGTTTTTTCCCTCCTTGCAGAAAGACAGTAAAGCTTAAATACATGTAACCTGGTTGTAACTAAAGCAAAACTGATGAAATAAATGAAAGATTTAGTTGAATGACAGATTGATCCAAGAGTGGTCTAACTGTTGCCATGGAGGCTGAATTTTGCCCATAGGACAGTTCTATTTCTGGCTCAGCTGTTTTTCCTGCTGTGGTCTTGTAGGCAGAATTGAAGGCAAGAGGAAACAATAATTTCAGGCAGCACAAAAAGTCTTTCAAAGATTCCCTGAGCATGGCCAGGTTCTTAACTGCTACCATGCTGTTGTGAAAGAAGGTTAACACCTTTAGAAAATGGCACAATGATGTGCCTCAAAAATGGCATCCATCTCACAGCTCTGGGTGCTTGAGCTGTCCTGACTCAGCCATTGTTCTCCAATTCTTACTCGCATATCTCCAACAGCTTTGGAAAGGTATCAAAGTAATTCTCATAATCTCCATTTTAAACTGTAAATCTCTTTACTGAGCCACAAGAGATATCCAGGAGCCAACACAAGTCATCAGGACAACATAGACTAGCCTACCAGTCTGTCTCAGTTTCTTCCTCCAAAACTGTGGTTTTGTCTTGGTTAACTAAGACCTATTCATGCCATGAATGACCTATTCATGCCATTGCATGTAATATTGATGGTATTAAAATACCACAAGTTACATTACAGAAAAAATCCACAGATCGTACAGATCTTATGTTTCTCTCTGGTATTTCAGCATTGTTTTAGAGCTACTCTAGAGCTGAGAATCACCATAAATTGCTAAGTCAAGCCTTAAAGATTTTTTAGATGTTTATTCAGCTTTTCCAACCACTTTCTCTACATGTTCACAGAAGCTGAGAATTTCCAAGGCAGTTTAGAGACAAGGACTTCCATCTCAGCTAGGAAAATTGATAGACTAACAGATTGTTGAACATTTGTGCCACTGTTCCTAACTACTGGTGAGCATGTCTTGGGAGTGCAGCTTTTTGCCCCAGTGCTTTTGTTCCTCCTTAACAGTAACACCACTTTCAGGAAACAGCTATGCTCAGAGCATTATACCTGTGTCTTAGCACTGCCCAGAACCAGGGCTGTAGGAAAAGCAGGTAAGGGGAGTCCCTCACTCAGGTAACCGTGCCTCGTCCTGCCTCATGGTTATTTCCTGGGAGAAGGCTGAGCATGCCTGCCTGCAAAATATTGTGAGTCCTCTCTCTTTCTTGTCCATAGTTAACAGGAGCTGCACCTCACTTTGGTTAGCCTCTCCTTCCTCCCCCTCCTTCAGCATCACTGTCAGAATCCCAGACTCAATTCTGTCTGGGGATATCTTCACAGCAGCCTCCCAGGACTGGGAAATGCACTGCCCATCCATGCATCTCCAGCACCTAAGCCCACAGAGAGATAAGAAAAAATATAAGAAATGCTGCCCTCTAGATGACTTGGCTAGTGGAGAAGAGACTATAGAACAGCTGCTGGGGTGAGAGCTTTCCCCATCGCTTTTGTTGGTTTACACTGTATGGGCAGGAAGGAGGTTGTGAGTGTAGGTTAATGGTTTGGGGAAACGGGGCAATCCCATGGCTCCACCCAAACTATAGTTTCTTAAATAAGGCTTTGCTGAGACAACAGTGAGATTGTGGAGATATTTTCCATATAGTTAGGGCTAAGACAACATTAGAACAAGGAAAACCACACTCCCCAGGGGTTTTCTGGTACTGTATTTATGAGCTGGCTTACTGCCTGTCTTAAATGGATTTTCAGTCTGCAGTAGGCCTATTGGCAGCTGCAGGCACTACCATCATCTCAGTAAATTGTAAGGGAAGAGAAGAAACAATGATAGCAGTTTAATCGTGGAAATGTTTTTTCTGTCAGCATGAAGCAACTGGCAAGTGCATGACAAATTGGCTGTGAAAAGTTCAGCCTTCTAGATGATCCAGTTTGACAGACACTAGCATACAGAATAATGATAGCAGTGCTTTTAAAAAAAGAGAATTAAAGCAAAAAAAAAAGCAGCTAGAATTGTGTTACCTCTTCACCTTGAGCTTAGCCACTGTTTTATTATCTAAAGTACTTTATTCACTGTCTTTAGATCCATTAGTTATCTCTCATCTTGAGGGAGAAATCTCAGCTATTTGCTTGGGGTTTTCAAAACCAGGCATGCTCAGGTTAGGCTTTCCATGAAGAAGTGATATGTATGGAGGCTTCCTCCTTTTACTCTAAAGACATCTTTAATTGATGGACAAAGTGAGTTGCTCACTTTTTGAATAGAAATAAAATGCTTCTCCAAATGATGAGCAAACTGCTGTGCCCAGGCTAGGGAGAGGAATTACCACAATGAATATCATTATGGGCTGCTTGATTTGTGGAGCAGCAGTGAGCCTGGCTGTAGGATTCTGAAGCACAGGGACTCAGATTTTATAGTGCTTCATTGTGGGATAAGTGGGTCCCATCAAAGTAAGTTGGAATTATCAAGTACACCAGGAGATACTGGAACAGAAACACATTTTTCTTCAAAAAAATTAATCGACCTATCACTTCACTTGTATTTCTGCCCTGTTTAAGCAAAGTTCTATTTCAGAAGTAAAAGTAATTGATATAACAGGAAAAAAAAAGAAGCTACTTACTAAATTGTACCCGAAAGACATGACTTAAGACAACTTTCATTTTAAACTGGTGTAGCGAAGAACAAAAGCTGGTCTCCCTTCAGTACACTGAAGGAATTTACTGGTAGTTTCTATAAGCTTTTTTGTATTGGAGCTTCTGTTGAAAGGGAAAACCTTTGCAAAAGAATTGAAGCTATACATCTCTGTGGTTTATAGGAAATAGTAAGTCCCTATAAACACTAATACTTTTTTTTGTTGGTGAACAGATTATCATTGATGCTCACTGAGATGTCATCATCTCAGAAACTAGAATTTTTTCTTCAGAGAATCTCTAGACTTGATGATGTTTTCCAGATGCTCAAAGCTTTCAGAAAGAGAGGAGCAATAGCATTTTTTGTATTTCTGTACAAGAGGGAAACACCTACACTTTGCCTTTTATGAATGCCTTGAGATATGTTGAGCTTGGTGAAAATGTAGGTTCAATTTCTAGGAAAAACTCTCTTTTCACTGTCTGAACTGGATTCTTTAACAAAGACAGAAAATGAGAAAAAGGCATTCATTCTGAATAAATGTTGACACTTAAAGTGCAGAAAAAAGTAATTCTCAGAAAAAAATCTAGGTAAACTTAATAATCAGTTGGCTTCCAGCATGTTGCTGTAAAGCCAAATGAAATTGCAGCTTTTCCTTTTCTGACTGAAGTACTGGGAAAAGTTAGTGCAAAGATGTCACTATCTAGATGTTTCCTGAAGCTCAGTAGCAAAGTTCTGTAACTGACCAGCTGGAAGGTCCAGCTGTTTATCATTTCTAGTGCTTTGCTAGAGACAAAGTGGGCTGATGGTAGTTTCTCTGTCTCTGCATATCTTTAGGAACTAAGGGCCACAAGAAAAGTCCTTTTGAAATTTATTTTTGCCTACCTAGAAGCGTGTTTCCTTTGATAAAAGAAGTAGCTTTAGAACACTTGCTGAAAGGCAAAGTTGGGAAAGGAAAAAAGGTCTGGCATGAAGAATTTAACACTTTTTTCAAGCAATAAGAAACGCCAACATGAAACATTTTTTCTGAATATATCAGTTTTCTCTAGCGTAAAACATTCACATTGATCTGCTCTCTGAGGAGAGAGAATTTAAGGAGGTTCTCAGCAATATTCCTGGTATACAGAGTATATTCCAGAAATTTGGATAGATATGTTAAATAATCTTCTGAAATACAATAGGGAGAGGATTTCTGAGAGAGGATCAGGATTAAGCTATTTTCTAAGAGAGGCCAATATCACAACTTGTTTCAAAAGCATCTGAGGAAATGATCTTAAGACGGTTGTTCATACAAGTGGATGTTGAGGACCAAGCTGCGAGGTTGAGCTCTGAAGCAGGGCAAGCATAGTATAGAAAAAGCTAGCAAAATACCTGGGAGTTAAGGCCAATGAGAAATTCAAAATTCCAAGCAGGATTTTTGAAGAATTCTCAGCATATGGTTTAAACGTGCCGATTGGGAAATGGGAGAACGATAAGTACAACTGTGTCCCGTTGAGCCATCAAAGTCAGAAAAGAATGCTGAAGTGTGATATAGGGTATTAGTGATTACTTGACTAGAAAAGAAGCAGAGAAATTTCAAAATGCAATACTTTTCAGGAGACCTCAGTAGTACAGTGAATCAATCAAAGATGTTTATTTATAGCATATTTTAAAATATCTAGCAAGGGAAGAGTGCATAGTGGCCTGGATAGAGGGAGAAAAGTG
The DNA here is from genome assembly GCF_009769465.1 of Tauraco erythrolophus. Taxonomy (NCBI): domain Eukaryota; kingdom Metazoa; phylum Chordata; class Aves; order Musophagiformes; family Musophagidae; genus Tauraco; species Tauraco erythrolophus. The sequence continues at coordinate 56,041,513 of NC_141468.1, forward strand.
TAGCATGGTAAAACCTAAACGAGCACTGTGTAGATCATCCTATTTGCTACTTAATGATTTGAAAATAGCTTTCTAAAGAAGCTTCAGGAACTGCACATACTTACTCTGACAGATGCTAAGTATGCTAAATATAACATGTATAGATTCCTCACCCCAGGTGTGTGAAAAACAAAAAAGAAAAGAAGTACAGTTCAGCACAGACATATCTGAGATGTTCATGCCTGTGGACTCATACGCCCACTTGAGTCCTGCTTCCAGCTGCTTTTTGGAATGGGAACAGAGTGGTAGTAATCAATCAGGCTTGTTTCTCCCAGGTCTCCAGAAAGTACAGGGCTACTTGTTTAGCCTGTACAAAGTAATTCAATATGATTAGGAGAGAAGCAGCTCCACCAGAAGACAAGTCAAGGAATGAACAATGTGGTGGTTCATCAGTGGCGGAGCCTCATTAGCACTTACTAGTTTTGCTGATCCCAACCAATCGTACTGCAATTATTACAAAAAGTCATAGAAACATTAGGCTCGGGAGATTGAATTAACTTTCTTTATTAGATTAAATCAAAGCAACTGGTTACCTGGCATAGTATAACTCCAGCTTTCAGAAAAAGGATGACGCGATATATGAAAATTCCTTCAAAACAAATGGCTGCCTTCTTAAATATTCTTTTGATATCTCTACCTTATCTGCAGTGTTCATTTTCTAAACATATCCTAGCTGCGTTGGCTAATTCATTAAAACATAATAATTCCTACTGGCTGAAAATTCACTTTCACCAAACTGATGCTAGTGATTAGCATCATGTCACATCACTATCAATATGCTGCAGCAGGGCAGATAGTCCATTAAGGAGATGCTTTTAGGACTGGATGTGGAACATATTGCCAGGCTATTGTGACGCTGTTACAGCTGATACTGTGCTAGCTCATGGACAGAGGTTTATGTTCTCTGTGGTTATCAGCCTGATGCTTTTCAGTGAGCAATAAAGAGAAGAGTTAAACCTCATAGTGGGAGAGGAAGCCTTTCCATTGGTTTGTGTTAGCTTTAGGCAGCTTCTACATTCTTTTAAAATAACAAATTAAAAAAAAAAACATAACTGTATGCAGGCTCAGTATTAATCTCCTTTATGACTGAGTGCTTCCTTGGTTGTTCTTTCCATCACAGAATGGAAGCACAGTCATGTACAGGCATATTACACTGTCTTGAACCCTGTCTATAAGGGCTGTATAGCACAGAACGTTTAACTGTCAGATGTTAATGCCACACCACGTATACACACTCATGTAGTGTAGAAGAAATGGTCTGAATTAGAAAGGTGTAAGACAAAATTTCCCATTTCCTGAGTAGTACTCTACAGATTTACGCTTGCACTGGAGTGTGCTTCCTCTGGCTTCTGGTTTCCATGTATTGTAAATGGTCTTCAAATAAAGTTGTTACTTTATCTACAATAGCCCCAAGAAACCTTTAGCTTCATCAGAAATCTGCTGTATCTAGTAATGATGACTCACAGGAACAGTTTTATTCTTTGACAGTCCTCCCTTGGTTGGTTAGAAATTAAACATTCTCATTTAGCACTAAATGAAATCTCTAAAGCCTCAATCATACTTGAAGCAAGCAAAGTAATCCTTAGAAAGCCATGCTTTTGAAAGCAGTTTTGATAATCAGCATGATTTGCTGTTCAAAGGAACTCATTTATGCAAAGAAATGAAAATAATGTAACAGCTTCATTCAACAGTTCTGTGATAGTAGTTAACATTTTCTTGCCTTAAAAATAATCTTGTATTTTTTTTCTATTTGCCCAGCAACTGTTTTTCTGGAGTTTTGGAAAAGAAGGCGAGCAGTAATTGCTTATGACTGGGACTTGATAGACTGGGAAGAAGAAGAGGTTTGTATTAAAAAATGTACTCCTTAATCTTTAACACAAAAAGATTTGGTTAAAAATGTAAGCATGTTTTTCTTTTGGATTTATTTTCAATTCATTCTTCAGATCTTCATAAACTAGGAAATAAGCATTTTTCTCCTCACATGTTTCCTCTGGGATGTGAAGAAACTTTCCCCAGGCCAAACGGTCCTCTCTTCTTGTCGCTCACCAGCCTGGGCTGCGGCACCAAGGACGCTGTTGCATCCTCCCCAGCCAGGAGGAAATGGCCTGCCTCTTGTAGGCAGGATAGGTACCTTGAGTTGATTAGTAATTAGTTCATTATCTCAACTCAGTCCAGCTGGGTAAGAATGATTGGTGCCGTATCTTCTTACACCTTTGTAAATCTGAATTAATTTCAGCATATCGGTAGCTGTCATTGTGGGAGACTACAGGAAAAAAATGCGCTTTGGGGGAAGCTAATAAATTTTGCTTTTGAATCCAAGGAAATCCCTGACAGCCCAGGGTGCCATGAATTTTGGCAAATGAGCTTTTATCTATTCTTTTAGATAACCGCTAAGAATAGTGACGGAGAGAAAGCCTTAGGAGGCTTGTACCAGCTTCTGAACGTTAAGGTGCTGATTACCTGAGTATACAGTGCTGCAGAGAGACTGAGGGAGAGGAACCAACTCAAAGGACTTAATTCATCCTCTGTTGGCAGAGGAAATCCCCTTAGGGAGCAAATTAAACAGCGAAAAATAGCCTTAACTTTTTTCTCTGGTAGTTGTCAGAAAGAAATAGCATGCTTTTGGGACAGAGAGCTGAGGTCTAAGTGGAACTAGGAGGTTTTGTTATGCAGAAGAGAACCAAGATTTAGTCAGTATGGCAGAAAAAGGGCTCCTGAGAGAGATTTGGGCATACAGGTGTCCACAGAGTCTGCTTTCTTTCCTCTCCAGAGGCTGTTCCGAAGCTCTTGGAGGGACTGTAAGAGGCTGCTGTAGTGGTCTCAATGCAGTTGAATATCTATATTTCTGCCTCTGTGGAAGAATTTCTTTTTCATTAATCTTGCCTGTAGAGAAACAGACTTCTGAGTTATGGGATTTCTGTCTCTACAAGACAATGTAGTTCAATGAGGCCATGAAAAAGTACAGTTGCTTATTTGCTGGTAGGATTTTTTTAAAATGCTTAATGACTAAGAAAATAATCCAAGAACATAAAATGAAATCACTTACACAACTGGAAATTGAGTTACTTATAACAACAGGACCGTCATTATTTGTGCACATATGTTGTCAATTCTTGGTGATACTTCAGGACTATTGTCATATATTTAGAAAACACTCTAATACTGATTTAACTCTCCTGAGATTCACAGCCTGCTCTTGCCAATGTTCACGAGTCACAGAGAGACCACACTGAGATAGTCCTGCCTGAAGTTCAAATATTGGTCAGGATTGATCTGCAGCAACCATGTCCCCTCATGGCTAGTTACAAAAAAGTCACTGCTGCTGCTGACAGCTAAGGCAAAAGATGGATGTACCAAATTGCAATTTTCAAGTCAGTCTCAGTGTTCCCAGAATGAGAATGAGCCTTTAAACTAACAAAAGCAGGTGCAGTATGAGGCCCTTTTTGTTTTTCGCGGGAAGCCTCATCTTGCAGATGTTTATAGTGTGGGATATTATATATCTGCACCTTTCACCATTTGACCTGCTCGGATTTGGGATTATGCTGATTTATAAAGCCATCCACCTGAATCTTGTATGATCAGTTAATTTACAAATATTGATATCCTGGTAAGATTGTCCTTAAGTGATGCTTTGCTTTTTTTTTTTTAAATTTTCCTTTCCCTGTAATAATACTAAGTGATTTCTGGTTGCTGTGGTAATGCTTAGAGGAGTCTTTTGCTCAGGTGTGAGCACAACAGCTCCAAGCCCACTCAGGACCACTCTTTATTCTGTTTCACTTTCCTCCCTATACACATGACCAAACTCCACTTACAACCTTGCTGCTACTGCTGAAAGTGCATGTCCTCTTGCACAGCCTGGACAAAAGCATTCCCATGGCAAATTTTCTCTGTGCTTTCTAAGCTTTTTTGGAAGAGCATTACCATGCCTATGCAACTGAACGTTTAGCTGGAATAAACACTGAAATGAGAGAAGAGAGTAGAGTTGCTAATTTTTCCTTTTCCAGTCAGAAAGCCTGAAAGAGCTTCTGGTAGTTGAAACTATGTGCATAGAAATATGACATGTTTATTTTACGATATCTATCAAATAACTTTTTTTTTTTATAAGAGATGCTTACATTTCACTGGCAGATTATTTCAGTTTGGCCTGCAGGATGTCATATGCATGTCGGTAATTTTCAGAGGATATCTGCTCCCTGCGGATCATCATTCTCACACCAGACTTTTTCCAATGAGTTCTGTCAACAAGACCTCAGTCAGATACCCTGGGGCAGCGATGAGTGTACCTGCTCCAGAGCTATTCATTGCACCTTCTCACAGTTCTAGAGGGAGATTTTTAAGTCTCTACAGCAAGAGGTAGCAGTCTTTTCAGAAGCAGTGTACCAGATGGTGCCTTTCTGTCTCAAATTAGAGATTTAAAATGCCAATGGGAATTCAACTGGCTGCTTCTCAAAGACTTATGTGACCAGTCATCAGAGCATCAGCGTCTCATTGGCATTTGAGGCAGCAGTTCCTCCTTCGTTCAGCAGTCAGTGGGATCCCAACAGTAGGAGCAGATTGCCTCCCAAAGGCATCTTCTTTGAAGATGCTACAGCTGCCAGTGCCCATACGTACTACACAACTCAAGCATGTCCTTGCTTTAAGGTCAGCTCTGTGGACTGCTGCCTCTGCTTCTTGAGTATCAAATGCTGCACTTTTCCATTGGCACTGGGGTCTTTGCAGGACTTTTCTCCTGAGATGGTCACAGTTCGGAAGCAGATGTCCCAGGTGAAAACATGTTGAGATCATTTCCCTATCCTGAGGTTCAAAGTCCACCTCTTCACTTTGCCATTGCTTTCAGCTGCAAGCAGGATGACCTGCAAACCACAGGCTTTGCAAGGAGACTTACTTCTGGGGATGCTGTCGTTGTCCCAGTGACCAAGATTCAGATTTTCAATCTTTTGCAAATCCCTTTTGTGCATCTGAGGTATAGAGGACAATATATCCTCAGACTAGGAAGGATAAGATTCCTGAAAGAATTCACTTATTGAAGGACTCGGAGACCTCCCAAAAGAAAAGGATCTATTTCACAAAGAAACTTAGAGTAGCTCTTCTAGTGCAGAAGAGTGCCTAAGGCAGTGCACATTAATCCATATTTGATACTTCAGCAATCAGTGTGGTTTCCTCCTGTGAGCAAAGAATGATCCATGTTTGAGAAGTGGGAAGGAAATAGAACGGTCTGTTTTATGGAGATTGAAAAAGACAAATCCTGTGAAGTTTGATCATGAAGTTGTATATGTCAGTGAGATGTCAGTGAGAATTTTGTCTCCATAAGGTGAAAATTTTACTCCTAAAAGTGCTGTTTTCTAATAAAATAGCTGCTAATTAAATTTCCTCTCTACATTCTGTTCAGTTATCACTGGACAAAATCAGCCTATTTCTTTTATTAATCATTTCAACGAAATCAATTAAAGAGTTCTAATTACCATTTGAAGTTACAAGCTTTTGTTAATGAGGATTGTTATTTTTCTTAACATATCTGCCATGTCTAGCTTTTGCTTGCTTTAATTTTCATTATCAAATTGGAAAATAAGATTTTGCTACAAAGGGAAATTTATTAATTCCTGCCAACAATGGATTAAAAAAACAAAACAAAACATTTTTAAGACTTCCTATCACTTCATTATCACTTCTCTGTTCTATATGAAAAGACAAAGAAATGAAACAATGAAGATGATGGGAAAGAGAATTAAATTTGTTCAGATATGCAGCCTTGTGAATTCCTTGCCACTTTGGATTTTCATCCAAGGCAGGCATGAAGAAGGCCCTGCACTGTCCAGGTCTCCCAGCCTGGGCACATGGGCTGAATGTGTTCTCACTCTTTCAACCCTGCATATCTGGATTTCCTTTTCTCGTAAACTAAGTGCAAGGTGAGAGACATGGACAATAACTGGGCCTTGGCTGGATGTGCTACAGGAAACTAACTGGGCAGAGTTCTTGGCACTCCCAGCTGAAATATGGCTTCTGTTGCTATTTACAGCATACTTGTTTCTTTTTCTTCAGTGTCACTTTCTTTGTATCATTAACTTCAGCCAGATACAGCACTGTTCGCTTCCTGCCCCAAGCTGTGCTCAGCGTTGCTGAGTGTCATTAAACAAGTATGAAGGTTCATGCCAGAGTATCAGTTTTGTGTGGAGATGTATCTGGAAAAATAGCGTTTGCATTATCTGATTTGACTGGAGATGATAGGAGGTACCTAGGTTCATGGACAGGTGGATGTGATAAGGACTTTCCTATAGCGCAGATTGTAAAAGATAATCAAACCTTGGCTTGGAGAGAGCTGCAGAGAAGAAAGGCTTTCTTGTATACAACTCAGTAAGACAGCTGGCAGAACCCTTGCACAATCTGCAGGGTGCAATTCTCAAGTGCCCTGCTTCCGTGCTGTCACACTCTGTCCTTTTGCATGACCCTGGGCACACGGGAATACTGCTTGCATTGCTTCTCTTGCTAGATTATGGTCCACTCCGCAGCCTTCAGCCTTCATATGGCAAGAACGGCTTGAGCAAGGTAAAATAAGAGTAAGATGTTACTCTGCCTCCACAGAAACATACCTACTCTTTGTATATAACTAATGTAGGGCTGGTTCCCTCAAGCACATAATTAGTTACACAGGCATTACAGCTGAGCATACACGCCTCTTAACTTTTTTGAAAACTGTATTACCAGGTTGCTGCTTGAATTTGGAAATTAACTGTATTGAGAAAGTGCCTTCAAAATTTGAGAGAATGAGAATGAGTCATGATTTTTTCCCCAGGGAAATTTTATAAAAAGGATGTAGGATTTTAGGATATCTTATTTTTATTCACATTCTAAAGACTTGTATGAGCAATTAACATTCACCTATTTCAATGCGGTCATTTAAGGTCCGGGCATTTACGACTTTCAGTCAGTCAAAGTTCAATTAATGCAGTTCAAAGATTAGAAGTGACTGAAATTGGTAGACTGGGTTTTTGGCTGTTACAAAGAAATGCACAGAAGAGGCCTGGTGGAAAAGCTGCAATGACAATCCATAGCTGCTTTTGTGCTCCCTTGTAGCCAGCTGTACCATGGGCCAGCTCTCCCGTACACATCAGAGCATTGTAAAATTTGATTTAATGTATATGGACCTCCAGGAGCTGTGAGAGTCCATCTTTGCAGCCTGATGCTTTCTCTCATCTGTGATAGCATCCCTGATGTCAGACTTGGGTGAGGTGGCACAGGATACGTGGCTATTGGTGAACCTCCCAGATGGCAGGGCAGTGGGGTAGCCCTGCTGCAGCTGAAAACTATGAGGTCTTACCTGAACTAAGGGTGAACCCTACCTTTTGAATAGGCTATAGACAGACATAACCAAGTCTCTCCCCAAGAAATTCCAGATATCATTTCAGAAGAGGGTTTTTATGGCAAAGCAGGACTTGACATTTCTGCTGCTGAAAGCTGTTCCTGCTAATAATATTGTCCAAGTTAGGAAGGAACTGAGCAATATTAGATGGCATGGCTCCTTTTTCATATGCTGAGAAACTTTTGCTCATAATGGGACAGTAATCAATTACCTAGCAAATAGCAATTGGATTTGGAAAACAGTTTCTTTTGTTTTGTTTTTTTTTTTTTAGGCTTTGTTGTAGAATTCCAGTATCAATAGGATAATACCAGGCTGGAAAACTGTGGTATCAATCTTAAAATTTTTTGGCTTACAGCCATATAATTTGAAAGAACATTGTTTAGATGAGTAGCTAATTGGGGAGTTTACTAAATATTTCCAATATGATTTTATACGTATAGTGATTTATTCTAGTTTTCGTGAAGCAGACCTGATTTCCCAGTTCAGCTTTTATAGTAGCTGTGCCAGCTGCTAAATTCAAAGATGTCATTCCCAATAACAGTGATTCGATAAATGATCTGAAGTTTCCTACAGAATCTTTCCTAGCTATGCTGTATGTGAACGTTGTCTGTCTGTTCTTTAGGAGGAAATACGTCCACAGTTTGAAGCCAAGTACTCCAAGAAAGAACGGATGAACCCCATATCTGGGAAGCCAGAGCCTTATCAAGCATTTGCAGATAAATGCAGCAGACTCATTGTTTCTGCATCTGGAATATTTTTTATGGTTTGAGAACTTTTGTTTATTAACTGATTGAAAAAATACAAAACAATATTGTCTCTGCTGAGAGAGTATGGAGATATTAGATATGACTGCTTGAAAGTGAAATAAGCTCTAGGATGTTTACTGCAGGCTGAAAATCTGTATATAGCAAATCACCTGAGTTTTCTGTAAAGTCTTGCACTAGTTTACTCTTCACTGAGTCTCACAGGTAATAAAGTCCTTCCTTCAAGGCTATACACAGAACACTATACACACAACGCTATACATAGTGATACACGTGCTGGAATAGTGACACTATCACATTTAGACACCAACTTCAGATGACTGAATCAGCTCACTGATTTCCTTGCCTTCCCTGTGTAGACAGTGTAGAGTGATGGAGAAAGATGCCATGGAAGAGGCAGTTGTTCTTTGTTTTCTACAGAGAACCTAAGGTGATTGGAGCGCTTAATGATGTTAATATGTCCTAGTTTTCCAGTGTATTGAGGAGGTAAGAAAAGAGGGTTCATGCTCCTAGTGCAATTGAAATGGGGAAACCAATGTTCGTTGTCTAAAATGAGACATCTCTCCCCTTGCAAAGTGCAAAACTAAATACAGCAGCAAAATCTCTCCTAACAGAGCACTGCATGCATTTCTGCTGAAATGGTCCCATCTTTTAACTTCACAGAAGCTGTTATTCACTGTTATTTACATGACAATAGCGGTGGTAGGACTGGTCTTGAAAACATAGCTGGCATCAACTCAGACCCTCATGGAATTTACTAGGGCTTTTCCAGGAGGCTAGAAAATCATAGAATCATAGAATGGTTTGGGTTGGAAGGGACCTTAAAGATCATCTATTTCCAACCCCCCTGCCATGGGCAGAGAAATCCTCCACTACACCAGGTTGCCCAAAGCCTCATCTAACTTGGCCTTGAACACTTCCAGGGATGGGGCAATGATATCTCTGTATAACTTCAGGAGCTGTGGAGAGCCAGATAGGTGAGCTAGCCCAGGAGCTTTATGTTTGAATGAGAAGGGAGGGAACAGGACAAAGGGCTTGTAAGAAACTAATGGCTTCAAAATTATCCAAAGCAATCTTGGACAAGAAAGGCGAGACCGTTATTGAGATGAGCTGTGCTCTGTTATGTCAGGTGGATGAACAGAGACACACAGAGAAACACTGGGCACGAGGAGCCAGTGTACTGTCTGACTCAGCCCTTGAAGACACATACCACTGCTCAGGACTGCAGTCTCTGCTCAGAATTGATTCTACATCTGCAGCATTTTGTGTATTTTCCTTACATTTTTTTCTTGAAGAGGGACAGTTTTCACTCTCTACCCTTTGCAAATGCAGTCGTTAATCTTCTTAGCCTAGTGATAGATCTTGTTCAAGTGCCAGAAGGAGTAGCCTTTATCTGAATTGCGTGCACCACAAATTGTCCCCATAACAGTCCTTGAAACAGGGAAAGGATTATTTTCACTGAAAATATTTGCTGGGATAGCGTAGGCTTCCAATGAGTTAGAGAAACTCTGAATTTTCCCCCATTTAGGTAAAAATGTTCCTTAAAAGTCACAGCTTTAAGCACAGGAGATATATGCTTACCAAAACTTCAAGTCAGAGAAGTTCTCAAAATTTCACGACGTTGACTCTCACAGTCCAGTTACTAACACAGCTTGAACCAGGTTAGTAGTTCCCTGTTAACCAAGGAAAGTGGCCCTTCTTTCCCTCAACACTATGCAGGGAATCCGGAGACAATCCTTCACATTCACACAAACTTTTCTTTTTCTTCTGCACTGGGATTATGTCAATCAATTTTATAACTAATAAAATATGAAACCTGCTTGATTAGCATTCAGTGTTTTCAAAATCATTTTACCCATTCAATTAAATTAGATGTATTTCAATTTTAATAAGTTTAAGTGTCTATCCTTAACCATGGAATACACCTATCTTTTGCAAATAATCGTCTGTCTTCTACTGAAGAAACTCTCCGTCTAATAAGGTAGCTAAAGGGTACTGTGTCAGAGTTTCTATGAGATTAGCCACCCATGCTAATTCTCAACTGTTTGTTCTTTAGGTGGCTTGCTAAACTGTGAGGTAAATTGGTCTCGACCTAAAACAGTTGTCACTTAGTGCTCAACTGTTGCATGTAGGACATCAAGTGATTTAGCAGCCTGGCTCAGCTGCGTAGTTTTCACATTATAACTGTCACATTTGCTGAAAGTCTTATCAGAGAAGAAATTACAAGGGCAATTGAATTTGTTACCTTCTCTGGATAAAATCTTTCCAGAACTGTAGCAAGAAACAGCTCGCTGGAGTAGCTTGCCAGAGTTGCTGTTGGAGACATTTTTTCCTGTAAGTGTGAAGTCCATCAAAGCGCAAAATCCGCCACAAATGTGACACCATCAAGCTGGGACATCAGCTTGAGACTAGCCTTTGCACATCCAGAACATGGATGTAAGGAAAATCTCTGATTCCTGGAGCTGACAACACTATTTCCCACATTAATGCTAAGGAGGAGATACATTTTCAATAATTTTTTTAAAACTAAAAATTATTTTAGTATTATTTCAAAGATACTTTGCATTATGTAAATAAAAAGGACTTTGCAATAAAAAGAATATTCATGATGAAACCTTTCTCTGGAATCAAAATGGTTGTTTTTCAAGTCTTTCATTTCATTGTTTTAGTTTTCAAAGTTTCAGGGAAAAGTTATCTCCTATTATATTGAAAGTTTTCAGGTTCTTCTCTGATTTTTTCTTCCTTTAGATCTGTGTGGTGATTGCTGCTGTTTTTGGCATTGTTATTTACCGTGTTGTGACTGTCAGCACTTTTGCTGCCTTTAAGTGGGCTTTAATCAGGAATAACTCTCAGGTTGCAACTACAGGAACTGCAGTGTGCATCAACTTTTGCATCATCATGCTACTGAATGTGGTGAGTAAAACTAACATAACTCAAGCCAGCAGATCAGCAGATATCTCAGTCTGCAGACCACTGAATGCTTTCATTTGCTTTTTCAGCAAATGCAGTGTCTTGCTAAGCTAGTCATGACATTATTGTTTATGGACATCATTCGCTATTATGTAAAGTACAATGTCAAACCCAAAACATTATGTAAAGTGTGCTTAAATGTTCTAAAAAGTCTTTTAGGGACACATGTCCATGTTCCTGTTTTATCCTCTGCCTCTTTTTTCCTTTCATATGTTTGAAGGTTTCAGTCTGTTTCATTAATATTCTTCTTTTTAATTAGTATTTTGATGTTATTTTTTAAATGCAGTAGTCAATTCTTATTTGTACTAGTTTCAATAATTCCAGACTCAATTTTCAAGGTAGTTTACTAGTGAGGATATATATATATATATATATATAGACAGAATGTCCATATGAAGAATAACTCCCTTGGGCTGAAGACTTCAAGAGGCTTGAGCAAATGTGACTTGTTCCATGAGCTGCCTATGGCCTTTCCCAGACTACCCCAGAGACATGGTCTGGGTGCAACGTAGCTGGGATGGCTGAGGTAAGGCTATTTTTGTGAACTGGTTTGGAACCAGACCTGGGACAAAGACAAAAATGGAATTTCTACATGGTAACAGCCCCAGTAAGACAGTATAACACAGACTAGATGGGGAATGAGTTTCATCCTTGCGTCGAGATGCAGGTACTTCTGTACGTTGCTGTGATAGCAACGTGTCTTCTACAAGTTGCTCTTGGAAAGAGGTGTATGGCCTTTTGCTATCAGGTTTTTGCGAACTGACATAAGAATGCATTTTAAGAGGAAAGAGGGATCAGCCTCTTACAAACCATCCAGGTACTGGAGCCAGGGCAGAGTGTCTACCCACTCAGTAGCAAGTGCGTTCTGCAAAAAGCATGTTAGGCTTTGCTCCAGGAGATATGCTGACTTCCTAGGGGAACTATGAGATGTTATTTCAGGCCTGCACATTTCCAAGTGCTGGTTTGGAGATTACTTTCTTTCCTGTGCAATACCCAAGCATTTCCATCATCTCAAAATGAATTTGAACAGCCTCTCGTTTATATAGCAGGAAATTCCAAGAGCCTTTGCTTCAGGACTTCACTTCTTCCTTTCATATAGGCAAGACTGGATTGGTGACTAGGACAGTCTATCAAGAACTATTGACTTTCCTATGTTTTCCCTAAAGTGGGACTATAGGCTGAGAAAGGGCAGAAAGGAGAGATGGAAGCTGTTATTCTCTCTGGATTTGTACTGAGGGCTCTCTTCTTTTGTGTTATTTTTGATTTATTATTTGTTATCTGCAGCTTTTGGGGGTTTTCTTTAATCCATCTAGAGCACACAATAAGTGTAGAAGAAATAAAAAAAAACTATATATATCTATGTCAGTACAACATGCATTTCCAAGCTCTCAGTATAAGTCATTGTATATGCAGTGAAGCAGCAACAAACGAACAAAATTATTTGGTTCTCAAATAGTTTTACAGCTTAGAGAAATTTTTAAAATAAAGGAAGTTGTCTTGAAGGTGCCTTTTGAGAAACTTTTATTTCCTAAAATATATCAAATAAATAAAGCACTGCAAAGATGGATTTCTTAAACCTTATACTCATTACCATGCAATAAATACCACAGCCTTAGATCTGGATATAGCTCATGGAAATAAAAGATCCCCAAAATATGAAACTGCATGAGCTTTCCAAAAGAAGGACTTAAGAACATAATCCCTTACTTCCCATGAAGGATTGATGTAGTTTACTGAAGGACAGAAATGGGATTTCTTTAAAAAAAAAAAAAAAAAATTTTCCCCAGGAGCAATTCAGGTAGTTGAATCCTCTACAAACTATGACTCTAGAAAAGTAGCAGGAAAGCAAGCAAAGATACAGTAATAAAATCAGAATGAAGAAAAATGTATATAACAGTAGGGAATTCACTGCTAGGAAGCCTGGAAACCCACCAGTGATTCCGATACGAGTTGACAATCTCTCTAAGCATCAGGGGAAAGGTCTAGACAACGAGTAACTTCTAGACTGCATGCTCTGAGAACTAGGTACGTATACTACCACATCCATCATGACAAAACTAAATGACTTTCAATCATAATGTCTCTCAGATACGTGGGAACAATCATTAACTTTACCTAGGTTAATAAAACCTGTTAATTTCAGTGATATTGCCCATAGAAAATACGAACACAGCACAGAACATGATCCTAAACAAGGCCCCTCGAGGCTAATAGTGATAAACTGCAGTGGCAGATAATTAGATCCAAACATTGTTAACAGAATCTCTAACACAGTCTTACTGTTCCAGGAGGAATAGTAACAAAATAGTTTTGATACTCTCTTCTGCAGACCGATGTACGTTTATATTCTGCAGAGGAATGTACATTTATAACATAGGATGCTCCCTGCTGGGATCAGGATATAAACACCCAGACTTTTAGCACTTTTACAGTTGCCCTTAAGAGGTGCTTTTAAACCTAGACGAAACCACCTTTTTCATTGCTTGAAACAAAACTGTTTACTCCAAAGGCAGCAAAAAGTGATTCTAAGCAAGAAGTGGTTATACATGGATGAGATCATTCAGAATTACTTCAGTTCTTAAGTAGGCAGTTTGACCTGCAAATGGTACATCACTCACTTTAAGCAAGATTTTATAAGGATAACTGCAAATTAAAAGAAACATTGCTGATACGAGTAAGTACTTGAGCCTGAAATATGAGGAGTTTTGTACCCATGTAGGCAACAGTGAGAGTTAAGAACATTTAGCATTTTGTGGGACCAGGCTCCGGACTCACTTAAAGCAAACGGAAATCATTATCATAATTTACACTAATACTGATGGTGGTGTGCTTTATAGGTTCAAAAGCCCTTTGCAAATACTGATTGTGAAAACCCTCCAAGCTAGTTTTTGTAAGCTTTATGAAGTTAGCAGTCTCTCAGAGAGTTTGAGAGCATGGTATCTGCTAAGTGCAGAAAGTACCACTTAGGATTTAGAACAATGTTACTGACTCAGAGTAAGAAATGTGTCTGGTGGTGGGAATTACTAAAGAGTTTATCTAAAGCAGCTCTGTCTCCCCAGTGTCTTTTCTTTCAGCACAAAAAAAATACCAAACAAAACCAAAAAGACCAAAATACCCAACATACCAGAGCATGATCTTACTAGAGTGATTTTTTTTTTTGTGAGATAAATGTTCCAAAAGTAACTTTAACAAAAATCCCAGTTGTGCTATTGTTCTGCTTTATGTTTGTGGAAAAGGTATCTCACCCTTTTTCACTATGTATGTAAAACAGACAGTGATAGCAATTTTTCTCCATGTATTGTGGATGAAGACTGCTGAGTATAAGCTTTAAGAATATTACTGTTCCTTGTTTGATTATATCATTATTGTATTATTACTATATCATTTTATTATTATCATTCTCAGAACATCACAGAGACCATCTGAATGTCAGATTTAATATGTAAGAGCAGTTACTCTACCCAGAAAGCAGTGCTACATTTCTGAGCTGGTCACATATCTAAGAGGCTATTTCTTCTCTGTTACAGCTATATGAAAAGGTTGCCCTTTTCCTGACCAATTTAGGTAAGCAACATTAAATACTAAATTCAATGATATTGTACTGATTTTTTGGTCCCTATACTGTGATAAAATTCAAACTGTGTATAAATACAAAAGATCCTGAGTAATTTGCAAACTATAGGAATTAACGTTTTTTCTTAAGTTTGTAACAAAGGAGTATATAAAATAAGCATTCAGTCAGAGGTGACAATCGCCTACGTGCCATGCTTGGTTCTTGTTCCAACCCCTCTACCTTATAAGAACTTAAACAAATTGTTGCCTTGGGGGAAAAAGCATGGACTTTCAGAGATACTGAGCACTCACAACCCTCAGGTTTTGTGAAGACCTGGAAATGGGGCAATCACTTCTAGAAGCTAAATTATAGCTTGAAACTAAGGTGCTTACAGACTATCAAACATATATGTTGAAGAGGGGCAGTAATCTGGAAGGAAAGTAACTCGAGGACTCATCAACTGTACCAACACCTAAACTGTAATGGTGTTCTAAGTTTCAGTAATCTTTTCAGCTCACCCATAGAGGTGATCTTTATACTAGAGTAAGGACATGTTTTCTAAGGACATCGTGTACTGTCACTGAGGTAGCAATAGGCTATCACTCATATATTGATGGCTCAGGCAGAGTCTCTGGAGGTCCTGACCGTGCTTGAAGATTGCAGTATTTGGTGGCAATTGGCAAGGGCTCTTTAGTGTCAAGAAGCCTGAAATAAGACTCTTGCTGAATGCCTATTAAGTGAATCATGTTATGGCATGCGTAGAAGTGGTATGAGGAGATTATTTTGAGCTTCTGGATACATCTGTGTACATTGATGATGTTCAAGTAAGGTATTCTGGACCAAGTGAACGGATTTTGCTACCTGCTCAGGGGAAATGCACAGCTGATTTTAGCTAGTGTTAGGGCTTTCTATATCTGGGAAGTCATAGGCGACGTGTTTAAAGCACGTCTGTGTAAGATAGCATTTTATCCTGTTGTTTCTTATTAGACTGATAGTCCTCATTTGTATGCTGTAAATTTAAGATATTTATATATATATATAAAAGCTATATAGATATATCCATGGAAAAGATACGTGCAGTTACAGTTGAGAAATATGACTTTGAAGTATGTGCAGAGGCTGTGCCTTTTTACTAACTGACACCCTGGGGACAGTAAGATATGGTCTAGAGACCTCGAAGCTTGATTACTTTCTGCCAGGTCATCAAGATAGGTCTGCTTCTTGTAGCCTGTGCAGAAAGCACTTGTATGAAGACTCTGTGGGTCAAGCTGTTCTGTCCTTGCTCAGACTATTTTGTGGTTTTTGCTCTGATGGCCTAATTAGCTGATTTGGTTTGAACGATCTTTATCAGTGCAATAAGCTCAGAGTAGGATTGGCAGCAAAGCTACAATCAGGATGTCCTTCTTCAGCCTCTACATGACCTTTTTCAGTGCACATGTCCGTGCTCCTCCAGAGCATTGCCATTGTCTCTGATGGGCATATGAGCAAAGCTTCAGCTGCAGCAGCCTTGTTAAAGTCAAACTTGTCCTTCCCACAAACTGGCATCAAAAATCCACGATGCTTTGTTTCTTTCTGCTTAGCTAAATATATTTATACTGCCATACACACAAACTTGGGTTTCTTGACAGGCATTTCCGAATCGTTAACACAGTCATCAATTTATGGTCTGTTTTCTGGTTTTGCTGATGCATCTATTTGAAATTTCCTCATGGGTAGGACAGCTTTAATTAAAGAGAATCTAGTTGATCATTGTTGTTTCCGTACTTTCAGTACTTTACTGGAGGCTCCTTTGGAAGTAGTATACAAGTACTACCATTATGATACTTAAAATCACCATTAGTATCTAGACTTGTCCATTGATTACTCCTGCTCACAGCTATGGTTGACTAACAAGCTCCTGCCAACTGGAAAGTAGTTCCAGGACACAATACTAGTGTGTTGGCATAGAAGTTGTTTTGTTAACTTCAGTCTTGGTATCTCTAGATGGAGATTAAAAGCCTACCTGAAGGGAAGAATACGTCTTCACCTTTCCCATTTGCCTTACCCCATCCATTGCAAAATATATTTTCCCAGTCTTCTGTGGTAAGTTCCCTGAGACAGGAAAGGGAGTCATGCAGTGGCACTCTACTGATACCTGTGTAGCATCCTTAGGTGCCAGCATGGTGGGCAAATCCATGAAACAGAATTACAAGGAGGATTTTCTTGTTCAGCGTGACATCTCTAACAAAAAGGCACTTACATAGTTTGTAGTGGGGTGCTTTCTGGCAATGTCATTATGGTAGGATGCAGAAAAGGGAACAAGAGAAGAGCTTGAGTCTGTAAAGCACACAGGAATCCAGGAGGGATGTTTAATATACACATTATCTCGACCACTTTCTGACAGTCTCCTGGGAATATACAAATCCAGATAGCTGAAGAGATTTCTAAGACTTTACAAGTTCGCTTGCTGTGTGCTGCTTTTGGATAAAGTTTCTTCTGTCAGCTTATATTTTAAAATCAGCAGGCTAATTTAAAAATACATTGCCAGCTCTGATAGGTGTGTGCAGCCTTTGTGCCAAGGGAAATTGTTAATCTGATTAAAGCTCTGAAACTCTGCTCTCTTTCTTCACAGAGCAGCCTCGTACCGAATCCGAGTGGGAGAACAGCTTCACTCTGAAAATGTTTCTTTTTCAATTTGTCAATCTGAACAGCTCTACCTTTTATATAGCATTCTTCCTTGGAAGGTAGGATTGATGCTTGCACCTCAATATGTCCAAAATGAAGTAGAGAGAAAAATTGTCTGTAATTAAATAAAATGAGACCATATTATCACACATCTCAAAATGCAAATTCCGTGCTAGCGAAGCAGGACAGATTGCAGTTTTATTTTCCTTTCGAAAGCCCAGAAACAGATATAGTTTTCATTTCTTAGCACCACATTGGCTCAATGTTAACATTTAATAATTTCACTACTGGGAACTGGTGTGTCCCACAATACTATACGTGCAGGTCACTTCATTCTGTTTTTATGTGTGTAATTTGTACAGATAAGTAAATAACTTAACACTATGCCTTTTTCTTTCAGAATAGAATAGAATAGAATAGAGTAGAATAGAATAGAATAGAATAGTTTAGCTGGAAAATGATACAATGATCATTTAGTCCAACTGCCTGAATACTTTGCTGATTCTGTTATATGATTTGGACTATTAAGAGTGAATTATGAGCTATCAGTTGTTTTTCTTCCACAGAAAATGAAATATATATATTTGTATGTCTCTTTCTGCAAGTCCCCTAAAAGCAAAAGAGGAGCCTTTAAGTAGAGAAGGCTTGAGTAGAAGAATCCATCAGTATGGATTATTTGCATGTGGGAAGCTATGAGAATCATTTTGGGACAAAACATGGGAAAATAGTAAGAAAATTATGTTTTCCTAATGAAAATTAACATTTTCACTGATTTCACAGAAAGGCAGATATCAAAGCCCACATTACAGTGTAAGGAAATGGACTGGCAGTTGAAAGCCATTTTCCAAACTGATACAAACAGTTTTATTCTGGAGAAGAGAAGGCTCCAGGGAAATGATCTGTCAGCCTTCCATTACCTAAAGGGGGCCTACAGGAAAGCTGGAGAGGGACTTTTTGCAAGGGCGTGTAGTGATAGGACAAGGGGCAATGGCTTTAAACTGAAAGAGGGCAGATTTTGATTAGATATAAGGAAGAAATTTTTTACCATGAGGGTGCTGAAACACTGGAACAGGTTGCCCAGAGAAGTTGTGGTTGCCCCATCCCTGGAAGTGTTCAAGAACAGATTGGATGAGTCTTTGAGCAACCTGATCTAGTGGAAGGTGTCCCTGCCCATGGCAGGGGCATTGGAATTAGATGATCTTTAAAGTCCCTTCCAACTCAAACCATCCTGTGATTCTACGATTTTCTCTCTTCCCTGCATATGCTGAATATCCAATAGCTGGGTATTTGATATTGAAATAAAACTGAAATTAAAAATACCCTTTGCCCTTCATGGAAATTGTTCCAGGAATCCCTAAAGCTGTTTTGCAGCATAACATATTTCATATCAATCACACTAAAATGACATTAGATTAAAACAACAGTGTGAGCTTTCTTCTACTACTGTGAGCAGACTGCTTACACAACATGGTTGATGCATATTCCTGTGTTAAAGATTTACAGGACACCCTGGTGCCTACTTAAGGCTGATAAACCGGTGGAGACTGGAAGAGGTGAGTGTTTGATAACTACACACTGATTTATCTGCTGCCCACAGATGCAGTGAATGCAAGCGGAGGCAGACACATAACTGTCTAGGTATTTTTGAGTGTGTTAATGGGTTTTCAGTTGCTGTCTAATTCCACACTACTGACACTACCATCTGCTACGCCCTTTTCAACGCTAGCAGTTTTAGTGTTTGCATCATATTTGGATAGTGGTATTCCATGGTTTAAACATTACTCACATTTTTACATTGGAAATATTTCATCCTTGAAATTAATCAAAGTCAGATATGAATCTGACAACTTTTTGCTTCTAAATAAATCCTTTCTTCTCAGTTTTTCTAGCCTTGCTGATCAGGAAGCTAAAATAATAAAATAACAACTTAAAAATCCATACACATAAAATGTACTTCAAAGTTGACCAAAATAACTGAACAAACTTCCCAAAAGAGCTACTGGCATAATGTTCCATGTGTATAAAACCAAATGGATTTGGAGAGCAATGAGAGGCTGGCTTTGCAAGTCACTCAAGGACCAACTCTATTTTTTTGGTAAATACATTCAGAATTCAAAACCATTTGACGGTTATTGGAGGTGAACAGCAGCAGTTTCTGGACCAGTCACGTAACTTCTGGGGCTGCCATTTGCACACTCAAATCCCATGGTTTCTTTCCTGCTTCACAGTTCAATAACTGAAACAACTTTGCAAATATATGACAAACAGCAAGTGGAAAATACAGGTCTTACATTGCCAACATGAATTTACAAACGCTTCCAGATATATAAATATTTTGGTTAAGAGAAGTCATCCAAGTACCAACCAAAAAGGGAATAATTTGAAAAAGCTATTCTGATTTTGAAGTAGTGAATTCAGTACATTCGGGGAAACAATACTTGATAAATGGGCAGACAGAAATTCACTGAACAAACCTCCAACGGCTGAGAGGGGCTGAGCTGACCTAACAGCATGCTGCTACCAGAAGACAGGTCTGCTTTTCCTTTGAGCATTCCCACAGAAGTTTGCTCCTTCCTCCTCCTCTGCACTGTTTCTGGCTTGTCCAGCGATGTGAGGAGCCTATTCAGTTCCCTGTATCAGCAGAAAACTCCCTCTTTTTCTGGCTGAATTAGTTTTCTGATGAGTTACCAGGCTGAAACACCTCACAGAGGGATCAGAGAACAGGGAAAGAACCTCACGTCTCTGCGGGAACAGAGATGGGAGGAAGAAAGAACCAGGTTTGGCAGAGAAGTGCAATAGTGAGGTGTTACAGGTTGTGTCAGTTGCTGGTGGAAGCTACTGTTTGTAGTCCCTACTATTTTGCTTTTCTCAGGGGGGAAAAAAGTCTAATAATATAAGAAATGTCTAATAAAAAAAAGTATTGACTTTATTGACCATATCTGTGCTAGGTATTATTAGGAACATATTTTGGAATATAATGACTAGATATCTCTCCAATAGCCTTCTCTTCACCTGTTAGGTGAGGCCAAAATACTTAATAATATGATATAGTATAGTCCAGTGTCCATGGGCATATTCAGACTACAATTTATATATTAGTGATGTTACGGTTGTAGTATCACTGCTACTTCATTAAGACTGCCCCTACCTCTCTCAGGTTATATTGGCTTGTGCGACTGATTCCTAAAAACAGAAGGATGATGATTTAATAATAGTACCAGAGAAGTTAATTTTCTTAAAAAATAATAATTATCTGCCACTCTATTAATCTAAAAAGAAGCTGAATAAGGTCAACAGAAAACTCATCAAGGACCCAGGTTCTAAGCACTCTATAATGCAGGATGTATAAAAAATTCATATCACAATTTGTCTCAGGTCGTAACTAATTTTTCTCCCTAAAAGTTAAAAGACGGATAGTTCCAGTTCTGTGGCAGTGATCTGTTCGACTTATCCATAAATCTAGGATTTAACAATACGGCTTGGTATCCACTGTTTGGATTTACAAAGTCAATCGTGCAAAATGCTATTTGAAGGCAGAAAGTTTTTGGTTCTTTTCTGTTTCTTCCAATACTAGATGAAAAATTGAGGAATTACCTATATTTGTACTAACTGACCATCTGTCCCAAAAGCAGCACCACTTCTTTAAGATCTGGAGCCACTGCTAAAGCAAGCAAGCCCTCAGCAAGAGACACTAAGAACTGTTGTTTGACAGAAATTTTTAGTTCTTCAAGAAAAGAATATCTTTGCATGGTCCACTCAGTCATATACATTACATAGTGCTCAATAAACACTATTAAGTCTATTCTCTAGGCATAAACAGTTTGCCTGTGCAGCCAGGAGGAATTTTCTCTTCATTCTTTGACTTGATGCACAGTCAATCTCCTCAAAAACTACTGAAATCATTGGAGAAACTTGGTAGCCTTTGCCTCTGTCCCACCCACAGCTACACAACATATTAGAAGCACTGATGTGAAAACTGCGTTGGTTTCAGCTGATTCTGACCTCTGTGGAGAATTAGATGATAGGCTGAAAAGGCGGACAGTATGATACAGTCTTATATATTCCCATGAGTTTACATTAAAAAAAAAAAAAAAGAGAATTTAATTTGTTTTCCTTTAAGTAAATTATTTAATATCCATTTTTAGTCTTTAAGAAATGCTTTAAAACTCAGCATTATTTCTGTTTAACCTTTTGTTTCTTTTCTTCTGTAGTGCCACCCTAGTGGATGCCTTATTGATCTCTGTATGCAAATGGGTATTATAATGGTGTTAAAGCAGACCTGGAATAACTTCATGGAACTGGGCTACCCGTGAGTAAATATGATGGCTATGCTTCTGCAGGTCACAGAAGAATACTAAGTTTATGCTTTACTTATGACCAGTTACACAAAAGCAAGCTACAGTAGTTATTAAAATAGAAAATCCTCCCTAGGATACAGAACTCTCTTAAGACAGATTTCCAGACATATAGATGGTGTTCGT
This sequence comes from Tauraco erythrolophus, assembly GCF_009769465.1. Classification (NCBI taxonomy): domain Eukaryota; kingdom Metazoa; phylum Chordata; class Aves; order Musophagiformes; family Musophagidae; genus Tauraco; species Tauraco erythrolophus. Next base: position 56,063,341 of record NC_141468.1, read on the forward strand.
TTCTTTTTTTCACACTGGACATAGTTTGCAAAAGTGAAAGTGTAATATAAATATTAACAAATAATATATGGGAAGTGTTTGATTTCATTAAATTGTATTCTGTGTTTTAAAGCTCCTTAAAAATAACTGTAGGACCACTGTATTCCTTACACAGGAAATATTATATGCATCATTTTTTATCTATGCCAATAAGTTCTAAATTGGATTTCTCCTTGCTGGGTGATAAAAGATGCCTGAAAGGGCAGGTATGAGCTGGAAAAAATGCACTGCTGGCAAATACACTCTCAGAGATAGAAAAATGTACTGACTGGTATGTAGGCAAGTTCCCTGGTGATCTTCAGGGTATTATGGCGCTGTGCCCTAGGTAAAAAAGTTGACAATTTTTCATTTCCTATTGGTTCATTTCTTATTGATTAGTATTTAATGAGCATGTTTAATACAATTAATATAGACAGTTGATGCTAGAGACAGTGTGGCAGGTCATCAAGGGAAATTAGCAAGTGTGGAAATATAAGAGAGACTGACATTGCCAGAAAGTTTGCCCTTGCAAAGTTCAGAGGGGTTTGCTTTGCTGCAGGATCCACAGCAGAGCTAGTGCAGGGTTCCGTCCCTGAACTGCAGAAACATGGTGCAGAAGCATTTCAGGCAGCCTCAGTGATGAACCCATCTAGCTATAATGAGAACGAAGTAAATGATTTAAATGCACAGAGTAATTGGCAATCAAGATACTCAAAGCTCGCTCACTCTCTGTCTTCCCAGGTTTGTGCCTAGCACAGCTTGCCAGGATTTTGCAGCTGTTAGGGCTGGAGGAATTAGCTGGAGTGGGAAGGTGGGAACGGCAGCAGCAGTATTGATCCTTTTCTTTCCACTCCCTGCCTCTTTTGTCAGTTTTCATTAGATCCTTCTCCTACCTATTAATAGGGATTTTGAAACCTAATAGCACAGAAAGAGACTGAAGAAGGTGATTGAAGGAGATAGGAGGAGATTGTTTAAGAGCTAGTGATTTAATAGGAACAAACTGTTTCAGGTGAAGTCAGTCCTTCAGAGTCACAATAAAAATCACAATACAAAACACACAGTCACAACAATGTGAGATGCTTCAACTTATTCTGATGAGAGATGTATTTCCACCTTTTAGCCCTGAAATGCTGCAGACAAGTGCATTTTCTTTTTGTGTGAAAAAAACACGATCATTTCTGCAAAGAGCATGTTTGGAGCCCACACCATGTGGATGGCCAGAGGATTTGGAAGCAATCCTATAATCTATAGTAGAACATCGCTGTACCTCCACCCATATGCTGGCCCTGCCTGTCGAGACCCAGGCAGAGCCAGCACTGCGCAATGCCAAAGCTGATAGCAGAGTATTTCCCCGTAAGCCAGCACTAAGAGAGCAGCACAAGCAGCCTATTTTGGAGAGTAGGTTTTTTGCACCATTTCAGGGTGGCAGCCCAGCTCTCGTGTAGGCATGTGGTCTCACAGGGACTAGAGAGACACACACGGCAAGTCAGAATTACCAACGGGTGTTTCTTGGCGACAGGAACTCCAGTGCCTGCCATCTCATTTCTCAGTAATATATGTGGCATTGGCTTCTCTTCTGAAATTTTTGCATGAGAGTTAAAAACTAGGTTTCAAAGGTATCAAAGAGAGGCACTAGGGTGTGTGTTAGAGCACTGATTAGTGGTTGCATTTTTAATGCAAATACTGTCATGTCAGAGTGCTACTTCTGCTTCATACAAACACTACCTCGAAACCTCTGTGCATCGGTTCTCCTCTCCTGCATAGATACATTTGCAATAACTAAAAAACAAAGTATAAATTATTGTTTCATTTGGAGGTGGAAAACTGCAATTTCAAGTTTGTGTTTTTCTTGGAGTAACATACATTCATATTAAAACAATGTTACATCACATTGCTCACATTTTGCTCACACATAAATCAGAAAATGACATCTCTCTGAATTTTACTAGGAGTCTTAGATATTTAGTAGCACTGGCTATGGGTTTTCCCTCTCGCAAAGGAGGATGTTAACTGGGATCCGTCTCTGAGTATTGGTCTCGCATCCACCTCATCTCTCAATTTGCAGGAATTCAGTTCTCAGCTCTCACTTTCTCAGTGGCAAGACACAAGAGGTAAAGTCCCAAAGGATGCTGTGGACTACGAAGATGTGCCCTTAACTGTCCCACAGTTCATCAGTCACAACCATGGTCATTCATAGGAAAGATCTTTTTCAGCTTTTTACGCACTGGTGACTGGCTGCGAGCTGCTAAACCAAAATATTTTAATAATTACTTGTACTTCCAAATTTTGACTTGAAGTCCATGCTTGTACTTCTATATTTTTTCTCGCACTTCTAAACTCTAGATTGTAATGCCTTGCACTCAGGTGTACCTACACTTCTTTAAGGGAGACAAGAAAAGCTATAACCTCTCCAGTAAATGGCCCAAATGGAAAAATAATCTTTAAGCATTAAGAAAACAAGTAATTGGCCAAACCCTTATCCAAATTCAATGGCCATTTGCCTACCATTCACAGACCAGACCAGGCCACTGTGGAGAGAAGAAGTGAAGCACAGTCAGGGAGACAATTGAATTGGGTGAGCCATCTCTTTCTATCTTGCTGAGATGAAGGGGTCAACAACAACTTCGGAGAAAATCTGTCATGTGGGGTTTTTTTTTTTTGTTCTCTGTACTAACTGTAACTTATATCCTTTGTTGGCCAAACCAGTGCAACTCTGTGACCTGGAGAGGCAAAGATGTTTATTTCAGATGTGAGCACTCATTTCTCTTGTGGCTCAGTGCCTCCCACAGTGCGTCTACACATGCATTTCTTCAGGAACAATATCTTCCCCCTGAAGCCCAGTACAGCTCCCCCATTTCTTGAGCTGGAGATAGTTCTCATGTCAGCCATCCACCTCCTGACTGCCACGTGTTGTCAGTAGTCCACACACTTCTTTCTACCTTTTGTTCCTCTGAATATCTGACTGCAGACACCATTCAAGGTTGCTTTTTCCCTTTCCAGGATTTCCCAGGGACTGTCACCCTGCGCACTGTAGAGCCATGTAGGGATGCCGGTTCGAACACAGGAAGGGATCAAACAGCGTTAGTGCTTTCTTTACTGATTTCTCAACTATCTCCACACAGCATTGCATTCTGCCCTATAAACAGACCCTGAAGTGATTTGCTATTCTTTGTAGAGAAAAAAGAGGTAAATAAGCAATGAAAAGATATCAAAATCCCTCCCTATTTGAACACTTAGGCCTGGATTACAGCCCATCAGCTCTATCTGTTTTCATACCTATTACGCCATGTCATCAGCCACGCGTATTACTAATGCTCCATTTTCCTGTGCATTGGGAAATTAGTTTTGCAAGGTAAGATGTGCACACTTAGCGTCTTCCAATATTGTGATAAGTGGCCACTAATGTTATTTACCTTGTTTCTTTAATTTATTTGAAAATGTAGGCTAATTCAAAACTGGTGGACCAGAAGAAAACTACGACAAGAGTATGGCACACAGAGAAAAACAAGCTTCCCACAGTGGGAAAAGGACTACAATCTGCAACCTATGAATGCTTATGGGCTCTTTGATGAATACCTAGAAATGAGTATGGCGCTGACATTTATTTATTTTTCACTAGATTTTAATGTTGTTGCTTTTTTGTTGATGTGGGCTGGTGTATTCTTTTAGTTATTGCTGTACGAAGTGAAAGAGGCTGCAAAATGGTTTTCATTCTCACAGGTCAGGTGAGGAATGGGATTGAGTTTGCAACAACCAAAACAAAAGAAAACAATGTGGCTAACCACACTGCTGCTGGTTTGCTAACCTCGCATCAATGAAACACTTCTTGTTCTGGCTTTGTGTGAGGAAGGTTGTTTTCCAAACTAGAACCCACCACTTTACCTACATACAGTTCTGAAGAACTTTGCTGTTATTTACAGAATGAAGTTCCCCATAGCTTTTATTTTTAAGCCACGTGGTACAGACCTGCATGCTTATTTATGTTTAAAATTCACTGTCATTTACTACCTCACGTTTACAAAGTAGCTTGCTGCCAAAAGGCTTTGTTCTGTCCAGAGGAGAGGATAACTTCTCAAAGAAACATTAAAGAAAAAGAACTTTTGCCCTGTGTGACTGAACTATGTATGTCATGGTTGGGTTTTTCTTTTCTCCCTCACACAATTCTTTTCAAATTAATGGAAAATTTGGAAGTCTTAAAACCTACCACCAGAAACTTACAGTTTCAAACTGCTGCCCATCTGCCCTACAAAAAGGAATGTATGTATGTAAAGGCCCTAATCTTTGCAGGCATTGAGAGATCCTAGTTGATGCTAAAGCAAAATGTCCCTTTCTAAAAGCATAATTGATCCACCTCCAAACTTTGCTCCAAATTACAAAATCTAGGTGTTGCTGTCCATCCTAGGGACAGAAGTGCATTTGTTCCTGTCATTCTTGCTCTGAACCTTTGGCAAGGAATTGCTGTACAAGTGTCACTAAACTATTGTATGGTATGGCATAATAAGGAATATGCGTGTATTTATATATAATGTTTGTATGCATATGTTACTTGGTATTTTAGGCCTTGGGATCAGATCTTAACAGTTACACTGTGATCTTTGCTTTTTTTCCTAGTTCTTCAGTTTGGATTCACAACCATTTTTGTGGCAGCTTTTCCACTGGCACCTCTTCTGGCCTTACTTAACAATATTATTGAAATTCGACTTGATGCATACAAATTTGTTACCCAGTGGAGAAGACCTTTAGCTTCAAGAGCCAAAGATATAGGTGAGATCTTTGTATGTGTGTTTGTTATATGTGTGTGTGTGTTATTTTTAAGGCAAAGTATTGACCACTTCAATTAAGAGCAGATTAAGGTATTTTCGGTCATATTTTCTATTAGCAGCACATGATTTGATTGTTCAAAAAAACCTTCAAGTATCTAATGCCAGTCTGCTCATGCAATTAATAGTTTATATTGAAAAATGTCTTTTAATGATTTCTGGGTGACTTAGCAGCCAAGATGTTTTAATGAAGTGATCAGTGTTCTTTGCATGTTTTTTCCTTGTGGCAGACACACTGTGTGAACATATGCTGCAGCTCAGTTTGAATACAATAACCAGACAGAGCAGTTGAAACATGAAAGTTGAGTTAAAGCAGCCACCATCCTGTAGCGTATCTGTGTGTTTTATACTTACCTGTCTAAAACCAAGCTCCCCTGTGACTCAGGGGCTATGCCCACTAGGTCCCTGGTGGGTCAGACAGGATGGGTCTGGATCCCAAGAGATGACTTGCTCTCAGTGAGGCACACCTACATTGCTAAACACAGGGTCCATATACCTTTGAGTTCACCCAGCCACATACTACTGCAAGGGCTCTCCAAACATTTTGACTATAAATCTCTTCTATCCTTGCAGTGTGCAAATCAGAACACATTTAGGAAGGATTCTGTGAAACAAAGTCATCTACCCAACACTAAATCCCTGGTGTCTTTGGAGGGGTAGATAGGATGCCTCGCTGCCTATCTGCATTGCAAAAAACAGTAGCCCACACCTTGAAATACCAGAAGCCTGGGCTTTGTGCTCTCAGAGTGGTCTATGATGTACCTAAAATTTGTGTCTGAGTAAAGCTTTATATGTGAACAGTGTGGATCTATGAGTTTAAGTACAAGCCTGGACATTAGCCAGTACACAGCATACACTGCCGACATGATTCCTGAAAAACAGTTATATAATGTAAAAAAGAAAAGCATGGAAAGATAGACTATTTTTTTTCAGGCTGATTCATGTGTGATTTCTCAAAATAAGTTGTATATGCTCCCTATTCAGCAAAGTTTTCAGGGACAGCTTGATGCCTCATTAAAATGAGCAGGTATGTCTAACCTTCCTTTGGTGTGGTTCTCAGTGATGGCCCTCATGACCAGAGTTGCTGCGTGACTGTACCACAAGATCTGTCAGACAGTTGAGGATGGGCCAAAAAGCCCAGGTGATGCCTAGGGGCTGTGTGCATTGTATAGCATTAGCATGCCGTGAAGATTTTGATGCCAATAGGTACATGCTGACCAGCTACGCATGAGTTACACACAAGGCCCCTGTGACTGGCAGATCATGAATTGCATATATTCATGACTACTCTGGCAGACCCTCCTCAGAGGGTCTGGATAGCCATCAACGTAAGCAGAGAGGCTTACAGCATTTCTTAAAACTGCCCACATGATTACGTGGCTTGGTGGAGACAAGGCCTTCATGAGCATTTTTGCAGCTTCTTTGAGATTATTTGCAGGATAAACAAAATTCCCACTCAGTGGGAACTGAAATCTGATCCACTGAGGCCCTGCTGTTCAATGAAAAAACAATTTTTACTCAGTGACTCTCAGATAGAAACTGCATAAAAAGACCTTGGGTGGTGGGGACCACTGCTTCAGAGTGTGCAGAACCTCAGGCACTTTTGTTGTTGTTTTTCCTGGAGCTAACATACTCTCTTTGTTGAACAGGAATCTGGTACGGGATCCTAGAAGGCATTGGAATTCTTTCTGTTATCACAAATGCATTTGTTATAGCTGTGACATCAGATTTCATCCCTCGCCTTGTTTATGCTTACAAATATGGACCTTGTGCTGGCCAAGGAGAAGCTGGACAAAAGTAAGATTTTCCTTGGGAAAACAGATGCGTATGAAAATCACTTGTTACTTGGATAGATACAGCAGTACTATCTGGGTCTCAAATTTATTATTTGTGCTTCGATAACAGATATCAGCCATAGATATTGGTGCTTTGCATATTCACAGAATGGGTTGCTGAGTGACTACATTTATGACATTAATTCAAGAAAAACATGGCAGAGCTGTTACAGAGATTTGGTGTGTGTAACAGTATGCTGCACAGGCTGTGCTTCCCAGCTGGTGTGCATAGATGTAACCCTCTTTTCATTCTGAAGCAATGCTGATATTTATCTGGTATGGATTTAATGAGCATTTTAAACTTTTTCACAAGGCTTTTTTTCCTGATGTAGTATTCAGCATGTATTGCTCAAAAAAAAAAAAGTAGCATCCAACAAGAGGAAGCAATTCACAAGTAATAAATCAAGATATACTTACAGAGCAAAGTAATTTGCTTTTCTTCTAAGACTAGAGTCCTTAGATTAAATCTTTCAGGAGATGTTTGTGAACTGAATCCCTGCTGCCTAAGTGGATTTTCTTTCAGTGTTGCTAAACACTGAGATTACATTAGCGTGTGCACACTACCAGCAAGGATGAGTATAGCTGCTACATGACAACTTGTAAAATCTAGGCTGTTGGACTCGAGGAAGGTTATTGAATCCAGCTAAACACAAATAGACACAGTTTGCAAACGATCTCCTAGCAGCTCCATTAGCAAGGACCCTACTGTTCAAAGAAACCCAAGCTAAACAGTAGACAGTGACCGACAGCTCGCATTCTGCTATTAGACATATGGCAGATTGATTTTTTTGTTCCCCGATACAGAAAGCAAGTTCTTCTGTTGCTACTTTTTTGCCGTCTGTTGGTTGTCAATACTGTTTAATCATATTGATGGAAGAAGGGCAGCTGGTGTGGCAGCTCCTGATTAGCCGTGCTGCTAACTTGCTGTCCAGCAAGGAGTTTGGCATTTTAGTTGGTGCCAGGGGAAATGTTCCATTTATTTTCGTGATGAGTTAAAGTCCCTTCATGGGTAAAGTGTTTTATCTGGTGCCAGTCGTTCCTGAGCATGTGCCTCTGCTTGTGCCATTATGAAGATCCATAGGACATTGAGGCACTACCAGCAACTTTCCTTGCTACTGATTTTCTCAGGACCATCGTGCATGAAAAAACTACACCTTTAGAAATTCTGTTTTTATGAAGACTCAAATATGACTCACTGGCTTTGAAGCTAGCTCGGCATAGGGAAAGTAGCTTGGCTCACAGAGGAAGCTTTTATCATCTTTTCACAAACCTCTTGTACAGTGTTTTCACACTTCTGCTTTTCCGGGTGAATTTCTAGATGAAACCATCAGACAGTAATCTTTTGAAGGAGTCAACTTGAATAAAAACTATTTATATCAGCATTCTGGATATTTTTATTAATAAGCACTGTTACAAAAGCAGGAAGCTATTAAAAAATCCACAGGAATATTGATTTTTTCTCAAGTTAAGGAGTCAAGAACATCTGCTATTGAATAACTTAAATGAGAGGTGCTTTTTTCTTTCAAAAACCATCTGTAGCTATTAGATCCATATGATACCCAGTGATAACTAGAAAAACATTGTAATTAAATTAAGTTCCGAATCCAATCAATATGCAGATTATAAGACAAAGCCAGATGGTGTTTAAATGTAATTTCTGAAAGACTGTAAAATCCATAATTTTTTTAAAAAAAAACAACCCAACCTTTACTGTACATTATTCTCTGCACCAAGCTGAGCAGTGTGCCTAGACTTACCTGTGCTTGAGCAGTGCAAAGTGAACAGTACAACACACTTGCCATATCTATCCTCAGCTTTACTAACACCAAACGTGAGCCTTCTAGTGACTCCCACAGCTCTTCATCAAGCAATGTACATTCTCCTACTCTGTGTTCTCCAAACACTGCCTGACCCTCCCAGTGCTCAGCCACCCTGGGATCTTCTAGTACTGAGTTCTTCTGATTAACTGGACATTTTGTAAAAAGTTGTTTTAAGTGTATTGCCTTTCCATCTGATTTAATGTCCCTTTGTGCAAATACCATGAGGGTAACAGTGGGAATATTCTGATTATCTTCCTGGTGCTACTCATTACTTTCTCGACCTCTATTGTGTCACCTTTTACATGACATTCTTTTCAAAAGTAATCAATCCTAGTCTTCACCATTTCTTCTCCCATAGAAATCTACCATTGCTTCACTTTTATTGTCCATCTGACCTACCTGAGCATTTCTTTTATGTTGCCTCAACATCCTTTTGCAATATTAATAAGCGTCACAGTTATATTGTGGATTTCATGAAACCCAGAGAACATCCTCCTGGGTACAACAGTTAATGAAAAAACCTTGCTGTGTCCTAACTACAGGATTTTTTCCCCTCTAGGTGTATGGTTGGATATGTTAATGCCAGTTTATCAGTATTTCTGGTGTCTGACTTTGAAAACCGTTCAGAGCCAACATCAAATGGAAGTGAGTTCTCTGGTTCACCATTAAAATATTGCAGGTAAGTATCTGAACAAAATACCTCTCTGCTTTAAGACATGGCAAGGCAGAAGCATCATGATAAATTTGGAGTTGGAACTAATTTTCAGAACTTACTTAAAAAACAGTAATGGAAGGAATTAAGTGTGCTATTCAGGGACATGCTTATGGTGCTGCTTGGCTGTTACCTACATAATTCCTTCCTTAGATACAGGAGAAGCCAAAAAGTGGACATCTGGCAGATGTTCCTAGTGCAGGATTTCTATGGTGTCATAGCTTGAGTCAGAAACAACCTTTATGGAGAAATATGGTATCAAAGGGCCAATTATAGGTGACTGATTACTTAGATACCAGCGAGATGAAGCTGTGATCAGATTATATCATAGCACATGCATGGGGAAGTCAAAGTTGCACAGAAGTGACCACACTAAGTTATTTCATGGTTCTTCCAAGCATAAACAGGGTCTTTCCTAAGCCACCTTTACGAAACCTGAAATCCAGCACTTCCTAATTATTGAATCATGAATACGTTTCTGTCATTGCTTACAGGTGTAATTATTATTAGTAATCATATACTTGTGAATTGAATCAAAATAAAATGAGCAGTTAATTATTTGTACGTCTTTGTCCTCAGCTGACAGATTGGAGAAATAGCAGTCTGAGATTAGTCTGATTGATTGTTATGGTCCAAAGAATCAAGGATCTACATAAAGGTCTTAAATGAGGTCCCAACCAAAAATAATAAACAGCAAATACAGCTACTATTCTTTTATTGCAACATTGGTTTACAAGCATGAGTCCTGGTAGCCGCAGATATACTTAGTCCCAGTATTTTTCACTATGAAGAATTGAAATACCCTTTCACAAGTGCCTAAAGAACAAAAGATACTCTGTGATACAGCAAAAGTCAGTGATACTTTGTGATATTGTGCTATTTTTATTAATAATAAGATGTTTGAGTGGTATAGCATAATAAACAGGGCGGGGGAGATGGCATTAATGCTCTTGTTTAACTAACTGATTTAAGGCTTGCGACTTATTTGGCAGAAAGAACATCCCAATGTTGAATCCATAGATAACATTTCCTGTGGAGCAGAACCACTTTGAGAATATTCCATTCCACATTGTTTGCAGTACCACCATTTAGTAATGTTGTGTAACTCTGATCGTTCTCTTCCGCTTTTTTGATATCTTTCTTCCCCAACTTCAAGCACAAGGTTGCTGGTACTCAAAGCCAATGATGGAAATCCCATCAATAAAAAAATTGGCTCCTCAATATCCCACAAACAGGACAGTACTAAAATTGATGCCATAAATCTCCAGAAGATAAATCTGTTCTTTTGGGGGACACTGAATTGTTATGTATATCTACCCTTGAAAGAAAATCAACATCTTATTTTCTTTAACTGAGTTTATCAGCTACTTAACCCACTTGAATTCTGCTAAAACATTCGTCATTTTAATTGCACTTCAAGACAGGTATTGATAGTGAGGTAAGGAAACACTGTTCTACTGTGCAATAGCGTAGGCATTTTTCCAGGAAGGCAGTCTGTCCAAACAAAAACCGGTGGCCATGTTCAGTTAATTTCTGCTCATCTGGAGCCCAGATGGCGCCGTGCTATTCTGATTGTTTACAAACGGTTTCCCCATTTCTTCCTGTGTAGTGCTTGGTTCCTAGCAAGTACAAAAAGGAGTCATACTCTACTGACTTGGGGCTTGGTCCAGGGACTTCTGTTCTGTATTCAGGATACTGTAAAACATCCTAAACTGTGAAGTCAGAATGCTGCTTGCAGAAGGGAAGATCATTTCAATTTTAAGAACTTGCACCAGAGATTCTGCGATTTAAGAGAAGTTTGTTGCTGAGTAAGATGTCAAGACAGATTATTTCATCTTGTGTAGCACTCTCTGCGATGTAAGAAGGTGAACTTTCAGGAAGAAATACAGATTATCACAGAGATTAAATAACTGTCTATTTCTTTTGCTTATTTGAGTTTTCTTTAGTTTCCTAAAAGTAACTTGGAGATCAAATTTGAGTGTATTATTTACTATGCTATTTTCAGTATTTTTTGTAATGAGTTTTCTGTCCCATGCAGGAAAAAGATTAAGGAGAAAACAATTTTTACACTACTATTAAGTTTCTGTAATAGTATTTTGGAAATAACATACTACTAGTAGAAATGGACTCCAGAATGTGTGACTTAAACAGTTTCATGATTTGTTAACGTAATTTTGGAGTCTTCCTGGATCTAGCATTCCCAATAGAAATCTCAAGTTATGTTACCAAGACCTAAAGTCTTTAAAGATACATTCTGTGAGAAAAGACACTAGATCCCTTTCTTACACAGCCCTTGCCCTGTTGGTATACCAAGAGGTCTAGCTCTGGCTCCACCAAAGTCTGATTGAGTCATGCTTTACAACAGGAATGGCCAACTAATTGACCAAGGGCCAGATGGAGCCCTCGTGGCAGTTTTATAGGGATTTCGGAGGACCATCAGGCTGACAAAACTGGGAATGTTTATGGCTTTAAAACAAACTTATAGTGGGAAGAAAATGGCCCTCAAAACAGCAGAGCATCCCACCTTGCTCCATGTTCTGAGGAAGTGCCACACGTTGTGCTGCCAGGGGAGATGCTGTAGGGTCAACCTGCTGGTGCTGAGCACCCAGCATCCTCTGTATTTGCCTCAGTAGTTTCTCTTCATACAGGCACTGGCCTGATCCTTTGCTCTAAATTTCCATTAGCAGCTGGAGCGTGAAGTGCGTTCCTGGAGTGCAACTTGCCATTAGGTTTCATCTGAAAGTAAACCCACTTAAGTGAACCGAAGCGTGGTAAGTGGAGGTGATCAGGACACTTGCTTCAAAAGCAGGCACCTGATCTGAAATAAAACACTGGGGTAGGTGCAGCCTAAGAAGCAAGCAGTGTTGCGGTAACTCGTACAGTCTGAACTGAGATAATTTTGCTGCCGAAAATGCAATGACCAAGAGCAACTGGGTTTCGGTTTTGCCTTCCTCCCAGGCAGCAGGGCAGGAGCTTGCTAACTACCGTACTCTGCTTGTCTTTCAGGTACAGGGACTACCGAGACCCTCCTCACTCCCCAGTCCCCTACGGTTACACACTGCAGTTCTGGCATGTCTTAGCAGCGCGGTTGGCTTTCATTATTGTATTTGAGGTCAGTGACCATTCCAGTGGCAAAACAAAAATGACAAAATGAAGCAAATTTCTCTTTGAAGTTTTTTCATTGGGCTGATCTATGATGGCAGCTGCTTTTTGTGTTAGTTTCTGCTGTTTATATTGTGCTTTGTATTCTCAGGTCTGTTTTCTGAACAGTCACAGGTATTTAGGTTCTAACAAAAAGAAGAATGCAGCACTTTGAAAACTGTAACAGTGACTTGCAAAGAGGGGAAATAAATGAAGCTTTTATTTACTTTCTGAGGTCTGGCATTCATAACCTGTCTAGGCTGGGAAGCCATATGCAGACTAGTGTGTGAGGAAGGGTGAAGGAACATGAGAAGAGATGAAATCTGAACAACTGAAAAACCAAGATAGTTTAAGTTACAGTATTTACACATCTAGATTTTTCTCTATTTTTTTAATACCATTCGTTTCCCCAGGATGATTAGCATCACAAAGATGATGATAAAGACGAAAAGGATTCAATACCTTTGCCAATGTTCATAATATTAGTACTTACTGTCAATATATCAGAAATCTTTAAGACAAACCAGAGAAGATAATACCAACTTCACGACTGGTATTCCCATGCTGGTTTTGAAAAAGAGAAACAGGAGGATAGATAAATAGGATGAGATAATTTACAAAACAAAATGCAGTTTTTAAGGCCTGATTTTCAGGTGCCTGAATATCCCTACCAGAAACCAGTATTTCTCCAGCACAAGCAGTTTGAAATGCCTTTTACACTGCAAAGAAGCCAAACAGCAAACAAATTATTTTTTAAAACTCTGTACTCAATCCTTTGCTCTGAAATCACAACAGGGCATTCAACACAGATATGGAACCTGTAATCACCATAAATTATTGGCATAATATTTATGAACATATACTGCATTTCTGACTCACATGACTGTGTGAATTCATTCTGAACTCAAATTTCGAAGCAGCTCTTTGGATCACAGAACAGAAGCATTTGAATTAGAGGAAAGGTGAAGGGGAAACATTTTCCAGATTATTTATGGCGTAGGGATGTCTTGGTGGCTCAGCAGAAGCCTGAGATCTGCAGTGAGTTCCCCTTGATAGTCATTTTCAGCCCTTCATAGATGAAGAGGGAATATGGCACTGCAACTTGTGCTCTCTCCTTCCTCTGCACTGAGATAACTCATTAGAGGTTGGTCCTAAGGAGACTGGCCGTTCCATCATCTCTGCCACACTCAGGGAAACATGAACGGAAAGAAAGAAAGGTTTGATAGAGGCCTGCTGGCCTTGGTCATGTCTTTGCTTCTTGAGCTGTCGGTACTGAGAGCTAGGGTGTCTGTCTCCAAAAAGGACTACAAGAACGGCTTTGTTAGGTCAGCCTAAGCAGTTTTAAGGTTGAAGAGAGCCTGGCTTCTTGATATACACTTGGCATGAAGGCAGCATGGCATAAGAGCAAAGATAACTGAGGGAAGAAAAATCAGCCCTGCTCAAGTCTCTGTGCCCAGCCAAATTTGTGACCTCCTGTGGAACAGCTTTTTGTGTCTGCCCAATACTTGCAAAGGAGATTTAACTTTGCTTTGCCCCAACCAAAGCCATAGGCTGGCTCACAGCTGTCTCCCTCAATAGGGGCCACTCTGTTTATTGGCACAGTAAACTGTTTCCTTAACTACGTCTATGGAATCAAAAAGATAATTGCAGCAGGAATCATGACTATCTTTCTCTGTGGAAAACACTAACGGGTGTACTGTGATTGCTACAGCAATTACATTTAAAAATTGCACTAAGAGAGAGACACCATTTTGGCACTGGGTGTGGTTATCTTGGCTATCTTGATCTCCCTCAAAAACAAACAAAAGTATTTCCTATCACTGCAAAAGAAATTATTTGTCCAGGCTAATCTGACAGAAGCAGCTTTTTTTTGCTTTTTTTTTCAGGTTTGGCAAAAAAACAGCAATTAAAGTATTGCGGTTTTATTCCTTGTGAGGGAAAAAATACATGGGAAAACATATTACATTCTCTTTCAGTGGCTTTCAAAGGAAGGGTTCTGCTTGGATAAAAGAACTACCTTTATTTCTCCAATCTAGAATGAGTGTCCTTTCTGAGATGGAGGATTTTTCTGTTTCTCTGTTCCTCCTTTAAAGTGGAGTGAGTAAATCTCCAAGCAGCATCTTTGATCAAACAAAAAATGACACTCTTAATTAAAATTGTTTATCTTCCCCATCACACTCAAACTTTGCTGTGGCATGCCTAAAACATGAGGGACAAAGGATCAGCTACCTTTTATTTAATTGTGATATTTAGTAAATGCAAATATGTCTTCGGATGAGCAACACAGTATAAGAAAAAATGTTTTGTTTTGCATAGGTAATTCATGGGTTCCAAAACTGATGCAAGGGTTTTCTGGCAACAGGAAAGTATTATATTATTTGATCCTCCTCTCCCTGCAGAGCAATCCACTAATGCCAGGCCCTGCCCAAACAACCTTAGAGCAAATCATGGCCCCAGAGGTTTGAAAACACAGATCATACAACAGTTTTGAGGCCTTATTTGAACCCAGCTGCTCATAACCTTTGCTGCAATCCATACTCCACTGACTTTGGCTGGAGTTTTTGTGGGGAAAAAAAATCATGGTTTGGTTTCTTCAAATTCAGTAATGGATTTAGTTCTAACACAGCATCTTTTTGTGAATCAGAAGGAGAGGGTTTTCAGAACATACGGAAAGTACTTGTTTTCTTCCTAGGATTTTCATTTTTCATCCTTTTTGTTTTCACAGCATCTTGTCTTTTGCATAAAGCACCTGATTTCCTACTTAATCCCAGATCTCCCAAAAGATCTGAGAGATCGCATGAGGAGAGAAAAGTACCTGATTCAGGAAATGATGTATGAAGCTGAACTAGAACGTCTGCAGAAAGAGCGGAAAGAAAGGAAGAAAAACGGAAAGTCTTATCACAATGAGTGGCCATGATGGGGTGAGGAAGAAACTGCTTAAAAAGAAGATATGAGTTCTGTTTATAAAAATTTCCTGGTTTTCCACAGTGGAGAGTGCACTGAAAGGAATAGTCAGTCAATGTTGTGTGCACTTAGAACGTGTGCATCCATGTTTAACAGGGTGCATATTGTCATAAAGCTTTTGAAATTAGACATCTTGCAAGGTTTAGTCTTCTCCAGAGCTAATGTCAGCATGAGCAGATCAGACCACTGCGTAAGTCTCTGCACTCTTTCCCTGACTTAAATTCAAGGCCCTGAACTTCAAAGCAGTTTTATATCTTACAGTGCTTTACAGTACTCAGTGGTCTTATGGCTTGTTCTCATGATCAAGTTGCTACATCACAACCAGTGACTGTGCATTGGCAACATGGCAGTACTTTTTCATGTGTGTGGCCACCACCTGCAGCACGTGCATGCCAACATTGCCCTCTTCCATAATGGACTAAGCTGTGTTAGCCTGCATTTACCATGAGTTAAGGTCATATATGTGGCCCATTTCCATCACTCTAACAATATTGAAGTATTTTTTAGGAGGAGATGCTTGATCGTGAGTCTAAGCAACTGGTCTAACAACGCTGAAAAATTTAGGTGTGCAGAGGTCCTGACAGATAGACAAGCATCTAAATGTGGCCAGAGGTATCCAACTGCAGGGACATTTATTTGGAAATAATACTGTGACAAGCTGGTAATATGATTTAAAGATTTGAACAGTGCCTTTTCAGCTATAGAACTGTCTGATCTCCGAAGGAAACTAATCAGTATAGGGCATCTTGCCCAGAACGGCCTCTGTATTTGTATTGCAAGATCACATTGAGGCCTCGTCAGAAATTAGGGTGTATGATACATATAACAGAAGACAGACTGTGTCTTAAAGACCTATCTGCACAAGTAAAACAAAAAAACACAATAGATGAGCAAGGTCAGCAGAGCAAAAGAACATAGTCATCCAGAATCTCTACACTTGTAACACTTTCTTTATTCATCCTTCCATTATCTATGGAAGGGTGGAAGAGAAAAATAAAACAACTGACTGTGGCATGAAATAGCTTGAAATCCTTCATGCAGAGCAATTATACACAGGCTGCAGAATTAGATTTAGGCGAAATGGACCACTGTCTATATCCTTTTGCAAATTCTTTAGCATTAAGAAATTAAAAATTTCCCAGATCATTAACCCAAAATAGTGGAGTTGTAGGTCTGAAGACTGCAGACGTGTTGGTTTGAGAAACATGAGTCAAAATGCTGAGTGTTGTGAAAGTTCTGCCACCTCTTGCGTCAAAGTGGTAATACTGCAATTCTTGCAGAACATGCAGTGGCATAATCAGCCACAATACGAAGAAGGAGGTTCAAAAGCCAAGACTGTAAGAAGCCAAGTGGAAGCAAGCCTATGTCCTGGTGAGAATACAGATAGATACAAAATGCTGGAGCTAATCCACTTGCTTAGCCCTTTTCCAAATACCTGGAGCTCCATAAAAATTAGTTTTCTCAGAAATCTTAAGGAATTGTGACCTTGTTAGTTTGAAGATTTTAAGAGGGAGGAAAATTCAGCAAGTTGTTTCTACAAGTTCTCCTAGAAATCATTTGATAGAAGGGCTAGAATTTGCTCTTCTGGACAGACCACACAATGCAAGACCCTAAGGATGGACGCCTCAAGCTCCACAAGACATCAGGACAGCTCACACCAAGACCTTGTATCGCCAAAATAGATTTATTAACTTCTTTCCACTGCAAGGGAGAACTGTGCTATTTCCATGCGAGACGAAGGTTTTAATGAAAGGTAATATATGGCTTGAGGAAGGAGAGGGATGGAAGAAAAATGTATGCACCCTTATCTCTGTAGCTACTGCCTGCCTACAGTTTGCTTCCTCGCAGCAAGGAACCTCCTCCAGTAGTGACCCATCATGCTATATGAAGAGGATAAATGGCACAGCAGCTCCCATTTACCAGGTGCTCCTGGCCCAAGCCTGAATGTCCCATGAGGCAACATAAGCACTGAAGGAATTTCAGGACTAATCTGTTCTGTTCTGACTCGGTACCAGACAGAGTGCCAACACTAGTGCTTGTGGGGTGTATTCCTGCCTAATGAGGAAGTGGACCTGTCATCTTTGCCTCAGCTTACAGCAGCTGTGGACACATCCCATGTGGGCAGTGGTGAAATGGGGGCACTTCTGTCTTTGTAAATAAGGGGTGGGGATTAGGCAACATCATCCTCTGACACACACGTGCCAGATGGGCTGGTATTTACCATCCACCACGTATAGGTGTGTACTGCACTTGCAGTCCAGGGACTCTCGGGCAGGATCGCTGTGCAAAGTCACATTCAGACCAAATTCACATGAGCAATTGGATCAGTTTGCATACCCTCTGTTTAATATCTAAAACACCAGATGACAAGAGCTTAGAAACTGTTTGCTAAGTAGTAAAGCGAGACATGAATCATGCATAAAATCAGTGTCACCCGAATGAGTGGGAATCTTTGCGAACTCCTGCAGTAAGATACAGCTTCGTCAACGTAGATCTCAATAACTTCCGAGAACTGAACTGAAACCTAGTAGAATATAAACTGACTTCCCCTTCAGAGGAACCACCACAATATAATGTGCCAAAACAAATAAAATGCAGCAGAAATACAATAGATAATAATTGCTTTTGAGACTAGTTTTCAACATAGCTATATTATGACGAATTTTCATGACAATACATTACTAGAAGTTGTGTCCTGTTCTGCTCTAAATGAGAGCATGAGTTGGCTGCTTGCCAAGCTTGTGTTGAGTATGACACTGAAAGGGGCTCTGACCTACCTGGCAGATCCTGAGTATGTTTCTGTCGCTTAATGTTGACCAGTCAACCCACCGAGGTTTCTGTGCTGCTGGTCTGCTGAATAGATTTCCCGTGAGTCCTTCAGAGCTATATAGCAGAACACTCAGGAAAGACGACCCCTTTTTATTTATTTTCTTGGTCAGGAAAATATGATACTAGTAATAGGCTAATAATAATAAAAGGAATTTTAATGGTCTCTAGATAGCAAATTTATGCCATTCCCTTGTTTCTGATCTTATAATGGGTTCTGTTTAAACCTCCAGGTAACCGTCCTATATGTTGTTTACTTATTGCAGCTCCACAAGAGCACTACCTTCAAGGGAATGAGAAAAAATGCAACCTCAATGCATGCCACAGACATTTTACATAGCAAGCAGGACAGCACACATCCAAGGATTTACTGTGAAATCATCTTGCAATCAGCATAGGATTGATCTCCATAGACCACTCTTGACAGCAAGCATGTATTTCATGAGCAGTTACACGCCAGTTTTTAAAACCAAGGAAAAAAAATTGTATATTGGGACTGTTTTTCAGCCTGTTTGCTACGTTTTTTGCATTCTGTCCCATGTTGGTTTTACAGATCTAAGAACAAAAAATGTAAATGAACAACCTGGATACTTTGACAAAAGAAAAATCCAAGGTATAGATCATCATCTATGTTCAAGCCACCATATACTACAACAGAAACCGTGTTTACAAATCAGTTCTTTTTTATTTTAACTCTTTCTGAGGGATGTTATGTTATTTACCATATATATAATATATAAATAAAGTATATAGAGAGATTGTTTATTTGTAAATAGAAAAATCCTATGGAGAAGAATGTCAAGTTTTCACACTTTAAAGAAAATCATCAACATAAAGCCATGTTTAATGCTTGTATAATGTGACGCAATAAACTTTAAAATAAATTATGCATATGAAATATTTGCTGTTTGGCATTCTTGAGTTACTTTCTGTTTACCCTAATGTTCAGCAAGCAAACAGACCAGTCAGGTGGAAGGAAATTTAAAGGCAGGCCAAAAAGGGCCAAAATCTGCCACTACTTTCTCTCTGTGGATCCTTTGTGTATTCACGTAGTCAAATATTGTTCCTGTTGTGTTTTTAGTTGTTTTTTTAATGTTCTTACTTGTTTTGTCTCTTGACCCTGCCAGATGCTGCATGTAATTTGGACAGCATGGAGCACTCCCACTCCCATGGAATTAATTGGCTTTGAGCATCCTGCATGTCTTTGTCGGGTGAGCTTTTAGCTGGGAGAGATGAAGGCTCAGGGTGCAGGAGTGCGATGGAAATGCCAAGAATTATCTTGCTGCTGCGTTTACACAGACAAGGCCCTGGCTGAGAGTCCGACTAGCAGAGGACAGTATATGATCCCAGAGAAATATTATTCAAAATTAATTAATTGCTTTAATTAGTGATGTCATTTAAAACAAGAAGCATATAGAAAAAAAGTAAAGCAGAAAAAGTCACTTTGTAGCTCTGCGGCAATCATGGGAGGTTAGCAAGAAACAGGGTAGCTGCAGAGGTCATCTGCAAAGCTTAAGAATATTTGTCTCTAAACCGCTTACAGCAAGATATTCTCCCCACTGAAAACTCATCATGACGTTCTGACTGGGGGCCAAAAGATATCACCTGGCCCAAACTTTCACTGCATACCAAAATTAGAGTTAAATGACTGCTCAGTGCTCAAATAGTGACTTCAAGCAGTAAGTGAAGATAAGTTGGTCATTTACACGATTTCTCTGTTTTAAACAACTATGTGAATTCAAAGTACCGAGAAAAAACTCTGTGGTGCTACATTTTTTAGCTATGATTAATGGGAAGATTAGTCTTTACTCCATAAACAGAACAGGTAGAAGTCACAGATCATCCAAGACTATTTAAGGCAGCATCAATTACAGTGCAGTGATCTCAGCACAGAGTGGTGCAACAAAGGCCACGCTGATGCTGTCTAACACAGCAGTGACCAGCCACCCTCCCGAGATGCACATGCAGATGGGAGTTCAGCATTTGTGTAGGGAGGGGGCTGCAGCTGTACCAGCAAGCAACAGGTCAAGGGCTTGCTACAGGCTTCTGTTCTCTCTGTCCACAGCTCACTCTGTGCCATAAAGCACAGGTACACAGAGACACACCAGTCCTCCTCGTTTCAGCACTCTGCAGCAGTGTGGAAATACCACTACTTACCCTGTTTCAGATCTGTGGGCTGAAAGCACCTGGTAAGTACAAATTATTATATTCCAAGGCTCAAGAACTACTGTGGAGCACAAAATGCAGTATCTATTTCTGTGTCATGAAGACAAGGCACAAGGCTGAATGAGCTGCACTTATCTTCTGAGCCTTGAGAAGCATAGCCAGCTCATTCAGCCAGTCGCCTCAGAGTGACTAGGATAGTCCCAGACAGAGACCCCTGTCCTGAATCCCAGACTTTATTCAGGATGGTGGTTTTTGTCTCAGATCTTAGATATAGAGACACAAGACATAACTCACAGGATCTATCCTGCTCACTCACAGCCCTTCCATATGGTGGCTTTGAGGCACTTACCTGGTCACAGAGCGGCAGCAGAGGAGTGCGAGACAAGGGGCTGACCCTAAACTCTGCATTGGATCATGCAAACCAGTGCTACAGGAGGCAAAGGGGAAACCTGCCTCCATCTCGTAGTTTCACACTGGGTTAGCCGATGAAGGCATGCCTCTAGTGCAACCCATATAGAGTCTGTCTGGCCTGTACTCCTCTAGCAGAGTTCTATTCTTTGGAACTCATTTTTTCTTCCTAATGTTTTCTGATCCTGTCAGTTCACCTTATGCAGTAGACCATCAAGTGCCCTCTGTCACATTTAGATGCTAAAAGGCCCCAGTCAAGGTAGATAAACTTGCACTGTCTCACATTCCAACTTACAGCGGCTCAGCACCTGGTAAAAATGCAGCACAAGTTGTATAAAGCATTTAAGACACACAGTCAGTTTTTCATTTGATTCTCAAGCATGACTGCTTTATAAGCTTCACAGCTCAACTTTCCTGCAATGGCTTTTATTTTTCAACTTGATTCTGCTGCTGTAGAGGAGTTTTAAGTACCCATATATAGCCATAGGAAGAAGTCTGCAGTACAAAACCAACACAGTAGGTCAGAGCCTATTCTCTGCTGTACCAGAAAGCACACAGGAGAAGGAAGCAATGGGGATTTTTACCCTCCCAAATCACCAGTACAGTGCATGGTCTGGACTGCATGTGCTGTTCAGCCTTTCTTGGCAGCTGAGCGAGAGGATAAGCCATCCCGTGCTTTCCAGCCCTGGAGAAGCCTACACCAAATGAGATCCTCTGTGATCCCTTCCCCGTCCTGGGGGATCACACAGTGTCCTCTGCCTGCCTGCCAAAACACATGACATGCTCTTACCTGATCTGGATCAACCTTGAATTTGAATCCCCAGAGTGACCACAGGGACTGCATGAACACAAATAGCTACATGAGCTTTCAGCTCAGAGCTCCACAGATAACAGCAGTGGCAACTGCAGATGCAGCCTTCCCTCTCATTCAGTACAGCAAAGAGGGCCCTCTTCTTGCTTTACCATCTCTGCTGCAGAATGCCCAGCCCAGTCCAAGAGCGGTTCTAGGCCAGCATGCTGGGCATGAAGTAGAAGACTATTGTGGTTCTGCTATACAGCATTGAATAAAAAGCCCAAATAGCTCATTTCCTTCATGAGGACCAGTTCTGTAAAGGCAAGACAGGGCACAAGGGGAAGATGGGGCATGAAGGGAAGGATATTACTGATTCTTGCCTCCACCTATCACCAAAGACACTCTTGTAGCTTCCAGCAGTGAGCACAAAGGAGGAGATGCAGGTAACCAAGAAAGAAGCAGCTTAATAAAAACAAACACATACATCTAAAACAGCAAAATAAATATGCTCTCAGGATCAGTTCTACAAAGGAACCAGATGGCACTAAATACACCTCCTGTACTAAAAAAAGACCCACTGTTTCTTGCAAACTGATAAGATCCCACAGCCCTAATCTCTTCATACTTCCAATGCCTTAAAAGAAAAAAATAAAAAAAACACAAACCAGAAAAACGGCTATGTCTGGGGGAACAGTGCTCTTCCCAAATAAAAAAAATGTATTCTGAGAGTGAACTGAGATTAAAAGCAGATATTTTTCCAGGAGGCTCAAGAACATCAGGCAAATATTTCACATAGAAACATTGCCTTGAGCCCTGTCACCAAGATCCAGAGTGAGAGAAAGAGCGAGGAAGTGCAAGAAAGACCTGATTCCTTTCTTGACTAATGTCAAGGTCATGCAAGGGTGACAGTGCTTCGAAGGTCAGCAGATGCCTGCCCATGACCCCAGCAGGGCTGGTAACTGACCCATCACAGGAATGTCAACAGTGCTTTACATGAAAAAAACTCTCATTGTGGGCTGACAAGGCCCCATGTCATATATGAAGGCCATTGACTTTGTTCTTATTGCTTGCAACATCCATTTCAATGTGGCTGAAAGCAGGGTTGTCAGTTCCTTCAGCTGCCACGGCAAATGGTTTCCAGTTCAACACTTCCACTTTCTCTGGCTACAAAAACAAAAGACAAAAGTCATGCTGTGAAGTGGAAGAAACGATCTTCTCCTTGACCTGCATGCAAGCAGAGTCAGGCCTGACATACAGGATGCCTTGCAGGAAAACTCATGTTGGTTGCTGACAGAGCATAAATAGTTATTCATTGCAGTAGCTGGTATTTTTCTAGGGCATGGAAAGTTTTTTATTGCATAAGGTACTAATCGTGTAAAATGCTGTAATCACATAAAATGTTCTTGTCCTGCAAAGCTTCTGAAGTATTTTTGGGTGTACAAAGTTCTAATTGCTGTTTTCATCTCTAATGATCTGTCATTAACAGGTCCTTGAGCTACTGACTCTCAACCCTTGGTCCTCACCCCATCTTTGACGTGAAGAGCAGAGTAAAATGCATCATAGCTTTGAAGTTCCATCCCTGTTAAACATAACAAGATGCTGAGCTCTTCACGTGCAGGAAGTTGCTCAGTTCCCCGATTCTTTTTCTCAACAACTTTCTGCATTATTCATGACACCAACCACTTGTTATCCAGCTCCTAGCTGTATAACCAGACAGATACATTTTTCTGACTCTGGACATAAAATAGCATGGCTGTGGACATTAGCTTCCATGTGGGTGGGGTTTTTTTCAAAAGACTTCAGAGACTGAAATTCCCAGATAGTGAAAACAGATGTTGGCCCTTTTAAGACAGTGAACAACAATAATTGGATAGCTGGTCTCCAGTCCTGAGGGCAAATAGCATCACAACAGTATAGTAAAAATCCCTTTCTCTCTCTGGTGTTCATATCCAGAACTCAAAATACATGAGATCATATCAAAGGGAGTTGTCATCATGGAGGAAAAACATTTTGCAAACTGGACCATCTCAAAAATATGATCATTGCCTGTACTGCAGCACTCAATAAAGCACTGAACAAAGCTGAGCTTGAATGTTCAGCATCCTGATAATACTGATGGAAGAGTGACCTACAGTTTATTTAAAAAAAAAAACAAAAAAAACCCAAAACAAACCACAACAATGCAAAAAAACCCAAACAAATTTCCCCTGCATTCTCCCTTCTAAGGGAGGTGATTACCCAATAACATCTCCTCTTTTCTTATATCTTAGGGATTGAGCTAGGAAATAGATACTCTGATTATTATAAATGTTTTCTCTCAAACAGTTGCAAAAGAATCCAGACTTTAGAGAACACATGTTTACAATCAAAGGAAGCTTTGCTGAGTCCAAAGTGTGCCTTGAGCCAGCTTCCAAGAGACTAGTGAGGGAGTATTTTGGCAGAAACCTGGAGAACAATCGTCCCTTGTCTCAGCTTTGGCTCTGTTGTTCACTGAAGTCAAGCGGTGGCCAAACATAGCCTCCCTGCCTATGCCAGCTGCTCTGCTCCTACCCGCCCTGTGCTCTGCTACTGCCTTAAAGCAGACAGTCATGTCAGGCACTATTCATCCTGGCGGGGAAAAATAAGCCAGGGACTGCTTGCCTTTGTCCCCAGGAGGAAAGACTGATTTAAATGAGAGATGTATAATTACACTTACTGTCTCAGATTTAGACCATGAGAAGTTGGACAGGAAATCTTCCTTGGTCAGCAGGAATTTACGATCTGTGTTCTGCTTTAGTCCTCCTGCAAAGCAGGCAGGTTTCAATCAGCCAGGTTTCCCCATGCAAATGATATGTCAGAGCCCAGCTACAGGCACCAAGCCAGGTGAGCAGGACAGAGTTATGCAAAAGCCACGAAGCAATCACAGGCCTTAGGGATATTTCTTTACAATGACGTATATCCTGCAACTCTCAAAATACAAAATGGTCCCTCAAGGTCCATTTGCAATGCCTTAGTCACTTCCCTGAGTTACCTAGATCCTCCTCAGATTTCTTATTGTGTAAAAAATGTAAAACAATCATCAGAAAAGGACAAATCCCATACAATGATATCTTAGACCACCCTGCCAGTCCAGGAGCTGTGGCACCAAATGCTGCCCTGGAGCTTGAGCCTCAGTCCTCTGCTCCCTGTCAGCAAGACTCCTGCCCCAACAGCCACCAGCAATTTTTATAGTGAGTTATTTAAGGGCAGCCTCAAGGTGGGGGAATAGGTGTTAATGGGATGTTTGGGCATTTTTAAGGCATAGAAGATTAACTATTCTTGTATGGGAATGCGTGTGGGAAAGGAGATGCAGGTGATGGGAATTAGCTCTAATTGCCACCTGAAGCTTAAATGGGATCTTGCTCCCCAAAAAGCTGAGTGGTGTTGTGGTTGGGTTAGTTCTTTCGGGTTTCTGTTTCTTGGGCTGAGGATTTCTCATCTGGATTTACTGAATTGCCCAGTTTTCATGCTTTGTTTCATGGCTTGTGGGTGATCTGATCCCAACCTGGTAAGAAGCAAAATTTGTCTACAAGTATCACTATAGCAATGGGAAAAGCTTGTGATGGGAAGAAAACAAGGAGAAAAGCCTCTAGAAACTCACAAGGAAAAGAAAATGGTAGATGTGTAACTTGCGCTTAGTAATTGCAAGGCACAGGGAAGCCACTGGAAGTGAGTTTGTCTGCTGGGTTTGGAGTTTCATAGTCCTGGAGTAGTTGTAGGTCAGACTAATAGGTCTGAAATCTATCAGCCTCAAAGATAAGGGCTGTCAGAGGAATCTTGTTGGGCATTCTGGGGAAAGCTGTGAGAGCAGCTGCTTTTGTGCCATATCTGCCATGCAAGAGGTGGGTTACAGGTGCACTTTGCATCTCACTTAGATGCAAAAGTAGTGAGGCCATAGGCTGGAGCTGCAGTCCCTGTTCTTACCTGTGGGGTGTTGCTTTTTTGCCTCTTGCACAAATAGTAGAGGGAAACTGAGAAAGAAGCTAACATAGTTATGTGCAGGGTCTGCAGCTCAGGTATATGGTGAAAAGCATGTGCTGTGCAGGTGCAGACAATAATCCTTGAGTGCTCTGAACTCACTCAAAACTGCTTTTGTCCTCTAGAAGCATGGGTGTACCTCCTTGCTTGGAGCTGTTGCCATGTTCAGGTACAACTCTTAAACCTCAGTCCCTGCTGGCATCTGAAAACTGCTGAAACTTATTTCTCCTTAGAAATTTGAAGTAACCTTTGCTGTGAGCAGATACTAGGAGTGGGATGCAGAAGGGCTGAGAGGAGAAAACGAGAGTTAGGATGATAACCTGTACACAATGTTTGCAATAGGGTCGTCGACACTTCCAGTGACAATGACAGCTGTCTGGTCATCTTAGTTTGAAAGAGATCTAAGACACATTAAAGCACAGCTCTGGAACTAGTACCTGTTAGGAGGCTGATAATTATTCCCACAACTACTGTGACAAGTGTCCCAAGTGTGCTGAAGTAGAGATAAGACAAGGAATACCAGTTGTCTGCCAGAGCAGGCCTGAAAAAGAGCAGAAAAATGTTAATTTCCACTTTCCTATTCCAAGCAACTTGAAAATGTTGTGTTTCCAGATATAGTATAGATACAGAGTTACTTCTGAACCAATCGACCTATTACTCTTGAACTACCTCTGTACAACAAAATGTGCATTGAAAATCTGTTTTAAAATTTGCAGGGCAAGTTCCTTCGTAGGGGAGGAGACTGGTCAGTACGGTAAAGCAATGCATGGGACAGAGCAAGTAAAACAGGACAGTCCTGTCTTTGCTAGGAATCTAGCGTAGAGCTGAGAACTCCAGCTATCCAGATGAAGGGATAACATCTTTAGAAGGGAAGGGCATTGTTAAAGGAGGGGACACAAAAAAAAAAAGTAGGAAATCAGCCATGCGCAACTCCAAACAGCCAAAAATAATAGGGCAACTGTCATGCCTCAGGTTACACCTTATTTTGTTCTCTTGACAATGGGCTCTGTTGCAGGAGTTTCTTCCCCACAGCCACAAGCAAGCTGGAGGCCTTGTGTGAGAGGTGTAGTATATGAAACTGAATGTTGGGCACCCGTGCGTGTACCAGGGTATCTGTTGATTGTACAGTGCTCAGAAGTGTAAGGATTAGGAATCCCTAGAAATGTGTCTGTTTAGCTTTTTTTTGTTCCTGCTGTTGCCTATATTATCATTCATAACTATTACACTTAATTGTGACTGTCCCAAGTAAGACATATGGTAATTGCAGAGGGAAGAAAATCCCTTATATTTTGCCCATTATATGGATTATGCCCTCTTTTGAATTTCCTCAATAGAACTATTTCTGCACGGACAAGCTGTTATAGGTGGAGCTGTTAAGCTGGCAAATTGCCCTTTAACTGCCTACTACTTTAATTCACGTGACAGACTAGAAGTTAATCCAATAACCATAAATAATATGCTTGCTTTAACACTATGTTTCCTGGTAAGGCATATCCAAGCCCTTAGACTGAAATATTGAACTGAAGCTTTTCAGATCAATAGGAAGATTCACTTTGACTTCTGTTCTGGGATAATTCAGATGAACTTCACTCTGACAGGCAAAAAAGAAAAATCAGAGAAAACTGCTTCCTCTTAAACAGCCTGGTAGTTAAACCTAGGGAGGGACAATTATAGTAACCCAAATGCTAGGCAGATGTTCAGGTCACTTTAAAACAAATACATGCTTTGTTGACTGCGCATAATGAACTTGTATACCTCTCTGCAGTTGGTGTGCTGAAGACTGTTGTTAACGGATTTTCTGTTGATGTCAAATTTCCTGAGGATATATTACAGCCTGAAGTTGAGAGATATAGTGGATTGGTCCTCTCTGCGAGTGGAGGATAAATCTGAGATCCAATTCCAACCCAAAGTGAAATAGCAAAGCCACAGACAAGTCCCACAAATGCACCCTGCAACACAGAAAATGAAACTTGGATTTACATGAAAAGCAAAAGGATATTTGAAAAAAAAAAAAAAAAACAAAAACAACAACAAAAAAAAAAAAAAAAACACAAAAAAAACAAACAACAAACCCTAGATGAGTAAGAAATAGCCAAGATAATCTAAACTGTAGGCTCCATAGCAAAAATGAACTATACAGCTAGGTAGAGCTGGGGAGTTTACTTCATCCTGCGTTTGGGAAATGCAGTGTGTACTCACAGCTCCTGAGTATATCTCTTTATTTTGCCACTATGCCTTCACAATCAAAGGATAGCTTTGGGCTGCATGGTATATGGGAAAATACTGCTTTATTTGAAGCCCTTCTTGAACAAATGCAGAGGCAATTAGTGGGTTTTTTTGCTGACAGCTAGTGATTTTTTATTATTATTATTTTAAGAAGATATATAAAATTTTCAACTGCAAAGTGAAAGTTAGTTATTAGTGAACCTTACTAAATAGCAATCCTGTCAGACTAACCCATGGACTATATTCCCAAAGTTCATCAATTCCACTTTTTGATGGAATAGCTTTTTCCTCTGGAAATTATAATTTCACGACACTGAAGCACTCTGAGAACACCTCAATTCAGTCTGCAAATTCTTGGGCCCTGTTTTCCCAGTCTGATCCCCTTCTGCTCAGACAAGCCAGCATTCTCTGAGTTTACTGGTTGTTCAGCTACATCTCAAGACACATTGTTCCTTGCTTCTAAAACAGTGTTTTGCAGAAATTGTTGCCAAAGTTTCATTTTTATTCAGACTTTTTTTCCCCTTTTGTCATGTAAATCTCTTAATGGGACAGAAATTCAAGTTCTTATACAGCTCTTTTCATCAATACCGTGGGATAAGGACGAAAGGGAGAAAGATGTAATGTCCTCATGAAAAATATCAAAGACTTTCTACCTTGCCGCCCAACACAAAATTATTGACGGGAAAGGGGGAAGGAGACGCTGAAAATTATTAATGAATTTTGGCCCAACAGGGCTTTAAACTTTTACTTACAATTCCATTTGCAAAGGAGCAGAGGATTCCCAAGGAAAACAGTCCTAAAAGGGGGCCACCGACCATGCCAAAAATGCTGAGCGCTGCCTGAGGAAGGAAAAGAGTCTTCTATCAGGTGCTGTGCAAGAAAGTTAAAGTCTCTGACACATAAGAGGAGAAGATGTTGAGAAGAAAATTATGAGGTTTTTAATCGATGTGTACTCAGCCGGCAGGACTTGATATAATCACATGGGTGCTTAGAGCAGAGGCTGAGCCGTGGGCTGTTTGAGGCCAGTACTCAACAAAGAATAAAAACTAATCTCATAATGGTATCCAGCAATTATTTTCTTACATCATTCATTCTGGGTCATTCAACATGGGCAAGAAAAAGCAGCCTGACACTCACCTGCAACAAGGCTCCCAGGAGAGATGCCAGTGCAGCCATAGCGATGCAGACTCCGCCGTAAAACAGGCCTGTGTGGGAAATGCAGAACAATGCTTAAATCTGCCAAGGTCTGAAAATCACTAATGGAAATGTTTCCATGTAACCCAGCATGGCCCCTGACATCTCCAAAACAAACCTGCTAGCATCCGGGTTTTTTCTAAGAGAGTCTGAATAGGCCAAATGGTCAGGTTTCTGTTTACATTAAGAGGAGATCATGCAAATTTCACAAAATCCTCTTCCTGTGTATTACTAAAGATCAGTTAATAAATGGCAACCATATGGATTAGTCATTACGACAATATCACAAGTATTGTTCATATTTCTCAGTTAATCTCCTGTGTCATAGTCCTTATTTTGAGGGAATGATTTTTGCTTCTCAGTCTAAAATCTTTGAAGGAAGAAAGTAAATGCTGGCAGATTACTGGGAGCTGGCTCTGTGACAAAGAACACCCTGGGGATGACCAGGATGTAGTGTCCCTTTCTAAGACTCCTAACACTGGCTTATTTGTTCTTTCCACCTTCGCCCCTGTTGAGTTTCACTGCACAATCAATAGGTCAGTTGCACTGTTTAATGTGATATGTCAGGCAACTCATGATAAGACCAACAACAATTTTGGCATAAACATTGTTTTCAATAATGTTTAAGAAACTGCTCTCAGGTGAAAATATTTAATACTTGTCACCTGACAGCAGTCTGCTGTGTTCACTGGTATGGGCTATGACACCATGTTAGGACTCTGTTTTTTTCCATGCTTACTACCAACACTGTCTTGGGCTACACCTGCAGCTGGTCACAGTATAACAGAGACTTCAGAGATTTAAACCATCTGCTCAGCCTAGTTCTGACCCTCTTCTTTGAACTACATTAAACAGAGGAGCTAAAAAGACTGAAGGTCTGAGGGTATATGAGAGACAAGTTTTTCATTCTCTGTAATATTACTGGGACAGGATGCCATTGCTCACCTATCACTCATTTCGAAAGATTTGTTGCAAAATTGTTTCCTCCACCTCTCTTTTTTGACAGATGAAAGAAAAGTAACAGCTGTTTCAGTTGGAGACATTTGGCTTTGTAGTATCGCGAATCAATATTTAATATAGATGCAGTGCATCTTTACTCCTTAAAGATCAAAAAAGATGGCTTTTTTTTCCCTTATGCTCACTTGAAATAGCTTGTCACCATTCTGTGTAAAACCTACACAGCTAATCTCATCTCCCTCAAGTACTGCACCAATGTAGCCCTGTTGGTGTGAATACACTTACTGCTGACTGACTTACACTGCCATAAGCCAGATCTGAATCAAGCCCTCAGTTTGTAAAGCAAAAGCAGAAAAGATATTTTCCAGACATACTCATCCCCATGGAAATCCATGACAGCTTCTTTTCAGAGAGGGATCTGAAGTAAGGCCTGATGAGGTCTTCGACAGTCACAGCAGCCAAAGCATTGATGCTGGAGGACACTGTACTACAGAAGGCAAGATTTATACTTTTTTTTTTTTATCTTAGAATCTGAAATCACAGATAACAGATGGGTTACTGGCAGAGAGAAACTGCCACTGTCTAGAACAGTGTCAGAAAACTAATGTAACTGCTGTATTGCTTGAAATAACTTATTATTCCAGGTGATGTAGTTGATAGCTTACAAAAACAGTTGAAAATAATGCTTTTAGTGAAGATAAGGCAAATCTTGATGAAAAAATGGTCCTAGAGAAGTCAATGAAAATATCTATTACTTGTGGCTAAGCTGTAAACATTACTAGTACACGTGATAATGATGTGCACAGCAGATATCTGGATAGGTAAAATTCCTACCTCTAACAAAAAAAAAGAAAAAGAAAAAAAAGACACTAAGTTCCAAATTACTAAATTACCTTAATGTTCCACTGTAGGCACTAGCCACAAAAAGTCCAGGCACTCCTGGAAAATCATGAAGAATATCCAGCACTAGGTATGGCATTAGCTGAAAAATTCAGAAAGTAAGAAATATTACTATCTTGCCCTAATTTTTCCTTTTTTTCACTGCATTATTTTTGTTATAGCCTTCTCGCTGGCACTGTGCCCAGCTGTTCTAACCTTGAATGTTCCATCTCGCACAGTCTATTGGTTTTCTACAGAGACAATCAACCCTAAAACATCCACTCGAGATACAGCAAAGTCTGTTTAGACCACGTAGCGGAGGCGAGCACACAGCCCTCCCAGCTCTTAAACTCCTCTCCTGCAGTTGTGATGGCTGGAGAGGAAGGACCCTCCCTCGCCTTCTTCCTTAGGGAGGCAAGCCCCCTTCCTCCCCGCGGAGCACAGCGGCCCTACCTGGTCGAGCGCCGACACCTGCTTTGCCGTCCACGGGTCGCAGTCCTTGTAGATGGAGTAAAGGGCCAGACCGCAGAGCGCCGCGCAGGCCAGGATCGCCCAGAGGCCCACCAGGTTGATGTAGAGGGACCTGCACGACATGCATGGCAGTGCCGTGTCAGAGCTCGCCATCCGCATGGCTCCTCCGGCACCACGCATGGCAGCGCCTGCGCCCGCACTGAGCAACCTCCCGGGCGCTGGGGAGGACAGTCCCAGTACGGCTCCCAGCATCTCATCTGAAGTGCGACCGTGTTTTTAAATATATGAATGACATTCCTGGTTGTGGTGGTACAGTCTGAGTGCCCATCCTCGGAGAAAGTCTGCCGAGGAGGTGATGGGAGCGATACGATAATCCCCATGTTTTGTCGTGGACGCAAGTTTTACACCGCGGGCAGTTGGTAAGAAGGCGCTCTCTGCCCCTCACCACACCCCTCAGTAAAGACAAACCCCAGACAGATTTGTAAGGCGGGGTGCCCCAGATCAAAGCGTGGCAGCACCAGCACTCCTTTGCCTCTGGAGCTGCAGTGCAGTGCTTACACAATGCTGGAGTTGCCCTTGTAAAGCAACAAATCTCCTATTTCCTCCCAGGACAGTCGCCGTGAAAGGCAGCAATAAGGCACTGGGACCTGGTCTGGAGCCATCCACACAGCTGCCTCTTTCAGAGAGCAGGGGATTGCCACCTACTCCAGGGCTTCCCCTTTAGTAACTGAAAAACTTGAAGCCTGGTCTGGTCCAAGAGCCCCATCACCTCCCCACATCATGAGGGAAACTACAGCAAACGCTAAGACAGAGCAGAAACGGATTGTGGCCAGGCCTTAACGTACTTTTTCCACATACAACAGGCAGCCCCTATTAACCGTGAAAAACAAATTCTTCTCCCCACCCCTGTCCTCCCCTAGTGAGGTTCTTTTCCTTCCATCTAACTACACAGTGTTCCCAAGTGTTTCTCAGCTCTTGATGACTTCTGGGTCACAAAGTTCTTCTCACCTAGGGTGGTCAGTTCAAGCAAACACGCACACTGGGAGCCTGGCCTTGAAAAACCACGTTCCTTTCCAGCAGTTGCCTCCCAGTTATCTGTGTACCAGCCACAGATAGTGATTTAACCACCTGACAGATCAGATCACATACCCTGGACCTGTGCCAGCTGCTAAGACCTCCACTGGGAGGACCTTTGGTATCTGTGCAAATACATCCATGCCTGTAATGGTTCAGGACGCCTTTCAGTGCTTTCAGTTCCCAAGAAGGTAAGGGACATCAGCTTTGGCACAGCTCTAGAGGACCGTCAGGATGAATGAAGAAGTAAACCTAACTTAATAGGCCTTGTTAGGCATTGAAATGGACATTTTCAAAATGGCATAATGTAGATTAACTAGTTGAACGATCAGTTTTATACTATAGGAAAATTATTGGCAAGCATAGTGTAAACTCTTAAAAAAAACCCCTATACAAATAAAAGCTGATACATTTATAGTATTTATGCTGCATTTATGCTTTGTATTTGTAACTAGGGGCAGTCTAAACACAGAACCAGCAGCACTTTAAATTTCTCTCTAGACTAATTTAGTAAAGATGAAGTAGTCCTCTTACAGATGCTTACATACTGGTTGGATGTCTTGCATCCATTTAGCTGAATGTTCCTGCATTGGCATAATCTACCTTGATATAAGGCACTCAGAAGCTCATTTAGCATCAAATTTAACCAACAGGTTAAATCAATCCAACTCTCCTGAACAGATGTAACAGCAGGATGAGCCTAGAGCCTGCAGTAAAGATTAAAAAGCCAAGAGAAACACATGGAAGCAAACGTAATTGTCTGAATCTGGCAATTCTTTTTTTTAAACCATGTCAGCATTTGACAGTGAAAAGCAAGCTGTTTATTTTCTTCTGATTTACATCCCAGCTCACGATACACCCTATGACTAAGCACTGGAGTATAATAATTGTAGCCCTATTGAAGGCAGGTGTTCCTATTAATTCTGGATGAGGAACACGGGGTGGAGTCTGGGTGAAGTAGGCACTGTGACTGCGCAAGGCGTTTTTTTGGTTGTTTGTTTTAGGCTGGCTCTAAGATTTTAGAACTGAAACGTGACAGATGATGACCTCAAAAGGAAAGTAGAGAAAAATGTGTTAGTAGCCCATATTTTTCTGAAAGTATAGTTCTCCTGCTCTGAGTACCTCTTATGGTTCGTATGTGAGCATTATGTTCAATTTGGCCAGTTACTGTTTGAGGATGACAGCACGTGCTCCTACCTACTGGTGTGTTTCTTGAATGGGGTGAAATCTTTTCCCAAAGCCTGAGAAAATTTCTATTCTTGTGCCACTGTTAGAGGACTTCCCAAACACTGCAAGTGGGATCTGTGGAAGAATTCTTTTCTCAGCTCTTATTTATTATTGTGCTGTCTCTTATAAAGCCTTACAGTAAATGCCTCAGGGGTACAAAACCCTATCACTTCGATCTGATGACGTTTTACACTTGTATGTACAGGTTAAATGCGAATAAGAGGTGCGGGCCACCAATGTGACTTTCCAGACATGTCTAATGTAATGTAATGCAATGTTATCATTTGCAAATGAACTATACAGTCACCACAGAATGGCAGTGTTTATAGTTGTGACAAGCTGCAACCATTATACAAAATGATTTCTCCATGCAGGTGAAATTCCCTGCACAAGCGAGGCACAAGCAAGATGCCATGGAGTCCAACCACCCACACCAGCAGGAGAGGGCTCCACTGGTTAAGGCTGTGCCATCGCTAATACAGTTTGAGCTACAAATCCCATCCAAACCCCTCCAGAACCAGACAGCCTCCAGGCCTGGTCAAACCTGCTGCAACAGCTCAGAAAATCTGCTCAGAAGCTGCCATGGTGCCAGATTCCCCCTGGCCACACTCTGCTTCTGGAACACACCAGAGGTGTCCCTCCTTACAAAGAGGGTAGCGAGGCTGTGAGGGAGGAGGAGCTCAGCCCTAAGTGGAGTAGGTGGTCAGGAAAAACAGTCTCACTGGCACACAGATCTGGCACAATGAATGCGGCTGTTTTCCTATACGCAATCATGCCAGGCAGTATTACAGATGCAGGATGCACCTCCTGCCTCTGCAGTGCCGAGAATCTGAACCCAGCCACATGCCAGAGATTGTGGAGAAGCCACGTGGTGTGTTGGAGATGTGGCACTGTATGCTGGAAATGTGGCTGCTGACGAGCATCAGCTCGTTCCTGCCTGCAGCATAAATGGCTGAAAAGTAGATTTTCTTTTCTGCCATAACCAAAATATTTCAGTTCTAAACTGTGCATGATTTTGTGGGTATTTTGCTGACTTTATGAAGCGAAAGCCTTCATGAAACTCCTTCTCTGTATGTCACTGTGTTGTAGAATGTATAGGAGACTATAGTTATGATGTGCATTTATATATTTCTCCTATTAATTGACTTTATAAGCTGATTAATAATTCTTAAATCCTGAGTTAGTGAACTACTGGAATAATATTAATGATAAAGGTAAGATAATAGAGTTACTAAGTATACCCCATTCTAGAGTAAAAGCTGATGAGAAATGTTTAAACTCAAGGAAAACAGAACTCTCTGCCAGTTTCCATCGTGAATTCCTAAAAAAAAAAAGTAATTTTTATTATGAAAACAAAACATATGATTCTTCAGGAATTTTATCACTGAAAAAAAACATTTCTGCATTTTCCCATGCCTATACTCACTGGTATGGAAAAATCTTTTAGTCTTTACGCATGAAAAATTCTGACGCAATGTTTGAGGTTTAGTAGAGTAGCAATTCAAGATCCCACTTGTTTTGGTTTCAGCACAAGGACTATATTATTTGGTCTTTAGGTTGCATATAAACTTAATGCAGCTATTTGTATACAAGAATACCGACACAGTGAAACATTCTGGCACAAAGTTCAATGTTACAACAACTATATTTAATTCAAATACCAGTATTTACTGTGCTGATTTATAGAATCATAGAGTCATAGAATGGTTAGGGTTGGAAGGGACCTTAAAGATCATCTAGGTCCAACCCCCCTGCCATGGGCAGAGAAACCCTCCACTACACCAGGTTGCCCAAAGCCTCATCCAACCTGGCCCCAGGGATGGGGCATCCACAACTTCTCTGGGCATTTGTCTTCTACTTGGTCCACAAAACAGAAAGCAAAAGTTATTACCCTTTACAAATGGATTTTATGCAGACAAAAACCATGTCTTTTAAAAAAATCTCCCTTATAAAGTACAGTCACTGCTAAATTCAGACATTAAAAGTTACTGTAGGCAGACTTACTTACATTTTTGCGTGGAATCTGCTTTTGCAAGCAATGTATCTCTGTACTTGAGACTGGTTGACCCCATACACGCCAGTCCATGTGAAGGTCCCACCTATAACAATCGTCCAGAAGGTGTGCCTTTGCAAAGGATTGGGATTAAAGCTACAATGAGAGGGAAACAAGAAAACAAATTTAGAATATGAAAATTATGAGAAGACTTTAATGGCTAGGAGAAAAAATTTTGTCGTGCTTGTTCTAACACAAACTCTCTTAATTTGGCCAGATTTTGAACATTCAGATATGTGAAATCTGAACTCACAGAAAGCAAATTTAAAGGTCAGAGCTGAAATCACAATCTAGTGAAAAACTCTGATCTGTCAAAAGGTGAAGTTTAACTACTTTATTTGCCTATAAACTACAGTCTTATGTAAAGCAATATGATGTCTGTGACTGTTATGATGAAATGATGCTCCAATAAAAAGTCTAATATGCCTGCTTATCTAGAGGGACATCACACTGACACAACTATAAAGGTGTGTTTACAAGCCCAGCCTTTGTGGACAGAGCCTCTGTAAAACATTTTGCTGATTTCGCTCTAACAGAATAACAGATTTTGAATGGCCATGAATATATATATTTTTAAATCAGGCTTTAATGTAGCAATAAATTATGTTTATCTTGATGAAAAATATAATATTATTATAATATTATTTATTCTTTTTCTTTTCTCATCTGTGAACTCCATGATTGAGGGAAGAATCAGTGCAGTACAACAACTGGTAATCAGCCAAACAGATTGAAAAAATGACTGTTCATGAGAAGAAAAAAAAATTCCCACAGATAAATTATTTACTGAAGGACCTGGTGCAGAATTTTATGGAACAACTTGATGAGTATTGTGAACTGATAGACAAAAGGACAAAAGGTAAGACTTATCGCACTGAACTTTCATTAATAGCACTGGGTGAAGCTTCTCATCAAAAGTACAGTAACTTTTTTCTTTTTTTTTAACTTAAAGTGGGTTCTGATTCAACACTGACAGAAGAGATATTCTTGACCTTGCAAAATGGTATTTTTAGGCTATGATTAGTTATAATAATGGGGAGTAAAATACTATTGAAAGAATTTTTAATTTTTCTTTCAAGGAAAAGAAAAACATTTCCCTTTTTTGGATTAGACAAAAACTATTATTTTCCCAGCTTTTTTGGTTCAATAGCTGAAATGTCAAATCAGCTGTTTGCTGATATAAAGCAAGTATATCATAGAATCATAGAATGGTTAGAGTTGGAAGGGACCTCAAAGATCATCTAGTTCCAACCTCCCTGCCATGGGCAGGGAAACCCTCCACTACACCAGGTTGCCCAAAGCCTCATCCAACCTGGCCTTGAACACCTCCAGGGATGGGGCATCTACAATTTCTCTGGGAAACATGTTCCAGTGCCTCACCACCCTGTGAGTGAAAAATTTCTTCCTTATATCTAATCTAAATCTGCCCTCTTTCAATTTAAAGCCATTGCCCCTTGTCCTATCACTACATGCCCTTGTAAAAAGTCCCTCTCCAGCTTTCCTGTAAGCCCCCTTTAAGTACTGGAAGGCTGCTAGAAGATCACCCGGAGCCTTCTCTTCTCCAGGCTGAACAGCCCCAACTCTCTCAGCCTGTCTTCATAGCAGAGGTGCTCCAGCCCTCGGATCATCTTTGTGGCCCTCCTCTGGACCCGCTCTAGCAGCTCCATGTCTTTCTTGCGTTGGGGACTCCAGAGCTGAACGGAGTATTCCAGGTGGGGTCTCACGAGAGCAGAGTAGAGGGGCAGAATCACCTCCCTCGACCTGCTGGCCACACTTCTTTTGATGCAGCCCAGGACACAGTTGGCTTTCTGGGCTGCCAGTGCACATTGCCAGCTCATGTTGCGCTTCTATATATCGTAAGTATAACTACGATTGTCCTCTCCTATTCACCATTCGCTTTCAGCGGAATCCAAAATGTATCCTTAAGACACCTACTTGACGAAGTAAAAAGATTTTTTTCTGTACAGGATTTTACATGGTCTAAAACTTAAAAAATATCCCTCAAACTAGGTAGGCTTGTTTAAAAATATATAAAAATTGGGTCACAACTCCTCGCCTCCTCCTCCTTCAGGAGCAATTTAATGTCACACTTAGTCACATGGACTCTATTTGTAGCAATAAAGAAGTACATCATCTGCAAGTACAAACTCACTCCCAGAAGTTTAATCTTCCTCCATAGTAGGAATCATTTACAATGCGTCCAATTCCTTCCTGAACCACCACCGCTCGTATAATCACAGCCGAAAATCCAGCTATCATGATTCCAACCTGGAAAACGTCTGTCCACACCACTGCCTTCAGACCACCCTGTATGAGGAACAGCATGTATCAGGTACAACAGGACAGCAGCACTCTTGCTTTGCACACATTCAACTGAGAGAAATGTTACCATCCGTATTATGCATAACAGATTAATGTCAGCTTCTTCTTTAATAGAAATAATTCTGTACTGGAGAGTTTAGGAATTGCATCCTAGAACCTATTCAGGACATCCTGGTCCTTTTTTGAAGTGCAATGAGATTTACTTTGGCCATGCACATAGTTTAATCTAGTATTTTGTTCATCACATAACCTGACTCAGAAGTTTGTATCAAAAGACATATTGGCAGATAGTGCTCATCTTACATATATACAGTACCACTAACTCCAGACGGCATACCATTCGTGTGAATAAAAATAAACATGATTTAATCCAACATATACAAATCACAAATGTCACTGAGGTTCCATTTAATAATTTCTAGACACTTGGTCAATTAATGCTCATGTAAAGACCAATCTGTTCATGTGGCACTTGCTATTTTCAGTGGCTCTGTTCAATAACAGACAGGACTATTACAGTTGCAGTAAGCAGGTGCTTGAGAAATTACACAGCTAAATCCTGCTAGATTCGAAGAAAAATCATAGGAGGATTTTTAGGAAGAGAAATCTGTCTTTTTGCTATTCTTTCAGCAACACAGAAGTTTGAATGTATCAAACCAGAAAATGTTTGAGTCACATCATGGCTACCTTTGCATTCAGAGATGTCCCGGGGTGAATACGGCCCTGCAGCTACAGCTACACTGTGAAATGTACTCCCATGGAGTAACCCGGTTATTAGGCTACTTTCCAATAAATTTCATATTTGATGTGAATGGTGAAAAGAACAGAGATTTTTCTCAGCCACAGGGCCCACGTACCAGCGTGCAGTAGAAAGTGCAGACCACGCCAGTCGCCACCACTGCACCCCACAAGTCGAAGCCAGTGACTGAAAAAGAGGGAAATGGCACCAGTGTGAATAATGCACTGGGAACACAAAAACGAAGGTTGATTTTTCACCTCAATCTAATTGCTGAAAAAAAATAGAAATAAGTTAAATGCAAAAGTAGGAAGTAATAAAAAATGGCAACAAAAAGATTTGTGTATCTAAACCAGAGGATTCACCCTACCCAATTCTAAAAATGAAACAGTTGTTACAGACATTGGAAACTGCTAAACAGTTAGACATATTTCAGGACCTAAGAAGCTATTTGTCTTTAATGGAAATGCTGCCAAACTATACATTCAATATGTTTGCAGGCCCCAAATCAGGAAGGTTTTAAAATACATGTCCTTCCTTGAAGCCTGGGTAGTCCCACAGAGTCCTTAGGCAGGGATTTAAACCAGTAAATAGCATGGGGATGCCCCATGGAGGCAAGGTAGTTCAAGCATGGTCTGAAAGAAATGTGTCAGACTAAAAGCCTTTCTTTTATTCTTTTTTCTTTTAGGGAAACATGATAGTATGTTTATGCCAGACAACACTGTGCTGTGGTTGGCATACAAGCTGTCACTGCCCCAGCTTGGCATGCTCATGTGCTGCCAGGCAGGGCGCTGGGAGCTCCCTGACAGATAGCTCGGGCTGCTGAGAAACTGCAAATAAACTAATGCAAATCATTGCTTCTAGTTGGGAGCCAGCTAGGTCATAGCTTGGTTTAGTAAGTATTTGCAGGACAAATATAAACATCAAGGACAAAAAACCTGTGGGACTTGTACACTGGAGGAGATGACGGCAGACAGTGTTGGGTTTTTTCTTCCATTTTTTAAAATGAATAGGGAAAAAAAATACACAACAAACGGAACAAGTGTGATTTTCATTCTAGCCAAAATTATTCATTTTTATTTGCATTTTGATATTGCCTTTTCTTGCCAAGTGAACAAATTAATTGTGTCAGATTAAAAGTTTAATTTTGCTCCACATAAAAGCTTTTCTCCTCTTTAGACATAAATGTGGCTCATTTTCAAAGCACAGTCATTTTGAAGTAGAAAATGGAAATATTTCCTTTAGTAAATATCACAACAAAGATCTTAAGTTCAAGATCTCTTTGCTATTGATTTGTTTTTCCAGGCAAAATGATAGGCCAAGTTAAACAGTTCCAAGCAGCCCAAAACCATATTTACAGAACTTTGGCCTAGCCCTTCTTTTGAAGAAGAGCACTTAACCAGGGGAATCAAACATGTATTTAGTCTCTCCATTGCCTTCAAAATTTACTTAAGGCTTCTTAACTTTTCTGAATGTAGCCATGACCTAAGGATATTGCATTAGAGGTAGAGTAAATGAAAGCAGTTTTTCACCTCGAGCCTCTTCCATAATTCCTTACAGGTAGGGATTAAGGGACTAGAATTACAACTGAGAGGCCTATTATCATAGTCTCCAACAGGATCGAGAGAAATCTTAGAAGACTCCACAGTTAATCTTTGAGTGATATCTTTAGGTGTGCATTTAAAAAAAAAAAAAGCATACCAGTATTATATAGAGAAAAAATTATAACATAATACAAGAACAGTTGCAGTATACTCATCTTACCTTGATTTAGTGCTAAAGCTGGAGCGTAAATGACAATACCAGTGTATAAAGTCTAGAATGGGAAAAAAAGAAATGTAAATTCCTGGAAAAGGTAATAGCTTTCTGAGATGGTTTCTCTTCAAGAATTTATACAGTCTATATTTCCTAAATTCATAACTGTTGAGAAATAATTCCAGTTGTTGGAAAATGAATGTCTGAGACTAACCAGTACTGCAGTTTCACAGCCTAGTGTTCTTAAATACCAGGGACTCTTGAATACCAAATCCCTCTTCAACTTCTCCTGGCTTTTATAATTAACTTGTTTTGTTGCTTTAAAACTGCAGTCATATGGCAGAAACAAGAATAAAAGGAATTTGATGAGGTTTACACATGGTTTGCTAAGGAATCTATTACAATTTATTCTCTCAGTCTTGGGATCAATATGCCTCTCAGTATGCAACTATAATGCACGAG
This sequence comes from Tauraco erythrolophus, assembly GCF_009769465.1. Classification (NCBI taxonomy): domain Eukaryota; kingdom Metazoa; phylum Chordata; class Aves; order Musophagiformes; family Musophagidae; genus Tauraco; species Tauraco erythrolophus. The sequence continues at coordinate 56,104,196 of NC_141468.1, forward strand.
TAAGAACAGAAAATACAGCATTATTTAGACATTATGGAAAGCATTATAAGAAATTACACTCCTGTAAGATGAAGCCATGCATGATTATCAGCAGATTTGTATTTTCATTCAATACAGTAAAGATAGAGACAAATCAAGGAGCTAGTCCATTCACTTTTGTGGGCACAATGGGATTCATACACTGATATCCTTTATAATCTCTTTGTGTATGTTTTTAAATCCTGTTTGCCTTTTTACCAGTGTTATTACTGCCTTGTACTACTAAGACAAGCCCAGCTGTGACATGGTTCAGGGGAACACAGCTTGCAATGATCCAAGACTTCTGTGAAGGTCTGTGATCTTGAATTAAAGAATCTAAACCACAGTCAGGTCCTGAGCTGACTTGCATCAGCTTTCCATGACTGAACTCTTCTGACTCCCTGATTTACATGAGTGGAACTTGGGCATCAAAAAGCAGCAGAATCAGACATCATCCAGCATTCAGCAAGCCTTTGCCCTTCCCATGAGTATGGAGACCACCCCAGGCACAGGCGGTAAACCAAAGCAGGATGGTTAACTGGTGGATCACTTGCTGTGGCTCTTGAGCAGGTCAAATCCAGTCCCCATGGTGGAGCTCTGCCACATGGCCAGTGGCTACACTGGCGAGACAGCCAAGAGGTAACTCAAGTGAGCAGTAACCCAGCTGTGGGAGAAAATCAGCATGGAGAGGCTGCTTCACCCAGCATGACCAGATTGCCCTGGCTCCTTGCTGCACACCGGCTACAAGCACAGGCCAGAAAGGATGGTGGGGCCATTGGGGAAATAGTCATTCCTACCTTTGTATTACTGCCCGCCTGCGTGTACACGTTTGTTTCCCTCAGTGCCATGAGTCCTCTCTAGGTTTTCACATATAGCTTGTATGCCAAGAAAGCTGCCAGTCCTGACCCATCCCTGGGGAATGTCTTCTCAGAACTAGCTGCATCACTTCACAGCCAACTACTGACACTTGTCAAGCCCAGTCAATGTTTGACTTGCTGTCCAGACAGTAACTGTCAGCATGGGTTGCATCATAGAATGGTTTGGGTGGGAGGGATCCTTTAAAAATCACCTAGTCCAACTCCCCTGCTATGGGGACATCTTCCACTAGATCAGGTTGCTCAGAGTTCCATCCAACCTGACCTTGAGCACTTCCAGGGATGAGGCATCCATAACTTCTCTGGGCAACCTGATCCAGTGTCCCATCACTCTCGTTGCAAAAAATGTCTTCCTTATATCCAACCTAAATCTATCCTCTTTCAGTTTAAAACCATTGTCCCTTGTCCTGTCACTACAGGACTTGATAAAAAGTCTCTCTCCATCTTTCTCATAAGCCCCCTTTACATATTGAAAGGCTGCAATATGATCTCCCTGCAGCTTTCTCTTCTCCAGGCTGAACAACCCCAACTTTCTCAGTCGTTCTTCATAGGAGAGGTGTTCCATCCCTCTGGTTGTTTTCGTGGCCCTTCTCTGAACCTGCTCCAACAGGTCCTGTCTTTCTTGTGCTGTGGACCCCAGAGCTGGATGCAATACTCCAGGTGGGATCTCACAAGAGTGGAGCAGAAGGGGAGAATCACCTGTTGGCCATGCGTCTTTTTATGCAGCCCAGGATAGCATTAGCTTTCTGGGCTGCAAGCATGCATTGCTGGCTCGTGTCCAATTTTTCATCCACCAGTATCCCCACATCTTTCTCCACAGGGCTGCTCTCAATCAGTTTATCCTCCAGTCTGTACTGACATTGGGGATTGCCCCGACTCAGGTGCAGGACCTTATACTTGGCCTTGTTGAACTTCATGAGGTTCACATGGGCCCACTTGTCAAGCCTGTAGAAGTACCTCTGGATGGCATCCCTTCCCTCTAGCAAATCAGCTTCACCACTAAGTTTGGTGTCACCCACAAACTTGCTGAGGGTGATCTCAATTCCACTATCTCATTAATGAAAGTATTAAATAGCATTGGTCCCAGTACAGATGCTTGAAGAACACCACTCATTACTGGTTTCCATTAGGACATTTAGCTGTGGACTGCAACTCTTTGGATGCAACCATTCAGCCAACTCCTTATCCAATAGTCCATCAATCAAATCCATATCTCTCCAATCCTTCTAATTCAGGGATTTGGCATGAGAAAGTGGCTTTCTCACACGTAGCAAACAAGTGTCAGAAGCTTTGAACCATCAGAAAATAAAATTTGTCACAAGTATGATCACACTTTTGTGTAAATTAAAATAGGATCCATGATTCAATCTTTCCACTTCTTCAGTGGTTTTTCAGATCGTATTACTACATACCCTTTTTTTTTTCTTTTAAACACATGCCAATATTCATAGAACAGTTAAAACTACACCATTAAAATCTTGGGAGGTTTCCTTTCCTCACTATTCTTTTCATTAATCAGGTTAAGTTGGTAGCACTTGGCACAGAAAAACACCTGTAGACCTTTAGTCAATTTCCTTGGGCACATATCTAAGTTCTATATAATTATTTTTGTGATCTTTGCAAGCAAAGATTATGCTTGGCTTGCTCTAATTTATGCAACTGTGGTGTCTTTGTATTTGCTGATGAAACAGTGTCATGATTCACACATGCTAGCACTTAACTTTTCCTATGGGCTTGTGTATCTATAAATGCCAGCTAAGCAGCACTGTTCAAATAAGTAATTAGCACTGCATTCACCACCATCTCATTGGTGCAAGTGGGATTGTCCTGTTACTCCTGGTGTGCCTTAAAAATACAAAAAGGGCAAAAAGCAAGCATGTAACTTGAAAAGCTTTCTGATTGTATATTCATTCTTGCTTTGAATTTCCCAAAAAGTCCACTTCAAAATTGTGAAAAGAAAACATTTTTGTTCCTGGTGCCTTTGGCACATGCTCACTGTGTATTTAAAAGCTGTGGTCTCATACTGACTCACCGAATGGGCTGGATACAGCAAACTGCACCAACAATGATTGCAGGGACTGCTTTAGTTTAACATTCCCCAAGGCAGTAATTTGCTACTTCTCAGTTTGCGGACACCCAGGTTTTTTACAGAGGTTGTGGTACAAACCCTTGTGCAGCAAATGAGAGCTCCTGACAGCTTGTTTTGTCACCTTTCACAGACCCTTGAGAACTAGTCAGCTTCCCAGAATCTGTAGTCTGGAGGATGAATACTGCCACTGTAGATAATTGGGGCATGTTTACATTTTGAACTCGTTGTGGGTTTATCGAGCAGGCAGGCGAACGACTGCTCTTCACACTGCTACCCTGCAATGAAGGGTCACTCGTCTCTTGGCATGGCAGTAATGCCAAGTGACTGCTCTGAGAGCTCGGCAATGCACACAGAGACCAAAGGGGCAGGTAGTCCAGAGTCCCCTCCCCACCTCATTGCTTTGGAGCAGAAAGAGCTTTGTTTCTCCCACTCCCAGCCACCCATGCGCTGTGGTAACCTCATCAACTGTTCAGAGGAAATATCCAGTTACGCTTAGCTGAAGAATCTTGGTGGCCACAAGGACCACAGAACAGCTTCAAGGTTTACTTGCCGTTTGTATAACGAAGAGGATTGTTCCACAGAGGCGAAGGTATTTATTAAATCGAAGTTCTAAATACTGCAAAAGAGGAGAATAGACATATGTTAATACCAAAACTTAGCACTATTCATAGGACTAGAGTGAAGTGATGAGCAATACAGAAAGGGCACAGTTTTTACATTTTCATGAATGGCCAAAACTCCCACTCCCACAGTCACCTTGACTGATATCTCTTTCAACTTGATATTTTGATATCTCTTTCAACTTGATATTTCTTTACAGACCTCCTCACTGGGTAATGACACACGAGTAAGTGAAGTAGACATAAGCTAGTCAGTATACGACAGATTCTGCAGAATGGAAACTAGTGCTACTCAGCTGCCTCAGGACACTCAAGAGACAAGGAGCTGCGGACCGTACACCTGGAAAAGACCAGCACGTATTAACACAGAATCATTGAATATCCTGAGTTGGAAGGGACCCACAAAGATCATCAGGTCCAACTCTTGAGTCTGCACAAGGCAACCTAAAATGATGTACCAGCAAACAACCATACCCACTTGTGTTGTGAAAACAGAAAAAAAGAAAACATAATTGCTATTACAGAATCATACAATGGTTTGGGTTGGAAGGTACTTAAAGATCATTTAGTTCCAACCCCCTGCCATGGGCAGGGACATCTTCCACTAGATCAAGTTGCTCAAAGCTTCATCCAACCTGGCCTTGAACACCTCCAGGGATGGAGCATCCACAGTTTCTCTGGGCAACCTGTACTAGTGTTTCACCACCTTCATTACTAAGCCTCAGTCAATTTTGAAAGTCTGGCATTATGTGTGTTCCTCCGAAGTGTTGCAATAGAGGGCAGAAGGTTTTCAATGGTCAAAAGTTTCCTCTGCACTGCCCAAAGCAGCTTGCCACATTCTACGTGCAAGTGGAAAGATAGCCTTTTGCAAAACAGCACCCCTCACTTTTCTGTCTAGTCTGGGACAGCATAACCTCTGAATGAGTTTGTCATGCTGTAGGGCAGATTTCTTCCCACCATCTGTCCTAACAACCCTCTAGTGTGTGTGGTTGCACAAAAGGGATTTCCTTTGCCTGCCAAGCTGTTTAGTTGACAGAGACAAACACTGAATTATCTCAAAGTGCTCACTCGTGAACGGAGTCTTTAAAATGTGATCTGTGAGCATGTCCACACAAGGAAGCAGTGTGCTGAACCCCTGGACAGACGCAAAAAGTTGTTTAATCTCTGAACTCTGTCCACATACAGAAGATATATCTTTTATAGGTGCATTACGCTGATTTAACCGCAAGATTACCAGTGAGTTTCCAGTCATAATTACAAGTCTTTATTTAGAAGCACCCTATTTTAAATATCATCATAACTGATAGTCCAAAGATTAGTAGTTTAAAACACACTAGAAGCCACCAGAGATTATCTAAATCTAATCACAGAAACCTTGTTTTCAGCCTGCAGTGCTGCAATACCCCTGTTCAATGTAATAAAATGCAAAAGACCAAAGTAGCTAGTCAAGGACTTTCACCTGCACCAATGCCTCTTTCCCAATGTCCTCTGTGAAAAAAGCAATTTGCCTCCAAATCTTCATCTAGGAACTATCTCCTCTCTATAAAGGAAGACGAACAGGTTGCACAGACCTTATAAATCAGAAGAAAGTTCTGACCAGATGCTTCCTCACCTCTAAACAGTCAGACTCGACCTGTGATGTGTCCCACCACCCTAGATGCCTCTCTGCTGTCAGCTACAGCTTTGACTTACATGCTGAGCTGAAGATCAGCTCAGCTATACTTTGGTGGAAATAAGAAAACTCTCGCAGACACAGAGCACTTGCTGACCTCCCTGTATAAGCATGATGGAGAAGACGCTCACTGATGGGAACAGCCTCAGGTGGAAAGGGTATCTCCCCAAAATCTCTAGGAACAGCACAAGCATACGCTCTGATAGAAGGAGACTTTCGTGGCAGCGCTTGAGCTTAGAAACCTATCTGGAGGGAGCATGATGTGAGAACTCTGATTCCTGTATTAGTTCTTGCGCTCTGCTCTTGGTATATTAATTATACATCATTAACCACGTGTCACCATCCAAGCTACATGAGGATTAATCAACCTGCTAAACTGAGTATCTGGAGTGAGGAAACAGATCTGGCATGGTGCACAGTTCCTGAGCCAAGGCAGCAGGGTTGAGCATCTCCTCTGTGAAGAGGCAGCGTGGGCAGTCTTGGGGACAGAGCAGGCTGCAGCCTGCCCTTGGGAGCGTGAAAATATGGGGCAGAAGAGAGTGCAAGGGGATTTGGAGGAAGAGACTGAAGGCAGACATGTAGAAAGCAGGCTGAGAAGACCCCAGCTCCCTGAAGGTTGTGGAAAGGCTCCTTCTACTCTACCTTACCTCATAGGTGCTGGTAATGCCCAGCCTGTAGAAGACGGGCAGGAAGATCTCGGCACTGCACAGCACCACCAGCCCGTAGGTGATGGCGAAGATGCAGAAGATGGCACCATATCGGTAGATCTCGGCAGGGGTGCCCAACACAGTGACAGCTGACATGAAGCTGGCAGTGAGGGAGAGCGCAACGGGGAGAGCGTTCATGCTGCGGCCCCCCATGAGGAAGTCTTTGGATGTCTTCTGCCCTCCCCCTGCGAAGGCATAGTAGACGCCGATGACGGCCGAGACCACCAGCATGGCCGCAAAGACCACATAGTCCCAGACGGTGAAGTACCTCATGCTACCGAAAGGACTCGCCCTCGGAGCCAAGGATCTGCCCCAAAATCAGAGAGGCTGCTGCTGCCCCCCGCAGGGCTCGCACGGGGCGGGCGCTGCACGAGGAAGGGGATGGGGACGGGACCCCGCGGAGGTGCCGCGGCACCGTGCGCCCCGCCGGGGCAGGCGCGGTACGGTGCGGAGCGGAGCGGAGCGGTGCGGTGCGGTGCGGAGCGCTCCGCGCAGGTCTCCGCCCGTCTGTCTACGGTGTGGGCTGCGCCGGGAGCGGCAGTGCGAGTGCCGGAGCCGGGACGGCGGGCGGGCCTTATACGATGCCGGTGCCCGCTCCTCCCCGCGACGGTGAGCGGCGCCGCGGAGCGGGAAGGGGCGGCGATCCGCGCGGCGCGGCCCCGGCCGGGCCATCCCGGGGTATTCCCGCCCGCCTCGTTCCTCCAGGCCCTGCCGCGCCGACGCTGGGGGGATGGCCCCGCCGCAGAGCCCCGCCTGAACGGAGTTACACCGCAAAGCAGAGTCGCGGTCCAGGGATTGGGAAGGAAGACAATTCACCCGACAATTCCTCAGGATGGCATTTCCTACCCTTCTTCATTAGCATATGCCACCATCGCCCCAAATGAAGACGGTGAAAAAATGTTTTAATAGACACGTTTCTATGGGTTGAGCAATCAGGAAGATAAGTCACTGAATCAGATACCATAGCAATTTGCCAAGGCGGGTCGCTGAACGCCCCACTACCTGCCTGCGCCATGCTCATGGAAGTTTTGCTAATGCTCTTCAACTCATTGCAGGTTCAAAAGTCAAAGCACCCAGGAATATCACAGCTGGAGCTTCACATATCTTACCCATAGGGGAATGCATCAAAAGCACCCATGGGATTTCAAGGTGATGGATGTCAAGCGGTGGAGATGTGCCTGTTTCCCTAGCTAGCAGCACACACAGGACTAACACAGCAAATACAGCATTTGGCCGCTTTGCCGTATGTTAGCAACCACAGATGGCGGATTAAGATGTAAGGATGCCAAAACTGATGAAGGCGAGACCGACAGCAGCACAGCTGCACACAGCGGACCTTGCAGCAGGGCCCAGTAGGTTTGCACAGAGGCTTTCGGGCTTGAACTATGCATTGGCAAAGTGCTATACTGGAGGTGATTTCCTAGCATAAGTCAGCACCAGCTTGAGGATTAAAAATTCCCCAGTTTTTTTTTTTGTGGCAGGTAGATAAGCTTCTTTCCTGCCCAGCCTCTCTCAGAAATTATCCACAGCTGGATTTGCTGCACGCGCTCTGGGTTCAGCACAAGGCATTCTCACCTGCCTGCACCTGACCAATTTGAGATGCCATTTTCAGCAGCCTTCTGTATCTTAGACAGAAATGATTGACCAGACACCCGACAGCCAAACCCAGCTCACGGAGCGCTTTTATCAACTTGAGAGCTACAGATTTGGCAGGCTGTTTGGAGATATTTCTGAGTGCGTGTTGGAAGCGGGGGATGCAGGCAGAAGTCTGGTCTGGCAGGGTTATTAAGTTGAGCTGTGAAATCATGCCTGTGTTGGTCTGGCCTCTAGATGCCCATCTGGGAGTATGAATGTCCCTGAACATACAGAAGCTGGCCACTGTGGTGCAAGTGGCATGTCCCAATCTCACCACAGCAGGTTAGGGCGTCAGTTTCTCTGGCCCAATTGCTCTTTAATTACTTATACAATGAGTAACAGCTTCCAGATGTCCTGCTAAGGAAGAGCAAGAAAGGTACCTATCGTGTACCCCTACCAATTAGGCGACTGAGCTATTGATTATCTGAGGTGGTTGCCCTAATTTGCTATTAACTTTTGACTACATGAAAGATGAGAAACCCTCCCAGCAGAGCTTCAATCAAAACCAGTGCCTTCCCACACAGTGCAATGAACTGGTGGTGTCCAACAAAAATACATGTTCTCAAAAACCATGACCCACTTTCTCACAGGAAGGACATAAGCAGCCTCCTGTCCAGACCCACAGCTTGTGCTGCTCAGAGCTCCATGCTTGGTATCACTTGTTTGCGCTCCCTAAGGTGTATGTTGCTCAAACCATTCAAACAATAACATGCATTTAAAGTATTAACTACACAGTATTAATATAGTTTTGATTCTGCTGCTCTATTATTTTTGACATAATGTAAACACAGCAAGTGATAACATGTATTGGAAAACAAGTCATGTTTCTTAACTGAAACACAAGCAGCTATGAGGAAATGCATGTCACTGGTTTCAGGTGACATCTTTGATTCTTTTTACAGGAGTGTTAAGCTAATTGTGTTTCAAATGTCATCATGACCGATATGGTAAGAAAGGCTGGATCGTCCCATTCATAGATTTCATAGATTTCACAGATTTCTAGGTTGGAAAAGACCTTAGAGATCATCCAGTCCAACTGTCCCTAATCCCCCATTAAACCATATCCCTAAGTAGTTCATCCACCCTTTTCTTAAACACATTCAGGGATGGGGACTCAACCACCTCCCTGGGCAGCCTATTCCAGTGGCTGACAACCCTTTCAGAGAAGAAATACTTTCTAACATCCAACCTGTACCTCCCCTGACTAAGCTTATACCCATTTCCTCTTGTTCTATCGCCCATCACTAATGTAAAGAGCCCTTCCCCTACCTCCCCACCACCCCTTCTCAAGTATTTGTAGGCTGTAATCAGGTCTCTCCTCAGCCTCCTCTTCTCCAGGCTAAACAGCCCCAACTCCCTTAGCCGCTCCCCATAAGTTTTATTTTCCAGCCCCTTGACCAGTTTAGTCGCCCTTCTTTGGACCCGCTCCAGGAGCTCAATATCTCTCTTAAAGCGAGGGGCCCAAAACTGGACACAATATTCCAGGTGCGGCCTCACCAGTGCCGAGTACAGGGGCAGGATCACTTCCCTATTCCTGCTGGTTACACTATTCTTGATACACGCCAGTATCCCATTGGCCTTTTTGGCCACCTGGGCACACTGCTGGCTCATATCAAGCCGGTGGTCAACTAACACCCCCAGGTCCTTCAGATGTTTCCATCTTAGGAATCATGTCCTAAATGACAGTGAGTGGACCTGGAGAACAAGCCTAAATGTTTTTCTTCTGGATTTTTCACACACGAAATCAAATCAGCTCCATGGAACACGGTGGGCTTGTGCCATGTAGCAGAGACAGAACTACAGGTGTTTGCTTTTTCTCATTGCTACAATAGATATTTAAATGTTTTCCAAACTCACAGAGCTTATTTCATTGTTTTTTCGTAGCATCTTGTACCATCTCCATTGGGTCTTATGTGGTCCCTTGCCTCACTGGCTCTGTGATTCTGTTCTTGTGAGATCAGTGGGATTTGGTGTTTAATAGCAGGAAGTGTAAAATTCACATCTCTCCAACACCCTCAAGTCAAAAAGGCTGTGAATCTGCCTAAACAAACCCCTGACTGCCCTATGGGGTCCAAATGGTTCCTTCCTTGTGCTGGTATTGGGCTCATTTCCATCACTGGACGCCTCTGTGAGGTGTTACTGGAAGTATCTGTATTTCTTGGAAGCACAGTTCCTTGCTGCTCCTTTTCATGTGGATGGGCCACAGCATTGGGAGATGGGTGGGATGGGTTTCCCTCTATAGATAAGAGACAAATATATCAAGCTGTACACTTGGAAATACGCTGCCCACCTCTCTGAACTAAGTTGTGAAAATAATTTTGAGGGGTTCTCCTGCTTGTAGGCAAATGCGGGCATGGGCAAAAGCAACTGGAAATGATGTAGGAAAGCTCTGGAGGCCCAGTGAGTACGGCTCAGCAGTGCTGTGAGACCCTTTGCAATTTGCCCTGGCAGCCTGGGAGCTCTCCATCTTCCAGTGGTTCCTTGCTTGAGTGTGCAGTTTCAGACTGTGTGGGGTTTAGCTGTACCTACACCAGCAGAGCTGAGTTTGCAGGTGAAGGGCAGTTCACACTCAATGGTGCTCCTGTGTAGTACCAAGACTGGTTTTGGAAGTCTGAGCTCTGTTCTCTTCTGCTTACACAGGGATCAGTTTGGAACCCTTGCCAGAGAATGGCTGGCCATTGGTAAAAACAAACAAACAAGCAAAGCCATTTCAAACCAAAATCTGCAAAAACTGATCTTTGGCCTTTTTGTACTCAGTTTGGCCTTTTCTGGGAACAGTGTTCTGATTTTTCACTTTGAAAAACTCTGTTTGTTTTTGTTTGGATTATTTTCTTAAGAAATTAGGGGCATGGGATCATGCTCTGTGTGTATACATTCATGTATGCATGTGGAAGGTGTTTACCCTCCATCCAACAACCATTAAACACCATGACTAAATTTACAGAGGGATAGAGGCCTCAGAGATCTTAAGGTGCTAACAGCTTCATGAAAGTAGATGGGCAAAAAAGAGGGATCCTGTAAATGTTGAAAGGAAGACTGCAGCAGGAGTGAACTTCTGTTGAATAACAGTGAAATCATGTGAGAGAGAGACCTTAAAAGCCCCCACATCTTTGTAAATACATAAGCCAACCAACAACCCCAGACACAAGGCTATGGGGATCCACGTTCCATTTACTCCTCTGTTCGTGGAGCTACCTGTTAAATTTCCTTGTGGTCATTGGTATTATTAGGAATAATATATCAAAATTAATCACTGAGTCCTAATTAGACGGTTCAATGTTTCTCACAATGTGATGTTTCAAGTCAAAATGCAGTTCTTTTACTTCTGAAAGATTTTGATTCCAGAAAAATTAATAAAACTGCAACTGCTTCCTGCACAGCATCACTTACCACATTGAAAAGTCTGCTTGGATTTTGGTATAATGGAAGTTCATTGCTTGATGGTGTTTTGTATTTCTGAAGATCAGTTAGTGTTGGGCTCCATCCTAAGCTCTTCTGCTTGCTGTTCTTGTCTGCACACTGCTGGTTTGAGTTACTGGGCTTGGTATAGCTATTACCTGACTACCATCATCATTGACTTTACTCCCCCTGGTTCAATGCTATCTTAGAGAAATCTTCCATAATGTCATTTAGTGATGTTCTTAGCTGTCTGTTTAATTAATTTTTTTGTCAGTTCTTCTTCTGTTAACAGTGTTTGAACATGACAGAATGCCCCTGCAAGGGTATTCAGAAAAGCAGGAGCATCATCAATATTCCTTGTGAAATTTGGATGAGTTCTTTAGAAATAGTCACATGGCACCTGTATTTTGAGCGCTAGGATTTTCTTCCAGAGATGTCCTGCAGTTGTCACCTCTTTATTTCCAAGAATATCAATAGAGTACATTCCCAAGCATACTTTTAGAAACTTCTTTCCAGCTAATTGGATCTGCAGTGTTCAAAGCGCAAAATAGTATGTTTAAAAGCCCCTTCCGTGCAGACTGTGTGCTGTTTATGGGCAATAGCAAGAATGTGATGCAATTTGCAAGTGTCTTATGCCTTAAAACACCACCATAAATGTAAGAAGATAAATATATCAAGAAACATAGTTCCCTAATTCTATGTCTGTCTTATTTCCAATCCTCATCCAAATCCTAAATTTGCAGGGGCACAGGTTTGCAAAAGGTCTTTGCGTAAAACCCTATTCACGGGAAGTCTTTCATGGTAACAACTTGTTTACTTAAAGTGATTGTCCTCTCCTGCTTAGCTTGTTCGGGTTATGAAGAGAGATGGAGTGAATTCCAGAGAAAGAGATCAATGTGGGGAAAAGAGCCAGAGAGATGCATAATTATCACAGGAGCGAATTACGTTTCTATTGACATTTTGAAGGAAAACTCCTTGGTGGTTGGGATTTTTTTCTACTTTTGCTTTCCACAGAAATTTGAACCAATGCAATTTGCAAACAAAATGATTTAAATGTGAATGCTTAATGGCCTAGAGAAGGAAACTTCAGATTGTGTAACCCCCTAATACCAACACACCTTTTAAAATCAATAGTCAGTGCCTCAGGATTGAAGGAAGTACTTAAGTTAGCCTTGGATACTAAGCATATAAATTGGAATGATTTGGAGCCTATAATGTATTTGCTGGAGAATTCTGCTCTTTCATTCAAAATAACAAATTTCAATTTTTTTTTTATGGACTGGCTATGCAGTGAGATGTGGCATGCATAATTATTTGCTCAAGAGAATAGTGTGGGAATAAAATTGTGGTACAGATTTTACTTCTTTAACTCAAAAGGACAAATAAGTTACATGCTTGAACTTTATTCTCATGGCTTTGGGATCTTTTGTTTATTTAAGGTGTTCGATTTGCATAAACAGAATTACAATTCAACTAGTTTGCTTACTTGCAGTTAATGTATGAGAAAAGGCTGTCAAATGTTCACCAAAATGATCAACGAAAAATTGATTTTTTTTCTGAGCAGATCTTTTCTGCATTTCCTTATTTTATTTCTGTTGTTTTCCCTTTTTCCACTACCTGCTAGCCAAACTATCTGTTCACATGTTCTAGTTGATGTTATTTTGAGATGTGTTTGCTTTAGGTGTACAGTGTAGGTACTTCCGTTATGCAGCTTGGCTCCCTACATTTCCTTTCTAACTGGAGGAGAGAAATGGGGTCTTCAGAAAGAAACTTTGCTGCTTTGATACACTCCCTGGAGGAGCCTGTCTCTTTCCCTGACCTACAGAGGAAGCCTCTGGAAATGGTACTTAAAAATACTCTGAAAAATATTCCCTGCCACTGCCCCAGTGCCCTAAGTAGCTCTTCTTTTTGATTATTCTGATTTATTCTTCCATTCATACTCTGGAGTGCCTGTCATCAGTTCTGACATCTCCCTTATTATCTCCCTCCCATCCTTGTTTGTACTCCTACTGCTAAATGTCTTGTGCTCCTTTATTTCTTTCATCCCCTTGTCTCCTTAAATTAGATTTTCTCTTTCTCCTCCTTCCCACATTTCTTCAGCCTGAATCCCTTCTTTTTTGGACCCTCAGTCCCAAGAGGCTTTTCCCCAAAAATTGCTGTTTGCTATTCAGCTCATTCTTCTGTTTTTCGAGTGTCTCTATGAACTGACTGCCTTGCCTCTCTTTTAAACCTGTTTTTAGTCCTCTCCAGTCCCTCTTCAGCATGCTGTCGAGGCTGCCCATGCTGGAGATCATGCAGACACATACATTACTTGGAAACGTTTGAAGGCAGCTATGCGTACTTGCACCAGCTCTTATATTTAACTGATTTGCTTGTCAAACAACCTCAAAGTGATATTCATCATCAAACGTAGGTAAGAAAGGTTTTCCCTCAGGTCCAACTGTCTGCAGCTGTTGGCTTTGATTTGGTTTGTTTCTTCTCTTTTCCTCTATAACATGGGACTCATTGCACCTATTTCTGACGCTATCTGGACATTTCAAATAGCAAATCCCTGTTTTTTCAGAGAGTGAAAACACTTCCAGGATCCTTGGTTTCTCCCAGTATGCTGCTGGGATACACTGTAGCTTTTGTGGCCTCTTGGACTGCAGTCTTATGTCTGTTGCCGGATGCTGGAGAGTGGTGGGTGATCTGTGGTAGATGGGGGACAGTGATAATGCGTTTTGTGGATTTTCATGACCAGACTCCATGGGAGGGGGACTTTACCAATACAGGCACACTGAGACTCTTACAGTGAATGTCTATGTTATTGTAGTGTATTGATATTCAGTGTTAGCATGCATTCAAATAAATGGGCTATTGAGAGGTTTTTGATAAAAACGTGAATTGTGAGCTAAGGCAAAGGGGAAGAAATAATAACTTTAACATGCATTTCTGAAGATGCAAAAAAGAATGGTGCAGATCCAGCATCATAAAGCTCCCACAACTTCTGCACAGCCGGGTTAATACCTGTAACGGAAATGCTATGTGATAGTGTTAGCAATTTGCAAACTCAGTGAATGCCGTGATGCACAAGGGAGCACAGAGGTAGAAATGGCAGTCGAGGGAGAAGCACTGTGGCCACAGCTGGTTTTAAGAGAGTTCATCTCTTGGCACATCAGACACTATGTCTGTACAGTAGCATAAGCTGATCACCATTTTAAGGGGGCTCATTTCATCTCACTTCAAAACAGGTGCTGGTGGAGCACCTGTTAACTCATCTATGTGGCATCCTGTAAGCACTTATCTTCTTCCACTGGCTATGAACACTAGGTCAAATATAGCCATCAGTGCAGCAGGTGACTATAAGCCAGAGAGGTGAACTGCACCCTTATGGTAAGTGCCTGCCAAGTACAAACAACGAGGACTTTACCTGCTTCAGTGTCTTTTTACTTTCCTCACTTGGAGGTTGATGCTCATTTCTGTTTTCTCTTTTTCTGAAGTGTCAGTCTCCACTTAGATATCTTTTGCGCAGGGATCAATTATTTCAGTACGTTTTTTGTATCGGTTGTTTTAATGGCTCCTATTTAATCTTATCATAATTTAGACCCACAAGTCAGTATTAGAAGCAGCAGCAGAGTCCAAAAGCTTATTTAAGTTTTGTGGAAAGAAGGAACAGCCCCATTTCCTTAGCATTATCAACATCTCTACAGTCAGAGCATTGAAAAAGTTTTGCATCTCTTCCTCCAGAGACAACTGCTTTCCAAGCAAAGTGCAGTTGTATCTCTTTGTAAAGTTTTTATTACAGAGAGGGACTCATTGACTTGCAGAAACTTGGGGTGCTAGGAGTTAAGGACACACACCTGAAGTGTCTCTAAAAGTCCTACTGCAGTATGACTAGGGACATTGTCTGGAAGCGGAACGGATTCTGGTGGCAAATCCTTCTTCAGGGAACACGGAATTTTAGAAACCAAACAAAGAATCAAGTCATGTTTTTTTTTTCTGGTTTATATAGACCAATGCTGGATCTTTCTCATGAACGCCTTGATTTACCAACGGCCAGTGACACAGTGGAAGCGGCAAGAAGGGCTGCTTTGTCTCTTGATGTTATATAAGTTCTTTCATTTTTCTAAGCTACCAATGAATATACATCAAGATTGACTGTTTCATAACAGTCTCAGTTTAAGGGTATGTGTCAGCTTAAATGGTTTTTCCCTAAAGGGCTCTGCAGTGCTAAGATTATTAGACCTTTTCTTGAGAGTTTCAGCTTTTGTACGCTATGTCTCTTGGATCCATGAGGTCAGGAATGGTCTCTTTTGGAACCTGAGAGCAAAGTTAGAGCTGAATGAATATTAGGAAAGGCTCATGCTTCAAATAAGAAAAAAAAAAAGTGCAAATTAATTAGCCAAAATCTCAAATCTAGGTACCTAAATTTTGGATCTATCTTGTATGAATGAGATGGATGCAGAGACATGAAGAATAGTATCAATTGCTTTGTATGTTACCTTCTATTCAATGGCAGGAACATCTCATTCCTTTCAGTAACAAAATGCTGAGCCTGGCCTTATTTGTCCCTGAATGTCATGCACTGACCTTACAAGTTTGAAGGAATAAACTATCTGAGAAAGGAAATATCCTTGACCCCATCTTTTTATGATTTTGTGTTTTCTACTCACAATTAGCTTCTCAACATCATTATGAGAAATTGCTGTCTTGGATTATTGATTTAGTGTTTCCTCAGTGGCCTTTTACAGATAAAGGAATCATAGAATCATAGAATGGTTCGGGATGGAAGGGACCTCAAAGATCTTCTAGTTCCAACCCCCTTGCCATGGGCAGGGAAACCCTCCACTACACCAGGTTGCCCAAAGCCTCATCCAACCTGGCCTTGAACACTTCCAGAGATGGGGCATCTACAACTTCTCTGGGCAACCTGTTCCAGTGCCTCACCACCCTGTGAGTGAAAAATTTCTTCCTTATATCTAATCTAAATCTGCCCTCTTTCAACTTAAAGCCATTGCCCCTTGTCCTGTCTCTACACGCCCTTGTAAAAAGTCCCTCTCCAGCTTTCCTGTAGGCCCCCTTTAAGTACTGGAAGGCTGCAAGAAGATCACCCCAGAGCCTTCTCTTCTGCAGGCTGAACAGCCCCAACTCTCTCAGCCTGTCTTCATAGCAGAGGTGCTCCAGCCCTCGGATCATCTTTGTGGCCCTCCTCTGGACCCGCTCTAGCAGCTCCATGTCCTTCTTGTGTTGGGGACTCCAGAGCTGAACGCAGTATTCCAGGTGGGGTCTCACAAGAGCAGAGTAGAGGGGCAGAATCACCTCCCTCGACCTGCTGGCCACACTTCTTTTGATGCAGCCCAGGACACAGTTGGCTTTCTGGGCGGCCAGTGCATATTGCCGGCTCATGTTGAGCTTCTCATCCACCAGCACTCCCAAGTCCTTTTCCTCAGGGCTGCTCTCAATCCATTCTCTGCCCAGCCTGTACTTGTGCTTGGGATTGCCCCGACCCACGTGCAGGACCTTGCACTTGGCCTTGTTGAACTTCATGAGGTTCTCACAGGCCCACCTCTCCAGCCTGTCAAGGTCCCTCTGGATGGCATCCCTTCCCTCCAGCGTGTCCACACCACCACATAACTTGGTGTCATCTGCAAACTTGCTGAGGGTGCACTACAAAGATGTTAAATAGCACTGGTCCCAGTACTGACCCCTGAGGAACACCACTTGTTACTGGCCTCCACTTAAACATTGAACCGTTGACCACAACTCTTTGAGTGCAACCATCCAGCCAATTCCTTATCCACCGAGTGGTCCATTCATCAAAACCATGTCTTTCCAGTTTAGAGAGAAGGATGTCGCGTGGGACAGTATCAAATGCTTTGGATAAGTCCAGGTAGACGATGTCAGTTGCTCTTCCCCTATCCATCAATGCTGTAACCTCATCATAGAAGGCCACCAAATTAGTCAGGCAGGATTTGCCCTTAGTGAAGCCATGTTGGCTGTCACCAATCACCTCCTTATTTTCTATGTGCCTTAGCATAGTCGCCAGGAGGATCTGCTCTATGATCTTGCTGGGCACAGAGGTGAGACTGACTGGCCTCCAGTTCCATGGGTCTTCTTTTTTTCCCTTTTTAAAGATGGGGGCTATGTTTCCCCTTTTCCAGTCATTGGGAACTTCACCAGATTGCCACGACTTCTGAAATATGATGTATAGTGGCTTAGCAACTTCATCTGCCAGTTCCCTCAGGACCCGCGGATGCACCTCATCAGGTCCCATGGACTTGTCCACCTTCAGGTTCTTTAGATGGTCTCGAACCTGATCTTCTCCTACAGTGGGCGGTTCTTCATTCTCCCAGTCCCTGCCTTTGCCTTCTGTGACTTGGGCTGTGCAGCTGGAGCTCTTGCCAGTGAAGACTGAGGCAAAGAAGTCATTGAGAACCTCAGCCTTCTCCACATCCCCTGTTTCCTTCTGGAGAGGGCCTACATTTTCCCTAGATTTCTTTTTATCACTGACATATCTATAGAAGTTTTTCTTGTTGCCCTTGATGTCCCTGGCCAGATTTAACTCTATCAGGGCTTTAGCTTTCCTAACCTGATCTCTGGTTGCTCGGACAATCACTCTGTATTCTTCCCAGGCTACCTGTCCTTGTTTCCACCCTCTGCAGGCCTTCTTTTTGTGCCCAAGTTGGTCCAGGAGCTCTTTGTTCATCCATGCAGGCCTCCTTGTGTTCCCACCTGACTTTCTCTTTGTTGGGATGCACTGCTCCTGAGCTTGGAGGAGGTGATCCTTAAACAATAACCAGCTTTTTTGGGCCCCTCTTCCCTCCAGGGCTTCATCCCTTTGTACTCTACCAAGGAGATCCCTGAAGAGGCCGAAGTCTGCTCTCCTGAAAGCCAGGGTAGTGAGCTTGCTGTGCACCGTCCTTGATTCCCTAAGAATCTTGAATTCCACCATTTCATGATCACTGCAGTCAAGGCTGTCCTTGAGTGTCACGTTCCCCATCAGCCCTTCTTTGTTGGTGAGAACAAGGTCAAGCAAAGCACCTCTCCTCATTGTTTCCTCTGCCACTTGGAGAAGGATGTTATCATCCATGCATTCCAGGAACCTCCTGGATTGCCTATGCCCTGCTGTGTTGTCCTTCCAACAGATATCAGGGTGGCTGAAGACCCCCATGAGGACCAGGGCTCGTGAACATGAGGCAGCTCCTATCTGTCTGTAGAGGGCCTCATCCACCCGGTCCTCCTGGTCAGGTGGTCTGTAGCAGACCCCCACTACTATGTCCCTTGTCTCTGCTCTTCCTTTAATCCTAACCCATAAGCTCTTAGTTGGGACCTCATCCGTCCCAAGGTGCAGCTCCATGCACTCCAGCTGGTCTTTGACATAGAGGGCAACCCTTCCTCATCTTCTCCCCTGCCTATCCTTCCTAAAGAGCCTGTACCCTTCTATTCTGACACTCCAGTCATAGGATTTATCCCACCACATCTCTGATGCCAAAAAGATCATATTCCGATAGGCGCGCACACACTTCTAACTCCTCTTGCTTATTCCCCATGCAGCGCGCATTGGCATAAAGGCATTTAAGTTGGGCCCCAGATGAACCTGACTTCCTGGCTGGAGCGGCTGGAATTCCTTTCTTCTGTTCTTCAGGTACTTCCAGCATATCTTTATCATTCTTGATATTATCCCCCTCCCCCTTCGAATCTAGAATCAATAAAGACAGAGAAAAAGAGGAAAAAAAAAAAAAACAGAAAGAAAATTGTATATGGGAGACAGCAATGATTCTGAGGGAAGCATTCCCTTGCGTGCACGTGTTTCTAAGATATTTTTACCATTTTCCATCTTCTTTTTTTGGAAGGTTTAACTTTACCGTAAAACTTACAGTTGTGATCCCTCAGCCTCAGTTTATCATCTTACACTGTTATTTCAAGCTTCCAAATAGACAAGAGTGATCTAGGGTAAGGTGGAAGAAGAGATTTGGGAGCATAGCTTCAGAATCACTGCTAAAGGCTTTATGCTTTGTTCCTGGACATGCCAAACAGCCAGGTTTTGGGATGGTTGTCAGAAATCTGAGTTAGACTAATGTCATGGTTTGATGGGGGTTGGGGGGGGCTGGTTCTGGTGGCAGGAGAGGGGTTTTTCTCCCTGTGACCTCCCTGGTTTTGGAACCGGGTTAGACTTGGTTCTGGCCACCAGATCAGACTGCCATCCCCCTCGGGGTTGAGCCAATGGCGCCTCTGCGAATTGCCCTATTTAAGTCCGGACAAAGGAACCGGAAAAGGTGCTTTGCCCAGGAGCGAGGAGAGAAGGGAGGAGGGCACTGCCCCCGCTCCCTGGCTCCCGGCCGGGCAGCTGCCTGTGTCGGGCCGGCACCGCCCACTGAGGATGGCGGCTGCGGAGCCGGCTGGGGAACTTGGGGAGCACCCCACTCCCGGGGTGCCCACTGGGCTGAGTTCACCTGGAGAGGACTGAGATCTGAGAGAAACGGCCACACCGACACCAGGTCAGTGAGGATGGAGCGGAAGGAGGTGTGCTGGAGCCGAGTCTCCCCTGCAGCTGGTGGTGAGACGGCAGGCGGCCCCCCTGCAACCAGGACAGCCTCGATGGAGTAGAGACCCACTCGCAGCCCGTGGAGAGGAGATGCCTGAGCCTGAGGACGGTCATGTTGGGACGCACGACAAGGCAGAGAGGCATCTGGAGTCTGCATGACGACCCACGCCGGAGCGAGTGGCTACAACTCTCTAAGAATCCGAGACTGTGGTAAAGCCCACACTGGGGCAAATCCGATGGGGAAGGATTGCTTCCTGTGGGCTGGACTCACGCTGGAGAAGTTTGTGGATTTTTCCTCGTGAGTAGGGGATCCATTGGAGCAGGGGAAAAGGGTGTAAGGACTCCT
This sequence comes from Tauraco erythrolophus, assembly GCF_009769465.1. Taxonomy (NCBI): domain Eukaryota; kingdom Metazoa; phylum Chordata; class Aves; order Musophagiformes; family Musophagidae; genus Tauraco; species Tauraco erythrolophus. The sequence goes on from NC_141468.1 coordinate 56,124,081, forward strand.
CCTCCTTTAAGAAAGAAGCAGCAGTAACAGCATGGAATGAACTGACCTGCACTCCCCCAGTCCCTGCCCCCTGTGCTGCTGGGGGGAGGAGGTAGAGCCAGGAGGAAAAGGAAAGGGGCTGAGGGGAAGAGGAAGGTGCCAGTTTTAAGATCTGGCTTTGTTCCTTTTTATCCTCTCAAGTAACCAGTTTTGTTTCCCTTTGTCCTTTTAAGTAACCATCAATAAATTGTTTTGCTTTTAAGAAAGCCAAGTCTGTTTTGCCCGGGACCATCGTTGGTGGGTGCTTCCTCTGTTCTTGTCTCAACCCTCAGTCCCTTTATTATATTTTCTCCTCTCCACTTTACTGGAGAAGGAGAGACTGTGTGAGTTTTAGTTGCTGCATCAGCCTAAAACCATGACAAGTGTAATCAGACATTTAGTAGTCCCAGACAGCTGACAGATAGCCTGAAATTCAGATGACCTCTGTCAAATCCAGATGCCTCTTGTTCTAGAGGTGACGGCAAAATGTAGGAGAGAATTCGCATCCTTTTTGGGGACAAGACTCCATCCCCCCTGTTCATTTTCCTTTCCACTCCCCCTGCTTCCTCTGTGGGTCCTCCTCCTGCTGCCTCTGTTGCTTTCCACAAGGCTGAAGTCAGTTCTGCTGCTGCCACTGTGGCAGAGAAATGCGACGAAGAATAGCAGCAGTGGTCAACACTGCAATCCCTTCCCGTATCAGGGCCATCTATATAAAAGCTGTCCATGCGGAAACCAGACCCTTTTCCTTTCCAAGACAAATTAAACTCTCAAACTTTCTTCCCCATCTCAAAAAAAACCAAAGGTGTGGCTTCCTACTGGCAGAAACCTTGGAATAGTACTAGTTGGCATGGATCAAAATTGTGCCAGGGATCGTGTTGATGATTAATTGGTGTGGATGATCTCTGTGCACTGGCACTACTTGGTTTACTTCTAGGGATGAAGCTAGTACAGCCCACCTGTTCCAGCTCTGCAGCAGGACCCTGACTTGCAATGGAGGAGCCACTGGCCTAGATGTCTCAAGGGGCTGAATCAGGTTGTCAGTGCCCTGTTCTGTGAGGGAAGTCTCTTAAGTTCAAGATACTTCAGGTATGAACACTCACCCCCCCTACCCAAATAGCTGCAGAAATCTGGGATCTATACTCCAGCTCCTTGTCCAAAACCTTCTCTGATCTGCAAACCTAAAGGTACGTGAAATTCTCCCCAGGACTCAGCCAGCATTGACCTGGAGTTGCATTATTTGCGGAATTTCCGTGCTTCAGGCATATTAGAAAAAAATGTGGTCAAACGGTTCCACCAGTTTGCAGAACAGGATTCCAGCATCTTGTCTGCTTTGTTCCTGAAAATGCAAATGCTCTTGTCGATATCCTACATAACCTTGTGGGGTTTTCTCCACAAGGCAAGGCAAAATGCCAATTAGAAGCTGAGGAGGAAATTGGCAGTGAAAATATGTCATTGTGTTTCAAAGTGCTCTTCTTATTTTCCAGATAAATTAAAAAAAAAATAATAAATGTTTGCTTCAGTTGAATGAGTACACCAAAGACATCATGCACTTGTACAACCTGCCTTCAAACTCATGCCAGCTTCCCCCTCACTGAGGATTACGGAGAGCTCCTGTGATGCAGTGGAGTTCCAGCCACATTCACCCAGCCCGTGCACCCCAAGTTGTTCTGTGGGGTGACTCAGGACAAGGAAAGAGAAAGGCTTCTAGGTTCACAACCCAGGCAGGTAACTTTCACCACTTCAAGACCCCTGTTGCTTATTTAATGTCTTTACTATTGATTGAGGAACCTACCTTTGGGCATCCGAGCCTCGAAGTTGTTTGGCTGAATTCATGGGTGTTTCTGTTAATCTATTTGCCCATTATAATTTGTTTTGAAAAGCAAGATCTTCTCACAATGAAATTCCCTATGTGAACTCCTTTCTTGGCACATCTCCACCATGCCCATATGAATAGAGTAGAAAAATGAAAATTTGATCTTACACTTGTGCACCTACGCAATTTACAATATCCTGGGGTTAAAAACAGGCTGTCCTGGCTGCTCATTGGCTTGTACCAGATAGCATGTCCTTTAGGTTAGAAACTCAGTGTCGTACAAGCTTCAGGAGTATGCGTTGTGCTCTTGATTAATATGCATAAGAATATGATTAAAGTAGGGAAACTCTACAATGATTTCAATACTGCATATTTAGGTAGTTATTGAGCCATGTCATGGGGGGCATTCACAGGGTCATTTGTAGATATGCACATATAATGGGGTCATCTAGACTCTCTGAGACTACCAATTCTAAGGCACTATTCATTTTATTCTAACATCGATGTTTCAAGTACAAGAATGTGCCTAGATCTGCAGTGAATATAAAAGGAGCCTAAAGTGACTGCTCAGAGGCAGACATGTGCATTGTAAACATTGCAGGTTATGTGAGATGAATTCTGCCCTGTGAGACAATCCTAAGCTAAATATTGAGGTATTTTACCCAAATTACTATTATTGGGCTAAACTGGCAGTGCTTATTTAAAAAACAACCAAACAGACAAACAAACAAAAAAAAAACCCTAAACAATTGGAAAGTGTAACACTGACTCAAAGTAAAACATTTCTAGAGGACAAGCCTGCTTTGCTTCTACATAGAGTGGCCCTGGCTCTTGCTGAGTCCAGCAAATAGATTTTGGACAGCAGAACTAAAAAGCCCAGGAACGGAGAAGACATAGGAATCTTAGACATGTCGCCAAGCACTGATGGATTACTGCCAGGGACTAGTGGTTGTAGCCCACAGCAGGTGTTTGAAGAAGCCAGATCTGCACAGGTGACTGCTCTGATAGATGTGTATGTGCTGGTTTACAATGGCTTCCTCTACGTGCCTCTACAGGTATTACTACCAATAAGCCATCGCTTTTCAGAAGGCCATCTGCTTGCCGTTAGCATGGATTTCTGAAGGAGACTTGCTGACAGCTGGGCTCATCAGATAATCACAGGGTGTTGGAGCTGGGGCTTGCCCAGAGACAGGAGAGCTGCATCTCTTCCTGGAAAAGTAAAAGAACAAGGCCTGAGGCTTGAGGCATTGCAGTCGTCAGAGAGGAGTATATGTAGAAAGGATATTGTTAACATAGCTGTAATTCATACAGAAGTGGGGAAGGGACATTCTGGGTCACTAAACCTTCCCAGCTGAAGTGCCAGACCTACTGTCATTGTCATACTGGTATCAATACCTGAGTTACTACCTTGAGGCTCACTCAGATGTATCTCCAAGTGCTGTACTCAGTGCTGGCTGAAATGCAGTCCATCAGTAGTTCTTGTGGGCGGAAGCTCTCATGAACATCAGCAGCTGCAGGTCTAACCTGTCTCACTCTTCTGAGAAGTTGCCAGTTTACAAACATAAAGAAGCACTTGCAACCTTTTAAAAACTTCCTTTAATGTCTTTTATTTTTACTGCTGACTCCTCTCCTGCAACAGGGAGAGCACACCTGAGTTGTTCTCCTGCTTGCTTTCCATGAATAGAATCATAGAATCATAGAATCGTTAGGGCTGGAAGGGACCTTCAAAGGTCATCTAGTCCAAATCCCCTGCAAGGAACAGGGATATCTCCAACTAGATCAGGTTGCTCAGGGCCTCATCCAACCTGGCCTTGAACGTCTCCAGGGATGGAGCATCCACCACCTCTCTGGGCAACCTGTTCCAGTGTTCTACAACTCTCATGGTAAAAAATTTTTTCCTAATATCCAACCTGAATCTACCTCCCTCTATTTTAAAACCATTACCCCTTGTCCTATCACAACTGGCCCTCCTGAACAGCCTCACCCCATCTTTCTTGTAGGCCCCCTTGAGGTACTGGAAGACCGCTATAAGGTCACCCTGGAGCCTCCTCTTCTCCAGGCTGAACAGCCCCAACTCTTTCAGCCTGTCCTCATAGCAAAGGTGCTCCAGCCCTCTTATCATCTTCGTGGCCCTCCTCTGGACCCTCTCCAACTGGTCCATGTCAAAATATTAGATTTTGCTCATTCTCTTGGATGATTTTGGAGTGCTTGCATCCCAGGAAGTTCCAAACCTCTACAAGATGCTACTCATAATGGAAAAAAGATCTTGTGGACTGTTTTTCACAAGTTCACAATACATAGGAGACATATTAGGTGAATTTACTAACCATGTCTGGAGAGGTCTTTGTGCTCTTAAACAGCTGCATATTGGTGCCTAAGCTCTTTTGTGGATCTAGACCTCTCCACGTGCTTTTAGCTGCACTTTCTCATGGAAATATTTGAGCTTGAAAACACTTAAGCTGACCTTTTCGAACTCAAGTGCCTAAATTTGGCATTCTCTTCCCATTTAATGCAAATGCCAGAAGACCTTTCTATTCCAGCAGGAGAAGAGCACGCTCTAGAGCTAACAGCTGTCTCCGTAGTTCTCTGACTTCGCAGGTATTGGACTGAGCACGCTCCCCTGCCTGTCCAGATGACTATCCTGTTAACGGCCTATTGCCTGCCCACGGGCAGCTTTTCTGGATGCACCTGGCAGTGTTTAAACCTGTAGGGTCTGTTCAAAGTTGTGGGTCCCTACGTGCTCCTAACAGTGGCCTTTAGTCGTGGTCAAATCCAACCTTGTGTCTTGCTGTCTGAATAAGCTGCAAGGCTGGCTTCTGAAAGCGGCCTTGAGCTGCCTCTTAACAGGCAGGACCGGCAGGCACAGAACTCCCAACACTCGTAAACTGCAACCCAAAACAGCCATGTAGTTTTGGGCTGCTCGTACTGCACCTGCCCAGACCAAAGCTTCATCCAGCTTCTCTTCACCTCCCACCTCCCCCGTGCACGTTCTCTGCCTCCTCAGATTGGAGCCACAGGCAGAGGCTCCCACACGCCTGGCACTGCTGCGAGCGCACGTCGTGAGCGACGATCAGTCCCGTAATCATTCGCTCTTGCGCCAGGATTTACTTTGCACGTACTCTGCCTGGGATAAGCTTTGTGGGTTTTGTTTCTTTTTGAGGCCTGGACAAACGCCTGCGCTACAATCGGGGCTGCAGCAGCTGGGCGGTGCCCGTTCCAGGCTGAGCCACCGATGCTGCGCTGGGGGCTGCGCTCTCCCGCACGACGTTCTTTTCCCGGTACCGGTTTCTGCTCCTCAGGCCCCGCCGGGGCCGCCCTCCGCTACCGGGGTGCCCCGGCCCTCCGCGCTGCACCAGAGAGCCGAGACGCGGGCGAAGGTGGACTCCTCTGCCCACAGTCCCCAGGGAAACGCCGCTCACCGCCAAGGTACGACGGGGACAGCTGCCGTTCCAGCCCTTCCCCAGAGTCTGACCTCAGAACCCCCTCAGCAGCACCCGTCCGGCCCCCCGCAGTCGCCGCCCGCCCCTTCCGCCGGCGATCCCGCCTCCTCCTCCCGGCAGCCCGCGGCCGGCATGGCGGCGCCCGGAGCCTAGGGCTGCACGTGTGGCTGTCGGTGTGGGGCTGCGCCGCGCCGCGGGGCCCGGGCCGCCCCGCTGCCGCCATGAAGAGCAAGTCTGCAGCCCACAAGTCGGGGAACACGCACCGGGTGAGGGCCCGCCCGTGCGGGCCGCGCCGGCTCACCGCGGCCGGGTCTTTTAGGTTTTTCATCGTCGGTGTTAGTTTAGCGGTGGTGTCGGGCTGCCGGCGCGCGGCGGGGGGGAGGAGGAGCTGTGAGGGCGGGTGGTGTGGCGCGGCCGCGCCGCGTCGGGTCTCCGTAGCGCTGCTGGCCGGGCCGCCCGCGCCCGAGTGCGGCTTCTCCCTTTCCTGGCGCTCCGTGATACCTCCGTGAGCCGAGTCAGCCTCCGTGCAACGCCGCAGGCACTCCGCAGCCTTAGTGTAAGAAACTGACATAGTTTAATAAAAAAAGATAGCATCCGACGGGGGTGTTAACGTGGGCGTTGTTTTAGGAAAGGCGAGAGCCGTGCAGTCTGTTGAAATTCGTGTAGATTTCTCTGCATCTTTTTCACCTTGTGGGCGTGTGGGGTGCAAGCCCGGATTGTGCAGAATGAGGGGGGAAAGGGTCAGTCCTATTCGTGGCTCTTGTAAGCATTTTTTTGCCTTAACATTCTGGTAGGACTGTTTAAAGATTGATGGGTACTATCTGGCAGCCCGTCTCTGCAAGCGGGGTTTCTAGTGCGTGGGGTTTCTAGTGCGTGTGCTATTGAGAAGGACTTACAAGGGCTGTTCTCAGAATTGAGCAAGAAACATGTACTTTGTTTTGTTTTACAGTTTCTTACCTTTTCGGAGCGCTTAAGCAACGTTAATATAGATATTATTCATCGGATTGACAGAACTGGAAGCTACGCTGAGGTGAGAACAGCAATTGCGATCGTTTTCTGAAATCGCATCACAAGTAGATACGTACCGTGAAAGACTGACTTAAATTTATTCAGGAGGAAATTGAAAAGAAGCTCCTGCAAGAGTTGCCGTTCCTAGAGCCTCATTTCGTGCTTCATTCCCCTTTACTTTTTGACCTGCTTCGCAGTATTGCCATAGAGACTCTTTGTCAGCACCGCCCTGATGGCTTCCATGTGGCTGGTGGGCCTGTGGGTGTTTCTGAGCATGGAAGATGCTGCTGTGACCATCAGCAGTCCTAGGTCTGGATCTGCAAAGTCTTACAGGTGCTGGGTAGTTGCAATACTCGCAGCATGTATACAAAGCGTGTGCATGTTTCTTCATGGATCATAAAGAAGAGTCATCTATATGTGACCTACAGATCATCATCGTGAATATGGTGCTTTGCACATTGTTACCTCCTGGCCTGCTGGATTGTTCTTCTGAACTTCCCACTTGGTAGCTGTGAGGATGCCAAAAGAAATGCCAAAGCGTTTGTGCTGAGTGGGCTATGGCTAAGCATCTTAAATTACCAAGGCCAGTCAACAGAGGTTTAAAATGCCATCACATAAACAAGTCCTGTCACCAGAAAGTATTTTCAAATGTGTTTTTAATATAGAAAGAAAGGTCTTATTTTCAGGGAAGTTCCATAGCACCTTTTGAAATGAAATAATCAAGATTTCTTGAAGTATTCTTAAAATATTTAAGGTACTCGATAGTGTTCTTCATTTGAACTCTCATCTTTGCAGGCTACCTTCATTAGGGTTGGTAGCTATTATTTGATCTTTCTTTTGACAGGAAGTTGAAACCTACTTTTTTGAAGGACTACGGAAATGGAGGGAACTGAACCTCACTCAGCATTTTGGTAAGTCATTTTTGTCCATGTTTCCTTAAACTGCTAAAATAGATTTCTTCTGCATCCAGAACTCAATGGGAGATTTTCTGTTGACTGGTTTTGGATTGGGCTCTGGAGAGCCATTATTCTTTAACATCCTGCATGTTTACCAGGAGCTGAACTAGTTTTCAGGGCTTTTCTCTTGTGCTTCAAACAGTGCAGTTCTTCAGTGAAGTGGCCAACAAATGCCAGTCCTTCAACCAGCTGGTCTACTACCAGAGTGCCATTGTGCAGAGCTTGAAGACACATTTGCAAGTCAAAGGCAGTCTTGCTTATCAACCCTTATTAGAGTAAGTACATGGTGACAAAATGTAGCCTCATCAGTATTACAAGTAAGCATGAATCCTGTTGTGAGTGTTCTTTTTCTTTATTACGCCTGAGAAAATTTAGCAATGAGAAACACAAAGTGGTTGTATTTCCCTGATAGAGCTTTATGGTTCTAAGTCTTAAAAAAACCCAACCAACTATGACAAGGCAAGCAAATTAGCCTGAGTGCTTACTGAGTGTCAGACAGAATATTAATGCGCTTTGTTTGGTGTTCTCTTCTTGTTTACTGTTATCTGCTTGATTTTTAAAAAAATCTTAAGATTCTTGACATCCAGGTTGCCTAATAGATGATATTTAAATAAATGTGAGAAGTAAAAGTGATGCTGTCTTTCCGAAGAGACTGTGCTGGATTATGCAGTGTTTGACGAGGCTTTTATTGGTTTGTTTTTGAAACGCACTAACACTGGTGTATTTTCTGAAACGCAGTCTAGTGGTGCAGCTGGCTCGAGATCTTCAGGCTGATTTCTATCCTCACTTTCATGACTTTTTCCTGGCCATCACCAAGTTACTGGATACACAGGACACAGAGCTGCTAGAATGGGCTTTTACCTCTCTTTCCTATCTCTACAAATACTTGTGGAGATTGATGGTGAAGGACATACACAACATATACAGGTAAAAGCTGTGTTTAATGTCTGTCTTGATTAGCAGTTATTTGTAAATGCCACACGAAACATGGGTTAATGCTTCAGTATACTTGTTAGCATGCTTTTCCTGCTTTCTGAGAAACTTGGAGGCTTGTTATCATACGCAGCTTCTTTGAGATCCTACTGACTTTCTTGGGTAACTGTATTGGAGAAGGGATGTGGGTTGAGCTGCAGGTTTGGGCATTCAGTCCCCTTTTCTCCTGTGGGGACAGGAGAGGAAACATCCACCTCAGCTTGCTAAACAAAGCTCAGAAAGACACTGAATTGTCAGAGTCATTTCGGAAAACTGTGACCAAGTCTAAATTCAACACAGGCCTCTTGAGTGTCAAGTACCTCAGTCATAGTTATATCATTTCTGTCTTTCCCAGTGGCAGATGCCTTGACTTATGACATTGAGTGAGTTTCTTTGAGTCTTTAATTGTTCTTTTCACAGTATTTTCCCCTTTATGTTTTTCCCTTCTTCCTGTGAGAGAGCAGATGAGGTATGCACAGTTCTGTATGCTTTGAAACTCCTTGCCGCAGGACGCTGTGGATGTGGAAGGTTGGCATGGGCGCAAAGGGAAACCGGCCAAGTTGGAGGGAGTTACCAAATGCACAGGAGCCACTTCTGGCTCGGGCAGTCTCTGAGCTGCAGATGGTTGAAGGCTGATTTTGCATCTGCTTGCCTTGTTTTTAAGCCTTTTCCAGGCATCTACTTCTGGCTGCTGCCGTAGACTGAATACTGGGCTGGATGGACCTGTGGCCAGGCCCAGTATGACTGCTTGTTTAATCTCACATTGCTCTGATAGCAGGGCTCTTCTTTTTGTCATAGCCAGTGGGTTCTGGTTGCTTCTTCCTAGTTTCAGTTTGTAACAGATGGAGCAAAAGAGGGAATACACATTTCCTCCACAACCCAGCAAAAGCTGTGGAGCATGTTGAAAAAACATCTGCTTGGCTGTGAATCTGAGGCACCCCTCGCTCTGCACTGAACATGTGCTGAGCCACCTGCAACTGTTAATCACCCCTGTAAATTGTATCTTTACAAACTTTTAAGTGCACAGGAGAGCCTGTTGGCTCAACTGACATACAGATCTGGTTTATCAAATTGGCTCTGGTTTTACTTGCTCCTGCTGAGTACATACATTGAAAATCTTGGTGCTGCAATTGAATCTATGTGGATCCAGAAATTTTAGAGGTATATCTGAATGTGACTTCATTTGCCTGGCATTGTCATTTGACCTTCTTTGCAAAACTTGGTTCTTTATCCAGGGAAGTGGGAAGGAATCGAGTTGAGGAAGGTATTTTCTCTCTCTGGGACACATTCTTAGTGTTTGTAAAAAGTAGCAGTGTGAACTGAAAACAAAAGTTTTAAAACCAGTTGGGGGCTATTCTTGTGTTGCCAATGTCATGGTTTGATGTGGAGGGGGGGTGGTTCTGGTGGCAGGAGAGGGGTTTTGCTCCCTGCGACCTCCCCGGTTTTGGAATTGGGTTAGGCTTAGTTCTGGCCACCAGATCAGACTGCCATCCCCCTCGGGGTTGAGCCAATAGGGCGCCTCTGCGAATTGCCCTATTTAAGTCAGGACAAAGGAACCGGAAAAGGTGCTACTTCGCCCAGGATCAAGCAGAGAAGGGAGGAGGGCACTGCCCCTGCTCCCTGGCTCCCGGCCGGGCAGCTGCCTGTGTCGGGCTGGTGCCGCCCACGGAGGATGGCGGCGGCGGAGCCAGCTGGGGAACTCGGGGGCGCCCCACTCCCGGGGTGCCAACTGGGCTGAGTTCACCTGGAGAGGACTGAGATCTGAGAGAAACAGCCGCATCGACAGCAGGTCAGTGAGGATGGAGTGGGAGGAGGTGTGCCGGAGCCGAGTTTCCCCTGCGGCTGATGGTGAGATAGCAGGCGGCCCCCCTGCAACCAGGACGGCCTTGGTGGAGCAGAGACCCACTCGCAGCCCGTGGGGAGAAGATGCCTGAGCCTGAGGATGGTCGTGTTGGGGTGCACGACAAGGCAGAGAGGCATCTGGAGTCTGCGTGACGACCCACACCGGAGCGAGTGGCTACAGCTCCCTAAGTATCCGAGACTGTGGTAAAGCCCACACCGGAGCAATCTGTGGGGAAGGATTGTTTCCAGTGGGCTGGACTCACGCTGGAGAAGTTTGTGGATTTTTCCTCGTGGGTAGGGGATCCACTGGAGCAGGGGAAAAGGGTGTAAGGACTCCTTCTCCTTTAAGAAAGAAGCAGCAGTAACAGCACAGAATGAACTGACCTGCACTCCCCCAGTCCCTGCCCCCTGTGCTGCTGGGGGGAGGAGGTAGAGCCGGGAGGAAAAGGAAAGAGGGGGGGGAAGGTGTCGGTTTTAAGATCTGGTTTTGTTTCTTTCTGTCCTCTCGAGTAATTGTTTTTTTTGTTTCTCTTTGTCCTTCTAAGTAATCATTAATAAACTGTTTTGCTTTGAGAAAGCCCTGTCTGTTTTGCCCAGGACCATGGTTGGTGGGTGCTCCCTGTGTTCTTGTCTCAACCCTCAGTCCCTTTTTTTTTTTTTTTCTCTCCTCTCTACTTTACTGGAGAAGGAGAGACTGTGAGTTTTAGTTGCTGGATCAGCCTAAAACCACGACACCTTTAAGACAGTGGATTATTTTGTGTCTTTGTAGCCTGTACAGCACCCTGCTGGCTCACCACAAACTTCACATCAGAAACTTTGCTGCCGAAAGTTTTGTCTTTCTAATGAGAAAGGTGAGTGAGGTGTTTGTATTTTGATGCTATCTCCATTCTGTGGTGGCTCTTGGATTCAATGTGTAATATTAGGTTTTCTCCAAAGGATTAACAAGGCCTGAACTGGCGTTGAGTGTGTTCTGAGTAGTCATTTCTATTGAGTGTTATTACTGAGAATGTCGTGCACTTCATATTAGCAGTGGCAAATAGAGGCCTTAGCACTCTCTGTTTTAAGAGCAGTTAAACCAAACATTTGTGATTGGTTTACCTAAAATGACTAAGAAATGGTAAGGTAATCTTGCAAAACGGAGGCCTTAGTCTGTAAATGCGCGTTTGCTCACTGGCTTTTTCATTAATGCTTTAAGGCCTTTGTAGAACTGAAATTCTTGTGGCAACCTTTTTGCACACCTGAATATCAGAATATATACTGTTCCCAGGCAAATCAGTCAAGATCAGACAGCAGCATTTCATGGAGTAAGGAAAGGGAGTGGTAGTTGTTGTTTTTTATTTAGTCAAAATATACAAAAGATTCCTGAGACTGTCTAACAAATTTGGGTATCCTCATTTTTGTCCTAGATTGAAAGACCTTAATAAAGCACAATTGTTTAGTTGATTGTTTTCAGAAATTGTTGAACTCCAAGTCAAATCCTCAGAAATGGAGTGTTTTAAAATCTTGGGCCAGAAGTCCTTGCAGTATTCCCAAGTATAGTTTTGGATGACTGGATTCTGTGTTCAACTGATACACGTCTCTTTGCACACCAGTGCAGCGACCTTTGTGTTTCAGTTGAGACCAGTTTAATGGTGCATTTATGCACATGTTTAACTCTAAAATCACAGTAGTCAAAACCACGTATTTCAGCTGCAGTGACCTGAGTAGACCTGTGTACGTCTTGCGGGGGGAGCTGTAGTGACTGAACAGCTGATCATTTTTCCCCTTTCAGTTTCCTTATGTGGTTGCAGAAATAATGAGCTTGAACTGTTGTGGGAAGGCAGGACTGGGAGAGTGATGTGGTGCTGTAGAGCCATTTAATTGTCTCTATCCAGCTGGCAGCTCTGAATACAAAATAACTTTTTTTTTCTTCTTATGTTTTGTAGGTTTCTGATAAAAATGAAATCTTCAATTTAATGCTCCGTGACCTGGGGGAGCACCCTGAGAAGGTGGAAGGTGTAGGACAGCTACTTTTTGAGATGTGCAAGGGTGTTCGAAACATGTTCCACTCTTGTACAGAGACGGTAAAGACAAGAAAAGATTGCTGGTTTAAATGTTGCTGTAATGGAGCATTAGGTAGCGCTCAGTGAAACCACTGAGTGTTGTCTTGTTCACCTCGGTGGATCCTTGGTGATAAGCATGCTGTTCATTACTTAAGAAAATCTGAAAGCCTTCTTCTAAGAATATTCTATGAGATAGGAAGATTGTTTTTAGTAATTCCTATGCAGTATTCCTGTATGTTAAAATAGTACTGCTTGCTGATATTTCAGATTTTAAGTGATAGCCTGTTTTTTTTTCCCTGGTAGTTGTTCTAGAAAGAGTGAACGTCACTGGAGTATTTTAGCAGTGTATTGCACTAACTAATTTTAGGATTGCTAGATTTATTTTCTAAGTATAAGGACATGATGTGCTCTTTTCCTGTGCAGGCTATGAAGTTAATTCTGTCAAAGCTGGGGCCTATTACTGAAGAAGAAATTGAACTACCATGGGTAACTGTAGGAGAAGCTTTTGTGAGGATGATCAGATCAGCTGCACTCCATATCCATAAGGAGAATTTTGACATTGTCTTCAAGTGCCTGGAGGTACACTGATTTATTTATTTATTTATCTTAATTCACGAGAGACTGAAAAAAAGCCCTGTGCATTTATCAAGAAAAGTATTTGTGTCTTATGGGAACAGAATTGGGGTTTTTTTCTGCTTTGGAAGCATTAAGTACAGCATCATGCACATGAGAAAAATCCCACTCTTCTTTTAGATGTTCAGAGTGACCCTGATGGGTGTGCTGTGCTGTGAGTGAGAAAGGAACTGCTGTGTGCCAGACTTGGAGCTCAGTCTGGATAGGAACCTGGGCAAGGAGGTTTTGTAGGATCTGCTTTTGCAGAGGCAGACATCACAGGCCCCTTGCTGGAGTGGGAGTGCTAGGGCTTGCTTTTTTATTGCTGAGCTGGGTATGTTGGCTGTTCTAAAACTGCTTAGTGGCAGTAAAGGAGAAGCTTTTTGCCCCGCAGCTCTCTTTACAGCAAAGACCTGGGCTGAACCTGGAGAGCCTCAGAGCCAAGTGCTGAAAAATCAGTGTTTTCAGTCTGGATGTTCCCATGTTGCTGCTTGGGGATTACACTCTGAGGTTTGAGGGAGCACGACTGAGTGCCGTGGGCTGCGCTGTGTTGAGTCAGGGTGATGTCGAATGATGAGCAAGGGCCTGGCAGGTGCTCTTTACTTACCTGAGCAACACCAGATTTTTTTGCTAGCAATTGGGATTCGCTAAGGGGGATCAAAACCTCTTGCAACCGACAGCTGGGTCTGTTGTGCTGCTCAGATGGGTGAAATAGGAAACTGGAGGAAATGGTACATGCAGACTTCAGGGTAGTCCTTCCAGCATGGCTAAATAGCCGTGTTTGTTCCATCTTGGAACTCCCTTCCTGTGACTATTCATAGGTTCCCAGAAAATCCCATCTTTTTCCTTCTACCTCACCGGGTATGGTAACAGTTATTGCTTAACTGTTATTAGCTATAGAATGGTTTGCCACTGGATGTTTTGTATCCCTGGGAGCTAAGTCACTCAGCATCTGCAATTGAAATGAAATCTTGGAAATTGGTGACATAATTCCCTTTATTTTTAATGAGGCTTGGTTTTCTTTTTTTTACCCTGGGAACCAGTGGATGTGGGGAGTGTCTTGCTCGGAGGGAAATATTCACATAGTCACATGATAGCTCTCTAAATTGGGTTCAATTTATAGGATCAAAGATGGGAGTTTATATCCTCTGGACAGAAAGGGACAGTAATGGGAGTGATCCAGGGTAGCTCCATTATCTGTATAATGCAGATGATATGAGTAACCTCTCAGCATCCACATTAGCATAGTGATGCATAAAGTGTAAAAGTACTTAAGTTCTAATAATTCCACTGGAAGCTGTTTGCTTCCATACCACTGTGGATCTGGGGCCAAGTATTTTTCTTCCTCTTTCCTGTTTTGTATGTTGTGTGTTGGCCTTTCAGGAGACCTTCATCTTGGGAGGTATTTGTGTTTCTGTCCCAGGAATCTCGGATGTGTGTTTTTGCATCATGGGAATCACACAGTGTTTCTGCAAGGTGTAGTTTGTTGAACATGAACGAGAACGTCAACAGTAGTTTGTCGGACAGATGAGTTGTTGATTCTTTAGAATGCCTTTCAAATAGCAGTGAGTGAAACAGGATCTGATCATTTCCCTGAAACATTTTGCTTTCCTTTTTTATTTAAACAGGAGTCAGTCTTAGTCTTGCAGAGGAAAATAACTAAGGCCAACTGCTGTATGGCTTCAGAGCAGATGGAAAGGATCTTGCAAGCTTATCTGATCCTAGTGGAACATGGAAATGGATCCAAAATCTCACTGCCTGAAGATGTCTGCCAGGTAGGTCAGACCATTGCTTTGGCTGATGTGCCAAAGAAGTACCAATTGAATATTGAAGAGGTGTGGTCAGCTGAAGCACTCGTACACATTTCTGATGCATCAGTGGGCTTGGGATTTGAGCTGAGTGAACAGAGACATTTATTGTGAGCATTATTACCTCTCTGATCCTGTGAGAATTTACCTCTGTACTGTGATGCTGATGTAGTCCTCCTTTAAATGAACAAGAGGAAAAGTAGGCTGCTGCTGCTAGAGACCATGCTGAGCTGTAGTTCCTGCCACTGTGGAAGACATCTAGACCTCCATATCAATGGTAGAGCAGTTCTACCAGATTCATATACATTTGACCGCGCTGGGTTCAAATGTAGATTTAATGCCTTTAAACTTTAACAGGACTGTTAGGATTCAGTTCTGTGGGCTTAGAACACTACGCCTTCCAGCTCCAGCGGCTGTCCAAATCATTCAGACCATACAATCACTGTCTTCATAGACAAATATCAGTGCTCTCTCTTTCATTTCAGATTTTAATAAGAATGTTGCAAACACCAGATCTCTCATCATCTTGCTGCAAGACCCTGTTGAACACCATCTCTGCATTGCTGTTGGCTCAGAAGGTGTTCTTGCCTGATTCTTTGACCAAGGAAGCTATTGAGAAGGTAACAAAGATAGCTGCTTGTAGCAGTTCAAGTTCCCTAGAGCAGGCTGATTTCAGGACATTACACTTCAAGCTAGGAAATAGACTATAAGGATCCCTTTAGCCTTTTGCACAGATAAGGGAGAAGCGGCGCAGTGCATTAAATAATGTCTGCTGTGATCTTGGGACTCCTTGAGAGTCTCACACAGACTGTCAATGTAGCAGTGCCTTTGTGGCAGACATCTTTGCAGTGAAAACCAGGCTCTGACTCGAACACCTACAGCCTCTGGAGAAAGGAGTGAGAACAGAGAAGGGGCACGTTCAGCCTTAGATTATAAAGCAGGTCAGTGAGTTGAACTTAGTGAAAAAAGTACATTTTTCACTAAGCTGCCAGACATTTAGACAGCGTGGCTTAGCCTTGTGAACAAGGTTCAGGCAAGTGCAGTTTGATTTAGAAAATACAGGGGAAGGCATATTTCAGTACTGTTATTGCTCTTATAGTATTGACAGGATTAGCTGCATACGTTCTTATCAAATGCAGTGTTGCAAAGATTAATAGGAGATGCTACTATGGAGTCTTAATTCTTCAGCTTTTCTGTTACAGTACATTATAATTTTGCGGTTTACAATGTGGACCGTAGTTGTACTGTGTATGTAAAAAAACATTTGAAATAAAAAATGTCCTGTGATTTACAATGGGAGAACAAGGCTGTTGCAATTGTTTAAAAAAGATCAAATTTCATCTGGTCTTCAATGTTGGCTGGTGTTGAAGTGAGATTAGTTCTGCCTGTGGCATGAGTCCAGTTTTACTCAAGAGACGTGGTCCTTGAAACAGTTGAGGATATTTGTCTGGGCTTCTGTTAAACTGGAGGAGGCTTAAAGCTGTCCTTGTCTTCCGAAGGGTCTGGGAAAGGGAGATATGGATGCGTGTTCCTGTGTTGCACATCTCAGCCTTGAGGAGCACTGATCCTCAGTATCTCAAAGGACTGTTCCTGTGTTGGGTCCTTCAGAAGCACAGAGGTTGGCTTTGCCAATATGGTGGTAAACTTTCTGCAACCTGCCACACAGGAAAAATGCTGAGTTGAATGATCTTCTAGGCCTAAGCTTTTTTCTACCTGTTGATGTATCTGTGCTGCAGTCCCAGAACTTTCAGCTTACATTTTCCACATCACCCTAACGAGATACCTAAGCTGT
Organism: Tauraco erythrolophus; assembly: GCF_009769465.1. NCBI lineage: Eukaryota > Metazoa > Chordata > Aves > Musophagiformes > Musophagidae > Tauraco > Tauraco erythrolophus. Next base: position 56,140,384 of record NC_141468.1, read on the forward strand.
CTATGTACAGAGCCAGCTTAGATCCAGCAGGGTTTGTTAGAAGGGCTGTGTTGTTCTGTCTCTGAATTATCACTGCAAACAGTGTTGCTGTGTCTACCTGAACTAACAAGCCCTGCTAGCTGAGAACAGAGAGCCAGGCTGAGTACCTCAGAGTTCAAAGCATGGTTGATTCATAAACTGGAAAAAAGATCTCATGGGTAATGGAGAGTCGACTATGAAACATCTCCTGTTAATGCGTTCCTGTCAACCTTTCATTTGCATCTTGCAGGTATTTGAAAGTGGATTTGAACGGCGCTTTCTTTTGAGCTTCTCTGAAGTGATGTTCTCAATGAAGCAATTTGAGAGGGTAGGTGGAAGCTTTGGTACATTTCGTTTATTTTTGTTGCCAAAGACAACAACTGGGAAATCCACAGTATATTTACTTGCCTTGTGTGCTAAAGCATTTTTGTGTATTGACATGATGTTTATTTGAACTTCCGGTGTGATCTGGTAAGAATGAAAGAGGTTACTTATGCCACTGTGTTGAAGCTTGGTAATGATGCTCAGGGTTGGAGAAGGTGATGGGTATCTGTGCACACAAAAAGAAGCTTGTCTGTTGGGAATTAAGGGGGTGGGCTTGTTACGGGTGGAATGAAGAGAAGGAGTTCTGGCGAAAGTAAATGGAAATTAAGAATAAGTGATGTCTGATAGGGTCATGTCTGGAACTGGTGATACAGGAGGAATCAAATTAATGAAGCAGAATGGGAGGTAAAAGTAAAGTCAGGGATCTGGAGTGTCCTGATGAGACCAGATTTGGGCAAACTGAGTTTTTATGTCAAATCACTGTCCCTGCTGGGATAAGAGGTTGTCTGTGTGCTGGTGGCTTGGGGCACCAGGACTGATAAATCTGGCGGTTTGCTGGCTCATTTGTGAGTGCGTGAAATCCTCTGTGGCTAGTGTTGTGTGTTTTTTGTGAATTCGATCATGGTTAAAGAGACTTACTAACCCTTGACTTTATTATTTTGTTTGTTTGGTTTTTTTACTTCCCCCCCTTCAGCATTTTCTTCCATGCTTTCTAGAGTACATTGAGCATTGCTTCTCTGGCACAGATGCCCTCGCAAAGGATGAGGCAATGGCAATTCTGGCTAAACTCATTCTGGTGAAAGCAGAGCCTCCTACCATTGGTTCAATGGCGTTTGAAAAGTATCCTCTCATTTTCACTGAATCATCCATCAGGTGAGACGTCTCAAGTTTAGCAAACACTAGATGTGTCTGCATGACTGCAAGCCTGAAAGCAGTGCAGAGCTACATAAAAGTTGCCTCCAGTATTTACTAGAGTTGTGTAAATGGCAATGTTGCCAGCAGATTTGCAAAACAAGTGATACAGTAGAATCCCATTTTTCCTTCCGAGATTATTTGAGAAGAGATACTGCTCTGGAAAGGTTATCACTGATGCGAAAAGACTAGTGAGTGTTGCGGTAGGTGTGTGATGGGGTTTTGTTACACCAAGATGTATGCTGCATCCTTGGCTAGTTAATCTTTGTAGTGAGTGCTACAGTCCAAGTTCTTATCACTACTAACCTGCCTTTCCCCCTTGTTTCTTCCCTGTCTTGTCCGGGGCCTTTCTTGGCAGCAGTACTATGGTCTTACCACAGAGCACAGCTGGGTGCTGAAGGGCATATAATTAATCCAGATACAGCACTGTGTTGGCACAGCTTGACTGCTTCTAGTTGCAAAGCTAGCTTGGTTGCTATGAAGAGGTTGCTTTTCCCAGGGAGCCTCTTGGGAAAGGTTTGGGGTGGTAACCACTGTCAAGCACAGAATGACCGTTGCTAATCTACTGATAACAGTTGTTCTAATCACTCAGCACAGATAATTCAAAACTTTCACCTGCAGAGTGGTGACTTGTATTGCCTTTTATGTAAGGTTTTATCTTTCCTAAAAGCAATTCGCTCTGAGTTTTTCTTGTTTTTATTTAATAGAGATGAGGTATTAGGGTTTAGGGAGCAGAAGGTTGAGTCAAAAGAATTAAATTTGCTTTTCTTCCCTTGTCTGTTGTTCTCTCTGTATTTTCAGTGCTATGGAGTACATAGCTAAGAGGACCTTGTGCTTGGGACTTCTTTGTGCTCTTGCAATGTCAGTGGCAAAAAATAGGGCTGGGAGACATCTCAAGAGTTGTGTATCACATCTCCTACCTAGGATGGAATTGGCGAGTCCCAAACCAGTCCTGAAAGATGTCTGACCAATTTGTTACTACATACTCCAATTCTGGAGATTACCAAGCTGCCCCTGGCAGTCTGTGCCAGTACTTTACTGTCTTTATGGTTATACAGGATTTGATTATTATTTTTTCCCCTCCAGTCCTCAGTGTATGAACTGAACTTCTCTTACTGCAGTTTAAATCCATTGCTGCTTATCTGCAGAGAGCATAAAGAGCAGATTATTTCTTTCTCTTTGCATCCAGCTTTTACAAGTAAGGAGCTCTGATCATCAGAAACATCTGAAATCTTTTTTCTCTGGACCAAAAATCCTAATTCCTTGAGGTTTATCTCAGAAGTGTTGTTTCTTAAACCTCTAATCGTTCTTGATGCTGTCTTTTTGTTTAGCTTCTGCCTGTCTTGAAAGGTGGAGCCTATGCAGCCTTCTGAGTCTGACAAGTGCTGGGTGGAATGGAAAGATTATTGTCCGTGGGGTGTGAAGTGCTCGTGTTCATATGTTCCAGATTGGTGTCAGCCCTTTCTGCCTGCAGATAGGCTTATTGGTTTGGGCTCAGCTTGTGATTCCTCTTAAGTCCCCAAACTTTTACCTCATTGGATCTTTTCCGTCATCCATTAATATATCTACGTCAGCATGATCATGATTTGTTAACAACAATCACAGACACATCTCCAGGGTGCTCCTAGAGGCTATACCTCCTTGTTGTGAGGGTGTCCAACTGAAAACTAGTATCTTTCCTTCTAGAAATATTATTTGAACTTGGAATAGAGACCTCACATTTCTCGTGGGCCATGTTTTGTGATCCTCAGCCTTGACATGACTAGATGGTATTTTGTGCTGTGGAGGACATTAAAAAAATCTCTTTTGAGTTGTTCAAGTCCTTTTTGCTAGAAATAGCAAACATGATTTTGAATATCATGGGAGGAAAAGAAACAATCTCTGATATGCAGTGGAGGGTTGCTGAAAAGTCTGGTTTTCTTTTTAGTTCTAACACAAGACAACAAACAAGTAAAAGACAAGGAGCAAAGGCAGAAGTACCAGTGTTGGATTATGTACTGTCTTTAATGCATTTACCAGAGAAGGAAGACATCACTGACCTTTCACAGCCTTGGGTTGCCTTGGTTGTACTGCCACATATTAGGTAAGGGATATTGTAAGGTACTGTTGTCATGTATTTCTGTAGCATTGTCTACTTTGCTATCTGTCAGAAATCATTTTACTAAGGGAATGACAATAATTGCTAATTCTAGTTTGAGGAAACTGGGGTTAGAAGGCAAAAAAATACTGTGTGGAAAAACCGTAAGTCAATAGTAATGTTAGGAATAGAATATCAGTTTCTTGATTGCCGACTCCCTAAATTTAATACTCTAGTACATAGAGATATTCTTGACACATTTCAGTTTCTGTGTTTTAAGCACTGTCCTCTCTAGACAGTGTTTTTTTCACTAATTATGAAGTTCTTGTATGGAAGAAGTAGTTAGAAGGGAGGTGCAATGAATGCTGCAACTTAAATTGTGAATCTGAAATAGCAAAAATGGTTTGCTGCCAGTTTCAAACTTGGGGTGAGCTATCTGTAATTTAATACAAGATAAGTATGAAAGAAAGCTTTCATATGTGTGTAGGTGTCTGTAACACAGAGGCAGAAATTCTTCCCATTTATTTTGGACAGGCCAATGGACAAAGAACACATTCTATCCCATGTGACAAGTTTTATAGACACTCTCTTCACAGCCATTGACAAAGGAAGCCTCTTTAAAGGTCAGTTATGGTTATTTCCTGTTTATTTGCTTTTCGTTGATATATAGCAGCTCTGCACCAGCTCTGTGTGTGTTACTATTTCTTCCTTTGCCCATAAGAGAAAAGAAATGCGACCTGAGTCCTACACTCCTGCCTCCTTTTGCCCCATCCTTCTTTGCCTGATTTTCCTCACTCTCCTCCCAAATTAGGATTCTTCATCCTCTGATGTTCTTTCCAGCTCCATGATCTTTGCAATTCCTTCACCTTCTGCTGTGACTCTGGTCTTCTCTCATTGCCCATGCAAGGCATACCCTAGCCCGGGGCTCCCTGGGTGACCTGCCTGGCTTCTGTAGCCTCAGGCAAAGTGCAAGTCCCAGAACTGGGTGGTTTTCTACAGTTGCTGTGGACTGCAGGGAAGCAGGCTTTTGAACAAGGACAGAGCAACAGCAAGTTATCCATGGGAAGTGTTCAGGGTTAACTGCCTGTATGGAAATGCTTGGCCTATTGATCATATTGGTGTGTCCACAGTGAAGTCAGAGCCACTATCTTTGTCCAGCACGGACATACTACTACTAGGTTGGATGAGGCTTTGGGCAACCTGGTGTAGTGGAGGGTTTCCCTGCCCATGGCAGGGGGGTTGGAACTAGATGGTCTTTGAGGTCCCTTCCAACCCTAACCATTCTGTGATTCTATGATTTTATGATGGTATGCAGATTACAGTTTAGGAACCTGTGTCCTTACACTATAGATAGAGAAAGCTTCATCCTGCCATTACTTGCTGTTTCTTCTCCTCTCTTTGAGGAGCTCCTTTGGGAGGTTAATGGTGAGCAGGATTCGGCACACACCTGGGGAGTTAAGCAATTTGGAATGAGGGACGTTTTCAAAGGAATAAATGGGAAATGCATGCTCACTTCCGCATATGGCAGCTGGCAGCATATGAGAAAATTATGTCCTTTCAAAACCTTCTTCAATTTGCTTGGTTTAGGAACAGTATTTCTTCTACTTGAGAAGAGACAAAGGAGAGGGAATTTTTATATTTTTTATTTTAAACAACCTACTTGCTAAATTAGGAGTGACAGGGGACAGCAATTGCCCTTTCCCTTTCTTGCCTGGAAGGGCTTTGGCTCTCCTATGCCACTGGAAAGCCCTCCATCCCCAAAGGTGGCTGAGAGGTTTAGGAAGGAGACAACATTCAGTAACAAAATTCAGCAAACCCACCTTCAATTCACTAACAAATGCTTAGTCTTTAAGTATATGGGGTAGCTTCGAAGATCTCAGAGTAGTGTATTGCTGAAGTGCCAAAGTTTATAGGCACTTGTGTGGTAGCATCAGTGTATATTTTTGCTTCTATTGTGCTGCAGTTATATCAATTTGAGCAGCATTTCTTCATTTCTGAGTGCCATTTGTAGCACAGAGCTGTCTGAGCCTCCTGCAACAGTGTTTAGCTCCAGATCTCTGCTCTCTGTGTATATGGGTATGACAGAAACAGATGCAAACTAGGAGCTGCTCACAGTTTTCAATGCTGGCTTGTTGGGGTAGGTACTTACTTTTATAGCCAGAGGAGTATTTCCTTCATGGGTTATGATAATGGTATAGAAAATACACATGTCGGTTTTGGGATCCATATGTTACCCTATTTCTGTGACTCTAGCCATTTCCAGATGGGCAAGCACCAAACAAACATAAGTCGTTGAGAGCTGAGTAAATATACAGGCTGTTCTTGTTCTCTGTCTGCTCCAGGAAGCCTGTTCGTGGCCTGCCAAGCTGTAAGTACTCTTCTTAGTTTGGTAGAGTCGTCTGAAATACTCCATTTGTTACCTGTGGAGCGTGTCAAGAGCTTGGTGACGTAAGTAAACTCTGCCTGTTCTGTGATCATTCATTATTCCTTGGTACAGTAAAGAGTTGACTTTGCCTTTGTGTAAGGGCTTGTTAAATGCCTCTTTGTGTGTTGCCTGTTCTGTTAGGCCAGCGTGTTGTTCAGTATTGTGATTATGTAAGGTGGCAATGTTGTAGGCACTGTTTGTTGGGAGAACCAAGTAGACATAGTGCCTGTTCGGTGACATTTTCTCTGCAAGCTGAAGCTTTCTTAGTTGCAGAGTAACGTGTCAAGTAAGTTGGTTCTAGTTTTGCCTGGAAGCACTAAGCTTAGTTAACTCTGTTACACTGTAATGATAAAAGAGGCAGAAACAGTGCGTTCTGAGTTGTGTCAAAAGCCTGAACTTCTGTAATCTGTTGGCGGTGTTGTGATTCCACCATGTCCCTATGTAGGCACGTGTGTGCTTGCTCCACAATAGGAGGAAGCTTTGTATGCTCCATTTTGTTTATTGTAACTCTCTTCTAGTTATAATTAGTACATCTAACTGAGTGGCTGGAGGGATTGAGGGAGATTGTTGATCTCTCTCAAGCAAATCCTGCTGAACTTGTCTTCTCTCATCACTGCAGAGCTGGAGCATCTCCAATTCTTTGGTGGCTTGAGCTTCAAAACATCCTGTTCAGTTAGGAAAGCATGGTGCCCATGTCTGAGACATGATGGAGATGAAACAGCTTGCCCGGATCAAGCAGGATGTCTTGGCAGTGAGCTTCAGTCTAGTGCTTTTCTGCCAGCTTTGAGCTAGGGGTGTGAAACTCGCTTGGTGCAAGGAATATTAGGTGACAGAAGGAGATTTCGCTCTGGACACGGAGGTTTCCTGGTGTCTCACCTGAACCCAGATTATTTTTTTTTCTGTTGAAGTTGATGGCTGACTTGTCTGACCTATGCAGATTTGTTTTCTGCAGCTATGTGTGTCTGGGTCCAGCCTGTTAGCTCCAGCTTGACAGACCTGGTTAGTACAAAGGAGAAATCTCGTGCCTCTTGGGATCTCATAGGTAATTGGGCTTTGAGGCTGTAAGCCAGCATGCTGGTGAAGTCTAACTTCCCCAGCCTGCTAGTGCCAGCAGAGTCTGAATTCATGAGGAATTTTCTCTTAATATTGTTGTTGTCACTACTGCCTTATTTTCAAATACCTGTATGGTTGCAGTGCTCTCTGTATGCTAATAAAACACTCCATTGTTTTAGCACTTTTCCTTCAGACCCCTCTGCGTTGCTGTTGGCTGATCTCTATTACACGAGGTTGGCATTGAGTGGCTGCCAGGAACCCCTTTCCCAAGGGAACCTAATGGACTTGTTTGAGAAGTTGCATCCTAATATTTCCACTGGTGTTTCCAAGGTAATCTGCTTTTTTGAGCCAGTGCAAGATAATTTGTATTTTAACAATGTAATTTAAGTAAACTTAAATGACAAAGGCTGAAAGGAGAAACACAAGACTGTAAAGCTGTTACTTCCATAGTATCTCTTTAGGTCTGTTCAATTGTAAGAGGCTGCTGTGGAGCATGAGTTAACAGAGGTTAAAAGTTTTAGCCCTAGGAGGCTTGCTGCTTCCCTAGAGGTGAATCAGAGCAGGAGCCTGACATATTCATTTCAAATTGCCTGCTAGGCTACAGGAGCTCATCTGTTTCTCAGCTCTAGGAGGAACCTAGTGACATCAGCCTCCGGTGCAGAACTTTAACCTCTGTGTAGGTGCGTTCGTGTCTCCGTATGTAGCCTGCATTCTCCTGCATGCTTCTGACGTATACTTCCACTTCGGATAGGTCCGGCTGTTGACTGTTCGAATTCTAAACCATTTTGAGAATCTACCTTCTGCACAGATTGAGGTAGGGCTAAAACATTTCATTTAACATTTCAAAGCCATCTGCATTTCGTGTCGTGTGTGAACTTCACACAAACAAAGCACGTGTGGCAGAGGCTGTCCTCTGCTTTTGTTCTTTCACATTCCAGTTCTATCTCTTTGTCCTCCTGCCTCCTAATGTTTTCAAATGTGTGAGTTGTAATCCCCAAGCGGTGGAAACTGGAGCAAGCCCCTTGACTTTGTTCTGTCATCCAAAATGGCTGGGACTCTCTATAGTTTTGTTAAAATACCTTTCAGTGAGAAAAGGATACTCTTAACGCATGTCACTTGTTTGTTCAGAGTGATGGCACTGGGGAGCTCCAGCCAGTATTTGCCACATTGCTCCAAGCAGAACTTGTGCCAGCAACAGTGAATGATTACAGAGAGAAACTTCTCCATTTGAGGAAACTAAGGTGTGATATAGTGCAGTCTGCAATACCAAGTGGATCTTTGCAGGAGGTAAGTAGTTATTGTGAAAAAGCAGTTGTCACATTCTATTATTCTTTTATTCCAAGAGAATGTTCTTATTCTATCACATGGATTGCAGAGTTTTTAATAAGGCTTCATCAAAAAATTAATTATCTCCCAGATTAGGTTTTAGAAAACTTACTTGTTAGTAGAGATCACGCCTCCCGTTGTCCTTGTGACTATTATGTTCTCTTGAATGTTTGATAGAACAATAATGCTAGCCAGATAAATGGCCCACAATGAGATTAACCAGGTTTCGGTATCATGGAAGGGAAGACAAATGATTCCAGGGGGAAGTAAGTCATATGCAAATTTAAAATCATAACCTTGCCATACCCTCAGCATGGTTGAACGTTGAGCCCCCATTGGCCACAGGAGAGCCTAGGGTAAAAATCTTGTATGCCTTTGACTGTTGAATCTTCACTGCTGCTGAGCTAAAGGGAGCCTCACTTCCTAGATGTTGGAAGGGTCACAGTTTTACTAGTTAAATGGTCATGGATTTGATGGGAGGGTTTTTTTTATTATTTTTGTGTCTATCACTGTACCTGTTTAATTTTTTTTACCTTGACTTGTAACTTCAGTGAGGAAGGGTTGTAGGTCAGTCCTACTACGTATAGGTCAGCAAGGAGCTAGTCCAGAGGACATGCTTCTAGGCCTAATGCAGTGAAGACTCCTCAGGGCAAACTTTCTTCATTCTGAGGTCCGTAATGCTACTATGGCAGTCCTGAATTTTGAGAGGGAGGCAGGTAATCCAGATAATCTGCTGTGCCGAACTGGTTTTTGCATATTCGTGATATGGATATGTAGGTGTCGTGACAAGATCTCAGTGCAGTTTACAATAAATGGGCTCTAGTTTTCCTCATGCAGCTATGAGGCAAGGAGTGATGATGTGTCTGACTTGCCTCGTTATTTGTAGTACTTCTGAGAACTTCTTTGATCAAAGTTTCCTCTTTGAGAGGAAGAAAGGTTAGAGGAGGTTGGTTGGTCTTTAAGTATTGTTTTTTACATCTCAACAAGATGGTTTTATATGTCATTCTAGGTGCCTCTTCGGTATTTACTGGGAATGCTTTATATTAACTTCAGCCCTCTCTGGGATCCTGTAATTGAACTCATAACGTGAGTATATGCGGTTGATTGCTGCAATCTGTGGTGATCTCGCAGAACAATTCCTTCTATTGTTCTGTGAACAAAGAGCTGAGGTAAAAATGTCCGATTTAGAGAGAGCTGTGCATAGGAATGTTCATGTGAATAATTTAATCTCTCAAATAAATTGCAACCTGTGTAGACTCTTTTTAATTTTAGTTTCTGATTTTTCTTTCTATTAAAGGGAAGTTGCAACAAATATTGTCAAATACCATCAGAGTTTTGAGTCAAAAGTAGCAGGATTTGATTAGTTTTTCACAAATGCTTAAAGGAGCAAGAAGTCCCTCTCATTTTCCCCGTTTCTGACTTTGCTGTCCTTACTGGAAAACCTTTAAATCCTGTTAAAGAGTAGGGAAGGCTTACCATGGTGACAGCTGATCTAAATACCAAAATCAGTGTCTGCTTTCAGCATGACTTTATCTTCTTGGTTTTTCTCCTCTGTTGTGTGATTCAAAAGGATGGCATTTACCCCTTCAAGCTAATGAATTAATAAAAAAAAATTAAACCAGTTCTTCAAAAGACATATCCATGCTAATTCTTCCTTTGGTTCTATATGATGTTACTGTACAGAAGTCAGTATAAAGCTTGAGAAATTTTTACTCAATTTGAGTTCATTTGAAGTCATGAGATACAACCAGATTATTTTAATAACAATTGACATTTGGGATCCATGAGTAAAGGCAAAGAAGTGCTACAGCTGTATTGTGCAGATGTCCTGTACTTGGACACCCACATTAAAGCAGTGATCAAAGCTACTTAGTTGTCAGCTTGCCTAGTGATGACTGGCTTTTTTTTATTTTCCTTTTAATTTCTTGCTGTCTTATGCTTTGTTAGTTCTCATGCGAAGGAAATGGAGAATAAACAGTTCTGGAAAGTCTTATATGAACATTTGGAGAGAGCTGCTACCTATGCTGGTAAGTCATAGCTCTTAAAAGTTGTTATGACAGTATCCCAGCCAGTTGTGAATGACTTGACTGTCTTTTTTGTGCTCCAAATCTATGTGTGATGAGGGAATTCAGAATCAGGGCTCTTGACTACCAGTGTCATGTCCAGGGCAGAAATGGAGAGGCTTGGGAGAAAACCGTGACTCCTTCTGTCCTAAACATGGAGAATTAAATGGAAAAGACACCTGTGTTCACAGGAGGGAGTTGCAGGTTATGGGAAGCCATGCAACAGTTTCATCTCTGCTTAAATCTAGCTCTGCCCAGATGGATCAGGAACAATGACAAAACCTGTATAATAGACCTGACCATCTTTCTGCTCCATAGATTCAGTGGAATTCCTGCAGTCAGTGTCTTTGTTGGGTGTGCTCTTGAGGTTTACCTATGGGTGTACGAAATATATGATTTCATGATAGACCCATGAGCGTGCAGCCATTTGTGGGCTTCTCTGTTATTCGAGAGAACTGAGCTTAATTGAGATGCGTCAGGGCTGTAAGGTGTCCTAAAATATTTTTGAAGGAATGCGAGTCTTTCAAGTCAGTGTTAAACACAGTTGTCCAAATAGGTACATGTCCCCAAAAGTATTATTTTTGTAGTGGAGGACTGATCCCTCAGTCCTGGTGATTATGAAGTAACCTGAAGAGGTTTTCTTCATCTGTTCTATAGAAATGGAGCTGCAAAATGAACTAGATGAACAGGAGGAAAGCATTGCTGAAGCAGAAAGTGAAAATATGCCAGAAGGAGGGGTGGGGACTGTCTTCCTGGAGCAGCTAAGGACTAGAACAGATTGCAGCGAGCGGCTGGACCACACAAACTTCCGTTTTCTACTGTGGAAAGCACTGGATAAGTTTCCAGACAGAGTGGAGCCTAGGTCACGGGAACTTTCCCCACTTCTTTTGAGATTTATTAGGTAAGTAAGGTTTATTTTTAGTTGAGAGGACACATTGCTTTCACTGTGTTGCTGAGATTTAAGGCTATGGCTATCCCATTATAGACTTTTATTTCTTGAGTGCATCAGTGATGAGATGTCTGTTTCCAGTAAAGATAACCTTTTTATTGAAATGTGGATTCTGTTAGAAACAACACACAAGAAGCAGGCTGAAATGAAAGTGGCAGTATGTTTCTGCTGCTCTATCTCTTATTTGTTGTCGCAGCTGCCACAGCCTCGTTGCTTCATTAGGTATTGATTTCAGTGGAAATAAAGTTCCCTTTTTTAAAAATGAAAATACATTTTAATTTGGAATCACAGAAGATGAAACTATTTTCCCCCAAGATGGGGAAAACAACTGGTTTTGTTAGAGGCTGATTCAATTTCCTGCCCCTGGAGGGAGCGCAGTGGTGCGCTTACATGCGTGCACATATCAGGTAGTATGTGCATGTGCATGAGGTAGATGTGATCTCATGGCAGGGGCAGATTTCTGATACTCCTTTTCTGTGATTAGAAAACCTACATTTTGCTTACCTTCCTGGAAAAATTGAACCATACTGTAGTAGATTAGTTTTCTCACTTATTCTCACACTGCTGTACTCAAGCAAACACAACCTCTATGTCCTCCATGTAACCTCTTTACAGACCTCTAGTAATTCAGTGATGCATGTCTCTCTTCTCTGCACCAGGTACCTCCAGTCTCCGTTAGTTTATTTGGTGACTGCCTTATATCTCTGCAACTTGTAGGCAAAGAGGTGTATATGTGCTGAAATATGCTTCTTTGGGAATTTTTAGCCATATAGTGTCCCGAGACACAGTGCCATTAATAATGAGAATGGTGGATTGTGGAGTTTTTAGTTGTTCTTGCCCTGAAACCCTGAAAAATGCTATACTGCTTAATTCATTCCTCCTCATTTGTTTTTTTTTTTTTTAACCACAGAAATGAGTACTACCCAGCAGATTCATTAGTGGCTCCATCTCAGGATCTTAGAAAGAAAACTAGTGGTACAGCAGCAGCAAAAGAAATACTGGGTGAAGAAGTGAATGATGCTGCTATGGAAGAGGAGGAGGAGGAGGAGGAAGAAGAAAAGGAAGAAGGGGGACCAATTACTATAGGACTACCAAAAAAGAAAACCAGAAGAGCTGCTGCTAAGTAAGTACTTTTAGTTTTACTCTGCTAGTGCTTTCACAGAAAGGCAAATTCAGCAGCTCATGTTGAGATAAAAGCAATGTTTTTATATAGAGTTCTTTTTCTTCTTTTGCTTGCACTTCATATTTTTTCAGTGTATTAGAAGCACTTTAGAGTCAGGAACTGCCTGCACAGTACTAAACATCCAAAGACCCTGCCCAGGCTTTATCATTAACTCGTTATCTGCTGACGGTCTGTGGTTTGTGTTACTCTAAGCAAAAACTATGTGGTATTCTGAAGCCATTCTGAAGTTTTTGGGGGCCATTGTACCTGCGTTCCCCTGGCTTATCTGTTGGTCTTTTAAAACAGTGGATATTGCCAAACATTTTGAAAAATGAGACTATTCATTTAGGTATTTTAGTGTTGGCATTCTGCCATTGCCTGCCTGTTACAAGTCTTGGCCCTGGTGGTCTTAGGGATGAAGATTTTTATTTGGTGGTGTTTTCAACTGAAGTTACATGCTGTTGTAATGTCATTGTTTGCAGTGCTAAATACATGGAGAAAGTGACTCTCTGCTTGAATTCTCCACAATTTCTCTAATCAGAGTCTTTTTACCCTGATGACCTCTTGTCCAATGTCCATTACAAATACATCACAAAGATTTGTATTATGCTACGTTTTCTGCAAAGGGCGGCCCTTTTAGTGACAGAGAACTTCAAAACGTCACCCTGTGTGTTGGAACACGACAAGTATTTGATATGTAACCTGAATTGTTATTTAACCTCAAGTGTCCTATAGGTGTTTCATTTTGTTCCCAGATTCTGACTTGTATCTGCAAATTAGCAGCAATTAAAATACAATGAAGGTCCAAGATTATTTTATTTTTTTTAACATCCATCTCAGAATGTTCTTGTACTTAAGTAGAAACATTACTTCCTGGTAGCAGTAACAAAGGTGTAAAAGATTTGCCGGAGGCATGTTAATGAGTTCTGCAGCGACCTCCCTTCATCTTTGCCCTGGAGAGTTGGTGCAGCTGGGCCCGTGCCGCAGCGCACGGGGTCTGGCTGGAGCAGCAGGAGGGCTCAGCCTGCCCCGAGCGCATCGTGGCACCACCGGAAGGAGTTGTGCTCGTCCTTTGGCTGAACCCAGCCACGGAGGAGCGTGTCCGGAGAGTTCGGTGTGAGCTACCAGGCAGACCAGCTGGATGAGGACAGCCTCTGCCAGCCCCACAGCGTATATGGTAGAGGAGGTCTCACACCTTTCTCATCCTGGTCACCTCTCTCCCCTCCCACAAAGTGGAGGTGCGGCAGATGTGGGGTGACACAGCCACTTCTAGAAGAACTCACTCCCATCTGTGCTTGCAGTCCAGCTTAAGTCCAGCACATTCTGTGGCTAAATGCAGCCCCTTCATGTTGATAGGAGAGAAATGAGCACCAGTTAAGGACACATGAATAAATAAAGAGGTAAATTCACCTGTTTGATGTTCCAAGCTGGGCTGGCAGAGGGAAATAAGCTGCACCCTGACTGTTTTTAATCCGTTCTCATCAAAAGCTGAGCCCATCTAGTTCTACTGAGGAAATGGCCTTCTCTGTGCAGTGAAGTGACATCTAGAAGGAGCTGCTTAGGAGAGGGAACTGGATACCTCTTGCTTTGTCACTGAAATGGAGGCCTATAGGCTTGGGATCCTGTTGTTTGGGGTTTTTTTTCTTTCTTGTTAATTGATTTTAAGAGAAGTTCCCTGTTTGTTTATGGTAATGCAGGATTGTCTCTTCTGGTCATTTTGAAAAATGATTGTTTTGTTTTGTTTTACAGGCAACTAATAGCTCACTTACAAGTTTTCTCTAAATTCTCAAATCCTCGTGCATTGTATCTGGAGCAGAAGTTGAACGCGTTATATACCCAGGTGATGCTATTTGCTGGCTTTTAGAACTATTGCTAATAAATGATCTCATTGAGTGCAGGGTCTGAGATTGCAGAAACCTGTCATTTTTTGAACCCAGTCATGATAGCTGAAAAAGGAGCAGTCCTTGAGAGGGCTTCCAAGCAGGCTTCACTTGAAATGTTCCCCTTTAGCAAAGACCTGCTTGAGATAGCTGACTGTTTGCCAGGAGCGGCTCATGCAAACTGATCTGGTAGCAGACAAGTAGTTGTCTTTGGCATGGTGGAAGAGCAGCTGTGGAGGGAGTCTGTCCCACTTGCATAGCAGGATCTGGAAGAGGATTTTGGATCTAAAGCTTGGGGAAGACCTGAGGAGATTTGTCCTAGTCCTACAGTGTTTTGTCTACAAAGAGTGTGGTCAGTCTGAACAACAGATCATTTTGCATCAAAAAAAGAAAACAGAATTTCTTCTTGAAGAATATTCAATTTGATAAGATTCCTTCTGAGGGATTTCCCTGAAGGAATTGTCAAAAATGTGACTCTCAAGAGGGATGCTAAGTCTTTATCCTATGCTCCTTAAATGGATATTTTATTGATTTTACTGGGTTTGGTTGGTTCCTGATTTTTGGATTTGTTCAGATTGTTGGGGTTTGCTCTAATTGTTCCAAGTCTGTATTATCTGAGGCTGTGGTCACTGGGCTGTAGAACTGTATTAAATGGTACAAACCTGGTGGTTCCCTGGATTTTACCTGGCACCCGGTGTGGGAGTTGGAGGGTCCATTCATTAGTCCCCAGATTTAAGAATCTCTAATGAACACCCACTCTTATTTCAGTCAACTTCCAAGTTTTCCTTAGGAAAAGATTTGGTCCATGTGTTTTCTTGCCTGTATACTTAGGAAAATATTGAACAGATGTATATAGGTCAAACTGTGTGAAGAACAGCCTGACATAAGAGGAGAAATTACTTAATCACTTACTGTTTGCCATTTCTTTGTCTTAGCCTATGTATTGTCATGGCTGGTGTGTCCATCTGGCTTAGGGACCTCACGGTGAAGTGACCTTTGATGATTCTAGCCTGTGCTGTTGGGTAGGAGATTGAGAGACTGATATGGATGCCGCTTGGGCAAATGGTCTGTATTTCTTAGTGCCTAGGTTATGAGGAATCATCTTCAAGAAAGGGCAAATCTCAGTGAGACTTTGCGATCAAGTCTTGGCAGTATTTTGTGTTTGCCATAGGAAAGAAATACATGTGTCTTGGGATGTTTTGGGTAGCCTGCTTTTTAATCCAGTCTTGCCCGATACACAACTAATAACTGGTTTTGGAGGTTGAAAATACAAACTGACATTGGTCCGAAAGACAATTAAGAAAAAAAAAATATTATAACTATCCTATGTAGGTTGGAGGGAAAGTATATATGAATTACCAGCAACCACATCTGCTTTTTATGATTGCCAGTTGTGTATTCATGTTTTGGCTTTATACTGACAACACATACATTCTGTTTCCATTTTGATAAATTAATCCAAAACCTACTTGAGCTCGAAGCCTTTGGGTTGTTTCACTATTCTCAGTAAGCACTTCTGTCTTTTAGGTAGGGACTCATTTTCTTTCTTTTGTTGTTTCCAGTTACTTTCCCATCAAGACCAGAATGTACAGAGAATAGCTCTTGACTGTATAATGACATACAAGCATCCTCATCTACTGCTGTACAGGTAAAAGCTTTTAATTAATTTATCACTGGCGAACAAGCCTGCTGTCATATCAGAAGCCTGTTTAGGGTCAGTTGCCTCAAAGAGAGAGTCTTTGTCGTGGACCGCTGGTATCTCGTCTTTAGGAATCACAACCCAAAAGGCCGTTGTGATTCCCCTCGTATATCAGAAGGCTTTATCTCAACTCTTAAGGGTCTCAATCCCAATGGACCCAATCGAAGGCTATCCAACAGAGAGCCTCAACTTACTGCTCTCTCAATCAGAAGGCTATTCAACCGAGAGCTCCAATACACCACTCTCCGGGAAGCTCCTACCTCTCCAATCTCCAGGAGAGAACTGCCCCCCTCCCTGAGGGGAGTGCCCCGCCTTTAAGCCTCCCATAGGTCACGTGGTCTCCGGCTGACCAATGTGACTCGCAGCACCTGTCTCGACAAGGCACAGGTGCTTCCCATGTAGCAGCCAGGAAACTTCTCCGACAAGTCTTTCCTGTATTTATTGAAGACATATGTATAAGTTTTCATTCTAGCCAGCTGTGTGTTGGCTATCTAAAACAGGAAATAAGGTCTTGAGGTTGGTCAGTGTCTCTCTTTTGTGTACAGGAAAATGGCAGAACTTTCATTCTATCCCAGAATATTGTGTGCTTAGTAGTTGCATCATTTTCAAAGAGGTCTTTTGTACCGGTGATTTATGACCACCTAGAGAAAGTGACAGCATAAAACTGTAGTTTGTGGTTGCATAATCTCTTCAGAATATGTCCAGGAGGTACTTTACTACATAATTAGCTTGAATTTGCTAGCTTTTAAAATATTTTTTGTTAAAAGATTGGGAACATAGTACTTTATGTTTTGTATACAGCATAGATTAAATAGGTAGGTAATTAGATACAGATGTGTGTGTGTGTGTTTGTTTATTCTTATAACCCCTACCTTCCCTTAAATAATGTTTATTACTCAGGGAGAACTTGCAAAGGCTACTGGAGGACAAGAATTTTAAGGAAGAAATAGTCCATTTCAGTATTTCTGAGGAGACCGCAGTAGTAAAAACGGAGCATCGACCAGATCTCATCCCTGTTCTTATGAGGTGTGTCATGAAGCACAAGTTAGAAAGTTTCACATCAAAGTACTGTGAGCAGAGATGTCATGCTGCTGCTGCTTCTCATTTTAAACAGTTGAGATAAACCTGTGGTTAGTGGTATGGTTTTACGACTTAGTTAGTGATTTTTGTATGGTTTTCTTATTAATGCATTTATGTAACGTTTTGTGCAAATGGTGTTTTTAATTAAAAACAGCATTTTGGTAAATGCAGTTTCTGCTAAGGCTTACAAAGAACTGTGAGAACATTTCAGTTCACTGGTATTGCCACTTATTTTTATTAAGATACAGTGATGCAAGTTGTCATGCAGATAACCAGTTTTATACCTGAAGTCTCCAGCAAAGCTTCTATTATAGTAGCAGAAGCTGATCTTTCACTGGGATGATTTGGGGCAATGTGTAGTAATTCAGCAGAGACCCTGAAGGGGAGACTTCCACTCAGCTTATTCTCACTAGAGAATGTGTTTAAATGGAGTTTCTCCTGCAGAATAAGAGGCTAGGAAACAGGTGACTTGCTGAAAGCTAATGCAACCTCTTTTTGGCTCTGAAGAATTCTCTATGGCAGAATGAGAAATAAAACAGGGAGCAAAACACAGGGCAAGTCTTCAGCGGGCACTCGCATGTCCATCGTTCTGCGATTTCTTGCCGGCTCACTGCCAGAAGAGATACGGATGTTCTTGGATCTACTCTTTGAAGCTGTGAAGCAGTTCAGTAATGGTAGGTACAGGCAGTAGAACCTGAGGGTATGGTACTTCCTGACCTGTAGAGGTGTGGGAGGATAAATACACTTAGTACTGTTATGTGCTTCAGTTTTTCTCTTAACAGGGCCTTGGAAGGATGAAAATAAACTTTTGATAAGGACTGGGATTCCCCTGAGCTTTTCCTTACAAAGCACAATTGCTCTGTTTTACAGGTTCAAGGTCAGAAAAACTGAATGACTTGCCATAGCTGTGCCAGTAAGGTGTAGCAGGCCAGGAATGAGCAATCGCTGGCAGGCTAGCCTTCGTATGATGGCATCAAACAGAGGTTGTAAAGTGCTCTGATACTGTAGCGGTGGGAGACAGCTGAGTGTCACAGGGAGATGGAAACCCAGAGCTGTCCTTATTTAAAAAGCTGAATGTGAAGATCTGTAATTTAGGGCTAGATTATACTGTTTTTCATTGAAAATTGGTGTTGGTAGTGGTTCTCTACTTCTCCCTTTGCCTATCACAGGACCTTGCCAGACTGCGGTGCTTCGAAGTATGTCAGAGTTGGATTTAGCTAAAGTCTTGCCTCTTGGTCGTCAGCATAGCCTCTTCAACGGTCTTGAAGTTGTGTTGAAAAACATGGGACACTTGATCCATCAGTACCTGCCTGAAATTCTGCAGATTCTGCTCTGCATGACAGCTGTGGTATCCTGCATCCTCCAGCAAAGAGAGAAGGTACTATACATGCAAAAGATATACAAACAAACCTGTAAATAAATGAAATTCCTTTCCCTCCTCCTCTCCTTAGCTTGCAGATGTACACACACCTTCACTGATTCAGGTAAAGATAAGTTTAATGCCAGCATGGAGTGAAGGTTGGTCAAAATAGAGATGTCTGTCAAAATAAGAGGCCAGCAATGTTTGTCTGAAAGTGCTACACGGCTCAGGCAGTACAGGCAGAGTTGATGTATTTAGAAAGCTGCTTTGGACTGCGTTTTTGTTTGAGTTACTGAAGAGAGAGTTGGAGGTGATCTCTGTGTGTTGCTACCTATCTGCTCTGTGGAGAGATGGGTATGACGGAGGGCTAAGTGATTTTTTTTTTTTAAGAATGTAACAAGATCTTATGGCTGGAAGTTGAAATTGGCCTTAAAGATGTAGTTTCTTGACTGCACATATAAAACATTTGAGCAGGGGAAGGAGAGGATTTAAAAGTTCCTTGCCTGAGGACTTTAGAGCAAAAATTGTCTTTGAGGTGTTTTGTTGCAGTGCTAGACCCCAAGGGGAGCTCAGCATTGTCGATGATCACAGTGATCATCTACAGTGATTGTCTCCTGTCGTGGGACACAGAGCCTTCAGCATGCTGGAAGCATGTTCAGCTTTGTATCAGGAGTAGTCATGCTAAACCAGTGTCACAATTTGGGTCTCAGCCAGGTATCTGCAGAGCACTGGGAATGTTTTTTCCCTTGCTGTGCAATAGCTGTACATGCAGAGAGGGTCAGATGAGGAAAACATTCTGTTAAAGATTTGCTGTACCTAAAGATGGGGCATGTTGGCTTACTGCTGCCCTGTGCAGGAGAGCAGCACAGAGATCCCTGAGCTTTAGCCCAGCTAGCTCAGGGGGTCTGCTGACAGCTGTTTGGAAGCTATGACACTGAGCTAGGCTTTTCTATCTTCCTGAAACCAGTGCCTTTTGCAGGCTTTAATCTAAAGAGGAAAAGGAAAGCTCAAGTCTGGTCTGCTGCAGAGCCTGATTGTATATTAGGTGCGAAACAAGCAAACTGCACAGTCATCATCATCATCATCATTGCAATGCTGAAAGGAATTATGAGATGATAGACTGAGGAAGTGGTGTGTTGAAAGGAATTATGTGATGATAGACTGAGCAAGTGATTTTAGGTAATGAATGTTCTGTGGCCGTGTGCGTGTTCTTGCCAAGATCTGTCTGTGAGCATTGGAGGTTAGAACTTGCCTTGAAAACAATCCATCAAACAAAGCAAGCCCTTGCAGTCAGGCAGCATCCGAGGTCCCATAGTTGCCTGCAGGCTGCACAAAACCTTGTAACTGTCTTTGTTTATGAAGGGGATGAGAAAATTTTAGGACAGCAGCATCTCAGAGTCCGACTTAAGCAATGGATTGCATGTGTCTACATGTTTTAAACTGGGAAAGGAGTTTTAAAAGCTGCTTCATTCATTGCTGGGATAGTCACATTTTGCTAGGGTTACTATGGTAATCCTATCATCATTGTGTAATGCGTGGAGTGACAGTCTGTCATTCGTCTAAACTTAATTTAGCACTTCATTAGCTTGTGAGATGTTAAAAGCTCAAGGAAGAGTGTGAGAAATCTGTTTATCTTGGCTAATGATTAGAAGATGTTCTTGGAGTTTGAGAGTAATTTATTGCATGCTGATACTGCCTGGAGAGTTAAACATCAACTTTGACCGTTTTAAGCCAAGTTACTCATTTACCGTTTCCTGTTCATTGCGTTCATTATTGAGTTTCTTTGTCCTCTCAAAGACTTGATCTCAGAGGACTGCTCTTAGGGCAATTGAACAGTGGGAGACTCAAAATTATTTTGTTTGAGGGTCACCATTAGCAATAGCAGCCTGGTTTGTGCTTGCTTTGGCCCTTCATGCAGCTCATTTGCCGCCTGGAGGCTGACTGCACACCTTTAGAACATGTTCAGCACAGCTTGGGAGGTCCTGGGCAAGGGGACATTTGGTTTCTTTTCCACTATCTCCTCTTTGTCTTTTTACCTGTGATTTTGGGTGCAAAGGGAGTATAAAAGTGTGTTGCATGGTACAGAGTAATGTCTTCAGAAGTCCATAGGTATCTTATGTTAATGTTTCTCAGTGAGGCTTTGACACCAAAGCTGCTTTGCAAAATAAGAGATACAAATGTTTATTCTGTGTGGTGGATCATGATATGTACTGGAGACCCTGAGGAACTGAGGACATATCTCCAGTCTTGGAGAGCAGCCTTTATTTGCTCTGATGTGACTCTTGTTCCTGAGACTGGAGTTCAGTACCTCTGCACTGTGAAGCTACCTCATGTGTTTGTGCTGTGGGTTGCATTGCACAGTATGAAAATGATTTAGGTTGCTCAAGTCAAGCAGCAGTTCATGAATAACTTCATGATTAGCTGTGTGGCTGATTTTCTTACTGAAGTGTTTTCCCCAAGAAAGGCTATGGAACGTAACCGCTAAATGGGTACAGGAAGCAATCTCCTGTAACCAAATGCTGTACTCCCCCACTGTGCCATCGGAGGAGGTGATTCACGTTCTTTCTTTCTCTATTCCTTTCCTTCTCTTTGTCTGTTGATTTCTTTTGTTCCCAGTAGATCACAGTGTGCAAAGTACAACTTCACTTTCAAGAGCTGATTTGGGTCTTTTCCTGTGCAAAACAGAATTATTTAAATGTCAGGGCTGGACATGTGGTGTAGCTTTCTGTGTTTTGTCCAAAAAGGGCAGATGCTACTTCAGACCTGCCAGCATAGACTTTTGTGAGCTGAAGGAGTCCTGTGTAACTGGCTCAGTGCAGGAACAGGCACCTTTTAATAAAATTTAGGTCAGCTGTGAGAGGTAGATTGCTACTGCGAGCAAGTTACAGGAGAAAACAGAAGAACATTGTGATAGTTCCAGCAAAGGTTGTATCTGTTGTCAATGACTTGCTATATTTACTTTCAGAACAAGTAGCTAGTAGTTGTTCTACAAAGGTCTTACGGGGATTTCGTTTAATTTTGTTTTTTCAGGTCCAACCTAGATTGATTAATCCACTGAAGAGTTTGAGACGTCTTGGACTCAAGCTCCTGGTGGAGTTTTTTTCTGATTATGAGACCTACAGCTTTAGTGTGGAAGAGATTGATGCGGTTTTTCATGCAGTGGTATGGCCTCAGGTAAGTATTTCTTGTTCTTCCAGACAGCTTGTGTGTGACATGTAGCATGCAGAGAACTCCAGCTGCACTGGAGTCCATTGTGTCAGCTATGTCCATCACAAGATTGGATGTGGCCTCAGACAGATACTGGCGTTGTGATGTGTTTGTACAAGGCCAGTTTCTTGGCTCATGTCTGATTAGTCCTGGAAAAATCAAGTCATAGACTAAAGTACAAATTAATTCATCTGACTAAAATGGATGCCATTTCTTTGTTCTTTAACCACAGAAGCAGACTTCTTCCCTGGATGCTTCAGGGAAGCAAAATAATACTAGTCACTTCTGAGTGCACTTTGCTACTTTTCTGTGTGACAGTTATTGGACCTGTGGTGGGGGACTGCAGAAATAAATGCTTTTAGCTTTGTGTTTCACTGTGCTGAGCAACAGGGAGTTGTATGTTCCTGGTTTGTCCATGGAGTCTTTTCAAGACCAGGGTTGCACGTGGTCAAAGCAGTGAATGATTACTGCAGTCCCAGAGAAGTTCAAGCATATGGTTCAGGCTTTAAGTCAGCAAACCACTTAATGCTTTTGAGGAGAATTGTGTTTGGAAACACTGAGTAAATATGAAAAAGATGTAAAATTGTTGTTAAATAGTTAGAATTCATGTTGTCCTTGCAGATGTCAGAAAGACAGAGGTGGTTTTGAAACTTGGATGGTAGTACGATCCAGAAGCTCCCTCTAGAGGGCAGCTCTACCAGTGAACTTGATGAAGATTGGTTTTCACAGAAGAATCTCTTGGCTGTGTGCTTTCCTTTTTTAAGGCTCTAGAACTGAGGTGTATAAAAACTCGTGGAGAGGGTAAATTATTTTAAGCCTGTTGTACTTGGAACTAGAGTTCACTGCTCTTCATACCACAGAAGTATGCTGCAGAGGCTCGGTATCGTTAGCCTGCACAGAGGCATTCCTGAAGGATTGGATTAAGGGTTTACTCTTATATGTACATCATCCAGAAAAGCTGTTTTATGCAGAGCAATAACATTACCAGTTTTTAGGGGCAGGAGAAGCAACTTTCTAAGACCCTGGCTGTGGTGGTCAGACGTGCCTTCTTTTCTGTTACACTCAGGTCTTAAGCCCAGACTGAGCTAGTCCACACCCCACATGCACTATCCTGGCTCTTGCCCCTGAATGCACTGGAGCCCTCCCTACCTGTGTGTTCACTAATGGTGCCTGGCTGACAGTCCAGCTGTGGTCAGGGTGGAAACCCAGCTGTGTGACTTGCGTGCATCCTGTCGGGTTGCAGAGTGGCAGAGGAGCCTGTGTCTGGTCGTGTGAAGGAGCAGCAGCTATTGTGAGGGGCTTAGGCTGGGAAACTCTTAGGTGGGGTTGTTTTGGACACAGAACCCTGTTAGGAGATCCCATTTCTGGGGTGCAGTGCAGTGCTCCGAGCCTCTCCCTGGGCAGATAAGGTGTTTTTATAGCAGCAAGGCCATGGAGACATAGAGCAGATGCTGGAATGGCAGATGCTGCGGCCAGAGCATAGGAGGTATGGGAGGAATGAGTCTTGGATGTTGAGCTTAAGATCTCATAGATATGTCTGGAAGAGGTTGCTAGGTCTCTGTGGCAAATGTGAGGCTCTATGGGGAGCCAATTTCAAGCAGGGAGCAAAATGGTAGCTGGAATAGTGTATAAATAGGAGTGAGGTAATCTAAGAGTGATTCCACAAATATTGAGGAAGCTGGAAAAATGATGATGAAACTACTTTCTGAAAAATGGTAAACTATAGATTGTAGTGAGGTCTATCTTAGACATGAGGTTTTAAGTGGCTTTACCTACTCATGCTGCATTGGTATCTGATTTTTATCTTGTTTAGATCTGCAGATTGGCTCCGGAGAGTCAGTATTCTCCAACTTTTCTGCTCAAACTCATTCATACCTGGAGTAAGAATCCCAGGTAAGTGTTCTCCTCACAAAGAAGCATAAGTACTTCTCCTGAGTACACAAAATTCAAGGAAAAACCAGCACACTAATAGGTTATGAATAATTGTGTCAAAACCCATATGTTCTTTTTCCTGTTATTCTGTTATAAAAGACTGTTATTCTTTTGATAGCAGTCTAGATGTAGTTAGGAAGCTTTCCAGTGTATGCAATTTCTGTCTTTTTAGTGGGCTGCTTTTCCTTAATATTAAAACTAAGCACATATGTAGCCCAAACCCAGCTGATGAGTGAGGAAGAGGACTGACTTTTTTGAACATGTCAGTGTCTTGACCAATGATTTCTTAGACTTGGGAGATGGAAAGTCAGTTTTACAATGTATCGTTTCATTCATGGTTTTTGGTTCCGTTTCTTTCTCTTTTAATGTAGGCAGGTTCAGCACAGAATCTGTTGACTGAGATTCTGATACCGAAAGTTCTAAGAGAGGTTTTTTTTGATGCAGAGACTGTGACAAATTCCAGCTTTTGCCTCTTCCATAGACTTACTGCTTTTTCTTTGCCAGAGTATCCAGTATCTGTTTTAAGACATGTAGTTTGTAGGCATGAAGAACTTACAAACATCTGTAAAAAATAGTATTGGATCATTAGGTTGGGAGCAGACTAGCAGAAGACTTGAACAAACATCTGTGGAGAAAGGGTTAGGTTTAGGTGATGCTATCTTGAAGCAAGAAAAGGGACTTGATTACCTCTCAACCTCCATTCGTTCTATTTTTCATGGCACTGTCATTCTGTGATTGCGGTTTTTCCTTGTTTGAAGTAGAAGACAGTCGTTACCTTTTTGTGTGACTTTTTGCACAAAAGAATTACAAAGTTCTGAACTTAAATTTTCAGCCAAACTTTTTTATAATCTTTCTCTCAGGTATTTCCCCTTGCTGGCCAAGCAGCAGCCAGATCACCCAGAGTGTGATATACTGTCAAATGTATTTGCTGTGCTGTCAACTAAGAATTTGTCTGAGGCCACATCCAGTCTTGTGATGGACATAGCTGATAGCCTTCTCAACAGCCCAGATTTTGAACCCACGGAGCAGGTTTCCAGTTTGAGCGTGACTGACTGTGTTGTCACGGGAGATGTGACAGAAGGTATGCCTGTGTAAGAATCGTGAGAGGCCTGTTGGGTGCTTTGGATGGAGGTGTTAGATTATGTTGAGATTGTCTTTGCACTGGCTGAGAATACTGAGGAAGGTCACATCCCAGTGGAGATGGAAAAGTCAATTTACAAATTTGTCTTGACATACTCAAGAATTGTAAAGTTCTACTTGTCTCGTGACTGGTGAGATCCATGTTTGAGTGTCAGAGTCCTGAGCATGGAGAAATTCCCTATGAAGAGGGAAAATGTTTTTGACCTGTTTTGTCTGTGAAGCTTTAATGATAGGGTAACTTTAAGAGTTGCATTGCTGACTTGACTCTGGGCATAACATCAAGTTTTGTATGAAAGCCCGCACACATGGTCACGTGTCACTGATGTTTAGTCTCTGCTCCCTGACAAGAAAGACCTGCCATTTATTCCTTTTATCTTTGAGTGATAATAGACTGGAAGGGTGGTGTGCTGTACTTGATGCTGTGGAGCCATCTTTCATCTGTAACACTCAAAGGTAGTGGGAAGGAGAGCACTTATCGCTGTGCCTGATTTGCACAAGAGGTCAGTGGTAGAATAAAGAAAACTGCATCCATAAATGCTCCAGCCATTTTAGGAGATGGTTACTACCTTTGAGGAACCTCCTCGGTATCTTTGGAAAAGTCTACGCTTCCATGGCTGTTACTGAAATCTATGAGAAGAGCTTTTATTTTCTGTGTGCGTTTTCTTTGGTCCCAGCTCAGACACGTTAGACTTGGTCTCAACAGGTGCTGGTGCATGTTCCCAGCAACCAGGTGCCCTATGCATTCGTAGCTTCCGTTGACTTTTTTACTTCTGCTGATGAAACCTGCTTTGTCTGCATTTCCCTCTTTGTCTGTGTAGGGTTGGATCTCCTTTCTGTTGCTTGCAGCACAGAGTTGGATGTTACTAACTGTTATATCCCTTACAGAGACCCTTAGCCTAGGTTGCCACTTGGTTCTCCCTCATGTTCCTGCCATACTTCAGTACTTCAGCAAAACAATGTTAAATGTGGAGAAGGTGAAAAAGAAGAAGTATAGAGCTCAAGTCAGCAAAGAGCTGAGTATACTTTCCAAGTAAGTGATTCTTTAGAGCTCAAAACAGTTAAAAAGTCGGAAGGAGGGAGGAAGAAAGAAGCTTTTTGTAATAGGTTGCAAATTAAAAAACATTAGGTCTCAGACTACTTGAATTTAGAGCAGTTGAAAATACCTGGCTCTGTCATTGACCTTGCAAGTTGCTAGTGACTGAGGGGAAAAGTTTTCAGAAATTGATTCTAGTGGTTTCTATTGCTGGTCTCAAAACCAGTGCCTCTTGGGTGGAGGAAAAGGTACAGAAGTGCCTGCAGTCACGTGGAACTGAATACTTGGGCTGATACCATGATTTTGGTGGGTACGCTCTATTAGCTTGGGTACAGATGGATGGGCTGACAAAGTCCTATCATACAGCACTAGTGCTGATGAAGTTCTTCTTTGCTCTGTACTGGTGATCGGATTGATATAAAATAGTGAATTATCTTGTCTCATTGTGCAGGATCAGCAAATTTATACAAGAAAAGAGTCAGAATTCAGTGCTTGTGAGCCTTCTCCTCCCTTTCCTTTACCAGAGCAACATGGAGCAGGTAAGTAGAAATTACTTTTCTCCTCCTATTAAGCATACATTTTTCTTTTAATAAAGTAGATTTGTTTAAGATGCAGTTAAAAACCTTAGTGATTACCTGCCATTTCTCATGATTAGGCTGAAATCAAATCATCTTGTGTTTGTAGTCTGCTTGGCATGCTGTGCTATTGCACGTTGGCGTGTACAAGCCACTGGGTGCTTTGCAGGGATGCCAGTGCTCAGGTTGGCTCTGTTCACCCTTTTCATGGGGAAGGTCTGCAGAAGTTTTTGTGCAGTCTTTACCTTCTTTGCCACTGTAGTCAATCCACCAAATTTCTTGCTGTGTTAGAAATAAATGTTGTTCTTCACTGTGGATTTTATGCACCTCAAATCCAAAGCCACGGCGTCTGGACGTGAATACATATGGTTGAGTATGTAGTACATGCTGTGTAATGGGCAGTGCTGTATTGTTCTGTTGCAGCGTAAAAGGCGAACATTGTACAGTGCTATTAACATGCTCCCATATCTCCTGCTTCCATTCTGTTGTCCTTCCATTCTTAAGGAATCCCCTTGTGGATACAGAAGTGTATCTCAGAACTAAAACCTTCCTAAAATCCTAAATTCCTTAGGCATGCAAAGGATAGGGGCTGCAGTTGAAAGAACCAGAGCTCTCCATGGCTTAGACTTTTGTAAACTGTTAAATAAAATCAAGCACCGAGGATACTGGTAAACTGTTTTGTCTGGGTTTCCCTCTCTGCCAAACCTTGTTTTCAGAAATATAGTCCCATCTACAATGAATGAATCTATTGATTATTCAACTTGATGGCCTGAATCTTTGGATCAAGGCTTGGGTCTTGTTTTTCTTTAAATGTGCAGTTGCTTAGTGAGAAATTCTAGGTTTGCAGAAAGGATTTCTAGGCAGTAACCTGTATTTTCTGCTTTGCAGGTGATCATTTAGTTGTTCACAGACGATTCTTGGTTTTTAAATCTCTGAATCATTAGGAGACCATATATGATTTCCGTTCAGGGAGATCATACAAGTATATGGTCCTGTTAATGTTTGTTTCACAGATTAAAGAAAGGCTGCTTTTTAAAGCTCTATTAGTTCTCCAGACCTTTGAGTCATTTGAGGAAAGACACAAGCAAGAAGCCTTCATCGTGATGGCATTCTTCTCTAACACTGTGCTTGTGTCTAATTGAAAGGTTGCAAGTGCTTCTGAGAGATTTGATGATTGCATTGAGCGTGTCCTCCTAATTCTTTATTCTTATTCAATATCTGTGATCTGAATAAAATACAACAAAGTAATTAAGTTCACTCTGTGTCTTGAAATGTTTCCCAAGGAAATGAAATAATCTTGTAATCTTTCAGTATTTATTGACAGTTTTCTGTTTGTTTCAGGCTACAGAGATTGACATTCTGGAGACAGTGCAGAACTTACTGAGGCATTGTTCAAACCCTACAAACTTTCTCAAACCACTGGCAAAGCTTTTTTCTGTCATCCAAAACAAACTGTCTCGACATAAATTGTGCTTGGTATTTCAGGTATTGCATTTTTAGGTGTCTTTCTGTGCTTTTTTCATTTGTTCTAAGAGATGAACAACAAAATAATTAGGAGTATTTATCTTTGTTGTATATGAACTTAAAAACTTTTTTAGTCTACGTATCTGTTAAGTGAAAATAACAGAATTGCATATGATAGAAATTAATGAGCTGCAAGAAGGCTTTTGAAAGTTTTGGCTTACAACCTGGTTGATGTGAGCATCACCAGGGTTCTTCTGTGTAAGAGAAGCCAAATAAAGCACACTTCATCTGTAACAAATCCTGTATCTTTACGAAATAAGAATGACTTTCAGCATTCTGAAGATGATTTTTACTTGTATTCTTCTCTCACAGATTTATAGCAGTCAGGCTGTTTTGTACTTCTTTGAAGTGACTTACATAACTTTTTTTCATCAGTAAAACCCAGGAAACACTCGATGTAGATATTTAGAAACTTAGGAACTTAAAACACACATCTTCCAACTTATGGAAGATTATGGAAGAATGGCTTTTGTTAAGCTTCTAAGAGGAGAAAAATTGATACTGTTGCTTTCTTTATTTTTTGTCTGAAGTGGTAAAGTTTTCAGTTCTCTAAATTTTTAACAACTATAACAGTTAAACTATTTTCTCTTATGTTTCTTTTTAGACTTTATCTGATTTGGACAGTGAATTGAAGTATATTACTGATGTTGTTAAGGTATGCACAGTTTCTTTGCTCACTTTTTTCCCCGACATTATATTGTCATGTTTCTGGCCTTTTTCGTGAATGACTTGTTACTCTTTCTTAGCTCAATGCCTTTGATCAACGGCATCTCGATGATATCGACTTCGATGTACGTCTGTCAGCATTCCAGTCAATCACAACACACATCAAAGAAATGCAAGCAGTGGATATCAACTTCCTCATCCCTGTTATGCACAACTGCTTCTATACCATCCAGGTTGGCTGAATGTTCCTTCTCTTGCTTTGTGCACCATGTGTCCATGATGAATTTTAACTTCTAAATTATTTCCATTGACTGTTTTTTGACACTGCAAAACATTCAGAGAGCACATTCGAGTCTTCTTACAAACACCTGGGGTTTTTTTGTCCGCTTGCATTTTCAGCTGCGTGTCCAGAAGGGCAAATACAGTGCAGCAAGAAGGCTCACTCAAGGACAGTGCACTTTTCTGTCCGTGAACCCTGGAACCATTTGGTCAATTTGCTCTGTATAAAAAGCATATTACAGTCTCGAAAGGCTGCTTTTCTTTTTGTTGCAGCATGTTCTGATTGTGTGAGCCAGCTGGTAAATCTAAAAGGACTTTTCCTATTTGGGAGGGTGGCCATAAATTCAGAGCCAGAACTTCTATAGGAAGGATCTCAAGACTTATTTGGTCTCTACAGGCTTTGTTATTTCTGTCCAGTGGTACTGTTGTGTCTAGTCTTTTGGGGAGAAAAAGGTGTCATATCCAGACTCACGTGATACAATTTCTTTATCCATTCAGCTAGGGGATATGGCTCTTAGTGACAACGCAAGCCTTTGCTTGACCAGTTTTATCCGCCGACTGGCAGAAATCAACCACACAGATGCTGACTACAAGGAGCTAATCCAGCACACTCTCCTGGAGTCTGTGAGAAGGGGGCTGAAGAGTAAGACTGAGGTAAAGCAGTGCTATCTGATTACGCATCTCCAGGTGTCTTCAGAACGCCAGGGCATGCGAGACTTCTTATAGATGAGTTCTTTGAGTCTCTTGCTGGGACGAGAAATGCAGATGCCCACTGTAATCTAACTTAGCCTGCATTTGAAATCTTATAAAAATCTAACAAGTTATAGAACTCCACTGTCTTAAGTTTCTTTGCCGTTGTTCAGCTTTTCTCAGTTGTAGCTCGTTCTTTGGAGGGGAGAGTTTAATTTGTGTCCAGTCCAAAACACAGGTGTATTTGCTTTTACTGGAGAATAGGACATGGCCTGAAACAGTCTGTAAATGACAGCAGTGCTGTTCTGAGGAGTGTGTAGCAGACTCTCTTAGGGGTACTTAACCTTCATGGCTTGCTGTTTGCAGAGCATCCAGCAGGACTACACATCATTGCTTTCCTGCCTCATTCAAACGTTCCCAGCAAATCCTGAATTCCGGGATTTGGTTCAGTTGACTAACCGCCATGATCCCGACATGGACTTCTTTGAGAACATGAAACACATACAGGTAAAAGACAACAGGCATTCCCTAGTGCCTCTCTTCCACTGCCAAAGCAAAAGCATGTTACTGTGGGGTAGTGTTTTCCAAAGCATCTATGCACTGTCTTTACAGAGAAATTGAACCTGTGTCATTAGATACCGGTTTGGTGAGGTTGGGTTTTTTTTAAAAAAAGAAGTATGTGGGTGTTGTCACGTAGGTGATTGCAAATCAAACTCATATTTCTACTTAGAAATTTCTTGGTTGTGTGATTTAGCAGCACTGTTTTTTACCTCTTCTTGATTTAGCTAAAAGAATTACTTACATTTTAAGTGACTGTTCATGATCTCGAGCAGGCAACTCCATATTACAACCTGTGTGTGACCCAGCCCACAGTTAGCAACGGTGTCCTGAGGATCCCGCTGACATAGGCAGGGAACAGATCTTTTTGGTTTTAATAGCCTGTTCCCTGCTACTCTCTGTCTGAACGCACTGCAGCCTCTTTTGATTCACAGACCTTTGTAACATAAATGTTGCACAAAGTCTGGTCTCCTGGTTTTTCTTGCAGTATGAAAAGACAGTGTTTGTCTTGCTTTCAGAGATGGAATCAGAGGGAGCCTTTGCT
The DNA here is from genome assembly GCF_009769465.1 of Tauraco erythrolophus. NCBI lineage: Eukaryota > Metazoa > Chordata > Aves > Musophagiformes > Musophagidae > Tauraco > Tauraco erythrolophus. The sequence goes on from NC_141468.1 coordinate 56,170,860, forward strand.
ACATCTGCAGTTATATGTAGGATCTAAATTTTTTTTTCCCTGCAATTTTATCAGGCCTTCTCATCTTGTATCAGTTGCCTCCCTTGTCTGATACCTGAAGATGGCACAGTCTTATGATTGTGAATTTACAGTGAAGTGTCCCATTGAATTAGAATATTTATTGAGGCAAAAAGCTAGAGAAAGCCCAGAGACTGAAGGAAAAGGTCATGGCCTTTTCCTTGGGAAATGACCAGAATATATTTATGTCATTAATTAAAACTGAGGCATTTTCAGAACTGCTGAATGTATGTGCTCCCTCATGCTAGCTGTGACTCAAGGGCCACCTCATTCACTGTCTCTCGTGTTTGGCTCAGATCCACAGGAGGGCACGAGCTCTGAGGAAACTGGCTAAGCAACTCACGGAAAAAAATCTTGTACTGTCTTCTAAATCCCTGCAGAACTACATCATGCCTTATGCTACTACTGCCATTTTTAATGAAAAAATGCTTAAGGTAGGCTTTTAAATTGGATGCATCCATTTGTGTATTTTCACCTTTCTTGTATACTAGTCTCCTTAAAAGACTAACCACTTTGAAAGGCTGATATTTTTGTGGAGTGAGTGTTTCCCTTTTGGACAAGAGTGCTCTGCTTCTTTAGGTGGCAGAAAGAGGGTTTGAAAGGTGCAGATGCAGTCTGGGCCCAATCCTGTATCTGCTAAACCTGTCCTGTTTCTCAAAGGTGGATCTCTTAACTGTTTGGGGGTTGTTTTTTGTTTCTTTTTTCTGCTTGAGGTTATATTTGTTTGCATCTTTCATAATCACGTTATTACTTTTTCCCCTCTGCCTCCAAACTGCTCTCTTACTGTTCAGTTGTGAGATTAGTTGCTCTTTGGCAGCAGAATGTGTATGATGGGGAACATAGGCTGTGCCTAGTAATTGAGGTAGGAATAAAAACTGTTTTCTCTGGAGTTATGGAGGAACTGCAGGAATCAGCTGAAAACCTCTGAAATCATTAGTAGCTTTATAATTAAAGGGTGACATTTTTTAGTCACTTTCCATACATTTTATTGAAAACACACGTGGTGAAGTTATGTGTAATGTCAATGTGGATAGACATTCTACTTGCAACTTGGAAAAGCAAGGCTTCACACTTCTGTACAGTTCACTGCACGCTATCAGGAGAACAGCAGAGCTGCTTGTGTCAGACCAAGCGAATGTCTAATTCACTTACTGTCAGAAATATTCTTCTGAAGCTGAAACAATTACGGCTTAGGCACAGGACCCAGCACCTGCAACTACACAGACTGTGCTGGTCAGTAGAGTGATTACAGTCGCTCTTTGACCAACAGGAGGTAAAATACATTGATTGAAACCTTGGTGAAGAAACAAACGCCTTTTATTTCGCATTAGAAATGGGCTAACGATGTGTATTTCTAGTTGATCGGTGTAGCTTAGCAATGTGCCATGTGTCTGCAGTTAGATGTCTTGGCTGGTTTTTTAGTTCTTCGCACAAGTGAGTGCATAGATTTGGTTATGTGAGAAAAGTTAAATGTGTGCAGAAATACTTGGAGGAAGTGGGTCTGGAGATCTGCTTGTTGAGCTGTGATTTATTTATTTATTTATTTTCACCTGGTGATCAGGAGGAGATCTAAAAGAACCAAATACCAAGCATCCCCACTAGACAGACGTTACTTCTTCTGGCTCTTTTTGCTTGGAGTAAAGTGTGCTTTAGACACATGTTCGTCCTGGATGCTAACAGCAACTGAATTTCTATCTTTTGGGCAGCATGAAAACATGGTAACAGCCTCAGTAGAAGTTGTTGGAGCTGCCTGCCGACATCTCTCATGGTCAGCATACTTGTACCACTTAAAGCATTTCATTCATGTCCTGCAAACAGGACAGATCAGCCCGAAGCTGGGAGTCAGGTAGGTACTGTGAGTGGTGTTGGTCTAGGTTTCTCCAAAGACTGCTACAGCAAAATTCAGTGTCTTAAGGAGCATGACATGGATTTTAGCCTCTTCCCTGGGATGAGATTGCCGACTTTGAGGTGGGTTTATGCTAGTGAAAGTTGGCATGGCCTTGCAGACTGCAACTATGAAGGATTAATAGGTCGTTACTTTTTTACGCTGCGGCTCACTGAGTGCATGCTAGTGTTAGCAGCTTCTGCTTATTTAAAGCTGTCCCTGCTTCTGGGACACCTCCATTGCTCCAGTACCACTGTCTGTGAGGTTTCACAGAGCTAGGTCACAGAATGCATCTAGCTGAAAAGCAACCGGTTTTTATTTTTTAGGTTGTTGTTTCTGGATAAACCTCCCTATTCTGCAGTGTCACTGAGTCTAATGTTTTCCAAAAAGTGCTTTTAAGATTTCCTATTGTGTTGGCCTATGCAGCCTCTCTTTTTGTGTGAAGAGCTGATCTCTCTTCATGTTCTCCTTTCGCAGCTTGTTAGAGACAGTGCTGGAAGCCTTTCATTTTGACCATGAAACGCTTGAAAAACAGCTTTTGACCATTGGCAACCAAGGTGAGCTTTTTACTCCTGATTGTAGAAATACTACCTCTGACTGCTCAAAGTAGTTTACTCTTGAGATCAGTTACTCCCAGCTTTTTAAAATGTGCATATTGGAAGCTAGTTTTGACTTGACTTGCAGGCAGTTTGACTTTGACTTGACCTTTGCAGGAGCAGTGCAGACTGTCCTCCTGTGTGTTGAGAAAGTGAGGAGAGGTAAGGGGAACCATCTCCACATTACCTCTCCATCCCAGGCCTCCATAAGCCCAAACTGCCCAGGCTGGGTTTATGCAAATTTGGGGAGTTCTCCACCCACGTGTCTGCCAACACATCTGAGTTTTTTGTCTTTGATTTTGGCTCCTCTGCTGGTTAATCTGCAGCCTGAGAAGGGTGCTGTATGTCGTCGCCTTGCTTCCCCAGCCATTTCATGGGAAGAAGTGATATCTTTGGCTTCTTCAGTGGTGTGGTTACTTATGTTTTGGCATTTGGGATATTCTGCGGAAGGAGGAGGATGTTTCACACCTGTGCTTGTCAGTACCTCTTGCCTTGTGAAATTCTCAAATGTGAGTGAGTGGCAGTTCTCTAAGGTTCAAGCACATAGACCTTTGCTAACCTGTCTATGAAGTTCAGCTGAAGAGTAACCTAGTCTTTGCTTTAAGCCTGTCCCTGAGGGATGACTATTGGAAACTGGCATGTGAGAACTTCTCTACCCTGTAAAACATCTCTGGTGCTTACTGATTGTTTGCTGTCACTGATGATAGGTAGGAGCTTTGTCCAGAAGAAAGCCATCACAAGAGTTTCTCTTAAGGGCTCAGTTTTTGTTGCATCCTATGTTTACCTGTGCTTTTGACAATTACTTGACAGAAGCTGCTGCCATGGACCTTGAGCCAGTGGTGGAGGCTGAAGAAGCCATGGAGCTGGAGCAGAGTGAAGGGGAAGAGGAGGTGGTTGAGGAAAAGAAAGGAAAGAATCTCCCTGAGGAGCCAGCAGAACCTGAGCAAGCAGCTGAGACATCTGAAGAGACCGAGCAAGTGACCAAACCTGTTTGTTTCTTACCCCGAAATAAAGAGGAGCTGGAGTGTCTGATCAGGCATATTCAAGATACAGTTACAGTCAACATCTTGCCCAAATTGCACAGGTGCATTGTTGCAAAGGTGAGGAGTTGGCATTGGAAGGGTGTTTTGCAGGCCTGTGCTGCTATTATAAAGGTTGGGGTACTACTTCAGAGCCCAGTGGAAATGCAGCACGTAAGAAAAAAAATAGACGAAACTGGAGAGAGACCACCTGAAAATACAAGAGACTTCATCTCCTTTGTTGTGTCGTGGAGATTACTTTCAGACCCTCTTGTCAGTGTGGGTATCGTGTCTTTACTTCCCTGCTGAGAACTGGCTTGAACCACACACGTGTAATGAGTCACTTTGTGCAGCCTGTTGAAAAGTTCTCAGCCCCTTGCTAGCACCCAGCTTCGCTTCTGTATTGAAAACAGAGGGATTCATCTCACCTATCCTTTAGCTGTCTGGGTTTTTCCTGTAGTCAGCAGAGGTTAGCAGCTTGCCTTGTTGGTCTCTTCTAGGGTTTGTTGAGAAAAAGCAGGATTTGTTTATGTATATTAAAAGCGCGTTGTGTCTTGCTCTCTTCAAAAGGTTAAAAGAGATGAGGAACACAAGCTTGTGAAATCCAACGTTGTGAATGATGATGAGGTAGTTCGTATTCCATTAGCTTTTGCAATGGTCAGGATGATGCAGTGTCTTCCCCAGGAAGTGATGGAAGCCAATCTGCCAAGGTAAATCCCCTCAGAGCTCCTTAAATGCTGTCCATTGTGCTGCGAATGAGTGCAGGCACCTTTCTCAAGCTGTGGTTACATACAAAGCTAAATCCAAGAGAGACATCCTAACAGTCCTTACATACGTTTTTTGGAAACTCATTTTCCTAGTGACATTCCCCGCTGTCAGCATTTGACTTCTGTAAAAATAAGTTTGAAAGGAACTTGGTAAATCTTTAACTAAAATCAGAGCTGAGAAGCAAGGTGCAGAGCTAGGGGTGGCAGAGCTCGGGAAAGAATAATGTACAGAAAGAAAGGACAATCGGTAAAATGTCTTGAAGGGCAGTAGGTGTGTGTATGACTGAAGCCTTTTGGTGAGGCTGGCTTTGAGTATAACTCTGGTTGTGAAACAGCCCTGAAAAGCAGCTTGCTTAGCTAGCAGTGACATTAGTTCTGCTCTGTTTGGGGGTGAGCTAAGTTGTCTATCTCTCTTGCCAGCATCCTGCTGAAAGTCTGCACGTTTCTGAGGAACAGATTTCAGGAAATACGGGACATCGCCCGTAACACCCTCACTAAAATCATGGAAGTGTTGGGAGTGCAGTACCTTCTGTACATCTTAAAAGAGATGCAGTCCACTCTTGTCCATGGGTACCAGGTAATGCTGAAATTCTTCCTCTTCTCCTCTCGGTAGGTTTTTTTTAATGTGTTAGGAGGAGAATCCAAAGGGAAGTTGCTACTCAAATTGTTTTGCACTGGTAGAATAGCTTGGTATAATACAACTAAGTACTATTGCTAGTGCCTACATCAGTCTTTGTTATGTCAAATGAAGGTCTGTACCCGAATAACTTAGAGTCTAAGAAGGGAAGAAGAGAGGATCTCCGTTTTCCCAGTGAAGGATTGAGGTACAGAGGTGAAGGATGAATTTCTGGTTCCAATAAGATTAGTGAAAATCTTTCCAGTAAGGTCATTAGGGCCCAGCATCATCTGAGGAGAGTTGCCACAGAGACTGCACAGACAGTATGTGAAGATGCTAACTGAGGTCTTACTTCCTAGATCCAGAGCTCAGGCTCTGACTATTACTTTGTCTTTCCTCTTTCCATGGTGGTTGAGGTTAAGAATAATTTTCTGTGTGAATTACCACAGTGGAATAGCCTGTGCTTCTAGCTGCTGTAACAGTGAAAACACCAATTAGCACAGCCTAAAAATATCAGTAAGACCACTGGGGAAAGAGGAGATTCCAGCCCTCCTGCCGATATGTGGAGGGACAGGGATCCTCTTCCTGCTGCTGGTACATGGATTCTCTTCCTCTCCATGACTTTTTTTCCCTGTAATGAGAGTTCAAGTGCAGTGTCTGAGTTGTGATATCTCTGCTGTGAGAGCCTCCCCATCCGGTATTATTACAGATGTCTATGAAGATTTGAAAACATGATCTATTGTCTTTTTCTCTAGCTCCATGTGCTGACTTTCACTGTGAACCTGTTACTGAAGGGCCTTACTACCAGGCTCAGTGCTGGTGATTTGGACCCCTGCTTAGATATCCTGATTGAGGTAAAACGCTGTTCAAGATTGAAGGAAAGAGCATCATGAAGTGCCTTGGGCAGGTTCTGGGAGGAAAAGGTTTTGTGTAGATTGTCTTGGACTTGGTGGCAAACAGAGCTGATTGTGTGCGTACTGCAAAAGAAGGGGACTGTTTTTTACTGAGGCATCAGCAGACCCCTTGTAGAGTAGCAGAGTATCTCTGGGGCTGAATCCTGAGCCTTGCATCCTGAGAGGGAATGGATTCAAGATTAAGATACCTAACTATGTTCCCCTGTGCTCTAAATGGCTGAGCCAGGCAACACACATCTAGTCAGTGCAGTGCACAGAGCCCAGGAGCTCAGGTGGCCACCCAGATGGAGCGTATTTGGATGTCTTGGTCTGACTGACGTCTCACTCCTTGTATCACAACACCACAGGGGGGTGTGAGAACAGCTTCCTCATCTGGTGTGCTCAAGCTGGGGTGTTTTGTGTTGACAGAGGAAAGGTAGACATGATTTGTGGGAAACCTGAAGAATTCTTTTTTATACGAGAGGAGAAAAATAGTGTTGTTCTGCTGCTACTGGAGGAATCTGGCTCTTCTTTTCTGCTCCTCTCATTCACTTCTCTTGCTTGATTTCCAAAGATTTTCAACCAAGAGTTGTTCGGGAATGTAGCTGAAGAGAAGGAAGTGAAGGGAATTGTCTCCAAGGTCATGGAAGCGCGCAAGAACAAGAGTTATGATTCCTATGAAATTCTGGGAAAGTTCATAGGAAAGGGCCAGGTGACAAAACTTATTCTGCCGCTGAAAGAGGTAAGAAAAACCAGCAAGAGTCTTTCTTAACTCTGAGGGCTCTCAATTCTGTATGATCTGAAAGAAACTCTAGAGCCTCCAGGTTACTACTGTGAAATTAGCTGTATAATCCTGCTTTGGCTTCCTATTTTTCTTTTGGAAAGCAGTATGCACCCAGCTCATAAAATGAGACTTTACTATTGGTGTCCAGGGCAGGGAATGGCATTCTGGGAAGCTTTCAGCCCCTGCTAGAGAGGAAATATCCCGCTGTGAGTTCTCTGTACCCTCTCCCTCTGCCAACTCTTGTTTCCTCTGGAGCTCCAAAGTCCTGCAAGGCTGCTCTGTGGTTTGATCTCTTGTGCGTGAAGGAAATGTCACCAAAACGTATTCAGGGTCTGTCCATGTACAATAATTGCCTTTTCAGAGATGTAGTTTTTTAAGTAGAGTGTGAGCTCATGCAGAAATTGAGCCCTGCTTTGCTCATGAGTTCTGGAGTGTCCTGGTGGTGCTAGGTGAACTGGCTGGAGGTCGAGAAGAGGCTGGAGAGAAAGGGAGGGATGTTGGGGCAGAGCTGAGTCAATGGGATGTTGTTCATGTAGAGAGCTGGAGACTTACAGTAGCACGTGGTGAGAGAGGAATCTCTCTGGCTTTTCCCGGGATTTCTGAGTACAGATAGCAAATCATTGCCCTCATATTGCCCTTCTGACTCTCATGGTTGTGCCTTTTCAGGTTTTGGAGAGCACCACAAGCTTGAAGATAGTCCGGAAGGTGCATGAGGCACTGCGTCACATCATGGCAGGGCTGATCTTCAATTCAGACATGAATGCAGAATCCCTCCTCCTCCTCAGTCATGGTCTCATCAGTGAAAACTTGCCTCTGCTCACTGAGAAGGCCAAGTGAGTTCCAGGATGTTATCCAGATAGTCTGTTATCAATTAGGAGGTTTGCTTGCAGAAATGACAGCTCTCAAATAATCAATGGCAGCTCTTCAACCAATCAAATGTATGAGAGTTTCCTTGCTTTCATCTGCCTTTTGTTTGCAATGTAAGTGAATTATTGGGCAGTCAGAGGGCAAGGAGAAAACATGGAAGTGGGAATGAGCACTTGCTGAACTCATGGGAGCCTACTTTTGCAAGTGCTCAGGGCCTTCAGCAAGACTTTTCACCATCTGGTAAGCTGGTGTATGCATTTGGGTGTTTGGATGAAGGGATGAGGGGCAATGTTTAGAAGTGAGCTACAAACTGCCATTTAAGAGATGTTTGGGGTCCTGGGTGTTTTCATGGGGTGGGGAATAAGAGAAACTCTGAGCTGTCACTTTATCACTTTGGTGCTGGTGCAGAAGTCAGGGCAAACCATCAGGTTTCCTCTCCGTCTGGTCATGCCACTGCGCAGAGCTGGGTCTGGGTGTCTTGCATGTCCTGTGTTACACAGGCCGGCTTGCTCTAGGAGCTGACAGCTGTTTGCAGACTTCTTGGAGCAGCTTTTATAAGCCATCAGAAGTTGAAGTAAATATCAGTAAACGAAGTGTAGTGGGCAGTGGCAGGAGGTGTGTTTGCTTGAAGGAACTACTGAAGTTCATCTATCCACTGAGAGGAACAAAGTGAGGATGTCAAGCAAATCAGCGTGCATTCATTATCTTCACAACGGTGACATTGTTCTCAATATTGAGTCTGTCATGCTGCTCTCAAGTTCGTTTTATTTCCTTGTGTTCTGGCTGTGACCTGCTTTTGCCTGGTGTGTGGGTAGCAGCCGAGCACAATCCAGCTCTCTTCACTCCCAATAGCAAGCCTGTTGTGGAGAGAGTTGAAATCTGAATGTTCTCCTTTTTCATATGCTGCTTTTCAGAAAAAAAGTTACCCCTCCTCCAGATCCTCGACTGCAACCAGAGAGCTGCCTGCTGCTCCAGCCCACTCCCACGAGAGGAGGACAGAAAGCACGTGTCAGCAGCAGGACTAACACATATATCTTGGTTGATTCAGGGCTCCGGGTAAGAACCTCCTCAGATACAAAGCTTTGCAATCAAAATTTTTGTTGAGAGTATTCAAAGGAAGGTGTTCTGGATATACTGTGTTAACAGCACAGCCACTAGCTTTGGCTTTATTTTGCATATGGTAACTCCAACGATGCCTCTTAGAGAGCTATAAAAAGTGCTCAGCCTGTTGCAGGTACTTGGATGGGATATGGCATAAATTCTACTATAACTTGAAATAATGTTAGTCCTTACTTGACTTATTTGAGTCCCAGCTTGACTTTGAGATGAATGTCCTGTGTTTTCTATGCCAGCTGCTGCACATGAGCCTGAAGAGGTCCAAAGTAAATTCTTCTGAGGAGCATGCTTTGGAAATGTTAGACCCTTTTGTTCAGCTACTTATAGACTGCCTGAAATCTATGGATGTCAAGGTACAATTCTGAGCTGGAGTCTGCCTGTTCTGTCTGTTCTACTAAGAAGGGTCCTGCGCACAAATGTCCTCTTGCAGTTGATCTGCAAGAGAAGAGAAAGCCATCCAGTTTGCAAACCTGATTTCAGAGGTGTGCAGATAAAGTTGTTTGAGGACACGATATCCCAAGGGGGAGGAAGGATTATGGCTGACGGAGGACTGAATGCTCTGCCCCTAGTGCTGCACGTTCAAGTATGGACAATTTCTTCTGGATCATGTTCGTACAAAGACTTTTGCAGACTTTGTAGGCTATCTATAAGGAGGTGATGAGGTCCTGTGGCTGCTGGGAGCAGTGTTTTCGCAATTGTGGCTTCTTTTAATCCAACTCCAATGTCTTTATTCCCAGTACCATAGGCAGCCTCCTTTTTGGGCAGCTTAGGGTTTGAGTTGAGCCTAGGAAGGAATCTGTTAAACCTTGAGTTTCCTGGGAGTGGAAGACATGCCTCATACACCATCAAATACCTGGAGCAGAGCTTTCAGGTGACCTGGGTTTTGGCAGAACAACTTGAATGTCTTGAAGGCACTTCTGCTTGAGAAAGAGTTCCTGCCATCTGCTGAATCAGCACTGTGTTAATGTCTTTACCTAGTAAAATCACAGTTAGGGAATTAGGGAGTGGCAGATAGTGTTTTTAGAACTGAGAAACCCTTTGTATTGTATATGAATGGTTTGAAAGAGATGGATTTTGTTCGCTAAATTGCCTTTTACCACAGTTGCAGATAGCCTGACCATGTCTGTAACGGTGAGAAAAGTGTTATTTCAGTGTCATTGTACCCACTTGCTCTCCTTTGGCTCTTTCTTACAGGTGATAACTGGTGCTCTGCAGTCCTTGGTATGGATTTTAAAGTTCCCTTTGCCTTCTGTTAGTACGAATCTGGAGTCACTAATCAAGCAGCTTTTCCTCTTACTGAAAGAATTTGCCAAGACAGGAATAGCCAAAGGCCAGAATTTCCACCTGGTTGTGAGCTGTTTCAAAGTAAGTCAGACTCAGCTCTGCTCTTTTCTACTTTAGGATTAACTTTGTAGGATAGGACTCTTCCATATGTAGATCCCTCCTGCAGCTGTCCCTAGAAAGGTAGTTTGAGGATCACAGGGTAGTGAGGGAAACGTGGCCTTGCTGATTGTTTCCCAAGTGCAAACTTAAAAGAAAGTTAGTCCTCAAAAATGCACAGCTTGAATCTGAAGAAGTGTTTTTATAGAAGCATATTTACCTTCTTTCTTCCTTATAATAGGATCTTGTTACCACCCTGTCTTTTGAGAGGTGGCAGCAGTTTTGTACTTGAATAGCTTGCTTCTAACATCATTCATTGGAGTAAACCCTGACAGCTGAAGTGAGACAAGGGATGGGGGCAATTAATAGTAGTAATAACGACACTTGCAGTACGCAGTGTCTTCCTGTAGAGTTTTTCCCTCTTCCTGGCTGTGTTTTTGCATCATGGTTCATGTCTGTGAGCATCCCCACTCATTTCAAAGACTAGTCTGAATTCATGTATTTACTTGCGTTCACTTTTTGTCACAAAATTGCAAGCTGAAAGCAAAATGTGATAACTGTGTTAGCTGCATGTTTCAGTGCAGCAGTTTGTCTTTTCAAACCTGAGTGGTACAAATGGAGTCAGACTTTGGTGTAGGTTTATGTTTTATGGCACTGCGTGTGTATTGACAATGTGCAATTTGATTTGTAGTGTGTAACAATACTTGTGAAGAACGCAAAGAGTCAGATAACAAGCAAACAGCTCCAAGTGTTGCTTGGCTTTGCTGAAGAAGACATTTATGATTCATCACGCCAAGCCACTGCCTTTGGCCTTCTCAAGGTATTTCTGTGCAGCAGGCATACGGGTTCTGTGAGCCACTGAAATGGCAATGATTCTGCCTTCTGGTGAGAGTCTGTACAATCTCACGTCAGGAACAGGCCACAGAATGCTGTTAAGGCTCTCTGTTGTACAGGGGAGGGAAAGCAGCAAAGCTTTCATGTTTGACCTGTAGTCACACTTTAAAATTGTTTGGGAGGCTGTTTTATACACATGCATATGAGGACATATTTCGATCTGAGGATGTTTTTGCTAAAGAATTGGCATCCGTAATCATTAGACCAATTATTCTGTCTGAAAGAAATTATTGTCTGAAAGAAACAGATACAGATTTGTAAGCCATCTGGGTTTCTTTGGTTTGGTGTTTGTTGTTTTTTTTAAAGTTGCTCTGGCTATATTTGAAGACGTGAGAAAGTCAGTGTTAATGTACCACCTGATACCCGTGTAGTCCCAGGTTATAGTCCTGCATCTCACACTGTGCAAGCAAAATGATATGACTCCAACTGTGCGTTCATGTTTTTAGGCTATTTTATCCAGGAAGCTGATTGTCCCTGAAATCGATGATGTGCTGCAGAAGGTTGCCCAGTTGGCCATCACGGGTCAGAGTGAGCCTGTGCGTGTCCAGTGCAGGCAGGTTAGTAGAATGGAAAGTCTCTTGTCTCACTTTACTTACAACTGTCTAACAGGTAGAGGGCTTAGCGTGGCCATCCCAGCTCTCACAGATGTCTGCCTTAGTCCTGCTGAACCCCTAACCCCATTCCCCCTTCTTACTAATCTTTGTTCCCCGTGTTACCTGGCTGGCTTGAGTTCTTGTGACTGGTACGTAGCAGAACTGCAAGACTGCTTGCCATGGCATACCTATGTAACTAAGAGCCTTACCCTTGCCAGAAATCCTTGGTTCCTTCCCACTACTTCCTCATTCTTTCCAAGCTAAAAGCAACCGAAAGGCAGAATTGGTTGCTTCATTTTGAGCATTAGGATACAGATGCAGCAGGAGCTGTGCATAGCCAAATAGTGCATTTCTATAGTTACAGGATGAATTTTGAAGGATGCAGAATCTCTTTTAACAGAAGCCTGCACAAATCACAGTAATACTCTAAAGACTGATCTGGCAGCTGTCAAACGCCTGCAGATCCTGTTCTGGGCACAGAGCTTGAGAGCAGTTGTTGGCCCCTTGTGTAATAGAAATGAGATGAAAGGGATGATTCTTGAAAACTTGCTGCTCGATCACTGAATTTTCTTCATGTTTTTACAAGGTTTCCTGAGTGTTTCTTGTAACTCCTCTCTGTGGTGTTGTTTTTTTCTTTCCAGATTTACTTAAAATATATTCTGGACTACCCCCTTGGTGACAAGCTGAAGCCCAATTTGGATTTCATACTTGCACAACTGGAGTGAGTTTATATTCCTGACATCTCTGTCAGAAGAGAACCTTGTTGCTTAAATAAAACTTTAGTGGCCACCTTGTGTGCCAAAGGGCTATTTGTGAGGAGCAGAGAGTGTGAGTGAAGTCTTGATTTTCCTACCTCTAAAACACTTAACCCTTTTTCAGAGGCTTTTTGATAAAGCAAGTGCTTTTTTCTCTTCCCTGTCTCACAGCTGGTTTTGTTGTTCTTTATCTCTTTCTATGCTAAGGTTCTATTGTTTGCTTAGTGGTTAACCAGCTCCACTGGTTGTGAACCAGGTGAACTAGAAAATCCAGAAAGTGTAAGGGAAGATGGCAGTAGTTAAACATGTTCCCCAGCACCATAGCACAGTACGACTGTGCTGACTCAAGTTGACTAGAGCCATTTTTTGTCTGTTTATCTTCCTGTGCCCGTTCTCTGAGAGATGGAGTTGGTGGGCCTGCTGCTTCTCCTCTCCTAAGTATCAGACCAGGTCTGGTAGCTGTTCCCTGTTGGTGTGTGTTTCTGGCATTGGCCATTCTTGTAAATGGTTAGCAACTTTCTAGAGTATGAACCCAGCCCTAACTGTTAATCATTTCCTTGCAGGTACGAGTATGAAACTGGAAGAGAATCTGCACTGGAGATGATTGCATACCTCCTCGACATGTTCCCAAAGGTAACGAGCACCCCTCGGTGTTCCAGGCATCAAGCAGTTAGTGTGGTTTTCAGAGCAGTTCATTTTGGAAGCACTCAGTAGTTCCTGTTATCTCTTATCATGAGCAGAACATTCACTTAACTCCAAAGAACTTGGCTTTGTTTCAAAAGAGAAATGACATGCTGGAAAGCGTGCAGTACTTCTTTATCTCATGTGCTCAGTCTGCAAGTAAAATAAAGCTCTGTCAGCTGGATTTTGGATAAACTTCATGGTGATTTATGCCAGAAAGAAACGCAGCCAGTTAAAGAAATGGGGTATAAATAGAAAGTGAAGCTTGTTTCATTGTGTCTTTTTTTTTTAATGTTTATGAGGGATGTTGTTGACTGGACTGGTAAGTGATGTACCCTCTCTGTTTTGTTGGCCTGACTGGGAGGGAGGGCTTCTCAGTGAGGTAGATCAAAATGAAAGCTAAAAAATAACCGTGCATCTCTGCAGGATAATATACACAAAATGCTAAGCTGCCTTGAAGCTCTGCAGCTGGAGCTTGACTGAGCATTCAGGAGACTGAGAGGAGTGCAAGCAAGCAAGAATTTGGGAGGAAGGAGGAGAAATTCTGCACAGTTAAGCTGTGTTTCACCACTGCCTGATTAGATTTAGTATCTCAACTTGCTTCCCAACAACTCTGTGAAGTAGCAAAGATCTATCTCTGAGAGAAGGGCCTTTGGACTGATTGCTGCAGTGCTGAGGGTCTTAAGCCTGTTTCAATGAGAGCTGGCATGAAAATGCCCTTTTAAGATTTGACAAGCTGCTGTCTCAGGGGCAAGTAAGAGCCAGGACAGAGCTGGAGCTGCTGTACACTCCCTGTGTGCTCCAACAACTGGAGCATCCCCTCGTTTCAGTTCACCTGCCTTGATGTGGACCCTGCTCGGAGCTGACATTGTTCCTGTATGCGATACAACAAATACCCCCAAATACTCCTCTTTTCCCCTCTAAATGCCAGAAGCTCCTTGGGATGTGCTATTGGCTAATGATTGTTTCTTTTTAGGATCTCCTCCACAAATACTGCGGACTGTTTTTTCTCTCTCTTTGTATGATGATGATAAATGATGACTCTGCCAAATGCAAAAAGATGGCGGCTTTGACGTGTAAATCTCTCCTCAGTAAGATAAACAATGAAAAACAAGATCTGATGTTTTCGCTGGTCACAGAGTGGTTTCACAGCCAGAAGGTATTCTTTGGTCTTTTCACTGACCAGGTCTGGATTCTGTTTGGGGGCTGAGTAAGATTAAGGCAAGTGAGGGATTGCTACTACCAGGTCTAGTGGATTGGGGAGTTCAGTTATGCCTCACTTGGTAGTTTTAGGAAAGGAGTATGAGCAAGGTTCAGCCCAGAATAAAAGCTCTTTAGAGCTGTGCTCAGCACCATAGCTCTTGCTGGTAAGAAGAGGAAGAAATGATATAGCTTAGTATGGCTGCGCAAATGTAGGGAACTGCTGCCACTGTAGGGCAGCCTACAGACTTCTCAGCGGCATTACGTTGCTCACTAACAGTTCCTCTTTTGGGTCAGGAATTTTGCCAAGCGTAGTCTTTGCTCAGGTTAAAGGTTTGAGCAAATTCCTTAAAGCTCTTCTGATCCCAGTAATTGGCTTTTTGTACTGTCTTTAGCTCAGACTTGCTTCATTATGTTGCCAGCAGCTGGAAGGCGGCAAACCTGGTCGTACAGATCTCCCATTTTGATCCTGGATATTTAGTTATTCTCAAACTGGATTCAGATTCTGTCCCCCTACACTGGTGGAATAAGTGTTCCTCAACACTTCATTCTTTTCATCTCTAATAGCTGTAAGCTGCCTGTTGCGTTGTGAAGAGTGCAAAGTAGCTCCCAGAGCTTTGCAGCTGGGAACTAGGCTGGAAAAGGCTGTTTGGCATTCAGTTTTAGGATGTGTTTCCAGGGATAACTTGTGCTGCCAGGCGCTTTTGTCCCTAGCTGGCAGCATCTCCTTTTTAGATAGTACTCTGACAATCAGTTTCTCTTAAGGTGCTGTTGCTACAGGCAGAAGTAGGAGTTGCTACCAGCTCCTGCACATGGGAGCTGCGGGATATGATTATCAAGAAGTAACAAGGAGTGTTATTCTTTCTGTTGGCAGAGCTCACACAGGAGGTTGGCTGCCCAGGCATGCGGCTTGTTTGTTGAAGTGGAGGGAGTAATGTTTGAACGGCGGCTTGAAGCTGTTCTCACCTTGATTGAAAAAGAAATCAACCCAATTAAATTTGAAAACGTAAGTAATTTTTCCTGTGTGTGAGGTTTGGGGAAGGAGAAATAAGAAAACAGAAAAAAGGGAAGAAGTGCAGGAGAGATTTAACTGTTGGACCTACTGTTTGGGACTGAGGAAAGGCACGAAACACACATTTGTTCTGAAGGGGACCTCACTGACCTAGAACCATATTTTTTGTCTGCAAGGCCAAGTCTGATGTTGTGTGTCACTGCACAAGAGGCAAAGGAACTGCAAAGCTACGTGGCCTGAGCCTGCAGACATACTATGTAACCGGCAGACATATTGCTCCTTGCCCCAGACTCTTGTCAAGATCTCTGTGAGTGGAAGGGGTTCTTGAGACAGCCCTTAAGTCTCAGGCTTTTGGTTTTTACCTGTATGATTTGGTGGGTTAACAGCATGTAGCAGTAGGTATGTTGAGGCAGTTTTCCTGGCTCCTGGTCTTTTCTGTGGTAGCAGGAAAGGAGGGACTTCTGTATTTTGTTTGGAGTTACAAAAACTACCATCACAAAGAACAGCAGGGTGCACAGGTAGCACTGGGATGGGTTAGAGTCTGTTTAGTTGGAAATCACACTGACAACATCCCTTTCACTGGGAAACGTGACTGCTAGCTGCAAACTTGTGTAAGCGTGGGAGGTCAGGAGCGCATCGCTTGTGACTGTCTGCTTTGTTCAGTGTTATCTACAGCTTTAACTTTCAGAGGAGCTCCCTTCCTGTACTTCAGACCATGGTTTTGTTTTATGGAAAATCTTTTGAGTGCACATGATTAACTCAGAATAACAAGGCTGCCTCAGATTCTGTTTGGCGTGTAATAATCCCAAAGGGATCTCAGTCACTGCAGCTGGGGAGTGGCCACGTATGTTACTCATGTGCAAAGGCAACACGCTGAGCAAGAACCACCTCAGGGTATGTAAATTGTAAAGAGGGGAAAACGAAATACCTGCAGTGAGGAGAAATTCAGTGTAATCACTCCCTGTGCTGCAACACGTAGGTAAAGCACTGACTAGTTATATCAAGCCAGCTGGTGACTGCAGGCAGGGTGAGGGTGATTTAGTAAAACACAGCACACACGGTGTTGTCATAACAACGTGGGGCTTCCCAGGTGACACAAGCAAATCAGTGCTCAGCTTGACTCTAATGAGACTCAAATGCACACAAATACATGTAGACATAAATGATACACGATGTGAGTGTAATTGCCTGCATTTGGAAACCTAACAGTTTGTTATAGTAACATCTGTATGAAACCCGAGAAGAATGATTCCAGTAACAATCTCCTGCAGAGGTTTAGTCTCCAGAGGAAATGCTTTAGTGGAGCTACTTCTCTTCTGTTTATTTTGGGAATTGAGTACAAGTCAGTCTTCTATTTCTTTGCAGGGTTGATCTGAAATTTATCTAGTAAATAATCACTGTCTTCAGGTTCTCATAAGTGTCTTTCTTGACTTGCTGATTTTATTAGATAACTGAAGAGGAGGAGGAGAAGGCTGCAGATAGGCTGCTGTTCAGCTTTCTTGTGCTGATAACAAAGCTTATCACAGAGTGCAACTTGATTCAATTAACTAAGAATAGTGACATTGTGACCAATATCTGGGGTAAGTATTAAGAATTATTACAGCTGTGTTACAAGGAAGATTCTTTGTGTGCTGTGGGTTTTTCACATGCTAATACAAACAGTTGAACTTTGTTGTACAAGGTTTGCATGCTGCAAAATGCAAATACACGGCAGTTACTGGGCAGTGAAAGAGAAGGTGTTAACAGAAAAACTTCCATGTTGATGAAAACAATACGCCCTCTGTCTCAGTTGCTGGGAGGTATTTTCTATTATCCCAAGAGCAAATAGTTGCAAACTATTGCATATTTGACCATAATTACATCCTCTTAGACGAAAATGTTGAGTTCTCCTGGGATGATGAGATTTTCCTGATGAGATCATACATACCAGACAGCAAGTGATGAGAAATGGTAATAGTGTATAAATACTGTGTGTTTGCTGGGATATTAAGGCCTGGAGGTCGTTTGATTCAAGCAGTTTTCCTATGAGTGAGATTGTACAGTGTCAGGTTGGCTTATTGGCATTTAATTGCCTTGTTTTTAACTGCTTCACTTGCTGCTGTCAGAAGGCCTGGACCTGGCTGGTCAAACCGTTCGAAGAGTTCAGCCTGCCATGTGCCTTTAGTGAGATACGAGATAAGCCTTGTAAATCCTGGGTTGCTTGGTGATGTGCAGCTTGGGCAGAGGCAAGACAAGAGGGAAGCTCCATCTCTTCTCTGAAGCATCCTCAGCCTTCATCCACAGGTTCAATCTGACCATCTACAGCAGGGCCAGTTCACCTGAGTCTCACAGCAGCCAGTCCCCAGACATTGCGGACAGATGAGCTGTGTCACTGAGTCCCTCAGGGGGCCATTGTTGCTGCAGAAACACAACTTGTCACCGAGATTGGAGCAAGTGTCTTTTCTGTGCTATGCCCACTTTTCCTGCCCAGTTGTCGTTGCTTTCCAGCAATGGCCCCGTCTTTGAATGTTTGGACAGGCTGTGGTTGCATTCAAGAGCTCCTGGTCACTGTGAGGACATTTGGCTACCTGTAGCGTTATGTCGCTCTCTGCTTTGGCTGAGTAGAGATGCTAGGAAGTCTTTGATTATGTTCTGAGCAGATGAGCACAGTTCATTTCCTTCATCTCTTTATTGTAGCATGTGCTGCGGTAATTCTTTGAGGGAGCTGGTTCTTTTTCTGCTCTCACTGGACCAGCTCCTGTGCTGAAAGAGGTTTTCTTTCCCCCAGGTCATGTCCAGTCTCACCTTTGGTATCCCCACAGCTGGGTCTGGCTGACAGCTACTGAGATCTTTGGCTTGTTGTTTGCATCTTACAAGCCAGAAGATCTTGTCAGCAAGTGGAGGGAAAGAAAGGCAGGCAAGAGGAAAAAGGTGTTAGAGGAGCTGTCTGCATCCACAGTCTTCTTGACTGCTGAACTGGACAAAAAGGTATTGATGTCCGTACTACTCCTTCCCCCATGTCTATTCCCTGGTTGAGACATAAAAGTAGTGTTAATAGTGTGGCACGCATGTTTAGTTGCTTGTCTTCTGCCTAATCCTGATCACTTGAAGCATTTGAGGAGGTGTTTCTGCTGCTGGAAGGGGGTTTCTCTGGTGTCTTATTCCCAGCAGCACAAAGATTCCCCTAAGGCTGCAAGATGCAGGCAGAAAAGTAGTGCTGAGCCAATCTCTTGGCCTCTCCTGGGAACCACCTTTGGTGACTGCAAAACACTGCTTTGGGTTTCTGCTACTGGCTCCTTTCATGAACTAATTTCCTTCTTCTTCTTCTCCTCAGATGAAGGAACTCGTGTTTGCATTCTGCCATCAGCTGCAGTCCAAGTTCCTGGACCTGTCTCTGGGAGAGCAGGTAAGAGCAGGAGCAGGTCTGGGGCTGCAGGAGGGCACGGAGCAGGCCCTGGCCCATAACGTGAGCGAGCATTATGTCCTAGTCAGGACAGCAGCGCTGCTGGATCGGGGCGGCTCAGGGTAAATACCCAGGGCAGGGCCAGCCGCTCTGTGGTGAGGCATCTGAGCAGGTGCATGTCTCAGAGAAGCCCAGAAAGTCCCCTTTGTGGTGTCACTCTGCTGCAAGGGCTGAGGGGTGGCAGGGACAGAAAGGGGGGGCACAATGCAGGGCAGGACTGGAGTCCCTTCTGCCCAGCCCTCCGTCAGGGAGAGTCTGGCTATGCAGCCCAGACTGGACTAGGTTGGACAACCACATCCTGGAGCAGGAATCCAGATCTCTGGTGCTGGTTCCCTGCAGCTGCACTGGAGCCCTGGCTGTTTGCTGGGAATGTTTAGTCCAGCTTTATGCTGTTGGTTGAAGGTGTGACAGCTTCACAGGTCTGTGAACCTGGTCAGAGATTTTCTGGGGCTGCCAGAGGTGAAGACAAAAGGAGAAGCCCTGCCTTAGGAAGAGCTGGAGCCCAAAAGGCACAGTAGCTCATGGAGGAAGACTCTCCCAAACTGCAGGAGGATACTGAGGTAGACCTTCCTGTTACAAGCAACATGCTCGCTCACATGGCAGGGGTTGAAGCCATTACAGCCTCTTCAGTTGGCAGGTTGCTCTTTCAGATCTAGTCTCTTACATGCCCTGGTGCTGACAATGAGGGAACCTACAGTGACTGACTACTCTGTTTTTACACTTCAGGTTATAAAGAATTTGCTTTTTGTGGCCAAAGTTGTCTACTTGCTAGCCCCTGCCTTAGAAGAGGGTAAAGAAGCTGAAGGAGAACTTGGCTGTGAAATGGAAGAGCAGGAGGCCTCAGATGAGGAAGATAAAGACGTTTCTGCTCAAGGAGAGGAAGAAAAGAGGACACGGAAGAGAAAGGCCAGGCAGCCACATTGCTGTGGTTAATGAAGAAGCTCTCTCTCATGGCAAAGCGTGAAGCAGCGTATTCCCCTAAGGTCCCTTTAAAGGTAAGAACAGGGTTAGATCAACTGCTTTTGATGTGGTAGGCGCTTTGCACAGGAGCATTGCTCTGGCTTTTTGCTTCCAGGGGACCAGCTTTCGGAGGGTGCTGGGAGCTGGTGCTGAAGCAAGCATTAGTGGCTGCCAAAGAAGAAACAAATGTTTCCATTCGGGATTCTGAGGAAAGGCTTGTGCCAATCTGCTTCTCCTTGCTGTTGCCTCCAGCCCTTGTGTGTGGTGATGAAGGGTGGGAAGGCCAAAGGCACCAAGCTGAGAGGGACAGAGCATTGCCTTTGAAAGCCCAAGAGTGCTAGGTTTATGCAGGGTGGGAAATGGCAGTGGAAATTGCTAGAAGGGGAGGATGTGGGAGAGCATGAGGGAAAGCACTGTGGTTCCCTGTGGTGCAGAGTTAGAGAGGTTGAGCTTTCCTGTCTTCAGCTGCCTCATGACAGGACAGTGAGAACAAGCCTGTTGTTCAAAGTGTTAACAGCTGCCAAGCCGGTGAAGTCACACCTCACTTGTTTACAGATCCCATGGGGTTGTGTCTCGTCTAAAGGTGTTACTTGGCTGCAGTAAGACCTGCTAACAGCAGTGTTCTGACTCGAGTGTCTGAAACAACGCCTTGTACGTTGATCAGTGATGCACAGCCCTCTTTGCAGCAGTTCAGTGAGGCAGTTTCCTTCTAACCATCCTTACTTCACGTCCCACGCACTCATTTTCAGAGAAGCTGTATCTTTAAGTTCCTGGGAGCAATCTCAGTGGATCTGGGAAAAGACAGGATCAAGCCATACCTTCCAACAATTCTCACCCCTCTCTACAGGGAGCTGAACAGCACCTATGCAGAGCAAGGTAAGTGGTTTCCCTCTCAAAGACTAGCAGAGAAGAAAGCATGTCAGAGCTCTGTCTCTGCACAAACACCACCTGTCATTCCTTTTGTCTGTTGAGGCACAGATGCCATAATTGGTGAATTTCACCTGCTTGCAGTCTGGAGAGTCCTTGACAGCTGGAACACAAATGTACGCATTGACAAAGAAAAAAGAGTGAACTTAAGTTAGGCAGGCTCCTACATGCAAGGGGGTAAAGCTTGAGCATGTGATATAGTGGAAAAAGTGTCATAATCCGGGGTGGACTCATGGTGGCAAGACTCATGGAGTCCTTGCTGAGGAGTGGAACAGAGTGTGGGTGTTAAGGAAGACAGAGTAAGGCTGTTACTAACTGCCATTCTTTCTGAATTGCCTTGTTAGATCTGCTGTGACGCTTAGGGGCATGAAGATCCATGCCCTGTGGTTAAAAGCGTGTTTCACTTTTAATGTAAAACAGGGTGTTTTATGGCTGCTTGTTACTGTAGAGCAAGGGACTGCACAAGTTGGAATCATCAGTTTGTTGGTTGCTTGATGTTCTTCCCAAGCTCCCCTTTTTGAATATTTAGCATGTGCCATGTGTGCACAGTGACTGAAAGTTAACTGTCCTGCTGGAGAGTACCTGAGCAAAGCCACTTGTTCCTCCCTGGAGATCCATGTTTGTTTAAAAGATCTTAAGAAGTCATGTCTGCTGGGGGAAAGACAAACTAAGTTACCATTTAACACAACAGACTCTTGGCTTTAGAGCAAGGCACTGGTGTTTAGGTAGTTTGTGAAAATGTGTTAAGTCATGCAAAATCCAATGTCAGGAAAAGAACAGACAGCAAACCAATCTACATGGGTGGTTTGTATATGCCATGAAAATGAAGTGTGCAGCACTGGGTCCCCACATCTCAGAAGGGATACAAAAGAACTGAAAAAACTTGGAGGAGGGCAGTAACAGTGCTCTAGGTAAGGAACAGCTGCCTTGGCTGCCCTTTTTTTTTGAGCTGAGCAAGTAAGAGACTTGGGAAAGATATGGCAGAGATTAACAATATCCTGAGTGGATAAAGATCAACTTTTTGCTTTCTCTGCCAGCAAAAGAACCTGGGGCCTTCAAATAATTTTTCAGAATAACTGCAGAGATGGTTTTCCACATGATAGGGCGTGTAGACCAGGGAACTTGTCACTGAAGGACGTTGCGGAGGCAAGCAGCTTACACAAGCTCCTCCGGATGCTGTACAAGCACTTCGAAGAAGGATCTGTTGGAGAACTGAGGGAAACATTTGCCCTGCAAAATCTCAGTTCTGCCTTAGCATCTCTTTGTAGCTGTTTTTTTTCCCCCCAGTATCTTTTTTTTTTTTTTGCAGTGAGTGTAGTCAATGTATTGTAACTAAGTAGTGATCCTAACCATTAAGCCAGCCCTTATTGTGCGGACTGGACAGATATGTTGACTGACAAAGCTGGAATCATCTCTAGTTCCAACAAAGTCTATTCCAAAAGAGCCCTGGTTGCTGTAGAAGGCAAGCCACTTTTCATAATCTCTGGCATGCCATTATCCTTCTGAAAAAAACTTTTGCTTCTGAGAATCATTATGTTTTTATTTGTCTGTGTGAAGGGCTACTTGTCCTCTGGGAAAGCTAGTGAAGAACCAGCAGATTTCACAAGCACCTTTGCTCTGGTCCCTACAGTATATTGGGCAAGACGAGTCATTACAGTCATCCTTTAGTGAAGAAAGGGGAATCCTTATTGGGCTCTTGGCTTTCCTTCCATGTGCTGAAAAGATCTGGCAAGTTAATTTTGTTTTATTAGATCCAACACTGAAGAATCTTTCCCAAGAAATCATAGAACTGCTCAAGAAGTTAGTTGGACTGGAGGCTTTTTCGCTTGCCTTTTCTTCTGTGCAGAAACAGGCCAATCAGAAAAGAGCCATGAGGAAAAAGCAGAGGGCTTTGCAGGTAAGATGCTGTGTTTTCTTCTGGGAAAAAGAAATAGGGTTTTCCTAAAGGCTTGAGAGCTGACTGGGAAGGCGAGTCCCTGTTTACAAGGACAGTTGTTTGTTTATTTACAACTAACCAATTATTGTTTTTCACTAGACTGTAGCAAACCCTGACATTGCTGCAAGGAGGAAGCTGAAGAGACATAAGAATAAAGCAGAAACTAGGAAAAGAAAAATAGAATTCCTGCGGCCTACCTACAAGGCCAAGAGACCTCGAAGTCACGCACTGAAAGATTTAGCGATGGTGGAATGAAAAGGCTTTTTCTTCCTGGAGGACTAATTTATAAAAAGTAATTTCAAACTTAGGGAACTAATGACTGCTTTAAAAGTATTTACATATTTTAATTTTATTTATTAGTATTTTTTCATGTCCTCTTTTTCAGCTAGGATCTTAAATAAAATAAAAGCTTTTCAATTTTTTTCCAAACCTGTACATTTACCAGAGCATGTACAGCTGAATGAACAACCACCGTGATCTTTTATATTAAATTTTACTTGATTTTTAAAAGATGGGTTATGTGATGACTGTGTTCATGCCTGTGAACATCCTAGCTCCTGGAGAGAAAACAGTCTGCCTCCTGCTTTGTCTTCCAGTTTCTGCAGCTACACTGAGTGGCTTAACCATCATTTCTGGTGAAGCTGAGAGCAACAGTTCATGAAGGTGGAAGTTAAATTCAAATTATGGCCCTGGCACATCAGGGCAGGAGGTAGCTACTGGTTTTCTGAAAGAAAAAAAAAGGTCTTCAATGCTACGTGAACAGCTAGAGGTACAGTATTTATCTCTGTTGCTGTACTTCATTGTAGCAGCACATCCAACTGAAGGATTCTGAAGTGCAACAATATCAGCTTAAGGAAACTTTCCTCTTTAAATGTTCAGCTACGTGATTCTTAGAACTGGCAGTAGTTGGACTCGTTTCTGTGAGCAGGCAGCCTCTAGCAAGCAACACACCTATGAGTACAGTTGACAGTTCCAGATTTTATTAGTGTTTTAATTACATGAATATAGTGACCACTCAAAACCACCAAGGGGCAGAAGGGGCACAAAAAAAACACCTTTCCCAGCCAGTAAGACTTTCATACAAATTAACATAAGTACATCCTTTAAACAGAAAGAAAGAAATGGAATATCATAACGTACACAGACATTGACTTGGTTCAGTTTTACAATTCAAGAGAGGAATCCACGTTACAGGAGTCAAACTCAAATCTGTCCTATGTACAAGTATTTGTGGCCTGAAGATGCTTGACTGCAGAGAGGGATGTCGGCTATAGCTGAAACTTCCTTGCAACGGTCAGCTTTTTATCACTGCCTGCTCTTCAAGGCCTCCACCAACCTAGAAAAAGGTTAAGTCAGTTTACTGAAAAGTCATTTCAATTAATGTTGGGACACTTTAGAAGAAAGAGTAGCTTTCTCCTGAATGTGGACTGACTGAATGTCTTTTGTGTCAGACTTTCCACAGATCCAGTCTTCTAAAAAAACCACAGTAAAAGATAGTTTTCTAATAAAGCTGGCATAATTAGACTGTTACTCACCATTCCATTGCTTCATCAAGCCCGGTGCCTTTAGTTGCAGAGGTTTTGAATATCTGCCATTTTCGGTCCTTCAAAGCCGGTAAGCCAAGTGCGTTTGCCATTTCTGTGGGAGTCATGGCCTGTTCCATGTCCTGCTTATTTGCAAACACCACCAAAATGGCCTTCTTCAACTCTTCTTCCTAAAAAGGAAATCATGAAAATTGTTGCAGAGACTTTTTACTGAATTTATTTAAGCAGAAAAACCCATAGAATTATAAGAAACTTCAGCAACTCTCATAATCATTTTCAGCTTGCTGATGTTTGTTCCTCAGAAAGTTCTTCAGTGAAAGAATGGTATTTACTTTCAATTCCAGTTCCTCCCAGCATGATACCACATAGAAACAATTTCAAAACATTGTTATGCCTGTTACATTATGAAACAAGCTGGTAGTTGGATTGAACAAAGCATATCAAAGAGTTTGCAGGAACTTTGGAAAAATAGAATAATTAAGTTTTGCTCAGCTCATCTTCTTACTCCTATTACTCTGTCCTATGTGTGTTCATCAGCTTCAGAGCAGAGTAGGATACTAATTACTGTTAATTCTTCAGGGCCCGATTTTGCCACCACAGAAGTACTGAGCAGCTGTCCTTGCAGACAGATAAATTTTCATATGACCACAAGGCTACATGTAACTTACTGCCCAGACAGTGATGCACAAAACTCTGAAATATCTGCAGCGGATTTAGTGCTTTTCAGGCAGAAGTGTTGCACAGGCCTGCTCTGAGGGCTGAAGTTTCACAAGTGAAACTGAGCTTCACTTGATTCCCTGAATCAAATTTCACATTCACACCAAAAAAAGGCTTTAATTTCTCAGTTTCTGTTCTACTGATGCAATCGTCATCGTTGTTTTCTCACCTCTAACATAGCAACAAGCTCTGATTTTGAAGTGCCAATTCTGTCTCGATCACAGCTGTCCACTACGTAAATGACTGCATCTGTATTTGAATAGTAACACCGCCAATATGGCCTGCAGAAGAAATATAAGTTCCAGTCACATAATTTGCACTTTTAGCCATGCTTTTTAGCAAGATAATAAAAACCAGATTACCCAGAAGTAAAAACTGTCTCTGGGGTGAAAGGCCCCAGGAAGCAAGTTAGAAGATATCTTCAAAAGGCTACAAAAAGGAACAGATAGTACAAATACTCTCAATATCCGGGAAAAAAAAAAAAACCAAAACACCCCCCCCACCACCAACCAGCCTGAAAACAGGCAAAGGACAGAAGTGCTGGGGAAAGATTTATTTGGTAATCAGCCTGCAGGACATCAGGTCCGTAACTGAGGGAGAGGGCAACAAAAGAGTTCAAACACAAGCTTCTGTCATAGACAGTCATTATGTTCATCAAAGAAGGATAAACAGAAATCTTAAATGACTTAATTCATATGGGCAAGTAATTAACAAGCATCACAACAAATCACCTTTTTCAGAATTAATCTTAAAGGGGTGGAGCCTGCACCTCACTTACTGACTAACTATGTTGCACCTTATTGCCTAGGGTTCAAAAAGGAATCACAAAACGATCACACAAGGGTTCTGAAGAGTTCGCTACAATTAGGCACATGACTCATAACAAAACTTGCAAAGCTCGCTGCACACACAAAAAAATTATCATCTACACTGAAAGTCAACTTCCTAGATTTTCATTCTTAAGAACATCTAAGTATCTTGGATTTGGGTGTACCTCACTGACTCCCCTCTTTCTCAGAATGCTGCACAATTGCCTACTACACAGGTAAACTTGTTTTTCAAAGCAAGCTGTATACATGTGAAAACATTCACTTGTTTCTTTCCAATCTGTGCTTCAAAACAGGTTGTACCACCTGAATTGTCAGATGAAAGTGGTTTCCTAATGATGGCCTGGATTTAAAGCTTAAAAGAACCAATTTTCAAAAGTGCCAGCTATAAGAATTCCAAGAACTTAGGACTTTTTAGAGAAGCTGTCTTTTCATTTTAAGAGTTTTTTTTACCTTATGCTTGTCTGTCCTCCCAAGTCCCAAACTTGAAATTTCAGATTCTTGTATGTCACTGTCTCAACATTGAAGCCAATGGCTGAAACAAAGTTAAACAATTCCACTGTTGGTGATTTTTCTTTCTTTTTCTGAATAACATTACAGCACTTAGTTTAAGATTTTCATGCCCAAGAATTCTCAGTAGCTACCTAATGAAGTTCACGCCCCTTGAGAAGTTACCCCAGTGAACACATACGGCTCAGAATAATGCAGTATTTTACTTTTTTTAACAATAAAAACACATTGTAAACATATTGTAGAGATTTGTAACAAATGCTAAGGTTGTTAAAAATGAACAAAAGCGCGCCTGAAATCATCAGAAGAAACCAAGCAAGGGTTAAAGGAATGGCCCGTGTGGATAAGCAAGTACACAACTGACAGCAATAAAACACTAAGGAATGTGTCCTTTGTGTCAACACCACATCTGCGCTCCGTAAAACCGCAGCAGAACCAACTTCTCAGTGAAGACTTGACACTGTGGTATTAAGATGGCAATAAAGTTACAGTGTATCATCTATGTCATTCCTTTTCCTTCCAGCCCAGAGAAACACAACACAGGGAAATGAACGATGGACACGCACTGCCTAAAATTTACGGAGGCTGGAATAACCAAAACCCTAGCAAAAGGATTATGGCATAGTAAAGCGCTGGCTTCTAAAAGGTAGAAAAAGACCTGACCAAAGTCAGTGTATCATGACTGTTCAGGAGGAACCCAAGAGACATGACAGGGACTCAGAAGCCAAGCATCCCTCGTCCTTCGCATTACACAGGGTGATCCTAGACAGACCACTTCAGCACACACGTGGGTGTTTGTAATAGGTGGGTTTGGCTGCGTGAATACCAAGAAGATCAGTGAAATCAGTTACATTTTTTTTTAAGTAAGCAGCATCTCCTTCCTTGAGATGTCACACTGAGTTTTGTTAGGCTTTCTACATAATGTAAAGCTAAACCACCTGATTTCTTCTTCTCTGTGTCAAGCAGAAGTGTGTGTGTCTAAGTGGCTTAGCGGGTCGATAATGATTTCCTCTTGGATTATGGAGGCTTCATTCTGCTCCTTGTCCCTCTCTTCCAGCTCGGTGGCTGGGCACCCTGAGAACGACGGGTCTTACTATTAAAGACTGAGGCAAAGAAGGCGTGAAGTACCTCAGCCTTTTCCTCATCCTTTGTCACTATGTTTCCCCTGCATTCGATAAAGGATGGAGACTCTCCTTAGTCCTCTTTTTGTTGCTAACGTATTTATAGAAACTTTTTTTGTTGTATTTTATGACAGAAGCCAGATTTTCTACTTGGGCATTGGCCCTTCTAATTTTCTCCCTGCATAACCTCACGACATCTTTGTAGTCCTCCTGACCAGCCTGCCCTTTCTTCCAAAGAAATTCTCCTTTTTTTTTCCCCTGAGTTCCAGGCAAAGCTTTCTGTTCAGCCAGGCTGGTCTTCTTCCCCTCTGGCTCCTCCTTTGGCACATCGGGACAGCCAGCTCCCGCACCTTTAGGATTTCATTCTTGAAGAATGTCCAGTCTTCCTGGACTCCTTTGCGCTTCAGGAGTGCCTCTCAAGGGATTCTGTCAACCAGGCTCCTAAACAGGCCAAAGCCTGCCCTCCGAAAGTCCAGGGTGGCAGTTCTGCTGACCCTCCTCCTTACTTCTCCAAGAATTAAAAACTCTATCTTTTGTGCTCACTCTGTCCAAGATGGCCTCCAGCTATCACATCAACCACAACACCTTCACTGTTCACAAAGAACAGGTCCAGTGGGGCTTGGCTCCCTCACCAGCTATGTCAGAAGTTATCTTCTACACACTCCAGGAACCTCGTAGACTGTTTCCTCTCTGCTGTATTGTATTTCCAGTAGACATCTGGTAAGTTGAAGTCCCCCACTTCTCCCAGCTGCTTATAGAATATTTCATCTGCTTCTTCCTCATTGTGTGGTCTATAACGGACTTCCACCATCGTATCTGACTTGCTTGCCTTCCTCCTGATTCTTACCCATAAACAATCATATCGCCACCGTTATTAAGCTCTAGACAATCAAAACACTCCCTAACATACAGGGCTACCCCACTGCCTCTCTTTCCTCGTCTATCCCTTCTGAAAAGTTTATAGCCATCCATTGCAGAAGTCCAGTTGTGCAGGTCATCCCACCATGCTTCCGTGATGGCAACCAAATCATATTTTTCCTGTTGCACAATTGCTTCCAGCTCCTCCTGTTCACTGCCCATGCTGCACGCATTGGTGTAAATGCACTTCAGTTGGGCTACTGATCACACCAACTTTTTGGGGGGAGAAGCCCTAATTCCTGCGTGACCATTCTCAGGTGCTTTCACGATTTCTAATACATCAATAACCCTTGTGTCTTTGCTGCTGCATGGATCTCCATCTCCTGCCTCCACTGAGACAGCAGACCAAAGGACCTCGCTAGCACACCATCCTTCAAACACTGGCATGTCGCCTCCAGGCTAATCTCTAATAAGCCTGGTTTTATCCCTTTCCCCCTTCAAATCTAGTTTAAAGTTCTTTCAATAAGCCCTGCTAACTCCTGTGCAAAGATCCTTTTCCTTCTTTGAGACAGGTGTACCCCATCTGTCACCAGCAGGCCTGGTGTTGTGTAGACCAACCCATGATCAAAAAACTCAAAATTCTGCTGGTGACATCAGGCTCAGAGCCAGGTATTGCTCTGCTGCCTCTTCCTGTTTCTTCCCTCATCATTCCCTGCAACTGAAAGAATAGAGGAGGACACTACTTGTGCTCCTGATCCCTTAACCAGTCATCCCAAGGCCCTGAAGTCTCTCTTGATTGCCCTTGGGCTTCTCGTTGCGACTTCATTGCTGCCTACCTGAAAAATCAATAATGGATAATAATCTGAGGGCTGTACCAGGATAGGAAGATTTCTCTTCACATCTTTAACCTGGGCCCCAGGGAGGCAACAGACTTCCTTAAGAAGCGGGTCCGGTCTGCGTATTGGGCCTCTGTTCTCTTCAGAAGGCAGTCTCCTATAACAATGACCCGTCTTTTTTTCTTTATGGAAGCAGTTTTGACACAGGGCGTAGGCTGACTTAACCTTGGCAATACCTCCAAGCTAGACGAACCATCATCCTCGTTATTGTTTGGTTCCACTTGCAGAGCCTCATATGAATTTTGCAAGGTTACCTGGGTGCATAAAATACTCCTTTTTGCAGTACTTCTATAGGACACTGTAATACTGTTATGCAACAAAGTTGCCGTTAAACGCAACAGTGCGAGGCTCCAACAATGGAAAGTCCTTTTGTTTACGAAGGAAGCATTTAGGAAGTTCAACTGACAAAGCTCAGGAGTTAGAACTACAGGTAAATCAGGTACTTTCACTAAGGGACTAATCACTTACTTGGAATGGTGGTAACAACTTCTCCAACTTGTAATCTGTAGAGAATGGTTGTTTTTCCTGCTCCGTCCAGTCCCAGGATGAGAATCCTCATCTCTCGAGTTCCAAACAAACTGGAAAAGATGGTGGAGAAAAAGCCCCCTACAAAGAAGAGAAAGACGTTTCAATGTCAGCTAGCAATATGAGGGATACGGAAAGGCAGACTGACTGACCTCTTTTCTTACTGAGCAACATTTCTTTTCTCTAGGGAAAACAGACAAGGGTTTTGCTCAGATATAATGTGGTTCAGCACACAGGTATTTTCCTGGTCTTACACTGCTATTTTATCGCAGACCAACCCAGCAAAATCAAGTTGCAGAAGCAACAACCTTCCTCATTGTGGTTAGGATTTTTTTTCCTTTTCTCTCATTTGCCAAAATCTGAGGCAACTTCTT
Organism: Tauraco erythrolophus; assembly: GCF_009769465.1. Taxonomy (NCBI): domain Eukaryota; kingdom Metazoa; phylum Chordata; class Aves; order Musophagiformes; family Musophagidae; genus Tauraco; species Tauraco erythrolophus. The sequence goes on from NC_141468.1 coordinate 56,200,612, forward strand.
TTTTTGTTTGCATTGAAAAGACAGAGGCTGATACAAGAGACTATACAAGGACGCACTGAAGCCTGAAAGAATTCTTTCTGATGTCTATGGCCTTCAACAGGACCATCCGCTTCTTTTTTCTTAAAATGAAATATAAATCAGTAGGTCCATGTTAAATCACAGTCCATTACAAACTATGAAGCTGCACGAAATTAAGTACATTAATGCTACAGAGAAGTCTAGGAGCTGATTTTAAATGCCCCCCTTTTTTTCTTCCTTTTTTTTCCAAAACTGGCTTCCACCAACATCTCATTTAGTCTTTAAATGCATGTAAGAATACTTGTGGCCAGACTAACATCTGATCTGTGCCTATTAGATGTTTAAGTGTAGAAACAATACTAATGTTTTAAGCCAGTAACAATGACATTTTCCAATGATTTTTATAAGAAATACATCAAATGTTAAATAATGATTTCGTAAATCCACCTAAACTCTGTAAAATGTAATAAAACACCAAACAAGCTAAAATAACATTTGATATATATATGAGAGAGGACACAAATTAGAGAAGATTTACAAACAAAATCTTATTGAAAGAGGTTTTGATAAAAATTATTCCCCAAGTTTGCCTTTCTAGGCATCTCTGATGCCTTTCCAGGGAAAGGAGAGAGCAATGAGTTGTGTGCTTATGCACAAGAAGGAACTGAAGCTGGTAACAGGTCACTTTACTTATTTTAAACCCATCCCATCATAGAAGCCATGCACACTACAGACCTGGAAAACAGAGAAGGTATAAGGGGCCACCTGTTACCAGTTTGAATAGTGCTGCTGTCATGGTTTAACCCAGCCAGCAATTAAAGCCACGCAGCCACTCACTCATCCTCCCCCACCCCCAGGGGAATGGGGGAGAGAATTAAAGGGGAAAAGGGAGGGAGACCTGTGGGTTGAGATAAGAATGATTTAATAATAATAATAAAAAAGTAAAAGTAATAATGATAAAATAATAATATATGAATGTATATAAAATATGATGATAATAAAATACACCAACAAGTGATGCACAGTATAATGGCTCACCACCTGCTGACCAATGCCTGTCTCATCCCTGCAAGCGATCCCGAAAAAGGTAAGTCCTGACACTGCAATCCCGGATGAGTGAGAGGTCCAAAAAGGTAAGGAGAGAGAGACTGAACTTCGAGAAACAGAGAGTCCATGACAGCCCTCGGAAAAGAATTCTCTGAAGAGACAGACCAACTTCCCAGTTAACCCTCATCTATATACTGGGCATGATGTCACACGATATGGAATACTCCATTGGCCGATTTAGCCCTCAATCCTAAGTCTAAATTCAAATCACAACGGGAGTTGTGGGCCCTTTGTCCCAGCTGTGCTCCCCACCAGCCTGTTGTGCTCCTGCACACCGGCAAAAATACGGGAAGTTGAAAGGTCCTTGATGTCTCAGCACCAACTATAAACATCAATGGGCTATCAATGTTCTTCTTGCAACAAATCCCATAGTAAATCCAAAACATGGAGCTCTTCTGGCTGCCAAAAAGAAAAATTAACTCTGTCCCAGCGGAAACCAGGACAGCTGCTCAAGGCGCTGTTTACTGCGAGACGAGCAAACAACCTTTAGAGAGTAGAGCTGCAAAAGGTATTTCAATGGAAACATTTCAAGTAGAAGGCTACTATAGGAGCCATGGAGGCCTAAGAGAGGATAACCCTTTCCTCTCCGTCAGTAACTTTGCTTACTGCCAGACACTCTCATTCCCTCTTTTTACATTCTAATACGCTTTTCCCACACTAAAACACTGCTCAAATACCACCTGTAATAGGGCAGATTAATGCTAATCACTTGACCTCTAGAGATTCAGGGCCTCTCACTATTTTTTCTATTTACCATTCTACACAACCTCTTTCCATAATTAATTCCTTATTAGCAAATCATTATGTACCTGAGCCATTCAGGGAAGCCTCAGGAGCACAAAAGCACTATAATCTTTGACCAAACGCATCCTCCTGCTACCCTGATCACACGATTCGCCACCGCACAAGCAGTAACGAGCCGCTGGGAACGCTGCCTTGAGGCACTTCGGCAGCAGCAGGACGCAGGAGGAGAGGAGGCCCTGTGGTCCCAGGAGGGCCACACCGGCGCCAGGAACCGACCGCCGACAGGGACCCGCTGCCGGGCCCGGTCCGCGTTACGGGCTCAGACTGAGGGCGGGCGGGCAGCAACCGCGCCCGCGGCCGGCCGTGCCCGGCGCTCCGCTTCCCGCCGCCGCCGGGTAGAGCTGGCAGCCAGCAGGCGACGCCCGCCCCTCATCCCGCCTCGTTCAACACCGATCCCGGCGGCTGCCCCGGCGGCGCCGCTCCCGCCCACCCCGCGGGCCTCCCCCCCCTCAGCGGTCCCGCAGCCTCCCTTCCCCCACAACTCCACGGGCCGCCGGGGCGGGACGGACGGGAGCTCTCGCGCCCCTCCACGGGCCGCCGCGCCCGCCGCCTTCCCCCACCCAGCGGAGGGCGCCGGGGCCGCCGCCCGCTCCTCACCCATGTCGAGCCGCTAGGCCGCGCCGCGGGCACTCCGCCACGCTCCGGTCCGCTCCGCTGGCCCTGCTGCCGCCGAGGCGCCGCTGCTCGCAGGGTCCACGTCGAACGCCGCAGCGAGTAAACACGGCGCTCCCTCCCCCGCGACCTCGCCGTTTCGACTCGGAGCCGAGACGGCGCCCACTCGCCCTCGGTGAAGAAGAGAAGGGCCGGGCCGAGCGCGGGGCGTCCCTTTGCCCTCCCTGTGCGGATACACCCGACGGGAAGAAGAGCGGGAGGAAAGATTTTCTTTAAAAAAAAAAAAAAAAAAAGCGGGCCGGAGACGAAACGTGACGAATCTGCGGCGGCGGAAGCGCGGCAAGCTGCGGCAGGGGCGGGGCTCGGCTCCGCGCGTGCCGCGGGTAGGGGGGGGCCCGCTGCCGCCCGCCGCCGTCGCGCTCCACCGCCCGCCCGGACCGGCGCAGCGCGGCGAGCGTCCGGTCGAGCCGAGCGGCGCAGCCCGCCCCCTCCCTCTCACCCCGCTCTAAACATAAATAAAGGCGAGGGCGCCATCCGTGCTGATCGCTCCAGCCCCGCGCCGGGTGCAGCTCGTGCGCGGCAGAAGGCGCAGCCAACGAGGCGGCCGCGTCGCGCTTCCAACGGGAAGCGGAGAACAGCCCCAGTTCATGGGGAAGACGGGACAAGATGGAATTTACAATGCACACATGGAGAACTGGGATTTAAGAACAACTGTAATAAGAGAATCCAACAGATCCCATGTCAATAATCCATGGTTACACTTTTTTTTTTTTACATAAGGGATATTCATACTAATTGTCTCTTATGAGAACATGTAACTACAAAACCAATCTACCACTCAAGCATGTTGGCTTCCTCTTCATGCATTTTATTCTGTCTTTATATTCCTGTTCCAGCAAGAACAAAGAAAACTTTACTCCCCAACCATTAAGAACCAAACCCAGTGCAGTCACCATCCGTGACTTTTCCCTTTTTTTTTTTTTTTTTTTTTTTCCTCCTTATCTAGACTTGTCCAAAGAGAAGGAGCTTGTACTTCTGTCAGCTGAAAAAAAGGCAGGGCAAGAGGGGACAGAAACAAGCAGTTCACAGTGCAAAACGATCACCTTTCATATAGAATCCACAGATTCACAGATCAGTCTGCAAATGCTGCAACTCACAGCCCATGTTTGCATTAAACCTGTGTGTGAAGCAAGAGCAGCATAAACAGACACAGATGGTTTTGTTCTCTCTGAAAGCATCCATAAATGTAGTATCATCACAGTTGCAGAACTTCCTTTGTTTCATTTTGAAATAGAATTCTTTCGTGCTTGAAATTTTACATTAATCATAACTCAGTTAAAACCAATCCTTTATTTTTCCTGCCAAGTTGAGAGCAGTAGGAAAGAATACACAAACTGATCCATAGGGATAAGAAAAAAAGTAACAAAATATTTTTGACGTTCTTTAGAAAACGTATGATCTATAAAATCTCATGATCCAGAAGGCCTGCCCTAGTACACTGCTTCAAGGGACAAAGCAACACATATCAGTGTCTTTTAGGTCCTTGATATCCTTAGGAGACCACGGATTCGTCTAACAAGAGCTTGAATAAAGGTGTATCGCGACCGAACCTTAGAATACAACCCTTCGATGTCCAGAAGCTTCTTCTGCAGAGATTCACCAAAGCTGTTTGTGGCTTCGATCTGAAGCTGAGAAACAGAGATGTGTTGCAGTCATCAGTACAAAAATCTCTTTCTGTAATGTCAGCATATCCGTCATCAACTACCTGTCAACCCTTTCATTATGATTTATTCTCTAAACCACTTTCAAAAGCATGTTTTTTCTGACTCCCCTAATAAGTACTACTTGCATTCCTCCCTTATATTTTTCTCTCTAAATTATATAACGGATAGGCTTTCTGTGGAAGTTTTTGGGAGACTCGGGGCAATTACAGATTATCCAAATATTACCACCTTGCAACCTCTCCAAGTTTTAGGAATGAAATTCTTGGTTTTGGAATGAAACAGTCTTACATAATTCTCAGCTTCTTCAGTTATAGTCATACAAACACTTCTTCCAATTAAAGTTTTCCTAGTCCTTTAAACTAGTCCTTTAAGAGTCCTTTAAAATTTTCCTAAGTCCTTTAACATGGACCCTAGTTCAGGGTCCATGTGCCTAGACAAGATTTTTTTCATTAATACGTATGTAAGCAATCTCTGAAAAAATTACTTACATTCTAGGTATTTTAGCAAGATGTTGCTATATATTTTACTTTTGAACAAATGAAATAAGAGAGAGATGCCTCATCACAAAAAACATGTACAACTGTTCTTACAGTTCTAGATCTTATAAAGGTACTTGAGACTGCACAGGTTTTTGAGCACAGGCTTTTTCTGCACAAACAGCAGTAGAAATGTCAGTGGGATTTATTAACAAAAATGTTTTTTTTCTGCCACCTCTGCATCACATTTACACAAACTATTAAATTGCTGTGTAAGCCAAAATCACTTCTTTGCCTGGAGAAGAGAAGGCTCCGGGCTGATCTTATAGCAATCTTCCAGTACTTAAAGGGGGCCTATAGGAAAGCTGGAGAGGGACTTTTTACAAGGGCATGTAGTGACAGGACAGGGAGCAATGGCTTTAAACTGAAAGAAGGCGGATTTAGATTAGATATAAGGAAGACATTTTTCACTCAGAGAGTGATGAGGCACTGGAACAGGTTGCCCAGAGGAGTTGTAGATGCCCCATCCCTGGAAGTGTTCAAGGCCAGGTTGGATGAGGCTTTGGGCAACCTAGTGTAGTGGAGGGTTTCCCTGCCCATGGCAGGGGGGTTGGAACTAGATGATCTTTGAGGTCCTTTCCAACTCTAACCATTCTATGATTCACATTTTATAGTCTCCTCAGTTTCTGTTAACCCTTTTCGATCTCATTTATTTACAGCCTTGCTGCAGCTGACCTGTAGTAAAAAACTGCAGGATCACAGAAAATTTGGAATCCTGCCCTCATATTGCGAGTCTTTCAAGGGTAACTGATGTTTTCAGAAAGCTATTATTAAAAAAATACATACTGTTTGACTGGTTTACAAAGAGAAAAAGAATGATAAATATTTTCTAAGTCTAGCTCATTTTTCATTTAACTTTTTATATTAGGACTTGAAAATATGTGTGTGGCAGCACAACTGCTACCTGCTTCACAATACTTTCCAAAAATAATTTGCAACGTTTCATTAATCGTAAATGAAGTTATGTCCTGTGGGTGTTACCACAGATTAGAGGTGAGAAAACTACAGTCAGACTGCTCTCAATAGCTGTATGGTAATCAAGCACATTCTGTACTTTTCAGCACTGTCACATCTCACCTGTTCTATATCATGCTGGCTCACTCGATTCAGTCTGCTACCGAAATCCAAGTTAGGCTCTGAACCAAAGGAATCTAGTGATGGAAAATGAGATGTTAAAATTACGTTAGGTGCTCCACACTATCTTCTCCATATCAAGTTATAAAATGAGTGTAAAATGCAGTGTTCCAAATTGGTCAGTAAACTTGTGCGTTATAAATGGCACTAATTTTTCTACTTAAATGGTTTAGAGAAAATATGCTAAGAGCCATAAATAATTTTGATCACACAACATGGCACTTTGAGCAAAAATCTTCTCTGCAGATCACTTCTCCCTTTCTGACTTCCTACCATTCCTAATTTTTAGTTTTTCTAAAAACCAAAATTCAACAAACTTAAAATGTTCTGGTGAATCAATGGTGCCTAAAATTCTAAAAATACTGTTAAACCCACCAATATTAATTTTAGTTCTTAATTTACATTATTTCAATTACATTGAATTCTTTTCCTATAAATTGTTTTGAATCACTGATCTGATTATATTATTTGAACTTCACTTGGTTTGAACAACAGAAATAATATAGTTAATTTTACTTTCCTTTGGAGATTATGTGTAATAGATAAAACCCAAAAGTCTATGGCTCAACAATATTTGTATTGCCAATTCTCCAGCAGAAAATCTAAAGGTATGCTAAATCCAAACAAAATCTCTTATTAACTATAAACAGCAAAATATTAATAGTAGCAAATCAGTTTTAAAGTTAACCATCAGAAGTTATTCAAAGGCACTTTGACGTTTGAGAAATTTTACCTTGCAGCCTTCCTTTCTTAAATGACATTCTGGAGGACAGCAGCGGATCTTGGGAGTCAGCGGGTGTGCAATGCAGTAGATAGTGTTCCAGATGACGCCAAAGAATGAAGAGACATGTTTCTACAATATCTGTAGACACATCTCAGTGAAGGAGTCTAATTCTGTTGTCTTTAGATTGTGCATTTACTATATGAGCATATTTACACGCTTTGAAGCGGCTAAAGATGATAGCTCAACCATCTGTCACCTCCTCCAGCAGAAGCGTCTCACCCCCACTGCTATGGCCTGCTAATGGATCGCGTGCACTCTCGTTACCGGCTTCAGCGCAGTGCTGGCTACGGCACTCCAATGACTGCTCCTCACCCTGAGCAGGCTTTAAACCAACACTCTGCACCAGAGCCGAGTGTGAGTGCCAACGGGATTTGTAATGGTAGCTCAGTTGCAGAGACCGAATCAAAGCTGAGGTCATAAAGCTGGGGATGGCGGTAACATCTTATCTTAAGTTACAACAGTTAAGTCTGCAAGAGCACGTCATCTTTCCCAAAGTAGGTTTCAGAGAAACATTCTCATGCACTGCAGACAGTTATTTCGTGCGTGACCAGTTATTTCCATAGAACTACTGGTGTTTATGAGAATAGGTTTATGCAAGGTTGACTATAAGACTAGAAACTCCAGTTACTCTGATAGGCACCTCAAAATTATTTTTCAAAATATTTCTTCCACCACACTTGTACATATATAAATGTTTAGTGGGTCTGGATACTGAATTGAAGAGCTGGGCTGTAATAACTCCTCCATTAACATGTTGCAGAAAGTTCTTGAAGGATCTCCATGATGGGAATTACTAACTTGAAAATAATTACATCTGACAATAGCAGAACAATACACTCTTACTAATTTAAATTTTCAGTATTTCAGATTTCCTTTTTGCAAAAAGTGTTTGAAGTGGCCAGAAATCTAGGCAAAAAGAACCTGTTTCTATTTCTCTACTTTTCTGGAGCATCACCTTGGAGGTCATTTCCATTTTAGAAGGATACAAGAACAAAGAGAAAGCAGCTTGGCTCGGTTGTTTATTAGCTTCACCAGGCGTCGCCTTGCCAAAAGGTATTTTTGGGAAGTGGAGATTTTGTCAACCCCAGCTGGCATAACCGACTGACATAGCTGTGACAAGAAGAGAAAAAACAAGAAGATTGTAGCAAATCACAGAGCATCAAAAGAAATAAGCAAATAAAATTACTTCTCAGTATCTAGAACTTCCTTGTCAGCTACTATTTCTTCAAAACTGTGCTGTCTATTTTGAATTTGCATAACCCTGCTGACCAAAAAAAAAGGAGAAATTAAACGTATTCCCAGGCAACTATAATGGAAATCACAACTTTTACAAAGTTAAGCCAAATATTTTCCCGAAAGTTTTAGATCACTCATTCTATGGACTCCATCAACAGTAGAAAGGAAAATGCCCAAGAGCTGGAAATATTTACTTACCTAAGATGTTTTGGAGTCTCTGCTATGTCTAAGTTACAAGCAATAGGGACTACAGAGTCAGAAGTAGTATTACCTCTTTTATTTCATCTGGTGGGAGTTGCTCCACATTTTGCAGTTTGTTAACACTCTGACGATGGCTATCATAGTAACTGAAGAAATCACTAGTGCTCTGTTTCAGGAGGTAGACAATAATGCCCAAGCCAGGCAAGTGCCAGTATGGGACCACCGGTGCTTGTGTGTCTAGAAAAGATGATGAACAAGTTACAATGAATTAAAAAAAAAAACAAAAAAAACAACCAACCAAAACTGAAAAAAGAACAAGAAATCAATAAGGTATGCAGTCTGTCAATAAAGTAGTGAAAGACATGAAAGAACTGGCAAGTTTATATCTTATATTTCTGTGTCAGAAGTAATCCAAATGAAAATCTAGGCAAAAAGTTCTGTGGCTGCAGTATTAGAAGGCAGTCAGTGTAGTACAGTACTGAGTGTAACATGTGAAATGGAACTAGAATAGAAGACTTACTATTTAAACATTTTAACCACTCAGCTGCATAATAGTACACTGTAAACTCCTGCCATGTGGTGTAACGAAGAGTTCCAGTCACCATCAAAACACATCTTGTGACTTACAAATGAGGTCCTAGTTTCACATAATGTAATCCAGCACAGATGCCGGAAAAAAAAAAATTTCTCACCTTCCCCTGTCTTGTGCTATTTTTTTTATATACACTTTTTTTTTTTACTGATATGTGTGTTTCTGAGCTGCCATGGCAAATGAATTAAAAAGGATTTTTTGGTCACGTTTGTTCTAACTTGGATTAGTTTCCTGATTTGGCTTAGTGCAAGGCTGCACAAGCATGTGTTCCAGAATTAGAAAACAGGCAACTACAGAACTGGCATAAAGTGTTTGTGAAATTACAGCCTCTGGTTCATTATTTTCTACTAGCCCAAATGTCACACCATTCAGTCTCATAAAACAGCAAGCCAAAAATCTCACCCTGACGAGGCCCATCTCGGTTGGTTGATTCTGACAGGCTAGGAGTAAACAGACAAACAGCGTGCTGAAAACTGGGGGCGCTTTGCAACATAAGTGACTCACAGTATTCCATCACATTTGCACAGATCTGCCAAAAAAAAAAAATGACAGCATGTCAGTTGCAATAGCTACAGGCTTTGCAGCATTAAATTTTAAACAGATAAATGTCAATAAAAACCACATTTTGCTCCCTCTCTTCTCACCAGAATGTGATGATTCTCTTTTTCTGATCAGTTACAGCCTCTCTTCTATTTCAATTCTAGGATTTGCAACCTTGCCTTTTTCCCAAACCTGCTAGTTAAAATGTCTCCTCAATTTTAAGTCCCTTTTGTCTCTAACTTAGTGTTAGCCATTGCCTTAATTTTCAAAATTTCTGATCGGTTTAAGGCTTCAAAGATCAGTGTATACCCAGAACAATAATGGTTGCTGATGCAAATTTAAGTAAACAGATTTTCAAGGTTTACTTTAGAAAGAAATAAAACGTGGGATTGTCCTGGTTTTGACTGGGACAGAGTTAAGGTTTTCTTTTTAGCAGCCAGAAGAGCTCTGTGTTTTGGATTTACTATGGGATTTGCTGTAAGAAGAACATGGATAGTGCACTGATGTTTATAGTTGGTGCTGAGACATCAAGGACCTTTCAACTTCCTGTTTTTTTTGCCACTGTGCAGGAGCACAACAGGCTGGTGGGGAGCACAGCTGGGACAAAGGGCCCACAACTCCCATTGTGATTTGAATTTAGACTTAGGATTGAGGGCCAAATCGGCCAATAGAGTATTCCATATTATGCAGTGTCATGCCCAGTATATAGACGAGGGTTGACCGGGAAGAAGCTCTTGCTCTTCTGAGGGCTCTGGGACTCTCGGTCTCTTGGAGTGTGTACTCTCTCTCGTTCTCTTCTCGGGCCTCTCGCTCATCTAGGATCATGGTGTCGGGACTTACCCATTTTGGGATCGCTTGCCAAGATGGGAAAAGCATTGGTCAACAGGTGGTGAGCAATTACACTGTGCATCACTCGTTTGTATATATTGTTTTTCATATATATACACATATTATTATTTTATCATTATTACTTTTAATTTCATATTATTGTTATTATTAATAAATTGTTCTTATCTCAACCTACAGGTCTCTCCCGCTTTTCCCCTTTAATTCTCTTCCCCATTCCTCAAGTGTGGGGAGGGTGAGCGAGTGGCTGTGGTGTTTAGTTGCCGGCTGGGTTAAACCCCAACAGAGATCCTATACCAAACTAAAAAACAGTGTAGAGCCTTACCACTTTCATATGAAAGTATGACAATTAAACAAATCTGCACCACAGGTAAAACGTCACAATTTGAGACTGAAGGTTCTAGCAGCTTCTTGTGTCCTTACCTGTTGCATGGCCAATTCAATTTCATCCCTCTTGTTCACTCTGTCTCCCTCTGCATTGTCATCTTGTAGTTTAAACTGACGCAGTCTGTCTGAACCACCAAACCGACTGAGAAGTCCTAAGCACTGGCGCTGCCATAAGAAATGAACATTTTAATTAGTATCTCAACAAACGATGCTTTTCACTTAAATGATACACATCCCTTAAAACACAATAGCAAGAGAGCAATGCAGATAAAACTTTTAGCGTTTTGTAAACAAAATTTAAATTTTTAAACCACAGTGTTTTAACTCACCTTTAATTAATTTAAAAATTAATGGCACCCTAAAACAGTTCCTGGAGAAATGAATGCAATTCAAAAGTGCACAACTTTGTCTTGTGTCTCTACCAGACTATCATACTGACTAGCATCAATCACAGTTTAGGTTTACCCATTTCTACTTAAAACACCTTTACCTATACAGACAAACTAATAAAATCTGGATATGAAGATAATAAGCTCCATAAAAGTAGAGTGCAAAAACCAATTCAATAGTTTCACAAAAAGAAGTAACTATCAGTAAATTTTAGTTTACATGTGGCTGTTAAGATCGCCAAAGTGCGTCAGCCTGTAAGTCAGTTTTATACGAACAGCAAAAAAAGGTATCAAAGATTAAAGATTTTTTTGGGAAAAGTAAAACACTTAAATCCTCTTGTTGCTTTATGAAAATAACATGACAAACTAGAACGAAAAGTTACAGTAACAGATGAGTGATTCCTACAGTTTTGGTCAGAACAGCTCAGTTTTCAAATTAACTAATTTATACTCCTTATAACAACAACAACAACCACCTTTCTTCTTTCCCACGGGAGCTTCTTGCTGACATGATACAGCAGAATACTGAGTACCCCAAGCATTACAGTAATCATTTAGAGCTTGCTACTTTGCTTAAGCCTGGTCACCCTAACCATCACTATCACAGTGTCCAGAGAGAAGACATCCTTCTCTTGCAACCAGAAGTATTTGATAGGACAGCCCTTTTTACAGATAGTTTTCAGTGAAATATTTCTTTATGAAAGTCCTTACTTACATGAACCACAAAGGTTCAAAAACATTGCTGGATGCTGAGCTGCAAAGAGGTCTGCAACGATAGCTTTTGAGCAAGACTTACTCTATCCTGGCTTTCATTCTGGTTTCTAAGTCAGGGTTATTTTTAAAAGGGGAGGAAAGAAATAAAACACTGGCATGTTTGATACTCCGAAATTGTTGAGCTGGAGACATGCTTGTGGCAAAAGAGGTAACAGAGTATTTCTGCATTACTTCACATGCTTTGGTGTTGACCTCAAATTCTTCTTCTCCACATAAGGTGAATCCTAAGCCAGAGAGGGCAACAAAGCCCCTGATGCAACTCCGATGTTGCCAAATGTTATCCTTCGTACTTGGGAGGGGGTGGGGGGAATAAAACCACCAAAACCAAACACCACAAAAACCACTACACTCACACACAAACCACCCCAAAAAACCCAAACCAGCACATATTCTTCTTAATGGTGGAAAATATCCCTTTCATAACCGCTACTTGTCAGAGTACAAAACCAGGGAAAACTCAACGACATACAAAATTCTAAAAGGAAACGAGTTAAACATACAACTTCATTACCTGAAATCGGCCTATATGTCCTTGTAGCTCCATCTGTGTCCCTTCATTAACATCAACATCCAGCTCACTTAGCACTCCTGATAAAAGATACAGTCATTAAATTAACTGGGGTTTTTTTTTTTGAAGAAAACATTTATGCAGTACATACATTTAAATGCAAACATTGATCAGAAAAATTTCAGCCAAACATACATTTTGCACATTGGTTGACAAAAACATTCAGATATGAATGCAGCTACTAGGAGATGCACGGAAGCATGTAGCTTACCGTTCTGCTAAGTAATTAAAAGGGAGGAGGAAGAAAGGTTAGCATGAAAATTGCAGCTGTTGTGCAAAGCTCAGTATATATACTGTATGCAAAGAAACATTTGGGCTCAACCTACAGCTCTGCACTTCTTTCTGTTGTAGTCAGACATCTCTCCTGAACTAAGCAAGCCATTAAATCAAAATAGAATTCTGGAATGGTAAGCAAGTCTTGTAGCATGCAGAAGAAATCACTATATCCATCACAATAATTATTAATTCTCTGAAGATAAGCCACTCGAGAAATGTCAATGTGCTAATCCACAGTGCTTCTCCTCAAAGCATTTTTTTAAATAAATAAAAATGGAGAAGACATTAACAAAGAATGGGTACGCAAACAATTTTCTGTCTTTACTTCCTCAGTCATAGAATTTGCTGAATTAAAATTCTTTTTGGAGATACCACATGCACTTTGAACACTACTATTTGCAAGTCATCTCAAAGACAAAAAAGTACTTACCGTCAGGTAGCATAATGAAAAGAAAATGAGAAATCAAACGCATATTGATAAGGGCACTATGTCCATTGCAAATCCACCATGCTTACTTTAAGAACAATTAACATTTCTTTATTTTTACCCAGAGCTCTACATGTCAAGAAAATTCTGTATTGTAATAGAAATTCCCTTATATGTCTTACTAATTTGTTAGAGAAAGAAAGCCCGAGATTCATGCAGATGGGGCTAAGAGACTTCAAAACTGCAGTTCCTACCAGGCAAAGCTGCCTTGCTGATTATTCCTGTCAGGGAGGCCAACTCCTGGAGCGATCCAACACTTACGTCTTGACACCTCAGGATTGCCTGGATAGTATCTGAATGGGAAATTAGAAACTGCAAAACCTGTACCACAAGAAGAAAAGGGAAAATATGAATGACTCAAAATTTGGCAGTGAGTAGAGAGGAAGCAATGCTTTTACTTTTGGAGAATTTTCAAGTGATCTCCCATACCAGTGAGGATAGGATTTTTGAAAAAGCTTACTTTCAGAGTAAAAGACACATAATTTCTTTGAATTAGCAGCGACACTCTAGAATCTTTCAGAACTCACTTGTCCTGCTGCTTGCAGGTGCTGTGCCATGCTGGATGTGAGGATCACTTGGCACAGTTGAAGAGCTGGAAGAAGAATCTGGCGATAACGTTCCACTGGAGCAGGAATGAAAACCGGGGGATCTCTCATTCCATACATTCTTAAGAGATTTAAAAAGAAGAAAGAAAAGAAAAAAGAAAAAAAAGAAAAAAGATAAACAGTGCAAGAAAAGCAAATTCCCTAGTGAGGCAGAGCCTAAGCCTACAATCACCCGCAAGAACCTGCAAACATTCATATTTCAATAATAGGTTTGTTCTTGAATGGAGTTTATATTGGAAAACCAACAAATTTATGATACACAAATGCTGCAATTTACCTAGAAAGCTGCTGCCATTTTCTCTAAGCAGAGAAAATCACTTCTTTGTACTGTACTACATTAAATCAGATTACTTTGTTGTAGAAATACGACATCTGTTTTCTTTACTTACATATAAACCAAATATTCTCAAATATTTTAGCAAGAGGTGTGCTGAATTCTAAAGCAACTGATACATACAGTCCTCAACAAATGCCCTGTTAAGTTTCAGATAATAGTACACATCTCATTGGCATTTTTTAAACAGAGTACTTGTCTAAGTCTCAAATTTTTCTGAAGTGTTTGAATCCCCAGTGTGTCACTAAGAACTGTAAACTTAAAAGAAGTACCAAGGTTTGAAATCAACTGAAGTGATTTCCCCTAAATAAGCAATCTTTCTCTGAGATCTTCTCTCAGTCATTTCACGACGACTAACAACATGGCAACACATCAGTAAATTTGTCAAGCAATATATAACAGTGAATTTTTTTTTTTTTAAAAACACATCATAAAATATTTCTGAAATAACATTTACTTCACTGCTCTCTCATTAGTGCTTTATGGGGGAGGACGAACTCTGCACTTTCTGTTCACAAACTGCAAAACCCCCGAAATAAGTTTACAGTGTAGGCTGTTTTTCAAACATTACAGTCTAAATTATGTAATTATGATATATAACAATTCCTATCTAAGGTATCAAACAAAAAAGATTTTACATAGTCTAAGTAACTGGACATGCAACTACAACAACTTCACACCTAAGTATTTGGAATTTTTCTCTCAATACAAGGTAGTTTTAAACTGAACTGATAGGTTTAAGAAATACATATACACAAAAAGAATATATCTACAAATACTTACTCAAAAGACTTGTGGCTATAAAAAGACATCACACGCTTCCAAGACTGTATTACAATTTCAAAATCAGCCAGGGAACCACCACTTACCCCTGATGGTCTGTTTCGGGTCGCATGTCGTACACTTGACACTGTGCCAGCCTCACAATCACTCCAGACCGTAACAGCTCTAATGCCCCTTGCTGACTTTTAGCTACTCTGGTGAGCAACGCCTAGAGAAGAGTAGAGAAGGGTAAGTATTGGAGATTTATTATGACTATTGTCTCTCTTAATTCTAAGATCATTTCAAATCTTATTATTTTAGTAAAGTATCTCTTGAGTACAATCAATGTGAAGTATAGACAAACAATGTTTATTTGGAAAAAAAAACCAAAAACAAGCCACAAAACAAAAAACACCAAAACCACCATACCACAAAATCATTTCTGAGGTATTATTACCATTTTGGACTCATAGGTGTACAGTGCTTTAAGTAAAGGGGGCTGAGGTGTGAGCAAGCTCTGAAGAGTCAGATCATCATCTGCTAGGCTATCCACAAGCACCTTCAGGTAGCCACTATTGGACAGATACAAGAGCCACTGCTGCTGCTTGTCTACTGAAACAATACGATCAAGCAAAGCCAGTGCCAGCATCTGGGATGGGAAAAGAAAAAACAACAATAAAAAAAAAGAAAACCAAACCAGAATTACATCTATGAGATCAATGAGATTTTTAACAAATACCTAGAAATATGAAATGCTAAGCAGTTTCTTCCAAGAGCTTCTTAAAAGCAGAATGCATTTGTGCACTACAATCATAATACTTTATGTGGAAAATATTTTAAGGTTTCTTGATGTTTTAATATAGTATGAGCCAATTACCTTTCTCTATTATTTTTTAACAAAATATTACAGATACTGTTGAACAATAACTATGTCAAAATATTTTAATGAAGTACTGCTGCAAGCATTATTGCTATTTAAAACTCGTTTGCATTCTGACTAGATTCCTGTCCACTGGAGTTAATATGAGAAAATATTTCTTCCTGAAGTCACCAAACCTTCCCAAAGTGGGAAAATAAACTGGTAAGTCCACAATTTAAAAATAGTAACAAATAAATACCCACAATCTTTTGCAGCAGTGCTTGCTACCCTTATATTTAAACAGTAAGACGCTTAGCTTTTTTGAGAAAAAAAATTAATATGCATGTATGCCCCTACTTTCAACAGCTTGAAGGATGAGTAGGAGGACAGAAACGTGACAGAGATTAAGTATCTACAAAATATATTCTAGTTCAACCTCATAAAATTTCCCTTTTCTGCACAGTAGTGAAGTGTTCTTTAAGACAAACCGAACAGCAATTGCAAAGGAATAGATGTATTTACCCGGCCTATCTCATGACCATCACAAGCATCGCGACAGACCACCTCCATGAGAGCTGCCCCATAACTCTCAATAATTGCCATGTTTTCTCGTTGCAATTTACTAAACACATCTTCAGGAGCTGTCAGACGTTCCCACATCGTTTTTTTAGCTGCAAAAAGCAAGTAAAACAAAAAATGAAAAATGCACAGATGGGCAGCTTAGCACTAGCTTAGCTACAGCACAGGCTAAGGCTACGTCCTTCAGGGCATTCTCTTATATTGCAACAGAAATGCCCCAAACAACGGACAGGGTTTTTGACTGAAGAGTAAATGTTTTCCTATAAATTCATTCTTTCCTGAATATCACACACAGGCCAGCCAGCACAAAAAATTTGTGTGCCTGCATACATATACCACCCTTACAAATCTATATTCTATGTCTATATTCTATGTTACATGTATTGAATCTTAGAATAATTTTAAGCAGGCTATTAGGCCTAAGAACTTTCACTGGGACCAAAACACTCAGTTTTGAAGGCAAGTAAACAAGGTGACTTAAGTGGGAAAGGGCTGAATCCAAAGCCAGCAATAAACTCCAAAGGAGTCATAACAAATTCAAAGGTATTTTTACTACTGTAGCTCTAAATGGTGATCAAGTAACAGCAGTAGGAGTCTGCATGCACAAGTACTAGCCCCAAGTTTGGTTTTCAGTCCTTATCCAAGCTCTAAGATGAATCAATGATTAGAAACACTGACAAATCAAGTATTTAAGCCATTAACGAGAGCATGTGATATTCACCATAAGCTCTCTTGGTTAAGCAGCAACAACTCTGGCTGGCATTTTTTTTTTTTTGTGGGGGGGAGGAGTGATGCTTTTTTGTTTGTTTGTTTTCCCCCTACAAGTCTTTAGCTAAACGAACAGAATAGTTCATCATCTTTGGTTCTGGTGTGTTGGGGTTTTTTTTTAATAGAATCACTGTGGTACAAGTGTACATACAGATGTGGAGGGAATACATTTCTACAGCTGTAACTGTTCTCAAGTAGGTCCAAGTAATCTCTAGTCCTTTGACAATTTTGTAGCTATGATGCATAGCTTTAAATGGATACAAATGAAATATTTTCTTTAGTGCTGGAGGTCAGAAATTTAATATCCTCATCCAGAACAATGCATTTTGAATGTATATGTAAACTAGACAGGTCAGAATAGAGGAAAATTTGCATCATTTAACATAAGCTACTAATTTCAGAAACTCTTGGAGTAAGATAGAAAGCATCTACATAATCTATTTCCAGAAGACAACCCTGCACGCAGAAACTGTATCATTCAGGGTTAAATAATATTTTTTTTATTGCTCTTTTTCGTAATACAATTGGACCATACCCGATTCTAAAGTGTCCGGTTCATCTGGTCTCTGGGCTATCTGCAAATAATAAAGCAGCGATCCATAAAGGTGTGTTCTCACTCTCTGGAAGCCACCACCTGTTCACAAGAAACATTCATAATTAAAACTAAATAGACGTAAATTCCGTAACGCTATCTTCCACTGGCACTTAATTTAACTTTCCTATGGCAATGCTGGCAGAAATAAATAAACCAAATAGATTTCTTAAGTCAGAGTTCTACTGTTCAGATAAAAGTGTATTTGCGAGTAAATTCAGCAAGTTTATGCTGCTCCAAAAAAGTAGCAATATTTAAACATCTCTATTCTGCTTGTTGTTTGGATTAAAAAAATAATACGCCTTTATTCAATTTTTTTGCATTAGTAAAACCATTTAGACCTATATTAATCATGCAAGATCCGCCTAATTGACTGCAATAAAAATCCTCACTGCAGTAACAGGAAGCAGCTTAGTCCATCCTTCTACTCTTGGCGGTTGGAATTCTCACACAAAGGTGACAATTTCACCTGCAAAGGTCAACACACCTGTTTTCAAAATGAAATCCAGCAGCTTTTTTAAGATGATGTGGAGAGAGGAGTCACCAATGGAAGCAAAACCCATGGATATGCTCTCAGAGCCAGGTGATGAGGTAAAAGAACCATCCAGCATCAAGACATATTGGGACTGTCCTGTCATGGGGAGCACAAGTGGCTGTCTCTGTTCAGTTTTCACAGACTGGCTCAGGTGGGCAGTCAGGGTGAACACAGCCCCTGCTACCACTGGCATCAACTCCTGAGCTGCATCATCATCTAAGACCTTAATACAGAAGAAAAAAAGAAAAAAAGAAGTAGAAAAATGCCTGATTTCATGAACTATTAAAGCCATTAATTTAGCTTCTTATAGCTATTTCATTTATGTATGCATATGGATTTCATTAACATGGCACTATTGAAAGTAAATCAAAATCAGTAGTGTCAGAAACTTGTTCAGAAAGATAAGTTGAACACATTTTAATTGAAAAGACCATTAACTTTTTTTTTTATTTACACAAATCACAGGCAGGATGATAATTTAATCTGGATGGGGAAAAGGGAAGGAACATGCTGACATTTGAGTTGCTTTATTAGTAAAATATCTAAATCTGAGCTAGGGAAAGAACAACTGACACCCTCTTGGCTTTACAGCTATTTAAGAAAACTATTTCCATTAAAAATGTGAAGATACAATTTAGAAAACTCAAAGGGGTGAGCATCAAAGGAGCATTTAAGATAAGAAAACACTAATGAGAAGTTAGCATTTACTGAATTATTTGACTTTATCATTTAAAAGGTAAATCTGGTATTTTTATCACTGACACTCAAGGAGCTTTCCTTTTAAGCAATATAGTTGCTTAATACAAGAGATCAATTATTTTCAAAAGACAATAATGATAATTGTTTTCTCAAATGAACAAAAATCTTCACTAAAAATTAAGTATTACAGAAAATTAAGAGTCTGAAATTTCTGCTCTGTAAAGGTTTAGGAAAGAAAGAAATTCCTTCAACTACCAAAGGCCTCTCTTTTCTTATTTTAAAAATTTTGTTAACATAAAAAACAAAACCAGCAATTCACTAAAAAATAGTTTTTAGGTAACTCCTACAGAAAAAATAATGGAAACAATAACAAAAAAAAATCAAAAGGTTACTTTTTGCTTAAAGAAAATGTTAAATTTTCATATATACTTCTCAAAACACAACTTGTCTATTCAGGAGAAGTACAAACAGTGTAACTCTCACAATAAAGAAATAAACAAAACAAAACAGAAAAAAAAAACACCAACAAACACTAAAGCCCCAGCAGCCTAAAGAATACAAGGATCCTTCATTAAATTTTGTCTTTGAGAAAGGCAGTTACTACTGACCCAGTCAATCTCAAACATTACTAAATTACTACTATAATTCAGCAGTAAACCACCTAAATCTTAAATATTTTAAGACAAAGCAAATTCTCACATTTCCAAAGCCCTTCTAACTGTAAAATCTCTACTTTTTCCTACTTTGAAGCTTCATTCAACTCTTTTAATTTTTCAAAAGAAGCAGCGGCAGGATTTTCAGTGAGTCATCTAAACGCAGTACATGAGCAACTGCAGTACTGTTTGCCTTCATCCCTTCCATGAATCCTTCTATGTTCCTCATCAAATCGGTCTTTTTCCTTTTCGCACACCCTTTCCAGACTACTGCCATACTGGATTATACTGAAATGTCTTTGAAACTTGTCAATATATGGTTCACAGCTCAATAGTAGCCTTGCAAGAATACAGAGTATCCTCTGTCCACAGTGCATTTCACTTCAACATAGCAGCAATCAGAAAACTAAAAAGAGCACTACAGGGAGACAAATTTTTTTTTTGTATTACAATGAAGAATGCTGCTTGATGAGTAGTTTCTTGTTCATGTAAAAAGATATATCAATAAGGTTCAAGGAGAGGGTTGATTTCCAGTACAGCATTACCTTGTCATGCATATCCTGCAATAGATCGCGGATAATCAGTTGTCTGTCCTCAGCCTGTATGAGATCCTGGGGGCAGGCAGTGAGTATGATTTCCACCAGTTGTCTCCATGACTCTAAAGCATGCCTCTTGGCATGGAGGCACTGCAGCAGCTTGTTCCGCTCCACTACATACTGCAGGATAGTGTTGATCTCCTGAACACCCACAACAAAGAAAATGAGTTATGATATGGTGAAAGAAGTTAATGGCAAAGACAGATTTTAAGATGACAATCTTATCTATTAGTAATAGTCTTTTGGGGGGGGGGGGGGGGGGGGGCGGGAGGGGGAAAGGTAAGTCTTCAGCTTATCAGAAACAAGCTGCTATTAATCATTTTAACAAGATAAACCAATCCATTTCTGAGCTGCTTTTCACAAGGCCTGTCCATCATTAATGTCTCAAGCTTGTAGTAAAAAAAAAAAAAAATCAACCAGGGAAATTCTTTTCTAACATACACTTTAATATCAAAACAAAAACTATAAAAAAATCTATTTGTGCGTTTTCTTCCCATTTTAGTCTGAGTCATTTCAACTTTCAAATATATTTAGCCAATTTCAACTAAGTTTAAAAGATGGCACGAACCTCAGAAAATAATTAAGCTTCAAGTTCCCTAAAACTATAGCTGTGTAGAAGAAAGGAGAAATAAATGGGTATTCCCTGTGAGAGAAGGGCAAGATGAACTCGGCTGCTACACACTGTACTTGTCAACAGCCAATCTTGGCATCAGTCTGTACTGCTTTCTGTACAGTGGGGTTGGAGCAGCAATTGTTGTCAGTAGTGGGGAGGTTAAAGGTTCCAGAAGAAAACACAGTCCAGGTCTGCTGTTTAGAGAACAGTATGTTAAGAAGTCATTTATCTTACCAAATTTCAATGTTGGTTGTTTTTTTTTTTTCCTTCAGGAATTACTAACTCAAAGTTAGGACTCAAATCCACAAGCTTTCATAGGAAAGCTTACTGCTTGACAGTACATGAAATCTACCAAGAGCAACAACTAATAGCAGTTTACTTCTTCTGTACTTACCTCCATAAGTAAAGGTCTCTGGCCTATTGCTGCCATTCCTTGAAGGGCATTGACTTCTGCAACCAGAACTCTGTGAAGGTACTGAAATTAAAAAGTTAAAAAAGAAACTTCAATGACAAGGAAAATGTTTTTGTCCCTCCTAAAAGTATTTAGGAGATGGCTACATGATGACAGATGCAACTAAATGACAGATTCAAATAAGTTTTACTCATTTTTTAGGCTTCTCCCATACTTCATTCTCTAACTGCAGTACTCCTAGCTGTTTAGTCTCTCTCCCTGCTCACTGCACTTCTCATTTTTGCACTCCTTCATTTCCCTCTGGTCCTAAGTTGTTCTGTCCTTTCACAAGCTCTTCTACCACACCACACTCCCTTTCCTCTTCAACCTCCAGTACAGTCCTCTTGCACAGATGAAAGAGTTTATTTCCTCTCAAGTCAAAAATACATTTTACAGTATAGAATAGCTGATTCCTAATACAGAATAGCTGCATTCCTATCACCATCAATATCACTTTTACATTACGTTCCACTCCTGCTCCATCCCTTGTCTCTCAGATCACAATTTTTTCAGGACTATTTATCATACATTTGTCAGGTACTCATCACAACATGAGACTATCTTAACTAAAGCCTCTAAGAACTACTGTAGTACACAACTATGTTGTGCATGTAACTGTGTACACATATGTAGTACCTCATAGTTGTGTACTGGAGACCAATGAAATGCATAAGGTAGATGTCACATCTGCAGTATCACTTGAGTGTTCCAAGATGGGAGAAACATTAAGACACTAAAGATTTCCTGAAAGTGTCTTAAAGTGATGCATCTGTCTACTGCAAACAAGAAATCAGTGTGTGCAGAAGAAATAAACTAATCGAAATAGTTTGCATAAATTATGTGCATATCTGAAACAGCTAGACATTTTATGTGAAAGCAAGTTTCAAAGTATTATTAGTATACTGATCGTTTTTATTATTCAAGATATAAAATAGCGCATGCAACTTGAGAACATAGACCACTGCGCACCTTGACGTTGCAGATCACTTGTCCACGTGCATTCTTGTGCTCACAATTAGCAATGACTTGCTCGATCTGAACCCGGTCAAAAAAATCCAGTTGTAAAGGCTCTGGAATGTCCTGACTGAAGTCAATTGAATCCAGGATACTTAAGATCTTCCTGCGAACTGGAAATGTAAATCAATTCAAACTGTATTCAGAAATATCAAGGGAAAAAACAACAAAAAAAAAGACAATAGGAGCCTAACTTGTCTT
Source organism: Tauraco erythrolophus (assembly GCF_009769465.1). Taxonomy (NCBI): domain Eukaryota; kingdom Metazoa; phylum Chordata; class Aves; order Musophagiformes; family Musophagidae; genus Tauraco; species Tauraco erythrolophus. The sequence goes on from NC_141468.1 coordinate 56,222,888, forward strand.
TGTATATCTAAATCTTAATGTATAAAGTTTCAAAATAAAACACCAAATCTTCAGAAAGTGCTATTAATCTATATAAGGGGTTAACAAACATTTTTTAGAGCCTTAAATTCTTAACTTGTGTTATACTGTATTGTTCTCCTGTTATGTATGCATGTAACCCAATATTTACAAATACAAGATGCTAGCGGAAGGTGTCCCTGCCCATGGCAGGGGAGTTGGAACTAGGTGATATTTAAGGTCCCTTCAAACCCAAACCATTCTATGATTCTGTGATTCTAATTTTTCCTCCGTAACAAAAGCAGGCTAGTTTTCAATGAGAACATGCAGTCTTTTGTTGAGACTTAGAAACATTACAAGGAATCTGAAGTTACTTACTTGGGTTTTATATTATTTGCCATGGAAATACAAATATGTTCAGCCTTAGCAACAGTCTCACTGTTTTTACTGTCAGCAGTAAATTTATAGACTGTCACCCTCCTATTCTGCCCTTCCATATATACTTAAACATAGACTCTTCTAACTTCCTTCCCAGTCCAGTGTTTTCCTCTAGATATTCAATTATCTACATCAAGGTTCTAAAATTCACTTTTTCCCCCCACACTAAACAAAACTGTTCCACATAGTGCTGCTGTTTAGAAAGTCTATTATTTTCTTTTTTCAAAGTGTCCTTTCTAGTGGTGGCCCTCTCCCCATTCAGGATCAGAAAAAAATTACAGAGAAATAATCAGCAGCTATAATGCTTACCTTTGGAAGCAGTGTCAAAGTGGAGAAATCTACTGACTGATCGACTTTCATCTTCCATCCCTCCTTCACCATCAGCTGAAGGCAATGAAACATAAGAAATAATTGGGAAAAAAAAATAGAAGTGAAAAATACCACCTACTTTATTAATGCCGAAAGACTTAGAGAGGCACACTGACAAACCTTTCACGTGGAAGTCTTCTAATACAAATACAGCCTTGACTATTAACAACATGAAAACAGTACTTATCTCACAGAAGCCACCCAATTATCAAATACAGATTAGACAGTACTACAAGTTTCTAAAGACACCTCACCCTCCAGTATGAATAACGTAGTTGGATGAACACTGTAAAGTGAGTAAGGTATCTGGACACAGTTTCCTGTACTCAGATCTCCACAAGGATGGAGAGACAGTATTCAGACCTATAAAAGTGAGGGAAAACATCATACCTGCTGCAGCCCGTTACATCTTCCAGTTACTCTGTTTGTTGTCTTCATGTAAAGAGTTTTATTGCCACCTGTTTCTATTTCTCTTGATTCACACCACTTCTCTGTTCTGAAACTCTGAAACCTTGCCTGTTTAACTAACGTTGCATTTTACATCACACTGGGATGAAACACCATTTTTGCGATGTTATAATGTCAAAAGCCAAATTAACCTGTAGCTACTATCTTCTGTGACAGAGGGCTGAACATGTGTCACAGATAGACAGAAATTAAGACAGAAAATTTTGTCTAAAACTGTTTATCAAGGAAGACCCTCCACCTTCTCTACACAATTACAATTCTGGATAGCATCCCAATTTTTTTATTTTTTAATATTCTCCTCTCCTACTCATAAACTATGTTTTATTTTTTATACCAGTGTATACACTGAGATGTTTCAAAAATGAAACACAAACAAAGCAGCAATGAAAGAGATTTCTTTCACTTTGGAGTCTATAACCACCATCATCTTTCTTCCATGTCTCTATTGGCAATTCAAGACCCGCTATCACAAATGAATTGTCACAAGCTTATAGAGAAAAGAATTCAAATAAAGTCTCTCATACTTCTGTTTAATCAAGCTTATTTACCCTCACAATAAATTCCTCTTACCCAAGTATGGTTTCACAGGCATGTCATCAAGCAGCAGATGCAGCAGTCTCTGTGTGTGGGAGCGCTGGCGGTTCAGCGATGTCACTCGCATTTCTATAGCTGCAGTCTTCATCAGCCAAGACATTTGGTTCAGTGTTGAAATCTCGTGTTCTGGGTGGGAATAAGGAAACAATTATCAAATTGAATATAAATAATTTTACTTACTCCAAGGAAAGCACTTTTCAGAAAACTTTTAGAGGATGTCATCACTTATTATCTGCTCACCATTTGTTTATGAGACAAAAGGACAGAGATCTGACAAAAGCCATTAAGTGAACATGTGAATATTGCAAAAACAAATCATACACGTACACAAAAAAATCTGGATATAACCCGTACTAACAGCCATTGTGGAGAATTCAGTGCTTCATGAGCAAATAGAGTCAGTTATAATCTCAGGGAAAATCATCAGACATTTACCCAAAATGAACTATAACTGTAATCCAAGTTGATAAGGCTTGAACATGGGTCTCCAAGAATCTTCATATTCTATATTCACCTAATTTAGATTCTTAAGTCATATAAGAATCATCTAAAGTACTTTACCCATGCTGGATACATATATTCGAATGCTAAATTCACTATAATTTACCAAAGGACTAGTGGTCAAGCATCTGATAAAATGAATAAATACATTTTCATTCAGTTCAAGACACCTGAAAAATGTTGGTCTGAAACACTAAAAACACATCTCTTAACTTAAAAATTAATACCATCACCAAATAAAAATTCTTTATTCAAAGGAAGAGAAGATACAGGTGGTTACAACCACCAGTCTTCTGTTCTCTCAGTTCTTTGTAGCATTCTTAATTTTCAAAAATAGTTTTCATTTTTTCCTGTAGCATAATCTAACAAAACTACAATGATAATTGAAACATAGATTAGGACTTGCTTCTGGAGACTTGATGCATTTCAAAACTAACACTTTTTTTGTAAAAGTTCAGCGCTAATAATCTGAACTTCCTAAACAGATAAAGTTCAATCTTTGCAGAATTAAAAGGTTAGCAGAGGCAGTAATTAATTCAGTTTACTAATGCTACCTGTTTCTTCTACAATTCCTAGGGAGTCAAAAGACGCATCGAATTTTAAGCATGCACAATCTCATGTTAATATAAAAATTACCTTTGATAGAAAATGGCAAATACTGCAGCTGAGTGAATAAGAAATCCTGACTGGTCCTCAGATATCTCATAGTTGGACCTGATGTGTCAGAGCATGCACACAACTGATAGATCACCTGAAAATTAAAAGCCATAGATACCCATTTATGGAATTTTAAAACAAACCAATCACCAAATCAAAAGATGCATAACACTGTTTTACTGCTCAAACAATATTACCTGTATCTACAGTAAGTCTTCCATCAGCTTACTCCAAAGCTGAGCATATTATTTATAACAGATATTGAATTACGATGTTAAAGGTCTACCAGCATGTGGATGATTCCAGTAGCAATCTGCCCACACATGACACTATATAAGCCTTTTTGTTTGTTGAGCTCACTTAAAAATGAGTCTTTTTCAGTCTCCAGGTTCACCAAGACAGGAAATGTCATCTCTTTTTTTTCCTCCTTCTACAGTATGGCCTCTATCTCATTTAATAATGTTTAAAATCCTTTCTAGATTCCACATATTTTAAACATGATACAGGTGTGTAATCATATGATTCCATAATTTAAGGCCAAATATCAGGTACCTTCCACATTCATCTAATTCAGCTATGTTCCCCATCTCACCCCCTCAGACAAACTTACATACATACGTTCTGTCACTGCAACTGAATAAAGAAGATAATTTTATTGGCTTATTTGGGATTATTTGTCATCTTACTTGCTGGCAAACTGCAGTTCCAAATTTAAAAACAAACAAACAAAAAAAAACCCCAAAAACCCACAACCCTGGCATACGGTCACAACAGATTCAAAGGCTCACCAAAAGTGTTTAGAACATTAGTTTTATAAGTACATCCCAATTCTAAGCTCTGACACGAGTGCAGATTCTTTATTTTCTGTGCTGCTATAAGGTAATACTTTTTCCCCACAGAAAAAGGTAGAATAGAAAGAGTTTATGTATATAGAAACCTGACAGATGAATTTTAAAAATGAAACTACTACCAAAATCTTCAACCATTAGTGTTCACCAATCAAGAAGTAGCTAATTTTATTTAGAGCCTTCTTTCAGTATACGCCAGAATACCTGGTAACAGAGTTCTGCAAGATGAGGAGATTCCTGAACTGCTGTAGGCCCATTCCTTGTTTTGGTACCCTTCTTCAGTATGTCCAAAATAGCATGAAGGCAAGTCCGTGGACAACCCAAGACACCTTAAAATACAAAACCAATTTCTTAACATTCTTGATCTCACTTGAATTCATCGCAAATATAGGTTAGTACACAGAATTACAGAAACTAAATTGTTCAGATACCTTGGGCTGCACTATACTGCTCCACAGAGCTGCAGCAAAAATATCTAGCAAAGTTTTTTCTCCGTTAATTAAAATAAAAGAAGGAATTCAGTTTCAGCAAAAATCTAAATAAAACATTTATAGTTAGTCTGTAGGCTCTTGAGGTGCTTGCAAAAGAGGATAAATTATGCAATCAGAACTTATTTAAGAACTTTCTTTTCAGTTTTATAAAAAAAAATCATTTATTCTTTAATATTAAGCATGAAGCAAATGAAAATTTGGATTCTTGCTTTTAAACTTTAACTGAATACTCATTTGACAATTTCAAAGAAGAGCTTTAAATTCCTGTCTTTATTTTACAATTACAGCCATTTTATGACTAATGCTCCTAAAAGCACCTGACACTGCAACCAAGGGGAACGGGGAGGAGATTTTAATACTGAAGTCAAAATCCTGTCTTTTTGCATTCTTCCTTTAGTCGATTAATTCTTTAATCAACTCAGAAAGATGTCCTGAAGCAGTAAAGGGATCAATAACCACAGTTCTTACAGAGGAAATCATCTTCTCTCTCTGGACACATATAATTTATGCTTTAGTAGGAAATTATTATCTCGAAGGAAATGGCTTATGGTCATTATTTCTTCACATTATTAGTGAAATAATTCAGAGGTGTGCAAAGCTCTCTCATAGTTTTGAGACAAAGACATCTATCACTGACCGAACATACAAAACCCTATAGAACTGTGTGGGTGCAGATCAGTTACCTGTGTTGTGTAACTACCAAATTTCAAAACATCCAAAACATAGTCTGCAATTGTAAGCTACTTTGCAGATGAAAAAAAGAGGTTGGCATCTTCTTTTCGTCTTTCTGATATATCAAATAATTTTAGGACTTTTTTTTCCCAAATAAAATTCAGGTCCTATCTACCCTTTATTTAGAACTATGAAGGACTGAAACCAGTGTGCAATAGAAACCTAAAGATAATGAGAAGTATTCTTCTCTAAATAACTAAAATCAAATGTTTGTTCAAACCTGTTCATACAAAACATCCTTTAAAATAGTTGAGAAAAATCTCATACTTCAAATTGGAGGGGACTCCAGGATGTCTCAACTCCAAACTAGTGCTCAGTTATGGTATCAGACCAGATTGTTCATGGCTTTATATGGTTGGGTCTTGAAAACTTCCAAGCATGAAGACTGCATGACCTCTCTTGCCAGCCCACTTCACTGATTCACCGTATTCATGGTGAAAAAGTTTCTTCTATATCCAGTTGGAGCCTCTCTTGTTTCAGTTTATGCCTACTGTCTCTCATCTTCCTGCCACGCACCTCTGAAGAGTCTGACTTGATCCTCTCATTAACCTCCTCGTAGGTATTCAAAGACTGCTATTAGGTCCCCCCAAAGCCTTCTCTCCTCCAGTATGAAGAAGTCCCATTCCCTCAGCTTCTCCTCACAGGCTGAGTGCTCCAGCCTCCTGACCATCTCTGCTGAATTTGCTCAAGTTTATCAATATCTGTCTTGTACAAGTTAGAAGCTGAGGCAGCAAACAAGACACATACTATTCTTCTCACAAATTCAAGAAACATTAGAAGTGTCATTCCTATTACTTGAAAGTTCATATTCTCATACAAATACATGAATGTACCTAGCAGTGTATTTAAGATCCACATATTCTAAAGGGTTTTTCTTCTACAATGTTAAACAACAAAACTGTTTTTCTTCCCTATAAAACTGTTATTCTTCCCTATAATTAATTTTAAACAGGAGTTTGAGGAGGGACAGGAGATTAGTCAAGTAATATAACTAGCTCAAAGTGACAATCTGCTTTGTAGATTCCCATGTTGTCATAGGTAGGTACTTCTTGGATCATCAAATCAATTTCTTTGTACTGTGGACACAACCATGCTGCATAAAATAGTAAATAAATTCATGTTTCACTTCTAAATTATAATTTTCCCCACAACTCTAATTACAAGTCTGTTCCAAAATCCAACTTAAAGAAAGATCAAATCCTGAAGCTGTTTAAACTCTGCATCTGGGTATCAACGTATTTTTTAATTTAGCTTTTGAGGATTAGAACAAAGCCTATTATCTTATTCTTAGCATTAAGATGAACTGCTTCTCCCCAGGAATTTTCTAATAAACAGCCTGAGTGTTGGTAACAGAATTGATTAAATGCTAGATAAATTTTCCTCTTCATACCTGGATCTTGCAGATTTGTGGTGCTGACAGGTTTCTTTAGTTCATACCCCAAGAGATACAGAGCAAGGCTGGGAGGACTACACTCAAGAGAAGTAATAAGGAGATTCAGAATATGGATCCTTGTTTCATGATGGATTCGTGCCCGCTTCTTTTCAGGCTCCAGCTCTTGATTTTTTTGTTGGGAAAAAAAAAAGAAAAGAGATTAGGTGAATAACAAAGAAATCCATTTAATGGAATAAACCTCAGAGCCTTCAAGTTAAGTACAAGAAAGCTAAGGGATCAACTTATATTTGTACAGAGGGATACAAGACCAAAATTTCAAATTACTATTAATACAGCTCTGAAGAATACATTCAGAGCAATGTTAAATACTTGTCTTCCATAAACAGACTCAGTTTATAGTTGGCTTATCATACTGTGGATATATTTTAAGACATTGGTGCTTGTCATTCTGTCAAGGTCCAATTCTACAGAAAACAACACAAGAGAAGAGTATTCTGATTTAAAAGCACTTTCTTCACCTCTTTCATTAACTTCATTCTACGCAAAAGACAACAGCGTAAGTCATTTTTAAGAAGCCTTTTACATACCTTCATCTGGATTAATTAATTCTTCTGCATCTTCATTGTCCAAACATTCCACAAACCCAGCCATCAGCTTCTGGCTAATACTCTGTATTCAACAACAGAAGGATGGAAATGAAAAGGATTTTAAGAGTATTAAAAACAATATCTTTCATTATTCCCTCCACATAAGTTGACAGAAGTTCTAGATAAAAAAAATATAGAACCTAGTTAATAAGCAGGAGTTAAAGAGTTGAAGCTGTTCTAAGCACAGGATAGCAATTAGCCATTGAACAGAAAAAAAAAATCTACTTTGTTACATATGCTAAATTATCCTTGCAGGACTATAAAGACAAAAAAAGTCTCGGTAACTCAAAGAATATTGTCCTTTTCCTTCTTGCAAACATTCATGATTTTGTTTTTTTCAGTTAATGAAGTATTTGTTTTTCACAATGCCACAGTAAAAGACTTTTTAGAGGTAGGCAGATATAAGTCAAAACATAGTTTAAATATACTTGTTCTAGAAACCTGCCCTTTAAAGTAACATTATGAAACACTGATATTTCTCCACCAGTTTCTCTTTCCAGATCCAAAGAAACTAGCACTTACCTGATCATGCGTGAAATCATCAACAAGCTTTATCTGGATGTTGGAATTATAAGAAATACAGCACAAAATCTTGGCACTTTCAAAACCCAGTTCAGGATTGCTGTTTCCATGATAAAGATACCTTAAAAAATACAAGATTATTGCAATGAAATTGCTAGGAGTGTTACTATTTCAAGATAGTAATACACAGATGAGAAATTAACATTTAGAACTAAAACATTTACAAATCAAACTACATAAGAAAACGTTAAAGATACAAACAAAATTTCACTCCACATGAAGCACTTAACACTCCTCCATCAAAAGCAGGGTAGGAGGCCGAGTAGGGATAATAATGTCTCCTGGAATTTTTACCTTTCTTTTTGTCCAAAATCTACCTCAAACACTGCAGTATAAGTTAAAACAATTGGTCAAAGGTGCACACAAGAAACATGGAGAAAATACCTTCAGATCACACAGAAATGAGCATCACTGAAGATCAAAACTAGCTAAAATGAACTACTGTGTTTACCCAAAATAGGCAAGATTAAAAAAAGAAATTTAAAAGTATCTTAAAAGGCATGCTTTTTTTGAACTATTTGTTGACTATTGTTATGTGAAAAAGTAATATAAATGAACAACAAAAACACACATGTAGAAAAAGTTCAATTTTTTAGTCCATTCCATGTCAGAATATCACTGCTTTTTATGCACTCAATTCTACTCTTCATCAATGTTGCTTTGTATGTAAAGTTATTATAAAACCAAACAGTAACAGAAGGTATCAGTGGGAAGTGGAAATCCTAAAGTTTCACATTTGAAATAGAGTTTCAGATTACTGGCCTGATACTTTGAATATAGTAACTAACAGATTATACTGTAAAACATTTAAGTGGCCAAGAGCAACCAAATGAAGTTCTATTCTCCCACCCTGTGACAGCCAAAGTCTGGGGCAAACTGAAAGTTACATGCAAGGGAATCACTGCACATAAGGCAACCAGGAAGAAATCATGAGGGGTAAAAATTCAGAAAGGAAAACTATAAATGCAGATCCCAATCTTGCGCTAGACAATAAAGAGATCATGCCACCTGCAAAGGCACCTCTCTCCACCAAGAAAAAAGTTACTGTGCGCAAAGAGAAGCATCGGCTAGTAGAACTACCGAAAAGACCAGGATTCAAACACTTCTGTGCCTCCAGAACTCCTCCCTTCTCAACACTTTACACATACCTAGCAATATTCACCACATGATCTGCCTTTTTAGTGCGAGGATTGATCCCTTGAAGCAGTTGCTCCAGTGGCGTGACAATAAGGGAAAGGTGGCTCTCCCGCAACAGATCCATAAAAAGATTCTCCTTCTGCAGGGTTAAGTTTAGAAGCGCAAGGCAATGCTGTACAGCTTTCTCTAAATGCTTCTTCCCTACGGTGCACAAACAACAAAGAACCATAAGAAAAACAAAGGAGCAGTTAAATAGACTACATTCATAAACCTCATTCATCAAGCCTTGCACCAAGAACTTGTCAGTTGTTTACTACTAGGAGAATTTCCCCAAAACCACAATTTTTATATGCAAGGGAAACAACATGAAGTTGAAGATATGCAATAGCAGCTTTAAATACTACTTAGTGTGCATTTTAACTTTACATGCAAAATAAATTCTAGGCACATACCAGGAAACGGAGCATACATATCGAGCTGCTTAACCCCTTCTTCTAGCAAACTAAGGGACAATTCCAGCATGGGGGATTCATTCAATAGATGATACATCAAATTAAATCCAGGTGGCTTATATGCTATTATTTCTTCTCCTAAAGAGAGGAAGGGGAAAAAAAAAATTAGCGTCCAATAGAAAAGACTTCCATTACTCAAGCTAGCCTGAGCTACAAAACATAACAGTCCCTGTTGTTGTAAGCAACATCTAAATAAATGAAAAGTACTGCATACAAGGTCTTCAGAGGTTTTCTTTACACTTAAGCCATTTAGGCAATTTTAAAAGTTCAGAAAGAGTAGTAAGAGCAATTACCATTACTTTTCAATATCTAATAGTATAATTGCAACTTTAACCAGTTAGACTTTCCCTAAGCAGATCTGACCTTGGATTCAAGTCTATGCCAGGACTTTATACCACATTGGAGCTACAATAAATGGTTTTGCAAGACTGAAAAGTAACTGGATAAAGTTGACATCCCCCCAAACCTGCATGAACACCCTGGATGAGGGAAAAAGCATTTCCCAAAAATCAAAGCTGAGAAGGTCTACTGAAACCCTGATGCTCATAGTGTACTTGCATGTCTGTTACAACAATGTATGCAAAAATGAAACTACTAGCCTAAAACTCAGACTCTCATAAAACAAAATAAAAGGGAAAGTCAAGACTAATGTTTCTGGTATCTAATATCCTAATAAACTATGCTGGATAAAAGCAGGAAAGCAGTAAGAATCTTCCTTAATATGTAAGTGACAACGAGGGTGCAGTTTCTTTTGGCATCAGCTTAAACTGATGGAAGTTTCTCCTTCCATTCATGACACATTTGTGCTGCCCCCTAATATGCCAACAGACATTCCACAACACTGTGAAGCCACACACTGAATCAGTTCAAGAAATGGATCTAGTCAAAAAGATCAGTTTTAACCCATTTCTCCACTACGTAACCCACAAATAATGACACAAGCTGAAGGACTAGCTGAGGACAGGAATAAGCTAAGAGGAATTGCTCAAGCCAGTAAAGCTGTCAAGAACTGTTTGTCAAAGCACAGGGCACAAAGGCCTCCTAGATCGAGGCAAGCTCACAGAAGAGGCATATCTTAAAGTTGTTCACTTAAGAAATTATTCTAATAGCTTTCTACTGCTACATGCAAAATCACTGGCATCAGGATTGGCAATGTTAAGAAGAAACTTTGTATTAAAAAAACCCAACACAATCTGCAGCCCAAATAAGCCTTACATTTCCTATAACAAGACAACTACCACCTACTTTGTCCTTTTAAAGACTAGTTGTCCAGAATTAAATGAGTTCAAATCATAATTCTACTGGTACTGTCTTCTCTGAATAAATATAACAATAATATTAATATTAGAGGATATATCAAATACATTGAACACCTGTAAGTTAATCCTATGAATAGTGGTGATTTAGATATAGACCAAAGAAATCCAGAGTAACAAGCCCAAAACCAAGGGTTTTTTTAAGCATCAAATACTGCTGTTTAATCAAATCAGCAATGCAAGAGAGACAAAAGTCACCCTACTAGTAGAGCTAGAGAAGTAGGAAATAGTGTACATGAAGCCTTACTGAATCAGCAACACAGCTCCTCATTGCATGTGGACATTTTTTGAACATCTTCCTATCTTAAAGCCTTGGTCTAGCTTTCCACCAGCTTGCAATATTAGACAAGATCACAGAATAGAGGCAAGAGAGCAAAGCAAGTTACAATTCTGTTTGTCTGAGAATAAATGAACAAGTTAACCTTGTAATTCCACATATTGGTCCACAAAGTCTTCAAGTTGAGGTTCATAGTCCCGCAGCAATTTGTAAAACACTTCCAGAACTACCTCAGCTACTTCCCACTGTAGATAATCACAAAATGAAGAAAATGTCACACACAGAATAAGACTGATACTGCAGCAAAAGGACCAGAATGACAAAAGAATACAACAGGCAGCACAGTGATGTATTGGATCAGAAACATGGCATGACTACCTAATTCTGAAATGCTATCCAACACCACTTAATTCATCATGCCAAACAAGTTGAAAGGCCAAGCTTTCTTTTTGAAGTAAAATGGAACAATAAACAGATTTATTGCCTATTTTAGGTTCTATTATACAATATACATACCAGTATATTGAAACTACAAGCAATAAAGAGTCTTTATTAGGTATACAGCTAATAACAGATCATTAATTGCTTCCAGGATACAGTTTAGCATGCACTTTCATCCAGAAGCACCATAAAGGAAACTAAAATTTCTTGGCTCAGCAAGTCAGAAACGTTCTCTGAAGCAACAAAGAGGAAAGAACAAATCTGACTTGTAGATTTGGGAATGCGATGTTTAGAAGTCATTAGCCATGTAGTAGAGTTGCAGAATCCTGTATAGCAAATTGAAATTTAGCAATAATCTAACAACCATTTTTAAAAAAAAAAAAAAATATACTTTACACAGGCTCCTTAGAAGTAGTTCATAGATCCTGACGACCCATGAGTTGAAAATCACCTGTTTACAGAATCAAAACACTATCAACTGCTCCAGGTTACTTCTGCTGCATCAAACTTGCATAGCTTCTCAAACAGACCCAAGCCACATCAGCAGTGCCAAGTCATTTTAAAAAAAAGATTTTCAAACAAAAAGTACCTTTTCAGCAGCTCTCCGGTAAGCTCTGGTGCGGAATCGGAGAAACACAGAATCCCTGAGGAACTGAAGATAGGGATCAAAGCCTGGTGGGCGAAGACCTGCTCCCAAGTTAGACGGAAATGAACTCTCCACTAATGTGCTGATGAGTCGACAGAACGCACGAGTTAAAGGATATTCCTCACATCGGGACTCAATCTCATTCAATTCAACCTTCCCAAGAGAACAGCAAAAACAGGAGAAAAATCAAAGATTTTGAGAGTAGAAGAAACACATGAGAACAAAGAATATGCCATTAGTTGTGAATTACTTCACAGCGAATTGAGTTTGCTGCATTTTTGTCTATGGTAAACCACAGCCAAAGCAAAAGCAGTGAAGTAACAATATTGTCATTTCAGTACAGCAATACACCATTCATGCCTGAGCTACTAGAAGACACACCTCAACATTCACATACTTTGCTTTTATTTACCACTTTTATTAGAAGCGAAGTGAGCTTTACTAAGATGTAACAAAAGTGAGGCCCATTTAAGAAAACAGGAAAATCTTAATAAGAAGTGCTAATAAGGAATTTGAGGGTTTAGATGCCACTCTGTTACTAGTATGAAACTCGACTAGATTCATAAATAGATAAAGTTTGCAGAAATTACAAGTAGGCCTGATAGTAAATTAAGCAGCAGTGCAATGGCAGTGCCTATTCCAAGGGTTTCCTGTAGACATAGCGGCAGATGCAGCCTCTGCAAGTGTTTCCCGAATTCATACACAGACGGTTAGAGAGGCTGTCTAGGTACACAGAAGCCCTTACCTCAATACCAATTGCTTGTCTCTGGCCTGGACTTCTCACAGTTTGTAATACCTTCAAAACAGAAAGGGAAATGAAAACAGACAAACCATACATTTCACATAATCAGAGTGCATCTCCGTCATTTCTATCAGGACTAAAAGGTACTCATCACTTTTTAGCTGTAAAAAGAGGTTTCCTAAATGCTCTTAAAAGGTAAAAATCTAAGATTTTTCTATCTGAAAGGCTGAATTATATGTTGTATACTTGTATGCTTACATCCTCAAAGATCTGCATCATGTTTATTGTTAAACGAAACAGAATAGAAATACTTTCACATTAATGATTTTTGTCTTGTATTGGCTAGGGAAAGACACTTTCTTTGTTATCTCTTAGAATAGTATATTTTAAGGAACATCATAAATTAGGAAGCAAAGATGGTGAGTGTTTCAAATGCTACTATTAAAAAGATATCATTATTGTCAGGGTCTTTTAATTAGTAATTAACAATAAACCAGGAGATGCAGTTCAAACGCCTCAAGTTCCTCCAAATAAAACAGCAATTAGCCTGAACCATAAATACAGACTACACAATAAGCCCATCCCATTATGATCTTTGAATTAATACCACCAAGAGCATTTTCACTTGATACTCATCTTCCATAGGATTCGTATTTAAATTTTTTCTCTGAAATCAAGACAGAAAGGAAAAGACATTTTTAAAAAAGATAGGGCTTTTTAATATATATCTGACGTCTGTCATCTAAATGTGAAAGCTGGCAACAATTTTCTATAAATTGCGATTAAATTCCTCTGAAAATTAAATGCCTGAAAGTGGAGTTTTTTAGTCAGTTCCTTCTTTCTATGAGCACCATTCACAGTAGCAGAATGTTGTGCACACACACACACAAAAAATATCCAAACAAAAAAAAGATGTAACCTGCAGAACATTTATTACTGATGACATACACTGAGGAAAAAACATAATGAATACACAGGACTGTCTGTTAGGAAACCTGTATTTATGTAAAATAAGCACAGCCAATGAAATTTCTGAGGTATAAAACCACACTGTCATTTTCAAAATCATTTCAAAGTGGAAAAAAAAACCTACATTCCACAATGGCAACAAGAACATTTAGGAGGAAATACAAGAGTATTTCAAATACACTGACAATTTCAACAGATTACAATGCTATATTTCTAAGCACTGAAAATCCCTAAAATACCTGTGTATATTCCATGGATTGCCAGAGCGAAGCAGCTATTTCAGGAGATCTTCCAAAAGCAGTAAGGGTTTCTATTAGCTCCGCTTTCAAAATAGGAGGAATGCTGCACTGCAGAAGTCCCAGAATGACCACTACTGGTGTCCACTGAGGGTGCTCACAAAGAGCCAAGCGAGCATTCTCGCTCTACAGAGTTCAACAAAAACAAAACTGCAGATTATTACTTTGAAGATTATTCATGTCTTACCATCTCTAACTCACAGCTCAGTATCAACAACTCTGCTTCGTACTTGAAGGTACACAAAACATCAGAAGAATGGCAGACCATTCCAAAGCAAACAATTTTAATTAAACAAAAAGACCAATTTAATGACTCACGAGTACTAAAATTGTGCCTATCCATACAGAAAAATTAGGTTCATAATATAAGCTTCTTATAACAACCCAATTATTTTTTTTTTTTAGTAGACACATATTCATGGAATTAGTCTTAAGTAAATTTAAGTATTTACACTCTAGATGATTTCTTCAAGCACTGGTAGAGCAACTTGCATCAATATTTCTATTATGAACTTAAATTGCATTTGGACATTTGCTAGGAACTTGTATGAATTTGTTTAAGTCTAAGAGCAGGGTCATCGCCACTGTAAGCTCATTTGAGGCTCTCAGATGAACCACTGGACAGGAACAAGCCTCTAGCTTCATCAAATGATAACTCCTTGCATCCTTAGAACAAATTTACTTCTTCCCAGGTTATGGTTTGATGATGCCAGGAAATATCAGTTTTAAGAGTTGCTTTTCCCCCATGCTTATCCAATACTGACATGAAAGTGTACAAAAGAACAGCCCATTATCACCACCACCAAGGATGATTTTTGGAAAGCCTAATTAACTTCACTGATCTGTCTTGTGTTTCTGCCAGCAAAACCAAGGGTATCTGACTACATCACTGAACTTTTAGGCTGCAGAGTCTGGTGGGTACTGAAGAGCTGAATTCCACACTCTCCAGAATTACCCAGACAATTCACAATACAAAATCTGCATTGCCATTTTATTCTTTTGGAATCCTCTTCCAAACAATTCATAGCACATTTGACAATCTTGGTTTGGAACATTTTAAAACTAACTCTAGAGGCAAGTTTCATAGTTGATGAGTTTCCTTGCCAAATTTATACTATTTCCTTTTAAATTCATCTATTATTTTTGCCTTTTCAAACTTAAAATTAAATGCAAAGAACTTTCCTACTCTGCAGTCATTTCTTCTGAATATACCTCACTTCTGAAAGACATATCCATGACATCAAAGCATTAGGAAAACAAGAAAGTCAGTAACACCAGCAACACAGGAAAAAGTGTCTCCTCTTCCTGCTTCATACAGGCTGAATGTTCGGTTATAACAGTTATTCCTGATGGTTCCCATACTTTTGAAGTTCACTAATCAAATGACAACAACTGCTAAGTGAATTTGCCCTACATACCTTTTAGATCAAGCGAATGTCACAGCTGAATGATGATGTTTTGCAAGAAAACCAAATTAAAGGCTACTTACCCAATTTACTATAACAGTGGTCAGCTGTAAAAAGGCAATTAATCCATCCTGTTCTTTCTGTGTGATTCCTCGGAGAGGCAAGTGACGATACTGGACAGTGTCTGCACTTGGCAAGTCTTTCCTTAAGTGCTCATGATAAAGCATCAAAGAGTGGAAGAAATGCTCCCAGGAGACAGGGCTGCCACCTGCTCCTTGGATGTTTTCCACTAGAAAAATTACAAATAGGTGACAAGATTTTCTTCCTACTCTTTCACAGGGTATCAAACAGGGTAGTTAAATTTAAAAGGAAACCTTTCTTATCTAGAGGGAAAAATAAAGTTCAAAGTAAAGCTATTGTTTCTGAAATTAGTGGTTCTGGTTTGTTTTTTGTTGTTGGGTTGTTTGGCTTTTTTTTTTTTAATAGAGACAGAAAAGTGCTGCTATGAAAAGCCAATACAAATATGTTTTTCATTTTATGAATCTGAACATTTGCAGCACTATTTATATCTGCAAAGTAAGGGTTTTTCTAATTTGATCAAGATAACATTAATGCAAAACATAGGACTGACCAGCATCTCCTACTTAGAGAAAGTGCTAGTATATTACAGGTATCAAAAAATTCTAACAGAACAAAGTGCTTCTTAAAAAGTCAGATATACTGATACTATAAGTTATAAAGATAACTATATTTACAAAATATACAACTTTGAGACATTACTCATTTTATATTTTACAATAAGCACTATTGATATTCTGCAACTTTTATGGTGCTAAGACACAGCTTTTTAAAAAAATGCATTATTTCATTATGTGAATTACTTGCTAAGGTGCTTGGACCTTTAATTACCTAATCAGTCTTTTTTTTTCCCCCAGATTACACTTTCAAGTGAGGCTTTCCAATTTCATCTTTGTAATACTAATGAAATGTTAAAAGTATGAAGCCACGATCAATCTCAAATGAGTCTTCATACTTTTCTAAAGAAAAAGTGTTGAGAAAGAGCTGAAATGTCACTTTTCTTACCATGACTACTGCCATTGACTTTTAGCAAACTAAAGCAGTAATGGGCACACTGAGGCCCACTAGCCAGTCCCCGCAGCATTTTCAAGTATGGGATGTAAATTGTGGAAGGAAGCAGATCTCCCATTTGCCTAACAAACTTTGACAAGACAACCTAGAACAAAGAAAGATTAGTGTTTAAAAAAAGAAAAAGAATTAAATCTGAGTATTTTAGGAAAACAGTTGGCAGCCAAAGTCAGAAAACAGATTCTAATGTAATCAGGGCAGGGTAGAGGGGCAGAATCACAACTCCAAAAGAAAAAAAAAATCCTTTTAGACTGGTCTATTCAGGTTCCCTGAAGGTGAAAAACGTGTTTCAAAGAGGAAATAAACAAAACAAAATAATTTGTGCTATTGCAAAAGTATACTAACTCTCCAACTCTGCATTTCTAGTAATAAAATTGACTTCAGCTCACAAATGCTGCGCAGCAGTGTTATTAACACAGCTCACAGTGCAAGTTAAGTGATATTGGGACAGAATTCACTACGCTTGTCATATCCCTGCACGGTAACTCGCACACCCAGTGGTTCCTCCAAGGGTCACATTAGGGTGTCTGCAGATTGCCTCAGGCTTAACTTGTCTGTATTATGGGTGGGTCTTGGGATGTGTACGATACGTCTCGCACTAGGTTTTGCCTAACACGGCACAGTCCTTTAAGAAGCATTGAATGCTGACAGCACCCCAGGTATCCAATGAGTTTTGGAATGCCTGCTTCATCTGTTTAGATTGCTTTTTCATTTTAATTTTGAGTTCTGTCTCCCACAGGCTATAACCTTTGGGCTTTAAATAATTACAATATTCTTACGGACTTTTACCCCCCAAAATACTATCAACGACAGTTAATAAAGATTTTTTTTAGTTAAGGAATTTAACTTCTCAGTTACACCAAAAAGCTGTACCTAGTGGTCATCAGACAGAAAGACACCAGAGCATTGTTATCAGAATTCATTTAGCAACTGCAGCAAAATCAGACCTAAAGAAAATTTTCAAAGATGTTTTTCAGGACTCTTTCTTACTAGGTTTATTGACAACCATGAATAACTGGTGGTAGCTCATTTTAGAGTAAGCAACAATAACCATGCCATACGGAGCAGGACACATGCAGATAAACCACTGATAAAAGATACTGTCTTCTTAGAGGCTAGCTGTAATAAGGATACCAAAAACTCTGTTTCCTGTTTTTTTTTTTATTATTTTAATTTCAAATTACTAGTAATTACTCAAGAAAATCTAGATAACCTGGCGCTGAGGGGGTCGCTGATGAGCAACTCCAAGGTACGACCCCATGATGGTAGACGTCTGCAAAGGTTCTGATGGACACCAGTATTCAAGGGCAAGTTCCAGATTAAAGGGGTCTTTCCTATACAATTCAGCAATCTATCAGAGAAAGGAAGATGTTAGAAAAATATAAACGATATGAAGAAAAGATGAATACTTCAACAATAAGCATTGCTTCTAGATAAGCTAAACACATCTGAGAGGCAAAGCATCCCACGGCTGGTGTTCTGTTCCTTAAAACTCTCTGAAAATGACAGCTTCTAAATAGCAGTATCAGAACAAATGACAGCCAGAAAAATTCAAAATGCACACATAAGTGAAACTTTCATAACTTTCTATCTAATTATTATAGATTAAATCATCACTAAGAAGACAGTGTCATTTCTCCTTAAATAACCATTTGCATACCTTGATATATTAACTTAAAAACAAGTTAGCCAGTATCGGGATTAGAAGTCTTCTCTGTTATCCGAACATACAAATTCCTCAGAAGAAGTTTTCATCTCTAGCTCTTCATTTAAGTTTACTCTCTCTCTCTCTCTGAGCTACTTACTTAAGAAAGCATTTCACTGTATATTTTCCTGTTAATGTCCTACAACTTAAAGGACTACTGTTGGAAAAGACAGGTCATCCCTACATTAAAGAATGCTATATTGACAATTGCACGCTTGTACATTTTCACGCTAAGTAAGGGAAAATACACGTTTTTAATTTATTCATGAACAGAAAATATGAAATGCACTAGTTCGATATGTAAATCTGTTTTCTGATGTGGGTTTTTTTTTGAAAGTGCAGTTAGGTAACCTTAATAACTAATATTTAACTAAACATATTTATTTACATTTTCTTTCAATTTTATTTTATTTCAATTATCTTTTTATTAATAAATATGACAGAAAGAGAAAGGTCCTTCTTTTAAATATATGCTTGCAGTCAAAATTATACTGAAATCAGAGAATATGTAATTCCAGCAGCCTTATTGGGGTCACCTTGTCTAGCCTACTCTACGGCAAATACAAAACAGACTTACAAAATTCTCATTACAAATATAACACCACATGAAAATTATTTAAACATTTCAATTATTTATCATGAGAATTGTCAATAGTGGGGGGAAAACCCCTAAAGCCTAATTATAGTTTACCCACAGTAAATAAGGAGAAATTCCAAGACTTATAGAAACATAAACCACTGTGTAAACATTAAGGTCTAGATACAAAAAGGTGTTCCATTCCAAAGAACTTCCATGCATTTAGCCAGATCTCAACTTCAGTAATAGCCATTAGTCTTAAAATTCTTATTTCTAAGTTACATTAAAATAAGATGGCTTAAGATAATAGATATGTTAAGATAATCTTATTATAATTTAAATTTTAAATATTTAAATACTTTGCAAAATAACTTCAGCTCAAGAATTCTTCAAATCTAAGAGACAATGCAGTATTTCCTTACTAAACAAGAATTAAATGACACTTCATTAACATCAAAAGTCAAGGCAATAAATCAATTCCTTTACAAGAAAAGTTAAAGAAAGTGTCTATGTTTAAGAAAAAAAACAACCTTTAATCCAAAAAGGGAAAGATCCAGCACTGTATGTTAATATTCAGTTGCAATAACTTTTTGCCACAGTAATTTAAAAGAAAATAGGGCTTACTAAAAGCATTAAATGTTCCAGATCTCTCCGAAGGGAAATAGGTGGATCATTACCCATCTGAATACTCATGTGAATCATGCGAGCATCTTCATCGGCACGGTTTCTCAGTTGTTTTACCTACACAGTTTATGAAGTGGAGAAAAACACTGGTCTATATTTAGCCAAGAACAGAACAGCACTAACGGAATTGTCTAAACAGCCTAGTAAAAACTAAGAAAGCAAATGAATTTGCATATACGTGACAAGAATATTTAACCGTTTTTTATTTAATCTCCGCCCCCCCCAAGAGCTTACATTCAAAGATATATTCAATCACTTTCCTACTGCCAAGGCCCTCAGTTCATAGAAAAGCCCTGAAAGTACACCGTGGCAGTTTTTCCAAACTCACTTCACCAGATCCTCTGGTTTGGCCCCAAAAGGTGGATCCTTTTCCTGTTTTTACTTCAAAAGCTAGATGGGTTAGCTTCAAACAAAGTTAGACTATTATCCACAAGGAATGAAAGGAAAACACTGTAAAATAATGTTTTCTGTATACAGATCTGTGGATTGCATCTTTCTTAGCCATTTAAGGCTACTTCTACCTACAGCTACTTTATGTTTTGAAAAATTTTAGATTGATGTAATTACTTATGGACCCGGTCTGTCACAACTAAAAGCATTATTGCATGTCAATAAATACAATACTGGAAAAATTAAAAAAAAAAGAGAGAGAGAGAAGGGAGGGGAAGAACTGCAGCAATTTAAAAAAATAAAAAAGACCTTTAATTGGTATCCTAAAATTCTTTGCGTGAAAAAAAATTAAACAAAAACAGTTAACATTTAAGGTCAAAAAGCCTTTGATAAAACACTTCATCAGAGGCTTATAGAAAGCAAATAGCCATGAGATGAAAAGTTAAGTTTTGTTAAATATTAAGCAGACATTGAGGGACAAGAAACAGAAATAAGCAATGAATTCAACACACCAAAAATTAAAACATAGTGATGGTCAATAAAGATCGGTTCATGGACTACAATATATCTTCATTTGCAAAATAATTGTGCCTCATCAAGAAAAAATAGTTAAAAACTAGAAATAACTGTGGAAAGGGTCAGAGGAAACTAATTAAATTAGTATACTAATAAAATTAATACACAGACAAAATTGAGTGTTGATAAATGAAATAATTAATTATCTGAACTACTAAAGCTTAATATAGAGTGCTGAATGTAATGCAGTCAACCAAAAGATTTACCCAAATAATCACCGGCAAGCAGCATAAATGTTAAACCTATACAGAAGAGTTAAATAAAATGCTGACTTACAGATTTAAATAAAACTGAACAAAGGTTATATATATACACAAAAAAACTCAAAACACCATCCTGCGAAGCAGACACTTCTCTTTACCTAAAATTTGAGATTCAGTAGAAATAGCTGAGTACATAAGGCAACCACTAACTAACAGCAGTTAAGACAAAAAATTCCCTTGTAGTGCTATATCCCAATTGCCTGCTAACAAAGTCTTTCCTGTAAAACAATTAGTAGTGGCCTCTATCACACTGGAATACAAGTCAACGGTCAGAATTTTGTTTATATGCTGTATTACAAAACCCTACTTGTAATGAAAAATACCTCTTCACCTTTAGGCATTAGCTACAATCAACTGCAGATCTGAAGCAAAAAAAAATGAAAGGGAAGAGAAGTACTCTTCCCAGAGATAAAGCCTCCAATTCCATAACGCAATGAAGACGAGAGATGTACCAACCAAACAAACAATAGTCTTGGGATTTCCAGGCAGTTCTGTGCATACGGGAGACATCTGTTTTAAATCTAATCTGGTAGCAACCTCGGCCTGGTTCAGTCTCCAGCTCTTCCACCTGCATTCAAAAACTACCTTACATTTCTTTCATAAAAACCGGTATCATTACAGGGAGACATTTCATCTTTTGTAAAGCAATACCATCCAACAAAGAATTGCCTCATAAAAAAGTTCCCAGTTCTAAGCCTGTTTGCACTTGATTGTTTAAGGAACTTCTATAAAATATACTTCACATATTCCTCATATAATCAAAAGGTTCCTAAGGGCTACTGTGTCTGTATTACAGAAAACACCATTGCAAACAGCCTTCAAAGGATGCCCAAAGCCTCTTAACATGCTAAGTGTTGTATGCAGGCAGCCACTGCAGCAGAAACGTAGCTGTAAAGTTATCAACATGAACTTGTTTGAACTTGTTCTATGGATATTCTGTGGGTTAAAAAAACAGCTTGAGAAAACAACATGGAACACCAACAGATTATAAATAAATTAGCATTAAACCTAGAAGCTGTCTAGAACATGTCCATATATGCCCTCAAAGATTCTTAAGGCTCAAAAATTGTTTTTCCTGTAAATATTGTTCTCATTCTGCGAGGTTACAATGAACAAAATATATTTTCAAATCTTTCTTTTTGCACATTGAAAAAAGTAACTATTTGGCCACTCCAACTACAGTCCAACACAATGAAGGTCATAAAATAAAGCCTCCATTAATTAAAGTGTTTTCATGAAATTTTAATTTTTCATGTCTAGATACAAGGTCTTGCACAAATGAAGCTGTTGTAATTGCTTCCAACTTTTTTTTAAAAACACCTTTTGCAGCATTTCTACTGTTGTGTTGAAAACAGCATCTCATTTTCCCAATGACTGATACTACTGAAAAAGCAGAATCCCTCCCCTCAAAAATGGAAGATCATTAGTAAAAGAATAAGTTAAAAATGAGAGACAAAAAAACCATACGTTAGTTTAGGTTACACTACTGTCTGTATCAAAAGAAAAAACAACCACAAAATCAATACCTGCATACATTGTCATCAATTTCAGCATTCATTTAAATTTTAATCATGTAAAACAGAAGCAAACCACTGCCACCACAAAAGTTTGCTTTGCAAATCTCATCACACTGAAGCGTTTTAAAAATTACATTCTACTTCAGTGTGGAAAACAAACCCCAAACCACACGGGTTCCATGAAGTCAACAAGTTTTCTGAACTGCAGCACCTCAAGCTGAGGGTCGTATCTGAATTTCTATGCCACCTGTCCTAATGTTGGAAACATCGAAGAGATGCCTGCACTTCTCAACAACTGCTATTCACACAAACCACTTACTTTCATGGGCATGAGTGCAAGGAAGTCTGTGACAAGGTTATGAATTTTGCGAATGTAAAATTCCTCCTGGTAGAAATTTTCAGACCCCACAACAGATTCAGTCAGGAACAAGAAGACATTATCAGCAACTGCTAGCTCTGCCATTGCTTCATCTGCCTCAGTGAATTCTGCAAGAGCTGTGCAACAACAACAAAAAAAAAAACAAAAAAAAAACAAAAAAAAAAAAATCACAAGAGGGGAAAGAATAAGTTACAATTATGTTACCAAATAGAACATATTTCAGAATACCTGGCTGACATGCAAGTCAACATGCTTCTGTCAACTCTGTTTTTTCTATCATACAGGAAAACACAAGTTAATGTTGGGTGATGATCTCAACTTTCTTCTTTAATAAAGTGTTAAAGTGCATAATCTATTTACCCAGCCAATCTAAGGCTGTGAACCAGGAATCACAAACCAACCTTAATTAAACATTGTAATTAATGTTTACATTTTCTTTAATAGATATTCTGGAGTAGACAATTCTGATATAGTAGGGGAAACTGGAAAGCTTGTGAAGTACAGAGAGGAAAAAAAAAATAGACTTGTCCTCTCAAGATACTGAGGTTTAATATTTACAGATGTAAAAAGCCATAAGCATGAATCTATTCTTGAAGTGTTCAAATTATAACTAAAGCTGCTAAAACGCAGTCTCTCACATTTTTCAGTACATTAAAATCTCCTTCACTTCAGTGAGACACTACACAATATTACTGTCTAATAACTGTTTCTAAATCTGTGTACATTTCAGAGCAATTCAATTCTCGACAACCAAACTCACATACTGAGAAAGCTTTAAAGGAGTGTCAACCGTAATTTCATCATAAAGGTAAATACTAACACTAAATAAATACTAATACTAAAAAGGTAAAAGATACTTTGACTTACACCACTTGTGAGCTCTGAATACTAATGTGCAGCAACTGCACTTTAGGGTAATTTACCTGTCACATCAGATAATTGGGATATTCCTCGTAATGCCAGCGCCCAGGCTAATCTAACAGTAGCTTGCAGGCCTGGTGATTTCCAAGGCTGAGACTCCTGAAGACGAGTGTGTATCGTTGCTATATACTGTCTTTCCGTTAGCAGAGGTAGCCGGTGCATCAAATCTTGAAGAACAACAAAAACAAACACAATATCAACACTTAGTAAATGAATGGGAAAACAAACATGCAAAATCCTACCAATTTGTTACTAGTCAATAACGGAATTGGTTAAATAACAATTTATCCATCTGCACAACATAACCTCTTTGGGAAACCTGCCAACATTACCTTCACGATCCTCTGTGCCTTGTTCCAGAAAGCTGACATCGAAGCAGTAAAGGAGAGCCATAAGAAGAGACAAGTTCACACCGTCCAAAGAGCCATCAGCTTCCACTGTTACTTTCTCCAGGTAACTTATGAGGATCAGAGTGTCATCCTTACTCACTGGTGATGAGTGGCAGGTCCAGACAAACAGACTTTCAGCTAAGGCCTGCCGGCATTCTTTAATGAGGTCAGAAACCTTTAAAAGAAAGGCCAAACAAAAACCAGTGAATATACATATTCTGGCAACATGTTCAATTAGTCCTTCTCAGTCAATCAGTACAACTAGGTTAAGTTAAAAATCACTCTAAAGACAGCACCTACAGAAAGTGTCAGGGTTTTTTAATTGCTAAACAACAAAAGCACACTTCTGCTTGTTAAATGCATTCATATTCCCATGTATTTCATGTGAGGTGTGAGCAGATATCCTAGAACACGACTACATGCAAACCAGCATCTCCGTCAAGGTCAGGAGACATGAATCTACCTAGAATTTTTGTAACTGTAAACAAATCACACAGAGTCACATTTCCTGTCTCTAATACACAACTGCACCGGTAGTTTTAACCGGATAAGGTCATAGTCTTACCCTTGACCCAAAAGAGTTGCCCTCAACTGACTATACGAATACCTAACTTTTAAGACATTGAGAAATATGAAAGACATTTAAAATTGGAACTTTCTTCCCCCACATGAAATATTTATATCAACTTTAGAATATAAACAAATGAAATCTATCATTCCTCATCACATATGGAAAAGATATTATGCTCAACACAAAGACTACCAAACATTTTCATACTAAAAATATTTTTTTCTTTTTATTTGGAAAAATATTGCATGCTATGATACAATTAAGTGCAACGACTCTTGAAAACAAAGTTTGGGGTTTTTTTTCCAACAGTTACAGCAAAATCACCTGTTTTCAAACAAGGACAAACATTTATTTCACTTGTTAACTTAGTTCCTCCCTCAAGCTGAATTTTAACTGCTTAAAGTCTTATGAAAATGTATAAGTTCAAAAAAAATTAAAAAATAAAAAGCCACTAATGACCTTTCATAATGGTCTTCGTAAAACTATTTTATTTTGCTAAATTACAAGCTTCTGATAATATTCTTACCCTATATCCATTGTATCTGGTTAATTAAGAAATAAAGAGCTATAAGCATTCTCCTTCCAGTAAAATCAAATGCATGATGATAAAAACATTTCAACATTTAACATAGAAAGAGATATGCATAGACTCCAGCAGAATAATAGTTCTAATGAATACAGAAGGAAATATGGTAGTTCATCTAAAAGAAAAAAAAAAACTAATATTAAGCGTTAAAATAATTTTAAGATAAAATTAAGGTAATTTAAGGGAAATCAGAAGGATATTCTTTGCATAGTTTCTAGATTAATAGCAAAAATGTAAAACTAGTTCTTTATTTGGTGGAAAACAAGCTGACTGATTAAAACATAGAATAATTTTTAGACCAATCACCCTTTAGAAAGAAATTCAGAAATCAAAACAATAATGTTTAAAATCTTCCTACTAGAAACATACTCTGCACTTAGTCACAGTCTCAATTACGTTCAAGGATAACATAAATGAGAACTCAGTTTCAAACAGTTCTCACTTTGCTATTAGAAACGCTTCTGTTTATATTAACACAATTGGATTATTAAAAAGAACATTATTTGCCTGCCTAGACTTGGTTTCAATCTGTTTTAATAATTCGTGAATTTTAGTTTGCTGGTTTTATTCCAATGGTGCTGATTTTCAATGGTGTTGAGAGCAGATGATTTAACATGCGATCTATAGAATAAAATCAGAAAAAAAAAAAAAAAGAAATTTACACACAGCGCAAATGTTAAGCTTACTTTTTTTCGGTCCTTGATTATACTTCTTCACTAAAAATAAGGTATGTCCTAGCATCAGGGAGCAACAGCAAAACAGAAATGCAGGAAATAATCTGGATCGCACACTGGTATAACAGAAGCTGTGGAGTAGTTACTATGATCTCTCAGACAGTAACAGAGCTTGCAAAGTAGAGAACGGAAACTAGAAGGAGGGAGGGGGGGAGAAAAATTACTCCATATCTCTTGGCAGTCTAACTGTATTCTAATCTGTGCAGTAATTCAGAAGAATCTTCACACCCAGTGAATATTTACCTCTTTGCGATGTTTCTCACTACCCAATCCTCGCTCTCTCTGGAGTTTATCAAATTCATTATTCAAATCAATGTGAGACACAAGAGTGAGGATCTTCTGAGTCAAACCCTGCTCCATTAGGTCATCTGTAAAGCGTGTTGTCATGGATATTAACTCTTGACTGTAATGGAAAGAATATAAATTTAACAATTAATCATACTATTCTCAGTCACAGAGGAAGTCTAAAATAATGAATCCCATCAAATGTATTCACTGACAAAAGATGTTCAAGTAGATTATATATATATAAATTAAATGTACATTGCTAATCAGTAAGCAGTGCCCTCTCAAAACATTATGCTGAATGAACACGAAGTCTTTAGGTAACTGTAGGTTCAAGAACATGGAATATGGATCAGCTAGTTAAGATTTCAATCAAAAGGAAAAAGTACTATACATAAGATGTACATAACTCACAACCTTACAGTCTCTTTCTTACTAGTAAACACAATTGTCCAATTACGTACACCCCACTGAAATGGTGGAGCTAGTTCTAAAGTAATCATTTATTTTCTGTTTCAGAATATGTATTTACACATCTTTTATTCTTTCTCTAGTCAAGCAATCACTGTGAATTGGAAGTAAACAGTGCATACTGTTTTCTTCTTAAAATAAAAAAATGTTAGCATATTACATTCACCAGTAGATAGTGCATCCATTTTAAGCAAAGGTAAGAGCACAATTCTCTGTTCTGCAGGACATGGGAAGTCAGAACACAGCAAGGGGAGAAAACCCAGTCTCTGAAATACTGAGGAAACCATCACTAGTTAGAGCAACACTGACTGAGAGGGTGCCTGAAGCAAAATCCTGCCAAAAGGTGAAGTAGCATGAAAGAAATGTAAGTAAAATGGAAATCCTTATAATCCAATAAAAATATGTGTAAAAAAAAAAAAGAATATTATGCTTAAAAAACAAACATGAAAGCAGCTGCATCAGGTTATGAGAAACAAACAAATTTGAGAATATTCATATTCCCTTGAGTCTAATTCGTCCTAAAAGCACTCAAAGCAAAGAGCTTTAATCAGCTCATTGCCCTAATACAGACCTGAGTTCCATTGTCCATGCCTTGCCTTGGCGTGACTGGATGAGGGTTCGTAGTGAATTGGCAATGCATCTTTTTCCATCCCAGTACAACAGAACAGCCACTAGACCTCTTGTAAGGCCAGGAAAACGAGGTTGCTGCTGTTGTCCTATTGAATGAAAATGCACAGAATAGTCACAGAAAGTTGAAAATACACACTTTGATAACAGCCCTGTATCTTTGTATTTCTAATTGCAATACAAGTGTAGCATTCAAAAATTCAAAAGCAATGGTTATTCACTACCACTTTGATTTGTTTCAGGCATTTAAAACAAACCACAGGTATTCTGGGTACTATTACTGAAATTTATATTCGACTATTAAAACATTCAAAATTTTAAGAAAAATAGAGGTACAAGTCCATAAATATTCTAGTCCAAATGGTATTTGTAACTGATATCTAGCCATTTTAATAATCAACTCAAGCTGATCATCAGCAAAATCTTTTCTTTATTCACAATGAAATTTTCTGTCTGAATTTACACTGAAAATTCAAGTTCAAAATAGAAAGCAAGGTTGACTTGAAGATGGTTTTCCAAAGAAGACAAATTTGCAAGCTACGACTTTGATGAATTTTTAAAGTTAATAACGAACAGCAGCTAGTAATAATAACTAACAATTACATTTTAATAACTCTGAAGTAAATTTTCTGCATGCAAAGGATGTGCCACCTTCCAGAATACTTCTCTTATTAATCAGTTATTAGATTATGATCCAAATAGAGTCGCATATGAATGCACAACTAATACATAATTTGAAGAACCAATATCTACTACATTGCTTTATGGAAAAACTCTCAATCACTTATTTTTAAACTATTTTTTAATTTTGTGATAGAGAAAGTAAATCATAAAAACCCCCAAATTATTCCCCCTTTTGCGGTAGTTGCATAAAATATGAACACCACAGTTCAGAACACTGCTATTGCATCCCATTACAGTGAGAGTGGATTTCTTTCTAAGAAGACTCTATGTTAGGAAGCTAAGGCCTTGACTGAATCATGCATTCGTGTTAAGCATACCCTTAAGTAAGAGGGCCCTATTTAAGTTGCATTTCTCCAGGTCTTAAATATTTTCCCTTCTCACCAGCTAGAAGGAGCTCAACAGCTGCCAACTCTCCAATATCAAAGAGGTCACTGAGGATAAAGGCTTCTCTGATGAGTTGCTCTGGCAAAAGCCTAGTTCCCTGCTGACCCTGGATAGCAACCCCTTCTGTACTTGCTTTCTGAATTTTCTCATGCTGCTGAACGTCCTTTGGCTACAAGAGAAACAAGCATCAGAAGTTACTCAAAATGGCAAGATCAAATACTGAATACAGCTTTACACATCAATCCTTCCTCACAAATACAGTTCTCACAGATTAGGTTGCGGTCATAGAAACAAAGGCAGCATTTTTAAACACACAAGTAGTAAAGGCATCCTAAAAATGCTTCACACTTGCACAGCAATGGTCTCTTTGTGGGAACATACCAAAAATAATCTCATACAATCGGTGCTGGCATTTAGTTTACTCAGAATAATGGAAATGAAAAGTAAATTTTGATACAATTCTCAACAGGAATTGGTATCAACTCAATGAAAGGCATCTGGGTTGTTGATCAGAACTGTTGTGTTACTCCAAAGCATTATTTGCTACATCATTCTTTTTTCTATTGAACTCAGACGCTAAAATATACTGACAAAACTCTATAGATGACTGCTAAATTTTCTGACCTATCAGTTTAAAAAGCCATATACTATTCCAGAAGTAACACCAGTGAAAGAAAACATATTTCTACTTGCTATCTTATGATCCATCAGTCAAAACCCAGTGAGTTTTTCAACATCATCTCACATTCCTAACTAGATACATTCTATATTTTGTAAATTCATGTGTTCACCTGTTCTGTGTGTTCATTAACCTGACTGAAACATAAGCATGGACCAAAATCAGACAAAATAGTTTTGCACTTTATTTCAGACACACAAGAGTAGCGGAAAAAAAGCTAATACTTGACAGATGGATCATCAGATACTTTTACTACTCCTTTCAAATTTAAATAATCATAGAATGGTTTAGGTTAGGAGAGACCTCAAAGATCATCTAGTTCCAACCCCCTTGCCATGGGCAGGGACACCTTCCAACACACCAGGTTGCTCAAAGTCTCATCCAACCTGGCCTTGAACACTTCCAGGGATGGGGCATCCACAGCTCCTCTGGGCAACCTGTTCCAGCGTTTCACCATCCTCATAATAAAAAATTACTTCCTTTTATTTAATCTAAATCTATCCTCTTTCAGTTTAAAGCCATTACCCCTCATCCTATCACTACACACCCCTGTAAAAAAGTCCCTCTCCAGCTTTCCTGTAGGTGCCCTTTAAGTACTGGAAGGCTGCAATAAGATCACCCCAGAGCCTGCTCTTCTTCAGGCTGAACAGCCCCAACTCTCTCAGCCTGTCTTCATAGCAGAGGTGCTCCAGCCCTTGGATCATCTTTGTGGCCCTCCTCTGGACCCGCTCCAGCAGCTCCATGTCCTTCTTGTGTTGGGGACTCCAGAGCTGAAGGCAGTATTCCAGGTGGGGTCTCATAAGAGCAGAGTAGAGGGGCAGAATCACCTCCTTTGACCTGCTGGCCACGCTTCTTCGGATGAAGCCCAGGATATGGTTGGCTTTCTGGGCTGCAAGTGCACATTGCCAGCTCATGTTGAGCTTCTCATCATTTTTATGATAGAAAAAAATATGTTATAGATATAATTATCCTGTACAAGACATAAAATAATATGTCTAATATAATAATATATGTAATATAATATGTCTAATACAAGACATAAAAAAAAACATGTATTATTCAAGCTATTTGTATTCTTATAGCAGAACAAGATTGTTATGACACATTTGTTATGTACTGTAAAAACATAGAATTAAAAGAACGGTCAGGGCCTAAATGGTATGTAATACAACAATGTAAGACAGAGTAAATCATCAACTCTGCAACTCATTCCACAAGACAGCGTTAGTCCAGTACCGGATTTCTGAAGAGAGAAATGAAGTCAGATTTGTGCTTCTTTAAAACCTGGTCGAGGCGATGAATAGCTTCAGGTTGCTTTTTCCAAACGGCATTCATTACAGTCTGCCATATGTCCTGATATGGACCCCACAAGCTGGCAGCTAAAAGAAGAAATAAAACAACGCATTCGAAATGAAGAAAGAAAGAAAACAAAATATTTATACACAATTTTCAATAAGTGGACTTTTTTAACTTATTGTTAGTCTCAGTTTGATAGTATAGGGTGTTATGTCCATCAAGCAAAGCGTATTTCCCTTTTTTAAGGCACAAAAAAGTAAAAACAATGCTCTGATATAAAACCTAATTGCATTTAGGGAGCTAAAGAAGTAGAAAAGATGATGTATGCAGCTAAGTTCCAGGGCTGAAAGTCATCTTCTAAAGATGAGCTCTGTAATCTTTCATCCTTATATGCCTAAGAAATTCCATTCACTTTGGTAAGATTACAGGATAAGTAAGAACTGGACAGCAGACCTTGAATGTGAATACAACTCGGCAAGGCAGGCTTCCAGCTTTCCATTTTTGACAGAAAAATCCAAAACACAGGAATATGTAATGTATGAGGGACTGAAAATGAACAGCAGTGCTAGGAGAATTTGACGCATCATTGCGTCAGTCTGTGTAGAATAAAATAAATTAGAAACCCAAAACCTAAGATTAAAGGCAGTATTACACACAAAACAAAAATCATAAGCCTAAGGACACTTTCGCGTTTACTCATCTTTCTCATTTTAATTTAAAAAATAAATACATGTACTTTTGATCCCTAAGACACATTTACTGCTAACATTCTGTACAAGAGCTTCATAAAGATATAAATTTCCTTTACTAGAAATAGATCAATATAAATAATTACCTAGCTATGTTTAGAAGAGACCGGATTATTTCTGGAAGCTAGCAAGCACAAATACATTATTTAAAAGAAATCTGACCCTAGTCTATAAATACAATCTCTTCTCTTCCTCAACACTAAAAAAAGTTTCCTTTCCATATTTCAAATCTGTATTTAGTACTACAGTTGAACAATCTCTTCCTCACTAGAAGTTGTATCATTCAGAACCCAAAGTCTGTACCATGAAGACTGCACTAGAAGTTTCCTTATCATCAGGTCTCACGAAAACAGTATACCAAACTACTCTCAAGACTTCAGCAAGAATCGTTGTCTAAATCGAAAACTTTACAGACGGAAAATTATTCTTACTACCTAGTATTAACACCCTGTTTTTAAAAATCTCAAAATCTTAAGACCCACATTAAACAGAAGTACCAAAACGTTTCCCTTGCTAGATATCATTTGTATTTGTGAAAGTTTCAGATTCGACACGCTACAATTCACTACTAAACATACCTGATAAATTTATTATCAGTTGTATCATTTGCCTCCAGGCTATGATATAACAACCACTGCCTGATTGCATGTAGTGTTACATGTTTCTAAGCACTTACTGAGATAGTCCCTGACTCAAAGATATTACGAGCTAGCAACAGTTTTTGCATGCTACAATTTTGCTGGTGGAAAAGCTTCTTTAAGAGGTTGCTGCCCTCCTTCATTCAGAGCCACTAGTTCCCAACTGTACACGTGTCTGCTTCTCTCTCTGATGAACTGCACTATAAGTCATGTTAGTCAAACGATCCAAGTTAGACAAGGGAAAAAAAAAAAAAGCAACGTTTTCTAGAGTTCTTCCAATCTTGTTTTTAAAATCAGAGTATTTTATTAACACAGGTTACAAACTGGTCCTGCTAATCATAAAAACCACTGAAAGAGCAAAGCATGAAGCACAGATGGAAAGAACAAGTGGGTAGTGAACGGCAGAGACTTCTGAAACTGGCTTTGTTTCTGGAGAAATTATAAAAATAGGACTATGCTTTGCAGAGTAGCCTATACACAAAAAATACTAGCATTTCACTTAAAACTGGCTTAACTTCACATACACTCATCTTCTTCTTTTTAACGTACCAGGTAACCCTGTGGTATAAAATCAAGTACAGAGGCAACATTTTATCTTCACGTAGCTTGTTCTGACCAGCTCTAACTCTTAAGGCAAACCTGACTAGGTGCACCAGAGTCAAACATATCCACACCTCGTCTTGACCAGGCTGTTTACATCAACACAGCAAGCCAGAGGTAGCTACTCCAATGCGAAGATGCCCTCTTTTTCATACAGTCAGGACACCACCTCAAAGCAACACACACAGGTACATGAATGCCCTGAATAATAAGGCAGCATAAGCCAAGTCAAAGTGTAGCAAGAGAGCACGGAGACAAGAGCAGGTCTCAGAGCGAGACCACTGACTTCAGTCAGTTTTACCAGTACCTAAGGTGTCTTGGAAGCAGCAACCAAGCAAAACTTTGCCAGTTTTGTTCTGTTGCAAAAGAAGGAATCACATAAAACAGGAATAAAACCAGAACAAATCCTCTCACTCCAAACCCAGTACTAACAAAAACTACTGTCTCACTCGCTGTCATTTACAATGCAATTAGTATTAACTAGTCACTATGATACACATCACCTTAGTTACAGACCTTTTGGCCATGCCTCTATTCCAGCAATGACTGCTTTTCACAGTCTCCGTTCTCCATCTATTACCCTAATGAAGCTCATGCAAATGCAGCATCTCACACCTGAGACAGAATAACTCCACACAACAGTACAAGCTAGGGGCCAAGAGGCTCGAAAGCAGCTGTACAGAAAAACACCCAAGTGTCCCTGTAGATGGGAAGCTGAACACTAGTCAGCAGCACACCCTCGCAGCAAAGAAAGCCTCTACGCACCGGGCTGTGGTAACAGAGTTGCAGCCAGCAGGTGTTGGGAAGCGATTATTTAGGCATCTCTGAGAGACCTTCACTCCAGTACTGTGTCCAGTTTTGGCCTACCAAAAGACACTGAAATAGGGGGCCAGAGAACACCAATGAATGAGAAGAGGCTAAAAGAATTTACATTGTCCAGTCTTAAGACAAAAAGGCTATAAAGAGATGGGAGCTTCGTTGTCTTCAACTACTGAATGGCACTATACAAAGAGAATAGAGACAGAGGTACCCCAGGAGAAGATAACCAGCAACTGACACGAGCTGCCATACAAAAACTTCCAATTAGCCACCAGGAAAAAAAAAATTACAGTGAGGGTGGTCGCACATTGAGAGAAGTCTCTAGGAGGATCTTCATCCTCCCAAGTATTCAAGACTGGTTTGGATAAGGCCCTGAGACACCCGATGGAGCTGGCCCTGCTTTATGGAGGAGAAAGAGAAGGGGTGTTAGACCAGATGACCTCCTAAGTTATTCTCTGATTATCCAGTTATTTTCTTTCGTATTAGACCTACTCCCCAATCATATTAGGTAATTACTGCCTTGGTAACCCAAAACTGCTCCTTGTGACAGACTCTGAAAGGACCATGGATGATCTTTCTGCTCCTAATCCTTAGCAAAACTCAATACAAGACAAACCAGCTCAACATTTCCAGACTGCCTGTGTAGCACAGGATAAAATTAATCGGTTTGGGGTTTGGGTGTTGGGGTTTTTTTTTCATTTTATTACACGTGGCATTAAGAGAAGAGTGCAGTACGGATACGATGCTTAATCACGCGTGCACCGAGCTACCACCGTTCTCTCGTGCCAAGGTGGCCTTTGCCATCCCACGTCACCGGCTTCACGCACTCCCTGCCAGGATCACCAGGAGCTCCGTCACCAGCCACCTTCGCCCCGGGTACCCCCGCAGGACAAGGCCCACGCGGAGGCCGCTCTTCCTTCCCACCGCGGGCCCCGCAGCCCGGCGCCCCGCCGCCCGCGCGGGCCGCGCCGCCTCCGCACGCCTGGCCCTCGCACGGCCGCCCCCCGGCTCTGCGGGCTCTGAGAGGCGAGAGCCCGGCGCCCGCCAGCCGGCTGACTGGCCGGTGGCGGGGGAGACGGCGAGCGGCACCGTCGCGGAGAAGAAGGAGAAGCCGCGGCCCCGCGCTCGGGTTCCTCTTACCCGAATTTACCGCCAACGGCGCCGCCATCTTGGCGAGAGGGAGGCGCGATGGCGGTCGCCGCCGCCCGAGGAAGGCCCGCCAGCACCCCGGGCTGCCCGCGGCAGCGCCTCCCGAGGAGAGGAGCGGGGCAGCGTCCCGCCGGCTCCTCCCTGTTGCGGCTTATGGGGCAGCCCAGCTGGAAAAAAGTTCACAAACGGCTGTTTCCGCGGCGGCAGGGGCAGGCCGGCACTGCGGGCCGGCGGGAGTTGTAGTCGCAGCGGGAGGCGGAGCCCCGGCTGGGGCGGCGGCAGCGACGTGCTCGGCTTTTGCAGGTGTGAGTTGCCGGTTGATAGTTCATCGCGTCAGTCAGTTTCGCGTCCAGACCTTCCCGAGGCTGCTGCGGAAAAGGGCGAGCAGCGGCGTCCTGCATTCCCGCCTTCATCTTCTGATGTAAATAACACAGCGCTTCTGTGCCGCTCTCCTTTCCCCTCCCTTTTCCCTATCGCGCTGGAGGGAGTCTTCCCTTTCAAGCCCTGCCCTATAAGCCGTGTTCATTGAATAAGGCAAAATGCCAGAAGTCAGGCGCTGCAGCGGGAGGTAAATTTATTAGAATCTTTTCCTTTTTTTTTTTTTGTTTTTTTTTAGTGGAAAAAAAGAAGTGCTACTATTCTTTTTTCAAAACCAGAATGGTTTCAGTTTCTATGGTTTCAGATTGAAGTCTTTAAAAAAATATGAAAGAAGTAATTTGTAAATGTTTTAGTGATGGATGATCGTTATTTAAAATGCAGATAATTAAAGCAGCGATATTCACTTAAAACGAGTAAACAAAGTTTTTCGTTCAACTTTTTTAGCAGGCATGTGGCGTTTAAAACTCATGTTTCTTGGGCTCCGATTGGTGAACTAGGGTTTACAATCTATACGGGGCGGGGGGGGAGAAAAAAGCAGCCCCAATAGGGCTTATCCTGTGAAGAAAGCTGCATTTAAACTCAAAGTACATGCAATAAAAAAGTACCAGAAATGAAGAAAAGAAAGTAAAAGGGACATTTGTACATGTATGTATCTGGAGCTAAGGAACGAATAGTAGTATCTTAGAAGTGTCCTGTTTCTGAAGTCAATTTACCAAACTCTGTCACAGTAGTAATCAAGTCTCCTCCAGAAATTCCCTCTTGTATTACCTTTAAAATAAAAGATTCCACCAAAAGTGTGTATTCATTTTTAGTGCCAATGGTTTCGCCTCTTGAACTTTATTAAAACAATATTTCATAGTTGCAAAATCATGTCCAATGAACTACACCCATGGGAAACTGGCAAAATAACTATCTTTGCCTCTCTAGATCTTCCCTATAATGGGATGGCAGAGGGGGCAATACAGAGACAGCAGTGGTCCTGGGGTGAGAGTGAATTGGCAAAGCAGCTGTAAGAAAAAAAAGAGACAGAAATCAGAGAAATAGTGTCAGAAGAGAAAGAGGAGAGAGAAAAGGAAATTTAAAAAGAGGGGAGAAAAACGTCTGTGCTGTCAAGAACAACTCCTCTCAGAGTTCAACAGATGAAACAGCTCTCATTAATTTGACCTAATTTGTTCATTGAGTCAAAGGGCTCATATTTCCTTGAGATTTCCCTTTTCCTGCTCTTAGCCACAAACCAGAACAGACCTATTGCAATGAGAATGATAGACAGTGAGTTATTTATTTTATTCTAGGAAAGGAAGAGTGCCAGGCAAGAGGTGAAAGTAGAAGATAATTTATTCCACAAACAGCAGAACTAAAGCAGCTTCGGTACCTGGGTAGGGCATTGCTGTATCTTCTACTGTGTACCCATCACTGTGAAGCCATAGCTCTTCTCCTGTGCTGCCCATGTGCAACCCCAAGATCCATGACTATGAAAGGCAGGTATCATGATGAACTTGGAGATGCATGTGCTGATCATCTGGCCATGACAAACATAACAGATAGGTTGAGGTTTTTCTTCAGCCTTTTGAACCACAGAGATTCTAATTTTCATCTTTTTTTCTTTCTACATTCCTTGATTTTCACAAAGTTTGCGAGGACATAACTTTTTGAGCCCTTTAGCCCTTGATCAGATTAGGTCAGAACTGGTTCAGGAATTGCAACAGGTTCAAAAGTTACAGAAAAAGTTTGGCAGGCAGAGGGTGATTTCCTAAGCCTTGTTTCCTTAAGAAAAAAGACTAAAAAAAAAAGAGAGAAAGAAATAAATGAATCAATTTTTTTTAAAGCCTTTCCCAGGCATTAAGAGCTGTTGTATTTCTTTTGGCATTCAGATACAGCCAGATTGCAGACACTTTTTTTTAATCTTTGTTGGAGAAAAAAATCCTTTCTAACCTCTGCGGATTTAATATTTTAAATTTCCAGATAATTTTTCCTCTCTCTGCCAATTGGCTAATGGTCACATAGCACCATGAAGAAAAAAACACCCTTAAAAGAGTGAATGGCATGGGGCAGGTCATTGGGCAGCTGAGCTTCAGAAGAAAAATACCACATTTAGCTCCAGCTGCACAGCTTTTCTTATACTCTTTCTCTGTCAGCAGTGTGATATTTTATGGCAAAACAGTTGTGACAGTAGAGCTCCTAGTATGGATGAAGTAAGAGAGGTATCTAGATACACCATACCATACATTCTGCACATATTTATATTGGCATAACTGCATCCATCCATGCTTTGATGAGTAGGCAAGTCCATGAATAGTAATTCTTTGCTTATTCTCACTTTATTTGCTGTCCTTTAATTTAAGATTATATTACTTACCCAGGATCGCTGGCTGGTTTGGTAGATTATTTTTGCCAGGTCACTATAGGGAAAGAATACCTCATGCCTCTTCCTAACAATAGCTCTCAGCAAGTTCTCCAACACAGCTGGGTTCAGTGAGGGACACCGGCTTCTTTCATCCTTAATTACTAGACAGAAATCTGTGAAGTATCAAAGGCAGGCTGACACTAAATACCTGAGATGGATATTAATTCCTCTGGATTCCAGGGAAAGGAGGTCCCAGATCACCTGTGGGGTAGAGAATTCTGCTTGTGCAGTGCGAGATCTTTGTGTAAGAGATGTTATTTTCTGTAGGCAGAAATAACATCTAGTAATAATTAAAATGAGCTGCACAATGGGAACCTCCTCTTTGACTGGAACTTCTACGTGGTTTATGATGTAGTACAGGTGTAACATTATTATTTTTAATAATACTAAATTTAGTCACTGGGGTTCATGGCCAAATCACACATCAAGATATGAAGATAACGATGATGACAATATAATTTATATTCTTTACATTTTATTACAATCAGGAAGAACAATTATTAGCAGTAAAAAAGTATTATTCAAATGCCCAAAAGGCCACACTTAATTTCCTACCTTTAATCTTGAGTGTCATTGTGATCATATCCTATGTGATGGAGTAAAATGAAATTAAAAGGCTTTGCTGCATTACAGCTGAAAAAGATGCCTTGTAGAAGTGCATGTACCTAAATAGATCAGTCTTTACATTGTGAAATATGCCTCTTTACCCAAAAAGTCAAAAGCATTTCTGGCTACTGATTAGACCATGAAACTTTCTTCAGCTTGTATTTTGACTGACACTAACTCTGTCTGTGCATCTCAGCTTACTGGTCTGTAAAAATGGGTATAACGTTTCACAGCAGGCCTGGAATGCCGATCAACTGGATGTTTAGCCTGGCTGTATCTAAACAGAGAAAAAGAATGTGTTTTCAGGTTACGTTAAGTTGACAGAGTAAAAAACCGTGAATTCTCTTACTATGCCAGCTAATTTTCTTAAAAACTTCTTAGGTGGATGTAATCCTGTCTTTGTTACAAAAAGGTGTGTTTTATACATCAATATCGTTAGCTCAATATCAAATCTTAGAAGAAAGTCTAAGACCTGTCCCTGCAGCAATTCTCAACAAAATAACTTTTTAATTTCTCTGTCTTCCATCCTAGATATTTCTACTGTCACCATGGTATCTAAGCTCATCAGAGAAACTGCATGAGGTTTTTGCTAGCTTGAGTAAGTGGTTTGTCTAGTCTAAGGCAACAAAGAGCTAAATGTTCTCAAAGTTATACAAATACCTTCCTCAGGGTCCAGGAGCAGGGAGAGAGGAGCTGAACAATGGTGAGTGATGCTTCCTGTGTAGGTGAGAACAATTACTGACTATAGGCATCTGGCCAGAAATGAATGCCTTGATAAACAGTATCAGTAATTTTCCTGCTTGACAATTGGGTCTTTATGATCCCCGTTCAGGCTACATAGGTGAAATGAAAATACTGTTCCTGGCTGTGTGATTTAGAGTTGAGTCAATTTGTTCCTAATTCCTGCTTTGAGCCCTTAGAGCTATCCGTTGTTATTTTTTGTTCTCCATCCTAGAATGAAGAGTAGCTTTTTTTTTTCTGTAATAATTTCTCCATTCTGAAGGGAAGCTTCTGAAGGGAATGAGGCAGTTTATAGCCTGGAAGATAATCTGACTATTGTAGTGATGTAGCTGCTAGTAACTGACAACAAGAGGTGGAGAAACACACAAAAGAGGAAATGGTAGAAAGACACAGTATGTGTGGAGATATTTGATACAGTAAGTAGAAGTGTTTGCACCTCAACTGCCTTATTGATATTCATTCTGTTCAGTGATTTCCTGTCAGATTTACAGATGGTTGATGTTTTTGCTAGTTGCCAGTCCCTCAAATTTGGGCTTCGTCCTGAAATTCACACTGAGCTCTTTCTGAAGCATGTTGTATATGTTCTGCAGGCTGAATTATAGACTTATTGTATCCTTTTGGGTTCCCATCAGAGAATGCATGTGTTGTAATAGGTGTAAAGCTACAGAAATGTAATTAGGTCATTTGGGCAACACTGAAGGTGTGTGAAGTTGCTAATGTGTCTGTGCTAATAATGTAAAGCACAGGGTTTCTGTAAGTGAACATAATACGGGAGATGGGAGAGAAAGTACCTTGACAGTCATTTGGAGCTAAATTGGAAGCAAGCATGACTTTGTACTTACAAACAGAGTGAATTTGATATGGGGACCAGTGAGACTCAGAAAAAACAGCATTCCCAATGCCATCTCTACTGTCATGTATAATGTCTTCACAAATTATATTACCATTCTGTTAATTATCTTCCCAACACTGTCCACTTCTTTGGAGCTCTCTTGGTACAAGATAAGAAGCTCCTGTACACTAAAGATGTGTGCAGAATTTAGCTTGTGCACTACTGACAGTCAGTTACTGAAATACTTTCCCTGGCCTGATGCTTGGAGATACCTTATTTGAAGGAAGGCCTTGTTTGACTAGGTAGCATAAGAAAGGATTTGCTTTCTGCCCTAGTCCATTTTTATTTTGTTGACGTTTCCTGAGGATCAGGGAGAATTATCCTCAGGAGCAAGAATCTTAAGGACATGGACTGAACAAATCCAATTTCTGGAACAGACAACTGAATTAATTCGCTCAAGCGTCAAAATATTTCACTGGAAATCACATCTCTATTAAAGTCTCCTCCTACCTTATTTGGTTATGACTGTGCTGCAGAGGGATAATGAGAAGCAGTATTAGCTGTTCTCAATTAATGGTGCAATTGTTGAGACCACATGTTCAGTAACTCCTACCAAGGTGACACCTTAGACATTGGAGCACTAAACTATATTATGTGCTTGAGTGATCAAGGCTGGAGTTTATGGCTTATGCTTATTCAGTTGCTTCAGTGCTTAAGAGTAGAATAGTGGAAAACCTTTATCTTATGTGCAGGTTTGAGC
The DNA here is from genome assembly GCF_009769465.1 of Tauraco erythrolophus. Lineage (NCBI taxonomy): Eukaryota > Metazoa > Chordata > Aves > Musophagiformes > Musophagidae > Tauraco > Tauraco erythrolophus. Next base: position 56,262,887 of record NC_141468.1, read on the forward strand.
TGCTTGGCACATATAACTCATACCTTTCTTCTAGATGGTGTCAGATGGTCAAAATTAATTTCCCTTATCATTCGAGAACATTCCTATTCTAAATGAGACGAAGCTAAATCTTTGTCTTTGAAATGTAGTGCTGAAAAACACCTGGTCAGCTAATCTGAACTCTCAGATAAAATAAGACCCAGTGGTGAAGATGAAATTCTCAGAGTTAATTGTTTGTGTCTGTAGATGTCCAACATTGTGGAATAGTAATCCTTTAGTTCCTTCTGCAAGCCACAATTACTGCTATTTTAGACTAACTTTAGTGGAATTATAACAAAGCATACTTAGGAGAATATTCCACTCCGAAGTTAATAACCTGTTGAAAGCATGCATACAAGAAATACTGATTTGAAGAAGAGAAATTCAAAGGTCACGACCTACATTCATCATTATGGTTGGTTTCTGCATAAAGAGTCATACCAGTTCCCTTTCAGCAGACAGCAGTAAATTATGATTATGATCTTAGGATAGCTTTACATCTTGTGCTATCTCTTTACAAACGACAATCAATATTTGCTTGGAAATAGCACTCAGAATGTGTCACTCAGCTGCATTCCTAGGCATCTGCCTGTTAACAATATAATTTTGTTTTTCTTATGCACCACTCTCAGTCTTATTTAATGCACAGTCTGTCTGCAGAAACAAGAAGTTGCAGTGAGGTCCAGCCCAGGAGAAGCTGGAGGTACTGACTCATTCTGAGACGCTGAGGGAAACGTTCGCTTGCAGGTATATTTATACTGTAGCTACACAAGGACACTAAGCTATGAGAAACCCCTAAAAATCAGGTAGCCTTATTTTTAATGAAGATTTGATTGTGCCTCTTGGGTGGCTTAGTTTGACATTGCTTTATAGTGGCAGATGGTAAACATGTTTCAAAGTGTGATTCCCTAGAATTTCTCAGAAGTCCCAGTGCCAATTTTGAGGTGAGACCCAAACAGCATTATAGGAAAGATTAACGCCTCCCTTTCTCTGAGGGGTTCAGATCACTTGTTCAGGTTGTGAGATGCTTGCTAAGTTCTGCCCCTCCAGCTTAACATACATCTCCTACCTCCTACAAAGGTTGGAGAGGACTTTGGCATTGTATGCTCTCAACCTCTTATTAGTGCCACTTCGTCTTGCAAAAATAATTAAGCTTTCACTGGATATGGAACTGGAACCTGCCAAAGGAATGGGCTAGAGATAATCCCACCGTTCAAAGACTAATCTGACCACCAGGTATAGAATATTTCTCCTGTGATCTGTCTCGGTGATTAAGTCTTTTGGACAAAAGCATCAGCATCTACTAAAAAATTTCAGGGATGTACAACCCAAGGCCCTCAACTGCCTAGAGGTCTTCCACAAGTAAGGTGAGACTCAAATACTAATTCACTTTCTGCCTAAATCACAAAAAAATGTAACTTAAGTGTCTCCTACTTTGGAGAGTCCTTGAAAACCTGAGCTATATGTGAAAGAGAACACCACTTCCACTAACCAGCTCTGTCAACCTTACCAGCTATAACCATTTTTTCCTTTACAGGTATTCCAAACCAAGGCAGATGTACAGATGTATTCTAAGGGTGGCTTTTTTTTCTGATCTCAGCAAGAACAAAAACATGTTTTTATTTTTATTGATCAGAGCCACTCTTTTAATACTTTTTTGTTTGTTTTCCTACTCAGATAAATCAGTGATTCATATAGCTCCAGTGCTCTCAATAAACTGGTTTCTTGTCTGAAAGTTCAGTGTCTTTTCTCTCTGTTCATGGCTCCATAAAATAATGATCCAACTCCAAGTCTAACCTCACAGCAACTTTCATGCATAACACCAGAAAAAGGACTTTTTGAGGAGTTAGTCTCCCTCTAAAGCTAATAGCCTTCTGCATTGCTAGGACTCCTTGTTCACAAAACAACTTACCTCCTCTTTAAATACTGTGCAAACATAGACTTAGAGAAAGTTAAGGGGCCAGTATTAATTGTTGGTATTTAAAATTAAGGGGAAAGAATAAGGAGACAGTAACTACACACACAGCTAGTATCACCCAGGGCAGTGTATGTTGGTACTCATATGATGCTTCTTTGCCCACATCCTTCTCTCATCCAAATCATGGCTGGAGTCAGTCATGTCATAGCAAGAAGTTCTTCAATGGGAAGTCTGGCTGCTATTGCTAGAGCCAATTGACACAAGGACTGCTGTAGTAGGACAGGAGTAATCACCTTTCTGGTAACCTTTTGTCACATGCTGCGACATGAACAAACTGCCCAAGTTCAGCCTTTTCCCAGCAGGGCACACCTCACAGGTAATTGTGCTGTCAGTCTGCTCCACAACAGTTGTCAGCTCTCTGCAGACAGACCTGCCAGGGCTCACTTTTGGAGCTTTTATTTAAAACAACTGCTTGAATTTCACAGGTGCAAAAGCTTAAGCACTGGAGCACTTGCTAAAAAGAGGGCTTAGAGACATCATTCTTTTGAATTTCTGTGTGCTGAATTTTTTGGAGGCTTCTTTCATGATCTCATTGTTTCATGACATGCAGAGCTATTTTATCTGAACGAAAGAGGGACATAATATGCTACTAAACTTTAAAGGTCTATACGAGTTACAGATGAGCCATGAAAACCTAAGGTGACTCTATTTATCTTCTTAATTCCTCAGCTATCTGAGATGAAAGGTACCAATTAAGGGTGAATGCTGTATCATAGCTAAGTTTTCTTACGGATGTACACTGCTCAGAATATTCGCCAAGCACCTTTTACAGTTTTGATTGTTCAGTCAGATCAACAATTAGAAAGCAAAAATAAAACTCAGTTAGGCCATCATGTTCTGCTTTGTATAAGAATACAACAGAACCATTGTTATTCTTTCAGCGGTTTTATTTCAGGTTTTGAGACCTGTGCTCTTTGTTTCTGCTCTTTTACTATTCATCAAAACAGCGGTACCTCAATAAATAGATACTGTACATATTTAATTATTTTTAAATAAAATCCACAACGGTATTTTCACTAAATTGAGATAAGCTTGGATTTTAACTAGAGCTTGAAGATGAAAAAATAACTTCCTCATCTTTAGTAAGATCTCAGCCGAGACAACTTACTGTTTACCTGTCCTGAGGTGAGAATATGACTTCACTCTAGTGAGAAAAGGTCTGAGAGTGCTCCCTCTGATTTCTGTGCCTTTGAAGTAGGCCTGCAATGAGTCAAGGTATACACTACTTGGAAGAATGAGGAAAGGTATATATTACTCAGAAGGAAGAAAGTCCAGTGTCTAGATTCCTATCTGCAAAGAGGAGTGAAGAAGCAAACAACCAGTAACTCGCTTCCCTCTCATCTTTGATTTTGGGAATGTCTTTTTACCTGAGTGGAAAGTATCTGGCTGCCCACCCGATCTTAATGCTCTTACCCTGCTGCTTCTGCACTGGAGAGTGAAGAAAGGGATGGTCCACCATGTCAGTTGAGTGAATGGGTTGCCTCTGAAGAACAATGAAGCTGCCCACATGCTTATGGCAGAACCTACTGTTAGACATCACTCTGTGCGTATTACTCTGCTGTACATGCCCTGCTCTCTTCTCTCAGAATATTCTTCATTACCTACTATTCTGCTTAGTCATAGCTTTACCCTGAAGTCTTTTCAAAATTTATTCCAACATAATACACCAAAGAGACTAAATACAGAAGAGTCTAGATACATTTGGTAGACTCTAGTGAGTGCCCACCTTTTTTTTTTTGTATTACAGTACTGTACCCAGTGTTTTCCACAGAGTGGGTCTAATATTCTACATGGCAGTCCTGTGTGGGAAACTTGCGGAATAGAACTGTCTTTCGGAGAAGATGAGTTTTCATTGACCTCAGCAGAAGTTGCAAATGCTCACCTGTTTTGGAAGTCAGGCTACTTTCATGGTATCCCATGCGAATGTAAACACCTAAAAGTTTTGAAAGTTGTGGCTTTTAGACATCACACTGTTTTATTCACTAGTTGGGAGAAATACTGCTAGGCATGGACTGAACGCATACAAAAAACTCAGCATATCCTTCCTTATTCCCATGTCAATCCAACAACTGCGCAGTACATTTTAAGGCTCGGCACACTGTGATGTTTGCATAAAACAAATTACAAGCACTTCAGGCAAGCATGACACAATACACTATCAGTGGAAGTGCTGGTGGCACATCTGTGCTGAAGCTTACCATGCAAAAATTCATTTTGTTTTCCCAGGTATGATATTAATACAAAGAGAGGAGAACAAAACAAATGAAAGTAAGTTAAAGTAAAAATCAGCACGAGTTACACGGTTTAGTAAAACAGGGTGCATATCAGAGGCTGACTGGCTACAGTTTAAAATAACCTATTTAAGAATCAGAGGCAATTTATCATTCCTTAAAAAAAGCATGTGCTTCATTATTAGGAGTAAAACAAACTAGGTCCACCCAGGGCTTTAATTCTATGTCTGGCCTGTTAGCAGAGAATTCTCCTACTTATGCACTAATGCGCCAATGATTTTTAAATGTTGCAGAGGAAAACACGGTAAAATTTTAAAATTCATATGAAAGAATAAAAAAATATATATTAAAATAGAAAAATATCTACTATCCTTTAGGTGTCTTGGTTAATCTGTACAATATGGTCACGATGCCAGCCTGGTCTCTGCTCCCTCTGGATATGATCGCAGCCCTTGGTGGCTCTCAGCCTGGCCCCGTCATGCTGCAGGGTGCTGGAGGGAAGATGGAGCAGAAGGGGAAAGAGAGCAGAGCAGTGCAAGGCACACAGCACAACCTTCACTCTGTCAGCGTGTCAAGCACAGGCTGTTAAGAGGAGGAAATGTTCTCTGTCAGAATATAAGGGCTCAATTTCTCCATACAACAAGCGCATCTGTGTCATACGGAGTCTCAGTTATGGTGCTGCCTATATGCAAGACTGATCTTATTATTCCGGGATCTCTCATTTGTCATCATTACAGTCAAGTTCCTGCAGCTCCTTAAGGAACATACTCATATTTCTGATTAACAAATGCTTCTACTTTCCTATTTAGTCTATTATTTTGCCTATCTAACCCATCTAATTTCAGGCTTGTCTCTTTATCAGCATTATTTATATAGCATAAAATTAGCTGCGGTAGCTCACATTCCTTTGGCAAAAGGAAGTAGATCTGCGTGGAAAACTGCAAGGTTGCAGGTGGAATTTGGCTGGTGCAATATATTTACAAACATCAAAGTTCACCCCAGACCTTTAACATAACATCACACTTTATTGATAGGTGAGCTCCTGTCACACCTGGCCTATGCAGAACACGAGCTTCAATGCCAATCGAGTTGGTGGAAATTCTTCTAACTAACAGTTCCTGTTTATACAGTGGCTATGGAATCAATATGCAGGATCAAGTGTTGCATTTTCTCAAGTCATGCACTTTTTATTTCGTCTCAGCAAATCCCATACGGCTGAGGCGTTTTTATAAGAATGCGAGCAATTTTGAGCTTTGTGGAAAATGCTGAGTGCTGGCAGATGCAGGCAGAGAACGGCAGAAGAGAAAAAATACATTCCTTTGAACATATTAATATAGAAGGCAATTAAGAAATACAACAATAATGAGCACTCCTTCTCTCTCGTAATGTATGTTGCGCTTTAAAGAGCAGGTGAGGACTCCCTGAAAACAATAACAAGCAACATAATGAAGTCCTGTCTACACAGGAATGTTACTTCAAATATTTCAGATGAGTTGGCTTGAGTGCATTTGCAAAGATTGTTTTAAAGTGGCTGGGCTTGCTTTTTGCATGTACAAAACCCAGGCTTACCAGCCCACGGCCTTCAGCTGCTTCAAGCTCATGAGAGGATTCTGTCCATTTTGAGTGACTTTCCCTCATTGTATAATGTGACAAGTTTTATCTGCTGTCTGGCCCCTGAGTGCTCTCTTCTGTTATGAGATCAGCTGGATTAAGTATGTTATCACTCTCGCTGAAGGCTGATGGCTTCCTTTGCAATTCCAGTGCGTGTGTCTTTAGATTCACACATTTTTTAGAGCAGTGCCTCTTTTTCCTCCCCTGATATTGTCTCATGGGTTGTGTGTAGCACGTCCAGCCCCAACTCTATGACACTGACTCAAATATTAAGATTTGTGAGTGTTGGCCAAACTGAATGCAAGAGAGGGACATTCCTGAGAATGGACCACCATAAAGCAAAATAATGCTGGCTGGTCTACAAGAGCACAAGGGATGTGAACAGCACCTCCAGGACTTCTAACTGTCCAGAATAGGATGAGCTGTGAAAGATTTATCCATTGGAAGTCACTATTGAACCCCAGTATTGTAACATACCTGGATGATCTACAACAGCTGTCAAATTATGTCACTTCAAATAGGGACTTGTAGAGCTAACGTTTTTTTTCAAACGACTAAACTGAAAAGCAAAGGCTGAGGTTACAAAAATGCTGTTTGAAATCTAGATAGGCGGTCAGCTTGGAAATGCTGCAGAGGGAAATATTTCTATCATGTCCTGTATCATATTGTAGCTCTGCATCTCTAAACCAGTTAGTATCTGGATGCCAAAACCAACGATGGAAATGAGCTGTATGAACCACAAGCCTCTTTCCATCTGTCTGTCACTGCCTTCCCTAGTGTGGTCATTGTGGTGCTCCACTAACCAGAACTCAATCTTCTGTCCCCACCTCGTGCTGTTTGACTATGCATCTGGGCTTGCTGCTACTCGTCCTGCCACTCAAATAACGCGGCAGCACCGCATGAGTTAAAGGGAATACAGATTGCAGGGCAGGTGTATTTATTGCAACAGCGGATGCAGAAAAAAGCAATAGCAAATATACTTTGGCTCATAGTTCGTTCAGCGCTCTTAAGCTCCTCTCACATTTTATGAGACGAATTACCAAAATAAAACATTTCAAAATGCTGAGATTATAAGACACTTATAATCAAATCTTTAGCAATACAAAATTCTTGGATTCAGGCCTGTTCTAGTGCAGATGATGCTGACCTCTATGTTATAGGAGATCTTAAGGCAAAGACTCTGCTCCATTTTACTATGCACAGAGCAAAGCAATATCGCCGCCTTGGTTGCTTATCTGCATGGTGTCTCTCGCGCTTCTGCAATTGAATATATTTCAGTACTCTTCTACGCAATGCTGCATATCTTTCTGATTTATCCATTGCCTGTTTCGGTAAGACTTTTTTTCATCTCTTGGAAGCACACTTCAAGGTAACATTGCTACAGAAGTGCACAAAGAACTGCAAACTTGAATTCTGTTACTATTCAGCTCTCACTAGCCTAGCATCTTCTTCCCTCCTTCCCATTCCAACACCAGCACAGGAGTTCTATGGAAAGGAGATGTAGACAGGGAGGTATCTTATTTTATTACACATTACTGAGTTTCCTGAGAACATCCATTTCCTAGGGAAGCCCAGACTGGAAAAACAGATTGGAAAGCTGTTCCAAAATTGAGGAAAAAAAAAAGAAACCTATTATCATTGGCACTGAGTTCAGTGTAGAAATGACAAATATTTGCAATTTGTCTCTGGCAACTGAGGCACCGTTATGATGAGGAACACGAGCCTTGAAAGCTGCTTGATGCATAAAAAATGTTTCAGAAAAGAAAAGGAGGGTAGGAAGAAGAAGTCCAAGGATTCCGTGAATGGATAGGAGCCAGAAGGCAAAAAAAGAGCTGGAAGAATGCTCTTGACAACTTGTGTTAACTTTCACACGAGTGCCTAGATTCAAAGGAGCTTGGGACAAGGAAAACAACATACAGGAAGATTTGCTGTAAATTGTGCAGAAAGAAACAGACCTCTGAAGAATATTAGGACGTTGTACTTGTACCACTACCTCAAGGGCACCTTGAGGTTTACAAGAGTAGGGGGAGCTTCCCAGAGGTCCCCACTGCACCCTTTCCAGAAATCAGGAGTGATTTCTGCTGTCATTTGCAAAGACGTGCACTTAGCAGAAAAGGTGCACTGTAACAGTTATGCTGTGTAAGTAAATATTATCATGAAAAGATTGGCTGAGCCATCCCACCAAAGTTCTCATTTTCCCCTAATGACACAAACACATTAACAAAGATGCCTCTCTCTCATTCTTTGGCTACAATACGTTAATTTTTCACCACCGTATTGTCTCATTTAAGAAAGAGCAGGACAAACCCCTCATCCTTTTTCCCTGAGCAGCATGGACACCTCCTCCTTCTCTCATGGATTTCAAACAAGACATGGTGAACATCTGCCTCTTGCAGCAACCATTGATCAGAGTGTTTGTAAGGCTGCTCCACCTGCCCTTCAATTTCCTAACAAAACCCTTCATTATTATTCTACTGTTAGTCAGAACAGTCATACAGTTCCTTTCTCCAAGACATTTGCTCAGTAAAAGGCATTGTTAGCCAGAGCAGCAGAAAGATGTCCAGATCTCTCAGAATGACCAAAGGATGGACACATCATTAACATCCATTGCAGTCTGGGGAGTAATTCTTATTTTTGTTGTAGTAAATAAGGCTGAATTTCTAAAAAAACTGTCGTCAACTATTGTGTATCATTCTGCATTAATATCTGTGAACTTTCCATAGTAATCAATGAATCTTTGCAGAAACCTGAAAAAAACACCTTTTTTTTTTTCTATTTATGAAACCTGACTTTCATTTTGAAATACAGGCACACATGTCCAACCGCCGCTTCCAGCACGACTCGGGAACATGAACTTTCCAACTCTTGAAGTATTTTCTCAGTACCACATATGTAATACATATTTCCAGCACACACTGGTAGACCAGCATCAATCCTGTGAGCAGTGAGCCAACTGGATTGCTGGCAAGAACTGAGGCACTACTGGGTACACGTGTCCACATGCAAAGGTGCTGCTGTATTGGGTTTTTGTTGCTGAATATTCAGACTGCAGTCCGTAGAGATGCTTTGCAAACTTTACCATCCCAAAGTCCCAGCATAATTACTCTTCATTCCAATCAGGTATGGGAATTACTCAATCTCCACCTTCTCCTTTTCTGCCGGTATAGGTACACCACCATTGTGTCTCTTTCTAATCCCTTCTTAGGACACTCCACTGTCAGTCTCCGCCGCATTTGCTCCATACAGCTTGGCAGCCATTTGAAATGGCAGTAACTTAACACCAGAGGAGTCATGAAAATAGATTGGTTTCACCCCAAACTGCAGAATCCCAGTAGGTTCCTATGTTAGTTCCACAAAACAGCGACCGTGGAGCATTGCCTGGGAGAGTGCCTTCCCAGCATTCAGTGTGAATCAATGCACAACAGCGTATATGCAACGAATCACGGGGAAATGGGGGCCAAACTGCAATAAATAAATCATACGGCTACACATTTTCACTCTAGCTAGTACTCATTGGTTATTTCCAAGAAAAATGTATTCTGAAAGCTTTTCCTTGTAGATATGGAAACAATTTCTTAGAAACCAGTCCTGCTCAGTTATCAGATCTATTCACAACAAATGAGAAACAAACATTTCCAAAAGCAAATAAGATGTCAAAATGTGGCTATGTAAGACTAATCTAAGGAAAACAATTACAATGACTTAAAAGCAAGAAAATAATTAATTTAAGGACATCTTAAATCTTACAATGGCCACATGATGGCCTAGTGAATTATTCTTACCAGATTAAAACAGAGGTGGAAGCAGGGCTATTGGTAAACTTCAGTAACATCAGCCAACGTAATCTTCAGCCATGTAGATTTTTGTCTACATTATTAGTGGACGCTGCTGAAATTTGTGTTGATGCCGGGCTCAGCAAAGGGATATGAACAGATTCTCACTAAGGGAAAGACTCCTCAATACTGGATTAAAAGAAATTGCAGAATTCACTTAATAAACAGCCTCAACTCTGACAAAGAATTGCAGCTTTTAGATATATTATATTTAATCTTCCTTTCCAAGTCAGAGAACTTGCTTTTATTCAACAGGAAACATTGCCAGGTATAAGGTGTGTCAACAATTACATTACTTACATAAATTACTTACATAATGGGTACTTCTGGAACCTAATGGTTTATATAGAGGTTGATGTGAAAATGTGAAAACTATAAACTTTTTGATAAATATCTTATTTTATGTATGTTTTTTCACCTGGATTTGATTAATATGTAGCTATATATACGACGTATACGTTACAGTTGAATATATATGCAGAGAAACACGGAATTTCTCACATATACAGGTATTTATATTCCATTGTATGTTTTGTTTTCAAAAGAAATTGTATTTGTATTCACATGTCAAGACTACTACTGAAAACACCATTTATTTTTATGCAGACCTGGGTTTTGCCTACAGCCAGAAGCGGTAAAGTTAATTCATAGAACTTTCCTGTTGTGGATATACGTGTATCAATATAAAATTTAATATGCATAAGGTAATGTTAACTTGGTTTAGGAAGGAGAATAAGCTATACCAACACAAGGCACTTCACTGTTAGTGGAACAGGCATATTGTACGAGGCTGTACTAGTATAACAGTTCAATCTAAGACACAAAAGTAAGGAAGAAAAACATAATGCCACTAAACAAAAGTTATGCCAGTGCATTCTGGGATGAACACTTGTCTTTCCTATCAATTGCTGAAATAAGTAAAATTGTCAGGTGAGTATTGTCACGGCAAAAGCAGTAATAGCTTGTGCATTGGAGATTATAACTGATAATTAAACACCCAGAATGAGGCTGCCTGTTTGGAGAGCTAAGGATGCTGGTAAAAAAGAGAAAAGAGACAGTGAAGAGCTATAAAGGCAGTGAGTAAAAGCTCTCTTTTTGTCTGTTAGTTGAGGTGATGAGATCTTTTATATGGTGTGAGGAATACACAAAAAAGTAACGGAGAGTTATGGGTTCAGTTTTAAGAGGCCCATGGCCCAGGGTGTCTGCAGGAGAAAAGAGAGACAGAAGCAATGAGGTCTGTGCAAGTTTCTGACAATGCAAAGACCAAAAAAAAGTAGCCTTTTTGGCAGGGAGGAGATCCTCTCCTTGAGAATTTGCAGGAAGTTGCTTTTGTCAGAATTACTTACAGCCCCTATGCATGAAAACAGAATTTGACTGGATTTTGTAAGTGGGGAGAGAAAACCAAGAAAATACCTTTTTCTGTGCCATTGGCTTCTGTTCCAAACGGAGAATGGACCTGGGAAAAAATAAAATTACTATTATTTTTATTTTATTATTAATAATAAAAATAATAATAATCTGTTCAGCACCAGAAAGGCGCTGGGCAGATAAGGGAGATGAGCTTCGGCCACCCGAAGCTGGGCCTCGTGGGACAGCAGCACAGCGACCTGGGAACCAGGGGGACGTAGAAGGGGTCTCCAGTAAGAGGGGAGGTGGTGCGGCGGTCCCCTCCCGGAGGACGGGACTGCAAGCGGGGGCGATGGGAGCAGTCGCCACCGGGTTGGTGCAGGGGCACAGTCCCGCTCTCCCGGCGTGCGAGGGGAAAGACGCGCTGTGAGAAACCGCTGCCTGTGTTGAATTTAGCGAGAGCCGCGTCCAGTCCCGACCCAAGTACCGGGACAGGTGCCCTTGCTGCCTGGGAGGACATTCCCTCCCCAGACGTTACAGCCAACAACCACCAGAGTCTGAGGGGGAGGCAGACGAGGTCGCTTCGACCTGGTGGGGGGGAAAAAAAAAAACAAAGCAACATCAACGAGAGAGGAAAACAAACAAACAAACAACCCAGTACTTCAAACCTGCGCTGGCCAGCAACAGGTGGCTGAAATTGCAGCAGGTTTACGGCCGGGGACTCCCCGGAGCGGGGCGCCGAGCGGTGGGGCAGCCCTGCCTGGAAAGAGGGGTTCCGGTCCCCGGCCTTATCCAGGCGGCAGCGGAAGGGGACCGGCCCCTCCCCGGCTCAGGACTGCACGGAGGCCACCTCCGCCCGCACTTCCCCGGCCGGCTCCGCCGCCTACAAGTTCCATCGTGCCCAGCGCCGTCGCGGTTGTTGCCGTCACGCCCTGTTTCCCCCCCACCCGCCGTTGCTCCCCGCCCACTGCCGGCGGCGCAAGCGCAGACGAGGCGGCGTCCAAGGCAAGTCTCCCTAATGTAAGATGGTGGCCGGGCTGGCAGCGGAGCGCCCCGAGCTCGGAGATTACTCGTCTCTCGCGTAAAGGTCGTCGGAGCAGCCGCCCAAGCGCCCGGCCGGCCGCCGCCGCAGGTCCCGCCCCAGGAGCGTCGCTGCGGTTTTCTCCCCCCTGCTTCTCCTCTCTTTCCTCGCCGCCTCTTTCCTTCCCTCCCCACCCTTCTCCTCCTTCTCCCGTCGCCTCCTTCCCCGCACGCTCACCCACCCACCCACCCACCCACCCACCCGCCCGCCCCCGCCGGCCCGGCCGCCGCGCCGGGCAGCGTGAGGGAGAGCCGCGCACACGCACCGCGGGCCGGGCAGGGAGGAGGAAGGCGGGTGAGTGCGAGCTGAAGGCCGGGCCGGGGAAGGAAGGAGGGAGGGAAGGAGAGGCGAGGAGGAGGGGGGGGGAGCCGGGCCGCTCTGACTACGAGAGCGCCGAGGCTTCGCTGGGACGGCGCAGGCCTCAGCCCACCCCCCGGTGCCAGTCCCGGCGGCGGGGGAGACGCGCCGGGCCGCTGCCGTGCGCGGAGGGCAGCGGGCCGTGTGGGGAGGGCGAGGGGGCGAGCGGGCGGCTCCTGCCCGGGGGTCGCTGGGGAAGGGGGCTCCCTGCGTGCCGCTGCCCGGGGGAGGCTTTATTTATTTCCACCTTGCCGCTCCGGCGCGCTGCGGGGCGGCTGTTGGGCCGGGCCGCTGGCCGGGGCCGCAGAGGGGGACGGTGCCCCCGGAGCCGCTCGTCTCTGCCGGAGGAGGCCGGCGCGGCCGGGCGCGGGGATCCCGGCGTGGTTCACTTAGGATTTGCGTGGAAATTTCCTCTCTCCCCTTCTTCCTCCTCCCTGGAGCCAGGCTCCATTTGTTCTTGTGATCTGCACTTTTTTTTTTTTTTTCCCTGAGAGAGAGAGGCAGACAGATGGTAAATGGCAGCCTCTTATTTTTGGTCTTATTTTGGACGGTCCGTGTAACCTCCCGAGATTTGTCTGTCAGTAAAATAACTGGTACATAACTTTCTGTCTCCTACTTGTAAAATGCTAGAAGCTCTTTTCATTTTGTGCGTTAGCAGAAGCAAATGACAAGGCTGCGTACGGGCTCTCATCCTACTTCCAGCGACAGCCGTACAGCTCTACCTGTCAGTCTGAAAGTGAGCTGCCGGTGCCTTCGTCTGTACAGTAAAAGGGGAGGGAAAAGACACTAGATAATTATGTTAAAATGCTTCGTTACCATACCTGAAAGGATTTAATTGTCTATGGCTTATATATTTGTGTCAGTATGGTAATATCAAGTACATAGTTCATAGGAGAAGTAATTCTCTCTAGAGCATATGTTAATATAAGCAAAACCCATCAGCTGGTTAAAGCTGTGGAAACTCTAGGCCTGCAGATGTTAGCTTATTCCTGCTCAAAAGTTTTAGAAGTTAATGTTGGCTAATCGCATGTTTACTGAGCCTGTAGAGATTTCTGACTTGCTGGTTTTTAACTGTCTGTGTTTTGTTTTAGTTTTAAAATGTCTTGACTTAAATATCCTTGTACTTTAACTTCATATTCTTGGAAATGTGAGGACTGACACTAATAGAAGAGAAATTCATACCAAAACATGAATATGTAGAGGAATGAAATTCCTTCTAGTCCCTTTTTCTCTCTACTTTAAAAAGGAAAGAGAAAAAGAAAAAAAAATAAAATACAGGCTTATGCAGAGCAGAGAATAAAATACCTGTTTGGCTTGGAAGGGTGAATTAGTTTTAGATAGCCTACAAATAAATATACTTCTAATTTCTTAGCATCTCTCTAATGTAATGTAGTGAATTAGTGCATGGTCTAGGGTTCAGATGTGTTGTACGTTAGACTTTTGGGATTCTGTGATAGCATTTCCATTTCATAAACAAGATGAACACATGCAAGCGTTTAGAAATGTTCAGCAGTTGAACTTGGCTGAATTGCAAACAAAGTTCATTCTAGGGGAAAGGATTGTTTTGGAAAGGGGGAATACAATGATAAACTGGTCTCTGCTTTTGACTTGCGTGTTTCCTCAGGTGCTCCTTTATTAGTTTTTAAAATGCTGAGTCTTGGAGGATCCTGACAGCTTTTCTTTTTACAGAGGAAAGGTGGTAAGCACCTGTCGGGAGTAGTGCTCTGTTAGTTTCTTGGTACCTTTTCTTCAGCAAATTTAAGACGACCTCTACAGTACCCACTAAATAAAAGACTTGAGTTAAAGAAGCTGGTGGGAGAATATACACAAGTATGTGGCTTTTTTGTTTAATTAAAAATACTCATTATAAACAGATACGCCTTGTCCTTCATGGCTGTTGTTCAGGAAAGTTAGGATTTTCTTTGTAAGTGAAATGTTTTTAAATTTCTGAGACCAACATCTTAAGTATGGGCCCTGAAGGCTTAACTCTGGCAACTATTTCTCAAAATTTTGCCTGCCTCTTTGAAATAAATGAGATTATTTCAAATAGCAGTTACCTGTGCTTACAAAACGCTAAGTGGCTGATCAGAGATTGGCCTATCTTAGGCCTTGGACAACTAAATTCGTTGTTCTGGTAAGATGAGAGTGATCTATAGGCCTTACCACATGTTGAAAGGAAATTACTTGCTCAGCAAGACCGCCAGGATCAAGGGTTCTTAAACTTTCACATGGCGAATGGTGTCTTAGGTTGTACAAACCACCTTTTGTCCTGCCTGTGGTTGTATAGCGTTGCTGAGATAACTTGAGCAAGTGCATATGTGAAAGACCACATGACTTACCTTGCTTCAATGTCCTGAATGTTTCAGTGCTTTAAAAATGTTGATGCTTTCTTTGCTTTCCAGTGTGTATCTTTCTACCTGCTTTACCCGGGTTTTTATTGGATGGAAACAGCGTGAGAAGTCAGAGCTCTCTGAATAAATAGAGCCCGCATCTCTCTTATGGTTCTTGGAGAATAGTCCAGGAATTTATTCCTTTCAGGAGACTGGTTAACATTTGTTATAATTTTAACAATTGTAAACACCTAACTTGGAAAGTGAAATATAGCAGCAAACGGTTTGGCATGGCTTGAGATGCTGCTCAGACCTTCTGGTTCTTCCTGCAAGCAAATTGGGAGGGCAATATAAATATCTATCAGGAAATATGAATATAATCTCTGTAAGTAAAGGCCTGTATTTTTGCATTAAACTTTCTGGATCAGTTAAGTGCATGTTTTCATCAAACTGGATTTTGTTATGTTGTGCCAGAAACTTTGATGATATGCTTGGTTTTGTCAGATGGCATTTTTCTTGCGCGAGCTTGAAAAGGGAATCCTCGTTGTTCTCTTACTTCAAAATTGTATCAAAGATTCTACTAATTTAATGACCATTCAGAATACATGTTCTTGACTCTGGCTAGCTCTTATTAGACTGGCTTCACCAGCTTAAAGGAAAGAGTTTGTGTTTAAACTAGTGATTTCCACGTAGTACTAAGATCAAGTAGGTTTTGTGGTAGTGTGGTGCTTTTTTTTTCTTTCCTTCTCCTTGGCTGTTTTGGGAACATGACAACTCCAAGGTATTTCTTGTAGGAGTCGATCATTTAAACGGAGCTTACAAGTGTTTTCTAAACACACACGTACAAAATAATGCATTCATAAGCTACCTTATGCACATGGTTTAACAATTTGAGGAAGCTTGCATCCAAAACTATCAGTACAGGCCGAGAGAATGACACTCCTTCTCGTCCCTTTCTGTGTACCCTGAAAGCTATGTACTGTGGTTTTATTTTGGAGCATAATACGTTACTGTTAATTTCATAGTGATTAATCAATCATTTGTGTATTTTTATTAGGTACTTCATCTGTTGCTGGCTTTCAAACTGTGGCAACGTGGGTTGGGGTCGACATAAGGGGAATTTTTTTATCTTTTTTGTCACCGAGTTAAAAATAAAGGTGAATGTAAAGATCAGGCAAACATGCTACTTGGTGGAAAGGGAGCTTAGCTTTTTCTGAGGCTTGTGCCCTGAGCAGTGCTGTCTGCTTTTGATCAAGTTCTGTTTTCTTGCAAGGGAAGAAAGGAAAACTTCATCTGTCTGTGAGTGGCTTTCTAACATGCTCTGATCCCACTATCATTTTTTTCTATCTTGCTGCTGTCTCAGGAAGAATAGACGCCTAATATGCAGTGGGTTCCAAATGACTGCCATATCTGTTATAAAGTAACTGTACTTCTGCGTATTTTGGCTGTGAGACGAAGGGTCCCCAGTTGTAGCGCAGATCCTTGGACTGTCCTCTTCTGGGCTTCGGGTGTTTTATTTGTCACAACTTAGCAGTCCTTGATTGCTGGAAGGTAACACTGCAGTATCTTCTGTATGATTGCAAGTGTTCGTTATTAGCACTAGGAATTTGGGGTGGTGTTTTTGTTTGTTTTCTTTTTCAAAAGAGATGAAGTGAATAGAGAAAGAAACTGTAAAAATGACAGCATGCTTCCCTTTCTTGACTTTAAACTTCTAATGAATTCTTGAAGTTCTGAACAGAATCACAGGACTTTTGTAGGAATGACCAGAAAGCATGACAGGAGTGAGTGAGAGCATACTATGGTTTTCAGTAGTGCTTCATTCTGGGTTTTACTTTGGCACGTTTTTAGGCCTTATTTGTGGTGGACTGCAGCCTGATCTTGTGTTTTGAACTACTGAGCTCTCATCTCTTCCGTGCTTAACAGAAGGGGCATTTACTTTTCCCAGTGTAGGTGTTCTTAAATGGTTTCTTCCATGTAAGATTCAATACAGAAAAGTAACTAAAAGGGGTAGCAATCTTGCTCACTGTAGGACAAAATATAGTGCATAGGAAGACTTGTTACCAGTTTACCAGTTTAATGCAGTGGAAGAGTGAGAAGCTGGGCAATTTGTTTCAGGAACACTGAATTCAGCAGATGAGATCTATTTGAAAGCAGGCTACATGTTGTGTTTTGGTTTAAAGTTTCTATCACCAGTGCAGATTTAATGTGAATCCTGTTTGAATCGTGTATATTAATTTTAACTTGCAAGATCTATGGGCTAAGACACTTGGAGTGTGAAATACTGTACTTGCAGGTGGAGTAATTTCATTACTTCTAAACCCATCTCCTATTGCATGTTACAATAACTTACAATCTTAAAAAAAATTTAACAGAATTTGAGTGCAGGAATGGGAGGAAGTAATTTGATTATATCTATACGTGCTTTGGAGCTGCCTGCCTGAGGGAAATTAAGTGATAGAAGTTTTGATGAAGGTAGTGTCCCAGATAGGTACCATGGTGGCTGTTGTCCAGAGTTTCTGTTTTGCAGTACAGCCTAGAAATCTAGAAACATGGGATGGGAAAAGTACATTGCAGTGATCTTTAGATACGTGTAGAAAGTGTTCTGCTACCTTTTTTTTGTTCTCTACCTTCTCTCCAAATATAAAGAATGAAGATAGGTGAGTGTGCCTATAGCTGTGCCTGTAAGTTAAAGACCTAAAGCTTCTCGATGATCTGTAGAAGTTACCTTCTGTTGGATGTTGCAAAAATGAAAAGTATTCTCTCTTTTTGAATAGCTACTGCTTCATTACATGTGACTTCTTTTTTATTGAATGAAGTCTAGAATTAGTCTTCAGTATTTCATTCATAAAAAGTGTCCTCTGAGAGCTTCTAAACTAGCATAAAATGAAAGGGCAAAACTTGCTAGGTCAAAATTAGTGTTTATAGGTCAGCTTGCCAGATCATAGAATGGCATAGGCTGGAAGGGACCTTAGAGATCATCTAATCCAACCTCCCTGTCGTGGGCAGGGACGCCTCTCAACTAGATCAGCCTATTCAAGGCTCCGTCCAACCTGGCCTTGAACACCTCCAGGGAGGGGGCATCCGCAAACTCTCTGGGCAATTTATTCCAAAGTCTTACCACCCTCGTACTGAAGAATTTCTTCCTAAGATCTAATCTAAATCTGTTCTCCTTCAACTTAAACCCATTTCCCCTTGTCCTGTCCATGGACACTCTTGTAAAAAGTCCCTCCCCAGCCTTCCTGTAAGTTCCCTTCAGGTATTGGAAGGCAGCTATTAGGTCTCCCCAAAGTCTTCTCTTTTCAAGGCTGAACAATCCCAGCTCCCGCAACCTGTCCTCATAGCAGAGGTGCTCCAGCCCCTGGATCATCTTTGTGGCCCTCCTCTGAACATGCTCTGACAAATCTATGCCTCTCTTATGGTGGGGACATCAGAATTGGATGCAGTATTCTAGGTGGGGTCTCACAAGAGCAGAATAAAGGGGGAAAATCACCTCTCTTGACCTGCGGACCATGCTTCTCTTGATACATCCCAGGATGCAGTTGATCTTCTGGGCCGCATGAGCGCACTGCCGGCTCATGTTGAGCTTCTCATCTATAAACACCCCCAAATCCTTCTCTCCAGGGCTACTCTCAACCCACTCTGTGCCCAGCTTGTATTTGTGCCTAGGATTGGCCCGACCCAGGTGAAGGACCTTGCATTTTGACTTGTTGAAGCTGATGCAGTTAGCACTGGCCCATTTCTCAAGCCTATCAAGGTCCCTCTGGATGGCATCTCTTCCCTCAAGTGAGTCCACGGCACCACACAACTTGGTGTCAGATAGTTAATTTGAATGCGTTTCCCCCAGTCAGTGTGAATTGTAGGGGCCCCTAAACTGCTGAAGTTATGTTAAAGGCACTGGTCTGAATGAGAGAGGCCCAGTAGCATTAATCAAATTTATCTAGTGACTTAATCTTCCTGTCATATATCATATAACTTCTGCTCCTCTGAAGGAGCCTGATTGCATGTGCTTCTGTTGGTTGTTTAGCAAGTTAAATCCCTTTTCCTAAGAAGGTAAGCTTTTCCTTTTATGAAACTTCATCCTAGTTTAAAGGTAAAGGAAGTTATAACTGAGGAACCATATTTGAGAAATTATAGCTTCTTCCCATCTTTGCAAGCTTCTTTGCTAATCCTTTCATTTAGTAAAGGGTATATTTAACGTATTAATGTTGTGGTTTTACAGTTAGTGGCAAATTGGTTCTTGAACATCAGGTGGTAAGTCCGAAACTAGAGGATGATCACTAGTTTTCTATTACATAACTGTTAGTGTACGTTGAAAATATGGAAGAACAGCTGGGGAGTTTAAGGAAATATCAGCTCTTATACTCATCAGTCTGTCTTCTGCACACGGATAGTATCATCTTCTGGCTGGATTACAGTTTCATTTCTGTCTTGAATAGTAGTTGTAATTGTAAGCATGCTTCAAGGTAGGTCCATTCTCATGTTTTCACCAGTGTAGTGGCTTCCTGCTGTAATTGAGCCCTTTTAGAGTCATTAATTTCTTAATTCTTTTGCTCATGGTCTCATTCTGACTTAACCTTGAGGCTTGTGATTCCCTGGGGATGGGGCAGCATCATACCTTGTATTAGAACTATTGCTCTGGTTACTACTATATAAATACATAGCACAGTGAAACTTGGTAAGAACCAGCTGCGTTGTGTGACCATATGACTCTTGACAGTGTTAAGAAAACATCATACCTCAGGCAGAAACTGCCTAGAATTAGTTCTGTAGACAACAGTATCTGTTTCTGGGAAACCAGCTAACTGGTTTCAAGTTTGACGACCAGAAAGGGAACACCATACAGCCATCTTTATAAGGAAGCCTGCAGTGGCATGGCATTTATTTTTTGAGCTTAGTTATACAGAGTATAATTAAGGTGAAGAATCAGAAAACAGGCACTTAGAAGTAAAATGCTTATTCTGTCTCTTTACGGATAATTAATACCAGTTACCATGAGTCTTTTTAAATTCTTTGCAAATATATCTGTATCTATCTATCTCTATATATACCTGTTGAGTAGAGAGGTGAAGCAAAATTTGTTTTCAAACAAATGTAATTTGTTAGAACAAGGTGAGAGGGGCAGGTTCCTTTTGGCACTTGCAGTGCTGTAGTCATCGATCCTTAATAAATGAGCCACTTACTGGTTGAGAGAAGCAACCAGCTGCTGTTTCTGCTGTGTTCGGTGTGTGCCAACTCTGAAAGCGTGGTGAAGGTAACTTCCATAGAGGTGCAGTACAGCATCTTTTGACGGTGACTTTTTTTTTGGAGACTCATAAGAAAGACCCTAGTGTATGGAAGAGCAAGAAAGGGGATGAACTCAGTGTTCCACTCTGTTTTGTTTTGGTTTTTTACTAAATATAAAGCCGGATACTAGAGAGCATCCCCTCAAACAGAGCTGACATCAGCATAAATGTTTCAGAAGCCTCCTTAATATTGTCTTCATTTTGTATTTTTTCTTGTGTTTTTTAAAGAAACTTAAACCTAATAGCCAGTTCTTCACTCTCTTAAGACAGTTATTTGAATATTGTATGGGTTCTGCTTAATGTGGGTCTCACATGGGCTTAGGTTTGTCTGAAGGAACTGTGTTCAACTGCTGTTGATCAGTAAAAACTCAGAACTGTCTCTGTTAGTATTAAAAAGTCACAGCATTTAAAGGATATGCTGGGCAAGTGCATTTGCAGTCATCTTGAACTTCTGTGCTTTTTGTAACCTATATTTGTCATAGTCTGACAGATAATTTATTTGGGATTTAATTCAGCACTTTGTACGTATCAGCTGACTCCTTAACTTCACCTGCCTGAGTTAATGGAGCTCCATATAGTTGAGGTAGCAGTAGAAGGAATTTATCTAAAACCAGTACTGCTCATCCTACTTAAGTTTGTGGAAACTGATACTCTGGTTTTGAGTATTTTACTAGATTGTTTCTTTTTAGAATACTAAATTAGTTTTCCATTTCTGCCCAGCCGTTTTAGAAGAATGACCTGGAAAACCATTTCCCCGGGATACTTCTTAATGCTCTCCCTTTCCTTTTTTTCTTTTAAGACAACTTTTTTGTATGTGACTGTCTTTAGAATTTACTTGCAACAGCATACAGGTTGTCTTCAAGCAGTTATATGTTCTCTTTCCCATTGAGATAAAGGTACTTCCCTGAATGCAGGTCCTGGTCTTTCTCAACCTTGTTCTTTAGTAACAAATACGTATTTCCCTGAAAAGTAGAAGCAGAAGACTGTAGCTTGTGTGCCACATATGTGGGAATTGGGATTTATGATGTGAGTGAATATTGCACAAAACAACTACCTCTCTGGATTTCTAGCAGGTATGTGGAGTGAGTGATATAAAGATTCTTCCATCCTCTGAAGTTCTGCTGTGCTTAAACACTTGGTTTGCTTTTTGAAACAAAACTAAATTTTTTGCAAATACAAAATGAATGTCTACAGTAATGCTGCAACTTATTTTGACCAGTTTTGGACTCGAGTCTATGTAAGTAGTTATACCTTGTTGTTAATTTGTGAACCCTTAAAACTTTGTAGTTTTTATCCCATTGGGAGACGCAACCTTCACTTGAAGGCAGTGCTGCAAGAATCTTACCTGGAGTCTTTAAACTTATATGTTTAGGAATAATAAATATCAACTTCTGAATAACTTATTGTCATCCCTAATTTCTTCCCCAAGGGAATGGAGTTTCATTTCCTTGTAATGTAACTTTTACCCTTGGGACAATCTTGTGATTGTAGTTTCCACCTTTATCTTCATTTGCGTAGATTACAGAATTTCTTGTCCTTATTCTTGTCTGATAAAAGTGAACCATAATCAATTTCTGAGAGTTTTTGCCTAAAATACGTGGACTTGTAGGTTTGAGCTCTGCTTTGTACTAATTTTTCTTATGATGGCAATCTCGTTGGCTAAAGAATGCTAAATTAAGTGTAATCTTCCACCTTCTGAAAGGTATATTTTATAGAAAACTGTGATGTATACTGAAGTAGCAGAAATGCTGGGAATGAAGTGGCTGCTTCTGAAGTGAATTTCACCTGCAGTTGGTAATATTTCTCCTTCTTGTCCCCGCGATGTCTTCAGGGTGTGTAAGATTCTGAAGTACAGCCTAGAAAAAAGTGAGTGTGGGGGAGAGATTTAGGGGTTTTTTTTGTTGATCTGTTTTCCAGTTCTATGTTTGTGGGGTGGTGTTTTGTTTTTTTTTCATTCTTTTGTTTTTTTTCCTCAGAAAGTAAAATTCTAAAGTATTCTCTTCAGAAGGCAACAATAATCCCAAAGTGTGATTGAGTGTGACTGTGACATGGTAGACATTTGTGCTGTTTTCTCTTGACTCAGATGTCAGTGAATCTTTTTGAAACAGCATCCTGCTCTTGTTTGTCCCAAGCAGACATCCTAAGCACAGCATTCTTATTTTCCATACTTAATGTTGACTTAAAGTTCTTTTTTTTTTTTTCCTTCAGCCAATAGATCATAGGATTTATTTCGTAGAATCATAGACTGGTTTGGGTTGGAAGGGATGTTAAAGATCATGTAGTCAAACCCCCCTGCCGTAGGCAGGGACACATTCTACTAGATCAGGTTGCTCAGAACCTTATCCAACCTGGCCTTAAACGGTTCCACAGAGGGGACATCCACAGCTTCTCTGGGCAACCTGTTCCAGTGTTTTACCAGCCTCATAATAAAGAATTTCTTCCTTCTATCTAGTCTAAATCTACCCTCTTTCAGTTTAAAACCGTTACCCCTTGTCCTATCATTACATGCCCTGATAAAGAAGCCCTCTTCGTCTTTCCTGTAGGCCCCCTTTAAATTCTGGAAGGCTGCTGTAAGGTCTCCCCAGAGACTTCTCTTGGCTGAACAGCCCCAGCTGTCTCAGCCGGTCCTCCTCATAGGGAGAGGGTGCTCCAGCACCCTGATTGTCTTTGCAGCCCTCTTCTGGACCTGCTCAAGCAGTTCCATGTTTGTCTTATGCTGAGAGCCCCAGTTAGTTATTCAACTAATAAATTCTATCTGCAGATTGTTAAGTGTCCGTTTGCCTGAGGCTCAAACCAACTTGGCTGCTCCTTTGCAGTGAGAGGCAAGTGTTAACACTTCTTGCAAATATCAAGTTTGCTTTGTTTCGCTCTCTTGTGGCTGTAAGGATATTAAGAGTGTGAATGGCTGAGAGTGAATCTGGGGACAGTGACCGTGCTGTTTCCCAAGTTTAGGATGAGGTCAAAGAGACTGGCCAAACCCTTTTCCTGCTGTGCAATTCTTGGTATCTTTTCAAGGATTATGAAGAATTTTTTTAGGCAAGTGCAAGGGTTTCATTTATTTGTAGGGATTTTTTTAAAAAAGAGGCTGGATGAGGAGTACAGACTTTTGATATATTTGTTCCCCTTCAGCTAGGAATGGAGGAAAGGATATGGGTTTTCCAGAGAGATATGGAGATCTGTAGAGGAGATTACTTTTTTCTGTTAAGAAAGCATCACTGCTGATTCCAGTATCTGTAGACCCTCCCCTTCCTTTTGAGAAAAAATAACTGGCACGCATCTCAATTACTGCTAGGAGGTCTGAAGTAAATCTTTGAATGCATCTCTTCTTCACTCCTTCTCCTCCTGTCTCTGGGATTCATTGACTGACTAGTCATAACATGGATTTTCCAGTAGTTAACAACTCCTGATGTTACTTCTTTTACCAAAGAGTAAGTGTCTGTGTCTGAAGAACTGATACTGTCCTAAAATACCTTGCTGTTAGCCTGATAAGTAATTTTGTAGGACTGGATGGAGGAATGGGAAAACTGATACAGGAATCTTTGCTTGTAATTGTTAGTAGGACACTATACCAGAAACTTACTTCAGATTCACTTTTTTTATAACATTGTAGTGGTTCGGACAGCAGCCCTAGTTATGTACTCTTAACTCTCCTTCCTGGTGTATTTCTGATCTACATACTTTGAGAGTTCCCCCTACCTTCAGTCCTGGGCATCTTTACTTCTTCCTGTGTATCTGAGTGAGTGTGTGTGTGTATATGCTCTACTCAGCAGAACTGTCATTCAACTGTGTGGGTTTTTTTAGAAGTTCTTCCATAACTCTTAATTCCAGTTTAGAAACAGATCTACAGGCTGAACAGGAGACCATCTCTTTTTAGTGTTGAGGTATGTCCTAGAGAAGGATTATAGTGAGCCTACAAAGGTGGTGTACAACTCATTTCAGCTTGTATTAGAACAGGTTTTAGTATGAGGTCTTAGTTTCTGCAGTTGTATCTGAGGTAGTGCAGGGATGAAGATCAAAAGCCACTCTGAATCAAAACTTTAGATTTGTAATGGAAGACTTTAAGCCTAGCAGATTAGAAGTAAGAGTTTGCTAAAATTCTGTTGGTCCTTAGGGAAATGGGTTTTCAGCCTACAGAAGAGAAGGCTTTGGGAAGCAGGGGGTGCTAATAATAACCTTCTGGTACCTATGGGCAGTGATGGAGAATGCCAAGCCAGGTTCTTCATAGCAGTGTGTGGAAGGCAGGCAAGAGACAGCAGACATGCATTAAAATTAACTGCGTTTAAGAAGAAGGTGTTTCACTATGGCATGGGACAATCGCTGGGACAGGTGAAAGTGGTTCTGTGGTGTCCATCCTCACATGTTTTGATGCCCAACTGGGTAAAGCCCTGAGTAATCTAGACTGATCTTGCTGACCTTGCTTTGAGCAGGAGGTTGACTAGAGAACCCTCGAGATTCTTTCCAACTGGAATTATTTTATGATTCTGTAGCAAAAAATGTGAAAATTCTAAACTTCATGAATATAAAGTTGTCCATGATAGAGCTTGAAACGAAATATTAGGAACGGGCCTATGTAAAAGGCCTTAATGTAGATAGTATGGCTTCACTGGAAGTGCAAGATGGTTTTTAAACTTAAAGGTACTCCTTGATGTAAACATTGACACTTATTGATGTAATACAGAAGATTGCTGAATCTCTTGCACTGTCAAAGGATGTTTGTTGGTTTCCTTGAAGTTTGAGCTGGTTGTTTAACAATTCAGTGATGAAATCCTCAGAAGTGAAAGAACTTTTCCATACACTGTCCATGGTACTGCAGGTGCAGGCATTGCCCTTCCACAGTGGCAGTCAGTCTGAGGATGTGCTGAAATAAAAGTGGTTTAGTGTTGAAGTTGGGGTAGGCTGTGTTTGTGGTGGGTTCTTGTGGGTGTTTTTCTTCCTCTCTCTCCTGTAAGGTTTTTCTTTTCATTTGTCCTTTGGGCTAGTTGATTCTGTTCAAAGCCTTGAATGAAGGAAGGCTGGTCCTAGCATCCAAAACTTATTTTCTTCATCTTTGCACTCTACTTGTGGATAGTGTCCTTTACACTAGTTATTCTAGATTTTGCAGGTATTCTTTCTTAAGCTTTAGAGTTTGTTTGTGGAGTTAGAAAAGTGTTTTTAAACTAACCCTTTGTTGTGCTGATATTGCTGTTAGATGAAAGCTGAAGGACACATAATTTTTCAGTACCTTAGTACCTGTATTTCCTTTAAAAACAAACACTGAACAATAATTTTCACTGTTATATACTAAGACTTGTTATGTTTTAACAACGCTTGTGAACTAAAACTAATTAGGGATTGATGAACTAATATAGGTGTTTGTAAATTATCCAATACCTTTATAGAATGCTGTAAAGAAAGAGAGTGTGTTTGAGAGCTTGTTGTGTGTCCAGTAATATTCTTTGGCCCTCTGTCAAGCAAGTTTAGCAGGAATAATATAAATATTCATAAAAATGTACCTTAATTTTGGCCTGGAGGAATGCAAAAGTAGTTCATTCTTCAAGTTGACCTTTTTTTGGCTTCTCACCACAGCTGGTAACTTAGTGTGGTATGGGCAAACTGGGGTGCTGTGGCTACTGGAGACCCAGACTCTAGCTGACACGTATAATAAGTAGTTTATATGTCATGGTCACTAACCTTCAACTAGATGTAGATGCCAACTAAAAGGTCAGAGTTCTAAAATATTCAGTGACTACTAGAGAAGTAGAGCTCTGCAAACATAATTTTGTCATTCTACTCTAAGAAGAGCAGAGATGATGGACAGGCTCTTCACCTAAATGTATGATTTTTTTTTTGTTTGTTTTAATTTTTCTTGGAAATGTTGAACATGACAGTACCTTTTTGATTATTGTGGGTTGTTGCCTCCTATATAATTCATCAGTGAATTACATTTGGTACTTTGACTGTTGCTAGATATATTGAAAATAAACTTTAAATACTATTGCCTTTCTCCATCCAAAAATACAAGTGTAACATTTATCTTGAGTTAAATTTTTGAAGGGTAGAGAGGGAAAGGTATATACCATATAAGCAATTCTGCATCATGCTCCTTTTACAGATAATTAGTATAAGAGAACCGTTTTGAAAGACAAAATACATTTAGAAGGCTGAAAAAAGTTGAGAGGCAGATCCTGTATCTTTTGTGGAAAGTAGTAAATTCCTAAGCTTTTTTCAGTTTATGCTTGTGTCAGTTAGTGATATGTTTTTTCCTGTGCAAAGTGTATTGTGGTAACAGATTCTAGCAGTACATGACTGCAGTTTCATCTAAAATACTTGGCATTGTTTACATACCTATATGTAATGGATTTTGTCACCTATACCTCAAGTTTGTCTTGAGCTGTGAGAAAAGACTAAATGCAAGATTTGTAAACATGCTTAAATAGGAAGCAAAAGTAGGTGGGATGTTCAGCAACCATAATGCTGCCTGTTACGGACACTGTGTGATGTCTGTATAATAGATACTTCAGGTATTTTTTTGATCGCTCGTAACTGATGCAAGATACTTATTTTACTGCTCAGATGTAGTATGCTGAAGGCTCTGTTTTTCTCCTTCTCTGAAAAGACTTTGGTATAGAGAGTAACTTATGATATGTTTTGTTCTAATAGTATCTTAAAGATCTCTTCTACCCTTTCCACCCCCCAAGTGTAGCTGTTGGCTTCCTTTGCTATGCCACAGGTGGTCTTAATCAATTTACTTTCAAAATGACCACACTTCTCTTCTTGTTGTTCACTGATGATAAAAAGGTAAATGACTATTAATTTTAATTTTTATACACACCCTGAGAACCATTTTTAATTTAATTTAACAAACTTCTCTTTAATTCTGAGGAAAACTTGGGACATCAGAACTTATATATATTAAAGAACCTATTTATAACTTGTATCAGTCAGTAATTACTGAATTTTTGGAAGCATCAAATTTCGTCATCCCATTCCCCTGTGCAAGATGAGGGATGCAGAAGTAGTATCGTGTTGGATGCAGAGATAGTATCTTGTGTTAGACCAATATATCAGTTGATTATATATGTTGGTCTAAAAAGATACGATCTCAGCCTACAGACCTTGTGGCTGTTTTGGTGTAGAATGAATGTGGGAGTGAATGCAAGGCACAAGGATGTGGCTTCTCCATCTTTAGCAGTCTCAGGACTCTGCAGAGGTGTGCAGTGCTAGGAGGAAGACAAGTTTTCTTTCCCTCTGTGCTTCCTGTCATCTCTGCCTGTGGCTATCCTTGATCTGTGTCCTGCTGTTTAGGAAGAGCTGCTGTGGGCACCTGCTTTGTTTCTGGTATTGATACCTCTGCGTTCAGGTGTAACAAAGTGACTTGTGACTTAGTGTTGAAAACTTTAATTCTTCGTAGTGATATCTTATGCTGTTTTATATGCTGTCTATGATCTTAACCTAGAGAGAATATTCAGTGTGCTCTAGCATTCTTAGTCTTATGCATAGCTGTGTGTCTCAAGGAATTAAAAAACCCTGTGGCTATAAATGTCCCTTTAGAAGTGTTTAGAACACTAAACAGTTTTCAAGCTTTCATTGAAACTATTTTCATATGAAAGTTGAAAAACTAAACTGGAGTTTTCATTGAAAGATGATTTCTGGGAAGTAGTACTTTACCTTGGGACTCCTTGCAGGGGAGAAATAATGTGAATTCTGTGCATGGTTAGTTTGGAGTTCTTGTCTTGCAGAGAAGGCAACTAACCTGGCAGCTGCTGTAATCTGTAACCCTAAGGAATGGGGCAGTGGAAGTACATCCCTGCCACTGATGTCACCAGGCTTTCTTCCTCCTGGGAGAGGATGTTACTTTTCTGTTAGTCTCTGACTTTGGATTTCTCCTCTGCACTACCTGCTCCACCCAATGAGCATTTCCTTCTAGAGGGTCTGGGAATTGAGTTGCTGACGTTCCAGCAGCAGTAGGAATCCTTTAATCCTTTCCACAGGTTTACTGTTTATATGAGAGTTGGGAATTTGTCCAACTGATGTTCTAGTGTAAATCTGGGAACAATAATGTAGTTGAAATGTGTGTATGTAATAAAGTTTTAATAAATGGGGCTGGGGGAGAAAACCCAGAAAACCAAAGGTGTCATTTATTCACCCTACGTATTAATTGTTAGCTAACTATTGCCATGTTCATCCTTTATGGGCAATCTGAACTACCTGTGTCTTTCTATGTGCATTATTTTATCAACTAAAACTCTTCATAATATCTGATTTACCTATCTGTATGCCCAATACTGATCACAAGCCTTTTCTGTTACAGTAGGTAAGGAGAAAACACTAACATGCTTTTCAAAGACAAATGTCTGTTCTTAAAAAGCAGATAAAACACTGTTATTTTATTGAGTTACAGGAGCAAAGATAGCTACTGTATGTGATGTTGTGGTCTGTACAGATTATTTTACACCCTCTTTATTACTGTATGGATCTGGGCCTTGTGCAGATGGATATTAAAAGAACTTGGAACGTGTAGCCTGTTCCTTGTGAGGTGGCTACAGCGCTTGTCAGGAGGCACATAACCTGGGTGCCATGTCCCTGAATAATATGATACCACCCCTCCCTCTCCAAGTCTCCAGGAAAGATGCTTCTATAATTATGCTGTTTACTAGATAAATGCTGAGAAATATCTTTTTAATATCCAGGGAGTAAGTATTTGGTGTGGTGACTTAGCATTACTTTGAAAGTGGACATTTCTATTAGAGACAGTGAAACCACTCGGCTGTGATGTAGGAACACTAATAAGGGTTTTCTGGTTGCTCTTTAAAACACTTAATTACTATTCAGCACCTGCAGATGAAGACTAAACCACACTGTAAAGTTTCTATTATAGGTTTGTAACCATGCACTAGCCCACACAAAAGTGCAGTGCAGTATGACCCATTGTTTTATTTTCTTATTTCTGCACGCACATTTCAAATGGAGCTTCTGTGGTTCTAAGAGTAATTTTGGAAAACTTTTTCTCATCAATTTAAGCTTCATGCTTAACTGTTCTCCTAAATGTAGCATGTCACATACCAGCCAGTGCTGTTGATCCTGTAGTTAATACACACAGTAAGCATAAATGTAAAAATCACACATTTGTATTTCATTCTGGTTCATTATTGCTTGACCTCCTGATGCCAAGACCCTAGAAATTCTGAACATTGAAACAATAGACTTAGACTTGAATTCAACTTTCTTGTTGAATTTAGCTGATTTAGGCTTATTTACATATTAATATTTCAGATACCTTGATTAGCAGGGGTGTGTCGCTGTTTATAATAGCCACATATGCTAGCCATTTTCTCTTTTAAAATTGAATTTTCAAATGATTTTTATCTAAACTAGAAGTGTCAGTTGGTTTTTTGAAAATCAATTTTAGGATGTGTGTGAGTAACGCAGTAGTTATGTCCAAGACACAAATATAATAAAGCTTACTAAGTGAAATGTCCTAATGAAAAGAGGATGATGTTGTCAGAAAAGTAGTCATAAATGATCGAGCTCTGAATACTGAAGGACAAGAGTCAATAACAACAAGGGAAAAGCATGTTTTTCTGATGCTTGCTGGGTTCTGTTCTCAGGGGTCTTGTATGCGAGTCTGGACACACTGAACAGCTCAGTCCTGAGAAGCTGCTGTACCTGGCCTGAGTGGCTAAAATAATAAGGAAAAGTGAGGGTGCAGCTGCTTCTTGACTTTGTCTTGCTTGAATTCAGGAATTGCTATTCAAACGTGTGTAATAGATTATATGACTGCTTTCACTGTGAGTGTTGTTTGGAATATATCGCTCATTCCGATTGCTGTTCGTTGCTAATGACTTTCAGAGTAAAGCATCTGATACTTTTTTTTTAAGAAAACCCTGGAGCTTGTAACTGAATTTCTTGATGGCCTCCTTTTGATCCATTTTTATAAGGGTTCAGCTTCTCTGGAAGAAAGGCTTGGAGAGCCAGGGAGGCTCTAGAGGCATCTCCTGTGGCCAGTGCCTTGAAAGAGAAAGGAGCGTCTGCTGAAAGATTTAGGATGGATTGCTATACTGATCAAAAAACCTAAGATGTTCTTCATGCGTTTAATCTTCTAGACCTACTACTTCTAGACTTCTCTGGAATCTCTGTTCCTGACTTTTTATCTACAGAGGACACTGATGCTTCTTTGACTGTTTCGCACTGAGGACTTGGGTAATTATCCCTGTGATGGTCATGCAGAGTCTGGCACTGGAACAGATCACAATAAACAAAACTTTAGTTGGCTCAGAGTAGAGAAACTTGCAGCCAATATAAGGGTACAGTCCAAAAAAACTCCTTTCCTAATTTGAGACACTAACATCTCTGTGGCCCCAAACAAAAAACCGTTGCGCCGCTATTAGTGGAAGACAGCTGTATTTCTTCCTGTGCTTCTTCCCATAGAGTGAAAAAGGGCAGTGATAATCCGAGGATTTTCAGAGGGGTCTACAGTTTTTCAGAGAGGTCATGATGGGCATACTAGGTTTTTGGTTTGTAGGTGGGTGTTGTGTTTTGGTTTTCCCCCACTTGCTTTTTTTGATGCTTCCACAGTCTTTATTCATACTAGTGTGGATGGTAATAATAAAGTAAACTACCTTCTGCAAAGACAAGGCTCTCGGCTTCTAGAGAAGGCTACAAGGCAAACTCATTCAGCTTAATTTATAGAAAGGTAAGAAATATTTTTACAAGTATATTCAGATTTTACTGAGATCTAAGCATTCAGCCTCATAAGTCTATTTATATCAGTCTCTAATACAATTAAGGAATAAGTTACAGATTTTCCAGGAATGGAACATATTTGCTAATATGTTATGAAAGTTGACTCTGGATATAAAGGCCGTGGCACCTGACATTGGTATGAGATCTCTGTTGTAGTTTCAACCGTTAATTGCTTCAATAGTGGCCTAGTCATTCAATGACCATGGAGAATATGTTCTCCTTAGAAGCAAATATTTTTCCTCCTTTGCTCTTGAAATCTTGTGTAGCCATATCTCAGGGAAAACCCGTGGTGTCTTCTTGTGAAGTGGAGCGTTACTACAGTTTTCTCAGCTTTGTCGTTAGCACCAGCCCTCTGAATTCCCCTTCTGCAACACAGGGTTTGTAGACATAGTGTACGATGTCACCTTTGTCTAATGCAATGATTGAGCCCAGTGGACCTTCTTTAGAAGTGACTCTGATTCTTCTGTAAAACAAGCTGTGCAAACAGCCTGTAGCTTGGGTAATATGCCTGACTTGCAAGATTTAATGTTGCTATTTCACATGCATTGTTGGAAAGCAAGAAAAGACCTCTCCTTGATGCAAGTTGCCATTTAGCTGATGGGGCTAACTGCAGCCTCTTAAATATTAAAACAATATTCTTGTATACTGACTTCCCTTATCAGAGAAATGCTATGACACTTCTCTACAGGATTTTCTTGTAAATGAAAAGTTTTGGAACATGCATAGAGTTGTGGCTCTGGTCTGTGATTGGTGTATTTTCTTTGCAAGGAACTGGTTCAGGCTTTTCTCAAATTCCTGTGATATGACCAGATTTGTAAAAATTATCTGATGCTTGTGTGCTGACTGTGTGAATGTCTTTCTAGAGACTTATCTCTGATTGCTGGTTGTTACTGTTGTATGTTTGATCATCACCTGAAAAAGTGAATAATTTCTTCATGCTTCTTCATTGTGATACTGACCTGTCTGGGATACTTGCCCTTGCTGAGGAAATATGGGCTTTTTCTGAACCTGCTCAGGCTGCACGTGATGCCTATCAATAGACATTGTTTATGCCTATTGATGCTGATCAGAGGAGGTACTCTGTGCTTCTGCCATCCTTCCCATTACAGCAGAACTCCTATAAAGTCTTTTCCATGTTTTTTTGTTCCATTGTGGAGCCTTCCTCATGCCTTGAATCCTAAAGATTTGGATAGCCTGACTTAATCCATGGCAGCCTGCGTCCTCTATTTTATACCTGTGAGGGCAGAATACAATGAGGACAAGCTTACTCTGGCAGCTAACCAGAGGGATCACTGGAATATAGGCTCTTAAAGCTTGGCTGAGATTTACTTTACAGCAATGCTATACTTATGATAAAGTCTAGCCCTAAATTATTGGCAGAAGTGGACTTGAACTCTTAATCTGAACAAATACATGATTAACTTTCTTCCCAGAAACCTTATCCAAGGCAAAGTGAAAACGTGTGGATTTGAATTCCTGATTATATTGTCCAGCTGAGAGGATACAAGCAGAAAATGTTTGAGGATGATCTTTCTCCACCTAGTGGGAGTCTTGATGCAATAAAGTTTGCTACCAGGTGATAAACAGGGACCCTCCTGGAGGCTGCTCAAACTGAGTTTATGTAGTGCCTCTTGTTATCTCTTCGCATTTCCCATGTAGCAGTACCTGTAAGTCTTGGCAGCTCTGAGCTCTGTGTATTTTGATGCTACTCTTTTCCAGAATTGACTTCAGCCACTCTTTAGATTAAAACTACTGTGCTGTTGAAAGCCATTTGCTCATGAGAAGGGACAGCACCAGTGTGAAAAACATTAGAAGAGAATCCTTCTAACCAGACAATATGAGGCTGTGAAATCTACTGACTGTTGATGTGTCGCTGCTTTTTCTTTAATCAGTTAAGATTCGAGTTGTGACTGCCACTACAGATTATGTACTAACTTGCAGTACGTTAGGAGGTCTGAGGTGCTTGGATGTGGTTATTTGAGATATTGCTGTGTCAAGAAACAGTTTTGTTTATCATAACAAGTGAACAAACCAAAAATAGTGTGGTTGCAAACAGTTCATTCCAAGCAATATTAGCAGTAGGTAAGTTAGTCTCTTCTGTGAATGCTGAAGCTTCAGAGCGGGGTTATAGCTTTTTTTTTAATTTTTCTGTAGTGGTGTTCAAGTAAGACTACAGAAACACCTCTTTACTCCCATTTTACGAGTAGATTAAACCAATCCTGATCTAACTAATGTCTTAAATTTTTATCAGTTGCGAGAGTCTAGAAAATCCTACTTACGGACAGTATCTCAGTGCTGTGACTAAGTGTTTCTCCGTCATAATGTGTGATATCACTGGACACAGAAATGCTTTTTGCTGTAGATTTGCTCATGATGTCTTTTAAAGGCTTGTAACTGGAAGCATTACTAGACAGCAGTGAATTTTTGGAACTGCAGGGTACTACCTATAGTGTGAAAATAGAAGTGGTGCAGCTGGGATTCTGCTCATGTAGTACACGTGTGGTTATCTGGCAGACACAGAGATTGTAACATTAAATTAGAATCATAGAATGGTTAGAGGTGGCAGGGACCTCAAAGATCATTCTCATAGTTTTTGTTGATCAAAATTGGGGCATATGTTTCAGCAGTTGAGTATAATTTCTTGATGTACTTCTGCAGAGAGCTGTGAAATTTGTGTGTATATCTGTTGCCTGGCTAACTACTGGTAAGCAGCTTCAGGGCTTCTAATGAAGTTATGGAAGGAGAACTTTTCTTGATTTAAGTTAAACATGGAAGCATGTTTATAAAAATGCTAAAGTTAGCTCTAGGGATAGGAAATAAAATTAAAAAGGTGCGGAAGGAGTCCAGTACCCAAACCCACTCAAACTCAGTAATATGTATTAATGATTCTTTTCGCCTTTTATGTTTCTGTAAGTGTGAAACTTCGTAATAAATTAGACCAATACCACATGCAAGAACTGCTGTACTGGATCAGAATGAAATTATCTAGCCCAGTTTCTTGCTGTTGTTGGTGGCTAGCAGGAGATGCACTAGGGAAGACCTAAGATCAGGGTGAACACAGTAATACTTCCTGGGATACTTTCTGATAGCAGTCCTTAAGACTATGGACTTCCCCAGCCCAGGAAGTGTCTAGCCCAGCCACTTCCTTGGCAGTATATTTTCAGCTTAATAGTATTTGAGCTACTCACTTTACACTGCGTCTTCTGCCCTGGTCAGCTTGTCTGATTATTTTTACATTCTGTCATCTGCAACCTTTGATAGCAAGGAGTTTCATGGTTTAACCAGGCACAGTGTTTGGTTTTTTTTGTGTGTGTGTATATACGTGTGTGTATATATATGAAAAAGTAACATATATAAAGGTGAACATATGCATGTTCTCTGTTTCTCTTCCGTTCTACTTGTGTACCCACAGTACTCTTTTTCCAGTGGGTCAATTTTGTTCCTTATGATACATTTGGTAATTCTTGTTATTTCTTCTGTATTTGCTAGTTCTTTCTTCATGTGGGGAGAGGAAAGCAGAGTTGTTCTGAGTACAGGATGCCAGTGCACTGTAGACTTTTACAGTGATGTTGTTTGGTGCTCTTTTCCTAATTATTCCTTGTATTTAGTTTGGCTTTGGACAGTGTCTGCTGAGCCGACGTTATAGGAGATACTTAGGAGAGCTCAGAGAGCTTGTTCCTTAAAATTGCTAAGTAGATTGGCTCATCATTGTGCTCATTTAGAAGTCATTTTTCCTCTGTTGCATCATTTGGCGTTTAGCAACAATGTATTTCATACTATTTTATCACTTCAATCTCATGAGATCCTTCAGACTTCCGTGCTGGTCTTAAATGGCAAGTCCCTTGGTGCAGTAACTTTTGTCTGCTTCTTCCTTGCTTTCTTTTTCAGATTACTAATAAATAGAATGACTTATGTCTGTGATATCAGAGCTTCCATGATTGACTTCCCTGGTTATTTCTTTTGTTTCCAAGTTATTAAAATCCATTCTTAATCCATAAGAGGACAGATGCTTCTCATGACTGCTTAGCTTCTTCAGAGAGCTCAGCAGAACCCTATTGAACGCCTTTTTGAAATTTAAAGGGAGAACAAAATTGTTCTGGTCCACATGATCTGTGACTTTCCTCAAAAAATTATTTGTGGGAGATGACTTGTCTCGCTATGAGCAGTTGGATACTTTTTTGTTTTGACTGCCTGTTAACTCTAGCTTTAACTAGCGTGATCGTTGAACTTGATTATAGGCTAAATCTTAAAAGCTGCAGGCTTTGCGGTATTTGTTCACACCTGGAGAATCCAATGTGTTTCTGTTTATGAATGGATGGTTAATACCTGACTGGAAGGTGAAATAATGTGCAGTACTGAAAGTACCAGTGTACCTCTGAGTCTGTAAACTGAATGGGAGGAGAGGCAAAGAAATTCAAGCTACTTATTTTCTCTGAAATATCTTAACACTTTTCTAAGTAAAACATTTCCCTTCAGTAAAGGACAAGTATGCAAAGTCCCTTCTAAAACATTTTTACTACTAATTCCTCCTCTTAAAAATCTGCTACTGCAGCTACCTGCTAAAAAGGATCTGTGTATACATTAGCAAAAGTTCTGAAGTTCGGATTGGTAGGTAAGAACTGTGCTTCTCGCTTCTCAGTTGCCTGATCAATGTGTATGACTGACCAGACCTAGTGAAAGTAAACCTTCCAAACTAAGCTTGCAGAGACAAACCCAGTCAAACTCTTAAGCAAAACGGCTTTACAAATAAATATAGCTCTCTTGTACAAAATATTTGTGAAGAACTTGTCCTTTGCCTTAGTGAAATTTGAATCAAATTTGTCTGATGAAGCATTAATTATGTTTGGTTTTATAAATTTGCACTCATTTGTAACAAGTACGGTTTGTATTGAAAACAGTTATCAGATAAAGAATGAATGTGCAGGTAATGAGAGGAAGACTCTTTGCCAATTTTTCAGGCCATGTGTATTAACACATTGGGGCTTTTACAATTATATTCTAATAAATAGAGGCAAGAAATCCCAGTTCTAGACTACTGTTTAATATATTCAGGATTTCTGTAGTGTTTAATGACTGGGAATGGCAATTCATGTGTCAGTGTTCTGTGACTGGTTGCTGGCTGTCACTAACTTTCCAAAACTGTGTGTTTTCCTTGAAAATTGAAACTGCAACTTAACATTAACTTTGGCTTGATGATCCTAAAGAGAAATTCTGGCTTTGTTCTTTCTGTGCTGAATCAGGAACACTTTGAACCAGGGGATGGTTTTGTGGTTTTTTTTTCTCCTTTTTATTTTCCCCTCACCTCCCAAGCCCCATGTCAAGAAATGACTGGACAAAATGTAATGGCTTATTTTTACATCAGACCTTAATTTGGAAATTTCATGGTGTTGTCAGGTATTGCAGTCATCTGCATTATGTCTGCTCTGTACCAGTGAGCTCTTGACTAAAGCATTGTCAAAAAAATGTGATGTACATGAAGAGAAATTACTGCTGAGTTACTTGATTTTTTTTTTTTGTGTTAAAAAAAGCTATTCATCTTGGGTTTTGACCATATGTAACTAGAGTCATTAAAAGGCAAAGTATTTGATTCAGACTTGAAAATGTTTTAAATGGTATATTGTAAAAAATAGATATGATATACTGATAGAGTATACCACAAACTCTGTCAGAAGCTGTTATTGATCCAGCGGTTTTCTTTGTACTCCCTTCTACACAGAGGAGTGGCAGCAGCTGCGCTATTACTCCTACACCATATCTCTGAGTCCAGAAATATAAAGTGATTCAATAATTTTAAAATTTAACTTTTACTGTCTCTATTCTGTTCCTCACCTTCTCAAGAATGTCTTGTGTGGTGATTAGCACTTCTTCCTTACTCTCTTGCTGTCATCTTCAGTTAAAGCCAAGAGGTCTAGTTAGTAGCCACCTGCTGAGGTTCCTGCTCATAGGGCCAACCTTGGCATGGGAACTTCTGCCTTGAGAAGAGAGAGGTAAAGTGTGATTCCTGCTAGCTTTCCAGGGGAGCAGTTTCAGCTCTGGAGAAGGGGTATCTGGAGTTCTCTCCATTGTTTTCTGACTCTTTTTAAAGAATGTATGTTTTCTTATATACACATTGAGCTGCTTTTCTCTTACTATTTTTTTTTCCTTTTGAGA
The DNA here is from genome assembly GCF_009769465.1 of Tauraco erythrolophus. Classification (NCBI taxonomy): domain Eukaryota; kingdom Metazoa; phylum Chordata; class Aves; order Musophagiformes; family Musophagidae; genus Tauraco; species Tauraco erythrolophus. The sequence goes on from NC_141468.1 coordinate 56,299,827, forward strand.
TCTATAGAAACTTTCAGGAGTGAGACATGTTTCCTGCTGATAGTGAATCTGTACCATTCAGACTATTCTGGTTATCACAGTTCTTATTTAAATAAGTCTTTTGAAGGCTTCATGGCATCCAGTAGGACGCTTTGAATTGTCAGGAATAAAGCTACAGCCTAGAGAATGAGAAGATGATTTGAGATCTTCATAAAGCATCCATGTAATTCCAGAGTGAAATGAAGATCGAGAATTACTGTGGTTATTTTTTTCATAAGTTAAGGCTAGACTTAAAGTACAAACTACTACTAGAACCAAGGGGGAGGCACTGACCTAGGTGCGTTGCAGTTTCTGACCAGGGAAGTGATGAAGTAGTAGTTTGTTTTTTACTTGTATAAGAATAAGTAGACATGTTCAATTTAGTACCCTATGTGGCTCTTGATTTGTTAATCAACGTGTCACACAGCATACTTCACATCAGTTCTCTAATCTCTGGCATCAGTTGCCAGTGAGTTTCACGATAGCGTTGTGGGCACTGAGGAGTACATGGACTTTAACAAAGAGTTTTTATTCTTCCGAGCTCAATGCTTTGCATTATTACTTGATTAGGAGAAGCACTCAAGCTGGAATCACTGCTCATCCAGAACCTATAGATGAATTGTGTAAGGCTTTCTCTGTGCAGATTTCTCAGTCTTAAGACTTGTTTTGGTGCTTCTCTCCCCTCCAACACAGCTAAAAAGTCTTTATTCTTTTGTGGATTATGGAAGAACACGGGAGACCTAATACCGTTGTTGCTAAGAAAACAATAATTAGGCTGATATTATGTTGATGTTTACTGTTTAAAATGTCTTGAAAAATGCATAATAGGTCTGTCGTTCTGCAATACTTAAAGGTCAAGTTATCCTTTTGTTCTGTCCTGAAAATGTTGAACAACTGCAGGAGTTGAAGCCTAGAATATATATACCTTAATTGAGAAGATGGGGAGAAAACAAATCAACATTAAGTAGTATATCATCCATTTTCTGATGGTTGTTTTAAACAAATTGAGAATTATTTAAAATGTCTTCTCTCAGATTTTCCAGTGTCTTAGTTTATGCTTTCCTAATTTCAAGGATGCTACTGAAGTGAACTGAGGGGTTGTTGTTAGCACTGGCTGGATCTCCCATTCACTAAATCTGAAGTGTATTCAGCTGTGTTATTAAGCTTTGGAGTGAATATCTTAGTTTTATTCATGTCTTGGTAACATGGTGAAAAGGGTTACCTAGTACATTCACTTAATACTCTTTCTGTAGCATCTCAAGCAGTCAGTGGAATTACGAACAATGTTCAAGGGGGCTCTCGGCTAGAGGCAAGGGTGCTCCATCTTCCCCGCTTGTGCATAAACAGAAAATTTACTGCTTGCCATGTGTTGTGTTTTTTAATAGTACTAATATGTGGCTGATAACGCTTTTCTGTTTTTTATCACTTAATATTGCTGTGACAACTCAGCAATTCCTAAGGGAGAGTTGAGTAATTAGGAAGGTTCCTGACATACTTAGCAGGTAGAGACAAGAAGACACAACCTGTGATCATCCAGTCTTTCATTTTATACCTAGTTTTCTACAAGTTATTTTGGGATTTCTTATGGGTTAAAGGAATACATGTGCATCTTTATAATGCATGATGCTACAAATAAGAATGTGTATCTCTTTGGTGTGATCGGCTTTTATCCCCCTATTGTGTCTGTCTTCTCCCTTGCCACCAGCAGCTTTTACTTTTAGTATTGTCCTCAAGATAATTTCAGAAGTGTGTGTGTTAGCTACTGGATACCGTTCGCCTAAGAACAAAAGTTAGTGCTGCATTTTTAACAATTAAAGATCCTTGAATTTTTGTAAAAAACCCAAAGAGAAAAATTTGATTTATAGTGCACCTTAGTTCCAAGGGCATTTTCCTTAGTTACGCTGTCTGTGGAAGGTTACAGTTTCTGTAACTCCTTCTCCATAGGCAAATAATAGATAATCCTTTTCCTACAGAAGAATGTATTTACCTAATAGATAATTAAAAAATCTCTGGAGATCTGTTTGCAGGAGGCTTAACTGAATATTCTTTTTCCTTCATTTACATAATATAAATATCCAGGAATAAGTAAGAAAACTGGTTACAAGGTTTTTGTGCTGGATAGTACAACTATAATTACTGAGTACAGCTGGAAAGATGCTGCAGTGATCTTGTTCATGCTGCACTACGAAAATGCAAGTGAGAGGGTTTTTTAATGTAAAAGCTGAGCTGTTCTTTAATGCAAGTTTTTTTTTAAAAAAAATGCATATGCTTCTTTCTCAGCATACGGCATTGATGGTTCTCTGTGTCAGATTGTACTTCAGTGACGATATGACTCTTGCTCTTCAGGCATCCTTTTAGATCAGACTAGTTGTAATATTAAGTGTATGTGAGTTAATGCAGCTGGAGCAGCAGGTCAAAAATAAGACCTTCTGGTAAATTATCCAGAAGGTGATTGCTGCTGGCAGGATGTTGCAAACTGGGTTATAGTCAAATACAGTCTTGGAACCTCAATTGGGGGTGGTTTGTTGTTTTTTTTTTTCTTTTTTCTTCCTCCTGTGTGTGAGAGTTTCTGGATCATCTCTCTTTAAAGGCTGTGGAGCTCCTCAGAGCTGAGCTTTTCTTTATAATTGGATCTGGGAATACTGGCCATCGTTATTAAGTATGCAGTTTAATACAAGCTAGCACAAGAAGTTTTCATTATAGAATAGCATGTTCTTACTTCTCCAATGAAGAAAGAAACAGACTGATAAAAACTCTAGTAGCTGGAAGCCTGGAGCAAACACTGATTTTCTCTTCTTTTGGCATCCGAGGAAAATGTGAGTAGGCTGAAGGGTACCAGGGAGACTGATGAAAAGTGGGAGATGGTGAGAGGAATGCCTTGGAGACAGGCAGAGTGCTGAGCTGTGTCATGGGAGAGGGAGGACAACAGCCTGAGCTGCTGTGCGAAGGGAAAGGGTAGCACTGGTGTGGTGACTTGGGCAGCATGTTGTGGTTTTTGGGTTGTGGGGCTTTTTTTTTTAAGTGGTCCATAGGTCATGTCTCAAGTTTGTTTGCTCAACTCCCCCATCAAAATCAGTTATAATGTAAGTCTTCTACTTAGTGATCTTTGTGACTTAAATTAGCCTTTCCTCTAGTTGTCAATGTATTCAACATATAATCAGTGCACACTGATACTAGTACTGAGTTCTAGCATTAGTTGTACTAGTAGAATTCAAAAGGTAAAGAACTGAAATCCATTTACCTGCTGAACCAGCCTTTCTTAAAGGCACAGCCAGGTCATTTCACTTTAATTTACTAGTTCAATGATGTGTTCACTTTCACTGGAGGAACCGATTCTCTTAAGGTGAAAAAGCTTTTTTCTTTTTTTACCCTCAGGAAAGGAAAATGAGGATATGCTATACTAGTTCTGAAATCTTGAAGGATTTGGAGATATAACCTACTGTTAACATTGCTACTTTTAGATAACTTAATTGGTTTTAAGTTTTGTGAACACACCGTCTTACTGTACTTACATGCTTACATACAAGCACATCTAAGAGTTTTTAAAGTAGCAAAGCGTACAAAAGTCATACGAAGTCCATGTAGATTTTTAAAAAGTTACTAAATGCATCAAGGATATTGTATTAAGAAACAAACCCTCCAATATCAGAACAACATATTACATACTGAAACAGCAACAGCTGAAGTGTGGGTAATGCAGACTTTCTGCTGAGTTAGTTTTTTTAAAAGAGCTTTGTTTAGTTGTAGATCACCATATATAATGGTTGTCAATAGAAAAAAATATACTTTGTAGTTGAAAAGTTAAAATCACTTTAAATTGAAGCAAGAATTAACTTGCAGTTTCTTGAAATCTAATGATTATAAGTCATAGTGATTAAAAGGCAGCAGAAGGAAAAGAAATTCATAGATGAGTGAGATGTACAAAGTCATGGTTCAGGAGTTTGCAACATGGGATAAGTTGAAGCTTAAAGCTGTTCCAGCCAGCATCCCCAAATTTATTTAGGAAAGGAGCAATGAAACATCTGTGTCTGGGGTTTTTAATCTGTAGAGGTAGAAGCACTGAAAAACTGGGTGTTGGAGACTTCTGTGAAACAGATGGAGGTGCAGGTCAGTGAGGTCAAACTGCCATCACTCACCTGGCCTCTGTGCCATGCTGTAAGGAGTTTGAGTGGCTGAACAATGTTAGCTTGTTTATGTTATTAAAAACCTCAGTCTGATGGAGAATTCTGCTCTGGTGCTGAATATGCGTTATTATGTTATTGACTACCTTTACAATTAATGTCATATCACAAACAAATTACTGTATGTATATTCATAAACAAAGCTTTTAATCTCTAAGTCACCTTTTACAAAATACTTTGTTGTTCCAAAGTACTATTCTAACTGTCTGATAGTGCTTCTGTGCTAGAATGTGACTCTTCTACAATTAAATCAATACGGTAGTTTTCAAACACAGAAAACTGGTATACTAGGATGTGGGAAGCATAGGAGTTTTCCAATGCTAGTCGTGCTTTACAGATTTACAAGGAGGACAAGCATGTGCTTTAGTATGTATCACTTGACTGGGGACTAAATAGAACGCAGCATTATGGAAAAATTGAACTATGGTACGCTGATGGGTAGGTACCTCGACTACAGAATGAGTGTTTTGTGCTAGAGTGCTGTGTGAACAGAATAAAGACTCTCCATTCCCCAGATAGCCTGTTTAATAGCTGCCTGTGGTTGCTGCATGATTGGCAAGCTGATCTGTCTAGATCTTTCTGACGGTGACTGGTTCTCTGAAGAAAAAGTACAGTAAATGGAGTAGCACCCTTTTTCCCAGTAATGAGATATTGAGGGAGTTCAGAATAGTTCAGATAGAACGTATTTCATGTTTAACAGGAGCTGATGGATCTGGTTTTTGACAGATTTTTTTGCATGATATGTTATGGTCTCCGCAATGTTCTTTGGCAACAATTTGTAATACATAACTTGCTGTATACAAATCTATGTAGGTATGGCTATTTTGTTTCACCTGTTGCTTGAGCATCTCCTGCTGTGTCCTGAGGAGTTGAAAATAATCGTGCTGGAATATGTTTACCAATATTAGATGGTCACAGTCTGTGACATATGCTTTTAAAATATTTAAGCTAATAAGTATACAGCCCGCTTTTAATTCATTATCCAAATGGTTTTGGCATATCATAGAATCATAGAATGGTTTGGGTTGGAAGGGACCTCAAAGATCATCTAGTTCCAACCCCCCTGCCATGGGCAGGAACACCTTCCAATACACCAGGTTGCTCAAAGCCTCATCCAACCTGGCCTTAAACACTTCCAGGGATGGGGCAGCCACAACTTCTCTGGGCGACCTGTTGCAGTGCCTCACCACTCTGAGTGAAGAATTTCTTCCTTATATCTAATCTAAATCTGCCCTCTTTCAATTTAAAGCCATTGCCCCTTGTCTTGTCACCATATACCCTTGTAAAAAGTCCCTCTCTCGCTTTCTTGTAGGCCTCCTTCAGGTACTGGAAGGCTGCAATAAGATCACCCCAGAGCCTTCTCTTCTTCAGGCTGAACAGCCCCAACTCTCTCAGTCTGTCTTCATAGCAGAGGTGCTCCAGCCCTCAGATGATCTTTGTGGTCCTCCTCGGGGCTTGCTCCAGCGGCTCCATGTCATTCTTGTGTTGGGGACTCCAGAGCTGAATGCAGTATTCCAGGTGGGGTCCCACAAGAGCTGAGCATAGGGGCAGAATCACCTCCCTCGACCTGCTGGCCACACTTCTTTGGATGCAGCCCAGGATACGGTTGGCTTTCTGGGCTGCAAGCGCACATTGCCGGCTCATGTTGAGCTTCCTGTTGACTAGCATTCCCAAGTCCTTTTCCTCAGGAAAGGACCAGCATTCTCCAGTCCTTTTCCTGCGCTCAATCCATTCTCTGCCCAGCCTGTACGTGTGCATGAGATTGACCATACATGTCTATGTATAGTGATGCTATAAGCACAAAAATGAAATGGGGACATGCAGAAAGAGAAAATAAGGAATACTAGCATTAAGTTCTAATGTGAATGAATGTGGGAAATTAATTTAGACAATTATAGAGCAATATTATGCTTTTAATTTCATTGAATTAGTTGACCTAGATGCTAGGATAGTATTGTCGTCTTGGATAATTGTGTCCAAAGCTTTATGTGCTCATGGATGAATTTATCAAAATCTTATTTGGCCTATTTTCTTTCTAAATAAAATTTAACGCCTTCATTCTGTTCATGACTTGTAAGAAAGTAATTTATTTGAGTAAATAATCTCCTACTTGGCTTTCATGTGTCACCGATAGTATGTAGCACTTTTATGTATAAAAGCTCTGCGTTCTATAACAATAAGCCTACAGTAACCAATTCTTGGTGCAGTTTAAATGAGAGAAAGACATCTTTTTGTGGAACATAACTTTCTTTGTCACATAACTCTCTTGAAATAGTTTGTTTTCACAGACGGTAATGATTAGTTCCCTTTTCTTTTAACAAGTGGTATCTGACTCTTCTATTAGGATGCCTTGAGGGCATTAGGTCAAAACTTACCTAGTGAATTCTTTGGCTGATTTTTTTTTTTTTTTTACTATTGCTGAATATGCTGCTGGAGCAGTTGCTACCCGTATGTGCTTGTTTCTACATCATCACTGTGCTGGTGCAGGCTTCTGCATGGCTGTATGATGAACTTGAAGGACTGACTTAGGTAAAATATGACCCAGCAAAAATAGTTACGTTTCAGTCTTGTTTGGTTCAAGTGACAGTGCAGTTGCTTATGCTGGCAGAATTCAAAGTCTGAAACTGTGAGAGTGAGCTCCCTGAGCACCTGCACGGAGGCTTAAAGCAGAAGAGTCTCTGGAGACTTCAGTTTTGACCCGTTTGAGCTAAATAACTCGGGGATAATCCTAGTCAGTGTAACAGTGGTTTTAGAAATACTGAGGTGACTACTTGATTCCTGATCATACTTTCTAAACATTCGGGCCTTTGTCTGCCTCTTACTTTTCTTACGGATTGTTTGTACTGAGATCAAAATGTATCTGCAGACCACAGACAGAATAACAAACGTTATTCCGAGAGAAGACATGAAACAAAATGGACTGTGCAGTTGCTGGGCATGATTTTGCAATTAGTAGTACAGTTTGCTTTAAGTTTTCAGCACAGTCAGGAAAAAGAAGTAGGAAGTGAACTTTCCCTCTGTCTCAAATGAAAATTAACTTGGATGAATTCAAGAGCCTGGTCGCTTGCCACTGACTGGTGCCACTTTGTTCTCAGTCAGTAAAAGAGCCATAAAACTTAGAGAAGCATAACCCATTTTCAGAAGTCCTGCCGTCTCCTGTATCGGTGTTGCTAACCAGGTGATTGTAAAATATCAGTGTATTTTGACGTGAGTGAAGGGCTGGAAGGAGAAAGGGATCACTCTCCTTGTGTAGTGCTCAAAAAAGTGACAGGCAAGTAGAGGGTAGCATATCAAAGAGGTGGCCTGGGAAAGTTCCCCAGATTTCTTCCAGATTGCGTGGATGACTTAAGACACAAGACCAGATATTTTCATGATTAGACCATCTGTCCATCATTTGGGACATGCATATGTGAACTTGCCCCAAATGGGTTCTCTGTGGGGCCCTGAACAATGTAACACGTTGGCTCTCCTTCAGTTCTATGTGCTTAAAAAAGTAAAAATGAGCTTTTCCCTGCAGGCCACCTGTGGAGGGTTTTGATGTAAACCTTCCAGTGGTCACTGCAATGCAGTGGAAGCGATAGCCTTTCTTACGTTCAGAGACTGCAGGAGGTGAAAGCTGCTTTCCTTTCAGAAGTCACCAGCGGGAAGTAGTGCTCCAGGCGTGGGCCTCGGGCCACTGTGTCCTTGTGCAGCCTGGAGGAGAGCACTGTGCTGACAGAACTGCTGCTGCTCCCCAGATTCCAGGAAGGAGTAACCCCGTACAGCTGCTGCTTGCAGTCTGCTCGCCTTTCTGCTTCCAGCTTGTATGTGGGATTACTGCAGAGGCGAAGTGTGGGAAGGGAACCGATCCTTCGGTAGGGTGGGAGCGAGGGTCTTGGGGGCCACCGTCTCTGTGGTGTTACACAGGCGTCACCCGCAGCGCTTTTTTGAGACTGCTCGGGGTTGATGGGCTTCAAAAGATACAAGGCCGTGGAAAAAAGTACAAGTTTCTGTTTGCGTAAGTTTAATGAGCCCTCACTAAAGGTTTAGTGCATAGACTCCGACCTGTTTCACTTCAAGTGTCAGGTATGTTTGAACTTTAAGTGAAACATTAGCTAACACATGTCTGGATTTTTCTCATCAAGAGGCCCTATGTCTCCAGATATTTTCTGGGATGCGAGTCCTTTACTCAGGTTTTTCATGACTAGATTTTGACAACTTTTGTCTGTGATGCTTTTAGTGTCTTAAAGCAAGTAGCAAGGTTGGATTCAGCCCATCATGTGAGAGGGAGAACATGTCTGTATTCCCTGGAGCTAGCTGCCCTCCTGGGGGAAGACTTAAAGGGACACGTTTACTAAAATGAACTGCTAGCAAGTGGAGATATTCTGGTGTCTGCTCTGGGGAGATGAGGGGGAGTGTGTGTCAAGCCTGTGCACTTAAGGAAAAAGAATGGATAACAAGCTAGTTGGTTTTCCCCTGCCCCATTTTATGACCTCTTTTACAATTAAATAGGGAAGATAAACTGCTGGAAGCTAAACTTACCTCAAGTGAAAAAGGGAAAGGCAGTATCTGTATCCTAAATGGACTAAAATCGCTAGCTATATTAAAAGTAAAACTGTGTATAGGTAAGTGCCCTCAAGTAGTAGGATCTCTCCTTCCTGACTGCAAAATTTGGAGGATTTCATCAAGAGACACATTTGTACAGTGAAGCTGATTAGACACAGCTGTCAAATCCACTATGTAAGCAATTTTAAAAGTTAATGGAAAATTATCTTTTTCTATTTTGCATATGTGTTTGGAAAGGAAAGGAACTTACTAGTTGGTATGGTGGAAGGAATAAGACACACCACTATATATTTCTATGTTTTGGTTATTATCTATTACAAATTCACTAAACAAAAAAGATGCTGCTGGACATTGTCCACCTCTGCTTCATCCCTGTGTGCATGAATGTTTTGGCAGAGTCTCCTGTAAACAGGATGTGGAGCTGTGAGAGCCCTGTTTGACTGCAGTTGTCAGTGTTTTGGAAAGCGTATGGACAAATTCTAGCTGCTTGTATCGTGTGTGCGTACACGCGCGCGCAACCTTCCTGTGTTGCTTCTCCTGAGATACTATTAATTTAATCTCTTTGAACTTGATCCCAAAGACCAAATACTCTGGATTAAAACCAGCCTGTAATATTGCCTTTTGTTTTTTGCCATTGCTGCATTACTTTTCCTGTGACGTTAATCTTGAATTGTTTGAAAAAGCCTTAAAGCTGACTAGTTAGTACGTGTTTCTTGGTAGTACTATATGAACAATGTTTTAATGATGTTGAAAAAACAAGCTTTGTTGCAGAGCTGAGACACAGACCTTGGTATATAAACCCTCCTGAAATGGAGACACACTTCGGTGGAGAATCTCTAAATGGGATGCTTGAATGGTTTTTTTCCAAGTAAATAAATATTGCCTCTTACTTAGTTTCAAGAAACATGGCACACAGCTGCTCTTTACTTCTTGTTGTAAAATAACGGACCATTTGCTGACTGAAACAAGCTATTGGCATTATTGCTAGCAGCTGCTGAACTCTTAGCGTTAACTTAAGCAGCCCATAAATGTTAATCATGTTGCAGTTTTCTTAGAACTTGTCTGCGCATCCCAGAGGCACTAGCTAATATGTCATGCTTTTTTCACATGAACTGATGACATTTTGTAGTGGAGATTCCAAATAGTAACTTCATAATTCAGTAGTTTTACTGTGGTGACTGAAGTTTCTGCAAAACTGCACTTTTAACTACAGCTTCGCTAGTACTAGTATAGCTTTATTTAGACATGTTTCAGTAGGCTCAATGCTGCTGAGCATGCGGTGGAATGAGTACACAGTCGAAGGGAATATGCTGTCTGCTTACTGACCTGTTGTTTGGAGATCTATGACAGTCAAATCCAGATCTAAACTGAACAAAATCGCTTCAGTTTATCCCATGTTTCAGTTTAAAGTCACTCTCTATTGTAATGGTTTTGTTGCTGTGCAAGTGTGAAAAGTTTACAGGAAATGTAAGAGTTGCTATAGAAATGTATATTAAGTTATCTGCATAATAAGCAATTAAATAATATGCTGTGGTCTTTTAACAGTCCCTCCCACTCTTCTGCCAGTGGGAATGTGTTCTTAAAAACAAGACAAAGCTCCCAAACAAACTAATCCTTTCCTTCCTTCAGGTCAGATTCTACTAGTGTTCTCTGTAAAAAAACAAACAACAACAACAACAAAAACCAACCAAACAAACAAAAAACCAAACAAACACAAACCCACAAAAAAAAAAACCACAAAAAAAACCCCACCACTGTTAAGGTCCCAGAACCTGGTTTTGAGCTTGTCAAAATGATTGTAAATGTAGCACTAATGAAAGCATAGATAATAAAGTAAAAGCTGCTGTGTTGTTTTAGAAGTTTAACTTTTTGATTTTAATCATTGTGTAGGTCAGAAAGAGGATAATGTTGTTGCTAGTGCATTCCATATAGAGAAATTATGCTTACTGCGTTTAAAATCCTTCTCTCATTTTTATGTGAACGTTAGTGGAACTTTTTCTCTCTAGGGCAGTGGTATATGTTTACCAGAACTGCTCTTTTGTGCCTCAAGGCATACTGCCTACCAAACCAGTTGAAATTGCAGTTAGTCTAAGCTTTTGATATTGGCCTGTGAATGCCAGATAGGTCTTAACTTCAGCACGACCTACAAAGCTATATATGTAGTCTCTGCTGTGTGTTTGGATGATGTTTTGGTTATATGCATGTATGCTGTTCCTCTTTAGAGTTCTCTCTTGGCTGCTTACAGAGGAGTTTGTGCCCCTGACAAGATGTACAGGACAGGGCCAAGTATTGCAGACTGATGTTGAACAGATCCTATCCTGTAAGGTGGGAGGTCCCAATTTGAGCTGGAACCTCTTGGGCTTTGCAAGATAGACTTCCTGCAAGGAAATGTAGTTTGGAGTGTGGAAGATCATAAACAGGACTAGCTTTTTTGTGGTTGTTAAAATATCACACCAAGTATATGTAAGGCTAACGCTACAACATACAGAAATCTGTGAGCAAGATTTTGATCTCAGAACATTCAGTCATCTTATTTCCAAGGACAGGAGTAAATGCCACTCTTCAAGTAGGTGGATGTGAGAATTTATGTTTGGTCTTGCTTCTAGAAGCCCAGAGGAAGATTGGATGGTACACAATCTAGTAGTTTTTGGTTACAAATGAAACAGAAAACTCCCTGGAAAAGCAGAGGGGACTCCAGATTGTGTGTGTGGTTAAATTAGAACTGCATGACTGATGTTTTGGGAAAGACATAATTGTAAAAAGAATTTTAGATTTTTTGTAAACTTTCAAGCTCACTTATTTGTAAAGTGGTGGTGTAGTTCATTACGGAAAGTAACTGACCATACAACTATCAGTTCTGGTCACATCTTTTTCAGTGGTTTTCAATGCGTTTCTAGTTTATTTCCCTCCTCCTCCAAGGTCCACCTGAAAATTCTGCTGTCGCCTTTTAATTCAGTCTCATCTATATGCATGTCTCATGCAGGAGATCAAGACAGCTCACTGAGATTAAATACAACTTCAAATATCCAGAGTGGTGCTTTAAATGAAAAAAGAAAGAAGAAAAACCTCAAACTGAGTATCTCAGTGATGCCTGTATATGCCTTGAGCCTGAAAGTAATTTTCTTGTGCCATATTCTTAAACTGACAGCATAGAAGCATGCACAAATGACTGGGTCCAAGAAATGAGTTAAGAAAATGATGACCTGAATTTTGATTCTCCTCAAAATTCTGATCCAGAAATACCTTATTGTGGCTGTACTCTAAGTTAAACACTTAGAGTTTTTTCAACCACATGCATATATTTGGGCTTTAGTGTGAATTGGGTGCTGATGAAAAGCATAAATGACTTATTGAAAGTTGTCTGACAGATGTAGAAATCCATGTACCTGACAAGTCTTGATTAATGCTATAGTCTGAAGACTAATCTCAGAGATTAATCTCTGGACCAAAAAATGAGATGGACAAAGAAACAAATCCTCCTGAGTAAGAAGCTTTCCTTGTTTGTTGGGTTTTGGGTTTTTTTTGATAATTCTGTAACCCTACTGAAAAGTGTGAATGTGTGACCTAAATGTTTTTCCAAATCAGTGACTGTTCAGAGTCTCTGAGTGAAGGAATAATTTGATCTTAAACGTGAGGTCCTGCATTCAAGGATTTGACTTTGGGTATGCAGAAGATTTCAAGAAAGCAATAAAGGAGCTGGCAGAACTTAGAAGCAATTCTTTGCAGCTATACAGTTTGAAACCCAAATAGGCTAGTGAACTGCTATTCAAGAAGCGCTTGCCTGTCCAGGTAGCTCTGGAGGTACATCACCAGTACCGTCTTTCATATTACTTGTGTGACTCATAAGTAGGAAGAGACACTCAAGTTTATTAGGGAGTAACTTGTGTGTTAGTGGATAATTTGTGTGGGGAGAAGGAAAGTGGTGAAGAACTGAAACATTAAAAGTGGCAAAAGAGAGGTTGTCGAAAGTACTAATCACTCTTTTTTTAAAATTTTTTTCTCTCTTGCAGACCTTCAAGTGCTGACCTTATCGGTCTATTAAGTTATTATAAACTTTTGCTGCTCTGCGAACATATAAAGATGTCTCGCAGCCCCGATGCTAAGGAAGACCCTGTGGAATGTCCCCTTTGCATGGAGCCTCTGGAAATTGATGACATCAACTTCTTCCCTTGCACCTGTGGCTACCAAATCTGTCGTTTCTGTTGGCATCGTATCCGCACTGATGAGAATGGACTTTGTCCTGCTTGCAGAAAGGTAAATATCCTGGAAACAGCAGCTTGTCTTGCACTTATCGCAAGGCTCTTGCATTGTGTTGGTACCAAAGACATCCTTTTCCTTCGGGGAAACATTCCTCTAGTCATGGCCTAGATCAAGGGTGAGGTGTTGGATCTTTCTGTCTGCATATGCGTTGAAGCTGTTGTGCAGCAGCTAGTCTTGTTTTGTTAAATTCAGAACTGGATTAAGAGGGGAAGCTGTGGATCAGAACCAAGGCATGCTGATTCTGGGAGAACTGCCAAAAAAACCCCAAATCCTTTGAGTTGGGGTGCTCATGCATTGACAAGTCTTTTCAGGAAGGACAGAGAGGATTGCAGCACCAGGGGTTTGCTGAGGGCCAAGGTTCAGCTAAACTAGCAGAGCTGTCTGAGGCAAGCTTATAAAGCACCTGCTTGTTTTGTTTGTGGCACTGGAGCTTTTAATCCATATTTTTCTGGACGCTAAACATGTAAAACCTTTGGAAAATACATCCAATGGTGTTAAACTTCAAAGCATTTCAAAATCTAGGCTAAGTCTGTTTGTCTAGTATTCTGATCTTGTTGCCAAATGCTTAAAGGTAGTACTTTGAGAGTCACACTTAATTTCTCCCTGTCTCTTTATTGATGTCTGGCTGATACTTTGGTTGGCCACAACTATAAACTTCAGCTTCACTAAGTTGCCTGCTTTTTCCTTTGAATTATTTTCCTCCTCCTTTTAGTGTTTTGCTTAACCTCATTATTTCCTGATCTTCGGTATTTAATAAAATTCTTTCTCAATATCTTCTTCTCTTTAATGGTTTCCCTTGACTTAACTTTCTTGCCTGGCCTTCCTCTTTTTGTAATCACAGCTACTTATGTCTCCTCTTTCTCCTGCTATTTAATCGTGATCCTGTCCTCAGTTTATGCCTTTGTTGGCTTCCTGTCTCATATTACAGCTCCCTTTTCAGACCCCAAGCAGTCTTACTTGGTCTTGCTATCTTTATTCACTGCCACAGCTTTTTATAAGCACTTCCAGTCATATTTTCCTGCTGCTCTTTTGGGCTTTGGCTACACTAGAGCTTTGACTGCTAACCTGTGTTTGAACACCTCTGCAAGCCTGAAGGCTCTTCCACAGCAGCATACGTTTGTTAACAAAGCGCACAGATTTTCTGAAATACTTGTGCTGTATGTTCTACAAGGAAGATCCACCTGTCGTCAGCCAGATCAGTCTCCACATGTGATACCTGCTGTAGATGCTGTATAGTAATTTTCATATTACAAGCAAATTCTGCTCTTCTGGTACAACATGAGATTTCTGGAATTTCCTTGTCTGTAAGTCGCTTGATTTACCTGGATTTATTATACCACTTTTTGCCAACAACTATTTGATTCATCTCTGGCTGTTTCTTATTGGAAGTTCGTGGAATATATCTGAAAAATCACAGAAGCAGCATGCTGTTCACTGCCTCTGGGTATCTGAATTATTTGAAATACGGATACTGCAACAGCTGAACTTTTTAATGTGGAATAATCTGGCATATGATTGGATGTGCAAATATTTTGCTGAATGGGATATAGTTTGCTCAGAAAAACAGTTTCAGAAAAAAAGCTAGAAGGAGTGCTGCAATTGGAATGAAGCACACTGACCATTTCAGGAGAAGAAGGAGAATTCTTTCACAATGGACGAGGATTATGTTGTCGATACTTTCTTCATCCATGGATTGCAAGATACTCTTGAGTAGAGTGGTACCTGTATTGCTGGATTGTAGGAGATATGCGTGGAGGAGGCTGAGGAATACACTCCTTTTGTGGCATAGACAGAGACATTGTGGTGCAGAGACCACAACAGGATTTTGGGAATAAATAATTTCAAGATACACAGTTGATGGCAGTATCAAATAAGTCTGAAGAAGCCACCTTTTGAAGTGTGCTGGACCTTCTGAACAAGGTATGTGTCTTTGCGTGCAGTGTGTCTAAATAGTTCCTGTCTGTATGTAGTACAGTTTTCTGGGGAAAATGTCTAAGCAGTTTTCTAATTCATATCTACTACGATGTGTATCTGTTGTGGCCACTTAAAACGCTGAAGCGCAAAAAATGGCAAAGCAACAAAATCTTTGCAGGAAAGTTTATAGTAGGTACTATGGTTTCAACAGGTGCATCGTGTATAATGCGTATACCACTGCAGGATACTTACTGCAAAATGGACTGAAAATAAACATATTTTAAAGCAAGACTGAGTATGTTATGCACAGTTACGTAATTGAAAACTGCTGTTTGTGCCAATGGTATTGAATGCAATGAGAATTTGATCACTAGTCTGTGGAGACGAGCAATGAACAAGTTCCCTATGCAGGGATTTTAGTTGAAAAGTTTGGGGGAGATTTTGGAAGAGTCTGTGATATGGCTATACACTGTAGTGGCACCTATGCCATTAGTTTCATATATGTTAAACATGCATTGCATATATACCATTATTTTCTTAAGCTTCTCTATTGTACTTCTAACTAAAAAGATGTTAGTTTGCAGTTTTTTCTGCCAAGGAGAACGTGCTTCTAACTGTTACATAGCTTAACACTGGCATGTGCAGAATGTGTTCAAATGGTTGCAGTCAATTGAGTTACTGTGTCTTAAGTTTCCTCCTGTTAGTAACAGTAGTAGACAAACATTTTCTTTGTTTTGGTTTGTGAAAGTAAGGTGCTAGTAAGATTTTAACTTGAATGCTGGTTGGAAACTAGTATTTGTTAGTCTTAACACATTAAAAGCTTTCTAAACTTTGTCTGAATGTTCTGAAATAGACTCAGAAATTGTTTCTGTTCGATTCATTAAATACAAAAAGTACTTCCTTAAAAAATAGAACTGACCTGCTTCGAGTTCCTGATGCCCTTCAGAATTGTAGGTGTAGTCAGTTGTAAGATGCTAAGCAAGCATTCCTGTTTTTTCCAGTCAATTAATTTCTTAACTGTGAGTGAAATAGCTACTAACTAGTCAAATTAGAATGAAAATACGCTGTCTTCAAAAGAGACTTCTGTAGCCAAAAGCTGGTTTACAGGTCACCAGACTCACTGGTTCTGGTTGATTTTTATCTTTGTGGTGATTTTTCTTTGCAGTGACTTTTCCTTAAAATTCAGCGGCCTAGGTACTGTGTGTCACAGGAATAATACGTACTGTTTCAGTTGCTTGTGTTGCTTTAATAGAGCGTAGCGCTTTCAGACCTTAGTGAGAGTTCCTGCAATTTTAAAATCCAACAATAAAAAAGCCTAGCTCCTTCACTTTTCTTAATTGCTTTGCCCTTCCACCAAATACTATAACTTGATACACAGCTGTTCCTGTGGTGTGGCTTTGCCATGTTCTCCAGTTCATTTATGTAGCGAGCTTTATTCCTCCTAGCACCTTGTGTTAGAGATGGAAAGAAATAGTAAACTGCTGCACTTATGACCAAGAAACTAACATGTTCTAAGCATGTTTTTGTCCATGTTTCTCCTCCTTCTGTGCAAGAGGAATACCTGGTGAGAATGCACAGTCTCCAAATGTCAGTTGTTTCCTCTGGTGCTTTTAATCCCACAACTGAGTAGTTTGGTGCAACAATTGATATTTAGAAATACATAGGAAACTGCTATTTTTTATTCTTGATATAAGTAGTATGGTGTATACTATGCGTAAACCTCATTGACTTTCTCTATATTTCTCATTTCAGAACCTATTCGATAGCAAGGCAACAACTGGGAAATGTTGGTACATCCATTGTGTGGAAGGAATGTGACCCATCTGGCAATGACAAAAGCAAAGTGCTTGATAAATCCTAGCTCAGCTTTCAACAACTGGGAAAATAATGGGGAAAAAAGTCTGAAAGAAAACAAAACTTAAATGACAAGACAAACTTAGTCAGGAAGACTGAGAATTCATCAAGGGCTGTCTCTGATTAAAGAAGCAAGACTGCAGAAGAGACATTCGAACTTTTGAAGTTCTTGTAGAACTGCCAGCAACTTACAGTTAGTGTGAACAAAATCTGGTCATTTTCCATGTTGACATATCTTGCTCAGGTGGCTTCCATGATTTTTAATGAAGAGGATTTTGTAACTTAAGTCAAGGGTGTCAGCTACACTTAGTGAATCAGTGATGTTGATGTCTCTTAATGTCTTGCATCTCAAAATACATAAAGGCTGATAATACTTGATGTAGCTAGTTTGCTTGGATATCAAATCCTCTACTAGCTAAGGAATCAGTGATACAGTTAAACAAGTATCTTATGCCTCCTGGATGGTGGGGAGCAGGAAAAGTGGTCATGTCAGTAGCTTTGCCACTTTAGCTGTTGCAAGGCCTGAGAGCTTCTGGTACCCGTGTTCCTCCCTCTACCACTATTTTGCAGGGTTCAACAGAGTAAACAGATGAAATGGTACTGTGAGATACATCAGCAGTCAATCCACCTTGCTTGGCCTTCAGAGCCACGTTCCACCAGCTTTCCCTGCATGCATTCTGTGTGTAGTTGAACTGTATCGTCTGAGTTCATGAACTTCAACACTGTGGGAAGCAATCACTCTGAAGATGAAATCATTTACTGTCGTATTTCTAGAATGACTTTGTGTCCATATTTGAAAGGAACAAGATTTCAAATACTTACTATTTTTTAGAATTAGCTTCTGAAATGTTGGTGCTGTGCTTACTTGCCTTCCTCTCTCCTTAAATGTGCAATGTCTCTTATCTGTCATCATGCCACACATGATATATAGATAGGAAAATAATCTATTCCTACTTAGGATTGGGGTTCTGATTTATTCTTGGAATTCAAGAGGTGCATGCAGATTCATTTACAAGTCCAGCAAGTCAGGATATCGCAACTACTCATATTCCTTAGAAGCATTAAACATGTCATAAGGGATAAACATACATATGAAACATTACATATATATAATACAGCTCTACAGTATCTAGTGAGAGCTTTTGATGATTCTGTTGCTCAAACAAGTGCTGTTACCTATGGTGACAAATCAACTTCTGCTACTTTTTAATGCTTGATGTCCTTATTCAGGCAGTCTTGTACTTTCTGCTGAGATGAAGACGTTTCTCTTTCCTGATTCTGAAATTGCTTTTCAGCTCTGTGCCTCCCAACAGTTGTTGTGCTTATCTGTACAAATACAACCTACTAGTTTTACTATGGACAAATAAACGTTCTGCTCAGAGTTATGCTTGAGCTACCCAGGATGTTTCCTGACTAATATTCAGGACTTTCAGTAGCAAATAGTTGTACAGAGAAGGAACATACTGTCTGACTTGCTTGTCATTTGAGAATATGCTCTTAATGTGGCTATACTTGGCAAGAAGGGAGCTAATGAACTTTGTCACTGTGTGCTGTAGTTTTCTTGGACCTTCAGGAGCCTTAATGAACCTACTGAAAACCATGAATTGGTTTCTTGCATAGTACCAGAGCAGCACACTTGCAAGCCTTGCCTTGTGTAGTGTGAGATGTGGAAAATGAATTAATCTCTGGAAGGATGGATTGTGGGTATGATACCACATCACTTGATGTAGGATGAGCCTACTTCTGGAACTTATAGTACTTCTGGAACTGTATCTGCCTTACACTGCTGCATTTGTTTTCCTCCCATCCCTACTTGAACTCAGCTTGACTGTGATAATTGAATTAACTCTTTGTGCCAAGCAGTCTTTCTCTTCCCTAAAACAGAACAATGTCTGTTCTTTATTCGACATGATTGACTAACACAGACTTTGAGAAGCTCTTCAAAGAAGTGAAATGCCTTGCAGAATTATTCTGCATCTCTGAAGTCCTCATGTGTGCATGTGTTAAAGTGTGCATGTGTTTAAACTCGAGATAATCATTGGCTATAGGTAATCTCAAATGACCTTACTAACAGGTCATTGCTCTTCATCAAGTATGTTGTGAAATCTGTGCACGATATTCAGTGTTACTTGTGAGTAACATAATTTAAAGAAATGGTATGGTTTCAACTGTTCTTCAAGGGTAACGTGAGTCCTTATTGTGCTTTCATGCTAAGGACTTAGTTGTGTACCTTTTGGCTACTGCTGAAGTATCTTAGCAGTTTAAATTCTTTTGTGATAATAAAAACATGTTCCAGAGGATTTCGTGTTTAACCATGAGATGCCATCTGCTGAAGTCACTGCAGTGTGTTTACAGATGTCTCAAGTATAGCATAACAATGCTCAACTTTAAACTCTTCAAACTGTAAAATGGATCTTGTTTTGTTTGGGGTTGTACTCAGAAGACTACCAGGTCTGAGCACTTGATGGATCTTCCAGTAGCATCATAAAAGTATGAGGAATATATGCTTTTAACCTAAACCTTATTTTCATCCACTGCTGTAGATTTTTCTCAGGTCATTTAGTATGACGACTAGTTTTGTATTTTACCATTAACAGAGGACAGTCAGGAAAAAGTTAAATTGATTTTTTTTTTTTAAGACTTGCACACTGAAACCTTTGGTTATGGTAGTACAAGCAAAGAACTTAGTTCAACATATTGGTGAGCTTAATTTCTTTATCTTAAGTCTTTCCTTAATGCACTTTTCCTGTATTTTTCTCATTTTTTACATTATCTCAGTGTTTAGAAACACTTCTTTTTGCTTGAGATGATGGTTTTATATATTTGCTTCTGTGCTTAGCATCGCTTTGTATATAAAGTGTGAAATCTGACTTTCCAGTCTGAGAAAACTGGGACAGGTAAGGAATAAGGGACTGCTTTGAGGAGTAATCTGGGACAGAGGACAGTGCACTGTAGTCTACAAGACCAGGCTAAGATAGTGCCTTTATAGCATGCTCTGCACGTATAGAACAATCTTTCTAGGTAACTCTGAGGACACTTGTACTTCTGCTAGGTACTTTTGAGATTAAAATCTACAGTTTTATGTCTGTGTTTGAGGAGTTATCTGTAGATGATAATCTTGAGGTTAAAAATGTACCTTTGTCCAGGGAAGACAAAGTCCAGGTTTCAAACTGGTACACAGGCTTGGCAAGAATATTGTTAAATCAGTATGCAGAAACTATATTGAAATCTATCTCTTCACTAGGAGAAGTTAACCATATAAAGATTGAGCTTTGTAATGGTGTTACTGTCTTGACCTTGGTGGGCCACTGAAATTACATTTGTATTTTGATTTCTTATCCTGTGGTCTTTACTTTAATACACTTAAGTATCCAAATCTGTATCAGACAACTAAACATAACGTGAATATGCAAGGCATGCTTTCACCCTGCTTACTATACTACCTTGGTGAATAGGATGTGTTGGCTGTTGTGTTGCAGCTGCTTGTAGTGTTACCAAACTGACTAGGCAGCCAGGTTACAATGTGGCTATTGCTCAAATCAGTATTATTTCTATGGACATGGAATTCCATTAAAATATGCAAGATGTTCACCTTTCCCAAAGGACTGAATATGATACTCCTATAATGTGGCTGGCCATAGCAATCAGAACAATGTAACAGAAGAAATAAGTTTGTGCATTAAAACATCAGGATTAATGATTTTCAAATGTGTTGTTTCTTATATGGGTTGTTTTTAATGGTATATATTATATTTAGCCATATCCAGAAGATCCAGCAGTGTACAAACCACTCTCCCAGGAAGAGCTGCAAAGGATAAAAAATGAAAAGAAACAGAAACAAAATGAGAGGAAACAGAAGATATCAGAGAATCGCAAACATTTGGCCAGTGTACGGGTTGTACAGAAGAACCTCGTCTTTGTGGTAGGGCTATCTCAGCGCCTAGCAGATCCAGAGGTGAGCAGTTCACACTTGCAGATCTTGCTCTTAACTTACTGCTCAGGAACCATTGGAATACCCTTGTGCCCACCCTTGTCTGTCTCCCTAATGGATACAAAATGAAACAGCATTTAAAAGATTCAGTGCTGTTGAGGCCCCCTCTTCTTAAGGGAGCCTACTTAGCTTCCTCCTCCAAAATAATTTCAGTAAGTGTTTGTCTCTGCATTTTTAGAATTTTTTTAGGTACTCATTTTCCTGTGCTGGATCTGCTGTCACTATACAGCTGTCATGCACCAGCAATTCTAAAATGGGAGCTTGGTTGCATTATAAAGAACAAATATAAAGTGTAGCACAAACCTGTAGGGACAGAAGAAAAAGGCCAACGCTTGAAGTGTAGCTGGGAGGGTGCATAAGAATGATGTTTGTTGAGGGGGGGAAAAGAATTAGTGAGAGGAAGACCCAGGAAAGAGTTGGCTTGCTACTCTGCGTCATCAAAAAGAAGCTTTTCACTTGAGAAAACTGATTGTGTTTCAGATGTTTTATTTACTTCCATCACCCGTCAGCTGCAGGTGGCTAATGGAATTGGTGGTAATGATTAAAAGTGCTTTGAATTAGAATATGGAGGGAATGTACTACAGGATAAGATTGATGTCTTCGAAACTACTGTGCTAAGTTCAGTTCATCTGATCAGACTAAGTTGTCTGGAGAAATCTTAAATAGAAGCGACTGTTTCTGAGGACTCACAGAGTGTGAGCTACATCTTGGTAAACTGGGAGAGCGCAAATGTAAAAAGCTGCTTTTTAACCTCAGGTAAATCCACACGGAATACCTGAAGTGATTAGAAATGCATTTATTGGTGTAGTAAGGGGCAGGAAGGTTGTACTAGGTTTGTTGGTAGCAGTATTCTCACTGACATACCAGAAGATAACGTGTACTTACTGAGTATTGCGTATAGCACCAAGATCACTTGATTTCTAAGAAACCTAGTCTGAAAGAGAGAGATGAGCTGAAAAAAAGTGTTCAATATATTCGATTTAAATTTTCCACTTAAGCAGGCAAAAAACTCCTGCACAAATAAAGACGATTTAGAAGGGGAGATTGGCTGCTATGTGCTGTTTCTGGAAATAGATCTGTGGATCATAACGTAGTACAGGTGGATCCACTTCTGTTGACAGACTCTTGTGAAAATTGTGAAGACCATGCTGCTATATCTTATCAAAGAGTATAATTTGCAAGACACTTGAAGAAACTCTTCTGCTTTACTCAGGATTGTCAGTCTTCTCTGGAATGATGCCTGAGGGTGGGTGTAGGATCTTTCAAGAGGGCGTAGATCAAGAGAAGAGCAGTGAGAAGAGACCAGTGAGTGACTGGTTGTCTGTGCAGTGTGCCTTGTAGTTCTACATGATATTCCAAATGTGGTTAATGCTCTTAGATCTTGAAGACATTGATGCTCCCTTAAGAAGAGAGAGGAGGTGGTTAGTTATAGAAGTTCGTGGATCAGTATGGTTTAACTGTACTATCCAGAGTTAATATGAAGATGGAGCTGGGGAAACAAATCTTCCTTTTTAACCTCTCAAGTTATTGTCTAGAACTAGAAATACCCTTAGCTTATCTAGCTTCAGTCTGAGTAGACAGTACTTCTGCACCTCCTTCCATCACAGGGATAGAAAAAGAAGCCTTTTGGTACCAAGTGTGTCAGATATATTGCCAATTCCATTGGCACACAGGTAACTTATTCAACAGAGTTGCTTAATATGCTAGCGATGTTCCTGCTTTGCACACGATCCCTGAATGTTGTGTTAGCAATACTGATGCAGGGAAGGGCAAGACAGGAGTTGTTTTTTTTTAATTTTCTTCAGAGATACGATATTCACTCATTCATTTCAGCATGATATTGACTCTGAAAAGTTTTTTCTTGCCCCTGGGAAGTGTCATATGTTGTCTTCCTGTACTTGGTCTGATCTTCTGAAAACTTAAGGCTATCTTGAGCCAATTGGTTTACTCTCTTTCTGTCTGGAATGGGGCAAGTGAATCAGGATTCAGTGTTTTGTTCTTAGCAGTGAATGTATCTGAATGCAAGTTTAAGGTAGTTATTTATTTTAAAACTGGGATGAATGTGCTTTTTTATTTTTTCCTCAAAATATATAATAGACACAGAGGAATATTTCATGCTGAATGGGATGTATTTTGCCAGGGTAGAGTTTGGGTAATCTGAGTGCCTCATTGAAGTTCTTTACTGCAGTGACAACGTTGTCAGTATTGCAAATAACCATGTTTTACATTGGAAACCAAATCTACATCTATATGCTCTCTTCCTGTTTGTAGAAGAGGCCTGTTTTATATTAGTTAAAGGCTTTAGTTGCACAGTTACACAAAAGAATAAGTACAGCCCTGTATGAATTAATTTTCCAATATACCACTTAAACTTTCCTTTCTCGTAGGTTTTGAAACGACCAGAATATTTTGGGAAATTTGGTAAAATACACAAAGTTGTCATTAATAACAGCACATCATATGCAGGCTCACAGGTAAGGCAGAAACCTTTGTGATTTCTTTATTGCTTTAGAGGAAATACATGGGTGCAGAATTAATCTAGGGCTCCCTATTTCTGATTAAACAATAGGTAAAAGAAGTAAAAAGAAAAAAAAAATACAGCATTGCAAAAATCAAATTATCGTTAAGCTACTGAGGCATTGTCCAACCAGACTCTCAAAGTTGGATGCGAGATGCAATATAGAAAGATTAAAGACTGGGAGACAGGATGAGAACCTTCAAAGAAGCAGCAATGTGACATTTATTCACTAATGTGCATTTCAGGGATAAAATGTCTTGAATTATTTCTAGGACTTTCAAACAACATTTTGATGCATTTCTTTTTTCCCCCTGTTCTTTATGCATCATCTAAATTTTTATGAATTCTACCATTTTTGTCAGTTTTGCTGTTAAAAGCATCTAGCAGTGAATGTACCAGTTTATGAAGTGAGCTGCTAAAAAACAACTTAATGTTCAGATCTGTCTAAGGGGAGAAATATGTATATTAAATATGGTATGCTTTCTTTCTAGGGTCCAAGTGCCAGTGCATATGTAACCTACATCCGGTCAGAAGATGCTCTCAGAGCTATACAGTGTGTCAATAATGTGGTGGTAGATGGCAGAACACTTAAGGTGGTAATATTTTTACATTCTTACATATGTGTGCTAGGACACTAGTAT
This sequence comes from Tauraco erythrolophus, assembly GCF_009769465.1. NCBI lineage: Eukaryota > Metazoa > Chordata > Aves > Musophagiformes > Musophagidae > Tauraco > Tauraco erythrolophus. The sequence goes on from NC_141468.1 coordinate 56,323,749, forward strand.
CAGTGCATAGTATAAAGTTTTATTTGTATGGGCATGCTTGTGTTGATGAACAAAAATGTCTGTTTTATTGGGTATTGGGTTTTGACTGATATTCCTAGTATTCATTACAACACGGAAGTTCAGTGAGCTTCCAGCATGCAATCTTTTAGTGGGTTAGCAGGTAACTTCTTAAAACAAAAGTCTGAGACAAAGGAAGAGATGCACCACCTCCCCCTTCCCACAGGAGCTTTTTTTTGCTGTATAGCTTAATAGAATGGTGTGAAAACCTGATTATTCACTTTTACAGAGCATTTCTGTAGTCCAAACACCACACCTCTCAAAAGCGCCCTGGGAAATGCAAGTTTTTTCCTTTTGGTATCTGTGTAAATAGGTATTCAGGCTGACTTGGCCAAATTGGTGGCTATAGAAAATCATCTAGTTAATATTCATTTCCTGACCCTGCTACAAAACATTAACCAGTTTCATGTAATACAAACTCATAACTACTTCTTTGGCTGCTTATAATTATGAATGGAAATATTTACTGAGGCTTTATTTAGGTTGTATGAAAATAGAAATACATCCTAATTATCTAATCCTCAAGTACATAAATTTCTTACTCATGGACTTCTTAGTCCATCTGCATCAAAAAATGCATTATGATGGAACGCTAAATCTTGGGAGGGAATATTTTTTTTTACAAATACAGCTTTTTACTCATGCAGCAAAAGACATTCTTAACTTCCAGTACTTAAGTAATGAATTTTTTTTTCTTTCTTCAGGCATCATTAGGTACAACAAAGTATTGCAGTTATTTTCTAAAAAATATGCAGTGTCCAAAACCAGACTGCATGTATCTACATGAGCTGGGAGATGAAGCAGCTAGTTTCACAAAAGAAGAAATGCAGGTAAGTGTGGTGAATGGGAAACACATGAAATGTGACATGTATGTATTTTGTTGTATGTAATTCAGTCTAATATGTGTATAATATAGCCTTTTGCTGAATGTTATGGCAGAGATGAATTTTGAAATCCGAAAGGTGATTAACCAGTTGAATATTGGAAGTAAACAGTTATTTTTTTTCAGTACATGCTGCTTTTAAAGGCTGAAAAGTCCACTGCATGTTCATGAGTCAAAAAGATGGAGGTAAACTCCTAGCCAAAGAGTTCAAATCACCTTGAGTTAGCTACTTCCCCTTCGTTCATGCCAATGCAAGATAATGTGTTATTTTAAATCTCCATAAAAGAAATTAGTGAAGATCTGGGTTTTCCTGTAGGTGTTGTGTGTGTGGCCGGTTATTATGGCTTAACTATTGTACTGTGATTTGGCCGTGCTATCTGAATTCTGATATCCCTTTTAGCCTACGAAGGGTATAGAAACTGTTTGGGAATAAAACATTGAGGGTAACTGTAACAGAGGATAAATACTGATGTGGAGATTTTTTAATATCTCAACATAAAAGTGCTCATTATCTAGGATAGAAATGCAAGCAACTGGATAGCTTTACTTTCTCAAAGCTGGTAGATTCTGAGGTCTTTTGGATCTGAGTGTCTTTCTGTATGAGGTATGGTAAAGGTTTTGAACTCAATCTCAAGTATGCCAGCCTTGCATCCATGCTGTAATTTTTACATGTGGTCTGTCACAAAGCAGGTGGTCCCCATCTCTAGTACTAGCACAAATGTTGCACAAGTAGATTTTATTTTGTGTGTTAGGCTGATATAAGCCGGACAATTATTAAACTATTAAACGTTTTTCTACGAATTAGCAGTTATTTCTGAGGATTCCAGTTACATTTTCATAAATTAAAAAAATACCATGCTAGTTTAGGTAAATAGTCCCTGTAGTATATGTTTTGTCTCAGATAATGGCAATAGGAGGAAAAATTCAAGGAGAGCTTGCAAATCGGGCCACCTTCCCTGTTCATTTTTTCTGTATTTCTCCCACCACCTAGATCTGTTACGTTATACATGTTTGAGGGTATGTTCCTGTCTAGGCTTTTTAGATTTTTATAGAGCTGTCAGCCATGAATTTATTTAATCAATTTTGATAATGTCAACCCTGTAGTCTTTTGTGGCAGCAAGCCCCAGAAGTTCACCAGGTGTTTTGTAAAGTGCTTTCTTTTGCCTGTGTTAAACTAATCTCCAGTTAGTTTTGTCAAATGTCCCCTAGTCTTAGCATTGTAGAACTTGCTGAAAGCAAAACCCTTATTCACCTTATCCATTGCTCTTGAGATGTTGTAAAAAATGATATTACCTCTCAGCCTTCTCTCCACGTTACCCAGTTTCTGGGCTTTTATACTTCTTTGTAAAGCAGTTCCTCCCTTTCTGTGATAATTTTGGTTGCCCTTCTCTGTACCTTCTGTGTCCTCCTTGAGATGCAGAAGTCAGCTGCATCATACTCATGATGTGGGGAAGCAAAGTTTAATATAGCAGTCATGAATGTTTTGTGTGTAGTGTGGTGTGTGGGGTTTTTTGTTGTTGTTTGGTTTGGTTTTGTTCGTGGTGTTTTTTTTTTTAAGTGCCCTTTCTAATGTTGCCTAGCATGTTTTTCATGTTTGGCTGCCAGTGCATCATCAACTAACAATTTCAGAGATCTGTTGGCAGTAACCTCGGTATGTCTTCTCTGATCTGTAACAGCCAGTTCACAGATCAATAGAGTGTTAGTACGGTTTAGGCTACCTTTCCCTTGGTGCATTACTTGATAACGTCTCTGAAGCTTATTCGCCACCTTTTTTTGCCTGTTTGCTGAGTTCTCTGGCAAAGAGCTTGGTATTGTCAGCAAAGAACTTGCTCTTCACTCCTTTCTCATGCGTGCCGTTGCATAAAACTGATGCCAGTCATCAGTTCTCATTGCTTGCTTCTGCACCCTAAAATAGTGACCAGGAAGTCTTACCTTTGCCTTTCTATCTTTGAACAAGCTTCAATCCACACAAGAACATTCTGTCACAGGGCAGCTTTGTAAATAACTTCTGGTGTGAAACCTTATCAAACGCTTTTTCGAAAATTTTGCGAATCTTCTTTATTTATGTTTATTGACACTATCATAAAATTGCATCATTAGTTACGTCGGATTCCCCTTTATAGAAGATGTTCAGATTTGTTCCCAGGAGATTGTTTTTATCAATGAACTTGTATCTTCTCTTGTGTTGTTTTTTTTTTAAGATATACTTTATAATCTGAGGAGGGATGGAGGTTGAATTTAGCAGTCCGTAGTTCACAGGATTTTTTTTCTATAGCCCTTTTTGTAGAAGGCAATGGCAATCTGTCAGTCGTCTGGCCTAACTGCCAGTTAAAACTGATAGACTACATACCTTGGCTAGGAATTCAATTTCACATATGACTTCCTTCAGAAGTCTTGAGTGGATAATACTTGATCTTGGTAGCTTAAATCAATCTTTCCATTCCTTGTTACATTCCTTTAAACTTTCTTCTTGGTTTCATATTGCTTTCTTGGAAATCACTGGAAATTGCACAGCTATTCAAAAGTACCTTGTACTTTCAGTGTACCAGCTTTCTGGGGTTTGGGTTAGTGTCAATGAATTTACAGGTCCATTTAATGACATTGAATGTTCATTGTCACAGACTTTGATTCTCTATTTAAAAAAAAAATAAAATTGTCAATGGATGAACTTACATTCTAGGTTCAGTAATTGTCAATACTGAGTTAGTAATATCACAACATTTAGCTCTATTAACAAACTGAAAAGAACTGTTAAAACTCCGGGAAGTCTCTGAAAGTGAAGTTGGGAATTTAGGTGACGTAGGTTGGAGATGCTAAGTTTGGTCTCTGGTTTGCCTGTTATAAATAAAGCACGATTTCCGCAAGCTTTCTTGGTTTTTTTCTTACATTTATGTGACAAGTAATTGAGGTTAGGACTGGCCTGATGTTCCTGGCCATGACATTCAGTCTTTTGCTACTGAAGTCTTAAGCAAGATAAGATATCCAGGGAGGTTTCTTCTTAGTCAGCTGCTTAATGTTTGCAGTGCAGATCTGTGCATCTGAGCTGGTTGCTTGTATTGTATTTGTAGTGGATGGTGCAAGAAGCATTCCCAGCAAGCAGTATATCTCAAAGTTTGCATTTAGGTGAACCACACTTTTTTTGACTGTAGGTAGTAGCTTGGATGTAGACACTGACAAAATTTAGTACGATGATCCATACATCAGACGTTTCAATGTCCTTTTTTGAGGATTGTGTAAGTTGATTAAATAGAGAAAGATACATTCAGAATCAGCCAGTAATAGAGAACTGGAGAATTAAGTAGCAAAAACTGGAGATATTTGTAGCATTTGAATGACTTGGAGTATTCAAATGTCGTCTGCAGTTGCCCTTCTAAAGGAGTCCATAAGGAAATTTAGTTCCTCAGCAGTACTGTTTTTTGAATTTTGTCAAATATTCATGCTAATTTTTTTTTAAAGCAAGTGATAGGGTTTTTTTGTAATATTTTTCTAGCAGAACATCCATGTTGTCGGTGCATCAGTTCCATTCCTGTTGCAACAAAATATTTATAAAGGGAATGAATTTAGTAATGTACAAATATTAATATTTTAGAGGTACAAGTAGTGTGAGAGCTTTTAAATCATACTGAAGATATGATAGGTAATAGCATACATATTCCAGACTTAAGATTCCGAAGGCCTGACTATAAATCTCGGCACTTGTTTCCTTTGCTAAAGGACATCTCTTAGTATCTGGAAACTAGATAAAAGCTTTTGACAACTTCAAATTCACTATCCTATTTTGCCTCTTGATTCAACTCATTAGAATACTTAACTTGCAAATACTAGTTCTTAGGTTGGAGTAGTATAACAAGCTACAAAAAATGTGAATGCTTATCTAGAATTTGTTTCAGATGTCACTTTAAATGTTGGGGGAGGTGGATTTTGCTGATTTTGTTTTAAATATTTAGCCACAGAATGTTATAGATAAGCTAGACTGAAAAATATTCTCTTCCTTCACTTATCAGATTAAATATTTTGGAGTTGGATTTGACCTCCTCAATTTCTGAAAGCAAGAAATTGTCCTCAATTAATTCAATTAGTTAAAACAATATTTCAATTTTTCAGTTATTAAAAAGAATGATTTATCAGTTATTGCTCAGAATATACTCCTTGTCAGATGATAGTTAACACTCAGACCACCTCAGCTGTTTTTATTAAACTGTTATAAAATGGCTTCCATTTTGGAACTTTTGATTTAAGAGAGAGACTCTTTGCTGCTTCCCATCTTCTGAAAAGCTTAGTATGGTTGATTATGTCAAATGCAGATTGACTTGGAGATTTAGCTGTTTGTGATTTAAGAGGTAGATTCTGTTTTAGAAGTCTTCAATAAAATTATAAATGGGTAAATACATCCAAGTGATTTCTAGGCAAGCTGTAGATTCATTGAGATCATGTCTGTGCTGAGATTGAGAAGCACTGTTCTGAGTTTGTCAAGAGTGACCTGTTAAATTGTTAAAGCCCAATCACTAAGCTTTGGGACATACACATGTACATTTTTAGTATCAATCAATATTAAACCAGTATTCATTCATTGTGCGTTTCTCTTTCCTTAGGCGGGTAAGCACCAGGAATATGAACAGAAACTACTGCAAGAATTATACAAATTAAATCCCAACTTTCTCCAGTTATCTACGGGTACAGTTGACAAGAACAAGAACAAAGTGACAGCACTGCAGAGGTATGATGTGTAAGTACTGATGCTGGACCGCCTGGCTCTGCTTTCTTTCTGGTTATTCCCAAAGAAAACTTTCTTATTCCTATTGCATCCTCTAAGTTGCCTGCTGTTTTTAGTGGCTGTTATATGATAAACTTGATAAACTCTGCTACCAGTTTTCTCTGTACAGAGACATTTGCACTGCTTTATGCTAATACAAAGTGAGTGTGAGTCTTACTTAGTAAAGAAATGTTTTTCTGCTGTGTGCATTTGGATCACTAGTACAGAATGAGGTACTCTTATTCTGAAAAAAGTCTGTATATTTTATATTTGCATAAACACATAATATTTATTAAAGACCAGCTGTCAGCTTTCTTGGTACAGTGTCATGATGAATGCAGTCTGTACTCTCACAGCTGAGACACTTTGTAGTCTTGATGTGTGTTTTATTGTGTTTTTTACATAGTGATTTATAGTGAAGTCCTTACATGAGGTATAAGGACCTTGGAAATTGAAAGTAAAATCTTTCTTTTGTGTGAGTAAGAATTCATGTTATGTGAATAAAAGATTTCTTGCTTTCATCTAGTAAACTTAAATGTTATATTTTTCGCTACATTGTAATTGCTGATATCACTTATTACTGCTTGTTAAAATAATATTCTGTTGAAGTAGTTTGTTCAGTAAGTTATGAAAAGCTTTCTGTCCATATGAATACATAGTGATAAAAAGATAAATGAAAGCCTAAGATCATCTGTCCTTATCCACTCAAATGTCACATTGCAAGTAAAGAAATAAAAACTGTTAACAACTTCCTCCATCCTTTTTGTAGGATTTTCATAACGAGATGAGCCGAGTGGAATGTAAAAGTTACATGGCACCTCGTATGCACCTTGGCCTTGTAATCAGTGTTTGTGTTTTGTGCCAGCTTATCCAGTACTGAATTTTTCAGAAAGACAATAATTTGACACTGGCAGCATCACTGCATAACAGTTTAAGCAAGAAAGTGGCTGCTGTATCTAAAATATTGCCAATGTAGCTTGAATAAGCAGAATATAGTTCTGAGAACTGGTATCCCAGCTCGTGTCCTGAGATTATTTTCTTTTACTTCTAGAGGAAGTGTCATGTGCTCTGACTGCAAGTAGTCCAGACCTCCAATTGGATTTTTTCTTAAGGATTGTGCCACTTCTTATTTCTTGGGCACTGGTTCAGTATTGACTAGGAAGGTGGAGTGCAGTGGTAAAGCAAGTACACCATTTCATGAATTTGAGTATTGATTTATTTTATGTTTAAGTCCGAACTAATCTTAATTTGAAACCTGATTAGATCCCAGCAAAGCAAATTATACCAGTGAGGAAAGACTGCTCTATCTGAAACGGCAATGCACTTTTAAGCCTTCAGAAGGCACTTATGAATTGGAGCTTGGCCAGTCTGTGATGCTAACATTTTGGCACTTGTGGAAAAAGTGGCAAGTTACTCTAAAGGCAACAAGGGGTCTGGAGTTAATTTCTCTTGTCAGCTGAACAGCATCATCACAACACAGACTCTGTTCTTTGCTAACAGCTAGGCACCACCTTTTGTGTTGAAAAGTGAGTTTCTTCTTGCAGCTGAGATTTTGAAATGTTTCTTCAAGTCCCATCTCATCAGTACAAAACGTAGCTGATGAGCTAGTGAATGTGTGTTGTTGTTCTTCACGGCTTTCCACCCAGTCGGATTTGTGGTTTTGTCTTGATTCATTGATAAAAAAATTAATATTTCTGGCAGTTTGTTAGAGCCTCTGACAGTTTTGTGGTGGTTCTTGTGTTTCCAGGGTGCAAGATTTCTGTTTCAACAGAAGCTGAATTCTATATAGTAGATATTTAGTTATAAATAACCAGTAGTAGAAAACAGTTTCTTAAACTGTGCATAATGCTTTTTCACAATTGTGTTCTAATTTGAAAGGTCCTACTTGCAGAACCTCTTTTCTTGCTGCTGAACGCAAATGTTAAAATCCTCCAGTGCCACTTTGTGTACTCATCTCTTAGTATGTCACTTGATAGTTACGGTGACTGCATTCTCTTACAATTAGACGTATATTCCACATTTAAAATGGATCAAGCACTTTTCCTACTGACTTTTTCCTAAAGAACAGAAATGAAGGCTTTCTTATGCTACAAGTGGAAACACTTGTTAAGCACTTGCTGGTCTTTTAGAGAACAGCCCTTTAGAAATATGCAGCTTTGAACTTAAACAAACAAACAAACAAAAACTCACCAACAAACCAAAAAAACCCACACTCAAAAAACCCCACCCCAAAACATGAAACAGTTCCTTTCTCTTTACCTTTCTCTTTGGATGCAAAACTGACTTTAACTGTGAGGTTTTAAGGTTAGTTTTAGTGTAGAGATGGCTTTGCATTGCGGCAGATATAAATTTGGTATTTAATCTGTTAGTGGGTTGAAAGTTTTCTTATATCTAGATTACAACTCATTTTTGTAAGGATGAGAATATTGACTGAAATTGTGCTGCTGATGGTGTATCTCTGTTCCTAGATGTTCAGTATCTGATCAGCTCGTTATCTCTAACATTTTAAATGAGGTATATGAGAAAAGGTGGAGGTAGAATAGCAAATCTTAAAGTACTAACTGAGATTTGAGGGTAGCTAGTAATAACAATTTTATCTGAATAGAGGTAGGAACACTTGTGTTGCTATCAGCAGCTATAGGAATTTCCAGATTCTGACTGTGAATTTACTAGTTTGACCTAGAGATGTAGAGTAAATGTTGGACTGTGTAATAAAAACATGTTAAGGGGGACATCAGGAGCAGCATGTGTATTTAAAACAATGTTTTTTGAAAGCTTCTTCCTTACAAAAACAGCACTTGGACACTAAGAACGGCATCCTGATTGAAGCAAATGAAAAGCTAAAGTTAATATAAAAACTGGAGAGCACAAAGGCAGATCTTTTGTAGTAAGATTGTAGGCTTAGCAGGTGACACTGTATTTGAATGCATTCAGTTATAGATGATATTCCAGCTTGCTTCAACTTGTATAAAATGTAACTATTTTCAGCAAAAACTTGGGCTTTGCGTCCTCTCTTGAACTTCTCAGACCTAATATGTACTCCGAAATTAAATTTAATGTTACTTTATAAAAGGGAAGCAATTATGGCTTTAAACTAGAAATGAAGGGAGCAGTAACTTGAATGAACAGTGTGTTGGTCTGACTGGTCTCATGGTCTGTTAGTGAAGCTGTGGACTCTTGTGTAGGCGTGACACAAACTTCATCTGTCGGGGCCAGGCATGATAGGGCCTGGAATATAAAGCGTGGATTAAAAAAAGTGATTTAGTTCATGATTTACAGAACTTAAAAATACTTATGGGATAAAACAAATAATTCTAAATGAGATGTGTGTACGTCTGGATACTTGAAGCTGTCGATGGATTTTTATTTGTGGCTTCCTGCCCCCCTCTCCCCGCAAATGGACAAGTTTGGACTTCAGCACTGCAGAGCAGCTATCTAGTCAGTGAAGAAAACAGAATTCCCCCCAGTTTTCTCTCTCCCCTCCCTACCCCACTAATTCTTTTTTAAGTCGTCACCATTTAAAATCTGAGAAATAATATCCAGATAAATCTATTCTTATGGATTGTCTGGCACACGGATTCATTTCCCAGTGCTTACAATTTTTAAGAACACTTCTTCATAACTTGAACTCTTTTTCTTTTTTTTTTTTCCACTCTTGCCTTTTTCCAGACCCAACAGTAATAACAAAGATGCCTGGCCATCATTACAGAGTTCAAGTAATCAGCCAACGGTTTAACAATGGAACACAGGAAAACGCCTCCTATATTAGAAAATGGCACAGACCCAGAACACATGACTCCAGATGGTGCAGACTCAGATTTCGGGTAATTGTGCTGCCTTTTATACTTCAGATAGCTTACTTTCTCTCTCACTGATTGGTGTGGAGGGAATGATTCTCCAGTCTCTCTCTTTTGGTTGGAGAACTGGATTCAAATCCTGATCAGGTCACAAAAAGCTGGGCTTAGCCTAAGCCCATGTCAAAAAGACTGATTGGCAGATTCTGCAGGAGAACCCTAATGTGAAGTTAGTAAGTGATGGTACAGGTAAGGGCTGAGGGGAACTAAATAACTGCTGGATCAACAGCTTATACAGCATGCATGGTCCCAGCCAGAGCTGAGCCCTTCATTTCTATACAGAAGCTTCCACAAAAGTAACATGCTAGTTGCTATACATGAGGAGGCTTGTCACTTGGAAAAGCTTCAACAGAAGGAAGCTAAATGTTAGGGCTGAATATCCGTCATCTCTTTACAGTGGTGTGTTCCAGAAACACAACTGCAGAGGTAAGGGTTCCGTGATTATCACTCCGTAGCAGGAACAGGGCAGCAGATTCAGCTGTGGCTTCTTTGTGCAGAGGAAGCAATTCATCTGCTTGCAGTAACTTCCTTATTGCTAACCAACATTTTTCCTTCTTTTGATGCCCTCCTTGAATAGAACTTATGTCTTCTTCCATCATAAGCATCACTTGTCGTTTCAATGGTAGTCTGTAGTCATGCTGGTTTGTTTTTTATGGACCCCATTAGGTAATATCGGTTGGGCTCATTCAGAGGTTGCATGGACAAATAACAAGATACTGTAGTATTTCAAGAAGTGGCATTGCCAATCAGGTAGCTGGTCTTCGTTTTAAATCAATAATGGACCAACGCATTAACATCGTGAGTGCTGTTGAAGTGCTACCTTCTTGTTAGGCTTAATAGCAGTCCTGTTGAGGTGTGATCAGAGATCCTATCATTGTCTCTCAGTAGTGACATGCAGCTTCCTTCTTTTCTGAAAATAAGGTATTAAATGTAGGTAAAGATATTATAGCCAATAGATAATGAATCTTGTTCATTCTTGAGGACAGGAAGTGTGTCTTAAAATGAAAGTCTCCTTAGGCAAGTTCAAGTAAATAATTAAATAAACATTTTCAGCACTTAGATTGACATTAAAAGTTGTCTTACACATAGCTTTTGAAACTGCAGCATTTTGTGACTTTGTGTCAGCAGCTTTGGGAAAAGAATTTGGCTGGAATATCAGTACTACAATCAGAATGATTGTGTAGTGAAAAGCCTACAGCGAACTTTTGTGTTATAGGTATTAGGAAATTACTAACCAAAGGCAGCTGGTTCCAAATGGAATAACTTTATTCATGCTGTTCGACCGCTGAGTAGAAAGTATGTGTAAATCTTCAGTAGGGTGATGCTTGTTTGCAAATATATTCCTTTGATTTTCCTTTTACAGTCATAAATACTTCAGTTTAAGTTTTCTTTTTTAGATACTGACTCAGTGTCCTTTTGCACAAAAATGGTTTTTATATATGGATTACTCTTACACAGTTTCTTTAGAATGGAGAAGAATTAATTCTGCTGGGTTTTGACTCTAATTTAATTATTCTAGGATCAGGAGAACAAATATGGGGGGAAGCAATCTTAGGAATTTTTGATCTTGATATGTAGGTCTACACAATATTTAAAATTTGCAGCAGCAAGAGGTGTTTGAAAACAAGGTGTAGCTAGAATCTGGAGTCTGCACCCAGTTAAAGTAGTTACTATATATTCGTTAAAATAGTTACTATGTGTATTAATTTGTCTTGTGCTAACATATCATACCTGTAATTTGACTTGTATCACATTCTGACCTCTTAATGGAACTGAAATTCATGTTGTTCTGATCCTTGTTTGTAGGACTGGTGTTTGGGCTATGCAGCCCGATGCTTGTTCATCTTCTCTCATGGGTAGATAAAAATGAAAGTACCTTGAAGTTATAATCTGAACTTGAATTAATACTGTTTCATTAGTGTGGTATTTAGGATAATTAAGGCAACTCACAGATGCTGGTCAGAATCTTGAATCCTGAGAAGTGCCATTTCAGCTGAGTCATGTTAGTTCCCAGTGAATAGCTTTCTGAGGATATTTTCTGCTGTGTCTTATCTTTTATTCTCTACATTTGTTGGCAGTTTTTTATGCTCTGTCTTTTCCTGCATTTTACCCTTCTGTCATCTCAAACTCAACTTTCTTACCTTAGAACTAATTTCTGCTAGCTCAATCTTGAAGGCTGGTGAGAAGCTTAACTTGCCACTGGGACTAAATAGTTAATTTAATTTTCTATCTCTCCCCAGATTTTTCCAGGACTTGTATGGGAACCGATAGGTTAGGTATTTGGAAAACAAATCTATCCGCAGGTTTCTCTTGAGTAGTAGCCTAGATGAAACTAACCACTATGAAATACCGCCACAGTACAAGAATTCTGGTTTTGTGGATGGTGTAAAGTTACTATTAACATGTTTAAAACTTTCCTTTGTTCCTTGACAGGGCAATCAACAAGCTGAGTGGAGACTGGTGGGAAGTAGTATTACAGGATATGGCAAATGATTGAAATAGTTATGGTTAAAAAAAATAACAGTCTCATAAATACTAAGCGGACTTTTTCTGTCTTAATGCCTCCTAATTAATTTCACTTTGTCTTTATTTCAAGGCTTTTCTTCCACTACAAAAGCAAATGTGGATTTTTCCCCTTAAATACTTGAGTGTCTTATTGTCTCTTTTCCCTTCCCACTTTTTGCAGCCCTATCGACAAACCTTCGGATTCCCTCAGTATAGGAAATGGTGACAGCTCTCAGCAGGTAAGACAATAAATATAAATGCTGTGAAAGTAAGAGTTGAGTTTGAGGGTTTGGTGCAATTTGTAGTTGGAGAAGCAGATACTTTCTGAAGTTTATCATAGTTTTAAACAAACTAAAAAATGCTGCTGCTAAATTGATTTTTGTTCACCTGTACTGAGCTATATAGTAACTAAGCTAATTGCAGACAAAAGTTTTGAGGAAATTTTTCAACGCTATTAGTGAAGAATACTTTCTATAGAAACGCTCATGCGCTAATTGTTTCTCTTCCTCTCTTGCTTGTAGATAACAAACAGTGACACACCTTCACCACCGCCTGGTTTAACAAAACCCAATCCAGTTATACCCATCAGTTCATCTAATCACAGTGCACGGTCTCCTTTTGAAGGGGCTGTAACAGAATCACAGTCACTCTTCTCTGACAACTTTCGGCACCCTAACCCCATCCCTAGTGGGCTTCCTCCATTCCCAGCTCTCCACAGACTTCAAATGACTGGCCCACAGCACCAGAACCACAGAGCCTCTTCACATCAGGTATGTACACACGGTTACATGGCTGAGTATTGCTTGCTTCTGCAACTAATGTCTGTGTAGAACTGTGTAGAACTAAAATTCTAGAACTTGCTCCATACTGTTTTTTACTCCTTTATGAATGATTAAAATTTGTCACTTAACTACAAATGAATTGCACTGACATAAGGGTTTATTCTAAAAGAAGCTTTACAGAGTTTTCCAGCTGTGTGGCTAAATTATCAGAGTGCTTATTTTAGTTTTTCTTAGCCATGTGCCTGTCTACTAATAAGATGTGACATGTATGCTTAATATTTAATGTTACAGGTTTTTATTGAGTGGGGAAAATACGTGGTGTCAGTATATGTTGGTGTAATAATCTGTTATAATCTATAATTTGAAAATCAGAAGCTGTGCAGTGGAATTCAGAATTTTCTTTAGCATCCTGCATAGTTACCTGGAGATGCCTAATCTTTCTGAAGTGAGATTATACATTCAGAAAGGACGAAAAATATGGTTGATTACATCAACTGAAAGATACTTGTATTTTCCAGGTACTTCATAGAATGAAAACTTGTTTTAGGTGCGTTTGTATAGTCTTGGGAATGGTTAACAGTATTTAAGGGCGTATTTCAGCATTTAAAATTATAAATTGAGCGAGTTGTTAGAAAATTAAGGAAGCATATCAGTAATAAACATAATGTAAATGATCTTTAGAATGCGGTTTACTTAGTGACTAGTCTTTTGATGTTTATTGGACTTCTGGATGTCCTAATCCTGTTTGTAAACATACTTATTACCAAGACTTGTGGCTAAGGTACTATATGCACCAATTTGTGAGGATTAAGCAGCAGAGAGACACAACTTCTAGGTAGTAGACGTTTTGGTTAGTTTCGTATTACTGTAAAAATCTATGGTTGTTATTTAAAGAGAATACAAATAACAAGTTTTGTCTGTCTGGCAACTGTTTTTATTTATTGCATGGATTTTAGAGTAAAAATAGAAGTGTAGATTCTTTTCTGAGACAGGATACCGAGTTTGATTTTAACTACTTGAAGCAGACCAGGTTCCCTACCAGCAGAGGGAGTTAATGTTGTGAGTCATACTACTTTGCACTCATCCACTTGTATTAGCACAGTTTTGAGGAAAAATATGGTGAAACTAGACCCAGCATTCACTGAACCTGAATAAGAAACCTAAACAGTATAAACAAGTAGTAATTGAAAATGCAGGGAAATTCTGATAGGCCTTTTTTGCAACGCTGCCTCAAATATTTAACAGTATCTTGTAGTGCAGCTCCTTATTTCCTTTTGTTTTATCAAGTTGTCTGCTCAAGACTTTGGCTTGTTTTGCTTCATAAGGGGCAGACAGTAGGGTTTGTCTTTGACGTTTTTTTAACTTACCGCTCCCCTTAAGTAGAAATCTGTGACAGTTCGATCTGAAAATGGCATCTAAACTGTGACTAAGGTGTCTTTGGGGAATGTATAAAGTAGTGTTATATGAAAGATAACTAGCAATATAGATTCAGATTCACTGAGGCTGAAATTTTATATGGGTAAACACTAATTTTTGTTCTAAATTCCATTCCCCTCCGACAGAAACTATACCAGTATCCTCCTCCACAACTGGCAAGCGGCTTTTGGGTTTGTTCCTCCAAACAGCAAGAGGACGACTTAGGGTTTGACCCCTTTGACATCACCCGCAAAGCCTTAGCAGACCTGATTGAGAAGGAACTGTCAGTTCAAGACCAACCTTCCCTCTCGCCCACAATCTCTCAGAACCCTACCCCACACACTACAACTGCCAAAGGGCCGGGCTCTGGATTCCTGCATCCTGCTGCACCCACAAATGCCAACTCTCTCAGTAGCACCTTTCCAGTTATGCCACAGAGGTTCCCACAGTTTCAACAGCATCGAGCAGTTTACAACTCCTTCAGTTTCCAGGCCAAGCAGCTCGCTATCCTTGGATGGCCTTCCCACGCAATAGCATCAGGCACTTGAACCACCAGCAAATCCCACCTCAAATAGTAATTTCTTGGACTTGAATCTCCCACCACAACACAGCACAGGTCTGGGAGGGATCCCTATATCAGGTAGGTGAATCAGGACAGCTGTGAATATGACTTAATTCATGCTTTCAGCTTCTCTGAGCCAGTTCAGGAAATGGGAATAGCCAGCTACAAGTGGTATCTCTTGACTGTCATGCTAGGTTATGAACAGGGGGAGGAATATTGTTTTAAATAGGCCCTTTCCATTAAAAAAAAAGTGTATCTGGATTTTTAGCCTTGTAATATTGAGCTTTATAAGGAAGGTGGAGTATTCTGTGCCCGCTTAATTTGTGCCAAAGCAGATTGGTATTTTGGTTCTTCAGTCTTGCCGTACTGGCTTTCCTTAGGAGTAGACCCTGGGAGTGCATTGCAACTTCCATGTCAACATGCAGGTGCTGACCAGACATCTTAAAATTGTGAGGAAAAACTATAATGATGGTAATTTGTGCCAGATGTCTTAGCTGGGTTGTTCCCTCTTGCGCATAACCAAATGGCTACACAATAAAACATTCAGTGCTGTTCATTTCTGTACTTCAGATGGCCTTAATATTATGCTAATCTTTCACTGAATGGATGCTTGCAATGTGTGTAAGAGGATTCATCCTGATTGTAAGGGTCGTAATGTTGGAAGAAAATAAATGTGCAGTCAGGCCAGTTGAGGCTGCACTGAGTGGATTGCTAGGCTCTTGCAGCAAGCGTTACAGATAAGGAGCTAATTGTAACAATAATTGTCTTGGTCAAAAATTCGCTTCTGGAGTTTGAAGTCCTTCTATGCTTCCAATTTAGCTTGGCCTGAACAGGCTCTCTTTTCATAACAGGAGAAAAAAGTTGTATTAAATGTATAGTGAACTGCAGGTAGAAAGTCTCTATAAGCTCTTTGTAGCCTTGAGATGGAGGAAACTGCTTCTTGAGATGTTGCCAGTGTTGTTTTCTTTTCATGGGTTTTGAGAAGTACTAGCTATACTGTAAGAAAGTAGCCTAGAAAAAGTCAATGTACAAGAGCTAATTTTGGCTGTTACTTCCGTTTACTTTGTCCTCTTTGAAGGCTTGTTGAAGCTACAGTACTGTTGTAGGGTCCTTAGGCTGATTCATAGTATAAACACTTGGTCCAGACTACAAATCCAAGTAGTTCAAACTATACTGGCAGTGGCAAAGTTTGTTGGGTTTTTTTTTTTAGTCTAAAATGACTGGTATTTGTTACACTGAAGTGTTAAAAAAACAAACAAACAAACACAACAAAAACATTCAAAAAAATGCAACCAACTTTTTTTTTTTTTGACGTGGAGTCAAAAATGCAGCATCCATAACACTGCAAATTGTTGCTTGCTTTTTGCTAAACCACATAGAACTTCCAGGAACGTTGCAAGACATCAAGTTTTGATTTTACCACTCAGTTCTTAAAATTGCTAGTTCAAACGGCCTATAACAAGACTATGTTCTGGACTAGGGGACCAGAAAAATCCTTTAGTGTTGAAAAATATCTGTTTGTAGTACAGGTTGATTCTAGGTTTGCAGAATTATTCTCTAAATGACATTACTTTCATTGTCTTTGGCAGTTTGAAAGTGGACCTCTTTGGTTTGTAGAAGACTCCTAGATCCTTGGTACAACTCCTGAAAAGCCAGTTGTGTAGTATTGGTTGATGTACATGATTGTGTCATGTATTTTCCCCGTATGTTATAAGGCAACAGAGTTGATATTTAAGTATGCCTTTTTTTGTATGCAACTGCTAGAACCAATTAATCTCAAAGTTTTTTTGGCAGATACAGTGCTAAAAACGGAAAATAAACATCTGCTGTAGCCTCTATGGAAAGTTCCTTTGAGTTGGTCTTAATCTCATTATAGAAAACATTGTTAGTTGCCTGGCTGACAATTAGATAGCAGCAGTTGCTGCAGTGCAAACACTTCTCAGCTGATCTACATGTCAGCTTGATTTATCTTGAAAAAAGTGTCATTTGCACAAGCACAGATTACTCCTTTTTGTTTTTCTGTTGTCAGAAATCAGCTCAAGTCTCAGATAGTTCTGGTTTTGTTTGCTAGGTTATGGATTTATATTGTTTGTATAGTATTTAGTGCCTAGGGCTTTTGTTAGTGATCTAACTGCTTCAGAAATACAAATAATTTGAAAGTCAGGAGATGCCCTCATACCTCTTTTTTTTTTTGTGCTGACTTAATAGTTTCTAATTTATTTATTATTCTGTCTTTTTAAATCCATATCTTGTGTACAGGTCTCAACTAATTCATTCTATTTTCTTTTTGAAAGAATCGTTCCAGTTCTTTATGCTTGCTTTTAATCCATCAGTAGCAGGTATATAGTTATAGAATTTTTCTAGTTTCCTCGTTTCATGTACAGATAGAGCTGTCTGGTGGGGTTGGAGGAGGAAAATGTTGTACGAGTACAGAGAAATCATGTTGATGGGGACTTCATTTCAGTGCTTTATAAGAGACGCTAGCTGACCTGCTAAAAAGGTGGTGTGTATCATAATAGCTGTTTAGGAGTATGGAGACATTAGTTGTACACCTGAAGCTCCTTTTTTGTTACCTCTTTTGTTAGTCTGTATTAAGGTATTTTAGAAATCAACTCAGCTGTTTCAGATTAACAAAAAAGGAAAACTAGTTCATGTTCTGTCTTCTAGCAGTGACCTTCAACTGCTGTCAAAGTTGCATGTTTCCTAAGGTCTTTGATCTCCATTTTTTTATAGGAGTATAAATTCCTAAAGCACATAATACTGGACCAGTTGCTTAAAAAAAACCAAAACAAAACAACCAAACCCCGCAACCAAAACACAACAACAACAAAAACTACAAAAATCCCTCAAACCCACAAGAGAATTCATTTGTACTGTGTGTTTGCCTGCTCTATTTAATCAGCCCTTTTCAACTTTTCTATTGCGTTTATGTGAACAGAAGCAGATCTAAAAACTTTTATAACTTCATATGAAGTTAGTATACTGTTTTCTAGGCTTTCTAAATCCAGTTTTAGTTTATTTGTGACTTGGAAGCTTGTATGAAGAAAATTATATCTTTTAACCTGCTGCTGCTTCTTCTTTAGGTAGGCGTTAGTATTCACCATGAATTTGAAATGCTCACGTGTGACATGTTAAATGTAATGCTCTGACGCTGCCTGTTGTTCAGCTGAGAATCAGAGCTGTGCTGTATTCATAACCCCGCAGCTCTAGGTACTGCGTCTTGTGATGTGCAACAGATCTAAATGGAGCAATACAGGCACTATATACTTTTTTTAAGCTCTTATTTAAAAATAATTTCTAGATGGAATTTGGTAGCCTGTTTCTCAGAGAAAGCAGCATTTATTAAACTCATTCTGCACTTTCCAGTGAAATGACACGATTGACTTAATTTTTATTAGGCATATACTTGAAATGCGTCATATTCATCAGGCATACATTTGTCTCCAACCATGTTTAAATGAATGTTTGATTGACAGATTCCTATACTAGCGTTTTTTTCTCCCCTTGCCATATGATTTTGGCAAACCATAGCAGATGTTACATGTTCTTATTGTAAGGGACAATATAGGCTTCTTGCTGTTCTGTGGCATGGGATGGATTAGATGATTTACTGTGGAGTAGATGATTTACACAGATAACTGTGTAACTATGCATCAGAGGAAGGTTCAGTGACTTCTTATTCATGGACAGCATGGTTGTTGCTAAAAGCAATCTTACCACAGATTGTGTGCAAGCTATCCTAAGAGTATAGGACACTGGCTACCTTGTATTCTGCAGATAACGCCAAAGGAAAGATCCACTGATGACAGTGTGGGTGGTGTGTGCCTTTTATTTTCTGTTACTTTAGGATAACAGGAAACCTTTGTAATTTGATAGCTCATATGCTATATTTGCTGCCCTATTGCCTGGTGGTGTTCTAAACTAATAGGTATAGTGTTGGATCAGAGAGTAAAGTAGGTCTCAGATTAATAGTGTGTTTTGAGGCAGACACTTATAAAATGCGATGCATGCATATTAATAATGGGAAAAGAGAAGTATATAGTTTTATTTCTTGAGTTTACTGAGTGGTTGGTAGTCAATGATTTACATAGAAAAAGTATAAGAACAAATTCACACAGTTAAAAGTATGAGGAAAAAGTTGTAAATGGTTAATCTACCTTTCTCGTCACTTCTATGCAAGATAAGTACTTGACACTTTAGAACACTGGCTGTTATTTCATTTATTAGTTTCATAATTACCCTGAACATAATTCCAAATGAGGAAAAAAATTTAACTGTAAGAACTTATCAATTCAATAATAATGAGGTAGTTTGAAATTTGAACTCTTTCAAGACTAATGCTACACAGTATTGTACGTATATTCTTCCACGTATATCATTGAAACTCCTTGAGTTTGAAAGAGACCCCCAAGAATCAATCCAACTCCTGACTCCACATCAGGCAGCCTTAAAATTAAACCATGCATCTCAAGCATTGTCCAAATGCTTCTTGAACAGGCAATTTATGTATATCATGCATATATTAAAAATCTAAGATAGAGGAAAATAGTCAAGTGAACACAGAGACCGATAGGAAGCACGAAGAATTAAACCCTGTTTTGGATAGGGGAAGAAAAAGTTTTACCTGTTGTCCTTGAAGATAACTAGTGCAAAATCCATCAAGTTACTTTAGCCATCAATCTCACTGATGTGGAGATTGCACTAAACTTACGTGAACTGCTCCTTCAAAACAGGGACTTCAATGTCATAAGTCTTTGTAGTTGAATATAATTGACAAATCAAAATTTTGTTCTCTCAGACCTTTTTATTTTGGTGTGGCTTCTCTCTTGAATACGCACAGCCTGATTGATGGAATTATGTATATTTAAAGATGAGATTGAGACAATAAATAGGTAGACAGTGCTATTAAGTTTGGGTGCCATCCAGCAGTCTTTGTGGTAGTGGTGTTGTATTCCTTCCTGATTAGTGAGCACATCTTTGAGTGTTACCTGCGTTGGGGTTTTGTGAAGCAATAGCTGGTCGCAGGGAGGGCGAAGCAATTAGGTTATATTAAGAAGATCCAACTTTTTCCCGCTTAAAAGTCCTGAGCTCTTCCATATCTGAACAACTTAAGTTGCTGCATCTTCACCCACTTGAACTTTTTCTGGCCTCTATGCCCCAGCATTGAACTTATCTTGAACATGATATCCTTTCTTGCCTAATGCTACGTTTTGGACAACGTTTTAGTAAAACAAGGGAAGATCCCTATATGTCAACTATGATCATATTGTTTAAAATCCTTCGTTTAGATCACGGAGAAGAGTAAAGTATCAGAATTAGTGTTGACATGCTCTGCCTTTAATACTGAAGAGTCCTTGTCTGAGTTGATGTTTTCTCAGAATGTAACCTCACTTCCATTTGAGGCACACATTTCTCATTTGACCTGTGTACTTTTGACTTTGTCTTCTCTCTCTGGATTGATTCTTAATAATTGATTCGGTCTCCTGAACAAAGAAAAACACAGCTTGTTTTATACAGCCATGGAACGAAAAATTGAATTTGCAGCATGGCAGCTGACACTTTTCTGTGGTCTCAAGATAATAATTTGGTATGGGGTTTTGGAGGGTTCTGCTTCTGCTGCTATGCCTTTTTAAAAGAGAATCTTGTTCTGTGTGGTATGGCTGTTGAATTCAGCATGTTATAAAACTTAAAATTCCCTGAATGCTCTGCACAAAATGCATTTAATCCCATACCCTAGCAGCAGGCAATGTGACTTAAACAGTGCTGCCTCACATCCCTTTATTTGGATGCAATGGTTGAAAGAGTGTTTTGCTATGCTTTTCCTCTTCACCTGACAATATGTGAAAGGTTTAATGCTGTTTTTTTAGTATCTGTGGCCTTATTCTTAATAGTAAGAGATGCATTAGGCCAATAATTTTCTATCCCAATCCTTTAAAGAAGACTGGTTGCTCACTTGATGGTTCTTCTTGAAGTTTGGCTTTCTAACAGCAGCTGGGCAGAAAGCATGGCAGCTGAATGTCGTTTTCCTGTCTCCCTCGTTAGATCTACGGCTGCCTGTAGCTGATGCCTTTCTCAGATTAGATATGAGAACTGAAAATAGGAAATCCGGTGAAAATCTTGGCTGATACAACTATTAGTTGTAGGTGGCACACGTGACACCTCCAAAGGCCTGTATTTTTGAAGAGTGCAGGGCAGCTCTTCTCAGAAGTGCATGTGTTACCCTGACACAAAGGTCACTCCTCACTTGAAAATAGAGGCCTGAACATTGCTTTGAAATTGTAAAATCAAAAGTACTGTTTGTAAGTGACCCTCAGCTCTTTCCAGTTTTGCTTTTACTGACCCTTGCATAGACCTTGTGTCCTATTTTCCTCAACAAGGATGTCTGTTCTTAGTGTGGCCTTTGCCACTGAACGTTTTGTTGTTCTTATAAGTCTTTATGCTCGCTGCATCCCATTTCTCTGTGGAGGTTTTTGGGCCTCCACTCCACTTCTTTAGGAGGTGCTTTGTGTCTGTGTATCCCACCCTGAAACTTGTTCTCCTTTTGTTTTCCATCATAATTCATTTTCTATTTCACTGCTGAAGAGGTGGAATGTTCAGCACAATATGGAACAAATTGAATTTGAAAATAAACTTTTGGCTTGACCACTTCCCTTGCTCTGGAGGTGTTTTGTTTTTTGTTGGATTTTTTTAATGCACTCAAGGTAGTGCTGCTGGATTTAAAATAAAGTAAACGGAAGTAGGATTTTGGTTTCATTTTCAAAGTATTAAATCAGTGTCAAAATTGAAGTCACACTGTTGGAAATCTGCTATGGATATTCCTTGTCCTACCTCTGGTGTCTTGTCCCTTAACTCCCGTACCCGTGCTGCATTCCCTACTAAGGCCTGCCTGCCTTACTGTAATCTTGTCATGATCTCTGAGAGAACTTCATCCACAGCACCTGTCTTTTAAGTCCTTCTACTTCTCCATCTGTTCCAAAATCTCATTTCACACACCCACTCTTCCTCCCAGTGCCTTTTCAGTGCTAATATTATTCCAACTGTTTTTAAAACGCTGTGGAATTTTTTCTTATGATCATATAGGACATACTGTTCCAAATAAATTTCAATATATAAATATCTGTGCCCTCATCTCTGGGAGCTTGGTTTTAAGCTCTTACGAATTTCTTAAAATCTTTGATTGTAAGATTATTAGGGAGGGCAGTGAAGGACAGGCATCTTGGTTTTTTGAGTAGCAAGATGCCTATTTTTAAATGTGTAATTTTATTTTGGAAGAAGAAAATGTAACCAAAAAAATATAAGACAAAAAGTGTTAAAAAAAAAAAATAATAATCCTGTAACTTCTCTTGGCTGCAATACATCAGAGGAATGACTAATCCCATTAACACTGCTAGACTTGAAATAAATGCAGTGTTGGCTGAAACAGGTGGCCTGAGTGGATGACCCAATTTTCATTCTGGATCATCAGTCCTGACAGCCTTTTGGGTAAGTCTTCCTCAGAAACAAAGGGAAACAAGCACATCAAACTTCCTGACCGTTCATGTCTGTAGTAGTGTCACTAAATGAGCTTCAGCTGCACTAAATGTCAGGCCTTTGCCTGTGTTTTAGGGATGGAAGACTGCATTTATTGCTTATAGAACAAGAACTTTTTCTTTCCTCTTTAGGACTGCTTCTCCAAAAGTTAAAAAGGCTGTTTTTTCCACAGGTAACCCGTAAGATCTCAGGACTGCTCTGCAGTTGCATAAAAGGCAGCTCTGTTGGCTGGTGTAGCATCTCTCACTCCTCCAGCAAGCAGATGCTTAGCCTTGGAGTGCTGTGTTCTTGGATGCTTTTCTAAAATACAAACTGGCACTTCAAAATACGCAGTAAACCACTAGCATGAGTTAAGAGATGTAATTGACTTAGTGATGTTAAAACCTGGCATTTTCCCTCTAAAGACTGGAAAATAGTACACTTTGCTACTAACAGGTGGCACTACCGTGCCTAAGAGGAGGCTGTGCCTTGGGCATGGACCCGAAAATTCATGTCCTTCTGAGTTGAGTCTGTTTCACAAAATACCAATTATGACTGATAAATTTTAGCAAAAAGCACAGATAGTTCATAGGCTTTCTGCATAAACACATTTCAAAATGCACCAATTTGAAAAGACATTGAGAAAGGGCAAACATAATCTTTTTAAAATTGTATTGGAGGAGCATAAATCCTGAAGGGATAACAGCAACTGAAAGAGCAGCTTTACAAAAAAGCTTCTCCTCCCAGCTATACCAAATCACATTTGGAAGGGAGGAGGGGAAATCTGATGTTTTCCATCCTTTGTTATATCTTGGTTCCTTCTACATCACAACCTTATTTGAATTTCAGCTTGTTCCCAAAGGAATTATTTTTAAAAAAAACCCATGTATTTAAAAAGTGAGTCACCTCTGTTGGAAGACAGTATTTAGTAATCAGAATTAATTTAATTTCATGGAAGGCTTCTTTTTCTTCTCAGCTTTCTTGCAGTTTATCTAATCTTCCCACAGAGTGCTTGAAGTATCTACAAATATACATCAGCCTTAATTGTTACAGATGTGGAAAAATTAAAAATGAGTTTATCATTTCTTAAGAGTATGCATTCACTGTGCTAGTGCTGATCTCACAGCCTTGGTCAGATGATTGGTTATGTATTCTTGGAATCCGGACCTTCAT
Source organism: Tauraco erythrolophus (assembly GCF_009769465.1). NCBI lineage: Eukaryota > Metazoa > Chordata > Aves > Musophagiformes > Musophagidae > Tauraco > Tauraco erythrolophus. Next base: position 56,347,243 of record NC_141468.1, read on the forward strand.
AACTAGATTGGCTCTTTCTAATTACTGATACAGCTTTGAAGATCTGATTTTTCTTTGCCAATTCTAGTCATTGCACTGGCCATAGAGCAAATTCCATCAATTTTGCTTTTATTTATGCATATATCTATGACTGTACCAAAAAGTACGCTTGTACACACAGGATTTTCATTTGAGGTCAAAGCTGGAGTTTTTTAATAACAAATAGGATAACCTGGTGAGATTGAACCCCGTTAAGAGTAAGCAGCAGATATACTTAGGTTAAAGTAAACTTTATTTTCTCAGATGAATGGTATTGCATGTTTTTCAGAGCTTTTTAATCAAACTGTCCTATATGCAGGACTCAGGTATCTGTTTCCTTAGTTTCAGTATCTTAAGTCTTTGTGCACTCAGTTTAGGTTTATGTTAATATTTAAGATTGTCAGTGGCGAGAACTGGATATTTTTTTGAGGTTTTTTTGAACGAGAAGCATCTTGTTAGCTTACACAAAAAAGGTTATTTGTTGACTAAGGTTGAAGCATTACAGAATATATTGTCTTTTTGTATGCAGGACATCAGGCCCCAACTTGATCGAAGTCCTGCAGTTGACCACTATGTGTTTTCTAGCAATAAATGATAAAAAGTCAGTAATAAAAAAATGGTGGGATGCTGTGGAAATATCTGATCTGAAGTCAAGCATGTTTTTCAAAGCAAGTTAGAGTCTCAATTTGAAATTTACTTATAGGTTAAAATTGGGTGGCTAGCTGCTATAATTATGTATTAGATTTGGTCTCTTGAGTCATGGTAAGTAACGCAATCAGAAGAACTCTCCAGAATACTTAATGTAAAATTGCTTTTCTCAAACCTAACAAAATTCTGACACTGTATATACAAGCAAATATGGATCTTCCTATTGAATATCTTAAGAAGAGCTGTCCCCTCACTGATGTTGTAGAAGGGATTTCCCTGAAAATAAATTTTCTGACTCTTAACACTTAGAGAGAAAGCTTAAAAGTTGTACTGTCAGATCTTAATCAAAAAGGAAAATTATTTAGAAAAACTTACTTTCCCTTTTAAAGTGTGTACTTTAGAGTTCAATTATTCCTCTTCTACTTGATAGTTTGGCTTATGGGCATGTTAAGTTGCACTTAACATGTTATTTTAAATTGAAAAATAGTGCTTTGTTTTGGTAACATGGTTATCTCTTAAATTTGGTACATGTGGAATTAATATATCCATAAAACCAATGTGGAACCAAGATAAAAGCTGCTTTGCTTGCATTGTTTTAAAGCTGAGGGCAAACTGGTGTCTCTTGACTACTGAAGCCAGTTTTGTAGATGTGTGTATGTACGTATACGTGTGTGTATGCATGTACACTTCTTTTTATTTCCCCAGCTCATAGAGCTCATGACTATAAGACTTTCATTTGAAATCTGCACTGCGGAATGACACCTAGAAAGCTGTTTTGGTGGATTGCCAACTTGCTTCCCCTGTGTGGAGAATGTCAGTGAGTCTTTTGAGTGTTCCCTTCAAACAGCTTTATCTTCTGGTGCTCCTGTCTTTTGATGTTTCCCTAATATGAAAGGACTACTTGTATTCCTGATGGGCGGCACTGCTGTTTAAATGTGAACAGGTCAGTCTTCTTTAATCTGCCAGTGACATTCTCAGGCCTCTGTGAATGGGTAAAATTTTGAATCATTTGGTTTAAGCATTGTGGGATTCCTAGAAGTCATAGATACACAGAATCAAAAAGTCTGAGAGTGAAATCCTTCAGACTGTAGCAGTTTAAATGGGATTTTACTCATGGCTTTAAAAAATCCATAAGCAAACAAGCTTATTATTCATATTAAAGTGACACAGGTACAGTTTTATCTAACTGCTTTGATGATTTAAGTATGTAAGCTTTGGATGAAAGGCTTTTGAGTTTATCTAACATGATGAGCGTAATTTCATTTTAGGATGTGGCAAACTGTCCACAACTCTTCTCCCTCAGAGTGAAATATTGGACAACTTTTTGCAAAATGGAAACACTAATAGCGGACAGTCATTTCAAGTTGAAAACAGAGAAACCCCAGTCACTTCTCGGAGCAGGGAAACAGGCTGTTTCATGGAAAGCACAGACTGTCTGTGGTTATCCATGAAAATGTTAGCATAAACTGCAGGCTGGGACTAACAGGGATGCCACTGCGAAGGGTATGCTTTTCTGGTGGCCCCGCTTGTTTCTAATCGAGTTGAAAGACTCCTGGTAAACTCCTTCTGGTAGTCTCCCTGTTCCTTTTTTTTTTTTCCCCTTTTCTGCCCCCTGAGCCAGCTTTGTCATTCTGGTTGTCTTGCCAAGGCTTCAAAACTAACTGTTACTGTACAGTGTCCTTGAAGGTTTTACAAGGGCCTTCTTGCAAGCAGGTCATTGGAATGCCCGTTGTAACACCAAATGCACCTTGATGATCTGTTCACTTCTTTTGTTGCTACTCTATGCAGTCAGGTATGTGACAGCACTAATAAGCTTATTTTCTCTCGTATGATGGTTTTCCTCTGAATTTCTTTTGTGTTGTTGAAGCTTTTCTGTAGCACAGTTGTGTGCCTTGGTCACACACATAGCATACTGATGGGTTCTTGAAAAAGAAATAAACAATTGCAACCTAGATTTGCAGGACAGCTTGCTTTTCAGTAGGGCTAGAATATTCAGGAATCTTGGCATAAAGATATTTAATGATTGCTGTGGTTTAGCTCAGCCGGCAACTAAACTCCACACAGCTGCTTGCTCACCTTCACCTACCCCCAGGGAATAGGAAAGAGGATTAAAGGGGAAAAGGGAAGGAGACCCCTGGGTTGAGATAAGTACAATTTAATATTAATAATAGTATAAAATTTGAAGGGATGATAATAATGTGCATGTATGTATAATTATAATATATGCAAAAAAGTGATGCACAGTATACTTGCTCACCACCTGGTGACCAACACATCCTATTCTGGCAAACAATTCCAAAACAGATAAGTCCTGACACCACAATCCCTGATGAGCGAGAGGCCAGAAAAGAGAACAAGAGTGAGAGCTCCAAGAGAGTGCGCCCTGGAAGAGCAAGAGCGTTTCTTCCTGGCCAACCTCATCTATATGCTGGACATGATGCTGCATGATATGGAATACTCCATTGGCTAATTTGGCCCTCAATCCTAAGTCTTAGTTGAAATCATAAGGAGAGTTGTGGACCCTTTGTCCATGCCATGCTCCCTGTCAGCTCGTTGTGCTCCTGCACACTGGCAAAAACACGGCAAGCTGAAAGATCTTTGATGTCTCAGTACCAACTATAAACATCAGTGCGCTATCAACATTCTTCTCATAACAAACCCGTAGTAAATCCAAAACACGAAGCTCTTCTAGCTGCTAAAAGAAAGACTGCTCAATCAAAACCAGGAGACTGATTTTACACAATTAGTATAAAATCAGGCTCTTGTAATAGACTGGAATAGTTTTGGCAGAGCAGAGAAATACAGTTGCTTTTACACTTACTTAATGTGATGATCTTGTGATATTTGCTATTAGTTGTATTTATTTAAGCATGTACTGTGTGAATTTTGATGTGGATTTAACCATAGACGTATATCAGAATTGGGGCAATAATTTGAAATTATCTAGTCTCTGTAGGACACTCATTGTAGCGGACTTGTCTCCTGATGAATAAACTGTAAGACATGCTGTCACATTACCCTCAATATAAAAGATCAAGTGCATCAACATCACAAATGTGGTGCAGCCAAATCTGAGATACATTTGGGTCTACATTGTGGTGTCATTTGTCAGAATTTATGATGTCATGAAACAACCTTTGTCAACGCAGCTCATGCTTGTGCAAACACCTTCTAAAGTATTGATTATGTGCAACAGAACAGTGTTTCTGACTTGGCCATCGTCATCTTTGCCCTCTGACCCCCAACTACACATTGCTTTGCCTGATTTGAAGGAATAATGTTAAAGTATTCTAGTAGAGGGTATTGAACTAACACCACCAGACTGTCTGGTAGGATGTCATGACGGGGCAATGATTTTGTTTAGAAATTCATTAAATGACCAGTTTGTATACATGTGAATGTTCAGGCTTCTCAGTCATACTCTATTTTAAGCTAACTTTAAATTTTTTAATTTAAATTGAGTGGAGTTTGTGATTAAGATTTTTTTTTCTTCCCTTTGCTCACTTTAAGACAGTGGTTGACACTGAAAATTTTAAATACAAGTGGTTTTTTATTTCATGTTGGCATACTACCTCAGACACATGAAAAAGTTCGCTGCTAGAACTGTGGGTGGCATCTGCTCACTTCTGTAAATACAAGTTTCCAGTAGACCAGACAGGATTATGAAATGCACATCAAGGGAATACTGGAGTTCAGGATATGTATTTGAGCCTATTTTTCATATGAATAGTGGTGGTTTCAGTGAGCTTCACCAGGTTATTCCCTCCCCTTAGACAAACCTGGAGCATGAGGGAAGGAATCTCCAATTTATCTGGGTATGTAAAATCTTCTTACCGCAGTCAACTGGGTTTTAACTTTTCTTCTATTTTTTCCCACTGTCTGTGGACATACTGCTTTAAATTAGGATGAGGCTATGGAAGGAGAGTGTGTTTCCACTCCTTGAGAGAGGGAAACATTGATGTATTGGTTCCCATGCCCCTAGGTTATGATGTCCAACTAAAAGGTCTGCTAGCTAGTCAAAAAATTACTCCCTTTAACCAAGTAAGTTTAGAAGCTGAGAAAGATAATAGGCAAATGCCCTTTTTAATAGATCTGTATTAACTGAGAGCTAACCTCCTAATTTTCAACCATGGTGAAGCATAAATGTAATTAACAAATAGGATAAACTAGCTGAGGGATGAGTAGTAATTTCTTCTGAAGATACTTGTTTTCTTCAGGTGGTGGCAGTAACTCCTGCCTCAGAGGTAGACCTGGATCTTCACTTCAACCTCTTGTTTAAAACTGTCGGACTCCAGCAGACATGCTATTTTCATTTTTGCTTTGTTTGGGTATTGCTGTATAATGTCTGGAGACTGCTCATGTACTTTGGTTGCATCAGGAGTTTTTCTGACTGGGTGTTTTACCTGTCATATCCAGTGACCAAGGCCTCGGAGGGCAGTGCAGGGAGTGCTGTAGAGCATTGCATTCTCTATCGATCCCATCTACTTTAACACCTTAATGCATTTTAATCCCTTGCCAAATCCCATATTACAAGAATAATTTAATTGCAGCATTTCTTGTTAGAGGCTGGGAGTCTGACAAAGCTGTGAAACTTTGGTCATGTTTGGGGTTGGTTTGGTTTTTTTTTTCCCACTCTGTGCATTTATTAGCCAGGCTGGAAAACCCTGTTACAGACACCTGAGTAATGTGTTGCTTGCTTTTTCTTTGGTGTCAAAGAGCAGTGTGTTTGTCATAGCTTGCCTTTCAGCCCCACAAACCCAGCTGTCTGGGAAAGACAGTAAATCCTTTGGAGTTCTCTGTTTTGTCACTTTTGTACCCAGGAGCATAAGATCTTAATAAACTTCGTTATTGCTAGCAAATAATACAGCTTTTATGGATACTGAATCCTTTTAGACCTTTCATCTCTTGACTTGTGAGATTCCAAGTGGATTTTATACTAACAGTTGAAAGAAAGGACCGTCTTCCTCAATTTCTTCTTATTTTCTTTTGTTCTGTGTTAGGGTACACAGCAATGGTGCACTATGCCTGCCTTACAGATTAGTATCTCCTCACCAAACAGTGCCAGCCTCTTCTGTTCCATGAAAATCTTGTATCTCAACCGCTTGCTGTCTTTCTGGACTCTTAAACATGTTGTATTATATATTTTTAAATGAAGAATAACATGACAAAAGTATGTGTATTTTCTTAGCCCAAGGCGGCCTAATGCCCTCCTACATTTATTTTCCTATCCTATTCCTTCTAAGCATGACATCTTGCTGGCTTTGTCTTCATTACAATTCCTCAATGACATGTTGCAGATGTACAGTTTACAACACATGTTTATTTTCTTGCACGTGAGCTTTGAGGGCATGTTGGGGGTTAATGTCTATGATGAAGATCACCATGAGCTTGCAGATCCCCAGCTCCCAGGTATTTTCACTCATGTGTGGTCCTAGTAAGCATCTTGTGCGTGCTTTTTGCCTTGTAGTAGAAGCAAGTAATTAAACTGTGTGCTGCATTTCTTTGCACAAGCTATTGGAAGCAGCAGTAAGGAAAAAGTAAAAAGTAATGGTGTACCATGCAGAATCTGCTGCACAGTTACTTCTGTGATGGTGAGCTGGCTACTTTTGTTCTGAAAAAGGAATTCAGAACTGGGCCCAAATAGGCTTATGGATGTTCAGGAGGATTATGAGCAAATATTTATTGAGCATATTTCTGACTAATGCTTTTTAAATTTGTTTTGTTTTGGTTTTTGGTTTTTTTTAACCCCAGGATCATAGGTTTGAATGAAAAATGTATTGCACCAAACTCCTTAAAGCTGTTTATTGTGCGCATTAGTGTTGCAAAGAAAAAAGCAGGAGCTCTGGAGGGAACAGGGAGTAGATTTGATTTACAGTAGGAGAAATGAAAGTAGAAGTGAAAGCCAGTTGTATACACTCTGGCTTGATGTGAAATGAACACAGAACAAAATGCTGATAAGCCTGCTTTTTTTTCACCCAAAGTGACTTGCATACCAGGCCCGACAGAGCAGGTTGACTGTATCCACACGCTGTGTGCCTCACTCTCATGTCTAGAGGCTTGATTGTATCTGCATGCTAAGGTGTTACTAAAAAGCTGATCTTAGGTGACTTGCTTGAGGCAGAGCTGCAGTTCTGTTAAGGCGGTTTTTTTCTCCTGTAGCACTTTAAAAGTTTAATCTTTAGATGTAACATGGTGCATGTAGTAACAGGCAGGCTTTTGGTTTTACTTCCATTACCTGATTTTTGACCGGTCTTGTCTTTGTGGGAATGCTTAGTAGTTGTCTGTCTTTCCCATGGATGTACTTCACGCTGTAAAGTCTGAGGAAGAGTGATTCCCGAGTCTCAGCCAGTGAGTGGGGGATAACGACAATGGACTGTAAACTTTCCAGAGTCTATGGTCAAATGTATTCTGCAGACTTGCCAGGCACAGATGATGATTTTCATAGTATGCTCTTTGCATCTGTTCTGTTATCCCTGTTCAGACACCATGTGCAGCATTAGTCTGTCTGGCCACAGACTTCTAGGTGTTATGTGCCATCCTGCTATGTGGGGACGTTTATGCATGCAGGGGGATGCTTATACTAGAACAGCTGCATTAGGCACGCGTAGGGTTAGAACCAAATACATTGCTCCACCAGTCGTCATAGGCAAAGTGGATATAGCAGATTTGCATAGTAATTTGTTTTGAAGTTCAGCTGGTGACAAGGACTGAGGTATAACTTGCTGTTATTTGTGATTGAAGTGGCTTGCAGTAATTCTGTACAGAAGCAGAACCTTATATAAAGTTTATGCTAAAAAAAACTTTGGCCTGAGGAAGGAAAGTTCTGCATGAAAGCACAGGATTTCAAGAACTTGCTTTTTTTCTCCCCCTCTAGTTACAAAAAGGTAATTGCTCAAGACATCAGTTCTTTCTGAGCATTCAGCTGTACACAAATTGCCAAGGCAGGTTTTGATAGCAAGTGAGACTTTCTTCACTCTCCAACATAGAGTTGCAAATTAGTGATACCTTCTGATTTTCCATGAAGATTTAAGTATCTTCCGTTGTTGATGAAGTAGCAGTATTATGTAAGTATCTCATTGCAACACTTTGGATAGACATCAAAGTCCTTTCTCCAATCAGGACAGACAGAGATGGTTTTAAAAAACCCTATGAAGTTGTATTCCAGTTTTTTGTCAGAAAGAGCGTGCTGCCAGCACTTTCTTTTCAAATATATTTGACCACAAGTGAATTAAGTATGACTTTCTATATTGGCTCATAAATACTAGGATGCTTGGGTCTGGTTTGTTTTGCTCCGAGATACCTAAAGCAGCAGAGGGATTGTAGAATCTCAGTCTGTTCTTCTAGATAGCATGGTTTAATGATTGTGTTAAGGCATCGTTTGCTGTAGTGCCAATAGCCACGTTATCTTGTTGTCCTGTTTCAATACATTCCCTGAAACATTTAGGTAAATAATTGAAACGACTGTTTTGGTGTCCAGCTAGTTTACTCTTAACCAAGGTTTCGAGGATGTTGGTGTGTCAGGAATTATTCTGAAAGGTCTCTAAAGAATTTTCACTACTGTTCTTCAACTGCAAGAGGAAATTGCACTCTCTCCAACTTCTTAAGAACCCAATTACCATTTCCTTCAGAAGAGCATCTGTAGAGCTGTGAATGAGCGAGCTATAACAAAACAAAACACTTTTGTGATATTCCTCCACCTCTCTGGTTCCTCATGTTCAGTTTCTATTGCAAAGCCCTACCGAGCCTTTCCTCATTTTAATATAGTTCAAAGAAAATGATCCTTTCAAGCCTGCTGCCCATTAATAAAGCAGTCGAATTGGTTTATCTAGCTTGCAACAGAGGTATTATTGTGAAGCATCTGGTCGGTTTTCCCCTATTATTAATAGGGGGACAACCATTGTGCCCTTGACTATTAGAGTCTCTGAACTAAAAAAAAAATGGGGAAATTGGGGGAGGAGTTAAATCTTTCCCCCACTCCCTTACACTTCGTTTAAAACGTGCCAGCCCCTCTGGGTAATTCATCAATCATATAAACATTGACCCTAGTTTTTGGCCAGAGGAAGTATTACATGCTTAGCTTAAAAAGTAAAAACAAAATCCCATACCCCACCAAAGAAGGACATCTGTTTCTAACTTCAGCTTTTTATTTTTTTATCTTTCATTTTTTTTTGTTGGTAAATCTCCCAGACAACAGCAGTTCTGTAGAGAGTTTAAATATGAAGGAATGGCAGGACGGGCTAAGGGCACTTCTACCGAACATTAACATCAACTTTGGTGGACTGCCCAATGCTTCTTCCCCCTCCAACGCCAACCACAGTGTACCAACGTCCAACACTGCCACCACCGACAGCCTGAATTGGGACAGCCCTGGCAGCTGGATGGACCCCGCAATTATCACAGGTAACCATTTCTCACTCCTTCAGCTCCGCTGGCAAACCATCAAATGGGTATTTGGCACAAACTGATTTACATCTGGAAAAAAATAAAAAGTCAGTATGCGGTGGTCACTTCCAGCTTCCATCCACAAAACCTCAAGGGTCCAGGAATTTTCGTGGAACTGCTAGGTATAACAAAGCATCACTTAGGCCTTTGCAATGCATGCCCGGGACCTTTGCAGGCAGTCAGGCTGATCAGCGCTTATCTACAGGGTCAACATAGGTGTCCCTTCTGCTGGATGGCATGTCCGGTATGTGCGCCCGCTGGTCCTGAGGCACTGAAGACATTCACTGGACTTTGTTATTTAAAAAGGGACATACTCCACTTGTTTATAAAGCTCTCTTTTATAAGGCTGTTTGGTTTGGTTGTGTTTCCCTGTTAGAGAGGCTGAAGCATGATTCAAGTAGGCAGAGTAGGAGGTGAAGCATGCAGTGTGCTGGTAGTTTGGTGTGGTAAGGTCATGTCAACAGGAATGCAGTCCTTGTGCAGGATCTTTGATAGAAAAATGTATGTTTTATGAAGAAGTGCTCTGAGGAGGAACTTTCTCCTATCTGGATTTAATGTTAAATGTTTTGTGGGCAGGGTAATTATATAATAATGTAAAATGTGTTCTCTATACAAACTAATCATGTTTTCTCACTGTTGCTTTTTGTTAGGTTAAATTGACCTCCTTCGTGCTCAGCTTATTGCTTCTGCTCTGACTTGCCTATATCCCTGTTTTGTTTTCTTTTCTTCGTAGGTATCCCAGCCTCCACAGGAAACAGTTTAGACACCCTTCAAGATGACAATCCTCCACATTGGCTAAAATCTCTTCAGGCCCTCACAGAAGTGGACGGCCCCAGTGCAGCACCGTCACAAACGCACCACAGTAACCCCTTTGGCACACAGATCCCTCTGCACAGAGCCAGTTGGAATCCCTACTCTCCTCCTTCAAACCCCACCAGCTTCCATTCCCCACCTCCAGGCTTTCAGACAGCCTTCAGACCCCCAGTAAAACCCCACAGATCTACTACAGAGCTCAGCGCTGGATCGTCATTAGGAAAGGAGGAAAAAGAAAAAAAAAAAAGAAAAATAAAACCCAAAACGTTAGAAATGCAGGAAGTGTCCCACCCTGACTCCTCCCCATGCCCACCTACTGTTCCCTGTCATATCTTTCTTTCTGAAGAATCCAGTTCCTGATCAAACCTCCCCCCCCAAATGCAATGCCATCACAGGGTCATGACTGTATCTTTTTGTTAAGTTTCTGCTGTAAGCCAGTGTTTAAAATACACTGTTTGAAATATTTTCTAACCATTCTAAGGAAAAAAAAAAGAGAGAGAGAAATCAAAATGCAGTCTCAATGCTTAAGGAGAATATTACTGTCTTAAGTCTTTTGCACATGAGTATTTCTGCCTAGTGGAAAAGTGTCAATCTGCAGTGGAGGAAAAAAAATGCAATGCAGAATCAAATGCAGAAACATGAAAAAGGTATTTAATTTAAATGAAGTTACTGAACATGTGGGGCAAGCAGTGGCCTAGCATTTATTTTGCATTCAGTGTGGCACTACACAGGGGAATTGCTATGTTGGTTTTTTTTTTTTTTGAGAAGGGGATTTTATTGTGTCAGAGTTTGACATGAAGTGTGTTGAAAGACAAAACACAGCTATAAGTAACTGGCATGTTGCTAAAGAGCAGTTTAAAGGGGGAGAATAAGATTTTTCTTTAATTTTGGCTTTAGATTTAAAGTAAACTTTAATGTTTTAAAAGTATTCACAGATTTAATACCTAGTGTATACATAATATAATTATAAGCAGCTGAAACACGAGTGATATTTACTTCAGTCTTTCTGTCTCCTCTGTCAGTCTCTCTTTCTTTTTTTTTGAAAAAAAACAAAGATTCACCTGATTAGGGCACTCTGGGATAGCACTGCATTGGGGCCACATGATCACCATCAGGAGCAACCTCTGACCTCCTCTGCCTGCAGCTTTTACTTAACCCTGTAGTTTCTGGACGTTTGTGCAGTATTGAAAAGACAGGAAAAAAGAAACAGATAAATAAACATGGTTATAACCTGACGCTAAAACTAAAACCAAGGAAATGTACCTCTTTCTTCAGAATTAAAACTAAAATCTTAAATAAACCAGAAAACTTGATGATGACTTTGCGTTTGCTTTTTTTTTTTAAACTTGGATTTTTGATTACTACATCTGGTAAAACTGTATGTCATTGTGTGGTGGTTTGTTTTTTTTTTTCCTCTTCATCTAAACTGGAGCTACTTTTTAATGGAATATTGCTTTGCATGATGACTTCTGTATTGAAGGGTGGAAAAAGTATACACACTTCAAATTTTTAAAGGGATTCTCTTGTCTTTACTCATGGCAATAGCTAGAGGCTCTCTGGCCTTTATTGGTTGTATCCTTTTAAATCTGAAGCATAAAAAACTTGTTTATACTTTCTGAATTAAATGCCATGGCACTTGGGACAGATAGCATGCAATAATGTGTCTGAAGGCGTGGCAGAGAATTCTAGTTACAGCTCCCTGTTTCCCTCAGCATCTTCACTTAAAGGTGTAAAATACTGTCGCTGCACAACAGAGGATGCAGAGCTGTTAACATACAGAAGGCCTCCAACAAGCTCTTACACTTCCAGCCAGAGATACTCAAAACCAGCAACTCTGTGATTGGGGTGCTGGTTTGATGTAGCTCATGAGGATGGCAGAGCGCCTGAAATCCTAGAGATGCCTGTGCAGGAGGATTTCTTACCTGGTGTGAGCTGTGTAGTTCAGGCTGGCTGCCCTCCTAAAATGTTTGCTAGTGGCAGGGGCAAGGAAGGGAATTGATGGAGGTGGAGAAGACTGGCCTTTCATGGTCCAGGGAGTGTGGAAGCAAGTCCTGAATCAATGGCTGGACAGGGAAACTGGGCATTCAGGCTGCAGAAAGTGACGCTAAAATATGCTGCTTTGTAAAACATTGCGCGTTGGTGATTGCCCAGTTTTGCTCTTCTCTTACCTGTGTTGCCATTCAGTGCTGTGTTCACTGTCTGCATTAAGGAACTGCATGTGCTGTTTCTGGACAGGCAGCATTGCTGCGGATCAGTCGTGTGCCCTGGTTGCTTGGGAGAACGGCACACCCTTTGAAGCCAACGCTCTCCTGCAAAGCAAACAATGTTTTTGTCACCCTGTCAGCCCCTGCACATCCCCTGCTGTCGCTGCTGGTGGTGGAAGGAAAAGCGCTGCCCGCTGGCATTGCAGGCTGGGAAGGTCCTCTCCTGTGGCAGTGCCTGCTGCTGCCCCGGGCACTGGGCATGCAACCCAGTGGGAGCAGTCTGCTGGAGGTGCTGGTGAAGATGCAACAGGCTTTTTGTTGTTGGTTTTTTTTTTTTTGTCTCTCCTTCCAGAGTTGTTAGACACAGACATTTTTTGACCTTTACCATTTCTCTTTTAGAAGGTGGCCTTCCTGACCCTGAAAATAAGCAAACCTCCAGAAGTAGCTCTAACTGCTTCTTATGTACCACAGCAGTTCCTGGAGCTGCTCCCTTTGGTTCATGATTCGCCTCTTTGTTGCAGTTCAGGATGTGCTAAGGGAAACCTGTGCCCCTGGTCTGCTACCACTAGAAAATAGGATTCGGCCGCTCAGGAGAGCGTTTACTGTCTTCTGCCATACAACCGCTTGTGTGGTGGCCTACTGACAAACTCTTAGCCTTCAGGAAAAGGTTTGCAACTGGAATGATTTTTCTCTTTAAGGTGCTGCCCCTAATAAAGCCTTCTTGGTAGGTAACATCATAACATTAAAATATATCTGTGTTTGGGTTGACGTGTGGGGCTGCAGCTTCTGCCTCTTTCAGCCTAGTCTTGTCTACTGTCTGATGCTGATTCCTGCATCCCCCCAGTTGGGAAGCAACCTGGCATTTCACTCTGTTCGTCTGTGTGGAGCTCAGTTAGTTTCTTCTGAGGATTTTGTTGTTGAAGGACTCTTCCTGCGACGAGAAATTCTGTACAGGAACCTTTATTGAAGGGAGAGCATCCATGTGTCTGCTTTATCCGTGTGCCTGCTTTGTCCATGCAATCACCTTGATGCATAATCTGTTGTGTTTTATATATTGTATGGACACTTGCAGCTCTTTCTTGCACTAAGTGAAGAACAGTGCTTGGCTAAGAGGCTGGTGACCCAGGACTAGCAACAGATTTGGTAGATGAGGTCTGGTGGAGATGAACTGGAGGAAGAGGGTGGACCAGACTCCTCCTCCAAAGTGGGTATGAATGTTTTGAGGGAAGGGAGGGAGTTGCTAGCCATGAACATGTTGGTACAAGAAGTTGTGTTGTACTTCTCAAAGAATTCTCAATCTAAGTGTGGTGATTTGGGAGTTGGCAGTGCTGGACTGAGGATAAGCATTCCTGGCTGCTGCTTTTTTTTTTCTTTCCAATATCTGATAAGGGAATGATGTTTCTCTGGATTACAGCAAGATGTATAATGTCACCTTCCAAGTAAGGTGAAGAGCTGTTGCATAAATTCCTTTTCCTTCCTTTTACAACTTCCCTTTCCTACTTGCAAGTCAAGTGTGAGCAGATATGTGCCCTTATGAATGCAGTGTCTTGACAGGGCTGCTCTAACCATACTTAAAACACCATTGCCAACTTCCATGACAGTTTTGATCATGCAGTGGAGTTTGTATTCTAGTTCCTGATCTCCAAACTTTTGTTTTCCTTCCTCTCCATCATAGACTCTTGTCCAAAAAGTTGAGTTTTTTTTCTGAGATGTTCATTTAATTACAGGCATTCAAGATGTTGGATTTTAGGGAAAATACAGTGTGTTTGGGTTTTCTTAGGGGAGTGGTTTGGTTTCAGTTTGGAGTTGTTTTTTTTTGGTGGTGGTTTGCAGTTTTTTGGCTTTGTGTTTTTGTTTTGGTTTGGATTTTTACAGTTCGGTAGAGCTGGCTGTAATGCTGTAGAGGTTTTTGGCTTGGACACCATTTTTCTCTAGGGGGAGAAGGGGTCATGCACCCATTTCCTGCCTCACCCTTGCAAGGGAGCTTAGAAAGATACACTTGAAACGGTTGTAGAACAGTTCCCTGGGTGCTGCTTGTTCGTCTCCTCAGAGTGTGCAGAAGTTCCCTAAAGTTGCAGAGGAGCTTAGGTTTGGTGTTGGACTCTAGCATATGTAAATCCACTGCGTGGCAGGTGCTGTATTGCCTGGGATTAATCCCCTCTGGGGAAAGCTGGAGTGCTGGAATACAAGTTTACTGCTCGTAACTGTGTGTCAGGAAACACTGAGAGGTCACAGAGCGCTTGAAAGGTTAGGGGGCTGGAGTTGTCACCAGCCCTACTTGAAAGGGTTGGAGGTACTCATAACTTCTTGAGGAGAATGAACTCTCCTCCAGTCCAGCTGCCAGTGATACGAATTTTTAGTGCTCACAGCAAATAATGTGAAGTGATATTTGACATGAATCCATGCATTAAGAGCAGTTGTTGCTTTACATCTTCCAGCAGTGTGTGGCTATATGGCTAGCTACGGAAGTGCTTTCCACTTCACTGATTTATTATCATCTGTGTGAGCTGAATGTGGATGTAGTAACTGTATGAACTTGTGCTCCTTCCTCTTCGCCCAAATCCCAGCATCTCTTTTCCCTACTTAGGGACTTTCCACTGATGGGAAATGACTCTCAGGTCCTGTTCTGTTTATTACTGTGGCTGTAAACACAGGTCCTAAAGAGGAAAAAGGCAAAGTATCATTCGTAGCTTTGGGTTACAGTGTAAGAAATGGTGTAGCCTCAGTACCCTCTGATCTACATATGAGAGCATTGTGTATGAGCAAAATCTTCGTCTTCCCTTCTTCCTAGGGTTTGCCTTTGCCCTAGGCTTACTGCTGTTACGGTGATGTGGTGAAATGAAGGCTTCTGAGATGGAAATGGCCAAATTAAGTTCTTGCCATACAAGTACAGGGAGCGAGAGCCACTTGCGGGAGATGCAGGAGCCTCATCTGCTGCATGGTGGAGGTTTGGGGTGAGTTGGGTGATCCTGGCAGCAACAGGTTTGTTACCGGCTTTGCTAATGAAAAGCGCTGTTGTCGAGTGGTCTGATGCAGCAATAGTAGGTGAGGAAGTTGTTTGAACAGAGGTGGTGTCACTGTGGAGGAAAACGGTGTAGAAAAGTCCTTGTTACAATCTAAAGCTGATGGGGGAGTGGGCTCCTCATGACCACCATAGGTCAGGCAGATCATCTCCTACAACACAGATGAGGTGGAGTTTTTCACTGGGATGCAGTCAGTGCACAGCTACTGTTGCTTCCTCCTGTGAAATTTTGCTGGATTACTACTTTGTTGCACTAGTCTTCAGACTTAAAAATTTGACAAATGTCTCTCCATTTCAGAGATGTTTGGAGAGACGGTGGGAGTTGCTCAGCTCTCTCCTCTTCCCTTCCTACCAGCACAGCAACACTTACAAGTTTTCTAGATGACCATTTTACTGGCAGGGATTGGCCATTCTTTTCAAGATCACAATGAATATATTTTTGGAATTTCATGGCTTTAGCATTTGAATGCTGGTCCCAGTGTTAACCTTGCCCAGATCTTCAGACTGGGCCTGAAACCTCCTGTCAGTGCTGACAGTCTTAAGAGGTTGATATGCTGAGCTTCACTGAAGAATTTAAAGTTGTGACCAAAACTTGTTTAGCTCTTTCTAGACAAGCCTGCAGGCTGAGGTTCCCAGTGTGGACTCTGAAGCTTAAAATCCTGTTTTAAAAAAAGCCTGAGGGTGCTTTCTCTTTGCTCAGACACTGAGCAGAAAGTGACGGCTTGTGCGGTTTGCCTGGGATAGAATTGGCAATGAGCTGGCCTCGCAGCTATCTCCATCCCTCTTCAGAGGGTTTCTTCCAGTTCTGGGACCCTCTTTTCTGTTGACCGTTGTGTGTATATAATTTAAAAAAATAAATAGAAATGTGATCTGTATTGCATAATTGGATATTCCATTTGATGTTGCGTAAAACCTCTTGAAGCTTCAGCTTCCCTGTAGGGAGGCCAAGCTCTTAGACAGCCGGAAGCCCCCTTCCCTAGTGTGGAGAAAGCTGGAGTTTCTCTGGTGGTCTGCAGGAGGGAAACGGTGGGGAGGGCAGCACCTCATGTGCTCCTCTGATGAGGGAAGGTTGGGTAGATGGTGGCTCCAACAGGAGCCACTGGGTAACGTAGTGAGAAGTCGTGGCATCGTAGGCTTGTGAGACTTGTTTCTTCCCGTTTACAGATTACTTAAAGCTTCTACATAGTTACCTTCCTTCTTCCTCTTTTGGCAAAAAAAATGCAAATTGTGCTTCTTGGTGACTTACTGATGGTGCCTTCCTGGGGTGAAGCTGAGCGTGGCTCTTCACAACCTTAACTCAGTTCTTTGCCATGCTGGTCCAAGGTGAGAAGGAACTGAGGCAAAGACTAAGGGAGTGGTAGGGAAACTCATAGTAGAGTTGGGCTTCCTGCCCTTAACTGATAGGGATAACTCTCTTATCCCTTAACTCATCTTTCTTCTGTCAATTTCAGTCTCCTGCAAGCTTGAGATGACTTTTGAGGAAGACCTGGCTGTGCTTCTCCCCACTGGAGGAACTTAGCTACGTCTGCCAAGGTTTTGGGATCAAATTTTTGTGGTAGAAAGCTTAACTTTGCACACAGAAAAAAGTCAGGAAAATGTTACCCCCAGGGAAACTTTTCAATTTTGTCAAGTAAATAATTTTTAAAATATCAGTTGTATAAAATGCTTGTTGACAGTTTTGAGTATGAAGTTGACAGTTTTCTCTGTATGAAAAACTACTGTCAGTTTTTTATTGAAAATGCTTTTTGTTATGACACTTCAAAATCAGCCCCTTTATGGACGTGTTTGGTGAAAGATTTTTATATCTAAAATGTGCGTCATTTCAGTTTGCAGTGAAAGCAGGTGTCATTCCCATCTTATGTAGCAAAAAAATCCCATTTTGGTTTTAAAGCCTCCCTCAGATCCAAGGAACAGCAAACTGTGTCCCAAATGTGGTTTTGTTGTTAGGTTTGGGGCTTTTTTAACAAAAATCTCTTTGGAGAGAGGAAATTGTTGTGAGGCTTTATTTATTCCTTAAAACATGACAGAGAGAAACAGAGAAGGAAACAGATATGGAAAGTCTCATTCCTGACCACTTCAGTTTCCCTTCTGTTTTTTTCCCGATTTCATCTCTTAACGAGACAACTCCTTCCTATATGAACAAGAAATTAGGCAGGGCAGATCTTGGACTGAATTCCCAGCCACGAAACCTATTTTGGTGAGACAGAAGTGGAAGCATAGTCCGAGGGTATGGCATCGATGTACTCGTGAGAGCCTAAAACACCCGTAGCGCTGTGTCCGAATTCATGGCTGGCACGTCTGCACGCAGAGCACCTTTTCCACGGGTAGTCTGCGGAGCATCTGGGAGGTGACCACAGAACAGCTTACTACCTTGAAGCAGGATTATCCTCCTCCCTGTGTGTTATGGCTTGGGTGGAAAAAGGAAAGGTTAGGACATGAGTGGAAGGGAAGCACAGAGCAGGTCTGGTTTTCCTGTTCTTTCTACAGCTTCAGTTGTCTCAGGAGAATGAAAGGTTTTTTTCCTTCTCATGGTGCAGTTGCTGGTAAATGGCCACTGCAGGCATTGTCATCTTTTGCAAGGGGTCTGTAAAAGCTTTACCACCCACTCCCTCCCCCATCAAACCCTGCCCCCAAACCAGTTTTCCCATAGCTTGGTAATGTGAAAAGAAGACATAGGAGGTGGAATGGGGAGAGATTGCTTTAGTATTAGAAATAGAAAAAACAATGTCCCTAGCCCTCTTTCCAGGGATTGATGGCAGTGGTTCTCAGACATCTGCTAGTAGGTCTTGCTTTATCACAAAAATGTGCTACCTTGCATCTTTTAAGGCTTCTTTCCTTGACGTGTGATGCAAATGTTGACAGAAAAGGAGTTGACAGACTAAAACTCCTAGACTTTGTTAGCAGGATTGTTTGAGCATCGCAGTTTGGATCCTTGAGCATGGGATGGCAGGTGATGCTGGGGGTTCGTGTCCTGGGTGCTCGTTCTTATTCCCTGCCCCGAACATGCAGCAGCTCTTGGGGCTGCCAGCACCTCTCCTAACACCATAAGGCCTCCCGAGATACAAACAGCACCTCTGTGTGCACGTGATGCCGCGTTACTCAATAAGTCCCGTGTGCCCAGACTGCATTGGGCATGCTATGCCGGCCTAGATCTGTCCTGCGGTGCAAACTGGGGCTGGGATGTCATGAAGCTGCTTGGCCAGGCTCTGCATGCACTGCCTAGAATGCACCCCTGTATTTCCACCCAGGAAATCCTGGACAGAAATATGGGTGTCATCGCTTTCTGAATGCAAATATGGCACTTCGGGTAGGTCTTCAGGCACTGCTGTAGGTCCTGATACACCTGATGTAAATTTCTAATGCAGGACAGAAGGGACAAAAACCCCCAAGTTTGGTTTGGATGTTGTTTGGGGTAGTTTTGTGTGTGTTTTGTTTGGGTTTTTTTTTCTCAAAATGCGCTAGGTCCTTTGTATTAAAGATAAATTCATGTTTTCCTCTTGACTGTTGTCTTTGCACACTTGTCACTGCATCTTGCAAATCTAAGATAGTCTGTGTAGAAATGGGAGGATGTGGTGAGTTTTGAACAACAAAAACCCTCCCTTAAAAATCTCACTCTCAGCTACGTTCAAGTGCAATGAATTGTAAATGCTTCTAATTATCTAATGACATAGATTCCTTGTTCCTGGTAACTGGCTGTCTTCACTTTCAGCCTTTAAAAGAGGCCTTAACAGAAAATCACTCTTGTGTTTAAAACCTGGAAGTCTGTGCATGCTCAGCCCATAGGTTAAGCTGGAGCTGCTCAGACCTGGCTTTATGCAGCTCACCGAACTGATCAATTAAGAAGCTTGTAACCCCGGAAATGTGCATTTCTGGACATGGGGGAGGGAAATAAAAGGATTACATCAAAAAAGCCTTTCAACATGAAGTGTCACACTTTCTCCATTTGAAAAACCCAGGTGCAGTAATTGGCTCTTGTAAAATTCTTTCCTTAGTTTTGCAGAGTTTCAAGGAATTGATGGTGTTAAAAGAAAAAATGGAAAAAAAATAGCTGAATGGCAGTTTAAATTTTTCAAACTGGCCTCTCAAACTTCTTGAAAAGCTTATGTTCCTCATAGCTTCTGTAGTAGAGGGGGGGCAGGTCCCTGGGGAGGTGGGCACGGCAGGGCATGGCAGGCAGCAGTACGTTGTGGGGCGTCTGGCTGGGCAGGGCGGCGATGGGTGGTGTGCTGGGCTGTAACACCAGCTGGGGCAAGACCTGCACTTCAGGGTCCCAGCTCTGCAGGGGCAGCTTTGGCAGGTTTTCAGGGCTCCTGGTAAAGACAAGAGGGAGAGGGGGTAGTAAGAGGGGGCTGCAGTGCTGATGGGAGCCTGTAGCCCACCCAGGTGATGGTGAGGCAGGGTGAAGAGGAGCCCTGGTCTTCTGGCTCACCTCCCCCTTGAAGAAGAGCAAGTGCAAGAGTTTCATTGCTGTGAAGTGCTAGGTGGGGAACAGGTAAGAGGGTGAGGCAGGGGATCAACTGCCCAAGTGATGTGGGCTTTTACGTCTGGCTGCTTCTGCCTCTGGGTCGTCTGGGAGCAGCTCTTGCCCCTGCATGAGGAGCTGGGGGGCATTACCAGTGCTGGGGCTCAGTGGTACCTTTGGAAAGCCAGATTGTTGCAGCCTGCGAACGCCCCCGGGAACACAGAGCTGGAGAGGGCCGAGAGGTGGTAATCACGCCGGTGGTAGTGTTTCAGTCTCCCAAAAGCATTCCTCCCCCTCTCTGGGGCGGAGGGGTTCTGTTTTCGTTCTCCTCTGACTTTCCTCCCATGCTGTTGCCTGCAAGGTGGAGAGAGATGCCCATGCAGGTGCTTTCTTTGCACTCTGTGGGCTGGCTCTTTCATTTACCCTCCGTGGAAAGACGGCATGTTTGTATCCTAAACCGAAGTTGTCACCCAGTGGTTTTGACCCCATCCCTCCACTTCCAGAAGAAAAAAACGAAGTTGTTTCAGCTCTGGAGAAAAGGAGTGCTGGGTGAGGCTGGACCAGCAAGGCACCAGCCAGGCTGGGGGAAGAGCGGGCTGGTGAAGAGAGATATGGGTGATGTCTGCTAAAAGACCAAGGTGTTATCTCTTAGAGGGATTTTTTTTCCCCACTCCTTGCACTTGTGGACTTCTCATAATAAGGAATTAGGCTCTTGATTAAAGCTGCATCCTTGGTAGGCTTCTGCATCATCCCTGTCGCTGCCGTCCCTTGTCTGGTTTACCATCACTGGCAAAACCAAAGAGGTCCTGCTGGATCATATGCTGGGAAACCAGCGAAGCGCTGCTGCAGAGATGCTGCTCTGAGCATGGTCCTGGCTGGTGGCACCTCTGCTTGCCCACCCCACAGCTTCTCTTCTTGTCCTTCCCAGGGGAGGATGCTCCTCCTTTTTCCCTCATGGGACGTGTGCGCACAGTTGCACTGAACTTGGCCTCAGAAGAGGGACATTCCCACTAACCTGTTCTCTTCTTTTTCCATTATGAGAGGGCTTTTTGGAAAGCTGTTACCTCACCGTTTTACATGTGCCACGGCTTTCCTCGCAGCAGGCCTCTCCGCAATCACCAGCAGCATCCCTGCCACCACGACCCCTTGCAAAGTCTTCCTCATCGGAGCCAAACATTTAACCTTTTTTTAATTTTTTTTTTTTTTTTAAATGCATGATTGTGCCGAACTGCAGGTGGTTTGAGATGCAGGAGGAGAGAGATCCTAAGTGGGTGCAACCCGCCCGGCTCCGTGTCTCAGCAGATGGCAGCAGCGACTCTCCTTCAGCTCCAGCAGCCCCGGTTGCTCCTTAACCCCCTTCCCGTCTCCTCGCCCCGTACTCACCCCCAGCGGCTCTTCCTCGCTCTATCCCGCCAGCAGCAGACGGCGAAGGAGACGGACAGGGCCAGGATGACGGCTCCGCTCAGCAGCGAGGCGGCCACCGCAGCGCGGGAGCCCGTTCCCGAGGTCTGCGGAGCGGCTGCGGGAGCAGAGCGGGAACCGGGAGGTGGGGGGGGGAGAGGGGGGCGCAACGCCCGCGCACGCGGGCGTTGCGCCCCCCTCTCCCCCCCCCCACCTCCCCCCGACCCCGGTGGGTAACTTAAAATTATGTTTCAGGGTGTATTTTTTTATTACCCATTTTTAAAAAATAACAGTGAAGGTGGGTGAGGCCGCGCTGGCTGAATAAGCAGGAAAGTTTATGGAGGAGGGGAGAAAAAAAAAAAACAAACCACCATCAACCAACAAAAAATCGTATGAAAAGTTAATGTTTTCTTCGGGTCGTCGGAGTAAAATAATCAGACGGGGAGAGAAAGCGTAACGCGTCGGGCGTGTGTTGCGTAAAGCGCAAAGGTAGCGCGAATTGAGCCCTGAATGAAAGAATAAATGAGCGATGGTAATTTGGTGGTTTGGGGTTTTGTTTGTTGTTTGGTTTGGGTTGTTTGTTGTTTGTTTTTGTTTTTTTTAACTGGAATGTGTATTTTTGCTTAATGGTTGCTTGGGAAAAATGTTTAAAGGGGGGGGAAGTTTAAAAGGGGCGGAGTTAAAAGGGGAGGAAGTTAAGAAGGGGGGAAAAGTTCAAGTTAGGAAAAAAAGTTAGGGAAAAAAGTTAAAGAGGATTAAGGAAGGATGAGTATTTGAAAGAAAAATAGGCTTGTGAAATTAAAAATTGGAAACTTTGGACATAATCATAGAATAGTTTGGGTTGGAAGAGACCTTTTAAAGTCATCGAATCCAACTCCCTTGTGGTGAGCAGGGACATCTTCCACTAGATAAAGTTGCTCAGAGCCCCATCCAACCTGACCTTGAATATTTCCAGGGATGGGGCATCTACCACCTCTCTGGGCAACCTGTCCAGTGTTTCACCACCCTCATCGTAAAAAATAGCCACTTCCTTCAGAATTTTCTTGAATGGGTATACACTCCATCTGAGTCTGTGGTCTACCTGCCCTAAGATGGATATCTGGAAAGAGCAGATGAACTACGTCCTGTTCAAACCGTAAATGGAACCTAATGGTGTATGTGTTGTAAAGTCTGAAGTTAGGGACGTGGCTCCCGTCCCAAGGGCAAAATAATATGAACGAATTTGCTAATATCTGCAAAAGTGGTATGTTTAGGTTTTCAAAGTAATAAATAGACAGATTCAAAAAAACTCAACCTTATGACACTGGCAAAATAAGCAAAGTAAGACTTCTGAAAGTACAGAGACTTGCTTTTTGTTTCAAAGAGAACAAGCGCATGGGGATTTTTTTCCTTAAAACTGTCTTAAAATCTATTTTGGAGAACCCAAAGTGTGATTTAAAGTTTGGAGCGTTTTTTTTTTGTTCATCCAAGTTGTTTCTGCATTAAGCAGTGCACAAACTGCAGCCTCCGTTTAGGGCTGAGAAGACAAGGTTTGCTAATGAGCTTTATGAATGTTTTACTACAGGAGTACCTGTAACCTATTTCAACAAAGTCCATTACTTTTATTTTACTGTGATTACTCTTATGAACAAAAGGTGCTCACTGACTGTATATCACCAGATTTTACAGCTTGGAATTAGGGTGAACTGCTTTATTTTTGTTTTTGTTTTTAAAGGGCAAGGTGCCTGGGGTACTTCGGAGATGAAACACCTACAGAGATGTCCTATGGTTGAAGCACTTTGGTTTCTAAATTGACCTTCGTGAGATGCTATCTTTTAAAAATGAATTTGTTTATCTTGAGCAAGCAAAAGAGAAGTGGCAAAAGCAAACATGGCAGACCTTTTCCATTTTGAACTTTTTTTTAGTGAGCTTTTGCACCACAGGTTTGCCCATAAATGGTTTCTGAAAGGGCCGCGGGTCTTTCATTCTCGGTGGCTGGCACAAGCAATATAATTCACATGTAAGCTATATAGTATTTACAACTTCTCTGGTTTTGCTTGCTGCTGCAAAAAATATAACTTTCTTAAGGGCAGTTTTCCTGACATTATTTTATGTATGCACATGCAATACACAGTGCATGAGAGAAAGCTTTTAAACCAACAAACTTCGTTCTTGATGAGCTCATACCACAAAAAATGTTGGGGCCATGTGCACCTGGTCCATGGTCTATATGGGCAGCACGTGCTGCATTATTAGAGTTCAGCTTCCTGCCTGCTGGTTTGGCTGTGCCCCAGAGTTGAGTGTCAGCTGGTACCAGGTTTTGACCCAACTTGGTGACTTCTGTATCAGTTACTGGAAGCGAGATAAGCTTATCTGGTTATCTGCTGAGCCAATCAATACCAGGTGAATCCACTCTTTTGGCAACCCCATCCCTATGCAACTCATGAAACGCTGCTGCTGGGACCATGCTGAAGCATGGCGTTTCACGTGTGCTGACAACCACCAACTGGGTCAAGCTGTATGTCTGCTGTCCGCTCTCAGGGTGACTGGGGCACCCCATCTCTTCCTCCTGCCCTTGCCAGCTTGGCCAGAGTGAGGTAATCCCCATGCAAGGGTGGGTGGCTGCACCTCCCCTCCAGAGTTAGCGGTTGGGTAGCGATCACCTGCACCCTGTTGAGACCCTATAAATTGGGCAGGGGGGCTGGGTCACACCTGCAGGCTCCTTACCCTGGCAGTGGGGCGGGGGTGGCTCCAGGAGGAAGCGCTCTCCTGGTGGCAGGACAGCCTCTCGCTGCCCACCAGCTGGTACCCCTCCTGGCACCAGTAGACAAGGACCGAGCCCAAGGAGACGCCCGAGCCTCTGTCCACGTAGTAGTATCCGTAGCGTGGTGGGGGGAGAGCTGTACACGGAGCTGGGGGAGAAGGGGAGATGTTAAGCGGAGGTGGTGACAAGGTGCCTGCTGGTGATGCTTTTCAAAAGGCCACGTGGCCCCTGCGTTGCTCCTGCGGGTCCTGTAGATCTCCAAATTGTTTTTTGGGTAATTCGAAAGGACAGATGTTGGGATGTCTAGCACCTTTATCTGGAAAATAAGTCTTCTAGTTGTAAACTTTGCAATATGAGCAGCTACTGGATAGCAGAAGTGGGACTGGAAAGGTACAGGATGGTGACAGCGTGTAGGGAGCAACCCTTAGGAGGGAAAAGAAGAGGACAGGCGTTTTTTAATATGTCAGTTTCTGGGAGAATATTGTTGGTGGGAACTCAAAGCAATAAAAATACTACTCTATGCTATAGAGAGATACTTTTTCCATCCCAGCCTTTAATTTTCTTTTTTCTAATTTGTTACCCACAACTATTCAGAGCTACTCGATTGTCCTGCTTAGATCATCCTTTCTGCATTTCACCCTTTGCATCTTCACCATTGTCCTTGTTCCAGCTTGCTAGTACCAGGTGACAGCCGGGACTGAGGCAGGCTCCAAAAGGAATGCCAGTCTGACTGTGTGCTTGCAAAAAAGCCCTGGACGTACTAACACAAGGCCAAGAAAATGTGGTGAGTAGCTGTTTCCTTGTGCAACAGGTATCACAGGTACCAATATCCTGAATTAAAGGAAAATACTCTGATCAACTCTAGTCAAGCCAAGCTTAAAACCTGCAGGCAGAAATGTGCTCTGTACAGCTTAGGGGAACTTTTGAGAGAAATTCCAAGCACAGCAGTAAAGCTAATGTGAGAGAGGGGTTTGGCTTGCCTGTGCTTTTGCTGAGATGACGTAGGCTTGTCCTCCAGAGGGGCTGGCAAGAAAAAATCTGGTTGAGTAAGATCAAACTTTCTCCAGGTCCGGCAATACCATTAGCAGGTAGTGGAGATGTCTATATGAGTAAATTCAGCAGTGCCAGGGAGCCTGCCCAGATGCCTGGGCTGGATCTGTTGTACAGTTAAATTGTCCAGCACTAGCTAGCACCTTCCCCAAAAATCCCTCATCGTGATTTGGAGATACGGGACTGTTTGCAACAGGCATTTTGGAAAAAACATATAGTTCATAAAGGTTTGGGAAGGTGAAGGGTTCAATAGTATGGCACGGGCTGGGGCGTGGCTGCTCTGCCTGCACTGCGTGGGCAGTCCCCCCTCGGCAGCCCTGATGCTGTGTCCCACTTGCTGGGGAATGGCACGTGCTCTGCTTTAGGAAGTGGATTAAAAAAAAATAATCACCCTCAGCATTTGGAGATTATTTGTGCTTTTAAAAAACCTCCATTCTCATTTCTTCCCAAGGGTCTCAGCTCACCCCTTGGGGACAGGGATGCGTTCAATGTGCCCATAACCTGGCAAGGGAGCTGGTCCATCATGATATGCATAGATGTTAACGTGGAGGAGGACTTTACTCTCAAAGGAAGACAGTCAAGCATGACATTTCCTCCCTGTGCCTAGTGACTTTGCCTCTGACGTGACACGTCTCTCCTAGATCACAGAAGATACTGTGGCCATGAGGACCACGCAAAGCCCTAGAGCCCCTAGGCATGCCTCCGTGCCCGCCAGGAAAAGCATCGTCATGCCATCATCAACACATCCCCATGTCCTTCACCCTCTGCCTCTATGCAGTGGGACCCCGAGCAGCCCTGCAGAAGGAGAGATGGGCGATCCTTCGCTCGAGTACCTGAGATGTTGCTGTGCACGTAGGTCCCGTTGGCAAGGTCTCTGGGCAGCCCCTTTCTGACGTGTCCTGCCCCAGGTGAGGCGTCCTGGGTCCAGCAGCATAGCTCCAGACAAAGCTCAGGTAGCTCCAAGGCAGCAGGCAAAAGGTGATGCCTTTCCCAAACCTTTGTCCTGTCATGGTTCGGGGAAACACAGCATCGTCGGGTGCCTGGCTGTCCCGAGTGCCTGCAGTTTCCCTTTGCTTCTGAGCAGGAGTCAGCTGGGCTCTTAGGGCATTAAGCCTTGAGCAGCAAAGCTAGCAGCCGCTCTCCCCCGGGCTTGCCTCTCCTCTGTGTCGGCACAAACCCCATGCCCCTGCTCCTAACACTGCCAGCCCTGCTCCGGCCTCCATTGAGTGCTTCCAAAGCCCCACAGAGAAATGAGGCGTGGGAAAGGGAAGGAGAAGCAGCAAGCACTCAAAATCCATCTTTTACAGCTCCCTTCTGCAGGGACTGGCTGTTGCCATCTTTCTGGGTGCTGGAGCCATGCATCAGGTGCCCTCTCCTCTACATATTGAAATCCACCCTGGAGCTCGCTGCTGAGACTCCTGAGCTGCAGACCTTCCCGTGCTCTTCTCTTCCCTCCTGCCAGAGCCAGGGCTGATTTTCTGTAAACAGCAGCAGAGCGAGATATGTGCCGTGGGAATCAAAAGGGTTTTGTAGCAGCAACTCTGCCAGCTTTGCTGCTGCAGTAACTGCAGAGAAACCTGGTTTCCCTTTTCCTTGGGGTTCCCTTCACGCAGTGTCTCTCTGCCTGTCACTTCAGGCTGTGATGTTTTCCAATGTTCTTTGAGTCTGTGCAGCCTGCCAGCCAGCTCTTGCCTCTCGGGTTGTTGGTTGTTCTTACTCTTACTTTCCTACAGCCGGCCCTTGGTACCCCTGCATGTACCGTGCCCACACGCTCAAGGCTGAGATGTTTTAGTGCAGGCAATGCCCTGTGGTGAGGCTTTCTACAGCAGCCCGTACACCAACTGCGTGACCAGCGGGACTTTGTGGTGGTTTCGGAGCATCCCCTGCTGTGGCCATCTTCTCCCCTCCTTACATCCCTCGGAGCTCCCCTCACTCTGTGGGTCTTCTATATCCCTCCTGTCCTGCATCCTTCCCTGTCCTGGGGCAACCTGGGACTTACTGCAGGTACAAGAGTGAAAGCCCAGGCCACTATTCGTTAATAGCATTGGCAGAAATACAGTGGCTTCAGCATACAGCTGGGTGTGAGGGCGTTTGCAAGCGCTCACAGCTTGGCAGGGAGATGCTCTGGCTCTGTGGGTCCATTTTGTTGCCCTCTGTTTTATATCGTGGTCTGTAGCTGCAGCCGATGTTCTTGAGCATGGCTGCCCGAATGGGTCTAGAGGGCCAAAACGTTGCCTTGGATATGTGGGCAACTCCTGTTTGTAAAACCAAACAACGGTCTTAACATGATTTACTGCAGTGCATAAAGGGGAAGTAAAAGCGTCATATGGACTCAAACCCCTGTTCCATCCTGTCCCGGGGATGCAGCTGAGGGGGTTTTTGGCAAGGAGTGGAACTGTGGGGCCAGGCAGCGGCTGGACCTCACTTGCCATCCTTCCCTGGCACTGTGACTCGCTGTTGGATACACACAGGGTGGCTCAGCAGTGCTTCAGTCCCCTTGCACTTGCAGAGGGGTTTCTTGTTGCCTCCATGGGCCTTAATGTGGACCTGGGAATGCCTAATCCTACACTGTCTGTCTGTCCATCCATCTTTCAGACATTCCTTTTTGGTTTCGGCTGTGCTGGTACCTCTCTGGGCTTCTCTCCAGGGGATTTACTTGTTTTCTCAGGAAAACCTGTTTCAGCCTCCCATGACTCATAATGATCTTGCTCAGAAACTACTTTAATTTCTTCTCTTTCATGGTTAATCCTTCTTAAACAGTGAACTTTCCTTGGCTCC
Organism: Tauraco erythrolophus; assembly: GCF_009769465.1. Classification (NCBI taxonomy): domain Eukaryota; kingdom Metazoa; phylum Chordata; class Aves; order Musophagiformes; family Musophagidae; genus Tauraco; species Tauraco erythrolophus. Next base: position 56,374,824 of record NC_141468.1, read on the forward strand.
CCTTGGAGAATGGGCTGAGAAGGGAGGGTTTCTCCCTGGCTCAGCCAATATTGCTGGTGTCTTGTTTCAGTTTTTCGTTCCTTTCCCTTCTGACTGTGGGGATTTTGCTGTGTGTTTGTGCAGTGAAGGAAAGCTTTGAGGTAGGCTGGGATGTCAAGTGTCGTAACACTGATGGCAGAGGAGCCGGCCACGGGCCACGTGGCACTGGCCACTGCAGTCATCTCCTGGCAGCCAGGAGCTGGCACATGGGCAGCCCTGTGGATGCTGGGGATGCAGCCATCCGTTTGGATGGGACTGACCTTCAACTGACCCATCCGCTGAGCCCAAGCCTAGTGCTGGGTGTGCCATCTCCAGCTGGGGCTTATGAGCTGGCCCCACTGCTGCCCATGGCTGGGGGATGGTGGGAAGAGCCAAGGGCCATGCCCTCTGTTCCCTCCTTGCTGCCAGATTGTCCCGACACTGAATATCTGGGGACTGAGCATGTGCTGCAAGCGTGGCCTTCGGCACAGGGCCGGCGGCGGTAAGTCTCGTCACATGTGCCGGGGAATAAACGGGCTCAGCAAAAGCTTGAGGACACAATAACCATGCTTGAGCTTGTGCTGAAAATGCCGAGTAGATGACATGGATTATTCCTTCATTAATGCTCTTAAGAGCTATTCCTGGGGCCGAGGGAGATAAAGGGGCTTATTATTGCAAAATCTATATCCTGCCAAGGTGGGATTTCAATGCCGTTCCCTGCATCCTGCTTTCTGGTAGTGGCCGTCCATGCAGAGCAGAGCACTGGGCTGTGCAGGCAAAGGCAGGGGGTGACCCTGGGCTCAGGTGAGGAGCATGTCTGTGCCCCAGCTCAGTGAGCCCTTTCCTTGTGGGGAAGGCAAGAAGGAAGGGGGAGCTGGTGTAGCCGAGGGGCTGCAGGTCTTCTAGCACCAGGGTCTTGGCTGGAGGCTCCCACCTTCCTGGCAGATCACCAATGGGCAATCTCCTTCAAGGCCTGCTTCTCCACCACAGCAGCCTGCAAAGCAAAGCTCAGCTGTTGTGTTTCAAAGCTGGCTCTAAGGTCTCTCACACCTGCACTCAGAGCTCCCTGCTTGCTGATGGGCATCCACTCGAGGATAAAGCTTTGCTGAGCCACGGTGGGTTTTCCCCCACCTTCTCCTGTGCCTCTTTGAACCTTTTAAATATCCCCTTTGCAAACATGCCTCTCTCACACGCTCCTGCCTGCATGAGTGTTGCCCTGCCTTGGACAATTTTCTCCTCCAATCTCTGCTCTACAGCTTCAAAGCTGGCACGCCAGCTCAGATCAGCTGCTGGGTCTCTTCTGGCCCCTGTCCCACAGCCTCACCAGGCCAGGATGCCCCCTGAGGATGGCACATGGCCACCCTCCACCTTGTCTCATCCCTTCATCCTGCCTCCCTTTGTGCTGGTGCACCTGGCCAGAGAGAGCAGCATCCCCCTTCCTGTGGCACAGGCAGCAGAGCAGCGGTGCATTGGCATCCACATGGCACCATGACACGTAGGAGATCCCTTCTTTAATCTCCTGTAGGTGTTTTTTGGATCCTGGCATGGCCCACACCCTTGTGCCATTCTCCTGACTTTGACACAGCCCCCATCACCTCTGCAGTTTGTTGCTGTGCTGCTTTGATACCAAAAACCACCAGTCCTGGAGAAGAACTGGTGTTTTTCTTCTACCTCATGAGGCAAGGGTGTCTGGACGATGGTCTCCGGAGTAGCGCAGGTAAATGAACTGTGAGGGTAACCAGAAAAGGCTATGTGGTGCTGTGTCTTGTGGTGTTTTGATTGCAGTGTGCCTCAGGGTTTGGCGTGCACGAGGGCTGCACATGGTGAGCAGGAGCAGCCCTGCATGGAGAAGTCCTCATCCCTGGGACTGACAAGCTGCCCTGGCAGTGGTGGGATGACCTGCACCCAGGGCAGGGCTGTGGTGCTACTGAATGAACAGTGACAGGAGGAAAGAAGAAGAAGGGACTGGGTGAAGAGAGACCTGCTGGGAGAGCTGGGCCACTGCAGGGGTCTTGCCAGAAAAGAGCCAGGGAAGCTTATACGTTGCACCCAGCTTGGTGGGTCTTGCTGTCTGACTGTAGCCTGTGCAATTTCCCCATGATGCTTGCTTTTGCTTACACAGAAAACTGACAATGGGAATGTAGATGTGTGTGCCTCAGTCGTCTTTGTATGTCAGGTCCTTTGGAGGAGAAAAGGCAATCGAGAGACATGGGAGGGGGAAGGTGATTCTCTGTCTAGGACTCTTCACTCGGTTTCTTGCTGTGCCATAGAGATCCTCATGTAAAAATAGAAAGCAATGATCTCTGACTATTTAAGGGAATTTACTTTGGTCATGTTTATTCCCTTGTTGTGTTCTAATCAAACATTCTTGCAAGTAAACTTTGTTGTGCAGCCCAAGTACATTGCAGTGTGTCACATTGGTTTCACTGAAGTGATAAGATCCTATTTCTTGTGGGAAATAGTGTTTATGCACTCTGGCAGTCCTAGGCTAAAAGCTCTGGGCTCAGCCAGGTCCGTGAATGAGCAGTGCAGAACTTTTCTGCAGAAGCCGATTTCCCCTGCCGAACACGAAAATGCTGATTTCAAGTCAGTGACTGTGGGTGATCCTATTTGCTTGCAGAAGGTTCTGCGGACAGAAGGACGTAGAGGAATTTGGTGACTAAAACTCATTGCAGGTCATTTGCTTAGCTCTCTTGCTAGTTCATCCTTCATGCAAGCCAACCAGGACTAGCTCTGTGGAAAAACAAACCATTTTTAGGGAAGACGATTCCATGTTTTCTTGTGCACGGTCTCCATGTCACACCTGTTCTATATGGCAGTACTTTTATTTCATAGGCCTGAATACCCTCTACATCCACCTTTTCCCAGCTCCAGTAGCTGGGGCTCAGTGCCACAGGTTTGTGAGAGCACTGTGGATGAACCTGACCTCCCAGCAAGGGGCTTGGTGTGACTCACTGAGCCTGCACCTCCCTGGGTTGTGTGTGCACAGCCCCACACGGAGGGACTCCTCTCACTCAACTGTAGACATCTTCATCTGTGCAAGTCACTCTTGGTTGTTTCATAGTTTTTGAAAGAAATGGATTTGTTTTATCTAGCCCATTTGAGATTCCTATTTTAAGATGCAGTGTAAGTTTTAGAGGTGCCCACTGAGCGCAAAGGAAGCTCATGTGTCAGTGCCTGCATTGCAGATGGGTACAGGCAGCGGGAGGACTCCCTCACCAAACCTGCCTGTAGTTGATGGCAGCAGAGGGCACTGCCAGCACGTTCAGATTTGTCACTGCCCAGATTTTTGGAGGATTGCATGTGGCAGGCACTTGCCACATCTATATCTACCAGTAGGTTCTTGGAAGGTGCCATGCTGGTGCCACCCCAACTGCAATTCGGTGGAGATACCTAAGGAGTGCAGGAAGCTCCTTGGTCATGGAGGCATAATCAGGGACAGTTCAGGTTTGCATCTCAGGGTGCCATTATAAATTGATCCATTGTGAAACACACCCTGGGAAAGACTTTGAGTTTCAGGTGGAAGCACAGAGTAAGAAAGAAAATGACACTGTCAGGAGAGTCAGGATACAGATGGTCCAGGCTCTCCTTGTGGATACAAGAGACTTGCAGTTGAGACTGAAGATTCGAGCTCGGTCTCCCATGTCTCCAAGCTTTTCTTTGATTAGTTGCTTTTAACAGTTAGTTGGCTGCTTCTGCCTCAGGGGTATAAACTGAGACAGCCTTTACTGACATGACCAGCTGGCTAGGTAGCAGGAGATATGCCAGACACACAAGTCTAAAGGGAATCCATATTATATTTTCTTTTGTTTTCATTCCTGACACATCACAAATGAGTTGAACAGGTAGATACCTGCACGTTTATTCCTAAAAGCCATTCATACAATTGATTAGGCTGCCATTAAGTGACGACATTACCGGTTAAGCATGCATCTTTGCTAATTGAGTAATTCCTTGCTGTGAAAAACCTCACAATTTAGTAATTTATTGCTAATCTTGTTCTATATACACAAATAGTACATACACATATGATGTACATAGACATTTACATACACACAGAGACTTCTTACATGTTTTGCTTATTTCCAAGGGCGGGATATTCCAGGCTGGGGCACCTCAAATGGGCTCCATAAACTTCTACTTTGGCGTGTACATTGTGCTATTTCGTAACCTTCCTCTAGGTTCTAGATTATGGCATTAACCTTTTGCTGGCCACAGGCTGGTACTATTACATTCTTCATTCCTAATAGATCTACTCTGAATCCCCGGCTTTTGGCCAGATAGGACTTATTTCCCACATTTTTCGTGAAAACCTGCAGTCTCTTGGTACTGTTGAAGTGCATTTTTGGCACGTCAGTTTCCCAGAATGGCAAAATTGTTTTCTGCCCAGATTTTTAGAGAAAAGAGATTGTTGTTGTTACTGGTTTTTTGGTTTTTTTTTTTTTTAATTAATATTTTATTCTTCTCATCCTGTTCATTAATAGTCTTTGCGTGGGCAGTTTCACATACCGGTCTAGATGACACAGGCTTTGTTATGCATCTGCACCTTTGGTTGTTACACAAGTTTATACAACCAAAGAGGAGGAGAAACCCTGATCACTGAGTGCCTAGGTCTCATTTGAAAACAAGTTATGGCAGGACCGAGAGCCATTGAACAGATGCTGGGCTGAAATTAAAAGGTGGAGGATTTTTTGAAGGGAGATCTCATAAAAGTCTACTGGGAAGACAGACTAGTCCTAGAGGAATATTGTACTGTGGCTGTGGTGAAAAAGTTAACGACAAGAGAGGCACAGAGAGTGGCTGATTCGTGGAGTGGAGTAGGGTTAATGTACGATATCAGAATGAACAGATGTAGATGGCTGCTCGGAGGAATGGCGCTGTATCCATTGAGAAATGCAAGCAGGGATATACCTTCAAAAAAGGAATGGAAAAATTCAATTCTCCTTTTCTTAGAGCCTTGCTATGGTGCATCCTCCGGTATTGCATCCTCCCTGGTACTGCTTAATGTACACTGCCAATATATATAATGAAATGGTAAATATGCAATGAACTGCAACCATATAGTGCAGTGGATAACAAGAGATGAGTAAGTCTGTACAACGGGGGTTTTGTCCTGCTCGCTTCTGCACTGGGAATGGTAAAGTCAAGAGTGAAAGTCTCCAGGGTAGTTTGACTAGGGAAAGAATGCTTGTTTAGAGCTTGCAGAAAACCGTGGACTAGTCTCTCTTCCCAGTAGACTTTTATGAGATCTCCCTTCAAAAAATCCTCATGCCAAGATCAGTGGGGCTGGAAGCGCACCCCCTGCCGTAAAAACACGGGGAGATCTTTATATAATGGGAGTTCAGACAGGAGATCTGGCAAAACCGTGAACATCTGGTGATTTGATGCCTTAAGATTTGGCTGTCTGGCAGCTCAAAGCTTCACTGATAGTGTTTAGGGCAAGGTTGTCTCACCCTGTAATGCAGGCCGGATCTGAAGAGAAGGTCTGAGAACACCAAAGCTCTACAGGAGAAGCAGGGACCAGAGTTTATTTCTGTTATGCTGCTTTCTGTGTGGAAACCGGAAAAGTTCCCGATGGGCAATTACTGTGTGTAGGCGATAGCATGCCCCTCTCCGCAGGAGCTCTCTGCAGCTGGTCTGGGAAGTCACTACCTCGGGAAGCCTTTAAATCAATAGATACTTAATCTGAGGAGGGTTGAGGAGGGGTGGCTGAATGGCTTGATGAAGCATTAACACCATTTGCTGCTTTTAAGAGAAGGTTGCTGTTGCTTCAGGCCATCCAATGATCACCACTTAGCGAGGATCCTTAGCTGAATGGAGATAACCAGATGACCTGAAGTAGTCCTTTTTCAATCTTACGTCTTTTATACCTCCCTGCTGTCATGTTCTGAAGACTTGATTATTGTTTGCTGTCTTAAATCGGTTCCCAGCAAAATCCTCATTCTTTCATCTTATAATAGGATTATCATAGAAGATGACGATGTTTGTACCTAAGCCAAAATACACAGCAGTTCACAGGCGGAATAAGTGAAACCATCTAGAAACGAATTTTCTGAAGATAAGCACAAAGCCAGTTGCTATTGAATCAATAATGAAGCAAGTTTCAAGGCTGTGCCAAGAGAAGAAGGAAATGTCTCGCCTCTCTGATACGCCTTCACATCCTTACCTACAGAGGAAGTTTTTTTCTGCCATCAGTTACTGATTCTTCAGTCCAGGGAAGGGCTGCTTTCCAGTTTGGTTTGAATGCCGGTCCCTCTGCTCAGCTGGAGAAAAGAGTCACTTACATAAGCCAAGGGAAAGGAAAAGCTTGTGATACGGCTCACATGAATAGCTAGGACTGAGCGCTGGTTGAGTGCCGAAGTCCAGCTTCCGCATCTTCTCAACCCTGTTTCTTTAAGGCTGTGTTGACTGGGAGAAGTGGCAAATCTGGGAGGCTTTCGTCTTATTGGTCTTTCTTTTTCAAGGCAGTTGGTGAAGGAAATGGAAGGCATGACCCCCTCCTCAGACAAGAGCTCAACGGGCTAGATAACCCCAGCTTCATGGTGAGTCTGCTCTTCTCTGAAGGGTAATGCTTGCATAAAACGGTGCGAGCCCTGCAAAGGAGGAGGAAGGGAAAAACAGGGGGCTCGGACTGGCTGCAAGGAGTTGGTGTGCGCTAAACGTCTGTCTTGCTCCTTTATTGACAGGAATCCGAGGAATGATTTCCTCACTACAGCTTGCTGCTGCTGCAGACTCGGCATACTTTCTACTGACTGGCACCCTTGTCACTTTTTTCTCTCCATTATTTCTAAAACAATAGCAGAAATGAATGGCAGTGCAAGTGTGTCTGTACTGGAAAGCAAGCAAGCTCATGGCCCCTTGTGGTTGTGTCCCTGAGTAGAGTATTTTATGTATTAATTAGTAAAATTACAATAGAAATTTAGCTTAGTGAAGACTGTGTTTCTTGTCTTCTGGATCTATTTCTAGTGGGGTAAATTGTCAGATAGGTGGGGGAAAAGGGGATTTTGAGAGTCAGCAGGGAGAGCACGCTGTAGGGGTACAGCAGGGTGGTAAAAGCTGTAAATGATGTGTCTGTTCAGTGTGGTGCAGAGCACTGGAAATGCTGTGGGCTATAACAGCCATAGAGCAAGGGCCTGGGGCACGGCAGCCCCCTTCGTACCTCATGGCAGGGGTCATCTCCATCAGAAGCTAAAAGAGCTGCTTCTGTTCTGACAGCAAGTGTGAGAGTGGGGTCCTGACACTGTCTTTGTACCACGGTACAGACCATCCCCACTGGGGACCTTGGAGGAGGCATTTAATGTTCCTGGGGTCCAGGTTTCCCATTTCTCAGATAAGTCCTGGTGAGCTGGCCGTGAGCAGCGAGGGTGCCGTGCCAGCTGCAGGCACAGCCTCACGGAGGTACTCAGAGCAATGCAGAAGTTTTCTTTGCTGTTAGTATCAGTCTCTGTTTCTACCTGTTCTGCCATAATGCCGATCAGGCTTGTGACTTCCTCTAGTTTGAATCACTCCAAAGAAGGTAGAAGACAGACGTCTTTTACCTGTGGTTCAAGTAGCTCAATTTCTGACCCACCTTCCTGATATGCTTATTTAAAATGCTGTTGAGGGCCCTGATGGCTCTATCTGGAGACTGAGGCACATGGAAGGTGTCCTGGTCCCCTGGGTGCATGGGAGCAACTGAGCTGAGATCCACTGCAGTGGTTCCCTGTTCCCCACGCTGAACTGCTCCTGTCCGTGTCCTCCTAACAATATCTCAGCATGGTGGACTGGCTGAGGTTGGCAGGGACCTCTGAAAGTCAACTTGTCCAACACCCCTGCTCAAGCAGGCTCGCCTAAAAGCCATTTGCCCAAGACTGTGTTTAGACAGTTTTTTAATATCTCTAGCAATGGAGACTCCACAACCTCCTTGGGCAATCTGTGCAGTACTTGATCACTCTCACAGTGAAAAAGTGTTTCCTGATGTTACGACAGCGTCTTCTGTCCTTCAGTTTGAACCTGTTGCTCTGGGCCTTTCTTATCCTGCTATCTCCACTCCATCCTTCTCCCACTGAACCCTGCTCGATCCCTCCAGCTCCTGGGGAGGCTCAGGCATTCATGTGATGGTCATGTGGGGCTGTTACTGACACAGGCTCTGCCTGGCTGGAATATGCCTCCTGGTTAACACAGGAGAAGTTGCAATGCAAGGCAAGGAGCTTACTGCTGTCTGCCTACCTTAGGATTCATCTACCCGTGGAGTTATTCAGGAGTACCTGTCCTCAGATAACTTCGTGCATGGGCAGTCTTAAGTACCTTGCTGCACATTTGTTAATCCACAGCTCAGGCTCTCTTGTTCTGAAAAGAAAATGTCTCCACAGGGATTGCCTTTTGCTCTTGAAGTTCATGCCTGAGCTCAGTTGGAATTAACTCTGCCTTTACCTATCTATCCTGAAGTATTGTAATGCTCCCAGCCTGGAGCTGGGTAATACATTGTGTTTAAAAGATATTACATAGCACGTTTTCAACAGTGTGATCTAAAATGGGACTTCGGAGGCTCAGCCATGAGAGGGAAACCTGGAGGTTTCAGGCAAATGATTAAATCCTTCAGGATTAATCTGCCAAGTTTGCAAAATTTACAACTGAAGGTAACATTAATTTTATCATCTCCCTATTCCCTGACAGCGGCATTAGCTATTTGCCTCCATCAGTACGTAGGCCATGAGCGTTACTGCAGTCACCTGGTTTTGCTGGGCATTTTGGTGTCTGCAGGTTCCAGGAGGACTTGGAGGATTTAAAAAAACACACACACACACAAAAAAGAAGTTTGGTGCTGACAAATTTGTTGAACTTCTCCTGACAACAGATTTCTGTCCCTTCCTGACCGACCAGGGCATCCCAGCCCAGAAAATCTCTCTGCTGCTCGCGTTTTGAGAACTCGCTGGCTGGAGAAGGGTCAATGAACGAATGGTTTGGGATCTTAATTAGCTTTTGCATTTGGCTCAAACGTCGTGGCTTCCCGGGCAGCCTCCCCCTACCACATGCGTGTACGCATAGGTGGAGGTGCATGTGTGTATGTATGTGTGTGCGTAGACACAGGGTGTCTGTGTGTGTGTGTTTGTACACATGGGTGTGCTGAGGGGTCAGGGTGGGTTGAAAGGAGACAAGCAGGGGGAATTTACTTAGTTTAAAAGCTGCAGCCACTAAAGTGAAGCAATGTTTTGCTTTCCTTGGCAAAACACAAAGTTATATAATTAAACTCTGCAAGGCACACTGCTCCCTGGAGAGCCCTGGGGCTTCTGGCTGCCTGGGAGGGGATCCCAGCCTTCCTGGGGAGCTATTTCAGACCCCACCACCTCCCTGAGGGCCCAGGTCCCCAAGCTGTTTCCTGGTCCCAGGTGCTGCCCCCACCCTGGAGCATCCCTCCAGGTGCCATTCACCATGGAAGGTGGCTGAGCTGGGGCAGCACCCTGGTAGCCCTGCTTTGAGTTGTCTCCTTCGAAAGAGGCGTCAGGACTCCTCATCCACTGGTGTCCCTGTGTCTCACCCAGTTCCTCCGTAGGAGCGAGGTTTTCTAGTAAGACACAGGGCAGGTGTGTTTGCTGAGGCAGAACATTTGTAAGGGTGAGTGTAAGGAGACTGGAAAGAAAAGACTTAAGAAAATGAAAAGTAAAACATGCTTCTAGTCTGTAATTCATGGCAGCCAAGTTGTTTTAGTGTATTTTATCAAAAGTGCTGTTTGGGTGGGACAGCCAGGAGGGACAGAGCCCAGGGGACTGTGCAGCTTTCACAGATTAACCCACTGCACAATCTTTCTTGCTTCTGGTTGCAGTCTCTTCATCCTTAGCTAGACATTAAGGATGATAATGCTCTTTGTCCAGATGTCCCTTCAAGTCTGAGACACCCTCTAATGTTTCTTCTGGTCTAGACACACACATGCATATAAAAATTTTCCATTGGTGTTTTTACCTCTGTTTTAATTTCCCCTCTTGCTCATCTTTTTATCCTGCCCTTGCTGAAAGCTACATACGAGGTGTTCCTGCAGGCTGTGGAGTGCAGCTGCAGGAGATGGTGCTGCTGGGTGCCTGCGGGGCCGAGCTGTTGCTAATGAAGGGTCTCCTGTTTGCCAGGGTGAAAATGGGGAGCTGCTACTGCACCTTACCGGATCGTGCTGACCGGGGCCCAGAGGAGGGCAGAGGCATGGGCCACAGTGGCAGCAAGCTTGCCTACACCATCACGGACGTGCCCCCTGGTACCTGTGCATTCTGCTGGGCATTCAGGTGTGACAGGTGGAGGCTGGGAGTGGGTGGAATTTTAATGGCTGTTCAGCTGGTTAATGGGGCTGAAAGCTGAATTTGGGAGTGCGTCACCTTCACTGGGCATGCATGGAGCTGTAGGACTGGATTTTGGTGAACTCAAGTCCTTCCAACAGCTCCTGAGCACAGACTGTTACCCTTGTGCCCACAGCTACGCCATGCCCCTTGAAGTGCAAATGGGAAGGCAGAGTCCCACGGCTGGAGCCAAATAGTTCATAGAACAGGTGGGATACACAAATGTCTAAGGGCTTCTGAACTTCTGCCTTCCCACGGCAATAAAAACTACGCAGAAGGGCCAACACTGCTTTGGGCTGGAGTCCTTGCCCAGGCGTGTTAAATGACCCAATGCCACCACCACCACCACCACCACAACAATGGGTACAGAGCCTCAGGCAAGAGAGACCTCAGAGAAACATTTGCACTCACTTTGCCTGCTTGCTCTCACCCCCTACCTTGGGATGTCCGCACCTTCTGGAAGAGTAGCGCCGACAGCTTTGTCTGCAGGTGCTGGGGATAAACGGGTTGTGTCTGACATGGTCTGGGGAGTCCAGAGCACGACAAAAAGTCTTTGGGCATGGAAAGCGGGAGAAGTTTGTGGGAGTGCATTACAGTTCTTATAGGTGCTTTGGAACAGCCCGTAACAGCACATTAAAGTTGCCAAAAAGGAGAATGAGTAACACGACTACTGCCCAAACACAAAGCTGTGAGTTACTTTTAGATTTCCCTCAACAACATGGTAATAATATACAGCCAGTTCTGTGTCCTTTTTCACCCAGTCTTTCTCTGTGGCTCCTAGCATTTCCTGACAGCCATGGGAGGGTCTCATAGCCATCCCACTGATCCTCTCCAGAGAGCTTTGCCTCCAGCATGACCTCCTCACCCAGAGCTACCTGATCAGCACCATCTTCTTTGTCTCAGGGATTTGCACCCTGCTGCAAGTCCTCTTGGAGTCAGGTAGGCCAAATGCAAGAAACGGGAGATGATAAAACACTTTGTAGATGCAATTATGACGTGCTCAGCCACCAGCCTGCTGTGGAGTTTGTCTGCCAGTGAGCATCCTTTGCTACCTTTCGGCAACCAGGGCACATGCCAAAGTATCCTGAAATCACTGTAGGTGATAACTTTGCACAGGTACCTTGCTGTTTCAACTTTTGCATCTCCTGGTACTTGATGTACCTTTATTTGTGCAGTAAATCTTCTTGCTCCTTACCCCAGTGATCCTCCAGCTGAGGCAGAACCCTTCTGATCTGGGCCCAGAATCAAGGGAGCACACAGCCTGTAGGAAACTTTGGGGCAGAGGATAACTGGGAGAAATTGGAGCCCATCTGCCACTCCTTAGGGAATCAGGGAGATGCTCTGCAGCATATCCCAATAAGCAGTAGCACTGTCGGATGCTCAGGATTCATGGTACAATCCGAATGTAAGCAAGGGAAATCCTCTTTACTGCTGAGCTGTCGAAGAGCCAGTGGTGAGGAGATGAGTGTGAAGTCGCCATTGCCTACCCAGAAAATGAAGTACTTAATAAGAGACACATGGCAAGCACTCCCCCATCGCCACAAAGACCCTGTCTTTGCTGGCCTTGCAAAGTTTCTTTTATTCCCCTGGACTGCCTCTCTTTTTCCACAGGCTATTCTGTCCTCCAATGTGATGGGAGCTCATGTTTCTTGTTTCAAAGGCAAAACCCGCACATTCTTTGGCTTCTGAATCTGAGAGACATGGTTAAAACTCTTCTACCATCAAATCACTGGTCAACTGCCAGATCCACAAAGTGTTTCACTCCTCCTGTTTCTCTCCCCAGTGCAACTTTTCCGTCTCTTTCTGTCTCAAGCAGTGGCCGTAGGCAAAGCTCTCCCCAGAGGATGCTCCCCTTCTCCTACATTAGTGAAGGAGGGGGGACACTTTGGCCATGAAAAAGAGAGAATCTGTTCTTCTCAGTTTGGTCAATTCCAGCTGGGGTGCATGACTGTGGCTGTGGCTGCTGGTAAGATTCAGGCTGGAGTCCTCCCATGCACCCCCCAAATGCCTCGTGAATACCGAAGAGCTGTGATGGCCCCTCCTTGCTGTTAGCCCAGGATGAAAGAGTAGCAGGGAGCTTCTCCCGTGGCTGAATAGCTAAATGAAGAACAACAAATCAAATTAAGAGGTAAGGAGTTGTTCCTGTAGGATAAGCTTGAATGGCTTTGGCTGTGCTGAGGGGACGATTGCCTTGTTGCTGGCCTCAACTATAATGTGTGAGGATATTCCTGCCAGAAAGGTGGGACTAAGCCTGTGGTGTGGCCAGAGGCAAACCAAGCCTGAGGAAACAGTTGGAAGCAGATGATTTTTTTTCTCTTTTTACTGTTTTCTCAAATACTGTAGTAGTTAATAACCATGAGCTCCCAAAAGACAGCCAGAAAAATGGTAAATAATGAGTCGGAGGGGATGCTTTTTCCTGGAAGACATCCGTGCTGCTCTCTGAGGCCCTGGGGAGCCCTCAGCCAAGTGCTCTGCACAGTTCCTGGTGTCCATATTTAAGAAAGACAAATAAAGAGGAGAAGAGGTATGGAGACAATCTGTTAATGTGGTACGGGGAAGGGAGACCATTCATCTTACAGAGGCTGGCCTGGTTAGCCCGGCAAAGTGGCAGCTCAGAGGGGTACGGCTGCAGCCCGCAACTAGTCTGGGATAGAAATGAGGGGAGGGATCAGGCAGGGAGAAACCATTTCTGCTGAAAGACAATGTTGGCACATGAACGAGCAGATGAGAACTGGTTATAGAGATGGGGAGATTCCCACCAAGAGCGAATGTGGAGCAGCCGTCCAGAAGCAGTAGCCAGGGAAAAGCCTGACCCACTGCAAACTGTGGCTTGTTTGTGTTACACAGCATGAAAAAGCATGACAGGTCCCAGGCGGTCACTGGACAGGCTATCTAAGAGCCTCTGGATGGGAGACACAGGTTGCTTGCCATTATGGTGAGCCCCCCTTAGCAAAGGCTTGGGCATCATGTGGTGATGATCAGAGCATAAATGCAGCTTTCCCTGGAAAGAGCTCGGCATGCCCATATGCATCGCCTTGGCACTCCAGTTTGCTCTGAGCCCACCCATGCCAGTGCCGACTGTGAAACAGCTTGAGGGCCAGCGCAGCAGGAGCTATAAATCTATTGTTCATTGGACAGTGATGGCACAAGGCCTCCTCTGTTTCTTTTTGTTTGTTTTTTTTTCCTCGCCCAGCAAAGTAAATAAGTGACGCCATGGACACTGATAATCAAATATAACTTACCGGCAAAGTCCCGACGGTGCTTCGGTTGTATGTGGCATGAGTAATTGTATAAACATTTGGTTTAAGTGACGAAGACATGGTGCTGTTACAGCTATGCCGTCTCTTATTTCCAGTGCTTTCCAGACAATGGTGGAAATACCTCTGATTCAGGGAAATCTGTGCCCTGCCGAAGCACTCATCTGGCTCTGCTGCCCTGTGGCTTTTCTGCGCAGGCACCATGAGAGCTCCTGGCACAAGGAGAGGTTGCTTTGGGGGCTGCTTCCAGGGATGATTTCTAAACGGAGGAAGCCAAGACACCTCGGAGGTTTCCCTCAGCTTGTTCAGAGCTGCTGTGCCAACCTGTGCCCTTGGGATTTCAAGCACACTAGAGGAACGGCCAAACAACTTGCACTGCAACTGGGACCTAATGCCTGCAGTGGCTTCTCTGTCTCCGTTTCTCCCTGTGCAGAAGGAGAGGAGGCTGGTGCAGGAGCTTGCAGGAGCACCAGCTTCGCGGTACAAAGCTCTGTAGAAAACTGGTGCTGAGCACCTCCGGAGGCGTGAGCTCCTTACGAGCCTGAGGGCTTTCCAGACTGAAAGTTACTCCAAGCCAGGAGGCACACGGCATGGGGGCAGAGCCAAGGTCTCACCCAGCCAGCACGCTCAGACTCGTCCGGGCAGGTCTCCTTTCCAGCATTGGTGGAAAGAGGGCAGAGTCATCAGCTTTAAAAAAAAAAATTGTACTAAAACCCAAGTCACATTTTCTACTGCCCTCAGTCTGAGGATGACTGTGACGTGGGGTGTAGACAGTGCATGGCCTTGTGTTCAGGAGCAGGTCGTGAGGAAATGGAGACAGCTGAAGGGGACAGAGGAAGCAACTGGATATTGGAAGATTTGGGCCTAGGTTGATGCTGAGCTTTTCTTCAGAGTCTCGCCATCTTTCTTCCTTGGTCTTTTCCCCTCCTTCAGCTTTTTTCCTTTGCTTGTTGTTTTACTCTGTGCAGCTCCATGGTCTAGTCACACCTTAGGAGGAACACTTTCTTCTTCACGTGGGGCAGCAGAGTTTGACTCCAGCACTGATAAGCCTCTTCAGTGGCAGTGTTTGAACCTGAGCTCTTCCTTCCCCCAGTATGTTGCTCTTGAGTGCGATGGGCAGCAATGCCCACCCATGGTCAGCGATGGAGACCTGCCAGAGCATTTCAAAAGATACTGCCAGAGGCTGAGCGCAGACCGATTTTTAAATTTATTTCACTTTCCTTTCAATCACCCCTACAAAGCTGGGTTTCTAATATTCTTGCTCGTCATGTTTTCCCTCTGCTCACCTTCCAGGTTGCCTATTATTCAAGGAGGGACTTTTGCATTCCTGACCCCCAACCCTGGCTATGCTGTCTCTCCCCAAGTGGAAGTGCCCGGCCTGGACACAGAACATGACCCTGGTGAATGCCTCTTCACCAGAATTCATCGAAGTCTGGCAGACACGGATGCGAGAGGTATATTACATTTTCAGCGACACTTGCTCTGTATGAGGTCTGTTCGCTTTCAGAAAAGCACCTGACCATGGCAGGGCTGTCAGTGCTGGAGAACCACCATCCCAAATGGACTTTGGCCCTCACCCTGTTGCAGCTTCCTAACTAAGCATCTATTCTCCATTAGGAAAGCAGATGCTTCGCAGCTGCTGAACAGAGGACATGTAGATCTCAGGTGATTTATGGTTCCTGCAAAATCTCCACTGTCCAGCCAGATCCTTTCTCCACGAAGCGTGGTTAGCCTTGAAGAAGGAAGGGAGAGAAGATGTTCCAAGGAAGGTTCAGAGAGAGGCTACAAAGATGATCCGAGGGCTGGAGCACCTCTGCTATGGAGACAGGCTGAGAGAGTTGGGGCTGTTCAGCCTGGAGAAGAGAAGGCTCCGGAGTGATCTTATAGCAGCCTTCCAGTAGCTAAAGGGGGCCTACAAGAAAGCTGGAGAGGGACTTTTTAGAAGAGTGTGTACTAATAGGACAAGGGGTAATGGATTTAAACTGAGAGAGGATAGATTATAAGGAAGACATTTTTACAATAAGGGTGGTGAAACACTGGAACAGGTTGCCCAGAGGAAGGTTGCAGGGGGGTTGGAACTAGATGATCTTAAAGTCCCTTTCAGTCCAAACCAGTCTGTGATTCTATGATTCTATGGCCTTGTCTAAGCACAGGAAATCTAGTAAAAAGAAATGCAAGGGCAGAGCTTACAGTGAATATTAAGGAAAAAGTGCATTCTTAGGTAGTCAAAAGAGAGGAAGAAAGGTCAGGGATCTCAGTGCCTTGTCCTACATGTATTGCCTCATCAGAGTAGGTGGCTAACTTGCCTCTGTTGATCCATACATTGGGGAGCTTTGCAAAGTGCTCGGCAAGCGTGACCTCACGAAGGATTTGCTGTGTGACACAGGTCTGCCCTCCCTGCTGACATTCATAAATCTGCTACGAGGGCAGTGCCGCCTTCTCTGTTCAGGCTGGGTGCTTCATCCCAGCCCCTCTGTGTATCTCTTCCCTTCAGAGCCAGGGGAGGGAAGGTGCTGAGCACTGCAGAGGGCCCAGCCTGGATTTATCACCGAATCTGCTAAAGGCAAAAGAGCAGGCCTCACCCCTGAGTCCCCTTCCTGGAGCTGATGTTGAGCAGCAAATGGCATTTCAGGATGTAATTGCTGGCTACTGGCAGTGATTGTCAAACACAGGAAAGTTCAGGGTGATAAATGTGTCCCCAGAGGCAAACCGATACTTGGAAAAAAACAGAGGCTGTCATGACCCACCTGCCCTACCAGTGTGCTAATATGCCCCAAGTCCTTCCCAGATGGGAGATGAGTGGTGACCAAGGCCCTACTCCATTTTCGGTTCAAGAGCTCTTCTCCTGCATTTTGGGAGAGCAGGAAGAGAGAGTGTAGGGAAGCTGATGCATGCTTGGTTGCCCAAGAGGCCAGGGCGGAAGGGGTGTCTGGAACAAAATTAGGCCTGATGAGGACTAAGTCCATCATCTAAGGCTAGCAGTTGTGTGTTGGTGCTTTGGTGGTCCTTCCCCGCATGTGATCTCCAGCCAGGCTTGCTGCAGTGGGCAGGAGGCCTCCATGCCCATCTGTCACGGGAGGCTGACCCTGGCTCTCACAAGGGATTTGTACCGACTTACGAAGGACAAGCTCAGCAGCTGGAGCTCCTTTCACCTCTGCTCTCTCCTTCCGTTTTTCCAGGTGCAAGGAGCTATCATCGTAGCTTCCTGCTTTCAAATCTTCGTTGGATTTTCTGGCCTGGTTGGATTTCTGAGGAGGTTCATTGGCCCCCTGACGATTGCCCCCACCATCACCTTGGTCGCACTACCTCTCTTTGACTCTGCTGGGGACGACGCTGGGCAGCACTGGGGCATAGCATTCATGTAAGTCCCACATCCCCACGGGAAAAGCTGCATACACAAACCGCCTACCTCTAATTTGAAACCATGTGTTGCAGTTTGTAGCAGGGTTCCCCTGGGTTCGAGGTTTATTCGTTGAGCGATAACATGTGGCAGGCTTTGTCAGACAGCATCATGGCACAGTTTCCCACCCAGGAGCTTAGGCCCTTCAGCAACAAAGCAAAACCCAAAAATGAGTTTAAAAAAAAAAAATCTGACTTTGTGAAAATTTGAAGTTCACAGAGCAGTAGAGAAACAAGTCTTTCCCGTGTATGGTTCCTGGGGGCAGTCCCCATCAGTTATCTATGCATATTGTCTTACACAGCCGTTATGTAAGTTAAGAAGACATTCATAAAATGACAAAGTTGAGCACTCAGAGGTAGGTATTCCTTGAGTTAAAATAGCTAGTGCTTTATGTATTGTTTTCACATGATGAGGAGAAATTGTTTTCTCCACAGACAGAGAAAAGCATGTGGCTTTGCAGCATTGAGTGCTCTTTCAGGGACATTTGGTGTACTTGCCCTTGTGCACGAGTGTGCGAGTGTGCTTGGTGGTAGAATTTCCTTGGTATTTCAGCAATGAATTTAAAAAGTAGGAATGCCACTGCATGGTTCCCTGCAGATGTGGCACCTTCAGAGCCTTAATGCGGACTTCAGCTTGGGATAACATGCAGCAGGAGTAGGTTGTTATTCTCTTTATGGGCTCCCATCAGTTTACTAGTGCTTTCAGAGCTGCCTTTGGAGACTCAGGAGCCGGCTTGACTGCAGCCCCAGGAATGCAGCGTGCTGTTGTGGGGATGTGCTCCAGTCCACCTCTCTCCTTTTATCTTCTCCTCTCTGCACCTGCCCTCTTAAGCCCCAAACCCCACCTCTCTTCTCCACCTCCAGTTCCTCACCTAACTGGTTTCTTCTACCAGCACCCCATATGACCCCAAACCCTGGCCTGCCCCCCAGCTTTCCTTTCACCATTGGTTTCTCCACCACTTCTCTGGCTTGTTGTCCTCATTCTCCAGCTCTGATGATTTGTCCTAGCCTCTTTGCTTAGCCAGTCTAAATTTTCCCTTAAAAATTTGTATCCTTCTCTGGACTATTTCTGTTTCTGCCTCCTTTCTCCAGTCACTGGCTACTAACTTCATTCCCTCGCTCGACCACTTTGCCCAGCTGTGCTATTAATGGGGTCCCAGTTCTCCAGACCACGTCCCTGTTTTCAACCCTGGTCACCCTTTCTGTCCTGTTCATTCTGTCTCATCTTCTACCTGTGCAAATTCCAGTCCTTTCTTTCCTGACTCAGACACCTTTAGCCCCAGCCTGATCATTCTGCTTTGAGCTGTCTGAGTTTGGCATCCTCTTTTGCTGCCTGTTCCATGCTCCCTGGGTGCGATTAGGAAAAAGGAGAAGAGAGATGGAGAAGGCAGAAGACATGAGCCACGTGGTCTCAGCCTTGCTGTCCAGCCCCCTCACATCCAGAGCCCCCATCATGGGTGCTACCCGCTGTTTCCTCAAGAAACTCGTCTAGTGCGTACTCAGTCGCATACACAGGTCATGGCTGAGCAAGGCCTGGACGTACTCAGAAAGCTCAGGAAACTTTTATGAGCTGCAAATGCTAAAGCCTGAGATGTTCTGCTAACTGCTTGGGACCTGGGATGAATGATCATTGTTACAGAACGGATCACAGTTGAGCAGGTTTTTGTGAGAAAGAGCAATATCTTTCACCCCAAAGAACAGGTTCTACTAAATCCCAAATTTCTGGTCCGGGTCATAAGCAGACTCTTTACTGCTCAAGGCAAAACGACCTTCTCATACAAGCTATACTATGTCTATTTCCTGAACATCACTCTCTGAAATAGGTTTGGGATATGTTTTTCCAGAAATATTTTGGCTTGAGGCAGACGTTTCCATGGAAATTTCATCCTGAATGGGTAAAGTTAGGCAGAATTATAAGCAGCTGATGCTATAAATGCTAAAATGCTATAACAATAGCATTTGTTAATGGAATGTGTCAGGCATTCTGAATAATAAGCAGTGACACCTACCCGAGGTAGACGAGGGCCATGCGGTGATTCATAAGGCTGCGGAGCACCTTTGTTAGTGCAAATGCACAAAACGTGCACTGACACAGTCTGTCTGGCCTCTGCAGCTTTAGAAACCACGAATGGAAACCAGTTCCTCCTCAGACTTTCTGCCTCCAGTCATTCAGTGCTTTGAATCGTGATTGATACATAATCTTTGGCTGTCTGTCGTGGCGTGTCTTTGCAGAGAGGTGAGGTCAGCGTTTCCTTTGCCCTGCTGGTATTCTGCCTGCCCGTGAATATTGCACCTATAGCTCGTCACCTTTTCACGCATGGAAAACTGCCAGTTTTCCATGCACTGTCAATGCACTTGGTGGGTGCGATCGATTTCTCACCAAATCCTATCCGGATTAATTCACTCAAAGCATACAATTCAGATTTGTTATAAAAAGACGAGGAGCCATTCAGAGGCCTGGTTAACATAGGAGGAAGATGTCCAAGGTCTTCTACCAGCTCAGCAGTCACAGTGGGGTGCCCAGTCTCTGCCCTCTCACTGCATATCGCAGCGCCCTTCTTGCTTCATCTGGTCACCCTTTCTCGGAGGAAGACACACCGGGGACAGACAGGGCTTGCTGTGAGCACTGCTGCCGTTCGCGGGAAATGAGTCCTACTCGAAGGATGAGAGGGGAGCTGCACCTCATGGTTGCTTCCACCAGAATGAGCCCTGGGTGCTGCCAGGGGCACATGTGAGCACCCCTGCCTTGGAGGACCCCTCTGCTGCGCAGCCCTCACAGACCAGAGGGCTGTTCTCTCTCCTTCTTGGCTGGCTGGGAGAGCTCTTTGGGCACCATGTGCAGCCCACAATCCACCACATTTTTTTCTTTCAAAACAGGGACTTGCACAAACAAATCAAATCCTCTTTCTTTTCTCTGTGCCACATACGATGTTTTTGCCACTTGCAGAGCAGCGTAGGTAAACCTGAAATCAGGAAACCAATAAATCCTATATTTCCAGTGTATCTGAATTACACAGAGGTTCAGGGACAGATTCCTACATAGCCTGCCTGGCCCTTGCATATCTCTCAGGTTTTTCTTTTACTCAAGTGTCATTTTTAAGCTCTGGCAACTGTGTCACACCCAATGATGTGCCATCTGGGGGGGTCAGTTTTGAAAGAAAAGGGGAAAAAAAAATGTTTGCAACTGCAGTAGAGCTGTTGGTAGAGTATGATGGAGAGCTTGTTCCACCCCAGGCTTGCTAAAGTGGGAAGCTACCTTCTGGTGCTGAGAGCCTGGATTTTGGGGTCCTCTGGAGTCCTGGGTCCTTGGGTAGCAGGTCTTCAGTTAATGTGGGGACAGGCGGGACCCACTTTGTCTCATGGTCTGGTTTTCCCTCCTCCTAGGACTATTTCTTTCATAGTTCTGTTCTCTCAATACCTGAAAGATGTCCCTGTGCCGCTGCCGTCTTACCAGAAAGGCAAGAAGTGCCACTTCTCCCCGGTCTACCTCTTCCAGATCTTCCCGGTATGTTGGGGTTCCCAATAGCAGAGGGACCAGCCTCACCCATCCCGGGCTGCCTGGGCTCTTTCCACTTGTGTCCAGCCAAGTTAATGCTTCCCAGCCCAGCCTACACAGCGAGTGGGCAGAGGAGGAGAAGGTTTCCTTCACCTAGCATGTGGAGAGGGAAGGAGGGAGGGAGGGCCACCAGGACCCCTTGCTATCCCTTTGCCTCCATCCCATGTGCAAGGGAAAGGGTCAGGCAGGGAGACACCTTGCCCCCCACAGCCATGCCAGAGACGTGGCCATGCCCTAACCAGACCTCACTGCTGCATGTGATGGGCAGGTGCTGCTGGGGCTCTCCCTGAGCTGGCTGCTCTGCTACGTGCTGACGGTGACCGATGTCCTCCCCACGGACCCCACCGCCTACGGTCACCTGGCCCGGACGGACACCCGTGGGGACGTTTTGTCCCAGGCTCCCTGGTTTCGGCTTCCTTACCCAGGTACCACTGCCTCCCATCTCCCCATCCCGCTGTGCTGCTTCCCAGTCCAGCTTGCACCTCTGCTTATGGCTAGCAGGGGGAGATGAAATGCCAAAAATAAGGCAAACACCCACCCACAATAGATTTCAGGGCAAACGTGTCCCACTGGCCTGAACCCAGCTCTTACTTGCAGGCCAGTGGGGAGTGCCAACCATCAGCCTGGCTGGATATTTGGCATCTTAGCCGGGGTGATTTCCTCCATGCTGGAGTCTGTGGGAGATTACTACGCCTGTGCCCGCCTGTCCGGGGCCCCGCCGCCGCCGAAGCACGCCATCAGCCGTGGGATCGGGGTGGAAGGCATCGGCTGTCTCCTGGCCGGGGCCTGGGGGACAGGGAACGGCACCACATCGTACAGCGAGAACGTGGGGGCTCTGGGCATCACCAAGGTGAGCCTCACTGCAGCAGGGTGACTGCAGAGCCCTGGCCTTCCCAGAGGTTTCTCCAGGGGGTGTATGTACAAAGGAATGGTTGCACATGAGTATGTACTGGACCTGAGATGTGATCTGAGCCCGCCTCCTGCAAGGCACGCTGGAAAATATGCCCTGACACATTGGTGACCACCTTGGCAGTGCTACGAATCATCTAACAGAGGTGGCCAGTCCCTCTCTTTCTCAAGGAGAGGAAAAAGAGAATATATAATAAGACTTCAAATTCCAGAATTTTTATCACCCAAGGATGGCAATCATGTGAAAAAGAGACTATTTCTTGGGATTATAAATGTGATGACTAAGTTTTATGTTTTACCTCTCTATAAAAGTTTTGTGAATCCTTAAGTATCTTATTGCTCTTATACAGGAAAGAAATTTCCAGAGATAAGTTTGGCAATCAGATCAGAGGTTTTCAGTAAGTTATATGGCCAGGGGACAGGTACATCCAGCAGCCAACTGGAAAACATTTTTAAATCATTGTCAAATAAGGAATGTCATGTCAGCAGAGCTGTGAGTCAGTAACAGACCCAGAATTTCACTTATGGCTCCCAATCTATAATACTGCTTATTTCATTGGATTTTATAAACCTCACTCATGATAACAGTTTTTCACAGACTGAAGCATTAGTGTTTGACCGAGGCGGCTGCTTCCAGCAACAAGGGCTGCCTGGATGTCTGCATGGAGTCCAGTTTAGCCTGTCACCCCGTGTACCTTGTCACTATGAAATCTGTGCATACCGGCTATATACCTGAGCCTGTACTTTCCTGACAGGTAGTTTACTGCATACATCGTATATATGGGATGCAGCATAGTGCAGAAGTGCCCAGACTCACAATTACGCGTTCTCTCCATGTATGCCAAGTCCTTCAGGTGGATGCGCCATCCTTGCTGGTTCAGGAGAGATGCTTCCCTTAGACCCCACCTCTGCTCACCTTGTGCACACTTAAGAGACCAGAAAATACGGCCTTATCCCAGTCAAGCTTAAATAAGTGTAAAGACTCTGGCTGGGATAGTTGTGGATGCTGAGAGCGCAAGGCACGTTTCACTTGTTTGATATTATTATTTTTTTTTTTTTTATGTGGGAAACACATTTTTCCGTAACAAATGGAAACACAAGGGACCTCTTTCCTCTGCTTAAACAGAGGTGTCCAGCACCACCTGAAACATCTTTGGAGATCTCAGATATCCACAGGGGCTGTCAGATAAGGCAAAGAAGAAGCTGCTAGCAGCTGCCAAGATGCAACATCTTAGATGGCACCAGGCACCTATGTTTAAGCTGCTTGATCAAGCCCAGCACACCAGTATTGAGTTCTCATTTCCAAGAAAAGAAGACGAGAATTTTAAGGAGAGGTAAAGACCTCAGAGTTACCATATACATAGCAGGAAACCATGCAGTTTCTTCAACCTTAAAAAAGAGAACAATTTTCTTGTTTTCCTGACATAATTGAAACAAACTCTGAACTAGAGGCTTTAGCAGCATATGCTCACAGTTGCGGTATCAGTAGATTAGTTAATTTGCCTTTAAGGCCAACTCCATGTACTGGGTAATTCGACATTTTGGCAAATTAAGAATCTGAAGCTTTATTCTAATCCTGGAACAAACAGGTCAATTGGCTTTTATTAAATTACAGTTTTGATGGTAATGGTGTCCCAAGGTTTTAAGCCAAGGAATATAAAAAGCCCACCTGAGGGCAATGCATGATTTATTTTGAAACTTCCCACCAATCTTTTTCATTTATCTTTCACAATCAAGTAAGACTTAAAATATTTTAAAGGGACATATTTAAGAAAAACTTAAAAAGATACAATACTATTTACTGGGATTGTTTTTGATGAAAGCGTTCACAAAAAGCTGTTCCTGTAAATATGACATTCTTCAGATATTTAAAGGAAGATATTAAAATATTTAATTGAATTATAAAATGTTTGCAGAGGATTACAGAGTTTCCCTGCCTAAGACATGAACATTGTAAATCTTAGCATGATTCTTGCAGCACAAAGCTGCCCAAGCTTTGGTGTGGCAAGCCATATCTTGAATAGAAAGTCTAATAAGTATTGCTGCTTTTCTTTTTAGTTTCTGTAGTCTGTAAATGACTAATCTCTTTGCTTGGCAGATACTATTTTTCTTTCCTATTCACATGCTCTAACAGATCTGAATGAAAGGCATGGCTTGGTGCTTCATCCTGTCTTTGTTGTAGTGCCCAACTATAAAAAGGCCACCCTGGATCTTCCTAGGGAAAAAAAAAAAGAGAAAAAAAAATGGTTTTACTGAAGCTAGATGGGTGATGAGAGATAGGGACAGACAAAGAGACTTCCTCGCTGCTTATTAGCCATTTGTTAGCCATGGAAAGGATATATCAGATCCCAGAGCTCAGGGTTGGAGCAGCCAGCCAGCTTTGGTCTCTCAAGTTTTGGCCTCCAGGGAATGGGAGGGATTGGTGTGGGACACCTCATTGAAAGCCATTTTTAGATGGCAATCCAAACACTGATGGAAGGATTGTCCAGTGAATTGACTGGGTGGTTGCCGCGCCAGCCCGTGCATATGCCAAGACATTTCTAGGCTGGAATGGGAGCAAAGCTGTGTGTGGGGATTACTGTGCTCTTAATTTAATAATAAACTTTTGTTTAACAGCAAACTGTTAAAGTCCTGACAACAGTCAGAAAGAGGATAAGGTTAAGTAAAATAGGTGTGGATCCATGATTGCTCCCAGAGTGACTTTTATGATAAATATTTGCTAGTGTGCAAATACAGATGCTTCCTCAGCAGCGCGAGCATCCCAACTCAGTGGCAGCTGCATCCGAACCTGCAACTGAATGTGCCATCGAGTGCTTGGCCGGAGGGGCAACCCCTTGCCCGGCAGGTTGGCACTGGAGCCTGCCATCCCTCGCCTCTCCGTGCTGGTCGATGCGTGACTGCCTCCTCTCCCTCTCGCCCCAGGTAGGGAGTCGAATAGTGATCATCGCTGGTGCCTGCGCGATGCTCCTGAGCGGCATGTTCGGGAAAGTCGGGGCGATGCTCGCCAGCATACCCACCCCTGTGATTGGAGGCATGTTCCTTGTGATGTTTGGAGTTATCACGGCAGTGGGGATTTCCAATTTGCAGGTAAGAGCCATGCAAGTGCTATTTCATCCCAAGGGAAGGGGGCTTTCGTTTCAAGTCAGGTTCTTAACAGGCTGAGTCAGACATAGCCACGCTGCAGCAAATGCAAACATTAGCGTTGGCTGCTTCTTGGGTGAAGACGAGGGCATGTACCCAGAGGGGCTACATCGCAGAGGGCTTCGTGGGCAGGGCAGGGTTTGCTGGCACCAGGGGCAGCAGGATCACTAACGCCCCAGCAGCACCAGGGCTGCTGCCCGGGTCCACTCCTGCATGTGGTGTTTACATGCAAGCATGTGTCATGAACACAGCAGTAATCCACAGATTTGGTTAATTCCAAATGTAACGTATGCAATATCTCTGTGCAGTACACAGATATGAACTCCTCCAGAAACATCTTTATCTTCGGATTTTCTGTATTTGCTGGCCTCACGGTTCCCAACTGGGCAAGCAAAAATAGCACACTGCTGGAAACAGGTAAGAAACTACATCAGAAGCATTTTCTGTAGCATAAAACAGAAACAAAGGCTGATCCAGAAAAATCTTTTAAAATGCAGTTTTTCCTGGTAAGAGATGGGGTCACAATCACACACTCTTTAGATGGTCTGCATCACTGAGCTGTTTTGCTATGTCAATTATCCCTCACAGAGAAACATCACGCCTGATTAACTTGTGGTGAAATCCCATGCTTAATATACCTATATTTCTTTGGGAACTGAAGCTCGTGCATTTGTAGGGAACTGCTTGGTGTTATGTCGTGGAGGTGCAGAACATGTCTGGAGCAGAAGGCGGCTTTTCTCGGACAGTGCTGCAGTCTGCCCTGTTAATAGGCTCTTAATGTATTTATGAGTCACCTCCTGCCCACTGGCAGCTGGGTCAGTGAATAATTATGCAGAATAAAACTGTACGTCTGAAACTGGCAGTAAGATCAATCTCCTTTGCATTGCCAAATCTTAAGCTCTGCTTTGAGATTTGCAAGTCTTGTCTAAACAAGTGTGCAGCTTGCAGCCTCTTGGCACAGTGTATGTTGCTGGTCAAACATATGTGTCTCTGCACCAGTATCCAAAGCTTTGTTTTTCTGCTAGGAGTCATCCAGCTGGACCAGGTGATCCAGGTGCTTCTCACCACTGGCATGTTTGTGGGTGGACTCCTGGGGTTTATCCTTGATAACACCATTCCAGGTAGGATTTGCTGAAACGAGCTAAGTTACTAGTTTGTGCCTGCCCCAGGGTTTGTTTCCTAGTGTTTTTTGTCTTCATGACTACTGCTCTATGGGTCGAAGTTGTGGTAGCAACCATGAAACACTGTGTGAGTGAACTCCTCCCAGAGAGGGGTGAGGAGCAAGATACATCACTGAAACGGTCTCCGGCTGGAAAACAGCAGCTTTTCAAAAACTAACTCATTTTTCAGGAAAATTTTAATTTTTCAGTCTGAGGAAAAGTTTTATTTGGGAAAAACGTCTTTTAGGGAAAATGCCAGCCTAGAGCCATGTTGCTGGTTGAAAGGAAAGAGAAAGGCAACTACAAGAAGAGGAAGGAGCCAGCGCATGCCTCCTTATGAGAGCTGCTAAAACTGAGGCTGAACTGGTGCCACAGCCGTGGAAAGCAGTAGGAAAGGCTGATGGCCAAAGATAGAATATAGCAGCTGCAGCTGGTCCTCACTGACACCAAAGAGCTGCTGATTTTCATCAAGCCTGGGGAGGGGTGGCATAAGAATAGGAGAGGAAACCCTCTTCTGCTACAGAAAAAGGTCAGGAAGGGCACTCTGTTAACCAGAGTCTTTTACTGTCTCAGGCTTCTTGGAAAGCCAATCTCCTTTTGGCTCATTAATTTTCTTGTAGCCCTTGATCTTCAGCTCCTCTAGGCAGAACTGCCAGGTGTGCTCACTCTCACTCCCTTTCCCAAGAGGGACTCAGCTACTGCAACAATTCCAGGCATTTAGGAACTCCTTGGCTAGGGTAATGCCTGTGACTGACTGATAATGGCTAGCTCAACCTTACTCCCCTGCTCCGTGGTATCTGGGCAGTTAACAGCCAGCCTTGCTTTCCAAGCACTGTATGACCCCTGCTTTCAACAGTTCTTGGATGCCCCATGGCTTGTGAAAAACTTGTCTTGCTATACTTGATTCCCGTGGAAAGCAGTGGAGAAGACTTCTTATCTGGAAGCTGTTCCAGGCAGATGGGTATTGCCTAGAAGCTTGTTAATGAACTTTTGTAAAGAGCTTTGGAGCTAGAAGGGTTGAAGTGCAAGAAATCTGTATGGTGCGCTTGGATTTTAGAAGTGGGTGCAAGGCATGCAAGGTAGTCCCATGCTCAGAATACCCACTGTTTTAAACACAGCGATCTTATTTTTGCTGTTGCAGGAACACAGGAGGAGCGGGGGCTCCTGGCATGGAAGAACAGCCACAAGGGAGAGGCAGACAACTCTCAGCTCGTTTCCAAGGTCTATGATCTCCCCTTTGGCATAGGCACCAAACGCTGCGCTGTCTCTTGGTTTCGGTTTCTCCCCACTTGCCCCAAAAGACTACCTGGCAGCAAGAGAACGGATGAACTGAAGGCTGCTGGACAGGAAAGCAGCGTTAAAGCAAGTTCAGAAAGAGACTCCGAGATAGGTGCTGATACAAGGATATAAGCACCTGGCCTGCAAGTGAACTCAGCTCAGAAGCAGAGGTCTGAAAGGCGTGTCTGCAGCCCCCGTCATTTGAACATGAGCTGGCAGCTGTTAGAGGCTGGAGCAGGAGAACGGTAACGTCTTTCTCTTCCCAGCTCTGCTCCCTGCACTGCTGGTGTCCTTGAGTCATTTTACTCCTCTCTGCTCCTACCTGCCCACCTCTGGGAAGAATATAATCCCTCTTTGAGGAACACCAAAGCCCAGGAAATGCCTAGGAAAGATGTTCAGTTTCCTTCCTTGCACTAAGCCTTGGAGACCTCAAGGAGCAGCTGTTCCTTCACTTCAAGGTGAAGCAGAGCTCTTTCTGTCCCCTGTCCTGGCGGCTCAAGGGGCCACAGAAGAAGGCATCCTTGATGTTAGCCCTGTACCACTCTCAGGCATTCCTTGGGTTGAGGTTAATCTCCACCACCTTAAAGATCTGTAATGGCAATGTTAATCTCTCTGCTTATGCTTTACATCTCATCCTGGCCAAGGGGAAGGAGTGGGCACCTCTAAGTCGTGATTAATCTCATTCCATATTCCCATAATTTAAAGTCAGTCAAATTAATGTTGTTGTAAGAGAGGCATCTGAGGTTAATGGGACGGATTGTCTTCTGAGCATGCCTCTCTCACCTTAGACCGCAGAGGGAATCTAGAGACTTTACTTAGGTTCTTGACCTAACAGAAAAACCCAGGTTTGCTGACATGAATCCCACCTGGGGTGCTGGGATCAGTCTCAGGGGAGCAAGCTTCCCCAGGGCACAAACCCTACAAAGCTCAAGGAATCGTCATCAAAGATGAAGGAGAAAACTCTTCTGCTAACAATCCGATGCATCCCTGCTACTGCTATGTCCTGTGTCCCCCACATCATACCTGTTTGATCTGGTGTGGTGATTGTAGTGTGGCAACCACTTCTGTGGGAAACGGTTTGCAGGTTCTTACTCCTTTCAATTATCAGCAGAAAGAGCTGTAACTTATATGGCCACCACATGGTGCTGGCTGCCAGTGGCATGTAATAACATTGTTGCTGTAGCATAAGCTTGTGTTTCCTGCATTGTCGTGGTTTTTTTTTTTTTTTGGACTGAGGGTCGAGACAAGAACCGAAAAGGGAGCACCCACCAAACATGGTCTCGGGCAAAACATGACTCAGGCTTTCTTCATAAACCAGAACAATTTATTAACAGTTACTTAACAAAAGACAAAAGGGGACGAAAACCGGTTACTTGAGAGGAGAAAAGAGAAAACAAGGCCCGATCTTAAAACAACACCTCCCCACCCCCTATTTTCCTTTCGTTCCTGGCTCTGCCTTCCCCCCAGCGGCGCAGGGAGACAGGGAATGGGGGAGTACAGGTCAGTTCATCCATGTTGTTCACTGCCGCTCCTTTCTTAAAGGAGGAGGAGTCTTTACACCATTTTTCCCTTGCTTCGGTGGATCCCCTACTCACAAAGAAAAAGTCCCCAAACCTTTCCAAAGTAAGTCCTGCCCGCAGGATTGCAATCCTTCCCCATGGATCGCACCAGTTCGGGCTTTACCAGTCTCGGCCTCTTAGGGAGCTGCTGCCACTCGCGTCGGCGTGGGTCGTCCCACGGTCTCCAGATGCCTCCACGACCTCGTCGTGCGTTCCATGCCCCATTATCAACAGTACCTGGTCGCGCATCCCCTGCTCCACGACCTCTCCTGGGCTCAGGCATCTCCTTCCCGACGTGGGTTTCTCCACAGGCCACGAGTGGGTCGCTGCTCCGCCGAGTACACCCTGGCTGCAGGGGGGCCGCCTGCCATCTCACACCGATTTGCAAGGGAAGCCTCAGCTCCAGTACACCTCCTCCTGCTCCATCTTTGCTGACCCGGTCGTTGTGGTTGTCTTCTCTTAGCTATTAATCCTCTCTAGGGGAGCTCGGCCCGGCAGGCACCCCGGGAGCGGGGTGCTTCCCGAGCCCCCCATGCGGCTCCCCCGGCGCCATCTTGAGCACATGGCGCCGGCCCGGGCCCGAGCGGCCGCCCAGCCGGGAGCGAGGGCAGCGCCCTCCTGCTCTCTCCTCGCTCCTGAGCAAAAAACCCCTTCCCGCCCCTTTGTCTCAACTTAAATAGGGCAATTCGCAGAGGCGCCAATTTGGCTCAACCTCCCCCGGGGGGGATGGGACTCAGATCTGGTGGCACAGGGAGCAAATCCCCTCCCCTGCCACCAGAACACCCCCCCACACATCAAACTATCACATGCATTGAGATTTACACCTCAATATTTTTGAGGAAAAATAAATAAAATGTATAGTGTAATGATATTTCTAGGGTGATTGCCGTAGTGAGTGGTAGATTGTTTTCAAAGAATCACAGAGTAATTCACTTGGAAGGGACCTCTGGAGGTATCTGGGCCAGCTCCTGCTCAGAGCTGGTCCTATTAGACCAGGCTGGAGAGGACTTTGGCTGAGCTACAGATGGAGAGCCATAGCCTCTTTGGGCAGCCTTGTTCCAGTGTCTGACCACCCTCACGGTGAAAAGCGTGAACTGGAATTTCCAATGCTTCACCTTGTGTCTGTTGCCTTTTGTTGTGTCACTGTTCCCTTCTGAGAAAAGTCTGATCCCCATCTTTCCTACCCTCCATTGGATGGCTGAAGGCCACGATACGGTGCCCTCTTAGCCCTCTTGTCTCAAGTCTGAACAAAACTTGGGTGGTATCAATTGAAAGCCTTTATTCCTTATGCCTATTACAGTCCTGTTCTTTAGTTCTGTCCTGCAGCTGTAGCAGTATGTGGCTTGTTTTATCAATGAGGGATATATTGGGTTTTTTTGCTTTGGGAGTGAATGAAGCCTGAATAGATCAATTACATGAGCACTGGGATCCTAAAGGAGGAAACATGACGGTATAAATAGTTTGCTGTTATGGGCAGGTTGGAGTGCCTCCCTTGAAGATTATGGTTGCTATGTCTTTGGGAGAAAAAATGATTTGCACATTTAAGTATATCTGATTCCCCCCCTCCCCTATCACAGATTTTACAGAGATGACTAGTCCCAGGCATCTCAGCTCTGGTATCTTCATCTTCCACATCCTTGACTACGTCTCTAAGCTTGTTTAGCAGCAGCCTATGCTCCCAGAGCATCTAGCAGGTCTTACTCACTATCATTCTTGAATTTATTTGTGCTGTAGCACATGTATGAAGGTGAGTTTTTAAGTCTACATCACCCTGTCCCTATGTCCTTTACTGAAGCTGCCAGGCTGCTGCTGGCCAGACCCACTGCCCACTGGATGAGTGGTTTCGATGGGAATGGGATACACAGCTAATGAACGAGGCACATAAGCAACACTGAAACCTGGTGTACTACGTAGCCTTTAAGATGCTCCATCTTCCATATGAGACTTTTTCCTTCGGTGCTACGGTGGGGAATCCCTACAAGGAAAAGCGAACTGGGAAGCACAAATGGGGAACGCTCAGTAATTTACTGGCTCTGTGTAGGCTGCGGATGTATCTTTTTGCTTTTCCTTGTAAGACATGTTAGGATGCTGGCAAGTGCCAGAGGTGTATATTTGCTTTAGACTTGTTAATAATATTGGCACAGGTTTCCTATAAAAATCAGTCTTCAATTGGCTTTTTGTTCCCCACCCCGAGGATGGAAAACATTGCTCATCTGTTATGCCATCCTCCTGCATGCTCAGCCTGCTGCTGTGTCTGTTTGTCCCCATCTTGTATTTCACTTGAAAGCTCCCTGGAGCAGAGCTGGGCATGACTGTACAGCTCTTGGCACGAGAGGGCCAGAATCCACAGTGGAGGCTCCTTCGTTATCCTGGCACATCCTACAGCCTAGAAGGTGCAGACAGCCCAGCTGTGTGTGGGGTATGCTGGTCTGGAGCAGCTGGGTCTGCTGTTGCTAAGGCTTAGAGGCAGTTTGCAGAAGCTGTTCACATCCCTATTTCAAGCTCAGGCTCCTAAATGTCCTTTAAAATTCCCCCCTTGGTGTGTTTGTTATATATTTATAAAATATCCTTTTATTTGTCTTGGGGACATTTCCAAATTTTAAAACAAAGCAGGCAGGGGTTAAGCTCAGGGCCGCCACTCCTCCCAGCTGCATGTGGCTGCTTGAGGTTCAGAAACAGCTTTGGCTTTGCACCGCAGGGACACAGCTTCTGTTTACTTGCTACTTGATGAAAATAAAGGAAAATCAGAGGATCCTCAAGTGTAAAACTGAACACTTGAGGGCTGTTCTAGTTTGCCTGGAGAACAGCCAGCTACCTGTCAACTGTAGTACCCTTTGTGCTACTGTTGAGCCCTGAGTGCAGCAACACTTACTAATTTCAACCAGGTGTGGGATCACCCTGCTTGCAGCTTTGCAGAGAGGCCGACATCTACTTGGGAAGTCCACACAGATGCTCCTGCTGTTCTGGCCAAGGAGTCAGTGACAGGTGTTTGCCTGTACCTAGGTGCACTGGCTCTGGAACAGCTAATCAGTGGTTTGTTTTCACAGCTTTCTCACAAGAAGACAAGACCTGGGCAGTAGGACTGCCCTGTTAGGCTCAGTGTGTTGTAAGGTGAGGGGCTGCCATGCTGCAGCACATCTGTGAGGTACTGGGTCCCACTCTGCCCTGTTGAGCTTGGGCTGCTCAAACCCCTGCAACAGCCACACTTCCATTGATGCGTTCATGTTTCCCACTCCTGCCTCCTTGCTGCTTTTCTGCCTCCAACTCCTTCCCCACCGCCCTGCCCCAGTAGCCTGCTAGCCTACATTTTCCAGATTTTTTCATTAAAAGTTTCCATCAGACCAACCACTGAGGGCTGCACAAAGCAGTACCTATGCACACATAGCACTAATGCTCTCACGAATTAAGGCTGCTTCCCTGCCAAGGCAGAGTGGACCTCACGCGCGCCAGGGCAGAGGAGCTGTTGTCTGTGAGTGTTGGCTCTGCAGGAGAGGAATCTACCTTCCCATATTACATGCAGGCCTGTGCTCTTGTAAGGTAGGATAGTGTGACAGGAGGAACTAAAGTAATGTGTGCTTCATCTTCTCCTTAATGCCGTAACACCTCCCACAAAGCTTGCTACCATCTGGAGGAGTTATTATTTTCACATTACCTGAACACACCTGTTGCTTCACATTGATGTTCAGGCCAGTCTTAACCTAAAATTATCCTGGTGAAGCATTAGAAGCTCTGACACGTGATGAGCAACGGAATGCATCTACATAACGTATGGTGTCCATTCAAAATTGTCTCCTCTGGTAGGTGGCAGGCTTGAAGTCATTTGAAAATGAAATATTCTGCTGTTTAACTCCTGTCCTGTCCTGTCCTTCAAAAGGGTGGGGATGAAAGGCTAATAAGAAAACGTTGTTAACCCTTGAACATTATCTACTCCCATGGCTGTCCTACAGTACATGCCAGTATTGCCAAGTTTGTCCTCAGCTGATGCAGTAATTAAGATGGACATAGTGAAAGAATCATTAATGTAACAAACCTGACCAAATGTTGTATGGCATATGGAACTGGAGATAAGAGAAATCTGTACAATTTCTACAGCTAAAAGCTTGTAGAAAAAGTAGCCTCAACACTGAGAAAAACTAACCTATTTCCCCCAAAACTACAGAATGGTAAGAAAACACAGGCAGAATTCCTTCCTATTACTGTAGGTATGTATGTATATCTCTTGTACTAGCTAAAGGATTTGACCTTGGATCCCCTGCAAATTCTGTACATCTATTTCAAGCAGCATATGGCTAAAACCCACACTGCCCAGGGGATGCACATGCTTGCCATTTTGGAATGAGAGGGAGAGAAGGAGGAGGGATAAGCCAGCATTGCTTATATCAAAGTGATGATAGCCTGTACACATGAAACACACTAGAAAGGCCAGGGAAAGGCAAAACCGCACCCTGGAGATCTCAGAGGGGCTCTTAATCCTAAACAGGATCTGCAGTTAGGACCCCTCATGCCCACTTCATAGAATCATAGAATTGTTTAGGTTGGAAGAGACCTTGAAGATCATTGAGTCCAACCGTTAACACAGCCAAGTCGACCACTAAACCAATTCCAAATGCAGCAGCCTAGCAAACATTCACCTGGGAGTGCTACCACAGCGTCAACTGCAGGGACAGAAGGTCCTTTGGAGGAATTATTCTCCCCTTGTGCTTCAGAACTAGGCTCCACATGTGTTTGCTTGAATACAGCTGCACGTATCATGCTCATGCACCAAGGCAGTGCTGGGCCACAGCCCACTCCTTTTGGATTCAGCCTAAAAGCCTGGCTGGTGAAGACTGAAGGATGCCTGGGCATGCCAGCTCTAGTTTAGACTTTAAAATAAAACTTTCAGCCTTTCTGTTTGTGATGGCTGTTAGCATGACCTCAGCACAACCACTGTCAGAACCCAGTTTGTCCAAATCTGCAGAGAGCCTTTAATGACAGCTCCGAGATGTGAAGGATTTTGTTCATCTAAACAGCATTCTTAATTCCAAGACACTGTCTGAGCAGCGCTACTCATTCAAGAATGAGATGTGGCAGAAGACCACAGGGATGATCACTCAGCTTTATACACTTTGCAAAAGTAAATAATCTGAAGTGTATTATTGTGCCTGCACTTCTCTGGGTGATTTGGGAGTGGGTGGCCACTGCTGCTGTCATCATAAATAGATGGAAGAGCCTCATCTCACTCTCTGTGAGGAAATCTCTCTTTCCTTGTCAGCCCGAGTTGAAAAATTGCAATGGAAAAGCAACCACTGCCAGGCTGCAGAGCACTTGGTGATTTTTGCAGGTTGCAGTTTGAGACCTGCATCCTATGGGGGTGTGCAGGCTGTCACTGATGTGACCTCTCTGCAGCTCTTCCACAGCTTATGCTAGGCAAGGTCACCTAATGTACATGTCTCAGTTTACTTGTGAAGTGAGGTTAAACATTAAAAAGCAACAGACGAGAGTATTTCTTAACATTTTATAAATATCTAAAACGTTGAACTTTTAAAGGTATAAATCACTCAACTGATATATCTAGAGGCACTGATGAGGGAACAGGAAGTCAACAGTAACAAACCACTTTAACACAGTGTCTCTGCACTCTGCTCAGAGAGGTGCTTCGCTGAAAGAGGTGCAGTTTCTTCATGTGCCTGGTGCACCCGGCAATGCTTTGCAAAACGTTAACAGAGATATTGTTTAGAAATCTTCATCATCGAAGGTCTCAGTGCACCTCAGCATCACAGTCTCATAATCGAACTGAAGATCTTCTTCCTGAAAGCCCCCCCAAAGCCACAAAGGGTTAAAACCAAACAGTTGATTGTGTTTCAAATATACAGTTGGTTGGTCAAGTGCTGGCATACATCAACTAATGCACCATGAGCCCTCCTTCCTTTCTGAATCAGCAACCAGCACTTGTCAAGTGCCTGAGAGGCCTGATGAAGAAAAGCTTAATTTTTCAACCAATTTCTTTCTAAACCCTCAGGGTTCCACCCTGTGTCTACTTACATCATTGAGACAGGTGTTACTGACTGTGGTAGCAAGCAGGTCACATAACAGGCTCTGAAGATATGAGAGCTTCCTTGAGCCCATAACTTCTACTGACTTTGGGCTTTGCTGCTCTTTTAGTAACAGAAGAAAATGGTTTTCTCTTTCTCCAACTTACACTGAGTAAGTGGCTCTTGAGAAATCAGAGCCTAGGAGATGAAACTGTTCATGCCTACAGTCCATCTAGTCCACCTTCTGCATTGATGCAAGATTTTTAGGGCAAGACTGCTTTTAAAAACAAGTGCAGTTTGAAAAATGTATAGCTTAAGGAGCACTAAATCCCACTTGCTTGTCCCAATGAGCCCAAGTGGCTCATTTAAAATCCATAATTTTAGAAGAAAGCATGCCTTTGAAGATGCAAAGGTGCTCAGTGCTATTTAGAAAAAAAACCACTGACTTTCACTTAGATACTGTAAAACCTTTGGACTGCAATCTAAATTAATTCTTTACTGCCTTTGCTGCTAAGCATCTCTTATGATGTGACCTTAAGACAACAGCTCTTGAAAATGACAAGACTACTTAACTCATCTCATGCTCCTGTTCTCATTTTGGGTCACTGTCCTTTTAGGCCCTTCCTTTCCTTGTCCAAATGGTTTCCTCCCTCCTCTCGTGTGACTCTGTCTCAAGCAGTGGGTGCATGCCCTTGGCAGCCTTGAGAGCCAGGGCACAGGCTCAAGAGAAGCTGCACTCAGTGGGTCTGTGACTAGGAAATGGTGAACGTACACAATCTGACAACAGTACTTCATACCTGGACAGTGAACCAGAAGTGCAATAACATAGCACTGGCATGTAATGACCAGCAATAAAACCCGTCACCTCATCAGCTCTGCAGATGAAAGGAAAGGAGACCAGAGGCTGCCTTTCGTATTTCTGTCGGGTGCACATCACGTGCCTTGCCTTGGTACTGTACCTGCTACCTACTTCTGTATCTTCTACGAGGTGTGTGCACAATGCACCAGGACATCACTTTATCTTTGGGATGATTTATTCCAGCACTGCCCAAACTCCTGGGCTAGTGTAGCACTGGCATGGGTAGCACTTCCCTACACATCAAGGGAAGGAGAATGGTCTGCAGGGGTTCATTCACACCTGTAAGGTAAGAAGGAAGGGCTCCTTTCCCTGTCAAGTCCAGGAGACTCGGAGACTCTGATGCTCTGAGTAGCCCCATTTCGGGAGTGCAGTACGTAGCCTATACTGAGCTCTCTGCTGCTGCCTGAGTTGATGTGTTTCCAGCTAGCTGGAATGTCTCCTATCCCCGTTCTGCAACCATTTCCATAACTACCTCAATTTGTTTGCTTTGAGATGGACCTGAATTTCTGCTCTCAAAACAAAAAATTCTTGTTAGTCATATTTTTTTTTTTCCTCTCGGCAGAATTGCCTAAATGTGCTGTACTGCAGTTATCTAAACCAAACCAGATTGTGACCTTCTCATTATCAGTACTCTCTAGCCTGGGTGATTTCTGCTCAAACTCCCTTTTTATTGTCTTATCATAGACAACTCAAAGTTCCTGCATAAAAGAAGTGCGTGTAGCCTTTAATTTCCTTTTGGATGCACAGAGCTCAGTCAACGACCAATTTGCAACACTTCAGCTTCTTTTGCTGCCTGTCTTCCAATCATTCCCATTCTCTTAGTTTTATTTCAAATGTCCCTCTTTAAAGCTTGAAAGAGACACTACCTCTTCTCATACCACCTCATCTGGGAGCTGCCAGATGGACTTGGGCTCACATACAACAATGCAGCACCATGCAGAAGGACAAAATGGGACCACCTAATGCTGCCAGGCATGACATTCACAAAAGAAATTTAACACCAGAAAATACCGTATCTTGCCTAAAGCTTTTCTTTCTTTTCTAAGCATGCTCGGTTCACAGTCATTTACATAAACACAGTAAGAGCTCTGCTCTTAGAAAGAACACAGCCATTCACAGACCAAAGGGCTGTGTAGATCAGTGCCTGGTCTCTGACAACAGCCAGCAGCGGATGTTTAGACAAAAAGTGCAAGAATCATGCATGAGGTGTTCTCTGTTCCACAATATATGCTCCCACATTATGGCAAACTGTGCTGTGAAGACCTTCTGAGCTGGAAATTGTATCTGGACCTTCAGATTTAGTAATTGTCACTAGACTGATGCCCCAGGAATTAAATCTGGTCATTTGCACATGCAAGTGTTTTTTAAGATGTTGCTTGTTCATTTCATTGAGTGCTTTCTAGTTCTTCTGGTGTTAGACACAACGAATAATCATTCTGCATACCAAATTCAGACCATTTAGGATGAAAATTCTCTCATGGTACCCCTCAGTCATTTTTGTGGAAGCGTCCTACTCTAGTAGCTCCTGTTTAATGCCTTTTGCTGTGCCTGCTCCCATTCTCTGCACCTCCTCCAGTGCTACTGTCTCCCCGAGATGGGGGGAACCAAGTGGCACGCAGTGGTCACTATGTGATAGATTCAGATAGTGGTGCAACACTAGTCTGCTTCGCTTTCTGTCTCAATTACCCCTCATCACACTCTTATTTCCTTCAAAGGAGCATTTGCTCAAGTAATAGAGACTGGGTGGAAGCTAGGCGATAGAAAATAGCAAAACACTGGCTACTGTGGAGGTACAATTGACTCTGAGCCCAAACAAGCATGCTCTGGCTGAGAGTTATCCCCCTTTCAGTCCTCCAGCCACGTGTAAGCTGTGCCACCTCCTTGGCAGGAGGACAAGAAGGGGAAGAAGAACACTGCAAACACAAAGACTTCTGGCTCAGGGAACCTGCAACAGTAGGCCGAGGTTAAGAGGCAGCTCAGCAGCTGTTTATCAGCTCTTTCAAGAACACAAACACCCTACTCCTAAGGCCTGCCAGCAAAGGCTCAGGGCAGGGAATCTGGCACCCAGACAAGCAGAAGGTGGTCCTACTAAGCTCAGAATGAAGTGGCTGGGGAGTTAATGGAAAAATGTGACGTGAGCTTCGCCTGCTCAGATGAGATCACTGAAGCTTCTTCACAAGGAACTTTCATGCAAACAATTAAAAAAACCCAAATTCCTCATGTCATTTCCCATTTTGAGTAATATTATAAGCATAATAACCCCTCACACTTTGCCTCTTACAAAGGCAATCCTTTTGGAATGACACATCTAAAGTGATGAACCCAAATTTCTTATTTTTAATTATTCTAGACAATATGATCAGAAGCACAGAAAACAAATCCCTTTCTGACAAAGACAGAAATACATTGGTCTTTCTATAAGGAATCCTTTGGGAAAGCTTACCTGGCAAAACTGTGTATTAGCAAAGAAGAGGCTTTTTAGGAAGTCAGTGATCTGCAGATAGAGTCTGTGGTGATCCTCTGGATTTTCAGAAGGGCAGCTTGCAAATGCTGAACTGAAAATGGAACCAGATACTATATTTAATTTCTTGTTCCTCATTTCTCCTCCTACTTACTTTCTTTCCTCCACATTTTGCTTATAAATTAAAAAATATTCAAATTATTTTCAAGATGATTTTGATATTGAAGACAATAGACAAGCAAGACAGGGAGGAGCAGGGGTGGATATATTGATGAGACATGGTCTAACAAATGCAAGGAAAGAACAGAGAACAGCAATACAAAAAAACAGTATCACAACAAAGAGATCCATGACAACTATAGTAACACCATTTTGGGGAAAAGTATATATCCATTATAACAGAGAGTAACAATGGTTATTTGGTAGTGTATCTTGCAGGGTTGTTCAGAAGAACAGCTTTGACTTCTTTTGTAAAGTTTTTGAGTGAATGCAGTAACATCTGGTCATGAAATGACATATTATCACTGCAGGTTTGTACTCAGGTAAGAGGTAACTTTGGCAAAAAGATAAGATGTTCATTCTGGACCTCACCTCTATATTCTCCCTGGGATTTTACAAAGTTCTGCCATCATGCCTCTGTCCCGAATTACAAGGCCCAGAGTGGCAGGGAAGGAATAGAGCAGGATAAATGTTGACTACTGAAATACTAATCTAATTTGGGACTTAAAACAGGTTGCAAAGATGATAGCAATACACTGTAGTATTGAGGAATACTTAATCTTATTTTAAAAGCAAACAGCAATTGTGACCTAATAAATTTTATTTAATGGATATGTATTTGTTAAGCTTTATTATGTATTCAGTATAGTCTGATCAACAGCCAAAACAACCTTATTTCCATTCATTTTGTTCTGGAAGTGCAAGGTGGAATGTTTGTGAAAGGCAGAAAGAGATTCACACTAAAGAACTCTCTAAATATGGAAAAATAAGT
This sequence comes from Tauraco erythrolophus, assembly GCF_009769465.1. Taxonomy (NCBI): domain Eukaryota; kingdom Metazoa; phylum Chordata; class Aves; order Musophagiformes; family Musophagidae; genus Tauraco; species Tauraco erythrolophus. Next base: position 56,413,724 of record NC_141468.1, read on the forward strand.
AGAAAATAGGATTTAAAAAAACAGATTAAAACCTATTTGCAAAGAGAAACAATCCTTATGAAGACTAAGCAGCAGGAATGCATAAAAGATAAGTCATAATGTGATTTTCCTCTTGAAGAAAGCAACCCTTTTCTTTCTTTGGTCTACTGGGAAAAATCAAAGGCAGTGCCAGCTTTGTATCTGACAAGTTCTCTTTCAGGTAACTCATCTGACCTGCAGAGGAAAGAGATGTTATTATTTAATGGCTCTTGTGTTTCTCTGATGTTACTGTTCAGGTCAACTACACTTTAGCTTGATCATCTCCCTGTGATTGAGTTAGGGGACTTGAAAAGAGTAAGAAAGACAATGTTAAAAAATGACCATTTTTGTTTCATTAAATGACAGTACAGTTTATGATTAGCTGACTTATCCAGTGAATGTCTTATGGTCCTCATAGCTCTGATAAGTGAGAGAGAAAAAAAGGAAAACATTACAAATATGGTAATTTGAAAAGAAGGAAAGCTATGCAGAGTGGTGAAGAAAATCAGAAGGACCACAGTTAGCTTAAGCTGATGAAGTACTCTTAATAAATGATTCTTACTGATTCTGCCATAAATGCCTATTAACCATTTCACTTTTGCACCTTAAGAGACAGTATTATTGTGAGCACAATTGCTGGAGGCTGCTATTCTAACTATTTACTAAAAATTAGGCATGAAAAAGGAAGCTAGGCTATGGCCTTCATCCACAGCAAACTTGTTGTGGAATATTGACAGTGGGCTATTAACTTACTCTTTCTAGCAAAAGGGGTCAGTTTGTGATTTACCTCTGGCTAGGCATCCCCTGAGTCTCGCTTCTGTCAAGGAAAGCAGCAGCAACATCAAACGCATCCTCAAACATTACCTATCAGAGAAAACACTTCAGATGTCAACATATTCAGCCACCTAAAAGTTTTACCTAGGGCATCATTTTTCATAATGGCATCTTTAAAAGCATAATGTTCTTTCTTTCCACCTAACAGACACATTTACAGCTGAAGGGTTTTGTGGAGACAGGAATAATAAAGCATAACTGTATTTCATGACTAAGAACACAAGGTTAGTCCATTCCCTTAGGCCTGTGCTTCAACCTCTAGGAATTAGACTTAACACTACATCTCCCAAAAAATCAGTAAAACACATGAATTGTGTCAGTGCTTTAGAGACTTGACTGTAGGCTGCTGCTATAGCCTAGGGATCTCAGGTGTACCAGTCAGTCTCCCTACATCCCATTCCAGTGTGCGACTCACAGAGGAGTCTGGATGCTCCCTGTGACAGACCGATAAGCTCATTAGTTCACTCTGCCATAGTGCAGTTCACACATTTTCTGTGCCAGCAAGTACTGCACATGCAACATCCCCATGACATTTCCTAAGGAGGTCAGCGATATGACTTGGGTCCTGAGACTCAAAACGAACTTGTCAATGCAATTACTCATATGCCAAAGGTGGACACCCATCCTTCCCTTGCAGCTAATAAAATTACACACGTCTTTGTTCCTGGAGCACTGATTACTTAAGCAACTAGCTGCTCAAAGAGTTGGCTGTTACTTCATCTCTTCTTAACAAATGCCCTGGTCTATTTAGTCACTGACTTCTTGGCTCTGCAGAGGGGCATGGCACAGGCAGTTGTTAGCCCTGTACCACTGGAACTGGTCTACAAATACTCACCAAGTGCTTTGATGAAAAAAAACACCCATCCTAAAACACAGCAGGCTTTGGCAGACTGGGTATTCCTTCTGGATTTAGCTCATCTGGGCTCCTTGGAGTTTGAAGAGCACAGTAACTGTATAATTCTTGTTCTTGCTCCCTCCCTCTGGAGCAAGTTAGAGCAAATTTAACTGTTACTTAGCACAGAAACTCTACAGGTCAGTGGAGACTAGCAGGATTACTACCACTGCACTCCTATAGCTTGCTGTGTATCTTACCAAGATAGAAATGGGTGCAGAAATTCACTCAAAGACTGCTTATTGTCTCCACTTATGCATTCGAGTGGCCTTGGGAAAGCTTAATTACAACTACTGTAGGTTTCCAATTAAAAGCTGCAGAGCCAATTAGCAACCGAAGGCTTAGAGTTTCAGAGATAATGTATGTTATTGAGCACTTACTTCCTCTGGTGTGGAGACTGAGGAACCACTGGCTTCCTCACTGTTACCTCTGCTGTCCCTCACACTACGTTCAGTGCATGCGGGCTCTTGGCAAGCAGCCTTAGGATCCGTGAGGAAATCTCTCTGGCTACAGTACTGCAAGATGCTGTCTCTCCTTTCTTCAGAAAGCTCTTGCCAGAGGTGGGAAATAGCTGTAGAGACCTCAGGAAGAGGCACCTCCTCAGTGCAAACAATTCCATGCTCTATCAGCAGGTCCACTGTGTGCTTATAAAAATACAGGTATCTGTAATAAAAGGAAAGGGAGCATCTCTTAAGAGCAGGCCATGAGTCAGCCACCTACTACAAATCAGCAGGAGACTGGAGAGCAGCTCTGATTCATAACTACTTCCCTCAGTCTCCCCCTCTAAGACTTCATACAATCACTGAAGGTTGCCCAATGCTGTTTGAATGTTTCAGCAACTATGATCTGCCAAGATTTCATTTGCAAAAGGCAGGCTCCAGCCACAGCCTCAGCAAGACTGCCTCACAACAGAAGCTCCAGAAGCTGCAGGCTCTACTTGTTGCACAGGCAAACCTCATTCTGGCATTTAATAAATTTTGAGTTACTTCTCTTTATATCCTGAGGCTTTTACACTGTAAGACACTTTTTATACTTTTACTGGCATTGCACTGCACTTAAAAGCCTTCGCTGAGGTCATATCCTGACATATTAAGTACTCTACATGCAGGTAGAAAGAGACTACCCCAGGCCTGGATGCTCTGACTTAAATAAACATGGGAGCTCAATTTCCTCTATTTTACATCTGAGGAAATGCATCCTTAAGACTGACTTCTAGGCAGCCTGTAGTGAAATTGGTAATGGAACATAAGTGTCGTAACTTTAACCCACTGACTAAATCTCAGAATGAGCCCGCTTCTTCTGTTAGCACTGTGTGGCACGGTGAACCAGGGATAATAATGTTGGCTTTGGAAAGCAGCACTGAAGGTTATTTTACATTAATTAAATGCTTAGAGCTTCTTGGATAAAAATACCACGATAAAGGAGTACAAACCAAGAGTTCTATAAACAGCAGTCATTGTTACTAAGTTTGGGCTCCAAACGATTCCTTGGAAGATAGAATCATAGAATCGTTAGGGTCGGAAGGGACCTCAAAGATCATCTAGTTCCAACCCCCCTGCCATGGGCAGGGAAACCCTCCACTACACCAGGTTGCCCAAAGCCTCATCCAACCCGGCCTTGAACACTTCCAGGGATGGGGCATCTACAACTTCTCTGGGCAACCTGTTCCAGTGCCTCACCACCCTCAGAGTGAAAAATGTCTTCCTTATATCCAATCTAAATCTCCCCTCTTTCAGTTTAAATCCATAGCCCCTTGTCCTATCACCACATGCCCTTGTAAAAAGTCCCTCTCCAGCTTTCCTGTAGGTCCCCTTTAAGTACTGGAAGGCTGCTGTAAGATCACCCCGGAGCCTTCTCTTCTCCAGGCTGAACAGCCCCAACTCTCTCAGCCTGTCTTCATAGCAGAGGTGCTCCAGCCCTCAGATCATCTTCGTGGCCCTCCTCTGGACCTGCTCCAGCAGCTCCATGTCCTTCTTGTGAAGATGTCCCAAATGAGCACATTTCCTGATTAACTGAACAGTATTGTATGAGAAAGTAACTCAAAAGAGTTCAGTCTTTTCTTTTTTTATTTTTTTTTAAATATTTGTCCCAGCAAATTAATATTGAAAATCTTAAGAGAATTCTGCATACGAGCATAAACATGTTTAAACTTCAGTTCTATACTGTGGAGTATTTTCCACCATTGCTGGAGACAAAGTACCAGAAGGGGAATAAGCATTCTCACATAAGGTATTGCACTCACCAAAGATTCTGGATGTCCAGCTCCAAACAAAGGATCTGGAGTTTCTCAAACAGAAGAGTATGAACCACCATTAGATTGCTTTGCTAAGGAAATTAACCTTGAGCCATGACTCAACTATTTCCTTCCCAGCTGGAAGGAGACAACCACGTTTTGCACTGGACAGAATACTGTGTAGTCCTACCATTGAGGCTCCTGGTGCTAGACATGGAAAAAAATCCAATCTGTAGAAGCTCAAAGCATTTCTGATGCTGCCCGAATAACATGATTAGACGATCACCAACAGGCTGTTATTTTCTTTACTAAAGAGTCCCTATTGATGTATGGCTGTTACAAAATATAATTTTTTGAGAAGAATTAGCTATGACCCATAGAATCATTTAGGTCAGAAAAGACCTTTAAGATCATTAAGCCCAACCATAAACCTAACACTGCCAAGTCTACCACTAAACCACGTCCCTAAGCACCACATCTACACATCTTTTAAATACCTCCAGGGATGGTGACTCAAGCACTTCCCTGGGCAGCCTGTTCCAATGCTTGACAACCCTTTTGGTGAAGAATTTTTTCCTAATATTCACTTTAAACCTCCCCTGGTGCAACTTGAGGCCTTTTCCTCTTGTCCTATCACTTGTCACTTGGGAGAAGAGACTGCACCCATCTCACTACAACCTTTCAGATAGTTGTATAGAGCGACAGGGTGTTCTGTCAGCCTCCTTTTCTCCAGGCTAATCAATGCCAGTTCCCTCAGCTGCTCCTCACAGGACTTGTGCTCTAGATGCTTCACCAGCTTTGTTACCCTTTGGATACTCTCCAGCACCACAATGTCTTTCTTGTAGTGAAGGGCTCAACACTGAACAGTATTCGACATGTGGCCTCACCAGTGCCAAGTACAAAGTGACAATCGCTTCCCTAGTCCTGCTGGCCACACTATTTCTGATACAAGCCGGGATGGTCTGAGCCTTCTTGGCTACCTGGGCACACTGACAGCTCGTAATCAGCCAACTACAGCCTGCCATAAGACTGTAGGACTACCAGTCCACGTGGTACAGGCCCTGGTCTACTTTGTCAGTGAAGAAGGGGAAAGTCGGGTTTTTATGGCTCTGTCGTGCAGTCTTTGATGAAGCAGAGCTTACTTTCCCCAGAAAAATCTTGATTCAGCACATTTCAAGGTCTTGTAAATGATACTTTTCTACAGACAACTCCGACTATCACAGGAGCAAAAGTAGGAACAGTAGCAGGAGGCTGGTGCCACCTGCTGGCCCAGCTGTAGTTTCATTTTGATGAAAAACTCAATAATCCAAGGGAATTTTATAAATAAGCACCAGTTCAAAGAAAAACAGAAGAAGCAACTGCGAAAGTTTTTGTTTATGGTGGTGACGCTATGGAAGAGGATGCCAGCTTCAGCTGTGGACTCTCCTGCACTGTATATTCTTAACTCTGGAATGGTTAGGGTAAAATAGACTCTGCTTGATGGTATGGGATAGATCAGACACCCATCTGTTTCAAATCTTTATAATGAAATCATCTTTATCCTCTTGGAAAAGCATCCATGACCCCTAAGCACCTCCTAGTGCTGTCTGACAGCAAGGAGAAGAATGTGATGAAAAATATACTCAGCCTTAAGATTTCAGTAACTTTGAAAAAAACTCAATAATTTTACCATTGCAATCCCAGATTAAAATACATGGACCACTGACATGAGCACAGTGGTATTTGATTTTTAGATCCCGCACCAGCCGTTTGGAGCTGATCCTAAAGGAGGTTACAGACTCCCACCCACTAGCTGCAAGTGTAACACACATGTAGGTGTTTAGGTACCCCTCCTCCTCTGCCTGTTGCAGACATTTTGAGGAGTGCTTTCTAGTATCTTCCAGACCCCCACTATTCTACAGTCCACAGGCTAAGGACTACATGATCTTCCCTGGTCACATCCAGCCTTACCCTGCTCTGATCCCCACAAAAAAAGTACTCCAAGCTGTCAGGAGCTAAGGGTCTATTTCTGGAAGGGGCAACAGTGTTCAAGCTCTTCATAACGATGCTGTTAGAAGCAAGATGAATAGCAGCGTGGGGGAAAGTATCTGCCTACCTCTGGTTCCTGCACCTCCTCAGAACACATACAGCTAGACTCTTGAGAATTTCATCTGGTGCAGCAATTCCTACATTCCTAAAATCTAGCCCCACTGCAGGGATACAACTTGATAGTGGTACTGATACTGCAAACACACAGGAACATGCAACTGCATAAATCATTCTGGATGAATAACCTCCTATTCCACCTGATCTTACCAGTTAAACTGTTAGCAGGTATACGGCATCTTATTCTGCAAGCCATCTGGACAGCAGTAAAGCATGGCCACACAGGGACTGACAAACTTGAAAGAAAATTTTTTCCCTTTCTTGAGATGGGTGGAAAATCCCTGAGGATTTTCCAAGACCTGCAGAGCTGGGGGCTGTTACAATGCTGAGAGTTCATTCACACACAAGTCTCGGGGACTTGGGAGGTGCTCAGCTTCATCACCAGCAGGGCCAAAGTTGCCAGCACAAGACTTCTGCAAGGCAGATGCAGGCTCCAGCAGGGCTGCATGAGAACAGCAGCAAATGGATGCATGGTGTTAATGCAAACAAATTAAAAAGCTGAAAGCAACATGGGGTGTGCCTACCGTTCAAATTCTACCAGATCCGGAGATGAAGTGTCTGGAGACTGGATAAATTCTGGCTTCCCATCCTCTTCCATTGTTTGTTTTTCACATTCCTGAATCAAATACCAGATGGTAGAGTCACTCTCACTCATCGCTTCCGCGGCTGATGCAGTGCTGGAAAGAACACACAGAAAAAAAAGCCACATGAACAACTTCTTAACTGAATTAATAAGGCACTCATCGTGGTCACTCCAGTCCAGGGCCATTCTTCCTAAGCCAGTTTTCTCTTCCTCTTTTTGCTTTGCAGGAGAATGAGAAGTCCTTGGTGGAGATGAGCTACATAGAGGGGAAAGGAAATACAAGCACCAACTAGAAATGAGACCAACAACATGCCTAGAGTGTTCATGCACTACATGGGATTACAGGGACCCAGGTGATATCTCCTCATCTTTTCCTCACAGTGAAAGGCCTCTGCTTGGAAATTCAATAACAACAACAAAGAAGTTCAGAGATGCTGGGATGGAAACAAACGCAAAGTATTATCATCTTTCCTTGATTGGTACAAGCCCTCACCTGTGATTGCTGAAGTGCCTCTTGACATATTCCTCCCTGACTTCCTCCAAGCTGGACGGGTTCCCATCCTCCAGACTGAAGGACCCTGTTGTCAGCAGAAAGGTTACTGTCACATCAGTGGCACTTTTGGCTTCCCTCTCACCCTCAGCTCCAATCAAACAGAATAATTTCAACAACTGGTTCTTCATGAGCGAGAGCTTTTCATTAGGCAAAAATGATGTGAAAGGAGAAACTTCTGCCTCTCCTACAATGTAATTAGCATTATTGGCAGTTTATGATCATGGAGGAACTTAGAATCAATGTTGTCTTCCTAACCTCGATCTGACAGAACTGGTGGTGAAAACAATCAGCAAATCAGAGTCCAGGAAAGCCCTAGTCAATACAGTAGTTTGTGATTGCTGTATGATGAGCAAATTGCATGTAAAAAACCCTGACAGCCAACCCGTGATTCACAAGCAGTATGAACTGTACATGCATGCAAGTAAATAAAAGGGGACGCTTACCGTCAAACTATCCTCAACCAGCCTCACTGCTTGTGATTCCTTTAATTTTGCTCTGTCAAACTATTCCTTCTACCTATGACTGACTTCTGTGGGTTATCCAAGGATGCGGATTCAGAGGAGATAGCTCATTTTAAGCACTGGGTGCTCATGACGGCTGTGACTCACACTGCACCATGTCGCTGTGGGAGCCAAAGCACGCAGCCTGGGGACCCATGCCAGCCTCACACCTGCTGGGGGTGAACTGGCAGCAGGGTGACAAGGGCGCTCTGCCTGAACCGCCTGGTGCCATGGGATAGCAGGAATTACTTGTTTCCTTCCTTCACCTAAGCTGAGGAGGGGGTAGGAACAACTGAGAGTCAGAGGGGAGTTTCTGAGGTGCAGTGCTTAGTGGGTCAACAGACTTTTGCGGTATCCCTTGCTTACTGCTGCAACTAAAGCCACAATTGACTCTAATGCTTTAATGGGCTCAGCTGCGTACCTATCTGTCTCTATTTAACAAATAAATAAAAAAACAAGTCCAGGCACTCTGTCCAAGGCAAATACTTGCATACAGTACCTTTCATCTTCAGCAAAGAACTCAAGGTTTGCTCCAGCTTCTGGATAGATTTCTTAGCCTTACGCAAAACCTGATACTAAACATAAGAAGAAATCAGAACTGGTTGCTCTCTGCTCTGACTAGATTTATGTTTTAACATGCCTTGGTTGTTTTCTTCACTTTTCCTTCATTTTGACCTTCCATTATTTCTACGCCTCTGTGAAAACAACTGTGTTGTTTCACCAGCTACCCTTATCCATGTGAAAAGGGGAAATAACTAATATCAGAGCAAACTTAAATATGTAATATAAATATTTGGATATATATTTTGCAATACATACGAATAACACACAGTCACATCGACATTTGCTACTTAACTCTGATCTTCTTTCATCAGCGACGGGTCTTGTTTGGATCGTTCTCTTCTTGGAGCATGTCCAGAAGTACCATGCTGTGAAGTCTTGCTGGATGTCTACCAACTTTAGGCGTAAGACTTTACTAATCATGTCTCACGAGAATTTTGTTAGGAGAAGCCTTTGCCATGTTCTACTCTCAGCTACACTGATGTAAACTGGAATAACTTCAGTGCTGCACATCATTCCATCATCATTTATAGAAAGCGTAACTAAGAACATATGGCAAATCATAGAATCATAGAATGGTTAGGGCTGGAAGGGACTTTCAAAGGTCATCTAGTCCAACCCCCCTGCAAGGAACAGGGATATCTCCAACTAGATCAGGTTGCTCAGGGCCTCGTCCAACCTGGCCTTGAACGTCTCCAGGGATGCAGCATCCACCACCTCTCTGGGCAACCTGTTCCAGTGTTCTACAACTCTCATAGTAAAAAATTTTTTCCTAATATCCAACCTGAATCTACCTCCCTCTATTTTAAAACCATTACCCCTTGTCCTATCACAACAGGCCCTACTGAACAGCCTCTCCCCATAACGTATTTAAACATACACACTGCAAAAATATTTCAAGATTTACATGATTGGTGAGACCATCCACAGTCACTTAGACAGGATCTCTTTACCTTGCAGAGCTTTCACACTGGATATGTTAGCCAGACATGAAGAATTAGGATTAGGAGTGAACTTCTGTATTTAGGCTTTTGAAGATATTGAAATTCCTTGGCCCCCAGAAGTCACACAAGAGACACACGATACTACGAAAAAGTAATTTTAAAAATTGCTATGTGAAGATAGTCCCCTTAGACTAGACAAAATAAGTATCTGTTTAGTCTTGGCTTTTGAGATCATGGTGACTTTGGCCTAACTTGCATCTCGTTCAGAACATGGCAAACTAAACTCTTACCTCAAACTGCATGAGAGGTAAGGGGGCTCAGGAGGCACAAGCCCCAGATGGCAGTATTTTGCATGTTCAAAGCCTCAAAGCCCTTTACAAGGACAATTCCTGTCCTAAACAGTCATCACCCTCTCCATTTTACAAACTGGAAAACCAAAAGTAATCAATCTAACTAAACGAACTGGTGGCAGAGCTGAGGATAAAAGGACTCTTGATGTTTAATTCCTCTGCCTTGAGCATGGTAATATCCATCTTTTCAGAAGCACTTTGGGTCAATTTCATCTTTATGAAAAAATTTGTTTCAATTAAATAGCTTCTTATTTAGTAGAGACTACTAAACAGTACTGGTGTTTTTTTTTTCCTGACTTATTTTTCCTGACTGTCTTGAAGACAGAGTGCACCTCACAAGGCTGAATGAATTACCTCCTTCCCTTGTAACTTCCTCTGTCTTTAAACTCACTATTCTGATTTCATAGCAAAATGCTATGAAATCAAGATAACTTCATCACGGGATCCCTTGGTTTGTTCCCAAAATACTATAAAGAAGCCGCAAAGCTATAAAGAAGCTGCAAAAACCTTGTAAGAAAAGTGCAGAGAAGGCACATGATAAACCCATGACCCAGAGACTACAAAGGAACAATTTGCTCATGCTAAGCTGGCAGCTTTAAAGTAAAACGGATCCAGGAAAGCTGCACACAGTGAAATCATACACATGTTGGCACCTGTAAAGATACAGCAGTCATCCTAATAAACTTGGTTAAATTTAAACATACCCATGTACAATAGCAATAGAGAAATACACACTCTGCTCAGCACCTTTGAGGCTGCGTTGTCTGACTGGGATAAAACGGCTTCCCGCAAGCTGCTGAAGAGTCTTGCCAGTGTAGCCCGGTGGCGTGCCTGTGACAAGCGCCGCTTTGCCACGCGGGGCTCTACCTCTTGCTGCTGTTTTAGGGGACTGGGACTCACTCTGGCATGTGGCTTGCTGCAGTCTCCAGTTGTCTCCATCAAAAGCTGCAATGCAACATTTATTCATACTAAATAAACATTTAAGTGAAGAAAAAGAAATCTTACAGCCTGTGTAGTGGACAGACAAAAAGGGAAAGTTGAGGGTGACTGAAAAGCACTCCAGCTCATTTTTCCACAGGAAATCAGAGTTTGAAATGGTGTCTTTGCCTGAGGGATGCCGCCTGACTAAAACCTAATCTACCACCAACAATAAATGGCACGACATGAAGCACAGCTAAGACAAGCCTCCCATCTCCTGCACCCTTCCTGCAATGATATGACACTCCACTTCCACAAGCCAGAGCTCAGCTTCACAAAGCGCTGACTCCTCAGCTCCCCCCATCACTAAAAGACAGACTTCTTCACAGCATTGTAATTTTTTTCCCAATTAACTGTGAAATCAGAGCATGCAATGCTGCCAGATATACACACGTGAGGGAGGGCCAGACCCACGTGCACCTGGGCCTGCTACAGCTGCTCCACTGGCCTGACAGAGCCCATGGTGCCCGCCTGGGGAAGCCCTTCCCGGCAACCGGACCTGTGCTCCCCGCCCTGTTACCGACTGCAAGTACGACCTAGAGGTAAGAATGTCCGTCCCTGCTGATCCTTCTGCAGCCGGGAGGGGACGCCGGGAAGGCCCCACGGCAGATGGCTCCGGTGATCGATCCCACCTTGCCCGGTGCGGCCTGGCCTGGCCTGGCCTGGCCTGGCTTGGCCTGACCCGAACCCGAACCCGAACCCGAACCCGAACCCGAATCCAGCCCAGCCCAGCCCAGCCCAGCCCAGCCCAGCCCAGCCCGCCCCGCCCCTTCCCATGGCAGCCGTCGCTGAGCCTCTGCCCGCCCGCGCCCAGCAACATGAGCCGCACGTGGCGGAGGGCCAATCGGGACGCAGCTGGCGCCCGGCGGCGGCCAATAAGGAACTGGGAAAAACGCGGGCTCTAGGCGCCGGCGGGGAGGGGCAGGGCTAACGCAGAGGCGGGAGAAGGCGGGCGGGCCACGCGCATGTGCAGCGGCGGGGACTCCGAGTTCCGGCGTTCCTTGCGCTGAGCGGGCGCCGCTAAGCACGCTGGGGGCTGTAGTTCTGCTGGCGCGGGGCCGGGCCATTTCGCTTGGGGCCGGGCCCCCCCTCCCCGCCCGTGGGCGGGCGGAGCTGGCGGGGTCCCCATGGCGGCGGCGGCAGAGCGGACGGATGAGCTGGTGCGGGAGTATCTGCTTTTCCGCGGCTTCACCGCCGCTCTGAAGCAGCTGGACGCGGAGATCAAGGCGGACCGGGAGAAGGGCTTCCGGGTGAGCAGCGGCTGCGTCCCTCTTCCCGGCGGGGCGCTGGGCGCCGGTGCCCCCTGAGGACAACACGGTCCCCGGGCAGGCCTCGGGCGCCCCTCCGCGCACCTGCTTTCGGGGCTGGGCGAGGGGAGCGGGCCGGGCGGCGGCGTGGCAGCTCTCGGAGCCCCCGCGCTTCCCCGCGGAAGCAGCTCGTTTCAGGGGCGGCCGCCCCCACCCCACCCTGCCCCGCCCGGGCTGGGTTGGGCGCCGGGCCCCGGTTAGCCGCGCAGGCGGGAATTCCCCCGCCGCATCCCCGTGGCTGGGGGCCGCCACCCGGCCCTGCCGCCGGTTAGGTAGGCGCAGCCTCCCGGCGCGGGCGGCTGTAGGCAGTCGAAGGCTCTCCTCCTGCTTGGCTCCGGAGCGGCGTTAGCGCAGGGCAGCGGCGGTGGGCGACGGGATCCGTCCCCTCGCCTGGATTCCCAGCCAGGGGCAGCAGTTCTTGGTCTGCTCGGCCCGTCCAAAACGGCTGTCGATGGGCCCTACGTCCGACCTGTAAACCCACCAGAGGATTCTCAGCTTTGTACCGAGAGGAACGTAGGAGATGCATGTACGAGAGGGCAGCGGCAGGAGGACATCCCTCTGCCTGGATCTTTTATCGGTCTTGAGTTTTTTATCCAGTGGCTTTACAGCTCCACTTCTTAGCTTGGATATTTTAAGCACCGGTTGCCTTACTAGATGCGAGGAAATTGGTGCGAAATTTGCCAGCCTTTCGGTCCTTTGCGTGAGCTTCATGTTCCTGTAGCAGCAGTTCCGGGCACTGAATGTGGTGTTTTAAACAGTCAGGTTTTTCTTTAGCCAGCAGTGCAACCACTACCTTTTATAACTTATAATACATGTTGCTTTTATTTTTAATACACCAACACTTTGCTCATGTTTAGAGGTCAGCAAACAGTTGATTAATTGGGATAATATTTTCCAAGACAAAATTAAGAAGGGACTGCCAGGGTCACAGACTTAAGTTTTTATGTTACCTGGTAGGAAGCCAGAGAAATAGAGGCTGGATGATGTCCTAAAACGTGAACTGATGAGGGAGGAGCAAATGACACGCAACAACTTTGGTAGCTGAATTTTGTATTGAGTGCGGATTTTTTTGTTGTTGTTCTGATGCTTGTTTTGGTCATCAATGAACTAAAAATATATTCGCACACCACTGCTCTGCCTTAATCATATTGCACAAATTATTTTCCAAGAGACATGATGACAAAATCTATTGCAAACTTTTATGACTGCCCTGTTATTAGATGGTGTTATTAAAGATTAAGGTGTTTCAAAGATTGCAGTACAACAGATCTTTCTTCCACCTCTTTCTTCCCTCCTTCTGTTGGCTAAATACAGGGTTTTTTTTTTCATTTTAGTCTAAAAATAATACTATTTTCCATGGTTTTCAACATTTAGTCATGTTATTCCTGTTTCTTCATTATCAAATGACTTTTAAAAGAAGTGGAAATGTTTTGCTTACTTGCAAAAATCCTCACCAACTGTGTTTAGCAAAATGTGATCTTTTTGTCAAAATCTGTTTGGCTATGTTCTTTTACGTTTCTTTTTTTATTTGAAAGGTACTGTGGAGTGGAAGAACGCTAATACAAAATGCAGAATGTTTCACAGATTAGGAAAATGGCTAATGCATAAGTGCGGCATTGTAGTATTGTGCGGTTGAAGCATCTCAGCATTAAGTTACAGAAGTCTCTTGTGCTGGAAGAGCTCTCATGTGACTGCAGTTTTCCCTGTTTTGCCCTCTTTAGGTGGATAAGATAGTGGACCAGCTGCAGCAGTTTGTTCAGAGCTATGATCTGGTCGCCCTGCGGGATTACTGGAGTTATCTGGACCGACGCCTTTTCAGCCGTTTGGAAGATATGTACCGGCCAACAGTAAACAAGCTGAAAACCAGCTTATTCCGATACTACCTCGTTCATGCTGTTCAGGTAGTGTTTGATTTTTTAGGCTTCTGTTTTAAAAAGATGCTGGTCTCTGAAACCAAAGCAATTAAATACTGTTGTGAGCTTCTGACAGGCCTGGTGGGTAAGGGACAAGCAATTTGTGTGTTGTGTATCAGGAGTGTAGTAAGGAGTTTGATGCAGACTTGGGTGACAAGCTTCTAAGCAGGATAGGGAAGCTTAGGTGAGAGGGAAATTCGGTTAGCTGGGAGCAAGATATTCACACTTGGACGTGAAGGCAGGTCCCCCTCAGACAGGATGGCTGTACTGCTAGCTCAGTCCTGCTCAGCCTCTGTAAAAACTTGGATACCTGGAGAGATCACAAGGTTTGTAAACACCTCCTCATGTGGCATTGCCACAAGGACAGAGGAGAAGAACAGTGCTCAAAGCGATCTCTGTAAGTTGAAGAAGCAGGTAGGAAAAAGTCCCAAGCGCCTGTATGTGGGTAAGAGTAATCTGCTGCTGCAATGCAGAACGAGGAACCATTGAGCAGGCAGCAGCAGTGCAGGGAAGGGCTTTACTGCAGCACTGGCGATCAACAGGCAGGATTGTCTGTATTCCTTCCACTCTAACCTGCTGACAGGGCTCAGCTAGTCTTTCCAGGCACCACGGTTTTTAAAGCATCAAGGGAACTGGAGGGTCCAGAAGAAAAAAAGGTGACTTGAACATGGTGGAGTTGAGTTTTAGTTTGTAAGAGAGGGGACAAGTGGGCTTCAAATTTGTGCAAGGTAACGTGAGAGAAAATGAATGAATGTTTTTTTTGTTTACCTTGAATAGAACAGAAAATAATGAGCTTAAAAGGGAGCAGAGATTATCTCGTTGGAACCCAAGTTAAGTCAGTGGAGTATATTACACAGGGTGAGCTTTAGCAAGCAGAATAGACAAATACCTGTCAGGAATGCATGTTTCATTTCTTGCCATTTAGAAGCAATGTTTCCTCCTGGATTTCATTTCCTGACTGAAAATCTTAAATGATGGGTGTTGGTGGAGGAGTCAAAATCCAATGTGCATTTCTGGAAGTTCATTTTTTTCATATTTTGTTTTGCCCTGCCCTTACCCTGAAGGGTGACTGTCCTGTCTGAATAATATGTCAGGTGGAAGCCTTTTCAGGCTACATCTGCAGTAGACTTGAGTAATTTGAACTATACTTTGGTCCTGTATACAAATGTTCACGTCTTGTGTTAGTGCACCAACTGCACTAACAGTTCAGTTAGTTACTGATCAGCTGGAAATCAGTGTAAGTGATTAGTTCCATTCGCCTCAGCCATTACACGAGACTGTGGTGACTAGAAAGAACGTCGGATTAAGTGCCTTTGTGAGCTTCTCCTAGTGTATTTGAGATTCGTTTGTTCCTAGCTTAATCTGTTAACTCTAACCACTTGCTCTGTTGAGTGGTGAAAGTCATTGTTAGCGTGTTCCTAACACAGAGCAAATATTCCTAGAACTCATGTCGTGGCATGGATGGAAGCGTGAACTCTGTTCTTCTTGCTGTGTTTCAGACTGGCCGCAATGACAAGGCGCAGGAGTTTTTCCTCAAGCAGGCTTCTGAGCTCCAGAACCAGGTGGAGTGGAAGGATTGGTTTGTCCTGCCCTTCCTCCCTGCCCCAGACTCCAACCCCACCTTCGCCACCTATTTCTCGCGCCAGTGGGCAGATACGTTTATCGTGTCTCTGCACAACTTCCTGAGTGTCTTATTTCAGTGCATGCATATCCTTTTTGCAACGAATGGTTAAATCTCCTTTGCCCTGGTGTTAGGCTTACTGTTAAGAGTGGTGCCAAGAATATAGTATTACCGAACTTGCTGCTGTCAGGTGATTATTTAGAGCCAAGACTTAATAGGAAACTGTGTTTATCAGAGGATGCTGGAATAGTTAGTTTAATTATCTAATGATATGTTATATTCCCTGGACATAAACAATTGTGGTTGTTGCTAATGCTGAACTCATCCCTATGCTAGTGACTAGAAGTCTTGTGCGCATCTTGTTCTGAAATGCTTTTCTTTTTTGCTTGGCATAGTACAAAGCAGGCATGCGAGCTTGGGTAGTAGTCTGTAACCTAACTACCATCTCCTGTTAGACCCTTCTCTGGATTCTTATGTTCACAACCTTGTCTAGTGACAACTCACTACATAGGACAGTTCAACGTTGGCAGAAATAACAGCTTTTGTCCCACACTATTGAGTTCTGACCTTGTTTGTTTGCTGATGGGTAAGTTTACACTGTGTCTGGAATACAGCTTGTCTTGAACTGTTTCTTCAGTGTACACTAATGCAGTAACATAACCTGTCTTGTCTTCCACTTCTGACACGTAAAAAGTAAAAATCTAAAAATCCTTGCAAAGCCTATGTGAAATAGTGTGTGCAACAGTGAAGTACAAAGAAAGTACGAAGTTGGCTTAGTTACCTAAGCTGTTACTAGTCTTCTAGCCTTGCACATACTTCTTGCTAGTAGTATGGACTGGGCAGCTTTGCTGTCTTACAGGCTAATGGCCAGTATGAAGTGCTGGCTTTTAGAATTAAGCCAGGTGCACACAAGTTCTTGCTTTGGTTTTCTTTAACATTCCTCACCAGTTCCAGTCATTTTGAACTTTGAAGCTGAATGTCTCAGGAGCAGTCTTATACAAGAAGAAAATGAATCATTGCGGCATAAGGTCAGAACCGAAGTCATTCTGTAGTTGCTGACTATATGAGGCTGTGAGTTTTGTAAAATTGTTTCCATCCATTCAAGAAAGTTGTAACTGTTCAGTTCGGCACAGTTATTCCAAGGCAGATTCTTTTTAAAGTCCTTTGTTAATTTGGTTTATCTTTCAGCTGTCTCAGGCAAACATAGTGTTGTGATCATATTGTGGAATGTCTGGTTAGGGTATTACTGTCCCGCCACAGGAGGTGACTGTCCCTCTCCCTGTGCTATCTGACAGGTGGCTGAATACTGTGCAAACTCCTTTCGTGCTACACTGCAAAGTCAAGACGAGGTGAAACTAGTGGCAGGTTAAGGGCATATATATGGCCGACTTCGCATGGAAACTTGTGAATAGTATTCGGTCATTTCCAGATTTTAGCTGATGGAGCAACAGAAATGGGCAATAACTTCTGGCAAAGAAGCAGAAACCATTACTTCTGAAATGGCCATTTCACCGTGGTTGAAGTACACTTAAAGCGATTTAGATCAGATAATGGAAATGTGGTGAGTGTCTGTTTCCCAACTCTAGACCTTACAGTAAACTGTAAGAAGGTCTGACCAGTTCAGACAAAACGTTGCCCAGCTCTGTGTCTTAACAGTATCATCAGCAGATTTGTAGAGAGAGGGTGTAAGAATATGTAACACAGGTTGGTGCTTTCCAAGTATAATTTCCTGTTAGACAGATTTGGGAAATCTATGTTTTAAGAACTTTACAGATCACATACAGTCTCTGTATGAATGCTTCAGTAAATTAAGTTTTGTGCTTTACCTCCTGTGTTGCAAAACGTTATGTTGTATGTTGTGCTTCCTGTTTCAACTGTTTTGGTAGCTGATCAATGTTTTGATCAGTTCATTTGTCCTAAAATTTTTGATGTAAAATAGAATAATTTATTTCAAAAAGGAGGCTTTTTTGTGAAAGAAAAGTGAGGTTTGTCACTGTGTACTGCATGGAGTCAGTGAATCAGGCAAACTTTGACAGGAAGGTTCTGCAAAGATGGAGATGGTCAGTGAATAGGGACAGCAGGATAAGGTATGTTTTGCAAGAGAGCTCTTTTATTTCGTCCAATTTTGTATTCTGTACTTTTAGTCAGATTAAAGCTCTTTTTTGTTTGTGGTGTGTTGATTGGTATCACTTACAGACTGCATAAGCGTTCTCTGGCAAGGAGGCAGAGGTAAAAACTAGACTTTCTTTTTTGGAAAACTGCTCAGATCAGAAAAGGAAGCAGCTACCTGTAGAATACAGGTTTAAATGGTGTGAATAAATATTTAATTTGATGCTAGTTGAAATTAAGCAGTGATTCTGATTTCACTGTTGAAACAATGCAAATATATGGATAGCAAGCTGGATTTCCAAAGCTCCTTTTTCCTTTTGTAATTTCTTTCCTTAAATACTGTGATAAAAGGAAAAAGAAAAATTATATCTGAAGAACAAATTACGGAAACAGAAAAGCCTGAGGAACTCTTCATATGAACAAGAGTCATAGAATCATAGAATCATAGAATGGTTAGGGCTGGAAGGGACCTTCAAAGGTCATCTAGTCCAACCCCCCTGCAAGGAACAGGGATATCTCCAACTAGATCAGATTGCTCAGGGCCTTGTCCAACCTGGCCTTGAACGGAGGAGTCACAGGCATAAACCACATGCGTCACAGAAAGCTGCATCCTGAGGTTCCTCTCTGCTAAGGAGGGAAAAGAAAAACGTCTCTTTATCCATGATGTAGAGATAAATCTCGCTGTCATGCTTGGGAGGGAGCTGGACAGGATGTGGAGCTGGATTTCAGGGTGACCTGACGGCATTGGCCTCAGTGCACCCTGCCAGCTCACAAAACCCTTGGCTGTGGGAAGAAGATTACCTTCTAGGCTCAGTGCCTGTACATCACTACTGCCAGTCACATGTATTGCCCTGGCCTTGCTCTGCCTGCATGGAGTGGCTGGTTAGCTCTGCCCCGGTGACTCTCCTGTCTCAGCATCATTAATGCGCCTACAGCAACAGCCCGAGGACAGGAGTGAAGGGTTTTAAGTTGGCTCCAGTTTCATGCATGTAAAGTACTGATTGTTTTGACTACTTGGACTAATGTTCTCAGCCAGTCAGAGTGACTTTCCTCCCTCCCTGCCCTTCTAAGGCTGTTGAAATAAAAGGAGTAAACAACTTCAGCAAGCAGGAAGGGGGTTAATCTCAGTAACCATCTCTTTACTTGGCTCTCTTCTCTCGTTGTAGCTGTTTGCTTTGCAGGCTGAATCCTCCCGCATGAAGAAAGAGGAACTGGAGGTGGAACAGGCAGTTGTGCATCACAAGTTGCCTGCATACGTGGCCAACATGGATCGACTAGGGGACTCTGAGCTGTGAGTGCCTGCAGGGGAGGAGCTGGGGACAGGCTCTGCTGCTTTTATTGGTTCAGGGAGGCTCCTGTAGGGTCATTTCCTTGTTCCCTGTCCTGGGAATCAATGCAGAAGGACATTCAGGCAGAAATTCTGGTGACCTAAGTGGGTTTAATAGGGAAATTCATGACAGGCATGTCTCCTGCCATTTGGGAGAGAGATTCCTCCCAATTGGTGAGAGCCCAAGCAGACATGGAAGTGATTCTACTCTGCTCTCAGAATTACACTGAGGTGTTCTGGACAGGCAGGGTACTGGTAGCAGTGCAATACTCTGCAGTATTGCTTAAATGAGTGGATTGTCTCTTGGCTCCTGTTTTCTTTAGTGCTCGTGGTGCAGTAGGTGAGTGCCCTGTGTTGTTTTGTAGATGGTGTTGCTGTATGACCCAAAGGGTCATTGTTACACAGAGATGCTTTCTTGCTTTTGCTAAGTCAAGGGAAAAGGAGTTTCTCTTCTGCGAGGCTCAGTTATGCACAGAGTTCCCCATAAACTTGGTGCAGTTAAAGTGTGTTTTATGGCTACATCTGTAGTATTTGTATCTGTGGAAATTAGGCAACATACACAGTGATACATGTTTAATTATTATTTAAACTCCTATTTTCCCCCCAGTACACAGTCATGCAAAGCAAGTCTGTTTGAATGTGTTGTTATTGAGATTTTTTTTTTCCCCTTGCTTTAAAAGGATCTGAAAGCAAACGTAGCTTAGCCACAGAGTATTAATAACACTGCTGGGGCTTTGACTTTCTCATGTGCTTCTTTCACTCCTATTAAGACAGGAGGAAGATTGATCAAATTATGCTGTTGACAATGACAAATAGAAGTTGCAGCACAGGCCTCACACAAAGACTTTTTTAGTCTAAAAGTTGTCTGATTAAATAGACTGGTGAGCTATCTTGCTAACTGCTCTGCACAGGACAGGCTACAGAGTTTAATTTGAGATTTATTTTTTCTTATTTAACTACTCTGTGTGGAAAGCCCTGATGTTCGTCTGCGCATAGAGGAGAGAGGTAATGTGAGGGATGGGATAATTTATTCCCATATTCGTTTTTGTCCATTTGTATTAGACAAACGTGCTTTAGAAGTGGCATTTCTTGTGTGTGCAGCTTGTCTCGTAGTCTGGGGGCCAGTTCCGATTGCTTTTTCCATGTCACTGCCCAACCCAAAGCTCTGCTTCAGTAGAACACTTAATAGCAGAGAGGATAGACACAGTGGAGGTGAATGTATTTCCCCTTCCCCTGGGTGCTGCTTTCCTCTCAGAGGAAGCTGTAGCAGAGTGAGGTCAGGCAGTTATGTTCTGAGAAGCAGCTGCTGCGCTTGGTGTTGTGGGCTGAGAAAAGAGATGTGTAATCATAGAAATGGGAATAAACTTTCTTATTTTCTTTGTGTCCGGTTTTGAGATATTGAGGGTCTGTGCTTCAAACTGCAGAACATGACTTGCTGAATATCTAAGGGTGTTGAGTGAAACACTGGATACTGAATGCTTCTTGAAGTAGGTCTGTTTAATATTTTCAATTGGGAATCGCAGCTGCATAGGTTCTTTGAAGTCTGGATTCCCCTGCCTTTCCCTTAGTGTCTTTCTAAATTAACCAGGTGGAGTGGAAGGAGTTTGAGGTAGCTCTACAGAGGATTCAGCAACAGCTGGGCATGCTGTCGCAGTGACATCTCTGAGAAGTGAGCTTTGGTTACAGTAATTATAATGATCTGCTCCAGGTACCAACAAGATGTTTTAAAACAGTTTTTTAATGCATAGTGGTCCATTGACTTGGAAAGGAACATCTGTCCTCCAGTGATTCAAACAGCTGTCACTTTGCTTGTTGGGTAGTCTTTGATCAGATTGTCTGGCTACACTTTCATATTCTTTTTGGTGTTTTTTGTTTGTTTTGTGTTTGTTGTTTTGTTGTTGTGTGTGTTTTTTTTTTTTTTTAAATTAGCGATATGACCTGCAGCCAGAGGAGTACTGCACATTCTCTTCAGTCCCGGGGAGGCTTTCTGTCCTCTTTTCTCTCCCAAAGTAAAAAGGGCCCTTCCAGACCAGCCCAGCCAAGTGGGGCTTCTCCGACACAGACTGGTAGTATGCTGCTAGGGAAGAAAGAATCAACAAATCACCAGGTAATTCTCAACTGTGTTGTTTGAAAGGTTCTCAGTGTCCAAGGAGTTAATTTGCAGCACAGCAAGGCTCCAAGCTTTTGCTTCCACTTTGCTCTTTTTTTGCAGTCTAGCACAAGCGTAACTTTGCCTTACCATTCCTCTGCTTTCCAGAGTGCCAAAGGAAAAGAAGGAACAGTGAGCTGTAAGGATGGGAAGAGTCACTTCAGTGGGTTAGTAGCAGGCGAGTCAAGTTCCCTGCAACAGCGGCAGAAGCGCTTGCAAGAGCATGGGAAGGAAAGGAAGGAACTGCTGTCGAAAGGGACCTCCCAGGTACTGGGCAGCACTGCAAAGCTGGGAAGTGGAGGACTGGTAATTCTGGAGTTTGTGCTAGGTGGTAAAACAAGTGGAAGTGTTCCCATTGAGCTTCTGAATTGCTACTCAGATCTAACTATATCAAAGGTTAATCTCTATTGTTAATCAGCTCCTTCCACACTAGGTTTATGTCTGTGTCCCTGGAAGGGAATCAGTATTGATATTTCAAATGGAAAAAGAGCTGTGTGTTGTCATGATCTTTTCAACAGCCTGGTCCTGGAGGGCAGGTATATTTCAGCCACCTTAATGGTTATGTTCAAATACCGTGTTAGAATCCCCATTCCTTAGTGGCAATGGGCTTGGCTCACCCATCCTGCCCAAGTGAATTCTCTCCTGTGGGCTCTTACACTGTTTGTGCAGGCTCTGTGTAGGACAGATGAAAACTGACAGAAAGTTTTCCTGGGTAGGAGTGGAAATATCCTTAGTAGCAATGTTTGCTTTTTGGGAGTTTTTTCACTGTATGTTGGGGTTTTGCCTGGGGTGTGCCCTGCTTTCTGATCTAATGAAATAATAAAACTCTGTCTTGGATTTTTACCCGCTGGAGGTCAGCGGACTACTTCTGTTCACCTGTGTATTATCTGGCTTTCAGCCACCATGTGGTCAAAGGAGATGGAGCACAGGAGGAATGATGGCAGCATCTCAGCAATGTTTATTTTGGCTGTAGGAGACACTCTGCCTTGGGGAAGAGACAGTGCTGGGGACTGGTGACTGTTGGCCCCTATGTGCAGCTGTTCTGCGTGGCGGAGTGCTGCTTTGGGAAGAGATGTTACTCCACCACTGAGCATTCAAGGCTATAAGAGAACTTTTTCTTCATGGCTCATCTAAAACATTTTAATTGAACTTTGGTCAGAAAATTGCAAATTCCCAGTCTTTTCCAGCTTTGCGTTTCAGGTGATTTGATGATGCAGTGGTTGACCCGTTGCTGAAGATGTGAAGCTGCTATAAACAAGGCGAGGATGTGTTAGGGAACAGAGATTCAAAACCATCAATACTAATACCATTTGGGAGCATTTAATCTTCAGAGGATGGTTTAGCAAAGGAATGCTTGCATATGTTTTACTGGCTTATGTGTTGTAGCTGCTTCTTGTTCAGCTTTTGGTGGCAAGGAAAGGGTAAGCTGCTTTCAAACACTTCTGTGTGCTGCAGTTCAGATCTTGTCTCATTCAGATTCCTTCACCTCCTAAAACTCCCTTTTGTTCAGTCTGCCCCATCAAATTGGATTTTAAGCTTTTGGACTCATGTGTCGACTCTAACCGTTGTCTTCAGTCAGTTGGCTGCAGTGGTTGTCCTGGTGCCCACAGACTAAATCTCTGGCAGGCGAGGATAATCCATCCACTGGGGCTCACCTTCCAACAAGAGTTTTTGTGCAAGTTTCCTGAACTGCATATTATATAGACTTACATTACCGAATGGAAGAATTCCTTGAAATATGTTGATTTGCTTGTGAATCTCTGCTCTAATGGCATCAAAACGGGCCTCTGATATCAGCTGAGGTATGCCAAACAGGCATTGTGGTTCCTTTCATGCTTACAGGAAAACGTATGGCTGGACATGTGGAGAAGGGTATAAGGGACTCTATGGAGTGGTTTAGCCCAGCTGCCAACTAGGTGTGACACAGCCACTAGCTCACTCTCCCCGGCCTCTGGGGAATGGAGAAGAGAAGTAAAGGGGAAAAGGGAAGGAGACTCTCGGGTTGAGATAAGAACAATTTAATAGAAATAATAATAGAATATATGTGTATAACAGTAATAATATATACACAAACAAGTGATGCACAGTGTAATTGCTCACCACCCTGTGACCAACACCTATCCTGTCCCAGTAAACAATTCCGAAACAGGTAAGTCCTGACACCACAATCCCAGATGAGTGAGAGGCCTGAAAACAAAAGAGAACCAGCAAGAGATAGCACTCCAAGAAGTCAGAGAGTGGGAGCCCTCAGAAGAGCCAAGAGCACTTCTTCCTGATTAACCCTCATCTATATACTGGGCATGACATTGCATGATATGGAATATTTCATTAGTCAATTTACCCCTCAATCATAAGTCTAAGTTCAAATCATAAGGGTAGTTGTGGAGCCTTTGTCCTGGCCTTGCTCTCTGCCACCTGTTGTGTTCCTGCACACTGGCAAAACACAGCAGTTGAAAAGTCCGTGAGGTCTCAGTGCCAACTATAAATATCGTTGCTCTATCAACATTCTTCTCATAACGAATCCCAGACTAAAACCAAAATACAGAGCTCTTCTGGCTGCTAAACAGAAAAACTAGCTCTGTCCCAGTCAAACCAGGACACTCTACAACCAACAGGCTATATTAAATGGTGCAGTTGTGCAACACACTATCTTTGTGCTCAGGAAGATCCCTGGCTGAAGGGGTGTTAAGCTGACAATGCTTCTGCTTCAATGTGGCTTCTGTATTTTTTTTCTTCCAGCAGGCTGGGGTGGCTGAAGAGCTTGATCTGGAGCTACTGCTTCCTTATATTTCACACAGGATTTCTTCTTTCAGGGCCAAAGCACTGAGAAGAAAACAGATATTAGCACACCTGAAACAGAGTCATGCTCAGAGCTGCATGCTGAGCAAGCAGAGACTTCAACCAGAATGCCTGCCAGCAGTGCAGAGGCTGTCGGTGTCCGGCAGGAACAGCCTTTCATTGTCCTGAGCCAGGAGGAGTATGGGGAGCACCATTCATCCATCATGTACTGCAGGTAATGGACTGGCAGAAAAGGGCTTTCTTGTAGGAGCCTCTTTAGAGGACCACGTGTGTCTGGCCTCTTCCTCCCAGCCTCTATTCTGTCCAGCACATTGTGCATGTACTCTCGGTTGTAGGGCAGTTGAGTTGGTGTGACTGAAAATAGTCCGTAGCTTGTGCAGTGAGAACAGAGACTTTTGTGATTGGGAGATGCCAGTCAGGAAGAAACTCCCTGGGAAAGCAGAATGGTCTTGCTTAAGGGCATTATACTTAGCATGAAGAGCTTGATGTGCTTCATTGTGCCAGTAATTGTGGACTGAACAGGAAGTGGTGCAAGGAAGTTCTGATTCCTGCAGAAAGAATTGTTGTGTGGCCAGGAGACAAAGGATTACTGAGGTTCTTGCTTGCATCTAAGAGATTTAGGGAGAAAAATATCCAATTAGTTTCCTTCTGCACATAGGGTTGATTGTTCTGGACGGAGGGTGGCCAGCTTGGATGTGGACGGGGTCATCAAAGTCTGGTCTTTTAACCCCATAATGCAAACTAAAGCTTCATCCATTTCCAAATCTCCATTGCTGTCTCTGGAATGGGCGACCAAGCGTGATCGGCTGGTGAGTAGTCTGCGTGTGGAGGCTTGAGAGTCACAGCGGGTGATTTGGGGCTGTGTTGCTATGTGTTGCACACTACCTTCTAGACAGCTGCATGGTGGATAAGGTCAGGGCAACAATTAGTTTTCACTTTAGTGGGACATGGGGAACTGGAGCCTGTGGGGTCTAAGGAAAACTAGAGTGGGGAGTATGCTCTGTGTATTGATCAAGGAATTCACCATTGGTTTCTGAGACAGAAGTTCCCAAGCCGCAGTGAGGGTACAGCTGCAGGATGGAAGTAGTAGCCCTTCTAAGAGAAGTGCAGAGCAGGCAACCATTTGTAGAGGCAGGCACAGGCAGCCTGGTACAACAGCCCATGCAGCAGGGAGCTGTGGAGCTTTGCTCACACCCTGAGCCAGAAGCAGAGAAGGAAGAGCAG
The DNA here is from genome assembly GCF_009769465.1 of Tauraco erythrolophus. Classification (NCBI taxonomy): domain Eukaryota; kingdom Metazoa; phylum Chordata; class Aves; order Musophagiformes; family Musophagidae; genus Tauraco; species Tauraco erythrolophus. Next base: position 56,438,764 of record NC_141468.1, read on the forward strand.
GGCTGAGGAGCAGGGTTGCGGTGTTGGCATTCTGCTTGTGCAGGTGTGAAAAGGGCTCCATGGTCTGTTTGATATTGAATGTACCCTCAGTAAATTTGCGGACGACACCAAGCTGGGAGGCTGTGTCGATCTGCTTGAGGGTAGGGAGGCCCTTCAGAGGGATTTGAACAGACTGGATCGTTGGGCTAAGGCCAGTGGCATGAACTTTAATAAGGCCAAGTGCAGAGTCCTTCACTTGGGGTATTAAAACCCCAAGCATCACTATAGGCTTGGGGAGGAGTGGCTGGAGAGCTGCCTGGCAGAGAAGGACCTGGGGGTGTTGGTTGACTACCGGCTTGATATGAGCCAGCAGTGTGCCCAGGTGGCCAAAAAGGCCAATGGGATACTGGTGTGTATCAAGAATAGTGTAACCAGCAGGAATAGGGAAGTGATCCTGCCCCTGTACTCGGCACTGGTGAGGCCGCACCTGGAATATTGTGTCCAGTTTTGGGCCCCTCGCTTTAAGAGAGATATTGAGCTCCTGGAGCGGGTCCAAAGAAGGGCGACTAAACTGGTCAAGGGGCTGGAAAATGAAACTTATGGGGAGCGGCTGAGGGAGTTGGGGCTGTTTAGCCTGGAGAAGAGGAGGCTGAGGGGAGACCTGATTACAGCCTACAAATACTTGAGAAGGGATGGTGGGGAGGTGGGGAAGGGCTCTCTACATTAGTGATGGGTGATAGAACAAGAGGAAATGGGTATAAGCTTAGTCAGGGGAGATTCAGGTTGGATGTTAGAAAGTATTTCTTCTCTGAAAGGGTTGTCAGCCACTGGAATAGGCTGCCCAGGGAGGTGGTTGAGTCCCCATCCCTGGATGTGTTTAAGAATAGGGTGGATGAACTACTTAGGGATATGGTTTAATGGGGATTAGGGACGGTTGGACTTGGATGGTCTCTAAGGTCTTTTCCAACCTAGAAATCTATGAATCTATGATACTGATGAGTTGTGGCCGGTTTTACACTAGTGCCTTATGAGTTGGGAGTTGGTGTGTGCATAAAGAGTTCGAGGCTTGTTTAAATATCATGGCAGTTTAAATGTTTCCCATAGCGCTCTTTCTCTAGTGCTTTTACTAGAGAGGAGCCCTAAATCATATGCATTCTTCTGAGTACTGGAACTGTTGCTAGTGTTTCATGCCTTTGGCGAAGAGACAGGGCTGTGTAAGAAGGCAGGCCTGCAACTGAGGGAGTATTGTTCACATTCTGGCACTGCCGATGTGTTGCTGCTAACCCCAGAATGCCACTTGTGAAGAGCTGGTGCTACAGCTTGTCTCTTTCTTGTCTTTTGCTCTTATAAAGGAAGTTGTCCATGCAATAGTTCTGATGTTTCTTCTGCTTTGTGGAGTTTATTTCCTGCTTGCTGGTAGAAAGATTCTTCTTTCTGAAATATAAGGGGATTCAGCAGCAAATCAGGCTCTGAAGTGAGAAGGATCTAGCTTGCTTCATTTTCTTTCATGCTGCATCCCTCCATGATTTTACTTTTTATTTAAATTGTAGCACTGCTGATAAAGCATGTGTGAACCCTTCTGAATTATTTCACTTGATTACACTTACTTACTTACATTTGATTTTTCTCACACTTGATTTTTCTCTTAAACTTAGATTGTTAATTCTGTGTTAACTCTTTCCTTACTCCCCTAGATATTGAGATTCCGCATATGTTTTGCATCCTATAATGTTGAGACATACTCTAGAAAGTGTCTCTTACTCCACTTTGATGCCTATCAGATCTTTTTCTCACTGGAAAACAGTGCTTTTACTCTGACTTCTGTGGCCCTGGGGTAGTCCTACTCAGCATGATACTCACAGAAAGACAAAATGTACCCTAATGTAGTGATGTTTAATCTGAATACATAAGTAGAAAAAATTTACTCTGTGATGTTGGTGGTTGTTGGACAGCATCATTGTACTCACTCACACTCCTTCCATCTCCTGCTTGCTGGTTCAAGCTATTGCTTGGCAGTGGGGTCGGGACAGTTCGTCTTTATGACACTGAAGCGAAGAAGAATCTCTGTGAAATCAGCATTGATGAAGACATGCCCAGGTAATTCTGGAATACTGATTTTCATATACAAGTATAAATGTTTTTGGTTTTGACTGTGAAAAGGTAGGTGAAGTCTCAGTGTTTCTGCTGCTTTCCTGCAACTGCAGGACTATCTAGCCTTCACCCAGAGGGCAATCCCTGTCCGAGAGCTCAGTTAAATGGGAGACACTCAAAAATCTGTCTAAGCACACAAATCCTGCCCTCCTTTACAGTGCACCCTGTCTCGCAGGGTCTTAATAGGAGAGCTCGTAGTTCAGTTTTGTCCTTGAGGCAGCTGCTGAAGAGAGGCTATTCAGATTGTTTGCTGTGTTTCAGGATCCTCTCGCTTGCCTGCAGCCCAAGCGGTGCCTCCTTTGTCTGTTCTGCAGCAGCCCAGAGCCCCATCTCCCACATGGACTTCTCGGCAGTCAGCTCTGGGGGCAAAGGCATGAACCAAGTTCCTGGGAAGCTGCTACTGTGGGATACTAAAACAATGAAGCAGCAGGTACTTCCTGGCTTTCTTTCCTTTCTTGCTCTACTTGATGAGAATGAGTGTCTTCTGTTTCAGTATGTAGGATCCCTCTTTCTAAATTATGCTGGCTTTCTTTCAGTACTCTTCTTTTTTCCCCCCCTTCCTCCTTTCTCCTCTATCACATGCAGGATAAAAATGAATAGTGTAAGTAGCTGCTGGATTTAGATGGGTGTTTGTGTTTGTTGATGTGTTGTGGTTGTTGTTTGTTTGGGGTTTTTTTGAGGGATTCATCAAAGTAGTCCATAGCCTTGTTTCTATCCTGCCTGCACGGTTTGTGACTGGAAATGTCCCAAGTGAACCGAATGACGCTTTGCTCAGGCTTTCTTCAGTTGAGCTATATTGAAGGGTTTTCCTTGCTGCTATTTCCTCTGCCCTCTCTGTTTTAAGTGAAGTACTTCTTTCAGCAGTTTCATCTTGTGTCATCTTCTCCATTGTTTTGATTTAGATGGGTCAGATTCTGGCAGGGAGTCCTTGTCCCATGTCTCACCTTTGCCCTTAAGAAAAGCTGTCCCTGATGTGTAGGAGAAAGCACTATACTCAAGCTAATGCCTATCAGAAGCTGGTTTTGCAGCCTTGAGGCTATGACCAAGAAAGCTGCAGCTTGGCCGAGGTGAATTGCTTGTTTAGTGTCACAGTAAAATGCAGCTGGCAACCTTGAAGTCTGTAGTTGGGAGAGGTGTAGGGCTCCAAACTGGAGGAGCTCTTGATACTAGATACTCTTTTCTTCCTTCCCTGGAGATCAGTTTCTCAGTACCCTCAGCTCTGTTTCTTGCCATTAATGCAGACTTTTCCTTCCAGCTGCAGTTTTCCCTGGAGCCTGAGCCCGTTGCTATTAACTGCACAGCCTTCAACCACAATGGCAACCTGCTGGTCACTGGAGCTGCAGATGGGATTGTTCGACTCTTTGGTACGTTGAAATTGGGCAGTGAGGTGACCCCTCGGTAGCCCCAGCTGGCTGTCCCTAGCACCCTTCTTCTGCCAGCAGGGTGGCAGGCAGCTGTGGGACATGCATGAGCACCAAGGTGGAAGCTATTTTCTCTCCTCCACAATAGCTCTCAGGAGTGAATTGACGTAAACTTTCTCTGGGGGACATTGGCTGGAGACCCTGGTAGTACTGCTGGATTTTTTGTTTTCCTCCTGCTGATTAGCAGAGTTAACTTGTCCCTGAGCCATGTGGTCTTGACTGTGCCATATAGCAGTACCACTGCCAGAGGCTGAGTCTTGACTAAAGTAATTCATATGTGACCTTCCAGTTGAAGGCAAGGGATTCACATCAGTCCTTCTTCCCTGAGCAATTTCTGTTTCTCAGGTTTTGTCCTTTTCAGCCTGTCTTTGTGGTAAAGGCAGTTCTCTTCTGTGAATGAGGGCTCTGCTTCTGGCCCAGGTGCTGAGCTGGAGGCTGCAGTCCCAGGTCTGTGGGAGGACAGAGCTGGCAGCAGCTATGAGGGTAGACAGGATAGCAAGGGGAGGAGAAGAAAGGTGACAGAGGAGTTTGGATGCAGAATGCCTGCAGTTGACAGTGAGTCTGTGAGAAACCCTGTAAAGCTGGAGGAAGTGGTGACTAGTTGCAGGCAAGGATTTTTGTGGCCATTGTAAAAGTCATGTGCTGGAGAAATAAACACAGGGTGCTCAGATTGGATTGGGCCCTCCTAGGCTGGTTTAGAGACAGAGACCTTAGGAATGTAAAGGACCTCTCTCTCTTCATCTCAGCTCTGTGCAAGTACAAGGAGCATTCAGTACTGGTTCTCCCCTCAGATATGCAGCAGCACGAGTGCGCCATGAGCTGGAAGGCACACGATGGAGAAGTCTACTCCGTTGAGTTCAGCTACGATGAGAACACAGTCTACAGCATAGGCGAGGATGGCAAGGTAGGCTCTGGGTGACCTTCTGCTGGTCAGCTGGCAGTGAGATCTCTTCTTGAGTCTTTGCTGTATGGTGGGGATAGCAGTAAAATACCCTCAGAATCTGGAGGATCCGTGGGCTGCCAACTCTAATCTTAGGTGTGCAGCAGCACCTTGCTGCATGCAGTCTCTGCAGAAAGAGTGGCTGGAAACCGTATTAACAGAGCTTGTCTGCAAATCCTGCTGTTGGTGACATCCCCTTCCTAGGAAATCTGAGTGAGGATGAACTTTCTGTGCCCCAGAGATCACCACATTTGAAATTGAATTCACCAGGGAGCCGATCCTTGACCACTTTGCATAAATTTCTGTCAGCAGCTCCCTGTTGCTTATAATAAAGACTTCAATTTCTGCAGTTCCACAGTCTTCAACAACAGTAGAGGTGTGACTCAGGGAGGGAGACTGCCTGAAGGTGTGGGTCCTTGGCTGATGAGAATTAAGTGAATTCTCACCAGGATCCTGCATGTGAAAGGACGTACAGGCAGCAGTACTCATGGAAGGTAGGGCATGTGTTTGCCTGGATAGCAGGCACTCTTACAGCCTTTGCAGCCTGTATTTTATAAATATAGCCACTTAGATATAGATGTCAAAATGCCATCTTCTGTTTCTGAGGAGTAGCCAGCTCGCTTAAAAACGACGAATGGCCCCTCTACTTTCATCCCAGTCAATTAAACTGTGGGCTTTTGTCATCTTTTTGTCATTCTAGTTTATTCAGTGGAATATTCACAAAAGTGGCTTGAAGGTGTCTGAGTATGATCTTCCCAGTGAAGCTACAGGTCCTTTTATTCTGTCTGGGTACAGTGGCTACAAGCAAGTCCAATTCCCACGAGGGAGGCTTTTTGCTTTTGACTCTGAGGGCAACTATATGTTGACGTGTTCTTCTAGTGGGGGAGTCATTTTTAAGGTAAGTCTGAGAAGTGATGGGGAGTACTCTTACACATCCATACAAGCTCTTGTTACAAGGCTGCAACAGCAGCTACTGGAAGCTTTCAAGCAGCACCTACCCATCCCTGCTCTGTGAAAGTTGCTGCTCGGTTTCATATGGTGTGTATTTTAGCAGTGTGTGGGGTTTAGCAAGTGTTTGAACCCTCTGTAAGTGTTTGGCCCTCTATATGTAGCTAGAGAACATATGCTTGTTGTATTTGAAGCTTAGCTGCAGCCATTTGCCTTGGTGCTCAAGTGCCTAGGACAATTTTAAAATTTTTTTTAAAATGTATTAATGCATGCCAGTTCAATGCAAAACATGTGATTGTTGATTGATGCTAATCTTTAATCTGCCTTGTGTGCTTGCTGATGTCGCGTTACTCCCAGCCTGATTCTCTCCTCTTACTGCATACTGAAATGAAGGGTAGGGCTGAATGGTTCCAAGTATCCAAATTTCTGTGCCACAGTAACAAGCGGTCACTGATCACGTGCCCCTTACCTGCCTCCTCTTGAATCAATACCCATCAATATAAGCACAATTGCAAGGCAGATTAGATGGAATTTTTACTTTGCTTCTGGGGCATTCAGAGCACCCATACTAACATGAGCTATAGTTTAGACTTATCTGCTCCTCATCAGTGTGTGCTCTTAGCCTGCCTTGTTCAATTACTGCAGCTCAGCTGATGTCGGAAGCTGAGCTTCCTCATGTGTGCTTCATATATCTCACATCTCTATGATTTTCTTCTTAATTATGTATTGTTATGGGGTTATGGAGTCTGTAGTAGGTTGTGGCTTCTCCTGTGGGTGCACTGCCCCCACTGCTGAAACTTGCCTCCTTAAAATCTTACACTTTCTTTTAGTTAAATGGTGAGGAGAAGGTTCTGGAGAGCTGCCTTTCTCTGGGAGGACACCGAGCTCCCGTTGTCACAGTGGATTGGAGCACGGCCATGGACTGCGGGACCTGCCTCACTGCCTCTATGGATGGGAAGATTAAATTAACAACCTTACTGGCTCAAAAGTCTTAACCTGGACAGTGGTGAAGGGAAAGAGCAACAGACTTGACAAAAACAGTGTTAATTCCACAGGAACAAACTGCATGGGAGAGAAGGCAAACCATGGTCTCTCTTCTCATTGTAGCTTTTGCCTCTTGACAAATGTTAACTACATTTGCCAAACCACTGTGCAATAGAATGCTTGTATGGGACCAGATCAGTGGCAGCACTGAAAAATAAGTCTCCACTGATGCATTGTGGCAGCTGGACTCCCTCTGTTATGGAGTCTTGAGTAGCACGTGGCTAGAAGGCTGCTGGGATCACATCAGGGGTTCTGTAGAAGAAAGGTTGGAGAATGCAAGCGAGAGGCAGCACAGTATGTGGTGGTAAGATGGCTCAAACTGGAAAGACCAGTGCAAAACCAGAGTATTCTTTCAATATAGCATTTCTTGTTGTGCTTTTTATGTTCTGTTTTGATTTTTCTTCTCCCATAAAAAGAAAATAATCTCTTGCGCTCGATTCCTGTCCTCTCTTCAGCTGTTGCTGCAAAACATGGAGGGTGGCTGGGACAATGATGTGCCAAGAAGGTCTCCTGCATGGAGAAAAGACTGTTGTGCTTTGACCAGGTGCTTCTGGCACTGACACCTGCATACTGAGGGGTAACCAGTGCAAGACATCCAGGAACAAAAATAGTTGTGTTCGTTCAGATGTATTGTGTTCCCTTGTGATATCTGCTGCCAAGTAGAGGAGAGATTCTGAGTCAGGCTTTTTGAAATGCTTGTGTTGGAGTTCAGAAGCTACATAATGCCTAGCAGCTACCTGATGGTGGATGGGAGGAGGGGGGCCAGAACCAGCCTGGTCCTGTATGGTGCTCTCTGTCACTGGGACTGTGTCTCTCCCTGGACCTCGCAAGGTCAGGGGGAGTGCTGTGCTCAGGTATTGCGTAGTTGTTGAATGGAATGCTAAGCAGCCAGATTTCAGCTACTTAACACATCACCATGGAGCCTACTGCTGCTTTTGTTGTTAGCCTTTATTGGGAGTTTACAGTACTGTTCCTTGGCAGAGCTCTCATTCTCAGTTTTCTGAAGAATGGGTCTGACTTAAGGCTTAAGAATACCTTTGGTATCTTCCAAAGTGCATTTTGGTTTTAGAGCCTAGACATCCATTCACATGCACCACTGTGAAGAGTGATTGCCTGGAGAGGAGGTGGAACACTTTCAGTCTGGTTTTGCCAAGTGTGCTTTGGCATATCTGTGAAGAGTGGCTTGTTGAAGTCATAATGCCTAGCTAGCTGTCTCCTTGCTTTTGAAGAGACGTGGACTGAGCCAGGAAGACCTGCTTAGCTGGCAGCTTTCACTACTGTCCAACCAGACCGGAGCGTGATGGTTCTCCACTTCCCAGTCTTGAAATGTGCTATGGGAAACAGAAGTCCCAAAAGTATGAAAACGCATCTGAATGTCAGCTTGTGGCAAGTTGAGTGAATGTATGTGAAAGTGGACGACTGCAGCTATTAGCAGAAAGCATGAGAGTAGAACAACTGTCTAGTTTACACTCAAGGGCTATGGTAGAGCTTGTGTCACTTGGTGAGCAATTGGTGTCATAGGGGTCCCCTCTTGCTGCCTGAGGCTGTGGCATAATTTTTGGCAATAGCTTAAGAAATTACCCTCTTACTTGCTTGTTGCTTCCTTTGTGCTGCCTTCTGCATTGGTCTGACAAAAGAATTTATGCAGCAGTGAAGGGAACTTCCTGGGGAAACTGCTTCAGCTGAGGGAGAGGGGGAGACTCATTTCTTTCTGCCGTAGCCCTCATATCTACACTCCTGGCATGGCATGACCTGGCCCTGCCACACAGAAGTGACACCCCAATGCATCTAGGGTGCAGTCTCAGCAGCTTTCCTGAAGGTGCACAGAAGGGATGAGGAAGTGCTGGTTGGGGAGGTGGAAAAGTGCCCAAAGACTCTTTTGTTGTGACTTGGGGTTGGACATGAAGATTGGCTTGGCTAACTCTATGACCACTATTCACTGGTGGCATCACATCTCACAACAAGACTTGGTGTGTTATGCATCCAGCGTGTTATGTCCTTATCATTGCATACATTCTTCCAGCTCTGGGATAGCCGTGGTTCCACAGGCTGTGGCTAGAAGACCCTGCAGGTTCCTGGAAGTAGTTAGTTCCCACTCCTTATTATTTCTGTTGTTCTCAAGGACTCAGCATAACACTTAGTCCTCAGTCAGCCTTTTTCACATACTCTTAAGTAAGCAGCACAGACATGGTGTGATTCCTCAGTAATGCGATCTTCCATCAGGCCTCCCTGCCTGAGCTCTGTCACAATGTCCCCGTTGCCATTTGTGTGTCAGCGGTGGTTGTGCCTGGCCATGGACCTCGCTCCTCTGGACCCCAGCCTGCCGGCTGCCTATCTGGCCTGCCCTTGGCCTGCCCTTGGCCCTGCCTGGCCATCACTGGGCTGCATCTGACCCTGCTTGCCACCACTGGGCCTGAACCCTGGCCTGCCCTTGGCCCTGCCCGGCCATCACTGGGCTGCATCTGACCCTGCTTGCCACCACTGGGCCTGAACCCTGGCCAGCCCTTGGCCCTGCCCGGCCATCACTGGGCTGCATCTGACCCTGCTTGCCACCACTGGGCCTGAACCCTGGCCAGCCCTGGCCTGACTTTCCTGGCTTGCCCTCAGAGCTGCTGCCTCACCAGGCACTTGCTCATCCCTCCAGGCTCTTGGCTGCCCCAGCTGCCCGCCCCGGGACCATCCTGCTCCCTGCCTCGCATAGGCCAAGGCTGGGTCCTGCCCTGCTGGCCGTGGGACTGCTCCTGGCACCCGGGGGGAGCAGCATGCCTGCGCTGCTCCTTGACACCGGTCTCTCACTGCTCTCACCAGAGAAAAGCTTTTTCCTTAGGTCGAGGTGGGGTTCTCCCTGTTCCAGCTTGTGCTTATTTTTTCACGCCTTTCCCCTCAGTGAGCTACAAAGCCGTCAGATCCCTGTGGGATCTGCAAAGCTTCCATGGCTACCAGAAGCTCGCCCGCTCCCTTCTGCCCAGACCCTCAGGAGGATTGCTCTGAAAGGCAGGAAGAGACTGGGAACTGATGATTAGCAGTAGCTGGGTGATCGTCCCTGATCTGAGCACAATCATGGTTCCAGCCTCCCCTGAGGAAAAGGACACAGATGTGTGCTCCCTCTCGAGTCGTCTGCAGGACTGATTTTCATTGAGAGCAAGGGCAGAGAGAGATGGGCTCACTGCCTGCTGCATAGGGAGAGTGAGCCTTCAAAAACAGGAGTCTCCTCATCCAAGCCTGCTAGGTCCGAAGTGCTCCAGCAGCCTATAGTCAGTAGAACAGAAGAAGTGATCTCCTAGGCTCTCTCATCTGAAAGTTTCCCCCTGTGAATATGGTTCTAGGCTGTGTAGCTCGTGAAAAGGGAGAGCTCTGGCTGGCTTACTGAGACTTTCAGGTCTTTCTGAAGGGCTTCCATGGTCTTGGCTTGTTGCTGGGCTGTGGCTTCCAGCCTGGCCTTTCCAACTTGCAGCCTGAAAAAGAAGTACAGGCCTTATCGCACCAATCCACAAGAGCACCAATCCCAAAAGTAGAGTGTGCAAGAACCTCATCTAAAGCAAAAGTGTCTTTGAAAATCGTTTACTAGTATCTCGCTGTGACGCGAGAAGGCAGTGCTGTTGTTTTCACCCAACTGCAAAAAACGAAGCCTTGCTCCGGTGTGTTACATCCTTACCGTTGCATGCATTCTTCTAGCTCTGCAATAGCTGCAGTTCCACAAGCTGTGGCCAGAAAAACCTGCAGGTTCCTGGAAGTGATTAGTTCCTCCTCCTTGTTCTTTATGGCGTGCTTCAGGGACTCGGCATAACACTCAGTCCGGATACGCCGTTCTTTCAATTCCTGCAGCTGCCAAAGCACAACAAGAATCCTCAGTAGTCAGCTTAGGTTTGATAAAAAGGAGCAGGCTGCTTTGACTCTCACTTCAACTCCCTTGTTGAAGTAACCCGTGTTATATCTTCATCTTTTATACTGGCCCCTCTCCTACATCTACATCGATCTCCTGCAGCGTTTCCTAAATGCTGCCACAACACTCCTCCTCCTCTTCCTCCTTCTCTCTCAAGGACTCTGAATGCTCTTTGAGCCACTTGTAGGCTACTCTAGCAGGGTTAGAAGCTCCTCCTCCTCCACAAGTGACCTTGCAACACCGTAACAATGACGAGGGAATGAGGGATTCTGAAAAAGCACCAGCACAACACTCCAGTATGCCTACCCTTTCTGTGTCAGCACACACTCTGTTTTGTCAAACTCAAGAGAAGAAGCAAACAGAGGTGCTCCGTGGGACTTGAGAAGCAGCTTTTTGAAAGGAATACACTCACCCTTCTCCAATTAAAGACAAAGTGAGTTCACAGTTAGTGACCCTTCTAATTGTACCCACCAGGTGAGTCACTCGCAGGTGACTCAATCTACTCCTGTTGCAAAGTTGTCGAGTGCACTAAGACCACCTGAGCGCAGCCCTCCACTGTAACTTCAAGTGGTGCAAACAGGCAGCCACCCAAGGCAGCAGTGCTGTTTCCTCCCAGCCCTCTCATCACAGCTAGCCGCACGTTGAACCACCCTGGCTTACACAAAACCCCCAAGAAGGATCAGTTCCCCCCTCTGGTTTGTGACGAAAAAAGCCTGGGCCCCTGTCAAGAGACATGAGATAGGCTTTCTCCATACCTTAGCTTTAGACCTGTCCAGTTCCTTCTGCAACTGCAGTTTCTGTTCCTGCAGGTCCCTGCTGTAGCGCTTCGTCGCTTCATGTGAAGCTTCTACCAGGGAGTTCTTTTCAAGAGCATCGGCATGCTCCTGCTGTAGCTGGTTTATCCATCTCTAAAGGAATGGTGTGACATGAGCATAGAGAAATCGGTGAGAAGACAACATGACAGTAGGGAAAGGAATCCTCAGCAACACTACTGCATCACACTACATTTCAGCCCTGGGGCAAGAGAAGCATGACTTCACCCACAGGAAATGCATTACCTCCAGAAGGGAAAGCATATTATTCTGAAAAGAGCAGACAAAATCTTCCTTTTCTTCTGCTCCTGCTGCTGGCAGGACACCTACGAAGAAGATAAGAAGCACAACGAATGCTGTGAGTGCTGGTTCCACTCTGCTCTTCATCATCCGCTTCACTCCAGGGAAGCTCACAAAGGTACCGTTCAGTCTGTCAGGAAATCACCATTGCTGCGTTCCTCTGCACTGGACTGTGTGCAAGCTTCGTGTCCATCTGCATCAGGAAGCTGCACGCCAGCCGACACCTCCATTTCACCTTCAGCATCCACCTGCGTAATTTAAAAGACACGCGTGAGAACTGGCACAGACTCCTCCTCGACCCCTTTCCACGCACAAAGCTCCCGCTCAAGGCAACGTGCGTAACGCGGTACCGGGTGACGGAAAGAACGAAAAGGGAAACACCGCCAGCGTGTTGAGCATCTCTGTTGAGCAGCGCTTTCAAAAGGGGCGGAAGGACACCTGCCCAAGACAGAGAGGACCTAGGCAGCAGCAGCTAAGCGTCTAGACTGTAGGCCCTATGGGCAACCGTTTGACACTGACTGGATCCGGAGAATAGAGCTGTGTGGTGGAAAACCAGCAATCTTCACAGCACCCGCTTTCTAGGATTTCAGAGGATTGTAAACATTGGGAAGCTTTACGGCTTCAACGCTGTACCTGAAATCCAGTGCAATGGCCAGCTTCCAGGAGACCCGAATCATTAGCTTGACCTGACTTTGTCCCAGTCCTAACTGAACAGCTTGGCTGCAGCAGCGGCATGTCAAGACTCCAGTTAGGAGCGTGTGGCGGAAGCAGCAGCAGAGGGAAATGAGCCCAAAAGCAAGTGAGGCCAGTGGGGCCCCAGTGCCTCCTTCAGAGGAGGGGAAGAGTAGTCGGAAAGCAGGCTTTTGGAAGAGGACCTAGGGGCGTTGGTCGACTTGTGGCTGAATATGAGCTGCCAGTGTGCCCAGGTGGCCAAAAGGCCCTGAGCATCCTGGCTTGTATCAGCAATAGTGTGGCCAGCAGGACTGGGGAAGCGATTTTCCCTTTGGACTTGGCACTGTGAGGCTGCACGTCGAACGCTGATCAGTTTTGAGCTCCGCACTACTTGAAAGACGTTGAGGTGCTGAAGAGCGTCCAAAGAAGAGCAAGAAAGGGTTTAGGGAACAAGTCTGTCTTCTCAGGTGCCTGAGAACATTATTGCCTTCTTTCTGCCTGTATCCTGTTGGAGTTCCTCTTCTCCCTGGTGCCTGCAAGAGTTTTGCCTGTTGCATGCAGCCCAAGGAGGACTACAGTTACAGCTCAGATAAGGTCAGACTCGGGCAAAAGGCTCATTAGAGCGGGTAAGAGATCTAGTCGAATAAAAGCAGGCGTGCAGTGTGAAATTTCCGGCTCACTGGAGATGTTCGTTCCTCGAAAGCACGGCTTTGTTGAGGCTGGAAGGGGCCTCATCTTGTCCACAGGGCCAGCCAGGGCAGGTCTCGCAGGGCCACGTCTCGTTTGGAGCATCTCCAAGCATGGAGACTCCGCAACCTCTCTGTGGCACAAATGAGCCCTCAGCAGGCTGAGCTGGGGCCTCCAGTCTCACCTCAGGTCCCTGGAGCCTCCAGCCCATGGGCCCCGGAGGCCCGCTGAGGTGTAGGCAGAGGCCTCCCTGCCTGAGCTCTGTCACAATGTCCCCGTTGCCATTTGTGTGTCAGCGGTGGTTGTGCCTGGCCACGGACCTCGCTCCTCTGACCCCAACCTGCCGGCTGCCTTTCTGGCCTGCCCTTGGCCTGCCCTTGGCCCTGCCTGGCCATCACTGGGCTGCATCTGACCCTGCTTGCCACCACTGGGCCTGAACCCTGGCCAGCCCTGGCCTGACTTTCCTGGCTTGCCCTCAGAGCTGCTGCCTCACCAGGCACTTGCTCGTCAGGCTCTTGGCTGCCCCAGCTGCCCGCGCCGTCCTGCTCCCTGCCTCGCGTAGGCCAAGGCTGGGTCCTGCCCTGCTGGCCGTGGGACTGCTCCTGGCACCCGGGGGGAGCAGCATGCCTGCGCTGCTCCTTGACACCGGTCTCTCATTGCTCTCACCAGAGAAAAGCTTTTTCCTTAGGTCGAGGTGGGGTTCTCCCTGTTCCAGCTTGTGCTTATTTTTTCACACCTTTCCCCTCGGTGAGCTACAAAGCTGTCAGATCCCTGTGGGATCTGCAAAGCTTCCATGGCTACCAGAAGCTCGCCCGCTCCCTTCTGCCCAGGCCCCCAGGAGGATTGCTCTGAAAGGCAGGAAGAGACTGGGAACTGATGATTAGCAGTAGCTGGGTGATCGTCCCTGATCTGAGCACAATCATGGTTCCAGCCTCCCCTGAGGAAAAGGACACAGATGTGTGCTCCCTCTCGAGTCGTCTGCAGGACTGATTTTCATTGAGAGCAAGGGCAGAGAGAGACGGGTTCACTGCCTGCTGCATAGGGAGAGTGAGCCTTCAAAAACAGGAGTCTCCTCATCCAATCCTGCTAGGTCCAAAGCGCTCCAGTTGTGCAGGTAAAGTAAGACACGTCCTAAATGATACAGTTTATTAAATACCAAGCTGCAACAGAGCACTGGGAATTAGATGCAGGGTAGCGGCTGCACAAGCTGGAAGGCAAAGGTTTCCAGGCTTCATTCATCTCCCTGTGAGCACTCTGTTTTCTGCCGCTGGCACCTCCTCTGCTCCAGCATCTTCTCATTGCTAAGTGCATTCCTTCCCTGGGAAAGGGCAGGAAAAGAAAAGGTTGTGTGTTAGTTTTACAGCAGGCTGGGCCGAAGGCAGCACTGGAAAGCGGAACCTGGCAGCGCAGCACTGACGTGCAGATCCAGATACCCAAAACCAAATGCTTGAACATGTCAACGACAAAGCTACAGCCTATGGGCTACAGCCACACATGGAAAATTGTGTCACATGGAGATACGGATCAACTTCTGGAGATTTTTGCCTTATTTCTTGTCCAGCTCTCCCCCCCTCTCTTTTAGACTGCTCTACTTTGCTGTGACCCACCATGCTAGTCTCCCAACAACTTCTGAGGTCAAGCCCCGGTTCTTCCTCAGCTCTACGCAGAGCAGACTTTTCGCAGGTTCTGGTTTTGCCTTGCCTGCGTTTTCTCAACAGCATCTCCAGCTGTTAGGAAACATCATCAACTTGTAGGCAGCAAAACAAAAGGAAGTCAAAGAGAGAGCTCTAAAGCTACTCACTTTTGTGGAAATCCATAAGGTGGGGAGACATTGAGACTGTGCTTGTCACCTGCTGACAGAGTATTAAAATGTATTAAAATCCAGATGTATGGTGACCAGCTCTGCTTTTCTCCCAGAAGCCCCTGGAACTGTGTCCTGGTGAGCAAGGCCAGTGACCTCAGCAGCCCTGCTGGGACTCCTGGCTCATGGTTTTTACCCATCATGATAACTATGTCTGTGTTCATCTACATCATCATCATCTACTGCTACAACAGCACCAGCAGTATCAAGAGAAGTCAATCAATTGCAAACTACAGCCAACAGATAATTAGCCACACAGAAAAAAAGTATAGGAAGTAATCACACGAGTTCCAACAGGAAAAAGAAAAATCATCTCAAATCCGGCAAACAAACCAGAGCTCACCTTTCTTCTTAGTTTACCAGCTTGGTTGGCCACCTCAGAACGGCTGTTCTTCATCTATCCCTGGAAACTGAGCTGGGACTCTCTCTCTTGCTCCTTATATGCCCTCAGCTCTGTCTGATATACCTCCAGAAGCATCTTCAACCTGCACGGCAAATTAGTAAGGAAAGCGTGAAGCAAAGCAAGTCAGCCTTTTTCACGTACTCTTACGTAAGCAGCACAGCCATGGTGTGCTTCCTCTGTAACGTGCTCGACAGGCCAGGAGTTCCTGAGAACAGCTGGCCCTCCAGTGTGACACATCACTTGGAGGGCCCAAAGTTTACTTGAACAGAGGAAGAAAAGACTTCCTTCCCTCTCAGGAGGACTGCAGGGCGCCTGCATTTGCAAGGCCTTTTGCAGCTTTTTCAAACCATAGGCTCATGCACAGAAGCACCTTGCAAGATCGAATGCGAGGCTTGAATTTGCTCACAAACGGTTATGTACATGCTTTTACGTTAGAGTTCAGTAAAGTTCGAATTCTACTTAACATGGTATTTCTTTAAAGCACAAAAAAACCATGCCTGGTACACTCTTCCTTCAGTGCGACGTTTCTTCCCCGCGTTATGTCCAGAAGCGCTTCTGATCGGCGTTTCATCTGCGCCAGCTTCTTCAATTCCTTGCTTTTGCTCTTAGGCTTTCAAAATAGAAAAGATGCAGCACACTCAGAGCACAGGACTAGGATCGGTATGCGGAACGTGCAGATGGTGTTCTCCAAAAGAAGGTAGCACTGATCTCCCAAGTCCCGTCTCCTCTTGCAGCTCTCAACCGCAGATCGCCCTCCTGACCACAGCACACAGTCTACCTACCCACCAAAGGTCTCAACCTCATGACTGCTCTAAGCAGAAAACACTGAAGCCAGTGCATTACTGTAAACTCCCTAACAAAGAAAGCATTAAGTAGGACTTGCTGTAGTCTCATGGGTCAGCTCAAAGTCAGAAAGCTGGGGAAAGGGCCAGCAGGGCTTTCAGAGCAGCCTATAGTCAGTAGAACAGAGGAAGTGATCTCCTAGGCTCTCTCATCTGAAAGTTTCCCCCTGTGAATATGGTTCTAGGCTGTGTAGCTCGTGAAAAGGGAGAGCTCTGGCTGGCTTACTGAGACTTTCAGGTCTTTCTGAAGGGCTTCCATGGTCTTGGCTTGTTGCTGGGCTGTGGCTTCCAGCCTGGCCTTTCCAACTTGCAGCCTGAAAAAGAAGTACAGGCCTTATCGCACCAATCCACAAGAGCACCAATCCCAAAAGTAGAGTGTGCAAGAACCTTGACATTTATTAGTATCTCGCTGTGATGCGAGAAGGCAGTGCTGTTGTTTTCACCCAACTGCAAAAAACGAAGCCTTGCTCCGGTGTGTTACATCCTTACCGTTGCATGCGTTCTTCTAGCTCTGCAATAGCTGCAGTTCCACAAGCTGTGGCCAGAAAAACCTGCAGGTTCCTGGAAGTGATTAGTTCCTCCTCCTTGTTCTTTATGGCGTGCTTCAGGGACTCGGCATAGCACTCAGTCCGGATACGCCGTTCTTTCAATTCCTGCAGCTGCCAAAGCACAACAAGAATCCCCAGTAGTCAGCTTAGGTTTGATAAAAAGGAGCAGGCTGCTTTGACTCTCACTTCAACTCCCTTGTTGAAGTAACCCGTGTTATGTCTTCATCTTTTATACTGGCCCCTCTCCTACATCTACATCGATCTCCTGCAGCGTTTCCTAAATGCTGCCACAACACTCCTCCTCCTCTTCCTCCTTCTCTCTCAAGGACTCTGAATGCTCTTTGAGCCACTTGTAGGCTACTCTAGCAGGGTTAGAAGCTCCTCCTCCTCCACAAGTGACCTTGCAACACCGTAACAATGACGAGGGAATGAGGGATTCTGAAAAAGCACCAGCACAACACTCCAGTATGCCTACCCTTTCTGTGTCAGCACACACTCTGTTTTGTCAAACTCAAGAGAAGAAGCAAACAGAGGTGCTCCGTGGGACTTGAGAAGCAGCTTTTTGAAAGGAATACACTCACCCTTCTCCAATTAAAGACAAAGTGAGTTCACAGTTAGTGACTCTTCTAATTGTACCCACCAGGTGAGTCACTCGCAGGTGACTCAATCTACTCCTGTTGCAAAGTTGTCGAGTGCACTAAGACCACCTGAGCGCAGCCCTCCACTGTAACTTCAAGTGGTGCAAACAGGCAGCCACCCAAGGCAGCAGTGCTGTTTCCTCCCAGCCCTCTCATCACAGCTAGCCGCACGTTGAACCACCCTGGCTTACACAAAACCCCCAAGAAAGGATCAGTTCCCCCCTCTGGTTTGTGACGAAAAAAGCCTGGGCCCCTGTCAAGAGACATGAGATAGGCTTTCTCCATACCTTAGCTTTAGACCTGTCCAGTTCCTTCTGCAACTGCAGTTTCTGTTCCTGCAGGTCCCTGCTGTAGCGCTTCTTCGCTTCATGTGAAGCTTCTACCAGGGAGTTCTTTTCAAGAGCATTGGCAAGCTCCTGCTGTAGCTGATTTATCCATCTCTAAAGGAATGGTGTGACATGAGCATAGAGAAATCGGTGAGAAGACAACATGACAGTAGGGAAAGGAATCCTCAGCAACACTACTGCATCACACTACATTTCAGCCCTGGGGCAAGAGAAGCATGACTTCACCCACAGGAAATGCATTACCTCCAGAAGGGAAAGCATATTATTCTGAAAAGAGCAGACAAAATCTTCCTCTTGTTCTTCTCCTGCTGCTGGCAGGATACCTGTGAAGGAGGTAAGAAGCACAACGCTGCTGTGAATGCTGATTTCACTCTGCTCTTCATCATCCGCTTCACTCCAGGGAAGCTCACAAAGGTAACCGTTCAGTCTGTCAGGAAATTACCATTGTTGTGCTCCTCTATACTGAACTGCTCACACCCTCCTTCTCCGTCTGCAGCTAGAAGCTCCAGGCCTTTAAACTCTATCCTTAGACCTTCAGCATCCACCTGCGTAATTTAAAAGACATGCGTGAGAACTGGCACAGACTCCTCCTCGACCCCTTTCCACGCACAAAGCTCCTGCTCGAGGCAACGTGCGTAACGCGGTACCAGGTGACGGAAAGAGCTGCCAGTGTGCCCAGGTGGCCAAAAAGGCCCTGAGCATCCTGGCTTGTATCAGCAATAGTGTGGCCAGCAGGACTGGGGAAGTGATTCTTCCTGTGCGCTTGGCACTGGTGAGGTCACACATCAAATGCTGTTCATTTTGAGCCCCGCACTACCTGAAAGATGTTGAGGTGCTGGAGAACATCCCAAAAAAAGCAAAGAAGCTAGTGAAGGGTGTAGAGTACAAGTCCTATGACGAGCAGTTGAGGGAACTGGGGTTGTTTAGCCCAGAGAAAAGGAGGCTGATGGGAGACCTCATCTCTCTCTACAACTACCTGAAAGGAGTTGTAGCAAGGTGCGTGTCGACCTCTTTTCCCAAGTATAAAGAGGAAAGGCTTCAAGTTGCACCAGGAGAGATTTAGAGTGGTTATTGGGAAAAATTTTTTCACCAAAGGGTTGTCAAGCATTGGAACAGGCTGACCAGACAAGGGTTGAATCACCATCCCTGGACCTTGGAGTTATCTTGAAGATGTGTATACGTGGCACTTGGAGACATGGTTTAGGGATGGACTTGGCAAAGTTAGGTTTATGGTTGGACTCAATGATCTTTAGCATCCTTTCCAACGTAATGATTCTATGATTGTACCTCAGATTCAAGAGAGGAGTCTTCCTCTTGTTCTTCTCCTGCTGCTGGCAGGACACCTGTGAAGGAGGTAAGAAGCACAACGATGCTGCGAGTGCTGATTTCACTCTGCTCTTCATCATCCGCTTCACTCCAGGGAAGCTCACAAAGGTAACCGTTCAGTCTGTCAGGAAATTACCATTGCTGCCTTTCTCTGCACTGGTCTGCGCACAAGCTTCGTGTCCGTCTGCATCAGGAAGCTGCACGCCGGCCGACACCTCCATTTCACCTTCAGCATCCACCTGCGTAAATTAAAAGACGTGTGAGAACTGGCACAGACTCCTCCTCGACCCCTTTCCACGCACAAAGCTCCCGCTCGAGGCAACGTGCGTAACGCGGTACCGGGTGACGGAAAGAACGAAAAAGGAAACACCGCCAGCGTGTTGAGCATCTCTGTTGAGCAGCGCTTTCAAAAGGG
This sequence comes from Tauraco erythrolophus, assembly GCF_009769465.1. Lineage (NCBI taxonomy): Eukaryota > Metazoa > Chordata > Aves > Musophagiformes > Musophagidae > Tauraco > Tauraco erythrolophus. The sequence continues at coordinate 56,457,981 of NC_141468.1, forward strand.
GCGGAAGGACACCTGCCCAAGACAGAGAGGACCTAGGCAGCAGCAGCTAAGCGTCTAGACTGTAGGCCCTACGGGCAACCGTTTGACACTGAGTGGATCCGGAGACGAGAGCTGTGAGGTGGAAAAGCAGCAACTTTCACAGCACCAGCCTTCTAGGATTTCAGAGAACTGTAAACATTGGGAAGCTTTACGGCTTCAATGCTGTACTCGTAATTCAGCTCAAAGGCCAGCTTGTAGGACACCATTAGCTTGACCTCACTGTGTCCCAGTCCTAACTGAGCAGCTTGCCTGCAGCACCGGTATGTCAAGGCCCCAGTTAGGAGCGTGTGGGGGAAGCAGCAGCAGAGGGAAACGAGCCCAAAAGCAAGCGAGGCCAGTGGGGCCCCAGTGCCTCCTTCAGAGGAGTGGAAGTGTGGCCGGAAAGCTGCCTTGTGGAAGAGGTCCTAGGGCCATTTGTCACCTTGTGACTAAATATGAGCCGCCAGTGTGCCCAGGTGGCCAAAAGGCCCTGAGCATCCTGGCTTGTATCAGCAATAGTGTGGCCAGCAGGACTGGGGAAGTGATTCTTCCTGTGTACTTGGCACTGGTGAGGTCACACGTCAAAAGCTGTTCATTTTGAGCCCTGCACTACCTGAAAGATGTTGAGGTGCTGGAGAACATCCCAAAAAAAGCAAAGAAGCTAGTGAAGGGTGTAGAGTACAAGTCCTATGATGAGCAGTTGAGGGAACTGGGGTTGTTTAGCCCAGACAAAAGGAGGCTGACGGGAGACCTCATCTCTCTCTACAACTACCTGAAAGGAGGTTGTAGCAAGGTGCGTGTCTACCTCTTTTCCCAAGTATAAAGTAATAGCACAAGAGGAAAAGGCTTCAAGTTGCGCCAGGAGAGATTTAGAGTGGTTATTGGGAAAAATTTTTTCACCAAAAGGCTTGCCAAGCATTGAACAGGCAGACCAGATAAGGGTTGAATCACCATCCCTGGACATGGGAGTTATCTCGAAGATGTGTATACGTGGCACTTGGGGACATGGTTTAGGGATGGACTTGGCAAAGTTAGGTTTATGGTTGGACTCAATGATCTTTAGCATCCTTTCCAACGTAATGATTCTATGATTGTACCTCATAATGAAAAGGGACGACAAGATCTTCCTCTTGTTCTTCTCCTGCTGCTGGCAGGACACCTGTGAAGGAGGTAAGAAGCACAACGATGCTGTGAGTGCTGATTTCACTCTGTTTTTCCTCATCCGCTTCACTCCAGGGAAGCTCACAAAGGTAACCGTTTAGTCTGTCAGAAAATTACCATTGTCGTGCTCCTCTATACTGAACTGCTCGCACTCTCCTTCTCCGTCTGCAGCTAGAAGCTCCAGGCCTTTAAACTCTATCCTTAGACCTTCACAAATGATCTGCGTAATTTAAAAGACATGCGTGAGAACTGGCACAGACTCCTCCTCGACCCCTTTCCACGCACAAAGCTCCCGCTCGAGGCAACGTGCGTAACGCGGTACCGGGTGACGGAAAGAACGAAAAGGGAAACACCGCCAGCGTGTTGAGCATCTCTGTTGAGCAGCGCTTTCAAAAGGGGCGGAAGGACACCTGCCCAAGACAGAGAGGACCTAGGCAGAAGCAGCTAAGCGTCTACACTGTAGGCCCTATGGGCAACCGTTTGACACTGACTGGATCCTGGATGAGAGCTGTGAGGTGGAGAAGCAGCAACTTTCACAGCACCAACCTTCTAGGATTTCAGAGGACTGTAAACATTGGGAAGCTTTATGGCTTCAATGCTGTACTCGTAATTCAGCTCAAAGGCCAGCTTGTAGGACTCCATTAGCTTGACCTCACTGTGTCCCAGTCCTAACTGAGCAGCTTGCCTGCAGCACCGGTATGTCAAGGCCCCAGTTAGGAGCGTGTGGGGGAAGCAGCAGCAGAGGGAAACGAGCCCAAAAGCAAGCAAGGCCAGTGGGGCCCCAGTGCCTCCTTCAGAGGAGTGGAAGTGTGGCCGGAAAGCTGCCTTGTGGAAGAGGTCCTAGGGCCATTTGTCACCTTGTGGCTAAATATGAGCCGCCAGTGTGCCCAGGTGGCCAAAAAGGCCCTGAGCATCCTGGCTTGTATCAGCAATAGTGTGGCCAGCAGGACTGGGGAAGTGATTCTTCCTGTGCACTTGGCACTGGTGAGGTCACACATCAAATGCTGTTCATTTTGAGCCCCGCACTACCTGAAAGATGTTGAGGTGCTGGAGAACATCCCAAAAAAAGCAAAGAAGCTAGTGAAGGGTGTAGAGTACAAGTCCTATGACGAGCAGTTGAGGGAACTGGGGTTGTTTAGCCCAGAGAAAAGGAGGCTGATGGGAGACCTCATCTCTCTCTACAACTACCTGAAAGGAGTTGTAGCAAGGTGCGTGTCGACCTCTTTTCCCAAGTATAAAGAGGAAAGGCTTCAAGTTGCACCAGGAGAGATTTAGAGTGGTTATTGGGAAAAATTTTTTCACCAAAGGGTTGTCAAGCATTGGAACAGGCTGACCAGACAAGGGTTGAATCACCATCCCTGGACCTGGGAGTTATCTTGAAGATGTGTATACGTGGCACTTGGAGACATGGTTTAGGGATGGACTTGGCAAAGTTAGGTTTATGGTTGGACTCAATGATCTTTAGCATCCTTTCCAACGTAATGATTCTATGATTGTACCTCAGATTCAAGAGAGGAGTCTTCCTCTTGTTCTTCTCCTGCTGCTGGCAGGACACCTGTGAAGGAGGTAAGAAGCACAACGATGCTGCGAGTGCTGATTTCACTCTGCTCTTCATCATCCGCTTCACTCCAGGGAAGCTCACAAAGGTAACCGTTCAGTCTGTCAGGAAATTACCATTGCTGCCTTTCTCTGCACTGGTCTGCGCACAAGCTTCGTGTCCGTCTGCATCAGGAAGCTGCACGCCGGCCGACACCTCCATTTCACCTTCAGCATCCACCTGCGTAAATTAAAAGACGTGTGAGAACTGGCACAGACTCCTCCTCGACCCCTTTCCACGCACAAAGCTCCCGCTCGAGGCAACGTGCGTAACGCGGTACCGGGTGACGGAAAGAACGAAAAAGGAAACACCGCCAGCGTGTTGAGCATCTCTGTTGAGCAGCGCTTTCAAAAGGGGCGGAAGGACACCTGCCCAAGACAGAGAGGACCTAGGCAGCAGCAGCTAAGCGTCTAGACTGTAGGCCCTACGGGCAACCGTTTGACACTGAGTGGATCCGGAGACGAGAGCTGTGAGGTGGAAAAGCAGCAACTTTCACAGCACCAGCCTTCTAGGATTTCAGAGAACTGTAAACATTGGGAAGCTTTACGGCTTCAATGCTGTACTCGTAATTCAGCTCAAAGGCCAGCTTGTAGGACACCATTAGCTTGACCTCACTGTGTCCCAGTCCTAACTGAGCAGCTTGCCTGCAGCACCGGTATGTCAAGGCCCCAGTTAGGAGCGTGTGGGGGAAGCAGCAGCAGAGGGAAACGAGCCCAAAAGCAAGCGAGGCCAGTGGGGCCCCAGTGCCTCCTTCAGAGGAGTGGAAGTGTGGCCGGAAAGCTGCCTTGTGGAAGAGGTCCTAGGGCCATTTGTCACCTTGTGACTAAATATGAGCCGCCAGTGTGCCCAGGTGGCCAAAAGGCCCTGAGCATCCTGGCTTGTATCAGCAATAGTGTGGCCAGCAGGACTGGGGAAGTGATTCTTCCTGTGTACTTGGCACTGGTGAGGTCACACGTCAAAAGCTGTTCATTTTGAGCCCTGCACTACCTGAAAGATGTTGAGGTGCTGGAGAACATCCCAAAAAAAGCAAAGAAGCTAGTGAAGGGTGTAGAGTACAAGTCCTATGATGAGCAGTTGAGGGAACTGGGGTTGTTTAGCCCAGACAAAAGGAGGCTGACGGGAGACCTCATCTCTCTCTACAACTACCTGAAAGGAGGTTGTAGCAAGGTGCGTGTCTACCTCTTTTCCCAAGTATAAAGTAATAGCACAAGAGGAAAAGGCTTCAAGTTGCGCCAGGAGAGATTTAGAGTGGTTATTGGGAAAAATTTTTTCACCAAAAGGCTTGCCAAGCATTGAACAGGCAGACCAGATAAGGGTTGAATCACCATCCCTGGACATGGGAGTTATCTCGAAGATGTGTATACGTGGCACTTGGGGACATGGTTTAGGGATGGACTTGGCAAAGTTAGGTTTATGGTTGGACTCAATGATCTTTAGCATCCTTTCCAACGTAATGATTCTATGATTGTACCTCATAATGAAAAGGGACGACAAGATCTTCCTCTTGTTCTTCTCCTGCTGCTGGCAGGACACCTGTGAAGGAGGTAAGAAGCACAACGATGCTGTGAGTGCTGATTTCACTCTGTTTTTCCTCATCCGCTTCACTCCAGGGAAGCTCACAAAGGTAACCGTTTAGTCTGTCAGAAAATTACCATTGTCGTGCTCCTCTATACTGAACTGCTCGCACTCTCCTTCTCCGTCTGCAGCTAGAAGCTCCAGGCCTTTAAACTCTATCCTTAGACCTTCACAAATGATCTGCGTAATTTAAAAGACATGCGTGAGAACTGGCACAGACTCCTCCTCGACCCCTTTCCACGCACAAAGCTCCCGCTCGAGGCAACGTGCGTAACGCGGTACCGGGTGACGGAAAGAACGAAAAGGGAAACACCGCCAGCGTGTTGAGCATCTCTGTTGAGCAGCGCTTTCAAAAGGGGCGGAAGGACACCTGCCCAAGACAGAGAGGACCTAGGCAGAAGCAGCTAAGCGTCTACACTGTAGGCCCTATGGGCAACCGTTTGACACTGACTGGATCCTGGATGAGAGCTGTGAGGTGGAGAAGCAGCAACTTTCACAGCACCAACCTTCTAGGATTTCAGAGGACTGTAAACATTGGGAAGCTTTATGGCTTCAATGCTGTACTCGTAATTCAGCTCAAAGGCCAGCTTGTAGGACTCCATTAGCTTGACCTCACTGTGTCCCAGTCCTAACTGAGCAGCTTGCCTGCAGCACCGGTATGTCAAGGCCCCAGTTAGGAGCGTGTGGGGGAAGCAGCAGCAGAGGGAAACGAGCCCAAAAGCAAGCAAGGCCAGTGGGGCCCCAGTGCCTCCTTCAGAGGAGTGGAAGTGTGGCCGGAAAGCTGCCTTGTGGAAGAGGTCCTAGGGCCATTTGTCACCTTGTGGCTAAATATGAGCCGCCAGTGTGCCCAGGTGGCCAAAAAGGCCCTGAGCATCCTGGCTTGTATCAGCAATAGTGTGGCCAGCAGGACTGGGGAAGTGATTCTTCCTGTGCACTTGGCACTGGTGAGGTCACACATCAAATGCTGTTCATTTTGAGCCCCGCACTACCTGAAAGATGTTGAGGTGCTGGAGAACATCCCAAAAAAAGCAAAGAAGCTAGTGAAGGGTGTAGAGTACAAGTCCTATGACGAGCAGTTGAGGGAACTGGGGTTGTTTAGCCCAGAGAAAAGGAGGCTGATGGGAGACCTCATCTCTCTCTACAACTACCTGAAAGGAGTTGTAGCAAGGTGCGTGTCGACCTCTTTTCCCAAGTATAAAGAGGAAAGGCTTCAAGTTGCACCAGGAGAGATTTAGAGTGGTTATTGGGAAAAATTTTTTCACCAAAGGGTTGTCAAGCATTGGAACAGGCTGACCAGACAAGGGTTGAATCACCATCCCTGGACCTGGGAGTTATCTTGAAGATGTGTATACGTGGCACTTGGAGACATGGTTTAGGGATGGACTTGGCAAAGTTAGGTTTATGGTTGGACTCAATGATCTTTAGCATCCTTTCCAACGTAATGATTCTATGATTGTACCTCAGATTCAAGAGAGGAGTCTTCCTCTTGTTCTTCTCCTGCTGCTGGCAGGACACCTGTGAAGGAGGTAAGAAGCACAACGATGCTGCGAGTGCTGATTTCACTCTGCTCTTCATCATCCGCTTCACTCCAGGGAAGCTCACAAAGGTAACCGTTCAGTCTGTCAGGAAATTACCATTGCTGCCTTTCTCTGCACTGGTCTGCGCACAAGCTTCGTGTCCGTCTGCATCAGGAAGCTGCACGCCGGCCGACACCTCCATTTCACCTTCAGCATCCACCTGCGTAAATTAAAAGACGTGTGAGAACTGGCACAGACTCCTCCTCGACCCCTTTCCACGCACAAAGCTCCCGCTCGAGGCAACGTGCGTAACGCGGTACCGGGTGACGGAAAGAACGAAAAAGGAAACACCGCCAGCGTGTTGAGCATCTCTGTTGAGCAGCGCTTTCAAAAGGGGCGGAAGGACACCTGCCCAAGACAGAGAGGACCTAGGCAGCAGCAGCTAAGCGTCTAGACTGTAGGCCCTACGGGCAACCGTTTGACACTGAGTGGATCCGGAGACGAGAGCTGTGAGGTGGAAAAGCAGCAACTTTCACAGCACCAGCCTTCTAGGATTTCAGAGAACTGTAAACATTGGGAAGCTTTACGGCTTCAATGCTGTACTCGTAATTCAGCTCAAAGGCCAGCTTGTAGGACACCATTAGCTTGACCTCACTGTGTCCCAGTCCTAACTGAGCAGCTTGCCTGCAGCACCGGTATGTCAAGGCCCCAGTTAGGAGCGTGTGGGGGAAGCAGCAGCAGAGGGAAACGAGCCCGAAAGCAAGCAAGGCCAGTGGGGCCCCAGTGCCTCCTTCAGAGGAGTGGAAGTGTGGCCGGAAAGCTGCCTTGTGGAAGAGGTCCTAGGGCCATTTGTCACCTTGTGGCTAAATATGAGCCGCCAGTGTGCCCAGGTGGCCAAAAAGGCCCTGAGCATCCTGGCTTGTATCAGCAATAGTGTGGCCAGCAGGACTGGGGAAGTGATTCTTCCTGTGCACTTGGCACTGGTGAGGTCACACATCAAATGCTGTTCATTTTGAGCCCCGCACTACCTGAAAGATGTTGAGGTGCTGGAGAACATCCCAAAAAAAGCAAAGAAGCTAGTGAAGGGTGTAGAGTACAAGTCCTATGACGAGCAGTTGAGGGAACTGGGGTTGTTTAGCCCAGAGAAAAGGAGGCTGATGGGAGACCTCATCTCTCTCTACAACTACCTGAAAGGAGTTGTAGCAAGGTGCGTGTCGACCTCTTTTCCCAAGTATAAAGAGGAAAGGCTTCAAGTTGCACCAGGAGAGATTTAGAGTGGTTATTGGGAAAAATTTTTTCACCAAAGGGTTGTCAAGCATTGGAACAGGCTGACCAGACAAGGGTTGAATCACCATCCCTGGACCTGGGAGTTATCTTGAAGATGTGTATACGTGGCACTTGGAGACATGGTTTAGGGATGGACTTGGCAAAGTTAGGTTTATGGTTGGACTCAATGATCTTTAGCATCCTTTCCAACGTAATGATTCTATGATTGTACCTCAGATTCAAGAGAGGAGTCTTCCTCTTGTTCTTCTCCTGCTGCTGGCAGGACACCTGTGAAGGAGGTAAGAAGCACAACGATGCTGCGGGTGCTGATTTCACTCTGCTCTTCATCATCCGCTTCACTCCAGGGAAGCTCACAAAGGTAACCGTTCAGTCTGTCAGGAAATTACCATTGCTGCCTTTCTCTGCACTGGTCTGCGCACAAGCTTCGTGTCCGTCTGCATCAGGAAGCTGCACGCCGGCCGACACCTCCATTTCACCTTCAGCATCCACCTGCGTAAATTAAAAGACGTGTGAGAACTGGCACAGACTCCTCCTCGACCCCTTTCCACGCACAAAGCTCCCGCTCGAGGCAACATGCGTAACGCGGTACCGGGTGACGGAAAGAACGAAAAAGGAAACACCGCCAGCGTGTTGAGCATCTCTGTTGAGCAGCGCTTTCAAAAGGGGCGGAAGGACACCTGCCCAAGACAGAGAGGACCTAGGCAGCAGCAGCTAAGCGTCTAGACTGTAGGCCCTACGGGCAACCGTTTGACACTGAGTGGATCCGGAGACGAGAGCTGTGAGGTGGAAAAGCAGCAACTTTCACAGCACCAGCCTTCTAGGATTTCAGAGAACTGTAAACATTGGGAAGCTTTACGGCTTCAATGCTGTACTCGTAATTCAGCTCAAAGGCCAGCTTGTAGGACACCATTAGCTTGACCTCACTGTGTCCCAGTCCTAACTGAGCAGCTTGCCTGCAGCACAGGTATGTCAAGGCCCCAGTTAGGAGCGTGTGGGGGAAGCAGCAGCAGAGGGAAACGAGCCCAAAAGCAAGCGAGGCCAGTGGGGCCCCAGTGCCTCCTTCAGAGGAGCGGAAGTGTGGCCGGAAAGCTGCCTTGTGGAAGAGGTCCTAGGGCCATTTGTCACCTTGTGACTAAATATGAGCCGCCAGTGTGCCCAGGTGGCCAAAAGGCCCTGAGCATCCTGGCTTGTATCAGCAATAGTGTGGCCAGCAGGACTGGGGAAGTGATTCTTCCTGTGTACTTGGCACTGGTGAGGTCACACGTCAAAAGCTGTTCATTTTGAGCCCTGCACTACCTGAAAGATGTTGAGGTGCTGGAGAACATCCCAAAAAAAGCAAAGAAGCTAGTGAAGGGTGTAGAGTACAAGTCCTATGATGAGCAGTTGAGGGAACTGGGGTTGTTTAGCCCAGACAAAAGGAGGCTGACGGGAGACCTCATCTCTCTCTACAACTACCTGAAAGGAGGTTGTAGCAAGGTGCGTGTCTACCTCTTTTCCCAAGTATAAAGTAATAGCACAAGAGGAAAAGGCTTCAAGTTGCGCCAGGAGAGATTTAGAGTGGTTATTGGGAAAAATTTTTTCACCAAAAGGCTTGCCAAGCATTGAACAGGCAGACCAGATAAGGGTTGAATCACCATCCCTGGACATGGGAGTTATCTCGAAGATGTGTATACGTGGTACTTGGGGACATGGTTTAGGGATGGACTTGGCAAAGTTAGGTTTATGGTTGGACTCAATGATCTTTAGCATCCTTTCCAACGTAATGATTCTATGATTGTACCTCATAATGAAAAGGGACGACAAGATCTTCCTCTTGTTCTTCTCCTGCTGCTGGCAGGACACCTGTGAAGGAGGTAAGAAGCACAACGATGCTGTGAGTGCTGATTTCACTCTGTTTTTCCTCATCCGCTTCACTCCAGGGAAGCTCACAAAGGTAACCGTTTAGTCTGTCAGAAAATTACCATTGTCGTGCTCCTCTATACTGAACTGCTCGCACTCTCCTTCTCCGTCTGCAGCTAGAAGCTCCAGGCCTTTAAACTCTATCCTTAGACCTTCACAAATGATCTGCGTAATTTAAAAGACATGCGTGAGAACTGGCACAGACTCCTCCTCGACCCCTTTCCACGCACAAAGCTCCCGCTCGAGGCAACGTGCGTAACGCGGTACCGGGTGACGGAAAGAACGAAAAGGGAAACACCGCCAGCGTGTTGAGCATCTCTGTTGAGCAGCGCTTTCAAAAGGGGCGGAAGGACACCTGCCCAAGACAGAGAGGACCTAGGCAGAAGCAGCTAAGCGTCTACACTGTAGGCCCTATGGGCAACCGTTTGACACTGACTGGATCCTGGATGAGAGCTGTGAGGTGGAGAAGCAGCAACTTTCACAGCACCAACCTTCTAGGATTTCAGAGGACTGTAAACATTGGGAAGCTTTATGGCTTCAATGCTGTACTCGTAATTCAGCTCAAAGGCCAGCTTGTAGGACTCCATTAGCTTGACCTCACTGTGTCCCAGTCCTAACTGAGCAGCTTGCCTGCAGCACCGGTATGTCAAGGCCCCAGTTAGGAGCGTGTGGGGGAAGCAGCAGCAGAGGGAAACGAGCCCAAAAGCAAGCAAGGCCAGTGGGGCCCCAGTGCCTCCTTCAGAGGAGTGGAAGTGTGGCCGGAAAGCTGCCTTGTGGAAGAGGTCCTAGGGCCATTTGTCACCTTGTGGCTAAATATGAGCCGCCAGTGTGCCCAGGTGGCCAAAAAGGCCCTGAGCATCCTGGCTTGTATCAGCAATAGTGTGGCCAGCAGGACTGGGGAAGTGATTCTTCCTGTGCACTTGGCACTGGTGAGGTCACACATCAAATGCTGTTCATTTTGAGCCCCGCACTACCTGAAAGATGTTGAGGTGCTGGAGAACATCCCAAAAAAAGCAAAGAAGCTAGTGAAGGGTGTAGAGTACAAGTCCTATGATGAGCAGTTGAGGGAACTGGGGTTGTTTAGCCCAGACAAAAGGAGGCTGATGGGAGACCTCATCTCTCTCTACAACTACCTGAAAGGAGGTTGTAGCAAGGTGCGTGTCGGCCTCTTTTCCCAAGCATAAAGTAATAGCACAAGAGGAAAAGGCTTCAAGTTGCGCCAGGAGAATTTTTTTGGGAAAAATTTTTTCACCAAAATGGTTGTCAAGTAGTGGATCAGGCTGACTAGAGAAGGGTTGAGTCACCGTACCTTAAGCTATCTAAAAGACTTGTAGACATGGCGCTTAGGACCATGGTTTAGGGTGGGCTTTGCAGTGTTTGGTTACGTTTGGACTCAATGATCTTTAGGGTCCTTTCTGACCTAATGATTCTATGATTGTACCTTAGAATTAGAAGAGAAGACATCTTCCTCTTGTTCTGCTCCTACTGCTGGCGAGTCACCTATAAAAGACGTAAGAAGCGCAATGCTGCTGTGAGTGCTGATTTCACTCTTCTTTTCCCTGTTACTCAGTCCCTCTGTTGAAACGACTGGTTTTCATTCTCCTCTGGGCAACAGCGATTTGTCCTCATCACCGTTTCTGCGGCGAAGGATCTTACCTGTTCTGGTCTGTGCAGGTTCACCCAAGGGAAAGTCAGTGGTGGTCCCTGGGCTAAAGCTGACATTTACTGCTGGACCTTCTGTACCTCCTGCAGAACATTCTCCTTTCCCTTCACAGCCCTTGTATTCCTCCAGCTGGTTTGCAATACTATATACAGAAAGGAAGGAAATGCTTTCGGTAAAAATACCCACACACTTGCCCACATTCTCTTCTGGAAGAGCAACAGCCATTCATGAGCCGTCCTACCCATCTTCACTGCCAGCTGGCAAAGGGTAACACACACGGACTACCTACTTCACTACTGCTGTAGACTGAAATACTCGCTACAGGCATGTTCACACTAGAGACGCTTATTTCTGTATATGGAGTAACTCATCCCTGTTGGCTACAGTCTCATCTGACAAACCCCCTCTCCATTTCAAGGGCCAGCGAGACTAACAAGTGCCCTGGCAGACTGACATCTAACTACAAGGCTTCTACCTCAGTGGGATGCTATACTAATGCTGCACCAAGTCTTCATTTCAAGCCAGGGTAATGTCTTCTCAAACCTGACTTTGAAGGGCTTCAGAAACTCCCATGGTTAGTCTGAGAATGTGAGAGTTTAGAGAGCTCCTAAGTGGGATATCAAGAGGCCAACAAAGATGGCCGTTGCATTCCAAGCACTGCAGGGGTTAACAACATTGCATAGGTGTTATCTTCTAGCAACATATCTTCAGCTGGCACGTGTTTCCTGTGTGGTCGCTCTCACAAGGAAGATGTAGCAGAGGCACCCTGGAAATTACGTACCCTTCGGTTAACACAGACAGACAGCTGAAGACACTGTTTCGGGCTGTGGTACCCGCCTGTGGCATAGGGCCACAAGCCTCATGTGGCAAAAGACAAGCCAAAAGCAAGCTTTCTTATTCTGGAGCTGGTGGCAGTAGTTGCACGCCCAAAGCCTGGGGCTGGCTAGGAAAAATCCCCAACACATCCGTTGGGTCAACAGGCATCTCCTCAGATGTGTAAATCATAGAATCATAGAATCATAGAATCATTAGGGCTGGAAGGGACCTTCAAAGGCCATCTAGTCCAACCCCCCTGCAAGGAACAGGGATATCTCCAACTAGATCAGGTTGCTCAGGGCCTCATCCAACAGGGCCTTGAACGTCTCCAGGGATGGAGCATCCACCACCTCTCTGGGCAACCTGTTCCAGTGTTCTACAACTCTCATGGTAAAAAATTTTTTCCTAATATCCAACCTGAATCTACCTCCCTCTATTTTAAAACCATTACCCCTTGTCCTATCACAACTGGCCCTCCTGAACAGCCTCTCCCCATCTTTCTTGTAGGCCCCCTTGAGGTACTGGAAGACCGCTATAAGGTCACCCCGGAGCCTCCTCTTCTCCAGGCTGAACAGCCCCAACTCTTTCAGCCTGTCCTCATAGGAAAGGTGCTCCAGCCCTCTTATCATCTTTGTGGCCCTCCTCTGGACCCTCTCCAACTGGTCCATGTCCTTCTTATGTTGGGGACTCCAGAACTGGACGCAATACTCCAAGTGAGGTCTCACGAGGGCAGAGTAGAGGGGGAGAATCACCTCCCTCGACCTGCTGGCCACGCTCCTCTTGATGCAGCCCAGGACGCGGTTGGCCTTCTGGGCCGCAAGAGCACATTGCCGGCTCATATTGAGCTTCTCGTCCACCAGTACTCCCAAGTCCTTCTCCTCAGGGCTGCTCTCGATCCATTCTCCGCCCAGTCTGTATTTGTGCCTGGGATTGCCACGACCCAGATGTAGGACCTTGCACTTGGCCTGGTTAAACTTCATGAGACTGGTACGGGCCCACCTCTCCAGCCTGTCGAGGTCTCTCTGGATGGCATCCCTCCCTTCCAGCGTGTCGACGGCACCACACAGCTTGGTGTCATCGGCGAACTTGCTGAGGGTGCACTCCATGCCACTGTCCACGTCACCGACAAAGATGTTGAAGAGGGCCGGGCCCAACACGGACCCCTGACAGATTCCTGTGCCCAGGCACTGGTCCCTGCCTCCAGCAGGACCATCCAGAACAGCAAAGGAGACCGTGTCTTGACAGCCTGGAGTCTATGGAGGCTACGTAAGTCTGCGGAGCCTGTATGTAAGCTCCTGGCTATTCCCGCCATCAGTCCCGTGCCAGACACATCCTGGAGACAGAGGGGATGGGATTTCTAACAGCAATGGGAAGGCTGTGCCATGTCTTTCTGTGAATCCGTGCCCTGCTCGAGCAAGCTGCTCAGTCTAGCAACAGAAAAGGAGCTGTCTCTGCTTGGACGAAGGCCTGCTGAGCTCCACAGGAGACTCACTACAGGGAGCAGGCTGGCAGGGCAGAGCGGACGGAGCATCCGCCAGCTACTGTCCCAGCTTGGGCAGGCGCCCGGTAAGGTCAGCACTTAGGTAAGGAGCCGGCCCTGCTCCTGGGGTGCTTGCAACCGTGCTGGGCTTTGGCGGCTCTGGCAGCCAGGCTGGGTGGAAGGTTTGCTACGGGCACTGCCCGCCCCTTACCGCTGTTTCGCGAACCACCCGTTGACGGGGAGTTTCAACCGCCACCGGCGCCGCTGCGGCCGGGGCACATCGCTGCTGGCGGCCGCCCCGCGCTGCCCGCCCCGGCGCTCGGGGGCTTTGGCCGCGCAGGGCTCGGGAGTGCTGCTGGACGGCGGCCGCTCCCGCAGCCTCCGGAGGAGCCCGAGGAGCCGCTGCATGCTGCGGCGGGGACGAGGGCACGGCCCGCCCGGCGGTTGGCAGCCGCAGGAGGAGCCAGGCGGGCTCTGCTGAGCCCCGGGCGGGGAGAGGGAGGAGACGGGGACAGGCGAGAGCCGAGCCCCGGGCGGGGAGAGGGAGAAGACGGGGACAGGCGAGAGCCGAGCCCCGAGCGACGAGCGACGAGTGCGGCTCGCAGCCGCCGACGCTCCGAGCCAGAGAGACGCTGCCGGTTCCGCTGCGGGACCGACACTGGAATGGTGGCCCCCGCGGGTGCTGTACCAGGGGTCGCGTCGAGCGCGCTCGGGGCGTCACAGAGGGCGGGGGACGGGCGCGTCATAGGGGGCGGGGGGCGGCGGCCCGGGCCGGGAGGGCGCTGCCTTCGCCGTCAGGGCGGCCCCGTGGTGGTGCTGGGCTCTGGGTGGCCGGAAAATGCCTTTGAAAATGTGCTACTTGCACAGCTGCTGTTCGAGAGCCCTGTTTGTCCCCTTGTTAGAATACTGAAGGATGTGTCCCTCTGGGTTTTGAAGCAAAATACGGCAGGTGTGGCCACGGACGGGGCTGCTGACAAACCGCTGAACGTGTAGCAAAGCTTCGCCCTGTCCCACCGCTCCCACTGGTGCTGCGTGAGTGGCGGGAGCCGCGGCTGCTCGGGCACCAACCCGCTGAAACCGCCTGTCCCTGCCAGCTGCCGGACTTTCCCTGGAGCCCCATCCCGCCTGCGGCCTTCCTGGCTGGCTGCTCGCCTGCATTTCTTGCCTCCCCGCCTGATCAGGCGCTTGAGCTTTCGTGGGGGCGTTGGGGTTGTTTTACTGCTCGCCTGCACTCACGGTTTAGCGAGGAAGATCGCTCGGAGTAACGGGAGAAACCTGTCCCAGCGGCACCGCCGGCACCGCCGGCGCTGCTGCGCTGAGCGGCACCGGCTGGCCCCAGCTCGCCGGAAACAGCGGGGACATCCCCGGGCTTCCTGTTCGGGGTGGCGGGGGCGGCTGCCGGTGCCGCCCCGCCCGCGGTGCTGCCGCGCGGGGAATGGCGGAGGGCTCGCGGCGGCGGCTCCTCCCGGCCTGGATGGGGGCGGCGGGGAACGAGCGGGCGGTGGCGGCGGCGACCCCGCCTCCCAGGGCCGGACGACGGCAGCGGCGGAGGCGGCAGGCCTCGGCAGAGCCTAGGTAGCACCGCTGGGACGGGGGGCGCGGCGGGGGCGGTGGGCGAGTTAGGCCTAGTCCTTCCCGCGCTGAGTGTCTCCTGGTGCGTTGCTCAGGGCGGCGGCGGTCTACTGCATGAACGAGGCGGAGCTGGTGGACGTGGCCCTGGCGGTACTGGCCGAGGTGAGCCCGAACCCCCGGGGGTGGGGACGTGGCCTTGGCCCTTCCTGGGGGCTGCCGGGGCCGTAGCAGCTGCCTTTGTTTCCCCCTGGCCGCCCCGCCGTGGGCTGCGGGACCAAAACAGCCTCCACCGCGGACCTAGGGACTGGCGAGGGGGGTACCCCGCGCGAATGAGTGGCCTGCTCGCCCTGCCCCTTGGGGTGCTCCTGGGGTGAAATTGCACGCAGTCAGGTCTGATTGTTTTGCCTTTGCCCAGAATCTCCAGTGCGAGGAAGGTGAAGAGAAGGCCAGGTCCAGGGGTGCAGCAGAGCAGGAGCTCCAGCCAACACCTAACGAGGCTCCTGGAAGGACAGCTAGCACGAGGGCAGGCAGTGACCGCAGTCTGTCTCTCCCATCTGTTCCTGACCCTGGTGCTGGTGCCGATGCAGAGAGGACAGTCTGGGAGGACTCTGAGGACGATGTTCTGAAATACGTCAGGGAGATCTTTTTCAGCTAACATCGCCTTCTCTGTGGCTGCCCAGGAGCAAAGGGGACAGTGGGGAGAGTGTCCTGTCCCACAGCACTGACGATGGCAGGAGGAGGGCCTGGAGTGGGCTGTGTGTCTGCCATATTGGTGGCCTATGGAGCGGGTAGAAGGCCTATGAATTCCATGGGGGGAAAAGGAAGGGGCCACTCACTTCTCTCAGTGTGTGCTGGGTTCAGTGGGATTTGGCTTCAGATTAGATTATGTTAATTTCTTTTTGGCATCTCAAAGCATGGACAGATTAAAGAGGACATTGGGCTTTCTGTGAGTGTCCCTTTGGTGGGTCATTGTTGAGACTGGAGAGAAGCAGGGAGTTGCTGGCCCTGGAAGGTCTTTGCTGGCTCTGCAGAGCTGGGTGGTCGTGGTTCAGCCTTGTGGCTCCCTTGTCCTTGTGGTGCTTCTGTGACAGCTGCAGTGAGGCCTGGCAGGCTTGTCTCCATTGGGCCTAGTGCTGAATTTGCCTCCAGGCTGGGGCAGGGCTCCCTTAGCTGAGGAAGAGATGGGTGGGAACAGACTGGCAGGGGCAGGGACCATCCCAAGGGGGTTGACCCCATGGCAGTGTGCATGGGGTCTAGAAGCGATGAGGTTGGCTCAGCATCCTCTTCCCTGTCTGAAGGGAGGATGAACAAACCACATGAGGCCGGGCAGGTGCAAGAGCCTTTATTGAAATGAAGAAACAATCAAACCAGCATCACCAGCCACATCCCCACCAGGACTACAACAGGAAAGAAAATGGATCCTCATGTGCCCAAAGGGAATGGAGAGGAAAGCGGATGCTTCTTTGTGCGAGGTTGCAGCTGTGGTGTAGAGCAGTGCTGTGCACCACCACAGTGGAGAGACCCCATCCAGTGGTCTGGTTATGATGGCCCAGTTGGGGCACTGCACTCCGGCCTGCAGCAGCCCTGGCCTTGCTCCCTGAGCGCACCCTTGCATGAGGCATGTGTTGGGCTGAGCTGGCTCTGCAGTGAGCTGCCCTCACACAGAACGAGTCTCTCCTGGGAGTCGCAAAGGCTGCTGGATTGCTGAGCTCAGCGCCGTAATGTCAGCGGGGACAAATCTGAGGCTCTGCACCAAAATCCTCTGCTTCCTCATGGAAACCCTCCTCATTAGGGCTGCATTCAGTGTTCAGCAAGTTGTAAGGCTGCCCCTCTGGGTGCTCTGCTGCTGCTGGGATTGGACGCGGGCCACTTCAACCTAATGAACTACAGCAGAGTCACTACAGATATTATTCCAGCAGGTGACGTACAGGTGCTCCTGCTGAAGAGAATATTTCCAGTGCACCTCTGGGGCGGCCACTGCTGTGATGGCAGTGTAAAGCCACAGCTCTTCAAGTCACAGTTGCCTCAAAGACATCCCAGGTTAGTCCAGGAGGTGGAGAAGGAGCAGTCTCTTTGGGCAACTCCAAGAAAGTAAGCCTGTTTGCTTCTCTGCCTGCCTATTTTGTCCCAAATATGGGTCTTTCATCCAATGCGCAAAAAAAATGATCCACACACAGAGTCAAGATATTTGCTTTATTCCAGTTCTATGCAGAAAAGGGGTGCTAGGTGATAATTCCACAAAGCTAGCACACTTAGGTGCTCAAAACAATGCTATTTATGCATGCATAACTACGTATATATAAGCTATAACATTTTTATTGGTAATCATTCTACTAAAACCTCTTCTTGGCACAAGTTTTCTTTGTCTACAATTAAAGGTATAAGCCTCTAGAAAGTCAATGTGCATGCTCAGTGGATGAGGGTCTTCTTCAGGAGGTGGGTATCTTCAACAGTGGGGGTATAGTTTTCATATTAAAATGAGCAAAGTTCACCTAAAGGACAAGAATTTTTTAACTAGTTAAACATTTTACATGGCCAAATTGCCTAGATCCTGGTACAGCAGTATATATGGCTCCTCATTTCTTAAATTTAAATGCTTAGCCAGGACTTGGTGACCTGACTACATCATCAACCTGGTGCTCTAGTGACATATCTTACGTCATTTATGCTTGGGCTAGACATGGCCAGAGGGATATGTGCGCTGCGCGCGAGTTCTGATCTGTTCCCTTCGCTGCCCTCTAGGTCAGGGCCAGAAATGCTGTCATTTTGATGTCGTGCCCCAGGCCAAGGGGTGTGTTAACACGCTGCTGTTCCTAGGGAAGCTCCCATGCTGTGCTGTGGGTGTTGGTGCCTGCTGCTTGCTCCCTGCAGGAGTGCTGCCAGCTGATGGCGGCAGTCACTGCCATGTGTCAGGGAATGGCTGGACATGGTCCTTTGGACTAAGGATCAAATTCCTGCCAGTGTCTAAAACTGTAGTGGGATTACTGTTTTAAATCAGGTTATCAACAGCTTTCTGCATCTTCTTCACTGTCAAATCTCAATGGGCAGGGCCTCCTCAGTAAAATGGCTTTGACAATGGGAGTGTGTGCTCGACCCAGCTGAGGTACATGGCAACAGTGAGAATCTGGAGCAGTAGCAGAGCCTGTGTCCCAACCAGTGCAAAGAAGCCCCCAGTGAAATCAGAGGGGTGAATCCACTGTGAGGTTTGGAAAAGAAATGTACCCAGGCCTCCAGACAGGATTATCATCTTGGTGACAAGTATGATGAGGATTGCCTTCCAGCCCTCTCTCTCCTCTGTACACTTCACATGTGCAACAAAAATAGGGTAGAAGATGCTGAAGACCAGGCAAGTGTACACACAAAACCTGGCTAACGCCATTCCGGGTAGGCTGATGCCTATCATTTGCAGCTGCTTGTACTCCAGGCACTGCAGCTCCCCGAACGTCTCATTCCACAGGCAGAAGTTGTAAAAGCCGATGCATTTGTCAGGGAGGTTGACCAGGTTCCCGGCTTCCCACAGCAGCGCATAGAGCATCAGGGCCAAGGCCCCGGCAGCCTTGAGGAAGGTCAGCGCACAGAGCAGGTGCCAGATGTACCTCTGTTGCAGCAGACCCATCCTGGTGCCCACATGCTCTCTTGATACCAAGGTAAAGCCTGCTGCAAAACATAAAAGGGTGGGACACCTCTTGGTTGTTGTATGTTATGGCACCCTTCCCAAGGTGTGCTCTGAGCCTGCGCCACTGAGGTCTCGGGACTGCCCTCGCAAGTAGAGCAGGAGCATCTCAGTCCTGCCTCTGGCTGTGCTGCACATGTGTTACTGGGTCAAGGAGGGTTCGTTTTTGGTCACAGCAAAGGTTGTGTAATGATGTCCCACGTGTGGACCAGCACTAGGAGGACAGTGTGGCTCCCTTAGCCCCACACATGCCCTTTGCACCATGGTCTCACGTTGGACAAGAGAAACATTTGTCAGCAAACTGCTGTGCTGGTAGGGGAGCAAAACACTGCTGTCTGGTAAGGAGGAGGTTAAGAGCTATTATGGGAAAACGCTTTTCTTTCAGTTCTGGTCAGACAAGGACATCCTCATGAACTTTGGATGACTGAGTAAAACACAGGCATGACAGGGTCTGAAGTGCAGGTCTCCTCCTGCCTCCCCACCCCGCCCCCATAGCACCTGATGCCATTGATGCCACAAGTTTCCAGCATCTACATGCCCTTGAGGCCCATACATTTCTGGGCACAGCAGGGCTAGTCGCCCACAGCCCTGCTCCCCACTGAGGCTAGCAGAAATGGTGCTCCTCTGTCCTGGTTGCCTGAGAACCGACGCCCAACACGGACCCACCAGCAGCCACTTGCTCTCCCCTGAGGCCTGGTGAGATGGGCACCACGGAGACAGACCTGCAATTGTCATCCTCCTCGCTCCTCTCTCAGACTGCCTGGCAAACCTGACTCCTTGCTCCTCTCCCAGCAATGTGAGCTGTCCTCGGTGCCCTCTTGCAGGCTTCTGCTTTGCACTGAAAAACAGGTAAGTGGCATCAGGAAGGGGTCTCACATGGCCTCGCAGCACTGGCCAGCCGAGTCTGCACAGGGGCACAAACACAGGGCAAGGAGCTCGGAGACCTTGGCTTCAAGCTCAGCTTCTGGCTTGAGGCTCTGCAAATAACTCCTTTCCTGCTGTCCTGGTTTTAGCTGGGACCAGGATGAGCTCTTTTTAGCAGTCAGAAGAGCTCCGTGTTTTGGTTTTACTCAGAGGCTCGCTCTGAGAAGAACGCTGATAGTGCACTGATGTTTATAGTTGGCACTGAGGTCTCAAGGACTTTTCAGTCTGCTGGGTTCTTGCCAGTGTGCAGGAGCACAGCAGGATAAGGGGGGAGCATGGCTGGGACAAGGGGTCCACGACTCTCCTTACGATTTGTACCTGAACTTAAGATTGAGGGCCAAATTGGCCAATTAGTATTCCATATCATGCAGCGTCATGTCCAGTATAAGAGTCAGGGTCAGCCGGAAAGAAGGGCTTTTGCCCTTCCGGGACTCTCACTTTCGGGTGCTCGGAGTGTTTTCTCTCTCTCTCGCTCTCTGTTTCGGGGCCTCCCGTTTGTCCGGGATCGCGGTATCGAGTTTTATCTGTTTCGGGATTGCAGTTTCGGGACGAGACGGGCCTCGGTCAAGGGGTGGTGAGCAATTACACCGTACATCACTCGTTTGCATATGTTTATCCTTGTACATATCCGTACATATATATATTGGTAGCAGTAGTAGTAAATTGTTCTTATCTCAACCCTCAGGTCTCTTTTCTTTTTCCTCTTTCATTCTCTCCCTCATCCCTGAGGTGTGGGAGGGTGAGAGGGGACTGTGTAGGGTATAGTTGCCAGAGCAGCCTAACCCACCACACCTGCCTTTGCCAAGCATTAGACCCTGTGAATCATTTACCACTTTACTTCAAGAAGTTCACAACTTCAGTCCTGCTATCTCTCCTCCACAGCCCATTGCCCAGTGGTATATCATCCCGATGTCCTGGCTGTCCCAGGCCATCACCCAACAGCTGTTTATGGATTTGGTACAGCCTCTGAATTTTAATTTAAGAGTGCCAGGAGAGACCCCACTCACATCTGTACCCAGTGTCTGACTGCAATGCTGGTGACTAGACCCTTCAGCATTCCCCTCCCACTCCCTAGACAGTTAGGAGTGGGGTGCCTATGTTTAATGTGCACAGGATAAAGCTGCTCTGTCTCAAACTTCTCCACACAGTCATAGCCAGGAGGAGCACACACACAGCGTGGAGTCCCCGACTTGTCCCCTTCCCCTGGTCAATACCTCACTTCTTGTAGCTTCCCTTGGAGTTCTTCTTCACAGCAGGCTTCTGGAGAGACTGGAAGGTCACATGGAGGATGCCCATTGTTCTGAATCTACAAGGAAGACACAAACGACCAGGAAAATATCCGTGCTCAGGCCCAAAGCATGCTGCAGAATGAGACCTCACGCACATGTAATTTCACCAGGGTTTGTCTTGCCCTTGGTATTGCCTCTTGGTTTGTCTGTCTTTACATGTGCTCTCCTGCAGCCAGGCATTGCTGCTCTTCCTCTCCTTGTCCCACAAGGGCTCATGCCCACCCACCTTTCTCCCTGCCATCCTGCCTTGCATCTCTCCAAGGGAGAAGCAGCTGCACTTAGAGGGGGCTCTTTGTTAGGTGGCCAGCTCCTCAGGGATTTCTGTCAGAGCTCAAGAGCTGGGACCACTACAGCCCAGTTGGCTCCTGGCTGTGCCCACCCACCAGCCCTTGCTGTCATATTTCTTTAGACTGGTTTCCTGAGGAAGGCAGGCTTGTAGGAACATGGGCTTTTTGTTCAATCATCTCACATTACCTTTTTTTTACTTCTTGCTCCATAAAATATAAAAGCAATTGAATTTGTCCTAGTTGCACGTTTGCTAGAGAGGGAACAGAGACGTGCCTAGTAGGTTCATGGAAATACATGGCAGGGGTGGAGAAGAGCCACCTCAAAGATGTGCTGCTATGTGATCTCTGCATGAAAGCCCAGGGAAATCTCATCGTATCTCCACCCTCTCCCCTGCTTTGAGGTTCATGTCTTTAATGACCTATTTTTTTTTCCCAGCAATGCCCCTCTGTTCATTCTGCCAAATTGCAGGCAGATTTGCCCCTCAGCCTCCTGCTGCCTCCCCAGCCCAGCAGGTAAATCGCTGTACCGACATGTGACTGTGACAGGGGCAGAAACACGCTTGGTGCAGGTGCCCTGTGCCAGCTGGGGCAGAGAGCACACAATTGGTCTGGAGGTGACGTATGGTTTGGCAACGAAAACTGAGACCTGGTGCCCCGCCATCAGCGCAGCCGCAGCCACAGCCGCGGCATTTGTGAGCTTTGCAGCTCAGCCCCAAGGCCGGTTTGGAGGCAGCCTGGCTGAGAAGCAGGGGATAAACAGGAAAGAGCTGTCACATGGGGTCCAGCTGGGGCTTTTCCCAGACGTCTGCAGCCCCTCCGCTTTTGGACGGAGAGTCTGCGGCTCTACCTCAAAGGAGCAAGGAAGAGAAACCCTAGCACGGCACAGTGAGCCTCAGCCTGGCTTCAGCCCCCTTGTTTCTGGGCAGGCATCACTGGTAGCACTGGACTTCACCATGGGAGAGTCTGTGTCTCCATCTCCTGGGCAGAGAAAGGCTCATGTGCATGGCTCAAGCTCCCTGGGGTGCAAGATGGGGCTCATAGGGACCCTCTGTGCTGCTGCAACTGCGTGGCCCTTCCCTCTGTGGGCTCGTAGGCAGGTGAGCACCTTCCTGGGCTGGGGCTGTGCCTTCCTTGCAGTGAGCTGCTGGCTGAGTGCCTGGGCAAAGGCAGTGGGACGGGGAGGCCGAGGCACACAGCTTCAGTGCAGGATCTAGCCTCTGTGCAGGGATAAACATTGCTGTGGAGCCGCCAGACTCCGCTGCAGTGAACTGGCTGAATGCAAAGGGGCGAGGGAATGGGCATTTTCTCTTGCCCTGAAGAGCCCCACAGAAGATTTGGCTGTCCTGCATCCCCCCTCCCTGGCTGCTGGGAGGAGTAATGTCGTGCAACATCGGTGGGAAAGGAAGGCAGCTTTGGACTTGGCACCTTTCCTTGAAGCCACCCACTCCTCCCCAGGATCCCTCTCCCTCTCAGGCAGGATTGGCTGTGGGGAAACCAGAGATGAAGAAAGGCTGCTGACAAGCTAAAGATTGCTGGCAAACAGAAACCAGCCAGTGGACCAGACTGTGGAGGAACTGCTCCAGAAGTGTCCCACAGCTGGCGAAGGACCTGCTCCCTCCCAGACATTTGCACCCTGCAGCACCACTTCTTCTCCTGGCAGCTCCCTCCGACACCAGCGGCATTAAAAAGGTGGGGGACCCAGTGGAGGATACTTACAGGCTGCCCATCTGGTGGAATGCAGAGCTGAAACACGTTGGAGAGGGCCGAGGTGCTGCCCTGGCGAGCTGAGCCAGTCTGTGGCTGCTGCCAAGTCCCGTGCTGGCTGAGCTCTGACTCTGCAGCCCCTCTGCTTTCTGTTTCAGTTTTGAGGGCCATGGGAGCCTGATGCAGTGCTCCTCCCTGATGCTGCGTCATCTAACTATAAGCAAGAAAACAAGCCGAGCCCAGCCACCGCTATCCCAGCTGGGGACAGGTTTGCACTTCTCCCGGCTGTGCTAACCGATGTGAAAAACTGACCAGGCTGAGCTCACCTGGGAAAGTTGTGCTACTTGTTAAAGGAGAGGCTGCTGCCTAAGCATTCACACACCATTCAAGGAATCACACTCACACCTCCCGAGACTCTAACTGCTGGGACTCGAGTCCCTTTGCCATGGGTGACTCCAGTGACCTGACAGGTGCCCCTTCCGACATCTCGCTCGCACACACACTCACCCTCAGGCGCTTCTTCTTCCTTCAGGCTCGACCCTAGGTTTCCTGTAGCAGAGTCTCAGGCATCAAATCTTAAAAATAAATACTAATTTATTCAGTTGGTACAGGTGTAAAACACAGCTTGAGCTGGATGCTTCCAGAGAGAGGCCCTGGACAAAGAGATCCCTGGACAATTATACCCTTACAGCCCATGCACCCACCCCTCAAGCGCTCTTCATGTGTCCTTCTGGTCCAAAGGTGATTTCCGGTCTGGGGTCTTCTAACACCTTGTTGGATTCTTTCTCTGTCTCCACACAGGCTGTTACCTGTTTTTATCTTCCCAAGTTGCAGCTTCTGCTGATTGTTGTAGCCTCCTTATCTTCTAGTTTGCACTTCTTGCACACCTGCTCCTTAGTAGAACATGGGAAACTGAGAAAGTCCTAGACTTACTTAGGATGCAACAGCCAAAACATCACTGTGTTATCAACATTATTCTCATACTAAATCCAAAACACAGCACTGTACCAGCTACTAAGAAGAAAATTAACTCTGTCCCAGCCAAAAGCATGTCTAGGAGAAAGCTCACAGCTTGCTGTCTAAGAATTCAGCAAGTCTTGCTACTAATGCTAAGCAATGGATTCCATTTGATCTAGAAAATGTCTACTACAACATACTAGAGTGGCTTGGATGTCAGTGGGGGCTGAGATGAGTTTATTTTGTTTGGATGCTTCTATAGAGGTGACTGACCATCCCAGTGCCGACCTCAGTACCGCAGCACTGTCCAAGTTCACTGACCACTTTTCCCCTTTTCCCTTCTTGCACTTTGAATGCTGTTCCCCTCCCTCTGCTTCCCAGACTCAGCTTTGCCTGAGCTCCACCTTGCCCGCAGACACCATGCCTACGCAGGCATAGCGCAAGAGAAGGGGCAAGCTGCCTGCTATGACAGGAAACCTCTGAAACCCCGAGTGATGTAAGGGGCAAAACTCTCCTTCCTTTAGTTCTCCTGGCCAGATCCAGAACCATTAGTCCTGTCCTATAAACAGCCGTGATGGTGGGTCTGTTAGAGGTGTGTGTTGAGGGGGTGATATGTGTGGGACACCTAGCCATGAAGCTGTTCACAGAGTCCCACTCAGTAATTCCATATTAAGGCATAGTTTGGAAACCTCTGAGTGGTACATAGTTGTGAGCCTGTAATACTGGCACTCACATCCAAGAGCACAAGGGATGTGAAAAGAAATATGGTAGGAAGCCCTAAGAGAAACTCAATGGATACAGCCATGAGGGAGGTGGTGGAGGGAGGCGCCTTCCTATCTGGCCTGTGTGCATGGAATAATTTTAGCATTGAGAAGGACAAGGAACTGGATCGAGGTGGTTCAGATCACAGATGGCTTGGGCAGGGCTTATGGTGGGAGAAATCAGGGGTGGGGGTGGAAGTCTTGCAGCAAATAAAGCCTAGCAGGACATAGCTGCTGAGCTGAATGTGGTGAAGGGCAGGGACACAGAAGGAAGCCTTGGGGCTGAACACGGCCGTTATCTAACATTGGGGCTGCTGGCTGGGAAATTGAGATATGATCGGAGACCACTGAGGCAAGACCTATGTTCCAGTGAGGAAATGTGCATTGGCAGGAGGTCACACAGTTTCACCTCACACCACTCACTTTTCTGTCATTCAGGAAGGAAAAGGATGTATGATTTAGGTCTGCTGATCAGCCAGCTTCTTAGTCTAGGGGAGGTTGCTGTTTTGCTGCCACAGGCAGGAAGCATAAGCAGCTCTTTCACAAACATCCTTGCTTTGGATTGGGGTCCTCTTTGCTGGAGCAATCAGGAAGACTGCCACAGTGGGCCTGCTCAATCATGCCACAGCACTTCTCCCTCAAGCCACTGTCCTCCTAGATAGGTGTCTGATCCTCTTCCCATCTCCTGCGCCTCAGCCTTTGTAAGCATGACAGATTGCCACGCATCCTGGCTTTAGCCTTTGCGCACACCTCCATCTCTCTGGCCTTCTCTGCACTGCTCAGAGCAATAAATATGCCATTTAGGAATGTGATTTTTGGAGTGTAGCATCTTTCTGGCCAGAGCTGGTTGCCTGATTGTGCACCTATGGCGGAAGCACTCCTCAGAGTTTCCCGAAGATCCTTGTGCCTCCTGCCCTGCAGGGGCTCAGTCTCTTCTGCTTGTAATGCCTCCAGGGATGCCAAGGCTGCCAGTGGGGAGAGGTACAGTCAACCTCTAGCTCAAGACTTGCCCTCAGTTCCACTGACCTTCTTATTCTGGAGCCCTCCTTCCACATCCTTGGCTGCCTCTCTGGCAGGTAGTTCTCCTGCCTTCTTCCAGGCATTTGGGCAGGGAAGATAGTGCCTGAAGGCTGGGCAGGATGCAATATGCCCTGCTGTTCTCATTCCTAGGGGCATTTCACAGGTGTCCCCTGTCTGCCCCATTGGCTTCAGATGCTCAAAGACTATCTGATGATGGAGGGGTTGGGGAGGATAGATGTGGTGGGTGTGCAGTGAGGTAAGCAGGGGGATGATCATTAACGTGTGCCATGGAGAAAGAATGGGAAGGGAGAGGAGAAAGAGGGTAGGGCTTCTACATAAGTGTGCCTGGAGGTAGGAGAGATGGGATGGAGTGTTTGGGCTGCTAGGGCCTGGTGTCTGTGGACGGGAAAGGAGAGCACTTCCCAGAAGCCAGCTTCCTGTGCAATCTTTTCTTCCTGGAATTGTTTCCTGAAATAGAAATGCAATTTCTTGTGTGTGTTAAGCAGATGTCCACATGGCTTTACAGTGGAATCAACTGTTTTGCAGCTCTTGGTTTCTTGTGGTGCAGCTGAAGCACACACAGCAACACTGTCAGCAGTTCTAGTAATATTACCAATCGTAAGTAAAGCATGAGATGAGCTGGGACTTTCAAAAGTGTTTTGCTTATTTTAGCCTGCCATTTTAAAAGTAAGCTACTACACTCACTTCACAGAAGCTGATCATGACCCTGGTTCTCATTCCTGAGAGAATCTCCACAGCAGAACTGTGTTCCCTCTAGTTACTCAAAGCCCCTTTCAGCTATAGCCAGTACTGCTCCGTTGTATTAGACTTGAGGGATTCCTATGGGAGTCCTTAGACTGGCGAGAAGAGAGGCTGGAGTTCACTTCATACTCTTCTACATTGTTTAGCAAACACTTCTATTCAGAAGTGATCATAAAATGACTCTTTTTTTCTCATCTGTAATCTGCTGACAACTAAAAATAAATAAATCTCAGTGAGATGAAACCAACTCTATCCTTTTCTTCCTACAGCTGTCATGAGGAGGTTGCTGGCAACCTAAGAGCCAGAGTCCAAGGCAGTGCAAAGTTGAATGGCTTTGTGCTGTCTGCACATGTGCTGCATTAAGATTGGACGAGACTGAACCCTAATCCCACAGGGTATCAGATGTGAGGGTCTCTGAACTCTTTCCCCAGGACTGGTGCTCGGCTGGCTGCAGCCTTTAGCTTGGAAGGTGCCCCTCTCCACTATACTTGCATCCTGTTCTAGCCCTGACAGAAGGCTGACCCACTTGTTTCTGGGAGGCCTTGTAATAAGGACTTGAGTCTATGTGTCTAATTTTTTGTCTTTATTACTGCATTTGTCTTTAATATGATTTGACTTTCCCTCATTTCTTACACAGTGCACAATAGAGGGGCTGTATGGGATACTTCCTTACAGATATTTCCTTTCCAGCAACACATTTTTTAAGTATTTGGCCAACTCCTTCTTCTTGTAGATATAAATAACTTAGGTTTTATTTATTATTGGCAATTCTAGCTCAGCCCCTCTCAAATGCTTAAAACTTGATGGCCCTAATTTTGCAGCAATAGGTTCCAATGTATGGATTAAAATGGAGCGTGCAGTAGAGAGACGTAGCGAGAGGAAGGCCACTGACTTGCTTACTGAGCAATCCTAAGTGCCAGGAAATTTAAAGGAGACAGAACTCAGTACCTGTCTTAAGCAGTATGTCTGCACGATGCTATACATGTTAAGAAAATGTAAACTATGCAGGTATATGACTGTAATGAATAAAGTATTACCCAGGTGTGTAAGAACACATGAATGGCCATACTGGTTTAGGCCAAGGGGCCATCTATCACAGCACCCTGCCTGCAAGGTGACTGTGCATGGATGCCCAGGGGAGAGCAGGAACAGAATAATCACACACAATACTTTTCCTGAGCACTCTCTTGGATTCTCACTCTTTTCAGCTGAAGAGATTTCCCAAGCAGTATGTGTCTATTCAAAACTCCTAGTAGTCTGTCTATGAAGTACATGTCCACCTGGATTCACATATGGTTTTTTGCATCCATTACATCCTTTAGCAGAATTCCACAGACTGACTATTTGTGTACAGATTTTATGCATGTCAAATGTTTTGAGTGTACATGTATTTGCTTTGTTGGTGAAACAGAATGATTTTCACAGCTTATGACTCTCTAGTTTCTCTACCATGATCAAGGAATGGTACATTTCCTAAGAATCATGGCGGGGGGGGGGGGGGGGTAAGAAAAAAGAAAAGAAGTAATTTACTGTATTTCAAACTATGAAGAACCACAATGCCATCATACTATCTTAAGGACACCATTGCCAAATCACGTAGCCACTATACCACTATCTCTTCTGAGTCAGACTGAAGTACCCATCATAGAACCAGCAGAGTGTTACCTTATCATCACAGAAGACAGACACCAAAGACATTTCTTTCCTCTTTTATCAGGGGAAAGCCTAAAATTTTCAAGTTTACAATAGCAAAGTCTGACCTGCAAGGTGCAAAGCTGAAGTCCCTGAAATCATTTAGTGTGAGCAAATTAATATGCATTTTTTCATAAGGTATTTGTGGCAGGATCCACTGCAATCCAACTAGCTAGCTAACTCCATTTTGCTCTGTTGCCCAACAACAGCCATACTTACACTTGGTGAGATACAGAACATTTTATGCTATCAGTAGATGGGTACTTATGAAAGTAATCAACACTGATCATCAGTGTTACTGCCACGGGGCCTTGCACACCCATATGAGTGTAAAATCTTCACTGTTCATCATCAAAACATCAGAACCTAGAAATAAAGGGAATGCACTAGCAATGAGCTATGCACCAGCATCATAACAATGTTGTTATTTTAAGACATCCAACCATTCCAAACTAGTAAATGTCTGGTTTGGACGGTTTGTGCCATCAAGGCTGGCTCGGCCTTTATTTTCTCACCTCTGCCATGTTTCTTAGTAGCTGCACGGCCCTATCTTCTCCCTCCTTCTGAAGGCAGCAGCAATTATCCCTTCCTCTGGAAAAGCATCAGATCAGTGCCTGTGCACTGGTTAAGTCTAGCAAAGCTGTGGAAAGGAGCTTTAGCTGTGTGCTGAAGGAGGGGGGCTGCTGCTCCAGATGAGATAGAGGAAAGAGGATTCTCTGTATCTCTCATATCACCTTCTACTGCAGTCTCAATCATGGGATGAAGTGGCCAAGGACAGCTGTCTAGTTTATGAATGAAAAACAATGAAGCGCAATGTCCAAGGAGCATGAAAAGGAGGAGAGTGGGTTTGTAGAGAAATCAGGCTAGGATCATTGTCTCACTTCCGCTTTGTGAAAAATGTTAGAAATCTGTAAAACATAATAGTATCAATAGTATCCTGTCTGAAATCCTCTCCTACTTGTTTGGCAGAAGCTGCAATTTGCAATTTTACTGTAAAAAGCAGAAAAAAAAGGAAATATTAAAAGTGCCTATCAGATCTCTTAAATAAAAAAAAAAATCAACACAAGGAAACATTCAATTTTGTCTTGGCCAGTTCAGACTCAATAACTGGCTGAGGCTGATAAAGTTACTTACTGTAACTCTACTTACTGTAACAGTGAGCAAGTGTTTGACATTCAAATGACACTGGACTAGAGTCATAACAGACATCTCTGGAGCACGAGTACTATGTTGAGCCTCACTGGCCAAGCAACATGGGTGGGAGTGGGAGAGCAGAAGACCTGGTACCGCCTGACTGATGTTGACAGGCAATATGTGTTCATGAGCAGCTCAGCTGCTACTGCTCACGGCAGGGCAGCCGGCCGTGTAAGAACAAGGTTCCCTGGGGCATAAGCAGTGCCAGAGTCCCAGCACCCAGGGAAGCTATACGTTAAGTAGTGTGGCAGCCTCCAGAGCAGTGGTGCCACTGCATTCAGGCAGCAGCTGAGCAGGGGTCCAGAGCAGGTGAGATACAGGTACCTGAGTAACAAAAACCTTTGGGCTAGAAATTGTTTCCTCTCGGGTACATGTATAGCACCTGCCTTCACTACACACCCTGCTGATAAGGCATCTCTGGAAGAGCAGCAGGAGGGAGAAAAAGGGGATATAAAGTGTTTTACGGGCCGTGGGATAGTGCTCCAGTCTAGATCTGAAAACATAGTAATAAAATATTAAGAGCCAGGATTTGGGGTTTTTGTTTGTTATATGTTTAGTTGTTTTTTTCCTTTCCTCTAAGCAATGTCAATTCCAGAAAACCCTCGAAGAACATCATCTGTCACATTTTTACCCTTGGGTGTGGTACACAATAGCTAGGAAACTAACAGCTGCAGCTAGGGAAGAAAGTGCTTTAAAGTGACCAAAGACCGCAAAAGCATTTAAAAATTCATTCTTTATTCATCTCCTCTTTCACAGGCAAGTCCTTATCAGTCATAACACTTGAATGTGCTTAACTGTACCTTACTTAAACTGTACTTAATGGATGACTGTCCCACAGAAGCCAATTACAGCTGTAACGATTTGCGCCCAGACTTGGAGGCTGGCTGAGGGGAGTCACTTTTAATTTCATCTTTCCCTCCACACTGCAGGTGGCTCATGTATCGTCTTCCTCAAGACATGGATCTCCTGCTCCTTTGACAGGCACGGCCTCGGCACTGATGGCAGGTGAAGACATCTCCTCAAGTGGCAAAATCACCGCTGCACCCCAGGCCCCTGGACTCTCTCTCAGCATAACCTGACCCAGCAGATACAGCAGCTTACGTGCCAGCCATGGACCAGGTTAGCCGCAGCTGGCTTTAGTGCAAAAACCTCACCTGCAGGGTATGGTGAGGCAGGAAACTACCAGGTAAGTTCCATGATCAACAGGTGAGATGAAATAGGTCTGACAGTGCATGGGGAGGCATGTCCCTCGGACATAAATAATATTTACAAGATTTTTGAAGCTCCCTTTATTCTAAACGAAGAGGTGCTTTATACTGTTGATACAGAATTTCATTAATATTATTTAAACCACCTGGCCAAAATAAAGTAGGGAAGGCAAAACACAGGAAAACCTTCCAATTATATTTACATAGGTTTAAAAAATACATTAAGAACACAGGATCCACTCAATCAGTATATCTAGTCCGCTCCTATCACAGGCACATCCTTCCTACAAACCTTTCACAAACCAGTCAGTCATCTATTAGTTTTCTAGCTACCATGCTACTTTGTTTTTTTTTTTTCCTGGTTAAGTTCTCCAAGACAAAACCAAAGTAGTCATAAGGTACAATAGCTCTGGGTGCATGAGAAATTTCTCTTGTCTGAGAAATACAGGACAGGAATTCACAACCAACCACAAAGTCATTACTAAAACATACTGCTACAGCATGACATTGTTAGATTTTCAGCACCCAAAGTGTGAAAATCACATGAATAAGGATCATCCTGAGATAAATTCCAGTATCCTTAATGTAGGAAGAGAATAAGTAATCTGTTCTCACATTCCTCTGTTTAACTTATCTGTGATAGCTCCCTATGAATCTATAAAACTCACAGATTTGTAGTAAAACACAGATAATGTGTATGACTACTTTAATATTTCTCATTCAGTCTTCATTGAGTGGTTCTAGATCTCTACTCATGAAAACAACAGCTGAAGTACTGTTCCATACAATTTGCTGACATGACATCTGGAAAAGATTTTAAACCTCTTATATCAATAATTATTTTTTTTTTCTTCCTGTAATTCTCAGAATATCTCATGAGGCTTGTTTAACTGTGTAGGAGAGGTCAGAACCAAAGATAAATGTACTATTTGCTTTGCAAAATTTTGCCAATAATACGAGCTGTAAGAATCTAAGAAAAGGGACACGATGCTGTAATTACCACTGCTTGGAGGTGTTCGTTGGAATAAATAAAAATTATTATAAAGACTAAAATCAATGAACGCTGACTTATGGCACTGTGGGATGAGGACAGGCAACTTTCTATTCAGGACATTTCTACATTGCTACTTTCTTCACAGATTAACTTGTTGATTTTGTATGCTTGATAGTGGGTTGTTTCATGGCTTTGTGGGTATCTGCAAAGCCACAAAGTTTGACACTAAGCATAACAAATTCCATTGCTTTTCAGTACTCTGTCCACAGCAATGTTTTCTATTAAAACTCTACCAAAAACTCTACCAAACCGTATCCTGAAACTCTTGGATTGAATAAATCCTACATTCCTGTAAGAAGCCCATTTTGTTTTAATGTGAAACATTAAAATAATAAGTTTATGAAAACTAGATTTTTAAGGCCTGAAAGAACCACAGATCATTTCATAATTTGTCTTGCCTACCATGAAAAATAGGCTAGCAATTTCATTCAGTTTTCTGTGGACCCTGTTGTAGACTGTGTGTTTGACTGAAGTGGGACAGAGAGCCCACTACATCTCCTAGAGTTTGCACTAATAGGCGTTCTGACTCCCTGCCAAAACACTCGTATTTCTAATGCAAATTTGTATATATCGTAGCCACAGCTTCTCATGCTTTCTTTTTCATGGACTGAGGCTATCTCTGCTACTTTCAGCTATGCTACTGAAGAACATTCCTACATTTTAGGAGACAATTTTCATCCCAGAAAGTCTCATTTCATCATAAAGTGGCTGAACTCTCTCAAGCGTCACAATAAGAGGTTGTCTCCAGTTCTCACATACTTTGAGGAGTTCTCCTTTGGATTCTTTTTTAAGTAATTCTTTAAAATAATGATGACACCAGAAGTTGTCAAAGTAATTCAGTATTAGTCTCAGAGAAGTTCTACAAAGTAGTCAAGATAGCTTTTCCCTCCTTCAGTTTTCACATAAGCAAAAACTGTATTTGTCCTCATGGCACAGTATGAAGAAACTCATGTTGAGCTACTTGTTCACTTTGACGCCTAAATCTTTCCGAGATTTCTTCATGCTTGCAATGACACGAGTCTTTCAGTTCTGTTTCCTTAGCCCCTACATTTGCTTCTTTTATTTTATCTGTATTGAAACCAGAAAGTCCTGATTGATCCAATTTTCCATAAGATTTGGTCTGCCTTGTTTGAATTCAATGACTGTTTTCTTCTCTGTTCTGCCTGGACTAAATGAGCGCATAGGAACCAATAGGAATAAATATTTTTTCACCTCTCTGGAATTTGCCTTGAGTTCAGTTTTTCTCCATGAGATCATTCTCAATCAGTAAAGCAGAGTGTAATAATGTGACGAAGACAGTTTAAACTAAGGAAAATGAGCTCTTCCAAATGCTGAGACAGTGAAATCCCAGCCAAAGAAGTCTGCACTTATCTTTTTGAGACATACTCTTTACTGAGGTTTGAAATTATATTAAAAAAATGGAATTTTAAGAATTAAACAAACATGTAATGTTTACATTTTTTCACTGGGCCAAGTACCTGAAATATCTTATGCTGAGTTTCAATGTCTTGAGTCTGTGAAACAGAATACAAACACAAATGAATTATTAATATTATTAAGTTCCAAAAGATTGGATGACAAAAAGGTATTGTCATCTTTATGATCAGGTACTTCATGGCTTGTTCAAGGAGTGTACACTAGGTTAATACAGGGAAAGCTTGGTAAGGGTTCAATAATTAGTGAGAAAACAGTTAACATGTAAAGATTGGGCTTTTTCTTTTTTTTTTTTCTTTTTTTTTTTTTAAGCAGAAGACAAGCTAGGCATTTAGTATTTGGCCTGATTTTCAAAAGCTCAGAAAGTTCAGAAACTTATGCTCACTTTGCAAATGGTTGGATGCTCAGCATTATAAAAAATATTTATGTTAAATTCCTTTTCACGAAAGTAGGAACATAACATTAGACTCCACTGTTTTCATCTAGGATTTTTAAGTGTTTGTCAACTACGACAAGGATCACATTTTCTAAATAGTTATATAGGATGCCAAACAGCAATAATGGAGAAGTGATTTTTTTTTAAAAAAAGATTAGCTCTTATACCAACTATTCTGACAATGACTTTTTAATAAACTTAAGCCCATGGCAGTTGCTAGGCCAGCTAATGCTGAGTACCAAATCACACATTCTGAATGGTAGGAAGGGGCATGATGCAGGTTTACATATATAGCCAGCACAAGTGTTTCAGAATTGGGGCTCGGTAATGATCCCAGAGTTAATTAAAAAATTTACTGCCTGTTTCCCTAGAACGTCCTGTGATCTTTCCCTTTCTTTTCTCTTCACAGTACTCTACTGGACTGGAAAACACAACAGAAAATGTTTTAATGGACTTGGCAAAAATTTTGTTCAATAAAACTAGAAATGAAACAGGTCCAGCTGAGGGAGTGAAGTGTTAGTAGTTTTGGAGACTGAAGAGGAGCTGGTATAATCTCCAGCTCCAAGGTATATTCCTTGACAGAAAGATCTAAATGTATCAAATAATATATTAATGAAGCATAATTTTACCATGTTTTCCTGCTTCAGACTTGTTGATGTTGATACTTCATTCATGGATGAAGTAGAAAATAAAGAGCAATGGGTATTCTACGCCAGCAGCTTTAGGTGACAGAATTGTTTGTCCAAAATTACGGTGGTTGAATTAAGTTGTCATATATCAGCCTCTGGTCATAAAAAGAGTACATGTTTCTACTGGGATGAAAAATACTCACATTTTTGCTTTCATGACTTCTGTCCTTAGCAATGCTGTGAAAATGTTCTCCTGATGTTTTGTTTTTTTTCTGCACAGAAAATAGTATGTAACCATTTTGATTCATGAGGGAGTACTATAGTTATGAAGAAAAAAGAGTTGCAAATAAACACGATAATCACAATGCCAGAAGGAACACATGTAAGCAAGCTGCTCAAGACTCAATTCCTTCTGCTGTTCTGTTCAGCAAATATTTATGAACATGGACACAAACATATCATATGGACAAGGGACTTCACTTCCTACTCAGCTTGGCTTGTTTATTTTTAGTCTGAGAACCTGGAGAGCCAGGCTTTCTGAGTAGTATTAATTGCCACTGCTCTATTTTGCCCATGTCAGGGCTTCTGAAAAGAAAGAAGGGCAAGAAATGCAAAATGCTTGGGAAGCAATGTCTGCCTATTGAATCAATGAAAGCATTTGTAAAGCATCCAGCATTATGTTTATGTACATAAAAAGAATATTACCCATCCAAATATTAATGTGATGACTTCTTTCCAAAGGATAGTTTGCTTTCTCTAGTCAACAATAACAGTGCTCCTATTACAGTTGAGGGCTTCATAGTTTTCTAGGCTGAACATCAGTAAAGGGCCGTTGAGGGCTACGTACAGCTCCAGCATGAATTTCTGTCAAAAACTCTATTGTTTTTGTTCCATCAAGAACAAAACCGGAAATTTTGGTAAGTCTTTTGATCTAATAACCTTAATTAGTCACTGAAGTAGATCCACATGGGAAAATGCACATAAACATGAAAGGAACGAAAGTAAGAAACTTCTTGCAGGAATTGTGATGTACTGTTCTTTTAAACTCATTTGATAAACTCTTGTTACTTTCTTTACACAGTAACAGTATCTCTCTGACCTGTTTTGCTGCTGGTATATATGCAGCAGAAGTGTTTTAATTTACTGCATGGAAGATGCATGAAGGCAATTCATACAATTTCATTGCACGAAAGATGTCTTTGCCTTTGTTTCAGCACAGAAATTACAGAACAGGACCTAGTGAAGCTCCACTTCACTAACAGTTTTGCAATATATACTGGTGTTTATACATATTGGCAGGCATAGCCTTACAGAATCAGGCTCTTAGGTGGCCAAAACCGTGTTCAGTCCCAAACATGCTCATCCTCTCCTAACAGAGGCAAGAGATGGGATGAGCTCTGTAACCAAAGGGATATGTGCTGGAGAAGCCTCCTCTTTATTGTGTTTTAAATTAGTGACTCATTTCTGAAGTGCAGTCCTTTTGAAAGAGGGAGGTTTGAATAATCACCTAAAGCTGTGGTTTCAAAGACAGCTGAGATCTCCTAAGGGCTTCCTGTAGTGAAAGAGAAAGTCTCTTTTCCTTTGTCCTTGGTCCTGCCTCCCCAACTCCAAACTCTGCCACTTTGGTCCCTGCTCCTAGCTAGTGTTTTCCTCCATCCCTGAAACCAGCTCTGATGCTCAAAAAAAATCTTATGTGAGCTGATTTAACTCATTAACCCAGCAGAAAACAATCTCATTCTTTTTATTGGGTCTGCTTCCCATCAGATTATTGCATTAAACTAGGTCATGGCAGGCACTGAACATTAGAGAGATGTAAGTGGAAGGAATACACAGCAAGGAATGTGGCAGGAGGGGACAAGGGAGGACAGAAAGTGGCTGTTAAAAGGCTCATTGCATGTTATGAAAAGTCTGTTGGGATGAGGAATATGCTAATCCATTATTTATTACAGATCCTGAAGTAATTAAGCTTTAACAAATGCTCTTGTGTGGGTTCTGTATGGCTCTTCTCAAGGGTTTCTAGGAAAGCACCCCTGCCCTTTCTTGCTCTTGGCTGTTTCTTTTATGTATATTGCCAAGCAAGTCTATCAAGTTTAAAGACTAAACTAAATGGATGAGAAACAATACTCCAACTTTCTGCAGTGGTCTTCTGTCTTTGTCTGGACTTTGGTTATCTAAAGAAATGTTACACCCCTTTAATTCTTTTTTTGAGTTTGAAAGTCCCCTGAAATCACAGTTATCCAACAGGGTTCCACAGCTCCCATGTCATCTGGATAAATCTCATTATAAGGCCTTTAATCCCGATCCCTGGGATGAACACCATGCATAGATGTTTTGCAATAAGCAATTATGAATGAGAGATATGTGGCAGCCTGCTTCATCTACAGCTTAGTCACAGACATCAGGTGAACCTGCTTGCCTTCCTTCTAGGTACCATTTACAGACTACAAGGAAATGGTGCTTATGGACGTCAGAAAAAAACTGGAATCAGTCCCACTGACTGGCATGGTGAGTGTTTCGACACAAACAAGGCTATTTTTAGCAAATGAAGTGGAAAGGCTCTGAGTTTTAGGCAACTTTTTTCTCAAGTTGCCAGTCCTCACAGCTGCCAGGCCCATGTCACAGCTGCATGCACAGGCATGCTGCCAGCCAGATGAGAGGAGGTGGGGCAAGAAAGCATGAAGAGCTGCCAAGTACTAAAAGGCCCAGGATACTTGGTGCTAACCAGAAAATGCTCCTAACTTTAGAGTCCATTTACCATTTTCACTCTAAACTTTTAATGATATTTTTTTTTTTTTTTTAATCCAGCACTGGGAAATGTGCCCATGTGGATTTATCATTCACATATGAATAAACTCAATCCTAAAGGTAGCATTATGACATGACAGAGGGTACATTAAGGAAAAAATATCTCAAAACTCATCTCTCCTCTGCATACTTTCACCAACTCTCTGCTACCCGTCCTTGTACCATGCAAAAGACTTTCATCCAACTCATAGAGCTGACCTTCTGATATATTCCTGGAAATACTATGGCATCAGTGGTGGAAACTCCTGCTTGTTTCTTTAGCACTGAACAGAACAGGGGAAGAAATTTCAAAATGTGGATAAACATTAAAAGTTGACACCACCCTCGCAGCCCTTCCATCAGAAATTACTACCTCCCAGGTGGGCTGAGTGAGTGGAAAGTCTGTCTGAACTTCACCTTCCTCAAGTACAAAACCCTGTAGCTTTGTTTAAACTCTGGATGACAGTGGGACTAAGTGGAACTGTTGGACTTTGCACAAACATATGTTCTCCATATAACTCCTCCAGGGACAAATGCATCCAGGTGTAGCGACGGAGGGAAGACCAGGACGCTCAATATGAGTGATCAGCAGGCTTCGTCTTTATTGCCAGGCGATAACACTTTTATAATCATTTTAATTAGTTCATACATATTGCAAAAGGAAAGCTCATGATTGGTTAACATATTTAGAAGCTAATTCCGCCCCTGGCTCCCCATCTGTGTTTACTCTCTTCCCCTTTTCTTATGCCTGTCTGGCCAGAAGCATCCTGTTGTCTTGTAATACTCAAGTTACAGATAGGATGTTCTTGCCACCTCAGCAGTTAAACTAGCTGAGTGCTTTGTTTCGCAAGATTTTGTTCAGCTAGCTGACTTATGTCTATGTGGCCTTTCTCAGTTAGCCATTCTCCCACAATTCCCCCGTTTTTATTTTTCTGGGTTAAGGCTGCCATTAAGTATTGGTTTCCA
The DNA here is from genome assembly GCF_009769465.1 of Tauraco erythrolophus. Classification (NCBI taxonomy): domain Eukaryota; kingdom Metazoa; phylum Chordata; class Aves; order Musophagiformes; family Musophagidae; genus Tauraco; species Tauraco erythrolophus. Next base: position 56,495,340 of record NC_141468.1, read on the forward strand.
CATAGGATGGTTAGATCAATAGGCAGGTCCTCAAGGTGTCGATGGGTAGAGCGGGTGGTAATTAGAGTTGCTATCTGTTGCAGGACTGTTTTGCTGTGCAGTGAGTTGAATAGGTGCTGCAGGGTCAGTTCCTTTTAACAGGGGGCGTAGTTGGTTTATCAACTCGTTGGGAATGCCAACTACTGGTCTTAGCCATTGCAGGTCGCCCAATAATCGTTGGGCATCATTAAGTGTTCGAATGTCCATGTGTATTGACAGTTTTTGTGGTTGAATCATAGTATCAGTGATTTGCCAGCCTAAGTACTTCCACGGGCTGCTTTCTTGCACCTTTTCTGGAGCTATTACTAAGCCCATTTTCCTGAGTTGCTTGGTTAGTTCCTGCTTCTGTTGGGGTAGAAAGGGAATCGACTGAGCTAACAATATGTCATCCATATAATGATAAATCAACGTTTGAGGCCATGATTTCCGCAAAGGCTGGGAGCTGCATCTACGTAGAGTTGGCAAAGAGTGGGTGAATTACGCATTCCCTGAGGAAGGACTGTCCATTCAAAGCGTTGATTTGGTCCTTTACGATTAATTGCTGGTAAAGTGAAAGCAAATCTCCGTCTGTCGTCCTCATGAAGGGCAATGGTGAAAAAGCAGTCCTTTAAGTCCACGATGAGCAGGTGCCATTTTTCAGGTATCATTGCAGGATTAGGTAAGCCTGGTTGCAGCGCTCCCATGTCATGCATCTGTTTGTTAACTGCTCGTAGGTCATGGAGTAATCGGTACTTCCCAGACTTCTTTTTTATAACAAATATAGGGGTGTTCCAAGGACTTGTCGACAGCCGAAGGTGTCCCTGATCAAATTGTTCCTGCACCAATTTGTGGGCTTGCTCTAGACTTTCCCTTTTCAGTGGCCATTGTTCTATCCACACTGGTTCTTCTGTTTTCCATCAGAGTGGGATCGGGAAAGTCCAAACAATGGCCACTCCTAAAAATCTGAGGTAAGGATCATTCCCATTTGCGTTAAAATGTCCCGGCCCACTAGCGCGTGAACCCCCTCTGGAAGGGGTATAATTGAGACGCAGCAGGTGATGATTTTGTCTTCTATTTTCCACTGTAGGAGGGGTGACTTACGAGCGAGAGTCAAGCCTCCGACACCTGTCACTGTGGCATCGGAGGCATAGGTGGGCCATCCAGATGGCCATTTGTGGGAGCTGATGATTGAGACGTCAGCGCCGGTGTCTAGTAATGCTATGAGTGACAGGGTTTGGTCGTCGTAGTGCGCTGTAACTGATTGTCGCGGTCGTTGGTGTAGGTCCACAGTCAGCAGGGCTGCTTGGCCTGTTGATCCGAACCCACCTTGTCCTCGGGGTTGTTCTTGCAGCGGTGTCAGAGTCTCAGCAAGTTGTGGTAAAGGAATCAACTGCGCCACTCTTGTGCCTTTTGGGACATAGAGTGGTGGAAACAAAGTTTGAGCCATGATCTGAATTTCTCCATGAAAGTCCTTGTCAATAAGTCCTACTAATACATTGAGTCCTTTCATGGTGGCGGAAGATCGTCCTATAAGTAATGCCTCGGTAGGCTGTCCGTATATATAGATAGGTCCTTGGGTGCCAGTAGCAATTTTGACCGGTTTAGAGTCCATCAATGTGCAGTCTATTGCTGTTGCAAGGTCCAGTCCGAGGTTGCCACTGGTTGCGGGTCGGAGAGAAAAGGATTGTGTGTTGCTGGATAGGCGGCCGCTTTTTGTGTCGTCGCGGGGCGGTTCCTCCCGCTGGATCGCCCGTTTCCCGAGTTGGAGCGACGACAAGCAGCATCACTGTGAGTATCCGATCGACAATTTTTGCACCATACAGGGTTGGTTCCACAATCTTTTCTCATGTGTCCGGCAACACCGCAACGGAAGCATCGAAGACGGGAGGGGGCGCGGCTGTTTGGTCGTTGCGCTGAGGTTTGCAAAGGAGCAAGGGCTGCAAGAACTTGGCTCTGAGTAGCTTGCGCTTGTTCGCGTAAGCTAACTCCGAGTTCCTTAATCGCTTCAGCTAACATAGCTTGTGGCTCTACTGGTACCTGAGCCATTCTTTCTAATCCTTCTTCAATAGTCCATGTCCCTGGTAATGTAGCTAAGATGTTACGCGTGGTTGGATTACTATTTTGTATGGCACACTGTTTCAATATAGTACCCTTAAGATAATCGGGTACTCCTGCTGCCTGTATTGCGTTTGCGACAAGATCGATAAAGGTTCCAAAAGGTTCTTCCCTTCCTTGTTTAATACCCATGTAAGAGGGAATTCCTCCCGGTTCCTTTATACGATCAAGAGCTTGCCTGGCCAATCGCATTGATTCTTTTGCTTTATCTGGCCCCAGCAGCGCTTGCGCCTCGGCTCGGAAATAAGGTCCCAAACCCATTAGCTCATGAAGAGTAACTCCATGTAACGGGTCTCCCGGTGGTCTAACTACTGCCACTGCTTCCTGACAGACAGACTGCCAATGGGCATTAAACAGGAGTTGCTGGTGCTGAGATAGAATTAGTTTCATTATGCTACGGATATCGCTTGGGAGTAAAATGTTAGTTCCCCAAATATAATCTAACATTTGTCTAGTGGGTTCCCCTTTAATCCCTGATTCGTTTACCGTGGCTCGCAATTGGGTCAATAATTTCCAGTCCAGATTAGTGAGAGACACGGTAATGTTGCCCTGGGCATCTGGCTGTGAATACATCGCAGGAAAGGCTTCTTGAACAATGCTTGTGGCGATTTCTCGTTCGCCGTCAAGAAGGGCGTTTTCTGCGATCTGCTGCCACAGTCGCTGCCGTTCATTAGCTATTTTCTCTCCATTCAAAAAGGGGTTTGTGTTGTCTTTGCCCAGCGAGTGTTTGTCCTGCTCCCCCTCAGATTTTCCTTCCTCCCGTTTTGGAGGGGCTGATAGTTTTGGATCGCATTCAGAAGGCGGCGGGGGTTGACCCCATGCCTCCGTGGGGCTTTTAGGGATTGTTAGCGTCCGCACTGAGGGGGGTAAAGGACATTCACTCGCCTGATTGCTGACATTTTCCCCTTGAGAAGCAGTGGCAGAGCCAGACCCAATGGGATCATTTAGCCTCGCCGAGGCTGCCGCGGCGGCTTTTTGCTCTGCCCGATGTTGCAAGAGAGCATTAGAAACTGCGCGCCATGGTTTCATGAGTTTTTTCGCTGTTTTGTTATCTTCTATAACTTCCTCAAATAATTTATCACCAAAATTACGCCATTCTGATTGTTCAAAAACTGTATCGGCGTTTAAGAAATAACCCCTCGTGACCCCATATGCAAGTAAACCCGGTAATTCCTTTTTATAATCTATACCTTGTGTGCCTCGCTTTTCTAAAAAGCATTTAAGCAAATCATACACCGCTTGTCTATCCATACCTGTCGTCAGCGCTGTTGCAGCCTTTGCAAGACCTCGGCGGCGCGTGGCCGGCGGGACCCTCTTTAGTTCCTCCCGGGCGCGGGGCTTTTGCTGTCGCCTCTTTCGCCTCCTGAGCTGCTGTAGCAGGACCGGTTCCCGGACTCCGTCGCCCAGTGGCTCGTAGTCAGAGTCTCGCTCTAGGGTCCCTGTTCTCTCGCTCTAGGGTCCCTGTTTGGGCGCCATTTGTAGCGACGGAGGGAAGACCAGGACTCTCAATATGAGTGATCAGCAGGCTTCGTCTTTATTGCCAGGCGATAACACTTTTATAATCATTTTAATTAGTTCATACATATTGCAAAAGGAAAGCTCATGATTGGTTAACATATTTAGAAGCTAATTCCGCCCCTGGCTCCCCATCTGTGTTTACTCTCTTCCCCTTTTCTTATGCCTGTCTGGCCGGAAGCATCCTGTTGTCTTGTAATACTCAAGTTACAGACAGGATGTTCTTGCCACCTCAGCAGTTAAACTAGCTGAGTGCTTTGTTTCGCAAGATTTTGTTCAGCTAGCTGACTTATGTCTATGTGGCCTTTCTCAGTTAGCCATTCTCCCACATCCAGGGATGGGCAGACACATAAAGGGATCTGTGGCAGCTTCTTTCACCACAAGTGCACTCACCAGAGCTTATCTGACTACATTATGTTTCAAACTATCATCTCTGAAAGTAGATCTAAAACTCCAACTCACAGAATTTGTCAACCAGCCCAGTCATCTGAAATGCCTATCTGTGTGTTTTGCCAAGTGTTACTTCAGTTTTACACACTCTTAGTACATGGTCTTGGTACTAGTTTCCCCTTTTACTGTTTTTTACTGTATTTCTGTTACAAACAGGAAGTATGAATTTACAGGAACTATTATTGTTGGCTAAAATTCATCCACAAGCTTTCTAAATGTAATACATTCAGGAAAGTTTGTTTTGCTTATCTACAGGAAACATCTCGATCAATATTATGGTAATCACAGGCACCAAAGAAATAAACACTAAGTAAACAATGACAAAAAAACATGTTTCAACTTATTCTTTTCAGCAAAACAAGGAAATACAGGTTTCAGGAAAATAAAATGTCTCATTGCCCTCCAGCGAAAGCACTTCGTTAAATCTGGGGCTACATTTGCCTATGAGATTAGAGGTAGGCAATGGGGAAGTCTGATGCTGACAGCCCTTAGTACCAGTGTGATGACCTGCCTGCATGCGTGATGGGAGAACGCAACTCCTGAACACTCTGAAGTGGGTATGTGAAAGCATGGTCGACACCAGTGTACATGGGCACTATACTTCTTGTGCTTAACGCTGGTGCTCCCCTCCTTCTCACCCTGACCCTACAGCTGCTTACTCAACCGTACTGCCGAACCTGACAGGTAGAACGCCACCTTCTTTTGGAACAAAACTGCCACCTTATGGAAAATCTGCATTAAGCTATAGGGAAAATTAATACTGTTCTGCGCTGTTCATTTGGACTGTATCTCTATAGACTATTGATTCGTTAATTACTGTTCTGACTTAATCCTAAGGTTCTTCCGAACAGATCCTGTTAAACTCGAATGATTATTTCCCTGTGGCATTCAGGACAGAGATGTAAACAGACAAGAAAAAGTCATAGCATACCTTAGTACCTAGTTTTAGCTGGTGTATGACAAGATCACAGGAGTCTCGGCTGTCAGAAGCTTGGCTGCTCTGAAAAAACAACATTGTTTCGTTTAATTTCCAAATTCGGTGATCGCAAACAGTATTTTGCAGCATTCATTCCAGCCATTAGCAGGTGTTTTCTGTAGTAACCCTGGTTGTAGAGACATAAATGTGTTTTCTACATGCCTGTCTTCCAGATCCGCATTTTAATTTTACAGACCTACAGCTAACCTGCAAAAAGTGGGCATCATCAGCTTAGAGAAGGCTTGGCTGATGAAAGAGACATGATCTATCCAGATGGCATGTCCTGCTTCTACTTAGGTTTCTTTTAGTTCTGCTTCACACACCTTCCCCCTCCCTTCCTAAATCCTCTCACAGAACTCCATCCTCTTTGTTTCCAGTGAGTATTCTCTTAGTTCTCTGATGATGCATTAAGATCTTGTGTCTCTCTACTTCCTTACAGTTCAGCACCAGTTGGGAAGCTCAGCTCTTCATTTCTGTACTCAGGGCACCTAAAGTTTGATGAGATAGATCCAACCTTTAATGTTTCCCCAAAAAAGAAATGTACAAAAGTTTTATTCCCTACTAAATGACCATGAAACCACAGCTGTTCATAATGCATTAATGCCCACCTCTCACGAATCACCTGCACAACTGATCCTGCAGTCACTCACAGTCCGCACTGGCACAGGAGGAGCTGATCATGTTTAATAGGTGTATTGTTTAGTCAGCATACAGATTACTGCACTGCTAACAATTACCCTGAATTTAACCCCTTCGGTTAAATGGAATCCGATTAGCATCTTCCATGGTTGATGAAATTAAGTTTACATAAAACTGAAACAATATACCTTATAGGGTGGCTAGATTGCTCTGCAAAATGTAAGACTGAAAAAAAGCATATTGATTTAAGCAATGCAATAGACCAAGCTCTGTACCAACACAGCTTCATTTCCCCTCAGGAAGGCCACCTGGGGGGGATACAGAGCTCTGCTTCCAATGAACTAGCTATCAAGGTTTCAATATAAGATTTGCATGCAATCGTTCAAAAAGTGTTAAATTAAGAAGTGTGACAGAAGTCCAATTTTAGTAACATTTCTAACATTTACTCTGGCACTTTTTAAAAGATGCAGAGTGTATAATAAACATGACAAGTATATAACTATATAATAAGTATAATAAATTGTGGCACATCTGAATAGTTCTAAGTTACCTGGAATCCCAGTCTAACACGTCAGTTCACCCTGGCTTGCTGTTTCACTACTTTCTTGTGCTCCTTCAGGCAGATGTAATAATAAGAAATACCACAAATTTAGTTTACTGCTTAAAGAAAGCCATTATCGAATTTATTATTGCTATAACCCCATAGAGTATTATGTTTTGTCACAGCAGGACAAACTGAGGCAGGAGAAAAGGCCGAGAGGGGACTTTCCTTACCTGTTTGCTATGAACACGCTAGTTCAAGAGAACATGACAGAAATGCTGTCCTATTGACTCCAAGTCTTTCACATTGAAATGGGTGCTTCACCTGCAGCCTGCAGCATCAGAAAGAGCAAGACAGAAATGAAAATGTCAGTCATCCTGCTGACTGCTTGGTGTCTGATATTTCAGGATGGCGGCTGACTGCAAACTCACATATCTTTCACTGACAGACGCTAGATAGGTCTATGACTGCCAGAGTCTTATACAGACGAGATTACAGATCATTATTCAGCCTATATGAACAAATCTAAGGGGGCTGACAATAATGCATAGTTAACTGATTCCCTATTACAAAATTTCCTAAAAACACAACTGGCTCTAGTTACTGCTTTTAATTTGCCATCCACTGACGTTGTTTCATGATACATATGCAATAATGCTAGTGGTGGCCTGAAAAGCTGCTAGGCGAATGCCCTAGTTTTAGCAGTTTTTCCAACTCTTTATCTTAAATCATCATTCATTTCTACCCAGTAAGACAGAACACCAACAAGGGGATGGTAGCTCAAGCCACCATTCTCCATGAAAAACTAAAAGTAAAGGTCTTGTTTGATGATTCCTTCTAAATAGCTAGAGGGATTGTCTCACCCAACTTAGAGCCACAGGTAGAGGCTTCCAAAGTGTAGCTGTTGTTGATGCCCATCTTCCACATCACCACTCGACCTGTGCCTTCTTTGCTCTTTTGTACTCTGAAATGGCAGTCTGGGAACGAGAACTTAAAGGACAGGTAGAGTGTTAGCTTTTTAAGTAAATAGGCAGATGCAATAATTTCATTTTAACCCTACAAGTTTTTTTTAAAATCTTACCTACCAGGTAAACAATTGTGAGTTTTCACTCTACCTTACTTGAATATTGTACAACATAGCTCAGAGCATACTGTTATTACTGGTATAATGGAGATGTAGGTGAAATAACAGACCTTTGATTAAAAGTTTATTTTACTTTAAGGCTTCCTGAGATTTCTGAAAATCATTTTTTATGGGGCTGTACTTACTGTTTCTAAATGAACCTTAGTATAGACAACTGACCAGATGAGTTACCAAAAATCCTGTTATATACCAACATGCACATCTACTAAAAAAATGGAATAGCTCTTCTCTCGTGAGTTAATAGAACAAGAATTTGATGTAGCCGAGCTGGAGCTCACAATCACCTCATTACTGATACCTGAGGAAAACAGCATTAGCTGCAAGTATGCAATGACATCTAGTAGGTTACTTTGTGTGTTGTTTTACTCCTGAGCCTTTGTAACCTTTCTGGTTCAAAAGAAGCTTACTGCAGTCAGAGTTTGCTGGAAAATGACATATTTTAAAAGTCATCATTTCCTACTAAACATTTTTTCTTTTGTAATTGAAATATCTTACACAAACACAGTGATTTTGACATAATTTTCAATAGAAAATTTTCAGAAAGAGTCAACCTGGAGAAAAAATTTTTCCTCTTTAGTTTCTTGTTGGTTTATTTTTAATTCTCACTTGTTTATTTTTAATTCTACAATGTATTTTAAAGATGCCTTTAATATATGAATACACAATATTTAATGTTCGTTTTTCACATTGTTACAACGTTACTTTGATATTGCCTTTTCATTCTTAAAAAAAAAAAAGCTAACTTTATGTCCCAATTCAGCATGATAGGTTTTGGAGCTCTGGAATTTCAAATGAGTTAAAATTTCTTATTCCTACCATTTCTAGTTTTAGCCAATTGAAGATTATTTTACTGGGTGAAGTGTGGTCTTTTAGTAAATGTGATACCTTAAACAAAATATTAGGGATCCCAGATGGTGCTTGAATTTTTAGGTAAGTTTCTAGCCAGAAATTTGCTTACCTTATCTGGGCAGCTCTTGCTCAGCAAGAGTGGGAAGACACATGGGTGCACCCACGGTGCTTTTGCTTGCTGCTTTCTCTCACAACCACACATGAAGACATTTTTTTTCCTGTTGTGACCATGGATGTCAATACAGAAAAACATCACGTTCCCCCATCACTCTGTAATACAGGACGACATAGAATACTTTATCAAAAGCGTGGCTTTTTTCCTCCACCTCAGAAATTAGTGTGAGCTAATACGTTACACTGAAGCTCATGTATAACCTAAAGAGCAAGAAATCAATACAAGTTTTATATTCTGAGCTCTAAGTTAAACCTTCAGTGTGCTAGATAAGAGATTCATAAATTCATAGATTTCTAGGTTGGAAAAGACCTTAGAGATCATCCAGTCCAACTGTCCCTAATCCCCTATTAAACCACATCCCTAAGTAGTTCATCCACCCTTTTCTTAAACACATCCAGGGATGGGGACTCAACCACCTCCCTGGGCAGCCTATTCCAGTGGCTGACAACCCTTTCAGAGAAGAAATACTTCCTAACATCCAAACTGAATCACCCCTGACTAAGCTTATGCCCATTTCCTCTTGTTCTATCACCCATCACTAATGTAAAGAGCCCTTCCCCTACCTCCCCACCATCCCTTCTCAAGTATTGTAGGCTGTAATCAGGTCTCCCCTCAGCCTCCTCTTCTCCAGGCTAAACAGCCCCAACTCCCTCAGCTGCTTCCCATAAGTTTTATTTTCCAGCCCCTTGACCAGTTTAGTCGCCCTTCTTTGGACCCGCTCCAGGAGCTCAATATCTCTCTTAAAGCGAGGGGCCCAAAACTGGACACAATATTCCAGGTGCGGCCTCACCAGTGCCGAGTACAGGGGCAGGATCACTTCCCTATTCCTGCTGGTTACACTATTCTTGATACATGCCAGTATCCCATTGGCCTTTTTGGCCACCTGGGCACACTGCTGGCTCATATCAAGCCGGTAGTCAACCAAGACCCCCAGGTCCTTCTCTGCCAGGCAGCTCTCCAGCCACTCTTCCCCGAGCCTGTAGCGATGCTTGGGGTTTTTATACCCCAAGTGAAGGACTCTGCACTTGGCCTTGCCATTGGCCAAGTGGTTTTGCTTGGGGTTTTATACCCCAAATGAAGGACTCTGCTCATGCCATTGGCCTCAGCCCAACAATTCAGTCTGTTCAAATCCCTCTGAAGGGCCTCCCTACCTTCGAGCAGATCGACACAGCATCCCAGCTTGGTGTCATCCGCAAATTTACTGAGGGTACATTCAATCCCCTCATCCAGGTCATTGATAAAGATGTTAAACAGAACTGGACCCAGCACTGAGCCCTGGGGAGCCCCACTGGTGACTGGCCTCCAGCTGGATTTAGCCCCATTTACCACCACTCTTTGGGCCCGGCCGTCCAGCCAGTTTTTAACCCAAAGGAGGGTGTGCCTATCCAGGCCAGCAGTTACCAGTTTCTCAACCAGAACACTATGAGAAACTGTATCAAAGGCTTTACTGAGGTCAAGGAAAACTACATCCACAGCCCTTCCCTCGTCAACCAGGCGGGTCACCCTGTCATACAAGGTGATCAGGTTTGATTGGCAAGACCTGCCTTTCATAAACCCATGTTGACTGGGCCTGATCACCCGGTTAACCTGTATGTGCTCATTAATAGCACTCAAGATAACCTGTTCCATGACTTTGCCCGTCACCGAGGTCAGACTGGCAGGCCTGTAGTTCCCCGGATCCTCCTTCCGCCCTTTTTTGTAAATGGGGGTAACATCCGCCAGCCTCCAGTCTAGCGGAACTTCCCCAGTGAGCCAAGACTGCCCAAAGATAATGGACAGGGGTTTGGCAATGACATCTGCCAGCTCTCTCAGGACTCTCAGATGTTTTTCATTGATTTTTATGACGTGCCAAGATTCTGCAATGTATTATTGCTCTACTAAGTTTTTAAAGAAAATTTGCAGGTAGACATGTTGGTGTTTAGCAACCCACACCCTCGATGCCCGATTCATGTCGAAGTAGAGCTCTACAGGGAAGATGTGACAGCACCACAGTGTCTCACCTGGGGCTTTACTCTGGGCAGGAGTTGGAAATCTGCAGTAGAGCTAAGAAGGAAGCAGTAACAAAAATATATGTCTCAGCTGACTGTAGCTGACTATGAGGCTGAAGGTCAGCAGCAGACATAATGAATATTAATTACAGGGCACTCACAACTGCAACCTGTCTCCATATGGTGAGACAGAGAGAGGAATTCTCATGGAAAACATGAAGTGCAGTGCTCATCGCTTGTAAGCTAGAGATCTACATGCCAAAACATTCATTTGAAAGAACACAGATCTTACTTAAAACAGGCTGTAACTAGATGAAAAACATTAAATGTACTAATTCTGATACTGGCTTTCTGCACAAGAGTCTTATTTGTATTAATTTGTTACAGAAGTTAAATGAGTGGGATTTAGTTTACTAGCTGAAGGTTTAGTTTAATACCCAAAGGTTTAGTTTTATATCCAGAGTATCAATGTCTCTGTGACTGGAAGTCTCTGTAAGAAATCAGACATATTTGTAGCAAAACACATAGCAAACTTGGCAAGCTTTGCTGTCAAATGGACATCTGGGATCTATCCTGAACCTAACTTCACTCTGGGATGCAGCTGTATGCCAGAAAAGAAGAAAATTAAAGAAATAAGGAGTTCGATAAGTAGATTTTGGCACAGGATAGTGGGGAGAAATATGCTGAAAATGTTTTGATGTAAACTGTTTAACTTTGGAGATACAACTTGTTACCAGGAATGGAGAAAGCATATTAAAGGAAAACATGCACAATACTGAAGAAAAAAATAACCCACTCGAAAATGCAACTGAACGTAAACAGAACAGTCAGAAAGACTTGGGTATCAGGCAAAGACATAAACAATACCAAAATAGTAAGGGACTTAGAGAAGTCACACTAACAAAGAGACAGTGGAAAAGCAAATAATCTATTCTAAAGGGAAAGAAAATGAGGGTACCTTTTGATCATGTTTCGGGTATACCAGATGGAAGGATAAAATTTCTTCATGTTAGATCTGTATTTGTGGTTCAAGTCCTGACCCATTAAAGAACAGCGGTGATTTCCCACAATCACACCATCTGGGTTCAACATGGGTACTACTCTGAAGACAAAATTGTCCCGCAGGAGTTGAGCTTTGCCTGAATAGCCAAGAATGTAATCCAGAAAGCCCTTCATTTTCCAGGAACTGTTAGTTTCTCCTGGATGCGTTCTCGCAGTTAGAGCCTTTCTCTCAGTGTCCTTGCCACTTTTAGGAGGGTTGATGATAGTTAGAACATACACTGTGTTTCCTGCCAGTGAGTGGCACAAGATGTGAATCTTGCAGAATTTGAACTTCACTGGATCTTTTGAGATGGCCACCAGGTAGTCCTGCAGGTTGGAGTAGGTGTAAGGATAGCAGTGAGCAAAGTAGCAGGTGTCTCGGTCATGAGGGAACTGGAATGTCCAAGTCAGGGAGAAATATTGACGTCCACCTTGGCCCGCACTGTTCTTATAATACTTGATTTCGTTTCCAGTTCTTCGCCAGCCAATCTTGTGTTTTGTAGCATCAGCTTCGGAGCACAACAGTGGCCGCAAGCCACATTTATATAGACTGTTATGCTTGGTGAAGTTGACGATATTGAAGCGATACGGTATCCCTGCCTGCGTATTGCTTACTTGGAAGTAGTACCACTGCGTGTGTCTGCTTGTGTAGAGGTCGGTGCGCAGGGTCAGTTGGTACTCGAATTCATCGCTGGTAGGCAGAAAGACAAACAGTTGTAATGCTGGTCAGCACTGTAGTATGATGCCGTGTTTAATTACGCGGACTGCCATGAAAAAGCGCCCTGCGGTGAATCAGGTGCAAGCCATAAATCAGACTCTAGGCAGGTGCCAGGAAAAGATGCCTAATTGCACTGAGAGTGACAATAATGCAACTGCTGTCTTCATTAGGACTTTTAATAATAGCTACGGCTTCTAAAAACATTCTCCACACTATGCTTTAAAAGGAGGTGCTTAAGAAAAGGTGTTAAGTTTGTGCGGGTGATTATCACCTATATAAAACATTCAGTGCTATGGAATGGCTATCAGACCATTTCAAGTGAAGGTTACCTGTAATGATTTTTGAAGCTTATTCAACTAATGTAAAACAAGTTACAAACCCACAGTAACACATCCTGTTCAGAAACTGATAGCAGACTGCTGATAATAACAACTCTGATAATAACTCCATCTTAATAAAAGAAAAAAAGATTAGAAACTTACACTTTGATCACCTTCTGCAAATTCCCACTCTCAAACCGTGCTTCGAAGATCAGTGTATTATCACCTTTTTGATGGAGAATTTGCTTCAGGGGACAGAGACTTGTAGCTTGGGAATACATAAAGCAGGAGTTTTTGTTAGTAAGGCGAAGGAGTGGAACAGATGTCTTTCATTGCAGTCTGAGTCGTTTCAGGGAATACTTGCACCCTTCTGAAAATTTCTTCTAGAAACAGACAACTGCAAGGAGCTAAACTTCAAAGTGTACCTTAGGTAAGCATAAAAGAAATTATTTGAAGATTTTGCTGCCCATTTCCACTTAACCTTATGGATTTCAGCCAGCCTAAGATGTGACTCTGTCTTGGAAGTGCCTATGTTTCTCTGCATGAGCAAAGGGCAATTCATGGTCTGTACTTGGGCAAAGCAACTGAGTCAGGTGGAAGGACTCTAGGACTCAGCTACCTGTCCTGGTTTTGGCTGGGACAGAGTTAGTTCTTCTATTTAGCAGTCAGAAGAGCTCCGTGTTTTGGTTTTACTTTGGGATTCGTTATGAGAAGAATGTTGATAGTGCACTGATATTTATAGTCGGCACTGAGACCTCAAGAACTTTTCAGGTTTCCATGTTTTTGCCAGTGTGCAGGAGCACAACAGGCTGGGGGGAACAAGGCCGGGACAAAGGGTCCACAACTGCCCTTATGATTTGAACTTAGACTTAGATTGAGGGCCAAATTGGCCAATGGAGTATTCCATATCATGCTGTTTCAGGATCGTTTACCAGGACTGGACAGGCGTTTGTCACCGGCTGGGGAGCAATTACACTGTGCATTACTTGTTTATATATATTATTATCATTATACATATACATATATTAATACATTATTATTATTCAACTGTTGTTATCTCAACCCATGAGTTTCCTTCCCTTTTCCTCTTTCTCTTCCCCATTCCCCAGGGGTAGGGGAGGGTTAGTGAGCGGCTATGTGGCCTTTACTTGCTGACCAGGCTAAACCACAACACTACCCCAGGTCTCTTCACAAGTCAAATGGGTAACTTCTCTACTTAGAAATCATACGTAGCTGACAACTCTTGCCATCGGTTTGTTTTTAAATCTCTGTATTCAACTATTCTAGTCTAGAAGTGAAAAATATGACACCCAGACCCAGCAGCAATCACTTTTATATTGCAGGTGATGTCTTCACATCACATTTAGCATGCAGTTTGAGCCCATACCTCCTTTTGCTCTCTTCTGCTACTTTTTCCTTCAGAGAGGCTCACAGAGGCACAACTGAACTTTTTACTACAATCATCATTACCGTAGCTCATTAGAGAGTAGAACTTCTAGATTTGCCATCAGCAAGAATTTACTTTTTTGGTTGGGAAGTTGTTTTGGTTCCAGAATATTCTTGGCATAATTTTAATGGTCAAGGATCCTTCCTTTCCAGAACCAAGGCAAGAATTATTGTTAGCACTTATTTTCCTTCTCTGTATTAGTGTCAATATGGTGGCAAAGCAAAGGTGTGGAAAAATAGAGTAAACAAAACTTCCTGCCATCCTCAAACTGTACCCACAAAATAAAGAGAGAGGATGAGGCTCTTCTGCTGAAAGCTGGGAGCCCAGAGATCCTGCTGCAGCGTCAATGTAGCCGTGCTGGCGACTCCAGCCGACCCCAGCAGCACAAGCTGTGCTCTGACCCTTAGGTTAAGGCCAGCTCGGGGAAAAGGAGGACAGGTGAAAACTGAAGGAAATCCAGGCTGAAACTACGTACTGTGAGACTGTGGGTTTCACACTGCTGATATTGAACCAGCCGTCTTATCGATCAGAAGTGAAATTTTCCACTACATAACTTTCTAACCAGCAAAATGAAGGATTTGTACTGGTGGCCAGACACCGACTGTCAAGCTTTGTATTCTCAGCTCCTGTATTCTTGCTTCTTTCTATCTCCTTACTGCTGGATCCACCTGAGGAGAACCTGCCACCTTACTGTACTGCCATATAAGGGGGACTGACCCTGTACCATGTAGCAGGGTTAGAGCTGCACAGCAGCCCCTGTTCAGATCAGAGTTGTGTCTGCCTTTGGTTGGCTGGGGCTGTGTTAGAGATTCATGTGGCAGCAATCTGTCTTGTTCTCTCCTGTAGCATTACTAAAGCTCTGACAGTACTGCTCAGGGAAGACATGCAAAGCCAAGATTCCTGTAAGTCATTTTTTCATTCCTTGAATCACTGTTGCCATACAAAAATGACGCCATGTTCAGCGTATTGTTCTTCATGATTGAAGACCCACAGAGATTTTCATTAGAGAAGGACTGTTAGCTTTGCTGGCTGGGATATCCACTTGAATAATTACTTTCTGGTTAGCTGAATTCACAGTTTCTCTACTCTTCCCTTCTTCTTCATGCTCTTCCTTAAAATTAAGGAAGAAAAATGTTTCAGTAGTTAATTCAGTAAAACTGCTTCTGGAAACATCTGTATCAGTTCAATGCTATTGAATGAAACACATGCATAAAATCTGAGATCTGTATCATGATATTTTAATTTTCCTGCATGGAAGTCAGCATTGGATTGTATTTTTCTTTCCCAGATCAGATTTCAGGAGGGCCTGTAGGAACTCAGCAGCAGATAGTTCCCAGTCAGGCAGTAACACCCAGTTCCTGCTGAATTCAAATTCAAATTGAGTAGGGATCAGGAGAGTGCTGCTGCTGCCTCCTGCAGGAAGCGAAGGCTCATTACATGCCAGTCTGAGGCACTCAGGTCATAAATCTGTATAATACAGATGCCTGCCCTACCCTATAGACCTTCTCTGTGAGGAGGATTTTAGGGTTTTAAAAAATTTATTTATTGCTATATAACTTAGATGGCAAAGTGCCAAGCTGGGGGTTTCTGTCTCAGAAACAGAAAGGAGAAGATGAACTCCATGGGGCTCCAAAGTTCTCCTCCTCCTCCCACCTGCTCCTGTCCCCAGCTGGCTGCGGTGCCCAGCAGTCCAGGTGGCACAAGCAGTCTACCCTCCCTGGTGCAAGCAGGGAATGGGAAGTAAAGGCTTCAAAGCTCTGAAGTTCTCTGCAGGTCCTGCTACCAGCCAAAATCAAGGCTAGGGGACAAAGCGGCACACTCAAGGCAGCGAACGTATAGTTACAGTCACTTAAAGACTCACCCTATAGGCAACAAATACTATTGCTATCCATATGTTTAGATACAGAGTCTTCACGGTGATAGCAAGCACTCATGCTCTGCTGCAGCTCGATGTTTGCTAGCTCAGGAATTGCTTACCGCCTGTAACTGCCTGCACAACATCATTCCTCAGGAGAAGGAAGGAGAACTTGCTGTGCTTAAAAGCAGCAGTTTTCACCTCCTCAGTTGAAAAGTTTCATTAATGAACTATGATATCAAAATACACACTTTGCTGGAGTGTTGTACAGGCTGAAATAAGAACCACTTCCAGTTGCCTGCGCATGAATTTCAAGTCAGTAATAAAGAACATGTAAAGTTGCATTTTTAAAGAACAGCCAACTAAAGGACAATAACAGAAATCACTGTCCCTGTTTTCAAAAATGTGGGGAGCTGGGATTCAGGGTGTACCTCCACATCTTATTCCTTGCAATAAATTAGCAGGTCCAGTTGCAGATGATAGAGGTTCCTTCCTAGTCACACAGCAGTTACCAGTTTTCTTGGCTGCCAAATGTAGCAACCTACTAGTGACAGGTAATATACTCATCCTGCAGAAGTAGTAAATTCCTAAACAAACAGGACCTCAAAAAGTACCAGTGCTTTTCAGTTTATTGCAAGCTTTTACCATCTGTGTTGACCTCAAGAGGGATGCCAACTCCCTTTCAGTTTTGTGCTTCGGAAAATTTTGTGGCTGCATCTAGTTATCCTAAGATTGCAAAACTATTATCATCCTTTCTTATCTATGTAGAAGTAGCCCAGGACCAAAATCAATAACTGCCAGAAGTTCCAAGTTCATCCAAGACAACTGGACCAATTTAGCAAACACAGGAAATGAAAAATAACTCTGATAATCAATTGGTGATGGCAGAATAAGGCAGCTAACTCCCTTCAGTTCTGTTAAATTAATCCTTGCCAAGACTTAGAAGCCTGTAATCAAGCACTGATCCAATCTGGACAGATTTTGTTTATAAGTCTTGGCAAAACCACTATAGCTAACAGGATAACAAAATATTCTTCCTACACAGACTTTAGTGTTGATCTTGCAGTTACACAGCTCTCATCTTTTCCACTTTCTCTTTTGGCTGTTACCTTTCTCCACTCATATTTTCACAACAAACTCATTTTAGGCTGGTTAATACTGTTATTCACTGAGAACAATGGCTTGAGCTGAGCTGGACTTCTGAGATAATTAACAGTATGAGCAGAATTTACGGATATTGAGACAGCTGTGAAACTGTAATTAATTTCCTTCCCTATGCATAGGAAAATAATTCATTCCCAAGTGCTTTAAAATTACAATAGAAAATCACATTGATTTCATCAGGCTTTGAATTAGGTTCTTAAAGGAGATCAAAGCAGGTGCTTTCTTCACCTACAGCAAACAGTAAGATTTCTCAGGGTGTTCCCACCTTCTTCTCCTAGATAAATCACAGTGCCTTTGTCAGGAGTTTGGTATGGCGGCATCATCTCCAAACCTGTTGTAGTGTACAATGGCTCCGGAGTAGTGGGTATCCAATCTGAAAAAGAAAAAACACACAGAAGGAGTACAAGCAGGAAGATTGTATTAGAGTCTTTATAATATGAAGGACACACTGAAAAGTGGTTCATCCTATTTATACCAGTTGCACATAAATGAATAGGGAAGTCTCCTTTTGAACCTAATTTTTTGGATCTGTGAACAAATCTTCACTATAACTCTAAATAAAAATACGTATCAATCTGTGCATGGACTAACTTCTGCTGTACAAATTTACCTCTGTTCCCTACACCGCTTGCTTATCATTAGTGAGGATGACAATGGTGAACATTAGACAGCATTGGTACCATTAGGAAAAGAGATGCTCCAAGTACAGAGTGAAGTCATTGACTGTTGACCACAGACATGGCATGGCTATAATGCAGTGTCTCTGTGTAACTTGCATGACATCTGCCTGGCATGTCAAAGATCTGCTGAACACCGATTCATTCTGACAGTAAGACTTTCCTTACAGTAACACAGCAGTCCTATCCGGTTCCATTCGAGATACTGGGATCTATTTTCAAAGGTAACAGAATAAGGGCATAGATGCCTCCGTCCCGCTTCTGTGCATTTCTAATTTCTACCTATTACTTCCAAACTGCAATTGGTTGTATCTGTAAAGCACAGGGATTGTTCAAGTCTTCACTATCTGTAATAGGTTTGCAGTAAGAGTTTTGTACAGACTTCATAAAAGCAGTTATTAGCTGACATTCATATTTAACCGTATAGCCCTGAAATACAGTACTGACACTGCTGGTAACAGGACATGAGATTTGTACTGAATTCGCAAGACCTCAGGACTGAGCCTTGTCAGGTTTGCTCTGTCTGGACTTTTCTTTATCGTTCTGCAGCTTTGTTTCACCTAACTTAGCTGTGACAGCAATTTCTCTAACTGATCATGTATGCATGGCTAATTTGTTTTATTTTTATTTATCTTTGTATGGTACAACCATAGACTTATACGGACAGCAGTAACAAGGAGTTGTTCTGCATAGAAATGCAGACCTAGAGCTGGACAAAACTTGTTTTAGGGGTAACAAAAAGAAGGAAATAATATCTAACACATGTAAAGAACACTGTATATGGTAAATTCAGATGTATAATTGAGCTGCAGACTGAGGAAGAAAGAGAAAGGTGTAAGAATAAGCTAGTAAACATACGAAAATGACCCCAGAGTTACTTGAATCCTAGAGTGGGGAAGAAGAAATCATCAATACAAACATCATATTTTCCCCAGCAAAAGGACTCCAGAGGCTGATGATTTGCAACAAACAACTCCTCCCCTCCACCAGAATGAAACCTCTGCAATGAAATCACTGACCTTAGGACCTAGAGAAGGCATGGAAGGGGAAGCCAGGAAAAGGGTGTGAATGAAGCATACCTATAACAAACTTATCTGCATTATTATTTTTTTCTTTTTCTGTAGCAATTAGAGCTGGACTAATAATGATTTGTCTCTTAAAAATCTCACTTATACTAATAATAAAGTCTTGGTTTTGTTTATATAAGTGTGATTCTTCTTTGCCCACACACAAGATTTTAAGCACAACACAATAACTTACTAATGTGCTCAATTCTGTCCCTGATGACTTCACAGTGGTGTTGCCAGTATGCCAGGGAAAACTGACTGTCAGGTGACAAGTCATCCAGATTCTGAGGCTTCCGAGGATGGGGTACCGCTGCCTCTGAGTCAGATGATAACAGAATCTGTTTTGCCCTTGGAAAAAGATGAGCACAAACGGAATCTATAAGAAAGTGAAAGAACCCTCACATCAGCCTCTCTTGCTCTTCCAAGTGGAAACAGGCTGCAGAGATTATCTACGCGAAAATAACATAACGAAGCATGGCACAATAAAATCACATCCCACTGAAATGCAAATTTAATGCTCCATCCTATAAATCACACTGAATTTAAAAGTAGCGCTGAATGAACAGTTAATTCATTAAACCACAAAGCACATCAAGTATTCAACTGCAGCAGGGAATAGCTTACTTGGGTTCCTATATAAAATGTTGGCACCTTTTATTACTACTGCTTTTATTACTAGTGTGTTACAGTAAGGCCTACAATCTCAATGCCCGAGTCCAAATCTGTGCTGTGCAATATCGTACAAATAACAAGCAAAGCTTATTCCTACCAAACTTACCACATGGTGGGTATGCAACAACCAGATAGTACTGGCTACCATGACAGGAGAGGTAACAATCTGATGCTATCAAGAATTTTGTAAAGCAACAGAGACATTTGGAGGAGGTGGGCAGTTATTTACTTATCAGCAAGGAATTCTTCAAAGTTGTGTGATGCCACTCGAATGAAAACATGATGAGCAGGGAAAAAGCTTTGAAAAACATCTACTACTTGGATGATTTGGGCTGCTGGTACTGTGCACTGACCACAACACTGTCCAGAGTTAATTACTTGTCTTTGTCATAGATACGAAAAGATCCCCTTTCAAAGCATTCCCTGTCCTTCCTAGTATCTGCTTATATCAGGCCAAAAGATAGGAGCTTGGTTTCATGGGAAATTGTTTGTATTTGCTTTGGGTCTGAATCAGATAACGACTTATTTTACCCGAAAAAACATACTCATCAGCTTTAGACTTGTTTTCTAGATCTAATTCTCCTCACAACAAACAAAAGAACATAATAGCAAAAGAGCTTCACCTGAAGGATATGGTTTCAAGTGTAAATGACATCATATGTGAAAAGCAAATGGATTAAAACCAAAACTGCTGAACCCATTTTTAAACTCTAGTGGTTACCTAACTCTAATGGATACCAAGCTACTATAACGTCCAATCTGTAACTGGTGATCAAGTGTATGCTGTAAGATGGGACTGACATAGCTACTCATCTAGGTCAAGAATCATAAAGTGTGACTAGACCTACCTCCACTTTTGTTTAACGCTTGACAATTATGTGAGCACTAGTATCTTCCCCCTTTCCCTTTCTTTTATCCTGTGGTCTTACAGGGACAACATATGGGAATAATTGAAAGGGTCTTAACCTGTAAGAACAGCATACTGCTGACTCTGTTCTGTCACAAATGAGTTAGCGGGGTCTTCATCCTAAAAAAAAATAAAAAAAACCCACTAAAATAAATTGGAAGTCCACAGTAGGACAGCTCGCTTTTGTTTGTTTTCAGAGAGAAGAGCTGCCTCTGTTTTGGTTTACTTTATGGCCTGAAAAAGAATTAGGCAAAGCCTGCATGGTCCTGTACTCCGTCGTTATTCCTGTCCACTGCTCAAAGGCGATGTGCTTCCACTCTTTGTCTTTTGTTTCCCCAGTGCCTCCCTTGTGCAGTACTGGCATTCCTAGTGCTGTGTGAAAAGCTAGAGCAGAAAACTGATGTAAGAAAAAAATGTTTGGTTTTCAGCTGCATTAATTAGCCCTCTGATCCCACTCATCGAAGAAGCCTTCTGATGTAAGAGCAGGAGAGGCTATGGAAACCTATAGCTAGGAGAGCCTTTCTGGTGGCAGCCCAGATGCATGCCACGATTATCCGAAAGCAGTAAGGACTAGGACTAAGGGAGGTGAGGAACTCCCTACTGAGGAACTGAGGTGTGACACTGGGTAAAAATTAAAAAAGCACCACTCTGCAGCCAAAGTGCACGTGGGCCATGAAAAGCAACCAGCTGCCCTGGGTTACATCTGAAGCACATTGGCAAGGCAGCACAGAGCCAATAGTGCTTGTCCTCTTCGCTGTGTTTACCATAGAACATTTATTTCTCAGGGTTTATATCTTGTCCCCTTTCATTAACATCATATTCAATTAAAACCTGAATTTCCTTCCTGAAATATGAATAAATGTTGATAACATCAAATGCATTTCACAGCTGTTAAAAATACTCTCAGCTTTATTTACTGCTCCTATTTACATTCACCACATTTGCAAACCCAACGCAGGGCTTCTAAAAACCTGCTAGTCCAGTCCCTGATCCAGGAGCTTGAGTTCTACAGGGCAAGAACCGAAAACAGTTCACAAACCAAAGCACAGATAAAATGATAACGCAGAGGTGGTAGAAGACTTCACTTTGCTCGCTGACGAAGAGCCGTACTGCTCTCAGCAACGTGGACAGTGCTGGGGACGAGCTCTCAGGACATGGATTCGGTCAGCGCGACACAGAGCGAGGTTCCAAAAGGCAGTTCACGGATGCGTTCCAGCCGCCTGTAGAAACGGCTTGTTACCGGGGCTGCTGATTTTCTTACGAGAATACAAACCAATTGCTTCTAATGAATTACAGCCGACCTGCCCAAGAGCTGGGACCACCTCAGACGGGGAGCAGGCGCCGCCGGGACTTACTGAGCTGCCTTCCTGCCTGACGGCGAGGCTCTCCCCATCCCGTCCCCACTACCCGCCGCCTCCGACGGGTCCGGGCGGCGGGACAGGGCATCCCAGCGAGGCGGCGGGACCGCCGTGATCGCGGCCTCCAAGAGGCGGCCGTCCCTCCCAGCAGCAAACCCCTCCGCCGAGAGGGAAACCGCCGCACTGCCGCAGGCAGGGGGGCGCGGCGGCCGCAACACCGCCGGCCACCCCAGAGCCACCGGCACCGCCACCGCTCCCCCCGCCCCACTCTCGCGAGAGTTCGGTGCGGGCGAGCGCGGTCCCGGCGGCGGGCTGGGAGACGGTCGTCGCGGTCCGCGTTGGGAGCGGTACCGGCCGCCCTGTGTTAGCCCCCGTCGCTGGCCGGCTGGGCAGCAGGGGCCGCGTCACAGGTTTGTGCCGCAGTGCCCCGGCCTAGCGAGCGCAGGGTGGGGGTTGCCGCCGTCCCGGGGACGCCTGGGGTGCGCGGTGGCAGGAGCTGTGCCACGGCTTCCCTGCGCCTGCTGGTGTTTCGGCTGGCTTGGGCTGTGCGGGGAGAACAGACGTGTTTCCTCTGTTACACGTAAACCTTCGTCCTTCGGGTCAGGGAACACAAGCAGCGTAAAACTTTGCAATAAAGTAAATGCAGTGTTTACAAATCCTATGTATTTATGTCAACAAGGAACACCTTCTGTCCTAATTCCTATTAGCTGCAGTACCTACAACCTAGCCCAAAAAGAGTAGCTGATCCTGGTTGATGCTCGTCCTCCTGTACAGCTGAGACAGGGGGTGCAGAGCGCAAGCGTATGGCCACAGTGCACCCCAACACTGGCTTTTCACGGTCCGTACTGCGGCAAGATGGCCATCAGTCAGCCAGTCACAAGTCTGGCTTAGACCTGTCCTGCGTCCGTAAGTGCCAGATGGGCCCAAATGCTCCTACATTTTGACTTTAGAAACTGCGAATGTACGGCAGGTTGGTCAGGCTGCTGCACCTCTGTGCAGGGCTCTGTGAGCGTGCATGCTAAGCTGATGCTGCAAGCGTTGGGCTACTCATGCACATCCCATGCACATGTTTGTACTTGCACAGTGTGTCTTATGCTTCCTGGTCATCTGTGCAGTAAGTCCAATCTCTCTGGAGAACTCATAGGCATGTGTCTCTCTTGCCTGGGAAATTTGTCTGGGCAGGAATTGGGAAACCAATGTCTGCTGAATCACTGTGACCTACTTGCAGAACTCAAACGACAGCCTGTGATTTGATTTAATTTGACCCCTGCCCACACCTCCTTCAAAATTTCAAAATACAGTTTGAGGAGGTGTAAGAAGGCAGCTCTGATGGGCTACACGTGCGCCATGACCTGACAGACACACCAGGGGATACATCTGCCTGGGCCTTCTGTGCCTGTAAGGCAGAAGGATACATTTCTCAGTCTTCCTGTTCTTCCTGTATAGTACCATAGGCACATTCTGTAGAGTTTTACTAGCCCTTTCATGGGCAGCAGATGTTCTGCTCAGTAATCTGATTTCTAGTTGCATGTTACATTCTGGTGATTACTCTGTCATTGTAGTCTCAAGGCTACAATAATTAGATTTCATAATTTTTCACAGCATTCTTTTTGTCTACAGTAGGTAGAAGGGGATGTGGGAGGTTGCACTGAGCTTTAGGTATCATTGCCAGCACCACATCAGGGCTGCAAACACCACAGTTCACGTATAGTGTGAATCCTTCTTCCTTGGCGTCGTCTCTAAGAGGAGACTACCCCCTGAATTTCTAGCTTCCTTGCCATAGTTCTTCACCATTTCTGGTGCCTGCACGGCTGACTCCCAAATGATCTAGCTTCCAGAGCAATGCCTCTGCACAAGACCTAGAGAAGTGCCTGGAGTCCAGAGCCTGGGCAGAGATCACCCAAGGCCCGGGAAAGGAAGGGTTAACCTCTTTGCTGGCCAGTGCCAAATTTGTTTTGGAGCTCTGCAGCTTGCCTCCTGGTGCCAGCCTCAGCTCCTGATGACCAGCCTGGTGTTGGTGCCAGTGGTTCTCCATTCCTGACTGAGGGGATCAGAGAGTGAAGGAAGGCAGAAAGTGAAGAAGACCAGACCTATGTGTTGCTTTCCTAGAACAAGGTCAGTGGCTAAAGAAAGGACTGAAAGCCCAACAGAAAGGGGAATATAGACAGGACTTCAGCAATAACTCTGATGTTAGAGGTCAGAGTCACCTAAGCAAACTAGCCAGCCAGACTCCTCCAGCTTTCTCTGTTGTCCATGAAGGCAGGTTCTCTCAAAGAACAGTCCAGAGCACTAAATTTTGGATCTGCTTGGGTTTGCTCTCTGGAAGACCTGCTTTTCCCCCCATCAGTTAAAGAGGGACCAGTGGAGAGTTCCTTGGCTAAAATAGTAGTCCAAGTTGGTTGAGTGTGAATATCCATCCCCAGGATTTCTGTGAATTACAGGCAGGCATGACTGCCCAGCGTCCTGCCTTGCCCAAAGTAAGTCACAAAGGTGACATGCTGTCACAGGAGGGACTGTGGGTGGTAGGCATACTCTCTTACTGAGCAGAAGAGAGAAAGTTTGAACCTGCCTCTTAGACTAGTGACATGTTACTATGCACTTGTGATCTGTGTAATCACGGAACTCGTCATAGCTCCACGAATAGTCTCCAGGACTAAACACTGATGGGATTTTTGCTGTTTGCTGCCACAAGACAAATGCTGAGTGATCTCTATATCAGCAACACGTGTTACAGTTGTGTCAATTTGTACTTGAAATCGAGGATCACTTGCTTCTTAACACGTGGAAAAGTTACTACTTCCCTGCAATAATCACATTCCACATGTGATTATACAACCCCCTCTAGAGTCAAACCCTGCATCTTCAGCACTGGTAAGCAATATATGCTTCTCTCTGTAGTGAAGATGGTGCTGAGATGCATGCAGGTGTGAAACACCTGTCCCATGCTATTAAAATGTTTGAAAGAAATTAAGTCTCTGAGAAAAGAGCTTTAAACCATAATGTTTCCCTACTTACAATGAGGGAAAATTGTACCTTTAACGTAACCGTATTCAGAGCACTACTGTGTGCTGCAAGAAAACCTTTATAATAGAAGCAAATAGTGGGAAAACTCCTGAAACAAACCTTGGAAATCATTCCATTTTGTAGGCTAAAAAGTAATATTTATGGATCAATATCCTGATATTTCCAGAATTGCTTTTTTTATTTTCCCAAAATGCCAGTTGAATGATTAGATTTGCTTCCCTTGTATAAACAATCATCTCTGTAGTCTAATCACAAAACAAATAAAATCAATTATATGCTCTTATTTCGATTATTCACTTTTACTTCTATCTTCACGGTACTTAAAAATCATCATCTCAATCAGAATCATGTTGCATTCGGTGCTGTGTTTTTGCTAAGAGTCCACCCTTCCTTTATAGAGGTGAACAGGAGAGGCAGGGAGGGCAGGGATAGGAGACAGGAGTGACTGCCCAGAGCATGAAGAAGCCGAACTGCGAATGGAAACTGCCAAGAATCACCCACTGGGCAGCATTGTCCCTTACAGGAGCTCGAAAGGGAGCTGCTGAGCTGGCAGGTGGAAGTTCACAGCCTGAATTTTAGTCTGGGGTCTCCAGGAACCTTTGGGTACCTCTAGTGAGAAGTTACGCGTTGCTATATTCTTTCTTGTAAAAAACCGGTTGTGTTGGTAGCAGCTCGATTTCCAATATTTTCTTTAAGCTTTACATTGCTCTGCCTCAGTCTTAATTTGTTCCTGAATGAATCAAAGATGGTAAGATTTCAGGATGAGTGCATTAAAGCTTTGATGTTACAGAAGTAACTCTTCTCAAATAGTTCATTTGTTTTTAAAGAGTCTACGCTGTCTGTCCTTAGAAGAGTTTTATGTGCATTCGCACAATGAAGCAGCAGGTGCTATTTTTAGATTCCTGTGTAGACTTTAAGAAAAATATTTTTGTCATGTTTTTCTTGAATGTTACTTCTTCTACAGTGACGCAGTTCTTCCACAGTGCTTTGGGTTTGCTACTTCTTTCCCTAAAAATCACTTATCTCTAGCGGGACAGCTAAGAGAACAGAAGAAAACAGTATTAACTTTTAAAAGTTTCAGCTGCTGTTGTCAGCGTAGGGAACAGAAATGCCACAAGGTGGTAGCAGTCGTCTGGCAGGGAGGGCCCGGAGATGGCTCTGGGCTTTGCTCCATGATCCAAGGAGGCAAACACTGTCTGTGTGCCTTATGCCATACAGTGGAGCATTCACAGTGTGCAAGCAGAGTTATTTTAGGTCTATTTTCTGTTAACTTGAATTATTTCACTTCGAGGTAATCTTGTGTGAAGTAGAGCAACGAGAGATAACACCTTGATGTCTCTCTTGTCAGCTATAAGATCCCGTAGGCTTGTGGCACGTGACTTGGCCACGAACGCCAAGTATAAATCCATTTTTAAAATTGCCAGCGTAACCTAGAATCTGGGCTTCTGCACTGCCGTGCCTGAGGCTTTGGCTGGCTGGTGCAGTCTGTCTGCTTGTCAGGCTCTCCTAACAGCATCCAGAATGGCATGGCCCCAGGTTGCAAAGCACTGACCTCCTACTTACTCCTTCTGTCAGCTTGGATCGGTTCAGAGTATTGTAATGGGTTAACTTCATACTGCCTGGCTTTGGGAGAGATCAGACATCATCCACCCTCCCGAGCTGACATAAAGCTCGTGTTAATACAAAAAGACAGTGAAAACTCCATCATGTGCTCTGTCTGATGTGACAGAAACACAGTCATATGCCCACATGTGATCAAGATTAAATTTGTGCTGCTGAGTGATCTGGCAGTGTGCAAACCCCTATTAATGCACATGAAACCACAGTTTTGGGCAAAAAATATGCTTTTACTTCTGCCGCTCCTGCCATGAGAGAAAAGAAGAGAAAAGGAAGCTTCTGATAGATTACTGGGACAGACAACTGCAGGGATGATTTTGGTCTGGGTTACAATTACCAGAAAATATATATGAGATATGAAATTTCACTATGAATTCTGGGAGAATTTCATCATTTCTTGATTCAGGGAACTATGGAAAAGTGTGTGAGGACTGGCAGCGCTAACCTATTTCTACTCTGTATCAGTTCTACATCATACTTGAGTAAAGTTTTTGTGTGTGAGCAAGGCTTAATATAAAGGCAACTTGAATGTTACAAGCTTATAAGATTAATTTAACTCTGCAAGGAAGATAAGCCCTGCGTTTCTTGCTGCACTTCAGTGCTTGTTGTGCTGTGAATAGCAAGTTTCATTCAGACGTGATGCTCAGACATGAATGTTTAGACACTTTTCCGCATGCAGTTTAAATCTTTTAAAGCAAAAAAAAAAAAAAAAAAAAAGTTAGTATTAGTATGGCCTCACATTCATTGTCATCTGCTTACTGAGAGCCGTAGCCAACAGTCTGAACTGTTGTTTACTCCATGGAGTCCATCTTTACTCTTGTGCAAACTTTTCTCCTCAGTGCTAATGATTTAAACACCTATTCATTGCACAGTAAGACTCCGTTCCTGGAGGCAAAGGGGTGAAAAAATGTCATTTAACGTTGGGCAAAATGAAGTCATGGTTTGCATTAGGTCCCTTTCACTCAGTGCTGCAAACATGCACGCATGCTTTAAATTTCTCTTGATTTCTGTTGGACTATTCTTAGCAGTACAGTGAAATGCGCTTATGCTAACCATGCTACAGAGGAGTTTCAAAATAAATCATGTCCTGAATTGACCTGATTCCCTTCATTGTTATTTTCCTTTGGCTGAAATATAGCTTATGGAGTGATAAAACACAGTGCTGAGGTAACAGTCTAGTTTGTTTCTCTCTGATACAATCGTTGATACATTTTTCTGTTTCTGACTCGTTTTCCATGTTTCCCTTTGATTCCACAATTCTCAAAGGTGCATCCTCCATTTGTATGTTTAAGAATATATATTCCAGCTACTTTTAGCTAAATAAAAATAATATACTCTCTGGATACATATACAACTGGCTCACTTATGGGATTTAGCAAATCTCTCTGAATTCTTACAGGTATTTGAGAAGCTCTTAGTCAAGCAAGCTCCTTTAAATCCAGCTATGTCTGCTTTGTTCTTTTCTGTTCTTTCCAGATATTTTCTTCTCTCAGGCCATCTCATGAGATTCACATCCCTAGCTGTCAATACTGATTCTCATGTCCGTGCTTGAGTTTCATTTTTTTTTTCTTTTCCCAGCTCCAGCTTTAATAAGCCTCCTGGGCTTTCTTTGAAGATTTCATCTGCAACTGCGAATAAACCCTTGTGTATCTCTGATGCTTTGATTTGGATTAAAAATCCAGGTGACTTTGTTTTAAAGATTGAACAAAATGCTTTTGAAGATACATGGAGGTGGGTACTTGACACACACCTGAATTCAAACCTGGAGTACAGAAAAAGTAAATGATTTTTTAAACTATTTTCTGGTTCATTAACAAATTTCTCTGAGCCTGTTGTAATGTTTAAATTCCTTCTGTGTTTACTGAGTTAAAAAGGAGTTCTCTATGTTTTGTCATTAGAGGGATGTGTTTCTTTCCCATTTT
This sequence comes from Tauraco erythrolophus, assembly GCF_009769465.1. Lineage (NCBI taxonomy): Eukaryota > Metazoa > Chordata > Aves > Musophagiformes > Musophagidae > Tauraco > Tauraco erythrolophus. Next base: position 56,523,539 of record NC_141468.1, read on the forward strand.
CTCCCAAATGCTCTGGTTCTTGTATACATAAAAAAAGTTCTCCCACATACTTGGGGAATATTTCTAATACTTTTCTTTGTTACCTTATTCTGTTTTAAAGCCTTGGCTGAAGCTCTTGAGACATGTTGAAACAACCTGAGATCACGCAGAAGGAAATCTGAAATGTCATGGTACACACTCGTCCTTACAATGCCAGAAAGTTTGCAAGCAACACTATATGCCCTGTTCTGAGACAACCCTGTTTTAACACAAGTGCTTCCCAAAATCACTGGACATATTTTACTAGTGTCTTTCTAACTATAGGGGCAGCAGAAGTAAGAGAAATTCCTTCCTCAGCATTTGTAATAGCTTAAGACATAAGACCAGCTGCACTGGGCCAGCCCCAGTGTTCACACGCTTGCCATTGTGTTTCTGACAGCTGCCAATAACGAACACTGGGGAAAATGTAGGGCAAGCCCACGGTGGGACTGCTAACCTGCAGAGGTCTGGCTCAAACATTTTCTAGATCAGAGATGTTATCTTTGAATCTAAATACATGAACTTTCATAAACAAGGTAGCAATGTGGTGATGGGTCTGAGGTTGACATGTCTAACCTCTCCTCTCCCCCCCTCACTCTTGACTGGGCATTGCTGGCTGTGTGGCTGTTTAATAAACATGGGGTTTACTTACAGGAACCAACTCGATTACTTTTTCGCATTTTTTAAAATGAAATAATAATTAATTTTTCATTAGCTATAAACTCCCTAGAAATTGGCTACGGTCAGAGAGTGGAGAAGCAGTTAATGAAAGCACTGCCATCTGGGGTGGTGAGGGCCTTGTGGCAGGCCAGTGCCAGCAGGGCTCATGCATCTCAGTGTCAGTACAGGGTCAGCAACTTTGAGACTTGCACTAAAGATTGCCTCTGATTTAATACTCAGTCATCCAGGACATGGACCCACTGGGATAACCAGGCTCTGAAGAGCCTTGTGACTTAGGAAGACCTCTGTGTGGTGCAGTCCAACCAGAAGTTTTTAGCTCAGAGGATACACCTCAAATTGTAAAAATAAAGGCTGATCGTAAGCAACATCGTGACACCAGCTCTGGGAGGAATAGTGACCAACTTCCCAAAATGGCACAGAAATAGGGGAAGCAGTGGGAAAGGCTGATGGAGGAAGATGCTCTGGGGAGAGAAACGTTGAGACACCTGTTTTCTGAAAGGGAATATGAATAGACAGTATATGCTTACTGATGACAAGCTCTGATCCTACAGCACTGCATCAATAAACCAGAGCATAAACCAGAGCATTTAGAGAACAGCTATCCTAAATGACAGTTAAGGATCATGAGCCTGAATTTACGTTTCCACAGCATGCAGTGATAGCCTAAAGCCAAACCCCTCTGAAGCTAACCAAGTGGTTTGCAGTCTGCTTTCCTGCCTAACTCAATCTGGGAATGACACCAAGCGGTTCCCTGGTGGAATGGCAAATAGATTATTTTGCAATGGTTTCTTGTACCTGCCACATTTCTAATGTACAACCCTTAACATGGGCTGTTTTATGCTGCTGCACAAGAGGATGGAAAATATTTTGTTATTTGCTTATGTATTTCTTTATGCAAACTTGTTGTCTAGAGGTGATGTGGTCTGTGTAGTATACTCAGCATTCTTCCAGTGATTTCTGGACTAGCACTTAGGTGGCATGTCTGTACTTCATAGCTCAGATGTCCCAGAGCTAGCTCCAGTTACACCTGGAATATCTAGCAGTGCCATGCTGAGATAGCACTTTGGTTCTAGAGAACAGCACAGCAGTTTCACTAGTGACTACATTTCTCTGCAGGGAAAATTGGCTGACCTCGCTGCTGTGCTGAGGTGTTAAGCTGTTTCCCAATCCAGAGCTGTTTTAGTGGGCATTAGCTCTGCACTCTTTGCACCAGGCTCTGTTGTACAATGCAGGCATGCTCTGTTGCTTCTTTCTGCACCAAACAGATCTGTGATATGCCAGACAACGTGACAAATATTAACCAGCAGAAGTTATTTTTCTCTGTCTGTTGCAAAATAGCTGTAGCCTGATTAGGACAATGTGAAATAGATCTGGTGATGCTTAATGTGTCAAGAAGATTCAGAGTGACTGGGTATATCAGCAAAGCGGACCTATAATGCAGAAAAAAACCTCAGTTCAATAATGTTCCTACTTTTAAGATGAAAGCAAAGCCTCTCGACTCAGTGAAATAACAACAGCTCAGATAAAGTAGCACTAGAAATGTGATGAAATCACTGCACTAGCTTTAAGCTATCTGGCATGGATGTTGCTGAGGAAATTGGTGCATCTGCACGGGCTGCAAAATGCTGTTGGGAAGCTATGTGAAAACACCACAATTTCATGCTTCAGCCAATTGAAACATAATCCAGAAAGTGTTAGGTATGAAGCAGGTTCCTGCTCTTTAGGCAGGTTCATTGGCTTTCCTAGACTGCCTTCAACCGTGGATGATGTCTTTTATCTTTTCCAATATGTTTCCAAACATTTTCTAATGGAGTGTGAGTTCCTGCCCATCAAATTAAAGCGTAGTGACAAGCATGTTGCTTGCCTTGGTTGTTTTTCCTGGACTCTTTAGACATAGTTCATAGAGTCCCTGGGGACTGTAGACCACAGGCTGAAAATCACTTCGTAGTTCTCTTTCCTGGTGCCTTGCGGACTCCCAGGACACAGCTTCTCTTATAGCAGAAAGACCAGGGTGGTGCATTCACAAATGTAGTGATAGCTTATTTGAGACAGAAGGCATGCTTTTTAGGTCAGGACAGTGAGGTATGCATGGCAAAAAGAACCTGATGGAGAATAAAAGTGCTAAGTGACATTGAGTGTATGATAATAAATTATTTTCTTAATTTCTTTTTGCATTTGAAACTTTTCTTTGAGAGGTGAGATGAGGTGAGAGGTAAGTGAGTTTATAGGGTAGAAAATACTGGTTAGACTTACACTGCTGTGGCTAGGTTTTTTTGGTTGGTGTTTTTTTTGTTTGTTTTTTTATTTTTTGGCTTGGGGTTAGGAACAGTCTGTGGCTGTTTCTTCTTCAATTGTATTTTTAACTTTTGGCAAAGTCACACAGCCTTGAAGATGCTTATTTTTATAGATTTCAGAAAACAAAATAAATAAACCCGAGCTATTTGTATCTCTGCGCTTCTGTCATTCAAAGTCATAACTACGACTTTCAGTGGTCAAAACAGGACCCAATAGCTGTTTTTCTACAGCTGTGGAAAGCTCGGGTACTACTTGATAGTGCCAAAGGTACAATAGATTCCCCACCCCCCACCCCGTCTTTGCTTCTAGGAAGAGAAAGTTCTTACTTATGGAACAGATGCCAAAAGATGAACCTCATTGTAGAAGACTGCTTTTTTTCCAAGTAAGTCCATACCTGCAGCTGGCATTTCCTAGAGTAGAAATCACTGCTTTCATGTAGGGGGAATTCATCCCGAGGTAACACACATATCATTATGGATGAGCATCCCAGTCCCCTCCGTGCTGCTCCTGGCCCCAGGCACTGCGGTGTTGCTCCGCTCCTGCATGGTGGGGTGGGACGTGGGAGGCAGCAGGGGTCCCTGTGCTCTGCATTCAGATGTCAGGTATTACTAATCCCATGGTTCCTCTTCTGTCAACTTCTGAAAACTCTCCAAATGTTCCTATGGATGAGGAACTTTGCTGTGTTTCAGTGCCAGTAGTGGGGAGTTCTGTTGGAGGATGTAGCATGCTGCCACGTGCCAGCTGTTATGCTATTTGTGCATTTTGGAAAGCAAAAGCTACTCTGGCTTTCCCTTCCCCACTTTCAGCTGGGCTTACAGGGCAACAAGAAAGTAGATAAAGGCCAGAAGATGGCAAAGGACAGCAGGATAGGACAGTGAAACTGTGTCAGGAGGGTCTTCCCTTGGCACAGCATCACTCAGAATGATTTTGCATCAAGGCCTGAGAAGCATGGGCTGATAGGGCATAGGTTTTAGGGCTGTTTTTACAGCCTTTCAAAGAAAGCCATTGCCATAAAAGGAGTTTCTGATATTTCTGGATCTACAAAGTGCAGTAAAAATTTAAGGGGGGAAAACATACCAAAGTCACCCTTATTTTCTGTATTTATAGTTCCAGTTCTCACAATGCACCACAGACATTACTGTCTAACCATGCATGGCTGTGTCCTCAAGAAGGATGTATCTGTATTAAGGAAATTCCCCTTGAATTTGGCAGGACCAGAAGCTGAGTGTCCAGCGCTGTGTGCAGAGGAGGAGCGGAGCACAGTGACCTTTGAAAGAACAGCAGGCAGAACCAGTATAAGCATGTGGGGAGCCCCAAGAGAGTAGGACATAAGTTTGCCAGTCACCGTCATCATCCTCCAAACATAGCTTAAAGGAGTCAGTCGTGTACAGGGGGTGGGGAGCAAGAATTGGAGAGGGTGCCCACTCACACGCCTGCAGCCCTGCCACCTCCAGCACTAGAACAAAAGTGATGCCGGGTCAGTCCCAGTCTGTGCTTACTGGTACTGACAGCAAATCCAAGGAGTGACCTTGCTTCTGCAGCTGCGCATTGCTCTGAGGGCATAAGGATGTTCTGGCTACCTCCTTGTTAATTAAACCTTTTTTTTCCCTGCAAATAAATTATTAGCATCTCTCTATTTTGATCCTCACAGGAGTCTGCAGTTCTCCCTCTGATTCAGCTATGTCAGATGTGGACCCTGCCTGCTGGATACGCTTATCCCATCTGAACGTTAAGCACTCAGTTTCTGTCCTAGGTGTGTCTTGCCAGTGATTCTAAGGCAGTAATTCTTCACCACAGTCTTTCTTTGGGTAACCCATAAAATGTAATATCCTAGATTAAGATATTAGTGAGCATGAGGCAGCATTCTTCTAGATTACCATAGCTGGCTAAAATGTTAAACCAACAAACTACCTTGTCTTCTCTAAAATGTTCCACCTTGCTAGTTACCTCGTGAAGGGTAAGATCTTTGCATTTCTTTTCATACCAAAGCCCTCATTCTCAGTGTTTCAATGAGATTAGCTGGATTTTACTGCCGGGATCAGCTGCCAACCCTTGGAGTAGCCCAAGGCTGACACTGTGAGTAGCGGTGCCTCAAAAACCAAATGTGGAAAAAGACTGCTTTCTAGAAGAAAACACAGTTCCTTGAAACAGGGCACACAAGAACACCTTGAGCTTCCCCTGAGGACCTGGAGAAGTGATTTTGTGACCAGTTGCACTAAGTGTATGGTGACTTATGAGAGTAAGGTCCATTTTCAGGATTCTGACCCTGTGTGTAGGGGAAGGCCGTGAAGTGTATTTTTTAATCTTGAAACTACTGGGAGAATTGTAAAGAAGTTACTGGAATTAACTGTACAATTACTTCCAGAATTACTGGAAGTAATTGTAAAGATTCTTTCATCTGCCCACAGGAACTTTACCAGCCCAACTTCCAGTAACTTCCGATCTCCACCATGTCCTATCTGAATTCTTGAAATGGAACTCTTAAATAACACTGACTTAAAAGAAAAACCAACCTTCCACTTGTCACTTACTACACTGTATTATAACTATATTTAAAGGCACATCATCCGTCTAAGTAAGAAAGAATTTAGAGCTTTTAATATTTGTCAGGCAACGATGTTCTAACATGGAACCCATCATTTGCTGTTGATTACAACTGGCCAAACAATGAATGACCACAGCATCCTCTGCTTCGGAGCATCAAGAGAAGTAGGAAAGCTTTGCTCTTGTCAGTATAGTACTACTGTTTCTTCCAGGGCAAGTATTGGGGAAACTTGAGAGTACAGCAAGCAAAGTGAGGTGGGTTTTTTTTTTTCTCTATTCTAAGATAAGCAAAGGATGACACTTCTATTTATCTCACCATTAAATATGAATGGATTTATCGTATGAACTCCTTGCCTAAGGGTACTGCGGACAGCAAAGGTTTCTATAGGTTCAGAAAATGTCTGGACTGAGTCATGAAGGAAAAATTTCAAAGAGCTATGAAACACAAAGGCATCAGCCTTGCTTTGGCATGTCCTTGAGTGCAAATTACTGGAAGTTACTAGATTATGTTAGTGACGTATTGTTACATATCGCCATCTCCTTGTATCTTCTCCTTTGTGTCCATTACTGGCCACAGCTGGAGAGAGAGCACTGGGTTTGAGGGGTATTTTAACTTATTTGGTAGAGACACTTCTACCTTCTTATGCTTTTTTGAATGTCTCTGATTTAAATTAGATATGCAGAAGACAGCTGTGAAGCCCTATTTTGTCTGTCCCATAACAACAGGCTAGAAATTTTGCAGTGCCTGTGTCAAGCTCAGTGACATTGGTATAAGATATGTGAAAATCTCCATTTTCTCAAAGACTTATGTGTGAGTATAAAGGCTACCATTGGCATGGTTTAGCCCAGCTGGCAGCTAAACTACAACACGGTTTCTCGCTCACCTCCCTCTCAGTGGGGTGGAGAAGAGAAAAATGTAACAAAAGGCCTGAGGGTCGAGATAAGAACAGGGAGGGATCACCCACCAACCATGTCCCCCCGGCAAAATGGACCCAGCTTGGGGACAGATCAATTTGATTCGTTACAGGTTACTCCAGAGAGGATAATGAGAAACAAAGCCAGATCTTAAAAACACCTTCCCCCTACACCTCCCTTTTTCCCAGCTCTACCTCCTCCCCGCCAGCAGTGCAGGGGGACAGGGAATGGGGGTTGCAGGTCAGTCATCACACATTGTTTCTGTCGCTCCTCCCTTAAGGGGAGGACTCCTTACACTCTTCCCCTGCTCCATCATGGAGTCCCTTCCCATAGGAGACAGTTCTTCACAAACTTGTCCAATGTGAGTCCTTCCTGCAGGATGCAATCCTTACCCATCAGACTGTTCCAGTGCAGGCTTTTCCCACAGAGTCGTGGCTTCTTAGGACACAGCCACCTGCTCCAGTGTGGAGTCCCTTCCCACTGACTGCAGATATATCTCTGCTCCACCGTCAGTCTCCAACAGCATGGAAGGTCCTTTCCCACGGGAGAAAATCCTCTATAAATGACTTTGGGCACAGGCATCTCTGCTTTGGCATGGGGTCCTCCAAGGGCTGCCAAGGGACAGCCTGCCATCTCACCATGGGCTGCAGGGGAATCTCAGCTCTGGCACACCTCCTCCTGCTCCATCTTCACTGACCTTGGCATTGGTACGGTCTGACCAGGCCAGAGGCAAGTCTGACTGGTTTTGGAGCCAGAGAAGCTTCTCCTAGCTCCTTACAGGGGCTGTCCTTGTAGCCCCTCCCTGCTACCAAAGCCCCACCACGTAAACCCAGCACAATCATATTTAAACACAGCTCTCGCTCTTGGGCTCCCACTTGTGCACCAGTGGGTAAGGATGAGTAAATAGACTGTCAAAACCAGCTGGGATCATCCTAGTGACATCCTGTATATCTCTGATTTGAAAACTTCTCCAGTGGTCCTGCGCAAGAGCTCTGAACTGCCTGAGCCACAGATGTTAGCCACAGCATACCTATCCTCCATCCTGTCACACAGCCTGGATTTGAAGACCCACAGGGCACTGATCATGTGGAAAGTTGTTTCTGAGGTTCATCATTTCCTCTGTCAGAAATGGGCAATGTGGTTCTTCTCTGAATTTGTCAAACACTAGTTTCCAGCCACTGTATCTGATTTTACTTTTGCTCCTTGAAAGAAAGACTCATCTCCTATCAGAAATCCATTCCCGTGAAGACACTACAGGGTCTGATCAAATGGCCTTTTGAGCATCTCTTTAGTAAACCAAGCAGAGCTGATGGATCCCTGATGGGAAGTAAGGAAGCTATTTCGGGTTATGGCGTATTGCTCAGCAGCTGAGCTGCAATGATGACCTGGGCTTGTGCTCTGAGCTTGCTGCAAGCAGAAAGGATTCATGCAAGCACAAGGATTCATGCAAGCACAAAATGCACACGAACGGCATTTTATTTGGCAATTGGAGCAGCCAAAGAGGTCACCTTCTTGAACCCGGTCAATGAGCAGTAACTCCTAAAGCTGTGGCAGCCCCCTTGCTTTGGATGTGTGTCTGAGCCCGGAGCTAATTTACCCCCTCTGCACACACTCAGCACGTCATCACAAAGCTTGAGGGACTGTAGAGGCTGTGAAGATAAATTTCTCTTCTTGTTTTTAAGTGGTGTCAAAGTGAAGACACATGAAGGGCAGTGAATGGTTTGCGTGGTCTTGTGTAGCTCCTGGCCACAATTTCAGTTTGAAAGCAAGCCAGAAGAGTTGTACGCTTGGGACTACCTGAGACCTTTATTTGGGGCTCAGAGAGAATTCCAGACAGTCCCCACAGTATGACTTTTCTCAGTCCTTCAAAAGAGGTGATTTAAAATTTGCTCTGTAATTAAATTACTATAACCAGCAGCAATTTCCTCCTAAACTAAATTGTTTGCAATTTAGTTCATATTAAATATGTCTCTATCGTTTCTGTCTACATGAACTTGGGAATGTTGTTTTTAATTGTCTAATTTAAATAGATCAAGAGATAAGGTTCTTCTGGGAGTAGGCAGCCGAAGGCTCCAAACTTCTCATGTTGAATCACCGTATCAGCCCAAGGCCAGGGTAGTGAGGGTAAGGAAATATTCCTTCCTGTAGAGTTTATCAAGAGCATCTCGGGATCAGGGTAACTAATTATTCAGGCTAAACACTGCTCGATGTTCTTGTGAATGCAGATTTTATCTGCATAGAAAAGCTACCATGTTAGAAGGGTGTAAAACCATAGCACTTTTTTAGTCAGGTAGTTCACCAGTGTGCAGCAGACTGTCTTTTTTTTGGAGCTTGACCTGAAACAAAGCCTGTGGAAGTCAGTGGAAAAACTCCAAAGAGACTTCTGGCTTTAAGTCAAGGAATTAAGTTGTATGTCTTAGTGCCATAGGATATTATTGCACTAAAGAGCTTATTAAGATTAAAAACGGAATTAGGCATTACCATCGATGAATGCAAAGAGGTTACATGACTGGGATAAAGCTGCAAAGCTTTATTCTGTCTTTCAGGGAAATAGACTCAGACTGGAGCTGAGAAAAAAAATTACATATAGTAGCACTACTATACTATATGTATACTACACTGTATTACCATGAGGTGCATCTTGTAACTTCTGAAGTAGAGAAAACTGACACTAAAGGTAGGATGTGGAACTCGAATTTCACTGTTTTTTTTCCAAGAAGAAGTTCTTGCTGATCAGTGAAATGAAAATGTCTTATGTACTTCCATGCTGTTTCTTTTGAGCCTTACATTTTTTCTGCTTTGTTTTGTTTTGGTTTTAATATTTATTTTTCCAAAAGAACTTTTGTTTGCATTTGCTCCCTTAGCCCCTTGAGAATTAGCAAAAGACCCTCTGTGCTGAAGGGAAGAGGAGAGGAGAGGAGAGGAGAGGAGAGGAGACCTGTGCCAGCTGTTGTCAGTGGGAGCAGATGGAGAAGGGAAAAGGCTTTCCTGAAGTGCATTGTCTGGCAGAAAAGAAAGATGAAGCACACGGGAGGCAGGAGGCAGAAACGGGAGGAGAGAAGGGCAGGGAGGATGATGGAGAGGGGGAGCAGAGAGTCTAGTGCCCGGGACCATGATGGGGGCACACAGATTATGTGTGAAGATCAGACCCCCACGCCTCAGCTGGACAAAGGGTTGATGAGGACCGCCACTTACTCTGTGCGTGCCTGCACCACGTTTTCGCAGCACACAGCGCGTGGGAGGCCATTGCTGCTGACTTTGATGGTGAAGCAGTCCTACAGCAGCTGGAGGTTGCTTGGGCTGTGTGGAGCTGGCTGAGGCTGAAGGGCAGGGACAGCTGCCTTTTCCAAAGGGCCCGCTGGGTGTTAACAGGGGTGTGGATCTAAGCCAAGGGTCCCTACCCTTTATTTTTTTTTGGTTTTCACAGAAACAATTAAATTCTGACTGGTAACAGGGAGCAAGGGTGAAAGCTCACCTTAGACCTTTTTTTTCCATCGTATGAATGCATCTCTATTTCTTCACTGATCTGTTTATGTCTTGTTATCAGAAGCTTGCAGATGGCTGCTAAACAGAGCTGCCTGTGTATTTAACTTTGATATTGTAATGACTGAGCATAGATTTCACGTGAAATACACACGTACTTTCTATACGCCACTTCTGTATATCTTGAGAGAAAGTAGCGACAGCAATGGCCCAGTGCGACTGCCCTGCCTCCTGCAGGAACTATGCCTGATCCATACCAGATGTTCTCTGCAGGGGATTCTTGGATACTTTCTACAGTCCAGTCACAAACGTCCTGAATAATAGAGCCTTCCCTCTTCCCATGGGACAAGAGGCCAGCTTTCCCAAGGAAAGCATTTGTTAAGACTTCTTGATAACAGCTACTTACAATTTTGATGGCTTGTTATGTTCAGATAGATTTTCCTTGTTTCACCCTAGCTGATATTTGTCTTCCTTTGTTATCTATGCCCTACAGCTACCTCCAGATGGGAACCACAACTCCATTTGGCTGTTTGAGGGGGCTGTGCATGCTGGAGCAAATTCCCTGCTGCCTGTGGAGCCCTGACTCCTCCTTTCTTCATTTTTCTGTCTACAGATTCTTTCACTGATTTTACTTCTGATTACCTACTCTGTCACCTGTGGTTACATGGAGCAACCCTTGTTCCCATGTTTTGATGTGTTTCTTTCCAAGATCACTTTCTTCCTGAGTGGTCATGCTGCTTCAGCCACTGTCTCCCAGAGGGAGCAAGGCCTCTTATCAGGAAAAAAGTTCAACTTGCTCAGTGGATGCCACTTGTAAGTAGTTTGTGCCTTTTGTGGATGCTTTTCTTCAGTACTATGACAAGCTTGGAGCTCCTGCAAGTACTCCTTGGATGTCTTCCATACCCTGTCTGACACGGTCAGGGAAGACCCAGGTGTACCACTTTGGCAGGCAGCTCACAGAGCAGGGGCTTTACCTCATCACTGTTGCATGCTCTCCATGTTCTTCAGGGAATCTTTCCTTCTTATGCACTTTTCCTGTGCTCACTGCTGTTCTGATGAATCTTTCAGAGTACCAGAAGTCTTCTCCACTCCCAGTTCCCCCTTGACTAAAGTCATACACATGGGTAGTGTAGTTCATCTATTTGTGTCGTACCCTTGGTCTGCCCAACTATGGGGAGAGCCTAGTGTATGTTGCATATCTGCTAGTGGTTGCTGGGCTCAGCCACTTCATTTACAGCTGCAGGAATGTGAGAGGCCCTCAGAAAAATGCCAGAGACAAGCAAGTGTTTGAAAATGCCCGAAGGCAGTGAGCTTTCATAATGAAAATACCTGTTTCACTCAACGTGAGCAGCATGGGCCAAAAATCTCACCACAGTTATGTTAAACTTCAAGAAGGGGAAACACATAAAAAAAATGAGAGCACCTGTTAAAGATAAGCTAAAAGCTGCAACTGATAGAATTCAGTCCTTATGTCCTCCCAGCACAAGGGCTTCAGCCATCCCACCATCTGCAGGTGCCGTACACCCTGGGACAAGTAAACACTCCCTGCATTGGACAATCAGGACAACCTCTGGACATACAGGTGCCCAACAACAAGGGTACTAAGCTGAGCCCAGCTTTAACAACCCTCGCAGCACTATGGGGACTGGAAGTAGGATTTCAAAGTTCAACAGTCCAGTATAAGCATATGCCAGAGCAGATCACATTCATTAAGCATGTGATACCATCTTTAATTTTAATTGCATGATATTCTGTTCTTTTTTTTTTTTTTAATCTGTCTAGATTTGCATCATGGTGGTGTGGTGATGCTGAAACAGACTGCCGACTGGAATAACCTGCCCACCCTGCGTGATGCTTACGAGTCATTCCTGTGAGGCATTACATAAATTCTCTCACAATACATACTCAGTGTTTCTCAGACTTCCAAGCTGAGGCCCTGGATCTTACTGTCCCAGTAAGACCAGACTCAGAGAGAGTGAGACTCACTAATGAGTATCCATAGCTAGAACCACAACCAGTGACAGCTGTATTTTAAACACCAAGACATAGAATCATAGAATCATAGAATCGTTAGGGCTGGAAGGGACCTTCAAAGGTCATCTAGTCCAACCCCCCTGCAAGGAACAGGGATATCTCCAACTAGATCAGGTTGCTCAGGGCCTCATCCAACCGGGCCTTGAACGTCTCCAGGGATGGAGCATCCACCAGACATAATGTTAAGTACTCTGAAAAATCGGGTACTGGAGACCTAAATGTGATGGATACTCTTGACACTAATTTTTCTAACTCTCAAGATCCCACATATAAAATAGAAAAATGCCCCACAAAACACCCAGGGATATTGTTAGAGCACATTTGTTAGTCCATACCATATTGATCAATACCACAGGAGAATGTGATAATGGCTTCATACTGAGTGAGGTGTCAATTTGCAGACTGTCGGAGGATGGGAATCTTCCACTGAGCATCTTCAAATCTGGTGAAGAATCCGACTTACACTGAAGACTTTTATTTTTAACTTGGGATTCCTGAGGTGATTTAAATATATTGGAGGAGAAAACGCAAGACAAACACTTGTCACTTTTCCCAAGGTTCATTCTTCTTTTCTTGCAGAAATTTAGGCTTATTTAACTTTCTCACTACAGCCAGAAACCAAGGTCGGTGAGCATGGGACTTGTCTCTGAGGGCACTCTGGGCATGATACAGAATTTTCCAAGCATCAGCTAAACCTAGCTTTAAACTTAGGGCTATTAAATAGCAGTAACCATATGAAAGGATATTCCTCTGGCTTTTGAAGTGCTGTTGGGAAAGCATTTGTGAAAAGTCCCCCCCAAAATTACTTCTGGTTAACTCCTATTTTTTTCTCACAGGATAGAGAGCATTCAAAGGCAAATGACTTTTAACTAGACACTTGATGATGAGATGTAAGAAAAAAGCTCCAAAGATGGCATAAAAGAAAAACACTTTCTAAGGCTGAGACCTGGCAGCATACACCAGTAGGCAACTGAACCTTCCTTTGAGCAGGTTAAAACTCTGAAACTTAAAACCCCTTTGAGTGTTTAGAAAGTTCACAACAACAAGCAGCAAAAGGAGATGAGCGTTTGCAGCTCCATCTTGCAGTCCTAGCAATGAGAAGGAACTAAGTGGCATTCACGTCTCAGTTATTTATCACTACGGGGTAGAAACATGCTGACATTCAGTTGTGTAAAGACTCCCAAAAGACATAACTGGCCAAAAGATTTCAGCCCAAAGGAAATTGTGTGCATCATGTCTAGGAGAATACACCAGCCAACACTCAAGGAAAAAATGCTTCTCAGATGATATCACGGTCAGTGTTTATTGCCTGTTGGTTGGAGGTAAATAGCTGGTCTTCTCTCATAAGGAATGGTGAGGGGTTTTCAAAGCTTTCCTAAGGAAAGGACTTTGAAATGAAAAGCTAAGTCATCTGCCTTTCTCTGGATATATTTTGTAAGAAAATCAGACTACATTCTTAGGATTTTTAAAACTTTTTTTTTTTTCATTTTTATTGCTTTTGACTTGTTTTCATAGTAAAAGAACAAAGAATAACATGTTACAATGTATATAGACTGAAGTCCTTCAACAAGCTACTTTAACACATTTGCTTTCTTGCACCATAGCCATCTTTTACTGTTTGAAAAATTGAAGTTTTGGATGTTATAGCTCATTAGAAAAAACTCAGAACCTCAGACAAAACAACCATAAGAATGTTTTAAGACTCCTCTTCTAAGTCTCAAAATTCCTTACAAGTAAAGGAACAAATGCAATCCCTATTAATGAATAGAAATTATTATTAAAATAACTATCAAATTGTGTTGACTCAAAGCATCTTCTGACACAGCTGATCAGCCAGGCATGAGAGCTGGGGTATGTGTGCATTTCCATTGGTCTCCTCTAGGAAGGAGAATGGAGTAGCTCTCTGGTGAGAGCAGGGGTTATGGCAGTCAGTTGTGAAACTACATCAGGACCCTCCTGTTTGCCAAAATGCTTCAGTCCCTGGACTAAGGAGAACTTTGCTTTTACCCAAGGGCTGGGATGCAAAGGGAGCAAGAGGACTAATTCAAAGATTCTCCTCTCTTAGTTCTCATGCTTAAAAAAGGGAAAACTCAATGATAATAGAGGCAGCCAGCTTGCAGGACCCAAAACTGGATCCAGTGGGTCTTTTCCAGATAGAAGAGGACAGACTGAGAAGGTGAAATAAAGATAACATGCTACAGGATGGTGTAACATGAGGGAAAGCACAAGAGCATTGACATAGGAACATGCACATTTAACCACAGAAGGAGAGGGCTAGCACATGAGCTTGAAAAAAAATTAAATCAGTCTCCTATAGTAAACGCTAAATAAAATGTCATTTACATAAAGAACACTTAAGGAAAGAAGAAAAGCCTTAAAAAGTGAGAAAGGTGGGAGAAATTGGGAGTAAGTGGAAAGGACAGACTGCCTCTGCCCAAGGAAATAGCTGTGTGCTGCAATTAGCTAAATGGTACATGACTCCTGTGCTGTGATTGTGCTGCAATTCTGAACCGCTCGTTGGTTTACTGCTGTTTCTAATGGCAGGAGTGCTGAATAATAAAAGCTGTGCTCTGGACTGCCAACAGGAATTTCCTTTAGCTTTTGGTGTTGAAGCTGTATTTCAAATGAAAACTGCTAGCTTTTATTTCTGAATTAACAGTAGCAGATAACTATAGCACAGCCATGGATTTATAGCAATGCTTTATGCGTGGGGATCGATCTTTTAGGCAGGATTTGCTCTCCTCTCCACAACTGCTCCTTGCTCCCATGAACACGCTCAGTATAAGCAAGATAAGCTGGGGGGAGGCAGTTCTTATGCAATGAGGCTCATCATTGAGCTGAAGGCGATGATTAAAAATGCCATCTAAATATTACATAGCTATAACAAAGCCTGCTCCTTGCCTCCCTTCCTCAATGCCAGGGCAGCAGGGCATCTCGGTGCCTTCCCTGAGCATTTGAGTGGTCATGAGTGCCTCACCACTCACCAGCACTCAGGCTGCCAGAGACCAGGAGACACAAATCAATAGGGTTAAGTGGATTTCCTCTGTGCTTGTCTGCATATACACATCCCTCCCCCTGCCTACCCACCTGCTCTGCTGTTGTCTTTCTCTGGGGAACCACCATTTGCCTGCTTGTCCAGACAAGCTCCAGAGCTTGAGGTTGCTAGGGGGTGAAGAGAAAAACCTTCCTGCTAGTGGAGGGGAAGGAGGGGGGGTTGTGAGGGGAGACTTATCCCATGCTAAATGTAGGGAAGACAGAGCAGCTAATGCAACACCATCTTCTGCAAGATGAGGCGGGTCTACTGGCACTGTCTGATGACAGATCGTAATGATTCTCTGTCTTTCTAACCAGCAGCAAACAAGTCCTGGGGAGCAAATGCCTCATGTAAATAAATATGTATGAAGTTGGGGACAGGGGCCTCCCCTCGAAGCAGAGGAAACACGATGTCATTTGGAGTGCTGCTTCTTTGTAATTGCAACCACTCAGGAGCACAAAAGGAATGAATAGTGGGATTAATTCACTTAGCTATTGATCTCAGACAGACATTTTCATTTAACATTATTAGAACAGCCAAAGTCTCATGGCTCATAGCTGATGGGCAGCACAGCAGAGACAACATTTGCAAGCCTTTTTCCTCTCTTGCTGATGAGGTAAATCTTAGCAGCAGATTCCTTATGGTGAACCCCTGGGGAAGGGTCTCCTTCTAACTAAAAATAGCCTACTGTCTGGACTGATGACTCTGATCGTGTTCTCTACAGATACACTCTCAACAACTAATTGGTGGCCCAAGTAACATGGGGACATACTCACAGAAATCTTACATGGAAAGCTGTCAGGGAGGGAAGGAAGAAAAAAGAATGGGCTTGATAGAATTAAGTCTGGACACACAAGCACAGCCATGCACACAGTATCTCAGCTAACCAGGGGAAAAGTTAACCAGGGGAAAAGTTCAAATAGGGCCTTCTCTTATCTCCACACACATGAAGATCTGTGACAGTGGGAGAAGACAGGGTGTGGTGCAGGGAGGCATTAAGACATTTTTCAGTAGTTTCATCGCATGGAGCATAAGGTCTGTTCAGGGTCCTGAATAACTTCTTTGCCAAATTAATCTGCAAAGGACTTTCTCATATCTAGCTCTTACAAAACCACCCTGCCCATGAGCAGGTGAATGTAAGGGCCAAAAATAAGTGTCAAAGGTGATGAAGACCATGCTGGGATCTATGAAGTCACCAGGTGACACCAGTAGAGATGCTGGCACCTTAGATGATCCCAAACTGGGCCAGCTCGTGCAGTTCCAGATGGCTGAAAGCTTCCCATGGGCAAATCACTGTGATATCTGCAAAACAGAGAAAATGAGAAATGTTTTCTGGTCACTGTTATTCTCGGATTTCTTTTGTGTTGATAGACAGACTGATTTACTCAGGAAACTATTAGAGATGGGAAGAGCAAGAAGAATGAGACTCCACTTCAAGGTTAAATAAGCAGGTGAGCTCTCCAAATCTGGTACTACCTATCAGACCAAACAAGACTGGCGTATTTTCTCCTGTGGCATCTTTCTTTGTGAGGAAAAGCAAACCAGTGTTTCCCATAGCGTCTTCACTGACTGTGTAGACTGGTGTGAAAATTCATTCTGGTTATGTGGTTTCTCGTGTTCTTATAAACTCTCTGTAGTCGAACTGTCATCTCCTTGAAGACATGTGCAATCTTAAATCAGATGCTGAATAATTTGGTTTACAACAGTCGGGATCTGTAACTCATTGATAGGTGCGGTCGTTACTGATATCTAAAAAGTTCTGACTGACTACAGCTCATCCAGTGTGTGTTTCTCAATTCCAGATGGTTGTATAAAATTCTTAAAATTAGGATTCTGGTGATAACACAAATACTTAACCAGCTGGGATTTAGTTCCTGTGATTTTTGGTATTAATAGCTTAGCATTTGGCGTTTTTTTTGAGAACCTCATTCTGCTGAAATTTTTAGCCAGAGTATTAGCAGAAAACAAAGACAAACAAGCACATTTGCAGCCAAGTGAAATTATTCAGAAATTGAAGCGTGCCTAAATAGCCTTTCTGTCTCGCAGTGTATGTAAGCACAAGCATGACCGTGGCAGCTGGCAGAGGGAGTACCAGCCTTCTCTGGCAACTCTGAGAGCTGCAGAAAGGCCAGGGAGACAGAGAGGCCACCCCAGACAGTCCTCACCCATGCTGAAGTGTGACTGCCTTTGTGTTAAAGCAGAACATGACAGCAACATCCTGCAGCGCTTACCTGTGCCCAGTCCCTCCATGCCTGGGATGTCATCTCCAAACCTACAAGAGAAAAGATGAGGGGTGAGTTTGGGCCAGCAGCATCCAGGAAAGGGGAGCTGCCCAACACCCCCAGCCAAGAAGGAGAAGTGTGGGTGGACGGTGGACGGCAGATGAGAAGGAGCAGCTCCAGGTGTGAGAGCTGACAGCACTAGGGAGCAGGGGGAAGCCTCCTGGCTCCTTGCTCAAGGGAAGATGGTACTGCAGGAGCCAAGCTTGGTAGTGGGGAACTACCCATCTAGCATGGTTTTGTTTATTTCCAAGATGCCCTTACCCTTTTACTCCTTTTTTAGGAGGCTTGCTCTTGAACTGCCTTGTCTGTCTCTGCTTGAACTTGGGAGGCCCCTTGCGTGGTGTAGTGGGACCAGTTGGAGCATCTCCAGGAGTGAGGTTGGCGGGTGGGTTCTCACTCATTGCTGGGCTGCTGTGTGTGGCAGACGCACGCCCCTCTCAGATCCCTCTGCAAAATAATGGCAAGGACTGATGCAACGCTCTGCTTATCATTTCTAGGTATCGGTAGTCAGAATTATGGAAAGTATAATTGTGACAGGATTAAAGATAAAGATCTTAAGCATATAGAAAGATTGTAATGCATGCAAAGTAAGCAGGATTACATTGCCTTTCATCCGGCATGCCTGAATCAAGATGCCAAACCAAGGACACTCAAGCTAAGGACTGGTTCAGGGTATGACTTCTAGGAGCCATAAAGACACACTTAGGGCTTAGAAAAATATCCTGTCCTTGCAAATCATCACAATATACTTCGCCTGTTTTTATACTTGTGCCTGAGCAGTACCTTTTGGACACTGATGGAGATGAGACACTGTGCTAGACGGGCCCTTAGTCTGGGTGCAGCTGAAATTAAAGCCTCATGTTTCTCAATACCAACCTCAAGGAAAATAGCACAATATCTTTAAAAGATTGTGAAGAAGGCTAAGGCAAAGCATTGGAGACTTTATTTTGAACAGAAGTTAATTTCTCAGGACTTAGGAGAGCAAAGCCCATAACTTTCCCCAAGATATGTCCGTTTTGCTATTTTTGAGCATTATATTACATACGTTGACCTTCTCTGCACTACACTGCACACGAGCCAAGCTCCACTTCACAGGGGCTAGATAGTTATCAGAGAGCAATTCTTTGTGGGAGACATCTCTCCTGCCTCGGAGGGCAGAACTGCTGTACTCGGAGCCCTTTGCTTCTTTCCAAGAGAGGACAGCAATAACTCTCACCAGTGCCCAAGGGAGAGTTTCCAGCCCTTCATGAAATTTTGTGCTAATTAATGCACTAGAATGATCCGATCAGGTGCATTTCTGGAACATAAATAATTGCCAACTTTTTCTCTCCTCCTTGAAGTCACATTCTTCCCCGTGACCATTACATGACTCCTATCTCCAGGTGTTCATCCCTGTGCAGCCAGGCTGATGGAATTGCTGATGGAATTAACTTCAGGATTAGGTACTAAAGACTAATCTCATTATGTCACCATAGTGCTTTGGCCTAATCCCCAACATCACCTGCAGTGACACTCTGGACTTTTAATCTCAGAACTATAAATGTCATCAAAGATGGGTATTTTTTTTCTTAGTCTGAAGACAGTTCATGTCTTTCACAGTCCTGAAATGGCCAGAGTACCAGAAAGCAAGCCTGAGATGCAAGGAGAAAGACCACCCAAGCAATCCACCTGTGTGACTTCCACATCAGTACAAGGCGGGGAGCCGTGTTTCTGTATCTGTGGCAGTCTGGGAATACTTCACCTCTGACATCTTTCCATCTGTGCTGGCAGTAGGATGGATCCTAGTGATAGCACCTAGAGGCATGCTAGTTCTTCTGTTGCTTGCGGCCGGGCTCCTGTCTCAGCTGTAATATCCCGAGCAGGAGAGACTGGATGGGTTCCAGCAGCCCCAAATGGAAGAGCAGATGGTTGTGTCTGCAGCTGAAGTATGCACAGATGCTGTTCCCCCTGCCTGTAACACAACGCTTCCTAAGCACACACTGTGCCCACAAACTCAGGGATCAGCTAAGTTCATAGAAGTTACTTATTTGGCTGCGATCTCTGAAGCACCTGAACAATCACCCAGTATTTACAGCTTTATTCTGTCAACGTGGTGGCAGGACAGGGAAACACTGTCACCTTCATCTTATACAGGATCGGAATGGAAATGCAGTGATCGGTATGACCTGGACTGCACAGGGAGGAATCACAGAATCAAAATGACAAAATCTTTTGACTCACAGGTTTTCAGGGCCAAACTGAGAGGTGAAGTCAGTTTGGCTCCAAACCAAGAGAGAATTTGGTGCCTCACTGTTACTCAGGACCAGTGAGGAATTCAGATGGTACTGCCCTACAGTAAAACACTTTGCATTGGAAAACTGCTCCACGGCATGTCTGTTAATGCCCCAAGGTACAGTACTGTGCCTCTACCTCAGGAGCAGTCCTCGTCAGCAGTGTGTCTGTCTCAGTGCTGGGTACCCCTCCTGAACTATGAGACATGCACATCCACTTCTAAGCCCCTTCAGTTCATCCGACACGCAGAGATACTTGGCACCCCTCTCAAGGACTAGCCCCAAAAGTACAACAGAAGAAACAAACTGGCTAACAGATTTCCAACCTTGTGGCCCGACATCCAACACTTGTAAGAGGCAGTCTCCAAGTGAGTTCCCAGCACAGTACCTTAACCACAAAATGTCCTTCATGGTCAACTCCTCTAAGTTCCTTGAGTCCATGCCTTTCCCCTGGCCTTCACTCAACAGAGAAATAGCTAATGGGAAGACTCAATCCTTGGAGTTTCCCTTCTCCCAATCTGAAGTATTCATATGCACTTGCCAGCTACTTAATACCTGGGTTTTGGTAGGAAAAAGAATTTGCCCAAATCACACTTCGTCCTCTCTCTCACTTGCATGAATTCAAGAAAGAATATTCAATGAAAGTAAAAGGGACAATTCTAACCTCTTCCTAACCACCCTCGCTGTACCTATTCTCACACACATCACCAAAAGAAAGGGCAGAGGATGGAAAGCAACCTTAATGCAGGAATCAAGCTGCCCTCCTGCCAGAGAGCTGGTGGGACTCACCTGCCATCGCATGCATGCAAAGATGTCTCCATTCATGCTGGAGAGGGCCCTGACCCACAGAACAGGAGCTGCCCCAGTTCCCACACCTCAGGAAAGAGCTGCCCCTCCACACAGACAGACACAGGCGGGCAGGCGGCCCCAGGATCACAGATGCAAAAGAAACACCCACGGCAGCTTCCCAGGGTGCTGGGAAAATACCAGCCTTTCGCCTCCCCGTACCTGGGTACTTGTATAGTCCTTGGCACCACACCAAACAGATGGCTTGACAAATGTTCAACGAGACTGAGTCTTCTTTTCTAGCTCCCTGCAAGTGCTGTGCTGCCTCGCCCCAGTGCTTCCCAGGCTGGCAGGGCTCTTCTGCTTCCACCGGCACGGGGATGCAGCTCCTGGGTGAGAGCTGATGGCTGTGGATGCGAAGGTTGCTGAGGAACAAGATGTTTTTCCACACACTTCCTCTCCCCCCTCCTTTGACAAGGTGTTACCTAATTGCCCCTGACAGCATTTCTGCTCAGTCTAGGGTTTAATCCTCTGGGTAAGGGCTTTGCTTGCATCCAAATGCTAATTATACCTAATATGTCGTAATAGGCTTAGCTCAATTGCGTCAGACATCCCACCTCTGGGTTGCTGGCCAGGTTAATCATCCTTCTTTTAGTTTTCTTTGAACTTAAAGGGGCTTGAATAGTACTGACAAATGCTGACTCTTTAATCTGCTTCCTTCTTAATCTCTGATTCTCTATGGAAAATTTCCCTGACAGATAATACAGATATCTCACTTGACCTCCTTCAGACAGATTCAGTGTAGGATCTCATCTTCCGCTGTCTGAATCTTTAAAAATGCGGACTTCCCCATCTGCACTGGTCTTCATGGTACCTCAGGGGTGTCAGACACAGAACCTCCATGGGCTGTGGCCCTCCATGCAGTGATATGCTGGGAGAAGACAACATCCAGGAGGAAATACCTTCATTTTTACATTCCTTTTGGTGAGGTTCTTGCATGCTCAGGTCTTGACCTCATGAAAGCCACTAGCATCACCCTTGCAGCCAGGCTTTCGTCAGAGAATATTGTATCCAGTGTGAGATGCCTGTGAGGAGTGAGGAGTCTCACAGCTCCAGTCTCAGTTGCTTAGCTGGCTAATCATAGTGATGCAAAAAGTCCATGCAGGTTCTGCCCTTTCTGATCCTGTGTTTTACACGGGATCTCAGACCCTTTGTTCTAGCAACAGTTTTAAGACCAAGAACAAATGAAAGAGGATGCACTCTAAAAGACAAACTCATTTCAAGTAGAACTATATTCTCACAACTACTTCCTGGATGGGGGTCATTGAAAAGATTATCCCAGTTGAAAGAAGGGATTCAGAAGCACCAGAGGTACAGCATCACATGGTATAAACTCCCCACCAATGTGCCCTGCATGTACAGCTGGGTACTGGGGCAGGGAACATCGTCTGCCGGTCCCAACCGCTCCTCCGCAGCCCCTTCGGCACTGCTCGCACACAGACTCAGCTAGCCAAGGACACAAGCCAAGTGGGTGCCAGGGAGCCCCAACCAAGGGGTGCCAGGCATGAGAAGCAAGTGGCCCCGCAAAGCACAGAGCTGCTTGCACAGACATGGAGCTTTGAGACAAACCTCTGCTGCAACACTTACTCTAATGTCAGAGGAAACAGAAAATGACCACCCAAGAACCACAACTCCCTCTATTAGCTACTGGGTCTGTTCACGCTCTCCAAGCACACAAATTCAAACTTCTCCCCCATGGGGTTTTATCAGGTCTTTTCTCTCCTCTTGGTTTTGCAGCCAGTTCCTCTTTTATCCCTCTGCCACCCTTTGAGCTCCTGGAAAATACTTACAGTGCCAAGGGCTCCTCTTGCAAATCATTCGAATCCTGTCCTCCAGCTTGTGTAGAAAGGGTCTCGAGGTGTCCTGTCTCCTCCAGATATACCCTGCCAACAGGTGACATCAGGGCGCCAATTGTGGGCGGGCCCATGCACAGCAGGGGGGCGTGTGGGGAGTGCTGTGACCCCGGCATGCTGCAGGCACGGCCCCACCGAAATCTGGGGTAGCAGCAGAACCTCAACATGCTCCTGAGGGGCGACGTGCCCCTTTCTAGAAGAAAAGGTTGTGGGCTTCTCTGAAGCTCCTGGAGGGAGATCTCTGGAGAATCAAAGAGGAATAAGGAAATCACCTGCCCTTTGGGTAACTGAAAACACACACACACACACACTCAGGAAAGGGAGGAGTTCATCCTAATCACCCCAGGTCCCTCCTCTCCACTGGAAAACACATCAAGAGGCTTCCAGCAAACTTCTCAGTGGTGCTGCAAGGGTCAAAATGCACCTGAGACCACAGTACGTGATCAGTCCATTGCCGAGAGGGCTGAGTCTGCTCAAGGAAGTCACAGGAAATGCTGCTGAGATGCTTCGCATGGCCCTGATGAATATTTAGCTGCATTCAGCAGATGGGATGGTGGGGGAAGAAGGAGAAACCTTTGTGTTGCACGCAAGTGGCCAGCCAGCAGGGTGGCCTGTTGCCTCTGAGACCCGAGGTGCCGGGCTGAGAGTAACAGCTAAGTCATTTGTGAGTACCAGTAGCAATACTACTGTGAAGGTGCTGTCTGAGAACAGAAAGAGTTGGTGCTTCAGCCCAAAGGCCAACCCAATGAAACTCCATGGATGGTAATGCACACTGTTTTATCAGGAGCTTCATGTCTCTGATGCATTTTAACAGCCCGTGACTGCCTGGGAGACCGCTGCCAGAGATATAGAAAAAGTGGGAGGAATCTCAGGATGAAAAGAGAATGTCCAGAGCCCTGCTAGAAGGTGCTGGCAGATCATCCTCATCCCCAACTGCAGCAGCACAGCACCTCAGTCATGGACAAAAGCTCTCTGGCTTGAGGCTTAACCACACAGGGCAACATAATGATCTTCTGGGGTCCGTTGGACCCTATTTGAGCATCCAGCCCACAATGTGAGGTAAAGGCTGGCAGGGCTGAAAACTGTCCTAGAAGAAGGAGCTGCACAAGGAACATCAGGGCAGCATAGGAGCAGAAGGAAACTGAGGCATGAGTTTGTGTAGTGATGGATGGGCTTCATCCTGGGGTGAGGTTGGAGGAGGGGATTTTGGAGCAGCCATGCTAGCTGGAGGTGTGATTGTGTGTGATGAAGAAAGGATAGGACTTCCCTGACATGACAGACCCTGGCAGCAGGGACTAGTCCAGCACTGCTCTGGTGCTGAGCAAGAGCCCCACAGCCAAGGCCTCTGGCTTTTCAGATGGCTGAAGTTAGACAAGATAAATCCCTCAGTGAGACTCTTAGCTTACATTTAAAAAATCGATAAGGTCCTAGCCCTTGGGCGGGCACAGAGAAGTAAATCCTGAATGCAGCCAAGGGACTTTCAATCTAGCAGAGAAGCAGCAAACACACTTCGTGTTCCCACATGTTTGAGGATGATCACACAGCTTTCAGAGGCTTGTGCGATAATTTCAGGGTGCAGGAAAGAGGACGAGGGCAGCATCATGCTGGCGTCGTCTCTTCCCCGTGACAACTAGAGCTCGTACACAAATGCACAGAGATTGATTGTGCTCAGCAGCTCCCGACAACAGAAGTGATTACTGTGGGCAGGGACCTGCTTGTGTAGCTATAAAGAGGTGCAGCCTGCTGGCAGCAGACTCCGCTCCCATCCCCGCTGCTCATTCCCATGCCTCCATCTGCTGCAGACAGGTTTCCGGGGCTCCCCCTCCCCTTCTGCCTTCTCCTATGTAGGTAGAGTTGCTGGGGAAATGGCTCTACATCCCCCTAATCCTCTTTTTTAGAACTTAAAAATTTACGTTTGTTTCAGGCTGTTTGTTTTCAAAACACTCCCTTTGTTTTCCTGTTTTTCCAATGAAATCTGATTCATTTCTTTTTAACAAAGGTGAACGTGTGGGAAAAAAAATTTCCCTGGTGTCACATGAAGCTATTTTCTGGCTACTAATAAATCATGACAGAAACACCCCAAAGAGCTTTGCTTATCATATTCTTTCTTATCTCCCGTGATTATCAGGCTCTTTCACTCTCTCCTTCTCTATCTCCCTTCCCCTCCCAAAGCAGGTGTCATTTGCTTTGCGGAGATGCAGGTGCGTGGCTCCTTTGCAGAGCAACAGGCGCCAGCTTTGTGTCAGCACCCGGCTGCCACCCCAGATGGATGATGAGTTCTGCCTAGGGACTGAGTACCCAGTTCCTGCCCCTCCCTGCCCTTTCCCAGGCTCTTCCTCCCCTGGCCCCAGGAAAACTAGCATCGGCCTTTCAGGCCACCTCAGTTGCCACCCGATCCAGACCAGAGCTACACTAGAAGCTATGGGGTCCAAGGGGTAGCAGAAGTGCCATCCCTGTGGCCCCAAAGGAGAACGCATGAGCTTTGTCACCTCTGGCCAGATTATTCCCCATTCCAAGGAATCACTTAAATACATCTCCAAGGTTTCTGACCCTGTTTATGAGCTGGTGTAGCCATAGTAACTGTAGTTATACCAGAAATAGCAGCTCACTTGGATGACAAAGAAAACACAAGTTTACAAGACAGTCTTTTCCAGGGGCTGGCTGAGCTCATGGGACCGTGGGAGGAAATCCCAGCCGAGGTGCAGGCTTGGGGATGCAGTGGATGTGGGCTATGGCTGGCACGGGCCACAAATAACGTTTCTGAAACGTATCTCTACAAGCTTGTGCCAGGTGCTTGGGAAACTTTGTGCCTTCCTGATAGAGCTTTATCACTTGCCATACACAGACATACTTGACTGGAAATGAGCAGGGAATTTCCCAAGCATCTGCAGTTAGACCTCAGTTTCCCTCCTGCAGACAGGCAGCCTGCCAAGTACCTCTGAATCCCTGGTGAGAGGAGGAGAGCAATAGGACCTGGATTTGGAATAAGATTGTCTATTTGTTTTGTAGAAGGTCAGTGAGGTTGTCATGTCCACAGCATTTCGGTGAGAAACTTGTACTGAGGTGCCTGCAAAAAAAAAGATGCACATGCTGTGGTCCTCCTTCCCCAATTCCCATCATGTTCCTAAGCTGTCTGTCGTTTGTGCTGGTGAAAAAGGGAAACAAATATAGAGGATTTGGCTTTGCCTGGCACAGATATTTAGCTGTTTGAATACGTGCAAATCAATTAATCAAAGATGCAGAGAAGGCGGCATCCTCATGGAGAGTTTTATCGTTCTTCAGGAAATCATGCACCACTACTCTGGTGTAAGGATTAAGCTTGTAACAGCCTGCAGTAAACAAGGAGTGCTGACTTTGGGAATCTGTGCCTGCTGCCTGATACAGCAGCAATGTTGAGCATCTCTGAGCTCAGCTTGCAGAAGACCCTGGTCTCGACTCTCACTTCCACTCATGCCCTGGAGGCTGCTCTGGCAATGGGGCAGAGATTAAAGAGGCTGAGGTCTGTTTCTCTACTGTCAGGGCCCT
This sequence comes from Tauraco erythrolophus, assembly GCF_009769465.1. Classification (NCBI taxonomy): domain Eukaryota; kingdom Metazoa; phylum Chordata; class Aves; order Musophagiformes; family Musophagidae; genus Tauraco; species Tauraco erythrolophus. The sequence continues at coordinate 56,549,319 of NC_141468.1, forward strand.
AGAGAGAGATTTCCATGATCAGTCTGGAGAAAAGAGTCCTCTGAAGAAACATAAATCAAGCCGTAAGGTTTAGCTGAACTATCAGCAATGGCCCTGCCTGTGTTAGAAACTGTGTGGCACTGGGGACATGACTAAGTCCGCAAGCCACATGGCTATTTCCAAGGCTTCTTGAGGAAAATGAAGTCTCCGTTTTTCTCATTCAGTCAGGAGTTCTCGATTTGTGCATGTCAGAACACTGTTACAAGCCCCAGGCTTTCAGGCACCAACACTTTAGGTCATGCTGGGGCTTTTTATAGCAGATGATATAAAACCCATGTAGCCTGTCATACACTTCATTAGTCACCAGAGAGTTACATTTTCTTCTGAGCAGTGAGTCTGGCCTTTCTTGAAACAGATAACCAAGCCTTACCACCTAATACTCACAAGACTGCTACATTGATATGATTTTATTAACTTACACAATCATTTCCTTGTTTGGCATAAATAAAAAGAAAACCAGAAAAAAAATTCTGTTGTTTAGATAGCACTTTTCACTCACAAATCTCAAAGCACAGAGCTAAATTTTCATCATCCCTATTTGTAAATATGGAAGCTGATGGGCAGAAAGTTCATATACCTGCAGATGAGACCCAGCTGTCCAGACATCTGCTATGGGGACTGATGTGCTTGGCCATGCAGCACAAAAAGCTCAGTACTTTATGACTGCTTTGTGATTAATTTTCAAGAGCATCCCCCATGCTCATTGCTGAATTATCCCATGAGAAAGCAGTAACATTAGTGAGCGTCCTTTTTGTGCGTTAACTTTGCTTAATGTCTCCATCCAGGCTGTTGGTAGTGCTGCAATGGGATTGAGTTTGTTAGATCATTTAAAAAAGCTTACTCTTGTTCCTGTTTTCATTCTGCCTACAATTAAAATATCTTTTTTTTTCTTTTATAAGATTATTTTTCTCCTGAATGCCATTTACAAAACATGCTTGACATTAATAGTGGACCATGACCTAACATTTTTCCCTTTTTTGGTCAAACCCAGGTAGTTAATCTTGTTATCTATGTGACTGCCAGAAGGCAGAGCATGCGGTTGCTCTTAAAAATGTACCTTAATAACACAGTTTGTCCAGTATTGTCACAAGGGTTTTCCTTAGATTTTTCTTTTTCCATAATTGATTCCTTCTGTATGAATTACATGCCACATACCTGTGAACAGTGATTAAATGACCCACTAGCACTCACTAAAAGTGATTGCACATTGAATTAAACACAGAAGTAATATTGCCTTGTTTAAAAAAAATAAAAATAAAGAAAAGAAGAGACTGCAAGAGGATGTTTTTATTTAAATGGAAATTAGATAATTCCAGAGCTTTATTCAGCTTAAAACAGTAAAGCAAATGATTCAGTGTCACTGGGCTAAGAAGAAGAAACCGTACACAAGTCAGCTCCAGATGTCTCCTTTCCTGACAGCTCCTTTTCTCATCTTTTTTCTAAATGATCAATTCTTTCTCCTTGGCAACCAGCAGCCCAATAAAGAAAGGCTCTTCTAAAACATTTTGGTAAAACGTTTCTTTCTTCTTCTTAAGGGGACACATGTCTTCCTATGGCTTTCATGCCATGCTGCAGACATACTCTTCTTTCCTCCTCCTACCAGATAAAAGCATCCCTGTGCAATCTCATTCAGTTCAGCCCTCTGCCACCATTATTACAATTTTTTTCATGTAACAGCTGAGGCTTTCAAACAGAAATGATTGCTTCTGGGGAGCATCTTGCACTCTCCTTGGGAACATTCAACTAATGGGCAGAGGGAGCAGCGCTTCCTACTCCATTATCTTGTCTCTTGGGTGGCTGCTCACCTCCCAGAGACATGAATGCTAACTGCTCTAGCTGCCATGAAATAGCAGATCCCTGGTGGAAATAACTGTGGAAAGGTAAAAGCCAGGGGATGAAAATATAAATTGATTTTTTTTTTTTTTTTTCTCCTTTTATTACTCAGGTATATTGCCAGGTACTAAGCCTTCTGTTCTTCCCTCAGGATATTGCAAATGCATAGGGTTTAATGTTTTAATGAGGGTTTTCTATGGCTTTTCACTGGCAGAGTCCAACCTTTCTTTTAATTTAGAGCTTCTACACTCTTGCTTTCCAGTGGAGGTACACACCTCTATAAAGTGAATTAGAGTCTTTTACTGGGAGGCCCCTAAGGATATTTCTACATCAAGAACCTGCAACTCTAGCCCACTTCTGGGGTCCAGTCTAGCATCATAAAGACATCATAAACTAAGTAAACTGTTTAGGAGCCATCACTGCATGCTGGGCAAACGCATGTTGCACAAAGCATGTTCTGACTGTTTCGTATACACAACGACTTATTTGTGGGGTCCATAGCTGATGGCATATTTTGACTGTAACGGTGAAAGTTATTTCTAGAGAAAAAGGAAAATAAAGGAAGAGGAAAGAGAGAGAAAAAGAGGAAACTGTCCAGTGGCCAGCTGAGAAGGACAATGATAGGGTCCCATAGGAGCATCCACCTCTGAGAGCTCTCTCCAGTGGAGCAGATGATGACAACAAAAACGATGTGGATGATTTCTTGCCATGCTTTCCCTTAGCATTATGTACTTTTTACCACAACCCACTTAAACTCCCTGTTTGTTATTCCTGGTTGTGACTCTATTAATTCTGGGAGGAGAATGCTCATCATGTGTGAAAGTTGCACGTTCATTGCTTCTGAGAATAGATATTATTGGATAATATTTACTGAGAATTTAGATAGCTGTTATCTGCTTTGTTGGGCACCACATTTGTTTTTCTCTTTTATATACTGAAGTCTACAAAACAAGAGATAAAGGAGAGGGAGGAAGGGCAATTTTCACTCCGGTGCTTTCCATGAGGATCCATCACAATAACACTGTGGGGGTTTGCAGAGGCAGGGCTGTGAGAGCAATAATATGGGAACAGCACCAGCTCAATAAAGGAAAAATGTTGCCACAGAGACGCTGATAATTACTGCCTCCAGGCTTCAGGGAGAGGTTTTGTAGCTGAAAGCAGCATGCCCTGAGCACTGCTAAGGCTAAAGCACCAAGGCACATAAGGCACCTAAGAGCCAGCGGGAGCCTGGACACAGCCTGACACGGAGCCATGGATTCCAGTGTAAAATGACGGTCTCTGTTGAGAAGAGTGTTTAGCATAGGCAAGGCAGGGTGCAGCTGGCAAGGGAGATTTTCTAAGGGCAGAAGAGGAGGAGAGGATGCCACAGCTCTCCTAATTTAGTCCCAGCTTCAGCTATGGCTGTTTTGGGGGGAAGTCACAACACGAGAGGTGTGCTTGGATAAATACCTCCTAACACCCTGCCTGGTGATCAGCTTAGGGCTGAGATTTGATTACACTTGCTGAGATTTGACCTTACATAACCACCTGGTTTCTGAGAGGTCCTAAAATAGTCCAGCCCTCTTTCAAATCCAGCTCCGGTGGGTCACTTCTCTAGGACACCACCCCCTGCAAGATGCCACGACATCCACTGACAGGGATGGAGGGCAAAAGCTGCTTTCCTCCATGCTGGGCTCTGGACCACAGTGGGTGCAGAGAAGAGACCCCTGCTTCATGGTGGCAGGGATCTTCTTCCCCCCACCCATCCCTGTCTTTTACTCTCCCCTTTCCACTGGCTTAGCTGTCTGTCTCCTTTACTGGGCTGCTCCGTCCATCCTCAGCTTTTCTCAGGCTAGCCTCTGGAGGAAACTGGCTCTGTTTCACCCCTATTCTCTCATCCCCAACCAAATCCTTCTCCCTTCCCTGTCTTGCTGTTCCCCTCGCTACCACAGGGTAGTCGAGTCATCCAGGAGTGACATGTGAAGACTTTGTGCACCTTCAGGTTGGAGATGGGGGTTATGGGATTAGCACGTTAACTGGCCTGAAAGCTGCTTAGACAAGCATTAAATCTCCAATCTTCTCTCCATCATTCAAGGAAATCTCTTCTGGAGAAGCTGGAGAGATGAAGCACTCAATCACGTTTTCTGGGGTCAGCTCTTCATTCAGCTGAGAGCCCTCATGTCCTGTGGCCGTGTGGTTTGAAGGGACTGCCATAGGATCGGGGGGTGGGGAACTCAGTTGAACTCTTACTGGGGGGCTGTGGTGGCACCCCAAAGTGCCTTCTTCCTCCTCGTTCTCCATGTTGAATTTTGGCTCCCTTGCCCAGCACTGTGCCTAGCCCCCATCCCTTTCCTCCCTTCCCACCCCATCGGCTGCACACTCCCTTGCAGCGCTTTAGGAGGAGTGAGTGGCACCGAGTAGGAAGAAGATGGGCACCATGTGTGCTAGGCAGAGCAGGACCAACCTTAGGATGCTGACTTTTGAAACAAATTCTGGGACATCTTGTGCCTGCATTTTATTCAGGCACAATTAATTCATCAGGCTGCATCCCCCTGTTTATCCTGCTTAACTGAGAGGCAGAGGAGGCAGTACTGGGTTTACCAAGGAGTTGGGTGGCACCTCGTGATGCAGCAAATGCCCCCTCATATGGCAGGGAAAGGTCTCGTGTCTGAGCTCCCTGTCTTGTCACATTCCCCCAGGCTCATCACTTCGTGACTGGCTCAAGCCCAGATTACCTCCTCTCATCTCTGGAGGAGAAAGGATCTCCACGCATAGTGAAGGACACCACCTGGGAACACCAACCCGGGGGACACCCACAGCCAAAAACAATGCTTACCTTGCAGCAGTTGTATACGTGAATTTGCTGCACCATGAGGTTGTCTTCCCAGCTTATCACCTGTAGTCTTCCTGCAAAAACCTTGAGAGGGAGGCAAAGTTCATGACAGGGACAGGATTCAGCAACATCATTCACTAGAGAGAAATCTAAGTTAGTAACGCTATATACTGAGTTCAGTGCAAATGCAAATTAGTAGCTCCAAAACAAACCACTTTACGAGAGCAGTAGAAAAAAGTATTACACTGTGGGGCTTCTTACAGTTACAAAAATGGATTCCCTGCCTGGACTGAAATGTCTTTTTATTTTTCCTCTCAGAGCTTCCAGCCTGGGAAATTTATTAATTCTGGAAATTAAGAGTAGATGAAAGTAAAGGATTCTAACAGGTGAGGGTTTCCTAAATTAGTAATTTCTAAAGACCATAAAATAGTTCTTTTCCTCAAACGCAGCCACCTCTTCTGCAGAAGATGGAGATGACATTTAGCAGCACGCAGCAGCACTGTACCACCTATCTAAAAAATTCAAATCCAGAAATGTTGGACAGCTTATGGCAGCAATCCAAACTCAAATAGAAAAAAAATGCCATGTCTAATTTTTTTAATCTTACAATTTTTAAGAAATATCAAGATTCGTTGGGTCCAACAAGGTGCCACAGAAGGTATATGACTGTTGAGAGTAAAGGCTGTTTAGCTGAAGGATATACATTTAAAAATTAGCATAAGCTTTTGGTTATGTACTTGAAATAAGTTTAGACACTAGTGGTTGATTGCATGTATTAATGTGGTCAACTAAATGTACAACCAACTGTGATCAGTGGAGACAAAGTAAATAAGACATAATAATAAGATTATTTTAAGTGGAAAATACTATTTTCCAACTAAGAACACGTTTGAAATATTACCGTTCCTTTTGCAATAAAGCAGGTACACTCTAGCTGTTGTTCTTGTCTCCTTCTGTCACAGTCATAAGAATTGGCTGGGGTTGGACAACATCTGCCAAGAGATGATCTTTACTGCATGGCATCAGTTTGTCAGAGATGGAATAGTGGTAGGGATTTGCTTTCAGTGATGTTCTGCTCCAACACAGTTCAAAATCTGCCTTTCTTCCAGCAGATCAGTGACGTGGCTCTCCAGCAGGAAGGGATGATGCCTGGCTTCTAAGCTCCCATCTGCTCGGCACGGTGCATATCCAACGCCTGCAGCTCCTTCTCACCCCTCTTTCCAATAGGAAGATGAAGCACAGAGCAATAACATGATTTGCCCATGATTACATACTGGCTAACTTCTAATCTAGGAGTAAAATCTGTTTCTCCTGCACACTAGGCAGGTGTGCCAGTATAAGCTGAGTGTATGTACCTACGGTGGCACACAACTATACATCCCTATGCCTCTGTGCACATTTGTGGGTATACTGGCTTGACGTATGCTCACACACATTCAGAAATAGTGTGCAAATAGCTACGCAAAGACACAGGTAGTCTGGTATTTATCTACAACTATAAAGGAAAAAAAAAAAGACAAAGCTAAACCCAACCAACCCTCAGCAAAAATGATCATAGTAATGCTAAAGTTACGGTCTCTCTGTACACAGCCACTAAAACGAAGAAAATCTCAAGCCAAGCCATCAGGAAATGGTAACCTCAACCCACACACCCTCCCAGCCAAAAGGGTTTTCTGGTCTCCCAGTACAAATTAGGAAGTCTACTGAAATCAGAGAGTTAGTCCAGACAGCGCAGAACCAACACAAGAAGTTGATGTACAAGACGCAGGGGCTGTATAACAAGACTATTACCTCAAAGCTCCCCATAGTTAACACATCCAACTCTTCACACCTTTCCCAGGCCAGAACTGTTCACATGAACAATTTGAACCACTATAACCTGGCACTGTCATCGCAAGAGGTTGCTCTGTCCTTTCCCCATTCCCATGTTCACTCATCCCCTTCCCTGTGCAGGTACAAGCGTTTAGCCGCATTTGGCCATTGTGACCATGGATCAGGAAACTTAACCTGGCTTTAAAACTCACCAGTATATACTTATGCATCTGCTTACATATTTTTGCCAGGTATATTTTAAACTGAGCTCAGTGCTGTATTCAGCTCCGTTCTCTTGTGCTGGGCAACAGGGAGGTTTAGCGTAGGAGTGAAAAAGAGCAGCAAAAAATAAAACAATTTCTCTTGGTGGTGAAGCTAATTCATGGAGGCTTAAAATGTTTCTGAGGCTACAATCCCTGCTAAAGGGAAATCCATTGCCAGCCAGACATATGTTCTGTTTGTCCCTTAAAATGCATGAGATCAGAATCAAAGTGCCACCCATAGCCTAAATGAAACCAATGGTAGGCTGGGAAAATCAGTCCTCCTCTTCCGAGATCCGTCCATCCCTGCAGGAGAGCCCTCTTACTCAAGTTGTTTGCAACCTTTAAAAATTTATGCACCATAAACATTTTCTAATGGACATGGGGACCCAGGGCAGCGAATTTAAAGCCCATTGACAATAGATTTGCTTTGCTTATTTTTCTTCTGCAAATGCATTAAGAGCAGTCCATCAGTCACTGAAGATCCAGATTTGTTGGTTGCAAACCAATGATCTAATTTGTTCTTAAATTCTGCACTGAGGATTGTGTGTGTGAAGGATTTATGTGACTGAACAACCAAGTGGGCACTCTGTGAGTGGAAAAGAAAGAGAAAATCTGCTGATATTTCAGAGAGGAAGTGGTGTAAAATCTTTCTGATCATTTAAGCATCCCTGGGAAATGAGAGCCTGTTCTTCCTGAGGTAGCTGATCTTTGAAACTGCTTGTATGAAAATGGCTGGGAGCTGGGAACAATTAGCTGATTAAATGCAGCAGGTAGCATGTGTTAACTAGGAAAAATGAGGTTCATCCCCAATGACCCCCGTTTGCACACACCCCCATGTATGCAGGAGTGCACTCAACCTGATTCTCCACTTATTTTAATCGGGCCGGTTTTTGAAATCGACCTTAATTACACCAGGAAAATAAACACAATGAAAGCCAGGGCTGAAAAACAAAGACCCCCGCTCGCAAGCACAGCCGGCACGCACCGAGAGCCCGAAGCCGCGCGCGGGGAGCAGCACCCCCGCGTCCCTGGCCGCGCTCTCCTGCCCAGACAAAGCCCTGGGCACCGCTGCGCAAAAAAGGGCGCAGCGCCGGGCCGCTGGGCGCGCAGACAAAGCGGGGCAGGCAGCCGGGGAACGCTGCAGCATGCGGGGCCGCGCAGGGCTTCCTCTGCGAGTGGGCTGCTGGTGGTGGCGGCGGCGGCTTTCTTTTTTTTTTTTTTTTTTTTGCGTGTGAGTGTTATTTTTTTTTTTTTCTCTCTTCACCAACTTCCTTCCTGCTCCAACTGCCAAAGCTCAAAGCTGAGCGCTAAGAGCGGAGGAGGACCCCGGCCGCAGGCGCCGCTCAGCCGGTGAGTACGAGCCCAGGCGAGGGGAGGACGGGGGGAGCCGGGCAGGGGGGAGAGGAGCGGGCTCACCCCCGGCTCGCTGTCCCCTGGCGCCGCGCAACTTTGCGCTTTTGTTCCCGGCGGCTGGCTCCGTTGCCCAGTCTTGCCCGTGGAGACGGGCTTGGCCCTGCCTGCGTCCGAGGGGCAACTCGGGCTCTGCGCTGTGATGGGGCGGAGGGACGGAGGAAGGTGAGGCAGCCCCCGCGACTCCGGGGTGGCGGGAGGGCCCCGGGGGGTGACGGCGGGTGTATCCCTGCGGGTGACGGCGGGTGTATCCCTGCGGGGTGGTACCCCGCGGTCCCCGGGGGAGGCTGGGCGATGAGCTGCCTTTTTGCCGTCGCACTCCAGGCGGGTGGGATGGGATGGGGAGGGCAGGGCCGGGGGCGCTAGTGGGGCCGGTGCGTTTCTCCCCCATGGCGGAAAATTGCTTCCTCCGTGCCAAATTCGCTTCCTGAAGATCAGCCCTCGATCGGGGGATGGTTTGGGGAAGTGAATTTGATGCGCAGAGGGAGGGCAAATAAATTATGACCCTGTGACATTGCTCTTTGTGCTCAGTGGTGACACGAGGTGGGGGGTGATGAGGCACACACTATCCACCCAGTCTCCTGCCTCATTGCCCCCTCCTGCTGCAGGTGCGAGGGCAGCCACCCACCCCCGGCACAGGCAGAGCCCAGCTCAGAGAAGCTTGCACCCCTCAGCAGGGCATGATTCCTCCATCACCTCCTGCAGCCATGTCTCTCTTTGGCAGGGCATTCCTTACGCTGCCCCTGCCCTTCTCCCTGCTGCTTTGTGGGTGCTGTCAGGCCTCGGAGGTGCAGGTGACGCATGACTGCAGGTTGGGGCTGCAGGGATGAAAGAAAAATGTGGCGGGGCAAGGCACAAACCGCCCAGATTTTTCCTTGTGTAGAGCGTTTATAGGGTTAATTTTATAAATTTTAATGAGGCTCGTGGCCTGAAGGCCGGGAGGGGTGGTGGGGGAGGTGTCTCCATCTTAGCCCAGTCCTTGGCCTGGGCAGTGACACAGGAGGCCAGGGACACGGATAGTTGGGCACCTACAAGCTCACTCTGGGGAGCCCGGTAATGTGTCTCAGCTCACAGAGGGAGAATAGTCTCAGAGCAGGAGTGATTAGAGGCAGGGGCAGCTGTGATGTGAGCTTTCCTCTTGGTCAGCTCCTGTCTGGAAATTTGGCAGGAAGGCAGGGTCAGGTCCACAACTTGGGGAGAAACGCCAGAATTGAGTCTGGTCGGTGACATCCCGAGACGCGTGTGAGCCAGGGGCTGTTCAGCCCAGACAGCCTGGCTGGTGCTGTTCCCTGCGGGCTCTCGCTGTTGGCACAGCAGGTTGTCTGCCTACCTCTCTGGGAGGTTTTCAGACAGAACCTTAAAAACATCCCCCCTCCGGTGAGCCACCCCCATGGGCTGGCAGGGAAAGTCTCTGCGGTATGTGTGATACAAAGGGAAAGTCTGAGGGATGAGAAGCAACCAGCTGGTCCAGCCCTGACTGCTTTTTCTCTTCGTGTGGCCAGTTTTCTCTCTCCCTCCCTCTCCCTGCGCCCCCCCGCCCCGCCCTCCATTGCCTGGGTCTCTCCCTCTCCTGTGATAAACCACAAAACCCTCTGTGGAGGACAGGGGCAGGGAGGCAACTCTGCTCTGTGGTTGTAGTGGTGGCAGATGTAGTCTAGTATCATGGGAGAGTGGAAATGACTCGTATCTGCAGCTGGAAGCCCAAGTGGAAGGCAAGACCTGTTGGTGGCCGCCACAGCTCATTACAACCTCTTCTTGTGCTGGGCATGGGGTGGCGCTGAGGGGATTGCAAGGCTTTGGAAGGATGACTGTGCTGCAAAGCAGTGGGGCATGAGCAGTCGTTGCTTTCATGAGGGAGTTTCTGGTTTCCTTCCTCAGGAGGACGAGCTCAAGGGCGAGGGCCTTTCCCATGGTATGTAGGTCCTTCACATTCCTCGGGCTGGGCATGAACCCAGCCAAGGTTATTCAGCTGCTAGGATGTGCTTTCTTTCCTGTCCGTTTGACCTGGGAGTCCCTTTTATTTCCCAGCTGCCCGCTCTGCACTAGTTCCTGACTAACCACAAAATGCCATTGCAAAGTAGTCTTGCATCAGGGCCATTGCCCATTAGCGTGCTGGACTGAGTCTTCTTGTTCCTGTGTTGTTTGGTCTTTCTCTGTGCCTTTGTAACATGCCAATATACCCCTCCTTGATGTTTTTTTTCCCACTGGAATTGCACTAGGAGGTCTGCATATTACTCATTGCTGCCTGCTTCCACTTGCTGATTCACCCTGAACTGCTGCATGTATTTTTTTTTTTTGTGTTTCCTTTCTGTTTTAATGAGTGAGAAAACTATTCCACTAGCTCCCAATTTTAACTTTTGGGAGCAGGGGCAAATGTTAAGGCCACAGCTGCGGAGAAGGATAAAGGGCTTGCTGGGGAAATTGCAAATAATCAGGCAAAGGGGGAATTTTTAAGAGGAACAGCCTCAAAGAAGGAGTTTGTATAAGTGAACTGAATGGTCTGTGTGGCTTGACCAAATCCTCTTGCTGCTGAACAGCAAGGAATGGCTTGGCCATTTGCGACAACCACCACTGCACCAGGGCACTGCTCTGGTTTTCGACCTCTCTCTAAAGAATGGGAAGGTTGCTAGGACCGTGCAGCTGGCTCCACGAGGCAGGCAGCTGAGCAAGGGGACCTGGCACAGCACTGCTCCCCTCTCCTGCCTGTCTCCTGTTCCCCAATCTCATGCCCACGCTGCCCATCAGTTCATCTCTCCCTGCTCTGGCTCCTGTTTGGGATACCACCGAAGCAGCTTCACTGCCCTGCCGCCATCAGTGGCACGCGTCCCAGCTGTGCTGGCTGTGAGCTCCAGCCATCCTGCCTCTCCTTTCCGAGAAGCCCCGCTGATGCAGTGCAGGTACACGCGACTGCTCTGCAGCTGGGCTGGATGCGGTCACCATCGCGCTTCCTTCCTTAGCAGGAAGGAGACCTGGTGGGTGCCTGAAGTGAGCTGTTTCTGGGAGAAGCACCGGGAGTGCTAGCAAATAGACTATAGTGGGTGCGTTTCTTTGAGGGCTTCAGCTAACTTGTTAGTATAAGGGAGCTGCTGTCAGGTATTTGATCTTTGTATGAAATGCTGCCTGAGCGTGGCTTTTAACCCATTATGAGAGGGTGAATGAAACCTCTGGCCTTGACTTTATTTGCGTCTGTGTGTGGCAGCGGCTCTTTGTGCAAGATAGCTGGTGAGTGCTGAAACCTTGTACGGTGCCTTGTAATTGCAGGGTTGCCGGCCAGCAACCACGCTGCAGAGTGGCTGTAAATCACTCTGGTTTCAGCCTCCGTTCCTGCACCTCCTCCTCGGGAGGGAAGAACGGTGCAGGTCTGCGTGTGCGCATGGTGCCTGCAGGGAGAGGAGCGGGGGCAGAGGGGGATCGTGTTCAAGCCAGAACATCAGTACGGCAGTGTCGGGATTGCAGCTGATCGCCGTCGCCATTTGCCTGTAAGGATCCTGCTGCGATCTGTGCTGGGCAGATTCCTGCCTGTCCTGGGGAATTGAGCTACGCTGTGCCCAGTGTGAGTGCCCCTGGGGACACTACCCCCCTCCGGAGCAATCCTATTGACTGCCCCTCCTCTGTTACCCAGACCAAGTGACAATGACTGAGAAGACCCAAGAACCTCATGTGGAGGACGACGATGATGAACTGGATGGGAAACTCAACTACAAACCTCCTCCCCAGAAAACACTGCAGGAGCTGCAAGAGTTGGACAAGGATGATGAAAGTCTTGCTAAGTACAAGAAGTCCCTGCTGGGAGATGGACCTCTGGTAGTAGGTAGGCTGGGGCACACTGATAGGAAGGGACTGGGGAGATGCATCCCAACAGTGCACTGTGGGGATGGGGCAAGGTGGCCTCAAAGAAGAGGGAGTTTGTTTGACCAGGCACGTGCACTGCTTCTTCTGGAGGACTGGGGATGGGCAGGTGGAGAGATGCATGTAAAGGAAACAGGGAAGATGCTCTGAGCATTAGGTGTAGGGTTACTAAGGAGTGCTGGCATTGGCAAGGGACTTGTGGTGGGAGGTGTGTGGGCCTTGGAGGACTCCTGAGGGGTTAGAAATGAGCAGACCAGCCTGTGCTGAAAGGTGGTCTTGCTGCTCAGAATGATCTTAAGAGGGCAGTCTCCTGTAGTGGAAAGGCCTTTTGTAGATATTGGGATGGAGGCTGGAGGAATCCGTGTTGAAGGACTGGGGTAGTCGCATGGTCCTATTGTGCCAAGAGAAACCTGGCATTACTGGTTGTTTCATGAAGTGCAGTCTGTGTGGGAAAGCAACCCCATTTCTTCAGTGTCATTTCCCTCCTCCTGCATTTAATTTTGCAAGCTGACAGCTTCACCCTGACTTTACTTCCTGCAGACCCAACAGCTCCCAATGTGGTGGTCACTCGACTCACCCTGGTATGTGACTCTGCTCCAGGACCGATTACTATGGACCTTACAGGTAAGCACAGACTCTGTCTTTGGACATGAAGGGGAACAAGCAAAGGCCCTGGCATGCTTCCTTGGGTTCCTACAGTGGGTTTTAGAGGAACTCTGAGGGCATCTTAGCCTTGTTTCTTATTTTAAGGTATACATGTATGAAAACGAAAAGGAGATGTAACAGAGGAAAATGTTGAGGGTCTTTTTCTTCATCTCGATAGCTCTAGGAGCTCCTGGGTTTCTCCTGCCTTCTCTTCTTACTTCCTTTCAATAAGACCTCATGAGCATAAGGGATGTGCATGCGTTCGGGTAACGAGCTGTTTTGAAACTTCAGCATCGAGCAATAACTGCAGTTCCGCTCCCGGGGAGATGGGGACAGAACCAGGCTTCACCTTATATGGGCTTTTCTGCAGAGAGAGGAAGCTGAGCCCGGAGAGACAGAGCAGCTTCCTGTTCACCCAAAACCACGCAGAGCCCTGCCGAGCCCGGACAGCCTTGCAAGCTGGGCAGGAACTGTGAAACATGCTCCACTTGCCCAAGCCGGGGCTGGGATGGGTGAAACATGCACACGTTCCTGCAGATGCCCAACAACGAATCTGTGCATAAACATCTTTGTGTATATGTGCCCAGACCTGTGTTTATTTAGGTATTATCTTCATAGATGCAGACACAGACACATACGTACACCCTGGCGTTTCCGTGTACGTGCTCTCACAGTGCAATTGCTTATACAAACCTCCATGTACTCGTTTTGGGGGTGTACCGTCCTTTGAAGGGATGCTTACCTCCGACACCAGTCCCAGCCCCATCCCTCTGCACGTGGTCTCTTCTTGCTGTGACACCTCTAGCTAACGGCTTGATCTTCTCTTTGCAGGTGACCTTGAAGCCCTCAAGAAAGAGATCTTCGTATTAAAGGAAGGAGTGGAATACAGAGTTAAGATTCATTTCAGAGTGAGTTGTTTTCCTTCCTGTCACTTCTCATCAGGTGCTGAGGCCAGTCAGTGGCAGTCTGTCAGATAACTAGAGCCAGGCAGCATGCCTACCGAAAAGCTGGGCCCTTGTAAAGCTCCTCCAGCTTCAGGTGTTGTTCTACCCAACAAGGGACCAGATCTTTCCGGGGAATTGCTTCTGCTTGCTTACCCCTTGGAAGAGTTGCTTTATGTCTGCCCGCAGTGGTGAACAAGGTGATTTGGAAGCCGGATGGGTAGTTTTGGCTGAGTTTGGCTTAGCTTTTTAGCCACCACAAAATCTTTAATTCATTCAAAGTGGAAGCGGACAGGGAGGAGAAGAGATAATGGCTTTCCATGAAGTACTGGTTCAGTCTGCATTGCTGGGCTTCATGTATGTATAAAAAGATTTAATACTGTAGTGTTTAGCTGGAGATACCCGAGTTGTTCTGGGTCACAATATACCTAAACGGACTCATTCGTCCCCCTGTCCCATTAACCAGTGCATCAGCCATTTCTTCTGTTTCTAGCTGAAAATTAAACTTGGCCACACTGCAGCGTGGCATCCAGCACTGAAGTGATCATCCACACGTTTGCTGCAGACAAAGCTGGCTTTGGCAGAGAAGGCAAAAAGGGATAGAGGATAGTTCTCCTGAAATGAAGGAGGGAAAGTGTTAGTGTTGTGGGTTCTGTAGGAAAGATTTCCCCTCTTCTCTGAAGCTAACTTGCTGTCTCAGAGGTGATTTTGTCCCTAGAGGCTCCTTCAGCCTTCCTTTCTGCTATGAAATATTTCCTTCGGTATCTGAGCCCTGTTGACAGGAGACGCCCGGAGCCAGACAAGTTATTCTAACTCTCTCTCTCAGTCCCAAGGCTGGTAAGAACTGGCACCATGTGAATTCTCCCCTGGATGTAAAAGGATTTCCCTGTCTTGTTTCCAGATTGAGTAGTGCTGTGGGGAGGCAGTGTATGCTGGAGTGGGACAGCAAGGGATACATCCAAGCTATCCATGGGAGATTTGAGGAAAGATTAGGAACAAAACTGTGTCCCTCTGTCTCTTGAGGAGAAACTTGCTAGCTCCCCACGGAGCTTATAGGGCAGCTGGGACTGCTCAGCTAATTTTGCCCACACATTTGTGCTGGGGGAACGACTCGAGTCACCCATGTCTGGTTTTCAATATGGAAATTATTAAGTGGGAACTCCCTACTTCACATTTTTTTGATCCTCATCAGCCCATCTTGCGAAGCTGACTGATGTGCTCCAGTCAGTTTCAAAGTCGGGGAAAGGATGGGGAAGTGCAGGAGATGCAGGGAGGATGCTGTAGGTCTCCAGGTGTCTATGGAGAACTCATGTTAGGACTTCCCACAATGTGTCCTGTGCTGAGCCTTTCAGAGCAGTGGTGTATGGAGCCAAGATGGGTATGCTTCTAAAGGGAGAGAAAACCAGCAGATACAGAACCAAAACCCTTCCATTGACACTTACTTCTGGTCGCTTCTTGCAGGTAAACAGGGACATTGTGTCGGGACTGAAATATGTGCAGCACACCTACCGGACAGGGGTGAAGGGTGAGTAAGAGCCCTTTGCCCTGCCCACCAGCACTCCTACCCCTGCAGCCCCTCTGCTCAAAGAAGTGTTCCTGCAGCTCTGGGCCGAGACAGAGCCTCTCCTAGTCCCAAGGTACCCCTCACGCCACGCAGGAGGCAAGACTTCTCAGCAGAGTGCATTAGCCTGCACTCTGCATCACCCAGGCCAGCTGTTTCCTGTTCCTGTGTGAACCCAGTATGAGCCAGGTCTGGTATCTGTATGCTACAGAACTGTGTGCAGCAGCAAAGTCCCAAGAGACACTGCTTAGAGAGTGCTGGCCACAGATTTCCTCTCTGTACAGAGCTCTTCACCTCTCCCCTGGTCTCCTGTAGAGTAGCTCAGCCTGTGTCATGCTTTCCACTCCTTGAACGCTCTTCCAGATGCACTTGGTAAAATTCGGAGCTGCTCTATGAAGCTTCCTGCTGCATGCAGAGCTCTGTGTTTGCCCATGGCCTCTCCTCTTTGTGCAGTGCTGCCCTGCCTGTACAAGGCAGAGGAAAGTCCCATTTTGCACACACTCATCCCACATGCATTTTTGCATGTAACCACTTCTTAAGGCTCCAGCGTCCCATTCAGCACACGTCTAAGTGGTGTCTCTTTGCTGGAAAAGAGAAGTAGTGGGGCATCAAGAGAGATCTTGAGCCATATGCTGGATGTACCCTCTCCCAGCAGCACATACATGTGAGAAGGTACAGACCAAGTTGCCTGTACATCCATTTATCCTTCCAGCTGTCCTTGTGCTTCACTAACCCCCTCTTTCCATGGATTTTGTTTCCCCTTGCTGAATGAGCTGTCCCTTTCTCTCCCCACTATCTCCTTTCTGTCTGTGATCTATGCTTATGGCTTCTTCACTCGGTTATCATTCCCCACCTGAGAGGCTCTTCCCTTGTGGATTGTTTTCTTCTAGTGGACAAAGCCACGTTCATGGTTGGCAGCTATGGGCCACGGCCAGAGGAGTATGAGTTCCTGACACCTATTGAGGAGGCTCCTAAGGGTATGCTGGCTCGAGGCAGCTATCACAACAAGTCCTTCTTCACGGATGATGACAAGCACGACCATCTCACCTGGGAGTGGAACCTGTCCATCAAGAAGGAATGGACAGAATGAGTTCACTCAGTTTGCCTTCCCCCTTCCCATCCCCTTGCCTCCTGCACCAGTCTCCAGGTGGGCCATGCCCACCACGCTGCTCTTTCCTGCCACCGCAGCCGGCCACAGCCCTGGCAGCCCTTCCCGTGGGAGCTGGGGCTCTGTGCCAGCCTTGGTCGATGCACAGGCCTGCAGGCGGCCTTTGCTGCTTCTTCCGATACACTGAAAATAACCTGCCCGTTCTCACCACTGCCCCATCATGACACATAATGGGTTAAATTGGGAAGCATCTCCCTCCCAGTTCCCAGTACTTCCTCCTGCTGCCTCCATCTCTCCTGTACCAACTCCGGTCCCAGAAGTGCCTTTTCTAGGAAACAAGATCACCTGGCAGGGCAGACTGGTCCCTGGAAAATCCCTGAGTTACACTTGCCATGTGCTCTGACTCATTGTAAATGGTTACTTACCTTCCATGATGGTCTCCTGGTCTGTATCTGGTGCCCTACCGTGTTAAAATCCATCCTTGTGCAGGCAAAACCAGTCAGGGGGAATGCAGCTAGATGCTGTAACAAGACTACAGTGTCCTAAGAATAAAACCAGTTTGTTTCTTCTTTTCTGCATGAGTGTCACGTTCTTTTCTGGAGCAGGCCTCTAGAGTATGTTTCTCAGTGAGGTGGATGTTGAGAATGCTTTATAGGAAGGCTTAAGAGCATGTTTCAGAAGGGAAATAGCCCTTCTTCAAAACACCAGCCTAACTATAGGCAAATTGTTTCAGAGCTGCTTCCTTCAGGGGTTTCGTGAATCCCTCTTTGAAGGTCAAAGTCTGGCTTGTGATGGGGGTAGACTCCAGGGGTAGACAGCCCCCACCTCTCATCCTGGGTGGCAACAGACTGAGCCCAGGGAGCCATAACATGGCTTTCTCGTGTTTGATGCTCACCATGGCAGCTCTTCTCCATAGCCAGCACCAATGCAAGAGGTGCATGTCCCAGTGGCTACCCTGCCAGCCAAGCACAAAGGAACATAAACCTCTCTGGGACCCGGCATTTGGAGAAGTGCAGTGGCTTCTTCTGTGTGGAGGGATGTCCTTACCCAGCTGGAGCACCTGGTCACATGGGTGAAGGGTAGCCAAGATGTCCAGTGCTGTGGGTGAGGGCATACTAGTCGCAGTGTTGGTGAGGCTCTCCAAGGTTGGTGCCTGCACAGCAGGCAGGGGCTCTCTCTCGGCCAGGTGATTATCTTGGGAGCTGAAGGCTTCGCTCTGGGCCAGCTGCTCTCTTCCCACTGCCTTGGGAGTGACTGCGGGCCCTTGCAGCAGCTGACGTGTCTCTTGCTGAGGAAAGGACCTGAGCAGAGTGGCACAGTGAGAAGAGGGCAAGCTGGCACCATGGACGCCTCCATCTTTCTGTGCCTCTTCATTATCCTCCTGCTCCCTGGGGGCTCCCCAGCAGTGTGTGCTGTAGATGGTGGCTCTGCATCCCACAGTAAGTGAGCTTTCCTTCCAGCTCAGGGAAAAGGATGGACCTGCCAGGGGGAGTCCTCCTCGTGCTGGGTGTCCTTACTCAGAGTGTGCTGTGGGTGGGTGGGCATGTGGGAGGGGGATGCTTGCGTGCCTGTTGTGGGAGCCTCTTTGAGATCCTCTTTGTGTACTCTCTGTCCAACCCTGACCTCTCCTCCCCAGGCACAGCCAGCACCGTAGAGAAACCTGTCCTGTTGAATGACATTGCAGATGCTGAAGCCTTCATCAGTGGTGCGGAGGTGGCAGTTATTGGCTTCTTCCAGGTGTGTTCATAGCACCTCCCCTCCACCATCCATGAGCCCTATCTCACCCTGACGGGAGTGTGGGGCTGGGTATGGTGTAAACACCTTCCAGAGGCAGTTCCTGCCCCAAAAGGTGTGGGTGCTGTGACAGGCATGTGAAGGGATTAGGTGACAGGCTCCAAGGAGAATGTAGGGAATTTGGTCCATACGTGGAAAGGGAGATGGAGCAGGGGAGGAAGGTGAAGGAGATCATAGGAGCTCTGGGACAGGAGAGAGGGAGATGCTGCAGGGGAAGCAAAACAGGAAGGTGGGTGGCAGAGAAATAGTGCTGGTAAGGGGTGAGTGGGAACGTCAGTTGTTTGCTTTAATCAGCAGAGACAGAGCAAGGCACTGCCTGCATGATGGGGCCAAGGAAGCCAGGTCTCAGGGAGCAGCACTGCTGTGAGTCCTCTGAAATCCAAGAGGATTTGGGTTCAAGCTGTGGTCTCCTCCCAGGGAGGGTGTAGGCACAGTCTCTCTGTCTCGCTGCTTTGTTCCCTAGAGTTGATATCCTTGGGATCTCTGCTCTCTGTGTCTAAACTCAAATGAAATCGGCCAAAGGTGTTAGAGTGACTGATGGATATGTGCCTCTTGCCCCCAAAATGGCACGAATATTTTTCCTCAGGAAAGAAGGCAAAAATGTTTATTGAGTTGGAGCAACATAAAACAGAGACCTCTCTGACAGGGTCCTCATTACTTTCAAGGTCCCCAAGTTGTACCTTTTTCCCCCTTCTCCTTGAGCTCTGCCCTGGGCTTCTGCTGCCCATACACTACCTCATGGCTGCTTTCTGCAAGCTCCTTCCTCCTGCCCCATGCCTGGGGCTGGAGGGCAGCCTAGGGAGGGCGTCATGCCTTTGATGTAGGATGATGGCATCTTGCAGCCAGCACAGAGCGAGGACTGATGCAGGCAGCAACAAGTGTGTGAGCGCTGGAGGCTTATGCCGCAGGGGCCTTGCTGAGCAGGGATCACTGAGCACCAGCCTTGGGTGCCCACAGGCATTTGGGGCTCCTCCCCATCTGGTCTTGCAGTGCTACAGTCCTGCAAACCAGCGAGGCAATCTGCACACGCAGAACGAAAGTGCTCCTTCCCCCAGGGTAGCTGGCTGGGCTTGTGGCAGGGCTGTACCTGGGGCACAGAGCCTCATGCTGAGCTGTGGCAGGGACCGTGGCTTCTTGTTGGGCAAAGCAATGTGGCGGCATAACCACTGGTCTTTTATGCCGCTGCAGGCAGCCTCCCGCCGCAGGATTTCATTCATCAGAGTCGACAGGAGGCTGCTGCCATGTAGCACGTGGGATCCTGGAGCAGGAAGGGCCGGCTGTGCTACCCTGCAGTGTGGGGACAGCCCCAGCTGCCAGGGGCATGGGGCAGCAGCCAGCGACATAGCAGGCATTCAATGCCTGGAACACGACAGGGCTGCATTTAAACAGTAGATAAAGACGTATGTGTGCCATGAAGGCTTGTCTTGGCCCTCTGCCTGAGAGTGTATTCATCCAGATAATGTCCACGTTCTCTGATCGCCATAAATTATTCCTCTGCTGCAGCCTTTCAATTCACTGCAGAACACAGCTCGGCAAGCTCCCTGTGCAATAAGCATGGCCTTCCTGTCTGGGAGCAGACAGATTTCCATGGTGGAAGAACAGCACACTGCTCCAGAAACCTCGCATGTGTGCAAGAAAGGGCCGTGCTTGGTCTGATTAAACCCCAACTTTCCCAGGAATGCTCCAAAACTCAGCGAGGTTGTTCCCACACCAGGCCTTAGCACTCTCACCAGAGCCATGTTGATGCGCTGGCATTTCCAAAACAGGTCACAAGAGTTGTTTTTCTTTTGAATGAAGAAGGAATTTTGTTTTCCATTCTCTCTGGGCTCACAAACAGCTGAGTTGATGGTTCAAACCAAAAAGAAAAACAACCCAATTTCCAAGCAGAGACTGTATCTTGAGAATTTTAATCCAATAAGTAGAAGTACCAAAACTACGTCACTCAAAAGAAAAGTTGGGAATGGGAATAGCAAGAGAGGCTTTAATATGGGCTAAGGCTCTAACTAATGCTCTCACTGCAAAAAAGAGGATGGACCTCAAGTTACTGAGAAACTCATTTCTATCCTTTGATGTATCTGCATTAGCTATTTTTTAAAGGATATGTTTAAGACACTTTTTAAAAAGGAACTAGGATACTGCTAATACAAGGTGGTTAAAAATTGTAAAACCCTGACTCTAGAATCGAGATCATCATAAAAATTACATTTTTCTGGTTTTATTTTATATATACACATACTCATGTATGTGTGTATATATATATGTATGTGTATATACATGTAAGCGTGCTGCATCCAGATTTTGGGTTTCTCCTCTCCCTTTTGAGAGCTTTAGGGCTTTGCGTCATCACTGCATTACCTGTGAGCGTGGGGGTGAGAACTGAGGTTTAAGAGGAACGGAAGGTGAGACCCCCGGAGTGCCGCAGCTACCTGCTAGCTGTGGCTTTCAGACCGACAGCGCGCTTGACATCGCCGCCGGGGGTCTTCCCCGATTTTGGCAGGAGAGGTGGTCGGCGGGGCGAGGGGCGGGGGGGGAGCGGGGGCGGGCGGCTCTGCCGGGCGCCGGTAGGTGTCGCCCTCGCGCCACCTCCGAGCGGGGGCGGCGCGGCGTGGGGGGGGCAGCGCAGGGGAGGCTCTTCTCACCCCTCCCTGTCCCCCTCCCTTTCCCTACGCAGGAACCGGAGAGCCCCGAAGCCTCCCAGTTTCGCCTGGCGGCCGGCCGGATCGCGGAGGTGCCCTTCGGCCTCAGCACCAGCCCCGCGGTCCTGTCCCACTACGGCGTCGCGGCGAACACCGTCACGGTCTTCCGCAGGGTGCGTGGGCCCGCGGCGTGGCCGGGGGTGTGTGGGAAGGGTGGGGGGAACCCACGGCGATGCCATGCAGAAAGCTTTATCTACAAAATGAACGCTCTGAGCAGTTCCCCTGCCCGCTGGTTTTGCGGAGAGAGGCTCTAGGGCAAGTGCTTGAAAGCTGCCCGCAGTCACGCTACAAAAGAAATGAAATCTCTGGGTAATAGTGATAAAGAAGAAGATTAAAGCGGCTCATCGCTCCTTAGAGCAAGCCAAAAGAAGGCTTGTCATTGACAGTCACTCTGCCTGCCCACCTAAAAGCCCCAAAGAGGTCTTTCACTTCTCGCTTGGAGAGTGCCCGTCACTGAGACATGCCACATTTGTTACACCTGATGATATTCTCCATGTTAAGATCTCCTGGGATCTGGTCCAGCACCCAATTTTTTGCAAAGAATGATGTCTGTGTTTGTGAGTGACCTGCCTGGAGCTCAGTTACTTGGATGGGGTTTCCATGGTTTTGGAAAGGCTCCTGAGACACATGAAAACCCTCTAGAGGCCATGTTTCAATGGATCAACACAGCAGGCTTGATATCAGATCTTGCCAAGTGTCACTTCAGGCAGGCAAAGCTGTCTGCCCGAGTGCACAACTTTTCCACCGTGACTGAAAACAGATCCAGACTGAATCTCTGCAGTTACAGATGCTTTGCCACTAAAAGTAATCCCAAACTCTCTTTTCTGTCTCCTACACCGTGGTTTGCAGAGTTACTGCCTAAATATGCTTTGGGCATGAGCCTGTTACATATGTTACTTTGCAGTTTCTTAGGGATGGATGCTGTGCAAGTTCAAATCTTTTTTTGACGCCAGCTGTAATTGCTGGTGCCTCACTGAATTTGAAGCTATGTTAGCTGAAATTTAAGGAGATAATATTAGGAAAGACCGTGTACTTGCTTCAGAAGTACCAACAAAAGCTGAGAGCCAAGTATTCTCCTGGTTGTATCAATTTCCTCATGTTACCTCTTCTCACACAAGTGTGGCTCTTGAAAAAGGGAGAGAGGTGTATCTGAGGAGGAGAGGGGCCCTAGTAGTACAAGATGTCCTGAAAGCCCATGAAGTGTTGTGTCACCAAAGCTCTAAGCAGGTGGGTCACGGGGGATGGGAAAAGAGGGGACACTGTGTACTAAGGAAACTAAATATGGCAGCTTGCCAAGTTCTAGATCCAGGTTGTACAAAGATTGGACAAAGCCAGTTTGTTCCCCTTTCTTTCTCCTAATTTCCTGCACTGTGTTTGCCACTGACATAATCCAAGTAATTCAAAGAGAATGATCTAAGAGTGAGCAATAGGTATGCAGGTCCTTTTATTTAACCTTTTATTTGCTATGGGCAGATGTTGCAATTGGAAGCAACACCCACTGAAGTTTTGGTTCTTAGTAATGGTGGTTCTCTTCCAAAAATATTGAAAAGATCTTTTGTTTTTGTGCTATGGCAGATAGTGAGGATGACCACATTGGGAGGGTGTTTGATAAAAGTGTCTGGATTGTTGGAATTTGGATTATATTGAATATTCTTTGTTCACAGTCCAGTTTTTGCAGCTGAACTTGTGTTTGGTAGGAAAAAAAACAAGCCCAATCAATAAACTAATACACTAGTCAGGTTCAAATGTGGTTGATAATTCACTTATCTAATTGTCAGTTTTTCTTAAGTTATTCAGACACATTATTTTTCCTTTTGTTCTGTGCTGAATACTGTGTAGGAGTAAGGGGCCTGAGATTAAGATAAAAAAGATAAAGAAAAAAGAACTGAAACAGGAAATTGGAATCAAATTCTCATTTGAAGAATACAAAGATGCGTGACCAGGATAGCAGTGAATCAGAGGATCAGAGGCATTAACTCATTTTCCTTTGCTTTTGCAGAGTATGGAACACATATAATGCTTAAAAATTTAAACCATAATTACAGTAGTAGGAGGGACTGCTGTCAACTGGTGAGACTTCTTTGCATATAGTGGAGGAAAACTGATTTATTCTATTGAGGAATCTGGCCTGATAGACCTAAAAAGAACATAATGAACAGATGCTAATAAGCTAATTATATGGAGCAATGAAGACATTTTGATCAGAGCTTCAACTATTAGATGCAGGATATTTTTCAGCCTTATTTTCTTGAAATCATAAATGTTGAGCTCAGATTTAGGATATTATTATACCCAAAATGGAAATCAGGTGCTTCCAGAATCCCATGAAAATCAAGAAAAAGACTTTCTGTGGAATCTGAAGTGCTTTAGATGGATTCCCAAGGCCTGTTTGATCTCACCCGCCCAGGTGTTGCACTGCCCTGATCCCATTTACTTGAGTAGAGCTGCCCTTTCATTTCATGCAGCAGCAAATCTGAGAGAGGAATCAGGCTGTGCAGTCTGACAAGCATGGGTTTGGGTTGCCAGACAGGACACTGTGGCCCCCTACCAGATCAAAGACCTTGTGGATGACCACAGAACAGCAAAAGGGGCTTTAGATGCCTGCACACCACTGGAAAAACTGGAAAATGCATTTCTTTGACCTCTGAAAGTGCTTGTTAGTTTAAACACTGAGTAAAATCTGGGGTGTGCATGTGAACCTTTCCTCAGCTCCAAGAACCTCATTCAACACGTGTATCAAAGGCCTTCAAATCCTAAACTTTGATCCTGTTGCGTGTCACAGCCCAGCATCCCCAGGACTCGGCTCAGTCACGTCCTGCGGTGATACTGCACAGCCAACTCTGCCCCTTTGGGTGGTTTAGCTATCATTCAATGGCTGCCTGCTTTTTTTCTGTTTACCATGTCATGAAACCTCAATAAAATAACATCGTTTGGGTGGGGAGATGCATGGCAGGATGGATTTTCTTCTGTAGCTAAAATGTGCTGTGCTTGATTTTTTTTCTTTTTTTTTTTTTTTTTTTCTACTGGACTGGGGAAAAAAATCCTCTTTTTATTGGAGAGATTTCCTGCTTGCACAATGTTTCCAGGAAATCCATACAGGCCCATGCCAATGTTTGTTACTTGTAGAAGAAATAGAATAAGCAGATGAAGATTTTAAAAAGAGACATAAAGCCAAAATCGATGCAAGGATTTAGGCTATTTCGTGATCTCTCCCCACAATGCCTAGAATAGTTTATTAACTAATCCTCTCTGTCTCCAGTGCATCAGAAGCTGATACTGTAGGGATGTCTGGAGTCCTCAGTGATTTCTGTAATGCCAGGAGTTTACCTTGTCCTTGGGAGACTGGAGGAGAGTGGAAGATGAAGATCCTTATCTTGAAGTGCAGGCTGTTCTCTGGAGGTCCGTAGGTCTGATGGTTCTGGACCTCCAGAAGTGGGGATTACGTGGGGGAGGGGGAGAGGAAGGTGGTGTTCCAAGGGGGCGGATGTCTCCATGAGTAAGTACCATCAGTGCCTCTGAAGGGGTTGCTGAGAGGAGAGGACAGCTGTGACTGTAGTTGTCTTTGCATGTCTTCAGGTAGATAATGACCGGAGGGATCTGGATATGAGCAACAAAGATGTTGATGCTGAGAAGATCACTCGTTTCATTCGGATGAACGAGCTCCGCCTGGTGACAGAGTACAATCCTAGGGTAATTACCTGCTCCCCACAGCCCTCACCCTGGGACTTGGCCTCCTCCTCATGGGCATCCTCTGGCTCGAGAGTTTGCACACTCAGATGTGTGTGAGGGTTGTGGCAATGGTGTGGATGGGGTTGGGGAAGCCATGCAAATCTTTACTGCTCTTCCATACAGGGACTGGAAGCAGACACTATGCTGGGGTGTGTGAGTGGAGTGGGGAGAAGAAATGGGGCATGGTGGTTCCTTTAGCCTTCCGATAAATTTGAGGTGTTGTTGGGCAGAGAGTTCCATTTCTTCCTACTCCTGCCAGCAGTGCCACTTCCTCCTTTGAGCCTTTACCATGTTGTGCCCTGCTTGTAGACCGTGCTCAGCCATGATCCTCTCTCTTTGACTGAGAAGCCTTGAGAAACAGGCAAACTCAAGTGACCTACTCCCAGTCGGCAGGCTGTTCTTCATCACCCAGCACAAAGGACTTGTCATAAGCCTGGCTATTTGAAGGCATATTCAAGAGCCAGTTGGAAACTTCCCAAACAATTTTTTTACCATCCCTTCCATCCCTTAGTCGAGAACTCATCACCTCAACTAAAAAAAACCACACATAGGATGCTTCTATGTTGGCCATGTTCATTAGCTCACCCACCTGACTGGCAGTCACTGGTTCTCAGTGTTCCTCTGCCCTATAGAGAGTGACCAAGGATTTAGGCTCCCCTGAAATCTCAGCAATTCACTGGGCTTGCTGCTGTGGAGCCAATGAGTCTTAGAAGCCCCTATGGCTGCAAGGCTGAGACTTTATTGTTGCCAATGGGCTCTTTTGTGGACTTCCGAATAGCTACAACAGTGCTGATGAGGCCCAATTTAATGAAAGGAGAATGGCCTGACCTATTTCAAAGCTATACCTCTTCAAATTGATGCCAAGCGTCAGCTAAGAGGGCTGACACATTTCCTAGCTCAGGTGCAGCCTGTCAGTAGAGAGAGTATTTTGTTTGGGAAGCAGCACCATGTTTTGTTTCCGGAGTGAAATACTGTAGAGGTTCTGTTTTATTTCTTTTTTTTTTGAAAAACAACAAAAAAAGTAGAGTTGTTTTTTCATCTTGATAAGGGATGTGAAAAGAACATTTCAAAATCACAGAATATTTCTGGGGACAGAAGAGCTATATCCTGCCCTGCTGTCCTTACAGCCCCTTGAGAACTCCCAAGCCACGTCAGCAGGGATGTTCTTGTTATCTTCATAAACACCCAGGTTTTCTGAACCCTTGGAGCCTCCACTGCATCTTTTGGCAATTCATTAGATTATTGCTCTTTCTTCATGTGTTTCTGCTGATGCTTTGGGCTCTCGCTCCATGGGGTCCCATTCGGCACCCAGACTGTCTCTCTGACCGAGAAGTCCTGACCTGTTCAGCTCCATCCACTCTGACTGGCAGGACAATTGTTCTTCCTTTTTTTTTTCCCCCAGGCACTCTGGAGTCCTATCAAGGTGCTCCAATTAACAGTGCCTCCTGCAGTCCCCATCCCAAAGCCCTCCCAGCTCTGCTAACGTAGCTTGTTTTTTTTTTTTTGTAAATATTTATTCCCAGTGCATATGCTGTTTACATCTAAGAATGCTGTGGGTCAGCAGAGGCCAGGGTCATGTGGATCACACTGAGTGCTGCCAAGTTCTCTCCCCATCCTGGGGCCCTTATGGTTTCGCCCACATACTTTAGGCATTTTTAGGAATGCTCATCACTCTTGCACAAGGTTGCGTGGACACGCACACCTTTGTGTGGAGCTGCTGGAGGAACAGCGGCTCCAGCCCTCCTCCCGCTCAGCTCAGCCCTGTAGTGGCCGTTGGTGCTGGCTGGCTTCACCCTCACCTTCAACCCCATTCTCTCACGAGGTCTTATAATGCTCTCCAGCCTTGGTCCACACCCCGTCTGCTCTCCCCTGCCCCATCTGCACACCACCAGAGAAGTGAAGGGATACAACATGTCTGATAAATATTAGGCTAATGGCAGAGTCCTGGCTGCCAAAAACTAGATGCTCTGTGGTGCACGGCCCTTGCCGGCATGCACTCCCTGACCCCTTCTTTATAACTCCTGGAGTGTGTGGAAACTTTCTTCTCCCTCTGGCAGGGAGCTGCCCAGCCTGCGCTTCTGTGGTTTTGGTGGAACTGGGGAGGCAGCAGGTCTGGCCCGGCTGCTGTTTAGTTTGAGGGAGAGGCTGCAGGGCTGCGGGAAGTGGGCAGGAGGAGAAGTGAGATGATGAGTGAGTGAGTGAGAAAGTGCCTGGAGATGGCACGGCGGCTTCTTGGGTAGTGCTAGCCCTGTCTCCACACAGAGGGCCAGTGTGTGCTGCCTGCTTGGCCCTTGCCCAGGGGACTAGGAACAACTGGCTCCAGGTCTTCTTCCACTGTGGAATTGCGGAGGAAATTTTTAACCCTCAGCACTCTGGAATGCCCAGGCCCTGGGGTTGCTGAAACTTTGGACTCATCCCCATCCTACTCACAGCTTAATGCTAAAGAAAGGAAATGAGGGGAGACACCAACTCTGACACCACAAATTCTTCCAGCTTTTTTGCCCCCATTTTGGCTGAGTGCTGGACCTCAGTGATTCAGGGCATCCTTCTGTTCAGTGTTTGCTGGCCTTCCCTGTCCTCTTCTTTACCCCTCTAGACAGTATCCAGGCAGTCCCCCTGCCTAGTCACTGACCATCCTGAGGACTATGATGAACCCTTGTGGTCTTCAGACTCTTGTCTCGGGAATGAGCAAACCCAGGAGGTTAAGTGCTCCCACAGAGAACCGAGTTTGGATCTCTCCTGCTTTAAAGAAAGCTCTCCTGCTTGTGAGGCTGATTTGCAAAGAAATCTCAGCTGAGACATGAGGACTGATGTCTCTCTGGCACTGCATCCAATGCGAATGGCATGTTCTCAATCTCCTTGTCTGTGTGTGTTTCTCTGTCTGTGGTGGCCATGTTTTCGGCAGACAGCAGTAGGTGTGATGCAGAGTTCCTTCCAGCTTCACCTCCTCCTGATCACAGACAAGATGTCTCCAAAGCACCCTGAGCGAATGCACAGATACCGGTTGGCAGCAGAGCTCTTCAAGGGGAAGGTAAGTCCAAACGGAGAGGAAGGGGGAACAAATAGGGAGGAAAAAAAGTGAACAGGGATTTCATCTGTGGATGGGGAGAGCATAATCTCTTTCTCTGCGTTAGGGGAGCAAAGGCCAAGTGGCAGGAAAAGAGGATTAGCTGGATAATTAAGTGGTGGGGGTGGATCTGTTCACCTTTTGCCAGTTTGCCTCCTGGTGCGGAAAATATCCTCTGTGTCCTGCTCCTCTGCTCCCTCAGTGGGACGTTATGTACTTCCTTGCTTCTGGTCCAGTTGTGTTCCCTTGTACTGGGAGATGACAAACAGCTGCTGCACTTCAGTCTAGTGATGGTTGCGTTCCACTGGTGTGAGAGGTGATTTTTGTATATACAGCCTGTAAGATGCCAAGGAGTGTTATATAAGTGACCAGATAGCAATTAACGTTGTGATGCTTCTTAACCCTTAACCTTCTGGTTGGATCCTGGGGAAATGGCTATTTTAAAGGAGTTGCAAATGGGTTTGTCAGATTTCCCCCACTAAAGTGATGGGATAGATGGGGTCTTTCATAGAAATTTTTCCTGGTTCCTACCCCTCTGTGGACAGAGCTCCCCAGATAGTAAATCATCTCATGGCTGATTCTCTGCTAGCAGCTGGATTATAGAGGAATTTGTGTCCAGGGAGCAGAGGAAGGAACTGGCAAGCGAAGGAGAATTGGGAGCAAAAGGAAGGCATTTGGGGTAAGGGAGAACTGCAGATGGGAGTGGGCAGAAGATCACAGTAGTGAGGAAGGCTGAGCTGGGAGGCAGTGGAAGAGATCTTCCTAGGAGAAGTGTGGAGCTGAAAAGAGTTGAGGTTTGAGAACAAGAACATCTGCATGCATCTGTTTGTGGTACTGAAGGAACAGATTAAAAATCAAGTACACCTCAGAAGCCTTGAGATTCGTTTATGGCAGGACTGCTTTGAACCTTGCCATCTGTCCCACCCATTGGCAAGAGACCAGGCAGAAACTGGGCATCAAAGTCAATAGGTCTCTTCAAAAGTGTTTTGCTTTGATGAGTACATAGTGATGTAGATAGAAGAAATCTCATTTATGTTAAAAATTCCCACTGTCTCATGTGAGATGGGTGTTACAGTGACACCATATCCCTGTTCTCCATAAGGAGCAGAGTCTGATGCAGGTCTCCCCCAGGCAGCTAATTCTTCTAACACAGTGCTATGCTGTTTAGCGTCACTATCCTTTGTTGTTGTGGCTGCAGCCAGTTTTCTCTTCATGTGACATGTCCAGATCTGACCAAATGTGAATAATTTTCCTAGAAATACTTCACAAAACATTGGATAAAATGTTGTACTGAAGTCCAGATAGTTTATGAATTGCCAGCAAGCCAATACTAACTTTTTTTTTTTTGTTCATGCAGGCAAGTTTCCCACCGAATCAGTCTAGAAGTTGTTTACCAGAGTAAAACATAGAGATTAAAGTTGTGGAGATTTGACTAATTATTTTCACTTTACTGCAGTGGTATTGTGGGACACATAGCTGAAGGGATGTAGAGTCTAATAAGTTGTTTTTCCCAAAGGAGTGGCACTCTGAGGAGTAAATTGTGATTTGGGCTGCCCTCTTACAAAGCAGTAAGAGCGAGCTAGGATCCTGCTGTTTGGGTCTTAGATCTGGATACTAAGGAGTAAGCAGAGCGATGTGCCCACTTAGATTTGTCTCCATTGTTCTGTCATGTAGAAAGACATGAATAAGTTTGAGTATCAGAAGCAGTGACTGCACAATACCATGGAAATCTCCACTGGCTGATTTTCCTAAGTGGAATTATCTGTTGTCAGGACTACTAAGTTAACTCAGGTTTACTTCAAAACCAATAAAGTATTGAGTAGATTTTGTCTTTCTGTGGCTTGCAGATTGTCTGTGAATAAATGCAAGATTGTCGAATTGGATTTTATTCAGAATTACCAGTGAATAATTAATAGTCTGTGGGCTGGTGGTGAAAGGCTTGTTTGTGCTGCGGGGTTAGTGCTGTCAGTGGTTCGAGCGAGGAGTCATTGCTGTGCAGTGGAGAGGTGTTCAGGCACCCTGTGAGCATGTACCACTTCATCCGTCAGTGATTCACAGTGATTGCAGAGTGCCAGAAAACAGTAGGAAGACTCAATGTGCATTGCAATTTCTCTACAAGCCAGTGCAGAACACAAGCAGAGCCTCAAGAGGGGTCCCAAGCAGGAGAAGGAGTACCAATCCTTTCACATATCTCTGCTGCGCTCTGAGGGAAGACAAGTCCTTGTCATTGTTGTCACCAGCTGGAGGGAGAAGAGAAGATTATTGCTTGAATTGATGGAGAGATGAAGAGGAACTGCTGCTGCTGAGTGGCTGACTCCAAAGAGTGAACAAAATCATAGAATCATAGAATAATTTAGGTTGGAAAAGACCCTTAAGATCATGTTGAGTCCAACCGTTCATGAGTCATGAGGAGATGATTCACTGGCCAGTTCCTGGATTGTGGTCCCTTCATCTCTGGTTTAGGAACTTTTCATTTTTGCCTGAGAGGAAGCTGAGATTTTCAGCTGGAGGATCCATGAGGACATATGATGAAGACCATTAGTTGAAAACAACCTGAACTACACCCTGAGCAGCAGTGAGTGCCTGAAGGCAGTCTAGATTCGTCTAGGTTTTATCGTGGAACCCAGTTTAGCCCAGCTGGGAGCTAAGCTACCATTCGACCACTCAATCACTCCTACCCCTTGGTGAGGTGGAGATGAAAAAGTGGTCAAGACAAGAACAGGGAGGGATCACCCATGAACCATGGCCCCAGACAAAACAAACTCGGCTTGGGGACAAATTGATTTATTTCATTAACAGTTCATTCAGAGAGGATAACAAGAAACAAAGCCAGATCTTAAAAACAACACCTTCCCCCTACCCTTCAATTCTTCTTGGCTCTACCTCCTTGCCCAGTGGCGCAGGAGGACAGGGAAACAGGGGTGGCGGGGGATGAGGGGAGGGTGACCAGTTTTGAAGCCCAGGGAAACTTTTCACAGCTTCTTACAGGGTTTATCTCTGCAGCCCCTCCCCTGCTACCAAAACCCCACCACATAAACCCAGCACATCCGGGCACTATAAAATGCTGGAGAGGAAAGTGCAAATGTTAGATGATGCTAAGCCAGCAACAGCTGACAAGAAAAAATATGGTACTTTGCTAGCAGACTTTGAGAAACAATTGTGGGTGGGTAACAGTGAACAGACAGAGCCAAGAGCACTGCAGCTGCAGGAGGGAATCCACCAGCCTTCTTGGAAGGATCTCACTGCAATCAAATATGTGCTTATTTGAGAAAGTACTGCCAAGATTCCAGGCTTTCTACTGGAAAGAAAATGTCAGAGTTTGCATTGCTGAGACAAACTAGGATAAGCATCTTCTGTTTTCTTTCCACAGTATCAGAGTTTAACATGACAGTTACAGCTGGTGTACCTGATGGGTAATGGCTGAAGTTTCAATAAGGTGATGCTGGGAATAACGAAAGCAGCTTTTGCTGCAACTGATATAACTGGTTTGCAATGTCAAAATTATTTGGATAGAGATGTTTGCAAAGTCTCTTTTTATCTATATGTAGGCCCTTTTAGAAATGGGTTCTGAGAAACTTCTGAGAGTCTGTTTTAGGTAGGTTCAGGGATTCGGCAAGGAGACATACACACGTGGTGAAGCTCAACACCAGCACTATTTATTAGTCAGCAAAATAACTCATTCACTCTTGTGTTTCAATCACTTCATCTGTCTCCGGCTGTTTCCCTCGTGGGAGAACAGAACCGCGGATCAAGACTCCACATTGGCTTCGTACTATGAGTACGTCTCAGTCACACACGAACAGGACAGAATACAAGAGTTAAGAGGTATATTGGTTACATGTGGGTTTTATATATATATATATGCGTACCTAGAGATCCTACAAGCAGTTTGCCTAAATGCTGTTCTTACTCAAATCTACTTACAAACTTGCCAGCACTACCGCTCCTGATCGATGACCATGGTCGCGACCGTTGGATATTGTTGCGCTTCGGGGTGGAGGCTGACAGGCACTTCACGTAGCAGGTGACCCTGCGGAGACTTCGATGATGGAGTGTCTCAACCCACACCCCTGTGCGGGTTATATTACACCTTTCGTCCTTCCATGTAGGGCCCGTACATGGCAGGAGGAGTGACATTCCACTCTGCCTTTTTGGTTATATAAGATGCCCACTGTCGTGCCTGCACGTGGCAGCTGGGGGGTCGCTCCAGTGGTCTGCCTTCCTCACTAAGTCTTTCTCTTCTCTCGTCTTGCACATTCGCTTTCTCGTTGTCTGCCAGAAGTTCCAAGTTTCTGCTTACTCAGGTCTGGAGAGTCCGAGTCCTGCTTCATCAGTTCTGAAACATGGTATGCAATCCATCCACTGAACTACAGTCCCAGCTTTGTTCTGCCAGCTCTGAAACCTTGTGTCCAGTCCAGCTGCACACAAGGTTTTCCTCTTCTCACCTTCATTGCTGCAACTAGCAAATCACTAGTTGCATACGTGCTGGAGAAGCAAAATTCAAACAATTGATCAGTACAGCATTAATTAATTAATGTAAAGTGATTCCATTAGTGGACCCAAAAGACATTCGCGTGTCAACTTTTTTATGCTCCCCTACAGAGTCCTGTGGGAGTTCTTCCATGGAAATGAAAGAACAATGCCCTTTCTTTTGCAGACTGTCGTTCATATACACTTTTTATTTTTCTTGTCAGACACTGATGGCTCTGGAAGTGAGAGAGATAGTGTTTAGAGATGACTCTTTTAGCCATTAACAGAGGAAGCTATAAATATGGGTTGTCTATGTTACTTAACAGATATCTGCAGTAAAATTGTTTTTGTAGCTTTTTAAAAAAAAATCATTACTGATGTTTTCATTTTGCTTTGATATACTATGTAAGCTATGTAAGAAATTACTCAAACTTCAGAATTTGATCTTTTTGCTTATACAGTCTCTTCAAAGAATGAAGGTTGCAGCTCCATGAAGCTTGAAGCCAAACAGTGAATGTGAGGCTTGATCATTCTTCCTGTTTGTCTTCCTTAGAGGAAAAACTAAGCAACATCAAATTGGTTTCTACCATTGCAGTACTATTTTCAATTAACTTGAATTCCTTGGGCAATATCATCATTTCATATCAGGAACTTGATGTTCTAAAAGCACTGGGCTAGAAATCAAGTTGTCAGGACACCAAGACAGCACCATCTTACAAAAATTTCTGAAAGAGAGCTTATTGCAGGTGGCAGTGCACAGATAATATCACACTGTGTTCTGTGTTCTTGGAGGATCATGTGTGGAGGAGAGAATTTGTGTCGTGAGTTCCTCATCCATGCAGTAGATCCTTCACTGCCTCTAGCAGCAGGCCTCTGAACATAGGCAAGAAAATTGCTGCAAAATTTCCATGAAGTTGTTTCAGAATTAAAAAAACTCAGCTATTGTACAGGATAGTATGAAATAGAAAATGAACTTTCTGATTTGGGTGAAACTACCTGGTTTCTAGCAATAATGTGAGAGTTGACATCATAAGTGAGATTTGTTTTGCTGAATTATAGCTTTGATAAGTCATCTGAGCTAAGGCTTTATATTTTTTTCAGCACTGGTTGAGAAGGACAGACATGCCCTTCCTTCTGTTCTAAAATAGGTGGAATAAGGTGCCTGTCACTATTTATTGTAGAGGTTACCTAGATGACCGGCTGAGACAAGACTAACACCTAGGTGGCAGAAGTTAGGCAAAGTTGATCTTGTTTCATGGTCAGTATAATTTTCCACGGTCACTGCATTCATTCTTTAGGATTAGAGAATCCTGGCTGGGAATCTGAACTAAATAAATTCCTCATGAGAAAATGCTGGTTCCACCAGGTGGCATCTATCATGGAAATGTCCCCATTGAGAAGCCTGCTTGGTTTCCAGCTGCTGAGGAGACCAGACTTCCAGTGCTTGTGGCCTCAGTGTCAATGCAACTTACAGACTGCCTCACAAGTGTGACTTTGAGGCCACACAGACCTTGGCAGGATCCCTGGAGCACATCCAGCATAGGATGCATGGCCTGTTCTTTTGCTAAAGAAGGATTCATCCCATGTCACAGCACCTACTGGGAATGTGTCATTCCAAAACGCATGTGATAAGCATTAAAGTGTCTTCTTTCTAGTGACAGTAGACAAATGCAGTTGCCATCTTTTCTGTATTTTTGGAATATAAGAGGGGAAGGAAAGTTTTGCTGTTCTTTGGCACCCTGTAACTCCGTGAGCCAAATGTGAGTCATTAGAGAGATCCGAGTCATGAACTGTGAATGATGATAT
Source organism: Tauraco erythrolophus (assembly GCF_009769465.1). Lineage (NCBI taxonomy): Eukaryota > Metazoa > Chordata > Aves > Musophagiformes > Musophagidae > Tauraco > Tauraco erythrolophus. The sequence goes on from NC_141468.1 coordinate 56,583,154, forward strand.
CTCAGCCTTTCTGGCTGAGGGACCAGTTGTTTGTGTGTTTTGATTTTCTTCTGTAAGAAATAAGGTGTTTGGAGTTCTAAGCCCCAACCTTTTCATTCTTACTTTATTCTTTGTATTCATGGATAAAATATGTACAGCTTTTTAGTTTTGTTTTGTTTTTTTTTAACAAAGGCTGGAAGCTTGATACAGTGAAGAATGTTAACTAATGTTTATTTATATTACCATTTTAAAATGCTGTTAATCTGTTTTAAAGGTGGAGGAGAGTTTGTATAGAAAGTGACTACATTTAACAACCTAGGTATTCTAAATGCTTTTTCTTTGTTAACTTATTGTTTAACATTTGATTAAAAACCCATCATTGTCTAGTGAATCTTTCATAGAGAAAACCAAAAGCTGGTGAATGAACCAGTGAAAATGTGGTACCATTTCCTGTACCAACCCTCTGAAAGTGCTTCCCTCCAGCACCGGCCTCTGTTTCCAACTTGCTAGTATTGCTGCTCCAGCAGAAAGCCTCCTAGGTCAGGTCCTTAGACCTGTGGCCATTAGATTTGTGGCCCTTCTCTACCTTCGTGTTTTTTCCTGCAAAAGGATGAATTCAACACACTGGGAGAAGTTCCCTACAACCTATCTGCTCACTAGCTTGTTGCCCTTGGAGCACAGTTGACTTTTGGAAGAGAAATTGCAAGTTGTAAATATTACATATCCAATGAAAGCATTGTTCCTGTTTCTATATCACAGTGATGAACTGCAGTTAAACCTTACACCAGCCTAACTATCCCTCCTTCTCATAGGATGTTGCCTAGGAAAGTTTCCAGGTAGATTTGTATTTTTATAGAACGTAAATTTAATAAAGTAAAGAATTTGAGATGTACCAAGTTTATGTCGGGGAAGTTTCCCGGCTGCTACATGAGAAGCACCTGTGCCTCATCAAGACAGGTGCTGAGTCACGTTGGTTGGCCGGAGACCACGTGACCTATGGGAAGTTTAAAGGTGGGGCACTCCCAAGAGGGAGTGGGGCATTTCCCTCCTGGAGTTTGGAGAGGCAGGAGCCCTCGGGAGAGCGTGAATTGGAGCTCTCTGTTGGATTAAGGTAGCAGTGAGTTTAGAAGAGCCTTCTGATTGTAGAATACCTTGTGGTCGCAACAGTCGGTTGGTTGCGACCCATCGGAAGAAGACACAGGCAGTCCGCGACATCTGGTGACCCCGACGTGATTTGTCGAAACGCGAACTGCCTGGACCGCAGGGTGAGCTGCGGTGGAGATAAAACCCAGTGAAGCTCGAGAGCAGCAGGAGAGCTGTGAATTGATCTGTTTCAACCTAGACGCCTGAAACAAGGTGAGCTGCTGGGAGCTAAAATGGGCCAGAATTTTGTCAAGGAGAATCAGACCTTCACCTTTCTCAAATCTGCAGGGATGGCTGCGGGGCTCAACATAGGTAATGAAGACCTATATAGTTTACTTAACTGGGCAGCGGGGCACGAAGATCTATTCAGCCTTACTTGCACCTTTAACCTAGAACTTTGGAAAAAGCTGGGGGATAAGTTGCTCTATGAAGCCGTGGTTAATCAAAGAGGCCGGACCGACCTTCTGCGTACATGGGAGGCCCTAGATAACATAATTCAAAAGGGGTCAGCAGAAGAGGAGGAAGAGGAATTTACAGATTATGTATCCGCAAGCGAAGGATACGAAGGGGGCAACGAACTGTCTGAGGGAAACAGTGTGGACAATGAACTAGACGTGTCCTCACTGTTCACAGAGGTCAACAAAGTGGCGGGGACTATGCAGGAACTTTGCCCCACCCTCCAGGAGATACTGGAGCGTCCCCCACCCTTTGCCCCAGCAACCCCCCCTTCCTCCTCAGGAGGTATCGAGCCTACAGCTCCGCCGTTTGATTTAATAACCCCACCCCTGGCAAATTCATATCCGGCGACATACATGGCACAAGTACGAGCAATGCAGCCGTTATTAGTACGACAGGCCATGACAATGCTGCAAGGTATATCCCAGCAGTTAGCAACCGTAGTGAACATGTTGCAGCAGGCCATGACCCCCCCTGCAGTGAAAGAAATTTCAGGAGAAACCCCTAAAGCAAGCGACAGTTCAGCTGGAAAGTTTCCACCGGTTTCTCCACCAATGAAAAAGTCGCCAAAATCCGCCCCGCCGGCCCCTCTAGAGACATGCTCATCCCCCCCTCCACAGTTAGAAATAACAGAAATTACCCCGCCTGCCATGACAGCCCATCGTGATCCAGTACTTTTCTGGAACGAAGTTAAGAAAGAGGCAATAGAGGCCGGGGACTGGAACTTGATACAAGCTTTGGGGTTACCAGTTAGTAATAAAAAACTATCGGTAATGAAAATGGAAGGAGAGCCGAGTGCGTTTCCCGTAGAACTGGCCCTCCCGGGTGCCAACCAGCCCAATAAACATTTGGGCTGGTCATGGAAAGTGATCCAGGACATGCAGAAAGCGGTAGCGCGATACGGACCAAACTCACTGGCGGTGACACAACTATTACGATTATTAAACTTAGAAATTTTGGTGCCGTACGATTTTCAACATCTAGCCCAGGTCATGTTCCAACCGGTGCAGCGCTCCGTTTTCACAAATGTTTGGAGACAATTGGCCGACCAGCAGGCATTACAAAATATCCAATTACCCCAAAGCGACCCATGCTATGCTATAGGTACCGATGTATTGATGGGAACGGGTCAAGTATTTAGTAACCCGGCAATACAGGCTCAATGGCATCCCCAGATCCTCGAACAGGTTAAACAAATAGGGATGCAGGCACTATTACGTACAGCAGAAATGGCTGAGCCTAAAGCAAAATATTCAACAATTAAACAGGGGGCCAACGAACCTTTTCTACGGTTCGTTGAGAGATTGCAGGGGGCAATAGAAAAGCAGATATTTGACAGTAGACTACGGGCACTGTTGACAAAACAGCTGGCAAAGGACAATGCCAACCCTGATTGTCGGAGAGTCATTGAAGTATTGCCGGGGGACCCCTCTCTAGAAGAAATGGTGATTGCATGTGCCAAAGTTGGGCCCGTAGAAAGCGAGATGACCACATTGGCCACTGCTCTAACTAAACAAAGATGTTATATTTGTGGGAGAATAGGTCATCTCGCCAAAAACTGCAAATCAAACGGCCGGCCGGGAAACAGCAGAAAGAGAAAGCGTGTACAGACGTCTTATGGCCCAGGCAAGCCCTTTGCGGGAACGCTGCAACAGCCACAGACCAGTCCGGAAAAGACCGCAGAGGGAATGCTAAAGCAGCCAGAGCAGCCAGGGTGGATGTATCCATCGTCGTCAGAACAATGGATATATCCACCGCCAACGTGGTATGATAAAAAAATATGAGAACGACTTCCCCATGACCCGGTCCCAAGGTGTTTAACATAACGGCGACGGAAAATGGAACTGAAACGTTGGAAACCCCTAAAGGCTGCAAGGCGATTTTTTTTTTTTTTAAAGAAAAGGGGGAATTGTCGGGGAAGTTTCCCGGCTGCTACATGAGAAGCACCTGTGCCTCATCAAGACAGGTGCTGAGTCACGTTGGTTGGCCGGAGACCACGTGACCTATGGGAAGTTTAAAGGTGGGGCACTCCCAAGAGGGAGTGGGGCATTTCCCTCCTGGAGTTTGGAGAGGCAGGAGCCCTCGGGAGAGCGTGAATTGGAGCTCTCTGTTGGATTAAGGTAGCAGTGAGTTTAGAAGAGCCTTCTGATTGTAGAATACCTTGTGGTCGCAACAGTCGGTTGGTTGCGACCCATCGGAAGAAGACACAGGCAGTCCGCGACAAGTTTATTTTTTTAAAAAAGAAAGAAAAACATGAGTCATAGCTTGGGAACTGGGCACATCATCTTCACATTACTTTTGTTTTTTTAAATGCTTGTTTTTTCTTGTATAAGTTAAGTCATATCCATGTCCATAGGTACATAGAGTATGCTAGGCCCAGCAGACTGCACAGGATAAAGATACAATGACACATGTTAGCTGGATATTTGTTTCATTGACTTGGATGACACCTGCCAAGAGATTCTATTTAATCAGGTCACTGATTAAATTGTTCAATTGCTGTATTTATTTCCTTTTATAAAATTGATACATAATGTTTGTATTTAGTATTAACAGATAATTTAACAAATATTTTTGAGATAGGTGTATATTTTATTGATAATCTTTCAGATTCCGGAATTTTAAATTTGTACCAATTCCTACTGCACCTGTAAGATCTCACTTGAAACTTACTTTTAAAATAAAATCATGGAGTTGGTCACCAATTCTGATAAATCCATACTGTTGAATCGTCCTGGCAGAATCGTAATCCTTGGCTTGATCTTGCTCTCCAGGACTACTTGGGAGCCCAAAAAACTGTAGGTCATTCTCATCCTGTCTTATTCATTGTTGGGCTTCGCTCCTCAGGTCTGAACAACCCTCCACTGAGCTTGGCTGCATGGACATTGGTGTCTTGACAACAACTCCTGTTTCCCAAATAATTCCGTCTTAATTTCTATTCACTGCAGCTCACTTAAATATGCCCTTTGTTTTTGGTACTCTCATGTTCTTATCCTTGCAGGCTCCTGCTGCCCTATACTTCATTACCACATTCTTGCAATTGCATTTGATTCTTCACACACCAAAACACTTTTTTACTCTGCCACTCTGGGTGTTGCATGGGTGTAAGCGTCTTATCCAAATAACATCCAAGTAGAGGAGCCAGCTTTTTAACACGTGCCACTAAGATAAAAGACATCTTGTTTCCTCATCTATTAAGAGAATAGAAGTGGAGACTGCCTTCCTGCCATACTGTAGATGTATTTTCCAAGAAGGCGAACAAAGACATTTTGTATGGTAGTATAAGTCTGGACTTGACAAAATACAGAAAAAGTCACTGCATGGAGCAGTTAGATAGTGGCAGAGGAAAGTGTTGTCCTAACAGAGTATGGTAGGTTTTCTCTAACTCTTTATAAAAATATCACTGTTAATCTTCATGTGATCACTGTTTGGGGATCTGTTTTCTCTCTCAGTCTCTGTTTTTCTCACATTTCTTCTCTCATTTCCATCGCAGATTCTCTTTATCATGGTAGACAGCAATTTGAAGAGCAATGAACAAACAGTGTCATTCTTCAAACTGAAGAAGTCCCAGCTGCCAGCTCTGGCTATATTCCATGTACCAGATGAAGAGCAAGATGTATTGACTCTGGATGAAGTCTCCGTTGAGGGTGTACAGGACTTCTGTAATCGTTTCTTGCAAAGAATGCAGAAGGTAAAGGGAGACTCCTGTACAGTCTACAGGAAGCTGGGAACTTGTAGGACGATGCTGTTGCTCACAAGGCTTGTGAATAAGATGATTTCAGTTACTTGAACTCCGCTTCACCCCTGCCACCTCCTCTTTCATTATCATTTTCACCTGAATATTGCAAAAGCATTAGATCTAGAGCACAGCAGAGGGATGTGTTTGCGGAGCCCCTTTTTTCATTGATCTCTACCTTTTAGTCTACAGCAAGAAGACTTTACTGACCTCTGCAACTATCTGAAGGTCTCAGTGAAGCATCTATTTTCTGGGAACAGCAGCTGGGGAGACAGAGGAAAGGGTACTTTTGGACACTAAGAATGGAGGTAGTGTCTGGCAGCCCATAGGAGAGGATAAGAGAGGCAGAGGCCTGGATAAGACAGAAATCTGTCCAGAAGGCCGCAGAACAGAGTATATAGACAAGGGCTCATGACTCTACCAGAGGTCTCTGCTGGGAGAGGGCCAATTTAACCTCTATGTTCATGCAGTGTTAAAAGTTCTCTCTTTGTCAAAGCTCATCTTCCTATAGCACGGAGGCTTTGTGTGTCAGGACTCTGTGTTGTGCAATTGAAATGAGACAGGCAGGGCAGTGGCAAAGACAGCAGAGGGAGGCATTTGAGTTGATGTGTTTCCTTTTATCACTATGCTGATAAACCAAGCAACGTCAAAACTGATTTTATGCCTCTAATGTGTTTTAGAAAGAAGACAAACCTGAGGAGAAGGCCCTCAATGAGGAACTCTGATTCTTTCTCACCAACAGGATGGCTATGCTGAGAGTCATCTGTTTCTGATGTATGAAGAGTTCATTGAGCCCCACAGCTCATGAATTCCTGGAATAGCAGGATTAAGCGGCCAAGTCAGTCTCAGATTTTCATCTCCATGCCATGTACATATATGCTGTCTGTCTTCTCTAGGAATCTCTTCTCCTTTCTCACTTGCTGGTTCCAGCTCTCTTTTCTTAGTACTCAAGGAACTCTGGTATTGCCCCACACTGTGTCTTTCCATGCCACCTCTGTTAGAGTAAGGAGTAATGACAAGTATCAAGCAGCAAAATGACAATATCAAAGATAAAGCTTGTAGTTCCCAAAGAGATCTGTTTACGTCATTCTCTTCACTTTTGATGCCCTGCTGGGATCCACTAATAGCCTCTCCTGACACTAGGAGCAGATTGATTGCTTGATGTTGCATGAACTTTTCCATTTATTTTACTAAATAAAGCAGAAAGTGAATAGCTTGAATTTTTGTGCAAACACGTGATTTTCCACTTCCCATGTCTTTCACTTAAGGACAAAGCCTGTGTATTTCTGAGTGAATTTCTGAGTTTAACCGGGCTTGCAATGCCTAACCAGTCAGATTGGTTGCTAAGAATAATTCCTCATGGAATTTGACCCATCATCAACATATTTCCATGAGGATGAGAGATTTCTGTGAAGGTTTGGGATCAGAACAGCACTGGATACAGCAGGTCCAAGCTGGTGCAGCATAAATGAATGAGCCTAACATGCAGATTGAGAATAAGTGGAATGGGAGCTGTGGCAGAAGGGCAGTAGAAAGTTGCATTGCGAGATAGGGGTTATCACCACACTGCATTAGAGGGAAAGGCTAATGTCTGTCTATTGACCTCCGACATCCCTCAGAGGTCCCAGTGCTGGCGTACAGGGGACGGGGACTTTGCAGGCAAGGTGTATGAGCCATCCCTGTTCTGCTGTACTAGATGCAAGCAGTAGGCTTGCCTCATACTTGGCTCAATATTCTTTGGCATAAAGTATGGATGCTCCGGTCAAACAGTGACTGCCTTGTCTCTCAGGGCTTGAGAGACTTGGCTTGGGAGAAGAAGCCTAAGAGGCGTGAAGCTGAGAAGCCTCGGCCCTTTCTCAGAGATTAGCTCAAGGCGAATAACTGGGAATAGAAAGAAGTTGTTATTGTGCATGAGGCAAACACAGCTCCCCACCACAGAGGGAGAAGTCAGGAGCTGGAAGGGATGCAAAGTAGCTGCCAGCCACCATGATGAGGACCACAGCAGGGAGGCTCTTAATACAATAGAGAGGCAGGAGCCAGCCCTGTGTTAGCTCTTGCCACTTCCATGTGGATCAGGCTGATGTCTTTCATCTCCTTAAGGCCCTGTCTCCCATGCAGCTGAACTTATCTGCTTTAGTGCTCTACTCTCTCTTCTCCTCTGCTTACCTAAAGCAAGCCCAATGCTGTAACATTTAGTATGGGGGTCAAAATTGCTGCCCATTTCCAAGGAAGAGTGATAGGACCAAAACAATATTCAGAGTTGTGCCTTGTGTTGGCAAGGTCAGGAAACTGTCTCCCTGCACAGGGACCTCTCCCCTAGGAGACCGGGCAGTGGGCAATATAGGGTCTCATAAGCTCCATGGTCAACACAATAGTCATGACCTGTTTCCTAAATGAGGCAGTTCAGAAAAGAACAGGAAAAGAGGGAGGAAAAGATAGAGAGGCAAACCACCTCTGTCTGTTAAGTTCTCCCTTTGTCACAGCTGAGTGCTCCTTAATCTCTGGTTTGCAGGTGGCCCATGAGAATCTCTGGTAATGTTTGTGGACACAGCTAGGTAATAACACTGAAGATGTCAAGGGAGAGGCGAGTTTGGGGCATTACATGCTGTATATTTCTTCCTTTAGGCTGCTAAAAGTGAAGGCGTCTGCCCTCAGCCCATTAAACTATTTTACTTGAGTGTCCTCTCTTCTGAGCAACCACTTAATAGAGATCTCCTGCCACTAGCATGTGGTCCCAGAAGTGGAGATGTCACTGTCATCAGCTGGAGCCTACAAGGCCATAAGGTTTGGTCATGGGTATAGCATTCATATAACAACTGGAATGAGCCATCTCTGCAGACCTCTTAAGTGTTTTTTTCTCTGAACCATGAGACTGTTCAGGGTGAGTCACGTACCTGCCACTGTGTTTGGTGAATTGGATTTACATACTAGTCCTGGAGCTGCAAGTGAAGACTGCTTCTCGATGGCATTCCTTGGCATGGAGGCCCTTGCCTGGTAACACCACATGGCAGTGCTGCAGCCTCTCTCCTACTTAGTGAGCTTACTCAGGAGGTGCTGTTGGTGAGCAAAGCAAAGCATACCCTCACCATCGGTAGGGCCAGGGAAGAGAATTTTCTGCACCAGACGGCCTCTTGAATGAATGTGTGTTTAGAGGTAATACATGCACCTGAATCCTGCTGGATGCTCCTGTGGCTTTTGCACAGTGAAGAAGGGCTGCACAAGTACAGGGAAGATGCTGACAGCAGGAGGCTAAGCCTCAAAGAGAGGGGAAGGGTCTAAGGTGTCAGAATGTCTTGCTCCTTTTGATTGGTGGCTCAGTCCCTGGGTGTGGGCAAAGGTTGCAGTGCTGGACTGGAAGAGTGTGAATGAAGCCTCAACTTTGGTCCTGCAGCTCCCCGTGCAATGCATAATGTTGGCCAGGCCTGTGTGTGCCCTGTGCAAGGGACATGGTGGAGAGAGAATCAATTGTCTCTGACCTTAGGGCTGTGTGAAGGTGTGAGCACAGAGCTCAGCCCCTCCAAAGCATTGGGGAGCCACAGGTTCTCATCCCAGACTCTGTCATACATTACAGCTTTGAGGATCAGAGATGGCTTACCTTTGCCCAGAGCCCAGACAGAGCAAACTCACACTTGCCTTCCGCCATATCAGTGGTGTGTGATGGTTTTGAACTCCTGGTGTTATACCAGCCCTAGAACACATAGGGCTGTATCTCCTAGAAAGAGCCCTCCTTGCTTTTCCTCAATGGGCAAATTGCTCTTTTTTATGGCTATAGCTTCTTTCTCCCTAGGAAGGATTGTACTGCTCTCTCTGCAGTATGGTAAAGTGGGAAGGTCTTCTGTGGAGACATCTGTGAGGAGCCTTGGTGTCATAGATGTTTCCAGTGTCACGCACCTCTGTGGTCCAGACCAAACAGTGCAAGGGGAACTGGCTTGCTGCATGGGTGTCTGAGGTTCATGTCTTGGCCCTGTATGTGCACAACAGCTGCAGGAATAGGGCACAGCGACATGACTCTTCCTCAGTGCTGAGGGGAAACAATCCAGGACGTGAATGAAGCTTTGGTTCTGCAAACAAGCCTGGGAGCAAAAGCAATGTCCCCAGTGGCTGCGTTTGCTATGTACACAGCTAATTATAGGGACCACTTTTCAGGAGCTTCATTATGTACACTGGGGAGTTTAATTCTCTCTGCACCTTCCAGAGCTCTGCACCTAACCAATAACCTTGGCGGCCCGAGGCAACAACAGGAAAAGCCTCCTCCTCCTCCTCCATCAGCTCTGCAGTACTCGCTGGGACTCTGCGCCCTGCAGTGCTGCACTCAGGATGTTCTGGGCACTGACAGTGGTGGTGGTGGAGCTGGGGCGCTGCCCTAAAGCCTTCTGCAATGCAGCACTGGTGGGCTTAGCCACTGCGATGGGGCATCCAAGGCAGAAAACAGAGGCAGAATCTTGTGGAGGGGCAATCCTGTTTGTCGTTTTATTTTGGGTTTTGTCCCTTGTCATGTTATCTCTGACTTGAATTTGTGACGTACTTGGCCCAGATGTTTTGAGCTGGCTGGGGGAGGCTGGGCTTGTTTTCAAGGGGAGGAAGTGCTGGATGCAAATGGACAGAGGGCAGGATGGTGGGGTTCCTTTTCCCTCAGCATTGTGGAGATACCATGATGTGAGAACACCTGTTCTGCAGCAGTGCCTGAACTCAAGGGACATTGAAAATAGTTAAGCTAGCAGCTGAGCCTGCCTGACAGCAAAGCAAGGCTGCAGAGGCATGCGAGAGCTGCTGTCTTTACCCCAGGGAACAGAGAATTGGGTTGCACTGTGGAAGATGCAACTTTGCATTCATCCTTTCTGAGAAAGGATTTGAATGCTTCCAGAAGCAGAATATTACAAATACCTGGAAATTCAGCAAGAGGACTAACATTTTTGTGTTTTTCGCCACTGAACTGCTGCTTGTGTCATAAAATAAACAAATGTTCCTTAGAGGTGAGGGCTGGGTCCCAGGAACGCTCCCCACATACCCTACCTGGGCAGAAACCAGCTGCCAGGTCCTAGTGGCACCATTCAGCAGTTTTGGCCACTTCCCTTTGATACTTGCAAGTGCCCTGGAGATGCAGAAGTTTATGTTACAGCCCTTTCCTCAGCATTTCCTACTGGTTGGTGGGGTGTTTCCCCATGCAGTGTTCAGCTTTCATCAGCATCTCTCCTGGGTACACACATCTCTCACGAGACTGACCCTGGGTTAGGATTGCCACTGGGGAGAAAGAGACCTGAAGAATGAGTTGGTTCTGAGAGTTGCTGCTCTTCTGTCCTGAGGTCCACAGGGCAAGGCTCAGCTCTCTGTTGCTCTTACTCCCCTCTTTTCCAGTAGCTGAAACAGTGCCATCTTCATGTAAATTATACTGAATGTCAACCTGGGCAAGGCTGTTTGGGGAAGGGGGAGTTCATGATACGTGTGGTGTATCAACTTGGAGTTGCCATCTCTGCTCACTTCTGTCCTTGAGCATAGAATTTGTTTCCTCCCTTTTGTGTAGTGTGGGCCTAAAGCAAAGTCTGAACGCAAGGATGGAATGGAGGCAAGGGAATTAGACCTCTGAACTAGCCCCTATCTCCTGTGAGCTGAATTGAGGCTTTCAATATGAATATCTCTGTGCCTCAGCTTTGTCACTCTGGTCCCACTGTATGCAGAGTGCTGGGTCTGGCCAAGCCACAGGGAGTCTGTCTGGCAGGAGAAGGACCAGAACAACCTTTGCAGCTACCCTGGAGAAGACTGCGTGAGTGTCTGTGGTCAGAATTGCTCCTGCTCTCAGCTGGGAGATGCTGAGAGGCATCTGACTGCCAGTGTCATCTCCCAGGGCTCCCGGGTCCTGTGCCTTATGTGTGCAGGGGAAAAGGACAGCCACCAATGCAGCAAGGCTGCCTGGCTTGTTTCCCAGGCAGGACTGAACCACCTGCCTTTCATCTTGGGACTGTACTAGGTACCAGGGCCCTACCAAATTTGAATAAAATTTTTTAATGTCTCTCTGACATATACCAGAATAGCTGTCACAGGATGAACTTTATAGTGCTCAGTCAGATCCTGTCTCACCCACAGAAGTCCATCACTGAGCTGGGAACTGAGTTCCCAAAAGGGGGAGGAGATAGTGAAGATTTTGCATAAGATATGGTAGGAATCCTTGTCTTCCTTACAATAAAAGTGGGAAGGGTATGGCTGTCTGACACATCTGTTCATCCAGAAGGAAGATGAATCAATAAATCCGGGCAGCAATAGCAGAAGCGAACTCTCTCTTGCAGGTGGACAGACCGCAGGGCTTAGTCACTCTGCACCTCTGCACAGGATGGCTTCCCCTCGGTACCACTAATGGCAGCCCACGAGCTGGCGAAGAGGTGGGGGCAGTTGACACAGGAGAGGGAAATATTGCCTGAAGGATGCGACTGGGGAAGTGGTTTGCAAGAGCGTGAAAGAAGAGAGCAGGGAAGAGCCAGAGGCTGGTCTGGGAGGAGGAAGGGACTTGCCCAGGGTGGGGATGTGGCCAGGGACCAGCAAGGGTCAGTGAGGGAAGGTGCTGGGTGGGTACCACAGGGAACTGATAATGATGGAAAGGACAATATAGCAGTGTTTTTTCTGGGGCTGTGAATCAAGTACCTCTTTGATGCATTTTGGCTCAGTCACTAAGGAAACTTCAGAGGAATATTCTCAGTGGAAAAACTTGCAAAGCCACAAGATGCACATTGAAGAAGAAAGTACTTGTTCTTCCCTTTGAGTTTCTCCCTTCTCTGCTAATGTACCTGCAGATCCAGGCAGGCAGGCTAGTCCCATGAGCTGCAAAGCAGCACGTTTCTGCAGGTTAGAGGAAAGGCCCATAAATAAGTGGCTCCCTGCCTGCACCAGGCCTCCATGTTTGGCAGCTGTACAGAGTTGCCTTCTGTATCATGGCAGCAACCAGCACTGTGTCCTCATCCCCATGTGCTCACCAGGGCTCAAGCCTTTGAATCCTCTGTGCACCACAGCAGCCCCTGGAGTCCCCCACATCTGTCCATGTACAGAGTGAAAAGCCAGACCCATCCACTTTCCAGCCTAAACTCCTGGGCTGTGTGTGCATTCCAGGTTTCTCCCTATCCCTGTGTTATGAGTATTATACAGCCTTCATGTCTCCCACCTCCCTCTCTTCCTAGACCAGAGTCCATATTTCATCATCTTGTTAGGGGCCATGTGCGACTCCATGCCACCCATGTCATGTGGTTTGTATAATGCCTACAGCACCTGCATTATTTCTTGCCTTTTACCTAGCAGCGGAGGCATTGGTAGTATTGCTAGCTGTAACTTTCTCGGACAGGACTGAGACAGCATGTCATTGCTTCCATAGGTACCAGAAGACACAGTTGGCATTGGTGCAGTCCACTTCTGGTTCCTTGATCTGTGGGCAACTACAAAGACATGTCCAGTCCTCGGGTCTGCTAATCAACTATCAGGGCAGTAGGATAGGATCTTGCAGTTTTCCTGTTTTATGTTTTGTTGCTATTAATCACTGGAATCAATGGAATAATCACCCCAAGAAAAACTCTTTATCTGTTTTCTTATTTACTGAATAATACGGGGCTGCATGCCCAAAAGATTGTGTTTTAAAATAAAGATGTGGTACTTTCAGTATAAATCTGTTGTGCTCTGAGTGTTCTTTGGCATTCTGGAATTTAATGTGGGTGTTGACCCTAGGCTATTTCATGACTTCCCATTGTAATCAAGACTTTATTTTCCTTGGCCAATTATTTCTGTTCTTTGGCTGAGAAACAGAAGAGTCAGACAGTAATTTACCTCAGATTGTTGTGGGCAGAGCTGGAGAGAAAACCCAGATCTCCTGCATCCAGACCTCCTGAGCCTTAGCCGCATGGCCACACTTTCTCTTCGCCTTCCATCTCCCTATGATTCCCAAAGACTATTTTTTATGTTGAAATGACAGGTTTTTTGCCGTGAATCAAAGGCTGCCTTGTTTGATTGTGCTAGTTTGGCACAGCTGAAGCTGAGCAGTTCTGGATCATTGCTTTCTCTTTCCATCTCTTCCTCCTTGACAGTGAGAGCTTTCCTCCTGGAGTGACAGCCTTATCCTTGTGGAGGCCAATGAGGAATGTGCTCCCTTGCCATGTGGCTTTCCCACTGCAGTTGCAGTGCTCTCTCCAATCTCTGGGCATCCTGGATTTCATGCTCCGTCTTGCAGCAACGTTTTCAGGCTTTCTGCCCTGTTGAGATTCTGGCAGTAAAAAGAATATTTTAGTAAGAAGATATTAAGAAATTATATTTGCATATTAAATATTTAAACATTATTTTAATAATAATTATTTAAATATTATTTTCATTTTATTTAAGGCATTTTATTAAGATGATATATTTGCATATTAAAAAAATATGGCAGATTAGAGGAAAACATGAATGAGCCCCTTCTTGGTATATTTTAGTTTTGGCAAGGTAGTGGCATTGCAGAAAGGGAGGGATTGTTAAAGTGAAAAGTAAATAAATTATGGCTATTTCTGATGCTATAACTGAGATAGTGATGCTTGTATCAAACAATTAACCATCTTTAAATGGTCGTCAGTCTTCTTTTCATATACCTATTCTGTCACCCAGGAGTCTGGATGCTGAAGCAGTTAATAGATCTTCCAACTACTTCTATCTTGCAGTTCCCCAGCATGAAAACAGCTTGTCTTTGGTGTCTCTTCTGCGACCTGATAACTCACCGCCATTGCACAGAGATGCAAAGCACTCTGGAAAGATGCAATCCTCCCACAGAGAAGTAGCCAGGAGCAGGATGACCTAAGAATCTTACCCGTTAGAGTTGTCCTCAGTATCCAAAACCAGGGTCTCCTCTTTCTGCCTTGCTGGTGTTCAGCAGCATGGAGACTTTCAAGGGTACAAAACACTCCATGTGACCCCTCTCAGACTCCAGGATAGAGCTGGCTCTAACTGCACCCTCCTCCTTCCCGCTGGATTGCTGTCTCAGTTCAAGTGACAAGCCCTCTGGCCCTAGCTGTGATGTTATTTCTGCTTTCACCCTCCCCATGCTCTGGAGGCACCTCTGTCCCAAGCATAACCCTGCTGCTCCCAAGGGAAGGTGCCTGCCACATTGCACGTGCCCCAGGCGCTCCCTTTTAAAAAGAACAAACATCTCCCACAAAGGGAGAACAAAGAGAACTCACCAGGCCCCCCTCCATCAGAGTGGTGATGAAGCAAGATTTTAGCAACACAAGGGAATGGATTAGCTGCCTTGCCCTGGGGTCCATGTTCACCGAAAGATTTCTGTTTGATCTGGTGTTTCAGTGGAGCCCTTGGCAGGTCTGGCTCTGTGATTTAGGACAATAAAACCCTCCTTCCTTTAATAATAAAGATAACTGTACCCAGGATATTTAGAACTTGAGAAACTGCTTTACCAGCATTTCACATGATAGGGTGTGAGCAGTTTTGTGGCTGTTCCTATGGAAATGAGGTGGTTTGTGTGTCTGCTTGTCCTGTCCTCCCTTCCAAATGCTCACACACCTGGCAGCAGTGTAGTGGTCTCTAAGGTATTATGGTGCTACTGGTTTTGTGAGACTACGTGTTGAGCAGAGGAGGAAAGTCCCAAAAGCTGCATCATTAGCTTTGTTATGCCACAAGTACTGCACTACTGCTCATAACATGCTCTCATGTCCTTGCTGGAACCCTCAACCCCCCCAAGACCCTCTTTGCCCATTGCCTTGAATGATGCTGATGTTCTCTAACTCACCTCCATACCTCCATGCCCTCTTCTTGAAAATCCAGGTGGGAGTGCTTACTTTGGTTTGGGCTGGGATTAGCTGAATGTCTGTCCTTGTGCTGGGCATCCATCGAGAGTGCAAATCCAAAGCCCCTGAAGTGGTTGGCTTCTATTTCTAGCCATGACGATCTGCCAAAGGCTTGGCGCTGGTTTGTTTATGTTTAATATATTAAACCTGTCTCTTCAAATTTCTCTGTGACAGACAGACATGTCATGGATGGATGGTGTGTGTGGGAAGGGGCTCTGTTTCCAAACAAGCACCCTACTCCTCTGCTTCTCCCCCAGCCTCACCACCCACTTAGCAAATTCCCAGGGAGCCCCTTTCCCAGGTCACTGATAAAGGCAGTGAAGGCTCCCACTAACAGTAAGGAGGGGAGGAATGGCAAGGTTGTCTGCCCCAAAACACTCCCAAATGGAGAGTGGAGACACCAGAGTCCTGAGATGTGTCCCAGGGTTTCAAGACCTCACTTTGCATCCTCCTTGGTTATGCAGTTGCTATTGGCAACTGCTTTGCTCTGTCATTTGGGCTTGGTCATGCACGGTCCCCCTGCTCCTCTCCCCAGCAGCTGGGGCCCCTCTCTGTGACACTCCCCTGGCCATGGCACCCTCCTGCCATGGATCCTGCAGGATCTTCCCTGGGGCTGAAAAGAGCCTGGAGCAGGTAGGAGGTGGCAGTGCCATATCTGTGGTGGAGGGGACAGACAGCCTGGAGAAGGGGATGGGGCTGGTGCCATGGTGTGTCCCACCGGCCAAGTGAACAAGGATGGAGAGGAGAGGAAACAGAGCGGGACAGGGGGAGCTGCGGCTGGCTGTGAGCTATGTTTTATAGCTGCTGCTGTTCAACCCCATGGCTGGAGCGTAGTGGGCAGGTGCAGAGCGGAGAGCCTGACCTCTCCTGACCAGTGCTGCTGTTCCCGTGTTACACTGCAGCTCCCTGCAGCATGGGGAGCCCAGGCCTGGGGCCAGCACAAGTCGTAGGCTCAGCTTCACCATGATCACCAGCAGCCTTAAAGACAGATAAGAGCTGAGGGTACACCTTGAGTGTCCCTCTGCGTTTTGCTTCAGTTTCTAGACAGCAAGGTGGATGAGGTAAAAGAAATGCAAGCTCAGGAGGACACACAGACGTGCAACTATTGCGGGAGAAGCTGGGGTGCTCGAGTGAGCAGTGAGGGGAGGGTGCAGGGGACTGGCAATGTTACAGGCAGGACAGGTCCCCTCACACCCTATAGCTGAAGGCAGGTCATGGACCCATCCGTTCTGCAGGCTGAGGTGGGCAAGCTGGTCCCTGTGGCTGGGATTAGCATCCTTACCTTGCCCACAGCTGGACATTCACCTTGTTCTGTATTTGCTGTAAACATAAGGTCACTGGTGGGTCTGTCCTTCTTCCTTCCACTCTGGGAATGCAGCTGGCCTTAGCCTGAGGAATGGACCTGCTGCTGCGTGCAGCACTCAGTGTCCTGCTTGCAGCTCCTTTCCCTCTGATACCTTGGAGACCTTGATATGGGGATTTAGATCTACCTAGTTAACTGGAATCCGTGTCTTCTGCTGCCTGTCCAGGCCCACAAGGACATTTTGTTATTTCATTCCTATTCAGCAGCTTAATTTCCCAACAAAATCAAAGACAGCTGAAATCAAGTGGAGTTCAAACACATAATGTGTGAGTTAGCTTAAAGTGGTCATCCCAACCTAGTAGCTGTCAAGAAAGTTCCTGTGTCCTCTTCCCTCATCTCCTGAGCCACTTTTCTCCACTGCAACTGCTGGATTTCAGCTCGGGTGGTGGGGTTTCATGTCACTACAGGAGCAAGTGCAGGATAGCAGTGCAGAAGAAACCCTTCCTGCTCACATGAAACCCTTCGGGAGCTCACACGATTCAGCAGACTGCAGGAATGAAGGACAGCAGCCATCAGGCAGGCAGGAATGAGCAGGAAACAGCCTCAGAAGCAAGCCAGCAGGAGTCTTTTTCTCAGAAGCAGCTTAAGGTCAGCTCTGTGCCTCAGTGCTGTATGTTGCATGGAGGAGGCAGAAACCCGACCAAAGCAATCTCTGGTGCTTGCTTTCAGGCAGGAGAGAAGGAGCTAAAGCTAAGCTTTCAGCTGTCACTCCAGCCTAGCAGATCTCTCTCTTCAGTGGCTGTACAGAACTCTGTAACCTCTGTAACGCTCCTCCGGCTGTTTACTGGTGGTGCCCCTCTCTGGAACCATAAACCCACTGTGGTAAATTATTTTCTTATGTTCTTATGATCTTGAGATCTCACCAGCTCAAGTATAATAACAGCAGATTTCTGTTCAGCAGCCCTGTGCCTGCAATAGTTGCTGGGGGTCAGCAACAGATTATTGCTGGAGTGATAGCACAGAGGGGGCCAGAGTGATCAGATAATGTGGAAGAGCTCCAGGGTTTGAAAAAGAGAGTGAACTTGACGAGCCTTTGGGACACCGAGTATCATCTGTCATTACCAAGCCACAGGCTTGGGGAGGCCAGGCAGCGATAAGGGAGTCCTTGGCGGAGGAAGTTACTCCTGCCAGACAGGCCTCTTCTCCTATGGAGGGGTGAGGACAGGCTCATAATCACACGTATCTCCCTTCTGGGGCTCGTACAGCAACTGGCACAAATGGGATCTTACCCCTAATGAGGTCCCTGGGGGACTGTAATGAAATGACTGTCCTGACTGCAGTCGTTACTGGAGTTAGCTGTTCATTTCAGGTGTATGCTTAGATCTCAAAATTGACAAGTCTTTGCAGGAGCTAGCAAGTATGTTTTATTTATTGAGTAATATTGGTATTTTATTTATTGGGTCCTCCAGCATGTTCACTAGTGAAAAGACCATCAAGAAAGATAGGCTTCTACCTCAAAGAACTGAAGTGACAGGCAGATGTTTGGCTAAGTAACATGGAGGAAGGCTTGTTCTACAGATTTTTGGCAAATAACCTCTGCATGGCAGAGATTCTCATACAAAGTTTGCTTTAGGAAAATGTATGGTATTAAACAGAGTCCTCATTAATCTTAGGCTTAGTCAGCCAACAGGGTTGTAAATGCTTGTGTACTCAACATGACTCATGCAGTGTGTTTTACTGATAAACGTACAGCAACATTTTCCAGTGCAGGCATGGCTGTAGGTGGGAAACAGTGAGAAGAGAAATCCCAAATAATACAGCCCAATTGGTGCCAGAAAGTATTGTAAGCAGACCCTATTACTAGAAGAGAGGGGAAAAAACATCAGTTAAAGCCCAGAAAGGACAAAAGTCTCTTTGTTGGCAAGAGCTTTTAAAGAAAGGTCCTGCTACTGGAAAAGTTCTACGCAACTTCTAGGACTGAGATATGCTATAAGTCATATGTGTGATTTTATGTGATTTCGGTACCTGTATTGAGTCTTGAAATGCCATCTTTTATCACGTATGAAGAGAAAAAATAGTTTCAGCACAGCAGACCCCAACTGATATTGACCAAACCAAGTGAGGGAGGATGCTGAATCCAAGAATGTCACCTCATGCCTGCAGCACTGGTGCCTTGCTCTTTTTCTTGTGCATCTATCCCGAAATTCCTCCCAGTATCTGGCTAAAAATGAGCCAAAGTGGAAAGAGCTCTGAAAGAAGATTTTTACCACACAAACCACTGTCAAAGCTGCAGAATGATGTGAGATGGTTTTGGATGAAGACTTTTCCATACTGAGGACATAGCGAAAAGTCTTCATATTACCTTTTGATACTTCATTTTGTAGTAAATGCTAATGCAGTGTTGGATCAACGAGGTCTATGTGAGACAATATTGAAAAGGAAGGCTATTTTATTTTAAGATACATTGATTTTGCTCACTCAGACTAATACTCTTATAACCACGTATTCACAAGCACCAAGATGCATTTGTTCACCGTATTTGATTTTCTTACAATCACGTAGAAGATTCAAGGCACAGGCTCTGGAGCCCTCATCATGTCTCCTGGGTTTCTCTTCATTTGACCATCATATGCTCATTTTAGATGCATCTTCTGCATCCTTCAGAAGCTGGCAGTGACTGTCATCTTTTGTCTCTCCATCTTTTCCCACCTCTGAGAATCATTAGGTCTCATCATCTTTTGTCTTCTCATCTAGGTATCTTATGACTCAATCTTGTTCTTTATTTTAGCACCATCACCTCTAGTGGTTTGAATTTTCCCTTTTATTAAGTCTTAGGTGTACTCTGTCCCTTGTTTTAGGACATGTCTTGTTTTAAACTATGCTTTATTTTTCCCAATCTGAATGTTCAGTGAATCTGTGTGTCAACATGCTGGGTTCTTAATGATCTGCTAATCTAGGTGCCATCACTATGTGCTGTTCTTGTAGCCCGTCTTATGCCTTTCTTCCCAGTGCTTCCACATCTAGACCTCTCCCTTGTTCTTCATTTATACTATTCTTATTATTTCCTTTGTAATTCAAAGGGAATTATGACTACTAATGACAAAGACATCCCTGGTAAAATGGTGACTTCTGGAGTCCAGTGACGTTTTAGGAAAAAGGAAAAACTAATTGAAAAGCAACAAAAACTGATCTGATTTATCTTTCCTTCTCCTTTTAAAATTATTTCCTACTTTATCATAATATGAAATTTCATGATAAAAATAACCAGTTGTCAAATGTAATACAAATAAACAAAAATATGTATCCAAAAAGCATATAATTAGTGTGTGAAATTCATTACTAAGGAAGGTCATCAAGTCGAATGACTTGGCTAGCATGTGATGTTAGGAACATTAATATAACTTGTAGTTATGCACAGAAAGATAAAAATAATCAGATTTCATGCCTCAAAGAATAAGAATGTCTGTCTTCTCGCCGCAAACAGCGTTTCACAATTAGCCAGGAATCATGCATTTCCCCTCACCCCCTAGCCTTCCTTTGAACTCTATCAGGTGTTGACAACAGAGGCCAAGACCAGAGGCTTGGTGTGACACAGAAAAAGTTATTTACTTAGTAGAGACAAAATTTATGATACTATAGATACTGAACTTGAGATAGAACAGAGAAACATATGTAACACTACAGAGATGCTTTAAAATATTTCAGTGGCCTCCTGCATTCAAGACAGAACAGAAATGCTTCAGTCCAATCTTGGCTTCACAGGGACTGGCAGATTTTGGATCTAAGATGCTATCTAAGTTCGTTGTTGAAAAAAGAGGCATTATGGTTATTTTTTATTTACCAGATGTATGAGAAGAGTGAAACCACAGCTGCTTTCTTATCACTATGCATGTCTGGACAGGAAATAAGGAGGGTAAATCTCATCTGATCCCAAAGAAGGAATCAGGTCAGGACATTTTTGTGCTCATGTGGTGAAGTGAGGGGGATGGGGATGGAAGAGAGATTTCTGCTCCCTTTCCCATAAGAGTGCAACCGAGAAGCAGGCTCTGGTATTATAGTCACTTTTTGCTTGCTCAGTTTTTCATAGGATACTCGAAGTACAAGCAATTCTAGTTACTTATATGGATTATTTAATCCCTACACAGGAGCCTCTGCCAATTTTTTCCACATTCAAATAGTGTTAGCATTATCATCTCTCTTCCTTCCTTCCCAGACAGCAAGAAAAATAGAGTGATCAGTGTACGTGGACATGTGTGGGTGGGTGGGGGTGAAGCCAAAGGAAGCGACAGTTAGCTCTTAGCCCTGAATGCTTTGGTTGCTTTATTCAGTGAATTAAATAACCTTGGGCTGGCTTCTGTGAAATTTTAGTCTTCTACACTCATGAACTTCCCGTTACCAGTAATCTTTTTCATTGTTTCAGCCAAACACAGCTGTTCTGGGAAGTCCTGGCCAAACAGAATCTTTAAGGCAACTCAATGATATCCCATGGAGAGTGCTGAGTATTGGAGCCGAAGGCTTGAGCCAGGCTTACTTTTTGCAACAAGCAGAAATAAAGAGCAATGAGTTCCCATTGAACTGTACTGCTGACCCCAAATGCTCCTGTATTTTTCTGCGTTTTTTTCCAGGATACGGGGCTTCATTTTGAAGTCTGACCGATTACAAGCACTAACTTCGAGGATCAGCGCTCCATAGACCATGGCTGTGAGCTTGTGTCTGGCCACTAATCTCTGAATTTCAATAGAATATATATATGTGCCACTACTAGCAGAATACAGTGGCTAAAAACCAATCAGCCAAACAAACCCCCCATCTCACCAACTTCTTCTTATGGTCATGGCTGATACGGAGGCAGGCCCAAAGTCTGTAGGATGCTGCAGGTGGAAGAAGAATTATCCTCCCACCCTCTGGCTTTGGTCATGGAGGAAGGATCTGGGCCTTTTCATGGTGTCTGATTTCAGTTCTGCTCCTCAGCACTGGGATACCGGGCAAGCAGTTGTCCCAGAGTCCAGAGTGACACCCCTCGGGGTGAACGTGTAGGTGTGTTCCACATCCCTGGGCAGAAGAAAGTCACTGAAAGTCATCACGTAGGATGGAAAGGAGAGTTTCTAAAATGCACCCTGCCCCAAAACTTTGGAGGAAATATGAAAGAAAATAGCTATTAGCTGGCATGGGAATCTGCCTTCTCCACAGGAGACAGACACTAAGCTGTAAGGTTCAGACAGTGGTTTCTACAACACTCCTAAAACTACACATAGATTCACTTTGTTAAAAAAAGTTTCGGTTAGAACCAGTATGCATTTTTCCACTAGAAACTTTTATTTTTGCACAAAGCTGTAATGCTGAGAGCAAAATTCTTCTCAGGGGAAAGATGGAAACAGATTTCGAAGATGTTTCGAACATGTTTAAATATTTTGGGAAAAAAAACAACTGCACTTATTTGTTATGAAATTGCTCTTTTCTTCCCACCTTACCATTGAAATGTAAATGAATCATTTCAGTTATTTTGAATCAAAATTGTTTGATTGCTGTGAAACTAGATTTCTCCTGTTTATGTGCTCCCCCTTTCTTTTAATCTATGGAGCTTTTTTATTCTAGCTTTTAAGTGTTTAAATCTGTGTTTTTCCCAGGTTGAACTAGCTTTCGAACTAGTTTTAGGGTTAATTTCAGATAGCTGAGTGAGCTTGCTGCCAGAACTAACACACACTCAGATATGTATATCTAGTTCTTTAAGTGTCTGAAATGTGTTCTGTTTATTTTTATTTCGTAGTCTTTCGACTAGCTCCTGTGTTTAAAAAACATCTCCCTTTCTAAAGCTTAGTGTCAGTATGCTAGTTTTCAGCACGATTTATTCCATGAGGTTGTTGACTCAAATTATATTGTGAATACTCGGACACTGTTACTTAATGGCTCAATTATACTTGCTACTTGGATCAGTTCCTAGGTATTACTTAGGACCAAATGAAAAAGTAAATATAAAGTCTTGTTTTCTCATGTGCTGTAGAACTTGTTGTTCCAAAAAGCACTTGTTTATCATGTTGAGAAATCACTTCCTAAGCCATAGACTGTGTGGTGGTTGACTAGCTTACATCCTGGAACACAGGAGAAAGCTTGGAAAGGGCTGTCCGGATCGGTGAGTCCAGTTACTTGATAGTCTGGGCAACCTGAGTCTGGAAATCCTGCTCTGTTGCAGAGCTGAGAGGGTTTATTCTGTTCCTGCAGTGCTCAGCAACTCTGCTGAAGCCTTCCTGGCCTGAGCTGGGTACTCAGCGAGGGACACATCGATACAGATTATGGTCCTAAAGACATAGAGGCTGGAAATGGGACTTCTCCTAATCATGAAAGCTGTGGGCTCAGAAACAGTCTCTGGAGGAGTACTGGAAACAAAAGCTAATTGCTGGTCCATTGACCTGCTGGAAAAGCCTTGTGGACAACTCAGGGAAGGAAAGGCTTGGTGATTCCCACAGGCTATGGTGAAAAGTTCTGTCATTTTGGTGGTGACTTTGTTAGTCCTCATCTACACCATTTCCCACAGGAAGTCTTCTTCCACAAACATGGGTGACCTGGGACATACAGAGGACTCCTGCTGAGATCTCACTGATATCTCATCCAGCAGCACTAACAGGTGCTGGCAGATGCTCAGTAGACATCTCAGAATCAGTATTTTGTGATCACCTTTATAATTATTAGTTCTTAGTTGTTCCTTTTGATCCCTGTCTAACTCCAGCTTATGAGCTCTTAGTTTACAGTAGGAATTCTTACTGCTAATGCCCTTGGAGGACCTTGCATTTGCACTATAGAATGTTACCCTGTTTCTGATACTCCAGCTTTCAAGGCCATCCCTTTCCTCCTGTATGAGCTCTTAGGCCTCCCTTCCACTGATGTCGCTTTCTTGCTTTGTGTTATCAACAAACTTCCTCAACGTTTTAAGTCAGTCATTAATGGAAGTATTTGATAAAACTAGTCCTGAGATAAATTAAATTAGTATTTTCTCAACATTTCTCCTTTACACTGCTCAAGTTTTTGTCCTGTTTGTCTGGTTCCTTATCGTCTCACAATTTTGGCTTTAAAGTCCATTTTCTCCACCTTAGCTAAAAACTTGCCAGATGACACTGAGACGAAAGCTTTTTCAATATTTAAGTAGATGAAGACAACCAGATCTTCTAGGTCTTGATTTCTTTCACGGTCCAGCATGTCACAGGACACTAAATATTCAGCTGTCTCTGAAGGGTTGTAGAAGAGGGCAGGAGATGTCCTCATCTTTGCACTGCCTTTCAAAGGTGGCTCATGACTACGCGTCCTATACCTTGAGGACAGCTCAAGGTTGCTATTATCAGGCTCTGAGGACCAAGAGCTGCTTATACAAGGACACACATAATGTGGTACCTTGTTTCCACAGGCAAGTCTGAACTTTCCCCAAACTCACTGAGCACTCTAGGAGATAAAGATCCCACCTTTGGACAGGAGCCCCTCTCTGTTCTTTGGGAACTAGGCAAAAGTATATAGATGCATGTGTTAGCTGTAAGGTGACAAGGTGTCCTATAAAAGTCCCACCTCCGTACCAATCACCTGGTGTCTCTTTAACTCCACATTTATGCTATCATTTTCATTTTGTAACCAAGGCTGTAAGTCAGGCCACACTCAATCTTTCCCTGAACCAGAGAAGCCACACTCACAAGCTGTTTGGTTAGTGAATAGATGTGGTAGGTTTTCTTTCTTAACCTCCTGAGCCACTGATTCTGGAGCTGGTCATCCCCTCCATCACACCTCTGCTGAGCTCAGTCCCTCCGGCTGAGGCGCTTGAGGACTGGATCTGCCAGCCTCCAAGCTAAGCATGCACCAGGCATGGATCTCTGCTGAGTGAGGGAGCACTTCTGTGGGTCGGTAATTGCATGAGTTCAGCATCGCAGTGTGGTGCATGTGTGCTCTTGGCTTGGGTGTAGACAGGACCAATAGCCCAGTCCAGCAAGCACATGCCCTGGGTTGTCCGACGTGTTGTCCAGCACTGTTGTGGATCTGGTGTGAGCAGCAAGGGTGCATCTCAGGGGCTCATGTGTGTGTAAGCCAGCTCTTTGCCTCATAGGATTTGTCACTCTTGAAGGTTTTAGAGCTGCCTCCAAAAGCAGACACCTTTGCTATGTGAGTTTTCAGTCTGATGTTAGCCTGCCGTTGGGAGGGGGGATCAAACAATTGCAAAAGGAGCATGGAAGGAGATGGGAGAAGACCTGCTGGCCTGCTCCCCATGGAAGAGCAAGTGCCCTGGCCAGCAGTGTGGCTCTAGTTAGAGCATGGCTGGGGAGGGAGGGGAAGGAGAAGGGGGGGTCTGGCTGCAAAGAGGGAGACTGCAGCTTGTACTCAGACCTCTGGACACTCACTGCTCCTGGGCACAGAAAGGCAGCCTGGATGTGGCTGTGCCCCCACTACCCCCTGATGTCTGCTCAGACTCTCTCCTCTCCGTCTTGGCTCAGTTCCTTGAGGTTGTTGGTTTCCTGGCTGTGGGCAGAAGGTGTTTTTCGTGGAGAAAGTGGTAGCCTGGGGGTGGGTCGAGAGTGGGAGACAGAAGAGGGGAGGAGTCACTGATCAGTGCTAATAAATAAAAGGCCCCTCTTTTCCAGTCCAGCGTCCAGGACGCTGGGAGAGCTGCAGGCTGGTGAGGAAGCGACGACTTAGTGAGTACGTTATTAATGCCTTGCTGGTGCTTCACAGCTGCAAAATGTTAGTTGCTATGGTGTGAGTAACATTGTGATTCTCCACTCCAGCAGGAGACAGGTCAGAGGGCTGCTTTTCTGATCTCCCCTTTATTAGGAGGACTGCGGAGAGTTCTCTGTTTTTTGCAGGCAATTCATCTTAGCTATTCTTTCTGTATTTCTAATCAGTGGCTGCTGCTAGGAAGCAGGAGGATTGGGTTCACTGTGGTGTGTTACCTCTGGGGCAGCACACTGATGCTGGGGAGAGGAGATGTGTGCTGGAAAAGTATGGAGTGCAGGGGCAGTGGAAAGGAGATGCACTTTTGCAGGGGAAAGTGTTCCCCGAAGGACATTTGTTGGTATAAGGCTGTGTAGCTGGCATATTTATTCATCCCTTGAAAAATGCATTGCCTCTGTGGTGAAAAACAAAACGTTTGAGTTAAAATGGTGTTTGTGGCTCTTCTGTGGTTGATGGCAGAGGATGCTCCAGGCATTCTGGGATCAAAGTCCTCTGAAACAGGAGCAGAGTCTTCCAGGGAGCAGAGTACTCTGCCCTGAGTGAAGACAAATAAAGAGAGTTTGGCTGAAAAGTGTGTTGGAGTTTCCCACTGTGCAGCCTCACCTTCATCCAAAGTACTCCCAGCATCTTCATGTCTGTGCCCTGCTGCTTTCCCACTGGGCCCTCTCCTCCGGCCTTTCCCTCAAGCCTTAACTTCTTGGCAGCATCTGTGAGCTCCCAGAGTGTACAAGACATTCAGGAAACCTATAAAATCCACATTCAACACTAACTCCAAAACTGTGGACTCTAAGGAATGCAAACAATCCCAAAGCAGAGAGTTCCCTTAATGAGATCAGAGTGGCAGGGCACAGAGGGATAGCAGAAAAGTCTCAGTTCTCTTTCCTCTGACCTTGTGTCTGTAGCAGACTTCTGGCTTTTGCCTCAGCACAACCTCGTTTTCCTCCTCATTTCAGGCTGAGCACTAAACGGGCAGGACGTGGATGGTATGAGGGGCATAGATGGTGCAGGACTGAGCTGCTCTCTGCATGGGGTGGGATAATGGGGAAGAAAATAAATTCTTTCTCTTTGGTCTGAAGTTGAACGCCCTGCTCAGTTTCTCTCCTAGAGACCACAGGCTTCAGGCACGGGCCATAAGTTGGGCATTGCAAGGGTAAGTAAAGCCCACAGTAATCTTGTTCCATTGAAATGTCATTCTCCACTGGGGAAGTGTCAGGCTCTGGCTAGCTCTTCCTGTAGTTCTTGAGTGTGTCACCTGCAGCGTGGCTCCCCAGACCGGCCTCTGCAGGTGACAGCAGTAACAACGCCACACTGACTTGGGGGGAATGGTCTGCACCCAGAGTGGACTTGGTCTGCACCCTGTCAGTGAGAAATGTTTATGCCTGCGTGTACTCATGGACAAAACAGGTGGTCACCACAGCTTGGATCAGACATAACAATGGTTTCTGTGCCCTAGGCTCATCCCCAGGCAGTGTGCATGGTCTCAGCCCCACCACTGCCATGAGGGAGATACACTGGCTACCCACCTTCCCTCCCTGTCTTCCCTCTAGCAAATTATTCCCCTTTGCTTTTCACCCAGCAAGGGTGGCCATCTCTGTAACTCCTTCTTTCACTCCCTCCTACTGTACCACAGAGCTGAAGAGGGGAACACCTCATCTTTTGTCCATCACTGCTGTCCATGACATCGGTCCCAGGCAAGCTCTGAGTGCTAGAAGGTGAGGTAATACTCCCAGAGACTGCTGGCCTGGGAGATTCTTGCCAGCTGAAAAGCCTTGCGCTGACATCTCACTTTGGTGCCCTGTGGGGCAAGGACTGCTAGTGCTAGACCAGAGAGGCAGAAGTCCTGAGAGATATGGTTACCTCTGCCTTCACTAAGATGTTGTTCTTGGGCTGGAAGAGCAGTGTACGGTCAGGACCACAGTGAGACCTGCAGAGATAGATTTCTGGGTGCTGCTGTCATCTCAATGCAAAAGTCGTAATCTCTCCAGCAGACAGGGTTCTTCTAAGTTGCTGCTTGTTGCTCCTGGAGTGATAAAGTACGAGAGGGGAAGGGACAGTAGGGTTGGATTCCTCCTCTGACGACTGGCAGATTGGAACTGCAGCGAGGGCCAGCTGGAGGAAGGGGGACTGAGGGAAGACCAAGTGTTTGAAGCCTCGTTCTCCATGTATCTGTCAGCAAAGCTGACAGAACAGTCTGGGTTGGGTGTATCCAGACAGAGGATGGTGAGGGCAAAGAGGGCAGATCAGAGCAAAAATTAGAAAGGCAAACATTTACATTTGGGATTAGCACACAGCTATCCCTCTGGCCCCTCAGCAGCCTCTGAAATTCCTTCCACTTGCTCAGGCCAGCTTTTATGAACGTGGAGTGCTAGTGATATGCTTGCCTGTGAATTATGGCCCCCAGCCCTGAACTGGGAGAGGAAGGGGTCATGCCCCCTCCTTCCTGAAACCTGATTCAGTCTTCTAATAGAGGATGTTTTGTAATGGCTCCATGAAGAGCACGTACGAGCCAGCCGTTGCCTTCCTCAGGCTCTTTCATGGGCCCCCTCCTGGCTCTGTTTTCATAATAAACATTCCACTGCTAATTTTGCAGGCAGCCCAGGATCTCCAGCTGCCCTCAGTGGGAAGAGAGCAAGACACAGTGAGAGAGACACAGTGAGAGATTCCTTCCTGCACTGGCACAATGCGGACTCTCGTCACCCTTGTGCTCCTGGCTGTCTTGGTGGTGGCTGCTACTTGCTACGGTAGGTGACCTTTTCTACTGGGTAGAGTGATAACTCCAAAGCTGCAAACATGTTTGGGTCTATTCAGATGGTTTTCATTCAACTTCGTGTCTTCTTTCCCCTTAAATTGATTTCTTGCCTGCTTTTCTGCCCTTGTGTGAGACTGTCCCTGCTCCAGAGTTGTCAGCTTCAGTCATTGAGATTTGTGGTCCAGGATGCTTCAGGCCCCTTCCTCTCTGTTCCGGCTCACCTCACAGACTGCTCCTCTTTCTGACCCTCTGTTGTCTGGACTGCAAGAAGAGTTCTCTTTCTTAATTCTTCTTATTAATGGGGAGGTTTCTCTTTCTCCATTTGTAATATCAGCCCCCTCTTCTTGCCAGGCACACAGTTCCATAGTGATGGAATTAAGATGCTGTTTCATGTAAGGGTCAAGCACATGTCACTGTACTAATTCATTCCCTAAGCACACATGCAGGCTTTGAAGGTAAGCAGGTATCGTATCCACTGTAGCGTCAGGAAAATGAAAGTGAGGAATTGTGCTTGAGAATCACACACTGGAAGATCAAGCACAAGCCTTGAAGTCCTGGCTAAGACACCAGGTTGCTCCATTCTAAACTCCTGAACACCCTAAACTCATATAAATGCTAGGTCACACCACTGATCCCTTTCTCTTCCTTTTAAACAGGTACCTTAAAACCTGGCTTCTCCAATTTCTGTGTTCATGTTCTATTGATCTTGCTATGTGAAAGCCTGTGAATCACATCAATATAGGATTTTACCACATGTTTTACTCTTTCTTTCTCCAGAGTCACATGAGAGCATGGAATCCCATGAATATCTCCGTAAGAGACTGCTTTACTATTTTCTTGAATTTGAAGTGTGCTACAGACATCTCCAGGACCATTTCCTTTTACTTTACTGTGGAGGTTAAATAGACAGTATTACTCAGTCCAGGGAAATTGAATTTACTGGGTGATGGAATTGCAGGATGAATAGGAAGAGAGTTAAAAAAAGACTTCACTTTTTTGAGCACAAGCGCATACCGATTTGTTTTGCAAAGAATATAATGAGAATCGTAAAACAAAGAATCATGAACTTAGATCCCTGCTGTATCCATCTAGATCAGGTTAAGTGACACTAGAAAAGGACATTGCTCAAAAAGCTTTGTGATGAGCATGGGAAGAGGTACTGCAGAAGCCAGTGACATGATTTGTACTTCTGCAAGGACAGGGAGAGCCTTATTCCCAGCACCTTGGAAGAAGCAGGTGGGATGTGTGGGCAGAAGGGATCCCCAGTCTGGAAGAGAGAGTTAGTGTCACAGGAGAAACATGAAAAGGTGGAGAGTCTCATCATGGAACAGGCAATAACCTGGAGAGGTTTGAGAACAGATGGTTTGAAACTAAAAAGAAATTAGATCATCTGGGAGAAGGACTTCACAAAACAGCTGGTGAGGACAAAAGCACATGTAGGAGCTAATGCCAAAGACATCAACAGACTCCTGAACTCTGCAATAGGACTGTGATGTTTCTCAAAAAGGATAGAATGGACCTTCAGGCTCCTCAGTCCAAAACTGCCGCACATACTGTTCAGTGACTGCCTAACCTTGGAGGCAGAGAGACTTACTCAAGGCCCATTACTGGTTTTACCCAGAATTTCATGATTCTACTAATTCTAATGAGCATGCCCAGACCTCCCATGGTCTGTGCAGCTTGGCACCTACCTTTTGGCCAAGCGTCACTCACTCAGAGGGGCTGTGGCAGCAAAATCACAGTAGCTTGGCCCTGGGTGGCCTGAGTGAGGGCAGAGCTAGAGCAGCATGTGCACCTCCATACAGGCTGCACAAGCCAGAGGGACACCCTGTGCATGAACCAGCGTGGAATATTAAAAGGTCCTGGGTTTCACTGTGCCTGGGAGGGCGGACAAGGAGTCTGTTACAAATGTGGAAGCTAGCTTTTGTTGAAATCTGGCCTTGAAAAAGTGTCTGTCTACTCTGAACAACCTCTTGCCTTCCCAGATCCCTTCCTCAACAGGAGAAGGGCCAATGACTTCATACAAGCTGACACGAGACTAGAAGCTATCTCTCAGGAGAGGTATGTTATGGCCTCAGAACGCTGAAGATGGGAGTGGAGAGAGGTCTTTCCTTGCCAGGCACAGTCTGGTACCAGGGAAAGAAGCCGTGGTGATTTCTGAGAAGTCTCAGCCCCTCTCTCAGTGTGAGGTGCCTGTGAAGTCCCCAACCCTGGGAGAAGACAGAACTTGCATAGTAGAGAGTGAGTCCTTGCATTTGGGGACATGTTTTGTGCTAGGAGTGCTCGCTTAATTTTCTGAAGAAAACACCAACAGAAGGAGAGGGAATCAGTGTGGGATGGCCAGAAAGGAAGCTCAGTTTGAGATCTTGTTCTAGTCCTCAGCTCTCATGCAGAATTTGCATGACCTTTTCTAAATCACAGGACCATCTGAGGGCCTCCTTGCCTCATCCATAAAAAGCAGATATGGGAAGTTTCACACCGCGTGCAGGGCTTGTGAAAATAAAGGCTGAAGCACAGAAATCATCTCCTAGTGAGGCGTCAAGGCAAACATTCTCTGCAGTACCAGGTGGCCCCTTTGCAGGATATTTCAGGTCTTTGTTCCATGTGTGTCTTTGAGGAAGAGCGGAAGAGCTGAAGGCAGCACACTGGGGAGGAGTTGTGGAGAGAGGACTCTTTCTCAGGTTGAGGCAGGAGCCCTCGCTCTCTCCCCACCACCCTACTTAGCCCTGAAATAGAAGGTTACCTGGGGAGGCAAAACGCTCCTGTTGTAGTCACATCGCTCTCCTGGGTGTGGTGAACACAGAAGCTGGTATGCTGAAATCTTGGATGATATAATCTGGTGATGGACTCAATCCTGGTGGGGAATTGTGGGACAGGAAAGAGCTGTAGATGGATATTTAAGATGACAGCACTTACCACTCATCTCTCCTACTTTTACAGGATCAGAGAGCGTAATAAGGCACCCCAGGAACGTCAGAGGGAGATCTGTGAGGACTACTACCCCTGCGAACTGTACGCTTTTCGCCATGGCTATGCTGCTGCTTACAGGCACTATTTTGGGAGGAGGCGAACTAAGTAAAGGATGACTGTCCCCCCCCCGAGGCCTGGAGCCCAGGGTATCTTCCCAAAAAATGCAATGGCTCTGAAACATATTCAGTTGCTTGTGTCCCTGTATGTTATCCTGCCTGCTGCTTCACTCCCATGTAGCCATGGATTCCTACACTGTGTTGATTAACGCTGAGCTGATGTAGCAGAGATCAGAGAGAGTTCAGGATGTGGGTGTTTACTACACAATAAATTGCTGGTTTGATACTATCTTCTCATGAGTCACAATATTTTAGGGCTGTGTGTGCAATTTTCCACGAAGAGGCTGAGTTTGTTTTATCATAGAATCTGATGCAGATTATGGAAAAAAGTCACTACCTTGCAATCACATGAGTTTGAAAGAATCTACAATGTTTTTATTTCAGGGTCTACAAGTGGCTTCTTATAGAAGTCAGTGGCAAATTTCGGTTCCCAGTCTTAAGACATCTTAAAATGGTGTGGTGTTCAGAAAGCACAGTGAAATGCACTTTTTGAAAATGAAATACATAATTTCTTTCCTCAGTTGGGGAAACAAAATCCAGAAGGCATCTCTTTAATATTAAAAACAATGTTAGGGCAAGACTTAGTGAGAGAGAAAGCCTTTAAATTGCATCTTGTCTATCTGGTTACCCTCAGGTCCTGATGTAGAGTGCTCCTGTAGAAAGGAGCGTGTGATTGGATTTTACTCAAATTTCCTTTTGGAATCCCCTTTCATGCCCTTACTTCCACTTGGAATGAACCTGGTAGTGCTAGAAAGCTGCAGAAACCAAAGGTGGAGAGGCACTCCAGGTGGTAAGTAAAAAAATAAAAGAAACGCAACGTTTGGGGTTAAGCCCAACTTGGTGCACCTAGAACAATTTTATTTTACTGTTCATAACTCATTCGAAACCAAGATGTGGCCTGACCCTGTGCACAGGTTGCTGAGCACGTGTTGGCCCATTGAGGGTTGTCGCCAGCATGGGCACCAGGACACCTCTCAGAGCCTGTCCCCAGACTGAGAAGCACTAGTGCTGACACGAATTCAATACTACCCCGGGCTGGCCAGCACCCGCAGCAGCTTAGAGACCTCTTGGTGTAGAGTGTATGGGAGACATAATGTCTTCTATTTCAGCTCAGCACAGCTGTTCTCAATATTCACATCTCCAGGCTTCCACTGGCACCTGCAAATTATAGAAGTAGGGAAGATTCATGGCATGCTATCAAAGGCTATGAGGTATAAAGCATCAAATGGTTGACTATTCTGTGAAATTAAATCTAGAGTCAAATCTAGCTATCACGTTAGAAATGCACATCTTCTTGCAAAATAAGCTTCAAGGCTTTGCCAGTTTTGAAGATGAACTTCTGGAAAGAAATGTGATTTATTTATTGAAAACAGTTCTGATGGGAAACTCCACCCTGACAGTTGCTAAAGTTTTGTCCAAAGGAAAAAATGAGAGATAAATGAGTTTCAGGAAAAAAAATCCATACGGATTAGGTATATTTGCACCCATGCTTGTTCTGCATGTTCCCAAGTAGGCGAATCTTATGATCACGAACCAGAGCAAAAGTTTCATATCCTAAAGTCAACAAGTCTGCAGTGTCTGGGTTTGACTCAACACTGTGACATTACCAAAATGGAAGGTACAGGGCTAGTGCTGTTTAAGCCTCTGTCCAGAAATATCTGGCAATTCCAACCTCTGGTTTACCAATATAAATAATGAATAATACTTGAGATTTCTGTGGGATTTCATTTGTGTAAGCAATAACCAAACATGTTTAAGAGGCTACATGCTGGTTAGAAAGCTTGGGAAAGGTTGGGAAGAGAAGTAAAGCTGTTTGGATTGCTTGAATTATATATTTACATTCTTTCAAGTTTTCTTTTGGAAGCATAACTTTCCTAGAATACCTGTTATTTTTATATAGAATCATGGAATCATAGAATGGTTAGGGTTGGAAGGGACCTTAAAGATCATCTAGTTCCAACCCCCCTGCCATGGGCAGAGAAATCCTCCACTACACCAGGTTGCCCAAAGCCTCATCTAACCTGGCCTTGAACACTTCCAGGGATGGGGCATCTGCAACTTCTCTGGGCAACCTGTTCCACTGCCTCACCACCCTCAATGTAAAAAATTTCTTCCTTATATCTAATCAAAATCTCCCCTCTTTCAGTTTGAATCCATTGCCCCTTGTCCTACTGCCACATGCCCTTGTAAAAAGTCCCTCTCCAGCTTTCCTGTCGGCCCCCTTTAGGTACTGGAAAGCTGCTATAAGATCACCTGGGAGCCTTCTCTTCTCCAGGCTGAACAGCCCCCACTCTCTCAGCCTGTCTTCATAGCAGAGGTGCTCCAGCCCTCTGATCATCTTTGTGGCCCTCCTCTGGACCCGCTCTAGCAGCTCCATGTCCTTCTTGTGTTGAGGACTCCAGAGCTGAACACAGTATTCTAGGTGGGGTCTCACGAGAGCTGAGTAGAGGGGCAGAATCATTTCCCTCGACCTGCTGGCCACACTTCTTTTGATACAGCCCAGGATACGATTTGCTTTCTGGGCTGCCAGTGCATATTGCCAGCTCATGTTGAGCTTCTCATCCACCAGCGCTCCCAAGTCCTTTTCCTCAGGGCTGCTCTCAATCCATTCTCCGCCCAGCCTGTACTTGTGCTTGGGATTGCCCCGACCCACGTGCAGGACCTTGCGCTTGGCCTCGTTGAACTTCATGAGGTTCTCACAGGCCCACCTCTCCAGCCTGTCAGGGTCCCTCTGGATGGCATCCCTTCCCTCCAGCGTGTCCACACCACCACACGACTTGGTGTCATCTGCAAATTTGCTGAGGGTGCACTCAATCCCACTGTCCACGTCACCAACAAAGATGTTAAATAGCACTGGTCCCAGTACTGACCCCTGAGGAACACCACTCGTCACAGGCCTCCACTTGGGCATTGAACCGTTGACCACAACTCTTTGAGTGCGACCATCTAGCCAATTCCTTATCCACCGAGTGGTCCCTCCATCAAAACCATGTCTTTCCAGTTTAGAGACAAGGATGTCGCATGGGACAGTATCAAATGCTTTGGATAAGTCCAGGTAGACAATGTCAGTTGCTCTTCCCCTATCCATCAATGCTGTGACCTCATCATAGAAGGCCACCAAATTAGTCAGGCAGGATTTGCCCTTAGTGAAGCCATGTTGGCTGTCACCAATCGCCTCCTTACTTTCTATGTGCCTTAGCATAGTCGCCAGGAGGATCTGCTCCATGATCTTGCTGGGCAAAGAGGTGAGACTGACTGGCCTGTAGTTCCCCGGGTCTTCTTTTTTCCCCTTTTTAAAGATGGGGGCTGTTTCCCCTTTTCCAGCCGTTGGGAACTTCACCAGGTTGCCACGACTTCTGAAATATGATGGATAGTGGCTTAGCAACTTCATCTGCCAGTTCCCTCAGGACCTGCGGATGCACCTTGTCTGGTCCCATGAACTTGTCCACCTTCAGGTTCTTAAGATGGTCTCGGACCTGATCTTCTCCTACAGTGGGCGGTTCTTCATTCTCCCAGTCCCTGCCTTTGCCTCTTGTGGCTTGGGCTGTGCTACTGGAGCTCTTGCCAGTGAAGACTGAGGCAAAGAAGTCATTGAGAACCTCAGCCTTCTCCATATCCCGGGTAGCCAGGTCCCCGTTTCCTTCCGGAGAGGGCCTACATTTTCCCTAGATCTCTTTTTATCACTGACATATCTATAGAAGTTTTTGTTGTTACCCTTGATGTCCCTGGCCAGATTTAACTCTATCAGGGCTTTAGCTTTCCTAACCTGATCTCTGGTTGCTCGGACGATTGCTCTGTATTCTTCCCAGGCTACCTGTCCTTGCTTCCACTGCCTATAGGCCTTCTTTTTGTATCCGAGTTGGTCCAGGAGCTCCTTGTTCATCCATGCAGGCCTCCCGGTGTTCCTACCTGACTTTCTCTTTGTTGGGATGCACTGCTCCTGAGCTTGGAGGAGGTGATCCTTGAATATTAACCAGCTTTCTTGGGCCCCTCTTCCCTCCAGGGCCTCGTTCCATTGTACTCTACCGAGGAGATCCCTGAAGAGGCCAAAGTCTGCTCTGCTGAAACCCAGGGTGGTGAGCCTGCTATGCACCCTCCTTGCTTCTCTAAGTATCTTGAATTCTACCATTTCATGATCACTGCAGCCAAAGCTGTCCTTGAGCGTCACATTCCCCACCAGCCCTTCATTGTTGGTGAGAACAAGGTCCAATTTTTTGTTTGCTTTTTAAACAGTTGCTCTCTAAGATACTTTTGCTGGAAGTTATTAGTATATATATTGAGTTGTTTCTGGACTGTAGAAGAGTTAAACTTTTTTTTTTTTTTTTTAATCCTGGAATTATCTAAGCTAAAAAACAGTGTTTCTAGGGACAAGAACAACACCTACTTGCTCTGACTGCCCTTGGGAGCCTTTTAGGCTTTAATTCTGTAACCCTTGGATGTCTTCTCCACATGTAGGGCTGAGGAGGACTGGATGTGAGGTGGAGGAAAATGTGATCCATATGCTGTGTTTGAGACTTGGCTTTGGGGACTTGGCTGGTGGGCTTGGGCAGTATGGGGTTATTGGTAGGCAGGCTGTACAAAAGCTCATGCAGAGCTCTTGACATACCAAGCAACCACAGCCACTCAAGTCCTTAAGAACAAAACACTTTTGGTTTCAAAATTTATTTGATTTTTAGACAAGAGAAGCCAAAGTAATAACCTCCATACTAGGAAGATTTCCAGGAACAAAAAAGAAAGACTCTCTCCCAAACTAACTAACAAAGATCCCAACAGTATGAAAATCTTATTTCTCTGAAGCGGTTTGGTGGAACTGTCTGAAGTGAAAATCTACTCTGTGTTTGCCCTATGCAAACTGTTTCATGGGTTTCTTTACCTTCGAGGGAATGGATCAGGGTGGAATGGGGGAAAAGGGTCACCATTGGGTTCAGTCTCATTTGATTATCCACCTGAGAGAGCTCAATCACATGAAAGGAGCTGCCCTGCTTCAGGATGTGCTGGTCTCTCCCCTGGCTTTCCGGCAAGAAGCTGACTGACTTTCACGTTTATAATAAAACTGACTTTTTTATCCAGTTGTTTTCCTTCAACAGTCTCATTCAAAACCTCAGATAAAATCTGCTGGAAACGCCACAAGTCCTGAGATGGATGTCAAAACGGCTGCCAGGACCTGATATCTCCTGTCCCAAAGGATGGGCTTTGTTTTGGACCTTACACACAGGAACACAAGCCAGAGCCCTGATCCCTCCAGGCAATCACAGGATATAAACTACTGCCCAAAAGCAAGCTCCAGAGAACTTCAGTAACCTCCAGGAGAGCTCTGAGGTTAGGGAGACTAGCGCAGCCAAAGAAGACATGAGGAGTCTGCTGGCACTGCTGATTGTGACTCTGGCCCTGGCAGCTCTCTGCCGTTGTGAGAAAGGTAAGGGGATGTCTTCCCAGGAAGGCTCCCGGAAGCCCTGCTCAACCCTGCGGCTTGTCGCCAGCCTCCCCTCGGTCTGGGAGAGATGCGTGGCTTCGGGGGGAAGGAAGTGCACCGCTGGTCATTGCACAACCTCGGATCTCTGTCTAAGAGAGAATCACAGACGAGAGAAGGCTTGGGGATAAAAAGCCTCATCTCTTGCATTTAGCATTTAGGTGAACTGTCAAAGGTATGCCGGACACTCACTTTTGAATAAGAGGGTTGAGCTGCAGGCAGAGCTGTGCTGACCACAGGGAGAGGGACTTTGTTCCTGCCAGCCCTGGCATGCTGTAGGATCACAGATACAGGCACTGAGTCAAGACTATACCTGCTGAGAAACCTGTGGAGAACTTCTGGAGGGGAAAAAACTACAATAGGTGGTTAAATGTCCCATTGAAATAAGAGCATATCACATTTGAAGGTGATTTAGTTGTGGTGACTTTATGATGAAGAGACAGGAACGTAGTGGCAGCTCTATAGTTAATGGAGAGGGGAGGGGGGAAAGAGCAGAAAGAATAGATATTTTCTCTTTATAGTAGGAAAAGAGAAGCCGAGCAGGAGAGGGTCCTATCTTTTCTTACATTATCCCATTCAGAGTTAAATTTCATTGTCTTTGGCATCAGATATGTCATGATTCATTACTGGCAAATATATTTTGTTTAATCTGTCAATCTATCTCTCACTTTTTCACTCTTGAGTGTATATGTGCTTTTTTTTAGTCATTATTATTATTCCAAATTGCTTAAGGCCCTTGGAGTAACTTCTAATTTATTTATTTTATTTTTTAAAAAATCCAAGGAATGTGTACAGAGCTTAAAAAGGGAACTATTCACAACCCTTTTCACACAAAGTTTTTGTTTAAGCACAGTTGTTATTTGTTTGGTCTCTAGAGTCTTCTTTCTGCCCTTAAATACACTTAGGCCAAATACCTGGTGATTTAGGAGGAACTGACATTGTTGAAGAAAAATATGGTGAAACAGTGAGAGAAATAAAATATGAAATAGGGCAGTGTGGGAGAGGTAAGATTAGGATATCTATCATTGGTCTTAGACGACATGTTCCTTGGGTGTTTGCAGGGAGCATTAAGGATTAAAGATTAAGATTAGGACTGAACACAGAAATATAGTGTGTAAACTCCTCTTGGGAGCGCTGGTGAGCCAGATACATCAACCCTGAGCAACAAAGCTGTGAGTGTAGAGTTGTTCCTAATTTTCGGCCCTATTTCCCTTCTCTATGAATAGTTTGTGATTTCTCCTCTTTCCAAAGACAGAGGAGATGCTCAGCTATCTTCAGGTTCTATCCAAATTTGGTTTTTTTCTCAAATGGCCCCCTAGGTCTAACTGTCCCTGCTCTTAGTAAGGGTGGGGAGGGAGAAGGAGGAAGATCTTCCTCCAGCTTCCATGGTGGTTCTATGGTTATTGTGTCATTTAATCTGGATCAGAAGAAGTTGAAATTCAACAAGTCTAAGCATAATGGGTGAATTTTGCTGTGATGAAGTCTATCCCTAAATGGTGGGTGTTAATAAAACCCTTTTTTGGGAGGAACAGACTTTCTGGGAAAAGGGAGGAGATAGATCCACCCAGTAGGCAGAGGAATTCAGTTAGCAGAGCAGAGGAGAAGGACTCATAAGCAAACTCCTTTCTGTCTTCCAGATCCCAAAGACCTCTCAGGATCTCACAACCCCACCAGTGAGTATATCGTTGTGACTGATGCTCAGCTCCGTTCTCCTACATCTACTTCCCTTCTTCTCTTTGACAGGTTCAAGGGATGAACAAGAACCATGCTGAGTCTCTCTAGCTGCTCCCTTTCTGCTCCCTCAGCACTGCAGTCCCTCAGGTGCAGGAGAACCTGCAGCCAACAGAGGGGCTGCCTTTCACAACCATAGGAGCAGGAGACAGCAGGGAGGTTAGCCTCCCTTGCACCAGCAGCCTAGCACCTGTCCGGATGTGCTAGCGTCATCACCTGCATCTCCACAACTCTTGGGCAGCCTTCAGGCAAGACACGAGTCCTGCAGGTTTTTAGCAGCGGGATGCCTCTCCTCTCCGTGAAACAGGTTAATGTGGCTGGAGGAACATGGCCAGACTCCCTGCTTCACTGACCTGGCCTCAGAGACCTATTCAAAGTGAACTGCTGTGTCCCCAGACTGTTAAGAGAGCAGAACCTGCCCCAAGGCCTTCAGGCACTGGTCTTTTGGATCAGCTGAGCAGCCAGTTTGGTGTGCAGGATCACAGAGCAGGAAGGTTTGGTGCTGTATGGCAACAAGATGTGACATCCCTGCCAAAGCCCACAAGCTGGAGAGCCTGAAAGCAAGCTCTTGCCTTAGCTGCTACCGAGAGCTGCAGTGCCTCCTCTGTCAGGTCACCTGGAACATGGGGATTTGCACATCTTGGCATGTCCACAGCTTTTGCAGCAAGCTGTTCCTGGCAGAAATCTGTATGGAAAATCCCCCCCATTCTTCCCTGCCTCTACATTCTCACAACTTAAAGGATAACACTGCTGCTGAGGAGCATGAAAGCTGGTATTACTCCAGTAAGCCAATGCAAACACAGATTGGAAGAGAGAAAAAAAATGCAGAGAGTGTTAAGGGAAAGGTGGTGATTTCTGTCAGATCATTAATTGGCCGTTTCTGTATAGTTGCTATTTTCATCCAGACTAAACCCCAAAGCTTGCTTGAGACAGGGCACCTGCCAAATAGAAACATGACCAAACACCTCACGATGTTGAGGGAAGGGCACAAAACCCACTCTCTCCCCACAGGCTGAGGTCTTAGAAACTGCTTTCCCCCAGTGACAGAGACAGTTTGCCAGTTTTGCTGCAGAGACACGTACTGGTGTGCAGCTCCCCATGTTGCTTGTGTGCTGGCATCTGTGCACACCTCTGCTGGTGTGAGACTGTCCCATGGAGAGAGGCTGGGCTGGGCTGTGTTGAGCCCTGGCTGGAACTGTGGGGCAAGGTGTCTCTACCTGCTGTTTGTGGGGTGCTCCACAGCACCCCGGTGTTTACACAACCACAAATCTGAGGGAACAAATAAGCAACTGTGCTGATGCAGTGTGTTAGTGGAGACAGGGAGCTACTGCTGTCATGGTAGAAAGACCTCTCGTGTTCTCCAGATGCCTGAACACCTGGATCTTTGCACCTACTGGATGTATTTCTCCCTCTGTGAGATTTACTGTCATTATTTTATACCCTTCACCTGTCATGGAACTGTGCACATGTGAGCATGGGTATTTCCATGTACTGCCTGTGTCTTATGGCTCATTAGAGGCATTCTAGGGCCTGGTGGCTGGTATTTCACATCACTCTCAGTCTGAGCCAAAGTATAGAAAGGAAGCCAAGACCCTGAAGTTAAGTGGGCCAGGGAGAGATGGTGCCATTCCTTTCATTTTCTTCTTATTTGTATTTTATGCTGTCCTGACTTGGCCTCCTGCACATTTGCTGTGGACACAGATCATGCTGTGTGATAAGGGAACACAGTTTATGACAGAAAAGGCTCTTGCTCCATGTGCCTGTGCAGGTTGGAGTGAAGAAGGAGCCCAGCTCTTGGGCTTTGAGCGGACAGTGGGGTGGGGAGAGACGAACGGGCAATTAAGATGAGCCATGACAGTCAAGTGCTTGTGAAGAGAGTAGACTGCCCATTTTCAGAGGTTAGAGCAGTCTTCATTTTGCATAGACCATGGCCCTGCGTCTCTAACCTACTGTATTCTCTCTTGGTAGGCATCAAGATTGAAAAGGAAGTTGCCAATGCCTTTGTGAAGAGGCAGAAGAGATCGAGCCTGTATGAATGGTAACAACTCAGGAGTCAGACTGAGCGCTGGACTCTGGACCTGTTCTGAAGAGTGGGTGGGAAGGCAATAGGACATGACAACGCATTCATTTGTTGCACGTTCATGTTATTATCTTTATGTGTAGAAGCAAAAAGGTTGTAGGAGATACTAATTGATGAATAACTGGTTCTTTTTTTCAAAAATAGCCTTTTGAGAGCTATAGCCAGCTTATGTTATTCCTCCCAGGAAGACAGTACTAGCCGTCTGGGCTAGCCATGGGGTCAGCAGGAGACGATTTAGAAGCTGCTCCAACCTGTAGGGTCTTCTGAGCTGATTTCCCGGATAATGAGCATCACAAGGCCTTGGTAATTGCCTCTGGCTCCCTACAAAGGAAGCACAGCTCTGTTGCAGGGATGAGGCTAGATCAGATCGGCTGCTCTTTCTGAAGCTGTAGAACCTATGTCCATTTGTACAGAAATCTTTGACATGAAGATTTGGAGAAATCCTAGCTATAAGCATTTGGAGAAATCCTAGCTATAAGCATTTGGAGAAATCTGAGGTCATTGAAGAACGTTATTAATATTTTCTGGAAGAGTTTGTTAAGTCATTGTCTCATGTAGGCCTGTGGTGAAAAGAATTTTTATTCAATCCATCTTTGGACTAGAAGGATAAAGTTGTTTTTAGATAATAGAAAATTGGGAGGCTCCATCTGTAGAGAAGAGGATTAAAATATTGTAGCAGAGGAACTGTCTGATGTTGAAACCTGCAGTGATTAAAAACAAGATGAAATTCAGAAGTAGCAACCGTATTGACTGTACTGACTACCTCCTTACAGGTGGTGCATTGTAAGAGTTGCTTCCGCAGTAAGCATGAATGGGTAAGGACTGAGGTAGACAGACAGCTCCTTGTATTATTTGATCATGAGGTAAGGTTAATTTGGAAATATGGATGCAACAAAAGGAATTCAAGGGTCCTCCAGGGTTTTTCCAATACAGAAATAAAGAAATTCATGAGATTCTGGTGGGACTTCTCCTGTAGGGGGAAAGATTAACCAAACCTGGAACAGGAGTTGAGAAATTCATCCAGAATGTGTAGCTGAGATGAAAAGATTTGTGCTTGCTTAGCCTGGCAAAACAAAAGCTGAGTGAGGATAGTATTGTTGTCAACAGCAGAAGTGAGGATGATGAGAGGAAACTCTTTAAGCTAAAGAAAAATAATGACTAGCAGGAAAGTAAGCAGAAACTGGGAGAAGATAAAGGTAAGCAAGAAATAATTAAACAAAAATTAAAATAAATTACAACAAGAAGAAAGATTCCTGGGTAGTTCAGGAATGAGGCTGGGGACCAAAAAAATCCCTAGCTGCTTCTGTGGTCTCCTTTGCTGATAAAACCTCAAGACCAACTGCTTTAAGTTGGGTTCAGTTCAAGGTTTTTCCAGCATTAATTAAGTAGTCCATCCCTGTGTAAGTAGATGTCTAACTTACCACAAGATTTCCCCTTTTGGGGCACCTTGGGGAATCATTCTTCTTGTGTTAGTATCACAGGTGTAAAACGTCTCTAACCGCATCGACTGAATCTGCAGAATGGCATCTCTCTCTTTGTCTACTCCAGGTACTTAGAGTATTACAAAAGTCCAATGGAGCAGATGCATGAGCGTTGTGAAAACTACCCCCCCTGTGACTATCTCTCTGATCAAATAGGATTCTCCATGGCCTACAACCGTTTCTTTGGGAGATACTAAGGATGGGATGGTCACTTCGTTCACTTGGCTTGGGATCACTCTGAACCCCCCAGGAGAAAGAAGGTTGTGGCTGGGAAGGAAGAAAGACAAACATCTAGGCTGCGTTGTTCTTCCATTGTCTCCCTAACCAGCTGGAACATCAAGGCAATAATTATCCCACTTGTCAAGCTTGCATTAGCTTTCTTCCTTTCATGAAAAAAGTTTCTCTTCATTTGTCTTTTGTGGTATTTTGAGCTTCACCAGAAGACGATTTTACCTCCTTCCATTTGAATCCCCAGGACACAACAGGTGCAAAAAATGGTGATTACTCTAAAGAAAATCAAGGTATGCCTCAGAAATGTAACAAGACCTTTTGACCTCTTCTGCAAAATGAAGGAGGATTATAGGAGAATGTCACAATGTGTGTAAATGTGATGGATCTGATCCTGGGATGCTTCCTGGGAAGAAGGCAGAATGGCTGTCTCCTGGTACAATGACTGGGAAAGTTCAGTATCTTCAGGTAGCTTAATCATCCTAAATGAGTGCCATTGTAGGATCCTTTTGTAAAGACAGAAGTATGGACATACTATTACATAGCCAGAAATCAGGTTCTGGTATACTCTTCTGATTCTTCTGTCACAAAATTTGTCTGTATAGCAACAACAGATAAATGCCAAAAGGTGTGTTTAAGGAGCCCTTTTAGATAAGCCTTCTCATTTCTATGCTGTATTGAGTGACTGTCTGTAAAAAGTAACTTGAAAATCTCTTGTTGTTTGTGTTGACAGTTGGTTTCTGGTGAAACTGAATATACCTAAGCAGAACAACAAAAAAAATCTCTTCCTCTTTGATGCTTTAGCATTTATGCTTCGAACTAAAAGTGTCTAAACAGCTCCAAAAAAAAGAAAATAAAAGCAAGAAACTTTACAAAATAAAAAAAAAGAAAATTGGTTCATGGATGGATTGAAGTTGGGTCAGCATTTGGTTTGTTCAAGGCAACTTGTATCTTTCATATATATATGTATAAAAAACGTATATGTGTATTTATACACATATCCTCTTCCCTCTCTGCACTACTTCAATCTGTCCTCTGGTATGAATATTATACCTTAGCAACTTTCTGCACAGCCTCCCTTGATATACTCCATCAGCTTTCTTTCCCTGAGAGGTAGATGGCAGATCTCATCTGCAAGCTCAGGGACTGCTGACCCTCAGGAGACTGAGAAAGACCAAATCTCTTTGGTTGCGTGTAAGCTGGTGCAGCCATCTTCAGCTGCTGATTGCAATAAATACTCCTTATGTAAAGCAGGTTGGTGTGCTGCTTCTCTCTGTTCCTCTGTACAATATTTATCTGTATTTAAAGAGATGCCTGGAAGGCAAAGTCTGCTCTTGCAAACCCGAAGGAGCAGGATCCTGGCTCATGAGTCTTCCTTCTCCCCTCCTGTGCCTCAGTGTGAATCAGAAGTGACTGCATTGAAATTCAGGTCATGATCCCAGTACACCATGACAGTGAGGGAGAGGAGGGACAGGCTTCTCCTGATTGACCATCTTCTGAGTTCAGCATTTCTCTGAAAGCCCTTGCCCTGAAGTAAGAACATGGGATAAGTCCATAGAGATGACTGCTA
Organism: Tauraco erythrolophus; assembly: GCF_009769465.1. Classification (NCBI taxonomy): domain Eukaryota; kingdom Metazoa; phylum Chordata; class Aves; order Musophagiformes; family Musophagidae; genus Tauraco; species Tauraco erythrolophus. Next base: position 56,626,666 of record NC_141468.1, read on the forward strand.
GTGTGAGCATGAAGATCTCTTGTTTGGCAAGCTGCTGTGGCTTGTACCAGCTATGCTGATTTTGGCCAAGGAGAAGACAGTTCATAAGTATCTCTGCTTCTCTTGGTCAAACACCTGTGACTGGTTCCTCTATTGGCATAAACTGATGGGGCTTTACTGCTCACAGCGAAACTCTCCTCTGCACGCCAGCTAGTAAAAAGGAACAAAGTGCTCCCTGAAAGCAGTGAAAATTTTTCTGGGAAAAATTTGAGAGAGATTAGTGAAATCCCGATATCTGCTGTACTATCAAGTTAGGGTTGTTGTTGTTCGGACAAAAACAACATCAAGCTTCCTGTCTACATTTGCATCTTTCTGTTAGTTTTATATTTTTCTCTCCCTTTCAGTAAATATTTTTTTCAGGGAAGTTGCATACGAAGGCTTCGACTATGTCATTTGCTCTGTGTCACCAGGTCTCTATTGGGCTGAAATCATCAGGAGCTCTGCGGATCTGAGTGCACAAATGACGTTACAAATGTACTGCTGGAACGGAGGAACTCGATTTTCGCCCCGTTAATGCAGCTTTAAGTACCACTACAAATCCTCTGCTGCCATCTTATGGCCATTATCTTTATTGTTTTAATGACCTCCTGCGTTGCTTTTGAAGGGTTTGAAAATGCAAATCCTGTGGGCTTTCTGCCTCTTTCACTTCACACTACAACATACACTAGGAGGCCAGAAGGAGAAAATAGGGACATAATCTGCAACTGCATTATATGCAGCTGAATTGACGTTTTAGTGGGGCTGTTTATCTTGTCAAGTTCCTGCTGGAGCCTGTCGCAGTCTAGCTTCTTTTTATCTCTACGCAAACAGGAGAGGAGATGCCTCTGAATAAATTCACAAGCCCTTCTGTGGACTCACTTTTAGCAGTCAAAGAGCCAGTTTCTGAAATACTGCCCAAGATAATAGAGCAATTCCACGAAGGAAATGTAGGTAGGCTGCATTTATCACTTGGCATCATCCTTCATGCCATTATCTTGTTTCACCAGTGGCTGCAGATATTGTCAGGAGTATCAGCTGGTGCAGTGTCACAGATCACTTTGAAAGCAACCCAGTATGAGACTTTTATGTCATCTCTCACCCTATTTCAGCAATATTCAGCAAATGCTCTCTGACCATGGAATTCAAGCAGCTGCACAAACATCTCTCTCTTCAGGGACTCACACAATGTCTGCAGGTGCTCCCGTCACCCAGCCTATCACTAGCAGGCAATGGAAAATGGACTTCACTTCTCTGTAGTCAGAACGAGACCCTGACTCCTCCTTTTGGCTCTTTTTCTGAGCAGAAGAGTTATCAGAGTCCATGGGGTTTCGCAGGTGATTAACTCACTGCCGTCATTTGGAAGGGTGACTGGAAAGCAGCTACTAGAGACAGGTTAGTAGTCTTAGTATAGAATCTGTATTTACACACTCATTTTGAGTGTACCCAATGTAAACAGTTCAACAAGGTGCCACTCTGCAGTGGTGTAAGAATAGGATTAGCAGCACAATATTAGAAACCAGAGGAGCTAAGGAGGAGAAGGACAGTTAACGTTATCTCTGCTTCCAGATGGGATCCCAACCTACTTCACATTTCTGTGCTGGCTTTATCAGAGCTCTGCACTTCTTTAAAAGGGCTTTTTAATCCTTGACCAGGCAGTGCTCTCCACCTCATCCTGACACATCACTCCTCAGGAGAGAACTGCCTTAGACTTCCCCAAGCCAGAGTTTTCTTCCTTTTTGCAAGAACAAGAACACTAAATACCTTGGGATTAAAAGAACTATCAAGGTGAAGGACATCTACACCAGCTGGAGCTGATGCAATCAGATCTTTCCTTATGGATTGTGGGCATGCTTCTACCAGTAAATTGTCTGTTTGGTTTGACTAATAACCTCTGGAATGCTGTAAGAATCTGGTGAATAATCTTTGGTTGAAGAATCAACACGAAAATCTGAATGAAAATTACAAACTGCAGTTTTCCAGTTCAAGAAAAAAGGGAAAGATACTCAAGCTTAATGTTTTTTATAGTGTATTAGGTGGACTCTAGGATGCTAGTGCTGCTGGCCAGCCTTCTCTTGCTGATCCCCTTGCAAAGGCTGGTAAGAGGGGCTAAACACTGTTCTTTATGTGAAATTGCTCATCCTACTGAAATAAACCTTTTTTTTTTTCTTTCTTTTTTTTTTTTTTTTTTTAATTTGAAACATATTCTTTAAGGAGCTCTGGGTTCAGCTTAAACTCTTCTGCTTTCAATTTCTCTGTTCTCTTTCTTACCTGTCCTAATTCCTTTTAACTACTTAGTTGGAAATTTCCTCTAATTTGGAGACAGATGGTTTCCAAGGGTGTGTTTGTGAGTAGGTGTCATGGAATTTTTCCTCTCATTTTCCAGCCTGTCTTAGCTGAGGCTCTGACAAAACCAGTGTGGTGTTGTATGGGATAGTGACAATACTGCTCTATTTTTTGTGACTGCCTTTTAGCTTCTCTCAAAGCAATTATAGTATCATGGAGAAATAAAATGAATCCTGTATAGTTTATGGGCCAGTATAACTTCATAGGCTAATAAAGGTATCAGTTTGGTTATGTGTCTACGTTGAATATTTGAGATGAAGTGAATATCTACTTGTAGAATTCAACTATCAACTGACTACAGTAGTTGACTGGTCTACTAGGAGATCAAAAAGCAAAAAGAATAATGTCATAACTCACATCATTTTTTAGGTCTTATTACAGAACGTTTTTATTACTTAGAAATGCTAGAAACAGATAATTAGTCTGCCATTTCATAGACAGGATATATTAGAGGTTATTATCCTGTTACAGCACTCATTTGTGTAAATCCCCACTCATGTGTTTACTGTTTATTTACATGACAGGCCCAGCTGGCCTCACTAAGACAATCTGGATGAACAAAAGTTTTGGCACAGTGCTACTATGTCTTAGAACCGAACTTCATTCTCTGGAGACAAAACATGTCTGAGAGCTATGATGAGACAGGAAGAAGAAATTCACCCCTGAGATATGTTCATGCTGCACTGCTCTGAGCACACTTTTTTGCTTATTCTTTCTCTCTTCAAAACCGCTTACTACAGAATATTGCAATAAATGGACCATGGGTCTGTCCTGCAGGCTCTATAACCCCATTCTCTTGAAGGGCAAACTCTCCTGAAGTTTTTAATGCTACTGATCAACATACAATAAGAACTCTGGCATCCTGGTTGGCATTTGCCTGAGGTGGGGCTTGGAAAATAACCTGAGCTTGCTCAGAAAGGTCTTGTCAAAGATGCCTACCTGCTGTGCTTGCTCTGACAATAATGACAGAGAGGCAAGAAGACAGTAGGGAAAAATATGGCTTGCATCCACAGAGATACACAAAAAGTTCACACTTTTGATGCTAATCTTCACTTGCTTTTATGTTGCAGGCTGTGTCCCAGCTCATGATGGATATGGCTCTGCATTCCTTTGATGATCAGTATTTGGGATGCAGAGAGCAGGTGATGGAAGAACTGGAGCGAGGAGACTATTTCCAAAAGGAAATAGCTGCTAACAAGAACTATTTGAGTCTCTGGAAGAAGGCTCAGGATGCTTTGTTAAAGAGCCCTGTAGGTCTCCTGAGGGACATGCATGAGAGCCATGCCATAGTCCTCATGGCTTACACCATGAACTCTTCCCTCCACTCTCAGCTGAACTGGGCCACGTCTACAGCGGGAAGCTCTCCCGAGCACTACAGACAAAACTTCACTTTCAAATATTTTCACTTTTACTTAACGACTGCCATCCAGATAATGAAGCAATGGCAGAGCAGCAAGGAGAGCACGGGAAAACATAAGTGCTACCAAGTGCACAGGGGTGTAAAAGACACATATATTGAGGCCATGGTAGGCAGCAGGGTGCGATTTGGCCGTTTCACCTCCACCTCCCACCTCCGGAATGAAGCCCAGAAGTTTGGGAATGAAACTTTGTTCACAGTGACCACTTGCCTGGGAGCAGCTGTGCAAGGCTTTTCTTACTACACATCGGAGAAGGAAGTCCTCATTCCCCCTTATGAGATATTCCTTGTCAAAAGCTTCTTTCGGACGCAGCATGGTAACCGGCTGCATCTGCATTCCGTGGGGAACTACAGCAAGTACCACTGTCAGCTGGTGGAAGGTATTGTATACGGCCCTTCACACAGGGGGAACAGAGCACAGTCTGGTCTCGAGTACCCCAAGGACCTACATGAAGCCACACTCAAGGCCAAATCTGCCCACTGTGTCTTTCTATAAGAGCCACGTGACCCAGTTTTCATCTGTTTGTCATGAAACCTGGGAGCACCTCACAGCTCACTAAAGACAAATCCACCTGACACACAGCAGGTCTCAGGGTTCTTTGCAGCCTCCATTTATCACATCTGCCATTGCAAGGATGTCATAGGACACAAGCATTTGGGTCCCCAGCATTCCTACTGCAAAGGCAGATGAGATCTGCAGGCAGCTTGAATTCAGATATCTATTCTGGTGGCTTTCAAGGCTGCTACACTTCAAGCCTCAGGATAAAACTACTGCTGCTTTAGTCATGTTCTATCTCCTGTGTCAGAAGGGAGGAAAGGTATCTTTTGACAAAGCACACACTTTGAGTATCCTGGCTACAGACAATTACTCTGTGCTGGAAGACCTCACTGGGCCTGTTCCACAGCCCTGTCCTTCTGTAAGTCCACCATCAATATGGGACCCTGTGTGTTTGTCTCTGTGAACAACAGTATGTTAATGCAACCTTTGAGCACAAAACAATCACTCAGGAATGAGAGTTTGTGCCTGGATCTAAGTCAAAGCAGTAGGCAGACTTGAGGAAATGGCTCTTCTAGGCAAAGGCTGTGTTAGCAAGTGCAGGAAGCTTTAGGCAGCCAAAGAGGTCTAAAAAACTGCTCTCTTGATTTTCTTTCAGCTTCAAGAAGCAAGAACAGCGGTTCCACCGCCCTCGCCTCTGCTGTTCTTCCCAGTGTAGTTGGAGTTTTCTTGTGCTTGGCCCACAATGACTGATTCTCTGGTTGCATCCAGATATACATACTTGAATAGCCGGCAAGAAGAATTCACAGCAAATCAGTCTCTGCAGATCCTATTGTTACAGGAGGTTCAACCTTCCCTTTGCTTTCAGCTGCAGCCCTCCAGCTGAAACTGGAACATTCAGTCTCGTTCATCAAAACAGACATTCCCTGGACCCATTCTGGTAGGAGAACAGTTATCTCTGGCTTTTCTGAAGAGTAGGGCAGTGACACCCTTCACTATACGTAGCTTTTCCCTTAGGCATTCAGGAAAGTCATATACGGACTTTGGACTCTTCACAGATCTTCTAGTACTTCTATTTTTAGTGAGAAAGAGTCTGTGGGATGCGTAAGGCACCGTGGTGGTAAAGTTGAGTGGGTAACTGTGCCGTCTTGCATATCTCCTTTGAGTCAGGATCCCAGGGGACAGCAAAATCTGTGGCTGCTGCATAGCGATCCTTTCCCACTGCATGACCTCCTGCACTAAAGCCATAGCTCTCATCTCAGGCTGACTGTTGGCATATCACACACAGGGGACAGAAGAATAAAGGTGCCTTGAGACATGAACTTAGCAGCAGAGGATCACAAGGCCTGTCTTCAGTTTTTCAGATCTCAGGCCTGTCTTCAGTTTTCATGTTTTGACTTTAGCATTTCTTTTGAAAAACTCAGGCAGATGCTGCGTTCCTAACAGTCCTCTAGTGGCTGATGAATACGTGCTGGTCATTTTATGCTGATATGAAGGAGAGCCTGTGGAGCTCACTGCAGTCTTCATGGATGATGAATGTGACTGAAATTCATTTACGTACTTTTTTACTTCACTGGCTTGCAATGTCTAATGCTGGAGGTTGAATTAACATCACAAATTGGAACTGGAACTTCTGATTTAGCAATAGACTCCTCTCACTTTTATGGATTCATTTAGCACTTCTGGAGGCTTAGATACCTGAGCCAGAACAGCTATGAAGTTCTTCCATCTCCAAAAAATGACAATGTGGAGATGATAAGAAACATTTTCTGCCTGGAGTTGCCCTTTCCAACAATGCCTTGCTTGTTTCTTCACCCCTGGACCCTCACCCCGCTGACGCTAGCTGTGGGCTGGGACTGTGGTCAGAGAGGTTATCTCACTGGTCCAAGGAGACTAGTCATGGTGATTTAACTTTGCAGTGGAGTCATCAAATAATTGAATGGAATTTCACTGACGCATTTCACAAACAACCCCAGCTTTCAGACACTGCTGATCTTGGCAAGAAGCTGGAGTTCTGTATTTACCATCCTCTCTCTGAAACAATAATCAACAAGTTAGCTATCCCAAAGCAATCTGAATATAAGAGGACTCCACAAGTTGCTAATCAGATGGTTAGTCGAAAGTAATAACAGTCAAAAGCACCTGTATGAACTGCTTGACTCTCAGAGCAGCTCTAAATCAGCTTGGTGCTGCCATTTCCTTGGAAATTCTGTAGAAAGGAATGCATAACTTAGGCACACGAGAAATATTAGCATTAGAAATGTAGGCACTTAACGAATTTGGATGTCTTCAGGTTTTAGCAGATTAAATGGAGGATTTTGAGGCTCAGCAGCTTGTGCATCAGATTTAGGTGTCTGTAATGGCAGAGGCCATCATCTAATCAATAAAACCTAGTAGCATGTTCTGTGAAACTGAACTGCTGCCCCTGAAATCCTGAGACATCCCCAGGCAGCTAAACCAGATTTAATACAGAACTATTTTACTATTCGCTTGTTTTCTATCAATATTTCATCTTACTTTCTTATTGCTCTTGGTTTATCAGTGATTTCAAAAAATAAGTTGTCAGAACTTGATTTTGACCCTTCAATGCTCGAAGATACTAAGCCCAGATTTCAAAAATTAATGAAGAGATTAGAAACAGCTCCTGCAGATACCTCTTTTATGTGTGTTCAAACATGCTTAAAGTCTTTCCTATGTGAGAATTACAGGGATCGAGATGGATTTCTGACACATCAGCATATTTATATCTCTTGCTTCTTATCTGTTATCACCAGGATGCAGGCTTCAATCATTTTAACAAAGGTTTGGAATCCTTCACAAGGTGGCTTCAGCACCCTGAAAGCCTCCTCTAAGTAGTCAGCTGCTATTTTCAGGCTTTTCTTTATGGATCTCTGTCCTCGAAGGATATCCTGTAGGAAAACAAGAAGTGAAGAGGAGGAAGGTAGAGACTGAAGCCTGAGCTGTGATGACGTTCCACCTGAGGAGGAGCTGCCTTCTGTGGTACTTGGTGTCTTGTGTTGTTGCAGCATCTTCACAATATCAGCATAGTCCATCAGAAGTTCTGATACTTGGAGGGATAAGGCAGGCGAACTCAATAACTGATGAATGGCAGACTCTACCGTATCAGGGAAATCATCATGTTTCAACATCACTGCAATGAGTGCACCCATGATGCTTTCTACAACCCCTTTGTAATTCTCATGAAGTTCCTTTACTGCAGCGATTTTGTCCTGCAGGGAAGTGACGGGACCAGCAATCTTAGCATAGAAACTGTGGCTGATGCTTTCCCGTACATCTTTTGTCTTTTGTTTCCACAGTGGCTCGCATCTCTTTCAAAGCACTGACCAGGAGGTACAGATTCTCTTTAATGCTAAAGTTTTCTTTTACTGACATGATGGGGAAATTGGTGACAAGATGCGCATTGAGGAGTCGGAATATTGTGTTGGTTGAAGAGACACGGATGAACATTAAGTCATGCAGATTCTGGCAGGCCGTGACCAGCCTTTCTTTATCACTCTTAAAACCAAGGCGGGCTAACACGTCTGGAGTGAGGTCTGACTCTGAAAAGCAAAAAGGAAATCCAGAAGACAGAGGGGGAAAAAAAAGAATGTATTTTCAGCTAGAATGTTTCATTTCTGAAACAAATATTACAAATTATCAACCCACTTGACCTACTCTCCCTCAAGACTTTACAGTTAGAAGAAAACACAGAAAAAGCTCTTTGTCAGCCTTTGCAGGGGTCTTCCAAGCAGGCCAGCAAAATATGATGTAAACAGATGTAAGTATCGTTACTCTTAAAGCTGCAGGAAGTATGACTCTGACCTTCAGCATGCAATCTGAAAAGCAATGGAAGTGCTGTAAGCAAATATCTTCTGCCTTTTGGTGTTTATTGGTAAATTTATAGGAGTCCTAACAAAAATCTACTTTACATCATCCTTAGAACTATATTCCTTCAGTTTGTATATACTGGTGGGTCTACACAGAATTAAACTCATATTCTGGGGAGGGAGGAATAGACACAGCAAAGTCAAATGCATCAGACATCTACATTCAAGAGAAAAAGCAACTGAAGACTAAGTAATGCAATGTTTTGTCACACTAGTTTCCTGTGAAGTCACCCCTATCTGTCAGTTCATACAGTGGTAGATGTCGCAAGCATTCCTTGATAGGTGGAAGCACAAAACATTCTCCTTGCTTGGGCTCCTGTCTTGCTATTTTTTTGACAACTAAGGAATTTATGTTCTTCTGCCTGCACCTAAGAGTTCTCCCAAGGTCAACTGCAGGTACAGACCTGGGACAGCACACGGCTGAGGTACTGCTCCTGATGTTGCCTCTCCTTGTGCCAGAGCCCTGGAAAGCCAGACTGGTTGCAGCAGACACGTTTCATCAGCTATCGCTGTGGTTAGATGTGCAGCTAAATGTGTCCAAGCCATTGCAACTTCCCGTCTTACTGCATGCTTTTTAAGACTTTTCTCTCAGTGCTCAGTGCAATCCTCTGCCTCTTCCTCCTTTCTCTTCCCGTAGCAAAAGTGGTCTGAAATTGTGTGAAACGGCAAAATCGATTTTAGCCTCCCCTGCTATTTAGTAGGAACTGTCTCTGAGGCTCCACACCACTTCTTCCATTCTCATGGCATCAGAGGAGTGGACCGAGCAAATTGCAGCAAAGAAGGGTGACAGGCACTCCAGATGAAGTCCTTGCCTCAAACTTAATAGAGCTGAAACAATTATTATTAATCTTCCCTAAAGACCTAGAGTAAAATAGGAACAAAACTGCTTGCTTGCTTAGTATTTAAATGATTTTGTCATGTTCCAAATGACAGAGACTTTAGAAGAGAAGAATTTGCATCCACTGCAAACCTTGAAAACCTGAAATCAGTTTCCAGCCTATAGAATGTGATACAGAGGCAGTTGCCAGCCTGATCAATTCAATTCAGTCCAATATTGGAAGAAGTATTTCGGGACTACATGGCATTCTCAGTTAATAACAGGAATCACAACTAATTGATGATTATGTAATCAGCAGAAATGTAACAGTTAAATCATTAGTGTTCTCTCTCAGCTCAGCTTCTCATGCCTACAGCTCTGAAAACAAGGAGAGTTTGGTACTCTGGTTCTGGGTTGCATACAATAGCTCAGCTTTCAGGGGAAAACAAGCTGGCAATTGCAGAGTGCTCATTTTATGCTTGATCTTTTACTTTCATCTGAGAACTCAACCTTTCTCTACTGGGGAGGCAGCTTTCATGACCAGAGCCTAGTGAGCAGCAGATCCATCTTTCTAAGGATCAGAGCATGGAAGATGTCTACCTTGGATGAAGACAGAAGTACAAACTTGTCTTGCTGAGACACACAAAGCCTTTTTTCACTGTCTGTGGTATCCATTTTTTATTTGTGTGGAATTTTTCAACTTTTCTTCCATAAATTTCAGGTGCCCAAAACCAGTCATGGCAACAGTTCATTATTTCAAGGAACAGCTGCAAGCATTAATGTTTATTGTTTATAATTATAAACAACAGAAATTTATAAATCCCAATACAAAACTCAATCCTGTATCTGTATGAATGAAAAGTGCTGTCCTACATGTTTTATGTTCTGAGAACAGCAAATAATACCATCCCCTTTCAGCCATGGCTGTAGGTACCTGTGATAACATTTGTTGTAGGCAGAGGGGTTCATGCTGTACCTATCCCCTCCAGGAACAGAAGGCCTTTGAAGGACTCAACAATTGGGAACTAGCATGAAATAAACTGTGTTAAAATTGGAAGGAAGGGGAAAGGAGGAAGAAAATGAAATTAATCTGGGTAAACATCACACAATAGAATTAATGACAAGCAGGCAGGCAACAGGACCCAGCTGAAGCCCTGGCTCTGGATCCCTAACTCATCACATGCTGCTGGAAACCACCAGAGGAACACAGGGGAAAGAGAGTGAAGTCACTGTCCTGTATGCATTCAGCTGATTGCAGGAGCACTCAAACAAAATCAGGTAGGCAGTCTAAAAGTTTAATTAGAAAATCTTCTGGAGAAAATCTCCCTGGAGCTGGAGAAACAGTCAGAAATATGGAAATATTTGTGGCCTGCCTAACTCTAGAAAGCAAATGTAAAAACTAGTAAAAGCATTAATGTGAAGAGTAAGAGGGGATTTTAGCATTGAGACATAAAATCTGGAACAGTTATAGAAAGCTGAAACAGTTATGCGTAAAGAATAGATGCTAAAAACCTTCTCCACACCTATCTAGTATGTAAAATGTTTGTTGAAGTGCTGTTCCTCTTAGAACATTTTGTCTCTCAGTTTCTACAAATAAGCAAAACCAAATGACCTTTCAGCAAAACGTCACTGGAGTGGAAAGGATCTAATATCACACTGAGTCAGAGAGCAAGCCAGCAACATCCATGAGACAGGACTGATATGAAATCATACCTTGCACTGACATGGCTTTATACTTCCTGAAAATCACAGATCTTTACTATGTATGTACTTTGTTCCCTCCAGCTTGAAGAAAAAGAAAGATGTGTTAAAGAATTTATTTTCTTGAAAGAACTACAAGGTAAGTGGATGGAAGAAATGTACAGTATTGTGAAAAATATTGTGGAAAATAATTCTCTTCAGACTGGCTTGTATTTCAACATTGAGACTAAAAGTTGGCTAGGGGACTGTTGAAATCATTCTGGTTTTCTACAGTGATCTTGTGGGGGAGGGTTTGTTTAGTAAAATACATCTGGGTCAGTGTCAGATAATTTACAGTTAGCAGATAATGCATAACTACAGATAACTACAAAGGACCAAAATAACACAAAGGTATCATTTAAGAAGAAAGATCTAGCTAGTCTCCTACACAGAACTATTTGTAGCTGTAACTGTGATATGTAGGCATCAACAGCAAGAAGAGATTTATCTTGGAAAAATGCTAAGCACTGCATCTCAGTGGCTCAGATTTGCAATAAGAGGGCTTAGAATGTAAATGTACCAACAAAGAAAGAAGTCATGCTACTCATTCATAGTTTGCCCCTGTTGCAAAGTAAAACACATGCTTTTAAGTCAAAATCATGCTAAAGCATTTGTACTTTGCAGCTGGTGATGGGTTAAAGGGAAGTGGCATAGTTGATTACAGAAGCTTAGTGATGAGGAGTAACTCCATGATCACTGGTTAACTCAGTCACTTTGGACTCTGTACATTGACATGCAGGTAATGAAGAAAAAGGTATTAATTATACCCTTTTGCTGGCAAGCCAACGACAGCTCAGAGAAGAACAGTGGCCATAAATATTAAACAAAAGTGTTTGCGGTGGGAGGAATCAAAGAAATTAAATTTTGTGCTCTCATCTGTACAGTAATAAAGGAGAGCCAGATTCAGCTCAGTGATGTCCTGGGAGCTTGGTAAGCACCTGTAGATATTAGGTCCACACAGGACACCCTGGGTGTGGAGGGAGTGTGGCTGTGCAAGCGGGGCTCTCCCTGCAAGCTGGTGTGTGCTGCTCCAAGGCAGCCTGCCACCGCAGACCTCCAGCTGGAGTAGGTGCTCACATGGCGTGCTGAACATCACGGGGCTGTCTGCAGCCGTTTGGTGTTCACGAGTGAAAAACAATGGGGAATGGATTACAGCATTAGGGAGGTGAATAAGCAATGAGGGAACAGGGGCTAAAGATCAGACAATAGAACACAATGCATGATATGCATAAAGTGCATAAAGTCAGGATAGCTTTAGTATATGATAATTTTACTATTCTTTATGAATTCCCAAGTATGAGTTTATTAGTATAAGCACAGAGTGCTTATATAGTAACATTTCCTCTTGAATATGAGAAGAAACAAGATACAGTGACATAAAACACCCTAGTGCTGATACACACTGGGCCCACTCCACCAGTCATCACAGTCGTTTAAAAATCAGTTGCCACTAACTGAAAAAAATAGGCTGATACAAAAGTGTATCTAGAACAGGCCTTTCATTTCCACAGTTTATTTTAAATTTTGCTGATTAGATGAGATTGTTCCATTTTTTAGTGAACTTGTTTGGCTTCTACCATCTTCAGTTTCCCAGGTGAAGAGTGACCCACATTCATTTTACCAATCTGCCAGTTACATTTTTGTTGGCTATTTTTGTTCCTCTGAGTATGTCCAATGTCTCATAATGTCCTTTTCCAATCATTTGGCTAAAGATCCCAAACAAGAATTAAGATTTCTACATTTACGAGCTATGCCTTGGGATTTGACTTGCTGAGTACAAAAAACAACCAGTGAGGCAGAGACAAAGAAGTCTATGTTTCACTGCTCTTTAAGGGCTAGGGTTGTGGGTGTTGGATAGTGTAAGAGATTTCTTTTCTCTCTTGAAGTAGCCTGTTTCTGAAGAATGGCGCTGAGTGACCTCCTTTACCCAGATAACCCCAAGAGAAGGCAAGAATTGATCCAGCTGCACCAGGAACTGCTCAACTGCATGTCCATAAATTTCTGTGCAACAAATGAGCTGGCTGGAGTGCTGAATGCACACCTGGGCTGTACCATTAACCACATTCAGATGAGAGAGAGCAGCACTGTCAAGGAAAACTGTGATGTTATCATTCAAGCGATGAGTGAGATTCAGCATCAGGTACAGAAGATTGACAGTGACATGAAGGAAAAGCTAGAGCCTGTGCTGTACCAGAAGCTATATGACATCAAAGAGCCTGAGTTGGAGAAAATTGCAATAGCTCATAAAGTTTTTTCCATTGTTCTTGGAGAAGCGACTTCAACAGCTAGCATGGTAGCTATCAAACTGCTTAGCTCCAATTTCATAACTCTCACTGTGAGCAAGCTTGTCAGTCTCCTTGCACAGATTGGGGCATCTGTTCTTGGAGGAATCAGCATCACCATTCTTGGGCTCGGCATTGAAATGATTCTCCACGCCATCCTGGGAGCCGTGGAGAGGAATCAGCTTCTGACAGCTGTGAGAAGCTATGAGAAGCACCTGGCTGAGTTTAAGGCAGCCTCAGAAAAGTACCAGCATGCCATACGTGAAGTGACTTCTTTGGTGAGACAGCAGGTTCAGTGAATGAAGTCAGAGTTCCCTCTCCTGCTGTGACAGTGGCTGCAGCAGCTATGCCTGCAGAAATCTTTTTGATTCGTTATGATAAATAGACTACTGATGGCTTTTTTTCTTATTAGTGGCAGCAGAGCAAGAGATGTGACGGATCAGGGAACTGGCACTGAAACATATTAGTAGGGAACTGGCTTACAGATGCTTCTGGGAGGCAACACTTCAAATACTTTCACCCTTCCTTCAGATGTTTTCTGCAACGTATTGTAGATCACCTTGAACTGTAATTCATACTAGTGAGAATAATATTCACTGCTGGAGAAGTAGTGGTGAGGTGTGATTTTTCTCTCACTGTGTTTTTATATCAAAGATGACAATATGACGGGAGGAAACAATTTCGACAAACTAGTCCATGTCATCATCTGGAGGGCTCATCAGGACAGCTGTGATGGCTAACTCTTAGTGTGGATTAGTGCTAAATCTTACAGGCTGAATTCCCTGTTCATAAAAGTGCTTACAAGGACCAGCTGAAACATATTTAACTGCTATTTCCTGTCCCATCCCTGCCTAGGGAGCCAGCCAGAGATCTTCTTTAAATAAACTCTAATCCTAGTAGATTAGCAGGTAGGAGAAACATGAGCCTACAGTCAAACACACACAACCTTGCCCCACAACTGAGGGAAACTGGCTGTAGTGTTCCAGGCATGCCTGGCTGTGAATAACCTCTTATGCTCAGTAGTTCCCCGCTCTCGCCAACCCACTGGTAAATATTTCTGTGCATAGTTGCTGCTCTGTTGATTGAAATGGGATTATACACATGTATGTAGGATTGCAGCCCTATTAATTCCCAAAATTTATTTTCTTTTTGAGTGTTTTACTCAGCCCTACCAATGTGGGACATTGCATTTCACAATATGCTACCAAATACCCTGATTTTTCAGCTTTTAAAAACAAAGCTAGAAGCTGATTTGCAGTCTCTTGCTCTGATTTGCTGTGGTGTGTTGTTTTTGCTTTGATCTTTGGGGGAAAAAAAGTAAGTGGAGAATTAATAAAAATACACCTGAATATTGTAACACCTCACTTTTCTGTACTTGGTTTGTTTTTTGGTTCTGTCTCAAAAATCCGTCTTATACCAAATGATGAAAAAAGATTAAAATCTTCATTATAGATGCAATTTATAAATTCTTGTTCATATCCATGATAGACTTGTTCATATCCATGATAGAACTAGCAGGGACTGTGAAGAACTAGCAGGGACTGTGAGGATGAACCACCGCCCACTGTACTTGAAGAGCAGGTTCGGGAACATCTGAGGAACTTGAAGGTGCACAAGTCCATGGGACCTGATGAGATCCATCCGCGGGTCCTGAAGGAACTGGCGGATGAAGTTGCCAAGCCACTGGCCATTGTATTTGAGAAGTCGTGGCGGTCTGGCGAGGTCCCCGATGACTGGAAGAGAGGGAACATAACCCCCATTTTTAAAAAGGGGAACAAGGAGGACCCGGGCAACTACAGGCCGGTCAGCCTCACCTCTGTGCCTGGCAAGGTCATGGAGCAGATTCTCCTGGGAACCATGCTAAGGCACATGGAGAGCAAGGAGGTGGTGGGTGACAGCCAACATGGCTTCACCAAAGGCAGATCGTGCCTGACCAACTTGGTGGCCTTTTATGATGGGGTGACAACATCGGTGGACAAGGGTCGACCAACGGATGTCATCTACCTGGACTTGTGCAAAGCTTTTGACACTGTCCCGCACGACATTCTTCTCTCTAAACTAGAGAGGCATGGGTTTGATGGATGGACCACTCGGTGGATAAGGAATTGGCTCAATGGCCGTACTCAGAGAGTAGTGGTCAACGGCTCGATGTCCATGTGGAGACCGGTCACGAGTGGCGTCCCTCAGGGGTCCGTGTTGGGCCCGGCCCTCTTCAACATCTTTGTCGGTGACGTGGACAGTGGCATGGAGTGCACCCTCAGCAAGTTCGCCGATGACACCAAGCTGTGTGGTGCCGTCGACACGCTGGAAGGGAGGGATGCCATCCAGAGGGACCTCGACAGGCTGGAGAGGTGGGCCCGTACCAACCTCATGAAGTTTAACCAGGCCAAGTGCAAGGTCCTACATCTGGGTCATGGCAATCCCAGGCACAAATACAGACTGGGCGGAGAATGGATCGTGAGCAGCCCTGAGGAGAAGGACTTGGGAGTACTGGTGGACGAGAAGCTCAATATGAGCCGGCAATGTGCTCTTGCGGCCCAGAAGGCCAACCGCGTCCTGGGCTGCATCAAGAGGAGCGTGGCCAGCAGGTCGAGAGAGGTGATTCTCCCCCTCTACTCTGCCCTCGTGAGACCTCACTTGGAGTATTGCGTCCAGTTCTGGAGTCCCCAACATAAGAAGGACATGGACCAGTTGGAGAGGGTCCAGAGGAGGGCCACGAAGATGATAAGAGGGCTGGAGCACCTTTCCTATGAGGACAGGCTGAAAGAGTTGGGGCTGTTCAGCCTGGAGAAGAGGAGGCTCCGGGGTGACCTTATAGCGGTCTTCCAGTACCTCAAGGGGGCCTACAAGAAAGATGGGGAGAGGCTGTTCAAGAGGGCCAGTTGTGACAGGACAAGGGGTAATGGTTTTAAAATAGAGGGAGGTAGATTCAGGTTGGATATTAGGAAAAAATTTTTTACCATGAGAGTTGTAGAACACTGGAACAGGTTGCCCAGAGAGGTGGTGGATGCTCCATCCCTGGAGACGTTCAAGGCCCGGTTGGATGAGGCCCTGAGCAACCTGATCTAGTTGGAGATATCCCTGTTCCTTGCAGGGGGGTTGGACTAGATGACCTTTGAAGGTCCCTTCCAGCCCTAACCATTCTATGATTCTATGATTCTATGATTCTATGACTTGCCTAGTAGGATTATGTATAGGATCCTTTTTATTATCAGCATACTCGAATTCATATTTATTAATATTCAATATTAGCAACATTAGATGATTATATTAATAACTAGATCGTTCCTGTGAAAGTAAAGAGATGGGTGAAGTTACAACAGGGAAGCTCTCCATCAGCTTCTTAACACTTCAATTCTGTTGTGTTTTTTTTTAATTATTATTCATTTATTTATTTTCCTTTCCTACTGTTCCTTTCCACTTTTAATAATCTTTTCTGACTCCTCTTTGCTTTTGAGTGGCAATGCACCTGCTGGCTCTCAAGCAGCTCTGCCAGACATCAGGGAGAATGCTCAGGGCTCAGGAGCATGGGTGGGTGCCAGGGGCTGACAAACTGGGACCAGGACAAGCCGAAGACTGGGCGATTTGGGTCAGGAGAGGCGACTCAGAAGAGGCAAAAAGCAGTGCCTCGTCTCACACAAGGTATTGTGGTGGGTGACATGGTGACCTGAGGCATCATTTCGCCAAGATGTGACATCTCCCATCTCCTGACACAAGTGGCTCTTGGTTTTGAGGTACTTGTTTAGAGGCAAGAGACTGTCAATCAGCAGAACAGCAATACTGGAGTGTTGAGGAGGCAGGAGTTCCTGGCTCCTGCTGACTTTCTACGTGCAAATGTACCTTCTAATTTAGGAAGAAAACCCACCAACTTGATACATATCTTTGTGAGAGCACCAATCACTGCTGTATGAGAATAGTGGAGTCAAACAAAAACAAGTCTCTTGTACTTTTCAGGCAGTTTGTCCGCATTTTCTTGAAAGCAAGTTCTAAGCAGTGTCAGGGGAAGTGGGATACACAATGAGAAACATAAAGATACAGGATTTCTGTTCACCTCTTGATAGACCCTTGTCCCTGGTGGGATTAAAGGAAAGCTGGCTTGCCCACAACTGCAGGTGTGGAAGGTGTCTTCAGGCCCATGAGATGTTGGAAGGTGTTGAAGATGTTGGAGGCCGGCAGGCGGCAGCCTGTCCCTCTGCTTATGAGGTAGGAGGCTGTAAGCTTGCAGAGGCCGGGCCAGCATCCCCAGCCAGCTAGGAGAGCTGCTCATGACCTCATAGAGGGGTATGGCAACATCCAGCCATAGCAAGGTGATTTGGAGGTAAAAAACCTGCTGATCAGCTTGGAACTCTCTCTCCCAACTCCAGCAATAAGAAAATCGATGGGATTTGCTTGCATTACTGACAGTTGTGTATTTCTTTTTATTAGTTGTTTGTTCTTGAGCTGAGTGCAGCGTGCATTTAACTGGCTAGATGCAATAAAGAGCACCCAGTGGAGCAGAAACAGCTTAGCTCTGTTTTTACTTGGTAACTGAAATTCTGTCCCAGAAAATAAGAAATAATTCCTGCTCTCTCTGACCAGTCTTACACTTGGTCCTCCAAAGATGTTATAACCAGCCTGAGAGTAACCAGTCTGCTGATGCTTCTCCTCTAGGCTCACTGGAGCTGCCTCTTGGTGTGACAGAAGTATCGTGTGAAAAATCTGAGAGGACACTGTTTTTTTTGTATTTTGTTTGTATTGTCCTCCAAGTCAGCAGACACGACTGGGAGAAAGCAGTTAGGGCTGTGGCAGTACCACTGTCCCCACTGAGCCCAGTATGGTCATGACAGAAGACCCCAAGCCCAGTGAGGAGTGGCCAATCTGCAAAGCCTCAGCTGCGCCCTTCTCCAGTGACATGCTACATGACAGGGATGCGCATGACCATAGTGCTCCCATCATAAACCCTCAAGCATTCTCCCTCTGCTCAGTCTGTTGTGGACAAAGGATTAAGAATGAAAACTGTATAATATGTGTGCTCCAAATAAGAACAGCCCCAAAGAAGAAAAGAAACTGTAAACCAGCCAAAACCAGTCTAAGCTGCTTTCAAATCTGTGTATAAACATGTATGGTTGCAATCAAAATCTGCCCTGCAGCAAATTCTTTCTGGTAACAAAAACAATAGAAAAGAACAGGCCAAAGAGGCACAAGGTGGGGATGACTCTGCTGTGTACAAGGTGAGCAAGGCTCACTAGGTGCTGAGAGCTCCTGAAGCCCTGCTCTGAGGATGCTCCCGGGCTGGCCATCTGCTAACTCGGATTTTGTGCAGTTTGCGACTAATGTTGGTGTCAATGCAATGTGCAGCTTATAGTCTTGCTTTTACCTGCTCTGCAGTGATCCTTCCTGAAGTTCCAAGATTGCCAGCTAAGTCTCCATTATTTGAAAAACTGTAACAACATTGTGTTGCATGGTGTGTCTACCCAGACCAGGGGATCTACAAATCCTGCTCAGAGATCAGATCATCTCTGCTCCCAAGTACATCTGTGCATAGAAAAACATCGTTCCTACACCTCACTCCAGCATATTAATTCTTTAAGCCTGCACCCACAATTTATTGCTTGCCCCCTCCTTATTCAGAGTGATGCAACTGGAGTGTTCCGTGTATCTTTATCCCGGTTCTTTGTGTGTCTAGGGACT
The DNA here is from genome assembly GCF_009769465.1 of Tauraco erythrolophus. NCBI lineage: Eukaryota > Metazoa > Chordata > Aves > Musophagiformes > Musophagidae > Tauraco > Tauraco erythrolophus. The sequence continues at coordinate 56,645,336 of NC_141468.1, forward strand.
TCTGCCAGGCTCTCCTGGCACTTTGGGCAACGAGGCCAAACAGTTCCCACCAAGTGTTCACCAGTCTCTGCAAAGCAGATCACCAGTTTGCTGCAGGGGCTCCCATGGCCGGGGGGCTGGAGGGAAAGACAAGTAGCAGAGCAGCTCCTGTGGTCCCTGCTGGGACCAAACTAGCTCTCCTGTTCTCTCTGTACAGCCTGAGGCGCCCGACAAACGTCATCCAGTCACTTTTCTCCGGTAGTCCGCTGGAAACAACAGCTGGCACAGGAGCCTAAGCAGCGCTGCCTTCAGCCCGAACCCAACAAGAGACGCACGTAACAACTGAGCCTACCAGGAACTCTTGCTCCCTCAGTGCTTTGCCTTTATTCCCTACAAACAAAGGTTTCTCACGCGCCCCTCGGCTCAAGCTTGTTCCAGGACAGGAGCTCATTTTGTAGGATGTCCCCAGGAGAGCGTGAGGGAAGGAGCGGCTGCAGCGACATGTTCACAGGGCTCCCCTTCCGTCCCAGCATATTTGTAGCACGGGCCACACCGGTGTAGCACTCCTACACCCCAAAGGCACCACCCCCTCGCTGCGCCTTTCCCCGGCCCCCGAAGCCGGCACGGAGCCGCCAGCCCCGCCGCGCCGGAGGGGCCGCACGTAACGGCCTTGGCCGCTCACGTGATCCCCAGCGGGCGCGCGGCGCCCGGAGCCACGCCCCTTCCCCGCCTCCCGGCCCCGCCCCCAGCTTCGCGCCGGCCCAACCGTAGCGGCGCCCCCGCGCGGGGGAGAGAAGAAAAGCGGAATCGCGGGGTCGGGGCCGGCGCGTTACGGGGTCCACTTCCGGAGCGCCGTTCCGCGCCGCGCGGCAGTCGCGCTTTACGGCGGCGCGCCACTCGGGCCCGGTTCAAGATGGCGGCGGGGCCGTGGCGGCAAGGAGCGTGGGGGCTATAGAGGCCGCTGCAGCGGGAGGGAGCCGGGCCGTCCGGCCCGGGCGGAGGGGTGAGAGGAGGGGAGCGAGACGGGACGGAACGGGACGGGGCTGGGCTGGGCTGGGAGGAGAAGAAGAAGGAGGAGAAGGGAGGCGAGGAGAGGAGAAGGCAGTTTGTGCTGCCGCCCTCTCTTCCTCCCTCCATCACGATGGACGTGAGGCTTTCGTGTGCCTTATGGGAGACTTTCTGCCTCGTTCCGCAGTGGCCAAAAAAATCATGAATTTAGTGGGGTTTTTTTTGTTGTTGTTGTTGGGGTTTGTTTGTTTGTTTGTTTTTTTCTCCTTCAGCTGTTGACTTGTTTCGTTGAACCTCTTTGCTTTGTGTCCTTTTTGGAATCGAGGTTTCAGAAGTTTGTTCTCTTTCCTTTTACCCTTTAAATGTTAGAAATATGGGAAATGCGAGGTGCAAATGTAACTGCTGCCTCTGGTGAGCTTCCCACCTAAAGAAATTACAGTTTTGTAAAAAAATCAGTGTAATCTTGTAAATAGGAGGTGTGTTTGTTATCTGTGATCATAAATCATGGAGTGCTTTTGCAAACAGCAGGCCAGCTGGGAGCACAATCAGATAGTATGAGCCATGAGCAGAACCCTCTAGATTTTTTCCTAGTCAGTGCATTGAATGTGGTCAGTTCTTGAAGCTTGCTGGGAACGCCTTCAGCGAGGCCTTGAAACACTAAATGAAACACTGTGCTTAAACTTCTTTTTAGAGAGTAAGGGGAGGGGATGTCATTTAGTGGTTTGAAAGCGGCATCTTCTGTAATCAGGGCAGAAGGATGCACATGGTGATGGCAGTGAGGTTGCTGAGAACTTTAGACTGAACTTGTGAATGCTTTCACTTTGGTCACAGTCTATTTGGGTGCAGTACAGTGACTAGAAAGCTGTGTTGCATCAGCTGCCACATTTCAGAGGATGTTTTAGATTTTGGAGTGGAAACTGAGTGTTGGATGTTGTGGTGGGATTTTTTTGTTCGAGTTTCTTCCCCCCCCAACCCCGGTGGTGTTTTGGCAGGGAAGTAGGGCTGGAGGTTGGAACTGTGAGAGAGGCAACACACCTGGCTGTAGTTTGGGCTTTTCTGTAGTTGTCTGTAAATTGAAGAAATGTTTAAAGAAAAGAAGTAATTCTTTCTAGAATAACTTTTTTTTTTCCTCTAGTTGTCATAATATAGCTTTAAATAATATTGATGGATATAGAGAGCATAAGGGCAGTGATCTATGGGTAAGGGAGGCAGATACGGATGCATGCAGAACACTTGCTGATGGATACAGTGGGTGCTGGGAGTGAAATTAAGGGCAGCTTCAAAGTCTGACGAAAAGAGGAAATTTGTGGGAAACATTTCAAAAAGAGAGGAATGGAAAAGTAAAAATTGAAGAGCTCTTATGTGAGTGAATGAAAAGCTAGAGGGACTCTGATACACTCTTAGGAAAGCAGAATGTGTGTTTTTCCCTCCTCTGTACCTCTCTGTAGTTTAAGCAAGTTCCTCGGTTTGAGTCTTGGAGTGAATAACGAGCTAGTTGATTAGTTTAAATACTTAGTAAAGTAGTAGTAAGTAGATACATAATTATATGTACTTAATTAAAGGCGGGTGATTTTTGGTGTGAATGTCTGAGCTTGTAATAGGGTTTGAGGACATCACAAGTATTTGAGGATTTCAAGGGAGCAACTTCGGTTATATAGAGAGGAAAAATAAGCATACTCAAGCTACTGGTGCATAGGACCTGAAATTATGTCATCTTTTCCAGGTTTCCCCCTCTTTTTAGAATTTCTTTTTTGAGACAGAAAGAAAGAAGTCAAAATGGGGCGGAGATCTACATCATCCACCAAGAGTGGGAAGTTTATGAATCCCACTGATCAGGCCCGTAAGTATCCAAAAAAGCTAAGCAGATGGGAATTGGGGGGCAGTCCTAGGGAAGCAGATAAAAAGCTTTTTCTGAGGATAAGATTCTTGCTTGTGAATCAAAACTGAGTTTCCCTAACTTGAAAAATATTATCTTGGTTTTGGCTGGCATAAAAACTTCCTGAGCAGGCTGCTTGCTTGCATACTATTGCTTCTCTGAGTATTTACCTCTCAGTTTTTACTGTAGTTATCAGTGTCTTTGTACTTAGCTATTGGCTAAACTGCAAGCTGCTTCTTGGGATGTAGTTAATCTGTCTGAGGCTAGAATCTGAGGAACATGTTAAATTTTGCAAATGCTCTGGTTAGATGAGGGAATTGTCTGTGTTTTTTCCTTTTGGTAACATGCCAGATGTTACCAATGCTAAGCAAATAAAGAAAATCTGAAATTCCGCAGTGAATATGCTTTATTTCAAATGCATACTCAAAGCCTACATATTTTTTAAAGTGTGCTGTCTGTTGTTGGCTCTAATTCAGCTTCTGGGCAGCAGTCCTTTCATGACTGCACACATGGCTATGACTTTTGCTCTCTATTGTTCCTTTTTTTTGTATAGAAACACCTCTGCTTCTGAAGACATGGAGACTGTTATATCTCCTTTTCTTTCTGTACAACACATGTGAGATAGAAATCTATTTCATGCTATATTTCTTTCTCACTGGGAAGATGAGTTGAACAGTTGCAGTCTTTATAAAATGAGTGAACTGTTGAGAAACAGCACTAGTCTTGATGAAGGAAAGTTTCTTCATGGATTTGATTGTCTCTTTCAATTATTATTTTCTCTTTCTTTTCCCGTTCTCTCTAGGGAAGGAAGCTCGGAAAAGGGAACTGAAGAAGGTGAATAAAGAGATGGGGAATGTTTACTTGACATTCCTCGTACTATGTACCATGTTTGTGATTGTAATGGGCTGTGGCTGATAATAGACTACAGGTGTTTTCACTGATATCCTAAAATTTGCTTTGGAAAATACTGTCTGAACAAATAGTTTTCTTTAAGAAAACATAGAACAAAATATTGTTTTGAGCAGCCGTATCTCATCATGTACTATTTCTAACTTGTGATGATTACAGCTTTGGAAACATTATTGTAAGTAGTTGGAAATTAAAAAAAAAAAAAACCAACAAAAAACCACAACAAAACAAACCACGAATAAACCACCCAAAAGTCACATACTTTTTGGCATGTTTTACTGTATCCCTTTTGTCAGTTGATTTATCTTGTTGATTGTATGTCTTAATTGGAGTGAATGAATTATAGAAGCATTTCTAAATAGCAGGATAGTGGAATTAAAATTCCCAGAAGTTTTGATTACCTTTGCTGCTGATATGTGCTGTGGTTAATATTTGCAGGGCATTTTGAGGTGTGATTTTTTTTTTTCTTTTATTCCCTGCAAACTGGGAACATTGGAGGGTGGGGTTGGTACAAAGATTCTGTATCTGTCTTCTGTGATACTTTTCTGATCTCCTTGATCTCTAATCTTTTTAGAACAAAAAGCAACGAATGATGGTACGAGCAGCTGTACTAAAGATGAAAGATCCAAAGCAGATTATCCGGGACATGGAAAAATTGGATGAGATGGGTAAGTGAGAGGTACCAGGTGTTGGACTTAGGCAGTGGTTTATGTAGATGCAAACCATAGTTTTCAGGGATGACTGGGAGACTAAAATAGAATAAGCTTTTTTCTCTCCTGTTAGAAGGGGAGATTCTATAAATAATTGGGGATTGGTTATGATTTGATATGGTGCTATCAAAGATGACTTTTCATTTTTCAGGAAGATGGCTGATGGAAAGAATGAGTAGTGTGCATGATAGTTACTTAGAGTTGAAGGAGAGGTTGTCATAAGACTGAAGACTTCTTGCAAATAGGGATTGGAATTTGTTTCCTTTGAAGCTGTTTCATTCCTCGCAGTTGTGGAGCAGAGAAACCTAAGAATTTTTGGGTTGTTTTTTGCTGTCTTGAATTAGAGTTTAACCCAGTGCAGCAGCCACAACTTAATGAAAAAGTGCTAAAGGATAAACGCAAAAAACTCCGTGAGACTTTTGAGCGCATCTTGCGTCTCTACGAGAAGGAGAATCCTGACATCTATAAAGAACTGCGCAAGTTGGAAGTGGAGTATGAGCAGAAGAGATCACAACTTAGCCAGTATTTCGATGCTGTCAAGGTAGGTATTGCTTATTATATCTGAAGCTTATAACTATGGTGTTGTATACTTTTGTCCGCTTGTTAGGTTTGACAGTTTTGAAGGAAGGGAACTTTATAAGAGATGACTGTATATGTTATATGACCCATATTAAGTACTAATATTAATTTGGATAGTATCTCCAGTTTCAGAGTTTAAATGAGGGTAGCATGTATTTGTCTCTGGTACACTAATTTCATTCAATAAGAAATTACAAGGGAAAGGGAAGTTCATGTTGCAGATAAACAATATCAGAATTTGTTTTCTATATTAAAGAGAGTGAGCCTATGAGTGTGCAGATGATATTTCTTTGAATTTCTGCTAAATCTGTTGCTGGAAGTAATGAGAATCCTTTGGTATACCTTTAAAGAGCTTTCTTTGACATTCTTCCCTATCATATTGGAGAATATAATGTTACCCTAGTGTGAGTATCTGAAAGATTTCTTTTATTTTTTTTTTCTTTGGAATAGGCAGCAGCCTGTGATTTGTGCCTTCTGGACACTTAGAAAATAGACACATACTTGTCTGCAGCCTTTATGCTTTGTGGACTGAAGGTCTAAAGGGAGATGAAAACCTGACTGGATTTTGACTGAAATACTAAAACTTTTCATGGCTGCACTGTATATGCTTTGGTTTTTTGTTGAAAGCTTTTACTGTTGACTTTTTCTCGAGTGATTTTCATGGACTGCTGCAAGATAACATTCCCTCAGTACAGTCACCTTTGGCATGTGATGGCAGGTCCCATGTATTCTATGCTCTGAAAGGTAATGATGTTGGACAGTAGCTTCTGTGGGAGTAACCTATTCTCTCCTTTTTTCTTTTTTTTTCCCCCAGAATGCTCAGCATGTTGAAGTGGAAAGTATCCCCTTACCAGATATGCCACATGCTCCCTCAAACATTCTTATACAGGACATTCCCCTTCCAGGCGCCCAACCACCTTCTATCCTCAAGAAGACATCAGCCTATGGGTAAGAGGCAAAAAAACCCAAACAACTTTGTGGGGCAGGGGGGTGGAAAAAGGCACTTTCAGTACCGAGAAGGAGCTAGGGGTGGTAGCGGAGATAGTATTGACTAGGAGACATCAAGAGTTCTGTGTGAGTGGATCATGCTTCTTTTAACCAAGCTTCTTAAACTTTCCCTACTACTACAGGCTTTTCTTTAAATTGATTTACAAGTAATATACTATGTCTCCTAACATTTGTCTTTTTGCATATCAGTAAAACTTAAAGCCCTGCAACTTTGAACATAAATGCCCCTTAAATTGCCGTGTATGTGTTGTTTTGTCTTGCTAGTACATTCAGTTTAAGCTCCTAATTGTTTATCAGGCTTCTCATTCTGGTACTAGCTCTTGGAGTAGTCGTCTGTTTTTACCAACTCTGTGGTTACTTCATTCTGCTTCTGTGATGGGATTCAATACTTGCTTTTTTCAGTCTTCTCTTTAGTTACCTTCTGAGAAGCTTGCTTGTGTCTGATCTTCAGCAATCATGTCTTCATATGAGATTGTAAACTCCTTGGGACAAATCTATACTTTGAGTGTTCATGTTTCTTTTCAGAAGGCTTCTGTGTAAGCAATAATGAGAGAAGGCTAAAGAATTCTATTAAGCTCATGTTTATTTTTGTTTGTGTTTCTCATTTCCTTTCTTATTTCCAGACCACCAGTTCGGTCCATTTCTGTACTTCCTCCTCCTGGGCTTGGTATTCCACGTTTACCTCCAGGCAGGAAGCCCCCTGGGCCTCCTCCAGGGCCACCCCCACCTCAAGTCCTGCAGATGTATGGCCGTAAAGTGGGTTTCACCTTGGAGATGGCTCCTCGAAGGCGAGAAGAGGAGATTTCTTACAGTTCTGAAGCAGGTAAGGACTTTCCTGTTGCTGTCTGGGGTTTTGCTTGACCTCTGTTTTACTAGGGATAGTACTGTTGTGAACGTAGTGTGCCCTAGATAAGATACTTTCTGTCAATATGGATGTTAATACTATTTGAAGGACTCTTTTTAAGTGAGTGTACCTCTGAAGTGGTTCTAGTATGTTTCATAATGCCTGTAATTTTGTTATCAGCTGTATTTTTAAATGCTGAGACTTCTAATCACAACTTTCAGATACTTGTATTTTCAGTATGTTGCACAGAGGGGTTGTTTTCCTATGTAATCTTAACAAGGCTGAAACATTGTACGTATTATCCATTTAAAAAAAAAGCCAACAAAACCCATGGAAAAAAACCCCAAGTATCTCAGAGACGTTCTCCCTTTTTAAAAACAAAACAAAAAAAACCCCACCAACCCCAAACAAACCCAACCCCCCAAAATCCAAACAAAGCCTGGGTATGGATTTGGTAGGAGAACCTAGGTCCTCCTTTTAAGACGGTTACTATATCTTCCCTAGAAACTTTTGTGAGTGGGTAGATCAGCTTTCTTGCATACTGGAAAACATCTAAATATTTCAATGGTGGGTGATTGCTCTAATGAGTTGTAGGTAGGAGTTGCCGTCACTGGTTTGCTGTGCAAATTAAGCAGCTGGTTAATAGGGAATCTTATAAATAGACTCTCCAAAATATTATTTAAGAATACGTGCCAAAGAGTAAATGGTTCACAATGCGTCCATGCTGTTGCTAGGGGTGTTTTCTAACTGTAGACATAAAAAAAAAATAATTCTGTCTTTCACATGAATGTATTTGGAGTTTATGCATTTCCTAATACTCTGCTTCCTGCAGGACAGCGAGGGCATGATGATGATATGTCCAGTACCAGTGAAGATGAAGGTTATCCTGAGGATATGGATCAAGACAAACATGATGAGAGTAGTGATGATAGTGACAGCGATAGGTCAGATGCAGACAGTGAAGGCGAGGACTTCCTGCATCGTGACAATGACAAGGAGAGGGAAGGTGGTGAAGAAAAGAAATCAGGTATGATGAGAAATTATAGATTGGGGTTTGATTTCCCCCCCCCCCAAAAAAAGAGAAACACTACTTAACAGAGTTTGTGTGTGTTTTCCTGACTGGAAGGGAAAGTAATTTATTTAGCCAGCTAACTCTGTTGTAACTCACCTGAATTCTAGCTGAAGAATTTTTCTTAGTAAATGGATCAGCAGAAAACTATCTGGAAGTGAAGCATGTTTTTCAGATGGACTTGTTTTCTTAACAGTTGAGTTAGCTTAGTAAGGTCGCAAGCCATTTTTCACCCAAAGCATTGAATTGGCAGGATACCCTACAAAAATTAAGCCTCAGTGTAAAATGTACTAGCTCTTCAGTGACTTGAACAATTAAGACAACTAAATTTCATACTGCTGATGCTTTTTGGATAATATTTTTTTCTTGATTGTTTGGGGGAGACCAATTGATAGAGAATACTAGGTTAGCAAAACTTAAAGTAATCAGAAACACCAATGTTAACTCTTACGTAAGGAGCATCATTGTGTTAGAATAATACATTGTCCATACCAGGCAGAAGACTTAAATCTATCTGATATTATTATTTTGTTCCCACCTTCTGCCACCCTTCCCCATACTTTGCCTTCCCCAGGTCATAGCGTACGGTTTGCAGACATGCCTGGGAAGTCACGAAAAAAGAAAAAGAACATGAAAGAGCTGACTCCACTCCAGGCCATGATGTTACGAATGGCAGGTGAGTGAGTTGGATGTATTAAGTGGAGATAATGCCATTAGCCTTCCAGTTAAAGTTTCTCTGGTAAGCTTACTTTTTTTGCACAGTTTTTATTTTATAGAGTAAATATTTTACTGTCATAATGTAAAATCATCTAAGAGTATAAGCTGTGGTTAGGTATTTGTTGTGTTTTTTTAAATTATTTTTAGTCTAGTGTGTGTTTTGCATAGCAGAGTTGAAGTTATAGTAGCAACTTTTGAGTTGTTTTTTGTTGTACTGGGATTTTTTTTTTCTTCTGAATTTTATCTTGTGCAACTCTTAAAGCAATTGCTCAAATGAAATATAAGCCTTTTAGTGAAAAAGGGTGAGATTGTCTATGGCCTCAGCCTGTAACCTGTGAGGATTTGTACTCCCTAAAAATATCTTTTTCAGAAGTAAGTTAACTGATAGTGAAGATGATTTTTCTTTATTTTAGAAAGACACCTCAGTATCTTTCAAAGGTGCTAAGAGTTTTTTAGGCATGGGATGTATCCCTCTCCTCCCCCCCTCGCCCCCCAAACTCCCACAACCCATAGATCAAATAGCTGCAGTTTGGGTTGGTAGAAGTTTCAACTCGTGCAGGAACACATAGCTCTTGGTGGCAGAGATCCATCTAGAACTGTGATTTTTATTTGTTTTTAATTATTATTTTAATTTTCTATTTAACAATAGGTGTGGCCAGTTTTCTTTCCTTTGAAGTAAAGTTTATCTATATTTTTCTTTTTGTTATTTTGTGTGCCAAAGTTTCTCTGATGTTCACAAAGATACTACCTGTGGACTGATTTTATAAGTATGTCTCCATTTCCAGGTCAGGAAATTCCAGAAGAAGGGAGAGAAGTGGAGGAATATTCAGAAGAAGAGGAGGAGGAAGAAGACGACTCAGAGTCTGAAGAGACATCACAACAACAGCAGCAGCAACAGCAACTCAGTGAGGAAGCTCTTGCAGAGACTGGGTTGTCTACTGCAACTTCCCAGACACAACAGCAGCAACCACCTCCACAGCCTGTTCCTCCAACTCAGATACAGGCACCTCCTATGCCTGGGCCACCTCCACTAGGACCACCTCCGGCCCCTCCACTGAGGCCCCCAGGCCCACCCACCGGCCTTCCTCCTGGCCCTCCACCAGGTGAATACTTGATTTACTCTGCTCTGAAGGAGGCAGGCTTTCAGTACTACAGACAGTGTATCAGTTTGAGAGTTCTGAAGCTGCAGAGTGTGCTGCAGATGAGGTATGGGAGCCCAGTGTAGTACTTGCGGAGACCTGTGTTATCTTTTCTGTGATCAGTCTATTGTTGCTATGCTGTGCTTTTGAGGCATCAGGCTCCTGTAGCTGTAGTCAGCTTGATGGGGGTCGGTTAGCACTGACATTGACAGACAGCAGTGGAGCCAGTGTTGGGAGTGTGAACAGCAAGGCCTGGTGCCGTGTGCCTCTCCAGTGTTTTTTTTTATTTATTTTTTCTTTTTTTTTCCTTTTTTTTTCTTACATTGTTCCCCTCACACGTTACCTCAAACAAGACATTCTAAAGAGGTTTGGGGGCCACTACCTAGTTACAGGCTTTGATGGGTGTTTTGGTTTGTGGTTTTTTTTTAACAAGCTGTGGTGTGAAAGCTTCTGCTGTTCTACCTCATAAATGTATTTAAGCCTTGTTAGGGAAGAAAACTATCCTCAGATGAAATAAGTACTAAATTTGAATTTTATGTCAATATTAAACTACCTGGAGACTAATAGCAATGGGGCTAATCAGTAACTTTTCTTTCTGTAACATATGGGTTTTTGAGGGCAAATGAGATTTTTTCTTCTTAGAGGAAGACAGCAACTTATTTTCTGTAAGTTAGTTGAATTACCATGTAGCTGAACTGGATAACAGTAACAAGCTGTTTTGTAATTAAAAAAGTGTATAAATCTGTCTCTTGAGTTCTTAAATTGCGAAGATCAATAGTTGTACTATAGTGAGGAGCCGTATATACTGTGATTTTTTTATGTATTTTATTCTATAGGGGTACATGGTGCAGTTTGGTGCAGTGTTTGGTTTTCCGAGGGAGAGCAAAGTTCTTTCCAGTGTCTTCCCCGTAGTTTTATTTCTGATATCCCCTAGAGAGAGAACCTCAAACCAGTTACTTTTGAATATGGCAAAACTACTTACTGCTTCTCAGGCTAGAAGGGCAGTCAAATGCCAGAGTGAAAAATTCTTTCACTTTTAGCTCTTTAAATTCTAACAACCTCAGCTCAGTAGCCTTTTTCTGCTATTGTTCCATTACATGGGGAACATTCCTTTTTACAAGTGAGAGAAGGTACTCTACTATTATGAAGAAACTTTTCTCTAAGTCTAAAAACTGCTGCCTCTTTTGAGACTTTTAAGCTGGCAGCTGACTAGTATTAGAATAGCTTTCAGGTTCCTGTTGAGGATCTTTAGCTGATGGGATAGTTTTGTGTTTTTTTAACCGTGAACTATATTTCTCTTCATTTGCCTCTATGCTTTCAGGAGCTCCTCCATTCCTGAGACCTCCTGGCTTACCAGGACTGCGTGGGCCTTTACCTCGACTTCTGCCACCAGGCCCTCCACCTGGGCGACCACCTGGTCCTCCTCCAGGCCCCCCACCAGGTCTGCCTCCAGGTCCTCCTCCACGTGGGCCACCTCCTCGCCTGCCACCTCCTGCTCCACCAGGTAAAGTATTGTTTGCTTTGGTGCCAAGTCTCCCGACTTTATTTTCCAAGTTTTTGCTGTGGTGACCAAGCCAGGAAGTATAAAGTGGTTACTAGTTTGCCTTAGTTCCTGTCTGTGTGGCTGCATTGTGTTGTATCTTTTTCTGTGTAATAACAAATAATTCCACACTGCTGTGTATTGTTTGGTAGCAAGAAATCTGTCCTCAAAAAGGGAATTTCAGAGTTTCAACTTCTGCTGGACTGTTTCTGAATAACCACAGGGTGCTATAGTGGTGCTCCACTTAATGAGTTGGAGATGGGGATATTATTTTTTTCTGTATCGTCATACGTTTCTGATGACTGAAATTCCTGTGGGATGCATTATCAAGAAACTTTATTTTCAGATTATAACTTTAACATTTGAAAGGGAACAGTACACAGGCTTCTGTAGCTTTCAAAGTCTGAGGATTTTCAGTGTTTTCAACCCAGCCTTTGGTGCAGGGTTGAAAACTTTTTTTTTTTAAGACAGTGCTACTGCATCTTGTTGGATTTTTCAGTGTGTTTATTTGTTTTGTTTTTCCTTCTCGGCTTTCTAAGCCTCTGCACTTTTTTTGACCAAAGATTTTAAGACTCCCAGGTGTAGAGTCAGCTTATACTTTCTTTTCTTCTTATAGGTATCCCTCCTCCTCGCCCAGGCATGTTACGGCCACCTCTGGTGCCTCCATTAGGACCTGCCCCACCTGGGCTCTTCCCACCAGCTCCCATTCCAAATCCTGGGGTGCTGAGTGCTCCACCCAGCTTGATTCAGCGCCCCAAGGCGGATGACACCAGTGCGGCCACCATTGAGAAGAAAGCTACGGCCACTATCAGTGCCAAGCCGCAGATCACTAATCCCAAGGCAGAGATCACTCGCTTTGTGCCCACTGCCTTGCGAGTGCGCCGAGAGAACAAAGGGGCTTCAGCTGCCTCCCAGAGAAAACAGGATGATGAGCCTGCTCTCCCATTAACCAAAGCTGCCCCTAAAGCTGGATCATCTGCCCCTATCTCTGTACAGACAAAGGATGATGTGTATGAAGCTTTCATGAAGGAAATGGAAGGTCTCCTGTGACCTGTCATAGCCATAGTCAGTTTTCCTGGTCCTCTGAACACAGATCAGACCACTGCGGAGGGAGGAGAAGGAAAGGTCCTTCTGCAAGCAATGAAAGGGCTCGCATGACAGCGAATAGTTCCCTACCCACAGGTTAACTTGCCAGTATGCTCTGGATAGAGACCACTGCAGATGAGGAGTGACTGGGGACCTCCTTTCAGGGCTAGTGTGTCCACTTGGTGGAAGGAAATTACAGTCACGAAGGCGATGCTGCTTCCCTTGAGTCCTCCCCCTTCCTTGGAGGGAGATAACGGTACTCTGGGGAGGGGGATGTGGGAGCAGGGGGTGACTATGCTCTGCCGGAATCCTTGCACATTCTGAATGCTGGTGAGGGTAGTGGAACAGGTTTTTAAGGAGCTAGAAAAGCGTTAGCAGCATTTCATACACATATGGCTATCCGGATTTTTTTTCTGTACTGTTATTTTCTGTAAATATTTTTATAATCCTGTTGTTCAGTTGCAGTGAAATTGATCAATCATGTTTCTTCCAGGGTAGTCAGGGAGGTAACTTGTTGCGTATACTGTACACTGGAATTATGCACCCTGTCCCCTTTACGGTCATCTTGATGGCTTTTCATTGGCAGGGGAAACTTCTTTTTGTCTTGTGAAAGACAATAAATGTTCAGTGTATCAAAATAACTGGTTTCTTTGTGATTTGTCTAAAAGTAGCATCTAGATGGAAAGGGGGAAGGTTCTTTGCTGACCTTGGGGGAAGATAGAGGTGTTCTGAACCTCAGAAAAGCAAAGCAATAGCTACATTATAAATAATACATACTTTTTAAAAACTAAAGTTCTGCTATATTGTTGGTTTTTAATTCCTAAACATCCCTTTCAACCTTTTTGGTAGCTAGTAGAAACTTAAGTCCTGAAGTACTACTAATAATTACGAAACTCTTTATATCCTCTCATTGAAAGGTTTACTTCATATTAAGCCTCATATACCCACTGGATGCACTTACCACAGGCTATCTGAAGTAAAAATTGGTAAACAATTTTAATTCTAAGAGCTTGACAGATAATTTTCCTTGTAGAAAATCTCTGATTTCAAATTCTATGAAGTTAGTCCTTTTAAGGTGCAGATGTTTTTAAAAAAGAACTTTCACATTTCCAGCTTAAAAAAGAATTTTTTCTATTTTGGCAGATGTATTCCTATAGCTTCATTCACTGTGCTGACAGCCAAATATACCAATAACCCTTACCACATGCAAGAAACAAATTTTTATTCTCATTTGAAACAGACTGCAAAATCTCCTGGGATCTTGTAGACGAATTAGTTTTAAGACCAGTGGGGCCAGTTGTGTTGGCAATTAAGTCTCAAATGAGCTGTTGTTTCAGAGAGCAAATAAATAATTCAAAAATGCAAAGTTTTGTCTGAAAGGCTGAATTTGAGCACAAGACCAAATACTAGTATCTTGCTATTTCTGTAGGTGTCTTCATCCTGTTAAAAAAAAAAAAAAATAGTGTGAGTTAGTATTTAAGTATGATATAGCATGAAAGAGGTTGAGAAGACTTAATTGTCTCTGTTGAAGAGCTTGTGGTGAGTGCCTTAGTAGTCCTCTAACAATATATCAATTTCTGAGTGAATATATCCAGACTCGTGAGTTTTTAGGTTTTTAATAAAGAGAATTTGTTGAGGTGCCAGACTAGTAAATATCTCAAACAGTATCTTTAGTTGGCTATAAGTCTCAGACTTAGCTGAGCGTTTTGAAGTTAAATCTATTTTAAAGAGACAGAATTATTAGCTCCCAAACTTACAGTTGAAGACTTTGATTCTGTTTTCACAAATTCTGGACACAAACGAATATGTTTCTACAACTCCTGGTTCAGGAGTTAATTGCAGTTGTGTCTTAAATATTTTTTCTTTGTTATATTTATGGAATAGCCTCTTTATATTTTAGTTTTTTTTAAAAAAAGGCATTTTTGTCTTTGTTTTTTAATAAGCGCAGTGTGTGAATGGTGATATTTGGGGGAAGGGGTATCAATGTGGTACCTCTAACCCTCGGTTTGATAATAGTATTGACCCTTCTTCCCAGGAAGCAGCCTGAGGAGAACTACTACTGTGTTCTGGGATGAGGGCCTTTCTCCCATTCAAGGTCTAGAAAAATCTCCCTGGCAGCCCTGTCATTACATTAATAACCTGCAGGAGTCGCTTGGTTCATTCTGTCCCTCCACTTAAGTCTGGATCTTTCTGAATTTTTTTTATGCTTCTTTTGGCCATATTCTCACACAGGTGAGCCAGCCATCTTTTCTCCTGGGACAGAGTGAATGCTCACCTGTTGCTGTATCTGTTCCTCTTAAGACTGAGGTAAAAGGATTTGAATTTACTAGATGTTTAAATATTTAGAGCACAAAAAGTAAATTTAATGCACAAGGAATGCGCATAATATCAGAAAGGTAACTTGCTCCTCACCCAGACTGGGGTGAAGGGGAGGTTGTAAAGGAGGTAGGTAGTTCACTACAACTTCACTTTGAAGATGACTGGAGGGGAGGGGAGCAGAGAGTTCTGGAATGGGCTTTGAGGCCACATGGAAGAGCTGAATTTGACAATGCAAATCATCCAGGAGCCACAAGATTTTTTTTTTTTTTTTCTGGCAAGAGTCCAAGGTCAGGGTGCGTACTGCTTCTTGCATGGCTCTCATACAGGAGGCTTCTTGCATTCTGTTATGATTACATGAGGAGTGAGGATTGTGTGTAGAAACTGGCTGTGCTTGGGGCTGATATTTGATTGACCAGAACTATGGTTTGTCTTCAGCTAAATTAATATGGGAGATTTTTTTCCTTCCTTGCATTTAACACAGTTTGAAGTGGAAAGAGCACAAAGATGTAAGTTCTTGCTATCAGTTTTATCAAAGCAATGGGATCTGTGACTGCTCTGACTTCAATTCATGCACTCAGGTAATCATAGAATCATAGAATGGTTAGGGCTGGAAGGGACCTTCAAAGGTCATCTAGTCCAACCCCCCTGCAAGGAACAGGGACATCTCCAACTAGATCAGGTTGCTCAGGGCCTCATCCAGTCTGGCCTTGAACGAATCATCCGGTGCTTCACAGGCCATGCAAACGATGGGCCATAGCAGAAACATCAAATCTAGCTTTGAGGACTGCTGACAACCTTTTCTCCCCCAGCATCAGAAACTATTGTGAAGTAATTTTATTGCTAAACTTACAATACTTGCATCAGCTAGATGAATAATTCCCTTTATTCACGTTATCTTTGGCCTCTGGTAATGACTCTGAGTGGAATCCTTAAAAAAGAGCAGATCAACAAAATTTGCTTTGGCTGAACATCCTTCAAACCATATGACGTTTTGTGCTTATACTTATGTCAAGAGAAAATAGGAAAACCCTCCCCAGTGTCTCTACTACATCTCAGTACCCAGTTAAAAAGGGATTGAATAAGTAAGCGTGTGAAATAGATACACGTGTATATATCATATGTTTGTTTAGTGAGGAAGAGTTGAATTAAGGTTTAGTATTTAAATAGAAATTGTCTTGTCAGAAGGGGGAAAAGAACACAATAGAAAGCTTGTGGCATATTCAAAAACAATCTGTATTTCAACACATCCTGTGGAAACAATTATGCCTTTCCCTTATGATGGCATTGGTCTTGGATACAATCCTGTAATGCTGTTTTCTCTGCAGTTCCAGAACAGGTGTTTCCCATCTCTGCACAACTGGTAACATAAACTCAGATTAATTTGTTCTCGTGTTTGTATTGTGGTCATACAGATATTTGAGGTTCTTCTCTGTAATACCACCTCCATCTTGTGGTCACGTTTTTCATCTGTGGCTCTGAGTAGTGTTCACAGAAGAAGTGATCACAGGGAGGAAACGGAAGGAGGCTGAGGCATAGAGAAGTGATGTGACTTGCCCTATGGATCAGTGAAGATTAACGATGACATAAAGTGGAAATACAGAAAGATTGCTGAGATTAGTTAATTTGACATAATCCGCTGAAACACATCACTAAGGAAAGATGCTTTCTGAAGGCTACTGAACCTTCAGAACAGAGAGCTTGTCTTGGTTGCCCAGACATAAAGAAGTTGTGACAGTACTTTGTGTGTATTATTGTCGTGGGTTAGGCCGCTCCAGCAACCAAACCCTACACAGTCGCTCACTCCCCCACCTCGAGGGATGAGGGAGAGAATCAAAGAAGAAAAAGGAGACCTGTGGGTTGAGATAAGAACAATTTACTACTACTGCTACCAATATATATATATGTATGGATATGTACAAGGATAAATATATACAAACAAGTGATGTACGGTGTAATTGCTTACCACCCCTTGACCGAGGCCCATCTCATCCTAAAGCTGCAATCCCGAAACAGATAAGACTCGATACTGCGATCCCGGATGAACAGGAGGCTCCGAGACAGAGAGCGAGAGAGAGAAAATACTCCGAGAGTCCAAAAGTGAGAGTCCCAGAAGGGCAAAAGCCCTTCTTTCTGGCTGACCCTCACTTTTATACTGGGCATGACGCTGCATGATCTGGAATACTAATTGGCCAGTTTGGCCCTCAATCTTAAGTTCAAGTACAAATCGCAAGGAGAGTCGTGGACTCCCTGTCTCGGCCATGCTTCCCCCCTTATCCTGTTGTGCTCCTCCACACTGGCAAGAACACAGAGAGCTGAAAAGTCCTTGAGATCTCAGTGCCAACTACAAACATCAGCTTGCTATCAACATTTTTCTCAGAGCGAGCCTCTGAGTAAAACCAAAACATGGAGCTCTTCTAGTTGCTAAAAAGAAGAGCTAACTCTGTCCCAGCTAAAACCAGGACAACAATGAAGCTGTTTTTTATTTTGCCTTCTTTGTAATCTTCCTGCCATGACTGGCATACACTGAACAGTTTAGATCAGAATTCCTACTATTGTACCCTTCTGGAAAGAGGGATGTGGTTCCCTCTTGTTCTCTGACCTGCAGAATTTTGATGAAATGTTGTCTTTTGGGGTTTTTAGTTGGATTTTTTTTGGTTTTGTTTTCTTGTTTGTGTGTTGTGTTTGTTTTGTGGTTGTGTTTGTTTTGTTTGTGTGTTTTTTTTTTTTTGTAGTCTATAATAGATGGCCTGGTGGGAAGTGATATGTTTGTCTTCCCCTGAAGTATGACAATTATAGTATCAATTAACTACCAGTGTAGTCTGGTACCCATGCTAGTCACTTCACTGTAATTTTATAGTACATGTGTCATAGGATCTGTGATGCATGGTAAAGAAGAATCATGAGTTGAGTAAAAAAACATCAAGGAGTCAAGATGGGAACAAAAATCACACAGAACTGGAATTTACGGAAACAAGAGAGCAGAATCCCATGGTGTGGGGAAAATGGAGGAAAAGCATGCTTTGTGCCACTGAGGTAAGCAGAAAGATGTGGCTAAATGCAGGGTGCAGGCTCCTTTGTTGGTTTAAATAAGGATAGTGTCTGCCCTTGCTAGAAATGCATGGAAGAAAGAGAAAAACGTGTCAAGGAATAAAGAGAAACTGTGGGTGATTAAAGCAAAGGAGAAAAAAGAACAGGAAACTGTAAGACAGGGCCAGACCATATCTGACAAATGTCCTGAACATTGGTGAAGTCAATTCAGCCTATTGGTGCAGTGAGGTATTCTCTAGTCTGAATAAAAGTGTCACAGGCTGACGACTAATATTCTGTAGAATAGTCTTGCAAATAACACCATATTAGTCTGATTAAAGTAGTATTTGAGTGATTTCGCTCCAGAATTGGAGAAATTTTGTGTTACATGTTCCTGCCTGGTCTCTACACCTATCAGTAGTGCTGGGTTGCAAATCGTAGAATGGTTTGGGGTGGAAGGGATCTTAAAGATCATCTAGTGCCAACCCCCCTGCCGTGGGCAGGGGCACAGTTCTACTACACGAGATTGCCCAAAGCCTCATCCAACCTGGCTTTGGAGCACTGCCAGGGATAGGGCACCCACAACTTCTCTGTGCAACCTGTTCCAGTGCCTCACCACCCTCATAGTGTTCCTGCTGAAAAGAACGTTTCTATTGTGTAATAAAAATAATAATAAACATTTTTTTAAAAAAAAAAAAGTAATACTGTAGTAGCATTTCAGAAGTTCTAAATACAGGATTATTTCTAAAATGATGGCGATGGCATTAGCAGTAGTTCCTTCTGTTCCTGGGAGGCAGCTGCGCGCCTCTGCTCTCCTCAGGCGGGGGGGAACATGTTTCCCTATAAACTGGCCTGCTCGAGCACGTCCCGGGGGGCAGCCGCGGCGGCTCGGTGTCTCGGTCGACGCGAGCCACGACAGCAGCCGAGGGGCAGGGGGGTTGGACACCGCCCCGTGCTGCCGCCGCTCCGGGAGCGCCCAGCCCGTCCCCTTCCTCCCCGCGGTGGGGAGGGCCAGCCGCCTGCTCCGCCATTGGGTGGATTTGGATCCGCAGCGCCATTGGTCGGACCGAGGGAGAGCGTGGTACAGCCAATCGGAAAGCGGGCCGGGGCGTGCCGGGAAGCTATAAAAGGAGCCGGGCGCGGGTCATAGCCACGCGTGTTTCACGTCAGTTCGGGTCGTAGCTCCGGAAGAGCCTTGGGAGCGATGTCCGGCCGCGGGAAGCAGGGCGGGAAGGCGCGGGCCAAGGCCAAGTCGCGCTCGTCGCGGGCCGGGCTGCAGTTCCCCGTGGGCCGCGTGCACCGGCTGCTGCGCAAGGGCAACTACGCGGAGCGGGTGGGCGCCGGCGCCCCGGTGTACCTGGCGGCCGTGCTGGAGTACCTGACGGCCGAGATCCTGGAGCTGGCGGGCAACGCGGCCCGCGACAACAAGAAGACGCGCATCATCCCCCGCCACCTGCAGCTCGCCATCCGCAATGACGAGGAGCTCAACAAGCTGCTGGGCAAGGTGACCATCGCGCAGGGCGGGGTGCTGCCCAACATCCAGGCCGTGCTGCTGCCCAAGAAGACCGACAGCCACAAAGCCAAGAGCAAGTAAAACCTGAGGAGCATTGCCGCCTCAAAAGTAACCCAAAGGCTCTTTTTAGAGCCACCCACTTTCTCATAAAAGGAGCTGTGGATCTAACAAAACAAAAAAAACCCAACAGATCCAGGACCTTTTCTCTGTTTCTGAAAATATTGTTTTAAAAGTTAATACTGCAAATTAACGTGTTGGTTGCTGGTAAATACATACGAAACAGTTTGTTCCACGTGAAAGGAATTGCTGTGTTCGGGTGGGGTAAGAAAGACACAAATTTGATAATTACTGCAAGAGGGAACCTGCAGCTTCAGCAGGACTCTCCTGCGTCAGCTTAACCCTCTGTGATGTGAAGTTGAGGTAACTCACTGACATGTTCAAAAACAACCCTGCCCCCCTTTAAACAGCCTTGTGACCTACAGACTGTCTTTTCGTAACAATAGGCATTCTGAGTTATTAATTTTTAATGCAGTTTTTCTCATGGCTTGGTCTGAGCTGCCATACCCTTTTTCTGCCTTAAACCTGAAGGGGTTTGAGAATAATTGGTAATCACTGGACAGGCAATTTGAGGTAAAAAGGACTGTTGCCGGTTCTGATTCTGCCTTGTATATAGTGCTGAACATTACCATAAAGATGTTGAAACAGAAACAAAAAGGTGGTTGAAGTTAAACAAACACGTTTTAATAATTATTGATTTGGAAACTTAAAAGTATTTGAACTGTAACATTGTACAAATTTTAGTACCACTGACAGTAACAACAGCAAGTGGTAATAAACAGTTTACAGGCCTTTGGCAAAACATAGAGTTGTAGGCAATAACGAAAATATGAGAGAATATTTCTTTTTATTCTCTAGGCTCTGAGAATTAAAATGCATTCATTTTTAATGCGTTGAAGCATGGTCTTGGTGAAGTGCAGATGAAGACTTTTCCCCTCCTGCTAGCAGCCGGTCATTCCAGCCTAACACATACATCCATTGGATATGTTATTTTTAATATTACTTCCAATGCAGGAATCAGTCACTGGACAGTAGAAAATAGAATATTTAGCAATGTGCTGCAAAAGGGGAGCCTTAACTGGCAACTTGAGCAAGTTTTGTTGTGTAGAAATATGGAAAATCAGCTGCAGCAGTGTCTCCGTAGGTAACCATGACTCAGATTTTCACTAATCCAGCTGCATCAAAATAAAAACACCTCTGAATTACAAAGCCATAGGGTACTGATTATAATTATTAACAAAACCTGGCCGTGTTAAGTTCTTATGACACCTAATTTATTCAGAAAATAAGTATTTCTGCAGCATAGCATGAGGGAACCATGTCTGTATTGTGCACACTGAGCAATGCAGTACAAGGTGCTATGCTGTAAAAAGTCATCTCCTTCTGGGGCACAAACAGCCCTTCACAAGACTTTAATCTGCTTCTCGCCTTCTTACATAATGCACTAATTTAATTTATTTTCATTATTCTGAAAGGGGCAAAGGATTTTAGACAAAGAAGCTAATTTCTAATCCATATTCAGTGCTCCAGATGAGCCTGTGTTACTTCCTCCTCTTTGAAATCAATTTGCCATTAAAATATCGATTCAAAACCCTGATTTTCAGTTCAGATTAAGAGAAGACCCTTTAAAGAATAATAATTAATTACTTCGGAGATTTAGTTGCCCACGTCGCGGATTTTATTTAGAAGGAAAAACAAAAGTTTCTGCCTCCCGAGGTCTGTCCAGGTCCAGGACTCAGGGTTTATCGCCTCTTTTTTAACTCACCCTTTGCCTCTTCGAAGGGAAACTTTGCAGAGGGGAACAATAGTCTGTCTTCTCCACGCCGCTGCGAACTGGGTGGGGGTCGGTGGCAGGAATTCTGATAAAAACAGGCTTTTTTGACTCCTAAGAAACACAAAATGAGCGGGGAGAAGGGACCTTTCTGCCGTGCAGCGGGGCGGGCGCTGCAACGCACCAATCACCGCGCGGCTCCTCTCTATAAATACGAGGCTGCTGACTTGCTCCAGGCCCAGTGGTTTCCCCTGATTCGTGGACGAAGGCTGCCACTATGTCGGAGACCGCGCCCGTTGCCGCTCCCGCTGTGTCTGCTCCTGGGGCGAAAGCCGCTGCTAAGAAGCCTAAGAAGGCGGCGGGCGGCTCCAAAGCCCGCAAGCCCGCGGGCCCCAGCGTCACCGAGCTGATCACCAAGGCCGTGTCCGCCTCCAAGGAGCGCAAGGGGCTCTCGCTCGCCGCGCTCAAGAAGGCGCTGGCCGCCGGCGGCTACGATGTGGAGAAGAACAACAGCCGCATCAAGCTGGGGCTCAAGAGCCTCGTCAGCAAAGGCACCTTGGTGCAGACCAAGGGCACCGGCGCATCCGGGTCGTTTAAACTGAACAAGAAGCCGGGTGAGACAAAAGAGAAGGCAACCAAGAAAAAGCCGGCAGCCAAGCCTAAGAAGCCGGCGGCTAAGAAACCTGCTAGCACCGCCAAGAAGCCCAAGAAGGCAGCGGCAGTGAAGAAGAGCCCTAAGAAAGCCAAGAAGCCCGCGGCTGCTGCGGCGAAGAAAGCGGCTAAGAGCCCCAAAAAAGCAGCCAAGGCAGGCCGCCCCAAGAAGGCAGCAAAGAGCCCGGCCAAGGCAAAGGCGGTGAAGCCCAAAGCAGCCAAGCCCAAGGCAGCCAAGCCCAAAGCGGCGAAGGCGAAGAAGGCGGCGCCCAAAAAGAAGTAAAACAACCGAGAAGAAATAGTAGAGTCTACTCATTTAAATAAACCCAAAGGCTCTTTTAAGAGCCACCCACTTAATCTTAAAGGAGCTGGAACACTACGGTAACCGCAGCAGCAAACCCAAACCCTTAAGAAAACATTTTAGTAAAACTTAACACCGAAATAAGCTACCGATTGAAACCGTGCACCTTCGGTACAGCCTGCATGGGAGACCCGGGCTTCCTTAAACAGGCAGTGTTGTCCTACGTGCAACTGGGTACCCAGCGATAAGCAGCGGCGCTCGCTCCGCCCCCGCTTAATTGACGAGCGCAGCCGCGAGCAGAAACAGGCGGCGGTGACAGCGCTGCCGGGCCAGCGGGCGCTGCGGTGCCCGGGGGAGTTTAAAAGTCCCGCGCTGGGCCGGGATTGGCCCCTTTCGCCCACCCAGCCCCGCCCCGCCGGGCGGTGACCCCACCACCGCCCCTCCGCGGCTGTTCCCGGTGCCGTCCACCACCGGGAAGCGACCGCTGCTCGCTCGGTTACCTACAGCCCCGCGTCGGCCCTCCTTCCCCTTCTCATGGGCTCCCGGACCGATTGTGTGTGGGGGTGAGGAACGGATCAGGGATGGGGAAACGTATGCGCTGTGCCCCGGCTCTGCCTTTACCCGTAGAGAGAAAGGCTCGCCGGCAGCACAGCTTCTGCAGATGGAGCTTCGCTTTCACACCAGCGCGGCGGGGCAGGAAAAGCTGCGGCCTTAAACTCTAAGATTCCCGATCCCCATCTACCTGGCACGTCACCGACCGTCCCCCCGGCTGCATGCCGGTGACTTTTTTTAAAAAAACACAAAAACCCAACCCCCCTCCCCCCCCCCCAAAAAAAAACAACAAACCAAAACAAACCACTCAACCAAAAAAAAACCCAGCTCCTGCGCAAGTTCGGGTAGTGACGTTTTAAAGCGGAAAACTCATTCATAAAGAAAAATCTTTCCCTATTGTCTAATCGGTTACCGACAGCTACTTTTTTTTTTTTTGGGGGGGGGGGGGCGGGGAGGAGGGAGGGGAGTGACGGCGGCGCACGGCCCTGGAGCGTAGGGGAAAAAAAAACACGGTACAAACACGACTGGAACCCTTGCTACAGAAACTGCTTTCAAAGCGTTTATTAGTCACTGAAAAGCAGAAATAAGATTATTTTTTTGTTTTACAAGTACAGTGCACAGAAAGTGAGGTAATAGCATCTAGGATTTCCTACCGGATCTATCGAGAGTTATTAAAAACCTTAGAAAATAAACAAAAGACAACACTGCGGGACTGCCAAGTTTTGAAAACGGAGAGGTGGTAAAACTCTAGAACAAAGTTGGTGCTGCTTTTTAGCTACACTCAAGACCAGAACTTCTAGCATGTACTCATTTCCAAGTTTTAAACAACCAAGTATAACTCTGTACACTGCCCACAGGCCGTTAAGTGACAGCCATCCATGCTTCAGAATTGACTACATTTCAGCTACCTAAAACGGCAAGTTCTTTAACTTGCCAGAGACATGCAACAGAACAGGCTTATTTACATACCTCTCAGGAAAACCAGTAATTTAGCTCTTCTACTTGAAAGAATTGGTGGCTCTTAAAAGAGCCTTTGGGTTAAAACTGACGATCTGAGACACTCTACTTGGAGCTGGTGTACTTGGTGACAGCCTTGGTGCCCTCGGAGACAGCGTGCTTGGCCAGCTCGCCGGGCAGCAGCAGCCGCACGGCCGTCTGGATCTCCCGCGAGGTGATGGTGGAGCGCTTGTTGTAGTGCGCCAGGCGCGAGGCCTCGCCGGCGATGCGCTCGAAGATGTCGTTGACGAAGGAGTTCATGATGCCCATGGCCTTGGACGAGATGCCCGTGTCGGGGTGCACCTGCTTCAGCACCTTGTACACGTAGATGGAGTAGCTCTCCTTACGGCTCTTCTTGCGCTTCTTGTCGCCCTTCTTCTGCGTCTTAGTCACCGCCTTCTTGGAGCCCTTCTTGGGCGCGGGGGCGGACTTGGCCGGCTCGGGCATGGCGAAAACTCCCAAGTTACTCAGAAGCACCGGAGTGCCTGATGACACGGTTACTCCCGTATTTATAGGGGCCTTATGCAAATCGCCGGCCTCAGCGATCAGCGCTTCTATTGGATACCGAAGAATGTGACGTCCCGTCTGGTACACACGGCTTTGTAATTGGTCCTTTTTAAATCCTACCCTACCATTGGTCAATAATTCGAATCCCTTCAGCCAGTCACAATGAGCTCTTCCCATCGCGCAGTTCCATGGCAAAGCTCGTCCTCTGCTGCCCGGACTCGTCCCCCCGCCCCGCGGGGTCACCCCGGAGCATCCGGGCTGACCCGCGTCCTGCAGCCGCCTGCTCGGGCCGATTTATACGTACAGAGTGTAGTTATCGGCAATTTCTCCTGAAAAAGAACAAACACAACAACAACAACAACAAAACACAAGAAAAAAAAACGCTAGAGAAAATTGCAAGGGGTTTTGCTACTTTTTTTCCTCCAAGAAGCATACCTGCATGCTTCATGTAATAGCCTATATTTGTAACAGCCACAAGTTAAATGTAAAAGGGAAAAAACACAACCAGAAAAGATAGAGAGGCTCCGGAATACTACGCTTTGTTAATTATGTTCAAAATTAATTAATCTGGCCCTCAGAAGATGGCTTGGTTTTCAGGACTTTAAATGAGATGGAAGTTGTGATTTAATTTGGAAGTTGAAAGAATGTAGCCTTCTTTTGGGATTTCATAAACATTGGATTAATTTGTTTAAGTCAAAAGTAAGATATTATTGGTAATACAAATAAATCTTGCGTTTAAATTTGAATTTTGAATTTATTGTGAATCAGAAATTCTGTCTGTTTTCTCGTTAGGTTGACTGAAGTTAGACTTTAGAAGACTCAAATGATTTTATGACATTAGGAATTCTGATGTGCTAATTTTTTGATATAATAGAGGAAGTGTTTAGCATTAGCCTGTATGCTTAGAAAAAGGGTAATTATTTATTAAAATTAAAATGCTGCATGGCAACACTATAATTAATTCTAAATTAATTCATTGGTAAATTAGAACACTATAATACACTTTTAAGGGGATCAAATTAATTTGTGGTTGAATGAAGATAGGACTGAATAATTTGGTATCATACAGGCAGTGCTATAATAATGCTGTTTGCTTTTGTAACCCTTAAATGCCACTCAAAGTCTAGATTTGGTGTCAGAGGAGACAAATGGCATGGGCCTATACAAGAGACTTGCCTGGCATAGGTAAGTGTAGTTTAAAGTTGGTGAGGCTGCTAAAATCACAACAAACTATTTGTTTTAGGAGATTTGTAAGGATAGTGAGAGAGATTCTGGATACTGGTGAAAGATCTGTCTTTCACCAGTCAATAAAAAGATCTGTCACCTTACCAGGCTAGTTTTGCTTCTGTTTTTTTTTTTTTTTCTTCCTTTTACCTTGCTGAGCAGAATTCTGGATCCATGAAGATTTCCAGCCTACATCCAAAATTGCACTGTCTGAAGAAAGGGACTCAAGTGAGGAAAGGGTGGGATCTTTCTACTTCCTGGTGATTAAGGCTTGCTTGCAAGTGCCTCTGCTGTGCTCAACACCTAAACTGGAGAGACAAAAGCAGCCACCTGTGTTGAGGAGAGCAGCTTCCTGCTGCCTCAGTGACACTGATGCGTTCTGGTTTAATGTCCACTCCAACCCCAGCCCTGCTCCCTCTCATCAGGAACAGG
The DNA here is from genome assembly GCF_009769465.1 of Tauraco erythrolophus. NCBI lineage: Eukaryota > Metazoa > Chordata > Aves > Musophagiformes > Musophagidae > Tauraco > Tauraco erythrolophus. The sequence continues at coordinate 56,671,150 of NC_141468.1, forward strand.
GGTGCTGTGGGTGCTCATCCACCTCCATTCACTCTGCCTCCCCCACATCTGCCTTTAGCAGCTCTAACAGTTTGGAGAAAATCTGGTAAGGCAGGAGGCAGCTGTATCTGCCGTTTCAACAAAAGAAAAGTCTTTATCTCTTTTTCAGCAAAGCAAGAAGAGAAGCCAGAGTGGCCTATTTCTAAACATTTAACTTCTCACGTATGCTGTGAACCTGATGACTTTCTTTAGCCATGAACATCACCTGGTAAAGCAGTTCACTGAGAACACCTCTGCCTGGTAACAGGAGTTTTCTCGTGAATATCTGTGAAAGTCCATGACTTGACATGCTGCTCTGGGACGACGTGGTGTAAGATCTCTGGTTTTGTCTCCACAATACCAGACAAAGGCTGTTGCTTTTGTGACACTGCTCTGAAAGAGAAGATGTAGAATAACACAGGGCAATCTCAGCAATGTAAAGAGCATAGGTCCAGAAAAAACAGCTTCTGCAATCTTCCTCCCCTCCGTGTTAATCCTTTTAATTCTATAGATCAGTTCCAATAAAAATGTCGGTTAATCCAGGTATCAGAGATTCTCAGTTCTAGCAAGTTGTGTAAAGGTCAGCTATGGAGTAGAAAGACATCCAGGTTAGAGCCTTCATTGAGGAAAGGTGGCTACTGTGAACTGAAACAGCTACTGCTTGATTTTAGCCTTTCAGCTGAAAAATCTGTTAAAAACAAAACCAAAGCCCATCAGAAACAAACAAAAAAGGCAGCAGCTGAATAATAACTAAAGGCCAGTCTGTCCTGGTGTAGTGTGTTTGTGTATGCTGCCCCTTCACAGAGCATGCTAAAGGTGAAATAACTGGGGAGAGGCATAGGGAGAGGGTTAGGAGCTGTTTATAAAGGGATCTCAGGTTCTTGGAAAGACCTGATTGTGGAAACCTTGTCAGTGATGCCAGAAAAGCTGAGTTTATTACACTGTTTAGACAGTCAGGATACATAGAAAAGGAATCTAGGCATTCATATCATTCTCCACAGTCTACAAAACCCATGTACACTAAAGAAAATAGATGGGAAGTTATTAATGTCAGTCACCCATCATCCATCCCACTGGAATGGAATGTTTAACATCAAAATAACATTAAATGACAATGGAATTTCCAGAGACTGACCAAAGCTTTGGAACCTTCAAAAGAAATTATCCTTCAGAGTAGAGAAACTGAAGTCTGATGGGAGGGAACGGAGAAAAGGCTTCAAGAACATCTTTAGAACAACCTGCAAATGGCAGAGCTTAAAGGAGTCACAAGCCTGTTGCATCTTACCAAACATATGAACTGTGAGACTCTCTTTTTCCCCTGGTTGGTGTATCTCCTCCAGGTGAACATGTGCTGCAGGCTGACAGCTCTCTCCTATTTAGGTAACTGCTCCAGCTGGAAGTTTCCAGGAGCCAATAAAGGCAAAGCTGATGTTAGTGTTTTGCCACTACGGCTCCTGGGTGAGTTCTGAGTAGATTTTTCTGAAAAATACTCTTTCTTATTCTGAAATCTCAAGTCAGAAATGTAATTATTTTGTGTCTGTACTTACTGCTTAAATAAGCTCCAAGAAAAAAAAAGCTTAATTGATAAGTAGTATCTTGGCTCTAGTTCTTCCACCTTCTGCAGCCTCTTCAGCCAGAAATGCTGGAGGACCACATATCGGATGAAGTGGAGTCAGACAACCGTGTATTAGCTTGGGTTTACAGCGTACCCGTGTCACTGCCAAAAGCTCTTGAAAAACAAACCAACAAAAAACATTAACCAAAGCAAACAAGCAGAGACAAGAAGATAGACTTTTAAGAGTAGTAGGATAAGTGCTGGAGATTTAGATGAGTTTCTGGACATAATTTCATTTCAGTCTAGTGTATTCTTCTGAGTGGAATACGGAGAAAGGAAACAGAGAAGTACTAGGAAGAGTTACCGAACAACTAGACCATCAGCAGAAGACACTTAGCACATAGCATTAAGGATTATTACAAATATATTGATGATGAGGCACAGCTGCCTAGTGGTTGTTCTTGTTTTGCAAAATTTCTGAAGTGCATGATGCACCTCAGAATCACATTTGAGAAGAAGTTTTAAGGCTATGGGTAGCTACTATAGCTCTTTTAGGTGTTGAGACTGAAATATTAAACATAATTGTATTATATGCTGCATAACTTGCCATCTATAGCTGGAAGTATTCTAGCTTTGTAAATTGCTGAGTGTTGCTATCATCTGAAGACCTTAGAACTTCTTAGAGAAACACTAAATATATGGGTCATATTTCTATAGCACAAAATAACTGTACTGAAAAAGCCACAAGATGAAAGGGAAGGATAAAGGGGGGAAGAGGGAGTTGCCATGCATTTTCTGAAATAAATAACATCTGAAAACTTGAGAATTCTAAAGATTATTTAGATAAGAAAACTGATTTAAATGTTTTCTTCCCTCTTTAGTGAAAATGTGAACGACAGTTTATTAAAAATGTATTGTGTCAAAAAAAATTTAACATAAAGTAAAAATCGTAAAATACTTTCAGATATTTTGTAACAATAAAGAGTAAGACCATGAAAATTAACAAACACAAGCCACATTTTTAAAAGCAATTAAAGCAATCTAGATTTTTTTTCCCTTGGGAACATTAATAAGACACACAAATCACTTCATCAGCATCTGAGTCCCATAAACACACAAAAACCACACAATTATGTAGCTAAGAGACGTTGGAGATAATGACTGAATCTCCCACCAAAAAAAAGAACATGCCACCCCTACGGGAAAAAAAAAATAACATTTTTTTATTTAAAATTAAATACAATTATATTTAACGTATATTATATGTACGTTAAACTTAACGTACATATAATAATATAATAATAACGTTACTCAGCACTCGTTATAAACCAGTGGATTTACTCGAGCACAGACCATCACGACCTCCATGTCCCCTCAATCGGGACCCTTTGTTAGAGCGCAGCGAAATGGCGGCGGCGGGGCGCGGGCGGGGCGGGGCCGGGCCGCGCGGTCGGGAAGCGGCGCTCCCGGCACCGCCGCCCCCATTGGCTGGATTTTGCTGCAGACCCGCGGCCGGCGGGGCCCGGCCCCTCCGCTGGCACCGAGCGCCGCAACGGCGGGGCCGGGCAGCCGGGCCGAGCGCGGCGGAAAGGAGGGTGTCTCCTTCCCGGAATTTGCTCTCCGCGGCGCCCGTGCCGAGGTGGAGGCGGGGCCGGCTGACTCCCGCGGCCAGGACCGGAGCCCGCCCCGTGCCGCCCGCCCCCGCCCCCGCCCCCCTGTCGGAGGCGATGGCGCGAACGTCTGCGCCCGCAGGGGGAAGGGCGCGGAGAAGAGCCCGCCCTTGCCCTGCCCCGTCGCAGTCCCCAACCAGGTCGGACCGCTGGCAATATAGAGAGGCGCTGGCGCCAGTTCCCGCTACACGCTGCTTTGGTCGAGCGAGGTAAAATCATGTCTGGCAGAGGCAAGGGCGGGAAGGGACTCGGCAAAGGGGGCGCCAAGCGCCACCGCAAGGTGCTGCGCGATAACATCCAGGGCATCACCAAGCCGGCCATCCGCCGCCTGGCTCGGCGTGGCGGCGTGAAGCGCATCTCGGGGCTCATCTACGAGGAGACGCGCGGCGTGCTGAAGGTTTTCCTGGAGAACGTGATCCGTGACGCTGTCACCTACACCGAGCACGCCAAGAGGAAGACGGTGACTGCCATGGACGTGGTCTACGCCCTTAAGCGCCAGGGACGCACTCTCTACGGCTTCGGTGGTTAAATTCGATTTTCAGGGTACTTAATTCTTTTAAAACAAAACGGCTCTTTTCAGAGCCACCCACGTTGTCTAAAGAAGAGCCTTGATCACTGTTCACGTATTAATTTTGGCTTTATAGTAGTAGGAGTTTACAGGGCGGGGGGGAATAGGAGTGCTTGGCTTTCCGTGGTACTCAACTGTAGTACGCTATATCCACGTTCCTCTCAATCCTCTGAGCTTCAGGCAACAGGCGAGTTTGAAATCTAACAGGAAATGTCCCTGTTTCGCTCTCTGGGAGCATCCCAGGGGAACGAATGTAGTAGCACTTGACTCTCGGGGCTCCCTGGGCTCAGGAGAAAAAATTCGGCTCTGAACGATAATCGTACGCCCTTGGTTTCCCTAGCGCTTCCTTATTCTCCTCCTTCTCCTCTACCCGTCACTCCCGCTTCTCCGAAACGCGAACGGAAGGGACAGGCAGGTGAGTGAACCAGGATGCCGGCAGCAACTGCTATGGGGAGAGCCGCTCCCCCACCGCCGGCTTCCCGGCAGCAGCCTGAAAGGGGAAGCTCATGAAATGGCGGCGCTCTTCCCGCCGCCATTTGGGGGGCGGGACAAAGCGCAAAGGCGCGGGGAGAGGAAAAGAGCCCAGAGCACCCGTTGCGCCTCGGGGACTGTAGAGAAAAGAGGCTGCGAACAGTATGGAAACGCCTTCCTTTACTCCGTGCCTCCGGCTGAAAGGGCGCCCGTTCTCTAGGCACCGCTCTGACCCTACCCCCCCCCCCCACGCAGCTTTACATGAGGAAACTCAGAACAGGCAACACGCATGGGGCAGAGAAAGGGTGGGGGTGTCCCACCGCGCTGGCTGGGACCCGAAGCTTCCCGGTTATTTCAGAAACAGCGCTGCTTCGGGCATGGATAGAGCGATCGGCAAAGGCTGCCTACACTTGCTCCAAGAATAAGAGACGCAGCTCTCTTCAGTGGTTATGTGGTGGCTCTTAAAAGAGCCTTTGGGTTTGGTGGTGGCACGGCAGGAGCCTCAGGCGCGCTCGCCGCGGATGCGCCGGGCCAGCTGGATGTCCTTGGGCATGATGGTGACGCGCTTGGCGTGGATGGCGCACAGGTTGGTGTCCTCGAAGAGCCCCACCAGGTAGGCCTCGCTCGCCTCCTGCAGCGCCATCACGGCCGAGCTCTGGAAGCGCAGGTCGGTCTTGAAGTCCTGCGCGATCTCGCGCACCAGCCGCTGGAAGGGCAGCTTGCGGATCAGCAGCTCCGTCGACTTCTGGTAGCGCCGGATCTCGCGCAGCGCCACCGTGCCGGGCCGGTAGCGGTGCGGCTTCTTCACGCCGCCCGTGGCCGGCGCGCTCTTGCGGGCCGCCTTGGTGGCCAGCTGCTTGCGGGGCGCCTTCCCGCCCGTCGACTTACGCGCCGTCTGCTTCGTGCGGGCCATCGTACCGTCTTTCTTTTATCACTGGATGAAACAGTCAACTTCGCTCACGACCTGTATTTATAGCGGGTGGCGGCCCCGCCTTCCCGCTTCTGATTCGTCGAAAAGAGCGAAGAATTTAATTGGGCAATTCGAAACGTCCTGTAAGCCCGGCGGTAGCTGCAGGAAGCCCAGAGCCCGAGCCCTTCCCAAAGACAAGTAGTTGTCCTTTTTTTTTTTTTTTTTTTTTTTTTTCCTGAGGGGCTTTTAAAGTTTTATTTCTCAAGTATTTACTTCTCCAGTTTTGTTTTTTTTTTTTTTCCTGAGTTTTTTGATATTATGAATACTGATTGCTAAGTCTGTGCTGTATGTATAGGATGTGATTATGCTTATGATTTTAATTGCTACAAAAAACATACTAGAATTGGAGTTTAGTTTTGGATTGTAAGCAAGTCATTCGATTTCTCCTAAAATACTTCATTAAGTAATTTCGAGGAACAAAATATAAATGCTTGTTTCAAAGTAAGCCGAAAACAATTAACTTTCGAATAAATATAGAAAATCTCATGGTTTAGTTTTACTCGTTATAAGTAGCAGACTCCTTTTGCGTCTTGTACAAGAAGTGATAAGTTGAAGAAGAGCGCAGTTAATAGAGAGAAGTAAATAAAAAGAAGAAAATTTCCAAAGAAACAGACGATTAAAATACCAAGCTTTGTAATTTCTTGTGATCCAGTAAAGGCCACCTTTCGGCATAGACAAGGTTAACGCGGGATTTTCAAATTGGTCCAATGAGATAGGCCCTTTCCATCAGCCAATGAACAACCAGAGCTGGGACATAAAAAGGAGTCGGTGCCAGTCGCACACTGCAGTTTTCAGTTGTTAGTATTGAGCTGCACTAAAGAGGACGAGGTACAATGGCCCGCACGAAGCAGACGGCGCGTAAGTCGACGGGCGGGAAGGCGCCCCGCAAGCAGCTGGCCACCAAGGCGGCCCGCAAGAGCGCGCCGGCCACGGGCGGCGTGAAGAAGCCGCACCGCTACCGGCCCGGCACGGTGGCGCTGCGCGAGATCCGGCGCTACCAGAAGTCGACGGAGCTGCTGATCCGCAAGCTGCCCTTCCAGCGGCTGGTGCGCGAGATCGCGCAGGACTTCAAGACCGACCTGCGCTTCCAGAGCTCGGCCGTGATGGCGCTGCAGGAGGCGAGCGAGGCCTACCTGGTGGGGCTCTTCGAGGACACCAACCTGTGCGCCATCCACGCCAAGCGCGTCACCATCATGCCCAAGGACATCCAGCTGGCCCGGCGCATCCGCGGCGAGCGCGCCTGAGGCTCCTGCCGTGCCACCACCAAACCCAAAGGCTCTTTTAAGAGCCACCACATAACCACTGAAGAGAGCTGCGTCTTTTATTCTTGGAGCAAGTGTAGGCAGCCTTTGCCGATCGCTCTATCCATGCCCGAAGCAGCGCTGTTTCTGAAATAACCGGGAAGCTTCGGGTCCCAGCCAGCGCGGTGGGACACCCCCACCCTTTCTCTGCCCCATGCGTGTTGCCTGTTCTGAGTTTCCTCATGTAAAGCTGCGTGGGGGGGGGGGGTAGGGTCAGAGCGGTGCCTAGAGAACGGGCGCCCTTTCAGCCGGAGGCACGGAGTAAAGGAAGGCGTTTCCATACTGTTCGCAGCCTCTTTTCTCTACAGTCCCCGAGGCGCAACGGGTGCTCTGGGCTCTTTTCCTCTCCCCGCGCCTTTGCGCTTTGTCCCGCCCCCCAAATGGCGGCGGGAAGAGCGCCGCCATTTCATGAGCTTCCCCTTTCAGGCTGCTGCCGGGAAGCCGGCGGTGGGGGAGCGGCTCTCCCCATAGCAGTTGCTGCCGGCATCCTGGTTCACTCACCTGCCTGTCCCTTCCGTTCGCGTTTCGGAGAAGCGGGAGTGACGGGTAGAGGAGAAGGAGGAGAATAAGGAAGCGCTAGGGAAACCAAGGGCGTACGATTATCGTTCAGAGCCGAATTTTTTCTCCTGAGCCCAGGGAGCCCCGAGAGTCAAGTGCTACTACATTCGTTCCCCTGGGATGCTCCCAGAGAGCGAAACAGGGACATTTCCTGTTAGATTTCAAACTCGCCTGTTGCCTGAAGCTCAGAGGATTGAGAGGAACGTGGATATAGCGTACTACAGTTGAGTACCACGGAAAGCCAAGCACTCCTATTCCCCCCCGCCCTGTAAACTCCTACTACTATAAAGCCAAAATTAATATGTGAACAGTGATCAAGGCTCTTCTTTAGACAACGTGGGTGGCTCTGAAAAGAGCCGTTTTGTTTTAAAAGAATTAAGTACCCTGAAAATCGAATTTAACCACCGAAGCCGTAGAGAGTGCGTCCCTGGCGCTTAAGGGCGTAGACCACGTCCATGGCAGTCACCGTCTTCCTCTTGGCGTGCTCGGTGTAGGTGACAGCGTCACGGATCACGTTCTCCAGGAAAACCTTCAGCACGCCGCGCGTCTCCTCGTAGATGAGCCCCGAGATGCGCTTCACGCCGCCACGCCGAGCCAGGCGGCGGATGGCCGGCTTGGTGATGCCCTGGATGTTATCGCGCAGCACCTTGCGGTGGCGCTTGGCGCCCCCTTTGCCGAGTCCCTTCCCGCCCTTGCCTCTGCCAGACATGATTTCAGCTCGCTCGACCAAAGCAGCGTGTAGCGGGAAGTGGCGCCAGCGCCTCTCTATATTGCCAGCGGTCCGACCTGGTTGGGGACTGCGACGGGGCAGGGCAAGGGCGGGCTCTTCTCCGCGCCCTTCCCCCTGCGGGCGCAGACGTTCGCGCCATCGCCTCCGACAGGGGGGCGGGGGCGGGCGGCACGGGGCGGGCTCCGGTCCTGGCCGCGGGAGTCAGCCGGCCCCGCCTCACGGCGCCGCGGAGAGCAAATTCCGGGAAGGAGACACCCTCCTTTCCGCCGCGCTCGGCCCGGCTGCCCGGCCCCGCCGTTGCGGCGCTCGGTGCCAGCGGAGGGGCCGGGCCCCGCCGGCCGCGGGTCTGCAGCAAAATCCAGCCAATGGGGGCGGCGGTGCCGGGAGCGCCGCTTCCCGACCGCGCGGTGCGGCCCCGCCCCGCCCCGCCCGCGCCCCGCCGCCGCCATTTCGCTGCGCTCTAACAAAGGGTCCGGCCGGGGCTGATTTGGAGGCCATCGTTGTGCTCAGTGCATGTTTTCGGCTTGGGGGAGGTCGGCGAGGACTAACGTTCCGCTTGGTATAACTCTTTCTTTTAAGAATAACTTTGGAGCCTTTAACGGCTCCGGTATACATTGGATTAGCAGGTTTATTGTTTCGGGAGAAGATGTGGGTTTTTGCTGGGAGTCTGTCGGCGCTACGAGTCTACGGTACGGGAGCTGTTTCTGTTCCTCCCGGAAGCACACGGTTGCTGCAGAAAGCCCTCAAATCTTGCGTGCGCACACGCTCTACTTTAGTTTGTCTTAGTATTTAAATTTACCGTAAATACATATTTGATGATTTTTTTTTCTTTGTTCTCGAAGGAGCATCAGAGAATTACTATTCCGAACAATTGCTACTTACTGACTCTTTCTTGTCAGGAGTTCTAACCTGGTTAATTGTATCTGCGTGCAATACACAGGTTTTATTTTTCTTGTTGAGTTGGTCATGTATTTGCCATTCTGTTTTTTTCTTCCCCATCTTCTCTCTGCTTCCTAAGGAGTCTCCGTTACTCTGATGCTTCCTAATCATTAAAAGTTTTTGCTTGGTAATTTCCCAGCCCTTTCCTTTTGAGCTGTCACATCTACCCCCCCCTCCCCCTTTTTTTTTTTTGGTCCTTTTTCGTCCCTTTACTTGAAATAATCTATTTCTTTGGGAGGCTGTTTTGGGATTCTTTTTCCCCTCTATCTAGCTCTCTCTTTTTAGTTTGCATGTTATTTAATACAGCTTATGTTCGTCCGCAGTTTTGATAAGTCTGTTTTCATGTGTAGACCGACAGCTTTGTAGTGTTTATATCAGCCTTTATTAATATCACCTGAATCAGTTCTACAGAAATAGCAAAGACATATTTATATTTGCATGTCAATGTGAATGATGCTGTTGGCATAGAGGAAGCTCGTCGGTTTATATTAGAATCACTGTGTCTTCACACACTATTTATCACTTCACTTACTGTCTGAGGAAAAAAAAAATTGATATGCAGCCTTTTTTCCTCCCCTATTTACGGGTCACAGCATGAACAGAATGCAACAGAGAGCACAGTAAAGCTTCTGCGTAACTGGAAAGCATATTCTTCCTTGCCTATTCCTTCTCTGTCTTCAATACCATACACCTTTTCTCTGGCAGTGATTAGCGTAGTTTTCCCTCTATTTGTCTAGATTCAAAGGATGTCTTTTGTTCTCCTCAGGACTGTTGAAAGAATTGTTTTTCTCATCTAATCTGGCATCTTATTTTTTGATAATGTAAATTTTTCACAGCTTTTCTATAGTTTTGCTTTCATTTCCCTTAATGACTTAAAATTGTGTAGGTGCGAATATTCTTGTAGATTATCCGCTTAAACAGTTTAATTCCCTTCCTGTGGTTTAGTGGGAATAGGTATTCTGCCTTGCAAGCTGCCCTGTTCACCTCCCATGCCTCATGTTGATTGGCACTTTTGTCAAAATGTTGCAATCTCTTTTAGCATCCATTTCTTGCTTCTTTTTAGTTCACTACATCTCTTTTTAGTTCACTACATCTCTTTTTAGTTCACTACATCTCTTTTTTGTGGTATTTATTGTGCTGTTAATGTTTTTCCTGTGAAATTTAACCTTTGCTGATTTTTTCATCATACTTTCTTGATCATCTCTACATTAGACTTCCTTAAATAATCAACTGTTCATCCTCATCCAGGACCCAAGAACCAAACCAGCTAACTATGTAATTTGTTCCTGACCTAAGCAATAGCTTAGTTTCAAATGGGATAAAAACCACTGATGATCTGAAGTGTGAATTTTTGTGATGACGGATTTTACGCAGAATCTTTGTATATATGATAGTAATGTACAAGCACATAGAATATATTGTTGCATTACAGTGTGCTTAGGTTATTTGAGGAAATATTATTCTATATTTCATGATTTTTAAAGTCAAGTTATGCTTGTCCAATTTTATGTTTTCCACACTAAAGAATAGAGAGTTTAATTTTCATGGTTTTATTTATCTTAATGTATGTGTGTGGTATCTTTCTAAACTTTTCACTGGCAGCTGTACGTACAAAGTAAAGGTATGTATATTATTGAAGCGTTGGGGCACTCCTGAAAATAGAGAAAAATTAAACCAAAAGGAGGGGCATACATGCTGTTTACAGGAGCTCAAACCTTTCAATGTTCTGGAAAAGAAGGAAGGAGCTCTGAGCAATCTACATTGGTTGATTTCTGGAGTAACATTTAGTTTCCTAATATGACATCTTGGTCTTGTATTTTATGGCCAGTGTTCATCTTACTCGTAGTGGCTCATTTACATGGATTTTGTTACTCAAAAACCAACAAGTGAGTATATTAACTACTCAGTAATAACTTTTTTCTTTTTTTTTTTTCAGTTCAGCTTGTCCCATTAACCAAGACAGTGTGAGGAGGAGGAAGAGTGTAGTTTTCCCTTTCCTGATCAGGCAGCATTAGTTGGAAGAGCCTTGAGCAATCTCCCATGATGTGGGAAGGCAGCCAGGGCACGCTGGTGTGAAGAAGCAGGTTAGGTGAGGTCAGGAAGGAGCAAGGAAATGACTCTACTCCTCTTCCTGCTCTAGGTATATCATAGCAGATCGTAGCACTTCTCTTCCCTTCTGCGTCAGCTCTCAGTCTCCCATCCTGCCATTCCTGCTAATGCTCCTGACCTTCCCAAAAGACAAACATCCCTTTGAGGAGACTATTGAAATAATGCAAATTTCAAAATTTGTTTTCTCTTCAGCGATCTACTTTTCTTTGGGGTTTTTAGGAAACCTATTTAGTCATTATCTGAAGAAGTTGCTGATCTCTCAGTAGATCTGCCAGCACATGTATTTTCAGGTCCTTAGGAGAATTAATATCAGTTTAAAAAATCTGTGGGGTATATTTTTTAAACCAGCTAAAAGTATTGTGATAGAAACGTTGCAATTTGGACATACAGATTTACCTGACCTCCCGAAGCAGAAGATTGTGATAAATGTGCTATTTTACTTAGGTGAGACATTTGTGAGGGAAAAGAATAAAACTGCATTATCTTTCTAGGGAATTGTAAGTGTTCTCAGAGCATAATCACATGAAATATAGAAGTCCAAGGAAACATGGAGATGTATTTTTGCCTAGAGCAACAATCAACATGATGAAAATATAACAGAAGTTGTCTAATTCCATGTGTAAAAAAAAATTGTTGTAAATTGCATCACGAAATTGTTAATTAAAGCACAAGCAAAACTGATGCTCTGTGCATCCTGCTTATATGGAGACTCAACCTACACCACTGCACAGGCCATCTGCCAGGAAACTGAAGACAGGCTAATTGGCATGACTGTTGATTATCCTCCCAATATAAAGGAGAATCCCATATTTTGCACCTGACAGCCCATTACTAATTACATTACTGCTGGACCATCTGAGTTTTGATCAGCTTAGCCCTAGTTTTCATTCTCATTCACCCGGACTGAACTGATGGACCTGGCACCTGCATTGACTGGTCCCTGTGGGCTTGTCTGCCCCAGGACATGGCAGAGTTTCTTCTCAGGTGTGCATTTGCCTTCAGACTTTACTCGCAAGGGTGTCCTGAAGGCCACTGGCCACCGCTGGTGCCTTTAAAGCCACTTTCCTCCAGGTGGACGCTGGAAATCCTCATGCAGTGTGGATCGTGGCAGGTTCTACCCCAGAACAGTGGGGTTCATCTCTGACAGAGCTTTAGAAACCTCAATAAAATAATGTATTTATTTATTAATTACTGACAGTTGAAAGTGTTACCTTTTCATGCATTGGTGTGTTTATTCCCAGACTTGCAGAGATGGGCAAGGGATCTCTCAAACTGAAAGCAAGAAAAAAAAGGATGTAGGAGAAAGGTACAAAGTCCTTTACAAGATAATGACCTACTTTTCTTTCTGTTTTCCAAAGCATAGTAATTAAACATTCCTCTTATTAGTATTATCTTGTGTGCTGGGTTTCTGTGGTGGGGTTTTGGTAGCAGGGGAGGGGCTAGAGGTGTGTAGCCCCTGTAAGGAACTGCTAGAAGCTTCCCCAGCTCCAAGTTAGACCTGATTTTGGCCAGGTCGGACCCACCTCTGGCCAAGGCTGAGACAATCAGTGCCTCTGTGAATAAACATATTTAAGGGACAAAGAAACCCGCACCATGCAGGATCTGTAGCTGAGACAGAGGAGGGGAAGATGGGCGGCCTGGCCCCTGGTCTTCTGCACGGGTAGCTGCTTGCACTGGGCCATCGCCGCTCAGCTGTAAATGGCTGTGGAAGTGGGGCTTGGAGAGCTCTGAAGTGCCTCACTCCTGGGGCACCTGCTGGGCAGGGTTCATCTTGCTGGGACTGCTGAGGTTTGCCAGGCTGGTTGGGCCTGGCACAACTGCAGAGGAGAGAGGACTGAGATGTGAGAGAAACAACTATGCAGACATTGAGGTCAGTGAAGATGGAGCAGGAGGAGGTATGCTGAAGCTGAGATTCCCCTTCAGCCCATGGTGAGATGGCAAGTGATGCCCCTGCCACCCATGGAGATTAATGGTGAAGCGGAGATCCACCCACAGCCCGTGGAAGACTCTGCACAGGTGGCTGCACCCTAAGAAGCGGTGACTCCGTGGGAAAAGCATGTGCTGGAACAGTATGATGGGTAAGGACTGGATTCCGCAGGAAGGACTCGTGTTGGAGAAGTTTGTGGAGGACTGCGTCCCATGGGAAGGGACCTCATGCTGGAGCAGGAGAAGAGTGTGAAGAGTCCTGCCTCTGAGAGGAAGAAGTGGCTGAAACATGTGAGAAATTGACCCCAACTCCATTCCCTGTCCCCCTGCACTGCTGGGGAGAGAATGTAAAGCTGGGAAGAAGGGAAGGGTGGAGGGAAGTCATTTTTTTTTAAGATCTGGCTGTGTTTCTCATTATCCTCTCTGAATGTGACTGGTCATTAATTAAATTGATTTGTCCCCAAGTCGATTCTGTTTTGCCCAAGGCCATGGTTGGTGGATGATCCCTCCCTGTTCCTATCTCTACCTTCAAGCCTTTTGTTATATTTTCTCCTCTCCATCCCGCTGCAGGAGTAGTGAGCAAGGGGCTGCATGGTGCTAAACCACATCATCTTGATAATGACTATCCCATGCTGTTTTTGTTCTGTATGGTACTATTCTTTTACCCCTTCACTGTGTTATATGTGCATGCATACACACAAACACATGCGTGCATCTAATATGACATTTTCTGTTGAAATCCTCCTTCCTTCCTGAAAAAATAAAATGTGGATACTAAAAAGCTAAAAGCAAGGAAATTTTCCAGCTGCTGCAGCATCCTGTGAAAGTTCTTTTTCCCATGCAGGCTAGCTGAGAAACAGTTTGAGGTTTTTGTAAACTAAGACTTTATCTTGCACCTGTAGCTTGTTTTGCAGTCTTGTTTATGGTACACTGGGAAAGTTGTTTTGAAATGGGTGGTGTAGCATTCAGCCAATCACTCTGGGAGGTGGGTGGTCAAGCACTCAATAGCCTTGGCCATTCTTGCGAATCATGTTATATATGCGGATTTGTAATTAATTAAATATTGGCATCTTGGCATTTTCTCCTGGACCTGAATTCTGTGTTGTTCTTTTCTCCGTCCTCGGTACAACAGTGACAATAAAAAAAAGTTTAGAGCTCTTCTAATGCAGCTGCAAGGTCCTTCAGCAGTTAGCAAACTGTACACAGACAGCGAGTGCCTCAGACTAGCAACTGGTGGGAACTTCACCACCTATAGAGACAGGTGGACTTGGACTTCTCGATCTTAATGGATGGTGGCAGATTAAACCATCATTTTTATGATAAATTAAACTTTCATTCACCTGACTTTCAACAGTGGTCTTCCCATGACCTTTATGACATACACATCTTGGGCTCTCCAAACTTTAGGAATTTTGGATGTCAATAAATTTAAAATGAACTTCAGCCTTCTTATTTATTCACTTTCTTTTGAGAATAGTTTTCAGTTTCACTGCTTGTCCTCCTACCCCTGATCCCTGACTCAGTCTTTTGAACTGTCTTGCCACCATCTTCCCTGCAACCTCCAGGTTGATACTAATAAAAGCTAACTAACTAAATAGTTTGTTCAATGATCAGAAGTACTAAAATGAAAAAAAATAATTCAATTTCAAGAATGACCAGAAGATGAACAGAGGGCAAAGCAGAGGATATTGTATCTTTGTACCATTGTAGCATTGTGGGAAATAGTTACACCTTGAGGAGTGTGCACATTTCTGGCCTCTAAATAATAATTAAAAAAAAAGATGCAGTGCAACTGGAAAAGAAAATTCTGAGATGAGTGATGATTTAAGGTCTAAAATGGCTTCCCTTGCAGGGATACTAGGACACTTTCAGGACAGAGATAACTCTTGAGTGAAGATGTTCATTGTTATCTTTAATATATATAAGGTCAGTGGCTAAATCTACCAAGTGTAGTGAGGTCCAATCTAACTATAAAGTCAGTTACCAACCAAAAGGTTTCTGAGGCCAGAGGAGATGCCTAAATATTGTAGGTGGTTTCCTTGAGTAAACGGACTGCTTATTTTGAAATGAAGGAAATAAGAGCTGAATGTGATGAGTGAAAAGTTGAGGATGGAGCCGTTTCTCTTCTCCCGACATGCCAAGAGCAATATATTGTTCATATGCAGAGTGCAGAGACCTAAAATAATTGAATTCTTGAAGAAGTGATATATAGAAATGCCAGCTGGAGAGGCAAAAAGTTTACCTGCATCAGCCCACTCAGTGTGGTAGGGCTGTTTCTTTACCATGCAGTCATGCGTCATGTTTTCTAGGGCAGAACGAACAAGGGTGAAAATACTCTCATGACCATGGTCTCCTTATAGAAGTAGTTGATCAGGCAGGATAGTCCGTTGCTCTCTCAGCCGTGAAGCCTATAGAATCAAAATAAGGTTTTCCTAACAGAGCAATCTGGAACTTTGACTGCTCCCCGTTTGTTTGTTTGCTTGTTTGTTTGTTTGGTGTGTGTGCGGGGTGTGTGTGTTGTGTTTTGTTTTGTTTTTCACCCCAGGCAGCAGCCACAGTATAAATAAAGCGCGGTTAAAATCAAACCGGCAGTCGATGTGAGAAACACCGGAGTTACTCCAAAAGCAGGCTGGTTTTAACCGCAGCAAGGGCAGGGTGCTCAGCACCCCACCGCGGTGTCCTGCCGCGGATTCACCTCCCCTTCCTGCGGATTAACGGATGGAAACGACTCGCGGAGGACAGGGCTGGGGGTGTCGGAGAACGTAACCGAAGAGAGAGAGAGGGAGGGAGGGCGAGGAGGAGGAGGGAGGGAAGCTCTTTCCCGGGCAGGATTGGTCAGAAATCGCTGCAGCGGAGGCGCAGCGGCGCCGGGCGGGCGGTGCCCGGCGGTGCCCGGGGCCGCCCCTCCCCGCCGCGCTCCGGCCGCTGCGGCCGAGCCTCAACTGCTTCACGCCGCTGGGGTGGAAATTCCCAAACTGATCGACATTCCCCCTCCAGGTTACTGAGCTGCGCCACAGTAGTGTTAGGGAGAATCTGTGAAGGCGCAAAGAGAAAGGCGACTAAGGAATTATTTGTGGTTTATGGCAATTTGCTATTTTGTTAATATTATATTAAGTATTTATATAATTATATATATAGGACATTTATTATTACCGGCAAATGCAGGTTTCTTCTGTGTTTCTACAGGTATAACGCAATTGGCTTTCAGGCTTCAGTCCTGTCATTCAAATTGCTGGGATGTCAGCATCAGTGCCTCTGAAATTGTGTGAATGGAGACATGTGAGTTTCTTTCACATTTACCAATGTCTAAATTGATCCTGTACTGCATACCTGAGAGAAATGAACAATAACGTCAATAGCTTTTTTTAACCTCATTTGGTGTCTAAGCAGGCCTGTTTTCAAGGGAATACAAAAAAAAAAATTACTGATGATACTATTCAAAGGTTTCTATACATTGTGCCAGATTTGTAAAATATTCCTGCTTGTTCATCCTGTGGTTTGCTCTGTATCGTTGCAGAAATTTACTAAAGGAACTAAATATTTAGAGTGAAGGGGATTGACAATAATTTACAAACGGAGCTGTAAATATTTAGCCTGTGTAGACTGTGTGACAAATGTTCAAATAAATTTTACAAAGAACAACCCACAGTTTCATGGATATGCCCTCAGTAGCAGGCAAATAATTCCATTCATTTTGTAGGCAAATGCTCTAGCTTGCCTTTTTAAAAATACAGTAGATAGACTACAGCAACTTCTCCTCCTGAAAGGCTAGGGAGGAAGGGGGAATGAAAAAACAAAATCACCCCCCCCCCCCCATTAATGCTCTTTTATCACTTCCCTCTGTTTTACTTGTTTGTCTGCATACTTGAGAATGTTCTACAACTGAGTATTTTTTTGTTTGTTTTGTTTTGTCTTTTTTTTTGTGTGTTAGTTGTGGGTTTTTTTTTTGTTGTTGCTGTTTGTTTAATATTACCTTGCATATTATCTTCTAGAGCTTTAAGGAAAGCCAGACAAATATGAAGTAACTACAGGTTGAATAACATTATTGGAGACAAGGCTATCTGAAAGATTGTACTACTTATGCCATAGCTAGTGCTTTAGAGCATAATTGTGGACTTAAAGGTCAAAGGCATTTAGGTCATCTATGATACTACGTGATTTTTCATTACCATTAGCATCTGTGATGCATTGTTCTTAAATCTAAAGCTTTCTTCCTTTATGTAGAAGTCTGTTTGAAGGTTTAGACTGTCTGAATAGTTGGAAAGACATTTGGGAAAAGATCTAGATGAGTTAGAAATTCTACATCTAAAATGAAATAAAATACTTCTGTTTTTAAAGAAAATTTTTTAAGCCTCATCTGTCACATAAGTTAATAGGTGTTACACTCCACTTCTCTCTTCTAATATATACAGAACTTTTATTTAACTATACTATGCAGGCAGAAGATACGTTCATTTATAACAAGCATAGTTACATGAGGCCGAAGAATATATTGCCTTTCTATGTTAACTGTGAGAGAGAAACTGTCAGGAGAAATAAGGATACGCAATTGTACAAAAATATTCCAATCACATTTTAGCTGGAGAAAAAGAGGATTTGGTATACAGGACTCATCAGTTTGCCTGTACTAATAAAAATACACTAAAATACATAGTGAAAATACACTAAAATACATAGTGAAAATACTGTTGGTAGTGTAGAAAACGGAACATTAGTCATAAACTGCTATGAAAGGAAACAGCTTTTTATATGCACCATCTCAAGGGGTAAACATGTCTAAAAAGAGAAGAAAATGATACATTGTGATTTACCATTACTGAGTGTAACTAGTTTCTAGTGATGATAATAATAAAAAACCCACAACACTTTAGATTTCAATCTGTCCCTATCTCACTTGAAAATAAAATTGTTAGAATATTTGTGATTTTGAGTGATTTTTCAAACATAACTGGGGGAAAAAATCCTCCTTCCCTAATTTCCAAGAAAAGCAAAACAGACTCATTTCCTCCTCAGGCACTTCAGTGGGAGCATTGGTCCTGAGAAGAGAGAAATGCTCCTTCCTCACAGCGTGTTTCTGAGGGCAAAAAGGAAACCCAGGAGGCCTGTTTCAAAACACAGGAATTTCAAGCGGCCCAATCAGAACCTTCTGCAAATCAGTCCTCTGCTTTGGCCCCATGCAATCTCTTCCCTCCATACTACATATCCGCCAATAGAAGGTTATTTTGCTCAATATAGTACGTAGAAGAAACCGAGATTATGCAATAAAAATAATCCTCGAGTTCTAAACCTCAAATTTCAGTACGGCTACTAACAAAGTCCATCTCTGAATAGTACGTAATCGTACATAATACTATTTCTTTCAACAAGGCAGGGCTGAAAAGGGAAAAAGTCCTCTCCCTGTTTAGAAAAACACGCACAAAACAAACCAACCAAAACCAACAAGCCAAAATTGAAATTGTGTAAGAAGCAAGCATTGTTTAAAACTAATCCCACCATTGTCATCTTGTTTCTAAGCAACACTTCAGCCAGGCACTCTCGTGTTACCTCCCTCTTCTTGAAAAACATTTTCGATTAACACATTGTCACGATGACTCACTCCTCTGCCTCCTGAGGTTGCTGCAAAAAGCAGCACAGTTTTCCTTCGCCTTATTTCGCAAGAGGAGCTTTGCAAGAACAAAGAAAACACACCCGCGCCGCCCGCCCCCCCCCCCCCCCCCCCCCCCCCCGCATCTCATTCAGAGGCTCCCGGCCACGCATTCCTGGCTCCCCTTCGGGCAGTTTTGTTTTCTTCCACATAAAATAGTACTGAATGAAAAAGGAATAAAATACTGTTTTACCTATACGTGCCTAACAACGGAAGGAACGCAGAGCCCCCCACAGTGGAAGAAAAAAAAATTAATCTGTTCCGAGGAAATACAAAGGGAGCGGAGCATCCACCACCTTCCAGCGGGGCAGACTCCCCCAGGCACCAACGGCCAAGAGGCTCGTCCCTATAAATACTGGCCTTTCACTCATTATCTTTATATCTCCCTGACACCCCCACGCCTCTTTATTGTTTTTTGAAACCTGTCTCCGATCATGTCCGAGAGTTTGCCCGTCGCTCCAGCCCCCCTGCCAAGAATTCCAAGGCGCCGGCGGGCAGCTCAAAACCCGCGGCCCCCAGCGTCACTGAGCTCATTACCAAGGCGTGTCCGCCTCAGAGATGCGCAACGGGGTCCCACGCCCAGGAGTGCCAGGAAAGCGGCGAAGAGCCCCAAGCAGCCGGCTCCCGCTGCGGCAAAGCAGCCCAAAAAGGCAGCACCGAAGAGCACAGCCAAGTCAAAGGCGGCGGCGCCCACGAGGCAATTCTGTACGAGAAAAGGAAACTCTTGCAGATAAACACTTTTCAGATGTTGCCAGAATGAAAAAGAAAAAAATAAAACACCAGTTCAAGTCCAGATGGTACACCATGATCCTATATGTATATTTGACTTTTTGTAGTGCTCCTGTAGGAACTCACAAGTTATGCAAAATCAACTTTAGACTGTTTTATTTTAACTCATGATCGTCAATCATCATTTCCACCACCCATCACTTACTCAGAATAGCTGACGCTGTCCTTTGGAAAGAGTCCTGGGATAGTTACAGGATAGCATCCCAATGGAATAATTACAACTCTATCCCTAGTGCCTGAAAGCCGTAAACTGCAAGTAAGAAAAAACCTCAAAACAAATTTTAGGAGACAGGGAAAAAGAAAGCCACTACGCATAAGGCACTGAGACTCCTTTTCCACCCACAAAACGGGGGCAGCAGCGGCTGCGCCGGGAGGAAAGAGCGCCATGTCCTGCCCCGGGTTTGAACACCGCGCGCTCCCTCCGGGTTGGCAGGCGGCGGCCCCGCCCCTCGCACGAGCGGGCACGGAAACCCCACGCCCTCCCCCTCCATAGCCCACCTCCTCCTGGATCAACGGTGTTTCTCCCCCCCCGAAACCATGGAGAGGGGGGAACGGATCCCTCCTTGGCCGTGTTCTCATTTCTCCTTTGAACGTGCTGAGGTGACGGACCTCGATCTTAGCTCCTGCCTTTTACTGATTTTTCAGAAAAGTGAAACTGAGAAGTGTTTACACAAGAACATTAACTTCCTACAGAAAGAAAAAACGCAGGGACCTACACTGGCCAGCAAGACCAAGTTGAAAGTATATATAGAAAAAAGTTCATGCTTCAGAAACCTTCCCTGTACATCTAAAAATTTCCAAGCATATCAAAACACACTGTTTTGGTAGGCTCAGGCGTTCCTGCTCTTTTTAGGAAGATGTGGGTGGCTCTGAAAAGAGCCTTTTAGGTTGTTTGTTGAAAGAGCTTTACTTGGCTTTCGCCTTGTGGCTATCGGTCTTCTTGGGCAGCAGCACGGCCTGGATGTTGGGCAGCACCCCGCCCTGCGCGATGGTCACCTTGCCCAGCAGCTTGTTGAGCTCCTCGTCGTTGCGGATGGCGAGCTGCAGGTGGCGGGGGATGATGCGCGTCTTCTTGTTGTCGCGGGCCGCGTTGCCCGCCAGCTCCAGGATCTCGGCCGTCAGGTACTCCAGCACGGCCGCCAGGTACACCGGGGCGCCGGCGCCCACCCGCTCCGCGTAGTTGCCCTTGCGCAGCAGCCGGTGCACGCGGCCCACGGGGAACTGCAGCCCGGCCCGCGACGAGCGCGACTTGGCCTTGGCCCGCGCCTTCCCGCCCTGCTTCCCGCGGCCGGACATACCTTAAAGGTTACGAAAGCAAAACAAAATCTACGTAAAAGACCAAAACCTGTAACAACAGAAACGGTACAGCGAGAGCGGCCACCCTGCCTTTTTATCCCTTCCTTTTGGGGTTCGGTGGGACTTCTGATTGGTGGAGACTGCGATTGTGAAGTTAACCAATGGGAAGACAGATGAAATAATGACCAATCGGAGGCGCTAGATGGTTTGACATCACAAACCCGGATTGTCCAGTAGGCAAGAACATCCTTGAGTCATCTCATTTGCATACCGTCCCTATAAATACGGGAGTCGCCGCTATTGTATTTACGTCGTTCCTGCGGTAGACAGGTAGTGACAGACTAGTAAAATGCCGGAACCAGCTAAATCCGCTCCTGCTCCGAAGAAGGGCTCCAAGAAAGCCGTCACCAAGACGCAGAAGAAGGGTGACAAGAAGCGTAGAAAGACTAGAAAGGAGAGCTACTCCATCTACGTGTACAAGGTGCTGAAGCAGGTGCACCCCGACACGGGCATCTCGTCCAAGGCCATGGGCATCATGAACTCCTTCGTCAACGACATCTTTGAGCGCATCGCCGGCGAGGCGTCGCGCCTGGCGCACTACAACAAGCGCTCCACCATCACCTCGCGGGAGATCCAGACGGCCGTGCGGCTGCTGCTGCCCGGCGAGCTGGCCAAGCACGCTGTCTCCGAGGGCACCAAGGCTGTCACCAAGTACACCAGCTCCAAGTAAATCTGTGTTCAAAAGATCGTTTAAACCAAAGGCTCTTTTAAGAGCCACCCACATATTCAGTAAAAGAGTTGGTCACCCTGAATTGGTTTCGGTGAGTGGTACTTGTGTTTAGCACTGGCTTAGTTCCCAGACTAGGACATGCTGTTAATAGCAAGGAAAATGTTTGTCATGTTAAAATATTGGGATTAATTTGGGTCGTTGTGTGTATGCCCTACCCCGACTGTTCATCGGGCAAGTCTATAAAAAGAATTTTAAGTACCTAATCGAGTTCTAAGGCTATTAAAGTTTTCCTTTCTCATTTTAGAGCAATTATCTCAGGTCTAGTTTTCAAGTACAGAGCAATATGCATGGTAATATTTTTGGTGTTGTTTTTTATTTTTTTTTCTGTCGGTTTTTTTTAAACAATAACAGCCTTATTCCAACACAGTTTATACCGTTTCTAATAAAATGTTGTCGTCCCCTTTAAACATTAGCTGCCATTCTCGAACGACTTGGCTGCAAGCCAGAACAGCTTGTTTACTCAGAGAACTCCATAGAGATTAGTCTGTGTATGTGTGATATTTGAATGATAATGTTTTATGAAATTTATTACGCCAAGAACCCCGGAAGTGAAATGGCACCGAGAAAAACAATTTTAATAGTCTCAGAGATTTCATATGGAAGTGGCGCAGTTTTTTTCTGTCATTCCTTTCATGGAGAATATGCACTTCAAGAGTTATGAGGAACCTCTTCATTCGGAAGTGACAACGTAATGTGACAATACGAGTGAAAAGTAAGGTGTGCTTTAAAAATAAAAAAAAAAAGCGGACAAGAGCCGGTGGCGAAAAAACCTTTTACAAGGGGGCTGAAATCCTGCCCGCCCGGGGCAGAGGCGGAGATAAAAGCGCCTGTTGGCGGGGCCATAATAAAAACTCGGCGTCCGCTGGCAGGTTACGGCTGTGGCGGAGCGCGCGGCTGCTGTCGGTCCCGCTCGGCGGGACAGAGCTGAGGCATAAGAGAAGCAAAGAGCCGTTGCCTCCAGCATGGAAAGGGGCTAGGGAGGAGGCTGCGGAGCGGGAAACGGCGGTTACCTCCCCCCACCCCCTCCGCGCCACCGGCCGGCGGGCTTTTCAAATCCTTCCTATTGCCCAATGGAATGTGCGCCTTCTCGCCAGCCAATCACAGGGCGGTGGTGGCTATAAATAAAGGCCCCGCGGCTGCTTTCCCCATAGCCACTCGTTCCTCAGTGCTTGGCGGCTCTTCTGGCGAAAAATGGCCCGCACGAAGCAGACGGCGCGTAAGTCGACGGGCGGGAAGGCGCCCCGCAAGCAGCTGGCCACCAAGGCGGCCCGCAAGAGCGCGCCGGCCACGGGCGGCGTGAAGAAGCCGCACCGCTACCGGCCCGGCACGGTGGCGCTGCGCGAGATCCGGCGCTACCAGAAGTCGACGGAGCTGCTGATCCGCAAGCTGCCCTTCCAGCGGCTGGTGCGCGAGATCGCGCAGGACTTCAAGACCGACCTGCGCTTCCAGAGCTCGGCCGTGATGGCGCTGCAGGAGGCGAGCGAGGCCTACCTGGTGGGGCTCTTCGAGGACACCAACCTGTGCGCCATCCACGCCAAGCGCGTCACCATCATGCCCAAGGACATCCAGCTGGCCCGGCGCATCCGCGGCGAGCGCGCTTAAAGCTTCTAGCAAACGGATCTTTTAGGCTATCGAAAACCCAAAGGCTCTTTTAAGAGCCACCACATGACCACTAAAGAGAGCTGTAAACTCTTGAGTTCTGCGTAGGAGGTGATGCGTTTCCATGTGCTTTTCAGGTAGCTGCAGTGAGCGTATCTTGTCAAGTAAGTACTGAACAAAATGCGTGTAAGTCACGTTACAAACGTGTTGAAAGAGATTCTGACCGTAGCAAAGCTGTATGGTGTGTTCAGTTACTGTTGAGGTGATAGTGCTAAGACTGGGCAAATTCCTGTTTAGGGAGAAAATGCTTTCTGACTGCTTTTTCAGATAACTTTAACTGATAAGGAACAAAATTGAGTTCCTTTTCTGAAGGACATACCCGGCTCGAAAACGTTTGTGTATATATTTTTTTTTTTCTGTGGCTTGGCTGCATATCTTAAAATCGTTTGTACAAACTCGTTGAATTTGTAAGATCACTATACAGAGGTCTGCCTTTCTGACTAGAGAAGATGTATTCAGAGTTAAGTATGTTGTGAAAGCCTCCTGCTGTACTGCATTTACTTTATATTCTTATCGTAGCAACATTATACTTTATTGTCCTGACAGAAATATTATTTTCCTTTTCAAACCCCTTTTGTTTTTTTTTTTTTTTGGGGGGGGGAGGGCGGGGGGTTAAGGCGTTTTGTTTCTGAAGACTCAAGAAGTCATTTCCTTTCCTTCCAGGAAAGGTGCTTGGTTGGTAGTTGTTCGTTAGTTTTCAGTGATTTATCACTCGTTATCTGATTGTCCCTGTCACAAACGACGTCCCCCGGGCACCTTCAGCCCTTTTCAAGCACTTCTAGTCTATTCCTGAGTTAAATCTATTTCTAGAGACAGCTGGGGGTAGGGTGGTGGTGAAGGTAATTTCTGTGAATTCTATTTTTAATAGGTGTATTTTCTGCTGGTGTTTTTTTGGGGACAAGCTCGTGGCATCGTTGATGGTTCTGGGTATATCACTTCTGTCTGAATGATTAGACTCCTAGTTGGATGAATTTTCTCCATCTGTGTTCAGACTCCTGGAACTATTTGCTGAACTGAGCACAGAGGAATTGTTTTCTAAGGATTATTAGTGATTAAAAATTTGACATCGAGATCAGAATTGCTTTTAAATGAAGTGTCTTCACTATCTGTCCTATTTAGTGATTTTTGTGAACTTACCTGGAAAACAGGGTTTCTTGGTGACTGTAAGTTCAGCTGCACACTGCCTTGCCCTTCTACTTAATAGAGCTGTAACTAGTGCCTGGAAAATGTAGATTTACAAAATGATTTCTGAATCTCCGTCACCTTTCAACTTTGTATTTTTATATGTATATTTTGCAGGCTGTTTTACATAATTTGAGAAGCTTGCTGTTCCTTTGAAGGAACAGCAAACTCGAATAACCAAGTTGCAAATGACAACTTGGTTATTCAATGCTCCAAACGAGCAGCTGCGCCTTTAAGAAGCGGCTGGACTGAGTCGAATGAAGCTTTCATTTAAACTTGGAAACAAGGAGAGACAGAATCGCTTAGAGGAAATATTCCTTTTGGGAAGCCTAAAACTGCAAGACTCTCGCTTATCTGTGAATTAGTGATAACGCTTCATCTTAGGAAATATTCTTTTCTCTGTGTGAGGAACTTGGGACTCTGCAGCAAAATCCGACCAATCAAGTGCCTCCACACACCATTTTCTTTCCCTTGTTTTTCTCACTTTCAGCCATTTTCTGTTACTTAACCTCGGAGAGGTAAAAGGGAGGGGGATGATGGTATCAGGAATAGGGCTTTGGGAATTAAGATATTCTATGTAATATATTTTCCCCTTCCCCCTTATTTGTTCATCGACCTCGGATTTGTGTTTTTTCAGAACACTGTTGTTTGGTTTGTTGGGATTTTTTTTAGTAGATGATTACAGTGGGATTGCAGAAATGAGTTAGTGAAAGCAAACTAATTTCCTATTACTGTGATATCAAAAGATCTATTCGTTTATCTAAACCTGGTTATATATGTTTAAGATAAATTATTAATAATTTTAAAAATAGCTACTTTATTCAATTTCATATAGCGGATATTTAATATTTTAATACACTTCAGCAGGAGCTTGGGTCAAAAATGATGCTTTTGTGCATGTTCAAGAAATAAACAATTTTTGAAGAGTGGGAAAGGGAAATAGTTTTTATTGGTCTTTATCAATTTTATTCTAGTCTTTTGAGGATCTTAGACTGCTTTCATAAATACAGTGTTACTTGGGATTAATTTCAGAGCTGCAGGCTTAAATTACATAAAAAAAAAAAAACAAAACCCAAACAATAATCCACCAGCTGAGGAGGAAATAGATGTGTAAGTTTTCTTGCAGGAAGGATGAGCTCATATGAACCCTAAATGCCTGAGTCTGAAGTGGTTTTGGGGTATAATACATTATGAAAGGACACTAATAATAATGTATCATGGCTTGTCCTAGTGGACCAGGCTAGCCATTGGGAAGAATTTACGGTGTGTGTTTTGAAGTCTGTAACAGCTGCAAACAGTTCTAGTAGTGACGTGGAATAATGGTAGACTGATTGTAGCTTATACAATAGGCTTTGCTCTTCCCTCCTTAGACAAGTGATAAATCTTACCTGGAATCCTATCAGTTTGCAAGTGGTGTTGAATCACTTAACTATAAAAGAGCACAACAACAAATCCCAAACCAGATGTAGGTTGGGGGGAGGGGGGAGAGAAAGATCCTTTCATAAGTTATGAATAAGAATTGATATCAAGAGTATTTAATTAAGTTGGGCTTTTTGAGCAAAGATAAATTACTGAAGAATTTGATAGACATCTTGCACTAGCTATAAAATTCAGAGAAAACCTAAATATCAGTTAAACCTGATACAGAATAGATCCTGGAAGCTATTTGCTAAAACAAAAAAATCTGAACACACCATGAATGAGAGGTAAATCTGAATTTGCTATAGGTAGTTTATTTGATGTAACATTTCTTTAGTCTAAGACACACACAGATGACTTAATGGAAGATTTTCAAGGTTCATCTCCTCCAAGTTCAAAGGCATTGCATCCCCAAAAGGAAGAAATCAGGCAAAAACACCAGGAGACCTATATGGATAAACAACTCCTGGCTAAAATCAAATACAAAAGGGGAATACACAAAGCATGGAAGCAGGGACGGGTAACCTGGGATGGTTACAAGGAAGTTGCTCGTGTACTCAGAGACCAGGTTAGAAAAGCTAAGGCCCTGATAGAGTCAAATCTGGCCAGTGATATTAGAAATAACAGAAAAGGATTTTATAGGTATGTGAAAAAAAACCATAAAAAAGGAAAACAAGAGAGAATGTGGGACCTCTCCGGAAGGATATGGGTGACCTGGTTACTGAGGACATGGAGAAGGCTGAAATATTCAACAACTTTTTTGCCTCAGTCTTCACTGGCAACCACTTGAACCACACCACCCAAATTACAGAGGATATTGGCTGGGTCTGGGAGAGTGAAGAACCACCCAGGGTAGGAGTAGATCAGGTCTGGGAACACCTAGAGAACCTGAAGGTGCACAAGTCCATGGGACCTGATGAGATACATCCATGGATCCTGAAGGAACTGGTGGCTGAAGTTGCTAGGCCACTAGCCATCATATTTGAGAGGTCCTGGCAGTCTGGTGAGGTTCCTACAGATTGGAAAAGGGTGAACATAACCCCCATCTTTAAAAAAGGGACCAAGGACAACGCAGGAAACTACAGACCAGTCAGCCTTACCTCTGTGCCAGGTAAAAAATCATGGAACAAATTCTCCTGGTAGCTGTACTAAGGCATATAAAAAAATAACCAAGTGTTTGGTGACAGCCAACATGGCTTCACTAGGGGCAAGTCGTGCCTGACTAATTTAGTGGCCTTCTATGACAAAGCTACAGCTCTGGTTGACATGGGTAAAGCACCGGATGTCGTTTTCCTGGACTTGTGCAGGTGTTTTCCTGACACTGTCCCACATGACATCCTTGTCTCTAAAATGGAGAGACATGGATTTGACAGATGGACCACTCGGTGGATAAAGAACTGGCTGGATGGTTGCACTCAAAGAGTTGTAGTCAATGGTGCGATGTCTACATGGAGACCAGTGTCAAGTGGTGTCCCTCAGGGGTCTGTTGTGGGTCCAGTGCTGTTCAACATCTTTGTCAGCGACATGGATGACGGCATTGAGTGCACCCTCAGTAAATTTGCCAATGACACCAAGTTGTGTGGTGCCGTGGACTCACTTGAGGGAAGAGATGCCATCCAGAGGGACCTTGATAGGCTTGAGAAATGGGCCAGTGCTAACTGCATGAGCTTCAACAAGTCAAAATGCAAGGTCCTTCACCTGGGTCGGGCCAATCCTAGGCACAAATACAAACTGGGCACAGAGTGGGTTGAGAGTAGCCCTGAAGAGAAGGATTTGGGAGTGTTTATAGATGAGAAGCTCAACATGAGCTGGCACTGTGCTCATGTGGCCCAGAAGGCCAACTGCATCCTGGGATGTATCTAGAGAAGCATGGTCAGCAGGTCAAGAGAGGTGATTCTCCCCCTTTACTCTGCTCTTGTAAGATCCCACCTCGAATACTGCGCCCAGTTCTGGTGTCCCCACCGTAAGAGACACATAGATTGGTTGGAGTGTGTTCAGAGGAGGGCCACAAAGATGATCCAGGGGCTGGAGCACCTCTGCTACGAGGACAGGTTGTGGGAGCTGGGATTGTTCAGCATTGAAAAGAGAAGACTTCAGGGGGACCTAATAGCTGCTTTCCAATATCTGAAGGGAACTTACAGGAAGGCTGGGGAGGGATTTTTACAAGAGTGTCCAGTGATAGGACAAGGGGAAACGGGTTCAAGTTGAAGGAGAACAGATTTAGATTAGATTTTAGGAAGAAATTCTTCAGTACGAGGGTGGTGAGACTTTGGAATAGATTGCCCAGAGAGGTTGTGGCCTCCCTGGAGGTGTTCAAGGCCAGGTTGGACGGAGCCTTGAGTAGCCTGATCTAGTTGAGAGGCATCCCTGCCCATGACAGGGAGGTTGGATTAGATGATCTCTAAGGTCCCTGCCAGCCTATGCCATTCTATGATTTCCTAGCTCAAAGTGAGAGTAAAAGTGGAGGTTCCTCTGGTACCAGCAAGGTCCAGCAGCATTTCTGTGCTTTTTGCAGCAGAGCCTGAGCTAATGACTGCTGACAGGTAGAAGCTGGTGTGTGCAAGACCCGTATGCTGACTAGCTGAGGACTGGCTTGGAAACTGCTGGTGCTTTGCCCTGTGTGGCTGTTGGTAATCATGTAAGGTGCTTTTGCAGTGGATTTTTAGATGCCCGGTGAGATATTTGGCTACAACTGTTCCTGGCTGTTTTGCCATCCTCCTTGAGTGATCTGATATTGTCTTGGTGTGAACTGGCTCAAATTGTGTTCCTAAATATGGGTTCTTTCACCTGGTATGCAAAAAGAGCCAAATAATGCACAGAGTTGAGATCTGCTTTATTCCAGTCCAGCGCAGAAAAGGGGTGCTAGGCCATAATTAGCAAAGCTAGCATGCCTTTGCAGAGGTGAAGTACAGAGAGTATTTATACTCTTAAAGTTGTGCAATTAATACATTATTCATACTTTCGTCAGTGTTCTTGGTACTACTAATACTACTAAGTCTATGCTTTCATTTAAAGAGATAGCACACAAATATTGTACCATGCATCCTCAGAGAGGGGTAGTCCCACTTAGGCAGGAGGCTTTTTCTCCCTTAGAGGTGTGATTTTACCATGCTAGTGAGTAAAAGTTCAGTATAAGTTCAATCTTGGCTAATTTATCTTATTTCCTTGTTTAATGGATTCATGGTGCCATCCTGTTCCTCTCCTCGGGGTTATCTTACAGAGTTCGAGTAATCTATACTGTTTTATCTCCCTTATTTCTCCAACAAAATCACTGCTTGGAAGAATGTACTTCCTCTCATCCAATGCATAAGATAGAGCATAACCACTAAGGTCCTGGTGAAATACTTCCTTTCTTCAGAAACACATAAAAGAAGGTCTGATGAACGCATCTTTGTAGAGAGACAATATTTGAAATCAGCCCTACTTGACCCTTACTAGTTTCTGAAAAACTTTGAGCACGTATATCCATATGAATAAGATGACATTTTCATTTGAATTAACTATTATAATGTAAAAATTTTGTAAAGGTGGTGTGGTGATTTCCATGTGAGCCAATATGTAAAGATAAATTCTAAGCATCCTATAACATTCTCTTTATTTGCAAATAAATAAATACTTCAGAGCTGCCTCACAAGTGAATCATCTGTTGCTTAGAGTTCACTAATCACAAACAGCCAAGTCTGAGCTCATCCAGCCTTGGCTCTCCTACCAGCAGGGGCAATACTACCTTACTGCATCCTTTATCTCTTCTCTCCCATTTTCAAGTTGTGTTGTATCTTCAGCTGGGTATAAGCATTTTTCAGATTGTAGATGTACAAATATCACTGTCATAACAGTGTGAAAGTTTGCTGAGTTTTCATATTCCATATGGGTGAGCTTTAGTAAGTACTGTTTGTCAGCTACTATGAAGTTATAGTCACCTGGAAAGTGCTATTCTCCACAGAGCTGTTACTGAAGTAAAAATGACTAGTAATAAAAAGGCAACCTACTCAAGGAACATAATATATAAACCAATGCAAATCAAATTGATTAAAAACAGCTGGTAGTTGAAATATATAAGCTCAATTTGATACCTTGGCTTTGAGAGATAAACTCTTCTAACTGTGAAATGGTGCTGTTACAGTGTTCTGTAAATTTTGAAAGATGCGCTGTCCTAGAAGTTGTAAAATTGGGTCCAACAAACATTTCCATGCCTTTTTAAAAATTAGGAAAATATAACACAGTATAGACCACAAAGAACTGGAGCATGTACTGCTTGCCAGTACATAATGTTCTTAGTAATGAGAAGGTCCAAGAGATGAGATGTTTCTAGCCGATCTTCTTTATTCAGAGACAGCTATTGTGTGTAGGAGAGCACTGTGACAAAGTCCCAAAGTATCCAGGTTGCAGTCTGTGTGAAAACTCATCTTCCACTGTAGGAATGTCTGAAATGTCAGACCAGAGCTGCAGTGTGCAGCAGCGTTACAAAGGACACCCTCCTTACTTTTGGTGAACGCTTCACCATCCTGTACCTGCTAAACTCAGAAGCCTTAAACTCTCTCAGAAAAGAGTAGTGGCCTTTACCACTCCGGTGAGTACTCACACAACATTAATAACTGAAATAGTGAGATGTGAAAAAACTCACATTTGTCCAGAAATGTGAAAAAATCCCACTTATTCCCAGAACTGTGAAAATAGGTAATATATGCAAGTATCAGAAAGAAGAGCAGAATACTAGCTGTGAGTATGGAGGGTGTCAATTGCACCTAGACAGTAGGTAATCAAGATCACAAAATATCTAACTGCAGCTTGTCTGGGACATCCAGGCTGAGAAAACAAAGCACAGCATAAAACAAGGGACAATGTAAACTATGCAATTGAGAGAAGCTGAGGCCAGGACTGATGGTTATCTGCCTCTGATAAGGCATTCAGCTATGAAGACTGCCGTTGGTGAGTAAATTCTAATGGTCACAGAAGTGTCAGAGGTTGGAGAGACAGAAGAATGGAATTGCTGTTAGCTTCTGAACTGCACAAGAGGCCATTCAAAGATGAGCACGTTGTAGCCAACACCTCCCCCTCCCTGGAGACCTGCTGAGGACTCATAGCAAGCATTCCTTGTCCTGCCTGTCCCTGCAAGCAATATTGGCCTTCCCTTGGAAATTTTACTGCTGTTTTGAGTGCGTGTGTGTTTTAGGATGCATGAGTGAAATCACTTTTGCTTTAAAATGAAAATGCCTTCCCTTCCTTGTATGTTCTTGCACTGAGCTATGCTGCAACACATCAGTATTCAAGTGATCTGGGGTTGTTTTTTGTTTTGTGTTTGTGGTTTTTTTTTTTGTCGTTGTTATTTGGTTGGCTTTTTGTGGTGGGGTGTGTGTTTTTTTTCCCTTAACATCAGTTAATCATAGAGAAAGAATTATTTGTATTATCCTGCTCTCAGACAGTGGTAGCATATGGCTTCAGTTCCAGAACTGATTCCCTGTCTTGCAGGTTCTTTTACCCCCAAGCACTGTGATTGCTAGCATAGGTCTGGGAAGATGCTAAAGAAAATGTGTTACTGGGCTTGATCACCTCATCTTTATACATGAGCAAATACTGTACTATACTTGGCTGTGTCTTCTGTCCTGAAGCCACTGATGCATGGGTGGAGATTAAATATAGTCAAGATATTAGAGTTGCTGAAATCTGCTCTATGTCCTTTTCACTGCTATTTGCCCTTTATCTGGATGAATTGCTATACATCTCTGAAGACCTTCCAACATTTCCTTGCATGTCTGCTCCATATCATAAACATTTGAGATGATTATGAGCATCCCCCTTCTCTCTGCACCTCCATTTTTGCCTGTTATCCCAAGCACAACAGTCTGATCCATCAGGGACAGACCAGTAAAGCTATACAAAATGCTGGCATGTAATAGTTTCAATCTGTGAGACCATTAAGATGGAGGGATTTTTGTTCCAGAGGTCACATGAGATAATTTTCAGTAAGCATTCAGTATGGTCCCATTGATTTTTAACACAGTATGCCAATGTTGTAATGTACATGTGGAAGCTTTATGGGAAAGGGAAGAAGAATGGTTTCTGTGACAGCCTTTCAGGAACAGCCAAAAATCAAATCCAAAATTTCAAAGAGCTGGGCTCTGAACATTTTCAGAATTAATTCAGACTACTGATAGTCCATGAAAAGCAGGTAAGATCCCTACTGTATCAATGCAATGATAAAAAGCATTGAGAATTTCTGTATGCAAAGAGCCATACTAGCTCTTTGCATAACAGTTCTAGTTACATAATGAAGTAAAACATTAAGAAAGCTTCTACCCCCTTTTGTTTTGAGGATGTGTTTTGGTTTGTGTTTTGGTGTTTTATTTTGTGTGGGTTTTTTTTCCCCTTTCTTCTAAATGAAGTATGGTGCTGGTTGTTAAAATTGAATGTTATTTTCCTTACTTGTACCAATTGTGATCTTTCCATCAGTTCTCTCAAGCAAGGTCACCAATATTTATTGTTGGTTGGTTCGTTTTTATGGAAAAGGAACACATCTAGAAAAAAAAAATGAAGCTCATTTACATGGATATGGACTAGTCCACTTCCAGGAGAAATTATTTTAAAAGTCTAAGAGTGGCAACTACCCAGATACGAAAGAAAATGGGGGGATGCCAACGTTTGGCACTCTCAGGCTACTTTGCTAGTCTAGGCCAATATAACACCAGTTTCACATGTCATCCCACCTCCGCATACAATACCTGAAACAGGCCAATGCCTATAACAGAGTCAGTAGTGTTTTCAGGCCAGTTCTTGCTGTCTTACTGGTTGTTTAGGCCAGCATGTGCAGAGTTTGAGTACACCTTGCCATAGCACAAATGCAGTCTACACAGAAATAAAATGAACAGCTAGCTTAAATGAAGTAGTCAATACTCGTCATATACATCCACACATACTATGAGGACTGAATAACAATTGTTCTATATATATGTGTATGTGTGTATATATGGTGTCATACTTAACTAAAATACAGTTTAATTTTCCCACTAATTCACCACATTATCCCAGTATAGACATGAAACCCAACTACTATACTATCTAGCACAGCCACCCTCACCCATGTCCACCAGAAATGTAAAGCAGATCTCCCAGGGCTTCCCTGAGACCCTCCATAAGGCTCTTCCTGGTGGGTGGGTTGGTTGGTTGGTTTCTTTGTGTGGGTTTGTTTTTTTTTTTTTTCCTTTTGCAAAAGGGATGGTATTGTAACCTTTTTCCTCTTGGAGATATCTTTCCATAACCATTTATCTGACAATCCTATGGATGACTTTACTTAACATTGTGATTTCGGTTTTGAAGCTGCTAATTGCTTTTTCTTTATAAATATAAGAGGCTTATCTGACTGGAAGCTGACACACATGCTAATGGATCTATCACTTAATTGTAGAAGAGTCTAGTATAAATGTAGGAATCAAATAGAAAGCTGACTGGTGGTATTTAGAAGAAAGTGATTAAGCAGAAAAGCCAAAAGGACCTCATATCAAGGGGGGGGGGGGGGGGGGGGGGGGGGGGGGGGGGGAAGTAATCAAATGGGCTATGACACTTCCTTAAATGCTGTAGTCACAATTCCAAAACAAGCAGTTGCCTGAATTACAAAATAGAGTCAATCAATAACTTTACACAAATTCATAAAAGAAGGCTGAAGAGTTTTGAACAAGGTTATATCTGGTGAGAAAGGAAATGGAAAGAGCTAGAATATAAAAACAGAGATGTAAAGAATAAATCTTCTACCTTATGTTTCAAAGTTTGGAAAAAGTGATATATGTATAAAGATTCATATGAATATACATATCTTCTGAAAAGAACAGAATTTCCTTTTCACACATGTATCTAGTACACTTCCTAGAAGATGAGAAAAAGGGGTGATAAAGAGAAAGCACTAAGTAATTTTCTTACCTTCAAAATTTGTGAGCCATTTTGATTAATAAATAAGAAAGATGCAGGGGGTTGTGTGGGGGAGTTGCTTCTTGTGAAATATGTTCCTTTGATTCGTGTCAATATGGTGGTAAGGAGCGGGGTGTGCCTTATTTAAGAGAAGTGATTATCTTAGTTTAAGATCTCTGTGAAATGCAAAAACATAAACTTGCGAAATTCCTCATGATGCTGCTGACCGCCAGAGTGATACACAGGATGCTCTGGCACTGCAGAACAAAGAGCTCTGGTGACAGTTCATCGTGATGCAAAACGAGATAAAAGGAAATGGTGAAAAGGTAGAAAAGGATGGAGAGCATAGATGCTGGGAAACTCTCTTCAGGTGGTCACCTTCAGCTCCAGGATTTTTCAGTCATTTAAAATATCCTGTGACAATACTGTTAATAGCTGCAGCTGCTTTAATATTGCTACTGACACTGTTGTACATATGGGTTTGGCGTGTATATTTTCAGTGCACAAAGTGTTATATCAATCGGGAAACTTATGCAAGTAAAAGGATTTACTTGATCTAATAAAAAGGGGGGGGGCTGACAGAGGGAATATAGAAATACTAACAAAATCACATAAGAAGGTATATATTAGTTATTGTTTAAATATTAAATACTAACAAGTTAATTGTTTAAACACTCAATACTAACTGCTACACTAACTGCTGTATGAATTATTGCTTGCCTTAATTAAAGTGTGAAGTCTCAGTCCCTGCTGGCTGCCCAGGGAGGAGGTTGGTGAGAGAGATAAGAGAGATGCCAGCAAAGTCGTAACTCAGGACCCACACATCTGTAGGGAGGAAGGGAGACAAAAACTAGCCCATGTGGGCAAGATAAGGACTAACAAGAACTACAACCAGATGTCCACTCAAGGACGGACCAGGCTGGAACCGGTTTGGTTCTGCAAGCTCAGCCAAATCGGGAATTTTAGAGAAGAGGTGAAAAGTGCACAGTGAGGAAGACCTACGGCCTTCATCCTGAAGACCCCTGCCCACGTGAGGAAGACCTCCGGCCTTCATCCTGAAGACCCAGGCCCACGACCATCAGGAGGCGTGTCGAGGAGGAGCCTGAGGCGGATCCTGAGGCGGGGACTATAGAAATGATCTCATGGGAAAAAACTGACCTTTTTGGGGGGGCTATGAATATGTTTGTATAAATACAAGAAAAACTGCCACGGCGGGTGTGCGTCTTGGTGGAGCGGAGACTCCCGGCGCACCCAGCGCTGTTTGCTTGCCTTTATTCGCTTAATAAATTGTAAACTTTGATTGGAGTTCTGTTTGGGACTCACTCATTTATCACACTTCTGAAACGTTTTTTATTTTTTTTCTCCTGTTTTCCAAAGAAGTTACATAAAGTTATGACAGTGAAGATCTTTTATAATACAAGTTCTCAGAATATGAAGACTAAATATGAATTAAAATAGAAACAACACCAAAACAAAATACCTGAAAAGTTCTTAAGTATTCTAATTTTCATACTTCTTGAAAACCTATTTCTGTTTTAGATATCTATCTATTAAATGAAAATAAAAATATTATTGCCATAATCACTAGAAATTTGTGAAAAATCTATGCTGTTAAAAAAAAAACAACCAAAAAAACTCCACCAAATACTCAAAAACACTTTTTTCTTTTTAAATCGTGTTTAATCTCAGCATAAAGTATTTCATTATTATCTATATACTGTATATATTATCTGTAAAATGTATTATTTTGAGCAAGTCTGCCTTAAGCCAGGAAAGCTAGTAATAATAGAATACTGATGTATATTTTATGGTGAAACGTTAAAAATACATGTAACATTTACATTCTAGATAGCACGTGTTTAGCAAGGAGATAACCAGAGCATTAGTCTGGAACTACTGGAAAATCTTTTATTTACCTTAAGATGATAAGCAGAAATAGGTCTCTTGCTTCCCCAGTAGGAAGCATTCTCACAACATGAGTTTGCGACTTGTGCTTCTTCCTTACTATCTGTTCCCTTAAAATAATTCTTTAGGATTTCAGCTTTTCTCGCAATGGTCAAAAACATGCTCAGTAGGTAAAGATATGACGGCTATATGTGTGGGTTTGCGCGTGTGTGTGTGTGTGTAAGCACCGCGAGAAAAAAGAAAAATTAAAAAAAACAGATCACATTTTAATGCAAAAGAATGAAACACTATGCTACATTTTAAAAGGAAAAAAAACCCTTTCTCTTGTCACGCAGCTTGAGCGTTTCCTTCCTTACCTCTTTTAAGTAACGCAAAAAGCACTTAGAAAGAAGCTGTAGGTCGAGGAAAACAAGGCTGGCAGAGATTATTTAAATGCACTGGTGGATGATCGTTATGGAGACAAATACTAATAACTAAAACATTAAGAAGCTACACATGAAACGTCCCACGGATTAACAGAGCTGGGACGAGCGGGATGAGCGGCGGGGGCGGGGCAGTACCGCCGATTGCGGCCCCGGATTGGTCGGATTTTGCCGCAGACCCGCGGGCAGCGGGGAGGGACGGGACGGAGCCAGGAGAGCCGCAGCCCGAAACATGGGCCCGGGGCCTCCCCGCTCCCGCTCCCGCCACCGGCAGAGACCCAGAGCTGCCTCGGAACAGTCACCTGAGCAGCGGGGCAGCGACAGAACGGGACGTGGAGGGAAAGAAACAAAAAGGCGCGCAGACGAAGAGCTGGGGCGAGGGGGAGGCAGCGCACGGGCCGGGAAGCCCAGCTCCGCTCGAGCGAGGCAGAACCGGCGGGCGAGTCGCGGCGGCCGGTGGCAGCGAAAGCGCCTCGGCCGCCGTCTCGCGGGAAGCCCGTGCCCAGCCGCGCGGGGCCCGCCCGGGAGCGGCGGGCGGGGGAAAGGGCGGGGGACTGCGGCCGAGACCCCGCCTCCCCGCCGCCCCTCGCAGTCCTCAACCAGGTCGGCTCTCGGGGAATATACCGCAGCTCCGCGGCGAGGGCTGCGTGCAGTGTGAGCTTAGGAGTGGCGGTGCAATGTCTGGGAGAGGCAAGGGCGGGAAGGGGCTCGGCAAGGGGGGCGCTAAGCGCCACCGCAAGGTGCTGCGCGACAACATCCAGGGCATCACCAAGCCGGCCATCCGCCGCCTGGCTCGGCGTGGCGGCGTGAAGCGCATTTCGGGGCTCATCTACGAGGAGACGCGCGGCGTGCTGAAGGTCTTCCTGGAGAACGTGATCCGTGACGCCGTCACCTACACCGAGCACGCCAAGAGGAAGACGGTGACTGCCATGGACGTGGTCTACGCCCTTAAGCGCCAGGGACGCACTCTCTACGGCTTCGGCGGTTAAACTCACATCTCAAACCGTGCACTGCTAAAACACCAAGGCTCTTTTCAGAGCCACCCACAAATATCACAATGAGAGCTGTTTATTACTAGATGTCGGAGTTTTAAAAAGTTTTATATACACTTACAATGTTAAATATTTCGATACATTAACAGTTTTAAAATTTCTAAGTTGCCTCAAGGTATAATTACTTTTCTAAGCCTTACCCTGAAAGAAACCGTGAATACTGCAAAATGCCTAGTGTACTAAGATCAGACTTTCAAATAATTACGTTAGCGTCCACTAACATTACAAGAAAAATACTTAGGCAATAAATAAACGTTCGTAACTCTTAAGTTGTGAAATGTCGTGCTTAAAGCAATGTACATTACATGCTTTGCGTACAAACACTTAATTCACAAATCTTGAAATAAAAAACTTTTTTTTTTTCATTTGCAGTTAACAGCTCTTCTATGAAAGTGTGGTGGCTCTTAAAAGAGCCGTTGGGATTATGGTTTAAAACCCTTTTATTTAGAGCTGGTGTACTTGGTGACAGCCTTGGTGCCCTCGGAGACAGCGTGCTTGGCCAGCTCGCCGGGCAGCAGCAGCCGCACGGCCGTCTGGATCTCCCGCGAGGTGATGGTGGAGCGCTTGTTGTAGTGCGCCAGGCGCGACGCCTCGCCGGCGATGCGCTCGAAGATGTCGTTGACGAAGGAGTTCATGATGCTCATGGCCTTGGAAGAGATGCCCGTGTCGGGGTGCACCTGCTTCAGCACCTTGTACACGTAGATGGAGTAGCTCTCCTTCCTGGTTCTCTTTCGTTTCTTGTCACCCTTCTTCTGCGTCTTGGTGACGGCTTTCTTGGAACCCTTTTTCGGTGCTGGAGCAGATTTCGCCGGCTCAGGCATCCTTAAAAGTTTGTTTCCAAGATCTTCACTGTATTTCAGTAACATCGAAAATGGCGACGGCCCCCTCTATTTATAAGGGCGTTATGCAAATTAGGGGATTGTAATCGTTCCATTCCTATTGGAGTGAAAAATACTAACGTAATTAGAGCGACTTCCGTCCTGTAACTGTCATAGCTTAAGCGCGGCATCTACACCACCACTAGGCTTTGCATTTATGGTGATGGCAGTACTGCCTTAGTAGCGAAAAAATTTATCAAAACACATGATAAAAGCTGCATTAAATTTACACTTACTAATTAATTATTCGAAAGTCTGATCTTAGTACACTAGGCATTTTGCAGTATTCACGGTTTCTTTCAGGGTAAGGCTTAGAAAAGTAATTATACCTTGAGGCAACTTAGAAATTTTAAAACTGTTAATGTATCGAAATATTTAACATTGTAAGTGTATATAAAACTTTTTAAAACTCCGACATCTAGTAATAAACAGCTCTCATTGTGATATTTGTGGGTGGCTCTGAAAAGAGCCTTGGTGTTTTAGCAGTGCACGGTTTGAGATGTGAGTTTAACCGCCGAAGCCGTAGAGAGTGCGTCCCTGGCGCTTAAGGGCGTAGACCACGTCCATGGCAGTCACCGTCTTCCTCTTGGCGTGCTCGGTGTAGGTGACGGCGTCACGGATCACGTTCTCCAGGAAGACCTTCAGCACGCCGCGCGTCTCCTCGTAGATGAGCCCCGAAATGCGCTTCACGCCGCCACGCCGAGCCAGGCGGCGGATGGCCGGCTTGGTGATGCCCTGGATGTTGTCGCGCAGCACCTTGCGGTGGCGCTTAGCGCCCCCCTTGCCGAGCCCCTTCCCGCCCTTGCCTCTCCCAGACATTGCACCGCCACTCCTAAGCTCACACTGCACGCAGCCCTCGCCGCGGAGCTGCGGTATATTCCCCGAGAGCCGACCTGGTTGAGGACTGCGAGGGGCGGCGGGGAGGCGGGGTCTCGGCCGCAGTCCCCCGCCCTTTCCCCCGCCCGCCGCTCCCGGGCGGGCCCCGCGCGGCTGGGCACGGGCTTCCCGCGAGACGGCGGCCGAGGCGCTTTCGCTGCCACCGGCCGCCGCGACTCGCCCGCCGGTTCTGCCTCGCTCGAGCGGAGCTGGGCTTCCCGGCCCGTGCGCTGCCTCCCCCTCGCCCCAGCTCTTCGTCTGCGCGCCTTTTTGTTTCTTTCCCTCCACGTCCCGTTCTGTCGCTGCCCCGCTGCTCAGGTGACTGTTCCGAGGCAGCTCTGGGTCTCTGCCGGTGGCGGGAGCGGGAGCGGGGAGGCCCCGGGCCCATGTTTCGGGCTGCGGCTCTCCTGGCTCCGTCCCGTCCCTCCCCGCTGCCCGCGGGTCTGCGGCAAAATCCGACCAATCCGGGGCCGCAATCGGCGGTACTGCCCCGCCCCCGCCGCTCATCCCCGCTTCCACTCGTGAGTAGGCCGTGGAGGGACGTTTCCTGGGCAGCGCTGTCTTTGTTCGATTCGGCCATGGCGGCTCCGCGTGTTCTTTGTTTACCCAGAGACTTGCCCTCCCGACAGCTGCCATTTTCTCTGCGCAGCCTTGGGGGTCGGGCTCCGAGTGTTTAGCGCTTTCATGTCCGCATGGAGCGACTTGTAGTTCGGTGTAGGAGGAAGCAGGTAGCGAAGCCCTAAGCTACAGGGAAAACAGTCGGCGAGGGGCTCCGGTGGGAAACACTGAGACCTGAGGCCCCTGTGAAGGCAGTCGGGAGCGGCTGCTTGAGAGCGGGTGGCACCGTCCGCCTTTGTCCCCTTCAGCCACCCCCAGGCCCGTAGCGCTGTCCCATGGGCAGCGCTGGCTGCCTGGCACCGGGCTCCCTCCCGGCAGCTGCCGTCCTCTGAAACAGAGAAGTGCTCGCTCCCCTGCAGCTGGAACCAACAGAGAAACAACACATTAAAGGTCTTACTAACAAATGTCTGTATGACATGTCAAAAATGAATGATAGCAAAATAGTTTTTCTTCGAAAGAGCAAGCTTTTTTTTTTTGTTTCACACTTTTACTCATATGTCTTACATACGTGCTGGTTACAGTAGGTTGTATTGTGTTTATAAAGTGGATTAAGAATCACTGAAAGAGTTGTGAGGCTATACTTTTAAATTAAATTTATTAAGATTTTAAATGTTAATTACACCCTCAGAATAGAAGTGATACGGCTACAGTACTTACCAATTGTTTTATTAGTGTTATTTAGTGCACTTTAAACATGCTGAGATTTTTAAAATGGTTGATATAGTTTCAAATTTGTACAATTGTTTATGTAATTTAATTCCTGAACGTAATTTACAGAATTTAGATAACATGTCCAGAATATTTCTTCGAAGTATATTTTCCCCAATTTCAGGGGGAAACGTGATTGAGATATTAATGCACTAAGTTACAGGTGTCCAAAAAAGTACAAGTCTTTGTTACAATTATAATTATGAGTGTGAATTCCGTTTTCATTCAAACTGTTATTTTAAACAAACTACAGTGAAAGAATTGCCACTCAAACATATACAACACGAGCAGGCAAAACTAGCTTTAATTTAGATTATGTTCACGTTTTGACTGAACAGAATGAACTAATACTGTTCTAAACTAACTGGAAGATTTGTCACTAGTGGACCTGTCAGGCTGGTGCCTAACATTACCATTTGGCTCCACAAAATCTGCTTTGTTCTTTGTACCTGAAGATCTATGTCTAGATATGTTTCCTGAGGCAGTTATAAACAACCTTCTGAATACTAAAGGAAACCTAAAGGAATGATACAAAATCTTTTAGTGTATAAACATTTGTTCATAACTCTTCCGAAGTGCAGAGTGAATATCCTAGTATAACTTTTCCCTTTAGCAGTATAAACACTGGAAGACTTGTAAAATCATCTTCCACAGTGTCCTGGCAGAAATGGGTGATGAGGAGACAGAGACTAGTAGTTTACAGATTAATCAGGTGCAAATCTCTTTCCTCAAAGTGTGGAGAACATTTGATATAATTTAATGTCATGCTTTCTAGAAGATTACCTTGCCTATAGATTTCTACAAGTGGCCAGAGACACGTTTTCTGAGTGTTTCTGTTAGTGACAGTCATTTCCTTCATGGACAAGAGGGTTTTCTTAGACAAGAATAATCCAAGCAGAAAGAAAATTTTGCTGCTAATTATAATCCCTAATAAAGTTGCTTTTACTATTGATTAGAGACAATAATTATTATTTGGATCAAAGTTTAGGATCCAATTCCCAGATAATATATACTACATTTTGCTTATGAGTTTGGATACATAGTACTAGGAGTTAAATGAGAAAGGAAACCTTTGAAAAACTCTGCTTCATTTAAAAAAAAAAATCTGTAGCTTTTCAAGTGTGCTTTAATCTAGGACAGTCACTCTAGTTCCTCATTAAACTATAATGAGGAAATTGTATTTGTTCGTTGCAGTAAGGCAACATCTCACCATGACTGCACAAGGTGGTACGTAATTAGTAAAAAAGTCATCACATCAGTGTATTATATCCAACTGCAAAGTTGCTCTTAATTTTCTTGAGAGCTTATATGGCAATTTAAATCCATTTCTGTATCTCCTACAACTGTAATAATAATGTGCAAACTAAAGTCGTGTAAGATCTTTTTAATACACCATGTTATTCCTAACATCACAAAATAAAGGTGAAAAGGGATAGAAAAGCCTTTCATCTTACATTTTAGCTATGCAATTTTAAGACTTTTGATATATAGACTGACATTATTGAGTTATCCCTAAACAGAACTGTCATCTATTACATTTGAGGGAGCTTGCTTGGAGGTTTTTGTGAAGGTGTATTGGAACCCAGTAATACAGCTAAGGCACCACATGATTTCCTCTTTACTACTCTGTTGTTTATGTAAATGAGAAAAAGCTAATTTATTTAAACTTGCTTTGCTACAGTCCTTCCTTCATCCAGTGAAAACTGCTTGAAAGCCACGAGTCTTTAATACCAGTAGATTTGTCAGTACCCTTATCATATAATCTGTGGAATCATACACACAGTTGCAGTTGGGGCCTGACCTTGATGATTTAAGCCTGTGTTATTGATGAAGTTGGAAAACACTGATAAAGAGGATAAAAAGAAAAGGGAGTGTGAGAAGCTAGCGCAGGGAGTGTGAGAAGCTGACATAGGGAGTATGGGAAGATGATATAAGGTGTGTGAGAAAATGATATTTAGTTTAGCAGATGGAAAGTAGTGCTTTTTTAGGCATAATCAGTAGCAGAGCAAAAATAGGTGCATTCA
Organism: Tauraco erythrolophus; assembly: GCF_009769465.1. Lineage (NCBI taxonomy): Eukaryota > Metazoa > Chordata > Aves > Musophagiformes > Musophagidae > Tauraco > Tauraco erythrolophus. The sequence goes on from NC_141468.1 coordinate 56,713,126, forward strand.
CTATTGCTTGTAACAAATCACACCTGGGTAAGGGGTGCGTGGATGCATTGTGACTGGAGTGATGATCTATAAAAGCTGCTTGTAAAATAATAATAAAGGTGTCTCTGGTATCACATCTACGGAGTCCATGCATTCAGCCACTGCAATAATCCATCTGACTTATAGGACATTTACATTTGAGGCCTCATCAGTGTGACAGCAGCACAGGGTTCACAACTGGTACAACCACTAGTGGCTAAGAAAAAAAGAACAGGAAATGCTAAGAAGTGGACCTAAGTATCACAAAGGGTGAAACTACAGTTACTGAGGTGAGGTGAGCAGAGGAGCAAGTGAATTTGGAATGAAGTTCTGAAGAAAATAATGACTATCCGGTCAGATGACAGGAAGAGTTTGGAGAGATGTGCTGGACTGACCTCCATACTCAAAGAACAGCAGGGTCTTCTCCAATGGTATCAACTCTGATTTCCACATGTAGGAGTTCATTCACAGCTAAATCCCACTTCTGGAGACAGATATCCTCACCCCCACCAGCTTTCTCTAGAATTTCAGTGCTTTGATTTAGAGATGCGTTCTTGCAGCCCAGAAAGCCCATCATATCCTGGACTCCATAAAAAGCAGAATAGTCAGCAGGTCGAGAGAGGTGATTCTTTCCTTCTACTCTGTACTTGTGAGACCCCACCTGGAGTACTGCACCCAGCTCTGGAGCCCTCAGCACAAGGAAGACATGGACCTGTTGGAGCAGGTTTAGAGGAGGGCTACAAAAACAGAGGGCTGAAACATCTCTCCCATGATGAAAGGCTGAGAGAGTTGAGGTTGTTCAGTATGGGGAGGAGCAGGCTCTGGGGGACACCTTATGGCGGCCTTTCAATATAGGAAGATGAAGAGAGACTTTTTTCCAAGGCCTGTAGTGACAGGAAAAGGGGCAATGGTTTTGATAAAAAAGAGGGTAGATTTAGATTGGGCATAAGGAAAAAATTTTTGTGACAAGGATGGTAGGACACTGGACCAGGTTGCCCAGAGTAGTTGTGGATGCCCCATCCCTAGAAGTGTTCCAAGTCAGGTTGGATGGAATTTTGAGCACTCTGATTTAGTGGGAGATGTCCCTGCTCATGGCAGGGGCTGGACCAGGTGGTCTTAGACAGTTCCTTCCAACTCAAACAGTTCCATGATTATGATCTTCTGATACACACACATACACGATCTGTTCCGGAAAATAAGTATAGAATACTTTTGCACATTAAAACACAGTTTTTATATCATAACAGCTCCTCGAGATGACAAGTTTAAGTGCCAGGAGATACGCAGCTGCAGCTAATGATGATCAATAAAACCAAATTAAAATGTAATAAAAACATTACAGCTCCAAACGTATCCATTTGCAAACAAAACCCTTAGGCACAGACACAGTCATTATATCATAACAGTCTGGTGCTCCAGACAGCTCTCTTCCTTTATATTTCTCTCCACAAATGATTCCCGATGTCCCACTTTGTCCTACCTAAAAAGCCTCTCTGCTAGAGCTTGGGGGTGCAGAGGAGTAGTATCTTGCTATCTCCTTCTTCCAGGCCCAGAACATTCCTGCTTCTAGCCAGGGAAAGGAGAGGGTAAAGGTGCTGCACAGGTGGGAGCTATGGCCCCAATGCAGTGTGCTGCAGAACACCAGGGACAGCTTCTGGGAAAATCGTAGCAAGAGGAGTCAGCTAGACAGTCTTTCTCATAACTTACATTATGTGAATTTAAGGAGCTTTAACATTGTGCTCCTGGGTGATACTTGTACCGAAAGTGTAGAAGATTAATTAGAATAATATTGCTGGCTGTTAATTGATGTAACAGGAGAAACAGTTAGGTACAGTGAGGGAATTTAAGACTAGCGAGTTTGAAAATCTCACTTTAAACAGGAACACACCAGTGCTGCAAGGAATTTCTTCTGAATGGAAAGATGCTACTTAGTTGCTTTACAGTGCAGGTCTGACTAGTTAAGGATCTAGATCAAAACAAGCCATTTCTCCTAAAGCAATTATAATTTTATTTCTAAATAAAGTTAAGTCATAGGGAAGCTTTACATCATTTAAACAACAAAGGCCTGCAAAGGAAGCCTTTCTTCATTCTTAGAGTTAAAAAGGTTTAGGAAGGTCTTCTATTTGTTATTCTCCTACATAGCTTTTTCCACTCCCCCCCTCAATCTTCTAGCCACCCCCCCATTTCACACTGTAAGTAGCCGGTAAAGTCATGAAAAGTTGAGCAGATTCAACGTTAAAACCAAGTAATTTACTGATCCTGCTCTTAAACAAACACAAAAGAATCAATAAATTACTACAAAAATAATTAGTGTTCTTTCATTGAAAAGGGTGAGGAGTTAGAAAGCAAACGTACCACTCCTCTCAAGGAGGAATCGTAAGTTTAAAGACATTACCACAGAATAGGGCTTTAGCTCGCTAAAAAAAGCAGCGTGTAAGAAACAGTTTGCAAGAAAACACGTTTGCAAAAAAACAAAAAACACACAAAAAAAGAAAATAAAAAAGCAACACAACTCTTTTCTGACTGTGTGGGTGGCTCTGAAAAGAGCCTTTGGGTTATTATGTTATGTTGTGCAAAGTCTGAGCAGCCCCGCTAGATGAGCTTATTTGCTTTTAGCCTTATGGCTCTCAGTCTTCTTGGGCAGCAGCACGGCCTGGATGTTGGGCAGCACCCCGCCCTGCGCGATGGTCACCTTGCCCAGCAGCTTGTTGAGCTCCTCGTCGTTGCGGATGGCGAGCTGCAGGTGGCGGGGGATGATGCGCGTCTTCTTGTTGTCGCGGGCCGCGTTGCCCGCCAGCTCCAGGATCTCGGCCGTCAGGTACTCCAGCACGGCCGCCATATAGACGGGTGCTCCAGCCCCGACACGTTCCGCGTAGTTACCTTTCCGGAGGAGTCGGTGCACGCGGCCCACGGGGAACTGCAGCCCGGCCCGCGACGAGCGCGACTTGGCCTTAGCTCGGACTTTGCCTCCCTGCTTCCCGCGACCTGACATGCTTTAGACACCTGGCAAACAGCAGCCTCCCCTCGCAAAACAAGACCGAAGCAATCATACTGACGCAACGGCTCTTCTCGTTTTATGCCTTCCCCGGGCGGGATTAGCGCTTGGTGATTGGCTGGAAGCAGTCATTGCTCATACAGCCAATGAGAAGACGGATCGTGTAGTGACCAATGAGACACAATGATACACCTCCGTCCAATCGAATTGTACGAGGTAGAGGGCTGGTATTTGCATAACAGTCCTATAAATAGAGACCGCTGCGGCCATTTTAGGTACTGATTTGTTTCTGAAAGAGGAGAGAAGCGCTGTCGAAATGCCTGAGCCGGCCAAGTCCGCCCCCGCGCCCAAGAAGGGTTCTAAGAAAGCCGTCACCAAGACGCAGAAGAAGGGCGACAAGAAGCGCAAGAAGAGCCGCAAGGAGAGCTACTCCATCTACGTGTACAAGGTGCTGAAGCAGGTGCATCCCGACACGGGCATCTCGTCCAAGGCCATGGGCATCATGAACTCCTTCGTCAACGACATCTTCGAGCGCATCGCCGGCGAGGCGTCGCGCCTGGCGCACTACAACAAGCGCTCCACCATCACCTCGCGGGAGATCCAGACGGCCGTGCGGCTGCTGCTGCCCGGCGAGCTGGCCAAGCACGCTGTCTCCGAGGGCACCAAGGCTGTCACCAAGTACACCAGCTCCAAGTAGGGCGTCTCGGATTGTCAGTTTTAACCCAAAGGCTCTTTTAAGAGCCACCCACATATTCCCTGAAAGAGCTTTAGCACAGTAGTATCTCGGTCTTTTAGGTGTAGAAATGCTTGAGAAACGGTAAAAGGAATTAGAAATAAGCTTGTTAAATCATGGTTGCAGAGCTTAGAAAGGATAAAGATCTGTCTGAAATCCTTGAGTACTTTATAGCTTCAAGCAAATTCAAATGTGTTAACTATTACTTTATAAATGTTAGCATTTGAATTCTCACTTTTCCAATAAATGTAAGCAGTATTGTTCACCTTTTTTCAGCGGAGATAAGAGATGTGGTACATTATACTGCATGTTCCATCATAAATAACTTCACATATCTTCTAATAGATACATACACCAAACCTATAAAATGAGGATAGGGGGAAAATTAAAAACCTCATTTACTTTACTTTTTTTTTTTTGCATCGCTGTCCCAGGATACCGTGAGCTTAAAAATTTTCCATTCTGTATGAGAAGACAGGAAGGAGCCTTGTAGACTGGAAGACAAGGACAAGACGACTAGAAGGGAGGATACCTCTAAGGCGGGATAGATATTTTGAGAGGACAAGCTGTCCGGGTACGCGTGGATCCGGGATCACCGGCAAGTGCGGAGCCAGCGCGGGCAGCGCTTCCGCGTCCCGTGCGCAGCGCGGGCTTTTCGAAATTTTCTAATCACCCAATAAGCGCCTGAGTCCTCTCCCATCAGCCAATCGCCGCCGGCCGAGCTCCCGGAGCCACCGGTGCCGTGCCGAGTTCCGCGCCGCTCGGCCTCTGCGCTCCTACCGGGCGCAAAGCCCCTGCCCGCGGCGGCTGAGAGCAGCTGCCCGGCAGAGCTCCGGCTGCACCGCCACCAGGGCGCGGCAGAGGACCAGTGCTCGCTTTACCCGCCTCCCGTCCCGGCAATCTCGGTCTCAAAAAAAGCAGGTCGGTGAAGTCACGCAGAAATTAAGACCTGCCTTAACGCCAGCGCTGCCAAGCAGAAAGGTCATTGCCAAGGAAGCGGAGGAGCCATGCTGACAGTTCCCGGCTGCGGTCATTAAGAGGTGTGGCAATCGCATGCAGGCTGTTAGGAACCGCGCTGGTTAAAGCACCGAAAGAAACCTCCACGCCCCAGAGCGATCCGCGCCCTAAGCAGTCCCTTTAACACGTACACCCCTTTCGGTGCTCAAACAAAAAGTCACCCTGTAGAAAGCGTTTTCGCAGGGAATGTAAACTTTTATTTTTCCAAGTCTTAGCTCAAAAACGGCCGGAAGTTTAGTGTCCCATCCACTCCCCAGAGGAACGTCGCACACATAGTGGAGCGTGATTAGCTCTGCGGCAGGCACGGAGGTCGGTGACAGAGTGTATCAGCCCTTTTGCGGACAATAGTGGGTGGCTCTTAAAAGAGCCGTTGGGTTTTAAATATTTCCACTTCAACAGTTCACTTCTTGGGCGCCGCCTTCTTCGCCTTCGCCGCTTTGGGCTTGGCCGCCTTGGGCTTGGCTGCTTTGGGCTTCACCGCCTTTGCCTTGGCCGGGCTCTTTGCTGCTGCCGCCGCCTTTTTGGGCTTGGCAGCCTTAGTCGCCTTTTTGGGGCTCTTGGCTGCTTTCTTGGCCGCCGTGGCTGCCGGCTTCTTGGCTTTCTTGGGGCTCTTCTTCACCGCCGCTGCTTTCTTGGGCTTCTTAGCAGCGCTGGCAGGTTTCTTAGCCGCCGGCTTCTTGGGCTTGGAAGCAGCTGCCCGCTTCTTGGGGGCTTTTTCCTTCACTTCTCCAGGCTTCTTGCTGAGACGGAAGGACCCAGAGGCGCCGGTGCCCTTGGTCTGCACCAAGGTGCCTTTGCTGACGAGGCTCTTGAGCCCCAGCTTGATGCGGCTGTTGTTCTTCTCCACATCGTAGCCGCCGGCGGCCAGCGCCTTCTTGAGCGCGGCGAGCGAGAGCCCCTTGCGCTCCTTGGAGGCGGACACGGCCTTGGTGATCAGCTCGGTGACGCTGGGGCCCGCGGGCTTGCGGGCTTTGGAGCCGCCCGCCGCTTTTTTCGGCTTCTTGGCGGCGGGAGCCGCGACAGCGGGAGCGGCGGCGGGAGCGGTCTCGGACATCGCTGCAGAGACTTCTTCCTAATCAAAAGAAAGTAATTGGGCTACAGTAACCCCGATGCCTGAATTTATAGCGAAGCGGTGATCTGTGATTGGTGCTTTGCAGAGCCCGCCTAACTGTTAGCCAGGAAGAGCTTTTCGTCCTCCGAGTCTGTGTTTCTTCGGAGTTATAAATTCATATTTTTTGTAAAATGCCTGCAAAGAAATCACTCCAGTTTCTCCAGGGAGTGAAGAGAAGACGGTGGACTTTCATTCGAGGGAAATTCTTGCTGTTGGGAGACCAGATGAGAGAGAAAAGATGTGTTTAACCCCGCGTTGTGAAGCCAGAGAGACCCCGGGAACGGCAAACTTTTGTTTTTCCTTCTAAATTAAAATAAAACTTGTAGATAAAAAGTCTCCCCTGTAATGCAGGCTTATTGTTTAGGGGGTTTTATCCAGATTAGAATAGAAACCGAGGGGGCAGCTTCAGTATTTTTGTCGTAAATTGATTTCAAAGAGAAGGAAGTAACACAATTTCATGGCTGAGCTTTGAATATGGATAAAGATTCGGCTCCCTCAACCATATCTTTAACTATTAAGGATACAGTATTTCTACAGAATTTCATGTTTTGGGATAATAAGAGACTTTCGGAGGAATATATATACTGTTGAAAAGTGTCTGGAACTCGCCAGGGCTCTGCATTTTTTTGTGGTGTTCTGTAAATGAATAGCAAGATTTTGACGTTTTTACAAATAGTTTCTGTTTATAAAATGAAGCTGTCAGTGCCTAGTTAATGCATATAAATTCTGAATAAACTGCTATTTTAACACTTACTCAGTTACAGTGGTGCATATTATTGTTCTTTAAGACTTACAGAAGTCAGAAGCAGACTTGTAGGGTAAAAATGTCAAACAGGTAAAGATACACTAACACATATCAGATGCTACTTAAACATTAATAGAGCCAGCTGAAGCCTCGGTTCTCCCCACATAAATTAAATGATGTGAAATTCTGTCAACAGAATACTTCAGCATCAATATTAACTACAAATATTTGGAAACAGACTCTTTTGTGTGTGTGTTGGTTTATTCCCTCCCCTCCCCCTCCCCCCCCCCCCCCAGTTTTCATTAAACCTGCCGTTCTCTTTAAAGAAAAAGGAAAATACTCATCAGTTTACGTTTTCATGCAAATCCTCAGAATATAGAAATAATTTTCAGACAATCTTCATAAATCAGAATCAGCATTAACTATTATGATCTCAATTATTGTCTCACAAAGTGACAACGTAAATCAATTACATTTTTTTAAGCACTGCCACGAATTGTTTGGGATAATTTTTGATTTAATCAGAAGACAAAAGCCTCGATTGGCTTCTAATTAAAAAGCAGTCAGAATTTTTTCCCTTGGCGGAAGAGAACAAATTAATCTCAAACCTAATATGTTGCCCCATTGTATTTGGTAAAAACTTGTCATGCAAAACGTCAGTGGGCTATTTCAACAGAGGTGCATCTCTTCTTGCACAAATGAATTTGAGATTCTACAAAACTAGTAGTATGTTGCAAAAGGCCTTGACATTTATTTTCATACGTTAAATGTTGAAGATAAAACTGTTTTCTTAACAATAAATAGTTTTAGCTGAAATGAGAAAGGTTAAAATAGTGAAGATAAATGAGATGCATTAGAGTAGCAAAAGCAAAAATTATGAACTGTCACTTTTTCATATTCTCTTTTAGTTCTATTTTTATTTCATTGTTTCTGCATGCAGACCAACTAATAAATACTTTGAAGGAGAGAAGGAGAGGAAGAGAAAAACAGTGAAAGGGAAAAATTAGGCTTTTCAGTACTCCACGATCAAAACCAGACTGAAAGATATACTGAAGTGGGCTGTGAAATCTGCTATGCTTTTCATGAACATGTCATTCCCAGTGTAAGCATCTAGACTAAATCCACAGTCTAGAAAAAAAGCTCATTAAAAGCTCAGGCTGGTAAACAAATGAACACTGGAAGTATGTTTCTGAGAGGTAAAAATGTAGTTGCTTGTGGCAAGATGAGGGCATTGTGCTTATTTTTCAGGTTAGGTGGATGGAGATGGGCATAAAGCAAAATCAATCTGTAAAGTGGTACAAAAGACAGAGGCTGCAAGGGTTATCATCTATCTAGGTCTGTAAAATGTAATACATTTTTTTTTTCAGGAATAAGGACCGAAAGAAGCTTGATGTGCCTTAATGTGTGTAGCTTTGATGATTTAGTGTTAGATCTCTACAAATCTAGTTTATTACACTTGAAACTGGTCAGGAAGCTGGGAGCAACTGGGAGTGGACAAGAGTGCAGCTGTGCCCTCAGAGGTGGATCCTTTTTACCAGTTCCATCCCTCACATCCACACAGTTGGTCAGGTTTCCGTTCAAGCGTGCCCTTTGTAAACCTGTTCTCAGTCAGGAGAGGACAGATTTCTTTCTCTTCCCCCATAAACAGGCTGCAGGTTAGAGATAGAGACAGGAGGTAGAAAGAGAGAGGAGAAGAGTGCTCAGATCTTGCTCCCTAAGTAGCAGAGGTCACTTGAACTCCATCCACAGCACATAGAGATTGCTATCCCTACTCTGTGACAGGTTTTAAAGGAACGAGGTCATCTTTGGTTTTGTAAGGAAAACAGATGAAGAAGGATTTCAAGTAGCAGAATTTAGGTCTTCTACCACTTTTAGTCCTGGATGCATCTGTGTAAATCTGCATGTCTTTTAAACAGTTCACTGCTCCCTGTTTTGAGTTGCACTTTTTAAATTCTTTGCTTTTCCCTAATAACCTGAGACACTGGAAGACGTGGCAGCTGACATCCGGCATTATGTGTCAGCATCCTTTATTGTATCTGTTCCTCAACCATCACACTGGCTCTGTTCAGCACAGAGAATTATTCCTGGCCTACCTCTGAGTAGTGAAAAATGCCCTGGTTTTACCAACCATTCCTGCAAAGGTGATCTTTTTTTTTAAAGAGAGGATCTTTAGAATTTTGAGGTGGTGTGAAAAGGGGAGGCTTTTCTAATGTCACTTTTCCCCTGGTCCCAGCAATGATATTTTCTAGTTAATTGGGTAAAATAAATTTGTCAGAAGCTCTGAGCAATTTTCAGGTTTGCGTTGAAGGAAAGGGCAGTTAAATGCAACACTAGATCAAAACAAAAGTTCTCAGTTTTTAGAGAGATCAATCACTGCCTACTTAGAAATATTCTTGATATTGCCCTGGATGTTTTACAGATAAGAGAAAAAGACAAAGCAAAGCAAGCATCCCACCACATAACTGAGCAAAACAGTGGTAGAGTATGGAACAGTTTTTCAACCTGACAGAGAAATTTTCTTACTACCAAGCAACATTACTTGAAAAAAAAAATTTGAGAGTAAGCTGGTAATAAAAGTTGGTTACAGTTTCCATGTGAGGAGAAAAATGTTTAAATGTGACTCCTTTCAAACTAAATTTCAATCAAACAGCAAAGAGTAAAAGTTCTGGTTTTACTTTCTAAGCACTCTGTCCAAATGCAGGCTTATGACCTCAAACCAATTTCTTATGCATCCTTAAAACGCATGCCCTTTCTTCTCCACAACAGAGCTTTATTTCCATGTATCATCACACAGCACACCTTGTCTTCCTTCCTTGCCTAGCAGTATAGGTGCTAGTGCAGATTGTAGAAGATCCTACAAAATGCCAGTGCATTTTCCAATGCAAGGATCTTCAAAACAAAAGGAGTTCACACATAACAGAAGAAGACTTTCATAAAACTATATAGCAGAGAAAAAGTTTGATTTTTTTTCTTATCAAAACAGAGGCTCCACATGGAGAAGAAACAGATTAGACATCAGACAAATAGAGGCAGATTAGGCATTCAGACTGCGAGAGGAGAACAATTCAGTTAAACTGATGAGCAAAATTTAGCTGAAAGTCTACACTCATCTAAATATGCTTACTGTTGTTAGCATGGTGAATACCCAGAGAAATGATGAACTTTTAATTGAAGCATCCTATCCTCTTGGCAAAGGATGGTTTTGCAGACTTTCAGGTAATCGCTCTTAATATTAATAATAAACACATCATAATAAGATCAAAATACATTAGTCAAGTCTCTGGCATGCTGGAACTATATTGACAATACTGATTCAGCAATTGCAAAGTTTATATGGTAGGAAAGAGTTAAGATGTCAAAGGGCTGTCAGTAGTAAAGAAGCCTGTATTCTTTTAGATATGTACTTCGACTAATTTAATGAAAATGTACTGTCAGATATTTCAGTATTAAGGCAATCATATCTCCCCAGAAAAAGTATCTTGCTTCTAATCTAACACTTAATACAATAAATTCTACCCCCATACTCAAAGAAGTGTCAGCTAGAACAGGGAGAAACGACAACCTTCCTGGGCAGCTTGTTCTAAAAAATTATTTCTAACTTTTAAGTAGGATTTCTTGTGTTTCACTTTGTGCCCATTGCCTCCTGTCCTGGACAGTACTGAGAAGACTGATTCTATCTCCTTTATTCCTCCCATCAGGTATCTGAACGCATGGATAAGACTCCTCTGAGCCTTCTCTTCTTCTGGCTGAACAGTCTCAGCTCTTTCAGCCTCTCCTTGTATGAGAGATTCTCCAGTCCCTTAATCATCTTTGTGGCCCTTCGCTGGTCTCACTCCAATTATGTCCGTATCTCTGTTGCACTGAGGAGCCCAGAACTAGACACAGCACTACAGGTGGGTCTCACCAGTGCTAATTAGAGGGAAATAATAATTTCCCTCAGTACTATTTTGCAAATAATAGTTCTCCAGGTTAACTTATGAAACTTGTGTACAGATTCACCCTGAACAGCACTCCAGCCACTTTTTAAGTTTTGGTAGTTGAATAAAAGTAGGTTTAATAAACATTGTTACCTCTCACACAGTCCTTAGTTTCAAGGCTTGTCAAGACCAGTTTGAGCTACCCTAATTTAGTTCAGTGATATTGTTGTCTGTGACTGTGGGACTTGTTAAGGCTAGTTGGAGTCTCAGCAAAACTACCACTTTGCAAAAAATCCCTACATTCTGGGGTGATCAAAAGATGGGGGAAGGTGACTCTTCTGCCTGCTGTAACTGCTAAATATTTGCTAACCAGCAAAACAGAAGAATTGTCTATTTTAATGAATCAGCCTCAAAACCTCCATGTCTGTCCAGAAAATGACAGCCTAAAGCATCAAAATATTCCTTCCAGCTTCTGAAAGCCTTTGGATCAGAGATCCTCTTGTAACCAAGTTTTACTTCTCTCCGCCTATCTCTGGGACTGAGAACTATCATTTGCAGTAGTAGTATTAAACATAGGAAACCCAGTTACGAGCAGGATTTTGTTCTACTGAGTTATGTAGAGTATACATTTTGTTTTCAGTTGAAGAAAAAGAGGAAACAGGTAAACACAGAAAGACAAATAGTAGGGACCTACATGCGAAAGTGTGGAAATGTAACCTGAACTGTAACTCTCACTGTGTGCCTGGAAAAAAATGAAATGTGATATCTGAACCCGTGTCATGTGCCATCTATTCTCCCAGGTGCACATCACAGTCAAATGACAATTCATTTTTTGTGAGTCATATTGCAAATACTGATTCAGTCACAGATGGAAGTTGAAATTAGGCCATCAATATACAAAACCTATGTTCTGCCCCTTCAGTGGCACTCGGGATGGGCATGTAATTAGATGCCATTTGCTAAGCTATCAAAAGTAGTTCTAGCTCTTCATACTGAGTCAGGATGCTGAAAGATTATCTGTCATAATATGCAGTAGACTCAGCTTCGCATTCAGCCTGTGCAGCCACTCCGTTGCTCTTAAGGTACCTGAAGGATATGGGCAAGAGCTAAGGGCATGATAAGGCATTCTAGGTTACAGATTTATGCACAGCTCAGGTTTACAAACTCTGCACACACTGGGAAAGAAATACTCCATTGATATTGCATTGTACTAATTACCAGCTCAGTCAAATTCAAGGAAGATATGAATAAATCCAAGAATTTGCAGTACTCAAAACAGACATCAGTTTGTAAGGCATAAGAGAAGAAATTAAAATCATGTTTATCTGGCTTGCTCCAAAATTAAATTTAGAAAGAGTCTCATTCGAGGATGCGATGTTTCCCTAGAGCTGGCTGATACACCGTAAATTTTCTCTCTGTGTCATTTTATTTCTTTTTAGAAAAATATTAGAAGTGAAACTACTAGTCAGGGAAACTTGGTCTAGAACAAAAATCCCCACTCCCACCCTGCTCCCAGACAGGGTGGAAAGTTATATTTAAATGTTTATGATTGTCAATTATGACATTAGAACTCTGTGTCAAACAGAGTTCTGAAAGGATCAGTCCTAGGCCTGATACAATTTTTTTTTTATGATCTGAATTATAGTTTACAGGGCATGTACAGGTGCTATGGGTACCAACAAGCAAAGAAATGCTAAAATGATGGATGTACAGTTTATGTATTGAAAAATGCGTGAGAAATTTGAGACACTGCCTTCAAAAATGTGTAAGATACTTCACCTAGAAAGAAATAGATCAGATTTATAAATATCGGACAGTAGCAGTTGACTAGAACCTGAGTAGATCTGAATCTTCAGGTTACAGTTATAAGTTGACAATGAATCAACAACAGTATTCTACTAGTTATTAGGAAAGAAACACTATGACAACATCTACAAGAACATCTTCCTCCGCAGTCAGGAATGGTATAATCTCATTTGGAGTTTCAGGCCTAATTTTCAGTACTGAACTTCAAATAATGAGAAGTGAACAATAAGAGAATACACAGGAGAGAGCAACAGTAGTTATCAGAGAGGCCTAAGAACTATTCCCTAATGGAAAGACACATACTGTTGGACCTTCCTGACTCAAAGAAAAAGGCTGAAAAATTGAAATTTCTTCTCAAACACTTAAAACATGAAGAAGGAAGACTTTCCTCAGTATGCTTTGTAGGAAATATGAGAACTAATGTTCTTCACTGCAGCAAGTAAGCAGTAAGGAAATAATTTCTTATGTGATGTAGAGTGACACACTAGAAAATGTTACTTGGGAAGATAGTGGGGTCTCCAAGAAGCAGTGAGACTGAGCATCTCAGAAATAAAATGTATTCAGTTGAATCCTGATGATGGATGGAGAGCAACAAAAATTATGGATGTCTAGGTACTGGTAATTATCTCAGAACTACAGATTAGAGAGAATCTATGCAGACAGGGGAGGAGTGCAGGATGTAATACACTTGGCATTTAGTAAGGTTTTTGGAATCACTTCACACAGCATTCTCATTTGGGATCTGAAGGAGTAGGGGCAGGATCAGCAGGCTGTTAGATGTTTGAAAATTGACTGTAGACCAGGGTTAAAGGGCTGTAGTTAACATATCGACTACCGCCACACAGGAAAGAAAAGAATGCCCCAAGGCTGAATAAATATTTGATGCTAATAGATGTTTTCAGTAACGACCTGGATGATAGAAGAGAATGTACCCTTAGCATGTGCGAATGATACTAAATTAGGGATGGTAAACAGAGCCAAAAGTAAGACATTCAATTAGAAGGGATTTTAATAAACTTGAGATATGGGCCAAAAGAAATCTTGTGGAGTTGTCAAAGAGAAATGCAAAGTTCTGCATGGGAAACAGAACAGCTACTTGCATCAGCATGGGCCAGGAAATGACCTGGACAGAACCTGGGAGTTGTGGTGTCTTTCTCGACCGCTGGCTCCTTAAAGGCAAGCCTGCTGCTGAGCCCAGAGCCTAAGCATAAATAAAACCTTGTAAGCAGCTGGAGTTTCCAGCTGAAGTATTTGATTTTCCGACCAAGTATTACTGTAGCAAAGACAAAGCACAGCGGTACTGTCTGGAGACACCAACACAATATACGTCATCATTTTTCAGACTTGGCTTCTTTCAGAAACACACGGCCCAAGACAAATTAAAGCACATGCCTACAGGGATGCCCACAGTAGATTCATTACTTGGCAAACTATGCCCCAGAGAGACTGTTGGGACAGGGCAATGCTTCAGCTGCCATTAAGTACTTACAACTCTATAAGAGTTGGCAGAGTTCAATGGGAAAACCTACTGCCCAGTGCAGCTCTGCAGGAGCCCAGGCAAGGAGAGGAACTGATCGATTTTGGCTGTGCAGGAAACATTGTGCTTCCAAAGCTTTCATGATATGTCTTTCTAGCTTAATCGATGACCAGTGTATCAGAAGACCTGTGCTGCTTCAAATTCCAGTTTAGAAAGCAGAGTGAGGATTTAAGAGAAGCAGTCGTCAGTTGAGGTTGCTGAGTAGCTGGTTTGCTGTTTTCTGTCCCTTATCCAAACTCAGGAGCAGATTTGCGTGGTGTGATACAGAGCTCTGAACTCCATGGGCCACCCTGTTCCTGGGAAACCACCTGGAGTGCCTGTTGAAGAGGTCTGACTGGGATTGACCCTTCATTGTCTTCCTGAGAGAAGCCCAGGGAGGAAAACAACATGGGAAAACGTGTGCCCCTTCCCTCAATTGCAGGTTATTGACCCTGTCCCTTCTCTCCTATGTCCTAAAATACCTTCATGTGAGGAACTGGATATATTACTTTCTTCCCAGCACCTCAAACCTGGAGTTCCTCCAGCTTTTCTTCATAGACCTGTTCAGCTATACCAGCTATTCAGTGAGCTTGCCAGCACCCTGCTCATGCTGAGGAAGCAGATGGACTGTAGATAGGGGGAACTTCCAGACTGCAATCAGAAGTCACGAGTGGATGTTTCCTAAAACTTTGATGGTGGGGGAAAGAGGGACCTATATATCTTGGCAAGGCTGCAACTTGTGTGTGATGTGGCGGGGATGAAGCCCATGCATGTCTTCTCCTTCCCAGGCAGAGTGTGACACACCACATTCACTACTCCAGAGTCATGCTAGGCTGGCCATGAACAGCTGTCCTGACAGCTAGTACATTGCTGTGTGAGAGAAACACCCCAGAAAGTGTATTTTTGCAGTTCTAGCACAAACAGGAAAAGAAAGGAACCCTGAAACATTTGGCATGGTGAGGAGGAGGTGTGAGTGGTGGCAGAGCCATGTGAGTGCTTGGATGTTGGTGCCTGCCAAGCACAACATTCCTTTAGAAGTGCGTGTGCAGTGTCCCTTCCTGCAATCCACTGTTGTGGAGACTAGTCCTGTGATGTCGTTTTCCATGAGGAAACGGCATCCATCTCCTGCTGGTTTTCAGAGCAACACAGCACTGACTCAGACAACACACACTTGCCGTTGCCCACAGCTGCCGTGACGCAGGGGAAGAGAAACCATTTCTGGAAGATTTTGTCCCTGAATGGATTATCTTCAGATCTGTAAGTCTTTGTGCACGGCAAGCTGCATCCTTAAAGATCAGCCCAGGCTGCCAGGCCAAGATTGAGGCATTTTCTTGATTTATCAGTCCCTGTGTAGTTTTTTAACTTAGCAGCAAGAAGAAGGTTGGAAACAGTCCAAATCAGGGCTGCAGCCCAACCTCTTGTATCTCTGACTGAGAGAAGCCTCTACATAAAAAGGTGAGAGTGGGGTCTCCACCTCGAACTGCCTCAGCTGGTGCGGAAGGGGGAAGAGAGGATGAAATTAGTTATCAAAGTACCAATTGTTAGACTAAATTCGTGACCACAGTCCCCCTAAATCTGTTGTCATACTTATTAAAAGATATATACACACTGGGAAGCCGATAGCTGTAACGTTTAAACATTAGGTGACAGTGTTTGCTAATTTTACTTAAGCAACATAAACCGCTTCTGCAACTATGATACTGCCAAGAGATTCCTTCCAAATGGCAAATCCACACATGCAAATATTGACTTGAGCCTCAGTCTAAAGACAAAAGCTTTCTGTGTTTGAAATATTTCTTACCAAAATCAAGTGGTCTGCTTGATCTCAGTAAGCACAGCTCTGTAGCATGGCTTACATGTTGAACTGAAGATGGGGTATGTGGGCATGGGAGTACAGAGAACGAGAACCACTGGGGTAGGCTGAGAAGCCTAAAGTGTGGCAAAGAAGTCAGGTCTTGTGAAGTTTACAGTTTTACCCACATGTAGAGACAGGTCCCAGTTGACCACATCCCTGCGCTCTCAGAGTCGAATACTCTCCAACCAGGCTATTTCAGATATTCTGCATGAGGATAGTTTAATTTTTAGTATCAAATTTCCTTATTGAACATATTTGGCATCACATGAAAATTTGTTTTAGCAAAGTGATACAGCAATGTACTGAAATCGCATCACAAGCATAATATAAGATTTGCAATATACGGTTGAGTCAGTGTACAAACAGGATTCTCCTGACTAATCTCTATATGCTCATTGTCACAATGCTGGGCTTCTTCAGTCGCTGGGAAAGAATATGTTGGTTGAAACCATCTCAAGCCCATAGCTCTCTTCAAACTTTGTTTTTTTTGTTGTCCAGTTTCTATAATTTATGTTGAGCTGAGCCACATATACTCCACCCCTCTCCCCACTGCTCATGCCAGTTTGGTTTGCTCAGGAAGACATCATTCTTTGTTAGCTGTCTGAGGCAACCTGATGATTCACTGGTGCAGCACTCTTATCTAAAACCATGGTAACCCTCCAGTCTCCCTGGTGTGGAGATAAAGGCAGCTTTCTTTATAGTACATTATTCCAGAAGCTCATTGCCCTTCTACTCCGAGCTCTCCTCCACTGTGGGGGTGTGCTGGTCTGTCAAAAGTGCCCAGGTTTTCAGTACAAGGGAACAATTTGTTTCTTTCCCCTAGACAGTCCAGATGAACTCTACTGAGTTTACAGCATGGCAGATGACAACAGTGCAAAGCAGGGGTCTGTACAACCTGTCTCATTCACAAAAGGCAGATTGTAATTCCATTTTTCCTTTGAAAGTGATAGAGAATGTTTTGAATAGGGAATGAAGCACCAGCTGCCAGTGAGTGGAAAGCACAAGGAGTATGAAAACCTGTCCAATACTGATACAAATTTCAAAACTAATAGTTTGAAAAATATGAATACCTTTCCAGAAGTTTATTCATATCTATTCTTACAATATGATGTCCGACAGTAATTTTTTTGCTTAATATTGATCTAAAACTTGAAGCTTGAGATTCTATTAGTATTTCAGGAATTATGTTTTTAAAGTCAGGATTAAGTTAGTAACTGTGTATTCTAATTACTTACCCTGAGCTTATCAATACAGACACAATATCCTACAGGAACCCTATTATAACACATATGAAAAAATATCACATTAATTACTGAGAGGATGAAAAACCAGAATATAAGCAAGGCAGCTGAAAATGTGCAAATGGAAACCAAAAGCTGAGAGTAAAAATTATGGGGATAAACAACAAATCTTCTCAGTACACTAGAGGCTGAGCGATTTGCCTCTATCTCAACGAATTAAATCTACCTTGATCCCATCTTGTGATTCGTTCCTTAGTCTACATACATGCTAAATGAAGAAAATTTGAAGTGCTCTTTCTTGAGCACTGTCACTGGTAAGTATGGGCAGAGGTTGGGGAGCAGAAAAGGAGGGGTATTGAAATTTGGTGTTCTGCTGCTAGTGAGGCATTAGTAAGTGAAGATAAGTAAGTCATGATTTTAATAAAAAAATAAAAAAAACAATAAAAAAAACCACCCCAAAACCCCAACAACTATTCTAGAATCCTTCTTTAGGCTAATTACAGCAGAAAAGGCTTGAATTTGTTTACTGTTTTGTGACCTCTCAGTTCTGTTTAAAAAAGAAGTGTAGCAAGCAGAACATATTTTTTAAGCTGCAGTATCACATTCAGCTCACTCATTCACTCTTTTCAGGAAGAGAAAGGAAGCACATTTAGGACAACACCAAATCTAAGGAGACTCCCCATTATACCTAGGCATTCCTCTGCACCTCTGCACCAGGCAGCACAGTTGCTACAGCCTAGGAAAAAGCTGTGAATGTGTCTGACAGGTGAACAATAGGTGAATAACTGATTAGAAGAGTTCAGTGAGGGTTGCTTCATATTGAAGAGGAGAAAAGCAAAGGTCATTCCCGTGTTTCTTCATATACGCTTTTTCTGAAGTGATGTAGATTACCCAGGGAGGAGAAAATTTTCATCTAAATCATATTTGTTATCTTCTCAAAAAAACCCAACCAACCAACCAAACAAAACATAAAAGCATCTAATGACAGTATTAGAAACGATATTTGAAATGTCAGGATAATTGTCGCGGACTGCCTGTGTCTTCTTCCGATGGGTCGCAACCAACCGACTGTTGCGACCACAAGGTATTCTACAATCAGAAGGCTCTTCTAAACTCACTGCTACCTTAATCCAACAGAGAGCTCCAATTCACGCTCTCCCGAGGGCTCCTACCTCTCCAAACTCCAGGAGGGAAATGCCCCACTCCCTCTTGGGAGTGCCCCACCTTTAAACTTCCCATAGGTCACGTGGTCTCCGGCCAACCAACGTGACTCAGCACCTGTCTTGATGAGGCACAGGTGCTTCTCATGTAGCAGCCGGGAAACTTCCCCGACAGATAATGAGCTCCTCTCTAAAGCTTTTAATATGACCAAAAAGGGTAAAATATTCCTTTGGTTTTATGATGGAATGTAATATATTTAATAACGTGGATTATTAAATAGACTGAGGGAAGTTACTCCTTCCCAGTTCGGTAGTACAACAGAGATAAAGTACTCATTATATGTTCTAGTATGGCACAGTTTAAAAAAGTGAGTATGTAGATATTATCCTTGCATTTTCTACATAAAAGGAGAGAAGAAAATCAAATTATAAACTTCCCCCCCCCCCGAAAAAACCAAAACCATTCCTTATGGTTTCGTAGTTACGGTCTACTAGTCTAGTAGTTATTCCCGCTCGGGATGTTCTTATACTTTGACATTTGTAACATCCTTAGACAAGGATTTCTCCTTACTTTAATAAATACTAATTCAGAATATTGTCTGTTTCCAGCATTGGTTTAGAACCATAAAACAACAGCTAATTTTTGAAAAGCTCGATTTACAGTACAAGACAAAGGAGATTTTCTGACTAATTAAGGTAGCAGAAATTCAAATCTGTAGTTATACTAAAGAACATGTTTTAATTACAGCAGTAATTCCAAATGAGCACAATTAGTAAAAGTCACAGTCTAATATATAGGTAATGGTACAAAAAAAGACTTTGTTCTGCCTTCTGGTTAATATGTGCTTACAAACTCAAAATTGCTTATGTGAAAATCAGAAGAGAGTATCAAACTTCCCATTTAAGAAATGGGAGGTGGAAATCAAAATACAGATCCAATATATTAGAAAACAGATATTGTGGAAAATTCCCTAAAGCCAGTAAGAGATGTCAAAACATTAAAAATTCTAAAGAAAAGTTTATGGAAATTTGATTACAAATAAAACAAAACGGTTAATGAAAAGGAGCACGAAAGTAATCAGAATTTAAAATAATTCAAATAAATTTCATTGCAAGAAAATAAAATACACACAAACATGCACAGCAAATAGTTTATACAAATCCGAGCAAGGGGAGAAAAACTTTCCAATTGATATGAACATGTAGGTCGTGGGGACTCTTTTTTGAGGGGGTGTAATTGGGTTTCTTAGTTAGTAGACTTTACTGCACCGTCTAACGGATAACAGCAAGCGGTGTTCCACCGCGCTTGCGACGGAGGCAGAAAGAACTGGCGGGAACCCCGCCCCTCCTCGCTGCAGTCCCCAACCAGGTCGGCTCCCGACACATAAAATGCGCCGCGCCGCCGCGCTCCTGCTACACTGGTTTTGTGTGGCAGCGTGGCAGGATGTCTGGTAGAGGTAAGGGCGGGAAGGGGCTCGGCAAGGGGGGCGCCAAGCGCCACCGCAAGGTGCTGCGCGACAACATCCAGGGCATCACCAAGCCGGCCATCCGCCGCCTGGCTCGGCGTGGCGGCGTGAAGCGCATCTCGGGGCTCATCTACGAGGAGACGCGTGGCGTGCTGAAGGTCTTCCTGGAGAACGTGATCCGTGACGCCGTCACCTACACCGAGCACGCCAAGAGGAAGACGGTGACTGCCATGGACGTGGTTTACGCCCTTAAGCGCCAGGGACGCACTCTCTACGGCTTCGGCGGTTAAAAGTTTTTCGCTCCTGGATCGTCTCGAAAACCCAAAGGCTCTTTTAAGAGCCGCCCATTTAATCTGTAAAAGAGCTGTATTGCTTCAAAGGTGGTAAATATCAACATTCTCAATGTTTACTGCTGTTAAAGTGTCATATTGTTATGTAAAGTACTATATTTGTAACTCTGAGGAGAGTCAAAGCACTTCGTTGCTAACTAAACGGGACTCTTCTAACACGAGATATTTAAATGCGTATTGCTAATGTGTTAGGGACCATTCTAGTTAAGTAGATAACCGAACGTACGAAATTCTGATCTCACTACCAGCAGCGTAGTCGGAATCTAATGAGTTTAGGATTCTTTTTACTTATTCTCCGAGAAATCGATTTGAATAGCGAAACGCCCAAAACTTGCGCTATTTCGAGATGGTGAGCTGCCCCGATGGAGGGGCAGGTACGCATCGCCCTGCGGACATCTCTCGTTGTCGTCTGTTTTTCACTAATCGAGTAAAGTAGCAGAAGTAGGTACGTATTTGTATTTAAATAACGTCAGTCCCTGTAACGATGGCAGTTAAAAATGCGCGGGCACGGAGTGGGAGGTGTCACAGCTAGCTGCCCCTGAACTCATGAAATTTTAAATATCAGTATGATCACAAGTCTGTCCTCTGAAAGCGGGTTTGTTTTTGTTTTTGTTTTTTAAGAAGTTCGTTCATTATTCTTTGTGCGATCGGTGTGTAAAAAATTTAGGAAGCTACTTCCTTCAATTTAGGGCTGGTGAAGCCGGGGCAGTTCTCTGCATCCAGTGTCAGCAACAGTCTTCCCTTTGCCCGAGCTCCCTGCTCTACTCAGGCTGAGAGGACAACTTACTTGGCAACGAAAAAGAAGCAGAAATGTGCAGTCAGGAAAATGGAAAGCTCGCGGACAATAAAGCTTCTGTTTCAGCAAGCAACAGCTTGGGAATAGTTTAAGTGCTGAAAGAAACTGAAAGTCGTTGAAAACACTGTCTCTTGCATTACAGCATTTTCATGTGCAGTTCGTCTCAATCCAAAAGCATTTGCCGTACCAGCTACGGTATTGCTTTCTACTATTTCCAGAATAAAGTTACTGTAGCTTAAAATACTCCCCGCCTCACCTTAAAAAAAAAAAAAAAAAAACACAACAAACAAAACAACAGCAACAACAAAAAAATCAAATCACACACACAAAAAAAAAACACGAAATCGACGACTATTAAAAAACCCCAAACCACTACCACAAAAAAAAAGAGAAAAAAAAAAAAACACAAAGAAAAAAAAAAACAAAAACTCACAATCAAACTCAAAATACTTTTATAAGGGTACTTATTGAGGAAAAACCCGTTCAACATGTATTTTTCAAAACTGAAGTTTCAGTGAATTATCAGAAAAAAAACATGAACCTTCTATGTGTTTTAGACAGCATAATTTACAGTTACCCACTTTCCTATTGAACATTTTTCGTCAAAGACATTCATTTTTGAGATGGACCATGAAAATTGCTATAAGAAATAGACAAAACCGAAAACCAGAGCGGCGATTGCAAGACGGGGGGAGGGTGAGCGCTGGTGGGAGACGGGTGACTGGGCGCGCTTTTGAGGCGGGTTTTTCGAATTTGAAAGTATCCAATAGCGACGGCGTGTTGCTGCCAGCCAATCAGAGAGGGGAACATGCTATAAAAACCGCCACGGCAACAGGACGGTACCATTGCACGGCGGCGGCTGCGGGAGGTGAATCGCTGCTCTCAGAGCGATGGCCCGCACGAAGCAGACGGCGCGTAAGTCGACGGGCGGGAAGGCGCCCCGCAAGCAGCTGGCCACCAAGGCGGCCCGCAAGAGCGCGCCGGCCACGGGCGGCGTGAAGAAGCCGCACCGCTACCGGCCCGGCACGGTGGCGCTGCGCGAGATCCGGCGCTACCAGAAGTCGACGGAGCTGCTGATCCGCAAGCTGCCCTTCCAGCGGCTGGTGCGCGAGATCGCGCAGGACTTCAAGACCGACCTGCGCTTCCAGAGCTCGGCCGTGATGGCGCTGCAGGAGGCGAGCGAGGCCTACCTGGTGGGGCTCTTCGAGGACACCAACCTGTGCGCCATCCACGCCAAGCGCGTCACCATCATGCCCAAGGACATCCAGCTGGCCCGGCGCATCCGCGGCGAGCGTGCATAAGGCTCCTGCCGCCCCAGCCGCCCTTCGTCCCCGCACCCTAAAGGCTCTTTTAAGAGCCACCACATTACACAAAAGAGCTGTGACGCGGTCTGTTTTGATAGTTGGATACGAGCCTAAATCGTCCTGGAGCTCTTTCAAGGTAGTGTAAGTTTTGGGGACTGTTTTATAAGTACTAATACTCATAGAATTCATTTTTGTCACTCCTCATCTCTGTGCTTGGCTGGTTTCTCTGAAGGTTGTCGAGATCTTTGCAATCAGATTCTGCAATTCTAGTGAAAACATGTTTATAACACTTGCTAAGCCACCATCTCAAACCACTTGACTCTGAGTATGCTGTTACATTGAAGGGATTATCTAATTAACTGTGCAGAAAAAATAACTACACAAATCAGAAATAGGAGTGCTCAGATAAGGCAACTGAAAAATAATTTTCATTTTAATGATCATGACAACAGTTGCAATCTTTACTTAAAAAATAAAGAGTAGTACAGAAAGCCTACGATAATACTTCCCCTGCTCTCTCCCCAGGCTTGATACTTCCTGTAAAATATTTTATTTTGCAATATTTTTGTGGACCGGTGCAGATTTTTACTTTCAAGCAATGTGAAAGGCATGACCTGAGTTAGTACTGGAAGATGAGCTCCAAACAGCTTTTTATTATAGAACAATTGATGTAAATATACAGTATCATTTCACTTACTAGGATATACCATAAAAATCCTAACACTGCGCTGGTTATCCAAGAGCCCTGCTTCCCTTAGTATGAGATGAATAAAACACGTGCTAATAAGATAAGACTGAAACAAGGGATGAAAATGAGAAATTCAACAAGTTAGTCTTACTGTGATGTTAAATTCTTATTTTTCTTTGTTTACGAGTTTGGGGAAAGGCTGGAGTAGGAGGAGGAAGGAAAACTTGCAAAAAGCAAAGAGAATCTGGTGGATGCTCCTAGGAAATCCACCCTCCCATTTGCCAAATACATGGAGAGCACTGGCACAGGAGCAAGTTTCATGGCTTTTGTTGGGGACTAAAAGAGTTGGGGGAAAGGAAGCGGCTGTCAAGCCATGGCAGCTTTCTACCCAATGAGAGGCCCGTAGGAGATATGGTTATCCGTTTTAGAGAATTGAGGGCAAGCTTTTTGTGTTTGATGATAAAAAGAAGATGGAGTCAGTGGAGGAATAGACATGGGGGGATCAGAAGGTTCAACATTTACTAGAATTTAGTCCATTCAATGAAGCTTTACAAAATTAGGAAATTAGTTGGCCTTTAGTTCACTTCAATTTCTTGATTGATTGTGTCAAGTCTTGCAGACTTTAGCTGTTTTCATATTTCAGAAAAGTCATTTTTTCCATTCATTCACAAATAAAACATTCATGTTTTTATGGTTTCTGCTTCTTTATTGCCACAGCATCTTTTCCTCTGCTTCTCATAATGGAATCTGACCCATCCCATATGCTTCTGTACATGGTACCAGCCAAATTGCTCTGAAATGAAAACTCAGGTGTTTGATTAAAGCACCTGAGGAACCTTGCAAAAATTCCATAGTGTGTATTTCAGAAAGGTAGAACATAGTAGGTACAAGAAATATTCCTAGCAGAATGATGTAGGTATGGATGTATATACACACACGTATGCGTACATATTCTATATGTATATGTGAACATATATATGCTTTTCCTTCACTCACAAATTTTAATTCCTCTTAGTATGCATCCTGTCTCTTTCCCAGTCCCCTCTGCCCTAGCACTACCTGGCTTTATTGTCATTCCAACAATACCATATGGTAGATGAAATGAAAGAAGCTACTTCACAGTTGGACTATATGACTGTTGTAGGGCCCTGGACTAATCTGTTCTGTTCATCAATTTGTACATCGCCACTTGCAGAGTAAGGGATGAAAATTTTATCAAGTTGAAAGTACTCCTGCTGGAATGGCTTGTAAGTTTATTTTGAAAGGAATTATATGATTATAATTTTAAAATTAACTCTATGTCTGGTTACACTGTGATACTTCAGTAGGTGCCATACTAATTCTAATTGTTGCACATTGGTGACATATTACTAACTGGAATGAAAGTTTGTAGCTAGCCACCACTTCAAGGTTACCAAAGGTTAAAATGGCTAAAGTCTCGTGGTTGTTACAAATGTAAATAAATTGTAAGGTCACGGGGTGGAGAAAAAACAATCTTTCTTAATGCACACCCAGGCTCTGTAAGGAGACCTCACTGATACCAGGCTGCAATACCTGCTCTCAAAAGTGAATGAAGAAATTATTCATCATGACTAATAAGTACTCAATATCTTGTCTGTGTTCCCAGGCCATCTATCAGTACTATCCAGTGAAATTTCTAAAAAGGTCTGGATAGGATCTGACTGTGTTAACAATATGGTACTTGTTAGAACAAAGACAGATATTTTTTTTTATTTTTTTTTTTTTTTTTCCCCTCTCTGGTTAACATTAAATATGCTCTAGGACAACTGGAGCAGGCCTATGGAAGGTTTGTATGGCCTATTGGAAGGTTTCTTTTGCTTCCCAGGCTGTAAGTGCCAAGTCTCCTGCTGCCTTTCAAGACAAGCAGAAATCTTAGTTATGCTATAATATAAAACTCTAATTCCAAAGCAAGCCAATATTTTCTGTCTGTATCGTTTTTCTTTTGGTTTTCTTTTATTCCAATTCACTACATACTCAGAAAAGTTTTTAAATTACATACAATTAAGTAGAGGTGAAATATATTTAAAGAAAAAATCTGTTTGAAAGACACAAAATCAAAAAAAAAAGACTAGCTCCTCTGTTCACTACAGAGGGCTTCATGTGGGAAAAAAAAAACCAAAACAAAACAAAACAAAGAAAGCCCTAAACAAACCTTAACCTGGGCTGATTGCTGCACTCAGCAGGTCTCTCCACTTTCTTTTCTCCTCTACCCGAGTGCTGTCTCTGACAGATCATGCCTACTGTGCAGTGAGCACCTCTGAGGGAACAAGTGCAGATGGTGCTCAGAAGCCTCTAATGACAACAGGTGGCCGCTCTGCCCTCTAACAGCTCCCTTTAGTGCTACCCAGCACTCAGGACTCTTACACCCCAGATACCAACTGTGAGCTTTCACAGATGGGAAGACACTTCCCAAAACAATGGGAGAAACAAAATCTCCACCCGGTTTTCAATCTGAGGCCTGATTTTTTAACTTCTTGTTTTAATGCTCAGGATCCTGTTAGACTGGTGTGCATGTCTCATAGTAACAATTCAAACGAAGGTGGGTTGTTACAAGAAAGGTTGAAAGCTATGTACATCCATCCATATATCCTGCCCGTATATTCTGAAGAGTCCTAGAAATCTGACTGTAGAAATCATACAACTCAGTATATTTTCTGACTGCACAAAATCTTGTGATAAATACTTGGAGAAGTGCAAGTTCAAAGACAAATACATGTAGACTTATTGTTGGAAGAACACACTAAATTTCACTCCAACATTTTAATAAAACTTTGTTTAAAAATACCTCCTGCTCCCCCCCCCCCCCCAAAAAAAAAAAAGAAAACCCAACAAACCAAAACAAAAAAACAACCCTAGAAAACCCCCTCAACAACAACATAGGAATACATAAACTTTTTTCCACTGTTTTGTATTGTTAATGGTAACAAATCTGGACAAAAATTGATAAGTATTCCTGTGTAGAGTATTTATCAATTAGAGTTTATTGGTCTTTTAAAATATGTTTCTGTGCTGTGCGAAAGAAACCTCATACACCCTGTCTCTTCAGCATGGTCTTGCATCACCAAGACTGGCCTCAAAACCAGTCTTTTGAGACAGTTATTCTGCTGCCAGCATTGACAAATTTTGAAGCAAAGCAGTAGCCTCCTTTAGAACAGACCGCCTTAGCCAGGTTCAACAGTAACACAATTGTAGTGAGCTGCAGGAAGTTTCTGCTCTTCCCTAGACTTAGCCAGGCAGGAGATTTTAAGGCACAGAGTTCCTGAGCCCGAGCCTGTTCGGGGCAGAGCAGTGTGTCTGCTCCCTCCCCTCTCCCATCCTCTCCCTCAAAGCTGTTTTGAGTCCAGCATAGTCATATCAATGTAAAAACCTCTTCATTTTGCCTGATGTTCTCTGCTTACTGCCTTTAAACTAACATTTTGACCTCTCTGCTCCCCCTTAAATTTCATCTCTCCTCCCCCATCCAGTGTTCATGAAGTGCCTGTTACTCCTCTTCAGTATTTGCAAAGCACCCCTAGCAGAGCAAGAAATTTAGAACCTTGTGGGGTTTATAAAAGACAAATATTTAAACACAGGTAATGCAATAAAATACGAGGAGAAAAAAAACACACCACAAAAGCAAAAACAGGGCTGTCACCGTCAAATCACATGCTACAGTATAGGAAAAACAAACAGTATCACGACAACATTGTTATTACTAAAACGTGACCCCTAAAAGCAGTGTCACAGCTCTCTTTGTTGTGCATGGAGTGGCTCTTAAAAGAGCCTTTGGGTCTGCGTGGGCGGCCTCAGTGTCTGCCGGAAACGGAGAGTGGCTGGGGCGGCAGGAGCCTTATGCACGCTCGCCGCGGATGCGCCGGGCCAGCTGGATGTCCTTGGGCATGATGGTGACACGCTTGGCGTGGATGGCGCACAGGTTGGTGTCCTCGAAGAGCCCCACCAGGTAGGCCTCGCTCGCCTCCTGCAGCGCCATCACGGCCGAGCTCTGGAAGCGCAGGTCGGTCTTGAAGTCCTGCGCGATCTCGCGCACCAGCCGCTGGAAGGGCAGCTTGCGGATCAGCAGCTCCGTCGACTTCTGGTAGCGCCGGATCTCGCGCAGCGCCACCGTGCCGGGCCGGTAGCGGTGCGGCTTCTTCACGCCGCCCGTGGCCGGCGCGCTCTTGCGGGCCGCCTTGGTGGCCAGCTGCTTGCGGGGCGCCTTCCCGCCCGTCGACTTACGCGCCGTCTGCTTCGTACGGGCCATCCCACACCAGCTACAAACCTCCCACCGAGAACGAGACGATGGACTGAAGGAGGGCGCTCAGCGCCGGTACTTATAGAGCCGCCTCGTCTCTGATTGGACGCCAGGACGCGCTACCTCATTGGGTACCGTGAGAATCCCGGCCTGCGCCCAAGGAAACCGAATTCGCCGGTGGCTGCACCCCCACTCACCCCACCCCCCCCCACTCAGAGTCACGGCTCTCTCAGTCCGAGTCCAAGACCTGGGGGTGAGGGGGGGGCATTTGAGACACAGCGCTCGCATCCCTTCTGCTTGTCCGGCTTTCCCCCTCCGCCAGACTCCTGACAGATTAAAAGCCGTATGGAGGCTCAAATCCAAGAAGTATTCTTAAAAAAGAAAATTATAATAATAATATTTTTTTTTTTAGTGGGCTGATTACAAAAGAAGAAAAAAGTTCCTTCAATGCAGTACAGATGTCCTTCTTGCAGTAACAGGCACATTATCCCCAAAACTGCAAACGAAAATCGCCTGGTACCTCAAAACACACGCGAAGAAATTATATAAACTAAGTTTGTAGTTAAGCGTGTAACAAGCTGTAACAATCGATATGAGTCTTTCAAGCTATTTTTCACGTTATTTTCTTTTCTCTAGGAAAATCGGCATACAAGATCATCAGTATCATCAAGTAAAATCGTGACTAGGACAAGGAAGTTAT
Source organism: Tauraco erythrolophus (assembly GCF_009769465.1). Lineage (NCBI taxonomy): Eukaryota > Metazoa > Chordata > Aves > Musophagiformes > Musophagidae > Tauraco > Tauraco erythrolophus. Next base: position 56,740,796 of record NC_141468.1, read on the forward strand.
CTGTGGAACGAAAAGCTTAAAAAGGAATACGGAAATACTCTCTTACTTAATTTGCCCCTACTTACTCGTTAAGGCTGTGATCAAACCAGATCTGATCGCGAATGTTTACTGATTGCCGGTGCTTGAGAGCAGTCAATGACTAACCGAGAGTTTTATTTATATAAACCTGGAAAAGTGTTTTTTGCCTCCGGTGATGAACGCAACAGAACACCGCTGATTTCGAAAAAGCTCCCCGGACAGGAGCGCGCACTCTATGCCAGAATGAGAAAAACTTTCTCATAAGGCTGCTTTTAACGCGTTGTCTTAAAACGCGTTGTCAGGGACATAGATTTCGTTCATGTTTCCAGCCTCCCCGAATGCATACGCTAGAAAACTGTATTAGATTTACCGCTGACATCATCAATAACTTTTTAAAAGCAATGAGCTGAGAACAGGTTACAGTAAAGAAAAAAGTTTATTTAGAACTATCAGGAAGTAACTTTCATCTTTTTCCCTAGGTGACAAAGTGGTTTCTCTTTCTTCTTCGCAATGAATTATCTACTCTCAGTTAAATGAAAATTTTCAAGTACAACACATTGACCGTTAAATAGTTTTGCTTAATTCGGCGAAAAATTAAAAAAAAAAAAATCATTATTTTGATTACAAACAGCACTTGAAATATATTTTTTAGTGGAGTACAGGGTGTTTAAGGAGACAACTTTGCCACTAACAGCAAAATAAAACATAAGACAGTACTTCCAATGTTGTGCAAGTCAGTTTAAAGACCTTTACGAATTGGATAGCAGATTCGTTAAGTAATGCAACAGCTCTTCTTAAGATAAAGTGGGCGGCTCTTAAAAGAGCCTTTGGGTTTATCGAGACGATCCAGGAGCGAAAAACTTTTAACCGCCGAAGCCGTAGAGAGTGCGTCCCTGGCGCTTTAAGCACGACATTTCACAACTTAAGAGTTACGAACGTTTATTTATTGCCTAAGTATTTTTCTTGTAATGTTAGTGGACGCTAACGTAATTATTTGAAAGTCTGATCTTAGTACACTAGGCATTTTGCAGTATTCACGGTTTCTTTCAGGGTAAGGCTTAGAAAAGTAATTATACCTTGAGGCAACTTAGAAATTTTTAAACTGTTAATGTATCGAAATATTTAACATTGTAAGTGTATATAAAACTTTTTAAAACTCCGACATCTAGTAATAAACAGCTCTCATTGTGATATTTGTGGGTGGCTCTGAAAAGAGCCTTGGTGTTTAAGCAGTGCACGGTTTGAGATGTGAGTTTAACCGCCGAAGCCGTAGAGAGTGCGTCCCTGGCGCTTAAGGGCGTAAACCACGTCCATGGCAGTCACCGTCTTCCTTTTGGCGTGCTCGGTGTAGGTGACGGCGTCACGAATCACGTTCTCCAGGAAGACCTTCAGCACGCCGCGCGTCTCCTCGTAGATGAGCCCCGAGATGCGCTTCACGCCGCCACGCCGAGCCAGGCGGCGGATGGCCGGCTTGGTGATGCCCTGGATGTTGTCGCGCAGCACCTTGCGGTGGCGCTTGGCGCCCCCCTTGCCCAGCCCCTTCCCGCCCTTGCCTCTCCCAGACATACCGCCACTGTAGACCCAAACAACGAGTGTAAGACGAATACAGCGGCGCGGCGCATTTTATGTGTCGGGAGCCGACCTGGTTGGGGACTGCAGCGAGGAGAGGCGGGGCTTGGGGCTCGCTCCCGCAGCGTCTGTTCGCTTTCCCTGTCGCGCGCCCTCTAGCACAAAAATGCAGTTTTCATGCGAATTCCTCTAAGGGTGGCACAAGTAGTTTGGTGGGGTTGCCTGGTTTCGCTACGTTCATTTTTTTTTCAGATAGAAAGAAATTAGGAATGTGTGTGTTGTAGTTTGTATATTTTTTTTAAACTTTGATACGTCGTGCTCATTTAGAAATAAACCCTCGTTCACAGAAAGTTATATTAAATGGATTTTTTTCTTTTTTTTTTTCTCTCTAATTTTTATTTCTAAAAACGAGTATGTGTTATGTGTTACAGCTTCACCTCTTTGCTGAGTTTTCTGGTTATATTAATTTTCTCCTGTGTCTCCAGTTTTTTAAACAGCTGCTCCTCATCTTTTTTTAATGGAGCATCTTGCAGCAAGATCTGTCCAATCACGTTTCTGAGAAATTGTACCCCTCCTTGAATTTATTGCTATTCTCCATTTCCTGCCCTTTCTGAGTGTTTTCTCAAGGAGGTTTTAGTAGTAAGGGTACATTAATCAAGAGGTTTAACCCTTACGCCCTCCACTTTATTTTTTTTTTACGGTAAAATGGTCCTTTTGGACGAATATTTGTACAGTTTTTTCCGTTCTTGTAGTGGCATAGACAATAATGTGGCTATTCTTAGAGAGATTGAAAAATGAAATATGTCAAAAGAAGGATGTTTTTGTTCTTCAGCGAAAGGTATTCAATAGTGGTTTTGCCTTCTTTAGTGGACGTAAATCTTCTGAGGTTTAACTGTTGACTACAGGAAACAGTATTTTAAAAAAAATCGCTGCACTAGTCATTCGGTAGCTGACTCGAACCGAAAAAGATCAGGGTGAAAAAAATGTTTCCAGCATTGAGCTTTTGCTGCCCTCTCGTGGACGTTGTTTTGGTTTATATTTTTCCCGTTTCAAGATGAGCAGCTTTACATAATCCGTCCTTACATAAAGAGACAATATTACATTAATCAATAATCAGTATCCATTTTTGCATTTTCATCGTTGGATTTCACACCCGCCCCCCCCCCCTCCACTGTTTGGCTGTTGTGGCGGTTTGTTGAGTTTGGCACATAATGTATCAGGCCTGAAACGAACCTTCTACCAAACTGGGCAGAATATGGCAAGAACCTGTGTAAAAGTATTCACAGACATATAATGAGTAGTCTTCGATAGTGTTTGAATGAATATTTATTATTTCCTGTGGTCTTGCTGTTTGCACATGCGACCGAGCACATTTTGGTGGCCATGAGGCTGTTGCAGGGCCAGGGCTTGCTCTGCTCCCTCGGCTGCAGGACACCGATCTTCAGCCACCACCAGGAAAGACCTTGGGCCAGCAACACTCTGCTGCTGGGGTCTGACAGTGGTCCTGCTCACTAGCTGACTTGTTGAGAATTCAAAGAAAAATATAAGGCAAGATTTAAAAAATAATAATGATTAAAAAGAGAGTTCAAGTTTATGAAAAGCATATGATTTGATTGTTCATGGCAGCAGAAGACTGACTCTCCCTGTCATCTCTTCTGAAGATGTGTATTTATTTTCTTATCTGCTTTTTCTTACTTCACTCTGATCCTGGCAACTATAATACATATCACACTAAAAAGACTTTGAGGGTTCCATGCTATACAGGAAGCCAAATATTCTAATTTCTTTTGATCACAATTGTTTCCCTATGGGTTTTTCTAGATTATTACAGTGACTGTAATGACATCAGAATTCTTTTTATTTACATCAATATACTGAGCCTTACTGTCTAGAATATAATCAAACAATCCGAAGAGGTTTCCTTCTTCCAGTCACTTAAATTTTTCAATGAGTCCTTTGACCTCAAAACTCAATATCAGAATCAGAATTCAGAATTCATTCCAGTGTTTGGTGAAGGCTGTCTTAGGACTTCTTACTGGGAGTTGTCTTCACTGCAACTAGAGAAAATGGCAATAGAGCTGTACGAGGTCTAAGAAACATGGACCGGTTACTCAGAAACAAATTCTTATCCTAAGGATAAGTAACTTTTGAGTAAGCACATGCCAAGTGAGGTGTTTGAAATGAAATTCCCTACCTGATTACTTCATATTTTTCTCCTGCAAGATTTCCGGAATATCTCTATATATACCTCTTGCACTTAAAAAAAAAACCCTTACAATTAGCTTTTTTGAATCATAGAAATATATTGATTCTTACCTTTGATAAAGGATTAGGCTAAAACCCATGGGTTTCAAGAAAATTCAGCCTCTGTCCATAATATTTATTCAGACATTGTTTCAATGTCTGGATAAAACATAAAAATATCTTTGTAATGCTTGGTCTGAACAGAAATCAACAAATAAAGAGCCTCATATATTCTAAACATAAATGATCTTAACTATTTTGAGGCTAGTTATCTCTGCCACAGAACTTTCGCGCATGATGTAATGTTTTCTGGAATTTGCAAATTGACATAATTTCTTTTAATGGGTAATTGGCTCTTCAGACAATTTTGCTAGCTTCAGCTCAAACTTGGACATTATGTTTAACAAGGCAGTTTCAAGTTCTACATCAGACACATTACAGGTACTGTTGCAATGCTTTGGATTAAACTCACAACAACTATTTAAAAAAAAAAAAAGTTGACAAATTCTCTCTGTATGAGCAGCCCTTAAAGTCATTCTAAGATTATAGTGTCTATGCTAGAGTCTTATTGTCCTAAAAGATCTTCCATGCTTGTTTTGCCTTGCTTCATGCCTTGTAACACCAGCCTTCCCCAAATTAAGGCCTGAGACCCTGTACTGTCTTGCTTCTTTTGTTGTTACTGCTGTATTTGTGCAATAGGCCACAGATAGAGATTGTTGCATGTGCTAGCAGGGAAGGCACTGTTCCAGTGGCCCCTCACTGGCAGATGAAAATAATGCAGGCTGCCGTGTTGTTCACGCACAATCTTTTCAGTACAGGCCCGAAGGAAACACAAATGGGGAAGACAAACACCAAGACTCTGAAAGGTAGCATCCTAAAGGCTCAAACCAGTAACAAATGTCCTGAGTCCACAAGGAACTGTACCGTATCCTAGGCTGGGATATGGAAATCTGTAGTACAGTGGGGATGCCACAGCCAAGCCCGTGATGTTCCCTTTCCTAAGGCCAGTTAGTTTCTTCTAGGAAGGAGAGTTCAGGGACCGTGACTGGACTGTTGTGGGAGACCAGGCCACTGTGAGAAACTGGATCCTCTGTAGTCGGGTCCTCTGTCATTCCAAGGAGACATCAAAAGCAAGGCAGCTGTATCCTGCACTGGTAAGCAGACACTTGGTGTAACATTTGCTGCAGGCTTTATCATTCTCTCAGCACACAGGCAAATCCCCCCGATGTTACTGAGAGGGTGGTTTAGCACTACCTGCTGCAGAGCTCCCTGAAACCACTCAGCCATGAAAAAACAGTTCTTGAGTCTGCTCAATCCTTGGGAATTTGACTGTATCAAAGGCCCGCTCTGGGAGTTATTACTACTTGCAGACCTCTGCCCTAAGGTTACTGGACAATTCCGGGCTTCACCAAATCACTTCCCTATTCAGTCCTTGATGAGTTGTCTCGCTCTGGAAAGCTGCGTTTTTGTTTCTTCTTTTTAGTCATGGGATAGAATTAAGTTAGAGCTTCATGCTACAAACCCGGCTCCATAGTGAGCTGCTTCTCCCCAGGAATCTGTGACGATATATAATATTCACCCAGTCTCTTGCTGTTTGTATCCTTGTCTCCATGCTCTCCTCGGCAAAATGTCAGAACCCATTTGGAAATTTAAAAATAAACCCATTTTTAAAATAAGTAGATACACACTTGTTGATAGCACTCTGAACTCGTGACAGAAATTCATCTAGTAAAGTAAAACAAGTTTGGAGATGAGCTCCCTCTCTTCTTCTGTCTCAGGTGATTTCAAATTATACATCAGCTTTCATCTGGTCTTCTAAGTCTGTCTGATAAAATTAAACTATAACTGTAACTTGAGATAGAAATGTAACATCTTCTGGAAAGTTGCTAAGATTCATAGAATGATTTGGAAGGGATGTTCAAAGATCATCTACATTAACCCCCCTGCTGTGGGTAAATTGAATGAAAGCCCCTTCCAACCTGACTTTGAACACTTCCGGGGATGCGGCATCCACAACTTCTTTGGGCAACCTGTTTCAGTTTCCCACCACCTTCATCATTAAAAATTTCTTCCTTATGTCCAATGCAAATCTATCCTCTTTCAGTTTAAAACTGTTGCCCATTGCCCTGTCACTACAGGCCCTCTGAAAAATCTTTCTCTGTCTTTCTTATAATCTCCCTTCATATATTTTCACTCTGTGTTCCAGGCCAGATTGGATGAGGAGTTAAGCAACCTGGTGTAGTGGAAGGTGTCCCTGCCCATGGTGGGAGGTTGGAACTAGATGATATTTGAGATCCCTTCCAACTCAAACCATTCTATGATTCTATGATTGACAGGCCACAAAAAGGTCTCACCACAGCCTTCTCCAGGCTGAACAACTCCAACTCTCTCAGCCTTTCTTCACATGAAGGTGTACCAGCCCTGTAATTTTTTTCTGGAGCTTCACACAGGCCTACTCCTCAAGCATGTCAAGGTCCCTCTGGATGACATCCCTTCACTCCAGAGAATCAGCTGCACCACTCGGCTTGGTGTCATCCACAAAATTGCAGAGGGTGCACTCCATCCAGCTATCTATGTCATTGATGAAGATATTAAACAGTATTAGTCCCAGCACAGATCCCTGAGTAACACCACTTGCTACTGGTTTTCATTTAAACATTGAGTCATTGACCGTAATTCTTTGGATACAGCCAGCTAGTCAATTTCTCATTCATTTAACAATTCATCCGTCAAATCCATAGTTCTCGAATTTAGAGGTAAGAATTTTGCAGGGGACCATTTCTGCGTTCTTCTCTTACTCACTGATGCAGTCACTCCGTTGTATGAGGCCACTAGATTAGTCAGGCATGATTTGCCCTCGGTGAAGCCATGTTTGCTGTCTCTGATGACCTCCTTTTCTTCCATAGGTTTCAACATAGCTTCCAGGAGAATCTGTTCCATGATCTTATCAGGCACTGAGGTGAGGATGACTCATCTGTAGGTCATAAGGGTCCTTTTTATTATCCGTTTAAAAAATGGCTGTGATATTCCCTTTTCTCCTATCTCTAGGAGCTTCACCTGACTGCAATGACTTTTAAAATATGATGGAGAGGCTTAGTAACTATGTCTTCCAGTTTCCTCAGGACTCTGGGATGAATTTCATCAGGCTCCATAGACTTGTATATGTCCATATTCTTCAGATGGCCTCAAACATGATTTTCTATGATGGGAAGGACTTTGTTCTCCCAGTCCCTACCTTGAGGTTCAGGGACTTGAGAGATGTAGAAAGAGAGATTATCAGTGAAAACTGAGGCAAAAAAAAAATTTGAGTACTTCAGCCTTTTTCATGTCAGTTGTCACTAGTCCTCCTGTCTTATTTATCAGACTGGGACACCACAGTTTCTTTAATCTTCCTTTTCTGAGGAAAAAAAAAAAAAAATGATCTTTACTGCACTTGTGTAGCTTACTTTTCCTGACCAGGCATCTAAGATTTTTGTGATAGTTGTCACATGGAATACTTAGTCAGCTTTTCTTTGACACTGGAGAAGAAGAAAAATGGCTGAAACTCGATTGAACCATATTTAATGAACCCTATTTTAATGAAAGGAATCTCCTGCCTCAAGAGCGCACAAATTCTATCCTCACCAGATTTGGTCCTGACAGGAGAGAGATGATTAAAGTGTTCTCTCTGACAGAAGGAGAAAAATATTGAAGCAGTTTAGAACAAAGTGGCCAAGGGCAGGCGACCAGGGAATAGGTACAGAATTTTGTTACAAAGATGGTAAATATATGGCAGAGAAAAGAGAGAAGCAGGAAAGAAGTGGCAATACACTGCAGTGGCAATGGCAATGCACGGTTTAAGTAAGGCAGTAACATACAACTAAGCACAAATATGCAGTATGTAGACCCAGTATATACAGCCTTGGTTGGCCAGTGACAGCATACACTGTTTGCTGAAAGACCAACAGGAACTCCTTTTTTTTACGGCTACTGCAGGTCCTGACCTATGCTTTGTTTATTTTTATTGTTTTCTGTGTTTGGTGAGAACAATAATCCTATTACTATTTTTTAACATTTCCTTCTTTCCACAGCTCCTAGCAGCCCATTCCTGAAACCATTGAAAAGCAAATCCTGCAGCCCTTGGGAAAACCAAGCACTGGGGTTTCACTGCTCTCCCAGCCAGAGACCTGCAGGAACAATGAACATTGCAAGGCAATGTAAGTGCAAAGAGATCACAAAAAAAAAAAAAATCTGAAAGTGAAAATCAGAATGAAACACGACTGTCGGGGTGAAGGGATATGGCTCGATAATTCCAGAGGGAAAAAAAGTGGGATGTGTATGCAGGTTTGTATCTTTGTATAGAGGAAGAGATAATAAACCTGAGCACGGACCGAAAAGTCAGAGGCACCCTAAACGGCAATGCAGAGGAAAAGTAAGAATAGCGTTTCAGGAACAGAACTTAAAAGCAGAGGCTCTGTTTTGTATTTCTTTCGCTTTTAGTACAGGGATTTAGGACGTGGATAGTCTGCGAAAACATGAATACCAGCGAAATGCAATCCCACCGTTTCTTCTCCAAATTGCAGAGACCCCGTTTCCGGGTAATCCCTTCAGATATACGAGGTTAACAGCTACGGACTTGAGATCTGACGCCTTTGTTGATGAGCTGAGCAGCTATTCCCACGAAATTCCCCGTTTTCCTGCCCGCTGGGGCAGCGGCGGTACCGGCACTGTGACTACGGCGAAGAAACAGCCTCTCCCCGTGCCCCTTCTCCCTGGACTGGCGCCCAGGCAGAGCCGAGCGGAGCGAAGGGCATTGCTTGGGCGCGGTAAAGGCGACAGAAGCAGGATTCGGTGGAGTCACTGGGAAAAGGAGGCGGCTTTAGGGTCGGGGGGCAGGTGCGGGGAGACGCGCCGGGGGGGCCCGCCCAGTGCTGCCTCCGAGCGTCTCCGTTACTGAAATGAGCCCCAGCACCCGGCTAAGAACCGAGCCCGGCAGCTCCCAGGAGCAAGAGGTTCAGTACCGAACCGAGGACCAGCGGGCGGCACCAAGGACTGCTCAAAAGGCAGCTCGAATTACGCGTGCCTCTCGGACCCCGCTCGCCCTACTATTTCCAAGGAAGGGACGAGTTCGCAAGGGACAGAACTGGACTCGGGAGAGAAAAAGCCCTTAGGCAGGGCGGCGAGCACGTACCCAGGAAGTTCACGAGCCTCTTCCGCCGAGTGACGAAAAGAGTGGAGCGTCTGCTTAACCCGAAAACTGCTGCGCACCAGAAAAGCCCGAGAGTCGCGGCCAATCTATGAGCAGCGCGGGCTTTTCGAAATCTGCAGAGCTCCGGAGGTGGGGGCTGGCAGGACCGCTTCCGAGCGCGGCTCTTCGACTCCCGGCTGACCGTAATAAAATGACGAGGAGCCGCAGCATTCATCTACACACCCCGCCTCCCCCTCAAGGGCCAGGGGGCTGTGGGCATTGCCCAACTCCCACGGAAACTTTGGGCTCGCACCTGATTTTTTGCGGCTATGGGAAGCTGTTTACACCCAGGACCGCAGGGCGTGCTGAAACAAGCTGTACCGCGATGAACGCTGCTGCGGTGCTACTTGGCACCTGGGGACAACAAAAGCGCCTTAAGTTTGTACCGCCACCCGATCAACTTTAAGTAAAAACAATGCTAAAAACCACAAATTAAAAATACGAGCGCGCACGCAAATCTACGTTTTAGAAAATGTTTCCAGCTCTTTTTAGGAAACCTTGGGTGGCTCTTAAAAGAGCCGTTGAGTTTATCTGCAACGCAGACAATCTTTTCAGAATAATTTATTTCTTCTTGGGGGTCACCTTCTTCGCCTTGGCCACCTTCGGCTTGGCCACTTTGGGCTTCACCGCCTTTGTCTTGGCCGGGCTCTTCACTGCTGCCACCGCCTTTTTAGGCTTGGCAGCCTTAACGGCCTTCTTGGGGCTCTTAGCTGCTTTCTTCGTCGCCGCGGCCGCTGGCTTTTTAGCTTTCTTAGGGCTCTTCTTCACTACCACTGCCTTTTTAGGCTTCTTGGCAGCACTCGCAGGTTTCTTGGCCGCCGGCTTCTTAGGCTTGGAGGAAGCAGCTGCTCGTTTCTTGGAAGCTTTTTCTTTCATTTCTCCAGGCTTCTTACTCAGGCGAAAAGAGCCGGAGGCACCAGTACCTTTGGTCTGCACCAGAGTACCTTTGCTGACGAGACTCTTCAGCCCAAGCTTGATACGGCTATTACTTTTTTCAACATCGTAGCCACCAGCAGCCAGCGCCTTCTTAAGCGCGGCGAGCGAGAGTCCCTTGCGCTCCTTGGAGGCGGACACGGCCTTGGTGATCAGCTCGGTGACGCTGGGGCCCGCGGGCTTGCGGGCTTTGGAGCCGCCGACCGCTTTTTTCGGCTTCTTGGCGACAGCGCCTTTTGCTGGTGCCGCAGCGGCGGCGACGTCAGGCGCGGCGACAGGAGCTGTCTCAGACATCACGGCGGCTCCGAATGCAGCGCGAACAATGGCAGCGCCGCCGCCGCCGCTCCCTTTTATAGCGGCGCCGCGCGCGCTGATTGGTGCGGTCCGTCCCGCCCCGCCGCCCGCCGCCGCTGTGTTTCTTCCTGGTTCAAAAAGGGCTTTTTCGTCCCGATATTTATGGCCGATGCATCCCTTTTCTTTCCGAGCGGGGAGAGGGACGTTTGTCCTGCCAGCTAACGGAGTTTCTCGTTGGAAGGAGCCGAAACGAGCGAAAAGCGACCCCGGAAACTCCGCGGCACGGAGCCCCAGAGACCTCGGCAGAGAGAAATTTTCGGTTTATCTTTTAAATTTAAATTGTACCATGGACTAAATGGGCACAGCCGGCGTGAAATCTTGTGCTTTAGAAGATCCTCTCCAGGTTAGGGCAAAAAACAGAGTGGTTTGAAAGGTTGGTCTCGGTGTAAATTGATATTAAAACCGAGGAAGTAACACAGCTTCGTCCCGTGGCCCCGGGCGCGGATGCAGAGCTGGCTCCCGCCGTCGGGCCGCTTCCCTTCCAAATCACATAAACCCACTCGATGTCTCTTCGGTGACCGCGGTGCCTTCGCTAATAACTTTTAGGGAGACGTTTGTGCTTTAGCAGCGTGTGTGAAAGCCGACGTTACTTCACATCTACTCAGGTATTTCAGTGGAACAAAGCACCGGCGTGTCCCTCTGAAGGCTGATGTTCCTCCTGTCATTGCGCTTTTAATATAACCTTAACGAAGTCGCCGTCGTTTGTTAAAATCAGGAGTCTGGGTATTTGTGATTGCAATGTGACGGTTTTCAGTCTTAAAACGTATAAAATAACTTGTTTGTGCATGGAGATTTGTTAAAGTTGCTTAGGCAATAGAATCTGGGGTGTAATGAAATTTGAACTGGATGGGGAGTTAAAACTGAAAATTCGGTTCGTTTAGGGTATGTTGGGTAATCAGGACGCTTTATTATGCAATACTGATTTCTCTACTCTAATGAATGAATGTTGATGCTCTAAGTGTGTTGCTTTGATAACAGCATCTGGTCATTCAGCGCTTTGTTACTTCAAGAAGTAAGATAAACATTCACACCTTTTCAAGAGGGTTCCTTCCCCGGGTCCGCGGCAGCTCCATATTCAAAACAACAGATGAATTCTCACTTTTTTCGTTCGTTTGCAATGACGTGTTGCTTTCTTTTGATTATCTGCCTGGAATAATATCGTGTTTCGTACACTAGATTCCAGGCTGTCATCTGCTCCTGAAGATGAGTGAGCAGATCTATTCAGGGCTAAAAGTAAGTGCAATAGGGAGAGTGAAATGACAGTACCATAAAGTTCCTGCTCCCTAGGACTGTGAAAAATACAAATATGCTGACTTGAACCTCCATGTGACATTCCAGAAATGTCGTACACTTTTATGATTAGGTCTCTAACAGAAAATGCTAAAGGGCTGCAATCAAAGCAAAGACTACAGTTATTCTGATACCGTATATCAGTTCTAGTAATTTAATATACCTTTTTTTTTTTTTCTGCTTTGAAGTGTAGGAAGAAATACAGTTTTGTGACGTCTCCCAGCGAATGCGTTTCAGCCTGTAAAACGAAAGTAAATACGTATTTTACATGATCTGGCTGCGATAACGAGCATGACAGAACTGTGAAGTGTGAGACTGTGGCACTGTGCATTGTGTCATGATTAGACACAGTAATTGGAAACTAATTTAAACGTCCATTTTGTCTGATGGTTATTTCCTATAATGGGAGAGCATTAAAGTCCTCAGTAACACAAGTGAACACTGTATCAGAACTGCTGATACTGACAAAAAAAATTTCTAAACTAGTAGTAGTGACTCCATGGTAACAGAGATTTCAAGTCCTCCCAGAGGCATGGAACTACTATTTGGCAACTCTCTAGTCCATTGATACCCGTGTGTAAGTGGTTTGTTTGTTTCAAACTATTCCATTTAATGACAGCTTGCTGTCAATCCTCTGGGCTCGTACAACTAAGGAATATAGTAATCCCCATCAGTCTTTGAAAGATTCCTAGTACTCTTTTTATTTCTCTCAAATTCTTTCAGGCAGAAACAGACTCTGAAATTCCTGGAAATAGAAACAGAACATTCTTTTTTTTTTTTTTTTTTCCCTTCTTTTATTTTCATGGTTGTTTCTTGACTTAAAAACTGGAAAGTGTTTAGCGATTTGATTCTGATCTCTCAAGCCCGTCATTGCTTCATGTAAGATATTTTTCTGTACAACAGAGATTATCCCTATCCACTATGTGAGAGATTTGTGACCAAGAAAAGATAAATTGGTAGTATCAGCCTCTGGGTTCTCTAAGAAAAAAAAAAAAAACACACACCACATTATGATCTGTCATTCAATGTAGGTCAAATCAAAGACAGGCATAAACCAGAAGACAGGAAGAGCAGACCTGAGTGTTGAAGCAACTTGCATATCATTTGCCTCATTCTGGTTCTTTTATTTAGTTGCACTTTGCTTTGGGATGTGCAAGAATAATATCCTAGAATTATCCAAGTATTTGAATTCTAATCCAGTAAGTGGATTTCAATTTCTCAGCCACTGTAGACTAAAATCTAATTTTTCAGCCACTGCACAATATAACCCAAAACAGAGAGTGTGTGCTCAACACAGGAACTTGGTGCAGTTACGCAGGCATAGCAGGAAGGCTTCCCCACGCCTTGATATTCTATTATTTATTCAAGCAGAAGTTGTTTGGGTATTGCCATTCCATCCACCTTCCCTTCATTTTTAGGATCAGTAAGTGTCAATAAAAATACTGAAATATTTTACCAAAATGTTGGTATGTTCCTTCCAGGAAATAAATGTGTTTATGAATTAGCACAGGCCTACAGAGAGATTCTACGCAGAATTTCTTTAAGAGTTTACTAGGAAAAAAAATGAACCATTGACAGAAGAATATGATGGGTTCAGATTCTCCGTCAAAATCCCATACCTGCATTAGATCAATTGAACTTCATACAGACTGTTTACTGAAACTGGACATCTACTCTTGCTCCTATTCCACGGAATAACAGGGTAGGTAGTATCAAATGATTGTTGCCCTGTGTTTTGATCCCCTTTCAAAGCTGACGCCAAGCACAGGTGTCCTAATGTTCAGTAAATCATGAATCCTTGCTTCCTTCTGCTTAAGAGTTATAGGCTCCTATTTTTTTCCTCTGCACCTGCTGATGTTTATTTTCCTGAATTACTAAGAAATTAAAAATGTTGTATAATAAACGTTGATGCAGCATTTTCATTACCACCATGCACAAATGAAGAGACGCCAATTTCTTCACCATGAATTGTGGCTTCCACAATGGTGATGCTCCTAGCAATAAGACTGTAGGGCAATCTTATTTTATCCTTCTGACAAAAATCTGGTTATAGGCCGCAGCTCATGGTGACATATGCACTTCAAAATGTTCTAAAGAGTCTGTATTCCACATGTGAAAGTCTTTTCAAAATCACTTTTTTTTTCATGCAACAGAACATGCCTCTTCATGCCAGCCTTTCAGCCTGAAGAAGAGAAGGCTCCGAGGTGATCTTATAGCAGCATTCCAGTACCTAAAGGGGGCCTACAGGAAAGCTGGAGAGGGACTTTTTACAAGGGTGTGTAGTGATAGGACAAGGGGCAACAGATTTAAACTGAAAGAGGGCAGATTTAGGTTAGATATAAGAAAGAAATTCTTTACATTGAGGGTGGTGAGGTACTGGAACAGGTTGCCCAGAGAAGTTGTGGATGTCCCATCCCTGGCAGTGTTCAAGGCCAGGTTGGATGAGGCTCTGGGCAACCTGGTGTAGTGGAAGATTTCCCTGCCCATGGTAGGGGGTTTGGAACTAGATGATCTTTGAGGTCCCTTCCAACCCTAACCATTCTATGATTCTATGATCATTAGGAAATGGAACAATTTTTTGAATCACAGAAACATCATTCAAATGCAGACGAAAACTACGCTCTGTCTTCCAGTCTTTGTTCACTAGCACTCTTGAGAGGACCGAAACCCTGCTGTTCAGCATGCAGAAGCTCCAATGGACTGGAACTTTTAATTTTTCTTTTTCTCTCATGTGGAGCAAGAGCAGTTTCTGACACAGCATGAAGCCTAATGGCTGCTGCTGGAGCTGCCTCAGTGGCACAAGGATGAGAATGATAAGAAAGAACAATTTACGCTTAGTCATCAGTATAGATCTAATAGTAAGTATGGGCTAGGAAGCATCATTTACCAGATTACAAGTTCCCAAAGCTGATTAAAGAATGAGATGACCTACAGTGTTTTTCTAAAAAACATATTAGAGGTCCTTCCAGAATTGCAGGTTTAGGATGTGAATGGGGCCTCTTACCCCCAAGCAACTGGTAGTTGTTGCCCTTTAGAAACTCCAGATACGGTACATGCAAATAAAGTTCTGGTATAGTAGTGAGGGAAGTCAAGGATGTTTGCGAAACTCCTAATGCATTTGGAATATTTTTTTTTCTTTTCCTTCATATGGCAAAAGCAGTAAATAGAGTTCCCCTATTCCAGCTAGCCTAATTTCTTATTAATGTGTAACCGCCCAAGCTGAGGGCTACTTTAGACCAATCTCTAGGTATTTCTACACTGAACGGAACGTGTCACTATCTGTTTCAAAGTCCATTATATCAAGGTTGTAGTCTTAACATTAAAAAAGGGGAAGGGGGGAGGGGAGGGAAATTTGTAACACAAGAACATAACAGGACTTTTTTTCTTCACTTTCTATTATGGGAATATGGAAGGTCAATTGCCTCTTCTGATAAAACAGACACTTCCATTCCTCCTTTAATTTTTGAAACTCGTCTTGTCCTTTAATACCACGATAGTGAATCTTTTAACTGAGCATTGACATGACACAAGAGCATGATTTACCTATAAGCTAATGGCTGCAAACTGACAGTGGATCGAGGCAAAGTTATCAAGAGAGATTCCACCCAGTTTTTGGCACTTGGAATTCATGATTAAACTCCAAAATTCAGGGGACAGTATGTTCCAGTAGCCTAAACTCTCCTTTTTTTCTTGTTTCGTGAAGATTTTAACCCTTGTACATATAAGGAGATTATCAAGTGAATTCTTCACCAGGTACTGAAGTAGAGAGAGAAAGAGGGAAAATAATCAGAAGAGTCATAACTCAGTGGAAGTGTAATTCATAAAAGTGTCAAATATGACGTGTGTGAAACATTTCTTTCTGAGGCTCCATATACTTGAAAGAATTGAGAGACACATACAGGAACAAAGGCCAAGGCAGCCCTTTCAAAGTGATTTCTTCTGTTTGCTGTGGTTGGGAGCCATTTAGAAATTCAGTTTACAGCTGACATGCTCACATTTTGCATATTCAACACTGGTCAACTTTGTGTTTGTAACATGTAAATCAGAATTTCATCTGCATATAAAAATAATTTTGTCCTGTTTTCTGAAAAACAAAACAAACCTCCAAGAAACCAAACCCACAAACTGTGGTCTCTAGGCTGATGACTTATGAAGGTAAGAAGTTAAGAAGAAAATTGTAAGAAGAATTTAAATGGAGATAGGCTAAAATAACAGGGAAAAGAATTAAGAAAAACTGTGAGAAGTACGTTCAGAATTTTTACGGGTACCTAAAACTACATTTGCTATAGTTGGCCGATTGCTTTATAAATCATTAACAGTTGTTTGCTATCCTCTAAGCAATATTTATTTCTTTTCATATGGAATGCCATTTCAAAGAGTTTCATGGCACATGTAGGCCCTAAACCCATATCTAAAAAAGGCAAACAGGGGAAAGGAAAATAAACTCAATATATTGTTTCTGACAATCATATCCACTGTAAATTCTGCTTGTTTCAGGTAGTTTATAATTTACTGTTATGTTCATTCTCTGTATAAAGTGCCCAGGACCAAAAGAAGTAGACATTAAAATTAGAGCTACACACAAAGGAAAACAAAACAAAAACAAATGATAAGATCTGCAGCCATTCTGGGACATAAATAGTACCTGCAAGCAATAGGGTAATTAATACACAAAAGTTGATATGAGAAAGATAAATATGTTCTGCTGCACGGGTAGCAATACAGTAATATTCAAAATACTCATGATAACACTGTGAAAAAGAGTAATGATAATTAGAAGTCCAATAGATCCTCCTAACACTAATGCCATCTTCTCGAAAAGATTAAGCAGAAAATGTTTGAATGAAATTAAATGATGTCAAGCAACTGACAAGAGAGAATAAGAACGACAACATCAAAGAAATTAGCTCCCAACTCATTTTACTGGGCGAGCACTGCACCAACCTGCTCAAAAAGTCCATGGACCATGGAGGCCGCTGGACCACCAGATCCTGGAGCACGGGTGTGCTGGGGTGAGACACACTGAGGAACTTCAGATGGGGCATTGCCACCCCCAGAGCAACATGGTGTGCAGGGGCAGGGTTAGACCCCCGTAAAAAAAAAGGTATTTGCACCACCACCATGCCCAAAACGAAAGATGTTGGGAAAAAAAAATGGTCTTCTCCAGTCTGTGATGAAAAAGCCCTTTGTGGACCCACCGGTGATGCTATAGCCTGAGAGTCAGGCATAACCACTTTCTAAAGCAACAAGCATGTTTCTTTCCGGTCTGAGGTGAAGGCATATACGTGATTTTCCTGATGCTTCGCAGCATAAACCAAATACTAGCATAAGGCCATGGCGATGACCTGTCAGTCCCTACGTTTAGCAGCTCGGTCTCAATGCTACCATCACGTCCTTGCGATGTTACGTCAGAACTACTGAGACATGCTCAGCCGGACCTTCACAACGCTCCGCAGGCGACTCAAGGCCGCCGGCCCCCTGCGCAGGGGCGCGCTCGGCCCCCAGAGATGGAAGATCTGCGCGCCTCCGCCTGGACCGGCGGGGAACATGCCGGGGAACGGCGGCTGGCGGAAGGCGGGGAAGGCGAGCGAGGCGGAGGCAGAGACTGGCGCGGCGCAGCCAGTCACGGCCCCGGGGAGGTGCCCGAAAGCAGCGAGGGGCGAAGGCCCCGCCTCGCAGCGCCCGCGCAGGGGGTGGAGGCTCAGGATCCGCCCTCGCCAGCCGTGCCCGCCCCTGCTTTCAATCAGGTCGGATCCCAACACATAAAGACCGCGGCGCAGCGGGGCGAGCTTTGCATACTCGGAGCGAACAGAGAAAGGAAAATGTCTGGGAGAGGCAAGGGCGGGAAGGGGCTCGGCAAGGGGGGCGCCAAGCGCCACCGCAAGGTGCTGCGCGACAACATCCAGGGCATCACCAAGCCGGCCATCCGCCGCCTGGCTCGGCGTGGCGGCGTGAAGCGCATCTCGGGGCTCATCTACGAGGAGACGCGCGGCGTGCTGAAGGTCTTCCTGGAGAACGTGATTCGTGATGCCGTCACCTACACCGAGCACGCCAAGAGGAAGACGGTGACTGCCATGGACGTGGTTTACGCCCTTAAGCGCCAGGGACGCACTCTCTACGGCTTCGGTGGTTAAAGCTTTTCACTCTTGGATCGTTTCGAAAACCCAAAGGCTCTTTTAAGAGCCGCCCATGTTTTCTTTAAAAGAGCTGTATCGTGTTTTTCGACTTTTGGTATTCTTGCAGCATTGATACTCTATCGTGCTTTACACTCTTGCCCTCCCTTCTTTTTCATGCTCCTCTTCCCGCTTGCTTTTAGTGTCGGGCTGCAGCCAAACTAACGGCCTTGTAATTCAGCTCTGGGTCTTTCTCTAGAGCCCTACCGCATCGCTTCCCTTTTCTGTCCCTTTCCTTCCCGGCAGCAACTTTCGGTGAGAGCCCGCCTACAATGCTCGGCCCTGTAAAGCGAGCAGTGTGGAGTTTGTGACTCTTGCCGAGGCATTCACCACTGGCCAGGAAGTCCTAGAAATTGCGGGAGCCTGAAGGGCAAGTCTAGTCCCTCCCTTCAGAGGCTTTGCTTGGGAAAAACACGGGCCAAGGGAATGGGCCCCCTAAGCCCTCCCGCTTAAAAAAAGGGGGGCAAAGAAACAAAACCGGCTCTGCCTCGCGAGTTCTCTGCTACAGAATAGCAGATCCTTATTTTCCTCCTGCCTGCTCGTACCGGAAGGGGAAAACTGCAGTGACTACACCGCGGTCGCTTCAGTCGGCGAGGCATGGAAGGGCCCCCTCCCTGGGGGCCGGCAGCCTCTGTATCCGGGCCCCGTCTGCGGCGACGAGCAGCTTAAGCACCCTCGCATTTTCGAAAAGCCCGCGCGGCCGACGATTGGCTCCGGGCGGTTCCGCGCTCGGCAGAGCCCGCGCTCCACTCCCCGAGGGCTCGCCCCGGCACAGCCCCCACCCCAACAGCAGCGCGATCCTCCGCCCACCCGGTAGCCAGAGCCGAGGAGCGGGGCCCATAGAGAAAACGCAGACTTGCCGGCCGTGCCTGAGCTCTCTGCTTATCTGAGCCCGGGCGTCTGCAAAGAGACACCACCCCACGCCCCCACTAACGAGCCAAGCCTCCTCTCTCTCTCCCCTCCCTTCTGGTGCGGAAGGGTCCCTCCCGCACCGCTCCTCTGCCACCTGCTCAGTAGCGTCTCAAGCTCCTTCTCGAAACTGTGGGTGGCTCTGAAAAGAGCCTTTGGGTTTCGCTTCTCTGCTCGGGACGCTTGTACAGGCCCGGTTTACTTGCTCTTGGCTTTATGGCTCTCAGTCTTCTTGGGCAGCAGCACGGCCTGGATGTTGGGCAGCACCCCGCCCTGCGCGATGGTCACCTTGCCCAGCAGCTTGTTGAGCTCCTCGTCGTTGCGGATGGCGAGCTGCAGGTGGCGGGGGATGATGCGCGTCTTCTTGTTGTCGCGGGCCGCGTTGCCCGCCAGCTCCAGGATCTCGGCCGTCAGGTACTCCAGCACGGCCGCCAGGTACACCGGGGCGCCGGCGCCCACCCGCTCCGCGTAGTTGCCCTTGCGCAGCAGCCGGTGCACGCGGCCCACGGGGAACTGCAGCCCGGCCCGCGACGAGCGCGACTTGGCCTTGGCCCGCGCCTTCCCGCCCTGCTTCCCACGGCCGGACATTCTCGGTCACTCGGTGCTCTACGCCGGCTGCTACAGGAGAAAAGCAGGTGAGTTACCCGCGCCCTGAGACCCGCTCTTATATCTCTTCCCCTTGCGCGGCCGGCGGCTCCTGATAGGCCGAGGCGCCTATCGGGGAACCGGCACCCAATGGCGGAGCGAATCTCGTTCTGACCAATAGCGACGGGCTCAGCTTCGAAAGGCCTCCGCCCGCGCTCTCGACGCACCCAATGACGAGGCGGCAGGGGCGGGATTCAGCGGACAGCTCCGCCCGCGCCGGACGTTCGCTCCCGCCGCCGCAGCCCGGACCCGCGGAGGCCGCGCCGCCCCGAATTTGCTTGTGTACTCTCTCCCTCTCTCTCTCTCTCTCCCTCAATCTCTCTCGTTTTAAACTGTTTTAAAGCAGCCGGGTCGGCAAAGCGCGGGTTAGGAGAGCGGGCTTGCAGAGAGAGAGAAGGAGACAGCGTGACTGTGTCAGTGAGCAGGGAAAGGCTGTAGTCGCCCCCCGTCATTGTTTCGCACTGGTTCTTATCCCCGAGGAAAATTTCACCTCTTTCCAGCACAGAGTCACCACAAAGCTTTCCGACCATCCAAAGCTGTACATGTTTCCATGCATCGGCAAACCACAACAGCTCCCTGTTCTTTTCCCCTGTCCCAAATGCACAGAGTTAACATGACTCAGTGCCTGATTTAATATAAAACTTTACTCCACTGTTTTTTTATCATTTATCAACCTGAATGTTTGAATAAAGTGAATTTTAGGAGCTTATTTTAGGGTGAATAATTACTAGAGAAAAAAAACCTGCATCGCCGTGTCACAGCTCTTTTTATGTGCATGGAGTGGCTCTTAAAAGAGCCTTTGTGTGGGTTAAAATATTTTTCAACATACACGCCAAATGCACTGAATAGATTTATGCACGTTCACCGCGGATGCGCCGGGCCAGCTGGATGTCCTTGGGCATGATGGTGACGCGCTTGGCGTGGATGGCGCACAGGTTGGTGTCCTCGAAGAGCCCCACCAGGTAGGCCTCGCTCGCCTCCTGCAGCGCCATCACGGCCGAGCTCTGGAAGCGCAGGTCGGTCTTGAAGTCCTGCGCGATCTCGCGCACCAGCCGCTGGAAGGGCAGCTTGCGGATCAGCAGCTCCGTCGACTTCTGGTAGCGCCGGATCTCGCGCAGCGCCACCGTGCCGGGCCGGTAGCGGTGCGGCTTCTTCACGCCGCCCGTGGCCGGCGCGCTCTTGCGGGCCGCCTTGGTGGCCAGCTGCTTGCGGGGCGCCTTCCCGCCCGTCGACTTACGCGCCGTCTGCTTCGTGCGGGCCATGGCTATCAGATGATGCAAAGGAGCTACGAAGAGCAGCTCACAGTAACTGCCTGTTGCGGAGAGGTATATATAGCACTGGTCCCGTCTCTGATAGGTGGATGGGCTCGTGCTGACTCTCATTGGTGGATTCAAAGTTTGAAAATCCCGCCACTGGCAGGTACCGCCTACCCTGTTCCGTCTTTGGTTTTGCTGTGTAACTCTGCCTTTTGAAGAACCCATTCTTTTATCGCGGCATATTTTTTTCATTTCTGGATACCCATCGTATATTATTGACTTTATTTTTTTAATAGATTGTTTGACTAAATAACAAATGCTTCTTTTTAAAAAGATTTATTTCTTTTACTGTGAATTTTTTCTTTTTTTCTTGTTTTTTAAATAAGGATATTTCTATGCACAGTTAACAAGGATAACATTTTTGATGAGATACGAAAATACAATAGCTTTTATTTAAATATGTTTAACTATTACAGAAATACATAGAATATTAAAAAACGAGAATAGAATGAAAAAATGGAGCTAAAAAAGGGAAATAATAAAAAATGTAATAGAAAAAAAATAACTTCAATCAAAGAATTACTCCCCATTATTGCTACATGAACACATAACCTGTAAAAAGGAAATAAGAACCAGAGGACGAGTATGGGAATTAAAGCCTGTAACTGAAGTTTTAAATGTAATCATGTATTAAGTGCAGAGGCTATGTTAGACTGCGTTGTCACGCTGTGCATTTGGAACAACGTGGGGGCGACTACAGCCTTTCCCTGCTCACTGACACAGTCACGCTGTCTCCTTCTCTCTCTCTGCAAGCCCGCTCTCCTAACCCGCGCTTTGCCGACCCGGCTGCTTTAAAACAGTTTAAAACGAGAGAGATTGAGAGAGGGGGAGAGAGAGAGAGAGGGAGAGAGTACACAAGCAAATTCGGGGCGGCGCGGCCTCCGCGGGTCCGGGCTGCGGCGGCGGGAGCGAACGTCCGGCGCGGGCGGAGCTGTCCGCTGAATCCCGCCCCTGCCGCCTCGTCATTGGGTGCGTCGAGAGCGCGGGCGGAGGCCTTTCGAAGCTGAGCCCGTCGCTATTGGTCAGAACGAGATTCGCTCCGCCATTGGGTGCCGGTTCCCCGATAGGCGCCTCGGCCTATCAGGAGCCGCCGGCCGCGCAAGGGGAAGAGATATAAGAGCGGGTCTCAGGGCGCGGGTAACTCACCTGCTTTTCTCCTGTAGCAGCCGGCGTAGAGCACCGAGTGACCGAGAATGTCCGGCCGCGGGAAGCAGGGCGGGAAGGCGCGGGCCAAGGCCAAGTCGCGCTCGTCGCGGGCCGGGCTGCAGTTCCCCGTGGGCCGCGTGCACCGGCTGCTGCGCAAGGGCAACTACGCGGAGCGGGTGGGCGCCGGCGCCCCGGTGTACCTGGCGGCCGTGCTGGAGTACCTGACGGCCGAGATCCTGGAGCTGGCGGGCAACGCGGCCCGCGACAACAAGAAGACGCGCATCATCCCCCGCCACCTGCAGCTCGCCATCCGCAACGACGAGGAGCTCAACAAGCTGCTGGGCAAGGTGACCATCGCGCAGGGCGGGGTGCTGCCCAACATCCAGGCCGTGCTGCTGCCCAAGAAGACTGAGAGCCATAAAGCCAAGAGCAAGTAAACCGGGCCTGTACAAGCGTCCCGAGCAGAGAAGCGAAACCCAAAGGCTCTTTTCAGAGCCACCCACAGTTTCGAGAAGGAGCTTGAGACGCTACTGAGCAGGTGGCAGAGGAGCGGTGCGGGAGGGACCCTTCCGCACCAGAAGGGAGGGGAGAGAGAGAGGAGGCTTGGCTCGTTAGTGGGGGCGTGGGGTGGTGTCTCTTTGCAGACGCCCGGGCTCAGATAAGCAGAGAGCTCAGGCACGGCCGGCAAGTCTGCGTTTTCTCTATGGGCCCCGCTCCTCGGCTCTGGCTACCGGGTGGGCGGAGGATCGCGCTGCTGTTGGGGTGGGGGCTGTGCCGGGGCGAGCCCTCGGGGAGTGGAGCGCGGGCTCTGCCGAGCGCGGAACCGCCCGGAGCCAATCGTCGGCCGCGCGGGCTTTTCGAAAATGCGAGGGTGCTTAAGCTGCTCGTCGCCGCAGACGGGGCCCGGATACAGAGGCTGCCGGCCCCCAGGGAGGGGGCCCTTCCATGCCTCGCCGACTGAAGCGACCGCGGTGTAGTCACTGCAGTTTTCCCCTTCCGGTACGAGCAGGCAGGAGGAAAATAAGGATCTGCTATTCTGTAGCAGAGAACTCGCGAGGCAGAGCCGGTTTTGTTTCTTTGCCCCCCTTTTTTTAAGCGGGAGGGCTTAGGGGGCCCATTCCCTTGGCCCGTGTTTTTCCCAAGCAAAGCCTCTGAAGGGAGGGACTAGACTTGCCCTTCAGGCTCCCGCAATTTCTAGGACTTCCTGGCCAGTGGTGAATGCCTCGGCAAGAGTCACAAACTCCACACTGCTCGCTTTACAGGGCCGAGCATTGTAGGCGGGCTCTCACCGAAAGTTGCTGCCGGGAAGGAAAGGGACAGAAAAGGGAAGCGATGCGGTAGGGCTCTAGAGAAAGACCCAGAGCTGAATTACAAGGCCGTTAGTTTGGCTGCAGCCCGACACTAAAAGCAAGCGGGAAGAGGAGCATGAAAAAGAAGGGAGGGCAAGAGTGTAAAGCACGATAGAGTATCAATGCTGCAAGAATACCAAAAGTCGAAAAACACGATACAGCTCTTTTAAAGAAAACATGGGCGGCTCTTAAAAGAGCCTTTGGGTTTTCGAAACGATCCAAGAGTGAAAAGCTTTAACCACCGAAGCCGTAGAGAGTGCGTCCCTGGCGCTTAAGGGCGTAAACCACGTCCATGGCAGTCACCGTCTTCCTCTTGGCGTGCTCGGTGTAGGTGACGGCATCACGAATCACGTTCTCCAGGAAGACCTTCAGCACGCCGCGCGTCTCCTCGTAGATGAGCCCCGAGATGCGCTTCACGCCGCCACGCCGAGCCAGGCGGCGGATGGCCGGCTTGGTGATGCCCTGGATGTTGTCGCGCAGCACCTTGCGGTGGCGCTTGGCGCCCCCCTTGCCGAGCCCCTTCCCGCCCTTGCCTCTCCCAGACATTTTCCTTTCTCTGTTCGCTCCGAGTATGCAAAGCTCGCCCCGCTGCGCCGCGGTCTTTATGTGTTGGGATCCGACCTGATTGAAAGCAGGGGCGGGCACGGCTGGCGAGGGCGGATCCTGAGCCTCCACCCCCTGCGCGGGCGCTGCGAGGCGGGGCCTTCGCCCCTCGCTGCTTTCGGGCACCTCCCCGGGGCCGTGACTGGCTGCGCCGCGCCAGTCTCTGCCTCCGCCTCGCTCGCCTTCCCCGCCTTCCGCCAGCCGCCGTTCCCCGGCATGTTCCCCGCCGGTCCAGGCGGAGGCGCGCAGATCTTCCATCTCTGGGGGCCGAGCGCGCCCCTGCGCAGGGGGCCGGCGGCCTTGAGTCGCCTGCGGAGCGTTGTGAAGGTCCGGCTGAGCATGTCTCAGTAGTTCTGACGTAACATCGCAAGGACGTGATGGTAGCATTGAGACCGAGCTGCTAAACGTAGGGACTGACAGGTCATCGCCATGGCCTTATGCTAGTATTTGGTTTATGCTGCGAAGCATCAGGAAAATCACGTATATGCCTTCACCTCAGACCGGAAAGAAACATGCTTGTTGCTTTAGAAAGTGGTTATGCCTGACTCTCAGGCTATAGCATCACCGGTGGGTCCACAAAGGGCTTTTTCATCACAGACTGGAGAAGACCATTTTTTTCTATTCTGTCTGGAGTGTTGCTTTATATTAAGTCCTAGACATCCTGGTCACATTCAAAAATCACTATATTTCCATTTAGATTTCTGCTGCTAACTGGATGAAAATTAATTCTGTGCAAATGCACAGCAAAAACAGCTATGTCTGCTAAACTTATGTGTGACCTCCACGTTTTCAAAGACCTGAAATAATTCTGAGTGGATAGATACTCTTTGATGTAGTATGTTTTCCTTTCCCCACTGCACATTGCCAGTGATAACATTTCTCTTTGTGGTATGACTACATGACTCTCAAAATCAGTCATCCTGACTTAAATCCATACCTCGTTTCTGCTGGCTATCCTGCAGTTCTCCTTTTTGTAAGTTACAGTGCACTGGGGCTACGAGATTAGGATAATTCCAATATGGAGAATTTGCCTGTGATCATCATGGCTGAATACACATTTCGCTATCCACACAGAGACAAAGGAGAGCCCTTCAAGATGAAGAACTCAGGCAGATCTTTGTGAACTCTGGCAACCCTTTGTCTCTCTGATATTGGCATTTGGTCCTGCCTCAGTCACAGTGGCTCCAGGAGGGAAGGTCTGTGTGAGTGATGTGATCTAAAAATATAATGGTGAGGTAATCCTTTCCCAGCATCTTTTAGCTCAGATATTTTATATTGGAATGTCTCTGCCTGGCCCTGAAGACTTCTGGTTTCTTTTTCCCTGTTATTTCAAATGCCTTGTTATTCCCTCTGCTTCAAATATATTCTCTTCACCTCTTGTCAGCTATGGGAAAGGAGGTTCAATTCACTCTCTTTGCTGGTTGTCACTTTGTCCCACTTCATCTACACAATAGAAAGCACGTTTTCCAGCACCATTTTGTAACACACATCCACACAACAAGGACACTTAACTGCAAATAAATGAGATTCTCCTCTGTGAAACCGATGCACATACTAAAACCATATCTTAAAGCATGAAAAATTACAGATGTTATGTCCAAATAAAGCAACTGATAAACACACAGGAGAGAAATTCATTCAAGGTTCTCCAATTCAAAGACATCTCCTCTGACTACCGCACTCAGAGAGTAGTGGTCAACGGCTCGATGTCCATGTGGAGACCGGTCACGAGTGGCGTCCCTCAGGGGTCCGTGTTGGGCCCGGCCCTCTTCAACATCTTTGTCGGTGACGTGGACTGTGGCATGGAGTGCACCCTCAGCAAGTTCGCCGATGACACCAAGCTGTGTGGTGCCGTCGACACACTGGAAGGGAGGGATGCCATCCAGAGGGACCTTGACAGGCTGGAGAGGTGGGCCCGTACCAACCTCATGAAGTTTAACCAGGCCAAGTGCAAGGTCCTACATCTGGGTCGTGGCAATCCCAGGCACAAATACAGACTGGGCAGAGAATGGATCGAGAGCAGCCCTGAGGAGAAGGACTTGGGAGTACTGGTGGACGAGAAGCTCAATATGAGCCGGCAATGTGCTCTTGTGGCCCAGAAGGCCAACCGCGTCCTGGGCTGCATCAAGAGGAGCGTGGCCAGCAGGTCGAGGGAGGTGATTCTCCCCCTCTACTCTGCCCTTGTGAGACCTCACTTGGAGTACTGCGTCCAGTTCTGGAGTCCTCAACATAAGAAGGACATGGACCAGTTGGAGAGGGTCCAGAGGAGGGCCACGAAGATGATAAGAGGGCTGGAGCACCTTTCCTATGAGGACAGGCTGAAAGAGTTGGGGCTGTTCAGCCTGGAGAAGAGGAGGCTCCGGGGTGACCTTATAGCGGTCTTCCAGTACCTCAAGGGGGCCTACAACAAAGATGGGGAGAGGCTGTTCAGGAGGGCCTGTTGTGATAGGACAAGGGGTAATGGTTTTAAAATAGAGGGAGATAGATTCAGGTTGGATATTAGGAAAAAATTTTTTACCATAAGAGTTGTAGAACACTGGAACAGGTTGCCCAGAGAGGTGGTGGATGCTCCATCCCTGGAGACGTTCAAGGCCAGGTTGGATGAGGCCCTGAGCAACCTGATCTAGTTGGAGATGTCCCTGTTCCTTGCAGGGGGGTTGGACTAGATGACCTTTGAAGGTCCCTTCCAGCCCTAACCATTCTATGATTCTATGATTCTATGACTTGGTGACTCCCTGGCCTACAAATCATTAGGACTGAAGGGATCATTTTGATGAGATATCAGTTATTATTCTTACACTTTTTTTTCACTGGCCTCTGTCACAAATGGGATATTGGCCCAGGTGGAAGTTTCCTGTGAATTACCCATTTCTTCCAGTGCTATGATCATAAGTCTCTGTCCAGAACGCAATTCAAAGGGTGGCACAATCTCAATATTGCCCATTCATTTCTCCCCACTCTTAATCCATGCTGATATTCTTAACTGCAGAAAAGTTCTACTACTATGCTCTGTATTCTTCCTTTATCCTCTCCCAGACTTATGGCTGAAGAGATCACAAACAGTTGATTCTGCTACCTTAGGGAGAAGAAGGTGACAAATAAAAAACTCAACCAGAGCTAAGACCATTCATTATATAAGGAGAAAAAGCACATGTTGTAAAATGAAAAACAAACAAACAAACAAAAACAAAAAAAAACCCTCCAAAACCCAAACAAAAACAGTTGTCAAGAGTAAGAACATTTTCTTTTCATTAGTGTCAAATTCCTACCCTCATCCAGTGATGCAGCTGACAGTGGTAACCCTTGAAAGCCTTTCCAGTTACTCAAGCATGTCAAGGCCTTTTTTGTTCTAAAGAATTAACAAAACAAGCACAGTTTACACCTTTGCCTCCACTTAGGTTTTGGTTCTTTTTTTTTTTTTTTTTTTTTAGTTTGGCTTTTTCCTCCCCCTGACCTCAGAAGAAGTTTATATAAATGGAAGTGCATTAGATCTGGATAGTTAATATCAGAATTACTCAAATGTTTACTTTATTGATCAGCAGGCCCTTTTCTCAACAGCTTTGGGTAATTTGGCCTATTAAATTCCCTTTCTTGTAGGAGTCTCCTTTTGTAGTTTGGGTAAACCCCAGACTCCAGTTGTCTTCTTTTTACTTACCATCCCTATACAGGTGGACACAAGCTGATCCCTGTTCATAGATGCTCAGCGCTGGCCTTGCGTACTAGTCTTGTTAATCATACTATTAAATGTAAAGTGTTACAAACTAGAAACCTCAAACAGCACAGAAAAGTTAAACTTTTTATTCTACCTCTCATTTCATGCATAAATCAACCAAAACTTGATTGCATTTTCAGTGTCCAAACCAGAAAACCACTATGTCAGGAAGACCAAGATTTAGACTTAATGCACTTAACATGGAATCCAATCCTTCTTTCTGGGGCCAATTCATTCAAAGCAGGTTGCAGGCAAAATAGGTGAAATACATTCTTCTTGAATGTGCCCACACTGTATACGCTTACTCTCAGGAGCCTGTGAAGCAGATTCCTGACTTCCTAACTGATAGCAGGAGTGCTGAGTGGCTGGCCTAACTTGTATATTGTGGGGAAATCTGGGCACCAGCCAGCCCTTCCAGTGCCCCTGGCAGTTTAGATGACATCCTAACCAGGGACAGTGCCACTCTGGCATCAGCCTATGGACTACACAGCTGCAAAGCACATACTCTAAAAACCACAAGCTATAGCACAGCACTTACACATGAAACAACTCTTCAAAACCTTTTAGCTCCCTTCTATGGGAAGACAGCCAGCCTGTATTCCTGGCACTCAAGTGCTACCTTGTGCTACTCCTTCTCTAGAAAGACGGCACAAACAGTCTCGTCTGGAGCCAGTACCTGCTTCACCCTCACACCTCTGAGGAAAACCAGCAAGGGAGCATCACTTAATGAGAGCACCCTCACATGGTGCGTGACACAGTGCTTCGGCTCGCAGCAATGGCAGAAATCCAGCCTACACTGTGTCTGGGTGCCACCATCACCGCCTGTGTGGCAAAAAAATGGGTTGCCTGCCAATCCAGATGTACCTGGAAGCCTGTCACATCAGCACCTGGGGTGTCACCAGCCAGGGAGATGGTGGATTGCAGACCAGCTGTGCATGCAGTGTGTGCCCAAGGACACTTTATCTCTCCATAGGTACCAAACATGGCTCTGGCTGGAGTGGATTGGTCATGTTGCTCCCTCCCTCTTAGCAGCATTTGCAGGGAGCCCTGGCACACAAACAGGAAGCAGCAGAGGGCAGAAAGCATGTAGAAGTGCTGGAATGTTTTGGGAGGAAGAGTGGGTTGCTCAGCATTGCTCTGTATGGGCTGCTCATCTCTCTGAGCAGCCAGGCTTCAGAGCTGATGGAGAGGCTGCTCTGAAAGGACAATGTGGTGACACCCTTCCTTGGTGGAATTCACTGTTAAATGCAGGTGAAAGAGACGCGCTGTTGATTCAGGAGGAGACAATTTTTGGGAGGGAGCCATGGCTGATGGACCTTTTATTAATGTTGATTGCCTTTCATGGACAGTTTGCCTCAGGGCCTGAGGTCCTCAATCCAATCACTGGTTGATGATTACATTCAAAATGTGCCAGAGTGGTCCAGAAGACAGTTTGTTAAGTGCCTTAGGTTAGTTTTAGAAGACCGAAGTACTTTAAGACATAATTCATTCTGCTGTTTGATATCCTACTGACAGTGAGGATCTTTTCTTTGCCTCTGTGTGAGAAAAGTAAAAATATGTTAACCTGGTAAACTCCTGTACGGTAGAGAACAAAGTGCATCTTTTTTCCTCATTAGCTCTTCTGGGAAGGGTTTTGGCCCCCTGATCTTTTTTCGCTTTCCGAGGAAGGGCATCCTTCCCAGCGCCTCCTAACTATGGACATACCCAGGTTTTGGACTACTGGTTTTCAATTGCCAAATGACATGCCATGGCATTGATGAAGGGAGGCCACAATAAGTGCCCCAACCCTTAACCAAGCGTACAGGGAGGAGTGTGCAACATTCCAGGAAGCTGAGTCTATGGGGACAGTCATTTGTTGCCCTACCCTACTTGTCCTGCTCACTATATATGCTCAGCCATACACTGGATTTCAAAGGCTTTGTGTGGCCTCATTACACTTAGCAGTCTTAACAACACCAGCAACAGCAACATTAGTATTGTGCAGGCAGAGACTTTTTTGCTGAGCTGCAACAGGTTTGTAGTTTGGTAGGTAACACTTTAGAATTTCTTATCCAAGGGGTTAAAAGCTGTTAAACTGTTCTGGCTGGTTTGATCACATGAGTTATTACATTTGTAACTCAGATGAAGGATGAAGTCACTGAGGGCAAGTAAGGCATGGGTGTAACACTGCAATAGGAGCATCATCATGGTTGCAGGGAGTATTTACACTTCTTTCCTGTGGAACACGTATGCAGCAGTGCAGCACATAACACGTACAGGCCCTTACCTGAATCTCCCTGGAAACTGTCACTTGAAGGAGGGAGAGCAGCTGTGGTGCACAGGTGTATGTGCTGTACTTCCCCCAGCCGTTTAAGAATGACTGACCATGGGACTCACGTATAGCAGGTGGAGCAGCCCATTGGCCATATTCATGTGGCTAGCTCTCATGCTGATGCCTCCTAACAAAATTGCTTGAGAAGAACAACTACTGTGCTATCTCTCATTATTGCAAACATATCTAAATATAACCCAGAGCTCATTTTCATAGGAACAAGTACTGGCAAGTCCTAAGCTGGAGATGGGAATGTTTGATAGCTCTCAGGTGCAGTGCCAGCCCTTGGCTGTGGTTCATGTGTCTCCTTCCTTATGCCAAGAGGTCTTAATAGGTAACAGCAAAAGTTGGACAGATCTGGATATCTGAAGGGAAGTGACTTGCAGGGTTCAGATTGCAATCTGACGCAGGTTTGTGATGTAGTGTGGCCTGCTGGGGTGCCCATGAGGTGAGAAAGATTGAAGTCATTCAGATGTAGCAGACATTACAGTGATGCTCTCCCCAAAATTATCTCTGGAGATCCTGATATCAACTCTCCTCCTCTTTTAATGAATGATGAAATCTCCCTCCAGTCTCATTGGGAAAGCCAAACTGCATGTCACAGTGTATGTGGTGCCTTTTTCATGAAGTCTTTCTACAACGTCCTATATATAAAACAGGATTATTTCCTTTTCTCATTCGCTCAGCTGGAGGTGAAACTGCCATTCCTGCCTTTTATATAATCCTTCACCACATTTTTTCTTTGCCTGAGTACATCTGTTCGTTCCTTCTAAACTATCTGCTCTGACACTCTTTTTAAAATTGCCAAACGCACCTCAAATTTCAAAACTTTTGTTCCCGCATGTATTTCCTTCATGTGGAGAAAAACATGTGTTCCAAGCAGCAATTCTACATCGCTAAAGTTATTTTATGTCTTTGCTGCAAAGCCGTTAAAAAAGAAAGATCAGAACTTCTCTAAGTGTCATGAAATTTCTGAAGTTACTTCAGTTTATTTTAAGACAGTAGACTGTAACTGTTTGAGATCAGAAGCTGCTACATATATTACTAGCTATCCTTGCTGGGAATGGGGAGAGGGTAGCAACTACCAGGAGAAAAGTCATGTAGACAACCGGGATGGTGACCATTTTAGCCACCTCAATTTCAGCCACCAATAAAAGTGAATCAGCTCTCTATGAAGCCATAACTGAAGGCTGGAGTATTTAAGTCTCCTCCAGTGACGGTTACTGAAGTAAACATGTATGAGTTCAAAATAACAAGAGTAGGCAACATGAGTTTTCAGTTTGCTGATGTCACTCATAGTCTATGCTTTTCCTCTGTCTATATGCTATGAAGTGTCTTCGTAGCTGCTAAATGTCATCTCAGCATTGCTACTTTGTTTCACTACGTAGTCATGTCAATGGAAAGTCTCCTGCACTGATTTACAAACATATATAAGATATAGGGTTTAAAATATATGTATTAATTTAATTCAATTCTGGTAATTTGTGAAGATAATATCTTCAATATCCACATCCACTCCAATTTATTTAATTCTTGTATCCTTATTTTATGTTACAGAACTTTTATAAAGATCCTGAAAGTCCCAATTTGATTGGCCCTTCTCCCTATTATCTTCCTGTTGGAACATCACACAGCTCAGGTGCACTTTTCCTGCAACCTTTTTTCTGATACTTTTTCCTTTTAAGGTTCAGGTTGCAATTTTTCCGTTCATTGCATTTATTAATAGTTTTGTATTCAATGAAATACAATTTTTAAAAAAGTAAAATATTTTCATGTTATATACACATCCAATATTTACAAAAGAGTCATTGTAAATGAAACAATGAGGTGGAAATAGGATTATATTTACCTGAAATTACCTATTCATATAACCTGAAATTTTGGTTGCTGATATCAACTTAAATACTGTGTTTACATTATATATTTGATTCTATCAAAGGAAATAAGAGGGCAGGGCTGAAGTGTAGTCTTTGTGATTCTTAAATAACTATAAAAGGCAATGAATAATACATTTGTTTATAATCAGGTACAGTTTCATTAAATATTATTCCCGAGCTCTGTTCTGTCCAGTGTATTACATCATCTTCAACCAGATATCAATATTGATTGAATTCTTCCTGGTTCTTTAGGAACGACCTATGGCCTACCTCTCCCCTTGTTAAAACTCAGGTTATCAGAAAAGGCTCTAGTTTTTGTCCTGAACGTATTTCCTTATTTCAGTGATGGCTGTAAAATACATAAGGAAGAATTAGGTGGGTTTTATTTAGAGTGAGAAGAGGATTCAGAATTGGCTTTAGATAAACCTTCGTGTAGACATAGTGTAAGATGTATTAAAAACAAAACAAAACATTAATATGGTTTTAAATTCTAGAACTATTAAATACATAACAAGATAATACTCTCTGGGCACGAAAAACATAACTACTAAACTGCATGACTAGCCCTTAAACATCTTAAATTACCAGAGAGACAAAGATAATTTCAGTAAATATCACCAGAAGTTTAGGAGCTTGCTTTCTTTTACAAAGCTGCAGTTTTGTCACATTAGCTATCAAATGACTTATTTCCTTGACAGTGACCCGCAACATGAGAAGCAAATAGCTTGAATTACTTAATAATTGGTACAGAAGTTCATATGGAAAACAAACAAAAGAAAGAAAACACCCAACACAAGGTACAAGGGTAAGTTTGCCTCCCTTGTACTGAAATTCCAGGAAGACAAAATAAAACAACTCTGTGTTCATAAATCTCCAGATATTAACAAATTGCTTACAGCTCCACAATAAGTGCAAGGAGGTGTACGAGACCAAATTTCACTAGACTTTAGCGTTTTAGGAGGTAAAACACATGGTCAAAGGAACCGGTTCTTAATCCATATTCAGAGCTGAAAGACGAGTTTGTGTTACTTCCTCCTCTTCAAAATCAATTTAAACTGTCAAAATAGCTTTAAATGGGCAGATTTCGACTTTGACCCCAAGAAAAGCCTCTAAAGAATCAGACTGAGTCGTTGCTGTAACATTTATGTCAAAAGGAAATTTTTAATTTGCAAGGAAAAACAAAAGTTTCTCTCCTCAGAGGTCTCTCCAGCAGCAGCACACGGGATTTATCGCCTCTCCTTTAACTCAGCCTGCGTGTTTGCGGCTGGAAACTCTCCCGAACGCAAGTACCTGCTCTTTTCCTCCTTCACCGGGGAAATGGGGCGATTTGGTGGCAGAAATTCCGAGGAAAATACACTTTTGTTAGTCCAAAGAAACACAAATCGAGCACACCGAAGGGCTCCCTGGCCGTGCAGCGGGGCGGGCTCTGCAACGCACCAATCACCGCGCGGCTCCTCTCTAAAAATACGAGCATCTGACCCGCGCCAGCCCAATTGTGTTCGCCTGCTCCGCAGAGGACGCCGCCGCGATGTCCGAGACCGCTCCCGCCGCCGCCCCCGATGCGCCCGCGCCCGGCGCCAAGGCTGCCGCCAAGAAGCCGAAAAAAGCAGCGGGCGGCTCCAAAGCCCGCAAGCCCGCGGGCCCCAGCGTCACCGAGCTGATCACCAAGGCTGTGTCTGCCTCCAAGGAGCGCAAGGGGCTCTCGCTCGCCGCGCTCAAGAAGGCGCTGGCTGCTGGTGGCTACGATGTGGAGAAGAACAACAGCCGCATCAAGCTGGGGCTTAAGAGCCTCGTCAGCAAAGGCACCCTGGTGCAGACCAAGGGCACTGGCGCCTCTGGCTCTTTCCGCCTCAATAAGAAGCCTGGAGAAGTGAAGGAAAAAGCTCCCAAGAAGCGAGCAGCCGCGGCCAAGCCCAAAAAGCCGGCGGCCAAGAAACCTGCCAGCGCCGCCAAGAAGCCTAAAAAAGCGGCGGCGGTGAAGAAGAGCCCTAAGAAAGCCAAAAAGCCGGCGGCCGCGACGACGAAGAAAGCAGCCAAGAGTCCGAAAAAAGCGGCCAAGGCAGGTCGCCCCAAGAAGGCAGCGAAGAGCCCGGCCAAGGCAAAGGCGGTGAAGCCCAAAGCAGCCAAGCCCAAGGCGGCCAAGCCCAAAGCGGCCAAGGCAAAGAAGGCGGCGCCCAAGAAGAAGTAAATTATACAGAGGAGTCTTGATCTACATACTTTGTTATCCAACGGCTCTTTTAAGAGCCACCCACACCTTCCCTAAAGGAGCTGAGGCACCGAGGTCGTCAGTAGCTTGCAGCAAGGATCCAGTAATTCGTAAGTCGTCAGAAGTCAATTGTGTCCCTTTTTTCTCCCTCCCCCTACAATTACCGAAAGAAACGCTAACGAGCACAGTAAAACGCAGCGGCTTTAGGGAAGTGTAGACTTTTTTTAAATCTTTCTGCCGAGTAATGGTTTCACTACCAGGAAGCAATGTTTTATAGTAATGATTTGATAAAAAAACGGGTGTACTTTTTTTTAAGACTATATTTTGTAACAAAATTAATGCAATTGTCAGGCACGCTACTACTGAGCCATGTCTAATCTATTGTATTATTTCTCGAGTATCTCCTTAAATGGTTTTGTCTATTTGGGGGGCAGAGGGGACGGTTTCCTACTGACCCGAAAACAGCCCTGAGCTCTCCCATTCATTCCTTTTGTTCCCGATGAGAAAGAGCTTTTAAGTATTGAAAAAGCCCGCCCTGAACAAGGATTGGCCAGCGGAGCGCCCGGCCCGCTGCCCCTTCCCCTCCTTCCCCGAAGATAATTTACGCCTCATATCTGGTGCTGTTTCAGCCACTCCCTGAGAAGCAAAACGCGGAAGAGGGGGTAGGGAAGAACGGGAGCTCTCACCGAAATACAGCGTTCCCGTGGTCTCTGGCATAAGAACTAAACGGAAAACGTCCCACACCGGGAAGAAGTTGCTTTGGGAGGACGTTATGGCACGACTTTGTGTTAACGAAAACATGGAAAGAGTTGCTACTGTCACCAAGCCAAAAAATACTGTTAATAAACGTAGAGAAAATGAGATAAAACACGGGTTGAGTAATTCATATAAACGGGCACAACTATAGTATGGATAACTGAGCTCTCTTACGAGTTTGTGGGTGGCTCTGAAAAGAGCCTTTGGATTATTTCTTTCCGGAAGAGACAACATGCCGCCTTTCCCTTGTGTTCACTTGGCCTTCGCCTTGTGGCTGTCGGTCTTCTTGGGCAGCAGCACGGCCTGGATGTTGGGCAGCACCCCGCCCTGCGCGATGGTCACCTTGCCCAGCAGCTTGTTGAGCTCCTCGTCGTTGCGGATGGCGAGCTGCAGGTGGCGGGGGATGATGCGCGTCTTCTTGTTGTCGCGGGCCGCGTTGCCCGCCAGCTCCAGGATCTCGGCCGTCAGGTACTCCAGCACGGCCGCCAGGTACACCGGGGCGCCGGCGCCCACCCGCTCCGCGTAGTTGCCCTTGCGCAGCAGCCGGTGCACGCGGCCCACGGGGAACTGCAGCCCGGCCCGCGACGAGCGCGACTTGGCCTTGGCCCGCGCCTTCCCGCCCTGCTTCCCGCGGCCGGACATCCTTGTTTGCTCACTGGGTTCTGAGAGCAACCAGAAACAGAACGGAGCAACCAGCCACCGCTCCTCAGCTATAGCCTCGCTTTCCCACCTCGCCTCTTCGCTGATAGGCTGGAAATTAGGTCTCCCGTGGACAGCCAATGAGAAGGTGAATTGAATTCTGACCAATAAAATGCGGCTGTAGGAGAGTTAAGACGCTTGGTGTTTTCTAACCAATGAGAGCACGCAGAGGGAACGCCTTATTTGCATAAGGGATCTATAAATACGTGGCACGCAGCGGGTGTATCTCAGTCCGGTAGTCTGCCGTTCACTGTGCGGTTGTTCCGGTTTGTGAGGGAGACGCGGTTGCTGCGATGCCTGAGCCGGCCAAGTCCGCCCCCGCGCCCAAGAAGGGCTCCAAGAAGGCGGTGACCAAGACGCAGAAGAAGGGCGACAAGAAGCGCAAGAAGAGCCGCAAGGAGAGCTACTCCATCTACGTGTACAAGGTGCTGAAGCAGGTGCACCCCGACACGGGCATCTCGTCCAAGGCCATGGGCATCATGAACTCCTTCGTCAACGACATCTTCGAGCGCATCGCCGGCGAGGCCTCGCGCCTGGCGCACTACAACAAGCGCTCCACCATCACCTCGCGGGAGATCCAGACGGCCGTGCGGCTGCTGCTGCCCGGCGAGCTGGCCAAGCACGCTGTCTCCGAGGGCACCAAGGCTGTCACCAAGTACACCAGCTCCAAGTAAGCTGCCTCTGCCTCCTGTGCCAGACCCTCTCGACCCAAAGGCTCTTTTAAGAGCCACCTATCTCTTCAATAAAAGGGCTGTACAATCAAATCTGGCAAAAACCATCAGATTAGTTTCGGTAAATTATTCTCTAATTTTCTTTGTCAGGGAACGTATGCTTCATCTGTGTAGGAAACGGCTTACTGTAGATAGAATTTTTGTAAATTTTTTTTCCCCATTTTTTTTCTTGGGTGATACTATTTCCTTAATTTATTTTTCTATTACACTTCAGTTTGTGGTATGTGTATTTTTTTATACAATACGTAAATATTAGTTTAAAGTATGTTCATGTTATATGCGTTGCAATTTGCAGAGGGAAAGAAAACGGCTTCTGTAGATTCTAGTCGGGAATTAAAATTGATTCTAATGGGAACGCACCTAATTGCATCGTTGTAACTGCTGTATCAACATCTACCACTTGATGGCGCTCAATCTTTCTCTTTTTTCGGTAGCAGAAACGAGAGGCGTCTACAGTGCACTACACTGTAAAAGAATTCATGTCGTAACAAGTGACGTTTATCTTAATAACCTGTTATCAATAGCCCAGGGATTAATACAACACAGAAGTCCTTTCTAAACGTTATTTATCATTAGCGATTTTCTTAACAATTCTACTGTATCGTAACTTTTACAGTAACTTGGATAGCTTGTCTCTGAAACGGCTCTAGGTACAGAATATCCCCTTTGTAACTAAAAACACAAAGTGAAGATTAATATTGTTTCATATCTGTCCGACTTTTCCTGTATTTATACGTCATTAATTGTAATAAAACTTTTAAAAACTAAGAAGCTAGCCGCTGTGGGCTGACTTTGTAAACTCTCTGAGTTGATCACATAGCTGCTCATCAGCCCTAAACCGGAGGCTTTCTCGATCACTCCATCACATTTTTGGGTAATTAGGTGCTAATGTAGATGGAGATCAAAGCCATTATCATCTTCTCTCAAACTGGATCTGAATAATGCTGAATTCCAAGCATATTCTGTGGACATCTGAACACACTTAGCTCATACAGAGACCACAGAATCACAAAAGAATCTTTTTAGTACTGACTGCATGCTGTTTGGTAATGCAGGTATAGAGACAGGCACCAGGTGCCTTTTAAATCTTCCACCAATTTCTCAAAGTTAATTTCAGTTTGAAGTCTGATGAGGACCTCTCAGATTGGATTTCAGATATCCAGTGGGAAGAGGTATCCCCCGTACTCTGTTCTTCAGCAGCTTCAAATAGGGTTTAAAGATCTGCTCCCTGAGTGCCTTAATGCAAGCTCTGAAAGGTAGTTTGCATATTCTGGGCCTCTTTATATTCTGATATCTAAAAAGATGGATAAACCAGGATATATTCCAATCTCTAGGTTTTTGTGTCAGGGGATGTGAGTCACTAGAAAGGGACTCTAGAAAATATATACTAAAAGTGCTCATATTTTGACAAGGATGATGATCATCAAAATAATTTGTCAGTGGCTATTATTCTCAATAATCAGTCACGTGAAAGTCAAATTCAGTCATATTTTCCTAAAAAAAAAAAAAAAAAAACCAAAAAAAACCGACTAGTTCAAACTATGGCTGTCACAGTGCAACTCTGTTGCTTGGGTTAAAGTAGGAGCTTGGTGTTGCCTTTGGTCTCCTGGCTCAGGAATCCATAAGCATTCTTTTCACCTTTCCCATCTTTGTGTGTTCCATGCTGCGCGCTTTATTAGTATAGTGTTCACAGACATTTCAGGGGATCTTTTGTCTAAAAATAGGCTGTTTCACTGTGTGAAATTATTTCTAGGCTCATGAAACTCTTCACAAAATAGGAAAGATAATGTACCTTATGACTGATTCTTCCAATCTCAGTACGAATTATAAGGCAATATTAAGGGTCTACAATGTGAACATAGCATTTCTACCTGCACATGCATGTCATCAGATCTGATTCTAACATAATACATTAATTATTTTTCTAACTGTGCTGAGACCAAAGTCTCTGAAACGACAAAAAAAACAACTACCATGAAAAACTTTGTGTACTTGTTCTTTTCACTAGAGGTGAAAGTAGTAGGATTTAGGCTCAGGAAGAATAGCAAACATAACAATTTCATCCCACAGAAAGACAAACATTCAAAATTAATACAGAAAATAGTGTGAATATATAATCAGATGGCATCATATTCTTCCCTATTTCTTGTTCTTTAATGCTCTTTCCTATTCCATTCAAAGTAGTTTTCTTCATAGCCTTAAATCCATTCTGCCCAGATGGCATCATCCAGCAACAGTAATATGGCACGGTGTTCAAATACATCATCCCGGTGTTGCAGGAACTATGCAGCTGCCACCTAGACCATGCTAGGAATTATGTGGATGCCACTTCAACAGGGCTGGGACCTAGATTCCTGCTAGAAAAAGAGCAGTCTCCAATCCACTGAGTAAATAAGTGGTTCATTTATCTGGCATGCAGAGCAGCTCAATCTGGGTGCCTGCAAAGAGCGACTCCCACCCCAGATCATGTCCCCCAATTATATCCATACCACCCAGCACTCTATCATCAAGGACAATCACTTAATTCTGGTCCATGCTATTTTGATTTCTTACTGGTTTTCTTGGTAGACTAATCCAAACCGTTACAAAAAATTCTACGATCTTATTTTTGATAAAAAAGTAAAGTTAGTAGCATTTCTGGAAAGACTCATCTTCTCTATATCAGCATACCTATAGTAAAATTTATATTTATTAATCATCATTTTAGGGAAAAAAAAGTACTTTTATTTCTGCAAAAGTGAAATACACCAGCTGAGTAAGCAAATAACTGTATTACGTAGTTAACTGACCAGACAGTCAATCAGAAACAAGAAATAGATGCCATACACCTGATCCAAAATCTGAATAAATCGCACACTGCCTATAGCAATTTTATACTACTTCCTACTTCTTTTTTTTTTTTTTTTTAATGACACGAATCAATTTCTGATCGCCTACTTATGAAATCAATTTTTTTTTTTCTAATGGCCAGAGATCATAATTACTCAACACACAGGACAAATTATGGCTATGTTATTTTCCCATAGACTTTCTTTCCCAGTTTTAGTAGAAAAGAATATATTTCAAAATAATTAGCATTGAGGGAGAAAGCACTAACTGCAGCTCGGGAAAAAGATTTGGTCTTATATACACCTTAATGTAATGCTTTTAGCCAGTAATGAAAATGTGCCCAGTTCAGGTTATAAAGGAAAGGTTCGAGTCTTTGAGCTCCAAAAACCTGGTCTTGCGGTTGTGCTGTATCAGAGCAGAGCGCATCTCAAGGAAGGACACAAATCTCACTGGACAAGAGGGCTGGAAGTAGAGGCCTATGTAGGATGAAAGAGTTTTTCAGATTTGGGTTTCTTTGGTGGCTGTAAAGAACTAAATTATTTGATGGCCTTTCCTGATGGAGAGGTTGCTACAAAAGCACTTGTAGTCTACTAAGTATTGATCACAAAGGTTCTTCCATTCTTTTTTTTTTTTTTAACTCAGAAAACCTCAGGAAGCAATTCTGGTCGTAATTGCATTTTAAAAAAGAAAATAAGTGGTTTGTGTCTGAAAGAAGTGTCAGGACACCTTGGAATTTTCATCACCAGTAAAATCCACAACTTTTGTACTTGCACGTCTGCTTGCATTGCATGTAGATTTTGTTCTTGAAAGGGTCATAGGAAAATGGAAGAAATAATTCCCAAAACAAGAAGAGGGCACACATAGAGAATTATGGCTGAAATTTGGACATTAGTCAGAGTAAGGGATTTTGCACTACCTTTGTGCAGCGTCTAAGCTACGAAGAAACGCATGCATCTTTTGCATGCATCCCATTTTCTTTTGTAGCAAATAGCAGCCACTGCAATTAAACAGTCTCAACACTCCACATGATAAAAGCCTTTTTGCCTTATGCACTTGGGAAGAAGCCAGGTTTCCTCTTAGAAAAGGGGACAAGAATTACTGTAAGAATGACATAGCCCCAATCTTTCTACACATTAAAATAAGTCCTTAGGGCTACCTCCGGTGCTCCAAGCACCAGGAGGCCGGGCTGTCAGAATCACGGGCAAACCCGGGTGCCAGGGCTCAGGAAACCCAGACAATTTATCTGAATCGGTTTCATTCCCTACACGCAGAGGCTTTTCAACTCTTGTCTTATGAAATCGTGGGTAAAAATCCCATGGAAGAAGTGAAATGATCACATGGATGTAAGCTATATTTAGCTCCTGCAGTTTTAGCCTTTAGCCAATATTAAATGTCATGCAAAAACTTCACGGGATGTGTATGGGTTGTACTTCATATTTACATTAGCAGCTTCTAATTGTGTGTTTATTGACGGGACAAAAAAAAAAAAAAAAAAATCAAACAACGAGGATTTCTAAAACGTTGATAGATACAATCAGAGCAATTAACCCTTTTTATACCACCATGAGGCAGATAGCGCTCTTTTTTTTTTTTTTCACCTTTACAGTATTTTGCACCTGAGGATGTTTGCATGAAAGTCCATATTTCTCAGCAGAAAATGGCACAGGGTGTAAACAAGAGGAGACATCAGGAATCTTCAGAAGAACTGGGGTTTATTTACAGCATTTACCTGAACCGAATATTGTGGACTCTTCCACTTACCCTGCAAGTTTATTTCTTAACAATGAAAGGGTTAAAAATACATTAATTGGTGAAAAAGTGAAAAGAAAACAGCTTGTTTCTGGATTTAAAAATTCGAGGTCCTGCGCTGCCCTTTCCGGAGAGGTCCGACACTTTTATTTGCCTTCTCCCCGCTGTTCCCAGGCAGCTCTTGCAGTGCAGGGGGCTTGGAGCACTGGCGCGCGGACCAGGAAAATCTCCGTTTGCCACGGCCGGAACGGTAAACCCGGAGGGTTTCGTCATCGCTGGAGAAACGAGGAGTCCTGGTGGGGACTGTCCGCTCCGTCATCCGCCACTCGCTGCATCCCCGCAGCGACGAGATAACTCGGCTTCAGCCTGAGTTAACGTCTCTTCCATCGAAGTACCCAAATTAAACTCGTGAAATTAAATCACGCGGTAAAGGCAATACTGCTTAGTAGATATTCAAAGCCTTTTGAGTGTTTTGATTCTTTCTCTGCTTCCCTCGCTCAGGGAATAAAACGCTCAATGAAGAAAGAAACGAATCCATACAGAATTAAATCGTTTTAGTGTACAGCCAGCTCTTCAATCCGGATGCCTTTGTGCAATCCGCCGTCCGAAACCGTTCACATCCCCCTTTCCTCAAGCGCGATGGATGAAGAGGGATGTGGAGAGGCAGCGGCCCCATCAGCAGGCCGTCCTGCGCGGGAGAAGTCCCTTAGCGGGACCCGCCGGGAGCGGCGCTGGGGGGGACACGCCGCCGGCTCATCAAAGTTGCTAAGTGGTCCCGTTCACACGGGCTGGAGGAGACAGATTTCTCTTTGGGTCTTGATCACAGGCGTTTTCACCTTCCTCTCCCATTCCACTGATGCAAAGCCGAGTTAATGTTAAAGAAATAACCAGGAATCCCTCTGTGCCGCTAATAGGGGACTGCGGGTGTTGACATTCGCCTTATTAAGAAATATATATATTTTCAAAACGAATCTGTCCACTTATCCGAGTTTAGGTAAACTACATCTACGAAGCATCTTCAAGAAAATAGCTGGCTGTACAGTATACATATGTGGCCTTGTGGCCCTTCACAGTTGAGACCTCACGTAGCCCCGTCCATTTTTTAAGGTTTTGTTTCCCAGAATATGATTTGAAACTAGAGCTACATAACGCCTAAATACATTCTGTAACTGGGAAATAAGAGGAATAACTACAATAATAATAATGAATTCTATATCTTCTGTACTATTGCATTTATACTGTGCATACCAGAGAATTCGTTTATAGTGGAAAGAAAACCAAAAGATTGCACTTTTGAAAGTTTCTACAGTCTAGAAACTAGGACTTAAATCCTCTCACAAAACATCGAGCACATATGCAGCGGATTTCACAGGACCCTTCCCCAGTTTTGCTACAATCCCCAGTGGTTCTGATACGCAGACAACAGTTTCGTTACGTGGAAGAAACGCATATCCAGAGGGGAGTGGAAACTTCTTTCCCCTGTAAATGAGTGACCTTATTGCCGACTCAATTTTAGGAAAGCTAAACTCGG
The DNA here is from genome assembly GCF_009769465.1 of Tauraco erythrolophus. NCBI lineage: Eukaryota > Metazoa > Chordata > Aves > Musophagiformes > Musophagidae > Tauraco > Tauraco erythrolophus. Next base: position 56,782,973 of record NC_141468.1, read on the forward strand.
TAAACAAGAGGACCACATGTGTGTTAGCCCACAACTCTTTTCCCTAGACTGGAGAACAGGATGGGGAAAACTGGTCATGTGGAAAACCGCTCCTGTTGCTCCAGTGTCACTGAGCTGATCAGCAAAGCCGTGTCTGCCTCCGCGGAGCACAAAAAAAGAGCCTCTAGAAAGTCAAGAAGCTGACAGCCCCTGCAGCCAAAAACCCGCACAAGATTGCAAGGCTAAAAAAGCAGCGAGGAGCCCCTCTAAAGCCAGAAGGAAATCAGAAGCAAGCGGGGCATCACCAAAGCAGAACAAGTTTAAGGCAACACTGTGCCCTGCTAGAAGAGCAGCAGGTCTTCTGAAAGCCATTCCTCTTCTCAAACGAGGTGGGAGCTTGAAAATCCCCCTACCTCATAGAGAAGAGGGGGCAGTTCCCACTAGTAGTGCCAGAAAAACGAAATGAAAAGTGATAGTCTTCCTAGGGTAACACAGCAGCCATCACATCAGGCAGCTCACTGAGAGTACGGGTAACCATGCCCTGTCTGAAATCCTTTCCTCTGCAGAGCTGTAAATTTAATTCTGTTAAGGAAAGTTAGCAGTACTCTCACGTTGTAGCATTAAAAATCAGTGAAAAAAAAAAAAAAAAAGGAAATCAGAGAGGCCTGAGGCAGGAAACGTCTCTCCTGTTGTGAAAAAGCTGGTTCAGGATCGCTGCTGGGACTGCACGGTTTCTTGAGCGATTTCATGTGCACTTGTGCGTACTTTGCTTTTCCCTCCATCCACACTCCTACCCGGCAAGTTTAAAAACTCGAGATTGTCCGGAGCGCAGCAGCAATTGGCTACTCTTAAACACTCTCCAACGCAAAACAAATAATCTAGAGTAACACAAATAAAACTTCGGTTTATATTACCCTCTATCTAACAAGTACTGCATAAAGCACTTACAGAAAAGTCATAGTTGTCTTACTAGGAGGTGCAATGTTTACTCTATTATCATAAAAAAAACGTAGCTTCAACGACTGCAATGTTTACTCTATTATCATAAAAAAACGTAGCTTCAACGACTGATACTTTAAGAACGAAGACATTCACATTTTATTAAGAAAAAAAGTAAACAGTCATTCTTAAAAAAAAACAATAAACAACTAAATTCAATCCCCCAGAGAATCAGCGCATTTTTTAAAATTTCACATTTGATATTATTTAAACAACCACCCTAAAAAGAAGATAAGTAGGCAGGAACAAACACAGAACAGTTAAGGCAAACACTTCAAGAAAAACAGTCTACATGTTTCTGCTTGTGATCAACAGAAGAACCGAAACTAAAGTGACTCAACCCTTTATGACCGTTGTGGGTGGCTCTGAAAAGAGCCTTTTTATTCTGCGTCCAGATTAGTCTTACATATGTTTACTTGGCTTTCGCCTTGTGGCTGTCGGTCTTCTTGGGCAGCAGCACGGCCTGGATGTTGGGCAACACCCCGCCCTGCGCGATGGTCACCTTGCCCAGCAGCTTGTTGAGCTCCTCGTCGTTGCGGATGGCGAGCTGCAGGTGGCGGGGGATGATGCGCGTCTTCTTGTTGTCGCGGGCCGCGTTGCCCGCCAGCTCCAGGATCTCGGCCGTCAGGTACTCCAGCACGGCCGCCAGGTACACCGGGGCGCCGGCGCCCACCCGCTCCGCGTAGTTGCCCTTGCGCAGCAGCCGGTGCACGCGGCCCACGGGGAACTGCAGCCCGGCCCGCGACGAGCGCGACTTGGCCTTGGCCCGCGCCTTCCCGCCCTGCTTCCCGCGGCCGGACATCGCAGCGACTCAGCCGAGCAACACGACCACAAGCAGCACAGAAAAAACAATCTGCTCCCCGGCCCACCCGCCCGCCTGCTTATATTCGGCTCGGGCGGAGCGGCGGCGCTTTCGCTGATTGGCTGTCCAAACACGCGTTGTTTCGATAGCCAATGGGAACGCGGATCGAGAGGAATCCAATGGCAAAGCTTTAACGCGGCGTGACGACCAGCAACAGAACTTCCAGCCAATGGCGATGCGACGCTGTCGAGCCGCTGCTTTGCACAGCGCTGCTATAAAAGGAGCTCCCGCAGCCAGCGGCGTTATCCGCTGCTTCGTGATCGCTGCTGGCTGTTGAGCGAGAGACGCGGTTGCTGCGATGCCTGAGCCGGCCAAGTCCGCCCCCGCGCCCAAGAAGGGCTCCAAGAAGGCGGTGACCAAGACGCAGAAGAAGGGCGACAAGAAGCGTAAGAAGAGCCGCAAGGAGAGCTATTCCATCTACGTGTACAAGGTGCTGAAGCAGGTGCACCCCGACACGGGCATCTCGTCCAAGGCCATGGGCATCATGAACTCCTTCGTCAACGACATCTTCGAGCGCATCGCCGGCGAGGCCTCGCGCCTGGCGCACTACAACAAGCGCTCCACCATCACCTCGCGGGAGATCCAGACGGCCGTGCGGCTGCTGCTGCCCGGCGAGCTGGCCAAGCACGCTGTCTCCGAGGGCACCAAGGCTGTTACCAAGTACACCAGCTCCAAGTAAATCTCCGTTCAAAAGTTCTTTTAAACCAAAGGCTCTTTTAAGAGCCACTTATCTCTTCAGTAAAAGAGCTTTAATTTCTGTACATTACTTAACTCTTATCTCTGGTCTCTGTTTCTTGTGGTCTGTACATGTCTCGATGGTTTTCTCAGCCGTGCTAAATTCAGCTGCGACTGGTCTTCTCACTGCCCTTTTGTGTGCGCTGTTGTCGGCTGCTTTGAATGCCATCTGTTTGTATATCTTCCCTATGCATTCCGTTTCTTGTGCACCATTGTTCAGGAAAAGTCCCTGGCATCTGAAATGAGATAGTGGTTACAGTCCTTGCTCTCATCTTCTCATACCATGAACTTGTATGTAATCAGTCACAGACGTATGCCAATATATATTAAATTGCCTTTGAGGATTTAAGTAATTAGTAAGGAAAAACGCTTTTTGAAGAACATCAATGAAGCACAGCACTATCTAGCAAAAAAACTTATGTTCAAAATATATCCTTTTAAGCGATTAATTAAGCTGTTTCCTAGTTGTTTGTTTTTGTTTTTTTTTTAATGTATATTATAAGGTTCCTAATACAAGGTCGTTAATGGTTTCAGAATGGACCAACATTCACACGGATAAGGTCTAATCGCGCATCAACGACTGCGATTTGTTAGTCCCTACTGCCACCTAATGGGCGTTTCGGAAGTTTCTCTCATTTTGCGTTTTACTGCATCGGGTTAAAAACGTCAGACTCAGAGACATCGGAAAAACTGCAATAACCGATGAAAAACTGGTCCCGAAGGACATGACGCAAGCTAAACTTGGAAGATAAAGCATCTAAATAACTATCGGAAAACATCAGTGACAAAATTTTTAAAAGAAAGAATTGGTGGCTCTTAAAAGAGCCTTTGGGTAGAGAGGGTCTGGCACAGGAGGCAGAGGCAGCTTACTTGGAGCTGGTGTACTTGGTAACAGCCTTGGTGCCCTCGGAGACAGCGTGCTTGGCCAGCTCGCCGGGCAGCAGCAGCCGCACGGCCGTCTGGATCTCCCGCGAGGTGATGGTGGAGCGCTTGTTGTAGTGCGCCAGGCGCGAGGCCTCGCCGGCGATGCGCTCGAAGATGTCGTTGACGAAGGAGTTCATGATGCCCATGGCCTTGGACGAGATGCCCGTGTCGGGGTGCACCTGCTTCAGCACCTTGTACACGTAGATGGAGTAGCTCTCCTTACGGCTCTTCTTGCGCTTCTTGTCGCCCTTCTTCTGCGTCTTGGTCACCGCCTTCTTGGAGCCCTTCTTGGGCGCGGGGACGGACTTGGCCGGCTCAGGCATCGCAGCAACCGCGTCTCTCGCTCAACAGCCAGCAGCGATCACGAAGCAGCGGATAACGCCGCTGTATGCGGGAGCTCCTTTTATAGGGCGCAGAGCCAGTAACACCCGAGGAAGCTCCGCCTCCCACGGCCGTGATATTCACTGAGGTCAGAGAAACAGGGGCGAGAGGAATTTCCTCACCAGGCGATGGGCGCGTCGGTCGGATGGAGGACCCTGTGTGTTAACAATGAAATTATAAGCGATGCGTCCGTCCCCGCCGCCGAGCCATATACGGGGTCCTCCGTGTGTCCTAGAGAGCAAAGGGAAGTGTGTTTCCTACGACGCTGAGAGGTGGCAGTATCGCGGACCGATGTGTAGTCAGCCCACGCAGGGCGATGGGATCGTCTTCGTGGAGCGGTGAAGAGCGATGTGCGTCGTCGACGCGCAGAGCGCTGTGCGTGTTGTTGGGCTCGCGGCGTTGGTGTATGCTGGGGGAGCGGAGCGCCGTGTCTGTCGGGACATAAGGGTACTGTAGTTTGAAGGGTGCAGAGCGATGACTGTGACATTCGCAGGGGAACGCGTGCGTGGCGGGGTGCTGAGCGACGTGTGTGTCCTTCGGGGCGCTGCGCGATGTCTGTGTCGTTGAGGCGCAGAGCGGTGAGACTGTCGTAGGCAGGGCTCTGTGCTCATCGCCGGCCGCAGAGCGATGCGTTCGTGAGCCGGTGTAGAGCGACGAGAGCGTCTTTCGGGAGTGGAGCTGTTTGTGTGGTGGTTGCTCAGGGCGTTATAGGGTATGTTGGGGAACTCGGAGATATGTGTATTTCGGAAGGTGAAGAGCGCAGTGCGTCTCGGGTCGTAAGGATCCTGTGGTTTGGAGGGCGCAGAGCGACGTGTTTCGGGGGGATGCAGAGTAACGACTATTTATTTTGCAGGGGAACGTGTACGTGCCGGCGCGCTGAGCATGTGTATGTCCGTCAGGGAGCAGAGCTACGGGACTGTCGTAGGCAGGGCTCTGTGTGCATTGTCAGCTGTAGAGCGATGTGTCCGTAAGCCACTGGGGAGCGATGGGAGCGTCTTCCGGGAGCGGAGCGGTGTGCGTGGTGTTTTCTCAGGGCGTTAGCGTCGTGTTGTGTGGAGCAGAGCGCTGTGTGTTTCGGGAGGCGCGGAGAGACGGGACTGCCGTAGACACGGCTATGTGTGCATCGTCGGGTGCAGAGCGATGGGAGTGTCTTCAAAGAGCGGAGCTGATGTGCGCGTCGTCGGCGCAGAGCTATGCGTGCGTAGAGGAGGAGTGGAGCGATGTGTGTGCCGTCGGGACAAGACCGATGTGTGCCCCGTGGGGCGCGGAGCGGTGTGTGTGTCGGGCTGTGCACAGCGCTGTTCGCTTTGGGGAGTGAAAAATCTATCGTGTGTTTCGGGGTGCACTGTCTCTTTCAAGAGCACTGTGCGATGTGTGTTTCAGTGAGACTCTCTGATGTCTGTGTCGGCGCCACACTCTGTGTGTGTCTGTGTATAATTTTATTGTAAACATATTACAGAATGTTAAGGAAGTGAGGGGTTGTTTCCGGAACAAAGCCGTGTAACAGCACGGCTGTAGGCTGTTGAGAGAAGTGGTCTCTTAAGGTCACTGTAACAAGTGCTTCGTGTTGGGACCCCCGAGCACTTGGAAGGGGACATCAGGTCATCCTTCTCCTGCTGCTTTGACGACGTGGGAACGAGTATGTTGCGCACTTCACTTAGATTACCCTTTGCCAATTTTCGTTTCGGGTTTCTTCGGTCGAGCTTGCGCAAGCCGCGACAGCATAGGCTCGGGACTACCCACCTGCTCGTGGATTCCTGTGTCCGCGGTTGCCGAGCACGGCGCCGCGCTGCTGCCCTAGGCTCAGTCGGCAGCGGGACCCACCCCCGCTCAAGGAGGCTGCCTATTGCGATCAGGAGCTCGGCGGCTGAGCCCAGCATAAAGCCGCAGCTCGTTCCTCCCTGGATCCGGCACGCCGTCCCGCCGCGCTCTGCTCCCGGCCGCGCTTCCGGCTCCTCTCCCGGCCCGGCCCTGTGACTGAGATGTTAGTTACACACATTCCTGTAACCAACTTGTATTTGCCTCATCTGGCCATGCCTGTCCGGAAACATTCGTGTTACGGGTGCAACTACCTTCTGTTTCTTGCACCGCTGCGGGAAGCTCTCGAACGGAGCTGCCGTACTGGCGGGCCCCGAATTAACCCTTACGGGGCTTCAGCGGTAAGTGCGGGAATAGAGGGGTTGCGCACACACCCAGCCGTGACCCGGATCGGCTCGGGGGAAGAGTGAAGCCTTCCCCTCCGCGTCTCGCCGCTGCACTCCACCTCGCCCGCCCTGTCCAGGAGGGACCGGCGTGGAGCGGACAGCAGTCCTGCCCTGCCTCCCCTCTCGGTACTGAGGCTCTGTCTTGGCTGGATGTTGAGGGAAAAGTGATTGTTTGTGAAAGTTTTCTAAATGTGGGAACTGCTGAAGTAAAATCCGTGGTTTATCCCGTATGGAAGTATGGGACTCTTCCCCAGACCCCTCCGTCCCTCCATGTGCTGGTGCCCAGACCTGTGGCGGAGCTCACCCACGCGGGACCATAGGCACGAATGGAGAAATCGGAGAGCGGAGCCTGAGGCGGTCGGGTTCAAGGCTGAGTCACAGCAGGACACTGGCAGCCTGCTTATACAACACTGGTCTCAACGGCCCCTCTCCTTTCCATTCTCCCACGCTGATTCCTCCCCCATTTCCTCCAACTTTAGACCGGCACGCTCCATCGCTTCTCCACGACGGCTGCAACTGCGGCTCCGAGCCCCGCGCACACATAGAGCCGGGGGAGGGATCTCCGGCCGGGGCGGGGGAGAAGGCTCCGGCAGAGCACGTAACGAACGGCGGGGTGCGGAGTCCTTAGCCTGCCTTCGCTCGTGTGGCACAGGCAGCGCTCGGGGCAGCCAGGCACTGTGCCCTTCAGCAGTCGAAACTCTCCTCCCAGCCTGCACAAGGGGCAGATTATCCGGGAGGAACATCCCCATCCTCCCCTTTCCGTCAGTAGCACATATTCATGTGCACGGATTTGGCAGGGAAGCCACCCTTCGCCTAATTAAGAGCTACACATTAGTTATCACTAACCGATTTTCTGTGTTATCCTTAGCTGTCCAAGAACAGCTTCATACGGTCCTTTCAGAGGAAATAGTTAACGACAACAGTGACAATATCTTGGCATGACGTGGGGATAAAGTTCTTTTCTCAGTGATGGGATAAAGTGCCTTCTCTCCTCAAAACTATGGCAGTCATCGCTGACGTATTTTACCAAACAGCCTCGCACTTTCTCTTGCATACGATCTGTACCCTTAGAAAATCTTATGGTTCCAGGATTATTTTTTTTTCTTGAGATTAAGATAATCTAAATTATAACTTTCTTCTCTTTGTGTTTTTGCAGACATGTGTCATCTATGCCATTTATCACCTACCAAAGTCTTCTCCCTAATAGGCACCGCTGTATATTGCATATTGTCTGGGGAAAAAAAAAAAAAAAGGTAAAAAGGAAAAATTTATTTTGCCATGGAAAGAGATGGTGAGAAACAGCTGGAATCAGGACCAAAAGGCACAGCAAAAAAAAAAAAAAAAAAAAAAAAAAAAATCCGAGGCAGTATAAATCAGTTTTCCTTTAGGAGTTGCTTATCAAACTTCATCCGGTAGCCACGAGCGTAAGGAAACAAAATCATACGAGCGGCAAAGGTTAGTTTCACGTCTTTCTAGACACAAACCAAATTGAAGGGAAAGCTGAAAACGATTAAGGTGAACTCATTGCTCAGGGTGGATCTATTAACCCAATGTCAAAGGAAATAGGAACTCATCTAAGACAAAGAAAAAATTTGCACATCTGAAGACAGGGGGGTTTGTTCTCGCAAAGCACTGTCTTTCCCAAGGGAACAGCCCACAGAGAGATTCGGCCAGCCTGTCCCTCTCCTAATCTTTTGTGTGCTTTCAGATCTTAGATAAGAACTGATTCCCTGAACACAGATTGACAAGTGGAAGGGGAGTTCTGGGTGCCGGTTCCACGCAATGGAAAATTCGACCCTGGGCGAACAATGCAGAGCAAAAATGCTTTATTCATCACACGAACTGTGTACAGGCAGATTTCATTGCAGTTCTGCTTGTACTTCTGCATCCAGTCAGACTCTGTTCCCATAAGGAAAACATACTTCTTATTGCTAGGACCTTCTGTCTCCCTTTCCCTTTGCCAGACTTGAAGATGACTTGTTTGAGGATTTCTCAAGATCTTGCCCTCCGCCTATTGGTTCTAACCTCTTGGCTTTGGGGTTGCATTTAGGCTCAGGCTTTACCTTACATGCTGTGCCTGAGCACCTCTGACTCCACTGGCTCCACTTTCCTGGCTTGACCTCAAACCAGCTTCGTCCTCGCGGACTTGCCCAGTGATCCAGAGCTGTGGCTGTCTCTGATCACTGCCACCATCCCTGCCCCACTCACCATGTGTGGGTGCTGCGGGGCTGTGTCCTTGTTGGTGACAGCATGGTCCTGACTACTCTGCTGTCCCCCTTGTCTCCCAGATCACCTGCTATTGTGGAGCAGCCTCCTCCTGCTGCTTCCCCATAGGCTTTATGGAACTTGTTTGTGTACTGTGCTGATTTTGGCTGCGATAGAGTTAATTTCTTCATAGTAGGTGAGATGGGGCTATGTTTTGGATTTGTGCTGAAAACAGTGCTGATAACGCAGACGTGTTTTAATTACGGCTGAGCAGTGCTTACAGAGAGCCAAAGCCTTTGCTGCCTTTCACACCACTCCACCAGAGAGCAGGCTGGGAGTGCACAAGAAGGTGGGAGGGGACCCAGCTGGGACAGCTGACCCAAACTGACTGAAGGGATATTCCATACCATATGACATCACGCCTAGCATATGAAGCTCAGGGAAGAAGGAAGGGGGGGACATACAGAGTGATGGCATTTGTCTTCCCAAGTAACTATTACATGTGATGGAGCCCTGCCTTCCTGGAGATGGCTGAACACCTGCCTGCCCATGGGCAGTAGCGAATGAATTCCTTGGTTTTCTTACTTGGTGCATGCGGCTTTTGCTTTACCTATTAAACTGTTTTACCTCAACTCACGAGTTTTCTCATTTTTACCCTTCTGATTCTCTCCTCCATCCCACTAGGGAGGGGGGAGCAAGCAGCTGGGTGGGACTTAGTTGCTGGCTGGGGTTAAACCATGACATCCACCTAGGAATGTATTTACTGAAGTTAAATTAGACTTAATACAGAATTTCCTCTCCATTCAAATAGCCATCATTTATACATCTGTCCTCATCTAGTGTGTTAGTGATAGTAGCACAGATACGAGGACTGAATTAAAAATTCAGCGACTTCCAAGCACTTCCTGAAGCATCAGCCTTCAGTGTTGATCCTGCAAAGATCATTTTTTCTAGCTTGACATGACATCACTTTCTTAAGTACCCAACACTGGAATAATATCAGGGCAGGCTCCCCTTCATTTGTGTAAAGATGACCTATTGCTGACTTGGAGTGACACAGTTCAATATTGCATCTGCTTCTACAAACTTTGGCTGCAAAGTATCATAGGTGTCAGTAACAGTGGCCATCGAGCTGTTCTGTCTTTCCTTCCTCTTCCTTCTCCTGTTCTTGTTCCTATCTATCCAAACCATCTGAAGGTGCCTCCTATTCATTATTCCCCTTGATCTCAGGATGTTGCTACATACCAGGACTATCCCATCCCTACTCCTCCTCCTAGGGAAGGACCATTTCTTCCTTACAGCACGCAAGCAATGTGTATCATTACTGAACATGTAGCATCCACCTCTTCCCAGCTTCATCAAATGTCCTGATTTATGTCATTGAATTACGTTTTTGAGCTGTAGCAACTCAGCCAAGGAATGTGTTGAACATTGCTACAGTCGGCCTAGACAGACAGGAAAAACTTGTGAGTGTTCTTAAGCACCAGAGAAGACGGACTATTTCTTTGTCCAGCTGATCAGAGAATAGTTACCACCCTCACTATTTTGCTTCAATCATCTGTGTGCAGTCAGGCAAGAGAGATGGACAAGGGAGAGAGCTAATGGCAGAGGTGACACAGTGATGCAAATGCATGATATCCTGAGGAGAGAAAGACATCCCAGGGAATCTGTGAATCAAAGCTGAGTCACATTGACCACCTGCCACAAGTACCTTTATGCCCAAGTGATAGTTGACAGCATTTTTCAGGGAAGTGGATGCTGGTGGTGGCCCCATGCTTTCCTCTGCAGCGGTCCTACTGTCAGGTGGGCAGTCAGGGTACTCATGAGCCAGGTTAAGAGAAGGAATCATCAAAAATTAGAGGTGTCATAGGTACATCTTGCTAATTTTGCTGATCTCATTCTGTGAATCAGATTTACTTATTCTGTGAACACTGGGCTGCATGCAGAGCAACCTTGTCAGGGAAGCTCCCAGAATAATCTGCAAGGCCTGCAATACTTTTTTTTTTTTGAGGAGGGAGAGCGAGGAAACAGCAGTTAGAGACTGTAGCAAACAACCAAGTTGGCTTCTGGGAGCAAAAGGCCCACTATGACTTCCTGGGTATTACCTGGAAGGAGAGGAGCACAAGCTCCTACTGATATATATAGGTCTTCCCAACTTCAAATGTCTGGGAAGAAGCCATGGATATCAGCTTTCCAGAGTCTCAGCTTGCTTCTCAGTGCTCACCTGCAATGCTCTGCTGTCCATTTATCACAGCCTACAAGGAGGAAAGGTAGCTTAGATGTCTTCCACATCCTGAAGTACTGCAGCTGATTGCACTCTTCCCATCTTTGTGGTACTGCTTTCTACCATAGATCACAGGTCTTCTGAACCAAGGCACCAGGCAGCTAAGAAGTGACTCAGCCCCTCAATCTCTGCCTGCGCTGCCTGTGACTTGTAGGAGACTATACAGGACAGTTCCATTCTGCAACAAGGTGTATTGTTACATGTTTGTCACTTCTTATTTCACCCTGACAAAAAACAGACCCACACTGCTACCAAGGCCAGGCAAGAAGTCAAAGCTAAAATTTTTTTCTCACCATCTTGAAATGCAAATGAAAACTTGGCCATGTGGTGCAGCACCTTTGCAGACACTGTTTGTGGAGTGGATGGCCTAGGAAAGAGAGTGCTGCCTCCTTCCCCAGGGTAACCTGCAGTGGGAAGGAGCTGCTCTTCCCCAATGCACAGGGCAGGCACCAGCGGTCAGACATGCTGTATTGGGAGATCCCAGATGACATGGACAAAGTGTGCAGCAGCAAAGGAATTGTCAAGTTCATGTGGCAGTGAAACGTGTTATTTCACAGAACAGAACATAACCTTCTGTTCCCCCCAGAAGATCTCAAACATTTGCCTGAACAATTAGAAATATTCAAATTACCGACACCCAGAGTTTACATTCTACACATCCTTCTGGTCTCCAGCTTGTACACACACACATTTTTCAATCTCATCACATTTTCTGTACCCTGTGATCCTTTCGTCTTGTTAAAGAAATGGGCAAAGCAGAAAGGAAGAGTGGTGATTGGCTACTTCCTATCTATCTGAATTCACATTCCCTACTGGCAAAATTAGGCTTTTTATTAAACCATTAATATACATATATAAATTCAGCCAGTACAGTAACATATTCATACATATTATATGACACTGAAACATTAAATACTAAACAAGAAACTTTAAAACTTGACTGATTAATTGCTTGCTTGCTCGATCTGAACTGATTCTTGGAATTATCCCTTAACCAACCTTGGAAGTTACCAAAAACGATGTGGTCTGGAATGATCAAGGAGCTATTTTTCCCTTGCTTTGAACCAAAATACAACTTAAAAAAAATCTGAATATTTTTGCAAGGAAATAATTTCAAGAAAAAAAAGAGGAAAGCTGTATCTATGGATCCTCTTGTAATAACTAAATTTTCTGCCTAATTCCTACCATACCTTTCAGTCATTGATTTCTTATTTGAAGAGATTACTGATCTATCTGGGGATTTTAAATCTACATGAATACAAATCCCTTTTATCATGGGGAAGAGTCTTTTGCTGGAGACTGAACAATATGCAGTCGTAACCCCTTTCCTATGGAGATATAAAGTTTCTTTACTCATGTAACAATGTGCTATGACTTAGAACATCATGATGAATGTGATTTTAAATAAAATCTGCCATCTACAGACAAAATATATCTCCCAAATCATCCAAAATCTGCATTTACATCAAGGACAAATTTGAATTCCCTTGAGCGACTCTGTGACTTCATTTACGTTTCTTATGTACCTGGAGCACCCATAAGTCTGAATTAATTTAACTGGATCACATACATAAGTATGAATGGTCAGTAGCACAGGCATCAGGAAGGGCTACTTGCCTGAGAAAACATTGAAGATGCTGTGCAGCCTTTGGCAGCCCGAGGCGAAAAACGTATTAATGGGGCTTTGCAGCTATAGGCTTAATGCATGATCTTGATCACCCTGTTTGATACATGCTGCAGTCCTATCTCTTCAGCTGCATCTGTGAGATGGGTGCTTCCATATAATCCTCCTAAGCAAACAGTAAAAATCCAGCACGGTCAAAGTTCACTTGGTGGGATGAATCACGAGACTGGAGTGCTGCAATTGATGGCTATAAACCATTCAGAAGGGACAGGCAAGGAAAGGCAGGTCGGCTGGTGGTGGAGTGTCTTCTATATAAAAAAAAGATTGATTGCACAAAGTTGTCTTTGAAAACCAGTGATGAACAGCTAAGAGTTTATGGGTAAAAATTAGAGTCCAAGACAACAAAGGAAACATTGTGGTTGGTATTCACTACAGGCCGCCTGATCAGGAGGAGCATGTTGACAAAGCCTTCTTACTTCAACTACAGGAAGCATCATGCTCGCAGGCTCTGATCCTGCTGTGGGGGCTTCAATCAACCTGATGTCTGCTGAAAAAGCAGCACAGCAAACTGTAAGCCACCCTGGAGACTCCTGGAGCATGTTGAGCATACTTTTTTAATCCTGGTGAAAGACAGCCCAACCAGAGCAGAACCACTACTGGATCTGTTGCTCACCAACACAAATTAACTGATTGGAGAGGTCAAGATTGGTGGCAGCCTGGACTGCAGTCTCAGCTCAGGCCCATCACAAACTTGAGGGAAATGTGTCAGGTGAAACATAAAGTTGAGATCCTGAATTTTAGCAGACCAAACTTTCAATTGTTTAAGGAGCTAGTGGATGGGACTGCCTGGGAAACTGCCCTCAGGGATAAAGGAGTAGAACAGAGCTGGCAGCTCTTCAAGGACGTTTTTCTTAGAGAATGAGTGCTCTTGATTCCCACGTGTAAGAAAGCAGGCTAGGAAGGTAGGAGACCAATATAGCTGAGTAAGGACCTCCTGGTTGAACTGAAGTGCAAGAAGGAAATGCACAGGTAGTGGAAGCAGGACATGCATTCTAGGAAGAATATAGGGATGCTGTCCAGGTATGTAGGGATGGGATCAAAAAAGCTAAGGCACATCTGGTGCTGAATTTGGCAAGGCATGTGAAGAATAACAAGAAGGGCTTCTGCAGTTACATTGTTCAGAAAAGGAAGACTAAAGAACAGGCACCCCCCAATAAATAAGACAGAAGATCTAGTGAGAAGTGACAAGTGACATGGAGAAAGTTGAGGTGCTCAACGTTTTTTTTTGCCCCAGTTCTCACTGGCAATTTCTCTTCCCATATCTCTTAAGTCCTTGAATCTCAAGGCAGGGACTGGGGGAACAAAGTACCTCCTATCGTAAGAAAAGATCAGATTCGAAACCATGTGAGGAACCTGAACATACATTAGTCCATTGGACCTGATGAGATACATCCCATGGTCCTGAGGAAACTGGCAGATATAGGTGCCAAACCACTCTCCATAATATTTGAAAACTCATGGAAGTCAGGTGAAATCCTCAGTGAATGGAGAAACGAGAATGTCACACCTATTTTTAAAAATGTGTGATAATCCTTTATAATAGGGAATAGGTAAAAAGGAGGGCACTAGGAACTACCGACTGGTCAGCCTGAGCACAGTTCCCTGTAAGATCACGGAGTAGATCCTCCTGGAAGATGCATTGAAGCATATGGAACACAGGGAGGTGGTAGACAAGAGGTATGGATTTGATGGATGGACTGCTGGATAAGGAATTGGCTGGATGGTAACACACAAAGAGTTACAGTCAATGATTCCACGTCCAAATGGAAACCAGTAATGAGTGGTGTCCCTCAAGGGCCTGTGCTGGGACAAATATTGTTTAATATCTTCATCAATGACATAGATAGCGGGATTGAGTGCACCCTCAGCAAGTCTGTGGATGACACCAAGCTGAGTGGTGTAGTTGATTCGCTAGAGGGAAGGGATGCCATCCAGAGAGACCTTGGCAGGCTTGAGGAGTGGGCCCATGTAAATCTAATGAAGTTCAACAAGGCCAAGTTCAAGGTCCTGCACATGGGTCGGGGCCACTTCCAATATCAGTACAGACTGGGGGATGAAGTGATTGCAAGCAACCCTGCAGAGAAAGACTGAGATACTGGTGGATGAAAAATTGGACATGAGCCAGCAATGTGGGCTTCCACTCAGAAAGCCAGTTGTATCCTGGGATGCATAAAAAGAAGCATGACTCACCGGTCAAAGGAGGTGATTCTCTTCCTCTACTCTGCTCTCATGAGACCCCACCTGTAGTGCTATGTCAAACTCTGGGGTCCCCAGCACAAGGAAGACAGAGACCTATTAGAGCAGGTCCAGAGGAGGGCCACAAAAATGATCAGAGGGCTGGAACACCTCTCCCATAAAGAAAGGCTGAGAGAGTTGGGGTTGCTCAGCCTAGAGGAGAGAAGGCTGCGGCGAGACCTTACTGTGCCCTTTCAGTATATGAAGAGAGCTTATAAGAAAGGCAAAGAAAGACTTTTCACCAGGGCCTGTAGTGACAGGCAAGGGAAAATGGTTTTAAACAGAAAGAGGGTAGAATTAGATTCATTCTACAGAAGAAATTTTTCATTATCAAAATGGTGGGACACACTGGAACAGGTTGCCCAGAGAAGTTGTTGATGCCTTGTCAGTGGAAATTTTCAAGGTTAGGTGGTACAGGGCTTTGAGCAATGTGGTCTAGTGAAAGATGTCCCTGCCCACAATGAGAGGGTTGGCCTAGATTATCTTTGAAGGTCCCTTCCAACCCAAACCATGCTATGAGTCTATAGCACTAAGTCACACAAGCTCAAAAATACGACCTTCATGAAAGCATTTATCTGTTACCAGAGTAGAAGAAAAATGAGTTCTTGCCTTTCTGACTGAAGTTCTGAAAAATTTCTCTCATGCCCAAATATGAAGGCACTTCACTGTGAGAAGTGCCTTCTACCTTTTGTATTTTAATAAATGTTCTGTTTGCTTGAGTATTTTTTTCAGGGAAAAATAGGAGGCAGAAATCACTCTGTCTTTTACTGAGTACATCATTGTACAAAGCTTCATATCTGAAAAAAAAAGGTTAAGATCTTTTTTCTTGAAGATAATATTTGAAATAAGTAATGCACTTTGTTTTATAAGGTTGCCCATTAAATTATAGGAATTAAACAGCACCTACAAAATTATTTCATCCTTCCTCTCCTCTACCTGATAACACTTGCAAGATCTCTTTGAGTTTCCTCCTTTGCTGAGCCTAAAGCTAACTGTCTATGACTGTAAAGAACAAAATTGAAAAGTCCAGATGTGCGGTCAAAATTTTGGAGAACCAGAAAGCTGAGCTTTTAGGAAGGCATACAGGCTGCTCAGGTAAAGCTGCTAGTGGACTGACTCTGATATGAGTGAATAGAATGGAATAAGATACAGAATATGAAGTAAATATATATGCTACAGATCTAACCACCGGAAATTACTTCTCAATGGTATGTGACCTTCCCCACAGATTCACTTCTATGACAATGTAGTTCGCAACCCACAACCACTGTGAAATCTAGCATCAGTACAGACATTGTCTCCAAATCCACGTGATCTTCTGGTTTTATGCTCTCATACATGATGTTATCCTGCTGTTTGTCTTTTCTAATCAAAAGCCCCTCTGAAATGCTCCCACATCTCTTGGCAGTTTCTCACACTTCAGGTGCACCTTAGTCATGGTAAACCAGCACCATTGGCAAGCTCTTAAAGCTGACCGCTCCCTCCCATCACCAAAACTCCACAAGATGGTGTGTGACATTACATTATCAAAAGAAAAAGTGAAAGAAGCCAAATGACCCCATTTTCAATCATATGAAATAATCTTCAGGGTCTCCTATTCTGTCCCACATTGTACTACGTATTTTTGGACATGACACATCTCTATCTAACTCATCCCAAGGAAAAATAATCTTATATATATTCCATTTATCCTACATCACAAAACTCATAGGTTGGAAAAAGCAATGCCCCAGTTTATCTCGGCAGTTCCGAGGACACAATTTTTTTTATTAAGCCACCTTATTCCTATTATTTTATTTAAAAATTGCCTGCAAACTTACCTCACCTCTGTTTTTCGTAAAGAAAACATGTGCACCATATTTTGAATTTTTTGTTTTGCACAACTGCTGATTCTGGGTGAACGAAATGCCTGAAGTACAGTGTAAAAATAAGCACAAAATAAACTCTTAAAATCTTAAACTAACAACATACAAATGTATGTGTTTACCTATTGCACTTAATCAAAACAAGTATTTCAGAGAAAACAAATGGGAATATAGTTCATCAAAATATTAATACAAGCATGCACAAAACTGAGGGAAACAGTGAAAGAATTTCTATATGTTCTTATGAGATGTTGACAGTACCGGCTGATTTAGAAGAGCTATTTTTCACATACACGCTTCTGGAGAAAACCGTTTTTCTTTTACTATTTATTAGCTCCTGGTAGAGGTAAATAGGGCTCTATGTCCAAAAGTTTCATTATTTTTAAGAGATTAAGCAGTGTTACGGGAAACAACTCATAACACAGATACAGAGCTGAGTGGCTACTTTGTGTTACTTGCTTCCCTCCAAAGCTAATTTACGCTAAGAAAATGCCTCGAGATTACCTCCATTTTGCACTGCTTTGATGAAAAATCGTCTCAGGAACATGAATCCGCTGACACTGTGCCGGTGCTGTCAGCAGCGAAGTTTTAATTCAAAAGGAAAAATAAAAATCTCATCACCGCACTCTGTGTGTTATCCCCAAACTCGGGGATTCTTGGCTTGCTTGAACCCCATTTTAACTCTCAGCTAAAAGAAAGGCCGAAAGACAAAAATATGGTCTGGCCGCAGTAACACTGCTAAAAAATGGGGTGCCACGGTCACGTTGTTTTTACGAAAAACACACTTTTTTGAGAAGGAAGAAACACAAGCCGAGAGGCAGCGCGCGGGGCGGGGGGGGCGGGGCGGGCTCAGCAATCCACCAATCAGCGCCCGCGGCACTGCTATAAATGGGGCGCCGGCCGCTGTTACGGCAGCTGCTGCGCTCTGCTTTGAGCTGCGTCAGAATGTCGGAGACGGCTCCAGCCCAAGCTGCGGAGGCAGCGCCTGCCGCTGCTGCACCGGCTGCCGCTGCTAAAGGCGCCGCCAAGAAGCCGAAGAAGGCGGCGGGCGGCTCCAAAGCCCGCAAGCCCGCGGGCCCCAGCGTCACCGAGCTGATCACCAAGGCCGTGTCCGCCTCCAAGGAGCGCAAGGGGCTCTCGCTCGCCGCGCTCAAGAAGGCGCTGGCCGCCGGTGGCTACGATGTGGAGAAGAACAACAGCCGCATCAAGCTGGGGCTCAAGAGCCTCGTTAGCAAAGGCACCTTGGTGCAGACCAAGGGCACCGGCGCCTCTGGGTCCTTCCGCCTCAGCAAGAAGCCTGGAGAAGTGAAGGAAAAAGCCCCTAAGAAGCGGGTAGCTGCAGCTAAGCCTAAGAAGTCGGCGGTCAAGAAAGCTGCTAGTGCTAAGAAACCTAAAAAAGCGGTGACAGCCAAAAAGAGCCCCAAGAAAGCCAAGAAGCCGGCGGCCGCGGCGACCAAGAAAGTAGCCAAGAGCCCCAAAAAAGCGGTTAAGGCTGCCAAGCCTAAAAAGGCGGCAGCAGCAGCGAAGAGCCCGGCCAAGTCAAAGGCGGTGAAGCCCAAAGCAGCCAAGCCCAAGGCGGCTAAGCCGAAAGCGGCCAAGGCGAAGAAGGTAGCACCCAAGAAGAAGTAAGTCCCCTTGGAAGGAAACTTCCTTTGTACTTAAACCCAACGGCTCTTTTAAGAGCCACCCAAGTTTTCTCAAAAAGAGCTGAAAGGGATTTTTTTTCCTGTTTTTCTCTTTTATTACGATATGTTATGGGTAAAGAGGGGGAATGGCTTTGTGCTTTTGACTTAGCCCCGTACAAAAATTCGTAAAGCGTGCGCTGTTAACTGGGAGAAACTTCACTCCTGATGGTTATCTTGCTACAATACCGGGGAGATAGGTCACTCCTGAGTGCGAGCAGTCCTTAAAGCGGCTGCTTAAGTACTTAAGAGATAGCGAGTACTTAAAGCTTTCTCTTCCGCATACGTATGTGCGACTGCGTTGAGAGGGACAGGGAAAGTTTTTCGGAAGAAAGAATGGAGCAGGGAAAGATTACTTTTATTTCGCCGTATGTAGTAAACTGTGGAATCACAAGTCATGAAACTTGTTTCCTAGACGATTTGAATGGAGTGAATAGAACATCAAAAACATCTCATTAGTATATAGAACACAGTTTTAGAAGTGTTCTACATAATGTAACTAATTATTTTCAGCAAGAACGAGAGGATCATTGGTGTTCGTTAAGCAATTTAGCTCTTTAGTGATCTAGTGGGTGGCTCTGAAAAGAGCCTTTGGGCGTCTCTGGGAAAAGCTTTCCCGGTGTTAGTCTTCGCTGTTCACTTGGCTTTCGCCTTGTGGCTGTCGGTCTTCTTGGGCAGCAGCACGGCCTGGATGTTGGGCAGCACCCCGCCCTGCGCGATGGTCACCTTGCCCAGCAGCTTGTTGAGCTCCTCGTCGTTGCGGATGGCGAGCTGCAGGTGGCGGGGGATGATGCGCGTCTTCTTGTTGTCGCGGGCCGCGTTGCCCGCCAGCTCCAGGATCTCGGCCGTCAGGTACTCCAGCACGGCCGCCAGGTACACCGGGGCGCCGGCGCCCACCCGCTCCGCGTAGTTGCCCTTGCGCAGCAGCCGGTGCACGCGGCCCACGGGGAACTGCAGCCCGGCCCGCGACGAGCGCGACTTGGCCTTGGCCCGCGCCTTCCCGCCCTGCTTCCCGCGGCCGGACATCGCAGCGACTCAGTGACCGCTGACAGCCGTACGGAAATGACAGCAGCCGGGCAACTGGCACTTATATCCCTTCTCAGGGAAATGAGTCAATTTCTATAGGCTGAGAGGATGACATTGGAAAAACACCCAATGAGAACGCGGATCGAATTCTAACCAATAGTAATGAAACACGGAGCCGTATGACGGTTAAAACTGCCCTCAGCCAATAAACACTAAGCATACAGAAAACCGTAATTTGCATACGGTGACTATAAAAGGAGGGCGCTCTCACCGATTCTGTGTTCTGCAATCTCAGTTTACGGTAGTGGTGTACGGAAAAGTTGGCTGTCATGCCTGAGCCGGCCAAGTCCGCCCCCGCGCCCAAGAAGGGCTCCAAGAAGGCGGTGACCAAGACGCAGAAGAAGGGCGACAAGAAGCGTAAGAAGAGCCGCAAGGAGAGCTATTCCATCTACGTGTACAAGGTGCTGAAGCAGGTGCACCCCGACACGGGCATCTCGTCCAAGGCCATGGGCATCATGAACTCCTTCGTCAACGACATCTTCGAGCGCATCGCCGGCGAGGCCTCGCGCCTGGCGCACTACAACAAGCGCTCCACCATCACCTCGCGGGAGATCCAGACGGCCGTGCGGCTGCTGCTGCCCGGCGAGCTGGCCAAGCACGCTGTCTCCGAGGGCACCAAGGCTGTCACCAAGTACACCAGCTCCAAGTAAGCTGCCTCTGCCTCCTGTGCCAGACCCTCTCGACCCAAAGGCTCTTTTAAGAGCCACCCACCTTTTCAGTAAAAGAGCTGAGACATGGGTTTTGGCCATCAGGTTCTTCTCGGGGAAGGGGGGAAAAGACGATAATAGTGTGCAATCACTTG
The DNA here is from genome assembly GCF_009769465.1 of Tauraco erythrolophus. Taxonomy (NCBI): domain Eukaryota; kingdom Metazoa; phylum Chordata; class Aves; order Musophagiformes; family Musophagidae; genus Tauraco; species Tauraco erythrolophus. The sequence goes on from NC_141468.1 coordinate 56,802,900, forward strand.
TCGGTTGTTAAAAGAACCTGGGACTTACCTGTTCGTAGTAAATGGTGTGTCCGATACCTCGATGTGCAGCAGGAAACATTCCTTCACGGTTCTGTACCCCGCGAGCCCACTTCCCTTCTGCGCACAGTGAGGGGGTTGGGGGCTGAACACTAAACGAGCGATGGAGGTGTTCTCGTTAAACGCCTGGAACAAGTGTGCTCTGGATTGACGGCGTTTGCTCTTTTGCCTCGTGAAGGCAGAACGGGGATACAGCGAAAGCACAGGCGGTTTAAGATGACCCGGTGCTTTCTCTTTTTCAGCAAAATCCTCCAGGCTCGACCCTCCTACGGTTAGCGTTCTCGCGGGCGACCGGGGAAGACAAAAAAGAACGCGTCAAGGCGTCGTCGCCCTCGAACCGCACAGCCCTGCCTGTGGCCCCAAGCAGAGTCTACCCGCCCTAGCCCTTTTCCCCGATTCTCTCCGCTTCTCCCTCCACCGCCCAGCTGCCCCGCACCCCGTAAATCCCGCAGCCGAGCGGCGGGCGGGAGGGAGAGAGGACCCGGAAACGCGCGGCTGCCGGGCTCCGTCCGACCTGAGTGAGGACTGCGCGGCGCTCCCCAGCAGGCAGGCGTGGCGCAACTCGCGACAGGACGGTGATTGGTCGCGGTGGCGCTCGCGGCCCCGAGCCCGTTCTCGTTTCATCAAGGCTGAACAAAGCCGGGCCTTAAACCGAGGCGGGGGTGCAGCCAGGAAACGTTCCCCTTATGCGAAACGTCGTCTGCCACCTGCGCCTACAGCGCTCCTGCCGCGGCCCTGAACCCAACGCCCTTACCGAGCGGGAGGAGACAGCGAGCGCTCGGGGGAGCGGGGGAGGCGGCGGCTGCGAGCCAAGGAGCTTTAGCCAGCAGCTGCGATGCCAGGGGTGGGGGGCCGGTGTGAGGGAGCGGGTTGGGAGGAGGCCGAGTCCGAGTCGTGGGCGGCGGGACCCTGGTACGCCGGTCACCTACAGTGGTTCCTGCCACCTCCTCGCCACCCAAACCGCTGTTCGTGGGGACGGCCCACGCCTTCTTCCTTAGACAGCGAGAAAGCCGGCGCTAAAGCGTTCTAGAGAGCCAGAAAAGGGCAAGCGGCCGGGCCGGGGCAGGCCGTGGCGACGGGGGAAGAGCGGGTCGGTTCAGCGGCTCTGGAGCCGGAGGGGGCGGGGCGGGTGCCTGTCGAATCCTCGCCCCGCCCAATGGCAGCCGGTTTCTCGCGGATGGCCAATCGGCGGCGACCTGCGGCTATAAATAGGGCCGCCGCGGCGCAGCCGCTGCAGTTGAGGTTGTGTTCTTGAAGAGGCTGGTAGCGGTGAGTGTGGAGCGATGGCCCGCACGAAGCAGACGGCGCGTAAGTCGACGGGCGGGAAGGCGCCCCGCAAGCAGCTGGCCACCAAGGCGGCCCGCAAGAGCGCGCCGGCCACGGGCGGCGTGAAGAAGCCGCACCGCTACCGGCCCGGCACGGTGGCGCTGCGCGAGATCCGGCGCTACCAGAAGTCGACGGAGCTGCTGATCCGCAAGCTGCCCTTCCAGCGGCTGGTGCGCGAGATCGCGCAGGACTTCAAGACCGACCTGCGCTTCCAGAGCTCGGCCGTGATGGCGCTGCAGGAGGCGAGCGAGGCCTACCTGGTGGGGCTCTTCGAGGACACCAACCTGTGCGCCATCCACGCCAAGCGCGTCACCATCATGCCCAAGGACATCCAGCTGGCCCGGCGCATCCGCGGCGAGCGCGCCTGAGGCTCCTGCCACGTTCCCTCTCCATTTCTGGCAGACACTGAGACCGCCCACACAGACCCAAAGGCTCTTTAAGAGCCACTCCATGCACAACAAAGAGAGCTGTGGCACTGGTTTTAGTGGTCTGGCTTTAGAAATAACAGTTTTGTCGTCGTGTTTCTTTTTCCTTGCACTGCAGTATTTGATTTGATGGTGTGAGCTCCTGGTTTTGGTTTGTTGCGTTTTTTATTTGATTTTGGGTTGTGGCGTGTTTTTTTTTTGTTTGTTTTCTATTTTGCTGCATTGCCTGTGTTTAAACATTTGTCTTTTATAAAGCCTACAAAGCTCTAACCAAATTTTCTGCTCTGCAAGGGGGGCTTTGCAAATACGGAAGAGGACTAATGGGCACTTTATGAACACTGGGCAAGAGAGGAGGAATTATACTGGACGTAGAAGGGAAGTTAAAATGTTAGTTTAACGGCAGTAAGCAGAGAACATCAGGCAAAATGGAGTGTTCTCTGTTGCTATGACTATGCTTGACTTGAAACAGCTTCCAGGAAGATGGGGAAGTGGGGTGGAGTGTACGCCTGGCTCTGTCTGGGACACGCCCAGGCTCAGGAAATCTGTGCCTTAAACTCCCCTACCTGGCTGGGTTTAGGTAAGAGCATAAAACTTCCCACAGCTCACTGGAATTGTGTTACTGTTGGACCTGGCTAAGGCAGTCTGTTCTAAAGACTTGCTTCAGAACTTGTTTATCCCGGGAGCAAGAATAACTGTCTCAAAAGATCAGTTTTGAGGCCAGTCTCAGTGATGCAAGACCATTCTGAAGAGACAGGGCTTGTGAGGCTTCTTTCTCACAGCATAGAAACATATTTTAAAAGGCCAAGAAACTCTAACTGAAAAATACTCTACACAGGAATTCTTATCATTGATCAGATTTGTTACCACTGATAATACAAAAATGTTGAAAAAAGTTTATGTATTTCCTATTTTTTTTTTTTTTTTGAGGGGGCGAGGCAGGCAGGAGGTATTTTTGAAGAGCATTCTGTTAAAGCGTTGGAGTGAAAATGAGTGTGTTCTTCTACTAATGAGTCTACATGTATTTGTCTTGAACTTGGGCTTCCCCGGGTAGTTATCGCAAGATTTTATGCAGTCAGAAAACATACTGAGTTGTAAGATTTCTGCAGTTGGATTTCTGGATTTCTTCAGAAGATACTGGCAGGATATATGGATGGATGTACATAGCTTTCAGTCTTTCCTGGAACAACCCACCTTTGTTTCAATTGTTACTATGAGACATGCACACCAGTGTAACAGGATCCTGAGCATTAAAACAGAAAGTTAAAAATCAGGCCTCGGACTCAAAACTGGGTGTAGATTTTGTTTCTCCCGTTTTGGAAAGTGTCTTCCCATCTCCTCTCCATCTGTGGAAGCTCGCAGTTGGTATCTGGGGTGTAAGAGCCCTGAGTTCTGGGTAGCACTGAAGGGAGCTGTTAGAGGGCAGAGCGGCCACCTGTTGTCAGAGGCTTCTGAGCACCATCTGCACTTGTTCCCCTAGAGGTGCTCGCTGCACAGTAGGCATGATCTGTCAGAGACGGCACTCGGGTGGAGGAGCAAAGAAAGTGGGGAGACCTACTGAGTGCAGCAATGAGCCCAGGTTAAGGTTTATTGAGGGATTTCTTTCCACTTTCCCCCCCCCCCCCCCTAAAGCCTTCCGAATGATTTTTTTCATTTTCATGGTCTTATTTTGAAACTGGGTTGCAACGGAAGCAGAGTTCTGCAGTGTCACCAAGTGAGGGATGAAACATTTGCACAGTCTGTAGCGAACAGAGGAGCTAGTCTATTTTTTGATTTTGTGTCTTTCAAACAGAATGTTGTGTTTATTCTGGGTTTGTTTGTTGTTGGTTTTGTTGTGTTTTTTATTTTTTTAATCACCTCTACTTATTTGTATGTAAGTTAAAAACATTTCTGAGTATGTAGCAAATCAGAAAAAAAGAAACCCAAATGATACAGAAAGAAAATATTGGCAGCTTTTGGAGATGGAGTTTTATACTATAGCATAACTTCAGATTTCTCCTTGTCTTGAAAGGCAGCAGGACACTTACAGCCTGGGGACTGAAGGAAACCTTCCAATACACCATATAAACCTACCATGGGTCTGCTTTAGTTTTCCTAGAGCATATTTAATGTTAACTAGAGAGAAAAAAAAGCGCACACAAAAAACAACTCTGTCTTATTTCTAACAATTACTGTCTTGTTAACACAGTCAGATCCTGTGCAGTACTTCTTAGCAATTTCACTGGATAACACTGGTAGGTGGCATGGGAATACAGATAAGACATTGAGTACCTATTAGTCACGATGAATAATTTCCTCATTCACTTTTGAGAGCAGATTCCACAGACTGGTATTAGTGAGGGCTCCTTATAGAGCCTGGGTGTGCATTAAGAAAGTTTTTTCTCTACCCCATGACCTCACTCTTTATTTACAATTGTAACAACCCTGAGATTTTAGCCATTTTAACCTTTGCTAACCTTGAAGTGGTGCCTAGTTACAAACTTTCATTCCAGTTAGTAATATGTCACCAATGTGCAACAATTAGAATGGCACCTACTGCAGTTTTACAATGTAACCAGATAGAGAGTTAATTTTAAAATTATAATAATAAAATTCCTTTTAAATTAAACTTATAGGCACAGTCTCTGTGCTATTCTAGCAAGAGCACTTTCACCTTTATAACGTTTTCAGCCCTTACTCTGCAAGTGGTGATGTACAAATTGATGAACAGAACAGAATAGTCCAGGGCTCTCCAACAGTCATATAAGTCCAACTGTGAAGTAGCTTCTTTCATTTCATGTACCATATGGTATTGTTGGAATGACAAAAAATAAAGCCAGGTAGTGCTAGGGCAGAGGGGACTGTGGGAAAGAGACAGGATGCATACTAAGAGGAATTAAAATTTGTGAGTGAAGGAAAAGCATATATATGTTCACATATAGATATAGAATATGTACATATACGTGTGTGTATATACATCCATACCTACATCATTCTGCTAGGAATATTTCTTGTACCTACTATGTTCTACCTGCTGTATAGTGTTTCTGAAGTACACACTATGGAACTTCTTGCAGGGTTCCTTAGGTGCTGTAATCAAACACCTGAATTTTTGTTTCAGAGCAATTTGGCTGGTACCATGTACAGAAGCATATGGGATGGGCCAGATTCCATTATGAGAGGCAGAGGAAAAGATGCTGTGGCAACAAAGAAGCAAAAAACATAAAAATATGAATGTTTTATTTGTGAATGAATGGAAAAGATGACTTTTCTGAAATATGAAAACAGCTAAAGTCTGCAAGACTTGACACAATCAATCAAGAAATTGAAGTGAACTAAAGGTCAACTAATTTCCTAATTTTGTAAAACTTCATTGAATGGACTAAGTTCTAGTAAATGTTGAACCTTCTGATCCCTCCATGTCTATTCCTCCACTGACTCCATCTTCTTTTTATCATCAAACACAAAAAGTTTGCCCTCAATTCTCTAAACCAGATAACCATATCTCCTACGGGCCTCTCATTGGGTAGAAAGCTGCCATGGCTTGACAGACGCTTTCTTTCCCCCAGCTCTTTTAGTCCCAAACAAAAGCCATGAAACTTGCTCCTGTGCCAGTGCTCTCCATGTATTTGGCAAATGGGAGGGTGGATTTCCCAGGAGCATCCACCAGGTTCTCTTTGCTTTTTGCAAGTTTTCCTTCCTCCTCCTACTTTAGTCTTTCCTTAAACTCAAAGTAAACAAAGAAAAATAAGAATTTAATATCACAGTAAGACTAACTTGTTGAATTTCCCATTTTCATCCCTTGTTTCAGTCTTATCTTACCAGCACCTTCTGTTTTATTCATAGAAGAGTTTAGGTTGAAAGGGACCTTAAAGATCTAGTTCCAACCCCCCTGCCATGGGCAGGGACTCATTCATCTCATACTAAGGGAAGCAGGGCTCTTAGATAACCAATACAGTGTTAGGATTTTTATGGTGTATCCTAGTAAGTGAAATGATACTGTATATTTACATCAATTGTTCTATAATAAAAAGCTGTTTGAACCTCATCTTCCAGTACTAACTCAGGTCATGCCTTTCACATTGCTTGAAAGCAAAAATCTGCACCCATCCACAAAAATATTGTAAAATAAAATATTTTACAGTAAGTATCAAGTCTGGAGAGAGAGCAGGCAAAGTATTAATCATAGGCTTTCTGTAGCATTCTTTATTTTTTAAATAAAGATTGCAACTGTTATCATGATCAATAAAAAGAAAATTATTTTTCAGTTACCTTATCTGAGCACTCCTATTTCTGATTTGTGTAGTTATTTTCTGCACAGTTAATTAGATGTTTTCAAGCCCTTCAATGTAACAGCATACTCAGTCAAGTGGTTTAAGTTAATGACTTAGGAAGGTTTATAAACATGTTTTCATCAGAAACGCAGTATCTGATTACAAAGATCTCTTGACAACGTTCAGAGAAACCAACCAAGCACAGAGCTGGGAAGAACGACAAAATAAATGCTACAGGTATTAGTACTTATAAAACAGTTCGGAAAACTTACACTACCTTAAAAGAGCGGCAAAACGATTTAGGCTGGAATCCATGTATAAAAAAAGATCGCGTCACAGCTCTTCCATGTATTGTGGTGGCTCTTAGAAGAGCCTTTAGGGTGCAGGAACAAAGGGTCGCAGAAAGGCGGCTGGGGCAGGAGCCTCAGGCGCGCTCGCCGCGGATGCGCCGGGCCAGCTGGATGTCCTTGGGCATGATGGTGACGCGCTTGGCGTGGATGGCGCACAGGTTGGTGTCCTCGAAGAGCCCCACCAGGTAGGCCTCGCTCGCCTCCTGCAGCGCCATCACGGCCGAGCTCTGGAAGCGCAGGTCGGTCTTGAAGTCCTGCGCGATCTCGCGCACCAGCCGCTGGAAGGGCAGCTTGCGGATCAGCAGCTCCGTCGACTTCTGGTAGCGCCGGATCTCGCGCAGCGCCACCGTGCCGGGCCGGTAGCGGTGCGGCTTCTTCACGCCGCCCGTGGCCGGCGCGCTCTTGCGGGCCGCCTTGGTGGCCAGCTGCTTGCGGGGCGCCTTCCCGCCCGTCGACTTACGCGCCGTCTGCTTCGTGCGGGCCATCGCTCCACACTCACCGCTACCAGCCTCTTCAAGAACACAACCTCAACTGCAGCGGCTGCGCCGCGGCGGCCCTATTTATAGCCGCAGGTCGCCGCCGATTGGCCATCCGCGAGAAACCGGCTGCCATTGGGCGGGGCGAGGATTCGACAGGCACCCGCCCCGCCCCCTCCGGCTCCAGAGCCGCTGAACCGACCCGCTCTTCCCCCGTCGCCACGGCCTGCCCCGGCCCGGCCGCTTGCCCTTTTCTGGCTCTCTAGAACGCTTTAGCGCCGGCTTTCTCGCTGTCTAAGGAAGAAGGCGTGGGCCGTCCCCACGAACAGCGGTTTGGGTGGCGAGGAGGTGGCAGGAACCACTGTAGGTGACCGGCGTACCAGGGTCCCGCCGCCCACGACTCGGACTCGGCCTCCTCCCAACCCGCTCCCTCACACCGGCCCCCCACCCTGGCATCGCAGCTGCTGGCTAAAGCTCCTTGGCTCGCAGCCGCCGCCTCCCCCGCTCCCCCGAGCGCTCGCTGTCTCCTCCCGCTCGGTAAGGGCGTTGGGTTCAGGGCCGCGGCAGGAGCGCTGTAGGCGCAGGTGGCAGACGACGTTTCGCATAAGGGGAACGTTTCCTGGCTGCACCCCCGCCTCGGTTTAAGGCCCGGCTTTGTTCAGCCTTGATGAAACGAGAACGGGCTCGGGGCCGCGAGCGCCACCGCGACCAATCACCGTCCTGTCGCGAGTTGCGCCACGCCTGCCTGCTGGGGAGCGCCGCGCAGTCCTCACTCAGGTCGGACGGAGCCCGGCAGCCGCGCGTTTCCGGGTCCTCTCTCCCTCCCGCCCGCCGCTCGGCTGCGGGATTTACGGGGTGCGGGGCAGCTGGGCGGTGGAGGGAGAAGCGGAGAGAATCGGGGAAAAGGGCTAGGGCGGGTAGACTCTGCTTGGGGCCACAGGCAGGGCTGTGCGGTTCGAGGGCGACGACGCCTTGACGCGTTCTTTTTTGTCTTCCCCGGTCGCCCGCGAGAACGCTAACCGTAGGAGGGTCGAGCCTGGAGGATTTTGCTGAAAAAGAGAAAGCACCGGGTCATCTTAAACCGCCTGTGCTTTCGCTGTATCCCCGTTCTGCCTTCACGAGGCAAAAGAGCAAACGCCGTCAATCCAGAGCACACTTGTTCCAGGCGTTTAACGAGAACACCTCCATCGCTCGTTTAGTGTTCAGCCCCCAACCCCCTCACTGTGCGCAGAAGGGAAGTGGGCTCGCGGGGTACAGAACCGTGAAGGAATGTTTCCTGCTGCACATCGAGGTATCGGACACACCATTTACTACGAACAGGTAAGTCCCAGGTTCTTTTAACAACCGACAAGTGATTGCACACTATTATCGTCTTTTCCCCCCTTCCCCGAGAAGAACCTGATGGCCAAAACCCATGTCTCAGCTCTTTTACTGAAAAGGTGGGTGGCTCTTAAAAGAGCCTTTGGGTCGAGAGGGTCTGGCACAGGAGGCAGAGGCAGCTTACTTGGAGCTGGTGTACTTGGTGACAGCCTTGGTGCCCTCGGAGACAGCGTGCTTGGCCAGCTCGCCGGGCAGCAGCAGCCGCACGGCCGTCTGGATCTCCCGCGAGGTGATGGTGGAGCGCTTGTTGTAGTGCGCCAGGCGCGAGGCCTCGCCGGCGATGCGCTCGAAGATGTCGTTGACGAAGGAGTTCATGATGCCCATGGCCTTGGACGAGATGCCCGTGTCGGGGTGCACCTGCTTCAGCACCTTGTACACGTAGATGGAATAGCTCTCCTTGCGGCTCTTCTTACGCTTCTTGTCGCCCTTCTTCTGCGTCTTGGTCACCGCCTTCTTGGAGCCCTTCTTGGGCGCGGGGGCGGACTTGGCCGGCTCAGGCATGACAGCCAACTTTTCCGTACACCACTACCGTAAACTGAGATTGCAGAACACAGAATCGGTGAGAGCGCCCTCCTTTTATAGTCACCGTATGCAAATTACGGTTTTCTGTATGCTTAGTGTTTATTGGCTGAGGGCAGTTTTAACCGTCATACGGCTCCGTGTTTCATTACTATTGGTTAGAATTCGATCCGCGTTCTCATTGGGTGTTTTTCCAATGTCATCCTCTCAGCCTATAGAAATTGACTCATTTCCCTGAGAAGGGATATAAGTGCCAGTTGCCCGGCTGCTGTCATTTCCGTACGGCTGTCAGCGGTCACTGAGTCGCTGCGATGTCCGGCCGCGGGAAGCAGGGCGGGAAGGCGCGGGCCAAGGCCAAGTCGCGCTCGTCGCGGGCCGGGCTGCAGTTCCCCGTGGGCCGCGTGCACCGGCTGCTGCGCAAGGGCAACTACGCGGAGCGGGTGGGCGCCGGCGCCCCGGTGTACCTGGCGGCCGTGCTGGAGTACCTGACGGCCGAGATCCTGGAGCTGGCGGGCAACGCGGCCCGCGACAACAAGAAGACGCGCATCATCCCCCGCCACCTGCAGCTCGCCATCCGCAACGACGAGGAGCTCAACAAGCTGCTGGGCAAGGTGACCATCGCGCAGGGCGGGGTGCTGCCCAACATCCAGGCCGTGCTGCTGCCCAAGAAGACCGACAGCCACAAGGCGAAAGCCAAGTGAACAGCGAAGACCAACACCGGGGAAGTTTTTCCCAGAGAAACCCAAAGGCTCTTTTCAGAGCCACCAACAAATTCAGAGAAAGAGCTTGAACTTCATTTATTAAAAGTGGTAAAAAACCGCGGCGCCTTTTGAAATAGCGGAGACTGACGGTGAAACACCCGCACTAACTGCGGAGGCGCAGCCCCCTGCACCTACCCCACCGTCCCCGCGTTGCGCCCCTACGACGGGGCTGGGGCGGGGCTGACAGTGCTCCCGGGAAGCAGCAGCTCGGCCCTTCCGAAGCCTCAGCCAATCTCTGCGCCGTGTGGGCTTTCCAAAGCTACCGGCGCGCTGCTTCACTCTCCCCGACAAGACGGCAAGGGTAAACGCAGCTCTGAAGTTTGCTGCTTACCGTTTGCCCATCCCCGAAACAAAGCACTTTGGCCAACCTGCTGCTATTCCGCTGGTAATCTCGGTGTTTTTCTGCCAGACAAGGAGCCACAGCGTTTCAGCACCTTTTGAGAAAACTTGGGAGGCTCTTAAAAGAGCCGTTGGGTTTAAGTGCGAGGAAAGCGCTTTCAAGTAAGGGCTTACTTTTTCTTTGGCGCCACCTTCTTCGCCTTGGCTGCTTTCGGCTTGGCCACCTTGGGCTTGGCTGCTTTAGGCTTCACCGCCTTTGCCTTGGCCGGGCTCTTCGCTGCTGCCACCGCCTTTTTAGGCTTGACAGCCTTAGTCGCCTTTTTGGGGCTCTTGGCTGCTTTCTTGGTCACCGCGGCCGCCGGCTTCTTGGCTTTCTTGGGGCTCTTTTTGGCTGTCACCGCCTTTCTGGGCTTCTTAGCAGCGCTAGCAGCTTTCTTGACCGCCGACTTCTTAGGCTTAGCTGCAGCTGCCCGCTTCTTAGGAGCTTTTTCCTTCACTTCTCCAGGCTTCTTACTGAGGCGGAAAGAGCCAGACGCACCAATGCCCTTAGTCTGTACCAGAGTGCCTTTGCTGACGAGGCTCTTGAGCCCCAGCTTGATGCGGCTGTTATTCTTCTCCACATCGTAGCCGCCGGCAGCCAGCGCCTTCTTGAGCGCGGCGAGCGAGAGCCCCCTGCGCTCCTTGGAGGCGGACACGGCCTTGGTGATCAGCTCGGTGACGCTGGGGCCCGCGGGCTTGCGGGCTTTGGAGCCGCCCGCCGCCTTTTTCGGCTTCTTGGCGGCGGGGGCCGGGGCGGCGGGCGCTGCAGCAGGGACGGTCTCCGACATGACGGCGCCGAGCGGAGCAGTGGGTGGCGGCGGCGGCGGCGCTGCTATTTATAGCGGCGCGGAGGGCGCTGATTGGTGCCTCCCGCCCGTCCCGCCCCGCCAGTGCCTGGCGCTCCGCGCTCCGGATTGTGTTTTTTCGGGGACAACAAAATAGTTTTTTTCTATTTTATCTGTCACGAAATTGGCCCTTTTTTGTGTCTGGGGGGCCGAGGAAGCGCCTGTTTTCGCCTGTCGGTGTCTTGTCTCGAAAAGAGTGTAGTCTGGGGAGATAGAAGACAATAAATCCCGAGTCTTGGAACCAAACAGACCTTGAGAGACCGAAAGTTTTGTTTTTCTTTGTAAATTAGAAATTCTCCTTTAAAGATAGCGTGAAACAAAAAGCTCAGCGTTAATCTTCAGAGGGTCTTTTTCACATTAGAGAAGAAAGCGAACATTTAGAATCTCATTCTTTAGAATAAAATAGTTTCAAAGAGAGAGAGGTAGCACAAACTCCCACAAGTCATGCCTCCGCTTCTCTTACCGAGGTTTATACCTCTGGCTGCTGCGAAACACTCAATTAGGGATTTTTTTTTTTTTTCTCGTACTTGCAAAGTTAAAGTTTCCGGAGACTAGAGATGAAATAATAGACAACATATACTTTATTTGCCTCAGAATGGGCTACTTTCTCTGCAAGTATTTGCGGTCGTTAATATAGCAAAAGGTTCTCTAATGTTAATGGAATAAACTGGGACTTGAAGACCAAAGATGAAAAGGCTTGTGTAAAATCCCTGAGCTTCATGTAAGTCTCTGACATACAGAAAGAGACCACACTCTAAATAAATCACATGGTGCTATTTCTGTAAAATCTGTTGGTATAATTCAGTAACACGGAAAAAATTGGCAGAGGTCAAGTCTGCAAGAGATGTGAAAGCACCGTTTTATTCATATTTTGATGCCCAGCTAGGAAAAAGAATCACAATTTTTGCTCACTGCTCTTTTGCCAGGTTACAGATCAAGTCACAGCAGCTTCTGTCCATAAAACCTTTGGCTGCAGCACAAAGGGATGCAAAACTGTTTATCCACAATGTGGTGACTACCCTATTAACATGCACATCTCCTTACCAGCTAAAACTTTGTATATATTTTGGTGTCCCTAGCAGGAGTTCCTCATTCATTTGCCTTGAAGTTTAATGGCCATCAGCCACTTTAGCACCCTCATATTGCTGCATTTGTACCTGATGTATACAAACTACACTTGCACAGTTTACATATGATGCTGACCAACGATCAACTTCACTATTTCAATGAAATGCAAGATCTGTGAGTGAAAAAATATCATCTCACTCCTCTCTCTCATTCCACTACAGGGAAGGCGAATGAACCTCTTGAAGATTTTGGGTGACCCTTCATTTTCAATTAATTCACAAAGTCCCGTTCTCTAAGACCTCGTATAGGGAGTTTGACCTTTTCTTGTATAGATATGGTAAAAAGGACTTTAGGAAAATAAACATATTATTCTCCCTCACTTATATTTTATTTCTAACTCTTCCTTATCATTGAGGTCTCCTAGCTGAGGCGTTATCCCTGAGACAAGGAGCATAAATGAAATGGCAAATTCAGCAAATCTGAATCTGGGCTTTCAAAGCTGTGTTGGAAGCGGGATGGCTTATAAACCAATGTTCACTGGGGATTTTACAAAGGCAAGATAACTTGACAGTAACACATTTACTTCATGTAGTAATAGGGTGCATAAAGAATTGAATAGTGAATGTATTAATATCTCCTAAAGTTTCCTGAAATCAGGTAGATGACTGTATGTCTGCTCTGTCCCATCTAGGTCTGGTAAAAGCCCTGATGTCCTTTAAAAACTAAACTTGTTACAGTGTCTGTAAGCTAAATCTTTTTATACTCACTAACTATTTTCACATAACCGATGCCAATACTGGGTCGGGACAGAAGCCTTTCTATCTCACAATAAAACAATTTCCCCCATTCTCCGCAACTCTTATTTTGCAAGACTCATAATGCAGCACAATTTTCTCCAATTTGTAACTTGATATTTTCAAGGCTATTTTCCTTACATGCGCAGATGGAATACAACTGTATGTCTAAATCCTGTATAGCATTGATAACTACAACATCAACCATCTCCAGAGGAAAAGCCTCTCAGAATGTGCCAGAGCAACACTGCAGTGCATTGTTGTAGTCCTCATCTTACTCCACTTTTGAGGCTATCGATCGCCATCAAATGTTAAACGGGCATTTTGCAACTTGAAGCTCTTTTTGTATTATTTTTACTTTTTCAAATTATTTGATTTTCCACTTACATGTTTACTCCATTATTCTCTTCCTTTATTGTTAAGAAGACATTATATTCTTGTGTCCATCTCACGAATAAGCAGTCAAGCCATGTGTATTCAGGGGAGGATGCAGAAGTACCAGAGAAAAATCAAGGACTACAGGGAGAGCTGAATACAGGGTCACCTCATTCAGTAGTAAGCACACAAGGACCATAGTTCGCCATCCTCTCCCAAACACTGATATTCCTTGTGTGATTAGCAGCAGCAGGAAAAGCCTGAAGTTATGCACCAGAGGTTATTACTCTAGTCATGATCAAGCTTCATTAGGATACATGGAAGTAGTACACACTTCCCTGCAATGCAGACACAAAAAAAAGAGCAGATAGGGAGGATACTTTCTGGGAGAGATTCTCCCTCCCTCTTATGTATTTGCCATCACAATTACAGCAAGCTTCACTGCTTCACCTTAGAAGAGGTGACCATCAAGAACAACAGAACCTCAATGGTATTCTGCACGGTTGAGCTCTACATGCTCTGTCAGTATGGACAGAGATATCTAGTAAAGTAACAAAGATCTGCCAGCAATCCTACAGAATGTTTTTTGCAGGTGCTACCAATGTGAGCCAGCTCAGACCACAGGGCTAGATCTGAAAGCTGCTTTAGAGTTCTTCTCAGACAGCATGAAAAGTATAGATTATTATAACCAGTAACATATGCCTGCTAACTTGAAAAAATAGATAGTAATCCAAACCAAACTTAATGCCTGCAAGACAACAAGCAGTTTTTTCAAGATTAGGTAATTTTCCATTTATTGTATGTCTCTTTTATGACACTTAACCTGGCACTAGGTGACAAAGCATAGTGGTCAACGTAGATGACATTACAAGTCCTGGGAAGAGCAACGTACAGAAGTTCAGTGTTCAGCTGTTTGTACACATACTGAGGATAATTCTTCCTGAACTGTTTGCTTCTTTTCCTCCCCTTCCTTATGACTTTTCCATGTGAGTATCTAACTGCACTGCATTTATTCATTTCACATTGCCACATCTTGCCCAAACACGTAAAGCCCATCTCCATTTTAGAGACAGGAGAACTGATAGCCACTTAACAACATTTCTTAAAAATGCAGTTACTTGGTTTCTCCGACTTTTGTCTATTTAAAGTTTTCCACCCTCCTCCTGCTGAGGCCCAGCTATACATGTTAACTCTTGCCATTTTCTGTCAGCAGAAAAATGGTTCAGTGATGACTCATCTATTTTCACAGGGGAAAAAAACCAAACCTGTTCAAAATGCAATTAATTTGTCTGCTCGTTTTAACTTCTAATTTATCACAAACCTCAGCTCTTTCCCATACACACACAGGCCAGGCCAGGACACCGATCTGCAGGTGGAGTCAGGATCAGGCCCTGTGAGGGGCCCCAGGGTCAGACACAGCCCCAGGCATCGGGCACCTCCCTGGTGCAGTGGGGCCATGGCCAGGCAAAGCTGCGGGGAGATGAAGACAGGCACCACTGCAGCATCTCTGGGGCAGGGTCTGATGGACTTGGGGGACTGAAATGGGGTTCTGAGACCTGGACAGGGTCAGGGGAGCCCCAGAAGATGCTGCGCAGGGACAGATAGGGCTGGTAGTGCCCTGACAGGATCCTTCTTTTGTGTAGCAAGGACTATAAGAGGCTCTCAAAGCTACTGCTTCAGCATTCCTCTAGATCCAGACAATAAAGAGCAATTTTGACCAAGTTGCATGCAAATATTTGATTACAGTCCTAGTAGACAGAAAAGTAGATTTCAGTTATAACAAAACTCTACTGCCACTTGCACTTATCCTAGACATGGTATGTAGCCACCAGCTTTAAGATTCAAGACGGCTGAGAGCAACAGTTCCTGCACCTCAGTTTAGTGATTTCCAACGCTTTTGTCATCAAACTCGTCAAAATGTGGGAATGCTTGACTGACCTTGTATAGGGCCCACAGTGGTCAGTTGGATCTGAACCAGCCTTCCACTTTCATTTCATTGAGTCTTACAGGGAAATATCTCAAGAGGTTTTGGACTAGAAGCAGCCAGCTTCAATTGCCAAACTGTCATAGATAACAGCATTTCCATCCCCTCCAGCACAGTCACAAAACCCAAAAGGCGTCAGTAGAAAGAGCCAATTGTTCCACCTTTTAGCTGCTATCTGGAGAAAATGCTGACCCATAGTTTTGGTCTGGGTGACAGTGTACAAGTCTTGCTATTAACAGCTGGTGGGAACTCCCATCCTGTCCTGTCCCACTCTGAACCATGATGCTCACGTCACGGGATGCCTCATCCAGTTTCATGTCCTCTGAGGCAGATGGTCTCAAACTTCTGGCTGGCATGCAGTCCTTGGGGCTCACCTGCTCCCCATTAGTGCCCACCCTGGCCAAGGAGAGGATAACTGCCTTTACTTGCTATCAGCACCTAAGCTTATTAGCTGTTGCTGTTTTTCGATTAACTTAGACACCTAAGAGCTGCCTTTGGGACCTGTTTTACCTCTTGAGTGCTGTGACCCACGGTTTGGGAAAAGACCTGCTTGCAGAAGAGCACTCACTGCATTTAGGCACCTCTGCAGCCTCCATGGAAAGATCCTGCATTATTAGCTTTGTTCCTCCTCTACAGACTGATTGCTTTGACTCTTCTCACTGCCCTTCTTCCACCATCAGTGATCCACGGTGCCCAAATACAACCTGCAACCCCTCCACTTTCTGCAGAGAAGCCAGAGAGGTGAGGTGCCACCTCTCAAAAACAAGTTCACAGTGGCTCAGCACAGGTGGACAAACATCCGTGAGGGGGAAGAGATCAGCCCTTCTCTGCGTGTTTCTGGAGGGCAGGGATTGAAAAGGACGTTCCCTGCACTTTTCCTAGAGGACGCTGGGATGCAGAGTCTGCAAAGGAACGGAGCAGTTTGGCATAGATGTCCAGCAGCTGAAGTGCTTCCCTGAGCTAAATGCAAAAATAGTTACTGGCATCACTGCACCTGTGAAAACAGGGGAGCTGTGTGGAGTTGTGCAAGCAGACATCTTCAGAGAAGAGCTGGAGGAGGAGGGATACTTCTGGTGGGTTGTTTTGTCATGTTCTTTTTGAGCATATGTAAGGTGTGTTATGTAAAGTGCTTAGTTTTGGGACTCTGAATACATCCATGTCTCTTGTTCCTTTTCCACTAGACTCCTCTAGTAGTTTTGAACTGATTAACAGCTTCTAAGAGAATTTAAAAAATTACCTTCATGAAGCAACATTCTTTCCTTATTGCTGGCATGTATTTAAATGAGAATTCCTATGACAGCTGTCTCATCATGTTCATATTAGAAAAAAAAAGAAATTTTGTCCAGGGGCCTTACAAAGGAAAGATTCCTGTTGGCCTACTGGTGCCTTTTCTTTTCCAAGAAATATAAAGAAAAGAATGCTGTGGCCTTGAAGGCTGGATTAGCACTCCTCACATCAAGCTGTTTAGAAACAGAAGTATGATATACACTTAAAATGGGAAAGTCTCACCCTCCAGTCTTGAAGAGGTCTAGAACAAGGGAATTTAAAATCATGGCCTGATCAGTATTACAAAAGCTGTGCTAGGTCACAGGGTAGTCTCAGGGAGCAAACACTCATCTGAAACTGCAGCCTACATTCACCATTGGTTCTGCCCATGAGGCAATGAGCAAACCACCAGCTTCTTCCCTACGCATCAGGTGATAACAGGCACCTCCTGAGTTCATTGATGTTGCTGCAGAAGAGCAAGAAAACATGAGTTGTTTGTAGCTTCATATTAGTAATCGGAGGTCCTGGATCCAAACTGATGTGATTTTTGAATATATATCAGGAAATGCGTGAGCCACCATATGCTTCCTGAAATATAAATGGTGTTGAGAAGTAGGTGGCCCGATTACCAATGCTTACTTACAGTCTACTATGCTAAGGAAGAAAAGACTCCTAATGAGGAGGAGATTTTAGGGAAAGAGACTGCTTTTTGCTAGGCTCCTTCATGACCATCCATTGTGAGAAGACCTGCCTGTAGAAAGGATTAAGAATAAAAAGTGTTTCAGGTGCAATCCTTGGTCTGTACTAAAGTTGAAAGAAGAAGGATGCTCATCTTCAGACACCTTTCTAGAGAGGTACAAAATAGAGCAACATATTTGCTTTCTGAGACCTGATCCAGCTCCCTGACTGCACTATATTAAAGCAACGGCTGACAATAAGAGACCATATCCACCCTCACTGCCCAGTTCCAGTTCTCCAAGCCTGCAGAGCTGCTTCAAGTATGAAAACATTTTTCTAGAGCTATACCATCATCTGATCTGTACAGTCACTCAATCTCTGATGTGCTGCAAATATAAAATATACCTAGCCTAGAGAGGAGCCCTAGGATTGTCCAAGAGGTGTTAGTCTTGTGGATCTGAATTAAAACCCAATCCAGGTATCAAGAATGCAATTTGTCCTTAAAGACAGTCTCCAAAGCAGGTTTGTCAAATTCAGAGTCTTGATTCAAGCTGAACATACAGGCCATCCCGACAGCCAAATCCCTGAGTGCCTGTCGTGGGTTAGGTTGAACCGTCCCCCCACACACAGCCAGTCACTCCCCCTCCCCCACCCCCAGGAATGAGGGAGAGAATTAAAGGAGAAACGGGAAACCCGTGGGGTTGAGATAAGAATGATTTAATACAGATGATTTAATACAGTGTAGGTGCTCACCACCCCTCGTATGCGAAGCCCGTCTCGTCCCGAAGCTGCAATCCCAGACGAACGCGAGGCCCCGAAATAGAGAGGGGCAGAGAGGGAGAGATAGTACTCCAAGAGTGGGAGTACTGGGAGAGAGAGAAAAAAAAAGAAAGAAAGGAAAAACAACAGAGCAACAGCGCAGCAAGCGCAAAAGAGCAAAAGCGCAAAAGAGCCAAAGCGCAAAAGCCCCTCTTCCCGGCTGACCCTCACTTTTATACTGGGCATGACGCTGCATGATATGGAATACTAATTGGCCAGTTTGGCCCTCAATCTTAAGTTCCACCACAAATGACAAGGGGAATCGTGTCCCCCTTGTCCCAGCTATGCTCCCCCCTTATCCCGCCGTTTCTGCACTCCACACACTGAAAAGTCCTTGGAGTTTCACTTCCAACCACAAACATCAGCTTGCTATCAACATTCTTCTCAGAGTGAGCCTCTGAGTAAACCAAAACACGGAGCTCTTCTGGCTGTTAAAAACTCTGTCCCAGCTAAAACTAGGACAGTGCCAAACACTGAGTTCACTACATATGGGAGCAGCGGTAGCTGTATGAGCAATGTTTGGGAGGTATGGAAGGAAACCTTCCCTAAGATCATGGCCATCTGACGGCACCACCACAGTGCACAGCGCCAGTCCACAGAGGTCTGAGGTGTCTGGAGGTGGGGATGCTCCAGGCAAAAGTGTCCCTGCTCTCAGTGACTGCCCTCCACACTGCTGCTCTGCTGCCTCTCATATTAACCTATTGCAAATCTTCTCAGCTTGAATGAGGGCTAGCACCACTAATAACAATTAAGAGGCTCCAGTTTGAGTTATGTGATTTATGGTCAAGGTTCCAAATGATCTTTGTTAATTATCTCACCCCCTGCCTCAAGCTATAAGAGCAAACATGGTTAAGATGATACTTAGTGGACATCAACCTCACATTGCATTTTCAAAACAATATTCACTGAAACAAAAGCTTCTCTAAACAAGCAACTGCACCAGTGCTTTGACTAGTCATATTGTCAGCAAACCCCATCATCTCACTGTTCACCCCTTTTTCCACATCATTTAGGAACTTGTTAAAGAGCACAGATCTTAGTGCACACCCCTGCAGAACTCCCTGGTGGCCTTCCTCTATTTAGTCTTATGCTTTTTTCAACTTTCTGTCAAATAACTATTCGTGCTAGATTTTCTCTTTTATCTTGCTGCTGTTGACTTTTCTTTAAAGTGTTTTCAAAGAGGCTTTGTCAAAAGCCTTTGGAAATCCAGGCAGATCCACATCAACCAGATCACACTTCCCCATATACTAGTTGACCTCATGCAAAAAAAATCCGAGATGTTTGTAAGGCAGGACCTCCCCTTGCATGCTAAAACTACACTAACATTATTGAAAATGCTGTATTTATCCAGGAGATTGTTCTGACCCTTGTTATAGCTCTACTACCAGTATGTCTGGCACAGCCAGTAAGCTTAAAGACCAAGAGTCCTATGGTCTGACAGTCTCTTAGGCAGGATTCTTGCTGTTGCTGTGACAGATGGAGGATTTAGTGTTAGTTTTGATTTTTCAACTAGCCGATCTTCTAATCCCTTTTTGGACAGTTATATTTTTGTGCTTAATCTGCTAGAGTTTATGTGCTTTTCTGTGTTCTTTACTCAGACACACCTACAGCTTTTTGAATGATGGTTTCTTACTTTCAACCCTCCCTCCTGTTATCAGCACCAGCATCTCTCCCTTTTTCAGGCCTTTCTGGATGGGTAGCAGCCCTACCACTGTGTCCCTAGCACAGTCACTTCAGCTATTTCCACCCACCTGTGAAGATTTAATCCTCCCAGCTGTTCCTTTGAGTTTCTTTTAACAAGATCAAGGTTTCCAAAGTGCCTATCATATTAGCAATATGTGCCAGTGCTCCTGTCTTGTTTCTCAGGCTTCAAGCCATGATGTTGAGACAATCACAGCACTGATTTGGTTCCCTGGACTTGTTTTTGAATGCTAACGCTCTTGTTTTATGCTATTCCGTGATGTATCCTTCCCTAGAGTCCATAGAATTTGCTATGTCTTGTCCTTGGGATTACTGTCCTCAAAAATATCACTGGTTGGCTTTCCTCCACTCCTCAGTTAAAAGCTTGCTGACAACCTCCTGCATGCTCATAGCCAGAAGCCCATTTCTCTTTTGATCCAGATGAGGTCTGTCCCTCCTGTGCTCTGTAGTATAGAAGTGTTCTCAGCTTCTGCTGAAACCTTATTCTCAGCCAGCTTGTGAAACTGCTATCCACGTCCCTCCCTGGTCCCAAGCAGCACACTGGGAGCTTTTGAGCAACAGATGAGCATAGACATTCTGGTTTTCATCTTCTTCTCCAGAAGCTTACACATCGCATCCAGAGCTTTTCTGCTTCCTTCTACTATGACACAGGTACTGAAGTAGTCTATAACAATGCATCCCTCTGTGGCTTATCCTAGGTTCCACCCATGTACCCTGTGAAGTATGTCATCTTCATGTCCTTCCCCAGAGTAGTGGGAAACTCCTCCGGCCCTCCACCCCCCCTTCCCTACCTGTGTCTCAAAACAGGGAGTTAGACTTGAAAGCTGGATGCTAGATCTAGCATGCATGCACAAAGACGGGAATGAGATGAGAGCTAAAAGGGCCTTGTTGGGGATACTGCAAGGAACACGCGTTGTAGAAGAGGGTTCTGCGTATATGGTGTGTAGCAAGCATAAGCCACAAGACATGGGAATGCACATGGGAATGGTGTACTTCAGTCTGGCAGTTTACTCCAGGGTTGTCCTCTGGAGCAATTCTCCCAAGCCACATGGATGTGTCCCCTAATCAGGAATGGAATAGGAATAGCGAATGGGAGAGATCATATGATGAGGAGGTGGGCTACAAAATAATCTGGAAAGGGCTATCTGAACAGCTAAATTAAACACGTAGCTCTGTGTAGCCTGTGAGGAAATAAAGAGGAGATTGCCTTCCACACAGCATCTCTTCTGCATAGTACTTGTATGGACCATGATCCTGATGTAAGCATGAGTCAGAAGAGCGGTCCTTGGTAATTTAGTTCTTCCCTGGTGCAGTTTAGGATTTCTCTTTCCCCAGAGCTCCAAATGTCATGGAGCTCAAAGGAAATGCTGTTGTTAAGATGTTCATTTCCAGAATCTTCCTTGAAAATACTTTTTTGGGGGAGTATTTCAGAGGAGAATCTCCTCATCTCATGCCAGCAATTTCCAGCTGCCAGCAGAGCATCTTCCGGCAGTGAGAAGCAAAGTGTAAGGTAGAACCTATTCTGAGTTGCCCTCAGTGACAATGGGGTTTATCTTGGCTCCATCCAACCTGGAGAGATACAAACAGTTTTACTGCCCTCTGTAAGTTTTGTCCTAGGGCCCAGCTCAGCTAGACCCAAAAGCCAGGTCTCTCTGACTGTTTGTGCCTGGGATGGTTAGAAAAAATCAAACAATAGCTAAGGAAATATCTTTTTTGCATTTTTGTTTGTTTGCTTACTTTGTTTGGTTTTGGGGTGGGCTGGGTTTTTTGTATTACTGGACTGGTGAAAAAGAGGCACTACCTGATCAAAGACATTTACTACCGCTCCAAGCCTTTGTACCTCCCAGAATGACGTCATTTTTAGAAAGCATTTTCTAAAACTGTGTGTGTTTGCAAACCATGGGGTCACTCAGCCATGCCTTGCCCTCATGGCTTCTTCTAACTGTGCAGGGCGTATCTGCAGATGCAGGGAAGCACATTCTCTTCCAGGTTTCCTTTCCTCCCTTCCATGTCCTGATCATTTGTTCAGAAGGGTTCAGGAAGTAGGCTGAATCCACCCGGGCCAAGAACATCTGCTGATCATCCCTGGTAGTCTCACGAAATTGCTTCAGGGACACTGGGCAGCAGAGTGTTCAGGCATAGCGCACATCTGAACTAGGAGCCTGAGAGAAATGCCAAGCTCCTGTTCCCTCCATGTCCTGGTTCTGCAGCTGGCCAGTTTCCCCTTTCTGGAAACAGGCTCCCAGGCCTCACGGAAAGGTGACTTGCTCTTGTCAGATCTCCCATTAACAGATTCAGTAATGTGCTTGAAAGATGCCCTCACACTCGGTTATTATGCCTTAATGTTAATGCTAACAAGGGTACAAAAAGGTCTATCTGACCTTCAGTGAGGAAGCATTTCCCTTTCTCCCTCCCTCTAAGCACACTGGCATTAGGATAAAATGTTTCTGATTATTTTTCCCAGCCCTGGTGGGTTACCAAGAGGTAAACACCTTGCAGCTATCGTATTTAAGAATGGAAGACCTGATCTGAAAATGAAAGTCCTGGCTTGACAAAAATAATAATGATTTGATTTTTTTTTTTTTTTTTCAGTTCAGATTCAGCCATTTAAACTGAACCTCAATCTCCCTGGACCTAGAAGAAACCATTAGGACTGTGATGCAGTGATGTTACCCATCACATGCTTTCTTTACATTCCCAAATGCAGCTGTGCAAAGCCTTCTGCACATGTCTGGCTTGTACATGTCCTCTGCTAATCCTGAGAATGTGACTGACAACTTGTCACTCATGAGCATGAGAGGGTATCATGTGCCACACACCCTCCAGTGCAGGATCATCAAACCCATCAACTTTACTTTTCCTGATCTCACACAGCTACCATAAGAGTCACTCTATGAAAGGAGTACATTAGCTGAAAACAGGCAAAAGAAAATACTTCTTTATACCATGAGTAGCTGGGAATTTCTGGCCTTTACTGTCCCAGGAGGCAGTGGAGAAGTTGGCATCAGTGGAGTCAAAAGGTCCCAGATAAATCTGTGGGCGAGAGGGGCCTATTATTGAAGGGAACAGGCAGGGTTGTTCACCCTGTCACCCACACTCTCTTCCACAATAGCATCTCCTGCTAGCACTGCAAGACACCAAGTGCTGGTTACGGGGACCATCTCTGACCCAGAGCAGTCTCTGTGGGACAGGGCACTTGAAATTGAAGCATAAACCTAACAGCCCTGGGGGACATCGAACGAAGTGGGAGAGGGATAAAGAAATTGCCGTCTATAATAATAGATCATGTATTATAGAGCAGGTGCCTGAAAGAGATGGACTGAACCAGCCTTTGGGGACGGCTGTTTCTTTTCCCGGCTCTAGAGGGAGCTTCGGAAAGTTAATCAACTGGCTGCGTGTGAACCTTTGGAGAGGGCTGAAATCAGGTGAGATGCATCCCTGTCTGAAGTTCAAGCTCATAGTTTTAACTTTTCCTGGTCCTTACGTGTCTGTCATGTTTCTACGGTGCCAGATGGGAGGGCTAATCGATATAATGAATGTCATTATTTTATGTTCATCACAGTGCATTTTTTATATGGAATGTTTCCTTCTGAACCTTAATCCTGTTAGTGAAAAGCTTAACAATATAAATTAATATTAACTTAAATAAAACAAAATCCCCCAAAAATTAGTCTTGCAAGCATTTTAAAAAACTGAGAGGAGACCTGAAAAATTTAGAAGAGTCTAGAATTGGTCTTCTCACCACTTCAAACCTCTCAACTTGTGGTTCATGTTCTTCAAATGTAGCAACAGTTTCTATAAGGACTGTGGATAAACTCTCTTGTTTGATGATGCTGGAATGCAACAGTGACACATGACTGTGACTATTCCAGGACAAGTCAAATCCCCCTTTATGAAATTGAGGTTTCAAGCTGAATATTCCCAACACAAAGTCAGTATAATCAATAAGACTGATATGGAATTAACATGCAGACCTGCAATGCAGCCTCAATCTATCCAAATCACTACTTCTCCAATACCTAAAGTGATTACAAGTTATTTTATCTAAGTTATTTTTCAATGAAATGCCTGTGTATTGTTATGAATATTAAATATCTCTTTTGCCTAGCTACAAATGATGTATGATAGACAGTCAGTTAATTTGAAGACGCAAGAGAAGAACTAAGATTTACTAAAAGCCCAAATTCCTAAAACATACCCCTTTTTCTTTCATATATTTGAAAAGATATACTAGAGTTCATAAAAATAGTGTTAAAAGTTAGTTTTCTTTACAAAATTTAAGTCAGACAATGTCAATGCACTGAGACCCCATATCATCTCACGATTTTTTGTTTTTATTTTTTACATTCTGGTGCAATATTGGAGCACATTTGAAATTGCATTGCCCAGCCACTACCTGGTAGCTATCAGGGAAGCACACAGGGTTATGGGGTGAACCCAGTCACTGCAGCTTTCTGGCCTTGGCCAGTGACAAGTACAGAGACAGGATCAAGAACTTTTCATTGTGCAAATACAGGATGATAACAAATCCAGTTTTCCTGACAAAGGTATGTTTCCCTAGCCCTTCACTCCACCAGGACCAATTAGTGAATTGTTGCTTGGTGCCCTCAAGCCTCCAAGTTTAGAGTTTTTTCTAGGTACCCTCAAAGCTGAGACTTGTTACCTCACCAACAGTCATATCAGAGCAAGTGAGAGCAGAATTGAGGAGCAAGAGATAGCGAGAGTCTCTCTGTTTGAGATCATTACCCGGACAGCAATCTGCTACTGGCAGGAGGCAAATAGGGGAGCCAGGTAAAAGCTCTGTCCCGTGCTGCCTGATAGAAACACAGACACTCTCATTCCTAGCTAATAAACACTGCATCTACTCAGTAATCTGTTATCCCAAGGCTCCTGAGACTAGTTTTGGGGATTTACACCTGAGTTTTTCCAGTTCATTAGTTTTTCTTGGTAAAGACACGTTGTTGGTGCCACGCTTCCCAGCTGAGCTGCTTTTCCTTCCCATTCAAACTGTGGTCCTGGAGGCACTGCCCAGGCCCACCAGCATGCAGTACTGAAACACCACCAAAGGCTCCTGCACCAGTAACTCTTCCTCTTGCACTGGAGGACATGGACATCACCTTGGCAAGGGGAAAACCACAGAGCAGTACATGAAACCAAAAATTCACTAAACACTGCAAGTTCCACACCAGCAAAGGGGAATAAGAACCGTGGACATCTATGCCTTGTGTTTCGGTTGCAGGACGCAGGGATTTGTTCTAGCTTGGCTCCCTATAGCAATTAGGGTTATGGAGAGGGGCCATTAGCAGTTTTGTCAGCTAGTAGCTTTGAGCTTCCTGGGTAATCTCAGCCAGAATTTGACAAAGCAGCCATGGTTTCAAAGACACTGGTTTATTTTAAGTTTCATGAAAATAAGCAGTTTTGTCATTGAGAAGAATCCAGATTATTGTTTCCTTCAAGAAGTCCACAGGAAAGGAGCCACAAGAACCAGGCAACCTCATTTCTACTTTTCAGCAAGCTATTAGATTTCTTTAAAGTTGTGGAAATATGATAACCATTCTCTATTCTCTACAGTGCTTGAGGGTACAGGTAGCCAGACTTGCTCATTGTGGCACTGCTGCTGCCACTGCTGAGACACTGAACAGAAGAAGTCCTCCAGCAGCACCATTCTCAGCAGAACCTGCATATGGCCACAGTGAGCCACATCAGCTGTGCCACAGGCAAGGCTAGAGGCATATGGGCTAAGTGGGAAGTTGTTTTTTTGTGCATCAGAGAGAGTGCCTTATGCCATACAGCCTGCACTGAAACATACAATTAAAGGTGGCAAATGGCAGTACAAGATGGTCTGTTTAAGTCCATTGCATTCGCTCTCCACGTCCAATTAAATACCTCATCTCTGCAGACACTGCTGGCAGTGTTTTAGACAAGGCATTTTAGGATGGTATTTTTGTTACATAAATGGTTGTTCACAAAGCAGGAACAGGCACAGTCAGTGCCCTTGGCTAATATCCTACTTAATTGGAACAAAAAGAGGTGTTTCCATCCCACAGGTTATCCTGTTCCCTCCACTCTGCCCTGGTCTTTGTATCTTTCTCCAAACTCAGCTGAATTCATACATACATTGGTGACCAGAGCCCAGAGCAGCCTGTCTCATTCTGGAATGCTTTCTAAAAATTCATTTGGATGTACTAGTAGGTTACTAAAAGCTGAGCAGTCCTTTTTGATATAATTTGCTTAATTTGTTTAGTCTTAGCCTAGTCAAGATCCCACTGAATCTGAACAAATGTCTTGCTGTGAAGAGTTAAAATTTGTCATTGATTCAATTGACCACAGGAAAAAGAAAAAGAAAAAAAAAAAAAAGACAACTTTTAGCTTCAGGATGCAGCAGTTAAGGTTGGAAGTACCAAGCATGACAGAAATCCCTGTTAAAAAGATGATATTTGAATGTAAATTTACTCAGTTATTTGATCAAAACAATGTTAGTAAAGAAAGTGTATCTTTGAAACTCCAGTTTCAAATGTTACACCTTTACATTCAAATGTTACATTGCAGTAGCTCCAAATAGCTTCGGAATAAACACTTCTGCTATGTATCCCTTCTGCTGGAGAGAACAAGAGTAGAAAGACCAACCCTTTCTGCCAAAATCCATTGGAAGGAAGAGAGCTGAGGCAATAGAACATCCTTCCTTCCCCTTGTTGGTCATCTGCTCCCACAAAATGCATCCAGGGCAGATTTTGCATGGGTTTGGCTTCTGCTCATTTCAAGAGGATGTGGCTAGACGGGAAAGGGTGGAGCAGAGGGATCGTTTTTGGCCAAGGTAGTTGTGAAACACCTGCTGTGCCCCTTCCACCCTCAAGCCCAAACACTTCACAGGCCAAGAAGCAAGAGACTGCAGCAGCAGAGGGGCTGGTTGAAAATGTACAGCAGCCAGGATGGTGAGGCTTCTGCTAACTTGCAGGACTGCCCAGTGAAGGTCAGACCTACCTCACAAGTCTTGAGATCCCTGGTAGCTAAGATTCACTCCAAGGAGGCCCCTGCGACATCCTTGGTGACTTGGCAGATGTCCTTACATCTGGGCAGGTGCACTAATGGCACTGAAAGCCTTTCAGTCCCTCGGAGATGCTCAGAGAAGATGCTCCTTTCCCATCCTGCTCCCATTTCCACCTGCTTACCTTTGCTGGAGAGAGCCTCTGTAATTATCAGTGGGAGAAAAGACCAGCACTGTCACCAAAGGGACGCCTGTGAGAGTGTCAGCAGATCACACCATACTGCTGTAAGGCAACTCCTTAGGAATAATGTTTCTTATTCAAATATACATTTCTTTTTAAAATCAAGTTGACATCTGTAGCTCCTCGTGGGATGTCCTTACTTTCTGGGTATGCACTTCATTATTGGGGTGGATTATGGGGAAACATTCTCTTTAGACAGTGAAGGAGCCCAGGGATAATACCTGTGAGAAACCATTCTAGGCTGAGACCACATCTCGTCCTGTAGGAAGTGCAAGTCTTTCAGTGTGCAGGAAACTCTGTGAGAGAATACTATAAAAAAAAAAGTGAATTGTCTCTTCTGCACTCTAATCATGTCCTCGCCCATGCACTGAATATTCCAAGGGTTTCTGACAGCATTTGCAGCTGAATATATCAAAAGAAGAGCACTGAGAAAGGAAGAAGAGCAACCAAAACTGTGTCATCTTCTCAGGCTCATTCTAGACCTTTTTTTTTCTTTTCTTCATTATTTCATTTTTAGCAAACTCAGTGTCCTAACAAGGACATCTCTGCTGGCACATGTCCTAATGCAGATGCAGTTACATAAAAAAAATGTAATTTTTTTTTCTATCTGGGAATATATTCTATTTGGGAATGTGCGAAAGAACTCGTGTCTATCAGCTGCAAACCTTTGCCAAGGCAGATGGGCTCCAATTCAAGCATATTGTTGCTAAACAGAGGGAAAAGCTAAAGCACAGTTTTCTTCAGTGTCAAAACTCACCTTCCTGTTAATATGCAGTATGTACAAAGTATAACTGACCAAGATTGCTTATTTAAGCATCTTCAGAACAATATTTTCTCTTTTCAGATCTGTGACAAGTTGAAGTAGCTCTTCAGTGCTATTTACTTATTCGTTCATGTCTCATCTCACGCAGATCCGCCCTGACAAAACATTTCACATACTGTTTCAGTCATTTTAAGATGATCTAAACCAAAATTTGCCATTTAAATTAATAATCCCAGCCTTCTCCTCTTCCTGCCTGCTGCCTCTGTCTTTGTCCCTTCCTAAGGTCAGTTCCAGCAATTCTGCCGCTACGCATCTCATATTCACCAGTAACCTCACCACTCAGTGACAGGTAGGTAGCTTTCAGGTTAGCCAGGCCAGGGGGACACTAAGGCACGATCAGAGGTTCCCTGTCAACAAACAACCCTGAAGAGAAAGAATCCGACAAGCAAGAAAGTAGATGCCCCATCTTCAAGCACAACTGCTCAAAACAGATATTCCTGGCACCACAGGCTCTGTGTCAATATGGATATAGGACACGTTGGTCTTAGGTGGGCTGCACCACTTAGTGCCACCAAAAATCCTTTTTCCTGAACGCATCTAAAGAATCTGTCTTTCATTAAAGCTGGTCCTGGTTCAGCATGAAAGGCAGTGCCAGGAGCGTCACTTAGCCTGTTCTTCCCCAACACCTTTATCACTTCCTCCCTCTGGCCACATCTGTATGTGGGCACAACTGCCAGGCGACAGCAGGCAGCAAAAAGGGGATCCCAGTGACCTCTTCTTTCTGATCATTGATTGCTGGGCAGGCACCTCGGAAAGCAACATGTTGTTTCTCAACCATCATGGTGCCCATGGTTAAGAAAAAAGAGCAGAAACACAGGGAGATCACTCCTTTTACAGAGTGCTGCATAGTTTTATCTACTCAGAAACAGAAGAGATGGGAATTGTGAGCAATTATCTTGCTGTGGAGCTGCTTCCCTTTTATGGAGTGGAGCTATGCTCCAGCTCTCATATAGCACTGCTGTGCTCCAGCCAATCACACACACAATTGTCCCAAAGAGCTGGGTTTTAAAAGTACACTGGCCTTGAATGAAGTAGCTGGCTGGCTGATGCTCCACTGGCTCTAGACGTGTGGTGGGGGGAAACTTCAGTCATCAAGCAATTGGCGGCTCCAGCACAGAGTAAAGTCAGTTGCTATTTCAGGGAAGGAAAGGCAACAATTCCCTGGAGGGAATGACTGCACTAGCTCAGTGCCACGAATAGGCTGAGATTTTTTCTTTTATTTTTTCTCCCTACAGTTCAGGAAAAGCGAACACACAATGTTCATTCGCAGGGATCGTTTCCTGAACATGATGTGTGCTCGCTGTCCCGCAGGTCACTTTCCAGTGTGTCACATCCTTCTGCACAAGGGAGAGCAGGAATGGCAAACTCCCAGTATGAGGCAAAGCATTCCCATCGCAGCAATTGGTCCACAGGAGCTATAAATTGGTCTCCTCCAGAAACAGATCAGAATTTGTCTTTGGAGAGGTCGGCTGGAAACTAAGGTAAGTTTGAACCAGTATTTTTTGTGGAGTCTCTGAGAGTACTGTATTAGGAAAACATTTGCAGGTTTTGGAATAATGTATACCTTTATCGTTGGGGAGATTTTTCTCTAAGAGCAGGATTTGGTTTTGTTTTCCTTTATGATGGCATAAATCAGTGTATTCAAAGACATGCATCACTGTACAGCTTGTGCTATATATTGAATGACTGTATTACTGCAGTGAGATGGCTGAGGTTATTAGCCGAGATGGTTCTCAGCAAGAAAATCTGCAGAAAAAAATTGTTAAGAGGCTACAGGAATCGATACATTTAATGATCATCATATTGATCTGTTGTTAAGTTATAGATTATATGCTTGTTGTTCATTTTAGTGCCAGTTTCCATTTACCTTAGTGTTAGTCCTAGCGCTTTCAGTTTCATCTCTGACTACAGTGTAAAAATAAGAGGACACTGTCTCCAGCTACGAAAAGCGCAATGTATGCAGTGGCTCAAGTGGCCCAATGATGCCAAGAGAGACTGAGGTCATTGTTATGAAGAGCACAGGCAGAGGTCCTAAAGGATTCTACATTAGATGGACTAGGACAAGTAGAAGGCAAAAAAATTGCAGTGAGAATTATTTACTTACACACTTCAGGATGGAAAGACTCTCTGTGGTAGGAGGCTTCCTCCTTCTGAAACAGAACGATGGGATTCTGTAGAATGAAAGCCTCAAGGATCCTAATTATATCATGTGCCTGTGTGAGCGACCAGGCGCTTCCAGTTCACACAGTATAGAAGACTTAAAAGTGAAAAAGGTGGCTGCAGAAATTAATAGTTTTGTTTAGTTGGATCTGAGACAGGGTCTTTCTACTATAGAGACATTTTCACTATGATGGCATTATGGACTGCACACAGCTTCTCAGCTTTGTGACTAGGTGCAGAAACAGCATATCCTTGTGCACAGTGCAGTCTTGTGGAGCACAAAACTCTGCTCCCACCAGACAACTGGTGGTGCTACATCACTCCTGTTGCCTTCCTTGCCTCAGGTTGCCCTATGTTTAAGGATGGTTAAGGATGCTGGGATTCCTTTGTAAAGCACTTTGCAGCGCTAGAGCAACTTGCAAATGCTTATTGGAACATTTCTTTCTACCTTTGTGACAAAGAACAGAGAGAGCAAACACAGATTGCCTAGCACTGAACCACACAGATTCACCCTCTAAAAGGGAAAGTCTCCTGTTATCTTGCCAGGGAAGGTTGCTATAGCCAGCAGTTTTCAAAACTTTTCTGTTCACAGGCCCCTGTATTTGCCCTGTTCCCCCACCTCCAAGGGAGTGCACACTGAAATTTGGCTCGCTTTTCTGGTTGTCCCTTCGTGAACCTTTTAATCAAGATCTGCAGGCCTCCCTGCCACTGTCACTGGGGATTCACACCACGGGTTGGACTAAGCACCACAGAACACTGGTTCTCACCTTGGTCCAGACCCTGATGTCAGGTTACAATGGGGAAAAAGTGCTGCAGCTTGAGTTGCTTAGGGTTGAAGAAAGGAAGGATTTCACAATCCCCGTCTGAGGCATCGATGAGCCTGGATGGAAAAAGCCAGACCTTGACTCCTCTCAAAGCTTTGTTCGTCCTCCTTTAATGGGAAATGACCCCTAAATAGCACCTGGGATGAGTGGCTTTCACCTCCTCATAGTCTGGCCTTTCTTGCGGAAAATGCCCTTGAATATTGCTGATCTTCTGAATCCCATCAGGGGGACAACACATCAGTTTTGGCAGTGTTACTACTCTGGGCAGTGAGTCACTTAATCTCAAGGGAATTTCCATCCCCAGGGTTGAAAGGAACATTTTGTGTCTTCACAGAGGTGATAACAACAGCACCTCTGACCCCAGCCCTTATGATATTTTAGTCTTCTCAGGGAAGAAGAAGAACATTTACAAGTTCCTCTGCCTGAAAGTTACAGTGGAATATGGTAATTAAATGTACATATATGTATGTGTACGTGTATGCGTACGTGAGTGCGTACGTGTGTGCAGACAGCAAACCTTTCGTGTAGCTGGATGAAGCAAAAAAAAATTGGCTGGATTCCATCCTGAAATGGTGGTCCAGGCTGAGCATGTCTCATGGGGGTTTTTTTTAACATAAATCTCAACCCAGCCTTTTCTATTTCTGGACAGAGGCCATGGAGAGAAACAGTCCTGCCTTTCCCCAGACACTAGACCCACGCACCACTTCCACGTAGAGCTGCTGGATCAGAGACGGAGGCTGCGTGGCCAAATTGCTCACCTTCACAAGGCAGCTCGTAAACTCAACAAGCTCCGCAACAGGTCCCTGATTGCCAACGTCAGCGGGAGCACCCTGACCGCTGCGGGAGCAGTCACAGCCATCGTGGGGCTGTCCTTGAGCCCAGCAACGCTGGGAGCCTCTCTCCTGGCGTCAGCTGTGGGTCGGGCCTTGCCACTGCTGGGGGGGGCTGTCAGCATCCACCTCCGATCTCTCCTTAGTACTCTGCAATTCCCGGAGGTGAGGAAGGTGCAGGAAATCGCAATGACTTGTCGGAAACGATGAGGGAAATCCTTGGCGGCCTTGAGTTCCTCCGCCGGGTCAGGGCCAGGGGACCCCACGCTGCGCCAGTCAGAGAAGAGGGCCTCCATCTCACTGTACAACTCTGTCTGCTTCATGGTCTTCTGCAGCTCCCACAGCTTCCTGTGCCAGAATACACAAAGGAGGTCACAAAAGTGAGCCAGGCTGTGCTGAAGGCCAAAATTCAGAAGCTGGCTGCCAACCTTGAGACCTGCACCAGGGCAATGGATGAAGTCTGTGAACTTCTTGAGTCCAGGACAGAACTTTCCCCTCGCACAAGGAGACTCAACTTGGGTGCGAAAACCATTGCTGAGATCCCAAGACCATCCAGCTGAAACAGTGTTCGCCCCATAATTAAAACCAGGCTTGGAGACATTATATTACTGTCACCGTTAGCACTGCTGCCTGTTGCTATTGTAATATGGGTGGTGCTAATCCACACAGGTGCGCACATCTCTGGTGTGCCTTATCTATATCTGAACACAAACTTCTTCCTGATAGGAAGCTAAATCTTATACACATACCCAGGGCCAACTGACAGTAGCCACCTGATTCAGGTTGGAGGTTGTGATGGACGTGTGGACTATTGTGTACACAGCAGCAGATCCCAGAGCCTGAAGGCAGGGATAGGTGGCCGTTTCTCAGATCCATGTTTCCCCAGCCATCCCCCTGGTTCTGCTTCCCCAAGGCAGCAAAAAGCAGCATGTCAGGAGGGTGATGAAATGCCTCTAGTCCTGGTGTTGACTGAATATGGTTTGTAACCTAACTTATGAATCTATGAATGGTAAGGGGCTGAGGCACCCTCAAAAAGCCAGCGGCTGCCAACTTCCAGTAGAGTACAGTCCCGCTATCAAGGTACATCCAGAAAGGCTGTTGAAGGAAGCAGCTCCAGATACAACACACTGTACGGATAGCTTATCATCTGAGGGTGAAGTAGCAGGGCTAGAAATTGTTATCCCTTTTGAAGAAACCTCTCTAGGCTGAGGACTGTGATGCTTGTGTTCTATTTATTTGCATAGGATTATTTTAAGGTTGTGATACTGTATTTAAAGATGTATATTTTTTTTCCTTTAAAAAGGAGGCCTCTGCTCCAAAGGAAAGCAGCTGTTCTTAGAGGCAAAGCAAGTCTGCAGCATGTGAGAGCAAGTTACCTGTTCTTTGGCTGTGAGGGAGGGCAAGTCCCTGTAGGAAAAGAAAAGTATAGCCTGAATGCTGGTAGTTATAAAATAGGTGAAACATGGTCAGCCAGTGACAGGTCTTAGGAACCAAACCAAGGAGAAGGACAGGTCAGTGACCCTGGGACCAGAGCCTGCCCCATGGCTCTGGTGGAAGAAAGCCAGTTATATCTCTTGCAGCAGGAAGTAAAGCGTAGGTTGGTGTGACTGGTATGAACTGGAGCCAGCTGTGATGGGAGCACAACTGTGAGGCAGGTGTGTTGCTCCTTCGTACAGTCAAGTAGCCTGTGAGACCCACAGTTGTTTGCCTGTAAGGGAGGAGGCAGCACTCATGAAGAGCTACACATATTCCTAGCAATGCTTCCCAGGGAATGCTTCATGTTAACAAAATACATACCTGGTACTAAGACTCAAGAGGGGTGCAGAGGAGTAGGATGATTCAGCGGCAGAGCACTTACAAAGCAGGAGGGAAGGGCTGGGACCCTGTTTCAAGTGGACTGTTCTGCTAATATGTCCTTCATGATTTTTGACCCCTCAGTGCCTCAGTTCTCTACCTAAAAATGAGGATAGTAGCACTTCCCTACCTCACAAGGATGTTTCTGCGACAAATATTTAAAAGTGCTCAAGTATGTGATGATGGGGATCATGTCAGTACCTGGAAGAGGTACAAGGAAGGACCCCAGAAACTAACTTGAGACAACTAGAGGAGTTAGTGCAGTTATAATTCCACCTCCACAAGTATGCCCCAGCGGATAAGGAAACTTATGCATGAATCAAAATGATCAGAAAAACCCACTCTGTAATTCTGTAACACTGAGCAAACCTCTTAGGAAGGGCAACACTCCGCCTCACAAGCTTGAATCCTTGTCCTTTTTGTTTGTTCCTCTCATGACATCAACATTTTTTTACACATAAGAAGAACAAAGCTTGGTCCCTTAGAGTGTGACCCAGATGCTTGTAATGCCCATGCCTGTTTGCCAGAAATGAACAAGTACACTGTTGGTTCAATTAAATGAATACGAAGCATTTTTGTGTCAGTGTCTCTCTGCACACCGCATGTGATCACATTCCTGCCCCTGACTCACCCTGCTCGACTTCATGCTCCAGGCACTGGAGCCAGGGAATTGATACCAGCAGCTGGATGCGATCAGGAGAGAATGAAAAGTGAGGTCATCAGCTCCAGCCACACAGCTGGCATTTGCCTACGAGCGTACATGTTTACGTCTGTGTGAGTCCATATCCTGGTGTGCATATTAGCCTATGTACACACTGTGCATGTTGGTATCTGACTTGCAATCGCTGAGATGCATGTGTGTGACAATGTATGTGTGGTTTTGGAGTCTGAACTGCACACTATGCAAAGGCAGACACGATGCAAAATTTTTCCTAATGCTCCAGCATCTCACCAGCTAACTCCACCAGATCAGTTACAATCATGCTTCTGAGATGGATAGTTTATCATCACAGAGGAAACTGTGTTAACATATACTTCTCCTTACCTCCTCCTAGTTTTCTGGCAATGCAGCTTTGTCCACACATCCACACATAGAGAACAGCAGAGGAACAACAATAGCTCTGAACAGACTAATCTGACTGGCAGAAGGATCTGAATTTGATAGCTCAGAGCTTCGCAACAGCTGGTTTGCTCTGCTCAGCACAGTCCTGCGCTGCAATCACAGCCACTATTTCAGCAGCTGGGGACAAATCAGACACTTTAGCTTACAGTCTCGGCCACACAGGCAAAACAAATCTGCTTCTGTTCTGTTTTTCTCTGGGCTAACCTTTCACTTGAAGTCAGGATTTGGGCTGTCACACAGTGCTGCTGTGCAAGTGTAATTGAGCTCAAGGTACCACCACTCTCCTGGCCAGGTCTCAGCCACTTTCCTCTCCTGTTTAGTTTTTTTTTTTTTTTTGCCAGGAATGCAAAGGGATGCTCAGGCAGAGAGTGAGGCCCCCAGACTGAAGATCTGTAATCCTGCACAAGACAGAGAAGCTATATGACTTAGTTTGCTTCAAAACCCATCCAGTGCTCTCAGACACCTTCTAAGACAGGTGGTCCTGTGAATCTAAGTCTGCACCCTCGCACCTCAGCTACACTTGATCTAGCAGCTAGCAAACAGGGCAGGAGGTGGTCAAATCCTCCTCACCCAGCTCTGGGCATGTCGTCCTGTCTCCTTCCATGCAGTCAGCAGTAGATCTCATGTGATAGATACCCTGGGGAGCCAGCTTTGGGAGCTGTGCTGGCAGATTTCGAACATATTTGGGGGTAAGATTCATTTCTTATTCCTTTTCTCCCTGAAACAGCTCACTGCTGGGTCAGATGAGCATCTGAGCTGGTACCAAGAAAGCACCAGATGACCTGGGCTGGGACAGGAGTGCACTTACTCCATTATTAGTATTAGCTTAGTTCCAACATTGTGAGTCCCTTAGAGTCACAAGCAATATTTGGGGGAAGTGCTTTTGAGAAGCAGCTTTTCTGCTAATAGTTATGTTATTTACCCTTCAAAGTAGTAGATATGCTGGTGGAACCCTTCGTTTGGTAGCTAGGCAGCAGGGGGAGAAGGGTACATGTGTAATTTGATGTTTAGCCTGGGCTGGCAGTTATGAAGCCTGGCATCCTGATGCCATTTTTACGCCTCTTTTATTGAAACTGCTGCAGGGAGGAATGATTCAATGGTCAAGCAGGAACGCAAATGTGGATACTAAAAAGCTAGAAATAGAGAAATTTTCCAGCTCCTGCAGCATCCTTTGAAAGTTCTCTTTCTCATGCAGCTAGCTGAGAAACAGTTTGAGTTTTTTTATAAACTAAGACTATCTTGCACATGTAGCTTGTTATGCAGTCTTGTTTATGGTACACTGGGAAAGTTGTTTTGAAATGGGTGTCGTAGCATTCAGCCAATCACTCTGGGAGGTGGGTGGTCAAGCAACCAATAGCGTTGGCCCTTCTTGCAAACCAGGAATATATACGGATTTGTAATTGATTAAATATTGGCATTTTCTCCTGGACTTGAATTCTATGTCGTTCTTCTCTCCATCCTCGGCACAAACAGTGACATGCAAACATCATTTTAACACAAAGTCCCATAGCATGTTTTGAAAGCATAACAAAAGGTGTCTATGGCAAAGGAGCCCAAGCACAGTCAGGGAGTCAGGATATTCCAATACCCCCTCTCTGGGCATCCCAGTGGGTAGGTAGGATCATCTACCATTAATTGTGACCTACTATACACACTGTCCATCTGGTCTTATTATGCATCCCTTATGAAATAGTTGGACTTATACCTGCACTAAAATTCATCTGCTGCAGATGCTCCCACCCTGATCCCACTAAGGCTGAGCTTGTAACATGCAGTAGGGCCAGGAACATATTTGGTCAAAGCCAAGTCTAAAAGGTCTGGAGTGAGAATTTCTAAATCCAGTGTAATCTGCAGTGTCCTGTGCTGAAAAGCACAAAAAAGGAATCACCGTTTAACAGCAGCACTTATTTTATCACACATGAGTTCTTCCAAGAGCAGTTTAGGACAGAAGAGAACTTTTATTCAAATACATCCACTGACAAAAGAAAATTACCCAAACTGGAATTTCACCACAATATAATTAATTCACCCTGCTCCCCATCGAAACAGCACCTATCATATTATATGGACAATGAGTTCAACAACGAATTGCAAGCAGTGACTTTCTGTCACATCCCTGACTCCATTTCCTGAGGCATCGCAGTGACCCTTACAAGGATTCATGCCTAAGGACTGGCCAGGCTTAACCTTTAGCACTAATGTTATATAACAAGGTCATGGCTCAGACTGCTGTAATTTTTGAAACCTATGGTCACAACTAGCATCTACACTGGGTGTTTCTCACCAAGGTTTTGTTGGTTTTTTAAAAAAAAAAAAATTACTATTTTGAAATCATTGCTCCTGAGCACAGTGGGACTGCAGCAGTTTCATTCCACTGCTGCCCAGTGAATTGTTTCAGGTTTCCTCTCCTTTCCTTGTCACGCAGAGAGTTTGTTCGGATTTCCTCTCACTTTCCTCATTGTTCTGGGAGCAGAGGAAACAGCACGCTTGGAATCCCGTGACAGATACTCAGGTACGTCAGCATTTCTACTGCGAGCACACCCAGCCAGGCTTCCCGACCAGCAAGACAGAGGGAGGTCTGCTCAGAAATGCAGTCACGAGTTCCATTTTGCAGTCGGCTCTGCTGTCCTTTTGAAGCCTGAGCTCTTGGATACGTTAGCATGCTTTTCCCTAAAACAAAGGGGTTCACCTAGCTGCAGGATTGCCCTGCTGCAATCAGCACTGGGACTACAGATCACAGAGGCCACAACCAGATTAAAGAGCTCAGAACTACCATGACGACACGATATTTTGATACTGCTCTTCCTCAAAGCGCACTAAATCCATCACCATTTTCACCTCTCACTGTACACTCACAGACTCCCTGCCTGAGGTGACAACGGCAACAATCAAGAGAGCTGGGGGAGTGTTTGCAACTATTCCCATCCTTTATGCTCTCATTTCATGCTGCGAGTTGCCACAGTTCAGTTTATTTCATATATTTCTGGCACTTCAAAGTTGCACATTGGCATTTATCATAAACACAAACCAAGGTGGAACAATGATAATTCTTGACTTTTTTTTTTTTTCCCCTTTACTGGTACTTAAAATGTTTCATACCAGCACTTCTGAAGAAGTTAATTTGCTCTTTATATGTATTATATATGTAAGTTTGTATATATTCTTATATTTTTGTACCTGGCTAGCTCATTTTGTCTTGTTCTTCACAGTCATAGAACTTATGACACAGAACACCATCACATGCTGCCTAAGCAATGCAAATGTTGAGGTGCAGACCACAGGTGTAGACATTTGTGGTTCATGCCAAGCAGGCAGGTCTCCACACAGCCAATTCAGCGTGCTCTTATCCCAATACAGGTGGCTATAGCTCTGTAACTCCCCCTTCCCTGGAGACCTCTTTGGAGTTCAGTGAAAATCCACCCACAGTTGGTAATTAAGCAGAGCATTGCACTCATCACATAAATCAACCCCCCTTGCAGACGCAAAAGCCCAATTAAGTTTAAAGAAAATAAGCCTTGAACACATTTAGAAGAAAGGCTTCCTCAAGGGCGCTGCTCAATAAGCTTGTGCAGGGGCGGGATGTTTCCACGAACACGGCAACTCGTCCGACCTCGGCTCCGTTACAGCAGGAGAGGAGGAAAACGACAGCGCGTGGTACCCCGAGCGTCACGCCCATCTCCCCGAGCGCTGCACTCCGAACAACCCCGGACGCAGAAGGCACCTTCTGACCTCAAGAAAACGAGACCACGCGCACCCCACGGCAGCGCTACCGCCGGCGCCGTGCCCTGACGAAGCGGCGCTGCCCACCCTCCCGGAACCCCGGCCCGGCTCCTGCCGCCCACAGCGGCAGCGAAAGCGACACGGCTGCCGCGCGTGGCCCCTCAAGCCCCGCCCCGCCCGCTCCCATTGGCTCTTTCCTACGAACTACAACTCCCAGAACACCCCAAGGAGGAACTACAACTCCCAGAGCGCTCTGCGCTACCTCAGACGGGGACGGTCCAAAATGGCAGCAGGAGGCGAGGAAGGGCAGGCGGGCGGAGCCGGAGGCAGTGGTGGAGCCCGAGGCGGCGGTGGTGGAGGAGCCACGGAGCTTCAAGGACCTGGTGAGGCCGAGCTGGAGCTGCTTCTGCTCCCGCTGCTCCCTCCCCCGTCCCGAGGAGCACCCTCCTGCTCCCGCCCCGCATATCATGCCGCAGGGGAAGGGGGAGCTCCCCGTGTGCCGCACACCGCCCCGCCCTGCTTGCGCCGTTGTGACACGGCCCCGGGCTGCGGCCCTCCGCGGGCTGCAGGCGGCCTCAGGCCCGGCGGAGCTGCCGGTGCGCGGGGGGCAGACACGTGCGCCGCCGTCGCTGTGTCGATCCGCGGGCGCGGTGCTGTGACCGGGCAGAAAGTTCAGGTCTCTGCTGCGGTAGGGTTGGCGTTGCTGCTCCAGTTTGTTCTCCTCAGCCAGTATACTGGACTTTCAGTGTGTTAACTTGCGCCGGCGCTCTCCTTTTTCCATGCTCCTGGGATATCCCCAGACTGAAAGAGACACAGCTGGGGGCGTGTGGAAAGTTCTTTGTGTAAACTAAGGGAAAAATGACTCGTTGTTACTGATGGCACTCCCTTCTAACAGTTTTGAACAAATCTACAAAGTTACTGACAGAGATGGGGATTGCTGTGAACAGTGTGACCTTTATGTAGTTGCATTGAGGGCCTGATGAGGTTTGTCTCTGCTGGAGTCAAGCTTGGCTCTGTTGCAGCATGCATTTAACTTTGTGATTTAATTTAAGTCTCCATGGTGATGTCTTGTTTTCCTTTTCTCTTTTCCCGAATGTTTAGGGAGTGACAGATGTCCTGTGTGAAGCTTGTGACCAGTTAGGCTGGAAGACGCCAACAAAGATCCAAGTTGAGGCTATTCCAGTGGCTCTCCAAGGTGAGTAGCATACTTCTCTGATCCTGCATCTGGGGATACCCCAGGAGAGCTATGTGACTGAATTTTGCTGAGTGAGAAGTAAGTAGCAGGGATGAGAGTGTTCTCATTTTTTTGTGATTGAAGATCTCTGTTTAGAAGTAGTCTCTGTGTTCATTCTTGTGTCCTTCCTACATGGAGCTTGGAATACTAATTTCTCCTATAACACTGCCTGCAATTGTAAACTTTCAAATAGGTACAAACACGGGTTCTTAAGTATTCACTACTGTTGTGTAGTTCTAATGCTCTATGTTAAATAGAATTATTATCAATCATTTGAGCTGCTAGTCCACATTGACCATTTTCTTTCTTAAATACTCAAAGATACACAGGAAACTTCTGATAGATCTAGCACTGTGCCTCTTCTGCTGGAGACCTACAGTATGTATCTGAAATTAAAGATGCCTTGGCTGATTACAGAGGTTGTATAATCTGCTTTCCTGTGAGCAGGCAATTCTTTGAAATTAGATTTCTGGAGTGAGTAATAACCAAACCACAGCGACTTTCTGTAAAGATCCTGGAATTACAGGAAAATAGATTACTGAATTCAGCAAACATTTCTACCTCTAGAATATTTGGTTATGTTTTTTGGTTGTTGTTGTTGTGTTTGTTTTTTTTTAAAAAAAAAAAAAAACACACCAAAACGTGGGTGAAGCAGGAGCAAAACAATGTAGTGACAGAATGAGAATAAACTTTCAGTGTCTAGTCTGTCTTAGTACTTAACTGTTGTCAGACTCTTCTACTGCACGTACAAGATTCTCTTGAAAAAACAAAAGTAAGATTACATACCTGAGAAGTTGTCTCCAGTTTTAAGGCTTGTTGGCAGTATGTTCTTCTCAGAACATGGAGAAGTTTAAGAAGTCAGAATGGATTTTACTGATGAATTTCTACCCTGTTGCTGCACTGTTTTTGGACAAAGGACTTGCTGTGCTCACCCTTCCTGGTACAGGCTGATTTAGATTACTCTCTTAATGGCACAAAATTGTTTGTGGCTGTCAAATGTGAGTTTGGTAGAGCTGTTGTCTTGTAGTTGGTATGACCTAAGTCTCAGACGCTGAAGTTCTGTTTCCTTGTAAACCAGTAAACAGTCAACAATTGGTCTAGAATACTTACCCAGAGAGAAGCAGCAGATTGTAAAATGGCAGACAGGTTTGAGAAATAATGAGGCAAAGCTTTTTTTTGAACCTGAAGTTTGTATGAAAAACTGTATATTGTCAGAAGTTTAACTAGAAAATGGAAAGATCAGGACAGTAATTATTGTACAAATGAAGCCACACTCTAAAGTGTTGCAGAGATATTCTGAAATTCTTTGGTTTGGCCCTTTGTTCTTGTTTACCCTTTGTGTGTCTCTTTTTTTTTTTTTTTTTTTTTGTCCTTAGGGAATTCTTGTGCTTTATTGCACAGTGCTTAAAGGCTTTTTTCTCTGCTCTAGATTTGTAACAGTTTTTTTCTCTCCTTGCTGCTCCTTGTAGGCAGAGATATCATTGGACTGGCAGAAACTGGCTCTGGAAAAACAGGAGCCTTTGCCTTGCCAATTCTTCAAGCACTACTGGAAACACCTCAGCGATTATTTGCTCTTGTCCTCACACCAACAAGGGAGCTGGCCTTCCAAATCTCAGAGCAGTTTGAAGCTCTGGATCCTCCATCGGTGTCCACAGTAGTAAGTAGCTTTGTGATATTGGGGCAGTTTTTGTATGGAGGGTTGAGCAAAAGGTGAGAGAAAAGCTTGTGATGCTGCAAGACAAAGATCTGGTGTCAGGTTTGGGAAAGAATGACTGTATGGTCTTTCCTCATGGAGTTGCCTGCAGCTCTTCTGCTTTTTATGTCCGAACAGTTAAAGACGAAAGAAGAGAATCTTCTCAATATTAAGTTGGTGTCCAGTGAAATTGCATAGAGCTCTACTCTGTAGTGTAATGTAGTTTAATCTTTCCTTCAGACTGTCTATATTGGTTCTTTAGATATTCTCTACAAACATAAAAGCTTTGTGGGTGTTTTTAGAAACCCTATTTTTTTTTTTAGCTCAGTTAAGCTGCAAGGAATAGATTTTGCCTGTAGCTCTTTAATTGTGAAAATAAAATACCTGGGGCCAGTAAGGACTTTATTGTATGGTTTAAGAGGCCTGGGAAGGTCAGGTGTGCTAAGCTAAAGTGAATGCTCATAAAGATACACAGCCTTCTTTTGTACAGAGTTGTTGTGGGTGGCAGAGAGTAGAAGGAAACACTATGGTGCCAGGGGCTGCCTGGTGCTACACTGAGAGATTCACTATATTCTATTTGTCCTGCAGCGGTTATTGTGGGTGGAATTGACACGATGTCTCAATCTCTGGCCTTAGCCAAGAAACCACATGTTATAATTGGTAAGTAATGTACTGTGCGTACAGGGTGTGAATATTATCAAACTGCAGTTGTCCACAGAAAGAGTGCCGAAAGGTTTGTACATTTGAAACTGTTAATGTTCTGAAGTATACACCGGTAGCCTTGCTGCTACAAGCTCATTCCAAAGCATTCCTACTAGACTGCCTTTGGCTTGTTTTTTCATTCTTCTCAAGTATTCAAAATGCTGGTCTCATGCTTCTCAGTACAGCTTGTCTACAGCCTATTTTGTCTTGTGGGTCTTTTTTAGAGGAGAAGGGGAAGAAGGGCATTCTTCAGAGAGTCTGACTCCATTAGTCTTATGTAAAACACTCTGAAGATATCCTGTGAAAGGGTCCTTCCCACAAAGCAATCTGCCTTTACTTCTCTTGGGCAAAGAATCCCATTTTTGTAACGGATGATTCTCTGTTCTTTTCCTTTGCTTTCATTCTAAATTTGCTCTCATGATTTTGTTGGTAGCAACCCCTGGCCGTCTAGTTGATCATCTGGAGAACACAAAGGGCTTCAACTACGAGCTCTGAAATTCCTAGTGATGGATGAGGCTGGACCGGATCCTTAACATGGATTTTGAGACAGAGGTAGGAATCTGCTAAAAGAAGAGTTTGGAACACCAGATGAGTCCCTTTAAAATCATTTCATACAGTCACACAGTAAACACTAAGCTGTTGTGTAGAAATTAACAGCAAATTGTAACTAAGATCTAATAGTTGCATAAAATCCTGTGGTGGGAGTAGGGCTTAGCAGAGTCTGCAGAGCACTAGCAAGACAGTAGGAGGCATTTTGTCTTTGAAATATACTGGTTTCTCTGGAATGCGCTTGACATTGACACAGTTACTGTAAAACACAATCACATGCGTGTTCCTGCAGGAATATTGCCTGATATTTGCACTTCCGAAGTTCACACTGCCCAATTGTCAACAAGCGATCAGCCTACACCTTCCCTTTAGAAGTGGGGAAATTTGTTCCTCCTGTGAGTCTGTTGCACACATGCAGTGCTCTTCATTTGGATGGTCATTACATTTGGGGGAGACTTACATCTTGATTGCTGTTGTATTCAGCATTTCATTTCCTTTGTATTTTTCCAGGTGGATAAGATATTAAAAGTGATTCCTCGAGACAGGAAAACATTCCTGTTTTCTGCTACCATGACCAAGAAGGTGAGAGCAGAGTATTCTGCTTTAGTTCTCTTTCCCATCAGGCTATACTGTTGACTGGACTGTATAATACAGGTTGTCTGACAAGATCTCTGTCCATCCAGTACTAACTTAAATTAACCTTCCCAGGTTCAAAAACTCCAGCGTGCTGCTCTGAAGAATCCTGTTAAATGTGCTGTTCTTCCAAATATCAGACAGTTGAAAACTACAGCAGTACTACATTTTCATCTCCCCTCCAAAATTCAAGGTAATGCCGGTCTGTTTCTTCCCTCTTTTTGATTGTGTCTTGTCTTACTGTTCCCACAGCTGCACAATATCTTCTCTTCTCTGGCTTATAATTACTCTTTAATGTGGCTATGTGATTATATCCTTTTTTTTAATTTTTTTCTTCTTCTCTGTTTCTTTACAGGACAGCTACCTGGTTTATATCTTGAATGAACTAGCTGGAAACTCTTTCATGATATTCTGTAGCACGTGTAACAATACTCAGAGGACTGCTCTACTGCTCCGCAACCTGGGGTTCACTGCCATTCCTCTCCACGGGCAGATGAGTCAGGTACAGACATACCCTACAGAATGAGGTAGACAGGAGACCTGTCTCTTGGGAAATGGGCTGCACTGTGCTAAAATCACAACTATCTTGCAGGAGGAGTATTTCACAGTTAGTGGACTGGACTGATGCCTAGACATTTAACTAATGTGAATGCTGCCACTGATCTGTAATAATTCGAAAAGAAGTTAGAGAAATTAGA
Source organism: Tauraco erythrolophus (assembly GCF_009769465.1). NCBI lineage: Eukaryota > Metazoa > Chordata > Aves > Musophagiformes > Musophagidae > Tauraco > Tauraco erythrolophus. Next base: position 56,846,421 of record NC_141468.1, read on the forward strand.
TTTTTGAGTAGTTTCTCTCCCAGTTCTTCTATACCAGTATTTCAACACGAGCGTATTAACCAGAATGAGCGTTATTCTCTCATTACTTTTTTGTCTTCCTCTCTTCCAGAATAAACGCTTGGGCTCTCTAAACAAGTTCAAGGCAAAAGCACGTTCTATTCTGCTGGCTACTGATGTTGCAAGCAGAGGTCTGGACATCCCACATGTAGATGTGGTGATAAACTTTGAATTCCTACGCACTCTAAGGTAAGCTAGTTTGTGTGCCAGCTGAGAGCTTCTGGTCACAGGAGGCATAGTGAAGCTAGACAAAGGAACAAAGACACCTTTTCTCTGTTCTGCTGACTGGAAGTCTAGTTCATGCTTCTGTAAACTAGAAGATGTAGTTCAGCCTCTGCAATTGAGTTAGTATCTGTGGTTGGGTGGCCTCATCTGGATTGTAGAACTGATCCCGTAAGTGAAGACATTCCCATGAGTGAGGGACATTCCATGTATTTCTGCTCAGAGTATGTGGTTTGCTATATTACATTAAAGGGCTTCTAGACTTTGAAAATAGTTTTAATGTATTACTAGTTTGAGGTAGTCATCTCTGTTCCTGTGATCTATGTCTACTTTCACATTTCTTAAACTGTGTTTAAAAAAAAATAAAAATAAAAATAAAAGTTCTCCCATTATGTTCAGTGAGGATTTGGTCAAGAAAGATGTGAAAGATATGAATGTTTCACCTTCATGTCGCAGAATTGCAGCAAACTGAATAAAAGTGAGTTATTAACTCTCTTCCTTATAGAAGGTGTAGTATTATCTTAGGCGTGTGACTTTGTTTCCCAGCCAAGTTTCAGGAAGCATACAATTAACATGCATTTCAGGAGTTGCTATTGTTCCTTATAATGATCAAAGATACTACACAATGCAAACAGAAAGTATGGTAGTTCTTTTGAAGACACTGCTTTTGACATTGCAAAAGGACGAAAGTTAAGAAAAATAAAGGTGGAGGCAGCAGCTTGAATGATTTTGTTACAGTTTTTGTTCTGCTCCCTCTCGTCTAACTCTGTCATGGGACACATCCTTTTTCATGATGCTTCCTTTCTCCACAGATCCTGAATGGAGAAGGGAATATTTTAATTTCCATAATGCAGTATAAAACCTGGAAAACAGCCTAGAACCATATAAACAGAGATGCTCGATAGATCAGACACTTCCAAATCGTTCTCATTCATTCTTCCTTTCACTGTGCTTGCCAAATTTAAATCTGCTTGCCAGAGAGTTTGTCTGGAAGACAGACTACATAGAGCACTAGATCCCAAGACTAGAAATGCAGCCATTGATTCACTTTAAATATTAGCTTTCCAGGGAAATGATAGTTCATTAGCAAAGTCATGTATCTCAACTTTTGTCCTGCAATCTTGAATGATTGCAGGTGATCTTCTCCATTAGAAAGAGAAGAATTCAAATGTTAAAAACAAAGATGTGCCTGCACAAACCAGCATCTTCTCAAATCCTAATGCTGCACAGAGTCCCAGGTATTAGTCCCGGTTGTATTTTCTCCCCATTTTCTTGTTCTTTCCTAAAAGAAAAATTATATGTGCTGGTTTCCTGTAACTTCTGCTCTGTTTGGTGTACATGTCTTATTGCTTATCAATAAAATTGTTTTCAGGATTACATTCATCGTGTTGGGAGAACAGCTCGAGCTGGGCGATCTGGCAAATCTATCACCTTTGTCACACAGTAAGTGTTAAAATGCAGCAGACTTATTCTTCCAGCTATGTTTCAGGGCAAAAAACATCTGACATCCTGGGTGAGAAGAAAATACTGCTTTTGTTTTGAGATGCCAGTTGGATTTATTTAATTAAAAGGGAGAGAATTCAAAGCCCAAAGTGGGGAGGGAGAAAGTTCTAGGATAAATTCTAGAAGCAGGCATGTCATAAGCACAACTGTTTATAAATTGATTGTTTAATATACATACACTTTTATAATACATAATGCAGTTTGAATAAATGTGTTGTTTTGGTAAATGCTAAAGTATTTGTCTAAAAAAAAGTTTACCAATTACTTCTGAACAGAGATGAGCTGAATAAGTCAGTGAAGCCATCCTGAACGATGGTATCATTCGGATGCAATTAAGATTTGCTTGTGAGACCATCAGCACAAGCTGACCATCTCAGCTGGATGGAAATAAGGAATGATGTCTGTGGGTGGTGACAGCTGAAGCACTGTCAGGAAGGCTGATTCAGGCTTGTGTCTTGCCTGTTCTCAGGTATGATGTAGAGCTGTTCCAGCGCATTGAACACCTGATTGGCAAGAAGCTGCCAGCATTCCCCATGCAAGAAGAAGAAGTTATGATGCTGACAGAGCGTGTGGCTGAGGCCCAGAGGTTTGCTCGAATGGTGGTGCTGGCTTTTTGTTCCTCTACTCGATGTTGTAGTCTGTTTCTCCTCAGGTGCCAGAACTCTTGATCAATCCCCTTGATTGCATTGCAGGAGCTGCGGGAGCAGGAGAGAAGAAGCGATCTCGGAATGATAATGATGATGACGACACAGAAGAAGCTATTGGTGTCAGGAATAAGGTGGCAGGTGGAAAAAAGAAGAAAGGAAAGCCTTCTAGTTTAGTACTTGGACAGACTCTTTTATTTTTCTCTTTACGGCTATATGAGCTCGACAGAAATAGTCTACCAAGCCATCTCCGGTGGATTTTTTTTCAGAACTACTTATGAAATTGGACAGTCCACCTGGAAAACAACTTCCTCTTTTCTACTTCACTAGTTAAAAGACTGAGCTTGGCCCATTGTGGTACCATGGGACCAGTCTTCCTTTCACAGGCACCAGACCATCACCTCTGGATCTGAAAGCAGCTGTGGTCTGGCCCTGCTCATTCGCAAAGAGGTACAGCACGAGTGTGGCTTTTCCACTGCTGCAGCCTGTCTCACTACCCAAACTCACTGAGTGCATCTGGGGTCAGATAGGTCTGTCAGAAGTAACAGAGAAAAAGTTCAAAAGAAGCAACTGAGTGTCCACAGCACAACTGTGATGCCCTTGACGTAGTGAAGAGACGCATGACATGGAAAGCTCCAAATATATTTTGCTTAATTTTAAAGCTACCTGGTTTTCCTTGTCTTATCACTGACCTGTTCTGCTCACTTTGAGTATCGGCTCTGCCAGGTTTTCTTTTTAGATCAACCTTAGATGTGTCAGCTGAAGAGTGGCCAGCACAAGGAGAATCTGTTTCAGTGGTATGGGCTATTCACTGCCCGGAATCTGATTCAAAATCTGTAATGATTGGCAAGATCAAGGAGTGGTCTGGGTTTTGGGGTTGGGTTTTTCTGCTGTTTGGTTTGGGTTTTTTGTGGCTGATTCTTGTAGTACTTACAAACCAACACAAGAGGGTAGTATTTACATAGGAAAGCAGCTCATGAGATGGGTGGTGAAGAAAGCACGGGTGTCATCGAGTCTTGCTCTGTGTTTCCCTGTTTATTTCTCCATCTCAGACCAGAATTCAGTGCTGTATAAGTAGACTCTTGGAAGAATGGGATAAATGTACTTCTCTTCATATTAAATCAGAAGGTTAGTGCTACTTCCCATTGGCAATAAAAATTTTCACACTGGACTTCTGTTGGTGAGCAGAGAAAGGGGGAGAAGCTCCTTCGTGATCACTCAACATAAAAATTTAATGTCCATTAGAACCACTTGTAAATTAGATAAGATTATTTTTAGATCTAAATGGAAAGCAGGGTCTCAGTAGTCAAGATGACCATGATAGTTACTTCATAGTGTCAACATAAATCCAATTATTCTTATAAAGCAGGAAGTGTGTGTCTTCCATGGGTCCTCCTGCAGGGAGGCAGGGGTGGAAGCCCAGTAACAAAAGCATGTTAATTCTATGGGGCCCTTTGCTAGGGATCCCCCTGGGTAAGAGGAAAATGCACCAGAGGGAGAGGAATAAAATGAGTGAGCATATGGGTGGAGATGAAAATGCTCATTCCCCATAGAGCAAGGGAACTCTCCCAGCTGATCTTCTGGCCTGCTGGATGCTTGAACAAAATTCGTTATCTTTCACAAGCAGGGTCCCGCTATCAGCAATGAACATTAAAATCCCTCTTGAGGCTCCTGGGTCTCTCTTGGTGTTATTCCCAGTTATGTAACGGGTGGCATGCAGAGTCAGTCCTGAACCAATCTTTTAAAGTGACATGAAAGGCAATTTACCACTGGAGGAGGTAGGGCAGAGTTGTTTCTTTCAGAAGTAGTATGAGGCACTCTTTACTCTTGGTGGGAGTTTCTAGTACCTCTCTGTGTTCTTTCCTGTGTGGAAAGGTGGAAAGCTGAAAAGCGGAGGGGGTGAGTTGCCCCTTGATGGATCAAAGATTCTCTATCCATCTTCTACAGTTGCAAGTACAACAAAGGAGAGAAGTAGAGCTGCTCCTTGTAAAAGGGTTCAGAGCCTCCTTGAGAGGACTGACTCCTAGACAGCTGGCCACCTCCCTTCATTTGGAATGACAAGCCGTAGAAACGCTTGGCACTAGAAAAGCTAAGGTATCACCACACCTACATTCTCACTGGCGCCTCACCTGCCACAGGTATGTGCATTCAATTTCAACTAAAAATATCTCACAAGGTTGGAGGGGCAGGAAATAGTTTCTTACTGTGACTACGCCATGAGGGCTGGATCAGAGGGTGTTTGTATAACTGAAGTGGAATAGGGAGTGTCTAAAGATGTATTTGGTCAAAACAGAATTTGCAGTCAGGCTAAAGCAAAATCTGTAGCTGATCTAAAATGAAACACGAGGGGAAAGAATGGAGTGAGACCTGTCTCTCTTTAAATAAAAGACTGTTCAGAAAATACCAGCATTGGCATGTGTGTGGCTGCATAACTTTGTACAAAAACTTATGTCAGCATGTTTGTTCAGTCAGGAGGACTCTTGCGAGGCAGTTCTGAAGCACACCTCTCGAGTCTTCGCAGGGCAGGGAGCTGAAGTGGACGATTAACCTTAGTGTGATGTAAGGTAGGATTGGGCTAACACAACTTGTCATTTTTTTTTGTGGTTGAAACTCAAGTGAAGTTTCAACAAAACCTGTGTTCTCAAAAGGTGTTCAGTGGGCATGTTTGCAGTCAAACAATTCTGCACTTCCCAAGTCTGTAACAAGGTCATTATTCATATACTTGTAATACACATTTTAAATAATGTTTTATAGTTTGGGTTTTTAATGCTGCATAAGTGACTTTCTCAGGCAGTAAAGAATGAGGATATAGTGTCTTTCATTTAAATGTTCTAGAGCTAGCAGAAGTGGGACAATCCTTTGGAGGGGAGGAGTAAAATTAAACACTGATGTCCGTGTGGATAAATGACTTAAGGAAAAGTGAGGATAGCTGCAAAAAGTAGCAGTCCCTGCAACCACACAGTGATCCAGAGAAGAAGCTGTACTGAATTGACCTGTCTGAAATAGGTTTGGCCGTGGCAGTTCCCCAGTGCCATGCATCTGCTGTCCCGGGGCTGCAAGGGATGACAAGGGCAGGAAAGCACAGCTGGGAACCAAGGTGGGGAATCCAGGGCATTTTTCTGTGGTAGCAGCCTGAACCGAAGTCTGCTTAAAGTAATTGTGAGAAACACAGCCCGATCAAGGACCTGGCAGCCCGCCTTCCCCTCGCCCCAAAAAAGTAGTGATGACCAGCAGGGAGAGCTAAGTATGATGACTTTCTAACAGCAGCATTAACTTGTGCTGAGAAGAGGCTCAGTTTAGGAGGAAGATCTCAGAGTAAGAAGTGATTGGAATCTGGAGGGCCTTAGTTTACAAAGCAGGACTGAAATTAGTAAACATGTTTAGTTTAGCCAAGTATTGAAGAAGGAAAACATCCAACACACTTAAAAGACCGTGGAAGCACTTGAGATGGAATGGAATTGATTGCATGACCTGTGAAAGACACAGGCATCTACCAAGCATTTTGATGTATAAATGTGAAGTTGTGGTTTGGCCACAATGGCATGTGAGGAGCTTCTGTAAACATTCAAGTGAGGAATTAATTCTTGTAAATGTTGCAGAGCAAACGCTGTAAAAATACGGCATTTGTGCTAGAGGTAGTCCATGCAGTCATTCTGAATTCTTGCTGCTCTTGCTTACGCACTTACCAGTACATTTGAGACGGAAAAAAACAATGGCTGTGTAATCGTGGAGAATCAGAATATGAGTTTCTGACTGAATCCAAAGCTTTGGGTTAACTCAAAAAAAAAGTAATTATACTTTCTTAGTCTTCACATGGCTTTTTTTCCTGTTCAGACTGTGAAAGTTCCTTCTGAAGAACAATATTTAAAAGGGCAAACTAAGGACTTTTTTTCCCTCTGGCACTTAAAAAATGGGAATGGTCACTTGCTCTCTGGCCCAGCGATGCAAACTGTGCATGCATCCAGTGCTGCATCTCTTCCTGAGGACCCTTCAGGTGTGGAAACTTAGGATGATGACACTAGCACTTTCTGTCTGCTTCCAAAACCCCCTGGGACACAGGTACATGCCTTCCTGAACGTGATAAGTGTATGTCATGTTTCATGGTAGGGTGTGTGTTGGACTGTGCTAAGGTCATGCCTAGTTGTCTAGTAAGAGAGAGTGGCACTGTGCAGTCTTCCACCTTTGACATTGTAGGTCCTCAGGGAGAGGTGGATGCCCTTGGAGCTTGTTCGACACTTTTTTCAGGGAAACATCTACAAACCTGAAGCTGCATTTACTAGAGGTTAACAAAGAGTCATTTTGCATGCCCAAAGGGAAGAGGACTATCTTTGCCTTCTTTGTTGGAGGATCCTTGTAATTGTGGCGATGTACTTGCTGCTCTGTTGCCTCTCCTTAAAATAAAGTCTAGCAATAGGACTGTGTCAAAAGTTTCTGCCTTCCCTTAGGCTTGGTGCTTGCTAAAGGTTTCTGAAGAAAGGGAATTACAATGTGGGCTTTCTATGAAAACAGAGAGGAATGTTTTGTCTTCCATTCAAATCCTGGCAAAGGCAGAAAAAGCCCTGTTGACAGGGCTGTCACAGAGACTATTCCTTCTGTCCGTCACTTCCTCCTCAAGATTTTCACCCACGAACACGTCTCTGTGTAAAGAAAGGCAAATAGCAAAACTTGCTCTGCAAGTCACGTGCATGAGGTAGAGGGAGGGTTGCATGATAAGGTTGAGTCGCTTTGGTTGTGCTGGCTTTCCAGAAGAAAATGATTCCTTTGTGTGGTTTTTGTTGTACATCTGCTCCATCCCATGAGCAGGGCTAAAACATGACATTTCTTGGCTTTGATGTAGGATAAAGTCTTTTGCACAATGAGAGTTGGAGTCACAAAAGTACCTTCTTTCTTGCAGTAGCAATGTAAGGGGGCACAGTATCCATGGAGCAAGCCTGAGACAGAATGTGAGGAGGCTTGTTCAACTTTATTTAAAGCAACAGAAATTAACGTTTCCCAGTCAAGCATGTAATTGGATATACTTGCTTTTCTACTGTCTTTATTGTCACTCAGTTTAAGGGAATTTATAATAGGAGATACCTAGCCTGATCTGTCCTTGCCAGCCTCTGTGCTTGATGTATCGTCAGCAGGGAAATAGTATTTCTTCTACCTCAGTATGTTTTCAGAATGATAAATCTGCCACTACTGAGTGATTTCCTATTACTGCTGCTCATATGCACACTTACAGGTGTGTTAAACCTTATCCTGCGGCGTGCCAGAGGCTCTCTTTAGTTATTAAGGACCGGTCTTCTCCAAACACAATCAGCAATACAAAGCAGATAGCCTAATAGACTCCTTTGACAGAGCCTAGGCAGAATCAGCTTTCCATTCCTGCAGTTGCAGATCTGGAGATGCCTCTTAGAGATTCTGCAGAACTGTGGAATATTTTCCATTGGTTACACTCCAGATATGTATGTGTATCTTAGCCTACGCTTTCTCCACCTGTTAGTGAGAATTGCTTTGATATTAACGAGGAATCTTGGAGTCACCTTTCCAATTTTCAAAAAAAAATTTAGGGCAAAATGCAAACTTTTAAAAATGCAAAGTATTGGCTATGCTCTCCAAAATGGATAACACAGTGAGGAATGGTTATAAAAGATCTATGGAAGAAACGTCAGAAACAGATTTGCTAGGCTGTTCTCTCTAAGATCACATCAGAGACAGCTTCACTTCTGCCTGTGTTCAGCTGGCTGGCTGCAGCCAGGCTTGCTTGTCTCTGCTGAGTTCAATAAAGAGCCCTTCCTTGTGAAAATGCTAGTGTTTGTGGCCTTTTGGTCTTTCCAAGGCTCCCCCTCAGATATGACTTCTTTACTCCAACTATACTGCCTCTGTCTAGTCAGAGGATGACTTTTTGAAGATTCATCCTCTGAATGCCAAGCTATCTCCTCTCTTTGAAAATGCCAGCACTGCTTTCACAGGGGAGATACTGCCACCTGGTCTGGCTGATGAACAGCTCTTTGTGATTAGTGAGGAATCTCCCTCTCCATCAAGGTTGTGTTAAGCTGATGGAAGGGGAATTGCTGGAATTGCTGTCACTGCATGGACTGTTTGTGAGTATGACTGCTATGTTTCCTTGAAAAATCCTATAGCAGACAGTTGAGGCTCTCTTGAATGAAGTAGAAGCAGCAGATGTAGAGGAAGATGCAGCTAGTGCAGGGAGGGCCCTGTAAGCCTTCCGTTGTTGATAACCTGTTGTGCAATGGGAAGGCAGCTTGCTGGAGGACATAGTATCAGTGAAATCTTTGGTGAGTTTTTGAATCCTTTCTTAGAAGGGAAGGTAGGGACACATGGATAAAAACTTTTGAGAGCTCTCCTCCTTTGCCATGTCTTTAGTCTCTCCTACTGGGCCAGTACAGCCTCTTTGGAGAAGTGTTCGGCTTTGTTAACCGTGTCAGCCCCTTGCTTCTCAGATCACCTGAGGTCTATAGGACTGTGTATTGTGAATTTACGTGGGTAGCACAGAAAATGGAGGGGAGATGCTTTTCTGCCTCAAAGAGTTTGTGGATTAACATCAAAAAATATGCTGAAGTCTGTGGAAAGGGTTGTGCAATAGTTATCGACATATGAAGATACAGGGATAAAGAGGAGGACTGATGGGAGGGGAGTCCCTCTCAATAGCTCGATGGTGAAATTGCATGGAGCTGTTATCTGTCTTGGTGGGAAAGGCCTTTGACAAGTAAGTATCTGAAGGAAACTATGGCTGGGTGACCTTGCCTTGAGGTATATTCTGGACACTCATCTGCTTGGCCTTTGCAGTGGCAGGCCAAATATATAAATTTCTGTCTGCTTTGCTAAAGTAAGGTAACTGTGCACCAGAAGCCATGCTGAGCTGTAAAATGAATCCTGGATAGAAGGAAAGAGCTTGGGAACTTGTGCACTGCTCCAGGTCCTGCTTCAGCTGGAAGGCTTTTCTCTGTGACTGAAGTGGGCAATGGGCTGAGCCCTGTGGCAGAAGCCAGGACTGCCTGACAGACAAGGCTGTGCTGGTACACCTGAGCAGGTTAGCCTGCCTGCTCAGCATGTCAGTCAGCAAAATCTCACTGCCCAGATAGACAGTTAGCATCTTTCTGCTCTCTTGCATTGTCTGCAGGATTGCATCATTACCCTGTCCACTCCATCATTTTATCAGATAAAGATGATCAGGGGGCTCCACTAACCTTTGGAAGCATTCAGTGATGGAGATCATGGGGTGGTGATGCTGTCAGGGCATGCAGCTAGAGAGCCACCTGAGAGAGTGCGAATTTCCCTACACAGCCTGGGGCAGGGAACCCCCTTCACCCACGAGTGCAACCTCCCTCCCTGCCTTCAGGCCTCTCTGGGTGGACTGACTTATTCTTTTGGAAGCATTGGCCAAGGCCTCCCTTCACATAATTAACTAGCAACCCATGCTTCACTCTTGCAGCTGGCACAGGCCTGCCTAATTCTGCTGAGATCCTCCCCAAGCAAGATTTCCTCATGCTCAGCATGCCCCACAATGTCTTGCATTATTAAGCTTTCATTATTTGGTGCTTTTTTGAGACCTCTCATCTTCTCCCCCCATCTTTAGCCGTCCTACATGTCTGACTCCCTGCCTTCTCCAAGGTCTCATGCACGCTTCTCTCTTTCTGAGCATATTCTGCACTCTGCCCTGCTCACTTCTCCCCAGCCTTGCCCCACCAAGCAGCCTGCAACCAGGTCCCTAAACTGCCCAGGGCTGGCTCTTTGCTTCGTTGTTCATGCTGTACTGCAATATGGTCCTGCAGGCTCTCCTCCTGGCTGATGGACAGGTGCCTACACAAGCTGTTTGCTTCCAGCTCTGCCTTCTGTGTGTTTTCTAGGGTGCAGGGGAGATGTGAGCTGCCTCAGCAGGTCCCATGTGGCTCTCCCTATCTCGATGGTGTTTTAGGAGACACCTCTGTGCTTCGAAGCCTCTTGCCAGAGGAAGCTACTACAGCCCCTGTGCAGGTGGAGGTTCCTCCGTTGCGTACCTGCAGGTGTATCTCACCTCAGCCATTCAGGGACTGACTGGGATCTGTGTTCACAAATGCTCTAGAAGATACAGAACAATGAGGTAAATGATAGAAAGCAATGGAGATCCTGCTGGGCTCTCTGGGTGAGTCTTTCCTTGCTTAATAATGTGGGACTGCTTGTTAGGAAAAGATGGTTCATTTATATTAAACAACTTCCTTCAACTCATTGATTGTATTAGTATTTATTCCTTTTGATGAGTAAAGAAAAGGATGGTTAGATTTAGGGCAAATTTATCAAAATTTTGTGCTGTCCTGGAAGGTTAGGATACATCCTAACCAGCAACAGACTGAACAGTGTCATTCTCTGCTTGATGATTATAAATAAGTAGTTAGGAAAGTCAGATTTCAATTGGCCAGCAGAGGTTTTAACCATGTGTACATCTAGATTAACCACTCGGAGATTGGAGATTATCAACTGTTACGTAATAGCAGACGTTTTTTTTTAATTGGAACAGGACTGCAACAGATGCTGTGTTTGCTAAGGAAACCAGACTGTACATCCAGAACATGTGTTGTGTTTGGCAGAATCATGCACGTGGATTGCTGCTTTCCTTTGCCTCTAGTAAATCCACACTGCTGATCAGACAGGTGAATCATTTCTTTCAGGATTTAGTTCTTATTTGGGTTGTCAGGTAAGAGCTGAAGTTGGTTTAGTTCAGTTCCAGTTCAACACAGCTTCACATCTACTGTATGAGTTCAGTTCTGACTGAGGAAAGGCTAACCTCATGTAATGTAGATCTCATGGTAATTTCACCCCTATGTACATCATGGCCCTGTGACTTGATGAAGTCCTTGGAGTCAGCGGTAATGTTGCTCAGATCCATAGCATATGTGAGATCCCTTCATTCACATACAACATAGGCTTTCCTTCTCCCACCCCCCCTTCCCCTGGCAAGAATATGCCTTAGCTTATCTCACAGATGATGGATGTGTTGTGTGCCAAGCAGAAGGTCAGAGACAAAATTTGTAGTGATTCCTTTTGCCTTTGAAAATGTAAGCACAAATGTAATGAATTTTCTGTGCGATTAAATTAACCTTCCTGCAGGTCCTGGAGACGGAATATTGCATGCTTGATGAAATGTAGCCACACTGTCTGGTGCCCAGCAGGTACTTGGTTTACCCTGAGGTAAGGTCCCGTCTGCAGCAGGGATTCCTGGAAAAAGCACTTTACAGCCTTTTCAGGAGAGCTACTTATGTGCCAGTTGGTATTTCGTTACTGCAGACAAATGTCTGTTATGGCAGTCTGTCAATAATGAATAAAGAAGGGATTATCAGGCAATGCAATGATGCTGGAAGAGAAGAACCTGCTGTGGGGAGGCTGAAGATTCCCTTTGCTGTGTCATGCACACACCAAGAGCCGTACCTCATCTCTGATGCTCTCCTGGATTGCTCATACCGTTAGCTGAAGCTGTGTTGGCATATCTGAAGAGGTCGATTGGCAATTAACCTTCACTAAACCTTTCACTGGTGTACGGCTGTCACTTAGGTGCTGTCACTTTTGTTTGCTAAGCAAAATAGCCAGAACTGCTGGGTCTGGAGAGCAGCAGGGAGCCCAGGGGCTCCCATGGGAGAGTTTGTGTGTCCTTCCCACTCAGGAGCCCAGCTAGGTAGGAAGAAAGGAGCACAACAGGGCTAGAAAAGGGGTTCCTTACTTTGAGGTTACTGGTCCAAATTGAAGCATGTATTCTCTTTTTCTCCATGCTGCAAGCCAGAAGAGTGTAAACCTCTTTCCTTCCAGCCAAGTCCTTTCTATTTGGCTACTAATAATGGCTGCACACTGATGTTGTTCTCTCTGGCTTAGGGGAGCTCCTGGTTGTCAAGAAGGTTGGAAGAAAAATAATCAAGGCCAGAGACTTGGCAATCAGCTGTATTTTCTGTCTAGTTGAGACCTCGCCTCCTCCCAGCCGTGGGCACAGCGTCTAGGCTGGAAGCTCCTGGAGTACAGAAGTTTCTACTTCACATTTAACACTGATGCTCTTTTCTAAACCCGCGTTGCTGCTTGTTTACATCCGTGCAAACATAGCAAGCTTCCAACATCTTTAGTGACCATCAAGTGAGATGGCAGATATCCCCGCAGGCTTATTTGAAATCAGGAGGAGTTAAACGAAGGCATGAGGTGAGACAGAGAATCTATCCCAGCAGCAGATCAAAGACACTCAGAGTCCCGCCACCAGCTGTGAATCATCAGTGGAAATTTGTATTTGAACTTTCAATGGAGTAATGGATTTTTGGTTAAAAGAGTGAGGAAGAGTGTGTGTGTGTGTGTGCATCTGTGTATGTGTGACTGTGTGTTTAAGACTGCACATTTGAAGAGTTATTTTTTCTTTGCATTTATTAGAATACTTAAAACAGTAAGAGTAAGAATTTTATGCACAGATTGCGTTTTCCAGTCAACTCTTCCTTTGAGACTGCCACTCTTTATTGTCATAGAATTAAAGAGAGAATAATGAAATGGATTACATTAGAGCCTCAGCTTCAGTTCTCAAGTACTTAATCTCTCTGGCTAGGATTCAAATCTATGGCCTCAAGTGCTCCATCTTTACGAAGCGCAGCCACTGAACTAGACAGCATTTGAAGAGTGCAGATCTTTCAAATTTGGCTTCGCAAAGCAAAGAGAGGGGTCCTATCACACTGCAGCATGTGCTAAACATCCTGCAGTCATTTTTCTATGGAAACACATTTTCAGTGGTGCACTTGGCTTGTGGTTGCCTCCCAGCTCTCTCTCTCAACCTGCCTGGCTACCACTTCCTCCAACTGCACCCTCACACCTTGCAAGTCCTGCGTTTTTATCTAGTTTTGATAGGTATTGCAGTAACAGTGGTAAAAGCGTGGCAGGCAGTGTGAGGCTGGGTGCAGCCGGGCTGCTATGTGTGCGTGCCTGCGCACAAGTATGCGTGTGTGTGTGTGGTTATGTGCCCACCGAGATTAGGTAGAAACTGCAAAGAGAGGCATCGTTTTACGGAAGCAAGCAGCTGATAGCATTCCTGCTATCAGGCCTCTTAAACACACCCATTTAAATTTCTGCCTTAGTTAAGCAGATAGAATAGAGCACCATTTCCCTGTTTTCCCCAAGTACAGCTACTTGAATGTGCATTATTATGTCATAGATTTTTATGCTGCTTAACTACCAGATACAGCAGGCATGCACCAAATGCACATTGCTATGTCCCTTTGAGACCTCAGTGTCACTGGTGATACTAGGAAATTGGAGATCTTATAAAGCATCAGTTGTGATTAGTGGGTAGGACAGGAGGAAACTGAAAAGACCTTCATGTTGATGCAACAACTGATCACTCTTGGCAAATATTGCACTGGGAGAATCATTCAAGAAAAGATTTCGGTGGGAGTAGTGAAGAGCTGAACTGCAGTCCTGGGCCTCTAGTGAGGTGGTATCTGGGGATGCTTATGTGAGTGTGTTGTCCTCGAAGTTAGAAGAGCAACACACTCACCTTAATGTACAACACGATAGAAGAAGTGGTGGAAGGAGCCCTGCATGCATCGTCTTGTGCCAAGTGAAAGCAACCTGCTGGCCTTTTAAATGGAGGATACCAAGCTCTGTTGCCCAGCCAGCTTCATAACCTTCACCCAGCGTGAAGTCCTAGGCTACCACCCACACTCCCCCTGTGATGGTCCACCTGAGGAGCACCAGACCTCCAGGCTCTCAGGGCATGCCATCTACCTGTGCCAGAAACCAAGTGCTTCCAGGATGCTGCTATCTGCAGAGCAATTCCTCTGGCTCCTGGGTTGCCAAAGTGGGGGGAGTTGTCAGCATTTGAGTGAAAAGGCATTTTGTTCATGTTGAAAGCATGGTCCTAGCCCTACCCCAATGAAACATACATTCTGTTTTTCTCCCATTCCATCTCTCTGAGTGTTTGCAAGACTGCATTGACCTTTCTGGCACATGCACACTGAGCTGGGGAAGGACCACAGCATGGGCTGAGCTTCGGCTCCCCTCGTGGTTGCTGACATATGAGTGCTTGAGCTGCCCTGAAAGGCATCTGAGGAGTTTTATGGTCATATATAATCATGGTCAAGCAACAAACTTAACCTAGGGTGAACAAGCAAGCAGAAGAGAGGTGTTGGCTTTATAAACCATTTTTATGTATAATCTGGCAACTATTACTGGTATTTCTGCAGGTCAGCACTGACATGGCTCTTCCAGCAGCCTCCAGCTCAAGCCCAGAAGAACACAGACCATGTCCCCTCAAATCAAAGGACCCACAGACTGTAATGCCCATGGCTGCTGGGAAATGGCTGTGTCTGTGAAGCAGAGCAGTGCTAGAAGCCTCTGCTTCCAACTGCCTGTACTTTGCCACCAAGCATCTGACACCCCAGAAGATGAAACTGTACAGAAGAGAAGCACCTTCTCCCAGGGCTACAGTGAGACATTGTTCCTCAGGGTTAGCACCAAAACCTTATGTGTTATCATGTTCCTTGGTTACATTTCCCTAAAGCCTAACTGAGATTCCCAGGGACCTATGTGGCTACTCAGGAGCTCTCCAATTCCAAGAGGTGACACTGAGATTTGTGGCACCCAGAGATCAAGAACTGCCTGCCCTGAGGACTTGCTCTAAGCTGCAATAAAATATTCAGGAGCAATAGGCTGTGAATTCAGTTACTTGACCTTACCTTACAGTTGTTCCTTATATTTTTCTCCCCTGCCACCCATTTCCTTCAAGAAAAATCACGGCATTGATTAATGATTAGCCTTGGTTGGATAACACACACCAACCAAAACTGCTGGCTGATCCCAGGCCGTGGTTCTGCAGTCAATAGCAGATTTGCGTATAGCCATATCGCTCAGTAGGATGTGTATGACTAAGATTAAACAGGTAAATACAATTGCATTTTTTGGTAGTTTAGCCAGGACAGACAATACTGAGTTTACGCCAGCTTTTATGCTGTCTGTGTAGGGACACAAATCTGAAAAATCTTGAAGCTTCTTGACAAAAAATAAAATCTATCAACGCTTTTTTTCTGATGAAGTCTAAAGGGAGGAGTGATTTATGTTGGATCTCAGCTTTGCTTTGTGTCATTGCGGTGATGTTTGATCCAGGAGCATTAAAGCAGAATTTTCTGTGTCATTGAGCAGGGAGTTTTGTGTGCAACCTGATTCCCAGGAATGCTTCTTGCATGGAAGCAGTCCTCTGCAGAGCCTTTTACCCAAGGCACTGCTGGCAGGAGAAATCAGCTTGAGACTCCAGGGCATGACAGCCGTCTCACAACATCTATTGCTAACAACCACCCATGTGAGAGAGGGCCTAATCGTCTCCCAGTGAGAATATCAGCCAGTCATCTCAACCCCGCTATGTGGAGTGGAAAAGGAGGGAAGAGGGAAAACTACTCCAGGCACAATGGGCAAGGAATACTGAAGAGAGCACCTTTAGGGGCCAGGCAAGGGTACCAAAATGAGGATGGGCACGGAAGGAAGCAGAGGCTGACTCCTCCTGGAGTTCTTTGCTGACAGTCTCTCTTGTCAGGCTTCACCAGCTAAAGATGCAGCCAGACATCCCCTCTCCCCTAAATCACTCCTCAGCCTTGGGATCAGCCTTTCTGGGAGATAGAAAACACAGGTTCTCCTACATCTCCCTTGGCATGTCTTCCTTTCTGGGAGTATCAGGCAACATTCCCACCAGTTGGTATGTTTTCGGATTCTGTATTTCCTAAAAGTTATGCGCTTCTCCCCAAATATCTGTTTACATACAATATCCACTCATCCATATCAGTGCAACTTGCTGCTTTGAGAACACAGCACAAAAGCAGGTAAGGTTAATGCCATAAAGGAGAACTGGAGCCTTTTTAGCTGCTCTGGTAAGTGGGTGGGCACAAGATACCTCAGGAAACCACATCTAGAGGAATGGCTCTGTTGTCATGAGTGAAATGTTATCAGCATACTGTTGAAAGTCCTGAAGGATGTGATAAATCTAATTATTTTTTTCTTTAACTTGCTCACTGCCTTCAAGAGTATCAGTTTTGTTGTATGAAAAGGCTGTTCCTAGTGAAAGTGATCACAGCCACAGGTGCTCTTAGCAGCTCTCCACTTATTTCTGCCTATTCCTGCTTCAGCTTCCACACTTGTGGGGTATGAAAGGCAGCGTGACACCTGCCCCCGTGGGATAGGAGCAAGTCTAAGGCATAAACTCAGCACAGTTCCAATGGGTGCTCCCGGAACCACCCCTATCCCTGGGTTTCAGGTACTAGGCTGGCCATTCCTGGGATTGCATACAGAAGTGATCCTGTCTGCAGCACAACAGAGCATTATGTTTGTAGTGGAGAACGAGGCAGTCTGTTTCTACTACATTTCCAGAAGCAGAGTGTCCTCGCCAATTAGGAATACTCTGGCAGATAATGCACAGGCTTGAAAGTTTCTGTTTATAGGACATACACAGTAGCACTGATTTCAATATTTTAACAAGTCTCCTTCCCCTTTTCTTGCCCAAATCTCTCGCTTTCCCAGTAAATGAATGCCCTATACCAGGAATCTGGGCATTTAGGAGTCAGAAAGTGAAAGGAGCTGGCCAAAACCTACTCATTTAAAGAAGGGAGCTTCTTTTAGAGGAGACAACAATCAACACTCAAGCAAAGCACATCACTGTTACATATTAGAAATGTTTATTTTGTTCTTGAGACTGAAAATGGCAGGGAGCATAACATGCAGTCTGGAAGAGCTGATGGCTGCAGAGACAAGTAACAACTCTGAAGGACACCTATATGAGTTTCTTTTGAATTTTTTTTAAGATAGCATTTACTATTGGTGCCATGCTTTTAATTTCAAAAGGAAAAGGATTTCACTTTTTTTTCACAACTTGTTTGTGAAAAAGGACTTGTGGGTGATGTTATAGTTGGTGGCCATCTTAGGCATAATGATCACTAAATGATAGAGTTTTCGATTCTTGGAGGAGTAAGCAGAACTGCCACCTTGAACTTCCAGAAAACAGACTTTGGCCTGTTAGGAGCCTGGTTGACAGAGTCCCTTGGGAGGCAGTCCTGAAGGGCAAAGGAGTCCAGGAAATCCTAGATGCACAGGAGCTGGCCAAAGGATGCCGAAGGATGAGCTGGTGGGGAAGAAGACCAACCTGGCTGAACAGAGAACTTTGGCTGGAACTCAGGAAGAAAAGGAGAGTTTATGATCTCTGGAAGAAGGGGCAGGCGGCTCAGGAGGACTATAAAGATTTTGTGAGGTTATGCAAGGAGAAAATTAGACGGGCCCAAGCCCAACTAGAACTTAATCTAGCTACTGCCAGACAATAAAAATGTTTCTATCAATACATTAGCAGCAAAAGGAGGGCTAAGGATAATCTCCATCCTTTATTGGATGCAGGGGAAAACATAGTAAACAAAGGATGAGGAAAAGGCTGAGGTACTTAACGCCTTCTTTGCCTCAGTCTTTAATAGTAACACCAGTCGTTCCCGGGGTACCTGGTCCCTGAGCTGGAAGAAAGGGACAGAGAGCTGAATGAAGGTCCCATAATCCAAGGGGAAATGGTAACCAACCTGCTACACCACTTAGACGTACACAAGTCTATGGGGCTGGATGGGATTCACCCAAGGGTACTGAAAGAGCTGGTGGAAGTGCTCACCAAGCCACTTTCCATCATTTATCAGCAGTCCTGGCTAACCAGGGAGGTCCCAGTTGACTGGAAGTTAGCAATGTGACACTCATCTACAAGAAGGGCTGGAAGGAGGATCCAGGGAACTACAGGCCTGTCAGTCTGACCTCGGTGCCAGGGAAGGTTATGGTGCAGATCATCTTGAGTGCCATCACGCAGCATGTTCAGAACAACCAGGTGATCAGGCTCAGTCAGCATGGGTTTATGGTAGTAAGTTTGCGGACAACTCCAAGTTGAGTGGGAGTGTTGACCTGCTTGAGGGTAGGAAGGCTCTACAGAGGGATCTGGACAGGCTGGATCGGTGGGCCGAGGCCAATTGTATGAGGTTCAACAAGGCCAAGTGTCGGGTCCTGCACTTGGATCACAACCCCATGCAATGCTACAGGCTTGGGGAGGAGTGGCTGGAAAGCTGCTCAGGGCGGAAAAAGCACCTTAGGGGTGCTCGTCAATTTGCAGCTGAATATGAGCTGGCAGTGTGCCCAGGTGGCCTAGAAGGTCAACAGCATCCTGGCTTGTGCCAGAAATAATGTGGCCAGCAGGACTAGGGAAGTGATTGTCCCTTTGTACTTTGAACTGGTGAGGCTGCACTTTGAACACTGTTCAGTTTTGAGCCCCCCACTAACAGAAAGACGTTGAGGTGCTGGAGCACATCCAAAGAAGAGCAAGGAAGCTGGTGAAGGGTCTAGAGCACAAGTCCTTCAAGGAGCAGTTGAAGGAACTGGGGTTGATTAGCCTGGAGAAGAGGACGCTGATGGGAGACCTTTTTGCTCTCTACAATTACCTGAAAGGAGGTTATAAGTGAAGTGGGTGTCAGTCTCTTCTCCCAAGTAACAAGTGATAGGACAAGAGGAATTGGCCTCGAGATGTGCCAGGAGAGGTTTGGGCTGGATATTAGGGAAAAATGTCTTCATCAAAAAAGCAGTCAAGCATTGGAACAGGCTACTCATGGAAGCGACTGAGTCACCATCCCTGGAGGTATTTAAAAGACATGTAGATATGGTGCTTAGGGACATGGTATAGTGGTGGACTTGTCAGTGCTAGGTTAGCTGTTGGACTTGATGATCTTAAAGGTCGTTTCCAACCTAAATCATTCTATGATTCTAACTCTTAGACAGAGTTTTTGGTAATCCTTGGATACATGCTTTTAGAGCCAGAGCACAAGTATTTCAGGGACTGGACCTCCCGGAGAAAGCCCAGTGTCATGTGGATGTGCTGCATGTCCCTTTCCAGAAATGACACCCCTCACTATTGTCTTTGCTCCTGTCTAAGGCAGAGGTGCTTGGAGTTGGCTGCTTGGATAGAAGATCCGTCACCTCTGTTCCAGGCTGTTTCCAAGAGTGTCATAATGTTTATACCTGAACTGATTTAAGGATGGAGGAAATAGACGGGGCAGGACAGGGTGGAGGCTGCTGTAATGTTAGCTTTGTATGAGTGTGATAAGTGCTGGCGGGGAGGATTTTTTCAGGGAGTGAGGCTGTTCTTGTGTTGTTAATGTACTGTACAGGTAGCTAAGCAAAAGGAATGACACAAGCATATTTGCAACGCAGACAATATTAGTGACTAAAAATAAAAATATTATTTAGTCACATTCCAGAGTGCAAAGCACCTTCTCTCCCCAGGCATCTACTTGCTTTGTACCTGGCATAATAAAAGGTACTAACTCCCTGAGCCTCCCAGATGTACTCTCTCCCCTAGACCTGGCTAAGCTGAGAGGGGCTGCAGCACTCTGCCCTTGGCTGGCAGCTCAGCCCTGTGACACTGAAGTTGGTGGAGCCGGACTAGCCCAGGGCACCGTGGGCAGCACTGGGCATTGGCACCCCTTGGGAGGGTGCAGGGCCAGACAATGCCAGCAGCAAGAAGAGGAGAGGAGCAGAGTGGACGCAGAGGGAGAGCTCAGCCCTCCTCCTCCACCTCATCCTGCTGCCCAATGCCTATAAGGGGAGGTGTGGATGCCTGCTGCCGGAAGAGGTCAGTCCCTGCTGACGTCTCTGTCTCTCCTTGTCAGCCGTAGCCACTGCTCCTTCCCATTCACCAGCAGGCAGCTCGCTTGTCCAAGATTGCAGTATGGCCAAAGCAAGCTGTTTTGCTATCAACAGCCTCCCGCCCAAAGGAACTTCCTACATTACCAGCATTTGCTACTGGATTGTGTTGAAATGATTTTGGAGATTTGCTATGCAATTCATCTGACAAGTGTAAAGATCTGTATCTGAATTCATTATCTTGTCTCCCTTCACCTCTATTGGAGAGAAACAGATACTTCTCAGGTGTGATTTTGTTTGTTATGAAGCAAGTCAACTGAAGCTTTCCTGGAAGTACCTCTTTTTCTCCATCAACCATAGTGGGAATCTAGATAACTGCCTCTGATGAAATCTACTCTGTAGACACCTAGGATTCAATTTAGTTGCCACACACTGGCACCTAGGACCATTTCAGATTCCCTGGGATATTCGGTGTGAGCTGATGCTCCAGAAGGGTAGTTTCGCAAAGCTTTTGTATCCTATATGCCATCCCTGTGCTGATGACAGAGTTACAGTACCTTCAATAAACTATTTGTCTATGCTGATCCACCAGAATGTATTCCATATGGTGGACATCTGCATCTAGCTACCTACATAGAAGTTGGACATCTCAGCTCTGAAATAGCAAGTAGAGATTCAGCACTCAATCCCTTTGCTCTACGAATGTGGTTTGAGGCACCTAAGGGTACCCAAAATATCTGCACAGAACTGTCAGATCTGATACAGGAGTCATGATACCCATGGACTCCTGGAGTGGTCCCTGGAAGCTAATCAGGATACCCTGTGGCATCTCAAATGACACTATATGCTGATGTGCAAGAAAATAAGGTAAGGCCCCAGGCAATCCAGCCAACCACACCTGGGAGCATTTCAGTGTACACAGAAATAGGCATCTTCATCCAATCAGCTGGGCCGGACCTTCTGACCTTTTGACTGTTGGAGCTGAGACACCGCGCTCAAGTTAGATAATAACCATCAGACATCTAAATTTAGATGCCTCTGTCTGCAAGTTGGATCCCATCCCTAAAGTGAGGTGGCAATCATCTCACCTTTCTGATGTGATCTCTGTGCCGTTTGTATGCACATAGACCTGCAATGCTTCTCCACCCTCCTTGACACAGCATGAGGGCCATGGGTGCCGTTTCTCAGGCTACCTATCACAAGTCAGTAGTACTTGGACTCTTAAGTCACTTGGGATGGTTTTTTAAAATATAGCCCCATTTATTAGCCTTTTGAAAGTACAGGGTGTGTTTGATGAATGACTCAAGGATTTCTCAGACATTTCTGGAAAATGTGTTACTGTTCTTATATTTTCTTCTTTTTCCCCCAATATAATTTGACATGCTGCCTTCCATGGGCTTTTGTGTGTTTGTGTAAATGTAGGGAAGTAGCTGGCAGTCCATAATGTGCTCTGACAAGATGCAAATAGGCTGGCAGTGACAAGTGACCTTTGAAAGCTTCTTGGGATGTCTTCCTAGGCAAGTTGGGTCCCACTGAGTTGGTGCTAAACTCCTCCCTATGTCTCTTTCTTTCTTTCTCTCATTTTTTGCAACTCCCTCCTTCTTGGCTGGCTCACTAAGCCTGGGACCTACTTCAAAGTTAAGATTAATTTCACATGAAGAAACCTGGTATGTCCTTTCTTAAGAAGCCTCTGGATTTTACACTGAAACAAAAGTCAGAAGGACATGAGGAACTGTCCTAGGGTTCAGCATGGCCCACTCTGCAGTGCCTTGCACTGAGCGTTGCCTTTCACTCGATGAGCCACTCATCTCTGCAAGCCCTCATGTACTTCTTGGGGGTGTAAAAGAGAAGACTCTCTTGTATGCATTTTGTGGAAGTCTCCATATCTCACGTTTCAAAAGAGATCAGCACCCAGAAATAAACCAGAGACTCTAAAACAAACACACAAAATTAACACGCAGATGAGACAACCATGGGCAGTCAGACCTCAACACAAGCATGTACAGCTGCTGCCCCAATTTTGGGAATGAGCACAACCTTCACAGGTGGAAGGGATTTCCAGGTTTAAGGACTGTGTGTAGGAACTGACTGCTTGGTCAGGATTAGGCCCTGATGTCAATTCCTTAATAATTCATAATAATAAAATACTCACAGTGAGTAATATTTAAAATAACAGATGAAGTCATGAACACGTTGGAGATACCCGGGGCTTTGGGTGCGATTGCGCTGATATGTGTGTCAGGCCAGAGGCACAATGTAGAACAAGGGGAATTCGTCATTGCCTTCATTCATAACAGTTTGGGCCAGCAATTTGGACAAAGTGACTCAGCGCTCATGAGCAGACAGAGCTGCGCCTTCAGAGAGCAGGGCTGGACTGAGCCAGGCACCAGGAAAGGTAACTTCCCTTTTCAGGAAAGGAGCCTGTGGCTCTCACTGGCACAGGTGGAAGAGGTGAGTGCAGCAGACGTGTCCCCATCCATGGGTGCAGTGCCCAGCAAGAGTCCTGAGGAAACCGTCTGGAGCCGGGCTTGCAGCCCCTCTCCCTCCAGGTGCTGTGGGCCCTTTTGGATCCCACCATCTCCTTGTCTTCCACCGTGCAAGCAGTTGTGTGGCAAGAAAGCACTCAGAGAGACAAAAGGCTCGTATCAGGGAGGGGACGTGCTGCTATTCATAGCCACGGTCCCCACCCACAGGTGCCAGGAGTCAGAGAAGGGAACACCTTAGCAGGTTCTTGGCTGAGCAGCGTTCAATCCTGTCCCAGGGCTGGGACAGGCAGTGGCTCCATCTCTACCCCGATGCAGGGGTGAGTGCCTGCTGACGTCAGGAGGCCTTACTTCATTTCCTGGCACAGGGACTGTATTTTCATAGCCGTGTCCCATCGGAGAGCAGAGGCGGTGGAACTGGAATAGGCGTGCTCGGCCACACCTCCTCAGCCCTTCAGCTGTTAAGCTCCAAGAAGGGCGAGCGTGGGGCTGCTGCTTGACTGGGGTTAACAGGAGCAGAGGTGACTGTTCTGGTGCACTGAGAAGTTGCCTCTTTCAGCAGGAGCCTCCCTGTTGCCTTCTCCCGGCAGGACCCAGAAAGGTAATTTAAGGCAATGTCCTACAGAATCCAGGGTGGACCTGCCTCATGCAGCTGGGGTGGGATGGTGTGCAGGACTGTGGCTCTGGAGGGTGGGAGAGCAGAGGCGTGGGGTGTCACGGAGAACAGAGAATGCCTCCCACTCTTGACTCTTAGCATGCAATTGCCAGCTGGGGCTGGAGCTGGGGGACTTATGGCAGACTTTCTTGGGAAATTATTTGAAATTTGTGGCTGGATGGGTGTATTTTATGCTCAAGTATCAATGAGAGAGAAGGCTCAGGCTGGAGGGAGAAGACTCGTCGCTACAGTGAGAATCATGATTTGTGATGTAGACACAGCAGTAGTGAAGTTATCACAGCACAGGCTCCACTGCACAGGCTGCGAAGCCCCTTGAAATCTTGGACGCTTGTATAGGTGCTGGATGAGCAGATGCAGCTTCTGGAAGGCAAAACTCACCCAGGAGACAGGACAGAGACTATTCATGCCTCATAGGATATCCACCCTGGAAACAGAGAAAAGGGAGTCAAAATCAGAGCAAAGTGGCCCAATTCTCCAAGGCAGGGAGGTTCTTTTCCATCCTATTTGTTCCAAGGGCTGTGGCAGCCGACTGTGTGGCACGTACCACTTGCAGTAAGCACCAGTCAGGACACAAAGTTATGGATGTGCTGTGTGCTGCCCTGCAGTCTCACACTGGCTCTCTGGGCTCTCCAGCTGTCCTGACAGCAGGCAGCAGTCTATATCTGCCAGAGCTGTGAATAGATAAGCTAATCTTATCAACAGTACATGTCTGTGGATAAAATTGTAGTATTTTCTCTCCAGATTTTCAGAAAGGTTCTGTATTTGTTATGCACAAATGTCCAGATAATTTTCAAGTATTTGTGCAAGAGATTATAAATCTCCAAAATTTTGTGAATGATGATTTGTGAAACTCCTGCATGTGTTATCCACCAATTCCATTCTCTCCATGAGAGTTCAGCATTCCTGCATATTTGTAGAACTTGCATTTTATTGTAGCCAGCTTTTTGAAGAGCTGCACATCTCCTTTTATACAGTGAGGTTAAAAGCTGGAAATATGTTCCACCATTTATAAGCAGGTCACATTGAGGCATATATGGGGCTGAGAGTGAGTCAGTGATATTTTCTCCCTTTGTTCATCCCTTGATTAGATCAACTGCCATTTATCAAAGAGTCATCCTACACTCCCTAAAATCTGCTGGAAGGGTTTTAGAACCAGTCTCATAAGTACAGTGTGTTGTTCTGGAGTTGAAAAATCAAGGCAAATGGCATGAGATGCACTAAAGGTTGAATTTTATAAGGCGAGCTTTTTTTCTTTATATCTCAGAAAAGAAAGCCCTAGGCTTTCCAGTGTGGGTCACCATTAAGGCCAGATTTCCCCATGTTTCATGACGATCTTGTATCTAAACTCCTGTTGTACTAGGTTTTAGAGACCCAAGCCTAACTGAGCAATTTGGTACCTAGAAAGTAATACCTGGCCCCTGGAATCTAAACTCACTCAGTACCTGCATAATGGACCACGAAGCGCCCAGTGTCCTCATGCAGTGGTTTCTGCACATGCTTCAGGCTTCTAAGAAAGTAGGTAGCTTAATTCTTCACCGAGATGGGCAGAGCTCACCTAAACAGCTGACTTATCCCCTGGCAAGACAGGCTTAAACTGCACTCTACTTAGACAGCACGGAACTCTTCATGACGAGACAGCAGGAACGCACTGGGTGTATTAGAGACCTTGTACAACCTTGCCTCGTGGACTGGTCATTACTTTTCATGCAGCAAACAGCATTAGCTCTAACATGTCCTGCCTGCACAAGGCAGTATATCTTGGGGAGGGGACTGAGGTCTTTGAGACAGTTCCTATTGCTGTGCTGCCATGAAGAAGAAGGAATAGGAGTTTAGGGCTCATGGCTGGTGGCCTATATTTGCTATTTAATTTGGAGTGAGAAGAGCTGTGCTGGAGGCAGCCGGGTTAGTTATCTGCAGGGTAAAAGGCAGTTAGATTTCCCCTTCATTCACAGCTGTAAACTGATGCTGAGTGCTTCAGAGAAAGTAAAAGAGAAAAGAAACAGAGTAACGAGTTTTCTGTTCTGCAGTGCTCATCTCTGAACCTTACTGGTATAAGGTGCTGATGTTGTCTGGACTTGTTAAAAGAGCGTACGCTGTATTATGACTAATAGCTGCTCTTGTATCACGAAAGTGACAAAGCAGCTCGGTCTCTGCACTGCGGGGTACCAAGCTAATGCCTATGAAAGCACCTCACCTTCTCCCTGCTCCCCACGCTCCTGCAACATTGCACAACTCCAGGCACAGTGCAGAGGACCTGCAGGATGAATTGCCTCCTGCTTGGAGGCAAGGCCCTGCTCTTTGCAGGGCTTGGCTTGCCCTGCACAGAGAGCCGATGCCAAACAAGGGGGTGACTCTGCTCCCACAGACCCATGTCCTTAGCACTACGGTGTCCTCAGTCAGAAAGGTGGGGATGGAGGTCTATCCTGCCTTCCTTCCCCACTGCTGGCAGCACCCAGGTGGTTGATGTGACAGCCTGTGTCTTTTCTTCTTTGACAGCTTTGGGGAAACATTTCACAGGGAAGTCGTTCAAGAAGGCGAGAGGATGACGACATCAGCTCCCAAGGCTGCGGCAGCATCGATGCTGACTATTACCTGCTCTGTGACATGCAGCATGCCTGGGGGATTGTCCTGGAGTCACTGGCTGCAGCTGGAGTTCTCATCACCATTTTCCTCATTTGCTCGCTCTTCTTTCTCATCTGTAAAGTCCAAGACAACAACAAGCGGCACATGATCTCCATCTATTTCTTCTTCCTCTTAGGCACGCTCGGCATTTTTGGTCTCACTTTTGCCTTCATCATTAAACTCAATGACAGGACTCGCCCCACTCGCTTCTTCCTATTTGGAGTCATCTTTGCTCTCTGCTTCTCCTGCCTCCTCACCCATGCCTGCAACCTCAACAAACTAGTGAGAGGAAGAAAGCCCTTCTCCTGGCTGATATTGCTGCTCCTCTTTTTTTCCTTTGCCCTGGTACAAGTTGTGATCAACATTGAGTACTTAGTCACCATGTTAGTAAACCAGAAAGAAAAATTTCTGAAAATGCCTCAGGAAGAGACCAACAAGGACTTTGTCATGCTTTTGATCTATGTGCTCTTCTTGATGGCTCTGACCTTCTTGGTTTCCATGTTCACATTCTGTGGGTCATACAAAAGCTGGAAAAGGCACGGGGCACACATCTTTGTCACTGTCCTGTTCTCCATTGCCATTTGGGTAGTGTGGATCACTATGCTCACAAAAGGCAACACGGTTTTAAACAAACGTAGCTGGGATGATCCTGTCGTGGCTATTGCTCTGGTGTCCAATGGATGGGTCTTCCTGATAATGTATATTGTCCCTGAAATTTGTTTCCTCACTGCCCCCCTGAAGCTGGAGGACTATCCTCCAGAAAATGACTTCTGCCAACCCAAGGTCATAAAGCAGGCTGGAGTGGACAACCGTGCCTACACCCAAGATGAAATTGTGCAAGGTATGATGAAGTGAAGACTCTGCTGTCCCCCAGCCCTTACCACTCATGAGCTAAAAGGGGTAAGAGGGCTGCAAGAAAAGATTTGAAGATGGTGGATAATTTAGAGGTAGGAACGGTTTCAGACTGATGACACTTCAGAAATGGAAGAGAAAATGAATCTCAGGCAAAAGGGAAAATAATAAGGATCAATGCAAAAGCCAAAGATGTATAGGAGGAGTGACTGAGTAGGAGACTTACTGTGAGTCAGGGCTGAGATATAACTCCTTATGGTTCTGTTATGTCCGGGAAGTCTATGTAAAAATTTGGGAGTTTTTTTTTTGTCTAGTAGCAATACTCCAGCTCTTCAGACCTCTCCAGGTTATACCTTGGAGATTATTCATTCCAGTTCTAATCTGGTTCCCATTATCCATTTAAAAATGAGCCCATCATCCAAAAAAGAGGCAAGGAGGTCTTATTTTTCTGTATGAGTCTCATGCCTGCTTGGACAAAGAAAAATGTTTTATCAATTGAGGCTTCCCAAATCTATTAGATGTGACTGTGCTCCCCATGGATCTGCTACTGAGATTACATTTGTCCGCTGGAGTTAGACCTCCAGGTTTGTAAAAGAACAGCCAGAAAAGGCTGTGCTTTCCCAGGAAACACAGCAGAAGGGGTCTTGTGCATGCACGTGGGAGGGATTTGGCTGGTGATGACAGTAATTGTGAGGCAACAGGAGGTGTCTAAACTCCAAGGCCACCTCTGTCCTGTTATTTACAATACCATTCATTCCTGCTTTCAAAAGGAAATATTTAGTAAGTCACCCACCTAAGGATTTTAACCCATTCCTGTCTACATATTGCATAGTTTGGTCGGTCTAAAAGCAGCTGCTAATGTAACCACAGGCCCTTTGAGTGTCCCTTGATGTGGTATTTCCAAGCTACCACATAACGCTAACTCATTAACTTTCCTCCTCTGTTGTCTTGTGACTCAGGAGACACAGGAGACCTCAGCTGCTCTCCATACTCTTCTCACTTTCAGATGAAGGTAAGTTCACACCCCCTCTTCACCCATTTCACCACATATAGGCTATCGTTCAGACACTGAAGGCAAGAGGAGAAAAAGGGGCAAAGACAGATGAACACAGAGCAGGCTCCACGGAAGCAGGCAAATGCTTTGCATGGAGCCAAGTGATGCCATGATATGTGTTCATGGAGGTGTCTGTGGCTGGGAGGAGGGAGCTGTGACCTGAGGAGGCAAGAGGGGCCCAAGGCAAAGTCCGAGGTTGTGGTTTTCAATACTTCTGGATTTGACATCATATAAGAAGTCCTCTCTTTAGAGCACAGTTCTTGAAGTAGACCATGCCCTTTCCTTAGTAGATTGTGTTTCTTTTCCCAGCCCATGCCCTGGATGTATTCCCACTAGCAGTCACTGGAAGTTGTAGTGCAGATCCAGAGTGGGCAGTCTGCGTGTCCCTATGTCCATTCACCAGTCCTCCTTCAGACCACAGCCTGGCCGGGTCTAGTAGCTCACATCATGTCCCCCACATACCCTCTGGTGACATGTCTCCGTTACTGGTTCGTTCTGCCAGGATCCTTTTCCACAGCCCCATTGATCACACACTCAGGAAACCTTCAGCTTTGTTTCTCCCTCTCCTGTTTTGTTTTGTTTTGGTTTGGTTTGGTTTAGTTTGGGTTTTTTAAAGTGCTATTCTATTATTTCCCTCCTGTTTTGAAAGGTAAAGACTGTCTTACTTCCTTTACAGACTATCGAAACTCAAAATGATTTCTCCATCCCTCGGCCCATGGCCGGACAAGCCCATACCATGACTACACAGGCGGGAAAGGCCCCATGTAGCAGCTCCGCAGGGAGCAAAGAAACTAAGAGCCCATCAGCAGAGGTGTGGGGAATGGACAATGTGGTGATAAATCAGTCATTTCTGGAGAAGAGACAGAGTCAAACTACACTGGCAAGAGGAGAGGGGTCCTCTTTTCCCCACACAAACACCCTTGTAGCTCCCTCTCATTCCTCAAACACAGCTTTCAGACACCGCTCTGGCCATCCTGCTGTCTATGTTTCTCCATGGGATGGAGCTCATCTCTTCTGACAGAGGAACGTGCTGGCAAGAGACTGTCCTGGTCTATTTTCAGCAGGAATGCTGTAGGGCTAGAGCAGCAGGAATGTCATCAGCTGGGTCTGCAACCGGCTCTGCCTTGGCCAGGGCTCACTTTGATCAGTTCGTGGGGATGCCTGTGTCCTACCTGTGACAGGAGAAAAGGCAGGAGCAGGAGCGTCAGCCCTACACATCCCCACTTCTGCCCACCTGTGAACATATCTCAGGTACTACTGAGGACACTCTTATCTATCCACTATTACTTTTGTGCCCGCTGCCAGCCCTGCCTGGCTCTCCTTCAGTGATCAGTGGGGAAGAGACAGAAAGAGATATTTTTTCTTGATCATGTTCACTTCCAACCTCTTCCTTGTCATAAAAACATCTACTCCAATTTACCCTGACATATTTTCTGATTTTCGCTCCAGCATCAGCTTCCCTCCTAGCTCTGACTCCTGACCATGAGCCCCAGGAGAGCATCCCAGGGTTCCTGCCCAACCTCACGAACCCTCCCTCCTCACCCCTGCCACCCCAGGCTGTGGATCCCTACAAACAAAACTTTTTCTGTGCAGCTGCTTGCAATACCCTGCTGGGATCTAATCCTGTGCACCTTGGAGCTCTGCCTCCTCCCAAACGTGTCTGTGGCATTAACACGAGCATTTCCCAAGCAGCTAGGTTACAGAGGGCAGACGCCCTTCTTCCCAAGAATGAGCGAGCATGAGCATGTGTGTGTGCATGCGTGTATGTGTGTGCTGTGTGGACTGCACCCTGGCGATGCGCGATGAGTCTGCAGAGTTGAATCATTCTGTAACCTGCTTTGCATTTGGTAAATAGCTTTCCATGCTATTTCATACATAAATACATACAGCTCTCCAAGTGGGTGTGTATGGTACATTGGTGCCTGACACAGCTATATATTTATTTAGTACTTTGTATGTGGAATATTTAATTAATAAAAACCCAAACAGCCTGACTATGAGAGACTGATGTTCTTCCTTGGGAATGTGATTCCTCTAATGGCTGGTGGAGGGACAGCAACAGCTCTCCATGGGCTGTAGTGGGGCACCTGGGAGATTGCAGATAGGGAAAATGGCAAAGAGATGCTGTCTTTGCACATTGTTGTCACTGTGGACGAGAGATGAGCTGCTTGAGGGTGCAGAAAAGGGTTAATAGCTTCTCCATGCTGCTTTTCTTGAATAAGGAAAGCTGATTGAATGCTAAAAGTGCTTAAGAAACAAAGAAATATAAACCCAAGCCACAGCAAGCAATGCAGGAGGAAGGATGTGATCTTTTCATCACTGCATGGGTCCATGTCTGCTGTGTCTGTATTCCTGTATTTATTTGCTTGCATCTTGCTGGGTACTTGCATAATCAAGAACAGGAAAAGAGCTCGTAGGTATTTAGTTTGGCTCGTAAAAATATGTCTTTCTGATGTTCTGAACACATGGAATACTTTATTTGAAAATACAAACAATATCAAAGCAAAATAATGATGATTATAATAATAATGATAATTATGATGATAATAATAACAATAATAATTTTAAAACCTCCTGATGGTATGAGGCTGTAATCTCCTAGTTTAGAGGCTTCTTCTCCCATGAGTTTTTACATGGTATGTTATGCTACCACACATCCATATGCTCCTGGTAAGGAAACTCCCTTCCTCAGGCACAGTGCTGTCTAGAATATGCCAGGCTGGGGCTTCCCGCTCTGCCTGCCAGCAGTGATGGGCAACACAGGGACATCTTGGTTTTCTGAATCCCTTGGCATGAGAAAGAGCCTTCCTAGGCATTTGTTTGGAACAGGACGTTTTGCCTTTTTCTCGTAAATTTGAGGTGGAAATGATGCTACCCTCCCCTCCTCCTCTCCCCTCCACCTACACAGTTCCACACGTGTAACAGAGGATGGGAGAAAAAACTCGAGGATCCTAATGTAACATTGGGGAGCAAATTGGGAAGGGGGTATGTGAAGCCATGATGCAAGTTGTTGGCTTGCAGACTGAAGGTAGGAGGGATGTACTTGAAACAATACCAAGTTTTCAATAAATCAGGTTTTTAAGCTGATGTGGTGCCACTGATGGCTTAAATGTAGCTCAAGTATGTCCCAGGAGGAGCCAAAGATGTATTAAAACAGAGCCAGCCCCTCTGCTTCAGTGGTGTCTCGTAGAATAAAAGCACAGGCTAATAGGAGAAGTAAGAACGAAGTGTGCTCTTATCGTGTGTGTTTTCCACATCCCAGACACTTATAAACTCCTTCAA
The DNA here is from genome assembly GCF_009769465.1 of Tauraco erythrolophus. Taxonomy (NCBI): domain Eukaryota; kingdom Metazoa; phylum Chordata; class Aves; order Musophagiformes; family Musophagidae; genus Tauraco; species Tauraco erythrolophus. Next base: position 56,877,450 of record NC_141468.1, read on the forward strand.
TGACTGCCACAGACCAAAAGTACCTCCAAAATGCACCTTGGCCCCAGGGGCAACAGAACTAGGAGGGATGAGGGATACCATATGCACTCCCATCAATTCAGGGCACGGCGATTTTCTTGATTACTTGGTTGCTCTGTGCATGCAGCTCGGCAGTGAGTGAAAATCTTCTTCCATGGATTTACAGAGTGAGTAATTTTTTTAAACCTCTGTAATGACACAAATACTAATCTGTCCAGAGTTATTTTGCACTTGTTCAATATTAAGACAGCTTTGGGTGAGGGCTGATTTAAATGCCAAAATAAATACTAACTTCCGTGGAACTTGGCGCTGGCAGGATAGGAGTGGTTCTACTCTGTAGGTTTCTCACACCTCAGGAGAAGCTTTTGAGAAAGTAGAAGTTTCCTCTTTCCTTAAAACTGGGCTTAAACGAAACCAGTCAGCCACTTAGTCACACACACACATGTTCCAGGGAAATCCTAAATTGGTGAAGCCAGAAAGGCTGGACCTGAAAGGAACAAGTGAGTGGAGGAAGCAGGAAGGTTGCCTGATCCTTGAGCTCATTTTTCTTAAAATCTGCACACTGAAAGGCTAGTTAACCCCGTAAGGCTTGTCCTCATGCTCTCTCCTGCAAAGGACTCCCTTGGTTGTGGAGGCTGCATGTTCACTGTCTTCAGGGCCCTCTGGTCTCTGGTCCCTTCTCTCCCTGTTCAAGAAGACCAGAGCGCCAGAAATATGCACATTAGAGAAGGGTTGGCACAGAGCACACCTGGATTATGAAAGCACACAGGATTGTCAGAGACAGGATAAACTCAGCTGAACTTCAGGTCATGGATGTCATGGAAAAGGGCAAGGAAGGGCAGAGGCACTGCTCGGACCCAGGACCTTCAGGGTCACCATCCCATGGGCTTGCCAGGGCTGTAAGGCTCTACGTGCCCAGGCAGGTGTGGGCACAGAGGCTGTGGTAAATCCTTGGGTCACAGCCTCAGCCCAGTGGTGCCAGGGCATGGGACCGGGAAGGACCTTGCTGAGTTTACCTCCCAAATGCTTCCCTGCTTGCCAAAAAAGCTTCCCCTTTGGCAGCTCATGAGGCACCATCATCCCCACACAAGGTATTGTGTTTAACTCTGTCCCAGCCAAAACCAGTACAGGAAAGGATCCATCCTCTGCTTCCAAGTGTTGTAGCTCTTGCGGTAGCACTGAGGTGGTAAAGGAGTCCCCTTTCCTCAGCTGGGTCATGAGACGCCAGGAACTGGTTGGAGACAGGGAGGAGCATGCTGCCAGCCAGTGGAGCCATGGATAGGTTGCATTGTCTTTCAGGCTCTGGAGGTAGAGGTGTTGGGGAGCTTGCCCAGTTCCCATGCCCACCAGGCTGGGACCACAAAAATGAGCACTGGTCTCCTGGGGTGGCAGAAGGCAGCTGCATGGGATGGGGAACCCACAATGGCTTGTAAGCCCCTTGTAAGCATGGGCACCTCTCACACCCTCCAGCCTTTTCTGAAGCAAGTGCTGAAAAGCTGCATTCCCCTCTGGCCTGTCCCATATGAGTGATGGGTCACTGGGAGTCACCCCTGCCTCCCTCCTTCAGATGTCTCCTCTATCCATTCCCCTCCCTGTTTTAGTATTCAACACAGAACAGTGTCAAACGGTGACTCAGGCTGTGCATGAGTAACTGGGGCTGGTGGAGAGGATGGCACAGCCTTGTGCACCCACGCTCTGCAGGCTCGTGGGGCCAGGGGATCGCTTTCATGATATCTGCTCCCCAAGGAACAGAACCACTGGGACACATCTGTGGCAACTGTTGGCCCAAGTGTGCATGGTGCTGCTTTGCCAAAGATGACCATCCCTGCAGCAGGGCTGATGGTGTGTCCAGTCCCAAATAACAGCAGTCGCCTTTCTCCATACAGACCCTACACTGTAGATTTCAGTGTCTCTCATCCCAGTGGACCACAAATAGAGGTAGCTGAAGAGCAGAAAGACCTCTCAATTTTCTGGCCCTGATACAGGCAAGGTGAAAAGCTGGGAGGAGTCTCCTTCAGCCACCCCCGTAGCTGCACTACAGCCTGTGAGCAGCACCCAGAGGACACTAGCACCGAAGGACCAAGTAGCAGCATCAGAGCATGAAAAGACCCGCCACACACATATTTCCATCTGGCCAGGTGTGTTGCTTGGCTTACACTGCTCTCCTTGACACACACATTGACCAGAGAGAGACTGGCTTTGCAGTGTCTTAAAGACAAACATGAGATCTAAATCTGCTAGTGTGTAGGTCATATGTGGATAATACGTGGAAAGCCTCTTGCTTTATTCTGCCTCAATCTCCCTTCAAAGCATAAGCTCTCACACATGCAGGGGACTGGTGGTTCTGAGAAGCCACAGAGTTCCTCCTCATATCCAGCTCTTTCCTGGACCTTAGTAGGTTTAGCAGAATTACAGAGTCACACAAAGCTTTCAGTCAGATGGGACCTCTGGAAAGGTCTCGTCCAGCTTCTGCCCTGAACAGGAATCCCCTCAGAGCCAGACTAGATTGTCAGGACCTTGTCCAGGTAAGCCTTGAATATCTCCAAAGGCGGAGATCTCACAGCTTCTCAGGGCCCCTGTGCTGGTGTCTGATCACTCTCATTATGATTTTTTTTTAAAGTTGCGTCTAATCAGAATTTGCTGTGTTGCAACTTGTCTGTCACCCCTTGTCCTTTCACTGTGCACCTCTAAGATAAATTCTGGTACTGTCTTCTCTATAACATCCACTTACTTAATAGAAAGCAACTGGATCCCCCTTAGCCTTTCTTCTCCTGGCTGAGCAGGTCACTCAGTCTCTCCTCCTGGCAACATGCTCCAAGCAGCCCTCAACTGCTTCAGTGGCCACCCTACCGGACTTAGAATCGTTGAATGGTTAGGGTTGGAAGGGACCTCAAAGATCATCTAGTTCCAAACCCCCTGCCATGGGCAGGGAAATCCTCCACTACACCAGGTTGCCCAAAGCCTCATCCAACCTGGCCTTGAACACCTCCAGGGATGGGGCATCCACAACTTCTCAGGGCAACCTGTTCCAGTACCTCACCACCCTCAATGTAAAGAATTTCTTTCTTATATCTAACCTAAATCTGCCCTCTTTCAGTTTAAACCCATTGCCCCTTGTCCTATCACTACACACCCTTGTAAAAAGTCCCTCTCCAGCTTTCCTGTAGGCCCCCTTTAGGTACTGGAAAGCTGCTATAAGATCAACCCAGAGCCTTCTCTTCTCCAGGCTGAACTTGTTCCACTTTATCAAGCTTTGTTGCAGTGAGAGACCCAAACCGAACACAGTACTTCAGATACAGCCTCACAAGTGCTAAACAAAGGGAAATAACCACTTCTTTTACCTTGCTAATTTCACCCTTACTCATGCAGCCTGGTATGTGGTTGGCGTACATTGCCACGAGCATACACCACGAGGCAATGTCTTCTTCAGGTTCAGTTTCCCCATGATCAGTGACTCCTTTTGCCCTGGAGGAGCTTGTGAGGTTATAAATGGAAGGGATTAAACAGTCTTGAGGTTCCTTCTCTAAGGCAGGTGGTTTCTGGCAGGAGCCAGAAACAGTGCCTAAGGCCACTCATCAGCTGAGGACTGCAGTGGCAGCTGCCAGCAGGAACCCCTGGGGAAGGAAGTCCAAGGGCCCCTGCCAGCATTTGCCAGCTTTCTGAGGCCTCTGAATGTAGAGGTGTGCCTCTACACCAGCAAGCTCAGCCCTTGGGTACCAGCTGGTCTGCATCACTCCACCCAGGCTAGGAATGGTGACCAGCTGTGCTTGATAAATCCATGCCCTTACTGGGCCACTCAACCACAGGAACTCAGCACCTTCTGCCCCAAGGCAGTCTTTGTCACTACACTGAGCAATGCAGGACGGTGGTCATGGGAGTCTGTCCTGGGGGATCCTGCCCCACTCAGGCCACCCTGGTCCCTGTGTGCCTGGAGCTTCTGTCCCCTCTCCCTACCTGCAGCACAGTCTTTGTTCTGCACCCAGGACTGTCCTATGTGAGATTCTTTCCCTCCCTTAAAGTCAACATGTCCTACCACCTGCAGTTTCTAGGGAAACTGGTGTTTGCTTTGCCTTTGCTATGGTGATGTGTGAAGCACCGTGCTAGGTATGAGTGCCATTTTCAGAAAAAGGCTTTCTGAAGTGCCAGGCAGGGAGCAGGAGCTGCCCTCCCAGCTGGCCAGGCTGATCTTACCTGGATCTATCTCTGCAGTCAGCCAGGGCTCTGTCTGGCTGAGGAGCTTCTCCTGTCAAACCAGTAACAGGTGCATTTGAGGAGAAAGCAAAGGCTACGGCTTACAAAATGGGCATATTGTTCTCTAATTAATTAATCAAGACGTGAGACAGAACGCCATGTCTCCAACATATGGCACTATCTGCTGTTTCCAAAAAAAAAACGGTCTGCAGTGAGGCTCAAATGCTGGAGCAGGAGTGTAAAGTGCCGAAAATTTTGGGTGAGAAAAAACCTGGGTAGCATCCTTGACTCCGGTACTGCTCCTTGCTCAGTGCTGTAAGAAAACACGTTTTCCTACAAATCAGCTCTTTACTGGTTTTGCCAGACTGAACAAACACATGGCTGAATCTCAGAAATTAGGCACTTCAGTGTTACTCAGCGTCACTTAGTCATCCCAGGACCCCTCTATAATTAAAGTGACGGGCTGTTCCCGCAGGCACTCGGGTTTTAGCAGTGCTGAACCACCCTCTCTCACCGCCTATTTGCCCGGTAGGAGCCGGCCGTGACCCTCAGTTCCTAACCCAGCCATCTGAGACTGGTGCCAAGAGAGCAACGAGGCACGCAGGGTCCAGGATGCCTCCAGCATCTGCCTGGTACCCCTGGTGGTCCTCAGACCAGTGGACCACGTGCCACTGGGCTAATTCTGGCAGATGCGAAAGCAACTCCCTTCAGAAACAGGGAAGAGGCTGGTTTTAGGTTTCTAGTTCCGCAAACGAAGCGGAGGCAACGCCAAGAAAGTCGGTGGGAGGAAAAGAGCCCGCCCCGCCGCCCGTGGGGAATGGAACCCCTCCTCCTGGCGTTCCGGCAGCGGCCGCCGGGTGGCGCCCTTGTCCCGCGGAGCCCAGCGCCGCGCGGGCCGGGCAGCGGCTGCCGCCTCCGGGGGCGGCGGAGGGGGGCGGGGGAGGGGGCTGCTCCTGCCGCAGGCTGAGGCGTCTCCCCCTCACTGGGGTCAGAGCAAAATACGCCGGAGTCCTTGTTGTCATTAAAACCTAAAAAACCTGCGTCTCATTAAAGCTTCGATATTAAAACCATTTAAAGAAAAAAAAAAAAAAAGGTCTTTCGTGGCCTTTCACAGAACTTTGGTAAAATTTGCAATTTTCCTCCCATGAAATGTTTTATTTGACTCAGCATGTTCCAATAAAATAAATAAATAAAAGAAACCAATCAAAACTAAAACTTTCTGGCCTAAAAAGGAAGGTTTTCCCCTGTGACTTCCAGCTTGTTTTACACAGCAGTACAAAAGGTTTGTCTCTGAACCCTCTTTATTTTAGGCACAGTTTGGTTTGATTTCAATTAACCTCTTCACGACTGGCTGCACTTCAGCTGCTGGAGAGAAATGACTGCCTGGAGAGCCTCTTGCCCAGCTCTGGTGAGGTGTCTATAGGCAAGGAGGGTCAGTCAGTCCCCAGACCTTGGGCCAAAGACTCCTGGTGCTTCACAAGGCCGTGGGAGATGGACGGTCATTGAGAAACGGCAGCAAAAGCCCAAGCAGGCATGCTTCTGGCAGCCTGGCTGTCCAGGCAGGTTATGAATCACCAGCTCTGCTCCCCACCCTGTCCAGCCTCCCAGATGGAGGCCACCAAGCTCCTGGGCCTGCCTGGGTGGAACTGTCCTGCTCAGCAGCACAAGAGGTCCTCAGTGGCAGAGCTGGTGACATCTGGTAGCGATACGTGCAGGACGATTTTATTACACAGTGAAGTGGCAGGTAGATAACATTGCAAGGAACTGCTGGTAGATAACATGACCTGTCTGTGTCATGTTCTCCCCTTACCCATCACCACCATCATCACTACATACTGAGGCTGTGTTGTAATTCCCCTAGCTATATTCAGACTTTTGGGTTCAAAATGGCAAATGATTTGTGTGAGATGAGACCTTGGCAGGGCCAGGATTAAATGCCCAGCTCTTAAGCACAAGTCACCTTACAAGCAGATGTAGTCACTGATGCAGGGATGTTTGCACTGGTTTGAAGGAGAAAGGGTAGAAAAGAGTACGAACTCATCTACCTAGGTCTACTGGATGATCTACGGACAAGACAAAAGCATAAGGTTTTTCCAGCACAACAGACCTATCTGTGAACTTCTGACAGTGCGGCAAGCTATCGGATTGTGAGACAGGAGTCTGGTGTGCTCAGTTCTCCATGGCATGGGCTGCTGTGAGGCTGCTGGGAGGACTGTGAGGCAGTTATAACACTGCTTCAGATGACCTGGGATCCTGCTTGTGCAGCTCTCGCAGTATCGCAGTGCTAGTGTCACCCTCCCTGCTGCCCTGCTCCCCTCTGAGGAGGAGACCGGCTCTGCCACCCACTCTGCTTTGGCGTATTCCCTGAAATACAAACTAAAACCTGTCCTGTGTGAGAACCTGAAATACTGAACCAGCTTATTTTTCCCATGACATTGGGCCCTTGTTCCAAGATCTTCAGTAAGCAGGTGGGGGCAACTATGTGATCTGCAGTCACAAGTGGACACATGGTCCCATTTCTGCTGAGTTACCCAGACTGCATGAAGATAGATCATGAACCATTTTTAACCTATTAAAACTGCTCGAGTGAGTTCACAGCAGATCAGTGTTTCGTGTCTTGGTGGCCGCCATATTTTTCATCCAACAGGAGGAGTCCTAAAGCCAGAAAAACTGAGGTGTCCAGCCTTGGCTCTAACTACAAGGGATTCTTTCCAAATCCTGGAGAACTGTGGGGTGGGAGGAAGGGAGGGTCCTCTCTGCAAGTTTCATTATGCATCATGCCTTTCTTTGAATATCATTTGTCTTCATTGTCTGATGGTAACCTCTAAAAGTGGAAGCAACTTTGTCTATATTGAATGAATGGGGAAATGCTGAAAGAAGCTGCATGCTCCTTTATAGGATCCCAAAGAGATGAAACCCTTGACAGTGTCTCGCCTGATTTCTCTTTCACAGCGCACTCTTCAAACGTAATCAGCTTTTTGGGCATGCTCTGCCTCCAACTGTGCATACAATGCTCACTTCAAATTAATAGAAGCATGACGATACATTTGAAGTGAGAATCTGGGACAAAAAAGTTAAATTCTTGCTGGTGAAATCAATGACAAAAGTTTCTTTGGCTTTAGTTCTCACTCTAGAGGTCTCTGTATGTCTAAGGCTGGAAAGAATCATTTTTATGGGTATATGTGTCATAGCAACATCCTAAGAAATAAAACCCAGTGAACTTTGGATACATTTTGTACAAGGAGTTTAGAAATGTGTCTTTGTGGCTTCCCTCTTAGAAGAGACCTGTTGCTGTGTTTAACCCCACTGCCTCGAACCTAGTTCTACTCTGGGGGATAGGGAACTGTTTGTGATTGATGGGATCATCATAATACGTGTGGACAAGGTGCTGAGCTTGAATTCATATTGGTGACCTCAGATCTGGCATTTAATAATGCTCAGATTGCGTTTTTGGTGTGTCTATTGAGCTGCTAAGAGTCCTGGAGGAGATCTTTCATGTGTTTATCCTTCCATTATACCAGCAGGATGGGGAAATGCTGTTCCTTATGTTCAGGGCACAAGGTCAAGAGCAGACTTTCACTGTGCCTAGATGGCTGCTCATCCTCATGGCCAGGTGAGTTGCTCTGTGTCACTCAGAGAAGAGATCCAAACCTGGGCTGCTTCCAGGTAAAGACTCAGGCTACTGATCCCTCTTTCCTTTCCCTTTAGTGGACATGATGTCTGGATAATTTCCTGTGCCTGCAGTCCCCTGATTTGACTCAGAGGTGACTGCAGGGGAGCTGGAGGCTGAGCCAAACCAGCTCCTGCAAACACACATCATCTCACACACGCACAGGCTGGGACCCTAGCTGAGCCGGTGGCTCATGGTTATCCAGGCAGTGATGGACACCAGCCCCAACCAGCAAGTGCATTGTCTAAGCTGGGAGCAGGGGCTAATCATAGCACTGAGTTTTTGGCTCCTTTTCCATTTTCCTTAGAATTAACTCTTGTCATTGGGTGTTGACGAGGTGAAGGCAAGCAGTGAAAGATCTCAGACCTGAAACTGTCCCAGTCTCTTCATAAGGGTGGAAGGAAGAGGGACCCAGTGAGGCGGTGAGGAGCCAGGCAGGGAGACTGTATGGAGCCTCTTGGTTCACCTATCCAAGGTAGTGAGCAACACAAATCCCAAGTGACTTCAGCCGTGGGACATGGTCCTTGAGGGCACAGTGCCATCTTTCCCACTGCTCCATGAAGTTGCTCTGACCACTGTCACAGCAGAGTGGCATTGATCCTTGACGTGCTCCCATCCTTGCAAACCTCTCTGCACCCATAGAACTGAGTAATTTCTTGCATCATTAGCCTCTCCATCTGTTAAAACAGCCTGAGACCCAGCAAAGCTCTCACCAACATCTGGCTTACAGGACAGAGAAGACTGAACAGAGTAGGACGGCTCTTCTGATCTACAGCTTTACTCAGAAGAGGCACTAATATCCAGCGTAAGTCAGTGTGGTTTAAGGTCCCTTCCTGAAGGAGCATGCCCTTTCAGCTGGCACTGATCATTTGCTTAAATGGGAATCTCTGTAGCGAGAAATGAGGAGAGCCGAAACACATGGATGCTCTCATGACATGAAGTAAGGGGATGCTTCGGATAGTCCTCCCTGTTCAGACCGTCCTGTCCTCCCTGGCATTGACTGAATAGCAGCCTGTGCTGGCAGCTGGACTCGAGGCTCTCTGTGGACTCCCTCCCTCAGCCCTGACAATTTGTCCTGTCCTGTTTTATTAGCTAGATGAAACAAGGACAGGTTTCCCAGAACAAGCTGCACATCTGCCACTTCTGCTATGTAAAATTAGCCAGCAGCAGCTTGCTGCGGAGATTTCGTAAGAGGAAGGAAGTCATGGGCTACAGGCACTTGGTCAAGGGTTTCTTTGGCTGCAGCTCTGCCTAGAAGAAGCTCCTGTCCCTTGTCTCATGAGCTGGACCAGATATGCAACCATGAACAGACAGCGGGGGGGATGGGAGTATCTTCCAGTAAGGCAGAGCAACCTCCTGTCTCCATAGGCTGAGATGCAGCTCCCTGCACCCAAATCATCCATCCTCCCATTGCACCATGGCCTCCTACTTAGCCTCCAGCTGGTACCCTGGCCAAGGGGAGGAGAAAGGAAGGAGCAGGATGGAATCCTGTCACCTTATCCTGACAGTGAGTGTTCATCCTTTCCAGCTTCCCCTGAGCATCTGTAATGCTGATTTTCCTGTCTCAGCTCCATCCAGCTCTGCAGGTGAATTCCCAAAAGCACTGTGAACTAGTTGTGCTTCCTAAAGGTCTGAAGAATGAGGACATTATTTACTTTTGGCTGTGATGGGCATCAAATAGTGTGAAAGAAATGTATGCCTTAGTTCCATCACTATCTGAGACCAAAATAACAGATAAAAGAAGAAAATCAGTGGGAGTTATCATTATATGGAGTTGCCATGGAAATAGCATGAGAGAACTTGGAGGAGAGCTTGCACACCATGTCTCCAGAAGGGCATAAGTCCCCTGCTAGTCTCACTCCTTTTTATCACATTAACAGGCAATATTTCTTGCTTTAGCAAGAGGTGGGAAAACATCAAAGCGCAGTTCTGACATTTTTGTCTGTCTCTTGATTTCTCTGACCAAGACCTCCTTGACCTCTCAAGAACTAGAAATGTGAATCCTAGTGCTGTTGGAAAGTTGTCCTGGAAACCATTTGATAATTTCAGTAAAATGTTAAGAGGGATATAATTTTCCCCAGGAAATATTTATTGACTTTTGTCAAATCATATGAAAAAATGAATTGGTTGGGTTTTTTAAATGTACTATTCTAAGATTCTTTTTTTTTAAAAAAATCGTATTTCATTAAAAGGATTTTTTTAAAACTGATTTTTAAGGAAAAGCATTAGAATTTAAATTATTTCAGAGTTTAAGTGAAGTTGCTGTCTTGTGATGTTGCACTGTTCTGGGAAGCCCATTTTATTCTCCTCTCTCAGTCGCTAAATCCCGCTTTTAAACTGCCTCATCACCTCTGGTCAGGACAGGACAACCATGTCTGCTTATGCACTGTGTCCTGAGACTCCACAAACACAGCTCTGAAACATGATGTTGTATGGGGGTGCCATCCTCCAGCACGTGCATCCAGTTCTTCATCTTGCGCTTCCCGTCCGGCCGCGGGTCGCTCCTCTGGAGGGTAGTCCCCAACTCAGACTATCAGCGATGGCCATGGCAATCTGACCCACAGTAAACTAACACTTGGATGCTGGCATCCCACTGCTTATGAGTACAGATGTGCAAGTGTGAGTGAATAAAAAACAGTTCTGTTCTCAAATAGAACTATTGTCCTCTCCTATAAGGCCTCACATTGAGTTCTGCTGCATTATCGCTCCAATGTTGCAATAGTTTTTCCCCAGATACCGCCTTCCCCACCTCTAGCTCCTATCCTTCCCTAGGGCTTTGGCCACTATGGGATGTGACTGAGCACCTTTAAAGGTAAGAAGGACCCTCAGCCTGCAGCTGGGCTCCAGAGGAAAGAGGGCACACAGGAAAGCTTGGGGCAGGGCAGCAGTAAAGCCTTCATATTTCTATCTGCTCCCTTTCAGCAGAGCCAGTAAGTAGGAAAGGAAAGATGCCCAGGAGCCTCCAATGAGACCTCATCTTCCTCACCCATCAATACAAATGCTTCGTCCCCACACCAGTGCTGCAAAGGCAAGTGAGATGAAAGGAAGCAGAATAACAAGAGAGGAAGCTGCAAAGCATGGTCCCCAAATGCTCCTTTAAGAGCCAATTCAAGTTATGTCCCAGCTACTGAGCCCAGTTCTGGCTCGGAGCCCCATTTCAGCAACTGAATTTCTACCACATTTGTGGTTCCACGTGCAAGAGCTGGGACCTCAAGTGATATACAACCCTGCATTTGGAAACCTCTCTCCTACGGAATAGCTAAAACTGTGAAATTAATTTGTATGGGGTGTAACTCTGGCCTGGTCTGCTTCTTTAGCTTAGAGTCATCACATTTGCCATGATAGCAGTAATTTCAAATATTTTCCCTAAAGCTGTCCTAAAGAAAGAAAAGGAGGCGGCCGGGGGGGGGGGGAAGTAAAAGAAGGGAGGAAGGTCTCTTTTGACATCTGCACTTCTAAGGCAAAATTCTTAGTTATCTAAAGTGTTACCAGCAATCAAGATTTCTCCTCAGAACAAAACTTGTGTGCTAAGCTCGTCGATTGTTTTGTCTGTTTGCTCAGCATCAATTTAAGATAAAATTATACACATAATTTCATAAATGCTATTTATAAAGCTGTGAATACATATTATGCATATTTTGTGACAAAACCGATCCATTTTTACCTCTATGAAACAACAATTCCTAAACACTGAATAATGCCGAAGGGGCTATTTTTATGGCACTTGGTGGCTCATTTGTTGCTGAGTAGCAGCTCTCTGTCTATAGCCATGGGAATACACATCAGTTGTAGCTTGTCATAATTCTGAAACTGGATTCATTCCAGGAGAGTTTGTCATAACAGTGAGCTGTGCAATGGGTATTTATGATAAATGAGTTGGTGGATTATGAGATCAAACATTTTGGAAAACAATTGTGTTTATCTTCACATCAGGACTGTCTGGGGAGCTCCCCTTCATCCCCTTGCTTCGTCTCCCAGGACAGGGAGCTGCAGTCACTGGGAAATTCTCTGGTTGGGTGGCAGTTCCCAGGACAGCCTCCTCATCTCCATGATGTGCCTCGTCCTATATTGTTTCTTTCAGTAGAGTTATCTGGAAGCAGGTGCCTCCAGTGTTTCTTCAGGATTGTTATTTTCACATATTTATTTCCAGGGAAAGGGAAAACATCCAGAGCCTTTTCAAATGCTACTGCCTTAGCATCAAGAGCAGGAGTAACTTGAAAGGTGAAACAAAAATCCCTGTTCATATCCATGCAATTTTTGCTACATTCTGTGCATTCTGGGCTTGCATTCAAAATAAAAAAAAAAAATTAAAAGCCAAAACCTAAATTATATGCTACAGAAAAAACTTTTGTTTTTCCCTCTTGTTCAGAAATAGCACCATCACAATGTAAAATAAATGAACTCCTGCTGCCTGTTAACAAACCAGCATTATGGGGAGCTGTCTCCAGCCAAACGACTCCCCTGGTTCAAGATCTGCCCTTCATTTCTGGATCCAGAGAAATCTCCTGTGCAATTATGAAAAAGCTGATACTGACCATGCCTGGCATCATCAGCATGCATCAGAGGAGCGAAGCAAGGAACAAGGGCACTGCCTGCCCCAAAGGCGAGCAGTGCCACTGCTGTGCTCAGGGAGATGGGAGAGGCATGAAGCTACATCAGGGTTAACACACGCTCAGACCAACAAATACACCTGAGAAGAACAAAACCACCCCTGGGCACTCAGTGTGCCTGGAACTGTACCCATTTTTTCCAGCTCTATTTGCTCCAAACTGTGTTTCCTCATTCAGATCAAGCAAGCACTCCAAAACCTGTGGGACTGCTTTCGTTGTTTGGAAATCAGCCAGGCATGTTCCCAACTGGAGGGTGTTTTAGGCCAGGCTCCCAAGACGCAGCATCTCATAAAATCAGCATTTCTGTTTTTTCCCCTCCCCAGGGCTGGGAGGGGTGCTCAGAGCAGTCTCAGCTGCTTTCACGCCTCAGGATTTAGCCTCCTCTGGGAAGCAGCGCGAGGATGTCCTCAGAGGAAAAGCATTGCTCTCCACAAAGGCGTACACCAAAGTCTTGCGCAAAGCAGATGGCAACACAGAGGGAGCAGAGTCATGCTGGGGATTTCCAGGGAAATCTTTCCTCTCTGGGCCCTGCTGTAGGGAGGACACAGGGTCTGGCTCAAGGCAGCGCTGGAGAAGTTGGGAGGCATCTTTGGTTCCTCTTCTATGTTTAACTGTGTTGCAGTCATCACAGCATAAACCCATATCGGAAGGGATTTGGCTGTTTCCCCTTCCCCACCAACATTTGCCAAGGCAAAGGGCCAGCACATGATTTATGGGGCACCCGAGGCTGACTCAGCCTCACACTACTCTCCCCTGAGACAGCACAACCAGGGCATCAACCATCTCCCTCCTACATTTCCACAGGATTTTTCCTCCTCCTCCAGCTTGGGTTTCTGACGCACAGGTACCAGTGTGCAGCTGGAAGCAAGGCATTGGAGAATGAGAGGAATAGGTTTTACACATACTTAATTACCTCAAATAAACACCACTGCAGTAACCCTTCGAGTACCCCTTCGAGGTACCCTGGCTAAATAATACCATGGCTCATGAAAGAGGTTTCAATGAGCCAGCACATGTTGATTTGGAAAGATGTTCTTTTGCAAAGCTGAGTCATAAAGAGGATTGAGAAACTCTGCAATCAATGACCAAACAGCTAGAAAGATCTGCCAGAAGGAAAGGGTGCCCAAAACTGTCATGCTGTACACTACCTTTTATTTCAATGCTTTGCTTTGGGTCAAAGGTTTCATTTGTTTAATTTGTCTGAGTACAACATGTTTCAAATTTCATATTCTCTCCTCTCTTACTTGCAGCAACATTCAATGCTGTTGATCTTGTACTTCATCAGTCATGTGGGAAGGTGACTGAACTTTTTGTCAATGGCAGAAGACGCTTCAATTGCTTCTTTGGACTTCAATTAGGAAAGGCCTTAAATTAAGCACTAGAGATATAAAAAAAAAACAGATGAGTTTGGAAAGCTCTGGAAAAATACTCAAGGGAGAATAGTTGCCATGGCAACACTTCTCTGTTTTCTTTTGGGATACAGAAGTATGTGCTGAAGAAGACACTTCCCCAACACACGCCTCACTTAGACCCGAGCCCACTTAGTTTCCACGGGCAGGCACAGGCAGGGTGATGCAGCTGCCCCTACAGCACAGGCATGAGCTCTGCTGTCCCACCACTGGCAGCCCCAGCGTCAGGTCATGCTGCCAGCATCACACCGCACACCCAAGGCCACACTGACACCTGAGTCATGACGCAGGTCGGGGTGCTGCAGCGCATGGCTGAGGAACGGCTTTCCCACGCCCGCTGCCTCTCAATGGCCTCACAGCTCCAAAGCATCTCTGCTGCTTCTTAGTCCCACAAAGCAAGAGGGGTTGGTGGGAGGCTCACAGCTTACGATGTCCAGCTGCATCAGCTCATGGGATTTCAGAGTAGGAGAAGGGCCAAGGCGTTTCCACGTCCGCACTGCAGGCTGGGCTGCAGGGGATGTAAAACGGGAGGCACTTACCTGATCCTGTGCTTGGTACATGGCAGTGAGTTGATCCATATGCATGAGAATCCAGAACCTCAAAGACATTGAAGCACTAAATCCCAGTGGTATCTTTCAGGATATTGTTTTGGGGATGTTTGACTTCCATTTGTGCTTTTGAGAAATCTGTGCACCTAATTTCAGCTTCCTGAACCCAGTCTTCTCACCCGGATTGCACAGAAGATAAGCCTGAGGTTGTGCCGGGACCTCGGGCTGCTGATCAGCCAGACCCCACACTCAGTCTCAGAACACTGCAGCTCCTTCCACCCCATTCACACAAGTTTCTCCTCACAGAAACTGAGGGGTGGGCAGCAGTGAGGGGTAGGGGACAGGCGTGCACCCAACTTTCACCTAGGCATGGGCTCTGGATGCGGAATTAGACAGACAGCACCTTAGGAATCAAGCAGCATTTGCACTGACCCATCTTCTGCAGCAGCTCCCACAGAGAACTGGAGAAAAAAGCATCTGCCATGGCTGAAACCTGTCTTGTGCAACAGATTCTGCTGCGAGAAAAGCACAGATTATGAATGAGCTGACAAAACCAGCCTGCTGTTGGCATAGGCACCAAGCAGAGACAGAGTAGCTACACTGGAAGTGTTTCATCCGTTACTGTCAAAGAAGTCACTTTTACCACAGATCCTGCTCCAATAAATCACGTTGCCAAGCAGTTTTATAGAGGCGTTATACATCCAAAGCTACTTATGGTTCTGTTAAAAGAGATGCATTTCTTTTTTAGCTCAGTGCAGCTGAAATGCTGTCACAGAAAAAGAGAGTGGCTGCTCAGAGTGCTATTGTAAAAGAGGTATTATTGTAATTACTGTAGGAGGAATGATGTGAGCTAGGAGCCACCATCTTCTTCCCCTGTTCCACCGCCTTTGGGCAGCCTTGCAAAGCTGAAGATTTGCTACCACAAGCACAATAGCTGCTCACACCCCCTTTGCCATGGTGATTGATGAAAATGGGGAAATAATGATGTTACTTCCCCGTTCACCATAAATAACCCATCCCCTCAAAGTGACTAGAGTATTGTAAGTCTGGCCAGATTTGTATGGACAACTTAACCAATTAGCTCTTTTATAAAGGCTGCTGTCTTCTCAATGCAGTGTTAGATATATTTAGGCATGTGTCTACAAAAGAAAGTATTTCTTTCCAAAGCTAACAAAGCTCTCATTCTAGCAGACTTAAAACCTTGGTTTGCAAATGTTCACCCTGTGGCTGTATTCACATTAGCAAGTTATTCAGTGATGGCAGAAGCCAACCAATAGATCAAAGCAGGGGGTCTGGAGGCACCTACATATACACTATATATATACACATGTACTTACGCATGCACACATACATATGTACATATTTATACACATGTACATATATATAAATATATATGGTTTGCCACCATTGAGGCCAGCAGGAAAACTCTCACAGATTATGTTACTAACAAGTGGGGTGGTGTCGTGGTTTCAGCTGGGACAGAGTCAGTTCTTTTTAGCAGCTAGAAGAGCTCTGTTTTGGTTTTAGTCCGGGGTTCATTATGAGAAGAATGTTGATAGCATGATGATATTTATAGTTGGCACCAAAACCTCAAGGACTTTTCAGCTTCTCATTTTTTGCCAGTGTGCAGGTGCACAGCAGGCTGAGGGAGAGCATAGCTGGGACAAAGGGTCCGCAACTGCCCTTATGATTTGAACTTAGATTTAGGATTGAGTGCCAAATTGGCCAATGGAGTATTCCATATCATGCAGTGTCATGCCCAGTATATAGATGAGGGTTGGCAAGAAAGAAGGGCTTTTGCTTTTCCGGGGGCTCTCATTCTTGGAGTCTGGGAGTGCTGTCTCTCTCTTGCTCTCTTTTCAGGCCTCTTGCTCATCCAGGATTGTGGTGTCTGGACTTATCTGTTTCAGGATTGTTAGTCCGGGACGGAATGGGCCTTGGTCACCAGGTGGTGAGCAATTACACTGTACATCACTTATTTATATATATTATTATCACTATACATATATCTATTTATTCATATATTAGTAGTAGTAGTATTAAATTGTTCTTATCTCAACCCATGGGTCTCTTTCTCTTTTCCCCTTTAATTCTCTTCCCCATCCCCTAGAGGTGCAGGAGGGTGAGCGAGCAGTTGTGTAGCTGCCAGCTAGCCTAAACCACAACAGGTGGTTTAGGAAGCTGGTGTATCCAGCACAGCTAAATCTACATGGCATGTGTATGATTCCCATTAAGACTATGCTTTTGAATTTGGTTCTGCCGAAATGTGGCCCTTCCTGCTGCCAGCCCTATCACCATCACAGCGCTGCTTTGCACAGCACTGGGAGGGACCTGCCCAGCTGCTACTTAGCAGCGAGGCCACTCCTGTCTCTGGAAGGCAGAGATAATTCCCAAGGCCGTCACCCCACTGAACCCATCCAACCCAGCAGGCAGCCATGGAGGTGCTCCTCTTCACCACTGAGCGAGGTGATGGGAGAGGGGACCTGGGCAGTGATGCAGCCTTTGCTGCACACACGCACCATGTCCCAACAACCCAGCAAGGCAGCGGCCGACAGCGCCGAGGTGCCTAAGCAAGAAGAAATGTCCACCTTCCAGTCTCCCTTGCACTGTTGTCTTAAATCCACACACAGTTTATGTCTTGGCTCCTCATGGAACACCTGAAAAGCACTGAAATGTCCCCATTTCAGCATTTGCTTGAGACAAAGAAGGGCACTGCACAGACACAGAAGAGAAGCAAGGAGGTCTCTAGGCAATCTGCTGCACTATTATCCCTCAGAGAACAAATACTGGAGGGGGCACAGAAAAAGCTTTTTTTTTTAAAAAAAATCAGTTCAAGAGTCAATTGTGTGTGACAGAGCAGCTGTGACCATGCTGGCCTCGGGTCAAAATCCAGAGCGCACCTCTGATTCCTGGCTCCAGCA
This sequence comes from Tauraco erythrolophus, assembly GCF_009769465.1. NCBI lineage: Eukaryota > Metazoa > Chordata > Aves > Musophagiformes > Musophagidae > Tauraco > Tauraco erythrolophus. The sequence goes on from NC_141468.1 coordinate 56,894,817, forward strand.
CAAAGAGGTTGCTGGAAACCCTCTAATGTCAACAGCAAGACTGGCTGTCCAAACACACACGCACCCGCAGCAATGGAGGCGTATCAAAAAGCTGGCTGACCCAGCTGCCTACAGAGCAGAGAGACAACCTGTTGGAAACCCTGAGCCAAAGAGTATTTCTGCCCTTCCACACACCAGGAAATCCTTGCCATAGGACAAAAGGATGCCACAGATAGTAAGCTTACCTAGTCTAAAAAGCAACTGGACAAACGCACAGGATAAAGTCTACCAGGGTCTATCAAGTGCAATAAAAAATATCCCTAAGCCACACTGTACTAAAGACAGGGGAATATTTAGAGGTGATATCAAGGCCAGGCTGGATGAGGCTTTGAGCAACCTGACCTAGTAGAAGGTGTCCCTGCCCATGGCAGAGGGGTTGGAATTAGATTATCCTTAAGGTCCCTCCCAACCCAAATCATTCTGTGATTCTATGATATCAGCCCACAGTTGCACTGATCCTGTCATCTGTCTCAGGTGTCCACTACTGTCCAGCACTGGCACCAGGGCACTGAGCCAGATGGACCTCAGTGTGACAATATGTCTAATGTTTCTGGACAGAAGGTCATGTTGAAAATCAGTCATGAATATTTGCCTGAACAACACTGTCTGTGAACCCTAGCCACAGGAATACACAAGTGAACACAAAATTATCCCAAGGTAAGCAGGCCCCCTAGTTTCTACACTAACACAAATATATCAGTCAAAGCCTCTCATTTGCTGGAACCAACAAAGAAGGAGATTACTCCATCAGCTCCCACCTTGCACAGACAGATAATGCAGGGCCACACCAGGATACCTAAAATAGCAATTTATTGGAAAAAGCATTATGACTATTTATAGATGCTGCAACATGATTAGTACCCCAAACAGAAAGATAAATTTGCAACCTAAAGTATTTCAAATCGATAACTCCCACTGACATCACAAAGTCAATGATCAGGACAAAAATTGTAAATCACAGTTCTGTTATTTTTTTATTTGTTTAAAACCTCTAGAAAAAAACCTGCAGACAGAACACAGGCATCTTTGCTCGTACAGAAAAGGCAATTCTGTTTGCATAAGCTTTTGATATCAGTTAACGCTGTTTATGAAACTGTACCCTGCCTACTGCATGCAAAAGACCAGTAGCAGGGCTGCACAGCCAGAGCCTACAGAGGTGACTACTCTCACTATCGAGTCAGAAGCTTTTGCTTTCTGCTCAGAAAGAGTGTATGCATGTTACCAAAAAAAAAAAAAAACAAACACCACATGCTGCTGAGATGTGCAGCTGTGTTCGTACCAGGTTTATTATTGGTCTTTCTAACATTTGAGATTTCACAGGACAAATTTTGAGAAATTTCAGGATTTTAATCATTGCAGGACATTCATCACTGGTAGCCAGAAAGGTCCATATCCACAGCCTATACACAAGTTCCAAAATGAATTCAGGAATGTATAAACCCGGCAGTACTGTGCCCCTCCTTTCCTCACCCACACAGGTAAAAATAATCTGGAAAATTAACAGGTCCCTTTGGATTCAAGGATGGCCTCAGAAGGGCTTTTGCTCCTTAAAAAACTCCTTCAAAAGCCTAACTATTTGTCCGCCTCGATTTCCCTTTTGACTCCTCCTGCACTGCAATCACTAACTGCAGCCAATAGCTCTTCCCTTGTTTTTTTTTTTTAAACTAAACAGTATCTGCTCTTTTTATCCATCCTGCCTAGCCGCTCTTGCGCACAGGTGACTCTCATGAGGTCCACAGCAAAGCTCTTATATGGCTCAGCAAGAAAGAAAAGGAAGGCACATCAGAACCTCAGGTTTTCTCCTTCTTCTGCTGAGATTTGTTCTCACAAACCAGGCGCACATCGAACAGCTCAACCAGCCAGAACCTGGGACGCCATCTGACAAACCTCTCTTTCAGCTCCAGGGGGGAAAATAGCTTTTGGAAAGTGCCTGAACTTCAAGGCACCTTAGCATCAGAGAAGCTCACCTCTTTTAGTGGAGGTAATGAATTATACAGGCACTCACGGTGGCATGGTGTGTGAGCATGTCCCCACCACAGCCATCCTGCTGCCTCTCTGGCAGAGCTGATAGGCATCAAAGCAGCACTTTAGCTAACAGTTAAACATTGTCCGTCTTCCTAAAATAAGACCTGCCCTTACTATTGTACTTGAAGTTTCTGAAAGGCTACTCATTATTTGATGTAAATCCCTGTTTTCAAGAACAGCCTTACTCCTCCTTTAAGACAGTTGCTCTGAGTAGCCCCTCAGAAACCACCTGCTTTTTTCATAGCCTGTATTTTTTTAATTCAATAGATTCCCACACACATTTCAGCTTTGGCCCTTGTGTTGGTTAGTTTTAAAGAAATGTTACACACAAGCAACAGGAAGGTGAGGAAATGATCTTGGGATCTCCAGCTCACATTGTCCAGCTGCTAGTTGAGATCAGGACATAACACATTCAAAATGTCTCACCTCAAACAGAAAGACAGAAAGACAGCTGCTAACAGAAACCTGCATCTTCCTCTAAATGACATTTCCCAGTCAGATGACAGAAGTGTTGCTCTCCTGCACGCTATGAGACAATATAAAGGATGATTAATCTCACCGTGCTGTATTGGGAGCAATGCATGTCCCTTTACACTGCTTTTGAAATGGCACAGATAAAAGCAGCATTTTACAGCTGCAGCAAGCTCAAGAAGATAAAAAAGTCCCTGTATGCACTTTCGTCACATTCCCCTGCCCATCTCAGGTGAGACTAATAGTCTGCCAGCACTTGGACGTGACTCCTGTCAGGTACCAGTCTTGCTAATTAAGTACTTTTGGCTGTCTCAGCATTGAACTCTGAGAGCATGAGGGAGACAAAAGTGAGCCTTGGAGAGATCACCGGAGTCTGCGTGGTTGAGGACCTGGTCTGGAATGAAGGAGCAGGACCGTCAGGAGGGTCTGCAATGTTCTTCTAAAATTGTTGGTCCATAAAAGACCAAGGCATAGGTGTGGAGGAAGGGAATGATGGTTTTCTGCCAAATTATTAGTTTATTCTGAAGAGGACAGGAACATAGGATGGGGAGGTTATCAATGCAAATTAGCACGATGGGGAGCCAGATGCTCATTCCTTCACAAACCAGACCTCATTGCGTCGCCCATAAGGCTTCATAGGGGGGTCATAGCCATTGCAGAAGTAGAAATCCTTGCGGTATGCAGCTTCGCTCCCCAGAGCAGACTTCAGCTTGGCAGCATAGTTCACGTAATCCGTCTCTTTGGCATAGCCACCAAATTGCCTGCAAAGAAACAGAACACGGAGAGCTGTTGAGCAGTCATAGAATTTAATAGAATTTCTAGGTTGGAAAAGACCTTAGAGATCATCCAGTCCAACTGTCCCTCATCCCCCATTAAACCATATCCCTAAGCAGTTCATCCACCCTTTTCTTAAACACATCCAGGGATGGGGACTCAACCACCTCCCTGGGCAGCCTATTCCAGTGGCTGACAACCCTTTCAGAGAAGAAATTCTTTCTGACATCCAACCTGAACCTTCCCTGACTAAGCTTATACCCATTTCCTCTTGTCCTATTACCCATCACTAATGCAGTCCTGGCAAAGCACAGAAAGGTAGACAGAGAGAACAATATATAGCCACAATATATTTAGCCATGCATTTTGGTCCAGGGCCCACCAACACGCACTCATGCAGGTGCTGTCAAGTCTCAAGGGTTACACAGCCAGGGTGTAGTCATCCACTGGCAGACCCCAAACAGACCCCCGCAAACAGACCTACGTATATCAGTCAGCAGAAGATGTATCAGTCAGCAGAACAGCCCTGCCCTTTGAATCAATGCCATATCAGAGGAACAGCTTCCTAGAACACAAGGTTATCTCTAAGTCTGCTCAGCTTGGAGTCCTTACACCAATGCTGTCAACAACCATGTTCACTGTAGTGTGAACACCCATATGCTGGAAGCCAGGGAAGCCAAACTCTAGCTAGCCCAAGAAAAAGGGGAGGTAGGAACAGAGACATCAGCAATTACAGCTCATGATACTATTTAAAAGGGGTGGGCTGGAGTTGGTCTGGTTTATGTTGACCTCCCACCAACAGGAACTGTTTCCACATCAGCATGCACCTCACTGCCCTGCCTCAGGACAAAGGTTTGAGACAAAACAGCCTGTTCTTGCGCAAGCAGCCCACGCCTGCAGCAAAGGCCAGGCAGCTCTAGAAGGCAAGGGAAGAGCCAGAAAGTTTAGAGTCAGCTAAAGTATTTCAAGTAAGGAAGCAAGGGAACATCCAAAGGGTTAAATACAAGGTGAAGAGCTTATTGCTATTGTGATGCTAGTGTAAGTCCAGGTTGTCAGTCAACAGCCAAGACATTCAAAGGTGATTTGAAGCAATATAATGGCTGTTTGTTTCCCTGATGGACTGTGGCATGGTCCACCTAAGTGAGGCTTCAGCTGACACCTGTAGATTGATGTGAACCACGCCAAAGGACATCCTTGATGACTAAAAACCATCTTGATTCCAGAAAGTGGGGAAAACAATAGTTTTCTGAGATGGGAAATAAGTCAGTACCTTTGATTAGATATTAGGAAGAAATTTTTTATAATGAGGGTGGTGAAACACTGGAACAGGTTGCTCAGAAAAGTTGTGGATGTCCCATCCCTGGAGGTATTCAAGGCCAGGTTGGATGGGGCTTTGATCAACCCGATCTAGTAGAAAGTGTCCCTGCCCATGGCAGGGGGGTTGGAACTAGATGATCTTTAAGGTTCTTTCCAATCCAAATCATTCTGTGATTCTATGATTCATATTCACCCTCCCTTACTCTTCACCTCCCCAGGTGAAACAAAAAGCCCTTCAGGGCCAACCTCCACATTTGTTTTTCAAGTGGAAAAAAAAATCCATATTCCAAATCAGTGCAGCATGACCAATGATAAGCAATGACATAAATCACCTGTCTTCAGCCTAGAAAGACCCCTCCATCTTCTTCTGCCACATGTACCCCTTGTCCAGCAAGTCACCTGGTAAAATCAGCACTGCTCTTCAGAGAACACTAGAGACCTCAGCACTTGGGACTGGAAATCCCAGGATGCGTTCCTTACGTGGAATAAATGGTCATCCCCTGTCTCTCTTCAATCTTAATGCTTTCGTCGCTAGGACAAGGAGGGTTGGCTTGAAACTGGCTTGGGATCCGCAGAGAGACCTTCACTTTCTGCTGTAAGGAGTCATCTTCAGCAGGAAAAGCAGTGATGGAGACAGGAGCAGTCATGCCCATTCCGATCCCTGAAAGAGACACACAGACATTACTAAAGAAGTCTAGGATCTTGAGAACTCACAGAATTAACAGGGGGTTCACAAAAGCTAATTTTAGTTTAGGAAAACTCCTCACACTGAACTTCTTGTATAATCCGTCAAGAGTGGGATCCTCTGGGGCATGCAGAACAGCCACATTATGCTTCTGCTTGGGCCAAGCTTCTCTCTCCACTGACTGGACAAGGACCTTGGGAGATAAGGGCCCCAGGTGACCTCTGGATGGCTTTTTATTAACGGTCCTGTTCGTGTGGCTCTCAATCATATAGGCTCACGTCACCAAGACACTCTGCTTTTCTGACAAACCACCTCTAACACAACAGGGTCTATAGTTCTGGGGCAGGTCAGTGGCACAAGTAAATCCACATCACAATGTAAATTACTATCATCTGCACTTAGTGATGAGCCCATAGCCAACGCTGGGTGACAGGAGCTTTCTCCTAAACCCTTCCAAATGCTTCCAGACATCCCACATGTTCCAGTATCCCAAAACTCAGAGCTTTCAGTAGGACTGTCCATGCCGTCCACCACTCCAGGAACACTATGCTTCTTTTCTGCTCGTTACTGCTGAGAGGTACCATATGACACTGAAGAACATTTTTTTCCCTCTTCTTACAGCAGTAGAGAACCTCCAAACCTCAGGATCAGACGGCCACAGAACCAGTTGAGGTCAAGCCATCTTTTTCATTCTTTTTGCGTTGATACCATACCTATCTCTGTGGCACACGTTATAGAAGGCACCCTTTCTCCCACAGCAACACCGATCACCACCTTTCCAAAACATGCTGCTGTGAATGCCATTCCCCTCTGCATCCAGCTCCTGCTCCCATATAGACTACACAAGTCTCTCTACCAGATGCCCGAGAAAGGTATGCGAGCAAATGTATATGCGTCAGAACTAGTCTTTGGTCTTATCCTCTTGCTATGGATGATTACCGATGAGCACACTTTAGTAAATTGAGAATTATAAGCAATCACCTGGAAGCACCATTCTAAAACATTACAAAGTACCATGAAAAAGCAAGCTTATTGTTCATTACCCTTTCATGAATAAAAATAATCAGAGTATATGACAAAATATCAAGGTCATAGAAGTTATTTCACTGCCTACAAGGGCACAGCATAGAACCCAAGTGCCTCACACCCCCTGGATATCATCAGCTACTGCTCACCCAGGGAGCTGTGACAGATACAGGTGTGCCCGTCCTCACGTTATCCCAGCTCCAAGGTAACCCATTCCTGCTCAAATAATTTTTGAGATTTTACCCTGAAATAGAGATGGATTACAAGTGGACTCATTGCATGCCTTGGCTGGGCACGCTTTAACCTGTGGCGAGTTTATTCTACCCAGCGAGGGGCTATCCCCATCACAAATCCGCAGTGCCACAAGCAAGGTGGGTCTGTGGTGCCATTGCCACCATCCATCCGGCTTTTACCAAGGCTCTGCTAGTGGCGGTCAACCACAAACACCCGCCAAACCCCGTGAGGAGCATCTCTCACCCTTATCGTTGGTTCCTCCGACGTACTTGAGGAGCTTAAGCACCCCTTCCTTCGAGGCTTCGTCAAACGGCTTCCCCGTCACCTCCACCGCCGCAAACCACCCGCCCTCGCACGTCCTCTCCTCGTAGCTGAGCTGCTCCTGGGGAAGGGGATGGGAATGGAGAAGCTGCGAGCTGCCTGGACGGGCTGGGAGGAAAGCTCTGCCCGGAGGACAGCCGCTCCCGCTCGCAGCGCCTCATCCGGCCCGGCCGCCGCCGAAACCCCGGAGGGAACCGAGCCTGGCCGCTCGCTCCGCCACCTACCTCCTCCCTCTTGCTCAGCACCTGGTAGGGCCATGTCTCCACCGTGCTCAGCAGGGAGTTCTTGATCATGCCCAGCATGGTGCCGCTCGGCTCGGCCCGGCTCGGCTCAGCTCGGCTCGGCTCGGGCGAGGTGGGCGGGCCCGGCAGACGCCCCGCCGCCTGCAGCGCGGCGCACCGCCCCCAGGGGGCGCCCAAGGGCCGCCTGCGCCGCGGGGGCGGGACGGGGAGGGCGCGGGGCCGTGGCAGTCGGGATCGGTCGGGCTGGGCGGGAGAAGGGGCCGCGGCGGGAGCGGAAAGGCGGCGGCCCCGGAGGTGAAGTGGTGCAGGACGCTGAGAAGTGTGATGAAGTGTAATAAAGTGCGGGAGGGTGGTATTCATCTGGGGGAGAGAAGAAATCTGAAGGAAATAAAATAGATGGGAGGGGAAGTACTGTCAAAACTGTGTAATATATAGCGGGGGGGAGGGGGGCACAGCTCTCCTGAAATTGCAATATCATAGAGTTTATTAATTTTTTTAATATTTATTTATTATTTTAATAATAAACAGAGCTAAGAGGGAGATCACAGTTGCTTTAAGACACTGAATTTAAGGCAGTGCTCTATGTCTGTGGATGTAACCTTTAGATAGGGGGTAGATATTAGAAGCGACTCATCACATTTGCTCTGCCTCCACTGACCTCTGCATATGTTCACAACCCAGCCAGTCAACCCTGTTTAAAGCTCCAGCCAGGTCCCTTAGCAGAACTATACGTGAATGAACACAACAAGGGGCTTAGGATGGCTTATGTAGGTGGGTTCATTTATGTGCACGGAGGACTTGGATCCTTCATTATCGCAAGTGGGTTTTACTTGTATAAGCCATGTCAAAGGACAAGCGCCAGGTAGAGAAAGCACCTTGCCTAGGATCATTTAAGAAGAGGGTAGCAGAGGGAGGAATCAACTACTGGTCACTGGCGCAGCCATGGCTCAGACCAGCCTCCCCAGGCAGATGAGGCAGAGGCACCTCGAGATGCCAGCTCAGCTGGACTTCTGCCTCATCAAATAGAAAGCGAGTGGTGTGTAAGCAGCTGATGTGTAACTTTACTATACTTACTATACTCTTAAAAAGCAAAGGAGAAAATGATTTTTAGAAAGTGCTATTAAAGCATTTCCATCTAGAGAGAGGGTGGTGCAAAGATAAAGAAGTTAAAGTAGCTAACCATGGTCATCTGATCAAACAGGCCATGTTCAGATTGGGGAGCAGAGCTCAAGCCTGACATGAACTTTCATAGAGTCACTGAATGACAGGTGCTGCTGCTATCAGTGGTGACAAGGACACAGATCTAGTCATTTATTAACCATTTATATAACTTAGTTTATTCACGATTATGCAAGAAGGTGCAAAATTGTAACATATATTGCATGCTGGAGCTTATTTGTTCTCTTTTAAAACATTGTGTTTCTCCATTGAGCTGAGGAATTTTTCCAAAAATAGCAATTTGCACCTATCCGTATAGAAATACATGGACTGGGTCAGAGCAGAGGTCCATCTTGCCTAGTCCTCTGTCTCTGACAGAAGCTGATGGTGGACTTCTAGGTAAAAAGTAAAAGCATGAGTCATCTGATCTGGCCACCCACCTCCAGCTGTCGGCGACTGAGGGACTTCCCTGAGCCAGGAGTCTTACCTCTCTGTTTCAGGTTGGATTTTATACAACTTCAGGTTGCCTGATAAAATGCCCATGTCTAAAATATGAACATGAAAGCTGATATTTATGTAGTATTCTTCCTCTAGATAGGCCAGAGTGACCAGCAATCCCTACTGCCCCAACCAAAGGGTGTAAAGCATCCGCCGGAGGGACAGCAGTCTGTGCAAGTGTACAGCTGATGCTACAACATGGCCTAGTAGCTCTGAATGCTGAATAACAAGGAGGAGGTTGATGGGCCCTTTCTCTCCGGTTATTCCTTGTAATTTAGGTAAATATATTCTGGGATCAAAATGCTCTACATTTCCTGAGAAATTATGATGACAACTTCACCAAAGGCACAACTGTATCTTTTTATCAGCCTTTTCACAGGCTTGATTTTTCCCTTGTCTAATTAAGCAGTGTTTCACATTCCCAAGCAAAAGCCAAAGAAAATCTTCCAAGTTTGAGTTCTGTTATTTTCTGAAAACCTGAACTCAGAGAATTTACACCCGGGAAATATTTATCAGATTGTCTCATACACTCCTCATACCTCCCCCACTCAGCTCCCAGGTCACAGTCGGAACGCTGACTGTGTTACTTCTTCTGGTTCATTTTGAAAGATTTCATATGAAACTAATTTTTCCTCTTTCCCTCTGGAGGTTATTGTAGTGTCACTGAACTTCCTTCCGTAAACTCAGGCCCTTGGGAATCCTTAAATAGCTACTCTGCATCCTCACTGTTTATGATTGGAGAGCATTTACAAAGCAACTGTCATGCCAGCCTTTCCCACAACCATTTAGACATAATCCATTCTTTATTTTTGTTCTCATAAGTTGCTTCATCTAGACCTTTAAAAAAATAGTTTGTTTTCCTCTCTGACTCTCCTGCAGAATTCAGCAGATCTTAGCTACGCAGTTGGCTGCAATACTGGATGGGAATCTCTGTATCGGATTTACCTTTAGAGACCTGAAGGGCAAACTCACTCTATCCTCTGATCAGTGCATAACTTGATTTCTTCACTGTTTTTTTATCACCAGTTCTATCATCAGAAAGCCCCAGGCAAAGAAAAACCAAAGGCGGGTATTTTGGGTACCCCCTGAGGCACCAAAGTCCTTGAGTTGCATAATTATTCCTTTTCTACGGATCTTAATTATGCTAAAGGATGTTGAAAAACGTGTGGAGGCCAGTGCTTGCATGTGGAGAAGATACTTTACAAATTAGTCACCAATTGAATGACTATCTGAGATTTTGGGGACTGAACTATCTCTTAAGCCGTTTTGGAAAATCCTTCTACACACCTATCTATGCCATTAGGTATCTAAATAGTTTTGAAAAAACATCCCCTGTTTTCCAAGGGTCTTGGCAGAAGTCAATGTGATGTCTTTCAGAGTGCTGGAAACTGAACATATTTGCTGAATAACAAGGTTTTGAGTGCCCAGTTCCAGGTAGCTAAAAAAAAGGCTCTTTGTAGAAGATAGATGTTCACATTTGATCCCTAGAATCTGACACATCTTCAGTCTTGAAACACGATGCACAGACCAAGGTTACCCAACCCCACCCACTCTCTGAACATGTGAACGGGGCATTCTTTGCACTGATAGGTTAAGGCTGTATATTAAAACATAGCTTCCGATCCTCCTCCCTGCCCAGCTGGAAGCGCAAAGCACTAATCTATCTTTCTGCATTCATCAGGTGTTCAGCACTTTTGAAGTTCAAATTCCCCAGCTGTGTCAGATGGAGTGCTGTAAAAATATGACACAGAGAGAGAAATTCACCTGATCTTTATAGAAAGAGCTTCCTCTGGTAAGCAGAAAGAGTAAGTGTATAGCCTGAAGGTATTCACACTCAAGTAGACTGAGCTTGTCAACTATTCTGCCTGGGACACAAAACAGTCATCACTGAAGAACAGGGTCAGATTTCACCTACTGGCCGAGGTTTGAAAGGCAGCAACAAAACGCAGAAGTTCTGGTCTCCTTAGTAAAGCTGCCTTGCATGTGCTTTACTTTATTCTCTCTAGCAGTGTCCCATAGAGAAAGGCTTAAGCAGATGAAAAAAAAAGTTTTTCCTGTTTTTCTGGTAGAGAATTAACTCCTCTGAGGTCTCCTGCGAGCATACAACCTTCTCCTGTGCATCGGAAGTCTCCGCAGCTGAGTATTTCCACGCCTTTGGCTCTGCAGAGCGTTCAGTCGGATGGGATGGACGGTTTTGCTGATGACATTGAGGCGTTCGTTCAGTTCTTCTAGCCTTTTCCTTATCGACTGGGCTTCCCTCATGAGATTGTCCACAGCTGCAGAGACAGGGCGGAGACTACAGAGAGAGTAATACAGGAGAATAACTCAGTATGAGGAGCGCTCCTGAGCATGTGAAATAATTTACCATGACCTTCTGTTTGTTGGTGGGGAGGTTGCAAGGAACCATTAAAAAATGTTCCAAAGCCACTCTGACCCTTAGGAGGTGGTGGAACTCATCTGAGATGCCTCTGTCTGAACCCAGGAAACCACGAGCTTCGGGACCAGCATGGCCCGCATGCTCTTTCCATTGCCACCAAAGTGCAGCTGGCTTGGTGCAGAATAACAGCTGGTTTATGAGTTCCCAGAAGCACTTCACAGCACTCCTTCTTGAAGGGGGGAGATGAAAACCATCCTGTGTGGCTGGAACCAGCAAAGGTAGAGAAAAAGAGAGCAGCAATGTGTGGGATCACCTATGAGGACTTCCCAATGACGGGCAGGCTGCTGCGTGCCGTGGTGCAGCTGTGATCGCACAGCCTCTGGCTCACTCCAGGCTGTGCCTCTGCCTGAGCTGAGGGAGGGGGAGAGACAGGTTTTACAGCAGGATTCAGAAAGGCAAGGGCTGCACTAATGCATCAGTGTGTTTAGGGGTGACCATGTCCCATCCCTTGGAGGGCTTCCTCTCAGTCTCCCTTTGGGGGCTATGAAGCTCTGATGATTGTTCTAATTGTACTTGATATTAATTATTATTCATTAGCCTCACTGTTCACCAGGAGCAGACATGGAGGCTCAGCCAGTGAATTCCATGGATTACTGCCAGTCCTGAATATTTTTAATGGACTGGCCTGTGTCCTTAGCAGCAAACTCTTAATTCAAAGCCCTGTGCAGGAAACATGGCTGAATAGTCTCATCACATCTCCCTGCCCCGAAGTTAGAGCTTTCCAAATACATGACTTAATATCGGCCCTGGTGATTTTAGGTACCAATGATTTTCAGCACTGGCAGCATGAAAGTTGTGATGAATTCTGTGCTAATAGCAGCAGCCACCATACAGTCAGGCAGACATCCACTTGATGCCAAAGGCCAGCATATAATCTGTCGACTGTATCCTCTGGAAACCCTCATTTGTACAGATATTGTGCGGCCTTCTGACGAGTGACATTTTATTCTTCTAGCTTTTCCCCTTCAACTGGTTCAATGCTTAGCAGTTATGGACAGATATGCTTTTCTTTTTCCTAAAGAGAAAGCTGAGTTATGGAAGAGGACAGTTGCTTTAGGAGCAAGTATGATTTAAGTGATATTTAGGTTTCTAGTATTCCCTACTCCTCTCTCTCTTTCATTGCCTTTCCCACTCTGTTTCTGTAAATTTCAGATTAAATTAAATTTTGTGAGTGTGCCCAATCATTAATATTTCCTGCAATGCAGGGGGGGAAATATGAGGTCATGGACTAGTGAATAGCATTCTCCGATCTGGGTGATACAGAGATTGAAATCAGAAAGATCACAGGCCAAATCAGCTGCATCTCCCTGCCCTGTGGCCAAGTCCATGTGTGGACTTGTAGCACAATTCATTTTTCCAGCCTGTTCTCACAGAAGCAAGGTGCCAATGACAGCCTAAATTTTCTTTAAGATAATTCTTATAATACAGACATGGCGATTCAGAATGTTTCACGATAGTCAGCAGAGTATTCAGTTTACTAGAGTAATCAGAGCTGCTAATACAACGGATACTAAGACAGTGAGATTCATCTCCCCACAACTGAGCAATGTGAAAGTTCATCTCAAAGAAGATGAATCACACTCAAGGAAGGACACCCAGGAGAGGACTGAATCCCACCTCCAGATGAAGGGAATTACCTGGCGAACTCAGGCAGTAAAGTGTTCGGGTTGTTCAGCAGGGTGTGTTTCATTTGCCAGAAGATGCTGTTTCCCCATTTCTCAAGTGTTTGGGTAATGCTGTCAATGCCTTCTATGTTGACCTTGTCAGCTAGGTTAGCAGGACATCCATGGAAGAGAGGGAAAAAAAAAGTGACAGAACAAGAAAACATGAGCCAGTGGTCTAAATTTGATTCCAATCCCTATCACTTGAACTGAATTGCAATGAAATGCCAAATATTAAATATATGGAGGATCTAAATGAAAAAGCAGATAACTCTCCCTCACAGTGTAATTCTCCACCTCTGATTGCTCGAGTTTTCTTCTGCCACTGGATACTCCAGCTGATTATTCCTAAAACTGTTTTTCTCTCAAAAAATCTCAGCAGCTTCCCAGGAATCATGAAAGAGCACTCATGAATGAGCACTGTATGTCTCACTCCCAGGACACAACAGGCAAACCTTCATCCCTGAGTTAGCGAATGCCTCCCAGACTGACCCACCACCACCTCTTACCGCCTTCTCTGTAGTTCCATTTCTGATGCTGGTCCAGAAAGTCCTCCTGGGACTTACTGCAGGGCAAGAGGATGAAGAGGAGGAAAAGAGCAAGAGTCACCATGATGGCTGTTCGTAGGACCTCGACTTTCCTCTGCTCTGTGGAGACAAAAAATGTTGGTAACTGCTTTATTTCTCTTTTTCCTCTCCTTCTCCACCTCTCACCTGTCATCTCAACATCTAATTTATCTCTGATGATGTATTTTTTTAAAAATGTTGTTCACGATGCTCAGCCTAGCTTTTGCAGAAGCACAGGGACTTTCTTTTTTCACAATACAAACCTCCTTACTTATTTTCATGCCATTAAGTGGTACAGAGGTGCTTCATCAACTGGCGGCAGTTGGGAAAGCAGCTTTGCTTCATACGTAGCCACGTTGGGACAGAACCTCATAGCTATAAATGTTCTATGAATGTCAGGAGGAGGTACTATGAAGTACGGAAATAGTTGCATCCCCACTTTACAATTAGGGGAAGCAAGGTACAGACCAGTGAAGCAATTTATCAAGGATTTAATACAGGCCAGAAAAGGAAATTGTTCTTTTTGATCTGATTCACTGACCTGTGGTAATAACTGAAATGCTGCCCAGTGATGGAGCCTCAAAGGCAACCCTACCCCTCCATATACTGTCTCCACTTTGCCCTGGTGTCAGGGGGTCAGTTCCTCCTGAGCAGATCTGCAGAGCAGGCAAGACAGGTATGTGAACTGATGTGAGCAGTTACCTAAGCTCCTCATCTTCTTTTGAATTTACCATCATTCCCAAGCCAATGAAAGTCAACTCTAACCTATAGGCCCTCCTGGACAAGTACCATCTATAAATGTAAGAGATCAGTCTCTCCACAGCTTACTCATGCTAATTTGTTATTCTGTCTTAGTTAAGTAGTCTCTCTCTGTTGAATCTGATATTTTCTTTTTTTTTTTTAAATGTCATGAACAGCTGTTCTGGTAGAAACTGGCTGGAAATATCAATTACGCACATATTGCACATAGCAAACAGAAAAAATGCATTGCCAAGTTCATGGGTTTTAGTGATGATTTCAGTCATCTGTAGTCACAGTGATGGAGTGGCTCATGTGAGAAGTAGGCACATGCAGAAAATCCAAATTATTCCCCTGTTCAGGTACATGCATCAAAAGTCTAAGACCTCACTGCAAAATATAAAGACATTAAATTGCTTTTTGAATATCATATAACCCCCATCTCCTAACCATCTGGGAAGAATTCAGCCACCACAAAACCTACTAAGGGCTGTAGCAGATAAAGCAGTACATAAATAAATCCTTTTACTTTGTACCTTTCTTACATTCACTCACTAGTGTATTTTAATTGCAGCTGCATTTATTTTTCCATATATTTAAAATAGCAGTATATGAATAAAGCCATACTGATGGAAAATGCCATGCTACTTTAAAAATAATACTTTCCACCTGTCAGGATGTATTTTGTATTCAGTATTCTTCTAATTGCAGTATTCATTTAAAGGAAAAAAATAAATTACCTTCTTCCTATCTCACACATGCTTACACCTCTTCTTCCCACCAACTCACAGCTGCCAAAATGAAGATCTCTAAGAAAGTTTGATGATACCACTGAGGCACATAATGAAAAGGTCTCTATGGACCTTCTTGAAACTATTTGCATTAACACCACAGCTCCTCTGCCTTTCTGCTTTTCTTCTGCTTTTCTTTTTTTTCCAGATAAATATTTCAGCCTTTAGACCTTTTTTTTTTCTTTTTCTTTTGATGACTGTGCAATGCACATGCCTTTTTAATCTTCCCTGATGGGAAAGGACTTCCAGACACCAACATCTCTAAGTGCAAATGATTTGAAAATACCGCCAACATTGTCCATTCCTTACCCTTTCCACCTCCCACCTGTTTCAATACCCCAGGGCTGGGATACTTTCATCTTTATTTCTTAAAAGAAGGGTGGTTTTAAATTCCACCCACATCTGATACTGAAAATCCACCACCCTACTTGATCTCAAACTTTTTAAAACATCAGGTGTCCAAATGAATCATAAGACCCAAATGTTCTATTTGCAGGGCCCCTCACAGATCGGTTCCTTTGTAGCTTTGCTCCCTGCATTCCTGAGGGCCTACTGTGATTTATTAGTAAACATCAGGTTATAATCATCTTCAAAATAGATTCCCATATCTCAGACACTTACACAGAAATCGAGCAATCTTCCCTCTCTGAGGTGGAATTGTAGAAGGCAAATGGATATTCACTAATAAGGTTTCTAGCAGAAAAAGTCTGCAGGGTCATCTGTAATAGGAACCAGATCCCAAGCCCGTTGCAAATATGTCTTCAAATCCATTGCAGTGTTGCATTGGAAAATACTGTCAGGGTAGAACACAGATTGACAAGCAGGAAAAACTCCCACGTCCTTGGATGAAAGCTCTTTCCTAAATCCAGAGAATAACAATAATAACATAGTAGCTTTGTTATTGTTACTGTTAATTACAATAATATGGCATGCTCTCTGTCAGAAAATTACATCATATTCTGCCCTTGGAGCAGGGCAGGCTCAGTGATTCACCGGACAGTCCCTTCATCTGCAAGCAATGAAGACAGACATATTCGTCTCATTATTACACAATACTTTTTTCTTCTTTTAACCTCTCAGTTCCTCACTCCAACATGATAAAAGAGCTCTGCTAGCTCAATACCCTCAGCACAGGCACAGCTCTCCTAGGATCAGCAGTTGTGCCATCCAAGCCTAAATCCCTGCCCCAAAGCAAAGGAGGGCTGCCAGGATTTGAACTCCTGTTTCTGTATCCCTCTCCCATTCACTGTTTCTTGCTGCTCCAGTGTTCTCCATTTCCAGTGCTCACCGATCCCTACACACAGCAGGGACGGACACCAGAGCACTGAGATTTCCCTGGTACCTATCCCAAGCTTTGACACACTGAGGGAAAACAAGATTTGAGCCCATGGGTTGTGCTGCCCGCTAGGACATGGGGGAATTGCATAGGTTATCCCTTCGCCGTGCCAAACACAGCTTCGTTTCAGAGAGCCCTCTGTCTCCTGAAGCCTGAGGAGAACACTCACTTCCTACTGCAGACATGTGAGATGTAGCATTAGGATTCAGAGTTTTCCTGCCCCTTGTATAGCAAGAGGGCCCGAAACCCTTCCCTGCACTTCTGACTGCTCTAAATACATACGCCCTCCTGATGCCATGCATGTACATCCCAGTGTGTTAACTCAAACCTATACTTGCTTTGAGATGAGGATTTTGTTGATTAGAGTTGGCAATCACTATAATGATACCTAAAATGAAAGATTTTTTTACTGCAATATCAGACTGCAAGTGAATTAGCTTTGTGGTTTTCATTTGGGACCTGTTCTCCTCTCATAATTCTCCCAGGTTCCTTCTGAGCTACTTTCAAACTAGAGCTGAAGAGTGATACTGGGTTTGGGGTTACTTGCAGAGAAAGAAAATACACTTTTAAATGAATCAGGGAATTTGATCTCAGGTAAATCATAAATGTAGCTCTCACTCCAATGGTAATGAACATTTAAACATCAAAGTAAGCTTAAGATTTTCAACTTTATAAAGGATCTCAATAGAGAATAAAGGTATTTTTGCAGACTGTTGGAATTTCTCTATCTTTATTTCCATATGCAATATTTTAAGAATATTTTAAGATTATATTACTTACACTCACTCAAATAAAATGTTCTGGTTTATGTATAAAGTCAAAGAAGGTTTAGGTGCTATAAACCAAACAGTTTCACATTGAAAAAAAAAAAAAAATAAGTATCTGCACACAATTTCTCAGTTAATGCCAGCTTTACCAGAGCTCCCAGGCTGGGATCCCGAAAAGACTCTGGCTTTTAGAGGAGAAAGCTGCCAAGACTGCGAGTCCAGAACAATCAAAGAGTTTGCAAGCTCCACTTGCAAAGCGGATGGCATTTGTTAGCTCTCCAAGCAAAAAAAAAAATCAGGGTAGTATAAACATTAGCATATGCTTGTAGTATTATGTAATGGTGGAAAGATCAAGAAAAATGCCAAAAGCAATTTAAAAATTGGATCCTACAATATTAACCCAGCCACAGTGGTACTGCTAGAATATCACCTGTTTCAAAAATCCTTGTGAAAAATCCATTGTAACGTGTTACTCTTTGGTTTATATGTATGTGGGTATAAAACTATATGTTGGCTGACGCACACACCCAGCTTTGGGTTATGTAGGAATAACAATATTTTGACTTTTTCAAGTCTGGCAACATATTTGAGTTAAATACTGCTTTAGCATATAATTAAGAGTTATACTGCTCATTTTCTACCTGGATGTTGTGGGAAAGCAAAGAGCACCTGAATCCCTCAAATAGCCTGACCATCCTGCTAAACAGAGGGCTCTGACTGACAGTCTCGATGATGGACAGCCGGGGGATGTTGTTGCCAGCAGGCAGGCATACTGATGCTAAAAAAGGAAAAAAATAAGCCATCCAGGTGCAAAGCACACATCTACTGCGAATCTTAACATTAGTGAAGTACTGTTGGTTTTGAGGAGGTAATAAACACCTTTTGCCTCTTCTCCAGGTGTACCTGCTTTTTCAGGTTCTATCTTATCTCCACTCCTCTCATTTAGAGCTTGGTGGTCCCTCTTAAGAAGTTTCCTCCCTCTCCCTGGGCAGGCACCCACAGACCTTGTACTCTTTCTGTTTGCCTGTCTGGCTGTCTCTAAGGACTTGCTCCCTCCTCCTTTCTGTTTGCACACCCCTGTTCTCTGGAAATGTAGATAGCAATCCTCCAACCTTCATGTCCATGCCAGTCTGCACATGCTTTCTCCTCTCCTGGTTCTTCCCACAGGTGCCCTTAGAGTCCCTCAACCCAACAAGCTCTTCCTGAGGTGCATCGATGTGTCTCCTCCAAAGGAAGAAAGAAAAAATTCCTGAGAAAGAAGGCAGAGAATTGCATACAAGTGTTACCTGCGCTCTTGAGGCCAGTCCTTCTGTGTTGAGGCTTCCAAATCTCAGCCTCCCTGCTCCTCTTCTCCTCACCACCCTCTCTGAATTTCAGCTTGCAGTGAGTGACGTGTCCCTCTTAATTTCCCCGCTTTCTGCGTTTCCACAGTCCTTCCGTGGAGCCTCCTCCGGCTGTACCTCTCCTACCCTCCCTCCCACTCCTGCAAGCTAGCCATCTCCCCCCACACATGGGAGCCTTATGGGAAGGAAAGCCTGGGTGACTGAGCCCCTCTCAAAAGCAGCTCCACCCGCAAGGACACCCGTATATCTTTGCCCCCGGTTCTTTTGGGCAGCTCTCAACCCTTGGCTCTCCAGCGCAGCTGTACAACTGCTTTTACTAGTCACACTTTCCACTATGCAGCGCTTCTCTCTGGCTGCTTGAACCCTCCGGCCATCCAGCCATGAATTTGTTCACCACGTTGTTCCTGCTTTTTAACAAACATGCCAATTAATTCCCCGCTGATTAGTTCATTCCTGATGTGCTCTGCCAAATCTATTTCTGGTGGTATAAACAAGGAGGGATGAATCGGCTGCAGTGTTGTTATTTTTTTTTTTCCCCTGCCCCCCTCTCCCAGGTCCATGCCTGCCAAATCAAACAGGCTCAGGTCTGGTCGGTATTCAATAAAGAGATTTCCAAACAAATACAAGGTGTTAAAGCGATGATTTTTGTGAAGTAGGAGGTGGGCCCCCGACCCTGGTCTCATGGTCATGTCAGACTGACATTTCGTTGTGATTTGAGAGGATGTGCAGCCGCCACAGCCCGAAGCTGCACAGTTGCTGCAAACCCAGGCTCATGACTAGACCCATGGCACTGCTTGCAAGTGCCTTGGCCAAATCTGCATTCTTCCTGATATTACTTCTCCAGTATCAGCTGGCAACAACACCCTCTCTGTTTCCTGACCAGCCTATTCTTATTTAACTCCGTTTTCCACAGCCAAAATGTCTGCGCTCAGCAGTGAGAAAAAAAGATGCTTTTCTCACAGGGTGATGGACTGTCTAGCCACTCAGAGTAAAAGCAAACACCCAGAAGTAAGGAGCCAGAGGATATGTGCAAGTGTTACAGACAGAGCAGTTACAAACACAGTATTATGACTGCAATGGAGTGATGCTGGTTTACTCCAGGTAAGGAGCAGATCAGGAGGAAAGGTGAGGGGCATCCTTCCAAGCACAGTCCATAGCATCAGCTAGCAATATCATTTAGTCAACCACTTAAATCCACTCGAGAGAGGTCCAACCAGGACCACGCTCAGGGGTATCCACTTCTCTGACACCAGAAGCATGTGGGTTTGGCTGCTCCTGCTCCCCTAGTCCTGCTGGCTTTGTGGCAGGGAAATTTCTGAGAAGCCTGCCTTGTTTATGGAGCCTTGCCATTGAAGCAGCAGGACACTCATTTGCAAAGTTATAAAACATCAGTTTTCAAAAGCAGCCCACAATATACTGCCTTAACACAGACCAGCCTCTGGAGGAAATGGAAACCTATTTTTTCAGGGCTCAAACAAGCAAACAAAACATCCAGGCAACAGGCAAATAACCCAAACAATCATCTGCCTCCAGCTGTTCCCCATTCAGCATGCAGCAAACACAGTCCTGTTGTGCTGTGGTTGCATCACCCTGAGGAGAGGAAACGAACTGCTGAGGGTCAGCATGGGATGAGGATGCTGGATGGAGGAACGCTCTGAGCAAGCAGTTGTCCGCAACACGGCACAGAGACACCAGCTGAGGGAACCTGATGGGGAAACGTACACGAGTGCTGCAGTGCACTCCTGAAACCCCGATGCAAATCTAGTCTGTGCTGGTGAAGGGTCACAGTGTGTGCCCTGTGTCCTGGTCTCATGCTGGCAGCATGCTCTCAGCAGGCAGGAGCGTGTGTCACAGGGATTCCTCTGGGATTAGTGGGGGAGGCAGGACAGGAGGAAGCTGTAGCACTTCTCCCTGCCTCCCGCATGCTACCATCTATGTTCCCAGTGATGTGAAAGGAGCACTGCCCAGGCCACCATCACTACCGTGGCTGCATTCAGATAGGGACACCCAGCATCCGTGTGCCATCACTGTACCACACTAAGCAGAGACTGGGAATTTTAATACAACCAACTAATGAGAAACTCTTTTTTTTTTTTGCCATATCTCTGTGACTGTGTTGTAAGCAACTGCAGGGTGATCGATCTACTCTCCTGCATGAGGACTGCTGCTTGCAGTCAGTCTTCTAAACTTGAGTAGCGTCAGCATGAAGCTTGCTTGTGATATGCAAACAGGCTATTGCATGTGTCTGCCTCTGGGTCTCTGAGGACACCCAAGAGCTCTGAGACAGCAAACCCCCCCACACACCTCCCCAGCAAGAACAATGTCTGCAGAAACGTTTGTGCTCCATTGCCCAGATCCTGGTTCAGCCTGCAGCCTTTGGGCAGGTGCAGATTTAGCAAACTGAGGGCAAAAGGGGCTCTCTGTAATCACCTGTGCCTTGCAGGGTGTTTGTGTCCTGGGCCATGAGGGACAGCAACAGCTGTGAGAGTTTCCCCAATGCTGCTGCTTGTGTCTGATCCTGGCTGCCACACATGCAATGAGCCAAAATATCCCTCAGGTGCAAAAACTGGGTGCTGTGAGTGAGGTGGAGTCGCAAGGGAATTCCTGACATCCCCAGGGACCAGAGGGCAGGCTGGTTTTGAGATGTAGGGCTGGAGACCTTTTAGAGGTCCACACATGAGCCACCAAGGATTTCCATAAAACTCTGAAGTGCCACAGATGCTCCTGTGCAATTTCTAGGAGCATCCCTCTTTGGAGCTGCCCCAGGGCTGGCCAGCCACTGCTGTACTCCGAGTTGCCTCAGCCCTGCAACACGAGCCACAAAGCAGCCTGCCTGAAACAGCTCCTCTGTCCCCAGCCTGGCTTACGGGGCTGCTCACCTCCACCACTGCTGTGACTGTTCTCCTGCCTGCCCCTGCCCAAATCACCACTGCTTTGTGGTCTTGCCCGCACAGTTGCGGCCACTTCTCTCTTGCATCAGATCAAGGCAAGTGCTGAGCACCTATGAAGAGTTGCTCTTCCCCCTGGCACCACTTCGTGCCTGCTTCAGACTTCTGCAAATCAGTGAGTGAAACGTCTCTGCTGCATGAGGCTTCCTCCCTTGCCCAGCTGGGATGAAAGCAAGGGCTGTCCGCATGTCTACTGCATGGGCACCTGCAGGAGAACTCAGACAACCCATAGCATCACCACAAGCTCACACAGGGAGGCCAGGCTGTCAGAGGATGCCACAAAGAACAATGCAGGACACAGGTCTGGCTCTGAGAGCCTACACAGCACTTCACAGCATGCATCGATCCCGTGCTGTGAGACAACTGGTTAGAGGAGAGAGGGTAACTCCCAAGGGTGCATGGGCACCTTGGTGTTGGGCAGATGCTGCCTCCCCTTGTGCATAACATATCCCCTTATTATCTACCCTCTCCTTCTTTTCATTCACACACCACTGGGCACTCCCCTCCAGGCTCACAGCCACAGGACTCCCGGCCATGGCAGAACAACTCTGGGACTGGAGGAGTCTCTAGAGAAGAACCCATGAGGGGTTTGGCTGGGGCAGCCCCCCACAGTAACTCCCTCAACTAGCACACACCATACCTGCCCTGTGACAGCATGTGGGCACACCACACAGCCTCGGCACTGCACAGCTGAAACCTTTGCAGAGCTCCAGCCATCTTTTGGCCTTTTGCTCATGCCGAGGTGTACAAAGGGTTGGCATTGGCCTTATTGCTTGGGCTCATTAGAAACTCTACCATCATCTGCACTATTTAAAATTGCCTGAAGTGTGCTCGCTGTAGGCACCAGCAAACTTGGAGTGTTTTGCACCTGCTGGAAACGTTATCGTCACTTTTCCTGGTTTTACTTGCTTTTGTTGTTAGCTAGCTTCCTGTTAGCCTCCACTGCTTGATTGCATTTTACTTAGTCATTTGAACAAGCATTTCCTATTTATTGCAATATCTGCTCCTGTGCTAGTCCTCTGTCATGGAGGGACTCAGGCAGGCATTGGAGGAAAGAGGATGGTGCTCGTGGCCCCGTCTGTGTAGCCATGCAAAGGGAAAGGGCAGGACAAGAAAATCAGGTAAAAGCATTAGCGTAGCACCAATAGGAGTGCAAAGATGCAGGTTATTCCTTCCCTCTGGACAGCTGAGAATCGCTTCTGTCCCAGCAGCTCACCAAGAGGCGATGGCCCCTCTGATCTTACAGCAGAACTGCACGTGCAATCTCCCCATCGTGAAGCTCTGACCGAGTGACCAGCTCTAGCTCGAGGACCTTCAATAGCAGTGTTTAGTGTGGGTTCTTTTTATATCAAGGAGCAACCAGAGGTGTTCCTGTGCAGACAGGCTGGAAAAGGCTGTAATTTCTGGCAGAAAGGTGGCAAGAAGCAAGGTAGTGGGGTGTGAGGCCTCACCAGTTAACCCTGCCCCGCTGCAGCCCAATCCAAACCTCTTTCTCTATTTGTTTGTGTTAGCCACATCCTTAACTAAGTGATTGGCACCTGTACAGGGGGAATCACCATCCTAAAAGGGCAGCGCTTTTCACTTGTGGGACATTCAGTGTAGGCTGGTCCAGTGGCTAAAGTGGAAGAGAATTGAACAAACTGATTGCAAGGGAGAGGGGCATTATGCATGGCTTGTCCCAGAAAGAAATAAAAGAGGGGAAAAAGAGAAGATATCTGCAACCTGGGTGCAGGGCTGGAGTGCATTATCTGGGATTTCTGGACAAGGCAGCTGTCCCCAAATATTGTGTGCCTGCTTTTGCTGCAGGACATCAACCCTCTCCTTTCATGTGGAGCAAGAAGCTACTGAAAGAGGTGACACTGAAAAGGTTTCCTTATGGTGTGTCCCACCATTTTTGAGCCAAGTGCAAAGTCTTCCGCACTGGTGCTATTAGGTGGACCCTGGATCTCACTACAATTTGTGTTGGTGAGGTGAATACTGCGTGCCCATGGAGCAACTTCAACATATCGGCATTGCAAAGGGCATGGGTCAGGTCAGAAATCAGGCATCCAGCAGGGTACAGCAAATTTACCTCAGGCAGGGTCTTCACCCCACACAGGACAGCAGGTGCCAGAGAGGGGGCTGGTAGGTACATATTTTCATGCTTTTTGGCTTGTAATATTTTTCTAAACAACCACGCTGCCGACCCAAAGCTCTCAGACTTCCAAGCTTAACCCCAAGTATCTCATTTTTCAGCATCTGGCTTTTTCAAATTGCTTTGGAAAAAATAAATAAAATGAACAGCAATATTCACATAAATGAATGATTTATTTGCAACTTCAGTTTTATTTCTACAGCTTTTTGATTGATATTAGTATACTTGACAGGTCCAATTTATGTGCAAATCAGCTTACATTCACAATGTAAAGAAGGAAAACTTCATTTCTCATGCTTTGCCAATCATTACACCCTCTGAACACTTTGCTTATTCATATGTTCCTCAAAAGCATCAGTTTACACCACAAATCACTTGTCCGTGCTATCCATTAGCCTCACAGAGATCTCAGGGGTTGGGGAACGAGACATTTTTGTGGGAAATTAAGAGCGGGTTGTGCTGTACCACAACTGTATAAGCACTGTAAACTCTGGGCTCTTGCAGTGTATGTGTGTGTGCCAGATGCTAGAAGATCACAAACGAGGACACCAGATTTTACAGTTTTCACTTCTGGCTGCTTTCTGCCATACCTTTGCTCCCAGCTCTAATTGCTGCCAGAAGCATTTTCTTAGAAAGAGCTGCACTGCTGGACAGCTCTTCTCCCTATGTATCACAGGCTTTGCTAACCAAGACTTGAAAAGGATCCAAGATCTCTCCTGTAAATATTTACATAGATACAGGATCGTCACTGCTCTTAGATCAAAAAGCGGAGGAGGGGAAATGACAAATGGAACAGAAAGACTCTGTATTCAGAAAGACCTGGAAGGGAAAGAAAAAGAATGACTCTGATGACTTCTCCAGAGTTTGCCACCTGGGATTGCCCCTCAAGTGCTGTGTTCTCAGGAAGGTCCTGATTTGAAGCCTGATGACATCAATGGAAAAAATCTTTCTCATACCAAAAGGTTTTGCATCAGAACTACTCTCTTTTCAGTTCATATGTGAAAAAAATTCTTTTCACCAGCTAGACCACTTGGTGTCTCTCTTATGCTCCTTCACTGTTATTATTTAGAGTTTCAGGATAGACATAGACAGGAAAGGGTAAGAACATTATTCACAGGAACGACACCTGAAAGAGGGGAAAGCAGCAGCAGCAGATGCTGAGGAAACATGATGTGTTCTTTAGACAATTGGACTCTCTTTTGACATATTTAGCCAATACTCCTTTCTCCTCTTCTGTGGCAAAGGAGTCAGCCTTGAGAGTTCTCACACCAGTCATGACCTGAAGAAGCGGCCTGTGCATGGGTCTGGGAATCAGGAAGCTGGAGCCTTGTGGCTTTGGCGAAGCCACAAAACTCTCCTTGCTTAACTTCCTCATCGTGGGAAAGGGAGAGTTCATTTGTTCGCTTACTTCAGAAGGCTGTCGTGAAGATCAAGGACAGCTTTGGAAAACGCCCCAGTGGTCTTTCGTACTGTAATTAAGAAAAAAAAAAAAAAGTTGTGAAAATAAAATCAACAAATACGATTTCTTCCCACCAAAACCTTCCCAAGAATGAAGGCAGATATATATACCAAGAACAACTTAAAGGACTGGCACTTTCTGTGTAAATCACTTAAGACAACGACCACATTTTTGCACGAGTCTGTGCTCAGCACACAGCGGGGGCTGTACGAATCTGGACTGTCCACGGTGACCTGGTAAAACAACAGGGAGGAAATGAAAGGCGACGGAACCAGTGAAGAACGCCGCTTTCAGTGAGAAACCCAAGTTCCTGCCAGGCGGGCAGCCGCTTTCGCGGGAGAGCGGCACCTCCCAGGTGATGACCCCGGCGCCATCCCACCCGGAGGCCGGCTCTCGGCAAGGACAGCCCCGCGGGGAGCAGCCGTCAGCGCCCGGCTGCCTGCACCCCTCGCAGCCCTCCGCCGCCCACTGAGCGGCCCTCACCCGCAATTCCCCGTGACAGTGAGCCCCGCGGCCACCCCTCTGCCTCTGCCCCAGCTCCCAACAGAAGCGGGCGAGGAGCGACGCGGCCAACCTGGAAGGGAAAGGAGGGGCGGGCGCTCCCACACACCGCAGAACTACAATTCCCAGCAGGCCGCGCGAAGGCGCGGCGAGCCGGCGGTGGCGCGTATGCGCACTGCGCTCCTCCAGCATGGCTACGGTGCTGTCCCGTGCGCTGAAGCTGCCGGGTAAGGGGTTCGCACCCGTCGGAGGGAGGGAATGCCGGGCGGCGCCGCGCCGCACCGAGCCGGGGCAGCCACGTCCCTCCCGGTCTGCGCCCGGCGGCGGGGATGCGCGGTTGCCTCTGCCTGGGGGCGGTGGGCGCGTTGCCATGGTGATGCGGCGACGTGGGGCGAGTCCCGGCGCAGGGGCAAGGGGCAGGCCCGGCCGCCCCGGAGGCGCAGGCGGTGAGGGGGGGCCGGCGGCCTCTGCCCAGGTGCCGTGGCGGAGGGAGGGCTGCAAGGGACGGCGCGGTGCCTCGGCGCTCCGGGGGCGTCGTGCGTGGCGGGGGGAGCCTGGGCCTGGCCGCGGCCCTGCGCGGAGCCGCGCCGGGGCAGGGCGGGAGGAGGCGCCGCGTCCCACAGGCCGCGCAGAGGTGGGCACAGGGCTCGAGGCAGCCGCCGCCACCGCGAGAAAGCGTTATTCCCTCTCTGAGCCGCTCGTGCTGGGTTTTACCTCCAAAAACCAGGCCAAGAGTTCTGTACGTTACACTGCAATTACCCAAGTCAATGTTTAAAGTCTGCCTGCTACCTCCGCGTATCTTCCAGCCAGAGATCTTTAGCGAGATGAAAGGATATTCAAGCATAAGGGACTATTGTGTCAGGAAACCAGATCTTTCAAAGATAGGGCGGTGAGCAGCAGTCCAACAACCATTCTCATCAGCGAGGAGATTAAAAGGGAATGAAAATACAGGTCAAAAACAGATCTTGAGAGCATGCTAGTTGCTGTTCGGTGAACTGGAGATGGTGCCAATGCACCTGTCTGCATTTCAGACAATGGGAAAGTGTCTGGTTGCCCCTCCTGACCGTGTCTTGCCTTCGGGACAGCCGTGGGACAGACAGGGCCCAGCTGTGCACTGCTGGAGGAGGACTTCTTCCTGGCACCACACACAGAATCACAGAATGTTAGGGATTGGAAGGGACCTCAAAGGATCATCTAGTCCAATTCCCCTGCCAGAGCAGGACTACCTAGGTCAGATCACACAAGAACGCATCCAGGCGGGTTTTGAACATCTCCAGAGAAGGAGACTCCACAGCCTCTCTGGGCAGCCTGTTCCAGTGTTCTGTTACCCGTACTGTGAAGTTCTTCCTCATGTTTAAGCAGAACCTCCTATGTTCCGGCTTATATCCATTTCCCCTTGTCCTATCATTGGATGCCACTGAGAAAAGCCTGGCTCCATCCTCATGACAGTCACCCTTTACATATTTATAAACATTAATGAGGTCCCCCCCAGTGTCCTCCAAGCTAAAGAGACCCAGCTCCCTCAGCCTTTCCTCATAAGGGAGATGCTCCACTTCCTTAATCATCTTTGTGGCCCTGCGCTGGACTCTCTCAAGCAGTTCCTTGTCCTTCTTGAACTGCAGGGCCCAGAACTGGACACAGTATTCCAGATGCAGCCTCACTAGGGCAGAGTAGAGGGGGAGGAGAACCTCTCCCAGCCTACTAACCACACCCTTTCTAATACACCCCAGGATGCCATTGGCCTTCTTGGCCACAAGGGCACATTGCTGGCTCATGGTCATCCTGCTGTCCACCAGGACCCCCAGATCCTTTCCCCTGTGCTGTTCCCCAACAGTTCAGTCCCCAACTTGTACTGGTACATGAGGTTGTTCTTACCCAGATGCAAGACTCTACACTTGCCCTTGTTGTATTTCATTAAATTTCTCCCCGCCCAACTCTCCAGCCTGTCCAGGTCTCTCTGAATGGCAGCACAGCACAGACACACACTCCTAGTTTAGTGTCATCAGCAAACTTGCTGACCATGCACTCTATTCCCTCATTCAAGTCGTCAATGAATATGTTGAACAATACAGGTCCCAGTACCAACCCTTGAGGGACTCCACTGGATACAGGCCTCCGACTGGACTCTGTCCCATTGACCACTACTCTCTGGCTTCTGTCCTTCAGCCAGTTCACAATCCACCTCACTACCCGATCATCCAGACCACACTTCCTCAGTTTAGCTGTGAGGATGTCGTGGGAGACTGTGTCAAATGCTTTACTGAAGTCAAGACAGACCACATCCACTGCTCTACCATCATCCACCCACTGGTTGATGTCCTCATAAAAGGCTATCAGGTTTGTCAAGCACGACTTTCCCTTAGTGAAGCCATGTTGACTGCCCCTAATGACCCTCTTATCCTTGATATGCCTAGAGACAGCACCAAGGATAAGTTGTTCCGTTATCTTTCCAGGGATGGAGGTGAGGCTGACCAGTCTATAGTTACCTGGGTCTTCGTTCTTGCCCTTTTTGAAGACCGGAGTGACGTTTGCTTTCGTCCAGTCCTCAGGCACCTCTCCCGTTCCCCACGATTTAGCAAAGATGATGGTGAGTGGTCTGGCAATGACATCCGCCAGCTCCCTCAGCACCCGCGGGTACATCCCATCAGGACCCATGGATTTATGGATGTCCAGGTTGCTTAACTGGTCCCACACCACTGTGGTCCTACAGTGCCCCAGTCTGTGAAGCTGCACTCAGTGGGCAGGTTGTACTTTCTTCCTCCATCAGTCCATGAAGGTCACAGTAATGTCTTCAGGGCCCTTCCCGCAAGCTTTTAGTAACCCATAGCAGGAGTCATTATTTTTTATGTTATGTAGTACCTGTTACATCTCATTTAAAGAAGTCTTGTTTACAAATCAATTTCTTCCTGGTTATATGTATGTTTGTCTAAGCGGGAAGGAAAACATTTTTACATTAAGCTTATTTAGGAAAAGTGTGAACTATTGGGTATAAGTACATATGTTGGGGTGTGACCACTGGGAAACTGTACAGTAACAGGTACAGATCTCTTCCGGGACCTCTGAAACCAGCATGATCTGTTTGATATATGCTGTTGGGAGGCACTGATTTGGAAAAGAACGCAGGCCTTGTAACTGTAGTTAAGAAAGCAGTTCTTGCATCAGCCCTTAGGTTAAATTGCCTATATTCTACCTTGTTTGTGTGGTTAATTCTAGAAAAATGGAGCTTTCAACAGCAATGAGAAACCAGAAAGCCTGTTGCTATAGCTGTGTTTTACTGCTGCATCTCATTAAATTAATTACATCAATATGTAGCAACTTATCTCCCCATGGACTTAGAGATATGTCTGCAGTACCCAGTGACTGGTGCCTGCCAACTGCCAGCTGGGAAAAAACAGAAAAATAAACAGAACATGAAGTGAGTACAAATGATACTGGAACCATTATGTCTTCATTGGAATAACGCAGAGACTTGTACTTGTCTAAAGTCCAAGATCTGCTATTTTCACTCCAAATTAAGTGCAAAGAAAAGCCTTTTCAGTAAGTCAAAACCAGAAAAAAGATTACAGTTAATATCTTCCAACCATCAGCGCTAGAAATGAGTATTTCATTATGAGTGAGACCTGATTCCGACACAGATCACCTCACAGATGCCTGCGTTCCGAATCATGATCACATGTTTCATCTTTTCTTCTTTGAGAGCTCATATTCTTCTACTGCAGTAGTTGCAAGAGCTGCTTCTATAAAAAGTATTGTTAGGCAAATGCACAGGGTATTTTCAAAGTCATGAAGTGCAGTTTAGAGTCCAACTGCCCTTGAAAGTTGGTAAGTTTGGGACATTTTCTCTCTCTTCTGCCTCCCTCTTCAGTATTTGCTTTTTCTTCCAGTGGCTGAAAAAAACCATCCAGGGCAACATGACCAGTAGCTTAGCCACAGACCACAAGCAACAGTTCCTCAGATTGATTGTAACCACAGGCCTCTGACTGGGAACCACCGCTTTATCACTGGTGCTGTGGAATAAACGGAATACAGTTAAAAGCAGGTCAGAACAGAAGCAGTTTATTTACTATACCTGTAGGAAAGAACGCAGAGCAGCAGGGAAACCGACTTTGCTGGTACGAAGTCCATCCTTGTAAAGTGGATGCAAGGTTTATCTGCACTTAAAGATGCTGTGCAAAAGACAGATAAAAAGATGTGAGTTATACAGTTCTATTACATACACAAGGCCACAGAACTGCTCAAGGTAGATCTGGAGTCTGTTTTCTTTCGCACAGGGACTAATTTATCATGAAGATTATGCAGTGATTATCATTGCAGGTGATAGGGTGAGGGTTTGACCAAGAGGCTGTCTGAAGTCTTGGTATTTCTACTTCTACAATGGAAAGCTGAAAACTGCACGAGAGTATTGGATTTTCTCACAGCTGATCAGTTGCAACAGAGGCAGTTTTAGCATTCTCTTGATGGACAAAGTGTCCTCTCCCAGCCTAAGCCTTGTTGTTGACCAGAAAGGAAAGAGTTTGACTTCTGGAGCACTTCTCAGTAAATCATAGTTCTCTAAATAGTGTGAGACTCCCCTTGTTTTCAAACATTCTTTACTGCTGTTTGTGTCTCTCTTTTTTTACTCCTCTGTTGGAAAATCATTAGTGGAAGCCATGTGTGGTATCCATCCATCCCACAGCAAGTGACCTAAAACACAGAGGAGGAGTCATGTTCCTTCTACTCTCTCTCCAGCTAGGTGAATCATGAGTTACGTATTCTCTGCACTGCAGAACAGCCTCAGAAGGCCAGGTTGAGCACATCCTCACCAGCCCTCTGGACACATTCCCAAACACCTACAGATCAGTTGTTAGGGCTCTACCCGAACAGCGGGAGATGAGTGTTTGAATCCTCTGAGATTAGGTATGCAATTGGGTTTCCCATGTGCTAGGTGAGTGCTCCAACAGCCGTTGTTAAAGGGCAGTGTCTTCCTCCTTTTGGCTTAAAAAAAAGAAATCAGCAGGGGGTTTTATGCCTGACCTTACTGAGTGGCTGTACTTTGTGAGAGTGCCAACTAAACTTTGAGGAAAGACAGGGAGAAAGAGAGCCAGTTTCTGGTTCCTGGTCAGGCTTAGACATGAAATAAGACTGAGCAGCTCTGTGCCTTATAGCTTTTCTATAACTCAATAGATCCTTTCCTACATAGATCACCAAAAGCTGTAACTCATTACTGTGTAGTAGCTGTTTTCTAGCCTCTGATCAGTGGTTCTCAGCAGGAAAGGTGTTCCTGTTATGGGTCATCCGTGGTTGACAGCACTGTCGATGTTGTCGACATCTCAATCCCTGCGAGTTCAAGGAGTGGGTGAGCCATAGTTTTGAGGTCCTTTCTGTCTCCTAGAGATCCAGAATGAAACTGTTCCACATAAAGCTCATTCCTGTCAATGCTTTTAGTTGCCCCAAGGGTGAACAGCAGATTTCAGTCTTCTGGGTTGACTGTCTGGAATTAAAATAATTCAACAAATCACAGTATATCTGGAGTTTAAGTATGGTGTTGAGTTGTTTTACTCAAACACACCAGTTTCCAAAACCAGGAGCAGTCTGGTTAACCTAAATGTCAGGCTTTGACTTCCCATGTTAAATTCCATTTACGCTTGGGCCAGCATTTGCTTTTCATATCACTCTGACCTGGCTTGAACTGGCACATCTGGATCTGTAGTGAGAAGCTGCCAATACCCTCCCAGCGAGTCCTCTCTGGAATTTCTTGTTTTCGCTGAGTACTCTTTCAGCAACTTGTCAGCACGACCTACTGTATAGACATCTGGGAAATTCAGTGACAATGACAGCAGTGCGCTGTCACTGCAGTCTGAGCAGAGAACTGTGTGTCATTGAGGTCGATGGCCTTCTGTGCTGCTCACAGGATGAAGCCAAGTTTATCAAGACTTCCTGAGAAAAGCCCGTACTTTGAACGCATGCTTAAGGCAGGTCTATGTGAAACTGCAGTATCTCACAGGGATACACTGAACCATCCCATAGGAATGTGATATCTTTTAGCTGGGTGCTCTGCCTCTGCACGGAACAGCTTTTTGGAGTGTGTATGTGCACCAGATCTTTTAATGTGAGTATTTTGTAGAAGCTCCTAGTTCAAAAA
The DNA here is from genome assembly GCF_009769465.1 of Tauraco erythrolophus. Classification (NCBI taxonomy): domain Eukaryota; kingdom Metazoa; phylum Chordata; class Aves; order Musophagiformes; family Musophagidae; genus Tauraco; species Tauraco erythrolophus. Next base: position 56,926,409 of record NC_141468.1, read on the forward strand.
GGAAGAGTCTGATTTAGATAGTGGATCTTGTTAGAAATCTCTGTTTCTCTCTGTTCAGTGTGTTTGGGTTGTCCTGGGTGCTCCACTTAGTGTGGGGCATTTGGCCTTTAGTGGGATTGACAGTTTTTCTTAAATCCTAAAATTGACACTGAATACCATTTATGAGTGGTACAGGAAGGGGAAGTGAAGGTCCTTTTGTAGGACAAGAAATGAGAAAGAAATGAGATGCACGTGCCGCAAAATAGGTTCTAGATGATGCAAAATAGGTGCATTGCACTAACTAGATACTATAGTACATCTGTAACTATGAGTCTGCCTTTAACAGGAAGAACAGAAGTAAGGCATATTATCTCATGCAGGAGGAATAATCGTGAAAGCCTTTCAATTTCCACTCTGTAAAGCCTTCCCATCATCTTAGTGTCTGGGAGTGGTTACAGCTTGCGTATTTTTGCTTATTATTTATGCCTTGCATGTATCACTTCAGGCATCTTCAGGCACAAGTTAGCTCATGTCTCGGGTCAGTTTTAGGCAAAGGGAAATGAGGCAGATATCTGGGATAGCAAAGTCCCACCTTGGAATAGGAGAGAGAGAGAAATAGTCTGAGACCCTGCGGTCACCAGGGCAGTGGCCATGGCTCCATGCCCAGGCTGGTGGCTCAGGGCAGCTCCCTGAGACGTGATCCTCCACTCGTAGCTCAGGGTGGTGAGTCTGCGTGATCTTGCCTGCCCCCATAAACAGATGGCCCTGGCCTTACGCCAGTATGTATGACCGAGCTCCGCACCTGCCCTCGTCACAGTCCCTGCGGCCGTCTAGGTCTTGAGGGTGAAGTTGTCCATGTGCCAGGCATCTGTGGGTGAGACACCTAAAGCTAAGCTACTTTCTTGTATCATCACCTGAAGGCATCAGTACTAAATTCTCTATCTTGGCAAAGCCAAGTGCAAGCTGTCGGCTCTGGTAGGAACTGGAACAGGGCAGGAGCACTGTGGTTTCCTACTGCAGGGGCTGGAGCACTACCTCTTGGAATGCTGAGCCGAGAAGCTGGTGTCTTAGAGGGGCAGCCCTGAAGGGCAAAATCACTTTACCCTTGTCTTCAGGTAGTCGATACCCATTTTTACCATCACGGCAGAGAAACTGTACGTAGTGCTCTATCCCTTATATCCCTTGTGCAGCAGGGCAGCAGATGTGGCACACCATAAGGGAGCAGTGCTGCTTGGACCAGGCAGGAGGAGCAGGGGAAAAACGAGTTGCAGAGGGAAGCCCTCTCAGAGAACACAGACTGTGAGTGAATAGAGGCTGTGTTGGGATTAGAGATCGGCAAATGCTAAAGGAGTTCAGGGTCTGAAGTCAAGACAGAGTGCTGTGGTTTAGGTACTTGGAGTGTTAAGCATGACTTCATGTCAGTGTGTTTTACTACTGAACAGGAAAGTATTAGAGCTAAATCAGCCATGAATTCCACATATATACACATACGTGTGTGTGTGTGTGTATGTATATAGATATTATATATAGATACACTTTTATCTTGGGGAAATAAACTGTCAGCATCTTTTCTGCTGCAAGCTGCTATTCTGAAACATGGACAGACCCTGTCTTTTCTCTTACACCTCTCACTTGGATCTATGCAAAATGCAGTCTGTGCTGTCCTTCTTTCTGTATCACTGCAGCCATTTATCCTCTGAGATCCTGCAAAAGCAAGGATCCTATGCTTTATTGTCTCTCTCTCTCTCTTTCCTCAGGAAAAAAGAGCCCGGACCTTGGGGAATATGATCCCCTCACTCAGGCTGACAGTGATGAAAGTGAAGATGACCTGGTACTCAACATCCAGAAGAATGGGGGGGTCAAGAATGGAAAGAGCCCTCCCGAGGAGGTGCAGGACCCTGACTCTGATGTGGAGGTTGGGATGACAAAGCAGCACACGTCAGAAAGCGTACCCGAGGGTTATCCTGCAGAGACGTCTGGGAGTTTGGAGCAGAAGGCTGCTTCCTCCCTCATGCCATACCTGCGCACAGCTATCTTTCTGCTCACTGTGGTGATCTCCATGATTCTCGTGTTGGTGTGCGCATTTCTAATTCCCTGTCCCCCTAGAGACTTGCATAACACATGGGACCGCAACCTAGGTCAAGGAGCAGGTGAGAAAGCCCCAGGAACAGCATCTGACGTGGGGGAGGTGGCAGCTCCCAGGCTGGGCATCGGCGGGAGAGACCTATCTGGGAGAGTCAGCTCAGAGCAGAGGCCCTTCCTCACCACTGCAGATGCTCCGAGGTAATAGACAGGCGGCTGTGTCCTGCTCATTCTTCAAGCTGAGGCCTGTGAAATCTGGCATCATTAGATAACAGTGCCACAAAATCCTCTTTCTGTCAACACTGAAAAGCAATTTGACTCTTTTCCCATCCTGCCTTTTTGACCGGATGGTGCTCTCTATTCCAGATGGAGATGGCCCAGCCCACTTTAAAGCATAGTGCCTCCCTCTCTACACCCTGGGTTTCACCAGCACCTCCACGCTGAATTGTGTGGATGTGTTCAGGAGGAGAGGGATAGAAGTCTTTGTGTCTTCTAACTGGCTTAACTAACCTTATTTCTTTTGTCTTCTTGCCCTGCTTGAATCCATAAATCAACATTTGAGATCTTTTTTCATCCTATACAGGCCACAGGTAACATTTCTAAAGTATCTCCCGTTCTGACTTCTGCAGTAAAGTAACCATGGTTTATGAAATAATTTCTTACAGGTCTAGATATGTCTCTCCCTCCTTGCTTTCTGCCCTTGGCTCTCAAGTCTCTCATAAGATATGTTGCTTCCACATCACGTCAGAAAGTGAAGTGGGAAGCAGAAATCTTTTTCTGTTAGTTCCTCCACTTTTCCCTTTTCTTTCTGTGAGCCAGATGCTACATTTCTGCCTTTCCTTGCAATGAAAGATCTTGCCGTGGTGGGAGCTGCCTGGCATTGGTGGTTACCTAGCAGACTCTATGAGGCTTGACTGTCTATAAGCCTCTTTTCTGGGCCAGCCCTTCCCTTCCAGCATGGAAAATGGGCTGGGTGGCCTTTTTGACAACAGTGCAGTGATTCTCTGTGACTGTTGCAGGTGGTGTGTTATCCCCACTGGAGCTGTGTGATGTGAACGGCGATGGGCTCCCTGACATCCTCATTGTCTTCACTGCCTTGATGAATGCTAGCGTCATGGGTAAGCACCTCAGCTCCTTTCCACTCCTTTTTCTGTACATGTCAGTACAGACCTTTGTATATTTCTCTTACACACAAGAAGAGTTTCTGACACTGCGGATCCACTGCATTGCTGGTTTCAGAGTTCCTTAAAATGTCTGGTGTGCTGTGCCTGTGCTTTGTCATGCTGCTCATAATTTTCATTGCAGGCCTGTGCTCCCATACCCATTGGGTCAATGTCGTTGTTAATTCATAGAAAGCCAGTCAGTGACTGGCTAATGGTGGGGAAGCTACCGTGCTTGGCTGTTTAGCAGGTATCGCTCTGCTTCCTTCTCCTGGCTACTTTTCCTTTCTCTGTTAACCTTCATGCCCCTCAGGTGACGTAGCAGCAGCTGATACTGGCCACTGTTATACAGGGGCTGCTAAGTCCAGTGGCATCCGGTTGCATGGGACTTTTGAATTTCTGGAGGTTCCCAGCTGCCTGCTGTACTGCATCTGCCCAGCCTGGCATCACGTGAGGTTACGTGAATCTGTTTGGTCTCAGAGTCATATTCAGGGAGCAAGCATGCATTGCACAGCCTGAAGAGAACTCTTGTGAAAGCAAAATGCCTTGGCTCTTCAAAGGGTAATAAAAGTATAGTTAGGAGAGAGGGAAAATGCTTCTTCTCCATGGCCCAAGCAATGTCCTTGGTATTTCACAGCAAGTCCTATAGAAAAACACCTATAAGCAGAGAGAAAACTGTAGAGTAAGTTAAAGAAGAACGTGAGAGAGGGAGATACTGTTGACATGAAGGCTGCATTCAATTTGTAGAGGTTGTCATTTTGTTCTGTATTTTGCCATTGCATTGTATTTATCTTTCATTGCAGACACATGTACAGTTCTCAGCATGCTCTGAATGGAACTAATCATACCTAGCTGCACCCTGGGCTATAGCTATGCTGGAAGACAAAAAGCAGGCACTAAAGCAGGTGTAAGCATGTCACAATCCTAAACTCACATAGCTGGACATCATCCCTCCTGTAGCTTGTGCTCAGAGCATTCACACCGTGTCCAGTAGAGAGAAGCTTGGGATAGGTACCTGCTGGAATAAGCTATGATGACATTAGCTGTTTCTCCAGCTTGTACAAACAACAGCTATGAGCTGCATTCAAGAGTTATCTGCACTTGGTCCTTGCCAAGCCAATGAAGAGAACTTGGGCTGGGGCAATTGCTTAGCATAAGCCAGATGATTTTCAGTTTGAGAAAGGATGAGTTTGATGTAGAGGGTGGGCTCAGACTTGCTTTTAGTCAGTGGCCCAAATACACCCTTCATGTAATCAGGTCACTTGTTGTTTTGCCAGTAAGACGGGAGTCAACTGGGGCTGTTGTTATCTTGAAATTTGTAGGAGTCCCTCTTAAATTGTGATATGAGCATATCAGGTGGAGATTACAGTAACCACAATTATGTCTAAGACAGGCTGAACTACTAAAAGTTACTCAGAATTGGAATGAGAGCCAATAGTCAATTGAAACACCATAGAGCACCTTTTCTTACAATTATTTTGTAAGATGATGAATGTGGAATAGATGAATTAGGAAAGGACCCCTGAGTTACACCAATAGGGTTTCGATCAGTTTGTTTTTCACAACAATAAAACTCATTTGGAAAACAAAGTAAAAAGCTCTCAGATTGCCAGTCACCTGCTGCTGCCCCAGAATTACAGACAACCTAGGACTTTCACATGAGGTGGTATCTGTCTTGGGAATCACTTAAGTCTTCCGTTCAGTGTCTTGAGGGAGAGAGGAATCGGAAGGATCAGTCTGGTTGACAGCAGTATGTTTCACACCAGCAAGTCAGCACAACTGAGCAGGTTGTCCCCAGAATCTTGGTTCCTCTGTGCCCAGCTGACCACATTTGTTGCCGTGAGCTCAGGTCCAACCTCCATGTTTGTCTGTGCTGTTGGCTGACAGCCCAGCTTGTCTTGGAGGTCACTGCTAGACTGTGCAGGCAGAGACACTCAGCCTTGGGGTGGGATTTGACCTTCACTTTCAGGCAGTGTGGATGTGGCTGGCTTGAGCTGCTCAGGTCCAGAAGCTAGAGCTGGAACTCATGCGGAAAGACCCAAGGCAGCATGGACATAGCCTCTAATGCCAAGGGATTTTGCTCTCTCTTTCCTGCCTCTTCCAGGTGTCTCTAGGCCCTCCGTAACTGTGGTGGCCCTTTCTGGCATGAATGGCAGCACTCTGTGGTCCATCCAGCTTCCAGAGAAGACTCGAAGTGTGCAGTGCAAAGGCCTGTCACTAGGGGCACCCGCAGAGCCCGTCTGCCTTGTTACAGGAACATCGAAATTCCTCAGCCTGCTCGGGGCCTCCACAGGTAGAGTCAACTACCAGCATATTAGAAATATGCAACTATTTTTTTGTTTTTGTTAAAGGACTAATAAGCCTGAACGATTCAGTGCTGGCACTTTATGGTGGCTGTTATCTAGTGACACAGGAAAAGGTCAAAGCACTAATGAATTTCTGGTTACACAGGTTAAGAGAGAATCCAAACCATTGCTGCTCTGTGACAGCATCTTCATCCTACCATCTTAGAACATTTCAAAGTGTTAATCTTATCCTGTAGCATCCCCATGGCATAAAGGATATGTAAGGTCTGTTATCATCAGCGTTGAGCTGTTAGTACAACTCAGCACCTACCTAACAGCACTGAAAAGCTGAATATTCTTGGAGAAGTTATCTAAGGACATATGCTACAGCCAGTAAACCTTCCAGAGAAATTAGGCCCATAGAAGAATTTATTAGATGTGAATTAATGTTGCATTTTTGATCACTTGATCATGTGCGCGTCCATTCTCTGCTTACTGTTTGTTCTACCACATTGATTCACTGGTAGAAATATTCATAGGTAGGTATAGGGATGATTTTGGAATCAGAACAGAGAGATACAAGAAACCTTGGGTTTAAGTGACAGATCAAGTCAACGAGCAGCGGAACTTACCTTTCAAATGTTTTTAGGGACCAGATGACTTGTGCAATGTTTGCACGGACTGCTGGCTGTCTCGTTTACCAGCAGTAGTAGTGTTACTAATGTGCACAAGCGTTTGCAGGTCTGACCTTTGATTTCCTTTGTCATGCAGGGGCAAACCCTGTTCTACAGAGCGGCAGCAGCAGAAGAGCATTTTTAAACTCTTATTGAAAAAGCAGAAGTGTTGGCAAAAGAATCACAGAGAACTAAAAGCATTGAATTTCATTTTCCTTTTTTGGGGGGGTTTATTTGCCAATTTGCAAGTCAGGTTTTACTGAGTTTCCAGCTCAGTCCATGCTGGACTGCTGAACCATTTGACATCACGTCTGCTAACATGCTTTCACCCTGAGATGGAGTGAGCATGCCATTCTGGCTTGGCTGTTTGCTGCTAAGAATTTAGCTGAGACCCAGATTTGCACTTTGAATATCAGAACTGCCCATCTGTTCCCTTTCCTGCAGTCTACCTACAGATTTCACTGCTGGCTGAGGAAAACAACTGCTGTCCTGCAGAGCAGCACTCTCATTTAAGTTCTCCTTCAAAGAGTGAACCTCAAATATTCTCTGCTACTTCAGGAAGTGTTTTGGGCTCAGGCCTTTCTGGAGAGATGCTAAGAAGGTAGCACAGCAGGACTCAAAGACAATCTGAAGAAATGCTGGGGGAAGAATTTTGCTTCCCACTGCAGCTTGCCCCAGTTTGTAGACTTGTCTTTCCTTCTCAGATAACAGTGGAGACAAGCTCTCTTGCTCCCTCCTCCAGGAAGGTTTTTGGAACCTTCTGGGGATACTCACTGGTTCCTCAAGTGCTGCAGGTTTGTTTCATGCCGTTCTTTCCGCAGGCAAGACCATCTGGACGCTGAACTCCATCCATCTTTCAAGTGGAATCCTGGCTGCACCAGCTGCAACTCTTCCGGATGTAGATGGAGATGGGATTAGAGATATTGTTGTTCTGGCCCTCAAAGAGACAGAGGTACAGCATATCCCTGCTCAAGGTCTGAAAAGATCTTGATTATCTAGAGGAAGAACAGACAAGCCTGATCTGGAAAGGCTGTAACAGGAGCTGCAAGAGCCCCTAATTTTTGTTCTCTTAACATTTCCCTGAAAAGCACCCTTTTCCTTTCAATAGGTCAGAGCAGTGAGATCAAGCAATAATGACACTACCTGTGTTTCTTGTCAACTGTGAATGAACAGAAGGGTCATTATTTACCCCTGGCTGAGGCTTGAGAGTTATCCGTTTCTGTTCAGTGAATGCTTGGTTTGAAGTGAGTGTTAAGCAGCAGTGTAGGGAGCCATATTGAGATAGATCTCCGGAGAAAGAAGCATTCAGATTAGCCAAAAGAAATAAATACTTGTGTGATTAATTCATTTGCAGATTTCCGCCGTGCTCATCTCTCCCCACAATTCTAGCATTAATGTTGTTAGAGGAGTTCAGATTTTTGAAATCCCTTCCATCTTTGATGCATTTGCAGTCAAGAGAAAAGCATGAATGTAAGACTCCCAGGAAGCCAGACTGAGCAAAGAGACAGAGACCACTAGCTAGATCTTGCTGTGGAGGGCAGAAGCAGTGGAGCTTCATGCTGTGGGAACCAGGGAAGATTCTGAGAGCGCAAGTGCATGAAAGCACTGCTAAAAATCTCCTACATCTCTCTCTTTGCAGCCTGAGTTGTTTTTCGTCTTGGTGTCAGGAAAGACTGGAACTGCTTTAGGTGGGCCTGTGAAGTACAGCACCAATGGAGAAGGGAAAGTGATTGGCCCCCAAGTCCATATCACCAACCGGGGAGCCATCTACATCCTGTTTGGTTTTGGTAAGATGCACCTTGCCTGTCCAGCAGTACACCTTACTGAGAAAACATTCATTTTACCTAAAATGGCCCAGAGCATCCCTGGGATATCTCTGCCATGTCTTTTGCTGTAAAAGCTAGGAGTAGAAGGCGTGGGAATGAGTCTTACTGCCATGGTGTGGAAAAGTGCAGGAGCACCAATAGCTGCTAGCCTGTAATACCTTAGAGTTTCCCAAAGGCACATCATGCTGAGGAAGTTCCAGCTCTGGGCATTTCTTTACCTTCTGCCACAACCACAGTGGTCCCAAGGACCCTCTGTGCTACTAGGAGTTAACTTTTGCAGGCAGGTCTCTTCATCTTTACTCTTCCTGGCAGGTAATGTTCAAGCAGTTGCCCTGAGGGATATCTTTACCCAAGCCAGAAATCGGGACAGCTTTCCTGCAATGCTGCAGCAGGAGGAGCCGGAGTGGGAAAAGCGCAGATCTGTCAACCTGTCAGAGCTCATAGACATTTACAGGTAGGAAATAGACTTGTCATCTTGCTTCTGCTGGGAAGGGAAGGGGAGAGCAGGCACTTCTTAGTGCTCCAAGAAATGGTCACTCCTACTTCAATACTTCTTTTCGCTGCCCAATTGATAACAGTACTCTGGAGAACTCATTTTTAACTTCCTGTCTTGTGGCTGTCCTAACAGAGGAAGTGTAGAGTTTGGTAAAAGGGAATCCTTTGCTGCTTCTGCTCCTTCTTCCTTTCTTCCACCCCCTGTGTATACCTAGAGGAGAAAAAAAAAGGTGGTCCCAGCTAATGGAGTTTGTTTGGGAAGCTCAGTCTATGTACAGCATTATGGGCCTGGATTTCTCAGCTCCTTCTTGTCTACTGCCAAATTGTGGTCAAGGTCAGCCTGGATAGGAATAAGGGGAGGGAACACATGTGAACCTCCACACTCCATGCTTTTTATAGTAACTCAAAATGTTCAGAAAAGCCCACACCTGAATTTAGCCCACTTAGCTGAAGAATCTCCAAAGGAAGGTAAGCTTCATCACTGGGCAAGAGATGGGCTTCTCCAAGAACAGTTCGAATCTTAGGTTGGATGAATTGCCATGTAGACAGGCAGCTAGTGCTGAGATGTGCAGATACAAGCCTCAGAATCTCCTCTCTGCTTTCCGTTTGTCCCAGTGGGGGTGTTGACTTCCTGCAGATGGTGAAGACACCTGACACAAACTGCAGCAACCTGCTTATCACAACCAAGGAGGGCTTGATCCTACTGCGAGGACAGGACTTGGAGCCCCGCTGGACCCTGGAACTGCAGAACATCAGCAGGTTACATACACACTGGGAACATTTTTCTATTTCTTTCTGTACCATTTCCTGCCTTTCACTTTTAAGCACGTGTGCTCCTTAGAAAGCAATTAAGAAGAATTCTCCATGTCTGCAGAGAAATCTTAGAAATGGAGATGTGGAAATGCATCACTGAGCAAGTGAGGAGGAGAGGGGTGGGGAACCGAGGAACAGAAGGCTGGAAATCTGAGCTGTATGCTTGTGAGTGATCACAAATAAGGACCTTGGTTCAGGTATCCAACATTGATGTCATGACTACTGTGGCATTGGAATTCAGAGGATTACTGGTGTGTGATTCAGCCCATCTGCTGTCTAGGGCTGCTACTTGTCAGCTCGGTGGAGAGGAGCAGTTGCATTAGTGATGTTAAGTATTTAGTGAAGGTGTCTGTGTATGGCCCACAGATCTTAATGTTCCTTGAAAGCTGAAAATGAGCACTCTGATGGCAGTCAGCACACCATCTATACTAAATGTAAACCTTAAAATAATACTGCTCATGCTCTAATTTCACACAGGGAAATTAAGTAATTGCCAGATCTTGTGGGTTGATAGTAACCAGCAATTTCAGCTTGCCCAGTATTAAATAGTTGCAGAGGGCAGTTGGGCACAGTTGAGGGAAATTATGTGGGAAACAAATTGCTTGCTTTGCTGTCTAGAGGAAAGAAAGCAGTGCTCATCTCAGTGTTACCTGTCTGTCAAGAGCATCTATGGGAAGAAGGCATTGGAACTTCATTAAGCAAAAAAACAAATCGGTGTTCAACTAGATTTGATATTCAGATAATGTCCGCCTTCTTGAGAGCTGATGGGTGACATAAGCAAAGACTTTAGGAATGGCTTATAGCTAGTTAATCTTGCTGTGGGGAAAGGAGATGGACTGAAAGTGTTTTGGGCCCAGAGCTTGCAGACATCTGGATGTGTCTGGGGTCTAGTTCAAAGGGTAGTTGTGTTCTGACTAAGCAAAGCCAGTTCACAGATGCTGTAAAATCAGTTATATGCAAGGAATTTCTAAATGGACCCACTAATTAATTGGAAAACTTCTATGGGTTCCAGTCAAGAAGGATTGAAGACTGCTTTACCTGTTCCATTCACAGAATCACAGTATGATTGAGGTTGGAAGGCACCTCTGGAGATTGCCTAGTCCAACCTACCTTCTCAAGCAGGCTCAGCTAGAGCAAGTTGCTCAGGGCTGTGTGCCATCAGGTTTTAAATATCTCCAAGGATGGAGACTCCACAACCTCTCTGGGCAACTAGTATTCCAGGTTGCTGCACTTCAGCCATGTTTTTTCTGGTTCCATGACCTCCCAAGGGACAGAGTACAACATGTGTACAGGAGCTGCCAGATAGGCATTGGAAAATAATGAAAGCAATTCTTGGTCAAGGCCTCTGTGCTAAAGTCCTGGACTGCCTGTTTCCTCAGAGTTGAGAGAAATGAAATATGATATACTGAATATATTGTGGACAGGTGTTTATTTAAGAGGATATTTTTTTTTTAGGACTTAGAGGAGATCTGCTTTAGCAACACAGGCTGGGTGACAAATTCAGCTCAGGAGTGTGACCAGACAGTCAAACAGACTCAAACCCAGTTCCTCATCAGAGAAAGCTTACAGAGCCAGCTGAGCTCCTCCTTTCCTGGGTTAACCTGCCCCAAACGCACCACTCCAGCTAGCAGACTGAGTCCAGCCCTTTGGAAGCAGTCTCCGAGAAAAACAAGCTGGCTGCTGCAGATGTGCTGCATTTCCAGATAGCTTTTAACGAGATCCCTGGAAAACTATAAAGGAGAATCAGTAGTCATAAAACAAGGGCGAAGTTCAGAGACCATGAAATTGAGTAAGCTGTTGAAAATTGTGTTGTAAATGAATGTTTCAGATGAGAGAGGATTAATAGCAGGTTGCTGTGGGGATTACTGTTTGGCAGGAATAATTACTAGCCGCCTGGTTCATTTGAGAAAGTGCCCAGGCGATTTTTCAGTTGATTGGTAGCATCTAAAATACATATGCCTGCCTGCATTCAGTTTGTGGGATCTGCTGCTGACTGTAACCCATAAGGGACACGAGAAGAGGCACCTTAGGAGAGATTTTAAGTTTATGTCCATAAGATAGAGCTACCTACTACTTCCTGTTGCTACTGGAGAGCTTTCAAGCTATAGGAGTGTCCCATGATACTGCCTTGAAAGCGTCGGTTCTGGCTGTCAAAGGTGTCTGTAAAGCGAATTACATTGTTTGACACAGTGACTATAAAAAGTCAAAGCCGCTGCTGTACTCTGACATTGCTGTTCAGGAACCATTCTGGTATGCATATTTTAAAGAGGAAGATGGAAAAAATTGGAGAAGAGATCTGGAAAAAATGCTTTAGCGTGGAAGATTTAAGTCAGTGGGTTTATATGATCAAAGAGAAGCCTGATAGGTGAGTTCATAACCTTGTGTAAGTAATGGGAGCTAACAGGCATTTTAATCTTGCCGTAGCAAGAACAAGTGCCTTGGGGCAAAAGGCATTCATGTTCAAGAAAATGAAAATGCAGGCGTGTTTTTTTGGGTGAGATTAATCATTAGAACTAACTGTCATGAGAAGCGATGAATTAATCTCATCTTTGTATTTCTGTAGCAAGCCTCATGGCTGGTAAATCTAGTCAAACTCAGCCTACTGATACTTGGTTAATCGAGTGAAATACAGCAATCTGTCATAAACAAGAGGGGGGAGGACATGTTCTGATGATCCTGCCTTGCCATAAAATTTCTGATTCTGAATTTTGAGGAATTGTTTGTACTTATTTAGAGCCTTATGTCTAGCTGTGGTGAATTTAAGGTAGATATATAAGACTAAAAAAGCCAAAGGCAAGCAAGATGGTTAGAAAACAGTTATAATGAGAGATATTAAATTAATAGTGTTATGTCACCCAGAAGGGAGAGGATGAGAGGGGACTTCATTTAAACTGCTAAAGGTTATAAAAAGGCTTGTAAAACCACCAGCAGTAAGAAAACAAAGAATCATGGGCTGATGTTAATGGTGAGCATTTTAAGAGCCATTTCACACAGCTAAGGCAGACTGGGAAATATACTTTCAGCAGGAGGTCAAATCTGCTGATGCATTTTGAAAGGGCTGGGTAATTTTTTATGACCATAGAAAAACTGTACAGGTTCTTGTGCTAAGGAAAGAATAATTGAGAGTCATGTCACAGAGTGATAAACAGATGTCTACACAGCCCAGCAAGGGACGCCCCTCCTCAGACGACTCTGAATGGCTAACAAGCACCATGGGCCGCTTGATCATTTTTCACTTTTCTGATTTACCAACGAATGGTTCCTGCCAGTCAGAACAGTTCTGAGTGGACGAAAGATCTTATTTAGTAGGGCAAATCCTGCCTTTTTAAGAGGTAGAATGGAGGATGAAAGCAACTGTGCCGCCTCTATCTGAAATCCCTGCTTTTCTGCCATGGGGCTGAGTGTTTGTTTTTCCAAATTTGCAGCCAGCCTGTACCAGGTTTCTTTGGTGCTGACCAAACTCTGGACTTCATGCTGCAAGCACAGACTGGAGCTGGGAATAAAAAGGTAAAGCAAATGAAGGCAAGGAGGGCAAAGGCAGCACAGGAGGGAGGGAGGTTGAGTTGAAAGGAACGATCATTCCCTGCTCCTCACTCTTCCCTTTCCTGTGGCTGACACTCATCACTGTGTGGCCACAGGCATGAAAGGGAACAGTACAGGCCATGCCACTGCAAGAGGGCTCTCTGTACAGCCACACCTGGACACCCATTAATGCTAGATTTCTCCCCTGCCTTGAGGTGGTGGTGATAGATGGCAAATCCGGACTCCCTGTTTGGAACCAGGAACTCCCGTGGCAGAAGCAGCAACTCGATGCACTGTCAGTCATGACTTTGGACAAGAAGTCTGTTTTTCTCTTCTGGGCTGATGAAGCACAGCCTGTATTACAAAGTTTGGTGAGCAAGCATCCTTTCTTCACTTTGAGATTTTTCTGTGAGGCACATGCAGTCTTTGTCTTTTATTTCTGTTATAATTGAACTTTAAATCTGCCATACAAAAAGGCTGTCAGGGACATCTTTTCCTCTTGCTTCCTCTGACTTCTCTGAGCCTGAACACAGGAGTTTTTGTGTGCAAGTTCTTCACTAGAAAGCTTTATTGACAGAAAGTTTACGTCAACAAAACCAAAACTTTCTGCATTAATTTCATTTTTTTTCTGCAAGACTGAGATATTTTTACTGCAGATTTATTCCCAGCCCCAGACCACTTCTTCTCTGCACGCAGGCGCACGAATTGGCGTGGAGACGCAAACTTCCAGACAGTAGCTTTGCCCATCAAGCAGGCTTTAACAGAGCCAGATCTCAGCCTTACCAAACAGAAGTAGTGGAGCAAATTCTGTTTTAGAAAAAAAACTTTGCAGAATTTCATCTCTGTAAAACCACAGAGCCTTTGATTCTCTGATCCATGTAAAGACAGCGTGGCATTAGAAAACTTCTTTATTTCTTTGGCAAAGCTAATCTCCTCTTTGCCAGCCCACTGTAACATTTTTCTCTGTCCTTCGTTCCAACAGCAACCTGGTCCCAGACCTGAGCGCCCAGTGCTGCACCACCTCTATCTCCTCCATCCTGTTTTTCCTACAGTCCTTTTGGACCTCACCAATGCAACAGACAAAGTCATTGCTTCAGCAGGTAAGTACAAATGGAGGAGAAACTACCTAAGCTAAAAGAAATACGAAGGCTGAGGTAGCTGTGAGAAACAGTGAGTTGTAGTTGTGCCTTTAGAGATAGCACCTGAGGTCCTCCACACATGGGCCAGAATGAATGGGAGTAAGATTCATCTTCCTCCTGAAGGAAGGTCCTGTCCAACCTCTACTTTGCAAATAAAAGACCCGCCAAGTTTCTTGCATGTGTTTAAGCAAGGAAAGGTCTGAGTTTGATTTCATGCATGTTTTATACCAGAGAAATTCCCTTGCTTGCCATGGAGCTATTTATGATTTAAGGCAATGCATGAAGAATCACTGTGAAACTTCTCTCTGTCACCTCAGATACACTTCTGCCTATGTTGGCCATCTTCTCCTGCTCTCTGAAATAGCAGCTGTGCTGCTTCTTCCTCTTTCTTTTTGAAAGGGGGAATCCAAAATATTTGAACGTGTGTTTTCAGGGAAAAGTTAAGTCTGGATTTAACATCTGTACAAGATTGTACAGTCCCTGTTGTATTTCCTTGCTCTTTCTAAAGCAGTTAAAGCTAGAGCCAGCCTGTTGAGCATGGCAGTGTGGGATAAAAGATCAGTTCATTCAGCACTGAGTCCAGTAGACCGGGAAGCATAGAAAAGCTGCTACATAGTGATACATCTAATTGGATTTGTATCAAAACCACAGCTCAGTCAAGAACAAATAGAATATAATTTTTAGAGGGGTTTATTAGAAACTGGGATTTCTGAGGTCTGTTCAGATCATTCCGCAGTGACTGAAGTGAACTAACTTAACCATGCTTACCAATTTTCCCTTCTATAGAGGTAAAACAATAACTGCTAACAGGTGTGGGAAGGAAAGCTCTCTGAAAAAGAACTGCATTATTGAAATATGCGCATCTCCTATATCAAACTCAAAAACATCACCTGGAAACAAACCCTTCCATTTCTGACCTAAGTTTCACTTTATTTCCATGGACAATTTTGAACTTAAAATCATTTTCCCTTATTAACTGTGGTACATATAGTTGTAAACCCAGACTGAGTATACCCTCAGTCCAGTGGATGTTTTGACTGAGTAAAGACTGTAAAATTTCTTTTGGAACAAATTTAATAATTTACTCCTTACCAATATTTTCTCTCCCTTTTCTGATGCACCAGTTGGAATTAACGATCTCCAGAAGGATGCATTTCACATCACTGTGACAACAACTGCAACCTCTGAAAAACAGCCAGGATTTCTGTCAGTCAGTAAGCTGGGCCTGAAGTGGGCCATGATGAGTCAAGGTCGAATGGTGTGGCTAAAGGACACCATGACTCCCAAAATCAGCCGTGGAGAAGTGAGGCGATTTCTTGCCCGACTGAAATTCGTTTACTTTCCTCAGAAGGTGAGATGGTGCAGGAGCCCCTAATGAAACCCAGGCCTTTGAAAACATCTGATCTCTTCCCTGCAGACACATTTAGGTGCTCTTTGGGATGCAAAGAGACTGATGGGGTGCAAAGAAACTGTTTGCAAGATGACTGGTTGCCCCTTTGGGCATATGCTGGACAGATTGTGAGGCCCAGATGCACTTTGGCAGTTGGACAGGGAAGGGAATCTTGGAAAGAACCGGGGGTGATCATCATAAGGGACTGAGAGACTCACAGAGGGACCAGAGAGGTGGGACAGACATCACTTGTTTTGACATGGGCAAACAAGGGTCCTCCATATAGTGGTGCCCAGTTTCAGTTGCTGACTTGTGAATTATCACTTTTCTCTTCCAGACTGGATGATAATAGGTTTTGGCTTTAGTTTTTGTTTGTCTTTCCTTCTCCAGCTCTAGCCTGGTGGTTCCTCAGATTTTGGTTGGACCTGTGGCCTGTATGGGGAATACAGGAAGCTGCTCTGTGGATCTTCAGGAAAACTGCTGTGTAGAGGGAATGGGGGCTAAAAGCACTTCCCCTTGCTTCAGTTCTCTGGGGAATGCTTCTGGAGGCAGGTTTGTCCTAGGCAGACCTATCCTGTACCGGAGGAACCTTATTCAGCATCTCCCCCTCCATATGCCGTTCTTGCATGCTTCCTTCCAGGTAACACGGAAATGTGAATTTAGAATTTATATACATATATATATATATATAAAACCTTTTTTTTTATATATATATATATATATAAATTTATACAATATATGTATATTTTTTGTATGTTTAATTTATGAATGAGATTTAGGACACTCCTTTTTGTGTCCAAACAGTATTCCCAGGCAGTCAAACAAGCTCTAGGCCTAGAGTGGGCCTTGATGACTCAAGGCGAATGCTGTGGCTAAAGGACGCCACCGGCTTTAATCTTCATATTTTTGGAGAGAAGCCTCTGTCTGTTTCCTGCAGGGTTAGTCTTGTCTACAACCTTTTCTGTGCTCTCAGCCCTCTCCTCCGTCTTTCCCCGAACTCACAAATCAACTAGCTCTCTGGCTGAATTACTTGATCTAGAGAAAGATTGTCCCCATAGCATTCTCCAGCCTTTGCACTTGCATATTTCTTTTCTCAATCCCAAATTCAGGACAGATTCATGTAGATGATGTAGAAGTGAATAGTTAACATCTTATTTCTATCCATTATTATCTTATTTCTAAGCTTTTTATGAGCCCAAAGTGTCACTGTAACATCACACTGTAGTCCAGTGGGTTGAGTCCCCCTTTGCACATGCATCACATCCCTTGTAGGATAGATTCCCAGCAGATCCCCACTGGCACTATAAAGATCACACTAGATCCAGTCACAGCAAAGCTGATTCTCACACCACTGCTTCAGGGTTTAAAGGCTCAGACAGAGGCAGAACTAGAAAGCTTTTCTGTGTGTTTTACCCCCCTGTGTGCAGTTCCAGGAGGAATGGACCACCCCCAGGGCACATTTGCTCACAGTATGTTTAGTGATTTGAACTGTGCCTCTGAGTATGCCATCAGTCTCCTGTGTTGTAGTTGCAGAGCATCTACAAGAATATTCTTGTAATAGAAATGACCATATAAAAAGCAACTGCTTTGGTGCCTCAGCAGCTCTTTACAGTGCAGGGCAACAATATAGGACTGTTTTCCCAGTATGCCTTTCTAGGTCTGACCTTTAACATCAGGCAGAGCCAGGTTTAGGTGAGGGTTGCAATGGACTCTTCAGTCCTTCAGCTGGCACGTGCCCGTCCAGCCTCCCTGCACTTCCCTGTGAGTGGTGAGGTGATGGCAGGACTTTGACTCTGCCTCCGGATGTGCACGCCTACTGTGAGTTTGCTCTCCTGGGCTCTTGACACCTCTCCTTGCTATATCACCCTCTCTTTTCTCCTTCCCTGCATCACCATATAAAGCTTCCAGGATAGCCCTTCAGGATTAGCTGCAAGCCCCAAGGCTGGTCCTTGGGCCCTGCTCTCTTAGTGTCAGAGCCTCTGAACAGTTTGTATATGTTTAATGGTATTTTTGTGTAAATAGCTTTGTATATATTAGCAGAACTGTAGCAGTGGCTCTAGGCCTGGCATTTTCCTCCAGACAGGGTTTAGTGTTTATAATATATTGTCAGTTAATGCAGCTGCGTAATAGGGACTGAAAGTGTGAGGACCAGTAACATACGAAGATTAAACAGGAGTGCTCCTTCCCTCCTGTCTAGCCACCACCTTGCTGGGAAAGGTGAAACGGCTGTTACCTGAAGTAGTTATTCTCCTGAGGTTCTTCCTGAGAGAACTGATATTCAAGTGCAGCGATGTCAGCAATTCCCAGTTTCAGAATTCCCAATTCACAATAATGTGAATCCACCCTGCCCGTACACACACACATCCCCACTGTGAATAAAGAGTCTGTCTGTATATTGTTGGGAAAATGTATTTGAACTGTGAACTGCAGTGGAGCAAATAAATACTGTGTACAGCATCAGAGTGTCATGTGAACCAGTGTTTCACCCTTGAGAGATTATGAGTTTGCTTGATTTGGGGATTATTTGTGATATTTTTACAATGGGGAAAAAGGGACAGATGAAGAGAAACAAAGAAAAAAAAAACAGCCAAGGATTCTTAAAGGTTGGGGAGAAGCACAGTAGAAAGAGACAAACATGAAAGTACCTCAGAATGGGAGATTTTGGGGGAAAAAGCAAGAAGGGAGCATGTGGGAGTCATTACAGATAGGAAAGAGGAGGAGAGGGATGTCTGAAAGCAACTCCCCATTCCTACTGCAGCAGCATTTTTCATCTATGGGAAGGGAGAAGAGGAGGTTGGGCCTGGAAATGAAGAATAAATAGGGTGTTCATAGAGGATTACAGCCAATCAATATGGGCACTGATGCCCTTCACTGAAGCACTGAACCAGGGGGGTTGCTGGAAGGTTGATGTGACACCACCCAAAGAGGCCCAGCACTGCAGTTTGCCAGCTGGATGGTGCTGACTGTCTATTCCCAGGTGCAATACTGCTGGGATTAGGACAAGTCTGAAAGAGCTTGGAGACAGCTGGCACCAACGATAGGTGCCTCCAGTTTCACCCTTCCCAGCTGAGGACACCTGTCAAACTGTGATCAGGGAGGACCTATCCTACTATTGTTGGCACTGCTGTTGCCCTTTCCCAGTGCCCACCTTCTTACTCCCCAAATGGTAGAGTAAGGAAGAGCTCCCCAGGAACTTGCTAACAGTGGTGCAAGTGTTTGGTTGAGAGCTTTTGTGCCTCCCAAACCCCACTGCTCTGCCTCTGTGCATTCATCCCTAACAGCGGTCCTCTCCGATTGTCTGTCCCAAGATGTCATCCAGTTCCAGCTCTGGTTCCTGCTGTAGCACTTTCTGCTGCAGCTCAGAGTAGAAGTCGACTCCCTCAGAGAGTGAATGGAGGGGCCTGTCTTGGGGCTCATAGTAGCTGCTAATTTGCTGCTGTATGAAGCACTGGTGGTGCTGAGGTTGATTCTTGAAGCTCCCATCATAGCCCTTGATGTGGTTCCTTTTGAACTCCAGCACCGTCTTGGTGTAGGTATTGAGAGTGGTGACAGCAGAGGCCATGCAGCAGGTGAAGGAGGCCCAGGCCATGCTACAGGAGAGACACAAGAATAGCACATGCTGTGAGAAGCCAAGTAGGGTAAGGAATTGAACTGCCTGTCCTGCGATGAACCCTGATTTGCCAGGCAGAAGCTGCTGAGCATGGACGTGAAGTAGAAAGACTGGAAGTGTCAGGCTCATAACATTACAGTTCTTGAGGGTTATCCCGCCACGAGATCCTTCTTTTGGAGGAAAAAGCAAGAAGAGAGCATGTGGGAGTCATTACAGATAGGAAAGGTGGGGTAAATCCTGGTCACAGGGAAGGGAGGGATACAGGGAAAATAAAAAAGGGCAGTAAGAAAATCTGTAACAGGTCATAGCAGGACAGCACAGTTTGAAAGCAAGTTCTGTATTGCAGGGCTGCTCAGTGTCTTCCTGGGCATGAGGCATGTCCATGAGCATAACCAGATGCCTCTGCTGACATCTTAAAGCATCTTGAGTCTTAAAAATCAGCGTGGTCATCTTCAGTACAGCATTGCAAATTGAGTGTGCGCTTTCTATGAGCACTTGGCAAGGCTCATCCAACTGTTTTCCAAGTCAGTTATGGCCTGTCAGCTGCAAGTGGCTTCTTTAGGCTTTAAAGAAAGGAACCCTAAGCCGCCGTTTTCTGCAGCCACTCTTCCTGGCTACAATGTCCATGTCTTTAAGCATCTGTCTAGGCATGGTGCTGCAGGAATAGGCGTTTTGGACATTGGTTAGTGAAGATGCCAAACCAGCATGCAACTTAAACTGCAGAAAGCAAGGCATGTTTGAGAGCACCATCACAGGTGTGACTCTGGTCTCTGCACACAAGGAAGAGCTGAGACCAAACAGGGCAAACCAGCATAGGGGCAAACTTCATTAGTCAGCAGGGTTGAAGGCACTTGTTTAGGTGTGACCCCATTGTTTGCCAGTCTTTGGTAGCTACTCATTTAAGTAACTTGGCAACTATTTGTTAAAGCAAGGGATGAGGCAAAGACAGGAGATTAGCAGTAGGAGAACCATGGTACACCTGTCTTTGGAAACATGGAATGTCAAGAAGGGAGGAGATGGGTTTTGGCAGGGTGTAGCCTGGCTAAAGCCCGGAAGGCTGGGGAGGTGAAGGTGACTTCAGAGCTCACGTACTAGAATGCCCAGCCATAGTCCCATGAGTGTGGTCTCCAGTCCTCTGGTCCCAGATTAACCGTTGCCTGGAAGACTTGAGTGTACATCATGTGGGCCACCATCCCAAGGAGACCTGGACGCAAAAGACAAGACAGCAAAGAAGTTACAGTCAGAGCCAGAGCAGCATACTTCAGTTTTCTGTGGGAGAGAAGGCTCTCTTGCTGCTGTGATTCCAAGACTGCAATAACACACTTACCTGACAGCACTGAGGAGACAGCAGCAAAGGCATTGAGCTTCAACCCACAGACAGGATTGCCAGTATGCAGCATTTCCACCATCAGAAGGATGAAGCTGATGAGCAGCAAGCTGATGTACAGCATCTCTGATCCCAGGGACAGCCACAGGATTCCTGCCAGGAACCAGAAACTCCTCACATCAATACAGGATGGCTTGTTCAAGGGAGAGTACTCCCTCTTCCCAACCCAATCCTGAAATTATGTCCTTTGGGAAGAAGGGAAAGAAGGAAAATAAGAAACACCCAAAAGCAATCCCCCCAGCCTGTGAGCAAGGTCTCAAAGGATGCTGAAGGAGACAGAGAGCCTGTCTCAGAAGATGGTTTGTCTGGCCTAGCACCGCAGAGCTGAAAGGAACTAAAATGGCTATCTGTAAACAAGCCAACATTATACATAAACAGCAAGGCAGAAGCCATGGGGAAACAGGCAGGGGGAAAGCTGTTGAGTATTAGCAGAAGACTTAGTGGTCATAGGCTGGCCATGAGCACATCTGAGCTGGGTGTTTGAAGGTTCTTACCCATTAGTGTAGTGATGTTCAGAGTAGGTTTCTAATCACAACAATGGAAGCAAATTACGTTTAACGTGAGCCTCAACTGGTTAAGAGAAGAACGGTATGGTTCTTCTGCAGCAGTGGCTGGGACCTAGCCTCTGGAATTCAGGGGTGAATATCCAGCTAGCACAATGACATTCACCGCTCACTCTGCTGCTTGAACAGAGCACAAGTATTTTCATGCTAGGATTATCAGTGAGACTTAAGTGTTATCACAGCCCTCAGCAAAGCTCACTGTGCAGTAGGACTTGGAGGAGAATGAGTAATTTGTAATGCTAGGCCATGGAAGAGCACAGGATTCACTGAGGAAGAAATATTAATCTGGCAAATGAAGCAGCACTGTGAACACTACTGTTAGCAATTATTAATGGCCATAGAGGAGACATTCAGCTGGGGAAAAGGAGCGTGAAGAAAACCCTTGTTAATGTGGCACTGACTTGACTCCTCAACGTCATTAGTGCCATAGAGTCACCCAGCTCTTTAGCAGGAATTCATGAGCTGTGTTCCCTGCTTAAAGGAACTGGCTTGCTTGCTGCAGCACCATCAGGGAGAATATTTAGTTAGATGCCAGACTGCCAAAAGTGTCCTGGAGGCTGCAGGTACCACGCAATTTTAAGGAGGTTGTAGCGAGGTGCGTGTTGGTCTCTTCTACCAAGTCACAAGTGATAGGACAAGAGGAAATGGCCTCAAGTTGAGCCAGGGTAGGTTTAGACTGGATATGAGGAAAAATATGTTCACCAAAAGGGTTGTCAAGCATTGGAACAGGCTGCCCAGGGAAGTAGTTGAGTCACCATCCCTGCAGGTATTTAAAAGACATGTAGATGTGGTTCCTGGGGACATCGTTTAGTGGACTTGGCAGTGCTATGTTAAAGGTTGGACTTGATGATCTTAAAGGTCTTTTCCAGACCAAACGATTCTGTGATTCTATGCACAGAGGTCTCTGCATCTCTTTCCCTGTGATTCCAGGCTCACCACTCGTGCTGTGTAATCTGGTCTTGTAATGCTGCCTGTGAAATGTGAAGCTGCTCTGCACACACCCAGCTAAGCCAGCCCAGCCTGCAAGCTGCAGTCACACCAACTTCTCTAGTGCTGGCCTAACTATATGATGGCAGTTGTGCTGGAGGCTAAGGTCATTTTAAGATGATTCTATGTACAGGAGGGCGCAAAAGTGGGTGACAGAGCTGTTAAGACCACAGTGTCTCTATGAGTGTCATGCTTAAGCTCACAGTGATCTTCCAATTAATTTGTACGAGTTCAATATCTTACAGAACATGGCCTTTCTATCAGTGTTGGGCTGCAATTAGACAAGGAGCAGTAGGAAGAGTGTGAGGGGGGACAGACAGAAAGATTTACAAAGACATGTAATCTGGTTGCATAAACCTCCTTTCTTAGGAAAACAGTCTATAAGGAAGACGTTGGAAGCAACAGGGCCAGAGGCCTGGGCAGGGAACGAAGCACAAGAAGGTGAGAAAGAAGAAAAACACATTGCTACTCCCTGTGAAGTGAGCATTTCTCAGTAAATGCAAGAGTCATTCAGTAAATGCAGTTAAGTCATTCATTTTATGACAAAGTGAAGATTTGCATGACTTCAAAATGATCTCATAACACCATCATTACAATGTGTGTATTGTGTGAATACTGTTTCTCAAAAGCATAAGCAGGGGACGTTTTTCTACCCTGCTGTTGTGCCGAGAGTGACCCAGGTTAATCTGCACAGCAAAGGCGCTGCACATCACTTGCAACCCAGGGGAATGTGCATCATTTTATAAAAGCAGGTCAGCATTATTGGCCAGTGTTCTTAGAATAGAGGAAACAAGGCAGAAGAAGAAGATGAGCTCTCCAAAAGTACTCATCTCCCTCCTGGCTGTTGTGATTTCCCAATCTTTGTTCCAGCCCTTGCTCTCCTGGCTCGAATGCTGACACAGGCTCTGCACCCCAGGCCTTTCTCATCACATATGAACATCCTCTGAAATGACATGCCTCCAGCCTCCCTCTCAGGGAACAATTAGCAAGCCCACACCAATTGAAAAGCTTCCAGTAAGTGAAATCTCCATTGCATATGTACTCATACATCCAGGTATACTGCGGTTACCCCCAAAATAATTTGGAACATGTGACAATGACAGGAGGGGTGAGCTCTCCAACCCTAATGAACTTTTGTATTCAATGAGGCAAGGACTTCACCCTGAAAATGTAACTTTCAGATGTCCTGATCACTTAACCACAAAGTAAGAGGTCATTCAGCTTCCAAAGTCATCACATCAAACCCCAAAACTGAAGCACTGAGTCAACATGTGGCATATGTGGGAGGGACCGCGCTTGGGTGGCATCCGTCCCCTTCCTGCTGACTACAGCAAGATGACAAGCACAGACTGGGCAATGTATTACATGAGGCAAATCCCACTTCATATGGGAGGAGGTCAGAGCTTTCCAGCACTGACCTCACAGATGGCAGTGGTTTAGGCAAACATCTGGGAGGAAATCTTTGTTCTTTTAGCAACCATGAGTCCAAGATTTTGTGCCTGGCTCTTTGGGGACCCACCCTGCTGTCCTCACACAGGTGAAATGTTGCAGGTCCCTCATCCCACCAAGGTGCACTGGGCAGCTACAGTGAGGTATGGGGTTTTGCTCTTACCTCTCTCTGCTGGTGGTGAAAGCTCAATAAAGCTACGGCATTTCTCTTCTGAAACAGAAAAACAAAGGTATTAGTTTGCAAAACGATGCAGGGTACATAAGGGAAAATAAAATCTCTTCCTCTCACTCACTTTTCACTGCATAGCTCCAGTCACCCTTGAGTCTACCCATCATATCTTCTCACCTCTACTCTCTTTCTGACCATCTTTCCAGACCTTCACTGGGGCAAGGTAGGGGAAGGCAAGGTCTGCCTGGAAAACTAGAAGTGGCCTTTCCAGAAAAAAAAAAATCAGCAGTTTGTAAATCTTACAAGCCTCTGGTGAATATAAAGATCTGTTGCTACTCATTCACAACATTACTGTTGGTCAGGCCTATTAAAGGTGCAGCTTACAACAGACTGCAGACCCACCACTTCTGCTGAGGGAGCGAATTGCCACTCACCCCAGCCTCAGCAGAGGAGTTCTAGCACTCTTTCCCAAAGAAGAAAGAAAAAAAAAACCTTCCCAAGTGAAATACTGTGTGACAGAGGTGTGAGTCCCTCTTCTGTGGCAGAGAATCACACAGAAATATGGTCTTCTCACATTTTAGGCATGCTATTTGGACAAATGGTGTTCATATTTGCCTTGGCTTTTTATGTTGGCCAGATGCAAACTCTTGTCTCAGCTGAGAGTCTATAATTATTATCTGTAAGTCTCTTTTACTGCATATTGCATTAGTGCATTTTGAGGGTCCTCTCCTCTACTTGGCGCGGTATTTTCTTGCAGAAGTATCAGCCTGCCGCTTTTCATGTAAGAATCTAATTTTCTTAATTTCTATCCCCGGTTCTAATCTCTCCCAATCTCCCATATTACTTCTGTCATCTGCAGCTCTCAGGACGCTTCCCAGTTCAGTGCCATCTGCAGTCCTCATTAACTTGTGGTTTGCTACTTCATCTAGAACTTTAATGAGGTTATTCAGTAATGGCTCATCTAAACTGATCCTGAGATCAGCCTGAATAATGAAATCCTTTCTCCAGCTCAACTCAAACTCCTTTTGCTCATAGTAGCCCATTTTTGTTGTTGTTCTTGCTGTCTCTGTCTCTGCACTTGCTTCAAAGACCCACAGCAGTGGGTGGGTTGTACCGGATTTACAGGAAGCAGGAGGCCGAGACTGACTATGTGCTCTACCCCGTGCTCTGCTGTGATCCAGATGTAACGGACTCTCTGTTTTCCTTCAGGCATCGGGGTTATTCCAGGACTGCCCAGTGGCCAGACAAGTATTTCAGAGAAAGCTGTCAAGGGATGTAGTTCCATTCCCACAAGCACCATGGAAACACACCTCAACCCAAACCAGTCCCAAATAAATACATCTCCCTCTGCAGCATGTCTGGAAATGCTCGTAATGAAGCAGCCCTCTCACTGGGACATGAGAGTTTCAAGCACATTCCCTTCTGCTCCCACCTCCCTTCTGTCTGCTTTTATTCACCAGTTATTTATTTTCAAACTGACAGCGATAGATAAGAAAATGAGGAATGCTATACTAGGACAGTGGCTTAGTTAAAGAAGGTGACATGTTTGTGCTTGGGGAGAGCTGAAGGGAGGGCGGTGGGCTCAGGGGAACGGGCTTGATGAAAGCAACTTTCATCACCATATCTTTAGATATAAATCTCCCTATTGGCCACCTTCCAGATCAGTTCTGATCCTCCGTGTGTGTCAGGCCGTAAAGAGCATCTATGTACTGCAGAGCATCCACCTGTGCTAGTGTGGCACAGATTTCAGCAGAATGACTTCAGCAGGGCTGGGCAGGAGCAAGTCAAGGGTGAAGGGAGGCACCAAAGGGATCTAGTACAGGTTGCACAACCAGTCCCTGGCACTCCAGGGTTTACAGTGCCAGTCTCACATGGTCAAAAATCACAAATGAAACCTGTCACAATATCACAAAAGCAACTAAAAAAATTACAATACTGCAGCTCTAATCCTTGGGTCAATTTACCTCCTAGCTTTAATTCCTCTGGATTCAGATCCTCCAGGTTTTCTCTGTCTGTAAGGCAGTATTTCTCTTTGTCTCTTTATTATTATTTTTTTTAAGAAAAGCCCAGTCTCTGTTCAATTCACAAAAACACTCAGTTTGATGATTTAAGGAGAACACCAACTATTGCTGTCCTCACAGTGATAACTATGAATTGACAACACTGCATAAAATCACTCCATTTAGATTTCAGAGGGAACATGCACAAATATGCCCTGTAGAGCATGAAGTAAGCTGTATGTGGGAATGGAGATATGGGGAAAGGGAAAGGAGGCTCACTCCCATTCCCATCAGGATGAACGATGCCACCACAACGTCACTGCCGCCACCACCACCTCTTGCATTTCGGAGCCCCTCTTCCAGACTGAAGAGCACACCAGAGACAACCATTCTCCCTAGCTCCTCTCTGTAAACATCTCAACAGAAGACAGAAATAGAATGACCGCAGCAGTGCACAGGACTAATGCCATCTAGGAAAATAAAGAAGGCTTTTCTCCCAACTGTTGTCAGCCTCCTGCCTTTCATTTCAAAATTCCTGTGGCGTAAATACAAGAGAAGTTGTGGCTGCCTGGGCAAGATACTACCTGGCCCTTCCATGCTCTCTTCACAGGAAAGCCACATTCCTGTGTGGAAGTATCTGAAGGCAAAGCGGTCGTCCCCGGTCTCCCAGCTGTAGTGCACCACATCCTGAGATGAAACGTTGCTAGCACCTGCGTCAGGTGGCATGGGGACACCGATGCACTTGGTGGCTTTGCTCTTCCCACATAAAGGTTTGGGCACTTTCTGGGTCCCAGTGCACCAGTAGCTGCCGAGCAAGGCAGTGGTGGAGAGGCTGAGAGCCAGCAGGTTCAGGATGACAGCCAGGAAAGCACGGCGCCACGGCAATCCCTTCAGCAGCTCCATCTACAACACACAAACAGGAGGGACTGTCACACCAGCCACTTGTCTCACGTAGCCTTATGAATTTTCTCAGTGTGCACCTCTGAGAAAGGAATATGAGCACTCTGCCCTCCTCACAACATCCCAACAGCTCATCCAGCATGGAAGAACCATTTCCTGAGAGCCAAGGTGGTGGAGCAATAGGTCAGCTTCAACCATTTCAAAGTACCCTGAATATGTGTACTGGGGAAGAGAGGATGACCCAGTAGACATAGCAGTACTGAGTGCACTGAGGTGTGTGAGCACATGACCAAAATGCAAGGGTCATCATATTCACTCCATCTCTGAGATGACAGGGAAAAACTGTTAACCAACTTTCCCAAATACCATGCATTGCCGTTAGATGGGGTATGATGAATGCTCTGTCCAACTAAATGAGAATTCTTGCTGCCAAGTGTCCCAAAACACTTTTTCAGGCAGTTCATTACTGAACCTAGGGAGGTAGGGAGTGTATTGATTTCACAGTGAGGAAAGGTAGGAAAATGTTCGCAGATCACTGAAGGTCACGCATCAAAGAAGTGATCTGCTCAGGAGGGACCCCCAGCTACCCAGACCTGGCAGCTCCAGTTCAAACCCCAGGGCAGCACCTCCCACCTGAGCAAGCACTGCTCTGCCCATCAGAAATTTGGTAGGGTGGTGGGATGACAGTGTCTCTGCTCTCACACAAAGTTGCCACAAACACTCTTCCCAGTTTCATCTCATCAGAAAAAGTATTTCAGAAAGCAATTTGTATACCAGAGTCCTCTGGTCTTTCTCATTCAGAGGGAATCTCGAGATTTTACAGTTCCTGCAAAACCCTGCACTGACTTCTGAGAACCCCAACTTATCACTCTATGGATTGATTCGATGCCATCTACCCACATATCAACTTTCGTGTAATCAACGCATGCCTCTTCCCACACGGCACTCCCTATGTTTGGCGCAACTTCGTCCAGATACTCCCACCCTTTCCTATTTATGACTCTCAAAATCTATTTGGCCACGAATAGATTCAGTTTGCACAGACATTGCCTGCTGCTGGTCCTCTTCAGTTGACTCACCCAATGCTGAATGTGTGAGAAAGGCCCAGCATGCTGTGGACACTACTATAAATAAATGATACGAGACTTAACTTTGCATTGTTTGTGACTGTGCCACAGCTAAAAGTGGTGCTGTTAGAAGCATTTGTTCTGCTGACCAGCAAGCTTGGAAATATGGTCAATAAAGACGGTGCTGAAGCTCCTCTTGGAAAGCAGGACTTCATTAGCATCTCATCTCACTGAGAAAACAGTGCCTGATCCAGAACATCCTCATTGAAAGCAAGAAAATACACACCTCCTGAAAAATTCCTGTATTGTTTTATGCTGTGGCTTCCTTTGTCTCTTCACCAGAGCATTTCTTTCTTTCAGCAATAGAGATGCTGCACCCTGGAGATGGTAATATCTTAGTGATACCATAATGAATGACTTCCATGATCTGAAGGCATGTTGGATATCACCGTTTTCACAGAGCAGATACCTATTAGGAACAGTTAATTACATGAAGGTTTCTGGCTAAGAGTTGGTAGCAAATTCCTTACCAAAAGTTTTTTCAGTGGAAAATTTGACTTGTGATTGAAAAGGAAATTATAGATGAAATTTCTCTCCTGAAGAACATTATTTTTCATCTGAAAATAGAAACCTTCAGCACACAAAGTTTTTCAGTTTTTTGTCAATGCTTGATTATAAGATTTTCTGTCATCAGGTTTCGGTTTGCTCATGCTTTTATTTAAAAAAAAATCTTTCCACTCATAATATTGACAAAAATCATTTTAAATCATTTATTGACAAAAATCTAATTTAAATCTTCAATAGAGGGGAAAATATTATCTCCAGTGGATTTGTGATAGTAGTTGAAAGGCCATATAATTTCAGCACAAGTGATAATGAAAAAGGCAAAAAAATATAAGAAACGAGTCAAAAGAAAGAACTGGATCAAGGATGCAGAGGACTTAGGGAATTAGAAGCAAATCTGAACTACTCCTTCATGAGAACATCATCAGAAAAGTTTCCCTCCATAAAAGCCAGGCACTTACTGACAATAACTGACCATAATACCTAGATAGGCCCAAAAGAAAAGGTAGTTGAATTTACCTTGGCAGCAAGTCCTCGAAGTCCTGTTAATTTGGAGGAGCAATACAGAAATGGGACTCACGCTTTGTCTGCTGTTTTGCTCATCTCTAGGTCCTCCAAGAAACCCAATTGCTTCAAAACCCCTTTCTTTTTTGCCTCCTCCCCTTGCTCCCTCAGTGATTATTACATGCTATCCCTCCAGCCAGCAGCTGCTTTGTGGAAAATGGTCATTTTGTAATCCATAATGCAATCACAGCACAGCTGTTCTAGGAGATTATACGGGAAGCGATTGGTGCTGTGTGTTGAGATTAAGTGCAAAAGGGTGACCTGTATTAACTGAGTAGAAAGTTTCTGTAAAACACACAAAGATCCTAGCCATCTCCATGTGGTGGCTGTTTGGGAAATTGTACAGAGCAGACTGGCGGCTCTCTGGCTGAGGATTCAGGGACAAGTGACCTTAGCTCGGAAACTACCAGCAGCCTTAACGTCAGGTCATCCCTTGCCCTGTGCACTGTCTCAGCAGAATGGCAAAGGCCATAAGCTCCCCAGCCCTGGGGTATCTTCCTGGCCAGACCTGCCAGTCACAGAAAGAGGAGAAGAAAAAAATGGGGAGAAGAAAGTTTATGCGACAGCATCTGCTCTGAGGACTGAGGAGTTCAGACCCTGAAGAGACATCAATCCAGCTCTCCCCATGGGCGCCGGCAATTTTAAAGACTAAAGGAGCGCCTTAGCAGAAGCACTGCTGGGGTGGCAGACTGGCATCATGGCATCACCACTGTGAAAGAGGTGTGTGAAACAGTGATGAGTCAAGAAAGTGAAATACTGAAAGGACAGGAGCATGAGGAAGACTGTCAGTGTCTCTCGGTAGCTGCAGGTTTTACCAAGGTGCAAAGTTCACTAGGAATCCCAGCTTCCAGCAGCTTCACATCAGAAGAATTTGGGAAACTAGTAAGGAGAGACAGAAAGATTCACACTCACCCAAAGTCCTCTCTGAGCTCTCATCTTGAAAGTTATAAGGCTCCCACAATATCTGAGGGTGTTGATATACCTCAGTTTGTATTGTAACAGTGTACAGTAAGAATGGCATCACCTCTCACGAGAACAAACTGTCACTAGAAGGCACAGAGCAGTGCTGCGTTGAATCAAACCGCAAGGGAGAGGAGCATCCCAAAGGCACACACCCCATCTTCCCCACAAAGGCGCACTTCCCCGTCTTTGCCCCGTTCTGAGAGGCTGAGGCTTCCACCGCCACTGGGAAGGAGGAAAGCAGATTCCCCACACGCCTGCCCTGCTGCTCTGCTGGGACAGAGGAAATCAGTGGTCCATCTGCTCTCGTCCCCCACTTCCAACACGAAAGCCCGGAGGCTGGGAGGCAGGGGTACCCACAGCTCCGGGTAACGGGACAGCCCATGACAGCCCATGCACAGCACAGGCAGTAGGCGGAGCCAACAGGTCCACGGTCCCATACGTGGGCTGTGCTATCACGGGCTCCTGACCCTTCCTGCCCTGAGCAGAAGTCACTAGCTCTGCAGCTATTTTAGTCCTTGTCACTGCATAAGCTCCTCTAATATAGATAATCATTTCTGAGACAGGCTAACTGAAAGCAATGCTAAACGTTTCCGTGCTCCATGGGCTGCCTGCAGGTTTTCTGATTAATAAAAAGGTTCTGTTTGACACAGATGTACTTTATTTACTGAAGTAGGTAGAAAAACAGCTGCTGCTGTTTAAAAGGAGAGTGGGATTTTTATTTTTTTTTCATGGTTCAGTCTCTCTGCATCCAGACAGAAGTTTGACTTCTAAATGCTCAGTACAAAAAGGCCTGGTTTTGGGGCTCAAGAATAAATAAAGTCCATCTATCTGCTGATAACCCTAATGTTAACATGTTCCTAATTTCAAGCTTGCTGAGAGCCTCATTAAAATCCAGGATACTATGTCAGTTTCTAAAGCTGGGATCACAGAATACATATTGATGAAATGAGACTGAATTAAATTTATATGGATAAGAATTCAGGTTGAAAAATAAATTTATCAGAAATATGCTATGGTTTCAAAAATATGCATATATCAGATTTAGTATTCTGAGTAATAGCAGATATTTATCCTTCCAGAAGATGGCAATCTTTCTCTAGTCTTGTTTTGGGAGTCTGCTGCTCCTGTGCATGCTGAGAGGAAGCAACACCCAAGTTCAGACTTCTGTTCCTTCCCTTTATTTTTTTTTCCCCTCTATCTTCCTCTTTTTTTTTCCATTTTTATGAACACAACCTCTTTACCTTGCCTGCGATATGGAGGGATGGGTCCTTCTCTTTGTGTTATCTGAGCCTGAGGAGACTTTTGAAATCATTGGGGAGAGAGAAAAAGAGGAATGGATGCAGGAGCTTAGCAGGGCGTTTGCTCCACCTTCTGCCCTGCACAGAACTATTCTTTCTAATACGTTTTCCAATATTTTGTCAAGTACCATATTAACTTTCTCAATGCGTTTCTATCCCCAGATAATTGAACACAGCTCATAGCACATCAACACCAGTGCACATTTCCTGATGTTCAACCAACTTCCCTCAGCAAAATTTTATGAGTTGTTTTTTGCTTTGTTTTGTTATTTTTTAAAAAAATCTCTGTTTCAACCTCGCCTTAATCTGACCAATTATGGTCAGGAAAACCAAGCTGTATCTGTCTTTCACCCTATGGTGCCTTCCATTTTTCTCTTTTTTGTATCTGATATTTCCCACCATAACTTGGCTTGGATAGAGGTTTTGGATGTCTCTTTCTCTTTGAACTAAGCAGCAGCCAGTCCCTGGTGACTCGTTTAAAGTTCGCCTATTGAAGTGAATGCCCATAGCAGTTGATTTCCTGTGCAATCAGCCAAGCGCTTGGCTTATAGAAACAAAACAAGGAAATGAAACGCAAAACACAATCTTAGCACAACACCTCTATGGAGATTGCCAACTCTAAAACAGCCTAGGCGTTTACAAGTGATGCATTTTTATCCTGGCTGTATCACATACATACTTTGGGTGTATCCTGCCCCAAAGTGACACCCTCAACTCCCAAGGGTGTTGGTGGAAAAGAAGGGCGAGGAGCCCTTATCAAACAGGGCCCAAAAATTGTGATACTTAACTAGCAGGTCTCAAGAGGCACACGGCTCTTCACAGCCCTCCATGCATCAATCCTCCCCAGGGATATCAGGGATCATATGCTGTCCTGACATTGGCTTTTCAGGTGCCCTGAAAAGGAAAAAGGAGGAGGAAGAGCAGCTATTTACACCCATAACATTGTCGCTCTGTGAAACCTGGACAAAGACGGGCTCATACTCACCCCTCATTCCACACATTCCTCGCACATGACACTTCCCACCGCTCCTGTTTTTGCTGTTTATACGGGAAGATCGTCCAGCGCTGCAGACCCTCCCTTGCTGCCACACAGAAAGCAGGATGTCTCCGGGTGGCAGTCAGGCTTCTCAAACCCAGTGACAGACTGCAAATGCCAGATTTCTCCCTGAGCTCTGAATAATTCCACTCAGATTGTAACCTTTATTTAGCTGTTTGCATGATGCATTAACTCTTGCTCTGCAAATGACCTCACAAGGCACATTTTTTCTACTCTAAGCACATTTAAAGGTGAATTCTGTTTTTAAACGTGAACAGCTTACATTGCTAGACATCCAGTCTGTGGCAGAACAGAAATAAAAATTGAATTGGAATAAGTAAATGCATCTTAAAAACAAACGAAGAAGCTTGTCATCAGTTTGGATCTAACTACATTTTTTTCCCCCTACTTTTTTTTTTTTCCCCTTCTTTTTTCTCAAAACAAGTCTGTCTTAGCCGGATTTTTTTCTAACCTTTATGATTATCAACCATTCAAAAAACACACAGAAAGTAGATATGACAAGAAAAAAAAAATCAAATGCAGCAACACAGACTTTGAGGACTCACTAGAGCTTCTAGATGCCTCAATTTCTAGGTAGGCAACATAAGATTACTTAAAGGGGATTACTTTTCACAGAGTACTTAAACTCTGGCAGCTCTAGGATGTGTTCATCTGAGCACAGAGAAAAAAATGTCATTTATGAAACTTAGCCAACCATATACTGCAAGCAGACAAGAAAAAGACAACTTTTTATACAGATCTATAAGGATGTTAAAGAGGAGTCAGTCCAGGAAAGAGTCCATACAAACTCCCGAGTAGATAAACGCTTACCTTATCCACTGCTCGCTATCCCCATCTGCTCTTCTGAGCCATCCAGTGAAATACTACGAAGGTGATCTTGGGCTCTCCCCACTATTTCTTTCTCTCTGACTGAACATGTAGCAGCCAAGAAATTCCATGAGATCTGACCAGATGCTTTGAAATGTACCAAGTCTGTCATTTTATTGATGGGTTAATTCTTTCTGAGCTCGCTAATTCATCACAGTACTTTATATCAGCTGCAGGATTGGCAGGGCGTCCCCTTCTGCAGAACGCGTCTCTGTAATTTGGTAGTCCCCTTTATGAAAATTGTCACCAAGTTTAAATTTACCACTTATGGGATCTCAGTCTGTTACTCCACAGAATCACAAACATCCAGACTCAATGGCTGTCACAGGCTCATGTTTTTTTTAATCATCAAAAGGGACTGTTAAAACAACATAGTCTCATCTTGAGTGTAACAGAACCCAAAGAACTTGAGACAATCACATCTAGCGATATACATATCTCCTGCTGGAGCCATAGCACATATTTTATACAACTAACTAGTATTGACTGTGCAACAGAATATGATGGAAAACCCATTGCATCCTTAGAAAAGTTATTCCAATGGTTAATTAACCTCATTCTTAAAATTTTGCTCTTGATTTGTAAGCACAGTGTCTGCTTTAGTTTTCCAACCTCAACAGGCTGCTCCAACACACAGATAAATAGACAGTGAAATGATTTCCTAAAAATGTTATTGTAAGAGTCACAAATCAATGCATTTCATTAGAGTCACACAGTGTGATCTAATGAGCTGGCTGATGGCCCAAATTCCTGGTTCTGTACTTGGCTCTGACACATGATTTTCCCCTCCCATTGGCCAAGTCATTAGTGGTGCATTTACACTGCAGTCAAAGCAGTGGCAGTGATGGGGAGTAAACATTCAGTGCTTGTTTTGATCGGGTGTTGCTAGCAATTTCGCTCCAGCAATATGGAGCACAATGCAGGGTACAAACCTCAGTCCAGAAACAGTACAGTGAGCTGTGCTGAACTCCACATTGCCATGGCTGAACTGATAGTTCAAATATAATGCTTGTTTCCCTACACTATAAAGTTGGGTTTTCATAGTCATTCCCACAGACACAAATCTGCGGCACAGCTGATCCTTGTTGATGTTGGAATCAGCACAAAGCTGGTGGGAAAGAGGCACTCTGTTTTGATAATGACAAAACTCAAGGATCTAAAATTAATGTGCAAAAAGTGCATCACATACGCAGGTGATCTTGGAGACAAAAAAAGCCTTTAATGTCTGTTTTAAATCAAAACAAAATAAATTGAAACACTACAGTTGAACCCCATGGCACTTTGGTTCCATGTATGGAAATGTCTAAGTCAAAGCAATTGTTCTTTGCTTCAATTTATCTTTTCTTCCATTTCACTATTGTGAATCAGAATAAGCAGAGCTAGAGGAAGCCTCCCAACATTATCTAGTCAATCCACCTGCATCAATACGACCTAGGCACCCTGAAGACCTTTAAGCCTATTGTTAAAATTTTATGCAAGGCAGATACTACTCCATCCTGGATTGAAGTCAATACATTCCCTTGCAATATCTCAATTCCAATCAAATCACAATATCCAACAGAAAACTTTCCCATCTCTGCTATACACCATGGTCTCTATCCCACATCTGAGTTATTTACTCACATGGATAGTTCCCTTGAGGCTATTTGAACTACACAGTTTACCAAAGTTATACTCACACGCTAGCGTTTGAGGAACCAGTGCTTCAAAGGAAGACTCTAAGCTAGCAGGAGAGGTTTAGAAATCAGAAAGAGTGAGTAAGACAGAGACTTAGCTTTTCTGAGGTGAGGCGTGGGAGGTGTTTTCGTTCTTTAGCTATTAAAAACTCCTTGCTTTGGCAAGAAAAAAAAAAAGGGGGAGGGGAGAGAGAAAACTGGGAGGAGAAGGATTCATGAATAAAGAGGCAGCATGGCAAGAGGTACAGCAACCAGGGTGGCCAGAAGGCACAAGCGAGTTTCTCGGGCTGACTTCCCTGACGGAGCAGAGACGGTAGCCAACACAGGTCAGAGGAGCCAAGGTCTAATACACTGGTCTAAAGGGAACACTGAAACCAGCTTGATTTAGAGCACTGAGCATGGGGGGTTATGCTACAGTGGGTGCTTTGAAAACAACAGTGCTAGATACTATAATTGCAGCTTTTATCTTTCTGGATGTGCTGGTAATTATCCAGGATTGAGGACATCTCCTTTTTTCCCAGATTTAATGAGGATTTTGAATCCCTTTCCATTCCTTCATGGTATTTTGGAGCTGTGGCTTCACAGACGTTCTGTTGCCGAGCACGATATCTGTTGCTCATGCCTCCCGAGCCCTCATACACTGCAGCGGGCAGCACAGCAGGGCTGCCTGTGTGCCATGGAGGGGACAGGTTGGTACAGGGCAGTGGTGACTCAAGTTTGGGCCCCTGACCCTGCACCTTGGAGGGTTGGAGGGAGCAGGCAGTGCTAGGAGATGCAGCAGGTGTGTGCCATGGCCGGGGAGCTTCGGGGCACCCAGGCTTCCCTACATGCCCTGGGGAAAGGGAGGGCCCTGATCGGTGGAAACGGAAACAAGAAATAGTTTGGACATGCCAGCAGAGAACTTGGGTGTCTCCCTCTCACCTGCTGTCTTTTTTTTTGTTATTTTTTTTGTTGTTGTTGGTTTTCTCTTCTTTTCTTTCTCTTCCTCCTCAATCTGTACCTCCCTGTTCCCTCGCAGTCAAATTTCCATTTGTCTGGGCAACTCCAGTCCCATGCATGGAACGGGGACATCACTTCCCCACGGTGGCCCTGGCCGTGGGCAGGAGGGGTCCAGGAGAGGTGACACCATCCTGGGCCAGGAGAGGCCGGAGAGAGGTGACCCTGGAGCCACAGTCAGGATCTTTTGTGCAAGTGCATTGTAATCTGGGCTGAAATCATGTGCTATTATTTCCATCAGGCCCACAGTTAAAAAAAAAATAAAATAAACAACTGTCCTTCTTGGCTTTTTTTTTTCCTGAGCAGGCTCAAGCTGAAGTTGCTCAAAGGCTCAATATTTAGCCAAATTCGGGCGGGGGGGGCATTTGTAATAGATGGCAAAAGGCGTGATCCTGACAGAAAAATTGTGATTTATTTTATAGCAAGACACTGCTCAGAAGGTGTTTTTTAAAAAGAAGTCATCAAGATTTTTTTTTTAAATGTGAATAAAACCGAATATTCCCCTGCCAGCCTTGTTCTCAGAAACAGCTAAGTGGTTTTAACTGAAATTAAAAACAAAACCAAAAAGAACACAATAAAACAAGTGAAGCAGACATGAGCTAGAAGACATTGGCTCC
Source organism: Tauraco erythrolophus (assembly GCF_009769465.1). Classification (NCBI taxonomy): domain Eukaryota; kingdom Metazoa; phylum Chordata; class Aves; order Musophagiformes; family Musophagidae; genus Tauraco; species Tauraco erythrolophus. Next base: position 56,962,508 of record NC_141468.1, read on the forward strand.
AAGTTTGGCAAAGTCAAGTCAAAAGCAACTGAAGCCAAACCTTGTGATGGCATGTGTCAAGTGACTATTATAATAAAGAGGCAATGCTACTAGCAATGTCTTCTATGTTCTGTGCACCCATTAACATGCTAATCTCAACATTAGTCTTTTTCAGGTAGCCAAGGATTATAATTGCTGAGCTTTACAACTAAGCATTAAGCGTCGTGGCTAAACAGCTTGACTGAACAAGAATTACTTGCCATCACCTGAACAGGGTAAGCATGAAGGAAGGAGAACATTTGGCTAGCGTCTTACCACTGGCAGAGCTCAGGGAAATTAGGTCAGGCAGAATGGAAAGAAAACTTCAGAAACCTCTTCCAAACAGTGAAAAGCAGTCGTCTGTGGAACAGTCTCTCATGGGAAGTAAAGGATGTCCATTGCTTAAATCATACACAACCAGACTGGATAATGCACTGGAAAATGTACTGTAGGCAAGAATCTTGCAGGAACTGGGCTGGGCTAGAATGTGAGAAAATGAACTGGTTGAGCTAGCAACATTTTCCCATCTCTAATTTCTATGCTTTTTATTATTTTTTTTAAATTGGCTGTAGTTCACATTGCTTTAAATTCCTTCACACATGTTACAGAATCTCTGAGCGAAGCATAAGATGGGGCTGGAAAGAAAGAAGTGGGTGTGTTTCCTGGATGACACAAAAAAGAAGCAGCCTGCAGCCTCGCAGGGGCTGTGAAACTAGAAAGACTGGCTGGAGAGAACAGGAGGGAATGCAGCTCGGAGGGGCTGCTCCCACTGGGCTGATGCACACACAGGTGAGCTCTGCCGAGGACACTGTGAGTAAGGATTAGAGGTCAGGTCAATGGCAAAGAGGGTGGCTTTGAGAGAACTGTGAGCCTACTTAAGCATGCGGCGGTCACTCATGGTTGGTCTTCAGCATTGGGCAAGAAGAGGGAAGGCTCAGCTCTAGCTCTCTGCATGACTCTCCCCTGATAGTTTTCACGAAAGGATTTTTGAGCTAGCAGAACATTTGATTAGGAGTTTCTCTCCCATCCTCCTTCCTTTTAAAGCAAGAGTCTTCTGTTTTGCTTTGGTTTAAAAACAACTTTCAGAGGGTTGGATTAAAACAGAGATTGCAGACCTGGTCTTTCACCCCTTCATTAATCCAGTGCTGGTCACAACAAACATCCTTAATTACTCACATCAGTCCTGAAGCCTCACACGCATCTTTACCAATGCACCACAAGTCCTGACTTTCAAAATCCCTGGCGTTTCGGCTCATGACTGGCTGTAGTCACAGGTCAGCTGCTCCCCTGTCATGAAACTCAGAGCAGGTCACTGGCCTGTGCTACAGCCCTTTACCACTCCTGGTAAGTCTGTCTGTGTTTCGAACCTGAGGATGCCCTAGGACTCTGCTAATGGGCACCTGAAGTCCAACTTGTATTTAGCAATCCTCAATCAGCCCTAGGAAAATCCATCTGTCCTACTGTACCACATGTTTTACTATTCTAGCCTTGGAATACCTCCTGGTTTGGGCTAACACAGCAGTCCAGGATAACACTTCCCTCTGCCATCGTCGTGCTCTGGGTTTGGGATGATGGTGATGTTTGAAGTGCAATATTGCTAAGATTCTCAACGAAACCATTCTGGTATTCACTGTTTTTTCTTTCCACCCACAGCCTGTTACTGACCTTAAATGTGTGTTTCACAGCTTTGCTGGAGCAGATCTGCTGTTCCCCTCTCCTCATAGATTAAAATGCGTTTAATAATTATTAAATGAAAATTAAAATTTAGAGTGGTTGAACTTCCTCACAACCCTTCGTAGCCATTTTTACAGCTGGCTTATCCTCTGCACTGAACTGTTCTTTTAAAAGATCAAATGTGGTCCTCAAGAGGTTTTGAAATCCTCTTTTTGTTGTTGCTAAAGAAAAAACCTGTGGGTTGTAGATCAAATCTGGTAAGGCACAAGGCGTCCCAGACAGCACCAATTACTGTCTTGGGGATGTATCCTGGGAAGCGGAGGCCGGGATGTCAGAGGAGCCGTATCTCCAATCTGGCCTTCTTTACTGTATTTCCTAATGGGAAGGTTCTTGTACTATCCCTTCTCCACCTCCTCACTCTCTGGCTTTCACCAGGGCCCTGACTCAGACACCCAGCTCACTGGCACATGACCAAAACGTACAGCCAGGGAAAGTGACCTGATGCCTGCAGGATCTCAGCCAGCTTATTCCATCACTGCTTGGAAAACAGCCATGGCTTGGAATACCTATGTCCACCCCTAAAAAGCTTCTCTCTCTTTTTCTGAGCCCCCACAGCCCCTCTTGGCTATTAGGTTACATGTAGACGCTGAGACTTGCCACAGAAGAGAGCAGCAGGGAGCACAGGGAATGCCGCTTCCATCTCCTGTCCCAGAGGCAGAGAGATTTAATCAAGTGCTTTCCACAGAGCTTAGGGCTCCTACCAGTGATGATGGAGAATAAGTCTCTTTCCGATCATTAGGAGGTTCTCCCCCCGTAGCGGAGAGATCACACCCTTCAGGGATACAGGTGCATCTTCTGGACACTGCAGACACCTGCTCTGACCCTGTGCACAGCATTCACCTTTGGGCTCTCTCCTGCCCACGCTATGGCCATGGTTTCTCTTACATCTCGGTCCATTTAGGTTGACATCCAAGCTGGACTGACAGATTTCAAAAGACAAGGAACTTACTGTCCCTAAACTGTCCCACCGGCTAGCCAGCCTTGCGATTCAGAGTGCACGCTCTATTTCTAGATGGTCTTCAATGCCAGCCACTGAGGTGACTTCTGTATCAGTAAGCTGAGCCATTCAGACCATGCACTCAAGTCCTGACATGCAATTTGTCGCGTTGTTAAACTGTTAACACATTTTGTGGCAAGTTTTGGCTTGTGGCAGCTAAAATACAGCAGGGTTGAGTCTGACGCCACAGGTCAGGCATCGCTCCCAAAAGGTTATTTGGGGAAGGCTACCTTCTTTGGGGGAGAAGAAATTATATTCAGAGGGGTACTATCCTGGTTTCATCTGGGACAGAGTTAGCTCTTCGTTTGAACAGCTAGAAAAGCTCTGTGTTTTGGTTTTAGTCTGAGACTTGCTCTGAGAAGAACGCTGACAGCGCACTGATGTTTATAGTTGGCACTGAGTCTCAAGGACTTTTCAGCTGCCATGTTCTTGCCAGTGTGCAGGAGCACAACAGGATAGGGAGGAGCACGGCCAGGACAAAGAGTCCATGACTCTCCTTATGATTTGTGCTTAGACTTAGGATTGAGGGCCAAATTGGCCAATAAGTATTCCATATCACACAGTGACGTGCCCAGTATAAAATGAGGATCAGCCATAAAGAGGGGACTTTGCTCTTCCGGGGCTGTCACTCTCGGACTCTCGGAGTGCTCTCTTTGTCTCACTCTCTATTTTCAGGCCTCCTGTTTGTCCAGGATTGCAGTGTTGGGACTTATCTGTTTTGGGATCATTAGTTTGGGACGAGACGGACCTTGGTCAAGGGGTGGTGAGCAATTACACCGTATATCACTTGTGTGTATATATTTATCATTGTACATATATATTCATATATTAGTAGTAGTAGTATTAAATTGTTCTTATCTTGACCCACGGGTCTCTCTCCCTTTTCTCCTTTAATCCCCTTCCTCATTCCCAGGGGGTGGGAGAGGGTGAGTGAACGCCTCTGTGGAGTTTAGTTGCTGGAGCGGCCTAAACCACGACAGATGCTGTGCCACCTGCCCTCAGGTTCAGAGAACTGACCCTGGATTGCTTTATTTACTGGTGTAGGTGTAACCTAGATTTGTATGAGACCTTTTCTGTCAGCGTTGTTTAATATTAGAAATGACTCTTCCAATGCAAGTATTTGTAGACTGTGATTAAGTCAATTCTTAACTTTCTCTTATATAAACTACATTTTCAGTACTTTCTAGTTTTCAACATCCTTTGAGAAATACAAACAGGAGAATAGGAGACAGTAGTCCAGCATGATCTCACCAGCCATGCCTTTACTCCAGGTCCTTCTCAGCTTCCCTTCCCCTTATGAGCATAGCACAAGGCACAAGTCCTCCTGTCCTCACCTGTGTACCTCATTTCCATGGCCAGGAATATTGCAGGTGTGGACCAACTAGACAATACACTAATGTGGTCCCTGACATGAGCTCTCAGGGGACCAAGAGTTTAAATGGTGCCAAGTTACACTTCCACTGCTCAGCTTGGACACGGAGGTCAGTGAAACTGAAAAAATCAAAATGCCCCACTTGCTTTTCCACTCATACATTTAAGAGTGATGTCTTTCCTACATTGCTGAGGTTTTTAGCCTGAAGATTATTTACTGTGATGTCCATATCCTCTATAGTGTCACTGTCTTCCAAGATACTGTCTCCAGTCTCTCTGGCACATCCCACATATACACTTTGATACACGAAGGTAACGGTGGCACTTCATTGTTGAAATGCACTCAAGAGATCCTTCTCCCCCTGTGCGATTTGAGCTGACCTTGCTGTTGTTGCCCTCCCTGCTATTACTTGAGTGACATGAAAATATGCCAGCAATTAAATTTTCCTGATAAATGAGTTCAATACTATCAGGCTAAAAGTTTACCTCTGTAGGAACCCCACTAGAAGCACTTGCTGATAACAGGATCCCCCCTCGCAGGTATTTTCTGAAGTCTAACCATTGATAAGCTTTCAAGTCATGCAACAGAGGTGGTGTTGGTTATCTTTGCCTCTAACTTTGCCATCCACAAGAAAGTTTCCGTATCACAGCCCATGGACTCTTACATGCCATGGTCTTGATCATTACATCATAACGCAAAAATAACTGTATTACAAATGAAAGGATGGGTTTGTATGTAAGGCATTGCTCCTAAACACAGTTTCAAGCTCAGCTGTATGGGTCTACAGAACTGCCGCTCAGCCACTCCGCCTCTCGTCTCTATAAGCACAGTGAGGCTCAGTTATTTCTGTTCACGGGCATGTCGGTGGCACCAAACCAGGGAGCCCCTGCAGGGCACTCAGTGACATAAGTTAGGTGAGCACGTAGACAGCGTCACCCTGTCACTACGCCCGTGCTCACAACTTGGGGATACGCTGATGCAAGCACTACCCTGTTGCGAAACAAATACTACCAAGTTTCAGCCTCACCAGCCCTCTGGTGTGGCATAGCTGTCACTGTGCCTCTGCACATTTGTCACCACCTTCCTAGGCAACCATCACAACACGGCAGTGGCCTGTCAATACATGGCAGGAAGGTCACAAGGCTAAATTTTCAACAGCAGTCTCCAGGACTTTTTTTGTAGAGCTCCCTTTGTCCAAGTAGCTCAGGAAAGAGATTTTCTCCAGCGAGTGACATTCACGTAGGTAATTAAAAAAGAAAAAAGGGAAAACAAAAGCCTCAGCCTGCTTTGCAAGCACAAGTGCAGTTTGCAACTAGGAAGCTGAATTTCCCAGCCATCAGGATGAGTTTTTTTCTATATCTGTCCCTTTTCTATCCTCCCCCAGACAAATACTGCCCTCTCTGAGTCAAGGGCAAACTTTTAGGGCTTAAATCCAGACCCATTTGGAAAACACCATACCTGCCACACCAGGATCTTATTGTCAGCACAAAGAATTCCCCTTGAAAAATGACTGGTAACCTGTACCCGGGCACTGGGGCTTAGAGGGACAAGACTTCGCCTTCAGCAGAGAGTTGGGTGGCATGAAGGACTGAGCACTAGATAAAGCTAAGAAAGCCGGAGACTTACTGTGTAACTCTTATCTCCAGAAACACCTTTGACATGTAGAATGTTTGCTCACTCGGGTGGAGAGGTTATTGGTGCTTGAATTATTTACTTTTAAAACCACAGTTATTTGCCTCCACCCTTCTTACGCCACCCTGTGCACCCCAGCACCAACACACCTCAGCGTAGATGGGGAGCACCGGGAAGGACTTTAAAGAGCTCTAGGAGGATGGCTCCTCAGAGATACATCTGGCAGGAGACACAGATGTCCACTAGGACCGGTCATCAGCAGGAGAGAGCAAAAATGTGTCACCTGCCTCTGCTGTAAGGGCTACTGGGCGGAGGGGTCCCAGGGGAGCAGAGGGCACAAGTGAACTAAGTCCGAGCCTGGCATCTGTTCCTTTCCCTTTCCCTGTCTCTGCTAGATCAGAGTCCAGAGTGAGTTTTAATTAGTCAAATAAACACAGTTTACAGGCCTTGTGCACACCTTCCCACCTGTGCTGGTGACAAGTACATCTGGCACTTTCCTCCTAATGCTCTGTGCATCTCAGAGATTCCCACCGTTCCTTAACAGCTGCCTGAAGGGAACAAGGAGCAAAACTGAATGGAAAGGCATGGATTTGGATGTCCTGGTGACCCTGCCACAACCACTGCACTGCCAAGAAACACCTTCGAGTGCAGAAGAGAGATGGAAAATCATCACTGGATTGTTGTTTAGAAGGAGCCTGTGTTCCCTGAGGTCACTGGCAACACTCGCATTGTTTTTTTATGGTGCAAGATCACACCCATAGTCTTCATCCCAGCCAAAGCAAAGTCCATTTCCTGGCCTGCAGCATGTTCTTCTGTGTCCAGTTCAGTTTTGGAGACTAGAACTAATCGGCTAGGCTTCTGTTACTGCGTTTCCCTTGGGAAGCTATTCCACACACCAACAATAGTCAGTTGCTAGCAAAGATTTTCTGATATTCAACTGAAAATTTCCTTTCACTCAAACTCTCCATTACTCCAGTTATTTTCTTCTGGATCTTCTCCCTCAAGCAGCATATTCCACATGCCTCCATCCTTCCAAGACAAAATTTCATCACTGTGTGTGCAAGCCCAGCTTTTCAGAAGAACTGCCTGTCCCAGCCTTGCCTTGCCCTGCCCTGGTTCAACTCCCTGTCAAAAGGAAGCACGACACTTGCAATGCTGGGAGCAAGAGCCAGATTTTCAGAAGTGATAATGTCGACAGGCTGGAGGGAAGGGATGCCATCCAGAGGGGCCTCGACGGACTTGAGAGGTGGGCCTGTGAGAACCTCATTAAGTTCAACAAGGACAAATACAAGGTCCTGCACATGGGACGGGGCAATCCCAAGCACAAGTACAGGTTGGGTGGAGAATGGATTGAGAGCAGTCCTGAGGAGAAGGACTTGGGGGTGTTGCCTGATGAGAAGCTCAACGTGACCCAGCAGTGTGCGCTTGCAGCCCAGAAAGCCAACTCTATCTGGGCTGCATAAAAAGAAGCATGGCCAGCAAGTCAAGGGAGGTGATTCTGCCCCTCTGCTCTGCTCTTGTGAGACCTCACCTGGAGTACTGCATTTAGTAGTACTGCATTACTTGGGAGTACTGGTGGATGAGAAGCTCAACATGAGCCGGCAATGTGCTCTTGCAGCCCAGAAGGCCAACCGCGTCCTAGGCTGCATCAAGAGGAGCGTGGCCAGCAGGTCGAGGGAGGTGATTCTCCCCCTCTACTCTGCCCTCGTGAGACCTCACTTGGAGTATTGCATCCAGTTCTGGAGTCCCCAACATAAGAAGGACATGGACCAGTTGGAGAGGGTCCAGAGGAGGGCCACGAAGATGATAAGAGGGCTGGAGCACCTTTCCTATGAGGACAGGCTGAAAGAGTTGGGGCTGTTCAGCCTGGAGAAGAGGAGGCTCCGGGGTGACCTTATAGCGGTCTTCCAGTACCTCAAGGGGGCCTACAAGAAAGATGGGGAGAGGCTGTTCAGGAGGGCCAGTTGTGATAGGACAAGGGGTAATGGTTTTAAAATAGAGGGAGGTAGATTCAGGTTGGATATTAGGAAAAAATTTTTTACCATAAGAGTTGTAGAACACTGGAACAGGTTGCCCAGAGAGGTGGTGGATGCTCCATCCCTGGAGACGTTCAAGGCCAGGTTGGATGAGGCCCTGAGCAACTTGATCTAGTTGGAGATATCCCTGTTCCTTGCAGGGGGGTTGGACTAGATGACCTTTGAAGGTCCCTTCCAGCCCTAACGATTCTATGATTCTATGATTCTATGATTTAGCTCTGGGGCCTCCAACACAAGGACATGGAGCTGTTGGAATGCGTCCAGAAGAGGGCTGTGAAGATTATGCTAGGGCTGGAGCACCTCTTCTATGAAGACAGGCTGAGAGAGTTGGGGATGTTCAGCCTGGAGAAGAGAAGGCTCCAGGGTGATCTTCTAGCAGTCTTCCAGTACCTAAAGGGGGCCTACAAGAAAGCTGGAGAGGGTCTTTTCACAAATGTGTGTAGTGATAAGACAAGGGGAAATGGCTTTAAACTGAAAGAAGGTGGATTTCGGTAAGATCTAAGGAAGAAATTCTTCACTCTGAGAGTGGTGAGGCACTGGAACAGGTTGCCTAGAGAACTTGTGGATGCCCCATCCCTGGAAGTGTTCTATGATGAGAAACCACAGTTCCAGAGCAGCCTGTGGGATCAGCAGTCGTGACCATCTCCAGCTGCCCACAGCAGGCAAAGAGCCTACAATCTCAGTGTGACCGAACTGATTGTCTCCAGAAGCAGATCTCACTGCAGCTGATGACAGCCATGTGGTCACCAGCAACAGAGTAACCAAGATGGAAAGGTCAGCATCACAGATGTAGAAATGGCCAGGTTGGATGATGTTTTGAGCAACCTGATCTAGTGGAAGATGTCCCTGCCCATGGCAGGGGAGTTGGAACTAGATGATTTTTAAGGTCCCTTCCAACCCAAACCATTCTGTGATTCTATGATTCGATGAAATATTCTCCAAAGCACCCAAGCTGAAAAGCATATGAAAAGAAAATGGCTTCCTTCCAAGCCTACCCTTGCATTCTGAAACAGGGACCCAGATCTCTGTGACGGCCACACTAGTGATCACTATTACATTTCAGTATCACATTTACTTTTAAGGACAGTGGTGGCTCATTATATTTCTGACCAGCACCTAGCATGTTGGGGCCCTAGCTTCTCAGGATTACCAGTATAACAGTAAAACAGGTATAACAGTACCAAATAACAGTAATAATAATTAGTAATAATATGGTTTGGTTTGTTTCCTTAAGCTGTTAGAATAAGGTGTCAGTAAGAGTATTGAGCATTGTGCTTGCTTTTCATACCAGTGCAAATTTAATCCCAGTGCTACAAAGGTATTCCTTTGGGTATATGAAGCCTTAGGGACATTTTAGCTATAGCCACAAGCAGCCATATTCCCCAAAATACATGCCTATTCCAGATGTTCTGGTGATTGTATCACACAAAGAGCAATTCTAGCTTGATAAAAGGAAAAAAAAAGTCATTTATTCCTCAGAGCTATCAAAACCTTGTTCCCTCAGCAATCTTCTCAAGGAAATAGTCACAGCATGAGTCAAACTGAGGTAGCATGTAGGCTGAATATGGCCAGATACGTGCAGATCATTATATTACATTACATTATATGAGGCAGCCTAGAAAGCTAAATTGAGTCAGATAAGTCCCTATAAAATGTGGCATAGTTTAAGTCACTTTTGTTAAGCAGTTTATTACTATTCTCTCAGCTAAGATGCACAAGCTGAACAGTGTCTGTAGTAGTATGAAGGGAAAGAGGACAGGATATATCATATCCTGTGATAGTTCACTTTTAAAAAGGTGAATGGATACCTTTCATCTCTCAGAGGTTGAGAACTAGAAAACTGATACAGCTCTTTTATAATATATGCCTCCATCTCTTGAGTGCATGTACATACACATATATCTATCCCTGTCAGCATGTCTCATTTACTTTAAGGGTAAAAATTGAACAACTAACCACGAATGGTTCCCAAATTATACTAACGTAGAAGAATATAGCTTCTCTAGCCTGCTCAGATTTGAAATATAAGAAAGAACATTGAGGCAGATATTTCCAGGCAAGCAGGCATACAAGTGCAACAGTACCTTGGTGTGACGCCAGAAGTTAAGGTAGTTGGACCCATTTGGGTCCCCGAGAACCAATAGACTCAATACAGTGTGAAACACCCGAGGCTATTGCACAGCTGGACTGCTGCGCTCCCCCAGGAAAGGGATGTGTTACGGGATGCAGGGAGCCACTGGCCGTTATCAAAATGTAAAAGCAGACAGAATCCCATTGGGAAACACACAGGACCCCCTCTAGCTTTTTTTTTTTTTTTTGAGGTAAAGACACACCTGCTTCCTCTGTGCCAGACCTTAAATACCAGACCAGCAGCTCAACAATCTTTGTCCTATTAGTCATGACAGGGGCATTTACGACAATGATGAGTGTGGTTGCTAGCGTTGTAAAGCACTCAGTAACGTAGTCGTATATGAAAGCATATACCGGCTAAGCAAACGCAGAGATAATAAGGAAGTCTCTGTTCCAAGGTATTTAAAATGGAATTACAAATTATCCACCTTTCTGGCAAGCAGGTGTCAGATTACAGCAATTTACTTTAAGTGGTCAGGGACGATGAAAGAAACCTAAAGTTATATTCTTCAGTGGTAGAAAAGTCACTATAAGCCTGAGTGAACTGCTCTACAGACCAAATGCATCCCACACGCCACCGGCTGGACCGTTCCCACAAAATCAGTTGTGGATGTTGGAACCTACACAATGCTTCAGACAGCTTCATTTAACTGTTGCTGGCTATGTTTAACACCTCAGAAGAATAAAGTCCCCTTTTTGAATTGCTTCCAAAGTGCGTGTTTGGAGACCTCAAAACTAGGAAGCCCTAAACCCAAGTAACAATTTCCTTGTGGGGAAGAAAGTCCGTAATCCTGAAGTCTGGCATTTGCAAAAGGATGGAGAGGTCACAGGCTTCTCCACGGACTCCCCTCACAAAGCCCCTTTCTGCCATGCCTGCAGAGAACATTTAGACAGGGGGTTATATGAGTTGGATTTCAAAGCAATGAATGCCAGAAGAGATCTTCCAGCTGTGAATGGCCTCCAGATGTGGGCTTTTCTTCTCCAGGCCTGGGGGAGGGGATGAGAATGCCTTATATTTGTGTCATAAAATTAAACGGAAAAACATTGTCTGCCGAGGAGGGTGGGCAGGCAGAGAAGGTGGAGTCAGAAACTGGGCAGAACAGAACAGAGAAAAAAAAAAAAAAAGCAGAACCACAGCTGAAATGGTTCAGGACACATATAATCTTAAAAGCTGTAGTCTCTGGGTAGAGGTTGGTCATTAACAACATGGCAGACATCAGCGATCAAGGTATTTGAAAGGGAAAGGGCCAAATAAGACAAAATGTAGTTTTCTTTGTGGAAAATACGTTCTCCTCCTCCCTCCTCGGGGCTGTGACAGGATCTTACACTGTGAAATGTCCCCAGAGAAGCTGTAGCCAGGACCGCTTGCTGATTGAAACTGTGCTAAGCCACAACCAGCATGTTTCTCTTACCAGCACCCCACAGTTCTGGGCTTGTAGCTAGTTATCTTTTCCTCTGCAAAGATTGTCTGTGGATAGTTTATATCACTTTCTAGCTTATTCATGCAAAACTATTCTCCTCAACTGAAATTCAGCCCCAAGCAATGAATCAGTGCAAGCTGGATAGACCAGCATCCCTGGGGACAAATTTTGCTCTCAGTTATTTCTGTAAATCTTCTACTCACAGTTGCAAATATGCAGAATCCAAATTTCACTGCTGATATGGAACTTGGCATTTTCTGCTTGGACAGGTGTAAATGTCTGGATCAGACAGCCAGAGCATAGTTACCGCTTGTCCACCAAGGCAGACTATGACTATCTCCTGAATGTCTAAGGACATCTATTCCCCTGGCAAAGCTAATAGGGAAAACAGCGCTTTTCTCATTTTAAAAATATGGCCACAGTCTTTTCTTACTTTCACTCAAAAGTCCCTATTTCTGGCTTATGATATGGCTTAGCACACCAGTGGAAAGAACATTAGGAATGTCCATAAGAGATGTCAGCTCTCCATCTGGAAGTCTGCGGTCTTCTCCAGCTCACTGGTTTACTTTCCACTCCTGTAATATCTCACCTGCTGTCAGATAATAATTTGTGAAGTGACTACAGAGAAAAAAAAAAAAAGTTTTACTAAAAATGTGAGACGACCTGTACTAGCCTAGACTGAAGAACCACTATCTCTTCTCCAGCGGTCACCAGGTATTACAGAAAGAAGCATAAGAAACAGAGGAAACATAAACTACATGCTAGTACACCTGCTCACCTTCCATCAGCCTGCTGTTTAGGATAATTCTGGGGCAAAGGTAGCACCTGTGCTGCTGCATTCAACGGTCACCAAAGGAAATATGCTGCATAGACGTGTCCAACTCATTAATGCATTGCCTTCCACCAACACTCTGTGGCAATGAGTTCCATTATTCCTTGATGCTTATGTGGAAAACTCCATAGCTTGTTTGTTTTAAACCTATTGCCTACCCATTTTTTCAGGTGTCATTAGTTTTTGTGGCATAGAATCATAAAATCATAGAATGGCATAGGCTGGAAGGGACCTCAGAGATCATCTAATCCAACCTCCCTGTTATGGGCAGGGACACCTCTCAACTAGACCAGGCTACTCAAGGCTCCGTCCAACCTGGCCTTGAACACCTCCAGGGAGGGGGCATCCACAACTGCTCTCAGCAATTTATTCCAAAGTCTTACCACCCTCGTACTGAAGAATTTCTTCCTAAGATCTAATCTAAATCTGTTCTCCTTCAACTTAAACCCATTTCCCCTTGTCCTATCAGTGGACACTCTTGTAAAAAGTCCCTCCCTCCCCAGCCTTCCTGTAGGTTCCCTTCAGGTATTGGAAGGCAGCTATTAGGTCCCCCCAAAGTTTTCTCTTTTCAAGGCTGGACAATCCCAGCTCTCGCAACCTGTCCTCGTAGCAGAGGCGCTCCAGCCTGTTATTTCTCTCTTGACATTCTCCATACCATTTGTGATTCCCTTTCAGACATCTCTTTTCCAAGACAAGCAATCTGTGCTTGCCCAGAAACTATCTCCTACTTCCGATCATTGTTGATGTCCTCTCTGTTCTCACTAGTATTTCTCTATGCTCTTCAAAGGAGTAACCAGAAGCACTCACAACTTTCAAACTTTCAGCAGACCATGACGTACACAGAGGTGTAATCATGTTCTTTGTTTCTTCTGTACTCATTCCTAACATTTCTGTTTGGCTTTTTGACCTCTTCAGAGCCTTGAGAGATTGTTTTCAGCAGGCTGTTTGCAATGAATTCAAGATCTCTTTCACTGTTGGCAGCAGCTGACTTAGAGCTGTTCGGTGTATCTGTACAGCCAGGCTGTTTTCTTCCTCACAGGACTCCTCTGCATTTGCTGCCACTGAATTTCATCTGCCAGGGAGTGTCCAGCCACTCAGCACCAGGAGATGTTCTGCAATCCTTTGCAGTCAGCTTTATATTGCCTTTCTGGAATAACTGTGGACCACGAGTAAACTGTTAACTTGCTGTTCACGTTCCTCTCCAGATCACAAGTGTGTTAAATAGCGCTAGTGTTAGCACAGAGCCCTGCAAAGTCCTTCTGATGAGCTCTTTGTCGAGACTGACCATTTGAAGTGCTCAGGTTGACGCTTATTCTCTCAAGTGTGATCCCATTTGGCAGAGCTCTCTGCAGCCAGGGCTCACCTTTGAGAGCGGTTCAGTGCACAGGGCTGCCTGGTACCAGCCTTTTACAGATGCAGTGTGCTCAGACAGCAAGGTATGTGAGGACACTCTCTGCGATAACTAGACCTAATTGCTTTAATGGCCTGGACCTTAAATCTAGCAAATCCAGAAAGGGAAGAAGCTGGACACAGATGCTTGCTGGTTTCTGTGCTGCTGAGTTGCAGGGGATGTGAGGGCTGCACAGGAAAAACAGGGTTACTGCACAGGAAATGTTGGGGCTCTTCACATCGCTGGGGAATACGGTGCAGATCTGCACCATCTCACTGCAACTCCTCTCCCTTGACTTGGGAGAGTCTTTTCTCTGTGGGGCTGGTGATGGCAGGCAAGGATGCCTTGGGCAAGTTTCCACCAGCTGCGAACAAGCCTGCACACAGAAGAATCCTCCTTGAGCCATCCATCAAAAGTGGGATGGATTAGAAAACAGATCAGTGGGCCAAGTGTGGGCAAAGGACACCCTCCGCTCTCCTCTGCCAAGCCACAGGCTCTCTGAGCCAGGACATCACCCTGATACCCTCTTCTGATACACCCCAGCTCCTCCACATCCAGTCCCTCAGGCTCCCTCAGCTGGGATTCTGACCTGCAAAATATGTCTCCTGCTCCTGACTTTGCAGCTGTAAATAAGTTCACAGTCATATGGCCCACAGTTTCAAGTGCCACACTGTCTCCAAGGTGAGAGAGAGGGGCCTTCTTGGGGGAAAGCAAATAGGAAAGTATCCCAGGCATGAAAATGCTTCTGTGGTTCTCGAGACAGGAATTTCTCTCACACCCATTCCCTCCCCTCTACTCCTGCCTGCTGCTTGGTGCAGCTGAAACCTAGCAGCAGCAGCAACAGCGGGCAAGTTTAGTCACTCCACCACCTGGGTATCAATTACACCTGCAGGTGGAAACCAAGTGATCCAAACCAAGATGTCAGCTTTGCCAGAGGATTCTCCTCGACTCTCAGTTTGGGCCCAGTGCCCGTCCTCACCCTGTTGCGTTTCAGCATCCCAGCTCTTCCCATGACAGTCTGGCAGGTGTTTATTCAGGCAGAGGCATTACACTTCACACGTCTTCTGCCTTCATGGAAGGCAGAGAAATTCCAAAGCTGCTTTCCTGAGCAGCGTTGAGCAACCCAACACCACCAACAGCCCGGACAGGCAGAAAACAACAGCTTCTTTGTGTCTGGGTCAAACCCTCCCATTCCTTGCTTCTGCCTGCTGACGTTTCCCTAGATGGCAAAAGGACTTTAAATTACAGTGACAAGCTGGCCTTTCTTGTGTTGAGAGCTCAGCTTTACAAATAGTACGTGGTAGCCAGCAAGGCACGGGCTGAGCAGCAGTCTGCCTTCAGAGACTGCTCTGAAGTGATTTCAGATCTCCTGTGACTCAGTGTCTCTCAGCTTGGTGACTCTCTCTAGGCATTTTGGGACGGACACAGTGCATACCCAGTGACCCACACTGGTCTGTGGCATCAGCTGCTGCTGGGACAGACTCAGCTGCCAGCTAGCACGGAGAGTGGGACAACCAGCAGTTACCACTTGTGTGATTATTGGGTGGGATCAGTTTCCAGCAAAGAGAAAGGTGAGGAATTCGTGTCTCCAATGCACCCACATATCCTACTCCCCAAAAAGGGGACAGCAGAGACAGCAGTAAAACCCCTCTGAGATGCATGCCAGCTACCAAAAACATGCCCATGGCATGAATATCACCTCCATATCGAGCACAAGGAACCTCCATAAGCAGCAGTGCAGCTCACAAGTGTTCATTGCCTGATCAGAGCTGGTCTGCCCAGCCGCACCACTGTTTCGGAGTCACGCAGAGCCCATCCTTTCCATGAAACTTGGAGGGTTCAAAGGAGATCAGTACCTCCCTTCTCCTCCACCCTGACCACTTTTCTTACAGAGAAAAGCCTCCGCAGCCAGGCAGATGGAGCTGCTGGTGATGCTTGGTGGGAACAGCTGCTCTGCAAGTGGTCTATGAGGCAGAAGGGCCTCTTTCCCCATCACCTGTAGGAAACATTACCAGCTTAAGGAATATAACCAGCTATAAGAGATATAACTCAGGTACCACACAGGAGTTCCTGACACATAGCTCAGTGCTTCTTTAGCCACAACAATAGAAATGGGATGTTGGAGTGGCCTGTCACCCTGTCTGCATGCTGCTCACCCTGACACACTCACAGCAGCACTGTGAAGAGGATCAGACCCTGCACTCAGAAGGCTTTTGCCCTGTTCTTCTGGAAGTGATGAAGATGACGGTGCCCTTTGCTCCTCTGTGTTTCACCTTGACCCAGTAAACTCATCATTCACACTGAATCTGGCCACCACAAAGCTATTCTTGCAGGTTATTCAGCCTGTGCCTCATTTTGCTCAGTTTCATCCTCTAGTCCTATTTATAACAGTATTATAAAGTAGACCCACGCTCTTGCATATCACAGGAGACGTTAACATTTATTCTCAGCAAGGCAGTACCTGCAGCTTTGGGGTTACCCTTAAGCTTCAGTCCAAGGTTCAAAAATCCCCTCAGATAACCACATCCTCCCAAGCATTTCTTCAGTTCACCTCCAAGAGTCCATATTCTTCACCTGGCAGCAATCTTAACCAGTCTGCCATGTTCTTGGTTTAAATTAATTCATTCTCATTTTTTGTCTGGTTGATCATATATCTCACAGGGGTGATGGTGCCCAGACACACCTATCGAATTCAAGCAATCATTTTGTGCCATCAAGACATTTTGCTGATTTTTGTTCCACACTCACAAAGCATCAGCCTTTATAAGCACACTTGAAGTCAAAAAGCCCAGGCTTTTAATTCTTTGTGCTATCTCATCATCCTCAGAGCCAGACAATGTGGTAAATGCTCCCTTTCTCCTCTCCCTTGTCTAGCTCATGTCTTCCCCCATGCTCCCAGCATGGAGCTGCACATGATGCCTCTGACTTTGACTAGTATGAAGGTACCACAAACCAGCCAGGTAATTCCTCAGTCCCACAGCACTGCTGGACTACACTAGAGTGATCCCTTGACACAAGATTTGAGGAAAATTCTCTCAGCAATGAGAAACTACAGCTTTTGCTGTCATTACCACTGATAGGGCCTCTTTGGAGGTGAAATACGGCTGTGAGATTTGTGGATGCAAGAGGGACATCAACATCTGAAGAGCTCTAAAGGACATTGGCTGCCTTCTCCCCCACTAACTACTATATCACGTTGCAAGCTCTTCTCCAGCTCTCTGTCTGCTGTCCCCATTAAGTTGCTTCCAGCTTTACTTCTCTTGCAAGTTCCAAAGGCTCCCGCCTTCTGAATAGCTAACTTTGGGCTTATTTTCCCCCAGATAATAGGTTTGCATTTTTCCAGTTTGAATCTTGTGTTACTATTTCCCGCCCATATCCTGCCTCAAACACAAGGGAGCCACGAAAGTGGTGACTGTACGTTACAAAAGGGGAAAGAATGGAGTCATGAAAATTTTTGTCTTTGTAAATGTGTAAGGCACAGAAAGGGAATGTGTGTACATGAGGGGAAGCAAAGCATAATTTATGTTCCCTCTCAAAAGACCAATGGGCAGCTGGCAAGAAGCAAAGGAGCTGGTCGCAAGGAGGGAGAGCGAGCTTAGTCCGATACTCAGCCTCTGGGCTGAGGTGAGAGCTTTTCCCCCTCACAAATTCTCTCTTTTCCACTAGTTTCTTGACAAGGTGGCACTGCTTCAATCCCTGATGCAAAACAGAAAGACTGCCATGAAGAAGATGCGAGTTGTTCCAGTTCTGCACTGCTGCAAATAAACTCAGAAGCTGGCCCATAGCGTGACGCATGTAGATGTTTCCTCTTTCAGAAGGGAACCATTGCTCTGCAGTCACAGGAATCATTTTCCTCGTTGTTAGGGAATTAAAAAGCAAACCTAGAGATCGTCCCCTCCCTTCTGCCATGCAACAGCAACAGGAGGGACAGGACTTCCCAGCCTCCTGCCAGCCCTCTGCACTTTGCTCAGGGACTTGGAGCTCAGAAGCTCTTTCCTTCTTGGCTGCACCAGCCACAGTGTTCAGCCCTCTCTGCCCTGACCCGACCCTGTCAATGCCCAGCCTGTCTTTCCATCTCAGCTACGCTTCCCTGTTTTCCTTTTCCTTCATTCTCACTATGCATTGAGCTTGGTGCTGACCAGTACAGGTACCACTGCCCTCCCTAGCAAACCTCCCCTGGGCTTTTCTTCCAGCTTAGTTGAGTAAGTGATCTGCCTGCTTGTTTGTTCACATGGCAGGTCCCTTACAGTCTCTGCCATTTATCTTCCTGGGTTAGCATACATGTAGAACCTGTGACACTACAATGTTACTTAACTAAATGCATCCCGAGATTAAAAAAAGCAAGATATTTCAGAGAGTGAGAAGCAAGTACTGTTAGCCTTCAGCACTCTCCAAACCTCATCTCTGGCTGCAGTAGGAGATCCTACAGCTTTCTCAGGATGCCAACATCTGCTTTAAGAAGAAAGTCCAGCAAACTTCGGGTAAAGGTAACTCGTGCAAACAGTCCATGGGAGCAGCAGGTAAACAGAAAGATGTCTCATCCTCAAACCTCAACCACAGCACAAATGGCACTTGCCCTTGCCTTGGCCTCTTAGCCAAGGTCCGTTTCTACAGCCAATGACACAGTTGCAGTCCAGGACGCAGGACAGTCATGCAGCTAATTTCCTTTGTCAGCAATGAATGAAAGGAGAACAACAAGGCATTGCCAACTCATGCCATTTCTTGGTGCTTGCAGGACTTTTTTTTCCCACTAACATGGTAAAACCTGTCAGTGAAGCAATCAGTAGCGTATACTGCACAATACAACAGCCACAGAAAGCAGAGGTAGAAATGAGAAAGGAGCAAGAGAAAGCAATAAAGAAAACCTCCTCGGTTGCCAGAACGGATGAGAGAGGCCTTCATGTGCAGGTGAAGAATACCAACAGCCACTACCTCTTTGATGTGGAATAGGAGAGGTTCTTGGAGAAAGTAACAGCTCAGATGGGTTTGCCAGGGCAGAGATACCATTTGCACATTGCAAGCAAAGGTCTTTGGCTGGGCTGTTTCCAATGGAAAAAAGGAAGAGATTGAGGTACAAGTTAAAGTAAGGGAAAATAAGATGGAGAGTGCAGTTCCTCCACTCTCAGAAAAGCAAGGGAACGCCACCTCGTTTCAGATGGCTCTCATCTCATCACACCTTCTTTTGCTCCAGAGCATGGAAGAAAGTTATGTTTTCCCAGGTTCAGATCTCTATTCCCAGCACCAGCCAGTTCAAGCTACCTCCTCCAGGTGCTCAGAAGCTCAGATGGAAGATCACATTCAGCCCACCCAACAGCTTCTGGGAAGGCAGGGCACTCCTGGGTTAACTGCCCCACTGAGAACTAATCCAAACCCCTCAGCCAGTTAACGGATTGCCATTTACCCAGTCTGGCAGAAACTGCAGAGACCACAATGTGAACGTCAGTACTCTAAGACAGTGTGAAATGTCTGTCCACACACTGTGCAGAAGAATCATAATTCATCCTTATCTCCCTTTCCAAAGTAAGAACGAAGTCTATGGTCCTTTTCACATGGTAGTACAAAACTAAATTCTAACCACTATGCAAATTATGGTAGCAATGGTCTCCTTATCTCATGCCCATAGTAATTTCTTACTCCTGTTACGAAACAAGAAAAGTTTGGGAGCTTCCCGGATGTAGCAGGTAGGATGCAGGGAATACATTCTGGCATAGACTCCACTCATAATGCTCACGTTCTGGAAGGAACTATTGCAGTTTTTGCCTGTTAAAGCTTTACGACAAACCATTCCTATACACCCAGGACATTTCCAACTCTGTACCTATCACCCACTTTCAAAAGATCAGTCAGTTCAGCAGTCCTTAGTGATTTTGGAAAAATCAGATGTAGGTGTTTCTGCAGGTTTTGTTCTTCGTACAGTTTACCCGAGTACTTTGTCCAGAGATCATCCTTGCCATCAAAAAAACCCCAAACCTAAAAATCAGATTGTGCACAATAAAAGTTACATCTGTTCATGACTGCAACCCACTCCTTTCTTGTACCACTGAGCTTGTAAACTCAGCTTCCTTAAGTACTAGAAGTCTACCAGTCCTTGCGGGGGCAGGAACATGACAAGACGCATTAGACAAATGGCCAAAACCATAAAGGTGTGACTTCCAATATCTGCTTCCTCAGAATTGAGTGAAGCTATAAATAAGGGAACCGTCGCCCTTTCCTCTCCCATTTGAAGCCCTGAAGGGTCACGCATGACAAATGCAGTTTATTATATGGCTCTGAGATGTATCATATGTGCCTGCAAATTACTGTACCACACGGTTAACCCCAGGATGCACACATAAACACACATCAGTTACACCACTACAGAGCAGTATGAAACTCGTTGGTTTCTATTTTTTTAAACCCACACATTAGCTCAGGCTCAACCCTGCCTTCTCCATGTCATGACAAGCGTACAAGTAGCAAACACCATGGAGCGTATCACTTCCACTTGTCCTGCAACTAGCCAGCAGGATGTTGCACAGAGTAAATAGCACATAAAAGGGATAAGAAAGAGTTTAAGTATCTTTAGGTGTAAAGATGTGGTGTTTAGACTGGGGGGGGCTTAATATGCAGTGTGCGTTTGCAGACAATTATCCAGAAAAGCATGTCCAAATAGCATATGTTGAATTTGTACTTGAAATCATCCCAGAGAGCCTGGGAACTCAGCTACAGACCTCTCCCAAGCATAGATTCTGGCATCTGAAGAAAGTGCAGAGACATCATGGCTTATTTCCCCTGGCACCCTTCTCTCTAGAAATGGTCTGTTCTGGATGCTTCCAGCTAAGCCTGACCATTCCTCCCCCACTCCTAACTCTACACCCCATCTCCCACTCCTCCCACTCCTTATCGTCCATTCCTCCTTTGATCGGAGCTTGCAAAAGCTTAATGTGTGTCTTATGTAAAGTCACTGTGGCTGCTCATCTTGTTACATCAAGGGCTACTGTTCACACATAGTAGTGATGTCTACAAATGTGTGGGGCATGGCAAAACAAGCAGACATACAGCAGCTGCAAGCTGCTTGTATGGAAAGAGCTTCAGCAAAGGCCTGGCACACATGGGAAAGCTTCACCCTCTCGTTGCCTATGGAAATGCCAATCCAGATTCCCATAGCTTAAATTCTCACAGCTTTGACCTGACCAGCTCCTACTAGTTGGCTGTAGGCATTCACAAAAGCCTGTGAAATGACCGATGCTTAGGTCAAGGGACACCATGGATTATGGTGGGGGGATCTTAGGCAATTCAAACTTAGCCTGTCAAACTGGCAGCATGCTTTAGGCTTTTGATCCCATGATGAGACTTTTCGTGTCATGGGTTTTCTATTGCAACCTGCCTTGTGAAAACCACACACCTTAAAGGAAGAAGTTGCTGGAGGCACGCAGAAAGACCAGTCTCTTCTCTAGATGGGTGGATAGAGCTGGTTCTCTGTCACACATGCATAAAAGCTTATTGAGCTAACAGTTCATCCACAGATAAATAGCTACAGAAAATACAACAAATGTTATCAACTTGAAATGTTCTCCTACCTTTACCTATTGCTAGAATATTCTCTCACTTATACTCTGTCTCCCTGTCCAGATGCAAAGTGGAAAGATCCCAAATAGCTATTGATCTGCTCAGTAGAAGCTGAGCTCTCCCCTGACCATACCGTACCCTGACATTAGGAGGGCACCCTCACTTGCTTAAACCATCATCTTGCCCACAAGCAGGAGCAGCTATCCACACCTTTGTTCACTTGACACTCGCTGTTCCCCCCCTGCATACCCAGCTTGACAGGTAGAGCAACAGGGATGAAGTCGGTTGTTGGCAGAGTCCCAGTGCTTCTCCAGGGCCACAGTCACAGCCTATGTAGCTCGTCTGGTTATTTTCCTTTACTCAGCCGACTGGGCACCAACATTTCCAGATGCAGAGCTACGAAGCAACGCTCCTGCAGGCAAGCCACTGCTGACACTGCAGAATCCACTGCCTCCCTGTGAAGCATCTGATGTTGGCCATTGCCTGACACAGCCTCCCAGGATAGAGCGCAATTTGTATAAGACGAGTTTGCTCTCTCTGGACAAATAATGCTTTGCCAGTCACGGGTCACTTCATATCCAACATCTTAGGGGGCTCCACTCTTGTTGTCCCACGCGAGTGTGTTTTAGATGCAGGTGTTTCGGCTGCTGGGTCTCAGATGAGCAATCCTGGGAGAGTGCAGGCAGCTGCCCTCTGGCAGGTGGGCAATCACTTGTGAACAGGTCTGAGGCAGAGGATGCTCCACCACACCTGAACTCTGGTCCACAGAGTCTGCTTTGGGAGAGTGCACTCCAGTATTTTTTATGGAGCTGAGCAGCCCTCCAATAAACTCTGTTGGGAGAATAGGGAAGGAAAAATGGACAGTGCAGCTCAATGCAAACGGCAGCTCTTTCTGCAGGGTAAGCGAATATATTTTCCTTTCCCTGGATATCGTATTCTTTTATATCGCCAAGAAGCAGGTTCTAACCCATAGGTATTAAACACAGGCTTATTCTATCCTCGAGGAACAAAAATCTGTCTTTATTTTCCATCAGTGGCAAAATTCCCATGGGATTGTCTGGGTACTATGTCTTTGCCCACCATATGCGTCATCTTTGTTGCATTTTGTCCATAGCTCTGTTTTTAAGCAGGTTGCTATAGCCTAAAATTAGTCTAGACACATATCAATAACACCAGAGAGAAGGAATAAGCTGAAAAATAGCAAAGTCCTTTAGTCTGTGTAGACTTCAAAGAGCACCAGCTTTGTCTTTCAAATAAAGGCAATACACGCTGTATTCCTCATTAAAGTGGGAAAGGCTCTTGACAGGTATTTTATCAGTATCTGCTTATCTATTTCTGGGCCTCTGCAAAGGCAGGCTTGATACCTTGCAATAGCAGATCACCAACTGTATCAAAGTATGGATCACATTTTAACCCAGATGCTTCCTGACAGACTTCTTCCCCCTTCACCCACATCTCAAGCACGCCCCCACTCAGTCTTGCGCGTAGCATCCACGAGACAACTACACTAGTCAATTCTCTGCAAACATAAAGGATCTATTTTTAGAAGTCTTCAAGATGACAAGAAATGCTGACCTCAGAAAACTATGGATCACAGACTCCTTATTTCATCTTCCTTGCCAGCTCTCTCTCCGTGGAAGCAAACCACCACCGTCTGGCCAGCTTGCTCCAGAGTCACTACCAGGCTAGAGCTGCATTTTGAGCATCTCTGCTCCTTGTTATATTCCCAAAAGTCTTGTCCATGCCAACCCCACAGGTCCGATTTGCATTCCCTTGTGCTGCCAACCTTGGCGGCTTCTCTCTGTGCAGCATGGGGAGGGGATGTGGTGACTCACCCAGCCTTGCCATGCCCCCTGCCAACCGGCTGTTTGTTTGTTTGAAGGATTGTATTGTTGAAGTCCCGTTGCCACATTCGTAACTATACTTTTTTTTTTTTTTATGACAACCAGAAGTTCAGTTTTATAAACAGATGCTGTTGTGGGCCTCTATTACTCAGCTGGATCAGCGTCAGTCGTTTTTCCAGGCTGTGGTCTCTGTACTGCACACTGACTCAGGAACAGCCCTGAACAGATTTCTTTGAATCGCTGGTTTCCTCCCAGCGACTCTTGACTCCCTGCCAACAAAGCAGGGCGTAGCTAATTTTTTTTTTATTTTTCCTCCCCCCCGTCCCCCCCTTCTCCCTCTCTTAAAAGGCAGACTGATTCATAGTAACTCCTTTAAAACAGAGTGGAACCACCCTCCACCCGCACCACAGGAGGAAACTTAAACCATCACCAGGTCACTCCCCTTCACTACAGCTCCACGCTCCAGGACATCAGCGCTGCAGCCCAGCACGCTCCTGCTCCCACAGGTGCCAGGACCGACCCCAGCCCGCACGGTAAGAGCTGCTCTGGAAAATCCTCAGCGACTTTTCTCCCTCACTGGTGGCTGCTCCTCTCACCCAGCAGCTCCAGCCTGCTTTTCTCGTCTGCTCTGCTGCTTCTATGATTCTATGATTCTCTTCAACTTGGCACTCAAGCTGGCTGCGGGACGCACCTTAACCTTTCAGCTTTTGCTTTGAAACCCAGCTGCGCTGCGGGTCGAAGGGACGCTGCGAGACGCCCTGCTTGCAGCTGTAGGGCACTGGCAGCAGCAACGTTACTGTCACCTCCAGGGCACGGGGCACGCGCAGCCCAGGGCGAAGGCACGGGACGCTCAACCTGGGCCAGCCCCTCCGTAGGAAGTGCCACACATTTCTGAAGTGGCGTTTACAAACGTGGGAAAACGCCTGCTTGAAATTTGGGCTGCTGCTTCAGCGTTTCTGGCTCTCACTTGCATTTTTCTTCCTGTCTCTCTCCTCTCGGTTGATAGTTTGCCAAGCTTTAATCTAAAACAACAATGATCAGTCCAAGTGAAGTCTGAGAGGCCCCAAAGGTGCAGGCTTTGGGGTTCGATGGGAGGAGTTCTCTTTTTCTGTTGGGGTCCCGGCCCCTGAGGCTGATGCCGAGCCCCAGTTCTTAAGCAAAGCCACGTGACGGGGAGCAATGTGTGCTATGCCTTCCTTAGCAGCACAGATCCTGAAGTGGGGAGCACCAGGAGGCAAAGTGAGGGAGCGGGTGGAATTGCCAGGAGCACCACAGGCTGCACGATGGGGTGTGGTGGGGGGAGGCGCTGACACGAAGTGTAAGATTTCAGAGACTGGCAATTTTCCCTATTCACCTGCCTTTTTCCGTGCAACCTCCCCCTCCCTCTCTCCCCGTCTTCACCAGTTCTCTTGCTACATTTGCCTGCTGTGGTTTGTATCCTGTGGTCAAATGCCGAAACTATTTTTGAGGTCTGAGAAAGGGAGTGCAGCAAAGCCAGTTTGGTGGCACCAGGCTTTGGTTCGTGTTGCAGGAACCCAGCACGCCCCTGCACAGTTTCATGGGTCTGAAAGAGTCTGAAACAGTGTTTAGCCCAGTCCTGCTGAGAATGGCTGAGGCTTAGGCTGATGCTTTGGACAATTACTATACGAATGGCCAAGAAGCTGAGCTGACCTTAACCTTGTGGCAGAAGGATGGATTTTGTGAATTTTGAGGTCCCCTCTGGCCATATTGTTTGTGGCTCGGTCATGCAGAGGTGCCTATGTCCTCCTGCCTGAGGAACAGATGTGTTTGAGTAGTAGGGAAGCTGGCTTGCAGCAGCGAGTGTTTCCAGGGCAGTCAGCAATCAGTCTGGGTAGAAAGAGTTTTCGGAAGTTGTTGTTTACCCTGATTAACATTGAAAGCAGTTTGTAAAAAAAAAAAAAATTTAAATGATGCTGTGGCCACAGAGCAACTTTCACTCAAAAGCTCTGAATTCCTCAAGGCACCTCTGAGAGCAGCTTTGCCCAGGAACTGCCCACTTGACATTTCTGGACAGAGTGGGATTCTTTTCTGAGCAAACACACAGAAGGGAGCTGGGCATGAAGAGTGTGAAAACTTGGAGCCCATTAGCTCTTGTTCCTGTGATAAAAGGGTTTAAGTCAGCTAAATGCCTCTACCCAGCCCACCCCACACAACTGCCAAACCTGGGGACTGCATCCACTGAGAAAGCATGGGCTTAAAGGTAGCTTATTTCTATTTGCTCCCTTGAGGATCAGCATAGGAAAAGGATCAAAATTGAGGTATCTTACTATCACTATCACTGCGGTGCCTGGAAGCACACTCTGAAACACAGCTCCTTCCCGCGGAGCACTGCACACCCACCTAAGGAGTTCCTCCCCGCGGGCTCCTGCGGAAGCCCCCCCTCTCCCCAGCTATGAGTAACCATTCAAACACGTGGCGCGCAGTCGAGCCATTCATCCAGGCTGCTCTCATGTGAGAGCTGGGCATCCACTGAGCATGTGCCATCCCAAGACAGACATCTGAGAGAGATGGAGTCGAGCCACACCCAAGGACACATTAATGGAGGAGAGACTCTCCGGGTTTTGTGGAGAAACACCCAGTTTTGGAGCGGGTGCCTCAGGGCTGGAGGGTTGCTAGTGCTCCTCAGTACAGAGAGCCCTGGGCTTGGAAAACTGGCCTTGCTGGCCTAGGCAGTGGTCTGCGAATTTTGCAGTGTGTGAGCAATGCAAGTGCATGCAGGAATGACTGTTTGGTGGCCTAGGGCAGAGCAGAGATTGTATTTTGAAACAGTGCTGGGAGATCTGCTGATAATAGCCAGCGTGGGTGTTGGGTTTTTTTTTTTGGTAAAAGACCCACCTCAGGGCCTTGTTTAGAATGAGACAGGGGAGATTTGCTGCAAGCACGAATCCTTCTCTCTGTTCCTCACCTTCCCAGCTGCAAGGCTGGCATATGGCATTCAGCCTGCGCCTGCTTAAGGCTCCTCAGGGCACAAGTGGGAGAGATGGCAGAGTACGACTTGCCTCCTCACCCCTGCCCGCTCCCGCAAGGCTTTGCAGGCCCCATCAACCCCACGCAGCAGCTGCAACACCCTTTCCATGGCACATTTCCACTTGCTCGCCCCCCCCCGAGTTCCCTTTGGCTGCTGGCCAGGTGCTCTCCACTGAGCGCTGCACCCGAGGGTGAAGGGGGAGGCACCCAATGCTGGGCTGGGATTTGCCTTCGGATACTCAAGTGCCCCACAGGGCAAGAAATAGCCCTACTAGACCCTTTTGATCTCAGCGGGCTCCTGTGCCTGTACCCTTCAACAGGGAGGTGCCAGCACTGTCACCCAGCACAACACAGGGTAGGATGCAGGGTGTGGCACTCCTAATTTTTTTCCTTCCTCCTCTTCTCCTACAAAAAAAGTAATGAAAAAGGACTAAAAGATGAGATTTCTTTACCCTTCCTTCAAGGCAGGAAGAAGTAAGAGACCCAGAGGTGCTCTTTTACACTTCCAGAAGGGAGGGCAAGGGAGAGCATTTCCTATCTCCCCATCCAAAGATGGATGCTTAATGCTTCGTAAGTCTTTTCTGCTGAGGCAAAGCAGCGTGCACAGAAAAGGAGGGTCTTTTCCATGGCCCTGCTCTTTTGTCAGCTTCTGCCAGGTCTGATAACTAACTGGTAGCCACAGTGCTGTAATACTGGCCCTAAATAAATGTGCTTGAAGCACAAGTTCAAATGTGACTACAAAGATCCTCTGCCAGAGCCAGTCCACGCTCAGTCATCCCACCATATGACACAGTGTCCAGCAGCAGATCCCCATATCAACTGCCCAGAGGGAAATTCAGCGTGCCTCCTTTCTTAAACTCCATTCTGCTGTTACACTGCAGGGAGGGCAGCAAAGCAGCATGTCTAGGGGCTGCAGTCTGGAGCATGATTTCTTCAAACCCCGCTGGGAGAGTTTTGGAAAGTACCCCCTCAGTTAGAACAGCTGGACAATGAACAAAGAAAACCTTGGCCAAATTTGCAGCTCCACTTACCCTCCTCCTCCTGAACCGGTTGCAGCAGGGCAGAGAGTACATGGAAGCTGCTCTCTGAGTGAGACCAAATGTAGCCCATGCATTGCCATGGTAGGGAGAGAGAGGTTAGGGCAACTCGGCTCCAGAACCCATGTCGCCCAAGGGAGTGACCAGTTTGCCAAGCTCATCATTAAGATCTATTGCGTTTCCTCTGTGAAAAGCAGTCTGTACTGCTGGCATGGTGTGACACCAACGATGAGAGCCAGGGACAGATCCTGGGCTAAGTCATCCCCAGCCACACAGAGAAATGCAGTGAACTATGAGCACTGAGTGGCTGACGGCAGGTGAGCGGTGACTCACGCCAAAGACTTACCTCTTGTGATGTGGGGCCACCTGGCAATACATTTGGATTAGAGGAAATCTGAAGTGAGGACCTTCGCTGCCCTTTTGCCCTCGCAGGGCAAAGTCTGCTCAAGGAGGAGAGTTGTGAAAGCAGCTGCCATGACTGGGTCCAGCGTCCACATTCTTCTAATTCCAGAGAGATGTCTCCCCTATGGGCCCCAGCAAGGCTCTGGAAAGGGGGCAAAATGGGAGGGAGAGCTGCAAAATGCTCAGAGCTGGGAGCAGGCTGTTCACAGGGGTTGCTGAAGACCAGCTTCAGGAACATGGACCACTGATGAAGGAAAGCTAGGCTTTGAGAGTGTCACAGTCGCTGGTCGTGCCAGCTCAGGCAGCTGAGCCAACCTGCCTGCTAGCTGGCTGCTGGCGGCTGCAGCCAGGCCAGCGTGGCATGCCCCAGCAAGGGAGGTTCTTGGTGTCTCGTGGAAAGCCATTTCTGCGTGTAACATGAACTGGAATGACCCTTACACTGTTCTGTCAGCCTATACTAATCACAGTTGTAAGAAGCCCTCTTGAAGCCAGATGGGGCATTTTACCTCATGGCCACCTTTACCCCACACAGAGCACCGATCAACTCCTGGATGCACAGCATCCTCTGGCTTCTGCTGGACTCCCCGCAGTCCGTCACTCGTGCACTGTGGCTTGAAAGAAGGAGCTATCACACGATTTTACAGTTTAATTCTGCACAGTCTTTCCCAAGCTGGCTTGCAGGAACAAGGACACCCCGGAGGCAGACTGACCCAAAAGCTCAGACTCTTTAGATGCCTAAGTCACGTTGATCTCAGTGTCTGTACTGGCACGTTCAGATATTTTGCAGTCTTGAGAGAGAGGGATGCTATTGATAACAAGCCACTTACTTTTCAGAGTTACCCTCCCTTGAAAAAGAAAGGGAAGATCTTTAGGAAACTACCTATGTAAATCAGAGAATTGCAGTTTTAATTTAAAAATGCAGCCAAAAGCACAGCTGCTGTGGGCTCCACAGACCTTCCACCTCTACCTAAAGGCTGTTACAAGAAGGAAGACAGGAAGTCCCACCAGAAACTATCCGAGCACTTTTGCTCACGCCACACTGTGACCTGAACTTTCCTGCCGGAGCTGTCAGATGGTTTCTCCCATGTAGGTCCTGTCAGTGTCAGAGTTGCACAGATAAATATGTGCAGCCGTAAGGAAGCCATGCGTGAGCACACACACAGGCATGCACACGCTCGCACACGCGGTTCGGCGCTGCTCACAGGGAAACCGCAGACGCACGCTCCTGTTCGTAGAGGAAGCCACGCAGAGCTGCAGATGCACACCCCTTTGCACACCACGTCAGCACCCGGACTGTCAGTCCTCCCACAAATCTTTCTCACATATCTCGGCATCATCTCTGAACCCCTGCAAGTTCCAGCAACTCCCGTGTCTAATTAACCTACCCAGGGACCATTCAACGCACTAAGGGGTGAGGGTGCTCCCCATTGCACCTCCAAAGGTGCAGAGGAACACTTCTGTGCTTCCATTAGCTCCGAGATCCCCTTCCCCACCCCTCCCTCTTACTCGCTGCCCATCAGTCCCAGCCCTTCCTTGGCGTGTCTAGTGACAGTATTTTCCTCCGGCAGTGGCTGCTGGCTGGCTGCCAGGCCCCAGGCAGATGTCTCTTCCCCTTCCTACTACCAAGCAAGCTTTGGAATTTCAGCCAATGTTGTCACATGGCTGAGCGCTCGAGGGTGGTTTCTTCTGGAGAAAATGCCGATTTCTCACTGTCTGCCCTAGGAGCTCTGGTATTTCCCCACTCTCACATGAATCACGGGCATGGGTGCTGGAAAACCCTTGTGTGTCATCTTTTGTGACGGCCCTCCCTGCATGTCTCAGGGGACGAAGGTTCGTTAGCAAGGATGGATTCTTGAGGACTTTGGTCCCACAAGAAATGATTCACATGCTGGGGCTTTACCACTCCCCTGAGAAGGCAATTCCGCTGATCCCTTGAAGTCCATACCACCAGGAAATGCTTCCCAAGAATCAGACAAAATCTTCCATTTACTTAAGCTTATTTTCAGTTGTACCTCCTCAGGCTGCTCTACACTTTCCTTTTGGTTGACATTCTTCTGCTACTTTTACAGCCTTGCTGTACCCCATGTGGTCACCACAGCCACCACCCATGCACACACAAAATCTTCTCACTGCCCTAAACCAAAGGCTCCAAAGGTCTCCATGTGCCCACACACACCTCCTGCCCAACCCCTTTCCCACACATGTGAAATCTCTTCCCAGAGGCACCAGCCTACTCATCCACATGTCTAAAAAAAGCACCTGACTTGTAAATTGAGTCAGGCCGGTCTGTCAAAACCAGGTTGTCAACAGCAATGTTGGCGTACAGTGGTTTATAAAAGTCTGGAGTCAGCAAGGACTCTGGATTCAGCTGGATCTGAAGCAAGAAACAGAGCAAAGGGTGAGAGCAAAAAGATACTTCCCTGCAGTTGCTTAAAGCTGCCATGAGCTTTCTAGTAACTACGTGATGGATACAAAATCACCATGCCACCAGAATACCACAGAGATCTTCAGATCTTTGTATCCTGGCAAATGACCCTGGGCACAATGGGTATTTGTGTTCATACCACACACGATGACAAGGCGTGCAGTTGTAGCACGGCTAAGGTGCGGTCAGGGCCTCAGCCCAGTCAAAAGGCAGATCTACAAATTCTGCAGAAGGCTGTATCTCAGCCCAAGGTTTCCCTTACTGGTAGCATCATGGCTGCATTGTTATTTGTAGGTTGGCTTTGCACTGAGGAATGCACCAGTGACAGAGGTGGCAGTTTGTGGCTGTCTCAAACAATATCAAACAGTTTTTATTTTCTGTCCTGTCCTCTCCAATTTTCCCCTTCCCTTCTGAGTGGCCTTGGCCCTGATTCGAACCACCAGTATTCCTGGTGTGACTCTGTGCTACCTCAGGCAGTGGCCAGGTTCACGTGCTTTCTCTAAATATTGGACCTCCTATTGCCACCGTCAGAGATAGCGTACTGAGTGAGACAGACCACTGGTCTGACTTAATACTGGATTCCTTATTTTTTGTGGTGGCAGCTCGGGAAGGCAGAATTTCTTTCATCTCAGTTGCTTTCCATTTATGGAGATTTTTGTTGAAATTCTGGCCAAAAGCATTTGCTTTTCCCTGAAATGCCATCTTTCTCTTGTTCAGAAATTGAATGTATTGAACTCAAGGGACTTCAGTTGAAAAACTGAGTTTTAGAGGAGTCAGAGGTCACCACGGTGCTCACAGGTGGTGCAATTTAGATGTCCCCTGCTCCCTGGACACTATAGGCTGCTATAGGCTATCAGCTGAGTTCTCCCCTTAGCCAGCATCTCTCACAGTACGCCTCACCAACTCACCCAGGAAGAGGCAGTCCCAAGCAGGAACCTTAGTTCAGAGAGGAGAACTGGAATGGAAGTCAGAGGAGCCACATCCCTTAAGAACACTTCAGATCTGAAATATTTCTGATTTATTTGAGGGTGCTCTGATTTTTCACCCCAAACAACCCGATCATTCCTGCAGAAACATCCTGTACACTTCTCCTCTACTCCTTTCACTGCAGTGCACTTTCTGCCAGATGCAAAGGATCACTATCTTATCTGGATTACCCTCTTGAGTGACCCACTCCCTATATTTGAGGAACTATACCATTGGCCTTTGTCCTATCTCTGAGTGGCACTTTGCATTCCATCCTGATCCTTAGCTAAGCAGCAAACCAAGGGCAAGGACTCACTTCTCCAGATTGTCCTCCAGATAGAAAGATCCAAAGCTCTTAAGTAGACAGAGGGGTGATATGGGTGGCTACTCTTTGCCTGCAAGAGAAGACTTTGTCTTAGTTTTTAATGGATAGTGCTTGCCTGCTTGAACTTGAACTAGGGTGCAGCAGAGCTACATGTTGTTCCCCAGCATGTCTACTCCTACATGGTAAGAGAAATAGTCTCTATGCAGATAAGAGTCTGTCGTACTTATTTGTAGGCTTTTTTGTGCTGAAGGCTGCTACAGTGATTGTTATGAATGGCTACTGTTGGTGTGGCTTGTTATTTCTTCTCATCCATCATCCCAGGAAAAGGAAACTCAGTTTGCTGTCATCAGTGCAAGATCTTCTCTTGACTCACACAGGCTGTTCAACAGGTGCATGACCTTCACTCCTTCTCCCCCACCAGCCTGTCCTACCTCCATAGTCATTCTACTCTCATGTCTCAGCTCTGTCTTTCTTGGCTTAACTGGAATCTCTCCTCTGGAAGGCGTGCCAGGAGCCTCAATGCAGGATTCACAACCTGGTTGCTCAACTGGTTCTTGAGAAGCAGTCCTAAAACTGACAGAGTGTCCTGAACACTTGCAGGGTTAAATAATTGTGGGTTTGGGAGCTTTGGGGTGAGTCAGTGGAAAAAACTGGCAGCTCTAGGAAGGCTAAGACTGACTCATAGCCCAAGAAGAGCCTGAGGAGCTCCAAATGCAGCTGCAGTTTAGATAGGGGAATGGAAGAAAAGGCATTTGCATGCCATCGTGTCCTGTTGCTGCAGCAACGGGACCCCACCTTGTAGCGGGGAAAGATGTCTCACCATTAACAAATGGAAAGAGTATCCTGTCAGTGATCAAAGCTCTGCCAGCTTCTCTGCCTAATGGGAGGAAAAGTCTGTGCCGTACCATCACAGACAGAGATGACTCTATTTCAATGCCGTTCACTCACCCACTGCTCCTTTGGGATTGTTCTCTAGTGTTTTATTTAAAAGGCAGGGAGAGATGAAGGAAGGGGAAAGCGAATGAATAGAGAGGGAGGCTTGTGCTTTAACTCACAAAGAATCAAAACTAAGCTGCGAGCGCATATCCCTGGGGGAGTTTGCATTTGATATCGTGTGTATTCAGGGAGAGGTGCTGACGTTCTCAGGAAGCAGGTGCACTGAAAGCACCTGAACTAACAGTGCTCTCAAGCAGTGCGAGAACAGGGCAGAAAAATCAAAGGGAATAAAGGATTCAGTTTTTTTCTTAGTGTATTGGTCAAAGTTCTGGGTGTGGAGTTTTTTTTCTTAACATTGAAAAGTAACATCTCTCATTTTAATTTCTGAGTACAAACAGAAGATGCATTTAAAAGGACTGTTCTAGTCCTTTAGGGTGTCACAAAAGTTTTAGACTTTCAAGTACAGGGCTTTTTTGAAGGTCCTCAAAAATAACCAGCAAATAACCTGCTGGATTAGTTTTTGAAGAGACCATGGAAAAATACATCCATCTAAGAAAGAAGAACATTTACCCACTGTTCAGTAAAAGCAAATTTCAGAGTGGGTAAATTTGCCACAATTTGGTGTATGCATATCAATACACTATGATGGCAAAAGCACTCGTTACAGTTTGTGTAAGAACCGAGGTAATCAGCAAAAAGGATGACAAGCAGTCAAAGGAATGGGAAGATTTGACTCAGAGGCTCTGTTCAAGGCACCTGCTGAAGGTATATAACTTAGTCATGGCAACAGCAATAGTTTTGCAGCTCAAGGTACAGTGGCGATACCCATATCAGTTGCCATCCATCATTTTGAAACCCTCGTTCCTTTTGAGGTCAATGGAAAGGAGGAGTTTAATGCTCAGGTCAGGTGTGTTCATGTGGTAGCCTGTATGTAGTATTGAGAACCTGGATTTTAGCAATGCCGAACTCATAAATGACTGTCACTACAGTCAGAGAGGAACTCCTAAGAAGGCTGTACTTTCTCCAAAATCATCACTAAGGGAGGTACAGTAACAAGAGAGGGCACAGTGACCAGGCCATCCAGAGAAATCAAGCCCTAGAGCATGAGATGTTTGCTAGGACACCTCGAAGCAGACAAGCAAGCCTGGCCCATGTTCAGCAAGCCAGGGGTAAACAACTCCAGAGAGCTCTCCCAGCTGAAGGAAACTTCACAGTGGACAAGTTCTTGCTGAGGAGATAGGACCAATCACTAAATCTAATGTGTCCTTCTAAGGAGTGGCCTCATTCCGGTGGGAGGAGGGACCTAACAGAGCTGGTTCCTTGAGATCCTGAACTCAAGGAATTCCTCCTGGTCATCAGCTAATGCTGAGCTGGACAAAGAGCCACTAATGGAGAAGCCTGCTTGCCTGCCCACAGTGGTTTGGGAAACTGTATCCAAAGCAGTGCGAGGAATAGCTGCAGCACTTTACGGGAATACACTCCCACACATGACCACAATGAGAGGAAAGACAGGAGTGGAGAAGGTGGAGTCACTGA
This sequence comes from Tauraco erythrolophus, assembly GCF_009769465.1. Classification (NCBI taxonomy): domain Eukaryota; kingdom Metazoa; phylum Chordata; class Aves; order Musophagiformes; family Musophagidae; genus Tauraco; species Tauraco erythrolophus. The sequence goes on from NC_141468.1 coordinate 56,996,077, forward strand.
GTAAAAAACCCAACATTTCATAGAATCATAGAATCATAGAATGGCATAGGCTGGAAGGGATCTTGGAGATCATCTAATCCAACCTCCCTGTCATGGGCAGGGACGCCGCTCAACTAGATCAGGCTACTCAAGGCTCCGTCCAACCTGGCCTTGAACACCTCCAGGAAGGGGGCATCCACAACTTCTCTGGGCAATTTATTCCAAAGTCTTACCGCCCTCGTACTGAAGAATTTCTTCCTAAGATCTAATCTAAATCTGTTCTCCTTCAACTTAAACCCATTTCCCCTTGTCCTATCAGTGGACACTCTTGTAAAAAGTCCCTCCCTCCCCAGCCTTCCTGTAGGTTCCCTTCAGGTATTGGAAGGCAGCTATTAGGTCCCCCCAAAGTCTTCTCTTTTCAAGGCTGAACAATCCCAGCTCCCGCAACCTGTCCTCGTAGCAGAGGTGCTCCAGCCCCTGGATCATCTTTGTGGCCCTCCTCTGAACACACTCCAACAAATCTATGTCTCTCTTATGGTGGGGACACCAGGGGTCTCACAAGAGCAGAGTAGAGGGGGAGAATCACCTCTCTTGACCTGCTGACCATGCTTCTCTTGATACATCCCAGGATGTGGTTGGCCTTCTGGGCCGCATGAGCGCACTGCCGGCTCATGTTGAGCTTCTCATCTATAAACACCCCCAAATCCTTCTCTTCAGGGCTACTCTCAACCCACTCTGTGCCCAGTTTGTATTCGTGCCTAGGATTGGTCCGACCCAGGTGAAGGACCTTGCATTTTGACTTGTTGAAGCTCATGCAGTTTGCACTGGCCCAATTTATGGGACTTTACAAAGCCTTTTGTTACAGTTTGCGTGAAAGACATCATAAAGTATAATAACTGTTTTGTTACCACACCCTGTACAAATGGTGACAGCATCAAACCTTACCTGAGTCACCTGGATCAAAATAACTTGACAGCCAACATTAATCACATACTTGATACTGCTCTTCAGTACCAGCACCACCAAGAGAAAGAGCAACGCAGCCCTGTGAAACCTCCTAGGAAGCAGCCTTTCGCTGGCCACAGAGTGGACCCAGTAAACTCTTGTGCCTGATTTCTGTGGCTATACTGCACGATTACTAATAAATGCCTGGGAGGAGGGGAAATATGCGCACTCACTTTGTGTGAATTGCCTGCACTCGCTCTCACAGCTTAGATTTGTTCCTTGCATTTTGCGTTTTCAGGGGAGAAGTCAGCAGCCCTGATGAACAGTGTCATGAGAGCTATCTAAAGCACATCTCCCTCCTTTTTCAATCACTTGTTCATCAATGACAGAGAATCTTACAAAAAGTAAAAGCTTGCAGAGCTTTTACAAACCAAAGAGGAATTTGCATGACAAGGGAATCTTATTGCAGTAATAAAGTGATCTGCATGCCTCAAGCTTTAAAAAGGAAACAGGCAGTTTTCACTGCAAACCTAAGCATCTTCCTCTGCCCCAGAACACCTCAGTGCGTTTCTGTTCTGGTTATTCTCCTCTTCACGTAATGAAGCAGGCCACTGAGTAGGGGTAGCCCCCCAGTCCACTCTCCACCACCGCTCAACACCTGGTGCACCCAGGAACACACAATCCTCCCCTCCACACCACCTGTCTGTGCCCCAGACCAGCTGGAGGAGGCTGTGCCATAAGAGGGAAAGGGAGAACAGGAAGAGAAAAATCTTTCTTGACCTCTGTGAATCCTGTGGGCAAAAACTCATTTTCCTGGAGTGTAGGCCTGGAGTATGTTATTTTTACTTTACATAACCACACACCAATTTAAGCAACCTGTGTATATACTCAGGCTGTTTTAAAAATACCCCCAAGCTAACTACCCCTGCTCTATACCTCCTCCCAAACTGGTTCCTTTACCTGCAGGTTTTCTTTAACCTCTTGAGCAACTCCCTCGCAGATTTTGACAAAGGTCTTATGTTTTTCTGTGACTATGTGGTTCAAGAATGGATCTAAGATCAACCTGTTTACTCACATGTAAATAAAGCTTATAGTAATGCTATTCTTTGATTCAGCCCTTCCCTTCACCTCCTCCCTCCGTTCTTGTTCTCCTCCAGAGCTCTCTGTATCAGTGACACCACCCGACGGGACCCAAGATGTTGGTGCTACTGGCTGGTATATTTGTGGTTCACATCGCCACTGTCATCATGCTCTTTGTCTCCACCATTGCCAACGTAAGTAGAGGCCACCCTGGCTGAGACACGGCTGTCGCCTTCCGCAGCAGTAGCCAGCCCTTTACACGGCTGGTGGGGGGGGTCAGGCAGGTGGGTGTTCCGATCTGTGGGTGAGGGACCCCTGCTCACCGCCCTGACTGAACATGGAGCAGTGATGGGTGTTCTCTGGCAGCAGGAAGGGTGGTACAGGAGGCAGCCTCTGCCTGCCACCCGTCGCTCCCAAATCCCAGAGCCAGCAGCACCTCCACACTCCTCACCCAAGGGAGCGCAAGGAGGAGCCGGGGAGGGCAGCAGACGACAGCTCTGAAGCGGCATTTATCATCCCGTCTGTCAGCCAGGCTGCCGCACGGCTGGGCGCTCCCCCGTGCCTCCGTTTTGACGGCAGGAGCCCGCTGCCGGGGGCTGGGGGGGGCTGGAGCGGCCGCTCCTGACGGACAGCCCAAACAAAGGGGGGGCGGCCGGGAACCGCCCCCGCCCCGCGCCCCCGCGGCCGCCAGGGAAACCCGGGCCGGGGGCGACCCCTGGCGGCTGCGCGGGGGGTGGTGGTGGTGTGGGGTGGCGAGGCCGGGGTCTGCCCGCGCCCCCTGCACCTCGCTGGGGCGGATTTCGGGGCCCTTCGCACCCGCCCCGGAGGTTTGCTGGCCCCGCCGTGCCCTCGTTCCGCCTGGCACAGGGAGAGGGTGACCTGAGCCATTTGCCCCCTGATCATGTTAACAGTCTTCCCTGGTGTTTTTCCTGGAGCAAATGCCTCCCGGCTTTGGAAGCTTGCATCATCTCCCACCGACTTTGGCTGCTCATCTGCTACCAACACGTGCTGCCTTTTTCGTCTCTCTGTCTCGTGGCACTTGGCGTACTGTCGCTCCCCTTACAGCTGAGCCTGACAACTGGCCAGAAAAGCAATACGTTACCCCCGTGACGTGACTGTTTCTTCCTGTTTCAGGTTTGGATGGTGGGTTCTTCCACCTTTGGGACGGCCTCATCAGGACTATGGCTGCTCTGCAACCAGACCTGTGAGCAGCTGGCGGTCAGCAGTAGCAATGAGGGTGAGTTGCACCTGCATTTTCATTGTGGCAATGAAAATGTTGGTGCACAATACCAAGGCCTGGCACCTACCAAGGAATCCTGACCTTCTCAAATCTATTCCCTATGTGTTCACAGCTTCCCTCAAAGCTGTGCAAGCCTTTATGGTCCTCTCAATCATCTTCTCCGTCATCGCGCTCATCATGTTCATTGTCCAGCTGTTCACCCTGGAGAAAGGCAAACGTTTCTACATCACTGGAGCCATCATGCTGGTTTGCTGTAAGTATGCATGTCTTGCAGTGGCTTTGCATGCGTCCCGCGGCCTCTGCAATCGCAAGTAGTTGCACGTATTGGCCATGCACAGCCATCAGGGGAAGTTGTCAGCCAGCTAAATATTTCCAGTGGTCCATTTCTTTGACAAAGCACTGAGGAATTGGAAAGTGGTGTTGTTTTTTTTTTCACTGTATATAATGAAAATATTTCCAAATTTTCATTAGAAAAGCCCAACGGGTTTTGCAACATACCTTTGAAAGACCACAAAAAGGATTCGAGTATTTCGAGGGGCAGGGAAATAAACAGACCGCTACTGCTCATGGGATTAAACACATAACACCAAACCGTCTGCAGATCTCGTTACTGATTTCTTCGTAACAAAGCTTTATTCCCCATGGCACCCACTGAACAAGCCCAGAGTGTCTTATGTCATGTCTGCAAGAGAAATCCTCCATAAGTAAGCCTAATGGGCAGCAACCCCTCTCTAACATGGCACAAGACATGTATTACAATCTCAGGGGACAACACTACTTCATTACTGCAGCAATGCTGGTTTCTATGCATTTTCCAACTCTTTTTCTTTTCCCTCTTCCTTCCCACAGGGGTGTGCATTCTGATTGGAGTCTCCATTTACACAGCTCGATTCACCGGCAGAATGTCCGAGGCCACAACTTCTCACCACGGCTACTGCTTCATATTGGCTTGGATCTGCTTTTGCTTCAGTTTCATCATCGGCATCCTCTACCTTGTTCTTAGGAAAAAATAAGGCTGATGGGAGTCTAGGGGAGAGGGTTGGCTACTGGGAATTGGGAAGAATTGCTCTGCTGAGAGAACTGTTGGGCCAATAGACAGAAACAGCCACCATCATCACCACTGCCACCACCACAGAAAAATCACTAACAAAGCTAGAATCCTCAGAAACTCCTTCACCAAAGAGAGGGAGACACAGCTCCAACTGATCTAGCACTCCTGGGGCTGTTGCACCAGAAATCTGCAAGTGACCCAGACAGCTCTTCTCCTTTTCTGCAAAATCATGTCATACCTTCACAAAGCTTCAAGTTCAGCAGCGATGATTGAAGGGCACCACAAAAACAAGGGCGACATCTTTTTCCCTTCCTAGAGCCCTTCTCACTTACCTTTCAGTGTGCCTTGTGAGTTGGGCAGTGAGGCTTACGACCCCTTTTTTTGTCCATTGAAACAAACGGGATGGGACTTTTGTTACATTTTTAGATATATATATACACACACACATATATATGCACATATGTGAAAGTTAAAGACATTAAACTGAAAAGCAACCCAACAGAAATCAGATTAAATTCATATTAAAATATCTGCAGGAATAAGGCAGTAAATTTTTTTGCTGTTCTGTTTACTATTTGACATTCTCATGGTTGAATTGGATATGGGTAGGAAGGGAAAATATACAGGCATGGATGATGCAGAGAGAGAGAGACAGAGAGAGAAAGTGTGGGGGTGAAGATACACAGGGGTTCCAAATTACAGAGGATGCAGTTGCTAAATGATGCAGATGTAGGGAGGGAATCATTTAGGTGTGTGTCTACACGAAAATGTTCTGTTCAGCCCCAGAACACGGTAACAGCACTGCAACATCGCAGATCTTTAGTGAGACAAGCCCTTATCTATAGGCAGGGTTTTTTCCCACATCGTCACCCAGGACACGGTATTAATTGAGAGCCTTGCTTTGTGACACAGCTCATCTCAAAGGCAGCCGATACTGGTTAGCAGAGGAAGTGTATTCCCTAATGAGAGATTTGGAAAGATGAGGCAGGGCTTGTGAGTTCTGCTCCTTGCTGCACAACCTTAGGCCAGTCACTTAACCTGGTGCTTTTCCATCTGCCAAATTCTTCCGTAAAACGATACCTACCTCCCAGGGTTGCTAAGAGATTCCTAGTCCACTCTGTAATACAAGGTCCCCATGTGAAAGGCTGGCATGGGAAAGTAAGGTGTTAGTACTACTGCAACCCACAAATTTCTGTCAGTTCGAAGAATCTCAGTCACAAGTGGCATTTATAAGGGACAAGAGGTCAAAACTTCCTGTGACTCCATCCACAACTAAAAGGCAGAGAGTACCAAAAACCACACAGCTGCAGATTGTGCATGGATGCTATTTACCTCTCTCTCTCCTTCTCTCTCTTTCTGTTTTCTTATGTAGACTTTTATCAGTTTGGTGGATATATTCTAGTACTGTATGTTGCTGTTTCATTAACAAAGGCTATTTCATATATAGTCATTGTAAATATTTTTAAATGCATATTTTTAACTTTGAGGGTATAAAAATAAAATCTGATTCCCTTTATTATAAAGAGTTTTGCTTTTTTCTTTTTTTTTTATTAGTTTCAGACATTTGTTAAGAGAAGCAGTGGCAGTTCCCACTGAGTTGGAGAACAATCATGTTCTCTTGCTTACCAGTATATTAAATTTTCTGTTCTGGAGGGGAGGAGGAAGCAGAACAACTCTCAGAGCTCCTGCTTCAGGCTCCCTGCAAGCTCAAGCAGACAGTGTGAGCAGTGGTAACGCTCAGTCCTGGAGCCAAGCTTTGCTTCACACCTAGGAGAGCTGGAAATGTGCTTTCTCGCTCTGGCAGAATCCCATCTCTGTGGAAGCTGGTGCCTAAGGTTCTGCAGGATTTATTATGTCTTAGACCAACTCTCAGCACAAACAAGTTCCAGAGCAAAATCATCGAGGTGTTTGCCTGGGCCATTTGACTTGGTATAGCTGTTGCCTCCCTAGAGTTGTCTGGCCAAACACCTCAGCAGCTCTAAAGTTTGAGCAAAAAGTCCAAAGCCTAGGACACAGGCAGATCTCAGCAAACTTGGGGCACAATCCTGTGAGCCTTACCTCAGTAAGGTCTAGTGTGAATCGGTCTGCTGGGTAGGAAATTTTTCTTTATCAATTAATCCACGTTAGGGAGAGCTAAGTCACATGCTAATTGAGGGCAGAACCCTAACATAAATCTTTAGGAGCTGAAGTTTCACCAGAGAAGGACCTCATACTCATCAGGATGTGGGAAGGTTCACAGTGTGCGATGGGTGGACACCTGTCTCGGTCTCAGGAGGTTCCAGGAGTCCTGCTGTGCCTTATCTTCCTGGCAGCGCAGGGGTAACCAAGACCCATCAGGCACTGGAGAAAAGGCTCCTCTGGCTACAAGCTGACACTGGCAGGTAAGACAAGAGACAGCGGCTGAGGTGGGAATACTGGGGGATGCTAGACAGGGAGCTTTACGGGGGCACGCCCACTGCTAGGCTGGTATCTGCATCCTGTTTCTAGCATGGCACAGATTACAGAATCATAGAATGGTTTGGGTTGGAAGAGACCTTAAGGATGATATAGTTCCAACCCCTCTCCCATGAGCAGGGACATTCCACTAGATCAGGTTGCTCAAAGCCTCATCCAACCTGGCCTTGAACAGTTCCAGGGATGGGGCATCCACAACTTCTCCGGGCAACCAGTTCCAGTGCCTCACCACCCTCATTGTAAAAAATTTCCTCCTTATATCTAATCTAAATCTAGATCATATGAGACAAAAGGATACCTGACAGAACAACAAAGCAATCCCAGCTCTTTTGAGATGCCCAGGACAGGTCACAGGCAATGGTCTCAACTTTTGAACAATGGTCTCCAACAACCTTTGCCTCACCACGAAGTGTTGTCATTGGCAGCTCAGCAAGGATCTGAAGGCTGCTGGACACTCTGGGCAGCTTGGTTTGCCTGAAAACCACTTGGGCTTTTAGAGGATCAGTGCCCTAATCTACAGTTGGAAAAAATCACTGGATCTTCTGGTATCCAGCAAACGTAGTTGATCTAGTCTCTGAAGTATAACCCATTCCAAATGAGACAGTCTGCTCCACACCTGGCCGGTCCCATCACCATCTTCTAAGTCCTGTTACATGAGGGACTGGCAGGCAGGGAATTACACTGAGCACGAGCAGGACAGAGGAGCAGATGCCAACAAAGATGAATCAATTACAAAACAGAAGGAAGCAGAAAAGGATAGAGGGAAATGGCACTATTGGTTGTGTCCTATGATGGGTTTTTGCTCAAAAATCATCTTCAAGACAGCGTGAAGGGATACTGGCCCAGTGCCACACAGACGGTGAGACACAAAGTCATGGCACTCCTGCAAGAGCCGTTACAGGGATTTCAGAGACCAAGTTGCACAAGGACCAGGATCAAAACTGACTCTGCTACTTTACAGAAGAGTCTTTGCACCAGGAAGAGAAGCCTTTGGAAGAGGAGGAGCTGAGAAACAAAATGATTCCGATGCCTGCAACTCCACTGCAGAGCAAATGAAGGATTTCCCCTCCCTGGGTCCTTTTTCTGCAGGTCATAGTGCAGGGAGGAAGGGATTTTCCATAGACAAACAACTGACTAATTCAGGGCATTTGACTGCAGTAAAACAGATGCAGGAAGCACTAAAAATGAGGGACAGTCAAGGGGGCAAGGGCAAGAGACATTCTTGCTCTGACCAGAGAGTCGAGCTATGCAGGCTGGGAAGAAGCAGTACAATAACTGCTCACACTGATAGGTTTGAAATTACCTGTACATGCTGATGGGAGTGTTGCAAAAGGTGCTGCAGACAGCTCAAGGGTGAGCCCTGCTCTGTGAATGGCAGAAGCCAAAACTGGCCAAGCGAAGTAACTGACCCCTGGGCTGATCAAGGAGTGATGACAGCTCTGCAAACACCAGGGCAGCAGCACCATTACAGAATACAGCTGCCTACCAGCACACCCAGAGCAGGAGAATGGCTTGATTCCCTTGCAGCAAGGACGACAGAAAAAAATCAAACCACCACCACCACTAAAAAAAACCAAAAAAAAAACAACAAACAAGTGTGCAAGGAATAGGAGATCATGGGAAGCATAAAAGATGATGCTAGGAGTGATGTAAAAGATTATGGGTCACTTCCAGCACTGGAGAAACTCTCCACTGCTGGCATCCAGGGGCAGTTAGACCAAGAGTCATTTAACAGAGGAAAGTAAGGCAAAATCAGCATGAAATATTATCCCACTCAAAACGTATCCAATCCAGGAGGCAGCCCAGAAATATATGCTGCAGTTGTACTAGTTCTCTTTAGAAGGTTGCCTAATCTTGTGATTATTTACGCTTGCAGCTCTGCCTGCTCAGGTAATAAGAACAGTCAGGGCACCAGTTCTGGATTGCTGGAGGAACTGGGGAGGAATCTTAATCCCAGACTCTCTGTTCCTGCATTGCACAGTTGGTGAGGTGCATCTCTGCACCTCTGCTCAGCTCTCCTGATGCTGTCAGAGCCATGGTATTGGATTAGAAACTCCAGCGATCTGATTTCATAGATTTCATAGATTTCTAGGTTGGAAAAGACCTTAGAGATCATCGAGTCCAACCATCCCTAATCCCCATTAAACCATATCCTCAAGTAGATCATCCACCCTATTCTTAAACACATCCAGGGATGGGGACTCAACCACCTCCCTGGGCAGCCTATTCCAGTGGCTGACAACCCTTTCAGAGAAGAAATACTTTCTAACATCCAACCTGAATCTCCCCTGACTAAGCTTATGCCCATTTCCTCTTGTTCTATCACCCATCACTAATGTAAAGAGTCCTTCCCCCACCTCCCCACCATCTTTTCTCAAGTATTTATAGGCCGTAATCAGGTCTCCCCTCAGCCTCCTCTTCTCCAGGCTAAACAGCCCCAACTCCCTCAGCCTCTCCTCATAAGTTTTATTTTCCAGCCCCTTGACCAGTTTGGTCGCCCTTCTTTGGACTCGCTCCAGGAGCTCAATATCTCTCTTAAAGCGAGGGGCCCAAAACTGGACACAATATTCCAGGTGCGGCCTCACCAGTGCCGAGTACAGGGGCAGGATCACTTCCCTGCTCCTGCTGGTCACACTATTCTTGATACACGCCAGTATCCCATTGGCCTTTTTGGCCACCTGGGCACACTGCTGGCTCATATCAAGCCGGTAGTCAACCAACACCCCCAGGTCCTTCTCCGCCAGGCAGCTCTCCAGCCACTCTTCCCCGAGCCTATAGCGATGCTTGGGGTTTTTACACCCCAAGTGAAGGACTCTGCACTTGACCTTATTAAAGCTCATGCCATTGGCCTCAGCCCAACGATCCAGTCTGTTCAAATCCCTTTGAAGGGCCTCCCTACCCTCGAGCAGATCGACACAGCCTCCCAGCTTGGTGTCGTCCGCAAATTTACTGAGGGTACATTCAATCCCCTCATCCAGGTCATTGATAAAGATGTTAAACAGAACTGGACCCAGCACTGAGCCCTGGGGAACCCCACTGGTGACCGGCCTCCAGCCGGATTTGGCCCCATTTACCACCGCTCTTTGGGCCCGGCCGTCCAGCCAGTTTTTAACCCAAAGGAGGGTGTGCCTATCCAGGCCAGCAGTTATCAGTTTCTCAACCAGAACACTATGAGAAACTGTATCAAAGGCTTTACTGAGGTCTAGGAAAACTACATCCACAGCCCTTCCCTCGTCAACTAGGCGGGTCACCCTGTCATAGAAGGTGATCAGGTTTGATTGGCAAGACCTGCCTTTCATAAACCCATGTTGACTGGGCCTGATCACCCGTTTAACCTGTATGTGCTCATTAATAGCACTCAAGATAACCTGTTCCATGACTTTGCCCGTCACCGAGGTCAAACTGACAGGCCTGTAGTTCCCCGGATCCTCCTTCCGCCCTTTTTTGTAAATGGGGTAACATCCGCCAGCCTCCAGTCCAGCAGAACTTCCCCAGTGAGCCAAGACTGCCCAAAGATAATGGACAGGGGTTTGGCAATGACATCCGCCAGCTCTCTCAGGACTCTTGGGTGGATACCATCAGGCCCCATAGATTTGTGGGCATCCAGCCGAAGGAGCAGATCCTTGACCCGTTCCTCTTGGATCACAGGAGCTTCAATTTGCTCTCCCTCCCTGCTCTCAGACACCGAAGGCCAGCTCACCTGGGAACTACTAACCTTATTATTAAAGACTGAGGCAAAGAAGGCATTAATGACCTCAGCCTTGTCCTCATCCCTAGTGACTAACGTACCCCCTGAGTCCAGTAGGGGCTGGAGGTGATCCTTAGCCCTCCTTTTGTTATTAATATATTTATAGAAAGACTTTTTGTTGTCCCTTACGGAGCTGGCTAGTCTAAGTTCCAATTGGGCTTTTGCCCCCCTGATTATCTCCCTACATGCCCTAACTTCCTCCCTGTATTGATTCCTGGATGCCTGCCCATTCTTCCAAGACTTATAGACATCCCTTTTTCTTTTGAGATGTTCCCAAATCTCCTTTGTCATCCAAGCTGGTTTTCTACCCCGGCGGCTCGACTTCCGGCACACAGGGACAGCTCGCTCCTGTGCCTCCAGAATTTCCTTTTTGAATAGTAACCATCCCTCCTGTGCCCCCTTACCCTTGAGAGCTGTCTCCCATTGGACTTTGTTAATCAGACTTCTAAACAGCCCAAAGTCAGCTCTCCCAAAGTCCAGCTTGGCCGTTTTAGTGTTCCCCCTTCTAACTTCCCCTAGAATTGAGAATTCTATTATCTCGTGGTCACTATGCCCCAGGCGTCCTCCAACCTTCACATCTCCCACAAGACCTTCTCTGTTCAAAAACAGCAGGTCTAGGGGAGCACCTTCTCTAGTCGGTTCACTGACCAGTTGTGATAGGAAGTTGTCCTCCACACTCTGCAGAAACCGCCTAGACTGTTTCCTAACTGCCATGTTATACTTCCAACAAACATCAGGTAGGTTAAAGTCACCCATAAGGACAAGGGCTAGTGAGCGCGAGACTTCCCCCAGTTGTTTAAAGAATAGCTCATCAGTTTCACTGTCCTGACACGGTGGCCTGTAGCAGATTCCACTACAATATCCGCCTTCATAGGCCCCCCTTTGATTTTCACCCACAGACATTCTACTACGTCATCCCCAACATTTAACTCTAAACAGTTTAGACCTTCCCTTACATACAGGGCAACCCCACCACCCCTTCTACCTCTCCTATCCCTCCTGAAGAGTTTGTAGCCATCCATGGTAGCACTCCAGTTATACGAGTCATCCCACCATGTTTCAGTGATGGCAACTATATCATAGTTTCCCCGGATAACAAGAGCTTCCAGTTCCTCTTGTTTATTGCCCATACTGCGTGCGTTCGTATAGAAGCACGTAAGTTGGGCTTTCGACCCCACTGCACCCCTAGGGGGGGAAGTTTTATTACCTGAGCTGTTATTTTTGGGATTCTCTTTTACCTCTGGGCAACTTGTGTGTTGCTCCTGACTACATATATCACCCCCTACTATCACTGAGGCAGCAGGCCGAAGGCACCTGCCTACACTCCCTTCATCAGACAATGGAGGGCCGTCCTCGGTTGTTAATCCTCTAAGTCTGACAATACCCACCACCCCCTTCACATCTAGTTTAAAGCCCTGTTGATGATCCCAGCTAGTTCTGTAGCGAGCAGCCTTTTCCCCCGTGGAGACAAACCCGCCTCATCCCTAGATAGAAGATCTGGCATTAAGGTCAGTCCGGTAAAAGAAGCCTAGGTTGTTTTCCTCACACCACTTTTGTAGCCAATTATTTAAATCCTCGATCTTTGTTTTCCATCCCGTGTCATGTCCCAGAGTCGGTATGATAGAAGAGAATATTACTTGGGCCCCCGATCCCTTCAACATTCTTCCCAAAACCCTGAGATCTTTCTTAATAGTCCAGATGTTTCTTTTCCTAATGTCATCCATACCAACTTGGAAAATAAGAAGAGGGTAGTAATCGGTGGGCCTGACTATAGATGGGAGTTTTTTTATCACGTCCCTAATTGTCGCCCCACGAAGGGAGCAGACCTCCCTATGTAAAGGGTCAGGTCTACAAATCTGGCTCTCCACACCCCTCAAAAGGGAGTCTCCTAAAACAATCACCCGCCTTTTCTTCATAACTGAGGATGTCTTGATGATATGTGTGGTCCTAGGGAAGGATACTAGCGTGTGTGATGAATGATGACAAATCTCATGTTGCACAATTGACCCAAAGTATGTGGGTATCTTGTATAAATATACACCTTGTCATCTGTTACAGTGTTTAAGAAACTCGATTGCCTTTCTGCTCAACCTAGCGAGGAAGGCTGTAGCTGGCAGCCCTCCTCCATTACGCCCCCTCTCAAGCTCCTCATGTGGACCAGGCTAGCCAGGGACCAGAGAGGTCAAGCCATTGAGTGAGAGGCCTCCAGCTGGCATCTTCCCAAAAGCAAGAACAGGAGGCATGCTCCTCAGCAGAGATTTATGAGAACCCAAGATGCTTCATCCAGTCTCCTAGGCTAATCTCAGTATCAGGATTAGGGGCAACAGAGGTGGATCTATCTTCAGTGAGGTCTAGGGGAAGATGCAGTGCCGTGGAGCTCTGCCTTGTGAGTATGGTCACTCTCATACAGATGACCTGGAGAGCATAAGGCAGTTAGAGGTGCTAAAGGAAGGGGTATTGGGGGTGCTCCTGCCTGTCTCCACCTCCCAGAGAAATCTGCAGGTGGATAGAAGCCTGACTTTTGGGGTTCACAGGTGGATGTGATTTTTTTTCCCTTGAGTTTCGTGGGCCATCATAGATGATTTCTTCCTCTGGAAGCAACTCCCAGAATAAAAGGTTCATTTCATTCATATGCTCACTGTAGAGCTTTTTAGGCCTTGCTGTGATGATAACATGCAGCTGAGGGGACTGAGATGTAACTCAATGAGTGAAAGCACTTCCTAGGGCTTTGGGAGGGCAAGGGGACATGTGGTTCTAAGAGGCAGGGGAATACCAACTGAATCAGACAGTATCTTGTTATCAGTCCCCAAGACCACACATACATAAACACACCAGGGCAGCTTGGCCAAGCAAAGAAAAGGTGGTGCCATAGGCATGGCCTGTGAAATTGAGGATCAGCATGCAGAGATGAAGAGTGGAGCTGGAAAAGAGTCTTCCATGTGCTGCTCACACTGCAGCCATGGCAGATCCTCACCATCCTCCCGGACAATGCAGGGTTCTCTAGGAGCTGCTAATAGCCTGTGAATCCTTCTGATGTCTGTAAAAGCTGAGGCTGCTTTTGGGAGCACAGTTAGCAGCTCCCAGGATTGGGACCAATGCTCTCACCGTTTTTGTTTACAGGTTCAGGGAGGTAACAGACAGCCACAGCACACTTGGAATATATATTTTTAGGGGGATCTGTTTCTAAATGGCATTCTGAAGCACGGGTTGCTTCATGTGCATCACATGGAGGATGTACAACCATGCAGCACAGCAAGAAGCTTTGTGGCAAAGAAAACAGAACCCCTGCACTTTGCATCCCAGCTCTGGAAAGGGCTTGCAGGCTTTGCAGGACAGCCAGGGTGTGGGGAGGGGGAGGCAGAGGTGAGAGGCAGAAGTGAAGTACTCAGGACCATTGCAGAAGGAAGCAGCATGGGCACTATCTAGCCAAGAGGGTGGACTGGCAGTAAGTCATCAGATGCTGTGCAGGAATGGGGCAGCACAAAGAAATGAGGGATCAGATGTATGGACAGGAGAGAGAAAGAGATGGACAGGAAGATCAAACACCGCAGAAGACCTGAAGGCTATCGTGACACTAGTGGCTTGAGGGAAGGACAAGCAGTTCAGTGAGGAGGTGTACAGAATTTGGGACACCTGAGACCACTATAATCGTCTACCAAGCAGACAGACCCTGATCAGTCAATAGGATCGATTCCCCAAGGCTCATGTGCACAATTCTGCTGAAAACTGGGGCGAACAATTTTAAACTGTCCACCACTCAAGACCCACCTATGCCCTATCAACCCCTCGATGGCTGAAGACCTCGGTCCCCTGCGTTGTCACTAGAGGTCAGTGCAAGCCCAGCAAAAGCTTCTGCTGAATATATCTTACGATCTTAGGCTTTGAGGCATGGGAATCCCCAGCCAGGGACAGTGCTGCTTTATCATAGCGCAATTCAGGAATGGGAGCGTGCCGCAGCCTCGCTCAGCAGCCTTCAGACAGGCTCCCCACTAGCCTGTGGCAAGTCAGCTAGAAAAAGAACAGTACAGGTACAGTCCCTTAGTACCTCCACAATTCCTGCTTCAGGGGGAGACCCTTTCCAACCAGCTCACCTTCACTCCCAGCGGATCTCAACAAAACAGTGTCTTTTCTTAGTTTACCAAAGAGCAAGCCTCAGGTTCCTAAAGACTGACTGCAGCAGGCCAGTAGCTAAATCTGTGTTAAGGTAACCAGCTTTCAGAAGTGTGGTTTTAATACTGATGAGTTGCCAGTGAAATCTGTGGGAGATGCAGAGGTCCAGCAATTTAAGTATCTCATTTCAAACACCCAAGCCAGAAAACCTGAACACAGATACCCAGTAGAGAGCTTGAAACCCCACAGCAGGGAGGCAGAGAAATCAGGGAAGTCATTGGGTTTTTTGCCACGTGTCTACCAGAAGATTTGCAATGACCTTGCTGCAATAAAGGCAAAGTTTGTATTTGCAGTACAGTTAATCTGGTGGTCCCTGCTGTATAATTGCATGCCCATAGAGAGGCACGACTGCTTTCTTGCTGGGGAAAAGGGAATCATGGGGTGGAAGTGTGGTAGAGCCTGAACAACAGGAGCCAGATGAAGCTGAGCATAGGAGAAGGTGAGTTTTTCCATTCAAATTCAGAGGATTCTGTGAATTATAAAGCATTTGCTCCAGTCATCAAAGCTCTGACAGAGGTGAAAGAGGTCCAGGAAAAGACTGTGGCTTTGGGTACTTCTGGGAGCTTCTGTGGCACTTTGGACAAGTATCTCCTTTTGCCCCCTCAGCCTAACCTCTCAGGTGCTGAAGAGGATTCCCCCTTTTCCCTCCAGGCATTTGCACCCTTGGCACACATCTCCCTCAGCTGTCACCTCCCAGGCTGCCTCCATAGCAGTGGGAAATCAGAGGGGACCTGCCAGGCTCTTTCTGCAATGCATTGCACTTAGGATAAGGAAAAGGGAAAGGTTGTGGGCATAGCAGGCAGTTCAGCAGAGATCTGGGGGGCGGGACGGATCCAGCTACCCCATAGCCTTCACCCATGCCTCCCCAGCAGCAGAAGGGTCTGAGGGCAAGGAGGGAACATCCTGCCTGTCCCAGGCAGGAGGAGGGGATCAGCTGTTTAGGTCATGCTTGCTGCGTGCCAACACAGGTAAAGTTGGTAGTCTGCTTACCCCTCACCACCTGCCCAGCTGCTGTCCTGGGCAGCCACCTGCAGCAGTAAGTGGTGAAACGAGACAGGCCTCCAAGGAGAATCTTTCCATATGACTTTCACAATATGACTAGCAAACAAGGGCATTCGGGTCAAGGTTGATAAACCCTCAAGCAGATATTGGTCATGAAGAACCAAGCACAGTCACATCCAGATCCAGCGTGGTTCAGAACAGAACTGGTGCAGCACCAGGAGTGAGACTGGGTGGACTCATAGTGCCAATGGAGCAGTCACTGCACACTGGCCCTTATGAACATCCACATTCAGATGATTATGGCTTTGACACATACTAAGCACCAGTGCTGAAATTCTCCCATGCTGGGTCTCTGTGTCCCATTTTATTTTTCCACTCACAGAGAAAAAACACAGATTTTTGCACTATCTGCTTCTAAGGCAAAGCTTAATGAAAAGCAGATGCTTCCTACCATGACTCTTTCCTTTTATCTTTTCCTAGATGACTTCTACTCTCTCCCTGCTGTGGAGATGGAAGCAAAACTTGGCAGAGCAGCAAGCTGGGAATCATGCGGGAGCCCTTTATTGCCCGGGGTAAAATCAATGCCACTTAGGCCAATACATATGCTGTAGATAAAAGCACTACTTCCTCAGAGAATCCATGGTCAGGAAAGTTAGCCCATTCCTGACTTTCTAACCATTCTGGCTGTATTGCACAGGTCTCCAAATACCAGCAAAGCTTTTGTTCCATAGTAGAGTCAGATCTAGTTGCAACTGAGGTGGAAAACACTGCACAGCCACACGTGTCATGCCCGGTGGAGCTAAGAGAACAAATTCACATCCCTATATTGTAACCTCACCTATTTCCCCAGGATCGTTGATCTTAATGGGATCCAAGCAAAATGGAGCTCTTCTTTCATCAAAGTGTTCTTTCTTTGAGAAGGTGCAATGAATAGGAAGTCACAGACCCTGAGCTCTTGCTTCTCATTTCTTTCACTGTTTGGGATTGCTCTAACAGCATTCTTCATATGCATGGATTCATCTCAACTTTCATAGTTTCACATACCCTGTTTTTACAAAGGTTGAGCGCATGGCTGCAAAGTCACCTCTAGCAGGTCTGGGAAGACAGATTTCTAGTATGAGGGAGAGATATTACCTCTGTCTTCTGGATCTACCAAAACCTTACGCCTGACTGTTCCTGATATGCAAAACAAGGCTACTATCTACATTCCCACCTTCAAGACCGCCAGATTAACAAGCACAGTGTAAGTGCCACTTGTCATTATTTAACCAAAAGCACCCTTCTCCTGATCTGATCCCCAGCCCTCCCAATGGTGGGCTGGTTGACACATGCCATGTCACCCCCCAACACATTGCTTCCTTGGGGACTGCTGCCTTCTTGCACTCCAGTGCTGCCACCTTCTAGAGCTCCCACAGGTGCTCAAAAGGCGAATGTCTCAGCTTTAATCCTCAAAGCCATCAGCAATTATCTTGCTTCACATTTGCCACTCTTTCTATCACATGTGCACTCCTAGTTCCCACCAGTGTTGAAAGCTTCCAACAGCCCTTGCCTTTTCAAAGGGCACTGCAGACAGCCATTTACACTTTAAATAGATATTAAAATGAAGCCACCTGCATGCCTTCCAGTTCCCAAACTGCAGAGCAGAGTGATGGATAATGGAAGTGTACCAACACGTCAACAGTTTCCACTAGCAACTGCTGCAGAATAGCATGATATCAGCTTCAAATATGGACAGGAAATGGCTTCTGATATCAAATGTAAGTTTCAAACCCACAAGAGTCTCTAGAAGTAAGCATTTTAACCCCATGCACCCTTGAGTTGATAGCAAATGGATTGTGGAGAAGGACCAAACTCTAGAAACAGAAAAAATAATAGAGGTACAGTTTTAATTAGCTGATCCTATATTCTCGCCCTTTCTATAAAACCCGCTACCTCATTCAGCACACAGAAGTGCTCCATGGATGAGGCTATCTTCCTTGTTCACTCTGTGGCCATATTTATCTGCACACCAGCAGCGCACTGCACAGCATACAGAACTCTGCTTCCCTCCTGGGCTTTTCGATTTGCCTCGTTATTATCACCGCTGAGCAGTTCTCAAACTCAAAATGACTTTTGTCTTCCAGTCACCTCTACAAAAACAAACCATTATCATGGACCTTTTAGAGGCAGGGGAATTGATTCATAGGCAGATCACAGCCAAAAATCTGCAATGCTGACCATTAATTTTGGCCACCACAGTGGCTGGCCACCTCTACATACAAAAGGAAACAGCTCGTGGCCACTACCAAAAACTTGGGTGTATGTGATTTGCTCAACATTACATTCAGAGTCCATGGTAAAGGCAGAGAGAGAAGAATGGGTTTCTACAATCCACTGTGATGTCCTCAAAATGGCTAGCTGTATCCATCTTCTAGCCTGCATACAAAGGTAGAAGGAAGGTTGCACATATTTTCCTTAAGCTACCAGTCATCTCAGGTCACGATTCCTGATCTGGGAAACACCAGGAAACTTCCCACCAGTGTGAATCCTCTGAATGGGAAACACGAGAACACAAAGATAAACATCAAAAGGATCAATAAATCTTAGGTGCCACTGTCAAGACACCAATAGCCTGTGTATAGAAATCTGCATGCACTCGAAGCACAGCTCCCATGGGTTTCAGCTGTAGTAGTGATTTCTGCAAAGCAGACCACAAGGGCTCCCATCAGCCCTTTTCCTCCCCTGCAATAAGTCATGTCTGCATAGATCCGCTTTTAAACAATTGAGCACAAGCTCTGTCTTGGCTGAGAACCAAGTGCTGCACATTTGCATCCCAACTTTACGCCTTCTTGCGCATCGAGCCCGTCCAGATGGCAGGCTGTATTCGAGGCTTAATGATCTGCCTCCCCTCCCCCCAGTATGGGTACAGTAAATCACTGGCAAATCTTCCCGATGGTCTTTTAGAGGAAAGACAGCTCAAAAACATACATTGTGTTTTAAAATACCAACTCCTCAGGAAAATTATGGTCTGCAACATTGGTGCAGAGCATGGATTCTACTGGATGACTTAAAATGCTTACAAGTAAGCTTTCCCTGCCAGCCCACCCTTCCCTAGTTCTCATGCCTGCGACTCTCTCCTTTGCCAGGCTAAGATTTTGCCAGACTTGGCTTGCTCGCTCCACTCTTGGTCACTGCAGTTCCTTGCCCCCTTCAAAGAAAGGCTCTTTCAGCAGAGACGGGCAGACCAGAACTTTTGGAAAAATCTCACACAGAAAAGCTAGAGTTTAGCCTGTTTGAAGGTTGGGTGCTGCTCACCACAAAGGCTGCTGGAGCCCTGGCTTCCAGGGCAGAATTTACACAAGTCATGACCAGGAGATGTACATGTTAATGATGTGAGACCTGGCTGCATCTTCTGACCATAGAGCAGAATACACAGATCTGCTCACAGGACTTCAAACACTGGAGAGAGCTCTTAAGATATCTTTATGTGTGGCCACATAAGATACTTTTCTCATTTGACGAGAGGGTAAAGTGGCCCCAACAAGCTTAGTCTCAATAAATGGCCACAGCAGCAATCTGACTGCTCCCCCCCAACATCACAGAGAGAAGCTGTGGCAGAGGCAGGCACTGCCTCTGAGTCGTCCTGACAGCGTTTTGTTAGAGAGTCTTAATGTGAAGATCCCTCTGTGTCCAGCCTGGGGACCTCCATCTCATTCTCTTCAAGCTTTCCAATATCTGTAATGACTAAGACAAAGGCTTCGTGCCCTGCAGCCCTTATTGCTACCGAGCTCGGACCTCTCCCAAAAGCTGCTCCCACTGTGCCTGCTCAGTGAGGTATGGTCCTGTGTTGAAACACCGTGTGCACTTGTATTTAAAGATCGGTGAATGGTTTGGGATGTCAAAGCAATTAATTCAGGTTCACATCAAACTTAATTGTGACATTTCCTGGGTACTCGATTTTGGTCCTCAAGTTAAGTCTTTTTATCATCAAAAGACTATTTTCTAGTGTGTGCAGTACACTTATGAGAAGAAACTCCCTCTTGTGGAACTCACTGTGTTTCTGTCCACTCAAGCTGGATGTGACAACTGAAGTTGTTTGTATGCCTTGAGCTAACCATCTGCATAGCAGTAAGCATCAACTATAGCATACATGTAATGTACTGCAAAAAAATACAAACATACCCTCATGTGCATTCAAACAAAATGTCAACGTTATTTCTCAAAGAACATGCGAGTGAGGTCCAGGGGCCAGTAAACTAATTTTCAACTTCTAAGTGACAGACAATGGAAGTGATCCAGTCTTGCATCTCATAAGTACTGGCAGATTGGCCAGGATTTGGATGCTAACAAAGAGATTCGGTACACAGGCCTGGTTTCAATTAATGAGCATGTGTCCATATGCTCTGTGTGTGCATGTGTTTATACTGAGTGTTCTTTCCTGTTAATGAGTGTTGCATAAGTACAAGCGTGTGTGTGCGTGCCTGTGAAGACAGGTTCAGAGCTAGTTCAAAAACATTCAGCAGCCCAGACAAAATTTTGTGTTGACACTCAGGACAAAAATTCTTGTATACTAGCTGTGACAACCTTGGAAATATTGTATTTTAAACAGAAAACCTCTCTTCCCTGGCAGGAAATCAGACCAACGCCACAGCCAGTGAAAGTGCCAAACCCAAGCCGCTGACCATGTGGGATCTGCTGCTGCGTTGGGGCAGGGCAGCAACACTTGGTGCTGGGACAAAGCCCATCCAAGGAGACAGAAGGACCAAATACCATTGAATCTGTTGCTGGCAGAGATGCCAGCTAGGCTGCCCGGCTCTGCCTGCAGTGCAAGGAGGCAAAGGCTGCTGGTGCTTACTGCTCCAGTGGCTGGTACCCATCCCCTCTTGCAGAGGCAGATCCTGCCATTCCACCTACCTCTCTTGGGAACGTCCTGCTCTGCCCGTGTCTGCAGCTGACCCACCTGTGTGCGTGCCAGACCACGCACCTGCCTGAGATTTGTCAGCAAACCACACGGCTGTGTGTCTTGCCCACAGCACTTGCTCCTCCTTTGGCTTTTTTTTAAAAAACAATGCAGTTGTCAGCTCAGTAGTTGTCAGACGGGTAGAAGGAAGACTAGGCAAATGAGATAAAACACTTTGTACATGACAGGAAATTCAGGCAGGAAATTCAGGCTCGGCAATTTTTAAACGATTTGTGCATCTTTAAGCTTAGTTTAATTCTTTATCCCACTTCCACCTCAGTTTCTTAAGTTATAATTGGTTCTGCAAATGATAGGCTAATTCAAAATTAAGATGTACTAATGAGGTTGATGATGATCACACAGAAACACAGACTTTGATAAGGTGCTCACTTGCTATTTTAGGGTTATCTTGCCTTTCCAGCTCTATGTTTCTGTACCCCAAGATGCAATAACTTTTCATTGCTCTAATTAATGCTTAATTTAAACTGGGGTACCTTCATCTCTGTTGATATCAGTGCCTAAATGTTTTCTTTAAGTATCCCTTCAAGCTCTTCTCTCATTTTATTCCCAACAGCCACATACACAGAGCTCAGGACCTGACAGTCCTAACATATTTGTGGATCCTAAAGAGCAAGACAGTGGCCTGATATCTCCAGGGCAAGATTGAAAGCTATGTGGGGAGGAGGGGATTAGGACAAGGTATGCCATGGGATCAGGCTGAGTGCAGGGATAGCTCAACTGCTTGGAAACAAGTCTGGGCCCATGGATCCAGAGGCTGAATGGGGAGAAGCCTACCAAGAGAGGGAAAAGAAAGGCAGGAAAACAGTAGACGTCCAGCCACTGACTAGGCAAAAGAACATCCTTGTCAGCCATCTTCCCTTCTACAGGAGCACATCGACAGCTCGAGGAGACCTCCATGAACAAAAACCACATTGCAGGCCCCTGAGGTCTCAGCTCTGCTCAGAAGTCCTTGAGGCAGTGCACAGCTAGTGACACTAGACATTTGGGCCAGGGGGACAGGAGCAGAGTGGTTGGAGCATGGACAAGTGAACCGAGAAATGCAGGGAAGTATATCTGTCTGGCAGATCAGCAAAGCCAGGAGAGGAACTGAGGACTGCAGCTGAGGGATAGCAAGAGGACTGGAGTGTTTTATGGGCGGGGTTAAATTCCCACACTCCTTTATTTTAAAAGCCTTTTTTTTTCCTCTTTGGTGATGGGATACAATTATAAGCCTAAATTCATATGCTAAGACAAGAGACAACAGATGGATACCAACCAGGAGGGGAATAAGAAGAGACAATGAAGCAATTCTGGTCAGTCTGACAGATCGTGAGCTCGGCAGCCCCCTACCCACACATCGCCATTCATAGGCACATCAATCTTTGTCCTTCAGACTCAGGCTTCACTACTTCCAGGAGAATTTTTTTACTGTCTTTGTCCTCATCAGCATTTTTACTGTTTATTTACTCCAAATCTGTTAGGGACCAAGTGTCTGAAGTCTCACAATGATGGAACTCCCAGCCAGGACAGGAGTCTGAAGTTAGAATCATAGAATCATAGAATGGTTAGAGTTGGAAGTGACCTTAAAGATCATCTAGTTCCAAACCCCCTGCCATGGGCAGGAACACCTTCCACTACACCAGGTTGCCCAAAGCCTCATCCAACCTGGCCTTGAACACTTCCAGGGATGGGGCATCTACAACTTCTCTGGGCAACCTGTTCCAGTGCCTCACCACCCTCAGAGTGAAAAATTTATTTCTTATATCCAATCTAAATCTACCCCCTTTCAGTCTAAATCCATTGCCCCTTGTCCTATCACTACATACCCTTGTAAAAAGTCCCTCTCCACGTTCTGTAGATGAACCAAAGGAAAGGGCAGAAAACCAGCTCAGAATTCATGGATGTCTGTGTCCCCTTATCTACAGCTGCCCGCACATGGCACGCCAGGCTTGCAGTCTGGCTTGCAAGTGTATGGTGAATCCATGTGACAGCTACATATCCAGAGCTGGTTTGAAGCTATAAATTTGCAAGTTCCAGTCTGACACCATGCTGGGGCTATTGAGGGAAGAAAAAACAAGCAATTCTTTCACTCCAGTGATTCATTCTTCCATGTCTCAGACATCACAGAGCTGAAGCCAACTCTACTTTTTCAAGCATTTTCTCCCTCAATTAAATACAGACCTAGGTACCCACAGCAAAGACTACTATTCTTTAGGAAAAAGCTAACAAAACTAAATACCAGTTTGCATCCTTGTAAAATCTCTGAGGCCAACACCAAGCATGTGATAGATTCAAGTCTTTGGAGAGCATGAAGGACTTCAGGGCTAAAACATAGAAATCACTTAGTTGAGTTGAAATCATTATCTTTATGGAAAGTAATGCAAGCTGATAATTTTGATAAGGATGACAAATTCACTTCTTCGAGTATAATTCATCCTAGAGAACCTGAGTGCACTTTCTGGATGGCAAACAGCAGCTACTATGACATTTTTGCAAATGTCTTGACAAGCAATTAAAGTTATCACAGCACTTGGGCATTTCATCCTCTAAGAGTATGGAATAACCCGAATACCTGGTAGCATCAGTAACTTGCAAAGGCAAGTGTACTCATTTTAAATGTACATAATAGAATGGAAAATACAGAAGACAAAACTGTGATGCACCTTCACTTGAAACAGCACTCTTGCTCCAAGATTTTCAAGTGAAACCCAGGTACTAATAAAGCCATCCACTCATTTTTCCTCTAACTTCAGTGAGGCTAGGATATCAAGAAAGACATCACAGAAACCGAACCAGAAACAGCGGGGCAAAAACCTAGAGGACTAAAAAGTGGCTGTGAGTGTGACCATCCAGCCAATTCCTTACCCACCAAGTGGTCTGTCCATCAAATCCATGTCTCTCCAATTTAGAGACAAGGATGTCATGCAGGACAGTGTCAAATGCCTTGCACAAGTCTAGGTAGATGACGTCAGTTGCTCTTCTCTTATCCACCAACACTGTAGCTCCGTTGCAGAAGGCCACCAACTTTGTCAGGTACAGTTTGCCCTTAGTGAAGCCATGTTGGCTGTCACCAATCACCTCCTTATTTTTCATGTGCCTTAGCATAGTTTCCAGGAGGACCTGCTCCATTATCTTGCCGGGCACAGAGATGAGACTGACTGGCTTGTAGTCCCCTGGGACTTCTTTTTTTCTCTTTTTAAAAATGGGGGCTATGTTTCCCCTTCTCCAGTCAGTAGGATCTTCACCAGACTGCTATGACTTCTCAAATATGATGAATAGTGGCTTAGCAACTTCATCTGCCAGTTCCCTCAGGACCCGCAGATGCATCTCATAAGGTCCCATGGACCTGTGCACCTTCAGGTTCCTTAGATGGTCTTGAACCTGATCTTCTCCTACAGTGGGCGGCTCTTCACTCTCTCAGTCCTTGACTTTGCCTTCTGTGACTTGGGCGGTGTGGCTGGAGCACTTGAGGCAAAAAAGTCATTGAGTACCTCAGCTTTCTCCATATCACAGGTAGTCAGGTCTCCCATTTCCTTCTGGAGAGAGTCCACATTTTCCTTAGTTCCCCTTTTATCATCGACCTACCTATAGAAGTTTTTCTTGTTGCCCTTGATGTCCCTGGCCAGATTTAATTCTATCAGGGCTTTAGCTTTCCTAACCTGGTCTTTGGGTGCTTGGACAATATCTCTGTATTCCTCCCAGGCTACATGTCCTTGCTTCCACCCTCTGTAGGCTTCCTTTTTGTGTCTGAGTTTGTCCAGGAGCTCCTTGTTCATCCAGGCAGGCCTCCTGGTGTTTTTGCTGATTTCTTCTTTGTTGGAATGCACTGCCCCTGAGCTTGGAGGAGGTGATCCTTGAATATTAACCAGTTTTCTTGGGCTCCTCTTCCCTCCAGGGCTTTATCCCAGGGTACTGTACCAAGCAGATCCCTGAGGAGGCCAAAGTCTGCTCTCCTGAAGGCCAGGGTAGTGAGCTTGCTGTGCTCTCTCCTCGCCACCCTAAGGGTCTTGAACTCTACCATTTCATAGTCACTACAGCCAAGGCTGCCCTTGAGTTTCACATTACCCACCAGTCCCCCCTTGATGAGAGAACAAGGTCCAGCAAAGCACCTCTCCTCATTGGTTCCTCTGTCACTTGGATAAGGAAGTTATCATCAATGCATTCCCAGAACCTCCTGGATTGCCTATGCCCTGCTGTGTTGTCCCTCCAACAGATATCGGGGTGGTTGGACTCCCCCACGAGGACCAGGGCTTGTGAATGTGAGGCTGCTCCTATCTGTCTATAGAGGGCCTCATCCACTCCATCTTCCTGGTCAAGTGGCTTGTAGCAAACCCCCACTCTGATGTCACCTGTCCCTGCCCTCCCATTAATCCAGACCCATAAGTTCTCAGTCAGCTCCTCATCCATCCCCAGGTGGAGCTCCATGCACTCCAGCTGGTCATTGACATAGAGGGCAACACCTCCTCCTGGCCTCCCTTTCCTGTCCTTCCTAAAGAGCCTGTATCCTTCCATTCCAACACTCCAGTCATAGGATTCATCCCACCATGTCTGCGTGATGTCAATAAAATCACAGCCCTTCAGGTGTGCACACATCTCTAACTCCTCTTGTTTATTCCTTATGCTACACACGTTTGTATAGAGGCATTAAGTTGGAGCTGACTTACTGTCTGGAGTGTCTGGAATTCCTTTCTGCTGCTCTTCAGGTGCTCTCAGCTTGTCTTGATCAAGCCTGATATTATCACCATCCCCCTTCAAGTCTAGTTTAGTAAAATAATATATAAATTGTCAATAAAAGGAATTAAGAGAAAACCATGAGGAAAGCGCCAGCCCTAAAAGATACATAAACCAAATTCTCATGCTGTCATTGCTGCAATGGAAGAGGGCCCTCCCTCCTCTCTCTGCTCCAAATCCTTGTCCTCGGCAGGAGAGAAGCAGATTACAAAGATCAATTCCTCCTAGTTCCCCAGGTGAAAGTACCACTTTCCCCCCAGTTCCCAATAACGTTAGTGGAAAAGTTCCTCCTGGACTGATTTGCATTGACCTACAGAGCCACGTATGTGATTACAGTAAATGTTGACCTCACATATCTCAATGCCACAAAAAAAAACTAGCAGCCACCATGTAACGGCTTAAGGCTATTGCATGGTTTATTGAACACAGAGAGGCTCTGCCTGCCTGGTGGGAGCTGGGCTGGCAGCACTACAGCGGTTCCAGCAGCCTTTGGCCACGCAGCAGCTGGAAGAAGAGACCAAAGTTAAGGCATACAGAGACCACTTTGGAGGTAGGTATCTCAGCTCTTCTCATCGGCAGGCGTGTGAGAAAATGCAATCATGCCTGACTATGGGGGAAGAGAGAGAGGGCAGCTTTTTTCTTGAGTTGGATCCTGAAGTTTTGGTTCATGGAAAAGGAACATATGTTCTGGGGATGTGGCTACAATCTCTGTCCGGGGACATGGCTACAATCTCTGAATAAATGGCCGTTTGACTGCAGAATGTAAATCATAGAATCATAGAATGGTTTGGGTTGGAAGGGACCTCAAAGATCATCTACTTCCAACTCCTCTGCCACAAGCAGGGACACCTTCCACTACACCAGGTTGCTTAAAGCCTCATCCAACCTGGCCTTGAACACTTCCAGGGATGGGGCATCCACAACTCCTCAGGGCAACTCACAGTGCTTCTGCAGACTCCAGTGGAAAAACTCGGTGGCCCAGTAGCCCCTGCTTCCAGATAATAGAGAAACACAAGATTGTTTCTATTTTAGAAGCAGTTCTGAACATTTTTTTTTTACAATGTTCAAAAGCAACTACACAATTCTATTATTTCTCTGGAGCAAAACAACCTCCCTTTCCTCCTATGTCCCTTACCACCCCAGAAAGCTAAAAGGTGACCAGGATGGGGAAGAACAGCCAGCTGCTGTCTGAGAGAATACAACAGAGAATGGTAAGCTAGTCACCTGCTAGAGGACTTGAACAGACCTCCTCTGCACCTCATAAGCCAGCACAGACTGTCTCAGCTTCTGCAAATTGCTTAACCCAGTGTACTCTGCTCTTGATAGGAGTCTGCAGTGCTACACCAGCAGTGTTCCTCCCTCTCCTCGCCTGCCTCACTCACACATGCATGCGCACACTGAGGAGGACCAGTTTCCACCTCCGAGTGAAAGGTGACATCTTTTCTCTTCAGGAGGGTTGTTCAGTGAGTTGGCAATTTAATCCAGGCTTTCAAAGCTCTCATGCTGTCCAGTGGCTTGACTCGGCTTCCTAATGCTCTGTGGCACTGTGAGGTTCTTTGTTCTGTAGGGATTTGATTTTTATTCTCTCTGAGATCGGAAAAGAAAGAATCTTTTTTTAGTGTGTATCAGGGGCTGGCTCAGGAGACGAAAGAAAGGAAAGGTCATTGGTTCAAATCAAGCTGTATCATTGTGAAAATGATAACAAGCCCATGATAAGAAAGGAACTTCTCTCCTTATCTCTGAACACTTCCAGGAATGGGGCATCCACAGCTTCTCTGGGCAACCTGTTCCAGTGCCTCACCACCCTCATAATGAAGAATTTCTTCCTTATATCTAATCTAAATCTCCCCTTTTTCAGTTTAAAGCCATTACCCCTTGTCCTATCACTACACACTTTTGTAAAAAGTCCCTCTCCAGCTTTCTTGTAGGCCCCCTTTAGGTACTGGAAGACTGCTATAAGGTGTCCCTGGAACCTTCTCTTCTCCAGACTGAACAACCTCAAATCTCTCAGTTTGTCTTCATAGGAGAGGTGCTCCAGCCCTCAGATCATCTTTATGACCCTCCTCTGGACCTGCTCCAACAGGTCCATGTCCTTCTTGTGTTGGAGACTCCAGAGCTGAACACAGTACTCCAGGCAGGGTCTCATAAGAGTAGAGGGGCAGAATCACTTCCCTCGACCTGCTGGCCATGCTTCTTTGGATGCAGCCCAGGATACAGCTGGCTTTCTGGGCTGCAAGCACACATTGCTGGCTCATGTTGAGCCTATGCCATTCTATGATTCTATGACTCTATGATTTTCATCAACTAACACCCCCAAGACCTTCTCCTCAGGGCTGTTCTCAATCCATTCTCCGCCCAGCCTATACTCGTGCTTGGGATTGCCCCGACCCATGTGCAGAACCTTGCACTTGTCCTTGTTGAACTTCATGAAGTTCACACAGGCCCACCTCTCAAGCCTGTCGAGGCCCCTCTGGACGGCATCCCTTCCCTCCAGTATGTTGGCCACACCACACAGCTTGGTGTCGCCAGCAAACTTGCTGAGGGTGCACTCGATCCCACTGTCCATGTCTCTGACAAGGATGTTAAACAGTTAACAGAACCAAGACTCTCTTGATTGATACAAATTATTGGACCACAGAAGGGCCATGAAGTCCCTCACCTCTGCACTATGTCACAGACAGGATCCTAATGTCATGTATATCACCCAGATTTCTCCACCAAAGGTAGATCAGGCCCAGATCTGCTTGGCTTGCAATATCATACCATCTTCAAATTGATTAACTATTCAATTTTCTCAGCAGCCTGGAAGGGCAGGTGGCGGCTATTATTGTTATTCAATGCAAGAAGGAATTGTGGTTGAGAGATTATTAGAGTACAATCAGGGCAGCGATCTGAGAAGAGCCTGGCTCCCAGGCCTCCTACTGACCCCTATAGCTTCCACTCATCTCAGCAAGAAGATGAAGACTCAACCCATGTCATGATAAAATGTATACAAACTGCCTGCCCCCCCGTCAGCTTCTTCTTCAAATGCCTAGTGCTGCCAGAGCGATATTTCATAAGTGACAGCAATAATTCTTTAACCCACTTAAGTGCAAATAGACAGCGTTTTAGCAGTCAGATTGGGGTGGTGCCTACCTGGAAAGCCAGAGATCCAAATCTGCTGCAGTTCTTAGCACGATGGCAGGAGCACCAGCATCAGGCTGGCCCCAGCTCTGCAGCAGGTCTCCCCTCCGGCTGCTCCTTGGCTGGTCTTGGACACATCACATCATTCATAATCCATCCTGCAACCACTGAGCAATGAGCTCACTGCCAGCACGCCACAGGGACTGCACAGCTGCCTTGCCCCTAAAGGTGAAAAAACACAGGTGTATCTGAGCCTTCTGGGAATAAGTTTTTAAGTTCCCCTGGGTGTGCATGCACATAAACACACACACAAAAGCTTACTGCATGCTGAATGCCAAAAAGATCATCTGAGCCCTCTCAAGCAGTATTTACTCTTCTCCTGCTACAAGTCAGTCTCTTTCCTTCCTTCCAAACTGACCCTTGCCTTTTCCTCCCAAGGGGCAGCTGCCTTCTTTCTCAGCTGGCAAAAAAGGAAACATCTCATTGTTCCCTGATGAGTTTCCCCTGCTAGCAGCCTTCTGCTGGCCAGCCCAGCACACAGATCACAGCCGTGTTCATTCAGAACAAGGCAGTTTCTTCCAGAGGTCCTGTATTGGTCTGTGCTGGGATGTCTCAGGAGCACACAGGTGAAGGACCCTGCATGACAGACATCTCGAGGGGAGTGTTTACATGGTAATTGACTGTATTCTGTGACTTCTTAAGGAGAGCAGCTCTTATTCTCTAGATAGATCTGCAGAGTTGGCCTCCATCATGTCCTGTTGAATGTGGGAGGGTCGAAGTCTGACAACAGCACAAAGAGGAAGGTCTGGTTTCCAGATCCAGACAGAGGGCTGCTCCATTGCTTGGTATTAAAGGGATCAGCACACCTGAAGCCCAAGACATGAGTCTAACTGGGAAGAACCACCTTCTGATCACAATGTCTCTTGGAGGCATGACACCAAGAGAGATGTCCCTCTGGTCTAACCAAGCATGGCTAATCTCATGTTTTTAAGAGTCTGGGGCAACCAGCCAGTCAGTGGTGCTGTTTCGGCCAAAGTACTTAAGAGGAGAAGGCTGAAGGAAGGGTCTTCAGAAAACACAGAAAAAAACCTGCTGTCTAGAAAACACAGCAGCACTCTGTGCTGACTCTTCACGTATTCTCCCTCTCTCCTTCTTCCATCACTTTCCCTGTTCTCCTCCACAGAGTCAGCCACCCTTGGAGAGTAGTTAAAAATCTGCTTCTGAGCTGGAGGTTTAAAAGGAAATGTTTTGGCAAAGTCAAAGTTTCAGTACGTGCTAATTTGAAATTAATTTCAACTCCAAAACACTCCCTGAATTTTCTTTAACTGCACAGCAACAGCTTCTATTTCCTGCAGAGTAAATATGGCACTTCTCAGGCCAAGCCAATTTTCCAAGTAAACATTGCTGGGCAACAGAACAATACCATTTTTAACAGACAGAACTGATTAAAATGTGTGGGAAAATAATGAAAAAAATGTTACAACAACATTTGCAAACTTGCCTCTCAGAAAACACACACACACAAAATAAGTCTTACAAGTGGCCACATACGTTTGGACAAAACTCAAAAAATGGAAATTTAAAATCTTCAGTGACCACCAGAGGGCTCTGGGTACGTGTGGGAAATGATCAGCTGAAGTCAACTCCTTAATTCATACCAAAACGCCTGTGTATGCAAAATACCAGGCACGTCTCCTCATTCATTCCATTTCCTCCTATGTAATTAAAAAAAAAAAAAAAAAAAAAAAAAAGAAGAGAGAAAAATTTTTCTCAACAGGTTTTCTGGAGGAAATGCCCATGAACATAGCCCCAGTAATATGACTGCTGGCTCCATATCTTCTTATGCAGGATGACAAGCCACCTTGCATCTCCTTAGACCGAATATATCAGAAAACTGTTAACAGACACTTTGGAAAGCATAAAGAGAGGGAGGAAGGAAAAAAAAAAAAGAAATGGAAAAGAGACTGTTTCCTTGGGAAAGTATCATTCATGCAATATTTGGAGCATCTGTCTTTACTACTCTCAAGGGCACTGCACATAGATGCACCCATTCACCAGCTGGCTAGGGGGAGAATATGACCCTAAAGTGTCCTAGACCCTCTGAATATGGGTGACGAGTAAAGAAAGATCTTTCTACAGCACAGCAGCTTTTAGACCCCATGATGGATGCCAGCAGCAATAACCATAGCATTTACTGTTCCACTGGAGACAGGGGAATTTGGCTGATTTCAGCAGGACCAACGGTGATAGCTGCTTTCCAGTCCCAGGAGAAACCTGCACTTTACTGCAGCGAGTAATGCTGTTTGGTATGGTTTGGAGTAGTTCTTATTCAACTTTTGCTTCTTTCCAAGGATATAAATTTTCCCCCTGACAAGCCCAAGGGATGTGTAACTAAATCAACTAATTTGGAGAAATGGACAGCCATGCATTCAGGACTACACTCTGCTTGGGAACCACAAGAGGATCGATGGAGATGCTCCTAAGGGATTATGTCTCTTACCTCTCAGTGATTTTTGTGGTGATTCTGACACTCACTTAGAGAGGTGGCATTTAATCTTTAAACTGTTAACAGAACTGAGGTCTCAAGGTGAAATTCAGCCATATGCTGAGCAGCAAATATTCTTAGTGGTGCACATCCTACCAGCTGCTATGACTAAGGATGATGAAGACAAAACAAAACCACTGTGGGAATGGTCAGTAACCAGGAGTCTCTACAATATCTGATTAATGAATGGTTAATGCTGTTCTTCCTCCCAACTTTTTCAGGCAGAGCCGTGTCCCTATATCAGCTAGGAAGTGCTAAAATGTGGGGAAGACACAGAGAAAGGGGATTATCTATTTTCATTGATGTCAGCCTGCAGTGCATAAACTGAGACAATAGTGAAGACAACAATGCTTATCTGGACTGAGATGCCCCATTGTGTCTCCATATTAGAAGCAATCTCCAGCCAGAACCAAGAGAAACTAGAATAGAGGCTTGCTTACGCCAAGTTGGGTTTTTCAAACTGAGTTGGAATGATAGAGCAGATCATATCTACAAAAGTATCCAGAAACGTAAAAATGGAGATAGAGGGGTTTATTTTTTTAAAAAAGGAAATCTCTAAGACACGTAGACGTCTCCTCATTAGTCATCTTTAACTAACTTACCTGGGGACTATAGATCTCATAAGAAGCCAACCTTAGGCACACATATCTTTTCTAAATCTGCTTTGGTATCTAAATTACAGGTCCTGATCTTTAGGTGTCCAGCAATCCAGGGAAGGCAAGATTACTTCCACTCAATAACCACCGTTCGCATGGATTGCCCCCACTGTCTCAGTTACTACAAACTGGAAAGCTTGCCAGAACCTAGCACTGAGCAAGCTCAAGGTACATATACCGCTACAAGTCTATAACCTGTGGGGCTACATGAAATAGCCAGCAAAGAGGTCTCTTCCAGTTTGATCTGCTTCAAAGACAGTGTCTACCTATACTCCCAAGAAAGGATCCAAGAGCCCACAAAACAATAAACCCAGGAGGCATCTTGCATAGATATCCAGCAGATTTCTATTCTTAGAATGATTCTAGCATAAAATGTTCCCCAGTTTGTCTTGCTGATGAAGATAGTTCTTAAAACTGGACATGATGAAAGATGCCATCACAGGAAAAGTGCTATCTAGGATGCCCAAGGGGGGCACAATCAGCGTGTGTGAACACAGCATGTGTCACAGTGTATAAGCAAACAACAGCATTATGCTCATGAGCAATATCTCTCCAAGAAGCCAAGCAATATCTCCGGAAGTAGCCAAGCTTCAGTTATGCATACTCAAGGAGTATGGAGGGTACTGATGATTGTGTTTACTAGTGAGGACTTTTTTGAAAATGTCCGAATGACAGAAATACTTAACTCCCATTTTCAAATTTGAAACAGACCTGTGCGGTAACATACATCACACTAATTTCAGCTACCTAACAATTAGGTATCTGGGCAAAACAAATCATTCAGGTTCCCTCTACAGCAAAAGGGGAAAAATAGAAATATCCAGAGGGTGATTCGGTGGGTCTGAGTCTGATCACAAAACAAACAAGAAGTGGGCAATACTACTCGTTCAGTTCTCTGTGAGATGGAGGTATATCTCTTCTTGCTCAAGTTACGGCATGACGACACTGGAGCATGCTGGATTCATGTTTCTCTCCCTGACTGTGAAAGGACCCCAAACAACAAGCGGTGCTTAAATGCTTAACTTTTCTATGAGTCAAGTTGAACGAGACGAACCCACCCTCTCTTTCTATCAGTGTGTTAAAATATTTCTCTATACAAGAAACAGAAGCAGCTATTCTAGAAAAGAGGTTTCAGGAGATACCAAGAAAAATCCTCCCTTTAGTGGTTTTGAAAATGAAATAATAGATATTTCAACGGCTCTGTCATGAAAAGATGTTAACAGCATGGCACTTTCAAACAACTCTGAGATGACAAGACTGATTTTCCAGAAGTGATTCTTCAGTTTCATTTTGAAAATTCCCTGCAGAGGAAAAATCAGAAATACTGCTTTTCATTCCTGCTCACCAGGAAAAATTTCAAGAAGCCATCGACTTTGGCAAAGCCAGAGCTTCTAAGTCCCAGCAAACTGAAAACTCACAGCCAGCATTATCACAGCACAGAGGCAGCTCCTTAGGAGGAATTATTCTGCAAGTCCACTATTGAACCAGGCAGTTCATTTACATATGAGACATAGCAGAAACCTTGCAATGACCAAGAAGACCTGATGCTAGCTAATCTACCCCAAGACGGTGAGAGCGGTGGTCAGCAGCCTGAATTGAACCATATGGGGTACTAGAGATCTCACAAGCAATACAAGCTGAACAGAAGCAGACGTGGGATGATCGTATGTCTCAGCAGAACTATCCTGCAGCTCCTCAGCACTCCTGGGTGCACCCATCCATCTTCCATAACATTCTTAAGAAAATCTCACTTTGCCTTCATTTTGTAGAAAAAAGTCTTTTTGCTGGGAATAGCAAATCTATAATTCTGGTAACCAGAGGCAGGAGCAGCTGAAAGAACGTCTGCTTGAAAAACTAAGTGCAAAATGCCTCTCAGCAACAAGCAAGATTTATCCCAGAGAAAAGGGAAGCAACTGCTCCCTCTGGATGCTGTCCCTGCAGCCAAGGTCGTATAGCAAGGGGTGAAAGAAAACCAGGTGTTCTGCATGTCAGATATTGCCTCAGGGGCATGGCTGGGGAATCGGTGGGCAGTGGGAAAGCAAAGGTGAGAGCAGCACAACGGTCCATATTGGCTCCCAAACAACCTGATCTGGGACTGGGGCTAGTCTGGCCTCTTGCCTCCTGTCTGTGCCTCGAGACAGCAAGGTAGCTAAAGAGATACATAAGTGCAGTGCTTTAGTTAGTATTGATGTCTGCTCCCTGCTATCACCACCTCCTGTATGGTAAGGTTTGGCTTTCTCCTCAGAGGGATGTACCCAGATATGCAAGAGTGACAAAATGCCAGTGACAAACCCTTCCAACATCTCATGTTACAATAATGGGAAAAGAGAGTGGTTATAGGTTCCCTTAGTCCAGGATCTTCTTGTTCATGACATTGGTTTTTAATGAGAAATGGATGCTCACATGGTAACTCACACTCTTACCCTCCCTGTGCATCTTCCACAACACAGCCACGTGGATCCGCTGTGCCACACATCTTACACATCTTCAGTCAACACCCATGTTCCCTCCTGTCCCTGTACAGGCGCAAAGGCAAGCAAACGTGCCAGAAACATCACAAGCAAGGGCCTCTCCCTTACCCACTTTCCAAGGAGCCTCTTCCCAGAAGAGCCAAAGGCTGAGGCTTCCTTTAAATAGCCCTCCTTCTAGTGGTGCCCAGTGCCTCTCCAGCATTGCTGACGTGCACAGCTCACCATACAACACAGAGCAGCTGAGTGACCCTCAGAAGGGGCACAAGGGGCAGGTGGAAATGCCTTCCTGCTCTCTGCAGTTCAGCATCAGTCTTCTACCTGTGCCAAAGGGCCAATGCTCACTTCTCCCTCTTTCACCCCCTTCCTAGAGAAGAATTCCATATGTTACTGTAAAATTTGAACTAATGTTGCATTGAAGGAAGAGTCAGAGGGATAGCACACATGACCGAACACAAGTGCTGCTTCACACAGGAGTGACTTGTAAAGCCACTAGAGAGTAGCCACGGTGACCAAGACAGGTGTGTGACCAAGACAGGTGTCTCACAGCACAGATCCCACGTGCTGGTCTCACTGCAGCACGTTGACAGTCAGGACGTTGTCTCCAGCCCCTGCCAGCGGAGGTGAC
Organism: Tauraco erythrolophus; assembly: GCF_009769465.1. Classification (NCBI taxonomy): domain Eukaryota; kingdom Metazoa; phylum Chordata; class Aves; order Musophagiformes; family Musophagidae; genus Tauraco; species Tauraco erythrolophus. The sequence continues at coordinate 57,030,836 of NC_141468.1, forward strand.
GAAAGGAAGGAAACCTTGAAAGACTGCCTTGTCCCCCTCTGTCCCTGTCCCCTCCTCCCTGCAATCCAACCTGGAGCATCCTGGGGGAAGCCCCATCTGTTTCTCATTCCAGACCATGTCATGTCATAATTATTCCTAATTATGCCTCATTTAGCTTGATATGTACCAGATTGGGAAAGACGCCCTAGCAAGAGCGAGCATCTTGGACGGCCGCAGCGGCGAGGCGAGAGGCAGCGTGAAGCAGAAATTTAAAAAAAGGGACAGGAGCTGTGCCGCCAGGCAAGGGAGGGCGGCAAGGGGCCGGGCCGATGCGGGGCCCGGCAGACACAGCCCCAAAAGGGAGGCGCCGGCAGCCCGGAGGGGCGGCAGCGCCCCGCGGCCGAGGCCCGGTCCGGCCCCGCTCCCCGCGGGGCGGGCAGGCACCCGCCGCACCCGCTGCTGCCCGCAAGGTGGCGCCCGCCGCACCCCGGTGGCGGCGCGGCCCGGGCGCTCCCCTGGCTGCGGCCCCGCCGCCCGGTCCCGCTCCCGCCCCGGGGCAGCTCTTGTCCCCGCCTGAGGCTCCGGGGAGGGGGCTGTGTGTGCTCGCCCCCACTCCTCGCTACCCCAGGTGCCTTCTGGCTGACCCTTGGGCCCGTGCCCAGGGTCCCACCAGGCTGCTGGTGGGTCCTGCCGGAAGGGTGGGCTGCCCCTGCCTCTCATCCACTCGCTGTCCGGCTGCTCTCCCAGACCAGACGCCTGGGGGGGTCCTTCTCCCTTGCGCCCACCCCAGGGTCTCGGCGAGTCCCAAGGGGCCGGTGGGTGTGACAGCACAGGTTCATCCTGATCCAGTCGGACACCACTGCTGCATCACGGGGAACATCTGCAACAAGTGGCTACAAAATTAACGCTACAAAAATAACGTTACCTAGACACTGGTTAGGGGCACAACATGTTCCTCCTTCCTGACTGAAAGCCTACAGAAGTGGTTTTTAACAGGCATGCTAGTCATATTGCAGGAAAGCTCCGCTCCCTATTTTTCTACACAGTGGCATCCCCTGTAAATGCCCAGATACAGGCAGCACCCTCAGCTGATCCAGCAGAAGACATGCTGAGCGCAAGGCAACCGATCCTCCAGGATGGGTGCTGGGAACAGCACAGCTCCACCATGGACCCTGGGTCCGTCTCTCATCCTCCTTGCGCATCAGCCATAGGTCGAGGCTGAAATACCACCTTGTAACGTGCGGGGACTTGCAACAAGTAGACCACAGGAAGGTGCAAAAACATCAAGGATGTCGACCAACAGAGATTGGTTTGAAATGAGTGCTAGCTGGTCTGTACCTCTTTGGGGCCCGTGCTGCAGAAGGCAGCGAGGAATCCACCTTCAGCGTGAGTCAAAAGTGACTGCGTAACAGCAGCATCACTGCGACCTGGGCAAAAAGACATTTTCACAAAACATTTTGGGGCGGGGGGGAATTGTCCAGCACAGGGACAAAACATGAAGAAATGGCATCTTCATGTGCACCGCTCACTTTCTGGAAAACAAACAAACAAAAAACCCAAACCAAACAACTTCTTTTTTGCTTGGATCTGAGCTCCTGTGACTAAAATGGCTGTTGGGAAAGCCAGCACTCCACCGTAGTCAGCTGCAAGCTGCATCTCTGAGCTGCTGCAAGCTGCATCTCTGAGCTGATGCAAGCATCGCATCTGCAAAGCCACTAGCCCTCCCCTCTGCCTCTTTTTCCTCCTCAAGATCCACCTTCTGTAAAGCCCACAAGGGAGACAGGCCTGCATGCAGCCCGTCCTCCTCCCATCTCGCTGCTTTTCTGCTGCAGGGGAATGGGGTCAAATTCCAGAGGGAAAGAGGGAGGCAAAGCCACCTGCAATGTAATCAAACGGCTGCCGTGGGAAGAAGCTGGGCAGCGAAGGAAGGATGATTTACTGACACAAGCTAAGCCAATATAAACACTTATGATACAGGTGTCTGTGCTCTAAGAGATTGCCTGACTTAATTCAATTGTTTTGTAAACTGATTTAGTTAAATCTGTACAAAACCAGTGTTTAAACAAGCCCACACAGTGTTTAAAAAGTCATTAATAAAACATATCACCATAAAACAAATACCTGTTACTAAGGCTTCCTTTTTGCTGACAGGATATATCCCTTTCCCCCGTATTTCTTTTTTCCTCTGTTCTTTTCTTTAGAAATTGTACAATTCTTCTGTGCCATGACTGTCTATTACTTTCCGTACCATACAAAACCAGGATTGTCTCCATTCAAAAGTGTGCAAGTCCACCTCTAGCATTTCTCACTGTTGTGTAAAGTGGAGCTGGGAAGACATTTATTCATTTTTATATCACCTCCAATAAGATTCAGCCTGAAACAATATTTTTAAGCAGATTTTAAGCAAGGTAGTTTTTGCTGGATGCAGCCTGACCCCTTTCATTCTTTCCAAATCGACCTCTCTTACACTTTGGAGTTATTTAATCACTCTGAAAAGATATTCCTATTTTTATTGTTTTCGGTAAAGTCACTTTTTAAAAAACAATATTTATATTTTTTGGTGTTTTTAAGTCCCATTCCAAAGTCACCCAAATCAAATCTTTAGCTGTTTCCAAAATTAACTGTTTCAGAATTCCAAGATCTTTTCACAAACTTGGCCCAAATGCCCAATTCGTTTGATCTCCTTCACCCACACCTCTTCATTGTTTAAAGAAATGCATGATAGAGCTAAAAAAAAACCCTAAGACAATATTACTGTACCTATAGCAGACGTCATCAACAATAGAACTAGCACAGGTGAGATTTTCCCTAGACATGTCTTTTTTGTTGGTCTTCAATTCATCTAGAGGAGGAATTTTGGCAAGTGCTTCCTGCATCCAGCTGTTTGCACATCTGCAGGATGCCCTGGAGCTGTCATTCACTCGGGGAGACAGGTGAGAGGTGGCTGGAGCAGCCGCACTAACCAGCAGAAACGATCACTGATGAGAACAAAGAAAACAGGGACACACCCGAAAAAAAGGCATTGAGGAGGTTGTGGCGGACTTCATGTATTAGGTGGGCAGCTCTGATAGAGGTAGGAGGGGTCTGGGAGCGGGGTACAGAAGCAAGGTGGGCTGGGGCTGGTTTACAGAGTAGGGGGTAGGAAGCAGCCTCTGGACAGGCAAGGAAGAAGGGAGTGTTTAAACTGCAAGACAGCAGTGTGACAGCTACGGACTCTGGGATGAAAGGGGCCAGCAGTGCTGAGGTGGGGTGGGTTGGCTGGAGGATGCACCTGTAACTGGGACTCTGGTTTGGTGGGCAGAGGCATGTCTGCTATCCACTCCCACTGCACTCAAACCATGCTTACAGGCAGCCTCCCTCTTGCCCAGAAAGCAGACTGGCGTCCTAGCCCATGCCACACAGCCCTGCTGATTTATATCCTAGGAGCCAGGCAGCCCCGGAGCGCAGCCTCACGGCAGGCCAGCACAGCAGAGGACCACAGGAAGCCCTGCCAAGTCCCCGCAGCCTCACATTGCTGCCGTCTGAAGAGCACAGACCCTCGCCTGGGGAAAACAGTGTGCACACAAAATCTCACGGAAGAGGTCATCACCCACACTCTCCCTGCTGTCCCAAATTCCCCCTCTTTATCAGTCCCAGAGCCCCTTTCCACTGCAAGGCGAGGCTGCCAGTGCAGGGGTTGGTTCCTAAAAACCATTCCGGGAAGGCAGCTCTGCTCCGAAGGACACATTTAGAGTAAGCCTTGTGTACATTTGGCAGGGACCATAGTCCACAACTACTCAGCCTGGCGACATCGCCAGAGGCCTCAAGGGTAGACAGTCCAAGCCAGGATTTGTGATTGTTTGCCTTGACATCCATTTGGATACACTCCAAGTGTAGACAAGGGATTTAGAGGTCCAGATTATTTGCCCTCATGGCACCAATGCACAAACACAACTACTAGGAAGATTAGAGATATCCCATCTGCTTACACTGCTCCCCTTTTCCTGCCAGCACTGATCGCTCTCTGATAACCCCGATGATAGGGATTTAAGCCCCAGTGCCACTGTGACTGGCACCACTGCGATGATTATATTTCCCATGGGACTACTCTGCCAGCTCTGCGCAGTCCATCTCTGCTCGTTTCCTCGCAGCAGTAACCTCATTTCTGCAGGTGAGACCCCACACCTCAGCCTCCAGCAGCGGTCTCCAGCAGCTCTTGTGCAAGGCACTAGGCAAAACTGCAGCAGAAAGATGACTCTTGCCTTTTCATTTGGCTGTTTAATCAAACTGAGGTGGTCCAAATCATAAGAAAAAACAGCAGGTAACAGGAGGAATTACAGGAAATGTAGATCTTAGTTGTCCTCGCACGATTGCAAGTTGTTACGGTAGTTTTATTCATACTTTGAAATGTCACCTCTTTGGGCTGTGGCCAAAAATATTAAGTTCTAGTACACGCTGGAAAAACAGAGGCTTTGACCAAAAGTATCTTTACTAAGCTTTAACTAAACCATTTGTTATCAGTAATTGCTACAAAATAAGAGACACTCTGTTCAGTTCTGTATCCTTGGAAGGAAACACAATAAGTAATTACGAGTTTACAGTGCAATTACATAATGGTTTAGTCTCAAGCACTTTCCTTGACAGTAGACAATTCTGTCGTTAGGCTCTGAACTCCGAGTGTGGTTTAGCACTTTTGCCTCCTTGTGTCATTTGGACCTGGGAAGCAAAGCCTTCCATGACTTCAAGTGCTCAGCATTGTGGTTCTGCACCCCAGAAAGAGGGCACCTCCCACAGCCAAACACACATCTTTGACTTGTGAACATTTTCCACAGACTCTGTGGGAACTTCACCAACGCCGAATCCATCAAAACCTTTTTCTAGCCCAAGTTACAGGTCTCCTAACCAAATAATGACTTGGCTCAGCCTGACTCTGTTTGAGAGCACAGATAAGAACACAGCAGAGACTAATCTCCCTGGGAGGCAGCCACACGTGTATGCTGTGCTATTGCAGTCTTAAGCCTTCCAAGAGTGCACAGATCGGGCTCTGGCAATTTTCCCCTCTGACCCTTCTCCTGGAGTGGACCAGTTCCTGCACATGATGGGGAGGTAGTGATGATGGTTGATGACTGCTGTAGGGCACATGTTCCCATACTACCAAAGAGGAGCAACTGGAATCACAGGAAACACCTTCTTTTATTTTTCTCTCTTTCTGCACACCCATTAGGACTGGTTGTTGTTCATCTGGTCTCTTGTCTTCCCATCTCTAGTATCTCAGCTATGAGATCAAGCTCCTGTTCTTATTCTTGACAGGTAAGCGCAGTAACCCTGTGTATTCTCTAGTGCTTTTTGATGTCCTAACTTATTCTTTTGATAGGTCAGAGGATGTTTTCAGTGCTGTCCAAACCCCTGCTGTATTCAAATAAATTGCCTTTTTCTTTTTCTAGTCTTCTAGAAAACACAATTTGCCCTCTAGGGCTGGCAGTTATTTCCACACACTCAGAAGCAACAAAATCCAAACACACTACCTCCTTTGTAGTCAGTTTAGCAGGTAAGAGCAAAGGTACCCAAAGCTGTGCTTGTGGAGGGGCACATAAAAAGTGGAGGGAAGCAGTGACTAGGGAATTTGGTCATAATAATGTTTGTCTGAAGTGCAGCCCATGAATGCTGAAGGGATGTACCATGATGACCACCAACATAAGACCCTTCTCTAAGCTTTTCACGAAGGTTTTCAGGAGCCAGGAGTCACCTGTGGACTGTAAGGGAGGAGCTGCAGTGGGACATGCATTGTTCAGAGGGAACTGCTGGATGGACTATGTGAGGAAACAGGCAACTGCACAGCCTAGTGAGGACCATCTCTAAAGCTCAGTGCTTAACTGCTCCTGTTTCATCTGTTGTGTTATTCAGCAACGGAGACTCCAATAAGCAGGTACACCCAGCTTTATGCAATGAAGCAAGCAGGCTGGAGTCATTGGTTTCACAGCAGAAGCTGTAAGGCATTGAAACAGCAGAGATGGAAAGCATTGCTGTGAAAGCACATTTCATCGCTTTCTTCCCATGAGTGGAAATCCTTACACCTCCTGCCTCCTCACCCCCAATACTCCAAAAGACATTCAACAGCATTGTGTAACAAGGAAAAACTTCATCCACAAGATGGGTCTACGGCAGCAGGGCTTCTACCTCACCTCTGGGGAGAGCTTTTGGGCATAGGCTTTCTGTGTATCACACAAAGCAGATTGCTGTTTCCGAGTTAGATTGCCGTAGAAAGCCTAAGCCATCAAATGACAGGAATAAGAGGGAAGGATGGCAGAGAGAGAGTCAGTTGAGATGGAAGAACAATTTTGCGCGTTGTTTTTTGTTTGAGTTTTGAAGAATAAGAGAATTGCCTTGCCAGCATATGATGCACAGTAAATGCTGAAAGGCCAAGCAGAGGAAAAAGGGGAAAAGGCCCTGAAAACCTTCAATACGTTATTGAAATATGAGAAGGAAAAGGTTTTGTTTCCATGGCAACAGGTCCTATGGTGCTTCTGCTGGAGCAATCTACCAGAGAAAGAGGACTTTCCGTCTTAGGAATGCCAGTGAAATGAAAGATCATTACAGAGACCCCTTCCTTCAACTGGGTGCATTTGTAAATATTCTACTTGATGCATGTAAGTGCTCAGATGTTATATAGTCCCCAGAAATGAGTGTCTCCATAGATGACAGACAGTGAGCTCCTGGGCATGTGTAGGTGACTGTCGCAGGCCAAATGTCTGTGAAGGTTTGGGTGCATTGTGGTTTTTTGCCCTTCCACCATGCTTCTTACGTGTATGAATAAGGCTTGAGCTGTTAACAGAAACATACGAGTTAAAACCCTTCTTGACTGCAGATTTTGGATTATGAAGTTGTGATTCTCTTCCAAGATAAGAGGACTTTGTTCCCATCTGTCACCTCTCATTGCCCGCACATATACGTGTCAACACTGAGGTGCTCCATGGCAGCCGTTTTGACACAGCAGCACAGCATGAAGGAATTTGAGAGAAAAAGGGAATATGAAACAGGAGAGGGAACTTAAGAGATACTGAACATACTGATTCAAGAAGAATGGAACAGGACTCCAAGCATAGCTTTTGTCCTCTTACAAAGAAGAGCATCATTAGATCATCACTTACTAAAAATGATCAACTTTAATACTAACTGAAAGGGTGATACTCAGAAGCCTGAAGAGAGACTGTTACACATGTTGTAAAAAAAACCCTTTACTCCAAAGTACTTAAAATCCAAGTGGGTAAGAGAAAGATTTAAATACCTGTATTTTGCAGATGGGAAGCAGGGATGAGTTGTAAGAGGTTAAAACACCTTGCCTAAAGTCACTCTGGAAGTTTGTGATAGAAGTGGTTGAACGTACAGCTCCTGACCTCTGTCCAAATGTCTGATACAAATATCTCCAGAGTATTATCTCCAGGTGTTCAGCTGAAGAATTCAGGAGATACAGCTGAGCTGCTGAGAGCCAGCATAATCATACAGATGGAATAAATAGAGGCAGCGCAACAGCTCCATGGCCATGGGATGTGACAGGCACTCTGCCCACCATGGTTTCAGCAAAGGCATTTTATTCCCAAACTAGAAACAGCATCAATGAAACAAAAAAAAACCCCAGCATCCTTCAGCCATAATAGCATATTATATAGAGGAAGCAGGAGAGCATTTACCAGCTGGAAGGAAGATATCTCTACACTGATCAGCTGCAATGTAGTCACTTAGGGCAGTAACAACCACCCTCTCCTGTAGTTTAAGGGCCAGACCTTGAAAGGACATGCTGGGGCAAATTTCTATTGAGCAGATCTATCTGGTGTCCTTCCTCCTCTTTTTGTCTCTGCCTGACTTACTTTTGGGAAAGGAAACGTGGGGAGGAGGCAAGTGGAGACTGCAGCGTGCCAATAGCTAGAGAAAATAAGTATGTGTGCTCGCAGGTACCGGTGCCAGGATCAGCAGCAGGCAAACAGGTTACAAAACTGTGCTCCAAATGAGCAATCTTAGCACTCCTGGATCCCGAAGGGAAAAATCTACATAGGCGTTAGGGCCCGCACAGCAGTACCCTTTCCTCTCTCTGGGGAAGGAGCTGGCAGTAAATGCCTATCACAGCCTGAAGCTGGCGAAGCAGTTACAGAAAACAGACTGGGCAGAGACCGATGGCCATAGATAACATCTTCCCATCGCTCTCTGCAGTTTTGCATTGCAAGGCTTTCCCTCCTTAGCGCTATGGGCTGGCCTCCAGCCCTTCTTTCATCTCACCCAGTCAAGTGCCACTCACTCACCCCTGCCCCTGCCACCAGCATGGCAGTGACAAACCGTAACAGCAAAACCGACGTGGCATCTTGTTCACCCTGTTTCATGTTGTGCCCCAGTTGCCTTTCATGGCTTTCTCTTGTAAACTCTCAGGACACACAAAATCTACACATCTACATCTGCATGCATCCATTAGCCTCATATCACTGCTGTCATTGAAGATAACATCACATTGCCAAAGAAGTAATCTTTGATCAGGCATCAGAACAGCATGGTGGCCATTTGAAAAGATGGGTTGTGGATTTTGAGCCACCTGTGTCTTTTTTATTTCTTTTCCTTGCAATATTTTCCATGCAGAGTCAGACAAAACCTGCACGGGCTCCTCTGCAGCTATGCAAAGCTGCCAGAAGGTGATCCTGGAGAAGCATTTTCAATAGCCCTTGGAGGCAGGGCAGTGACACAGGGACACTCACAGTAAGACACAGAGCACAGGACTGAAGGCAGGAAGACTAACAAATGTGATGGGACTGAATATCCCACAAGCAACACAAAGATCCTGTAAATGATCTGCCTCACAGCTCACCTCAGATCTCCATGCTTAGGTATAGGTATCACATCCTCTGGGGCCCAACTCAGGGAGTTTGCATGTTGGAGTTTAACATGCAGGACTCTGGAGGGGGAGAAGCAGCAGCTGGAAAAGGCCTGAGGAGAGTGGAAGCAGGGCTTCCCTGTGAACAACCCCAGGGCATGCAGTTTCTCCTGACCCAACACCCAGGGCCTCACAGCTGGCTGGCTTCGAGTCAACATAACACTGTCATTCTCATCTGCCCAGTAATAAATTGTCCCTTTCCATTACCCCCTTTCCCTGCAAAAGTTAGAGAAGCACAGGGGCCATTGAATATTTGATGGCTTTACATAACCCACAGGCTGCTCTGAATACAGAACTGATTCTTCAGGTCCATCTCATGCTAGAGATGTCCCTACACTGGAGACCATATCAGGAGTGGGAGTCAGTGTACAGCATTGCACACAGCCTGCCCTAGGGGAAAAAAGATTTTCTTCCGCTCATCTCTGCTAGAGGAGCTGCACCCAGTCCATAATCACAAACTAATAAGTGGGCAGATCTCAGTGCTTTCTCCCTCCTGCGAGGACACCCTACCCGCAGCTGTGCACCTAGATAAAGTGCCAACAAATTATGGAGGTGAGGCAGAAAATCATTCCTACAGCTCCATTTGCAAGATAATTCATAGCATCTGCTTCTGAATTCAAACAAGAGCAATGCTGCAGCCTTCCTAACCTGCTGCTCTTGCTGCACGGTCGTCACTGTCTTCTGGCTGTTTGGGAGCCCCTGTGAAAGGGAAATGTTCAAGGCCAGGCTGGATGAGTCTTAGAGCAATCTGATCTAGGGGAAGGTATCCCTGCCCGTGGCAGGAGGGTTGAAACTAGATGATCTTTAAGGTCCCTTACAACCGAAACTGTTCTATGACTCTGTGATTCTATGAAATGCATTAATGGACCTCAGGCCAGCTGTTAGCAGATGCCTGTCTGGATTGCAATAGAGACCACAGCTTGTTTGGTTGCCCGCAGCCTCAGCAGAGGGGTCAAGGACTGAAATATGGTGACAGAGATGGAATTCCTGCTCTCACCCAGCAGCACTGAAAGGATAAACAATTAGGTGTAAGAGGCAAAACAGAGCACCATACGTTCTCTGGTCTCACATTAGCCATCACAGGAGAAGTGGCACTAACATGCCAAGGAAAACTGACCCAAATGTGGTTTGCCTTTGTCACATTCTCAAGCTGAGAAATTCACTTCGTATACTTGCTGTGCTTTGCCAGATTGCACCAGGCCATTCTGGTTTTTAAGTCACAAAATCTTTGTCCAATCTTGGTGGTGTGGGCTGGGTTTAGACTCTCCCCTTGCCTACACCTGGAGGACTGATGCACAGATTAACATCTCCCCTTTGAGCATACGCCTCAGTCTCTTGCTCTTTCTCCTGTATGCTCCCTCCTCAGCCATATCACAGCTGCCAACCCCCTGTGAAACCTGAGTTTCTCACCCAGTGAGACCCCAGTTCCTACTGGAAAAAAGTAAGGAACAAGATGCCAATCCTCTTCAAAGCAGGATAATAACACCAAGGGTATTCACCTGGTTGCACCTGGTGCCAACTCAGAAGACAGACAAGTTGACAATCCATCCAGCCTGCCACATAAATGCATTTTCAGAGTCTGACACCTCTACTCTAACTTGGCTATCTCTAAGAGTAGGGTGAGTTGTCTTTTGGACACGTCTTGGTCTCTGGAGTTACAGAAGACACATCCTGCTTTCCTCAGTAAATGACTGAATTAACCTCTCTGGTGCTCTGCCCACAAGGACTATACAAGATCTGCCACGTGGGCTCAAGCATGTTGTGCTAAGTCATGGTTCACACCATGATGCAGGCTGTGTTGGAGTCACTTGGGTTGAGCCGCCCAACACTGGCTCTGCTGTGGTCAGTGCCTCCTGCCAGGGAGCAGGCAGAAGGACATCAGCAAGCACCATCACACTGCAGGACGCTCCTCGTGGGGCTTCTGCTGCCACTGGCCTTCCCTCCAAGATCCCATCTGCTTCTCTTCCTCCTCCCTCTCAGCTTATGCAAAGCAGCTCATTAGTCCCATTAGCAGCCAAGCACCATCTCTGATTGTTCATCAGTGATTCCTTTGTCGCCCTCCATCACTCCTGTTGAGCTTCATTAGTGCTGCTAGGAAGCAGGGGAGCTGCTTGGATATTTATAGGAAAGGTGGGGTGTTCTTTACACTTTATTGCTGTCTAATATCCCTTCTCCACTCACCACCTCTTCCCTCGCCCCAGCCCTCCCCAGAGAGCCTCCTCTCAATGTGGGGGTTATCCAGGGGCTTTACCGAGACAGGACAGGACCAGACTGATGGTTCTGAGTCAGGGAAATGGGAAAGGCAAGCTGCAGAGGCTCAGTCCTTGGGTGTGTGCCCCTGTGCATACACACATCAGCTGGGATGCAGCCTGCAAATGCACACAATGAGATCATCACATGCATGCATCCATCTTGGGGAGGTATGCGCCCCAGCTACAAGCACAGCAGCTTCCGTATGTGGTACCTGCATCAGTGGCTGGGTATAAATGTGTCTCCATGCAGGACACCCAGCTCCCTGTGTGTCGGCCAATGGAGAGCTGTGCCCCGCAGGGAGCAACCGCCTTGGTTACTTACAAGAATACTCTTTCATGCGGCACCTAATTATGGAGGCAACTAGACAGAGACTAATCATTCATTCTAATACAGAGGAGAATAATCATTCTGACAGCAGGAGATACTGAGCTTCTCTGGGAGGAGAAGAGCTGGTGTGGGGAGGAGGAGGAGGCTGAAGAAAAAACACAGGACAAGGAGAGGAGGAGGAAGGAGGAACAAAATCCTAAATCAGTTACCTAGTACAGACACCTTTATGACTTCATAAATGGAATATGCTCAGTGTCAGCAATCTTCGCCTTACAGCATCACGAGGATACCTCTCCCTAGTCAAAGCCACAGGCCCTGATCGTGCCAGCAGTCAAACCTGGTGACATTTTAATACCACTTTTCATCTTAAGATTGCATCTTCCTTCCAAAGGGTCCCAAGGAGTTTTTATAACCTTTCCAGACATATAATTCATATCTTGTGGCACTGAAATGGAGCCTGTTCCTGAGAAGGATGAGCCAGCTCCACCACTGTGCAGGAGTTTTGGACAGAAAGCAGTGACAGCTTCTGTATCCCTGTGAAACCATGGGGTACATGTGTGTGAGGAGGGGGATTTCAAGACAGCAGAATGCAATGGCAGAGGATGGAAGCTGGCCAGGAGCTGTAGCCAAGTCCTCTGCTAATATGTAGGTTAGCACCAGGAAGCTGTAAGAAACTGCACTGGTGACTCAGAGTGTGGCAATCCCTCTGCATCCTCAGTGAATCACTCCTCTGCAAGGGGTCAGACCTCTGTGGGGTTGGGGATGGCTCTTGAAAGAGGCTGCAAGCCAAGGTCCTGACATCGGTAGCCGTTCCGGATCAATCATCAAAATCCAGGGTATTGATCCAAGCGTCTTGGACAAAATCCAGGTTTGGGAAATAGCATCACACACTTCTAAATCCTTCTTTTGAGTTTCAACCAAGTCCCACTACTTTCTTTTCCCCTTCAGAATGGTGCCTTGCTGGGAACAGAGATGGCTCTGTTCCCACCCTGCTTCTCCCATGCTCTCCCTGGGTGTCTGCTCCTTGCCCATAGCTGGCATGAAGACCCTGGGTGAGGCGGATCTCTTGCTGGAGACAGCGTACCTACCAGGCCATGTCACACTCAGAGTTGTCCTGCACCATGGCTGGTGAGACACTGCCCTGTGCTGCCTTCAGTGAAGAGTCTTCCTTGCTCCCCACTGAGGATGGTGCTGGCTGGCAGACCTGATTCAGGGTTGGCTTTGGCTCTTTGGGAAGTGCTGCTCAGCTTTGTCCTGTAGAGCTCACAGAGAATCAGCATCCTCAACAGAATATGAGCGAGGGCCATGTGAGACTTGAGCAGAGCCCTCTGTCCCATAAAGCTGTCAGGAAATGACCCTTCCCTTCTGCAGCCAGTGGACTGCTGCAGCAGCAATCCAAAGCTGCTGGGGACTGCCTGCCCTCTTAGGCAAACAGAAACCTCTCTCTCTGGCTCCTTAAATAGCAGGAGCAGAGCTTTCCCTGCCCTCTGCAGCTGCAGGCCATCATGCATACAGTATTATGTTTGTATATCTCCTTCGCCTTCCTCATTGCTGCCTCTCTCCACTTTCAGCTAATTTAATTGACTGCTCTGGTTATGAAGAATCATGATGTCTAGGCACCAGGAGTCATACTTAGCGTGATATCGCCATTTTCACATCCCAGAGCTGTGCAAACATTAACTAACGCTAACTCTAATTAGCTGCGACTCACTGGAAAGTAGGTAAGCTTGATATTAGCATCATTTTTTAGTTGATGACACTAAGACTCAGAAGGCTCAAGTTACTCGTCTCCGCTATGGAGCTGAGTTCAGCAAAGGCACCTGGATGAAAATGGGCAAATATGTTTTCTAGGTTGTTTCACCAACCTGAGGGATATTTTGGCCTCCCATACAACATGCATTTGTCCCATCCGTATCTCAGGAGCTGAGGACACGATGCCTCAGTCCTGCTATGCCACAGACCCCCCAGAAGCATCTGTCCTCTGCTCAACCAGCTGAGAACCCCTCCGCTGGCTAGTGGTGCCCTCACCTGCTGCCATCCCCCCCAGAGCGTCCAGCTGGCACATGCAATGCCACCAGGACTCAAGGTTTCCTGAAGCCACAGTCATGCAGTAGTGGGGCACGGGCTGCTCCCTTTCTCCCATTCTCCCACCTGAAAGATGTGGAATGAAATGGTGAAAGTCTGCACTGGCTGTGCTAGAAGTTATATTATGAGCAGAAAGTGGTGCTCTGAAGTCCTGCCATGGACCAGTTAGCAACAGCTAGAGAACACATGCAGTTTCTCCATGCTACAATTCTTTTTTTAAACAGAGCATGGCTCTTGTGCAGGGACTTTTCAGTTTTAGATACTTTAAGTTACCAGTATGTTATTCTGTCCCCAGAAACAGCCTGTGCTGTCTTTGTTTTCTTTCTTGGTTCTTCACCAAAATTCAAAGCTATCTAGAAATTCAGCATTTCACACTCAGGAAAAGAACCAGGGAAGCCCTTCCTTCTTCCTGCATTCTTGCTCCTCTGCCTCATAGCAGACTTTTTAGCAAGGTCATCAGAAATGTTGACTTATGAATGCTCTGCGAGATTGATTTAGAAGAGCCTCTCCACTAGACAACTGCTAACTCAGGCAGTTAGTCTGCCTCAAAATTCCCTCAAGCCATTTCTGTCAGCAATAGCCCTCATCTTCACTCCTCTCTGGGCCATCACACTTCTTCTACCTGCTCCACTGTGGTAGCTTCCTACCCAGAGGTGGCTGCATTTCTCCCAAGGATGCATCTATAGGGGCTTCCTTCACTGAGTTGCTTGGAAGGGAACCTGAGCTTTGAGTGTCCCCATGTTTGTGGAACAAGAGGTCAGAGTCTCTCTCTTGCACAGACCCTGTGAAAATTTCTCTGCTTAAAATTGTGTTTACAAGGACAGAAGAGATTAGGGAAATATCACAGCTAAAATGACTGGTGAAAATAGTTTTGTCTAATACCAGGAATGGTTGGGAAGAGGGGTCAAAGGCAGCGCTGGCAGAAGTTGATGACTCCGGTGTAGAAGAAGGTGCCATCACACAGTCCTCTTCCTTTGTATCATTTTGCCACCATATAAAACCCAGGTGTGCTTAGCTCTGGGGAACAGCGGGCAGTTCTGGTCCTTGCTCTCCAGGAGGGCATAGTGGAGTGGGAGAAGGCATCGAGAAGAGCAATTAAAATGGCCAGGGAATGAAGCAGCCACCTTGGGAGGAGAAACCAAAATGTCTGGGGTCTTTGCTTTGGAGAGGAGGTTGTTAAGGAGCTTTATAGACTTTATATCAAGGCAGTGGAAAAGGTGAAAGTAGAACTGCTGCTCATGAGATGCCATGCTGCTAGAATGAGGGTGCTCCCTAATACCAGTAAGAAATTGAGTGGATCAGGAATAAAAAGGAAAATAAATTGGTTGAATCAGGAATAAAAGGAAAAAAATAACTTCTTTACAGTGGATAACTGGGAACAGCTTGACTTTGCAGTTCCAGGAGGTAGTGGAGGCAGTCAGTGTCAACAGGGTCATAAGGGGCTTGATAAATTCATGGGCAAGAGGGCCTCACTATTGAAGTGGGCAGGGGAGGATGTACCACTGGCACCTCTAGCCCAGGCCTGCGAGTGCTAGTGGGGCACACAGTGAAGGCACTGCAGAGGGAAATCAGACTCCCGCACTCTTCTGAAATAACATTTCCTACTGACTCCATAGGACACCGAGCGCTGGGCTGTGGGGCCCATTGCTCTGACTCAGTGGGTCATTATATTTTATGTCACACCTGTACTGTGCACAGCTGGTGTGGTTTCACACAAGCACAGCCTGTATGGAGACATGTCACACGAATGAAAACCAGCAGCCATCCTGTCCCAGCGAGCACCAACCACCTCCCTTCTCTGACCCAGTCACACTTTAGCGTACGCAGCGGGGCAGGCAGCAGGACAGGCAGAATCCAGAAACCCTTTAAGAACTGACTCCTTTATACAGCCACAAAACCACTCCTGCGTTATCTGTAGCCTTGCACAGCAGGACTTGTGATTGGAGTCAGCAGGGCTGTGGCCGAGTAGAAGGAATAAAGAAGTCATTTTGCATTCAGTGTGTCCCCATTCTCTGAGAGAAAGTGAGTTGGGGGAAAAAGTGCTTAAGGACTTCAGACGCTGATGTTATCCAAGCACCTTAAGGCATTTAGAGACAGAGGAGAATATAAAATTTCAGCCACTTTCAGTCTTGCTGGAAGTGAGCATTGAATCCAATCAGGAGCCAGGAGCCATCTGCCAACAGGGATGAAGGCTTTGATTCTCCTTATTGCACTAGCCCAGTCCTCATTTCCTCACTAGATGTATTTAATAAGGAATGCTCAATCTGACAGCTGTCTTGCAGCTCATGCATGAGCGAGAGCCAGAGTTTGCAGAGAAATTAAGACAAGGAAGAACATGTATAATCTGTAGAGTTTCTCTCCCTTCATTCACAGATTGCTTTTTTAATATTCCCAACACACCTTTGCCTCAGGACCACAGCCATGTGTCAGGGCTTGTTCATTCAACATAGTATGTATAGTCTTTGGTGACAGAAGACATCATATGTGTGAACAGGTGGTAGAGAAAGAAAGAAGCAGAGGAGGAGAGAAAATTATCCCTTCTTCAGTTACATTCTGTATGGAGAGGAAAGCAATGTCAAATTGAGGAGCTTTAAGAATTAATTTAAACAGAGGCTTTGGAGCACACACCTTCCTTCACAGGGCTGCATGTGAATGTTCCATATTCCTCATGCAAAACATTATCTTTTAGGGTTTATCGCACTTTGACTCCTTTGATAGGAACAGGAGTGCTCTGCTGTTGCACAAATCTCAACTAATGCATCAGAGTTCAATGGGAGACCTTACTGGAGGAGATGATTTTATTCTAAACCACTGATTTCATTCACATTCATTCTTTCATTCCCACATGTTCTCAGGCACCAAGTGTGTGCCTTTGTGCTCCAACTAGGACTCCTTGCAAAGACAGGAGGACAAGGGACATGAGCTAATGAGTCGTCACATCTCTAGAGTTCCTGTTAGGCAGGCAACCATGGACTGATTTGGGATCTGCCTTTTGTCCACTTTCAGGGTTCACAGTGGTTGTGATCTTTTGTCTCCCCACCCTATCCCAGCTCTCAGAAGTATTAGGAAACATTGCTGATTTACTCATTGTCTTTAGTCTCCTTACCTGGATGTCTTTAATGTCTCCGGGCTTGTCCTTTATCTTACCTCTTAATGGCTTCAATCTGTCTTTTGCTTTATTCCCAATCTGGGTGTTTTGAGCAGGTGCAAGATGTGCTGTGATCTTGATAATCTTCCAGCTCAGGTGTCATCAACAGCTGTCATTCCTGTCCTTCTGCCACATCCTCTGATGCCGTTCATGCCCATCCATTGCACTCTCAATGTTTCTGTTAGATCCCTACGATATCTCTTGCTAAGGCATAGTCCCAGCCCACACACGTTCCATCACTATGCCTGGAAGATCCTATCATAGAGGACAGACATTTTAAATGCATGGCATATTTAGCTGAAGAAAAGCTGTTTCACTCACTTGGTGATTCTTGTGTCTGTAAGAAGCATGTTCTGCCTGCACAGTAACCTGGTGCAGAGAGTTCATCAACAGAACTTCAGCCACCAAGGGAGATGTGGGTGTATAGAAAACCTGTCCCTTGGCTGACCACTGTCAAATCTGGACTATAGGCCAGGGTAATTAGCAATGGGGCAGAGAATGTACATTTGGGCCAGTAAAAAAATCTGACAGGTTGATTTTTTTCTTCTTTTAATGATGTCTGAAGATGATTGCCTGGTTGGAAAGTTGAGCTGAGCCCTGGCAGAGGGAGGTAGCTCACTCATGGGGCTGGGAGAGGTTTCTGGTGAGTTCAATTTCCCAGCACTGCATCGTTTCTGCCATTTGCCATTCAGCTCCCCCAGGCTCAAACAGGGTCCTGTTCCTCAGAGCAGTGGCCCACCAGGCATACACTGGCTTCTCCTACCTGTGGATTACCTCCTTACAGATAAATTCAAGATCCTGCCGTAAGGGACTGAACAAGGTGCAGATTTGCTGATGTACTTGAGTGCCTTGGAGTTTCTGAAGATCACAGTATGACCCTTGTCAGGCACCTACATACTGTTGTACCTCTTTTCCCAAGGACTACAGGGCTTACCCTGCACACATAAGAAGACAAGAGCAGGATTGAGATCACCAACAGCTTCTTTTTGTCCCTAGACCCCATCCGATAGCTGGAGCTGCCCTCCGGGCCTCCCTTGGCACAGCTGCGTCAGTGCAGAGGTGAGACCACTCACTTCAGAAAATATGGTTTTATTACTCCATCCCTTATGGCAGGTGCCTAAAATACCAGGACATCTAGCCCAAATTGACTTGTGATGGGTTTGGGTCCTAAAGCCTTAAGCACGGTCTCATGTCAATGCCCACGCTGCTTCGCCCGGTGCTGCCATACACTGCACACAGCCCACATCCCCAAACACGGAGCCAGTTGCACGCAGCCCCCAGCCCTTCCTAAAAACTCGAAATACAGAAGCAGGTCTGGACTGAAAACAGAAGCAGTCACATGCAACAGATTTCTGAGGAATTGTGCTATCAGATGGGAATGTTGCAGTTTACCATCAGCAGAAGAGATGGCTTATGTTGTAGGAGAGAAAAAAGGCAGTGTTTGCGGCTGTGCTTCAAAACGACAATAATGCTGTGGGTTTTCTGGTGTGCTTTTTTCCTTCAGTGCTTGACAGCTACAATCAGAGCTAAGGTTACAGTATGTGTTAAACAGCAAGATGGGGCAAGTTGGATCCTGACCCTGCTTTGAGCGAAGTCTAAATGACCTCCTGAGTTTCTTCCAACCCAAACCAACGGTTTTGCCCCCAAAACACCATAACTGTATTCAGATCTGGAAGTGCCTTGTAATACTGGGCTCTGAATTTATCAAGTGTATGGGAAAGTGATTTCTTTCTTTCTTTGCAACAGTAATTCCTAAGAAACCTTTAAAAGATCTTACTTACAATACCTATTAACTTGGAAGACATGGAGCGGAACATATATGAATAAAAAAGCTTGGATTTACAAGCAAAAATAAATTAAAAAAAAGCAGCACCCAGGAACATAAAGTGAAGATTTTAAGAGATCTGAGAACTAGTTGGCTCCCTTGTGATCACTAGAATAACAGGAGGTGGCTGAAATGGCTCAAATAAAATGCAGCTATTTTGGAGGCAGTGAGCCTTCACCGCTCCACCAGCCACTCTCTCAGTTCACCATCACTGAGAAATTTTCTGGATTTTCTCCAGCTAAGAAGAAAGGATAACATTAGCAAACAGCGGATATGCATGAAAAGCCTGAGGTAATTACATCTAAGGCTAAGCTCTCCTGGGAAGTAAGGCAATGCAGAACTGATCTTGTCCTGACCATCCTAACCTCTGTCAGTGTATGAAGAGCTTTGGGCAGGTGTCCTGCTCTATGGAGGAACAAATCAGATCAGTCATGGCATTGACATCACTGCCTGTTCTCCACAGGCAGCCGCACAGAAGATGCTTGGTTTAGGGGCTACAGGATGCTTCCAACAAACTGTTACAAATTTAGGACCAATAGTACGCCACCATTGTAATGTGGCATTGGAAGAGGTTAGATAGAGCATAAGATCTGTTATTGTTGTGGATCTCTGCATTAAAAGGGAATTTTTTAAACAAAACTCCCAGGTGATCCTAGGAAGCAGCATCTGTGCTCCCTCAGAGAAGGGCTAAAAAGGGTTCAGACATCTAGCAGGAAAATTAATAAGCTCAGCAAACATCTTGATCATGTGGGCAGGACACGTCAAAGGTATCTGAAGCTCTACCATTGCTCTCTGCATCCTATCCTGAGTGATGACTGTCTCCAGTGATGCTGAGAAAGGTGGAGAAGAAACAAAATTCAGAAGATGGAAGGGAGTAAAGCCTTTCTAAGTCCTGACAGTTGCAGACACATTGAACTGTAAGCCTGACACAAGAGAAGCGTAATAGAAACAGAGATTGAGTTTCCTTCCAAAAGCATTTGATAAGTCAATGCAATGGATAGTTGAGTACTCGTATTTCAAAGTTATTTCCTCTCTTCAGAAATCCACCTAATTAATTACATATACACTTATCAAGCTTCTAACGTAATATACTGCTGAGTGAGGTTCAAACACTTCTGTGGTGAGGGTAATGTTAGAAATCAGAGAAAAACTGAGCACTGGAGCTGGTCTAGATATCTTGCCGAAGACCCAGACAGCTAGAAGTGTCTTCAACACTTTAAAATCAGCATATTGCATGCAGATGCAGCTGCTTTCAGTCATCCTCACCTTGGTTACAGAACACATGTTGTCCAGTTGTGGAGAGATGTTACTTTTTTTGGCACCCACAACTCTAGAGTCCACACAAATTCATCCCAAAAGCGTGTTGCAAATGGTGTCTCCAGCCCTGCAGCAGGGATCAGTAGGATGGCAGCAGCACTACACAGACCGGCAGGGTGTCGGGCATCATAGGACAAGGAGATCTTGAGCACTGAAAAGGGAACAAACTTCCTGCAACAACAGACACTGTGAGCTCCTCAATATCCACGCAGAATAGAGCAGCTCTGCTTTTACACTTCACTCAGAGGGTGCTATATGTAACTGGAAAATGAAAGCCGAGCACACCTAAGATTCCAGAAAGAACTACATTTTTCAAAATTATATGTAGCCTGCTATGCTCACTATGCTCTCACTCAGCCTGAAGTTGCAATTTAAATGTGTCAAATATGGGCGTCGAAATGGAGTAAGAATTGGGGCAGAGGAAGAGAATCACACGTTTGTCTCCATCTGATTTCTCATCTTTGGAGAGCACCCAGCACTGCAGGACTCTAATCTGGATTGTTAGACTTTGCTCCTCTGGCCTTTGACCACGAGCATTCTGGTAAAAATCCCAAATAGACACAGCAATAGCCAAGAGCTATTGCAAAGAAAAGATTAGATAAGCAGCCTGTAACAACCTCACCTGGAATTTGGCAGAGGAACTAGAATTAACTTCTCTAGCACTGGAAGAAGCACTGGGGTCTCCATTCACATCTTTTCCAGAACTACAGAGGCACAAGAACAGGTGATCCACTACATACGCATTGTAGGTTGGCTACCCGCTGTATTTTCTTTGAAAGCTTCGCATCTGTGCATTGATCAGGGCAGATCTGCCTCGGTTACATACACAAAAACAAGTCACAATGGTGCAGCTCCGTTCCAGTGACACCAGAATTTTCAAAATATTTGGGGGCACAGATGTGTACAAGGAGAGATGCTGAGAAAGAGAATTCGAGCAAAATATTTGAAGAGTCTAAATGGTTGTTTTGGGGAGATGGAGTGGGAAATGTGGGAGGTGAGAAAGTACTCCAATTTGGGGATTTGTTGTCATCTCAAGGTAAGTGTAGAGTATGCCAAAACTGGGATAGATCAAGGCTTATTGCAGCTCCCATGTACTTAATGACCAGCTGTGGAGAAATATTAATGGCACAACAAGGGAATTCTCCACTGCCTGTGGATTTTGTGAGCTCCAGACCTCTCTGAAAATGAAAGGAAAAAAAAAAAGCCAAAAAGAGATAGGACATCAAAGCTGAGCAGGGAGAGATTTTTCACTCACGTAAAGTATCACCTTCAGAATTGCAGAGCAGCCTGTTGCACTCTTTGGGAGTACAGCTGGGCAAGGAGAAGAAACTCTATTCTGGAGAAGATTTCAGTATTTGCAATTATGTTGAGGAGTGTGTGTCCCAGTTTGGAACAAACCCTCAATTTTTACAGGAGGATATGTCTTAGCTTCGAGCAGGCCAGCCGGTGGGCTGCCAAGAGACCAAGGAAGCCTATGTCTGTGCAAGTGAAAGGCGATGTGCTGCTCAGGTGGGCTGAGGAGGAGACGGAGACATTTCCCAGAGTGTCCACGAACCAAACAACTGTGAGCCCGACCTGGCAGGCGGCATCCATCAGGACACCCATCAAGATCAAAACTGCGCTGCAATCCTCCAAACTGGAAGATCCTGAAAGCAGAAAAATCAGCCTGTTTGGATCCTTCCAGCTGTGCCCAAATGGGAGACTTTCACTGACGGTTATCAATATCCTGCAGGACTTCTCGCCCTGTGCAGCACAGAGCTACTGACTGGAGAAGCCTCATGACCCAGCCGGTTGAAATGCACTGAGGACCTGCTGGGGGGAATGACGAGTCCAGCTCATTTCCAGAGAAAGCCAAATGTTTTCTCTGACACAGAAAGCTGGTTCAATGTCGTTTGAAATGGCTGGACCAGCTGAACATCCTTGCTTGTCCGTTTACATGACCCATTTTCTAATGGTGGCCATGGGATTCAGACAGCGCTATATAAACTGCAGTGAAACTTAAAGGCCTCCCTACTCTCAGCTTCTCCGTGGCCATGAGCACTCTGTAAAATCCTAAATAGATTAAATTAGATAGATAGTGTGAGGAACGAGTTAATCGGTGGTGTCACCCAGACTGGTACCTCTCATTGCTTAATTAACCAGTAAGTCACCACAAGCCACAGAGCTGTCCTTTGTAATATTTGTAAGAGATGAGGAAAAGTTGCCTTGAGGGGCTACCACGGATCACATGCAAGTACTAACAAAGCCCCTCTCCCTCTTGATGCTGCATTTACCTTGTGCTGCCCTGGGTAGCAGGCAAGATCAAGAGCTCAGTGCCTCTTCTCCTGCAAGGAGCTGAGCACTACCCAGGCAAGAAGGAAGCCTAGAGACAACACGGAGTGAGGCTGGAAGCTGCTGCCCCGTCACAGCAGAAGTGAGCTTCTCTCCTGCTGCCAGAAGCAAATCTCCCACCATGCCGGCCAGCTGGAGTGCAGTACTTCTATTAGGCCACTGAAAGTCTTCACCTCTCCCTCCTAATAGCTTCCCCCATTTGGCAAGGCAGACAAACCCCCCCTCCTGCTTTTTCAGGGGCTTTTAACACCTAATTAATTAGTACTCAAGGCAGAGTTTTATGTAAATTTTATTTAAATCCCAATCAGTGCTCTCATTTCCGTGCAGAGTTATTTTTACCATAGCATCAGCACTCAGGTGGGCAAGGAACAAAACCACCCAGGGGAGCAGAGCTCAACGTGCCCAGCCTGACAAAGAGACTGGGAGCACTGGGACCGCGGGTGCCAGGTGGCACAGAGACATCCCCAGCATGCAAGCCAGCACTGAGGGGAAGGGGTAGGAGCAGTTACAGTTGCAGGGCACTGATAAGCTCTGGCAAGAGTAGAAGAAAGCGAGTCTTGACTGCAGAGCAGATCATAAAGCGATGTCTCCTGAGGACTAAACGCCTCTCCAGTGGGAAATGGCCTGACACACAGGGTTGTTGATACTGCAGCCACCAAAGGGATGATGACGACAAGCCTTAAAACCAGTCTGGATTCAGGGGCAGTGTTTTTAGCCTGTCCACAAAAGCAGGGAGTGTTACAGCAGGAGCCTCCTCAGTGGAGTCTTCCCAGTCAAGATCAGCCTCCTACTCACTGGAACTGTCTTGACAGGCACTCTGGGGATCTTCCACCTCTTCCCGCTTAGATCCAAGGCTTGCGACCTTCCCGCTTGCCCCATTTCTGTCTTTTGAAACAGTCAGCATGGGAAGGCCTATGCGAACTTCTGTCAGCAGCACTCACATCCTACAAAAGAGAGAGAGAAAAGCTCATCTTTCCTGGAACTGAATGTCCAATGAGGTCAACTAGATCCTCAGACACCTCAGCACGGTAACCGATGCATCACAGTAACTCATGCACAGTAACCCATGGGGTCCCTTGGCAGCAGCACACCGGGCATCAGCCAACACTGTCTCCTGGTGCGTCATTGCTAGGGCAGCTGGATATGGGACTGAGCCTGCTGGGGTCAGTCCCTTTGCTACCAGGCTCGGTGGAGAGCCAAAGCCAGGGATGGAAATCTTGCCATCTCTCTCCAGTATATGGAGAAAGCAAAGATTCTTCAGCATCTCCCCCTAGATTGTTAGGCTGAGACAAGACGCTTGGGACCACAAAGAAGAACCAGCCACTAACCTGTGACACCAACACCCAGAACAGATAGGAGGACCTAGCGAGGAAATCTCAGCATGCTGCAGATTGGGAAAGTGATCTCAGCCAGGTTATTCAGAAGCAGCAGATGAGTTAAAGCAGTAGGATCCCCTGTTCAGCAGCACAGGACAGCTTCTTGACTGCTGTTTTGTGATTTCCCTGGGAGTGCTTCCTCCTTGCACTGCTTACATTCTGCTTTTCCCTGAGGCAGCCACGGTTCACTGAGGTCAGAAAAGAATAAAAACCTGGTCTACAGTGCAGTCTGTAGCAGAGAGCAGATTTTCAGCCACCATATCTGACTCACCACAGGGGAGATAGTTTTGGGACGGCTTTTTAACTCCTGTTCAGATTTTCTAGCAGCAGCCGGGAGGCTGAGTCAATGCAAGTGGCTGTGCCTCATGCTGGATGGATTCATGCTGTTGATCCTCTCTGCCAGTCCTTCAGCAGCTCTCTCTGTGCTACTCAACTCTTCAGAAATCTATCGATTTGCTAAAAACACCTCCATCTTTGGTTTCTATGTCATGATTCCTTCTCCTACCTTCAGCCTGGATAATTATAGTTTATTTCTTAGGGGAGAAGGGAGGAAAGGGTTTCCACTGGAGACACAGTGAGCATCTGCTACCCAGAGAAACAACAAGAGTTCTACCACTGATAGCAAAAGTCTCAAAGGCAGTATGTACTCTTACTGGAAGGAACAAAAAACATGCCCACTACAAATTTCAAAATATCCATGGGCTGGGGAAAGCCACTCATTGCCATCACTGCTGGAGTCATCGAAGAGAAGAGGGCCCAATAACAGAGCAAGAACTTCATACTAATGCCATCAACCATCAATATCTGAGACTTGGCAAATCCAAAGCAAGTCTTTCTTAGGCTCCCTTACAGTCACGGACCATGCAAAGAGAGAATCCGTGCAACAGCTTTGGGGACACTGAAGGAGTTCCAAGGTGGTAGTATTCAATGCCTAATACTGCTTCATAATCAATTAGGTTTATTAACTTTCCCTGCCACCCAGAGTCTTTTGTGTGAGGGCAGACAGATGTTCCCTAGGTGTTTGCAAACTGGCTTAGATAATATTTTTGATAGCCTGAACCTGCATAGCAGATGCATTAACTGATTTTGACATGATGCCATTAGTTTGGCAGCTGATGGCAGGGAGGGACGAGGGGGAAGAGAGGGAAGAACAAATAAATAAATGTTAACATAAAGAGAAAAAGAGAAAACAAGACTAATTTATAGACTTCCTTCTGCCTCCAGAACACGCAGTCCGGGCTCTGGCAGACAGTGCTCCCCATCTGCGCCATTCCTAGGGCAAGGGGGCAGATTCTACAACCAGTTCCATCCTGCCAAAATCCTCTCCTTCCCCCTCCACCTTACCTCTTCCTTTGAAGTGAGATCGCATAGGCTTCCATCTGGCAAGGAAGCCGGTGCTTCACAAATGCACGCACACTCCAAGACCACAGCGAGGAGGGAGTTTAAGGTACAGAGACAGAGAAAGTGCATCGCAAAAGGCAAATAGTGGGCAATACAGAAATACTCCCTTTTCTGTTCCTTCCGATGAGTCAACATGATGAGTCTGTTGTGTAAAACATATGCTGCTTGTACATCTGCATGAAACGAGGCAGCGAGATCTAGGAGCGTTCATTAAGGAGCTGAATTCAAACCTTATTTTTAATCTCAAGCTTACTCCCTACCCATAATTAGGCCTCCAGTCAGTCATTGAAGCTCTGTCTGTGTGCCTTTCCTCACCCTGAAGAGAAGATTAAACCTTCTACCCAAGGAGTTGTAAAGAACTGATTCTACATCCATAAAGCCTCGTGTTCTACATCTGTGAAGAGAGAAACAAGCAGTTTACTTCTGAGCAGGATCTGAAAGAGACGCAATGAGCCTTCCAAAATAAGACAGAGAAAACCTAGGTCAAAAGATCACTTCGCTTTTCTCACTGGGAGTTAACACCACAGGCAGAGGCAAAGCAGGGGGAGACAGAGGAGAGAGAAAAGTCACCACCTTTGCTAAGAGTCACTGTTTCCATGCTGGAGATGAGTTCAGGGAGCTGGTGACAGCTGCCTTTTTCCCAAGGAAGCTCAACAAATGCAGCAGCATGGCTTCAATTTGCAGACTTTTTATAACCTCTGGTAACACATTTCACAAATGAAACTCATGAGATCTATGAACTCATTATTGACTCTTGAACACAACTCCCTTCGGATAAAGTATGACCGCTTCTGTACGGATTTTGTGTAGGAAACTGTAGTATCTGTGCCTATGTGTCATTTGGCCAGATGTTCATCACACCAGTTAATGTTTCCCTAAACTCATACACCAACAGATTTCAAATCCATCCTTTTAGAGTAACGAGCATTTTGACAGAAACCAGCAGATACTCACTGAAGGGGCCAGAGAGATTGTCACCATGCTGTGGCTCAGCAAGTACGGCTGCTTCCCGCTCCCTAAACACACACAGGATCCCCACCTTCGAGTCAGCAGGGCAGGAATCATCCCCTCCAAAACATCCTCTTCCTCCACCTGAAGACCGCACCATAACCAAAACCAGTATCAGAGATATTGGTTAAGCCTTTGCAAAGGCTCTCTGTGCCTTTCACGAGAATGTTGCCTGCACAGTTTCCCCCCTGCCTGTGAAGTTAAGTTTCCTCATTTATCAAGGGATCATTATTCCCAGCTTGCACAGCTTCACTCAGGCTTTCAGGAAAACAGGACGGCAATTTAAGGCACATCTGATTTATACATTATCAGAGAGGAAGTCATTTAGTCAGGAAAATTATGTAAGCTTGCGTGTGTCTAAACGCTCCACGTCTATTATACAGGAGTGGCAGGCAGCGTCCTTCCCGGTGAGATCTCCTGCCGCTCCGGGATTAGCACACAGTTTGCCTGCGTAAGACGTTATCAGAGCAATGAGGCGAAAGCAAAGACCTCATAGCTCCAGCCCTCTCTGCCAGGCATCAGGCAACCCGGTTTGTCTGTTTTAACTTATTCCAGCAGTAATCCTAAAATCAGGGCAACGATTACTTAAGGCAGAGTTCTTTCAGACGCAGAGGAAACTTGCATAGCGAAAGCCTGTGTTCCTATAGGCCATGAATCCCAAGCCTTCACTTCTCTAGCATTATTTATATGAAATCACCAATACGAGAAGGAAGAGAGAATTTAGGGGAAGAGAAGCTCATTCAGAAGGACATGGCTGGCTGCTGATTTATTAGCATCTAGTTCCACGGTTTCAGTCAAGCAAGAATGTCAAGGGAGGGGGAATAGAAGGGCCATGATCTTGTTGTTTACCCTGCATTCAGCCAACTTTAAGGCTTAATGTTCACAGCAAAAACTATGCTCCCCAAGAAACATGCACAGGGAATGTTGAGAGCCTTGCGAATTTTGCTTTGTTCACAGAAGAGGGCTGATTTGAGTAAGGGGAGGCTTTGTACAAGCCTTTGGAGGCATGGTGCATCACAGCCACTGTGAATTAGAGCTCTTGGCTCTGGCCCTGCCCTAATATATTGTGCTGGGTTGGTTTGTCTGGCATAGCACAGACACTCTCTGTTGCCTCTTGGCTCCATATACCCTGTTCTTTCCCTTTTATGCTGCCCCTGGCAGAAACATCACTGCAGAGAGGGAGAACAAATTATTTGTTCCTGTATTGGAGAGGATCTGGAGGGAAAAGTAGTGGCAAACAATTGCTTCTTGCCAGATGACAAGTCACAATTCCCTTCCCTTGTTGGGAGTACAAACCCTGCTCACATCTCCAGGATGGCATAGGATGTCCTCTGCTACCGCGTGCTGTCTTCCCAGGAGGTGTCACTGTAAGATAACCAAGGCAGCCTTACAGGACTGGTGGATTGGCCACAGGGCAACTAAGCCTTCCTTGATTGGTAGCTTGAGAAAAACCCAACTTGAGCATTGCAGATGAGGTAGCTTGGTGATGGTCCCAGGAAGCACCCCAACAAAGTCAACTAGCCATGAAAGAGATTTGTCAAAAAGCTAGAACAAAAACTTTACAGACAATGGAGCGCCAGTGGCCACGTGCTGTCCATACCACATCAGCCAGGCAAGTGGTCACCATCCTGCGAGGGAGGCCTGATTTTATCCAGCCGTTCAGGCGCAAGCAGCAGAGCATCAAGATGTGTGTTCTGCATACAGTGCTTGTTATGGTTTGAAGTCGGGGGGGAGGTCCGGGTGGCAGAAGCTGCCCATCAGACCGGACTCCCGTCCCCCTCGGGGCTTGAGCCAATCGGCGCCTCTGCGAATTGCCCTATTTACGTCGGACAAAGGAACCGGAAAGGTGTGCCTTTGCCCAGGAGCAAGGAGACGAGAGGGGGGCTCGGCCCCCGCTCCCGGCTGGGCCGGCGGCCTGGGCCGGGCCGGGCCCGCTCCGCCCCGTCGAGGATGGCGGCGGCGGAGCCGCTTGGGGAACTCGGGGAGAGCCCCGCTCCTGGGGCGCCCACCGGGCCGAGTTCACCCAGACAGGACTGAAATCTAAGAGAAACGGCCACACAGATAAGAGGTCAGTGAAGATGGAACGGAACAACGTGTGCCGCGGCTGAGTCCCCCTTGCCAGCAGCCCCTTTGCAAACAAGTCCTCGGTGGAGCAAGCAGAGACCCACTCGCAACCAGTGGATGACCCACGTCGGGAAGAGATGCCAGAGCCTGAGACTATTGTGAATCATGGGCACAGGTAGAGACACATTTACGCATTTTACGCATTCAGAGTCTGTACGGAGACTCATTTAAGGTCGACATGACGACCCACGCCGGAGCACATTTAAAGTTTGTTGATGACCCACGCCAGAGCGAGTGGCTGCAGCTCCTTAAAAGCCCAGGACTGGTAAATCCCGCACTTGGGGCAAATCCGATGGGGTAAGGATTTGCCCCCCAGCGGGTAGGATTCACGCTTTCACCGTGAGTAGGGGATCCGCTGGATCAAGGGACAATGGTGTAAGGACTCCTTTTCCTTTAAGAGAAGCGGCAGTAACAACTTGGAATGAACTGACCTGCACTCCCCCATTCCCTGCCCCCCTGCGCCGCTGGGGGGAGGAGGTAGAGCAGGGAAGAAGAGGCAAAGGGGGGGGGAGTGGTGTTGTTTTTAAGACCTGGCCTTGTTTTCTCGTTATTCTCTTAAGTAACCATTTTTGTGTGCTTTTCTCTTTCTAGGTAGCTGTTAATAAATAGTTTTGCATTAAGAAAAAGCCTCTTTTGCCCGGGACCGTGGTTGGTGGGTGCTCCTCTGTTCCTGTCTCGATCCTCAGCTCTTGTATTACATTTTTCTCTCCTCTCCATTTTACTGGACTAGGAGAGCTGCGTGGGGCTTAGTTGCCGGATCGGCCTAACCCACGACAGTGCTGAATAAACAACAATTTTTTTCAAGGCATAGGTAGATTTAGGTCTTAAGTCATCTTGTTTAGGTCATTTGTTGAGTCTGGTGTCAGATGAGACCAGAGCCATTTGCATTAACCCTGTTTGCGATTGACCTGAAATATGAATCTCAGTTCACATGGAACATGGGATGTGCGTAATGGCAGAAGGCCTCCTGAGTAAGTACAATCAGCAGCCTGCATCAATGCTGCTCTTATAGAGAATATGTGCCAGAGAAGGTAACAAGCCAGAGGTGCAGAAGCATTCGTCTGCTGGCAGCATTTCCCTTGCATGGTACTTGGAGGGAGACAGAAGAGTCTCTGCTGTCCTACTCCTCCCCCAGGTGGAATGTCTTATAATAAACACTGCCAGCAATTCACCCACACAGAAAGCTGTAACTGTGCTCAAACGCCCATTCATCTTACCCTCCTATTCCTCAGGAGGAAAAAACCACATGTCTCCCTCCAACCCTTTCCTGATTACAGGTACATCTGCACTGCAACATGCAGGTGCAACTGCCACCCATGCAGAAACATCCTTCCTAATTTTAAACTAGGTTACGTGGGTGACAGTCTAACCCAAACAGCAAGCCCTCCTTCATCAGCAGCCAAAGGCCACCAGCCCATCGCAGCTGGGCTGTGTGCCAAATATGATATGGGCAGGCAGAAAATTATCATCTTACTTACTGGATGAGTGATACAGATTGCTGTCACAGCCCAGCCAAGATGCTCTCCCCAACCAAACTGCGAATCCTTTATGTAGAGATGTTGTATTTCATTGCATGCCCACCTGGACTTGATACTTTCTGTTGTGGTACAATTGGCATTGAGACATCACTCTTCGTTTAGCATCTTACTGGTAGGCCCTGCTGCTAACTATACTAATTTAGAAGGACTCTTTGAGGGCTTGACCAGAAAAAACTGATTTGTTCATGCCGTGCTATTGTAGATAGAGCTCATTCAGCCATATCTGATTCAGCGTTAACCACAGTGGCAGGTGTCCTGAGTCAGGAAGCAGTTAACCAGAGGTTTACGATACTCAATTATAAATACAATCAGGAGTTGCACAATTAGACATAATCCTGTCAGTCAGCTGGACTCTGGTGGCCTTTGGACTCTGTAGCCTCCAATTTAGGGCTTGGTCTCACTATCCTCAGCTCTAAGAACCTACGAATTACAAGAGGTTTGTTTTACCAGTTAATCTGTCTTTGATAGGCTTTTTCCATAGCTAAAATATCTTTTCACCAATAAGATCCTTACCCATGCCAGGAAGGTACAGACCTTCCATGTTCACAGCTAGCAGCATCAGGAGTTAACTGGGAAAACAACAAATGTGTGACAGGAAGATTCCATAAACCTTAAAATAGCCAGTATTTATAATTATGAAAATTGTAGGTTTCACAGTGATTACACACATCACTTTGAAAAGTGATCAGGAGTCACTCAAAGAAAATGAAATCTACCAAATAGGATGCAGTCAAACCATACTTACTATAGAGCTTTTGCAGCCAAGGGATGTTCAACTTGGAAACTGTAGGAATAGCATACACAGTGTTAAGTGTCACCTCATCAAAACCATACTGCTCTTTCAGGCTCCAGTGCATTGGGAGGCTTACTGCATTTTTCGAATTAACGTATACCAAATCAGGAGGTGAAGAATCAGCAAACACCCCCCATCCCTGGCATCCGGCAGTTTCTGGCTATCTGCTATGGTTCTCATCTTTGATTTGGCAAAGGGAGGGAGTCATATGTCTGTTCTCAGCTCTTAAAGGTCCAGGTTTTCAAAGAGATCCAGCAGGTTTTTGTAATAAATATTACCCAGAGCCTCAGCAGGTTTTTGTAATAAATATTACCCAGAGACTCATCAATTGTGCTAAGTACAAAACTGACAAACCTCAGATTGCAAAGCTCACAAAAAACCTGCACCTGAATGCTACCAGCATTTTATTTTTTCAGTTGAGCTATTTGGGCTGCAGCAGGAACTTATTAGTTGATCTTTAATAGGTGACATTTCTGAGAGCATTTGTTCCAATTTGAAAGGTAATTTGTATCAGCTGTTCTGGTTCCTGTTCGTGATTCTTTCCCCCCTCCCCTGCAGCTGGCACCTGAGCCGGCAGCTTTCATACTCACTCTGAGGAAGCAGGAGAGTGAAAGGGTCATCTTTTATGCAGGATGAGAAAAATGTTTTAACATAACGGGATCCTGAAAATATCTTTACTTAGGCCTTTAACTTTATTGACGTAAAGAGCCAGACCTTAACACACCTTCTCCAGAAAGGGCTACCGAAGTACATCTCCCTTTTTATTCTAAGACTGAAAGAACATTTTAAACTTGCAACAGTTTAATTGTCAATGCCCTAAAATGATACTCGCTTGGGTGGCCCACAGCATTCTTCGTAACATTTACCTATGGTTTGCGTTTAACAATGTGGGTAGTTTAAGTCCTTCCGCTCCCAGTGCGTGGAGTAAACACACAACCTGCCATTGAAAGCCCAGGCTAACTCTGGGCATTCAGCAACTCTAGGAGAAGATCTTGCAGGTTTGGTTATGCCAAGCAA
Organism: Tauraco erythrolophus; assembly: GCF_009769465.1. Lineage (NCBI taxonomy): Eukaryota > Metazoa > Chordata > Aves > Musophagiformes > Musophagidae > Tauraco > Tauraco erythrolophus. Next base: position 57,062,251 of record NC_141468.1, read on the forward strand.
GCATGATTTTCAGAAGATTAAAGGAGTACATATATATTCAGAATACGATTAAAGGAGTTGTTCCCTATATCCTCTCCTTTGTGCTGAGTCGCTACCCAGGACCCAGCCAAATCTGCCTTCCCTTTGGGGTCTGACTGGAACCCACACAGCCTTGATGGCCAGTGACCCACCTTCAGCTGAGCATCTGCTGGTAAGTCAGGCCTGAAGAGACTTCTCACAGCAAGACGCAGGCTGGAGCCTATGGATAAATTGTACCCACGGGCATCACAGCCAGATTTATACATAAGAGAGTTGCAGGACACTTTAAATCAGGGAGCGTAACGTTCTCAAAGGACACGAGAGTCAGCTTGGTGCAGCTCCTTCCTGGGCAAGCCTCACAGGTCTGACCACAATCCTCCCTGCTCAGGAGAGCACCATTTAAAGCAGGTTCCCATAGATGTCAGAATGACCTTACAGCAGCAAGGCAGCGCCTGAATGAGGGACTGGCTCCCTGTGGGGTTTGGTCCCCTGCTCACCTGCATGCCCCTGTCTCAGCTCTGAGGGAAATGGCACTGCCTTGTCAGGCTCCATTCAGAAGGAAAGCAGCAGTAGTGGCCCATGGCAGCAAAGATTTGAGCAAGACGAGTTAGGCTCTTTCTTGCTCTGTCAATCAACCAGTCTTTCCCCAGGACCCTTGAATCCCTAATATTTATTTAAACCTACTTAAGGTCAATCTAAAAGTCAGTACTTGGGAGAGATTGCATTAAGCGAAATGCCTCTTTTTTGAGGTAAGGCTGTGGGTTCAGGATTTGAGCTCAGGTTTGTAGTAAAGGCACAGCAGGCTTTTGGCGTTGAAGGAATGTCTGGATTTCCTGCGCATAGAATCTGCTGGATGAATCGCTGCAGTTGGCAGAGATGAGCCATACATCAGCTGCATATCCCAAGAGTATTTGCACTTAAGAAAATCCTGAAACTCCTTTCAGCCTAACGCTTCCTCTCTTTTAGGTCTTTAAACTGGATAAGCTCAGCTTTTGTTACCAGCACCACCAGGGCATGGTGTGTCTGCCTGCTAACTACTGGTTTCTCATGTGCAATTTTTCTCACTCACAACAAGGCCTGGGCACTCACATATGGCAGTACCAGCCTCACCCAGACAAATCTGTGTGCCCACAAGTAGAATGAAACCACAAGTACCCCCATAGGCACCCAAAGGCTGCACTTGGACACATGTTTCTGAGTACAGCTCGGGGAGACTAAAAAATTGCCACACTCCAGACCTGCCAGAAGAGCAGTGTCATTGGCATTCCCCAGCACAGCTCTCCTAAAATAAACCAGCGTAGCCAAATAATTCCTATAACCCAAGATTTATTTCTCCAGCCCAGGAGCAGGTTGGGCAATGAGCACATGCAGAATTACAGCAGTGGATCAAAGGGCTTGGGAAGATCAACAGGTAGCCACCAGCAGCAGTTTCTCCAGCTACTGCATGCCCATGCAGCCTTCCTCTCTTTTCCTCTTCCCAAGCCCTGAGCAGCCTTCCGGGTGCCAAGCACAGCCCCAGAGGCAGTGGTTACCTGGTTACCCCCAGCTCAGGGCATGGGGCTGTAGGAGACTACAGCAATGAACAAACTCCTGAGGAAGATGGTTTCAGAAGGACATTAGCTGAAAGGTCACCTACTGCTTCCCTTTATACCTGCCACTTCTCTGAGGTGGTTAATAACTCCACCCACTTCTATTTCTACAAAGAAACTCCCAAGAAGAACCCCATAAAGGGAGAAACAATGAGGATTGTCTCACCTGTGAGTTAGCTTTATCTTTCTTGGCCTGAAAATGGCTGGAAGGACTTTATATAGTCACATGGTTTAAGTGCTTTTCACCAGGAGGACAAATAACTTCTGTAGTTGTTGCTATGATGATAAAGAATCCCAGAAGGGGTTTTTGTATACTCTGTGGGTTGTACCGTTGGTATTGAAAAGTTAACAGCATTAAGTGTGATGGATTATTTGAGTATGAAATATTCTTAGTCATAGTCAGAAGAAGAGCTGAGCAAACATTTGCCATGAAAAAATATAAGGGTGTTTTTGGATTTTTTTTCTCCCTTCTCCCATCTCTATGACATTTGCCTGTTCAGCAGCCAGGAATAATTTTATCATAGTTTAGACATGAAGTGAGAGGCTCTGTGTGTGTGTGTGCGTTGCGCGTGGAGGAAGGAAGCTGGAGGAAAAGCTGCATGCAGAGCTGGAAAGTAGCAGCTCCTGAGCTCTGCTACTAGCTGCCACCTTGGTCTGCTGAAGTGATGCATCACCCAGCTAGAGCTCTGAATTTGGGTCCATTCCCAGACACCTGGGTCCAACTCCTAGGTCTGCCACAGATCTCCTGCGAGACCGTACATGAGACAAGTGCATCCACTAATCCTGCTGAGCATGTGTTCAAGAGATGGTTCAAGGAAAGTGTTGCGAGGGAGACTGCAGCATATGGACTCAGTTAGAAACGCTTGCTCTGGAATTATACCGGTTATGGATTTACTAGGGGGCAGGGGAGTTTTGCCCACTCAGATATGGGCTGCAGGGTGGGCACGGATGTGCACCCAGGGATGTTTGCAGGTTGTGTTGCTGCTCCATGGAGGTCAGAACTGCATCTGCCCATGTCTGTTGCTGTCAGCTGGGAATTGCTAAAGCAAAGCTACAGCCTAAAAGGGTGTATGTACAACACCCCATAGTGAGATTTGCCAAATCAGATGCCTATAGCTGATTATAAGTTATGCAGGCAACATGCCAGAGATGATGCTTTCAAACCTGCATCTTCCATAGAGATAAACATTTCAGTGTGCGTAACCTATGGAAGAAACTGGAGATGGGAACATCTTTGCCGTATGATGTTAAAGTGTTCTGCAAATTACTGGTGTATGTTATGGGCACACCAAGAACTGGACAGAGTTAGCTAAGGCAGATACTGCTGCGTGTTTTATTAGGTCATTTGCCAATCAAGTGAAATGTAGCAAGATGTACTTCTCAAGTGTATTTTCCTGAGAAAAATCCATATTTTCTTAAAAGGGTCTGTTTTAATTTCTCCCTGTTGTTTCTATAACAGCTATCATCCAGACTAGCTATTTTGTCCTGTCAGTGGCTGTTCAGCTCTCCCACCTCCAGCTAATTTGTTTTTTTTCACAGTTCACTATGTATAAGGGTCTCTCTGTTCTTGTTTAAAGCGATCTCCTCATTCTCATGCAAATGGACAGCTTGAGGCAGAATGGTATCTTTCTTCAATTAATTTAGGAATTATGTTTGTCATCACAAATCATATTTTCCTACTTGTGGCCAACTTCAAGACACATAGACTAAAGGTCTTTCGTCTGCTTAGTGTCTCTGGTGATGCAAGACCGGTATTGGTGCTCTGAGCTGCATAGCCCTGTGCCTGGGAGAGAGCTGCTATCCAGAACATTGTTGTCTAATATCATCCATAATGCAGCCTCACATAACACCCTTGTATCTCCACCACAGTCTGTTGTGGGCGAGAACACGTATATCCACTTGTTCACTGCAGCCAGCAGCTTCTCCTCTATTGGCTGGAGACACTGTCTATCTACCCAGCATAAGAGCTGGAGCAGGCTGGAATGCCATCAAGTAGTTTAAACTTGAGATGCTTCTCCCAGAACTGCACAAAGGCAATAATTAAGAGGCCTCGCTGAGACGACTAATTTCTTCTGGGCTGGCAGAATCTGGACTTAAAGATAAAGGGAGATCTGCTGCGCTGGATAAATCTGTTCTTACTGGACCATGCTTTTTCTCTGTCATCCTGAAATTAGAAGAGAGATTCCTCTCTGGACCTAGCACAGTAAAGGAACTCACTCATTTTCCTTGCTCATAAAAGAGAGTCCAACTGCGGCCATCTTGAGCAAGAAATAACGTCTTCTCCTGGTTCTGCTTCACTAAATCATGTTTAATGTCCCAACCTGGTTAGTTTATTCAGTGAGGCTTAAAAAAAAAGAAACAAAAAAAATAAAGCCTAGACTAGTCCAGGAGTCCTGAGGCCACAAGAGAGAAAATGTAATGAAAGTCCAAATGCATGGATAAATGAAAGAAGTTTCTGGTCTAAAATCAAGACCAAATAAATCCATATTTAGAGGGAAAACGATCCCAGCAGGAAGTCATACAGATGAACTATGGACTGAGCCCTCCCCTCTCACATACCACCCGACCGGCCAACAGGGACCTGCACTCCCTCTGACCCCACCCAGCCCCTCTCCCGTTCTCTGGCACCTTGTGAAGGGACTGGTGTATCGGTGAGAGGTCCAACAGGGAGCAGCAAGAGACTCTTAGGTGCTGGGCCTCTGACAGAAACAGGTGATAATACTCTGCAGGCAGAAGGAGGCTATTAGGAATGCACATCACTTTCTGGTCAGAAGTTAAGCTACATGGGGGTCTCTGATAGCCCTATCTTTGTTGTTGGGCTTCTGTGCTGTTTTGGCTGGGATAGAGTTTATTTTCTTCTAGTAGCTAGGACGGGGCTGTGTTTTGGATTTGTGCTGAAAACAGCATTGATACAGAGGGACATTTTTCATTGTTGCTGAGCAGTGCTTACACAAAGTCAGTAGTGTTTTCTGCTCTCACTCCACTCCACCAGTGAGTAGGCTGGAGGTGCACAAGAATTTAGATGGGGACACAGCTGGGACAGCGACCCCAACTGACCAAAGTGATTTTCCATACCATATGATGTCATGCTCAGCATATAAAGCTGCAGGAAGAGGAAGGATGTGAGGGACATTCAGAGTGATAGTGTTTGTCTTCCCAAGCAGCCAGTACACACTGATGGAGGCCCGGCTTTCGGGGAGATGGCCTGAACATCTGCCTGCCCATGGCAGTAGGAATGAATCCTTGGTTTGCTTGCTTGCATGTGCAGCTTCTTTGTCTCAACCCACAGATTTTCTCACTTTTACTCTTCTGATTCTCTTCTCCATCCGACCGGGCAGGAGGAGTGAGCAAGCAGCTGAGTGGGGCTTAGTTGGCCAGCTGGGGTTAAACTACAACAGGTTGTGATCCCACCATGTACTTTTTTACTTCCTTAAATATCAGGATATGCAAACAGAAGCATTGAAGGAGCAAATCCTGGCCTGTGCTCTGCCACCTAATCCGTCTGAGACAGTGTGTCTTTTCATTGGAGACAGGCCCAGAGCAAGCCAGGTTACTAAAGATTTTAGTTTGCTCTTTCACCCCAGGGATGTTACTGCTAGGAGCCATGGCATTTCTATTGCAAGATCTTACAGCACTTTTTTTTTCTGAGCACATCTCATTAAGTTTTCTTCACCCACCCCTCCATGTGAAGATGAAAAGCATTATTGTCCCCATTTCAGAGCTGGGGGAAACTCAGGCATGAAGAGCTAAGCTTAAAGCAGCCTTTCTAATAGATACAGGGAGGCTTTGGCAGAGTCCTGGAAAGAACCTGACTCTCCTAGGTTGCAGGGCTTATGATTTTAGCCTAAGACTATTTTTTTCTCTCTGTACAGAGCCCTGGCAGTTTCTGGTGAGGAATATTATGTAAATACAGGTTGTATCTGTTGAGATAAATCACTAAAAATCAGTAGCTGACATGAAATGCATAAAGCTGCTGCTTCTTTCCAAACAGATGGGCATTTCATACACCTGACAGTGCTGAGAATCACATCTTCCTGCAAGCAGGCTCGCATCCCCTGCTGTCAGCGTCACCAGAGGCAGTGCTGCCCTGTCCCTTCGCCCATCCCTGTGCTCAGCCCCCTTCAGGGACATACCCTTTCAAAGAGCTGCTCCTTCCCCTTCACACAAGTCAGATGCACTGCAAACAAAAGGGCTTTTGTGCATTGCACCCATCCATCCATAAGCTGATCTCAGCCCCACTGCAGGAAGAAATCCTTTGCTCCTGTCCCTGCACCCTTTCCACTGCTCTCCTTGCATCCATCTGATATCTGGCAGCAAAGGCTTCATTGCCTGCTGAGCCAGTGAAGTCACCACAGGATGATGACTCCTTCCCTTGGGCCTTGTCTGCATGGCAGGGAGAGAAGCAAACTAGGGTTGGCCAATTTGGCCGCCAAAGCACAGATGGACCATAGGCCGGTGTGTGCTGTCTTTCCAGCAGTGTGCTGGAGCCAGAACCATCCAAACACAATAGGAAAAGTGGCCATTGACTTGTGAGGGCACTCTGGACCAGGGCCCACCATCAGATGTGTTAGTGACTAGCAACTTCAATGATGAAAGCCAAAACAGTTGCCAGCATCAGACCTCCTAATGTCACCAGTACTAGGGTGGCTGAGTGGGTAACAAAAACAGATAAGGCCATAGGGTCTTTTGCTGCCTATACATGCATGTAAGTAGCTTCCTCCTGCTCATGGGTGAGGATACACCCTTCAACAGTCGCTGCCTGAAAGTTTTGTTGCTGGTTCTTTCCATTTCCCAAGGAACATGTTTTGTGCCACCAACTCAAGCTACTTTCCAAAACATTTCTGGTGCTGACACCACTCCTTACTCTTTAACCTTTTTCCAACCCCAAAACATTTCCTCCAGTATCTCTGTGCATTATCAAGATGGGATGATGTGATGAACCGACATTAAAAAGGCAAGGCGACAAAAGCAGGCAAAGGGAGGTCCATATGACACATCCTAGGCATGGAGTCCCCACGTCTTTTCCTGTTACAGTCTCAGTTACTGAGGTGCCACAGAACAGCATGGTTTTGTCAAAGAAGTCAGGTTAAACTGCGTGGGGCACAAAGGGCACTGACCTTGGGGGGCATGGGGTTGGACTCAGTATAATGGTATGTAAAAGGTCTGACACCAAGCTGCCGTCTGGCAAGGGACTACTCACATCCCACTCTAACCCTCTGTGTCTTCACTATCCTCCTCTGGGCCTGGCAAGCTCTGAGCCCAGGGAGTGTCCAGCATTTCCCACCATGGAACCCTGGGTTTGCCCAAGCCTTGCAGGTGCTGCCTCACTTCTTACCCCTGCGGTGCTCCAGCATGGGCTAGCACGCTTGTTAGGGGAGCTGTGGCAGAGACTGGGTGTCCTCATGGAGCAATGCACTATACATATTGCAAAGCCATCCCTTGCGCTCAGAAAGGTATCTCCAACCAGCTGTGCTGGTATTTCAGCCCAGACACCCTGCAGCACTGACCAAAAGGGTGAGTAGCTGGTGCGAAACCTTCCTGAACCTGTGCCGAATTCAGAGCTTGCTCCTCGACAAGGGGGTGAGGAGGGGGGCAGAGCAGAGGGGAGACAACACACGCAGCCTAGGAGAAAATACAGCTCAGGTCCCAGACAGCTGGGTTGCCATGGCTGAATAAGCTAAATCTGAACTACAGAGTGTGGTGAGAATAAATGTGTCAGTACCCAGCAGAATAGGAAAGCTGTCCAGGTACATCTCAGCTCCTTCTTCAGGCTGGACTACATGGCTTTGCTCCATTGACTTGCAGGCAGAATCTTTGAATTTTGGAGCTGATTATCTGGCTAAGCGATGACAGGGAAGAAAGGAGCAGTAGCTCTCAGCCTCCAGTAACCTATCTAATGAGTGAATGAAAATGACAAAAACCTGCCAGCACACTGCCTACACACGAAGAAATTCTGTTTCCAGTTCCCTGGGGGAGAATTCTCCTGAAAATCCCTTTCCTGAGGCGGGGACGGGAAAAATCTCTCCATGTGTGTGCCTATATGTGATTTTTCCACCTGACGTAGACCTATACAAACAATGGCACTGAGACAGTCATCACATTTGTGTCAAAGGAATGGGACAGCCTTGCAGCTCGGGGCTGTGACAGACTGGTACCTGGTGTGACCCCGGTGCAGGGTGGTACCTGCCGTACCGACCGCCCATCGTGCTGTGGGCGCTAAGAGAGGTGACAGCTTTAATTGCTAACTGCAGAAACGGGGACGATGGAGGAAGAGGTGCAGGGGAGCTGCAAGAGGAGACCACACGTGGGATCTCACCATCCCACTCACGTGCTCTCCTTGCCTCCTTTCCCAGAGACTGGGAGAGGAGCCCACTGGGGAGGGGAAAATGCAATGGGAGGAGGATGGCACGTACTTATCTTTCAGGCATACTCCCCCTTGCAGTGCTCCGTGCCATTTACATATGAATGCTGTGGTGTTCTTCATAAGCAAGAATTAAGAGAACAAAAGGGGTGCAGGAAGTGAGGGGAAGGGAAAGGGAAAAAAAGACAAGACAGAAACTGGAGGTGGTGACAAGCACCCAGAGGCAGGTTACTGCTCGTTATTCAGCGCTGTCCCCGCTGACACACTCTTCAAGGGTGTAATTCAAGAGATGCCTCCCCATGCTTTGCCCCTGTCCTGCTTGGCCCCCTAATCCATTCTGCCCTGATTCCTGATACACTTGTGCAGCATCCAGGGCATCTTTCCCGGCAGACACAGCAGGCTGAGCTTTTCCAGCCCAAGGAGAACTTCCCTTAGCATTGCAGCCCTCCCTCCTGTGCATTGCGTGTAGGGCTTTTGCATGTGGCTAACAGCCACATGTAGACTCAAAGTGCTAAAATGAAACTGATTTGGAGAAATTACTTCAAATGGTGCTTACACTTTGGAGATCTCCAAGGCCAAGGGCAGCAAGCATGCAGGCTATGGTCTGAATTCCCAGTGAGGCACACACAGATCATGATATTCATAAATTCAGAGTCTTATCTGACAGAAGATGAAATACAATAACATGAATCTACAAGCATATGTATTTGGTTATAGAGTTCCTTAATAATAGTTACTGGTAAACTAGGATTTCTACTAGGAACAAAGAATCATATCTTTAGTCAGTCTTTTGTTAATTTACTCAATTTCATGAAATTAATCAACTCCCAATTTCATCAAATAGGGGCTGTATTCCCAGGAATTCCTCTGAAAAATAGGTCCTCCAGAATTTGGAAGACTATACATTTATAATTTTAAAAAACATGCAGCAAGAATGACTGAGTAAAGATAGGAGTGTTAGGAAAAGACTTTCCTTCCAGTGTTCTTTTCTTCTCCTTGTCTCTTTCTTTTTTGCTATGTGCAGACTCTATATTTTTGTAGAAAACTTACATTGCTTCTTATGGAGTCTTTTTAGATTTAGATGCTTTAATAAGAAGGTTGAAAGCTCCATTTGGGACAGTACTGGCAGAGACTAAAACATTGCTGTTACTCCTGGGCTGAGTCAGACGGAGTGGTAGATGGTTTCTTCTGGGAACACAAGGAAGGTGTCAGACAGACATTACCTTGAAATCCCACCGGGAGAAGAATCACCAAGAGCTAACAGCTCTTCCTACCTCTCTCTGGGTACTGGGAGTTGTCCACAGAAGGCAACTATATTATCATACCTAGAAGGAGAACTGAATGATGATGCATTCCCATCTCATACCCATCACAGGTACCACAGTCCCTGGGCTGGCACACGAAAGTGTCCAATTGATTCAGAAGCATTTAAGATTGACTGTAGATCAAGTCCTTCTACTCTTCCTTATTGCCAGCAGCTCCTGCCTGACTCATTCTTGTGCATGGTTGGGCAAACCCTACTGTTAAACCCGTGGATCTTCAGATCTGACCTTGTGCTTCAGCCAACATGGCTGTAAGCCAGTGCATTGCCCAGGCACAAGCTGGGAGCTCTGTGATACACGTGGCCCTGGGCTGCCTCCATGTTGGGCTGAGCTCTGGCTCTTGGTTCATGCAGGGTGCGTCTTCAAGGTGTTGTAAAGTCTGGAGGTTGTAGAACCAGGAGACTGTAGAATCAAATGAAGTATGAAAAAAAAAAGGCAAGAAATAATCAGCTGGAAACATTAATTTCAATTATAAAATCATTTTGCATGTTAGTACCCCATCTATGGTCATTTTCACCAAGTTTCTAGGAAATGAGTTCGCTCGTGCCTGTGTTTGCAGAAGCAGCAACGTTCAAATGAGTCCTACAGGAGATGTGACAAGGGAGATTTCTGGTGCTCTGTACTCAGGATTTGCATGAGAACTTGATTCCAGAAATTACAAATATCCAGCAAGAGAACAAAGACCTATTAAGTGACCTACCTGTCCAGTCTAATCAGCTCAAATGCTGAATGAAATTAATTACAACAATTAGAAATTGAAATGAATATGCCAGTGTTTCTCGAGAAATAGAACTTGGTAATGTTTCAATTATTTAAACATCTCAAAGTCATGTTTTCAGCTCTCATATTTCGTTTTTATTGCATTTTCCAGTCTTATGTTACTTTTTATAGCTTTTAAATGTGCTATGATGATGTCAGCACATATAATCTTCACATCATAAAATATGTGAAAAAAGTGAAGAATAATCTAATCAAAACCAGTATTTTCAAATGCAATTCCAGCATTTTCTGAAATGAAATATTTTTTGTATTGAAGTTTTCTTTTCCCACATCCTCACAAAAGGAATTTCACAAAATTCCTTCAACTTTTACCCAGGGAATAGCAAAACAATAAAGAAACAAAACTCACAACCTTCAAGATGAAGTTTTCAATGGAACACTTCTGCCTAGCCTCGCTCACTGCAAGGGTCTTTCTGGATGAGTGACAGGTTACAAATTATCTATAGGAATCACCTGCCAAATCATTTCAAATTAAGTGTGCAAGGAAACCATGATGTGCTCTTGAATAATTCAGAGAGTCACCTCTGCTATCCACTATCCGTGACTGCCCAGCTGTAACCAGGGAGTTGCCAGCCAGCGCTGAGCCTCACTGCGCTGGCAAAGGCAGGGAGAAGCCTTGGAAAGGAGGGGAAGGGACTGACGGAGGTCACCACAGACGTGCTGTGCAGATGCTGGGATGGGAACATAAAGGCACTGGACTTGGGCCAATGGGCCCATGGCTGAAAGTCTGGGGTATTGGGTATGTTAGAGCTTCATCCTCTGTTGCTGCCTCCCTTGGAGGCGGGATGGGAGCACATGGAGCTTGTGCAGGAATCACAGCCTTGCCTGCCTCCTTCCTCGGGGGCCTACCCAGGCTTCTCATCAGCCAGCCAGCCATCCTAAAGGGTTTCCGAGAAAGTAGTTCAGACTTTAGCAGTCAATTAATCAGAGCAAGTCGTATGCTCAGTCTGCTGTCACAAGCCATTGCAAAGAGTTTCCGTAATCCTGCCTTTGAACTCCACGTTATTGCCGTTTACAATGGGTTTATTAGAGGCTTAATTGAATTGGTCTGGCTGGCAGTGCTCATCACTAACACGCCGGCCATTAGCGGCTGTTAATGAGGGAATCCAGAGGATTACTGCATCAGTTATCAGGTTTGGTTTGGACCGGAGGGGCAACCCACAGCAGGCTGCTGTGAATTCAGCTGAGCAGTGTGACACAGCAAGTGCTGGGAGTCGATGCGCTCACTGGCTCGCCACATCTCGGAGAGGCGCGCAGGGCCACATCCCCACGTGCTGGGGCTCAGCTGTCTGGGTGCTCTATCCCAACCTGCAGCAGATGTGCTGGAGGGGAAAGGACCAGCACCCCCACGATGCCACTGGAGGAGGAGGAGGAACCACCTGCTTTGGGGGAAATCACCAAGATTTCCCATGTAAAGCCACGGGAAAGGAAGTAATGACCACAATCTTTCAAAAAGTAGACAAACTATTTGTTTTGCAAGAAGTGTTGAGTGTTGAGCAACATGGTTTAGGGACCCTCACTATGCTGCCAGACAAAAAACAGGGAGAGAAACTTTCTTGATTTTTGATTTATTTCCCTCTCCCATCTCCCTTCCCTACAGCTCATTTTTCTTCCGTGTTTCAGATAAGAGTGTTCATGAGCAGCGTTAATTATGTTCTGCAGAGGTGAGTATGGGGTGTCAGGTTGCAGCATCTGGGGTCTCTCTGCTGCAGTGCGTGATGTAGAGCCCAAGGAAACCCTGCACAGGGACCTGCTGTGGAGCTGGGGGCAGGCTGCGGGGTGCCCCCACCCCAGCCACTGGCCTCCTATGCCATGAGAGCCACAGATATTGCAGCAAGCAGGTCTAGCAGCCTGATGGGTAATGGCCATGAGGGGAAAGCAAGGGAAGAAGAGACTAGTGAGGGAAAAAGCAAGGAGATCATGAGATGGGAAGAAGATGGCACTAGAGGGATAAAGGAGTGGGAAGCTCTACAGAAACTGAGAAACTGATGGCCCTTTTTCCTTCAGACATTTTCAAATGCTGCGACAATTGAATTTTTAAAAATTGTTAATGGGAGAAATTGAGCTCTCCTTACCCATCCTCCCCCCAAACCCACTCCCTGCCCTCTCCCTGACTTGCAGTTGTGGCAGGAGGCCTCTTTTGAAAGGTTGCCTGAGGGGAAGAGATTAACACAGAAACACATCTTCTCCATGCTCCTGAGCTAGAGAAATGCAATAATTGGGACTGCCAGGTGCCAATTTCTGGTTGGGAGACAAAAAGGTAGTGAAGAGGATGACCAGCCAACCACCACCAAAAGGGACCACCATCAGCCGGTTGTGCCAGAGAAGGGAAGACCTGAGTAAAAGGACCAGGGAGAGAACTTCCAGATGATCTCTTATTTCTTCACTCAGCCCTGAGGAGGAGTCACAACCTAAAGGAAGGAATTTGTGTTTCCCCTCTGAGGGGTGGCAAAGCTAAGCAAGCCCTGGGGGGCAGAAAGAGGGCAAAAGAGGGAATCAGTGAAAGAGGAGCTCGCTGGCAATGGGAAGAATAAGAAATTATCAGATTTGGATCAAAATGACACTGCAAGAAAGGGAAAAAAGCCTCTTGCCGAGGTGGAGTGGGCTGGTCATTAGCTCTCCCGAGTGGTGGAGCGGGAGGGAGGCTGCCGGAGGAGCTGGTGGGATGATTACTTGGGGACCTGAGGAGCTGACAAGAGCAGCTATTTCCATTTCAAATGTTAAGGCGAGAAGAGATCAAACACATTTCGCAGTAATGATCCTGAGCCTTTCCCTGCACACTGAGCCACACAAATGCTTTCTGTAATTGAAGCCACATGCAGCTAAAATGGAGAAGCTGAAATCTGCTGGAGGGGGCTGGGGGGGAACAACACCCACAACACAAACATGAAATCTCAACCTGAAACAAACAATCAGCTCTGCGGTATCCACAGAGCCCCTGAGAAAAAGCCATTCCCCAGCATTGGGCTCCCCCCAGCTCCAGTTTGCTCACTACAAGCTGTCCACAGGTGTCAAGAGGTGCTTGGTGCTCTGCAAAATGGCACCAGCCAGCTCTTCCTGCAGCTCCCCAGAATCCATGGACATCTATTCCCAATCCCATGAGTGAATGAGACAGTGAAAAAATGAAAAACTGGTAGTAAATAACCATCTGTGTTAAACCTTGGTTTTAGATGGATATGGAATAAGAAAGTCGGTTCAGCACAAGATGGACTTGAGCTCTTTCTGCTTATTTATCAATTTTCTGAAAAGACTGAGGTGACTCCTGTTTAGGACTAGTGAGGAATATTGATCAAATGCTCACCGCTGTTCATTCCCTGATCGCCTGCTGAGACTGCACTTAGGTATTAAGTGGTGGTTTGATATGGTCCCATTCTTCCTGTTTGGAAACCACCCTGAGACCCACCAACCTACTTCAGAGGGAGAGACCTGTTACCATCATCCCCACTACCCCAGAGTTTAAGAAACTGGCTGTTCCAAGGTAATAAGGACTGAATACCTTACCAGCCCCAGATTTCCAAATGCTATCTAGAGAGCAAATCTGAGTCCTTCCCAATCCCATTCTTCCAGCCTAGGACCCTTCAGACAAGGCAGGAAAGTGTTTCCCTGTTGCAGAAAGTATGAAAGTCAGGTTTAACATCATGTAGTGTGTTTATTTATTCAGTTAATCCAAATTTATTTTAAAATGGCTGCCCCAGGCTAGAAATACTTGCCGTAGAAACAAGAGCATTCACAACGGCATAAATCACCCCAAAGACTCTTAGCCCATCCTCGTTCTCTACATTGTCACCTTGGCCAAGCTATGGCAGAAAACCCGGGCTTTCCACACAGTCAGCAGAGCCCGGAGCCCCTTCCCAGGGAGGGATAAGACCACTCTGCAGAGCGTTGGGTCTTTTCTTCGGTTGGAGGCAGAAGCCTGCGTGCCTTCTTCTACCCATTACTTAACTTGCGCAGAGCAGTAGGAAGCAGAGAAAAAAGCATTTCTAAGGTAACCGTGCACCCAGCGCTTCGGGCTGCACAGGAGACAGCCAGCTGCTGGGAACATCTGGGAGGCAGTGGGCAGCGTGCTGGCGAGTGCTGTCCCCTGCAAGAAGCCCCATGCAGCACCACGGAGGCACAACGCTGCGCTGAGCCAACTGAAGGAAAGGCCTTGCTGGGGCCACACTCCCGCAACCCCATCCTGTGGAGATCAGGGTGCAGGTCAGTGAGATGAGTGCTGGGCTCCCTGCAGTGGTGATGCTGTGCAATCCAGTCCCCACATGCAGGGACAACAAAACCCTCCTTCCTCCACACAGGTTCAAAGGTTGCTCATTGCCCCAGCTCCTTCCCCACAGTCCCACACTGTAGATCTGGCTCCCAAGAGATGTATTTAACCCTTGTAGCTTGTCCTTCTCCAGGGCTCAGCTACTGTGGTGGCGAGAGTCAAGGAGTCTGTACAGACAAAGCAGTTCCATCCCAGGGCTGAAGTGGGACAGAGCCTCGTGATAACGTGGCTGAGAGATCTCCAGGTCAAACCAAGGGCTGTCCTCTGCTACTGAGTGATGTGTCCAGTCCCCAGTAAAACTAATGAGTTAGTCGTAGGAGGCGTTTCAAACCCTCCAGTGCTGAAATGAGAGCTGAGGTACCTAAAGATGGGGATCCACTGGTCTGAGCTGGGGCTCATGAGCGGCGTGAACCAAGGTAGGTCTGCGTTAGGTGTTCTAGGGGCTGGGCTATTCTGCGCCCATGTTTTGTATGTATTAGGGACAAGGCAGTGAGCACTAGCAATCCAAAGAGAGCCTGGTCCCCATCTATGACCAAGCACAAGCTGGACGCAGTTTGGTCCCATCTCCAAGGGAGGTCACCCAAACCACAGCCTGTCTAGGCTGCAAGGGGTTTTGGACCCGTCTCCAGGGCTGAAGCTTCTGGCTCTTGCTGTCATGAGAGTTTGGTCTGAACCCAGCCAAGGAAAAGCTCAGTGCTGGGACACAAAGCAGTGCCAGAGCTGGGGCTGCAAGTGATGGCGTGAGCAGAGAGAAGCCTGTGCATAGAGCCCAGACAAGGGAGAGAGAGGCATGTGTGTGCACACATGTGTGCATGTATTTCTGTGGGCTGTATGTGGGGGACATGCCAGTGCCCCAAGCATGAAAAAAACGAGCATGTGGGTGAGTGAGTGTGCCTGGGGCTCAGAAAAGGGTGCAACAGCCCCAGTGGCTCTCAAACTAAAGCAACAGCAGTAGGCAGCCCTCCTCATGCACAGGCTACGTTGGACCCCACAGAAACCTCTTTTGTGCTGCAGAGCCCTAGGCATCAGCACTCCTGGCTGGAAGAGTCTTCTTTAGCATCTGCAGCATATAGACATGTGTGTGTATGTGTGCAACCTAGACCCAGGTACGAACCCTGTGTGTGTGTGTGTGTGTGTGCATTCAGGTTAGCTACGGGTACACAACACACACAGACTTTCCATGGCAGTGAGTGAAAGCCCAGACACTTATTTCTGAGCCCATTGTGTAAAACGTGGGCAGCAGAGCCTGCGCCCGTGCAGCACATGGGAGCACCTCAGCCAGCTGGCAGCCCCACCTTGTGCTGCAGCCAGCACCGACACAGCCCTGCCTGATATTGAAACCATTACTCTTCACCAGTCCCTTGCCCTGTGCTACCTCTTCAGCCCCAAGAAGCTTGGAGCTAAAATTATACACCCGAATAATTATTCTGTGGCTTGAAAACAATCTCCCTCCCCACCCTTTTCTTTGACGTGTGTGTTTAATATCAAATTATTTATAACCTAGCCTTGCGGTCAAGCTTTTAATGAAAGAGCTGCCAGAGACTTTTAAAAGCATCGTATTCACTTGACTGGCCGCATTATGCTGAGTAAGGGCTGCAGGGGCTTTAGTGGAAGGAGTCTCTCTGCTGAAAATACCCCCAGTCCATGTGCGCACGTGTTTCACTCGCTCACGCTGCCTCTTGTTCTCTCCATGTCGTTTGTTCTGTCTCTCCTTCTCCCGTCCCCTATCTGGATCTGCAGTCTCTGCCTGGCTGTCATGAAATTACTGCCAGCACTGATGTCTACAAATAAAAGAATGATTAAACAGGGATTCTTCAATGCCACATGGATTTTTCCTTCCCTAGGATTACACATAACCAAAGAGAGGTCAAATAAATGAAGGAACAGATCCTGTAACCCTCCCTCCTTTCTTCCTCAGCTTGATCTGCTTTTCACTGCACTAACCTTTTCCTTCTCCAAGTATATATACACTTATACATATTTCTCTCCTGCTTCAGCATGAAATATTGATGAATACTGCTCCCCCAAATGAAGGTTTGTTGAAGGAGAAGCCTGTAGTTCATCTTCAGAGCAGGAGGAATGCAAATGTGTTGAAATCCTGAGAGGGATGGGACAGCAAAACGCAAGGGCTGCTGCAGCAGCTGTCAGATCACGTTCGATTCTGCGCACAGGCACAAACAGTAGCAGGACAGGAAAGCTGCCCCAAGCAGCATCGACCCTCCTAGTTTCCCAAGCAAGAGGCGGAAACGTGCTGCCCAAGTACGAAGCTTATTTGCACAGCAGATATGCCTTGAATTATAGGGGAGGGCCAAGCTACTCTTACCGCAGATGTAAATTTCTGGCTACTGAAGCTAAAAGGGAGTTACTCCAGATTTATGCTTCCATCAAGGGGGTTTATACGTGTAGTTTTCCATAGTGCCTTCTGCCATCCCAGGCACCACTGCACATGTCCAAGTTTCATGGGCTCTGGCAGGAATAAGACATGCATAATAACTTGGTAATCAATCTCCTCCGGGTCCAACGTAAAAGATCTGTCCCCAGGGGATCTGAGCACTTGGAAGAAGAAAACCAACAACAACCCATAGCATTCAGGGAGCTGTGCTTTCCTTTGCATTCTCCGAGGAACAAAATAGATGTCTTAGTACATAATTGGGCTCCAAGCGCTGAGTGAGGAACATCAAAGAGGTGCGGATTATGCACAGACCTCCAAGTGAAGTGCTATGGCTACTCCTGATTATTTGGCACTCAGGTAGGACAAGATGGAGCTAGAAGGCCTCTGGAGTCCCTGCATACAAGGGTCCCGGACCATAGCCCAAAAGAACCACTGACTCTCTTGTATGTGCTCTCTCAGCCCCTGCACCTGAGGAGGCAACCTATGTTCTCCATCAGGGGCGAAGTGGTCAGGCTCAGGCAAGACAATTGTGAGAAAAGACACAAGTGAGAAGGCATCAGGTGCTAAAAGACTTTTCTCAGTCTTCTAAGTCACTAAAGCATCCTGGTTTTCTCCAGATATGAAGGCCTTTCCAGATCCAGAGAGGAGCGTAACAAGAATTTCCCAAGCTCTAATGCTATCAGTCCCTTGAAATTATCCTGTACTGGCATCTCTAAACCTAACTGTCTTCTGCACTATCTATGTCCATTTTTAAGTGATTAAAGACCTCATAAAATCCCTCTACATGTCCCTCAGCTAGAAGCCAAACCCAGTTAAGCCACACATGAGCAACAGCAGCTAACCAATGCTTGCCTACATGCAGCTGCGTGCCTCAAGTGACCCTGCCAAACCCACTGCCGCACTGCCTGTCCCAAGAGCCACAGCATCTCCACTGTCCTCGCAGCCACTTACCAGAGCCAGCCATACCGAGGGATTTATGAGGGCTCCCACAAGCACTGCCCAGCATCACACGCTCCCTGACACAGCCAGCCCTGGGAAAGAACCATAAATCCCACTTCACAGATGAGAGGAGTGAAACATGGAGAGCTGAACAACTTCACAGTTCAATCCCCCATCCAGATGCCTACTCTCTTGGCTCCCCAGCCCTTCCCAAATCCCTTTGAGGGGCCCAGACCCCTTGCAACGTGCTACTCCCACACTAGGGCTTGCAGTGATGGAGGGCACCCATTGCTCCTCTCCTTCTCCTCTGTGTACTGCCAGCTGAATGCTTTATTTTTTTCCCCAGTTCAGAAGGCGGCTCCATGCATCCCACTGTGTGGCTTATCTTCTGCAATTAGCACTTCCCACTATATCTGATAGGAGAGAAGGGCTCAGCTGCCCCTGATTAATTGCAAAGTATTTGCTTTCTTTTCCACTTCTGTGGCCTGGAATTAATTAGTTTATCCCTCTTATTCCTTTCATGGGCCAGAGCGTTTTCCTTTTTTTGTGCAATTATATATAATAGCAAAGCTTGAAATCCCCTGGGGAACCGCTGAGAAAGGCTCTCATTGGGGAGGAAAGGAGCCTGAAAGCAGGGAGATTACTAAGGTCATGCACCCTACAGCTTCCCTGCAGTCTTAAAATACACACTGTCCTCTGACTCCAGCACAAATCCCTTCTCAGCACCTGCCTTGCCTCTTTCTCCAGGCTTTTCTGTGAGTTAATGTCTGAACAGCAGGAAAAGCTTGCAGACCTAAATCCCAAGTGTGAGCAAGAGAGCAAAGCAAGGCCCCCCACCTTGGCTGGACATCTTCAGCTGAAGCAGAAAACACAGATCTCTCAGCCCAGCAGAGACAGTCTAGCAATACTTACCTGGCCTCTGGAAGCTACACGGTGATAGGAACATCAGCTCTCATTTGAAGGAGATGCTACAGTTTAGATGCAGCAAATGAACACTCAGTCTCCAGCTGAGGAGGATTGCTCTAGTGGTCCCCTCAAAAAGCAGACGACAGCATCCTGCTCACTTGGAAGGAAGGAGGAGAGAAGAGGGTTTCTGACAGCAAGGCAGGCAGACCATGCTCAATCCCTCCCTTACAAACCTGGGCAGCACTGGAACTAGTGCTCACATCCCAGTTCTGCTTTCCTGGATGTACCATAAATCAGGAGTAAATGAATATGAATGCATTGTTACTGAAAGCAATCCTTGCTCCTTTGGCCAAAACGAGAAGGCTCTTCTGCTATTCTTTATTGAGTCTCTCCAAGTCAGGCTTTGCATAGAAGCTACAGTGCCCAGGGAACGATGCTTTGGCAGCCCTCCTTTCATGGGGGAAAATGAAAGCACCTGGGAAGGAGTGAGACATGACTTTGTCTAATTCCCTGAACTGTTGGAAGTAGATCCATTTAAGCCCTTATTTACTGAAGTTTATAGACCCATAATTGTCATCTTCCTTCTTATCTCACTCACATCCCTCATTAGGCAATTTGATCTTTACAGTCGGAAGCGCGCTTGGGCCACCTCACTTACTGCATTTCGCTTTAAGCTGAGGCGTGATATGCCAGGTGGTTGTGTTTGACCCAGTGCAGCCTGAGTTTCAGGGTGCTTTTCAGGTGTCAGGGTTCCTGTGCATGAAAGTTTCAGTGGTATCTGACTCACAGGCGTGGCAACACGATGCAGCCAGGATGCTGCCTCCAGCTCCCAGGCTGTCAGTATGACAGTGGCCTCACCTGGAATGGAAAGGGAAGGAATCCAGGACACTTATACAGCCAAAATTTTGGTAAGCATTTGTATTCCCACCACAATACCTGCAGAGCTAAAGCTGATCAGCTTTGAGTCAGAGAGCAGACAGCAGGTAAGCTCTTCATGGGTGTTTGCAGGGAGACTGGGTGGTGGGGCAAGGTAGGGTGCTTATGAGACCCTGGCACCCTCTCTTTGGATTGGCACTTCTCTTCCCCCCTCCCCTGTCTCTTATTCCTACTCGGTTGTACATTCATTTGGCTGTCTTTAACTATTAGCAGTGCCCAGTTGTCTCCCCAGCAATCATTTTGAGTAGACTAATAAATAAATATGATAAACGCGTGGAAGGTGATGCCTGTGCATTGCCTGGGCTGCAAATCAAGTGGCTGAGGACTGCGGCTCCCTCTCCTTTCTCTCCTTTTCCCTTTCCTGACTTGCAGCTCTGCCTGTTCTGCATCATGGACCCCTCCAAACTTGCTTTGCAGGCAGGGTGTGAATGGAGCGCAGCCATGCCTGGCAGTCTGTAGTGTGTGTGTGTGTGGTGTGAAATGCGTCAGGGGATGGCCATGTATGCAACATGGAGATCGGAAACGCAGGCACGCGAGGTATATTACACACACACTTACACCTCTATTATTTGAATCGCCATCTGCACCCTTCAGTATACTGCACGCTCCAGAGAGCATCCACTGAGCAGAAGGCATTAACATACAAGAAGGAGGAGGTTTCTTTAAAGCAACTGTATGTATCCATGCAGAGCGTGTGCCGTAGCCGGTGAGTCGTTTCGGGGGAAATGGTTGCATATCTCTCCTTGGGAAGGCGTCTAGCTCAGGGCTGGTGAGTCCTCCCTTGACTCAGTGTGGTGTTGGGGGAACAACAGTTTCTCTGCTCACAGAATCAAAAGGACATAAAACACCCACAACTGTTTCCTTTATCTATTTTTCTGGGAGAGGACAAGGTGGGGGTAGTTTCTTGCCTTACTCTAGAGGGAGTATTTCCTGGTCCTGGTGCTGTGGGGCACAGATGGAGAAGATGAGTTTGTACATAGGGAGAGTGAGTTGTGCGAGTGGTCTGCTGAGGGATCAAACGTAGCCTCTGTTCCACAGTGACCTCTGTGTTGGAGTCCCCATTAGCAGGCACAGACGAGACCCTTTTACCTCCCTGGATGAATTCCCATTTATCCCTGAAGTTCTTGGATTGGTGTCCTGGTTCTGCTCCTTTGACACCTGCATCCCTCAGCCACACTCTGCTGGTGTAAAATGTCCAATCTGCCTTTACTTGGACAATGCTGCAGTCATTTACATCTCCTGAACCTCTCACTCCTTTGTAATTAGGGGTGTAACTGACCTCATACAAATTGCTCTTCATGACCTTAAATGACAGGACTGTGAAACTGAGGCGGATTTCCACACCTACAATACAACACATGCACAAGTGCCAAGCATCACTCTTTGTTTAACCTTGCAATAATCTACAGCTTTATTAAGGTGGCGTTCACAGAGGTGACTTGAAGGCAAACCAATAAACATCTCTCTTAAATTACTTGGTAAAGCATTCAGTTTTCTATGATTTTGCTTCACAGCTCTGAGTAACAGCAGACAGGGAAGATATGCAACCTACTGGCTTTGAATCACATGGAAAGCCAAGCACCTGCTCATGACAGCTCATTCAGGTTTGCAGAAACAGAACCCAGAGGCACATGCATTTCTACATGCCCAAGTCTGCACCGGCATTTGCAATTGCTGAGCTGCCTGTATAAATGGAGCATATTACACAAACAAACTGATATTTATTCAGCCTCATTTGAATGCAAAGCTGCCATCACTACATGAATAAAGTAAGCATGCAGCTCCTCACAAGCAGGCACACTACCCCAGTGGCGAAGGGGTGCACGCTCCAACTTGCAGACAGTGAAGCCCTGGGATTTCAGCGTCAGGGACTGCTCAAAAAGATGCTCAGCATCTCATCAGATTCCAGTTTGTTGTCATACACTGACTACCCCAAACTCTCTCTACTGGTTTCTATGAAATGTGTTATTTTCGCTTCCCTCTGTACATGTCTTTGCTGGGTTTCCAGACATTATTAAGCATCTGTCACATTCCACCCCAGAGGTAGCTGCATTTTAGCTGTGGCTGAATGATCGCTGTGTATGTAGTCTGCAAAGCAGTTAGTGATTCTTCAAGATGACAGGCACTGGGGATGTCAGTCATTTTCATTAACATAAATAAGATATGTTTCATTTTAGTCACTCTAAAATCATTGAGTCATTTATTGATGTCTCAGTAATTTATGAGTTCTGTATCTTGGCTGGAAATCTACCAGCATGACTGTGTGCAGTAAAAAATGGGCAGGTTACAGAGATAGATTTCTTTAACTGAAGTTCAACTATTTCTTCCCTGGGTTGAAGTGTTAAACAGACTGGGGTGATGAGGCTTGGGAGCCTTTCACCTGCAGTTCATACAGTTAGGGGCAAAATGCTTTTACTACAGTGCCCAGTGAGAAACGGGCAGGTCATTTCTCATGTTCTTGTTGGTGCTATGGCTTATCACGGGCATCCAACAACTGGATCTAATTCCTCTTTTTGCTGGCAACCCTAGCCCAGAAGTCAAAGGACCCATTAAGACAGAGAACAAACTTCCTTCCTGCTCCTTGAAATGGTCAGCCAGGAGAAGAGGTGCACATGTTCTGTTTGCTCTGCTGCAGCTGGAGCTTTCATCTGGCAGGGTGACGAAAGGGAAGTGTGAGTCTCCTAGGGTGTCAGTCAAGCACTCTCATCAGACTAATTTCAGACAAAAATTTTATCAGGCAAGAGAACTGAGTGGGTTCAGATGAGCTCTGGAAAGGCATCCAGATCTTCTACTGATGAGATAAACCAAAATGGGATACCAGCTCATCACAGTCCAGAGAGAGGAGGAGCCCTGGATCTTCAACACCATCGCAGCAGCCCCCAGCTCAGTGGTGGGGTAGAAGATTCGTCAAAAAAAAATGTGTCCAAGATCTGCATCTCTCACAAGATGTCTGCAATGGCCTTCCTCTGCCACATGTTTCAGATCCTCTCTGCTCTCAGAAATGCCCACTAACTGGTGGGGGAGTCATGACCTGTGTGAGGGTCAGCCAAGCAAACTGCAATGTTGAGGGTAAAGAGGTGCGCACAACTACTCCAGCAGCACTGGACATAAATTTTTCTTGGGGTGGGAGGAAAAGGAGAGCAGGACCAGTGGAGGGTGCCCAGAGCCCACACTGACATTTCTCTCTTCCCCATTGTCTCACCTCTCTGGTACCGTAATGCTGGGAGAGAAGCAGCTTCAAAAAGAGGTTTTATCAAGCCCAGCAAGGGGGGGAAGAAAACAACTCAAAGCCCAAACAATCTTCTGTCTCCCTTTGTCTCCTTCTCTCACCCCCATTCCTTCCTTTTTCCTTTCCTTCCTGTTTCTACAATGTTGTCTTCTCTCTTCCTTCTCTTAATTTCTCTCCTCATCCCTTCCCGCCTCTTCCAAACCTCTTCCCCATGTTTCCTCCTAGGCATCCCCATAGGGATCCTGCTCTGTCCACAGAGCCCACAAAAGCATCTGGATCCATTAAATTTTACTTTTAAACAAATGGCAGAAGTGTTTCAGTGGCCAGTCAACAGGACTTTGTCATCACTGCTTTGTCACCAGATTTCTCTGTGCCACGTCACCTCTTCCAAACAGCCCACAGGAGCTGGGAGCACTCCCAGCCCTGCATTCACCCAAGGACCCTTGGCCCTGGAGCAGAGAGAGGAGACAGTCCTGTCCTCACTGCGGAGCTGCATCAGACCCAGGGGTGATGCTTTTTAGAAAGCATCGCCAAGAGCTGCCACTCACAGCCTCTGACACAGGGTGGTTCTTGCTTCCCTCCAGCTCCAGAATCAAGCCTGCATGCATGACCCATGTGCAGGCTACAGATGATCAGGCACTGCTCCATCTTACAAATGGGAGCCATCAGGAGCCCTGGCTTTCCACAAGAAAGTCGTAGCCCAAAGCTTAAAGACCCCACTCCTCCTTGCTCCCACCTGAATGTCACCTCTTGGGATGCAAAACCAAGGCTGGAGGCTGGGATTTGTCAATTCTGCATTTGTCAACTTGTCACCTAGGAATGTTAATGATCTCCCTGCATGGCCCACAGCCTTCAGAGGTAAAATAGTTCATCTGGAACATTAGGACTTCCATTGATTTACTTTTAGTGCTTCCAGGCAGTAAAGTTCTCTTGGTTTTGACCATCTAATTGTATTTTCTGAAGGAATTTTATCTGCCTATCTGTTATGTACCAGTGGGACAGTGAAAGTGTAGCTGGATGGACTCACACAGGTGAGAAGACTGGTAAACGTCAGCTATGGGTCTTTTAGACAGGCTGTGGTGGGAGCCATTTGATTTCAACAAACGGCACAGCTGTCAATTTAGTTAAGTCACGCAGCAAGGTGGGTTCAGGTGACTACAGCAGATCGCTCTGCAAAAGTCCAGCAGCCAGTAGAGCAGTTCCTTGCTTTTGTTTGAACAAACGATCTTTTGCAGGCTACTTGGTCTGCTAACCCTAGCAGAAACGCAGATACGTCTGGTGGCACTGGAGCAAAAGCGCAGCACGTCTGCCTGTATCAAGCTTCTCTGGCCAGCAGAAAAGCTGTGCAGATGCATCTCCAAAGTGATGATAACTGAGATGCTTTATCTCCCATCTGCTGTGAACTATTAACATTCACACAATTAGTTACTATAGCCAAGTGACCAGTAGTGACAGAAAGATGCTGTGGTATCTCTACCACACATTAATATCTGTCGTTAGTCAAACAAAGCAACTCCTCTGCTTGAAAGCGATGTATGATATATAACATGGATGAGTTTTCCCTGGCACCTGAAAGGCAGAAGTGCAAGCAGAGCACACGCATACAGCCCAGCACAGGAACACACATCACTAAATTGCTAGAGGCATGTCTAAACTTGTCACAGACGGGACACTTCTCTTAACCTGGGCATTATTGCTTTCTGAATATCTTACCCTCTCACAAGATTTGCTGAAACTCTTTCTCACTGAGCACAATACAGGAGCCAGAGCTGACATTTGAAAGCCAAGGCAGTCATCTAAATGCAAAAGACAATAAATCTATACCAAGTCAAAAGGCCAGAACGATCTTAGGATAGCTGGAAAAGGGTATCTCCAGGCCAATCTCCAGATGTGAATCCATACCAACCCCTGTTGAACTGCCACTGTAGCTGCTTGGCACTTCAGACCTTTTGTTTTATTTTTTGAATTTGCTCTTAGTGTCATTTTTCAGAGCCCCTTTGAACAGGTTCCACTGAAACTCCTCAGATCTCTTGACGCATTTTGGAGTCTAGCCTCAGCTCACAGGGGGAAAAAAATGCATGCCAGAGCTCCAGCACCCTGGTCTTCAGGAAGAGGTAGAAGTCCACTCCCAGGTCTCCTGCCATGCCCAGTACCCAGCTGCAAGGTTGCTTTCCCTTCATGGACACTTGCAAAGATGATGGGCCTGGCGTCAGGACTGTGGTTTTTTCCTTTCTTCTGGAACGTGCGCCGATGTGTTTGCGGGTGGAGAGGAGAGGGAACCCCGCCATCCGTGTTAACAGTGACTCAATGTGTTATTTCTGGCAGTTATTGCACAAGATATTTTTTTTTACATTAACATTCAAGAGCCCAGGAAGGCAGCTCAAGGCTAGACTCCAGGATGCTAAATCCTGTAACTTAGAGCAATACATGACTGTATAACAAAAAACCCCAAAATTTATATATATGTGTATATATATAAAAAAAACACCCCTCCTCAATGTTCTTACTGTGAAAACCTTGCAAGCCTCCAGGAAATTATTTTCAAAAGACCCAATAACTCAGATCTCCAAGGACTGTGCAGTCTCGTGCTGCGCTGGTGTATCTGCCTTGGATGGGCCTTTCAAGTTGCCTCCCTGTGGCTACCACCCACGCCAGCGCCTCCCCAATGTGGCTGGCCGCACCGAGCACGTGTCCTGGAACGGATGGGATGAGCACCCATGTCCCTGCCGCCCGGCACTGGGCTGCACCGCGGTGACTCAGCTGCCTGCGCCCTTTGAGAGAGGAGTGGGTACTGAGGATGGAGGGCTCCTCCCTGTGTCACAGCTCTGCTCCAGGGGTCACGGGTAACTCAGTGGAGGGAGCTCAAA
This sequence comes from Tauraco erythrolophus, assembly GCF_009769465.1. Taxonomy (NCBI): domain Eukaryota; kingdom Metazoa; phylum Chordata; class Aves; order Musophagiformes; family Musophagidae; genus Tauraco; species Tauraco erythrolophus. The sequence continues at coordinate 57,087,851 of NC_141468.1, forward strand.
TGTTTTTTTTGTTTTTTTCTCAGTCATCTCCCAGGTGAACCACTCAGCTCTCAAATACCTGCAGAGGGTGCAAAGCTCACAGTGATCACGCAAAGCCTGGGGTCAAGTTGAAGCCTGCGGGGCCAGTGTTGTGCTCAGTTCAAGATACGTGGTGAACCCCTGATGACCAACTAGGGTGTTGTGGGTTGCAGCATCTGTACATCCCATGGGCTCCCTGGGCATGCGAGGCACAATGGAAATGTAAGGAATCGTTGGTCCTGTTCCTCCATGTGCCGGTCACTCCATCCTCCCTTTAGGTCTTGCAAAGGGGAACATCCACCTCCACTGCCTTTATTGACCCCTCTACACCTGCAGCCACCTTCCAGACATCAACCCGTAAATGGGTTTTACGCCCTCCCCTAGCCCTAGGCCAGGCCATCACATTACCCATTCCTCTCCCGGCTGCCCTCTCCACATGCCAGCATGTCCCTGGAGGTCCCCAGAGGCCACCGCTGCCCATAACATTGAGCCGCTCTCCTCTTCCCCAACACCCCTGCCTCCGCCTGCTCACCCCTGGCACCACAGCCTGACCTTGACAGGGCTTCCCCCTTGGCCTGGGGAGAGGTGGCCACTTCTGGGGGAAGCACAGAGGTTGGTGGCTGCAGAGGGTGAGGGACGAAAGAAAGAAAGACACAGAGAGAAAACAAAACTTCTGGAAGAGCTATAGGACAAGAAGGGAACCTCTCTCACAGATTTTTGAGGCAGGGCAGCAGTGCCAGTAAGGTAAAGGACACCTCGAAGCAGAAGTGGTAATGCTCTGCTGTGGTTGCCCAGCCATCTTACACATCCAAGCCAGGTCCATGGCATAGAAGGTCGCATGCTGGAGTGTTGCTGTAGGGAAAGCAAGGTATGCATCTGAAGCATGAGACCTCAGCAAATCTGGATTTGGGGCTCAGCATCCAGGATCTGGTGCTTTATGGTGTGGTACCTGGCTGCAAGCCCTTCGGCCCACTAACTTTTGTGTCTGAGTTTTGCGCTATCCCTCTCTCTCACTTTCGTGCTTTTCTGGTCAAGTAGGAGTTTCATTCCGGGTTGGCCAGGGCTGGAGCACCGTCTGGGAGCACAGGAGGAAGGAGCAGAGAGCACAGTGGTGGAGACAGGTGGTGGCTCCAGATGGTGGGGAGGGGACTTCATGGTAGGGTGCAAGGGTAGGGGAAAGAAAAAGCTGGAGGGAAGCAGAGGATGAAGAGATGGGGTGGAATGAGTTGAACAAGAGGTCGCAGGAGAAAGGAACTGGCTGTTCTGCTGGGTGCCACACACCTTGCACTGCTTGTGGCTCCTCTCTGTCTGCAATGTTGTGGTTAATGCTTAGAAAGGGAATAAAATATGTGAATGCCATATATTTTTATTTTTTTTAATATCAGTGATCTATTTATAGGCTGTAAATTATACACCATGAACGTTGCTCAGAGACAAGACATTATTTTGCTGCCAACAGGGAAAAGAGAAGGCAAGAAAAAGAGACAGAGAGAAGGGGAAAGAGAGGAAGAGAGACATAAAGAAAAAGAAAGCGAGGAAGCTGTGAGCTTCTGAACCCCCCCCTGCACCTCACACATTTACAACAAATGGCACGTTGCATGCAAGAGGGATAATGCTGAAGAGAAGAGGCATATGAGGCCAGATCCAGGAGCCCGATCCTTCTCCTTCATTCCTGCCACGGAGTAAACTTGTGGGACCACTTCTGAATAAGTCAGAGCATTTTTTAGGGCCTCCTCTAAGTGCCAGAGCAAGACACCATGAAAAATATTGCGCAGGAGCTGATGGCCTGTGGTATCTAGCACCCTCCTGCCTGCTGCAGACACAGTGCATGGGCCACCTGGCAGGCTTTTCTGGCCCCGCAGCAAGCAATTTCTGAGTGCTTCAGAAAAATGCCTTCCTACCCCCCCTCTCTTTTCAGTCTCTTTTCTGATTTCCCCCCAGAAACCCTCTTCCTCCTCTTGCAATCACACATGCACAGAGAAGGTGTTTGAACCCCCATTCATCTGCCAGAGTTAGAAACCCAATCACACTGCCTCTTTTTGCAGTCAATAGAAAAAGAGAAGGCAATTCACCTACTTGATCTCCCCATGAATTATAAGACGGCTCTACAGTATTTAATTGAGTATAATATTTAAGTATCTAACATTAGATGAAAGAAGTCTAGGCTTAATGAGAAACCCAACAATTTTTTTCCATCAAGCCTGCTGTTTACAGGAGTCATCCTGGGCTGTGGCAGAACAAGAAAGATTTATTTTTAATGCAACTACTGATAAACTTTTCCATGAATCCTGGGGCTTCAGAAAGGATCACAGCAAATCTCACACAGATTCCTCCTTTTCTGAATCTTACTGACCTGTTTCTTTGGATCTCTGAGCTTTATCACCAAATTGTTCCTTTCTTTCTGCAACAATTCACTTCCTTTTATTCTCGTCTAGATTTCTTACTATTTTTTGTACTCCATTCCTTTTGGTTTTATACACTGGGAAAAGAATAAGAGGTTTTGACCCAGCTTGCCATAGAATTAAAAAATCTTTGTCACCTGTGAGGTTTCCCCATATCTATCATGTATGATCAAAATGGAAGATCTGGAATGTGAAAAACCCACTCATTTTACAGCCTCACTGTGAAAAACACCATGTATCCACTGTACTGGCACCGAAAACATACTCTTGAGTGGCAACCCACTGCAAAACATCTGTGACATGCTCTGAGGGATGTCACAATCCAGATATGGACCAGAATCATATATTACTCCCTACACAGCCTTGAATGTGAGAAGCACAGGTGTGGAAGTGTGCAACACTGAGATCTAAATTCAATTCACCTCTCTTTTCTCTGGTACTTAGTAATTGACTCAGATTTGGAGTGCCCAGGGTCAACCATGTTCTGCAGGAAGGGCTTCTCTACATTTCAGTGAGGACAACAGGGGATGCCAATATGGATAACTGGAAAAAGATGAAAGAGATTTGTTTGACAGTCTACTGAATCATGAACACTTGAGTAATGGGTGGCTGAGTAACTAGCAGGGTACTGCTTGACATTGTTTCAAGCCACGTGTTGGATCAAGAGGAACAAGCAATTTAAGCCAGTCATCCTCAGGGTGGAGAGAAAGTGAGGTCATGATTTTGGATATGAGTTTGCAGGGCAAAAACCCTCAAGTGATTCTCTAAGCTGCTAGTTAGGAGGGATGGCATACACATGTAAGATGGTGCCGTGTTCAGTGTCATGTTCAATCCCATGTAATGAAATCTGTGAGCTACCTGGAAGCTTCAGCAAATGAAAGCAACAGCATTATGGTACTTGGCATCGAGAGCCTGCCCTTTGCAGCTGCTGATACAAGCCAGCCTAGGATACTGTCATACAGAGCAGTCCTTTTCGTGATGAATGCCTGTTTGTGTGCAAACGGACTTTCTAGTTCAACTTAAAAAGGCTCAGAAACACCATCCCAAATGAAACCACGGGTAACTCTTGTGCAGGGATATCTGAGCAGATGCTTAGCAAAATATTACATCCTACAGAGTCTCATAAGCGTATTCAGAGGTACTGACTTCTGCCCTGGAGGTATTATTCGATACAGAGCCTTCAGCAGAGACACCATGTCATCAAACTGCCTTTGTACCCCAGCAGTGGGTCCTTGCACAGCTAGGAGAGGACATTCATGCCAGCAGTGATGTGTGGGCAGGGAACTTGCAAAGCAAACGCTGCTGCCAACTAAATAGAAACTCATATCTCCAGAGTTTTCAATTTGGCCTGGAGGACAAGTCAACCAGCAGAATGGATCAGCCTAGCTACTCTTCATCCGAGCCCCAGGGAACAGCTCTACCTAAGCACAGTGCACCCTCCCCCCTCAAGCTCCAATCTTGCCAGAACTCAAATACAAGCAACATGAAAGAATATCCCACGATTGCTGATGAATTAGTACATGCTGCCTTCTCTCCGAGTCAGTGCTAAAGCTAAATCTGTCTACATCATATTAGAGAGCTATGTTCCCTCCCCAAAACCTGACACCTGCAGCCTCACCTTATTCCTATCCCCTGAAGCTCAGAACTAATTCTTGGACCAGTGCTCCCAGCAAGCAGACTGGTGTCCTGTACCCTTGGCAGAGTCATGCAGCCAACCAGTATTTTCACTGATGCAGTAAATCAGAACTGAAGAGTCTCCTGATCTAAGCCTTGCAGGGCACAGCAGTCTCCAGAGCTACTGTCTGTAGCCTCCACTCTCATGCCTTTCCCATGCCAGAAACCCCACTCATCTCTGCGCCGTCCAGCCCAGCTGTAGCTGCCACTCCTAGGGCTGTCAGGGAGACCCAGTAGGACTGAAGCTCTGCAGAATCACATCTGCTTCCTTGTCCTGGTTTCCCCTGGCTCATCTATGATTTCATTCAGCTGAAATCACGACAGCTTTTCTAGTCCTACGTAGGCAGAGCAGATCTCTCCACAGTTGGATTTTTAAATTTTTTTTTAATGAGTATTATTTTGAGGTGGAGGTGGAGGGGATGGTGCTTAAATGCAAAAGTCTGAATCTGTAGCATAAAATCTCCACTCAGCCTAAAGGAAGAAGCTGGCAGATTGATGGAGAGTGTCACCATAGCGTGAAAGAACAAATAGGGTGAAGATGCTGCCAGACAGGAAACTGAATCCTCCCTGGCTCGATGAGCATAGAAATCGGTGGTGGTGTACGTACCACCGGCATGCTCTGCAAACAAACTTTTATCTTAGCTGTAGCTAGCACCAAGTTCTGGTCTGGTCAATAAGCAGCACCAAAATATTGTATCCATGTGATCAAGGGGCTTGGAAAATCCTTTCCTTGTCCCACTCAGCAGATCCCATTTTCACACCTCTGTCCTTACACTAGTGACTTTAGCAGCCACCAGGTAAAGGAGACTGGAAGAATATCTCCCTCGTGCACACCCCTTCCACCTCTCCAACAGCTGGAAACTCCTTGCAGAGAGACACCTGGGACAAGCGGTACTTTGCAGAAGGCAAGATGGTTTCTACGTGGGTGAGGTTGTTGTTGTGAGGGCTCTAGAGAAAGAGAAAAACCTCCTCTGTTACTAAGCAGGGATCTGAAGGCCGTTGTCGAGGGAGAAGCAGAAGAATTTCCATAAAAGGAAGAATTATTCTGCCTGCAGCCAAACCACCTCGAGTCTGATCTAGTCAGATCTCACAGCAGCAGTGGGGCTGGTCAGCAAGGGGAGGCGAGTCCCCTGGGGGAACGCAGGGTGTTGTGGTGATACAGAGAAGGAGAAAGAGAGCTCCTCATCCTGTGCAGACAGTAAACGCACCACCCCCGTGGACTTTTTAAGAGTTTTTTTCATGACCGAAAGGAGAAGAGCCCTTTATGATCCGGAGGGTGCTAAGTGTGCATCACGTGGAGCATCTAATCTGACTTTCTCATCTAATTCCAACAGGAGTAATTAGATAATGCTGGAGTACTGTCCCTCTCTTTCCACCTTCTTTCCTCCTTCACCTAAGCTGCTTCAACCTTGCCAGCCCCAGCACTGTTTGAACAACTGCATATGAAAAATGTCCGTCTGTTACAAGCAACATAAGGCCCTTGGGAACAAAGCAACCCATTGCAAAGCCACACATAGGGACCAAAGTGACCCCTTGCCTGATCAGCAGGAGGACTCCCAGGATACTAAAGCAGGAACGGATATGGTGGAGGAGAGGGAACTTAGAGCACAGGGTCTCCATCCATCGATCCAACACCAGAGTCAACATGAATCACTGGACCACAAGGGAAAAGAGGCACTTCCATATCCCAGTCCCTTTTTCTGCAGTAGCCAGGGATTACCTCAGGCAGCTTGTCTCCTTGCATCCCCTCTGATCAGTGCCCTGTGCTGACAGCAGAGCTGCAGAGGCTGGCACAGTGGCAGCACCCTCCAATGTCCTCAAAGTCCCTGGGACAGAGCTAGCAGTGGGGTTAAGTGCCCCTGCAGAAACTTTTCCTCAGCTCGACCAAGTCAGTGCTGATTTCTCTCCACATGCTGGTTGTTTAAATTCACCATAAGACAAGTAGGAGGAAAAAGAATAGATCAGGGGAAGGAAATAACCAACTCTTGTCCTGCTGCTCTTTGGCCAGTAAAGTGATAAGGCAGAAAAGAGAGGAGGCTTTTCCCCCGCTGCATTAAGAAGCTGAAAATTGAAGAGCAAATGAAGAGTATGTTTGAAGATAGCACAAATCCTCGATAAAGCCTCTCTGAAACTTGATGAAAAATTTCAAAGTGCATCAGGAAAGCTGGGATTCTTTAAAGGATAAATCCATCAGACAGGACAAATGGAGGAGAAGAGACAGACACAGATGGTTGGTCTGGGCTCTCTAGAGCGAGGTAGGGGGGTACAATGAGCTTTAACATCTGTGGAGCCTCTTGGCTCAAGGTCAGAGATGGAGCATTAGCATGGAGGTAAAGCACCCAGGGTCTTCAGTCTCTGCTAAGCCTCACCTGTCATTTCAGGAAACAGCCCCAGCCTGCTGGCATCGCAGAGGCTGCTAAGACAATCATTAGCATGGCATCGTCCCCATCTTACCTTGCTCTCTATCCACTTCCCTGACTCAGGGACAAACTATGAACAGCACAGGCAAGAAGCACACTTGATGGCTCCCTGCCTCACCAGGAAAGTGGGGGAGCACACTCTTCTCTGGGAAGGGAAAAGGCCAGGGTGGCTGCAGATGTGGTGTTGAGGTCTTTGGGAGGAGATGTAGATGCAGTCACTAACACCAAGTTTTGGTTTTCTCCCATGTCTCCTACAGGAGAGCAAGCAGAAGCACTTTGCCTAGCTTTCCATATCTCCCCTAACCCTAACTCCCCCAATATGAAAAGATTTGGCCTAAATTTCTTACCTACTCTTCAGAATTTCTCTTACTCCCTTCCCATTGCCAACAAATTAATTTCTTTGGAACAGGCCTGTAATTAAGAAACATTACAGGGACTTTGTCATCAGATAAATACAGAACATAGTGTCTGGAGACAGAAATTCTTTCAATGAAGATTAATTAGACAGAGTTCCTGTCCCAGTCTGTCTGGCAGTGGGGAGAAGAGGGTTTGAACATGGGAGAGAAGCGCCAGCACTCTTCCCCCCCTGCACATCCAGCACCATCCACCCAGCGAGCGTCACTCAGGGAGGCTCTTCGGAGGACACAGACAGTTTTTCTGTTTGGAGGCTTTTCGTTTAGGAAGAGCTGCTACTAAGACTAGCTCATGCAGCAGCAGGGAAAAAGGCCAGAGAAAATACACTTATTCTTCATCAGAACAAACCATATTTATTTGCCCCATGGGCATCTGCTTCCCAGAGGGGATGCAGACAGGAACTGATGTTTGCAATGCACCCAGCGCTTGGTGGGAAGGCAGGTCCAAGAGAGGCAATAGAACATAGCCATGCCTCTTCCTGGCAGATCATCCTGGCAACAGATGTTTTGCCTTAGGAGTTTGTGCTCTTCAGTGCCCACCAGGCAGCAGCAACCTGACTGCAAAGGCCTGAGTCAGTGGTGGGAGCAGGAAACATGCAGGGATAAAGAGAAAGCACAAATTCGCTTTACATGTTGAGTGGAAAAAGAAAATATCCCACATGAGTACAAAAATCCAAAGATGCCACAGCACACAAAGCAAAGGAAAGGATAGAGAGATGATGCAGAATTCAACCCAGAAACTATATTAAAGCAACAAGGAGAAAAAGGGCTGAGGAAAGATGTACCAAGCATCTGCTACCACAATTAATTAAATGTAGCCAAAGAAGAAAAAAGATCAAGAGAAGAGAAGGAAGACAAGAGCAGATCCTGGTGGGGAGTGAGAGAAACTGATGTGGGAGAGAGTGCTCTCACCAGGATACTTACATGCATACCTTCTTTTAAAGGACAGATGTGGGCAGGATTGGACTACCCCAAACGAGGAGGCTCCTCTGCTCCATCTTGCACAGCCACCTATGAGCCATTATCCTGTGCCTGAGTTTCATGTACCAGCTCAGCCAGCAGCACTGGTAAAGACCAGAAAGGATGTGTGTGTTATTCAGAGTGGTCCCTTCCCCATCACCACTCTCCAGTGAATAGAGTAGGCTTTGTGGCTCTCAGCAGCAGGTTTTAACCTGAGATGGGAAGGTTTAGGCAGACTGGCCACCTCTGACCATCCATCCCTGCATCAATAACACAAGCACGCAGCTCTAGATAATGATTTTAGAAGAGCTCCTGCTTATGCATAATAACTTGTTCTTTTAACAACAGTGACAATACCTGCACTTCTTGTAAGAAGTTCAGCCCTTGGGACATTTAGTGGCAAAGTCCCAGAAAGCTGGATTAGCTGACTGGGAAGGCACGGGCGTTTCAGGGAACAGCAGGTTTCATCTGGGAGACACATAGCTTCAAGTAAGCTCTTGGCCCACGGTGTAGTGACTGCAACGCTGTCGACATTCCCAGGAAGGAAGGAAGAAAGAAAAAAGATATAAAGAGAAGGTGAAGAAAGCCTTTGATGCTCAGTTTATTGGGAGGAATAATGTGATATACGAGAGATTTAACCAGCATTATCAAGAACTGGAGGAGACTGCCAAGTCCTTCAGAAGAGTGGCAAAGAGCTGTTCAGGATACTTCCAGAGAATTTATAAGAGGCAGCGTCAATGTGGTCCTAAGAGTCAGGGAGTACTGGGCTGTTCCTTCCAGCTTGAACCCATGCTGGCTTTGGCAAAGAACAAAAAAGTTACAAGAGCAGAAAAGAAGCAGGAAGGCTTGGAGGGTAGGACATGCAGAGGAGGAAGAAGCAGGTAAGTTGTCCCATCCCATGGAAACTCCCAGGCAGGTAAAAGAGACAGGCACACAAAAAAAACCCTGCAGGTACAAAGAAGGAAACAACAGAAAACATTCTGAATATGCTTATGAATTCAGGTCCTGTATTTTCACACCCAGAACAAGATTGCAGGAGGACAAAAGAAAGAGGGATCTCAAGAGATGTCTGTCCAACAAGCAAGGACATAATTAAGAGAAGCTGCATTTGACACAAAAAGCCACTGAGGTGTGCAGAAGCAAGTAACCTCTCATGCCACAGAGACCTTACGACACCAGAGGATTTCAGGTGTTTTGATGAAACCCTGAAGACAATTACCACCTGGATCGTCAGGAGGTCCCAGCAGAGACAGGCAAAAAGCCCTACAACCCACACCCTCCCTGGCTGGCCTGCTCTTCAGAAAAGGCTTCCAACTGGGCCAAGGCAAGGTCGATTTTTTTCCCTGCCAAATATTCCTTTGTTGTGAGCAGCTCCATGCTCTGTCCACTTGCCACAGCTGGCCAGTCATTCACAGGGCATATAGAAGAGCTCAGCCTGGGATATTTTGCCCATAAAGCTTTCCTTAGGAGGCAAAGTTCACCCTCTCATTTGGAGATGAGAGCAACAGAAGTGACAGGAGATGCACTTCTGATGTGAGGAAGGAGCTAGATACCCAGGTGCGATTAATGCCCAGTGATTTTTGATGTTCAAAACCAGATAAAAGCATAATATAAGAAATGGAGCTAGACCTGCTTGCAGTTGAAGGAGAGACATGTACTTTTACATCGTGATTCCTCAATCTATTTGAGATAGGCACATAAGGATGAGATAAATCATGCTCTTCCTCTCCCATGGACATAAGAGGAGCCTGGCACTGTGATCGGCATCTATCCTTAGACAGAGAACCCACCACCAACACCTAGAGAGCTTTGAAAGGCTCCAGTTACCCAGGCCAAGGCATAACTAACCTGGTAATAATAAACAGCCTCCTCCAGAGAGGACACCAGTGGTGTGGGCCCTGTGTTAAAACCAATATATCTGTGAATATGCTGTGATAGGTCTTCATGCTGTGCTTGCTGCAGGTGCAGGACCACTCCCACCCCAGGGAGAGCCCGTGGGGCTGCCTTGGCCTTTGCTGAAGATCCCAAGCACTCTCCTCCCAAGGCCCATCACAGCCCCAGTGAACGGGCAGCTGTGGAAAGCCCAGGCTCAACCTCCCCACCTTGCAGATAGAGACCCGGACACTAGGGGCCACCACAGCCTTCGGTGGAAGAGGGAAGAAACAAGCAGTTGTCATTTCCTTCACGAGACAAATGAGCTCATCTATCCTATTGCTTAAGGCGGCCTCGGTGCTAAGCAGTAGCTACTACTCTGCTCTGCCCAGTTCCATTTTCTCATTTCTCTGTTCTTCTGGGTCTGCTAGCCTTGGTCCAGGAAGGCCACAGCAGAGTCTGTTGCTGGGGAACATAGCCCAACAGCACAGCCTGAAGAAAGGGCAATCAAAGTGATCGTTTGCATTTTCTCTGATTGACGGCTAAGTGCAGAGGAGGCAAGCTGTGCCACAAATGGTGCCCAAGAAGTGCTTCACAGAGAAACTGAGAAGATGCTCTTAAAAAGGAAAAATATCCTGTCTGGGGGATCCAAAGAGAAGTCTCTGTTTCACAGGCACCACACGCAAGTGAACAGTGACAATTCAGGAGCCCCCTCGCTCTTCTACATATAAGTGATTTCTGCTGGTTTCCAGGGGGAATATTTGTGTCTTGATGTTGGAGAACGACATCCTGTTTTGCAGAGAGGTACAGAGTAGCTTCCTCCCCCCGATTCTTCAGCATTGCTGTCCAAAGGAAGGAGCCAGTCTGCTCTAGCTCCAGCATCTCCTCAGAGATTGCCAACAAGAACGCAGTTAGTTCCAGTTGCAGAAGTCTGTTAGTTTTTTGCATGCATTAACACATATGCTGACCACATAAAAATGAGCTTACAGAGCAGGAAAACAATAAATTCCTTCTTGCATAAATTTTCTTCTCATTCTTCTATGCAGACATAGTACCCTGGCCAGTGGCCACAAGCGAGTAAGAGAATCCGGTCAGGACCTGGCGAGCTCCGTGGAGGTTCATTTGCATTGAAGGGCTATTTTACTCCTAGGCGAGGGTCAAGGAAGATACTACCTTTCAGGAGGAGAGATATAATCCACATTTCTTTGCATAAAGGTATCTATGGGGATTATCCACAAATGGCACACACTGGCCAAACTTTGGCCACATGCCAGCCTGATTTATTGCATCTCAGCTCCCCTTCCAGCTCACATATTGTCACTTGTTCAAGGACATACGTGTGAGAGAAATAGATTGTAGATGTATTTCTGCCCCTAGAGCATTCAGAAAAAAAGTCGTGATAACCCATGTCGTTTGCACTGGAAGCACAAGAGCCAACTGCTGAACCAAAGCAGGTTGAGGCTGTTCATTCAGAATGTACTTAGGGAAGTCTTCCTTCTTGTTTTGCAACCACCAGATCTAGATGTTTACTTTCTAAAAGTCTCCTGAGATTTCATGAAATCGCCAGAGTGCAAGCCTGACACTTTAATAAAATCCTATGCAAAGCCTATCCTTACTTCAACAACTTTCGTCAGTCTCTGAAGTTACTGATAGTTGTAAGGTCCTAGATGCAGTCTCTAACTTCTACTTCGAATAAATTATAAAACCAAGCATCCTGCAAAATAAACACAGACCAAATGAGGCTGTTTACCTCTATCTATGCATAAGATAGATGAAATGAATGATGAAATATTTCATTCTCTGTCCCATCATCTTTCAACTGTTGGTTCCTGTAAGCACAAGCTGTCTTTGGAGGCACCTCATGTACAGCACCTGGATTAAGAGTACAAACACAACACAAGCAATTCAAACTGTCCCCACAAACCAGCTCCATCCCCCAAAGGGACTGGAGAAGGTGGCAGCAGAGATATAAATCATGACTGACCTTAAACCCCAGATGCATCCCTTCACAAAGTCCCAGCGAATGGTATTCAGAGCAGAGGAATTAGGGAGTTTAGTTTGGAAGTAAGAGGCAGAAGACTTCATACCAGGCAGCTTGAAGGATGTTAAGTACATTAATCTTGTCCATAGATTAATGAAATGTTATCAGTAGAGCCAGAGAGGATAATTTGACCTTTTTGTCTGTCTCTCTCTCTCTCCCCTTCCCTGCAGCTTCAGGAGAGAAAAAGAAATCCTTCACTAGTTTTATCAGTAAACTTCAGTTCCCTTTTTGCTCCCCAGCGCCTGTAAGAGTAGGACATACCAAAACACCCCTTGCACACAGGAGAGGCTCAGGATGCAGAAGAGAGAGAGGTGGAGGAGCAGAGCTGGCAGAGGGCTGAGCCTACTGGAGCTCACAATAAGAAAGGAGTTTTGCTGGAACAGGTTGTAGAATACCCAGGAGAGAGCAACAGGACAGCTAGGCTCACTGAAGAGCCTGTGCATGGAAGGGTGGGACAGGAGGTTGTACAATGGGCCTGGGAGTCAAGGGTCCTCATATTCAAGGAGCTCCACTCATGCCAAGAGGCTTCCAGCACTGGAGACATACCAGCAACACACTGCAGAAAGCACAGCACTGGGGGCTGCATCCAACCAGAAGAACAAGGAAACCAGAGTGTCATTGGGACTGACTATTTCCTGAGCACTGGAAGTCCTGTTTGGAGAGTTTCCACCATCCATCCCTAGTAGGACCAGACACACTATGAAACACAAGAAAAGGAGATGCACACTATGAAATCAGGAACCTGTTGTAGGAATTAAGAGCAAGGGTATCCAAGGGCTGTGATGATGGCCAGGCACAGAGTACAATGCACCTTGCAAAGTCCCGCAAGGGTCTGCAACCAGAATCTCCCACTGCTTCCCCCTCTTGCAGCAAACCTGACAGAGAGACATCTTCTTCCCTTCTTCACCTTGCATCACCCCCACCCTGGGATCTCCTATGCCTGACACAACTGACTGCATGGTCTGGGACCTGTTGTGCCAACCACAAAGCAGGAACCAGATTTCAAGGCTGAGCTGTGGCAAAGGACTGGCTCAGTATCCCTATCTACGTCTGCCATGTGCTTCTCCTTTCAAGTTCCAGCTATTGCCTTCACAAGTCCAGGATGTGGCAGGGATTCCAGGTGCTGGAGGAGAAGCCATTCCTCAGCTGGCTGGTGAAGCACTCTGCACAAGCTTAACAACACCTCGGCGATGATCCTGCAACACAGCCCAGCCTGGGAGAGGTAAAGAAGCAGACAAAGTCTCCCCTAGTTGTAGGCATTGCTGAAGTACTCTTGGTCTGGCCTGAGAAACGTATGGCAGGAACTCTACCTCTATGGGTCCTGATATTACCTTCCCTGAGACACCCTACATCCCATTTCAGACCGCAACATACTATAGTGAAAGTTTTACTCTAAAAGTTACAGCTTCATTTTCTTTTTCTTTTTCTGTTTCTTTTTTTTTCTTTTTTTTTGGGGGGGGGGGAGGGGGGGGTAGGGGTGAGGAAAGAGAAGAAAATTACAAAGCTTCTGTGAAGTCCAAGAGTGGGAAAACGTGTTCAGCTGGAACAGTGCAAGCACACATGCGTGTGTCCCAGGAGCACCAGCAGAGAAGAAAGCAAAACCTAACAAATTGTCTCTTCCATCAAAATCCAACGCACCATCCCCCCAGTGCCGGCACTGAACGCAAAATCCACTTTTCCTCCAAAAAGCAGCCTAATTGACGCACAGAAGTGTGAGCACATTATCAGGAGGGGGAAGCGTTGTGAGTGTATGTGTGCACAGGCAGGAAGGCAGTCCTGTGGGAACTGGGGAAGGAGGCAGCGGGCAGTGGGCAGGGATCGATACCTCCCAAGCAGGACACTGGAGGGGGACAGGGGCAAAGGGATTGACACAGGGGCTGCAGGTAGAGGCACCCACAAGGCACTGCAGGACAGCCCAGACCATGCTCAAGTTTCCCAGCACTCAGACATGTGCGTAGTCTAAACGCTTGATGGGAGTTGTTATTTAAACAAGCCAGTTGTTAATAAATGGAGCCTTTTAGTCCTAATTGGTGGAGAACAACAAGCCTGCAAACCTCTCAAAGCTCTTCAATTATAGATGCTGCCCCAGAACTGCTGGGAACGGCTGAGCTGTTTCATGAGTCGCTACAGAGTTACTCCTGCCCATCCTTGTGCACAGCTCTGACATCGTTCTGGCATGTCAGAGCTGCCATGACCTGAGACTCCCTCTGTATAGGGGGAGGCAGATTCACTTATAGCCACCCAAAGGCTCTAGACTCCGAAGAAGAAGGGCTTTTGGTGCAGCTATTTACATCTACTCTGCATCCTGTCCACTGCTGACTTCATCCCACTTCCCATCCATCAGCTCACCAGCTCTGATGGGGACTGTCTAACTCAGGTTTTGGAGCCTAAGAAATCAAATGTTTCCAGCGACAGCCCATTTGCTTGTTTTCTGTATCTCCCATGTCTTCTCAGGTCGTCTCCCATGTGTGGAGTGCTGGACAAGCCCAGAGGTGCTTTGTTTCCACATCCAAGCAAAGCCAGCTCAGCATAGTTAGAGCCCAGGTACTGCTCTATTCCTAAATTATTGCAATTTCCATGCTCTCAGACAGGCTAAGGAATCTTTTTCTCCTTGGTCTTTCTCTCTGCTGCAAGATACCATCACTGGTAACTACCTTCCCTTGTGTAGCCCTGAATACAAAGCATGCAGACAGGGATCACTAACAGAGGTGTGAGTGAATCCTTCCTTCCCTGCATCTCATCAGATGAGGAGCCAGCACACAGGTAGTTATGGGGATTCATCTAAGAGGCACCAAGATCCACTGAAATCCCCCTGATTCTACCATTTGGAGCCTCTGTGGCTCCACCAAATGAAACATTCAAAATGTTTCATTTCGAAAATGCCTAAGGGATAATCACCCCTTGGATGCCAAAAAAAAAAAAAAAAAAAAAAAAAAAAAAAAAGCGGTTTCCTGCCTTGGCTACAGATCCTAGGCTCCAAGGCAGGAGGCTTGGAGCCAAGGTGAGGGGCAACGCAGCAGCTGCTAACTGTTTTACTGTCCTACCAAACATTTAACATGCCCAGGTCCCGTCTATGGATTTATCCAATTGAGTACACTCCTGCCAAACAAGAACCTCATGAATCGACATTTTCTAACAGAAACATGCTGTCAAAACAATTCTTCACAAAGCCCCAAAGCTCTGCAGACCCTGGGAGACCCTACAATACAAGCAGAAGTCTCAGGAGTGGAAATCATCTCTTCATTTTGAATCCATGACTTGGACACTCTTTCTCCATAAGGAATTAAGTTTCCTGTCTTCTGGTACAGCTATGTGCCTTCATTTTCAGAGCTCTTAGTTGTAATTCATGAAGATAAATGAAGGAGTAGAGGGAAGAGGGAGCTCTGACGTGGTACAACAGAGTCTGGGCTGCTTCTCTACAGCCAGCCTATTTCTTCTGTTGTCAGTGTCTTGCAAGGACTTTAGCTGGCTGCTCCTGAAGGCATCTAGATGCTAATAAGCAGAGTGGGGAAGGGAATGTTATTTACTTATGCTTAGTTATGCATTTTAGACTCAAAAGTAAGCCACAGTCTGGGTGAGAGCCAAGATCCCTCCTCCAGAGCAATTTCTATGTATATGAGCTGCCTGCTCAACCCAACTGACAAGACCCTTCAAGGTAAAGGCATGTTGACAGGAGGCATCATGCAAGCCACTGCATGGGGAGGGCTGAGCTCTGCAGGTCACAGCTGCTGCATGTTTGGAGGGCAGAGAGGTATCTCCTAAGTGCTGCTGGTCATCTCCATTCCTGCCTTTTAGAGAGGGAGAGAGGAACTCACCCCTGAGACATGTTCAAATGACACATGGGCACCCACATGAGCTAGGGGCAGTTTCTCCTTGTCTTCTAGTCCCAGACCTTTTCTCCACAGTCACAACTGGTTTACCTCCTCCAGTCTGTTCCTAACTCTGCAGTAAAGCCTTTCTCTCTCCTGCAGGCCCTTTACTCCTAGTCTTGGGCTCTCTTCCCTGACATTCAAGCTTTCCTTTCTGCTTTGCCCAGCACTCTGAGAGATCTGTTCAGGACAGCCCTTCTGCCATGGGCAATGGTAGTGTTAGTGGCTTCAACAGACTTAATCAATCACTAACAGTATTCAGGGCAGACTGCAAAAAGACTTGCACATGTTCGTGCCAGGGCCTTCCCGGTGTTTCCCATATGCAAGGCATATGCCACAACGTTATCTTACTGGCACAGAGGGTGAACAGACTAAATAAAATCCACATGAACCATTCCATACTCTGAGGTTTACCTGCAATGTGCTGTCCTTGTTCCCCTCATGTTTGTGGGCCACAGGAATACCAGGCTGGAGAACAGAGTAGTGTCTCCTCCTATCAATAGGCTGCCTACAGCATAACACCTCTCAAGCTAGGCTTCTCCACACTTGCTCCTTTCTAACTAGGAATTAGTCTTTATAGCTAAGCAGTGTTGAGGAATGAAAAAGAAAATCCAAACCAAAACACGAAACCCTTTTGGAACAAATATTTTATTTTTAATGAAGAAGCCTTTTGGGCTGCTTTGAAGCAGTTGTGCCAGAAGACTTCAGGCTGTAGCTCTTTGCTCTTGAGCTATCACCTTACTCAGCCTTCAGAGAAAGTAGGAAATGTCAGGTTGGGGCTGAAGGAAGAGAACATACAGAAACCTATGGTTGCTGCAGAAGGCACGGGGCTAGGGACTAAGATATGGGCCTGCCTTACATGGCTCCACAGCTTAACCCCTAGAGGACTTGCCCTATACCTGCTTCCGTGGTGTCAGTCTATAGCAGCACAACAGATCGAGCACACTGGGTAAAGTGAAAGTCAGGTGTCCAGATGTGTGGGTGAGAGAGGGCTGCAAAAACCACTGGGTCTTGCCTGTAGAAGCATGGTTGCCAGAGGCCAAGCTTGTCATTCAGAGAAAGCTGTCAACAGAGACAGATAGCACAGGTACTGCTGCAGCAGAAGGTTGGTGGCACCACAACAAGGTGGCTAGGGGAGGCCCAGCATTGTGGTGTCCGGCTAAGGGCTCCAGAAGCCCACCGCCTGTTTGCTGTATCCACTGCTGTTCAGCCCCTCCTCAGATGGCTTATTCTGCCTGGGACTTTGACTTCCCACCATGCTAGCATTCCCCTTCCTGCCAAGAGACCATAAATTTCTTCTCCCATTTAACCCTTGAGCTCCCTTTTTTGTTGGTCTGGGTGTTGGGTTTTTTTTGTCCCTTTTTTGCTGCCTTCACCACAACGGGAGCTCCTCTCTGCAAGCAGCACTGACCTGCTCAGCAGGACCAGGTCTCCATGCAGGAATAGGACAACTATGGCATGAGGTGAGTGTGCCAGCACGTACAGCAATACAAGGAAGCAGGTCACCTGGTGACTTGGACTTTTGAAGGCTGCATTTTTTTTTGCATCCTTCACCTCGCTTAAGGATCACCTGCCCTGGTGCTCTGAGCCTCTGGCACTGCTCCTGATAGCACTGAGTGCTGTACTACAGCACAGCTGCCGTGTCCCAAACTTGTCCACAGCACTGCAACGCGCAAAGCAGCAGGTAGAGATGCCCTTACTTGGTGCTTTGCGGCTTTGAACCCTGCCAGCAGAGGAGAACTACTGTGTCCTGTTGCAGCTATAGCAGCTTTTCGTTCATGCAGATAATTAGATCCTGCCTTCTCCGTCTCTAGGTCCTGCAGCCAGCTGCAGAGGCTACAGCCCATGAACTGCCCTGAGGAGCTCCAGAGGGAGGAGAGACACTCATTGCAAGGGACATGTAGATACACATGGATGTTGAAGGGCTCAGAAGCTGAGAAGGTCACATAGTAGGTGAGGCCAGGAAAGAGCTGGGCTTTTCAATGGTTTAAGCTCTGTGTGGGTGAACTGTAGTGCAGACAGTGGTTTGGCAGCAATGGTAGGTGTGTCAGCTGGGTGCAGCGGCAGGTCGGAGGCCGTGGGGCTATAGCAGCATGCAGCAGTCAGGCAAAAAAGAGAAAGAATTTCTATGTGCACTTGGGGAACTTCAGATGCTTGTGAGATATGGGGAGGGAAGAAAGAAGGTGCAGAGACTGTGTGTGCAGGGACAGATTCGATTCTCAACACAGCCAGTCATTCACTGAGCTCTAAAAGTCACACATCAGAGTTTTCCACTCGTCTAGGAAGAGAGCAGTGGATGATCCTTCACGCCCAGATAGCATTTGGGGGAGGGAGAGGCAGGTAATTTTCTCTAGGAAAGACAGACACAGAGATTTGTAATGGTGCTCTGCTTTCAAAATTTACAATTCTGTTTACGGTGACCAGAGCATTCTTGGAGTACTCAGCAGGCATGTCAGTGATGTGAGACCCTGGGCTGTGAGTAATCCACAACAGGAAGAAATTGGTGTTCAGCAAGGGACGTGTAAGGGTGTCAAGAGACGAAACAGATTCTTGGTCTTGCAAATGGGGTTTACATGTTTGTATTCCCAATTCACATCACATGAGGGAGACCATTTAAAAACAAACAAACAGTGACGCAGAGAAGATTTCATCATTGCAGTGCCACATGGAGGGCAGTTCACCTGAACCTCTCTTCCTGGAAGTAAGAACAGATGGAGGAGATGCTGTAAACCACTGGCGAGTTAGGGATCACCAATTTGTGTGCCGTTGTGCAGAGGACACCACATATTACAGCCTACTGCAACTCTCCCGCTCATCAAAGCAGTTCTGGAGGGCTCGCATTTGATCTTCACACTGTTGGTCATGATAGCAAAGTTGTCCTATTTCCAGTTTCTCCTTGCATCATGGAGATGACGTGCGTGTAGCTACACAGACAGAGGTGAAATCTGGCAGGTCAAGAGGCAGTGGAGGCCTACAATATAGATCTTGTCTAAAAACGCACAGGCACTGCAAAACGCTGTAAGCTAGAGATGAACACAAGCATGTGCGTGTTGGCAGGATTGCCCTTCACCAATGGCAGCAAACAGCAAGGCAAAAGTTATTTGAGAACTTTCTGGTTTGGATGAGAATTCTGTTTGGGAAAGATGTCCTATTTCTACCAGAAACTAGCTGTCAGACCACAACATTGATCATCCTGTTAGAGAGAGTAGGAGGGAAATAAAACAATGTTATACAAATCTGAAATATTTTTAAAAGTAGATTTTTTGTGACATAACTAATGCTCAAAAATAGCAGTTATTTCAAGAACAGGACTTGACCACTTGCCCTCAGAATGATTATGAATACTTGTAATGGCAGCGAGAGTTGTGCTTTCGATGGGCAGGATCAGATGGCTGCCAGGCCTGAGCTGGCTTGGTTTTTTCACGTTACCTCTATCAGCTGAGATGTGTTTGTAGTGGTGGCCACAACAGCACTTGTGAGAAATAAATGTTTATAATGCTCTAGCTGACAACTGCTTGTGGTTGCTTACTGCCCAAACCGAACCACAAGCAAACACTGCAGGAACAAATATACATCTTATCAAAAAAGCGGTGGTGTATAGGGCAGACAAACAGCAGTGGCTAGACTGACTTGCATTAAAGCAGAGACAATCTCAGCACAGCAAAAAGGCGTCCAGGCACAACGCCTCTGTGCCGTGCATGCTAGAAAACTATTGGAGAGAAATGTTGTTCTCAGCAGAAAGAAATGTAAAATGAATTAAGGAAACGTCTCTAAAGGACAAAGCCCCGCTGACTATTTAAATAGCTGTTTTGAAACCAGCCTTTACCACAAACTGGTTTGTGATTAACAGAAAGAAGTGAACAAAAAGGCAAAGGAAACGTGACAGAGATCAAGCCAAGCACAGCTACAACACAGCAAGCACTTCTTTTGATAAAAATCATTTTCTGAAATAGGCACCAAGGGAGTCCATGTGGCAAAACTAACACTAACATCTTTGCATTATCAAGACCAATTATAGAAGTAGGGTTTGTAGTAGGAAAAACTCACCTGGACCTACTTTACAGAGTGATGTGCTGGTGAAGACATTACTACTTGACCTGGGATATTACACAGAGGAACAGAGCTCCCTTTGGCAACCACCAAAAGGATCATTGCTTTGTTTTCTCAAAACTCCATTTTCACCCTTTTTTTTCAATCAACACAACTTCATGCATTTTCCTCTGCTGCACGCCAAGACAAGATTATTTAATAGACCATAAATAAATGACTGAATGAGATTAGTTAAATAGAACCTCTGTGAAAAAGGCGATTAATAAAAATCCAGGAACATTTTTACTAATGGGAAAAGTCTGCTAAAAATGCACGACTTAAACTAAGAGGTACAGTAACAAATAAATTCTGTCTGCTCTGTTGCACCTGAGTTACTAGAACTGAGTTCCTCATATGTAGAAAGGCTGAGAGCACTGGGAGAAGGCTCAGAGGAATCTCATCAATGTGTACCAATGTCTGAAGGGGGAGTGCAAAGAAGATGGAACCAGGCTCTTCTCAGTGGTGCCCAGCTACAGGACCAGAGGCAAAGGGCATAAACTGAAACATAGGAGGTTCCCTCTGAACATCAGGAAACACTTCGTGGTCCTAGGCAACCAGCTCTATGTGGTCCTGCTTGGGCAGAGGGGGCTTGGACAAGGTGACCTCCAGAGGTGCCTTCCTACCTCAGCCATTCTGTGATTCTGTGAACTTAACTGGCAAGACAAAAAGCTTTGGGGAAATAAAATAAGTTGTCAGAGATCAATTTTTCAATATTAATAGTCTGAGGTGTTAACTAGTGTGAGATCACAGAGAAGGGGACGTTGGAAAGGCTGTCAAACTACGGCATCTGCAAAAAGTCTAAAGACAAATTGACAAAGGATCCATGGATTTCCTAGAGATTACTGGTTGTCCATGGGCCAAATGATGTTCAGGATGAATGAAATGGGGAAAAGTTACTTCCATTTCTATCAAGTGAGCTGCTGCACAACAAGGAGTGCAGGTAATAAAAGTCAAAAATTGTGGGGGTTTTCTACCAAGAAGATTTGGGTGCATTCCTAGTAAGTAGTGATTCATCTGTGTGTTTCTCTTTGATGTATCATTTCAAGCATACCTATCAATGCAGAATTAAATAGGGTAAATGAGAAGTCCATACAAATGACAGTACTGGATAGATGAAGCCCTGCCTGACTCAAGTGATCTGTCTTAGCCTAGACCAAAATATCTGGCAGCATTTTATGAGATTCACCATTTCAGAGATTCTTGAACAGGAACTCTGCCATCATCTAAAAAGTTTCTGGATCCAAGGTTAATTAATACTGAAGTTGCTACAAAAAAAACCCTATGTGCCAGGAGACACAGCAGACCTCTCTAAAAAGAGGGTCAAACTGTTACCTGCTAGAGAAATGAGAAAGCATTAGATGCGTCATAAGCACTAAATGAGACCATGTGTCAAAACTGAACATGATATAGGTCTGTTAGAAAGGCATGGTAATAGCCTGTCCCACAGAGGGAGAAGAGTTTTGGGAAGGGAGTTGGCAGGGCTCATAGACAGAGGTTTAAACTAGGTATGAAAGGGGGTGGGGGTGAAATCAGGATCACTGGAAGGGAGCTGGAATGCAGTATGCCAGTGTTTGTGGGGGAGGAATGCACTAGCAAGATCGCGCAGTCTTGTGAATTAGCAAGGGATCAAGGTGTCATGCCGGGTTGCAGACAGAGCACAGGGGTTGTTGAGGGGTTGGTTACTGTGGAAACATCTGAGCATCATCAGGGGGCTCCAGGTACCTCATTAGGGACCCAATTCAAATGCCTCTATATGAATGCCCGCAGCTTGGGCAACAAACAAGAGGAGCTGGAGATGCTTGTGAGCCTGCAGCACTATGACCTGATCGGCATCACAGAGACATGGTAGAATGACTCCTGCAATTGGTGTGTTGGACTAGAGGGGTATAAACTGTTCAGGAAGGACAGGCAGGGGAGACGAGGAGAGGGTGTTGCCCTCTGTGTCAACGAACGGCCAGAATGCATGGAGCTCCACCTGGCAAGTGATGACGATAGAACTGAGTGCCTGTGGGCCAGGGTGAAAGGAAGGGTAGGAGACTTTACAGTGGGAGTGTGCTACAGACCACCCAATCAGGAGGACCAAGTGGATGAGGCCCTACATAGGCAGATAGGAGTTGCTGCTCGTTCACAAGCCCTGGTCCTCATGGGGGATTTTAACTACCCTGATATCAGTTGGAAAAACAACATGGCGGGGAACAAGCAATCCAGAGGATTCCTGGAATGCATTAACGATAACTTCCTTATCCAAGTGACAGAGGAACCAACGAGAAGAGGTGCCATGTTAGACCTCATTCTCGTCAATAGGGAAGGATTGGTAGGTAATGTTGAACCAGGTTAGAAAAGCTAAGGCCCTGACAGAGTCAAATCTGGCCAGCAATATTAGAAATAACAGAAAAGGATTTTATAGGTATGTGAGAGAAAAAATAAAAACGAGAGAGAATGTGGGGCCTCTCCGGAAGGATACGGGTGACCTGGTTACTGAGGACATGGAGAAGGCTGAAATATTCAACAACTTTTTTGCCTCAGTCTTCACTGGCAACCACTTGAACCACACCACCCAAATCACAGAGGATGTTGGCTGGGTCTGGGAGAGTGAAGAACCACCCAGGGTAGGAGTAGATCAGGTCCAGGAACACCTAGAGAACCTGAAGGTGCACAAGTCCATGGGACCTGATGAGATACATCCACGGGTCCTGAAGGAACTGGCGGCTGAAGTTGCTAGGCCACTAGCCGTCATATTTGAGAGGTCCTGGCAGTCTGGTGAGGTTCCTACAGATTGGAAAAGGGCGAACATAACCCCCATCTTTAAAAAAGGGACCAAGGACAACCCAGGAAACTACAGACCAGTCAGCCTTATCTCTGTGCCAGGTAAAATCATGGAACAGATTTTCCTGGTAGCTGTACTAAAGCACATAAAAAATAACCAAGTGGTTGGTGACAGCCAACATGGCTACACTAGGGGCAAGTCGTGCCTGACTAATTTAGTGGCCTTCTATGACAAAGCTACAGCTCTGGTTGACATGGGTAAAGCAATGGATGTCATTTCCCCGGACTTGTGCAAGGCGTTTGACACTGTCCCACATGACATCCTTGTCTCTAAAATGGAGAGACACGGATTTGACAGATGGACCACTCGGTGGATAAAGAACTGGCTGGATGGTTGCACTCAAAGAGTTGTGGTCAATGTCTCAATGTCTACATGGAGACCAGTGTCAAGCGGTGTCCCGCAGGGGTCTGTTTTGAGTCCAGTGCTGTTCAACATCTTTGTCAGTGACATGGATGATGGCATTGAGTGCACCCTCAGTAAGTTTGCTGATGACACCAAGTTGTGTGGTGCCGTGGACTCACTTGAGGGAAGAGATGCCATCCAGGGGGACTTTGATAGGCCTGAGAAATGGGCCAGTGCTAACCGCATGAGCTTCAACAAGTCAAAATGCAAGGTCCTTCACCTGC
Source organism: Tauraco erythrolophus (assembly GCF_009769465.1). Taxonomy (NCBI): domain Eukaryota; kingdom Metazoa; phylum Chordata; class Aves; order Musophagiformes; family Musophagidae; genus Tauraco; species Tauraco erythrolophus. Next base: position 57,111,062 of record NC_141468.1, read on the forward strand.
GTCGGGCCAATCCTAGGCACAAATACAAACTGGGCACAGAGTGGGTTGAGAGTAGCCCTGAAGAGAAGGATTTGGGGGTATTTATAGATGAGAAGCTCAACATGAGCCGGCAGTGCACTCATGCGGCCCAGAAGGTCAACCGCATCCTGGGATGTATCAAGAGAAGCGTGGTCAGCAGGTCAAGAGAGGTGATTCTCCTCCTTTACTCTGCTCTTGTGAGACCCCACCTCGAATACTGCGTCCAGTTCTGGTGTCTCCACCATAAGAGAGACATAGGTCTGTTGGAGTGTGTTCAGAGGAGGGCCACAAAGATGATCCAGGGGCTGGAGCACCTCTGCTATGAGGACAGGTTGTGGGAGCTGGGATTGTTCAGCCTTGAAAAGAGAAGACTTTGGGGGGACCAAATAGCTGCCTTCCAATACCTGAAGGGAACCTACAGGAAGGCTGAGGAGGGATTTTTACAAGAGTGTCCACTGATAGGACAAGGGGAAATGGGTTTAAGTTGAAGAAGAACAGATTTAGATTAGATCTTAGGAAGAAATTCTTCAGTACGAGGGTGGTAAGACTTTGGAATAAATTGCCCAGAGAAGTTGTGGATGCCCCCTCCCTGGAGGTGTTCAAGGCCAGGCTGGACGGAGCCTTGAGTAGCCTGATCTAGTTGAGAGGCGTCCCTGCCCATGACAGGGAGGTTGGATTAGATGATCTCTAAGGTCCCTTCCAGCCTATGCCATTCTATGATTCTATGATTCTATGATATGTTTGCACGAAGACAAATTACATCAACAGAGTTTGAAATAGAAGGCTGAGCATGAATCTGGGTTAAAACACAGCCTGCCAGTGGAGAAATCACAGCATGATCAAGGGTCTAAGGGCAGTGCAAATAGATTTGGAAAGAAACTGGAAAGGCTGACTGGTAAAGCACCTCTGCCACCCACAGCCAGGTTAGATGTCTCTGATGCCCCTCAGAGGTACCCATCTAAGAGAAACAGAAGATTTCACATCCTTTTTCAGGATATATACAATGGTGCAAATGATGCTCTGTGTCTGCAGAAGTAACTCAGTCCCTCATGGCATGAAACGGAATTTTCCATCTACAGGAACCAGCTCAGAGTGTTCAGAAAGAAAATGTTTGGTGAACCAAGAATAGTTTGGTGATCAGAATAGCCCCCTTTTCCCACTGTCTGAATTTGCTTGCTGTCCTGACTTTCTCTCTAGTAGTATTTTTGTTTACAGGCTTGATGTACTCTTAAGTCTTTTAATAAACTAACATAATGTCACATTAACAAAGAGGTATCAGAATATATGTCACTGAGAAGTCTCTGGTACTCCTGTGTTATGGTGCCTTCTTCTCTGTTGAAAACAGAGATTTATTTTTTTTCAGGCACACAGACACTTCTTTGGGTGTGAAAGCAGTAATGTTGAAGGGTATGTGCATCTCAACGCCCCTCGGCACCTCCTCTAGGCTTAAGAAAAGATGTGACCTCTATATCCAGAGGGACCTTGACAGGCTTGAGAGGTGGGCCTGTGAGAACCTCATGAAGTTCAACAAGGCCCAGTGCAAGGTCCTGCACGTGGGTCGGAGCAATCTCAAGCACAAGTACAGGCTGGGCGGAGAAGGGATTGAGAGCAGCCTTGAGGAAAAGGACTTGGGAGTGCTGATGGATGAGAAGCTCAACATGAGCTGGCAATGTGCGCTGGCAGCCCAGAAAGCCAACCGTATCCTGGGCTGCATCAAAAGAAGCGTGGCCAGCAGGTTGAGGGAAGTGATTCTGCCCCTCTACTCTGCTCTCATGAGACCCCACCTGGAATACTGCTTTCAGCTCTGGAGTCCCTAACGCAAGAAGGACATGGAGTTGCTGGAGTGGGTCCGGAGGAGGGCCACGTAGATGATCAGAGGGCTGGAACACCTCTGCTATGAAGACAGGCTGAGAGAGCTGGGGCTGTTCAGCCTGGAGAAGAGAAGGCTCCGGGGTGATCTTATTGCAGCCTTCCAGTACTTAAAGGGGGCCTACAGGAAAGCTGGAGAGGGACTTTTTACAAGGGCGTGTAGTGATAGGACAAGGGGAAATGGCTTTAAATTGAAAGAGGGGAGATTTAGATTAGATATAAGGAAGAAATTTTTCACTCAGAGGGTGGTGAGGTACTGGAACAGATTGCCCAGAGAAGTTGTAGGTGCCCCATCCCTGGAGGTGTTCAAGGCCAGGTTGGATGAGGCTTTGGGCAACCTGGTGTAGTGGAGGATTTCCCTGCCCATGGCAGGGGGTTTGGAACTAGATGATCTTTGAGGTCCCTTCCAACCCTAACCATTCTATGATTCTATGATTCTATCCTGCCAGTGGGATCGATCCCATGCTACTCCCTCTCCCCTTGTCAGCTTTGCTTCCTACACATCCATAGACCCCACACTTCTATAACTGAGGCACTGTCTAGGTCACTGGTGTACATGGCAGATAAGACTGGTCATCAGGCTGGGTTCGTTTGCACTGGGCCTGCTGCAGCTCTCCACGAGCAGACACACAAACCTGCTTTTGCATCCTTGCAGCCACAAGGACACAAGAGACTGTGGAAGTGGCTCACATTCCCTCTGTGCCTGTCACAAGAAAAGCAGAGCCATGGAATGCGATGCTAGGTGACAGTTCCCTGTGAAATAATCTCTCTCCCAGTGTTTCCATTCAGGATGCCTCAGCATTTAACGAAGAGAAGAGGTTGAACTCTAGGTGTGAAGAACAGGACAGGAGTCCCAGCAAAATATCAAAATCCATCCAAAGAGGAAAACCAGCTCTGGCGCTCACCAGCTGATCATATCTATATCCCACCAGTGGGATCGATCCCATACTACTCCCAAGAGCAGGGAATTCCCATGCAGAGCTGCCTCTAGTTGCTAAGCCGCTCATTGAGTTTGCTTTTGATTTGGGACTAATTTTCCAGAGTGCCCATGTGGTTTTTCATGGCTGTTTGTTCCTAAAAGCATTCAGCCTGCCCTTTTGAGTTCTGCTTTTCTTCCACTGGAAGACAGAAGCCTCACCAGGGACTGTATCAACTCAGGCACTTATAGATGTGATGTAGGTGGCTAAAACACGTTGGTATTTTCAAGTGGCTCATGCTGCGTTCGTACTATGGCACACCTTGGGAGGTGACCTCACTACAGACCAAAGTCCCCACTGCTAGATCCTGCACAAAGACAGACAAGAGCTAGTCCCTGCCCTGTGATGTCTGCATACCAGACAGCAGACATGGTGAAAAGCTGCTGGCACAGCAAGACTGCCAGAAGAGACAAAGCCCACTAGCTGGAGAACAGGAAGGAGAGCCATTCTAGGAGTCCAGAGCGGATATCCCCTTCCCAAGCCTTGCACCTGTGCCCTGGCAGCTGCTCTGCTTTCCTGACCACTCAGCAGCAGGATAATCTGTGGTCACAGCATACCCACTGCCTAGCCCCAGTCAGGGACTTATTTAACCATCACAGTAAGGAGAAGTCTGAGCCTAGAGAGACTCTGACAGTGAGATGGAGGGGAGAAGGAACAGACACATTCCCCTGCTTCAGCTACCTTTCCTCCCTCTTCACGGCTGACAAAAACAAGTCTCATAGAGGGTCCTGCTGAGCGGTCCAGCACCCAAGGGTACCCACAGCATCCTCTTACTCATGTCAACAGTGGCAAATCTCATCACAGACACGGGCTGTCTCCACTCACGGACTTTGTGGTGAAAAAGCAATAACAGAGATGCTGTTGTTCATGTTGTGTGCAGTTACCAGCAGTCAGTCTGCTTTAGGTGGCTATTTTAGGCTCATCCACCTCATCTCAACACGCCTGAGCGATCACTCAGAGCAGAGACGCTCCTTCTCCTGCAACTTGCCTTTGCCATGGCCTAAGATGCACTAATGGGAAATGCAATAGTTTCTTTCCCCTACCTGAGCCCTACACTATCCATAATTGCATAATCCTCTAATGTCTTCCTGTCCCTGCCAGAGATTAATTTATGCTTTTAATCATGCTCTTGGTAAATTTCAACCAAGTTCAGACTACTTGTTGGGTCACAGCACTCCTATATAAATGTCTAATCCATAAATTTACTAGCCTTTGTGCTCGTCTGTGACAGTGGTTTTGGTCTGGACAGGTGGGAATTGATGAATTTGTTCCTCTCTGAGGGGTGTTTTGAGCAATGAGAGCTCTAGCCAGCTGGAGCGATGGGGAGAAGAGCTGTAAGTCTTTCTAAGGGCATTGCCCAGGAGCCTTGCTGTGAATAAATACCTGCCTGACTTTCCACAAAATCCGTTGCATTATATATATTTGATGTATGCAACAAGAGCAAATCCCAGGAACTGATTAATTGCAGGGTGAGAAATGTAAGTGCCTTTAATCTATAAAAAGGAAAAGAATGTAGCCTTTAAGACTTCCTCTCTTGTAACAGGCTGACTTCGAATGTCTGTTGGCCTGTTCTCAATCGTTCATCATCTACCTGTTTATTACCTTCACTTGGTTCTCCAGCATCCCTAGTCTCTCCACGCATCAGATCCTTGCTCGCCCCCCTGACAGCTCCCCAGGCCCTCTCGCTTTGGATTGTTTGAATCGCCCTTCACTGGACCTCTATGATTTCTGCACTCCTCATTAATTACGCTGTTCCTTTTTCCCCTCCTCATGTTTATCCTTCGGTTTGTATGGGCACACCTCTGCTTGTTTTACAACCACCTGGCAACACATGATGACACGGTGTTGAAACAGCTTAGCTGGTAAGGTCTGGATAGCCGTCAAAATGCCATGTTAGTTACGCAGGTGCTGCTGACTGAGGAATTGGCTCAGACATCCAGTCACCTAGAACAACACACATTCGGATTGCCGTATTACTGAGCTGAGGGAGCAGCGACACCCGCCTGGCCACACACATCTCTACCTCCCATCTGTGCAGGTGCAAGCAGAGCAGCACAAACATTGGGGAGGTGAAGAGAAAAGCTACAACCTCCTTCCCAATGTGATGAACACAGAGGAGAAGACAGGGCTTGGAAGAGATGCTTAAAGCTGTTTGTTCCCAGCACCCGCAATCATGTCACCGTGAGGCTGTGATCTCAGTGCTGACTTCATGCTAATGAAGCTGGGCATGGGGGCTGTTTCTGCACCCCACAGCCATGCTGAATAACCCTCCCACTCACAGCTGCCTGGTGGCAGGAGCTGCTGTGCCACTGGAAAATACCCTACGTCAGCTGTGCGGCAAGCCTAAGCACCTACTGTGCTTGAAAACATGTCACTGGCAATTTTGCCGTCTCAAAGTCAGATTCTTTGCGACAGGACATACATGCAGAGACCACTTTACTCACCACTAATATGCACTAAACTCCACAGCCAGTGGTATCCAGGTAGTCAGGTTATCACAGCCTGGTATCAGAGGTGGAAAAAGGATGTACAGAAGGACACGTCTAATTGCTCTGGGAGAGCAGCCTCACAGCTCAAGCAAACACTGCTTTCTGAACATGTGTCATCTTGTAGTCAAACAAGCCTTCCCTTCACTAGAAAATGTTTAACACTATCACTCACAAAGCAAATGTGCTAATGTAAACAGTTTTAGTGTTGTCTAGATTAACCACAGAGCACATGGCTTCACTGAGCTGGGCAGAGCACCTCTGCTGTGTCTGGGCTGCTGAGTTCATCCGCGCTTAGGAATGGGCTACAGCAGGCAGTTCCTCTGGGCAGGGTTCAAGTAAGAAAATCTGAGCAGCAGGCCTTCAGTCAGGCATCAAAACAAGGATTGTGCAGTAACTTTTCGGTAATTTCAGGACCGACATTTTCCTCCACATTGTTAATTAGAGAATGTATCTGCAAAGAATAGGTATCGTCTCACAGCATAACTTTTGCTGATTGCATCTCCTGAGCTCAGACGTATCCAAATACGTATGCAGTGCTGAGTATGTGGCTGATTGCTGAATAAAGAGCAGCATTCAGATAGCTGGTGCAAGGAACACTGCGCAGTAATAAGCAGTCAGTCTTTGGGAAGTTTGTATAGTTCAGAGTGTTTTCAACATATGGATGTGCAATCTTTCTTTTACATTTTCTTAGCAGGATATTATTGCATATAGCCCTATGTAGTACATCACACAATAATTTAAGCAAAGTGAATTACAGCTTTTGTTGCTGCAACAATGCAAAAGATAAAAGGAGGAATATAAATATGCATGCATACATGTATATAAAGGAGCCACAAGATATTTAAGAAGTCACAGGAGGAAAGCAAAAAAAAGTTGGTGATTTGAAGCCATAGTTGGGAAAAGATTAAGAAAGCTAGCTAGAAATTCTAGGTAGAATTTTTAGATAAGAAGAAATTAATTATACAAGCTGGAACTGGCCCAGACACTGTCCTTTTCTATATGACACAACGTTATCATGTTTGAACATGCTTGTCGCTAATTGAGTCAGAGGACACAACGCTGAGCACAACTTTCTCCTTAGAGCAGGAGCAAGCCAGCACAGCCCCCTCTAGGTCACTCTGTCCTATTGTCATGGGACATAGTGTTTTTGAACACGATTTTTCTAGGGCCTTGCTGACCACTAAATCAGTCAAGATCCATTCTCCAACTGAACACAACCATATTCAAGCACGAGGCACCACTGTCCTTCACGCTGTTGCAGACGTTTGTGCTGATGTTACACCAGCTGAGAAGATGGCTCGCCAGGATTTAGATATGGAAAACATCTCCATGCAGCTGACACTGCTGAGCAATGCACAAGAACCTGTAAGCCCTCCGCTTGTACGGTACTTTATTTACATCTCATGTGTCAGAAAATGGGGGAAAGGGAGGGGAAACACAACATTGCAGCTGTCTGCCAAGCCTTATTCGGCTTTTTCAGTCCTGACTGAGTGACTTACACCAACAGATCTTCCTGTGGAATCTTAGTTTTCCTCTCTCATTAAGGCTTTGTCCTATGTAAGGCATCACAGCAAAGACTTTTGCTTTAGAGTCCTCTAATAAACGTTCCTAATTTGAGAATAATGAAGACTGAAGGGTTCACATCCTGCAGGCCAGTCAAAGAAGGCGGCAGTCCAGGATACTAGAGGTTGGGGAGGAGACTTGTATGTTCTAATGACTTGCTAAACTTTTACTTGTCCTCCTGGGACAGAAAGGGACCCTCTTGCTCCATGAATTTCACTGACAGCACATGACCAAGCGGTTTCATCCCCTGCACCCCGCACAGGAGAACATGGCATCTGGCACAGGGTCTTTACTGGAGCAACCAGATTTCTGCATACCATAGCGTTGAAAAGGTCTGAGTAGATTGCGCGTATGGAGATGGAAGGCAGTGCCATCAGTGCCACTGAGGGAAGGAGTCTGGAAACCTGCACACTCCTTGCAGGTGTGCCATTTTTGGCAGCGTTTTCTGAGGAACATCCCCAAGAGGTGCCACACCCAGCAGAGGACAGCTGGTCCCCAAGGCAGGCGTGGGAGCAAGGCTCCTTCTCAGCTACAGCTGCACTGACAGTGCTGCAGGGAGTATCAGGAATTAGGTCCTGAAGGATGGCAGAGTGGTTGGGTTTTGGGACAGATGTGCAGGGATCTCCTTGCTGTATTGTCAGCCACTGTACTCGTACGTAGCTTTGAATCCAGATACATTTTTTCCCCAAACACAAAATAATTTTCTGACTCCTTTTGCTGCTTATTGATCTGCCATTGAGTATAGGCTGCCAAGAGATGCCTCAGACTGTAGAGCTTATTACACGCCATTCTGCTCACTCAGCCCTCCCATCCTCTGTGCCTGACATTTTTGGCTACCCCTCAACAGATAACTTGGCCCAGAAGGAAATCCCAATGCCACCTCTGTCCTCATGGCCTGGCACTCAGTGCAACTCACCTGTAAGGGAGGCATTTATGCTCCAATCACCCCTACCATCTTAACTTAAACACAAGCAGTGGGCTTTGGTTGACCTACCATTAACAGTCTTCCAGTGAAGATATCCATGCATCCAGACTGCCAGCAGAGACTTGCCCAGGCAATCAATTTGGTGGGAGATTTGTCTGAAACAAAAGAGGTATCTGTTTGGAGACAATGTAAATCCTTCTCTAGAATCCATTGACTGGACTGAGGCTAGATGCCAGTGAAAAACTAAACATAGAGCTGAGTTTTCAACCCTTAAATCTTGAGTGAGCCCCTTCTCACACACACACATGCATATACACACATACCCCAACGACAACCATTTGGACAATTATCAAGCGAAATGTTCATCCAAGGGCAGTTGATGGCCCAGACACTGGCTTTAGGCCAACATAGCTCATGTTTGAGAAATCATGGAATCATAGAATCAGAATGGTTTCGGCTGGAACGGACCTTACAGATTCTAGCTCCAACTCCCCTGCCATGGGCAGGGACACCTTCCACTATATTAGGTTGCTCAAAGCCTCATACAACCTGGCCTTGAACACTTCCAGGAATGGGGTATACAAGGATAGCAGACTCTGGATGAAGCTCTTTTCTATCATTGTCTTCCTGTGCTGTTCTGTAAACCTGGGCTCTTTAAAGAATCAAAGGATTCAGTGAGTGCTGATAACATCACAATAAACCTATACTTTTCAAACTTGAGTATTGTAAGGCTAGTGATAATGTAATCATTTATCCCATATTTTTATCCATTTTTTCATAGCTAGTCCTGGGCCACCAGATTCTGGCTGAGGTGAAAGTTAAAAAAAAAATATCTACAGAGGAAAACTAATCAATCTCTTTCCAGTTCCAGTCCATTGTTGTGCATCCAAGAGATTCAGAGAGAGAACCTGTTTTTTCGGTTGCTATCTCATTCACTGATAGCATCTCCAGACTTCGTAAAAAACATTCGCTTCAGCTAAAGCGCTGTCAGTTGAGCCGTTTGAAAAGTCCTGGTTGGATTTTATTTCAGTGAAATTTACAGAAATAAAAACTTCCTGAGAAATATTTTTGTGCTCTTTGAATACTTTTCCAGTCCCTCTTGATGGTTATCTTTGCTTTTCACTCACATACTCCATTTAGTTTCCTGTTTGGATTGTTTTTACTCTATTAGCAGTTTTTAAGTGTGCAGCTTGGCCAAAAGGTGACTATTTCCAAACATGAAACTAAATTGGCAGATGTTTCTTTTTTCAAAACAAAACTTGTCAATTAACAATTTCAGTAACAAAAATAAGGAGAAAATTATATGAACGATATTGAAGAGGTAGAAGGTAAAAGCATGAAACTCTGAAACTTTTGAACTGTTGACGTTTCCCCTGCACCTTCAGTCAAGACTTGGTTCTAGCTAGCAAGCGAAATCTTGTGAAATACCCTGCTTTCTTTCGCAGACGAACCTAGGGCAAGAGCTAAAGTTTGAATAACTCATACAATATTTCAGCTACATGTTGGAAGTTAGCCAGTTTTGGTGACAGTGTCCTGCATTTGAGTGGGAATTAATGCAACTCTGTCCCAGACCTGGAAAACAGATTTTTGTTTTCTTAACAAAAAATACCAGATGCTGTCAGAATTAGCACAAAACAGTCACATTTCATTTTTGCACTAAGCCACTGCCAGGAAAAAAAAAAAAACAAAAAAAAACCCCAAACAAACCTGCTGTTTTGATCTCAGAAACACAAGGGTGAGCCCCTCTGCCTTGGTAGCTAAAGCACATGTGTTGAGGCTGAAAAACAAAACCCCAATATTCACCTTTTATTTTTGCCTTCTGGTATCACTAAGGTCACTGGTAGATTTTGAGGTTGGAAAGAACCACTGTCTCAAGACCATTCACACGAGCAGCTGAGTCATTTGACTGCAGCGAGCCCCGTAACTTACAGTGGATAAGGGAACAGGGCAGGTACCGCAAGGGACACAGAGCTCTGACAGTGGAGGCCTGGAGCTGAGGGCCCCCTCTACACCCCTCAGAAAGGCGGCTAGTTGGGTCTTAGATAATTCCTCACTTCCTTTGGTGATGAACAGCAGTGCTGACATTATCCGCTGTCTCTCCAGCTTCGTATCAAAACTGAGTATTGAGCCTTTCAGTCTCTCCTGTGACTTACCTTTCACAGTTAGTACCTAACATCTATTTTTAGGATTCTCAATAAGCACATATTTATGTGTTTACGTATATATAATCCTCTTTACTTTTACATCTACCAGCCAGGGATTTTCTTTCCCTGGTTCATAATTTTGCTCCCTTATCAATTATCTACATTTACTAATGTTTAATTTCTGTCAGCTGTTATGAGCTTCCTTGGCTGAACACTGTTTTTCCTGTTCTGAATCTGGCTTGCTGCATCTGAGTGTTTCTGCTGTGTTCCACCCTTTTAATTGCACCCCACAGGTAGCCTAGCATCCTCTGACTAACTCAGCTAGTCCATTTTTTTTTATTTTTAGCTTCCCTGAAAATAGCTGACTGCCCTCTCACCATTAAAGGTGACCCGCTGTTCCGTGTTTCCAGAATCTGCCACTTCTTAGCACTTCTTTATAAATAACCTCTTTGCCTTTTCCATTGGTTGGACCAGGGTAACCTCTGCAAAGATCAACTTCTTCTCTCAACTTCCCTGTGGTCTTGGGGATCATGATTAATGGTTGGTGCCAAGATGAACTGACATCATTGGAGACTTCCTTACCATCTTTGGCACCCTGTTTTCCTGTACAGCCCCCACCTGGGCTTTGTTTTATGAAGACAATGTGCCAATGCCTTGTCACTTGCCAGCCTGACAGGAGGGGTTCAAGATGATTCCAAAATCCTACAAGTTGTTCAGCAGTGTTAGCAGCAGCTTTATGGTGGCCTTCAGCATGCAGCCCCCCAGCCAGTTTCCAGGTGGTGTAAGGAGAGATTCAACCCAGTCTCCCATCCACGCATCTTCCTCAGTATGTGTTTGTGCTTCTTGAATGTGAAAGGTGCCAGAAGCTATTCCTTCACCCACTCTCACCCTGTAACCCCAAGACACTAGCCTTCAACCCACAGCTACTAGTGAACATCAGGGCAAGAGACCCACTCAAGTAATATTGTATTCCTAATTTCAACTCATTGCCATTTCAAGCTCTTAAAACATCACACATGCAGCAAAATTCCCAGGCATTCTCCATGTTGAGAACAAAATGAACGAAGACAACCAAGAAAATGTACTGGTTATGGGTTCTGATTTTTTTTAACCCTGATATTCTGTGGTAGGTTTCTTTATTTTTGAATATAAAGTGACAGAAATAATTTGTTGTTAGAAAAGAGAAAGTATCTTTGACTATTTACAGGTTTTGTACATCACAAAGGTTTTCATGTTTTTGTTAATTTTTCTTCTTTTTTTTTGCCTCCACGTCCTTTAAACAACGCTGAACTGGAAATCTCACAGTTCACAAAAACTCTCTTCCCAAAAAAACAAACCCCAATGAGAAACAAGAGAAATCAAAGGGGAAAAAATCAACTCCTTTCATAGTTCTCCAGGAAACCATTATCTTAAATATATATTTATACATTTATATATATTGTTTTTTTTTCAAGTTCAAACACCAAAATTCAAGAGAGAAAGAAAAAAAAAACCAAAACAAAATGTGTCTTTCCCACCCCCCTCCAGAATCTGTTGATCCCTGCTTGTCCAAAGTCAGAAAGAATTATTTACAGAAAGATGAACCGGAGGGAGGTGAGGGTGTAGGGAAGAGGAGGATGAGGTCGTGACTGGTGGAGGAAATATAATAGGATTAGGGCCTCGGAGAGATGAGGCAAGCCTGAGTTCGACCGCGCTTTCCCTTAGGAAGACGCTACACTGGGAGAGCATCCACAGTGTCCCCTTGCCCCTGTGTTCAGTGCAAGGGTGCTGCCTTTCTGGGTCCCCGTCTCAGCCCCACACCAGGTGCTCAGTGGGCACTGCTGCCCTTCTCCCTGCACCTTCCACTGGACTTCCCCATGCCAGCCAGCCAGCCCTGGACATCCCCAGCCCAAGGTACTACAGGGAGGAGAGCGGACCACCTTGAGGGTCTCCGCTGCACCCAGCTGAGCTCCTCCATGAAGATCAGTGCCAAGGTAACCAGGCCATGACTCTCAACTATGGTTGCTGGCTCTTTTTTTCCCCACTGGCACCTTTTGCTGCTCACCCATTTCACTCCAAGCCTAAAGTCGCTGAGCACATAACTAAACTGCGTGTTCACAGGAGCCTGACCCCAGGTGCTAAATGAAACTCATCCTGTTGCCAGCTATCCTTGGCATCTGCTTCTTCTGTTTCATGACTGCAAGGTATCGGTAAGCAACAGGCGCTAAGGAAAGACTCCTCAACAGAAAACCCACCTCTATCCCTGTTCCTCCTTCCCTCCCTGCCATATCCTGACTTCAACTGCAACCTGCTGGAAAAGTTCTGCCAGACAAGTCAAATATTACATTGCACAAAATGAAGTTTACGTTGCAGATGTGAGCCTGCAATTTACACATGATTTGTGTGTATTATAATGTATTAATCAGGAAACGCTATGTAAATGTGTGTAAATGCAAACCACGATCTTAAATCAGTTTTGCATAATGCAAGTAAACAAATTAATCTCCCAATGCACTTGTAAATGTTAATAAAGACTTGACATTAACCATTAAGTTTAGATAATGTTACTGGATGAGAAAGCATTGTTGTATGTCACTTGTGCCCTTATAATGCAGATGAGTAAAATTTACATGTCCAACACATGCATGTTCTCAAGAACTCAAATTGCTGTTTGCTGCAAGCCATGTAAGCTGTACTTTTTCCATCAGCAATTTCTTTTTAAAACACTGCCCTGTCCCTGGAGAGAGTAAACCATCCAAAATTAAATGTAAGGAACCCTTGAATATTTGAAGCGTGGCAGTGACTGTGTAAGTATGCATAATTTAAAGGGGTACTGGCAAGATAGACCTAAAATTTTGGACCATTTGTGAGGCTGGAACTTGAACTAAGCTGAATATTAACCCTAGGAAAACTGCTTTATCATCCTAGCCTTCTGAAGACAAAAGGAAGCTAGATCAGCCTCTGTCCAGTTGCAACATTTGTTCGCACTTCAAAGCATCCTCCAAGGCTTGGAAGCAAAGCCCAATAAGAAGCTGGCCAGGAAGTTCAGTCACTATTCAAACACACCAGGATGTCTTGGATGAAATTCATCAAGAGATGCCAAGTTGGATGAACACGTTGCATGGTACAGAGAGGTTCTCAATGAAGCCTCTCCGATGTGACAGCCTGAGGTGTTACTGCACACTGGTGGAACCGAGAAAGGAAATAATTTTCTACACAATGTTTTGACAGCCTCCCTGTAAAAGCTGAAAGTTTGTTGAAGCAGCAGAGGGATGCTCAAGGCTACTTGTGAGGAGCACACTAAGACCTTGGTGTGCAAGTTTCCAAGGAAGGGAAATTAGTTGTTTTGAATCCTAGCAGAACCTCCCCGATCAGCGAAGAGAAGTCAGGTCGCAGTGGCAGCAGAGGCTGAGCCCCATGCACCACACTCACCCTGAGAGAGCCTGTATAGCCCAGCAGCTCTCTGGATCAAGGCCATACATCCACTTCCTCATGCTACCTGTAAAAGTAGAGCTAATTAAAAAAGCACAGAGAAAACTATCACAATTTATGGTTCAGGTTCCATTTGTCCAAGGCTGGGATGAGGTACAGCATCCTCAAGGTTCTGCCCAATGGGAGAAGTGAAATGAAGCTGGAAAACCAGAGCAGTGTCACAATTGCAAGATTTCTCACCAAACTCACCTGAAGCAGAAGCTGATTGCCCTGGGCATAGCTTTGCAAATAGCTGTCATCCTTTCATGACCTCCAGAGGGGTAAGAAGAAGACATCCTGTCATGTACTGAAGTGATGACAGGCAAGTCTGGGGCCTGGTGGCTTGCTCCTGTATGGATCACACACTTGCCTCCTGACTGTTCCCCTGTCTGCACAGGAAATTCTCATCCCCTTAACGGGTGAGGGGAACTCCATTGGGTGATGTCTGCACACTGCCGCAAAGAGGAGACTGTTCTTTCTCAAATCTCAAAAAAATAACAACCTGAGAACCTGACTGGCCCTTCAGGTTGAGGTCCCAACATCCCAAATCATGTCTCCCAGCACAAGCTTCCTTCACTACTCCTGACCACATTCCAGAGAGATTCCTGCACTGCTTTCTCCAAACAGCAACCGTGAACACAATATTTCTGCATATGAAAATGCCAGATGTCCTTTTCCTCTGCCACTTGACTTTATCACAGTTCATACAACAAGCCACATCAAGTCACCTACCTTATCATATGTCTGGATGCCTCAGTGATTTCCCCTATAAATGTACATCTCATTTAATCGCAAGAAAATTAGATGCAAATGCATGCAAGATTTCAGGATATTTGCATAATATATGTAAACTATGGCATCTGTCAATTTACTTGTTAATGTAAATGCTAATATTAATGTATTTTAGTTTAGAATCAAAATTGCAAACTCTTTGAAGTAAGGACTATGACAGTGCGAAGCACTGAACGGACAAATCTTGTTTGAAAACAGGACCTAAATGTTTTTGATCAATTTTATGTCAGGGTTTCACCTTACTGGCAAAGCATCTCACTCTACTCACTGCTTCCCAGATTAATGACTGATACAGGCACTGTCTAACTCCACAACAATAGCAGTGTTGTTAGGAGAGATGGAGTCGTTTTGACCAGCACAAAATTACTCCTGAAGCCACCAGTCACTGCTTTCATTCAGTGTGCATCCCCAAGCGTACCTTTCTGACAAAATCCTGCCCGATGTGCTACCTACTTCCTCCTCTGTGGCAGGAGCTACAGAGAAATGGGGAGCTCCTTCACTCTCTGAAGGTAGCTTCATATCCTGAGCTCAATCCAGGGCATCCTCCAGGACCAGTTGCTAGTTGAGATTACTATCACAACATTTTAAGCCCAGGAGAGCTCAACTATTTTAACTCACTATTAAATACTCCAGCCTCTTCATAAAGACATTTTCAAAAAGAATAAATATCCTTAGCTTTTGTAGTGGAAATTTCTAAAAGCACCTGAGCAACTAAGCACTGTTGGCTTTCAATGAGATGGAGTTTGTTTTAATAAATCTCTCAGGTGCTTCTAAAAATCTTTTCCTACTTGATGCAAACATGGCACAAGCATTCTTCCCAACACTTAGTGCTTCTGGCCCCCAGGCACCTCCAGCTATCCAGGATGTGTAGTAGAGTGACTTGAACAGAGCCACGCAAGTACCAAGTGCCTGAGACTCTGGACTCATGGCTCATCCCTTGAGACCAAGGTAAGTAGCCCTGCCCTTGTGGCAGAAATTATGCTATTCTCTCAGAAAAAGGGTGTAGAAACACACCCAGGGCCTGTGTCTGGGCACCAACCAGAGATGTGTCTTATTCTACCACTGCAAAACAATACTCTACACGGAGAGACAATAGTCTGAGTTTCAAGTGAGGGACAAACCATTTTCAGGAAATTTTCCCTTGGGGGCAGGGGAAATAGACAAGGAGAAAGCCAGCCCCTTCTTTTCTGCTGAGACGCAAGTCTCTGCACCAATCTTGAATGAGCGGCGAGTGCGTGGTGTAAGTCACTTAGCATTCCAGTGCGCATCCCCTCTGCTAACGGCGCAGCAGCAACCCGCAGCCGAAGGGTGATCGCTTACCCAAAGCTTAACCTTGCGGCTGGCAGGCCTCGGTCTCTTGCCTGCTCGGCGAGGATAACTAATCGGAGAGCCACAGAGACAGGTCCAAAACGTCATGCTTCTCCAATTTTAATCTAATGCCTCAGATAAGGAATCGGTCATGAAGCCCTTACTCTCTGCATATAAAGAAGGGGAAGGTCAGCAGGGAAAGCAAAGCGGGCTGCCGCTGCAGCACAGAGAGAGCCTTGAAGTGGCTTGGGGAGGAAGGAGAACGTCTGAGTGGTTAGTCCCTAAGCAATACGAAGCTGCAAAGTTAGGAGAAGTGGCTGGTTCATTGCAACTCGCTTCCTTCGGTCTCAAATGGGATGCTTTCACCTGTATCTTAGCACAGCAAGGTTCAGCTCCCAGAGCTGAAAAAGAAGCATCCCTGCACACAAAAGGACCACCAGAGCCAGTGGAAGTGTGTTTATCAATTGGAAAAATCCAAAGAGGAGCCCTGAAATTGCTTGGTCCAAAGAAGTGAAGGACATCAGCTAATTCTCCCCAGGTATAGGATATGCATCTTTGCAGATGCCTTTCTGTAACTACAATCCTAGTTCCTTGTTCAAAGGTTGAAAAGCCGAATCAAATAGCTCTTCTTCACCGACAGAGTCTTGGCTTCCTGATGGAGCATGCAAATCATCCGTCAGGGCAGACAAACTCAGCCAGCACTCACGCTAGCAAAGACACAGAGGTGTTTCAAAAAGAGCTTCTAGGGCTTGTGTGCTCAAAAACTCCAGACTCCTGCCCTTGCTGTATGTGTACACTGGAAGGACTTCTGCCTTCCCTCTGGCCTGGTTGAACGTCTACCTTGAAAGACCTGAGGTCTGAGCAGTGAGGTGCAGAGGCAAGGTAGGCAAAATGCAAGCTCTTCTACTTTGTCATTAGGCCCTCTGGGTCTAAGTGAGATGAGCCTACCACTTCACTCCAGGGAAAGGAAGGGGAGTGACTGTGGAGGCTGGAGTAGAAGAATGGCTCCTGGCTGAACTTCCAGCTAGTATAACGCATGGCCAAAGCCCTGGTTTCAGACTCTGAGACGTTATGCTTGGAAATCTGAATTTTCAGAGCATTTGCCAAGTTTCTGCTTTAGCTCTGTTCTCTTCTACTTCCAGGGAGTTGTTTTCAAAATGTATTCCACTCAGACCCGTATTTCCATGCCATGGTTTTCCTCCTCCTAACACCCTGTGGGGCAAAGTTATCTATTTGTCTCCACTATACTCTTCCCTCTGCAGATATTTCCTGAAGAGAGGCAAAGCCGCTAGAGCTGAGGTTTTCATAGTTACTTTTCCTTGCCTGCTGATGGAGGCAGCACTTGTGCTGTCAGGTCAGCAGCCTGGGCTCTGATGTTCACCATGCACTTTCAGCTGAGGTCCCTGAGGGTGCTCACTCCCTTGCCCTGTCCCCTGCCTCACATCCTCCATGGGCATTCTGCTGCCCAGGGAAGAGAAAGAGAGACCACGTCTCAGATAGAGGAGACAAGAAGCCCTCGGGGTCCCAAAGTCACAGTGCTGCTCTTCCTCCATGCCCCATTCTTGAGCTGGTGAGCACACACCATGCATCAGCACAGCATTACATGGCCATCCACACATCACTCTCTCCCCGATTCCCCTTTTCCTATCCTTCCCTGCTGCTACTGTCTTGATCCATGTCTCTGCTAAGGGTATGTGTGTAAATAGGAGACTGCTAGTAGAGCACCAGTCACAGGGTGATCGTCCAGGCTAAAGAGAAGAGGCTCCATGTGATTCTCTTTATTGTCTTTGAGGGAGCAAGTCACTGGAGGAAAGTATGGTAAGCAATACCCCTCAGCTGAGTGTAATGACTTCTCAGCCCTCATCGTTCACTGGAGGACATAGAACAGTGCTAGCTTCCTCCCATAAGGGAGTAAGGGCCCCTTTTCTTAACATGCAAGGACGGAGGCCACAGAGGCATACTGTTCCTCAGAGCAAGACAATCTTGATGGCAAGATTTGATGGTGAGAGGGTGGGACTAGGAGACAGAACAAGTGGGAAGAAGGGTGAATAGCCAAATACTTACTGGAGGAACAACCTAGATTTCTAACTAATAATGACAAAAGCTTCAGAAGAAGCTTTCTTCAGGCAGAAGAAAATCACTCTCTGCTTCCTTGTATGAGTCAAAGAGCAAAACAGATAGTGCATGGGATAGGATTGGCAACAGGCAGACAGGCTAACTCAGACCTAGGTAAGTCCAGAAGTTGCTTCAGGATTTGTTCTCTCTCTTATGCTAAAAGGATTCTCCCTCTCCTTCCTCCACCAAGAGGTAATGCTCCCATGGATCCTCTTTCACACCTGTATCTGCAGCTCAGAATTGAAGAACCTACCAGTCAAGCTGGTCTACACCACTGCTGCCTCCAGGTTCTCTCTGTCTATTCCATCCAAATCTATTTTAACTTGAGCGGTAGACAAGATTTTGAGTGAGCCATTTTCATTTGTCAGTGAGCCATTTTCCAGGGTTCTATTTCTCCACACTGCCAGAGGAGTGGTCTAGGCTGATTTTGAGTCTTTACTGATTTCATTCTTCTTGGTCAGTGCTGAACCCATATTTTAAGCTACATGGTGTGCTACCTGCTTCGTCCTGTTCAGTCCATGATGTAGAAGACAGACAGTAAGGACAGGAGCAACAGAGAAAGTTCCTGTTAAGGACAATTGTCCCTGTTAGGTACAATTATTGTCCCTGATGGGGCAATGATGTTTCAATGATTGTGTGGGAGATGAGAGCATGAGGGAGGGGAGATGAAATTCATATGCAGGAGGTCTGATTCACTCAAGCACAAGGTGTAATTTCAAGACAGAATGGACAGAGCAACCTACCAACTTCCCTGGGACAGTATGGAAACCAACATCTCCTGTCCTCTGACAATTCAAAGGAGCAACACCTTGATCCACAGCAGGGTGGGATGGGTGCTACCAGCTCCTCAAAGGCAATCTAGCGCTCCAGCACCTGGCATCAGAGCCCCCAAATGAGGCAAAGAGCACTGACACCCCACTTCCTTCAGGGGAGAAGAGAATCACCACTATCCTTTCTAAGAGGGACTGGACTGCTGAGACGACATACTGTTCGGTCTGGAACTGGGAGAGGCAGCCTGCTTCCTTTAAGAAATCTGTAGTTTTCTTTTCTTTTTTAAAGGAATTAAGAGTGGTGCCAATATATCCTGCAAAAGGACACTATCTTGTTCTCTCAGAAGGAAAGTGAAGAGACATTGGTTTAAGTCCTGAGACTCACATAACAAAAACCAGAACTTTGTCAGCCCTTTGTTAAAGTCATACCTCCTTCACACCTGCTTCCCCAGTACCACAACCTCAACCACTCGAAAATCTAAATCAAGTAGAAAAAATCCATGATCACTGTTAACACTCAAAGCAATTCATGGCCATTTTCAATTTGCCTTTTGTTTTTTGAGTTTTTGGAATTCGTTCTGTTATTTTCAAGATTTTCTCCACAGCAATCAGAGATAAAAACACATTTTCATATAAAACATGAGTTGTGGATTTTTTTTTTTTTCAGGACTGAAGGAAAACATCATGTATTGTGAAACTCACAGTAAAAGCCACGGCGGTAGCATCCCTCTCTCATACACCACTGCTTCTCTCTTCCTTCATTCCCTCAACAACTAAACAAAAACACCCTTTGCACAGCTTTTATTCTTGATCATTTTATTTGGTGGTTTCATGCTACATAAAAATTAGTTTTTATATCAAAAAATTATTCACAATATTTCCAAAATAGTTCAAGTTTTTTTTTTTCCTTTTTGTGTTTTTTAAATATTTTTAATGTATTTTTATTTACTTTTTTTTACTGCAGCTAGGTTACAAAACATCCCATTTCCTCTCGCCACCACCAATTCGCTGTCGGTTCCCTTTTACATTTGCATATGTAAAAAAAAAAAAGAAAAAGAACAAAACTTTTTTATCATTTACTTGAGAAATAAAAAGTCATTTGGCACTCATGTCTCTGTGGCTCTGATTTCACAAGTAGAGTGGCTGGAAGTGGGCATATATGCGTGTGTGTGTGTGTGTGTGCACGCACACACACAGGTGCATGCATAAAGGGAATGAGGAGGAGGCAAAATTTAGGCAAAGATGGACTCAGAAGCGGATAGGATATATCTGCTGTGTGCAACAGCCTGATGGGTAGCCAGGTTCACCACAAGATACCAACAGCTCAAGAGAAGAGGAGGTAGCAGTGTTGGGCAGTAGAAGACTTACACTAGAGGTGAGTATTTCTTTTCTTTTGGTTAATAGACTGAGCTCATCAAACGTGCTCTCCAAAGTAAATGTATGTTAGTTAGAAGCAAATACAGCTAAAGCTGACCTGTGCCAGCTCTAAAAACGCTACCTGCCCCAACCCTAGTAGACACAATAGTCCTCCACTACTGCTCTCGGCCACTTCCACATGCCAAAGATGAAGGGTGCTGGGCTTTCTTTTAAGTGTCATGACACCGAGAGCTGGCCAAATACCCATCCACCACCTTTAACCCTTACTTCATGGTCTGTGAGACTCCGCTCAGCCTTGAATGACGTTGTCCAAGTTGAGGGTCAGCCCTACCCACCTGCAGGCTGAACCCCTCTGTCCCCTTTAGGGTAATAAATTTACCTGTTGCGGACCTACGTGCCCCTCTCCTTCTCCAGTGTGAGAAGGGCTGTGCAGGGGTCAGTGAGCCATTTTCCCCTGCCTGCCCTCCAGCCTGACCCACGACCCGCACAAGCCAGAGGATGATCTCCTATGGGTGCTCGTTCTCTTTGCATCAGGCCCCTCAGCAGTCACAGGCTCCTTGTCCTAGGAATGGCCATGGAAACTGCTGAAAGGGTCTTTCTCCCTCCTCATCCAGGCAATCCCACATGGCTGCAGGAGAGCAGGACCCAAGGGGTCAGACACCCTCCCTGCCTGCTACCCGCTTCACAGCAGCCTTTGGGACAAAGGCCAAAGCTTGCTGGAGAAACATTTATTTTTTTAAGGGAAAAAAGAGAAAAAGAAAAAATGAAGGAAAAGAGGAGCAGTACCAAAAAAAACCCCAACCCCAAAACCCACCTGTGCAACAGTTAAATAGTTTGCTTTCTGTGACTCCACAGGGAAGTCGGTGAAAAGCTACTTCCCGAAAGGCTGCTGCCTCCTCTATATACCAGCCCTCACCTCCAATTACAGATGGTGCTTTGGTCACTGGCAAAGCGACGTTTCAAGATAGCCCTGCCATTCAGGAGAAACACATACAAAGGAAAGACCCGAGCACAGCTCAACCATACAAACAATAACTGCACAGAACTGAGGTCTCGGAAAGTTGTATTGCTGAAAACACCCCCCTGCTCCCACTGAAAGGACTGTGTAAACAACAAAGGAACTAACAGAAGAAATCAACAAACTGTTTTTTTTTTGTTTTCCCCCACGTTAGAAATTTTGAAATGCAAAGCTAAAAGAGCAGTTCGCTCCATTTCTGACCACACGCAAGAGAAATCCTGCTCCAAAAATAAGAAAGTGACCAGATGGGCAAAGAGGCCTCCAAAGCTAGCAGCTTTCTGTGCCAACCTCCACACTAACTGCTGTCTAGTGGGAAGGTCATTTCCTACAGCACCTCTTGAAGGCTCCAGCTTGTTAGGAGCTTTTAGGTGTATAGCATGTCGATAATAGTAATAATACTTAAAATACACACACACGTGTACACGCACTCACACACATTTATCTTCTCTTCCATAAAAGACAAGCCTGGCAGAGCACAGGATACAATTTGATGGAGAGGAAAGAGCAGCTGAACATGGAAGAAAGCAGAGGAGGTGGATGAATGTGGTCTGATAGAAAGAGTCACTGGAGGCCACAGATTATTCTGTTAACATTTTGTATATATAAACAAAAAGAAACCATCAAAGAGGCCCAGTGACACCAGCACTAAAGGGCTGGTTGAGCAGACTTAATATAGCGTAGATGATGAGGGCCCTGGCCCCCAGATGTTGATCCTTCCTTATCTAACTAGTCATGGCATCTCTTCATTAGGTCCTGATTGCCTTTTCTGGCTGCTGTCAAAGGACAGCAGTGTCTTGTCCAGCAGCCTGGCCAGTTAAAGTGCTGTGCTGGTTGGCACTGCAGGGCCCTCCCAGCAGATCATCCTCTCTGGTGCTAGCAGCATAGCAATCTCTCCTGGAAATGCAGGCAATGGAGAATGGCTGCAGAAAGTTCACCCCCTCCCACCCTGTCTATTTACTGTCCCCTCCAAAGAAACTGAAGCCTCCAGAGCTTGGGATTTGCAAGTTCCCTACCCAGCTCCTAGCAGCAATGGTGACGTTCTCCCAAATAGTGGGAATGGGACATCAACCCACCACAGCTCTGCTTTTGCCTGTGTCTATCTGACACAAGAGCAAGAAAGCACAGGGTTAGTGCTTGCTTGCAAGCAGCATTTAAGTGCTTGCATTGCCCTAGGAGCAGCAAAAAGAATAGCAAGGGGAGCCTCTTGTTTCAGTCATGTGACAGATCGACCAGATCTCTCCCAAAAGACCTTACTGATCAGTGCAGGATTGTCTTCCTGCTCCACCTACCAGTTAAGGCCAAAGCAGGTAATGAGTGTGGCACAACGGTTTGAAGATGTGGCACAGTGGATTCAGCACAGAAGTGAATGAAAGCATGAAATGGGTTTCTGGTGCTGTATTCAAACCATCTCTAGGAGGAGTCTGGGTCCCAGCCTTATCACTGATTCAGAGCTGGTCCTCCAGAGTCCAAACAAAGCAGCCGTACCAGGGCCTACAAGGTAAGCAAGAGCAACAGCAGGGTTGCCAAGGTACCTGTGGGTGTTTATCTCCTGGCTTTAGCAGCATACAGCTTCAAACACTTTTCTCTCTGCTCAAACCCATGCATACAAACACCTAAGCACACATACAGACTGTGGCACCACACATACAAATGTGTGCAGGCTGCATAAATACATATCCCAGTATGAACCCACCCCCGCCCCCCACAAGTAGACACGTGCAAGAAATACAGACAAGTAGCAACAGGCATGCAACATACACATGTGATCCCAAGCAGAGGGAACCCCTCTAAGCTGTGTTCAAGCATGGTGAGATCCTGGGTGATGAATCCTGGGCAAAATGCATTACAGGAAGAGGCCCGCACAAGCAAGAGAACACACAAAGGCATTCTAGGCACCTAAACCCCTAAGTAGCTGTTTCAAAATTCACAGGAGTGAATTTCACAGCAGTTTAGCTGCCTGTGTCAATGGATCTGGTTCCAATACCTGGAAGGAAAGCAGAGGGACAAAGCACAAAACTTTCATCTTACCCCTTTGACTGATTTTTGTCTGTTCAGGGGCAGGTACTATCTTTCTCCAGCTGACATGGGACTTAGCAGCCAGTGCCCACAGCCTAGGTAGAAGTCTCATGTGATGCACGCGTTCTCTCTGGACACCCTGCAAATACTGCAGGTATGTCATGCTTATGGCACACTGAATAAGCAAAGGAAACACAACAAGGAGCCTGGTGATGCTCAGAAAGGTAACTCACTATTTGTACTCCCAAGGACATGACTGCCCACATCATTGGGGTAGCACCAAATGGGCCAGTAGTGTCCAACTTCTACTTAGAGTTCTGCCAGGAGTCACTCAAATAAATGCACAAACATACGCCTCCTCCCAGACTGACAGGTACTTGCAGCCATGTATTCACAAGTACATAGGCCACTGTGAACCATGCTGGGACAGCCATGCCAAGGTCACAGCAAGGGTACATGATAGGAATGTCTATCCTGCTCAACTCTTTGAGCAGAGCTCCATTCCCATGTGGCTGTAGTGGTTTCTCCCACCCAGAAATCAGAGATGTAGGCCTGCAATGGCAGGATGAGCAAGAGTTAGCTGCAGCTGGGAGAAGACTGCTGCTCTGGATAACCTCTGGTCATGCTAACCCTTTCCATTGCTCCCTGCACTGCCCATAGGCTTTCATACAGTTCAACTCAAACCCTCAGAGACCATGGCACACGGCAACACACATGCACACATGAAAAGCTGACTGGCCCTCAGACTGTGACCAGAAGACCCAGGTGTCTTCAGGGATGAGCAGTCAATGCCATAGCTGGGGAGGATTGGTGGGTTGATGGACATTCATTGAGGAACAATGCAGTTGTCCGAAAGGGAAAGAGGGAGGTGTCTTGGCATCTGCCTAGAACCCTTACCAGTTCCACATTGGCTCTGTCTCTGCTTATTCACCACGTCACACCCTGTCACTCTTCTCCCTTACTGACATAACACTAGACTACAAATGCTAGGCAGCTAGTGCCAAGCACCAGCTTATATTGACTTGTCAGACAGAAAGGGACTGAATACTACCAGACATTCACCCTCAGGTTTGCAACACAGCAGAACATCACGTAGGTTTTGACAAGCCAATGGCCTCTAGACAATAAGACAGGTAGCCCTGTGCTCCTAAAAGACAGCACACTGGTCTCCAGCAGCCTTGCTTTTTTCACACAGAGTAAAAGCAAAGAAACTCTACCGACTCTGATGTGGGTCAACCTGGAGTGGATAAAAACTGTATCTTGCCCCTGCTCTAAACTCACCAGTCAGCCATCAAGGACAGAAACGATGTTCTTTCTCTTGGCTTTCTCAGAAAAGACAATTTCACTGTTTCCTTGAGTTGGTTAATTTGCCATATTGATCATTTCTTATTTCTCAAGTGGGCAAGAGCAGAACACCACCTCAGTGAAAGTGACAGAGAAGTCAAAATAGCTACCAAATATCATTTTCTAAAGTCTGGTCAGGGCTAGAATTTTACAGGAGAGGAGAAGTAAGGGTCTGCCTTCACTCATCTTCTGCACAGCATTACACAGTCTGATGAAGACAACAGAACAACAAGACAATAATAAGAGGAGCAGAGTGGGCAAACAGCCAGCATAAGTCATTCTGAGGGAAGAGGCGTTAAAGATGAAATTGAAGAATCAGTGTGAGTAAGTTGGGAAATAAGTAGATAAGAGGCCAGGGAGATGAGGCAGTAAACTGCCAGAGATATCAAAACACCTGAAAATGAGGTTCTGCTTAGAGGAAGGACAGAGAGGGCCTAAAGGAGAGGAAGCAAAGTGTACAAGAATGACACAGAGGGTGCAAGACCACACCACCTCCCCTCCAACAGTACTGGGAAGGCCACATAAAGAGGGAGATAGGAGTGTTGGTCAGGAGATGAAGGCCCAGAGAGATCCCTGTAATCCACAGTAACAAATGTACTCTGCTGACGTGCCAGGGAGAAGACAATGGGGACAAGGGAGAGAAAGTAATCAAAGAGCAAAGCACATAGAGAAGGAACAGCCCTGTGCCTCACACAAACAGTCCCTAGCAATCAACACGGCTTTATTACAGGAAATTATTAACAACCTCTGCTACCCACCACCCCTCACCAATCCCAAACCTCCCCTGTTTGGGGACCCTTTCTTGGCACACACATATAACATCCAGATAAACTTTCTGAACCAGCAAAAGCAACCACTGAAACGACTTCAAACACCACAGACCAATAAAACCACAATTTAGAAGTTAACTTTCCCAACCCCCCCATGCCATTATTTAATAAGGAAATACTGTACAGATATAAAACCCACCCTTTTCCCAACCTGAATATAATTGCTTGAGTTAGTTTTCTGTACATATATACACACATATTTACACAGTAATGCTGCAATCAAGAAAGTAGATGATGTAAGAGTCACAAAGTGAATACATAAATTAAAAAACTACCAGCAGAACATTAGGAAAGGTCACGTTGTTCCTACTTGGCAAAAATGTTTTGTGGGACAGAGTCATTAAGCGTACTGCAATGTATCGTGTGTGTGTATGTCTGTGTGTGTGCACATACAGGCACGCAAGCCCCACAGCTTCCTGCCGTGTCAGGTTTGTTCATGTGTGTTTCGCTTCCCCAGTATTGTCTTGCGTGTGTGCATTTGCCAGAGGAACCTGTCCCAAAGCGTGGAATATTTTCTGACCGGTGCTTGCTGTGAACCTTTAATGACAGGAGGCCAGCAGGTTAAGAGATCTGTAACTACTAACACATCACAGAGATCCCCCTTTATCTCAGCACCCAGGGGACTGTACCCTTGGCGTCGGCAGACATGAGTCCTGCTCTCTGCGATACGATTTCACTGCCTTTTCTATACACAAGGAGCGTGTCAGTTTTGTCGTCAGCAATGACAGAAGGGTGCTAGAATTCACTCAAATGGCATGGACAGAGAGGAATTTTTGGGGGTGGTCAAGAGATGAAGAAAGAACTCAAAGCCAATTGCAAAGTGGTTTTTGTTGTTGCCGTGTTGCGTTCACGGCAGACACCCAGGTCTGTCTGCAGTCAGCCCCAGGGAGGTCTGGAGAGCCCGTGATGAAGCAATAGCATTCATATTGCCAGTGAGACAGTCAGCGCCCCAGTTTGCCTTTGAGACGGGAGTAGGGAGGGAGCCACAGGGAAGTGTAGGTGGTGAATGCAGCGAGGGTCTATGGCTTGGAAATCTATTTGGCTGCAAATTGAAATAAGCCCTTGTGGGGACAACAATCGGGTCCCACTAGTTACTATCTCAATGTGCCCTGCAGCATCCAGCAGCATGGAAGGTGTGTTCCAGGTGGACACGCCAGGTGTGTTCAGCAGCAGGGAAGCACTTATGGGAAAAAGTGGGTACAGACGGGGATCGTGGCTTGGCGTCCGTCCCCATTTGTTGCCAGCAATCCAGTTCCTCTCTCACACACGGCTCTCAGGGGCTCCTGTGGTGAGCCAGGCATATGCCACGGAGAGGCAGCATAATTCGACCCTATCCTTTGCCAGCTTGGATTGAGCAGGAAGGGTGAAGTGCAATTCCTTAGAGCCATGGTGCAGAGAGTCAGCACAAAGTCCCTTCATCAACACTCCTCATCTTTATCCCCTCCCCTTTCACTTTTCTTTTTGGCAACCAAAAATACACGGGGAAGTGCAACCTCCCACCCTTCTCCATGGGAAGGGCTCATCAAAGGTTGCTTGACTGGAGTGGAGGATGTGTGAAAGGCCTAAGTCTGATCATTGGCTGTGTTCCCAGTCTTGCTTCCATCTGTTGATAAGCAATGGAGGTGGGAGGATATGCCACATTTGATAGAAAGCTCTAAAGCAAAGACTCGCCTATAAAGATCCCTGAGGTATCTCTGATCACTCTAAGCTGTCACCACCATCATACTCATTCTCTGTCTCCCCCTCTCTCTTGTGCTGACAATGTTGCTGTGAGAAACAACCCTGATTTGAAGGTACAAAGGGGCTTTATTCAAGATGGATGCTAGTGTCTTCTTGGAGCGAGGAGCTCAACATCAACATGCATTGCTGAAGAAGTCAGAAGCAAAGAGGCCCATCCTGGCAACTCTCAACTCCTCACCAAATCCTTCAGGACATCACAAAGGAATTTCTTCCTCTCGTGCTGGAAACTGAAATATCAGTTCCTACAGGCAAAGTTCATACTTGCATATTGCTGAGCATTTTGAACCCACTGGGGTTCTGGCCTGAAGAGTTCTGACAACGCATGCTGGATTTCAGAGAGAATAGGATGGTTTTTTTGCTGAGGAGGTGGGGCTGGTGTGCTTCATTGTCTCAACTGACAAGTGCTGACTGCAGCTTTTCTTTCCTACTTACGATGCGACGTGGCAAGTTCTGATGTTGACCTTACTGGGAGGCGTAATGAGAGACAGAGAACTACTACACCAGCCTGTGTTCTGTTGCGCTACAGTAGAAAGCTGGTGTGAATACTCCAAGAAGGCTGATGATGTGGAAATCCACGGCTGCAAGTTCTACCTGCCAGCTGCTTTCCACTGTGCATGGCACATTTCTGAAATTTTTTTAGTATTTCCTCTGTCTCCTTCACACATATCCTCCTTCAGCTGAGTACATACGCTTCAGTACCACTTCAGAAGGACATGGCTCATGAAAATACCTCTCAGAGAGCCATGCTTGGGGCTAGAGTGAGGAGGCAAATGTCAGAAACATTGCCAAAGGTGCCTAATCTTTCCTGGGAGGCTGGCTGCAAATATACAGTAGAGGTCACCAAACTGTAGAGGACGCGATGCTTTTGCTCAGTATTCTTAGTTGTAGAAACCTTCAGAGAGGGCAAATGTTCCCAGCCAGTGCCCCAGAAAATAATGGTGTTTCTACCGGAAAGAGAAAGAAATGGCAAGGGAGAAGATGTGGAGTTTTGTCAGGCTCTGGTATGCAATCCATTCCTTCTGGACAGGTAATAAACAGCACATGGGTGGTTTCTAGTATAGACAACACCTGCTGCTAATATTACCTGATTGATTCACTTGAATACTTAGAATGAAAATACACCAAATCTAAAATTCTAATATATAATCAGAGTTTAATAACATCATCAATTTATTTTCTGGATTATGAATTACACCCTCCCCCCCTCCCACTCCCTCCCCTTCACCTCTGTCCCAAACTTGTCGATCTGTCAGAACTAAAATAAACAAAGCAACCAGAAAAAGATCACTTATAGGAGAAAGGATTAACCTGATGGACACATGCCTAATCTATTACGGGGAGAAGGCAAAATACAGGCTCCTGTGGTTAGACCCATGGTTCAGTCCAGAATTTCCAGTTCTTCTTTCTGGTTGCCCTAGAGCATTCATTTGAGTGGTTTGTGGCACAGTTAATATTTGCAGAGCACTCGGAGTGTTAACAGTGCTACAACAGTATCAACACTGGATAATGATTTTGGCAAACTATCATTTGCCGATCAGTGGAACAAGGGACAGACCAGTTCGGAGAAAATACGAACCAACTTTCACCCCAGAACACAAAAATCAGAACCTTTAAGAAGAGATTTGAAAAAAGTTCCATTAACTTCTTTTTGGTTTGTTTTCGGCTTAATTTCCCTGCAGAACCACCCTCCAGGTTTCCTCGTTCCAGGTGGGGAGGGACGGAAAAGTACCAAGATAACCGCCAAAGAGATTAGCTGCCCTCGCCAGCTGTCAAGCTCTCCCCAAGCCCTTAGGAAATACCAGAAATTATCACCAGCTTTCCAGGTCCAAGATTTCTAAACCAAAGTAGCATTGGAGAAGTCTCTTAATGTCAAAGTGATGGTCCAACCTGAGCGGCCAACTTGATGGTTCACCCCACCGCTATCAAGACAGCGTAGTGCCTTGAGGCCCAAACTCACAGAGAGATGCTGGTACAGAGAGTTTATATGCAAAAAGGAATTGGGGGTGTTCCCATCAAAACATGGAACCCTGCTGGCAAGGCTTGAAGTGACGTTCCGGCGTCTTCCATTCATGAAGATAAAGGTGACAGGGCGATATGGGGGCCTCGGGGGGAACGCAACACACATGGGTTTCTCTCTCTCTTCTCTCTTTTTTTTCCTCATTCATACGGCCTCGACCCGCGTAAACGCTTCCAAAACCGCAGCCTGAAAAGTCGTAGAAAACAAACAGAACGGAAAACAAACTTCCCCCGCCCTCCCACCCCACGACCTGAATATTCACGAGAAGAGAAACACCAATTTATACAAACACGCAATAAAAAAGAAATATTTACAAATGAAAGGAACGCTTTCTCAGTGGCCACTGTCAGAGGCATCTGACAAGCCGCCGTGTGTTCTGGATTGCAGATCGCTCTGTTAATTTGTTTGGTTTTCTTTTTTTTTTTCTTTTTTTTTTCTTTCCTTTTTTGTCTTTGTAATGAGAGAGAGGGAAAGAATAAGAAGTTCCCTTACCCCAAAGCCTAAGGGGTGGCATTACAAAGACTCTCTCCCTTCCCTCCTTAATTTCCTCAGTGAAATATAAGAAAATATTCCCCTCACCAACCATGCCCGCCCTCTCCTCACACTCTTTGACTTTACAGGCAAATGCACCCTCCCTCCACCCAGCTTTAAAAAATAAATAAAATAAATAGGTAAATAAATAAAAGGCCTTCTGTTGGCTTAAAAAGAGAAAGATAAGATAAAATCAACAAGGATGCAGTGAGGAATGTGAGAGAGGTGGCTTTCAGCTCCAAGAAATGTGGCTGATAAAGATGGGGCTGCCATCTCCTTTCAGAGTCAGTTGCCAGCAGTGTCCCCATGCCCTCAGCACAGGGCTCTCTCAACCCTTCTCCGGGTGACCCACGGTCATCGAGGACACTGGGACAGAACCCAGGATAAGCAGGAGAGACTTTGCCACATCTCTCAGAATGGGAGAGGTGTGCTCACATCCCCACCTCAGAGAAAGAAGTCTATGAAAGGGGAGTTCAGCTTCTCACTCCTACCATTGCTCCCTTTCCTTTAGTTTAACTTGCATCTAAATGATACAATGGAAGAAAAAAACCACTCTACTCGATACTAGGTGCACCAGGAAAGCTGTCACTACAACTGCAGGGATGGGAAACCCTAGGCTATTCCAGCTTTGCACCTGTGCTAGTCGTATCTCTCTCTCTCACATGGAGGCACACGTACACGTACACACGCATGTCAGCCTTGCACGTTTTGTCTTCAGCCCTCAGCACAAGTTTCTGTGCTCTCTGGCATTTATTCAAGCACACCCCTTCCAGGAAGACAAGTCGTGTACTTCCCCCATACATTCAATAGTAAATATAATATGTATTTCCCGTGGGTGCGCACATCCTCCTCCCATTTCCACATGTGCAAGGAGGCATTGAAACAGTCCCCCAGCACCACCGCCACCACACACACCCTTCATGGCATGTTTTTCCTCTCCAGCACCCATGCCAGCATTGGCACAGGGCACCCTATCTTTTTGTTCCAACTGCTGGCCAAGGTAGGGAGGACAGAGGGATGAAAACTCTTTTTCCCCTGCCCTCCTCACTGAAATGACATGCCAAAGCAGGCTTGGTGTCCGCTGAAGTAACAGTGACAAAACTCCCCACCTTTCCCTACTCTGTTCCACTGTGTTTGCTATCCAGATACCTCATAGGACATCGGGTTTGTTTTGTTTTCTCAACAAACATTTCAAGTATAAAGTTATCATATATACTGTGGTATAGGCTAACCCATACTATACACTGCTCCCACCCTTGAAGTATGTCACAACTAGTAAGCGATCACAGCTAACGAACCAACCCTTCACTCCTTTCCCCAAAGCCCTCTCATTTCAGTGCAACCAGCGTCCTCTGTCAGAGATCCCAGTAGCCTCCCTGACGCCAGGGTTGCTTTCCCAAACTCAGACCCTACTTCTTTTCCATCTCTCCTGCTGGTCTGCCACAGATTCAACGGCTGTAATGCCATAGTGAAACCACTAGCAAGACCTGCAGACAAGCCTTCTCTTCATTCCCACAATCCCCAGCAAACAATTCAAAGTTTTTAGCGTAAAATTTCTCAGCATGTACGCAATATATATATATATTTCAGCCCTAAACCCCCATAATCTTCACAAAATAATGTAACGAGAACCTCAGTATAGCTAACATATAAGTGCATCATCAAGTTAGTCTGTATTCCCCCCTCACTTTGTCCACGTCTTCAAACACTACTCTTTTCTAGCAGTTTTAGGAAGAGTTGCTGAGCAAGCATGTTTTCCTGTGTGTCCACTACACTGCTTCTGCTGTCTCCTCCTGTCACACACACACACACACACACACGTGTGTGTGCACATGCCTTCTCTGCTGGGAGCAGCAAAAGTGAAAACACTAGAGTCACTGCCGCTCGCCCTCAGTCCATCCCTTCCCTGCCTTTTTCTCCACTTCCTGAAATCACAAGCAAGGATATCCAACTCCGACATCACTGTAAAGTGCAATGGCCAGGAATGGAGGAGAATGGGAGGAGCGAGAACATGGAAAAAGAGATAAAAGGGGAGGGGTGGGAAAGAGGAGGAGGAAGAGGGGAAACCAAAGAGGTGGCACTTGTCACCAGTGCTGCACTACTCAGAACTCCAGTATCTCACAAACTAAGGATGACCCAGGAGAGTAGCCAATGGGATAGATCCCACCCCACCCTCCCATGCTCCACATACACCCCAGTCCCTCCCCGCGCTCTTCCCCTCTCACTCAAACGTCAGACTCAATACTGGAGAGTTTCTCAAACATGCCCGTTGCTGGAGCCATTGAAGCCCTGGGGTTTTTGTTGTTAGGCACACAGGGGTTGGACTGGTTCCCTATACAGATGTCCTTCTGGAAACGGGCTGGCACCAGCCCATGAAGGGGCTGAGACCACCGGCTGTTGGTGGTGACGATGGCTCGGAAGTCTGGCCTGGCTTTGGGCCCTCCTGCCACCACAGGCTGCCTGAAGAAATAAGATTTGCTGCCGTGGAGCAAGCATTGGTCATCCCCAAAAGTGGGGATGAAAGGGTTTTGGGTGACCCGGTCGGGATAGAGTGACTTGCTGAGCATGTAGCCCCCGCTGCTGCCGGGGTTGTTGTGGTGGTGGTAGCTGGTGGCGGGCACTGAGGACTTGTTGTTGGCAAAGGTGGTCTCACTGGCTGGCATCTCAAACATGTGGGCGTAGGGGCTCCCCTCTAAAAAGCGGCCCTTGTCCCTTGAGGCTGACGCTGCGGGGGGCCAGGGCCGAGTCGTCCTTCTGCAGGTCCACAAAGGTGTCGTAGGAGTGCTGCCGGCGGAGCTTGTTGCGGTTCTTCTTCTGCACCTTGGAGGCAGAATTGGAAGGGCTCTGAGGATATTTGGAGGAGGATGGTGGCGCTGGTGGCCACAGGCACGGGTGCAGGTTGGCTGGTCCAGCTCTTGGAGCGAGTTTGTCCTCACTGATGTCATACAGATTGCCCGCTTTCTTGCAGGCCTCACAGCGAATGCAGGCCTGGCGGGGTGGAGTTCTGCCCCACCACCGATGGCGTGTAGTTGTGCAGCTTAGAAGGGCAACCTGCGGCAGAAATTAGCCCCGGGCCTGTCCTCCCAGTCTAGGTTGGTCAGGTTCTTCTCCCACGGAGCCGGGACCCCACTCACAACACCATGTTTGTGCTCGTTGCCTCCGCCAAACTCGCCCGAGCCGTGCTTGTGGTGGGCCCTGTTGGTGCAGGACCCACCCCCCTCCTCCTCCTGTGTCACGCTTGAACTCTTCTCCCCGCTCTTTGTAGATATCCGGTCAGGTCCACGTGTTCCCAGTGCGGCGAGTTCTCCTTGGTCCGAAACTGGTCCAGGTAGAAGTCCCGTAGTCCTTCCTTGTCCCTGAAGTAGCGCTTGTGGTCAGGCGAGCGAGGCGGGCGCCGGCGGTAGGCCAGCTCTATCTCGTCAAACTCCCGCCGGGACTTGGCAGAGGCCGGGCGCTTCTTCAGGCTGTCCTTGTACTGCTGCTTCCGCCGCTTGGCCGCATTGCCCTCAATGTTGCCGTAGGTGACTGTATGAGTGGAAATGTCAGAGACGTCTGAGCGGATCAGGTCATCGTGGGTCCCGCTGCCTCCATAGCGGTCACTCTTGAAGGAGAACTTGCCATAAAGGTCACCCAGCTGACTGTGCTTGGCAGGGGGTAAGCCCAGGTCCAAGGGCTTCTTCCCGATGGACCGCGACTGGGCATTGAAGGGCGGGTTGTCACAGTCGTAGAGCCCGTCCAATGGAGCTGGTGCTGCCAATGCTGTGAGGTCGGTGTGGTGGTGGTAGTGATCCTGATACACATTGCTGTCCTTCAGCTGAAGGTTGCCAAGGTCCTTTCCACCTCACTAATATAGTCACTAAAGAGGTTCTCCTCGCAGGGGGGGTTGTTGTAGGACTTGCAGTCTGAGTGGGTGAAGCTGCGGCGGTGTCTCAGAGATATCATAGACTGATGACTCACGGCGGATAAAGTCCAGGGCACTCTGCGGTGAGCCATTGACCCCTGACAGGTTGGCCATGTTCTTGGCTGTCCGAAGCAGGCGGAGGATGTTGGAATGGGTGTTGTTCATAGTTGCTGTGGGGGAGTTCATTGCTGATTGGCGTTCCTCGATGGCCACGCCGTGGATGCAGCTGTAGATACCCTGAAATGAACGAAAACAGGAAGGTGAGTGGTCCTGCAAAGAATACGTGAAAGGCAACCAGGGCTGGAAAGCATCTTGTGCAGCAGCAACATGTTCCTGTAGGACAGCAAGGCCTGTCAGCCTTCCATCATGAAGCACAATCAAATCAAATGAAATCAGACCTGCTTTTCCAACCCTTGCTGTTCTGCCCCTCTTTCATCCCCCTCATGTTTTTTCCTCTCCTTCATTCCTCTTCCTCTGCTTTGCTTCATGTCATATCTGTAGGATGCAGGAATACCTGCTTGCATCTTTAAGAGTCCTTAAATCTAGTAGGTGTAACACGGAATTGCAAATGGGGAAACTAATATCCTTGGGAACAAAGCATCAAGACAAATGATTCTGTGTGGATGAGAGGAAGAAAGTCTGTTTTGGCCCTTGAAATTCATCTGAACATCAGTGAATCAAGGAGACAGGAGCTATCTTAAAAAGGGAAACAGCTTCATTTGTCATAAACTTAGCTACATTAATCACCAGTACAGATTAGAAAAGGAAACAGAGAAAGAGCAGGACTGCCAAATAGGTATTTAGGCCTTTTGCATCTGGTTGAATGAAGTACAATAGAATTTTTAATTGCTTTCTGTTAAATTTAACAGGCTCCAAATTGACATCCCTGAAAGCAAAAGTCCTCCATTCAACCTCAAATCAGACAGCAGAAGTGCCTGATTCCTCCACATTACCCACTGGCTCCATTTCATCCATGACATAGACTGTTTGCAAGGGCTACCCTAGGAGCAGTAGGAAAGGGGCCTCATTTATTCCCTGGCCTGCCAAATGGCGCCTGCTGATTAATGTCAATTGTGAAATGGACACCATACATCATGGTACTATGGTTTCTCAGCAAGCTAGCAGCTGAGATTAACACTTTTCAGACTTTTCATCAACCTGGCCCAGGTCTAATAACACCAGAATGAAAGAATCTCTACTTAGATAAGGGTCACCAAACACAATCCCCCCATCTCATCTCCAGACTAAACCAGCTTAGAATTAACAATATAAAAGAGAGGCTATGTCCCTGCATTTAAAAGGCTTGTTATTTATCTTCAACAATATGTTATGCAGCAATTATATACTCCTCGCACAATCAAAGTTAATTCTGTTATATTGGACACTGAGGTCAAAATGCTGAGATTTGACCTCACTTCAGAATGGATCAGGAGAAAGGACCAGTGGCTTGAAAGAAGAAAAAAAAGCTCTAACTAGGACACTGCTAGCTATACTAATGGCAGAAAGATGACTCAGAAATTACTAGAATCTGCTTTAAATGTAAATATTATACCCTAAGGCAGATTTGCATAAAGCAATGCTAAGTTCATGTGGTCATCCTCTCTGGAAGGATTTCTGCATAGTTTAGGGCATGGCTTTTTGGTAGGGACTTCTAACTGCCCATGATAGCATGCTTCTAGTTAATGTAAGGTCAGCTAAACAGCTGTAATATAGAGGACAACGAAAAACTCCTGAATTTCTAATCATGTTATTCACCATTATTTGACTTATTGTCCCCAAATTTGACCTACTCATAACTCACTTTGGAGGAGCAGGACAGTTACAGTCAGCTTCTCTTATACTGCATTTTCCTTTCCATGTGAAATTTCCATTTCCATGACCATAATCCAGCAGAGAACAGAGATACCACAGAAAAAATGTTAGATGCTTTTGCAACATAAATGGTGAAAAGACACCAGTCTTTATTCTGCAGACCACCCCTATATGCCACCTGTATGTTAGTCTTGATGGATTTACACATCTCCAGTACTTATGACTGTCTGAATAAAATCCTCCTTCCGGCCTGCTAGTTAATGACACTCACCCTGCTGATGGAGAGACCACACCAGGCTTGCCAGAGCAGACACCCATGAAGCAGTGGCGGAATTGCCAGTAGAAAGATGCTCACAGATGAAGGTGATGAGACTGAGGGCCATGGCTGCTCCAGCATATTAAAAGACACATGCCATATTATCTATATCCAGCTGGCTGCTCATCACCCTCGTTCTTCTCATTATGACAAATGCCAGTGAGCCACAGTGCTTCCAGCTCCTCCATCTCACCTAGAAAGAGAGAGAAAGGAAAGAAACAAGTTAGATAGCACTGCAATGGCTTACAGAGCTCAAGCTGAGACAGACTGAAAGCAGAAAGCTGATCTAAGGTAATTTCCAGCGGCCATGCTCTTTTTCCACATTTATTATGTCCATGAAATATCCTGACTGGCCTTCTGATAGGGGCAGGTGCAATTTGTCACAGGGAAGGCAACAGGTTTTTTCTACAGCCAGATATAGCCACAGAAAGCTGTACCACAGGACACAGCTGTCACACTTGCCAAATCTCTACAGTGAGATCCTGAAAAAGTTGTTCACCAGATGACTGAAGACCTGGCCTCACAAAACTTCCACTTTCATATTAGGTCAGTGAAGGGAAAAATTAGTGAATGATAAGAGTAGACAAAAATGAGTCAGTTCTAAATGAAACAGTGTAAGTTTCCAGCTCAAACTCAAATGCTGATTTTTTTTTTTTTAAATCGAAATGTCTGATTTTGGATTTGTTTCCATCATATCCATAGCTCATTAAAACTAGGTGCAATGTTCCCAAAAATATTTGTGCATTTTTACCTGTTTTTCTTCCCTTCAATTTGTTCCAAATTCAACACTTTCATGCCCTTTGACCAATCAAAAATATTATTAATTTGTATCAGCTAGGACAAACGTTCTGTAGTCTAATTTCATACCCCACTTACTCCCATTACAACACTATCATGAGGGGAGAGAGATATAAATGTACACGCATACACACACATACTGAGACATTCAGAAACAAACTAATTTTTGCAGGTTGGCAATTCTTTTCATGCTGTTAAGAAAG
This sequence comes from Tauraco erythrolophus, assembly GCF_009769465.1. Lineage (NCBI taxonomy): Eukaryota > Metazoa > Chordata > Aves > Musophagiformes > Musophagidae > Tauraco > Tauraco erythrolophus. The sequence goes on from NC_141468.1 coordinate 57,147,385, forward strand.
TTAGTTCTTCACATTTTCAACCTCCAGTCCAGTGACGGGGAAAATCTATATATTTATGTGGTGTCACAGCATAGTCTTTAAAGCTTTATGGAGAACTTATGTCTTTTTCTGAAATAATACGTATTAGGCTGTTTAGGAGACAGAACACCCAATAAGTCAGGTGGCCAATTTTCTGATGAAATATATCAGAATGAGGTTCTTTCCAGATTTACTATACCATATGTTATTTTCAATTTCAGAAAAAATAAATATTTATAAATCAAATAACCTGTGAATTTTATTTAGTAAAAACAAAGGACAGAGCAAGAGGTAATATAGAATGGAAAGGTAAACCCAGGAAAATATTTTCTAAATATTTTATTTGGAAGATACAGACGTGCCCAGTCTATTAACATGCAGCTCCGTGGCTGATGTCACCACCACAATTGTTGGTTTTTTTGATAATGAGATGGCCTACATGGCACCAGGCTTTCTGGTGCCAGATGGGATTCACCTTTCTCAAAGGGGGAAGGAGGGCCTTTGCACCTCAGCTAGTGGGGGCTCATTGACAGGGCTTTAAACTAGGTATGAAACGGGAAGAGGGGTAGTATCAGGATTGATCAAGACAAGCTGAAAAACCTGAAGAGCAGCAGAATGGAATTCCATACACTCCAGACAGTAAGTCAGCTTCATCAGGTGCCCAACTTAAAGCCTCTATGCAAACATACGTAGCATGGGGAAGTAAACAAGAAGAGTTAGAGATGTGTGCACACTGCAGGGTTATGATCTTCTTGGCATCATGCAGCATGGTGGGATGAATCCTGTGACTGGAGTGTTGGAATGGAAGGATACAGGCTCTTCATGAAGGACAGGAAAGGGAGGCCGGGAGGAGGTGTTGCCCTCTATGTCAATGACCAGCTGAGTGCATGGAGCTCCACCTGGGGATGGACGAGGAGCTGACTGAGAGTTTATGGGTCTGGATTAAAGGGAGGGCAGGGACAGGTGACATCAGAGTGGAGGCCACTTGACCAGGAAGATGGAGTGGATGAGGCCCTCTATTGACAGATAGGAGCAGCATCATGAGCTTCAGGAGCCCTGGTCCTCATGGGGGACTTCAACCACCCCCCAATATCTGTTGGAGGGACAACACAGCAGGGCATAAGCAATCCAGGAGGTTCTGGGAATGCACTGATGATAACTTCCTTCTCCAAGTGATGAAGGGAACAACAAGGAGAGATGCTACACTGAACCTTGTTCTCACCGACAAGGAGAGGCTGGTGGGGAATGTGAAACTTAAGGGCAGCCTTAGCTGTAGTGACCATGGAATGGGGGAGTTCAAGACCCTTAGGGTGGCGAGGAGGGAGCACAGCAAGCTCACTACCCTGGCCTTCAGGAGAGCAGACTTGGCCTCCTCAGGGATCTGCTTGGTACAGTACCCTGGGATAAAGCCCTGGAGGGAAGAGGAGCCCAAGAAAGCTGGTTAATATTCAAGGATCACCTTCTCCAAGCTCAGGAGCGGTGCATCCCAACAAAGAAGAAATCAGCAAAAACACCAGGAGGTCTGCCGGATGAACAAGGAGCTCCTGGACAAACTCAGTCACAAAAAGGAAGCCTACAGAGGGTGGAAGCAAGGACATGTAGCCTGGAGGAATACAGAGAAATTGTCCAAGCACTCAAGGACTAGGTTAGGAAAGCTAAAGCCCTGACAGAATTAAATCTGGCCAGGGACATCAAGAGCAACGAGAAAAACTTCTATAGGTACATCGATGATAAAAGGAGGACTAGGGAAAATGTGGGCCCTCTCCAGAATGAAACAGAGACCTGGTTACTTGGGATATGGAGAAGGTTGAGGTATTCAATGACTTTTTTGCCTCAGTCTTCACTGGCAGTGCTCCAGCTGCACTGCCCAAGTCACAGGAGGCAAAGGCAGGGACTGGGAGAATGAAGAACCGCCCACTGTAGAAGATCAGGTTGAAGACCATCTGCAGGACCTGAAAGTGCACAAGTCCATGTGACCTGATGAGATGCATCCCGTGGGTGCTGAGGGGACCGACAGATAAAGTTTACTAAGCCACTATTCATCATATTTGAGAAGTCATAGCAGTCTGGTGAAGCTCCCACCAACTGGAAAAGGGGAAAATAGCCCCCAGCTTTAAACAGGGAAAAGAGGAAGTCCCAAGGAACTACAGGCCAGTCAGTCTACCCTCTGTGCCCGTGTGGAGCAGATCTCCTGGCCAACTATGCTAAAGCACATGGCAAAAAAGGAGTGATTGGTGACAGCCAACATGGCTTCACCAAGGACAAATCGTGCCTGACAAATATGGTGGCCTTCTACAACCGGAGCTACAGTGTTGGTGGATAAGGGAAGAGCAACTGACATCATCTACCTGGGCTTGTGCAAAGCATTTGACACTGTCCTGCATGACATCCTTGTCTCTAAATTGGAAAGACATGGATGTGATGGATGGATCAGTCAGTGGAAAAGGAATTGTCTGGATGGTCACACTGAAAGAGTTTGTGGTCAATGGCTTAATGTCCAAGTGGGAGACCAGTGACAAGTGGCGTTCCTCAGAGGCTGGGATTGGGCTGGTGCTGTTTACATCTTTGCTGGTGACATGAACAGTGGGATCGAGTGCACCCTCAGCAAGTTTGCTAGTGACACCAAGCTGTGTGGTGTGGTCAATACACTGGAGGGAATGGATGCCATTCATAGGACCTTGACAGTCTTGAGAGGTGAGCCTGTGTGAACCTCATTAAGTTCAACAAGGCCAAGTGCAAGGTCCTGCACATGGGTCAGGGCAATCCCAAGCACAAGTACAGGCTGGGCAAAGAATGGATTGAGAGCAGCCCTGAGGAGAAGGACTTGGGGTTCTTGCTTGATGAGAACCTCAACAAGAGCCAGCAATGTGCGCTTGCAGCCCAGAAAGCCAACTGTATTCTGAGCTGCATTAAAAGAAGCATGGCCAGCAGGTCGAGGAACATTATTCTGCCCCTCTACTCTGCTCTTCTGAGATCCCACCTGAACTGCGTTCAGCTCTGGGGCCCCAACCATAAAAAGACATGGAGTTGTTGGAGTGGGTGCAGAGGAAGGCCACAAAGACAATCAGAGGACTGAAGCACTTCTCCTATGATGACAGGCTGAGAGAGCTGTGGTTGTTCAGCCTGGAGAAGACTCTGGGAAGACTTTCTAGTAGTCTTCTGGTACCTAAAGGAGGCCTACAAGAAAGCTGGAGAGCACTTTTTACAAGGTCATATAGTGATAGGACAAGGCCACATGGATTTAAACTGAAGAGTGTAGATTTAGATTAGATCTAAGGAAGAAATTCTTCCCTCTGAGAGTGGTGAGGCATTGGAACAGGTTACCAGAGAAGTTGTGGATGCCCCATCCCTGGAAGTGTTCAAGGCCAGGTTGGATGGGACTTGAGCAACTTGATCCAGTGGAAGTGTCCCTGCCTCTGGCAGGGGGGATGGAACTAGAAACCATTCTATGATTCTAAGAAGGAATTCCTTATCCCACGAATAATTTTTTTTATAATAGCAATTTATCTGTAAAGGATGAGATGAACTGGGTAACTATTAATGTTCTAATTATAACTCACTCCTAAATATGCTCTGAGTGTCGAGTCCTTCCTTGGTTTTTTTAAGGTTTTGGAAAATCTGAGTTAACTTTTTCATTCAGAAACATTTATCCTCTAATTTTGTGAATACTGCATGGCTTGATCCTGTCTAGAACTATAAAACATGGGATGACCACAGAAAGTCCAGTATAATATTGGGTTCGGTCATGGAAAAACCTCAAAGGTCACGAAAAGTTCACAACAGAAATCCTGTTTTTACAAGAATTCTTTGCACAAGATATTTTTTCCAACACACATCTGAGCCAGTTCTATGAAACCTTTAGTGCTTTTGACATTGCTTTTGATGATAACGCTACCCTTCATCAACAACATAAAACAAGTGACATCCTCACCATTTTTGGTTTTAACGCCTCTAACAAACACTTGTTAATAATTTCCTATTCTCAACTCAAATCTGAAGCACCAGAGCTAGGAACTTCTATTCCTTACATGTGAAACTTGGTATTTCTCAGGAAAACTCCAGCTCCTAAAGAGGAGTCACTTGTCGCTTCTTGTCACTTACCATCTCCAAAAGCTGTTAGAATGGCAAGATCAACTTGGCGCTTCCAGCCTGAGTCCTTTTGGATGGCAATGCCATAGCCGGTGGAGGCAAACACTTTCCCACTCCCAATTGTCACCAGCTTGCAGCCTTCATCTCTGCCAGCCATGTAGTTTAGCACTGCTGCATCATAATGAAAGCATCCAACTTCCTGCACAGGTGCAAGAAACAAGAGGGGTATAGCACAGAAAAGATAGAATCTGTATGAGTTCAAAGGTGTTCTCAGGTAATTAAGGCAGAAACGAACCTCTTTCAGATAGACAATAGGTTGCATCTTCACCTTCATCAGAGCTAACTAAAATCGGAGCCTAGAACCTGTTTACGGGTGAAGCTAGATTATAAATGAGGACTGTCTATTTCTTTCTGACTCTTCGATAATCATCATTTCTGATCTGAAAGAAAATTTGGAATACAAACGTACTGCAAATAAAGATGAATGAGGAGGAAGTCAAGGGGATCTATAGACCTAAGAATAGCTTATATTTCTGTACTGCCTTTCATCTCAAAGGAACCTAAAATGCTTTATAAGATGTATCAATATTAGAAAGCAAAGTAGGGGTTGAAGTAAGGAAAAGATTATCTTCGATTCTGACTGCTAGCATGACTTAGCTGAGCAAAATGTAATTTTTTCAAATTAAATATAGTCAGGACATCATGCTTAACTTCTTGGTTACTGTGAAAAGCACTACTAGATCTTTACCGATGTCAAGTGGCCACATGGTTACCATGCTGAGTAGCTCTTTAGTAAAGAGTGCTTAGCTGAAAACCAGAAGAAAAATTCTGTTTCAACACAGAGAAATCCCCATTATGGGCTGGGATGAGTAGACAGCACAAGAGACTGATGAGAGCCTTCCTCTCCCTGCAACAAATTGATTTGGGTGTGGGGGGCTGTCTCAGCATCTTCCACATAACCAAAGACAGCTGATGAGTAAATCCTCCCGCTAGATCTGAAATGGAACGCTTCCTGATAAAAGACCAAAGACCTTCCACTTTGCACATTCTCACACCCACGCTATCTTTTTAATCCACCTCCTGCACATATATTTCCAGTATGGTGATTATCTCAGTTTCAAGTGCGTATCTGTGGGGAAGTCTGTCCCAGGGTGGATATGGAGCCAGGATGACATCTACGCAAGTGATGAGCTCTATTTCATCCATATATTTCCAGGACAGAGCATATTTATTTCTGGATGATGACTATCCTGGCAAATGTGCCTTCCCAGGATGGCATCCAACAATAGTACAATCATTTATAATGGGCTGTGTGCCTCTGAACCTGGCAAACAGGTTTAGGAATATTCAGTCAATCTAGTAATTAAATTGGCTGAACATTTTCATTCGTGCTTTGGAATGAACTTTCTCATAAGAGTGCACCACAAGTGTAAGTGAGGAATTTTTTTTTTCACTGAGGCTGGGCTCTGACAACCAAAACGGTCAGCTTTGGGAGGGAGATCTTTCATTACAAAGGACAAAGGCCTTGCAAAATGGCATTTTAAGTTAGCTCCTTTACGGATTCACTGCTATTAAAATCGGATGAGCTGTTCAACATACTTTTTGCTAATGATTTTTCCCATGTTTCCCAAATTACCCAAGGAAATGCTCCCACTTTATGTACTTCCTTATTATTCAAACAACGTTTTGTTCAGTCCTTGATACTGAAATGTTCCAGAGAGAATGGCTACTTCCAAACTATTTGCTTCAAGCACACCTTCCATTACACTATATTAGCTAGTGATACACTGGGTGGGATTAGTCTGACAAGGATTTGTTTCAGCTTCCTGATTAACATAATCTTTTATACACAGAAGGAGGGAAAACAAAGGAATTTCCAGATGACAATATAAATGCTCTGAAAAAAAACTTTGTCCACAGAGGTCTGTGAGGCTTTCCTGTGTATGCATAAGGACTCATGAGCATGAAACATCTCGATGAAGTAAAGTCTTTCAGGACTAATATACTCAAGGCTAACATGCATAAAGATATAGAAGATACTTTTTTTTTAAAAAAAAAGTAATCTTAAAAACACAGCAAACCAGAAATTCTCCTATAGATGTCAATAGAAAACCTGGCTAAGAGAACGACCAGAATTATACTCCTGTGCTGTGTGTGGTCTTGCTATGCTTTTAACCATGGAATGATAATGGAGGCTCATTTTCCAATACCCACAAAAAATTTTCCAGACAAGCATGCAAAGAAGTCAGGTTTCTGTGGTGAGTAAGTATAGAAGAAGAAAGCCTCACCCAGTCTTCAACGAGAACAGTGCATCATCCCCCTCTTTGATTGAACTCACCATGTAGCTGTGCATTTCAGGGTAGTTGTTGCGAATGTTCCTTTCTGTGCTGCCATTGGGAACTGTCCCAAAGCGGAAAGGGGGCGAGAAGTCATTGGGTTTTCTGGAACTGAAGAGAGAGAAAAGAACATTTCTTACAATCTTTCAGCAAGAAGCAATCATCTGAATGGGAGAACAGACTCTCCTCAGAAGGTAGTTTCTGATTTTATTTTCCTATCATGTAGAAAGCACTATTGAGAAGATATTATATTTCACTGTTTTCAAACACGCCTCTCCTGTTAGTGCCTAAGAACCAAGAAGTGAATCTGAGCAACCCGGTCTTTTTGTCCACTCTGGATTAAGTGCATAAAATAGCCAGTGATCAAGATTAAAAGGAAATTAGATAAAGGGAAAGGCAAAAGGTAACACAGCTTTGGAACACAGTCAAAGAAGATTTTCAATAAAATCTATGTGCATTTTATCCACAAGTGTCATTTAGTTTCTAAGAAGTATCTTTTCCAGCTCTGTGATGCCTTTGCACTTCCTGATTCTGACTGAAGTAGAAAATAATTAATGAGGAGAGATGTCTCTCACAACTCCTCACACCCACTTCACCAAACGAACGCTCAGCTTTCAAACTTTTGGGCAAATGTCCCAAATGAAATGCTATTAGTGGCTGCAAGTCACTATTAACATTTGATGCCTAGAACAGAGCTGGCAGAATACTCCAAACCTTTTGTTGCTCCCAAGAAATACATTCATCATAAACATTCCCCTACGGCTGCAAAGCTGTGAGATTTTATATGCCACTTGCTTAACTCAAGTCATAATCAATGCTCTCTGGGGTTTATGAGCAGTAAAATTTAGAGTATCAATTATCAAGACTGCTTAAAACCACTAGAACCAGCAGAAGGGAAGGAGCACAGAATTGTAAACCAGGAACTGAATAAGCAGTGAAGAAAAAGATGCAAAGGTTAGGTAGATGGAGGGAAGCCCCTTCCTCTCTTGATATATCAGGCAGTAGCTTGCTTGGTGCTAATTCTTGACTCCCAGCCGTGACTGTGTATTTGGATGATCCTGAGAAGCACGCTAACGAACATGCTAAAGGTCAGACCAAACCTGTTTAACAGCAACAGTTCACCTGGTACATTTATATATGCAGTCATATACTGTCACCTTCTATAGTGGAAATGTGGCTGCGGTCTATAGCTCTAGCTTAAAAACATGCAGATGAGCCTTTTCTCTAGTTCTACTCACAGCAGTTTGGAATCTAGTCAACTCCAGCTGAAGAGGCCAAAGCCACTAAAGCAGTGTATCTCATTCACAACCATGTCAGCAATAAGGCCAATCAGGAGCTGTGTCTGTGGGGAGGTGAACGCACCATTCACATACCTGTTCCTGTGTATCGGTCAACCTCATCTGTGTCTGTGCAAGGAATCATCTCTCCAGTTGGATGCGAGATGGGCTGGCTTGTATGTGCATACATAGAGGGTGTAGAGAGAACACATGTCCTACTGCTTTAAGCCAATAGAAAACATCAGGCTGTTTTTTGAAACACAGATTGGCACATCACCCAAAAAAAAAAGAGGTTTTCACATAGCATAAAACAGGCAGGTAAGGTGGCTCTTAGAACCTTGTCACACCCCCTAGGGATGAAGACAAACTCATAGGGCTATCAAACCTGTAAGGAAAGCAAACTTTGATGGGAGAAAAATCACTGCAGTGTGCTAAAAGTGCTCTTTTTTACAAGCTGATTATAGCAGCAGCTTAGAGGACCCATCACAAGATGGCAGGGCAAGCAGCAGGCAGGCCGATCAACACTGGGTGTGATCTCAGCTTCAGCATGCTCTTTAGATGGGCAGCAGCTATGAGATTTCTCTCTCTGGGCCCAAAGAGTGTTCAGAGAAAAAGAGGCCTCATCCAATGTTCATTTACTCTACTCCCAGTGATACAATCTCTAGTTTTGTCTGCTCCCATCACTGTGTCCATGAATTGGAGTAGAAGGATTTCAGAGTCAGGCAGGGCTGGTGATCAAGGAATGATTCTACCTCTGAACTACCTAACCATTGTCCCCACTGCATTCAAGGGCTCATTTTAGCAGCAGAGGTGTAAGGCTCCGTATTTAATTTTTAACCCCTGGGCAATCAATAAATAAATGAAAACATTCCTCTTGAAGGAAATGACTGTTTTTGGGCAACTGGGAAAAAGCATGTTTCTAGAGAAGGAAGCCACGCTGACGGCTTCTACAAAACTGCATACTGCGCATTCACTTCATCATCTCATCATTCCTTACCCCCTGCTCATTCCTCAGTCAGAACACCATAGCCTGGTGGGTGACAAGACAGGTGACAGTCTGAAAGGATACGCATGGGACACACACCAGAGATCTTTAGCTGAATGGCTAAGAGGAACACCACATCCCCAGCCACCTGGTTTGGTGTTTGCAAAGCTGAAGACAATCATATGCCCAACTGACCTCCACAGTCCATGGAGCCGGAGGTAAGCAGCTAACTCTCTCCACATTTGAGAAGTAATAGTGGTACGCACATGCAGCTTTTTGGCAGAAGATGGCAGCTGAAAAAATGCCTGTGTTTGTTGCTCCTTCAGTAGGTGGGCACGGCTCAGTCCAGGGATAGAGGGATCTCCAAAGAACTCTCCAGAGCCAAAAACTGCTGCATCGTTCTGAGCTCTGCCCCACACAGCTCATACTGAAGGTGCAAGACAAATAAGCATTCCCAGAAAACTATATGGGACAGGTGGGGAAGGAGTGTGTCCTCTCCTGGCAACATGATGGGGAAACATGGGTGGAGGAACTGGAGAAGATCCATGAAGAGGAAAGTTAATTGACGCTGTTGTCAAAGAGTTTAGTAAGGGAAAGCACTCTCCAAGGGCTGGGAGAGTGGGCCTGGATCAGAAGTGTCAGCTCCAGGAAGCAGGGCAGTTTGGCAGGCTGGTCAAGAAGGAGTCTGAGACACATGAGACAGGAGCTGAGGCCCAATGTAGGGGCCATTACACACAGGCAGCCTGCGCAGAGGTAATCTCAATGCCTCAGTAAATATCGACAAAGGAATTAAGCACAGATATTGACAGAAAGGGTCAGAATTTAACTTAATGAGCAAACTCTCCCATCATTTCATGTAAATGTTTCTCCTGCCAGAGCCCTAAGTCACAACTACTCCACCCCAGGCATCTGCAAAGAGGAGCCCGAGAGGCTCAGGCCAAAAAATGAGGTGGCAACAGGGGGAGAGGAAGATAAGCAACTGCACGGGTTGCTGAGCAAACCAGCTGCAGAGAGGACCCAGGGAGCAGCAGGCAGGGTCTGGCGCAGGGTCTGTACTTGTAGGACCCCCACCTCACGCTCCCTGCAGCAGCAGCCCTGTCCTGCTGCCCAGCTCCCTCTGCCTCCAGGGGCGACTGCAGCCGTGGGGCTCAGCTGCAGCCCTGCACCTGCAGACCCCTGGGCGGAGGTTGTACCCCATCTGCAGCCTCCCACTTGCTCACTATGGCTCCATGGCCGGGAGAGGCTCCCCCGTGTGCCCAACGTGATATGCTCAGGGTGCTGGAGCTGGGGGCGGGAAGCAGACACCAAGTGGTGCCTGAAGGGCTGGGGTAGCTCTGAGACATGAGACGTCTGCGCTCGGAGCCCGGCAGCCTCCCGCCACTTCAACCCCTCGCTCCGCAGGGGGGGAAATCAAGAAGCATAACAGTCCCAATCGGACCACGGCTTTGAGAAAGTAACCTCTCGGAGTCAGAGGGCAGGAATCTTCCTGCTCTGGAGAGCGCTAACAACACACCGGCTGGGGGCTATTAGCACATTCGGAGCCGAGAGCCCCTTTCCCACTCCCGCTCGCAGCGCGCCATGAGAGCTGTCGGCAGCAGCAGCGAGAGCGGGTTTAAGTGACTCGTCTGGCAGGCTGTTTCATTAGCAATTTGGAGCCGTGCCGTGCAGGAAAGCAGCATTGTTCTTCAGATGTTCGAAGATCAATCTGCATAATGAAAACAGGTGATAGGAGCTCTTCCCATTCAGGCAGCCACGATTGGAGGGGATTCAGGCATGAGAGGACGGGGTTGTGTCTAATTGGCCACAATTAATTGATGGGAATTTTTTTTTTCCAATATATTGTCTAATCACACATGGTTCCTACAGAAAAGCGCATCTGCACTTATTTATGTGCTGATGTAGGCCCTGTTTACACTGTAAAGGGTTTGCAATAGCATTGAAAGCAGTTCCCAAACTCAGCAAGCTCTCACAACAAAAAGGCTCTTTTTTTATCAGTCAATGTACTTTTACACTGCTTTAAAAAAAAATAATAATAATTCTCTGCTGGATAACATAATGAGCTGGGAAAACTTGGTGTGAGTGTGTGCGTGTGCACTCGTGTAGCACCTACCCTCCACAGCTTCTCTAAGAGGCTCCTTTCCACTCTGTAAGGCCCAGACCCTCGGTTTAAATTTTCTACCATAGGAAGTTCCACAGCTCTGACTCACCAAAATAAGGTTCCCAGGTTCAGTCCCCTCTGTCAGCTGCAAGTCCGAAAGAGCTTGAGCCCATGTTAGATACTCTGGGTTCAGTCATTTTGCCCAGGTGTTAAGTGCCAAATTCAGATGCCCCAGGGAACTCACTCTGGGACCAGGTCTCTCATAGCCTCTGTGTCAGATTTGCCAGCCACCTGAGGGTATTTTGGGTACTTCAGTGCACCCTGAATGGCTCTCTACCATCTATATTTGCACAGCTGAATCTAGCTGCTGGACCATTTGGCCCTCAGGACAGCCTCTCCCACCAGAAGAGCCAGCCACTGTGGCTAGCAGACAGCCCACGTGCCACCACTCTCTTGAACTTGCCATCGGGCATCAGTAGCAGCCTTGCATGCAAGCACCTATAAGCAGCACTCTGCTTGCTTTTGTTTAGGCAGTCACACAACCCGCAGATAGCTATGTTGCACAGGCCAATATTCTCTAAAAAAGATGGCTGGCATTGTATTAGTGAGCTGTACAACATAAGATTTAATGACATCAGACTAGAAAAGCAAGTCCATGCTCGAGCACATAATCTTAGCACAACCTTCTGCATTGCCCAAACATCCTGATGTCCCCTCTGGCTCGGTTCAGCCACATGTCACTGCAGTCATCCTGCACCTTGCTTCATTGCTGAGCATCCAGTCAGGCTGTTTGCACAGGAGCTTCTCCAGAACTTGTTAAAATTAAGGAGTGGGTCAGTGGTTTTCAAGCCTAATTCTGAGGTAGCTCTCTGCCTACACCTGTCTTGATAGACTATGCACGTCTACAGCAACATATCTTGCCCTAGCTGCCTTGCTTCTGTGTCCTCTATTTCAGACAGAAATGAACTCCTTCACAGCTAATGGATGACCCTCAAAGAGACGAGGCTTATCCTCTTCATATCCCCAAAATATGTCATTTTTGTCCCCAAGCTGCACTGTGAACAATGCCACAGAATCACAAACCTGGATCTGGCCCTGAGAAGATGTCTCCTCTGCCTCTCTCTCTCCAGTGGGTCTCTCCTAAATGTCATCGTTCCTGACGGCTCTTCATTCAGCCTGCTGTGGAAGATGGCTGCTGCTGGAGACTCCTCCATTCCCTGGACAACCTACACCAGGGCTTTACTATTGGAAAGTTCTTCCAATTGTCTGAACTAAAGCCTTCCTGTTGCAATCCAGTTACAATATTTTCTGTTATCTTCACCATGGACAGGGATATCAGAACAGTCTCTTCTTCTCTCAAGGTGCATTTTATGTTTTTGAAGATTGTTGAGCTGTTTCTTCTCCATGTTCTTGCATCGGGACTAAAGAGGCCCAGTTTCCTCAGTCTTTCTTTGCAAGCTGTATTATCTAGACAACCATTCTTGCTGCTGTCTTTTGGCTGTATCCAGTAGGTCTTTCCTTGACTTGTCTGACTTGCCTTTGTTTGATGGACGTGCTCTCCACCTCCACTGTACCAAGAACAATCTGATCAGGACCTCAGGATGCTGAGAGAACATTACACTAAAAAAGCTCACAGCAAGACAATAAAAGCATTGCTATTGAGAGTTAATGCTCATTATTACTCTCCTCAGTGCCTCTCTATGTTATATCCTTTTCCCTGTGTCCTTTAGTCCTGTCCTCTGCAGCTCATAAGTTCTTCAAAGCTGTAACTCTGTCCTGATCTGCATTCAGGTGGTGACCAGTTTGTTTCTGGAATGTCAATCATCACTGCCAGCACCATCTTCAGGGCTTTTACTGTATTCTTTTCTTTATCCAGCTTGATCGTGCACATACGCGCACCCACACAACCGTGCCCCATCACCTGTGCTGGTAGAGGCAATGCTCTACAGATTCCCAGCATGGAGCCAGCTCTATCGGCATGTAGGTGCAGGGCACTTTTACATTGCTACAATAGCATCCCAGCCAGGAGTGTGCCAGCCCAACAGCGCAGGCAGAAAATCATACTGCAAACCTAAATCACAGCACTGGTACAATAATCTGTGAGGAGAGCAAACTAAAGGGACTGTGCTGCTCATTCGTCTATTACTCGTGAATCTCTTGTACAGATACTTCTTAAGCTTCATTCCTAAAGCATCCCTCTCCCCTCTGCACAGTCACCTAGTTTTGACACTACAGACGTTTTTTACTCCCAAGGTGGAACTCACAGCCATTTCTAAGTGACTATGAGTTTTCAGATCCTCCTTTTACCCTAGCTCCTATTTCCTCTCTTCTTCTGCATTCCCTCATAATTTCACCCTCCACCTCCTCAGCAGCGGCTGGGACTCCTCACAGCTCAGAATCCAGTTGCCCCATCAACTCTTCCTGATTGTTGGGCCCAGATGCAGAATCTGCCCTGAGATTGCATTGGCAAAACCCCAGTTTCTTATCTTCATCAGTCAAACAATACATGCCTTGATTTATAAACACACACACACACAAAAAAGGAAGAAGAAAAAAAAAGCAGAATGAACAGCATAAAATCCAATATAAGTCACTTTGGGGAGGGCATAAAAATACCTTGTGCTCCCTCAGACTTTGACTTTTTGGTTTATCTTATTATTCAACCCCCAGTGATGTTTCAAATTCTCTGGTCTTGCTTTGCATAGTGCTCTCACCCATGAATTCCTCTACATAAGTCTGGGAAAGGAGTTATCAGCTAGTGCAGCTGACTGCAGCAAAGTTGGCAAAGAATTAGATTAAAGTCACTTTTAAAGGAAGATGTAGGGTGGGTCAGACCCACAAACAAGAAGAAAAAGATCTATGAATGTCTGGTGATGAAACAGGGACATGTGTGGGTCAGGGAAGGGAACAGAGCAACCTAGGGACAATGAAGAGGTGAGGGGGGGCAGGTGAAAGCAAAAGAAAGGAGTTCAAATATAGCAACTTTAAAAATAGTTGTCCTTGTAAAATAACTGAGATGAAAGCAGAGATTCAATTGGTGGAAGAAGACGCCATCACATGCAGTTATTGCCAGAGCAATGCACACAGTAGGATCATGCAGCCTCTTTGCAAGCTGGATTGCTATGTGCAGAACTGCTCTGTGCTGCTTCTGCAGAGAGCAGAAGACTGAAAACCTTGGGCAGTGCAGCATCACCCCAAACAGACGGCCTTTCAGGGCTCCCATGTCTTCCACAGCCAGACCTACATGCCCACACTGGGACCACACTGCCTTTCTGCTGACCCAGACGTTAAGGATACACCAGGCCTGTGGGGCCACTCCAGAATCAGACCATCACACGTGGACAGAGTCCATCCACCACCACCAAACCAGGTGTCCTGAGTCTGCCATGCATGTGAGCATTAGGCAGAGTCTGTGCAGCTTCTCCACCCAAAACTAAGGCTTTAAACACTTCCTCAGGACGCATTCGGCAGGCGATAGGCTTCTAGTCAGTCACAGTGCTAGGTGTTCCTCAATATGAAGAACAGAACCAGAGAACAACATCTGTAATGGAATCACTGAGCTTCACCAGTCAGAGATGAAAGCTCCTTGCACAGCCCTACTAGAATTAATAGGTGCGGTATCAGACGAGTATAGTTGTACCTTTTGAAATAAAGTGGGCTATGGGATCTTAGCTACAGTACACTTAACTTTTGCTTGCATGCATGTAGAGGATGGAGATCATTTGTTTATCCCAGTATCAAATCATGCCATGTATTCCATCCTTGGAAGCTAAACACAATAGGGCAAAAGGCACCTACTGAATAACCCGAGGCAAGCACAAAACAGAAATTAGTGAGGCAGAAAGATGCTGGTTAGTACACTCATGTTAATATCATTAGAAGTGTAGATGTTCATTCAGAGGGAGAAAATTAACTGATGAAAAAGACCTTGAGAGGAGAGGTGACAGCTAAGTACAGAGGAGTTTGAAATCTGCTTTGTTTGCACATGAGACAGCTGGTTAACAAATTATGAAACACTCTGAGAAAATCAGAGGATGTAGTTTGGTAGGGGAGTAATTCCATTTTTCATTCATTTTCACTAAGAAAGGCAGGTCAAAGCCTCCTATCTTCCGAGCACTAATAGCAGCCAACCTGCTGCAGCACCTTGTACATGGGTACCAACCACCGGGCAGCCGAGTGGAACCCTGCGCAAGCCTGGCAAACCTCCCAAGGACTTCAGTGGGGCCAGGATATTCATCCAAGTAATTAGAAAAGCCTAGTCATCACATTAGTGCAATTTCTTAAGCACCTCTGTAGGCAGAGAGGCAAAGAAAAAAACAAGGCACTCGAGGCGGGGCAGCTGGGGCATCCCAGCACCATCGCAGAGGTGGGAGGTAATGCCTATCTTCAGTCTTTTGCAGAAAGCCGCCTCCCATCTGCAAGCAGACGACAGCAGAGGAATGAAAGCTGTACTGTATCACTCCCTTGTGAGTCCTGGGGTACTGGAGCAGGTACACCTGAAGCAAACAAGATTGCTGGGCCACCAAGACTGAGGGGAAGTTTGACCTTGAATAGCCAAAGGCCTAGAAGAAGCAGGGCTCCTTTCCATCAGGTGAAGTTAAAATGCCTGCGAAGATACAACCTGCCAAATATTTATCAAGTGTATTTACGTACATATAACTTCAAATGTCAGGGTTGCGAGGCATAAGCAATGAAAGGGCATCAGGGAGGCTGTTGTATTTTTTTTTAATCCTGTAGATCTCATCCTCCCATCTCCTCCCCACCAGCAATTCAGCCCTGATTGTTCAGATGAAGGAGGCCAGCTCTCGTCTCTCAGGCTGCCAAATCCTAGTGGCAGGGCCATTGTCTTTTATTTGACTGCAGAGTGCCAAGTACATTTATGGCACCGTATAAATAATAAATAAAAATATTCATCGCTTCCTTCTCCACTGACTTACACTGATGCCAGAAGCAGGACAATCCTGTGGTCCCCCCCCTTCCCTCCCCACCTTACATAACTCTCCGAAGAGGGCTTTTTCCAGACTGCCAAACAATTAGCACAGAAGCGACCAAATTTGCTCAGAGTCCCCAAAGGGTTAGCTCCAAGGGACGGTTAAAAGGAAGATGAAGAGTCAGTGGTGGCTGAGGCCTGGGAAGGGCCAGGACAGTGCAGAGGGGGGAAGGCAAACGCTGCAGCCTAAGGATCACGCCACAGCTCCATAACTGACATCCCTCTTCCAGTGACTCCCATCAGTGCCATCGGCAATGCCCAAGGGGTTGTGTTTCTCCCTTTCCAGCAAGGCAGAATCAAACCTACTGTCTGACTCTGAGTATCCCCTCCCCTTGTACCTTACCTGCTTAAGTCCCCAACTAAACTGCATTTTAACTGGCACTAATCCTGAAGAGTCCCATTACAAGTTTTTACTGCCATTAAATCCCTCCAGATCAACAGAAAAGAGAATCCTGAGGGACTGAGCCAAGGCTAAAGCCTATCACAGCCTCCTCGCCGCTCTGCACAACGCAGCGCTGAGCTTAAAAAAAAAAAAGGGGAGAATGACAAAGAAAGTAGGACTGAAGCAGGGGGAGAAAAAGCATGCTTGAAAACTCACTGACTTTAAACATTTATAGCCTTAAAACTACTGAATCACTTTTTAGCACACAGGCACAGAGGTTTGTTCCAAGGATCTCAGAAAGCATAGAAATCATGCCGATCCGAAGAGTGCAGAATGACTAGATCTACGATAAATGTACCCATCTACAACTGTAAAAAATTATTTGAGATCACATTTATGAACACAATAAATGTAAGTTACCAGTAAGAAAGACCTATTACTAACATATGATATGCTGTAGCTATTTTCATAGCTATTTATTAATATGAAGACTTTAGTATAATATGTAATTACACAGATATATACGGCACTATACGGTATTTGTAAATAGTTCATATTATACTAACTGATGATTTACAAAGAGGCACAGAGAAAGAATCAGATTTTAAAGCACAAAATTTCAGACTATCAGAGCTCTGAGTTTTCTACACTTCACTATGAACCAACATTTGCTGTACTAAGCACTAGTCGGTACCACTAATGTTGCATACAAAAGTCATGCTTAAGCAAAAGACTAAACCCAGGTCAACTTCTTATTTACAGGAAGATGTCCCCCCAGAGAAGCACTGTGGAAAGAAATTCAACTCTACCCCACGATGAAAGGTTTGGGGGTTTGGAGACTTCCTTATTTTTGGGGATTTTGGTCAAGTAAGGTGCATTGGCCTCTACGCAGTTTAAAAAGGTTCTGATTTATACCAAGAGGACAGAGTTGGAAGTAGCATGGTCTTACCTCTGTCTCACTAACTCGTATCTCCACAAAGGTGTCCTGACAATAAAAATCATACTGCTGTTGAAAGGACTGCATATTTTCTGCTTTTGGACACCGCCACGTAAAACTTCCTTTGTATAGTGCAGATATGTGTGAAAGTAGCACAAATGTCTGTTGATAGTAAATGCTTGATCCCGTGGAAGACTTGAACTACCTCCAAGCCATCCGGTTAGACAATCTTCCCCTTACAGACCTTACAAGGTACAATACTGACCCTCACTTTTGGTCCCTTTGGAAAATTTCGAGCTGACAGATCTATCTGTTGCTCCTAGACTTCTCCAGAGCAGGTATTATTGTACAAAACCTGCAAGCTCAGAAAAGCATTTAACTTCAATCATGTGAATAATAGCCCATTGACTTTAATGTTGCCACTCATGAACGCAAAGCTAAGCACATGCTTAAGTGTTCTGCATATCTGGATCCTTGTATAATTTAGATTTAATGTGCCGCAGAGTATAATGTGGGAAATAATTCATTTTTCAGTTTCATGGCCAAGTATGGCCATGTATCTATTACTGCAGAATTACAGCAGATCTTTTTTTGCAGCTTTTTCAATGATACTTTTGCTTTGTGTCAACCTGAAATGTTTCATGCACCTCAGAATAACGCATGTTGTTTTGTCTTCAATTATCTCCTTCTGTCTCATTCCTTTGTTGCAGAAAAATATCTTTAATTTCCTTTTTTTTAAAAAAAAGTAGGTCAATTTTATGAGTAGTGCCTTTATTAAATGACAAGTCAAAAATACATGTCAGAAATATCAAACAAAATATTTTGTTTCGAGTATACTAAAATGAGCTACTTTGGCAAATATCAGAATTTCCCTCTTCCCTTCTTACGGTCTGCTCAGATTTTTTCTTCAGTGAAAACACTGGCCAGTTTTAACCCCAAAACGTAATTTTTTTGGAAAAAAAAAAAGCAAATCTATTGAAAAAATAGCTGACCTATGCCGCATAGAAACAGATCCTTTGTCTCAACATCTCATTAACATCTTAAAAAGCAAATAAGTCAAATACGTGTGAAATTTCAGCAATCTATATTAATTTCCAGGCATGCTGAAATCTACTTCTCTCCTTTTTATATCAATTACAAAATTACCGTTTTTGCTACTTTATTAGTTTCTTTGGCATTTCCAACTAATTTATAGGCATGGATACTATTTATTTCTTATTATTAACCTACTGCATTCTTAATTATTTTATTTAAATGCCCTGCTGGTTGTCCACATTTGCTTTTATTCTATTACTACTGTATATGAATGGAAATTACATATAGCTATTAGATTATTTCACACATTAGTTCATTTTATATAATCTTCCTGTTATTTATTGCCTTCGTTAGACTGAAATACCGCAGGCAGTTGTTTCTTTAATGTGTCTGAAGCTCTCCCGTTATTGGAAATTGGGTTATATCTCCTGATTACAGTCAGATGAAATCTAGACCCAGGAGTCGACTGCAGTATTCTGTGACAGGCCGTTTTACGAGCAGGGCTTTCGCACGGGGCTGGGGCCATGACAGCCCCCACATGGACTCCAGACAGATGCAGCCCATCTATGCACGCTCCAGCTGGGCTCACCGGCACTGGCGCCGAGGGGGAGAGCTCTGGCTGGAGAGCTGACCCGGCCAGCATGGCTCTGCCCCTGCTAAGACCACAACCAGCTGCTCTATTGCAGAAGGTGGACCAGCGGAGGTAGCCGATGCTGGTTTGACATCCATGCGGGAGGAGAGGGATTTGGCAGGCGGTGAGCGCAGGGAGCTGGAAGTGAGATGCTGTCAGAGCAGCTCTTTGCCTGCAGGATTCATGGGGCCAGCGCCACTCTCAGGTAGGAGCAGGTTTCTCCTCCCTCGAACTGCCCGCAGCTGCACCAGCATCAAGAGCCACAGCTTGACGTATGATTTAGCAGCTGCAAGGGTTAACGTGGGGGAATTAACAACCCTCGTGAGGCGAGTTCCTGGATCAGCTCTGGCATCGGTTTTGGGCCTGCTGAGCACGAAGGGGTGGCACTCAGCAGAGTGAGCATCACCTGAGCCAGAGAGAGGGCAGCAGTAATCACTGAGCTCAGTACAGGGAGCCTCCAGCTCCACAGTCCAAACTACTACCCTGGCACAGAGGTATCTGCTCCAGCCCTGCTCAGACAGACCCGCTCGAGCATCCATGCAGCACAGCAGGGACATGACGTTAGTCACTGTCTTGCATGTCATTAGGAAGTAAATGCTGGGGCACAGCCAAGACACTATCCAAGTCCTTAGACAGCTGGAGCGTTTCAGCCTACTTTTCTAGGGAAGTGGCAGATCAGTAGCCGTAGGCTCCTCTTGGAGTGGCTCTTCCTAGGCATGGCCCAAGGAAGAGGGTCTAAGGAGACCCTCAGGGTGGCTGTCGAAGGGCGTAGCCAGCCTGACCTTGACAAGCATTCCCCAGCCAGGCACAGTAATGGGTTTTGTGAGTGCATCTGGCATTTTGGCTACCGCACAGTGCCAGTGGGACACCTTCCTCGGGTACTGTCATGCTACACGGACATTTGCAAGCAGAGCTGGGTCTAGGCAAGTAGGAACAATATCCCTTAAAATAACTATCCCTTTGCCTGTCAGCTTGGATTATATCCTCTGCTGACTCCTTGTGCTGGACACAGCTGCCCTTGCCGGTTGACATAGCAGGCCAGGAGGTTGATCTGCCTCACTTCTGCTGTGGACACCAGATCACACACTGGAGACAAAAGAGATGGGAAGCTATAGTCCTTCCTCTTGGCCACCCGGCATTGGTCAGTGGCTGTCTCCTTTGAAAGCATGAACTGGCTGATTTAAGGAGGGAGGAAAAGTGAGGAAGAGCACAGCACACCTCCATCTCCCCTGCATGTGGCTGAGGCCAGCATCCTGGCCAAGCAGTGCATTGAGTGGGTGAGTGAATTGCAAGCAGTATGCAGGCTCTGGAAGAGTGAAAAGAGGAGATTCAGAAGATTTAATTCATTCCAAACCAGGGCATCTTGAAGCAGAGAGACAGATGCCTGGATGGCTGCTCTCAAATTCTGCAGGGCCCTCTGCAGGTCCAAAGAGTGGAAATCCATAAGCACAGTGGATCAAGCTCATTCACTCATGTCTTTTGGATGGAGATATTCCCACCTGTCTTTATGCTCCAGGGACAGCAGTTGGCCTTCAGTTTTTACCAGCCAATTTTCATCTGATTCCAGATGCCCTGGTAGATGGTAATTTTACCCAAATGTTGCACTTGCACTAGCAGCTGTGTCTGAGGCATACTGCAATGATCTGAGTATGTACTATGGCCTTTCTCTTCCCCAAGAAACAAAGCACATAGGCTTTAGAATAGAAAAAGCAAACACAGGTATGTAGGCAAAGAAAAGTAGAAGAAAATGGCCTCAATCTAATAAACACAGGTGGCCCTACAGTGAAATCGACTAAAATACACCCAGAGACCTGTATCCAAAGGCTCTGTGAAGCTTCAGGAGTTACCGCTTTCAATTGATATTTCATGCACATATCTCTGCAGGTATGAAGAATATCTTGAAAAACATGAGAATGAAAGTGTGGCTCTCTCCATGAGCTTCAGCACAGACTGAAACAATAGACCACAGGTATGAACTATCCCATTTAGCTCAGACAGTTGAAAACGTAATGATGACAAACTAATGTTAATGCTGATAGGGCTGGCTGGTTTTGAACAGTGCCTTTCAGTCCGAGAGAGTCCACAGCTTCTAAGGAATCTCCGCAACGACCTCCACCTGGCAGAAAAGCATTTTCCCCTCCACCCCCTCCTCAACACAGCACACTGCAAATGTGGAGATGGCGTGAAACAAATTGAGGTTGAAATCAAAACAAATAGCAGGAGCACTTCTGCACAGATTATATTATTCCGTGTCATATTTCATTCCAGGAAAAGACAACAAAAGGGAGAAGAAAACTCTTAAAAATTAATCCACCACAGAGTTTCCAGCCTGCTGCACAGGACACTGTATACACAGGGGGCCTGGCCACAATTTATTTCGAGATTATCATGGGGGACACAAGAGACAGTAACTATAACCAGTGTAGCATTAGCAAACCGACACTTGCAGTCCTCTTCTTGCTGCTATCCCCGATAGCAGTGTGTGTGACCTATTGCTATTTGGTTACCCCACAATGGCATGACCCCTTAGGCAGCTCCAGTGACTGAGTAACAAATTCAGCATAGGCAACTGAGCCTCACAATGCTCAATTCCTGGTGAGTAACCTCGCCACAAAACAAAAATAACACAGCACGTAAAGCTTTAGACCCTCATGAACCAAATGGCGCTACCCTGCATGCATGAGCAATCTCCGCAAAATCCTCAGTGTGCAGAGCCCTGCAAAAGCAAATGCTCCGCGAGAACAAAATGCAATGCATGTAAACAAGGCAGCGAAACACATTCTGAACAGGAAACAATTTTTTGTGCTAAGCTTCTAAAGGCCTCGAAAAAGTGACAGTGTAACTTCAAATGCAAGCAATAGTAAATCATCGAATTCATGCTGATTTATCCCTATGGGCAGAACTTGTGCCCATAATAAACTAACAGATCATATTTGCTAGCATAATGGCCAGTGTTCCTGCACAGACAAATTATTTCATCCTAAAAAAACAGGTTACAGCCATTATACACATCGTCTCCAAATTATTAAGTCATTTCTTGTTGACAATCAAGGTGTAGTTTGGGATCATGCAAGGAAGCACAGTTCACTTCTGTTTCTAATTAATTCCTGAAGTGCTTAAAACATCTAAAAATGCAACTGAATACCAACAAAGAGCAATTGTGCTACTTAAACTAGGGGCTAAAGCTGTAACGTGACTCTGAAAAAAACTGAACACTTTCCCAGTAAAAGTAAAGAGAGGGTAGAGCCACCTCTTCTGTGGAAAAGGCTGATTTGGGGGTTTAGGTGGATCCATTACCTTTTTGTCGCTCAAGCCAGACACCTGGTCCACGTATTCCTCTTGGATCATGAAGGCAGCCAGGTTGGCAGTGTAGCTGGCCAGAAAGATGACAGCAAAGAAGGCCCACACCGACACCATGATCTTGCTAGTGGTACCCTTGGGATTCTGCACTGGCACAGAGTTGTTGAACACCAGCCCCCACAGCAACCAGATAGCTTTGCCAATGGTGAAAGAGGGACCTCCGGGCTCTGGAGTGATTGAGAAACATGATCCCACAGTCAGCATCTTAGAGCAAGCGGTTCGCATTTCTATTCACATACGCATCTTGACTTCAGAGTTAAGAGCAGTATCTATTCCCACATGTGAGATGAATGTCCACAGCTGTGCTCCCCTATGTTCATAGCACCATAATTCAGCAAAGGGCGACACTGAAAAATGACTTTTTTTAAATGCCCTCAGGCTTCCATATTTCTTCTGTCTCAAAGATTTCTGCTGAAACCTTATACAAGGGCTTTTTTTTGTATCTGATTGGAGTATCTACAAGCCCAAGCATTCCATTTCGGTTCAAGTGTTGTCACCACAAATAGAGTTTGCTCAGAAAAATTCTATCCTCGTTTCTAGCTATTCAACAGTGAAGTTGTCCTTGAACTCCCAGCATACATCTGTGCAAAACATGGCCTTCACTATACTTCTACAGGTGCAAGGAAGGGCACTGTCTGAAATAACAGACCTCTACAAATACCTCTACAACAGGGTTTCATTACCCAGTCTGTTGAAGACAGGCAGGCCAGAGAAGAACGCAGCTCCCTCTCCCCGTGTTCTGTGTCTAAGGTACGTAACAGTGACACATACTCCGGTCTGTCTCAGGAAAATCAGCAGCTTTGCCCCAGACAGTCCAGGAGCAGATACAGTGCTTTAAAAGCTGCTACTTTCCCCTTATTCACTTTTCAGCATGGAAGTTCACTCATATCCCAAAAGCCACATGTGGTCGTGAAGCCCTAGGCCTGAAAACTTGTGAAATCCCACCTGTCTCCCAGCAGTCTCATATCCCTAGCATATGCTGATTCCATTAGGAACACAAATCACAATTTGCTCAACTTGAGCACTAAAGGAGCTGTCAGGGAGGCTGCAAATGCAGTTACTCCAAGGATCCTGCTTCAGGTACGGAGAAGACTCTCTTAGGACAAGAGTCCTCTGGCACAGTTCAAGGCTCTGTCATTTTTTGATGGTGCCAACCTGGCTCTGCAACCTTTTGGGTTAGCATCCTACGTTTTATCTCCTCCCTTGGGTAGGCTGATGGGCGCCTTGTGCTGCTGGCTGTGGTTAAGGTTGGCTCCAGCAGAGGAACAAAAGAGAAGAAAGTTTTGACATTCATCTCCAAACCCCTGAGCAGGCAATAGCACAGATCATCTGAAAGCACTAACTGTGTTACTCTAAATACAACTGAAAGGTGCAAAGGGTCTCATTTTGCATCCTGGGAAGTGCACACCAAGTTCAAAGCAGAATCATCACCTGGCAAAACTGGGAGCCTCCAGATGCCAGGGAAACAAAGTTGGTATAAGAAACATGGCTTGGCAGTCCTTGTCTTTTTACATGCTGCAGTGGTGTCTTTATATTCCTCTCTGCCTAATGAGCCCTAAGATGCACAGGTGCAAGGCCTGCAAATCACCAGTGGGAACTGTGAAGTGTAAGGAAATCTTGAGAACTTCCCTCCTAAAGCCTCCTCTCTCCACTGATCACCCAATGTGCTTTCACAGTCACTTTGTCAGCCACAAACCCGGTCAGCAATGGGAGACTCAGATCCAAACCAGGGACCCAGCATCCTTTTGAGCTCCCCAACTTTGAGTGCCCCAACAACAACCCAACATCATTTAGGGCCCAGACCAGGGCATGCCCACCTGACTCTGGAAAGAAAATCTTGGTGTCTGTAAAGAGAAAATGCAAGTGTGGGAGGCAGGGTTATACTTTTGTAGGCTAGTTCAAATGCCAGCGTTAGCCAGAGTGTTCATTACCAAACAAGCACTCTAGACTCTGCAGCAGATTTCTACATCTTCACATTACATCTGTCAGGGATAATATCCGCCTGATCATGAAGTACTGTTCACTACTCAGAAAAATTGATACTTGCAGCTGCAGTTCAGCTAACTTAATAGCTGCACAACTGAACACCTGTACTAAGAACTGCCTCCAGGTCCCCATCTGTATTAATATCTCTCAAGAGACTCAGAGATTTAAGAGTATTTACTTGTGTCCACAGATGCATGTGGTTACGATCAGCTGCCATAAAGGCCTTTCACAGCTCTGTGTTAAGGGAGAAGTTCTCCACTTTCCCATATATGTGATTCTGTCTGCATTCTCATTAACACTTTTTTTTTTCACTCCTCTCTAGTTTGACAGCATAAATTCCCTCAAAGCACTAGACTGGGGAGCAAATGAGTGCATTTTCCAATAACTGCCTCTCTTCCACTTTTCTGAACAGACCAATAAACCCAGAAAGGTTTATTCATCAGGGGGATGAAGATATGGAGATGACAGAAGGCTCAACTTGCTAATTGTCTTCATGTCAATAAGGCAAAAGAGGCTGTCTCTTAGGCTCTCTGTCCATCCTCCCTTTAACTCATCGGGCTGTCTTCTGAAGATCAGAACCACAGAGATGGATCACTCACTTGTTCCCATTTTTCCTGCTGCCCTTGCAAAATAATCCATCACCCACTCCCAGAAAAATGAGCTTTCCCCTTTCTCAGTCAGCCTTAGCAAGCCAGAGAGCCAAGTGGCAGAGGGACAAGCCCAGGTGACAGATGTGGAGTCTGGAGGACACAGCACTATGCTGGGAGGCTGGCAGAGCAGCCATCTGAAGGATGGACTGATAGCACTGAGCCCTCTGATTGCCTAAGAGAGCAGAGCACTGTAGGCAGTGCTAGCACTAGCTACCAGGACTTATTTTCCCTCAATGATAAACGAGTTGGAGCTGGTGCGTGCTTTAGAGATGAAAGGCAACACAGCTTCATCTCTCGAGCCAAGCAAATTATCCATTATAAACATCTGTTTTCTTCAGAGCCTTTTTTTCTGCCTCCATCTCTGCCCTCTGAACATAGAGCTCACTGCTCATAGCAGGCTAGATCCATATCGTGTTCAAGGCAAAGGGAACACCCTGACGAAGGAGCTGGGATTGGAAGCGAGGGAGGATTATGGCAAGGAAAGACTCCCCTTACCTCTGCCATCAGCAAGGCACCGATTATAGCCCACAGGGCTGAAGTACTCAAAGACGAAGACGGCCACTGCAGAGATGATAAGCAGCATCACAAACATCATCACCCACACATCAGCACTGAAAGGCTCTGGAAAGGAAGAGAAAACCACAGTGAAAGACCTGATACACCACCTCGCTTCTCCCTCACCTCCTTTGCTTTCCATAGCATTCCAGTGAGAGTGTGGGACAAACTGGGCTGGGGAAAAACAGAAGTTACAACAAAGCCTTCAACCCAAGTCTGAAAAACTTCTTGAACTGGAAGTGTAGTTTCTGTCTCTGTAATGACTGCGTTCCTTCTTACTGTTACATTTGTGACACATAGCTCCATCTGGAACTACGTGCAGCCACTGTGGCATGCATTGATAACATAAAATGCATTGATAAAAGATTGTTCCCAGGAAGTCCTCCAGCACCATCTGGAGAGAGTGGGGAAAATCAAGCAGAACTGGCAGAGTTTCAGACAAGCATCCAACTTTCAAGATGCCATTGAGCCAAAGAGCATCTCCAAATTTCTGAGGTGCAGCTATATAACGATAGTAGTTTTTTCAGCTATTCCATTCCCACAGCAGTGGGAACACTGGCTCATTCTAGAAGTGTTTGCATTCACATTCTGCAAGTCTTTGATCTCTACCAGGTTTTCTCCTCCTCCAAGCCTGAACAGATAAAGACAGGACTAAACTAGATCAAAGAAACTTAGAACGTTGCTCCAGACTATAGCAAATATTGCAGTCTCAGTTAAATTGCAATTTAAAATTTTGGAGTTAACTTCATCATTGCTTTTGCATACCCCAGCAATACTGGTGGACTTGGCTAAAGGCAAAAACTCCTGAAGAGTGAGTAGTCATGAAACTCCTACTTAAAGAGGTTTGGAAAAACTTCTTTACCCATATAAAGTTATTTCTGTTTGTAAATGTTCTCAAGATGCTGGCAAAGAGCAGATAGTATTATATAACTCATACACTATGTTTGCTGCATCATAAACCATTTTATAAAGCCAAATAGTACATACTAGGAAGGCATGGATGTCTTGAGGAAATGCAGCATCATTTCTGCATTCTCTGATCATTCTGCACCAAAGAAGGACATTAGAAATCACTTTACTGAAACACACAGTGTCAGCACAGAACTGATGGCTCAACTCTTCTTGAAAAGCTCTATTAGATCTCTAACTTCTACCAGTTGCTCTGTCAAGTGAGGGCCAAGTTAATACCTTCGTTACAAATAATGTTTCTCAAAGTGCAACAATTTATTCTGACATGTTATCACTAAGTTCTATGACACACCATCTATAAGGTTTGAATCAATTTTCTTCTGGCCTACACTCCTTGAACATGTTATTAGTTGAGTCACTGGGAAGCCACGTGCTGCAGAGTAGGTGAGAACTCTGAGTGAGCCCATTCTTTGTAGACATACAATTACTGAGAAATGCCTTGGAACTCCTAGGCACTGCCTGTTTGCATTTGCCTGGATTTTGCTTGCTTGGGATTTGGAACTAAAACATCATAGTTTATTTTTATATACCTGTCTCACAGGTACTCCCGAAAAGGGATTTGCAGGCTAAGAATCACAAGCAACCTTCACCTAATTTTTGATGAACACTAGGTGAAGTCGTAATTTTAGACTAAAATGATACCTAAGAAGGCAGAAGGTGAGACAGTTCCATTGCTACGTGACACCATGACACTGATTCCCGTCTCAATGAAGGGCACAGAGAAATCCACCACTTCTGAACGCTCCTCATTAATAGTGAGGGATCCCACAGCCATATAGGCGCGTTTGGTGACGACCTGGAGGAAGGAAAACAAGACATCAGACACAGACCCAAGGCACCTCACAAGCATCACAGCCAAGCCTCTTCTCACCTTCCTGCCTTTCCATACAGTCCTTCTACTCCTGTAATCCTATTCCCTATATTGTTTCTGTCAGTTCTCCTTTCTAATCTTCCATCAGGACACCTTCTTCTTTCAGGAAATCTATAGACATTAATCTTCCTCTCAAAGCTGGTATGTGTATAAAAAATAAATCCACAGAGGTCTTAGGATAAACCACATCATCCACTGAGAAGACATCTTATCTCATTTTTCTGTCCTTTCTTTCTCCTCCCTCTAACACTGCAAAGTCTTATTTCATTTTTTATGCACCTTATATATGATCTAAGCATCATCTAGGTTGCAGCTTCTCTGGTGCATGGATATCACCCTCTTTCTTTGACTGGGAAGGCCAAATTTGTGACACTACAGAGAATAATAATTAATCTTTCAACAGGAAAGGTAGTCATGGTCAGAGTTGATTAACTCACCCAGTGCCTAGAAAGAATCCAGGACTATCATTTCCATAGAGTCACCTCTGTCCCTGCCCCAGAAGTGAACCCGATAACAATGGGAGACCAGGCCTGACTATGTCACCCAGCCCAGGGATGAACCCCATCATGCCCTCCCTTTGCTGCTGACCTCTCCAATCATTCCATTCCACGTCCCATTGATCTTTTTCCCATGCTTGCCGTTAGTCACCAAGTAGAGGTCATAGGTGAACTTGACAGACTTTGAGATTTTCTTGAGGATGTCAATGCAGAACCCCTTGCAACATTTCTTCATGTAATCTGGCTCCTCATCGGTTTTGTTCCTGAACCATCATAACAATAATGGGTTAAAAGACTAGGGAAAACTCCCTTAATTCCCTTCTGTTGTCAGTATGCACTCCCCCTCCCACAAAATAATATGGAGAATTTCACTTGTGCTATCTGTGCTGAAGGGACACCCTATGATGATTTGCCCAAAGGAGCCAGTCACAGATGGACTGGGCAAAAGGAGGTGACTTTTCTGAAAAGGATTATCAGGGTATGATGGTATTGCCCAACAGACTCTCTACATCTGGCTGAGAAGAAAGAGCCCAATAGGAGGAGAAAAACCCAGGGGTGCATACTCAGTCACTATGCGTTTTTGGCAAGGAACTGTGTTCCTCATGCAGGTGCCACTTAGGGGGTCCACATTTTCCACAATGACGAACGGTGCCTCTTCCAATGTCACGATACTCAGGTGATCGTCCTCGCGTTCCTCAGAGTCGGGATACAGCTCAAAGCGGGGCCACACATAATACTTCATTTGCAACTTTTTTTCTTTCCATTTCCCCACCTGTGGAGACACAAACCACAGAAGACAGACTTCTAGCCTCCTCATCCCTCTGCATCAACCACAGCTCCTGCAGGCCTGGGCAGGAGGACCACTTCAGAGTACCCAAGCTCATGTAAGATGAGGACATTTCTGGGCAGAAGGTTCTGAGTAAATGGGTTCAAACCAAGGGGAAGTGGGAACAAGAAAGATGTCTGGGTTGTCTAGTATCTGTGATAGTCTCACCCCCTGGAAGAGTGAGTGGATGACCAAGGGGATACCACCACCATGGTCAAACAGACATGATGTCTTTCCACTTTCTCAGCCAAACAACAGGAATGGAGCTTTTTGTCTCCTGAAATGTTGACTTCAGCCTACTAGCTACAATAATATTTTTCCTGCTAAAAAAAGAGGAGAAATATATACTAATGCTGAAACAAAAGTCATTTTGAAACAGAGAAGTTGAAATACTTCACTTGAAGAAGTCAAACCAGAACTTCTTTATTTTTTCAAAATTTTGTCTTAATTTGTTTTCAATTAAATTCATCAAACAGATTTGTTTTAGCCAAACTTGATTTTTTCTAGAAATAACTCCTTCTTCTGGAAAAAGATTGCCCATTCCTAGTCAGGACTAAGTTATTCCAAGAGACACACAACTGAAGAGGGAGATGTTCTGCATTTTCAGGAATGTCTTCACAGGAGAAGAACGTAGACAATAGCTCTTGCTATCCCCTGCTAAGGCCTTACTGAAACACCTGCTCTTGTCCTTCCATAATGATTGGGTTACATACCTTAGCTAGAAACAAGGAATTGCTTTGTGTTTCTGACACATGGAAAATAAAATCAAAGAGCATCTGTGATTTTTTAATCTTGCTATTTTCCATAAGGATATATTGCAATTTTAGATCTTTTCATTTTCCATTTCTTAAGCAAACAGAGATCGTATCTTCAACGATCAGAAAAGGGGGGTAAGACTTAGTTGCCTTAAACCTACTGCCACAAGAGTTGTTTTGAAGCCACCTCAGTCTCTGAAGAGACAACACGTGTAGCACACCCACTGCCCATGCGGCATTCCTTGCAAAAATTCCAGGAAAAGAAAAACCTGAACATCAACTATGCTTTCAACTATCAAAGTCTTGCCTTTGTTCTCAATTCCCTCCATCACAGTTGACACTAATTAGCACCTTGGCTGGCAGCTGAAGCTGAGAGGGCAGGAAACTAACTGGGCTTTAGAAGGAACTTTCCTGCACAATCCCCAAAGAAAGACTTCCAGGCCAGGGCTGAGACACATTGACTTGATGGCAGAAGCAGTGGTGGGTGTGTGGGAAGCTTGCACGACTGCTCTTGGCGGTGTACCTGCTTAGTGGGTAAACAGAAAAGCTTCATGCCACTGCAATCTAACACCCCTCCCACCACCCCCAAATTTCAGTCATTTATTTATTTAAATGACAGGACGGAAGGGAGAAGCACTTATTAGAGGCTCATTAGGTGTCAGCAGCTATTCTGCAAAACTCAAAGCCCAGCTGGGGTTTAGCATTTGAGAGCGGCTAGAATTCACATAAAACACTTGTCATCTTCAAAACAAACAAATGCTTCATCTGGCCATGAAAGAAAAATCCACTCTGAGGGCTTGTGGAGGGAGAAGAAAGGCAGAAGAAATCACCCAGAGACAGCAGCCTCCCTCTCCATCCCTGCAGCACTCCAGTGAGAGCAAAGCAGTGGCTTTTGTGAGAAGGAGGTGAAGCAGCCAGGCAGCTGGTCTTACCTTCCAGACCAGCATTTGGCAAAAACACCAAGGAGAGCTTGCTCCTAATGTTCTCTCCATCCATGCAGTCACGCTGCTTGGACCAGCAAGCAGGGTACGCAGCTATTTTTCTTCTTTTTCTCTCTTTGTTTTTTGTTACTTGAGTGGGCAGGGAGAGTTGTTCTAATTTTTAAATACGCTTTGAGCAGCAGGTGGAAGCTGGCAGACTGGGAGCCCCAGGAACTGGTGGCCCCTTTTGTCCACGAAAGACAGGTAGTATTGTCTAGGGCAGCAGATGGTCTGTACTCATGCTAATACCTAAGCCTGGATGTGGAGAGCGCGTTTCTGAGGCAATACAGAGCATATACTCAGATGCTCACCCAGGGTCTGCTCAGCCCTGGACTTCCCACTCATTGACCAAATGGACCAATTTATCATCATCTGAGCCAGAGATTTCTGCAGTGCAACTTTAGCCCTCAAGTAACTGAGCTCAAATCCCCGAAACCAGTTCATTGAAGCCACCAGACAAGCAGAATAACTGCACTGCACACACAGGGCTCAGTAGGGACCAGTGATTAAGATACTGCACAGAACAGCCCAGACTTCAGCTCAGTAACATTAACTTACCATAGAAATAAGTGGTTGATGAAAGAGACATCTTGCAGCATCTCAGCAACACTCAGATATCACAGTAATAGGCATGATATAAACCCCTAAGTGATAAATTAGATCAGATAGGCAAACCCAACTCATAATTACCCAGAAGTTCTCTGGGATGGAAAGGGGAGTTCATAAGGCTGTGTGCCAGGCACGTTTCACACTGTTGTACTACATGGACAACATTATGAAATTAGGATAACAACGACTGTCTTGCCACAGCCTCCTGCACACTATAGCACCTAACCTGCAAATAGAGTAGTACATGTCCTTTCCTTCCTATCCCAATAAAATCATTCTAAATCGTCCAAAGCAGAGGAAAAACAGGATGTAAGGGAATGTCCTGACCTAAATTTTCAAATTAACTATGCAATGTCTCAGGAATATGCAAAAATATGACATTTCATTGCTAATGTGAACAATCAGGCATGCCATACACCTGCAGACATGTACAGATACGAATAAGTAAAGCCAGAAAAGCTTTGTGAATTAAGAGGGGGCAGACTTCTTTACATGCTCATGCACGCAACGGTCAAGTGTGTGTGCATGTAGCTAAAGAAGAGCGGGCTTAAGTGACATGTGGGCAAGGACAGTAAGGGTAATAAGAAACACCACATGTGCAGAGGATGCAGACAATGCAAGAGAAAGAAAAGACAAATGTGCATCGTATGCTAGATAATCTGCCATGAGAAGGAAGGAGCAATTCACTGTGGGGACAGAGGTTAGCCACAACAGAATTAAATGTCATAGATTTGTCCAGGTATTGATGCCTACTCTTAAAGAAAATAACCTGCCAAGCTGTGCCAAGCAGAGCAAGGCACTTCAGAAGTCCCAGGGTTTTTGGTATTAACAGATTGTGAACTGTTATCACTTAGGTTTTGCTTCATGCTTGCCTCAGCAAAAAGAGGAAAAATAAACCATTCCAGGCATCCTACATATTTGTCACCCTGCGGTTTTCAAGACCCATTGGGCATTCTCCAAGCAGAGTCTAGACATTCAAACTCCCACCAGGAGCCCTGGAGGGTCACAGAATCAGCAAAAGTAAGGATGCTAGAGATCTTTAAAACCCCCTTTCTCATCATATTCTCCAGACCCTAGATATGTTCCTGTATGCCAGGGCAGGGTTCCTAAGAGCCAGAATTTCACCTTAACTTCCACTTGCTCTGTCTGTGTCACATCTGATCTTAGTGAGAAAGGAAAGTCACTTTGGTTTGGGGATCAATTTGAAAGTGTTGAGGAAGGGGAGCAGCTAACTTTTGCCTTAAATAATAAGATCCTATTTTGGATAACAAGCTGTTGGAAGCAGAAGTCAAATACGTTTGCAAAGAAAGTGAGAGCTATTGCAGAACAAAAAATCCATCACATATGCTATTGGTTTGCCTAAATATATAAGCTATCTCATGCAGACAAAAGGTGAGATTGCCTATGCAAGGGGAAAATAAGCAAGAGCCTCCCGAAAGCCTTCCAGCAGGCTGGCAAATTGCCTTAACCGCGGTATAATGCAGCCAGAATAAAAGTGTTCTGCAGTATGTTAATGCACATCTTTAATGAAAGGTGTATCATATTAGTTCCCTGAAACTAATTCTTAGCAGAGGCTTTCCTCTCCTCCCAAGGGAAGCTAAGGCTTGTAACAGCCATTTGTGGCAGATGTTTGTCTAACCTGTCCTTATACTGACAGCCCACGGTCTCTGTGGGCAGTCTATTCCAGTGCTTAACTATCCTTCCCATTTAAAAGGGTTTTTTTCCTGATGCCTAACCTAAATCTTCTTGCTGCAATTTATACCAGGAGAGTATATTTTCTTGTTCTTCTACATGTGCTCTCTTCAGTGTTACCAGGTCAGTAAGATATTTATAACACAGAGGAGCTGGTAATCTCATTCAGTGGGTATCTCACATGCTACATTGGCAAAAGCAACCACCTGTTCAAATGACCAGCACCTGGTCTCACTATTTACAAAATCCTTACCCAGATGGGTAGTACAGACAAGTACAACCTATTCCCAGGAACTTCCAAAACTGTCTGTTCCAGCCAGGGCAGAAGGCAATCTCAGATCCTCCTAGTATGCCAAGGCAGGACTTCTAAGCACAAGAGCATCTGGACAAACCTCTAACTAATGTTAACGGATGGAAAAACAACCTCCTAGAAATTTGGCTTTCAAGGACTACGGAGCAGAATACAATTCTGCATAAAACCAGAAATATTCAGATACATTTCTCAGGCAAGATGCTCAAAGGCACTGCATTCGTATTGGGGGGGAAGGTTCTGGGAAAAGCCTGAACCTTCAGGTGCTTGATTTTCAATAGGCTGCAGAAGAGCTAAGTCTGAGCAAAGTCGTCTTTTGATAGTTTTTATTTCATTCAGGCTCCCATTTGCACCACGCCTTGCACCACTCTCTTTTCATTTAAAATATTCTCTCACCTCCGGCCACTCCTGGTGTAGAAGAAACACAAAAGGAACAAAAGGGTGTTGGTTTCATTCACAAAATAAAAGAAAGATCATTCCAAACTCACTTAGGACTTGAACTGCTTTCTGCATTTCCTCAAAACTTCAATGTTTCCTCCCATATTATTATTTTCCCCCCCCCGAGGAGCTGAAGGGCGTGTTCATTCCAGTGAGGAAGCACTAAGACAACAACACAGAGCATGGGTTAGAAGGCAGAAATTCCCTATTCCACCAAGGACCTCTGGAATCTGATCTGCACCCTTGTGTCTCCGCTCGACATCGTGTAAAGTGGAGATAATGGCATGTTTTCCCCTCTGGGGTGCACTGGGTCGATAAATACAGAAAAGGCCATGAGGCTCACAGATAGTACAGAAATGAGGAGACACACACAGGCATCTAGAGCTAGATGCAGGAGCGTATACAGCATGTATCTGTGAGTAGTGTAAATGCGAAAACTTCCTGTCTTTCATCTTTGCTGTCAGATAGTTAACTGGAAAAAGCTTATGTAACTTTTACACCTGATTTTAATACTTGAAAAAGGGAAGATCAAATATAGAAAAGGTAAAGGTAGGATGTTGGGCAGTGAGCAGAAAATAGCAGTGCTATTGGTAACATAGCTGATGGAAAAGCATACCTAACCCCTCTGGGAAGCAAGGAGAGTCCAGGGAGAAATAAGAGTCTTGTCAGTACAATTCGTTCAGATCCTGAATGAGGACATGGGAAAAACAGAACAACTGGGCAGGACCTGAAAAGGGCTACTGTAGGAATAATAGAAACGCCATAGAAATAGCAATTATAACTGGGACACTGCCAATGGAAGTATGCACTGTGCAAGGATACATAAAAATAAAGGTAAACCTTGGGGATGCTGTTGTAACCTTAATGCTGCAGTAGACTGTGAAGAAATAAATCATGCGTAAATAAAGTGGAATGATTTGGGATTGAGGTAGCTGTTGGAAGGCTCATGCAAGATATTCCACCAGGACTGAACTACAGAGATCTACTGTAGCTCCACAGGCTTGGCATTCAGTCTGGATAGAGATGTTTTTACTGTTATTAAAGAGAATTTACATCAGGAACTATGTCATTATGGGAGACTTTAGCTTCACAGAGATAAGGTGGAGAACAAACGCAAATTTTAACAGCAGCACCCTGATGTTGTTTTTTCTGGATCTGATAGCTGACACATTTCTTCACCCCAAAACTACTCAACAGGCAAGAGATCATGCTGGTTTACACTCAGTTTAGGCAAAGCAGGGAGGAACCTTACAGAAAAGCTAGTTATCAGAAATAACCTTGGACTGAGCGATTAGGAGAACAGAGAGCCTGCCTTAAAGGAGGAGATTAAAAAGCTTGTTTAACCTAGATAAATGAAAGGCAAGAGGGGATATGACTGCTCTGTTTAAACAAAGGGGGGGATGTACACAAGGGAGGGAGAAAAGGGGTTTTAAACAGAAAAACAATGTTGGTACAAGAACAACTGGTTGTGACGAAATTTGTCTCAAAATAAGATGGAGTTTAACCATCAGAGGAGAGAAGTTCTGGAACAGCTTCCCAAAAGGAGCTGTGAAAACAACTAAAATAGGGTCGAGAAGAAGCACAACTGGTTTGTAAAGGGCTATATGATGTCACTGCCTAGAGCAGCAGGGATGGGACCAGATGAGCCTTTCCAATCCAGTGGCCTTAAGTAAGCAGAAGCAAGAGGAGGAATTCCTCTGTGGAAAACCTCTTCTCCTTGACTTTTCAGCTTGCAGATGTCAAAACTCAGTCTTAAATTATTATATCTCTGTCCCCCAGCTAGCCCACATGAAGAGAAAGACCTGTTATTGGTATCTCCACCTCCTAGGCTCATACTTCATTCAGCAGCAAAACCTCCTCCAATGCCTGAGAATAGAACATTTCTCTTAGCCTTCACTCAAGCTTGTTAAGTCATGGCTCTCACACTTACAGTGCTGACATCACAGCCGTTACTAAATGTATAATTCCTGTGATGCTACAGGTCTGCTGGTCTACAGCAGGTGGAGAAGAGATGCCACGGAGAGCAAAAATCTCCTGTTACAGACACTTAAGGTGATTAATTAGCTACATCAGCAAAAGCAGACAAGAAATGGTTGTGAATGCTCCACATGCAAAATTAATTAACACAGAAACAACACTCCTTCCTGAACCTCAAGTTCACCTTCCACAACCACCTGGGGAAGGCTGCTTTCTTCACTGCACCTGCAAAAGCAGGAATTGCTTCTAATAGCCTTTCAATTAAACACGTAGGCTGCAGGAGATGGTGAAATTTTCTTCCTTCTATATTTATAC
The DNA here is from genome assembly GCF_009769465.1 of Tauraco erythrolophus. Lineage (NCBI taxonomy): Eukaryota > Metazoa > Chordata > Aves > Musophagiformes > Musophagidae > Tauraco > Tauraco erythrolophus. The sequence goes on from NC_141468.1 coordinate 57,182,953, forward strand.
AGCACCTAGCATATGCCAGAGAGAGGCTTGGCTTAGAATACAGACAGGGTGAAGTACTTACTCTTGCTTTACAACTCATTCTGGGAAAAAAAACTCTTTGCAGAAACACAGTCCCTCAGCTCAGTGAGGTCTGGCATTTACACAGATCTTGCCATTTTTGCTGAAACATTTCCTGGTGCATTTATATGCTTTTTGCAGTTGCTGAGGTCCTGTCCCCTGCCATGATTAGCCTGAGAAGGTTAATAAGATATATACTTGGAGCGCTTCTGACTTCTGCAAAGTCAGTGAACTATGGAGCTCCACTGGTGTCACAGAAAGGTCAGAGCTGTGAGAATGCCAAAGTGTTTGCCTTGGTAAATCATTCCTCCAAACCAGAAGGTACCAAGAGACCACTACAGGCATAAAACCAGCCAGGATTACCTGATCGCTCCCTCTGAGAGATGGTGTTGCTCTTGGTGGTAGTGTTAACTTGGTAGCCCGGGAAGTGGTTTATCCAGGCAAGGCTGGCTCATGCAGGAGCACCATGGTTTCCAGGGGGACTTACTTATTCAAGGTCCTCACTGCTACTTGATGTACACATAACCATGATTTATGGAAATGCAGACTGCAATCAGCACAGGCATAATTAGGAGACATGAGAGGAGAGGAAGAGCGAGCTGTTCATGATAGGGTGGGCTGTGATCTGAGTAGGCTGGAGGATGTAACTCAGCAAAGCCATAGCTTCCAGGGGGCGCAAATCAGGTGTCAGGATTTTGGAAGAAGAATTAGAAAAAAATTTACACTTAAACACTGCAAACAAACTGTACCATCTAACATAACCCACCTCCAGCTAATAGGCAGTGACAGCACCTGACTCAGGCTCTTACTTCAATAATGTTGCATCCTTAGAGCCATCATGCCCTTCTGAAATGACTCTGTGTGAGGAGAGGGGAGCTTAATACAACATCCTAAACTCCTGCAAAATCAGTCTATTCTGATTCTAGTCTGGGAGATAAAATCTGAAATCAGGGAGCTTATACTGCCCCTACTCTTGCTCATTTAAGGTGAAAGAAGGTTTCACCTTGAGCATCTCTACTGCTCTCCTCTGCAGAACCATGAGGCAGGGGGAAATATAGCAGGGATACTGGTAAGATTGCGTGTTTCGTGTCACAGGGGGTTTGGGAGTCACTAAGGTTTAAGGAAAAATGTATTTTTATGTGCATGTATAAGCATCTAAATGCTTTATGAAAGCATTTTGCAGTCTCTAGGAGTGCATCTGCATTGTGCAGGTATGTGTCTGCATCCAGTACGTGTCCATGCATGTAATGCCCTATCTAATGATTTTTCCCTTTGGCTTTCCCTGTTGAGCACTGGGCTTGGGTTTGCATTTTGCTGAGCTTTCATTTCTTTCACTCAGACTGTTTTTTTCTCCGCTAAAACATGTTACACAGAGGGAGGGATGGGCTTGCCGATTCACACTGCAGTCTGGGAGATGGTTTAGAGCTTTGGCTGGTAGGTTGGTCCTGTACAGGGGTGTACAAAACCCCGATGTGTGTGTTCCCCTGTGCAGTGACACCGACTCTTTACACAGAGCAAGTATCTCTCCTAGCATCTCTTGGGACCTGAGGCTGAAGGAGTGTTTGAAAACGCAGACCCAGAGGAAGGCCAAAAACATTTCCTTGTGCTGAGAAAAGCTACATGTTGAAGCAGCCCCAGCAGGGTTAGGACAGGAGGCAATGTGAAGAGAGAGGGGGTGGGCTGCCTAAACCTCCCTGTTTTCTGAGCTGTGCAAGCACGACCGAAGGCGTCGCTCTGAAAAGCATCTCTGAGAATACTAGAGAGATCCTTTAACTTTCACCGGGGGTTGTCACAGCAGGTGAAACACCTCCCCACCCTGAATACAGCAGCTGGAGCCCTTGCCCTCCACATGGCAGCCCCGTGTTGCCCCCGTGCAGAGCCAAGAGCAGCACGGGTGGCTCTGCGTGGCCGCGCACACTCCCCTCCGCAGAGCAACGCAGCGAGCTCAGCTCTTCTGTCGCTGGTGACACAGGGAGGAACACGCCTCCTCCGGAGGAATTACTGCATGTTTAGGGAGTAAGATTTCAGGGGAGGCAGTTACAGAGCTGCTCACCCCTGTTGCTGTCCTTTCCCACCACTGAAAGCTCCGAGCAGGTGGTCGCAAACGCTGTCCTCACCTGCCACACACCCTGTGTCAAAATCCTGGCTCTGGATTCACACTGGCATAGCCACAGCCAGCCCCACAGCCTCCACACTTTCAGGGTGCATGTCTGCATGCCCCCCACAACCTGGGACATAGATAGGGGTGTCATGCATGGCACCAGGGCTGTCCCAAGGGGTAGCCAACCAAGTCACTGCTCCAAGTTGTCACCAGGTCTCCAAACTGAGTAGAAACACCAGCTCTGCTCTGCATCCTGGTTCTCTGCCAGGTCTCTTCACTCAGCTTTGCAAAGATGCCAGATGGTAGGCAAAGCTGTGGGATAGGGGCAACCAGGGACACCCTTGCTGCTTTCCCTCTGCCCTGTGTGTGGTTAAGGGGGCTGCTCTCTGGCATCCTTGCACCTTTTCTTACCCACAGTCTCCCTTGCCTGTCTCTATGAAGAAGGCATGGGAGTCACCTGGCACCCTCACTCAGTTTCTCCCTCCCTCCTTCTTTCTTTTATTCACTCAGGTGCTCCTCAATAAACACAGGGGACAGGGGTGAGGGGTAGCAAAGGCAGCAGACAGCCCCCACCTCACCTGTGCGAGCAGAAAGGGATGGTGGCCCCTCATGCCCCAGCTCATCATCAACACCCCACCTCCCACCCACCCACGGTCCTGCCCCCTGTCACTAGTGTGCACCCATGGACAAGATCCCTACTGCACAGACCTGTCTCCTCACCGCTGCCTCCATCATGTCTTCAGTCTGCTGCCTTGCTGCCCCTATGCTGGGATCCGATGCAGGAGTGAGACCAGTGCAGGTGGTGGAGAAACACGCAGGCATGGAGGAGTAACTCGTGGTGTGATTTCTCCTTTGTCTCAGCTCCCAGTGACTTACAGCTGGGCTGGGTTGTTCATCCCTATCCCAACAGTGCCCAAACGATAGCCTCACCTCTATCCTGAAATGAAGTGCTGGCCCAAACCATAGCAGTGCCAGTGCTGTGTGTCTCCACCAGCAGCAAGCATTGACAGGGTACTTCTGTCTGTGCTGCTGCAGACCAACCCGTCATACCCAGCCAGGGTCTCCCAGGAGCTGGTGTAGGCTGTACTTCCCAGCTGGAGACTCCTGCCTTAGGAGCTCATGCTTCAGCCTCTCTGGTGGAACAGGGCCCACGAGCTGCAGGATCCCCACCTGACCCATTGCTACAGCCAAGCGCTGGGCTTTGCTTGAAAATCATGGCACCCTGATGTGTTTGGGCAGAGCATTAGACAAGACTTGTCAGCTCTACCTACACCCTACAGAGAAGACCTGACCCTTGGAAGGAGCCCACCAGTGGGACAGCTGGTTCACTGCACACGTGTGCATTACCGCCATGCTGGCTGCAGACAGCGAGTGCTCTATGAGCAGCAGGGAGCATTTCTGCCAAATATTTTGCGCCTTTTCCATCCCATACACAGGTGCAGACACACACACACAGAGGTACCCCCAGCAGCAGTTATCCTAAGCTGATCTGGGCTTAGAGTTCAGGCAGAAGTGCCAAGGGCCCAGCTGAGGCCATCTGGGCCGCAAGTCGTCTCTGTGCAAAAGGAGTACAATCAGACATGAGTATGGATAGAGAGAGAGGTAACCTTGAAATCAGTGATTTGGGAAGGAGAGAGGAAGCTATGTATTTGCCAACTCCAGCTAGCAAAGAAGGGTTAAGCCAAGGACTTCTTTCTTGGGAGCATGATCTTAGCGACATAAAACCCTCCCCTCCTCTCAGTCCTACTGGACCTCAGGAGTACCTATTTTTCAAAGATTTGTCTGTCATACTGTGCCTAAACATGTCAACACAAAGCAGATCTTGTGCCATTCCCTTTCTGCAGCCTAAAAGTAGGAGAATAGGCATGACAGAGACAGTCTTGGAAAAATAAGAAGCAGCTAAGGTTCTCAGCAGGTTACAAAAGGTCTTTTGAGGCACATGTAAGTCCACATGTGAAATTACTTCCTGCAGTCTGGAATTAGCTGGATGACTTCATATGTGTATTTAAATGTGTATATACTGTGTGGTTACTCCTCTCTTATAAGGGCAGTAAGTAGTAAGTCTGTAATTAGGTTCTGTGACACTTTCCTTTAAAAGACTTCAGGCCAGTTCCCTGAGAAAAGCCAACTTCTCCATGTTTCTCAACAGGCACTTGAAAGTCGGCAGGGAAAAAACCCTGAGGCTAAGGACATGATTTTTACTTTGGCCCATCAAATTTTACTCACTCTTAACTGCATTATAAACTGCTAAATAATCATAATTTCTTTTCTGTCACTTTCTTGCAGAAATCCTGGCAGATAGCCCAAACAGCATCTCAGCATAAACGCTTTAAGAGCTAAGCCCATCAACCCAGTAAATTAGTGGGAATATCCCCACCAATACCACAGTCAGTACAAGGAACACCACAACTTCGGCAGAGCAAGGGAAAGTCAAAAGCCCAATCAGGCTGCCCACAAAACGTGGACAAATCACCCACATTCTCCTCTACCTTTTAAATGCACCCCACTGTGAAAAGGTCATGCGCACTCCGTCATTTAGGATGCAGAAGAAAGGCAGGCCAGTTTGAGCTGTCATGACTGTCTGTGGAACAAGTACAGGTTAGTCACCAGATTGAGCAGTCAGACTCGGTGCTGAAGGCTTAGCATGCATAAAAATGAACAATACACTTCTACAGAAAAGATTTTGGTTTTCCCCTTAAAAACAAAACAAAACAAGACACACACAAAAAAAATCATACAGAAAACTATGCTAAAGGAACTTTATTTAGGTTGAAATATTAGGAAATGGCAGGTTTATGGTTTCCTTTTCAACCTTTATCAAAGGCTTTCCTAGACCTCAGTAAAGCCTTTGATACAGTTTCTCATAGTGTTCTGGTGGAGAAACTGGTAACTGCTGGCCTGGATAGGCACACCCTCCTTTGGGTTAAAAACTGGCTGGATGGCCGGGCCCAAAGAGTGGTGGTAAATGGGGCTAAATCTGGCTGGAGGCCGGTCACCAGTGGGGTTCCCCAGGGCTCAGTGCTGGGTCCAGTTCTGTTTAACATCTTTATCAATGACCTGGATGAGGGGATTGAATGTACCCTCAGTAAATTTGCGGACGACACCAAGCTGGGAGGCTGTGTCGATCTGCTCGAGGGTAGGGAGGCCCTTCAGAGGGATTTGAACAGACTGGATTGTTGGGCTGAGGCCAACGGCATGAGCTTTAATAAGGCCAAGTGCAGAGTCCTTCACTTGGGGTATAAAAACCCCAAGCATCGCTATAGGCTCGGGGAGGAGTGGCTGGAGAGCTGCCTGGCGGAGAAGGACCTGGGGGTCTTGGTTGACTACCGGCTTGATATGAGCCAGCAGTGTGCCCAGGTGGCCAAAAAGGCCAATGGGATACTGGCATGTATCAAGAATAGTGTGACCAGCAGGAGCAGGGAAGTGATCCTGCCCCTGTACTCGGCACTGGTGAGGCCGCACCTGGAATATTGTGTCCAGTTTTGGGCCCCTCGCTTTAAGAGAGATATTGAGCTCCTGGAGCGAGTCCAAAGAAGGGCGACTAAACTGGTCAAGGGGCTGGAAAATAAAACTTATGAGGAGCGGCTGAGGGAGTTGGGGCTGTTTAGCCTGGAGAAGAGGAGGCTGAGGGGAGACCTGATTACGGCCTATAAATACTTGAGAAAAGATGGTGGGGAGGTGGGGGAAGGGCTCTTTACATTAGTGATGGGTGATAGGACAAGAGGAAATGGGCATAAGCTTAGTCAGGGGAGATTCAGGTTGGATGTTAGGAAGTATTTCTTCTCTGAAAGGGTTGTCAGCCACTGGAATAGGCTGCCCAGGGAGGTGGTTGAGTCCCCATCCCTGGATGTGTTTAAGAATAGGGTGGATGATCTACTTGAGGATATGGTTTAATGGGGATTAGGGATGGTTGGACTCGATGATCTATAAGGTCTTTTCCAACCTAGAAATCTATGAATCTATGAATCTTTCTTCCATCCCACTTGTGTGTGGACATTTTGATTCAAGTTTTAATGAGTGTATGCAACTCTCTCCATGGGGTCCCTACCTCAATCCTTGCACTGAAAAAAACTTGAAGGAGCAGAATTAAGGTGGCCTAGGAAACAAGATAGAATTAAGGTGGCTTAGGAAACAAGACTGAAATTTCACAAGCTGAAAACAAAATCACTGTTCTTTTATTTTCTCTGTGTAATTGCTTATACAGCTTGAATGCTCACGAGCTCTTACAAAACCAATAAACGGGCTGAGAAAGTATTAGTGAAGATGGAGAAAGAGCTATCCATGAATCACCAAGCACTGGCTGAGGAGAGAGGAATAAAGAAACGGCGATGGACAGCAAACCAATCACCAATGTGAAGATTATGCAATCTCATTTTATGACGAAAGAGGCAGCATGAACCTTGCCAAGGGGTTAAACAAGGCAAAGAAAGCACAGCCAGATTGGAAGGGAGCATTGGAGAGAGGTGGAAGAGGGTGAAGCTGACAAGTCCCTCGTGGTCATAGTGCCCACAAGGTGAGAGGAAGAGAAGGCACTAATTGGGCAGATTACACTGCAGGAAGGTTTCAGACATTGCAGCAGTACGCTGTAACAGGCTAAGTGAGAGAGAAGGCTGGGGCTGTGTAACCCTGGGGAGTACGGAGAGGACCAAGCTGGTCTGGTCTGGTCTGAGTAACCTTAGAGTAGAAGCACAAGGGTGGGGTTAGATGGCACGGGGACACCAAGCCAGATATGGTCCAGATGCTGCTGTCTAGCCACGTTAGCCCCAGCAGGGCTAAGCAGAGAGCCGAGGCAGCTTGCCAGGCTTGCGCAGCTGCCTTGCACCGCGCCGTGCTGCTGCGTCCCTGTGGCTCTGCTCTGCGATGTCTGGATTTACCAATCACAAGCGGTGGGCCAGCACGAGCAACGTGTAGCTGGGTTCACAGGGCAAACTTGCCCTCAGCAGCTGCAGCAGCTGTGCAGAGCACAGATGCTTCCTCCCAAATGTCTAGGAGTGAAGGGACCCAAGTGCTGGCTGTAAGCTTGCCCTGTGCTTACTCTGTGACCTTAAGCAAGTCACTGAAGCTTTCCGAAGCTCAGTTTTCCCTCTATAAAAGGCTTTTAATAATCCATCCCACGTTGCAAGGGGGATGAGCAGGGACCTAACAGCTGGGAGCAATGACAAAGCCAGTATAGTAGATGCCTTAGCTCATCCACCCCGGAGGAGACTGTGCAGCTCAGGGTTGCACCTACAATGCCCTCAGCCCCACATCAGAGGAAGGAGCTTTGCCATAGAGGTGACGGTTACTGCAGGGCAGCCGTGCGCGCCAGCAGCCAGCGGTGGAAATCGTGCTGGTTAATGACCGAACAGCAGTACAGCAGGTCAGGCATGGGGATCGACAGCTGTAGAAGGAAGAGCAGGATTTTGTATAGTACTTGCTAAGGACTAGTCTGGATCAGGAGATTAACTAAGCTCAAGAGCACATTCTTGGGTGCTCTCCAGCTGCTCTAGAAGCTGAAGTGACACAAGTGACCAGGCAGCTGACTTTCCTGGCTCTCTGAAGACACCTTTCCTGGAAGAAGATGTACAGCGATGCTGGAGCTGGAACAACAGCGCTCAGCCCTGCCCCTTCCAGCCTCCAGGAAGAGGAGATAGAGACCCATCTCACCTCCCACGCTCAACATAAAGCACCATCAGCCGAGGCCCCAAGCAACAGCTTCCCTCATGGCTCCAAAGCAGCCTCTCTACCACCCCAGCACCCTATGCAGTGAGGTGAGATGTGGGTGGGATGGAGGCTGCAACCTCCTCGGACAGCAGGGTTGCTTCTCCTGTCCTGGTCTCCTCGGAGCCCTCCTCCAAGGATGCTCCCCAGCTGTGGCTGAGAGCTATGGCTCACCAACACCATGCTGTCTTGCACAAGGAAACGGAGGGGCCATCCAAGACCTGGGCAGGAGAAACAGCCTTGGAGAAGGACCGGCTGATCAGCAGTCCTCGGTGACGAGACAGGCACTGTGGTGGGGTGGCCTGCCAGGTGCAGAGCAGCTCCACAGCCAGCCCAAGGCACGTACAAGTGCAAATTTGCCTCAGTGCCAACTTTAGCCCTGCCTGCTTTTCTGCTGTGCCAAGAATATCCAGTAAGCCAAGCCTTACCCTTCTTGCTACAGAAAACATCGTGCTTACGACTGAACATTTATCCCTTCCAGTCTGCTGATTATTTCACCAGGCAACCTTAACGTTCCATTAATATCAGTCTTTGTGGAGCTAAATATATACACTAAGCACATATACAAATACATATAAATACGTCTCTATCTAGCAGAGAATCCAATTAAGTGAATATGTTACGCCTTAGCAATTAATGAATTCAACAAGCTGAGCTGCCTCTTGCATATGATTAAAGTTCAAGCAATATCAATCACAACAGCAAAAAGATTCCAGATTTTCCTACACGCTATCTACAAAAAGATTGTTAACACTTAAATCAATGGGCAAATTCAAGTGTTTGCAAACCTCAGGAAACTCATCTTCCCCATGACATACAGCCTGTCCTTCAACTCATGGTAGCCTGTTCCTGCATGCAGCATCTCAGACCATTCCTCCCTTATATATCTTTCTGCAGCATTTTCTGGATGGCAAGTCTGTAAAAATGCTGATGTCCTATGGGTCAAAAGAAAGCAAATTCCGTGACTGAACGGAGCTGGCTCTCTAATCACCTGATCAGACCAAATGCTTTCTTTCTATTTGTGTTCAGTTGCCAATTTGTTGTTTGTGTTTCTGTGTGTGTAAGTATGTACTTGTGTGCACACGTGTGCGTGTGTTCTTTTGAATGTTAATCTTTTTCCAAGACAAGGCTTTTTCATGCAGTTTCTGCCTCTCAGCAATAGACAATACTGAGCCCTCTAGGGACTGCTTATTCCCTCCTGCTCTCATAATACCCCTCCTCTGCATTCATAAGATTCCCCAGGGGCAAGTTCTACATAAACAAATATTTAAGTAGCCACTAAACCACAGAAGATGCAGAAAAGCACGTGAGGGACTTGGCTGCAGTATTCAGGGCACAGAGGGGAAACAACAGAGGCATGGCTTAGAGGTTTGGGAGAAGACAAATGATGATGAGAGTTTGAACTGGAAACACAATCATCCCCTTCTCTTCCCTGGCCCAGTCAGTGCAGCAGGTTGGTTTTCACCCTGAGACCAGAGCTGATATAGTACAGGTCTGTGTTAATACAGCTGCACAAATCCAAAACTGAAGCACATGCCTATTGAGAGGCTAGTAGAGGAAAGAGCCTTTAACTGAGACACCAAAGACACAGCTAAATAACTGTACTTCTAATGCTGAGTCTTTTCAATTTTAGCTGCTCCTTTGTTCTCCTAGTTTGCTATCACACTCCAGAAAGAGGCCTCAAATGTCCGGGTTGGAGCAGGTTGGAGGCTCCTTTCTGGGGACTGGTTGGGTCTGTCACAGACAGAGGCTAGGCCTGAGCCCCAGTCAGTCTTGGTTGCTCCTTTGCCCCCAGACCTGGGTACCAGGAGGGACAGCTGGCTGCCCTCCAAAACTCTGCAGCCACTCACCCACCCTCATCCCCGCTACGTGACTTGACAGAGGCTGTTATCATATTGATGACTCCTTCCAGGCTCACCAGCTTGTGGATCCTATACCCATGCAGAATTATTTGTGTCTACGCCCACAGCACTACAGATTTCACAAGTCTCTATGAGATATCAAAGAATAAAGTTTGGATCTTTTCTAGGCTGCTTGAGAAACACTGGCTTGAAAGTGGGTATTATAGGAAATAGAGTATAAAATTGGCCACTTATGTCACCCATGTATAGATGGTAGTTTGACGGGTAATAGCCATATAAAACATGCCATACCCCAGGAAACGATCTGCAACGATGTATGCTTCCCAACATATCCAGAAGAGCTAAAAAGCCCTCAGAATTTCCAGTCAAGAGCCAGTTTCTTGCAGAGCTGTGACAGCACGCTCTGGCAAACACACAGAGCCCATAGTGGGCACCAGAAGACTCCAAGGACCACTTGTATGGTCAGAGTAGGATATTTTCTGTGCACTAGCATGCAGATAGATGTCGGAGGGTGATGCTTCAGCGAGATTTGGAGATCCTTCCTTCAGGAGCATGTCCTAGATTTTTCACTTCCCCAGAGAGCTGAAAAGGTCAAGGAAGGCTCCCTTTTAGGTTCACTAGTTTTATTTTCTCCTCTAGGTACAAAGATGCTGACTGCTATTTGAGTTGGGGTAGGAAGCAAGTCGTCAGTGCGAGTTTTGGGTCTAAAGTGAATGCAAGCAGCCAAAGCCACTTCTTTCCTCTGTTTCAGCAATTTCTGCAGGTTTTCTTCTGCCTCAGCAGGGTGTTTTTATCACCATTCTATGCTGGTCCACATCAGTGTCCTTCGGGGAAGTAAGACATTTTGGGGAAAAAACTCCTTGTTTATAATGAGAAAATAACGTACCCACTCTGTACATAGACATCAAAAAATTCAGCCTTTGCACATGTGCAAACAAGTAGGCTGAACCAGAATGAGAAAGGGGACAGTTTCTTACCTGAACTCTGCACAATAAGTATAAAGAAACATACCTCCTTCCCTAGGCAGCCTTCTTGCATTACAGGGTGAAGCACCCTGTCTCTCAGAAATTTGAAGAGTTAGAAGAGCCAATAATATTCACCAGAGCCATAGATGGAGGTGCCCTGTCAGTGTGGTGTATACCAGTGATCATGAGAGATCAGCCCCTTCCTTCCACCCATTCTTACTTCTCTGTAAGCAGAGTGGAAAATGAAAACACCCTTCCCACAAATAGTCATCCAGATGTCAAAGCATAACTGCATTTGCACAGTTGGGATCCCTTGAGATCTTTCACCCCACACAGCTGTCACAGCTGATGATTTCCCAAAGTGGCTGCTGCATTGTCAGGCTCCTTGCAGTTTGCTTTCTCTGTGGTATCGAGCCCTTTCCATCCGTCACCTTCTTCATGTCTGTGATTACCACTGCCTGTCAGCACTGCAGTAAATATGTGTATATTTCCAGGTCTCTCATTTCTCACTTTACAGAACTCTCCCTCCTAAAAAACATAGACTTTCCAAACAGAGTAAACACTAATACAGAGAGTAAACGGGAATTTTTGACAGGTTCACCTTCTCCACTCACTATGCATGAAACTACCTGCATCTAAAAACTTTTTTAGGTGATTGCACTTCTGCAACTGTGACATTGTAAAGCTGTTCTCACAGGTGCCCATGATCTTATAGGTTAAGAAAAAGTCAGATCTCATATGAGAGCTGGACAAGATATCTCCAAGAAACAGAAGTCCAATGACGTACAGCAAGCATCGCAGCAGAACTGAGTGAAGGAGAGCTCTGTGCTTCAACTCCTGAGTGGAGGAAAGCAAGCTATGCTGTTGGACAGACTGACTTTTTGGAGGGGAATGCAGTGAGGTTCCTGACTCCACTTTGACATCAACAATGCAGGTCTGAGGTACAAGATTAGTACCCAGGTCTGTTGACCCTCACAGACTATCATGATCTTGCTCTCTCCCTTACTGTCACATCTTTTCACTTTGGCTGTGACAAGCACCTCTCAGCCCCTCACTCCCTGAACATCCATTCAAAAGGCTGCTTCAGAGATCATTTGCCTGACACAATTTTTCCCTTTCTTTTCAGTCTTCTTTTGCCTTCCTTCTCAGCTGCATCAAGTGCCTCTTTTCCAAGCCACTTTATGCCTTTAATCCCTCAGTCACTAAAAGACGTGAATGCTGACCTGCTCCACTTTCTTCAATAGCTTTTCAGAGACCCACGTAGCTTTCTTCAATTTTGACAGCCTTCTTGAGGTAGGTCCCGTGAATATCAGTGAAGTTATGTCATTGCTTTTCTTCATACCCTACCCTAAGTCTCTATTTTGCCCAGATAGATGCAGATAATTTGCAACAGTCAAGCTGCTGGTATGCTACGCTTATAGTCCACAAAACCTACAAACCCTCACCCATTTGCCCCTCATATTGTCCTAGCAGATCAATGCAAAAATGTTCACTGCCACCAGTGGATAAAATATGCCATCTCTTTACAGACTTTCCTTAAAAGTATGCACACCAAGAAAATCCTGGATATTTACTACTGTTCTTAACTTAGCCTGTGTTTCCTGTGCATTGACTCTCTCATCTGTCTATGTGACCACGTTTTCTCAGCTGATGATTAGTAAGTGTTTTTAGTGGCTACGGCCATCATCTTGGTCTCTCTGTGTAGCTCCCAGCACAATGGGGCACTGGTTAATGGCAGGCCTTTTCAGAGACTACAGTAATACAAATACAATCAAAATAACCATAAGCTTGTTCTGCACAGTTCATGAATCAAACTAACCAGGGCTGCTTTTTTTTCAAGACAGAGAATCATAGCCATATTGCAACCCAAAGTGCTATTCATTACAGTCTTTGTCTCTCTAATTACTCCTCCATTTTCACCTGTTTCCTAAACTGCCGGTTAGAATGGCTTTGTGCTGATGAACAGCTGCCGCATCTCATCCCGAGGAGGTATGGCTGCATCTCTACAGAGGGCAAAGCGGTCTCTGCAGAGCTCATTCACAGAGAGCTCCAGGACCCCCTGGGCTAAAGGAAAACAGGAGGTCTGCAGTGTCACAGATATGCCTCTGCCTGACCACCACAAGATCATAGAGATGTAGAAAGTCTTTCTTGAATTTATATGAGTTGTTTATATATATTTAATTGCTAATAAAAAAGAAAAAATGGCAGAAACTTCAGAAATGGATTTCTATTTTCTTCCATTCATACCTCAAAAGCCTCTCTCCCCATCCCTCCTTCCCCCTGTCCCAGCACAAAACACACCATTTAAGACACTAGCTGCTCACTCCATGCATTTGACAGACTCTCATTAAACTCCCAGATAATAACCTTGCAAGGCAGAGCCAAACTTGCAGCCGTACAGGGTGTTCTCATCATTGGCTCCCAAAAATAGTTCCTTGCCAATAAGAGTCAATCGGTTCAGGCTTTGCCAACCTGCACTTCTGCTGTCCCCCTCATCCCAGGGGCTGCTGACACAACTTGTCCCCTCCAGAAGGGTTGTGAGGCTCTAAATACAGCCAAGAGTTGCGTATTAGTTGCCGAAAATACCTCAGGTTTGTAATATTAATGTAAACCAAGCTTCCACGGGTCCTCCCTATCTCCATTCCCTGCTATAAGTGAGATACGGGAGTCCTGGACTGCAATAGCTGTGAGACAGCATTTGTGGACTTCGGTCTACATCTTCCGCAACCTCCTAAGACCTAGTGGCAAGGATCATGCGGGAATGGCTATTTTAGCTTTGTCTCAACAACACCTGCTGCACAGACAGCACAATTGGCTGCAAAGAGAGCAAAGAGGGCGGGAAAATGCAGCCTAAGGGAGCATGCGATTGCAGACAAACAGATCTAAAGGGATTTGGAAGGAACACAACAGGGAGGAGAAAAGAAGGTCCCAGGACAGAGGCAAACAGAAAAGGGGGCTCTTAATATGCAAGGATGGAGTGCAGCACTGTCAACAAGCCAAACCAAGCCCAAGAACAGGTCATTTTTGGGACAGAAACCATTCCATTATGCCTTAGTATTGTTCATTTTGGTATCTACATTGCAAAAATTTACCCCTGACGTCAAGCAGCGAACCTACTCTGAAGTCAATGGAATTGCAGCCACTTATGCTAGATGTGCATTTGGCTCCCAAAGGACTTTTCTATGCAATGATTTAGATAATGACCCTTCAAAGCCTATGCTACGGCCATAGCATCAGAGAGGGAGAAAAAGGGCCAGAAAAGGCTGCAAGAGAATAGCCATCTGTCATACTCAAGTCTATAGCTCAACAAACCCAAGATGGCATAAAATAAGGGCAAGAAATACTGGAAGTTAATGAGCATACCCAGAGGAAATCTTACCCCCATCTAACAGTATGAAACAGTAGAGATATGTTAATATAGGCGCCTTCGTGCAAACTACATCCCAGAATATTTTGCAAAGTTAAATACAAGCCAGCAAATGGCATGCAGCATAAAGAATAGCTGGTGCACTGAGCAATCAAGAAGCAGTACAAATGGCCATATAATTTCGCCTTTTAAAAGCAACTGCATAAAAGCTCATTCATCCATAAAAATGCTGCGTTTCTGTTTTCTGCCTTCCTAGAAGCTTTCTTGCTTGCCCTCTTTATCACCAACTACAGACTTCAGATCTTCTCAAAAGAGTAAGAACAAACACCTGTCCTTCCATGCCCAGATACTGTCTCCACATTTCAAAGCGGTTTTATATAGCTCCTAAGTATTACCAGACAGGGCTAGTCAAAGAGTTCACAAGGCCTCAGACTCATAATATGTTTTAAAAGTACTGCACATGACAACGGGCTACGAATATACACAACAACAACAAAAAAGTGGATGTTAAAGCATTAGATGGTGAATACATTTGCAATTTGAAAATTAGGAATGAATGGGATACAGTTTCAGGTATGGAAGGATAAATTTGTTTCCCAGTTGCTTTGAGAAGGCAGAATCCAGGTGTCAAATGAAATCTAGACATAATTTTAAACACCAGGAGATTCAGCCTTCAAACTCTCTTCAGGCATGACATCTGCAAGAATTGCCAGCCCAGCTTACCACAGCTAGTCAGACAGCAAGTTACAAGCACCACTCATTATGCTGTAATACAGGTATTTTGCTTTCTCATTGCCCCTAAGCTCTCCCACTCTCTCCATGTGCGTGTTTAGTTTATCTACTTGTAGCATGCAACATCTCCTTTAAACTCTTAGAGAGACTGGAGTCTCTCTGGAAAGTGTTTTTGCAGTACCTAATGTAGGCCACCATAATACTAACATGAAAGATGAAAGAGTTGAGATCTGGAAGTTCAAGGGAATGACACCAGTCCAGATGGAAGAGGACAGAAGACATGTACAAGAAGTCCAGGAGAGTGGAAGTTGGGGCAGTATCATAGACAGACAAGCTAAATCACTGTGGATGTACACTGGTGATAGGTAGATAGACAGACAGACATAGACAGACATTTATACCTACAGAAGATGTAGATGAAAGAAAAAGGCAAGGTCAATGATAAGGCCAACTAAGGCAATAAAGAGCATAGCCTGGCTCAAAGAAAGAAATAGAAGAGACAATATGAAGCCTTTATCCCTCTCTCAGGGTTACAGATGTTGTGAAGAAGATGGCCTGCCAGCCTTTCAAGCTCACCTTGAAGACCTTGGCTGGCATGCAGCACACGTTGTGAGTGGTTCTAACAACTCTTGGGCCCAAGCATCCCCTCAGCCTAGGTGCAAACACTTGTTTCAAGCAGAAGAGATTCCTCCTGAGTCCTGCTCACTTGCCCCTTTCCCTCTTCTTTCCCATGACAGCCTCCAGTCTCATTGTGTTGACCATGGTCCAGAGAAACTGCTCAAACAGACAGGAACTTCCAGCCATGCAAATGCCATCATAGAAATGATTCCTCCATCAGGGACCAGGTAAGAGCACTGACACAGTCAGTGATGGCCTCACTTCGTGCTGTCCAAGGAATTGCAAATGGGAAAGCTCTGAGATTCAGAGTTCATTGCCTGTTGTCCAGTCTCTCCCCTTTTCTTCCCTTTCCTTTCAATTTATGACTAAACAATCCCAATTCATTAAATCACTGCTTGTATGTCTTATTTTCTGCACCTCTGAGTATTCTCACTGCTTCCCCTAAACTTGTTCCAGTTTGTCCAAATCTTTCTTGAAGTGCTATCTACAGAACCGCACAGAGCTTTCCAGCCTTACCGTCACCCAGCAGAGCACAGAGATTACATCATGCACCTTGCAGGCTAAACTCCTATTTATACATCCAATTACAGCATTTGACTCTTTCTCAACAACACACAATCATGTTCAGCTTGTGATCCTCTTTTATCCTCCCCCCAATCCTTCTCTGCAGGACTGTGATCCAGTTGATCTTCCTCTGCACTGTATTTATGTAGTCCATTATTCCTGCCAAGGTACAATAGTTTGCGTTTGTCTCTATTGAATTACATCCCACTTTTTCAGAGTGTATCTCCAATTTGCCAAGATCATTATGAATTCTAACCCTGTTCTCCAACAAATTCACAGTCCCCCCAGCTTGCTGTCATCCTCAAATCTGATATGCAAATTCTCCATACACCAGCAAGGCTGTTAAAGAAAATATTGAACTGAACAGAGCACACAACAGACCCTCACAGAACCGCAGTCCATGATCCCTTCCATTTTGACATTCTTATTCATTTTGTATGCATTTGTTATTAGCTCTCCTAGAGACCTCGCTCCTCTATATTGCTAACAACATGTGATGAGAGAGATGGTAAAAACCTTACTGGAGTCAAAGCAGATGCCACCTTCAGTTTCACCTCTGTCCACAATGCCTGTTACCCTGTCACAGAAAGATATTAGATTGGTCTGACATGACTTGTTCTCAACAAATCCCGGTGGACTTTTACATGTCTCCTTGTTATTGTTCAAGTGCTGACAGAGACTTTGGTTGATAATTCTCATTTCATCTTTCTTCTGAGGATAAGGGTTAAGCAACAACGATTCCATAAATCTGCAATTCCCAAGCTCCTTTCACCTCTGCACCCCTCCTGCTCTTTTTTAAAGACAGGCATTCATGTTTCTCCAGTATCTGGCAGATACTACCTGAGTCAACTTTACAGGTACAGATCCAAAGCAGTGCATCCACAGAAGACTTTTTCTGTAAATTTTCCTTGGAAAAAGGGGCAGGTTGGGTATGTAATGTGTTGCTGCAACAGGAGAAAGGAGGTTGTTACCTTGTCTTGGGAAACACGTACCCTTGCCCTTGCACAAGTCTCCCTTGTCATGCTGACAGCAGAATAGAGACTGGTATTAGCATGCACCAGACCTCTTGTCCTACAGTCCTGGCCTGCGGCACTTCCTGCCATTTCAGCCCTTGACAGCAATAAGTAGTTCAGCCAGTGCACCTTAGACCCTATCCGTAGCACCTCAACTATTTTAGTCCTTCCTCCCACTCCACACTTTGTTTTGCCAATATGCCTGTGTCCTGCTCAGCAGCATCTCCAGCTACTCAGTCCTGCTCACCCTATTCCACCCCTGTGCTCAGTAGAGACTGATGTTAAGCTGATGATCTGCACCTTCCCTGACACAACAATTCTCACCCACTCTTCCTTCTCCTCCTCCTCCTTCTCCAGCTCCTCTGAGACGTTTCAACCCTGACTTCCCCCTCCCTCTGGCACCCGCAGCTGTGTCAGTGTATCTTCCACCTCAACAAAGAGCAGTTAATGCCAGGCAGGCAACGAGTTGTGCAATGTTTCAAGATGACAATTTGGGCCATGGAAACCCAGGACATGACCTGAGGCCTGCACTTGTTTCACTTGTAGCAAAGGACAGGCTGGACAGAAGTAGTAGGGAAGCAACCCGCTGGAGGAAGAAGGAGTCTGAAACATGCTCTGGTGTGCCAAGTGGACGTCAACAGCCTTGTGCTGGGAGCAGGCACAAGCTCTAGACTGGAAGAAGCCAAACAGCTGAGACCACTGGAGAAAGGAAGTTCCTCTATAACTACTGAGAGAACAATTAACTGGTATCCTGAGGAAATAGTGCTGTTCCAGGGATGAGCTCTGATGGGCAAAATAGCTTTTTCATGTACTAAATACCATGTGACTCTTCATGGTATTTAGGCACTCCTTCAGTGCGGACAAGGACCCAGATGCTCATCAATTATTGAGCTTGCTTGAAAAGGCATTTAGGAGAGTACACAAGAGGTCAGTTTGCAGCTCTACCTCAATCCCAGCTGGGCTGCTCTTAGAAACCCAGCCAGCGAGAAGGGATGAGAAAGAGGCAAAAAAAAAAAAAAAGAGAAGGAAGTAGAGAGAGAGAGAGAAAACGGAAGAATCTAGTAGAGCCTTCCCTATGCCAAAGGAAATCATGCATGGTACAGGAAAGACCTCCTTGCTGCCTTGTGATATCACTCCTGTAGTATCACCCTCTTCCTTCCTACCTTCTGAGATGAAAACAGTATCTCCTTTTTTCCTCAGGGTGCAGCCTACACCCTCTGAGGCCAGCTTGTAGATTCCGGAGGTGACCTTCGATTGGAGTCAGGTCAAGGCAGGAACAGAGTGTTTCCCCAGCAGCACTGTCAACACATTCTGACCACTCTACTGCCTCAGACCTCCATGGACTTCACAGCTTTACTAACAGCTGCCATGTTTAGTCATTTGGACTATGGACTATGAAACATCCTAGGCTTTTCTGCATCTACTTCCATTTAGGGAAAATGATTGCTCTTACCCCAAATCAGCTGCCAATGTTGAAACTCCCACCTAACAACACACATCTTTACATGAATCTGCAACAGAAGACTGACTCCTGAGCAGAACAAACTCATGCATTGGCTGCAATTCACCATGAATGTTGGCCATGGCCACATCTAATCTTCATTATTGCTTTGGAGATGAAGCACAACTCTCCAGAAAGTCGTATGTCTAGGTGCAGCTCTCTCAGGAAGTCCACTGCTGATACGCATTCAAAATAAGAAAAGGAGAAGAAATCTCAAGGAACAACTGCAATCTCAAGGAACACTCACTCACAATCACTCAGAACTTTTCTATTTGTGAACTAGATTTCCTCAGATGTAAAAAGACACACTATTGAACAAGCATGAAGCTAAAATTTGAACAACCATAGAATTACCCTAGCACTAAAAAGTGTCTCTTTTTATTAAAAAGAGGTAGGTTTTTTCTTTACTATAATATAACTCGAAAAATACTTACTAATGCCACATTCTAAGTGCTTTTATTGGGAAATTTTTGTTATAATTTTGAGCTTTTGAAGGAGTTTTGGGTCAAGCACATACCAAAATAAAAATTTTTGGATCACGATGATCTCCAAAAAGGCAGAGCTTTCTAAGTTATGAGCTTGTGAAGGACTATGATACAATTACAGGCAACAATAGGAGACGTCTGAAGAGTCAAATGCTTACAATCTAGGAAAGAAAGAAAGAAATTCTTTTTTGTCTTTATTAGAAGCCTTTAAAAAGTAGCTACAAGTTTCTCTTTTTCATTAGTGTCTTCATTTAGGATCATATGTACATGCTTTGGAACCTAGGCATACTTTTCCACACACTGGTGCATCAGGTTACAGAACTTGCTGTCAGAGCACAACGTGAGGGACATGGCTTGATGCCGATTGAGGAAAGGACTGAGCATTCGGAATGCTCAGTCCTTTTCTCATTGGAACATTGGATCAGGAACCAATCCTGAAGTTGCAATGGCAATGATTAGAAAGAAGCAAACACAAAGAAACTTGGAGTTACAGGAGTGGTAAAAATTCTTGTGATATGGATTACTAAATCGAGACTGAAAGAAGTGAAGATGGCGTTAGGCAGTGTGCACACACGCATGGAGAAAGAGGTAGTGCTCCACACACACTGCAAGGACCAGTATCTCTAACTCACACATAGAAATACACCCAGGACCAGTACACTTCCACATGTATCATGTTAAGCACAAGTACCCATATGCACACCTACAGCTTTCTGCAGACACCAAACACCACTCAACCTGTCCCCCTCACAGAATAAGACGTGCAAAGTTTGTCTGCCCTGCGGGCACCTCACTGAAGTGTACATCTCCTGGAAACACTGGGGTAACAGTCTAGATTACCACCCAGTACCAACCGCTGCCTGTTCACAGCCATGGTTGAGGTTTGTTTCTGGGCTTACATTTGTGTACTGGGTGTGGTAGCAGACAAAGCCGGAGGCTTGCCTGGATGAGGAGAAGTGTCAAGTAGGACACGAGATTGCTTGCCTCAGACTTTCACACCTGGAATTTTGGCTGCCTGAAATCTTTGGCCATAGAACGCAAGTCTCAGACAGCAGACAACAACAAGATGGTAAAGAGGATGGAAAAACCATCATCCCCAAATCTAAAAACTTCAGGTTTTTTCTCTAAAGATATAATATTGATGGGGAGGCTAGCCCATACATTATGTTTAAGCCATTCCGCAAGTAAATCCTGCCTCTCCTGACTGCCTTGGCCTAAGGGAAACTCTGAAAGAACAGAGGTCTCAACACAAAACTGTGCCAGAAAAGTGCCTGTCTCTAGCACAAAGTTTTCTTTCTTTTCCTGGGCCCCTGGAGACCACAAACTTAAAATATCTGAGGGACAGAGGCCTTGTCCTCTGAATCAAATCACTGGACACTCAGATACTCCACTAGCATTTTTAAACTGTTCTCGGTATCTGTGGAGGACCTGGAATGACAGCCTGGAGATCAAATTCACTTTGCTCTCCAGAGAGCATAAGCAAAAGCAGCCCTACCTTGTTACTGAGAAAATGGGACTTATGTCTTGAACCACTCTGGACTCTCCCACATCATTTACTGCCAATACTAAAACACAATGAACTCATAACCTGCTGTGGAGATGCTGTGCTCCTAGCCATGGACAGAAAAGCCTGTAGCACAGAGCAGAGGTTTCTTAGCAGCTGCAGAAAAAAACACGATTTCTGATCACCAGTGAAAGCCCCCTGATCTGTGTTCACCATGAAGTTACGTGGCAGAGGTGATGGACTGAAGGAGATCTTTAAGATTTAACATGTCTTTCAAAAAGTACTTCTCTGTCACCCCTTTCTCTTGCCACAGCTTAATTTTGGCTGCCCATTTCTTCAAGTGCCTCTTTCTCAGCAGCCATGAAAGCTGGCTTCTGGGCCCTGTGTGAAGGGGAGGGAAGGGAAATTGTCACAGGGACAGCTCTGCCCTCTTCTCCCTCAGCTTCTCATGGGGAGTTTGTGCAAAGATTAAAGATGAAGGAAGGGTGAATTGGTTTATACCACATGCCACCCATCACAGACTGCAGGAGTACTACCAGAAGGACCTAGAGTATCGCCTTTGCCGAGGCAGCTGCACCTTACAATGTTATATTAAAAATCTCTTCTGCAAAACACGTAATAAGCAAAGGACACCTGCCCAAGGCCACAGGTCAGAAGATCATTGATACTTAGCATGGCTTCAGGACAGAAAATTACAAAATGTCAAGACTTTCATTTTTTTCAAGTAAATAAATATGCTGAGAATGGGGGTACAGAGGAAATTTTCATTCTCAAACAATAAATCTGGAACTGATTTACCCCAGAAATATGCCCCTTTGTAAACTATATTATCAAAGACTGAGGATGGAAATCAAAGTAAATACAATTTTGTCTCCTTCCAGTGGATTTAGAAAGGGGATCATCAAAGGAATTTTAGTGAACTGCACCAAAAACGTTTAGGGATTTCTTCTGAATATGGCAAACTGCAACAGGTAAGGGAAAGTGTTATGACCTTTGGTCCGAACTCTTCTTTCATAGCCATGGCTATGGAATAGCCATATGGAGATACTGCACGTATTTCCAGATGACCATGATACAAATGTGAAGGAAAGTGTTGTCTCCACAACATGAAGTATCCCTTTCAGCAACAAGTGCTGATAAAAGCAGTCTGTGTAGATCAGTCCATCCACAAATCAGAAGATTCCTCTTTCTGCAGCTGGATCAGCAGAAAGAAGAAACTCAATCTCATGCACCGCTGCAGCACAAGGGCTTAAAGAGCTCCCCAGGCTGCTGTGCTGCTCCTGCCTTATCGATCAAATCCCATTTCCTGGGACTTCTCCTGCAATAAGCTGTCCACAGCCCTTCAGTCATCTTGCTAAGTAAATCAGAGGCATTGTCCTAACCCAGGTGAAGGTAACTTTTTCTGATTGATCCCCCCTCTTTTGACTTCTTGATTAACAAAGGAATCAACAAATTCCTCAACTTTGATCTGTTGCTTTGTACATTCCACATTTCACAGTTCCCTACCTCCCTGCATCTCCTCCAGTCTGTCTCCCTCAAGACCCTTCAAGTGTGTCTCCCTTGTTCACTGCCTCACCTCCCATTCCTTAGCACTTCTGGTCCTCGCTGTGTGTAAGAGATTGATCCTGCAAGAACACTTTCTCCAGAAGAGAAGACAGAGAAAGAAGGACAAATAGTTTATTAGCCAACAAGGAGGCTCCAGGCACCACAGACGTAAGATTTGCCAAACCTCATAAGATCATTGGTTTTATTTATTTCCCATTCCATATTGTGTATTATTTCAATCTCTCCAAATGCAATAGCAATAAAATTGAAAAACATCCATGGAAACAATTCCAATTAACACAAGGTCAGAAAATGACATTAGAGACCTCCACAGCCCATAAAGAAGAAATAAACCCAACAACTCCCTGTACTACCATTCTCCTTAGAAATAGCCTCAGCAAACAGGCAGGCAGTGCAACTTGTCTTAAAGGTCAGCAACCTTTGTCTGTGTTTTAGCAAGGGCATGGAAGGAAGTATCAATATCTAGCACCCTGGGCCAAAATCACACCACTGGTAAGCTACATTTTTCATTCAATTAACCTAGCTAATTTCAACCCAGGCTGAAGCATAAAACTACAAAACACTCAGGATGCAAAGCCACAGAAGGCTCCAGATTCAGTACCTTCAGCTGCACCAGAAACACAAAATAAGGTAGGCCCACCACTGAAAAAGAGATATACTGTAGGTTCAGTGCATGAGCATTATTCAATGAAACAGTTCAACCTCACTATGACTTTGGCACAGGCTCCTGTACAGTGCTCCGTGGCACTCAGCAGCAAGAGAGCTAATGATTAGCAGCAAGAAGGGCACACAATAAAACAAGTAAAATCAAAACAAAGATGTTTTTAAACAGCTAGGGTGCTATTTCTTGTCCACATGTCTGACACAAAATAGGTGGGACACCCCGGTACCTGGACGTCAGCCATCCAAGCTCCTTTTATAGGAAAACTGGAACATTGTTTGGTGGTTTTCTGAGCCCTTGTGGCCTCTTCCAGCCAAGCCTCAGCCTCCAAAACTACTGAAAAGATGTCCCTCACGCTCACGGAGGTCTTATTGCCCAGACCAGGAGCCCTTGTGCAGATAAGCAATCACCTCAAACTACGCTGTAGCTGAAGCAAGCCGAACGGAAGTGTTAATGGAAGGTGTGTGTCTGACTCAACAATTGAATCCTGGTTATTACAGCCTTCACACCTTCTCTGTTCCCAAGCCTAGGCTGAAACAGGTGAAGAAAACCAGAGGTTTTCAGATCTGCTTCTACACGGGCAACCACCTTCACCTACGAGGAAGCTCTCTGGCAGGCACGCAGGCAGATGAAGGGCGAGCTCATCTACTTTGAAAGACAGCTTTTCACAGCGTCTCTTAGATTTGCTCACGGAAGGCTGGTAATCTGTCTCCTCCTCTTTCTACAGAGGTCAGGGTGATGCCAGAAAATCCTTGAAGCCAGTTCCAGTTTCCAGCGCTGTCATTATTATGCTGCAGGTAGACTGGCCACTTGGCAGTATTCGGTTCACTGCTCTGCAAAGTGCTACAGAAATGGATGACCAGTAACAGCAAAATTCTAAGCAGAAATGACCTTGGTTTAGTCTCTTCCTCAAAATACGAGTTTGTAATCAAGGATGCAGTCAATCTGCTTTCAACACAGATCTCATGAGTTATTTATTTTAACCCTTCCCCTTCCAGTCCCTTCTCCCTTTTTTTGGCTGTTTTCATGTTCTGGCTTTGCTGAGCTTTGCACCACTATCCTGTCCAGCACTATCTGGAGGGACAATGTTGGGAGAGCACAAAAATACTTCCTAGGTACACTCACCTGACATGAAGAACCAGGCAAGGACTGCCATCCCAATCCACCAGAGGACAAAGACGGTGCTTGGGCTCCAGAGAGGCTGGGTTGAGAACGGCAGTATCAATTCTACAGCATCCGTATAACTCAATAACTCAGAATACTCTGGTTTGCAGCAACAGAGCAGCTTCCGGAGCAAGGAAGTGGGAGACGGAGAGGGTGAAAGGAAAAGATGCAAGCTTCGCATGACACCGTAGAGGATCATGTCTAGGTGGCCTGTGAGAGAGGCCTTTCAAGAACAGAACACCTGTTTTTTGCTATAATTCTTAGAAACCATCTTGCAAAGTTGTGATACTGTCTAAATAGTTATCATTAATTCTTGTACCTCGTTCCAATAATTTCTACATTTTTCCTGCCACACGGCTGTGCTCATGCTCGCCATACCCTTCATAAGCCCTCAATGAGGAGAGATAGCAGCTTCAGATTTGTCCAGGATCTCGACCTTGAACTGGTATCCATCCCTAGCTGTTTCCTCAGAGATCAAGGTTTGGTTATGCCTGCAGCATCTGCACAGCTTTGCATTTATCACTGCAGAAACTTCTGGAGCAGAGAGAGATGGTAATTTCCTCTGAAGGAGGTACACTGGCTAAGAGTATGTTCTTTTTTTAATACCAGAATCATCTGGTTCGTGTTTCTGGCTTCCTGAAACACACAGAAATATCCATTTGAATATAAATGAGAGGAGGTCCCTGACATTGCTTCTTTTGCTGCAAATTGCAAAATAGTATTCAAAAATATGAGTACAAAAAACCCAAAAATCAATTTCTACCCGTTTGAAGCAATAAAATATTCTGGAGTGTCTCTTTCCAAACTTCTCGACCTTCTCACAAAAAGTTGGAGTGTCTCAAGGAAAACAAGCACCTCATATGAAAAATGTATTTTAACAGACATACTAATTTTCCATCAAAAAACCTTTCAGAGGATTTTCTGCAAGTTAACTCAATACAAGCTGCTTTTGGGCAGAGTCACTCAAACAGATGTGTTTGTATATGCAGGCCTCTTTCCCAAGGTATACAAATAGGTATTGTAACACATCAGCATCAACGGCGCTTCAGATTACGTATCTTTGAGACAAGCCCCAATGAGCATGATAGATAACTGAGTCTCAGCGAGTGGTTCTTCCAGGATAACAGTCACACTTTCATAATATGAATATCTTCATCATATCCCTTTTGGTGCATTTCTCTAAATGAAATGATACTAAGAGCTTGCCTTCAGGGGACAATTTACCACTAGAAGCTATACCAATTGACAAGTCCTTAGCTTGAAATCTCTCACTGACCTTCCATCATCCCTTTAGAAAAGCTCCACTGCCTTTCACTTCACCTCTGCACAGCTGTAATTGTCTCAGAGCTAGCAACTGAGGTGGGACACAGCACCTAGCACAAGGGCAGAAGGGTAGCACGCATATCTCAAGGACTTGATACATGGGCTTCATTTTCACCTTGCATCCTTGTCTATCTGCTGTGACCCTGGCTGCATTGCAGGCCAAACCAAACAGCAACCCTCATAACATCTTTCTCCTGCTGTTGGGCTCTACAGAAAGATTCAATGGTCCCCAAGGCTCCCTTTCCTCGGTGCCTCCACCTTGATGCTAGAACCAACACCTAATGTCCCCAAATTCTATTTTCAGCCACTGATCCCCAGTTCTGCCCTCCATGGTTCACACCATGCCCCTTCACATGTGTCACTTAGTCTCTGAGGGCTTCTCCTAAACCATGTTCTGACCTCCACACAGGTCCTCCTATGTGGCCCTTAAGCCTCTTCTCAGGGCCCCGCTGCGGTGCCCTCTCCACTGCAGCAGCCCCCAGGGAATGTGTTCATTTCTTGGGGGACAGGTCGTCACTGCAGCTGGCTCCATGCTGCCAAGAGGAGTCTTGGCTGTGGACACACACAGCCTACACAGGACCTCTGGACTGCAGTGCCAACAGAGCAACAGCACTTCTGAAGCAGAGAGGAGACTTTGCTGGGATCCAGGCTTGTCCTCACTTGAGCCTGCTGAAGTTGGTCTTTGCAGGTTGCCTCTGTATCAGAGGAAGCAAAGGTGCTTTTGAGCAGGGGTCTGACTTTTAGTCACTCTGAATTGCCTCCTGCAGCAGACAGTCTCGCCACTGGTCACAGCTCCAACCTTATAAATTTTGCCTAGCTTTCCCCTGTGGTCTCAAGCTCTGAGCCTGCTCAGCAGAAGCGGAGCCAGGCAGCACCCCAGCTGCTGGTGAGGCTTTGTGCTAAGATCCCTCCATCCTGTGAGTCTGTGCTTGGAGGTCCTGTCTTCCTCAGCTCCTCTCATCATCTTCCACAACCTTCTCCTCCTCCCACAACCAATGCACAAAAAACGTCCCCATTTCTGGAGCAGGACTTGAAAACATCTAATCCTCCACTCACATTTCCTTCATTTCAGGTCCTAACTGAAATCACAGGGAATGTTTTTTCTCCCTTACCTACCCTTCTCACTGCCCTCTGTCAGAATTATTCAGCTCTCTGAAGCATTACCAGATACACTATGTAGGAAAGACACGGCAGAAGAAATTAAATAGTATTGTTAGGTATCTATAATTACCCCAAGTCATTTTTTCCACAGTGCAGCAATTTCAAATCTCTCATAGCACTCTCTTTGGAAACCAGATGTTGACCATGTCAGCTGTGTGCTAAGAATGCATTTTCATGAGTTGCGTTTCTTGGAGTTCGCAAAGCGATGGTGGTGGCGGAGGGGTACGCTCCTGGAAAATTCCACCCGCACAGGCGCAGGGCGAGCAGCACAGACACTTGCCTGGCTCTTCAGGGCACGGGGGCCTGCTCAGCCCTCTCCCTCTGTCACAGCACAAACTGGGCCCCCTCCCCTCATGCAGAAGGTAAGGGAAATTTGTTCCATGCTCCTGCTTATAGGAGGGCAGACAGGGCAGCTGAGGGGAGAATGTATCTAGGAGAAAGAGAACTTCCCCCAGGGGTCCTGTGCTGCTCACCTCCAGAGCAACACAGACAAACATGAAACAATGAAAATAAAAAATTTAGTGGATGTCTCTGGTCAGTTCCTCTCCACCTCCCTCCCATTTGGTCTATCCCGTCCCACAGTCCACAACCACAGCAACCAGGCTCCTAGCATGTTCACCAGACAACTGTTTTGCATCTTCTAAAAGAACCCACTGATCCCTGATATTCAATCTAAATGCACTGTTGCTTTACCTCCTACCTCCCCATTACTCTTTAATTACACTCAGTTGGACTGTCTTAAAGAAGTCCTTCCTTTCCTTATTGATTAGTCCCTTCAAACACTTGCAGAAAATTATCATACTCCCTATCTGGAAAAAATATATACTTAGGAAAAATCTATCCTCAGCAACCAGGCAAGGGTCCCCAGCAAGACACAGGCTGTCTGCAGAAAGCAGTTTTTAACTAAAGTTCAAGTAGCATTGCACAGTAAACCCTGGGAATACTTCAGAGTGTTTATTTAAGGCAGGGGACCTCTTAATGGAGAAAGTCCTTCTTGCAGATATCACTAGACTGTACTCTTTTAATCTTTATTTGTAAAACAGTGTCTCCATTAGTCCCAGGCTGGAGCAAGGTGTCTGAGCAATAAGCAGGAAAATATATACACACACAGGACTTACTCTGGGACCAAACACAAAGGACAGAACACGGATGAGAACAACTGTTCAAATACAGACACACATAGCCCTCTGTGGGTATGTTTCTCAGCCATCTCGAAAGCTGAGAACTGAAATAGCAGCCATCTGTAAGAAAAGGGACAAGGCATGAAGCTGGTGCAAACTACAAATGCAGGCTTATCTATACACAGGAGAAGCTCGAGGAATGTGGCTGTCCACAGGTAGCCCCTGTCAGAGGCAGAAAAGCTACAGAAATGAGATGCGGTCATAATCTCAGCAGTCTTTACAAAGCAAACATAATTAAATGCAGCGACGAAGAACTCTGGCCTCGGTGAAAATGAGCACACATCTAAGAAGGAAAGTAAATAGCTCCCACTTCTAAAAAAGAACAAAAGTAAAGCACTGGCCTGAAACAAGTGACCCTGAGCAATCCTGAATTCTTAAAACCCCCAGATGACGCTTGGAGCAAACAGTTAGAGTCGACGTGCAGGAGCTGATCTCAGGCAGCAGAATGCAGAAGAAGGGACTCTTTCTATTATTCCCAGATCTCCCAGCTTGGATGCTGAGACTGTCCTATGACGTTGTTTAGACTGGAAAACTTGCAGCACACCTTTGCTGTCCAGTGCTGCACTCACTGTAAGTTGATTTACCAGAAAACACAATTTCTTCTCAAAAACCACAGGATTACATAATACCAGGGTGGATCTACTGGGAGAACAAAAGGATCTACAGCACATGTTAGCATTAACATTGCAGCGTGCACCTCGTGTTACATGATGGGTGGCAAGCTGCCCTGCTGCACAGTTTTCCCAGTCTCTTAAGGGCCAGCCCTGCATGCTCCAACACTGGCCAAAATGGTGTTCTGGTTAAGCTTTACAAAAAATAATTTTTCAAAGCCAGGTCTGAACAATACCGAAAAGAAAAAAAATATAAAGGTATTGCTTCAATCTAAACCCAGGTTTGTTTGCTTTTTTGAATTTTTCACTAATCAAACTCATCCATTCAACACACACATGAAAATCACGTTCTTTATTGGATATGATTAATAAAAGTGGTGAACATTTGGATCCAAACAAACATCTGCAGAGACAGTTAGAGTACTCACTGGCAAAAGAGTTTCAATTAAAAAAGAAAAAAAAAAAAAAATCCCAGTCTCAAGGGCTAGACCTCTCTCCAGAGAGGTGAGAGAGACCATGGTTTAAATCTCTATTCTGACGCAAGCAGAAGGGATCTGAATGCAGTTTTCCCATTGCCTAGGAATCTGTCCTTACCGTCTGGCTAACAAGGCTCTGGGATCTGGGGGAAGATGCTACCATTTCCTCCTCCATATTGCCTCTGTGAATGGTATCTAAAGGCTTTTGTGAGTCTACATGAAAACACCAAAATGTCAGTTTTCATTTACAGCTGGAACATAGAAGTTCCAAAATAAATCCTCCATATCTGACCAAAATTAATGAATATTGTCGTTGATCCTGACCTATGTTTTTTTCACAGACTTATTTATTCCTCCTACCATATTTCTGAGGCTCGGGCATTATCATTTGGAAAGAGAAGGACACAGGCCTTATCACTCCTGGTTTTTAATGATTCATGTCATTTTCCCCCAAAACAGACTTTGGGGACAAAATTGGCCAGATTCCAACTAAAAATTCCTTGCCTGCTTCCTTTTGAAACTCTTCTTTCTTACCCTACGTGGCTGTGCAGTGCTGATTTGCATCATTAAACAGCCTAACCCCATTCCACCACACCAGTGGCCAAACGTTACTCACAGTGAAATGTTGCCTGTATGTTAATTTTGCAAAGTGCTTAGGCTCCTTCTCGAAGGAAGGAAGAACAGAATGTAAGTCATTATCATGTACAGGAACTGAGGAAATAAACCTAAGGGAAACAAGCACCAGAAACTGTCACACAAAATGCAGACCAAGTCGAAAGCTTAAACAGGAACAAGAAAAAGGCTGTCAAACAATCTTCCAGGCTTGGCATGGTGGGAGACGTTGCAGAATGCAGCTAACCCAGCAGAAGGAAATTAAATAAGCCTGGTAAACTGCTGACTCAGCAGAAGATAGAACAACCTCCAGCACATTTTAGAAATAAAGCCAGGTCAGTAAATGCCAGAGCCTTTCACGAGGGAGAAAGGCCAAAGGATAGTGACAGAAACTCAGACGCCACTACGAGGCAACGGAAGAGTGAGTGCCGGAATCTAACGTTACCAAAGGCAGTCTGAAAAATTACAGACTCGGGGAAAACGCAGTTCAGGCAGAGGGAAAACAAACGACGCTGAACATATTGTACGCTCAAATCGATGACACTAAATGCATGCCAGAGCTCGTGAGCAGCAAGAGTAACTCAAGCACACAGCAGCTCCAGTGCAACCATAGTTTTAACACTGAGGTAACTTTGAAAAGCAATGGAGAAGTTAAGACATAACAGTGCGGAGAAAACCACAGGGGAAAAAGACTGTCCTGGTCTAGTAAAAGTTACTGCCAAGATGCTGGTCAGCATCAAGCCAAGTCAACCGCACACAACCAGGATTCAAACCCAAAGCAAGGAACGTGTGAGAACTAAGCACAGAAACACTGACCAAAATCAACACCAGAAGAGAGAAATCAAGCCAAAGACACAACAAACAAGCTATTCCTTACTGAAAGAGTCTGAGCAAATTCATACTAAGAAAAATTTATTTCAAATGCATTCAGAAGCTAATGTGGCCAGACCTCTACTCCAGGAGAAGGAAACTGTCAAAACTATAGCAAAAAAAAACTTGGGAAGAGGAGGAAGAAAAGAAAGAAAAACAGAACCAAAAGAAAAAGGTGAAAGAAAGAAAAATATAGGGTCCTATCAGATAAGGGCAGAGCAGCATCTCCCTTCTCTCAAGTCCCATGGAAGGAAAAAAGAGCCTGCAGTGAATAACATTCGAAAATGTAAAAATAGAAAAAGCAAAGGATTTACAGGCCAAGCAAAGATGTCGTCAACATGAGACAGAGTCTCAAGCAAATGCAACCGAGCAGATGAAAACACAGCCTCGGGCACGGGCATTCACTGAAGCTTCAGCAGAAGCCGTGCTAGCAATTTCTCCTAACAGTTTTGTTGGCTGCTTCCTCTCTGCCCTCATCTCTTCATGAGTTTCAAATCTTAAAGCCGCCAAAATTCTCATGCTTTCCTCAGCTGTCTTTTCATTGCATAGTCTGGCCATCTAAAGCAACGGGAAGTAAACCGCCTCTTCTGATGGCACTGGGGCATCCTGCATGGTTTCTGGCTGCTACAGACTCCCTGAAGTGATTTCCAGTATGTGACTGGGGACAAAGCAGGGGAAAGTGAAGTTTGTTGTGCCGTGTATCCGTCCAGTGTTGTAGGACACACAACCTGCCCGTGTCACTCCTGAGCAGAGTACTGCTGGAGCAATTATTGTTGGGCTGATAAAGAGTCAGTTCACTTGTAAATGGAGTTTGGGGAAAAAGTCATTCTTGTTCTCAGATTGAAGTTAGAGAAGAGTTTTGGCCTGAAGAGAGGGCAAGGGAGGGTATTCTTAGAATGTCAGCATGTATCACTAAGACTTTTCACAATGACATGCTTTGCTTAAAAATGGCAATGCACAAAATGAAAGCTTTAGAAAATTTCATTTTCACATGACATTTTTCTGTCAACACTGGTCTATCTTAAAAAATGGCTTTACTATATTTAAATTACTTGAGTATTTTTTTTTCAGGTCAGAAAAACATTTTGAATGGACACCAAAAAAATATTGATTTGTTTTCATTCACCAAATAATACAAAACAACAGCTATGGTTTTTTTCTTTCATTCCTAATCGAATCAAATCCCCCTTCCTGTTTTTTTTGAGGATGTTGTGGACTGATAAGGGTGATAGGATGGATCCTTGATACTGTGTTATAATAGGAATATTTAACTACTGTACCCACGCTTGAAAGCTCATCTTCCCGCAGTAGCTCAGCTATCACCTGAATTAAGATATGGATGTTTATGGTCAACATGCTGGAATAACACATTCCCACAATCAATGAAATGCTCATGATGAAAAGGACACAAATACACAGCAACATCTGACATGTCATGGAAACCTCCAGCCTTGCTGGTGGCAAGCAGGAGGGTTTTTGAACAGAAGCAGTGTGGCTGTGGCACCAGTGCACCAGCCCTTCACTAAAAGGTGGTACTGCCTCGCAAGACATAGCCTTGCCACATGTTTTTTTTGGTTCTCTGTAAAGTTAGGATTATCCCCTCAGATCTTAAGAAGGCTGGAAATTTTCCAGCAGTACTGGGCATTTTTGAGTTGTTGCACCTTCTCAGCCACAGCTCTCCAAGCACGCAAAGGCACCTTTACTGCTTTTTCCCCATCTGCCCTTCACATTCTCAATGAGGCCCCATAAGCTTGCACAAAGATGGTTATAATTCTCCGCTGCCAATCAAAACCTTCACAAGAGTTAGCCAGTTGGTATGTAAAGCCTGCTGCCTACCATGCTGACTAATGTTGTCTGATTGTTCCCTTGTACTCCCCCGTTGGTCCATCTGTACCCATCTGCTTGCCTTTTGTCTTCTAATTAAAGTGTAACCACTTTGGGGTAGGAGCCACCTTTCTGGTTAGCGTTCACACTGATCCCTGCAGAGCAGAGTCCCAAGTCCATAACTGGGTGCTGGAGACAGCAATGATGATGTGCAAGAGGTGACTGCGTGTACATGCGGCAAGGGGGAACAGTGACCCTCCTCACTGTGTGGCATGGGCGAGTCAGCTGGAAGAAGGCCCCAGACTAGAGCTCTCATCCAGAAGGCAATCAAGGCAAGAGTAGTCTTCTCTCATGACTAGATGGTGTTACCACACTAGTACACTGGGCACAGTCCTCAAGGTTGTCCTGTCCAAGGAGTCAGGTTGGCAACCCCAGTAAGGTCAGATGGCTACTACCCACCCTCATCAGCTACACCAGCACGGCAATAGTAAGAGGCATTCTAACTACGGCCTGGGCTTAATAGAGATCTTCAGATTTCCAATATCTGATTTGCATTAGAGGACAAGGTCTCTCCAAGAAGCTGCCACTGCTTCAATGTAAGAATTCCCTCTGGTAGCCAAGGAGTAGAGCCTGGTGGAGAATAGCCAGAGTGTTTTTCTGCAGGCTCATGAATCATACAAATACACTCCAAAATTCGAGCAAATGAAGTCAGGAACCAGTTCAGCGAGAGGCAAAGAAAGCAAACAGCTTATACTGACATAATATACGGTGGTCAGGAGGAGACACCTAGCTAGTGTCCTTTTTGGTCAAAGAGATGGACTAGCTCATTATTGCAGCATGCAATCTAATCTAATTGTCTGATACGATCAGTCAGCAAAGATACCATTTGATCAGCATGTCCACAAGATTCACGTAGGAGGATCTTTCAGAAAGATTGTTGCATTTATTGCCTGATAAGGAAAGCTTTGTGTGGCACTTGCATCTGCCCTTCTCCTTAGGAGTCAGTGTAGGATTAACATGGCCATAATTAGCCACAAATACATACAGTTACATCCTGGACAACTGCGAGAAGCCAGGCCAAATCCTGACGGTGGATGCAGCATAGGTGCACAAATAAAGCCATCTGGTTGTCTGATTGAATCAGGGTCATCAACAGAGCCATCAGATGTGACCTAGATCAGGTATCTAAGGGACACTCGGGAGTGGGGTATCCATAAAATATGTATTCTTTGATGCAAGTCTGCTGACTAATGAGAAGTAAGGGGTTTGGGAAATTATAGTCTCTTACAGAAATGTCCAGAAAGAACACTTTACAAATAAGGGGGGCAAATGCATTTACAGACTCTCATTCTAATTTCAGCCATATGTGCTTAAATCCAGAACGGTTCATCTGCCCTAAATGAAGCTATATCCTTCTAAAAACTGGTTCTATGGGAACAGAATCAGTCAGTTAGTCTGAGTAGGTTTAAACAAACTCCTGTGCCATTTCTCCTCAGGGACAATGAGTCATAAATCCCCATGTACACAGGGAAATTAGCAAAACAAGACTGATTGGCAAAAACAATCCAATCTTGTCTCACCATAAAAGGAGTCAGTAGGATAAAAAATATATCCTTTCTGAAGTCCCTGGAGGTGCTGTCAAGGTGCCAGAACTCCACACACAGAGCAAAACCTGACCAAAGGCAATAACTTCCACCCAGGGAGGCAAGCATACCTGTTCATGCATGTGTAAGTGATCAGAAAGGCTTGTTCAGGTGGGGCACCAGACAACACAAGCAGGAAACTGTCTCAAATGATCTAGTCATCTTCCAAAGCCAGGGGAGGGCCTTCAGAGAAGATGCTTGGATTTGTACAGCTGCAGGTTTCACCTCACAACCCTACATTCTTGTTCCTCTCTTATTTTTAAAGACACTTCTTCAGAAATTAAAGAAAGAATCTAAATCCTTCCTTCTGCTGGGAAACATAACAGGTACATGATTCATATTGGTTCTTCACGGAGTGGCCAGTATCATACCCTTACTAAAAGCCAAGAATACTGATCAGATTTTCAGTCCTCTTCTCTCCTCCCCTGTTATTTCTGCCACTGGGATATTAAAGCACACAAAGAAATGCAATGAATGTTTCTTCTAATGCACAAAAAGACTTCAGAACAGGCCTGAAGGCTGCATCATTATCAAAGCTACAGCCTCCTCAGCGTCTCCGTGGTGTTCATCAGCCCTCCAAAGCTGCAGACTCTCCAGGGGGTGACAAGTGCCTCCATAAGGGCTTTTGTTTGCAGCCATCCATAATAGCCTTCATGCACCAACTGCCTGCTCATACGAAAGGTACGTGGTAGAAGCTTGCAGAAATTATGTCCTCACTGGACCAGGCTTGAAGTTTTTGCTGACCAGCTTGTCCATAACCCAGTTTTAACTTCCTATCAAGTAAGTGGTCTCATGAGACACTCTTCAGGTTCATCTTCTCCATCTAATCACAGAAACGTAGGCTGGCAGAGAACCGCAAGAGATCACTTACTGCATCTACCAGCTCTGAGGCAGGACAAGATAGATTTAGACTCAGTGCTGGTGGATATTTTTCTATGTGTCCTCTAGCAAATGAGCCTCACCAGCAAATGAGCCTCACCATGTCTCACCATGCTAACAATTAGACAGCTCCCTATATATCTAACCAAAATATTTCTGCTTGAAAATTTACCAAGATTTCTTCTTCTTTCTGCTTACCATGGACATGAAAAGCAAGTGACCATAATGTCCTTTTTTCAACACTGATTTAGATGTCCAAAGACTTATCTCTTTCTCTTTCCTCTTTTTTTAGATAAAACAAACCTCATTTTTCCATTTTTCTTTTCTAAGTCCTTCATTCCTTTCTGTAGCTCCTTCCCACAACCTGAGAGAACCTTTCCCAAGCATGGGTGGGCATGACACTGCTCTGTCCCAAACAGGGGACAATGTCACACAAGTTCGCTAACTCATCTGTGGATTACGATTGAGGCTGAACTCATCTCTGGAAAGTCCATGTGGCAGAGCAGTGGGACCATTCCTCACTTTATTTCAGCATTAGAGAGTACTGGAAGCCTACAGTTTGCGTGTCACAGCAAATGGCCCCACTCCCAGGGAGCACTAATGTGTGCAATGGTGTAGGGGAACAGGCTAAGAGCAGCCTGCCCAGGAATTTGTAATCATGGCCACATCGACGGCGAGAGGAAGCAGAACAGATGCTGCTAATTGATTTTCAAGAGTTCAGAAGTCAAACACTGATAATTATAGGAGCAGCAGCAGGCAAACATTTTATCTGCTGAGGGGGGTGAGGGTTGATAGGGGCAGAGGATTAGCACATGCAGCAGGGAGAATGAATCTTTCAGCATCAGTTTCCCATCTGCTCCCCTCTAAAATGGCTTGTAGTGTCACCCTGGCCAAATCCATCACCTGGGGCTTTGCTCGTCCAGCCAGGAGCAGGGGTTATTGAAGCATGCCTGGTAAGAGATGCCCCAGGGAGCCTGCAATCAAAGGGCTCTATGGGGTGGCACGAGAGGTTGCTGTCATGAGCTGCATGGAAAGGTGCTCTGAATCCCCAGTGACACACCTAAGGGAAGAGGCAGAGAAGCATCAGCAAAAGGCAGAGGCTGAGAACAACCTTGTGATAGAAGTTATGCAAAACTCCTAGAAATTAAAGACATTAAAGAGAAAGAATCCCAAACAGGGCCTCACAGATAGCAATGTTTGTCATCCCCAGGTTTGCTGGAGGAAAGTGAAGCAGTAAACAGGAGGAACTGGGAGCTAATGGGACAGAGCAGCTGTGCCCTGCCTCAGCAGGGAAGGTGGACGTGAGCAAGAGCTGGAGAGCAGCACTTGCCAGCTCTTACAAAGGGATCATGAACCCAGAAATAAGTCCTCATCATATGTGGGATTATAGGAGAGCAGACGAGAAAGGCGATCAGTAAAGTAAAGAAAAAGCCTGGGTGAAAACTCTTCCCACATAAAAACATCACAACTCACAGATACAAAACCTAGCGTAGTACCGATCCTCTGGCTCGCCTTGTGAGACCTCTGGCCCCAACTCGTCTCTGCCTTGAGGCAGGGCCCTTCATGGGGAATAAGGGCGGACCTCCTTCACTACCTCCAGATGCATACCTGCTCCTCTGCGATACCTACAACGGGCATCAAAGCATCCAAAACACACCTAGGCTGTCAGGCCAGCGAAGCAAAGAGCTCTACTAACTAGGTAATTAAAAGGTAGAGAGGGAAGGCATGCAGCCTTCTGCCCCTAAGGAGCGGAGAACAGAGAAGTGAACGAAATGCAGTGCATTTGCTTATCACAAGAGAAATCATTACTTATGGCTACAAGAGCAGAAGAGCTCATATTACTGCCCCTTTCTAGAAAGCAGGTGTTCTACGTGTTCTAGAAAGCAGATGTGCTACGTGTTCTTTCATGACTGTCAGCCCTACAAGGCTTCAGTCTGTCTGAAGGACGCAGGAGGAGATGTATCATCATCAGAGTCTGGGGACAGCTGTAGCTCTTCTGGAAAATGAATTCTGTTCTGAAATAACTGGTGAAGTTTTGAAGATATTCCTTCCCAAATTGGAATGAAAAATCAAAATCTCAAAAAATTTCACAGACCTGAAATCCTGAAACAGTTCAGCCACTGCCTGCATCTTTGCTGCTCAGAAAATGGAAGGCTTCGCACCTGTTTTAAAACATTTCTTTATATATATATCCATACCCCATGAGATGTACTCCTCACAATCTATTTGCCATCTTTCAAGAATCAACTGCACCAAGCTGTACAGAGCAGCAAACTGTGTCACTAAATCCAGAGAAGACTAATAAAAATGATCAGAAGACTAAAAAACATGACCTACCAGGAGAGACTGAACAAATTCTTGTTTAATCTACAGCAGAGACAACTGGGAGACAACAAGATAGAGGCCTTCAAACATACAAAGAGGAAGATAAAAAGAGGAAGAGAATAAACAGCTCTCTATGTCTACTCAGGAGATGCCAAGTAGTAATGGGCTTAAACTGCAGTCAGGGAAATGTAGGATAGACATTAGAAAAACTTTCCAGAGTAAGGAGAAAGAAGCCATGGAAGAGATAGCCTCAGGATTTCATGGAGTTTCTAGCATCGAAGGACTCTCAGAACAGGTGAGACAAACATCTGTCAGGAATAATTTCAGTCTAATTGATCCTTCCCTTGGGCACAGGGAGGGACTAAATGACCTCTTGATGTTCCTTCCAGGCACAGCATCTGATTATGGATAAAAGTGTGCAGCGCTGTAATTAAAGACTAAGCTGTAGTGAACACATACAA
This sequence comes from Tauraco erythrolophus, assembly GCF_009769465.1. Taxonomy (NCBI): domain Eukaryota; kingdom Metazoa; phylum Chordata; class Aves; order Musophagiformes; family Musophagidae; genus Tauraco; species Tauraco erythrolophus. The sequence goes on from NC_141468.1 coordinate 57,220,179, forward strand.
GTGGACTGAATCAGTGTTTCCCAAGCAGCCTTTCATCTCTCGTCTCCTGCACTTTGCACAGTTTCTTCTATATATTGCCTAGAAGTTGCCAGGACAAAGCACCTTGCTAATTTAGCAAAAAATTAGCAAGAGTTTGGACGATTTTACACTGCAAGGCAATGCACTTACAAAGGTATTGAGATTGTGTGCTAATAATATATGAATAATTCATGGCTTGTATCGTGGCATTGCCTGGGAGCTGCTGTTAAAGGCCAGCAGCACTCTGCTTTGCCTGACTCTCTGCAAATGCAAAACAAAATTATGATTTTTGCCACCAAGAGCTCTGTTTCACACTTATATTTTAATGTTTGCATTTCCGCTGAATGGAGAAAATTAAGACACAGAGTATGAGGTTCCAGGTAAGAAAGGTATTTGTCTGTGATCAGAGCATGCTGGAGATTAATTCTGCATTTTCCAGGAAGAATCTACCAGTGTAAAATTCAAACAGCTCAGAGTTTGGTTATAATGATCTGATCTTCCCACTGAGTGAGACACTCACTTCAAGGTAAAACATTTGTGTTCAGGAAGCACTATGGGCTTTTCATACCACTAATACCATAGTTCATGACAGTCTCTTTTCAATCCAGCCCCAGTTCCTATCAAACAAAGAACTGTTCTGGTTTAATGGATGCCAAGTAGTCTGCACAGACAGGAAGGCTCAGGCAGGTCCCAGGTCTAACCCCAACACTCCAGCTCACCATCATCTCTTCCACTAATTGTCTGGTTCATTTGAGAGACCACGGATACGCTCTCAGAGACTGAACAACCACTCTTACCACTCATGGAAGCCGCCAAGCCCTCACTGAGGGTGCGACAGGGTAATGCATGTGACAAGCAAAATAAAAACAGGACTGCATTTAGCTGTGCCTCCCCAGAGCCTGCAAACCATCCCAGCCACAGATCCCCCACAGCCAGCCCTGCTAATAATCCCTAGCAGGATTCATGCTGCTACTGCTTTGTTCTCCTGCTCTGATGATTGAGTGTTCTTCTGTGAGAGCAAATTTGGTGCAAGCCGGGAACAAATCCTCCTGGATTTTGCCTGGTAGACTTCAGTGAAGTTGTGTGATGGACAGAGCCTGACGTGAGGTCTCCACAGCCTGAGCCTTGCCTGCCCACCTCCTATGCGATATCCAGCCAGCCTGCCTCCAAACATGTCCAAGAGCTGTCCACGCATGCTGATGCCATGCCATACGTTTCCTCACACTCCTGTCCCACTGAGACCTCTGCTGACTTTCCCAGACCATACACTCTCATCTGGTCTGCACAGCACCAAGACCACGAGGTAGACAGGTCTTACTGAAAACCAGGCACAAGCTGGGGCCTTTAACCCTCTCCCCAAACTCCTGCAACTACTGTAAGTCTTAGTGCCTGCCAGGCACTAATACAACGGCTCTTCTGCCTCCTTCAAAAGTTGTTCCTCCAGCCCTCTTCTGAATGCAATTCTCCTGACAGCTCCCTTTTTCATTCTCATTTCTCCATTAATTTCTGCCTGGCTTTAGCCATGCAGGCCACTTGCAAGTCCATGCAGAGACAAGCAGACAAGGAGAGAAGGTTTTCTGTGTGTGGTGGGGCAAAGGGGCATTTTCCTAAGTCATACACATGATCATATTCAGATCAAGCTCTGCTTCATATCTATTGAGTGATCTGCTGAATTCTCTTTGCTTTCGTTCTGAGTTCTCAACCCCATCACTTTTTTATATCTTACTTTCTTAGCCCTCAAACTACCCCCTCTCCTTCAATTCAAACCCTCTGGGAGGGCTTGCTCTGAGCCTGGACCAATGACATTTGTGTGGGAGGTGAAATGAACCAAAGCTTTGCACTAACACAGAAATCCACACCATTTCTAAAATGGTGCTTCGGGTTACATGCAAATTATTCAGAAATATGCAAATTTGGGTCTTTGAACAACTCGATATGATCTCACGTATACATCCTACTTAATGCACCATCCCGTTGCAAATGACACTGGCCAGATATATCAAGCACAGCTAACACTGGCACATATTACTAAGTGTGGCTGTAGCTCAATCACAGTCATTTAGTATACAGAACTTCACTGCCTTCAAGCCATGCAGAGAAATATTTTCTGTCTCTGCCACTGAAACCCATGGATGCACAGAGGAGGTCTCTTCTCTGAAAGGCAGGAAAACTTATGTTCAGCGATTACAGAAGGGAAGCTGATGAATTTTTTATGCACACTAATGGAAGAATGTAATGTCATCCTGCATGGAGAAGACAGTAACATGGGTATTGGAGATACCAGTGGTCCAGGATGCAAGGAGGAGATTGCCAGGCCCTGATAAGAAGGACAGAAAGGCGGGGAGCGGGGGGAGGAAATTATTTGCCTAGTGCCTTCCTCCATCGTCCTCCCTAACACAGTTCGAGAATTATCAAACATGTCCTACCCTCTCCCATTTCCTCTCCTTGGTCAGAAGGATGATCACCAGCTTGGGATGCATCTGGTATCCGTCTTCACTGAACGACAAATTCCTTCCTTCAAAAGTGACATTGATCAGGTACCTGCAGGAGAGAGAAAACAGCAAGGAGCATGTTAAAGCTTGGGAACCGAACCCGAAATGAGAGCCTGCACCCCCTCTGCAGCTTATGCTGGGATGGTAGGAGCACAGCGCAAACAATGGAAAATCCAAGAGGAAGGGAGTGGGAGAAATAGGACAAGTACTCCAGGAATTGTGACAATCAGGCACGGTAAGGCAATTTCCCATGTTTTGTGACTGAGATAGAGAAGCGATGTCGCACGTTGGCTCTCAGTGAATTCCTGAAAGTACACATAAGAGTCACACGCACACGCATGTGCCCACAGTCCTTGATCTCCCCTTCCCACAAAGGGCAGAGGGATCCATAGCAATTAGCCGTGTAAACACGCTCCACAGCCTACACTTTGCTCACTCTCCAAAGGGGATTTCACATGTCATTTAAGGACAGTAATGGCCTACAGGTGAAGCGGTGAAGACAGCCTTCCCCCAGCCCAAACATTGAGGCGGCGATCAGGGAAGCTGCAGAGAGCAGAGCAAGGAGCAGCACACTTGCGAGAAGCTCCGTCGCTGTCAGAGCCAGCACGGCTTGCGGGGCCAAGAGCAGCCATCCGAAGCAACTTGGGAAGAGGAACAGTGGATGCTGAGATAGCCTGATGAAAGTCCTTTTCCCTAGGAACAGAGTCATGCCTTACACCTGGCAAGATGGAACTAAAGGGTGATCAGCCCTGCAAATCCCCACAGCCAACATTAATGATTCTCTTTGTCTGGAAAGGCCTTGTCACTTCTGCGCAAGGACCCCCTGCTTTGGGGCATCTCATGTCAGCTGTACAAATGGACTATTAAACAGTCCAGGCTTCAATCTTATTTATCCTAAGGCCTCTTCACTCAGCTCTGGCAGTGGTGAAGACCTTTAAGTGGACCGAGATTACAGCTACACTCATTTCAAGGCCTTTCTGCATCGTGAGAGCATGTTAAAGTGGTGTTGCTGTAAATGAGAATCGGGTCTATTATTTTCTTAACTGTCACACTGTCCAGAATGACACTGTGGGAAGAGGAGGAGGCAAATACACATTTCACAGTTCAGTGGCTTATACGACATCTCTGTGGTACTCTGACAGTTTCCCCTGTTCATGTATTTCACTTCAATTCGCAATCCTGTTACATGAAGTAGATTTTGCCTTTACACACCTGCTCTGGCACCAGTAGCATCACGGCACTGTGAGAGGCAGAGGTGACCAAGCTGCCTGCAGGGCTACCCTTGGGACTCTGCCCTCCCGTGCTTTGCCCAGCTCTCCTATGAATTACACAAGCAACATCTCCATTACAGACATGAGAAGTTCTTCTGCTCTATTACACCATGACACCGGGAAACATTTCCTGATATTCAGCTTCAGTTCGTTCCTTTTGAACTCAATTTGAAGCAATTTCAAGAAAAAAAGGGGAAGAAAACCCTGTTCTTTCAGTCCGTTCACACTCTCCCACTATCTGCACACAGAGAACTCCCTGCTAATTTAATGAACGCATTGGTAACAGGGAAACATCTTCAAACAAATAAAAAAGAAAGTGATGATTTTAGCTGCTTCCTTTTCCCAAACTTTTTCATCCTAACTTCATTAATCAACTAAATCCCTCCATTAATTCCCCATTACCACGCGCAATCAGCAATTATGTTTACTTCTAAAGGAAATTCCATGCTTGCTCCATGTTGTGACCTTCAGGGGACATGCCAGCGTAGGAAACACAGCCATAAGGGTGCCCAATGTGAAACATTTGCAACAGGATGATTTTCAAAGGCAGACTATTCATTGTTTTATGAAAGCTGGACCCATTCAGCACTCAAACACAGAGAGAAACCCAAAGCATCAGCCGCATGGAAAATCTTAGCCACGCAATTGTTAGTAATAGTGTAAGACATCCCATGTCAGGACCGCACATGCTATTTTTTTGATGTTTCCTTCCCAGCTGTTTGCATTGCTCTGGTACTGAGGAATGCCAGGCACAGACCATCACTGGGTATCTGCAGCCTACCAGACCTATGTAAGGCTTTGGTGATGGGAAAGACCTTCCAGTGAACCAAGATTACAGCTATACCCACTTCATGACTTCTTTGCACAGGCCACCAGAAGAAAAAGAAAGAAAGGCTTCAAGAAGATGGCCATTCCATCAGCCTGATGGGAGTTGCAGCTTTATATGTCAGCAGTTAGAAAGCAGTGGCAATTATCTAATTAAACAAACAGCAATATTAAACTGTTCTCAGCCTTCTTTCCTGTCCTACCTGAGAATGATGCCACTATGGAATCTCCCTTGCACAGCCTGACAAGAAGAGTTCACAGAAATCAGCAACAGATATGACACAAGAGGGTGTCGTTTCTGTTCGTTTTCCACAGGAAAGATTAGAACCACTAATAATAATCAAGGAGGGATCATCAGCAACTCCAATTCTTGGAGATGCCTTGAGATTTACACTTAAAGTGGCACTAAAAATCCCTCGTTTCACACCTTAATGACTGAAATTAGTCTCCAAATTTGGCACAATATCTCTTCAGAGGGTTTTCTCCCAAACACATTAGCAACATGTTTACAGAAGTTTGCAGGAGGAGTGTAGAAGAACCAGCTCCCCGCCCTCCCCTCTTTTCCTGCACTCCTGCGGCTTGCTGGGTCCCGTGATCTGCGCAGGGACACAGGGCAAGAGCGGCACGTGGGGAGATGCGAGGCTTGCTTGGGTGTGCTGAGCAAGGGGATGCCAGCATGACAAAGCATTGGGGCTTGAAGGACTGCCTGGCAGGCCAAGTCAGCAGCGTGCTGCAAGGCAGCCACACTCGAGTGGCTCTGCCCTCCATCACTACCGCAGTGAGAGTCATCCCCTTCGGCAGCAGTGCTGCTCTGGTATGCCAGCACTACTGCTGCCTGCTCTGGCCAGGGGGATTTGTTTTCTCCCTACAGCCTACGTGTACTCCGGTCCCCAAACAGGCAACCAGGGGGCTGGGAGGCTCCCTGGCATGTCCACTTTGAGCCACAGGCTGCAACAGGGGCACAACGTGAGGGCAGCCGGCTGTGCATGCAAGTGAGGTAACCCAAGATGAAAAAGTGCCTGTAAAGGGCTTAATCCATGATTCCCTGGATGTTTTGGACTCCAAACTGGGGAGAGAAAGAGGACGTGGAGGGGCAGACACAGGCAACTTCATTTAATTTGCTAGAAACACCTTTCAGCAAAGAATTTTCCTTCTGTGGGCGTTTCTGGAGCAGCTCGATGCAAGCACAGAAGGGTCAAGCCCATCCCCAGCCTGGCAGAGACACAACGGCCACATTGCCTAAACTCATTCAAGTGGGAGCAAAACACACACGACACTGTGGAAACAGGCTGACATTGTGAGCCCCGTGGTATAGACGAGCAGGCAGGAACAAAGAAGGAAGGGACGTGTCCTTCGGCACAAAGCAAATCCGACTCGGGGACCCAACTCTCCATCTTGTGCTCTGACCATTAGATAACATCACCCGCCCTAGATGTGAGGCTGTCAGCCCTGCAAGCTAATGGAGAGTGTTTCAAAGGCTGGTTGGCATAGGAAATAGAGCATTAAAACCACATCAGATGGCCAATTTAGGACCAGCAGAGAGATGATGACATTTTAAATGGTTTTAGCTAGTGATGGAGAAAACCTGGAGAGGGAAATGTGGCAGTCGGAGGGGGCTTGGGGGCAGACAGGGAGAGTTACCCAATTTTTTCTTTGCCCCAGAGACAGCTCTGAAGGAGATGTGTTTGAAATCAGCACTAACCACTCCAACTCCTGCCTCCAGTGCTTTGCTAGGAATTGGCTCCTCCTGAACCTGGTGACTGGGCAGGCAAATTTGGACATTGCCTCAGTTCAAGCGGTGTTCCTCAGGGGTCTGTTCTGGGTCCAGTACTGTTCAACATCTTTGTCAGTGACATGGATGATGGCATTGAGTGCACCCTCAGTAAGTTTGTCAATGACACCAAGCTGTGTGGTGCCGTGGACTCACTTGAAGGAAGAGATGCCATCCAGAGAGACCTCAATAGGCTTGAGAAATGGGCCAGTGCTAACTGCATGAGCTTCAACAAGTCAAAATGCAAGGTCCTTCACCTGCGTCGGGCCAATCCTAGGCACAAATACAAACTGGGCACAGAGTGGGTTGAGAGTAGCCCTGAAGAGAAGGATTTGGGGGTGTTTATTGATGAGAAGCTCAACATGGGCCGGCAGTGCACTCATGTGGCCCAGAAGGCCAACCGCATCCTGGGATGTATCAAGAGAAGCATGGTCAGCAGGTCAAGAGAGGTGATTTTCCCCCTTTATTCTGCTCTTATGAGACCCCACCTCAAATACTGTGTCCAGTTCTGGTGTCCCCACCACAAGAGAGACAGATTTGTTGGAGCGTGTTCAGAAGAGGGCCACAAAGATGATCCAGGGGCTGGAGCACCTCTGCTACGAGGACAGGTTGCGGGAGCTGGGATTGTTCAGCCTTGAAAAGAGAAGACTTTGGGGGGACCTAATAGCTGCCTTCCAATACCTGAAGGGAACTTACAGGAAGGCTGGGGAGGGACTTTTTACAAGAGTGTCCACTGATAGGACAAGGGGAAATGGGTTTAAGTTGAACAGATTTATATTAGATCTTAGGAAGAAATTCTTCAGTACAAAGGTGGTAAGACTTTGGAATAAATTGCCCAGAGAAGTTGTAGATGCCCCCTTCCTGGAGGTGTTCAAGGCCAAGCTGGACAGAGCCTTGAGTAGCCTGATCTAGTTGAGAGACGTCCCTGCCCATGACAGGGAGGTTGGATTAGATGATCTCTAAGGTCCCTTCCAGCCTATGCCATTCTATGATTCTATGATTCTATGATTCAGTCCATGGCACTCCCAGCCTCACACGTGTGCGCGCACACACACACACTCCCCCCTCACTACCCGGTGCCTTGTCAGTGTTTGTTACGCTCCAATGAGACGTGCAGTCTGCCTGAAATGGCATGATTATCCTGACATCGACCACTTTCCTGAATAAGGCAGGCCATATAAATAAAACAGCCTCTTGACCATCAGCATCGGGGAGTCGTCTCAGCCAACCAGCACACAAGAGAAAAACAGTGTGTAGATGGAGAGTGGGGAAATAAAGGCTATGGGATACCTCTGCCAGAGAGGATTTGCAAGGTAAAAGGCAGGTGGAGTGCGATGCAGGATAAGGGAATGGGGACGCAGACCACCATCAGCCTCTTTGGAAACTCGCTGTAACATGAAACACTGAGGCCAAATGCAACAGCAGTGAGGTGAAGGCAATGAAAGGCCTTTACCCCACAGAAACTGCATGGTGAAATAGTCTTTTTTTCTTTCTCATAGAGACAGCATTAAAACCCTACCAGCCAGAGGTACCAGACCCACTTCACATCCAGGAAAGAGCAAAGACGAGCACTTTACTGCATTTCAGCACAAGTGCCCACAGCCCCAAACCATATTCCCTCACTCAGCACCAGCAAGACCTAACCAGCATGGAGGTTGATGCTTTCAGCCTTGGCAGAGTGCATCAGTCCTGCCCTGCAGCAGGTCCTGACACCTGCTCCGGGACAAAGATGAATAGACAGAAAGGTGAGTAGACTCAAAGGAGAGGGAAAAGGGAGCTTAGGACCAATGTATTTATCTACAAATGGGAATCCTGACCTTCAAGTGGCAAGTGATTGACAGATAAAGATTTAACCAGCACTAACTATGCTGTTAATAGCTTCTGCTCTCATCTGAGAGGCTGAAATAGTGTAGATATTTTTTCAATGAGAAAACTGCAACTGATCCCTTCAACTTCTGATTTAAACCTCCATTCTTCAAACCCATGGAAAGCTTAAAATAATACAGATATTTTTTCTCCATACCATTGCTCGACATTTCCGTGTCTGCCTCTGCCTCAGAGGAGAGCCAATATATGCACGACAGCCACCCAAACCCAGCTGTGAGTGCATGAGACCTCTTGAGATAAGGCAATCTCCATGGGATATCAAACCCAATTGCTCACCTCCAAAAAAGGTGAGAACAGGCTCTGCGTGGGCCTTCAATCAAACTTCCCTGTGGCTGGTACTGACCATGGCTGAGCCATCCAGAGGCTCTCCCATCACTCACTGCCCTGCAGTGCCCCAGCCTCCCACGCAACATCCCGCTGCTGCGGTGCGGGTGGCTGGTGGAGTTGTGAAAGGCGAGCACATCTGGCTGTGTCTGTGCAACATCTGTCCGGTGTCAGGTATGATTTACAGTGAAAAGATCCCACGCAAAGGGTGCCAGTGCAGCTGATTTTACATAACAAGGGGTATGGACTCTGTTTTTTCTGCTATCATGAAGAACAAAACAAGACAGGAAAAAAATAGAAGCAACCATTGACTAGGAAAATTAAATCTTAAAGGAACAGTATCTCACTCTTCTTCATTTGCTCCTTTCTCTCTCACTGTCAGTGTTACCATTGAATCTGGGGAGATGCACTGCAAGAAAGAAAGCAAGTGTAGAAAAGAGATCAACCAAATTCCAAATTGTCCAGAAAATCTGTCCAGGCTACAGCCATTTCATGCTACCTACTGGGAACCAACCTGACCAGCAGGCTTAGAGAAATGCCCAGAGCTCAAGATTGTTTTCATTAAGCAAAGAGGTTAGGAGAGCATCTAGATTAGGAAATATCCCTCAGGCTACAAGATAACAGAGATATAAGAGATTAATTTGGTTTCTCCCTGTTGTCCACACCTTTTTAAAAGACAAGAGGGCAGATACTGGGCTGGAATAAATCAGTGAGATTCAGCTAACATCTATGGCGTGATACTGTTTGCTTTGCTGAGATTCTGGCCCCTCATCTCTAGGAAGACGAATTTTTTTAGTGTTTGATCCTCACCTGCAAAATATCCATTTCTAGAAGAAGACAATTTTCTACTAATCTGTCCTTGCTGTTTCTCCATCATATTCAGCAAAGTTGTTCTGAAAACAATGTACATGTGTGCTGAGACTTTCAAGTGACAGCTCCTATATACAGTGGAAGGATTAATCTTTTCCATCACTCCCTCTCTTCATCATAAAAAAATGGTACTTCCACTTTATTTCCCATTTCTTCTATTTATCTACCATGAATTTGTCATTTCAGAAAGACTCTGAGCTGACAGTTCCTGGGGACTGAGGATATATGTATCCTTAGAGTACGTACGGAGCCAGAGCAATGGCAGGGCTGCTTTCCTACACGCATTGCTTGATCCTAATGAGATGGGACCATCCTTGAGAAGAGAAGTGAAGCTCACTTTCCATGGTCTGTGCAGTCCCCAGCCTCCCTCCTGAAATTGTAAGAGGAAACTCCAGCACCGCAGCACAGGGTTTTGCAGCACAGAGAGACACCCGTCAGGAAATGGACGGAAGGTGGACTCATGGTGCAGGGTCACTGAATTACCCCACAAATGGGGAACATGAGGTCAGCTCCAACCTGGGGCAGAAGTGACAGTAATGACACCTAATTGAAAGATTGCTTGTCCAACTGCTTCAGTGAGCTTCAGAGTTTCCAAATAACATTTTCTTCCATGTACCTAATACCATCTAGGACCTGGTCTTGCATTTGCTTTTCATCCTGTGCAGTTGTTGCCTTTGATAGAAAGCGGGAAAGAGGTGCTGCCGTTCAGATCTAGTGGCATTTTACACTCCCTTTGCCAGAGTGCTGCTAACAGTACCAAGGCCATACTGTGAGAGCTAGGTCACTTGTAGGAAACATAGGTATACATCAGGATGAGGTGACTTGTTTAGGGGAAAAAGGGCAGGATAAATCTTAATTTTGCCCCATCTGCTGGGCAATCACTTGCCACTGTGGGTCACAGCAATATCTTGAAAATCCAACCAAAATCGAATTTTTCTCACACACATCCTGAATGACCTATTTTCACAAATTCCAGAGCCAGGAAAAATTGCTTATCAAACCCACTTTTTAAATGGGAAAGGGAGATAAGAACTTGGCAACAACATTTTCTAAAGAGGAGGTCAACATTTTTCCAGAAAGAAAGAGAGTCATAAGATTCAAAAACTGTAATGACATTGGACAGAAAACGAAGCTTCTGGCATGGTCACGCTCCCACACAGTCTGGTCTGTTGCATCACACCTTCTGCCCTTTTTTTTATGGACAAGAGCCCCAGTTAAAGCACATGTGTAAGGTGCCACCCTGAAAGAGTCCCATAAGGAACTGCATCACCTCAACAGAGGAAGGGATGTCACTGGAGATGATGAAGGAGCTGACAGGAAAGAGAAACAGGAATATAAAATTCCCATGCTCCTAATCATAAGAGACAGCAAATAGGATCTCCATGTCAAAGTACTTCATTTTAAACCCAAAATATTTGATTTACAGCTTTTTTCCCCAAAATTATCTTTCCTGCTGGGAATATGACACAGTCCTAATAGCTTGAGAATATACCTCTACACCTTTTGGCCTCACTGGAAATAAAAAAAGAAACAAGGAAAAGTGTTTTAAAAGCATACTCTGGTTAAAGCTGGAAATATCTATAAATCTCATAGGAAATCAGTCTATTCTCAGAAAGTTTTTTTTTATCTAAAAATCTTTGATAAAAACAAATATACTTCCGAATTGACTCACTAAACCTTTAAGTAATAGAAAATAGCTGATAGAAAAATAGCTTTAAGGTCAAAATTGTTACAGTGACTGGATAAAATAAAAACTAAACGTTCAGTCCAAAAGTGGATGAAGCTGCAAAGCTTTTACTGAGTTAATAAATTCCTGCCAATTACTTTTTTAAAGTATTTTTTATTGCTGCGTCTTTCCATCCTTCCTTATTCATTAGCAACAGATAACATATCACTTTTCTCCAAAGTAAAACTAGTCTTCAAGGTATTTCTCCCATTTGAAAGGACTAAAAATCTGCTTACATGGGGCAGTAAAAGCACAGAAAATTACATTTGTCATAACAGCTGACAATGGGTCATAATTATGTCTTGCCATCCACCTAACAGGTCACTGACGGAAGCCATACCACTAGGAACAGGCAAATACTGAAAGGTTAATCGATGTCCTTCAGATCTGTTTATCAGTCTTAGGGCACAGTCATACCAACATCGATAGGACAAGCAGTCACAGAATAGAAGTCAAATGAGGCTTTTCACAGTGATTTTTCACCCAGGATGGTGTTTTTCAAGCTTTGCCAATTTGCAGAGCCGTAAAAAAAAATATTCCAGTTGAACTACTGTCCCCATACAGTGAATTTAATCCTTCTGACAACAGCCTTACTTTTCTTAATCATTTTTACACATCCCTTCGAAATCTCCCATGGACCCACATGGCTGTAGACCACAGCTTAAAACAACTGGCCAAGTAGATGTGCGTGTCAACAGTCCCTTTGGTCTTCTGAAGGTGGCTGGTGTGCCGGGAGTCAACCATCAGGGCATCTCAGTATTTACCCAGGGCTCGTTTCAGTTTCTGTCCTGGGAGTCAAGACCACCAAAAGCAGGTGAACACATCAATTTTCCTCTAGAGCTTTCAGAACTTTCTTGCTTGCAGAAAACCACTCAAATCTGCCAGAAAGGTCCCTCTCATCGCTGCCAGAAGCCAGACAAGGCTAAACTAGCTGGAAAGATTGAAATAAATCTCTTTATTACGTTCTCTGAAACAGCAGACTAACTTAACTTTTTCGACCTACCAAGAAACCACAAGTGATTTGGGGGTAATTCAATGTTTATCAAGTGTTGAAAGCATTCACGCATTTGCAACGGCAGCGAATTCACAGCACTTGCAGGAGCGGAGTCACTGCCCGCAAGGAGACTCAGTCCAAAAAGCGTGACTGGATTTTCCCGAGTTTGTAGCAGTTGGGCCAAGATAGCACCCTATCACTTTCTTCCCTATCACATTTCCAAGGGGGAATCGATTAAAGCAAACAAACAAATAATCACTCCTGTCAGTAAATGTATAGGGGTCTGGAGGCTGCACCTCCTTTGCCAGAGGAGCCACTCTCTCTGCTGCTGCTCTCTCTCCCTTCTCCCTCTTTTTCTTCCTCCGTGGGTTGATGTTTCCATGGAAACGTGTTCTTTAGTGCTGAAATTACATTGCATTTAAAGTATTAACCCTTCCTTGGTCTGAGGAAGGTCTCAGAACAACTAGGATTCTTTTTTTCTTTTTTTTTGTTACCCCTCCCCTTTAAAGTTTCTTGCAGTTTTTTTCCTTGCAGCATTAAGAAAACCTCATTCTTCTCAAGAAGGCCTCCCAGCGAGCATTTGTCTGACAAGGGGCATAGGATGCATCACCAGTGGGGTAGTGTCTAATTTAAGACTTCTTTTTTCTTTTTCTACACCAAACCATTAACGCATTTCTCTCCACACTTCACACGAACAGGGAAAATGCTGTAGTAGCAAAGAAAGTGAAGAATGAGATAGAGGGAGAAGCAAGCAAGCCACAAGCTGGCACACGTGGAGAACACAGCTTAGGTTAATACCAGAGCTGAACCCTGAGCTTTGTAGCCCTGCACCAAGCAGCAGTTTCTTCATCGGCAAGTACCATAATTGCAGACCTCACCACTCCTCCTCGAGCCTGTCTCCTCTTCCTCTTCACAATCATGTTTGTAATTAGCCACTCTTGTCTTCACTTGCAGTTAGCGCCCAAAATGCTACTATAACACTTGATGCAATCAGCATCCTCCTCACCACCAGCACCCTTCCCTCTGCCACTGCTTCTCTCCCTCTGCCACTGCTTCTCCACCTGAGCTGCCATCTCTGCTGTCCTTCCCATTGGCACTGTATTGTCAGCCATCGCCTTCACCAGCACTTCCAACGCAGCCGTTGCTGGGGCACTGCTGCCTTTGCTGCAGACAGCTCAACCGCATGACCACTGGCACATTCTGTGCTCCCACTGTGGGCCAGCAAGGCTCTGAAAGCCAAGATGCCCCCATCCAGGTGCTCCCTGGACCCCAGGCCCCAACTCAGAAATTACTCTTCAAAGCCTCAGGCCTCGGCCTTCTCTTAACCCCATCCTAGTCACAGTCATAACCCTTCTGTGCTCTTCTTCCACTGACATCATCCCTTTTTCAAACGTTGAGAAAATATAAAAGGGAGATAAACACCAAGAATCTCTTTCCAGTCTTTCGCCTGTGTTCCTACACTCAGGCATGCCTCCTTTCTACCCCAAAGTCCCATGACTTGACAGCTTGCAAACCCCTTTCATTATCTTTACCTGCATAGCTACAGGGTCCATATTCCCTTGCACCATCTATTTTGGGTGTCCCAACACACACTGAATGCTTCAAGTATATCTTGCCGTTCTCAACTCTTGCCCCAAAAGTCAGAGCGTGAAGCCTCCTGCTTTGAGCTGAGTGCATATGTAGTGCCATGAAGATCAGTGTGGGAGGAAGATGCTATTCTGAAATGAATGATAAATATGGATAATAAAATCAAACCAAGTCTTTTCTGCCTGTCTCTAGTGGGTTCCCAATATGGGAGACAGAAATATCATGGGTACATTTTGAACATGGCTGGGAACACTGCCAAAGTCCTACTCAGAGTTCACACATTTACATCATTTATATCACATCCGACTTGTGCCTTGTATTATTAACTTTGTAGAGTGTTTTGTGATGTAGTTGGTAGTTTAGGCTGTGTTAAATAAAGTTACACGCCCTTTCTCTCTTCCTTTTGGTAAAAGAGAGAGTGATGTCTGGGGCTACACAAGGTCTTGCTAAGCACAAGGAGGGTGACTGTGTCTGCTGATATGGTCAGTGCACTCCTACACTCTCACACCATGCTTTGGAAAACCTTCTGGGATCCATCCCTGGGTCCTGAAAGATGCAAAAAGAAAGGAAATATTTGCATTCTGGTCAACGACTCAACTCCTAGACCAGATTGGCAGTGACTGAACATTTTTTCTCCGCTGCTGGAGATCCTCTGTGAAACATAGAGATGGGCTTCAACTGACAGGTGCCCAACGTGGCACTGCGACTACTAGGGCTTCTTTCTCAGCAGTACCGAAAAAAGGTTGAAGACAGAAGGAGACAAACAACCCAGTGCATGAGACTGAAGAAATTACATTTGTCTAGAACGGAATATATCAACATAGGAAACAGGTAGAACATTGCTGACAGACCAGGCTTTTTGCTTTCTGCAGGACAGACCACAGTCTGTGGCAGCTGAAAATCCATCACCTTCCAGGAATTCACGCAAAAGATGAGGAGCTACAATGACCCAGCACTGTGACCTTACAGTTTTGTAAACGGATAATTTTTCCAACAGACTGAAAACACTCCAGGTTATACTCCATCGCCTACTCCACATGCCCTATTTAGACTCTGTGACTATTACGGCACCTGAGGCCAGGCAAGCAGCAAGTGACTCAGGTGCCTGGTACACAAAGACAAGGGGGAGAGGTAGCCACAATGTGTAGGTTAGGTGTCTGCAGCAGGACGCCTGAATGTAGTTGTCTATATGATAAAGAAACAAAACGTGCATCCTCAATGTTTCCTGAACAAGAAAAGAGAGACAAAAGGTCAACTTCAGCCCATGTTGCTGCATCTCTAGTAAAATAAATGTGCCATTTTACTCTAGAGCTTCATTGATCTTGAATTACTCCTCTGCTTCTGCTCCAGGAAAAGATCAGTTTAAAAAAGCCTCAGGTATGATGCTAACATTGCATCCAATAAAAGACTCTCAGGAGGTCTGAAATAAGTATCAGGTCCATATTTGAGACATGTTATCTGAATCCTTTCCCTTCTCCCTCCTGAAACATCAGACTGGGAAGTCTCCCAAGAATATTTCTTTGCTCAGGAGTCTTCAAGGACTCCTTGGACCTAAAAATGCTGTGAATAAGGTTTTCCAACATGCATCTGAGGATCCCAGGCCACAGTGCCCACAGCAGGAAGTCTGAACCCAGAGCAGATGGAAACAGCAAGCGTGCTAGAAGTGAGACCAGAAAACTTCTGCAGAGACTGCAACCGAGGTCAATTCCTACATCTATTACTATACCACAGCTCTCTCCAGTTCAACCAGCTCTGCTACCCAGAGCAGCAAAGCTATCAGAGTACCCCAGTGCTTTTCAGAGATATCTAATAAGCAAGTTTGTTTAATTTGAGCTGAAACTTAACTGATTTCACCTTTACTTGGTGCTCAAGATGACAAACTAAACATAACTCACAAACCTCACTCACAAGTCCTGACAGAGTGTGGACATACCCTGAAAGCTCGGGAACCAGCATGAGCACCAGGTGGGATAATGTGGGCTCTAGTTCTGATCTCATTCAGTACCTTTGGCTGCATCATTTCCGCAGCTCTCACTGTGCACATATTGTGGCAGCGCATGAGTTGTCTGCACCCTTTTCTGTTGGCAGCAGCCACTATGATCACTTCAGAAAAAGCAGACTCCAGAGGGGGCACCTTTCAGAAATCTCTCACTCCTCCTTCTTCTTTAACATGTCTTGGGTGCTTAAACGTCATTGATTCAGACTCCAGATTCCAAATGACACGATCCCTTCAAAAAAACGGTCAAAACCTCCAGTGTCACGTAAGCACTTCTCAAAGCCATAAACCTCTCCGGGTGCCCGTCAGCTGGAGCTCCCCTCTGCAGCTTCCCACCACCCTCCCTCCAGGAGAACCTCTGAGTCCAAGACAGAGACTTCCTTCTTGCCCAGGGACAAGGTTTCAAAGAGGCAGATGGAAACTCCTCTACCCACACATTAAACTGAAAATCAAACTTTTAACACCAAAAAAAAATAACCCAATGGGTAGGGGGGGATCTGAAATTCTTTGTGGATTATGACTTTTCCATGGCAACAGGCTTGAGAAATAGGAGGGCTGGGGAGGGGGGTGAGGAGAGGGAGAGGGAGGGAAAGGAAAGCAGAACACTGAGGAGGGATCGAGCAGCACTGGTACATTGCCATGGAAACCCTCTTGCATAGGCAGCCAACTGCCAAAGTCAGTCAGGATCCCAGAAATGGGCTTGGAGGTGGGGCCGAGAGGGGCTAACGGGGTGGGAATCGTCACCTGGCCAGCCCCAAGGGTACCTTATTCTCACAAAGCCCATCCCCACTCCTGTCCCCCTTACCCGCCAGCCATGACACTCCTGGTGCCCTCACCTCCGCCAGACAGAGACAAATTTGGCCCAGCTGAAGAGTGGGAGGAAATACGGATCGGCAAACGAAACAACCGGGGTGGGTAGGAAGGAGCAAGGTAGAGAGGGATAATTTTTCTGGTAGCCGTTGGTTTGCTTTCCACCTTTCTGGATCGATTTGGACCACGCAGATGTATTTGTTTTCACACCCCAGATGGCTGTAGAAAGAGGATGTCACTCCTAATCACTGAAATCGAAATGGAAATGCAACTTCCCTGCAAACTTAGCTACTGAGGCAAGAAGAAAGGCTACGCCTGACTAAAAGTTGCTGGGTCCACGTTTGCACAGGGCCATGTCTCTTTCAACTATGTCTATCTCACTTGGTACAGCAAACGCCCTAACTTATCTCTAAGACATGACAGATGCCACCATGCTGCGACCAAGTGAAAAATTAGAGATTCTGCTAATGGAAACGAAGCACACTGTGAAAATGAGTTAATACTGCCTTCTAACCCTCTTCTGCAACACTCAGAGGGCAGGCAGCTCGGTGAAATGAACGATCAGCCATTCACACGCCTTTGCATGCGGTATTTCATCAGAAGCCTTTTGCTGCCGTAAGAAGTGGTCAAAGACAGATTTTGGAAAAAGAACTTAAAGAGGGCCGGCAACTTCTGTGAACTCTTGCTAGCATTTATAGTTGTACCCCTAGGATGGTAAGGGATGGATGAGTCGTTTCAGGCTGCAGACGGCAGGAAGGAATTGACTCCTACTCCAACCACACAACTGGCTAAGCGAATTGTGGAGGAAGATTCCCTTCTCCTGAAGCATCTGTTATTACCCATCTGATTGCACAATGAATCAGTAGTATGAGGACAGGCTGCTGTGAGGGTGGGGGAAGAGGGAGAGAAAGATTGCAAACCAGTTTTAAAGCAAGGAGATGCCAGTTTCCACTTTGTCACAGGAAAGGACATTGACGAGACAGAAAGGGCCTGGTTTGTATACTTTTAAGCTATATGTTTGGATTACTACTGATAGTATAGCAGCAATGAAGTAGCTTAACTTTTAACCCAACAGTAGCTTGGTAGCTAAGTAGCATGTCTTTCACAGTAGGGGATCCCAAAGTGCTCTGCACTCTGAGCATTCATCTCTCTAAATCATCTGCACTGATGAAATAAAGCAGCCAGTGCACTATGCACAGAGCCCAACCACAGATCTGCTGGACCACCAAGTGATTCATCTGCACTGCTCTGCTTCTTTCTGAGACTGGAGCCCAAGCTCAGGCCAACAGACCATTTATAAGATATTTTCACCACTAGTCATGTTACCTGGGACAAAGGGAATGAGCATGGATGGTGGTAGAATGTTTCCCAACTTTCCTGATGAGGAAAGAGCAGCTGATTGACTCTTCTGAGCTCCATAACTTCCTAGATGTCTGGAAAGCTACAATTATGCTTTCATGAGCTCAGCATTGGGGTGAAAATTGTCTATATTGGTCGAGACTCCTACCTGGACTGTTGGTGGGATCTGAAACCAGTCTGCATTTCAGAGGAAGAAAAAGGAAATTATAATAATGACCTGTTATGGACTTCAGCAGTAAACTGGTCAATGCGGAAAAGAGTCAGCATGGGATTAGTTTTTTCACATGGACTTTGCTTGGACAGCAACTAATAAACCGAGTCCAACTCAGTGCTGATTTCCACATCTATATGAAGAATATCCTGGAAAGCCTGTTCAGTTGGGACCAGCTTCAAAGAGCTGATCCCACAAGGGATGTTTCTATTCAGGCTGGGATCATTTAAAAGTAAGGTGATGGGTGTCATCCTGTAGGCCAATACGAGCGATTATATTGAGGCAAGATAATAGACCCAGATGAGTTCAAGTTTGGGTCATAGCTAGCTGTGAGATGTGGTGTGATTCGGAGCCTGGACAAGGCACCATGCCCTATGGGCAGCAGAAAGCTGTGACGACTCCCTCTCTGCCCTAATTCTGATTCACTAGTTGAGACAACACTGTGATCATCATCCAAAGGAGACAAGTTCCCTTCTCCAGTAAAGCTGCATCTTTGACTTCATCAAAGACAAGGGCAGTACCCAAAGGACACTGCTCTCCTGAGAGGACAGTTCTCAGCCCAGAGCACTTCTCTGTGCATACAACAACTAATCATGTACCAATAAAAGGAGCCAATCCCAAATATTTTCTTCCTGACCTCACCATTGCAATTAGTCTTCAGCAGCACTCTGTGACACAGGATGCATGAGTCAAAAGGGCAAAGAATGATTTCTTGTAGCCCAAAGTCTGGTTGCAGAGACTTTCTACTTCTGAGCTCAGCAGAGGCTCCCAGCCAGCCCACCTCCAGTTATTTACTGGTCAGAGATAACACCAAACGGGAGCCTGCCCCTGGAAGCCAGACTCCTATTGTGCCTGGCACTGAACTTTTCTTATCCCTGTATCCCCTACATCTGCCTTCACAGAAATGGACAGGCTATTAAATATGGACTTGTATCACTTACAAGAGCTTTGCTGGCCCATCTCTGAAATTGCTCTCTGCCTCTTGAAGGCCTGCGCAAGAGATGTTCTCTTCCCCTCCTCCTCATCCTCCATTGACGGATCGGGTCTGTCAGCTTGTCAGCTCTCATTGGGCACTGTTTGACATCAGTCCACATCGGGGCAGTGAAAATCTGTTTGCAGTCAGCTCTTCCAATAGCTCCTCTGGAAGAGGGGAGGCTGACCCACTCCAAAATATGCTGCCTCAGCTGGCTACAAAACAGCCACGGACGATGGTGGTGTTAGAACACAGCTTGAGCCAGGGTGGCAACACTACAGGTTTCTTTAGGGTCTGTTGGGCAGGGCAGGGGGAAGGCCAAGAACTGGGATGGGGACCTCATGGCTCCTGGATCCCAAGCACAGACATTGTCACCAAGACAAGTAGCCGGTGACTGCAGAAGAGGAAGTTTGCATGGTGGAGGTTGTGCAGGGACGCAGCTCGGTGGTGTGGGCCCTGGAATAACGTTCTGAGCATCCCTGCCCTCTCAAGTTGCAAATGTCATCTGTCAATCCCAGGCTCAGTCCTTCCGGAGCAGTTCTGACAGGGGGAGCTGATAAGGGACATCAGAGGCTAGCTAGGCCTGCAGTGCCTCCAGAGGGTCAATTGCCATGGTACATCAAGTAGCTAGTCATTCAAAATAGGGTTTCTTGACCCTGCTTTCTTAATGTCTAAAAAAATTACACTGATATCCCTGAATATCTTTCTTAGAGTCTTTATAGAAAGCCAGAATCAAGGATATTGTGGATATCATAGTGTCTTGGAAGAAAAATATTAAACGATTAGGATCTTTGAAGTTGCCATTCTGACCCCCTCCTCTCTGATTCATTTTATTCTGACATGGGAAAAAACATATGAGAATAGCTGGGCTTCTAGGAAGGAGCTGAGGTGGACTATGGTGGGCAGTTTAGAGACAAAGACGACTGAATGCAGCTCGCAGAGATTCTCAAAGGGAACCATTTTGACAGAGAAAGAGGGAACTATGCTGAAAAATTCATGTATCAGTCCAGTTTCAGCCTCGCAGTTTCATTTCCAGCTGCAAGCCCTCATTTAGCAAACACTCTGGAAATGTAAAGACTTTGACCCCGTTTGGCATTGCAGCCCGTGATTGGCAACACTTCTACAGATGAGCTCTTCAGATTGTAATTTTGTGCTCTCCTGCAAAGTAAGATTTGTTTAGGCCATGAAAGGAGAAACACTTGATTGGATTTCTGTACCTAGACAACAAGATTCCAGATACTGTCCAGGCCCACTATGCCACACACTGTGAGACAAGAAAATAAAAACACACCTCAGGACAAAAACATCACTACAGCAAACAAGATTTTTAGAGTTATAG
Organism: Tauraco erythrolophus; assembly: GCF_009769465.1. NCBI lineage: Eukaryota > Metazoa > Chordata > Aves > Musophagiformes > Musophagidae > Tauraco > Tauraco erythrolophus. The sequence continues at coordinate 57,240,632 of NC_141468.1, forward strand.
AGAAATCCAGATTAGAAGGGAGCTCTGGAGGTGACCTGGCGCTCGCTCAAAGGAGGGCTAACTTAGGTCATTTTTTTACATTTTGCCAATAAAATTGGCAAAATTTCAGTTTGCCAATGAAATAACCAAACATCAAACTATGATCATTAACTTACTTGTCACCTATTGTTTCATGTCGTAGTCACCCATTCTTACACATCTTCACAACACACACACACTTAGAGTTTTTTAGCCCCACCTTCAAACAAGTGCGAACAGAAGCAATAGGTCTTTCCAGTTACCTAACAAATAGCCTAATAAAAAACATCTAAACAAACAAAACCACGAATCGCCCTGCAATCAGGTATGATGGGTAAAGAGTGGGAAGGTGGCTGAACAAAGAAACGAAAGAGTTAAGGGCAAAAAAATGTGACTGTAGAAAGAGGTGGATGGAGAGGCGGAGTGTTGCAAGAGGAACCTTTGTACCTGTTTTAGCAATAGCAAGAAATATTAAAAACCTTGCAAGCAAAGTTTAATTTTTCTGAGTTTCTTAGCCTAGCATTTCAGAGCCAATGCGTATGTGCAGTTGAGCTAAGTAGCCATGGTTTAGATACTGGAGGGAGCCTCCTTGCTTTCAGAGTCTCCTTCCCACAGAGCTACAGTGAGTGCCAGCTGTCCATTGAGGTCTCTGACCACAGTATCTGCTCTCCCACCACTTCACTCAGGAGCTACTCTAGGTGTAGGCAGAGGACCCATGGCAGAAATGGCTCAGGTGCACAGCTATGAGGGTGAAAAAGCTGATGATGATGTTGCAGAGGAAGCTGCAGTTCCCTTCCTTGCACCAGGACACAGAGTAGAAAACGAAGAGGAATGAAAGTCCCAGAGTAAGCGGTAAGCATATGGCTGGGCTGAGTCACTTAAAGATGAGCTTGTTCTCCACCTCGCAGCCCTGCCCTGTGCATCAGTTTCATCATTATCCATGACAATGGTGACAGGATTCCCACTGTGGAACAGAGCTATGAGAGCATTTGCAACTCCCTCCCATCACTGCCCAAATGAACTTCTTCCTGTCTCTGCAGAATTGATGCACGAGCCTTTATTGTTCCTATCTAGCCCTGTGTAATAGCTGGGGCTGGTCCTGTTCAGAAAGCTGGCTAATCTATTCTATCTTTTTAAGCTGTTTGCCATAATATTCCCTTAAAGCAGCTATTTCCATACTTCAATTAGACGGTGTATTTTTAAGTCTTCTCCTTTTAGCCTTTTACCTTTCATGCATTTTACATTTGCTGCATCTTAACCCCAGGAAATACTATTTGTTCTTGGAATATTGAAGAAGGTATGGGAAGGTCAAGCAAGGAAGTCTCAAAAAATTAGTACTGAGATGGAAGAAATAAAAGCAAACTGTCTCAAAGATAAAGGCGGTGGCTGCTGAAGGACTGGGAAATACAATGCCTTGAGAGCACCCTGCAAAAGGCATCATCATGGAGTAGGGGGGATATAGGTGAGAGAAAGGATGCATCTCTTGGTGCATGCTCTGATCAGTGCCACTTGACAGGGAGACATCTTCCCACTTCACCCATGGCAGTCCTGGGCTAGGCTCAGCAGAGGCGTATCCTTGCCAATTCTCTTAAATAACAGGGCCTTCTTACCCACAAATTTTTGTGAGGTTCTTCTAGAGTCATCACTACGGCAGCTGACTACTTGAAGGAATTTACTACAAACCACAAACCTGGAGAATTTGCTTTTTACTCCCACCTCGCAGTCATTAGTGATGATGTTGAATAAAAGGAGCTGTGGTGGGGTGGGAGAGGGCTGTGAGTTCCCCTGCACAATGCAGGGCACCCCAGCTCTGACTGACTCTTCAGAGGTGCGCAGCATGCCTCAAGAGCTAGCTTGCTATTTTGGACGAGAACTTCAGGCAACAGTAAGCTCTGCAGCGAAGGGCTCGGCGCTCACTTGGGACTAAAAACGGAGCACTTCTTATTAAGGAGGCTGATGTAAAGCCCAGAGCAGGGGGGCGAGGGGGATGATGCGCGAAGAGAGGACATGTGATATTCATTCAGTAGACGAAAACCAACAGCTAAAGAATGCGCAAGGCTGCTTTTCCTGCCCTAGAGCCTCTTGGTGCTTGGAAGCCCAATTGTCTGGGGTATTTTCATACACACACCTCCCCGAAACACGGACCACACACCCCACCAGCCTCAGCCTCCCACAGTTGGAAAGAGGTGCAGATACTCAAACCATAGACTAAAGAGAAAAGCTCTGCAGGGAGGATTGCTTAACTCAGAGTAGGACGGGTCCTAGCCCAGAAATTATCATCACCTCCAGCTCCAGGGCTGGGGGCAGCTTTCCTGATGCCAGCCATCTCTAGCCCCCGAGCGAGCACATAGCCACTCACTGCAAACTGGAGAGGAGTCACAGTCCCCACAGAAAGCACATGCAGGGTGGGAACACCCACATCTTAGAATCATAGAATCATAGAATGGTTAGAGTTGGAAGGAACCTCAAAAATCATCTAGTTCCAACCCCACTGCCATGGGCAGGGAAACTCTCCACTACACCAGGTTGCCCAAAGTCTCATCCAACCTGGCCTTGAACACTTCCAGGGATGGGGCACCCACAACTTCTCTGGGCAACCTGTTCCACTGCCTCACCACCCTATGAGTGAAAAATTTCTTCCTTATATCTAATCTAAATCTGCCCTCTTTCAATTTAAAGCCATTGCCTCTTGTCCTGCCACTACACGCCCTTGTAAAAAGTCCCTCTCCAGCTTTCCTGTAGGCCTCCGTTAAGTAGTGGAAGGCTGCAGTAAGATCACCCCGGAGCTTTCTCTTCTCCAGGCTGAACAGCCCCAACTCTCTCAGCCTGTCTTCATAGCAGAGGTGTTCCAACCCTCAGATCATCTTCATGGCCCTCCTCTGGACCCACTCCAGTAGCTCCATGTCCTTCTTGTGTTAGGGACTCCAGAGCTGAACGCAGTATTCCAGGTGGGTTCTGACGAGAGCAGAGTGGAGGGGCAGAATCACCTCCCTCGACCTGCTGGTCACGCTTAAGATCTTCTTATGGATCTTCCCCATATCTATCTCTCTTCCTTACTTACCTTCTAACTTTCTGGCTTTCCCTCTCTTTCTTGGTGCTAGAGGCTTTCTCACTACAACCTCTGTGATTCAAGAGGCTCAGAGCAGTCCAGCCTCTATCTCCCGTGGTCCAGCATAGCAACTTCACCTGTGGCAAGGGCCAAAAGGAGAACCCTCTCCAGGTCAGGACAGCTGCTAACCTCCAGCTTCCACCCTGTGTAGCTCTGGGTCTGGTCATCACTGGTCCTTTGGCTCCAGCATGCATGCTCAGAGCTATCCCCACTGCTTTCTGCCTGGTTTATATCCCAGTTTCCAGATGCTTCTCATCATAAATTGGTCCCACTCTGCCTTCCCCTCTCCCCAAGGCACAGTGCAGCCTCTTTACATGGTGGTACATGGCCCAGAATCCAGGATCACTGCTAACTGCATTTGAAAGGGAGAATCAATGGGGGAAACAAAAAAGTCCATTTTAGCTTCAAGTGACAGCCAGGGAGAGCTAACGAAGACAAAGCAGCAAGGCTGGCAAAGTAAGACAGATGGACAGACAAGGAAGATGGCGCAAAATTTGTATTTTCTATTACCCAGATGTAAATGTATTTGCTGCCCTGCAGCAATTTACAACACCTGGAAGCTGGTCCACAAAGCCCCAGAGGGAATTAGGATGCTGTAGTGTCCCAGAGAGCTGAAAAGGTGGACTCAACGCTGAGCTGTTGCTCACTGTGAGTCCTTTTACATTCACAGCCCAGTCAAAATACTGGTCTCAGTATTTTCTGCACATCATGACCAGAAGGACAGAAGAAATCTGGTCCACTGACCACCTTCCTCCCTGCACCTGGCTCAGCCACGTGCATAACGAACTAATAATTCAGTCATGCATGTTCACCACACTCACTGCAGCCCACATGCTCACCCACCTACTGCCAGAATAGGCACCCCCCCCATTACCAGAGTCGGTCAGGCATGTTTCTTCTCCCACTCACACAGTCCCACTCAGCTTCATCCACACCCGGACTCTGTCTGCCTTTATCAATTATCTCCAGCTCTGGGAAGGAGCACTGCAGATTTGCATCCCAGCCTTCTCTCTAACTGCTCATTCGTTGCATCAGAGAACATGCCCTGAGCTGGAATGAAATTTCACCCTTTGCATATCCTTATTTATTTACACTTGCTGCCTATGCTGGTTGCCTAAGGGAAGGGAAGGAGGCAGGAGGGTATTAACAAGCTCTTTAACATGATACCTCTTAGAAATAGAATAGCTGCTGCTATTTGCTATTCACTTGAGTGAAAATCAGGCAATGGACCCGCTCAGGATTCCAGTCCAGGCTATTTTTCTATGCCCACACGGCACACCAGGAATTTAGGCTCAGCTGCTGGCTCAGACACTAGGCTCAAGTTTTACAAGGTGTGAGACAGAAAGTGGCTTCAGACACTCTTCAGAGCTCAAGAGAAGGTGATGCTCTTATGGAGACAGAGCCTTTTACTATTCACATCCATTCTTCCGCATCATAAGTCATAGGCCTTCAGTTACACGTCCTCTGCTCTCTCCACCGCCTTCCTCAAATCAGTCACCAAGATCTTCCTTTCCCCTCCAAAGAGCCCACTAGCTAAACCTAGTAGTTAAAGCATAAGGACCTCAAGTCCTAAGAGCCTGACTGTTCAGATAAGGCTATCAATCAAGATCTCCCTGGGAAGGCCCCCTAAATTTGAAGTTGTCATATATACTGATATAGAAAACATCCTCTAAATCCCTTCTTCTGAAGTAATTTTACATCATAGAAAATACTTAGACCTTCTTTGAAGCCTGAGTCTGTGGTATCCAAGCAGAATATCCTTGCAGTGTGGTATAGTGCCAGCCCCAGCCTGGCTAAGGATAGATGTAACTGTAGTGACAATGAAATATGTGTCACCCCTACAGCGGTTGCTCCCTGAGATCACAGAAGTACCAAGTAAGATTTCTTCCCTAATGCAAGCATTTTATGTGCATAAATAATACCAGTCGGTGGGATCAAATCAATCTTTTCTCCCACAGGCTCTTCCATCCTTCTTCACTGGTTTGTAGCCCAGGCTACTCTGGAATCTGAGCAAAGAAAAAACTGCTCCAACTTTTTTCCTGGATGCTGGTTCATGACTGTCATGCTGAGGAACCAGAACTACATCTTTTCACTTATGCCAGCTCACTGAGTTCCTCTCTCCACTGCTAAAGCCATAGAGCCAGATTTTATATCAGCTGTGCAGGTAAACTGCCGTGACTCCACTTAGTTTTTCCCTGCTGCCCAGCTCTTCTGCAGCACTCAGTCTTCCTCATTTTGGACACTCTGGCATTACAGATTCATACCACAATAATTAAGGGTAGAGCCTGAGTCTGTCTCCGCTAAAACAGATTTGCTGTAAAAGTGCACAGGGAATTGTACGTCATGGGGAAAATAGATTCTGCGTCCCTAAAGGATCCCACCTGAGACAGAAACTGTGCTTCCAATTCATCTGCTTGCTATAGTTAAATGTTCATACCACTCCATTACACACATCTTAATTAATCCGCTGATTGTTCCCATACTCTCCCAGATTAGGATACCCTCTCCTAGAAAACATTAGCTTATTAACCCCAGTCACTCCTTTTAAAGTAGTCCCAGAACAGAACATTGCCTACCCACTAAATGCTCAGGTATTCATAACATTCTGATTTACCAAGAGGCATTGGAAAATCTCTCAGAAGCATTTGAGTGGAGGAATAACACACAGGCTCTTTCAGAAGCATCATTAAAACCAGACAAACCTTTCAATCCATTTAGCAAAGCGCCTGAAGGTTGCCTTTTCAGCGAGCGGAAACAGAAGTAAATACAGCACGGTGAAATCGAATACACGCAGTGCCACAGGCACCAGCCCTCCTGCACGCCATTTGAGATGCTGATGTTTTTTCCTGTTTCCTCTTTTTCTTCAACCTATGCTCAGTACATTTCAGGCTCATGCGAGGAGGCATCATAATAGCCCTGGAGATTTTTAGTTATCACTGAGAAAGGTATAAAGTGGGCAGCAGCCAGGGAAGTTCCCTCCGCTGTCTGCCGAATGCCAGCCAGGAAAGATCACCTACCTGCCAGGAGAAGGCACTTCATAACTCAGCCCCACTCAAGCCCCTGCCCCTCCTGCTGCAGACAACTCATGGCAGCTACCCATCTGAGAAGGGGACTGGCTAAGGAGAGAGACAATATCAGCTCTGAACCGGACTGAGATACCTTCCTCATCTCACAAGTCCCACCACCCATTAGTAGCCATGAATATTTAGTCAACGCTAGTGGTGAGGTTCAAGGCTGTGACACTCATTCCAAAATACCATCCCAGAGCAGAGAATGCCTGTCCTGGAGTTCACAGAAGTGATGCTTTCCACCGGGCTTTCTCTAAGGAAAGGCCATGGGAAGATTCATCAAATGTCAGAAGATGCTTGGCTATAGAAACAAACTGTCAAATCTCTCTCAGCATCCTGACCCCAATCTTGTTCCCTCTTCCAGCCTGCCACACTCTGTAGCACATAGCCAGAACTCTCAGCTGGAGCCTGCAACCTCACCGTGCCACTTCAGCCATGGCTTCTACAAATTTTGTACAAAAAGTGAGGAAAAATGGTAACTCCGGCATTGTTTTCTTCTTATCAAGGCTTCCCGTGTTTGGGGATGATTCATGAGCTACATGGGCTAACGTAGTTCGGTGAAGGCAGGACTGCAAAATACAGCTCCATAGTTGAACACCCATGGCTGTAGTAAGGACGGAGGGAGAGAAGAAGGAGAAAGACGGCCTGTGGAGGATTGGATTTTTTCCACTCTTTTGCTTGTTTGTTCTAACTGCTTGGCTGGTTGGTTTTAGTTCCACGCTGGGGACCAGCATTGATTTTCTTTCATTGTATGACATGCATTTTTAAATGAGTATTAAAGGTGCTGAAAGACTGGAGAAGGCACCCTTTTTTTTTTTGTAAGAAACCTTGTTTTTAATTCAAACTGAAATAAAACAAATCATTTCTCTGCTTGCTGATTGAGCCCCAGGTTTAAGCTCCCACAAGGACATATTCAGCCAGTGAGCAGACGTCCCTTTAACTCCCAAAAATGCTCCAGGAAGCCCACAAACAAGTGAGATCTGCATTGCTGGGCCTGCTACCACTGTCTCTTCAGGCTGTCCTCTGCTTCCAGTTATAAAGCCTTCCTTACAGATTTCTCTAGCTACATCAAATTTTATCTTTTAGATTGACATTTTCCATATTAGATGCTTATGCTAGGTTTGATATTTGAGGAAAATGGAATCAAAAGTGGTCCATTCATTTCCAAAAACAGGCTAGAGGAAAGAAGCTATTTTACAACGTTAAGAAAAAAATAGTGACCTTTTTAAAAAAGCTCCAGCAAGTTCTCTGTTTTCAAGGGACTTGATTCTTGACAAGAGGGGAAAGAAAAGGTTCCTTTCATGTCACATGCTGATTTTTACCATACTAGTGAAAACCTAGACAGGTCATAAGCCTTTGGAAAAACTGTAATTTACACTTGTTCAACAATGACTTAATAGAGCTTTTTTTTTTAAAAAAAAAAAAAGCTTTCTAAAATCCAATCCTCACTGGGCCTTCTGTAGTCTAAGAGACTTTCTCTACACATGAGCTCAATGAAGGTCTACATCTGGACTGCGGAAGCAAGAGAAGGAGCACTGCATCTCTTGGATGTGCATCTCCCCTGATCGTGCCTGCTCCCTGCACACAGGGATCACTGGAAAAGGAGGCTGGCTAATTCCGAAGCAGTAAGAAAGAGCCAGGAAGGTGATCAGGATACATTGATCTGGGGCACTGGGAGAGGTATGGAGCTGAAATGCTACATGGGAGAAGACAAGTGGAAGATGTGACACATGGGCCATTTGGGCAAAGAGACTGGGACTTGTTGGGGCTGAGGGGAGGGGAAGACAGATGAGACCAGCAGCCAGAATGTAAGATAAATGGAAATGGATGAAAACAAGGGGCCTAGAACCCAGAAATGGAAGCTAGATTTTTCTAGATCCAGGGTCCGGAGCTTAGATGAGATGTCTGTGAGGCAGATACCTGGTTTTGCTAGGTAAGAACCAGACTGGGACAAGGAGCCAGAAGGGCAGAAAAAACAAGGTGAGCTGGAGGAGACAAGACAAAAGAGGTCAGTAGTACGAAAGAAAAACCGAAAAGTTCATGATCACTAAACCATGCACTTTGGCAAAGTCTGGGCTTATTCATTACACAAAGTCAAGCACTGCAAAATAGGGAAATGTCAGCACTACAGTTGTTCATGCAACCTGAATGCAGCCCATTTTGCATAACCACTACAAATCAGTCCTGAATGACATAATCAACAACTATTTTTCTTGCAAGACCCCCATCTCATCCAATGCACCAGATGGATTGAACTGGAAATCATACTTAGCTGTTTGGAAAATGGGCAGTAATCAAGGGAGAGGTAGAGAACGGCTGGGATAAACAAGGCTGATATAAAATCTGACTCTATAGCTTTAGCAGTGGAGAAAGGAACTCAGTGAGCTAAGACAATTGAAAGCTGTACTGCAAGGCTGGATTGGTCCCTACCTATTCTATTCTATTCTATTCTATTCTATTCTATTCTATTCTATTCTATTCTATTCTATTCTATTCTATTCTATTCTATTCTATTCTATTCTATTCTATTCTATTCTATTCCTATTCCTATTCCTATTCCTATTCCTATTCTATTCTACTGACATCACCATGGCCCTTGTGCCATGAATAGAATAGAATAGAATAGAATAGAATAGAATAGAATAGAATAGAATAGAATAGAATAGAATAGAATAGAATAATTTCAGTTCAATTGCCTGACTGCTTCAAGGGCTGACCAAAAGCTAAAGCATATTATTAAGGGTATTGTCTAAATGCCTTTTAAATACTGGCAGGTTTGGAGCATCAACCATCTCCCTAGGAAGCCTGTTCCAGTGTTTGACCATCCTCTCAGTGAAGAACTGCTTCCTAATGTCAAGTCTAAATCTCCCCTGGCACAGCTTTGGACCATCCCCATGTGTCCTGTCACTAGACAGCAGGGAGAAGATATCAGTAAAATCTCTCAAATCAGATTCTTTGCAAGCAGTCACTAAATCTGGACACCTCGTTTTCTGGATGTTTGACAAAAGCTGGACAAACCCTCTGGCTCCTTTTTTGATTGGATGGCAATTCTGAACAAAAATAAGTACTATGTTGAGAGCCCAATTTTGGCAAATCCAGTAAGTATAAAGTTTTGATTTTGTTGAAACAAAACATACAGTTCAGCCCATCCTCTTCTGAATCTGAACATTTTCAAACATCCTTTCTCCAAATAAAAGGAAGATACATATTGAAATTATAAACTAATTTGAATAAGAAATTAAATGTTCTATCTAAAATATATTGAAAGAAATAATTCAAATTAAAATTAAAAAAGGAAAGTAGTTTGGAGGCTGTTTTGTTTTTCTCCTGGGTTCATGATGGTTTCTGCAAAACAAACAATTGAAGAGGATACAAACAAACAGCCCATATAAGTTGCACATCACCAAACCTCCATTTCTACATTAATAAAAAATCAATGAAAAATGGTGCTCAGTCCTAGTTAAGATTTGGCAGGGGGCAATTCGAAAAATTGCTGAGTTGAAGTCAAAGACAAATTTGCTTTGAACACAGAAAGCATTCTGTAATGATCAGTACTTTGAATAACGAGATTCTAGGTGTCTCAGATGGGCCATGAAAAATTAATAGACATTTTTGACCTTAATCTTACTGCACCTCAGTTCTCCGCCTATACAATGGATTTACAAAAAGAGCTTGTGTCCTCTCATCTCACAGAAGCAGGGTAAAAATCCATGAACTTCACAATATGCTGAAATACTGCCCTGACGTGTGCCACAGATAACACCTTGATATGAAGAATCCTCTCTTCTCAGCAGCCTGTGAAAGCAGGCACAATACAAAGCTTAAGGCTACACATTAAACAAGGCAAAGAAAACAAAATACCGAATCACCGCTCCGTCAGGGAATGTCACCCATTCTGCGTATGAGAGCAGGCAGGGGTTCTGTCTTGAAAGATAGTACGCAGTCCTGAAACCACTGCTCTATAATGCATAGACACGGGAGTGCCAAATTAAGATTGCAGCCTTAATTCTGGCATTTTCTTCCGTTTGAAGTGCTTGCCTTTGCAACCTAAATAATATTCGTCTGACACAGTTGTGCATATGTAATATATGAAAGGCTCTTGGCTCGGGGGCCTTGGACTTCACAGAACATTGCAGCAGTCCCCCTGAGTTTGCCTCCCTGGTTATTTTGCTTCCAGCTCATACCGGTTTTGCAGCACTGTCTTTTCCTGTCTCCCTCCTTCACCACATGCCCTTCCTCAGACCTGCTTTCTCACCTCCAGCCACCCACCCAGACAGCTCCCCTGCGCTGACTTTCATTGCTGCATTGTTAATTATTTGCTTGGGCAATCATGATCATAGGACTCCAAGCTCAGACACAGGTCTCACTATGTTAGATACAAAGCAGCAAATACAATAGTTAGAAGTTTCCAAATTTCAGGGCAGAATTGCAATAACGTTGGCTTCCTGCATTCTTCTGGGGTCTAGTCCATGCTGCGGAGGTGCCTGCCTCCATCACTTGCTCCTTTGCAACCTTCCACCCAGTAACTGTACTGGGGGAGGCAGAAAGAAAATCCTTGACTCATCACACCTGCCTCTAATTGTAGTTCTCATGCTCCTTCAAGCCCCAGATTCGCTAACATTTTCACCACTGTACAGCTTCTGTGGTCTTACAATCTTTATTCATATCTCTTTACCTGAACAGAAGCTGAACCACCCCGTACTTCTCACCTGAAGAAGACAAAAACTCTGGAAACTTCTGTTGGGGTAAAATCCCCTTCAGAGAACTTCTGGTATGGTTTTGTTCATCCTGCAAAATATGCCCAAAGCCTTCTGTAAAGACGGTGCAGGCAACATGTTTGCATCAAATGAAACAAAGGCAACACATTAGGGTGGGAGTAGGGGCTGATGTTTAATAAAATTCTATACAGAGGGAAAAATAATTTGGAAATTGCCAAAAAGGAACTAATCTTAAAAAAAAAAAAAAGTTTAGGGCTTTTTAAATTTGGAACTTTTTTTCCTGATAAGAATATGTTTCAGAAGTTGAACATATGAAAACAATAAAAAAGAGCAACTCAGTCCAAAAAGTGGATAATTCTCTTCTCCCTGACATCATGACATCATTCAGTGCAAGATTCTTCCTTTGCTGACATCCCTTGTCCTGTCCTGTTGTAAATTACTGTCCTCCTCCATTTTCTTATTCCCTCTCTCTCTTCCTTCTTCTCTCCTGGCTCTCTCCTCCAGCTCTCCCTGGTGAACAGTGAGCTGCAAGAAGCATTCCTGGGCTAGAAATTAACATATTAATGAAGAAAGAGCCTTGAAGAAGGGTTGAGAGATGGGGAGAAAACTGAGAGATGAAGCAAGCAGAACAAAATAACAAAGGGAAGATATAATGAAGAAGGGACACAGAGCCAAAGCACAAAGGGAGGAAAAAAATGCCTTTCTCAGGAAATTGTGCTACTTCAAACGCTTCCATGGGAAGAAAAGATGAAAGAGAGGAAAGAAAGGGGGTGGGGAAAATGGGGTGGTTCTTCTGTTTTAAACCAAGATTTAATATTTCTATAGAAAAGAATCACCTATTGAGGGAAGGATGAGAAACATGGAGGACGGGAGCAAGGTTAGGACACAGAGACATACAAAGGGGACATAACTAGTAACAAGAGCAGTGGGTTCATCCCTGGCTGTTTCCAAGTCACCATGAGCATGGAGGCATGGATACGTCAGTGCAATTTTAAGGCTTTTGCCTATGGGTTATTACCTCCCCTGCAACCTTCCTATTCTCTCTTTCCGCAATGTACTCCTTCAAGCCTGCCCCAAAATTATGTTGCAAAAGGAGAAATTGTCAATTAGCAAAGACTTCTGCTGATCTGGCAAGCTCACAAGAGTCCCACTCCCAGCCTCTCTCAGCGCTCTCTCAGGCAAACAGTGGGAAATCCAATTAGGATCAGTGGGTTGAGGAGGAAGTAAAAAAATTGTTCGTTCAAACATCTAAGCACTTGTTCAATCATCTGTTCCTCTACTTGACTACTCACCATTTACATCCTTGGTTAGATGCACTGCAGAACATATTCTGAATACGGCAGAAGAATATATTCTAAATTTGCTCTTGCACCTACTGGCCAGAACAAGACCACCACTCTCATGCCTGCTAACAAGACAAGAGGACAAATTCCTGGCCTAAAGAAGGAACATAAAGAAACAGCATCTTTAGTGGTGAAATACACAACAGACCTTGCAAAATCAAGAGACATAAGGGCCTGACTAGGAAAACAAGCTTTTTGGCATAGGTGTACATCAGTAAAGGTTTAAGCTGTTACCCAGAGGGCCATTCCTGTAAAAGAGGAGGGAGGAAAAAAATCCTCCTTCAGTTTATTGCCATCTTTCACAGTCCCACCAGTATGTGCCACTGCAGAAGAACTTGTTCCGCAGCTTCCTGGTAGTACCAAACCAGCTTCTTGGCACCTCACCAGAGCACTGCTACACTGAGAGCACCCTCAACACCCTGAGTGCTGAGGGCTCATGGTCTTCTGCAGCACCCTCCTGGAGGCATAACAATTAAGTAAACAGCCACAGGCACAATGGCGTTTGTCTCCTTGACCAGATCCACATCTTCTTTCTTCTATAATGGTGAGGATAGTGGACCGAGGACCATTTCTCACCCAGCCATCTCCAAATGAAACCCCTAGGTGCTACCACACAGCTTTCTTTCCCAAGGCTTAAAAAAAATGCCATCCTGAACATGACACAAACATGACAAATTTATATGGCTGCTTTCCCTTGACTTCTCAGGCGACAACAGAAGGCTGCGGGAATTCACCTGTGGAGGAGTCCCCGCTGCTCAGCATCAGCAGAACGGCCACAGCCAAGGTCACAGCATCCCTGCCGCTCTCCGACTTTTGGCGCTGCTGCTCTGACCTGTGGCAGCTGAAAAGGTGAGCTATGAACCACACAGAGGAGTAAAATCCAGTGCCACCCGCAGCCCTCCCACTCAGGGAACCGTCTGTGTGCTGAGCCCAGCAGTAGCCTGCATGTCCTTCACAGCAAGTGCTGTAAAACCAAGCCCAGTGATGCTTTTTATTTCCCCAAGCGCTCCTCCTGCGTCGTGTCCCCATGCTCCTTCACAGTGCCCTTCTCCAGGGACCTGATTCCACTCTGCCAACCGACAGCTGCAATGAAGGTTTCAGAGCTGTTGCAGCTGAGCACCAAGAGGCAGAATCCCTTCTCTGGGCTTTGTGCGGATCCAGAAATGGGTGGCAAAAAAAGAAGGCAACCAGCAACAGCGCAAACCAGCCTGATCTGCAATGGAAGGTGGTGGATGCCTCTCACCTGAGCAGCTCTCCACTCTCCTGTGGCTAATCCTACCCCTGAATGACTACATATCCTCTGTGCTGGCTTACATGGTTCTTCCAGTGCCACCCACTGTTGGGTGTGCCATCCTCTTCTCATTCGGCTCCCTCACTCTGCCAAAGTTTCTTCTTAAGCAATTTCATGGAACTATAATAAACTATCCCGAATCAATTTCACAGCATCGCTAAGCTTGTGCCTTCATCAATTCAAACTGGAGCTTTCCATGAAAAATTGCTTGGAGAAAAAAATACAAAGCAGTAAATTAAGTAAACTTCTCACTCTAGCCAGTCAAACCAGGGCCTTTTTCAGAACTAGCTTCTTTCCACAGCCACCAGAGAAACTGTCACTTGGCACCATCTCCAAGGTACTTGTTTCATATGACCAGTAGTCTCACACTAGCAAAAAAGCAAGACCTTTTCCTCCTCCTCACGGCTACATTAAAACCAAAACAGATCTGGAAGTAATGCTCCCCCAGTATCTCAACTACATACCTGCAAGGAAAGAGAAGGAAAAGGAAACTGAGATGAGGGCAGCAGAACATGCAGAAACCTGAAAGATCTCTCCTGATGCACTTCCTGGATCTGGGCAAGTCAAATGCTGAAAAGCCCAGCATCCCACACTTCCCCCCCAGAACAGCTATTTGACATGAATACATACTAGGCATACTGAAGAGCAGTTGCTAGATGTTCAGATTTATTCAGAGGCTGTAAGCATCTGTACTTTGCACCTCAAAGTCTTCACAGTCCCTTGGTGATGCTGAAGAGCATTCCGTCATGGCTTAAGTACCAGCTCTTCTAAGCTCTCACCATGCCACGCGTCACCACTCAGATGCAGAAGGGCAGCGTCAGCATCTTTGAGAAGAGGGTGGAAAGCATTTCTTGCAGCAGTCTGTGTTTGAGGTACCTCATGTCACACTCACAGGGCTTAATCTGCCAGTGACACGTTATTTTTAAAGGGGAAGAATGAGATAAAAAACATCCTTTGGGGGAGACCATCTTTTATTTATGGCATCTATTACCGATGTGGCTGCATCCTCCCGCAGCTTCTTTGGAGTCAACCCTTTTGCTTCCCATCCAGTTTGGTTATGACTTGTCTATACCCAGCAGCGGTACATGGCAGCCTTGTTGGATGTCCCCGTCTGCCCAGGGCTGAGTTTCCAGGGGAAATAAGCAAATAATCAGTGTAGAATCTAGGTACATCTGCTCAAAACATGTCATGGTCTTGTGATGAAGGAGGTGTCTGAAAGCAGATATCGTCTGCTGGTGAAGTCTGCACGCTAGGAAAGCTGCCAGCCCCCTTCCTGAAACCACTTCTGGAACTGCTGGCTGCCTGCTTCACACAGGCACGCGAGAGGCATGTGTGGCACTACCGCTAATCTCTTGCGCTTATTAAACAGCCCCAATGTCTTGGCAAAAATCCACCTCTAGCAATTTCATTCTGCCAGCTGAAATTCCTCGTGCAGCTCCAGTGAGGTGCGGTATTCATCTTCGCTTCGTACTATGTGCTGTTAAACAGTTGCTCTATTTCACCCCAGAGATGGCTGAATTTTAGCGGTGAATTAAGCCATCCCTCTCTACTTTGTAAAGCGCTTTGGAATTGCAGATAAAAGATATTACAGCCTGTCATAAATAAATGTAAGATGCTGACACTGCTACTGGAGGTAGCCATCTTGCTGAAAAATGATTTCATTTGTGACACTAATAATACAGGGTAGAACGCTGGGCAAGACACTGAAAACTCATTTCCATCTCGTTTTAACACAGCTTCAAAAACCAGAAAAAAAGTCAGCGTCGAGTCAGCATTTGTGCGTTTTTAACCACTGTCAGGCCACAGAGATGCACAGGTTTTCTGTCCAGTGTGGCAGCTCTCTTCCACCCCGGCCACACCATCAGCGGGTGTGCTCTTCATCCGATTACCTGCCATTTCACCAGGTTCTTAAGCAAGACCAACCCCAAGTTCACAAACTCTGTTTTTCAAGCATTTCTCATGGCGCATTGCTGCCGAGGGGAGCTCTAAAATCAAGATAGGTGTGGAGACCTGTTCAGTGTGATATAGCAAGCTCAGAAATCTCTCCACAGGGGCGGAAAAGAGCTTTCTTTGTAGGAAGATGGCTGGCAGCATTCAGTCTGATTGATCATTTCAAGGGCACTATGGTTAGATTTTAATATTTATTTATATTAAGGTGCTTGCAGGCTTGAGTAAGGACATTTTTATTACTTAAATCAGAACAGAATACGCTGTGGGAATGATAGAGCAGGTAGTGGACTGGACAAGCTGACAGGTCTCTGCCATTCCTGTTTTCTTTGTTACTATTTCACTCACATTTAAGCATTTTAAATTCCATATTTCTCGATTTTTCATTCATATACTTCAAGAAATATAGTGCACACTGAATGTACAGTACAAAAACAATTACACTAAGGTAACATACACCACCCCCAAACGTTCATATTTAATTCAAAATCAAATTTTCTAACCTTAACAAAACAGGAATCCCTTGTCTAACACTGTAAACTGATTTTTGAAGTTTGAAGTGAAGATAGCTTTGAGCTATTTGTCCACACCAACAGAAACCCCACTGCTGGATAATTACTTGAAAGCAGAACAAATGCATTCATTTCACAGTCTCATAACTCAAAATTGGACTAACAGGGTGTTTTGCTCAGATTTTTCCAAAATGTTCACCTTTGGACCAAGAACAAAAATAAAATTTGCAACATAAAACAAAACATACTTTAAAAATGACAGCTACTTGAAAAGAGGCCAGTGGAGAGGTCTGCAAGCTGCAGAGGGAGGTCTGGATTCTGCACAGGTAACAGGTGTTCAAAGCCACAGTTTGGTTTGGTCCCTTCGAGATAAGTATTCAGATGCCCCATAGATACACAGATCTACGTTTTCCCAAAATTTGGATGCAAGACTTGAGTACACCCTTAAAGCAATAATTTCGAGAGGAATTGCGTGAGCAGTATCTAGTCAGGAGTGCTCTAAGCCTCGATTCAGCAAAGCACTTAACCGCGAGCTTAGATTGAAAGGCACATGACGATCTCTTAGAGGAAGCACATATGGCAAAGACCACTGAACAGCAGGTGCCAGTCCAGCTGTTTGACAGGGCTCAGCTCCATCACACAAGAGTGTAGGACAGAAGGGGAAAAGAATATCCTATCGAAAGTTAAACTTCAGTTAAATGGCATTAAGACTGTAGAATATAACAAATAAATCTCGTCCCAGACGCGCCAGGGTTAATGCATCAACTCTCTGTCAAGAAAGACCATCTGATTTTTTTTTTCCCCCTTTATTCATGAATTTCTGTCAACAGTGAAGGCTGTCATGGCCCCCACCTGCGCCCCACCCCCCGGGAGGGAGCCACTAGGCGATGAGCTGGCCTGGTGTCTTGTCAAACTGCAAACCCAAATTGCATCAAAGAGAAGAGAAGAGAAAGCTGCTCCAAAGTTGCACAGGGAGCCATAGCAACGCAGCAGTTCCTATTTTTAAAAACTTGAAAGATAGTAAGAACATTAAGTCTGAGGGGAAAAAAAAAAAACACCCAACACCTAACACGTTTCTATCAGAAAGAAAAAAAAAAAATGCACGTGTTCCTTACAGGCTCTAGTGATGAAACCGCATATGGCTAACCATCGATTTGCAGGTGTGCAAGTCAGAAAATATCCACACAGAAAATATCCACAGCCTCGTCAAGCCAGTCCCTGAAGGAAAGAGGCTATTTCTCACCTTCCCTTCGCTGATCTGCTAAAGCAGGTTTTCAAATTCCCTGGGGCACTTTAAAACCCACAGGACTCCAACTGCATTTCATGATCGGGGGAAGATGCCGCTGTAGCTGACGCTAGATCGTAGCCAGAGCTGGGTTTGCAGTTTCACACTGCTTCTTTCAGCTCCACCACAGAGGAAGGATTTTGATTCACTCTTCGTGAAGAGCAGAGAGAGTCTGAATACACAAGTTAAAGCATATTGTCACCCACAAGTGAAGTTGCCACGGTATTAGCACTAA
Organism: Tauraco erythrolophus; assembly: GCF_009769465.1. Taxonomy (NCBI): domain Eukaryota; kingdom Metazoa; phylum Chordata; class Aves; order Musophagiformes; family Musophagidae; genus Tauraco; species Tauraco erythrolophus. Next base: position 57,258,158 of record NC_141468.1, read on the forward strand.
TTGGACTTGGCTACGGAGCAGGAGATGTCTCAGAGGGCTGGAAGCAGAACATGGACATTTTCCCATCTGGAAACTGATGGTGCATACCAAACTTCATTCCCAGCTGGTGGATTTTGGAGGCATTTATGAAAGGGTATGTCCTCTAATCAAAAGGCAACCCTTGCCAAAAAACTATCACTTCATTTGAACCCTCCCATCCTATTTTAATTGCAAAGAGGATGAAAAATCCAGCTGTCCACACAGAACAAGTGCCTCCTCTTCCACTCAGACATAGCCCTGCTCTGCAGGACCCAGGCATCCTGTGGTGCCTGCTGAGAAACATTTTTGCTGTCTCCTCATCATATGCTGCCTTTGAGAAGCCAGGGGTTTGCAGCATCCTACCGGCATGCCGAGCTGGTTGGATGTTAGACCTTCCTCTGCAAGACAGCTGTGCCTCCCTCTGCCCAAGCAGCACTGCTTAAGGTCTGGGCAAAGCAAGGAGGACAGCAGGCACAGACCGTGCTCTTCTGCATCAGCCACCCTCAGCAGCCCATCCGTGTGGGGGAGGTTTGGGACAAGAGCACATTACAAAGCTGCCCCCAGCATCCCTCTTCATGGGACAGAAAAAAAGGAGCAAGAGGAAGCCAACACTGCCCCGGAGATGTGGTGGCACATGCATGATGCTCCCTCCACCCACTGTTCACCTCCTGGCCAGGCAATGAGACTAACCAGTAGCCCCAGAGTCACAAACCTGGCACCTTTTACCAGCGCTGGACCACCATGACAGGGAGCAATGCACGCAAGGCAAATGAAATGCAACAGGAGATGCGAGGCGGGGAGTGGAAAAAAAGAAAGTGAGGGCAGCATGCAAACAGCAGAGAGCGAGGTGATGTATAAGGTATGCAGGGAGGCAGAGAGACCCTGACGGAGGCAGGAGGTGCGAGCCAGCCCTGGCCTCCAGCTGCTGCTGGAGCGATGACAGGAACAAGCAGATTTCAGCAGCAGAGATCGCTAATCCGTCAGCAGCGCTCATGCCACATGCTGCCAGCTAGCACCCGCCTGACGGCAGCCGGACACACCAACCAGCAGGAACGTAAAGAGCTGCTAACAAGGCACCAGATTAAAGGCTCTGAAAGGTCAAAAGTTACATGTGCTCCCTCGCCCTCCAAGTTTCTGAAAAGGGCAATTTCTGCCTCCGTGGGAACATACCATTTATACCTCCTCTCCCTCCTCCCTGGAGTTAAGAAGCAAGTCCCAGCACTGGAGCAGCACTGGGTTTAAGGGCTGGAGTAGGGCTTCCTACCCAGCTGCCAAGCAGATAGATACGGCCCCACCAAAGCCAGTGAGACCTGAGTGCTGGCCAGTGCTCCCGTCTCTTAGCATGACGTTAACTCGACAGTCCTACGAATGGAGAAAGGACCATTTGTGCCACCCTTTCTCCCTTCCTGCCCTCAACTCCCTTGCTGCACTGCATGAAGGTGTGTGGCTCACTCTGCTGGGAAAGAACACGGACTGGCTTCATGGCAGTACCTGCAAATGATATATGATCCCTGTGTCCAGTGTGGCAGGTGATAGCTCCTGTGCCTGGAGAGGAGAGGGCAGAAGGGTGGGTTGGGAGAGGCCTGGGAAACAAGGGGAGGTGCTGCCTGGGCACTGTCCTTGGCATTGATCTGGGGAAAGCAGATCCAAGATGCTATGGGCATGATGCTGCTCCCTGGTATCAGGGTGGCACAACACCCTGAATGGGCACTGCACCTTTCCAGGGATACGTATAGCCCCTATGGTCTGGAGCCTCTATGGCAGCGATATATTTGTACGATCCTATTGCAAGCACTTTCTGTGCTCCCTGACTCACTGTTCAGCTGCCTAAGCCCCAGTAATTCCTAGTTTCCACTAGGGGAAAATGGCCATGTGAGAACAGAGCTTGCCCTGGGTGTTCCAGGGAAAACAGATTCCAACCATTCATCAAGGGCTCTTTTGCATTTCTTAACTGATTGGCACAGAAAGCTCCAGATGAAAGTTAGTATTTCCTCCAAAGTGGAAGTATCATGTCCAAACAATGCACCAAGGTAGCCTGCCAGCTCTTTTTATATTTGAGGAATCTGAGGTGCAGAATTGAACCTACCTTTGTTCCCCTCTTAATGCATTTCTTTGCAAAGGCAGTACAATTCCACATTTGTGTGTTCATTCCAAAGCAAATGCTCCACTGCACTTTTTATTAAAATGAAATCTGGTGTGTGCAGCCTGGTGTTAAATGAGAGACTATTAAAGCCAATCAGTGGAGAACTCATTAGTAACCCTACAACAACAAACTAGTAGTTATGGCCCAGCATTCACAAGCAGCCATGACAACCAGTAGGAAGAACCCAGGTCTCATCGAAGGCTATAATAAAAACACAGCTTATGTAGCCCAATGGCTGTGAATATCCATACAAAATGACTGAGCTTCTATTCCTTAAATATATGCCAGAAATCATATTCTTTTCTTATGACTCATCCCTGAATTCCACTCCCAAGAATGCTCCTGTCATTTAGTTATTTCTTCCCATTTCTAAAATGTAATGAGAAGCACCAATCTCCAGCTCAAGGAAATCTGTCCCATCAATTAAAATAACAAAATAAGAAGAAGGCTGCCTATAAACACATCCACATCTGCCCACTCACTCCTCAGCAGACATGGTGAAGGGAGAATAGATGAGCTTTGCAGAATGCCTAGAAGGTTAACAACTCTCCTTGGAAGGGCCAAGAGAGAAGAACTCCACATCTGAGCATCTCTCCAGAGAAAAACCCTGTTAGAAACTCCTTCCCAACCTCTGCAATCTTCTCATCCAGTAGAAGGGAGCAGAGAGCACAGTGGTTTGCTGGATGCCCAGAAGACCGGCCATTGAGATGACTATAAACTTGGTAGACTGGAATATTCCAACCAGATTGCTTTCTGGGACAATGAAGGAATAAATTAACAGGTAATTATTGCAAACAAAACAAAGAATTAAAGAGTGTAATTGAACTGGAAAACAGTGTTTGGATATTTGGACTCCAAATGATCACCAAAGCCTACTATCAGCATAAATTGAGACAGATCCCTTACTAGAGGAAAACTTACTCAAGAATCATTCAAAAAGAAAACTAACAATTCTTGTAGAACAAACCTTTCTTAAAGTATCATTTTCCTACTAGTCAGTTGGGTTATCTCACCAGAGAGCTCATTTCTAGGACAAAATCTACAATGTTCAATGGTCGTGATCACATTTCTGCAGTTTCAGCCTAACACAAAGGAGAATCAGTTCCAAGGCAGACAAGAAAACAGTTGCTATGAGACCATTATTAATATGAGAAGATGCAGACCAAACACCTACATTGGCAAGAAATGGCATTTAGATAACAGTTCGTCTTGTTTCTTTTTGTGCTTGCAGCCATACTTCAAACAAAACTTTGTTTGCACAAGCACTTTAAAAAACGAGTGTCGACGTAAGAAGGGAGAAAGAGATGGAGAAACTGAGCTTTCTTTCTAAACCTGAGCAACATTCAGTTCATTTCCTCCTTACTCCATTATACATCCAGATCAACCACCAACTGAGACCACATTGAGCAAGACCATTTGATTTTAGCTGCATTTAGAACTACTGCACTTTCAGAAAGAAAAAAAAAAAAAAAACAACATAAGAAGTGGTCAGAGTTCAAAGGCAGATCTTGGGAAATGACTAATTCACAGTCTTAGTGTATAATGTGCCCCAGCTGAACTAAATTACACATTTTTTCAGTTGGATGTGTCACTCTCCAAAGAATAAAATGGGAAAATTCCTTTATAACACTGCCTCCCAGCTATGGATTTGAAGCAAATTGGACCACTTTGGATTAGCTTCAAGAGTTTCTGAAACACCAGCTACATGGTGATGTATTATCTGAGGTCACATACACTTTGCAGTCTCCCCAGACATCAAGCCCACGTACACACAGTTCTCTATTCCATGTGGGCATGCGGAGGGGGAAGTGTAAGTTGCAGATGGCTGAATATAGTATTACCAGGTCCAGGGCAGGGCTAAAATTAGTTTTCCAGAACCTTCAGTCCAGTCCAAAGAGAGCCAGACTGTGTCCCAGACACACAGGTATCGCTGCTGCCTGCTGTGCACAATACACAAGTGCTGTGGGATCTTAGTAGGTGGAAGGGGTTAGGGAAGGTATGAAGCAGACAGGACTGCAGAGTCTGTAATACCCCAGACAGACAAAAGCATTTCAGGAGAGATTTAAAGACCTCAGACAGACCAAGTATATCAAGAGAAGTTTAAAGCTTAGCCCATAGTAAATTCCAGCGAGTTCAACGGAACTTGAAGGTATGAACAGAGATTACAGCCATTAATCTCTGTGGGTTTTGGTTCAGTGAGGTGAACTCACATCCTCATGTTTGCTTCTTTCCACTTCTCCTACCTCTCCTCTGCCTTTCCTCCTGCCCATACTCCAGGCTGTGAGGCTAAGCTTGAAGCTATCACATATCACATTTGTAAAAGCAATGGCTTATTTCGGACATCACTAGCTTTTATACATCAAAAGGTGCTCACAAGTAATCTCATTTAAACAGGCCACCAAGCACCCAACTCACTAAAGTCACACTTTTTAACCACCTCTCTCGGAAGTACAGAAAGCGTGGAAACATTTGGAGAGCACTGGCAGAGTGCTGGCCAGCACTGTGTGAGGCAAAGTGAATATTTGCACTGTAGTCACAGAAGAAACTGCAACACAGTGTAATTATTTCTGAGCTAGCTCAGGTGCCTGCAACGATCTAGGCAGCGGCAGAACGGAGCTTGGCATGGACTACTTGACTGCTTCTCAGCAAGACTGACGTTGGTACACAAACTAAGCTACATGTATCTGGAGTCATTCTGGTGAATGCTGTACCTAAAGCAGACAAAGGAGAAGGAACAGCATGATTTGGGCCACGAAGGTGAGAAGAAACCTAATATCTTCAAAAGTGACAAGAACTACTTTCATGTGGAGTGTCCAGGCTTCAGGGCATATCAATGCTGCACAACAGTACTGTCACATCTAGAGACTCAAGAGTCTCTGAGCTTGCAACTTCTTCACAATGCAAAGAAGTGCTATGCAGAGAGGTTATGCTGGGTCCTTGAAGCAGCATAGCTATATGGGTATGATGTTATGCACAGGCTAATAGAATGTCAACAGAACTAATCAGCAGAAGGTCTTTGCAGAACACTGCAGCACATAGCACGGGACAATGCTCTGTTTTCTAGATAACTGCTGAAAAGACACAAAGCAGCTCCTCGCAAAAATCTCTATTCATTTGGAAAGGTAGAACAACAGCCTGCCTTGATGCTACTTCTGATAACTTTGTATATATTAAATATCTTTTCCCTGCTTAATCATTCCAGGGATGACTCGAAAGAGCAGCAGAAAACACTCCTTACCCCTAAGCCTAGCTGGGAAGGAAACTGATAAAAGCTTTGGGCACCTTTGGTGATTCCAAGGCTTGCAGACAGCAAAAAGCCACTATGCGGAAGAGGCAGTAAAGGCGATAAGACCTGATAATATGCCAATGGATCACAGAGACAAAGGACAAATAGCAGATAGCATTACAGATAGTACAATGGGTCAAAGAATAGACTTTTATTTCAGTACTCAACTTTCAGGCAATGCAAAATCTACTCTCTTGTCCACCAGTCCTAGCTTCCTAGTACAGTTGACAGTGAGGGGGTCACAGCACGTAAACCAACCCATCACATTTACTCTGTCCCGCGATTCATCATGACAAATGAACAAAGATGCTGAGCTCCGTGTAGCCACCTCTCCTGATGGATACTGCCTGGATTTCCCTTGTTCTACCACAAAGGGAAAAACCCCAAGGATTTAACATGTCATTGGAGAACAACAACTGAGCAGGTCAGGGGGCATCTGGCTAATTGCAGATACCACCTCCCCCAGGTCTTTCCATGTGTCATTATCTGGGTTGCTTAGTGACACACTAAAACTTCAGCTGGGACAAAAAGGAAGATCTAGTAATCAGAGTTCTGTTCTAGAGGTTGTTCAACAACTGGCTTCCTCTATGACCTTAAACAGGCATCTTAGCACTGTTTCTTAAGAAAATCTGAATCTGGACCAAATGAAGATGTTTATTTCCTGTTTTAAATGCCCTTTTCCATCTGGAAAAACTAGTCATTGTGATGGAGGTGCCTAGGCACTGCATAATTTGCACAAGAGAGAATGGTACTCAAAACAGCCAGCAGACAGTAGCCAACAAGGGCAGAGTGATAGCACAAGTCCTCCTCTTTGAGGTAAACTGGATTCTTAAGACACCTAAAGGCTTTAGAGGCCTCCAATATAAAGCAGGGGCTGGGCAGAGTTGTTGATCCTAACTCTTTTTGCAGCTCTAGTTATCCAGATTTCTCTGCACTTCTCTCCTGTAATTCAGGGCTAACATACAGCGATGGACACTTGGTCCTCAGACAACAGGTGCCACGAAACTATTCCAGGTGGGTCACACAACTATCACCTATAAAGGACACCTGCTCACATACTGCTGGCACCTGGAACAGAACCTGGTGCCTTCTAGATTTCAATACAAACCAACCTGAGAGTTACAGACCCATTCATGCAAAGACACTCCAAGAAGTTCTGCAGTGTTATAAAAGTCAAATTTTTCTGCACTATGCCTTCATTGTTCCTTTTCCTCATGCTGGCTTGCCGTCTGTGTTGCATGTGTATGGAGGCTTTCTAAGGGGCTGACAGTACTGGCACTTATGACACACAGCAACACGGGTCCCACCATCAGCACACCTCCCCTTTCCCAGGTTCTGGCCAACGTTGCCCACAGTCCCAAAGCACCACGCGCCCTAGCAGAATTATTCTGGTCTCAGAGGTCCCCTCTGACCTGTCTTTTGTAAGGCTGGCCCAGTCCCTTCCCTTACCTGTTGAGCATGTTGGACTGGTAAATCCTTTTCTCCTGGGTGTTGTAACAGCTGCTCTTGGGCTCAGGGATGAAGCTGTGTTCAGATAGCATATCAGAAGCAGCCGTGGTGATTATGGCTATTCCATCCCTCACTCTGGCAGGAAGACCGTAGTCCCATTCATCATATGAGACAGAGATGAGCCCAGTGGGGAACTCGGATGGCACTGTGTCTGTATCCCCTGCCACCAGGCTGGGCACAATCCACGTGTAACCATAGCCTGTCAGACCCACAGAGTTGGCCACCTCAAAAATGTAGGTGGCCTCTTCCTTTGTGCAGTAAAGGAGGATAACAGGGCTTTGGAGCTTCTTGAGCTGGTTCTGGATCTTTGAGTCCCCATCGTCCAGGGACATGTCCAACAGGAGGACCTCCTCCAGTTCCCAACCCACAAAGCTGTGCTCAATAGTACTGCGGATCTTGTTCACAAAGTCCTGGTAACCAGGGAAGTAAGTAGTGACAATGGAGAAGATGTACCAGTCATATTCTTCCATGATGTTGAGCATGACAGAGGCTTGCTGTTCTATTGATGGGCCAAACTGGAAGAACATGGATGACTCATCCTAGAATAGGAAGTCAAAGAGAGGAAGAGAGAGAAAAAAAGAATAGGTCAAAGGAAATAAACAGCATTCCTAGTCAACCCATTGAGCATGGAGGGGGAGGCACACAGTCAGAATCTTACACTTCATGTCTTGGCCAGAGCTTAAGGATTTTTAACTTTTAAAAATTTAAAATCTAAGTGAAGCAAGTGGGAAGGAAGTAAAAGCCTTTTTATGACCAGCTGTCCTTGCTTTATTTTTAAAGGCAGGTTGCCGAAATTAATTAAGGGTTTCAAATGTTAGGCATGATTCTAACAGACAGGGAACAAGTGGTACACAAGTAAGGACAGAAAAAGAGAATATGTACAAAATATTCCATGGTTGCAGAAATTAAGAGCTTTAATCCCAGGATTATCATAACTTTATATGCAGTATAAACAAGACACACAGCAGCTTTTATGCTGATATAGTTTGGGACAGTCTCTCTAGTTTGAATATTCAGACCGAAGTACAACTAAAGTAGGCAAAACCATTGGACACAAATAGCCCTGAGAATCTTCACTGCAAGCTCTTCTCAAAGCAAGTAATAGCACAGAGTGCTACAACTGTGAAGGCTCAGTCTCAGAACAACACAAAGCATATGAAAATGGAAAAAATAAAATTCTAAACTATCATGGGTTTTGTTTATACCATGTTTAGAAAAATGTCAGCTCAATATTTCTCTTGGTGTTGCTTTCATATACTTCTCCCATACCAAGTTCATCTTTGCAAGAATGAGAATTTGTATCATTTTATAACCTCCAAGACTCCAGGGGGATTTTGTACAGATCTCAGCTCTCCAATGGCATAGTGTAAGGCTTTTTCACCCTGGGATTTCATGAGATACCAGGCTTCATTTGTGACAGATCCAGTAAAATCCAAATCCCTGCCGTTGCCCAATTCATGATGGAAAGGAATGGAAAAAGTATTTGCCAATATATTCTCTTATGGATTGATCTTTGTCTTTTAAAATCAACTGCAAACTCCCACTGACTTTTGTAGAGTAGGATTAGATCACAAACAAACAAAAAAAAAAAGGCAGAATTAAATGACATCTCTCTGCAGAGATTCCCATTACAATGAGAAAGTTCTCCAAATCCAATCACCACTTTTAGAAATGAGATAGCAGCCCTGCCTTCTTGCAATAAGCCAGAAGAGCTGAATCAGATCCAAAAGGAGGTAATCAGGAGTTTTAGACCTGAGGAAACTCATTGTGCAAACGCCTCAAGACGTTACCTCAAGATACTCACACTTAGAACAGCTCTCTACCAAATTCACTCTCCTACAGCCTGGCAGGTAAAGCTGTTTTTCAGCAGGGATGCCAGTTAATCATCCATCCATCCATCCATCCATCCTTCCTTCCTTCCTTTCCTCCCTTCTTCAGTCATGGTTTTGATTACATATAGCCATTTTCTCTATTGGCAAAACATACCATAGCTCCGCAACTCCAGAAAAAAAAAAAAGCTCTGATCCTGCATCCAGCCTTAGGCTGTTCGTTTCTTTTTTCTGAACTCCCTATGGGTCACATCCTATATGAAAAAGTCCTTGCTCCCAGATCCCCATGCCTCTCCTATGAGGTTTGGTGATTAAAGTGTTCACTTCCTCCACATCTCTCACCACCCACTTGTGAAAGTACTCTTAGGGCTGCTCTTTGCTCACTGGAAAAACAAAAGTACACAAAAAGAAAAAGGAAACGAAGGCAGCAATGAATTGGAGACAAGTTAAAAAAAACAGGAGCAGCAACTGAACCTTTCAATCTGAGGCAAACAGCTCATACTTTCTATCACTGGAATTCACCTCCTTCTCCCAGGACTGTTCTCAGGAAAATAACTTACTCTTCCAATGAAAAGGCACTGTTTGTCTTTGAAGCTTATGGAGAAAATCTGGAAATCTAAAGAAAAGATTAAACCATTGTCATAGCATCCACCAGAGTTTGAAGAAAGTCTCCAAGCATCTCCAATACCCTGCATTGCACTGTGCCTTTGAAAGCCTCTTGTAGCAAACTGAATGCTAGAGTGTGAAGACTCAGCCTTACTGCAACATGAAAAGGCAAGACAGCTACACTGATGACTAGTATTTATTTTGACATTAAATTCAACAAAAGCTTTTCTATACATATGCATAAGAACCTCTGAATTGACTGTGAATTTCCAGTTTCTAGCAGAGAGTCTAAGACCTGAAGGACCTGGCTATTGAATTACAGGAACATTTGACACAGAGTCTTGAAGTCTTGTCTGAAAAAATACACAGTGCTTTCGTCAGCAACAAATAGGGGATGGGAGATGGTAAATCCACTAGTATTTCAAGGCTGCATACAAGCACACACACAGGAGTTAGCAGGCGTGACAGCGAAGTGCGGGAGGTACTGTCCTCCCTGTGATTTTAAACAGGGTCAGATGCTCCAGCCAAAGTGCCTGCTGACAATTCCTTCTACAAGAGCGCACAGCCCAACTGTTGAAGGGAATTCAGCCCCAAAGACTCAGGGAGAAAATTTGAAGCTCCTCACTAACCAGAGTGTATCAGAACATCAAAAATCAATACACCGAATAGATAGCTTTATCGTAATCCAGCTAAACAATTCCTCTCCCCTGAGAAATGTAAGCACCTCTCCTTAAATCAGACAGCACAGATCACTTTGGCTGTGCATGTAATAATTGCTCTTGAGCGACTGCTTGCATTTTTATTATAGAAGCAGGAAGAAGAGGCAACTTCTATTCGAAATGAGAGCACTAAGGAGGTGCAAGCCAGTCCAGCTTTTGGCTTGCCAAGATGTCTCTTGGCACTTGATCACCCCAATACCTGGGCTAGCCAAATGTATTTCATTCCCTAACCAACTCAGCACTCAGAAAAGAGAGGGGTGAGGGAGGAAGGGCGAACAACAGTGTAGAAGAAAGTGTTCCTCTCGTAATAAATCAGGAGAATTGCTGAAAGAGCTGGACAGGAATCTTAGTGTGTGTCTTTTGAGGGACAAAAAGCAAACTAAGAAAAACATCTGAGCGCCACAATTTCCTTCATCTCCTTATTTTTGACCACACCTGATGGAAAGTCAGGGAAAAAGAGAAGCTGAACTGACAGAGAACCTCAGGGCTATCAGACAGAGCAGGAATTTGGCCTCACTGTGGTGTTACAGTGAAAGCTTTTAAATTCGGAGAGGGTTTTACCATTTTTACACATGTATACTCCATAGAATCATTATTGCTTTATTACAGTCTAAAACAAAAAAGGAATATTTTACCCCTCCAGACATTAAAGGTTTTTACAGAATATTAGAAGCTCCTATTTTTCTCCTGCAGAAATTTCACAGTCTCCACCTCCCTTTTTCACTTTGGAGCAGCCAAAGCATGGTTCAACGTTGCCACTGAGAGACAGATTTAAGTTTGGGGTAGGGATAGGTTGAGTTAGAAGCAGAAGTCCGTTACATTGCACCTCATCCACGTGAAATACAATTCCCTGGCTACAGGAAAAGCTTGTTGTTCTCCTACAGCCCTTTCACGTGCAAGCCCAGGCTCCCCATAGCTAACTGCTGCAAGAGAGAGCAAGATGCTGCAGGATGTCCCTCATCGAGTCTGAAAGAGTAGAGGCTCTATTACAGGATCTCAATGCCTCCAAAGATCCTAGTACTCCCCCACTGTCACCCTGCAAGGTCAGGGATCTGTAGTTTGCAGAGCTGAGCTGGAGGTGGAGCTGATCAATTGACACAGCAATGCTCCCCAACTGACAGATGGCTTTCCACAGAAAATCTGCTCCGAGTTTACCACTGCTGGGACAAGTATTGCCTCCCCCTCCTGCACATTTAACCCCTCAAATAAGGAGGCTGGATTGCACATGGTGAAGGTGCAAAAACACTCACCGTGAAGCCTCCTCTTGAAGATTGGTGGCTGGCGAGTTCCTAGATGGATGGAAGAGGGTTTGTGGAGGTGGCACAAGGCTTAGAAAGCAACCAAATTTTATTGCCACCAATTCTAAGTTGCCCAGTGACTTCTGTCCCTCAAGGGTAGTCCCATGCAGATATTGCATGAAGGCCAAGTCGGACCCTCCCCCCACCCAAGGTGCAGGACTTTGGCAAGGCTGGAGGTGACTCTCCGAGGAGCCCTCCTGCAGCTGCACCAGTTGAAACCAATCACTGCCATTTAACAAACCATTTACCTCAGAGGTGGGAGGAGAGGTCCCCAGGGTGCTTTTCTCACAAGTTCCTTCCTAACAGCCTCTCTGGATTCCCCAGGCAAGCAAAAGCAATTACTGCCTTATAAACAGCATCTCACTATCCACAGCAAAACTGCTTCTCAGCATGGTGTAGCCTTGAGAACATCCCTAAAGCAGAGGAATGCAGGATCCTCAAAAACAGTTGTGGTTGGCCAGACATCTTGAAGAACTAGAGAGCCTTCCACCAAGCCATAGTGTAAGCGCTGGCTTGGGGAGTGAGGAGATCAGTATGTTATGTTTCCTACATCTAGCCTATCTGAATGTAATCTGGTTCTGTGTGCCATGCTCTGGTGTCTGGGCCATGGACAGATCTTTTGCTATTGGTGGCAAGTTCCTTTAGCTTCAGTCCAAGTGCTAGACTCCACAAAGGCCAGGTGTGTCAAGTTATGCACAAGGAATTTGAGTGAGGAGCAAGTGTTTGCTTCTTGGATGTGGAGAAATAAACCATGTTTTTGAAAAAAGCCCTGGGCTGCTATCTCCACACAGGTGCAGGAGAAATTGTACTGCTCTGGGAGTAGCCCCTTTTTATTAGGCTTCTGGGAACATCAGTATATTTAACCCTATTTGCTGCTGCATTAAGCTTCCTGTGCAGCCATAATTTAACAACTGGGGTCTGCCCTGCCCTTCCTTTGCAGTTTGCAGAGGGAATCCAATAAATCCTAATGATTCAGGCCACTTGCCAGTTTCCAAAGCCCTCTTCTCATTTTCATGATTTAGAAGAAAAGCTGTTCATATGTTTTTAGTATAGTGTTAACTTGCAAAATTCCTCTATGACCTACAGACAAATTACACAAGGCTGCCTCTTGGTTAGACTTCAGCCCTGCCTACTACACATTTTGAGGGGGCAAAAAGGAGTGAGCAAGCATGAAATTACTTCTGGGAAAACATAGACCTTAATTTCCCTACCTATGTATTTCTTTCCTTCAAAATTGAGACACCACTGTGTACCTATTTGTCACAGTCCTGGTGGGATACCTGATTCACTGGGAGTCTTATTGTTCAAGATGGAAAATGCTGCAACAGTTCAGAGTCTTATAATTAAATTTTCTATATTTCTGAGTCCTGTTTGTTATAACAGATCTGACAGAAAATCGGGATCTTTGTTGCTTAAGTGTTCATTTACTCCTGTTTATTCTTACCACAAATGCATCACTGCCTCAGGCAAGCCTGCAGACAGAATCTTCTGCCTGTTTGTTTTTTCTCCCCACATTTAATTTTTTCATTTAGTTTTCAACAACTCAATACAATAAAACTCTGGTTTTAATATTACACACTGCATCATCCTGTGAGAGTCCTTTGCTTGAGTGCTTGCAGTAGGGACTATGAGAACACGTCGAGACTTCAGCCCTAGCGCAATGTCCCCATGGTGGGATTGGCGTCTAGAACGGCACCTCTGCATTTCTCACACACATACACACTCACATTTCCACAAATACACATATTCACAGCAAAACTTACTCAAAGCAAGGTTGGAGCACGTTGGACTGTGTCATTTCCTAATGACCCTCTGCCTAGTCAATACTATTTAGTAGAATTTCAAAACTTTCCTGTCTTACTGAGACAGGTTCCCTGGGTTATTACTGATTTTGGCTTGCACAGCAGATGCAGCAGATGACCTCCTGCAATCCTTTCCCAGTGCTCTGATTCACTGATGAGTGGATCGTTCTTGGTGGAAATCCTCAGAGCTGCCCTGCGAATGTGCCATCAGTGGGAAGTTCAAATTCATTAGATGCAGAAACATGGTTTACATAACTATAATTTTTCAGATCCCTCCTATATTCTCAGGATAACTACTGAGCACACTGGTCTTATCTGACAGAAGGATACATAGCTCGGAGATGATGGTTATAGAGAAGCGATACAGAAATTGGTGGATAAGTGAGAGACCCAGTTCAGTGTCCCCACTGGGGAAAGGCAGGCAGGATATACTGTGATAAATTCACGGAGGGTTGTAAGAGCCATCTTACAGGACAGGGTGTTACTGGCTGTTGTGGTTTAACCCAGCCAGCAGCGAAGCTACCACGAGGTCGCTCTCTCACTCCTCCCCTCAGTGAGGCAGAGAGGAGAAAAATATAACAAAAGGCCAGAGGGTCGAGATAAGTACAAGGAACAATCACTCATCGACTGTAGTCCCGGGCAAAACGAACTCGGCTTAGGGACAAATCAATTTATTAACAGTTACTTGAAAGGATAACAAGAAACAAAGCCAGAACTTAAAAATAACACCTTCCCCACCACCACCACCCTCCCCTTCTTCCCGGCTCCATCTCCTCCCCCAGCAGCGCAGGGGAACAAGGAAAGGGGACCTGCAGGTCAGTTCATCACACACTGTTTCTGCCTCTCCTTTCTTAAAGAAGAAGGGCTTCTTACACTCTTTCCCCCTGATCCAGTGGTTCCCCTACTCACGAGGCAGTCCACAGACTTCTCCAATGTGAGTCCTTCCCGCAGGATGCAATCCTTACCCATCAGATTGCTCTGGCATGGGCTTTTACCAGGGTCACGGATTCTTAGGGAGCTGCCACCCTCTCCGGCATGGGTTTTTCCACAGACTTCAGATGCATCTCTGCTTCTTACCAAGTCTCATTCTCTACAACCTCCCTCAGGCTCAGGCATCTTTGCTCCAGCGTGGGCTTCTCCACGGGCTGCTGGTGGGTCTCCGCTCCACTGTGTCTCACCAAGGGCTGCAGGGGGGCCGCTGCCGTCTCACCACGGGCTGCAAGGGAACCTCAGCTCCACACACCTCCTGCCATTCCATCTTCACTGACCTGGGGTGCGTGTGGCCATTTCTCTCAGATCTTACTCCTCTCTGCAGGCACTCGGCCCAGTGGGCACCCTGGGAGCAAGGCGCTCCTGAGCTCTCCCAGCCGCGCCGCCGTGGCCATCTCCAGCTGGTGACGCCGGCCCAGCATGGGCAGCCACCCGCCAGGGGGCCAGGGAGGGGGCGCAGCCCCCCACCTCCCCTCTCTCTTTCACTGCAAGTCCAAAGCCACGTTTCAGGCTCCTTTGTCCCAGTCTTAAATGGGGCATTCGCAGAGGTGCTGATTGGCTCGGCCCTGGCCTGAGGGGGATGGAGGGTCCGACCCGGCCAAAGACGGGTCCAACCAGTTTTGGAGCCCAGGTAGTTACAGGGGGCAAATCCCCACTCCCACTATCAAAACCCTTTCACATAAACCCAGCACACTGGCCTTCTAGTCCCTGCTAGGCAGGGCATACAAGTGGCCAAGAAAGAAGGTCTGTGGCAATTAGGAGAATGATTGTTGACTCTCTAGGTCTCCTCTGGAAGCCACGATCCTTGGTGACTACTGAGAATAATTGTGATAAGGAATCTAGAGTTGCTAGCGTAGCTCAATTTTGTTACCCTGGTAAACAGTATCAATGTACCAAGATTCACATGGATAATGACACCAACTATACACCTAAGTATCATCATATACACAGATCCAAATCACGGCTTGGACATTAATCTGTCTGTAGCAGTGGAAACAGAGCTGCTGCAGAGCCCTAGCGCAGGGACAACTGTGTAAGTGCTCCAGCATCAAGGAGTTCCTGAGAGCTGCAATAAAAAGGTCTCTGATTAAAGATGACTCAAGGGCTGAAAACAGCTAAGTGATTTCCACTTTCCACTGAAGGGTCTACAGAAATCGTTCCTTTCTAAGCATTTTACAACAGAGGAAACACAAGATACCCTAGATTCTGTCATCTTGATCTTGGGATTGTTTCACTCCACACCACACGCAGTTAATGAAAAAGACAAAAGAGTCAAACACACCAGGGCCATTGACTGACATATACAATTCAGAGGAAAACCCCAAAAGTTGTTTGCCTATGGAGAAGGTGCACGATTTGTGAATTTTATACACAAACACTGGTCAAAGCAGGCAAGTATATGATGGCATGCCATCCCAGCCAGCTTCTCAGAGCATCACATATGGATGCCAGCACTTTTCCACAGAGAGGAAATGGCAGTTAGCAAGCTGCCAGGATAAACAGTTCTCACACCAGGCTTGTTGCATTTCCATTTTCACCTCCGTATGTGTGTGTTTCCTTGTTTGAAGAGCTTACATGGGTGGATTAAACCACTGGTCACTCTGGGTAGATTCTCCCCATCAGGTGACATGTTATACCACACTGGCTATCCAGAGAGCCCAGGACTGGCTCCCCTGTCCCAGCTCAGACGAGCCCACTAGGTTGACTTAATATCCTGACATTGCCAGTCCATATCAGTTAGAGGAAAGTCAGACTGCCCTATTACTCATCCACCCAATTACATCACAGTGTTCGCCTGGGGCTTCTTTCCTGGCTGTCTTACCCTCCAGACTAAGGACCAAATTCTGACTGTAAGCCGAATGGGATGTCTTGGTATAGCGATATTAACCAATAGGAGCCATAAAACTATCCAGCACTCTTTAAAAAGTCCAGTCACAGTATTTGGCAAGCTGTCATTGAATAAATTTCTCAAATCAACTATCCAGGGTGAAATACTATTTCTTTTTATCATTTCTAAATTAACTGCTCTTCCATTTCATCAAGTATGCCTTTGGTCTCTTATTATGAGAAAACCTTATTATAAGCTGAACCTCCAAAGGTTCACAGAGTCTATTTAGATAAGACCTGGAAGTTCAGCATTGCAGCCAATGTGCTCTGAGCCTCTCAGGAGCTGAAGATCTCTCTCTGTGGCCCAGCTGTGGACAGGTCAGAGAGTGTCTGTGAGGGCCTCCATTCCCCTTCTATCTCATGAAGCAGTGATACTCCCTTTGGCTCAAATTCTGCATTGCTTATTTAAGCATCAACCTTCTGTGGGCAAGGCTGTTAGATGCTCTGCGTCCTAACACACGGTACTTGCAGTCCTAGTGACGCCAAAGTCTACTCAGCCTTTATGAACAGAGGGAGACTGGCTGTGCCCATTCTTTTTGTCAGCCAGACCACAGACAAAGTAAAGTAGCCAATTTGAGGTAATGTTGTGCCAGGGATTAATTTTTTCTTAGAGGTTGGCCTTATTAACCAGTTTAGATCACTTTCTACACATTGATATAGCTTACATACCCTTTGGATCAGCACTAGCTTGCCTCAGAGTGCAAGTGAGCAAGTAGCAGAAGGCAAAGCCTGTGTAGATGTGCCCTCCGCTTTCCTTATGGCAAGGAGTAGCAAAAGGCTTCAGTCTCATCCAGTTTGCCCAGCAGCAAATAGGCAACGTTCTTACTCAAAAGAAAACGGGGGGGGGGGAAAAAACAACAAGTAAACAAACAAACAAACAAACAAACAAAAAATCCCCAAACCAACTTCCACTGAAAATGGGAGAGCTCTCTAGCAGGGGGACAGAATCAAGAGCTTAGATTTATCTAGATTACACAGACTCCAGATTTCCCACTGCCCCATATGCCCCATACCTGACTGCCTCTTCTCTAAGAGGGACATAATTGATGCTCTGAGTACCAAAAAAAAAAAAAAAAAGAAAAAAGAGGAGGGGAGGGAATAGAGTCAAAAAAAGGCCCGGCCCCCACCGCTTTGGTCCCAGTTCAGCAGCGGAGTTTCCCCGGCAACCGCGCACACGTAACAGCGCCGCGGCGGTAATCTCCTTACCGCCGGCCGCCCGCCCGCGGCGGGGCCCCGCGCTCCCGGCCGGCCGCGCTGCGCGGGTACGGCCCGGCCCGCCGGCGTCGGCGCTGCGAAGGACGGGTCTGGGCGTCGCTACCCTCGCCCCGGAGTAAGGAGCTCATCCCTCGGCAGCCTGCTGGGGCTGCAGAGATGCTCGGGAAGAGGAGAGGGGCTGACGGGCCGCCTGCCTAGACCTCTTGTGCCTGGTAACTAGGGGCAGGCAGGAGTCAAGTCAAGATTTCCCCTCATCCTGCCCGCCCTGGCCTCCTTCTCCAGGGCTAGTTCCTGACTGCTTCTGTGCTCCTTAGCACTGTTTTCCTCCGTGGTGTGAGAGAGGAAGGTATGGAGTGTATGTGCTGCTGTCTTTGCTTCCCTGCGTTCACGCGCCGCTCTTACCTGGGGATTCAGTCCCACAGATACAGCCAGGCTTATTCAGTTAGCCCACGTCTCTGGCTTTCTGCCGTGAGGCTGCTCCAAAACTCGGAAAGAAGTAAGCTCACCTTTTCTCCTCCTCCTGAGCCTGGGAGTAAGTGTTCAATCATTTCATACTTTCTGAGACCATGAGGATCCATGCTACCCTTTACTGCACCCTCCAAATGAGATCCTGTCACTTTGGAAAGGAGATGCTGCTTGCTCAGAGTGCATCTCCCACCTGCTCTCCCAAACCTGACTCACCGCAGCTCACTGCAACCTGCATGGGCTGAGATAGGAGCAATGTCGAACCCTCGCTGTGCACCAGGCAAGAAGGCAGTTCTGTGTGGTGTGTTTTAAGAGGGATTTTACCACCTTCCTTATGCTGCCAGGATAGTATAAAAAAGCCCGGCATAAAAAGAAGCAATACCTTGGTCCATTTTTGTTTGGACACGCTCCTGGCAAGCAGCTGTCTCATTAGCACATAACGTGTACATCTGCGACAGGAGGCACAGAAGCAGTGAGTTGGCCCTAAGGCATCTGTGCATTAGCACTGTGTGGAAACTCCAGCTGATGTCCAGCAGAGCTGCCATGTCAGGAGAGCTAACCAGTTCAAATTCCAGCCTGCATCACCCTGGTGACGCTCCTTCTGGTTTCAGATCTGGTTGGAGACCCTCTAAGCCTGAGGAGAAGAACCATAGGTGGATTCCTCAACTATTGGACCTGTGCTCTGGATTCCGCCCCTGCTTTGGAAAGCGACTGTATCACTGAAGTGTGTTACAAGAGTCCTTGACTGGAACAAGCAAAAAGGATTTCAATACGCAGCCTCATTTGTCATGCTTGGAGACCTGATCCCCATCAGAGCTGGCTTTGGCCATAGCTAGTTACCTCTTGTGCTCCAGGATGGATGAAAGCATGGCAGCACCTGCCTTCTCTCTACCCAGCTCTCCTCCCTAATCAACCAGTGAGCAGTACCCTCTGTCGGGAAGCTGCTGTCATGCCTGTCTTGCTCATCTAATTGATTCACAAAGTTTTAAACGATTATTGATTCTCCTCTTCCCCACTGTGGAGACTTTGAGACCAATAAAGCACATGGAGTTATTTACACAGATATTAGAAAGGAAAGAAGCTCCCTCCTCAAATGTTCTCCTTGAGCTCCCATCTATTAAGTCTCAGAAACTCAATAGGAGGTTTACTACAGCTTTACAGACAAAAACACTCACAAATATATGAAGTTTCCTGCATGAACACATGCCCATCCAAACATTTGCAAGATGCTCTGCCAAATCCACACCTGCTGAATTATTGCTTCCTATTATTTTGTATTGGGATCATGGCTCTTTAGTTCCTTTTCTTTGCCCTGATGATTAACAGCCATACCCCTTGCTGCTATGAGACTGAGGCAGAAATTGGGGCAAACTTCCTATTCAAGGATAAGCCATTTCTGAACTTCAATGAATTAGAAGTTGTTCTTTGTAAAAGACTGTACCATAGGAGATTTGCAGAGCTAGAGCTTGCCATCTTCCTCACGATTCCTGTAACACTTCACATTCATGGTTACTACAGTGATTTGTGCTGTAAGGAATATTATATCCACTCCTCAGGGTTTGATGAAGAGGATTTGGGAGAGGGAGTCAGTCCATCTGACTTTGCAATAAGGGTGCTATGAGTTTCAGTTCTGTAATTCTTTTTGCTTGGGCAATGAAAATCAACAAGCCCGTTTCTAGTCAGCTTAACTCTGCGCTGGAGCACACATAATTGAATTCACTTCTTTTTCTATACTTTAGAATTACCTGCGCGTTAATACAAGGTACCATCTATATATTCAATATGCCCTTGACATAACTTAAAAGTAGCAGCATAATAAATAAAATGCTCTTTTTGTACTTGAATTCAAATTTTTCTATCTATATTAGGCTTTGTACTTTTTTAAACAAAACCTGAGGCTGGGAATGAACTGCCATATCTTTTTCAATATCACACACGCACATGAGGCACTGAGATTTCTGTCGAGGATCAGCACAGCAGAGAAAGGGATTGATGGAGCAGCAAAGGAATTTGCCTCTGCTGGCCATTAATAATAAGAGTAACAAAAGCATCTAAAAGAATAAAAGCCAGGATGAGGCATGTAAAGTATAGAAATAGCTCTTTGACTGACTCAAAGGCAAAGTCAATGCATCTTGTTTTCCTGCATCTCCCGTTGCCTGTCCTCTTTTTCAACCACACACTCCAGCACGACGGGGGAGTGGGAAGTAGATGGAAGCATCAGCAGGAGCTACAGCAAGATGAGGAGAAACGAGCTATTCAGCCTGAACATTGCCTGGCCAGGGCCCGTGACAAAAGATGAACAAATAACGATATGAGAGCAGAAAGAAAAAGCCATGTCCAGCACTGCACCTCCTGCAAAGGAAGGACCGTTGGCTGTGATGCTTTGTCTTTTCCTTCCACTTTGTATCACTCTGTCTCATTATTTTCTGTCTTCCTGCACACAGCTGCCTCCAGGTTCTTAAGTGCATGCAGGTGTGTATCTATATATATATATATACATGGGCACGTGTACGTAGGCAACTCTACATGCAGGATGGCTCAAGATAGGCAAATAGCTTCATCTCCAATATGCCAGTTTCACTCCAACTCAGGCTGGCAGCCCTTGAAGTGGATTAGTATCTGACTACGATCCCTATGAAATGAGGTGATGGTGCAGTCCAGTCTTACTGAAGATTAGTGTCTACATCACCACACATGCGTTCAGAGCTAATTAAGCCTCTGGTTAGTGCTCTTAGAGAGAAGCCAAGGATTACACAGGCTGCTTCACTACACAGCCCTGGCCACAGCCCAGAGGAAGAGAGCTTGCATGCCTTGAAATTGGGGGTGAAAGCATTGGAGACATGGTTTTAACAGACTTTATTCTTCCTGACAAAGTGCAGTCCTTCAGGACTCTTCTTTCATGGAGGCAAGTAGTCATCTAATTAATATACACCAAGAGGATCTGGTTTAGAAAAACAAACAAACAAACAAACAAACAAACAAAACTGTCTTTCCTTTAGGCAGGTCAGAAGAAGCAATACTTGTGGGAAGGGAATAGCCACAGAAAGGTTTGTTTCAGGGTGCAGCTAAGCAATTCTGGAAGCTAAGACAAAATCTCAGTCTCTGGTCATCTAGCTTCAGGATCCTTTTTTTTTTTGCTAGTAGGAAGACGTGCCTTTTCTCCTTTTCATGAAAAAGCTCTGAATATCTGCCTCCTGAGAAGTACTGAGCTGAAAAACCTTTCCTTCAATTCTGGTGGCTTGTGCAAGAAGCTCGACCTTTTCATTATCTCAATGGATGCAGGATGTGTACATTCCTACACTACGCATCCATCTGCACTGCGTAGGAGCCTGCAGCAGTAGCTGTGCATGCTTTATCTCAGAGGATGTTCTCCTCTTCTCTGTGCTAAGAGTAGAAGAAACAGAGGTTAAAAACTATGTACATTCATCATCTTGGCATCAGTGCTTTTCAAGGCATGCAGCCTTGCAGAGTGGGCATGCTTGGTGAATGAAGCACTCTGCATGGGAGATACCAACCCAGTGCTCTGCAGCTCACTTGGTGTCCAGCTGCTCTTGTTATGTTACCCAGTAATTTCTAAGGGCTGATAGTAGATCTCTTTCTCCTTTTACTGATCAGGCTAATCCCACTAACTTCAAAGTCACACTATTCTCTAGGTGGAAGTGAGAATGTGGTCAGAGTGCTTGTGCTTTCAGCAGTAGGCTATGGACACAAACCATTCTATTAATCAGTGGGAAAATGCGGCCTCTACAGATATTCCTCACTGGCCTTACTTCCCATGGAGTCTCTCTTTATAGTGTAGCTCTAGGATATCCAAGGGAGGAAAGGTATGCAATATTTTTACATATTTGCCTGTTTTTACATATACATATTTCATTCATACTTAAAGGGCTGAGGAACCTAAATCTCCTTTTTTACAGGGAGCTTTCTGAGGGCCATGAGCTCTCCTTCAGCTGTCTGCTGTGAGGGACTTTGCACAGCCCATTGATAATTTCCCTATTTCATTGCTATGCAACAAGAAAATTGTTCGATCCCCAGATTTCCACTTCACTCCATAAGCACCAGCATGTCTGTTTCACCAGACATTAATCTTACAAGCCCTCCCAGTCTTGGACTCAGTCCTTCTCAGGGTTCCTCTAAATAGGGCAGTTTACTTTCTTACACAAGGTCAATCGTGTGTCTCGGACTTCAACAAAGGAAGCCCTCAGTTCTCTGGGCACACCGACAGCAACATTTTAACAGCGCACAGCGATGATAGTTTACAGTCCAAACTAAAGGTGAACAGCATTTCAGATGGAACCAGCAGCAGGACTTTAAACAGGCTGTTCATAATCCCTCCTGCTGTGATGTGGACAGCTGACAAACTGGTCCCATTCCTCGTGAGTCTTGGTAGGGGATTTTTCAGGACTGTAAGTGGGCAACACCTTCCCTCCTACAGCTTGCACCAAACCACCTCCTCCAAGTTCAACAGCATCTTGCATTCTTTATGGACTCAGAAGGGAGATTATTGCCTCTTGAAATGCCAAGAGCTTTTGCTACAGCTTCTAGGTTTTCCCTGAAGTGCTTCCCTCCAGGCATTGAATGAGCTAGGTATTACAAATGAAAAGATTTTCATTTAGCAAATTTTTCGTCTCAGCTGATGTGCTCGATGCAGAGGGAATACGACAGACAAGATCTCTTTCCTCACCCCGATCTTCACAAGCTTCTTTTAAGTACACTGTATGATTGTTTTAAGTTCTCAACAACAGTATCCTCACATCTCCAGGCCTCTCAGAACCATGCCTGGATTGTGTTAACACCACAGCCCCACATCAGAGATGCCAGAGCTAACCTGGACAACCTAGTAAGTCCACAAGACACAGCAACACCTGAAGCTGAAGAGAGGTCCCTGAGCCAAATTTGTGATGACATGATTGTACTGCTCCT
Organism: Tauraco erythrolophus; assembly: GCF_009769465.1. NCBI lineage: Eukaryota > Metazoa > Chordata > Aves > Musophagiformes > Musophagidae > Tauraco > Tauraco erythrolophus. The sequence continues at coordinate 57,280,848 of NC_141468.1, forward strand.
GGACCTAGGCTGCTGGGTGCTACCTAAGGGCCTCCAGATCATGCCATGCAGCTATGGCCTCCTCAGGGCTCGCTCCCTTCCTGCAGTGCCTAAGCACCTCCATATCTTGAGGTGCTTACCACTGTAGCTGCCATAGGAGACTTACCCTTGCTGTCTGCTCCTCAGACTCCCTCTGCCCCTGTCATCTCAACAGAGGTTGTTCTCTGCTCCCCAGGGCCCTGGGAATGTCTTAAACCTTTTCTCTCAGGCCCACCTTGGACCCTTCTCCTGCACCGCCCAGCCCCACAAGATCCCTTTGCATCAGCTCCCCTCCCACTCGCCGGACACAGGGCGGCATGACCGGCTGGGACTGGGGCAACAGGAGGTGAGGCCAAAAGGACAGCAGACAGTAGGTTCATGTCCAGATACACGCGCATCCCGATTAAGGACCCAGCTTTGTTTCCATGGCAACGTGCAGAGCTGCGCGGCAGCACGGTCCCTTCCCGCGCATCAGTGGCTGTGGCAGCCGCGCTCTGTGTCGCTAAATCCTCCCGCGGCTCCCAGCCGCCACCGGGGACTGCCCGCAGTGACCCCTTACGCGCTTTCCGAAGGCCGCCAGATTAGGGCTCGCAGATTTCCCGCTCGTGACGTGCCATCCAGAAACAGGCAACTAAGGATGCGCCAACTAATAGCAGTAACAGAAATAACACCACCCGTCGCAGTCAAGCTGTAAACTCCCTCAAACAGCAGTACACAGAAACGTGTTTTCCTTCCTGAAAGCTGGCAATGATGATCAAGGGAATGCAGTTCAGGGAATTAAAAGAAGATATTTTTTCCTTACACACAGGTAGCTCCTTAGCACACAGTCAAGCAGCCGGCACTCCCCTGAATCTACTGCCAAACACCACTCGTAACTAAAGCCAACTCCACTTTTTGGGACAGGTTGTCCCACATAGCCTGCCTTCCCATGGCGCAGTACTAGTACTCTTTCCGAACAAGGGTAAGGCTGGGCTGTCCTGCCACTCCACTGAGCCCCTGTAGCAGGGAGGTGAAACACAAGAGGACAGCCAAGACCCTGGGTCTGGGAGCTCGCACCCTCCTCAGCACCTCTCCAGGGAGCAGGGAGAAGCATGTTAGGTATGGCCAGATGTTTCTTCAGGCCTCCTACAAGCTACTTGCTAGCTTAGAGCTGAATCACAGGCAGGACTGAAGTGCTCATGATTTCTTGGCCATTTCTACTACATGTCTTAAGGGTTGTCTGCTGAGGAACGATTGGGAAAATTAATCCAAATTAACTAAAGTTGTGAGTTTAGCATGAATTCATTAAATCACATTAGCCTTGAATGGACACAGTTCTTCCAAATTAAAGCAACCCTTAGAAGAAAATTGAACCAAACTGAATTAAGGTCCTTTTAATTCTGAAGAACAGAGTGCCTACACGGGGCTTGATGTAATTAAGGAACAGCAGTCTGGAAGGGATGTCCCAGCCCCGGTCTTCCAGACAGCCTCTCCACATCAGTCTTTTCAGGAACCTGTCACACTCTCACTGAAGAAGGGTTAGGTTTCCTGCTTTCTCTGTGCAGTTTGGAAGCTGGGGTAGCACCTCGCTGTACCAATGACTTTCTACTGAAGCCTGTTCCTGGCCAGTTCATTCCTAGTTGCTCTTTACCTTGAAGAAGCCTCCTACTTCCCCCCAACTCTTGTTTTAATGGAGGGCAGCCTTTTACATTATCTCAGCCTGCATTTTGCCAGGTTAGATAAGCTACACTGTCTTACTCTCCCTGTAAAATGTGTTCTCTCTTCTCTCTACCAACCAGATACTTTTCTGATCTCTTCTTGCTTTAATTGGGATAACTGGAATTATACACAGAATTGTACACAGAGGAAATTACAGTAGAGCCTTTTACAATGATACTGATACTTCCCTGCCTTGGCAGGGAATATCCTGCCTGGCACCTAGGAACATAATTGCCTTTTATGCTGATGTCTCATATCGAAGGCTCAGTCATCACATCAGTAAATAATACTCCCACTTTTTCTCTTTTTCATTTGCTTCCAACTGATAATCCCGTTGTTTTTAGGATCAATTAGTAGGAGTAACAAAGAATCTTCCCATACAGGCCAGCAGACCATGTAAAGTCACCCAGATCAGCTAGAAGAAATAGAAATATTAGTGCTACACTCTCCAAACAATTTCCACTGCTCAAGTCCTTCAGATTTAGTGTGGGTTCCACCATGTGGCCCCAAACCAGATGCTGTAGACCTGTCTGTCTGCATGTCCCTGGACTTCACACCAGTGCATTTCACCCTGTTTCTATACCATAGTCCTCAAGACTGTCCAGTTCTTCCTGCTTGTTCTCTGTTCCACTCTGCATTGATTATGCTGCTCCCAAGTGTGCACAAATGTCCTTATGAACACGACCGCTCATACTTCTACACCATAAACCAGAGACAGACATTTGGAAACATTTAAAATTCTGTGACTTAGAAAGTTTCAGATTAGCCACACTACACTTCATCTCATTTCTGATATGGGAAGTGGGAGCTAGGGAAACAGGTCAGAAATGGATAACTAATGGAAGCGAGACACTTGAGTCTCCCATTCAGACAAGCACTACCCATTGCAGGACATGAACACATTTACAGCAAGTGTCACATGAATACAGTCAGATTAAAAAAAAGAAAACAGTCTTCATACAATATATATCCAAGCTGCAGACTATATTACTACAGCAAATCACTGTACTGAGCAGCAGAAAGAGGCAAAGAGGTAAATTATTAGGTTCTGATTCAACATGCCATTATTGCCATTCAAGATGCCATTTACCAAGGACCAGGTTGCTTTGCTGTAAAATTAGACTTTTGTCCTGGTAATTTAGGTCCTTTAAAAATACTCATTCACATTTTTAATGCAAAATTGCTTAGACCTGGCTTGTCTGTGTTTGTTTGCTGTCAGTGCTTCTATATAGGAGTTTTATCTGCATATTCATATATGGAAATGTGCAAAAAACTTGCAGAAGTGTACATCTTCTGTGTTCATATGCAAGTATTCAAGCCAGAAGTGCTTGTGTGCTCATTCAACAAGGGAATAGAAACAATACCAAATGGATCTCTCTGACCAACCCTAATTAAGTAATGCAGCCTGTATCAATCCATAGAGTAAATATTTTCCAAGAAGTTCACTGACTAAATTCAAATAAATTTGAGGAAATTATGATCCGCACAATTGATATTCTATGAGCAGAAAAAGCAGCTAAATTCACTGAATAAATTATGTGTTGTGAATTAGTCCCCCAGCTCTAGCAATTACTATGGCTGGATTATTAAAATGGATGGATAATTTAGCATCAGTAGTATCATTTTTTGTTCTGGGTACCCAGATAATAATACTTAGGTTTTCTATAGCACTGCTCAGAATAAATGTCACCCTTTTTTTTTTTTTTTTTCCTTGACAGAGGAAGAAACTAAAGTAGAGAAACAATCTTCCCGGTGCTGGTGTGTACCAGACTTCCTGGTATGTTCCAGTTCGACAGACTGGAGGAAATATAACCCAGGTCCCTGAACAGCCAGCTCTATCCTCCCTCCAACAAACCACAGCACAAGAACTAGTTAGGACATGATCCCTTGTGCACATCCCTTGTCCCTCTGTATGAGAAGATGGCTACATTTGGGATGCAGGAAGAGTAGGGATCCTATTAGCCTACAGCAACGGGCAACAGTTATTGTTTGAAAGTGTCTCACCACATTTAATGGGCTGGTGAGCACTAGACTTGCCCTTTTAGAACAGGTCCTTTGGGAAAATCCATTATTAATTGTGATCTCTTCTGTAGTGACACCAAACTCTGATGTTCAGCAAACCAAACACCAGTTGGAGGAGTAGATTAGTTATCTGGAGAGATAGAAATGAGATTGAAATCCCTCTGTTACCACAAAATAATTTAGGAAGTAATCTGCTGGATCTTTGCTTAGGGACAGCTCCCCACTGATCTCTCCAACACACCTCCTTCAACGCGACATACAGGAAGGCAAAAGGTGGAGGAGGTCTGAGCTGCCCACTGCCTCCCAGGGGTGCTTTCCTAGAGCAGGAGTAAAGGACTGGCCCAAACCAGGGGAAACGGGAGGGCAGCTGTGGGGCAGCCTTCTCTCGTGCTGTACCTGGGACGGCAACTAAAAGAAGAATCCCGTGCTGAAGAAAAAGGTCAGTTTGGCACCTTGCACCAGCCTGAGAGCTATTCTGGTTAAAAGAAACAAGGCAATTTCCTGATAATGTCACTAAAAAAGAAAATCTTGAGCCCTCCTGGCCCTCATGTAAAGCCACGGGTTAGTGCTTGTCCATTCCTCCCTTCCCCAGGTGCTGTGCTGCTGCCACACGCGAGATTAACAAGGAGGTTATATTTAAACTTCCAAGAGGAGCTGCTGTGCGATTATGGGTCTATTTAAAATCCTCCGGGCAGCTGCAGTACATAATAACAAGTCAGCGGGAGGGAGAAAGAGAGGGGAAGGAGGAGAGGGAAAGGAGGGGGGTCAGGAACGTCACGGATTGTCTCCAAAAAATTGATTGCCAGAAGATGGCAGGGGGTGCAGTCAAGTTAAAGATGCCCCCTGCAGGGAGTGAAAGGGAGAGGGGGCACGTACGAGAGAGGTGCCAGCACCGGAGGAGTGCGATGACGGTGGGGAGATTGGAGAGGCCGCCGTGGAAAGCTGCCAGACCTGAAACCTCACTGCCTCGGGCAAGGACGTCATTCCCTTAAACCCACTCCACTGGCTCCGGAGGGCTGTGTCACATGCCACTGGGTGCCTGTCCAGGCTTCCTCAGATCACAGGCGTTCGAATGAGTAAATAGCTATTATTAGCCGGTCCGCTCCAGCCTACCCACACACACACCTCGCCCTTAGGCCAGCACAAAATGACCCCCAGGAAAACACCCCCCCAGGGCCTTAGCCAGTCCTAAGCTTTGCTACTTCCCCTGGGAACCTGTTCCCCTGTCTAAATCATGACTAAAGAAGGGTTTCCTCATGAGACCAGATCAGGGACCCAGCTCTTCCTGCCTCATCATAAATCACATTTTCTGGTTTTTTTTCCAACCCTCTCCACAGCTGCCTCCACCATCCTCCGTCACAAGGGAAGGGACAAGGTGGGCTGAGGCTCCCTAGGTGCTCACCAACAAACATGTTCAGCTCGCTGTGGCACTGGAGCGCAGCAACATCATGTCTGGCCAGGTCCCATGGGTGACCCTAGGGCAGGTGAGGCAGCAGCAGTGGTGGCTGGGCTGGTGGAGGACAGCCAGGTCCCAGCGCTGCAGGAGGCTATGCTGGGGGTACCAACTCTGGCTGAGCTGAGGAAAGGGGCCCTCAATGCTCCACATCACTGAAGGATGAAGGCTAATTCATTCTTAATTGCAGGAGCAAGACCTTTCAGCCACAGGTGTGTTTCAGATAAGTCCCACCCCATCACACAGGCTCTTATCGAATGATTTCCCTTTGGTGGTATCATAGCCTCCTGCCTGCCCTCTCCTAGTCGCATTTCCATGTCCTTTCAAAGACTTGCTGCAATCCAGCCAAGATGACTGCATTTCAGTGCTGACTGGAGCCCTTGCGATGCAGTCTATAAAATGTTTTGGGAGCTTTCCAGAGGAAAGATGCTCGAGAAACATCAGTCATAGCAGTCCATGCACCTTCTCTGATACTGTCCTTTGTGACCCTTTCCTACTCCTCTCTTCTTTCTTCCCCATCCTCCGGTCCCTACACGACCATTTTCAGTACTGAAGAGTGGTGCTACCAGGCAGGGAAGGAGTGTCTCTCCAGAATGAGATTTGCCTCAACTTCCATCAGCAACAGAGAAGAGGGGAAAAAAATGTCCAAATTAAGCTGCTTGATTACTGAAATTAATCTTGTCACTTAGCATCCCTGTTCCACAGAACGGGGCCTTTGATTAGCCTCCTTGTTTCAGAATATTACAAGCAGACGTTTATTAAGCAGAAGGCAATTCCTCTGCAGGGGGGAGAGGGGCAGCTGATTCCCAAGGGAAGGCTGCTCTCGGGATAAGAGATGGCCTCAGCTTCACCCGCATCCCTGGCAAGCGATGAGATGCTGCACTGACAACATAGTCAGAGTCCCCCAAGGATTCTCCAAGATCCTCCCCCCAACAAATCACTAAGGCCCATCCTGTTGTTACTGTCATAGGCTCGGTATTTATAAGGCTGACGGCTCTTGCAGCAAGTTATCGCTTATTATTACCATCATCCTGACAGCCTTCAAAGGTTGTGAGGTGCTATGTCCACCCTGCCTGGCTCTCTCTTAGGGCTAAGGAAATGCAGCCGGATGTGAAGCACTCCCCAAGCCAACCAGTGGACCAGCAGACCTGCACATGGGACCTTCAGCACGCACACTTCCCTTCCTGCTTCCTCTCCAGCTCCACGCAGCATCACGAACCGCATGGCTGTGACTTCGCACGTCCGTACCGTTACAGGCAGCTATGCGCTTTTCCACTCCATAGGGCACACGCTCAGAAACTGGTGCCTCATGGTAGATGTGGACTGCACTCACCAACTCAATGCGGTGAGCCATATTTACTGGGATAGCTGAAGGGAGAGCTCGGAGAGGGTGGTGGGATGCTTCAGGGATGCTCTCGCAGCACGCAGAGAATTTCTAAGGCCACCTTCCCCTAGGAGGTGCTATCCAGGACCTCCAGAGCCCAAAACTGGCACTGCTGGTACAGAAGTGGGATGCAGGAGGGTAGAAAGTTGCCTCCTATAGCTTCTTCTGACTCTGGCCTCTCCAGCCAAAAGGTGCTTGGACATGGTTGTTGGGACAGGGACATATTCACCAGCATCCTAGGAAAATCACTGGCAAATTTTAAGCAGCTTAAACTGATTGCTGAGTTTCAAGCTATACTGGTCAAATTCAGCCAGCACTGAAAGGTTGTAAAATCAAAGATCAACCTTTACGCTATCTTCCTTTTCCTTCTTATGCAAGGGATGTTTTTGGTGCCGTGGGCCTAACGCTCCCAGTATTGCTGCTAAAATGACTGTACTCCAGTCCCTGCGTACTACTGCATCACTGTGCCACCACTCCATCCTGCAAGAGAAATACAGGTCAAAGGGAACACAAGGGTGACGCCTGCGTAAGCTTTAGGTACAACTTTTTACAGGCTGTTGATCTGGAAGCTGGCAAAATTTGGCAGTTTTCTTACCATTTTCATCAGAGGATCTGTGCTGGTTTGGGCAGCAATAGAGTTAATTTTCTTCATAGTAGCTAGGATGGGGCTATATTTTGTATTTGTGCTGAAAACAGCATTGATAACAGAGGGACGTTTTCATTGTTGCTGAGCAGTGCTTACACCAAGTCAAGGTGTCTTCTGCTCTCACTTCACTCCACCAGTGGGTAGGCTGGGGTGCACAAGAATTTAGATGGGGACACAGCTGGGACAGCTGACCCCAACTGACCAAAGGGATATTCCATACCATATGATGTCATGCTCAGCATATAAAGCTGCAGGAAGAGGAAGGATGTGAGGGCTGTTCAGAGTGATAGTGTTTGTCTTCCCAAGCAGCCATTACACGTGATGGAGCCTGGCTTTCCTGGAGATGGCTGAACACCTGCCTGCCCACGGGCAGTACTGAATGAATTCTTCATTTTGCTTTGCTTGCCCACATAGCTTTTGCTTTACCTATTAAACCCTCTTTATCTCAACCCACAAGTTTTCTCACCTTGACCCTTCTGATTCTCTCCCTCATCCCACCGGAAGAGAAGGAGCGAGCGGCTGGGTGGGGCTTAGTTGCCGGCTGGGGTTAAACCATGACGGAGCCTCAAACTACTTTCCAAACATTAACTAAATAGGTTTCACAGTAGCACAAATCCTCGGAGTATGTGCTTGCACTCATTGGTAAAGTCAAATTTGCCCAGCCTATGGGAAGGTATCATTATAATCTCTGTTCTACAGATGGGGAAATTGAGGCATGGAGAACCCAAGTGATTCAGAGAAGGTCATGAAGATGAGCCAAGAGCAGAAGGGGGCTTTTCTTGCTTTGGGTCTTCTTAGCCCTCTACATCCCCACTCTTTGCAATACAACCACTCAGCTTCCAGACTGCATTCAGCAGCCCACACATAACAGAACATCAAACATCCTAGAGTTAATCAAACTTATTTGAACCTCCAAAACTATTCTGAGGGGCCCAGATGGAGGTAGAGACACAGGTGTGTGTAACAAGCTCTAGTTTTAGCTGATTTGGGCTTGCTTGTCCTTTCCTCCCTGAGACTGGCAGGCAGGGCACACAGACTGAACGAGAAACCATGTTTTGATGAGGCATCTCCAGGTTTGGTGTGGTTTTGTTTGTGGGTTTGCTGTTTCTTGGGTACGAGGGCTGCGTGAAGCATTGAAATTCCACCCTGAGCAGCACTGAGCAGCAGAACCTGGTTTCCATAGCACTGCCATGGAAACTGCGCTCTGCGAATCTGTGCCTTCGGGCCCCTGTGCGGCTGAAACATCTCTTTGCTCCTCCCCAGCACCCACCTCCACACTACAAGCCCCCAGACCTCCTTGTATGTCTCAGATGATTAAAGGGTGCAGTACACAGGAAAAGCAGGACCCTGTTTGGCTCCTCTCTGGATTCCAATGTAAAAAAGCAACCTTTGAAGAAAAATACTAGTAGCATAATTCTTTCCCCCCCTTCCATACATGAAAGTAGAAAAACCTACAGTTAAAATTCCTCAACTTGAAATTGCACAAGTAAAATTTCACCTAGTAATATATTAAGGTGCAAACCCAATAATCTCATGCAATGGGTTCTTTTGTCTTCCTTTGTCTGCCTGGAACACCAGCTTCCAAAAGTGAAAGATTTAATTAACTGTTAGAATGTAGAACAGGCTCCCTTTAATCTTCTCTTCCGGTTTTGGTTTGTTGCTAATTTTTTTTTTTTTTTGCTTCCCATCCTATGGCTCATACTAAAAACCTCATCACAACGGCTCCATAAAATGGAGGCAGAAGTCAGACAATGGGTGTACGCAAGGTACGTGTTATTTCCTCCCTGCATCTGCTGACTGCTTGGGAAAGTGACTGCAGTGTACATGGAGCTGGCATTTTGACATCTCAAAGAGATACAGCCTATAAGTGTTAGCAAGCCATCTCCACTGGCTGGGAGGCCACACGTCTGCCCAGGAGCTTGATAGGTCAGTCCATAAAAAGCCTTGGTCACCACAAGGAGTTTGAGTTGTAGTGCTTAGACCCTCTACTCCAGGAAGGGGATGGGAAAATTAAGGTCTAAATTTCAGAGGGACAGCACCAGAGAAGCAGGTGAAGGTCAACACTTAACTGTCAGGGAGCAAAAGACAAAAGCTTCTTCTTATGACCATCCACCATGGGGCTTGACAGAAGAACCATATCCAGAGTGAGAGAGAAATCTAGTCTCTCTGGATTACCAACATCCTGGTCTCTGGTATAATTGTGGAAAAGGATATTGTGTTACCAGAATAAACCAGAAAATTTTGTTCCAAGTGGGTTGGGAATCGGTTACAGCCAATGATACAGAGGTGCTTGATGTATTGTCAAAAATAGCAGCTCTTATCTGACATGCATGGAGCAAGCTGAGCCCCTGGATGGGAGAGGGACCAGTTCTAACTGGCTTCGGTCAGAGTCCATCAAGGGCACAGACCCTTGCATCTTCCTTTCCCAAGCAAGCATCAGAATAACAGCAATCAACAAATATCAACATAATATCAAATTTTGCATATTTATAACCTGTCCACTGCCTACTCAGATGAGCACATTGCGTTACTCTCTGAGGTGACCTGTGCTGCCACGTGAACCAGCTCTTCTCCATGTGCAGAGCAGTGTTGAGTCTATCAGTCACGCCGTGACCAGGCCCACATCTCCCTCACCTGCTCTGGCTGTAACTCCTCTGAAGCCTTGCTGAGCAAAAGGACTGATTTGTTGCATTCCCTTATGGAGTGTGAGCAAGATCACCTGTCTTCCATCATATGCATCCACCTAACCTGACAGTCTTCTACCACAACAGAGTATCTTCCTGTGTCACCAGGACCACCTCTAGCTTTTCTTCTTCAGCGTGTATGTGCATAATACTATTTCACGAAGAAAGGAAGCTTCTCAGACCCCAAATGCTTTGAGCTTTTTGCTTTGCCTTACTTGTCCCTTCATATAACTAACTACAAATCCCAAGTTACTTTGACCCCAGTTCTGGACTCCAGTTTTCTGTTGAACAAAAAGCCTGCAGGAGGCAACTCTCACTCCATTGGTGCCATGCTGTGATTTAAAAGAGCTTAATACAGATCAAACTATAACCCACATCCTTTTCACTCTGTTCTTTATTATTTTAATGAGGTTTTCAACCCATCTGTTAAATCATGGATGAAGAAAACTAGCAGTTACATGTCAAAATCCATGCAAACTACTTAAAATTCATGCCTACTAAACTGGCCTATAGTCAGATGTTACTAAGTCAGGTGTACTGTGTCTGGAAAAACAAATTTGGTATGCATGATCACCTACTTAGCTGGAGTGTCTTCTAATAAGGTTAACTCGAGGAAGTGAGAGTAATAGCTTAGACCAAATACATACTGAATTGTTTTATTTTTGAGTTGTTGGTGTTTTTTTTTCCAGGCAGCAAGAAAAGATCAGTGGCTACCTTGCTGCACGGGGCCAGATTTCCTTATACCACTAACTTTTTCACTTGACACGGCCTACGTTTTTGGTATGTGTGTGAAAAGCTTTGACAGCCTCTTCAATATCACTGCTCTTCTGAGCTCAGGATAAAACCTCTTTGGCCCCTCTCAAGTTCCTTTTAAATCCCTAAATTACCTTCATATAATCTTCAGTCTCTCATCTTGTATTCACTAGACATCTCTGCACAGAAGTGCTGTCAAGACCAGGGCTGCTGAAACTAAATGAGGCACTGATTTTCCTTATGAAGAAGTGGTACTTCTTCCTTGTCTGTGGGGCAGTATTGGCGATACTGTGATCTACCTGCATTAACAAATCTTCAAAGTATGTCATTTACACTACATTGGTACTGGTTCCTCACAAAGCTTCTCAGATCATCTGATAATAGCTCTACGGAGTTTTAATGCAGCTCAAAATCTCCGCTATCTAAATGTTCATGCCCTCGATATCAGAATTCCTCCCTTCACAGTAGCAGGAACTGATCTATTTTTAAACATTTATTTACTCTTTTAGATCTTATGTGTCCAGCTTTACACACTTCATCACTTGATGATTTCCAGAGGAATAAACTCTTTGACTTACTCTAATCTGCACTTACAATCAAAAAGGAATTTTCTAGGGTCATGAATCACAGGCTGACTTGGCTCCTACCACTCTACCCTATAGCCAGGCAGCTTCCCTCACCTCAGGAAAATATCCTCAAATGGTACCTTGAGGAGACCTCAGTTTAGCTGATTTTGAACCTTACAATGATAGTATTATAGATCATTCCTTCTTCCGTTTGTTAGGCTTTTAGCCATATTTTTAATTCAATCACTTCCCTACAGAAGATCAACTCACCCCTATACATCCTGAATTTCCCTACTTTATCACATCCTTCCATTAGTTTTTCTTTCAAAGATAATGTCATTTTTTCTGGCATCAGACTAACATACTCCTATGCAACTTCACTTCAAGAAGTATCCCACTTGCTTTGATGCTGACAGCAAAATAATCTATTACTGCAAAACTGTCCTTTACAGTTATAAAGAGCTGCCCAGTTTTAATGATGATGTTGGCATCTTCTTTAACTATGTTGGGAATGCATTTGCAAAGTAAAGTGCAAAACTGCAGTTCTTACACCCTCTTCTCAAATGTCGGCACTGTGTTGGTTATTGCTGTTTTGCTGCAACATCAGTAGTTGCCTGTGTCATTTTTGGTGGACGCTGACTTTGAAGCGGGAAGGTGGCCAGAGCTTTTTTTGCAGATTTCTCTTTTTGCAGCATATCAGATTCCTCACCAAAACCAGGATCTCTCTGGACTCAGTGATTCCACCCCTCAGGAAATTCAGAGTACTCTTCTAAGGTTTACCATGGAAAGTCTTACTCTCATGTTCTCTCTCCAGTTACTCTCTCTGAGTTTTTTCTCCTCCTACCACCATCCAGTCTTTTATCAGAGACTCGTTTAACCTCTGAGAATTGCCAGAAGGGATCTTCATCCTTTCCACTTTCACAAGCCCTCTCGAGTTTTTTGACTTCTTTTTAATACTTTGGTTCAAAACCACAGGTTGAATTTGCACTGACTGCAGGATCGCTCCATTTATATATTCCCATTCCAAATGAAACCTCATATGGCTGAAAGCCCCTGAGAAAAGCCCATGCTCCCAGCTACCCTAACTTTTCATTTCGCTTGCAGGTTTATTGTCGGTCACCATGCAAGTATTCCCTTGCATCACCTGCATTTCCAGAGAAACTCAGCTCTGGCAAGGCTTTTGTCTGCTCTGTTCTTCTACTCAGCATGTTTTCCTAGCTCATTTTACTCCTGGTGCCATATGCTTTCCAGCAGTCACTCAGAGCCAAGGAGCCAGCTTCATTCAGCATCCATTCACAGGCTGCTCCGCAGGAATAAGGGGAGCATCCCTGTAACACAACAGCTGGCTACGGCTGGCTCCTGCCAAAGCATCTTAAAATTGCATGTCCCCACAAGCCCTGGAGAACGTGTCTTCTGTGCAAGGGCTTGCTCAGGCAGCTCAGAAATGACTAGTCAAAAGCCACTCAAAATGAAACACACAATACAAACCAACATTACCCTCATCTGCAGGGTTTGCCCATGCATGGCCTGTTTTAGAATACATTTCTGGTGATGGCCGAACCTTCCTTCGAAAGGTCTGGTGATCACTCCATTTTCCAAGGGCTTCTGGTCATGCAGAAACACAAGCAGATGCAGCTGATGAGTGATTAGCCATCCTCATTACAAACTTTGGAAGCAGATTCAGTCACCCATGCACAGCTGCAGAATGAACTCCCTGTAACAGGCACACCTGGCTCAGTTATTTTGTCAGCCATGCCCCTCACAGAGCTGTCATTTCTGCACCACCATAATCCCTGGATATTATCCATAGCAATGTAGTTTGGGCCAACATTGCTTTGCAGGATGACCAAGAAGATCCGCAAACATCACCCTGCTCACAGTCACATAATGTGTCAAATTGCAGATAAGTCCAATTGCAGAAGGTAAAATTATAAGCGTCCTGGACAATCACCATATAGAGTCCAAGCAAAGCACCTCTTCTACCCACCATGCTACTCACCAGGACTTGGAGAGAAGAACACAGATGTATACCTTAAAAGGATATAACTCTTCCGTAGATGAGGCTTAAATATACCTGGCCCAGATAGCAGCATGTTGTAGCAAAGTCAAAAAGCATCCTTTTTTTAATCTAGACTCTCCCAAAGATATATTTTCACACACGAGTATGCAGACATGACATCTTGGACCCACACAAGCTCCCACTGAATGCAACATAATAAGACGTTATGCAAGACATCAGCACTGAGCGCTGAGCACAGCCCCTCTCCAACATACCATGCACGTGTCCTCAGAATGGAAATCTCTTGCTTCTCTGCCCATCCTGCCCCCCCATCCCATCTGCCTTCACCAGATCTCCGACAGCGTGAGCTCAATGTCCCCTCACTGCTCCCAGCAAACACGCCCTCTGTCTCCCTAGTATTGCTGTCACAGACTGTATCATCCTGCACTTATGAATCTCCACTGCCACATCTCCTCCCTTCTCTCCCCCTACAAGCCCCACGGGCCACCACTGCCCCTCAGAAGAAGCGACATGGGTCCTCAGCAAGGTGGTGCAATGGAGGTAGAGATGGCTTGCATGAGCCCCAGACCAAAGTGAGGACTCCCAGCAGAGAAAGAAGCACCAGGGGAAATATACGTGCTGATTTCCTGCCACGCTCTTCCACTCTCCATGCTTTCTTTAGCTAGCCTGCTCTTCTCCTTTGCCCCATCTCACCCTATATCCTGCACCTAAATATGTCCTCAGGATGGGGAAGCGTCTGTGCAGTGAGTGGTGATGGGGGGGGTGAGGCTGAGAAGGCTGCAGGCTACCAGGATAGAGAGAGAGAGTTTCGATAGAGATGAGCTCTGTGTGTTTTGAGCTTTTGCTGAGGAGAAAGGCACCAGAGCAGCTTGATGGGCATTCCAGCAGTGGATTTTGTCCGAAGGCACACATGTGGGTAACTGTGCTGCATTTCTTGAGCTGGCAAGAAAACAGATTTGCTGTTTTGTTTGTAGTCAGAGGACAAAAAAGTTCTACCATTATCATATACAGAAAGTCAAATATTTGACATAATTTACAATTAATTTAATTGACATCTCAGAAAGATTTTTTTTTTAGCCTGTCACCTACTCAGCTGGCAGGCGAGGGATCTGGAAGAGCCACACGGCCTCTCTGCAGACAAACCAGCCTGCCTCTTTTCCATCCACAGTTGTGACAGGCCTGACACGTTCCCAGGGGACTTTTCAATACTGTGGAATCAACATTTTCCAGCAGAAAATTGTTCCACTGGAAAACCTTTCAGCCAGCTCTACTATACATTTAGAAACATTTTGTGTACACCAGTATGCTGAGCATATACTCGTACACTATTCGCATTCTATAATCTCCAGATACTTTAAGTGTCTGTCATCAAAGAAAGAACAAAGTAAAACATGTCCCTTAAAATGCCAACTGCAGGTAAAATAACAAACGATCAACATGAGCTTTTGCAAGAGGAACTCATAAGTGGAGTCTAATTTTCATTCTTTCGCTTCATCTCCATCCAAAGGCTCTGGTTCCCTCATTGTTTTTAGTTAGCAGCATCTAGCTGCTTTGGGCTCTGATCCCACTGCTGACTGCAGAGTGGTTTCTGCTATGTCTGTGAAGAGCCTCTCTGGTGTCCATAAGGATCTGCTGAGAAGCTAGAGACACACACATTATATCAGCATGCAGAATCGAAATGTGATGTCCCTGTACAGTTTTTGCCACAAAAAAGCATGTGGATATTGCACACGCATACAGGATTGCAGTCTCAGCTTCATCGTCTTTTGAACGCTCTCCTCATCCCCACAAGCTCTCTCCTGTGGGACTCCGTGGCTGGGAAAATTAAAATTTTGTTTCCTTCAAATGCTACGTCTCTGTTTTTCCTAGAGGCGGCTACAATTCTTTCTCTGTGATCTGAAATTGCAGCAATAATTATATTTCCTGTTTTGTTCACTGGAGTTGACTGTTTTGGCAGTCATCCTGTAGCAGTAATCCACACATAAAGAGTCATCTTGCATTTTTCAATCCAATTTAAAGGGAATTGTTTCTCAAGGAAAGTAAGGGGGTGAAAATGTTCCCCTCTGGCAAAAAAATCAAGTACTTGGGTATTACATGCAAGAATTTTACCTACCTGTCTTACTCATCATTGCATTTTACAAGCACTGATTTAAATTCCTTTCACTTCTAGGGAGGCCTGAGAGTTTCTTCATGTTGCTTTTCCCATTAGTCCCCTCTCAATTCTCCCAGTCACTCAGAGAGAGAATTTCAGTTCTCTCTTTCCAGATGATGCTCAGAGCACCAAATGCTATTGTTTTGTTCATGTTTTGTTCTAGGGCTATTTGTTTGTTCTAGACTGGGGGAAAGGATGCAGTAGAAATTAAGGCAGGGATGCAATAGGAGGCAAGGGAATAATTATTCATTCTTGCCATCAGCTCATTCTCCTGGTTTGATTTACACAAGTTGCCCCAAAGTTTTCTTTCTAATTATTTTCGCTGAAATACTCAGAAGCCTTTAATAATGGCATTTACATGTATAATGTAGCATTATTAATGTTAAACAAAGCCTTCGAAATCCCCTCCATTCTGCAAGCCCCATATCCTTCAGAACAAATTATTTTCACAGTAACCTCTCCCAGACACACCCCCCCCCCTCACCGCTATTTTGTTAAGCCAAAATACTTTTTCCTGTTCCCCGTTCATTTTCAATCTTGATATTCTCTAAGTCATGAAGATACAAGAGCAGCACAACAATGAAGATGCTGGGGCCAGAAACAGTTAGGATCAGGGCAGACATAAAATAAGGTGACTAGAAATTCAGCCTTTAAATCCTTTACATTCCAACTGCTGAAGCTATCTCTGCATTCCAGACAGGGCAAGTACCTGAAATAGTAGCATTATAAGAAAGACAAGTTTCAGAATATCTCAGAAACAATGAGAAGAAAGCAAGCCCTGACAGTTCAGGAAGCAAAATTGGTGTTTGGGAAGCATCCCACCTCCACATCCTAGCACATCTAAGTTTTCAGCCATCTTTCCAGCTTACACCACCAAAACTTGCTCATGACCTGAGGAAGCTTCAGATACATCTGTTTCAATTACAGAAAGTCTTAGGAGCTTGGCTTTGTTCTTTTTTAATTGTTGTTTTAATTGGCTATTCCCTTCCCAGGCATGCAATGAATCAGGCATCAATTGTTTCTACAAGGCCTCTGCTGCATCCCCTCTCTGTGACCCAGCTGCTGCTCTGCCCAGCAAACCATGCTGGCCCCAAACCATGTCCCACACCTCACTCTCCACTAGCGGGGACCTGCTTGAGTATCCTCATGAAGCTGGGGAGGCCGTGCTGCCACGCCGTGGGCAGGAGGCTGATGGTAACGTCAGGGCACTTCCACAGCCGCGATTCTGCACATCGCAGCTTCTCAGGGATACAGGATCCACTCCCGAGTCAGAAAGTGGTCAACACCCACCTGCTCAGCATCACAGCCCAAAACCTTGCAGTGCACTTGCTAGAGGGAAGCAGCAAAGGGATAAAAACCTAATAGGTCAATGCCAATACAAACTGAAATCACAGGTTAAAAAAGAGTCTCAAAGAGGTTTTGTATCATAAGGGCAATTTTTTATCATTCTAGAAAGTTTCCGCACCTCAGACTCAGGGATCACTTCTGGGGCATCTTAATGCCACTCATGGCATCATAGAAATGCTGGCAAGATGGGACCTTGAAGGATCTCCTCACAACGAGATCATCACCAACACTAGATTAAATCAGTTGTAGCTGACCTCAGGGCTCTTGTTCCAGCACTGCACTACCCTTTTACTGAATTTTTTTTTCCTGATGTCCAAGGAGTCCTCATGGCCTCTCGTTACACTGTCTGGCACTGCCAAAAACAGTTTGGCCCCATCATCTTTGTAACTGCCCTTCGAACAGTGATGGACACCTACACCTCTTAACAACATCTCAGAGGGCAGAGCCAAAAACAATCCTCGGGACAGCACAGGGCATGCTGCATCTGTGTCAGGTCCAGCTCAGTTGGACACTGCAGGTAATACCTACAGTCTACAGATCTTCCTTGTTTCCACTGGAAAGTCTCTGTTGAATTCCTTCCCTAAAGGAATGCGGAAGAGGCAAAAAAGGTATGAGGACAGATGACACAACTGGAAAGGTCTTCCTGAGAATCCACTAAATAAATTACAGTTCTCGTGCAGGAAAGTGACAGCTAGGGGGGGATATGGTAAGGACTTCTAAGATTAGGAGCTGGATAGAGAAGGTGAAGAGGGAATAACTGTTAGCTACTCTTTTCCAGTAAAAGAATGAGGGGATATCAAGCAAGAATGGGAAGTGGCAAGTTTCCAACAAAGAACAACTTCTTCACCCCATGAGCAGTTAAGTGGTGAAACCCCTTGTCTCTTGGATACTAAAAACATGCATGGGTTTGCAAATTTCAAGAATTTGCACAGGAGTAAGCGTATGGAAGAAAAACCCATCCAACGCTACTAAATACAAAGATACACTGACTAGCTTAGAAAGTCCTGAGCCATAACTCATGGGATGCTTGGAGAATATTCTGAGGAAGTATCACTAATTTATCCTCTATCAGTTTCTGTTGGATGCATAATACTGGGCTAACTCAGCTTTTGATCTAAACCAGTCCATACATTGCTACAAAAAGATTTCTAAGTTAACATTTGCTGAACAACTTTAAGTGTGCTGGGACAATACAGCAAAGTCCCTACCTCCATGGGTCAAACCAATTTACAAGTCCACCCACTCCTTTTTATTCAAACACTGCATCACTAAATAGAATCAAGACTTTTGGCTTCCTGGAGGAAAGGAGCTTGCTTGGTCACCCCATCAGTCCAATAGGACATTACTGCCGTCTCACGGCAGCCAAAGGTGCAGAGCACCTGGGATCAAGCCCAAGGACTTCAGCCATGGCACATCACTCTGCAACGTTCTTCACTTCACAGCCAACTGCCCCCAGCTTAAGAGCATCTTTTGTGAAAAACAGCAATGCTGTACTATTGCCAGGATGGAACAGGCTTTGAGGCCAATCATCTTCTCAACCAAAATCTACACCTTCGTCTCCACTCTGAAGATTCGCAATCCATTATTTTTGCCCTCCCCTGATTTTCTGCCCTCTGCTCTACATGAAAGTCCTGAAATACACCACAAGGTTAAAAATCAGTCTTGGGATAGTAGCCCATTTGGCCAGGGGAAGAATGAGCAAGTAAACCACATCACCTTTACATTCCTGCCCTGATGGGTAGAAAACACTGAACCCTACTGCTCTGCCACACATCACCTCACACTGTCGTGACAACACTCCTCTGGGGCTGTGGATCTGCTCCCAGCCCCTGACAATGCTCAGCCACCCAGACCTGCCCACTACAGGCATGCCTCCATTTCTTTCTGCAAGTTTATAGTGCTGCCTGTGCCAACTCCTTTCTCTTCCTACTCCCTTGGGTCAGAGGCACAGCCCAGGGAAGACAGTTTGGCTGGGGGCATCCCTGTGTCAGACTAATCCCAGCTGCCGCAGGGGCCCTGGGAGTCTGTCAGCAGCCAGAATAAACTGAGGTGGGTCTGACTCACACCAAATCCCAAGCCAGCAAGGGCAACATACAGGTCCAGAAGTGGTGTAAAGCCACTCGTCTGCTTCAGCGCACTGACATGTACCAGGCACAGCTCAATGTATCCAGGGGACAAGGTCCAGCAGCACAACTGGGGACCTTCAGGAGCCAAGGCTGTCCGACAGATTGGTGCATGCCAGCACCTTTATGTTCACCTGAGGTTTACTCCACTAGCTTTTCTAGTCCTAAGATATATTTTAAGCTAAGCAGCTCTCTCCCCAGCACCCAGCTCCAGGCAGAGATGAGGTAAGAGTGTACTGAGCAGGAAATAAGCACATTGTGGTCACACGCTGCCGTCTCCCCCTAACTCTACTGCCTTTACACCTCTCCTACCCCTCCTCGCCCCGATCCTGCGGCGGGTTCGTTGAGGAGCAGAAAGTCGGTCCTGACGGAGCCGGCACACGCCAAGCCAGCACGAGCGTCAGAGGAATTAATTCAGACGGGCAAAGTCTGATCCCTTTCAGGGAGCCTGCGAGAGAGGAGGCAGCGCTCAGCACTTCAGACATCAAGGGAGAGTAAGAGAAAAAGAGATGAGAGAAAGCCTCGAATAGAAAAGGCAGCGGGGAAAATGTCCTAATTTGGAGAGACAGGCCTCATTGCCATGGCAACCCAGAATCACCCCAGAGCAGCCAGATCCAACTTTGTATGTGGTGTTAAACGATTCAACCATTAAGGGAAAAATACTAAGGGAAAAAAAATAATGGGGCTGTGGAAGGGAAAGTATCTGGCAACAAAGAGTTTTCCTCTGGGGGCACTCGGGCAACTGAAGTGAACCTTTTGAGTCTTTGGTTGTATTTTTTTTTTCCCCCATCTTGAGGTGCAGGCACATTTTTGTGCATTTGCTTCGTTTCTGGAGAATGAGTCACTCCTTCCTGGCTGCACTGCCTTCCCTTGCCAGCCTGGTGCTCACCAGCAGTGGGGCCAGATCCTGCCTCCTGGGCAAAAAGGGGTGAAGAAAAGGCAACCAGAGCCCCCATTCCCTTCTTTAAAGCCCCCTATAAATACTTTCCAGGACAAGGCAGAAACTGGGAAGGCATGGCAAACCACATGGGGACAGTGCGGGGTGGCAGCACATGTAACCACGGAGGTGGCAACACGATACAGGATGACAGTAGCCACCAGCAGCTCCAGCCTCTGATCCAGGGCCTTGCAAAGGCACAAATGGGATGTTTGCAAAAGAGCTGAGGGCTATTGAGAGCATCTGACCACAGGGTAAGCAAGAGACACGTCAGGAGAGATACACTCACTAGAAGTCACACAATGCACGTATTGCTGACTGAGAGTGGAAGATGCATCCCTGCAGTCGTTAATTAATTATCTGATCTTACTCTGAGACCCTTCTGCCCACCTTGGTCTATGAATGTCTCTGAAAATCACAACAAACCTCCTCTCCCCACGCCCTTGCCTCCTTCCACCCTCAATCTCAGAGTACCCTGAGCCCCTCCCTCCACACTGCTGCCTCTTGTCAAACACCCCCATTCAGCAGGTCTCCTCATCCTTTTCTTAGCCCAGGGACAGTTCTGCCATCTTTTCTCAGCCCCAACGAGAAGTCCCACCCATTCTGCAGGAGCTCCCCCTCACAGGATGTTAACACATGGAGGTGGATCAGTATGAAGAATAGTAAGGCCAGGTGAGCAGCAAGGAAGGAACAGCAGGATATAACTTTATCCTCTGGAGGTTCCCTCCTTGTAAACGAAGGAACAAATCCCAGAGGATGAGTTCCCAGAGGACCATCCCCTACAGATTCTTAAGTGCAAAGAGGTAAATTGATTGTCACAACAAGATCCTTGTCATGGAGTAAGTGTCTATCCTACTCTTGTCAGCTCATTTCCCTATCCAATTTATTCATCAGAGAGCAGCAAAACATTTGACCAAAAGGATTCCTTGATAGCAGGAACGCATGCAGCATGGAGGAGAGAACATGCCTCTGCACAGGCATGGTTACACAGCAACACAGCCATGTATCTTCTACATGCTGTTGCCCATTTCCATACAAAACCACTTCTCTCAGGCCACAGAAACCCAAATGTGCCAAGCAAGAAAATCCTTATCCTAGTATTGCAGTCTAGACTGGACCAGGAGAGGGGGAAACGGAAAAACTAAACTCACTCTTCCACTACCAAACAAAAAAGCCATCAATGTATGATTCAAGAGATTTGTGTATTTTATAGCAGTGGCCCTGCAGGAGCTGCTGGCTGGCAACTGGCACTCTGGAAGCGCAAAATGCTTCCCCACAGCTTGTGTTGTATATTACCGAGTATTATTATGGGAACGTCTCAAGACACAGAGCAACATGCTGCTGGACCCGTACAGTGACCAGTGACCGACACTGTTGGACAGAAATATGGCCCTAAGCACAGCAGGAGACAAAACCACTCACAACCTCTGTTTCTCCTCCCAAAGGTTAGTAGCACAGCATGCTTTTGCCAGCCCATTTTGCCTCTGGCGAGAAAGCTGCCAGCCACAGCTTCAGTTTATAACAATTAAGCAGATGAATCTTAAAATCCGCATGTATGCATAAAATCTTCCAAGGGAGCTCAGGCAAGGGCAGAGGGATCAGACAGAGAGAACGTCTGGGACAAGCCGTGGTGAAGATGAGCCTGGTGGCCTCATGCCAGGACATGGAGACAGCGAAGGTTAATGGCACCATGGCTCATTGGGGGAGAATGGACCATGGGCATGAGGAACGGCACAGCCTGGTGAGGTCTCCAAGCCATTCCCTAAATGAAGCCGTTCCACCATCTGCAGGCGAGCACACTTTGGCATTAAACATTCTGCATGAAGGCCTAATTAATGGAGCACAAAATGACTTATTAAATCTAAACTAAGGAACCAACTGACTAGCAAAAAAAATTAAATCTCTGGCCAGGTAATGGCTGTATCAAACATTTGGATATGCCCAAAGCCCAGCAAAACTCACCTGCTGGATTCTAAATAAGCAAAAGTTTATCAAAAGATAATCAGAGACTTTTAAAACAAAAGAGAGGGAGGCCACACGAGTCTGAGGAGTCTGTCGGATGATCAAAACTAGCAGAAGCGAAGGCTGACTGGTTCACCCTCTGTCCAGTTCCTCCCAGTTACCTTCCAACGCAGCAGTGCTGTCTCCTGCAGGCATGCATCTACTCCAAAACTTTGTCAGTCCTGTTATAAATTATTTCAGTGTTCAGACTGCAACTGCAGTATTGTCAAGGAGGGCTTGCTGCTCAGAGACATGTCCAAAGTTTGCTGTGCACCTCCCTGCCCCGCATTTCATCTCATTACGTCTTTCAGATCTTCCCATCTCTCCCCCTCCCTGGTCTCCCTCAGTGCCACTCGAGGAACACAAACTACCATAGTTTGCTGTAGCCTTGCTACAGGGCTAAGAATAAGGCTAGACAGAAAGCTCAGCCAGCCCGAAGGCAGAAAAAAGTGGGGCAGAAAACAGATGCCCGCCTGTCAGTTATGAAGAAAACAGGCACCATTCATGTTTTAAGTGCAATTTTTAAGTCTCTGCATTGAAAATATAGTTAAAGGCATGTGCCCTCCTCCTCCACAGAGGATACTAACGGGATAATCCAATTACTGCTGCTGTCATCAGGCTAATTTCTTTTCCCAAAAGGTCTGTTTTTAGATAGAAATATTAACATTTCTAAGCCTTGCGCCACGCTCTCCTTCAAAAGCTAACTGACTGGAGCACGCGACACCGAGCCTGTTCATGCCCACGCCTCGTTTGCTGCTGCCATCCAAGCCACTGCGGTTCGGCAGTGCGAGTCAGGGAGTGCACACACGTGCGCCCAGCACAAGTGTGAATCAAACATCCAGCCCCAAGAAACAGCACCGCTCACGTTACGTTGTTACGTGCTCGTCTACGCAAACCGCGGAGCAGGACCGCACTGGGGTGCGCTGGAGGGAGTCACCGCGGGCGCACGTGGCAAAGAGGGCGAGCACGCCGCCAGCGTGTTGGGGACACGCTGTGCGTGGGTCACTTGTGCAGAAATCACAGCTCTCGAGACGCCCCGATGCAGGTCTTTGCCCACCTTCTGCGTGCGTTTTTAGCTCGCTTTCTTTAGGAAACGAGGCTCTTGCAAAGCCGGTGCGCACATGTGTGCATACGTGAGTCAGGCTTCCCGGTAACCCTTGAACCTGCTGGCCAATTTCCACCTGATTTGACAAAGGGGCAGAGGACTCCATGAGAATTAAATTCTTGCAGTGCTGTACCAAATATAGCCCGTGTCAGAACAGAGTCCCGAAGCCTTCACCTGGGCCCTCAGCAGTGCCTGTGATTCACCCACTCACAGTCAAAGGCGCACTGGGCAATCACATAAGCTTCATCCTGACCTGGCAGCACACCAGCAGAAAGCAGCCCCTGCACACCACAGTACATCCCTCTTTTGTCCAGTATAAAAGACACAGCCGAAACTGGGAGAAAAGCAGTCAGAGACCTGGAGGAAATGGGATTATCGTAGGGAGGAGATGTAGCCGGCTCCTGAAAAATCGAAGATGCTATGGGCACACCCACTTATTTGAACTGGATATCTTCCAGCTGAAATAAGGCGGTGGGTAGAGAAATGAGATCCTTTTAATAACCCTGGTCCCCACCACTAGGGGAAGGATGAGTTCAGCTCTTCTGAAATCTCTTCATGCAGCTCAGGCTCTCTCCTCTGTGGACTCTCTGGTGTCTACTAAGGGCTGAGCTCATATTACAGTCTTAGTATATAATTCAGTTAAAGAGTCAATTAACCATGAGATGTGATCCCACTGAAAACAGGATTCATTTATTTGGGAGATGACAAAATTACTTGTTCCCTTGCCCTTCCACATGCTCTGTCTTCTCAACAAGCTGTTCCAATGTCAGGTCATAAAATTCACTTTCAAGTGTGCCAGATGGGGGCAAGGGGGAATTAAAAAAGAAAAGCCTCTAGTGTGGGCTTGCAAAAGAGATGAGAGACTCTGGATGTCCATTCAGAGACACAATATGAAAGGCCCAGCTTTCAGGATGTGTAGATGCCCAGCATTTTTTCAAATTTGAGCTGTCTTAATCTGTCTCGTGTTGGATGTTGAAGAAAAAAAAAGCATCTATATTCACTGTTCACAGTCAAAACACTTTAGCCTACTTCTTCAATTGCCATCGCTTCCTGGGGGTGGGCAGAGCCCATCCAGATACCAGGTGTCCTGCGCCTTGCAGCTTGGCAGGCAGTGCTGTGTGGAGAAGGCGCTCCACTCCACCAGCCCCGATACCACCTGTTCCCAACCCTCCTGCCGCCCACCCAGCCCTGCCACGCCGAGGAACAGGCTGAGCCTGGCCCACAGCCCGGGCCATGAAGGAGCTCAAATGGAGCCAGGCAACTTGGAGACACGGAAGGCAGGCACTTCTGAGAGGTGCTCTCTCCGTACACCATTATCTGACAAACGCACCATTATCCAACAAGAGCCTCTCTATCCGCTTCCTGAGCGACTGTCTCCTTTGTTCAGAATCCATTGACCTCTCCTTTTTGTCTACAGTACCTTCAGAAGAGAATTGTCTTCCTTACGTTTTGCCTGAGCTCACTAGGTGGTTTGTGGGCTGTTTTATTAACTGTCTCTAGTAGACAACTAACACATTGGTCACCATCAGCTCAGCGCGTCCCCTGAAGGAAAGCGCATGCTCTCCCCTCCCAAACTCCTGCCATACTGCACCAGCAACGGGAGATTCCCTGCTCCCTGTAAGCCTTCATGAACTGGAAGTGATGGAAACACTGTATTTCCAATGGGGTGAGTCTCAGCAAGAGGACGCCAACCCATTCAGAGGGAAAATTAATTTATTTCAAGAGAGCCAGAGCTGCATGCGGCCACTTGCAAGGAATAACATTTCTAACAATGGTAATTTTACCTCACCCCATATAGGGTGTGCAAACCCTATGACTTGGTAGGCTTAAATAGAAGTTAAGACAATAGATCCCTCCCAGATCTCTGACCTTTGATAACTGTGAAGAGCTGGTTAATGCAACACACCACACATTGAAATTTCAGCTCAAGCAGTTTGTGCTGGAAGAAGCCCCCATCAGCCAGGAGCCACAAACCACCACTGTACACCACATCCTCACTAGCAGCTCTGCCCCAGCTGAGATGGCACCACACATCGCACCTGGCCAGGTCCCCATGGGCTCAGCATCCTCGTTCCTTAGCCTGAGGGAAGCAACCAGCGATGCAAAAGGCTGTCACAAAACTTTCCCCAAGCTTTGCCTCCCCTTACCCACTTGTCCATGACGTGGTATAGACAACGCTAGATTGTGTTCGGCTGCAGTGAGAGGATCACTGGCTTGACAAGCTGGTGATGTGGAGAACAGTATTAACTAAGTAATTAAATCATTTCTGTAATTACTCTCACACAGCTATAAATAATGTAAGCCCACGTTCTCTGTGGAAGCCACAATAGAGAGAGAAGAGAGGGTGAGGGATGCAAATGAAAAAGCAGAAATAATAATAATAATAAAAACACTTAACATTTATACAGCACACCACATTTTCAAAGCACAGTGCAAACAATAATTAAGAAACGGGTAGAGTGACAGACAGGAGAGGGTGAGAGGAAGGAAAGTAGGAGAAGCGAGAGGAAGGGAAGGGGGGCAGACACGAAGCAGGATTTGAGACTCTGCGAGGCTGGCAGCCCAGTGCACAGCCTGCCCAGCCCCATGGCATGGCCATGCCATGCAGTTCTTCATCCCACATCACCATCCTGCTGCAGCAAGCTGGGGGGAGAGAATGCAGCTCTGTCTCCACAGAAAGCAAGCAACAAAGCGAGCGCCCAAGTGGGAGCCAGGACAAAGCACGGCACTCCACAAGCACGTGCCTGGAGGAGCCAGCGGCTCCATCGCAGAGCATCCTCCTGACAGCTCCTGTCCATCCTCCCCAGTGCAGAGCCTTGGTGGTGGACATGCTGGCCTCGAGTCAGGCAGCAGGCAGAGGCTGCGAGGGCTTGCCCCCTTCTCCAGGAGCTTCTCCCTGTCCCCACCAGGCATGGTGCCCCCGCACAGGGCATACTGGCTAACCGGGGGTGCAGCTGAGCCAGCCCTGGACACGCTTTGGGAGATCTGCTGGTCTTTCCCAGGGGGGAGCACAGATACCAGTGTCCCTGTCCCCTCTATCCCAAGTAGCCATTTCTGACTCCCTTTGTGGCTAAGTGCAGAGGAGGGAGGGAATATTTCTATCTGACCGGAGTGGAAGGCAGCGCTGACAGGGAAAGCATCGCTGCCCAATCCCCCTGCCCTGTTCCCTGCGTCAGCTCAGGCCCGCTCTCCTCACCCAGTTTCCACCCCCATTTCACACCCCATGTCCTGTTTGTTCTGCAGTGCTGCCACCCCCTGCTCCCCAGCTCTTGTTCCCAGTGCCAGCCAGGCAGCAACACCTGGGCAGGCACCTCTCTGCCTTCTCCTATTCCCCATCTCCTACTTCCCACGTTTTTCCAGCCGCCTCTCCCCCTTACAGCATCTCTTCCAGATGCTCCTCCTCCTCCGCACAAGCTCATCACACCCTCTGCGTCCCCACACTTCACCCATGCTCCAGCCTGGATGTCCTTCTGTGCGCTGCATTTCTCCCGGCTGGATCCCACTGGGACTCCACAGAAGAGCCCTGGCCCCAGAATGGCCTGTGCAGCCCCCAGATCCCAGTGCGGTTTTGAAGCACAGCTTGCAAGGACAAGATCTCTTTGAGAGATACGCGGCAAACATCTAAAAAGACTCTGCTGCGTATATACAGTTTCTCACATTTATAACAAGACCAAACGTTGGACAACCTATGAGGTTTTTGTAGCAAAAACACATTTCTGGTTTAAAGTCCTGTCCTGTAAGACACCCTCTCCAGACCTGGGTCCTTGCTCTGATGAGGACCACTGGTGCTCAGGCAGAACCTTCAGAGGAAAACGTGCCAGCACTTGCAATCCTGGTAAATCACGTATCTTCCTGTACCACGTTTTCAGAGCGCGCTGTTTTATTTTCCAAATAAATAGTGAAATAAATCAATCAGCTTGAGGCATACACCTGGCACAGGAAACTTTGCTCAAACAGTCATGATCTGGCAAAGTTACAGGAAACCCCCAAGAGGATCTTATAATGGGGAATGCTGGGCAAGCTTACAATAGACAGTACTATCAGCCCTGCATACAATAAGCTCTCCTGCATGCCGCAGCCATTTGACCACCTCTAATAGGGGTTACAGTTTCTCCTCCCAGAGTCCAGGTTTTCATATCAAACATTGTATTTACTTCAGCTAGAAAAATCCATTCATTATTCCCTAGCAATTAGGTAGCCTTTGCCTTTTGCAGATCTCAAAGTTCTTTACAAAAACATTGTTACAGTCTTCTTGTAAAGGGCAAATTGCTGTAGACAGAAGTTGAGCAACTGTCTTAGAGTCATTTTTTTCAGCAGAGCCGCAGTGAGGACCCAGGTCTATCAGACCTGCTTGATTCTGCTGGCACCCTTTAGATCAGTCCTCCTCACTGTGTGTACCTGCCTTTTCTGCTTTTTTCCTGCCCGCCTTTAGACTCTCCTTGTCCTTCATTCCTTCTTCTCCCCTTCCTCTGAAACATACACTTACTGTTATTATCAGGAACCTCATAGATAACAAAGCTAAAAGCTATTGCCAAAGCACAGAGAAAAACTGCCTTGACAGTGTCTTTAAGGTATATTTTTTAGTCACTCTTAGAACTTACTTCAATCAAACCCTCTCTTTTTTTTTTGTTCCTCCCCTGCCCTACAATCCTAGATTCACGAGAAGTTTTTCTGTCCCTCATCTTGTTCATCTACTTTCTCCTCCACTCCAGCTATACAGCACATTCTTCAGCACTTAGTTCAGTCCTGCTTGAAAACGGCTGAAGCAATGTGATTTTCACACTCTTCCCAAAGGAGAATAGAGCACCTCCTAATCAAACTCAGTGTCTGAACTTTTTTCTTGATACGCATATATATCATTTAATATTATCATTTAACATATCATAATATATCATTTAATATCTTTTCTCAACTTAATCCTGCCACTCTTACTTCTACTTCTGGCAGCTACACCAAGTATTATTTTCTCTAATCTTAGTCTATAAATCATACCTTGGCTCATTGTTCAGCCATTCTACAACATACATGAATAGCTGTTTCAATCTTTCTTCACATATCAGTTCCTCCAGACCTTTAACAGAGTCATAGACTACAACTATCTCTTTTTCTGAACCCTGGTTTTTTCCAGCCCGTGTATAAGTAATTCCCTTAACTTCCTTCATAATCCATCCCCTCCAAACTTGGTTAATGAGGCAAATAAAAGGCAAAGAGAATAAGAGATTCCCTGGAAAGAATTGTTTCTCTCTGTCCTGCGGTTACTGGGGAATGACACACAGATCTAAAGCAGCAGCATCGGGCAATTTCACACTCTGTGTTTTCAATTTCATTTTGAGGCCAGTTTAGGGTAGGGACAAATTTGAGTGTAATTAATTCAGATTTTGTGAGACAAGTAACCGCTTGGGGTTGTAATAAAGGACTGCCTGCTCCAGAATGAAGAAACTAATCTCCTTGTCCGGCTGGGGATGGCACAAATTGATTTAATACTTCTGTGTTGGGTTTTTTGTTTTGAAGAAAGGGGCTATAATAACAATTATAAATAACTATGGGTCAGATCTTATCAAGCTCCCAGATTTCTTTAGATAAGTGCTCACAGATTTGGAGATCTACCCAAACATTCATCAGCATGAAAGTCAGGGTTAGAAATCTAGCAAGAAAGAACCTTTTCACAAAAGCCTCATTTACTTGCCAGTTCCAAGCTGGGTGGAAATTAACCTTTTCCTCACAGATACTTCAACGCTTCTACTTCCAGGTAGACAATGGCAACACCTCGTATAAACATTAGCAGAAAAGTGGTTAATTCACCTTCTCTTTCTCTTGGGTAGGTTGCAGCGGTTGCATTCAGAGCTAGGCAAGGAAAGGTCTTCTGTCACTCGAAAGAAAACATCACTATAACAACAGAAAAAAACTAACACTCAGTACTCCTGGAAGAAGAATTCTATGACCCAAAATAAAGCAGCTTATAAATAGCTACAAAAGGCTGATGTAAAGGAATCAGACTTCAGTTTTGCTTGGCATTTGTTGTCTGGGACAACTTCTGCTGATGGAAGGCATCTGTGCCTTTATGTAGGCTGCTTCTACTTCAGCATCCCGCCCCAGCACTGCCACTGCCCAAAAGCACCCCCAGGGTGCTTTAGCTAGGTGTGAGCCTCATCAGGGTCCCTCCAGGCTTTCTCCTCCCCAACCAAGTGACACACAAGTTCAGATGGTTCCTTCGGGCTTCAGGTATCCAAGGCTTCCCTCCTGCATTTCCAAGGCTCAGGGCAGATATGACATGCCTCCAGTAGAAATTACTAAGGGGGAACAAGGTGATGGGGCTACTTAGGAAAAGTTACATTTCCATAAGATTTAAAAAAAAAAAAGAAAAAAAAGGAGGGGATTTCTTGTTGCCTTTTTTTTTTTAAGTGACAAAAAAAATAAAATCAAACTCTGTATTTTTTTCTTGTGACTCTTGAAAACAATACATCCCAAAAAGTGAAGGCCTTGAAATAGAGTTCCTCCCAAGCAAATGAAAGACAAAGTAGATGGAAACTTTAAAAATTAAAAAAAAGCAGATTTTTAATAGGATATTTAATAAAAGAAACAATATATTTATTTGAAAAGACTGGGTTTTTTATTGAAATAATGTTGACGAGAGTACTTGAGCTTTCGTTTAGAAAATGGGAGTGAACATTGAAGGATTTAATGGCCCTGGGGAGAGGTTAAAGCTCTTAAAAGTTCATTTCCAGGTTTCCTAATATCTGAGGGATTTTAAGTGCTGTAATTTATTTATAAAGTAATAAAAATTGTTCTAGGGAAATTCTCAGATGTTAATTAGAGTCCACAGAAATATGCTACCTATATTCCCTTTCTTTATATGAAAAAAATGTAATTTTCTAGCGATGGATTAGACACAGATGTAAACATAAATTACAGATCCACCTGGCCTGTTATTACATGAGTATACTCAAGGGAAAAACAACATTGGCATACAATACTGGCTTTTATTCTCTAAATCTCTGTGACCTACCTTTCTTCTCCCTCCCCAACTTTTGCAACAGAATCATAGTTTGAGGACATACAATATTTAGTTCATTAGTTGTGAGCTACACAGAGTTTTCATTTGGCAGCAAAAGGAAACTAAGCACCAAAAGCCAAAGAAGTGTATTAATGGTGTCCTCAATAAAATCATTAAAAGCTTGAAGGGAAACTGCTGATTTATTTTATTCTTTTTTTAAATCAAACTCATCTTTGCTAATCACTAGATTAGTCTAAGAAATATTTAAACTATTGCTATCATCAAATGAAGTTTCAGAGAAATGAAAACTCTTTGTGAAATTACATGAACTGCATACAATTTTGCTTTGGAAAAAAAGGGATAGAAATCTTCTAACAGCATTGAACCATATTCTTTAAACATTTGCAGATCAAAACATGTCTTTTTTTTTTTTTCCCCTTCTAAGCAGCATTTTATTTGGAATTTATTTCACTTTAGTTCATATAATCCATTCAAAGGGAACTTTTTTTTCTCCCTTCACTGAATTTCCTTCACACAAGGGCTCTAAAAATTTCAGATGTTATCCCTAATGGAAATGAAACAAATTTACATTCAAAAAATGAGGTTTGCATTCCCCATGCATTTCTATTATTTAACCTTTGGAAACCTGAGAGTGAAAGTGCTTTCCTTTTAATCACAGATGTTCTGCTTTTAGCATCACTGTCCCAGTGTCTTTGACTTTGTCCTGGTTTCTGTGTGTATCTAGGTGCTCAGATTATCCAACTAGTTTTGGCTTCCCTGTACCTGCAGTATCATTTTGCTTCCCTCTGACCGTCAGCTAGTTTTCTTCCCTGGCACTTTACACCTTTAGCCTGAGTTTGGACTTGCTCCCCACCAAAATACCAACAAATAGTATTGCTGCAGCAGCATGGCCCAGGCATGGAGTGATCGCAGTAACCTTCAGCATTGAAAGAGAAACAAACAACATGTCTTGGAAACCTTGACAGAAAACAAAGAAAAAGGACAGATTTATGAAGTGAGAATGGAAAGGTGGAAGAGAAATTTCAGCTTTGGTGTGAATGGGAGGAGAAAAAAAAAAAAAGAGCAAGGTAGGGGAGGGTATAGCAGAAAAGTCAGGTCTATGGTGTGTGAGAAAAGGAAGAAGAATCTGGCCTAGAAAGGATAACAGATTTTAGATTTCAGGTTAGTTTCATACTGCTTTTATACAGATTTTATCACGGGCACAGCCCAATTTCATAGATCATTCTTCCTCACCACTTTATTTCCATCAATATGGCTACCCTGCATGGGCAAGCCCTGGAGAAAATAGCAAGGGATGCAGAGAAAGAGGAGAATGATTTTCAGCTGGGAAAACATAATCATACTCTTCTTCCAATATTTTTCCTGGCTGCTGCCTGCACATCTTTGTGTTACTATAAAGCTGCACAGGACAAGAAGCTTTGGCAAAATAATGTAACTGTGGAGAAATAGCAAAGGACATTTCTACCAAAAATGATGGTCACCAGCTGTGCTATAAGAGAACCCAAGACATTTTCTGCTCTTACCTTTTCTGCTTTTGTTATCACCAAGTTGACTTTTTCTGTTATTTTAAAAAAATAAATAGTCTATCATTACAAAACAGACCAGTCAGCTAAATGGTGCGGTCATTTTTTAGGCAAGAAGCTAAATCTTTTCCGACACAGTAAGTGTCCTAAATCTGAACAGCAATTCACTCTTAAGGTACCTATAAATGTACGTGGTTATTGTTATTTTGTTTTCTGTGATTGTTCCTTTACCTCCTAGTTCTGTGCAGAAGTGATAGTAAGCAATCTTAAAAATATAATGCAGAAAAGCACAACCCCGATTTCCAGTCTCTGGTCTGAAAATACAAGATACTGGTTTGTATGCTTATCTGAACTGAAGCTTGGTTTGCAGCCTTGAAGGTTTTCTTCCATCATCAGTCTCCTAACAAAGAGCATCCTCATCTGTTAGCTATTTCCACACTGTGATAGGGTTGAATTTCTGCTTTCGAAACAACTGGGGAGAAAGAATAAATTATTTTAAACACTGGAATGGGAGCAGATATGCTCACCGGTCACAAGTGCATTGCAGTCCTCTGGACAATGCAAACTAATGCTCAAGATCAGGTGACATAAAGCTATAAAAAGAAAGGTCAGTGTGGCAACTTCGGGCAAACTAAAGAGATCAGAGAGCTTCAACAAGCAAAGTTCTTGGATGATAAGAACCTAGAATTGGTGATGGGACACCTTTCTCTCCTCTTATCTCATCTGTTCCAGATTAAACACAAATCATCAGTGATCCATGCTATTCCCTTTCTAATCAGGGATCCAGGTGAAATGATGCTATTGTCTTAGTCCTTTTCAGAGGTGTCAACACCAAAACAAGGACAAGGCTCTTCCTCACAGGGCTGAAACGGTGCAACTACTCTTCTACCCTGCCCTTCAACTGCAGGGCTTGCTCCTCTGGTTGGAGCTGACGCGGGGGCTGTCAGCCCTCCTCAGCCATAGCTCCCTGGCCACCCAGCACCAACAGAACGACTGCTGCAGTCCCTGCTGTTCGTGTGGCTGCCAGAATGCTCATCAGAGATTAAGGGCACTGAACTGGCTATGATAAGCCTCGCCCTCGGCAAAGTGGTCTCTCCAGAGCTCGAGTGAGGCACATCGTGCGTCTGCTTCACTGTTTTCCTGGAACTGAACCCAGATCGCGGTGTGCACACAGATCATCTGGTCATTTTCTTCTGATGCCAAATTAGGCAGAGATTAAATGTAACACTTTGTCATAGCTAAACAGGTGGGATTAGAGACACAAGAACCGAGAAGAGGAACAGCAAAAAACATGCAAATTACTATATACATATTTTTCAGAGGAAAAATGCAAAACACAGGGAAACCAAGAAGATATAAACATTACCTACAAAATATAATCAAATGCAATATTAAAGAGCATGAGTTTGAACAAAACAATCAGGAAAGCCAGATGTTACATGTTCAGCAGCATACCACCACCTGCTACGTTACACCCAGGGCAGGATTCATGGCATTTAATTTGAGACATCACGAGCAAGTCAGGGTACAGCCTTCTTCAGCAATCAGTGGGGAGGTACAGGACTATCTCACGAGCATTTCACTGCACCCCTGGGGTGAGTGGGGTGAACAGTCCTCAGGTGGTGCCTCCTTCCCCACTAACTGTAATGATGCCTAGACCTCCAGCTGGCAGGCAGCGCACTTCCAGATGCACATTAACTGAAATGGAGCCAGCCTATAGCGCACATTATACAATATTTCTGTCTATATATACAGGAGAAAAGAAAATTCAGGCATGAAATCCCCTTTTTTTTTTCCTGCCCTCCCATGTCTCAATTTACCAGCTTCGCAGTATATACAAAGCCCTTTTTATACACAGACCCAAATTTCCTCCCAGACACACTTATTAAACCCTCATTGAAGGTGAAACAGAATTTCTCATGCTACTTCAGGGAAGGTGGTTTGACTGAGGAGGGTTTTTTTTTGTATTAACCTCTGGAGAAGAGAGGCTTATATGTCACACCAAGGCATTAGTGGTTTGCAGCATTCTTTAGGTTCACATTGGTGCTACTGATCACAAATGCACAGGGAGCATAACACAGCTATAAGTGCAGGTCTGAACCTGTGAAATGCTGAGCAAGTTCAATCACAGCTGACTGCTGTGGGCGTTGAGGGGATGCTGAAAGAAGCAATCCATGCTTGCAGGATCAAACCCCAGCCACACAACTCATCTGCAAAGAACATGACTAAGAGTCACTAAAAGCAAAGCCTCTGTCAAGGACCTCTGTGGAAAATAGATTGTTTAAGGACTTACCAGGCTTACTTCAGTATTTTTAGTAGAATATCAATGTATTTACTCTCTACCATATTTTAATTCTATTCGTCAAATAAGTATTATCCATTAAAGATTGCGCACCTGTGAATCAGAAGTTGTAAAGGTCAGCCTTTTTCAATTTATGTTTAAAAGAAATCTTGGCCTTTCCTAAAACTGCAGATCTTTGTACGTAATCTGCTTCTCCTGTCTGCAAAACTACACGAAAAAAAGGGAGTTTGATAAAACAGAGGTCTCCATTCATAAGGCTTCCATCTTTGAGCTCCCCGTGGGCTGCCTGCCCACCAAAACACTCTTTACAAGCGAGCCAGTGGGGTACACAGGGCAGTTGCGGGAGATGCTGCCTTCCCAAGGAGAGACTAGAGTTAGGTAGAAAGAAAAATCTTTGCAAAGTTCAATAGGCCAAATTCCTCTTTGAATTACAGCAGCGTAAATCTCATCTAATCCTGCCAAAGGCAATGGGGCTGTGCTGGATTTACACTGCGGGAATCTGAAATCAGAATTTGGCCTGCCACGTTCAAAGTCACAGGGACCTTTTCCCGGTGCTTAGGAGGTCTGGCATCAGTAGCACTTACGCTCGCTCAAAGACAATGTAAAATGCTTCCGTAAGTGTGAAATGCAGCACAAGCAGTAATGCTTCGGACCCGTTTTGCACAGACATCAGTGACCGTGCTACGCAGCAGGCAGGGAAGCATCGAGATGCAGCACTGCTCCCTGACTGTCCTCCGAGACAGGAAAGCTTCATGGTGGCTGGAATGGGGCAGAATAACTTTATCACATGTTCAACCATCCGAGTAGAGAGAGAAAATAATGCCTGTGATTGAATAAAATAACGTCCACTTTAGTTCAAAGGCTGATACGAGAAAATAACACTGCATATTCACTGTTTATTATTTGGCAACTGAATGGTTGGTCGAAGAACGAGAAAATAATTTGTGATATTTATTCCCATCTACTCACCTACAATAACCCACACTGGATTATTCATTTACAAGGTAAATAAAACAGAAAGTAACTGGATTTCTCAGCCCACTAGATCTCTTTCTGAGGAAAAGCTGCCACAGTGGCCAGCTTAATTCTCCTCCTTCTTTCAATTAGATCTGATTCTGCCTAGTTAAACATCTCAGATTCGCTGAAGAGTGACCCCTAAAAGAAAAAGGCTGTCAGCTTGTGTCCCTGTTTACTTCTTTGCAACACATAAAGCGCGGTTAAGAAGGTCTTCTCAATAAAGGAGTTGGCCTCAACTCTGTCTGGCATGGAGCCTGCAGGAAAAAGGGCAGCCCACCTCTCTCGGATGTTCCCACTGGCCCACAGCAGCCCAGAGGCCACTGTTAGCCACACCAGCTGGCCGAACACTCAGTCAGGTGTGAATTGCTGGGTCCCCTGTGCCTTTCAAGGGGAAGACTGCTATCGAATCCAACCACAGCCACAGAGGCTCCCTTAAGCTGAGAGTTATCAACTGGCCAAAAATGCTGCTCTCTCTGACCTTGCCCTGTTCACAAGCAGTGGTGAGAAGGCTTGTTTGTATAGTAATTCCCCAGAAGACTGTCTGGAGCCTGGGAAAACAGTGAAATGTCAGTGATATGAAGGAATAAAGTAGCACAGTGGAAACAAGAAGGACTTAACTGGGCTGGTTCAGACTGGTTAGTTGCTCTAGCTAACACCTATTTAACTTCAGGAGCTAATGAACACTTCTGAGAGAAGATGGCTTTATTAAAGATTCAATTATTTTCCAATTAAAATGTAAGAGCTGTATTAAATACCTGAAAATACCACAATGTCCTCCAGCTGTATGCAGGAAAAACTCAAGCTAGCATCCTTGATTCTTCTAAGACAAAATACAAGTGAAAAATAAAACCTTTTTAAAAAAAAAAAAAAAATCACAATTGTCAGGGGCTCTTTACCCTTCCTAAGGAAGAAGAAAAGGGCTGATTCTTTTGCAACTCTCTTCTACCTGCTCCTTTCCCTCCTTGGTTTTTCTCTGTTGCAGATAATTCCACATGATTAATAGGCTCTTCTCAGCGGTGCTATACACAGTTAGCTCTTTTAATCTCTCTTTGAATCTGAGAGTCTCTAATCCCCCAGCCCTTCAGCCCCATGAGACTACACCTGAGGATCACAGAAAAGATATTTCTTTCTGTTTTAAGTTTCGATCTGCAGGTCTGCAATAGAAGAAAGCTCAAATTTACCTTATCTGCCATGATCATAGAGGAGCCTCCATGGATGCCCAGGATGGGAGTGAGGGTCTGGGCAGAGATGAAGTCCAGGATCTGGGCAATTGCTTCCTGGTCTGTGTCATCAGCGAATACCACCCCTTGAATCTTTCGGTCTGACATGAGGTCACAGATGCGGGTGATGATGCTCTTGGGATCTGTCTCATTCATGGCCACCAGCTCCACCCGAGGCACCACTGAGAGGTGGTGGAAGTCATCTTTCTCGTGAGCATCTTTGATGGCCACTTCGTCCGAGGTCCCCACCAGGATGACCGCAATGCCAATGCTCGGGTGGCTTTTCTGGGCATGGGCCCCGCTCCCCGTTGTCGCGAGGACTGCCAGCATCAGCCAAAACCTTGGAGAGTAGCACTCCACCCTGGGCCTCATCTTCAGCTCTTACACTCCCTGAGCGAAGCAAAAAAAAAAAAAAGGAAAGGGGGAGAGTAAGAGAAAGGGAAAGTGATTAATTGACAAGTCAATCACACACTCAGCCTTCAAGGCAGATTCATTGATCTTCCTCTTCCACTAGCCCTCCTCCCACCAGTCCTTCTTGCCCAATACCCAGCCCTTTGGCTACATTCAGGGCTCTGTTAAAGTCGGGGTAGTCAGACCAGTCCAGCCTCTACTTCAGAGTTTGGAGTCACTTCAGAGAATGGCTGTTGGCAGAAGATGGGATCATGTCATCTCTCAGGTCCCATGCCACTCTGAGACCCAAGTCAAAAGTCATAGAGGATTGTTCTTTGTCAGCTGATTGGCTGTCTTTGTGAAACTAATTGCTTATATCAAACCTGTGTCTGAGTGCTCATTCTCAACACAAAGGAATCACTGGTGTTTGTGATCAGTTTGGCCTTCGGCTGGAGGTACAGGCAGAGAGGCTGAAGGGACCAGGCAGATGAGGATTCCCTTTTATTTTCTCAGCACAGCCCCTCTAGAATAAAGCAAGGACAAATGGGCAAGGTCATTGGATGTATATGTACATGCACATGCATGCATCCATCACATACAACCCTGCTACCACCAGGATGCACACAGCTCCAGTCTATAGTACAGTCAGCCATATACCTTTCAACTATGTAAGGTTCCTTTCTTTTTAAAAAGTCAGGAACACAAAACTTCCTGGTGGTTGTGGCCAAAAGTGGATTAATGTAGTGTGGGGAAGACATTCCCCCCAAGCCTATAGGACAGCTATTTTTGCCCAGAAGCAGAAGGACCCGCAGAGCTTACAAAGGTTCACACTCAGCTACTACAGTCAGGGAGGTTACACCGATATTTTCCCTGAATATGTCCACTTTATTTTGTAATCATAAGTGTAGAAATAGGAAAACTGGATGAGGTCATTTCTCCAGCCCCTGACTGAGCAGGACTGTTCCCCGTGGGATTGTTCCTGGCTCGCTCTTCATTCAGTCTTGTTTTAATAACAGTTCGCATTACCACAGCACTTTTCATCCTCAAGACACTTCACAAATACTAATGAATTAATCCTTGCAGCACCTATAAAGCATAAATATTATCAGATCCCCCCTGGTCTGGGGACAAAACAGAGCAAAGTCCTCCCATCCACTCGCCACCCATGTGGGAGGTAGCACTGGTCAGTGTGCCCACCCAGGACCATGCTGCTGTCCCAAGGAGATTTCAGGCATTTCAAATTAAAGAATACCTTTCCTCAGTGCAAAAGCTCCTGTTCAGCTATTCATGTCCATAGATCTGTTCTTCAGCAGCCAGGCACACTTGGAATAAATACACCAGCCCTGCGCTGCTTTGCAATACACCTCTGGTTTTCGGAGTGGTCCAGGAACAAGACCCTTCCATACTGTTCACTATCTTCATGATAGACATGCCTCTATCAATCAAACAGAAATCCACGGCAGCAGGGACAAGGCTGGCAAGACCTTGGGGAAGCTGGAAGTCCGCAAAACAGCCCTACCTGGCACCTGCAACCCCTAGGGAAAGGGCACAAGGGGCCCCATCTTGCCCTGCCTGGGAGAACACGTATGCTCAGCACCTGCTCCCTCATTGCCATGCTAAGCAAAGAGAGCGTATCCTGCATTGATATTACCGGATAAATAAGCAGATAATAAAATAGATAATAAATATGCACCAGAGGAACCAAATCCACTTAGGAGGCTGAAAGGGACTACGGGTGCGAAGCACCAATCGATTCTAAACTCTCTGACGGATCCACTTTCTGAGAGATGCTCACAAGGAGAACCAAGAGACTTTGAGAGTTTGGCAAAATGAACAGTTAACTTCATTCTGGCAGGACTGTTATCCTCCAATTACGAGTCACTAAATTAGATTCCTTCACAGTGAAATGCAGTCCCCACTCCTGCAATGCTTTATTAACTTTAATGCATTCTATACACTCTCTGTCTCTCACTCTCTTGCTCACTCACTTTAATGCTATATTTGCTCTCTTTAAAATATGTTTCCTGCGATCCCTCTGCATAGTTTCACACAGTATATTACGCTTGGTTAGGCAATGGCTAGCTGCTATGCCCAGGGAGCAGAGCATAGGTTCTTCCCAGCTACTCTCCCACCAGGAATACTTCATAGGTCGTTCCAAGCCAGGGATTGGATAGCGGGGATGCAGGAGCTATGCAGGCAATTGTGGCAGCTATCGGTCTTCACCCCCTAACATAGACTTCTCCCACTAGGAAAAATGCCAGCCAAGAAGTCTATCCCCTTCTTTTCACCTGCACCAAAGCCAACAAATCTCTAGCATCTACCTCCAAGCAGTAGAAAAGAGCCCAGATCCTGAAGAGCACTTTGGTGCCATTCTGCTGGGTGTCTAGCTCATGGCATATGCCCTCAAGGGAGATTTTTCCATTCAGTGCAAGATGATGGAGTTCCTTGTACAGTGCCAGATCCTCAGGCTTTGGCCAGGTATGCGGGGAGCAGCCAGGGCAAGGAAGAGGCTAATCCAAAGAGAAGGTTGTCAGTGCCTCCAAAGCCAGCCTGGTATGTCCAGTTTGGATCCTCAGTCATGGGCCCTCCCCTGGTTCAAGCAGAGCAATGCTTAGGTAGCCTGTGTTGTATTACTCAAGATATTTCTCCCTCCATCTCTTGCTCATCCATAAGACTTCTGTCACACTAACAATGTGTTTCAGGCGCTCCATGGGCAGTCTGCATGCCAGGGATGAGTGTCCTTTGGAGACAATAGAAGGTACCAGGTCCCATCCCTGGTAGGATGGGACCCAGGAATGTGATAAGGCAGGGGAACTCCAATTAATCACACCCGACCCAGCACTGGCAGCACCTCTTTCTCTGAGGGTTGGCCTCCACCGTTCAGCCTCAGCACACTCCCACAAGGCAGCAGCAGGTTCACAGCACAGAGATGAGATGCTCAAAGACTGCAACAGGGATGCTCACGGTACTTACTATCCCTTCCCTACCATCCTTGGAGGTGACTTCTGTTCACAAGCAGTAGCAACAGTCCACACTGCTGATCACATGCAAGTGCTGGCTGTTGGAGAAAGGGACAGACGTCCCACCACCAGCCCCACCCCTCTCTCCTCTGCTCTGGCTCACTACAAGCCCCTTTTGAAGGTGTGCTAGCAGAGGAGAGGCAAGGGTGAATCAGCACAGACTTATTACCAGATTAAGGTGATCTCAGACCTATTGTAAAAATATGTTCCTGCATATACAGCAGCAAGTTTTATCCATTAAATTCTACACTGTTCAAATGCAAAAGTTTGAGGCACCCAGTCAAGGAAGAACTGGAGGCAGCATGTGGACTTCCTCCTGAGTTCTATTCTTTTTTCCAGTGAATATTTGCAAATACACATGGAGAAATTCACAAGCACCTGACAAGGCCGCAGTTGTAAAGCAGGGCATTTGCCCTTAATTGCTTCAAGTATCATTAATATTGCTAGAGCCTAATTTCGCCAGTCAAGAACGATTTTTAAAACGTGCCAGTATATTTTATTACAAAGTATTTCACATGAGCAGTTTTTTCCCTTGGTGGTGGTGTGGGGCAACACAGCGTTTGGAGTCTTTTCTGTGATTTTGCCACTCCAAAACAATTTAGCAAATCCCAAACTCCAGTCTAGCAAGTAAAATCCTTTACACATTACTCCATGCTATTATATTGTCCCTGGAACATAATATATGACAAAGCCATTAGACAAAGTGGTTTTACAGATGTATCTATATTTAGGTATAAACATGCCTGTAAAACCATTATACCCTTATAATCTCATTTTACTTACCAATAAAACATAACCATCATTGCAGAGGAATGCAGCATCTACTTAGTGCTGCAGAGCAATGTTACACAATCACTGTTAAAATGGGAAGGGAAAGCTAACTTCTCCAATTGAAAACGCAAGCGGAATGTAGGTAGTCAGACAGTAATTATTCAGGTTGGATTTTGGCCAGGACCAAAGGTTAGATTGCTTAAAAATATCATGAAAACCTTATTTGACACTGCATTTTTATGTGGATCAGATCTAAGATAAGTATTAATAGAAAATTATTAGGCTGCACAGGCGAAATACAGCTCAGCATTTAGAGATATTTCTGGATGATATTTCAAAATACAGAAAGTGCACAAATAGGTCACTGTGCATTCAGCCAGGCTAACTGTAAATAAAGTACTACTCAGGCAGCATACAGCAAAGCGAGGCAATCTTCAGGTCAGATAAAGAAACTGAGGCAGCACACAGGCTGGTCCTGGGAGTTTGGGGGCAGTTCTTTGTGTGCCGATGCTGGTACCTCCTGCTGCAGCTGTGCCAGCTGGTCAGCCTTGCACAATAGCCCCTTGGGAAGGTATCTGCAGGCCTCCAAAACCCTATCTGCAAGCTCAGGACTCCAAGAGGAAGGGAGTCCTGAAATACTGCAGTCCTAGATAAAAAACTGTCTTGAAGGCAGCTTTCCTAATTAGGAGGAAGACGATGCTTGGGACAGGAAGCTGAAGAGCATGCACAAGCCACTAGCAAAAGGAACTTCACAGAGACGTTGGCTCCATACTGGAGGAAGAAGAGCATCGCCTACCTCCAGCCTCCCCTGTCTGTACTTCCTTGGAGGGCTATGAGGAAGTTCATAACTCAGTGCTTTCTGGGCTCTGCTCACTGGGAGCTCTGATGAGATCCCAGCACCGGTTAGACACTTCAAGCCATATAATCTGAAATTCAACAAGCTAATTTTGCATCTGCACCAACTGCAATGCTAATTCCCAGCCCTACTCTCATCACTGATTCCTAGACCAGTTCCAGGACTCACCATCACCCTCAGCGCCACTACTGCCTACAGACATGTCCTGCCAGCCCCAGCGTTAGCCATCAGTGTGTTACCATACCCTTCAGTATTTGCCCATCTTTGACAGCATCTTAATTCACGTCAGCTTCACTTCTCAGACAGTTTTAGCAGTATCAGACAACAAATCAAAAAGCGATCCTTGTGTTTCAGGCTCTAGTTGGGCCTAAGAAGAAATCCATCTCACCTGTGAGATATCCTACAAAGCTGGAAAGTGCTTTGTGCCTGGTATCCAACACACCACTGGGGAACAACAAATGCACTAGAAGAAGCTGTAGGCAAGTTAACATTGCCCTAGACATGTTACTGGGCTGTCTGCCTATATGTCCAGACCAATGAAGAACACTTTTTCTGTGTTTACCAACAGCAGAAGGCTGGTGCATATTTAATCTTTCTATCTACTATCTGCCTTACAGGTAAACTGCAGGAGTTAAGAAGATCCATGCAGAGAAAGGGACAGGACTGATCGTAATCCCATAAACTGTTACTTCTAAGAGTTGGGGCTTAAGGCTGTAAATCACGCCATAATTTACACCTAAGTTTCTCCAACTCCCTGATTTTTGGCAAGCCTATTTCAGCTTAGGACATCTTCCTATTCTAAATGTTAGTTCAATTTCCCCAATCCAGACACACTGCATACTGTATACCTCTGAAGACGCATTCCTCATGGTCCAACTGCTTTAACTGTTGTCCTACCACACCTTCAGCCCAGGCTATTTGTACTCTGACAACTCCTGCGCTGCTGCTCCCCATATTACTGCTTAGCAGGTAGGTGACATAAGTGCTCATAAATCTTTTTCTGGCTCACAGCCCTTGTTGTTCTAGGAATTTTGTAAACAGAGAAAAAAAAGAGGGATGGATCTGGGGTACGATGGATGTGTCTTAGAAGCACCTGCACGCTTCAGGTGCTAATAAACAGAATGAATGATGCTGCAAGAAAATCTCCATACATTCGGAGTAGGAAAATGGCAAAAACTAGAGACATCAGAAAGTGCTGTGCACAGTGATGAATGCAAGAGCAATCCAGCACCTGCACCAAAATGGCTCATTACAGTGACTCTGAGTAAACACCCACCCAAGGGCATTTTGGTAGTTTTAGATGAGGACTGATGCAAGACAGTTTATCTTAACTAGCTTTGACCATCACTTATATTCTCATCCTGATACATAAATGTTCCTATGACAGTGATAGAAACACTTCTGAAAGGTGTTTAGGACAGGTCTTCTTTCTGCTTTTCACAACCACTCCCTTCCAACATGTACCTTTGTCCTTGCTCGTAATGCCCCATCGACTCATTTCTATATCAGTTATAAAATGCTTCTTCTTTCCTCTTATTTCCAAAGTTAGCCTTTTTCTTTTTGAGAATGCATCACACACCCCCAACCAAAGCCTTCAAAACTCTTGGAGTTCTCTCATAACCTCGCCATCAGTTTTCCTTCCATGGACACTGGGAGCAAAGTGGCATATACACTTACTTCTATTCTCTATTTATTTTCTTTCAAGCTATTCTTTCTTTATTAAATCAGGTACAAACTCATCCCTGATTTGGGCAGCGTCATACTCATCCCATATATCATATATTCATTCCTTCCCAACTCCGACAGCTGGTTTGCCTCCGTCTATTCAACAGGTCTGTTCAAGAATAAGGTGAAAAAGCACTTCCCCTTTTTCTGCCCCATGCAAAGGAGAGCAATTCTCTCCCTACACTTAAGGCGATACAAAGAACACTTTGATCATCAATTAGACCCATATCATTCCCAACAGATGAAGAACCATGTCTCATTATTGTAAGGATGCCCAAGGGTAAGTTCCCAGTGTCCTTCCCACTTCCTCCCACCCACGTATTTTACATATCACGGGTGATAGCTGATACAGCCACAGCCTGCGAGCTTCTGTTGAGACCAACATCAAGTGATTCATAGAAATTACAAATTAAAATCCTCTGCTTAATAGTCTTGCCCTTCCCCCAGTTACTTCAGGATTGCTGTCTACGGCATCTGCTTTAACACACTACCTGCTCTGAAACAACTCAAACAATAGGATTACCACTGCTAGGAGATGGCTCCAAGGCTCACATTTGGAAACGTTTCCCTAAACTCAGCCTAAATTTGCCCTTTACTCAGCTATCCTGTTACTTCAATAACATCTCCTTCATCCAGCCTAAACAATTTCTCCCTCTTGACTCACCGTTTCCACCCTGAAAATGCTTGTAGATGGTTATCTGATCACCCCTTGGGACTTTCTTCTGCTGCAGTAGAGGTTCAGCTGTGTTCACCCCTCCTCGTAAGTTAAGTCCCCTCAGGTCCTCGGCAGGACGAGCAAGAGAGGATGAACTAACGGCTGGGCAAGAAAGAGCAGGAGTGAGCCTGACCTGCTTACCCAGGCTGGCACACACGTGCAGAGCTGCAGGAGTCAGTGTCACACACACAAAAGCCATTAAGCGAGACAGCGGGTCAGTCTGGCATTGCCCAGTGCCAACTTCTAAATGCCAGGGCATAGAGGCTTGGCACAGCCATCGCTGTCTGTGAGCCTGGCTTGCGAAGCCAGGCTGGAGCCACCGTTCCCCTGCCAGGATCTCATCCCCCGCCCCAGCATCCCGCTTGGACAAGTTTAGAGGGATGAGACAGAGACTGAAATATCCTCACCACCTGGAGGGTTCAGTTGCCACAGCTGTTGCTCCATGCATGCTC
Organism: Tauraco erythrolophus; assembly: GCF_009769465.1. Classification (NCBI taxonomy): domain Eukaryota; kingdom Metazoa; phylum Chordata; class Aves; order Musophagiformes; family Musophagidae; genus Tauraco; species Tauraco erythrolophus. The sequence continues at coordinate 57,324,763 of NC_141468.1, forward strand.
CATTTGAAACAAGGGTTTCAAAGGTTACGAGACGTGCACCGTTTCCCTGCTTCTGACTGTCACCTGCCCCATCACAGAACTGCATCCAGGCTCAGAGTGAGATCATCCAAAGCAAGAGACATGTCGCTGTGTGCATGTGGCCCCTCCAAAGGGATTTCAGCATGGCTGAAGGCAGCTTTGCCTCCTGAAGCACGAGGCTAGCTTTAGACAGACAGCAGATCACTGCACCCAGAAGACGACTTGTTTTGCCAATTAAATCAAATTGGAACAATTCGGTAATCTGTGCTGCAATCCCTTCCTTCCTTTCTTAATTTTCCATTTTCAGTTTTCGTTTCCAAGCAGGAATCAACAGCACATTAGTAATATGAGGACATTAAAGACTGCAATTTCCAAAAGCTAAGGATTTGAATACCTCCGATCCATTAATATCCATAAGAAACGCACGTTTAACTTCACTTGGATGGTTTGGAGAAGCCCATCCTCAGCATTTCTTATTATTTGCTGTATTAATTTAAGGTTTTCTATTCAATCTCAATCAACTATGCATTTTGTGCATTGGCAGATTGTTATATGGAGTTTCAAAATTTAAAAAATGAGAATTTTTACTTCCCAGGGTGGAAGGACTTTCTCGTTCACCAGACTCTCATGCACCTCACTCATTACCTGTTTATTCCCTGCATCGTTCCCTTAAAGGTCAAACACAGTGCAGGCAGACGGAGACTGCACTGTCTCCTGAAGGCAGCTGCCAAACACCAGGCCAGTGCTGAAATCCTATGGGTTACTCAGAGTCTCACACCAATAAACAGTCTTAAGTTCTTTCAATGCCAGATGTAAACACTGTAAAAGCCAAATCCAAAGTGTCGTGAGCTAGGCCGATCCAGCCACTAAACCCCACGCAGCTCTCCCACTCCAGTAAAATGGAGAGGAGAAAAATATAATAAAAGCTGAGGGTTGAGACAGGAACAGAGGACCACCCACCAACCACGGTCCCGGGCAAAAAAGGCTGTTTTCTTAAGGCAAAACAGTTTATTAACAGCTACCTACAAAGAGAAAAGCAAACAAAAACGGTTACAGGGCGCAGGGGGCAGGGAATGGGGGAGTGCAGGTCAGTTCATTCCATGTTTTTACTGCCGCTTCCCTTAAAAGAGAAGGAGTCCTTACACCATTGTCCCTTGATCCAGTGGATGCCCTGCTCACGGCAAAAGTGTGAATCCTACCCGCTGGGAGGCAAATCCTTACCCCATCGGATTGCCCCAAGTGCGGGCTTTACCAGTCCTGGACTGTTAAGGAGTTGTTGCCACTCGCTCTGGTGTGGGTCATCATACAGACTTCAAATGCGCTCCGTCGTGGGTCATCATGTCGACCTTAAATGCGTCTCCATACAGACTTAGATGCGTAAATCCATAAACCTGTAAATGCACCTCGACCTGTGCCCATGATTCACAATAGTCTCAGGCTCAGGCATCTCCTTTAACAAAACACCTCCCTGTCGGCGGGGGTTGTCCCACGGACTCTAGATGCGTACCGTACTCAGGCTCTGGCATCTCTTCTCGACGTGGATCCTCCACGGGCTGCGAGTGGGTCTCTGCTTGCTCCACCGAAGACTGATTGCAAAGGGGCTGCTCGCAAGGGGGACTCAGCCATGGCATACGTTCCATTCCATCTTCACTGACCTCTTATCTGTGTGGCCATTTCTCTTAGATCTCAGTCTTTTCTGGGTGAACTTGGCCCGGTGGGCACCCCGGCAGCGGAGCTCTTCCCGACTTCCCCAAGCGGCTCTGTCGGGGCCATCCTCGACAGGGGGGGCGCCGGCCCGGGCCGGGCCGCCGGCCCAGCCGGGTGCTGGGAGCGGGGGCCGTGCCCCACTCCCTTCTCCTTGCTCCTGGGCAAAGGCACACCTTTCCAGTTCCTTTGTCCCGACGTAAATAGGGCAATTCGCGGAGGCGCCGATTGGCTCAAGCCCCGAGGGGGATGGGAGTCTGGTCTGATAGGCAGCTTCTGCCACCCGGACCTCCCCCCCACTTCAAACCATAACACAAAGGTTTCTTAAAACATCATAAGTGGGAAAGTATATAGTATTTTTCTTTTTTTTTTATGTAGAAAAGTTGAGTGATTCCTTCTTCTACAATACTGAGAATCCTAAAAACTAGAGGGAGATAGCCTTAAACTGCACCTACACTTTGGATACAGTCATCCATTTTGCCACCTATCTCCTCAGATATAATATATGACACAGGATAAAGCTTTAAAACAAAAAACTGTCTGTCCCTTAGGAAAGATCTTCATGGGTGCATGTTTCAGTCTTGCAGCTCATGCAGCAGAGACAAACCAGGAGAAACTATCCGCACTGCCACTGCTCATTGTAGCACCATTATAGCAAATCCTGAACAGCCCTGAGCAGAGTGCCAGAGCTCACCAGATGCCATCAAGTCCTCAGAAAGGTGTTACAGACAGCAGAAAGAGCAGAGAAGGCAGCTCGATGCCTGAGATGCCAAGATGTGAGGGGAAAGGGGAAACAGCTTAGTGGAGGCAGCAGGGTAGAGAGAGAGAGAGAGATGTCTCCTGTGAGCTGGTCCAGGGCAAAGCCGCAGTGCTATGGACCCTGATGGGCCACATTTTGCAAACTTCCAGCACGCCTGGATTTCTGCTGGTATGTAGCATGTTAGAAACTGGGGTTTAGTCACCAAGGGACTCTGTGAGAACACCAGCCTTGCTTATGAAACAAGACAGGGAATTAATCTGGAAGTGAGAGAGACCAAGAGGTGTTTTTAGCATGTCACAGCCATCAAAGGTAAGAGAGGTCAAAAGCTGGCTCTGGTCAGGCCACTAGAAAGGATGGATGTGTACCCAGAAAACCTTATTGTGAGCCTCCTTCCTTGTAATTATCCCTTGTCTCTTCCCTTTTCCTCACTCTGATCCTCAGTAAAGGACTTTTATGTTCCTGTTATCGTTACTTACAGGAGAAAAAAAAAATCTACCTAGAAGTAACAAGGGAAACCAAATGTCTGACACCAAAGAGTGCCGTTCAAGATGTCTGGAGTTGTACACTTACAACCAAGAAGCATCCCAAAAAACACTCATTCCTTTAGAAAAACTGAAGCCAGGATGAAAAGAGAATTGACAACTACAAATCAGGAATTTTTTTTGGCGGTCTCATTTTTCTTCTTCTTCTTCTGTTTCTTCCTTTCCCTCTTTACTGTCCCCACCCAGCATCCTCCCCTTTCCCTATCTCTCCCTGAATTCAATGACCAGTAAGGCACCAGCCATCAAGCCTCTGGATACAATATGCTTTCACAGTACATTAGTGCTGTGCACCAGACCATGCTGTGCCTGCGATTGTATGACAGGTCAGGGCCCATTCGTCTTACCAAGACCTTCAATCAATAGCATCCAGAAAGCTTTCCCAGCTGGAGGGACCCAGCCCAGCAGCCGCTGACCTCTACCTCTGCTCAGCACTCAATCACATTTATAGAGTTGCAATGACGGCACCGTACACAGGCAAAGCCACATCTGGACCACAGCTAGTCACTGGCTGCTGAAGCTTCAGGGACAGGGCACAATCCAGCGCAAGCAAACAGATCAGATTTGGCTCAGCTAAATTCTGTTTCCATATGGTTTTTTTCCTCCGCTGTCTGTTTTCTCTAGCCTCTCAAATTCATCCACGTAGGCTGCTTCAGTCACTTTTCCCAGTAGCTCACCTGGCTGTTCGTTCCCCCGCATGCCGGCCAATGCACACAAGGATGTACCAGCCCGTGCCTCCTACCAGCCCAGCTCCGCCACTGGCTTCCTTGGGGTGCAACTCAGCTGCCTCAGGCCACATCGCATTCACACAAAAGTCACTATAGCTTACATTTGCAGCAGAGAAAAAAAGCATTATTAGCAAGAGTAAGAGAGAACAACCACCAAAACCAGGCAGTTGTCACAATAAAGAATACCCTACCAGTAAATAAATATCAATACTATGGACAAGGCGTAGCCATGAGGTACTTAGGCTTTAAGGTCAGTTTACACTTTTAAAACAGTGTAAGAGGGCTTAGTATAAAAGACAATCCATAGTTTTTGTATTCCGAAGGAAATTCCTTCAAGCTACAATATATGCCCTAATCTACTGCCTTTCTCAGTTTTTCCATCCATCACTTACTCTAATCTAGTTTTTGTCCTCCACGGCTCCCACAGTCATTCCATTCCTCACTTTAAGCACTGTTATATTTTAGGTCCACCCTTGCTACCTCTTAGCTCACTTGTATTCACACTGCTAGGTACCCGGTTTTAAATCTTGAAAACATAGAGGGAATGAACCTCAACAAGTGAAGTCTTGTTCTAATCCCTCATACCATCATCTAAAATCAATAAGCATTTTCTGAAAGTGTAAACAGTATTGTTTTCTTTCTCACTCTTCACCTTATTCTCCTCATCAGAAAGACAGAGATGCATCTTCCCTGCTTCATAGAGTTAGAAGGTTTAATTATTATAGTATTTAAAGTACTTTGGCTCTCAAGCGATAGAAGCTACAGGAGTTGAGATTATTATTATTGCTTTCCATTGCACTTCCCTGAAGGCAGCAATGTCTTCTTGTGAGATCATACCCAGCATTACTCACAGAATCCCAAGAGAGTGTATTAAAACCTGTATGTCCAAGATCTTCAGGACAATAAATCCTAGTTTAGCTAGGAGCAGAGAGAAAGGAATTGCTGTAATACAATAAATAGGTGTCGGTTTCCAAGCAAAACCCCTGATACTCAATATCGACTTTGCCACATTGACTCAAACTGCTGCAAAATACTGCTGATCAGTAGTTTCTGATGAAACAACATGTTGTCAGCAAATGCCAGTTTGTTAAGTCTATTCTCATGAAACTATCTCAACTCACAACACATTTTCACCTACTCCAGTGCAGCTTCCTTGCTGCCGAGGAACAGCAATAGCAACGCAGAGCTGCAACCAGTAGCCAGCATCCAGGGTCTGTGCTGGAGGTGCAGCTCTTCTGAGCACCAGGGCCCATCCACCCAGCAATTTACAGGTATCTGTTGCCATTGACGAGTTTACAGAGAGTAACTGCTCTGCTTTGGAGGTTATTTTGCTGAACAGACAGTCGTTAAAGACTGGAGTAGTCCTGGAGTCAAGAGAGAAGATGTAGTATATCCCAACCCAAATTCTTCCAATTCCCATCATTTCCTGGGGTACACTGCCATAGAATAATGTTGAAAGACTAGTGCATTCCCACTGCTAAATTAAGTATAAAGTAAAATGAGGGGGTGTATGTGTATTTTATGTGTGCGCGCATATATAATACATGCTATATATATGTATATAAATACATATAATTGTTTGTTGTTGGTTATATATCTATATAAAGAGCATATATGCACTACATCTTGGACCAGCAGACAGGGCTGCATTTCTTTGAAGAAGGAAAGCAGGTGGGAGAAGAAGTTTGTTGCAGGATGGCCAGTTACTCCTTTTCTGCCACCAGTTCCTAAAGGCACTAAATCCCTATATTCCTGAAAACAAAAAAACTCAAAAACAGCCCTAGGAAGAAAAAAAATAACAACCAAACAAACAAACAAAAACAGAAAAAGAAAAAAAAAAAGGTAGAGCCAACACCCAGGTTGCATCCCTTTAACGTGCAGGCTGGTCTTTGTAGGAAATCAGCTTCTGAGATAGAACCTCAAAACTTGCTGCCACGCCAGGGATAAGCCTGTGGCACAGGGCAGCTGCTATCCCTCCTGAGAGCTGTGTCTGGGGTGAAAGCAGAGGCATCTCTTAGCCAGGAGGTGGGGGTTTAATGGGTACAGTGTCAAGGCTGTTTCCACACTGCCCACCCTGAAGTGCTAGAGTGACGCTGAAATGCCAGTCCTGTTTTGTGAAGGGCTTTTGTCCAATCCTGAGGCTGTAGTGCCATATAACCACCCAGTTAAAGCACTCAGTTAGTGCCAGGCTGCTGTCTTTAGATAGCTCTCACCCTTGTTTGTATAGGACAGTACCAATATTGACATCCTGAACAGCCAAAGATTATATGTTGCAAATATCACCCAGCCCCTAAAATGAAGCAGAGAAAGCAAACCGAGTTGCCTATATGAACTGCCTCTCCAAACTTTGCCTTGAGCGCACCACTCGTCCCCCTGGAGCTTCCTGGGGCCACGCTCACTTTGAGGTTTCCTTGTTCCTCCTTCTCCTGGCAGCTTTGATGCTTCTCCAGGCCAGGTCCAGGACACAGGGCTGAACTGCAGCCCCACATGGTCATCAGTCTCAATTGAAAAAAAAAAAAAAAAAAGTAAATCAACCCTTATATGGATCCTGCAAAGCCTCTCTGACACAGCTCCTGCTTATACGGATCCTGCAAAGCCTCTCTGACACAGCTCCTGCTTGGGTGCCCTGTCAGGATAACACTGTGACAGGAACTCATTTCCAAGCCAGGAGGCATTTTTGCATCCAGCTGTATCAATCTTTACATATATGAAGACATCCAAGCACAGGAAAGTTCCCGGAGTCCTTTGCACTATGCGTTTGCACTACCCATGTGCCAGAGGGGTGTGAAGCCCCTCTGGTCTGATGTGGCAGTCTTTTAAACCCACTGTGCACAGGTGTTAACACCTTTGTGAGACACTGGATGCCACAGGAGGGGTTTGTGATCTATAAACAGGGCACATCCAGAGAGCAACCTCTTGCTGCTCTTCCTGTGATATTTGTCTCAGGAGAGAGGGAAGAGCCATGTGTGCTTTTCACACAACCTGACTATGTTGCCCCAGTGCTGCTCTGGGATCCCCTTCCTCTTGTTTGTACTGTATCTTCCGAGCCCGCAAAGCTTCAGGGACCCTAAACCACCTCCCTGACCGTATTCCCAGCGCAGCCCTGTCACCACCTCATTCAGAGAACAGGGATACTTCAGCAAGACTAAAAGCAATACTCATTTATCACTCCTCCTTTCCTAATTAAAGAGACCAGAGGACACACTGGACCATGGCTGAGCTCCCGGCCCTGGAGCTGAGGTGAGTTGGTGGGCAAGCTGTGCAGCCCCGCCAGCTGATTCATTTAGCCAGGCTGGCCTGGCATGCAGCTGAGAGACCATCCTCTCCAGATTCATCTGCCTTACAGCTTCCCCTGCTGCTACTGTTTTAATTTATTTATAAAGAGCAATTGCCTAAAAGTATACACGCAATTTAAAAAAAGAAAAAAAAAAAACGGAAAAAGAAAAAAGAGGTGCCTTGACATTAGGGAAAGAAAAAGCACTCAGGCAGTGCAAAAATTCTCCAAGAGAGGTGCTCAGGTCTGAGTTACTGCCGAGATGACATCTGTAGGGAAATAAGCCACCAGATGCAGGGGAATGGACTAGAGAGGCCCAGAGCAATGGAGGGATTGGGGGGAGGGGAGAGAGAGAATACTACAAGAAATTAAGCAGACTGGTTTGCCCATCACTAGTTATTATGCTTTACAGAGTTCACAGGTCTCTGTCACTCCTTATCTCTGCTGAAGCAGCTTCCCAAATGTCCCAGTACCTGCTTCAAACCATCTGGCCTAGCATATCCCATCCCAGCAGACTCCCAGCCAAAAAGGCTTCGGCGCCTATTGTGGCAGAGCAAAAAAAGAGCCATCTTCTCTAGTCACTGGGACCTGACTCTGCTCTCCACCTAAAGGGCCCTCACTTTTCTCGTAAGCAAAAATAACTCACACACATCCCAGCTTTCAAAGCAATGCACCTCCTCAGCCATCCCTTTGGCAGCGGTCGTGAGGAGACAGTCCCATCTCCCTCGTGTCTTCAAGCCCACACTGGTACAAGAGCAGTGGTGGTGCGATCAGAGGATATGTCCCATGCCAACAGAAATGTGAAATGAAGAGGACGATGTTTCACCAGATGGCTACGGACTTGTCACAGCAGGGAGAAAAACCTGCTTGGAAAACCTGGCCCTGGTACTACTTACTCAACATCTCCTGGACTGCTAGTGCAGGACTGATGGAGCAGTTGGGGCTGAATACGAGACATGAGACAACAAGAATGTGGAGCAGCAATTGCACAGGGTGAACATGGAAGCAGTGAGAACCACGAGCTTCCTCTGGGACTGCAAGGACATGCTTAGGCAGGCAGCATGCTTGGAGCAAGAGCACAGGGAAAGACGCACATACCAAACAGTCAAGGGAGCAGGATAACAAAGAGTCAAACCATCTGACCACAGTTGCTAACAAATAGCATCAAATCATAGAATCATAGAATGGTTTGGGTTGGAAGGGACCTCAAAGATCATCTAGTTCCAACCCCGATGCCATGGACAGAGAAATCCTCCACTACACCAGGTTGCCCAAAGTCTCATCCAACCTGGCCTTGAACACTTCCAGGGATGGGGCATCCACAACTTCTCTGGGCAACGTGTTCCAGTGCCTCACCACCCTCTGAGTGAAAAATTTCTTCCTTATATCTAATCTAAATCTCCCCTCTTTCAGTTTAAATCCATTGCCCCTTGTCCTATCACTACACACCCTTGGAAAAAGTCCCTCTCCAGCTTTCCTTAGGCCCCCTCTAAGTACTGGAAGGCTGCTATAAGATCACCCCGGAGCCTTCTCTTCTCCAGGCTGAACAGCCCCAACTCTCTCAGCCTGTCTTCATAGGAGAGGTGCTCCAGCCCTCGGATCATCTTCATGGCCCTCCTCTGGACTCACTCCAGTAGTACCATGTCCTTCTTGTGTTGGGGACTCCAGAGCTGAACACAGTATTCTAGGTGGGGTCTCACAAGAGCTGAGTAGAGGGACAGAATCACTTCCCTCGACCTGCTGGCCACACTTCCTTTGATACAGCCCAGGATACAATTTGCTTTCTGGGCTGCCAGCGCACATTGCCGGCTCATGTTGAGCTTCTCATCCACCAGCACTCCCAAGTCCTTTTCCTCAGGGCTGCTCTCAATCCATTCTCCACCCAGCCTGTACTTGTGCTTGGGATTGCCCCGACCCACATACAGGACCTTGCACTTGGCCTTGTTGAGCTTTATGATACCACTCGCCATCATCTTTGCTAAATCGTGGGGAACGGGAGAGGTGCCTGAAGACTGGAGGAAAGCAAATGTCACTCCAGTCTTCAAAAAGAGCAAGAAGGAAGACCCAGGTAACTATAGACCGGTCAGCCTCACCTCCATCCCTGGAAAGATAATGGAACAACTTATCCTTGGTGCTATCTCTAGGCATATCAAGGATAAGAGGGTCATTAGGGGCAGTCAACATTGCTTCACTAAGGGGAAGTCGTGCTTGACAAACCTGATAGCCTTTGATGAGGACATCAACCAGTGGGCGGATTATGGTAGAGCAGTGGATGTGGTCTATCTTGATTTCAGTAAAGCATTTGACACAGTCTCCCACGGCATCCTCACAGCTAAACTGAGGAAGTGTGGTCTGGATGATTGGATAGTGAGGTGGATTGTGAACTGGCTGAAGGACAGAAGCCAGAGAGTAGTGGTCAATGGGACAGAGTCCAGTTGGAGGCCTGTATCCAGTGGAGTCCCTCAAGGGTCGATACTGGGACCAGTATTGTTCAACATATTCATTAATGACTTGGATGAGGGAATCGAGTGCACAGTCAGCAAGTTTGCTGATGACACTAAACTGGGAGGAGTGGCTGACACACCTGAAGGCTGTGCTGCCATTCAGAGAAACCTGGACAGGCTGGAGAGTTGGGCGGGGAAAAATTTAATGAAATACAACAAGGGCAAGCGTAGAGTCTTGCATTTGGGTAAGAACAACCCCATGTACCAGTACAAGTTGGAGACTGAACTGTTGGGGAACAGCACAGGTGTTGGGAACACCTGGGGGTCCTGGTGGACAGCAGGATGACCATGAGGCAGCAATGTACCCTTGTGGCCAAGAACACCAATGGCATCCTGGAGTGTATTAGAAGGGGTGTGGTTAGTAGGTCGAGAGGTTCTCCTCCCCCTCTACTCTGCCCTGGTGAGGCCGCATCTGGAATATTGTGTCCACTTCTGGGCCCCTCAGTTCAAGGACGACAAGGAACTGCTTGAGAGAGTCCAGCACAGGGCCACAAAGATGATTAAGGGAGTGGAGCATCTCCCTTATGAGGAAAGGCTGAGAGAGCTGGGTCTCTTTAGCTTGGAGAAGAGGAGACTGAGGGGGGACCTCATTAATGTTTATAAATATGTAAAGGGTGACTGTCATGAGGATGGAGCCAGGCTCTTCTCAGTGGCATCCAATGACAGGACAAGGGGAAATGGATATAAGCTGGAACATAGGAGGTTCTGCTTTAACATGAAGAAGAACTTCCCAGTAAGGGTAACAGAACACTGGAACAGGCTGCCCAGAGAGGTTGTGGAGACTCCTTCTCTGGAGATGTTCAAAACTCTCCTGGACACGTTCTTGTGTGATCTGCTCTGGATGGTCCTGCTCTGGCAGGGGGATTGGACTAGATGATCCTTTGAGGTCCCTTACAATCCCTAACATTCTGTGATGGCAAGCAATGGGTGAAAGGACAAGAGCAAGCCCTAGAGCCCATAAAGCCCTAGAGCAAGCCCATAAAGCATGCAGTGTACCAGCCTGCCTATAGAGCTCACAAGTCTGCGAAACCTTACCCTCCCCAATCCAGTATCAGCCCAGAACCAACACGAGTGCCAGGGATCATTCTTATTTCACATAGCCCTTCTGAAGGGCCATCTCCTTAGTCACGGTGCCTGAAAACTCAGATGATCATCAGACAACTGTGCTTCCTATGAGTGAAACCGGCTGTTGTCCATCACGCTGAAGGAAGCAGAGGAAGATGCCTGCCCCTTCTGCACTGCTTGCTGTGTCCCAGAAGACAACTTTCTGCCAGTACAAAAACATCATCAAATACTGAAACTCACCTAGAGATACACCTTTTTTCTTTCCCCCTATGGTCATTGGATTTTTGGTTTTGATGGACGTCATCCCAGCACTGGTGGTATCAGCCAGTTGTGAGGGCACAGCTGACACAGAAGTCTGCTGCAAGCCCACAACTGGTGGGACAAGTGGACCCCATGGGGATGGATGTGCCATCGCTTCCAGCTGGATGACTGAGCCCAAGCACTCTTCTCCTAAAAAATTTTCAGCCAGAAAGGGACTAAAAGGAAAAAGGCTGCCCCATTATCACAGTCCCAGAGCAGCTTTTGCATGCCAAGAGCAAGACAGATAGTGCTTGCAGACAAATGAGCTGCATCATGAAGAGGGATGATAGAGATGCTTTCCCTTTCCTTGTCCTTGGGGTGCTTCCCTGAGTTAAGGTGTATCCACTCCCCAAAAAGGCCATCAGCCTGCACCCTCCTCTAGTTGTACATGCTTTTCTGAAGAGACAGGAATGTTTGCTTAGATGCAGTCAGTGCCTCCACTCCTCCATCAAAGGCTGACATCCATTCCAGGTGCGATGTACACAACCACACACCAGTGAACGATGACCAGGGGCAAAAAAGAAGGGAAAAGCTAAGGGAAAGGAAAATGCAGGGCAGAGAAAGTGAGGACAAGAACAAGAGTGAAAAGCAAGAGGGACGGTGAAAAGAAGATATAAGGATGGGAGACAGTGGAGAAGGAGTTACTTTGCAAGCGGTAGCTAAAAATCTCCCAACGTTTACGGCAAATGATGCATGAAATACACTGTCAGGAATGTGATGCCCAGAACCTATTGCTGCTAAATATTTAATCTGATTGGCAGGGAGCCATTAAAACCTCAGTGTCTGGATCTCGGGCTTCTACAGAGCAACAGGTAAAGTAAATACATCAACATGTAGTGATTTCACCTTGGGTGCCATCAGCCTTTCCAATCTGCAGCATTGCACAGGAAAAAAAAGTTGTCAATGGATATTAACAACAGCAGAAATGGGATATGGCTTATGTACCTTGGCTCCCACTGCAAGCTAGAGACAAGAGGAAGATGGACACGCTGAGGGTAGTCTTCAGAAATCACAACACACTGCTGCAAAGATCTCGTATGATGCAGTTCATGCCTCTTGAGCCCTGTAGAGTCAGGCAGAACCATGGTACATCGAGGCGGCAGCTCTAACAGCCCACACTGCCCTGCCTGTAATCCCTGAAGCCAGTCTGCGAGCAGACCAAAGGCTGCCTCCAGCAATCAGCCTCTACCGTCTGTCAAGCACGAAGCAGGTCAGAACGTCCTACGTATGTGCCTCCTAATGCCAGCACACAAGAGCACAGCAGGGCTGGCTGGGTGCGTGCAGGTACGCAGCCCTTTGGGGTAGGAAACCTCACTGGCCGGTACCGCAGCATAGCCAAGGGACGACAGGGCAGCCAGCTGCTGGCAGCGGCATATACATGCGTACGTTTGCACATCCAGAGCAGGCTCTCACTTTGCTGACTCTACTCACACAAGCTTCAGAGCAGCCGCTGTCCCTGTCAGCTCTGGTGTCCCTAAGCCGGCGTCTGAGCCAAGTCTGCGCTCCCAGACACTTCTTGGAGCTCTGCAAAGGAGGAGGATTATGTTTGGGCAAAGCTTTTGCAGTTCCAAACTACAACTCCATTCTAACTCAGAGACAAACTGGCCACTCAGAGATCCTCTGGGGAAAGAAACAGAATTTCTTCTTAATCATTTTGTGCTGTTCAAACCAACTCATTTCTAGAATTAAGGTGTTTAGGGGTGTTACTTATTTATTTAGGTATAATGTAACATTTTAAGTTTTCCAAAGCTAACTTAAAGGTAGAAATATTCATCTCTGCTGTAGAGAGCTCCAGACCAAGTTCCTCACCACCATCCAATACACCAGCATCAGGAGTGCAATTCTTCCTAAGGACTCTACATGTCCAGGGCACATGGTTGACTTGCTGCACTGGCACTGACAAGTCACAAACTGCATGAGCCCAGTAGCTGCCTTCCAAAAATGAATAAACAGATACATAAATAAAGACAAGAAGTGGAAAGTCATGACAGAAATGTAGTGAAAGCACCATGCCCTGTACTTGTTTTACAGAGGACATGAGATTTGACTGTATCCAAAACACCACATCATGCAGGACATCTGCAAATCTAACGCTGGCTGAAGAGCCTTGGAAGTCTGGGATGCAGGTAACACAGCACTGAGATCTTCTCTAGGCATAGATCTTGCAGGACTCTTCATAGACTGGCATTCACCAGCATAAATCTCCCATCATATTCCCCTTTCTGTATTTCTGGCTGCTTCCCTGTCCCTGTCACAGCTGTTCAAGGAGCTGACTTCATCGGAATATGCTTTGTAAAGTGCTTTTCTGCTCTGTACAATGCTTTTGCTTTATTTCTTTCAGTAAGTGCCAAACTACTGAAGAATGCCAAGGGTAGAACTCTGAAAGTCAAGACCAAATAAAGAGTAAGTATTTTTCTATGGCATCATCAGCTGAAAAGCCTCAGGGCACATCACAAACACAAAAGAAAGCGTGACTTTTGAATACAGCTATATGGTGTGCGTGTCCATCATCCCAGCTCACAGATGTACAGGTACACTGAGTGACTTGCTCATGGGCTCCGACAAACCCTTCTACCATTTAAGACTTGTCCAACCCCAGCGTGCCATGCTCATGAGAAGGTACTGCCCGTAGCTGGTGACGCAGAAAGAGATGCGTGCCTGTGTTTCAGCCACTCCAGTCGACAGCCTGACACGCTGTCCTCAACCAGCAACGAAGGTGGGTTTGCCAGACCACTGATCTGCTGCAGGAACAAACTGCTGGGGCCGTGAAGGGAAATGGCTTTATTGACCACAGATGTTGACTAACTGAATAAGAGCCAATGCATGGAAAAGTCAGACATGGGACTCTGCTGACCTGCCTCCTCTCTCCAACACAAGATGAGTCTTCCCTGTAGCCCAAGACAGCACAGACCCGCTTGCATGCAGTGCTTCAGCCTTTGCCTTAAAAGGTGCTCTTCCGAGTTTACAGCAAGAACCTGTTTCTCTGATCCTGAGCTCCTGTCAGTCTTTGAACTCCCTCTTAATATTGCCCAGGAACTACCTGTGTCACTGGGACACAGTCACTGTCTTACATGGAACCAAGCCGAAGCGTTTCTTTTACAAACAGCCCTCCAAACAGGTATCACAAAGAATAAATTTAGGATGTTCTTCACATCAGGCTCAACAAAGCCATTTACCCAAAGAGGCTGGAGCCACCAGCTGAGACACTGCAATGGCTCATGCCTCTGTTTCTTATCCTCACCTCTTCATTACACTTGGAAATGCACTCAGTCTTAAAAGCACATCAGGAAATTAACATTTCCAGGTATGGAATATCCTACTGGCATCTGAAAATGGACTTTACATGAAAAATGTGCAGAATTTCTTAAGTACAACCAGATGAGAAACACTGTGATAAGAGCTCTTGCTTCATGATATTTTCCTGTATCTGTCAAAATGAGGAGATGTAATACTGCATAGAGACTCTTTTTTTAAAAGCTAATTAAGCTATTTCATGCTTCAAAAAAGATTCACACCGAAGGGTCAAAAAAAAAAAAACAGTTAATCCACACTCTGCTGGAACTAGCTCCTCATTGCACTGTATGTAAGAAGTGTGCATTTCATCCATAGTCCCTCCATGGCAAAACGCAGCATTCAAACAGATCCATAATCAAAGAAGAAAATATAATTAAACAGAAACATTAACAAACATGTCCTGAACAAGTAACCTGCAAGGAAAAGAACCACAGGACTGACTCATTCAGAAGCTCAACAGCCTTTTAAAGACTGAAATGATATGAAATCTTGCTGAAACAAGATCGGTTTCCTGATGCCTGTGTCGTCCTCTGGTAAGTGGGTGTTTAATGTTATCCCTGGGTATCTATATCATGGCAACTCCTCCACCTCTCCTAGCCTCCTTGTCACTCCATACTCAGGCTTCTCCTTCGTATGGATCCCGCTTTTCCCAGCTTCAGCTAAGGGCTCACCTTCTTCCAGATCTGCCCTTAGTGACTAAAGGGAATAATTGGCCCCTGTCCTCTCTTTATAACAGTCCTTTACGGATTTGCAGACAGTTAAGTTTCCACCCACAGTTATCTTTCTTCTAGACTGAACACGCCTGGCTCTCTTTGCATTTCTTACAGGACTGCGTCTCTGCTGTTGTCTACCCTTATCCCCTTGCTTGCTTCCCCTCCAGCCCACAAACTATTTAAAAACACTGATGCAACACTACGCAACCACAGCCTAAAGGATGGAGGAGAAACGATCTACGGGTCCTGCAGATCCAAGCAGGAGGACTTCTGCGGAAACACCACACCCCTTCCCTCCTCTCCTGGAGGATTTTGGACACTCTTTGTAGCAAAACTACTAGGGCTACTTTCGTTCAGAGACTGCCGTCGCTCACGCTTCACAGCGGGAACCATGCTGTCTATTCAACGCTTCCTTTTGTTCCGTTTGCTGCCATTGTTTGGTTACAGCTACTTCTCCTTTGGTTCTGGTTAGGCTCCTATACAACTGCTCCAGCAGTGCAGACCCGGCATCTGACCAACCACCGCTCCAACAGCACTGAACAATTCCTCCTTTCTCTCTCCTCAGTGTTTACATTCTTAAGCACACACTTTAAGGCAGTCATCACATCTCTCTTTCATTGTCATTTGGCCAAGCTAAATGTAATTAGTTACTTTAATCTTCCCTCTTAGATCAATCCCTCCAGCATCTTAATCATTTTTGTTGCTCCACTGAATTTGCTCTAATTTGCTGCCATCTTTGGGGCACCAAGTTCTCCAGAAATGAACTCGATAGCCTAGGTACACTCAGGCCAGGCACATGAAGAAAATGTGATTAGAAACATGTAGAAAACATTTATTTTGCTCTGAGACTCGATAGTTCTGTTTATGCAATCCAGGAATCACATCAGCCTCTCTGCTGCTGCATTGTATTGCGAGTCCATATCTCATTTGCTAACCGGTGTAACCCCAGTGTCATTTCTGGCATTACCGCTTTCCAGGGGTGTACCTCTCATCTCTGCTTTCTTTCCAAGTGCAGTCTGATTTTAACTCCTACTATTCAATTATTATCCACTTTGCTAATCCTCAAATCCTATTCTGAGGTATGACTGCTTAGCCAGCTATATATCTCAAATCTCTTTGATTTCCAATGAAAATACTCTCACAAGCAAAAGGCACGGGGTTTGTCATCAGAGTAAAGTCGAGGCACATCCCAAAATTCACAAGACAATATGAATTTTTTACACCCCTGTCACCAGTACCAGTCCCTCACCCAAAAGTGCCAAAGGGTTTTCAAAAGCTGCAGTTCGGCTTTGGTGGCGTACGGACATTGTGCCACTGTGCGATGGCTTTGCGTCAGGCCCCACTGCTCTCAGAAGTGGTGGCCCCTGGAGACCCGTGCAAGGCCCTGTGAGAACACCTGGGAGCACTGGGCAGGTGCCAGTTAAGCATCGCCAAAACGTACCATTGCTGAGGTATGTTCTGTACGCTGCCTTTCTCCGTAGGCCGCTCAAAGTGGGCACAGCGCCTTCCTAATGAACCTGCACACCAGCTTCCTCCGAACAGCTGCATCAAAGGCTCCCTTCCTCCTTCATCCCAAAGTGGGGGGGGTAGGCTTCTTCAGAGCCTTCTCGTGAGACATCACATGGGTGCAAAGCATCGCAGATGCTGCCCGAGCACTGGGCAGTCGCAGATGCAGGACCTCAATGCAAAGAAGATTTTTTTTTGGGATGCAAAAGAAAAAACCCTCCCTCTCCTCCAAACCTCGTCCCTCTGAAATCTCCTCCAAAACTCTGCCCCTGGCTCCCCTACACACATCAGAGCCTCCAACAGCTCCCAAACTAGTTCAAAGGCACTGAGACAGGGTGGCTTTGCCCCTCAGCCACATCCATTGCCTGTAGGGCTGCACCAACTCCAAGCTGGGGGGTGATGGTGTGAGATCCGGCTGGGCTTGTCCAGCCTGGAGGAGAGGGAAAGAGGACGAAGGAGCAAGAGGAAGGTGGGGTGCCGCAGGGTGAGGGGTGGTTGGAGAGCTAGCCCTGAGCAGCGTTGATGCATCGCTTCCATAGTTGTTCAGTTCTGTGGGGGAGATGCTGCTCAGTCCAATCCTGCTTCCACTAGCCCCAAGGCTGTTGCGGCTCAGCAGTTGTGCATTGTGGCTCCTTGCCACTGTGCCTCTGGCTGTATTACTCCCTCTCTGCTCTGGACCCCAGGTGAAGGGGGACACATTCTGTCCACATCCAGCAGGCTGTAGCACCAGTTTCCCTCTCCCCAGAAAACAAAAATAAAATAAAGCACTGGCTACTCCCTCCCATGCATTTGTACTGCTCGTGGGGGGTAAACTTATGAGTCAGCTCTCTCAGTCACTCATGGTCCAGGCTTGCCCAGGACCAGAATGCAATTTACTGCCAGTGAAAGTCCAACGAGGTGTATAAATCTGCCCTCCTGCCACCACCTACTCCCATGACCCATGTCAGCCCACTTCCTCCTCACCAGCAGCAAGAGAAGGTCTTCTGATTAACTTTCCAGTCTCGTGTGCCAACAGAAAGAAGCAAGGGAAGAGGCTTAGCACAACCTGAGCCGTTTGAAAAGCCGCAATGTGTGTGAATTGCTTGGATTTATGGCAGCGTTTAGTGCCACCACAAAGATCCTCACTACAAGTAACAGGATCAGTTTGAGCAGAGGGAAAACAAAGTGGACTGAACAAAAGCACAAAACTGCAGAGTACTCATCCTTGGATGTCCAGAGCATGCAACATGGTGTGTATGCACATACACACCTCTCCCACCTCTACACTTTGCGCTTACTTGAAGCCGCTGGGTCCTCCTTGCAGGAGGCCAGTCCACAAGACCTTGTTACGCTTTTAGCCTGAAAGAAAGACCAGTCCTACGCATACATCTAGAGGAGAGGAAGTCCAGCCAAACCACCTGACCATATCTCCTGGCACAGGCTAAGGATGGGCATTTTCTGCCAAATGCTGATCAGCATATACTAGACCAGCTCAGCCAGGATGGAGAAGGTCAGCT
This sequence comes from Tauraco erythrolophus, assembly GCF_009769465.1. Lineage (NCBI taxonomy): Eukaryota > Metazoa > Chordata > Aves > Musophagiformes > Musophagidae > Tauraco > Tauraco erythrolophus. The sequence goes on from NC_141468.1 coordinate 57,342,664, forward strand.
TGGCTTCAGCCAACTGGGAGCCAACTATGGCCAAGGAAATTCTTAGCATGGCTCTTACATCTTGCTTTAGAAAGCAACGAGACAATTCTCAATTACATCTTCCCCAAGCCCTCCAGTTTTGCACCGTGGAACATCACCCATTCAGTGCACTGCAAGTGATGCTCAAGGTTGGTTGATTGTTCCCCACTATGTTCTTCTGTTTACTGGTATGCATGTATAATGTTTCCATTTTCAGTTATATTAAGAGGCACAGCTTAACCTGCTGCTTGCAAATGAAATTTGCCTTCTCTTTACATTGCTATGCTGATCTTCCATTGAACAAACTGCCTCTGGATTCTTTTATCCAAATTCTGAATTTCTTTAGCTAGTGTAATAAACGTGGCATTTTAGTAAAGCCAAGGTTCGAGCTAAGTCTTTTGCATAAGAACTTCTCTAAAACCCAGGCTTCACCTAAAGAACGTGTAGATTGTCATATCCAGGAGGACCACTGGACCAAAGTCTGTCTTTCTGCCATCTCCTTTAAATTCATTAACTATTTAGATATCCTATAATAAAGGAAATAAGTTTAAAAAGGAATTTAGATCATAGAATGGTTAGGGTTGGAAGGGACCTTAAGATCATCTAGTTCCAACCCCCCTGCCATGGGCAGAGAAATCCTCCACTACACCAAGTTGCCCAAAGCCTGATCCAACCTGGCCTTCAACACTTCCAGGGACGGGGCATCCACAACTTCTCTGGGCAACCTGAGATCCTTAACTCTTTCTTTTTTCTCTCTCTCTGAATCTCAGAGTAAAATCAGGTTCTATGATTTTCCATCAAGTTTTGTCCTATGACTTTTAAACCATTGTTTTATATTACTCTTTCAAAATCATTCTGATTATGAGGAAATAGCATTGTTTTAAAGCAACAATGCTTAAAAGTCTCAAATTCTGTTCAAATGGAAATTTCAGCTATGCCAAAATCAGCCATTTTAAGCAGTCTTACCAGAGAGTCATTGATTTTTCTCCTCCAGGCACAGTCCATGAGGATTTGGGGGAGGAAACTCGACACAACTTAATCTGATCCCAAAACTGAATGTCAACCAGATTCTATACTTGTCACTGGTTTATACTGCAGAAAAAGTATACATTAGATGATCAGGAGAACACCTGAAAACTATCCAGCAAAAGAAATGTTGATGAATCTGCTGGTATTCTTAAAATCATGTCATTTAATGCTGGAAAAACAAGCGAATCATAAAATATGAAGACAAAAATAACACCCCATTGTATGCAACTAACATGAAGGATTTATGCAGCATTCATTGCAGGCATCAAAACAGCAACCTAGACAGTACCTCAATAGCTCTTTAAGATATTCCTCAGATAAAAGTGAGGAAAAAAGTGAAAGTTTCACAAAAGTTAACAAGTTTACAAACAATAATAATACTTTGAAATGAAGCTGATTCAAAGAAATATCACAAGCCCTTGCATCTCATACCACAGAGCATCCAAAGTTGATCCCAATCCTCACCTCAGCCAATGCTAAGATTCTGACTGACTTCAAAGAGACAGCGGATCCAGCCTCTGGGCTGCAGCTGAACCCTTGTGTAGGTACAGATTGCAATTGTCCTGCCACAGTTGCCAACTACAGTATCACAGAAGACTGTCATGCGGAGAACACACACAGATTTCTACATTACCCTGTGCACTTAAAGGACAGTTAGACTGCTGGGGCAAACATTCTCTCTAACTTTCTGGTTTGTTCAATTTTATGCTTCATCATGCAAGCAATATTTTCATATGAAACATCTTCCTTGGTGGAAATGGGCACTGCTTCTAGACACACGCAAGCAAAGATGTACAAAGATGTGTAATTAAATGTCATTCTTACACCAACTCGCTCCTGGAATGCAGTGGTTATAGAAGAAGCAAGCCCTGGCCATCCGTCCTCAGCCTTCCTTCGGCACCCTGAGGGACAGTTCTCTGCAGGGTGCCAAGGACCAGCTCTATGATACCTAATCATGTCAAGGGACCTCATGTGCCAACTTGCCACTCTCTGGCTTGAAATTAAGGTCTGAGAAGTCCAGAGATCGTGGCTGGGCTGACCTATATGGACATTGCTGTTTCTTGCAATTCAGATCACATTTGGGAGCCATTTACATCAGACCCAGACTGAGGAATCTCCAGGTCTTCACATTCAAAAAGAGATGAAATATCAGGTAGCTAGTTTTCTTACAGTGGAAAATACAAGACAGAGGACCAGGGATTGGGAGACTTTGGATTCCTCCTTGATCAGGAGACTTTGGATTCCTCCTTGATCGTGACTGTTTTCCAAACTGAGTGGTGAAAGAGGGATAATTTCATACAACTGCCATCTCTTCCAGCCCCCAGCCCCTGTACATCCTTAAAACGTATACGTGTTAAAGACAGAACAAGAGACAGACTTAACAGCCTTTAGGAAGCTCACTTATGTAGGCTGCTTTTGCAGTCAATAGGGATTAGCTTCTCCAGAGGGCAAGCAGGAGTGCATCAGTCAGGCTCCTGCTTTACACTGCCCTTCGAAGGCCCCGCTCTTCCTCTATTGCATCCCCTGGAGATCCTCTGGAAACAAGTTCTCTAAGCTAGTGTTAGCTTCTGGAAACACTCCCCTTTCCATATAAACAGTCAAACATCTCACCAAGCTTATGAAAGCAAACGTATAACGAACAACGAGAGGGGATATACCGAGGGATACAAACTGCAGGAATGAAAATCCCAAGTGATTTTACAGATCTGAGACAACTTTAAAGAGCTACCTGCACATTATAGGAAATGATAAAATTTTCTTTGAAGCAGTAACTCTGGTTTCCTGTCACGAAGTCTCTATAGTTTCTTATTCCTCATCCTTTGTTTAAGAGCGTTTGCTTGAGGAAGGATCAGGTCTTTGTTCCCTGGGAATTCACCTCCTCCTGTCACTTTTTCTCCCACCTGGAGTCAGCACTGGAGCTGAATGCTAAATGAAACATTTTGTTGTCACTAGGAAATACAAATGTATTCAAAGCAGAACAAGAACAAACCTGTACTGGCTAATTTGGAGGGAGAATTAGCTCCTGTGTCTCCCGTATCTCAGAGGACTCCACAGCCTCTGGGCTATGGAGCCTGCTTCTCCCTTTTCTTTCACGCTGAAGTCATTTCCCTTTATATAAGTAATTACTTTATCGGGCCAAAGAAACAAATTACCCTCACAGTCCAGTCGTTAAAGCACTCCCTCTCTAGCACAATGAATAGGCATATTATATAAAGTAGAACAGCTCCAACTGGAAAAGCTCCAACTGAGAAAGCATTGCTGCAGAGGACCCAGTTGTCTGGGCCCTCATGTTGGCTTGAACAGCCTCAGGGACAAGTCCCCACTCCTAAAGTATGCAGCACAGGAATGCGTCACCTAAAATTCAGTTACTTTTCAGTTTACCAGCCTGCTAGCTATTCTGGCTTTTCTCTGCTTTTTTCATGAAACCACATCAAATTCTCTAATTCATTTCAGTGCAAAACTAGCAAGAGCTATGAAATTCGTAATTTTTTTTTTCTGGGGCAGTAAACCCATCTCCTACCATTACATACCTCTCCTCTCAAAAACCTTAATCACCATCTCTAACGTCAAAAGCTGAAGTCGGGGATCTCTCCAGCAAGCTGTTAACAAGGAACATCATTTCACCTCAATGTCCTAACAAAAAAAGTATGAGAGTATTGAGGTGAGGCATGTCGTTAGCCAACACTTATCTCCTATTGCGTGTCTTCTGGTTTCTGAAGTTATTAGTCCCTTCAGTAGAAAAAAACATTGCACTGACAAGGTTGCTCATGTAAGATACCCGCTGCGGGTATCCAGCTTCTGCTTTAGAGAGCACCGAGGCACAGGCATTCGGCTCCCGCAAAGCCCTTAAGTTCAGAGCGCTTTTTAGTGCCTTACTCCCCATTGAAATGGTGCAAATTATAAGTGGATAAAGCACGATCCTTACAGCTCTCTCTGAATCTCCAATTTGAAAGTTTGCAAACTTTCAAACCAGAGATTCAAAAAGAGCTTTCTGTAAGAGTCACTGTCTCTTTCAATGCAACCATCTCGCAGCTATCCTATTTTTCTAAGCTACTTAGTTTTTATCTCCTTCTATTTAGAGACAGGCCCCCCATCATGTAATGAAAAGATTGAAATGTCTTTCTGAGATTCTGTTTGTGCTTTTGTGGCATTTACCACTTTGTTACTTCCAGATAGAGTCTTAAAAGCTTCCTCCCAGAATACCAATATGTGGTACCTCAGACCACATCCAAGCTGCTTTTATACTTTGACTTTCACGTTTAGGGCACTATCTTTGCATTTTAACTACAGATAATATTCACCTTTTCAGTAATAAATTAAAAGGTAATTTCAAGTCCGCACCAAAAACGTGGAGAACTGAAGAGGAGAGACTGCGAGAACAGATTATGTCATTCTGTCGCTTTCATTAGACTCTCCCTTGGGATTGTCAGCCTCTGATGTTTCAGCTTGCTTCTGCTGAAACACGTCTGACATGAGGGAATCTCCCCTGAGATGCTTAGGCCACTGACTGCAGCAGCCAGCAATACCAGAGAATTATAAAGGAAGAGAGAGAGAGCTGCAGGGATATGCAGATCCCTCCCGCGTGCTTTCCACGCAAGCGTATGCTACGTGTGAGTAGCCGTGAGCTAGTGCATTTTTGTACGTTTCCTCTGCCACAATGCACTTCAAATGCGTTTCTCAGCAGAGTCCTGTGACAGAAATTCCCCAGTAATCCAGCCACATGCAATTAATTAACATCTCACTTTACCTGGCACAAAGAGATTCACAGCCACGACTCTTTCTCCATCCTCCTCCTGGAGCAGCTGGCAGCATCTCTACACCTTTCCATGCAGCAGTAGAGCCACCCTTCTCACTGCACAGGCTTCAAAACCAGCCATCCTCAAATGCTGCAAATATTTAGGACTGCCCTTGGAATCAGAGCCAGCTTTAGGCTCCTAGCAGATCTTAGCAATTCATTATCAGGTGGTATTCATTAAGGCATTCCATTTTCACATTCCAAACATCCACTGTGTATCTCCAGGACCTCATTCCCAGCTGGGGATGTTGGAGGAGCAGAGTCTCACGTGACAGAGGGAAACCACAGTCCCTTGTTAAGACAGACTGCAACCTCTCACCTACCTATATCCCTCTGTGTCCTGTTCATGGACCCCAGCTGGAGGCAATGCACGGCCACTGCTGTCTTCAGCTATCATTAGGCTATTATGCCTATCACCTGAAACAATTTTCTGTTCATCAAGCAATCAGTTGTGATGTAGGACATGACATTTGTGCTAGTAAATTACCAGTGGGTTCATGATACCAATCTTATCTGTCTCAGCTGCCTCCTAGTAGTCATCTCACTTTCTAGTCTGTTTTAAAATGGTGAACTTTAGCAGTTTCACATTTGTTTCCTTTTGCAAAATCCTCCAAATTCTTCAGAGGTCATACATGCAAGAAACTATATTCACAAGAAAGCATTCTGCATGTTAGGTCCTTAACAGTGCCTAGCAACCCTAACTAAAAGATTAGGAGAAGAGGTGAAATAAAATGTTAAATCCAAGTATATAAAAAAGAGAGCTTATCTTGTCCTTTCCTCCATTTGAGTTGGAATTTGTCCTGGACACTGTGTAGAAAACTCCTGATTCTTATGAAAAACACCAGAGGTCAGGATTACATGCTTGTTGCTCTGCTAAAAATGTAGTGTAATCCACCAGCAAGGTTGTACCACAGTCCTACCTTCTGCTGATGTACAGGAGGATACAAACTGGCATAGCTCGTACACGCAGTACGTTCCCATTTCTGCCAAACTCAGTCTCAAAATGGCACTTTCGGCCTTCTCAGCTACCTGCAAGGGACTCTCTACTGACTCCAAAGTAGGGAGATCCCTCTCTGAAGCCATTAATAAAGCCACCCATCCAAACCCCAACCACGCGCAAGAACCTTCTCCAACTCAGCACAGAGAGGTGCGTTCTGAAGGCTGGCTAGCGAAGCGATGATTCTCACAAACCACGGTGCTTGTGGCTGCCTAAATCCCATTTATCTTCTGGAAGCATCAAAGGTTAGTAAACAGAAGGCACCTTTAAACTGTAGCTCATCTTGCAAGACAAAAGAATGACATCATGAAATAGCAAGGTGTGTATTTCACATCATTCAGCAGATGATGATATACGTCACCTCCCTTGCAATATCCGGTTTGGCACACTAGCTATTCAGATGCTGTCATAGTGTAAAACCTTGAAAGTGACGGCTACAGACAGGTGAAGCTTCATAAGGAACGGACGTGGTCTCGATCCAGAACAGCCCAGTTTATCCCAGGTTTCAAGAGCTGCGCCTACAAACGCTAAAGTATCATTCACATGGGATGGGTTTGTAAGTCTCTTACACATGAATTTCTATACAGAAGCTCTAGCCATCCCCCAGGACAGGATGCACTGTCACAAAGTACCAGGGGTTTGAAAACCAGACGTCTTTGGGGATGTCCCGATGTGCTCAAGCTGTGGCACCCGTCACCATCATCATGTTGACTCCTACAGGTATCATATGAGATTTGAAGCACAAGGCCAAACTCACTCAGGTAGGGAAGGTTTCCACCAATGGGACAGTCAGTCCCTCCCTCCTGAACACAGAACAGATCGCCTCATTAACTATCTTCCAAAGTTGTTTGGTTAGGCATGTAAATATCATGATCTATGGTTCACTGGAGACAGACTTGTTTGATACGAAATCCTGATAGGTCAGCACCTACATCTAGCTTTAAATATCTTCAGTCACAGCCGTTCTACCATGTTTATCAGCATCTTCTACTGTCACTAAACCATTATTGCAGGTAAACATTTAATTTGATGTTTAATCTATATTCTCTCTGCTTCATCATTTATTTCCTGATCTGTCCTCGGTGACTAATGAGAATAATTGGCCCCTGTCCTCTTTCTGTAACGGTCTTTTATGTATTTGCATACAGTTAGGTATCCCCCCACAGTTGTCTTTTCTCCAGACAGTTTGCCTGGCTCTCCCAACCTTTCTTTACAGGTCTTGTTTTCTCCGATCCATGATCGTTGTCTTTTTTTCACTTCTCCACACTCTCCCCAGTCCTTCCCTCTCTTAGAAGTGCACCTCCCAAAACAGAAGGCAGTTATCTAAGCAGGGCATAACCTATCTGTAAATAGGTGTTAGGCATATCATTTCACCATTTTGAACAAATGAGGATTGCACACACATGGGCTGGACAGCAGGTCTAGTAGAGGATGGTGGTAGCTAGAGAGTAATTCATTTCTTGATTGGTGGTTCAAATCCAGGCTAGGGATGTATTAAGTAAGAACTGTTTCCATTTCACAACTAGATAGCTACACACAGACAAAGCAGTGTAGGCTGTCTGCTACCTTGAGAAGTAACTTACGAGTTTGTCACACAGAGAGTTAACTGGACGTGAGCTCCTGCATGCCCAGCATGCCGGGGTGAGTGGGAGTAACAGAATAATGTCCCATGGATTACACAGGTCAGATAAACTGATGGCCCCACACGTGTTTCAGTAGATGAGCAATCAGCAGAGACAAGCCACTAAACAGGACCATGAAGACCAAATTCCCATTTTTTCCCCTAAAAGTGTTTCTTCCTTATAAGCGTTTCAGCACATCCATGCACATCAATATTAAGAAACTATACGTGCTCTGGGAATACAGAAACATCTTCAGTATTCAGAGCTGGCAACCTAACACTTCACCTGAGCCACTTTCAGTGACTCTTTCAGTTTTGAACCTTTCTTGTGGATGGGGTTAGAAGTATAGGATGTGAATGCTACAGAGGTCTCAGCTTAGTATCCCTTCCCTTGAGCTAGTAACCACACTCTCTTCAGTAATTTCTCTTTCCCCAGATGCTTAATCATCCATCTGTATCAGTGCCTCTGAAACATGCCCTTTGATGCTTGCATTAGAAAGGGAAGCGAGCCGCCCAGCACACTTTACAGCCTGCAAATACCCTATATGTTAGGAAATATCAGCTGACAGTGAGTCTCAGAACACGTACCCTTTCCCTCTCCCCTTTTTCAGTGGCCAAAAGTACAGAAAAATCCATATTTTTATTCCCCTCACATTAAGCATATTCAGTGTATGTGTAAAAATTAAAGACAGAAAAGCCAGTCCTTCCTCGCACCCAGAGCCAGCATTCTCTCCTGCTCCTAAGAAAACCGAAACACTAAACGAAAAGCAGCCTTGCCTCGAGAGGTCCAAATTAGCCATGGTTTGAATTGACTTGGTCGCAGCACAGGTTTGCACACTGCCTAGTGCTATGCGTTCGTTTCTGAGCACGTAGAGAGTTTTTTTTTTCTCTGCAGTTGACCTCAGACACATGGAGGTACACTGCCTGGTTTGCACAGATCACCACCATGCACTTGGTTGACTTTTACACACACCAGTTCACATGTCGGTGCACGATTCTAGCCGGGAGCTGGTGGCTTGAGGCTTAAGGGAGCCATGAGCTCTGAACTATAACAGGTAGGTTCATTTGATTTTTTCTTTTCCTGACACAAAGGGTGGCTTTGACATTTAACCTGACTGGGTCAGTCTCCTGGTTCCCAGGCAGCTAGCACCATGCCACTAATTTTTGCCAGAGCAAGCGCCAGTCCATATCTGCCAGGAGCCTCCTCGCCTGTCTTCAGATGAACAGACAAGCAAGACAGGTAAGTCAGAGGGATGGTGGAGCCCTCTTCATGGCTGGAGAAATGGTCTTTTTAGATCCCGTTATGACGCATTTAGCTAAAGCAGAAACACAAGGCTCAGAAGAAGAAACAAGGCAGTGACAGCAGGAGGGCCATGCTTAGCTTTAAATATCTTCTTTTCCTCTGGTTCCCCTTCCATATATTTCAGTGCTGCGATCTTCAAACTGCCATTTCATCTTATGCAGGGAGGCACCCAGGGCAGTAGCTGGTCCGTCTGACTGCGGTGAAGCAACGAAATGAATAAGTTGATTCACTGTGGTTTAAAGAATTCTTGTGGACGGGTGGGTGGAGGACAGATCAGAGTAGTAGCAGATAACTTATCAGCCATGTTTCTCCCAACCACTCCCTGCTTTTCTATCAAGTATAAATACATCGTGAAGAGGCTAATCGCAGAATCGCAAAAGAGTCAGGCAGTCCTAGAGCCCGATGTCAGGCGCAGCAGATATTACCAGCATCCTGTTGTAGATTAGGCAATCACAATACATGGAGCCATCTCTCTCAAAAAGATCATTTAGTCCATCTCTCCTATTAACTAATCCATTTCTTTGTCACAAATTGCAGCTTACACAAAGAAAGAAAAAAAATCTCTAAAACCCTCTGCATATTCTCCAGCTTCAAGACAACTCTCTTTCCCCGCTGCCCACCAAGCCATGCTGAGAAGCAGGGTACAGACATAGTAGAGCTGTGGCCTCCCTAAAGGCCAAGCAGATTAAACCTCTAGGGATCAGCCCTCAGTCTGGACTATCTCACAGGCAGCTTTTGCGCATCCCAAGGAGTGAAAGACAGGAGAAGGGGAATCGAGCCTATTGAAGAGACAAGCAATGCTGTCTGTACAGTGCTCCCATCTTCTGCCAGCTTGGGGAATGAGAAAACAGCACTGGGAATCAAATCCAGACCTCCTACATGGTACTGCAGAGACACCAATTCCCAAGGCCAGCCCAGGCAACGCAAGTCCGGTGTGGGAATCCAAGCGCAGCTCCATGTGCTAGCGCAGAATGGCTCCAGCACCAAAGCTGGAGTCCACCTGCCCTCTTCCAAACCAAGCACAAGCAACAGCCCCAGCTGAGCTCTAACAGCAAATGAAACACAGAAATTAATGCTGCCACCTTTTCCCCCTGTAGACAAGGGTTTGGTGTGGGATGCTGGTTCATAGGTCAATAGGGGTATTATACAGGGGCAGCTGGTAACCCCAAATGAGGATAAAACAAGTCAAAACCTAAATAATTAGATGGGAATGGAGGGGAGAGTTGGGATTTTCACCCCTGCTCTGTATTTTCCATTTTCCCAAGATCTCTACCACAAAGATCTCTTCATGCTCTTGCATGCAGAGGTACAAGGTAAAAGTCAGCCATCAGGCAGGTATCCTGAGAACCCTGCCCAGACCAGGATGGCTGGGGCTGCTCCTGACTCTTTCCTTTGCCCAGCTATGGTCTTACTAGCAAAAGGCAAGAGGCACCAGAACTGGTGCAGGCCAAGCTGGGCTGATGCGGCAGGTGTGTGTCACCAAGTCAGAGCCCAGGGTCCATAGGAAGAGAAGTGGCAGCTTTGACTATGCCTCTTTTCTTTTCCCCACTGAGATCTGCCCTTGCATACCAAAGGCAGAATCGAGAGGAAGCTGAAGTGGGTGTCACCACCCCTAGGCTGCTTCCCCACTGCACCCTCGAACCTTCTCCATCCTGTCCCAATCCTGTGAGACCCCCAGCCAGCACTGGGAGACAAGCTGGAGTGGTGGAGGACCAGAAGAGGTGGAGGATATGCAGAGGTGACACAAGCTTCTGCTTTGGGGCGGCGTGGGTGGAGCATCTGAAAACGCCCATACCCACACCTCCCCTCTTTCAGAGCACCCTGCACCCACACACACACTGCCATTCTCCCCAGAGCTGCATCTGGGGCACACCAGTCACTCCACATTCTGGGGTCCATGCACCTGCTCCCCAAGGGCTTGGGCAGTGAGTCAATCACTGGGGACCCATGAGCTAGGGGTGCTGCATACCTAGCCCTCCCTGCCTACCCCAGGGGCAGCTCAGGGGAGAACAGCTGCCCCTCCTTACTGCTTACAAAAGTCTGAGTAACTGTGCTTGATGGTGGGCCAATATTAGAGGGCACCTCCTTTTTTCCCACGCTGGAGCTGCAAGGATGAGAGGAAAATTCCCAGGTAAAGATAACAGCAAAGAGAGACTGGAAGGTAAGGTAGGATGAGGATGTGGGCCCACGCTCCCTGCCCCCATGGCTGAGAATCAAAGCTGCAAGACCACTCCCCAACCCCCATCCCACTCTGCTCTACCTCTGCCCAAAACTGGCCCAGGTCATGGCAGGGAAAGGGCCATGGCAGGGAAAGGGCCATGGTAGGGATGCGGCATCCGCTTGGGCCCGGTGCCCTGCAGGCAGGGCGGGCGGCTGTGCCGGGCATCGGTGGGGGAAGGGGGGGGAGGGGGCAGTGCCGGGCACCCCTCTCCAGGGGAGCTCACAGCCCGGCCGGCCTGGCTGCCGGGGACTACCGCCCTTGCCGGACACCCGAGGTAACTTTCCCCCCTTCCCTCCGATCTGCCTGCAACACCCGGGGCGGGGGGCAGAGGGGCAGGGGCTGAGCTGGGCTCGCCCAGCGTCTGCCCTCTTCTCCCCTTGCATCCCATCGAGGCTTGTGCTTTTAGGGGCTCTCACTGGGAAATGAGAGCGAGGGAGAGGGCTACGACCCCCCACCCCGGGCGCTGCTGGGGTCCCAGGTGGATCCGGCAGCAGCCGGGAGCTGCGGGGCCTGAGAATTCCTCCCAGAAAACGGGAGAAGAGCTCCCACACGCCCTCTTCTCCGCACAGGTAAACTTTCTACTCCCACTGCGGAGGGAGCGGGAGGGAGGGAGCGCTCTGGCAGGGAGGATCCCAGGCGCGGAATAAACCCTGGGAAGCCTTAGATATTTATAGAAGCACAGCCAGAATATGGTAGGAAAGGTGGCTGTCAATCCCTCGACAGGGAACCGCTCCTGTTTTTTGACAGTATACCGACAGAAAACCCTCAGAAATGCGGGAAAGAGCCACTGAAAGGACCAAGGCGAGGGAGGGGGTGGGAGAGGCGCGCCCCCGCCGCAGGATGCTCGGCTCCCTCAAGGGCTCGGGGCCCCGCCACCACCCCGGCCCCCCCGGCTCGCCCGACGGCAGGGCTGGGGGGCAGCCCCTCTCCCACCTCCTCCTCCTCCTCCTCCTCCTGCTGTGGGGTGAGCCCACTGCTCTGTATCGCCTGCCCCCGCCCACTGCCAGGCCTCCGGTCTGCTACATGGACGAGAGGGCAGGGGGAGGCGGGTCGGAGGGAGCCCAGCGGAGGCTGACGGTGAGGGTAAGGCTGGTGGGGGTCCGCCCCCGGGGAGGGTGGGGGGAGTGCGGCAGCTCGCCCCTGCCCCCCCGCCTCTCTCTCGGCGTGGGGGCGGGCAGCCCCACGCGTGCCGGGCGAAGCGGCGCGGCGGGCACGGGCTGAGGCTTAAATAGCCCCGAGACGTTCAACACCTTGTGCCCGGCGCTCCCGGCGGGGCGCGGCGGCCGCGGGCTCCCGCACCCGCCGGCGCTCCGCTCCCTTTCTTTGTCTTGCCACCATCTTACGGAAAGACTCACATGTCACGTTACGGTCCGGATGCACCGGTGTCTCTCGCGTACCCACAGCCGAGCGGCACGATAGCCATTTTGCATCCCTCCCCGGTGGGCTGGGGAAGGGGCTGCCTGCGCGGGGAAGCGGGGTGCAGGGCGCGGGGGTGGAGGCCGGCGGAGAGGGACCACGATGCCCGCTGACAGCACCAGGGGGACGGGGATAAACTACAGCCCGTGAAGTTGCCTGAATAGAGCGCCTCGTAGGTTCAGGTTAAGTCTCTTGACGTGCTTGGACTTAAAATAGCCCTTCACCTCCACGCAAGCAGGCGCACTCGCCCCGGCGCTGGGCGGGCTCCTGCCGCGGTGCCAGGGGCGGCCCCGGCCCCCCCCCCCCCCGCCGCCCCCGGGCCCCCGGCCCCCGCGTTAGGCCGCTCACGATCGAGAGGCCGGCGTGGGTTTTAAGTAATGCACCACTCTCCTCGGCAACAAGCAGGTTTCTACGTCCTATTATTCCTAACGAGCTCTGTTTTCACATCAAAGCGTGACAAGGAGCCGCTGGACCAGTGAAAAGAAAGAGGCAATTTGCGGGTGGATGGATGGATGGATGGGTGGGTGGATGGATGGATGGGAATTATCTTCATTTTCACCCCTTTCCAAAGCCGTGTTCCTCCTCCCGTGTCTCACCCCACCCCACCTGCCCACCCCCGAAAAAAAAAAAATCACAAGGGACTTTCCCCCGATTCACGACAAGATGTGTAACTCAAACCATCCCTCTCGCCTTCTCTTTATGTCCTATTAGATGAGCCAACAGGGAATCAACATGTCTGGTGAATGTTTCCTCCTTTTTTTTTTTTGGCTCTGTCTGCTTCTAAGAGCAGCATCCCTAAATCTTTTGTTCTACCGTGAGTGGTCTTTCCTAGGCAAACCCGTGTACCAAAATGAGCTGCCAGCAAAACCACAGAAACAGGAATTTCCCTACCTTGGTTTGTAGAAGCAGAACCTCTAGACGGACGGATCAAGGGAGAGAGCATGTTGGGAATGTCCAGTCTCCTCTTCTTGCTTGCATATCCACATAGGAAGGATAAGGGTCGGGGGGCAAACGTAGGGGGAATGAGTTTTAAAAAAAAATCCTATTCGGCTGTAAAAAAAATAGAGGATTCTTTGTGGCAATCTTGCGTCTTGAAGCGGTGCAAATTCAAAAGCCGGAGAGAATCACTTCAGAGGATATTCAGCTCAAGTGGTGAGGATTGCCAAATGCAGGTTCCAGAGTAAGCATCCCTTTCGCCTTTTTAATGATTATTCTTATAATTATTCTCTCTCTTTTTTTTTTTTCCTGGAGCCCTAGTGGAGGAGGTTGTGTTTAAAGCAACTGGAGGTCGGTGCCGTTCTTCTGTGAAGCATGATTATCCTCAAAGCGTCCCCTTCCTGAAGGGAAAAATAAGCATCAATTTCGTATTAGAAGGGTCTGAAGGGGATAAAACCTGCTCCCCAATAAAGACATTCATATATTGAGAAGAAAGGGAGGCAAAACGCATTTCCCAACAGTGCACACAAGCAGAATAAAAAAAAAATATTAAAAAAAAAAAAAAAAACAGCTGGCACTAGTCTATAAATAATTCAAATACGGGCTGACTACACCATTCCCGGGATAGGCTTGCATACGAGACGGGAAAGCGGGCGCGATATGAATCGCGGCGAGAAAGCGAGCCCCCCCTCCCCCCCGCGGCCCCCTCCCCACGCACGCACAGCATTTCGCCCAGCCCCGGGCCCAGCCCCCGGAGGGCTGGCGAGGGCCGTGCCCACCCCTCTGCAGTGCTGCCGGCTCCGCTGCCCGCCGCGCTCGGCTCCGTGGGCAGCGCGGGGCGCGCTCCCCGCAGCCGGGCGCACACACATGCACACGCGCTGCCCACGGGGGGGGATCTTTCACCTGCGACGTGGCCGGTTTGCACTACAAACCCCCCAGCCCCCCACCCCACCCCCCCCCCCGCCCCCGGGAACACAACCTTTGGCTCTCTGGGGTTTGGGTTGGGCTCTTTTTTTTTTGTCTTTTTCTCCCTAGGGGCGGGTCGATGGCTGGGGAGGTCTCTCCCCACCACCACCACCACCACCACCCCCAGCACACGCGGACAGGTTTTACAGCTCTGCAGACATTTCTTTAATGAAATGACAGGTATTTTTTTCCCTTTCCCCTCCCACCTCGCACGGAAAACAATTCACACTTACAGCTGTCATAAAATACAGACCATATACATACCAGCAAATCCTGCTTCAAGCACTCGGGCTGCTCTGAGCAGCTACTGCCCCCCTGTCTCCCTGCAAGGCTGATCCACCTCAGACATGCTCAACTTCTCCAGCCTCTTCTCTGATACTGCCAGGGTAGGAGATATGGGGCGGGGAGGGGGAAGTGTTCAGAGCATCACCCTAAAAATACATTTTAAAAAAAAAAAAAAATTCCTCTGCAATGTAAAAGCTCCGAGAATGCTTCCCGGAGGTGGAGAAAGCACGGGAAGGTGAACTAATAAAGCAGCTTAATGATTAATAATTATAAAATATACCCGCGGAAAATGGTAGGGAGGGGGAAAAAAACAAGGCTCGGGGCGGGGTGGGGGGGGCTGTGCGAGTGAGCAGTAGGGAAAAAGCGGGGGGGAGGAGGAGGAGAGACCGTGCAGGGAACGGCAGATCAACCCCTCCCCGCTGCCGAAGGGGGCAGGTCTCAGCCTCCGACGCCCGGCGGGGGCGAAGGGGGAGCCCGTGCCCGGGCGCGAAGCCGCGGGCGGCACCGGTGCCTGCTGCCGGGCCGGGGTTGGGGCTGGGGCCGGGGCCGAGCTGCAGCCGCAGCCGCCGGGGCCGGCGCCGCACAGCTCCGCGGGGAGCTCCCGGGGCTCCGTGGATCCGGCCCTCCGGGACCGTGACCCGCATAGTTGGAAGCGACCGAGAGAAGGAATGCTTTAAAAAAAAACCCCACAACATTAACAATAACCATAAAATACTAATAATAAGAAGAAAGGAACAGGCGCCTAGCCAGCAGGCAACCAGCGGACTTGGATCTGAACAAAAAGAAAGGAGTGAGAGTGGAGATAACGCTAATATCCAAATTGGATACTCCACAATTAAGCCCAGTGCTTTAATTGCTATTCTCAGAGCCCTCGGGAAGCTAAGCAACGTGTAACCAGTCTGAACAGAAAGCAACGTGCGTTTGCACCCTCCTCCCTGCCCGCGCTGCCCTGCCCGTGGGTCTCTGCGCCCTTGCTACTCAGGGCGCTCTCATCTTCGCCTTTGCAGTGCGATCCACTCTGTAGTTATGGATCTGTCCCTGTCCCCTCCCACATCTGGGTTTAGCTCTGGATGGTCAGAGCAGAGCAGAGCGCGTCCACCTGCCCGCCACAGCATTGTAAAGGGTCCCTGGGAGAAGCCTGCCCCAAACCAGGGCAAGTCGGAGAGGATAACATAGTGGAGCTTCTCCAAGTGGATGTGCCAAGTGCACCCTTCAGGACATGTAGTCATTCTAGGGTTGCAAATGCCCACCCTGCCAGTGGCTGGGTCTTGGTAAGAGGTTTGGAAGGACTCAGCTGGGCCTTGGTGACCCTCAGCTACACTTGACCTATGGGAAATCAGATCCCAGGCCCAACACCACGTGCTCTGCTTCGGTGCTGATGCGGGCTGTGTTGTCCAGCCTTTGCGTCCCTCTCACCAAAAGCACCCTCCAAGGAAAACACAGTAGCCTCTACCTACCCAGGCATGCTCTGTGTCCAGGAGTGGTGAAGAAGGTACCCCTTAACAGTCAGGAAAAGAGACTTGGGTCCCACAGGCTGAAGAGTTGTGCTCTGGCGAGTAGCCGAGCACTTTCAGAGACAGCACTGGCCCTTTGTTGCAGGTATGTATCTGCAGGGCAAAAGATCATAGAATCATAGAATGGTTAGGTTTGGAAGGGACCTTAAAGATCATGTAGTTCCAACCCCCCTGCCATGGGCAGGGAAAACCCTCCACTATACCAGGTTGCCCAAAGCCTCATCCAACCTGGCCTTGAACACTTCCAGGGATGGGGCATCTACGACTTCTCTGGGCAACCTGTTCCAGTGCCTCACCACCCTATGAGTGAAAAATTTCATCCTTATATCTAATCTAAATCTGCCCTCTTTCAGTTTAAAGCCATTTCCCCTTGTCCTATCACTACATGCCCTTGTAAAAAGATGGATAAAGCAAATGTCTGCACTAGCATGGCCAAGGTTCCTGACGCAGAAAAGCCTCCTGAAAGCACCACAGCAGGCTCAATCCCTAAGTCCTGCCAGTATGTACCTCAGAGTCCGTCCACATGGTTCAAACAGGGTTTGCTGGTCTGAAGGGGAGGTTATGGATGGCAACATGGCTGTGGCATCACGTGCATGTATCAACATGCCGTCTTGAGCTCGAATGGGTTGCTGTGTCCATGTACGCTGGGTGTAAAGTGGTATTTTTCCTGTAGCTGCAGTGACCACAAGAAATACCAATCTGTGCTTGAGCTCCTTGCCAAAAGCAGACACCAAGATTTTAATTTCGACAGCCAGGATCTTCCTGAGAGTGCTGGTAAGGTCTGTTCTGTTAGAAAGATTTTCCTAAACATTTTTAGGCACGCTTAAAAAAAAGTGACTATGATCTTTTTCATTCTAATTTCAGTAAAAATGGAAGATGTATTAACCAAAGCCTGAAGTAATCTGAAATTATCTCAGAACAGTTGGAGGAAAGAAATGTAGAGTGATACTTACATACAGAAGTTGCTAATAGCTGAACAGATTAGTCATTTGACTTTCTCATTGCTTTCACTGATAATAGTGATAAAAGAATAGCAGATAGGATTTGGCCAAGGGATGTTCTTCCTTTCTGTATGGCAAGAAGGGATAAACTAGGACTGTGCAGGTCCTCCCATGTTCTTCTGGATGAAACAAGTGGAGAAGGAGCTTGACAAAAAAAAAAAAAAGGAGGGAATGGTTTTCATCCAGCGTATTACTTAGAACCACAAAATGGAAGGTTAAGAAGTATCTCAGGAACAATTTCTGAAAGGGGCCTATCAATCAGAAGAGAACAGCTGCAATTATTTTAAGCAAGTCAGCAATATTTGAGATTGTAATTCCTTATGATCCTAAAATGAAGGAATTAATCAACTGCAAGTTTTCTTTCTAAAACCACATAACTCCGCGATTACATGGTACATGGCACCCCGTGCTATTGCTCACTTTTAAGGATAAGGCTAGTTGCCTTTCTACTTGGTAGATGTATATGTACATCTTATATAATCAGTATACATATGCATATGTATAACTCTCTCTTAAGCAAATCGTAAGGGCTAAGTTCTCTGTAGTGATTAGGGGCCTGAGTGTTGAACTTGATACTTTTTTCAGAGAAAGGGAGACCATTCACCCGACCAAAGAAATTTGGCTCACTTACAAGTTTGAAATTTGGCACACAAAAATGACAGTTTCTTCAGAATTATATTCTTTTTGAGATTCTGCACAGCATCTAACTCCCAAATCACTTTTAAACTAAGACGTAATATTTATTGTAAATAATGGGCGTAGAGTTTGTAGAGCTAGGCTCCAAATAAAAATTGTTACAAAATCTCCAGCAGCATAGTACTATGACAAGGTTTATTCTCACTAACTGGGGTTGGTTTTTATTTTTCTTCAATCAACTAAGATGAATGAACTGCATAAAATGAAACAAATAGCATCTCTGATGGGAAATAGGTTTTTCAAACATCTCTTCAATTCAAAAACACTTAAATGTTATTTGTAAGACAAATTGAGGGATTTATTTTAAATGTGTCCATGCTTGCTATAAATTAAGGGCCATATTATTCTTGTCCTGCCTAAGACAAAGAATGTGGATGAATGTTCTTATTTCAAAAGCAACCTGGATGTGGCAATGACAGTGTTGGGAGGATGTGGCGCAGCAGAGCCGTTCTGCCACCACAGAACATCATCTGCCAGCACTGACAGAGACCAAAGGCCTTACAGTACCTTTAACCCTTGGTAAATGCCTTGCTGACTTCATAAAATCAGAGCTCACTTCCAGTGCAGTAATGTCCCTAGGTGAATGGGGTCTGCAGCAAAGGGAATAGAATGGCAGTTTGTGGGTCATCTGCACAAACACAGATGCAGTTGCATCAGTGTAAGAAAAGCCATGTCTATGAGGAGTGATTCCTTATAATCAATGAAATGGATTGACTGCTCTGCATAATTCACACCATAAAAAGTTTTCCGTAAGAGCATTCCTTTGGGTGTTTGTATACGGGCTGCAGAGCATGGTAACCACATCTCCAGCTGCTTCTATACAGTGCTCTGTGCCCTGCTCCACTCAGCCCGTCTGATTATAAAGTGACCAAATACCTCTATGCCCATGTCCCAGATCTTCCCACTGTCTGAGACACTGTGGGAAGTCCTGGTGTTCAGGTACTAGGCCTATGATGTTTTTGGAAGATCACCATAACTTTGGCCACACCTGTCCGCAAGCGAGAATGCCATGCCATGCTGCGTAGAGAACAGCGTAAAGAAATTTTATTGGATAATTAAAGGAAAGCAAACAGAGAAACAAGCTGTCGTGGTTTTGGACTGAGGTCGAGACAAGAACCGAGAGGGAGCACCCCACCAACGATGGTCCCGGGCAAAACATGACTCAGGCTTTCTTCATAAAACAAAACAATTTATTAACAGTTACTTAACAGGAGACATAAGGGAACGAAACTGGTTACTTGAGAGGAGAAAAGAGAAAACAAGGCCAGATCTTAAAACAACAACCTCCCCACCCCCCTATTTTCTTCCGTTCCTGGCTCTACCTCCCCCCAGCGGCGCAGGGGGACAGGGAATGGGGAGTGCAGGTCAGTTCATCCGTGTTGTTAACTGCCGCTCCTTTCTTAAAGGAGGAGGAGCCTTTACACCATTTTTCCCTTGCTTCGGTGGATCCCCTACTCATGAAGAAAAAAGTCCCCAAACTTTTCCACCGTAAGTCCCGCCCGCAGGATTGCAATCCTTCCCCATGGATTGTACCAGTTCGGGCTTTACCAGTCTCGGCCTCTTAGGGAGCTGCTGCCACTCGCGTCGGCGTGGGTCGTCCCACGGACTCCAGATGCCTCCACGACCTCGTCGTGCATTTCCATGCCCATTATTAACAGTACCTTGTCGCGCATCCCCTGCTCCACGACCTCTCCTGGGCTCAGGCATCTCTTCCCCGACGTGGGTTTCTCCACGGGCCACAAGTGGGTCTCTGCTCCACCGAGCACACCCTGGCTGCAGGGGGGCCGCCTGCCATCTTCACACCGATTGCAAGGGAAACCTCAGCTCCAGCACACCTCCTCCTGCTCCATCTTGACTGACCTGGTCGTTGTGGTTGTTTTCTCCTAGATCTTAATCCTCTCTAGGGGAGCTCGGCCCGGCGGGCACCCCGGGAGCGAGGTGCTTCCCGAGCCCCCCATGCGGCTCCCCGGCGCCATCTTGAGCACATGGCGCCGGCCGGGGCCCGGGCAGCCGCCCGGCCGGGAGCCGGGAGCGAGGGCAGCGCCCTCCTGCTCTCTCCTCGCTCCTGAGCAAAAAGCCCTTTTCCCGCCCCTTTGTCCCAACTTAAATAGGGCAATTCACAGAGGCGCCAATTTGGCTCAACCCCCCCCGGGGGGGATGGGACTCAGATCTGGTGGCACAGGGGAGCAAATCCCCTCCCCTGCCACCAGAACACCCCCCCACACATCAAACTATCACACAAGCACGCTAACCTGACAGTGTCACAACCACCTGGCTGAAGGATTCAGCTGAAATTCAGCATGAAACCTTTTACCCTTTCTTTTGTACATGGCTCAGGATCAAGAGATGCTAGAGCAGGACTGAGCCAGAAGCCACTGAGAGGGTGGTTCTAGTCAGTCTCTTGCAAAGACACCTGAGCACAAGAAGACCGCTCGCTTTGCTGTCTCAGAGAACACTCATCCTGCCCGCAGCCTGCAGAAGAGGACTTGAAGACTGTTGCATACCAGGACACTTAGCTGAGTTCTCAACATTTTACATCATCATAATTGCAGCATCCCCTGCTGTCTGTGCCATGGTCAGTCTGTCCCCAGAAATCCTAAACAACTAGCAGACTGGTTTTTTGTCACGCAGAATCAAAAAAAGTGTGAAGTAGATTAAAGGAGAAATAGCTTTCTCTCTGTCTTTATAGACTTGTTTTATTCTTTTGAGTATGGAACATCAGACTCACTGAAATTGGTTTTCCTGGATGGTCATTTATATGTGAAATACATACACATTAAACTAAGAAACTGTGGAGTTCTTTCTTTCAAATGGAAATGTGTTATTTTTAAACTGCAAAAGCCAGACAAGATTTCAAACTGACACTGTCACTTCTTTAAGATTTTATATGGCTCCTCTACCTATAGCGCACCCAGTCTGAAGAACTTACCCGCCAAAAGCCACTGCATCTGATAACAAATAGTAATCATCATCAGACCTTGTATTGTATATCATCAAAGCACAGTACAAACATTAGCCATATGTGCCATCCCTTTTTACGTGCCATCCAGAAGCATGAAGGATAGGTTGAAGCACTGCCTTGCACTGCTCTGAGGAAGAAGCCTTACTCCTCCACCTCTGGTGTGCAAAGATCATTTCAGCGGCTGGAGATTTTGACCCACCTCACTGGTCTTAACGAGGCACAGTTTCCTGACACACTTGAATGAATGGGAAACCATAGCCCTCCAGGCAGTCATCTCCATCGTGTTCCAACCCTAACGAGACAAACAGATTATCTGGGGTTTTTCTAAAATCAACTTTCTGCCTGATGAAAACCTTATTGGTTCTCTCCAGATTTAAGTGATGACACTCTTTCTTCTCTTTACTGGAGGAGCCTGTAAAATGGATTAGGCAGATTGCCTTCATGGTTTAAAGGAAACTGGAAAACCGCTTTCAGTAAGAGATAAGGTGTAGGTTTTGCCAGCTTATCGTGATGAAAAGCTAAAAAAAAGTCTCTTCAAGAAAGTGCCTGCATTCACCTATTCTCCGTACAGGGCATACAGCAGCCAGGAGAATCGCCCTTGTGTCTGAAAGCCGTCTTCAATGTTCTAGCAGAGGATCCATCAGAGCATTCAAAACTAAATTAAAATCCCAAGGAGGAATAGGGGATTTAATTCTAGGATTAAGCTTTGAAGTTGTTTTTAGGAAATAAATTATTATTGGATGAGAACCAACACACCAATTATCTAGTTTACTGCTCCTGCTACTGAGAGCCACTGCACACCCCTACAGGGTTCGGGTACCACGGCTCTACCCAGCCAATCTCGTCTTTAACACAATATCCACGTAAGGCGAAAGCTCAGCTAGTCACATTCCAAGAAACTTAGCTTCCCAGCTCCCAGTATCAACAGGGAAACTGTCCGCTACAAAAATATAGGGCAGTAAGATTCAGGCATTTAAACTCCCTGCTTTTCACCTTTGTCTTGCCTTATTGTAGATAATGGAACAGTTAATAACATGCCACTTCTTTGCTCTGTATGTTATAGTCGGGTCAAAGTACTACTGCATTGGTGCTGCCATAAATAAGCACATTTATTTTTCTTACATAGAAGGCTACACACTAGCTAAGTAGCAGGCAAGCCCTGCTCCGTTCAAATGGTGTCTAGACAAAGCAGTAGGACATATCCAGCTTTTCACTTGCTTTTCCACAGATTTCTTCAGGCTACCCAGAATACCTCACTTTCACTTATGCAGCCTCAAATCCTTAATGCTTGTTCAATGGAATGTTGCTACAACATGAACCATCTCCTGTGGAAGGAATAAGTAAAGTTAAATAGCTCCAAGACTGATAAAAATGTTGGGAGCAAAGGGATGTACAGACATCAGAGCTGATATTTCACTGAAACTAAATGCTACCAGTTAATCAGTGCTATTATAAACTCACTCAGAACATTAAGTTACTGTGGGTAAAAACCAGATCCTGGCCTCTGAAAAATATACGTCGCCACCGAGGCAAAAGCTGGCAGCAGCAGTGTAGACAAATATTTGATTTTCTCCCAAAGAATGTATTTTTTAAAAAAACACCTTATGACCTAAAAATACTGCCACCAAAGCATCGCTACTTTTTCCCTCCCAAACACATGGTTCATATCTTCTCTCCATGAATCCCTTTCAGTCCTTAACACGGGGAAACGATGCATGGAAAGCAAAGACGAAATCCCACCCACCTCTCATGTCCTCTTTCACCTGCAAGCTCTGTCAGAACTTTTGGTACCATTTAATACGCAGACGTACATACGGAGGAGGGCATATCCAATGAGTGGATTCACTTTCATGGCAACATGGCAAGTGGAGGGCACTGGTTAGTGTCACCAGCCGGGCTCCCTGCTGGCACAGCAGTTCTGACAAGCCCCATCACTCTTGACCTCCTAACAGACCCAGCTTTTTCCAGAAAAGTTCAGGGTTGATAACAGCGCTGAGTGCCTCTCTGTTCCTCTCATTCCTCCTTCAGGTGAAGCAGATGGTATTGCAAATAACTTGCTGAGCGGGTGCGGGGGGGAAGAAGTGGTAGTGAAGGAAAATATTATTCGTACTGACAAGGATTCTGAAAGAGGAGCTGCATGACGTTAGAAAAGCAGATCACTTTTCTAACACAAAGATATGGGTCTAAAAGCATTCTTCAAAACAGAAGAATGATTTCAGCAGCCAGCCAGAGCCTATGAGAACCCTGTGTTCCCACAGGGTTTGGATTAGGTGCTCACTCCAGCATTTATTGTACATTTGTATTGACCATCTAATTTAACACAAATGTTTTCTGTAGACACACTTTAAAGTGAAAAATTTTCTCAGTTAGCATGCAGCTGTGGTCCTCGAGATAGCTCCTTGCCTGGGGGCAAAAAGAGAGATTTTAATGCACTTAAAAGTAGCTCTGAAAATCACTGTGACCATGGTCAGTTGAGAGCCAGTAGGATCAGGATCACCTGCTCCCGTGCCCATTTATTTAGTAGTCTCATTAACTGAAAAGGTGGAAAAGCAGGTGCTAAACCTGAATATTCACAGAGCAGGAGAGTATTTACCCCCAGTAACTGAGGTTGCCATGCTGCCCCATCACCACCACACCTTCCTGAAAAAAAGATACCTACACTTGGTAAATTACTTTATGCAGATGAGGATGAATTTCCTCTGCCTGAGCTCTTTCCAAGTGAGCCAGCTGACTCCATAGTTCAGCCCTCTGGCTGGAAGAAGCATTAAGATTTCTGTCAGATTGCTCTATACGCTAAAGAAAACTGCCACCTTCTTCTCTCCTTTACTTAGACATACCCTTACTTAGACATCTAGGAAGAGGCAATAAGGGAAAATACCTCTGGTGCACCTCAGCTGCCATCTTTTAATCTAACATCAAATTGAAATGGAGGGACATTTACCTCAACTGCGTTGAAGCCCAGCAGCCCATTTTTGCTCTCATGTTTGGTCTGACTCAAACTCAAGCCTCAGCATCTGATTGCATGCACTACCCACAGACTGTCTCATGCTCTGGCTATTTTTTTTTGCCATACGTCAGCTGTAAACCAGATCCCAAGACCAGGTCTTACTCAAATATGATGTCTCTTCCATCTCCACAGTGATTATGAACTCAACAGAACGAGGTCTGGCTTCAGCTCCATCAGCTTCTGGTCAGCCTTCATCCTCCAGCAAGCCTGCAAGTCTTTACTGCCAGAACCCAAGTGTTATTTGTATTTCTATGGCCTGGCAGTGGGAAAATGGAATGTACGAACACTTCCCATGCATGGGGTATGTCTTTTCCATATCCCTTACCAAGCACTGAGTTCAGAAAAGCACACACTGTTCTGTCCCTCTCCCCTCATCATCTTTAGACAAACGTCCACCTAGAGCTTTGGCCACACTCTGGCACCTTTCCCAGCCCAAGGACAGAGGCTGGGCACTAAAGCAGGGCAACATTTATTTGGAAGGACAGCTCAAAGTGGCTCACAGTGAAATTTTGGCTTCCTCTGGCCCTTATAAACAGGTTTGCCTGAGAAGGGGGAAATGTGTGATTGTATTCTGTGCTCTTTCATGTCATTCCCCTGTATTTATGCTGTTGTGTGGTTTGGTTTTATGACAAGGCCATTTGTCCTTTGTTGTGCCCTTTAGACGCAAGCACTTAAAGCTCCTGTGGAGCTGTGGCTTGTTCCCCTGGCAAAAGAGCAGCTGGGCATCTTTGCTCCAGCCCCTATGTCGGTCAGGAGTCGGTACTCTGGGCTTGCCATGCCATCAGGCTTTCTCATGCTGACAAAGAGTAAGCCTTCAGGCTGTTGTGTCCTTGCTGGTCACGGTCCTTATTCTAGGTCAAGTATGGCCATGTGTTTTCATGCTACCTGAAGGAATTGTACATTTTTTCTCATAAACTGATCTATCTTGCGTGTGACTCAACTTCCACAGGCCCCCATCTTCCTGCCTTTGCCAGCTAACAGCTTTGTCAGATTGGAGCACAGCCTCTGCAGAGGACACTGTCTTAGTGGCGCAGACAGCACAAGGGGCAGTCCATGACCTAATGAAGGAAAAGCACTGGGAAAAGGGGGGTATCACTAATGCCACTTTTCCCACATCTTTTTGTCTTCAGAACCATCAGAGGAGGTCTGTGTCTCAGTTATATTGTTCCCTGGTGGCACCTCAGGGAATGCAGAGAGAGGAAGAGAGATGCTGGGAGAGGGTAAGGAGAATGGTAGGAGGGAGCAGTATCTGGCAAAGCCATGATTTGTTAATTATAACTTTGAATTATGTTTTTATATCCTTTTTGCCATGGACACTTGTATTATCAAGAGAGGCCTTTCCCTACCAGGAGTCACCCAATGCTAGTGGTTCTGTTGGGCTAAGCAAAGGTAGATTTTACTCCAGTAAATCCAGTGTTGATGGAAAGTCTCCTTGTTGGCCTTGCCGTCTTGTGTTATCCAGAACAGGCTACAGAAATGTCAGCAAACCTCGAGATGTCATTACAGGTAACTGGCTGAACATGCGCATTATGGCAATTCAGCAGGAGCTGAAGGCCTAGTGTGATGTCTGCAGTGTCCAGGGATATTTGGAAAGAGATGTCAGAGTTAAGGTAAGCTGCATCATTGCATTACAGACTGTTGATAGTGTGCTACAAAAGTTCCCTTCCACAGGCAGAAAAAAGCCTCACCAAGCCATGATGACGAAGACAACTTCTGAAGAGGCAGGCATCCAACACACATCCAGCGTTGCCTGTGTTAATGCCCATGCAGTGAGTCAAACATCCTCCTCAAACCATCCATCAGTCCCTACCTTATAATGGCACAGGACCTCTTTTTATTCATTTGATGAGACATCACCTCAGATTGACAGTTTATAGAGTCACAGCTGCAGCAGCTGAAGAACCCATTTTGAGTATAACTGTTAGTGCTCCCTCTGGGACACTACAAGGTGTGCAGTCCCATAGGGCACAGCATGAAGGGATGAAAAGCGTACACCATGACAGGGCCTACTACTCCTATGACCTCAGTGATGAACTTTGCCTCAAACTAGTCGCTACCCATTGGCAGAAGCTGATAGCTGTCCCTCTGCACCCTTGGCCTTAAAGGCTATATGCTGACCGTCTGTGTATAAGCTCACAACACAGCATGTCAGAAGATCTTCACATATATACAAGCCCCCTGTACCTGCTACTGCTGCTTGACCTTCACAGAGGTGGAGAATAGCATGGTCCGATGGACTGTTGGTCCCTGTCTTCCAGAAACAATGCTCTACAGCAGAGAGGCAGGGATCAGCCAGTCAGTTTCTGCCAGGCAAAAATCTAAATAGCTCCCCAAAAACGGTGGGGCCAGAACTGCTTTTTCTCTGTTTCCAGATATACTGGGTCCCAGAGTTGAGGATAGATATGACTCTGGAAAAGGCCCTGCTCCTGATCCAGGTCCTCACCAGAAGAAAAGCCAGGAGCCCACCCACATAGGATCTCTGACAAAAAATACGCAAGAGGAGAAGAGGAGAAGGCCAGAAGGCCAACCGCATCCTGGGCTGCATCAAGAGGAGCGTGGCCAGCAGGTCGAGAGAGGTGATTCTCCCCCTCTGCTCTGCCCTTGTGAGACCTCACCTGGAGTACTGCATCCAGTTCTGGAGCCCCCAACATAAGAAGGACATGGACCAGTTGGAGAGGGTCCAGAGGAGGGCCACGAAGATGATAAGAGGGCTGGAGCACCTTTCCTATGAGGACAGGCTGAAAGAGTTGGGGCTGTTCAGCCTGGAGAAGAGGAGGCTCCGGGGTGACCTTACAGCGGTCTTCCAGTACCTCAAGGGGGCCTACAAGAAAGATGGGGAGAGGCTGTTCAGGAGGGCCTGTTGTGATAGGACAAGGGGTAATGGTTTTAAAATAGAGGGAGGTAGATTCAGATTGGATATTAGGAAAAAATTTTTTACCATGAGAGTTGTAGAACACTGGAACAGGTTGCCCAGAGAGGTGGTGGATGCTCCATCCCTGGAGACGTTCAAGGCCAGGTTGGACGAGGCCCTGAGCAACCTGATCTAGTTGGAGATATCCCTGTTCCTTGCAGGGGGGTTGGACTAGATGACCTTTGAAGGTCCCTTCCAGCCCTAACGATTCTATGATTCTATGATTCTATGATTCTAAGATGGGGCTCATATAAGGCCTGGGTGCAGGCATTCAGGCAATGCAAATTTAGCAGATGGGTTCAAGCTCTTCTCTGTTCCTCAGGTGATCCCCATTGTCTCCCTCAACCTTTATCCCCCGAAAATGCAAACAGAGCATTTTTTCTCTGCAAGCACACTAAGGAAAGACCAAGGGACCATAACTGTGACAGAGAAAGTTTGGCTTCAGCTACCTTTGTTCCAAACACATCTCCAAGTAAACAGTTAGGAGGACTGCAAAAGTGGCTGCAGGAATTTTCATCTGAAATGGCCATATTTGCCACAGAGCTCTAGACCTGAGCAGGCCATTCTGGTCACCAGGAGCTGGAGGAGGGCTGGTGTTGTGTACTTCTCCAATACACATGATACCACCTCTTTGCAACCTGGTTCTCTGAAAGCACAGCTTTTCTGAAAGGCATGGGTACACTTGAACATGGTGCTGACATGGAGCAGAATTAGGTATCTTCTGGCTTCAGGGCTGACTGGTAAGGCACCCATGGAAATTATAAGCAAGGAAACTGGCTATTATCGTCTGTCTCTACAGTACTCAAAGAAACAAATCCTTAAGTACACCAGCTATAAATAAAACAGCCTGGCGAGACCACTGATACTTCCTGGGCCACAGAACAGCAATACCCCAGGCAGGCGACAGCCTCTTCCCCCTCAAACTGTCACCAGGATCTACATTACTCTTCTGTGCAGCTACCAGCAGCCATAGCTCAGCTGAATAGAATTGAAATAACTAATCACACCATCTCCAGTAATAATGGTAGGCCTCAAGCATCTAGCATACGTACAGATGATAAATGTCCCCTGGAGTTATTGCTCAAAAGACCAATTTCAGAGTTTTCGTCGGAAAGGACTGGCTCCTTAAAAACCTGTGCTGTCTTTTGCAGTCTGACAGAGGTCAGAACTGCTTGGTGTCTCTGTGTGGCACAAAGAAAGGAGTGTAATCTCCTTCAAGGGGGTGAATAGGAACAATTGGCTTCATTATTAACTGCATATCTGACTGTCATTGCATCTGTGACATTTTTGTTTTCAAACTTCTCTTGATGGCCTCAAGGGTTGGAAACTGCAGAGGTGCTGTATTGACCTGATGTGCTTGGCTCTGTGGGCATTTTACAGCGCAGTGACAGAGGAACAGCAGTCCCATGACTTCCTCAACATCAGAAAGGCATGGGATCATAGGATAATTCAGGTTGGGAGAGACCTCAGGAGGCTCTAGTCCAACTTCTTGCTCAAAACATGGTCAACTGTGAGATCAGATCAGTTTGCTTAGGGCTTTAACCAGTCAAGTCTTGAAATATCCAAGGATGGAGAATGCATAGCCTTTCTGAGCAACCAACCCGTCCTATTGCTTTCCTGTCCTACAGATGTATAGAAGTATGCTCTGCAGGGTCTTTGAGCCTGAATTTCTGAGAAAGTCCATGTTGGCTAGATAGATTACAGCCCTCATATTTACCAGCATGCCTTCACAAGGTCATGGGGAGACATGCTCCAGGATTTCCACAACCTCACGCCCGATATGTCCTTTCAAAGCCCACATCAGAATCAAGACAGGCTGCCCAGCCTCCTCGTCAGCTGCTCTGTACAGCATCAAGATGCTCACCAGCTCCCTATCCCCATCAAACTCATGAAGGACTACATAGCCACAACCAGACCCAGTACTTGCTCCACCACACAGCCCTGAGCAAAGCACAACCAGTGTGGACCGCCGCAGTTATTGTACTTACCCTCCTCCCCTAGCTCTCCCTTCCCAATAGCAATGTCCTCCAAAGTGCCCCCTCCTCCGATATCACCAGCTGAACTGTGACAACAGAGTTGTCAAGCAACATGAATCCTCCAAGTAACCAACCACGGCAGATCACAGCAACCCATCCCAGATCAACTCAAAAGCCAGTGGGCCTGCCACTATTTTGTCTGTCAGCAGCTCTTCCATCCAGCCGTAGCAAGCATCTGCTTAGCTCCATCCTATTCTCTTCCCTCATTGACCAAGAGCACTGGCGCTGGCACTCATGCCATTGCCAAGCAGCCAGCATGCCCACAGCTAATCAACACACGCTCACAGTGCACACATGCACAGAGGCCAAGGAAGTCCAACCAGGAATAGTCTTCATACAGGCACCAAGCACTTCCCTGTCTTGCATGGATCACCAGTCTTCTGCCTTACCCCTTGTGTCCTCTCCCTAGCCTTGGTGGTCACACACTGCAGGTGGTCAGGACGCCGCTCCACACCATCCACACAAAGCTGTCCCATGTCCAGATGGCATGCTGACCAGCCTGGTCTGCACACGTGCAGAATACCAATGAAGGCAACTTGAGCTAGCAGCCATATCTGCAACACAAGCCTTACACTTACACACTCACTCCTGCTTCCACCTATTCCCTAGCCTCTCTTCATGCTGACAGCTGCCGCAGGCTGTCCTCCTGCATCTCCAGAGCCAGGGCTGAGACTCAAGGAAGAGGTTTAGCACTGCTCTCAGACTAGTTCATCTCCCTGCCCTTCCCATAGTTGTTTGAGGGGTCAGCTCCCCCACATCAGACCAAGACAAATGATCCAAGCACTGACCTCTGGCCTCATGTTTTCCTTCCCATTAACAGGGCGGTTGCAATACACAGAGTATTTCCTGCAGCTTCACCTCAGTCTTTCAAAAAGAAGCAAAATGTTTTTATCTGCCTTTGGAAACACACCTAGTCCTTGCAGACCCTCAGCAGATGCAATAGCATGATCATCCTATAGAGGAGAGTGGTTCAACCAGACATCCCAGCCACAGAGTAGGCGGATCCCAGTTTCTCTTGGGCGCTTTTGAAATAAGGTCCCCAGGGGATGTAAACCATGATAGCAGGAGACAGACACACAGCAGCAAGATCCACAAGTGACTATTTGCTGCAGCCCCTCCATGCTCTTTCTTCCATCTCTCTCTTCTGCATTTCTTAAGGAGGCAGTCACAGCACCTCCTGGGACCAACACTAGTGACTCCCAAACACCAAATCCCCTGTCTCGCCATCACTTAGCTTCCTATACAAGGCAGCTGAAGGCAGAAGGTCCTGTCTGTGTTTCACTGTCCTAGAGTTTTTAAGCAAATACTGCGAGCAAGTGGGAGACATAAAACTCTTGGAGGGCATTCGTGGCACTCAGGAGAAATTGAAGGCTTGGCTCTTCTGCCTGCAACCAGCTTAGTTCAGAAGAAGTGGAGGTCTCAAGGTGAAACAAGTGCTGTCTGTACTCAGCATAGCCTGAAAAGAGGCTCCCCAGGCTGCCTTAGGCAATCTCAGAAATCAGTCCAGGAGAAGACTGTGCTCAGGGGCTTACATACTAAAACCACCTATCTGGTGTGGGTGGCACCCAAGGGCAGCCCAGACAGCTAAAGGACTCTATAGGCACACTGGTTTTACCAGGGGTATCACCATTAGGGGCTGGGACTACCTGCATAGTTTGCTCCAGCTTTTGACTATATTAGCTCAGAAGGCCTTAGAGGAAGGCTCTGTCTTGTTCAAGGCCACAAGCTCTGAGCACCAGGCATTGTTTTAAAAGGAGCTTTTCAGGAGGGCCATGGCAGAACTGTCTTCTCTTGGAGTTATTTGTGGTTTACTTTATGTCATGTCACACATAGCCCAAATCCCAGGCCCTGCTAGGAAGACAAAGATCTTTTTGTTGCAAGCATTAAGCAGCATCTGCACAAACAGGGAGGGCAATGAGGAAATGAGGTTGCAGAAAGACCTGTTCTTTGCCCACAGGCACAAGTAATGAAAGCAAAGGTGTTTCAGCCTAATCAAGGATTGCATCTTTCCAATGCATGTTGCTTTGTGTCCTGACTGAGAGACTTAGGGAGGAGATTTGGTCCCCAAATTGAGTGATAGGCTTGACAGGGCATGTCTATACTGCTCCATAGTACACTGACATTAAAAAAGTCCTAACTGAGATGTATAGTGAAGCTAACGTGGCATTGCTCTGTTGTTAATCAGCCCAGGTGCAGTAGCCTGTTGATATGAATTCTGGATATGGTCTGTCCAGATCAAGCTTACATTTATCCACCTCCAGCTCCACTGGCCGTGCAGACATCCCCTTGCACAGATTCATTTTAACCAAGCAGACTTAAAGGGTTAAGATTAAGTAAATCAATTCTTCCTCATAAAGGGGCTTCATAGACTTAATTAAATTGATATCTGGGCCAACTTGGATTAAACTAGTGCAAATTTGTGTATAGACAAGGCTTTAATTTTCTTATTAAAATCATTACCTAATCCAAGTTTTGATTGACATTAACTGCATAGTAACAAATGTGAATCCTTAGTCCGATCTTCTAGTGTCTGTGTCTCTGTGTAGCCTCAAATACGACACATGGAAAAGCTGGGCATACTCCTGATCCTGCCCTCAGAATTCATATTTAGTGAGTTCTTACCTTGAAACTCAAAGGAACCAATAAGATTGATGCTTTTTCCATAAAAATAACTTTATGGAAGCATCTATACAACTATTTATCATGGAGGAATTTGGGCAAGGCTTACTCTTACAGAGAAGCTGTGATTTCTGAAGAAGCAGCAGTTAACCAGATCATTCTGTTCCAGCATCTCATCTATGGTTCCTGTATAGGGATGATGGTATTATCCTATTTTTCCTTCCTAGCTAGTTAATAGGAAATCCCCTTTCAAAGGCAATTTCCATTTTAAATCACCCACATTAAGAGAGACATGTTTAATACCAATAAATCCGCTTTCTTAAAAGAGACAGAGAAGCCAGGCTCATCAGCTCACTAAATCCTCTCCCCCACCCCCATTCCTGCCTTGCAATCTGTAGATCTTGCAGAAGGGCGATCTAAGACAGCTGTAGTTAGCTAGCTACACTTCTGAGCACTAAGCTGCTCCTCACTTTGTATTCACTCTGTGCCAAGACAAGGTCACAGGGACGTGAGGAGCTAAGAGACTTTTCTCGCTGTAAAGGAGCAGAGGTCTCAGCCAGAGGTGCTCGGAGACCAGGTTTCCACACCCCTCCTGTGGGATCCTCTCCCTACATCAGTGTCTCGGTGTAAGTCAGCATGAGGTGAGTGCTACCTAAGGGCTCTGCAGGCAAAAATCACTTTCTCTCCTCAAAGCTTTTTGTAACATACCTAGGAGAAATGGCCTCTGACTCCCAGAGGGATCCCTGTGCCCAGAACACACACCCTGAGGACTGCTCCTCTGCTGAGGGAACCCCACTCCATCCTCACCATCACCACTTCCCCTCTCCAGAGGGATTTCTAGCCTCACAGCTCTTGCAGGCAGTTTTACCACAGCTTTGGCAGAGAAGAGGGTGGCAGCCTCTCCAAGACTCTCGTGCACCTAAAGAAGCAGCCAGCAGTGTGGGCAATGTTAAGGCAATGCTCCGTCAGAAGCCAGAGGAGAGTGACCTCGAAGGACCCCCCCAGGGTCAGGACTGCACCAGCACCAGGGCAGTGGTA
Source organism: Tauraco erythrolophus (assembly GCF_009769465.1). Lineage (NCBI taxonomy): Eukaryota > Metazoa > Chordata > Aves > Musophagiformes > Musophagidae > Tauraco > Tauraco erythrolophus. The sequence continues at coordinate 57,375,036 of NC_141468.1, forward strand.
CTGGTACCTTCCTCATCTGACAGGAAGAGACACAGCTGACTGAGTGAGGAGGATGGGGAGCTCTGAAACCTGAAAAAAGTCCCTCCTGCTTCCTACTGCTGTGACAAAGATCAGGAGCAAAAACTACAGACAAAGTAAGATAAGGCTCAGGAAAAAAAAAAGAAAAAAAACCCACAAGGTACAGCAGAAAACCTTGGCCTGGCTGCCCTTGTGCTGCCAAGAACAGACCCAAAGTCATCCATGTGATGTTCCCCTGCCTCATCATGCAGCTCCAGTAGCCAGACCTTCTGCTGGCAAGTACAGTGCTGTGTTGCTGCAATGGTCTGTCCTGGGAGAGAACACCCAGCTCCCTTTGTTGAGCTGAGATTGTGACACAGGTGTAGGAATCCCGAAAGTTACTTCGAAATATCCTACCTGAAGCACATGTTGGAGACAACAGATTATGATTTATCATATGTTTTTCCAGTTGAAAGTCCAAATACCATATCTGGCAAAACATTTTGTTGTGTCAGCAAACGGATCCGTTTGTGCTGGACACGTCCCTGTTTCCCCATCAAGCATGCAGGCTCCAGCTCTGTGAGCACCCCTATGGGTAAGTATAGTCATGCATATGCATGCCAGAAACAGCCTGGCTGTCAGCAAGTACCTACCTGTGTACCCGTATAAGGTAGGGCCCAGCAGAGCAGGGGACTGGGGCAGAGCCCACTAACCTAGAAGGTCCTTTCAGTGGTGTCCCAACCCTGCAGCAGGACCCATCCAACCAGATTCTTTCTTTCCAGGAGCACTGCTTGGAGAAAGCCTGTTGACAGAGGAACATTTCAAAAGCAGCTTCTTTCTTTATGGAGCACAAAGCTAAAAATGCAGCAGTCTTATTAGATACCTGTTTTTTGCTTTATTGTTTGGAGAACCTTGGCCTCATTTTGCTCCACGAGTCTATGGCTGACCAGGCGCTGCTCAGCAGCAAGGACAGCTCTTCCACTGTGGGAAACTGCCCTGCCTTTACTGGAGCAGGAAGCTATCCTCCTCCTCCGCCTCCTCCTCCCTCGCAGCACTCTTTCCAGTCTAGATAACATGGGTAATTATATCTATTTCCATTCTCTGCTTAGCTAGAGTGATATTTCTTAAACAATTCCATAAACACAGACAAGAGCACTTCTCTTTAAATCTTGCACTTTTGCACCTGAAATTGACATCAATTTCTTGATTTCAGTGAATAATCCTTAAAAAATAATTATAATCCTGTAGTCAATGAGGAGAAAGAGGAAAGGGAAAAAACATGAGTTGGGGGAGCTTCATGGCTTATTGCTCTGCAACTTGTCAGAATAGGTCGTAGCAGTTAGGTTACATTACCACACAAGACCTATAATAAGTAGACCAGGGCAAAGCATACAAAGATTAACATAAAATTTATAGAACAACTTGTTCCAAATACTACTGCTACAAAAAAAAAAAAAAAAAATCCCCTACCAAGTTAAGGGAAATAACCAGGAAGGAGAGCACAATCCTCATTTTCTGTTGTTCTGAGATCATTTTAACCTGTTCAGTGGTCAAAACATCTCACTTGATCAAAATGTTTTTTCTTTAAAACAAAAGATGAAGTAGTAACCTAAGTAACTTCTGCCATGCCCCAGGGTGGAGTTAGGTGCGTGCTAGAATGTTCCTATCTGTCTGTATCTGCACTGAACTGTTAAGCAGATGCTCACTGAGGAGAAAATAGACTGCAATAAACTGGCACTGACACAGATCTGAATCACTGGAACTGCCATAGAGATAAAATTCATTTAAGAAATGTGGTTTCCATTTCTATTTTATTTTAATAAAAAGCTATTGAAACATTAAAAATATCTACTATTTCAAACAGCATACTGTACACATAAGAGAGGGAACAGAGACTTCATTTTACTGATGTAAAATCTGAATACATCGTAATACTAGACCTCATGGAAGAACCAAATTAAAGTCCCTTTTCATAGCAAGGAACAGATCCTGTCCTCATGTACACAGCTGACCAGCACTCACGCGATCCATTTTAGAAGCTGTAGTCAATATGAGACCCCCCTGAACCCCAGTATGAGAACCACACATGGGAAAGAAGAGAGCATACAACGCAACACACCTAAGCCGAGATCTCTACGCTGCGCTGATAGTGAACTGTCCTCTGTGGATCTGCTCTTTGATCTAGCTGCCGGCACTCTACCCCAGCCACTGTGCAATGCGAGCCGATGTAGTGTAGCCACTTCAGCACTATCCTTCCCAGGGTGGGGCAAGACCCGAAAGCAGGCAGTTGTTCAACCCTGTTGCAAATCCCTTCGAGTTCTGCTCAGGCTGCTTCGACAGCATGTAATGACCTCCTGTCCTGTGCAATGAGTAGTCATGACAAAGCCCCAAAATTGCATGTAGAAATTGGTTTCTCCTCTCATGATCCTGAGAGGAGCTCAAACAATTACTCTGCCAAATTAACCCGCCTCCAAATCAAGCCTTTGGCCCTGCACTCTAGGAGGATTTAAGAACATGAATTTGAAGTACCCTTAGTCCTTGGATGAGATCAGAAGCAGGAGTGGAAAGCTATAATGGAGAGCTATATGCCCCTGCATCCTCTCAAATAACCTCCGTAAGCCGGGCTGACAGCTCCAGAGCTGATGGTTAGTTGTCACACCAGCCTTCTAGAGAGATGTAAAACCTGGACAGATCCAGCATCCCAAATGCCTGCCATTATGTACCACGAGAAAAATTGCCATGCTAGCCTAATTGGTGGTCAGGTCCTCTTTAACAATGTGAATGAAGATCACCATGGATACTATAAGTCACTGCATACTTTCAACAGTAAAGTAAAACAAGAAAAATCTGAAAATAGTTTTAAATTCCATTTTTCCTGCCTATGATCTCCCACACTCTGCCTTGCATGTTTCTTTTGAAAACATTTGGCGTCACTGTGTCCCAAGTCCCATCTCTTCACACTCCCTTGTACTCACTGTCAGAGGGTGAGTGAGATGCCTTGCACCGACCTGTTGTGGGAGAAACACGGTTCAAGGTGGAATCTTATCCATGTTGCTGCAGAAAGTTTTCAGGTCACTAGCATAAAAGGACAGCAATCCAGAATTAGCAAGAACATCAAGATTACCAGAAAAATAGTAGGAGGCTCATAGCTACACTGAGTTTTTGGTCTCCAGGAAGAAACTAAGCAGCCTTTTCCATGTAGTCACGTTTTGATACATGAACATACTTGCACTGGCTTAAGGAAAGTCAAAGAAGTACCAGTGCTGCTTCCAATAATGCCTAGAAAAGTACCTCTGATGAAGAAAAGGAAACTGAAGCATTTTAGGGAGATTCATAGAAAGGTTTGGGTTGGAATGGACCATAAAGATCATCTAGTTCCAAACCCCTGCCATGGGCAGGGACATCTTCCCCTAGGTCAGGTTGCTCAAAGCCTCATCCAGCCTGGCTTTGAACACTTCCAGGGATGAGGCATTCACAGCTTCTCTGGGAAACCTGTTCCCATGCTTCACCACTCTCAGAGTGAAGAAGTTCTTCCTTAGATCTAGTCTCTAGATCTACCCTCTTTCAGTTTAAAGCCATTACCCCTTATCCTATCACTACATAGGACATACTCCTACATACATATCACTACATACTACTACCCCTTACAAAAAGCCCCTCTCCAGCTTTCTTGTAGGTCCCCTTTGGGTACTAGAAGGGCTACTAGAAAGTCTCCCCAGAGCCTTCTGTTCTTCAGGCTGAATAACTCCAACTCTCTCAGACTGTGTTCATAGGAGAGGTGTGAGACAAACTGAGACAAGACCCAAGCATCTCCCAAGACCTCTACTTTTCTTCAGGCTTTCAGTGCAGAAAGTGCAAACTGCTCCACAAAGAAAACCAAGAGAGGATGGGGACTGCAGGACCATGCTGTCATCAACACAGGTACAACCCCACAGCACCTGAGCAAGTCCAGTACAGCAATCATCCAACAACCACAAATGAAGTCCAAGGTCAGTCCAGGAAGCCCAACCAGATGCATTAAAGCTGAGAGCAGACCTGTTCACTACATAGCTCAGGCGCAATGCAAGGTGCAACCAGGCCAAGGGGCAGAATGGGTGTGTGGGAGGGGGTCCCAGGTGAGGCTGCTCAGGGCAATTACAGCCCATCAGGGCAGTCAGGGCTCAACAGCCGCTCATTTTGGGCACTAGGCAATACTTTGTGTCTCCATTTCCCATGTATGGACCGTGAGTCAGCTTCCATGGCTGCTGCTCTGAGTTTTTCACCTAGCAACAACAGAGACGGATGGATGAGGGGAGTTGTTAGGAGAGACATTGAAGCAAAATGAGATGAGAAAGACAGAAACTAAATTGTCAGGGAGAATAAGGGGTGGGTGTGGTGCCTGAAGCTACTCAAGTTTCCAAAGGACAAAGACCAGTTTGCATATGTCGGAGTCCCTTCTGCACTTTATCCTTCCCGGGAAACCATGACCAACTCTCATGGAATGAGGGACACATCCAGTTCTCTCAATGAGCCACACTGTAGATCAGTGGGCTTTGACCTGTGTGTCAGAAGCTCTGCACCGGCTTGGCTGTGACCAAAAGGCTTCGCTATGTGCTGTGCGTGAGCTCACGCCAAGCCTGCCTCTTACTGGGCAGCGCAATGTGCTCTGTCCAAGGGTGGCCACGAGACAGCCCTTGCCATGCCTGCTGAGGTACAGCCAGTGCCACCACCATAGCTGATTTTCAGCTGGTTGAACTGAAGCTGCTGGGAGGACTGGAAGGTGTGACACCAAACGCCTGTCAGGGGCCAGAGCCCTGCACCCTCTCCAAGGGCACACAATGCTGCAGCCATTGCTGCTGGTGGCAGGCTCAGGACCAAGGGGAATGGCTGGGCTGCCCTACCATCTCTTCCCAGAGGAGAGGATGCTCTCAGAGACTTGAGGGTCAGCACTAGGGAAGGCTGTGCCTCCTCAAGCTCTAAAAAAAGGACTTTGTTCCCACTCAGCATTTTTCTTTCCCATCTGGGCTAAATCCACTCTTAGAAAGAGATAACTCTATCTCCAGGGAAACAGGCTCTCTGCGCTTGCAGGGACTCAGCCAGCTCCCGCTCTCCTTTTGCCGTGGGGTCACTCATCAGCAATGCTGAGGCACGCAGTCACCGTGGGGTGTTGGGCTCACCCCAGGCCAGGAGAACTGCAAGTGCAGGATGCTCTGAGGCAACATGTGTTGGTCTGCAAGGTGGAGCCAGGGCCACCACAGGACTTTTGTGAGCCTGCCCAGCCCTGCAGAGCTCACACAGGAGCAATTACAGAGATCAACTGTGCACAGAAGTCTCTCATTACCACGAGTGGTTTGTGCAGTCTGCTTTGAATCTTCTTCTTTTCTGCCCAAAATAGCTCCATGTTCTCAGCACCAGTTTTCGTTGCAAACTCGCTCACTGCCCTCCCTCCCACCACAGAGAGCCAGACACATCCTTCTCACAGAAGTCCTCCCCAGCTGCACTACAGCGTGCCCATCCCCACGTATGATCTCCCTTCATCCTCTCCCCAGGTGAGCAGTGGAAGTCCATGGGATGCTTTGGGCAAGCTGGGGGGACAAAACAGCTCAGGGGAAGAGGGGGTGACATGACAACAGGCTGAGCTTATTGCAGAGCCCCACAGGCCTCCTTTCCAGCTCTCTCAGGCCAGTTATCACCTCCTCCCCACCTGCCTGACCTCTGGGGAAGCAATTTATGTCATGGTGGAGGGAGATTTCACCCAGCAGTTTCTGTATCCCCCATATCTAGGCTCGATCCTCAAATCTGAGATTCAAGGAAATTCTCACAGCAGCCACATTTTGGGGTGATTCTTTATTCCCACAGCCAAACTCCATTTGAGAAAGCTGCCCTGCATTAGCGTCTGAGCTGGAAAGGAAACAAGCCTGCAAGGGTCTTCTGGGCTACAGTCCCTCACCCATGGATGGCCATGAAACCTCTCTTATTGACACCATCACAGGTAACCCAGCCATTTCTTGCTTTGGGCAACAACTCCCAAACCTGTGACCACTGCTCCTGGGTGCCCCTTCCTTGCTCAGAGCCAAACGCATCCAATGCACCCCACATCATGTTGCAGGATAGTTACACTCAGGTTTCCACATAGCCCTGCAGCAGATCTGCCCTTCTGGGACCCCAGTCAAAGAAGAGCACCCATCGGCAGCGGACAGGCACCTCTCACCACCTTCCTGCACCCCAGGCTTTCGGGCACAGCACAGTGCAGAAAGCCAGCCCTGACACAATGCCTGCACAGAGTTTGTTTGCAGGATCTGTGCCTTATCTCGCCTCAGCATCTGAAAGCAGACTTTGGCTAAAAGTCCTACACGCTGCTATTTAAAGTAAGCCAATTTGTATTCATTCTGCTTGCTACATTCACCAGTTGTTCTGAATTGTGTTTGAAGCTGAAGGGAAGAGGAAATGTACAACAAGAAAAAATTATACACTGGTAATTTTGTTCTAATCCCTTCTCCTCCCATTATTGCTTCCCCTTTTTTGGGTTTCTTTTTTGTTTTCTGTGTTTTATGTATTATTAGCAATAGCATAATTTTGACTGAGAAAATATGTAGCTGATAGGACGGACTAATTACACTACCTAGAAGAATTAATTACACCATCTGTGACTGACAGTGCAGCCTGACTTGTTGCTTCCTGGTAGATGGAGCTATAACACCAGCTGCCCCGAATCTTTCCCTGTAGAAGGCAAAAGAGAAATTACTGTAGGAAACATCGTTTAAAAGCCATTACTTCTCTTTTTGAGCAATTTAACATCATCGGGTGACCTAGCCTGACTGGCCAAGTCAGGGATGAGGCTCATACGCCTTCCCTTGTGATCTAGAAAGGAAATATTTCTACACCTATCCTAGCCCTCTGCTCCTTGCGATCAGCTGGCTCAGTCCATCCTAGGAGCTAAAATGGGCCAGGGCCCATTTGCAAGGCAAGTGGCACAGTATGGTTCACGGCCCTCATGTCTCCTCTTCTGCCCCTTCTGGACCTCCTGGAACCAGTCCCTAGACAAAGCCATTGCTGAGTGGGAGCCAGGCTTTGTCTGTGAGTTGATACAAGCTAAATCTGTGCTGGGGGCTGCACTAACAATGTGATGGTCAGGATGATCCTAGGACAGCCAGTGCCCTGGCCCTGCCTGGTCTGCTCACAAGAGAGCATTCGCTGTCATTCCCCAAGCCCAGCTACAGATGGGAGGGCAGGCTGCTCTCTCAGCACTCACCACGGATGGACCATGGAGAAACTGTAACACTTTGGAGGAAGCAGTGGGGTTGAAGGCAGTAAGGTTTTGCCTCGCTGGAAAGACTGCATCTCTTATAGGTTCACCCACCGAGTGTCGTCAGCCTGCTGATGACATGGTGTCATCAATGGGCTCTGGAGGGATGGTGGCAGCTTTGGTCGCTGCAGCCAGCTGAAAATCTATCCTGGTTTCTGTCCTGGCTTAGAATGGACCTGCTGAGGATTGTAGTGGCTGAATGTGGGTGATGGAAGATTCGTTCAGATGCACAATCTTGAATGTGTGTTTTCAGCTAGGGGAGGGGAGTGGTGCCCACACGGGCCAGGAAACTTTAAATAGTCATACTTTAAGGTAGCTGTTTCTGCCCTTTTTGCCTCCAGCTCTGCTGCAGTTCTTTTCCTCCCACTCCTCTTTTAAGCCCACTCAACTTACACAGGATAAACTGTTGTAGTTATGATGATAGAGCAAACGTCTTGACTGCATAAACACATCCCTACCTAAAATTCAGGACCACAAGCATATTGTTGAGAGTACATTACATGGTCACATTATGTGATGTCAGGTGCACATTACATGGATGAAAAAAAAGTGGACTCCTCAGCCCTCGATCCCTAGTTTAGACCAGGGATCTGGTTTCTCTCAGTGCTGAACAACCCAGTGTAGTGATCCTGAACCTGAGAAACCTGAATCCTTCCCTAGGTAACCAAGGAAGAGCTCAAGTCATCCACTGAGACCTGATGTTTGCTTGACACAGTTTTTGCCCCAGGTCTTGAACAGCATGCAAATTATATTTTGGTTGAGCCTCTAGGAAACACACATTAGCTGGACATGGACAGATTCTGAGGAATTCCCAGGCGCTTGCAGGGTGGGCAAGCTTTATTTTGGACTGAGTATTGGGAAAGGTCCAGGATGGTGACAAGGGACTGTCAATACACAAAGATGCTCTGGCCTCATACTGTAGGAAGGGTGCCGAGAGCAGCCCACGACTCTCTAAAGGGCTTTTTTTACATCATGAAATTCCTTGGCAGGGGCTGAAGTACCAAAGAACTGGTCCTGCACTGCCAGAGCAAGGACTCATGTCTGGCTCATAGCAAATATTTGCATAGATGCATTTCACATGGGAGAAACTTTCTGAAATTCTCCTTTTTTGGAAAGGAGAGGAGCTGCAGAGAGCAACAAAATAGAGCAACAAAATTTAGTGGTTTTTCTTTCCTCCTCCCCAGGTAATCCTTGTGCCTCTCATTCTCATGAAAAGGATTTCTCCACCTCCAGCCTGGGAAGTGCTTTTCACTGCAGCCTATGGCCACTCCCAGCTCCAAGGACACACCATCAGTTTCTCTTGGAATGACCATTTTTTGCAGCCTGCCAAGTTCTGTATATGTGGGTGAAGGGTGGAAGAAGAGTGGGCTGGACGAGAGTCAGAGAGCAGAAAGGAGATGTGGCAGTGAAGGAAGAGGAACAAGAAGTCAGAGAAGGTCTAAGGAAAGTGTGTCTATATGAAGTAAAAGGACATCTGATGAAGGGGAACGGAGCTGATGGAGAACAACAGGAAAAATTTGAGGAACAACAGAAATGCAATGAGTGAGCATAATGGGAGAGGAAAAGAAGAGCAGATGTATGGAGAAAAGACAGGGAGACGCCAGTCTGCTGTTTGCAATACTGGAAATAGTGATGGGGTGAAGGATTTGGATCTGGCACAGGATATTCATGCAGACATTTTTCAAGGAGCTGCTCCTGCATATTCAGCTGGGTATTTCTGTGACCTTGAAATGTCACTTTATTTCTTTATACCATAGCTTGCTTACCTGTCACTTGGAGGTAGTGATAATATTTCCATCAGAAGAGCATGGGTATGCTTAAACAAAAAGCTTCAAGATCACAGGCAGAAGTGCAAAGTATTGTTAGATTTAGTCGGATTTCACATATACACATGTATAGACATGCTCAGAGGACCACATATATTGGTAACTATACACATGTAGATATAAATATATTACAAAGATACGTATGCCTTTTTTATTTATTTAGGCCAAGCTGACATTTCATGGTTGCTTAGTTACCGGCGAACAATAATGAGAATCTGTTTAGTATATATTGCATGAAGAAGGGAAGGGAGAGTGCAGCTGGGTATCATATCAGACACAACCACTTGTCGGGCAGATTAGCCCTTTTGGTGGGAAACATGGAGGAAGGCAGAAGGGATCAAAGCTGAAAGGAGTTCAGACAGGGAGGCAATGAGCGGGGCATGTGGTGCGTGTAATGCTTGGTGTTCCCATGAAACAAACTTCTATGAGGGTGAATCAAAGCTCAGGTCATCTGGAGTCATAAAGTGTTCATTACCTTCGTGACATATCCCAGCTCTCAGGTTAAATAAACATTAGAAACGTCATAAGTGGTTGCTAAATCTGCCACTCTTTACACTGGACCTCTACTTTCCTGCTCCCCATCTGCACCAACACTGGCACCCTTGCTTCAAAACAAATGCCTTGGCTAACTGTAAGGAAGACGGAGGTTTTGCTGGTCAGAACAAAAAGCACCACAGGAATCAAAAGCACCAAAAACGCACATTGCGCCCTTCCAACTGCAATTATTTTCTCTAAGATTTGCTTCCACTGCAGCTCCCAACCATTTCAAAATTTGCTTCACCTGATTTTGTATACTCACAGAAGAGCCTTATGGTTCAAGAACTCATTTCACTGTTTCACTTCATTCTAAAGGTAGTCTGGGTCGATTTTGTTGATAGAAAACAGCTTTTCCAGATTGGCATCTTGTATTGCCAGCTCTCACGCAAACCCAGAAAGCTTAATGAGGGAGCTTGAATTTGTCCCAGGACACCATGAGAGTGGATAATGGTTCAACATTCCCTTGGGAATAGAGCTTCTGGAGTTCAACCTTCCCTGAAGGCATTTCTAACAGAAGACAAGGAGGTTAAAATAAAATGAAAGATATAGTGTATTTGCTACAATTCATATATTAAAAATAGAATCATAGAATCATAGAATGGTATAGGCTGGAAGGGACCTTAGAGATCATCTAATCCAACCTCCCTGTCATGGGCAGGGACACCTCTCAACTAGACCAGGCTACTCAAGGCTCCGTCCAACCTGGCCTTGAACACCTCCAGGGAGGGGGCATCCACAACTTCTCCGGGCAATTTATTCCAAAGTCTTACCACCGTCATACTGAAGAATTTCTTCCTAAGATCTAATCTAAATCTGTTCTCCTTCAACTTAAACCCATTTCCCCTTGTCCTATCAGTGGACACTCTTGTAAAAAGTCCCTCCCCAGCCTTCCTGTAGGTTCCCTTCAGGTGTTGGAAGGCAGCTATTAGGTCCCCCTGAAGTCTTCTCTTTTCAAGACTGAACAATCCCAGCTCCCACAACCTGTCCTCATAGCAGAGGTGCTCCAGCCCCTGGATCATCTTTGTGGCCCTCCTCTGAACACGCTCCAACAAATCTGTGTCTCTCTTACGGTGGGGACACCAGAACTGGACGCAGTATTCGAGGTGGGGTCTCACAAGAGCAGAGTAAAGGGGAAGAATCATCTCTCTTGACCTGCTGACCACGCTTCTTGATACATCCCAGGATGCGGTTGGCCTTCTGGGCCGCATGAGTGCACTGCTGGCTCATGTTGAGCTTCTCATCTATAAACACCCCCAAATCCTTCTCTTCAGGGCTACTCTCAACCCACTCTGTGCCCAGTTTGTATTTGTGCCTAGGATTGGCCCGACGCAGGTGAAGGACCTTGCATTTTGACTTGTTGAAGCTCATGCAGTTAGCACTGGCCCATTTCTCAAGCCTATGAAGGTCCCTCTGGATGGCATCTCTTCCCTCAAGTGAGTCCACGGCACCACACAACTTGGTGTCATCAGCAAACTTACTGAGGGTGCACTCAATGCCGTCATCCATGTCACTGACAAAGATGTTGAACAGCACTGGACCCAGAACAGACCCCTGCGGGACACCGCTTGACATTGGTCTCCATGTAGACATTGAGCCATTGACCACAACTCTTTGAGTGCAACCATCCAGCCAGTTCTTTATCCACCGAGTGGTCCATCTGTCAAATCCGTGTCTCTCCATTTTAGAGACAAGGATGTCATGTGGGACAGTGTCAAACGCCTTGCACAAGTCCAGGAAGATGACGTCCATTGCTTTACCCATGTCAACCAGAGCTGTAGCTTTGTCGTAGAAGGCCACTAAATTAGTCAGGCACGACTTGCCCCTAGTGAAGCCATGTTGGCTGTCACCAACCACTTGGTTATTTTTATGTACCTTAGTACAGCTACCAGGAGAATCTGTTCCATGATTTTACCTGGCACAGAGGTAAGGCTAGAACAGAACAGAATAAAATTACTAAGCTTAGAAACAGGCATACAACAATTAAAAAAAAAAACCCAGATTTTTGCTATAGTTGAGCTGCCAGAAGTTCGTTCTCTACTTTATCCAGTTAAAAAGATACGAGAACACAGTCCTTGTATCAGGGATCCAAATTTCAGGCAAGATCCTTGTTCTAGGTGTTGCTCAGACGCAAACTGTATGTGTTACTTATCTTAAATACATAGCTCCCTCACAGGGTTCCACTGAGAGTTAAGCCTTCTCTCCGTTGTCTCCAATCTCCAAGAACTCCCAATGACTCATAACATTAATATTTAATCAAGGTATGTTAATATGTCTTTCAAATTATTATTGACTGTCCTAACTTTCAATATGCTGTTGTTGTCCCTTGATCATATCTAGGAACAACTCCTGACAAGATAGTGAAAAACTTCTCTGCTGATGAAGTTAAGCAGTAATGTTTATCTTGACACCAAACAAGCAGTTTGCATGTTCTTAAAGAAATATTGCTAAGACTGCCAGAACATATGTCTGGTACCGAACCCAAAGGACAACCCAGTCCAGTGCTCGGACTGCAAGAGGAAACAGCAAAGGCTTAGGCAAAGACAGTGCAAATATACAGTAATCCTTCTCCCACTTTATTCTTCCAGCAGCCAGCTATCTACGACTGAGAGATTTCCTGAGCCAAAGATCACATCTGCGTCAATGTGTTTAGTAGATTTTAATGGCCTTTTTTTTCCATAAATATGTCAAGATGCTTTTAGAACTATTTATAATTTTGCCCTCCATACCATCCGGTGAATTCCACAGTTTAACCATGCACCAGATGAAAAAAGTGTATCTTTTTGGTTTTGACTGATAAATTTACTGGAAATTCCTATATTTCATATTAAGAATAAACAGTCATTTCCTAACCTGCCTCCGTGATCTCCTAGACTTCTGTCATGCCCTATTCAGACATCTGTTTTCCAAGTTGAAAAGTTCTAACACCCTACCAAATAAAAGGGACGTTTAAAATCTTGCTGCCTTAAGAGCTGAAGCAGTGAGAAGTGTGCAGAAGTGTAGAAAATTATACGAATGTAGTATGAAGTACATATACATTGTACAAACATATTAATGAAAATAGCATGTGCCATCCATTACCAGCTCTTGATGAAGACTGGCCAGGATAGCAACCAACTAACCTTGGGGAGAACAGTGTGCTTGGGACAAACCATGCCTGTCCCACTATTGAAGGATGTTGTTACATCAGAGCAGTAAAAGCCAACATTTGCTCATAATTCAAACTAGTCTCAGCTCAGCTAAACTGATCCCAGAATTGGCTGCGCTGCCACAGAGATCAGATGTCTGCTACATTTCTATCAAGCACATTAAAAAGCCTGTTCCACATGAGGCTGAAACCCATTCAGCAAAAGTGGCTCTGACTGCCTGAAATCTGATCTAAGTTACACCTCCAGCAAGTCTTAGATCAAGCTTAATTGAGCAGGTTTTTAAACTACCTTGACTTTTGGAGGCATATTCTCCAAGTCTGGAGTTTGGTTTTTCTGTACTCCTGCACCCAGAGAAGTAAAAAATATTGCTTTTTAATCCCCTCTGCAGGACATAAGTCCTCTTACTGCCACACCAACCTACCTTCTGGGCTACGCCACAAATCATGCTGGTGGCAAAGTGTACGGCATATAGGAGCTAAAGAAACTACAAAAGAAAGAGAAAGACCTGAAAGCATCCACCTGCAAATTACAACTCAACTTTATTCTGCAGCCTATACCCTCAAAGATTGTGGGACCTAGAGCCAGATGCCTGAGAGAGATATTGAAGTGACCCTTGACTATTACACTGCCTACATACTCAGCAAGACTTATTTATTTCATGTTCATCATGCAGTCCAAAATCATCCAATAATAAGTATTCTAAAAAAGCCCACCACATTTTCATATTTAATGTACATACTGTAGCTAAATAAAACCACTTTTGAGGGGTAAATAATTGCAGAGGAAGAGAAAAATTCAAGAGCGTAGGCTATGAAGATGCACTTTCAGCTGAAATGTTTTAAAAAGCAATTAGTTGAGGCAGAAAAGCAGGAAAGCTGTTCTTATATGGCTAAATCAACACTAGAGGAGCGTTTCACACTAACTGCGGTAGATAAGTAGAAGAAAGCAAGGCAATACACATGAAGGAAAGGATGAGAAGCAGGTTATAGTCTAGCAGATATAATAGACAAGAGCAAGGAACCTGAATTAGAAACTTGCCTCACCCTGGGTCTAGGGGCAAGTCCCTTAATCTCTTCTGTCTGACAGCTTTTCCATTTGTACCAGGGGAGTGGATCTTACAAATGGGGTATTGTGAGGATTAATAGCACAAAAAGGTTTAGAAATATAAGTCCACTACACACAGCCCCAAGGAGTGAAAAAAAAAAAAAAACAAAAAACGAGGAGTGGGACTCCAGAAAAGTCATTACAAGGTCTTCATATTTTTTTCTTCTGGAAATAGCAATGTGTCTGAACTGCCGTTTGAGCACCCTATTCCCAGCTCCCCAGCATGTAACACTCGAGAGAGTTACCAGCGTTCCCAAAAGCAGATGGTGACTTTGCAGTGACTCTGTCTGGACACTCAGCAAAGCAGAAAATCCAGCTCCTGCTCACAAGTGTCAATGATTTCCCCCCCACGCACCTCTTCATCTGCAAGATCAGTAGTGAATTATTCAGTTCTCAGCCCCACCTTTCCTGCCATTGTACTGTCTCGTAGGAATTATCCCCATTCCTGCCATTGTACTGTCTCGTAGGAATTATCCCCATTTCTCCTCCTTACTGCTTGGCACACCTCTGACAAGACTCTTCTTTACTCTCCTACCTCTACCACAACCTACCACGTGGGGTGCAGTGAAACAAGGTAGAATAGGATGGGGTAAAACAACACAACCACAGCAGCATTCAAGCCTTCCTGCTTCTTTCTTGCCCAGGGGAGAAAAGAGCTTGAAATCTCACTTCTTCTGTTTTTCCAAGCCTGGTACTACAATGCTAAAAGTGAATGGAGCAAAACGAAGTCAACCCATGTTCCCCAAAGGTAACAAGGGAGGAGCACTGCACAGAACATCTGTTCCTTCCAGTGTTCGCTGACAGGAGGTCTGCTGTCCTTGCTCCCAGGTTAAAACGACCATTTTCCAGTCTTTTTCAGAATCTACAAAACATATTAGCCATCTGCTCAATGAAACAAGGGGTGCTGTTGGGAGCCATGACCTGGCCAGAGATGTAAGGCAGCACAAGCGCGGACCACAGAGAAGCAGCACAAGGTGATGTGGGGACCTTTTCCAAACATATCGCCCAGGTGGGTAGGCTATTCAAGGCCAGGAAAAGGTGTGAAATAGGAAAGCATGCAAAACTCAGCTCCTGAATCACATGAGAATCCTCCCATTGGAGAGAGGGGGAAAGCAAACCTGGAGAAAGATGTTGCAATGGATAAAGAGGATCTGAAGTGAAAATAAGAGTTTTTCTGGAGGTAGAATTTAGTCAACTGACAAGTGCAGGTCATACATGTTACCCTAGCTGTAATGACACCAGCTCAGTGTTTGTCCCCACAGAAACAACCCAGCCTAGATTTGGCCAGCAGTGGGACAAGCAGCATGAGGAGACGAAGCAGGAGCTGTGTCAATGGCTCTGCAGACAGCACTCTGCCACCAAGGACAGCTCTGGATGAGCACCTTGCTGGACAGCTGTAGCTGAAGATACTGTCTGCCAGGTCGCCCCAAATTCTTCCCAAAGCTTTGGAGTTTGTTGTGATTTCCTCCTTTTTTAGGGCTATGATGTCCTGCCTCACGCAACATGAAGCTTCGTCTGCTTTAAGTGGTAGTGAGGCAGGCGGCTCGGAGAGCTCTCAGCACGGGAGATCGACACTTCTCGCCAGCGTTCGCAGGTAGCAGTAACACCACTCACACCAAAGGCAGCTACCACACACTTGTTTCCAGTGGGGATAAAGCAATGTCTCCCCAGATAGTGAGAAATTTGCCCTGTGGAGAGCAGGCCGAGTCAGGAAAATGGTCAGTTCAGGAAAAGAGACTAGAAATTGTAAAGCCAAAGCAGACTAGGACTATGTCTGATCTCAGGTGAGGGGGCCATCACCTAAGCAACACGATGTGCAAAGGACCAGAAGTGGTAAGAAGGAAGAAGAAAGAGGAGGAGATCAAATGGAAAAGGAGGATGCTGTGGGTCAGAAAAAACAGCAGATGAGATGTGAGAATGCAAGCTGGATAAACACTATTCTATCCCCTTTCCTTACTGAGAAAAAGCACTTTGAAAATAAGTCATTATTATTATGAACATAAAGAAATAATCCCAGTTTTGCTCTATCATCTGTCTGTTTGGCTGAGAAATGTCAGATGCCCGGGGAGGGGAGGAGGAAAGGTTGACATCCGACAACATCCATTTGTAAAATTGTATCTGCCAGTTTTCCAGCAGCTGTGATCTCCAGTTAATATCAAGAGTGAATGTGAAAGGGTAGACAGGGGGGAGCTGGGGGTGGAGGAATTATGATTTTCAGTTCTCCCAAGCAACACTTGGCACTAGAGCCAGCACTTGATAACGAATTGACTCAGCCACTAACTCGCATAGGCTCCCTCTCTGGTAATGGACTCCTCTCTCATTAGCAAATACAATTGACAGTAAAAATAAACACACTTGCACCCTCCTCCTCTTGTGTTGCTGACACAGCCCTGATTGACAGATCTCACAAGTACATCAATGAAAGGAGAGGACAGTTGCTGTTATCAGCCAGCTTGAACACAGGAAAGAGCTAATAATAATGTCTTACGTTTACACAGTGTCTTTCTGTCACGATCCAAACCACCGTAGAGAACAGAGAGTGGTCTAGCAAGCTCTGAATGGTTTTCAGTCAACAGATTTGAGAAAGGGCTCTCATTCTAAACTTCTCTGTTCAGTTGCTCAAAGGAGCCATATTTTAAGTTTATTCATTTTCTGCTCGCACTGACAGTGAACAATACCCAGAGTTAACAGCATAGAAAAGAAAACAACAGAAAGCAGCCGGACTTGTTTTGTTTGCAAAGTGAATGAAGTCCCAAACAGTTCCTTTGGTTCTGAAGCACGACTGTACATACCTGTGCCTCATCCTAGTGACAAAGTATTCCGGCAAGCCTCAGGAAAAACTGCAAAGACGTTATGCCTGAGTTATCTGAGAACGAGAAGGGGAGAGAGGTAAGAAAGCATATTTGCTGCCTTTAAACAAATAATTAATCAGATCTTTTTGCACCGAAGTGCGAGTAGTTGAGGTTAACACTTTGGTGAAGAATTGTTGTTACATCAGATCATAATGAAGGAAAAATCATCATTTCATAAGTCTATTTAGGCATTAGCAATGTACACATGCAGTAACACCAGAACATAATGCACAGAACATGCCCAGCAGTCTTCAATGGCAGATGCAGTTTTGTGCAGAAGCAAAGCCTCTACCTCCCATCAAAGATTATACATCACAAAAACTTCAGCAAAGAGCCATTATGCATATACTCCACAGTCTATGTCTGAAGACACTATTTTGAGCAAGAGCCGTATGTAAGTCTTCCAGCACACAGTGTTCTGCATGCATTATCCCACTTCACGTTACTCACTGCACATATCCTGCTGCCTGAACTGTCAGCTGCAATCTCACTGAAAAGGGCAATAGAGTTGAACCCATTCCCCTAGTGTTTAATATCATGGAGTTCATCCGCTTTTCTGGGATTCAGTTTCTCTCCTGGGTGGGTGGCAAGGCCCCACATTTTCCACAGCAGCAGAATTTCCTGTGGAACATATTTTATGCCAGAGTATTTCTTTTTAAACTGCAGGACTGCATTCTTCAGAGAATAACATTTTACTTTAAGGTTGTAAAGAGACCTTAAATACCAAACTGATGTAATCTGATGCCACGCTGTCCTCCTGAATCCATGGTCAGCATTGAAGCATCCTTTTCCATTCTCTTCACAGGGAGATTTTGTGCCTGAGCCAGCTCTATGGCACATCAGCACTTGTGAGAAAGGCATAAAACTTTCCCTTTTCCTTACTGGCATCTAATCCTAATTAAAACAAAACTGTTAGCTCTATTAGGGTCATCTTAATGGAGAAAATCACTAAATGAACCTGGGGTTCTTTAACCCCAGTACATACAGTGACTGATTTACCAAACTCCAAGTTACCATCACTTCTCTCATTGCCTTCCCCATCAGCTGGTTCAATAGTGAACTGCAACCAGTGCAAAAACTCATTCCATGTTGAAAATAGAGATGCTATGCAAAACAAATTCCATGCAACCTAAATATTGTTAATGAAAAGGATACAATATTAAGTAGAACATTATCATTTTATATGCAAATACATGCTTTTTTTTTTAAGAATTCCTCTACAAATTGCCCATGCTGTGTAAGGTAGGGAGCTTTCCAGCAGCATTAAGACCCAGACAACAGAAAAACACGAGTTTTGTTTCTAGCAGCTGAGTGACAAGGCCATCTCAGACCTGGTTCCTGCAAAGAATTTAGCCTGGCCAGTTCTTCCCCAGTCACTTCTTCTCTCTTCCTCTTACCTGGCACACCCCATTTCTTCACCAATGCTCCTAGACAGGAGTTTGTGGACTTGAAGAAAAGGGCATCAAACTCGGATTAGCTAAACTGGCAGTAGTGAGTAGCGTTGGGTGCTGGAAGCTGTCAAAATCGCAGTCCCTTGGAGGCTGGAGGTAGGTTTTTCTGCATGAACAAATGTCCTAGAGGAAGTAGAGAAAAAATGAAAAGATTTCTTTAGGAAAGAGGCAGAAGAGGAAGGAGACATGAGCTGATCTCCACCTTTCATTTCAAAGCATAAAGAACACATCTATTCCTCCTGAATGCTCTGAGGTTGAGATGGAAAGCCGTAATTTTTCCTTCCCATTCTAGCTGTGGTACCATGTTTTGCACAAAAACCCATCTGTTGTTGATGTTCAGTGTGCTTGACAGTTCTCTGTTCCCCTCCACCACAAGCTGTTGCTGTAGGGTTCAGTTCTTCTCATCCCAAATCTCATTTGCTTTCTGTAGCCAACAAGCTGCAGCTCTGAATGACTCCTAAAGAGAACAGAAGACATGCAGCTTCTGATCTTGCTAATGGAAGTATTTGCTTTGTAACCTTTATCTTTTTCGGCTAATATATAGGAATTCCTTTGGGTACAAAGACCCCTTTATTTTTGTACCCACCTGCCCCAGATTTTTGCTCCTCCAACCTCCTGCATTGCATTCAGCACATCCTGCCTCCTGGGCCAGGCTCTTCTGATAACATCAGGTGAATAGAATAGGAGCAGCTCTATAATAGCAAATTACGTCTGTTTTAAATCTATATTTGTCATGCCAGTGTGCAACAGAGAAGATCTAATTAGCCAGTGAAGCTCGCCTTTGGTATGTTTTCATGAATACAGTAAGAGTTTTGATGCATGACTTCAGGTTACTACAACAAACAAAGAAAAAACACCATGAAATTAAGAAACATACAAGAGAAGACACTTGGCTGCTGTTATACATTTCACCAAGAAATGGGCCACCACCAAACCTGGATCAAGCTGCCTAAATCTGGGTGCATATTTTAATTCAGATTCAAATTTTGCACTACAGTCTCAGTTAAATGGTGGAAAGAAGTTAATCAAACATGAGATGACTGCAGAGGACTCTGTGCAGAAATCAGGAGAGAGAAAAACGCACGAGTGACTAAACGAATGACCCCGATGTGACACATTAACAAAACCCCAAGGTTGTTTTGCATTGTTTTACCATCAAGGGCTTCAAAAAGACTGCTGTGCCAACCAGGACAACACCAGAACACAGCATGACCCTGTCTGTATTTCTGCCATGTTCCCTATTATGGATCTGTACAAATCTGAAGTGGAGCCACCCAGCTACACAAGTGCTCACAGCTACACGAGTGCTCACAGAGCTCTTCTGAGCGGAGTTATGTCCTGCTGGTGTCAGTGATGACGGATGAGTAATATTAAGAGTCAGCACCAAGAGGCAAAGCTGGACTTTTCGTTTCTAAGCAGATGCAAAATGGCACCATTTGGGATAGCCAGACCACTTCTCAGTGAAGGAGGTCTTAAAGTCTGCGCAGGTATACCTTTGATGCAATCCTAACTCTGTCATACATGTCTTGTCTGACCTTCTCTGATGAGCAGAAGTTAAACGATAAATTTGACTTTGTAAGTATGTTATGAAGATTCATTATTTAACATTTACACTTCCCTACACACGCTGCTGTGTGATGCCATTTACTCTCTTTCAGTCCTCCATTCATGTTAAGAGGAGAAATCAACCCAAGAACCCAGTTTCAGACTACCAAGAGGAAAACTATCCATCCCCTTACAGCTTTACTGTGCTGGCAGTACCCATTAATGCATATCTGTCTTTGCCACTATTATTTCCATATAGCACAACATGAGAAAGAAAATAGCACCTGCAAGCAGACACCTGGGGTTTGCATCCAGGTGTGAGCAGCTGGGGCTTTTTCATATGACAGGTTATGAGGAAGCCATGCTTGGAGCATACGGATGAGGAGCAGTGTGGGAAGGTCTTACCAAAACTGGCTCTGTCACTCCAAGGCTGGAAAAAAATATTTCATTCTCCAAAGAGCTGCCAATCTAGTACTTTTTTGGTAGTGATAATATTTTCTAAGTTTAAAAATAAACTTAGTGAAGTATGTGCTACCTAACAATGTATGTCTCTTCAGTCTTGGGAAGGAAAAAAGAAAAAAAAAAAAGAAGAAAAAAAAAATAATATCAAGCACTGCAAACCAGTATCAGGTATAACCAAATTATAGCTTAATATGTTTCAGGTATCCCATTTAGAGCTTCAGATCTTTCAAGGAAATAGGTTTTCCCCACTGAGAAATGTGTATGCAGTGAAATTAAAACAACTTTAGCCCCATGTGAACCAAAAGTAGGTTGGATATCTATTTTAAATAATCACCCAAATGTTAATTTTTCATGATGGAAGCAAGACCTGAGAGGAAAGGAATGCTCCCTTCTTCTAACCCCTATGTTCACCTCTAAACCACTGTCTAACTACTCTGGTCTGGGGTGTAAATACAGCACGTGATTAAATAGGCAAAACCTTGCTTTTGTTGCTGTTTGCCATTTTCAGAGACAGGACAGGGCACCAGCGGCCTGGAGAGCCCTCTCTGAATATTCGGGGCACCATACAAGCATCGGTTAGCATGAGAGGAAAATGAGATGCCAGGGTGAGGGGGAGGCTCCCAGCCTATGTCCAGGCATTTATGCCCAAACCATTCTTCTACCTGACGTCCCTCCTCCCTCTCCTTTTCCTCGCTTGGGAGGCAGATCCCGCGGGAGCGCTGGCATCCCAGGTGGCCGTGGGGCAGGGAGCTGGGTCCCGGCTGCGTGTGAGGCTCCTCTGCTCCCCCCACGCTGCCCCTTCACGCACAAGAGGGGAAAAAAAAAAAAAATCCGCAGGCAAAGGAGGAAGGCAAGTGCTGCTAAGTGGCTCATTGGTTTCTATGGCAACTGGCTCCGCTCTACTCCAGCTGCTTACCCCACAGTCCCTCTGTCACCCTATTTTTAGCTGAAAAATCAAAGAGGAAAAGTGGTGGGGGTTCGGGGAAGGAGAGAGTTGGGAGACCTTCTTGGGTTTTGCGGAGAGGAGGTTAATATGGATACAGTCTTGTCTTGCTTTTAATCACAAGTGAAATCCTCGCTGCGGAGGCTTCCCATGGGATTCCTTAGACTTGATGCACAGTCAGGTCCCATATTTGCCAAAGCCATGGAGCAGCATGAGAGTGAGGCAGCCCAGCCATTCCCCCGTGAGTGTGTGAAACAGCTGGGATGCGAATTTGACCTTGGCATCAAAACTGGAAAGAGCAAAATGGCTTTTCCATACTTGGGGGAAAAATCTCCCTTCCCACAAATCAACGTAGTGAAGTGATGGATGTCAGCACACCTATATTTTTTTAACTCTTTGATCTGAAAAGTTATTTCCTTTCTTTAAAAAAAGTTGGGTCTGCCCACGATCTGTCTGTCCTGCATGGTGCAAGAAAATCCTAACACTGGATGCAACATGTTTTGCTCAAATACCTCATTAATGGAAGACCCAGAACCAAATTTACCATGGCTGTACCAAGGCTATACCTCAGTTAAAGCATTTTGGTGTTGGGGACTTTGGTTGTTGAGCTGCAACATATCTGCTGGTAAATCTAGAGCAAATATATTGTAGCCTGCAGTTTTAGCATGCATGGGAGTGTGTGTTCACAAAAGCATGGATCCCCTTAGTCTCGTCTGACTGACTACCTGCCTTTCTGAAATGGGTGTACCCAAACACTGTGAGATACAGCTACTTCAACAGGGATTTCTAGCTTCATTCCTCTCTCTCTCCCCAGAAACTCTAGATATTTTATAACAAGATGTTGCAATTTTCCTCAGAATAATAATCCTTAAACTCCAAACTAAGGCAGAGTGATGTCACAAACGTCTATATTCACTCTTTTCATTTCAACTGCCATGACATTTGGTCCTTGCCTCCAAGCTGCTCCTGCCAACAGTGTTGTGGAAGTCTACCTTTGTACCACTCACTTTCATTTTCTGCCACGAGAAGGAGTATTGATCTGTGTATCTCTGCTCACACAGCAAGGCTTCCCATTTTGGAGCTGTGATATTGTCAGACTAAGAGGACAAGGAAAAGATCAATGATTTCTAACAATGATCACTTTTAAGAGGAAGTACATTGGTAAAATGACTTACTAGTCCAAGTATCGCATTTGCCATCTCTGCAACCAGTTCTATATTCTGGCAGGCATTAACACTCTTGCTGTAGATAAAAGCAGTATATTGGGAGGGAATCATCCACTTTAAAAATGTTATTGGCTATGGCAAATGATGGTATAGACTGTACAGAGCTTAAGAGAAACCACACAAATGGAGCAGGATACAGCTGACAGAGTCTAGCAGTGCCCACACCAAACAATGTAAAAAGTGTCAGTGCATTGGAAGGGCTGACGGCTCCCCAGGGCTGTTGGAGCAAGTTCAGAGAAGGGTCATGAAGATGATCAGAGGGCTGGAGCACCTCTGCTATGAAGACAGGCTGAGAGAGTTGGGGTTGTTCAGCCTGGAGAACAGAAGGCTCCTAGGGTACCTTTTAGCAGCCTTC
Source organism: Tauraco erythrolophus (assembly GCF_009769465.1). Taxonomy (NCBI): domain Eukaryota; kingdom Metazoa; phylum Chordata; class Aves; order Musophagiformes; family Musophagidae; genus Tauraco; species Tauraco erythrolophus. The sequence continues at coordinate 57,397,765 of NC_141468.1, forward strand.
CAGTTCCTAAAGGGGACCTACAAGAAAGCTGGAGAAGGACTTTTTGCATGGGTGTGTAGTGATAGGACAAGGGGCAATGGCTTTAAACTGAAAGAGGGTAGATTTAAATTAGATCTAAGGAAGAAATTCTTCACTCTGAGAGATACTGGAACAGGTTGCCCAGAGAAGTTGTGGATTCCTCATCCCTAGAAGTGTTCAAGGCCAGGATGGACGAGGCTTTGAGCAACCTGATCTAGTGGAAGCTGTTCCTGCCATGGCAGGCGTTTTGGAACTAGATGATCTTCAAAGTCTCTTCCAGCCCAATCCGTTCTATGATCATTTTATGATCCCACCACTCCAGTCAGAGAGCAGGGCAGCTGGGGAGCACTGGGGGCAGTCCCAGCCCAGGGCATCAAATACCTCCCTGGTGCAGCAGGGGTGCAATCAGGACACAGTTGTGGGGAGCTGGAGACCAACACTGTTGCAGTATCATTGGGGCAGGGACTGATGGCCCCAGGGGGCTGAAAGGAGGTCCTGAGACCTGGGCAGGGTGGAAAGAGCCCCAGGAGATGCTGGGCAGGGACAGTCAGGGATGGTGGGATCCTCAGAGCCTTGAAAAGAAGTTGTAGCAGGAGGCTCAAGAATTGTTTTAATTCCTAGGAATTTGGAAACTGGCTCACACCTTAGAGCCACCAGGATTTTTTACTTTAGTTTGTGGCCTCCAGAACACCAGTGGCAACACGCATCATGGTTTAATTACAACTGTGCAAAGTACTCAAGTACTGTATTTGCCAATTTTTCCCTGAATGACCATTTGTTAGTTTCTGGAGAGACACAGAGAAAAAGCGTTCCCAAAAGACCTCTTCTGCTACATGTTACTTTAGACACTTTGATCAAGTCCCTTCTGACTAAATTTCATTTCTTGAAGCCTCTACCAAGCCCATCTTCCCAAGGAACCTTGTAAAACCTGTTATCAGAATCTGTCCTGGCAGGAAACAACACTCTTGGCTTATAACCCTTCTGCATCTCTGCACAGTTTGGAGGGGTGTCAGGATGAAAACCCACACAAGAAAGGAGAGAGAAGACTCGGAACTACAAATCTTCCTCTGACAGCCCTGGAAGATGAGAGACCCCTGAGAATAGGACAAGTACAGTAGGAGAGGTACAGAATATCCAAACACACAGCCAGGCTTGCTCTGCAGGGAAACTTGCTGCGGGAGGCCTCTGGCCAGTCCAGAAGAGATGCAGGGGAGAAGAGATCCTTTGCAGTGAGGGGTATCAAAGGCAGAAGCAGAGGTGGCCCAAAGGGAAGCAGCAAGGCACGCCTGAAAGGCAAGGAGGAAGAGACAGAGAGAAAATACATGCCAGTAAGCACATGTGCACAGCCAGGATGGATGGCAGCCCCTGTTGGGTGGTGATGGATAACTTCATGCCCTGAGCAGTCAAATGAAAGGGTGAGTGACTCCTTTTAAATGGGGGAATCAAGGATGGAAGAGAAAATAATCAAATGTGCACCCTCACTTGCCTCTGCAGGTTAGGTGGAGGCGGAAGCTCTGTGACTACAAGACAAGTGACTTTACTGAGGAACTGTGTTCCATTTGCAAAATTGGAGGCTATGATCATGACCTTCCTTGTAGAGAATTTTCATATCTACAGACGGAAATCACCAGCTCTGGGGGGTGATTCTGATTGTTATTTATTCTGTTTTCTGACAAGAGGATTGTACAAGCCCTTCCAGATGAAGTGTGCGTGCACATTTAATATTAATTTATTGCAAGAAGTCATATGCAGCCTTGACATTTGTTTCCCATGTATACTAGCAACAAGAAACTTGAGCCTTTGAATGTTTATGAGGAATGAGCACACATGCAAACAATGTTGACAGAAGATGATCTTCTTTAAAACCTGACTATTTTCACTTCTTATGTATTTCTCATTTGTCCTTATTCAGCACATTTTAACCTGCAAACGTTATCCTCAAAAGGTCATGAAAACTCAGATTGTCAAATAAAGCTGAGGCACCGCGGAGGTGGTGCTTAGTAACATATACAGACTGAGACGGATAGAGATACATGGGGAGAAATCTTAAAGACATCTGACCATAGTGTAAGGTCTGATAAAAGAATCCTCCACTCATCAGTGGGGACTCTCAGCTCTACCTCCTTCATAAACTAGAAGATCAAGTTAAAAAGAAAAAGCCATAAAAATTATCAAATGCGAACCAGCTCCATGGAACAGCCTCTTGTATCTTTACCTCCAGATAGTCCATGGCAGAAAGGTGATACAAAACTCTTCAATCTGGGTGACATAGCCTAAAACTCAGGACTGACATATTCACTGAAGTACCAGGGGTCTCAACAAACACATGTAGAGTATCTACAAGGCATCAAAGTCTATTTGTTCTGCGTAATCTTGGATAAATCCCTCCTGATGGCGGTCCACAGGATGTCTGCGTTACAAACCTGGTGGGTACCAGTGACTGCTCCGACATCTGCTCTCTCTCTAATGATCTCAAATCTCTCAGCCTCTGGAGGAAGTCAGATAAACCTGAAACACAGAATAGGGGAGAAGAATACTCTCTCCTGGACAGAGAAATAAGCTCTTTGAAGCGTCCCATCCAGCAGTTCTTGTTCATAGGATATACTTCAGTGAAGAAAGAAGAAAGTCAGATGAATACCTTTTGCTCCTTCTTTGTAAGGACTGCTAAGCTATTTAGCGTTAGAGAGATGTTCCTTTGTCAAGGATAACTCCATGACCATCAAATCTCTTTTAGCAGTGTCATGCATGGATATTTATCACCTGCTGCGTTAGATCTTGTCTGAGCTTGATCTCCTTGATATCAAGAAAGAGTGACTTGTAGCACCTAGTCCGGATGTTATGTCATTTTTGTGCTCTGGGTTTTGGGCACAGAAATATAGAGGAACTGAATTTCGAGGCTGTTTGTTTTCTCATCAGTTGTTTTAATGAAGCAGAATAATTCCTTTACTCTATACAGAGGGACAGACAGTCTATCTTGTCCTTCTGAAGTCTGTTTGCTTGTTCATAATTTGCAGTGATGATCTTGAAAAAGCTGGTATAGTTTACAACCAAGCACTCTTCGGAAATTATACATCATTGAGAATTACTTGCTGCCTACATTTAGCCCATATCCAGGGCTAAACAACAGCCAGCTGTTCTACTACCCAATGATCCCTCCCCCCTCCCCACTTGAGAAGAGGAATCAGGAAAAGGAAGGAAGACCCAAGAACTATTTAATAACTGAAATAAAATTAAATTAAATTAAAACCAATAATGATAATAAAATACAGACAAGTAATGTATGGTGCAATTGCTCACCACCCTTTGATCAACATCCAGCCTGTTCCTCACTAGCAATTCCAGAGCTGGAAAATCCCAATACTGCACTCCTCGAAGACAGAGAGGAGGCCTCAGGAGCAGAGTGATAGATGAGACCCTCCAAGGACGGTGACCATTGAGAAAGAGAAGCCACCTCCAACAAACTTTCCAACCTATAGTAAGCATGATGTTAAATGGTATGGAATACCCATTTGCCAGTTTAGGTGTCAGTCGCCCTGGCCACACTCCCCCCAGGTTCTTGAACATCTGGCTTGTTAGCAAAAACAAGTTGAAAAGTCCTTGATCGCTATGGATACCTGTGTACCACGGCTGGCTACAAACTAAAATAAAGCATCTTACCAACTTTGTTCTCATGAAATCAGGTGCTGCGATCTTCTTAAAAATGCAGCTTACTTTAGAAATGTAGCTTCTCTGAACAGAAAATTGTGTCCATGATTCTATCCCAGTGAAACCAGGACACTTGCTTAAGCAGCCCACTCTCCCCATCACCCAGTGCAAAAGGCCTGTGAGCTAATTTCCACTCTACCTGGTGTCCTAAGTCTGTGTCAGTCTGATGTTTGCGGTAAAGGAATTCATTCAATTTATTTGTGTCCTTAAAATTCCAGCTGCACCTTGGCATCCAGGGACCCTGACAGTCTTGGCTGCAAAGAGATGGCAGGGGCATTTCAGGATCTGCTGCCAGCAAAAGAAGCAGCATTAAAATGAAATAGGGAGGAGGATGCTGTGTTACACAAGGCATCCAGAAAAGAAGTTATGCAGGACACTAGCAACATTCTGCAAGACAAGCAGACTCCTAAGTATTGTTTCAGATACTGGCAGTGTCTGAAACATCACAGGATGATGATCCTGTGACTGCTTTTGAGCTCCAGCATCTCCACCAGAAGACAGCTTACAAGGTGCCTACGCTGAAAAGCAGGAAACAGCTGGCTGGAAGTTAGGATTTCGCAGCAGCCTCAGTCCATAGGAGTGACTCAACGAGCAGGCACTGGAAGAGTCTGAAACACGTCTTACAAGCAACTGTGGCTTATCCCTCAAAATAGCCTTTAAATTGGATCGATGAAGACTCAGCTCAGAGAAGCGATGGGGTAACAGACATCCTGCTGAGTTTGTCAGACGCTAGACTTCTTTGAGGATATTGGTGCTCCCTGATCTGTTTCTCCTGCCCCATCCTGCACAAGCACATCTTTTTCTCCCTAAGGCCTCTGCTGATGGACCCTCAAGGACTTTTCTCTCTGGTGTACTACTTTGAGACACCTTTGCAGTAAATTAGATGGCACCATTCAGCAAGAGACAAAAGTCAAACAACCAGCTTGGGAGTGGGCTAGTAACATTATACTGCGTGATTCCTAAAACGAGTTCTAATAATGGGGATAATTTAAGGGACTGCCATAACATCAATCTGACAATTTAGTGTTGCTATGCAACTTGAGTTGTGAACAGACTTTTGCAGTTGCTTCTTGTTTGTCCCTTGAATGCTCTGTGATAGTGTCTGGCAACCTTTCCCTCTCATAACTCTACCTAAAGCAGCAAGAATTCATGTGCAGGTTTTGTGCCAAGGTGCCATATTCCAGCCACTACTCTGGGCAAACTGATATGCAGACACCTACTATGCTTTTTTCCGATCTGAATGAGATTCTTGTTATGACACACACACACACACAAACAGCTACATATATTCACACGCATTTCTCCTTCCCTCTGATCCATTGAACATCTTCTTTTTTTCTCTTTTTTTACCCTAAGGTCATCATATTGTCAAAGAAGAGCACGGTCTTTGAAAGCTTTTGCTTTGCCATGTCCCAGCTCTTGTCATGCCAGTGAAGGCTTTTTTCTAACTTTGTACATGAGGTTCATTCAGACCTTGCTATCTTTCTCCAAACTGTTTTCTCAAGCTCATACAAAGTGGGGATAGATATGGTTATTTCCTCCATCTTCTTTTATTCACCTGTTCTAATACTGTCTTGTCCTGTCTTGAAACTTTGACCAGCTTTAAAACCCTCAAGCAATGATGTCTGCAGCCCTTTCTTTGGGATTCTGACAGTCTGACAAAGCTCAGTGGTTAGAGAAGCTGACCTGCTGTCTCCTTGGCTGAAACCTGACTACTCCTAATGGCATCTCTTGTGCCACATCCTAAAGCTCTCCCTTGCATGCTGGTATCACCTGAATATCAAGATGATGGCTATTCTGCATCACTCTTGACACCTACTCATTCCCTATAATTCTTTGATATCACTTCCCAGACCACCCTTGCAGTCCTCACTCAATTTGTTTCTTTTCTCTGAATTCCTTTGCTTTCCACAATCTGTTTTGTGGTGTTGCTTCTGCGATGTTTAATAGCCGCCGATCGGAGTTGGCCGCATTTCAGTGGTAGGAGGGGGAACACAGTGAACTGTGAACTGAAACTCCATATAATGTTGCTAGAGATGAGAACAAGTAAAGGAGGACTTGCCATGCACGCTATCTCCAGCAAAACATCTTTGCAAATGCGTATCTGTGCAGACATTGTGGAGATAGGGATTACGTTATGCAGAGGGGAAGCGGAGCTGAATGACAGTAGCGATTTACGGTCCATATTGATGTTTCACAATTGTGCATCTGTCTGCAGAACAGCCATGGAGCTCTCAAAGTCATTGCACTAAGGAAAATATAAGGAAAGATAAATCAATAACTTCACTCACCCTTTTGCCACAGCTCAGAGGGTGGAGGAGGAGAGTGTCGTAACAGCTCATACTAGTGTGAAAATTTTCATCAGAACAGTCTCCAACCAGAAAAATATTATTTTGATAATATCAACATTTTTCACAAAATCAGAAATACAAATGAAAAATTGCTATGGAAAAGGAGGCTCGAAGAAAATTTTCTGTATTGGAACGTTTGCCTTGGGGAAAAAAGTGCCAGATTTTCTTTCAAATTAAAATACTAATTTTGAAAGCAACCTTATATTTTCTTATCATATTCTACCGCTTATATTGTTTTTACATTCTTCTGTTAATAATGAGAGACACTGATGTGTTCAATATAGAATCATAGAATCATAGAATGGTTAGGGCTGGAAGGGACCTTCAAAGGTCATCTAGTCCAACCCCCCTGCAAGGAACAGGGATATCTCCAACTAGATCAGGTTGCTCAGGGCCTCGTCCAACCAGGCCTTGAATGTCTCCAGGGATGGAGCATCCACCACCTCTCTGGGCAACCTGTTCCAGTGTTCTACAACTCTCATGGTAAAAAATTTTTTCCTAATATCCAATCTGAATCTACCTTCCTCTATTTTAAAAACCATTACCCCTTGTCCTATCACAACTGGCCCTCCTGAATAGCCTCTCCCCATCTTTCCTGTAGGCCCCCTTGAGGTACTGGAAGACCGCTATAAGGTCACCCCGGAGCCTCCTCTTCTCCAGGCTGAACAGCCCCAACTCTTTCAGCCTGTCCTCATAGGAAAGGTGCTCCAGCCCTCTTATCATCTTCGTGGCCCTCCTCTGGACCCTCTCCAACTGGTCCATGTCCTTCTTATGTTGGGGACTCCAGAACTGGACGCAATACTCCAAGTGAGGTCTCACAAGGGCAGAGTAGAGGGGAAGAATCACCTCTCTCGACCTGCTGGCCACGCTCCTCTTGATGCAGCCCAGGACGCGGTTGGCCTTCTGGGCCGCAAGAGCACATTGCCGGCTCATATTGAGCTTCTCGTCCACCAGTACTCCCAAGTCCTTCTCCTCAGGGCTGCTCTCGATCCATTCTCTGCCCAGTCTGTAATTGTGCCTGGGATTGCCACGACCCAGATGTAGGACCTTGCATTTGGCCTGGTTGAACTTCATGAGGTTGGTACGGGCCCACCTCTCCAGCCTATCGAGGTCCCTCTGGATGGCATCCCTCCCTTCCAGCGTGTTGACAGCACCACACAGTTTGGTGTCATCGGCGAACTTGCTGAGGGTGCACTCCATGCCACTGTCCACGTCACCAACAAAGATGTTGAAGAGGGCCAGGCCCAACACGGACCCCTGAGGGACGCCACTCGTGACCGGTCTCCACTTGGACATCGAGCCGTTGACCACTACTCTCTGAGTGCGGCCATTGAGCCAATTCCTTATCCACCGAGTGGTCCATCCATCAAACCCATGCCTCTTTAGTTTAGAGAGAAGAATGTCATGTGGGACAGTGTCAAAAGCTTTGCACAAGTCCAGGTAGATGATATCCATTGGTCGACCCTTGTCCACCGATGCTGTCACCCCATCATAAAAGGCCACCAAGTTGGTCAGGCACGATCTGCCTTTGGTGAAGCCATGTTGGCTGTCACCCACCACCTCCTTGCTCTCCATGTGCCTTAGCATGGTTCCCAGGAGAATCTGCTCCATGACCTTGCCAGGCACAGAGGTGAGGCTGACCGGCCTGTAGTTGCCCGGGTCCTCCTTGTTCCCCTTTTTAAAAATGGGGGTTATGTTCCCTCTCTTCCAGTCATCGGGGACCTCGCCAGACCGCCACGACTTCTCAAATACAATGGCCAGTGGCTTGGCAACTTCATCCGCCAGTTCCTTCAGGACCCGCGGATGGATCTCATCAGGTCCCATGGACTTGTGCACCTTCAAGTTCCTCAGATGTTCCCGAACCTGCTCTTCAAGTACAGTGGGCGGTGGTTCATCCTCACAGTCCCTGCTAGTTCTTTCCACAGCTTGGGCAGTAAGACAAGAGGCTTTATCAGTGAAAAGTGAGGCGAAAAATTCATTGAGTACCTCAGCCTTCTCTATGTCCCGGGTAACCAGAGCACCAGTATCCTTCCGGAGGGGGCCTACGTTCTCTTTGGACTTCCTTTTGTCCCCTACATACCTATAGAAGCTTTTCTTATTGCTTTTTATATCCCTTGCCAAATTTAATTCCTTCAGGGCTTTAGCCTTCCTCACCTGATCCCTGGTCACTCGTACAGCTTCTCTGTATTCCTCCCAGGCTATCTGTCTCCGCTTCCACCCTCTATAGGCTAACCTCTTCATTTTCAGTTGGTCCAGGAGCTCCTTGCTCATCCACGCGGGCTTCCTGGTCTTTTTGCCCGACTTGTTCTTCATCGGCATGCACCTCTGCTGAGCTTGGAGGAGGTGCTCCTTGAATGTGGACCAACTTTCCTGGGCCCCTCGTCCCTCCAGGGCCGCCTCCCATGGCACTTTGCCCATCAGGTCCTTGAAGAGGCCGAAGTCCGCCTTCCTGAAGTCTAGGGCACAGAGCTTGCTGTATAGTTTCCTTGCTGCCCCATGGATCTTGAACTCCACCGTGTCGTGGTCACTGCAGCCAAGGCTATCCTTAAGTGTCACATCGCCCACCAGTCCCTCTCTGTTGGTGAGCACAAGGTCGAGCATGGCACCCCTCCTTGTCGGCTCCTCTATCACCTGCAGGAGGAAGTTGTCGTCCACGCATTCCAGGAACCTCCTGGACTGCCTGTGCCCTGCCGTATTGTCTCTCCAACAGATGTCAGGGTGGTTGAAGTCCCCCATGAGGACCAGGGCTTGTGACCGCGAGGCTGCTTCTATCTGGCTATAAAGCGCCTCATCTGCTCTGTCCTCCTGGCCAGGTGGCCTGTAACAGACCCCTACTGTAACATCGCCTATCCGTCCCTGTCCTCTAATCTTGACCCATAAGCTCTCTGTCAGCTCCTCCTCCAACCCCAGGCGAAGCTCCACGCACTCCAGCCGGTTGCTGACATAGAGAGCGACACCCCCTCCTCGTCTCCCCTTCCTGTCCTTTCTAAAAAGCTTATACCCCTCCATGTTGACACTCCAGTCATAGGAGTCGTCCCACCACGTCTCCGTGATGCCAATAAGGTCGTAGCCCTGCTCATGTGCACGCATCTCCAGCTCATCCTGTTTATTTCCCACGCTGCGTGCGTTGGTGTACATACACTTCAGCTGGGCCTCCGACAAAGCCGACTCGCTGGCTGGAGTGACAGGGGTTCTCTTGGACGGCAGTGTAAGATCATTCGAACATACCTGCGATCCTTCCTCAGCTTCTGGACCCTCGGTGCTGGCACTGGTGCCATGCTGACAGCGGTATAAATCTGACTTCTTGGCTGGAGTGGCTGGAATTCCCTTCTTCTGTTCTACAGGTACTTCCAGCATATCTTTACCATTCTTGATATTCCCCCTTTCCCACTTCAAATCTAGTTTAAAGCCCTGCCAATGAGCCCTGCTAGCTTTTGAGCTAAGACCCTGGTTCTTATCCTGCCATTAGCCTGGAATCAGGTTTCTAGGATATTAAAAGCAATTGGTCCCTAACTAGTACCCAGCATATTTCTTCTTCAGAGTGTAAAAATTTAAATGGTTTCATTCAGCACAGACTAATAAAGCTGGTACTGCTTTCGATAGAAAACTCATTACTTAGTAGAAAAATCACTTGTTTCGAAAATAAAATATCACCTGTACTAAATTACATAACAATATTTAATTATTGTATTTGTGGTATGCTATGTTACTGGTGAGATTGCATAACATGCCCTCGTATGAGGCTTGATTTGGCATAAAATAACTCTGCATTACAACTGACACATGAAAAGGTAACAAAATGTAACCAATTCTCAAAACAAAACATTAGTTTTTTTTCTAAAAGTATCTAATTGAAATGTTCATAATTTTCAGTTCTCAGGAATATACTGAAAACAGTGTGTTTATCACTAGGAGTAACAAGAAGCTTTGAAAACATATACTTTGAAATTTCTCTCAAATGAACATTTGAAGTTACATCTGGCTCTCACTTAACCTGTGATTCATTCCTTGTACTAACTCTCAATCTCCCTATTTGGAATAGTTTTGAGATTGGAGACCTTGTCAAAAGCAATCGTCATAAATACAGCGTGCACTTCAGCTTAGCTGGTGCTACCAGCATTTGTTGCTAGATAAATCAGCTCATCAGTACTCACTTTCATCTCAGTTTTAATAGTTTTTTTATATGCATTCACAGGGATTCCAAAATTATCTCCATCAAGATATACAAATGAGGATAAAATAAACCAGGATAAATTAAATCAACCTTGCAACCCAACCACACCCAAGAACTAGGAAGGCTTCGACGCTCCCACCGAAGCCTTGCTCACAAAATCCCGTTGGAAGAAGGACCTGGGATGGGACAGACACTTCTCCTTCATTCCTCCACTCATCCCTTTCCGCACCTGGAGAGCCTGGAGTTTCCTTTCTAGCATGTGAGAGCAGCAAGAAAAGCAAAAGATCTCCCTGCTGAAAGCGCAAGTCTGCTCTGCTCCTCCAGCCTTCAGCGACGGCGGTGAAATTGCAGCCCAAGGCCTCCACCTAGTGTCTGCTGGCACCCTCGGCACGACACCCCGGCTGGAGGCGTGGGGTGCCAGTGGGTGCCCTCAAGCTTACAGATAACGGGCAAAGATTTTCCAGATGGGAATATTTTCCTTACAATACGAAAAAGAGCTTCGGCTCAGTATGAACCACCTGAGACTCATATGCCCCCTAGAACTCAAACACTAGATTCTGGTTTACATGTTGAGAATAAGGTTATCTTTTTTTTCTTCCCCATCACATAGACCATGAGAAAATCCAAGGCTTTAGGAGGACGGAAGAGAAAAAAGAGAGGAGAGGAGAGGAGAGGAGAGGAGAGGAGAGGAGAGGAGAGGAGAGGAGAGGAGAGGAGAGGAGAGGAGAGGAGAGGAGAGGAGAGGAGAGGAGAGGAGAGGAGAGGAGAGGAGAGGAGAGGAGAGGAGAGGAGAGGAGGAGGAGAGGAGAGGAGAGGAGAGGAGAGGAGAGGAGAGGAGAGGAGAGGAGAGGAGAGGAGAGGGAGAGGAGAGGAGAGGAGAGGAGAGGAGAGGAGGAGAGGAGAGGAGAGGAGAGGAGAGGAGAGGAGAGGAGAGGAGAGGAGAGGAGAGGAGAGGAGAGGAGAGGAGAGGAGAGGAGAGGAGAGGAGAGGAGAGGAGAGGAGAGGAGAGGAGAGGAGAGGAGAGGAGAGGAGAGGAGAGGAGAGGAGAGGAGAGGAGGAGTTTCTGCCTATCCCTTTCTCCATCCCAAGAAAAGACAGTGTGTTTGCTGTTGGATTTTATTTCTTCAAGAGTAGCTAAAGCAGTATGATCTTGGCAGCTGTCAAAGAAGGACCCTTTCTGTTCATTGGCACCCTCATATGCTGGCCGGATATGAAACCGTCCTCTACCTTCCCTGACAAGTCCAGGTGTTAAAAATCTCTAGTGCAGGTGTTTCCAAGACCTTTTGCAAAAGGATGTTACTTCTCAGTTCTAAAATGCCTCTCTTGATCTCTTTGCTTCAGCTACCTTGGAGTAAGACTCCTTGTGCTCCCCTGTGCTTTAGTTTATAGAGGCTAGAGGCCATGTTCTCCCTCCGACACCTGTTAGTAGTCATTTGGGCAAGTGGGTGCATATATGCAGATCCATACACATACTCATTCACAAGAAAACTCTGTTAAGAGCAGCTCAGAGCTTATAACGTGGTCCCAGAGTTTTTTAGAATATGGAGTCACATTTGGTAACTGGAGTCACTGAAAGCCATAAAAACTCTCCAAGGCACAAAACCTAATCCATCTGCCCCAGCATCCCACTACCCCACTTCTCTAGCCTACAAAAGGCCATCTTCCTTCAGCTTCCCAGCTGCCTAATCTTTTGATTTGTGCATGAAATTCAAGATAAGTTCTATGGGATTTAAAGCCCATTCTAGCTGAATCTGCATGTGTGCAATGTAAAGGTAAAAGAGAAAGGAGAAGCCACATATGGAAGATATGGTTGGAGCAGACACAAACACACTGCCCCTTGGGGATGATGAAGGCATCGTGTAATATAGACACTTTAGCACTCTGCTAGCATAAGACCACCAGACTTCTCTGTGGGAGCTCCACCACTCTACTAGTAGAAGCTATAGGGTAAAGACAGAGAGTATATTTTATTGACGTCACTAGCCAGCATTACTTAGAACAGGGCTAAGCACAATTGCAAAAAGAACTGCCTCCGAGCTATTCTATTTATATTCCTACCAGAGCTACCATTAGTACAGTCATCCTGCTGCTGAAATCCTGACCCTGTCGTTGCCAGTGTAGCCACAGACCTGAGAAGACCATTTTGGATCATTTCAGAATTTGGCATGTCTTAATACCAGCAAAAGCAGCATTGGCAGGGGGTGGAGTGTGCTATTTGCACAGGACCTGCGTCAGGATTGGCATTCAGTGAATAGCAAGACATATGAAGGCATTTTATCCCAATATAGAGAATAACGCATCTTCCTCTGCGTTGCTGGTGGTAACTTTGGCAGTCCAAGGAACAATGGTAATTGCTTGTTACTGTGGAAACAGGACCTCCAGAAATAACACTAATGAGCCAGCAGGGTCGTGGGAGAAACACAAGCATACTGTCTCCTGCAAATACACATGATTTGGCTGCACACAAGAGATGGGGCTCTGGGGAGAGGATCCATTTATCTGAACGCAACAGGCACCCAGCACAACCTCTGTTCATCCTCCATACCGGTCTAAGCCTGTAAACAATTTAAGTGACTTGAAAAAAAGTTCAGGTAACTTTGGAAATCATTGCTTTTCACTTCGCTGCCTGCCTTAAATTTTGGGAGAGTTGATGATTTCTTTGGAGGGAGTCATTTTGCTGTTTGTGTAATACACCTGATAGGAAGGAGTCTCCAAAAGTCTCTGGAGGGAAAGGCACATTCTGACAAATTTCTCTACCAGTTCTGCAGATGTAAGAGATATTGGTAATCTGAGAGATGTGTCTGTAAGTGTCTGAATGGCAAGGTCATTTTCCTAGTAACAGTCTGTTGGTGACCCACCACTCCACTCAAAACAAGATGAAAGGAGGGAAGCATATAGCAGAAGAGGGTAAAGTGGGTAGGAGACACCAGAGAGCTTACTGCAGCCTCAGCACACCATTTCTGTTTTCCCTTTCATGCTGCGTCACCCTTGACAAAGAGAGGAGAAGATGGTGAAAAGGAAGCGAGATGGTGGACAGCAACCTGTGAACACAGCTATTTCATGCTCCACGATCTTCTGCCTTGTAAAGTCCCCAAAATGCTGCTTTCTGCCTCCAGGGCCCTACTGGCATAGCAATGTGGTAGATGGTTGCGCATTTATAGTCAGTTCAGTCTCATGTGCCAAATACCAAGAAGTGGACCTAGTGCTCAAACTGCACTGAAGGAGACTTCCCTCTGCCTGCCAATGGCTCCAAGGCCTTTAATTTTTTTGCCAAACTGTATCAGAGAAATATTTTATCCTTGAGAAGAGCAGGTAGGACTTGGCAGCAGAAAACAGTACATGTGCCACTATGCTGGGTTTACACGATGGGATTTTGGTAGCAGTGGAGGGGCTGCAGGGGTGGCCCCTGTAAGGAGCTGCAAGAAGATTCCCTGGCTTCAAGTCAGACCCGCCTCTGGCCAGAGCCGAGCCAGTCAGCGCCTCTGTGAACAAGTTTACTTAAGAAGGGATAAAGAAGCCTGCGCCATGTGGGACTTGAAGTGAGAACAGGGGAGAAGTGGGAGGTCTGGTCCCCCTGGCCTCCCACGGGGGCAGCTGCCCATGCTGGGCTGCACCACTCAACTGGAGATGGCCGCAGTGGTGCAGCTTGTAGAGCTCCAAAGCGCCCCGCTCCTGGGATGAATTCTGGGCAGAGATCATCCTGCTGGGACTGCCGAGGTTTGTCAGGCCGGTCATGCCTGGCACAGCTGCAGTGGAGAGAGGAGTGGGATGTGAGAGAAACATCAGACACCAAGGTCAGTGAAGGTGGAGCGGGAGGAGGTATGCCGGAGCTGAGATTCCCCTGCAGCCCGTGGTGAGGCAGCAGGCGGCCCCCCTGCAGCCCATGGAAATTGCTGGTGGAGCAGAGATCCACACGCAGCCCACGGAGGACCCCACGCCAGAGCAGGCAGCTGCGCTTGAAGGAGTTCATAGAGGACTGTCTCCTGTGTGAAAGTACCCCACACTGCTGGACATTAACGGTGGAGCAGAGATGCATCAGCAGCTCGTGGAGGACCCCACTCCAGGATGGGTGGCTGCACCCAAAGAAACCGTGACTCCATGGGAAAAATTCACACTGGAATAGCCTGAAGGGAAAGGACTGGATTCCGCAGGAAGGACTCACAATGAAAGAGTTCATGGAGCACTGTCTTTCATGGGAAGGGACCTCATGTTGGAGCAGGGGAAGAGTGTGAGGAGTCCTCCCTCTGAGGAGGAAGAAGCGGCAAAAACAGTGTGTGACAAACTGACCACAAACCCCTTTCCCTGTCCCCCTGCACCACTGCGGAGGAGGAGGTAGAGCAGGGAAGAAGGGAGGGGTGGGGGGGAAGGTGTTTTTAAGATCTGGCTTTGTTTCTTGTTATCCTTTCTGAATGTGACTGGCAACAAACTAAACTGATTTGTCTCCAAGCCGAGTCTGTTTCGGCTGGAGCCATGGTTGATGGGTGATCTCTCCCTGTTCTTATCTTGACCCTCAGGCCTTTTGTCACATTTTTCTCCTCTGCACCCCACCATGGAGGGACAGCAGTGGAGAGGAGTGAGCAAGCGGCTTCATGGTGCTTAGTTACTACCTGTGGCTAAACCACAACAGTCACCTAATGTTACAGCCTCACTGTTGCATTTGAGGTGGTCGTACCGTATCCCCACCGCTCACTGAACACTCCTTGCCAGCTCAGAAGGAGCAAAATCATGTTCATCAACATCTCTCTTCAACAGCTATTTCATCTATGTCAGGCAGGTCATGGGGCAAAACACAAGCTAAGAATCACTGAGAAAGGAATTGCTGGTGTATGCAAGTCCCCCCTCGGGGCTTTACCCCTATTAGGAAGTCACATTCCATGTAGTTTCAGTGTACTCAATTATACACACTAAGCAAGAGCTGACCGGGCCTTAGCAGAAAGTATAAACTGTCTGCTTGGTGGTTTTCTAAAAAAAAGTCTTCTTATGAATGAGAGTGTAGCACAGGTCAGCTCCTTGGTGTAACTACTGATGCATAAGCTCTTTCCCCAGGATGAATCCAAGGCTGGTTTGCTTTTTTTAGTTAAGAGCAAAGTAATTCAGATTAGCAGACAGCTACCAAGGAGCAAAGGTAGGCACAGAAGCCAGAGCTGGCCCAGGCCAGACAACACTTGAGATCACACCCTGCCTTAATATGAAGGAATGCTTTTGATTGCCCTCACCCTACAGGGGAAGGAAAAGAAGGTGTAAACATCAGTCACAGGGAGAAGAAAGAAGCAGGTATACTCAGACGAGTGGGCCAGAAGCTTCTCAAAAAGCAAACAAACAGGTAAGATCACCACTTTGCTTCACTCTCTCAAATCGTTTTAATTTACTATTTATTTATTAGCTACATCAAGAAGCTTCAGATAAAATCAAGGCACTAGTGCACAGATTAAGAGCATCTCTAACTCCAGCACTTGCCACGCTGTATGCCCACACAAGAAGCAACAGAACGGACAAGAAGAAAGACTGTGTCGTCTACAGACTAGGACCTCAGGCAGAAAGACATGCAGTGACTCAGCTGTGGTTATCTTATGAGTTAGTGGCAGAGCCAGTAATTCACTAACAGCAACTTCAGTCTACACAGCCTTAGTCCAGAACTTTAAAAACTCCTCCTTTTTCCTGAAACCTAAAAGTCAGAAAGAGAACATGGGCAAGCAGTGGGAAGCAATCTGACACATAAAATGGGAAATAAAAATCATAACTTCAATTATCATGGTGACATATCCTTCAAATAATATTGTATTGACACAATATTGTCAGGGAGGGTTCTCTAAGGCTTTAATCATTTTATTTTGGGAAGTCTTAACGCATATTTGTGTCAGGTTTCTTCCCTTCAAAATACAAAAACCCAACCAAAAAACCAATGTGTTTAAGGCCCCAAGTCACTCTCAGGCATGTATGTCAAACAAAAGAAAACAGAACTATGCGTATATTGAAGCCAGTAAATGAACAGCATACTCTCCAATGCTGAGCTGCTGGGACCCCAGTTCAGGATTTCTGTGTTTCCCCAGCAACAGCGGGTGACGTGGCAGGCACCAGAGCAGAGCACCATCCAGCAGCTCCCGGAGAGCAGAGCTGGCTTGGAGCTGCAGCTGGGGAAGGATGGCGCCAAGTTGAATAAGGGAGGAAATTGCCCCAAACACTGCTCCTTTTAAAGAAGGAAAACAAGAGTTTAAATCCATATGGCCTCTCTCTGATCTGGCTACACTAGCAGCTGCCCAGTGTGTAAGAACCTCACAGATGTTAAAGAAAGAGAGGAGAAATGAAACCCAATTTGGATGACAATTTCTGAGGTTGAGGCCACATATTTGCCTAGAACACCTCACCCTTTCAAATCCAGAATGTTACCATGGTGACAAATTTCAGCTGTAGGTAAGAAGAAAATGTTTCGGTATGAAAGCCATTTTGTAGAAATACAAAACCCAAAGATTAAACCGCATTGCACTGTCTATAATCTTTGTTGCCATATATTCACAACTACATGAGCTTTCTCATCTCAGGAATGGTTAATCACAATGCAAATAAGCTGCTTTTGTTTTAATTCATGTGTTCTGCTAATGGAGTTCATCCCCATACAGTAAAATAATGCTCTCAAAATTTACCAAAAGATGAGAGTATTCATTTGCTTCCAAACTGCATCTAAGGGAGTTATTAATACTTTTGATTCTCAGAAGATAGATCTATTCCATTGCCTGACTGTGAATTATGAGAAAATTACCTTAAATCATGTTTGGATCCGATTCATAGCACCTTAAGCACGGAGAGTCCCCAGTTCAGCCCACATCATGAAGGCGCAGTGGGGAGCCAAGCACGGCTGGTATTAGAGAGTTCCTCTCCGTAACTCAAGGGAAGGTTACAGCCCAAAGCTCACGCATTCACCAGGCCTAAATCATATGTCAGCTCATGAAAGCCACCACAGTGAACTCCCTCTGCTCCCATTCTGGGATCCCCGGGTAACTGGTGTGTATCGAGCTGCCGTGTCCTCCGTTATCCCATGCTGAGCAGCTCTGCTCTCACTGGTTTAATTTCTCTCAGACTTTGTGCAGCAGCAGGTGTAGGCAATCGCGCAGCCCTGGACCACACCGTTATCATCACCTGGGAGTCGGGGGCAGAGTGCCAGCTGCTAGAGGCTCCTGTAAGATTACTGACCTTAACACCACTGAGGATCGGGCTTTGTGGCATTCAGTGATGCCTTTCTCTGCAAACTCATCCTCACCTGCTGAGTCTCACATAGACATAAATGTGCCTGCAGCTGTAAAACTGTTCCTCACAGCCACAAGCACGGCTAGGTCACACTCTGGTTTTAGTAGGGTCAAATGAGCAGGAAGATAGTGCTCATGCTCTGGAATAAAACCATGCTTTAAACAACATATCCCTTTTATGGGAATTGGGGGAAAAAAAATGGTGTGGGGTTGTCACTCCCCACTACTGAGCACAGGTCCATGATATGATTGGCAATTTCCAATTGGCAGTGCATTCCCACTTCCTTTGCCTCCAGCACAGGAACAAAGGTTTGATCTTTCCTTCTCCCCATGAGCCCATGCAGCCTTGTACTTCTTGACCATGCCCATGGCAGCGGGGTTGGAACTATATGATCTTTGAGGTCCCTTCCAACCCTAACCATTCTATGATTCTATGACCATCCCCTGTCAGCACACACAGCCACATCACCAGCACTGCAGGTATTCTCCTTTTGCCTCAAATCCTTCCAAAAGACCTACAATCTGAAATCTCCACATCCTGCTTTATTTAGTCTTCAAATTGCCTTTTGGTAGTCACTGAAATGTAGTGATTACAATCCATTTATTGTGTAAGGATTTATAGTGAACTATGCCGCAGTGAATTGTGCCAGATTAATTGTGCACTGAGCTCCACAAACATACAACCAAAGTTCAGCCCTTGCCCAGCTAAGAGAGGTGTCTCTGGATAATTTATTATGTCCTCTAGCCATGGGAGCCGAAGAGGGGGCGAACACTAGCCAGTAAAGCCAAGAAGTAGTTTTGAGTCTTTATCACATAGTAGCAAATGAGCCCTTGTGGTTTGTGATGGGGTAAAGATCCTTGCTGCTCGGCTTTCTTCCTCAGATTGTCATAGGACTGTGAGTTATGTTTGTACTGGAGAGCCCAAGTTAAGCAAGGGTCCAGTCTGGTCAGAGCTGGGATGGGAGGAGGACAGTGTGAGCAGTCATTTCATCCACTTCAGTAAGGCTAGGTGTTAAAATCTGCCTCCAGACATCTCCACTCCCTGCGTCCTCAGCCAGGGCCAGCACTGGCTGCACTCAGTTCAGCCACCAACCCTCTCACTGTCTGACCAGGCTCAAGCCCAGAAGCCTCTGCCTGACACAAATCTCTGTCCCACTTCCAGAACTGATGGTTGTCATCCTGGCAGCCCAAGACAGCAATTCTCCATGGGAAAATCATGTGGGAGAAAGAGGGACATTCTCTTGGGAATCCGACTTTTCCTGGTGCTGGCAGTCAACTTCTTTCTGGATGAAATAAAAAGACAAGGTTCTTCCTGCTAATAGTCATTAAAAAACTTGTCTCTTTTTTTTCCCTAGTACCATTTCAGCATTTTGATCAAGTTCCCACTTGGTTTAATTACATACTTTCTATCTGAATTCCTGCCCAAGCTTCATTTAGAGGAATTATTCATTTCCCATCTTCAACATTATTATTATTGTGCTTATTTGCACGATGTGCTTAGCATTCATTGTACACATCTTCAGTGCTCTGATGGGCTCATCAGAATGGTGCCGGTGGGATGGAACAGAAGAGCACTCCTCATCCGCCACCCTGAAAACTCAGCCCTCCTCATCATCACATACGGGCAATTTTGCACTGCTGCAGATTAGGGAACGCTCACAGTCACATCTGAGGCATCACAAAAATATCATCAGTTCCTCCTCAGGACATGCCTGAATGCTGAACAGTAACATTATTTATAAACAAAATCTTTATCTGACTGTAAATAACAAGTCAAGAGAAAAATGTTCATTTCAGACTATTATGTTTTCCAGGTCACCTTCCCAATAGTGAAAAAGGCAAGGAAAAGTTGGACGGGATTGGCAGAAACACATGCCCTGGGAACATTTTTCATGTTTCCTTGCAAGGATAAAAGATTTGAGCAGTCTTCATCTCACATGACCATCTTGTATGAATCTCGAGCGGTGTGTGGTTTTCTGTCACATGACAATGGAATTTGAGTTTATGAAACTTAGTCATGTTGAAAGCGATGTTTTCCTTGCCCCAGTGATTTATTTTCTACCCAGCTGTTTTCACCAGCTTTTAGACTTCACTTCTCTTCTCAATATGTCTCCTGTAGTCTCCTGAGTTTTGCCATACCAGAGAAAACTACTTTTTCCTTCTTACCATCTCAGCCAGGGGCTTAGTTTGAAAACTCCTGGAGACTGGCAGAGAGACAGCAATGACAGTCATTTTGCTGGCTTGCTGACAGTAGGGCAGGAGTAGGACAGACAGAAGGGAGGACTGCATAACCCCACACATGCACACACAGCTGTGATGGTTCCCAGCATATGAGGTCAGCTAAGCATTATTTAAAATTATAATCAATACGAAATGGATGAAATAACACCAACTGCCTTATATACTTTTGTTGATTAATAATATCCCCTGGACAAGAGAGAGCCTTGTACAAATCTCAAAAATCGAGCAAACACCCAGACAGCCTATCTTAGCACATCAACTGCACTCCAGCTCTTGGGGTTTGTTTGCTTTTTGATGTGGATTAGGATCTGATTCCAAACACAGGGAATCAAAATCAAAGCAGCAGCAGCATCCAGACAGAGAGCCCTGTATGAAACAACTCCATCTGTATCTATCTGTGGATAGACACAGAGCAGTGATGGAGCAGAAGATGACATATCACTATCCAGTTGGAAATCAGGGTCCTTCCCAATGCTGAGATAAAACACAAAACAGTTCCAGTGGCTCAGCCTCAATCTGAAGAGCAAATAAATTTCAGTGAGGTGATACCTGATCCTCTGCTTCTCATGCACACTCCTTCTTGAGCTACAGGTTACTACTGCAAGCTCTTGAGAAAGCAGAAAGCCCCTTAGAGGTAGGAGTTTTCAGTGTCTGTAATATCAAACCACGTTACCAGCACCTTTCCAGCCTTGCTTTGAGTTAGACACATGTTTATTCTACAGAGCACTGGAAGAGATTTAAGACATTAGCATTCCTCAGATGCATGTCACCCCCAATCTCCTCACTCTTATCAGTAGGATCTTCACTCCGGCTGCCAAGAGGATAGAAGATGCAAGTGTCCCTCATTCACTGTCGTTTAGTGCCCATTATCTGAGGTTAAACTGCTGGGGAAGGTGATCTGACATTGTACTGTTGCACCCTTACCGTTGCACCAGCTCGGCTGGGAAAGCAGAAGTCTCCAGCACTGGGGGAAGCTGAACAATTGGGAATATGAACATCTTAAATTACCTTACCTAGACCCAGAAAAGAAAGCCTGTCCACATCCTTAAACATCTTGCACATCTTCTGAATTCACTCAAGATTTATCTTCTACTCAACACATGTGAACACGTATATGCCCCACCGTGGCATTCAAATCCGCCTCCCCTCCCCCCTCGCCCCCCCTTCCTCATGGCACACAGAAGCGAATCTCTCCAGTTACACAATCCTGAGTACTCACATCCAGCACAACTCTTGTGATACCTGATGGCTTTGTGAGCACTGCAGAGGCTATAATCAGGTAAATACTCTAGAGTCTGAGATTTAATTTTTTTAAGGCACATTTCTAGCTTTCATGACCATGTGGCAAAATTGCAAACAGACAATGAATGTTCCAACACCAGACGGCAAACAAAGAATCTGAAATGTACTGCTTTACATTGGAGGTGGCTTAATCTTGTAGTTTTAAAGGCAATCTCATTTTGGATAGGAGGCTTGGCACATGATTTCTGTATGTTCGGGTTGGCAGCATTGTTTCTAATAAGCAAACATTCTGCCATACTAAATACATACATTTTCAGAGACTGACTTGTTACAGGTATGTCTATGCAACATATTTCTCGTAGTCACAAGCTCGTGCTGGCCCATAATGTACCATGTAGACATATCCTGTGATACCTCAAGAAAAGAGGTCTTTGCTTAGCTCTCTTTGCTTGCCACTACAGAGACTGTCCGAGCTCAGAGTACAGTTTGAGAACTGACTTGTCTGCAGTTTGCTCTGAACATGCTTAGTATTCAAGTGTTACTCTTTACCCAAGCCATTTGCTACTAGGGTCATCTCCTTTCTTGCCTCGAATGACTTCAGGGTTATAGGAAGCTGAGTCAAAGACATTTTAAAACAAAAACAATACTTCATTTCTCCAGTAGATTCTTTCCTCTGTCAATAGGTTAAGACTGAAGAATCTATGTCTTTTCTTAACTCTCAGTGCAGTTACCTTTAGTTTGCCATGATGCTGCCCACAAACTGTCTAGTTTGGAGCTCGTTATGGCTTTGGTTGTATTGGACATCCTATGAACAAGCAGTGAATGCTCCCTGCACTGATGGCACTTCCTTCCCCTTCATGTAGTCTCATCTTTGCCATTATGTGTAGAAATTCCAACTTGGCCTGGGGATGTTTAGACTATGTACCTTTTTTTTTTTTGTTACATATTTGCTTTTATTCAAGGCATTCCCCCCCTTTATGCCCACATTTGTGTCCTATGCAAAAGCTGTGGTAACATGTTGATCAAAACTAAGGAGACTCCACGTAAGGATGCAGAAAGGAGTCTTAGTGAGTAGCATGGCCACCATCAAAATTTCCATTAAAACACAGAAACTATATGACTGAAATAAAGACCTCACAAAGAAGACCCAAATTTACTCCAGACAGAAAAAGAGAAAAAGGAAGATACATTAAAGATGACTGTGCAGA
Source organism: Tauraco erythrolophus (assembly GCF_009769465.1). NCBI lineage: Eukaryota > Metazoa > Chordata > Aves > Musophagiformes > Musophagidae > Tauraco > Tauraco erythrolophus. Next base: position 57,419,945 of record NC_141468.1, read on the forward strand.
TACTTATGGTTTAAAAACTGACCAGCTACTACCTCAACCACAACCCCAGAAAGAGAAATAAATTCCTCCTTTATGGGAAGCTGAAATTCAGTCTCTGGAGGGCTCCAAAAAGTGTTGGAAGAATTTCTCATCATTTCTGAGGTGGGCACCCATATCAAAAGTCAGCAAAAGTTATGTGCTGAACACTGGAGGGGGAAATCACAGAGTACTTCAGATGAAACCAGGAATTTTCCAAAGTGGGAAAAGGATGAAGCACCTATAAAAAGAATAGCAGGAGAAATAAATGTTTAAAAAGTAAAAATGGGATTTGCGTGACACGTGATTACCAAAAGTCTCAGTGCAGAGGAGACAGAATGCCTATGGAGGGGAAGGAAGCATAGGGATTAGAAGGGTGGTTGAACCAAATCCTGCAGAGGGAGGGACACGGTTTGGTGGTCAGCAAAGGAGGTGATCTGGCACTTCTGGAAAAGAGAAGACAATTACAAGACATAGAGCTGAAACATAGTTGCTTTTTACAAAGAGAATAGCTAATGGGTAAGAAAAGCCAGATAAAACGCTGCTGCGGAGAGGTCACCATCAGTTCGCATAGTGTGTTGCAAACACTGCATGCCCTTCCTCAGTAAGAGCAGCAGAGAGATTGAAAGTCGATAATGCAACCAAGTGAGAAAGGAAAAACAAGTTTGGCTGGTAAACTCTGCAGAGATACCTGCAAAGATGAGCTGGGGAGCTGGATGGAGCTTCAGTGAAGAGCTATCTGAAAACAAAAGGAAACAAGGGAGAGCATCCAGGAGCTGCTGTTTAAAAGCAGCAGCAAGCAGAAAAGGAATAAAAAGCTACTAGGATTCCCTCTAGAGCTCCCTATAAAACTCAACCATTGTATTAAAACACAAGATCTCATGAAACCAAAGCAGCCTTGGCTCTACTTGCTGTTTCACACATCCCACCCCCCCCACCCCCCTTTTTTTATTCTCCTCACTTCTTTTCTAAACAAACCAGCCAAAGATGAAGTGTTTCATACCTACAGAACCCTTAATCAGTAACCACCATTTCCCTGTTCCCAAAGCATGGTGATGCAGCTGGGACCTGCTGAGTAAGAAACGCTAACATACACAAGGGCAGCAGCAGACAGCCAGGTATCTGTAGGATCACAGGAATGCTACTCTGCAGCAGACCTCAGGACAATAGGACACCCAGGGCTACAGTATGTGCATTCAGAGAATCAAGGTGGGGAACATCTGTTGACCATTACTCCACCCCGTGCAAATGCAAATGTTAGCCATGGCCTCAAAAGTATTACCCAAATGCCCATCCCAGTCTTTGAATACTCCACCTCTCGTCCAAATGCAAGTGGCCCGCTTCTCATTTCCCCAGTAAGCTTCAGCTTCTCAAAAGCTTTGTTTTTCAAGTGCCTTTATAAACACACACCATCTCTCCTTTACGGCTGCACCTCCCATTCTAAAATAAATGTGTGTAGCAGCAGGATTTCATCTGGGGAAGAACAGAAAAGCAATTTCAAACAAAACGCATCTTTAAAACACTTCTCTGATCTGATTGCCAAGCCTTTGGCAACCAGCATAGTTGTCTAGAGCCCTGATATTAGGCCATAAGTTACCTAGCCAAGAGCACCACAACCAGAAAGAATCAAAGAAAAATAGTAATAAGAAAAAAGAATGTGAAAATAAAACCAGTTGTCTTCCCCCACCACTAAAATGCCAGAGTAGTGAAGATACAGAATGACACTACAGTGGGGTTTTCTAAGGGGACGGATGTGAAATTGTGTTAGAGATCCAAATATTTCAGAGTCATCAGTTCTGTTCCAGTTCAGATCAATATTCTCTAACACATAACTTCTGAGTGGTATTGGAAATCTCAGCCCAGTTCTCATGAAAACAGCATCCTCATTGGAAATGTACCACCTCATATTGAAAGGATGAGAGGAAAACCAGCAGAAGTCCAAATGAAGACTTGCATTTTCTTATCACTACTTTTGACATTTTAAGAGAGTTGTAAAAAGCATTTGTGGGAACAGCTAAACTGTCATAATTGTCTTTACCTATGAAATGCAGTTGCCAAGACAGGGACTATAATCACACCAGATTGTTTCAATCTGTCCAGGAGGGAGTATATTTAGAAACAAGGACAAAGCTTGTTTTCATCTGGCTGCAGAGATTAGATGTGTTAAGAAATGTTATCTTCCATTGAAATTAATATCTAATCACATTATTTTTCAAAATAAATCAAAATATCACTAAAACTAGGTCATAATTCTTCTAGATTCAGAAATAATTTCATTAGGGTTCTACAGAAGTACTCTATCTTAATAATTTCAAAATGATACCTTCAGCTTTCAGTGTTTTCCATGTACACTAGCTTAAAAACAATTGTCATTTTAACCCAACATTTTAAACTTTCATATTTCAAAACACTGATAAATTGGAGAGGAAGGAAAAAAAACCACAAAAACAAAACTTACCTTTTTTGTAAAGCTTCTAGAAAATAGAAGCCTATTGGAATCCATCATTTTCCATTAATTCATTAAGGTATGAGGAACTGGTATCTTCCAGTGACAAACTTTCTGGCCAAAGAAAAAAAACACCACTAAAGTCTCCACACAGAATTATCATTTGGAATCAAAGTTTTGAATTGGCCACTGTAAACTAAGCTAAGACTCTGTGTTATAGAAACCCCAAAGCAACCATTGTTTAGTAAAAGAAAGTGAGTTTTCAACCTCTGTGAACTCAGAAAGAAAGATTTTGTAGTCTCTACTCCTATCAGGGCTTCCAGTCATAAGACAGACCTTTTAAGAGTTCACAAAGCATATAGTACTACTGGACAGATTTGTTGGTTTTATTCTGTTCATCTCTCTGTTTCTCAGTGTTAATTTTTAGTTTGAATGACAGCAATTCAGAACAATCCCAAAGTTTGTGTGGCCCAGTCAAGGAAGTTATTAAACAAAAAAAAAGCCTGAAAGTAGCCTTGATTGATGTAAATGCAGCTATGTGTTTACAGAGTTTATTTACATAAGCTTTGAGAGGCTTTGGGGGGGGGAGGTGGGGGTGGGAGGGAAGTCCTTTGTTAACTCCGGGGTTTGGAGGGGTCTTGGTTTTGCTTTTAAGCATCCAACAGTATCGTCTCCCATTAATTTTTAAAAATGGCAATACGCAGTAAGATCAAGAGATGGCAGCATTGGTAAAGCATCTCACCGCTCAGCCGCGCTCCCTGTTCTACCGGCCCAGACTTGCTCAATGCGTTATTTCACTGGTGCTAAAACCCCACCTCAAAAAATGTTCGGATTAAGCGTTCCCTGAGTTGCTGTCGCTTTGCAGATCATCTTTATGTGTGGTACAAATGTGGACTGGCAAACAAGAAGCATTGGAAAAGAGACAGTAACTGCTCTTCTTACCAGAACACTGGTCAGCTTGCAAAGACTGAAACTGCCAAGCATGTTACTGTTAAAATTGTTAAAATTAGGAATTGTTTGCCTTACGATAGGCCCGCAATGTTCCAATCAGAACTGTATCTACTTGCAGTGTTGTTGCAAAAGCATATATTGAAAGGCAATCCCTGCCAAAGAGATTTACAATGTAGATTGGGACACACAGAACGGAAACTCACTAAATTACTGAAAATGAGAGCAGGAAGAGTGCAAAGATAACTGAAAAATCATTCTACATGTTATAGTCCACACTTACACATGTGGCTTGCAGCAACATGAAGAGATATCATTTAAAAAAAAAAAAAAAAAGAAAAAAGAAAAAAGAAAAAAACCCACACGACGTATTTTAGGAAAATATATCTCTAGTTATTTCTTCAGTGTGTCCAGCATTTTTTAGAATCTAGCCATCTGAGTCCTACTCAGATATAGGAAAATGGTTGCACAGCGCAAGCTAGTCTTTTTAATCTTAGTAGGACTTCAGCCCACCTTTAAATGTAAACATTCGATTGGGCTGTGCCTTGGAAGATGATCTGAGGTTCAGTCTGAAAGATATACAATGATAGTTGAGCACTTAAAACATGTGAGAGCTGGACTAGAAGAAAATAAAGCACATTTTCACAACTTTCATCCCACTATGTAAACACGTGTGTTTCTCAGGTGACTGAGGACACTATAAGATTCACTGTTAAACATTATTGTGAAGAACATTTTGTGGTACACAATGTATTAATGACCAGTGTTAGAAATTTAGTTAAAGAAATAGCTTTGAGGGACTTATGGTCATCCAGCTAATGCTGTGGCCACACAAACTAGGTTTGTGATCTTTGATCCCATCACTTAAGTGTAACACAGGCACCCAATCAGAGAGGCTGGGAAGCGCCTTGGATCACGCTGTTTGTGCCCATGATCCATGGACAGGCACTAGGAAGGGAAACCAGTGGTCTCACTGCAGGGGAAGCCCAGGCATGTATCCACATGGGGCTAGAGGGAGCGATCAGGGGACCAGGAGTCCAGGCTGCAGGGCAAAAAGGGGTGCTCTTCCTCTGCACATCTCAGGCTGTGACTTCATGAGACACCTCAGCTAGTCTAAGAGCTTGCTTTCTCCAAAGGGAAGCTCCACTTCTTCCCACTCACGCCCCACACCTACCTATGCCCTCCATCTTTTACAGCACCCATTTGGCCCTTTGGTCAATCAAAGCAACTTGTTTAGGAGCAGAAAGCAAGACAAACAATACAGCAACTATGGTTTTCTGCTATTTCAGCAAGCATCTAGCTCACTAAATGCCACCCAAGAGCCAAGGGGTCAGAAATACACGTGGGAGCAGGGGAAGGGCAAGTAGGACTGCCCCTCTCGATAGCTGCAAACTATTTGATCAGCTCCAACTATCATGTGAAATGTCACCCTTAATTAATATCTGATGACTTTAAGCAAGGTGCTTTCGAGTAACATCAGTCACAACTCTATGCTAGTAATCATGTAAATTTTAGCAGACCTATCAACTCACTTAGACTCACAATCTCATGGTACAAAAATCTTCATTCAAAGTATTTCTTCTTTGTATGTTCAGAAATGCTACTGACTGCTTTTCTTCTATACGAAGAGCATTATCATATACCCATGCTGTAGTGTTTTAACTGGATGATTGGCTTGGTTTTGTCAATGCCATCTAACTACACCAAATCATCTTAACAAATCATTTAACTGTATCAAATTTAGATTATGCTATGTATTCCACACACCATTATATACCTTCTTTTCGAAGCAAGATTCATATATTCATCTTCAGAGAGAAATCTCAGAGATTCTTCAAGAGGTAGAAAGTAAGCAGCCTTTGTGAGGTATCTCAGTGCAGGCTAAGTAAATTAACAGAACATAATAAATATAATAAGTCAGTGCCCACTTTTCAAGTCTGTATTTCCCACAACTTCAGCAAAAAGAAAGCTAACAGTTGAAGTTTTACATTTTACATCACATTCCATGGAAGAAACATATTCAGGTCATCAGCAGACAAATTGAACAAGAGATTTTTAAAGCCATGCTGTTTTGCATGTGTCTCTGTCTTTCATTTTATGAACAGTTTCCTAATTTTCCATTAGAAAATCAGGTTTATTGTTGTTCAAAATTACTTGCTTAACAAATCCCAAGGGTGGTTGCTTCAATGGTGGGGCCAAGAAATGTCTTTCCAAGTTTTGTTTGGAGTTTGGTTTTGTATCATCTGTAAAATACTAAACCTGCACTTACCTGATTGCTATAGTTAGAATAATAGAGGGAAAGTTTTTTAAATATCATGTGCCATTACCTCTGGCAAAAAAATTGCTAGGCTTGTGCAAGGTTTCTTGAAATTCTGAATTCCTAATCACTCATGGTACATGACTAGAGCTTTTAGATTAGCTGCTTTCTCCGCATAAGACACAAACTTTGTTAACAGCAACACAACTAGTGCTGGGTTCCTTTATGACTACTATGACATTGTCCTAATTCCAAGGCACTTTGCGTATTTTATAATGGTATTCTCAACACCTGAGATTATTGCTAACTATAATTATAAATAAATATCCCAAGAATATATGCTATATAGACCTGACTTTTCTTGATCAATAGTATTAAAGCTGTTTTAACACACAAATTTGATAAGCATAACCCACTCGGCATTGGATTGACTCCAGAACAACAAAAGAACTGTTGACTGTCTCTTCATCCCTATTTCCATTCTCTTGGAAGTACACAAGCCTTTTAAATGATAAAAAGGCTTTTGACAATGTGGAGTGGCCATACAACTGAAATACTGAAGGGAGTCTTCTTTAAGAGAGTCTATTTCAATCGTCTGAACTACTTTGCAGAAAAGCCAAAATGTTTGTGAGCCTTGGTCAGATGATAAAAACATTTACTTTTTTTTCCTAAAGAGAGAGAGAACAGGTTTCTCCACTGATTTTTTGATAAAACAGCTTGAATAATCAGCATTTGCTCTAAAAACACCTGGGTGTATTCACATAGTAATAAAGAGATAACATTAACCTTCATGTAACTATTCTCTTGCATACAAACAGTGGAGAAGCACTCCATCCTAATGCTGGTGAAAACGCAGATTTGCTCCTTCTACAACATAACAATATAACTTGTGCAGAGTGTTACTGCGGAATAAAAAAAAAAAAAGTTCTCCACTTTTCTCTTTCAGAAGATTCTTCATCGGTTTCACAAGACTTAAAATTGAAATGAATACTGGTGTTCCTCAAACAGAATTTAAAGAAAGCTAACATGGTACACACACACAAAAAAAAAGTAGTCTTTCAATAACTTCATAAAATAAAAGCTTAATTAAAAAAAAAAATTAGTTGAATACTGTATATTTAATAGAATTATATTTTTTGTATGAGAAAATTTTTTCTTCCCTCTACTGCTGGAAAAAGAATGAAGTAAAATATAAAGGTAATACAATGCCCCCTAATGTTAGTGCACTGCTAATATTTTAATAATACTTTAAAATAATGAGGTAATCATGCTTGAACACTTTCACTACTTAAACATTGGAAAATGCCAGACCTTGGCTCACATGCACATGTAACCCTATCCTTCAAAGAGTGGCATCATTAATGCTATTCAAACTTTAAACATTTGTTAGTCACATGTTCATTCAATTATAATATGCTGTTTATATTATTTTTAAAGAAAAACACCAAATACTATTTCAGTAAGTATTTTTTAATTTAAATTACACATACTTTTTCTTTCTTGACTTTATATTTTATAAAGATAATTTCTTTGTCTATATGAATACATTCTGCAGCTATAGAAAGATAAGAATCTGCTTCACAATAGTTAAGAGGTACTTACACGGTAAGTTCTTTGTGAAGTGTCCTTTGGTCTCATAGAAAGGTAGTTAAAGATATTCTGAAAGCTAGGAGTTGAACATAGATTAAATTAACATGAAACAGTGCAAAAATATTAGTTATCAGATGAATTAGACATGGATTAGTCATGGAAACAATGTTTATAGAGACATCCATTGAAATATTTAATTCAAGAGTGAACATTATTTTGAAATTTTAAGCAGAAACTACTGAGCTTGATTTAAAAAAGCATTGAGGGAAGCTCTACAGACTGTTGAAGTGGGAGGTCAGAGATACGTTGATTTCACACCTAACTGTAAAACATACTATGATAAGCATAATTCTCAACATATTTTATTTTCTTAATTTAGTCATTTCACCAGCACTTATGTGGAAAGTAGCATGTTTTTCCTCTCACTTGTTGCTCCACCACTGTGCTTTAGCAGCACAGTCTTGTAAATAGTGAAATATACAACATCAGTAGGTAATCTTCAAAAGCTTATGCCTGTCTTAGAACATCCCAGTCCCACTTCACAGACAAGAGAAAATATACCCAAAATTACCCAACTTCTGCACAGTATCCCTTCTTCACTTGTAATTCAGGAAAGGAGTTGAAGTAATTGTGAAGTAAAAATAAATGCAGATGTAGATGGTCAAAATTCTCAGGAGCACACAAACTCTCACCTTTTCACACAAGTGGACAAAGTTCCAGCCTTTGAAGTCCTCTGGCAATCATTTCTGTAATTATTCAAATGAGCAGTGTTTAAAGACAAGTAATTTCAAAAGGGCATAATTCATCTCAGGTGACCTGGGCCAACCAAAACTTCATTAGCAGGAGAGGATACAGCCTGAAAAAACACGCTCGCTCTGATGCTTCCAAAAAGGATGGAGAAGGTATGGGAGACACTTGCAGAATCAACAATTTGTGCTATAAATAACAGCCAGCTATCTCCCAAGAAAATTTACCTCCTTTGACTTATTAGACTAGTTATCTTACAGCGGTTGGCCATATGAGAACTCTGTATTGTTAAATGAAGTTTATTTATACTACAAGGACACAATCTCCACTCCAGTATGTTGTTATGCTGCATCTCACTGAGTTTTCTTCCTATTCCCACTTGTCTACTTCCTCTTAGTTGACAGTCCAATCAATGGTTGTTAGTCCAATCTTGGCCACAGATCTCTCAAGAACAACTCATTTATTTCTCCATCTAAATATTTTCATTTTCATAATATCAAAACCAGGATGTGGTTGTATCACATCCCTTCCTCCAAGAGGGACAATATTGTCTTCAATATTATACAATGTTTTCAAACTCCCACCCTTTTCAGTAAAGTTTTTCTTTTTCTAGCTTTGAAGAGGGAATTCAACCTCACATCAAACATTAATTTCACACACAAAAATATGGGCTTCCTCCTGGCTGCTCTGCCCTTTCTCCTGTCTTGAGGATTAGGGAGTTTTCCATTCTATTTTCTCCAACTCCTGCCTGCTTCTCTTCCCTTTTTCATCTTGCCATCCTACTGTTCTCTTCCACTTATTTCCTTTTTTAACTTACAGCCCAACCTCCTGCCACATGCATACCCTCAGACTTTTTCCTGCTCCCATGAGGCTTCCTTTCCTCTCACTCTGCCCCCTGCTCTGCTGCTGTACTTCTCTCATCTGCACTTATATTCCCTTACCCCCAGGAACGTGATTCCCTTCACAGTATCCCACAGATGAGGCTTTTCCCACTCCTGGAGTCTCCATCCATTTTAGCTGCTTGTCCTGCAGCACAGGTGACTCCCACAGACATCTCAGGGAAAGCCCTAACTGTAGTTCAGCTAGCACACTAACAGTCTGGGCTCTAGATATACAATATTTGGCGACAGATGTGCCACCAGCTCTGCTTCTCTTGGTGAGACATTTGCAGACACTGATGTCCTGAGAGGCTGCATTGAAAACCCAGGCCAAGAAAGCCAGAGGCAAAATGATTGTAAAAGCTCTATTGCTTCAGGGAGTGTTTTAACACGGAGATCAGCCAGAGGGTATCTTGTCTCACCATCCACTCCTTGCCAAGAAAAGGTCCTGGGAAGGCTAGAAATTACCAAATTTAACCCCTCCTCCCTCTCACAGCCAAAGCTTTGACTGCAGAGCTCAGCTGCTGCAAGGCTGAAAGTGAAGCTACCGCCTCCAGGCTCTGGTCCTTCCACTGTCTGCCATTCGGGTAAGGCAATCTCCCTGGCCTACAGACTCCAGTGATGCAGATCAGGAGTGAGCTTGTTACATAGACCTGCTGAACCCAGAAGGGCCTAGAGACAGGGAGAGGACAATAAACGGCTGCACTTAATGGATAGCTATGGATATGCATCTCAAGTAGGAAACTTAGGGAGGGAGGAAGTGCTACTATGTCCCTTAATATGGACCTTACACAACTAGGCTGTGTAGTTGAATCCAGGAAGTGGGAAGCATTTTCAGGCTCCCACAGTCAAGAAGAGATAAAAAGATCATGTTTTGAAGGCAAGGAGGTATTCAAAATATCTCACAGCAATCTCTAATCCCAACCTTTTCTCTCCCTTTTCTGAAGCAGGATCGTAAGAATAAAACTTGTGAAGAAGAAATTAAGCCAAAAAAAACATTGTCCTGGAAGGCAGCCTAATAGCTCACAGTGTGTGGGTCTCCTACCCATCTTCACAGAAGGCAGCATAAGGGGTCCATGCACAAAGTGAACTCTCTTCTTCACAGAGAGGAAAAGCAGCTGCCTGAATTCAAGTAGACAAATAGTAAATATAACTACACAGTTCATCAAATAAAATCACAGAGGATTACCTCCTTCCAAAGTGCAAGGTGCACTGGATGGTCTCCTACACCGAGTGCAGCTCTCTCTCATACAGGTATCAGAGGTATCTGACGAGCAGATGCAACTGATGGCAAGGGCAACTTTATCTGGAAGGAATGTTCCCTTCACAAGCAGCCAACTCCTAACGACTTCAGCACTCCCTGCAAGAAAACCTTCAGGAGGCTTCAGGCAACAATAAATCATTATGAAACGCTACGGGTATCCCACATCTCTCTACAAGACACTGCAAGTAACACACAGTCTTTCAAAGGAAGTAAGTTTCCAGCTACTCTCATGACACACCGTGAAATTTATGAGAAACTTAAGCTATTCAGAATTATCAGATATCTCTACTCATACAGACCTCACTACAGAAAACGTTAATGCATGTTGAATCATATTGAAAAGGAAAATACTGCTTTCTAAACAACAATGAGAACTGCAGGTACCAAAGCAAAAGCTATCTATACTGAACTAGACCTGTCTGAAGTAAGAGCCAGGACTGGTGTCTGACTCCTTCCATGTGAGAACACCTACCGATAAAGACATCTACATTTAACTTTGATCAAGTGAGGACATTGGATACTGTTCAACAAAGGAGAAGAGAAGCGCTTCACCAAACCTTAGAAGAGCCACACACATTGCTTTGTCTCATGACAAATGGCAGCAAATCATGGAGATGCCATGACACGATGATTTCCACCTATTTCAGATTAGATCACTGCAATCCATCTTTTGCCCTGTTTCTAGCCTTACAGAGTGAAGAAGAGCAAAAGAGGGCCTTGTCTGAAGCAACTAAACAAGTTCTTAAAGCCAGTATGATCTCCAGATATTCCCATTTCACCATTTTCAGATAATTTCTATGTTATGCAGATGATGGTGATTGTTTTCTTCATCTGGCTATTTAGTGTTTCTTCTTGAATACGTTCCCAGGCTCTCTTTAGCATCATGACATACAAACTTCTAGGAAGAAAGAAATTAACTTCCATTTAACCCTGTTTCTTCAAGATTTTTTAGAGAGAAAGATGAAGCAAATATTACTTTGACATGGTTTGGATTCAAAACCAACATAATTTCAGAGAAGTTAATATAAATCTACACTAAGGATAAGCTTGTGTTGTAAAATTTGTTGTGGACAAGTTTACATTCCTTATGAATATGGAAGTAATAAAAAAAAATGTTGGAGTCCACTGAAAAATCAATGTCATATCATAGGGACTAAGGTCACCACTTCTTGTTTTGACCATGCAGTCAGTGTGTCACCTTCATTGGTCATAAGTAACGAAGAAAATTATCAACAAAATTTCTTGTTTTGGTAGTCAGTGTCCAACACAGACAAGATGAATGCTAAAACTATGAAGCAGAAGATGAGTGGCTCCCGCATTCAGCTACATAAATCAATCTGGTGGGCAAATGATTTACAGCCTTGTACATAAGAACATCAATAAAGTGCCCATAAGGTGCTCCCTTGACTCTCAGACTGAAGATCCCAGGCGACCTTGCAAGCCTGGGTGCAGACTCTGTTGTGTGTTTTCCCACCTGCCCTGCACTGCTCACCAAGATGCATGGAAAGACACAGAGAGCACAATCTGCACGCCTGCAGCTACCAAAGCAATAAATCAGAACAAGGGTCAGTAAAGCAGACAGCAATTAAGACAAAGACACTCCATCATCTAACAGACAAGCCTTACTGAATACACAGGATACAACTATACAAAACTAAGCAATGATACATAGTTCTGTTAACAAGACCTCACTAATCCTAGCTACCAGATATCCCAGCACCCTTGGGGACCTGGAGATAGTATACTGAAGAGATCCACACAAATGCAGCTCCTTTATATTCAGTGTTCATGGGTCTTTTCTTCTTGTCACTTTTTCTTTTTTTTCTCCAGTTATTTTGTGTTTTCTAATGCCTTCCCCTACTTCAGCACTTGCTTTTCCTGTCTCTTTTCTAAATCCTTACAAAGATATTTTCCTCAGCTTCTTTATCTCATTCCATCCTGCTTACAAGCTTTGAAATCACACAACGGCAGCTATTCTTCTTTCTGGTTTATTTTGCGGGTCCAGTTCTGGGTTACTGTCCTGGTTTCAGCTGGGACAGAGTTGGCTCTTCTTTTTAACAGCTAGAAGAGCTCTGTGTTTTAGTTTTAGTCTGAGATTTGGTCTGAGAAGAACGCTGACAGCGCACTCATGTTTATAATTGGTACTGAGGCCTCAAAGACTTTTCAGCTGTGGTGTTCTTGCCAGTGTGCAGGAGCACAACAGGGTAGGGAGGAGCATGGCCGGGACATAGGGTCCCCAACTCCCCTTATGATTTGTGCTTAAACTTAGGATTGAGGGCCAAATTGGCCAGTAAGTATTCCATTTTATGCAGTGTCATGCCCAGTATAAAAACAAGGGTCAGCCGGAAAGAGGGGCCTTTTGCCCTTCTGGGACTCTCACTTTCGGACTTTCGGAGTGCTCTCTCTGTCTCGCTCTCTATTTTCGGGCCTCTCACTCATCCGGGATTGTGGTGTTGGAACTTATCTGTTTCAGAATCGTTAGTCGGGGACGAGACGGGCCTCGGTCAAGGGGTGGTGAGCAATTACACCGTACATCACTCGTTCATATATATTTGTCATTGTACATATCCATATATATATATATTGGTAGCAATAGTAGTAAATTGTTCTTATTTCAAACCACGGGTCTCTTTTCTTTTTCTCCTTTAATTCCCTTCCTCATCCCCAGGGGGTGGGGGAGGGTGAGTGAGCGGCTGTGTGGGGTTTAATTGCACGGAGCAGCCTAAACCACAACAGTTACTTAAGCCAACTATCACAGATGCCAACTACAGGCTGCACTGGCTACATTAGAACTGTATGTGTAATGATTCTGTGTCTTGATTAATCTAGAATTAGAATTTGGGATACTGCTGTCTCCCTAGCTGTCATTGCAGAGCACCAATTTAATTTCTGAAATTAACGTGAAAGAAATGTCATGGAGCACAAACAGTCAACACATAGCATGTATTTGTCTGACTCATGTTAAGCTCTCAATCTAATTCCCTAAAAAACAAATGAAACACAAACTCTGATTTCACAGGAGCTTGACCATGAATATAAAACAACTTGCAAACAAAAAGGTTACAGTATTTCCATCAAGTTCAAGAAAAAGGAGTGATAGGCAGTATGTCAATTTTAGGATAGGAAAGCAGAATGACTTTCCAAGATCTTATTTTGGTTTTAATAGAAGAATTCCCATTCTCTCCCGATTCAGAAATTGTTGTGCTCTTTTCGGAAAGCAGAGTCAAGCTATACCATAGAAAATATAGGACCAACATTACTACTCCTATGTGAGCGGCTGTATGGGAGCATGCCAGGAAGCATTCTTGTAGTGCCAAGCAACTAGTAAGTGTATTCAGCTCTCAGCAAGCACCCTTCGTCAGAGATCTGCAGGCTTCATCGCTTGCCAAGATAAAATTTCAAACTCTATTTTTCCAGTTCCTTACCTCCTGCTCATTCACCTTCTCATCTCTCTTGCATCTCAGCTCCCCATCTCCTCTCAAGTCTTAGCTCTCTTGCAGATTATTTTGTGCCACTTGATCAAGCTATTCCACTTCCAGGTTGCCCGTGCTTCTCTGTCCTCAAGCATCCTGAATATAACTGAACACTTTCTTGAGAAAGCTTATCAGAAGATATTCAGTAAATTAGACCTTCTATTTTTTCTTCATACTCACTCCTACATTTTTTTACGCATTTTTGTGACAAACTTAGATTTGTGAATAAAATTTTATATTTCTTTCACTTGAAATACAGTGCTGAAAAAATGCTTCAAATATCTGCTTTTGTGCGTATCTTTCAGCTGGAATTACACTGACCACCTTCAGGATTTTAAAATATTTCAAGATGTTTGAGGATAACAGTATCGCTTTTAGGAATCTAAAGAGAGAAGATGCAGAAAGATCCCATGCCAACTTCTGGCTACCCTCTACATCTAGGTTTCCAGGATTATTATCAGGCTTTCTTGTAGGGATCCAAACACCTGTTCTACTTCAAATCCTGTGCTAATTTCTGTAATCGTGACAGATGCCAGTGAACTCTCAAATCTAGGTGAAATAAATAATAGGGAAAAATAACAAAGGCAAATTCACATATCTGTATGAAAACAAAATTTGACATGAATTCACACGCAAATTTTGAACTAGCAGTCTTTCTTATTTAAGTATTTATTTCAATTCAGTTTTTTTTAATGTACTAATACATTTAATAGTTTCTTATTCACTTAATTATACATTTGTTATGCACATATTAATTAAACCTCTGGCAAATACACAGAAGGATTTGAGGTCAAAGGGGAAGAGGTGCAGTTGGTGGCAAGAATCTCCTGTAGATTCTGCTGAAACAACTTGGATCTATAGCTGTGGCCAGCTCTCTCACTCAGCAGGCAAAGCTTTCAGTCTTACAGCTCCCTAGTAGATCAAGACACTTTTGAAGCCTGCAGGCACAGTCTACCTGGATTGCATTAGATCCTTAGAGGCTTGCCAAGATTATATATGCAGCAGCTGTAACAATTACTGAATTTATCCAAACTGAAATAGTGTGGTTCTCAGGCAATTGGTCTTTTGTCGGAAAAATAAAGGTCTGCAAAAAGCAGACTAATTAATTCTGTGAAAATCAGTTTTCTATCAAGTTATCAATACTTTGTTCAAAAGAGTAGCAGTACCTCCAACACTAGCACATAATAACTTTTGTAATTCCTGTTTAGCTTAAACTGACTATTAAATGACTATTGAAGAATAATCCTATTTACCTCCCTGCCTGGCTCCAGACACCTTTCCTGTTGTTGCCCTTGGGCTGGCATTAGTGTTTGTACTACTCGCAGTGAGGAAAACTAGGCTAGCAAAAGAAAAATTAGCTTTCAACCAGAGTGGTTCCCCGAAGCAACTCATTGCACAGCCACAGGCATACCAGTGGCACAAGGGAAGTGGTGGGAAGAAGCAGCAGGAGACAGTGGCAGAATGAAAACCAGCTCTCTCCTTTCAACAGCAGCCCATACTTCTGACAGATTACAATAGCAGTGTAATGACAACCTAAACCACTTTGAACAAAGGAAGGAGGATGCTTCATGCACATTTTTTTTTCTTTAAAATTCCCATAGTAGAGAACATTTGTTTGCTAAAGGGAAAGCATTCAATTATGACAAATTATGGAAAAAACAACACTCATGAAAAAAATGTTATGTCAGAGTAGGAGATCTGAGTGAGTTTAATGAGCCAAAAAGTTTTAAGAGTTTTAAGAGTTATCACAAGACAATCCAGGACAATAAAAAAATGACAAACAACTTTCCTAAAGGACTCAAATTACCAATACACTTGAATCTTCTGAGAATATATATTCTGCACTCAAAGTAAACGCTAGCATACTCTTTATGAAAAATACAGTTGCTGAATGCTTATTTTGCTCATTAAACCGACACGTAGGAACAGATCTGTTTGAACTTTTATTACGTTTCTTCTACCCTATATGCAATGAAGTGATTTTTCAAAGCTTTTTTATGTTGACTCTATTTTTTTCCTTTGCCTTCTAAATAATAAAATAATCCAGACGGGTACTTCCTTAGAACTCAGACTCTGGCATTCCTTACTCATCTCTACAGTTCTGCCTTTTTCTCTCCTGAATGCATCAATACTAATTGCTAAAATGTAAAAAAATAAATAATAAATAAAAAAAGCAGGGGAGATTAGCAGTTAAAGGACAGATTTCTCTTTAAGATTGGAAGACTATTCTGAAAAAGCCTGTATTTAGGATACCTGAGGATAATAGGTCTGACCATTGAAGACTGAGGCAAAGAAGGCATTAAGTACCTCAGCCTTTCCTCGTCTTTGGCGACAATGTTCCCTCCCGCATCCAATCAAGGGTGGAGATTCTCTTTGGCTCTCTTTTTGTTGTTAATGTACTCATAAAAACATTTTTTATTATCTCTTATGACAGTGGGCAGGCTGACTTCTAGCTGGGCTTTTGCCTTTCTAATTTTCTCTCCACATGACCTAACAAGATCCTCTCCAGCTTTCTTGTAAGCTCCCTTTAGGTACCAGAAGGCTTCTAGAAGGTCTCCCCAGAGCCTTCTCTTCTCCAGGTTGAACAACCTCAACTCTCTCAGCCTGTTTTCTCAGGAGAGGTGCTCCAGCCCTATGACGATCTTCATAGCCCTCCTCTGGACCTGCCCCAACAGGTCCATGTCCTTCTTATGTTGGAGACTCCAGAGCTGAACGCAGTACTGCAAATGGGATCTCATGAGAGCAGAGTAGAGGGGCAGAATGACCTCCCTCGACCTGCTGGCCGCACTTCTTATGATGCAGCTGTGCTGGGTTTATGTGATGGAGTTTTGGTCGCAGGGGAGGCCCCTGTAAGTAGCTGCAAAAAGCTTCCCCGCTCCAAAACCGGTCGGACTGGCCTCTGGCCAGGTTGGACCCCTCATCCCCTCAGGCCAGGACCGAGCTAATCAACGCCTCTGTGAATACCATATTTAAGATGGGGACAAAGGGGCCTGAACAGGGCTGGATCTACACGGAAGAAAGAGGGAGGGAGTGGGCTCCCACAGTGGGCCGCCACTACCCAATTGGAGATGGCCACAGTGGTGCAGCTTGGAGAGCTCTGAAGTGCACCGCTCCTGGGGCGCCCGCTGGACAGAGTTCATCCTGCCAGGACTGCTGAGGTTCATCGGGTTGGTCGGGCCCAGTGCAGCTGCACCGGAGAGAGGACTGAGATCTGAGAGGAATGGCTATGCAGATACTAAGGTCAGCAAAGATAGAGCAGGAGGTGTGCCAGAGCTGAGATTCCCCTGCCACCCATGGAGAGATGGCAGGTGGCCTCCCTGCCGCCCATGGAAATGAACAGTGGAGCAGACATCCACCTGCAGCCCATGGAGAACCCTACACCAGAGTGGGTGGCAGCTCCATAAGATTCCATCGCTCTGTGGGGAAGAAGGCTGCACTGGAGCAATCTGATGGGTAAGGATTGCATCCTGCAGGAAGGACTCACATTGGAGAAGTCTGTGGACTGTCCCATGAAGAGGAGATCCACTGGAGCAGGGGAAAAGAGTGTAAGGAGCCCTCCTCCTTTAAGAAAGGAGTGGCAGAAACGTGTGACAACTGACCTGCAACCCCCACCATTCCCTGTCCCCCTGTGCCACTGGGGGAGGAGGTAGAGCTGAAAGAAGGCAGAGGGAGGTGGGGTGGAGGGGGAAGGTGTTTTTAAGATCTGGCTTTGTTTCTTGTTACTGAATGTTACTTGTTCTTGTCTCTGAATGAGCCATTAATGAATTAGATTGATTTGTCCCCAAGCCAAGTCTGTTTTGCCCAGGGCCATAGTTGGTGGGTGTTCCCCCCCTGTTCTTGTCTCCACCCTCAGGCCATTTGTTACATTTTTCTCCTGTCCACATCACGGACGGGGAGGAGTGAGTGAGCAACCTCGTGGTAGCTCAGCTCCCGGCTGGGCTAAAGCAAGACAGCAGTCCAAGATACGGTTGGCTATCTGGGCTGCAAGCACACATTGCCGGCTCATGTTGAGCTTCTCATCAACCAGCACTCCCAAGTCCTTTTCCTCAGGGCTGCTCTCAATCCATTCTCCGCCCAGCCTGTACTTGTGCTTGGGATTGCCCTGACCCATGTGCATGACCTGACACTTGGCCTTGTTGAACTCCTTGAGGTTCACACAGGCCCACCTCTCTAGTCTGTCGAGGTCCCTCTGGATGACATCCCTTCCCTTCAGCGTTTTGACTGCACCACTATCTTGGCGTCATCTGCAAACTTGCTGAGGATGCACTCGATCCCACTGTCCATGACACCAACAAAGATATTAAACAGCAGCAGCCCCAGTACTGACCCCTGAGGAACATCACTTGTCACTGTCCTCCACTTGGACATCGAGGTGTTGATCGCAACACTTGGAGTGCGACCATCCAGTCAATTCTTTATCCACAGAGTGGTCCATCCGTCAAATCGATATGTCTCCAATTTAGAGACAAGGATGTTGTGTGGGACAGTGTCAAATGCTTTGGACAAGTCCAGCTAGATGACATCTGTTGCTCTTCCGTTATCCACCAATGATGTAATCCTGTCGTAGAAAGCCACCATATTTGTCAGGCACAATTTGCCCTTAGTGAAGCCATGTTGGCTGTCACCAATCATCTCCTTTTTCGCCATGTGCCTTAGCATAGTCGCCAGGAGGATCTGCTCCATGATCTTGCCGGGCACGGAAGTGAGACTGACTGGCAGTGATTCCCTGGCTCTTCTTTTTTCCCCTTTTCAAGATGGGGGCTATGTTTCCCCTTTTCCAGTCAGTGAGAACTTCACCAGACTGCTACGATTTCTCAGATATGATGGATAGTGGCTTAGCAACTTCATCCACCAGTTCCCTCAGGACCCATGGATGTACCTCATCAGGTCCCATGGACTTGTCCACCTTCAGGTTCCTTAGATGGTCTCGAACCTGATCTTCTCCTATAGTGGGCAGTTCTTCATTCTCCCAGTCCCTGCCTTTGCCTTCTGCGACTTGGGCAGTGCAGCTGGAGCTCTTGTCACTGAAGACTGAGGCAAAGAAGTCATTGAGTACCTCAGCCTTCTCCATATCCTGGGTAGCCAGGTCTCTCGTTTCCTTCCAGAGAGGGCTCACATTTTTCCTAGTCTTCCTTTTATCACTGACATATCTATAGAAGTTTTTCTTGTTGTCTTTGATGTCCCTGGCCAGATTTAACTTTATCAAGGCTCTAGCTTTCCTAACTTGACCCCTAGAGGCTTGAACAACTTCTCTGTATTCCTCCCAGGCCACCTTGCTCCCACCCTCTATAGGCTTCCCTTTTGTGTTTGAGTTGGTCCAGCAGCTCCTTGTTAATCCATGCAGGCCTCCTGGTGTTTTGCCTGACTTCCTCTTTGTTGGGATGCACCACTCCTGAGCTTGGAGGAGGTGATCCTTGAATATTAACCAGCTTTCTTGGGCCTCTCTTGTCTCCAGGGCTTTATCCCATGGTACTGTATCAAGCAGATCCCTGAGGAGGTTGAAGTCTGCTCTCCTGAAATCCAGGGTAGTGAGCTTGCTGTGCACCTTCCTAATTGCCCTAAGGATCTTGAACTCCACCATTTCGTGGTAACTACAGCCAAGGTTGCCCTTGAGCTTCACATTCCCCAACAGCCTCTCCTTGTTGATGAGAACAAGGCCCAGCATAGCACCTCTCCTCATTGGTTCCTCTATCACTTGGAGAAGGAAGTTATCATCAACGCATTCCAGGAACCTCCTGGATTGTTTATGCCCTGCTGCGTTGTCCCTCCAACAGATACTGGGGTGGTTGAAGTCCCCCATGAGGACCAGGGCTCGTGAATGTGAGGCTGCTTTTATCTGTCTATAGAGGGCCTCATCTGCTTGGTCTTCCTGGTCAGGTGGTCTGTAGCAGACCCCCACTCTGATGTCACTTGTCCCTGCCCTCCCTTTAATCCTGACACATAAGCTCTCAATCAGCTCCTCATCCATCCCCAGGTGGAGCTTCATGCACTCCAGCTGGTCATTGACATAGAGAGGGACACCTTCTCTTTGACTCCATTGCCTGTCCTTCCTAGAAAGCCTTTATCCTTCCATTCCAACACTCCAGTCATAGGATTCATCCCACCATATCTCCATGATACTAATAAGATCATAACCCTGCAAGCGTGCACACACCTCTAACTCTTCTTGTTTATTCCCTATTTTACATGTGTTTGCATAGAGACATTGAAGTTGGACCCCCAATGAAGCTGACTTCTTGGCTGGAGTGTCTGGAATTCCTTTCTGCTTTTCTTCAGATGCTCTCAGCTTGTCTTGATCATGCCTGATATTATCCCCCTCCCCCTTCAAATCAAGTTTAAAGCCCTGTCAATGAGCCCCACTAGCTGATGTGCAAAGACTCTTCCCTCTTTGAGAAAGGTGAATCCCATCTGGTGCCAGCAAGCCTGGTGCCATGTAGGCCATCTCATTATCAAAAAAACCAAAATTGTGGTGGTGACACCAGCCACGGAGCCACGTATTAATACACTGGGCACGTCTGTTTCTTCCGATATGGCTGCCTGCAACTGGGAGGAGAGAGGAAAAGATGACCTGTGCTCCAGATTCCCTTACCAACCATCCCAGAGCCCTGAAGTGTCTTCTGATCACCCTTGGACTACGCGTTGTGACTTCATCACCACCCACGTGAAAGTGCAGTAATGAGTAATAGTTCAACAGCCGTACCCGGCTTGAAAGTTTCCTAGCAATGCCCTTAACCCAGGCCTCAGGGAGGCAGCAGACTTCCCTAAGAGGATGGTCTGTCCAGCATATCTCACCCTGTGTTCCCCTCAGATGAGAGTCATCTACAACTGTTACCTGTCTTTTCTTCCTCATGGAGGTGGTCCGTTTGTCTTAGTCTAAATACCATATTTTATCCACAAAAGCCACAAAACTAGACACTGATACCTGAAAAGGAAATTGAACTTTCCAAGACTCATTTTGGAGTTTTAGAAAGCAGGCATTCTTTATTGCAGCGCTGGGTGCATGGGGGATATCTCCTCCTAGCATGCACAGCCGGCTTCTGGACAGAAAATTAGTTATACACTACAATCATGTGCATCATTCATAACATATTTACATATTCTTAAACAATTGGTTATTTTCTCTCACTTTACATGTAAATTACTTTGCATGCTCAGTTCTCTTCCTCCACCCCTTTCTTTAGGGTCTGGGGTGTATTTAGGGTAGGTGGTCCGTGAGTCGGTGGTCGTGATCTCCCCGTGTTGGAATTACCTTTTCCCTAAGTCACTGCTGTGCATGCTCACAGTTTAGAAAAACATGATAACAAAGTTTATGCAGTTTCTGGGATGTTCCCTCCAAGGGCAGACAGTTCTTGATAAAGAGTCTCCTTTTTAATCACTCCTGACAGCTTCAAGGATGGTCATCTTGTTAGTTTCTTCAGGTATGCGTAAGTCACCCTTCATGAAACTCTTACACAAAAACTTTAACCCCTTTATTATTGGGCAACAACACAATTAGATGTCCTGTCTATGGAATATCCCTGACTAGACTCTCAGGGTGCTGAAGATGAAGCCTCCAGGGTCCAGAGAGAGGTCTGTGGAAGTCTGGACTTAAATAGTAATTTCCACTGATAGTGAGTGAGATGGATTTCAAAGCCTTCCAAAGGGAAGGCAATGAAACTCGCTAAAGTTTCTGATAGGAAGCTATAAGGATGCAGAAGAAACAGGCTTGGCACTGTTTCAGGAGTGCAACTGGTAGGTCAGGAGTGCAACTGAGATGATACCAAAACTGGGATTGTTGGGTAGCCCTTGAATAGCTACTGCATTCAGTGAATAACAGGTACTGTCACAACCAGAACAGGAAGATCATGTACGATCTGTGTACCCCTCAATCTATTCCCAGGCTCTTCATTATTCACAATAATAAATTAATTCTCTTTTTTTTTTTTTTTACATACATTTTATTTATATGACTCATTAAAGCAAAAGGTAAAAACTGTCAGCCTGCAGTTTATTATGTCAATACTAAGCCTTTAAAAGCCAGAATTCAATTTACTATATCAAAATTGTCAAATTCCCTTAAACTGACTGACTCCAGCTCTTCTCTTCTCCCTGTCACCACCTCTTCAGAAATGCAGCCACCTCTTGGCTCCACTATTCCTGGCATCCTTCCAGTGTGCCGAACTTGACTGAAAGTGAGCACTCCCCTTAGCAGATTTCCCCTGGCTCATTTTCACAGATATGGCAAGATTTATGTTTTCATGTCAAGACTTCAGAGGTGAATTTTTTAATAGGTAAATATTTATTTAGCCCTTCCATACACTGGAACAAGTATGTACGCATATAATCTATTTGGCTTAGCCACGTATTCACTTTGAGTTCCTCGTGTATAGATAACAGCTGAACAAAGACTTCCCTACTCAAAACCCCACAAAATCTGGAAAAAAATAACCGCCATTGACCAGGAGAGGGAGACAGATGAGAACAGCCAAAATCGGGATTGTTGGTGTTCATCCTAAATGAGGCATAATGTATTATTAGGAATTTTTTCAAGACCTGTTTCAAGAAGAGCGGGTGGGACATGCTCATTACAAAATATCATCTGTTTCATTTGCGATGTAAAATGGTTTTCTGATTGTCTAAATTCCTGAAGGCTTCTACTTTCTTTTGTTTTTTTTTTTTTTTTCTTCATTCCTGCAGTTACAGACAAAAATCCACACTCTTTCCCTAGAGTATTTCAGAGAAGGTCTGACCTGTGTTATCTAAGGAAATCGGAGGGAGAGACCAAGGGAACAGGGCAGGCAGGTAGAGCAGAGACTTTCCCTCTGTCAGAGTAGCCTCCCAGAGCCAGGTCTGCCAACATTTGAAAGCTATAAATATAGTGTGAAAATGAGGGGATGCTTTCGACTCTACCGAAAAATGTGGGAATGCAAGTATTTTCTGCCGGCATGAGGCCTGGAGGCAATGGATGGGGTGGGGGGAGGGGAAGTTGTGCTTTACATAAAGGGGCTAGTCCCTTCTATTAGAGACAGTTGTTCACAGACAACCTCCTGTGAGATGAGAGTGAGACTTTTTTTTCCTTATTCTCTTAAATCTTCTCCGGTTTAAGGCCAGGCAGGAACTACCTGTTTTGAAAAATAGCATTCTTCTACTCTTGGAGCAGGAGGTCCTTGAAAAGGATACCTAAAATGCAACATAAATGCAAACCGCCACAGTGTAATGAATTCTACTAAATCCACTTTGTTCAGACTTTACTTGGTAATGTGTGTGTGCGCATGCGCATGTTTGTATGCTTACACAAATTTCCCCCAAGGTCATTGCTGCTCTTGTTTTAGAGGAAAGCAGTGAGTAGATGCGTTTCCTTCAGCAGGCAGTGAGGATGGTGTGTGAACAGCCTTCTGAAAAACACTGCAGCTGGTGATGGGAGTGTGCATGCTGTGGACAGAAAACTGAAGGGGGAGAGGTCAACATGCTGGATGGCTGGTCTGCCACTCAGCAGCAGTCCCAACAAACTGGAAAGACAGGTCAACAGAAGCCCCATAAATTTCAACAAAAACAAATGTGAAATCCTGTACCTGGATACAGAATAACCCAACGAATTTGTATAGCTTAGGGGATCGACTAGAAAGCAGCTTCCCAAAAAAGGGCCTGCGACTCTTCGTAAGCAAAAAGTTAAAACATGTCTCAGCAGCTCACTTTTGCAGAAATCAAGGCCGACTACTGCTTTAGCCAGAAGCGCAGCTGGCAGGTTCAAGGTTATTTTCCTGTATTCAGCAGGTGCAAAATTGCACCACTCCAAAGTACCACGTCCTGGTTTGAGGTCTCCAGCGCCAGAAAGGTGTTCGCAAGCTAGCTCAAGCCCAGTGGAGGGCCACTGAGATGGTTTGGGGCCTGAATCAGATAAGGCAGGAGAAAAGATAGAAAATGCAGGAAATAATGTTGCAATATTGTAGCAACAACAGAACACCCTGTAGGAGGAGAAGGTGATTCCATTTTAGAGAAAAAAATAGTTTAATTTAATTACACTTGGTCTCAGTGGTCTCGTCAGGCTTCCTTGCAATTACTTAAGACAATTAATGCCAGCTACCAAGTGCTCCTCAGCTTTCCTGGGTTCATAGCTTCAGTGTCAAGATGTCCTGGTAGATGTGGTTTTTTGGTTTTGGGTGTGGTTGGTGGAGGTTTTCCAGTAGCTTTTAGGAGCTGACACTAATCAGCTTCTCCACCTTCCCAACTCTGTGAGTCATTAGGACATACTGACAGTCTTTTGTATCTGGAGAAGTTGCCTGCAGATGTATCCAGATCTCAATGACCTGCTAATGTAGGTGTCATCGACATACCCCATTTTATAGACATTTTTTCTGCCATTCCTTCTGGTGCCACCACATCCATTCACTCCCCGGTAATACCAACCTTGATGTTTCTGTCCTCTACAAGACAGCTGAGTTTCTTTAAACTGGAAAGGCAGCCCTGGGGGAATCAAATTGCCACCTTGTGCTACCTATTAGTAGTTCCAGAGTAAACAGATCTGGACTGTTCTTGGGGAAAATTTTAAGTAATATAAGGAAAAAATTCTTCGCAGGAACGACGCTCAAATACTGGGGTAAGTTGTCTAGAGAGGATGCAGAATCACTGTCTTTGGAAACATCAAAAATTTGTCTGGGCAATACTGGGAGCAGCCTGATCAACCTGAAAAACCGGCCTTTTTAGTGGGAGGAAGGTGGAGGAAGATGGCCCCAGATGACCTCCAAAGGTCCTTTGCAACTTAATTTATTCTGTGATTCCATAATTCTGAGTCCTGTACTGGGTGCAGATGTCAAGGTGTTGGCAGTGGGGGGCTGCAGGGATGGCTTCTGTGAGAAAAGGCCACTGTGCCAGAGACAGTCAGTTCCAGTTGGCTCCTGGAAAAAAGGAGGAGGAGGTGCTCCATGGCAGAGCAGATACTCTCTGAAAGCTCTGGACCCGTGAGGACCTGTGCCAGAGTGGATGAAAATGTGAGACCAAAGAAGTATCAAAGAGAAACTACTATGTATTGAGTGTAATATCCACCCTTGCCCCACTCTTTTCCTTGCTGAAGGGACTGAGTGCGACCCGCAGTGGTAAGAAGCCAGTAGGACAGGCGTCTGGAGAGGGAGTGAAGAGAGCCTGGGAAAAGGGGGAGGAAAGGAGTTTTCCCATGTGTTTTAATGTTTGCTGTTTTGTTTCCCAATGCCCAAATCAGTAATTCTATATATATAAATTTGCAATAAATTAATTTCCCCAAGGTGACTCTGTTTTGCCTGCAATGGTAACTGGTTAATGATCTCCCCAACTTTATCTCAAATCAGGAGCTTCCTCATTCCTGTTCTTCCTATTCTCTCCACTGTCCCGCTGTGGATGGGCAGCCAGTGAGCAGCTGGGTGAGAGCTTGACTGCCAGCCAGGGCCAACCCACCACAACTCCTTTTACATGACAATGGCCAACCAGTTGTATGTGTCTGAACTTTTCTTCCTACTTTTCCTGGGGAATCTCTAAATTTTGCAAACATTTGTCACAACATACCAACCAGATGACTTGTGCTTGTTGTCTGTGTCGTCCTCAAAATCAACAGAAGTTTTACACATATTTTTACATTCAGATGTGGATGTGAATGGTATGCACCTATAGGAGATGTATTTACACCTATAGTGCTTATACTCCTAAGGATGATGAATGACTGACTTTCAGAGATTCAGGTGGAGGTACACATCATCAGATGTCGTTGCCTGTCCTCACTAAGGAGGAACTGTTCAGGTGTAGCTTGACAGTATCACTGAGACAAATAAACAGCTTGCTGCCACAGAGGAGGCTGTTTACTCCTTTGCCACACCATGCTTGTGTAGCAGACCTACTCTAGAGTTGGCTGCAGCATTTGCTGGTCTCTTTGGTGAGCCAGCTCAGCTCAGCTCATGGATCTGGCGGAACATTTCTCTTGGAGGATGGGAGTAGCATATATCATGTTAGTGAACTGAATCGGCTCAGTGAGGTGTCTGACATGCCAGAGACAGGGTGAAAGGGGCGAACTCCTTCAGCAGCAGACAGCTGCTAGGTCTACTCAGCTGAATCATCAAACCAAAGCCACAGGAGAAAGTGGTAAACATATTCCTATCTATCTCCCTTGAGGTTGTGGGAAATGTCCCCGAGGTGCGGGGGAGGGGGGGGAGCGGAACGCCTTCCTCAATGCCTTCAGAAGCATGGAGGGCTGAAAATGAAGTTTTCACCGATACTTCCAAAAGTGCAGCAACACTGGTTAAAGCCAGTTTGGCACAAAACCATGCCTGACAAAACCACTCAGCCTCAGAGAAGTCGTGCCAGCCACGGGCTCCAAACAGCAGAGGCATCCCACAGCGCCCATGGGACAAGACGTGCTGTCTCCCTTCTGCTCCAGATGCTGCTGAAGGAAATTGCTCCACAGAGGGAAGTCAAACCTCCGGGCAAGATCTTCTCCAAAATGGAGTCAGGACGGTTTTCTTTAATCTATAAGAATGGGGGATGGGGGAGGAAAAAAAAAAAAAAAAGAAAAAAAAAAAAAGCAGCAGTGTCTTCTGTGGTCATGGAGTGAAAAAGCCAGGGTGTGCTTATCTTCCTGGTGATTGTGTGAGGCAAAGGGAGAGGGTAACACCCAGGCTGCTTTGTCTCCTGTACTGGCAGGGGATGAGTGGCCTGTGGCGGGCAGAGACGGGCAGGTGCAGGGGACCTTTCTCTGCCATGGCGGTGGCAAGCAATGCAGCTATGGTGCTCCTTGCAGGGCTGTAACGAGGAGACAGAGCAGCTGGGGTCCCATGTCTTCAGGGAAGCACACATGTGCCAGGGGAGCAAGCAGCTGGGCCCGGGCATGGACAGGCAGCGGCGAGCGGTACCTCCAAGCTGCACACAACTGCGGGGTGTGGGGGGGTGCAGCCATGGCCACTGCAGAGAGGCGGCTTTGACCGGAAAACGCTTGTGTTGAGCTCATTTCTTCCCTAAGGGGAAGAAAAAAAGTCTGCAAAACGCACAGTATTTCCCTCATTGTGGAGGGAAACGTGGGTAGGAATCCAGGGCAGAGAGGTAACGCGCCGATTAGATTCACGGACAGAAGCAGGGCCCGCGGGCACGGGGCGGCAGCGGGGGGCTGTGCCGGGGCTGCGGGGAGGGTGCGGGGCCGCTGGCAGGGGAAGCACAGGTTCACAGCGCTTCCAGCAGGGAGGCCAGCGGACGCGGGGGAGGAAGGCGGACGAGAGGGGGAGGAGGTGCTGCTCCGCAGGCAGCATATCCGGCCTGGGCCAGTTCGAGCCGGTTTGGGCCGGTTGGGCCGCTGGAAGGAGACAGCAGCTGCTGAGGACGCCGCCTGCATCCGGGCGGGCGGTACTCTCCGGACTGGATCGCGCAGAGCCCTCGGAGCGGGGTTCTGCGCGACATCGGCCGGCGCGGCCGCCGCCGGCAGCCGTAGGACGGCCCCGGCCTGGCCCGGCCCCGCCGCAGCCTGGAAATGGAGCCGCCTCCAGCGGGGAATCCACTCCTGCCGTTCCGTGTCGCCTGGCGCGGCCCCAGGCTGCCGGAGGAGCAGGGAGGCCCCCGGTGTCGGGTTTCAGCGGGAGAAGCCGGTTTTGCGGCCGATGGGGGAGGGAGCGCGGCGGGGGGGAGGGGGCGCCTCAGGGCCGGGCTGCGGCGGGCCTAAGGGGCCGCCCGCTGCAGGGAGGGCCGGCCACGGGCCCAGACGGGCTACGGTTTCCCGAGCACCCGCGCCGCTGCTGCCCCAAAGCCCCGGTGAGGGCTCACGCCACGCGCTGCCTGCTGCTCCCCGGCGGAAAACCTGCTGCGCGGGGAGAAAAGGGGCCGACCCGCCCCGGCGTGCTTCCAGCAAGCTGTGGGGAGGCGAAGGGTGCGGGGCGCTGTCTCTGAGGTGGTGTAGGGTGGGCAGCCTTCGGCTTGCCGGTCATGCGTGGAGTCTGGTCGTGTAACCCTTAAGCACAAGTTTCTGGACTTACTTGGAATGTCCCTTGAAATGCCTGTCAAACCACACCTGTTTTCTGTGTTCCTTTTGCACTGCATTGGCAAATACATAAATACTGTATTTAATCTGCTGTGGTAGTGTTTGAAGCACAAAAAAGGCATCTGAATCCTTTTGTAGGGGAAGGGACAGTCCCCCCTGAAATACATTTGCTTTTTTTTTTTTCCTCTTGGCTGATACAATGTCGTTATTAAAGTGTCCGTCACTGGAGCGCAGAGCAGCAGGTGCTCCTGACTTTCTTTGGGAAACGTTTCCACACTTTAATGCCTTACCTAGTAGAAGAAACTTCTTTGTCCTTCCTCAGCCTAAATTACCGCTTCATTATATTGTGCTTTCTAGATCACTTTTCAATGGCCACCTACAGCATAGTAAGTCAATCAGCTTTAAATAAAAGGTACATTTCTCACCTGTACCTGTTACTTCAGTGGAGATCTGCAATTGTAACAGATGCAATTTCTGGCCTTCATGTTCTTCTGTTCTTTCTGTCACACTAGGCTGGTTAACAGCAGTGTAAACTGGCACCTGGTGTTTCAGCCTAAGGGCTAACTCAGTCACGTCATCATCATACTGAGCAGCCTTGGCCGCTTTCTTTGTGTTAGATTCGATCTCTCCATGTGTCTTTAATCGCCTCATGAGCATTTGATCTGTTTCTAGTTTGTCTTTCATGTCTGTCGCTCTTACTGGATTTTATTGTTCTCCAGATAACCCAGAGAAATGGGGAACACTCCCTATTCACCTGTCCATCATCAACAGTGTTTTTTTTAGGGGAGGAGAGAGGGGGAGGTTAACCCTCAGGGCATGACCTTATGTCATTTTTTCACCATTGGCACAACTTTGGGAGAAGTGGGAATGGTGGTGCAGACAAGGTGCTCCCTTGCTTAGTCATCGGACCCGTTTAGAGTCTATGTAGATCCATTTAGAGACACTATTGACAGACATGCTTTTGGCCACAAAGATTTTGCCTACAGCAGTATTCTGGCAGGTCTCATCAGAAGTGGAACTGTTCTGATAACTCCAAAGCAGTCACTGGAGACAATCTAGCTCAGGCAGAACCTAAAAGAAGGAAGAGATAGGACTTGTATTTTGTTCTTCAAAAGCCCAGAGTCAGCGTAAGTAAGTATGGACAAGTTGTATTTTTGTAAGTACTAAATATGAACAGAGCCACTGGACCAGAGGTGTTTGTGTTTCAGCTCAGTATGCTTAGTACTTGGGGTAAGAAGGATCTGTCAGTTGCTCACATCCTTATTTCCTTCCAAGAAGATAAGCAAGTAAATATAGCTAGCAGCAGGTACTCTTTCTCCTTGACACGAAAGATAATGAAGCAAGAGAGCTACTTAGTATTTATATTGGTTATTACAGTGCAGTCAGCTGTGGTGGTTTGGGTAAGCTAGTTGTGCTGCACTCTTCTGATACTCTGTGTTGTCAAAGGATGAGTCTCATCCTGGACTGTGGAATTAAAACTATATTGAAATGCATGGGGTGGTTTATCCTCCTAGTATTAGCTCTTCTAATTTTTTTTTTCTATTATACTAATAAAACATGTTCTTGTGTCCTATTAGAAGAAGAAAAAGACAAAAAAATCAAACATTTCTGTTCCTTCAGTTCTGTAGATAATGTGCCTTGAAATATTTCTGTGCCTGAGAAAGTCAGACCTGGCTATCTATGGCACCAATGCAGGAACTGTAAACTCTTGTTGGAGCCAGATTTTTTTACCCATGCTTACTTGAGAAATGTGACTTGATGAGCAAGCAATTTCCTGCATCTGTCTCTTAAATATTCATGAATACGTGTTACTTCAGTCAGAGTCGCTTTGTTAATTTTGTCACGCTTGAAACGTATTGCATTTTTATAAGAAAAAAAAATTAAGTTTGTAATAAAACACCATTTTTCTCTCCTCTTTTATCCAAATGTCTCCCCCAGTGTGTGTGTTTATTGTAACATTCTGGCGTAACCATAAGACTGCGTGTGAGGTATTACAAGCGAGTCAAACATTAAGCAGATTATTTTAGTTCATTTGCACATTTCAGATGTCTTGGTTAACACATTGCACAGTAAGTTTATGTTCTTGCACTTCCAAGAAACAACATCGTTATCCCCTATGTCACAGATCCTTTTATAGAGTAGGCATGCAAAACATTTGTTCCCGCAAGCATGAGAATGAGGTTAGGGGAGTTGTTGGATGTCACTGCAAGTCGAGTCATGCACAGGACATCCACCATCTGACAGCTAACCACTAGACTGTGCTACTCAAATTACGGGGGTTTATGTTTTTAAATAAAATTGAATCTGCAAAGACTAGCGTTGAGGATTCCCTGTCTGTAGGAACAATTGAGAATACTACAGGCTTCTAAAGCCAAGTAGGATGTTCAGTGAAATATTTTGCCTTTGTTGCTGTTATCCACTGTTTCCTCAGCAACAACAAACTTTGAATATGGGTCCTGACAGAAAAATGAAAGAGAAATACAGTCTTTTTAGTGTAAATACTACAAATACAAGCACACTGTAAAGAGTAGTGTAATTGAACACTATAAATGGAATTTGTTGGTTTAGTCCTCAGTGTTTTTAATGGAATATCAAACCGGAGGACTAACAAAGTATTCTTCCAGAAGATTTTGGAGCATCTTCTTTCTTCTCACTGAAATGAGCATTTGAACCTAATGCCTGGACCAAACTCCAATTTATGTAATTAAGTTTGATCAGCTCTTGCCTACTCTAAGTTGTAGTGTTGTGTTACACACCATGTGTGTGCAGAATTACAGAGATACTTTGTTCAGCCTCAGACCTGCTGAATTTTAACCATGCAGACAGACCTCTTCGGGATAACCAGAGATTACTATCCCCACACCCATTCTCTCTTTTTTATAGCGGGGGGGAAAAAAGGGAAGTGTGCATGTCTGTCCTCTCAGAAGGTCTGCCTCCTTCGCTCTCCTGTTTTCCTTCTCCACTGTCAAGACAGATCATCTGAAAACTGAAGAAATACTTAGCTACACAAAAGTAGTATATGTGTTGATAGCAAGCTGTTAAGATGTGTGAAGCCCTTTCAAATTATCAGTCAAACCTGCCGAAGGCTAACATACCTAACATGAGTTGCCTTTCCTCAAACATCTTACTACGGGGGCTGTACTTGTTCTTCAAGGTAGAAACATCTTCTGGTCTTATGCCTCAAAACTCACTTTAGTGATAGAAAATAAGCTCAAAATATGCAACAGCAAGGTAGAAATGAAAGTGTGTAGTTGTAGTTAAGCTTTGCATAACAGTGAAGGAACTAAGATTTTGAAGAAGCCATAGATAAAATGGAGTTAAGGCACGGAAGTTTGGTACCCACACTTTATATCTGAGGATAGCTGGACACAAATACCAAAAGGGAGAAATGAGGAAGTAAAGCTACCAAAGAGGCGCTCGGTTTTTGTGGTGGGGTTTTGGTGGCAGGGGAGGGGCTGCAGAGGTAGCCCCTGTAAGGAGATACGAGAAGCTTCCTCAGCTCCAAAACCAGTCAGACCTGCCTCTGGCTGGGGCTGACCAATCAGCACCTCTGTGAATGCCATATTTAAGAAGGGGACAAAGGAACCCAAGCCATGTGGGACCTGCAGTGAAGAGAGGGGGGAGGCGGGGAGCTGGCCCTCCCAGCCTCCTATGTGGGCGGCTGCCCATGCTGGGCCACTGCCACTCAAATGGTGGTGGCCGTGGTGGCGTGGCTTGGATTGCTTCAAAGTACCCCACTCCCGGGGCGCCCGCTGGGCAGAGTTCATCCTGCTGGGACTGCTGAGGTTTGTTGGGCCCAGAGCAGCTGCAGCAGAGAGAGGACTTAAGATCTGAGAGAAACAACTATGCAGATGCCAAGGTCAGTAAATATGGAGCAGGAGGAAGTGTGCTGGAGCTGAGATTCCCTTCTAGCCCATGGAGATTAACGGTGGAGCAGAGATCCACCAGCAGCCCGTGAGAGAGGATCCCATGCTAGAGCAGAGATGCCTGCACCCAAAGGAGTTTGTAGAGGACGGTCTCCATGGGAAAGGATCCCATGCTACTGGAGATTGATGGTGGAGCAGAGATGCATCTGCAGTCCGTGGGAAGGAACTCCATGCCAGAGCGAGCGGCTGCACCCTGAGAAGCTGTGACTCCACGGGAAAAGCCCACGCTGGAGCAATCTGATGGCTGAGGATTGCATCCTGTGGGAAGAGTCCTCACGTTGGAGCAGGGGAAGAGTGTAACAAGTCCCCCCTCTTGAAGAAGGCGCAGCAGAAACAGTGTGTGATGAACTGACCTGCAACTCCCATTCCCTGTCCCCCTGTGCCACTGGGGGGGAGGAGGTAGAGCTGGGAAGAAGGGAGGGGTGGGAGTAATTCTCCTTATCCTCTCTGAAGTAACTGTTAACAAATTAAATTGATTTGTCTCCAGCCCAGTCTGTTTTGCCGGGGGCCATGGTTGGTGGGTGATCCCTCCCTGTTCTTATCTGGACCCTGACGCCTTTTGTTACATTTTTCTTCTCTCTGTCCCACCAGTGGGGAGGACCGAGCAAGCAGCTGCATGGTAGCTTAGCTGCTGGCTGGGCTAAACCACAATACCTTACCATGGTTTCAGCTAATGCACATTTTGACTTTAAAAGTTAATTCATGGTTATTCTTCTCCACACAGCTGTGCATATGTATGCAGCTTCTCCCCCATCACTCTAACTAAAACAAAAACACCTATTAGATGTGGATTTTGAGTGTAATACTGCATTGTGTTGAGAGGATTAGTTCAGGAGTGCATGTGGAAGGCTATGGATTTAAGATCATCTTACTCTCAGAAAAATTCTTCTGGACTAATAGTAGTGTTATCCAACAATGAAGGATATCCAATTTTTATCCAATAAATTTTGTAAAATAATTTCATGAAAGGTTTAGTAGGCTGTTTGCACATATCTAAAGAAGACAGAACAAGATGACCATCCTGGAAGCTGTCAGGAGTGATTAGTTGAAAAACTCCTTATGAAGAACCGGATACCCTTGAAGGGGGAACATCCCAGAAAATGTATAAACTTTGTTACCATGTTTTTGATTTGTGAGCATGCACAGCAGTGACTTGAGGGAAAAGTAATTGCAGCAGGGGGAGATTGCAACCACCAACTCATGGACCACCTCCCCTAAACATACCCCAGACCCAAAAGAAAGGGGTGGAGGAAAAGGACTGAGCATTTGAAGTAATTTACATGTAGAGCAAGAGAAAATTAACCAATTATTTAAGAGAATAACAATGAGTATGTAAATATGCTATGAATATGCATGATTACAGCGTATAACTAAGTTTCTATCCAGGGGCCAGGTGTGCATGCTAGGTGGAGATATCCCCCATGCACCTGACATGCAATAAAGTAATGCCTGCTTTGTAACACTACAAACTGTGTTACAGAGTTTCTGTCCAGATTTTCAGTGACAGCAGGGATGAAAGAATGGAAGTTGAAAATGTCTTTTTAAGGAATCCACTAAACTGAGACCTGAAGATTAGAAGCGGATGTGTCTGCCAACAGATCTATACCTATAGTACAGGAAGCAATGAATAACAAAATCTTACTTTTTCTAGAAAGTAGGAGCTTTATTTGTATGGGTGATTCTATCTTATAGGGAGGACTTAAGAGCACCACCTATTAAAGTTAATTGCACTTCCTATGGTAAACCTATTTACAATTGCAAAAACTTTCACAAAATATTAATCTTTCAGGATACAGCTTTCTGGCTATACGCCTGGTGTTTGTCTTTCATTTGATTATATTTTAATTTATTTGTAAAATTGCAGTCAGAAACATTCTTCTATTTCAGGGAAATAGGAAAAAGAAGATATTATTTTCCTCCATTAAGAAATTCTGATATCCTTTACATTAGGAAGCTCCAGAGTAACTTGACATTATGGAGAGAAATGTCCTTTATGCTGGGGATGTGATTTTTGCTGTTCCTGTGAAGCTCTGCACACATTTGGCAAGTTAAAGGCCTTTTAAAGAACATAGGATGTTCATGCTTTCAGCAGGCATCCTAATTTTTTTTATCATCATGAACATCATAATCCCATATAGCTCGCACTCTGAAGCAAGATCCCACTGTGCTATTCTCTGTCCAGATACAACTCCAAGGCAGTCCTTGCCTCAGAAATGTGCTGGTCAGGATGCATGGGGCAGGACAGTGGATGGATACAGACAGGCTGGTAAAAGGAGTTAAGAAGTAGGGAGTTAATGAACTGCTACAAATTAGTGAGATAAACAGTGATCTCAGCCCACTAATATGTTAGCCACTGTCACATTTCTTGCATCCACATCAGGTATACTACGGCCGAGGACTCAGCATGGTCTTTGGTTGTAGCTCTGACGTGTTTTTGTGGGCTGGACTATGACCAAACAACAGGACTAAAACCAAAATGCCTGTCTCAATTACTCTCTACCCCACTGATGCTCAAGGATTGGAAAGAGGGGACCTAATCTAAATGGAGAAAGGGCAATAACTAGATAGGAGAGGTAGAAAGTTATGGGAGGCAGGGGTACAACTGGGACAGCAGAAGGAAACAGAGAAAACAGAAACAGAGACTTTGATTTAATATGGAAGTATAGTCGACTGGCTGGTCAAGAAAATTGTGTGAAGAATTGCGGAACAAGTGGAGTCTGCGGGTTGTTGAGCTGTTGGGCCTAGGCCTTGGAGAGGGCTAATATATGTTGTGAAAGTAAAAGGGGTGTTAAATCATCTGTCTTGGATCTTGGAGGAGACTAGAACTGTCCCGGGAGGAAAATGGTAGAAATTTGCATGAACTGAGCAAGAAAGAATGGGCTAGAAATAGAGGTAAGAGAGAGCAAGGATTTGGAATTCGACGTGGAAAGTCTGAAGCAGAAACGATCAGTTTCAAGGGAAACAGGCAGAGGAGCTTGAGACTGGTCTACTAGATTTGTATTTCAGGTCTGGAATAAAACTCATGACTTCTGAATCTCCCTGGTCCTCAGATGTATGCAAATCGTAGTAAAATCCACTCAAAAGGGATGGCGCTCTCCATAGTGGATAAAATCATGCTATCTCAGTTATTCCTCTGCTAGCACAAGTCACAAGTATGTAATTCAGTCTTATCTAGGACCGAAATGTCAAGCTGACATCATGTGATGGAGTTGCTAGGGAAGAATAAGAAAATAGGTCAATTTTAATTCATTTTCTATTAAAAAATACTGATAAAAATCCTTGTTTAAACCATTGTTAAGGCTGCAAAATCAAGTATTCATTCCAAAAATACAACAATGAAGATTGCCTGCACAGCTTCAGTTTATCCCATACTTCCGGTAAACATTATGGTCATTCACAAGATCTCTGTCATATGCAGTGTACAGTGTTGTAGGAAGGAATCAAGATTATACTATACAGGAAACATCCACAGAAATTCTGCATTTCTTGCTGGAGATGGTAGTTGTATGGTAGGTCACCATTGTAGTCTGAGTATTGCTCACAATTTTTAACAGTTTACACCTCTGAGAAGTCTCTAGGTTTGTTATTAAGTTGAGCCTTGGCTAAAAGCTTTTTTTGTTATTAATTTTAAACAAACCTGAGTCATGTTCTTGGTATTTGGTCTCAGCTTTTAACTTAATGGTGATACAAAGAAATGTGATGTCTTTGATGGATTTTATTTGTGACATCTGAACAGTATGTTTTTTCCCTTCCTTTGGGAACTATATTGATTCTGGTTGGTCACCACTTGTTTGATGTTTTCTTTGCTTCCTCCATCTGCTTAAGAATACGACAAGGTTTCCTCATTTTTAGTTTGCATACAAAACAAATCAAATTCTTTGTTGCTGTAGCATTTAGGAAATGCTTTGTGTCCTGTTAGTGTTGAGGATTAAAATACAGACAATAGGATATATTTCTAGGATGAGTAATTGCTTATCCGTGTACTCTATTTTCTTAAATTTCTATTGTAATTTATAGATAAAAATCTATGTTAAAACTTTACATGTAGCTCTCTGATTCTAGTTTAGCTTTCTTTAACAGCTAGGGTAGAAACATTTTCACTTACTCACTTGCTTTAGGTAATTCTTATTACCTCTCACTGGAAAAGGGAGTGTAACGTCCTTCAGGGTAAGGGAGACCAGAAGTAGTCTGGCTTCAGAGCAAGTTTACTGTTGCTCTGAAATTCTCCAAGACTTTAAGAGCAAGAGAGATTGCTCTCCACTTTGGGTTCTTGACCACAGAAATGAGAACCTTGGCAAATAATATATTTAGAGAATAAAATGCTTTCTTCTCCTCTTCTGGTAAGTCAAATAGAAAACAAAAAACTCAACAGATTAATTCATTTTGCTTAGAGCACTTTAGAATACTTTCCAGCTGAGATTAAACATGAAAAATTCTCAAGGCTTAATGTAGAAAGCTTAAACACGTGAATATTTAAAAAAATCTCATGTATAAAAAGCTGTTAGAATGATGTTGAACCCTCAATTATGATGCACTATCAAGTGCCTGCTATAATAAAAGTAACTAATGAACGATGGAGACTCGCAAGAAATAAATTTAAAAGGGAAAGTTGTGGGTTTTTTTTCCTCCAGAGGTCCCATGCTCTAAAACTCCCGTTACTGTTAACTGAGTTGTGGTTATTGACAACAGGATAGAGTTATCGGAGAGACCAAGGGAATCAGTAGTCTCCTCTTTAACTGTCCAACCTGCAGTTGGTATTCCCTGGTAGTCTCTCTTAGTTACCTGAGAGGAGGGGAACCTGAGCTGGTGCACAATCACCTAATTCATTCACATCACAGCCACATCCAGCCCTGAGTACCTCTGAAAAACTGCTTGAAGAAGGTCAGAGAAGAATCACAAAGTCCCTCTCTGTAGATTTCCTGATGACAAGTTTACGTTAGCAAAGTATTACACATCTCCCCTCAGTTAACATTGCCCCTCAGTTCAAGAAGGACAAGGAACTGCTTGAGAGAGTCCAGTGCAGGGCCACAAAGATGATTAAGGGAATGGAGCATCTCCCTTATGAGGAAAGGCTGAGGGAGCTGGGTCTCTTTAGCTTGGAAAAGAGGAGACTGAGGGGGGACCTCATTAATGTTTATAAATATGTAAAGGGTGACTGTCATGAGGATGGAGCCAGGCTTTTCTCAGTGGCAGCCAATGATAGGACAAGGGGAAATGGATATAAGCTGGAACATAGGAGGTTCCGCTTAAACATGAGGAAGAACTTCTTCCCAGTAAGGGTAACAGAACACTGGAACAGGCTGCCCAGAGAGGTTGTGGAGTCTCCTTCTCTGGGGATGTTCAAAACCCGCCTGGACACATTCTTGTGTGATCTGATCTGGGTGGTCCTGCTCTGGCAGGGGGATTGGACTAGATGATCCTTTGAAGTCCCTTCCAATCCCTAACATTCTGTGTGATTCTGTGATTCTGTGATCTCCATAATTTTAAATGGCAGCGTGGTCATGAATGCAGTCTGAAGTATTTTGGTGACTCAGAACTTGATGAGAAGAGACAAGGAGGCAGAGAACAGGAAAGTGAAACTATCACCAGTCTCTTTTCTTGCAGAGTGTAAAGGTCAAATTAGAAGAGTCAAGGACAGGTCTTGTGAGAGAACACCAGAAGGGAAGCAAGTATGGTGAAGAGAACGGGAAGAGAGAATGGGTTGGAAAAGTTAGACAAGGCATAGGAGGAAAGGGAGAAGCATTGCAGACTGAAGAAAGATAAAAAGAGGTGAAAGGAGGTTGCCAGAGGAAAGGAATAAAACGCGAAGGAGAGCAAATGAAGAGTAGAAGAAACACACAAAAAAAAGTAGAAATTAAAGAACAAGTAGATTTGCATTCTTCCTTCCAGAAATCCTTTGGAGGCCAAAATATCTCCATGGACCTCAGTAAAAGGTCTAATTTTTTTCTCCAAGATTTATCTTCTAAATGCTATAAAGTCTTGTTTGGTATAGTGTAGCTTAGAGTTCATATGCAGCACAAAAAAAGAT
This sequence comes from Tauraco erythrolophus, assembly GCF_009769465.1. Taxonomy (NCBI): domain Eukaryota; kingdom Metazoa; phylum Chordata; class Aves; order Musophagiformes; family Musophagidae; genus Tauraco; species Tauraco erythrolophus. The sequence continues at coordinate 57,457,480 of NC_141468.1, forward strand.
GTACTTTGGTACAGCAGTGCAGACTATGGCTTACAAACGTCCATGTTTACAGTTCTTTGAGCTATGAGATGAACAAGTAATTGTAATTCATCTAGTCTTTAGAAGTTATTGGGCTTTGCGTCAGAGCAGGGATAAGCTTATTAATGTGATATTCCTGGAGGAATTTTTAAAATTACATTCATTGATTGGACAACAGCATTTGTCTGAATTACAGGTTTTATAAATGCAGTTTTCTGATTTTTGTAGTTTACCCATGGGTGGTGGTGGCAGATGTTTTAATGAATGTACTCTGTAATACTTCTTTTCCTGACCTGGACTAAGAAACTTTCAGCATTGATTTTCCATTACGGTGGAAGAGTATTTCCCTTCAATTAAGCAACAACTACCTCATTGTTTCTTTATAGTGTCAGAGAATGATCTCCATCACCAAACATATGCTTGTATTGACAAACAAAACAGGCAAATATGAGACCTGTATGGGAGAAATATATTTTGCTGGCAGTTTCCTAAGAAAGTGTCTCCTGTTATTAGGTTCCTGCTGACTTCAGGCAATATTATTGTGTGCAGAAGAAGTGGAATTGATCAGAATCCCCTGCTTCTGCTGTCATTTTTAACCTACTAAAAGTAAGTCACAGTTCCTCTAGTTTGAGCAATAACTTGGGTAATTATATAAGATATCCTACCAGTTCTGGATCACACATTGCCCCATATTTTTATCGCGTATCCCTTGGCTAGAAGTAAGGAATATGTGTGCTTAAATGTCGCGGATTTCACATGTGTATTTTTTAACAGTGCCTCTTATAACAGCAACTCATTTGTTAAAACAAGTTTCTCTTTGTTTTATTCTCATTGTTTGTGAGTTTTTTAACACTGGGGTTTCACGAAGTGTTCAGTGTTTGACAGCATAGAGACTAAACTCTCTACATTTTAGTCTGCTGAGGTGTATAAAAACCTTTTTCCTAGGATGAGAGAAAAAATGCTGAAAACTGATGAGCCACTGCAGCAGAATTTGAAATAGCACTAATTTATGTCTAGCTGATGGGTGTATATCATAGTTCAAATATTTTCTTAATGTAATTTGAGCGAGACACATTTTCAAGCAAACTATACATCCATATGCAAAACGAAAAGGCAGGAGCACTTTGAAGTCTTACCGTGAAATGCTTAATGCAATCAGGAATATGAAACCAGTGAAAAATAACAAAAAATGTTTATCTTCATTTATGCTTACATTAGGATTGCTAAAAAGAGGGAGAGGAGGGAGGAGAGGTAATTTTTCTCACTGATCATTGAAATAACTCACATTTGAACAATAGTACTCTAACCAAAAGCCTATGTCTGGAATGGAAATCCTCTCCCACACCCTTCCAGGCTGACCTTCCCTCCCCCATCTACCATAGCTCATATTTCAGAGCTGAGCTGGTCACAGCAGTCTGTAAGCTGCCAGGAGGAATGCATTATTTGCTCAAAACAAAAGCAGAGGCAAACCGTTAACTGCCCCCAATGCCCCACTCCCTTCAGGACTAGACATTTTTCTACATAAGAGATGAACTTGCTGTTCCTCATAGGTACAGCAAATCTCATAAAAACCATAACGTGTGCTCAGCTACGTGAGGGCTTTATTGTGATCAAGAGGCAGCATCTCCTCCCAGAAAGCTAAGTAGGTCATGGCAGCTGACCTGTCCCTATGTTCTCATGTGATCAAGTCCTAGAGCCAAATCCAGATTGTTGTTCTCATGTGATTTAGGCAATCTGCTCACATCTGGTAGATGAAGAAGACATGGATCCACAAAAGCAAAGTTTATAAAAGGACACCAAGATAACACTGTTGCCCTTGGGCATAAGACATTTAAAAGCAAGTCTTGCCTCTACTAAAAATGCTTATTAAGATAGTTACATGTTTGTATCAGCAGACTTTGCAAGTGGATGTTCATCAGTAGTTGAGTCTCTTTTGCCCATCCTCTGAACAAAACCGAATTGGCAGCAGTGCCCCTTGCACTATAGTTGCATCCATTCTTAGACTTTTTGGTTCTGTGGTTCTGTTGGTCATGGGGACTAGGAGGTGAATTTTCTTTAGCTTTGTCAGTCAAACTTGAAGAAATTAGGAAGAACAGTGTAAAAATCATAAATTAAAAATGCTCCAATTTTACAAAAGTTTTATAAAAGCCAAGAATGTTTTTGCTTTTCTTCTCCATCTTTTTTTGGCAATAAATACTCACTCGCCACTAATCATCAACCATAATTACACCATCTGTGTCAATGTGTGCACACTGTGCTTGGAATATATTTTGATTCCCAGATAGGTTGTACTTTTAACTGCAGGAGAACCTTTCCATGGAACTAGGTGGGATGACACAAAGGAAATTACATAGAAAAATGGCTGGACGTAGTGAGATGATGGCAATATAACAAACTAAACATTAAAAATTCATAAATAGATTAAGTAATTAAGCAAATGGCATTGGCTCCTGGACAGGTATTTTTATTCAATTAACCATTCAAATATGTTTTTTTCCCCTGGAATATTTATACTGTCCAATAAATATTCTTTATATCATGTCATCATGGAAAGTGTGGAATGGAGAGCATTCTCTCTACCAAAGCTAGGCATTTTAGGGTGACATGAAAAAAAAAATGTATAAATGAAATATTTTGAAACAAGCTGGGGTGTGAATTTAAGAGCACAACAGCTATTCTCACATCTTCTTAACTAATATGAAGAGCACTCATTCTGTCTTCAATTTTCTATGTTATATTGGCAGGTAGACAGGCGCTCAAAAATATGTTTGTTTTAACAGTACTCAAAGTTAATGTGAGTTGAGAGAGGCAATGAATTTAAAAGTGCAATGGGTGCTCTGAAATAACTGCGCATGGATGTTCCTTATTCAGAACAGAAGTATTCACACATGGACTTAATCAAGAAAAGCTTCGTGTGTAAACAAGTCTTAATAAGTATTTACTAAGTCTAAGTGACAAAATTTGACAGTCAAAGGGCAGTTGTTTATTCATTCCACTTAGAAGCTATAAAGCTGAATCTAAGCAAGGTTTTTGGATAGGAAACTGGATCAGACTGGCCCTCAGCTCAGTTAGAGCATTAGGTGGGCAAGGTGTCTGAGAGGAGGTCTGCAAGCTGTCTTTCTTTTTTTCCCTGCCTCTGCATAGGACTTAAAGCCAGACCCATCCGTTTTGTGACTGAAAGAGGTCTGAGGGTGCAGTTAACCATGGAGGAGTGATCTTCTAGGCATCAAATAGCCAGAGATCCTGGAGCACAGTTCACACATGTCGATAAGGCCTGGGTCCAGAATTATTGAGTCACAAATGTCTTTGGCTTGATGTACTTGAGAATATTCAGTGTCAGTGCCACCTCCCAGCCTCAGCAGATCAAACAGTTTTATAGAGAACACAAGTTTGGGCTTGTATGTACAGGTTTCCCATTGTCTTTATCTTTTTCGCTCTTTACTGCTAGAAGGAGGGACTGTCCCCAGCACGTGGGGAGGGACAATCCCATGCACAGATCATTGTATAGGAAGGCATACAGAGGAGCCTTCTAAACCTCATGTGCCTCGTCTTTTTACCAGGTGGTGAAGACATTGTCAGTTCACAGTTGCCAGGAGGTGATGGCTAATGTGCCAGAAATGCTGATGACTCCAAGGGTGTTGTCTGGGCCAGCTAAACCTGTTAACTGGGAGTGTAGCAACTCCCACACATCATTGTGCTCCAGAGCTGTTCTGGAGGCCTCCTATCTTTGCTCTGCAGGAATGCCTCTGTATAGTGCTGTTTGTGGCCTGTCCCTCCAAAAGTGTATGGCAGAAGTCGTTAAATTTTGTTCCTAATTTCAGGTTTCAAGGCCAAGGGATGTGGGGAATGGTTCCTTATTAATAGAAATGCCTCTAACCACTCTTAGTGGCTTAAACTCTTGCCATTTCATATTTTAAATGAAACCACATTACTATTACAGCTACCAATGAAGGAATGGGTTGAATGCATGGAACTTAATTCCCTGGTACCAGCAGCCAGTCCAGCTGAATATGAACCTTGTGCTTACAAGCTCTTGAAAGAGGTTCCGCCCTCATCAAACCAGTCCTGCCTAAATGCCTTCCCCCACTCAGGTGACTGGCGCTGGAGTATGAACCTTTGACACCACCTTTTCCAGCCAGGATGACTAATATTGTCTGCATGACAGCGCTATGGAAACAGTTGTTAGGAAAACAATAGAATTGCTGGTGACCAGACCCACATGCAGGGCTGGTGTGGTGGGTCAGGTGCAGAGCTCTTCCGGACCTCGAAACCTGTTCTGATGCAGCTTCCCAGTGCTCCCACAAACAGCCTGTCCTTCTGCAGGTGACCCAAAGCAGTCCTTCCAAATACTGTTTTCTGAGCATCAGATCCTGACCCACAAGATGTTTATTCCTCCTGCTGCTTCTCCCTTGCTAACACAATTATCCCTCCTCAGTGAATCAGTACAATGCTGTGTGGAGCTGCACTGTTAATTAGGTCATTGAAGACGTGGGGAAAAAAACCAAACAACCAATCTATGTCCCCTCCTGTAAAGCTACATTTCAAACTGATAATTTCTGTGATCTGGTGTAAAGTATGTCTTCATAAAGAGTTCATCAGCACAGTGAAAGGAGTGTCAGACGGCTGGGGGTAGGAGCAAGCAGCTGACTTCAGCCCCAAAGCCAATCTGTGGTGTGATGCTACAGTTGGTGATGTCCTCTCCTCTGGTTGTGTGTTAATAATATTAGAATAAGGTACTTCTTCCTGCAGGTGTTTTTGAAAGAGAACCTTCTGCCTTGGATAGATCACTGACAATGAAAGTCTTTGTCTATCCTCAGAAGAGGTGAGGTGTGGGTGATACAAACCATCCTCCCTCCTTACAAGCTGTTCCTCACAAGCAGTCCTCTCCTTATCTCTTCTCTCTTTGATCTTTCTTTGAATATATGGTAAAACAATAAACAATGTCTGAAGTATAGCCAATATCGTTTAATCAAGGGCGTGTATTCTTCTTGGTTAATGGACAGTGGACCTGGCTGAGGAACAAGTATGCAATTGTGTCCTGAGTTGAACCAATACCTTACAAGGAATAAATGAGGAAGGAGATGCTCCCCAAAAGACTCTCATAAGACCACCAGGGACCACCAGAAGAACTGATGCAAGCACAGTAAGTTCTTATCCAAAGCCAAGAAGAATGACCTAGCATAGTGAGGTAATCTGTTACATATGTGTTAAGTAGGCTGGACTTTGTGTAAAACTCTTGTATAAATATTGCAACTTCTCTCCTGGTCAGTGTGCTTGATCTGTGGAAAATCCACTGAGCACCCAGGCCTGGATAAATACAATAGCTCTCCTGAGCGTGTGGAATTGGTTCATTGCACACCAGGCACGAATCCACTTTTTGGACAATATGGGTAGGAGCATATGAAATTTTACATATGAATTTCTTCCTTCCCCTTGTGGTTCTTCTCAGAGCCCGCAAGACCACTACTAAAGCAGAAAGCAGTTTAGCTTCCATTCCCTTGCTGTGATAGGCCTTCTAGCAGAGATGGCCAACACAAGAACTGATTGGTGCCCTGTGAAGTAAAGGGATACATACACTACTTCCTCAGAAAATAACCATCAGCTCATTTTGTACAGACTGCTAAGAGCCACCAAGCAAATGAATCAGTTTCAGTCACTCCTAGCCTGAGGACAATTGGAAAAAACTGGGTGACAGATTCTGTTTTATTGATCCTTTTAGTTTAGTTTTTTTACACCTGTGAAATGCTTATCCTGCCTTTTCACAGCAAGAGCATGGGAAAGGCCCTTCTCTGCTCCTTTTACCTTGTGCTGTTTATTCTCCATGCTCTATTTGTTTTTCTTAGCCAGCTGAGTTCCATTTCCTCCCTGTGCTGATCATCACCTTCTTTTCTCCCTGTCTCCACAGCTTAATTACCATATATTCCCTGTGGGTTTTTTTTCTGTTCCTGTCAAAAATGATAGTTTTTTTAAAAAAACCCAACCAAACAAAAAAAACCCTCAAATTTTGGCAATGTTGAAAAAAGTATGTAATTTTATTTGCCAACCCATAGTCCCCAGAGAGGAAATGATCTTGTCTGTAAGACAGAAAAACACTGTGACAGAAACAAAACAGAAAGCATCAGGAAGAGTTGGGGGTGTAGCACAATATTTCTCTGGGTGTTCTACAGCAAGGAAAGCATTACTTTGGTGGATTAGTTTGATCTAGTATGCTGTCTCTTATAGTAATCACTGTTAGTTGCTCCAGTATGAGACGCGGACTAACTCACCCCGAAAAAGTTTCTTTTAGCACTTCCCATCATCCCAACAGAGCTTGTCTTTACTTGACTTTACTTTACTAATGGCCATTTAACTGGAGGCACCTGGTATTTGTAGTGGTTAATGTGTGCCCTCTTTGCACAGCTGATCCAGGTTCTAAACCTTTATTCTTTAACCTCAGACTGTATCTTCATTGATAAAAAGAAGTTGTGCATGTGTGTATTCCTAAAATTCCTCACTGTGCAAATCTAGTGGAAATAAACACATGGACAATATCTACTTCACTACAGCTAGACAAGGTCGACATTATGCTCTAATACAGTCTTTCCACTCAGGCTAGTTGTAGCATAATAAAAATGACAAGGCTTTGATTTTCCTGGGATTTCCTCACAAGACCTTTACTAAAAAGGAAAAAAAACTGTAATTCTGTCTGTAAAAAACACAGGCTGCTACTTGCTCTTCCCTGGAATCTCTTTAGATTTTTTTCCTTCCTTTTTGTCCTATTTAAATATCATTCTCGAATGATGACTCATGGCAGGAAACGGAGCTGCTCTGTATCCTTGGGCAAGAGCCGGAAGGCATGTGTAGGTCAGCAGAGCATGTACAGAATGTCCTGCAAACTTGAATGCAATGCACTCCACTTTGTAAGTGCTTACACTCGAAAGCATTTATCAGTGCCAAAAGTACTGGTGAAACACTGTGTCCTGAAACAAAAAAGGCAATCCAGAAGCAAAGAATGGCATCTGCTAGGAAAGATGTGGAGCTATAATTTTTGAGAAATATGCTATCTTGTTTCTGATTTCTGATTACTGTTTGCTAAGTTGCCTGGAGTTGCAGAAACGGGAGAACACTATGAAGTTCAGGTGATGGGCAAATTTTGGTTAAAAATAAATAAATGCTAAAACTGGGTGGTGACCCAAATAACTTTTTCTAATGTTCAGCTCTTTCTGTTACCTTGTGCGGCTTTGCTGTATGACAGATAATTATCTCTGATTCACAGAGAATTACAACCTGAATGTGTTGAGAGGTTCTGTCCAGACACTAGTCAGAAGCATCTTCCAACAGTATCAGCCATGATTCATGTGGAAAAGAAAGTGGAGCCTGACCATGAGAATAATAAAAAAAAAGTTTAAGATTGGTTCAGATCTGTAGAGCCTCAATAAAACCTGGTTTGCCGTTTCATTTCCAAAACACTCCAACATCCACTCCATGCTACAAGTCATGCTTGGGGAACTGAAATGGACTTCTGAGGACTTTACAGATCCCTGACATTGGGCTGATGTAAAGCTAGTTACTACTTTAAAACAACACAAAAAAATTGACAACCTTGCAGCCAATCTCAAAGTCATTTTTTCCAAGTACTATTCTTACATATGATCCTACTATGTCAGTTATTGCAGCTTTTTAGAATCAATTTTTCCTGTTTCTCAGATTGTCTTTCCTTCAGTATAATAGTAGGAAAATACAAATTAGGGAAGCTGTGATTCTGACTGTGCATAAAATGGTAAGTTCACAAGTTCAAAATGTATAAATTTCCCTGCCAGTAATCTCTCTCAGTTGAGCTGGGAATAAATATAATACCACTTAATTATGGTGATCTTATGTTTTACCCTCCCAGCTCTTCAAGCTCTCCCAGGGCTAGTTAGGAAAAATCCTACCATTTCTACTATATATTCAGTCCTGCAGTGCCAGCAAATTTAGCTACCCTGGAACTGTGAACACTGGTTGTCAGAAATAATTTCTAATCAGAGGGAAACATGTTTTTAAACAATCCTCACACTGCAAGGAACCAGAATCTTATCTGCCCTTCCTCTTGCCAACAAAACAACAAAACATTGCTAGATAAATTTTGGACCTTGAATTTTTCCACAGTGAGACAAGATGGAAGGCTGTCCAGTAACTATGGAGGGCCTACATTGCCGTGATGGAGAGCACGTGTGCATGTGCGCATATGCACATGTAGCACATGAAGAGTATGAGAGAACAGAGAGACGCAGCTTCTTGTTTCCCTCACAAAAATCAACAGTTTTGCAGCTGTTGTGCTTCAGTGTACAGGAGTGAAGAAAGTAAAGTTGGAAACACTGGGAAGAGATGAAGTTTGACTTAACTTCTCTTCTTTTATATGTCAGTCACAGAGAGAGAAAGGTCCAGATGAAAATAATGATGCAGGTTCTTGTTTGACATATTCAGTATATTTCCCTCACAGCAGGATTGAAAATCCGTCTTTGTTAGAAGATGCCAGTTATCAAATGCACACAGTGTCCCTGCGAAACATAAGCCACACCCAAAGATCAGGAGACTTCTAGGCTGCAGATTTTACCTCTCTCGTCTGAGGGGGTAGGACTGTTTGCTCTAGACTGGAGAGAAGTCACACAGAGAGGGGTCTGAAGAGGGTCAAATGAACTATACAGAGGCTGAAATGAGCTCTGTAATGCAAAGAAGAGGTTTCAGGTGGGGTCCTTGGAGAAAATTATCCATTTCAGCTCTTTCGGCTTCGCCCAGTTAGGCTGTTTCTTGTTCACCAGCCCTATCAAGGAGAGGCATCAGATCCGGGAATTCTTTTCAGCTGTGTCTTTCCTTTACCCCAGCCTCAGCTTCCATGGGTTGCGCTTGTGCTGGATGGGGAACAGATTTCATTGCATTGTGTGATGGAAAGGGCTTCCATCTGTTTTTTACACTGTAAATTCTGAATTCTATGTAATAACTTTAGTGCAGGCTTTAAAATAGATCCATATAGCTTTGCAATGGATTTTGACTGCTAAGCACAGTTTCTCCCATGCCGTTAGTTAGCTGATGTGAATTTACATTAGCAGAGTATCTCAGCCAAGGACATCTTGAAATTGTAGCATGATGTTTACTAGTCATATGCTAGTGCTGAGTGAATACGAGCTGTTTGGATTTGGTATTGCCAGCTGAGGACCTGAGCATGCTAGGAAATTGTGGAGGTTTCGGTTTTGACGATTTCTTCCTTGTCCTGATAGGTCATCTCCATTGGTTAGTCTCTTGACTGTCTTCAGATACTGTTAACAGTTCAGGAACGAATATGTCATCCAGCATTCAGCTGCAGTAATACAAATTTCTCCCCTTCAGGTCTCTGCTGACAGCACAGAAAAAACAATTTTTTGGGGAAAAAAGGGCAAGAGGTTTGAACCCTAGATGTTTAAGAGGACAATTTTATCTTCTTCAGAAATCTCCATATTTAGGAGAGCTCATTATAACATGATTTCCATCAGAAAAATGAATAAAAGTAATTCTTTACTCTCTGAATCTGCTAGCCAATGATCCTGTTTTTTTTTTTTAAGATCACAAAATACTCTGATTTTAAACTTATCCATAATAAGTTTAAATAGCACTTAGTTGTCAAAGGCAGGTTTTCAAAACAGCTACAGCTATGCAAAGTACCTGAATAAATGGCCAGATCGTCAAGTTCTCAGGATGCTGGACACTGAGTGACTTTGGAACTGTGGCCAGTTGTGACGAGAAGTAATTATCATCAGGGAGTTGTTTCTTAACCCTGTGTGAAACAAGTTAGGGACTGTAGTTTCTAATGGTTAGATGACTGCCTCCCACTAAGCACTAGTGTAATTACCAGCATTGCCAGTTTTTAGCTGACTGAATTGAAACCAAGAATCAAAAGGGTTAAAAACTCTTCCCTGTTATCAGAAACTGGGGGTTTGCGGTATTAATAGTTGTTTTTCTTTAGTATACAAATACAGAGACACAATATATACAGAGACTTAGATTTCAGCATACTGAAATACACTTCCTATGGATGAAACTGTCAGCTTTTTACAGATCTTATAGAAAGTAAAGGAGTTGCTTAGCTACAAAGTAGCCATCTGCTGAGCAGCAGTACAATGTATTTACAAACATGCTGGGAAGGTGGAGGGCCTTTTGATAAGGTGGTAATTTCTGAGCAGCATCTGCTTTGGGTGACAGGTTGTTACTACGTTTTGCTCAGTAACAGTGGCAGAGATACTGGTCTGTGACTAGGAGATAAAGGTGGAGAGACTTTCTGGATCTATTGAATACTCCGTTGTATTGGATTTGTGTGGCAAGGTTTGGTAGCACGGGGGCTGTGGGGTGGCTTCTATGTGAAGATACCAGAAGCTTCCCCTATGTCTGACAGAGCCAATGCCAGCGAGCTCCAAGATGGACCCACCGCTGTCCAAGGCTGAGCCCATCAGCAATGGTGGTAGCACCTCTGTGATATCATATTTAAGAAGGAGGAAAAAAACTGTTGCACAACAGCAGCCAGAGAAAGGATTGAGAATATGCAACAGAAACAATTCTGCAGACATCAAGGTCAGTGAAGAAGGAGGGGGAGGATGTGCTCCAGGCACTGGAGCAGAGATTTTCCTGTAGCCTGTGGTGAAGATGGCAGTGAGGCAGGCTGTCCTCCTGCAGCTCATGGAGGTTAACAGTGGAGCAGAGATCCACCTGCAGCCCATGGAGGACTCCATGCCAGAGCAGGTGAATGTACCTGAAGGAGGCCATGACCCCATGGAGAACCCATGCAGGAACAGGCTCCTGGCAGGACCTGTGGACCCAACGGAGAGAGGAGCCCACACTGAAAGAGGTTTTCTGGTAGAACTTGTGACCCCGTGAAGGACCCACATTGGAGGAGCCTGTTCCTGAAGTACTGCACCCCCGTGGAAGGGACACACACAGGAGCAGTTTGTGAAGAACTGCAGCCTGTGGGAAGGACTCATGCTGGAGAAGTTCGTGGAGGACTGTCTCCCATGGGTGGGACCCCATGCTTGAGCAGAGGAAGAATATGAGGAGGAAGGAGCAGCAAAGACGACATATTATGAACTGACTGCAAGCCCCATTCTCCATCCCCCTGTGCTGCTCAAGGGGAGGAGGTAGAGAACTTGGGAGTAAAGTTAAGACCAGGAGGAAGGGAGAGGTGGGGGGGAGGTGCTTTAAGATTTGTTTTTATTTCTCATTATCCTACTCTGACTTTTGATTGGCAATAAATTAACTTCCATGAGTCAAGTCTGCTTTGCTTGTGACAGTAATTGGTGAATGATCTCCCTGTCCTTATCTCAACCCACAAGCCTTTCATCATTTCAAAGTTTAATATACACACACAGCAAAAATATACACAGGTGTAAGTAAAATATAAATAATTGAATTGAGTGCCTTCTAATGCATTCAAGGAGATCTATTTCTGTCAGTTTGCATTCTAAAATATGAAAGGTAAATAAAAGGACTGTAAGGAAATTTATTTTTCCTGTTGTTTTTTTCCTGTATTCTTCCTGTTTCCACACAGTTAAAGGCAGCATATATATGTAAATCTTGGAAATGAGCCTGTTGAAAAAGTAACACCTTGGTGCACGAAGTATTTGATGCACTAAGATGCATAGACAGAATCTTAGGACGCAAAGAGAGGCTAACTTCACAGCATGACGACACTCAAACACTAGGAGGAATGAGGTAGCTTAACTCCCTCCGTAAAGTCGTATGATAATGCAGCGTTCAGCGCGTGAGTTTCAGGCTAGGTCTTCACCAAGTTTCTAGGAGTCTCTGTAGCATCTGGATCTCTACTGGGCCACACATTGACAAGAACCACCTCATTAGGGGCTGAATTTGTTTGGACGCTTTGTGAAGCCAACTTCAGACTTTATAGAACCTCTGCTGGGGTTCGCTAATGGCCTTTGCTGTAAACATTGAATTTGTTACATATAGTATGTGTGATCATGTCAGTAGCATTTACAGAAGTGCTGGTGTTGCCCTTTCCCTTATTGCAGTCCTGCCAGTGACCCTTTGCTTTGTAGTGGCTCTAGTCCATGTCCCATAAATACACTTCTTCCAGAGTTAGCATTGCCAACTTCTTGCAGGTCTTGGTATTTCAGAAGCTGCTCAGCTAGGATTGGATGTGATCCTCTCTCAAGAGAACAGAGATCTATCTCGGGCATCCTCATAGGGCTATATCGAAGCACAGAAGGAAAGAATGTGTGGCCACTCTAGGAGGTGTGTACTCTTTTCTGCATATACTTGTAAACAAGTTGTAACTGCAAACACTTGTACTGCATGGTGCACTTGTGTTTAGAACAGGAAAGTGGCATCAGGTCAAGATGATTTCACAGGAGAAAGCTGTACACAAATAAATGGAGAAGCTGATCCAGGTGTGGAGGAATGACAGATGGAGAGCAATAATAGCCAGCAGAATAGCTTATCTGAAATATACATGGATTCAATGTGACCTTGTTTCCTGCAGAGTTCTCATATGTGCAGCACTGAAACAGGTGAGATGTCTCAGTGCCAGCTTCTTGGATGTATTTGTCAGTACTGCTGTGGGAAGCAAGAAACCAGCAGGATTGTGTAGCCTTACGTAAGTCTTTTATGTGTTGGTCTTCACATGTAATGAGGTCATTCCTTCTGCTCTTGATACAATCTAGCAATGGGTATACAGCCATTTCCTGAAACTATGTGAGTCATATTGACTCATTAGTTTTCATTTGGTTTTCTTTATAAAGGATAAGTGAGTTCTAAGGTGAAGAATAAACACTTTTGAGGCTATTGTACTTTCATTTTGGCTCACTGGTCTGTTTTTTAATGTCTTCCAAGTCTTTCCTTTGTTAGCCATGTTACTTGAAAAGGAATCCATTGATGTTAAATTCTGGGCATCATTACTTTCACTGCCTTCCAGAATCATGTCTGGGGTTTTTTTTTGTGTTTTGTTTTTTTTTTTTTTTTTGTGTGTGTGTGTGTGTTTTGGTTTGGTTTGTTGTTGTTGGGGTGTTTTGTTTTGTTTTGTTTTTTCAATCTGTCATGCACATTCAATGATTTCTTTTACCTGGATGGGGAAAAAAATCAAATCATTCTTGCAAAGCACCTCTTTGGAAGGAGACAGACAAGTTACATTTGTAATATCAAGAGGAAGCTGCTGGCTTGCCCCCAGAAAATATTCCTAAAAAAAGTGACTTGGATCCAGGTACATATACAGATAGTGTCACTATATTTCTAGGTTCTTAAGCAGATCTCATCTCCTAAGCACTACACTTTTTGTTTTCTACTGTATAGCAGTCTTAAAATTAAAAATATCTTGTCATCTAATTGTCTTCCAGATCAGAAGGCAAATGTAATATCCAGTGATCAACTAGTAGGATACCCCAGCATAAACATGGTGCAATTCGTCTTTTCATTCCAGTTTCCCTCTTCTCTACCTCTTGATGTTGGATATTTGTAAGAGTGAGATGTTAATATTTAAAGATCTTATGTTGGGTTTCAAGTTCATCAGTTCTCACCAGCTAGCATGCCTATACAGGAGATCAGCAAGTAAAACCCATTTGCTTCAGTAAAAAGACTAGATTTTTTTTTCCTGTGCTTTTCATTTTAATGATTTGATTAAAAGGACCTTGAAGTATTTTAAAAGAGGGAATGAATCTATGATTGTCCTGCACTGTTCCACCTCAGACATGGTTCCATTTCAGAATGAGAGTTTTCCTGCATTGGAAGTTATGCACTGTAGTCATTGGTCTGTGGAGGAAATGAGTTGTTACACATTTGTTGTAACATTCCTCAGTTGTCCACACTTTTCATACCAAGAGCAATACATATTTATGTATGCCATCATAAAACAGACCCACCCATGCAATAATTATTACCACATGAATGTAAGACACTTACTGAAGGTCCATTTAGGAAAATACAAGTCAGTGTATGGATTAATATATGTATGATGGTATAATGGTCATAAATATTGCTAAGTGTTGTTTGGTTCAGGTACTTCAAAGCTACATGTTTTCATAGGTTGGAACTAGATGATCTTTAAGGTCCCTTCCAACTCAAACCATTCTATGATTCCATGACTTTATTGCTTGCAGGTAAGGTGAGCACAATAGTACATAGGCTTAGAAGTTAATTGACTGACTAAGCTTGGTAGCTTACAAAGGGAGTCTTCTTGAGGCAGTAAATTATCACTAATAAGAGCCTCATTCCAAGTGCTTAATACTACCTTGCCATAGTGCTATGCAGGCATGCAGCTGTGGAAGGGATTCGAATATAAAACCCTCCACTTACAGATACAGTAATATAATGCAGGAGAGTATGTAGCATGCAAGATTGCATTAGCTTCTTGCCTCTAAAGAGAGGAAGTTAGAGGAACACGTTGTTAAAACTGGACTGTCATGACCAGTGGGATTTCACAACAGAAATGATGTTGCAAAGACATCCCAAATAGGAAATGTGTATCTTGACTTCACCACACATTTCTACATTACTTACCAAATAGGAAGAAGTCGAATTGCAGGGACATTGGCAAATAAGTCCTTTTCATCTGCATTGTATTTTCAGCTATAGTTTAGCTTTACTTTAGGACAAAAATGCCCATTTCACATCTCATCATTCAGAGACATGGTTTCCAAGCAGTCATCTTCCTCCTCACTATGACTCAGTGTTTCTACGAGCTAAGGGGAACAATAAACATTTTTCTGTAAAGATTCCACCACAGTTTGGTGTTTGCAGACATAGTCACAGAAGTAATTTCAGTGGGCTCACTGATGATGTCATTGCACAATGCTCTTTGTACTTAACTCTCCTGACCTTGTTTGACTGACTGCTCCCCGTGTTGCTCTCACTTCCTTCTTTCATCAACATTGCACTTCCTGACTCCAATGATCCTTCACAGCCTCTTCTCTTTGTGTTTCCTGCAACCAATCCCTTCCATTTTTCTGCCATATAAAGCAGAGAAAAAACGCAAAATTGAAAAACCAATACAGAAATCATGGAACCAAAAAGATCATCGCTACTATTTTGCTCTACCTTTGTCTTTTTTCTCCTTCACATCTGTCTTACTCTTCAGATTCTAGAATCATAGAATCATAGAATCATAGAATCATAGAATGGTTTGGATTGAAAGGAACCTCAAAGATCATGCAGTTCCAATGCCCCTGCTGTGGGCAGGAACACATTCCCCTAGATCAGGTTGCTCAAAGCCTCCCGGCCTTGAACACTTCCAGGGATGGGGCAGCCACAACCTCTCTGGGCAACCTGTTCCAGTGTTTCACCACCCTCAGAGTGAAGAATTTCCTCCTTATATCTAATTTAAATCTACCCTCTTTCAGTGTAAAGCCATTGCCCCTTGTCCTATCACTACACACCATTGTAAAAAGCCCCTCTCCAGCTTTCTTGTAGGCCTCCTTTAGGTACTGGAAGACTATTATAAGATCTCCCTGGAGCTTTCTCTTCTCCAGGCTGAACAACTCCAACTCTCAGCCTGTCTTAATAGGAGAGGTGCTCCAATTGCAAGTAACTGAGATTAGAATGAAATTGCTATATCAACTTTTAAAACTATATGCAATAGAAAATTAAAATGTTTTGTGTTTTAAGCATATAGGATATCAACATAGTCATATAACAATTAATTACAGTGTAGTTTCAGTCCAGTTAATATCCAGTTACAGTAAGGTCGTGCTTTTTAATGATGAATTGATGCCAATATAAATACGCAGTAACTATACAGGTATTCCAGTTACTCTTGTTCTACATAACACATGTATTTGTATTCTACATCTGAATTCTACATACATATATAGACAGACACACAATCACATCTATATACATGTATGTATACACCTATGTGTATGTATCTCAGATGTGCGTTGTGTTCACATGAACGATGGTGTTCACACTAAAATTACTCCCAGACGCGTTCTTTGTGGTTACATGAATTAGTGGTAATTGTAGGATAAAAAATTACTGGTGTAACTATGCTATAATTTTAGTGTAATTACAGTCATTGTATTACGAATTTTAACCAAATATCAAGCCTGTACTCTTCAGAAACAGAACATTTCAGTGCAACCATTGTACAAAAAAGCTTGAAACTTATTTCACTTTCTGAAAGTTTCCTCTTTCTCTCCGACACTAGTGCCTTTCTTGGTTTTTTAATTAAAAAGAATCTGTGGGCAACTGAAAAACTTGTATATATAAAATATGCTTGGCAGAAAAATAAAATATGGGAAATTAGCCTTTTCATTCAATTGCAGAGTTGAGAATTATTAAACCCTAATTCCGTATTTTTTATGGAGAGATTTACAGTAAATCCAACACATTGTAACATCATTATAAGGTACGATAATAGGATGTTTTTCCCTTTGGATCTCACTTTTAATCAGTATAATTCTAATATTTATTATTTCCATCTGTCACTTTACTGAAGATGCATGCAAGTCACATTCCATCTTGAATCTGAAACTGAAAGAGAAAATAAAAACTGGACCCAACACCTTTGCACTTCCAAAAAATACAACAAAATCATTAATTAGTATAAACAGGGAGGACTGTTGCTTTTCACATGAAAGAAAGGTGGTTATTTTAGTTACGTGTGCCTAACAAATGACCCATTAATTTTGCAGCCAAATAGCAAAAATAGCTTTTAATTCCTAAAGTATAGTAGCCCAGCATAGGATGCTCAGGAACTAGAGCATCTTTGCTAATTGTCTTAGTGCAGAACATGCCAGCTACAGTTGAGACCCCCAGTAGCTGTTTTCCTGAAGCATAGGTGTCTCAGCTTCTAAAGACCAGTTGCAATAAACCTCATGGTTCAAAGGAGAAGATCATGACACACTTTGTCCCGTGCCAAGTTTCCCTTGATAGTCACATGACAGGCTGCAGCCAGGAAATAAGCATTCAGGAATGAACAGCACACTGGGAGACATGTGCCATGAACATAACCTGTCATTACAGGCTCTCTCTCGGTCCTCATTGACCATATGCCACACAGAGCTGTAAGTATGATCTTGTGTGCCAGAGTGAGAGGAGGCAGCAGCACTGCCCCACCAGTGAATGTGCTATGCGCAATGTAAAATGAGACAAGAAGCTGTTGAGTAAGCCTGAAGCTTTCCGAATCAGGGATCCACAGCCTGTTTATTCCTAAAATGTTTCATTGTTAGTGCAAATGTCAGATAACACTGTAAAGATCTACAGGCCTGCTTTCTCACTACCCTGAAGCTTATGACATCATTTACAAAATCAGAGTTATATATTAACAAATCAGCATATCAATACACATGGTAAAGTGTGTGGCACAGAAAACCCTCACCTTCATATATAACTGTTTAGCACTATTAAATAGCAGAAGAGGGCACATGCAAAATTTGGATGTATGAAATAAAATATGGTGCTTTCAGTAGCACAGTTGACTATAAAAATGTTACTGTTCTGTGCTTGATATTAAATGTGTTTTCAGTTTAAACTCAAGGTGAGTGTCTTTTTACACTCATGGTCTCTTTACAGATGGAATTATTCTCTTACATATATCTTATAAAGAATAGCATACACTCTTTTCTAATGCAGCAGACCATAATTTGACCAACTGGTACTGGTGGTAGTGATAAACAAGGAGATAGAAAGCCAGGGAAGTTTATCACATCAACAAGAAACCAGGAATAAAATTCTATACTTCAGAAATGCTATGAAGCGTGCTCACGAGTCATAAAAAGAACTTGTAGCCACAGTGATTTTTACTTTACAGTAAAATACTGATGTCTGAAGAATTTGGGATAGTTTCTACTTTTTTGCAGCAAAGGAACTGGGGTGCAAGGGAGCACTAAATCTGGAACTTCACAAATTTGCTTGTAGCACCATGGCAGTGAGTCTGCCTAGATTCTTGCTTCTAACATGCCTCCTCATCAGCTGCTCCTTAGCATACCCACTTCATGGTGAGTAGGAACGTTTGTACTGAAATGGTAATTCTAAAATGCTAAACAGAAGACCTGTAGAATAGGTCTAGTGCCAGAACTTCAGACCGCAATGTAGGGATTTTAGCAAAGCAATTAGAAAATTCTTTCCCATTGCACAGTTTCATAGTAATGGAAAAAGCTTAGATTTAGTTTCTCTTGTGAATGCAACAGTTTAAGGCCTGGAGTAGAACTAAACTCAAGAAGATCAAAAGCGGATACATTTTCATTTGAGCTATCTTATGAACTTGTAGACCTGGTTTCTATTATGTGATGTAGAAACTGCATATGCTTAATAGTTCAGGTCTGAGTGGAACTGCAGTGGTGATAGGAATGTGTCGAAGTG
Source organism: Tauraco erythrolophus (assembly GCF_009769465.1). Lineage (NCBI taxonomy): Eukaryota > Metazoa > Chordata > Aves > Musophagiformes > Musophagidae > Tauraco > Tauraco erythrolophus. The sequence goes on from NC_141468.1 coordinate 57,475,786, forward strand.
GAGCGGTTTCTTTTACGTCAGATGGAGGCACCAGGCAGTTCTAATACTGAGACGACAACTCTGTTAGGCTTCCTGACTGCTGTAATTTAGTACATCCACTGTACATGTCATTCAGTTTTCAAAACTTGCCCTTGACATGTTTTTTGAAATGACAAATGGAAAGTCAGTACAAAAATCTCTGTGCAATTCAGTATTTTGCATAGCTTTTATAGCTGTTGTCACTTAATACTTTCTAAACAAAACATTCTCAACTTTTCATTTTGTTTTAATCAATGTTTTCAGATATCTCTGAACTCAAATTTCTGTCATGGCGTACCTGTTTGAGATGGAAGTATCACTTCTGGGAACTATTTCATATGAGAGAACATAAATAGAGATACAGATAGAGAGGCTAATATTCTACTACTGTTGGTGTCATTTTTCTTCCAATTGTTTATGTCTCCTCATATTCTTCTATTTTACTTTTTAGTTGTTAATTCATATTCAGTGAAGATTTACATGTCCATCATAACCACCAGGTGTCTTTCCTGACGAATCAGTTGATGTAGAAGCCATCATTAGATCTCTGCGTTACACTGTTTCATGTTTATCTGTTGTCTACATCATGAAAATGCCCTTCCCTATTATATCAAGCAGTCTGTATAGTATGAAAGTATATTAACTTCATTAATATATAGTAATTCACATTATACACTGCAATGTAATGAGGTAGTGGAATTTTACTGGAGACTTTGGTATTGTTCATGCTTACGTAAAACAAACTACTGGACACAAGCTCATTGCAAAGACTGGAAGGACAGCCCAGCCCTGGAAATAAGGACTTGGCTTCTTGGAAGCTTAGAACTGTCCATGAAGGATAAAAGATACCCTTGAACAGCCAAGATAACACCAGCATCCTAGTCACTCTTAACACATCTTTGAAACCCTCCCAGCATCATCTGGCATCGTAGATAAGATAACTGTGATAAGACTGATGTCTGGATCCATAGACAAGCAGCGAAATGATGCAGAAATATAGTTGCTTTGCAGTTTTACTATGATTAGCAATTGGTAGTGTCGTGTTAGTGATTAGTTAAATCCTGTTGTAGCTGAACACTTGAGGGTACATGAACCTTGTGTAAAACTGCGTTTAAGGTGCTCCAGTTTTTCTGGGACACCTCACATCAATGAATGAATATCTACCCTTGCAATTCTACACTTTGCATCCTATCCTCTCTCAGTCAGCACAAGCCAGTTGAGAATTTTTGTAACATCTAATCTAGCACAGAAAAACAAAGAAAATTAACTGTCATACAGACATGTGGTTGTCTTCATTAGTTTCCTCTGGACCTTTCTCACTTGTGACCTCTTGTTGGGAGGCAAAGTCTAGACCTCAGCAAGTCTCTGTAGACACATTCTATTTTAGGGAACTGTGTTTTACCTTGTTGGCATTACTAATGCTACTGAAAAAAGAAAGTACTGCCCCAGTGACATGATTTTAGAAATCGACTCTGCTGCGCGACAGTGATACGCTCAATGAACTCTTTCCAATCTCAGTCTCCATCAAGAAAACCAAAATTGGAGCAGGGACGTTCCATAACATCCTTTCGCATCACCATGTCCTGGCTATGCTCCTCCGTGGGAACAACATGGGAAGCACGCAGCAGATGTGAAGGACGAGCGGCGCGTGTGCCGAGCTTACCCCAGGGACAGCCCCAGCCAGCCCTTGGGCGCCGGCCGACACCATCCCAGCACCTTCCCACTGACACCCGCTGCACCGCTCCCGCCTCTGCCCATCCTTCGACTCTCCGTTTTGCCGGTAAGGCTGGTTCCCTCTTCCTCCCCTCCCCCCCTTCCAACGGCCGTGCTCCGAACTCTCTGGAGACTCCTCGTGCCCGGAGCCCCGGTTGCTAGGCAACGCTGCTTACCTCACGCGCGTTGCCACGGTGACCGCTCCCCGCGCCCGGTCCCCGCTCGGCGGCCCGCCATGGCGGCCCCTCTCCGGGAGGCGCTGGGGCCCTTCCTGGGTGTTTGGGACGTGCCGCAGCTCCTGGCGCGGCCGCTGGCCGCTGGGCACACCAGGCCACCCTGCCCTCAGCCTTTCGACCAGAGGCGCCCAGCACGGGCGGCACTCCCAGCTCTGTCTCACGCAGTGTCGGGACCACTGGCTGCTCCACAGCTCTGAAAAATGATTACGAGAAAGTGTTGTTCACGAAAAGCAGAGCCCGGGAGTTCAGGCAGACTGCGCAAAGACCTTTCACCAGCTGCGCCGCAGTCACTGTTCAGCTAGTGGACAGACATATTTTGTTTTACTTCCATACACGCCTTGTGTTGGTGGAAGCAGTTTTCTCCAAAGGTGCCTAAGGGGAGTTGAGGAGCCTGTGTGTGTGTGCGTGCACAGGCGTGCGCGTGATCAGAGAGGAGTCATCATGAAGGGATCATCTTGAGTGGGAAATAAAATCCTAAAAGCATTTAAAAGCATTCAGTTTCCTTGATGCAAGGATGCACTAGACTTTGTTTCCTTTAAGATGATGAGAGATAGCAGATAAACCACCCCGATATCTGTTGGAGGGACAACACAGCAGGGCATAGGCAATCCAGGAGGTTCCTGGAATGCATGGATGATAACTTCCTTCTCCAAGTGGTAGAGGAACCAACAAGGAGAGGTGCTTTGCTGGACCTTGTTCTCACCAACAAAGAAGGGCTGGTGGGGAACATGACGCTCAAGGGCAGCCTTGGCTGCGGTGATCATGAAATGGTGGGATTCAAGATTCTTAGGGAAGCAAGGAGGGTGCTCAGCAAGGTCACTACCCTGGATTTCAGGAGAGCAGACTACGGCCTTCTCAGGGATCTCCTTAGTAGAGTACAATGGGATGAAGCCCTGGAGGGAAGAGGGGCCCAAGAAAGCTGGTTAATATTCAAGAATCACCTCCTCCAAGCTCAGGAGCGGTGCATCCCAACAAAAAGAAAGTCAGGTAGGAACACCAGGAGGCCTGCATGGATGAACAAGGAGCTCCTGGACCAACTCGGACACAAAAAGAAGGCCTACAGAGAGCGGAAGCAAGGACAAGTAGGCTGGGAAGAATACAGAGAAATTGTCCAAGCAACCAGAGATGAGGTTAGCAAAGCTAAAGCCCTGATAGAGTTAAATCTGGCCAGGGACATCAAGGGCAACAAGAAAAACTTCTATAGATATGTCAGTGATAAAAAGAGATCTAGGGAAAACATAGGCTCCCTCCAGAAGGAAATGGGGGACCTGGCTACCCAGGATATGGAGAAGGCTGAGGTTCTCAATGACTTCTTTGCCTCAGTCTTCAATGGCAAGAGCTCCAGCTGCACACCCCAAGTCACAGAAGGCAAAGGCAGGGACTAGGAGAATGAAGAAGCGCCCACTGTAGGAGAAGGTCAGGTTTGAGACCATCTAAGGAACCTGAAGGTGGACAAGTCCATGGGACCTGATGATGTACATCCTTGGATCCTGAAGGAACAGGCGGATGAAGTTGCTAAGCCACTATCCATTGTATTTCAGAAGTTGTGGCATTCTGGTGTGGTTCCCGCTGACTGGAAAAGGGGAAATATAGCCCCCATCTTTAAAAACAGGAAAAAAAGAAGACCCAGGGAACTACAGGCCAGTCAGTCTCACCTCTGTGCCCGGCAAGATCATGGAGCAGATCCTCCTGGCGACTATGCTAAGGCACATAGAAAATAAGGAGGTGATTGGTGACAGCCAACATGGCTTCACTAAGGCCAAATCGTGCCTGACTAATTTGGTGGCCTTCTATGATAAGGTTACAGCATTGATAGATAAGGGAAGAGCAACTGACATCTAAAGCATTTGATACTGTCCCACATGACATCCTTGTCTCTAAACTGGAGAGACATGGTTTTGATGGATGGACCACTTGATGGATAAAGAATTGGCTGGATGGTCACACTCAAAGAGTTGTGGTCAATGGTTCAATGTCCAAGTGGAGACCAGTGACGAGTGGTGTTCCTCAGGGGTCAGTACTGGGGCCAGTGCTATTTAACATCTTTGTTGGTGACATGGACAGTGGGATCGAGTGCACCCTCAGCATGTTTGCAGATGACATCAAGCTGTGTGGTGTTGTGGACACGCTGGAGGGAAGGGATGCCATCCAGAGGGACCTTGACAGGCTGGAGAGGTGGGCCTGTGAGAACCTCATGAAGTTCAACAAGGCCAAGTGCCAGGTCCTGCACATGGGTCGCGGCAATCCCAAGCACAAGTACAGGCTGGGCAGAGAATGAATTGGGAGCAGCACAGAGAAGCTCAACATGAGCCGGTAATGCACGCTTGCAGCCCAGAAAGCCAACCATATCCTGGGCTGCATCAAAAGAAGCGTGGCCAGCAGGTCGAGGGAGGTGATTCTGCACCTCTACTCTGCTCTCCTGAGACCCCACCTGGAATACTGTGTTCAGCTCTGGAGCCCCCAACACAAGAAGGACATGGAGCTGCTGGAGCAAGTCCAGAGGAGGAACACAAAGATGTTCCGAGGGCTGGAGCACCTCTGCTATGAAGACAGGCAGAGAGAGTTGGGGCTGTTCAGCCTGGAGAAGGCTCCGGGGTGATCTTATAGCAGCTTTCCAGTACTTAAAGGGGGCCTACAGGAAAGCTGGAGAGAGACTTTTTACAAGGGCGTGTAGTGATAGGACAAGGGGCAATGGATTTAAACTGAAAGAGGGTAGATCTAGGTTAGACCTAAGGAAGAAATTCTTCACTCTGAGGGTAGTGAGGCACTGGAACAGATTGCCTAGAGATGCTGTGGAAGTGTACAAGGGCAGGTTGGATGAGGCTTTGGGCAACCTGGTGTAGTGGAGGGTTTCTCTGCCCGTGACTGGGGGGGGGAATGGAACTAGATGATCTTTGAGGTCCCTTCCAACCCTAACCATTCTATGATTCTATGAAACAGGATAGCACTCGTCAAGAGGAGGGTAGGCATCCTTGTAAGTCCAAAACCTCTGAGGAATGTTACCAGTGCTAATCACTCTGCTAGCCATTAATCACTAAAGGAAGAGCCAAAGCAAGGACTTCAAAGACTGATAAAGGAAACATCTTGCTATGAGGAAGGTTAACGAGATTAGAAGAATACCACAAGTATGAAGTCAGCAAGAGCCAGCAGTTAAGTAGGGGAAAGTTAAAGGCGGCAGGGGGAGATCAAGGCCACCGACTTAATTCAGGACCGAAAAGACTTACCCCCATGCCTGCATGGACCATGCACGCTAATTTAAATATTTTTAACCAATAGTAGATGATATGTTAAGTACTAACCAACTAGTGTAATTTTGGGTGTGTTGATACTAATCATGTAACAGGATAAATGTGTGATGATTTTCTGGAAAAGGAGAGATGGTGTTGTGGAATATCACCTAGCTCCCAACTTTGCGCAAACTTTGTAATAAAGAAATACCTCAACCCTGTGTGTATTGGCTTGCATACCAGGTAAAGATCCCACTTTTTGGACAACATCCTATTCTAGGGAACCGCTTTTACCACTCTACTAGTGAACTAGCAAGTAACTAGTAAGTAAAACCATGGTGTTAATCCTTAGATTGGTATAGGGGAAAACCAAAACCCTTGCAGCAAATGGAACATTACTTTTGAGTAATAGGAAGAAGCCACTTTAAAATTAGAAGGAGCAAGGCCACTAAAAAGATAAAAAAACTGCAAAGCAGAAGAAAATTACTTGCACAAGCAAAACTTGAAACAACGCAAACTTTTACCCTTTTGCAACAAGTAGTGGCTTCCCTGGATAAATAGCATCACCTCCTTTTGAGTATTATTGTATAGTGATTCCAATTCTCACAGTTATGATGGATTTATATAAACAATTTTGGGTTTCTGCTGTTGCTCCAATGCTGTAGCTTACAGGTTTGCCAATTGATAGCTATGTAGTTCCTCATTTCTTTTGCTCTTGGGTGACCAAAAATGGGAGTGAACCTGCTCTTTTCTCAACTGATTAGAGAAGCCCTGAACAGTTTCACATCTCGGGGAGAAGTGAAAGCCGCAGACAGGCTGGGAAAGGGTAAAGCAAAAGAGATAGGAGAGCTTGGAGCTGCTGGAACAGGTGAGACAGAAACTGCACAGGCTGTGTGGAGGGTCTTAGGAGCAAATGGGCTGGACATTAGCATGAGACTAGTACAAAAGGCAGAACTACACAGGAGACTGGAGAGAAATGCACCTAAAAACCTCAGTAATTTGAAAGGAGTTGACTATTCACCTGAGGGTTTAATGCCTTTTGTTCAGAGCTTTGTCCCTTGACCGTGAGACTCCTGACCAGATTCCAGTGCAATTCCAAAACCTATTTCTGTGGGTCAAGTTTTGGGGACAGGAATGGAAGAGCGACTGCAGAGAGGAGGATGTAAAGTAAATAAACATACTTGGTTAAATTTCATAAGTTAGGCAGGTTTTAATGGACATATTCTTTCAAAATGTATCAAATATTCAAGCGATGTTTCTGACAATTATTTCTGTTGCTGGCCAGGTCTGCTGTCAATCAAATACAGTGTAGAAAGTGTGTTATTTAAGTGTTGTGAAATATTTACTTCTCTGTCATTCGTCACACAAAGAGCTGTATTTTGGTAGCTGACCGTGTTACAGTCAGAGACACTAAAAGTGACGCATTCCTCTTATTTCAGGCAACTCAGCACTAGCATCACGAGGGTGGACTATTTAACTCTGGATAGTATGTTGGGTTCTAGAGATCTCTCTCTGTTTTTTCTTTAGAGACACAAGACCAGGGTAAACTGAGGTCACACAATGAGTGTTTTACAAATTAAAAATGTCTGAATTTTCAGATATATTTTTGTTAGTTTTGACATTTCATTAGGCAGTATTATTAATACAATACAAGTTAATATAAAACATGTTTTTCTTTCAGATTAAATCCTAAAGAGTTATTGTTATGTGAAAGTTTGGCTAATTGAAAATGCAAAATAAAGAGTGGAATTTTCTTAAAGAAAGCATTTAGAACATGTTGAGTGACAACATAACTTCTTCCATGTGTCTATGGATTTCTACGGATTTTCTGCATGATCTATTTCTCTTCCTCCTACTCCAAAAGGGTTATTTGTTCCAAAGAAAGAACTTCCTTAGAAACCTGTCCCTACCCCATCCTAATGAAGAAACTGAGCATGATGAGATAATGTTTTGTTTTGTTTTTTTTTTAAAGTCATTTGCTTCCTTTAGAAACAAATGAGGTACATTTGAAAAGATGGTTTTATTAATAATTAATAATTTGACTTACACCGTAAGCTACATCAAGAAAATATTAAAATGTCAACTTGTAAGACTATAGGAGAACAACATAAACAAAACAAGAACCAGTAGCAGCTTGTAGTAAAAGGAACTAATGTTTCAGCATTTTTATCAAAAAGCAAAGAATAAAGGAAAATATATGATTTATTACACAATAGGAACTTTGGGTTCTTTTTGGTTTGAGGTACGGGAGGAGGGAAGGTGTTTTAATTTTTATTTTTATTTCTAACTGCCCAAATCTATTTTAATTGGCAATAAACTAAATTAATATTCCCCAAGTCGAGTCTGCTTTGCCAGTGGCAGTAACTGGTAAGTGAGTTCACTGTCTCTGTCTCGACTCTCCTAAGCTTGTCCATCCTATTTTTTCCACCTCTGCTATTGAAGAGGGAGAGTGAGAGAGCGGCTGGGTGGGCGTCTGGCTGCTAGATAAGGCTAAGCCACCACTGTCCTTTTTGGTGTCCAACATGGGGCTCAAGAAATTTGAGATAACGACTGTAATTGGGAGAGGTAATGGGCAAAAGTCAGACTGGACATTGTCAGGGAGTGGAATAATTTGGGGAAGCTTTGATACTGGTGTTGGGAACTTTTGTTGTGGTGAAGGGACAAATGGTGGAGTTTTATTGTGTGTGTATATTGTTGACGTTTGTCAGTGTCATGATAGTGTTACTTTGATTTTGATGTGGGGAATTTTTGTTGATGTTGTAAGTGAAGTTTGTGGAGGATGTGTGATGAATGTACATTTTAATAACAAAAATGTGTTTCACAAAGACAAGGGGAGGAAAGTATTGCATGTAAGTGGCAAGGTTTTGGTAGCAGGAGGGCTGCAGGAGTGTCCTCTGGACTGCCCTGTGCCAGACACAGCTGGTTCCATCCAGCTTTGCAACAGACCCACTGCATGACACAGCTGAGCCCATCAGCCAACCCACTGGCAGCTTTGGGAAAACATACTTACGAAAGGGTAAAACACTGTACGGCAGTAGGAGTGCGGAAAAATGTGTGAGAAACAACCCTGTCAACACCAAGGTCAGAGAAGAAGGAGAGGGAGAAGATGTTCCGGGTGCTGGAACAGAGATTCCCCTGCAGCTCATGGAGGCCATGGTGGAGAAGGTATTTCTTGCAGCCTATGGAGAGGATTATGGTGGGGCAGATATTCCCTGGAAACCTGTGAGAGAGAACATAGTGGACCACGTATCCGCACTGCAGCCCATGAAGGACCCCACGCTGGAACAGGTGGATATTTTCTGAAGGGACTGTGGTCCGTGGAGGACCCAAGCTGGGGTGGGTTTCTTCTGAAGGACTGCACCCCATGGAAGGATCTATGCAAGAGCAGGGGAAAAGTGTGAGAAGAGAAACTTATGTACAGACCATAATCCCCCATCCCCCCTGCACCACTGGGCAGGTGTTAGGGGAGTTGGAGTGAAGTTGAGCCTGGGAAAAAGGGAAAGAGAGAGGTGTTGTTTGAATTTTTGGTTTTGTTTCTCACAATGCAAATCTATTCTAATTGGCAATGAATTAAATTAATTTTCCCAAGGTCAACTCTATTTTCCTGTGACAGTAACTGGAGAACAATCTCCATCTTTATCTTAACCTATGAGTTTTTCCAACCAATTCTTTTCCCCTGTCCTGTTGAGGAGGGAGGAGTGAGAAAGCAGCTGGATGGGCATCTGGCTGATGGCCACGGCTAACCCACCACAATAGAGCAGCTAGCGCAGTCATGTCTTGGAGTCCAGGACTTAGATTTTTACATACTTTCATAAAGGCTTACTATTAATAATTCCATTTTTATTTTAACACCATATGCTATTAGAAATTACAGAAAACATAATTATAAGTATATATTTCAGATTGGTTATATTGAGTAAAACAGCTGCTATAACTGTTCTGTGGCAACTACCCACAGCTTTGATTCAGGCTTCAGTGGTTATTTTTGTAAATAAAATCTTAAGACACTTCCGCAGGATAGTAGGGTAGAAATAACATGATATATTTTCAGCTTTAATTCTGTCCAGTGCCATTTCTGATGAATGGAAACTAGGAATCTGAACAAGATACCCATAGCCATAGAAGGGATAAATCCAGTCCACAGCAACCCAGTTGCACAAGCAAATGATTGATGAACGGCTCAGAATACCCTTTCCCACCTGCTCATGATATCTCAGTCATGAGCAATGGACTGTACAGTTATAGAGAAGGTATGTTTCATAGCTGTTGACAAAACATAATGAAACATTTCGATAAATAGTTCAAATAATGAATCCTGTCCCCTGAACAACAGAACCAATTGGAATCAAAGGAAAACAAGCTTTGTTAACACTTTATTCAGGGCTCACAAGACATGCAGCCCTTGAACATGAAATGGTAATAGCACTTGTAGATTCTTACCATTTTAGCACAGCTGAGGAATAAAGGCATGCAGAAGATTGATGGAAGAGGAGAAAGATTAGAGAATGGAGAATTGGAAAGAGTGGAAGCAGAGTAGGTTGCAGCTGTGGCAGAGGATGAGGACATTAAGGGATGGTTTAAATGGAATGGATAGAGAAGATAAATGCTCTACTTTCAATCCTATTATTCTGCTAAGTCATGGAAATTAAATATATTGGCTGGTGGTAACTGGCATTGGATAAGTGCTGAGTTCTCCATTTGTTGATGATTTTAATCAGGATCAGTGAATATCATATATTTTGATTAGTTACCTGCCTCAGTATTGGAAGAATTGTTTGATATTTTCTATGCTATATTTATACAAGAGGTATTGATCATGTTCTGCCACATACTAAAAAGAAGCTGAGAAAGTACTCAGAATGTGTCAAAAAAAATACTAGATGACAACTTCAATTAGGAAAAAGTTTTAAAGGCAAGACAATTACTTTTAGCAAAAAGAATGGGCAACCTAACATTGACAAAACCCAAAACTTCAAAAGGTTCCTTTTTAAAAAAAATATAAGTATGATTGCTTTTTTAGGTTTGGCATAAATATAGCAAGGTTTAAGTTGCCTTTGTTTTCACTTGAAGTCACTGTAGAGAATATTCGACCCAAAAAAGGAAATACAACAGTAACAAATCCCACAATAATAAATAAATAAACCCAAACAAGTACATTTTACATTCCACCCCTTTTCTGACAGTCAAATTTTTATTTACAAAGCCCCCAGCAAGTTAATACAAGGCTGATCATCCTGTGTTTAAGCCAAAAAAAAAAAAAAAAAAAAAAAGACTTTTCAAAATACAACTGAGGAGATCATGAGATATTCTTAAGTCCCAATTATTATTTAATTAACATCTTCTTGAAAAAGTTCACTGTGACTAAGCCCAAGTATTTTACCTTTTTAAGTTGTTACTAAACCACTCTGCATCTGATTCTACACTGGCAATTTCCTGCAGATACATATAATTTATTGAGAAATTTACTACCACTGTTATCACTTGGATTCATTAACCCATGAGTCTTCCACTTTCTAGAAGTATCTAAAGCACGTATTACATTGAAAAAAGCCCAAGGTTAGAGCTGAGATAAAGAAACTGAGAATAGAAACTGGTTCACCCGGAGGGTAAGCCTTTTTAAACAGTATAGATATTTTTCTTTTAAAGAAAGTATTTCCATTTCTGAACATTCAAAAAGGTCAAATATTTTCATTAATTTAAACGAACTCAGTAACGTGTCTACACAAAACCAGTTCACACATTTCAGATGATCTGCATAGTTCATTTATCAAAGACATCCCATATTCAGCACATTCCAGAGTGATGTTCAGATAGATTTCTTCCAACAGGTCAAAAATACTCCCAAGGAGGAAACATATGAAATATTCTTTACATTTCTTCATGAGTTGCTGAAAATAATTAAATGTATTGGATAAAACTTAATGAGATATGTTTATAAAGCTCTACATATGTAACCTGGGGGTCAAGCACATTGCATCTCGGAAGTATTACGAGGGTTAAAACTGAGCACTACTTTCTCAACTTCTACTGTAATAACAGTAAATAATGCTACCACAGTATTTCTTTGCATTTTTAGAGGGGAAAAGGCATCTTCCAAACCAAGCTACTTCTAGAGCAATTATCTCTGAAGAGAAACGACTGCGTTCAGGAAGTAAGTTACATAGTCAAAAGACCTGATGAAAATCAGATTGTTCCACAGCCACCACACGAATACGTCTAGTGATTCAAAATAAACTGCGAGAAAAATAGCTAAAACCAAAAGGGCTTTTGTAGCTTTAAGGTTCTCCACTATATCAGGTGCTGGTTTTACAGCTAGGTTTCACAACTTTCTCATATCAAAGCATAAGTGGGACAATGGGAGACAAGCTCTTCTTTCCAACAAACAGATTCCTGAAGATGATCCAAGGGCTGGAGCACCTCTCCTGTGAAGACAGGCTGAGAGAGTTGGGGTTGTTCAGTCTGGAGAAGAGAAGGCTCCGGGGTGATCTTATAGCAGCTTTCCAGTAGCTGAAGGGGGCCTACAGGAAAGCTGGAGAGAGACTTTTTACAAGGTTGTGCAGTGATAGGACAAGGGGCAATGGATTTAAACCAAAAGAGAGTAGATTTAGATTAGATATAAGGAAGAAATTTTTTACAATGAGGGTGGTGAGGCACTGGAACAGGTTGCCTAGAGAAGTTGTGGATGCTCCATCCCTGGAAGTGTTCAAGGCCAGGTTGGATGAGGCTTTGAGCAACCTGGTGTAGTGGAGGGTTTCTCTGCTCATGGCAGGGGGGTTGGAACTAGATGATCTTTAAGATCCCTTCCAACCCAAACCATTCTATGGTTCTATGATTATGGTGCTTCTTTTGCCCTGTGTAGGAACTGTTTATAATCACAGAAGTTGTAATCTTTTCATCCTATTAGGATATTACTATGCAAGAAATACTTATTAATTTAGTCAATTACGAAGAAAAATTAACATAAATCTTGTTGGCTCAAAAGTGTTATCCATTTAGCAAGGTGACCTCTTGTAAATACACATTTTCCAGCAATGATTTAAAAATACAATGTACAAATAAAATGGCTTCTCTTCTTTTCCCTGTTGCTGTTTCTTATGATCATATTTTGTTTTTGCTAAAAGTCAGTAGTTGTCTGTATATAAAAGTACATTTTCATACTGAGAACTATATCTCTTTTGTGCACCACTTTCCTTTTTTCCTTTTATCATGTTTATTTGTGACTCTGCAATGTCTCCATTAGCAATTATTAAATCATATGGAGAGAGTTAATATGTGGGAAATATTTAGGGTGTTAAGTCTCATTTTTCTAACACAATTTGACATACAGAAAGAAGGATCGTGTAATCAGCTTACTAGTGATATGTCTTTCACAAGTTGGTGGCTGACCTATGACAGTACCTTGAAATAAGAAAATGAAATGTTATATGCATACTTCAAGCCTTAAGTTCAGTGGAGAGTTGAGAACATCAAGAAGAAATTGTCTGTTGCACATACAATCCTTTTTTGATTTTTGTAAAGTGCTTTGGAATCTATTGGTTTTTCTCTGTGTTTATCATGACAATACCTGAACATACTAGCAGTCTTCAGACACAAAGGTGAACTACATGGACATCTCCTTTTCTGTGGTGTTACAGTTTTAGTATTTTGTAAATTTAACTCCAGTGTAGAGTTTGCTTTACATGTCACTTTGACAGGAAAAAAAAAAAAAAAAAAAAAAAAAAAAAGACTGCTGAAGTTGTGTTTTCTCAACAATTTTTTATTTTAACTTTCTTCTGGCAAAGAGTCAGAGCAATATAAACTGATACCATTGCTTTTTCGAATTTATGACCAGTCTGACTTCAGCAAGAGCAGTTGACAGAAATCTGGACTTTCGCTTCCTCAAATTACTAACCTGATAATTCAAATATGGTCATTGCTCTTCAAATTTAAGGATTTAATAGCTATGGTATCACGACGAACATATTAATATAATTTGTTCTAAGTAAAACAAGAATCAAATGCTGATTTTCTTTATTGTCTTTGGTAATCTTTATTGTCTTTGGTAATCAACAATAAGTATTTCTGAAAACAAAATTAACTGATTTTGTTTGTCTGCTTTTTAGTAGTTTGTCTTTCTATAACTGTTATGGAGCAAAGAAAGTTATTCTCTTCCAATGCTGTTGTTGTTGTAAAGCTTTGGTGAAGAACAGGATCACATTCTGTCTTTGCAAAAAGAATTCATACACCAACTTAAATTTCTAGGCGATTCTATGTAAAACTTTGAATGGATTTGTTTCCTGCCTCCTTTCAACTGTTTACTTTATTAGTATTTAAAAAAAAACCAAACACCAAAGTAAAAAAAACCAAACAAACAACAAACAAACAATCAAAAAAACACCAAAACCCCCACCTTTCTAAACAGCAGTTGAAATATTTATGAAAAATTCTTAAGAAACCATTGGCCATTGGTCTACTGGGCCTTTCAGAAACTTTCCCATGCTAACTGATATTTCAATCGCAACTTTCATGTTTCTGTATTTCATTATAGAACTGGCTCTCTGAACTTCTTTTAGAGATTTTCTCAGTTTCTGTCCTCATGAACAACATTTAAACTCTGGACAGCTGGATTCTTCAGCATTTGAAAGAACAGTAGCATGTTTATAAGTAGTAGACATACAAACACTTCAGAGATCGTTAGCAATCTAGAGTCTGGATATAATCTCAATCTACATCGTCCCATCTCCTCTAGTAGTAGTCAATGAGTCCTCTCAGTTGCTGATTAAACTGTGCCCTATCACCAAATGGAGACATAGGTCTGAGAAATAGGAGTTTTTTGAGGCACTCAAATTTTCAGTACTATTTTTTCCTCAGAGATCCAAGAAAGATTTTTATAATCATCAAAGGGCAATAAGAAAAACTTCTATAGATATGTCAGTGATAAAAAGAGATCTAGAGAAAACATGGGCCCCCTCCAGAAGGAAATGGGGGACCTGGCTACCCAGGATATGGAGAAGGCTGAGGTTCTCAATGACTTCTTTGCCTCAGTCTTCACTGGCAAGAGTTCCAGCTGCACGCCCCAAGACACAGAAGGCAAAGGCAGGGACTGGGAAAATGAAGAACCGCCCACTGTAGGAGGAGATCAGCTTCGAGACCATCTATCTAAAGAACCTGAAGGTGGACAAGTCCATGGGACCTGATGAGGTGCATCCGCGGGTCCTGAGGGAACTGGCAGATGAAGTTGCTAAGCCACTATCCATCATATTTCAGAAATTTTGGCAATCTGGCGAAGTTCCCAATGACTGGAAAAGGGGAAACATAGCCCCCATCTTTAAAAAGGGAAAAAAAGAAGACCCAGGGAACTACAGGCCAGTCAGTCTCACCTCTGTGCCTGGCAATATCATGGAGCAGATCCTCCTGGCGACTATGCTAAGGCACATAGAAAATAAGGAGGTGATTGGTGACAGCCAACATGGCTTCACTAAGGCCAAATCGTGCCTGACTAATCTGGTGGCCTTCTATGATGAGGTTATAGCATTGATAGATAAGGGAAGAGCAACTGACATCATCTACCTGGACTTGTCCAAAGCATTTGATACTGTCCCACATGACATCCTTGTCTCTAAACTGGAAAGACATGGTTTTGATGGATGGACCACTTGATGGATAAGGAATTGGCTGGATGGTGGCACTCAAAGAGTTGCGGTCAAGGGTTCAATGTCCAAGTGGAGGCCAGTGACGAGTGGTATTCCTTAGGGATCAGTACTGGCGCCAGTGCTATTTAACATCTTTGTTGGTGACATGGACAGTGGGATTGAGTGCACCCTCAGCAAGTTTGCAGATGACATCAAGCTGTGTGGTGTTGTGGACACGCTGGAGGGAAGGGATGCCATCCAGAGGGACCTTGACAGGCTGGAGAGGTGGGCCTGTGAGAACCTCATGAAGCTCAACAAGGCCAAGTGTCAGGTCCTGCACGTGGGTCGGGGCAATCCCAAGCACAAGTACAGGCTGGGCGGAGAATGGATTGAGAGCAGCCCTGAGGAAAAGGACTTGGGAGTGCTGGTGGATGAGAAGCTCAACATGAGCCGGCAATGTGCGCATGCAGCCCAGAAAGCCAACCATATCCTGGGCTGTATCAAAAGAAGTGTGGCCAGCAGGTCGAGTGAGGTGATTCTGCCCCTCTACTCTGCTCTCGTGATACCCCACCCGGAATACTGCGTTCAGCTCTGGAGCCCCCAACACAAGAAGGACATGGAGCTGCTGGAGCGAGTCCAGAGGAGGAACACAAAGATGTTCTGAGGGCTGGAGCACCTCTGCTATGAAGACAGGCTGAGAGAGTTGGGGCTGTTCAGCCTGGAGAAGAGAAGGCTCTGGGGTGATCTTATTGCAGCCTTCCAGTACTTAAAGGGGGCCTTTTTACAAGGGCATGTAGTGATAGGACAAGAGGCAACGGATTTAAACCAAAAGAGAGTAGATTTAGATTAGATATAAGGAAGAAATTTTTTTTTACAATGAGCGTGGTGAGGCACTGGAACAGGTTGCCCAGAGAAGTTGTAGATGCCCCATCCCCGGAAGTGTTCAAGGCCAGGTTGGATGAGGCTTTGGGCAACCTGGTGTACTGGAGGGTTTCCCTGCCCATGGCAGGGGAAGTGGAACTAGATGATCTTTGAGGTCCCTTCCAACCCTAACCATACTATGATTCTATGATTTGTTTCTTGGTGCATTTCTGTATTTTCTATTTATTTGTGAGAAAAAAAAATCAAGCTAATAGCAGCAAATTCATACCTAAATGCAGACTTGACAAACTGTATTTTTTAGTGTGACAAAATGTTCTTCATCCTCCTTTTAGGTGCACAAAATGCACTGCAGTGGACAAAATACTATGTTGCTGTAACGGCTTCCATACTAAATTAAGTTTGAAATAACATCAATTGTTCTCCATAGAGATGGCTGTACTAATGTTGAGTCTTGTGAAAACATCCATCTTTCAGCCACACAGCATTCACTCCTGATTGACTCTTACAGGATGTATACACATGGACCCTGCAAAACTGCTCACCAGCAGTGAAATTTCAGATGAAACAATATGCATGGCTATGAGCTGCCCACTTCTGGATTGTCATAGTCTTCTCTTTCTGAAATGCCTTGTCAGCTGACTGCAAGCAAAAGCTCAGAAGACTCAACTAAAATTCAAGTCTCCTTTTTACCAAGGCAAATCATTCCAGTATTGCACGGCAGCTTGGTAAAGCTGGCTATGGAACTTGAAGAAATTACTGTTGCAGGTGTCTGTCACAGTTTCTCTTAGAAATTGTCATGTCTGTAGCAAAGATAGCAGAGCAAGGTGTATGTTCACATTTCAGCAGTTCAAGTTTCCAGGCTAGTACAGCTGCTTAAAGCACTGTTGCACGTGTGTTTGCACAAATTTATGGGCACACATATACATTTTCTTCTTCCATCTTGGCTGTGCAATGGAAGCCTGTAGCAGAGAGGTCAGGTAAAGCACTGGGAATGCCAGCATCTTAAAACACTGCCCCTTAATCTGCCAAGCACATCTGACAGGACTCTCACAATGGCTGTGTCATAGGTACTGTTTCACGACATACAGGAACAGAGTGCCCTGTCGGTTAGTCTGGTCTGTATGCGATGGACAAAACTTAATTCATAGTTAGCTTACTCCTGAAGTAGATAAATCAGGATGCCATTTTTCATGCCTTCAGCAGGAAGAATGTGATTTTTTTTTTGCCTTAACAAGGAGGGAATTGGACTCTCCATTATAGGGTTAGTAGGTGACTGGTACTTTAATCTCAGCACTGGATTAACACAGGCAGTATATAGCATTCCTGCAGAAAACTCTACACATGTCCTATGCTCTTGTACCTTCTTGTGTACCTGAGGATACGGTTGCCGGTCTCTCTGCTAGACTTGACATGTGCCTTGTGGGACAGACCAGCTGTTGGCAATGGCCATTCCTGCCTTTGGCCATGGTTCAAAGCACAACAAGTTCTGGCTCAGACGAAAGCAGGTCCTGTGGTTTTTTACCCCTCCCATCCGCACCTCTGAGGCAGAAATGGAGGGTGGGTGGGAAAAGGCCATTTGTAGTTTTGACTTACAGCTCACCCAGGATAAGCCGTGTGCCTTAGATCTACTTAAAGCACAGCCAACGGTACTGTTTGGTTGCTTGGCGCTCTTGAAACCGAAAGCTGGTTATTAACAAAACCCCAAACCTCTTTGTTTCGGCCAGGTGCAGCCTGTTGTAGAAAAATCTTGAAGTGACCCTGCGCACAGCCCAGAACCTGTGCAAAAGGAGCAGTAGCGGAGCCACAGCCAACGATGCAGGAAGGTGAAAACACACGTTGTTTTCAGAGACGCCCAGCCTCGGGCAGGCTTTCAGAGGCGCCAGAGAGGCTCCAGCGCAGCCGCTGTGGCGGGAAGCGGAGGGAGAACGGGAGGGAGAACGGGAGGGAGAACAGGAAGGGCGGGCAGGGAGGGCGAGCCGCCCGCTCTCGCCCTGTCCCCGGCCCCCGCGCCCGGCCCCGCCACAGCGCCCCCTGGCAGCGGCGGCTGCAGCGCGCCCCTCGGCCCGGGCGCGTTACCGCGGAAAACCGTCCGCCACCGCCCGCCAAGGGGCGGAGCCTCCCGCTCATTTAAATAGCCCGGCGGCTCATTTGCATGCTGCCAAGATGGCCGGCCCTGCGATTGGCCGGCTCCGAGGCAGCCCCCACCGCCGGCCCCTGTGCCCGCGGAGGGGGCGGGGCCAGCCGAGAGAGGGGAGGGGACACGCGAATTATTTGCATAACGGCCCGGCGCGTGCGACGGCGGGAGGCGGTGTTGGTGCCGGGAGCGGGTTCCGATTTTGAATCTACGGCGGCAGCACCGGGAAGGCGGGAGCAGCGGCGGCCGCCGAGCCCTGAGGCAGGAACTGCTGCGGGACGCAGGTACCGCACGACCCGTTCGGGGCGCGAGCGGCCGGGCCGCGGCAGCGCTCTGTGCGGAACGCTGCCCCGCGCGGCGGCGGCGGCGGCGGCGGCGGCGGCAATGCGCATGCTCCGGGGCTGCAGCTTTGCACACGCGCCGCTGCGCGCACCCGCGCTCGCTCAGCAGCGCCGCGCAGCTACGCGCGCGCTGCATGGGAGCACGTGACCCGGCTCCAGTGCAGGCGGCAGCGCGCATGCGCGTTGCCGTTTTCGCGCGGAGGTGGCGGCAGGGGGGGAGCGGGGCGCGGGGAGGCCCTTTTCTCCGCCCCCGACGCGTGGAGGGGACCCCGCGGCGGCCGCTGCGGATCACAGGTAGGTCTGGCGCGGGGCAGGGCACAGCTGGGGCGCGCTGCTGGCTGCTGAAGGTGTAGGGAGCCGGGCAGCGGCAGGCAGTCGCCTGGTGGCGTTGTCTTGGGCGCTGGTGAGGTGAGGTGGCGACGCCTCCAGCACCGCGCCAGGCGGGTGTTTGGGTGGGGCAGCGGCGCAGCCAGCTGCTTGGCACTTCGAGAGCGTTTCCTTGTTCTTTGTGCGAACTGGGGATAGCGTGACCTGGGTGGTGCTGCGTGCAGCCGGTTGGTATCCTCACAAACACAGTGGGTGTTGATGTCGAGTGTTGCAGTGGACGGGCTGTGGAAGCAACGAGAGGAAAACTTGTTTTTCTTGTTACCGCACTCAATAGTGTGCTGCTGAACTTCAGATTAAACGATGCGAAGTGTACGGGCATGCTGATTTATTAGAAATTGTGGTGTTGCAGTGGGGAAAAAAAAAAAGGTCTACTCGTGCCATATTTATGTGATGTCATCAGTAAACAGGGCCAGAGTGGCTACTCTAGGTTGTTGTAGAGGGCCCCATCAAACAAAATGGCAAAAGTTAATGGTTTAAGTAGAATATTAATTTAAAGAAGGTACAGTCGAACTTCTAATTTTCTTTTAACTTAAGCATTTAAAATATTGAAACTGTATTCATGGTTAAGCGTTTCACATTTTACTCCTGATGTGACAGCGGGCTCTGTTAGAGGCGTAGCATTGTCCTCCTGCATTTTTTTCTTTTAACAGGTATATATCTTTCTTATTAGATCTTCTAAACTTTAACATATACCTGCATTAAAATATTTTGTTGCGTAATAGTGATCTTGAAATAAATCTATGTATTGTAATGTCAGTGTGACTCTTACCTCAGACAGACTTGGATGGAAAAATTGGATGGAATTGTTGATGGAAAGTATTAAGCTAAAATAAAGGGGTAAACAGCTCAGTTGTTGTAGGCAACAGTCGATGAGCTTAAAACTGCAGCCTTCATGCAGTCACAGAAGAATAACACTTGTACATCTAGACAGCATATTTAACATGCTAATTGGCGGAAGTAAGTATGTTAAATACGTTTAGCCAATATCCCATATGATACAAGTAAATACGATATTGTTATGAATAAATTTATTGGAATTTGCACCTGCAAGATCAGGATATTCTACAAGCATGCTGTTTGGCTCTCTTTTGCAAGTTAGAGTATATTTTGGTCCATTTTCTGTTATACCGGTTCGATCTAGTTACACTTACTACAGTTATTAATATTCACTTTAGGATTTTAAAAATAAAAATGTGAAGAACGTGCTTAACTTCTGCTTAAATCCAAAATTACATATATTATATATTACATAATATAATGTATTATATAATATATTATATTATTATATATTAAATATGAACACTGCACAAACAGCAGATATCAGTGTAAGAAAAAGTATGTTTTTCTGATGAGATACTGGTTTGTGCAGTCCTAAAGAAAGGTATGAAGGAGAGTATTACCTCGAATATTAAGAATTCTTTGGAGAAAAAAAAAGAAACAAGCCACAAAACCCATTACTATTTGATATGTGATCTTGCATAGGTAATTTCTCAGTTTTCAGATCTCTGAAATGGAGCTAATGGTAGTTGTCAGACCCATCATAAAATGAATTCGCTAATGATTGCATGAGGACTTGTGCAATTCATGAAACACAGCAACTACACACAGTATTTCTTTCTGAAGTTTGGCAGTTATCATCTTATTTTTATGCTCCAGAAGTATCAAATCAAGTTCCTATGTACATATAATCCAGAAAATAATTGTACTAATAATTTTGGATAGTAATACATTTTTTTGATAAATGTCAAATAATTAAAATACAGAAAAATTGTTTTGTCATTGTTTATAAGTAACTGCTCATTTTGTGTTCTCTTGAGATTCCATGAAAAAGATCTTTGTGTTCTCATTGTTATGTTGTTAGTTTAATAGACTTACTACGTTGCTTGGAGTGAAGGACTTTCTGTCAGCCTTAACCTTGCTACCGAGTGTAGCAGTGCGGAACTGATGCTTCCTGTGATAATGTGGAGCAGTGTTGTATTTTGCTGTATGAATTAATTTAACAAGACTGTCTTGAATCTTGTGTAGGTTTGAAACTGATCTAACAGAATTGATTCATAGAAGGATACAATAATTACATACATCAATTGAAATAGTCATTTTGGTGCTCTCATTGAGGAACCTCTTAATTCTCATTTCCTAGCCATTAGGAAGTCTTTTCAAGAAGATGCTAACGCCAATAGATATTCATACATGCCATACTCTGCCACATTTGATGATAACCTCCTGCTTTAGCTTGTATTCTTACGCCCATTTCACATATTTAGAAGATCAGCACTAACTGTAGTATGTTAGTTTTCCTGCAAAGGCTCCTTTAGTAATGCTTCCATTTGGGGCATAAAGACAGGAAGTGTGCTATAACATAGACATACACTTTCCTCCCAGCATGGGAGATGATCTTTCTAGCCAAGAGACTGAAAAACCTATGGATAAAAATAGTTTAATTTTAATTACTTGATTTTACAGAATCTGTTGCAAACAGCAACAGTTTACATGTTAAACAGTTTTTAAAATCATTTTTTATTAACTGATTCCTAATTAGTAACTAAATCCTCATTTTCATTGTGGTTGGTTGATTGTTATTTTTGGGAGAAGGCATTTTTTCTGTTACAAACAGACGATACTTCCACAGTGACAAGTTCTTGACAAAACTGATGCTCTATTTTCTTTCTAAAACAAGAAAACAATAAAATTTCTCCCTATCTAGATGTTTTTAATAGTATAATCATTGATTAGGCTTATCTGGGCTTATTGTCAGAAATTATATTTATGCCAAAAACCTCAAGATTATTCATGAAATGTAGATAGTAAGACCAAAAGATACTTTACCACTATCTTGCTCTTGCTTAAATAGTTTGCCATTCAAATCTGTTTTTTCCATTTGCTCTCCCCCTGGTGTTTTTCTGTATTGTGGGCTAGTTATATGTGTCTATTATGAGTTTATTTTGAAAATGACTGCAGTGACATAGATGTACATCACAGTTTTCATCAGGGACATTAGATAAGGAAAATAAGTTGCAAGTTATAAAACTATTATGATATGTGAATGTGGGGGTTTTGTTCGTGTTTTTTTTTTTTCTTCAATATATTTTTATATAATATTTTATCTTAAATGCAGTGAAATCTAAGGTTATTAATATTTTTCAGTTAGATCTGTGGCTGGACTCTTTGCTTCTCTTCAGTATGTGACATTACTTTGAGAGATTTACCTACACATACGAAACAATTGGGAACTCATAAACTGACCAACACAAATGGTGCTTTCATGAATATATTATTATATATTAAATATATATGGTATTTTGGTTATACTCATTGCGCTGTGTGCTGTACTGTATGAAAAAATACTCTCCTGTTTCTACCATACTGTAAGAAACTGTTCATCAAGCAGCAATGACTTACCCAAATACAAGATAGAGATTACGATAGGGTTGTTGTGTGGGGCAACAAAAAAACTTGACTCTTTTTTTTTTTTTTAACAGCACATTAAAAAGCAGAGAGAAAGTTAGGTTGTTCTCTCAAATGATCTCTGTAATTGACTATTCTTGTTAAGTTGGACAGTTACAGAATGTCTTAATCTCTAAATAAAGTTTAGATATGAATTGGGTAATACTTCATATTTAAAATTCCTGTAGCTCAGTCTTGTTTTGAATATTAAAGCCTAGTGGCTGATCCCAAAGAAGGTAACTGTAAACTCTTCTAGCTTTGAGATTTTCAGTCAGGAGGATTTGGAGTATAGATTTTGTCAGCCTTTGAGTTCTGGTTATCTTTTTAAAAGCAAAATTTTGCATGATGTTGTGGGATCTTAATTTTCATTTGCCTGAAGAGATTTTGTGTGTAATTTCTAATGTGTTTAGCTGTCTTACCTTTTTTGTTTGTGTGGGATTTTTTGTTACTTTTTTTCCCCTGCCTATTTCTGTAGCGATTGGGGTCAGAAAATCTTTGAGTTTGTATGTAGAATGTTTAAGTCTCTGGAAGCATCTGATCATTAAAGTTCATTATTAGCCTACAGATCAGACTACAAAAGTGAGTGTGATCAATTTTAGAGATATAAAGTACTGATATTAGTTATCCAGAAACTGAATCTGCAGAATGCATTAGAATTTTTTTAGAATTATAAAGATTGAACTAAACCAATACGTTCTCTAGCTTTTCAGAGTGTAAACAATTGAATTATGATTCAGAAATGAGAGTGTATTTTGTCTAGTTGCGGTTTTTCTTTTTGATGTTTTACTTTAGTTGCATATTCTGGTTTTAGCTAATATTCTAGTTCTTATCTCTGTTCTGTCTTGCCTATTTATGGGCATACATAGCTGCAAAAAAAATCAGAAAGTTGAGAGCACAATTTCGGCTATGCTTGAGTTTTATGTGGCTTTGTGTTTTATGTTTTCATTTGAGGTTATGTTAGTATTAAAAAACAGAATGTTGTTAATGAAAAATAAACGCCTGCATGAAACTTAAAAAATGGATTAATAAAGTTATTAAATGGCACTTAGGAATGCCAATTATAAGACAAATATGTTTAACTAGTATAAATTATCTTTTTTTGATTACGCAGAAAATTGCAAAACCAGGTATGTGATGAAAATGTTTAATTGTGCCACAGGCCTACAAGTTTTAACAGAAATCTGCTCAGTTCTAGTATAGTAGTCCAATTTTATATGATCGTTGTTGATCATATAAGTGTCCTTAGTAATTCTTGAGAGACTTGTTGATTTTCAGTAGATTTGACAGAAAAGTAAGCATCAAAAATAATTAATTCCTGCAAATTTTGTGAAAACAAGCATCGGGGGTGAGGAGAGGCTACCATTGTCTCCAGTGAGAGAACTTGGAAGTTACCTGTTGTTTTGGGGGAATAGCTTGCGGTCAGTCAGGACATAGGTATTGTCTGTCAAAGTGGTATGGAGGCTGTCACATCAACACGCAGGTTAGGACGAGACGTGTACTTGCACCCGCTTGCCCAGTGTGGTAAGACACCACTGATAACCTGAGGTTATCTGATAAGAAGTAGCAAGACAATACTTATAAATCTGCAGGAAATGTGATTTCAGTAGTTCCATTGCTCACTCGTTATCTTGTTTAGTACCACTGATGTATACTCTTTAAAATTGCCAATGTAGGTAAGTCCGTGTTGTCCCCTATTACTCCTCCTGCCCCCCCCCCCCCCCCCCCCCCCCCCCCCCTTTTTTTTCCAGTAATTACTCCTTGGTGGTGTATCTGAAGGCATAATAGTGACTATGTGGTATTAAATAAATGCCTGATGCTCATTTTCCATCATATCCCTGCGGAGGAATGTATACACTATGTATATTGTATAAACACCCTTTATGTTCCTTTGGGATTTATGAGTAACTTTTTTTTTTTTTAAAAAAAAGGCAGCTATGACACTTAAGATGCTTTATTTTGAGCTGTGTATGTTATAAATGACTAAAAACTGTACGCATGAGTTACCAGCTCTTATTTCTTCCAGGAACAAACATCGGCTTATGTAAGATCTTAGTAAATTAGATGGCTGTGTGCAAAGTGGTTTTTTGGAATAATTTATTTTCTAAGATATTTAGGTAAATTAATAGAGCTTGTATGCTCTGTATGACTTGGATATTTTTAATACAGGAAAAATGTTTTTCTCTTCTAAATCCAACTTCTGAAAATGCACGTTTTATAAATGATATGACTGTGGGTATGTCAGCTAGCTGTTAAAATAACCTGTATATTTGCTCCATCATTTTGTGCTGTCCTAAGCATTATCCTCCATTTCACAATAGTGTATAGAAATGTTATGGTAAAAAAAAAAAGAAGGAAAAATAACAACAACAACAAAAAAACCAACCACAAAAAACAACAACAACAACAAACTTGACATGAAAGAAAGTTCCTTCTACCTTTGCCTCCAACTTTTTGCAATTTCCAGAAGGTTATTTTAAAAAGACGTTGCATTCTAGGGCTTTTTTTAAGTCTTTCAAAATGTGTTTAGTGGCAAACTAGCACATAAACGTGCATATTTGCTGACTTCAGTCAATATGTTGAAAATTTCCTTCATTGCTCTTACCATCAAGTGCCTTACAATTATGGGAAGACTTCAAATGTTATGCAGACTTTGACTTTCTGGGCTCTAGTATTCCTTGTCTCATGATCAACATGGGCTCTTTCTTTTCCCGAATAGTTTAAGTAGTTTTTATCTGTGAAGTTCTTGCCGTCCTAAGTGAGAGTTGAGATGTTTCTTGAAGTCCACCTACTGGCCTGTGTGAATATGGGAATAAAGGAGGGTTTCAGTAGATGGTCTATTGAAACTTCAATTCAGATGAACACAAACAGTAGCAGTCTCTCATGAATTTCATCAGTGTAATAACTGTTTTGTTTCCACTTAAATTTAACTAACATAAAAAAAAAAAGGCAAAAAGAAAACAAAAGAAGAGGGTAAATGAGAAAAGTGGATGAGATGTGATTCGTACGCGAGGAGATGTGGATGATATGTAGCAGATTCGTTTTGCTCTAATTACATGCTTAGAAACCAATTATTTATGCTTTGGCTGCTTTTTTACTGCCCTTGTAATATGAAACCCTGTCCGAAAGTCCAGAATTTTGTGCCTCCCCTTGATGCTTCAGCGTAGGAGCCCTAGTATCAAGTCTGACTCTATGTAATCATATTTAAGAGGTGTGAGGGGGATGATATTACTTATATAGGGCAACAATTAGAGAAATGACAGGGTACCATTGCCTTGAGTTTCTTGTTTGATGTTCATGAGAAGGTTGGAAAATGGAAGCTCTGCTTTAAAATTTAACTTATGACTAGAATAATTGAACTTGCTGAGACAATACTCCAGTGTGTTGGCAAGTCATCAAAATAGGGCAGAGTTGAGGTTGTTTAGCGTTTTTGTTATGTATTTAAGAGAAATCTAGACATAACAGGTTAAGTTTAAATTCCATTCTGAATTTTTTAAAAATGCTTAATTTTCTTATTTATTTTTGATTTTTAGAGAACCCGTATAGATGTCACCCTAAGTAGCAGTAAGAAATTGTAGTCTTACACTAATATAGGAATTCCACATTAGTGTAGGTTCACTTTCATATTTCCTGGACCAAAGCATTCTCAGATGAGTTATTTCACTTCTAATCTTGTGTTTAATTAAATGTCAAGTTTTATTTTAGAATTAGTTTGGTTAATATTTTTTAATATATTAACACACCTCTGTATGTTAACTGAAGTATATTGAAGTGAACTCTTGAGTAAATGCGTACAGTTTCTTACCATTCAGCTGGACTGCTTGCAACTGAGCACCTGTATTAACGTATCAATACCTATGTGTGTTCCTGAAGCTTTCTGGCAAGGTAAGACATTGACTACAGCAACTGGAGTGTGACATGGGTTCTGTTTTCTCTGGCTCAGTGGAAGTGTTCTCTGAAATTTTTTTTTTACCAAGTAGGTAAAAAAGGCCTTTTACCAAGGCCTATTCAAACCTATTTAGGTCGCTGAGTTTCCAAATATTGAGCTCCAAGACTGAATATGTTAGAGAATGCAGTGTTGTGAGTGCAGCTCTTGGGTTCTGGTTTAGAACCTCCCTAGGTTTTTGTTGAACTTTTAGGAATGGAGGTCAGAATTCTGCCTTTGATGTAGGAATTTTGTAGGTGTGCTAAACATAGAATTTTATTCTATATCAACCATCATAACTGTGGAAATCAAGGTATGTGTGTATTTGTCATATAAATGAAATACTAAGTTCAAATTTTGAAGTGTTACCAATTACTGTAAATCCGTGTAAGCTGAAGGTGTACTATGTCACAAGTTCAGAGTAAGCAACATGGAGTTATAACTGGCTAATAGAAAATGTTTCTTTTGAATTTGTTGTAAACTTGATTTTTGATTTAGTAATAGGTCTTGGTGGAGAAAAGCTTCAGTGCAGTGGGTAATTTTAAATTAATTGTAATGAAGTTGTTCTCCAGTCTTCACAAATTTGTTTTGAGAGACTTATCTTTTGGACATTTGAACTTCAAATGTAGTGTAGTTTAGTCCTCTGAATCTGTACAGTATTATCAAAGATGATGATAATCACCGTAGCTGTTTACATGTACGTGGCATGTGCTTTTTCTTGTGTTGTGAATCATGGTTTTCCTTTTATACTTGTATTAACCAGATGGTGTATTTCAACGTTTTTAAAGTTTGAAATTCTAACTGTTGTGCTGATGAGTGCATCAAACAACTACTGCTGGCATGATTAATCAGTCCTGAAATAACTAGCTACAGCTGGCAACAGACTTGCGCAGTTATATAAGTTTAGACATTTTCATAAAAAGTACATGGAGGGCATGTTCTCCCACTTTCTGGGAAGGCTTACCATGCTAATTTTGCATCACAAAGAAGATTTTTTGGTAAAAGGTTAGGAATAATTCAACATTAATTTCCTTTAGGATCACCCCATGTGCACTTGCAGTTATTTTGTTTTAAAATAGCTGTATTTGGATTTTGTGGAAGTGGTGTACATGAGGAAGTGAGGTAGATATAGAGGAGATCCCTCTTGAACTGATCCACAGTTGCCTGGACAAGAGTGCGTGATTGGCATTAATGAACAAATATTAAAGAGCAACCTGTATTAACTGCTTGCTTTAAAATTGTGTGTTTGACAACCTTTCTGTCCCCGCTATAGATTCCCATACCAATTCTTTAGGAACAAACTACTCAGTATCGTTACAACAAAATTCTAGCAAAATTGCCGAAGGGATTCTGGATATGTCTCTTTTTTGAAAAACTTAACATACTGCATCATTTATAAAGAATTAGAAACTTGATTTCTGTGGGCACTGAAGTTCTGGAGTGTTCCTGGGTTTTTTGCTAGCTTCCTTATTTATAAAGTGAACTTCCTTTTTCCCTCAAGTAATATTACACAATATTTCAAAATAGATGGTGCTGTAAAAAGGTATAGATCAGTTTCTTAAGCTTTTTTTTTTTTTAAGACTGAAATGAGGCTACTCTTGAAAAGTATTGCCTAATGTTAGGCAGTTCTGTGCCTGAGCTGGCGCTGTAGCTGTTAATATGCGACATGGATTCTGAACTGCCTGGAGTCGGGAGGGATTTGAGGTATGCGATACAAATCCTGGATCACAGACCTAGCAGGGCTGTATCTCAGTGGTTTTTGGTTTATTTTAGTTTTCTCTTTGCCAGTGGTACTCCGACTAGCTGCAATGTTGCAGCCGTGCATTAACCATTTCCTGCCTGTCAGAGGAACCATTCCCCTGGCCCCCCTCTGTGCGGTTTGTTGCGGTGTGGCAAAGAGGGAGGTGCTTTGCTGTGTAAACGTTTTATCCCTGCTGAGTTGTCACTGAGTGGCTGCTCTGGAGTGCACATTGCAGCCATCTTAGTCACATTTTCAGTGCAGCTGAGACAGTGCAGTTCCAAAATGGCTGTCGAAGTGCTCCTCATTGCAGCAGTTTAGCTTGGCTGTATGCAAATGAGCAGAGCTGTTGGCATCACATGCTCCAGACCTTAGAGGTAAGCAACAGCTCTGCTTTGCTGAGAAACAATTTCAAACTTGGTTTAGGCAAAATTAACTAATTCGAAGCTGTATAAAACATCTTAAAATGTTTTCCTTTTTTTGTTAACAGGAAGGTGTTCATTGGTGGTGTAGTTTTTGTGTTTGTGTTTTGTTTTCCCTCCCCTCTCACTGAATTAATTCATAGACCTCGTATCTTTTTTCCATTACAGGGTAGATTGGGTGGGGCAGGAGAGGCCAAAGGTCATACCCATATGTTTTGCTAATCAGATTACTTCATTTCGGCTTACTTCATTGCCAGGCCAGAAGAGCTCTCACTTTATGCTGCCTGCTCTCAAAAGCTTGCCTGATGTTTTAACGAAAACATAAAATAAACTCTTTATAAGATTCGTTAAATTTTTGTAACCAAGTTAGATTTAGATTTGATTATCATATTTTCAAGATGTAACTTTTTCCAGTGGTGGAGAAGAACTAAAAAACCTGCATAAATACACTGGAATAGCAATGATTATGTAAATTGTAACTAATTTGCAGATAGCAGTTATTTGCTACTTGAGAATAACACTACTATAAATTCTGCAGAACTACAAATGATAGAATGAAAATTTCAAGGTAGATTATTCTTTTATTTCTTTTGTGTAAATTACTTGAAATCTGAGTTTCAAAGTGCTAGTGGTTTCACATGGCCTAGTCTTTTCCTGTGTATATTACTGGTTGATGGCCTAGCTATCTGTCATCCTTAACACTCATTAAAAAGTTGATAGTTGATAGGTGTCAGTGTTCAGGGATGAGAAGGTGGGAGAAAAGCAGTCCTCATCTTTTTTTCTATTGGGGAGAAGGAGAACAGAAAAGGAGGAGGATGAAGATGTTTTTCTTTGTAACTCACTCATTTTCTTGTTTTGTGTCTGTCTCAAATATCTACTTAAGGTCTTTACGGGATCTTAAGCTGGATATGAGTTAAAAATAATTTGAGAGTAATTAAATAGCGAGTTACTTGAAGTTCTCCAGAAACACATTGGGAGCAGCAGAAGAGCTGGATAACTTATCAGGATGTAGCTCGTAGTGTTTTCCTGTCTGAAGTTGAATTTGGTGCTCAGGATGTGAAAGTACTAACCGCCTAAAAGGTTAGTCCGGCCTCAATATTTTTGTACATTAATTTGGTGCTTTTAGCATACTCTATAATAAAGCACTTGGTGATTCTATTAGTTTTTAAATATCTGTTCCTCTAAATGATCCTTATAGTTAATGGCAATACACTGTTTATAAAGAAACAAAGTATTCTGGGCAGATAGTACATATCAGGTTCTTGGGAGATGTGGCTTCTCCATGTTTACCTTGTACATTTGGTATGAAGAAATAAAAAAAAAAATCAGTAAAATACAAGATTTTAAGTGCAGGTTGATTGCTGACTTCAGCTAACTGTAAATTTAAGTAATTGGTCATAGGATTTGCCTGCTTTGGGATAAAAGATCAGTGATGGGAATAATGCAAATGTGTGGTTACAGGTGATGATGAAATGCAGGTAGATAGGTAGGTTCATGACTTGTTTTATTCCTAGAGGAATTTTGTTTAGTGGATTTGATTTAAGGCAGATTTTAGTTCATAGTAGGTTTCTTTGAATGGGTAAGAGTGAAGATCCTCAGAACATTTGGGCGCTGTCGTTTGACTTCTCAGACATTTTAATTCTATTGAAATGCATTTACCTTGATAAAATGTGAAGTTTTTTCATACACTCACCTCATCTAATGAATGCAGATTAATAATGTAGTCAGATTTCATTCTTCCCAACCTCCAAACGATAATCTTTATGGTTTTCTGCAAATACTCGGAGTCAAGTCATCCTGACCCCAGTCTTATAAATGATTACTGAGGTTTGTGTTCGTGTGGGTTTTAGTCAGTTGTTGTTGATTAATTCCAGATGTTGATTAATAACTCATATTGTTCAAAGCAAGCAGAAATAATTCATTCTCTATAGTAAGTTCACCGAACTCCTACTTTGTGATCATTGAAGGGCGTGAAATTTTGTGTCTAAAACATACTTTACCATTTACATCCGGTGCTGGTTTTGTTATTTTTTTGTTTTGGGGTTTTTTTGTAGTGTGGTGTTTGTAGTTTTTTGTGGTGATTTTTTTTTTTTCCCCCAAAGAAGCATATGAAAATGTTATATAACAGCAGGCATATAACAACTGTCAAGTGCTATTGGTTCTGTTGGTTTTGAGTTTTTTTTGTTAACCCCCTCTTTAATAGGAACATGAAAAGGAAAAGTAGCGTATTTTTTGGCATTCACTGTAAGGAGTGGTTCTTCACATGTATTACATTTGAGTAAAATATTGTACATTCACACCATGTCTTTCATACAGTCCTTTTTGTGCTTTTTTTGTCGCCTGTGTTTTTTTCTGTGAGCTGAGTAAGCTTTCTCCCATTTTACCGAAAAGTCACGGAGAGGTTACGAGAGCTCAGAGGAAAGCTTTTTGTCTCAGTGTCTTTCCTTCCCTTTGGTTTTGGTTTATTTGGCTCTTTAACAGTCTCGTTCTTGGAAGTGCTGTACAAAATGACTGACCCAGCAGGGAGCTGTAACGTTCTGTTGTAGTGAGCTGGGTGGGTGGTTTGCATTTTTGGAGGTTGGGTTTGGTTTGTTTTTTTGGTTAGTTTTCTTTTTTCTTTCCTAAAGTGGGTGTTGGAATGCATAAAGTATGGTAGGTTTTGAAACCTGTGTTACATATGGAACTCATCCCTGTTTCCAGAAGTCCAAGTACACTGTAATGTCTGCTGTACAGCAGTACTGGTAGCTGACAGCATGATCTCTTCTCTGTTCCCTCCCATGGTGTTAATAGTTTGTTCTTCAGGAGTCAAAAAGAACATGGAGAAACACCCGTTTACCTGCATGGGAAGAAGGCACTTCAGAGGATGCTAAAAACATATAAAATATGCTTTTATTAAATACATTAGACGTTCATGATTTGAATTAGAAATAGTTGTGTATAATGCATTGACTTCAACTGAATTGATCGCTATACATTTTTAATGTGACATAGATTGTCAGACTTTGCTCAGTGTTCTTATGTCTGCATTTTCTCTGCTTCTGAACATTCTGACAATTAATTAGCTTTGTACTGCTGATAGGTAAACCTGAAGGATAGGCTTTCAGAAGTAAATAAATTGCTGTTAGAGTAGCAATCTCAAATACATGTGACTTTCAAAGAGAAATACACAACAATAGTTTACTCTGAAGGAGTGTATAGGTTCACATTTTTTTCAATTCATTTTATTGCAAATGGTGTATTTGATTGTAAGAAAATTATTCAATTTTATTTTCATTTGTGCTTCAAGTATTTGGATTGTTTTCATTACTAAATCACACTTGCTTGGAACCATTCTAACATGGCTTGATTATTTTTTATGTTCCTCTTAAAACTCAGAATTGTCTCAATTTGCACAGCTGCTGCTTCTATTTTAGTAGATATTTTGGGAGCAAACAATTTCAGGCAGGATTCGAAACAAAGTGGAATGGACTGCTGAATTACCACAATACTGTTTAATGCATGCAAATCACATTCAAACAGCCGATGTACTTGGTTCTTTAGGTAGTAGAAATAAATTATTATCAACCACTTAGAACTGTTCTGAATCTTAAATACTTAATCGCATTATAACTGAATGAACAGTTAAATTGGACCTTTATGTTTAGCTGTAAACTTTACTGTTTTTTCTCAATGTAGTGTCTTGGAAGGAATTATGAGTAAGGCAAATGTTAATGCATCGTCTTGATTTGCAGGTTCAGATCTGTCAGCTTTTCAGTATTTGTTTAGAAAATGCAAAATTCTTCATGTAAATTTGTGAGCAACCTGTTTTTTTTCCTACAGTTGAATAGGAGTCAAAATAATTATTTTCCCTTTATAAAAGAAAGGGAATGCAACATTAGACTCTACTGCTGCCTGGAAGTTACCTGTTTTAGACACTCACGTCCATTTTCTACAGTAGAAAAGCTGATGCACCTATTGTCAGCACACACATACATCCCCCCCTCCATCTACACCTTTCCTGCCTTCCCTGCTCCTTCAGTTGGTATAGGCTTCTGCTGTAAAGTGTCTTGAAATAAACTACACTGGCTAAGGTAATGGGTTGATAGACTGTTCTCCATTTCAGAAATTAACATCATTTTCTGTGCCGTTCAAAGACCAATGTGAGAAAGACTTGGGAACTACCGAATTTCTGGCTGACTTACGTGAATAATTTGTTCTGGTCCATAGAATCACTGAGTCATAGAATGGTTTGGGTTCAAAGGGACCTTAAAGATCATCTAGTTCCAACCCCCCTGCCATGGGTAGGGAAACCCTCCACTACACCAGGTAGCCCAAAGCCTCATCCAACCTGGCCTTGAACACTTCCAGGGATGGGGCATCCACAGCCTCTCTGGGCAACCTGTTTCAGTGCCTCACCACCCTCTGAGTGAAAAATTTCTTCCTTATATTCAATCTAAATCTGCCCTCTTTCAGTTTGAATCCATTGCCCCTTGTCCTATCACTACACGCCCTTGTAAAAAGTCCCACTCCAGCTTTCCTGTAGGCCCCCTTTAAGTACTGGAAGGCTCCTCTAAGATCACCCTGGAGCCTTCTCTTCTCCAGGCTGAACAACCCCAACTCTCTCAGCTGGTCTTCACAGGAGAGGTGCTCCAGCCCTCTAATGATCTTTGTGTTCCTCCTTTGGACTTGCTCCAGCAGCTCCATGTCCTTCTTATGTTGAGTGCCTCCAGAGCTGGATGCAGTATTCCAAGCGGGGTCTCACGAGAGCAGAGTAGAGGGGCAGAATCGCCTCCCTCGACCTGCTGGCCACGCTTCTGTGGAAGCATGGTTGGCTTTCTGGGCTGCAAGCACGTATTGCCGGCTCATGTTGAGCTTCTCATCAACCAACATCCCCAAGTTTCATGCTTGGGAAAAGAGAGGAAGTAGGAGGGGAAGGTGGTGTTTTGGCCTCTGTGTGTGTTGCCTACAGAAGGCCCAGGACCTTTCATTTTCTTTTGCTGTTTGGTGGGATTTTTTCCTTTTGTTTTTTTTCTCCTTTTTTTTTTTTCCCCCCACATTGAGCTACTTGAAACAGATTTTTTTTTTTTTTTTTTAGACAAACTTTGTCATTGCAATGGTTTCATGTCTAAAATTGTGTCCGAACTAGGCAGATCGTTCTATGACAGCCTTTTCTGTACCTTTCTATTCTAAAATGAATCAACTGAGATTTAAAGTTTGAGGATGTTGTCTGTGGTACGCACCAACTAAAACCATACAGCTAACACTAATTATTTTGAACGCAACTGGCCTTATTACTTTGGACTCTAACATGGTCTTTAAGGTTGCTTCTGATGAGAGACAATAAAATGGCGCGCATGTTGAAGGAAGAGTCCTGTTAACTGGCTTTGA
The DNA here is from genome assembly GCF_009769465.1 of Tauraco erythrolophus. Taxonomy (NCBI): domain Eukaryota; kingdom Metazoa; phylum Chordata; class Aves; order Musophagiformes; family Musophagidae; genus Tauraco; species Tauraco erythrolophus. The sequence goes on from NC_141468.1 coordinate 57,509,228, forward strand.
GAAGGCAAAGTCATAAAAGCTTTTGGGTGTTTCCTGACTGGGTGCTAAACGTGGGAAAGGCTGGCAGACGTTCTGTCTTTTTCTGTAGCAGCAATCACTGGAGAATATAACTGAGTATGTGATTGATTTTCTCCCAGGTTAGACTCCCGCATTAAAAAAAAAAAAAAAACAAACCAAAAAAACCCCCACACAACCACCAACCCCCCCCCAACATTCACCCCAAAATAGACCACACACATAAAACAAACAAAAAGGGAAACAAAATCCCACCCAAATACCCGTTTTGGAAGCTGAAGTGGTGCCTGTGCTGGTTTTTGGGGTTGGTGTGTCAGCTATGCACGGGGCAGGCAGGCGTTGCTGCAGGTGCGTTGGGGCTCAGCAAGCCCTGTATAACTGAGTTGGTGCATTTCTGACTGCTAAACCAATTGCTTCTCCTCTTCATAAAAACATTTTGCGATTGAAAATGAGCTTTATCAGGGCCACTGGTGCCTGTGGGGACTCTGTGAAGGTTCTGGAAGCGGGCGGTGCTTTCCCCAGAAGGCAGATGGAGAGGGAGAGCTCGGCCTCGGGCTGCCAGCAAGCTGTGGCCTGGACTTCCGTGAGTGAACTGGAGCCAAGAATAGAAAGTGCTCCAAGTAAAAGCTCTCACTTTGCAGTATCTGTTTTACTGTGTCGAGAATCATGCTATTATTCTGGTATTTGTGCACCAGGCTGTAGAGCCGGGTGGGGAGGTGGCTGTAGAAGGGGAAACAAGGGTTCTTTTGGTTTGCTTTGCTTTTTTTAAAGCAGCATTCGTGCCCTTTATTCTTAAGCTCAGAGGCTGTTCATCTGATGACTCATTCTGCAAATGACAGCAGCATTGCCGAAAGATGTATTCTGCACAGCACTTAAATGTGCTACCATACACAAATCTGTCTGAAAGTAAGATGGATCAAACGATACATGTGACATAGAAGAAGAGCAATACCAGATCACTTGTTTAGTTAATGACTGTCATTTTAATGTGACAGTCATTCTGGAAAAATAATTATTTTTCCTTTACACATCACTTTAGGCTTTTGGATGCAACAGCTGAGGATGAATTGTAACAACCAATGAAGAGTAATTTGCATTACTAAATACTTTCAGACACAAAATTAGTATCTTTTTGACATTACAGACGAGCAAATTGTGTTATGCTCAAATAATCTAGAACCAGCCATTTAAAACTCACAGTGGAAAAGGGGACACAAAGTAATTTGACTATAAATAGCCTTGACACTGTTGGCATTCTAAAGAGGAACAGTGCAGGGAACTAGAAGAGGCCCATGGTGAAAAGCAGGCTCTTCTGGTCCTAAGGTGCTCTGCCTTTCCCTGCGAGAATCGACAATCATCACTGTCCCTGTCACTTTTCCACTAAATGGTGCTGGGCGGTAACTACAGCAGTGTAGCTAGCCAAACATTACTGTGGGTTTAACTTCATTTTGTTTAGGGTTTCACAAATTCATGTTCAGAGTTAATACAATAAATAGTATGTTTATCTGCATTGAGTTGTTTCACGCTCTAAGAGTTTCTTAAAAGGCAGCAAACGAGGGGAAAAAGGTATCGGCAAATGATTCATCTTTTACTATGCACACTTAATAGTAAGCAGTGTGACTTTTTTTTCCCCAAAAAAGTACAGTGACTTTTATAATAAACACTTGTAAAATGTAATTAATTTATTAATGTAATTGGACTTTGTCTGGAAGGCAAAAGGTGAGAATTAAGAAATTAACTATTTCAAGCCAGAGTGAGGCAGAAATCCAAGCGTCTGCCTTTACTTGTCACTGTACCTTTTAGGTACTTGAAAAGATAAATTCCACAGCTGTGGATGGGGGATTTTTTTCTTCTGCCTAATGGAGAAAAATTAAATGTGAAGTGGAAACAGCAAATTAAATGGTCAGACATGTTACCTGTCAGCATTAGGTTAAAAATGGATCTGTCCTACTCCGAGTTGATACTTACTTAAATGTTATTGGTAGGCTGTGAAATATTTGAAATACCATTTTAAGAAAAGCTGGTTGCTGAACATCGAGCATAGCCATTTTGTCGGTGTTATTTCAGTTACTACAGAGCACTCGCCAGAATCGGTGCGAGCAGTGCAGTGTGTAGCATTCCTGCTAGGAACAGACTTCAAGGTGGAATTTCTTTTGCAGAGACTATTGTCAGTTTTCGTTTATATAAACAATAAGAGCAGCAGTTGACTTTTGACGTGGATCTGGATTATTAGTAGGCAAATTGCTAGACGGTATATTCTAGAACCCGCACGCAGTAGTCTCGAAGGGGCGGAGGGAGGCTTTGCTCAGCAATATCCTGCTGCAGCTGAGTCTTGAAATGAGGCCCCTTTATGTAAATTTTTACTGGCGCCAGCTCGGAGTAACTGCAGTCTGGCTCTGCGTCAGCAGCAGCTAACGTGTGTCATGGACTTCTCCTGTGTGCGGATTGCAGGAGCACTGTGGTTTCTGGACCGAAAGTCACACTGATGAGTGTGAAAAGATCTGCAAAGGAACCTAGGTGTAATTAGATTGCTAGTAAGTGAAAATAGTAAGGAAATTTCAGCTTTCTTATTTTTTTTAGTGTGCTGTCTTGTGCTATGCTGTAATGAATTCAGGCTTGTTGGTACTACGGTGTGGTATGTGGGAGGTACTTCACTGCACATAGTTGTTGCAGCGCTAATAGTTGGCAGCACGGAAGGCAGCACAAAGAGTCCGACTGGAGGCACTAGCAGTTGCAACATTCTGTGGAGGCTGTTGCATGCTCAGTGAGCTATAGGAGTGCTCCTGACACATTCAGCCACTTCTGTGGAGAAGTGGGAGTTCCAGCAGGCTTTAACAAGCAGATGTAGGCTACTAGCTGAGAGATACAACAGCGTAGCTCAGGCTGGCTAAAAAATAGTACTCATGCTGCTATGTAAACAAAACAAGATCTTAGTATCAAGATGGCCGACCTGGAAGTCTACTTGTAGCTCGTGATATTTATGCAAATGAGCTACATATTAGTAGCTTACTTGAAGGAGGAAGCTCATTTTGCATGTACCACATTCTCTCCAGGTAAGAGAAGCAACTTGTTTTCTGCATTAATGTTTTAAAGGCATTTTAAGTTATTTTTCCACTTAGGTGCCCACCCCCCACTTTGGCATAATGCCAGGAATTAAATTTAAACATAAGAGGCGTTTTCTGGGACGACCGGAAGTAATTTGTTCATGCTGTAATTATTTTTAGGTAACTATTGTTACGGGAAACATTTAACTAGCAATTATTGTAAAATGTTTACTTAAGTAAAACTGAAGACTTTAAAAAATATTAGAAATTTGAGAATGTAGTTTCTGCTGCTAATGTTACTGATTTTGGTTGGTTCAAACCTCTACTGTTTTGCTACTGTGTTATTTTTGTCTCTGTAGTGACACCAATTAATGCACATGGAGGCTTAGCAATACTGTGAGCTTACCCCCGACAAGGGTGCAGAATTAAGAAGGCTGAATCTACCAGTAGTGTTTTTTTTGGGCTTCATGGTATTATGAAGAAACTTCATTATCCTTGTTGTTTGAATTCTGTTATTTTTGAGATAGCAAAGCTGTTAAAAGTGTTGGACACTGAACTGTTGCCCATGTATCTTTTGGAACAAGATGATCTTTAAAGTACTGTCCAACCCAAATCATTCTATGATTCTAGGATAAATGCACGTTCTTCAGTGCATTTATGTAAATTTTAAAAAGGTATATTTGTAAATAGAAAAGCAGATCATAACATTATATTTGTCTGATCTCCCCCCTCAGAAGACAGTAAAGCTTGCCTTAGAGCAGTAAATTTTAACAAAATTACAATATTGCTAATTACGTAACATGTTGTATTGTGGTTTTACCTGTAGTGCGTAAAACGACTGCATGGGGCAGATGTGCTAGTTCTGCACAGAGGTATTCACATTATTTCTATTTTACAAGTCACAAAAGTTTTTACAGAGTGGCAGACTGGAAAGAGGGAGATGGTAAAAGAAAATGTCTGGATCTGGGACTTCTCTGAGCTAGAGAAAAGAAATAATTGGAGATACATGAGCAGGCCAAGGAAAACATGGTCACTTAAAGGTGAACAGCAGCTCAAGATAGGGATGTGGAGCTGGCAGTTGATACGCCTGGTCCAGTTGAAGGAAAAATGAGATTAATCAAAGAGAATAAAACTGAAACAATAGAAGGGCAAAGTAGATAGATTATTTGAGTGTACTAATAGAGACTAAAAGTATTGGAGCCATTCTGAAATGGACTGTGAATTAAGGCCAATAGAGAAAACGTAAATATGCTGGGAAGAACTAAAACTGGTTGATACAGAGGAGGGGGGAGTTTGATGATAATAGAGAAAGGTATACGTTGTTCTTTGATGTAGCAGAGTAAAATGCTGCATGCCAGCAACTTGGGCCAAATGAATCTTTTTTTGTACATATCTCATTTACTTTGAAACCTGTGACGACTTTTATGTTCCGCATCAAATCTTAAGTTATCACTAAAATGTTTTGTTTGCCATTTAGAAGTCTGGTTATACACATGTCTAGACTAAAAAAGGAGTACAGAAGTGCTGTGTGAGGTGTGTGTCCATGTGAGAAAGTATGTGAATAGGTATATGGCTGATTTGCACAAATAAATTACATTAGAAATCGCAGCTAACAACTAGAAAACTTGTCCATAAGGGGCAAATTCTGTAAAATCAGTCTTGCTTTCATTGCAATGTGAAAAAAGCAATTCAGAGCCTCTCCTTCCTTTTCTGTAAGGTGTAAGTGTGAGGATGGTAGAGGAGAAATGGCATTGAGTGGGGTGTGAAAAACATGAAACTGATTAAAAGAAACAAAATGTTCCTGAGAGAGAACCTTGACTAGTAAAGCAAAGGATAATAAATGTGAGATTGTTAAAAATTGAGAACTAATTCTAACAGTAATGTAAGAGACAATGATAACATGACTCAGTGAAAGAGAAAAGGCAGACGATTACATAAATATTTTTGGATTTTTTTAGACAGAAGTGAGATTGCATTGTAATATCTTGCAGGTGACTTAAATACTTAAAATCTGGAAGTTACAAACTAAAGAGTCCCTGATAGACATTTCTTAACAAAGGCTATAAGCAGGTCTTTGCAATCTGCACCCAGGAGTTGTAAAAGAATTGGCTGAGAATATTACTTTTCTGAGGTGGTTCTCCCAATACCTCCTAAAATACAATGGAAATTCCAGAAGACCTGGAAGACTTCTTATTTAAGAAGGTCAAGCAGGATGACCTAAATAACTATTTAGCCTCACATCAATCCTGGGAAAAAATAATGGAGGGGCAACTGGGGGATTCAGTAAATGCAAAAGAATATTATTAGAATTAATGTGGAAGTGGTTTAATAGAAATAAAACTTCATTTTAAAAATTCCTAATGTAATTTGTTATAGAACAAAGTTCCTTGGTGTAAATACCCGACATGTATAATGCAGTTATGCCGTGATACAGTCTTCAATAACAAACAACTCCCACCCTCCACCCCTCTTGCCCCAAACCCTGTGTTAATAAAACATTAAATTGATTTAAAAGCTATTCAAAGCTTTTGAAGGTGGGAGGGGTAGGGCACATGCTCCAAGTAAATTTTATTATTGGTATTGTAAAGCAGTTACTTTTGTTAGCTTGTAGAGGGTAGAAAGATGCTTCCTGCCCCCGCCTCTGGATTGGAGAGCCTGTTTTCGTAGTAATTTTTTTGCTTTCTGAAAACATATTCAATGGAATTGCTCCTTTATGCTCATGAGCTAGTTCTCAAAGTGAAAAAGCTGTAGAATTGCATCTGCATTTTTCTGTTGGCTAGGGTAAATCGAGTATCATGCATGCCAGCACAATAGCTGCGTGTGTGTTCCAGGAAGTGTTGCTGACAGTATAAGGTAAACTTTGTAAATAACTTGCATTCCAGGCTAGGAAATTATCAGTCAGCCCAGTAATGGAGGAGATGCATTGCGAAACCAAATCTAAGACTGATCATTTGGCACAGAAAATCCAGCTATTATAGAAACTATCAAAGTTAAAATGTTAAAACTTAACTTTAGTGTCACGTAAAGTAGGTGATGCAGGATATCAGTTGGTTAGGACAAGCTGTGATTATTTCTAACTTAGTATGGGAGGTGAGCTTCCTCTAGGGGGAAGGCTTTGCTTCCGTCTTCTCTGTTAGAAATAATTGTTTCTCTTTAGAAGTAGCATTCATTTAACACGGATATTGGAACAACAGCCTACAGATTAATGAAAGCAATGAATGCAAACCTGATAAAAGACTGGTTGATACCTGAGCTGAGAAAAACTAACATTATTTATCCCTTAATAGCTACAGTGCTGTTTTGCTTGTGTGCAAAATCTGCCCAATTTTTAATCTCTAAGCACAGTTGTTGTTGTTTATTACTATTTTTTAAAAAATCTCAAGTATGTTAATGAAAGATGCATGTGTCCCTGACTTACTAGTCCCTGTTTGCTGCTGGCTTTCCCTAGAGGAAGATGGAAGCACTTTTGTGATCAGTACTCTAGTTATGGTAAAATGGAAAAGAAGCTTTTCTACCCAAACAGCTGTGGGTACTTAGCTGTTCTTGTTCAATGCAGCATATGTAGTAGTTTGAAAATTGTTGATAGGATATTTTTTTTCACATATTGAAGGATAGCTGTGATGCTGCTGTAGTTCCTGCATGATTTGGGAAGGCCGCATACTGTCAGCAGCAGCCTTCTCTTTGAGAACTGTGCACTTTGAAAACAAGATGGAAATTCTCAGAATTCGTTGACTAAAAAAACCCTGACATGTTATTACCTGTGCTCAAACTTCTAGCTTCAATCAGTTCTGAATGTTTTTTTTGCTATTGTTGTTGTGTTGCTTAAGTTGTTGTTGTAAGTCAGCTTACAATTATTTGAGTTTTGAGAAGAAACCATTTGGGTGTCCAGCACCGCTGTCATGATGATGAAGAAGGCTGACCCAGATAAAGTGTCTGCACAGGCACTGTAGCTGGTGAGCGCTGTGAACCTGGGTCGGTACTATGAACCTCCAGCTACAGAACTAGAATGTTGCAATGCGGAGCCTAGTGCTTCAAAACTTTAGCAGTGTGGACTAGGTCTACCTAAAAGCACATCGACCAGATGTAATTCTAAAGTTAGAGAGTATCTCTAACATTGAAAAGCCAAATGCATGAAATAGCAGCATCTACTTCCCAGACCTCTTTTGCATTATGCTTTGCCATATGACTAGTCACTTACATGCAAACGTATTATGGTCTGGATATAATGTCAAGAGATTTCACTAAACTTTTGCATCTGGGTACCAGCTGTGAGAGCGAGAAAGTTTCTGTGGACACTAAGTTAAGCAGATACTTTCTAAGCTTTATCACTTGCTCAAAGAATTGTTTCTTGATTTGCAATGCAGTTTAAGTTCCAAGGAATAGAGATGGTTTTGATATAAAGCGTTTTCAAGTTGAGGGTAACTTACAGCTAGATTTCAGTCTTCCTATTTAAAATTCACAAGTACATCGTCATGTTCTGACAGAACATAACAAGGTCATGTATTTTACAAAAGATGAAAAGCAGCAACTTGTTTTCTGCTACCTAGCAAGCATTTTGTTTCATGAATCACCTTTATTACTATAAACAACCTAAACTATAAACAATTCACTTATTTGTTTGGAAGACTGATCATCGGGTGTTACATATTCGGAAATACATTGGGGGAAGTACAGTATTCCAGATGAGTGGTTTCTCAAGGTCAATCAAGAGGTGAAGTGATTTGATTTTTAATTTTTATTAGAAGCAAAATGAAATTCCTTTAATTCTGTTTTAGAAAGGTGGGAGACTTGGACACCTTGAAGATTTTAATGCAAAATCTTTTTCTAAGCTCTTCTGAGCTATTGTTGTAGAAATTAGATGGAACAAAACTATAGTGGTGGTGTTTCTCATTCGCATAATATGAGCTCTCCATATGAGAACCCATGTTGGTTGTTAGTTGTTTCCCTGCAAAACTGGGCCAGGCTTGTTTGAGTCAAAATCCGGAGAAGATACTGAGTTGCTGAAGAGCTCTTCACCCCAGTCCTTTTTAGAGGCTAAATAAGCCTTCATTTTCTCCTGTACAATAGGAGATTTTCATTAATTTGTAGCTGTTACTGAGCTAGTACATCTTATGTAATCTGTGGCCTTTGGTGAAGCAGAAGGAAAATTTTAAATTGCAGTTTGCTTTTGATGTATTAAACATATGAAGAAAGTGACAGTTTAGGGATTTGCGTCCCTTAAAAGTATACTGCAAAATATTAGTTTTATTACCTGGCTTAGGTAGTCTCCAAGAGACTTTCTTTACAGCAGCCAACCCATTTGTTGGTAGCCTGGAGAAATAAAGGAGGCATTTGCTGTGAGTTTCCTACACTTCTGGAGTTTAACATTGATTAGTTTTCAAGGATAGGATTCACTTCACAGGCATGGTCATGTTAGAGCCATTTTAGATGCTCTAGGATGTGACTTCTGCGTTTCAGCTGTGGTTCCAGAAGGGCACTGGTTTCCTCTAGGTCTTGTGTTGCATCTGCTAGCTTCATCCAGATTCTAGAACATCAAAGCCATCACTAGTTGTCTGTGCTTAGGCTACTGAGTCCCATCGTGTGTATTTTTAAGTTCCTCAAGCTTATACGTTTACCACAGCTTACTATAACCTTTGTCTCTGCATCCTGTTGTCCTTAAAGTTGGAAGGTCTGAGCACTTTAGAGATCTTCAGGTAAAACATGGCATTGTGCTTTGCTTAAAGTGAGATGAATGTGTTTGGATAATGGAGTGCAAGTAGTTCAATTTTTTCCCCGTCAGGATATACCACTTTCTCTGTTCTGTGCTCTTGTAAATTTGAATGATTTTGCATAGGAAATGGATTCTAGAAGCACTATCTGAAGTTTTTGGTGATTTGATATTTTATGGAAACTGGTTTTCATAGGACAAGCATTCTAATCCTCAGCAAAACCTCTGAAGCACTGAAGCAGATCTTCTTGCTTTGATTATTTGGGGGTTTTAGTCATGTTTATTTCAATATCCTGGGGGAAAAAAGGTTACACAAACAGTGGCATTTGGAATGAACTTCTGACTTGTGGAATTTTCTTAGAAGCAATGAATTTATTAATGAGAACTTCCACTTTTCAAAATGTTTTCAATATTTGAATAACATTCTTAAATAATAGAAGTCCCTTACTAGGTAAAATATGTCCTGCACAGTGTTACGATGGCCCTAAGATCAAGAATTAAACCCAGGATATTCAGAATCAATATTAAGCTTCACAGAAAATCATGCCAGATAGTGGGAATTGATGATTTATAGATGACAGTCATCTAACCTTACCTTTTCCCTCAAATAATACCATGTAATCTTATAAGAAAAGCATTTTGGGTGGTTTTGCTCCAAAATCACATAGAATCATAGAATGGTTAGGGCTGGAAGGGACCTTCAAAGGTCATCTAGTCCAACCTCCCTGCAAGGAACAGGGATATCTCCAACTAGATCAGGTTGCTCAGGGCCTCGTCCAACCTGGCCTTGAACGTCTCCAGGGATGGAGCATCCACCACCTCTCTGGGCAGCCTGTTCCAGTGTTCTACAACTCTCATGGTAAAAAATTTTTTCCTAATATCCAATCTGAATCTACCTCCCTCTATTTTAAAACCATTACCCCTTGTCCTATCACAACTGGCCCTCCTGAACAGCCTCTCCCCATCTTTCTTGTAGGCCCCTTTGAGGTACTGGAAGACCGCTATAAGGTCACCCCGGAGCCTCCTCTTCTCCAGGCTGAACAGCCCCAACTCTTTCAGCCTGTCCTCATAGGAAAGGACACATGATGTGTATTTTAAGATGTATTAGAAATCTTTTTCGCGTTCTTTATTTTAGTTAAAAGTGATGATTTTGTGAGGTGTAGATTTTAAGATTATGAAGCATGTTCCATATCCATTGTGAACTTGAAGTGTATTGTCCTCTTAAAAAGCATAAACTAGATAAAAGCTGTCTTTTGAAAATAAATTTCTGACTAACTGAAGCTTTTTTGCTAAGAAAATGCAAGAGGCAAGACTCTTCTAGATCACTTTGTCACAATTCCTGACTTTTAGCAGTAGAATCTGTATCTCCGTATCTCACTTCACAGTCAAGAAAAACTGAGGCAGGAGATAATGCTGATTTGACAGGTCTAAATTGTTTATCAGTAGTGAAATTTAAATGGAAACAAGATCATCTTTGGCACCAGTCTGGTGCTTTATTCTCCAAGTCATAGTATCTTATGCTAGAGGTATTGTCACATCCTCCTTCATGGTTTGTCATTGTGCATATTCATGTATGCACACACACAAAACCACACATGCGCTGTGGGTAGAAAATAAATATTTGAGTAATCCTAAAGTTTTATTTTGGGATGGTCCCCACCCCCTCACAATTTTATATGATTGTGAGGAAGTCGTTTGATGACTTCATTGGCCAAAGCCATATGTATCCATAAGGATACATGTTTGTTGTCCTGCCAGAAAACAGGCAGACCTTGATCTGAAACTCCAGATGTCCAGCAAGGCATAGAGAATTTATTGCTACTATATTCTTGTCCCAAAGGCTTCTGTATTGTTCTCTCAGCTTTCAGTGCTTCTCTGGTTTTACAGACTGGTGCATCTTTACTAGTAAAGTTCTGCTCTTGACATATAGAGACTTTGGAATCTCGCAAGCCTATGGCCTTCATTGTACCTGGACCTAGTGTAAGTCTTTGCACACCCCCTCAGACTGACAGATGTTGAAAATGTGTCTGACTCTACTTAGAGCTGAATTCAGTATGAATGCTTCATCTGACCTTCACTGCCTGAATGATCTGAGATTGTGAGCTTTGCAGTATTATGGATCTTTGTGAGAAATTAAAGCCCTTCCTGTGGAACCTCAGATTAGAAGAAATCTTCAAGAAAGAAGCCACACCTTCAAAAGCAGGGAGCACTTTCCAGAAAAAGATGATCGTGCAAGAATTTGAGCATTTTGACTTAATATTTGTTGAGACTGCTTCTATCTATACCTAGCCTGGTTATTGATTATCTTTGTAGGAATTCTGGCTTTTAGAATGGAAGGAAGCTTGATGAACAAAATAATTCCTTCTCCAGATTACCCTTTGGTCTCAAATGTTCTGTTATTTCTTAGGATTCGGTTATTGGCACAAGACACCATTATTTCTTTAGGTGCTTATATGCAGCATTCTGACTGTTCCACTGTTTGTATGACTTTGAGGCACAGAAATTGATCACACCTATATAGTCTCTTGATACCCATCTTAAGACATGTTCCAGATGTTCTTCAGGGCTACATTCAAGAAATCTTCTAGTATGGTCAGGCTAAGGACATGTGTCACTCCCAAGCAGATGGTATGGAGAGGATTATGAGATACTGCTTCGGACACAGAGAAACAGCCTTTCTCTCCCATGTGAGAGAGAATCCGCTTCAGCCATCTTGTGCTGTTCCATAATTGTCAGTGGCACCTTCCTCAGCCAGAATCAGAGAGGTAACCATGTCTCACCAAGGCATCCACCTATCTATTTCAAGCCTTCGCACCAATTTCATTACCTCAAGGTAATTCTGATACATATATGGAGGAGTTCTCTGTTACTGTGCAGGTGCACACATTTTCTGGACAATGCCAGAGGCAAGACCTGCTCCTCCTATCCCCCCAAAATGCAGGAGAGAAGATTTTTATATGTCAGACAGGTGGTTTGGATTCATTGCTTTATCGCAGGAGTGGCACAAGCACCATACTTCTTTTTCCAAGGTAGATCAGCTCGCTGGTACTTCTACCTTGTTCTCTTAGCTTAGCTATTGGGAAGCTTTTGGCAATAGAATGGACAGAAAAATAGCAGGGGATGTTCCAGGATGAAGTTTTTGGTGTGCTGCTGTGATAGATCTCATCCCTCATAACTTTTCTGTTTTTCTCAAATTACTTGGTAAGCCAAAGCGAGTTGAGTTACTCACATTGTTTAAATATGTAATTGCTGTGTTATTTATCTGCCTGTGGAAAATCAGTTGTTCTCTACATGATGTTGATTTGCTTTTGTATATTTAACCAGTCTATTTCCTCTGCTGTAGTTGTGATGGCTTAGTGAGATGTACATATAGTCTCTGCTCTAATAGCTTAGCAGCTTGAGTCCAAGTGTTCAAATGTAGTCTTTTTTTTGTGTGTATGGCTGTTTGAGAAGAGGAGGAAGAGTTATGACAGGCATTTACGTAGTTCATATTGTGTTTTCACTGAGCGAAATCTCTAAGGAATTATTCAAAGTTCGCTTTCTTCTTGGTCGTAGTACTTAATCTTCTTTGGAAGGTTTCTCTTAATTTTTTTTTTTAGCATTAGTTTCAAGTGCTGAGGCATCTGTACATGTATTTGATATGAGAAGAGTCTTAATATTTATCTGTGCTGAACCAAAACTTTAGGGAAGTTTTCTCAACTGTTGGCTTTCATTATCAAAATAAACCACAAATATTGCATCTGTCCAAGAACTGTTTATTTGAATATTGATTGAATTGTGCCAGAGCTTGCCGAGGTGAATCACTTAAAGGTGGTCAGAGCTGAATTCATTCAAAAGCTGAATTCGTTCTCTGGAGTATATCTGTTTTTTCAGGGCAGCCCTTTGGAATTAGGTTAAATATCAAATGTCTAAAGAAAATACTGCGATGGTTAGAACAGATGATTCTTTTCAGAACCTGCTCACATTACATTCTGAAAGTGATCCACTGGTGTGGTGAGGTGATCGTGGACTTCTTCAAACATAAATTTGCAACCATCTCTGACTTCATTTTTTGACTTCCTAGCAGTCTTAAAGGAAGGCAGAGGTCACTGATAAGAGCTGGGATGGCTTAGTTTGGGACAGCTGCTGTATTCACTGTGGTTTTCAGCTGCACAGATTTTTAGTTGCTTGACAGCTTTCTGAATGTTTTTAGTTTACAGTGACACTTCCAGACAAATCTCCTGCTAGTTTTGGTTTATCATTAACTACCTCATAATGTTGAACAGCTCAGACATCTTTGTGGCAGTAAAATTGCCCTGATGAGCCAAAAGTGTGGGGTTTTTTTAAATTTATTTGCTGTTGAGCATGAGGAAAGATGAGTGCACAGCTGTGTGCACAGGGAGGAAGAAATTGAGTTCAGAGTTTTGAGTACGTAGGCATACATGATGGAAAACGCATCTAGACAGCATAGCTTAAGGAACTTCACGTATAGGTAGACACACACCCTCCGTCATCTGGTGGTGAGGTACATAAGCTACTGATAGTTGTGGTTTGAGTCGACTGAAAACAAGCTGGAAATAATCTAAGCTGTGATTTCAACATTTTGTCATCAATGTTACTTAAACAGCCCTAGTAACTTTCTGATTGTAGCCACTTGTTTCTAGCCTTTGCCATTCTGTGCACTATGTGGGCACAGCAAGGAGCTGCATCAGAAAACTGATCTGAAAGACTGGAGGGAACCTGGTTCAAGGGCTCACTGCTGTGTTTTACAAATTGTGCTGTCAGCATAGTAAAAATGGCATAGCATGGAAATGAGGGGCTGAGGAATATGAGTATAGGATTTGTCACTGCAAAACTGCACATTGATCCTTTACTTCAGTGTCAACAATCATGTAAATATGTGTGGTAATTGTATAACAGAACTTTTGATGGTTTTGGGGAAGGATTGTATTTTACAAAGACAGAGAAAATGAAGAATTCCTTGTTTCCAAGGACATTACATGATTTTTGTGTGTTAAAGTTTAGCTTTTGGTTTGGAGGGTGTTGGAGTCTAATCCCTTTTATTGAATTTGGAAAGTATTCTTATTATGTTAGCTTTACAGAAAACTATGTCTGTGCAGAGTTAACAATGAGAAAGATCTATGAATGTGTGGAAGTTGTGGTTTAATGTCAGGTGTTTCTTTCTCACACTGTCATTTAGTCTGACTGATTAAACACCCTTCTGTTTTCAAGTCTAACTTCTGTTGAAATGCTTCCTGGCTTAGATCTGTCTTTGTTTCCTCAGATTACTCAAATACAGTGCAGAATATGAAGAAAGCCACAAACGGAGAAGCAAACTAGATTTTATCCCTTCTTAAATTCCAGCATATAGACAATCTTTTTTTTTTCCCTTGGCGAAGTCTCACGTCCTCTAAAGGATTCAGACTGGAGCAGGATTTCTTCAGCCTTTATAAGGAAGATCTTCTAAGAAGTGCTGATAGACCATCTGCTGTAAAGCCTTTTCTGCTTAAAAAAGAAACAACTCTTCCTTGACTGGATTAAGAGTGGAAAGACAGAAGAACTTGAACTGACTGAAACAGTTACCAGCGCTCCTGAAGTTACTGTGGCAGTAAGGCATTGGCCAACAGGATTCCAAGACAGAGCAAGAGGCTCTAAAGCTCATTGCTCACTTTTCCTATCAATCTTCATAAACTTCCTGCAGTTTCAAAGTGAACCAGAGCTGTATCATGCCAGCAATGTCAGACCAGTTGTCTCAGTTGAGAAGGAACTCTGATGGCTAGTTTTGGATCTCATGGTTTAGAATCTGGTACTCTGGTCATAGGCTGAACACACTCCAGCTGTGACAAAGGATCACTACTGAACAAAGCAGAAGTGTCTAGGAGGCCCTTTGTGAAGTCAGTATTTCAAACATGCATAAGCTTTCAAGTTAAAAGGGCTGCTTGAGTGAATAAACTCAGTCCTGCCATCAGAGGACTCCAACCTCAAACTCTGCTCTGCTTGATAAAAAGCATTGGGAAATACTAAATTTGGATCTTGCTGTGAAGCAAAAAAATATACAGCCTCAGCAAAAAGGGATACAAAGAGTATTGTCCTTTTCTTTAACTACTCTGAGATGGAGAGTGAAAAAATCCATAGAAGTCTGACTGACAAACTCAATGAGAAAAACAGCAAAGGAAGCAGTTTTCTGTCACTGCCCTGTGTGGTTTTTACTAAAACATGCTAAGGAAACTATTTCTCTCTGTTAGCCTTTTGGAGAGAATATCCGAATACTACCCCCCAGAAAGAATAGCTACCTCCAGTTCTGATGATGGTTCCAGGGAGAAGGATACTTGTCAGGAGAGGGTGTGTCATCCATATCAAACTATTCAGTATTAAAAAAAACCAACAAAACAACTTTGATAAGGAAATCTCTACAAAAGAGAAAAAGCATACTACTCATACAGTCTGAGGTAGAATCTTTATTTGGTATCGTTGTTCTTAGAATAAAGAAACTTTGTTGGGGATGAAGCCTTGTTCCAGGCAAAACTGAAAGGCTGTTAAGTATTACACTGTTAATTCAAAATAAGATTCTTTATCCCTCCGTAAGATGGATATTCGGATACAGAAAGAAGACCTATTCCTAAACTACTTCATAAACAGAATAAAAAAATGTGTTTTTCTTTTTTCAAGGGTTACCTGGAATTTACACTTATAGCCACATTTACTGTTGTAACCACTTCATTCCATCACACCACATGTGGACGTGGTGCTTAGGGACACGGTTAGTGGTGGACTTGGCAGTGTTAGGTTAGCAATTGGACTTGATGATCCAAGTCTTCAACTTGATGAAGTTTTTTTCCGACCTAAATGATTCTGTGTTTTGTTGGACCAATATTGGCATAGACTAGTAAACTAGCATCTGCTAAAATGTGGGGGGAAATTTAACCGTTAATTTAGGTGCACTGCCTAAGAAGAATCTTTGGATTCTGTATTTATAGTCACCTAAATTTTACACCAGTTCATTGTCATTATGACACCTACAAGATCTTGCCGTTTGAGGGGAAAAGTACTACGAGCATTTTAGGAGACTGGCAATGTTGCTGGTTAACAATATCCAAAAGGAAGACATTCTTTTTAAAGTCTTTTTCTGAATCAAAATGTCACAACTATTACGGAGACTGTTTGGTTAATAGTCTTTTCATAGATGGGCATAGGGGGCGTCGTTTAATGCTATCCTGGCACATTCAGTCTTGAATACTCACAGAAAACTTCACAGAAATTTGCCTTATTTCGAGGGAGAAAACAGAACTTAGAGAGAACGTTTGTCCTGTTAAATAGTTTTTTCAAGTGTTTCTTCAAGGACTAGTAGTTTCTTATGCAGACAGTTTTCACTGGAGCTGTAAAAGATTTTAAAGAAGCTAGAAACAACTTTGAAAGAAAATGGATTAGGAGGATTCTCAGGAGGTTATCCAGTTCAATAATAGCTTCTGCTACCCTTTCCTCAGTGTTCTATTATTTAGGGAAATAATTCTCCAAGAAAGACCCATGGTGACAAATTAATATGACCTGGTTAATACTCACCTTTTAGGTGCATAAATAAGATAAGAGTTTTATAATCACAAATGCAAACTTGGAAAGAGATGGTCACAGATAGCAGATTCATCAGGAGAGTGTGGAGTCTGCAAAATTATCAGGAGACAGCTCAGCTGTGTTATTTGCCAGCACATGAAGAAAGGATGTATATTGATGTCTGCAGTCATTCAAAGAGAAATTTAGCCTTTGATTTTTGGGATAAGGTGAGACCACAGTCCTATCTTTACAGGAAGCAAGCGAACAAGCATTGTGGCTTACTGGTTTACCAGGTGAAAGTCAGCCTGTGGAGGAGCTGCATTCAGAATATTCCTTTAAATGTTAAAGGTTTCTGAGTAGAACCTTTCTGGAGGTTGAACGATTATAGCTAAACTTAAATCGTTAAAATCTAAGACAGCTTTCCTTTGAGTCTTTCATACAATTTGTCAGTGGAGGCATTCGTGAGTATAATTTCTGCTGTCTGCTTCTGGCATCTAACTCTGGGGTGGCGTTGGGGAAGCTTTCTACACAAGAAAAATGAAGTTTATTGTGGGTGATCACTCTGAGTGACTCTGTGCGGATACGTATTCTCTGTATAGTTTTCTATGGAGTTTGGGAAGGCAAGCAGTCTGAAATAGCTGTTTAAGTTCTTCATGTACTCTGTGTTTGCAGTGATGATGCTCCTGGATTGTTGCTTCATCAACCGCTTTTCTCCCTCCCACAATAGTAAAATTAAGGATGTTTTTTGTAGAGCTATTTTGAACTCTTCAGACAGCAATTTGGAGAAGTCTTTTACAGACCAAGTATTAACCACTACTTGAAAGTGCTGGTAGTATCGCTGTAGCCCATTGTTTTTTAGGTCCAGGCTCAAAAACTTCTCATGGACTGTTCTGGCAAAATTATTGCCAAATAATGTATCAGTTAAGCTAAACTTGCAGCTCCTTTTTTTGGTATTGTGTAGTACTGTGAATGCTAGTTTGATGTTTTATGCAGACTATCAATGCTTCATGAATTTGGAATGTTTTGTGGTTGGTTTTTTTTGTATTTTTAAAGATTTTCAGTGGCAAGCAAGAAAATGACTTCATTAGTGGAAGAAATGTGTTTTGGTTTTGTTTGCTTTCATCCTTTCCACTTAGGAACGCAACACTGGCATTGGAGGTGGCTCTAAATCCACTCTTTCTGAGCAGGAGGTGGCATGGGTCTTAGGAGGATGGTATCTCTAGATATATTTCTCTGGTTCACTAGGCTGGTATCCATGATCTTACCAGTCATCATTAGCAATACGTTACTGACTGACTACTTATGTCCACAAGTTCACTGCCAGCTACCATGCACAGCTGTAATGTGTTGAGTGACAGAAAACAGGAACTCATAGCTGTCTTTGGAAAGAATTCCACAGGAAAAGGAAAATTAAAACCTGTCATCCTAGATATGAAGTTTAAAGCCTGGAATGCCTTTTAGAGTGTTTCTTGTGCATCCTACATAATAGCAAGCCTCATTGGAGTAATTAGCAAAGAGCCTCTTAACTCAAGACATAAGAAATACTTCTGGAAGTGTAAGTTGATCTCATTTGAGGCCTGTAGCTTCTTATTCTAAAAGGCAGAGGTCTTCATTTATGGGGTGGAACATCTCTGCTGTCTTGCTTTTTATTTTGCATTTGTGTCCTCTGAGAAACCTAGCCCAAGAAAACCTGCAGCCTACTGTGTTCAAGAGGGCTATCAAGAGAACGTTTTGCATGTAACTTTTTTCTACTTTCTTCTTCAAGGACCTTTCTCTAAGAAATTGAGGAAACACAAAGATGGATTCTTGGTTATGCAGAAGAGATGCCTTCAGACTATAGAATTTAATTTCACTTTCTTATGTTTAGAAGTCCATGTTCCTTTGTAATATTAACAATAAGCTGTAATTCACAGAAAATATTTCGAATTCCTAGTACTAATGTTTTGCTACAGGTATGGCTGTTGACATTTGGTCATCTTGCAACACAAAAGATAAATGCAAGCTACTAAGCAGCTAGAGCACCTTATTCATAGAGACTAGTTTTTGAAAGGTTAATCCAAGTGACAACACCCTTTAAGTAACCAGCTTTCTTTGAATAATTTTAATGATCTTTATGATTTACTGATCACAGAAATTCAGACTTCAAAGGGACGGGTGTCAATATGAATTTGCAAGAGAAACGACTAACTGAAGGGAAACTTTTTAATAAAGAGATACTGCCAAAAGTGTACTTAAGATTTGTTGGACTTCTTCATGCAGCTGGATCAAGCAATATGCCAGACTTCAGAAGTCCTCTGCAAAAGTACTTCCACACAAAAAATTTTTAGATTGGATTGTATCTAGACCAGAGACTGTTAAAATGTCAGCTGCAAGAATCCCGTCAAACCCTCTCTTGTCAAATGGATGAAAAAATAATACATGGGACGTTTTATCCATCATTCACCTGTATCAAGGCATTTGAGAAGGGTACTTCCAGCTGGAGGTGGGCAATCTAGCTATATCATGTTTTAAAATCATGGAATCTCCTTTTCCCTGAAGATGCTTAAGGTTGCTCTGGGAAATAAGGCTATCTAGTTTTGCCTTCCCATGAGAGATTTCAGGTGCTGACAGCATAACAGCAGTGAGTTTTGTATATTAATTGAAAGGGAGGATCCAAGTCTTTGTTCTTTCAGAGAGCCATTATGTCTGGATTTTGAGGCAAGGTAGTGTTCTTAGACTGGTATTTTCAGAAGATTATCGGAAATGTTTCTAAAACATCTCTTGAAGACTATGGTTATGTCGTGGGTTAGGCCGCTCCAGCAACCAAACCAACCCTCCTCTTCCCCCCCCCCCCCCCCCCCCCCCCGTCATTCACTCGCCCTCCCCCAGCCCCAGGGATGAGGGAGAGAATTAAAGGATAAATGGGATACCCGTGGGTTGAGATAAGAACGATTTAATACAGATGATTTAATACACAGTGTAGATGCTCACCACCCCCTCTTATCCACAGCCCATCTCGTCCCGAAGCGGCAATCCCGGATGAACGCAAGGCCCCAAAATAGAGAGGGGGAGAGAGAGAAATAGTACTCCGGGAGTGGCAGTACTGGAAGAGAGAGAGAAAAAAAGGCAATAGAGCAAAAGCGCAGCAAGCGCAAAAGAGCGGAAGCGGCGAAAGAGCCAAAGCGCAAAAAGCCCTTCTGTCCGGCTGCCCCTCACTTTTATACTGGGCATGATGCTGCACGATATGGAATACTAATTGGCCAGTTTGGCCCTCAATCTTAAGTCCAAGTACAAATCGTAAGGAGAGTAGTGTACCCCTTGTCCCGACTATGCTCCCCCCTTATCCTGTTTTGTTCCTGCACACTGGCAAGAACACGGCAAGCTGAAAAGTCCTTGAGACCTCAGTGCCAACAATAAACATCAGCATGCTATCAACATTTTTCTCAGAGCGAGCCTCTGAGTAAAACCAAAACACGGAGCTCTTCTAGCTGCTAAAAAGAAGAGCTACCTCTGTCCCAGCTAAAACCAGGACAGGTTAACATATGACTCACAATACAGAAGATCCAGAAACAAAAGAAAGGTCATAATAGACTTAAAATTGGTCATGCAGTTTCTGTTCACACAAACTTACAGTTCATTCTTGGTGTCTGTCTTGTTTGGCAGCATATCCTCCAGAAGGTTCTACTGTAAGTTCTAAACTAGACTTACTTATATAAGAAACCAAAACAGAAACCCTCTTTCTCTGCAGTGTTTCCTTTCTCAATCTGATACTGCTTTTAAATCTTGGAGTTTCATTTTTGGTAGCGATACAATACTCTCTAGTTGATTCCTTTTTATTAAGATTCATGTTGTAAGATGAGAAAATACAATAGCTGAATTAGTTTTAGGTAATTTTTTTTTACTCTGCATCCTTGAGACATCTGTGTAATATTAGTTGGGTTTGTCATCTCCTATTTGAAATTGTTTAACAAAAGTGCTTGCTTTTTTCCCTGACAAGTTTAAGGCTGTGATTTGAACAGGTGTTACCTGAAGTTCATTCATGATTCCACTTATTTAGTACTTTTCATAAAAGTATAGCTGTTTACAGCTCTTATCCCAAGAGCCTACACGTAATTACTAGAATTTCATCCTCTGCTCTTTCTTCCTCAGTCCTTACTCAACTGAAAGGGAAATGTCACAGCATGTAGTTCATGTAACAGAACCCTTACTACAAGACAATCAGGAATACTTCTTAATGCTTAAATGCTACTTAATAAGGTCAGGAGAGAGTTTATGAGAATAAGACTCTGCTTATAAACATTGACTAAACAATTTAAGATGGTGCTGCATAGCAGTGGTGGTGCTTATTCTCCTAGAGTTCTGGAAAACTCGTTGCCTCTTTTGAATACTATTACTGTACTCAAAGTGTGCAGAGTAACTGTGTGGGGCATAGGATGCTGTCCTGGAAGAGATAGTTCAGTAGGAAGCCCCTCTGGGTTAGATGACAATCTGTGTGGGCAGTCTCTCAAGGAGCAGTTACCTCATAGCAATGTAATCTGCAGAAATATGTTGACTGCATGGATTTTTGCAGTCTGTTTTCTTTTCCTGCCACTGTGGAATCTGCTGCTTGATACCTACATATTGATAGAGTCACAGAAGGTTGTTTAGGTTGATCCTGTTTTGGTAAAATAGGAGAACATGTATAGGCTTATGTGTGATATTATTTGACTGAGAGGGTTCAAACTTATGTATGGAATATAAGTTTTCCAAGAGTAGAATAAGTCTAGGTAACATGCCAACTGCTCTGTGGTTTTATTTTTTTAATTACTATGGTTACTATGAAAGTTTCTACTTTCTGTTCTTGTTTACCTTAAGTGGAGAAACTAGAAATCGGAAAAAGCAAGACAGTTGCTGAAACTGAGTGGGGTTTCTGTAGCACTATGATGGCTGTTTCTTGCCACATGCAAATATTCTAAGATATTTCATCTGCAGAAGATACACATAGATACTTAGAAAAGCACAGGCAAAAAGAGACTTTTCCCTCTCTTCATATTTTGCTACCTCTGTTTTTGGTGGCTTATTGTGCAGACTTGGGGAAAAAAGTCTATAGGAGAGGATCACCAACACAGGATTGCATAGGCAGATTCCTGTATGTAAACAGAAAAGGCACTTGCTGGTCCCTGAAAAATCTGCTTGATCGCATTTCATAAAACAATTGTGAAAATCTCAATTTTCATTTGGTATCTGATGTTATGCAGTGCATTATAGATTTTTGGAAAAGGAGAGGAATTAGATGAGGTTATTAAAAGAGCATTAGGTTCCAATGAATATTCCCAAGTGGCAAATGTCAAAATTGAGATGAAACTAACAGATGTTGCTTAGCAACTACAGTAGTCTCTGGTGGCCACAGATGAATACAGTGTTTACAGTGCTGCTATAAAGCCAGTCTGTCTGAAGAAGGATGTCTAAAGAAGCTAGTTTTCCTCATGAAATTCAAGAATGATTTCTTGCTCATTCTGGTGAACCTTCAAACTGCCTTTGCCAGGGATGGGAAACAAAAACTTGGCAATAAAACTGATTTTGCAAATCGATGCTTTCCTAGTGGTAAACAACGCTTTCTATCAAATATTTTGGTATTATATTTTGTATTATAGCAGCAATAAGTTCTAGTATTTCTGTTCCTTGACTTGTCTTCAGAATTTGAGACAAGATTAAACTGAATTAGTTGTACATAGGATATAGTAGCAGAGCTGAGAGAAAAAAAAATTGTTATCTTTGAAGATAAGTTGCTTTCAATATTTTTTCTTGTTGCGTGAGCCATAATATCCTCTGTGACCTTTGTAGTGCTTCCTGCTGTACTCTTATTCAACTGTATTGTGCATTCTTAGAGAAATCTGCGAGCCCTACTGGCAGCAGCTTCATTTCTTATTTCCTTCACTGAAGGATTTCCTAGTGCAAACATAGTTTGAAATCTAACTTCTTAGTTATGCAAATTTTGAAATATTTTGAACATTCTTCTGAAATGAAATTTTGCAGGTGGAAGAAAAGATGAATAAATGGGATGTGAAGGCTGAAACCTATGTATGAAAGCACAGGCTAAATTTTTGGAGATTTTAACAGCAGTCATTTTAATCAAGTTTTGTAGGTGTGAGAATCTGAATCAAAAATGCATTGCATTGCACTTCTTCAAGTTTACCCTGATGTTTTTGTTTACATTATTTGAATTAAAAAAAACCCAAAAAAACAAAAAACAAAACCACACAAAAAAACAAAAACCAGAAACAAAAACAAACACCCACCCAAAAAAGTGTTATCTTTTTGACAGGCACTTTAAAGTCTTTGACAGTTGCTCAGTGTCCTCTAGTCTGGACTTCTGAAAATAAGCTTCCCCTTCTAGAATAGGATCTTTAAGCTTTGCAGTGCACCTTGCCCTTAAAACAAAGACATTCATAGTAGTGTTTATTTAATATCCTATTTGTCTACATTGTTATGTAAGATATTCCTAAATAAAAACAAATTCCAATGCATACCCTCTCTTTTGCTTCACCTTTAAATATTAAAACTACTATCTTTATCTGTTTGCATCTAAAGTATGTCATGCAACTTGAATTTCGTAAAATCCTGTTACGCGTGATATTCCTTGCTGTGTCTTCAACTATATTTCTCTATATTTTAATCAGCAGCGTTTACTGAATGAATGGTTTATCTCACCATGTCAGAACAGTAAACAGTCAAGAAATGAATTCAAGAAGATGAAAAATGAAGCTCTAATCACATTGGTTGACCAAAGAAATGGAGGTCAGATACTTGGAATTCATATCTCAGGTCTGATAGAAATCTGTCTCTTATATGATATAAAATAGACATTACGTTTCGGAAGCAGTCTTACTTCAGTTCAATCATTTTTTTGCATATATGAATAGACATGCCAAACAAGCTGAATTTGTTTTCCTGGGAGCAAGTTGGCTGGCTAAAGATTAGTTCACTTCTGCTTATGTCAGTCTGATCTATTGTTTGCATATATTTTTCAGATTGCATATACAAAAATTATATTTAAAACACTATGCAAATAAAACTAGATCCTTAAGTTCACAACCTGATTACCATCTTTTAGACTTTTCTTACTATAAGCCAGCTGATCGCATTTTCTCCAACTATATATAAATACAAAATACATAAAGTATATAAATATACTTTATATATGTATAGAACATATTCAAAGAGTACTTTTGTTTTTTAAATGGCTTAGCGTATTGGTAGAAGAATGTTTAGCTTGAAAGGTACTTCCTCAATTCTGCAGTTACTGATCTCTTGCTGAAGATGTCACACTTCAGAAGATCGGTGAACTCGTCATCTGTCCACCTTTAAAGGTCCTATTTCAGAGGGGTTTTTAATGTCTGGCAACTAATGATGATCTTTTGGTCCTAAAATCAGTCTTATAGGTAAGTTCATAGAATAGCCCAGGTTGGATGGGACCTCGAAAGATCAGCTGGTCCAATCTTCCTTGGGAAAGGGAGCCTGCATACTATTATGTAGCACCCTGTCCAGTCGCATCTTGAAAACTTCCAGCAATGGGGATTTTTACCACATTCTTCGGGTGATTGTTCCAGGGAATCATTGTTCTTGCTGGGGGAAAAAACAAAACAAAACAAAAACAACAACAACAAAAAAAACCCACAAAAAACCACCTTATATTGAGACAGAAGTTCTTCCTTTTCGTGATTCTTTACCCACCACCTGATTTCAGCCAAACTTTAAAGAAACCTTGAAGTTGGTTCCTACAAGCTTTATGAGAATTTCTGGTTGGATAGAAGTAGGAGGAATCTCTCAAGTTAGTGTTCCTACTGAGGTGGAGACAGGGCTCTTACGCAGTAACTTCTGTGCAGTAGCAGTCAGCTCATCAGCTGGGGCATGTATGACTTTGGACAACCCAGAGGAGGTGCTTTCTTTTCTTGCCTGGGAGAATTACGAAGCCTGTATTGACAAGAATAAATTTTACAGAACTGGAACAATCTCCTGTTTTCATAGTTTTGTTTGTCATTTTTTAAATGTGAAAATACATAGAAAAGGCTTCCTGATTTTGTGTGTGTATGGTTTTTCTGCCTCATAATTTTTTTCTTATTCATAACCACCTTTTATTGTAGCCTGCAATGGTATCAACAGAAACAAAGCTTTTTCATTTTGCTTTTATGTTCCTGGGTGGTACCAGAGAATAGAAGCATAAATGGTTTTACATTGCATCTTTTGGAGTCACTGTGCTCATCTTTGTACTCCTTCTCTTTAGAACTGGTAGTACTGATCTGTCCTGAGAGGGTGCTATTCAATAGTGAAAATAAAATCTGTGCCTTGGTGGCACTTGCACATTACTTCCATTTGTATTTCAGCTGTGCTAAACATAAATTTTTGTTGGAAGAAGACTCAGGTTTAGTTATCTGGGCATATCGTGGAAAATGATAGAGATCAGTTCTTTAGGTTATTTCCACTGCAGGTTTCACTGAGAAATTTGTTTGGAAAGGTACTAATGATCACACTGTTGATTCTGAAGAATCTGATCTAATGCAAGACCTGGTGTTACAAACTGAGTTTGGAAAGTAACTAGTTTACTGGTGGTTTACCGTTGTTTTTAATCAAGACAGGCATAAATGAAATGAAAGTAGGAGGGAACTGAGAGTCACCAATTGTGGGGTTTTTTTTCTTGTTGTTTGGTTTTATTTCTAGGCTTTTTGTCCGATCTTGAGTAATCCAGTTAGTACTCTTTCTCTATGGCTCAGTTCTCCATCAGTGAAGCAAGTGCAAGATAGATGCATTCAGTAGAGAGAAAAGCCAGGTCGGTCTTAGCAAAGGAGTCATAAAGTACTAACCGTAATAAAAGTAAATTTGACTGCTTGCTCACTCTGGTCATAATTAAGTTTTTTCATAACGCAGTTAGAATTAAGATTTCTGTCTCCTGTCTGTCTCTCTCTCAGTTCCTCCCTTCCCCCTACCATGTTTCCACTTCCCCTGCATGAACTATGTGGTTTTCTTCTTCAGTAGTCTTAAGTCTGGAAAACATTTGGTGTTCTAAATGAATTGTGTGTGAGGACAAAAAAGATAACGAAGTAAAACAGCTTTGTCTAAAATTGTTGTTGGAGAGAAATTTTACCAACTCTTTGTATACATTAGAATTTGTTTTCATCTGTTTAACAGCATTTTTGAATTGCTGTTGAATTCATGCAAAATTTATTGTCTGTAACCTGGTTTGGCACTTCAATCTACCTGGACTTGTGCAAAGCTTTTGACACTGTCCCGCACAACATTCTTCTCTCTAAATTAGAGAGTCATGGGTTTGATGGATGGACCACTCGGTGGATAAGGAATTGGCTCAATGGCCGCACTCAGAGAGTAGTGGTCAACGGCTCAATGTCCAAGTGGAGACCGGTCACGAGTGGCGTCCCTCAGGGGTCTGTGTTGGGCCCGGCCCTCTTCAACATCTTTGTCGGTGACGTGGACAGTGGCATGGAGTGCACCCTCAGCAAGTTCGCTGATGACACCAAGCTGTGTGGTGCCGTTGACACGCTGGAAGGGAGGGATGCCATCCAGAGGGACCTTGACAGGCTGGAGAGGTGGGCCCGTACCAACCTCATGAAGTTTAACCAGGCCAAATGCAAGGTCCTACATCTGGGTCGTGGCAATCCCAGGCATAAATACAGACTGGGTGGTGATTGGATCGAGAGCAGCCCTGAGGAGAAGGACTTGGGAGTACTGGTGGACGAGAAGCTCAATATGAGCTGGCAATGTGCTCTTGCGGCCCAGAAGGCCAACCGCGTCCTGGGCTGCATCAAGAGGAGCGTGGCCAGCAGGTCGAGAGAGGTGATTCTCCCCCTGTACTCTGCCCTCGTGAGACCTCACTTGGAGTACTGTGTCCAGTTCTGGAGTCCCCAACATAAGAAGGACATGGACCAGTTGGAGAGGGTCCAGAGGAGGGCCACGAAGATGATAAGAGGGCTGGAGCACCTTTCCTATGAGGACAGGCTGAAAGAGTTGGGGCTGTTCAGCCTGGAGAAGAGGAGGCTCCGGGGTGACCTTATAGCAGTCTTCCAGTACCTCAAGGGGGCCTACAGGAAAGATGGGGAGAGGCTGTTCAGGAGGGCCAGTTGTGATAGGACAAGGGGTAATGGTTTTAAAATAGAGGGAGGTAGGTTCAGGTTGGATATTAGGAAAAAATTTTTACTATGAGAGTGGTAGAACACTGGAACAGGTTGCCCAGAGAGGTGGTGGATGCTCCATCCCTGGAGACGTTCAAGGCCAGGTTGGACAAGGCCCTGAGCAACCTGATCTAGTTGGAGATATCCCTGTTCCTTGCAGGGGGGTTGGACTAGATGACCTTTGAAGGTCCCTTCCAGCCCTAACCATTCTATGATTCTGTGATTCTATTCAATGTTTAAAATTCTTACTTGAGGATTCAAGGAGTGAATGTGATCAGTTGAGATGAGAATGATCATATCTAGAATATTAGATATGACAGGCTGAGAGAGTTGGGGCTCTTCAGCCTGGAGAAGAGAACGCTCCAGGGTGATCTTATTGCAGCCTTTCAGTACTTAAAGGGGGCCTACAGGAAAGCTGGAGACAGACAGGGTGTGTAGTGATAGGACAAGGGGCAATGGATTTAGACTGAGAGGGCAGATTTAGACTAGATATAAGGAAGAAATTTTTCACTCAGAGGGTGGTGAGGCACTGGAACACGTTGCCCGGAGAAGTTGTGGATGCCCCATCCCTGGAAGTGTTCAAGGCCAGGTTGGATGAGGCTTTGGGCAGCCTGGTGTAGTGGAGAGTTTCCCTGCCCCATGGCAGGAAGGTTGGCACTAGATGATCTTTGAGGTCCCTTCCAACTCTAACCATTCTGTGATTCTATGATTAATTGAAAATTATTTTAGTTTTATAAACATGATAAAATTTTTACATGCCTTGTTTGGGATATCGATATTCAATACCTGGTTCAAAGACAGGTGTGGCTGCAGGTAACCAGCAAAGGAGAGAGTCATCTAATCCAAACTAGTTTGCTAGTAGGTGTATTTGCAATGCTGTGCTCCAAACTTTTATGTGTTATTGTTTGAAGCATGTGTCCCCAAATGGTCAGATCGGTCATGGGATACTAGTTCTCCTGAGATGGGAAGGCTGCATCAAATATACTGCATTACTGTATTTATAGCTGACTTTTGGCAACTTAGTGCAGCTACATTATGGTTTGCTTAGGTTAGCTGCTCTTTTGTTCTGTATATTTTCAAATTATTTTGAAAGCTATAAACCTAGAAGTTATTTTAATCCCTTGATACTAAATGCTGATAAGCTGCACAGGATGGTACGTTTATTACTTGTTTTTACTGTGAAGTCATACTGTACTGTGTAATTGAAAACCACAAATGATTACTTGTAAGCTGTCTTTAATACTTAGTTAAGAGGTTTAGATGAGCAAAAACTCCCAATTGTTTGATCTATGTGAAGCAGAACTAGTGTTTGTGGAGTTTGTTTATTTTTTTCCTAATACGGTTTCTCAAGATTGCGCTTTTTTTTTTGGTTGTTGTGGTTTTTTAGTATTATTTTCAGGAAAGAATAGGGCCAGGGAAATCAGTTTTCTGTCTTTGTAGTGAAAATGATTGAGGAGGTGAGAAATGCTTTAATGCTGTCAACCTCTGCTAAAGATTAGAAATTTTCGTTTGGATTTTGGGATAATCTGTGACCCCTTAAAGGGTTACTCTTCTGTGTTGGTCTTTGTCACAAATGACTATTCTCTTTGATTATCAAATGCAGACACATGAATTTTTTGCAGGTCATGTTTATGTAAGATGTAATTAGTTTTAGGCTAAGCCATTTCAAGCTTCAATAGATATATTCCCTTAAGGATAGTCTGGCACACTAGACATGGATTTTTTTTTTTTTTTTTCTCACAAGTCTGACCTTTTTAGTTGATGCAATACTCAACTTTGCGATGATGACACTTTGTGCTTATTTGGGATAACTGAATATAAGTAGAGACATCCAAACCAGCTGTGGGTTATAAATACACTCTTCCTTAATTGATTTTCCTGGTATGCTTAAAATAGATATACCAAGTCACTGATTTAGTGGATAATCTAAATAGGTGAGTGAGTAGAGAATTTCCACAGAAAATTTCTACATTTTCAAATGTGTGTGACTTTGGCTTCACATGACCAGGAAAACTTAGAAATGTTACAGAATAAAGTTTGTCATCTAATTTAAAGTACCAAAGTAATACTTACTAATAACATACTTGATTACCATCAGGTCAGTTGGCCAAAAGTTTAGTTTGTGTATTTATATGAGCCACCACAAATAATTTTTTTTTTTTTATATAGAGAATAAAATGTTTGCACATACTGCAGGATGTCCACTGAAATGCTTTTAAAGGGATGGGATAGTATGGGTTTGCATATTTTCTGTACTAATACTCATGGTATTGAATTCATAATACTGAGTATAATTAACATTTCTATCTATAATGGAGTGCATGAGTCTGGAAATATTTAAATAAAATTTAATATTAGGAGCTTGGTGTTGTCCATAGAGCAGAGGCAAATTTTGTCTCCTTTCTTCTTAATACTCTGTCCAAAAGCTTGGCAAAAAGATACTAATGAGGAAAGAGTCTCTTACACAGTAACAATTAAATCTAAGGTATTGCTTTGGTCAAAACAACTTGGGCAAATGGAGTATAGTGAGATAAGTCAACTGACTATGCAGCAAGTATAGTGAGAAAAGGGGAGTATGTTGAAGGTTCTAGAAAGGAAGAATACAGCAAGAATCAATACCATTTCAGGTAACTTTGTCATCAAAACCCCTTTCAAAACTATTTCTGTTGTTCTGAACTACATGAAGAAACCATCTTGTGTTTGTCTGCTTTCTCCTGAACTTAGTTTAGCAAAGTCAGTCTGGCAATCTGTGTCTGCAGAGCTTGTTCTAAGCATGCTTAAACTGAAGAATCATCTTTGCTATGGTTGCTTACATGTTGATTATGAAACATTTGAAGTGCAGTTTGGGTAATACCTTGGGTAATTCTTCTTACAAGTCTTTACAAGTTTGAGACATGTGACAAATCTTTGCCTAGCAGCAAATACAGAAAAAATAACTGTCTGCTCATTGACCCAAGAGAACTTAATCTGCCTGTACACTTTTACTAGGGTAAATAAATCTTATTCTATTGTATGTTTGGTATAATAAGAAATTGACTGCCATAGAAATTTATTAGAGTGACTGCTTATCATTGTGAAAACGTGAATTACCTGCATTATCTAGGGTTTTTAGCATATTAATACAGTGGGTTACCAGCACTGAAAGCACACTTTTTTTTATTTTTCTCTTGTATCTAGTAATGAACAGGATGTTAGGTTGATAAGTTCTGGTTTTCAGTTCTCATCCTTCCCCAACTTTAGTTTTTTTCTTTTGGAAACATTTAGCCTCCGATTAATGAGTAACTGTCTTGTAGGCAGAGGGGCACAGTCACTAGTAAAATTTATTGGCTAACTAAAATCTATGGAGTAAGTTACCTTTCCTTAAGGAGAATGCTTGTGGCAAAGAGTTCTAACAGTAGGTATGGGTAATAAAGATTTCGTATTCACAAGAAGCTCTTTTTGTGGTTTTGTGTGTTCTTCTAATGTTATTTTGAAGATTTCTTAATATCTAAATTTTTGTCTTCCTTCACTTGTAACTTTCCTATTGGGATTTCTAGCTAACTTTTGTGATTCTGTTTTCTTGAGTCATTCAAAAGCTATCAACTGCTGTTGTCAAGTGGTTACTCTGTACCCATCTGCGTTGGCCACTTTTCTTTCATTATTTAATTGTCACTGCCTTGTAGAAAATAGGTTTTTACATACCAGAAGTGCTTATCTATACCTTACATATCAGATGGTGCTTTTCAGGCTGCCAAAGACCTGGATTAGGCAGCTTTACACGACCTGTGTGCATTGGATGCTGCTGTCATCCCTCTCACTATGTTGGTCTTCACCTGCCTTTAACCAGTTCCATGAAATGGAAACCTGGGGGCAGATGTGGTGGATAGAAAAGTGCAGGAACCTCTTTACTCGTTTCTGCTGCAGTCAAGAGTTTATGCTGTCAGTTCAGTAGTACCAAAAATCAAACTTGTGTAGGTGATACCTGTTTTGTAGGTTGAAAATGGTAAAATGCTGTACAGGTAGATCATTGCTGAAGTAGATAAATGTTCTATTATTAATAACATAATAATTTTAAAATTGTA
This sequence comes from Tauraco erythrolophus, assembly GCF_009769465.1. Lineage (NCBI taxonomy): Eukaryota > Metazoa > Chordata > Aves > Musophagiformes > Musophagidae > Tauraco > Tauraco erythrolophus. Next base: position 57,539,724 of record NC_141468.1, read on the forward strand.
TGCTTTACTTACCCCATTTTATATTTAATTTTTATTCTCAAGATGTCTTATCTATTTACAGAGTTTCTTTTCTTGGTTCAGCCTGCTCATGTTTCCAAATCCCACACTGTCTTTAGTTTGAGTGTACAAATTGCACAGGTGTGTCTCTGGTGAGGTGTGACTTGCCAACGGATAACTCGGGAGCCAAAAATCTAGCATAAAAGTCCACATTTAATGAGGATTCGATGACGTCTGTTGCGGATGTTGTGGATGACTCGATTTTCATGTCACCAAACTGACATGAGAGAGAGTCAGGGTGAACAGTCAGAGTAAGAAGGATGATTTCTGTTCCTGCTGGCTCAGAAACGAAGGCAAGAGAGATCATGTGCAGACTGGTAATTGGTTTGATTTGAAAAGAGAATGACTTAAGTTTTTTTTTATTATTTAAAAAAAAAACAACAACCAACAAACCACCACCAAAACGCTGAGATAGTTAAATGTGCCATACTCCCACGTAATGGCTCTGCTTTTGGCACAAGACTAGAAGATTGGGTGTCCCTTCGTTCCTCGTGTTTGCAGAGCGGCTGGTCCTCTGCGCCTCCTCCGCAGTGGCAGCGCCGCGGGTGCCCGTTTCGGGCGGAGGACCACCCGCACGGCGTGGCGTGTTCTCTTACGTGCATGACGTCACCGTCGGGGAGGCGCTCTGTCGCGCCCCGTCTGAGTGACGCGCCCGTTCTATTTTTAGACGGTTGCCGGGCAGATTTGCGCAGGTCTCCCGGTATGGCTCCGCCTCGCCGCTGCGGATTGGTTTATACAAAGCAGCTCTGCTGCAACCAATCCCGAGCGGGTATGCAAATTTCCCGGCCATCAGGCAGGGGAAGGCTCGATCTGCCGGGCCAGGAGCTGGTGAAGGGACAACATGGATGCAGGAGCGTGCTCCTGGCCTCCCTCCCACACTTGCAGAAAGAACATCCATCATTTCATGTGGAAAATAAGCAAATAGCCTTCCTGCCCCCAAAACCCAAATATTATAAAAAGTTCCTAGCAGGCTTCAATGAAATTAAATTATGAAACAGGTGGTTCCTTCACATACTTGAAGACCTACCTCCTCCAATCCTAGGTGATGCGCTTGGTGGGAGTTCAGCAGTGAGTTCTGTGTGTGGAAGGACTGGTCTGAGAAAGGAACAAGCAATCAAGGCAGCGGGTGCGCTGGCTCTCCTGAGAAAGGATATCTTCCCTAGAGGAAATACTGATAATACTTCATAATACAGACAGCAGGTTCCCACCGCCAACTAGCTCCATTTTAAATTGTTGCTTTTTTGTTACTGTAATATGCAAATGAATATTTTTCATTAGAATAGTGTTATTCTGCATTTTATCCTAATAGAAAACTTGTAAAGATACCTCCCTTAAAAGATGCAGTTCTGCATACGTTAGTGATACCTTCTTAGAGCTGTAGCCGGTTGAATTTTCACTTGAAATTTCACCTGTAAAAGGACAACATGCTCTATTTTATAATGCATGAACAGAACATAGTGGCTTTTTTTTAAGGACTTTTTTCACAGAGTTGCTTATATATTTTGGTCTGTATGTACACAAACAATTAATTCCAGTTGTTCAGGTTTTAAGTTTGGAATATCAGAAGTTGGATAAGTTTTTAATTGTAGATGTATTTTGGCAGTTAGTGTCTGCTTCTATGGAATTATTAGCTCCTCCTCATGTTTAAAGATAATGGTAACTGTTAAAATGCTGTGCTGAAGATGGAACTGCAGCATAACATTTAAACTATGCATAATAAAAATATTTCACAAACATATCTTAAAATGCACAAATTCAGCTTTATATAAAACTTCAGTAAATCCGTTTTTTTCAGAAAAATGAACATACTTAGTGCTTTTGCTTGAGCAAAAAAAAAACAATCTGTAAGAAAGCTGAATTTTGCTGTTACTGCTATTTCAAACAGCAGTACTTGTTTAGTGTTTGGAGATCTCACAGCTGAATTGAAAGCTTGTGTTTTGAGTTGTTGATAAAAGTTCAAATCTCTAACACTTGTGGGAAGTAAGAAAAGACAGTTTCTAGCACTCTTGCTCTGGCCGAGTTCCACTCAAGCAGTTTTACTGGTTTAATGACCTAAATGGCTGTTAAAGTTTAGTTTACAGAAAAAGACAAAAGTCGTCTGGGAGAATGAGCTTAAGCCTCAACTGCTAAAGAGCAGGGTGTTTCTGAGGCATTTGAGTTGCTTGCATAAGGCTGACAGGAGCATGTATTTTATTTAAAAGTTGTCTAGGGAAGATTCTCACTTTTTTCTGCTCTTCTATCTTCAAAAGTATGCATTTTATATGCGTAGTAGTTATCATAGTATAAATTGATGAACCGTGTAAGGACAATTCTGCAAAACCACCAGCAGATGAAAGATCTTAGTTGTGTAAATTGGTTTGACAGTCCTTTTTTCCCTGAGGATTCTATTTTTCCCACAAGGCATGGCAGCCTCATGGGAAGAGAACTCTCAAATTACTAATTTAGTATGAGAAATGGTTTCGTGAGCCAAAGCCAAAGGCAGTATTATGCTCTGGAGGTAGAGAAGACACAGGACAACTGCTTAATTCACTGTGACACCAAAGTGACGAGAGCATAGTTCAAGCTTGTACATGCAGTTGTCAAACAAGTACAGTTCACAAGCCCACATGACCTGTTTGAAACTCTACTGTGAATTTACTCAGGCTTACCAAGCCTGTAACCATACGTTTGGGTGGGTTTTTTTCAGCATAGATGCATGTGTGGACTTAATGTCTGCTTAATGTACTGGTTCTTCAAAAGGCAGTTTGCAAGGGTGGGGGAGAACGGCCTGTACGTTCAAGGCAGAAGTCGTAGCGCACTCATGAAAAAGCACCAGTTTTGATGCTTCTCTTGGCACACCAGAAAAGCATGGGCAGTGCACGCTGTTTGAAGAAAGGAAAAGTTACCAGCTGCCATACTTGAACCAGGTTGGATCTCATCAGTTTTTTCTATTCTACATTTATCACAGAAATTCAGTAGTCTTAAAATAGCCTGGAAGTGCTCCTGCACGTTAAACACCGAATCCTTATTGCGGCTGCACTTGTGGGTTGGTGCTTTTGTGTGGCTCCAGGTCTCAAACTGAAAACCCGTAACTCTTTTCTTACGTCATTTACCAGACGTTTGGAAAATGTTCTTAGTTTAACGCAAACCAGCCCGCCTGCGCCGTGGGCCCCCGTGTCCGTGTTCTTGTCCTTGCCGGCGGCCTCGCGGCAGTCTGTTGCTGGGTAGAATTGAAGGAGCTGCTGTCTGATTGGCTGCCGTCCGGCTGGTCCTTCCAGCCAATCGGTTACGAGGCTCGCCTCCGCGCCCCCGCGGTGCCGAGGCGCGCGGGCTGCCGGCGCGTCCCGCGGGGAGGGGCCGCGCGGGGCCGCGGCGAGCTCCCCCTCGGGTGCGCTTGCGAAATTACAGGGCTCCGCCGCAGAGGAAAATGCTGCTTGTGTCTTAAACCGGGAGCCTCGAGACTGGATATTAAACACGAGGGGGAGGGAGAGGGGGGAATAAGCTGAAGATTTTTTTTTTTTTTTTTTTTAAATTACAGTGGACCTTGTTTTGCTCTATGTGCATTAGGTGAAATAGGACAGGATGGTGACATAATTTTTTATCAGAAAATGGCACATTCTTTTTTTCCCCACTTTCTTCAGCCAACACTAACATAATTTTAGTCTAAAAGGGAGGAAAACTCAAATCATCTGTGGTGTGCTAGAAGAAATACTATTTGCACTTATATCCTCGGTTTTGTTTATTGCATTTTAAAATAAAGGCGTAGTTGTATGTGGATCTCAGTAGGCTCGTGGTGTGTATCTCGCATTCGCTCAAATAAGTAGACTTGTATTAGAGGTAGAAAAACAAGTTATTGGCGCATCATTTTGGCGCATGTTCTGCAAGAATAGATCACGGACGTTTTTGGTTTATTTGTTGTTTGTTTTTTTTTTTTTCTTTGAAAATAGTTTTTAAATTTCTGACAATTTATATCAACATTGCTATAGAGGATTTCAACTGAAAACTGCTTTTTATGAACTACTACTTTAAAGGTAGGTTCTATTCACCGCTTTCATTCTCTGGGACTCTCCATCTAGAGCAAAATACTTCTGACCATTTCCTGCCTCGCTTTCCTTGATTTGGCTATTCTGCATTTTAACTAGACTTGCATATTTTAGCACTGACATTCATGATCAAAGGCTTTACTTCCTCCATGTAGTTCTTGTGCTTTGGCAAATGTTTTATGGTTGTGGTGCTTTTGGCTAGCACTGCATGCACTCCAGGAACCCTGTGCCAGTGCTGTTCTAGAATGATGATATTATGCAAACCCCATTGTGGGCTATTGTTTAGATTCCAGCTTCCACCCCCCCTCCGCCCCATGTTTCCGTGACCTTCTCTTTGTCTGCTGGCTGTTACCAGGCAGGATTCAGGCAGCTGCTTGCTGATTGGCTAACGTTTCAGGCAGCTCTTGGGTGCTCATGTGGGCACACGATTATAGGCTAATCCATAGCAGCTGAGCTAATAACCTTCCTTTGTTACTGTAGAACTGCAATCTCCGTACAAAGTAATAATAATAAAAAAAAAAAAGGAAATAGAGAGGAAACTTTTTAATTGGCTGAGAGGAGTACTTCGTGTATTCCTATCTGCACTGGCACATTTTGGTTTTGCTGTGTAGCACACATTTGGTCATGAGAGAGGAATTTTCAAATTATATTAGAGGGAGGGGCCTAATGGTGTGTTTGTGTCTCTTGTGCTGAAGTATATGTAATATCAAGCTTCAAAGCAAAAGAAGAATTTTCATAAATGATGTCTAAACAAATATACGCAAGGTTCACGTGTGGTGTTTCAAAATTGATTATTGTGTTTAAAAAAATCAAAACAAAAAAGTGACCCAAAACCTACCACCTTATTTGCAGTATTTAACCCTTACACACTTAACTCTGCATGCAAGAGTCGTTTCACACTGTTCTGTACAAATGCCTTTCGTTGAAATGTAAGATGTCCCTCTTCATTGGCTTGGTGCCTGGGCCACTCATTTCCTTCTTGTGACTTGGTCACATGATGAGTGAAAACTGAAAATACCGAAGCATCAGATGAGGGAAGTGCATAGCAAACATAGCTAAACTTTGTGTTAAGTATAAAGGAAGACTACCAACGTACATTCATTTAGAGCACGGCTAGTTTTAAATGTTTTATTTGTGCAAGACCGCATGCACGTAACTTGCTCTGGAGTTGTTCTTTGAAGGGCAACCTGTTTACCTCTTTGAAAGACTAGGAAGCAGTATTTATGAAATGGCTGCTGATTGGCTTGCACTGGTATGACCAAACCTGTCTGGACTGGTTACCGATTTTTTTTTTTTCTTCTTTTATTCGGCTCTCACATGAGATCTGTTACTTGGCTGCAGTGTGCTCCCTTGTGGGTATGGCTGGAAACGCTTTAAGGCTGATCTGCAGTGAAACATGATATTTAGCCATTAATCAACGTTTAGTTTTCATCTTTTAATCTCATCGATGCTTACAATTTTGTCACGGTAGCTTTTATTGGATATTCTTTGATTGCAAAAGATTGTGGGATTGAGCTGAAAATATGCATGAGTTGCTCTAACAGCCATCTAACAATGGAATTTATGAGAAGTCTTTTTTTCATACAGGTTCACAGTAGAACTGCATTAGAGCTTTGCTTTTAAACTAGATTTTGTGTAACATTCTAAGATACAAAATAAACATAATTTTGAAATATATTAGAAATTCAAGCTCATTCATTCAGTATTTTTTAAAGAAAAAATTAAGGATGCATCAATATAAAGGTATTCTGATGTATTTTTTTTTTTTTAAGACTGCTATTCTCGGCAAATTTAAAAAGGAAGTGCTCTTCATTTTACTCTATTTTATGCTAAAATATGAATGAAAGACTACTTAGATGATTAAGGAAACTAGAGCAGAAAATATTAATTTAAGTTATATTTTATGGTTACTCAAGTGATGCACTTATGAATTTAAGTTGTCTGTGAACGTTTTATTAATCTGTTAGTATGTCTTTGATCATAGGAAAAGTAGGATTGCGAATTTCGTAACATAAGAATTTTTAAATTCTGGGTAACGCTTATAAAAGAAAGCATTGTAGTCTGGGAGATAAACTACTTGCTTGTCTTAATTTTGCTATGAAGACCCTGAATCCTTCTACTACATTAACAGAAGAGTCTCGCTAGCTGGTCAGCTGTTAGGAGCCCTTGGAGTTGTTCAAGGTTAGCCAAGCCTGGAATTTTGTATTTTATTTTCCCAATTGGCTCTACAAGTCATACATCTGTAACAGCATGCATGTTGGTTGTAGGGGATTGAATACATGGAACGTGAGTATGATGATCAATACTCTATTATGTGACAGTCTGATATATGCTTTTATAGTGATGTGAGAAAACGTGTTTTACATTCTAAGTTCTTGGGAAAAAGGAAGGGATGTGCTTTCAAAAACTGCACACACACTTCTGAAATACTATGGATTTTTATATGCTTCTCCTAACTCCAGGACTAGAATTACTGTGTTAAATGTATTCTCTTCTGGAGGAATATGAAGATACTGTATTTAACATGTAGACAGCTCTGGAGGGACATTAGCAGTTTACCTGAAGTTCATATTTCATCTGACTGGAAATGGTTATGTGATGAGAACATTTTCTGAAAACAAGTAAACTGAGATTTCAGATCGGTGTTTCTGTAAATGTTATATTTTGCTCCCACTAGTGGCAATGCAGTAATAGACAATACTGTTCAGAAAGTCTAGTTCAGACTGGCAAAAAACCATGTCTTAATGGTATTATTGAGAGTCTGTAAATAGAGCTGATACAATTTTTTGTGACAAATTGTTCCTCTGTTCCTGAGGTGTGAGTCAAAGCGTTATTTAAGCACCATCAGTTACTCAAATACAAGGATTCTGGATTGTCATGCAGAAAATAACTGAAATAATTAGGTTAAATTCTCTAACGAACTATTCAGCTCTTCACGAGAGCGCAGCCGTTAATCCCGAAATTTTCCGTAATTGATGGGGATTATTCCCGTTCCGTAAAGTGACCGTAAGGTGCATCCAGCATCTCCACCAGCTCGATGGACTGGATACAGGTTGCCCAGAGAGGTGGTGGATGCTCCATCCCTGGAGATGTTCAAGGCCAGGTTGGACCCTGGGCGACCTGATCTAGTTGGAGATATCCCTGTTCCTTGCAGGGGGGTTGGACTAGATGACCTTTGAAGGTCCCTTCCAGCCCTGACCATTCTATGATTCTATGAAAGTGAAAAGGAATCTCAATGTGACATTAACAGGAAATGCAAAACAGGATTTTTTTTTTTTTTTTTTTTGTAATCATTGCTTTCTATTTTGCCCATATTTTTGTCAGGTCTTGTTAACTAAGTGTAAAAGAAGCCTTAGAATTGTAAAACACAGCATGTTACGATTGTAAGGTTTCAAGTTTGTCTTGATAGTTGAATTCATATTGTACTTCAGAATATATATTTGTATTTTACTGTAGAATGTTCTAGTTGGGCAATGCATAATTGTTAAATGATTTCCTTCATAAACAAACTTCCAAGTAAACTAGGGAAGATCCAGCAGAGGACTACCAAAATGATAGGAGACTAAAGCACATAATCTAACAGTGAGATGCTGAGGAAGCTTGACAACTTTTATCTGTTGAAAAGAAGGCTAAAGGACAATCTTACGGCTGCCTAAACAAAACTTGTAGGCAAGGTTGGTTACAAAGAGGGTAGAGCCAAACTGTTACTTAGAGGCTGCGGAGTGTCTGTTTTATGAATTTTGCCATTAGGTTGTACAAAACTGTTGCTGATCTGAGGTAGTGTTGTCAGTTAGTCCTGCTTTTTTTAAAATCAAAAAATAAAAAAAAATTATACCCTGCCCGAAAAGACAAAATGCAGTTTATTAATTAATTTCTCAACTCTGTGAGTGAAAGTGAATTGGGGGAAGACGCAAAATAAACTGTACTAAACATTTAAAATGCATCCTTTGTGTAATAACTACTTATCTGGTGCTTCTGGAAAAAATAAAATTCAGATGGACATAACTGCCTGATATATTTTTCTTTCTTTTTTCTACTTGCTGTAATATCTTTTAACTGCTGTTACCCAAATGAGTTTTTGCATGTTTGAGAAACTTAAGCCACATCCTAGACGAGTAACTTATGATGGTGTAGTAGCTTCGGTAGAGCTAAATTGGTTAGCGTCAGCTGATTCAAGATCTTAGTTGCTGAGTTTCGTTTAGACCATAACAAATTCCTTAACTGCTTTCTGCTTCTGAACAATGTTATCATATCTAATCCTTTAAAATTGGGTCCTAAAACAAGACCATATGGAGAGAAAAAAAATCTGGATTTTTTTTGTTTGTTTTTGTTTAATGAAAACAAATGAAATAAGATTTTGTTGTATTTCAACAGAATTATTTTAACTTCCTAGGTGATACTGGATTTGACTCTATTGATGTGATAAAATAGATTTTCAAACATTATTTTTCTTTTTTTTTTATGTTAATGTTCTTAATTTTTCTTAATATTTGCATGGGTGGATGGAATGAATAAAAAGACAGAGGGCAAATACATCCATTTTCCTTGAAAAAGAAAATTTTTCTAAAAGGAGCTACAAAAATGGTTTTTATGAGCACAAATGGTCTTAGTAAATTATCACTGCAAATTGAATGATGCTGCTCTAAAAACCCAAGTTCAGTTCACTGTTGTATAAACATGAAGGATGAAGGTCTGTTTTATCTGTGCAGAAGAAAAAGGTATCTTAATGACATATTCAGCAATTCTTTCAATGCATTGGAGTTCTCTGAAAAGTTACGTGTTATAAAAATCTTGTCATTTACCCCAGTTGTTAATTGTATCTGAAACTCCTGAAATTACATAGTTTTAGAAAGATAAACTAACTGTAAACTGATGGACAAAGTGTCCTGGTTTTGGCTGGGAGAGAGTTAAATTTTCCTCCTAGTAGCTAGTACAGTGCTGTGTTTTGGACCTGCAATGAGAATAATGTTGATAACACATATGTTTTAGTTGTGGCTAAGCAGTGCTTACACTAAGACTCATCAGTTTCTCATACCACCCTGCCAGTGAGGAGGCCAGAGGTATGCAAGAAGCTGGGACGGGACGCAGCCGGGATGGCTGACCCAAACTGGCCAAAGAGACATTCTGTACCGTATGATGTCATGCTCAGTATATAAACTCGGGGGAAAGGTAGTCAGGGGGCTGCTACTCGGGAGCTGGCTGGGCATCAGTGGGTGGGTGGTGAGCAGTTGCATTGTGCATCACTGGTTTTGCATATTCTGCTTCTTATTCCTTTCTTTTCTGTCCTATTAAACTATCTTTATCTCAACCCACAAATTTTACTACTTTTGTTTTTCTGATTTCCTCTCCCATCCAACCGTTGAGGGAAGAGTGAGCAAACAGCTGTGCGGTGTTCAGCTGCCCGCCAGGTTAAACCACACCACCAAGAATATTTTTTAAGAGAAGAGATGCTGCTGGCACTTACATTAGCATAATACCTGTTTCTAGCTAGCAAACCTCATTGTGTGGCTTTTTTATAGTAATACTGTGAGACAACTGGTCTAAAACATGTAGTCAGAATATTACTGCATGTCCTGGTTTTGACTGTGACAGAGTTATTTTTCTTTTTAGTAGCTAGAATAGTGCTGTGTTTTGGATTTAGTATGGGATTTGTTATGAGAAGAATGTTGATAGCACACTGGTGTTTGTTACTGAGATATCAAGGACTTTTCGATTTCTCATATTTTGCCAGCATGCAGGAGCATGGGGGGAGCACAGCCAGAACAAAGGGCCCACAATCTCTAGTTTATGATTTGAGTTTAGGCTTAGGATTGAGGCCCAAATTGGCCAATGGAGTATTCCATATCATACAATGAAGCACCCAGTATGTAGACGAGGATTGGCCGGGAAGTTTGGATCTCAGTCTTGCGCTTGCTTTTTCTCTCTCTCTTCCTCTGGATCTCTTTTGGGGGCTCTTGCTCTTCTGGTTTTGAAGTCTCAGGACCTCTCTGTTTTGGGATCGCTAGCTGGGATAGGGTGGGCGTTGGTCATCGGATCGTGAACAGTTAACACTGTACATCCCTTGTTTGTATGTATGATTATTGTTATGTGTACTATATTATTATTATGTGTATATTATTATTACTATTTTTATCATTATTACTTTTAATTTATTATATTATTAAATTGTTCTTCTTCCAACTTATAACTGTCCTTCCCTCTTCCCCTTTGATTCTCTTCCTTATACCCCAGGGATGGGGGTGGGGGAGGGTGAGTGAGCAACTGCATGATTAAACCACAACTACATAATGTTGTAGGGTGATCTCAGTGATCTTCACATACACGTGTCTGTGCAGCATATGTAGAAACTTGCATTCACTTTTTCTGAGGACAAACAAAATTTAAGTGTATCGTTGGGTGTTTCTTTGGTTTTGTAGGTACAGTTAAACAGGTTTGCTTTAAAATGTGCCAAATGTTACAGTCTTTCTTAGGAACATTAATGTCATGATAAAGAATTGTTACCTTCACAATTCTTTCTGAAATTTTTTTAGAGTCAAGATGGATAGCGCAGATGAACCTCAGAAAAAAGTCTTCAAAGCACGAAAAACAATGAGAGTAAGTGATCGCCAACAGCTTGAAGCTGTCTATAAGGTTAAAGAGGAGCTGTTGAAGACAACTGAAGTTAAACTGTTAAATGGAAAGCATGAGAATGGAGATTCTGATTTAAATTCCCCTTTAAGCAATACAGACTGTATAGAGGACAAGAGGGAAGTTAATGGTGTAGTAGACTTGTGTGTTAACTCTGAAGAAGAACGAACAGCCTCTGATGAACTTAGTGAAGTGAAAAGCCCTGAAAGTAGGGCAGGGGTCAATGAAATAGAACCTAAACCTCTAACACTGTCTCCAGAGAAGGTTATTCCTGAGCAAGATAAAGAGACTGATACTGCTTTAGCTTGTGAGGCTGAAAATGGAGTGCTTGGTAGCAATAAAGATAACTTCCATGAAGAAAATAATACAAAAGATCATTTGGACCAAAGAGAGAATGACATCCCATCAGAAGGTGAAAGTAAATCATTCTGTGATATTAGTGACCCTTCTGAAGAGAAGGGAGAAACAAGTGACTTAACTATTAATTCCAGTTCATCTGGTGAGGAAAAGAGGACTGAAGAAGTAACTGTTGAAGATGCTGTTGGAGAAGAAGCCATCTCTAGCAGTATGGAAGCTGACCAGGAGCCAAAGGACAAACGAGACAGCACTGCAGGTCTTTCTGAAACTGCTGTTCAGAAGACAATAGATGAGCCAAGTGACGATATCTTGGACAATACTGACTCTATGGAAACAGATGAAATTATTCCAATTTTGGAAAAACTAGCCCCTGCTGAAGATGAACTGAGCTGTTTTTCTAAAAGTTCTCTACTTCCAGTGGATGACACAGTCCCAGATTTAGAAGAGAAAATAGACAACTGTTTGGGTTCACCATCCAAGCAGGAAAGCAATGAAAGTCTGCCAAAAGAGGCTTTCTTAGTACTGTCTGATGAAGAAGATCCCTGTGATGAGAAGGAGGAACGTGCTGAAGTGATACTACCAAACAAGTCAAGTCTTTCAGGTAAGAATTTTCAAAATTGGTAGTTTTGATTCAGATCTGGGATTTTGTTCATTCCTTAGAATGGCACACTTACGACATGTTTCTAAATCAAAAAGGCAGTCTTGCCCACCAATTCTGTGTTACATAGTCTTGCAATTTTCAAGGATGGAATTTGAGCCCCAGAAGAAAGTGAAAGTATCACCGAAAAACGGTCATCTTCGAGATGTGGTTTGTTTTGGTTTATTTCCTCATACTTTTTGCAAATTGGGATGGGGTGGTAGGTGGAAGAAGAGGAAAGATGAGTAATTGCTAGACATGGAACAGAAAGATTTGTGGGAAGATAAATTTGTTCGTTTGCTGTTCTTGAGGGAAAGAGAGGCTTTCAGGTTTCTTTAACGTGCAAATAAATAGCAAGAATGAAAACATGCTGGTAATCCAGGCATGCCACAAGTCCCATTTGTTTCAAATTTGTTTTTTTCACCAGAAGACAGTATTCATGAAAAATGCAAGTCATGTATGGTTTTCATGCCGTATAGCTTCGATCATTTAACCCATAGTGGGTTTTATATAACTTTTATCTGATGACTATGCCAGCTGATTAACATTTGAAAGCATTAAGTGTTGGAAGCTGATACTTCAGTTTCTTCATGTAGTTATCAGAAGGGTTTTTTTATGTTGAACTGAGTGGATGTTCTCTATAGTCTGTAATTGTCACACAGTTTTGTAAGCATATTTATTTTTTTGACATAGGCCACTCATTGTCATACTATTGCACTTCTGAAAATAAAACAGATTAATGATTTACAGAGAAGTTGACAATGCTCTTTTATCTGTAATTGAGAAATCTGTTGCTTCAGATGTTCTTGGATTTTCTTACACACTCATCCCCTATACAGTTTTTTTTTATGAAATTATGACCATGCTAACCCAAATGTGTTTAAACATGCTTGACTGGGTAGGAATTATAGAATCATAGAATGGTTAGGGTTGGAAGGGACCTCAAAGATCATCTAGTTCCAACCCCCCTGCTATGGGCAGGGACTACACCAGGTTGCTCAAAGCCTCATCCAACCTGGCCTTGAACACTTCCAGAGATGGGGCATCCACAGCTTCTCTGTGCAACCTGTTCCAGTGCCTCACCACCCTCTGAGTGAAAAACTTCTTCCTTATATCTAGTCTAAATCTGCCCTCTTTCAGTTTAAATCCATTGCCCCTTGTCCTGTCACTACACACCCTGTCTGTCTCCAGCTTTCCTGTAGGCCCCCTTTAAGTACTGAAAGGCTGCAATAAGATCACCCTGGAGCGTTCTCTTCTCCAGGCTGAACAGCCCCAACTCTTTCAGCCTGTCTTCACAGGAGAGGTGCTCCAGCCCTCGGATCATCTTCATGGCCCTCATCTGGACTCGCTTTAGCAGCTCCATGTCCTCCTTGTGTTGGGGACTCCAGAGCTGAACGCAGTATTCCAGGTGGGGTCTCACAAGAGCAGATGGGCAGAATCCCCTCCCTCGACCTGCTGGCCACACTTCTTTTGATGCAGCCCAGGATACGGTTGACTTTCTGGGCTGCCAGCGCACATTGCCGGCTCATGTTGAGCTTCTCATCCACCAGCACTCCCAAGTCCTTTTCCTCAGGGCTGCTCTCAATCCATTCTGTGTCCAACCTGTACTTGTTCTTGAGATTGCCCTGACCCACGTGCAGGACCTTGCACTTGGCCTTGTTGAACTTCATGAGGTTTGTATGGAACCACCTCTCCAGCCTGTCGAGGTCCCTCTGGATGGCATCCCTTCCCTCCAGCTTGTCCACAACACCACAGAGCTTGGTGTCATCATTAAACTTGCTGAGGCTGCACTCGATCCCACTGTCCATGTCATCAACAAAGATGTTAAATAGCACTGGTTCCAGTACTGACCCCAGAGGAACACCACTCGTCACTGTCCTCCACTTGGACATTGAACCCTTGACCGCAACTCTTTGAGTGCAACCATCCAGCCAATTCCTTATCCACCAAGTGGTCCCTCTGTCAAATCCGTGTCTCTCCAATTTAGAGACAAGACTAATACTTTTCTTGTCTGTGTGGGACTATACTGGGACTGATACTGTGTGGGACAGTATCAAATGCTTTGGACAAGTCCAGGTAGACGATGTCAGTTGCTTTTCCCCTATCCATCAATGCTGTAACCTCATCATAAAAGGTCACCAAATTAGTCAGGCAGGGTTTGCCCTTAGTGAAGTCATGTTGACTGTCACCAATCACTCCTTTATTTTCCATGTGCCTTAGCATAGTCGCCAGGAGGATCTGCTGCGTGATCTTGCCAGACACACAGGTGAGACTGACTGGCCTTTAGTTCCCTGGGTCTTCCTTTTTTCCCTTTTTAAAGATGGGATTTCTGCTTTTCCAGTCATTGGGAACTTCACCAAACTGCCACAACTTCTCAAATATGATGGATAGTGGCTTAGCAACTTCATCTGCCAATTCCCTCAGGACCCGCAGATGCACCTTATCAGGTCCCGTGCACCTTCAGGTTGCTTAGATGGTCTTGAACCTTATCTTCTCCTACAGTGGGCAGTTTTTCATTCTCCCAGTTCCTGCCTTTGCCTTCTGTGACTTGCGCAAGAAGAATCTAGGCCTTTTCTACCATAAAGATTATGGATGAATTTGCCAATTATAAATAAAAAAATAGAGAAACATATTAGTATTTTGTTGGGAACTTTACATTAAAAATACATTGTTTCATTTCAGAGGTAACTTTGAGGCATTCTTTTGATTTTAAAGCTAACCAAATCCAGAAGTGAATCTTACTGTATTGTATAGTAATTCAAATTTTTGCTCTGAAGGTATCTTCTGATTTTTTTTTTCATCTCTGCATTCTCTCTGTGTCATACTTATTTCTCTCGCCTTCCTCCACATGGTTTTTCATAATTATTCTAAGTTTACTAGTCAAAATTGGACTCTTACGAGACTTTTGTGGATCAGCCTAAATAACACATGGGTTTTTTCTTCTGTTTGTAGAAGAGATGGAGGAGGAGAGAAGAAAGGAGAGTGAAGAGGATAAAGAAGGAGAAGAGGCCCACAAAGAAGAGGAGAACCACACAGAGAGAAGTACATAACGTTAAAACTCTTATGCTTCACTGATGGCACGTGTTAGAAATATACAGTTGTTGAGGTTGGAACAGACCTTTGGAGATTGTCTAGTCTAAAACCCCTGCTCAAAACCGGGTCAGCTAGAGCAGTTTGCTCAGAACCATGTCCAGACAAGTTTTTAGTATCTCCACAGATGGAGACTCCACTACCTTCCAGTGTTCCACTTCCAGTGTTTGAGCACCCTCACTGTAAATGAATTTTGCTATGTTTGAGCAGAATTTCCTGTATTTCAGTTTGCATCCATTTCTCTTGTCTTTTCACTGGTACTCACTAAGAGTCTTGCTCTGTCTTTTTTACTCTCCATCCATTAGGTAATTTGCACGCATTATAAAATCTCCCCTCACTGACTTCTTGAGCTGAATAATGTCAGCTATCACTGTCTCAGTCCGTAAAACATTATGGTGGCCCTACACAGCACTGTCTTCGGTATGCTCACATCTGTCTTGTATTTAGAGGCCCAGAACTGGATACAAGACTCAAGATTCAGTCTCACAGTGCTGATACGAGGGGAGTGACTACCTCTCTCGACCTGCTGGCAATACTCTTCCTCAGGCAGCCATGGATGTTGTTGGCTTTCATTGCCAACAGGGCACATTGTTGGCTTATTCAACTTAATGTACATGAAGACCAGCAGGGCCTTTTCTGCAAAGCTGTTTTCTAGCCAGTCAGTTCCCAGCCTGTACTAGGATATGGGTTTATTCCTACCCACATGTAGCACTTTGCATTTCCGTTTGTTGGACTTCATGAGATTTCTGTTTACCTATTTCTCCAGCTTGTCAAGATGATTCTGAATGGCAGCATAACCGTCTAGTGTAGCAACCACTCCTTCCAGTTTTGTGTAATCTGCAAATTGCTGAGGATGTCCTCTATCCAGTTATGTAGGTCATTATTGAAGGCGTTAGTGTTGGTAACAGTATCATCTGCTGGTGTACGTTACCAGCGATGAGCTCCAACTGGACTCTGTGCCACTAATCACAGCTCTTGGAGCCCAGCAGTTGAGCCAGTCCATTTATCTAGGCCATAGATCATGAGTTTGTCTCTGAGGATATTTTGGGTGTCAAAAGCATTACTAAAGATAAACAGTATCTACTGCTCTACCCTCATCCACCAAGCCAGTCATCTTACCGCAGAAGGCTATCAGGCTGATGAAGCATGATTTCCCTTTGATTAATCCATTCTGACTATTCCCCATCGCCTTCCTAACATGTTTAGAGATGAATTCTGGAATTACTTACTCCATCAGATTCCCAGGGATTAGGTAAGGCTGACCATCCTGCAATTCCTTGGGTCCTTCTTGCCCTTCTTGAAGATTAGATGAAAGCAAATGTCCCTCGTGTCCTCAGGAGCCTTCTGCTTTTGCCACAACTTTTCAGAGATTGAGAGCGGCCTTGCAGTCACCTTAGCCAGCTCCCTTGGCACTCCTGAATGCATCCCTCTGGTTTGTTTAAATGTTAACTCAATGCTCCGCTACCGACAGCAAGTCTGCCTTTGCTCGAGACTGTCCCACTGGTCTCAGGGAGCTGGCATTGCTGAATGCAGGTCTTCTCATCTAAGTAGAAGGCATTGAGTGCCTGGGTTTTCTCTGTGTCCTTTGTCACTTGCTTCCCTGCCTTGTTCATCTGGGGGAATGTATTTTCCCTAGTTTTCCTTTTGCTGCTGATATACTGGTATAAGCCTTTCTTGTTGCCCTTCATGTCCCTCACCAGATTCAGCTTAAGGTGAGCCTTGGCTTTTCTAACTCTATTCCCACCTGCATCGTGCCCTTGTCTTTGTCATATGTCACCTGTCTCTAGCAGATGGGAGTCTCCATCCCCTGCAGACAGGGAGTCACTTGCTATTAACATTTGGTGCTACTGCATGGCTCAGGCTTAGCCAGTTCAGACATTTCACTGGGCACAGCTCCCAGCCCCATATCTGCTATGAGGGCAATAAACCAAATCTGTCCTTGTCCTGTACATCTGCAGGCAGAGTGGCAGCTGCTGTCCTGGTGTTTCCAGCCTTCGTCATCATGGGAGTCTCTGTTTCCCATCTGGATAAGCTCAGGCTGTGACTGTACCTCCTTTGGTACAGCTGGGAGTTGCAGTTCTTGAGGCTGCAGGATCTTGGAGTGTACCCAGTCAGTCTGTTTGTCATCATTTCTGATGCTGTGCCATCCCCTGAGCACCTCCCATGGCTCCTTTAACTTGGCAACACAGCTCTCTCACTAGTTTGCACCTTCTGTAGCCAAGAAGCTCATCTCCCTCTTTCATAGCCTCAGCCAAAATGAGAGGCCCTAGATAAACCCTGCAGCCCAAGACCTGTGAAGCCGTATCTTCTCCCAAAATTGCTCAGTCTGAGTGGAGGCTCTGACATTACCAGAAGAGTTGTTCCAGCGGCCGCTGGAGACCTCACCATGTGGTAGGTACATCACCACCATTACTGAGTGCATGGACCATCCACCTTCTGCGCACCCTCCTATGAAAAGTCCTGTGTTTGTTAGCTGTTCTCTGGGAGCTGTGCTCTAGGCCCAGCAGTAATACAGACCTCTCTCTAGTACCTGCTGAAAGGGTATCTGAGCCTCCATAAGGAATCAGCTGGACATAAGCACGAAGCATCCCTTGATCAAGAACATCTGACACAGCTCATAAGAAGCTGCTAGAGTTTCCAAGAAGTCACAGCCTCGTTTAGATATTCTTTCCACTAGTAGCAAGCACCGTGAAGCTCTTCAAAGAGAATCTAACTGCAGTAGAATCGCTGCAGTTCTAACATAAATATGTTCTGTTAAATGCATAAGTAGCTCTTGCATGTTCCAGGCTACTTGTACTGTTCAGTGATTAGGCTTTTTCTAAAGAGACCGACTGGGAGTAGGAAAGAATTGTATGGAAGATCCCAATGAACTTGTTTTCACTAGTCTGGGAACAGTGTTCTAACTCTTCAGATTTTTTAAAAGTTTTATTTCTATGGGTTTTTCTGATGGATGGAAGAAAGCTGGAGATGCAGCTCTTCTGTTTTATTTTATTTTCCCCTTCATTTTCCACTGTTTAATGTTCTTTCTGAAAAGATATGAAAACCTCATACCTTAGACATTTATATTGCTTACAAATATTTGGCATTCTGCAAATGTTTATGAAGAGCCCTGTGGTCCCATAAAACTTACCTAAAATTTGAGGACCAAGGCCTTCACAAACTTTAAAAAATAACATAGGTTGTCACACAGATTTAAAAATACTACCTATTAATAATTTTTAGTACATTAGTGCATTTTTAGTGCAACTCTCAAAAAAAGATCAGAAACCTTCAGAAAATCAGATCAGACTGAAACCATGAGAAATCTATCAAAAAATCAAACTATAAGAAGTTTGTTAAGTTAGAAATCTGACTCACAGAGCGCATGCAATACAAGTAAATACAATACAAGTAAAGAAAAAACGGCAGTGGAGAGTAACTATTTGATATGCTGTTTCAGTCTCCAGTGAATCTTCATTGATGTACTACTAATTCTACTACTAATCTTTCTGTATCATCCTCAGGTTTGGGGTGGAGGAATTGGGGGATATGGTCTTTCATGTTTTGATGGTGGTCAGGTACCCACAGTATGTTCTGTAGCTTCCCTGCCTGATAATTTACCTGACCTTGTTGTTTTGTATGTGGATCTCTAGAGGACACAGTGCCGGGAACTGGAGGTGGTTCTTTTGTGCTTCATCACTGTGTTGAAAATGAATTTTACAGTGTAGTTTTGTTTTGAACTTGTTCTTTTGTTAGATTTTTACTTTCCTCCTCAGCCAAGAAGTAAGAAAAAGGTTGTAATGTTTTTTGAGTCGGGGATTGGAGGTACAGGTTAAAACTTGATAGTTTAGGTAGGAAAAAAGTTCATTGCTGATACAGGCAGAATGAGATGTAGTTTGATCTGGCTGGAATCCTGAGAAAAGTATTCCTCTTTCAGAAGATGGTTTTGTTTTGCTTCTCAGAAGACATGTTTCATTATAGGATGGTGCTGATAGGAGTGGGAAGAACTACAGACAAGTTCTGGAGAAGGGAACAGTGTTACTAGAGCCGTTTTGCACTTGGGGCAGTGGTTTGGTGAATCAAAAAGCAGAACTCCTTAGCAGGGCAGCAATGTACAGAGACCAAAGGGACAGTTGTTCTGCTTTGATGTCATTGAACATCTTGTTTTTCTAAAGACATTCTTAATGGTTTAGGATGAGAAAGCTGAAACTGGGGGCAAAAGAAACTTCATAATAATCACGGCATTCTGCAGATACCTGTTTTTTTCAGAGGTTCCTTACGAGTGGTTGTATCTAATTGTTCTAGGTGAAGTGTCAAGGAGAAAACGTTCCAAATCTGAGGACATGGACAGTGTTCATTCTAAACGTCGTCGGTACATGGGAGAAGATTATGAAGCAGAACTCCAAGTAAAAATTACAGCCAGAAAGGATACCGACCAAAAATTACAAAAGGTATAATGGAGGTGCAGAGCGAAGATGGCGAACACATCTGTCAGTTATCTTACCGTCTTTGAATTAACTATCCTTTCCCACACACTCTCTGCCCCCCCAAACACTTTCTTTTTTGTGTTTGAAAATTGGACGTAAATCAAATAATAAAGGTGACTTAATTCATATAAAGTCCTATATAGCCTCACTTTTAAAAAGAGATCAAATATGATTTGAAAACTGTGCTGCAAGAGTTGTATTTGAAATGTGTTAAATATTTAAACTCTTAAGTCTCGTGTGGTTATAGATGGACAATCTTAGCAAGGGAGGTATTTCAGTGTGGTGAAGGGTTATATGTGGTGCACTTCATTGTGTGCCAAAGTCTGTCCCCAAACGAGTGCAATCAGCATTTTTGCAGATTTTTATAGAGCTGTTAATTGCCTAATTGCACCATTGGCTTGTAAGGAAACCTATGGTCTTGAAGAAAAAACAATTTTGGCCTTCTTTCCATTAGTTAGATAGTGTGTGTTGTAACTTCGTTAATATACGATACGGAAAACTGAACCATGTTTGTTGCTTTTTTTGTTTCCTAATGAAAATTTTTGCACTGCAATAGGTATAGGAGGGAGAAAAAATTTAAATAGGTGTATCAAGTAAACTTTGTGGAAATCAGTCTCTTGTTCTATTTTTAGCTTCTGCAAGAAAAACAATACAGAGCATTTCTGCTAGGGGAAAATGCATCTCAGAAATAAAGTTTTGTTGAATGTCTATAGTTTCTCTTCTTTGAATGCCAGTGTCTCTCTCAAGAACAGAAAAGTAAGAGGAGAAATTTATTTGTGTAAACACAGCACTTCATGAAAATACCTTCTCTGTTAAGGTTCTTTTTATATGTAATAAGGTTTTATACACCTATCATACTGGAATTACATTAATTTCTTGAATTAATGGCAAAGAAGGGACCATTTGTATTTGCCAAAATAGATGTAGAAACTTTTCTTAGCTGTGCAAACACATGCTTATTGGTGACTATAGATTTATTTGGTTGACAGGACACAACCATTGTTACTGTTCTGTTTGTAGCAGGATACTTGTTAAGAGTTGAGAGTATTTTTGTAGATCGTCTCCTAAATTCTAGGATTTCATTGTTATTTTTCTTTTTTTTTTAATAATAATAATTTTGCAGCTCATCCAGAGACTGTTAGAAGAAAAACTTGCTGCTTTACAGTGTGCTGTATTTGACAAGACTCTGGCAGACTTGAAAACCCGAATAGAAAAAGTAGAATGTAACAAGAGACATAAAACTGTGCTTACTGAACTACAGGTGAGTGTTTGTGTGTTGAACTACATACTAGAGTCAAATTTAAAAATAAGTTCCTCAACATTTAGTAGGAAATCTCATGTAGTTGTCAGTAGGGAAGCCGTTCTGACTCCGCAAAGGGAAAGGGGGAGAGCATCAAATACTAATTTTGCTTTTGAGTTGTATAGCTCTATTTCCCTGCTCAGAAAGAAGAAAGCAACTGATTAATCATCAAAAAACCCCAAAGCAAATCTTTCTTCTGGCAAACTGATTCATTAGCTGTTAGTAAACTGCTTTTATACTCCTGTGTTTCATTCAGACATTCTTCAAATAAATGTTAAGTATGAAAATATCTAATGCCTCTAAGAAGCCAGAAATCTGCTTAAAAACAGAAAAGTGCAGAAAGGAGAAGACAGTAGCACTGGACTTTGTAGAATGTTCAAACAAAGAAACAACACATGATACTTATCCATGTTATTTCCCCAGGAACTAAGTAATTATGTTCTAGCAAGGAAACAAATAGCTAGTGTTGAATGCAGTGTACTTTCTTGAATTCTTTATAGAAATTATGTACATAGTGATGACATGAGGAACACCACAAGAATCAAAGAATTTTGAAGTTGCAAGACAATTAAAAGCTTATGTCTTAACAAATTGAAACAATAAGACTGTTTTACTTTTAACATTAAAAAAAAAGAATGGAGTTTCCAGACTAGTTCATATTACATAACTTCCCCCTCACTGACCCAGACATTTTATGTTGACTTTTTGTTAAGTGCTGTCGTAAGACCCTTTCAGTATACTTGTTTATCCGTGTCTTTAGCCATCAACTACAGTGTCAAATTAATAACATCATATGAGGCTTGTGTTGATGTTAATACAATTGCAATCTAAGCTTACATGGTTTTATTATGCAAGATGCTTCAAAAGACCTCTACGTTGTAAAAGATAACAAATTGAAATATAAATGTAATAAAAGGTAGACTATAATTGTAGCCCATTGTGAAAGAGGTGAGGTTTTTAAATGGACCAGCTCCTTTTAGGTAAGAAGTTTAGAAATCATGGTATATGAAGCTTGCTGATTTTTAAAAAAAACTTCCATTCCTCTAGTGCTAACCTAGTGTTTTCAGGAGTTCATAAAAAGAATTTAACTCTTCTTTCTGTGACAAAAAAAAAAATTAAAGAAAAGTGCCTGCAAGGGTGCAGCTGCTGCCTGCAGAATAAGTCGGCCATCAGAACTGCAACCTAGACAGGGTAAATTAGCATCTTATAATGCTGAGGTAATTACAGAAGGAATGGCTTCCAAATAGTATATTGAGGAAAGCACAAGAAGTAGAAGACGAGATGTAAGAATAGTGCTTAAGAAGATAACAAACCTGACACCTGAACATCAAATGGAGTAGAACAGAGGTGACAGTAAGATGTGTGTGTGATACATAGCGTATCAGTGAGAGGGAGAAATAAAATAAATGGGGGAAGAGTAGATAATACGAAAGGCAAAAAGGGATGCATTTTTTAATGTTTGGTACATAAGACATTAAAACAGTCAAATGCTTTCAGTTGCTTTCATTCACGCAGAACATGGTGTGAACCTCTGCAAGATGGATTCTATTTATGCAGTTGTGAATAGGAAGGAAGATAAGTTGTCTCTAAGATATCTTGATTGTGATGCACATGTGTCTGCTGCTCTGAAGTAATATAGTTGTACTGTACTTCAAGGAAGAGTCGTTTCCCCTGATATGAGAATAGCCTTTGACTTGATGTCTTTTAGTCTATGTATCTTTTAGTTTGTATAATTTCTTTGATGGTTCTTGGGGAAGATATTAATGGGTTGGTTTTTTTGTTTTCATCTTCTTCCCATTTAGGCTAAAATTGCTAGATTGACAAAGCGATTTGGAGCAGCCAGGGAGGACTTGAAGAAAAGACAGGAAGTAAGAATTATATTTGTTTTTCTGAGTTAGCCTAAACCTGTGTTGAAAAATAAGTAAATTTTATATGCAGAAAGAGGTGACCTGTTATTCAGTGATGTTCACAAAGCAGGTTTGTCTTGTTCGGTTAAAGGCAATGATACAAAAGAATAGTCTTTGAACATGTTATGTAATTCTGATTTGTTCAGAAGGTTCTTTAGGCATCATTAGTGTGAAAGCACCTTAGACTGTATGTAAGTAAATTTAATTTACTTCAATGTGAAGAGTACAGAGTAAATAAGTGTGAATCCCAGTACCTTGGTTTTGGAAGTGGAGGGGGGAAAGGAATGGATACAAGCAATAGTATTTCTCTTTGTCTAGAATGAATATTTTGGATGAATTACTGTGAAGAAGTGGAAGCTAAAAGTCCATTAATGTTTAAGGAGGAATTTTGATTTTCACGCTATAAAAACCTGAGGGCGAGAGACTTACAAAAAGGGAGGATGTAGGAGAGGGAGGCAGGTAGGAGGTTTTGTGGGGGTTGTAAAACATGTCAGGTTCTCCTGCAGCTCCAGAAAATTTGTATCTCATGCAGAAATGAATTAATATGAAATATAACGAAAGCATAAGTTTGCAAGCTGAAGCTTTTTTTTTCTCCTTTAGAATTCACCAAATACACCTCTGTCTCCAGGGAAAGCATCAAGCGATACTGCAAACACAAACAATGTAACATATCGGTAAGCAAACCGCATCAATGTGACCATGGTAAAATTTACAATGGGACACTTCAGATACCTAATGTAATGGATAATCCCTATATTTTCTTTTTTTAATTAAAGTGCTCTTCCTTTTCCTTCATTGCTCTTCAATCATAAAATTCAATTTTGTTTCACAGAAGTCATAAGAGGACAGTATTGAATCCATTCTTAGGTAAACTGAAATGGGTGTTGTTTCAACAGTTAAAAATAATGGATAAAAATGGAAGTTTAACTTCAAGGAAGGGAAAATTCTCATGATGAAAGGCAGACTTGGTGCAGGCACTTGAAAATTTACAGTAATACTGCATTTTTATTTTTTTTTAGTAGGGGAATATTCAAAGTTAGTTGGGGGGGGGGGGGGGGGGGGGAGAAAATAAATGGGTTTAGAAAAATCTCAATTAAAAGAATAGCTGTAAAATAAGGATTTTTTTTTCGCCATTGTGCTGTTCATAATTATACCTAGTATGGCTTATTGAGAAATTCTAACCGAACCTTTGTTCCATAGAAGTGCTGGGACAGTGAGGCAGTTGCTGGAGTCAAAGAAGAATGTAGCAGAGAGCTTACCAGCAACTTTTCAAGCCCCTGTGAATGCAAGTAAGAAACTGCCTATGAACTATAAACACACTTCTTAAAAGTTTTATTGTTTTCCATTAAATAACTAACTGAACAGAACAAAACTGAGTTTTATGAATTTTTTTTTTCTTCCTGACATCAGAAATCACTATTTTTAGCTCTCTACCACATTCCCAGTTTTGATTTGTGTAGTGTACTTACAAGGTAAGGGAATAAATATGTTGATTTGTCCAATCAGAACATTTTTCATAGAATGGTTTGAGTTGGAAGGGACCTGTAAAGATCATCTAGTCCAACTCCCCTGCCATGAGCCAGGACATCTCTCGCTAGATCAATTTGCTCAAAGCCCTGTCCAGTCTGACTTTAAACACTTAGAATATTAGGGCATTCACAGCTTCTCCGGACAGCCTGTTTCAGTGACTCACTATGCTGATTTTGGCTGGAGTAGAGTTAATTTTCTTCATAGTTGCTAGATGGGGCTGTTTTGAATTTGTGCTGAAAACAGTGTTGATCGCAGAGGTGTTTTCATTATTGCCGAGCAGTACTTACACAGTGTCAAGGCTTTTTCCGCTTCTCACTCCACCCCACCAGCGAGTAGCCTGGGTGTGCGCAAGAAGCTGGGAGGTGACACAGCTGGGACAGCTGACCCCGACTGACCAAAGGGATATTCCATACCATATGACGTTATGCTCAGCATGTAAAGCTGGCAGAAGAATGAGGAAGGGGGGAACGTTCAGAGTGATGTTGTTTGTCTTCCCAAATAACCATCACGCATGATTGAGCATTTTCCTGGAGATGGCTGGACACCTGCCTGCTGGTGGGCGGTAGTGAATGAATTCCTTGGTTTGCTTTACTTGTGTGCTTTACCTATTAAACTGTCTTTATCTCAGCCTATGAGTTTTCTCACTTTCACTCTACTGATTCTCTTCTCTGTCCCACTGGGGAGGAGTGAGCAAGCTGCTGTATGGTGCTTAGTATACCCTCATCATAAATTGTTTCCATTTGTTTTGTTGGAGTGAAACTTCCCACTTGTTTCAAATACTTAATATTTTGTTTGTTTGTTTTTTTGGTGTAGTGCCAGCTTCCAGTCTTGCTGTTTCTTCGACAGTTGTGAGTGGACATCCTAAGCCTCAGACTCCAGTGACCTCCACCAGCTCTTTGACAACAGCAGTTCTTCCCGCAGCTAACATAGCTACAGTTGTAGGCGCTAACCAAGTGCCCAGTGGCAGCACTCAGTCAGTGTCTGTCTCATTGCAGTCTTTGCCCGTAATCTTGCATGTACCTGTTGCAGTGTCATCCCAGCCTCAGCTCCTGCAAGGCCATACAGGGACTTTGGTGACTAACCAACAGTCAGGCAACGTTGAATTTATATCTGTACAAAGCTCATCTACAGTTGGTAGCCTTACCAAAACTACAGTGTCTTTGGCATCAACTAACGCAACTAAATCAGATAACGGCCCATCTGTTGCCAGTCCTGGTGTTCAGAGGAACTCTCCAGCCGCTGCTGGGTCAGTAGGCACAACATTGGCAGTACAGGCTGTTTCTACTGCACATCCTGTTGCTCAGACTGCAAGGACTTCTTTGCCCACAGTGGGTACTTCAGGACTTTATAATGCTACCAGCAGTCGAGCCCCCCTACAGATGAAGATTCCCCTCTCTGCGTTTAGTAGTACAGCTCCTGTTGAACCACCCACCACTACAGCACCCAGAGTTGGTAAGTTATGCTTGAATGTTGACACTGGGAAAGGAAAATAGTAGTCAAAGGGAAACACAAAACTGCAGTCCTGTGGAAATTTGTTAGTGTGTTTTACTGAGATGTTTGTTTGGGTTACCTTTCTGTTGAAATCATCAAGATCAAAATCACTTCTGTCATAGATGTGTTTCAGCCATTGTTGAAAATAATCTCTCCCTAGAAGGAGTCAGCAGTGTGGCACCGTAAGCTTTATTTTATTTAGAACTTGACTCATATAATTCCTAGCATGAAGTCAGAAACTCCTATTCTACCATTAACAAACAAGTATATATTTTTAATATAGCCTCTCAAAATAATCTGGCTGCCTTTCTAAGCAAAGACATACTGAAAGTAGAATCATTAACTTAATTTTCACAACACTTAAACAAAATGGGGGGAAAAACTACAACTAAATACTAACCTAGTTCCAAAGTAGTACATTTGTTGTGTTTAAAATGAAGTCTCTGAACACAATGAATGTTCAAGTAACGGTATCTAGATTAAATATTTTAAAATACTTTCTCTCCATCTTTGGCCATGCCATGATGATTCTCTTCACGTCTGATTTTACATACCTTAAAAATTTTTTTTTCTAAGATGTCCTCAAGATTTCTAAGTGAGTTGGAATTATAACAGGTTTCTCACTGACACGATACAATGTTGAAATGAACTCAATAAGAGCTTGACCTCAGAACTAGTTTGAATATTTCCTTTTCCCATCTCTAAGTTACTTCTGTTAAAATATGTCTTCCTTAGAGTTGGACAGTTATATGCTTTGTATTGGTTTTTAGCTCTAAAGTTCGTATAATGATTTAACACAACATAAAGAGGATTGTGACACATCAGGCACAGTGACGAAAGGAAGGACCTATGCGTTCAAAACATGTGTTCATATAGCCTTAGCATATACCCTAGTAGTTATCTCACCAGAATTGAAGCACTGTTGCTGATAAGCTCTGGTTAAGATGAAAAGGAATGAGAACGGAGAATTTGGATTTAAATATTTACATCAAATATTCAAGCAACTTCAGTTTAAGTTGCTAGTTTAGATATATGTTTGGCTGAGCTAATAAAGATACTCAGTCTCCCTGCACAAATTGTCTTAATTATGTATTTTCCAGTCTGTAACAAACTATCAATTGTTCAGTCAATTTTTTGTACAAAAATATTGAATAATTGTAATTTTTTTCAGTTTAATATCTTGTCAGTTTATATAGAGGGAGGAGAGATTAGTTACGCTTTGTCCTCAGATAGGTAAGGGATTTGTTCATAAAATATTTTGAATACACTGTCAGACTTTCAAGGAAGGGAACATATACTGTTTCTAGGCTGGAAAGTGCCATTTTGCTTTTCTGTTATCTTTTGTTCCCTCTGAAAAATGGTAATAATCAAGCTTGAATACTTAAAATTGAAAACTAGAGCTGAAAAACATTGTGTGCCACATACTGAATATTTAGTATCAAACAATTTTGAATATCACCTCCAAATTTGTATAGCGGATAGCAGTATTTAGTACTGATTAGATACTGCAAATGAACAATTTCTTGACCCCTCAGAAAACCAGACAAGCAGGCCACCAACAGATACTTCGGCAAACAAGCGAACTGCTGAGGGAACAACACAGGTAGGTCGTTGATTGTTTCTATATAAAATTCTAAAGTTACAATCCACAGGAGAAAAGTTCTTTACCTTTATTGCTAATGATGAAACAATTTCAGTTTCTTATTTGTGCCATCTTTTGTAGTTTCTGTCCGTTTGTATTTTTCTTCTTCTTCTGATCCAGAGTATTACTTGGAGCTTGAGCTTCTGATAATCTTTTCAGAAGTTTTCTGATGGGGTTTGCGTAGGTAGATGACTTGGTAATTCAGGAGCACATTAAAAACTTGTCTGATAAAACAGAGCTCGAACATTCAAAAGAAGACTCTGCCCAGTTTTGTCTGAAGGGCCTGAACTGAAAGCTACAAATATTTTGTAAATTATTGCAGTGCTGTCATTTCCACACTAATCCAGAAGTTAATAAGAATTGGAGTTCTAATGTTTCATTGCCATATGTCATAGGGAGGGGAAAAAAAAAAAAAAAAGAAAAGAAACTTTCTTCAGGAATAACTGCTTCATGATAAAGGAGAACTTGCAGTACTTCTGGATTCCTTGTCTAAAATTTGTTGAATTTGCTTTGAAATTTAAAGGTTTAAATTAAGCTATTTAGAACTATTCATAATTTTCTTTCTGCATACAGATATCTCACAAAGCACTTCATACTTACATTGCTGTTAACTGGAAGTAATTTTATTAAGGGAAATAAAATTAATTTCTTCTAGGCAAAATCTCCATATTTAAGAGTGTTTCAAGGTACAGTTAAATCTAAATTGTATTTCAAAGCAAGAAGAAAATATACTGGACATGATTCTGTTTTTCACCTGTCACAGAAATAGTCTGGCAAAGATAGCCTCGCTCTACCTTTTTATTAAGGCTTTTCATAAAGAATGGTTGTTTGGAACTTCATTTTTCAAAGATACCTGTGGATTATAGCTATTAAAACATTTGTCAGTACTTGATATGTAGGAAATTCAGTACCAGAATGGATGACAGATGGTATGGTTTTAAGTTTTAGTTTTCAGTATAAGATGCATATATGGGAGTTTTTCTTCTGTAGAGCCTGAAACCCGGAAAAGACTTTGGAAAAACAGATTGTGTGTGATAGTGGTATTTAGCAATGGAAGGTGAGCAAGGAGGAGGGAAATAAAAGACCTGATGCTTTCCGGTTTTCAGTCCTCTGTTACAGTGTATGTTTCTAGGTTTACTTTCAGTCAAATCAGTTAAAGCATGTGTAATGCCATGGTTAATAAAGAAGGACCTGATGCATTTTAATTGGCTAGTGAGGTATGGAATTGACATGCCATGTCATTTGAAAAATCCAGTTAATGCCACCTGCTTTTTGTTATGTAAAATCCAAAATATTATATATTGCTCCGCACTTCACAGCTCTCGGATCAAAAAGTAGTTCGCTGTGTGCCGTATACCTGTGGCATATTTGATGGTACAACTTTGATGAATTGTTTCGAAAAGCAGTTGAAACAGGAAGAGACTTCATCAGAAAATAAAGAAGCGATAGAAGCAGCACAGACGAATTTTAACTTCCCTGAGGATGTCCTCTTTGGCTTGGAGGAAGAGGAAGAGGATGCTAAGAGCATCAAAAACACCCACAAGCAGACTGGCTGGGCAGCTAACCTATTAAAACAATGGCTGGCCAAAAATGGCAAGAATCCTAGCTTTGAATTTGTCCCAGTAAGCGAACTCAATGATATATTAAAAGAGTTTTATTACACGATAAGGAATCATGATGGAAATACCTACAGTGTGGCAAGCTACAAGTCAATGCGTGCTGGCTTAAACCGGCATCTCAAAACGCCACCTTATAATCGTCAGATTTGCTTAATGAAGGACAAAGAGTTTGCTACTGCAAACATGGTATTTGTGAGCGTGATGAAGATGCTGCGCATGCAGGGAAAGGATGCGACTCGCCACCGTCCTCCTATAGCTGCTGAGGACTTGCGTAAGATTAAACAATCTGGTGTGCTGGGATTGCACAGTCCACTGGCACTCGTCAACAAGGTGTGGTTTGATTTGCAGTTGCATTTTGCCAAACGAGGGAGGGAAATTTTAAGAGATCTGGCTCCAGATGCTTTTGTTGTTGAGAAGGACAAGAACGGGCGTCGATACGCTATGTTTAGGTATCCTGGCAAAGGAAAAAATGGAGAAGATCCTCATAAAATGGGTAAAATGTATGATATGCCAGGGGACCCAAACTGTCCTGTTTTTTCTTTGGAGCTTTACTTGTCTAAGTTGCCTCCGGAGCCCCCTGCCTTTTACCTGCATCCTTTGCACCTAACATCAGAGCAAATGCAAGAACAGCCTGTCTGGTACAAAAGAGAACCGATGGGTGTGAACTACTTAGGTACCATGATGCCCAGGATAAGTGTGGCAGCCAGGCTCTCTCAACGATATACCAATCAGTCTCTCCGAACTACCACCATCCAGCTACTGTGTGAAGCAGGACTGGGGCCTAGAGAAATAATGGCAGTGACAGACCATCACTCCGAGTCTGCTGTTAGACACTAGTGGGGAGCTGCGGAAGTTCGCTACAGGGCTTGGTCAGATATAATGGAGAATAATGCCCCAGTTGCCTATATAGCAAGATCCCAGATGAAGTGATAAAAGAATCACTATCTGATGCCTCCAGCTCTTCTGTAAACTGTGTTGTTCTAGAACAAAGCAAAATTTTTTTCCCTAAGAAATCTGTGGTGCCACCTGGCACTAATTCTGTGACTTTAGTCCCTGAGGGACGCCCACCTCTGAATTCCAAAAGCCCCATCTTGTTAAACCACAGTTCCTCCAAGGTGTTTATCCCCCAGCATGTGGCCAGTGGGAGCCTTGCTGATCCCCTTCAAGGCTCTTGTAATGAACCTGTCTTTATAAAGCGTGTGATAAGACAAGAACCGATGACTTGATGCTTCTGTAATGGAACTGGTTTCGAATGAATTGCTAAAATGGAAAAATTACCAGATTTGGTTTTTCACTTGGTCTGCTAAGGAAATTTCTTATGGTCTAGTTCAGCAAGAAGTATCCTGTTCACACTCCTGAAGTGAGCTATGGAACAGAAACTTAAACAGAGCAGGGCTTGGAGTTTGTATGACTTTCTGTGAAGTCACTCTTCTAAGTGGCTGAGCAGAGCTGTTTTAAAAAAATAAAAGGGAGATACAGATTTCCACTTAGCTGAAGAGCTCTGCTTTCTTCACTAAGTGCATGGCTTTTATGTTTTGTGAAGAGTGTATTTATTATACCACTTTGTGCCTGCTGGCACTAATGTAGCATCTTACAAATCAAATACTTGATTACTGGAGAGCACGGAGAAAGTAGAAGCTGAACAAAATAGACACAGATACACTACAAATGTATACATATGCATGAAAACACCTGGAATTTCTTGCCCACTGTCACCCTCTCTGTTCAAATTGTTAGCGGACCTACCAGAAGATTGTGCCTTTTTTAAAAAAAACCACTAACATTCTTCTAAATTGATTTTCTCTGTGAGCTACAGATTTGTATTGCAGGTCTTTTCTTTTCCTATTTAATATTCCTGGCTAAGATTTCAGTCCTGTTCTTCAAAGGCACTATTTGGTACAAAGATAGTAAAATTGGGATCTCTTCAGTTGTGCATGAAGTGGGGAAAACGTTCTCAAAAGAGTTGAGAACAAGTTTGTTGCTTAAATGGCAAGTAATTAGAGTTGAAGTATTGTCTGTATGTACTTAGTCTCATGAGAGGGTTTTTTGTATTTCCTCTCACCTACCTCTTCCGTTACATTTCATATTGTCTTTGCAGTATAGTCAGTATAGTATAATTCACAAGAAACACTTCTTGTTCTTCCCCACTGAACCCTGTCCAAATACTAGTTTTGGTTTTAACTTCTTCAGATTAGTTCACTATAGTAAACTGATCCTATCATTACATTTTTCATATGAGAGTTTTACAGTTACAAATTCTCAGAAGAGTAGATGTGAATTTTGTCAGAGTAATGAAATTGTAGTTTAAAAGGCTCTTTAATGAAAAAAGGTTACAAATTAGGATAGCTAGTCATAGTTCATTTTTAATGAAGCACACTTGAGAATCTAATTCATGGTTTGTGTCTGCTATTCTATGCCATAGTTTTCATCAGATTCTGACAAATTGAGAGATCTTCCTGTAAACAAAAATGGAAAACTGGTCTTCAAATCACAAATTATGATAGGTCCGCTTTGGAAGAAAAAACAATGTAGCATTCAAAACTGTTTTCCATTATATTAACTGAATGAAATAAGAATGTCTTCGTCCTTTTGAAATGTGTGTACACGTGTGTACACCTGCAAACAGTTTATCACACTAAGGACTTCACTGGAAGTGTTTGCGTTGCTCAGCAGTGGACAAATAGAGAAAAATTCTAGCTGAAATAACGAATTTACCATGATAAACTCTTAAGTCTGTGGAGAACTTCTTTGCTGGGAAAGGCTTTCAAAATATTGAGTAAGATTTATCACTTTGTTATAATCTGAACAGAGGACTTGATGCCTGAACTTTGGAGTTTTTGTCTTGACTGATAATGTTTACCTTTGTGGCCTTGGGTAGGTTATTCATACTTACTGCATCAATTTTCCGAAGTGTAAGACCAGAACAGAGTGTTCTGTTTTCTGATTTAAAGATTAAAAGGTTTTGAAAGTGCTATATTCATCTTACCTATTGTATTTACAGTCACTTTTATTTGCTGCTAACGATTGAGCTAGTTGATCAGATATAGTTCTTGATAAAAAAATTACATCTGCACAATCCTGTACTTCCTTAGTTGCAACATTCACTTACGATGACAATGACTAGAGGAAGGAAATCACGGATCCAGGATTATTATTTTGTCAAGCCTAGAGTAAATCAAATGGAAATGGTAAAGAAAGTAATCCTTTCTAATGGCTAGAAAGAAGAAAAAATAAAAAAACACATCAAAGGGCAACAGTTCTCAAAATATAAGAGAACTGTGCAGTACCTTATCCTAGGATATTTTAGAGTAACACAGATTTCCATATTTTAGGGATTCATAGAACTTGTAATTCATCCAGACTAGCAAATTTAATTTGTTGTTTGAAGAGATTTACTCTAAATTTTCACCAAGATGGGTATGTTTGAGGTTTTTTTAAAAAAAATAAAAATTCCTGGCTTTGTCTTGGGTAGTTGCTTGTTCCAGTATACTGGCATTGAACATTTATCTTGCAGAAACAAGAACAGCATGTTGCCAGGAGATGATTTTTTTTTTGTTTGTTTGGTTTGTTTTTTTTTTTTTGTTCCCTCTTACTGCATACTGTGGTCATACTGACCACATGCCCTGCTCTGGTCCTAACTGCATCTGGGTGACTTACAGTAGCAGCATATTGCTGATTGTTTCATTCCTTAATGCAAATCTAGTTGGTGATGTAAATTGAAAAGAGACTCTTTTGGCCAATCTGGGCATGTCTCTGATTCATTTTAATAAACGTTTGACTTCTAACTTGACTTCCATTCTGTTGGCTCATAATTGGATATTTTGGGCTTCTCATTTCTTAAATTCTGATTCTATTGGCACCAACTATACTGTGTCCTCTTAACTACCTTCAGTTTGAACCTGATACTTCAAAGCTACTGAGTGCAGTATTACTAACTTTTCATTTTTGTAGGGGATAAATTTTTGAAAATGAGAAAAAGCATTCTTGATTTGGGCTGGAAGTATTATTGCTTCACAAGAGCTGGAGTCAGTGTTTACTAAGCTTTCTGCTAATATTTGAATTAATTCTAATTAATAGAACATATTTCTAACCTTCCAGAAGTGAAAAATGGTTCTCCTGTTTCCCCTCCCACCCAAAGTGTTGAATGAATCTTTCTTACATTTATTTCCTTTCTCGAAAAGCTGAAGTAGGCAAACAGAATGTTTAGCTACTTTTGTAAAGTCAGCTTAGGCTATGTGTACATAATGGACATGAATTGGACTCCTCAGTGGCAGTATCAGCAGAGAACCTCAAACAGCAGGATAACTGAGTTTCTTTTTTTTTTTTTTCTTCCCCTTTTCCGTTATATTTCCATTATGGGTGAAGCATGTTGGTGAACTAACAGGTTAAGTACAGTTTGTTTGTCTAAACTTAAATTTAGACTTTGGCTGTAACCTTAATAGGAAAATTGTTAATCATCATCTAAAATTCACTTTAAAAATCTGAATATGACAAATTACTTTGAAAGACTTTTATCATCTATCACTTTTGAATTTTCTGATTAGAGCTATTCCTGAAATAAAAATACTGCGTTTCAGTTGCAAAGAAACAGCACTTAGCCTTAACTAAGTCAACTAAACTATTTTTTTTTAAAATGGCTGCAATGTCATTGATAAAATTCCATTTCTCTTGATGGAGATGACTCTGAAAACAGTGAGGAGTGACTGGAACCTTATATAATACATCCATATATTTAGTTTTTCATCTTATTTTCATAATGGAGTTTGGTACTGGTGCTGTGAATCTAGAACTTGTGTTTTCTGTGCATTTTCCTGATAAGTTTGGAAATCGCTGCTGTTACTTCAAGGAGTACTCTAATTCTTTTTATTTTTATGAAGTTGGCATAGCGTTTTACAGTATGTTAAATTTTTTATTCTCTTATTGCCATTTAAGTAATTCATCCCTACTGTGAGGTACTGTGATCTACAGTGTGGGAGATCTAGAAGGTATATGTTCTTCACAATGTGCATCTTCTCTGTGCCCCTTGAAGAGCTCCATTATGCACAATGTCCAATATCTGAAGTCATTGGGAGGATCCTTTGAAATTGAACCTGTTCTTGGCTTTGTTGTGGTTTTAGGCTAGTACATTTCTTTGGTTATCCTGGGCTATACAGCTTCTCAATAGTTGTACACTGTTTCAGTCAGTATAAAGTTTTCAGTGAGCAGCTTGGACGTATGAGTTTGCTGTATGACTGCTTCTCCTTTTTTCAGCCCTCCTCTGCTTCTTGCTCCAAAAGAAATGACCACAAGGATGTGGGAAGGGGCATCGTACTATATTTCTGTTAGTTTTTCAACTTTTTCCTGCATACACAGAAATTTAAGGGTCGTTATTCAGTCCATCATTTTACCAATCGCCGTTCCAGTGCCTCAGGTCCTGGAATTGCATTTCTGAAGACATGACAAGCACTTTTAATGTATTGGGGTAAATACTATTGTTACGGAGGAAAAGGCGTTTTTAATTATATAACAAATCTGGGTTTTAAGTATTTTATTATGAATCCCAGTTATAAATACAGGATTTATATATATTATATATAATATATAAATATAGCTATGGTATACTGAGAGAATCTATGAAAGCAGCTTTTATTACGTTGTAACATAAAATAACAAATTTGAATGGGGTTGAATGTGCTAAAAATGGCTGGCATAAAGTCAATCTGTTCAAGAATGATTACGTTATATTTATTAAAACACTAGGTTAGGTGAATAGTCTTTTTTTCCCTGTTCCCCACTCCAGGTGCACCTTATCCTCTTACAGAGTACATCTTTTTTCAGTCTAAATTTCATCTGTGTGTTTCACTTTTTCAGCTAATTTTTTTTTTTTTTAAATCCACCAGTGTCCTATCCATTTCCCATTGTTTCTGACATGTCTTGATTTGTTTGGTTGAACTACTGTTTAATTTAAGCTATTTTACTGACTGCTGGAAATTCATCTGGTAAAATGTTAATAAAGTACATTTATAACTTCTGTCCTTTTGCAATGTGTAACGAACTTTGTGAACGTTTGTTGGGAAACAATGTGAACAAAGTGAATATGTCAGCTTTCAATTAATAAGCAGATATTAATTCTATATTGTTGAAGCATTATTGATGAATATGTTTCCTTGCATTTCATGGTTTTGTCACTGAAAATAAACATGCATAATTATATATGTAAAATGGGATACTTGATTTTTGTCTCTGACCCTGGGGTTATGTTTGTGCTTTTTAAAATGCAACTAGCTCTCATCTGTGAGGTGGAACCTTTACCTGGGACTAATTAGAAATCTAAATTATAAAGATTGTTAGCAGGAGGACAGTTTAAACAATGCATTAAAAAAAAATAATCTGAAAAATTTCCAACAGGATGTCACGTAGCTGAATGGGGTGGCTGTTGTAAGGAACAAAATTCAAGTGAATCTATTCTTGTATGACTTCTAAAGTGATTTGTCTTTCCTTGAGACCATACCTGTGTTACCTAAAGCACCTCCGCTTGCTGAGAACAGCTTTCAGTAAGTAAATATACATGTGTTCTATAGGCTCCAGTTTGTCTTTTTGAGCCAAAAAAAATGAGAGGAATATTAAAACAATCTAATTGGTTATGTCATTACACCAGACATGGAAAATAGCTTTTAAAAGCTGCATTAAACTAATCTGAAAAGTACTATAAATAAAATATATTTACCAAGATGATCTATCATCCAAGATGGCCATCTGACATAATACTGTTGGGAAACTGTCAGTGGACTGTGGGCAAACAAGGTAGATGTTTCACCTTGAAAGAGTAAGAATCAGTAAAGAGATGTGTGTGTGCGCGCATGCGTGCATGAATGTGTTTACCCTTTTAACTGTTTGATTAAGGAAAAACAAAATCACAGCAGTAGAGAAATACTTTCAGCATTGCGTCAAGTGTTTCTTTATGGTTTTTAGTTGGAATTATGATTGCCAGTGCCTAAAACCAGCATATCTAGCAACTAGTCTCTCAGCCTTCTTGATTTATGATTCTTATTATTAATAGGGGTAGCAGAGCCAATGTCTACTCTTTGCACGAAAGAAATGAGAGGGTATATAATACATAGGGATTACTAAGACTGATTATTCATTTTTTCCATGTTTGCATTGTTCTTGTTCTGTAGGAAGTGTTGCACAGTGCCAATTAAGGGTAAGGGGAACACAGCAGTCTTGTAAATGCAATACGTAAAATGTCTGTTAATAGTATTTGAGTATTATACGAGTACACAACCACACACAACCAAAACATGCATTGCAGCCCTGTGAAATTTTGTTTGTGCAAATTATGATCTCGGTAAACTACTAACTTTGTTGTATTATCATTTTCATTTTTATCTTGGTAAGAGATGACACATACGTTTGGTACCTGGTCGAATAAATTTTCGTGACAGCTTTGCAAGGCTAGAATAATTGCTTCAATTTTGTGGGAGTTGCTGCATTGAGAATAATAGCTATTAAGGAGTGATAAGTCTGACATTGAAGCAGTTGATCACTGCAATACGCTGAAAAATTTATTAAAAAAAAAATCATTTCCACAGCTGCTTAGACTGTGCCTGAAATCTGTAGTTTTGTATATGGGTGACTAAAAACATAATATGAGCCTTTTAATTATGCATACAAACACAGTATCACCACCCTCCCCACACACACTCTGTTCCCAGAACATATTTTTAACATCACTTCCCATAATTTAAGATTGATTTTGCTATTATATAACGCCTTGATGTGACGTGTATGATTGTGGTGGTGTGATGCTTCATTTTACAACCCCCAGATTTTTTTCAGTTTTGTTACTGTAGAAACTGTTAATAATAAAATTGTCTGCACTTTCAGTGCGCCAAATGTAATCTTAAAAATTTAGATCTTTATGTCGTGTTTTAACCCCAGCAACAACCAAAACATCAGTGTGTTATCAACATTATTTTCATATTAAATCCAAAACACAGCGCTGTACCAGCTACTAGGATGAAAAATTAACTCTATTCCCGCCAAAACCAGGACACTTTACTACCTTAGAGTTAATTTTTATTTTGCACTGTATTTTTTGTTGTTGCATTCTTTTTCCCTTAATTTTCCATTTTTACATACTGAAGTGTTCCTTTATGAAAAGCAGGTGGCATTACAATGGATTGCATGGCGTTATATAATACCAAAACTTTTTTTAAACATATGTATCATGTATGAATAGAGAAGTGCATATTCAGGACTTTCTTCAAAATACCAACATTTGCCTTTTGGTTTTTCACGTGGTACAATACACATGCGTGCTGACATGTGTATGTGTGCTGTTACATAAAATGATGCAACAGATAACGTTTGCTATTCAATTTGAGTTTTGAGAGATTTCTTTCCCAGTTTTCTTCAGTAGTTTGCCATTGACATGTATATATGCTACGATGTTCTAACTACTTCTTTCTGTGTGAAATTTCACAGTTGTAGTTATGGTGAGAGATACCTCCTTGTCTCAACATCATGTCTACCATGTGTGCTTTGGCCTTTAAATTCGGTTTCTTTCCTTGTATTTGTTTTTCTCATGGAATTGGAATAGGTTTTTTCTCCCTACACCCCTTTTTTTCTTTCTCTTTTAAAAATTGCAAATGATGAATCAACCTAATTTGCATCAGTGCTGATGTGAAAAAGCTGACAGATAGCAAAGCTAAGGTGATATTCTTTCTCCCGCTACAGTGTATTTTAGAACAGTGTGAAATGGTCTCAGTGTGTGGGAAAACGTATGAAGATAGTAGCCTGTCTCTGTCCCTACTTTTCCAGAGGCAAACAAGGAAACTGCTTCAGAATCACTTCAGCACCAGAGGCAGCCTTTCGTTTTATTGCAAGGCTGATTCCTTTCTGATTTCTCTTTATTAACTTACTATTGACTAGTGTGTAGGTTACTTATTAGATATTGCAGTCAATTACTTATGGGATATAATGACAGTCTTCCAAAAGAAGGAAGAAAGTTCTTCATTATGAAGCACTTATGTTGGTTTTATTGGAAATCTTAAATTGTGATGTCAGATTCAGGTGACCCTATTCACTGTATTTATGCGTTTTTAACAACCTCCAGGATTTTTATTACCTCTAAGAACTCTGTTTGTTTCTGTTATACTTCTTTTTTAGAATTATATAGTATCCGTATGGATTGAAAATCACTGTATAATTCTTTTCTTCCTCAAGAAAAACTTGCATTATTACGGCTTTTTTCTAGCACTTCTCCCCATAAGTATATCTTATTTGTCACTACATGTATTTCTCAGTACTTTCTTTAATTGTTAAAAAGACTTTAGTGGTTGGGATGGGAAGAAAGCAGATGTTACGCTGTTATAGTATATGCAGTGGAAAACGCATGAAATTCTGAGTATAGGTCATTTTTACTAATCCTTTGTAGAAAACCCTGAATTGAAGTGTAATTACTGTAATATGATTAGAGATTTTACCAAAACCTTGTTGGAAACCCAATACAATGCGTTAGGTGTGGACATGACTTTGCAAACCGAAGAAGGTGGGGCAGAGGGCCTTCAATTTGACAAGATTTTCTTTAAAGAACGCACTTTTCAAAACAGGTGAACATTGTAAATGTGAAGTGCCTTCTCCTTGGCTGGCTGTTTCAGGAAGATCACAACACCGAATGAGAATAGCGGAGTAGTGTTACAGTACACTGGCATCATCCTTCCGTATTTGTGGTGGTACAGGCTGTTTGGCTTGTAATTCTCTTTTCCTCTGCTGCTTTTGTTCCTCCTTCTGCTTCTTTTTTTCACCTTTGTTTCTGCTCTTAATCGTTCCTTGCAGTCCTCTTCCCCCATGTCACCTAGTGTTTTGCCTTTCCACTCCGAAATTTCATGCGTCTTCTTGAACTGGATGTACATTAGACTTAAATATTAAATGTTCAGTTATAGGACACATTGTTTTTATGGAAAACATCTTAATTGCAAATGCAAGTTCACCAACCAGATGAAGACTAAAGATGTGACTAAAGTTTTGTATTTTTCTTGCTCTCTTTATAATTTTTTTTTTCACATTTATCTTTAAAACTAACGTTTCAGAGTAGGATTTGTTAGGTTTAATTTTTGATATAATTTTTTCATTGAATTGTTTTGTGTTGATTGTTACACTGCTGTCTGCTATGTGAAAGCAGAGAAAGATCTAAACTAAGGCAGCTCAAATGCAGTGGTGGTTAACTGGGTAGTTCAATCTGTGATGTTGCTAGTTCTGGGTTGTACAAAGTTACCTTAT
This sequence comes from Tauraco erythrolophus, assembly GCF_009769465.1. Taxonomy (NCBI): domain Eukaryota; kingdom Metazoa; phylum Chordata; class Aves; order Musophagiformes; family Musophagidae; genus Tauraco; species Tauraco erythrolophus. The sequence goes on from NC_141468.1 coordinate 57,578,732, forward strand.
CAGCTATGGATAAAAGCAGGTCCAGAACAGCAGTGTGAATGACAGTATTTTGGAGGATTTCCACTTACTTGGATTTTAAAGGCGTATACATTAAGATACATGAGCTGCTGAGAAAGGATGGAAAAGGGAGTTCAGCAGTTTACATTTCTTTTAAATCTCAATGTAAACCTTTTTCTGTTTGATTACTGGAAAGTACCTGGATGCTGTTGTAAACAATCAGATATAAGTGCCACTTCTGTTCTGTTTGGAGACTGGTGCTCTGGTTCTGACAAACAACGAAATGGTGGCTTTGGGGCTAGTGGTTTTGTTTGTTTTGGGTTTTTTGGAACTGTGATCTTCAAACAGATAGACATCACTTCCTATTACTGTGGTTATTTTGCTTCTGTTCCTATTTGATATTCTAAGGCCACTCAATCTTCTGGTATTAGACTTTTTAGGCAATATGTGAACTAAAGCACCAGGCATATGTTTTGGGTTCTCATTAAATGGTTTTAATTATTTCACTAGTGTGACTGTGGTGATGAAAAAGTGTTCTAATTGCATCATCTGCATCTGTCATCTTCTGCAGAGATCAGCTGAAGCAGGTTCAGGTTCTTGGCTTCTTGTGTTTGGAGAAAGCTGAAAACCGATAGCAGACCAGAATGCCTTGACTTTGCTTTTCTGCGTTACCAGTTTCTGCCCAAATGCTTGCTGAAATCTAATATTAAGAGCTGAAAAACTTGTTACCTTATTCCAATTTTTGACATAAATGGGAAAGTTGTTCTTACATGACTTACATGAAAGTCCAATGTCAGGCTTCCCTTTGCCTTCATCAGGGCTGCAAGCCTTCTTAAGCTGGTTTCTAATTTTACTCAGAGCAGCATGTCTGAATCTCCTCTTCTTATGTATATGACCTGGCAGTCTCCTCCCCAGAATCCAATTCCCTTCATTTACAGAAACAGTAGCAGCTATTTCTCTCTAGCCTTCCTTCAAACATAGCTCTGTTGTAAACAAGTCCTTGTAGCAACAAATCGTCCCTGAGAGAATTTCTGAGTAAAATAGTCATGATACTCAAAAGAGATGTTTTTCTTTTCTTGATTGGTTGGGCACAGGATTTTCTGAAAACCATTTATTACTTACTGTTGGCAAGGATGATTCCCAATGGTTCCATTTGTAGGTCTTAACCATTCAAGTGGTAAGAGAAGATCCTGGTGATACATAATTTCACCATGAGAAAGTAGTGTGGACTGGTCTTATAATACTCAATTCTCAGTTCTTCCTGAATCTCCTTTTCTTTCCTGAATTTGAGATACGTACGAATATCTGAAAACTGTGTGCCAACACTACAGGATATAGAAATGGATACTCCTTCTTCTTTTAAATATAGTTGGATGCTCTGAATAGTCAAAATCCTGACCTTTATGACAGGCATAATTAGTAGTGTATTCTATGTGGGAATACCATACCTCCCCCCCCAGGTAGGAAACATATGTGCAGCATTTTCAGTGTTTCAAGTTTCCTTAAAATTTTCCTGTACCCTTAGATTTCACTCAAGGGAAATGCATGGTTGATGAACTAGAGGAATTTAGTTGAGGAGGCCAGGTAGTCAGGACTTCAGGGTGTGGTGTGTGTGGAGTACAGCATCTCCTTGGAGTAGCTGGAGTGTGCGCCCTGGAACCAGGACTGGGGGATGTACCACAGAGCACTAATCAAAACACTGCCCTACAGATCTGCAACTTCTAACTTGGGTTGTGGAAAGAACCTAACTACATATGAATAGTTCCTGTTGAAGAGATTGTTACCAGGGTGGTTGTTTAGTAGAAAACCTTGAACAAGAAGATCTTTCCTCCTGAGAAGTGTATGTATGAGACCTTGTCATCTGATTGGATTTATCCTTTAATAGTTGCCTGTTTAACTAACTCAAGATTTTGGCCTTCCAGACACACAAAAATAAAATGCATGCAGTGACACTTGCTGACTTGGAAATTCAAAGAACTTTCTCGACTGACATGGTTAAGTAGAGCTTCAAAACAGCTAGCTTTCCTACGAGAGAGTATTTGTCTAAGGATTTAGATTTCCTCGCAGAGGAAGAATTGAAAGGAAATTAATTCAATCTCCCCCTCCATTTTTCAGTCTGCTTTCTCCTGGCAGAGAGAGCCATAGTTCAAAATACACATCGTTGACTGGGAAAACTATCAAGTTGAAATGAAATTCCTCTTGACTTTATGCTAATCAAATAATCATTGATTATTTGAATGCGTCTTTTATCTTAAGCTTCAAGTGGATAAATCAGCTCATTGTACGAAGAAAACTGAAACTGAAAAGTCTTTGAAATAAAAAACAGGAGAATTCCCTGGTTAATAAATCTGAAGGATGTTTCTCTATGTATAACAAAGATTCCCCATAGAGGTCTCTTCTATCACCTGTGAACATAAGTAGTTAGATATTCAAATTGGATATCATGTAGGTTATTAGCAGAATTTAATTGGTGGCAGTATCAGAACTTAAGGCAAGAAGAAATCAGGTTGTAGTAATGTATAATGAAGAGATCAGTCATGTCAAGCACTCCAGATTCAGTGACCAGTAATTTTAACACAGTTTTTGTTTTCATTTAGTAGTCGTACAATACCTCTTTTACCCCTCCTTAAAGCCTTGCCTGTGTGAGAATTGTCTTTAGGACCTCCTTAAAGGCTTAGTTTTGCCTAAATGAAAGGTGATAGAGCAGGTAATTTCAATGCTTAAGGTTTTTTGCATCTGTCCCCATCTGACTGCAGAAAAATCTCTAACGTTCCTAGGATTTATCAGGTTGATGTTTGTACAGACCATAATTCTTATGCTTTTTTCCATGTTAATTGTTCAGAGATTTTGATAAATATCTTGCTTTGCTAACCCTTTGTCTGTCCTAAGGAACCTGCATAAATCTTTAATGCATAAATCTGTAGCAGTTCAGTCCCAACAATAAATGATCATCTCTTCTAAAAAAACCCCAAAAACCCAATTTTTTGAAGAAATTGACATCGTTCAAGATTTTTTCTAGAAAGTGTATTTAAAAACAAGACAATATATAGGACCTCCCACAATATTTTTTGCATTATCTAAACGAAAATGTTGGTGGTCTCTCCAGTCTGGACATCCAAGGGAAAGCAATTGATCCAGAAGATAAATCTTGTTCGATGGTCCTCTAAGGTTTTTTTTTAATAACATTTAGCCTTCACAATAGCTTAAAAGATCCCTTTATCCTCTCTAAAGAGATGGCTATAAATGGTGTCGTATGTAGAATAATAGAATGCTAAAATTTGTCATAAAGGATACTTTAGAAAGCTGGATAGAATTAGAGTTTTCTGGTGGCTTTTGACATGTTTTGTAAGCATTACAGGTTCCAGTGTAGCTTTCCCTTTTTCTTATTGTGAAGTCAATTTCTTTATAGGCACATAGGCCCAGCTGTCTCAAGATAAGAAATATGATTCTGTATTTTGTCCTGGGGACTGTTCTGTCAAAAGGTTATACTACTATAGAGGAAAGCACAGATTACAAACAGATCAAAATATTGAGTCATAATTGAAAGATATTCTATAACACCAAATTGTTATTTATTTACTTGTAATGATATGCTACTGGTCATCAGGTTTTTTTACTCCTTACAAAGCCAAAAATACTTTAATATTTGATACTGCTGTACAGTCATTGGTTATTGCCTGTTTTTCAAGTCCTGGGAAATTTGTCTGAAATGTCTCCCTCCTGCTCATTTCATCAGTTCCTTTCTAATAAGTGCATCAATTCTGAGACCTCTCCTTCTCAGTGTTCTACTCATATCCCTTTTCCACCTGTGTTCCCTGGAGTTGCTTTTGCAAAATGAAGGAGTTTTGTCTTTCAGAGTGGGAAGGTCACAGGAGGCGAATCAGGAGGTGTCATTGATCTTACACTGGATGAAGAGGATGATGGCACTTCTCAAGGTAGGTGAAGAAGATTTCGCTAGCTGCTGGGGTAATTAACTGAGCTACAAGAATTATTTCATTCCTTGAATGATAGAAAGGAATAAGCTTCTGATTCTGCTTAGTGTGCTTTATTCCTTGATGTCTCAGTTAAACAGGACTGTTATTAAAGAATTCTGATGGGCATTAAATAAAAGGAATTCTACTTACTGTAAAACAGTCTTTAAGATTTTTACCTTTCCCTTAATTTAAGCATTGTTGCTGTCTATGCTTAAATCTTTGGCTTGTGGAGTAACTTAAGACATTTGGATTCTTTATTATAATTTGGAAAGCTCTTCTAGATTTCACTTTTATGCTTACTGATTAATTAAAGACTTTTTAATTCTACAGTTGGTATTCAGGCATTAAATTATTAAAGCTTCTAATCCTTTGTTTAACTAAAAAGCTTTCTGTGCAAGAGTTTAGATACCAAATGCAGATTTGTTCTTTCTTTGGGACTGTATGCCAAGATTAGAGTAAATATAGTTGTGCTCTTATATCCTTTGGCAGTGTGGATGCACTTGATCTTTTAAAGGAATACCTTTTTTATAAGTCTTGTGTAACTGTGGACAGGTCTAATTATAATTAGCATTGGATTAGCAAAGAATTATAGCATTTCAGGGAACTAGTAAGAGTCTATACTTAAGACTGTGTATTGCGCAGTTATCTTAACTGAAAAAATGATATTTCTGCTATTAGAGATAAAATTTTAGTTCTGCATGGTCCCTGCGCTGCACTCCGAAGTCCAGCCACCAAGAAGTTTGATTCCTCTTGACAACCTCAGTAGCTCTCTCTCTAGCTAGTGTGTTGAAGTTCTACACATACATTCTTAACTTGCTCTGTGTTTGTAGAATCATAGAATAGAGTCATAGAATGGTTTGGGTTGGAAAGGACCTTAAAGATCATCTAGTTCCAACCCCCCTGCCATGGGCAGGAACACCTTCCACTAGATCAGGTTGCTCAAAGCCTCATCCAACCTGGCCTTGAACACTTCCAGGGATGGGGCTCCAGGCAACCTGTTCCAGTGCCTCATCACCCTCAGTGAAGAATTTCTTCCTTCTATCTAATCTAAATCTCCCCTCTTTCAGTTTAAAGCCATTGTCCGTTGTCCTATCACTACACGCCCTTGCAAAAAGTCCCCCTCCAGCTGAATCTTCAGAGCATTTAAGAGCGGAGTTTCTTCTTGTTTGATTTAGTGTTCATGACAGTCCAGCTTCAACAAGAGGCTGGACTACATGGCCACCAAAAGTCCTTTCCAGCCCACATTTTGATGATTCTGTGAATTGCTTAGCTGGGTGTCAGAATAGCGTAGGGAATCAAGTTTTTACCACTATTGTCTCTTCTGAAGGTTAGTTCAAAAAGATAAAAAAGATGCTTGCACTTGACTGTGGATCTGTCAGGTAAGGTGAAGGTACCCAGTCCTATTTAATATTCCGTAAAAGACACCAGCAGATCTAAATGCATTTATGGTATGTTTTAAAGTAGGGTGTCACAGTATTGTAATCTATTTCAGCTAATCTTTTTCCATCTAAAGCAACGTTTTTCAGAGAGATTTTTCCTCCCTGATTGCACCTCACAATTACCATAAAAGACCAACACCGTGGTTGCATGTGCAACTGTAAGAATGCTTTTCTAAGGACAAGTGCTAGCAGCCATGGCAGAATCATAGCTGCATTAGAGTATAGTAACTTAATTCTTTCTCTGTTTCGAGGCTTGAGCCAGTATCTTACAGTTTTCTCCTGTGGGATATTCTGAGATTCTTTCCCCTAAGTTGTCAGGTTTTAGAAAATTGTCCTTTGATTAGGAGGTAACTTTTAGGCTGAGTTAACTTCTATATGTCTCTTCACTGCAAAGCAGAAGCCAGACTCTCACTGATAGTTGCAGCCTTGCAGATTAGTGTATGTTTAGAATTTGTGTGAGGAGTCAGTATTTTTCGTGTAAGCTGTAAAAACATATGGACTGAACCCTCATAAAAGCTTGAGTGTCACCATGCAGTGAAAACACATCTCTAGTATTTTGAGCAAGTTTCTTGGGAAATAATTCACGTGCTCTGATAATAACATTCAGGTTAAAAAGAGGAAGAGTACACTCTGACAACCTTTGCATAATCATAGGCATGTATATACCTTCGGCCAAATATTTTTTCCACTGCATTTTGTTTCCAGCAAATGTGGAGCAAATTTCATTTTGTTCTAGATTTATTAGTACACAATCTTGGGAGAGAAAGTACCTCTAGCATTAAAGTGTTTCCTGCAGTATGCTGGAATATAAATTCGGTACTGATTCAAATAGAAGAGCAACACGTATCTAGTGTTCTCAAGAGTTTTGCTTACACCTCCAGTGGTAGTGATTTCCATTTCATGCTCATTTCCGTAAATCAGATTGTCCTGTCTCCTCCAGTTCCATATTTTTAATCATTATGATGCTGTGTTCATTTAGCATTGGAACTGTTCCTGTATTACTTTTAACCGTAGTCCTGTGCTTACTATGTGCCCAGCCTTCCTGTTTTCCTTGCTGATTTTTTACTTACGTAGCTAAATTAGCATTTGCTCTTTTTTTGTATTTATTTAGTGAATCTAATTGATTATCTTTCCTCATTTCTTGTGGCTGGTGCAATCCTGCTAGTTTCCAGCAAGTGGAATCTCCATGGGGCTCTTGATTTGTCAGGGACAAATGAACTTGCTTCTGTGTGAGATTAAAAACAAAAGCAAAACCAAAAAAACCCTCACATTTGTCCAGACTGTCATTTTTACTTGAACTATATTTTTACAGCAGTAGTGTGTCTGGTTTTTTACTAGTTGGATCGCGAGCACATCTTCTCTAGGTCATGACTAAGAATGCCTTCGCGTCTCTTAAATTATCCAGTGGCAGTTGAAATGTGCATCAGTCTGTAAATATTCAAAGTAAGCAGGTGTAGGAATCTCTTCAGAGTCAAATAATTTGTTGAACACTGGGAAGTCTCTCATACTCATGGAAAATAAGCGTGAACTAATCACAAGACCTATTAGTTCATGAAAGAGCAGGAAACGTCTCATCTTTTATTTTCAAAATGAGCATCCCTTTATTGCTTCTTTTATACACTTTGAAAAAAGAAAATATCTTTTCATCAAATGGCTTCAGTGAAGTATTTCAGCTATTCAGTCTACAGAAAGACAATATGATCTGTAATTTATATTGTATTTTATTTTTGAGGTCTTGAATTGTATGTAATTTATTGTACAGCAGTTTGTGAAGGGTACTGCTACTTCAAGCTATTAATAGCTGGTGTTAGACAGCTCAATTAGACCATTAAAATAATGTCCAATTGCTAAAATCCCAGTATTTTGCAATCCAGTTAGTATACTTAATTGGTAGTTTCTAAATGTGTTCTTCAATATATTGTTGATACGTTTTCTCAAAATACATAGTATCGTATTTTTTTGTTTTATATTGTGCACTCTCTTACTTAGAGAAATTAGTGGCTGCTGCATGTACAATTGCATTAGGGCAAATCTTTTTGAATGAGTGTCCTTAAAACCTGCTGTTTCATCTTGTATTTTTTAGTTTTTGGTGGTTCCTTCTCTGCCCACTACTACTCTAATATCTAGCTGAAATAACCAGGGAAAAGCTTCTCAATTCTTTATCCAGCTTGTGCACAGGCTTGATTACATACAGACTTGCACTCGAATGTTTTATGTTGTCGCAAATAAATTAAAGGAGGAAAAAATACTACTGCAGTAAACTACAGATACAGACACTATTTGTCCCTTCTCAGAAGTCAGTAAGTCATTTTGAGGAGAGTGCCACTGTGAGAAATCAACTTACATTCTCTTTTCAACGTTTTCTATAAATAATAAAGCGATTCATAGAATCATAGAATGGTTAGGGTTGGAAGGGACCTCAAAGATCATCTAGTTCCAACCCCTGTGCCATGGGCAGGGAAACCCTCCACTACACCAGGTTGCCCAAAGCCTCATCCAACGTGGCCTTGAACACTTCCAGGGATGGGGCAGCCACAACTTCTCTGGGCAACCTGTTCCACTGCCTCACCACCCTCAATGTAAAAAATTTCTTCCTTATATCTAATCTAAATCTCCCCTCCTTCAGTTTAAATCCATTGCCCCTTGTCCTATCACTACATGGCCTTGTAAAAAGTCCCTCTCCAGCTTTCCTGTAGGCCTCCTTTAAGTACTGGAAAGCTGCTATAAGATCACCCCGGAGCCTTCTCTTCTCCAGGCTGAACAGACACAACTCTCTCAGCCTGTCTTCATAGCAGAGGTGCTCCAGCCCTCGGATCATCTTCGTGGCCCTCCTCTGGACTCGTTCTAGTAGCTCCATGTCCTCCTTATGTTGGGGACTCCAGAGCTGAACACAGTATTCCAGGTGGGGTCTCACAAGAGCTGAGTAGAGGGGCAGAATCATTTCCCTCGACCTGCTGGCCACACTTCTTTTGATGCAGCCCAGGATACGATTTGCTTTCTGGGCTACCAGCGCACATTGCCGGCTCATGTTGAGCTTCTCATCCACCAGCACTCCCAAGTCCTTTTCCTCAGGGCTGCTCTCAATCCATTCTCCGCCCAGCCTGTACTTGTGCTTGGGATTGCCCCGACCCATGTGCAGGACCTTGCACTTGGCCTTGTTGAACTTCATGAGGTTCTCACAGGCCCACCTCTCCAGCCTGTCAAGGTCCCTCTGGATGGCATCCCTTCCCTCCAGCTCCAGATTCCCCTCTAAGAAAATAGCATGAAAATTCAAAACGGCAACAGGACTAACTAACATACTGAAAAAAGGGAAGCATCAGCAAATGACAAGGATGTAAGCATCAAAGGTAGACAAGATTTATTTAGGCAGCTCTATCACTTCTTTGAAACAAATTGAGTACAGCAGTGTTTTGGCCTTGGTAAGGTTTTAGGCTATTCTTTTTTTAATAGAAACTTTTAAAGACTTTGGGATAGTGTTTCATTAAATTCAGGTTTCCAAATTATGCTGAAATATGCAGACTTCATGATGATAGAATGCAACAATATGGAGTGGGGTGAAGATTGAGATGATGAAAGTGAGGGGAATTGAATGAAGTTTTACAGTTTTGTTTGCAGAATGAAAAGATTAAAGAAATGTCATGCTAGGAAATATTCTTTGCTAATCTCTGAATGATGGGGGGAGGAGAAAGATAGAAAAACTCTGTGATGTTCTAGTTTCTGTTTGCTATTGTCTATAATTTTATTTTGTTTTAAAGCAGATGGCAAGAAGCAGAACCAGACACCTGTTACAGGATTGAGCATATCCTCCCAGCCCTTGGCTCGACCCTTGCAGACCTTGCAGCCTTTGCAGCCAAACCCTGTTCAGCAGACAGGTGTGCCAACAAGCGGACCTTCCCAGACCGCCATACATGTATTACCTACAGGTAACTTCATTTCACATCATTATGTGAATGCAGTGACTACTTTTTTTCTTAAACTAGACCCTTATGTGTTCTACTTTGTGCTAATCTTTTCAGGTGAATATTTGGAATGTTTGAGTCACTTTTTAAGTCTTCCATTAAAGTCAGTTTCCCAGTTGTTTTGGAAAGAATTCAGGGTCCAATTTATGCAATGGAGAGGAAGAAATCCTGCTAAGGATGGTCATGGAAATTATTAAATATGCTGTTGTTTGTAAAAGTGAAGGAAAAGAAACCTGTAGCAGTTGCGTTTTTAAAGTAATGGGGAAAGAAACATTAGCAACATCACTCCTAACTCTGTCCCCTTGCGCTTAGCGATTAATCCTTTTGGCAGAGTGGATGGCAAGGCTGACATTGAAGTTCCATCTCTAGTTGAATGTTACTTTGTTGCAGTGTGATTTCTTTTTTTTTTCTTTTTAACATAAAGAAACAGAGATTTATTTTTTTTCCCCTCCCCTTTAATTTACTCTCTTCTTCTGTAGATGATTGTTGAAGATTAGTTGGCATTGGTATTGTCTTACGACTCATCTGTTCTATAGACTCTTTGGTGATGGGGTTTATATTCTCCACAGCTGTGCTTACAGTCAGGTCTTTTTTTTCCTTTTTTTTTTTTGTGGGGGTACTATGTTTATTTTTTCTGTTTGGAATTTGTGTATATGTTGGCATTATTTCAGGTGAAAATTACTGTTTGTTTAGGCTGTTTTCTGTTTTATTGCGTTATCAAAAGCAAATAGAATTTCACAGAGACAGTTTTCATTTTGCGTGGTTCAGATGAGTCAGTTTTTCAAAGGAGGTGTCCACTCTGGAATAGGCATATCAGGCATAATGTTGTGGAATTCCATTCTAGGTTGTGGTCTCTCTGTCTTTTTCCAGCTTCGACAACAGTGAATGTAACTCATCGGCCAGTGACTCAGACGACTGCAAAACTTCCTATACCAAGAACCCCTGCCAACCATCAGGTGGTCTATACCACGCTTCCTCCACCACCAGCTCAGAATCCTGTCAGAGGAGCCGTTATGCCAAGCTCAAGTTTAAGGCCAATCACCCCGCAGACTGGAGGTAGGGGATGCTGTCTTCCATGCACAGCTTGTTACGTTCTACCTGATGGATGTTGCGTTAGTATTTTTTTTTGTTTGGGTTTGTTGCTTGTTTTTTTTACAATACTAGTCCAAATTATAGAGGTTAGGGGTTTTTCCCAGCTTATAGACTTGAGAAAATCTCAGACTATAAAGAAATCATTCTCTCTGCAGCTATGTGAATGAGGAAAAACTGGATTTAAGTCATCTCAGGCACTAACTGCCAATTAAGCATCTCTGGATTACATATTCAGTACTTTAGCAGAAGGTAATGTGATGAGCACCACTGTTTTCGTAGAAAGATAGTTAGAGACCATTTTTTTTATTAGGCAATAAGATTAAAACATCTAAGTAGGTAGTAAATTGTGTTTGATTTCCTGTCTAAAAGTTGCATTTATATCAGGCATACTAATGTAATTCCTTAACAATCTCTTATGTCTTGTGCCCAGCAAATTTCCTTATTTTATCTAGGCCTGGACAAATGTAATTTCTCACTAAATGTATCAGAAATTGATGCATGCTTGAGTTTCCTTGACTAGTGATGTTAGCAAGTTCATCTTGACTTTGCAAATGTAACTAATATCTTCCCATTATAGTAAACTTATTTTCTGAAATGAGTAGTAGATGTCAAAAAAGACATTAAAGTCAAATGGTAGCTTATATTTTGTTACTAAGTAGTGGATCTTAACTGCCTTTTTTTAGCTCCTCACAATTTCTACACTGTGGTCATTTAGCACCATTATGTTGAACATAAATTGCCCAGTTTCGGTGCACTGTGTATGAGACGACTTTTGTGATGTCCCAGTAGTGACTTTTTAGACACCTTCTGTATAAGCCAGACTCAGAACACTGCGTGCTTGAGCCATGTAAGGCTGTACCTATGTAGGTTTGCACAGACATAATTGATTCATTGTTCCGAAACGATAGTTTTTGGAAAAGATAATATCCATCTATGCTTGTAACACTTTTATTCTAAGTATCTCTTACAACTGGATTCAGCTGCATTGTTATAGGCTGTGAAAAATCACCTGTGCTAGCTAAACAAAAGTTCATCAGACAGTTCTTGAGCTACATCTGTGAAATGTCAGGGTGTGAGGAGATTGCTGTTCTTTTCAGAGTACTTGTTCATGTTTCTTAAACTTCTTAGACTCTTGTGCCACGTGCACTTGAGTTCAGGTTCTTGTGAGCAGCAGTATCTTTTGAGAGGCGTGTCTGCATCTTGCGTTCCTGTTGCCAAAAAGCCATAAAAGACAGCGTAACCTCAGCCCATGCTTAGTTTTCTTCATCATTCCTCTTAGCTACAAGTTAGACGCGTGTGATCTACCTGTTTTGGAAGGAGTTTTTAGTACTTAACTGTGCATTCACTTATGTTAACTATTTTTAATAGTATTTTTCTTCTTTTGTACCAAAGTATAAAATACATGTTTTTATCAGAATCTGCCACTTTTTAGAGCAGTTATGATGACTAAATACACATTACTCATATTAATATCTACAGAATACTTTTTAGTGTAAGACATGCAAGATAATTAATGTGTCATTGAAGAACATATAATAGGTAATACGTTATTTTAAAGCCTTTTTTAGGAGAGCTCAATGACATAGGGAATTCATATGTTTTTCGGGCAAGATCATCCAACAGCAGATCTCTGTGTTATGTGCTTCTGCCCTGATGTTCCAGTGATAAAATGAATGGCTATCTGTCAGTCATCTGCTTACAAATTCTCAGAAATCAAGGCAATTTTCCACCAGAATAATTAAGATTCAGCTTGACTAGACCCTGAATAACGTAATCTAGGAACATTCTGTCAACAGAAGGTTGGGCCAGATCATCTCCAGAGGTCCCTTTAAACCTAGACTTTTCTGTGATTCTGTCAGAGGCAGTTCTGTTACCTCTGGCTTGAAAAGTATGTCTGTGTACTATACAGTACTACTGTCTGACAAGCCACATAAGACATAAGAAAATGATGGTTCCTCCATAGCATTGTGCATCCCCTGTACCTGGGACAAGGAAGCCAGCCAGATGGTTAGCCAGTTTAGTTAGCCATAAAAGACCAGTTTAGTTAGAACACAGTTTACTTCAAGGCTTCTTATTTGCATACCAGGTGGAGGGGTTTCACATATTGTTAACAAAAAAGCAATAAAGTTTCTTGATCTGTTTTAGATGTCATGAGTTTTCATCTTTTAGTCCATTCTACATTTTTCACCGTCTGTCTTATACAGCCCACAGAAATGCTGCTGCTGATCTGTATTGGTTTATATTATCATCGAAACAGTCTTTAGTATCTGTAGCAGATGCTTCAGGAGTAAGAACTCTGCACTTCGTCTTTGAAAAATTAAATGTGAGAAGTCATCGGAAGTGCTTCGGAAGTTGTAGTTTTGTACTTCTACCTCAACCAAGTAGCAACATACCTAGAAATAATGGTGAATTTGTGCCTTATATCTTATTAAGGCATTTCTGTCCATCTGTCTTCAGATTATTGTAATTTCCTGAGGTAGAATCACAGTCATGCTAAAACAGCATATTTGATTGAATTCTTATAGATGAGAAATAGCCAGTTCAGGTGACTGTTTATCCTACAGGAGTTTGCACAGCTTCATTAGCTTCTTAGATGTGCCAATAGGAAAAAGATGGGAAGCAGCTACCTAGAGTTGAGCACTTTATAACAGAAACATTAAGATTTAACACTCTGAGCTCCCTGCCTCGAACTCACAGATTACGTAGACTTCTGATGCTCATCACCTGTGATCATAGCTTGATGCCTGTTTATATAGAGAAGAAATTACCATACGGTAGCCATGGTTTCCTGACATGTGTTGCTCTGCGAGCTTCTCTTCCGGAGTGCTAGAGTGCTTTGATCTCATACAAGTGTGGAAGTAGGGGACGGTGGAGATTGCCCCAAATCGTGCATTTCTAAATAGAAGCAGAGGGACACCGTAGGCAACCCATAACAATGAGCAAAAGCTTTCAGCTCATAGAACGTACATGTTCCAACAGTAAGCAGACAAAATGTTACTTAAGAGAGTGAGATGATGTGGGCAACTAAATGCCACAAAGCTGCTCACCCACCCTCCCCCAACCCCAGGAAATGGGGAAGAGAATTAAAGGGGAAGAGAGGAGACTTGTGGGTTGAGATAAGAACAATTTAATAATATAAAATTAAAAGTAACAATGATAAAATATTAATATTATATGAATATATAAAAATATATACACAAACAAGTGATGCACAAAGTAATTGCTCACCACTTGGTGACCAACACCTGTCCCGTCCTGGCAAAAGATCTCGAAACAGTTAAGTCCCAGCACCACAATTCTGGATGAGTGAGAGGCCCAAATGGAAAGCAAGGGAGATAGAACTCCGAGAGAGAGACCTCCAAAGAGAGAAAGAGCCCTTGGAAGAGCCAGCCCTTTCTTCTTGGTCAGCCCTCATCTATATACCGGGCATGACGTTGCATGTTACGGAATAACATTGTCCAATTTGGCCCTCAATCCCAAGTCTAAGGTCAAATCATAAGAGGAGTTGTAGGCCCTTTGTCGTCCTAGCCTGTTGTGCTCCTGCACACTAGCAAAACCATGGGAAGCTGAAAGGTCCTCGATGTCTCAGTGCCAACTATGAACATCAGCACACTATCAACGTTGTTCTCATAATGAATCTCAGACTAATCCAAAACACAGAACTCTTCTGGCTGCTAAAAAGAAAAACTAACTCTGTCCCAGTCAAGACCAGGACAGATGTAGTATAAAATGAATGAAAACTTGATAGTTTGTGAGAGTTCTGGATTTATCTACAAGGCTATAAAATTACCTAGTTTATTTCTGCCAGTCAGGTGAGTGCGCTGTGGGAATGAATGAAATAGCTACACCTGTGAGTAACATACATTGCGGTGTCCATTCTGTGAGGGAGGACAAGCTTTTTGGACAATGACTCATCTCTTTCGGTTTTGGTGCCATCCATCACACAGCCTTTGGCATTTGGATACTGAGTGGATATCACGTCATTCTGTCCCCTCTGCAGACATAAGCACTTGTTCTCTTTCACTTTTACCGCTTCGGGGGATGGGAAGCGGTGTTGTTGTTGCGCAGTACTTGATCAGTCTGCTGGCAGTTTGAGGAGAGTGTATCAGTTTGAAATTTGGTGGCATCCAACCGAAGCAAGGAGTTGGTCTTCCAGTGCTTTGTTCAGCTGATTTTAAGTGTTGAATACTCAAAGTATTCGTTGTGCTTCTTCTAGGTATGACAGTACGAATGCCTCAAACAACTGCGTATGTTGTGAACAACGGACTAACTCTTGGATCTGGAGCACCTCAGCTTACAGTGCATCATCGACCGCCACAAGGGCATGCTGTGAGTAGTCGTTTCGACATCACTTAATGCAGTTTACAGGCTTGTCTGTGCATTAATGTCTTGCACATTGATTCTCATTGTGAGCTGCAGAACAGCGAAATGCCTTGTACATACTTTGCAGCCAATTCACTTGCATCGCACCACCCTATCACATACAGTAACTTCTGCCAAGGGTGGTAAAAGCTATGCAATCTGTTAGCTTACCCCAGAGTGCTCCAGTAGCACATCGTGAAAAAGGGTGCATGAATTGTCTGCAGGTGGCTTGTGGAGTCAAGGGTACAGAAGAACTGCCACTAAAAACTTTAGTCATGGTTTGGCTATGAATTGGATGACCAGTTTCTCAGTACAGTTGCTTGCAAAACTGAGATAGAAAAACAAGGTACAGACAAGTCCTCAAAGTTGCCAACTCCCGAATTTCAGAGGGTTTTTTGTCATTGTTAGAGGTGATTACTAATGCATCACCTCAAACCCCTTTTCATAAGTATTACTTATGAAATAAGTAATCTTATTTCATAAGATTTTCATATCTTATTCATAAGTAAATAAGAATTTACTCTGACTCATTTCATATCGTTTTGCTGTTGAAACTGAACCAAATACATTGCCTGCATACTAACTGTTGGGCAGTCACATCACTTGTGATATCCTGAAATAGTAAATATATTACCAACAAGGTGGCTTACCATTCTTTCAATCTAGACACCCTTCAACTTCATTCTCTAGTGACAAATAAAGAGAATAAATCAAGCCAGTATAACACAGAACACTTAATATGGCAAAAACTACCCTAGATTCCAACCTGAAATGCCCCTGGCTTGAAGGATAACAAAGTTTTGTACTCATTGTAACCACATTCCTAAATTCATCTTAACAGAAATGAGAAACCTAGGACTGCTTCTGTGGTATAAAAAAAAAAACAAAAACCAAAAACAAAAACCAAAAAAAAACAAAAAACAATGGAAAGCCACATTAGTGCCTTTTATTTCAAAATTTTCTGGAAACTGAGGCTGAGCTTTTGCGATCAATTTAAGGTGATAAAAACCATGTGGCACCCTTTCCTGTTCTTCCTTTTGTGACTGAAAACCTGCCTGTTGAAAAGCTCGTGAGTTGTCAGCTTAATCCACTGCCTGGGGTGTTCTGGATAATGTGGAAACAACAGCTCAAATGTAGATTAGCTCAAAATCATTATGAACCTGTCTGCTTGGTCTTGGTAAAGAGCACAGTGTTCTGTTCAGTCCACTACCTCTTGGGTGGGAAGCAAAGAGGATATAGGGAAATAACTGTGGCAACAGTCACAGCTAGGGATTTATATGCAAATAAGAAGAATTTATGGCATCCTTGGTCCCACCCCGTCTCAGCCTTTGCTGCTGCTCTCTTGCCTCTGCACACAGGACTTAGAATTGTGATGGCTTGGTTGATTGCAGGCTCGTTTGCTTCCATTTGCCTGGGGAATGATGAATTAAAGCTTCCTTCCACTGCTGTAGGCTCTGACCTTTCCCTTATTGCTCTTACATCGCTTAGGAGCAGCCACGCCCTCTACATCCTGCGCCACTCCCGGAGGCACCCCAGCCAGCACGTCTGCCCCCTGAAGCTGCCAAGACTTCTCTGCCTCAAAAGCCACAGCTGAAGCTGGCACGGGTACAGAGCCAGAATGGTATCGTGCTGTCATGGGGTGTCATAGAGGTGGACCGGAGCTGTGCCGCTGTGGACAGTTACCATCTCTACGCCTACCACGAGGACCCGAGTGCCACTGTGTCCTCCCAGTGGAAGAAGATTGGGGAAGTGAAGGCCCTCCCACTACCTATGGCATGCACTCTTACGCAGTTTGTGTCTGGCAGCAAATACTACTTTGCAGTCCGGGCTAAGGACATCTATGGACGTTTTGGACCCTTCTGTGACCCCCAGTCCACAGATGTGATCTCTTCCCACAACAGTTAAACTAGAGATCTTTGGAGCCTTTAAACCTGTCCTTCTACCAAGAATTACCCCAGTTTTGGGGGAGTTGATCCCATGCATGAAATTCACTTTTAAATCCACTCTCTGCAGGATTATTTTAGACAGCTGTGTGGTACACTACATGCATTCAGAACCAAAAGAAAAATAAAAGTCTCACCTGCAGCAAGAGAGCCTGTTTGTTCTGGATAGCTTGAGTCATGGACCATTGGAAAATTTCATTTTTCCTTCCATGACAGCTGTTCCACCCAGATACCTACCTACCCTTTATCCAAGGGCACCATGGATGCCTGGGATTCTGCTTCAGAGTGGGAACAAAATAATAAACTGCAGTTTGCCTGAAGCAAAACATACACATCTGTAATATCTACCAAGGCACTAACATGAGGACAAGAACAGAGTTGCCTCTTGCCCCCCACCACTGTGATCAGGCTGTGATATGAAAGGTGATTGAGGGTCTCACTTTTGTACTGGAAGATTGAGTGGTCTGGTCTTATTTTACAAACTGCAGTGAGCTTTCTGAGGGGAGGGAAGGGAACTTGAGTCTGGCCAGGGAACTAATATGTGTGTAAATTTGGAGGTGGTGGAAAAAAAAAATAATAAAATCACCCCACTACCTCCTACTTCTCCTAAATAAAATGCTGCTCTACTTTCACCATCCTCCCCCACTCACACTGGGAGTGTTCCCAGGTCAGATCTGAAACTGGATTCTAGAGACTGCATTCACACCTCTCCAGCTCAGATAATTACTCTGCCCCTCCCCTCATACACCCAGCCCTACTTTTTAAATTTATTTTGTGCCTTAAAGAATAATTTCAGAAATAAATGTAGCCAGATACCTTGTGGTGTTCTTTTATTTGCTTGGAGTCATTTTTCCCTTTACCCTTCTAGCCTTTCATTACAGCTTCTCGTTTTCCTGGCCTGCAGTAATTATTTCTGTGAAGACCAGGGAGTGTAACATCTGCTGATGCTGGATTCACTTTTATCTGCAGTATCATTCAACCCTTTCCTCACTGTAATTCTCGAGTAGTTGTTTTTGTCCTGTCAATATTAGAGTATGCAGACAGTGTTTTCCACCAGAGCCCTTTCCCTGTTCTTTTGGGAAAGCCGTATGCTGCAGTTCAGCCAAAGAAGAAACCTCTGTGGTGTGGCACCATGAAAGCTTCTAGCTGTTTGCACTCGTTTGGATGTTTGGCTGGTAAAAGAAGATGAGGAGTTGGCTTCCCAGTCCTTTTCTCTCAGTCACCTGCCTGCCTCTGCAGAAAGCTAGTGCAGGTTAGAAGGTTAGAAACAATTCTAGACATGGGGCTAAACCTTGTGAGCAATTGCAGATGTTGATAGACGCTTTCATGATGCTTCAAAGTTGAGAAAAGAAATTGGTGCATCTGCCCTACTGTTGCTGACATGTTAAACTTGCTTTTTGCAGAACCAAATTGTAACGTACCTGGACGAGAAAGTGTATGTAAGGTTTTTATTTTGGCACGTTTCAGAACATGGACAGCCGTCCCATTCCTGCCCAGTAGAACCAAACAGTGGATCTAGAAGGGAAAGAGTCCATTTTTCTTAATCCATTTTGCCATGTAGCAAAGCTGTAGAAGGTAACATCTTCTAAATTAAATGCTCTCTTTCTTAAAACCAGCATTTTTAAATGTAAAGCAAGGTTGAAAAAGGGCAGGAAAAGTTAAATCCCAAAACATGGCTGGTGAAATATGCTACGAGATTACGTGTTCTGTAGTTGTGTTCCCTTCAAGAACGTTTGTCAGTGAAGGAAACTGCACTGTAGACATTTGTTTGTGCTGTTTTACTGCACTCCTTCACGGAGCTGGGATTCTGTCAGGTGAGTAACGAATGTTTTCTGTATGGATATTTGCATTTAAAGCACAGCAGTTACGTTGATTTGGGCAAGCAAAAATTCTGTCTAAATCCAAGTAAATCCAAGAGAAGGTTCACACTGAACCTCATGTATGAACGACGTGCAAGCTTTCCTTTGAATAACGGTTGTCCCTGTATTACTGGTGCCAATAATCAATAATGCCTTGATTTTTTTTTTTCTATGTTTAATGAAATGTTTCATCTGCCTATTTCAAGGAATAATTACTTAATAATCCATTTAGTCTACTTAGGGAAAGTTGAGTCCTTACAAAGCCAGTTCTGTAGTAGCGGTCAGAGCAGTTCATTCCAGCTGATGGCTGTCAAGTCCTCCTTGGGCAATTTTTTTTTTAATGTGTCTTTGAGGTGGTACCAAAGGGCCATTGGCCATATCAGTACAATGAGGTTTTATAATTTGAAAGTTAAAATAAATATCAAAATACAATCTAGAACTTATGCTGCTTATTTAATTGTGATTCCAGCCCAAACTATACATGAGCTTTTCTATAGTTTGTGCTTGTGTTTAGGTCACGATTGTTCTTAGCTTTGTCTTGCTTGGGATAGGTGGAGGGTGAGAGTCCTGTGCTAGAATTTTTTTTTCTTTCCTCCAGTGGAGGTATTATTATTAGAGACGGTCTGATGTTGAGCTTGGACATTTTGGGGGCTGTATCTTTAGAGAAAGAAGACACATCTTTATTTACTAAAGAAAGATGTAGTTCTCAACTTCAACCGATTGTAAAAACTGGCTTCTGGCTTCATAGATCCATTTCTGCTATGTGTGGCAGAGTGCAGTTGATTTTTTTGTGAACAGACTAAATAAGCTAGCTACCGTTTGTTGACTGCAGCCATCACTGCTGTGGGGTAAAAGCTGACTTCTCATTTGTTTCATCCTAGCAAAACTGTTAAAGGTCCAATTTCAGGATCTTGAGCAAGTAGTGGTGGCGAAGTATGCGATAAAGCCTGGCTTGACTTTCACATGACTGGCTTGGTTTGGAGACCTTAAAGGTAGCTTTAAATCACTGACACACAACAAACAATGCTGTTTCTGCTCCATCATTTTCATGATGGAGCAGATCTCTGCAGTGAGTATTCACCCCTTATGCAAACGAACAGGAGTATTGCTTAATTCCTTAGCTCATGGCACACTTCCCTGTGTTGTGAGGTGGCTGGTTATTTTATTATCTTTTACCTCTCAGAAAAAAATAAAACTCTTGAGAAACTAAATTTCTGCTAGCAACAAACATTCAGAAATAATTGATTTCATTTAATAGACTTTATTTGAAAGTATTACCAAAATACCCAGGAACATTCAGTACAGGTCTGTTAACACTGTACTTCTAGACTGGGCTCTCCATGAAAGCGCTGGTTGCTGGAGGCTTCCAATAATCCACTTTTAAATATGTTAAAAATCTCTATATGGCTTTTAAGTGGAAGGGTTGTTCATAGTTTCTGCTCTGCACTTCATACCAGTTTTTCCATCGTATTTTCAGTAGCCTGGTATAAAGTTGTTGATTTAGTGTTTTGCTGTTGCCACTGGGTCCATGACATTTCAGCAGCACCACCTTGGATCTAGTTCCCTGTGTTGTAGCAAACACAGCATTGATTCTACAGCTGTGTCTTCCATCCTCATTTACTTTCTGGTTTCTTTCAGGTTTGTTTTGTTTTCTCTGGGTGATACAAGGGCATCTGGGTGTCCAGGTTGAAAGTAATTTGAGCTAGTTCAGTTTCTGGTTGGAGAGGAGCCCTGCTGTGGAGTGCTGACGGCAAAATGCCATTCCTTTCCGCTGTCCTAGCTACAGCTTCACTGGCCTCCTTTATTTCAGTATATGTCTAAAAAAGCTTTATTGGATTCAAATAACTAAACTCTAGGCAGGGGCAAACTGTAGGTATAGCATCTACAATATGTAGTATAGATGTGGCAGCTTCAGAAAACATGAAGGTGCAGAGGCAGGTTCCCCTCAGCCTGTATTTATTTCCATGCTCTGACCAACTTCCCTAGGAGTAACAGTTGGTTCGATTATTTGTGCTACCAGTGGCCACGTTAGGTCACTGAGCACAAGCACTGAGACACTCGCCCATCCCAGGGGTTTTAGCACAAGGCTGGAAATGCCCATAGTGTCTTCCCTGTAAAAATAAGGGGTCTTACCCTGCTTCCTTTGAAAACAATGGCAACACCCCTGGTGCCTTCAGTGGGAGCACGACTGGGCCCAGTAATAAGATCTGAGCACCATTTTGTACTGTAACAAAAATAGTCACTTCAGCCCTTCCATTATGCTGTTTGTCTTAAATGTCCAATAAATTAGAATCTGTATTTTATGTAGGGACAGGTCCAATCTGTTCCTGCTCCTCAAACAGCCATTCCCCAGTATTAGAGTACACTGTACAAAATCAAGTTGTGATTCTGCCTTCTTATAAACTCTTCAGTATTTTCATTTACTCAAAAATATCTATCCAGATTTTTTAAATAGAAGTTTGATATATTAAATATGTATTTTTTTAATTTGTTGGTTTGGGTAGGGGTGGGCATTGTATGAAAACACTGGAGGGAGAGGAGCTCAAGTGACACTTGAGCCAACCCTGTCACCAAAATCTGTATTCCCTTCTAAACACCTTCTGAGAAAAAAATGAGGATAGCTAAGAGAAAGCAAATGATTGAATTTTCCTTTTTATCCCAAGTAGCCATTAAAACGCATCTTTATTTCTCATTGTCACTATCATAGGCTGAGCATTCTTTTTTCTTTTCTATATATATGCACATACATATAGAGATATATATATATTTCAAGTGCTGTCTTAATTTAATGGGGTATAGCTGTAAATAAGATAACTGGGTAGTAGCTGTTTGGGGAGTCCTGTTCAGCTCGAGTCACTTATTGGCTATTGGGAGTCACACGTGCAAAGTCTTTTGTTAGGAAACTCAGAATCTGATTTCTTGTTCCGTTTTGCAGCTGGATTTGTAAATACACAAAACATAGGACTGATTTAATGTCCAATTTAAACTGGGCAGTTGCAAGCTCTCCCCGGTTTTGTATGTACTGTAGATTAGTGTGTGTGTGTCTGTGTTAACTGTAGTGGGGTTTTGTCTGACAAGCCTGAAATTTATACTTTGAAATAAACTACTGGGTTTTTAACATTTTGAGTCATCTGTGCTTAGTTCCAGACATCCCAGGAGACAACTCTTTCAAAAAGAGCCTAGTGTGTGCTCTTCCTCTTCTGAAGTGTTGCCACCTTGCTTAAGTAGCACTGAGCAGCGATGGTTTGGCTCTTGGTCATTCCCAGAAGGTCAACTGCATGATGCTGCCCTCCCAACCTTCTCACAGAAGAAAAAAAAAAAACCTAAAGCAATGCTCTAACTTCTGGAAAGTCACCTTCCAGGCGCTTCTGCAAAGCAAAGAGGGTCTGTGTATCCCAGACAGACAGAATCAAGTAACTTGCACACCACAGTTGTCCCAGAGGGGGACAGGAATGGAAATCGGATTGCTGGTGCTACTCTCCTCTCCCACCAAGGGGCTGGGTTTGGCCTCCGAAAAAAAGCGTCATTCTTACAGCAAGAGGCTTTGGACAAAGTGCAGGAGATGACTTTTGTTTTTCACAGCATCCTGAAGCATTAGAGTCATGAGCCTGCAGCAGTGGTCTCAGGCCTGACTGGCCGTGGTTCTCAAGGCAGGGGGCAAGCTGTGGCGCACAGAACTAATTGCACCAGTCAAGGGTGATGAAATCAGGGGTGAAAAGGGTGATTTAGTGCAAGGATCAAGAAAGTCTCTGCCCCCACCCTGTTGCCTCTCAAGGGTAGAATCCAGGTGTAGCACCAAGGCAGTTCGGTAAAAGCTGCCTCTTGGACTCAGCTCTGCTGCTGAATTGTAGAGAACTCAAACAAAGTACTTAAAACTTGGAGTTGCTGACATGCCTACCCTGAGTTAGTGCTGAGCCCATACTTCAAGGGCATATAATTAATTTGTCACAGTAATAATTAGTTTCCTGGCACTTTACTAAAACTTGCATCTCGCCACTGACCAAGAGATGATGGACTGTTCAGGCATCACTTCACAAATCACATGTGGAAGTCCCGAGTTTCTCAAACTGCCTATGTAGAATACGAGTATACATACTGCACGTAGTTCAGACCACTAGTTTTATCGTAAAAAACAGCGTAATAGTCTGCTCAAGCACTGCTGGCACTGCAGTTCGTGCTGGTATAACATGAAGTGAGCAGGTGAACATCTGGAGCACTTGCTCTGCTTTGCTGCAGGGTGGCTTTGCCACCCACTCAGTGGTGTGTCTAGAAAGAAGTGCTACAACCTCAGAGCGGAACATACCTTCAGCAAAGTGCACCTCTGTCCACCACTGCTGCTTCTACTGTGTAACACAAACTAAAAAACAAAACAAAACAACAAAACAGCCCAGGAAGAGACCAAGAAGTAACCAGACCCAGCAGCACAGCACCAGGACCCTGGCAAAGAAATAAAGTTGGTTGCTCCCTGAGGAGTGCAGTGCTGTTTGCCCAGACAGGCACTGGTTGGACCTTGCGTGGGTGGCTCCTGCGACAAGGGCAGTGTGTGCTTGGACAGGTCTTGCCACCTGTGAGACCTGAGGCCATGCAGGGTATGACCAGTATGGCCTATGTGCTGAACTGGGAGGGGGGGAGCAGGGATGAGTTTGTTACTGGATTTCAGAGAAGGGATGGTAAAGGAAGTGGAAGCTTGCCTTAGATGCAGTTGTGGGGAGTCCTGCGGGGAGGATTGATTTCCTCTGTAGGAATTCTCTAGTGACTGAACAGCAGGTTTCTTTTTGTTATTGCAAGAGAGGTTCATCGTAACCACCTCCCAGTTCCATCCCCCCACCAAAGTCTTTCTTCAGCCAAGCCTGAAAACCTGAAGTTTAAAAGACAGAAGCCACAGGACTTTGAAAAACCTGGAAGCAGAGTGTGAAAAAGGGGACAGCTTCTGCCACAAATCCTCTGCTTAGAGCACACCTTCCCCTTTTTTTCACAGTGAGATCTGCAGAGGGAAGCAAGAGGCTGAAAGAGGCCTTTTAACTTTATGCAGCTGCCTAAGAATTAAGCTGTCGGTTTTCTTGGCCTGGCCTGTAGGCCTATGGAGCCCTACTCAAAGCCTTCTCCTCTGGTCCCTGATGGTGCTGTGCTGGGGACAGGAGCTGGACCCAGCTGCTGTGGTCATGGTTGGCAGATCGACCTGGGCTGGCCTGCTGACAAAGGAAGCACATAGGGCAGCACAGTAAGAGGAATGCAGTGACCTTTAACAGCACAACCATCAAAGGCAAAAAAAAAAGCCATAGTCAACAAGGATTAGAGTCTTAAGGCTCATAAGGGCCCACTGATGTAAACATTTACTCACAGAAAAGGGCTCTCAAAAGTAGAGCTCTGATTTCCTACAACTCTGGGTCAGCACAAAGCAGCTCCTGCCTCAGGGTAGGAGACTCAAGGTGGGAGAATGGCAGAGATCCCATTACCATGCATATTTATAAACGGGCTTGTCACATCTGCAGCAGGGGAAGCATCCAGCTGTGCCTCATGAAGAACAATGACACAGTAATCAATTGGTAGTTTCCTGGTCCCTGGGGACCAACTTTTAAACAATGCTTTTCCATTAGTATTTTTATATAAGATTGGGTGAAAAGGCAGTAAATACACTCTTGGTGTTGCTGTGTTGCCTAGGAGTGACAGTCAAGTAGCAAACGGTCATCCTCCAGCTGCTCTGTACTTGTGGTCTCAACAAACAGATGATTCTTGGCTCAGATCCATGTACTGCCCTTCACGGCCCAGCTCCATTCCTTCTGTGAAGTGTGGTCCTTAATGCCTATTACAGCCAGTCCAATTCAATTCAACCTGTGGCAGTGGCTCTGTAGCTGCCCGTCTCCAGTACAGGATATGTCCCTCAAGGCTGTGGTCAGCAGCAAACACCAGCGGGCTACCCAAAAAGTTCATATTTGATGGCTTAGCCAAAAAGCATCACAATTGCTGCCCTGCGAGGCTGGAGCTGCAATCAGAGCGTCTCAGTGAGAGCTCAAAAAGTGACACACCAGGGAGAGCCTGAGCCACCCTTGATGAAGGAAGGAACACCACAGGCTCCAAGCAAACAACTCAAGGGACCTAAGTGACACTTGGCAGGTAGAGCTTCCCTGCACTTAGAGCTGCCAATGCCCAACACAGAGGTAGGGCTGTTTGGTTGAGTGCTGCTGTTCCTGCTTGGGGGAAAGCCCTGCACAGGACACAGATGCTTTCCAGCCTCTCACACTTACCCCCTTCTGCTCCAGCAAACAAAGTGCTTCAGTCCCTGCATGACTCTTTTTGTCCTCAGCACAAGCTTTGCTGTCACTTCTGGTCTCCCTCTTCCCTCAGCAGGAATCAGCCCTACTGTGACAGCCAAATATTTAGGGCAGAACCTCACCTATGCTGCAGTAACTCACATCCTTCCCCATCACATGAGCTAAACTCCAGGGGCCTCATCAAAAGCTTATGCTGCTCATTCTTCAAAATACAGGGCAGTGCTTTAGCTTGGACCACCAAGGCCATAAGGAAAGAGCTGTTTATTTTGTTTGAGTTAATTAAATGCGTAACATCTAGCACAAAACAGCCCAGTGACACAACTCCTCAGTGTCAACAGAGGTAACTGAGAGCACCACGTACAGCCCTGGCCCTCACAGCCATCTCACTCTCACGGTCCACTTCCACAGCTGAGGGAGCAGGCAAGGAGGTCACTGAACAACTGCAGGGGCCGATCAGTAAGACATCCATCGCAAGGACACACTCACAGTGCGAGTGCAGTCTGGGACAGCCAGCAGTGTGTGAGGTATGTGCTTCCAAAAGCATCAGGCTGCTTTCAGAAATCACTGGGCACATCACCACCTTTTGCAGCCTGGCAGTTGCATGCTGCTTTGGGGAGGCAAAGAAAATCTTGCAAACACCACGGAAGGCCATGCCCTGCAAACACCAGGCACCCAGATCCACCCCGGAGAACAGGGCCTAGACTCTCTCTGCTAGTGACGTTCCTGAATGAGAAGCAATTTGCAGCACATCTCGCAGGCACCGCTCAGACAAAAGGCAGACATTAAACCAGCGCTGTGATAAGGCCACCACCCCCCAAAGCAGCCACCCGGCTTGGCCCAGTCCTGGAGGCAGGTCCCGTGTTCACTCCTGCTCTGGGAACAGCCGTGATGCGTGCCACGTCTGCTTCCCATCTATCCCAGTCAGAGGAAGGGCCACCTAAAAAGCTCAGAAGAGCCGGATGGGCACTGGGCTGCACAGAGGCGGCCAGTGTCAGTACAAAGCTCCTAGTAGGACAGGGGGAAATAGGTAAGGCACGGAGATGTGGACATCCAGGTCGATTTATTACACACAGGAATAAAAATTCCCATTTAAAAAAATTCCATTTGGGAACATCGATGCTGGTTTTACAGGATTGGCCTCATGGTCACGAAATGAAAGTTGTAGGATTCTGGCAGGCCCTGATGCCGCGTGTGGTTAAACGGTCTCCAGCTGAAGACAGGGAGCCCGCCCTGTACCGGGGGGCCATTGATTGCAGTGGCTGTGAACGCTGAAGCCAGGCGGAAGTCCGACACCTGTAATAAAGGACAGGAGTTCAGGGCAAAAGTGTTGTGCAGTGTTTGACATGCACCCATCTCAGAGCAGGAACAGTTCCCGGAGATCTGATAATAGTTAGGTAAAGAAAGTGAGCAAGGGGAAACAGATGCTGATCAGGCAGCATTCCTACCCTGCACAGGGGCACCTTCGGCCACAGAACTGCCAGCGCTGAAGGGCAGTAGCAAAGCACAAGCCCACACTGCCCTCTAGCCCTTGCACCAGCCAGGGTGAGAGAGGCAGCACATCTGCCCTCAGGACAATTCTCTCTGGGTTTCGGTGTCTCCAAAAGAGCTGGATCTGCCACAGGCAGCCTGGAGGGTCTGACCTAAACTCTGCTGTGTGTTAAGCTGTTCCCTCCAGCACTGTCAGGGTAACTTAGCAAAGGACAAAGGCAGCACAGAGTTAATGCTGCTGCCCAGACCCTGCCCTGTTCTGTCATTATCTCCCCATCCTGCTCCATCTTCCCAAACTCAGAGGCCTTTATTGTTTACAATAGATTGGCATTAGCTTCACTGCCAGGTTTTGCTTCTGCTCTGGGCTATTTCTCTCAATGCCTCTCTTAGGTCCCCTGTACTCCCCCAGCCCAGCCCATTCCCTTTGCCTAACTGCTGGCAAAGGCATCGCAACCAGAATGCACTGGCCTGCTCCCTTACCCGACACCTCTACACAGCATTTTTCTGGATTAAATCTTGTAATAACCACTTCTAGGAGCTCCTATGGGCTCCTCCAGCAGGCCGCTGGCCTGGGCTTGTGCGAGCTGAGTGGACACACAGCACTGGCAATGCCAAAACAGCCTCCGCAGGGCCCCTCCTAGCAGCCAAACTCATCATCCAGAAACGCAGCAGGCTGGTCCCCATGGGATAAAGCACCCTAGGACCTCCCAGCACACCAGGCTGGGCAGCTGCTTACTCAGGTATTGCCGCTCACCGTGAAAATACTGTACAAGCTGCCTAGAAAAACTGCTGCTTCCTCCAGGACACTGAGTCTAAGGATTTTTCCAGATTTCCCCAGAAAGCCAGGTGATCTTTATAGAACTTTGCTCAAAGCAGTTTCGCAGAGAGGTGGAGCCCTGGAGCAGGGTGACTCACCAGAAAGCCAGGCTGTTGTAAAGGTAAAGCTAAAATGAGGCTGAAAACACATTCCTGTGGGCCCTAGGGAGGCACCCACACAGTCCCCATGAGCAGGAGGCTGAGGCTGTGCAACAGTCACCTTCCCCGACTGATGTGAAAACCCATTTCACTCTTCTCTTAGGCCTCTCCCTGCTGTCAGGCTTTGGGGTCGAACCCCTACACACCACAAGTTCCCATGGACAAAACTCTTTTGCACACTTCCCCCTACATCCCCTGCCCTCTGCCGCTGTGCCAGGACTGGTGTCAGGGACAGGAGAGAGGACTCTGCACAGAGTTACCACCACAGGATCTGCCCAAGCACTGGGACAGCATGAAAAAAGGGAACAGACAGGCCTGGCCATGCCTGCCCTAGTGCAGGAAAACATGCTACAGGTCTGATAAGAGCACAAACAGGCTGCAGCAAGCATTCAGCAGATAATGAAATTGAGGCGATTTACCTTGGAGTCATAGCAGCCTGCAGGCACTGGAAAAGAAGGATTCAGGTCTTCCCGGCAGCAAATGGTGTTGCAAGGATTGTGTTCTGCGTAAGGATCACGCTGGTAGTCTGGGGAGGAGTGAGATGGGGGAGGGAGGGAAGGAAGGAAGGAAAGGACAAGTTAGTCCCCTCACAAAAAGCTGATGCAAAGTGCCTGAGCCACTAAAAGCTGGGTAAGCATGCTGGCAGAAACACAGGTCTATCACATCACTCTCATGCTTCTCCTCAGGTATGAGCTAGAAGTCAGTGCTCGAGACAGGACATTAAGTAGACAAGCTCTGTATCCAAATCCATGGAGCTATTTCTGCATCCCAGGGGCAGCACTGCCAACCTCCAACCACAAGCATCTGCAACTCCACATGATGAAAGTTTGCAGGAACTTTGTCAGGAGAGAAAAGCAGAAGAGAAAGGGAAGCGGGGGGCAGAAGGGAAGGAAAAGTGCAGCAGTGAAAGCCTTTGTTTTCCTGTTCTGGACTAAAGTGGCAAAGAGCAAAGCCTCTGAACACCCATTGTAGTAGCTGCAAGCTTGGAGGAGAAGGTGGACAAGGCTAAACGTCTATGAGCATACTGCTGGTCACAGCCCAAACAGTAGCGATACCCCACCCTGGGAGAGGCCTCCCAATCCCAAAGCCCAGTAATCAGTGTGCTCCCTATAATTGGGAATAAAAATACAGAATCTAAAGCTATCTGTACTTAAGAGATGGGCATAGCCAGAAGTTAATTATGCTGGTTTTAATCCACTTAAGAAGAAACCTGTCAGGGAAAAGCAGAGCATTACCTACCGAAGATCATTTGCCTGAACAGGGGCAAAAAAGACCTAAAGTTTAACACTAAATTCTCTGGTCTGATCTGACCTAATTCTTCCTTAGGATTTAACATTTTCAAGATTGACAGGCCATAGATGTGTTAGGTAACAGCAGTCCAGAGTCTCTTGGAGTGTCAGAAGCTCTCTGGAAATGTCAAACAGCAAGCCCAAGGGCTCTTGTTCTAGAAGAAACCCAGTGTTGTTCCTATTAGAGTAATTTTAGCCTGTTTCCTACCTCAAGAGTAAGCTTGTGTTATCTTTTTGCTTTGTGTGTACACTGCACCTAGGGTAATATAACTCTGATCTCTATGTGACGCTGCAGCTTCCCACTATAATTCAAGAAATAAAAGTAACACTGCTTTATTAAGATCAGCTCCACAGTCCATAAACACGTGTCTTACTGTTGTATCTCATGATGTACTTCATGCTTTCCAGGTTGGTCACCTTGCCCTGGTCTCGACGGAAGATTTTTGCTCTCGGAGCAAGCTCGTAGGAGAAATCCATGCCATACTTCTCAACGTATGCCGCATACCCACTGAGATTGTAAATCTTTTCATGGAAAGGGATATTGTACGAAGGCCAGTAACCTGCCAGAGACAAAAGACAAAACCCGATCTGTTCATCACTTAGAAATGCTGAACGCTCTTGCTTATATCAAAAAAGAAAAATAAACCATTTTCCACGCTGCATTGACTTAACAGCATGTCGAGGAACAACATGTCAAACTGGTCTGAACACAAGAAAATAACGCAACAGTCGCTGGCATGACCAGGGTTGACTCCCAGTATAACACCACTGGAGACTGTACCCAGGCAACCCGCCCCCAGACTTCCACCCTGAGGACTCATCCTGCAAAACAGCTGAGATCAGACTTGCAGGAGACTTGAGATGAATACACAGAGCAGCCACAGCCCTCCTGCAGAGGTTTCTCTGCTCAACCTCAGAGAAGCGTAAGATCATTTATGCCCACCAAACTTCCCAGCAAGAGGCTTGAAGTCACTCCCTTTTCCATCCCACTTCGCATCTCACCAAGGCAGAGTAATACATCGTGTTGAGATGTCAGGGACAGACAGACACACACACAGACCAGACAGCTTACAGGGGTGAACAGGAGGCATGTCGCAGATTAAGTGTGGTTAAACGAACTCTTTGTCTGTGTTCTTCTTTTGTCTGAATAGTCTTGCTTAGCACTGTTAAGAATTGTTAGGATTAATAACCTTGTTCAGCATTAGCAGCTACATTTGCTGAAGCCTTAGGCTGCACGGTCTCAGCTTTCACCTAGGAAAGTTGAACTTATTTTGAACTGTTGCCTAGTTATGTGAGCAAAGGTCCTGAGACCAGTGAAAAATGGAAGACAAGGGGGCCACGACTGTCAGCAGAAGCTGCAACTTATCCAGGTAAGAAACAGCTGACAGCCCGCCTGGAGCCAGAGAAAGAATCCAATAAGGAAGAAAGAAGACCTCAGACCAAAAATTACCACTGGACCAAGAGGCGTGTGCAAGGTGAACAGCACATGAAGAACAGGTGCATAAACTGTAAGGGTATGAAAGCCCAGGGATTTCTTTGTTCAGAGTCCCTCTCCAGAGGCACCCAGCTCGAGCTGCTCCTATTGCTGTACCACTCAAATTACTTATTTTTTTAACACACACACACCCCCCCCTACAAACACACGCGCACTTTGTGCAGTGGTGGTTGGAAAGCTGTCGTTGCACACAGTGATAAGGAAAGATGGGGGGATAGCTGTATGTTTGCCAGTATCTGCCTTTGAGGGTTAAGAAGTGATCGACCAGCAGAGCAGAGCCCTGCCCTAACTTTTACAAGAGCAAGTGTGAATCCTGCACTTTTGTTAACTCTAAAGAGCAGGGTTACCACCCAGAACTCCAGAGAGTTTTAGGTAGGTGACATACAACTGCCTGAAACAAGACTAGTCTAGGAAGCCAAAAAGCTTGTAAAGAGCCCAGAGACCATCCAGGTCAGGATCTGAGTAGAGCAAGTCCTGGAAGAAATAAATAGATACCTGTAACATAATGTTTGTGTTTTTTTTGGTTTGTGGGGTGTTTTTTTTTTTTTGTTTTTGTTTGTTTGTTTGTTTTTCAAGACAGACACCAAGGACTGTTTAGGCAGAGCATATGTACCATGAGCAAGTCCCAAGAGCAGCACACTTGCAGCTTCTCTCCAAAGCACTAGCCTTCCTGTTGTCAGTAGTGAGCATTGCTTCTCAAATGACACACACCAGGATTTGGCTTAGAGATTTACTGTCTACAGGCTGGCAAATGCAGTGTCCCGTGTATTAACATGAGCCCAGCACAACGTGAGGATTCTGGCTGTAAGATGCTGAAGATAATCAACTGGGACTCACTGGGAGCGATACACATAGATAAAAACCAAACCTCCTGAAGGACAGACACGCAGACAGCGTAAGCACGGGAACTGAGTGGAGGTGTTACCCAACAATAAAGGGGTTAAAGTTCTTGTGTAAGAGTTTCATGAAGGGTTTAGTCGGCAGTAGGTGATTTACGCGTACCTAAAGAAACTAACAAGATGACCATCCTTGAAGCTGTCAGGAGTGATTAAACGGAGACTCTTGATCAAGAACTGTCTGCCCTTGGAGGAAACATCCCAGAAACTGCATAAACTTTGTTATCATGTTTTTCTAAACTGTGAACATGCAGTGACTTAGGGAAAAGGTAATTCCGACAGGGGGAGATTGCAACCACCGACTCACGGACCACCTACTCTAAATACACCCCAGACCCAAAAGAAAGGGGTGGAGGAAGAGAACTGAGCATGCGAAGTAATTTACATGTAAAGCAAGAGAAAATTAACCAATTGTTTAAGAATATGTAAATATGTTATGAATGATGCACATGATTGTAGTGTATAACTAGTTTGCTGTCCAGAAGCCGGCTGTGCACGCTAGGAGGAGATATCCCCCATGCACGCAGTGCTGCAATAAAGAATGCCTGCTTTCTAAAACTCCAAAACGAGTCTTGGAAAGTTTAATTTCCTTTTCAGGTATCAGAGGCCTTACCAGCTTGGGTTCTGCCAAGCATGTCACAGAGACACAATACCCTGTCTGCTGGCATTTGCTTACGTGACCTAGAGCCTACCTGAAGGAAACAGGTTGTGTACATGTTGTGTTGTAACACAGGCATCCTCCAGAAACAAGCATGCTTGCCAGCCTCTGATGACGCAGGCTGGAGGATACAGATACATCAGCTTCCAAACCAGGAGGTGCTATTACCTCACATGGACACAGTGCACACAAATTACCTCCTTCTCCCACCTGGAAAAACTTTTTGTTTAATTGCTAAAACAGAGGAAGCTATTTGAAGTTCTCTTCCAGAAAGAGCTCTTCTGTGTCTCAGGCTCTGCAAGACTGCAAATCCCAGGCAGGCAGTTCAGCACCCAACCTGAGGGAAGCTTTACCAGAGGGCGGCTCTAAGCCAGTAAAACCTGCCTCTGAGGCCTGGCAGGGTGAACAGTGACAAAAACAGGTCAGAGATGGTGTAAGGTTGAAAGGGGAGTGAAGAGGACAACACAAAAGCAGCAAAAATCCTTTGAAACAAGATGCCTTCCTCCTCTGCCCTTTAGAGGATGAGATCTCAGTAATATTGAGAGGTAATGGAAGAGACTGAGATCCAAGGTTCTGATCTAATGTGATGTTTTTGATGCTAAAACGGATGCATTACTCACTCATCAGCAAACGTGAACTGCAGCCCACTGCTGTGCCCTATCCCTATAGAGACAGTATTGCTTTCTCCCACCTCCTCTAAAGGATTCCTGAGTTTTCAGTGTCAATACACAGAAAGCACCTTGACATCTTTGCCTGGAAAGGGCAACATAAGTGATTCCTGGGTTTTAGAATTCACCTGCACTGGACTATGAAACAAGCTGACAGAGCCATAAAAAAAATTAAAATCTTTCCCTTTTCAAACCCGTATAAGACAATGCTTCCTTTCTCCTCAGATACAGAGCTTACTACAGCAATGCCTGCTTTTGTTCACCTGAGAACTCAATTCTCATTCTCTTTTGTCTCTAGGTTTATGCTTGGAAGAGACTTAAAAAGCCAGGGCTGGTACAAACTCACTCTGACCAGGCCAGAGTGTCACAAGTGCAGTATCTTTGGATACCAGCTAGAAGGCAATTATGGAGTGTGCCAGGGTCAGCTACTCTACAGCCAGCACTGCACTTGAAAAAGGCAAACTTCCTTCACCTGGTCTGCTCCAAGCACCAGGAAACAGGGCAGGGGTCTCCATGGAAATTGTCTGGTGTCCTGCATGGCATGGAGGAGTCTAAATCCGCTGCTTACAGGAACAGTGCTGGCACACAGCAGCTGAGCTCTCTGAGGCAGTACTTCTGCAGTGCTTAGCCCACCCTGTGTGCTGAGGGCTGTCCTTCTGATCTTTAAACTACCAGAGACTGACTGCGGCATTACCCGATACGCACAAGGTGCATTTAGATACCTGGGAAAAGCCATACTGTAAATGTAAAATAATAAGTAATTTCTAATTCCTGCTGCCAGCCTTCCAGAACAGAGCAGCCACAGATCCCCTAGGAGGAAATTAATGGTCGCTGTGTGCCCAAGCCCAGGGGTTGGGCTCAGTCCTACAGGGAATCCCACACAGCAGCTCTCTCAAGTCACTGCTGAAAAGGAACTCGGGGAACCCTCTAAACTTGGCCTCTCCACAGGTGCAGCACTGCCATGACATGGCTGCCTTGCTTCAAGCACCAGCTACAGAGGTCTCCATTAGCTTTTTTTTGTCTCCACCACAATCCACAACACAGCACAAGGGAGCCTGATACATTCCACCATCCGAAGTACACACAAATGTTGGAAGATAAGGTGCAACTGCCTACTGTCATATCTTCAACAGATAAAGGAACCAGAGAAGCATAAAGGAAAGATATGGGATTTTTCCAAATTATCAATAAGAAATACCTCATAAAGCCACATTGTCATTCTGGTAATACCTAAAATAAGCCAGAACTTTCCAAGGAGCCAGACACAAGTTAAAATTCCAAAGGGAAACAAGCCCAGCTGCTAACACAAGGACATTTCCAGTCATTTTGATGATAGAGAGCAATTAATCAATTCCCCTTCTGAGCATGTGATTAGAGGAGGGAGCACAAAGCGCCAGACATACACTTAAATTTTTGGAATGAGCTCAGGCTTTTGGATGCTGACATAAAGTGTCTAGAGAACACTTGTGAATGAAACTCGACAGTGAGTGTTTTGCTTCACCTGTATTTTTGTTTGTTTGTTTTCCATCAACTTGTTGCTGGTCTTGCTGGAGGATGAAGGAATCTTTAAAACAGCAAATACTTATCAGATAACAGAGCTCCAGAAAAGTTCAGGAGCTGAATCTACCAGAGAATGTCTCATATTTAAAAGCTCATCTCCTCGTAGGGTGACTCGCTCATCAAACACTTCAGGTAGCTCACAGCATCACAGTTATTCAGTACTACTTCAAATAGACCTCACGTTTTTCTTCATGGGTCTCTAAGGCAGAGCAAAATAATACCAGAAAAAAAAAAAAGCAAGAAAAAGACAGACAGAAAGACAGAGGTAAAGTCTACTTTTCCCTCCTCTGCTTCTAAGCAACACAGATGCTTACATTTGTGCCACAGCATACAGGAGAAAGGAATGCAACGTTAACAGACCTATAGGAACTGAGGGATGCTCACATAAAGGTATCTAACTTGAAACTCAGCACTGGTGTTCAGTAAACCTTTCCCAGGTACAAAGCACAATTCTCCACCAGCTGGCACGAAGAGATGGCTTTCCTAAGCCAGTGACTACTATAGGAGCTATTACCTTTCCGGAGAACATTTGTTTGATCAGAATACTCCACAAGGGTTGGGATCTGCTCAACAATGTACAATGCACCTTCATCAATGCTCTTCTGCAGCTTGACCTTCTTCAGGTCCAGCACCATATACTGATTGTTGTAGGTCCCTAGGTATGAGAGCAAAGAGACACTTACGTGACCTGCCTGGGTAAGAAAAAGGGTACAAGGGGGAAAGGGAACACATCCTTTTTCTAAGATTCATATGAAAGTGTACTTACCGGAGTTGCACTTTGAGAAAGTTTCTGCCCAAGTTTTTCCACCATCTGCCATCATGTTAGCAATGCGGACCCTCTGCCAAGCTAACAGGGATTCAGGCACCACTTGCTTAAGGAGAGTTTGGTTGAACACACTGTTGGTAGTCTGCAACATTACCAAGCCACTGCCTAGTATGTAAAAGTCATCCAAGGACACCAAAAAGCCTTAAACAGCAACAATACAAATATGTTATCTTCGTGAATCTTTGATATATGCATAGAACAAAAAAAAAGAGAAACAAGCCAAGAGGATATGAATGACTCAACGTGTGTGTGTTTGAAATCAAACTATACAAATATTAAACATGAGGTGGCAATTTCTGCAAGTGCTTTAAGCCCACCTGTCAGCAGTTTCTCATTTGTCATGCTTTCAACACGCAACCTAATTCTTTGTCTAGAGCATTTGCTTCATGTTTGCATCCCAGCCTTGGAAGTTTCTCCTTCACATGTCAAGTTATGTCTTATTCTTATGCTGAGGATTACATAGTGTAAATGCCTAGTGAATGTTTGTTCATAACAAAGAAATTCCTTAAAAAAAAAAATAACAAAGAAAACCAAAACAAAAGTACAAACTCCGCAGAGATTTTCATCACCCAGTTTCAGCTTTAGATTTTTATTCTGTAAGGACAACAAGCATTTCTTTAAATTAATCCCTTCTGGACTAAATCAAACCAAGCAGAAAAGTCTTCCTTCTAGTTTAATCTTTTCCAGTCTTAAAAGCATCTCCAAGAAATGGGTAACTCTTAAATCTTAAATCACATCCCGTATATGAAAGTTTTATCTACTCCTCTTTCTGACATGTTGTTATTGGTTTTTTCATGCCTATCAGCCCTGCAACTTAACACAGTGATGGATCTCTGGGGAGGACTCCCTTCCAGGTTACATGCCAACAGAAATACTAGGTTCAGTTGCAGATCCCACACCAGGAGAGGGTACCCAGAGCTGCAAAGGTCAGCTATAATGCCATGGAGGCATGGTAACTACTTACAAAGCAGAAGCAACTTGAATTTGAGATTACCCAGCAGATAAAGGGCTGCCAGTTTGAGGAAGAAAGGTTGTTAACTGAGCTCCTGATGGGGAAGTCATCCACAACCAGGTCTCTTGCTAATGACTTCTTAATAGTATCATTCTTGAAAGAGTACCAAATGCTAAAATGCTGTGCAACAGTGTAATAGTTGAGTTCCACTATGAAATCTTCTACAGCAAGCTTTAGTAACACACTGCAAACAAAGGTCAGCAACCTGGGACAGACAGAAAGATGACTCAGCTCTGCCTCCTGTTCCTGGGCTGTCATCTGGGCAGACCTCCTTCAAGCAGAAGTAATGCTTAAGGGCTCCATTTCAGCAAGATTTCGTTAAAGTCTCAAGTCCTCAAATCAGAACAGATCCAGGAAAATACACTTTGTGGTCACCTGTTCTCTAAAAATAGAACTCAGTACAGAACTGGCAGAGCACTCTGGCAACTTGTGGTTCCTAGTATTTTATTCTTGGAGACAGAAAAAGAGTGTCAATAAATTATGTACATCAACAGCAGAGTTCTCCCTCAAATAAGTAAGGAGAAGAGAAACACTCTAAACCTGGTTCTGCCAGTCTACTTTATACAAAGACATGGGATACTCCAGCAATAAAGTGTTGTGTAGTAAGTGGAGTGCTTGCCCAAGCAGAGACAAGAAGTGAAATTGTTAAACAACTGTGATTCGAATTGAATGCCAATTCCCATGTGCATGTCAATGCCAAGTGCCCTACTTCAAAATAAATCACATAGTTTTTCCTTCTTTTTCAATCAACAGCTGAGATAAACCAGAAAAATTCAACTCAAAGCAAGTGTCAACATAGGAATGATGCTGAATTAACTGAAGTTTGAACTCTGTAATTCAAATACATGGCACAGTTCAGCTAAACTGAAAACAAGGGGATTTGGTTCTGGGCCTTAGTATTTACCAAGTTTTATTCTGAAATGTTTTATAACACAGTGTGCCCTCCATGATACACCATTACTAGCCTAATTATTCTGAGACAACATATACCACTTGACTCAAGGCATAGGCACACCTGAAACAAAGGGAAGTTAAAACACATACAACAGGTTTACCCGGAGCAAAAGACATCCACAAAAATAAAACCTGAGTGAAGCCTAGAAATATCAGCAGATATTTGACGTCCTGTTGTGTCACTCCTCTGTTGTAACTGAAAATGCCTTTTATGTCAACTGTTATCTCACTGTACAGTTCACCTATTTTATCTGTAAACCCATCCCCCGTTTTTATCAGCAACTCTCAATCAAGTTTTTTTCTTTTTCTCCCATCTCCTCCAGTGAACCTGACTCTTCCTACACAGAAACAAGCAAAAGCACTCCTGATTGCATCTTTTGGGTCTGAGACATTTAGATTCAGTTTCCATCACCACTGGCAAACTAAAGTTTCCAGAGTCTGGAGTTTCTTTCATGATGACAGTATTAATCTGCCAAGCAAAGCAAAATATTTTTTGAAATCCAAGTCACAGCATATCCTAGAGAGCCAGCACACCAAAGAGTATGTTTGGGGTAGCACCCTTCTGGCAGCTATTGTTCCTAAAGAGATAGGCTGCTGCTTTCTGAACCAGACAGCATCACCTTTTTTAGTGTTTTTAAAGGTCGTTGTGTTCATTCAAGTACAGAAAGGGTCAGTATTACAGGCTGAAAGTCAGAAACATGAGGTCTACCCATGACCTCACAGAGATGGGAGTAGCTCCCAGCTGAGTTGCTTGATGCTCTGGGCTATAAACACACTTGACAATGGGAAAGGAGATGTCTGCTCTGGATTAGCTTTCTTAATACCATCAGCAGCTGCTTCTCATGCCAAGACTGAACTCCCACCAGCTGCCTTCCACTTGCAGACCTCTCCCAGGCACTAAGAAATAGCGCATCCCATACTATAGCTCTGGTCTGTCATCTCCAAAGTGCATCTGATGCTTTCCTCTGCTCCCCTCATGGTTTCAGACAGATGTTGGAGGGAGCAGGGAAGCAAGAAATGATCTGGCAATACCTCATGAGCAAGCTGGTCCCATGAATACAAGGGCTACTGCCCTTTCCATGTTTTGTTCTTCCTAGGTCTTGCTCAGCTGTGGGGAAGAATAATGCTGCACTTTCTGATCCTGTGCTAACACCAGAGTACTTCAGAGCAAGGGACACAACTTCGCTCTCCTGCCTTAGCAGCACACGTATAGCCACCCATCAAGACAACTTGTACCATCTTGTTCCCATGTCACAGACTGAAGCAAGCAGACCAGAGGAGCAAAGGTGGCAGTGAAGTTCTTCTCAACTGTTTTGCTTAAACAGCTAAAATCAGAGTAATATACTTAACAAGACTGTGGCTCAGCCCAGAAAAAGTAGGTCACTACACAAACCAGAGAGCTTGGGTCCAAATGGTAGAATCCCTTTCTTAAATGGAGTTAAAATCTAACTGTTCAAGAAGAGGTCCATCCAAATGGATGGAAATCTTGGGAGCTGCTGTCCAAGGAAAACTGCAAATTTCATCAGTTAACTGGGCTCATTTTTCTGAGTGCCTCACCTAGGCAGAGTAGAGCAGCGACTGCATAGCGGCGGAGGGAGGAAGGGGGCTTTCTCTCTGATCTTTTACTAGGTACGTCCTGCAAAACACAGCGCCTACCTAGTCTCTGTCATCGCACTGCTTGTCTCCTCCAAATGAGCACACCTTCACTCACCATTCGTGAGCAACTGTAACATATCTGTACAATTTAAGTTCTCTCTGCTGTGCTTAGATTCACCAACCACATTAAGTACTTGTGTCCAGAACTTGAACAAGACACTGAAGCCAGGGGTGCCCAAGCATTCAGCTCAGAGACATTCCTCCTTCCCAGAGGTTCACAGAGCTGTCCTGCATGCAGCTCTGCACAGATGCTTTCAATGGAAGAGAACGCTAAGACTATGAGCAGAGTTCAAGATCCTAATCGGATCAGTGTGGAACCAAAGCAGCAAGTGGCTAAATCATTCAGAAAAAGCAGAGATTACTACTACCACTCATTTCTACTTGACTGTCGCTCTGAAAGGGACAAAGCAGCAAAGAGATGACATGCTGTAACAGTGGACATTTGAGCACGTTATACAAAAATTTTAACCTGTTCATTTTCGGATAAGAATTTCATGAAGGGTTTAGTAGGCTGTTTGCACATACCTAAAAGAACATAAGATGACTGTCGTTGAAGCTGCCAGAAGTGATTAGGAGGGAAACTCTTTATCAAGAACTGGCTGTCCTTGAAGGGAACATCCCAAAAAAAGTATAAACTGTGCTATCATGTTTTTCTGAATTGTGAGCATGCACAGCAGTGACCTGGGGGAAAGGTAATTCCGGCAGGGGGAGATTGTGACCACTGACTCATGGACCACCTGCCCTAAACATACCCCAGACCCAAAAGAAAGGGGCGGAGGAAGAGGACTGAGCATTCAAAGTAATTTACATGTAAAGTGAGAGAAAATTAACCAATTGTTTAAGAGAATAACAATAAATATGTAAAGATGTTATGAATATGAATAATCATCGTGTATAACTAAGTTTCTGTCCGGGGGGGTGTGCACGTTAGGTGGAGATATCCCCCGTGCACCTGGCACTGCAATAAAGTAATGCCTGCTTTGTAACACTACAAATTGTGTTAGAGAGTTTCTGTCCAGCTTTTCTGTGACAAGCATGCTGGCAAGAATGTGGGGATGCTGGGGAAGCCAGGATGGACTCTGCAGTTCCTGCCTGTCCTCCTACCTTGCTTGGTCACGGCAGAAGCAAGGAAGCACGAGGCCCTCTAGCTCTATCATAACGCACACGCTGACATGCATCATGATCAAGTGAATAGTCTTAGATCCTTGAGTCACAATAGATATCAATTTTTGCAGTGCAGTAGCCTGTCTTTTGAAATTCAGTAAACAAACAATCTCATCAATTTCACTCTGCGACCCCAGGAGAAATTAGGGAGTTGGCACATTCCTTCTGAGAAGGCAAACAACTCCTTGACGCTTTTCTGACACAGCTTTATTGACAGCAGAAGAGTTTTACTTCATATCCAATCTACTGGATGATGGAAATCTTCTCATTACTCAGTTAAGAGTCATTGAAGGCCTGTCTTTTTTAATGCTCTGTTTCCTCCAAAAGTCAATCCTTCTAAGTACCTGAGGATCATGTTACTATTCAGCAGAGCTTACTAGCTTGGCCTTTCTTACTGGTTCTTAGTGCCTATTAGGACAGAGAACAAGAGAGGGAACTTGCATCCAGGGAGAAGTTACAGTTGTCAAGTTGAACTGTGGACAGGACTTGCAGATTCCTTAGTCAGATGCCCTCAAAATGTAAGGCTTCATCTCACCACAATATGGAGCAGAGGAATTTGGCAGTTCGCTCCTTCCTGTGTGAATGTCCCTAGATCATTACCAGGTCAGTGCTTTAGAGCTTACTCATCCCCTGGAAAACTGCAAGTTTGTGCACTACACCCACAGCTAATGCAATCTGCCGTAGTGAATGGATCATGCTTGTCTAGCACTTGTGATAGTATCCTGTAATTAAGCAGCCAGTGAGAACACTTTGCATACCACAGGTCTCTCGAACTTCACTCTAGCCATGAGAACTATGTTTTGCAACAGTTCTAACTCCATTTTGCTGGTAGAAGTACACCTTGCCGTATCACTATGTCAGAGCCTGCCCAGCACAAGCAAGCTTTTAAAGGAGCCATCTCTTCAGACCTCAACAGGGAAGCGCACTGGGATTTTGTACCCTAGTGAACAGACCCTGAACATTTCAGCATAGTAGTAGCTGATTTTCAGGTATTCTCCCATACAGCAAGCTTTATCAGTCTCATCAAAACATACAACTTGTATTTCACTTTATACAGGAATCCACAAAAGGATCCCAGAGACTTCACCATAGACGTTCACTAGAAATAAAATAATAAATGCTCTGCATGGCTGATTCTGATCTCCAGTTTGAATTTGCAGCACAGTATAACACGCAACAGTTGCGAAACAGCCACATTCTTCTGAAGGACAGTACTATCCTCAACGGTATTTCTGCTGAGAGATCTGAGATCCAGAATAACCTTCTGTACGTTCAGCTGATGAACAGAGCTCAGACAGAAACCTTGGCTTTCTACCAGGTTACACGGGCGTGGCAAAATTCCTTGCAACAAGCGAGTGAAATTCCTCCAAGTCAATCGGAGAGAAACCCAAGCTCTTGAAAGGCTGTACGCTTAGGCATTTGCCAGAATACTTCTACTCCTTCCTCAAAGCAAAAATCTCAGTTGTCAGAAAATGCTGCATCCCTGAGGGTCACTGAGGAGGGTCACAATCTCACAGAAAAAAAAAAATAATTATTTTCAACATGAAATGAATGCAACTGCTTTTCAATACAGTTTCCCAGTCACAGGAGTGCCTGCCATGAAGGACCCTTGCCTTTGTAGTAAGGCAAGCACAGTAATTCAACAAAGCACGTTTTTAAATCATCAACCAACAAAATATTATCAGAATCAGACAGTCTCCTATGGCACATACTTCACTTTAGGAAGATTCTTGAGTGTCTGGGTATTTTTGAATTTGAAATTCCACCTTTAAAAACATACACAATGCTTACTCTTTAGATTTGCTTTCGTTTTTCATGTTCACATTTCTTGGTGCTACTCTAGCAAAAGTACATATTTTACCACTGAAACATTAGTTGCTGACAATTTCTAACAATCTTTCAGGAATCTTGAGATTATTATACGCTGTCTAATTTTCCTGAAGAAGATTTTAAATATTCTGGCTGCTTATATTACTAAGACACGAAATAAGCATAAAACAAATATTCCCCTCTGCAACAGCTTATAGAGAAGCTGGAAGAGGAAGACATGGGGGAAAAACAAACAAACAAACAACTGAAGGTTTGCTAAACCAACACCAAAGAAGTCAATACAAACAGCTAGCATTTTATACTCTCTAATAATCCCATTACAGCAGGAGTCATGCCACAGTGGTAAACAGAAGTGTTCAAAACTGCTATTACCAAACATGTGAATGCTAGAAGCAGGGCGAGAAGTTCAACAGTTGAGATGACTGCAGACTGCACAAGCAGAATTCAAAGCAGCATGTTTGTGCCAGAGGTGGAATATTTAACTAGCACTGTTCAGAGCACTGAAGGTGATTAAGCAATAACAAAGGACGACAACAACATCATCATGTTCAAGCCAGAAAATTGAAGACAACATTTTGACCTCTCAGTGGGTAAAAGTTTTAAGGTAGATTGAAGCCAGTGCTTGTTGAGGTATTATCTTTTTTATAGACAAGACATCTGCAAGACAGTAAGATGGTCCATGCTACCTTGGGAATCTATGTTGATTTGGGTTTCTTGACTGTACCTGGGTAACTGCTGAATGAGACACGGCTCGTGCTAGTGGCTGGATCAACTATATTGAAATTCCAGTGCTTATATATTCTCAGTGTGGCTGCATATGTAAACCAGCTGGAATGGGCAAAATATATATTCTCATATCCAGGTAGAACCTTGAAAACAGAAGCAGAAAGATGAATAATTTCAGACCCTACTATACTCTGCATGTTTTGGACTTGATAGAAACTGGGAGAACAACTTCTTTTAAGTAGTTTGATTAATCGCATTTTTCTAGAAGGAGCAGATTCTTGTGCTTTTAAATGTGTACTTAACAATGAATTTCTGAAACCTCTGGAAATAATTCTTGCCCATATGTTGTTTTCAAATAATTAGTTGTTATTTTCCAAA
Source organism: Tauraco erythrolophus (assembly GCF_009769465.1). Classification (NCBI taxonomy): domain Eukaryota; kingdom Metazoa; phylum Chordata; class Aves; order Musophagiformes; family Musophagidae; genus Tauraco; species Tauraco erythrolophus. Next base: position 57,621,204 of record NC_141468.1, read on the forward strand.
ATTAAACAGCTTAGGGTTTTTTAGGACACGTGCATCACATGGTATGTTTTGTTTCCCCGATTTTCTCTTGAGTACTTGTACGTATACGTTCACATCAGCTCTCTGCAACCATATTCAACATTAACTTAGAACATGCCTTTTCTGTGAAAATGCCTCTGCGTGACTTTTAAGTATGGAAGCAAATGCAAGTAAATTCATTTTGAAAAGGTAAATATATATTGATACAACATCTTTTCAAAGTATTTCCCTGGTTCAAAGATTTGTTGTTAGCTCAAAAACCTCTTGCTGTAGGCAAACACCTGAATGAATGCTTCTCAATTTAAGGTGAATATTGTTCTGGGATACATGGAGACTCCATATGCTGACTTGATAATTTTAACTGAAAAATTTAATTGTCACCGTGTTGTATCAGATACTTATCTTAAAAGTGTTTTTTCTGTCATTACTCCCACTGGGAAGCCATTCCAGAGAATCACTGTTAATACTTAGAGAACATCAGCCACTTGCACCCATTTGTTCTTGTGCTAGCACTGTTCTTTAGTTTAAGTAAATCTCTTTCCTTCCTCCCTGCTTACTTGCCCAATGTATTCATAGACGTTTACAATACCCCCTTTCAGACTTCACTTGGCTAGGTGAAACGAGTTACTCTCTTCCAGTCTCCCTTCCATGGTACTTCCCCATTCACTAGTAATTCTAGTAGCTTTTCCTTGTCAATTTCTGTGGGTTTGTTTTGGTTTCCCCGCCCTTGAACACAGTGTGTAAAACTGGACTCAGAATCCTATGGAAACACAAATGACAACTGCATAAAGGCACCTTGACTGACAAGTGTCTCTTTACGCACAAACAACTTAAACACTGAGGACTCCAGAAATGCGGACTCATGACGCTGCAAATCAACACAGTCATTGGAGATTAATTTCTTGGTGCTCACCTTGATGAGTGCAGAGCAATGACCCATATCCCACTGATATTTCCCATGGCTTCCTGCCTCCACATTGCATTGTACACTCCGTGTAGAATACTCAAATAACGCAGGAATGAGGTCCAACAGGTCTCCAACTGCATTCAGAAATTGGACATCAAAGACACTCAGTGGCTGAGGAAAGGGAGAAAAGAGAGACCTCAAAAAGTGGTTTCAGAGAGAGAAGCATCAAGGCAGTCTCAGCTGTTACAATTTTTCTGTTGCTCTCAGAAGAAGCTTATACAGATTATGAAATACCTGCTCACAAGGCCCAGATGCTCAAGCTCAGTGTCAAATTAGGCATCTAGGTATCTTTAAAGGTCTGACCCTTGTAGCGGCATTACCAATGCTAACATTTCTGAGGAAAAAAGGAGATGTTAGCAATAACTTAGGAAACTTTCACGTGTCTTTGCAAACAGAATACCAATCAGTCTGCTGTTACTGTTACACTAGGGTAATAGTAAGATTTCAAATTTTTTGTTTATCTAGATGCTTTTGAAGAGCCTTACACTAACAAACACTTCTGGGAATTTTTTGATTTTTATGAAGACTGTGATTTAATACATCCTCAGGACTGAGGAGGAGGAAACAAATGAGAGAAGCAAGACACGTTAACAATACTAATCAACTATGGAACTAGCTGAAGAGAGGAAGTCAGTCAAAAAGCACTCCACTATGCCACACGCTTGCAAAAACCCCTTATGGTTAGAGCTAGCCACAGTTAACTACACACAGCTCGTTGTGCAACATGCTCCTCAGAACCTTCTCTTAATTTGCTCTCAAAAATGAGAGCTTAACAGTGGTCTAACTACAACCTCCAAAGACCGCTTTGTAAATCTTTCCTGTTCTTTCTTGCACCATACCTTCAGTTAAGGCAAGGCTTAAGGAAAAGAAGTCAAAACACACATCACTGTAGGCTATGAATAGTAATCTTAGAATGGGACAATCATATAGCAAAGAAACACATTGCTTGCGATATAAACGACTTATTAAACCATGTATCTGACCTCTCTACAAACCCCAATAAAGGGGAGACGAGGACACGGAAAACATAAACAGCGCCAAATCCATTTACTTTTTATTCAGAAGGCTGACTTCTGTATTATCTATCTGCAGTTCTGGCAGAGAGAATAACCAACAGGTTAACCAAAAATAATGTAAAATCCAGTCTATATATCCCAGGAGAAGGAATTAAACCTTCCCACAATGCTTACCAAGACAAGTGGGAGAAATAAGACATTCTCACAATTAAAATCATGTATCACAGAAGGCCCTAACAGCAGCCATATTTTGCTGAAGAATTCCAAAGCAAACTTTCATATATGTTACATTGCTTGAGGTCATCATGTTTTTGCTGTAAGGACCCAAACAGGGAGCAACAAAGGCCGCAATGGATAAACATCAAGAGATGTATCTTGGATTGTTTTAAGCACCTCAGTGGTATCAATCATTTACAAACAGGCCCCAACAGCCGCTATCTCAGTGGAATCCATACAGAGAGACTTGCACTGTTTCAGCATAATTTTTCCCCATCCAGCTGCACTTAAAGGTCTGCAAGTCTACCACACAACCAGGAGAAGCTGTTTTTCAATGTGCAATTTACACAGGTATTACTGTACAGTACCACCAGGTGGGGAGCAAAGAGGATTGCAGATGAGAATGCTCAACCAGCCCTAGGACATTTTAACTGTACTTGCCATCCATTTGGCAAGTACACAGTCTCCTCCATAAAACCTGCCTTCACTGCAACATCTACAGGTAGCTACAGATACTGCTGCAGCATCAGCTGGAATTGCCTGTGTATTTTTAAAAGTAAGTTTCACATTTTTGTGCTATCTTAGAGTCATTTCAAGTCAAAAATTCAGTAACAACTCAGAAGTCCATTCAAGCTAGAAGAAAGGTGCCAAGCAAGGAAACTATCAGAACTATACACACAGAAAGGCAGCCAAAGAGAAGGAGGAAAGACCCACTCAAATGACACAAAGGTTGTGTAAATTCCTAGGGCTCCACTGGGTAAGACTAGGCTGCCAGCTCCCAAAGCCAGCCAAAATATCAGAGAAGTAAAAGAGGAACTAGGTCGTTAAGTACTCACTAGGGTTCTGGTATCATTCCCCTTTTTAGGGGTAAGCAAATTTTGTTCCAGTTTATTTCCAAGAACTCATCGCTCTGCTTGGATAAACATAGCTTTGTGTTTAAGATTGTGTGATGCTCAGTGACATCACACAAGCACAGTGCATAGAGCTCCTCTGAAGTCTCAGTAAAACAGTGCACTGAAATAGAAGACTTGGGCATCTGCAATACAGGACAAATCTGGGAAGTTCAGGCGTGCCCGAGGCATCTGCCACAAGGCTGAGAGCCTCTGTTCCAGAATTACTACAGCCAATTTCCAGGATACGTGGAGAAGTCTCCTCTGGGAGGAGTTAATCAGTATCCATCAGCAAGAATTAGACCAAAAAAGGTGTGCATCATAACAAGTGCACAATATAGGGCATTATTACAAAGCTTTTTCAATCACCTTCTCCCATGTCATGCAGCAAAGTCAAGAAAACTCCTTGCAAGCATGTTTACATCCTGAAGAAGAATGAATGAATGAGCTAAATTGACAAGTGAAGAGATGGTACAGCCATGACAAGACAAAAAGTCCTTTTGCTAGAATGTGTGGCTCCTCCTCTAGGGTACCATCCCGAATAGCAAAAAGGAAAAAAAAAAAAAAAAAAAATCAAATTGAGTTTGAGTTACATCAGCTGTAAGGAGAAATAAACTTAGAAAGGGGAGCAGATAGGAGAGAACCAACCTTAAAGGCTTGTCTACATGAGTTATTGAAACAGACTTTATTCTGTAACAATTGTTTTCCAGTAACTTCCCCATGCATGAGTATTCTCAATACAAAATAAGGAAATACAAATAGAGAGCTATCCTAGAATCATTGTACTACTTAAAACTCTGACACCTCCTTATTCAAGAGTAATTTCCCTGTATAGACAAGCCCAAGATTAATCACAGCGTTGGCGCAGCATTAGGCAGATGAAAAAGGCTTAATGTTCTTTGAGTGCCCCTCCTTCAGAAATCGTCTTGACAAAAGGGTTGGGTTTATTTACTGGATATAAAATGTTGCTAAACCAGAGGGTTTAACATGAAAACATATTCAGATTTTGACATCATTCGTAATGATACCTGTAAAAATCAAATTCAAAATACAGAAGTTTACAATATACATTGCCTTCAAGCAGGTCTCAATGGAAGCACCTATCTAAAATAGCCAGGCAGGAAACCAGACTTCATGCAATTAAAAAAGAAAGTTCAGAAGAGCACACTACAAAGCATATGCTTTATACAGAGAGGTATAAAAAAATATGTACTAATACTAGTATCAAACAGTTCAAAATCCACACCAGATTTTCCTTCTGTAGTAACACTCAGCTATTTGTGGCAAACACAATGGTTCTACAATATTGCAAGTGAAGTAGACCTAAAGTTTAGGGAAGAAAAGAAAAACGGAACGTTTCAGTGGCCTGTGTGCACATAATCCAACTCTCATTTAAGCATTACATGGATCCAGCGTAGCTTCAAACTATCATGCATTGTACAAGACAATAGAAAGTCAGATATTTTCACTGTCTTCCTCAAATAAGTGCACATCAACTAATCCCCTAAATGTGAAATTTGTCCACGTAAAAGCATTCAGTGTAGGGAAGAGGGAATGTAAGAATTTTGAACTCTGTCTCCTCCTCTCTTTCCCATGACTCTGATCTTCTGGGAGTTAGAGGAAAAAGTAAGACTTCCTGGTCTTTCTTTGCAGCATTTAGCCTTTTTTTTTTTTAATCTTGGGACACTGGAGGAAAATTGCCCTCTGCACAAAAAGAGTAATTAGAGAGTAAGCACTTGTATTTAGAAGTATGCATAGTTTTTCCCAATATAAGTTAGAACATGAGGCAAGAAAATACAGCCTCTCACATGTTGGGTTTTGATTCAGTTTTGGAGTGTTTCGTAGTGATGATTTTTTGTATTTTTGTTTGTTTGTGGTTTTTTGTTTGTTTGTTTTGGGGAGGTTTTTTGTTTGTTTGTTTTGGGGAGGTTTTTTGTTTATTTGTTTTGGGGGTGGTAGTTGGGTTTTTTTGGCGGGGGGAGGAACATGACACGACAATAAGAAACACCACATAACCCACACAGGAGATATTCTCAATACTTCTAATGTTCATTACCACCATGAATGCAAACTTCTGCACCACCAGAGATGAAAAGATAAGTGATAAACTTGTTCCCAATGATAATAATCCTAAGACAATACACATATAGAAAGGATTCTTTTTTTAATGAAACAGTATCTACCAACAAAAAGAGAAGCAACACTCAAAGCACTAAGGAAAACATAAAACAGGAATGAGATCTGCTTTTAAAAGAGTGCAGAATTTGTTGTGAGGGCTTTCAGCAACAAGTTTAATTATTTTTTTAAGGTGAGAAATGAGTAATGGTACTGCAGTTGTTGCTCAAAGAAAGATCAAAACATTGGATTAATTGAACTGAAGTATAATACTTTGAAATACGAAAAAAAAAATTATCTATTGGGTTAATTCATTTGCCAAAGATTTTACTTACTAACAATCTAAAGGATTAAATAAAGGAACCTTTTTAACATTCTTATATGTACTGCAAGAGCAAAGTTGAAAACAGCCTCTTTGGAGGGTAGATTTTCTTTAATCAGAAGGAATAAGTAAGATACTGTTGGTCCTCTCAGGGTTTTTTGTTTGTTCAGTTTATTAGTTTTTCTTTGTTTTGTTTATTCATTTTTGTTTGGGTTTTTTAAGTGCCAACAGTTTAGAGAAGCTGGGTTGATTCTCAGATAAGTGGCTGTGTCAAACCTAGAATACTAGTCAGTAACATTGCATCTGCACCTGTTTTTATTGTCCATGTAAGCTCAGAGCAACAATCTTCAAGCTCTTCATTTCCTGAAGGGGATCCTAACAGCAGTAAATATGTACACAAATAGCACTGTTGTAGCCTAATCTCCCAAAAGTATTTGAAAAGTAGTATGGCATCCAACATAAAAGGGAACTGCATGTACTTTTGCAGAGCTATCAGGTACCATGTTGATGCCAACAAAAACCAAATACATAGATGCAAAAGCAGCTGTCCAAACTGTACTCACAGGTAAAAGACTGATGTTAACTTACTGGCTCCGGCAAACAGAGGAACCTGCAGCACCATCTCAAGTGAGAAATATATACATGGGGAAAATGTTTGCTTTTAATAAAAACATATGGATCCCAACACAGAAGAATCAATTTTCTGTTCAGAAAAGCTGAATTTCTAAAGTAAGCTGCATTCTTAAAACAGTGGATTCGGTGAGAACAAAGCTGATAAGACACTTTGGTTTAGTTTGTAGCCAGCTGTGGTATGCAGGTATCCATGGTGAAAGGACTTTTTCAACTTTTTTTTTTGCTAATAACCCTGGTGTCCAAGAACCTGGGGGGAACATGGCCAGAGTGACTGACACCTAAGTTGGCAAATGGGGGTTCCATACCATGTAACATCTTGGTCACTATAAATTGTAAAGTTTGTTGGGAACAGGCCACCTTCTTCTCTCTCTCTCGCTCTCTCCCCTCTCTTTCTCAATGGTCACCGGGTAACCCCAGTTTTGGGACTTTCCTGCTCTGGGATTGCCAGCTGGGCACAGGCTGGACATTGGTGGTGAGCAGTTGTACCATATATCACTTGCCTGTATATATTATTATTGTTGTCGTCATTATTTTCCATTCATTTTTATTTTAATTAAATACTTCTTATCTCAACCCATGGCTCTTCCTTCCTTTTCCCAGTTCCCCTCCTTGAGTGGGGAGGGGTCACTGGGTAATAGAACAGCTGGCTATTCTTTAGCCCTGGCCACAGGGTAAACGTACACACAGAAGGGGTCAACTACAATTACTCAAGTCCTCCACTTCACATTGAGAAACCTGTTAGACATGAGACTTAGGATCTGCTGGAGGTAAAGGACTCTGCTATTGCACACAAGCTGATGATCCACAACACAATTCCAATTGAATTAAAAAAAAACAACACACACACAAAAAACCTCACCCACACCCACCATACCCCATTTGGCCTGACACAGCACTGACCATATATTTTGTAATGGGAGATTTAGAAAAAGAGAAGACATTTAGCAACATAAAACACACTCCAAAATAGTGAGGCTTTTAAGATTTGAAATCTGATACTTGGAACTAAGAATGAAAGCTTTAATACACTCCCTATGTACTGATTTATGCTGTTGCAGCTACTCTTTATACCTGGAGGGTCATTTTCTCTACAACACTTATAAAGTGACAGCAGTAAGCACCTAAGAAGTGTCTGTTCTTCCAACATTCACATGTAGATACAAAAGCCAGCCCCAACCTGATCAGCACATGAGCATCCAGGGTTCCAAGTCTAATGCAAAGGACCTGTGGTGACACAACCTGAATACTCAGTCACGTTATCTACATTGAACAGCCACTGAAGTTTTTGTAGAATGGCATACAGAATGAGTACTTGTCACCAATTATCCTCTTTTTTTAATATCAGATTCCCTTCTCCCATCTTTGTCCTCTGACACCCCATCCCCAGGTACTGAAAAGGAGGTGCAGTCATCTTACTGTTTGTTTGTGCAGTTTAGCCCACTCAAAGGCTCCCATGTACAGACCATCCAACTGTGCAATAACATAGCCAGCGTGCCTCCAAAAAGGGTCATCCTTATTATTTCTGATTTGTTGTCTTGTCCATTGATCTTGTTTCCTACAGAGGAAAAAAACAGGTTGGGGTTTTCTTGTTTTTGTTTTAAGAGTACAAATGATAATGCAAGGAAGGGACAAATGTATTATGACCCAGGTGATCCAACCTTCCTAGTGTTTTGAGGAAAATCATGCTTTGGAAATCCTGCAGACCTAAGTGTTATATCCTCTGGGTATAAACATTCAGATCTACGCAACATATCCTACAGTAGTGTGCCTCTACTAGACTTTAGTATCAAAGAAAGAGTTGGACTCCAGCTCTGTAGAGGGCTCTTACATCAGATCTTGCATCCCCTTATGGTCAGTAAAAAGGAAACAAGCTTTGATATGTCCGATGAACCATTCCCTTTTAAACGCTTATTTAAGGACAAAATAGACTGATGGTTGGCAAGCCTGTTTCTCTTCCCTGCCTACAAGTGCAATGAAGGTGCGCTGCTGCTGGTGCTCAAACACTGCCTAAGAACCGCTGCTGTCCTCTGAGGAAAAGGTGGGAAGTCAAACACAACCATTGCATGTGTCAAATCCAATCAAGAAGTTAGTAGCCAAATAACCCAGGTTTAAAGCATGAGGCAACACAAGCTGAACGGACTCTAGGGCAAGAGCAGCCAACATTATAAGGACCTCCCAGAGTTCCCTCCTTTGGTGTGCACAAAGGGCCACAGAAGAACGACAGTTGTTACACTATGTCAGGAACAGATTCCAGGCACTTTCATCCTCCTGTATCTATCCATCCAGCATTATGTACAGCAGCAAAAAAAGACAGAATGAACCTGGCAAGGAAGCAAACTCTTCCAGCAGTCTATGGGTGAAAAAAACAGTCAGATGTAGCTTTCTGGAAGTAACAAGATGGAAGACGTATGTCAGAGGAAACAAGGAGACGGTCAGAGCATTCAGGCCTAAAGGCTTTCAGGACAACACAGCAGCCCATATTGCAAGACTGCTATTAAGTAAAGCAGCAATGCAGGTGTCCAGGATATAGCCAATAGAAAAATGATAGAAGGCCACCTAGTATTTCCCCCATCCTTCAACAATGCATGTTGGGGGATACAGCTGCGTGCTAAGTCATTCTGGGAAAAAAAAACATACACACTGATATGGTAGCTAGCCCATTTTTCTCACAAGGAGGACAGCAATGCTGAAGAATGATAGTAAGGGAGCACTAAGATTTTTTTTTTTCCTCTTCTTTTTGGATAAGCTAAAACCCATCAACTTTAGGTATGTGCACCAATAGCAGAATTAGTCAGATATATAACCCCTTGTAGAAAGCACAAGACAAGATGGAAAAAATAGTCCCCAGAAGCGACCACAGTTTCACAGAAGTATTTGTAATGGAAGAAAACATAAGTCTAAGGAGATTTAAATATGCGGTAATCACAGTTGAGATTCCCAGTACGTGGCCTGGTTCCTCTCCCACTTGTAGTTTCCCACCAGTGTAGGTGCGTTATTTGAGCAGAATTACTTTTGATTTATACAGCTGAAGAGAAAAGGGGATCGGGACTTTTGTGATTAGAACAGAATTTATGTCAGTGGTAGAATAAACAAAATGCTAAGCTAACAGAGGAAGGAAAGGATACACAGTGCTAAAAAGATTAAGGTGCCAAGAGACCACGCTGTTCAGAACAACATCCAAAATACCAGCTTTTCAGAAAAGGATTTTGTCTAGAATGACATTCAGAATTCATTGGCATTATCAACACCCCTTTGCAGGAATAGTTTTAAGCATGTCTTTGAAAGAATCAGAATTATGGAAGGGCATATGTATGTTTAGTATTTTGTTTTATTTTTCAAACTAACGGCATTCAATCAAAAGGAAAGGAAGCACGTATTTTCTTTAGCCCATAAGGAAGAGAATAAAAAACCCTTGAAAATTATGTCACCCTCCAATCCCAAGTCTTTAATAATTTCTTTTCTAATAACTAAATACGTACGCCATAAAATTCTGAACTCCACTTCGAACGCTGGGATTCTTAATTAACTGCGGATACATATTTGCAGCATGGTCATACATGTGCCTGAAAGAACAAGAGTAGCAGAAGTTATTCTTTTATATTTTCTCTTCCTTTTGCTTATCAACTCATTTGTCAACAAGCACTGATAGACAAGCACCGCAGCCCACAAAGTAATCTTTTCTTAATCACAGATATAACTTCATAACTTTAATGAATGACAAACAAAGGTAACAAATGGATTATTGAAATTTAACTTAAACGACCTTGCTAATATCTGCTCAAACAGCTGTACAACGGAAAGATAAGAAGGAATGACATTGAAGTACTTCATGGCAAAGCTTCACATTCAGGGAATATTTGGAGGCCAGAAGCATCTTGGAAGCCTTAGCACATTAATTTATTAACTAATTTATTAATTTATTTAAATAGTTTACTAGAGAGCTATTTTGTCTAGAACTAAGAACACACAGAGTTGAGGAGAATGTAATTCGCCAATTCAGTTGTGAGAGAGAAAATTCCAGCCTGAACTCTAGCAGGTTTTACTTACCATTAACCATATTCCCTCCTTACTGATTAAGCTAAATCTGTTTTAAAGCATTGATCCTACGTGTTCTCACAGAAACTCCAACTCATGCCAGCCCTAAACAGATTCAGCTTTATGGAGGCCAAAATAATTGTGATTTTTGTTATTGTTGCTGAATTCAGTAAGCCCATTAACTAATAGAAACAAAAGTTCTAGGAGTTTTTTTGGTTGGTTGATTGGCTGTTTTTTGATTGTTTTGTTCAAGTGAAGCCAAATGTAATCTTCTGACTCAAGCCAAAACAGAACTTTTGGATTGTCTCATTCTGTTAACTTTTTCTCCTACCAACGTTTGATAATTCGAGTCTAACTTAACCAACATTTTTTTCAGCCACTGAATAAAAAAAAAAAAAAGAAAAGGAAGAAAGGGAGAAGAATATTTAGTTCTAGGTGGAAATCAGCAGAAAATTATTTCGCTGATGTCTGGAGTTGGTAGAACTACATCAGTCATCAGTAAAATTAGCTCCCACCAAGTGCTGAGAGAAAGAAAACAGAACTAAGAAACAGATACCAGCCTCAAGGAAAGTACATGCCAGTAGGACAGAATTCCCTATATTAAAACTCAGGAGGGTAACTTCCTCAGAGAGAGGCAGACAGGACCTGTTCCCAGTTTCCCTCAGGGCATAATGTGAGAATACGGCCAGAGATGATTGAATGGTTTGCTGATATTTAGAGAATAATCCATTGACCTTCTTCCCTCTCTTTCTGCCTCCTGCTCCATTCCCAGCTGTTTAAGTACTTGATTGCATGACCCTGCTACCTTGTCTCAGATCAGATACCATTCTGACTACCACCAAATCTAATTGTCAACATACATTCAGGCACAACACTAATCCAACAAGAAAAGGGAATATACCTTTCTGGCAGTTTGTAGTGTGAATTAGGTTGTTATGTAGACAGATAAGCAACAGAGCTGGTGCCAGAAGGCAGCTCTCTACTGTGTTAGTAAATGAACTGATGCATGAAAGGGCCTGATCAGTGCCAGGGCAGACACAAGTCAGCGGTTTGGATCTGTGGAGGGAGCTGCTAGGGCAAGACAGGGGAGTATTTAGTAGCTTTGCACCATTACACTTTTCACAAAATTGCAACTATAGCATCAATTTTAGTTCTAGAGTTTCCTGTCTCCCATTTAACACAAGACTACATGCCATAATCATAACCTACTTGAAGAAGACAAGAAAGTTGAAGAGAGAGATCAATATTCTCCACCCTTGCAGTCATAGAAAATTTGGCAAATAAAAATCCCAAGTAATTTTAGGAAGGAAAACATAGCGTAACATTCTCCATACTAAACTCGGAGCTCTCATGGCACTAGAGCAGAGGCGTAAATTGCACATGACAATCCATCTGGCAGATGGTCTCTTAGGGATGAGAACCAGATGAGCAGGATAAAAACATCCAGGATACTACTCTAATCACTGCCTAGGCCAGGACAGATGATCAGGCTTCCAGATTCAACCATCAGCTCTATTCATTTTGCATTCAAAGGTTATGCAACACAAGGCAGATTTTACACTTGTAGTATCTTTAAGCTGTGATGATTGACATAGAGACTGAGTTAGTTCAGAATCAGAGGACTGAAAACAGCTTCTTTAATGGCCTTCCTTCTTATATATGCTAACAGAGTACTTACAATTCTGGCAATTGATCTTCCTTTTTTAAAGCCCAAGGTTATCGAGAATTTTTCCTCTAGTTGCCTTGGTTTTGGTTGTTGGGGTTTATTTTTGCTTTAACAAAGCTTCTATGTGCATGGCTTGCATATTTTGTAAGGGTATTGTCCTCTGAAGTAAATTGGATCATTACAGTAAGGTAAGGCTTTGCAACTGTATCTGAGGCCAAATGCAAGGCAATTACAAAGGTGGGACAAGAATTCAGAATCTAAAACCAGCAAAGCAAAGCCCTGCTTCTTCAAATTAGAGAGGAAGATGACAGGACTCAAGTCTGCTGAGGTTGTGTCAGAAAAAAAAGAGTACAATTAACGTTGCTTCAAATTTAAATACTGCTGTTGGGCACCCGGCATGCCTCAATTGTAACTGATTAAAAGTATGTGCTTAACATCACATTTACATGTGTTCTGCTATTCCTCAGATAAAATGAGGCCTCATTAACACTTGTGTTTGTAATGAGGGAAGAGAATTCATACCCAAGAAAACTGGAGCAAATGTCTTTGGCTGCATGATAGGACTGGACCTTATAGAGAGGTGAGAGACCAGTGATAAAAATAAAATGTCTGATCTCCACACACTACAGGCACTAGAATTAGATTTATTCCACCACTAATTATGCGCTTTCAAAATAGACAGCTACTATCTGAATCAGATGCTGACACTAGGAAGATGAATCATGCTCTAGAAAAGGCCTGTGTTTCTACCCTTACTGCTAAATGGGTCTGACTTAGTTACTGGTTTTGCTGCCACAGACCTACATAGCTAGAGCCAACATTAATTCTTTCCCAGTAATCTAAGACAAGACAGTCCCAGCCTGTTACTTTTCTTTTTTTAAGTCTGGTTGTCTTTCATTCTGCTTAGGTTCCTACTAAGGACAGAGTGTACACTTTTAGGACAAGTATTTTGACACTCTCTTGCTTACATCATGAGTCCTCGCTGTGCTGTGCCCTCCTTCATGCCCTAACTGTAATGCAAGAACTGAGCTAGCTAAGAATTCCTGGAGGAGATGTCCAAATTGCAGGCACTCTCAAGCTGGAGCTCCTGCTCACCAGACAGCTTCTGCAGGAACCTGTACTTCAACTTGTGATCAGGCTTGCAGCATATCCTTCCCAATAACGCATCACATCAGATCTCTTCCTGGTAGGACTTCAGAGTTTCTGCAAAGAGCCACCTTGGGCCATTTCTGCTTCACAGAGTCATGGCTACAAACAGATGCAAGACAGCTGGAGATCTTAAGAGTTGTTCAGGCTACAGGTAGCAATGTGCTAGAGGACACTGCAATCATCAGGCGTACCCAATGTATTCACACTGCAGGGCTATGCCTGAGCCACCCAAAGTGGTACTTGAACAGGCAAGTGACACAAGCATCTTCACTCCAGTAGCTAAGTGGCTACTGATGCAAATAAAGCCTTCATCACAGTCAAACACACTGTTACATTGTTCTTTGTTGTTAGCAAGTTTTTTAAAAAGGAAAGTTGAGCTGTGTGTGGCTACTGCCGGTGTTGGTGTCTGCAAAAGCTTCCCTGAAGACAGGCTGAATGGGCCAGGCAGTGTGATGGGAACAGAGTTACAGAATGGGAAAGACTGTTTCCCAGTTTTACTTCAGAAGACTCGTGCAACTGTCCCAAAGACAACTGTCCCAACTCATCTGCCTGCATGTTAATTGGGATTCTGTGAATCTCTAGGCAAGACAGTGAAGGAGAAATGGAGCTCTGAGAGCAATCTTAACATCTACAAACTTAGTGAGTTCTCAACTGCTCCTGTATTTCAGGAAATTGCAAACACACTATGTAAGAGGATTCATTAGTTGTAGTTTGCTTAATAAAAAACCACCAAGGTCATAGAGCTAAAACCTGAATAGGTTCTCCATCTTCTCAAGGGTCAGGGAGCACATCACTAATTCATCTCTGCTCCTTAGCTGGAGCATTTTCAATAAGTATTCTTAGCTTCAAAGAGAAGCCCTCTTTATCCAAAACAGCTTTACAAGACCTGACAGAGAAAGCTTATATTCATAACCCCCAGTGAGAAACATACTTCCACTGCAGGTACAGATGTACAATGCAGCAAAGACATAGCCAAAACCCAAATTCAGATGGTATGTACAGTATTTGACAATCATTTTAATGATGGTAAGTATTTTCAGGTTTTGCACTGTAAGAGAATTTCTCAATGGACTTCCCTAAAAAGTTTCCTCAGAAAAGGCTTTGGCTATTTCTGGTTTTGCATCTTAACCCACTCTCACCCTTCAGCTCCTTTAAAACAGTTGAGTTTCCCACTTTGCTTAAAAGCTAAAGTCTCAAACCCTACTTTTTCACAAACCCTCAACTTCACTTCCACAGACTTTAAGACCTCTGTTCATTACTATTTCTGCTGTATCTAGAAAGGGCCACTCAGTGCTAGCGCTGGTAGCCCTACAGTGACAACAGCTAGGGCTAGGAACCAGCCTCAGTCAGCACCTGACCTAGGAATGCAAGCACCTTGACCAGAATACTTGTGAGCACCTTCACTTCTATGAATCTTCACTTAACACCTGTGGAAAAAACAAAGGGAAAAAACTCCCTCCTCTACACCTAAGCATAGACTAAAACATCAGATAAAGTCCCTGCAGACACTGTTTCACATTCAGACCATGTTTAAAAGAACGGGCATATACTTAAGTTTGTTTAAAAGACAGCCAGGAAGACTTGTAAATCTACTGGGGAGGTAGAAGGGAAGAGGGTGTAGGTCGTTGCTACCAGAACATTACTTGCCATGTAATCAGGCTGAGCCTGGATTGGGCTCTCTATGTGGTATGACAAAACTTAAGTTTAACCATAGAGATGAGTACATGTAGGTAAAGCCTTTGGGAAAAAAATCCATTCAGCAATACCAAATTTGAACAATATTCTAAATGCTAGCATCCCCCAGATCCATATGTAGTTTACATAAACTGACTGAATAGCATGTTAACAGTAACCTCTCACGCCAAACCACCCAATAACATACATCCAGATCTCCCATGTACTTCAATGCCTGTCCAGCTTGGAATACAGGTTGTGCACTCAGAACTCCAGGATTCCTTTACTCTTTCAGTCAGAAGTGTTTTGTTATTGACAAACGCTATTTTATTGAATTTCCTTTATACTCTCTAAAGACCTAGCTGCATCTCCAGCAATGTCTACTAGAGAGTCACATTAACATCTCACACAGTCAGAGAACTATCCAGAAGTCTTAACTGATCTTAAAATGTCTTACTAATTAAATTAATATCATATTGTCCAGCAGCTATATCTGACGATCATTCGACAGACAACTTTCCCCTGCCCGCCTGTTCAATGCAGCCTATAGGTATTTATTTTAGTTTTCTGCAAGCAAAGCTGCTGAAGCCAAATTCATGTCACTGTATCCATCAAAAGCATCTCCCAACTACTCCCCAGCCATACATTTCTTTCGTATGATTAAGTTGACAGAAAAAGATGGAGCTTGTTCAACAACAAGCCACATGTCATGTTCTTAGCTATATCACCAGCTATATCCTACCAGTTCGTACGTCACAGAGCCACTCGGTCTTTCAGCTTAGTCAAGGAAAGAATAGGGTTTGGTTTGGGGGTAATTTTATTTGTTGGTTGGTTGTTTTTTTGGGGGGTTGGGGTTTTTTTTAGAAAAGACTGCTCTGGATTCATAACATGTACAAAATTCTGTGAGTTTTCATAGATCTGCATTGTGGGAGAGATTCAGTCCCTAATCTTCTCGTCAAAGGGCTTTCAGGAGTACACTAACCCTTTTAGTCACACACGTTTGACTTCAGGCCTATCACTATATCAGCTTTTTTTTTTTTTCCAAATTTGCCCAAGAGTGCTAAACTCCCCATGCTATGATGTTTCAGTATCTGCTCCCCAGCAGTTTCTTGACAGTGTTTGGTGAAAAAGGTCCTTAAGGAAGCCCTGTAGCCCTTGCTAGCAACATCTCCCTGCCTGATCTGCTCTCAATCGTCTCATCTGTTGTTGGTCAGTCATCTAACTGTAGGCTGGGGAGATAACTATTCTTTCTGCTACTCCTTTTTAATTATACACAACACAGGGCTCACACACTTCCTTACACATACACTGTTCTGTGATTACATTACTTAATCAGTATTATAGATACAGTACTCATCTATCTCACCAAGGTTTTAGGAGAGCTTGCAGGATGAGAAGGAGAGGGCGCATCTTAATCCCAAAACAAAGATCCTATACTTCATACCTGCTACTAATTCAAAGAACAGCACACAACTGCAAAACGTATGGTTAGTTTAAATGTATGGGAATTAACGGAAAGGAAAAAAAAACAAACGAACAACACACAAGTATACAGAAATCCACTGGAAGTGTCATAAGTTGAGTTGCTTCCTGAGGTACTTACGGAGCTGTGAGATAGCCTTCCAAGAAGCCAGCTGCATACATGATATCTCCATTGCTTAAGGTCTGATGGCCATAGCCTGCTCTGATCTCCAGAACTCCCCAACCTGTTGTCTGTACAGTGTTGTTGTAGAAACCATAGGCATCTCCGCTCCTGTCCAGTATATTCTTGACCTGAAGTGATTTTTCAGCTTTATTCCAGTACACAGTTGCATAGCGGATTTCTATGGTGGAGAAGAAAGGGGGCAAGAGAAACAATCATGAGTAGGTATTTCCTATCTAATAATGAAATGCCAAAACAATATTTTGGCTATTTAAAAAAAATTAGTTTGATGGCTTTCCACCAAGTTTACTTCTATTACACAGAGCAACACTAATGTTAACATACTGAAAAGTAGCATGAGAAGTAACTGGACCTTTACCAAGATAAAAGCTTACAGCTAAATATTGTCATGTTACTCTTCTGGAAATTATCTACAACTCTTTCAGCACAGAGCTCCAACACAGCTGAGTCTTGACATAAAATTCAGAAAAGTATTTCCTTACCTGGCCCAGAAGAAAATCTATACAAATCTTATTGAAAGTAACTTTGCAAAACAGCATATTTTAGCAGCTGCAAAGGATTATAATCTACTGTTGACTTTGTTTTCCACCAAAAGACTGAAAAGGGTACAAGTTTTCTAAACTCTTTTTCTGGGCAATTAATCCTGGAGGTGGCATTACTTAACAGGAGCACTAGAACTCAGTGGATCACAGGCTTAAACACAAAAGCACCACAGGTATGCAATCTTTCAAGATACACGATCCCTATCAGTCAGCCAGAATAGAATCGATCCCAAGTGCAAAATGAATGCAAAGGAAGGGCACTAAACTCCTCAGAGTTCTGCTTGGACTGCTGTTTAAGAAACATTCTTCAATAGTTGGGTTTTAATCCTGCTGAGCAGAAGAACAAAGAGCAAGGTAAACCGCTTTCCAAAAAAAACCCCAGTAACTAATTCAGCCTTCTCTAAGATAGGACCTGATTACATCAGGTCTCTATTCATCACCGATCAAATCACTACTACAGTTACTACAAGTGAAAAGAATTCAAAAATCATGAATCAGAGTTCTCAGAACTATTTGAAAAGTTCTAAGGGATAAGCTCATAAACACAACTACCGAGACACCAACAATGTTTTTATTCCCTTGACCCTTCTCCAGCATGTGGCAATTTGTCCTGCCAGTTTATAGCAAGAAATTACAATTTGGTTACTACTCCTCACAACAATTCATTTTGTGCACCATGCGCATAGCAGCTGCAAAACAGAGCACTAGATCTAATTCTGCATAATCTCACACAAAGTACTTAGTATGCATGCTACCATAATGGAACTAAAAAAAGCCAGCACAATACCTAATGCTCTTCAAAAGGCTGAAAGTAAAATGTTTGTGATTAGGCAGCTAGTTTGATTTCAAATTAAGTGCACCCACTTTATTCACTACTCTGAAACATAACACAAAGAAGCTATTTTTATGAAGAGCCATGATGTATTTGAATAAAAAAAGCAAAATTGTTTTCCAAGAACCAAACCCTTTCTCAAACTAATCACTTTTTGACATAGCAATTATTCACTTTCTTCAAGCCAGTTTTCATCCATTTTACCAGACTGCTGAATAGTCTGTCATTCAACAGCCAGAAAACTGTTCTCTCCTAGTGTTCCATCAAGAATACCTAAAACTGTTTCTTACTGAGAATGACAGAACGGCTGAGGTTGGAGGGGATCTCTGGAGGTCATCTTGTCCCACTCCCCTGCTCAATTAGGGTCACGTAGAGCAAGTTGCCCAGGATCATGTCCTGACAGCTTTTAAGTATCTCCAAGGACGAAAATCTTTACAACCTCTCTGACAACCTGTACCAGTGCTTGCTCACCCTTACAGTAAAAAAGTGTCTCCTGAGGTTCGAAGAAAACCTCCTGTGTTTCAGCTTTTGCCCATTGCCTCTGGTCCTGTCACTGAGTATCACTGCTCCATCTTCTTTACACTCTCCCTTCAAGTATTTTTACACACTGATGAGATCTCCCTTGCCCTTTCTCTTCTCCAAGTGGAGCAGTCTCAGCTCTCTCAGCCATTCCTCACATGAGAGATGTTCCAGTCCCTTAATCACCTTCATAGCCCTTTGCCACACTCTCCAGCAGCTCCAGATCTCTCTTGTACTGGTGAGCCCAGAACTGGACCCAGCACTCCAAGCATGTCCCTACCAATCTTGAGCAGAAGAGAAGGATCACCTCCCTCGATCTGCTGGCAACACTCCTCCTGATATAGCTCAGGAGACAGCTATCATATTTTGCCACAAGGGCACATTGGTGGCTCATGTTCAGCTTGGTGACCACCCGGACCCCCATGCCCATTGCTGCAAAGCTGCTTTCGAAACACTCAGTCCTCAGAATATATTGGTACACGGGGTGCAGGATTCCTCCTCAGGTGCAGGATTTGGCATTTCCCTTTGTTGAACTGCATGAGGTTCCTGTCAGCCCACTTCTCCAGCCTACTGAGGTCTCTCTGAATGGCAGCACGACCCCCTGATGTATGAGCCACTCCTCCCAGCTTTGTATCATCAGCACACTTGCTGAGGGTACGCTCTGCCCCATCGCCCAGATCATTAAGGAAGATGCTGAGCAGTATCGACCACTGGTTACTGGCCTCCAGCGAGACCTTGTACCACTAAGCACTATGTCAGTCTTCATGATGTACTAGAGACACTTCTCATGTGAACAGGAAAATCATTAGCAAGAACAGAATTTTAATAGGGAAGGAACTGGGTTTTTTTTCCCCCTCCCCCATTCTATGAATAGAAAATTTTACATGAATCTCTATTTAGAGATGAAGTAATTTCAGAGACTTGAAAAACATGTTTTTAAACACTGCGTTCCATCTGCCAGGTACTGAGGCTATTTAAAGGACTGAGACATGACAGACATTGGGTAACTCTTCAAGTGGCTATAATCGTAGTTTGTTGTTGTCTCCTTAACTATCTTCTAGTAATACATGGGGTAATTGCTACTTTAGCTTAAGGGTAAACATGGGAATCACTCAGACTGAAAATCTATAAAAAGAAGAGCAGGCTGATAAGGGTCATCACTGATGAGAGCCAAAGGCCATCTTACAAAGCTAAAGCTCACATAAGCAAAGAGGTCAGGGAAAGGGAGGTCCTCTGAAGAAGTGCTGCAAGGGGTTGGCACAGAACACAACCAGCCTGTCCAGCAGTAAAGGGGATGGCTGATTCCAACCAAGAAGCCCACTGCGAGGCAGAGGAGAGACAGGCTGTGTGCTCAGTACACAAAGACAGCTGAGGAATGGGTAAAAAGAGCAAGAACAAAGTAGGGGAAGAGATGATCTACTTCCCATCTCTTTAGCAGGCTATGGAGAGGTAGTGAGTAGTCAAGAGGAACCAGGGCAGCTGAGTATTGTTATTAGTGCCCACAGACTAAATAGGTATGTCAAAGAAACTTTATTCTGCCTAAAGCAAAATAGTCATTGCTTTCTTTTCTAAAAGAAGGCTGATGCCAGTGCCAGACAGACTGATCTGACACAGGTATTCTAACACAGCAGCCTGTGTTTCTTTGTTTTATACTCTGTCAGAGCATGAACGTGCAGAGCTATTTTCAAAAGTCAGGGCAAACTTTAAAATTACCCTTGGAGTTTGCCCTGCCCCAACTTCACTATATGACAAATTTAAACTGAAGAAAAACAGGACTAGAAGAGGATGGAAGAGAAGAGGAAATATTAAATTACAGGATAATTTGCTACAAACCTGGAGAAGCCTTTAGAGGAACAGCATCAAGACAGTCGTCATAGATGTGGCTTAACAATAATATTGGAAAAGACCATTTCCCATTACTGATTGGTTGGGGTTTTTTCCAACTCACTCATTGTCCCATTTCACCTCATTAATTTTTATGTCAGTTTCTGCAAATCTAATTGCCCTGGTCTAAAGTGTCAAAATACCTACAAATGAAATTGCTATGTTTATTTCAAGGAACACATATATAATCATACAATAATTGTTACAATTTAGAAGATAAGTCTTTATCTTGCTACAGATAGAGTTAAAACTACAAGTTCATAAATTTGTGCACACTTAAAACACACTTACACTACAGTGTAATCAAAGCATTTCCTATCTCCCAGTCTGTTACAATTTTAATCTGCATTCATCTAAGCTAGCAGCACTACCTTTGCCGAGAAAAACATCCAGAACTTAAGTATAACATGGAATGTAGATATACAAGAAGCACTTGCATACTTCCAAACAATCCCATGTGCCCTGCAACAACAGGAACATTTTCCTTGAAAAATGCTGGTATTTTTATATTTTTTTTTTTTGAGGGTAAGGCAGAGGCCCTAGCATCTCTTATCCCAGCAGTTGTATCAGTAACTTCTTACACATGAACCAAATGCAGTATCTCTACGAATCTGTAACTCATCCTTTTGTCATCAAAGTTAGACTTTCCAGTGTGTAGCTGAGAATGCTGACAAGTGTTTCAGCCTACTGCCTGCCCTCAGGACCCTGAAGAACAGAAAAGACTCTGATAATCTGTGGCTACTCTATAACAGTATTGCTTAGAATAACCTGAACAAACCAAAGCACACACTGTTTACTGCGATGAATGACTCAAAATCCCTGGGGATAGGGTAGGTCAGTGGAGTCACCATTCCTGTCCATGTAACCAGCCAGCCAGGAGAACTGCATAGCATCAGCGATGCACAGTTCCACAACCACCAGCGCACTGTATGGTGGGAGACAGAAGCGGAGAAGGGCAACGACAAAACAAGCCTGGAAATAACAAGTGTTCCTTCTCCTTTCTGCAGTCAGTAGGGGCTGGAAGGAACCCCTCCTCAAATTGCCTGGTTTTAAATGCTTCTGCCAAATAAAGAGCCAGAAATAGGGACTACAGCTGGGAGACCGCTGGAATTTCTTCAACAAGTCAGAAGTATCTGCTTTTTGCCAAGATTATACCCTAAATAATGGAAAAACTAAAATATTTCAGCCGTGGCTAGAAGGTGGTAGTAGTTCCCTTGCTATTCAGGCTGAAATGCTAAATCTGTTCTCTGCCTTTTTGGCTCAATACAGACATCACCAAGGTTATGTTAAAAGTGGAGTTTGTCTTTTATTTGGTGGCAGCAGGAGAGTGGAAATACCTACATGCTCATGAGAACACAGAGAAAGCAATTAAAGGAAATACTGAGAAAACTGAGGCAAGATGGAAAAAAGAAATCAGATGCTGAAGAGGACATGAAAGAGTAGCAGTAACTTGCAATGAAAGAAACAGAAAGGACAGAGAAGATGAGGAAGAAAAACAGAGTAGGCCCAAGACCATCTAACAAACACGGTATTTGATAGCTACCACTAGTATTTATTAAAGAAATTACACCTACAAAAATAACACCTGACATGCCTTAAGAATGCCAGTAGATTTTGCTTGGTAATATGCAACAGCTGCTTTTCCATATGCTTTCCCAGCCATCAGTTGTTTTTAAAACATATATATAACTAGACAGGCTGTTGGACTTTCTAATTAAAGAAGTTAACAGAACTCTGTTTTCTTTGCAGATGAAACAGCTACAAGGTTTGGGGGGTGAGAATTAATTTTTTTTTTCCTTAGTCTGAGAAACAAGCTAACTCACAAGCAATGAAGCACTAGTTAGGTTGCATGTAACAAGCCAAATTAAATTAACAACCGTAAGCAACTCCTAATAACAGGAAAACCACTGGCTACCTTAACTAATTTTTATCTATATTTTACATGCTTCTTTTTTTCTATGACTTTTCAAAGTGAAGCCTTTTTCCATAGAGGTGTTCAGATGTACTTCATAGATTCGACCTATACATGTTCCACTAAATAAGGAAGCTATCACTCTGCTGTTTCACTGAAAACTAGTTTTGCGCAACTTAGGAACACAAAAAACCCAGCACAAAGTTGCACATACCCTGTTTTGGCACACCCTCTCCTACAGCTAATGTTCAGTAGTAAAGATTATGCTAGCACAGTAGAGCATTTAAATATTTCAGGTCAACCACAATAAGAAGCATCTAATGTTTCTGTTCAATTTTGTACTTTGATAGAGCTTGTCCTATTTTCCCATTTAAAATTTTAGAAACATGCTTTTAACTGTTTAAAAACGGTTGTATACCTCTAAACTACAGATGAGATTTCAAAGCACAGTTATGACTGGAATCCATTACAAAATGAATGTTAAGTACTTCAAGACTTCTTTAGAGATTAGCTTAAGCCACACAAGAACTTAACAAGAAACCCAGCAATTTTCAATTAAAGGAGTATATGCTTTCTTGTTCTGCTTGAATATAAGCTATTTGCGTTTTCTATTCTACTGGCCTTAATTTATCCTATTTCTTCACACATTTTAGACCTAAGTAATTTATCAATTTGCCTCTAACAGGCCTGTCGTTATTTGAAGGCTAATTCCCTGATTAGTGCTTACATGAGAGAGAAGTAATATTCAAATGTGAGCTATAAATTAAGAGTCTGAGTCCTGTATGGTTTTCATGTTCACAAGGATACTTTAACTAGTAAAGCTTAGCTGATGCAGAAAACTTGCCAAAACAGTTATGGGTCCCCAGTATAAGTCATCCACAGAGGAAACAAAAATAACAATTTGACAAGTAGTTTCACTACACTCATAGTCCCTAAATTTCATTCTCTAGAAAGTTTCCAAATAGTATTGTTATCCAACAATGAAGAAGTTAAATTTTGTGAAAGAACTGAATGAAGAGTTTAGTAGGCTGTTTGCACATATCTAAAGACAAATGTGCACACAAGGTCTGAGAACAGCATGACCATCCTTGAAGTTGTAAAGAGTGACTCATTGAAAAACTCCCTATCAAGAGTTTGCCATCCTTGAAGGGGGAACATCCCAGAAAATGCATAAACTTTGATACCATGTTTTGGATTGTCAGCATGTGCAGCAGTAAATGAGGGAAAGGTAATTCTGGTAGGGGGAGATTGTGACCATCTACTCACGGACCACCTACCCTAAAGGTACCCCAGACTCAAAAGAAAAGGGTGGAGGCAAAGGACTGAGCATGTAAAGTATTTCACATGCTGGTCAAGAGAAAATTAACCAATTGTTTTAAGAGAATAACGTAGAATATGTATAATTTCAGGGAAACGTTATGAATACGTATGATTACAATGTATACCTAAGATTCTATCTCAGGACCATGTAGGCACCTTTGGAGGAATCTATCCCATGTCTCCATCGCTGCAATAAAGAATGCCTACCTTCTAAAACTTCAAAACAAGTCTTAAGAGGGTTTTTCTGTGCCAACTTTTACAGTATCAGTATAATGAAGAATCTTCAAGGTTCAAAATGCTATAGAACACTGAAACAAGTTTAAAAATAAAATTCTAGACAATTCACAGTGCTGAAGGCCAAGTTTACTCCATTAAATAGCCTAAAGGCATTTCTATTTAATACTTAGTACAGTACCACTACTGAGGAATCAGTCAGGTATTAGCTGAAACTGCTTTATACCCTAAACTTCCTTCACTCCCTCTGCATGATTCACAGTTGACCCTTCCTTCAGCCCTGCTAACATAGTAGTAAAAGTTTTTGCCAATTCAGGCAAGGTTTGAAAAGTAGGCCTCCAAGATGAAGCGGGACCATCGGCAAAGTGAGAAGCTTGTAACGTTTTGGACACTAAAACAACCGTTACCTTAGCTTCTCCTTGGTTTATGGCAATTAATAAATTAACTAGGAATTTCCTAGAAGATAAGCACTGAATCCAGCCCTTAAGATCTTCAGAAATCATTGAAAGCAGCAGAAGAGAGAGATATTCTCTTGCTGAGATTTGCTTCCCAACAACCCTACTACCACCATCAGTACAGATGGTATCCAGAATTCTCTAATGGGTATTCTGTGCTAAATGGCTGCTATCTATCACTAACTTTTACTGATCCTCCAGAGGCAGCTTCACTTTCACACACTCCACACTACCTCAACATCTCTTAAATTCCCTCCTTTAGTGACTCCTTTCCCTGTCCTTCCATTTGCTGGTGAATTTGTTTCATACTTTTAAGTGAAAAGGAAAAAAAAAAAAAAAGGAATAATAATCCTATGTGCATACCTGACTGGCATGTCTTTTCTAGCACATAGTTAGTTACTACAGTGTGTGCCCACAGGTGTAATGTTTCTCAAACATACCACACAGATACATAGTTTTTAAGCAGAAAGTCAAGACTGTGTGGAAAACTGTGAAGCTCACCAAAATATGCCATTATGACATTTGCCAAATTCTGCTGACATCCAAATCTGACTTGGAAGTCGCAATACAATAAAGCTCTAAAATCAAGAGATAGAAAAGCTACAGCAGTCAACTGAGCAAGATCAAAAGTGTTACAAAAGTTTCAGTTATTGAATTACTCTAATTGGAGCCTCACAGCTTCAACTGAAAACGTGTATTACGTAAATACATGATGAAAAACAACCGTAAGCACAAAATTAGCATGAAGTGGTGTTCGAACCATAGCAAACAACTTCAAGTTTTAAGTTAATCAAATACTGGTAAATTACTTACTCTAATGGCAACACAAGTTCATCTACTGAGAAGATACCAGATTATGCTTAGGCACAAATTCCGAAACAGACGACGACCTCCACCCACAAGCTAGATTAAAACTCCGACCAAGATGGAAGTTGCTGCACGCTGTAGGCCACAGCACCAAAACGAAGTGTCCACCCTAAGTGATTCCCACGCGTGCATATTACACTAAAACCCAGCACCACTGGGCGCTCAAGGCAGCTTCCCATCCGTTGAATTCTCAGTTCGGCTCCCCTCGACCATTCCGGCAACTGGAAAGATGTTTCTTCAGTAGGCAGGAACGACGTGCCAGCACTTAACGCCCACGAGGCACCGCAGCCGAGCCTGCCCGGGCCGGCGGGCCGTGAGGTGCCCGCGGAGCGAACCCGTGAGGCAGCCGGGCCCTCCCCGGCCGGCGGGGTCCCTCCCGGGGCGATGGGCTTAACCGCCGCCACGGCCTCGGCACTGCCGCGGGTCGAGGCCCCTCGCCCCCGGATCCAAGGCGGCATGGGGGGACCCTTCCCCACGGAACCAGCCGGGGAGGAGGCGCGGCGAGGAGCTGCTGCCCGCGGCGAGGCGCGGAGCCCCGCGGGACCGCCAAGGCGAGCCAGGCGAGCCGCCCCGGCCCCTCAGGAGCCGCGACAGAGCTGCGGGCCGGGCTCCGCCGGCGGGACAGCCCCTCCCGGCCGCCCGGCACGCCCAGGGCTGGGGGCAGCCTCGCTGCCTCCCTTCCCTCCTTCCCGCCCGCC
Source organism: Tauraco erythrolophus (assembly GCF_009769465.1). Classification (NCBI taxonomy): domain Eukaryota; kingdom Metazoa; phylum Chordata; class Aves; order Musophagiformes; family Musophagidae; genus Tauraco; species Tauraco erythrolophus. The sequence continues at coordinate 57,646,831 of NC_141468.1, forward strand.
CCGGCGAGGGGCCTCCGGGCCGCGGCCCCCCTGCCGCCCCCCCAGGGCCGCCCTCTCGTCCTCCGAGCCCCCTCACCTGCTCGGCCCCCCGCCGCCGCCCACAGGAGGACGAGCCCCCACCAGCAGCAGCACACGCCGCCGCCGAGCCGGGACATGCTCCTGCTTCCCCGCGCCTCCTCTGGGCACCGGGAGGCGGCGGGACTTTAAGAAGTTCCCTCGCTCAGGGCAGGTCTCACCGCTGCCCCCGCCTCCTCCGGCGCCCGCCCCGGCCACGGCGCCCCGTGCTGGCGGTGGCCCCGCCGGGGCGACGGCTACCCCCTGCGCTGGCCGGCCGCCGTCAGGGCCCGGGATGCGCCCCGGGGGCGGCCGGCAGCGGCGGCCGCTGTTCACACCGCGCTTCCCGCCCAACGTGTGGCAGAGGCCCCCGAGGTGGCTGCCGGGCCTGGGGCCGCCGGCTCCCCGCCGGCCTGGCTTGAGCGCTGCCCCCTGTGCCCGGCCGCCCCGCAGCCCGGCGTGCTGGTGGTGATGGCAGAAGGCGCTGGGGAAGGCGTCGGGCTGGTGGCAGGACTCCAGCGCTTGTTTGGAGCCCCCAAGGATGGCCAGGATGTGGGGTTCACCGCAGGCTGAGGCCGGGCCATGCCGGCAGCCTCACGGGGCATGCGGCGATGGGGAAGGAGCCCCGGGCTGGCACGTGCGGGGGCACTGGGCTTGCCGAGGGTGATTAACCAAAAAGGGGCAAAGGTTTATCAGAAAAGGCCTCCATAAAACAACAGGACTTAGGTGGTGTCTTATCAAACTGTGTGTTTCACATCAGAGGAAGTGCAGCTTTTGACCCCCTTGAGAACAACTGCTGCGTGTGTCCCGCCAGAAAAGCTGAGGGATGGTGCTTTTCATCGAGTTTACAGATAGGAACAACTTCCCATGGGGTTTTCCGCTGCCACTGTGATTCAGATCATTTTGAGATGCTGCCGTTTCTTCTCCTCTAGTGTTGGATATTCTATCACTGTCCTAAAACAGGCACTATTAGGACTTTGTGTTTTGGTAATTGTTTAAGATAGTTCAAATTTGATACCAGTGCCTGTAATAGCCTCATATAACAAGGTCACATGCCAACAGTTCAGGCCAAAAAGCAAAACTTGGCTTCAAGCCCGGGGTAGGAGCACTGTAACACTACTGCCAGCTGCAGGGATCCTTCCACACCCGTCGCTGTTTTGTTCTGGACAGCTTTTCACAGAGATAAGGGTGAAACACAGTGCTGTAACTTTTTTTTTTTTATCTCCACAGTGAAAAATAACTCTCAAATGTCTAATAATGAATGGATGCTGTGTTTGCTTTGAAGGAGTATTTTCCAAAGGTTTTTCCAAATGAAAAATTCACCTCTGTCACATGCTACTCTCAGTTTGACTGTGTTGGTGAAGTAACACACAAAATTATCTTTTCCATAGAATTCCCTGTATAGGATTATCACAGGGAAAAAAAAAGTGTTTAAATCAAGATTCTCTGTGTACAAGTGATAGGCGTGGCCAGGAATTGGAGGCGCATACAAACTAGGACAGAGAGCACAAATATGCAATGCTGAAACCTCAGGGGAATGCGGATCCATGACAAAAATGAGATAGAGACAAGGGGGGAATCTGAATACAACCAAAGCTACAAAGCTCTTGATGTGTGTTTGGAAAGATTAACTTCCACATGGTCCCAGCACAGGGATTCAGAGAATTTTTTTTTATGTGAGTTAAGTTCAAATGAACGGTGATGGCGCAGCCAAAATCCTTTCCACTTAGACAATAAAATCATATCTCACAAGAGGTTTTTAATGTAACTTTTCACTTCTTAAAAAAAGCAGGAGAGGTGAATTCCTGGACCTTCAGTGACAGATTTCTAATGGTAGAGGGCTCTTTGATCTGACATTTGATAACAAGACGCAAGGGTAAGACGAATTCAAACCAGGAGCAAATTTTTAAAAAGGGTAGTCAAAATTGATTTTATTGTGATGTATGGGTGACAGATATGTGCAGGGACAGAACCACATAGAAAACAAACCTGCCAGAAGATGGGTGCATCAACTCATTGCTAAACATTGATCTTCAAAGAATTATATTAAATTTATGATCTGAAGATTGCAGGAAAGAGAAAGACTACTGAAAACTAAACCCTGTTTAAATTAATTGTCTCAGTTAGTGTCAGCAGACATTTGCTCTAAAATAATTTGTACCTCAGAGGTGTCAGGGATGGAACCCATAAAACTCCTCTTTAAAATATATTTTCGTCTCTTCAAAGATCAAAGCAACTCTACTTAAGATAGTTGTAGCAGTGGGCTTTTTCAGGCTTGAGAAGTCCAGTGCTTGTCACTAGATTACAGTTACACATGCTGAGCACATCAGATGCAGCAACCAAAATAGTCCAGTGGGGCCAAGAATCACAGTGGTTGCACCCAAGAATGCAGACAGACGAAGCTTGCCAGTTGGCACCACAGGGCACGAAATATCAGGCTTTATACTTTATTGTACTGGTAGTCTTTTTAATACATACCAGGTTTAGAATATCAGACATTTTCTTCTGTCCTTATCCCAAGGAACACTTCCATTAGGACACAGACCGCAGAAGTAATGATATGGTATTAGTGCCAATCCAGTTTTAAGACTGGTTACAGATAATCTGAAAGCTGTGGGTGTTGGTTACACGCTATCTGCTATTTCTGTCTAAATCATGTTCCTAGGTGTAAGAATTTTCATTCATTAGGCAAGAGCATAAGCTCTACAGCACCTCCTGATGGAATTTTTCCAGGAATCTTCGCACTTCAGATCTGTTTGTTTACACCTAGGTTCTTCTTTTTGTGTATGTGTGTTCTTACAAAGCCAGTTTAGATTGATAAAGAAAAAACACAGGCAACTGGCTCACTCTTTTTTAACATTTTTAGATTGTTTACGTGGACAAAAATGCTGTTCAAAACCATAAAAGGATGATTTTGCACCAAGTTTTATGGTTTGAATACTGACTGATATTTGACAATGGTGAAAGAAGTGGCTCTGCTTTGAAACCCACTGATGTGCAAGAAGCCTTTGCAAAAATTTCACTCACTAGTCGTTATTTCTTCATATGAATGCTGATTTTTTGCATGTGTCACCTGTGCTTTGGTTGCTTTTTAAAGCTGTTTATAAATGTCATGATGTCCGTTAATGAGCAAGTCATTTCAGTGAAACCTGAGTTCTGCCTGGTTGTGAAACTTCGTCCAAAAGTTGAATTGAAAGTTTCTGAGGTTTAAGAAATTCAGATGAGTTTGTTTCCTTCATTTCTGTTGCACTTCTGGTTTAGGGACAGAAGCAGAAGTGGAGAAAAGATATGAAAGTGTCTCTTTTTGCAAGATTTCCAGTTTTGTTTTGCAGGCCCATCATTTTATTCAGATAAGCTTTAGAAACCATACAGCTTCTGGAGTAATCTCCCAAGGTAAATAACAGAAGTGTTATCTCTTGAACAAAGTCAACTCGATTAAACAAAACATGTGAGACGCAGGGGAAAACAATAGAAGCAGCAAAATGGCAACAGATCTGGGATTTACATATAATATGTTTAATGTTATTTTCAAATATATTACAGCAAATCTTTCTTCAAATAAAAATTACAAATTCAATACAACATTTTAAAATCAAGGCAAATTAAGGCTTTGCTGTGAATATTTTCAGAAGTGAACTATTGAACAGGCTATCACCTTTAAAAAACTAACCAAAAGAAAAAGAAAATATTTTCCAGACTCAAATGCAGATATTTTCATTTACATCAAATCAGGTTTCATGTGTCCTACTGAAGTCATCCAACAATTTCAACATTACGGTGAAGAGAGGTTTGATTTACTGATAGCAGGTCAGATGGTAGAAAGGATGCTTGGAAAGGTATTTTCTTTATCCTCTGGCTGAGAGTATAAGCCTCCAGCCTTTACATGAAGTACTCCAGAGAGTTGCTGCAGCTTTTTGGGTCATGCTAGACCTCCAGTTTTAAAGATATGTGACAGAATTCTCCGTGCTGACCAGTTGCAGGTATTCCAGGGTACCTGATCGGTAGCTAGGTACTCGTGAAAGCTTCTGTGTCTTGAACCCTTCGTTTTCCCTTTTCTGAAGAATATTTGTTATCATCTCTGCTAAGTCATCTTGTAACCGCTGCTGATTCTCCCTGAACACAACAGGACAGAAAAAAAATACAGTTATTCACGTGTTTTTAGTGATCCCCAGATCCCCAGTGGTTTTTAAACGTTTCTATCATATGTTTATCTTCATGACATTCACACACTCCTGATAGAAAGTGTGGGCAGAACAAAATTCAGGTTCTGGATTTGGGAATAGAATTTAGGATTTACATGGGATTTTTCCAGATAGTACGGCTCACTGTCTCTGCACAGGTGGTCTGTAGCTGTGTCATTATCGACTTTAAAAACATTTCAGCATCATTTGCATGAAAAGGAAGAAATTAATTAGATTAACTGCAAATCAAGATAGATTCTAGCTCTCAACACCATTAATGGTGCCAGCACTTCCACTATTCATTCAACTTCAGGTGGTCCTCAGTAACAGATTTGCCACCTTTTCATAAATTTCTGCAGCGTGTCTGGCTTTTGCTGGAGTACCCCACATATGACAATTTTAAGGGGCAATTTTGTCAGCCACAGCCTATATGAGGAAGCGAAAACACCACAGTAATCCAGCTCAAGATTCTTTTATTCAACTTTGAATAGTTGAATTCCAGAAGAATTGCCAATTCAATAATTATGATAGTTTCAACTGATCATATTAATTCAAAAAAAAAAGAGTTCTGAGCTTACAAAAGAGTAATTTCCTGCTCAGCCCAGAGACAAACACTTGTACTTTATACGACTGCTTCAAGTTGCACTGAAACAGTCATTTCAAAGCAGGTGGCAGCAAATTCCCACTTAGTAAAGCGCGGCTGTACAGAGGAGTTTAGAGCAGAAAGTAAGGAACTTCCACATTTAATGAGTTTGCAGGATATAATGCAATGTGGAAAATACACATGAAATAAATGCAGTCAGTTATCCTGACTTCTATTTTGCATAGTTTCTCGAAAACAACACTTCGATATTACTATATTTTATTCAATACTGATGCAAAATGATAGCCCAGTTCCAGGACATCAGCCTCATACTTTTTTCTTGATAACTTATCTCTTGTGAATTAGAAAGTAAACTTTTGTTCAATTTTTGAAGACTTCATGCCTGTGCAATACTACAATAACTTTCCCCACCTCTTCTAGCAGAATACTGTTCAAAATCCTCAAGTTTCACTCCTCCTACAAATTTCCCCACAAAAGCTCAAAGGCGTAACATGGTATTACAGAGAGCTGCACGTTCAGTTGCAGTTATCCTCTCACTATGCTGTCATGCACAGGTGCCATTAGGACTAAAGTTTTGGGAATACTAATGTTTTTAATTTTTCTGCCAATCTCTTGCATTTACTACATCAGCAACTTGTCCTATAAGTCTTATTTCCCTTCCAAGGAAATGAACCTGTTGAGCACTTATATATACAAATAACCTTCAGCACATGCATGGTCCCATGTCATGAATATTTACGCATTTATATGCACATACACTGTTAAGCCTCTAACTACTGAAGGCAAGTTGAGTGATATGAAAACAACACAACAACTGCCAGGGAGGAACAGTGAAGGGTAAAGCACAAAGACTGGGAATTTCTCTTCCCTTTTCACACATAAAGACCATCTTACACAGAAGGAGGCGTCGGGAGATTGTATTTCTTGTCCTCAGTACCGGTCAACCAGTAAGTAATCTCTGTTCCTCTGCCCTAAATATGTATGACAGAGAGCAGAAAGCACAATTTAGGGATTAGAATGCAATTTTCTGTAGTTAATTTACTTAAATAATACTATATTGCACATTGCCGTGATTGCCTTTGCGTCTTTTCAGTAGCTGATACTTATAGTAAGGGATTAAAAATCAGATGCAAGAAGAATGGGGAAGATGCAGCTGCACACCCACTCCCTTGTTCCACGACCTGAAACACTCCATGGGAGAGGTGAGCTATGCCACCTGCCATCAGCTCCCAAGTACAGACGTTTGCCAAGTGTAATAGACTGAAATGAATGGATTGGTAGATAGGCAGTCAGATATCGGAGCATGAGCAAATTAACAGTAGATTCAGCTTCCCTTCCATCAGATCAATTCACAATTTTCTGTTACAAATGATGTGTTTTATTTGTTCTCCACGTCTTTATGTTGCTTTGATTTGTGACTTAGGGAGCTCTTCATTGCCTGCATTGTCTTTATAGAAGTGTCTTCAGCCACTAGAGACTGCAATACCAATTGATCTGTAACTCTTGTTCCCCAGCTGTTAATTAAGTTGCGGGGCACTCTCAGCTGTATAATACTTTCATAGTATCTCTCTTCTCTGTGTTCATGCATGTGCATGGTAAAGGTTACCTTCAGATACGTTTCTCCTCTCACTTCGTACTGAAATTGGCAATCTGTTCTTTTCAGGATGTTGATAGTGGAACCACTTACATGAATCCTTAAAGCTAAAAAATAAGGACACAACAAAAGCTCAATCTGGAAATGTACCACATAATCATATTAAGTACAAGTGAAAACTGGTGCTATAGCAGAAGCTCCTCCAATTATTATCAACATAAATTCCGAGAGTCAAATTAAATGAGAATCAATTACACCGCTGTATGAAAAATCTGACTCCACTACATACCATTGTATCTGGGGAGGAATACTGAAACAGCCATTGATCTGAAATACAGGTGACCATGGTATCTGTAGCACTTAAGTGCCAAAAGGGAAAAGAATAATTGGGAGTATCCTATACAGAGTATAGTCATGTGAAGACACTGGGCAGAAGGAAGACAAACTGACTCTTGGCACAGTCCCTTAGTAGTGAAGTTGAAGACATAATTGCTTCAACTTAAAATATACAGTCAGCGTATTTACACCACAGAGCTGTAATACAATTCTAGATCAAACTAAAATCTACCATTCATAGAGTAAAATTAAATCCCAGACACATAAGTATCATATCTTCCAGAGGAACTCAGCCAGAAAACCAGTCTACTTACTCCCCGTTACCAGCACTGAAGCATGAACAAGGCACAATTCTTTGTTGCCCAGCAGGACAATGAAACAATTGGTAATCAAAACAGGGCTTCTTAATCTTTAAAACTTCTGCGAGCTGATAACAAGTTGTTCTCAGCTTAAAACAGACACTTAAGTCACAAACGAACCAATAGCCTTTGGTCCTGTTACACTGACAGCTAAAATTAAATCCTTACGTAAGCCTGTGGATTCCATCCGTGAAGCTGTGTTCACTGTATCTCCAAACAAACAGTAACGAGGCATTTTTATTCCAACCACACCAGCCGCACATGGACCTAGAAATGGGATACAGAGAATGAAAAAAAGGTAGATCAAGATACTATTTGTTTGAAAGGTCTCTCACTATTGCAGAGCAGTGCAGTACCTGCTGGAGCTCTGCGTTCCTCGCTAATGACAATACCATTACCTCACTTCCCAAAGTATCTGGTGGTCTCCCCTTTCACTACAAACCGAGCCTAGCTCTGTTCGTCTTGCATAAAGCCAATAAAAGCATAAAAAGGACGTGGCTGCAAAGTGTTAATTGTGTTTAAACATAAGTTTTGTGCAGGAAAAAATACAGTTACTAACTGTCAGTTTTGGAAGCAAGAAGAAAAGAAAATAAGCTTCATTATGGAAGAGTGCATAGTGGCGCCTCAAGGGGTTTCCCAGTGACTAAGTTGCTTTCACTGATATGTACCTCCTCTGGCAGCTGGTGTTCAGGTGGTTGTTGAAACAAACTAAAATGAAAAGATAAAATTTCCCAAAGTACTTGGGAGCTATCTGCTTGAGCAATCTGCAGTTCCCCTTTGAGAAAAATTATTTTTATGGATCAATTAAAACATGAATTCTCACATAGGCTTGTCAGAACTTTTTCCCCCAAAAGCATAAAATACAGCCCTGTGTTTTGTAGCTAGACAAACATATCTGGCCATGGCTGATCTCCACTTTGGTCAGGAAGGAGCAATCTGCAAAGGCTTATTTGATACAACTGGCTTTATCATACCAGGAGCAATGGCAGTTGCTCTTCCTAGCCACTAACTTAAGCTATAAATGAATGGATATGGGCTGTTTCACTACAGTGTAGCAAACCAGTGACTTATTTACTTCTGTTGCTCTTCCTCCAGGTACATTGTTTTCAACCTGATTCTTCATGAGGAGAGCAGTTGCGTATGATGTACTACCAGATCTTCTAGGATGTCTATTCTGTTTAAAACCAAGGCAACGACATTGTCATCGTTGATCTAGCACTACTGTGTACCAGAGTGAATTCCAATGCGAATCCAAACAGGCAGACCCGGCAGATGTTTCAGTTCAAAAGATCCCATAAAGCTCAGGATGTCCAGAGCCATCATGGAGATGTCTACTGCATGCCTGTTGCCATTCCTGTTTGGTAAACCACTCACCACCATGTAAGCATCACCAATGGTCTCCACCTGTGGAAACAAAATTAGAACTCAGTATCTGCAGACATAGCAAACTACATATTTAGTTAAAAGCAGAAAGGTTTTATCAAATCCTCTTGCTCATGATTAAACATTTTTTCCCTGGATAGCAGGATTGATTAGTTTAAGGTAGCTGACACCTTTTTCATATATGAGTGTTTATAACTGTACCCAGCATTTCAGTTAATGAATCCATGACCACCTAGTATAGAAAACTCGGTATAAGCAGGCACACTGAAAACATATTGAAATGAGGTAATCTTGAGCTGTTTTTCTCTCTTTTGTCTTTGCTTAGAAGGCAGATTTCCAAATCCACCACATCATGCAATTTGATTTGTATGTCACCTGATTGTTAACTGAGCGAAAGCATGGAGCTAATCACCTTGTAAACATCATGATGGTCAAGAATGTGGTCAAAGTTCCTGTAGATGTCATTCAGCATATCTACCACCTCCATAGGGGTGCTGTATCTGCAGAGTGTGGTGAAGCCAACAATGTCACTGAAGTAGATAGTGACTTCTTCAAATAGCTCTGGCTCTACTAGGCCAGTCTCCTTCAAAGACTTTACTACTGGCCTGTGGAAATAGAGAAGGCAGGAATAGAGATGAGTAGTCTGTGTTTAATAGTAAAGGTATGCTTTCATGCAACTCAACCACATCATTGCTTTCTGTGTAGGAAACATCAGTTTGCTGAAAACTGCCACTGTAATCACATTTTAGATGTCCGTATTGCCTTTCAGCCAGGGACCTCAAAACACTTACTAATGTTAATTAATATGCTACAGCCTTACAAAATCCAAGTGTGTTAATAGCCATGAGGAAACCGTGGCGCAGGAAACAGAGCTTCTTGGCTAAGGTCAGAAACAGGGATGTTGACTCAAATTTAAAACTGAAATTCTGAAACTTCTGACAGGTAGACCTACATTCTACCCACACAATAAGTAAGAACAGGCATATTTTTCTGTTTCCTCGGTACAGAAGTAATTTCATCCTGATAATTACATCACCTCATCCTGATTTCAAATCAGATATCATAGTCTGAAAATTTTATGGAACAAAAATTCAATACCATGACAGTCAATATCTATTCAGAGGGACCTTCATTTTCTTGCATTTCTAAATCCAGGAAAACATCTATTCCCAGTGGAGATATTAGAAGAGAATAACTGAAAAAGACCCAGAAAATTGTAGGTGTTGCACAACGCTGTGTTTGATCTACAATGAGACAATAATAGAGTGGTAGGAACAACAAAGAGTGGAAAGAAATATGGATTCCTTGTCACATGGCCTACACAGTCAGATCATTTCAAATTTTCCCCAGAACTGGATGGAACAAACACCTTTTTTTCAAGATGAGTCATAAAATCAATACCCTGACTGCTTAAATACCCTCGAAACTATAATGATATACTAGGATAGTTTTACTATTCCAAATGTATGCAATACCAATATTACTGGTATTACTAATATTATAATATCAATAATACTTGTCCTATACCATACTCTGAAGCATCCGTCTAGCCCATTGTGCCCCAATATAGCCTAGCCCACCTCAGCCCCTCTGTTGCATTGCTAAACCCCAGCCTGAAGTTAGACTGCACTCTTGCTCTCCATCTGGAGACATTCCTTCTGCCTAGCAAGGTGCTGGAACAGAACAGAACAGAGCTCTGTGATGTGGGATCACTGTAAATCTGTGTTCTCAGGAAGACAGTGAAAAAGAGGTTTGTGCTGGAAAAGGTGATCCTGTGCATGAAGAGATAACAGGTCCCAGTACCATCTTGGCATGAAACTCCACCGTAGGGTGGAGACCTCAGACACAGCTGCTTCTTCTTTCCTCCCTAGCAGGATCAGATTAGAGGAGAAGGAAATAGAAGATTAATATTAATCCCAACCCCTACTCTCCAAGAATCAGGTGATATATGTAAATAAAATGCCAGTGAAAATCCTCCTGGCCAGTTACCTTGGAAGTAACATGAAATTAAGCCTGTCTGCTCTATCTCGCTCTGCTTTGTATAGCTCTGTCCTTTCCTCCACCAGGTGCTCCAGGTTCCGAGAATACAGCTGTAGACGCCGGATCAGGGTATCCATGTAGCTTTTATTGGTCTGGCCATGGTAGTTACTGCAAATAACAAAAATACACAGGCACCAACAAGAAAGGTTGATGGAAGCATATTGTTGAGAGAGGCAAAAAAGATGCAAAACAAGGAGCAACAGAAAACTTCTCCAGTGTTTGACTTCTATGTAGTTAGAATGCAAAGTGCCTCAAATCTGTCATTCTTTTTCTTGCTTGGAAGGCGTATGTATATGAATTGAAAGTCTGTGATCCATGCTTGTCACTTAGAGCTAGTAATTTTTAAAGCACCTTTAAATCACCTAGCCCTGCTAATATTGTCAACTCCATGTTGCCTTGGGTAATGTATGGACATTCATTTGTAAAAAATAACTGACAAGGTCAAATCCTGAGAGGAAGCTAAAGATAGCAGGTAGAAAATTGCATATAATGTTTAGATAGGGACTTCAGCCAGAAAGATTAAGACAATTTGAGGCTGCCTGTGTGGAAGACAGAACAATTCAATGGAACAATTAGCAGCCTCTGGGATATTTTTCCTGACCAGATCCTGCAAGCTCCAGCCTGCTAACTCTTGGAAGCAGAAGTAGGGTAACACAAGCCACTCCTGACCCGTTTGTCTGGGCAGCCTGCACGCGCCAAATCAGTCTGAAAGTAAACGAGGCCAGGCTAACAGGAAGAGGTGGATTAGTATTATACCCACTTGGACTTTAAAATCACTCTCACTTTAAACAAATCTTTATGTCAGAGATGCACCATCTTAGACCCTCCGTGAGGAGAACCATGTTGCATGTGGCAAGAGGCAACCTCTTTGCTTTTGTAGAACAGAGGCTTAGGAGCTGAACCAGGATGTCTTTCTATTCAGCTGCAGTAAGAGTATTGAACTAGTACATTCAGTTATGCAATTGTCCTTCTGCCCATGTAAAGTGTAAAATGATGTGAGTGCTCTTGGGGTTTGTTGATGAGGAGAGCTTTAAAAACTGGGGAGCAATTTCCCCAGAGAAGTGATTAAAAGCTCACTGTTTGACCATCAAAATAATTCAGTCCAAACTCCGTAGGGACCATGCAGCATTGGCCAGGTGAAAGGCCTGTGTAACCTCACTGGTTTTATCCAGCTATGGCACTTATTATCCCACAAATTTATACCAAGAAAACCCTGTAATTAATACTTTTGGTGAGTTACAACCCAATACTTCTAGTCAGCTTAGTTTAGGACCATCCAAACTAATTTATGGCACAACACAGCTCATCCAAACTTTCTAATCATCCTCCAAACATTTATGTACATTAATTTCCCAAAACTTAGACAGTATGAGTCACTATCCAACTCTTGACACTAGAGACAGGAGGTGAATTACTTCAGTGGTTTAAATCTCTAATTATCCAGCTTGCTACTTTCACAATGTACCAATTTGAGGTGTGGTGATCATCTTACCCTCACTCAGCTAATATATGCATAGATGCTCATGTGCACACATGTACGTATACATACGCACGTGCTCACCTAATTTTCTGCTAAAGAATAAAAGAGGATCTAAGTGAAGACACTCAGTTTTTCCACTGACTGAATCATGACCACATCAGCTTACATACTGAAAAATATGAGCTTTCTAACACTTAGGAGAAGTTTGAAGCATCTTAAAAAATGGAGCCCCTGCTGCTCACCTGAATATTTTAGCCAGAGTATTCTCAATTTTCTTAAAGTCAGGCCTTTTCTCTGGATCTTCCTCCCAGCAGCTCTTCACTAGTGTATACACCTTCAAACAAAAATTTAAGGAAAGTTCACCTGAGTAATGGATCTAGAAGGATAATGATGCTAAACAGCACTAGTTCATTAGGGAATTTCCAGTTACTCTTGACCAGCAACTTATTAAAATGTGTGACTAACTGTTTTGAATCTATGGTTAGGACACTCATTGCAGACATCTTAAACTTGACTCTGTGGTGACTAGTGACATGATCTTAACTTGAATTTGCAATACATAAATGAAAGGCAAGTAAATAGATCAAGTCTTGCCACTGGTGCCAGACAGAGTTATTGACATGCAAGTAAATGCTGTGGTAATTGTATTTCCAATATCCTGAGTTTGGGATTTTTCTGATGCTGATGATTCAGCCAAAAAGAATGGAGTTCATTGCTGAACATATAGATGGCTACAATATAGATATTTTCACCTGAGCAAGAAGCCTTAGAGGCTATATAATCAGTGGAGAGAGGTGTATTTGAGGTGTGATTCATCTCATCTTAAAGATATCTAAAATAGATCAGAAGAGTGGTACCATATAAGCTTTCATGTCTTTCCAGTGGAATAATTTTCATGAGCTGTATTTTGTTTCACTGGTAACAACTATAGAATACCATTTTTCCCATGAGGTTAGGGCATTTGGCATAAAACGTGCATAGCTTTCATCCTCCCATGATCATGAGCTCTAGTTTGGCCAGGACTTTTGCCCTTCATCCAGAAAATGGCTTAGTTAATTATTAGCTTACTTCCATCTCTCTTTCTCCCACTGTTTCCAAGGACAAGTCTGGTCGGAAAGGCTTCACTCCTTTGCCACTCTCCACTCTGTAAAGTTTCTCTAACATAGGAAAAAAATGCAAAGTTTTAAACAAAAAAAACACATAAGAATGACATTCCTTGTGAATAGCGTCCTATGACATTATGAGTTACTATACAAACAGAAACCTTGAAGGCAGTTCCCTCATTTTGATGTGAATTTCAACTTTGCAGCTTTTCTGAATCTATGGCACAAGATCAAAACAGGCTGACTTGAAGGCCCCTGAAGGCAAAATGAATAGGAATGTACATGAGTATTTATTGGTCACGGTAGGCATGGTTATGGCATCTTCCCAAATGAAAGTTAGGCATTATTAGTGTGCCTCTCAGCATGAAGTATAACTATAGTAAAAAACAATGTGAAAAGCCCATTGCGACTTGATCAAAAGTGTGGAGACATAAAACTCTCATCAGAGCAGTTCAAATCATCCTGCAGATGCTCAGCTTCCTTAAAACTAGGCTACTAATGTATATGGTTTAAAAAAATAGGATTTATTAGCTTATTTGTACTCTTATTCATGAAATCTGTTCTATGAAAGTTACTTGGATTCTGAACATATCAGAATGCAGGCTGCAATTGCACAGCCCAATTTAAGCACAGTAAGTGAGAGCTAAAGCAAAGATCTCTCTCTCTGTCCTTCTCCTCCAGACTGCAAGAGTTCCAGAGGGAGGGAGTTGAAAAAGAGAAGCAATATTTTACCTCTGGGGGAGAAAAAGAGAATGAAAGGGATCCCTGAACAAGTGTGAAACATATTTATTAGTAATGCCTCTTTATATCTGGGACAAAATTTTACTGAAGGAAGCATCTAATGAGATGAGAAAGGTTTATAATTGTGATGGTATGTGCAAGTCTAGAGCAGCTAGGGATGCCTAAGCACACCAAGTGTGCATGATCACCCTGAAAAGATGCAGTAGCTTCCAGCTTTGTGGTACAGAAATTACAGACTAGCAAAGGTGCAGGAGACTTGAGTCTCCCAAATGTTATGAAGAGGAGAAACTGCTAAGAAGACTTCTGTGGGCTAAGAGACAGAAGAATCTGTGTAAGTCTCATGTATGCAAGAGGAACGTGTTGGATTTCCACACGGCACTCACACCTGAGAGCGGAACTAACAGCAACTATTAGCAAGACTGCAATTAGCCAGTGACAGAAAGTAGTGGAACAAGGAGGCAGCTTGAATTGAGTGTTAGTAGGTGACAAGATTTCACAGTCTTAAGCAGTGAATGAGGTGTTTCTGCAGAAGAGTGGAGAAACCAGCTGGCCTAGCAGCTGTCTTGCTGAGAAATCAGTGAAGAGGACTATGACCTAGTTACTTCTCTACGTTAGAAATCCAGTTCTGTATGCCCATCGTCTTTGTGGGACTTCTTTTCTCTCATTAGTAGCAATATTGTTGTGTGTTAAGTTGATTGACATACATTTGCAGTTTGAGAAATCTGGCTTACTGAGTACCTGGAAGTTGAGTTTAATTTTCCTAAGTTGGTGGGTGGAGGCTAGGTACAGGGGATTTTAAACAACTCTTTTAAATTATGAATACAGTCCTTGCTACTGCTGATTAAGTCCTGGAGAAGCGGTTATATCAGTTACCCTGAAATATCAATATCGAGTCTTCTAACATGCAGAGATTAACTTCAGATAGCCTAGCCATTGAAAGACTTTCTGCAGGAGACTTAAAAAACAGATTAATCTAATATGCAATATGAACATTGTCTTTCTCACTACCACAGACTCAAATTTGGTATTTTTCTCCCTCTTTTCATCTTAGATATTCGTGTATTAATGGTCACCCCAAGATTGAGCTACTCTCTTCCAAAGTTACCTGATGCCACAAACAAAATTCAAAGGTGTTTGAATAAGTATGGTCCACCCTCTTGCTGCCTCATCTTGGCTACTGAATGAATCCAGGTATTTAAATGAGAAGCCAGTTCAGCAATATATAACAACACTCATTCCTTTCTGATACATGAAATTTGATGAACTACTGAAACTAGGCTGAACACATTTACTCAAATTGCATAATCAAAAACCAAGAATAATACCAGAAGCCATTAGATCTGCAATATGTATCTTAGACCTCTAATAATACTTTTAAGGAAAAAGCTTTAGGGAGGAAGTCATCTCCTTACTGAACGGAAAACTTAAAATGCAGTGTTAAGAAACAGATCAAAGTTAAAACAAGGAACCAGACTGTGACTATGGCAGCTAAGGTCAAACAAAGAGCATTGAGGATGCCACCACATCTCAGAAGAGCCCAAAACCACTGTGAGTCTACACTTAATAACCATTAACATAACACAGAAAGACTGTAACTGCTGAACAAACAGTTAAAACAATGTAATTTGCTATGGATTTGCTTTGCAAGTCAAAATGAACAAGCAAGAACATTGCTCCCTCCTTTCTCCATCTATTTCGGAGATATTTGTGAAATCCTTTCATTCATGAGGATTGTGCTTGCCTCTTCCCAAGAAAAAGGAATAGATGGGCTTTTATTTTCATGACTTTATCTTAAGCATGGAGTCGTGAAAAGTTTGCTTGAAGGGAAACAAGCATTTCTAATCTCTTTTAGGTCTACACTTATATTAAAGAGTTAATGGTGTGAAATTCTGTGTTTGCCCAAGTATGAACATGGATTTGCAATAACGTAGGATGATAAACTTGCCCCAGAAGTTATTTTCAAATGTAACTCAGGAAAAGAGCTATTAGGCTGTCCAGCTGCTGCTCTAGATGTTTTAACATATGCGAGGTGGATCTATCAGAATGACTCAGAGGCAAAGGCAACGTCTAAACTTGTTGTTGGTAACCATCACTAGGAAAATCCCAAACCCACACATGCTTTTATGTCAGTTCTGATATATAATAATACCTGGATTCTGGGAACTGGGATTGACTGGGCTGTTAGCCAATCAAAAAACAAATGCATGAAATGGGATTTAATGGATGCACTACAGGAGGAGAAGCTTTTTCTGACAGAAGTTAAATGACCAAAGTTAATGTTGACAGGCTTGAATAAAGTCTGAATTCCCAGTTTTTAAATGCCAGCTGTTCTTGTGTTATGCTGCTGAGTTTTTGTTGTTCTGTGTTGACATTGCTGATTTACAATGCCAAATATGAGTGAATTATTATATGTTGTGCACAACTCAATAGAAAAACCTTTGTGGCCTTTAAATGTTAAAATGAGCCTGGACAGCGTTGTATAACGTTAACTTCTGTAATGCTGTGGTCAAAGTGAGGAGGGAGGAGAAAGGGCAAGAAAACTCAATGCAAACTTTATTTTCAGAAAGAATATGAACACTTGCCCCTACACTGAGATCCTTCAAACACACAGTGAAAGAAGCAGCAGTTCAAGCAGCTATGAGATCCAATGCCTTTCACAAAATGTGAAGAATGGGCCAGTTACAGCTACACCATCCCAGAAGGCTACAATGGAGGAAAAAATTGTGGATTTACCTTTGCTGTCCCGGCAGCGTCCAGTGTAGAAGGTCTCCCTGCGTAGGATGATTTCTTGGGCAATGATCCCGTAGCTGTACACATCACCCTTCTGAGATACATCAGCATGACGGAGATGTTCAGGAGCTGTCCACAGGTCTGAAGATCCAGATGACAATGAGGGTTGAGGTAAAGCAGGAAGGGAGAGAAGTAATTGAAAAAGGGTGATCCTTCTCTGAGCATCCATTGGCTATAGTGATATTTCCTTTTACTCTTTCCATATCAAACCCAGAGCCCACTAGTATTGTTTATTTCCTACTTTAGCATTTTTTCTTGAGAAGCTGACATCAATATAGGTTAGAAAAACCTCTGATGCAGTAGTTTTCAATTGTCTGGGATATTCTGACCCTACTATTTTCCACTGTAGATGCAGACCCTCACACCTCCAGAAAAGTAATGTTATTGGCAATGAACTTGCTTTTCTTAGCTACCTTTCATGGGCTTCTTAGATATAGCCTATGCATCTGTATAAGACCAAGGAATGCCAGTGCTATAAAAAAAAGCTGAGCCATAAATTACTGAGCTAGATGCATGAAGTTTGTTATACAAGATATCAGATAAGACTGTAATATTTCCCGGCACCCTTGATATCATGAATCCATTGAAATAATTGCTAAGTGCTTTTGAAACTGACATAACATCACCTGCTCATAACCACTTACTTTCTACAGAAATTATTCATCTGTATTTCTAGTGCAACAAGCACCATTGTACCTCAAAACCAGAATTCTGCCATGGTATGACAGTTTGTTATGACATTCTGGTGATATATCATAACAGTGATCTGAACATGGTGACCCTGAAGACAGTGTTATTATATCAGGCTGCAACATTCAGCCACAATGAATCTGTAGATCTCCTGTGAAACAGTAAGTTTTCTTCAAGGAAAGAAATCTAGTAGCCAGAAATTTTGAGGCTACTTGTCAAACGATTTATCTTATGAGCAATGAAAGAAGAGAAATACATTACAATATAATAATAATATAAATTTAAATATGATACTTGTAAAATGAAGAATGAATAGACCATTTATATTCAGTGCACTTTTCTTACTGTTTTTCTATGTTCTCATTGCTACTCTTGAGCATGTTTGGGTCTGAATGTAAACATTCTCTCTCAACCAAGTTGCAACCATATTTTCTTCTCATATCATATACAACAGTTATGTCACAGTGCTCTGCTTATTTTACTCCAAGCTCTACTATACAGATTCAGATGACGTAATTTTAGATGGGCTCATCTTTTCACTCAAGGTCAAGTAAGAAGGAAAAGAGGAGTAGAAAGGAGTGCTCTATCTTACAGAAATGTCCTATGAATATGAAATGAATACAAAGAAAAGCTCTTAAAATTATTCCAGTGAGATTGAATACATATTGCTAGATTCCTACCTAAGAAATGAAAAACATTATCATTGCATATCATCACAGATTTTTTTTAAGGATGATCAGAATCATGAGTGTTAATGTTTAACTTAAATCAGAGCACTGTGGTGACATGTGCATTTCATCAATGACAAGATCATGTGGTACTTAACTCCTTTTTTTCTTCACCCAAGTTCAGCATTACTGCTGAAGAGAGCTGTTTGTATGAAGGCCTTGGATGCTGAAAATGTTTTTTGCATCTCAGCCACATGTGAAATCTTTGTTTTCTAAACTATAAGCTGAAAATTCATCTTTCCTTTCCTTCTCACCTACACTGCCTAATTTCTTTCTCTACCTGCTGATAATTCTTCTTCTTTGTGCTATTTAAGTTCAGACAGTGTTTTCGGATATCGTTTGTATGATGACTGCTACATGAAATAAAACCATGTTTTATGTTTTGTCCTGTGTACAAGATTTAGTTAGGCCCTACTGGACTATAAATATAATAATATTCCATTAGGCTGAAAACCATGAAGAAGAGTCCAATTGGGTACTGTTCTTACCTTTCCTTGGAGGCAGAATTGAATTACAGCCAAAATCAGTGATCTTCACTACCATACGATTGTCTACTACACAGTTAGTGGATTTGAGTCGACCATGGACTTCAGTTTTGCTTGAGTGCAGGTAAGACATCCCCTGTGGTTGATAATAAATGAGGAAGAAAGCAAGACTACATGTGAGACGCTCAGCTGTTACCAGACTCAACAAGAATGTGAAGTTGTAGTGTAATATCTGTTCAAGAAATTAAATGGCCTTCATGAGCAGTGATGCACATAAATCACAATTCCCTGTCATGGAGAGAAACAAATATTATTTTACAGAGAAGACTTTCCAAGATGACAGGAACAGTCCACGTTAAGAAATGAGGAGATAGATCATTAGAAGGATCATGTCATGGAAGACCATCCTTCCTCTTAGTTAACTGAAATCTGACATAGCATCCTGGGTTTTGATAAGATTAGAACACAGTTAAGCAATTACGGAAATTTATTTCCTCCCACAGAAGTTTTGATTTCACTTGCAATAAATGCTTTTTTGGTAAATTTCATACAGATTTGTTGGAATGTCACACAAAAAAAAAGTGCTTCTAACTACATGTTCATCCAGTGGACACTATAGGTGTGAGAGGAATTGCTCTTTATGTCTGTATCATCTTTGAAAATTACCATACACTAGAGACTTCATTCAGAAACATTGCAGCAGATCCTCCTCTTGCAAAGCAGAGGGCTAAAGAGGCCTCAATGCAAAGAGTGTTAGATGATGTACTAAGGCTTTTATAAGGCAGGGGATGGAACTAGACAATCACAAAGGTCTCTTTTGACCTGACTGACTATGGTTTTCTCTGTACTAGTCAATAAAAACCAGCTATCCATGAGCTAAACTGAGAAGTGGACACCATGAAGACTGGCCAATGCAGTTTCAGCTATATTTCCTGAGATTCAGACTCTTGACTCACTACACGCACAGGCATATAAAGGTGTGTAGTTCGCCCCTTTTTACTCATCACCTCTGAATTTATCTCATTTTGTGTAAAAGACACTCAAATACAGTGCAATACATGAGAAGGGGCCAGCACTGAGGCACAGCAGGAAAAGAACATTAGTAAGTGGGTGTAAACCAAAGAAGGGCGTAGGTATGCTAATTTGTACCCTCTTGCTATTATTTATTCTGTTTCTTCTCTCGCTTCTGATCTACTTAAACTCACACCTACTTATAGCCTACTGATGGTTGTTTTTCTTCCTATAGTCCTCTTTTCTGTAGCTCAGCATATGAAGCACAATCTATATTCTGTGGAAGCCAGAATGAGTTTGTCATATTTGTGTAGTTTCTTCTCTGAATGGTCTTCCACTTAGACTCCTACATGTATAGCTCATCCTCTTGTATGATGACTGGTAGATAGACTCTAATCAGGGTTACATAGCTTGTGTGGTCATGAGTACACTGTATGACATGCTGGGTTTTCTCTCTTTTGATACACGTATTTGGGAAAGGACCAGCAAATACTACAAGAGATCACTGAGACATGAGCTGAGTTTTGGTCACAGTAGTTGTATGTCTGAGACACAAGCAGCCTACGAGAGATGCAATCCCTGGAGAATGTTGTTGAACTGGTTATCCTGGACCTATCTAGACCATGCCAAAATTTACAGAGACTGTGTGCATGCTATATCCAAGAAGCACATTTCTTGATTAAGCAGCTTTTATCATGCAGCCCTGATGACACTATCCAGGATGTTTTGCCTGCTTTTGGTCCTATTTCCTCCAGCTGTGCCTGCTTCCAGCACCTGTTTTCATCAGCCAGGAAATATACTCATTCCTACAGCAGAATTCCTAATCAGTTTCAGCATGTTCAACTGCAGGAACTGCAGGAGCTGGTCATAGGGATTCTAACAGCCTGGAGAGCTGGGGCTGGGCTTGAAAAGGTCAAATGCTGAGATGAGAGGAACTGGAGATGTAGGGCTATGAAGTGACTTATGTACAGCAAGAAGCCATTCAAGTAAAAATAGACAGGGTGCCTGGAGATTGGGAAGTCATGGTTTGGGAAAAGCGATACAAGAAGTTCATGGAAATGTCTAGGTCCCAGAGGCTCCACCACAGCATCAGGTCAAGGAATAGGAGAGGCTGGAAAATCATCCAAATGACAGTAAGTTTCCTGATATTCCTAGGTACATACAAGTTTCCAGGAAGATTTTGTGAACCATCTCTATTAACATTGCTAATAATGCTGAGGAGCCATTCCACAGAACAGATGCGGTGCACCGCCTGTCCTCAGACTTTATGTCCCATCCCCATTACCAATGGTGCAGTGAATGACTAGTTGTGAAGTCATTGGGCATTTGGTTGCTTCCTGCAGAGGCACTGGGATTTCTCTGTCCCTCTCATAAACAGAGTCGGTAATAATCCCTATTTTCTTAGGAAACATCTAAAGGTGAACTGCAAAGGGTTAAAAAAGACCATGTTTTTTGATATGCTATAAGGAGGAAGGGAAACTCCACTGCTGCTATTTAAAATTAAAATTACTGCCGAACGTTAACTGAACTTGAAAGTCATTAACAAGGCCAACAAACCGTGACAATTGAGATTAAGGGGCTTTAATAAAGAGCAAGATTTTCAATATCTCTTTAGAACAGACACAGTGGAGTCATTCATCGTGGAGACCAAATCTGAACTGATGCATGCAGGGAAATGGGAGGACTGTCCAACTGCAAACCAGCAATGGGAAGAGGAGAGCAGTCGAGCACTAGCAAGAAGGCAGAGATAATTCTCTGTATTACCTGCAGATGTATAATGAATTATTATATCTGTGAATTATACAGGTTCCTTAACTACCAGCTAAACAGGTACAAGTTTCTAATGTAGAATATAATTTCTTTTACTGTTCATCTTATGTCTTGCTACCACAAGGAGCTAAAATGTAAACATCTGTTGAAAGCTACTGAAAAACAGTCTTGTTTTCTGTACAGGAAGAATTTCTTCCCTCTCGAACTGCCTGAAATGGAGAGCTCTGGTTTCTAGCTTCTCACTCTAGTACTAGAGTGAGAAAATCAGGATGCAAAATAAACAGTTTATTTAGAAAAGTTTATTCTGTCTCTGGATACAAATTGGAATAATTCCATCATTTTGAAAAACCACAGTTTTCCTTTAAATGCCTTACCTTAGGCCAGAGAGCAGTGTGTCTTGCAGGTCTTGTGACTGCACAGGCCCTACTGATCAGAGCCACTGGTCAACAGATTGTAACCCTCTGATCTTTGGGTCACATTTCTTTGGGACATACTTTATTTGTTTCTTTATAAACAGCCCAAAGCCAGCTCTGGCTCCCATTTTCCTCTACAGTTTGAGAGCCATTGGCTCCTCCTGCCTCATACACCTAATCCCAGAGGAGGAAAGATTGGAAAGGCATACATCTTCTAGCAAGGAAAGGAGAAGACCTGGAGACCTGCTCTTCTCCAGAGGATTCATTTTGCAAGACAGGACAGGTTGATTAACATTGCACTGTCAGCAGCCTGCTTACCTTGGCAATGTCGTACATGACGGAGATTTTAAATTCCCAGTCCATGAATGTGCCGTCGGGGTAGGAAATTTTATCATTTAAAACATCCTGTGAAGAGAAGAGTGGTTCTAAATTGCATCAGGGCAAAAGGAGAAGATGAGATATCAGTATCTAAATCACACAGCCTTTCAACCAGTGACTGAAACAGGTAGCCCTTCATTTTTTTGTAGAGTACATGCACTAGAGCAGGAGTTGATGCAGAAAACAGGGAATATGAAATATACTTTAGGTTTACACAGAGCTAGAAAATTGAGGACTCCAGAGAAGACGTTTTTGTTTAATTCAAGATAAACAGTGAATTTGCTTTTAAAGCTGAGTCTTTAATAAAGCAAAATAGCTGAGACAGAAATGGGCAAGGTGTTCAAGAGGAAGGGAAAGGAATTTCTGTGGTTTGTGCTCGTAGTCAATTTCCTACCAATTTACTCATGGCCTTATAAGTTCAAAGCCGTCTGTTCTTTTGTCTTAAAGTGCCTGCCATTTACAGTTCTTTCAGTCACTATGATTTCCGTTGCTAAAAGTAAACCTCCATAAGTATGCCAGTTTACAAGAAAAGAACTAGAGATAGAGCTGTTATTTTGCTGCCTTGCTGTGAGTTTGTTCCAGAGACCACTGCTACTGATGAGAGTCTTTGTATGAACTCAGAAGCAGAGACAATGTGTGCCCGCAGAAGAGCTGATGCCACCATTACATAATGATTAACACTGAAATAATATTGGTAGTGATAAATGGTAAGTCTTTCCATAACTTTTGCCAGGCATCAATTTACCGTTTCTTTTTATAAAAAGAAATGATGTCCCTTACAGCACTGGATTTGCTATATTCCAGCCTCAAACTGTTGTTCCCTTATTAATATGGAATATATTATTTTCTCTATCCTTTCACACTCCGGGCCACTGTGGAGTCAGCACAGCTGACATCACAGGGCATCAGCAGAGACAACAGCTACAGCTTGGAAAATGAAAAAAAAGTTGTATCCTAATATGCTCCCCATAGGGGACACAATGCAAATACTGGCTGTTGCTGTTGCCTGGGCAGAGCTTTGCCTGTACTTTTCCTTGCTTGCACCTCACCTCATCCTTTGGCTGCCGAGAACCATCAAACTGATGGCAGCTGCAGCAGCACCTTGGGAAGGCTGGAGAGAACCAAGCAAGGGAGAGGGAATTCAGAGTCAGAAACCTGCCACCACTTGCTCAGTCCATGGCTGCTGCATGAGGGCCAGAGACACAAAGGTGGGGATTTTTTTTCTTACTTCGAAATTTGATAATTTGGGAGTGGAAGGAGACCCGCAAAATTCTTTACCCGCAGAGAACCTCTTTCACAGTACTCAATCACCCCAAAGATCATGGTGTCTATCTTCACAGTGCCGTAGAACTTGGTCAGGTTGTAATAATCAATCTGTAGGAGCTAGAGCAGAGACATTGCATCTGTTTTTAAAAGCAAACATTGTCAGTACAGAAACATAGGTCAAGGATACTTGTGTGACGTGGCTTTTTATATCGGGCCCTGATAAGATGTATGAGTTTCCTATAAACCAGTGTATACTAAGGCACTGAGTGACGTACTTGAAGACATTTGTCCTTCCAGAGCCTTCTGAATTAGGAAGCTAAGAGGGGCTGCTATTGGATACTGCAAGTTAATTCCAGAGCTGACTATAGTCTCCATTACTGCCTCTCTGCTTAAACCTCCCAGCTGACCAGAATAGCCATTATGAGTGACAGAATGTTGTGAATCAGTCAGTAAATGGGCAAGTAATAAAAATTTAATGATGTTGCACGATTTTACGGACTTTGTCCATTTATATAGACAACTGTAGTTTACTTTGAGGTATTTTTAGAGCTTATTGAATTTGTAGTATAGCTGTGCTTTGTAAAAAGGAAAACTCTTCATTCAAAAAAGATGCAATACTGCAGCCAAATTAATCTCTTATGTTGGAAGAGTCTGTATGCACAAGTCAGCAGAGTGTTACTTATATTTAAAGAGCTGCAGTTGGCATTCAATAATAAGATTTAACTACAACATTCTGCTACTAATGAATTAGCATGATATGTGCAAAAAGAGCACATTACCTTTTGGCATCAGCTATAAAAATGTATTTAGCAAGGCCATATGACAGAACATGCATTACTTCACTCATCCTTGGCTTCACTGACATACAATTCAGAGTCTGAACCGGTGATGAGATCACACACACAAGGAGAAAGCTCATCAAACAATATCCTTTGAGGAACTAATTACCCGTCCACCTCACAAACATGTGCACGCATATGGCTGTTGGAGTTGACAGTGAAAAGTAATGACTTCACTCATAAGCTCCATCCCACCCTGAAGTGTCCAGTTGCTACGCACAACAGTTACCTTGTTCAGTTCTATTTTTTGCTTTTCTGAGAAATTACCATCATTATTTTTGAGATCCTTTAGGATCACCACCTGAAGAAAAAAATAACAGTGGAAAAAAAATCATAGGTTTAGTACAATAGCAATGCAACTTCCTTTCCAGGAAACATCCATACAAATACTTCACAAACACCTGCCTACTCCTTCACTGTTGGAGTTTCTGTTCATCAGGTAACAAGTAACGGAGTTATATTTCCTTCAAAATATTTACCAGTAGATAGGAACTATTTAGAACTGTCAATGATGCAAATTTTAACTCAACATGAATATATCTCAGTCAGGCAGATAGTTCTACTGAGTGTACAAGAATTGCCATATGAATGGCCTGTCCTCCATTAACGCATTAATCTCCTTGGTATCAAAATCTATCAGATTTCTGGTCCCTCTGTTTCTGCTTCTGCGCTTCTGGACTAGGCTAGGAGTTCATGGACTCTAATATTTTGCCTCCCATCAGTAAGCAAAATGCAAAGCACCTGATAGGGAATAAATGGCTTATTCCTTCCGTAAGAGCAAGCCATTTTGCAAGGTTGGGAGAAGTGGAATTGCTTCTAGAGAGGAATGATCTCCCAGGACGAGGCCTCCTAAGCCGAGGAAGGGAGCATGGACACTGCAGTCAGATTACCTTCTTGTCATATTTGCCCTGGCGCAGTCTCTGGGTGGTGTCACGTCTCTTATCTTCATCGATCTGAGAACAAAGAAGAATAATTAACTTGCAATTATAACCTACTCTCGACTTGGCAGGTCCAGAGATATGAGCAATGTCAGTGCGTGCCACAGAGAACCATAAGCCTCTCTCTCTAGGGAGTGCCACTACATGCCACAGAAAGTGTTGGACATCCATGCCACTCCCATGGCTGCCAGGGCCTCCACCTACTGCTTTCATGCTCTTGGGCGTTACAGAGGCATAATGAAGCACAGAGAAATAATTTATAACAGTGATGGTGTGGAAGAGACTGAAAATCAATACCCAGTCTGTTCCCCCATCACAAAATGAGCTTTACTGTTAGGAAACAGATATATTCTATTAGGGAGCGATAGATGGGGAATAATCTCTGTTTTCTTCAATACAGCAAGTGAGGGTTAAAAAAAAATTGAGAAAGAAATAATTCTAACAGATCCCACTTCTACCAGAGCTGTAGCCTGCATTGTCATTGGAACATGCCAACATCACAGCATCAGTGGTCTTTAGAAGACAGAATCTAAGACTCAGCTTCAGACATCCTGCTTCTTACCTTCAAACTAATATGACTTGTCTCACTGGTCTCCAGAGGCAAGATTTCCTCAGGCGGTATATGGGACCATTTCTTCCACCGACGCTCATTATCTCTCCTGTACTTCCTGCAAAACGAGCGAACTCATTCAGTATATCCTCCCAGTGAACCAAAACCCACAACAGGAGATTTGGACAGGGGAAGTATCAGTGTCAGGGTTACACTAAGATGGAGTGTCAGATGAGCAAGGCTTGAGCACAAGCCCTGTGACGCTTGTACAGTTTTCTAGTTTGAGGCTGCTCTAATTCCTCTAGCTTTGGGAAAGCCTGAATTCCATTCCATAGACGTAATAGAAGAATAGAACAAATTTAGCAGAACAACTGCTAGGCAATTGCCAGGGTCTCAAGAGAGGTCAGAACAATTTAAATCATAAAGAGCTGTCTAGATTTTATATAGTCTTTTCCTCTGTGTTATTGAATGTACTCTGAAGGGAGGTCCCACAAACAAATGCAAGCCAAGGGAAGTCCTGGTGTCAATGCTGAATGGTAAGAACTGCTGTGAATACAATGCCAGGAGAGGAGATAACAACAGCATTGAGATGAAATGCCTTTTTGTTCATTTCCTTTGCATTCTGCACATTTTGTGACAATGAGGGAAGACCCCTTGGAACAGGGAAAAGGAAACTGCTGTCCGCCCTGCGGAACTTCAGAGCAGGCACTGTCTTCTCTTAGAGAAAAGCTGCAAGAAGACTAGCACTCATCAAACTACTCACTTACCCATGCATGTCCTTCCTCTATTAAAAAGACACAGGACTGACTGGAGAGTCTGCAGGGAACTCCCAACACCCTGATAACTGCTGGCAAATGCTCTAAATGGGAGAACCCATGGTACTGACTAATAACACAAGTATTCCCTTTTCCAACATATTTGAACTCACACATGTATAAGAACAGGGAGACCAATAATTGTGGTGTTTTTCTCAGTTCAATCTTGTAAGCTGTGTTTTATTATCAGGATGCACTGCAATTCAAACTGGTACTGGTGAATAAGTACGTATCAAACTGAATGAAAGTCTACTAAGTCTATTATTTAGTTCGCATTTTTCAGGACTTTGCCTTTTTACGTAGCAGTCAGAACTACACAGGGAGGTGTGGGGCAATTCAAGCATCCTAGAAATTTGGGAAATAAAGAAGGAATAAAGAGGCATTTTGTTCATTTTCATAGCTGAGTCTCTCTTCTCCTTTGCTTGTAAGGGGACAATCTTTGGTAACATTTATATTTGAGAAGTCTGTTATTACTTCAACACTAAAAGAGCAAGCTTTATTCTAAAAAATCCTCAGGAATCTCTTCTATATTTGATGCTTGGAAATATTACAGTGATATGTATACAATAATAGTCTAATCATCTAAACAGAATCTTTAGATTTTATGCATCTGCAAGTATGGAAGAGTACATAACCTTTTACAACAAGTCCAAACTGTCTCCAGACAAAACTTTGGCGATTTTTGTAGTCACTGCAAACTTTACCTATCTGTTTATATGTTAGTGCTTACATGTGGCAATGATTAGCTCTTCCATTTCTTGAGTACAGCTGGGTGTGTTAGAGTGGTATACCTTAATATTTGATTTTTCCCTCATGAAAAGCTTTAGCTAGCAAGACAGATTGATCCACTCAAAATAAGAGAGCCTGGCTAGTATCTGTTTCTAATCAAGTTTTCTTAAGACCTGATTTTCTCACTTTTTCTGAAGTTCTCTGATATGCAGCAAAGAGGGGTGCTGAGCTACTGAAAACAGATGCACAGGTAAGGCACAGGTATTTTATAAATACGAGAGAAAACCATATAATTTGGAAACGGGGTGGCATTTCTTA
This sequence comes from Tauraco erythrolophus, assembly GCF_009769465.1. Classification (NCBI taxonomy): domain Eukaryota; kingdom Metazoa; phylum Chordata; class Aves; order Musophagiformes; family Musophagidae; genus Tauraco; species Tauraco erythrolophus. The sequence continues at coordinate 57,674,426 of NC_141468.1, forward strand.
CAGCAAAAGGAGACATAATTGATTTCTATTTCTCCTTTTTCCATCATGATAAAGCTTATGTGTTATAAATGTGTTTCCATCATGACAAAGATATGTGTTATACTTAACAAAATTCTAGCTGTTAGAAAAGTTGGTATGCGAAAAGTTGGACTGAATCGGAGGAAAATGAAAGACGAGAGGGATCCATGCAATGAAAACACCAAAACCTCACAGTGTTTTGATTCCTACAGTGGCTCCAGACAAATACCTCCTACTAGATTGAACTGTCAGAACTTTTATGCCACTAATAAAGAAACACAAGTGCACCCCAAGTAAGTGGAAAAAGTCTGAAGACACATATGTTTCTGTGTATATATGGGAATTGGAGCTCTTTAGCAAATGCAAAAACTCTGAGCCTTGCTGCATCTTCTCCCTTGATTATTAACCTGACATAATAATGCTATAGATACAAACAGTACTTGGCGTATGCTAAAGAGTTCAAACCTAGGACAACCACCTAGGTATGTAAGGAAGCTAATGAATGGCTCTTCAAGGAGAGATCAAAGGCATTGCCCCAGGAGGAAAATTGTTCAAGGACAAACAGAGGGACAAAGGGGTTGGTACCTTAGAATCAGTAAAGAGATGATCAGAACCAGAATCACAATTCCTGCGAGTGTAAAGACAGCAATGGTCAAGATGTGTGGGCCTGCAGGAAAGAAAAATTGAAAAATAAACAACTTGACAGAGGACACTGAAAAACAATATTACATTTAAGAAATGACCCTCACCCACACATGTACATGTCACAGTAGCTGAGCACGGATATTCTTTGGTCACATCCAAATTGAGAGGCTTTGGCAAGGTCCAGCACTGCCTAGAGATGACACTTGCCTGCCTCGTTCGCTGCTGGATGAAGCATGACCTGGAGCAGGGCAGTCTTGCATCCCCACCTGAGGCATGGGCGCTCTGTAGGGACACCCAGGTAGGAAGTGAATTTAACAGCACTAGATCTCACATCGGTTCAGCTGCAGAGTTACCAGGTGTTCTCCTCTTTAAAAAGAAACTAGGATAGTCCAGGAATAAAGCTGACTTTCCTTAGTAACCACATTTTGAAAAATGAAGCAGCCAAATTTCTCCTTTCAGTAACTTCTTAAGAGTGGATGGTAGAGGCAAACCTTGGGTACAACTCTCTGTGGGATAAGGATGTAGATAGGGTAAGCAGTTGACCATTTGAAATGAGAGTCACTGGAAGGCAGGAAACATTGTTTTCCCCCAGTGTACCCAGGGCTTAATGTAGAATGGGCTCTTCATTGACTTATTTGGATAAGGCTTTCTCTGAACTGGGGAACAAAGATTTTGTCCCTATGGTTTTTATCATTAAACACAATACTCAGTGATGACTTTCTGATTCAGGCTTTATAACATATATCTTTTCCTTTTCAGTACTGCTGGGTACCCACCCAGTGAGAAAGACATGCCTCTCTGACAGTGAATTTTCCACAGCTACCCATACCTTTGTTGCTCAGAGTCTTTACTGCTGTAATTTACTTCAGGGTGGGATACACCTGAAGACCACAGCTTCCACCTAGAATTTCAGCTGATACAGAATATAGCCGCTTGTGGATTTGAAAGGCATTTCTCACAAGAACTTGTTAGCCAAGAAGAGGTCAAGATGAAAATCATGGTACAGCTTTTAACATACATAGACTTTTCAACATTTTGCACCTGGGGTCTCAACTTATTGGCCCAGTTGTTTAAAGTAATTCTGTAGTTATTGTAGACAGAGTTTTGGAGACTGGTCTCATTTCTGAACATGTCTGTAGACACTGTATTGGGATGATAAGTGATACCAAGTGGACTTTACTCTTCAATATGAAATTTGTATGCTGTAGCAGGAAATTAATCTGGTGCAGCACAAAGCTGCCAGATGAGTGTCCTTGGAAGCTGCCATCCAAACAATTTGAAAATGAGGCTGTTGAGACATCTGAGGACTTAGACTCAAAATCACAGAGCACACAAAGGTCCTAGTCCTGAGTAGGCAGGAAGAACTGATGAGGCTGGGAACTGATTATTTACGTTACAAATTTGATTGTCCTAATGTGGAAAAGTGAACTGAAATCTGTCTTGGGTCAGTTCTTGGAGCTCAGGGGTATTAGAAAAGAAAGTTACAGCCAGCAACTTCATTTGAAGTGCAACAGGTCACTAATGCAGAGTTTTGTGTAGTGGCCACACGTGTAGGGTGTACCTACTCTACTGAGCAAGTGTCTCAGGCAAAGAAGACAGAGGAGAATCTAGTTTTGCAGATTGCCATGTTGGTTATGGATAGTAAAAGGGCCAAGTTACTCAGACTCACTGAGGCTAATGCACTTCTGCATGTGCCCAGAAACTGAAATAAAGCCACACAGGAAAACAACAAATTGTAAAAATTAATAAATAACTAAGAATCAACAAACACACTAGCTGCCTCCAGAATCAAACACCAGATAAGCAAGGATTTTGTACATACCATTTTAAGTGTCATTTGACATAGGACTCAGTTTAGGGACTCTGGATTTTGAATCCAGCTTTCCAGCTTTGATTTTTTGTTTTGTGTATCTCATCTCTCCACCTGCTTTCTGTGTATTCATCCTAGCATCAGTCTCAGGGCCTCCTAGTAACTTAGTATTAGCCTGATGTTCTCCATTGAAAACTGTCAGTACTACTGCTTCCCTCCACCAAGGAAGGACGTTAAGTTACCACTATAAAACGACATATATATGAGAATGTGCAAAGCCATTTCCTACGAATTCTTTGAAACTTAAGCGTTGTTCAATAGTAGCTTACAGTTAACAATCAGCAGGCTGAAGTTGCCCATGGCAGTGCTGTGGGACGGGAGTTTCCCGTTCCTGAGGCTCTGCTACCACCTCCTGGCTCTTAGTGTTACAACACACAAAGGGAGAGCGCATGACAACTGATTTCGGGTCCTCTGGAACCAGAAACGTTTGTGTATTGAAGACTGACCTTATCCACGTTTAAAGTGAGGGTTCAAACTTTCTGAATAATGGAAAAATGTGGATGAAAATCAAATATTAAGGTATACCACTCTAACACACCCAGCTGCACTCAAGAAATGGAAGAGCTAATCATTGCCACATCTAAGTACTAATATATAAACAGACAGGTAAAGTTTGCAATGACTATGATCTCTTTTTTTAAGGGATGCCAGGAGGAAGGAAGGTAGCAGAACGGGGTCAGCTGTTCTCAATTACAGCTTAGGAGGGAGCAGGGCTCTGGTTGCTGTGTTTATTTACCTCCCCAGAAGAAAAAACATATTTCTGTTTGGAAAGTTTTGACTGGCTTTGACCATACTTAAACTTACTTAAACTTTGTCCTTTAAAGTTGCCCTTTGGGGGAATATATTTGTTTAGAATCACACTGAAGGAAGGTTTATTTTTTTTAAATGTGAAAACAATGTAACAAAGTGCCTGTGGGAGGTGATTTTACTTTGATTTAGTATAGCCTGGCCACAAAGTCAGGCCTTTGTTAAGCACTGAATGTTAAGCTTCTAGTTTATAGACTGGCTTTCTGTAATTTCCAAACATTTTTTTTTTTACCCTTGTATAGCAGTTTTTTACCCTTGTCTAGCAGCTTCAAACAAGGATGTACTCAGGGGAATGTTTTGAAGATACGGAGATCCTCTGACAGCACAGCATGTTGTGGGGACCAAGGGATGAATGAGAATGGGACTGAAGCAACACTGAGAAGGCTGGGACCAAGTAGTAAGCCCTAATTTGAAGCAGTCTGGTTTACTCTATGGAGGAATAAAAGTGTTTGAACCCATGTACCAGCTTACTGTTAATGGACTTTTAGTTATGAGAAAGTGTTCCTCCAGTTATTGGTTTGCATTGTAATACTGCCTAGTGGAGGTAAGCAGTATGGCAAACTAATGGAGGCATTTAGGAGACCTTTAACAGTGGCACCTTTGGACACTCACTGATGGGAATGACTCAGGTGAAAACTAACCCGCTAACCCTTGCAACCACTGCCACTGCAATAGTTTTTATCCTGTGTATCATACCCTGAAGGATGTATCTTTCCACTGTCAATCACCATGTGGCAGCAGTCTACATGGGGAAACAATCTCAGTCTGCTCAGACTGACAAGGCTGTACTCTGCTATGCTGAAGTACAAGGGGATTCAACGGTTCTATCCAGGAGTCACCAAAAACTCAAAAGAAAAGGAGGTGGTGATCTCTGAGATTTCAGATTTAAAAATTGAGTGGAGATAGAGCAATAACCTAGCTTCCCATTGTCTTTCTGCAAGTAGCCAGCTCATCTAAGAGAACCCTCCAGAGGAGCACCCTGAATCTGCCCAGTGCTGTGTCCTCTCCCCAGCTCCCTACAACAAGGATAAAGTGGTAAGCAGAAGCCACTGTGCTGCATCAGCAATACAGAAACGCCGAGCCAGATAACTCATCATAACCTTAACTTTGCTGCCTCTCCTAAAGAGTCTTTCAAACAATTCAGACCACCACTATCTCCGAGTGAAGGTTTTATATTGGAGGTCACCTCTTCCAAAACACACCATGGTATTCACCACAATCACTGGTACAGTAGAGAGTCTGTTAAAGACTCAGTAGCATCAAAACAGAAATGCAGATTTAGAATTGGACTGGATGCAGAGAATATGGGTGGCTGGGGCAGGGGAAGGAAAGATGCTGTTCTTCCTTCAGCTCCTAGTGTCGCTGGCTGGGGGGCAGTGTGAAGGTTGCATGCTGGATTGCACAGCAAATGGATCTTAGAGGACTGTGTGACTTGTCTTTGAAGAATAGATAGGTTTAATGGGTGTCTCACCAGTGCTTGGAGAATCACTAGGCAGCTTGTTGTTCTTCCAGACAAAATCTGGACTGGTAGTCAGTGTATGTGTCTCATTCTTCTGAGTGTTGAAATACAGAAGAGTTCTGAACTATGGGTGTAGAAGGGAAGAAATGCAGTCAGCAGCTGTGCTTTCCCTCTTTTGTCCCTTACTTCCAACTACCCTTATTATTACTCAAACTCAAAATATTTCTTGCTCTTTCTACTACAGTGATGCATTCCTCAGTTTAGCCATATGTTTGGCTGCCATATTCTTCCTCATTCCTCCCCTCTCTCTGAAAAGAAATGTATCAGTCCCACAAAATACCAGCTGCACTTCACTTACTGGATCACCGGATTACATCAATCCCGTCAGTCTCCAGGACGCCTCTCATGACCCCCTCCTGGCATGCACAGTATGGTTTGGCACACCACCACTTCTGCTGTAGTTATTTTCGTTATTCTTATGCAATAGTACAGGGCATTTTGTTTCTCTTTTCGTATATAAGGTCAAACAGTTGCTCCCTGGATATACATACATGACTGGCAGTCTGTGACGTGTACAGCAGGGTCAAATTGGCATCAATGTCTCCAAATTCATCTAGAGTCACAGGACCCAGTAAACCTGCGGACCCAAAGATTTAGTCAGATGGCTTGTGTTCTCAGAAACATGAATATGTGGCAGGAGAGATGGGATAAATAAAAGGTTTTCTGATGCTTGGGATATTTTTCTTCTTCATGTACATGCTAGAATACATATCAGCTTAGTGTGGCGCTACTTCTCACTTAATAGTATGCTACATTTTCTCTACAAAATCCAATAAAAGATGTTGAATTGACTACACTGAAGAGGAAAGTCTCCATCTAGCTATAGAAAAATATATTTGTCAGGTTTCTTCAGCATACCAAGAATGCCAGAGTAACTTCCCTTGAAGGGATCATTTTAGAACTGAGAAGGGAAGTTGCCTGTTTCCACCAGCACTTTGAATCAATCAGCAAGAAAGGAAATATAGGAATACTTTCATTCGCCTTACTCTTTTGAGAGCTACCTGCTTGGCTCTAATAATATTATTTTAACCAGGTTCTTTTCCCTTTTAGCCTCCTGCCTCTGTATGTCAGCAAATGTGCATATTGAGATATTGCCTATGTAGCACATTCCAACGATTTTAAGGTGGAACTTCCCAAGTCCCTCAGTATGGCTTGACTTTGCTCTCATGAAGTCAGTCATTCCAACAAGAGCACAAGCTTAGCCAATGTTCACCACTTCTGAAAGTCTCACCTAATTTTTTTCCCTTCTTTTTTCAGGACAGTCTTTTTGATCAGCTTCAAATTGCTCTTTTGCTACTGTTGCTGACAACTTATTTTATTTTAACCTAAAGTTCAGCATCATTATTTTAGTTCAGGAATCACCTTCTCCCTTTTCACCTCAAAAAATGATGCTAACTTTTTCATGGCCCACCTTCTTAATATCAAAATAATTATTGTATGAACTCCCTACTCTACCAGCCTCCATCACAAAAAAGAATGAAGGCGGTTCAACATCTTTCAGGAGTTTTTTTAAAAAAACTAAACTGATGCTTCACTGATGTGAAGCATTACAGTGCAAGATTCGTTTCAGATAAGTAAAAAAGTTTGTGCAACTTACTTCTCAAATTTAGAGCGAAACTGAAGAGAGAGTTTACTTATATTCAAAAAAGGATGCTGTCTGCAGTAGGAATTAATAAACTGTATTTTGCTAGCTTTGGGATACCATGGTTAAAGCAAAGAAAGACCAAAATCTGTTAGGCCATGTTAGTAAAACCCATGTGTTTGCTGAAAGCAGGTGGGACATCAACACAAAGCTTTGAGTCGTCATTTTGGTGCAGATCTCTGATGTGAAGTGACAGCTGGGACTTGGCTCCCAGAGAGGTAATGTTGTCACTTCTTTGTGCAAGTCTTACCTCGGTCTTTTCCTCGTGATCAAATTCTGTGATTTTAAGCCCATGGCCTACAAAAGCCCACTGGTACTAGACAAGCTGTGAGAGGAACAAGAAAGTTGACTAAGAAGAGTCAACCCATTGCTAGCTGGCTTATGCTGACACTGCAGGCACCCAGGCCTACAAGCTGGCTTTGTAAACTGGAAAAAGATGGAAACTACTTCATTACAGCTTAACTAAGCGGACCTCAGAGTCATTTTGGACATCAATCGTATTTCCTATGTACTGGCCTCAAGTCAAGACTAGATCTTTGGGGGTTGGGGAAAAGCTTAGAAATGCCACTGTTGTGAATTAACAGTCTGAACACCAAGTTGCCTCTGGAGGAAGCATGCTCTCTGAACCTCGGCTATTTGCTTCACTCTTCCAGCTCCTTTCTCATTCTCCAATAGTCTCCCTGTAGAGAGTTCAGGTCTTTGTTGAAAGAATGACACCAGCTTCAGGTCCTTGTCCCTGTTCTCCATATCTGCGGGCTGGGAAGCTCTGTCTCTCCTCCTTCCCCCACCCCTCCTCAGGCAGCAATATTCTTTAAATGTGCTTTGTACTTCAAACAGTGGGAAAGACACAACAGACTTGAAAGGAGTCTGGTCCTCAAACAGTCTGTTGTTAATTGCAATGTTTCAAATGATAGTCATTCTGACTTTCTACTTCTTCTGTACTGCATGCACTGAGGTGATTCTGCACAACTGCTATGTAGTGCTTCTGGTAATACTGAAGATAACATCCTTGGAAAAAATGATAGAAAAAGAAAAAAGAATAGGAATAAAAGCCATTGAAGGGCTTGGACTTGTTTCATGTAGAAGTGACTTAGTAAGAGTGCTTAAAAACAAATTTCTTTCCCCTCATCAGTTTAGTGAACCCTGCATAGGACTGTGCTTTTTTTACCTTCAAAAGTGATATTTCGGAAGCCAGTGATGAAACTGAGAAGTGACACTGGGCTCTGGGAGGAGATAAATTTCTTCAGAATATATCCAAATAGCAAGACTGCATTATAATAGCCAACAACATAGTCACTATCCATCTAGAACAGGAGAAAACGAGAAACAGCAATTTGAGAGTTCATGTTTCTGCATTAAAGATACGGTATCTTTGGTGGTCTCCATGTGGCAAAAACTCCAGCATGGAAGACTAGAATCTGCTGAATTCTGAGTGAGTAAATGGGCAATGCAACATCAGCATTCTCAGAAAAATAAAGGTAAACAAAATATATTTTTGATTTATGAAGGCAGAGAGGCGCTGAAAACTTATAAGAAGCCAATGTAAAGCTCTGACATGCTGATCCTGGTGCAAAGGATTCAGAAAATCCTATATTGTAGGTTCTGGGCAAGCCTGCTCAGTGGGACCCAAAGCCCCTGGCTTTGGATTAGACCTTCTGTGCAGATAATCCAGTATGATGCCAGCAAGTCTGGGCTTCCAGATGGCCACAGCTCAGGGGCAAGGAGCTGTGCCAGCATTTCCAGCATCCTGACATAGAGCTGGCACTCAGAAAGCATTGAGCCCAGGCTGGGGGATCTGGAAGCCCTATATATCCAGCCAGAAGCTTTGGGCTGCCTGCTAGAGAGCTGGAGCTCAAAGCCACAAATCCTGGGAGAAACTCTTCATGTAGAGTCTGGTTCCTGGGCAGACAGCAGAAGCATCGGTTTCACTAAGCAGATACAGGATTTGCACAGTTTCTGCTTTTCAGGAAATTAAAAAAAAATATTTATTTCCTACAGAAAAAAAAAAGTTTCTGAAGTTTAACTGGAAAGCCCACGGACAGAAACAGCAATAGTTGCCACTGCTTATATGTATCTGCGCAAAAAAATCAGTCAACAATTATCAGTTCTGAACTTCCCATTCTCACATCTCGTTTACACCTATAGATCTTCCTTCAGTGATGCCTTGCAGCTACATATAAGATTGTCAGTCACTCAGAAGAGGAGTCAGAAGGCCAGGCACCTAGAAGTCTCCCTCGCAGCCTGTGAACATGACACATGCAGACCAAATTAAAAGCTTGAGTTGAACTTCACAAAGCAGGAACACGAGAGCCTGCCTGTTTCCTTTATGATACTATATTTTTACACCATTACAGCAGAACAAAATATCATCCTGCAGTAGTGTAAGAAAATATCAGCATAGAAGCATGATGGGGAATGATTACAGCTGCATTTTTAGTTTTCATTTCGTAGTGCATGAACATGAATGAACTGAACGCCATAATCGGAAAAAAGTGTGGTTACCAGGACATCGTCCTCAGTTTCTGTGGTATTCAAGTTGTAATCAGCTGGTGGGAGAGTCAGGACGAGTACATGCTCCATGTAATGGGCTGAGTTGTTATTCCTGTAGTACGTGTTGCTGCAAAATAAAGCACAAGAACCCCACAAACAATCAGCAACAGGAGCAGTGGTAACTGTGACAGAATTACTTTCCTCTTCCCAGCGGTACTGTTATTTAACAGGTTAAAACAGTACTTCTAAAAATAAAATTTCATAATAGACAAAACTCTTTATGTTATTCATGCCCTGATGCCAGCTTCTGTGCTTAACTACATTAAAAGGTAATATGAATGCGATCTGGCAATCTGAAACTCAAAGGTTGCAGTGAACTATTATTATTGTAACTGTTCGGTTTCTGTCCTGTTTATTTCCTCTTCTTTCAAGCAGGAGTTTATATTTATTAAGACTGAGTCTGTCCTTGGAATCCACAGTACTGCAATCTGTAGTTTCTTCATGTTATTTTGTATGTTTCTAATCTTTTCTGCGCTCTGTCGCACGTTCCTGCTAGAACTGATCACAGCAGGGTTTGCACTAAAAGCATTTAACAGGAGGGCATGAAACAGAGAGGGGAGAAGAGCAGCTTATTGATTTATTTGCTTAATTCAGTGAGCTAGGAATATCAGAAGAAACTATGTGAACTTGAAATCTATGCTAAAACAAGTGGAAAAGGTTGTAGCTTTCAGGTATCTTTGGTTTCATCATCCTGACAGGCCATCTGGAAGTGCTTCGCAGACTGGCAACCACTAGATTCACACGTTACAGAGGAATTTAGCAATAGATATTAGTGTCAAGTGGCAGCATCTGTCATTGCTACACCTAGATTGATTAAAAAAAAAAAATTGTACAAGCCTTCTCTCATTACTGATGTTTGATCATAGTTTTATTTTTTCAGCCAGTACTGTATTAGCAACTTTTGGAGACCACAGACTCCACTGTACAGCCATCAGATGGGATCCTAACACCCGAGCCCTGCCTCTGCCTTTCCCTGAACCTTCTGACTTTCACATTGCACTTTTCAGCCTGAAGAATTTCAGTGTGCTTTTTATTTAGGCTTGGAGTGAACTAGCCAAGTGAGGAAACTTCATTAGACTCCACAGGACTGGATAATCCTACAGCATTCCACCTTCCTTGAGGGAGGCTTAAAAACTGTTTTTGTGTCCAGGCTGCCAGAGGGCTCAGAGCTGAAAAAAACTTAAATCCATCACTTTGTCTGAGGGATTTGACTCCTGGAGAGGAATGGGGCCTTGCCTACTGTCTTGTCCTACAGCTTGAGTTTGGATTTAACACGTGTCTGAATTTTGTTCTGTTTTAAGAAGAAGAAAATGATTTAAGATATTCAGCAAAATTAGGGGTATGTAGCAAATTTAAGGAGAGCAGAATATAAAATGGGGTGAGGCAGGTGGTTATATCAAAAGGATGCATATCACAGCAAAGATGCCCCTAATCGCCCTCACCTATTGTGAGGCAACAACTATACATGCAACACCAGTAGGTAAAACCACTAACGCATGTAGTTCGTTGTGCATTTGCAAAGAAACAGGAATTGTGGCCAGTTGCTTCAGGAAGAGCAACTGGGGATTTCTAGTGCCTAGATAAAGTGGTGGAAAGTCTAAAGCTTTTAAAGGCACTTCTGAAAAATATATATGGTGAGCTTGAAAGTGTACAGGATGAAGAAGATCCTGTTAGAACTTGAACCACAGGGTCTAATTTGGACTCAAAGGTTAAATGTCTGAAGTCATTAATCCAAAGTGCCTCAGCCCTGCTCTGTCAAGGTCAGCTTTAGACGTGAGGGCTCGGAAGTCCTATAGACCCTTTAAGGTCATGGATTCTTTTGCTACGTCAACAGTGAAGTAAGTAGGATTGAGACATGGACACATACATTTGCCTTGTGATCATTCACACCATAAAGCTGCCAGCACAGTCCCGGGCATGGTTTTGGTCTAAGTCAACTAGCTTTCTTCCAGACCGTGACTTTCTACAGTGACCGGAGCCATAACCAAAAAGCATTTTGGGCATCTAGACTTAGCCATATGGATGTGAGCTGTGCTGTGTCACTTAGGGTTAGGGCCAGCTCTTGGTCCTTGTATATAGACAAATATTTTGAGGCTACCATTGATAAGGCCAGTTTTTATCAGTCCTCATAGATAAATAGTTTTTAATTAGCAATATAAAGATGAAATTGAACAACAAAAAGAAACTTAGGTTGTATACTAAGAAATGTCTCTGAAAAGTTAGATTTATGTAGTTATAAAGACGTTGAAGAGACATTTATAAAGTGGAGGAGTTATAAAGTGGAAAAGACAATTGTACCACTCCCTTAAACCATTTAAAAATTGAATAAACGGAGCCTAGAAAAACATACTGTAAGCCATGTTTACATAGTTGTCTGATTGGGCAGAGTATATGAAAAATGTACAATATCTCATATGAATAACCCATGACCATTCTGACTTTGGACTCTGTGATTCTCTCGTGGCTTCCTGCACTGAGGAGTCCACAGGATGACATTAACCTTACCTGCTCTGTCACTGCCTTAAAAAATATTATGAACTAAAGGGGATGTGCCACAAATTAAAAACTAAGCAGCTTAGATAAATGGCAAAACATGGGGACAGACGGCAATGGAAAACGTTTTGTGAGACAGCATTTCTTCAACAAAACAGTTCCACTCAGACTTTTTCCATTGTCTCTATCCTTCAGCAAACTGCAGAGAAGAGGGGAAAAGCAAAGGTGACACTTTACTTGAAGATATCTATCAGGATGATAACAATGTCCTTGTCCACTTCCGTCGTCTCTAGGTCTGTGCTGACGTCATCTGGAGAGCCACACATGATGATTACTACAGATTGGGCAAAAATGGAAACAGATTGGTGAAGAGTAACAGACAAGAGGAGGTCATTTGCCTGCTCCCCTGTGCTCGAGCAAGAGGCGGTAGACTAGTGCTGGGCTAAGGCACATTACTACGCTGCGCTGGGACCCAGGCATAGAGCTACAGCTTCTCTGCAGTAAAACCAGGATATTTGAGGGACAGTGGTAAAAGATGCCCCAACGCCTGCACCATTTTCTGTCTGATTGTGCCAGAGTACTACCATTATCTCACTCAAATAAGCGTTATCAGTTCTGATGCAATACAGGCTACTGAATATGAACATTTCTAAGCTAAATAGCATCCAAGTAATAGTTTCATTGGCTTACTTATTACTCTCGCAGTCACTTGGCCGGCTGATGCCAGGTGCTTAGTCTTAGGAGAAGACGCAGCATTTACTCATTCATTTTTCTAGTTTAGATGGATCACTTCCAGAAGAAGTGGCCCTTGATCGCACAAATGAGGACTGTACATGTACCAGGGCTGGAAACACAGGAATGGTAGAGACCTAAGCATTTTTGTAGCATCTAAGGTCCTTCTTAGGAGGAGTTGTGATTCCTGGATTTCTGAATCTTTCACAAAATGAAGCTTGTGCCTAGATGGGATAATTCACTCCAAAAGCTCTCTAGAACCAGGATGTTCCTCCATATTTTATGGAGATGGAGAGAAGAATCTAGGAACTTCATGCCATTTTATGTTTGCATCCATGTGAAATAGTATATCTGCATTTCTCCACCATTTCTGTGGAACGACTATCTCTAAAATGTAACTAAGGGTTAGGTTTGATGTCCTGGGAAAAGCAACTTGCCTGCAAGGGAGAGTGCATCCTCAGCCCCTCCTTACCATTGCTTTTCCGGTTTGAATCTGTCACAGTTTTTCTAAGCTGCTCCGGAGTCCTTAAAATCTCCTTGAATCTCAGGTTTTCAGAGAATTGTGTGATTCCAGCATCTAGTGCATTCATGTACCTGACACAAGGGAGCACAGATATTGTCAGAAAATTGCAAACTCCTCACGTTCTCCTAAACAAGCCAAAATGTGAGATGGGCTGTTTACAGCACACAAGAGTGTTTGTAAGGCAGTATGGAACATTTTTTTCTGCAGCAATAGAAGAGAGAAAATCAATACAGGGCATGAAAGACTTGAAAGTGTTTGGAAAGTCCCCCAGAGGTACTTAAGCCTGGTTGTACAAACGATGGGTTTGGAGAATACAATGATGTAATAAGACATTAACAATTAAGAAAAGAGATCAGGGATATGCAGAAATTACAGTGAGACTAACTGGAAGGCAGAGCCAGGAAGCTTTGCTGTTTTAAGAAGTAAGTGGTAATCTTAGAAGACACATGTGGAGGTTCAAAGGAGTAAATGGGAGCTGCAGAAAGGATTGAAATAAAAACCATACATGTTTTTTATTTCAGTCTGACTGTGAGAGAAGCGAAGGAAGGAAAGTAGCTACGAACCCTCCCTGTACTGAGTCAGTTAAAACTTAAAGGGGAAAAATAAGAACAGAAAAATAAAACAACCAAGTGAATGAAAGCTAGCTAAAAGATTAAGCAAAACCAGCCAACTCCTAAATCTTGTTCTTGTCTCAACATGTTGTATCTGAGAAGAGACATTCTGTCTGAAATAAAGTTAATGCAGAGGGAAAACAAAAAAAGTCTTTGGTTTCAAACTGCTTAACTTTTGATCTACCAACACTGAAATCTCAGACCTATAAATGACTACATATCTTTTGCTTCCCTTTTTTTTTTTGAGGAACAGAATCATTAACCATTAATTTACAGGAACATACGCATAATTGAGACATGGGCTGATTTTGCTATCACTTGAGTATTCACTTATTTTTATACATATATGGGGAAAACAATTAGCCCGTGCAGTATAACTTGTGCTTTAGCAAAAATCTACTTTTTTAATTAGACAGTTCAAAAACCTTCAAGCTGATAGTTTCTATTAAAGCAGAATGAGATGCACTATATTAGTTTAAAAAATGGGCAGAGATACAAAATTAACTTTTTTTGTTGTTGTTAATTCAACAATAAATAAAAAGAGCTTGAACTTGAGCTGAAGTCATAAAGAAGGTCCTGAATAAAGACAAGGTAAGAAACCTTGTATTAATAAAGACAAGGTAAGAAACACTTGGGAAATTACTTACATGCATTGACTTCCCTGAAAGCTATGAAACCTGCAGGATTAAAGGTATTTAGCAGAAGTGTCTGTAGTGCATTGGCAATTACAGCTGCAAACATGGAGAAATAGGGATTGTAGTAAGAGACAAGCAAAGTGCACTGATGTTTCAAAGCATCAAAGACAGGTAATCATAGCAATTACGTTATGTGATCAAGTTGCTATCTATACTAAAAGAGAAGGAGGAAACAGTAAAAATCCCTAAATATCTACAAAACACTGAATTTGAGATCAGTTTCAGGCCCCTTAATTCAGAAAACATACCAAAAAAAATAGTTCTGTACACAAAATATTCTGTAAGTGCCTGCTTGTACCATTCTGAAGCCAATACAGTCATAAATTTTGCTTAAAATTCCGCACATTCCTCAGGTTACGAATTGGAAAGATAAAGAGTAGTTATTTCCATGAATTCTTGGATGTCTTTGAGCTACATTTATAGTATTAGTAGGAGAAATAAGATTATTTTTTTAAAATTAATCAGCATTTTATGTCCCAAAATTGTAAAATTCAAAGGAGCACAGAAACACTCACATAAGCTGAAAATTAAATGAGTCAATAATAGAAGAGTAATGATAAATATCAGCATATTAAAGAGTCTATTTGACTGAAAACAGCCTTTAATTTTAAGCAAGGAGAAAACTCAACATTCTTGAGAATCGAACACAAGCTGATGTTTCAGGTCACAAAGTGAAAACTGTCTCCTTTGCTCCAAACTCATGAGAGGATAGCTTCGGCTCTGCAATCACAGAGGTCATTTTGTTCAAAGAAAGATACACTTTGAACTTCAGACATGTGTCATAGTAACAACAGTGCCCACGGATCGGAGCCATTAATGTGCAGAAACATTACAAGAGCTTAGTAAGACCCCTGACCTAAAAAGGCATCTATGGAGACCCCAATGGAGGAGCCTCTTATGTCACACTATGTACATTACGGATGCAGTAAACAGGTATTTCCAGTGGGGACAACGTGTGGGCTATGCTGTTCACAGGAAAAGCCAAGGCTTGAGAATACTTAAAAGTAGACTGAGTGAAACATTCAGATATGCAGTACAGCTGAAGGGTATAATTCATCTTTTCCTTCTCTCATTCTTTGGTAGCTGTAAGGCACCTCCCAAAATGTAGGACTCGAAGGACAGCTTATAAGAACCATGTCTGAGGATGGAGATGGAGTTTATCAACAGTCGGGTTAGAGGTGGATCCAGATCTTACCAGAAGCATGCCTCTGAGTTTTCGTTCCTCTTATAAATGTAGGTAGATTCCCAAGTTGTGGTTTTGAATGGCAGCCGAGATTCTTTCCAAAAATAATAGAAGAAATCATTCACTTTCCTGGCTGGGATCAGAAGGCGGGTTAGGTTTTCTTTGTAGTCACAGGACAGTCCAAAACTCCCTACAGAGATCAGAGGCAGGCTCAGTATTGACTCAACTCTGAAGGGAGAGACAAGAGAACAAGTCTGAACGGTTTGCTGTCACACCAAGGCAGCTACCACTTGATTCCATCCTCAACTTCCTCTCCTCTTGTGCCCAACATTAGTTTCACAGCAATTTGAACCTGAAAGAGAAGGCTTCTCAAGAGCACACACAGATTTCAAGGCAGTATTTGCGCTGAAAATCCTTGTTGAACTGATCCAGGCAGCTTCTCTCACTGCCCCCAATTCCTCATGCCCTTTTGGGTATCATGCACCATTTCAGTCCAAGGGCTGTGAGGCTCACAAGGGCTGTTTGTCCAAAGGCTCAAGGACCCATCCGATTCTGCTCCCTGGTTGCCATTAACATGGGATGGATTTGATCTCTTTATTGGGACAGTGTTGGAGAGTGTCAGCTTTTTGCCATCAAAAACACTTTACTCCTACAACTCAAAGGAAAAGTCTTTTAGTTTCACTCTGGTGTATTTTAGGAGCTGTACAACAGCAGCAGTCAGAGAGAAAAACTAAAGCAACTCTCTGCTGGCAGGGAATTTGTAAAACAAAGATTCAGAGACAGTAAGTTTTCAAGAATATAAGTATTTTCCCAGATGCTGCAATCTTATCAGACTAGACTCAAGATATTTTAGTTCTTGTACAGTAACTGGGTTTTTATGACAGGGAATTTTACCTGCAAAAACCATGGCCATTAGAGTTGTTGGCATTATTGTGACAAAACTTTATTTTCCAGGTAATGCTGACTTACAAATTACAGGGTTTATGCTAATTGCAACAAAAACAGATAGAGATGATGCAGTAAGTAATGCCAGGGAGACTATTTCACTAATGAAACAGACATTTTTCTGACTGGTTTAGAAAGAATAGAATAGAATAGAATAGAATAGAACTATTTCAGTTGGAAGGGACCTAAAACGATCATCTAGTCCAACTGCCTGACCATTTCAGGGCTGACAAAAGCTAAAGCTTGCTATTAAGGGCATTAAGCACCGACAGGTTTGGCGCATCAAACACGTCTCTAGGAAGGTGTTTGAGCATGGTCTCGGTGAAGAACTGCTTCCTAATGTCCAGACTAAACCTCTCCTGGCACTGCTTTGAACCATTCCCACGCGTCCTGTCACTGGACACAAGGGAGAAGAGACCAGCACCTCCCTCTCCACTTACCCTCCTCAGGAAGCTGTAGGGAG
The DNA here is from genome assembly GCF_009769465.1 of Tauraco erythrolophus. NCBI lineage: Eukaryota > Metazoa > Chordata > Aves > Musophagiformes > Musophagidae > Tauraco > Tauraco erythrolophus. The sequence goes on from NC_141468.1 coordinate 57,691,122, forward strand.
CAACGAGGCCACCCCTCAGCCTCTTTTCTCCAAACTAGATAAGCCCAAAGTCCTTCACCACTTCTCATAGGACATGCCTTCCAGCCTTGTCACCAGCTTTGCTGTCCTCCTCTGGATGCGCTCAAGGACCTTCACAGCCTTCTGAAATTGCAGGGCCCAGAACTGCACATGGTACTCGAGGTGAGGCTGCACCAATGCTGAATGCAGAGGGACAATCACCTCTTTGGATCGGCTGGTTATGCTGTGTTTGGTGCACCCCAGGATGGGGTTTGCCCTCGGGGCTGCCAGGGCACACTGCTGGCTCACATTGAGCCTGCTGTTGGCCAGCACCCCCAGATCCCTTTCTGCAGGGCTGCTCTACAGCCGCTCCTCTCCCAGTTTGTACTCGTGCCTGGTGTTACTCTGTTCTAGATGTAAAATCCGGCATTTGGACTTTTTAAATTTCATCCCATTAGTCATTGCACAATGATTCCCTGAATTAAAGATGGTGAAGAAATTGGAGGTAGATAGTCGGGCTAATCCCAAACCATGCTTGTTATTTCCACCGTTCTGCTGCAACATCCCAGCAGCTGCTGTGCTTATAGAGCTATTGTTGTTAACAGTGTTGCTTAATGTCCATATGACAAGCCAAAGATGGAACCCGGAGCGCGGTGGCCGAGCGCAGGCAGCAGCCAAGCTGCTGCAGCCCCTGTGCACTCCCACCCCACTGCCTGTGGAGCAACCCCCCACAGCACCTTCCTCACACTTAAAGTACTGCAAAGGCACTTGTTCTGATTTGCAAAGCTATTGCACCAGGGGCAAAAGCCAGCCGCTCGTTTGTTTATGTTCCTCATTGCCTTGCATAAATTCAAATTGCTTTCACTATTCATACTTTTTACTGGTTTAACTGTGTCAGAGTCTGAGGAAAAGACTTTGGCATCATTCTGGGCAGCTCCATATACAGCAGACAGAAAAGCAAACATAAAGTTTGGAGATACAATGAAAAAAACTGTGGTGTGGTCAACACACTGGACGGGAGGGATACCATCCAGGGGGACCTTGACAGGCTGGAGAGGTGGGCCTGTGTGAGCCTCATGAAGTTCAACAAGGCCAAGGGCAAGGTCATGGTCATGCACATGGGCTGGGGCAATCCCAGGCACAAGTATAGGCTGGATGGAGAACAGATTAGAGCAGCCCTGAGGAGAAGGACTTGGGGGTGTTGGTTGATGAGAAGCTCAACATGAGCCAGCAATGTGCGCTTGCAGCCCAGAAAGCCAACTGTATCCTGGGCTGCATCCAAAGAAGCATGGACAGCAGGTTAAGGGAGGGGATTCTGTCCCTCTGCTGCCATGAGACCCCACCTGGAATATTGCATTCAGCTCTGGGGTCCCCAACACAAGAAGGACATGGAGCTGCTGGAACAAGTCCAGAGAAGGGCCACAAAGATTATCAGAGGATTAGAGCACCTCTTCTATAAAGACAGGCTGAGAGAGTTGGGGTTTCTCAACCTGGAAAAGAGAAGGCTTCAGGGAGATCTTCCAGTACGTGAAGGGGACCTACAAGAAAGCTGGAGAGGGACTTTTTACAAGGCCATGTAGTGATAGGAAAAGAGGCAATGGATTTAAACTGAAAGAAGGTAAATTTAGATTAGATACAAGGAAGAAATTTTTTACAATGAGGGTGGTGAGGCAGTGGAACAGGTTGCCCAGAGAAGTTGTAGATGCCCCATCCCTGGAAGTGTTCAAGGCCAGATTGGATGAGGCTTTAAGCAACCTGGTGTAGTGGAAAGTGTCCCTGCCCATGGTAGGGAGGTTATAACTAGATCATCTTTAAGGTCCCTCCAACCCAAACCGTTCTATGAGTCTATGATATTGCATAATATTTTATCATGGTCCTATACATATGTAAGACTTATTCTTTTGACTCTTCTATAAATCGATCACATGTGTTCACCAGTAACATTGTATTCATTTCTGATCATGTCACTCAAATAAATATATAGAGCTAAAAGCAGATAAAGTTTGAGGTGAAAGTGTCTCAATCTTCTCAGTATCTCTCAGTGAAACCAAAAGGCTACCAAAGTTTGAAAAGGGAAGTGATTCACATGGGTAGCAATATGGATTTGTATGTCATGACTGTTTGGGATTTTTTAACTGATTTATACTAGAAGTCTGCAGATTCCGCTTACGCTTTTCCTAATATCTGAGAATGAACAAATTAATATATAATATAGAATAGAATTATACAAGCTCATGTATAGTATGATAGTAGAGAGATTCATTCTTCAGGAATGCTTTCTCAAGCAGAAGAGTTAGGATGAAACTGGCTGCTCCCTATCTAAACACTCTTTATTGAAAATGGTCAGGATTTTTGGATCTTCTCTTGACACATGTAACTCAGGCCACTCTCGGTGACTGAACGCCCACCTGGAAGGACCCTTGTTTCTGCAGTACTGCGATGTCTACGTGTCTCAAGCTGACATCTCTTTCCTCCTGCAGTTGCTGAAGAGTTAAGTCTTTTGAGCCCTTAATCAATCGGTTAACTTACTACCACTGGTTAGAAAAGTTTCCCTGCTAGCAATGGGATTTCAGCAGTGGGCTTTGGAAGAGGATGTTCTTCTCCCTACCAAACATAGTGGCTATCCATAAAAGTCTTATTGCCTTGACTGTAGACCTCGAGGTGTCTGATGTATCCTAAACTTCAATGTCTCTGCTGGCTTGTTGTACACAAAACAACTTTGTTCAGCAGTTGAGATCTTTAACATCATGGTATTAGGGGGAAGAGGGGGTACTTACGAGAACATTTGGTAGGTGGCATAGGTGCAAGCGGGTCCTATGACGACACAGCCAAGTGTGCCAGTATCCTGCAAGTGATCAGAAAGGGTCAGTAGTGGGGACAGTGCAGAGGACTAGCAGAGAGAGGAGGACAGAAGAATGAAGAAAACTTTAGGATTTGAGAAAGAGTCACAGAATTTACCCAGAAAAAGCTAGAACAGAGTAGCAAAGAACCTACAGAAAGCTTAAAAGAATAAACCTAGAGTGAGGGAGGGAGGAATCACAGAAAGCTAAGAAAAGGCAGAGGACAGAGTAGTGCCTGTGAGTATGGCCTTTGTTAACAGACAGCAAGTTAAGATTAAAATGTTGTAATATTTACAATTTCACCATTTGCAGAAGACAGAGAGGTTGCAATTACAAGATACTGTGTATCAGAAAAATAGTTATGTGCATATGAAGTTTGTATGAAAAAAATCCTTCCACAACCACCAAATGAGGTCTGACCAGTAGCTTTGTGTATCATGAAGTACTTCTTCTTAACAAAGACTATAGCATGTCCTCATACATTGGTAGATTTGAGAATTCACATTGTATTGACAAAGCTTCACGCAGAGGTGACAGTTCTTAGAAATGAGAAAATCCACTGAAACACGACTTCTTGTAAGACACCAATTATAACTGAAGCTTTTCTCCATATTAGAGTATTCACATAGTTTCTTCCACGTGACTTCTGTGATTTCTAGTGAGAAGTGAGCACTTCATCTTTGCCCTCTGGGCATAGTTCCATACATGTTTCTTTGGTATCAGTGCCAACCTAGTAATCTCTTTACCTGCGTGCTTCCATCCTCACACAGCTCTCTCCTTTGTGTGTTTGTGTAAACTGATGGTGAACCAGATCAAGGTCTGATCCAGTTGGAAACAGACCTTTTTTGCTCTCCTTAGGCTGTTGGAGGGTTTGGGTTTTTGGTGGGGTTTTGTTGGTTGGTTGCTGGGTTTTTTTAATGGATTGCTTTGGCTATACGGCCACACAAAGTGTTGTGCAGATATAAAAAAGAGGACAACTTAAATACAGGAAAAGAACACTGAAGCAGAAGGCTGCTTTAGTCAGCATTGCCACCAAAAGCCTAATGACTGCTTCCAGGAAGCACTCATACAATCTCTCTCCAGTATTTGCCTGCTTGTCTTCATAAAACCTACAGGAACATCTTCTCTTCGAAAACTTCACTTCCCTGTCAAATTTGTTTGGAATTGAACAACAGGACCAAAAGTTAATAAGGAAAGACAGAGACTCTGGCACATACACACACACACACACAGAAAGAAAGAAGTCTTGTCTTCTTAGGAAGTCAACTTAAAGAAGCCTGCTACTCACATAAATTTCCTTGATGAGCTCCACACCTTCACAGGTGCTGGTACGACAACCTTGTGAGACATAGAGCGATGAGGTAAAGGTGTGGAAGGTGGCATTGACTGTAACATTGGCTCCTGCAATGCAAACGTAAAAGTAAACAGCATCATGATTTGCAGGTAACCACTAATACACCATATCCCTATTCTTCTGAGACAGGTCTGAGCAGTCTGAGCAGTCCCACCAAAAAGCTGCCCCACCAAAATTCCACCTACCGCCTAACGTCCACTACTTAGCATGGGACTGTAAAATTTGCTCCAGTCTGGACTGCTGACTTCTGCTGTTGTGTGTTAGTACTTTCAGTACAAAGTACTTTTAGTGTTGGGCTTTTTTAGAGACATTTTTTAAAGTTCTGTAGGAAGCAACTGAGTGACCACTTTCCAGGAAAATTGGACCAAATCTCTTCAACTAGAGGGCAGAAAGAGAACATGTATAATTTCCTTGGAACCTCTTTTTCCCATTTTATTCTAGAGAGTGGCAGTAGATTGGTGATATTGAAAAGAGAGGTAAGATATCAAAATAAATAAAAGCATCATCTGCAATGACTCTAAATGAGGGGAAAACATATGGACTAAAGATTCTTCTCACTCCAAGTTATAATGAGATCAACAGATGGTGTCAAGAGGAAAATTATTTTCAGAAAGTAGAGGCTAATCCAGCCAGGAGAGGAAGCAAAGGCATCCCAGTTACTGCACTAGATGGATCACTGGTCTTGTCTGATCCAGTTCAGCAATTCCCATGTTCCAAATCCCAACTGAATGTCTCCAGGAAAGCATGCAGGAAGAGTCTGCCCAAACACCATAAAAGCAAATATGGTTCTGCCCATGTGTAGAGCGCTTCTGTTTTTACAGAGAGAGGTCATCGTTTCTGTAAGATCTACAGAAGGTGAACGGACAGGCGAGGAGCCTGCCTGAGGAGCAGCTTGCTGAAGGTCAGAGGAGTAGAAAGCTGTGGCACGAAGTCTGACAAGAAACCATAGCAGGAGAAGGATAGCCGACATCCATTGCCTTACCTGTCATCTGGAATTCATTCTGTAGCCTTTTCAAGGCTTGCTTCACAGCTGATTTCAGACTATCAGTAGTTGATGGGAGGTCTGAGTAATCCATGAGCATCACATTGATCACAGAACTGTTGTTGCTACATTCATTTGAACTAACTTGCTGCAGCAGCTGGAGTGAGAGAAACAAAGGCCAAAGGGCCAGAGCCAACATCCGTTGCTTCATTATCACTCAGTTTAGACCCATTGTGTGGGCTCTCTCTTTTCTTTTTCTCTTTCAACCCTCTTTCTTTCAGATACTCTAGATTGGTTTTGTTCCTGGATAAGACGAAAAAGATCTCAACAGCAGATTCAGGCCGTACAATCCTTCTCTCAGGCACTTCCCTATCCCCCTCCCTGCCTTCACGTCTGCCCGCCCCTCCGGTGTTCCAGGTGGCACTTCTGTTTATGAAAAACTAGCAACAGCAGAAGTCAGGAAAGGAGAGAGGCTAAAGGTTGCTGTGAATGTTTGCTCATGGAAAGGCTGAGGCTGTAAAACTGAAGCATTACCTGAAACCTTGCCTGATAAGGGCCCTAACTCTTCATCACAGAGATGAGCCGAGAGAAGGAAGGGGAGAGGACAAATGGACTGTAAAGACAACTCTTTAAAATGGAAATAAAATACAAGGTCTGTTAAAGCCTAGAGGAAAACAGCTGGTTACTTAATATTTGCATTGCCCTACATCTCTGCTTACATTGCCACACCATCTCTGTTGGCTGGGCTCATAAATCAAGGTATATTTTCTTCCGTGATCAGTTACTGATTTCATTCCTTTAGCTTTTACCATCAAAGCACTTTCTGAGCTGGGAAAAATATCTGACTTGCAGACATTGCTGGTCCTCCAGACCAAAGCTTTCATTTCTACTTACAGAGTAGACTCAGTACAAAGCTTGTCCGCTTATACTCACCCAATATTGTGCACCAAAGTGCCCCAGGTCTGCCCAGACATGTTTCTCCCAGGCAGCACAGGTCTCATTGCCCATTCCCACCTTGTCAGATGTGTCCCCGAATGGTGGCCCAACCTCTTCCTGCTTTATGTGATGCAGCCTCTTGCATCAGCTAAGGATTAGCAAAGCTGAAGGCCACATCTCAGACCTCTGGTACCAAAGCTAAATCATAAATGGCATTGCTAAAAGGCACACACCAAAGGATATGATGGTATTGTTCCTGGGTAGGGATTTTGGGCTTTCCTGAGTATAGTCTCAGGAAAGGTAGATAGAATGAAGGGAAGACAAAAAACCCCACAAGTCTTATGGATAAGTCTGGGCACAAAGGAGAACTGCCAGACAATAGGAATCAACAGGCAAATTTAAATACCGAGTGTGATAGGTCTGAATTTGAGGTTCTCGTGCACACCTACAGCAGCTTCTGTCTTTCTACTGAAACACGGACTGAGGCTGTCAGATAATAAATCAATTTACTTCTGTTACCTTCCTGAAATAATTTCAAGACAAACAAGGAAAATCATAGAATCATAGAATCATAGAATGGTTAGAGTTGGAAGGGACCTTAAAGATCATCTAGTTCCAACCCCCCTGCCATGGGCAGGGAAACCCTCCACTACACCAGGTTGCCCAAAGCCTCGTCCAACCTGGCCTTGAACACTGCCAGGGAAGTAACAATGCTTTTGGCATAAACCAGAGCTGCAAATCCATTACTTCTTTCAAAGCCTGTATTTAAAAGGTGTTGAATATACTTCAAACATATTTGCACAGATTTTTTACATGATCCTATTTTAATACCAAATGATTATTGCTTGAATCTTTCTTATACTCAAAAACAGAGGACAACATAAACCAGCATTTAAGAGCAGACCTTGAACACCTCATCATATCTACTCTAGCATTTGTAATTACTAATACAGTAATCCTAAATTAGCAGTCTGTCACGTAAACCTCTGGATTAGTATGGCTGGCTAGAGCCACAGACTGAGAATGGAATATAGCTTTTCATGCTGAGATAATCTGCTCATCACTGCCTCATTTTATAGGTATTTACAAAGTCCTTGAAACTTATCCCATATAAGTCAATAAGAGATTTGTCGTTAACTTCAGCAGAGAGAGATTTGCATTTTGGTACTCTTCTTAACCTATCTGAGAGAAACAGTTAGCTAGTGTGGATAACACAAGTAGAACTGAGTCTTTTATATTGCTGCTCACACAGAGAGTGTGTAATGGGAATGAGGTCTCCCCAGTTTGGTATCTATTCATGTACTTATTTGGTTTTCATAGCAGCTTAAAAATGTCCTTTAAAAATAAAAGGTAAAAATCGACTATAGCCTTAGCGCAGCATTTCTTTTCACTCTCTCCCTTTCCCCCTGCCTTCACGGTGCCACAGGGAGTCACAGCCAGAACATATTGTAAGTGAGTTGTTGACCTCTCAACTTTTTAATTGCCCAGTGTATGTAGTTTCTCAGTGTCAAGTCCCATGATGGAAGCACGCCTCGAGCATCCAGTGACATGAAGCAGGAGGCAGCGGGGCAGGAGGCTGCAGCTGGGGTGAAGCAAGTGCTCCCTGTAACCAGCTGAATACCACACTTTCCCTTGTACCTCGGGATTTTGCACATCAGACACATCAGCAGACTGATCAGTAACATCTGCTTCATGGCATAAGAGAGACAAAGAAAAAGCTGTGGCACTGTGCTGTAAATGTGAATGTTTACAGATGATAATAAGGGTGGAGAGAAGAAAAATTAGATGAGTGAGTCGTATGTGTAAAGCACACAATTTGATGGGCCTGCTGCAAGAAAAAACAAAAATTTCTGTGTATTAGTGCTTGTTGCTGCTTGTGCCTGAGAGGTCTTTAGTCTCCAGGGAATAAAAGAGATGAGACACCAACACCAGTTCGTTCACAGTGCCCTGGCTGCAGAATGAAGCTGAACTCCCAAAGATCCCAGCCAACTTCATCTTATCCTTTTGTAATGTCTGATCTAGCACTCTATAAAACCAAGAGGTTACCAGTGACACAAATCAGCCAAATACCCAAAAAAATCTTCCATATTTCTTCAGGGCACTGTCCCCGCTGTCTCAGTAACTTTTCTCCAACCATGAGCCGGCTCTCACACTTCAAAGATTAGTCAATGAGGGATACAGTTCAGAAAGCTAGAAGTCACGTTACGTGTCAGAGGACAGAAATAAAAAAACTTTTTGACTCCTTCATGTGACTGCAGCTTTAATTAGAGATACTGTCTTACAACAGAACTACAAGTAATAAGAGCATCCTGAAGGCAACGCAAATAATTCTGCCTTCCCCTGAAAGAATGTGATGACACGGAGAAGCAGAGCAAGAGACTCAAACACAAGGAATATCCTGCCTTAAGGTAACCTCTCCTGACACCCCCAAGATAAGCCACAAAATTTATCTCAAAAATCTTTTTAAAGCACATCTTCTAGAACTACTTATTCTCTCTTAAAAGAGTTGAGGTTCAATCACCTTCTAAGGAATAAGGTGCTAAGAAACTGCATCTGATGTCCCCAGTGCTTTTTTTTCTAGCTATGGGTTCTAGATCATCTACTGTTATCATCTTGTCAGAAAGGTAAAAAGATCCCAGCATTAAATATCTTCACTACATGCAAGTATCTATCCAAAAGTATCCATCAATTTGAATACCTCATATTTGTAAACTTGGCATTATTAACAGCTGATGGAGGTCTCCCCTTGAATCATTGAATCATACAAACCCCGTAGTTTACCACTTATTCTGCCTTCAGGTGCGATTAAGATTCAGATAAGCAGGGCCTGTATTTATTTGTCTGAAGACAAAATTCAGTCTCTCGCAAACAATCATACCTGTGCATATATTGCATACCTATAAAACACCATGACAAGTCTCTGTGGGTGTTGTTATAATCTGTGCTAGATTACAAATACCAACTCAAATTAACTCACCAGAGAACGGTGTCATTAGTTTTAGTGAAAAGTGATTTTTAGTGTCTGATTCTACAGCACTATTTGTTTGTTCTGCTCTCTGTTTTATTGGATAACAAACAACCAGATATTATAGGGTGTATTTGAAACAGATAATCAGTACTGACTTCCTGATCTAAAACTAGTCTGAGAGGTTCTCTCAGTCTTCTAGAATATTCAAAGACACTCACACTGAGAAAAAGAAACCAGAAGAGGAAAAAAAAAAAACCAAACAAAGAGTTGCTCCTCTGAGTCTCTCAGTTTATGTAAGATTGATTATGCTCTACAGAACATTTTCCAGTCCTTTTTTAATGGTCCATGTGACAGGGCTTTCCTCATTTCAATGGCTTCTTTCTTGTACAGAGTCTAAGAGTCCTGAAAAATGGAATGATAGGCCAACCTGGGCATCACATAGTTCCTTTGCCTATCTAGCTCATGTTGTAGAAGTCTAACTGTATTCAGAACAAGGCACTGTGTATCTCCAATACCTTTACCACATTCATTTTTAGGATCTTCTCACTGGCATGTACCTAATTTGTTTTTTAATTAATTATAAATCATTACTTCCACTTGACCACTCAGAGAGGAGAAAATAGAGAGAAGGTATGGAATGAAAATTTCAGAAAGCTCAGAAAAGCCAAAGAGTTACATGAAAGTATCAGCTGCCCCCAGTCAGTCAAACTACTACTGTGGAAGTTGGCACCAATAGTCCTAGTACATCTGAAGAAAATGTAGACATATTGTCAGCTCATCTTCAATATCTTCGGTACCAATGACAACCAATGTAGCATTTTTCAAGCGATTATTTTGTAAAGACACATGCATTGTGATACAATTGTGTTATTTTGCAGGATAAAATATTTTGACAGTGTCCTTTAAAACAGATTTTTTTTTCTGCGTTTGCTACAAGTATTTGTTTTCTCAGTGTCATTTAATTATGATTGTTACGATCAACTTAGGAGTTTCACAATTATGCATTATTTTTTATTTTCTCCAGAGCCTGGAACTTTGATAGTACACAAGAGTCTGATGTTCCATTAAAATAAGAGATGCTGTAAGTCTCCAGAGTTGCAGAATTGGGAAATGTAAAGAAAGGACACTGAAAAAATACCTGAAAAGATATGTAAAGAAAAAGAGCAGCAAATTCATTTATGAATTTAATTCTCACTTACTTAAAAAACAAATTTCCTTGGTTTCAGTGGCAATGTCTGTGTTTTTGAATAAATAAGGTTGTCAATATTGTTTCCATAAAATATAGAATATTTAATATGAAATTTGCATGAGACATTATATATTGTAGTAGTTGATCATATTTAACCAACAGGGTAAAAGTGACTATATTGTTTTCAAGTTCTACCCACTATTACTAAGCCTGATTCCGAATTATTCTGATTGCCTGGGGCTTTATTATCTTTTACCCTGTCTTTAAAAAGATTTAGAAAAATCATATTGAAGAAAAATAAAATAGAAATGCTTCAGTTTCCTTTTTTTCCAAGTTTTATTTAGAGGTTGGAATCACAAATGTCATTAGAGATGGAAAAGAAGACATTACAGTACTGTAATGTCTGTCTTTATTTAACGTCAGTAACTTACAGGTCTAGACTGTGTAGTATAAAGATGTCTTCTTTAACTTTCAATGTTACAGAGAAGACAAAGGACATGAAATAAATTTTTTCTGTTTTAAATTATTTCTGCAGTGTTTCTCCTATCTAGATTTAGAAGACAGTAATGTAAATGAAGACAAACATAGCTGTATAGTAAACATATACAGCCTCTGTATACATGTATATAGTATGTATGTATAGCAGCTGCAGAGCAACAAGGTTGACTTTTCAGAACTGATTATTTTTTTCCTCATTTACCACACAAGAACATAAAGAAAGACTTTATAAACATGATTTTTTGGGGACTGAAACTATCCACTGATAATCAGCAAGCCCGTAAAACAGTATGCAAATGTGTGGGTCATGTGATGCATGATCCTGATAGCACAGCGTGACTCTGATCCAGCACAGATCCTGCTAAAGTAGAATTCCACATTATATTGCCATTCCCATGGGTTATTGAGAGTTTAGGTCCATTCTTGGAGTTCATAGATGCTGCCACAGATTAGAGTGGAATTACACTGCAAGCACTGACTGTTAAAAAAAAAAAAAAAACAAAACACAAAAAAAGCTACTGATCTAGTAAGAGGAAATATACAGACAAGGATAAGAAAAGTTGTAACTGGAATTGCATCATACTACCAGCAGCTTGGGTGGTGGCCTCATCTTCCCATTGATCTATGTTACCACATACCAGAAGATGAAGCTAAATATGTGATGTATCATAAATATCTAGCTCAATCAAGAAAGCCTTCTTCCTTTTAACCCTTTCCCAACACATGCACACTTTGAAGTGAATATTATTCATCCATCTAACTTGTACACTACCGAAATAAACAGTAAGAAGTCTTTCCTCTTAACTGCTGATTTTTCACTCTTTCTCTAAAGGACTTAGTTTCCGCAGTGACAGGACATATTTTTCTTTTCAGTGTAACAGTTAGCCTCTCTTCTAGACTCAGCAGGATACATCTCTGTCAAGTGACGAATGTAATCTATCTGTAATGTGAAAACATCTGTTCTGGTTTTCCTTACCAAGGTAAATGGCTCAGGTGTGTAATAACTGATGTCTTGGACATATACTTCAGTTTCCTTAAACTCTTTTTATTAAACATTATACACGTCTATCCTATGTGATAGAGTTATGAGATCTTCAAGCTAATGCACGCTTGATCCTGTAAATTCATATGGCAGTGGAATACCTTGCAGATATGTCAGCACACGTCCTGGACCAGTACAACTGCATTCTCTGGGATGTAGCACTTGCAGTAATGTGGCTTTCCAGCTTGGGTAAGTTTGTGCGTATCCAGCTAATTGTGCCTTGCATTTTCAGTTCAGACACTGATTTGTGCTGGATCAGCGGACTGTCTCACCTCCCCTCCCTTGGTTCTGCATACGTAAACTTTCAAAAACTTACCTAAACATGATGCTGAAATCCACTATAAAGGCAACTTTTAAGTTGCTTTTATTAACTTGACTGAATTTTGTTGGCAGGTTGAGTGCTGGAGGTATCAGGAAAATTCTGAAGGTGCAGTTCTCACAAACCCATACAACAACAGACATAAACATCAGTGAAAACTAAAGAAAGAGGTTCCCCTACCGAAATAAAGATAAAAATTATGACTTTTCATTTCACTGTTTGGAGGGCTTTAATTGACATGACTCTTTGCTTTCTTGAGCTGGACAATAGAGATCTGGCAAGTGCATTAAACGCGCACATGATCTGTCACTTCTGCAGGCTGGTCTTTGCTGTCAACATACATATTTCACCTTCTCTCATTATGAGTGGTTTATCCAAGGCGGAATAAGGCTCAGATGTTGCTGACTCCATAAAACGGAAGCAAGCAGTCTTCAAGTTCCTTGCTTTTAAAGGAATAATTTCCTATTTACTCATCTCAGGGGATTGCCTTTGTAACCTTAGCAGAGGAGCATTTCATTGCTGTCACTTTTGCATATCATTTACCTTGAAATGTTGTCAGATGCATTTTCAAAGATATAAGAGGCAGAAGCATCGTTACTGAAAAAACATGATCTTACCCAGACATTACAGAAGTTGGAGCACGTGATTGTTGCTGATGCAAAGGTGACTTCCTAACCTCTTGCTTTGCTTATATGAGGCGTTTTTTCCCACTTCTTGCTTTTCCTTTCTCTCCCTTTTTCCTTTCCTTCCCCTCTTTCCTCTCTTTTTCTTAGGACTCACTTTCCACTTTCGGATTTTTTATTTAAACACTCATTACACTCTCTGATGCTTATCTTGTTGTTTAGTCACAGTGTATGACTTCCCGTTTCCTACTATCAGTGTAAGTCAATTCCCTCTCTCCCAGCAATTCTGTGTGGGAATGAACATGATCGTTAATCATTTTACAGCTCACAGCCTCCAAGATAATACCACTGGCTAATAGAATGGTGACGGTAAGAACTGCAGCAGTTTTCCAGCATTTTTAATGTATCTGAACTTTCTGACTTGTCTTTAATTTATGAAGTGTCATCTTGGCATTTCCTGTGAGGGAAAGATTATAACATCTCTACCTACTTTGATCTGCATCGTAATAGTAATTTCTACACCAGACATGCTAAAAATAATTTGGTCAATTTGATGCTGATGAGAATATAGGATTAAATTATGTGTCCTCTTACACAATTGACTTTAGTGACATGACATATGCCATCCAGAAGGACCTTGACAGGCTTGAGAGATGGGCCTGTGAGAACATCATGAAGTTCAACAAGGTCAAATGCAAGGTCCTGCATTTGGGGGTGGGTCAGGGCAATCCCAAGCACAAGTATAGGCTGGGCAGAGAATAGATTGAGAGCAACCCTGAGGAGAAAGACTTGGGAGTGCTGGTTGATGAGAAGCTCAACATGAGCTGGCAATGTGCACTTGCAGCCCAGAAAGCCAACAGTATCCTGGGCTGCATCAAAAGAAGTGTGGCCAGCAGCTCAAGGGAGGTGATTCTACCCCTCTGCTCTCATGAGACCCCACCTGGAATACTGCATTGGGCTCTGGGATCCCCAACTGAAGAAGGACATGGAGCTGTTGGAGCGAGTCCAAAGGAGGGCCACAAAGATGATCCAAGGGCTGGAGCACCTCTCCTATGAAGACAGGCTGAGAGTTGGGGCTGTTCAGCCTGGAGAAGAGAAGGCTCCAGAGTAATCTTATAGCAGCCTTCCAGTAGTTAAAGGGGGCCTACAAGAAAGCTGGAGAGGGACTTTTTACAAGGGTGTGTAGTGATAGGACAAGGGTCAATGGCTTTAAACTGAAAAAGGAGAGATTTCGAATACATATAAGGAAGAATTTTTTTACATTGAGGGTGGAACAGGTTGCCCAGAGAAGTTGTGGATGCCCCATCCCTGGAAGTGTTCAAGGCCAGATTGGATGAGGCTTTGAGCAACCTGGTGTAGTGGAGGGTGTCCCTGCCCATGGCACAGGGGTTGGAATTAGATGATCTTTGAGGTCCCTCCCAACCCAAACCGTTCTATGATTCTATGGTTCTATGATTAGATATGAATGGAGACTTCTACTGCTCTGAATGAGTTTTAGACCACTTCTGTACACACAGAGTCTACACCAATTACCATAATGCCAAATTCTGGCATTTTGCCCCCTATATATATTGCCCCCCCATATATTACTCACACACTATGTACAAGTAGCACCTCTACAAGTCAGGAGATAAGTAATTTTTATGCTGCATTCAATCCATGGCCTACCTGTCGAGTTGTACAATTTATAATTAGTAACCCTTCTGATGACAAAGTCTATGGTTTTGATTGATTACAATCACAACCAAACTCATCAACTTGTCCTTTAGCACGGTTGTAGGTCTCACCTATGAGAGAATGATCTGACAGGCAGACTCACAGCTTTGCCTGCTGAGAATGTGCCAGAAGAACTCTGTTTGAGTCATGCTGAAGCAGCTAAGAAGGATCCTTCCTATTATATCTAACCTACAGTTCTGCTTTACGTATAACATGTCTCCAGATTTGTAATTGGAAGCCAGACTGTTACGTCCATTTAGAATAAAGTTTTACTTTCTCATCTTGCAGGTGAATTGAATCTCAGTTGAAGAGAACAGAACCCTTACAGAACACATTATCTTTTTGTAGGCAACGAAATTACACATAAAGATGTGTGTGTGTACAGGCAGCGCTTGGGGGACTTGCCTCCAAAGCATAGTTAAGGTTAGAAGATGTCTCCCATCCGAGTTCCCCCTGACAGGCGGAGAGGTGGCAGCAGAGAAACATGTCGTGCTTCTGAGACTCCCTGCTCCACATGATTGCAAAACTTTTGGTCAAGAAAAGCCCCCCCACCCCCAATGCAGGTAGATGCTAGACTCCCACTAGTGCCATGCAAAACACTGTCTGCAAGTAAAAAGGAACTGGTTTGGCTCCTATTACTTTTTATCTCAGTTGACAACTGTCCTTCTTGTGCATGCAGCTAATCCACTGGCACTGCACATCCATTAGCTCTTGCGCATTCCTCAGCTTTGGATCCTCCACATAAGAATATAGGAAGCTGCTGGGAAATGGGAGAAACCAGTGGAGCCACTGAGAGCTTTCTTCCATTTGAATCAATATTTTAGCTGTGTTTAGTACATTGATTCTTAGAACAGCAGGGTCTTCCGAAAGAATCTATATAAAAAATGGAAGAAAGCAATGTAACAAAATCATATTTTCAGTTACTTTTTTAAAAAAATAAAAATCTTGCCTAATTGTACTGCCTGCTTGCATTTCAGTCAAAAATGAAACACTTTCACCAGTGACACCTTCTCCTTTTGGTTCTCATCCTTTACTTAGTTTACTTTGGCATTTGCATAGTAAAAAAAACCTCAAACCAAAATCTTCGATTTTCTTAGCTTACTGTACGGAGCCAGAATATTCTATGGCAGTACTGCAAATTACTGTGACGTATTTACAAAAATTATTATTTCCTTTCAGTTTGAAATCAGGTACTTCTGAAGCATTGTTTAAGACCTGAAAGGAAAAAGGCATTTTACAATATCCTTGTCAATCTAGATGGCTTTTTTTTTTATTTCACAGGGTTCTGATAATGGAGACTCAAGCCTTCTAGCCTGCTGAATTTTTTCTTCTGTTAAATAATAGGAAATCCTAGACAACTGATAGGAGGACAAATATCTGCATTATATGAATTAGTCTACATATACAATCTTGACAACATAAAAAAAACACTTAAAATCAAATCTATGAAAAGGCAAATTATTTCAGAATTATTTATGGCAAAATAATTTTCTCCTGACAGAAACAATATCTTACTTAACAGAGAAGAGCTATAAAAGGAGACCAAAACACTGGCATGCATTCTTTACCACTTTGACCGACTACCTCAAAATTAATTTCTTGCAGAGAAATCCTCTGTGGGAGAGTGGATTATTGGCCTTCCTTCTTTATGGTCTGTAGTATTATCCAACAGTGAAGGCGTTAAATTTTGTGAAAGAATTAAATTAAGAGTTTAGTAGGCTGTTTGCTCATATTTAAAGACAGATGTGCATGCAAGGTTTGAGAACAGGATGACCATCCTTGAAGCTACAAAAAGTGACTTATTTAAAAACTCCCTATCAAGAGTTTGCCATCCTTGAAGGGGGAACATGCCAGAAAATGTATAAACTTTTGCAGCAGGGGGAGATCATGACCACCAACTCATGGATCACCTACCCTAAAGGTACCTCAGATTCAAAAGAAAAGGGCGGAGGCAAATATGACTGAGCATGCAAAGTAATTTACATGCTGGTTGAGAGAAAATTAACCAATTGATTAAGAGAATAACACAGAATATGTATGATTTCGGGGAAATGTTATGCATATGTATGATTACAATGTATAACTAAGATTCTATCCCCGGACGGTGTGGACACGTTTGGAGGAATTTATCCCCCATGTCTCCAGCACTGCAATAAAGAATGCCTACATTCTAAAACTTCAAAATAAGTGTTAGAGGGTTTTTCTCTGCTGACTTTTACAATATCAGTAGTATGAAAGCACCTTCATAAGCAAGGGACACCATCATGGTGCTGTTGTGCTCCCATGGCTCCTGGTTGCACAAGTAACCTTCCAGGGACAGTTGCAAACTGAGTGTATCATTCCTGGGTCAAGCCATCTTGAAGTGATTAGGAGAAGGTGAACGTGGAACCCATGCTCTGAAGAAATTGCAGTGTGATAGGATATATTTATTCATAGGAAAAAAAAAAAGCTTTTTTTTTTTCTCTGATAGAGCACAAACCAAAATTTCTTCTCAAGGAAGGAAAAATGGTAGAAATACAGATACCTCATTAGTCTTGTTCATGGACATACATGTTTTGGCTAGTTGAGCTGTCAGCAGTATTGCAAAGCCTTAGTTCTCTGCACTGGAATTGCTAATGGTGCAATTCAGTCAATAAAAAATGAATGTTTGGGGAATTCCACCACGTAGTGTTCCTTTGTAACTAGGAGAGATCTGTTTTATTCACATCAGAGATGGTACAGGAAACAAGCTGTGGGTGAAAATTATCCAAAGTTTGCCAGAGAGATCAGCTACTGTATGGTTAAAACATACGCAACCCATAAACCTAACATTTTATATTATGCTTTCCATCTTTATAATTATAGAAATGTAGATGGAATTGCTATGTTTACCAGAAAAGTATAAAACATCTGTGGGATTCCCTCCCCATAAGGCTGTCACAGGAGAGTGATCAACCCATCAGGATCAATGGGAGAAGCTCTCTGGTCAATAGAAGCTCTCTGGATCACCTTACAGACTGAGAGGAGTTGCTGACTGCAAGCATATGAGACTCATTATAGCATGCCAGGGAGGAGTATTTTGAGACTGCGCAAGACTCATTATGGGATGTTTATGCAAAGAACCAAAGGTGGGGAAAGGAAGAGATCAAGGGGGTTGATGATGCACAACCGGCAGCTCTTCAGTACATTTCTCTGGCTGCGTCCTGCACCTGATCAGCGCAGTGTCTCTTGTCTTCGTCTTAAATTTCATTTCTGTTTTCCTGGGTGGGGGGACTGTTCCGCGCGTGTGTGTGTGTGTGTGCGTGTGTCTCTGTGTCTGTGTGTGTGTCTGTGTGTCTGTCTGTGTGTGTGTGTGTGTCAGCAGCTGGAATTAGACCAGAAGTCATAGGCTCCTATGTGTCCAGAACGCCAGCAACTGGAGAGACTGATGGAGGAGCCGACCCCTTCCTCCCGTGGTCGCCACGGAGATCGACGCCCGTCGCAGCGGAGGCGGAACGCTGGGAGGCGGCGCCACTCGACAGCCGGAGCCTTTTCGCCGCTGCGCTCGGGTCCGCACCTCCGCCTTCCGCCGTCCCGCGGTTACCCTGGCAACGGCGCCACCGGCGGGGCGAGGAGCTCGGGCTCGGCGGCAAGATGGTGAGAGGCGGCGGGGCCGGGGGCGCTGGGCGGGCGCGGTACTTTTCCCCTCCTCGGGCGGGGAAGGCTTCGCCGAGGTCCTGCTCTGACCCGGCTCCGCTCCGCTCTCTGCCCAGATGCTCTCCAGGGCCAAGCCGGCCGTGGGGGGTACCCCGCCGCCGGGAGACCGGCGGAGGAAGAAAGGGAAGAAAGTGCCGCAGTTGGAGGAACTCCTGGCCCTGAGGGACTTCACCGGCGCGATCGCCCTGCTAGAGGTAACGGCCGCGGCGGGGGCGGAGACCCCGGCCCGAGGGCGCCGGCGGCACCCTGCCTCTCCCGCTCCCCTCGGGAGAGCGGGACCGACAATGCCGCGCCTGTGCCCGACACGGCTGCGGGGCCGGGAGCCCTTCTCCTGCCGTGTGTCCCCCTCGCCTCCTCCCGCGCCCGTTCGGCCCCGTCGGTGCCGCTTTCCCCCTCGCTTCGCCGAACGAGGTGTGGCACGCGAGGGTCGCCGGCTGCTTCCCTCGCAAACGTGAGAGCAGCTCCACGCCGGTAGCATCCATCCGCAGCTGTCAAACCGTCCGTGGTATAAGATGGCCAAGTATTACTTTGATTATCTGTGAGGCTTTACAAACTGCGTGTGAGCTGACAAAATTCTTACGTTCTTTTCTTTTCCACAAAGTTTAAACGGCACGTGGGTGAGCAGGAGGAGGATACTGACCTTTGGATCGGGTACTCTGCCTTTCACTTGGGTGACTACAAGAGAGCACTGGAGGTAAGGTGGGGAAATCCTGCTCCCCGAGGGTTGAAATCGGGATGTTTGATAAAGCCGTGACAACAGGAGGAAGATGTTCTGTAACAGGGAACAGTTCTGCCAGCCATTTAAGGTACAAATGTATGGTAATGAGGCAAATGCTGTGGAAGGCAGTTTGGAATGAAAAAAAGGTGTTTGCCTATGAAAACACACCTTTTTAATGTTATCTACTGTCTAATTTATGCTCAGTAGCCTAATTTACCCATTTAAATGTCATGGTTCTTGTCCTAAACTTTTTGTTCCCTTTTGCAGCTAGCTTTCCATAGTTTTGTTTTTCAAGTTTAATTATGTTTTCGCCTTCATCATGTAGCTTATCTGTAATATACATGCTT
The DNA here is from genome assembly GCF_009769465.1 of Tauraco erythrolophus. NCBI lineage: Eukaryota > Metazoa > Chordata > Aves > Musophagiformes > Musophagidae > Tauraco > Tauraco erythrolophus. The sequence continues at coordinate 57,710,326 of NC_141468.1, forward strand.
TTTTAATTCTTTCCTTAGAGGTTGATGCCCCTGGCCATTTAATGTACTTTATTGTTCTTCTTTATGTTTGCTTGTATTAAGTAATTCAATGAAATCAGACATTGTTATTCTCCAAAAGCTCCAAGTCACTAAAAGACATGTTGATTATTCAAATACACGTACATTTTTAATATTTGTGCCATACAGTGCAGTTGTGTCTCTTTCAGTGTATGAGTCCATACGCAATTCTTTCTCATGTCCGTTTATGTCTCCAATGAAACTCAATTTGTTGCCAGTCAATTTGTTGCCAGTGTCCCTGGGATCCCTTTATCTTCTCAGTTGTGCTAGCATGTTTCTCTCTAGAAGTCTTAACAAATTTTTGTTATCTGCCTTGCTCTGTACCTCCAAGGACTGGAATCAGTGTGCACACCAGAACAGAAAGTGGTGTTTTTCAGTGCACACCAGAACTCACGAGGCTGCATATAAGCTAGTGAAGATTTGAAAACAACTCAGTCTGCCTGAGTATTGTTTGTCTCATTGCTCTGTTCCTACAGGTGTGAATTACTGGGTCCATGCAATGCTGTATTGCACCATTTAAGGCTTATTGGTTTTGGTAAATGTCAGCTGGGGGAGATCTCCATCACAATTCACTGTGAAGCCTTACTGTGAAGTATAGCAAAACCAGTCTCTTAACTTTTTTTCCCTGGGAGAAATATGGAAAAAAAAAAAGATAATTTAAAGTATTAACAAAAGAAAAGAGCCACAGATAATTATATTATAGAACAATTATGATATTAATAAGATCATATAATATTTTAATAATACATGATAATCATAGTATTATCATATTGAGAAAATCACTCTTAGATAAAATTAGGTGTTTGACTATAGTAATACTTGGTCACATGCATAAGATTCATACGTGAGGCAGAAAAAGAATTTCTAAAGCTTCCGAATAAGTTCATAAGGCACTACCACTCCTTAAAAAATTGAAAAGGAAACATCCGTTAGAGATGTTAGAAATGCTCAGTGAATCAAATTCCCAGTATACACAGTATAGAATGTAGCATAGTAGTATAGGACTTAGTGGTAACTTAATATTCATGTTTAGAGTTGTGGAATTTAAAGATTAGGAATGTAACAATCAATTGCTGTAGTTAATATATATCTAGATGTTAGGTGTTAATAGCAAGTGAAAGTTTTAAAAAAGGAAAATGTTTGTATACAAATGAAAAATAGCTTCCAAGTTCTTTGAAATGAATTCTGCTATTTGGAATACCCAGTAGATGCTTTTGTAGCCAGGGTATATTTTAAACGTTTCCTTCAACGAAAGAGTTAACAGCTTTTTGGTTTTGTTTTTGGTTTTTTTAGGTTAGGATTTGTATGTGGTATTTGATTCACCACTAGGTGATGCTGTTGATTCAGGTTTTTCCTTTTTTCTGCCCAAGTAGGGACAAGAAAAGGTTTGTATGCATGGTTTGTGGTTGGTTTGTTCGTGTGTGTGTTTTAAGTGAGAGATCACAAGGCCTGTCTTTTCAGATTTAAGACTGATTTTTGTCACAGTGATGTGTTCTGGTAACTTTGTCATTTTGTGGAGGCATGTGGGAAATGAGCCTGTGCATCTCAACCTAGTTTCTTTTGGGACAAAACACTGTAGTTGTAATTCCCAAGCCTGTAGTAATCAAGGGAAAGAGTGCTGACTGTGGAGGCTGAATTGCCTTTCAGTTATCAGCTTCAAGGTTGAAGTGTAATGCCTTATCTTCTCTGCTATATTACAGAGGCGTTCTTCCTGTATTCTCAAGGACAAATTCCTTCATTATCTATATCCTCTAGATCTTGGAGCACTCTTTGGGGAGTGCCAAGAGCATTGTAAATAAAATGTTACGGGTAGAAGATTCTGCACAATTCTTCAGAGTGACATTACACACAATCTAAATGATTCACACTCCTAAGTGCCTGTGAGGGACAACACGTAGTCTGTGTCACTATATTCCCAGTTCATGGTCCCAGTATATTCCATATACCTGATGAGGATATTCAGAATTATGCTTTTCAATAATCCTTTTATTTATAATGATACTTTCATAGCGAGCCAGGCATGCTGGTTGCATGTCAACTTACGGAGAGTCTTGGGAACTGGAGGTGAGGTGGCCATCATCCACTACTGGGAGAAGCAGGGAAGAAATGAAAAACACACAGACCTCTAGCTCCAAGAATATCTTCAGAGAAAATGGCAGCAAAATATCTGGCACATTCACATAAGAGAATTCACATTCTCTTATCATAGGCCAACAGTCTGGTATTCTTTAGGTAGAGCACTAACCTCAGCTTCTCTAGGGTCACACTTTTGCTTTCTTAGTAGGTAGACACCTTTCTCAAAGGATGTGCCACCAACACTGGTCTGGTGTGATCATATCTACTGCTGTACACCGGTTTACAAATTGCACTGCACTGGACTTGACTCTTCCAGCAGTCGTGATGGCAGTTCCTCCCTGGGAACTGTCTAGCTTCCTTCACTAACATATTTTTACTAACATTGATTTTTACTAACATTGAGTGACTAGTGTCTTCCTGGCATTATATGGCAACCAGAACTCTGCTAGGGGATGGCAGCATCTAATTAGTTTTCTGGAGTCTTCCACATCTACTATCCCTAATGGGTAAAAACCTACCTGTCTTTCTGCCATGACTTGTTCATAGCACTAATCTTAAACCTTTCCTGAAAAATTTCCCAGTGTCACCCAAGGACCAGAATCGAGCATCAGTCCAATGATTCTGTTTCTGAGCTATCTGATCTTTTAAATAGAAGCTGCCAGGGCCTAAGAAAGAGAGAGTTGTAAGACTTATTTGAGATATTGACAATTTAGGAGAGGAATTGGCAAGGGCAGGTGCGTGTCTACTTTGGATTCAAAAACAGGTTTCACATTTGCACTCTGCACCCTCTGACTGGGCTTATGCACGCAGGGTGCTGGCATGGTACAGCTGCTAGACATGGTAATGCCTTTTTGGCCCATCAGCTGCACACATGAGAGCAAACCATGATCTCCAGGCCAGAGCCTTCAATGCATTGTTTCTCTCAAAATCTCACAAACTACAGCCAGTGATTCCAACAGTCTCTCCTATATGTTGCCTCCCTTCTAGCAGAGAATCATGAGCCATTCCACCTCTTCTCTGGATGAGATGATGCCTACCCTGACTTTGCTCAGGATAATTTCATTCAAGCAGTAAATCATGAAAGGAACAGGGCTATACTAGGGTAGTGGTTCATCCATAAGCAGGATTTGGTCTTGCTTGAGTACTTCTGATGGAAGCGTGAGAATATAGGTACACAAGTTCCTTACAGCTGAAGCTAGAAAGTAAAAGATGGATTTTTGGCTCAGGGAAGTTCTCTAGCCTTCTCTGTCATGACTGTAGACAAGTTACAATAAGTATCTCCATACCTCCTTTGAGCACTTGTGGGGCAGCCCTATAGATTGTCCTGTTATTTGCTCTTCAGGATCTGTGTTTATGGGCTTGGAGAATCCAGACAAGTAATAAGGGTGCAGAGCAGAATCCTACTGGCTTCAGCATTGTCAGTAGGTGTCCATAGTTGTAAGCAATCAACCTGGCAGCCTGCTTTTGAGGAAAAGTGCATGTGTCTCATGATAGGGGTGAGAGGTGGAGGAGGGTGAAATAGCAAGAAGTTGTTATGCTCCTTGTTGGCAAAAATATGCCACAGGTTGACCATTGGGAAAGCTTTTGGAGTATTTAGTTTGTTTGGCTTTGTTGTTTTTTTAGAGAGGAGGGAGGAAAGCTCTTGTCAAGTAGTTCTTTGAGAGACTGATGTTAAATGACTTCTAGTGAGGAAAGGAGCAACAGCACATAGTCTGGGCGCAGGGCCCAGAATTACAGGATAAGGAGCACTAATAGTCCTCATTTTTATTTACTGTGTTTCCATAGATTCACATTGGTGCTGCTAGAGCACTCTGTATTTATTGCTTGCTTTGAATGGCCAAGCCAGAACATGACTTGTGTTTATGCACTTTGTCTTTTCTAATTAATATGCCTGAAGCCATAGCCGAAAGAGACCTTTGGGTGCATTTAATCTGAACAGATTTTGAAAGATTCCAGATGGTCCCAATAAACTGCAGTGGCCTGTCTCTCAGAGCTCTGTGACAGGCCTACATCAAGATTGAACTGGCGGCAGTAGGAAAGATTGGCCTCTATGTAAATGTTTTCTTTCTTTGTTTATTTATTTAAATCTTCTTGAAGGACAGCTAGTCCCTGAAGTACTAGCAGGACTGAGCTGGCTTTTAAGAGCATACCTTACCAATATCTTCTGTTAGAGAGTGCGGTTTGCTTTCACTTGGCAACAGAAAAAGAAATTCTTTATGCTTGCAAACTATAAACTTTATGGTTGTCAGCATGTTTCTGTTCTTGGGATTCACTGTCCTTTGGTCATGGCTTATTTTGTCTAGTTCTATATATACATCTGTGCCTTTCCCCCAGAGGTAAGAAGTCTTCCACCCATAGTGGCACAATCTGGTAAACTCTCTCTAGGCAGAGGGAAATTTCAATTCATATGTTTGGAGGAAGAGTACAGAGTCAGCAAGAGGCGGTGTTGCTGGGAGGGATGAGAGGCTAATTGTGATTGGGAGTATGTGGATGGCATTCTTTCAGCAGGTCTTGTGAGAACCTTGTGTGACCCTGACTGGTTTGCCTTATGATGCCTGTTGGACAATGGCTGGATGGAGAGTAGGAGCACCAGCAGGAGCCACTTTCACTTTCCTTCCTAGTAATTTAACAGAAACCTGACAAAGGGAAAAAAATGGCCTCGAGAGGTCTCCCTGCCTCTGTTTTTATTACCTATTGTTAGGAAGAGCGAAGATGTTTATTATCTTTGGGAACATCACTGTTTGGTAGCTGCAAAGTTTTTCTTCATTAAAAAAGTAGATTGAAAGATTGATCTGTTGAGTTTTTACTGTTTCACAAATAGCAAGAAATGAAACTATGTGACAGTATTAAGGGATACGTAATGAATGTGGATGTGTAAGACATGTTAGAATATGGTATTTAGTGGTTTTCTATAGCTGTTGACTGAAAGTCTTAAAATGGGAAATGGCGAAGTTAGGCATGGTTTAGTAATATTTACTATAATTATATCTTTATCTATTAGGAAATCTTGAATTTGTCCAATACTGACTTGTAGGCTTGTATTTTAATGCAGTGGTCTCCAAACAATTTTGATCATGCACCTATCAGTAAAAAATGTTTGAGCTTGCTCCCCCAATATACATACTTACATTTATAAATTATATACATGTACTACTGTAGTAATATTTTATGTAATTATAAAACATATGCAAAAATAGAAATTAAAAATATGATATAAAGATGAAATAAACACTATTTAAAAAATAGGAATATAAATATATAAAAATACGAATTTTTTATATATATTTAGAACTTCAGTATTGATGGAATTCATGCTCCTACAGTAGAGATTTATAGTGCTGCTTGTCCTTGTTGTCTGTTCTGTTACTGTAAACAAAAAAGAGCTAGGATGTATCTTAAGTTAAAATGTAATAGTTTCATTGTAAGAACTACAATGAACTTGAGACTAGGTTGTTGATCTCAATAATTTAATGATACGTTGTAAAATGGTGGAAAAAAGAATGATATTTAATACAAGTCTGTGCTATTACACAATTTAAAAAATCAACCCTCTCTCCCATTACAGGAATATGAGGCCTTAACGAAACAACCAACTTGCAATCCAGATGTTTGGGTGAACCTTGCCTGTACGTACTTCTTTCTGGGGATGTATACACAAGCTGAACAAGCAGCCTTGAAAGGTGAGATGTATGTGTCTGATGGAAAGGACTACGTTGACTTTAACACTAAAAGTGATTTCCAGAGAAAGTCTTCAATTCTTTATTTTCATAGGAATAAAGGATACTTTTGAGCCAAGTTTTTTGGTATTGGGTTTTTTGGTTGGTTTTTTTTTTTTTTTCATTTAACAGGAGAGTTATGACACAGTTTGCTTCCTAAAAATACCTTGGGCTAGTGGAGTAGCTGGAACTGAGAGAAGCATCTGGAAAATAATTTCTTTTATTAATTTCTAAATACAAAACCCCACATATGCTGACCAGCAACAAAAAGTTGCTTTTCTTTTGACTGATTCCATGTCTTGGGGCCAGTGCAGATGAAGCTAATTAGGCTAGTGAGATTATGAAAAAATAAGCATACGAGAGAGTTCAGCATTCTGCCTGATGTGGACAAGAACTCTGCTTATGTAGTTTCAGTGACTTAGTAGGTGGTCTTGTTGCCTTATGAGTCAGATATTAGGTGTCTGATTCTTCAAGGTGTAGAGTTCTCTGCAGTCACATTGTTTCAGTTCTACCTTAATCTGAACATGCATGGGATCATTTAAAAAAGAGGAATGAAAATTAGATTGCAAGACAATTTTTACTGCCTAAAAATGTTTCTGCAGTTTAATTTTGTTACCTATTGCTTTCTGTTTACCTTAGTAGTGATTTATATTGTTTCCTCTAACCGTAGTATTTCAGTGCTTTCTAAATAGAACTGATAGTAGTTATGTTCTCAGTCAACTTCTGACTCTTGCCTTTTTAGGATAAAACTCTTATTGAAGTATGGGTTTTCTGTTTCTTTAGTCTTCTAGTCTTGGGCTGAAAATAAGGGAGGGAGAAAATAATTGGGTACTTTCTGCTACTGTGGAGAAGTGCATTCAAAAAGCACAGTTTTGTATTATTTTTAGAAATAATTAGATTCTCATATTCCTTTAAAATCCTCTGAAAGATCATATTGAGCTCAAATCCCACAACTGGAAATGTTAGGTTAAAATATTGGTCAGAGGGCTGAAGCACCTCTCCTATGAAGACAGGCTGAGAGAGTTGGGGCTGTTCAGCCTGGAGAAGAGAAGGCTCTGGCGAGACCTTATAGCAGCCTTCCAGTACCTAAAGGGGTCCTACAGGAAAGCTGGAGAGGGGCTTTTTGCAAGGGCGTGTAGTGATAGGACAAGGGGCAAGGACTTTAAACTGAAAAAGGGTAGATTTAGATAGATCTAAGGAAGAAATTCTTCACTCTGTGGGTGGTGAAGCACTGGAACAGGTTGCCCAGAGAAGCAGGGTAGCCCCATCCCTGGAAGTGTTCAAGGCCAGGTTGGATGAGGCTTTGAGCAACATGATCTAGTGGAAGGTGTCCCTGCCCATGGCAGGGGGGTTGGAACTAGATAATCTTTAAGGTCCCTTCAAACCCAAACTATTCTATGATTCTATGATTTTGTCTCCAACTCTAAAGAGCTTTGTGATCTCTATTGTTCAAGAGGTGCATAAATTTCTAATATTCACAGATAATAATTTAATCTTTAATGCACCACAAATTTGATCTTTGGAGATTACAATCTAGGACTTGAACTGAAATCTAAAAATAATTGGGCAATAGAGCCTGAGGTGTCCTTTGACCTAAACCGTGCAGGAAACAAGCAGCTGCATCCTATACCAGTTGGAGTCATTGTCATCAGCTTTACATCATGTGAATTACAGTAATTCATTCTAGAGATGACAGATACACGGCTGGGCAGGCACCTTTATTAACTGTGAGTTGGAAGTGAGGGAAGGTTAATATTTTGTGCCCCTTCAGATTAGTTCATTGTAGCATGGTGTGTGGCAGGGTAGGGAGTGTGGTGAGTGGTACTCGGGTGCTGGAGGGAAGGGCAGGAGTATTAAGAAGGGAGTGCAAGACATAGGGAGTGTAGCTGAGAGAGGGAGCAGAGAATAACGGAGTGCTTACCCTAGTTCCTGATTTTATGTAATTGTTTAAGAAGGACAGCATGCCAGTTTTTTACAGAGAAGCGCTAAACCTTTCTTGTGAGTACTGTAATACTGATAATTTCTGGCTACTTAAGCTTGGTGGGGAGGCAGTCACAGCTGAAGATTTGTAACACTTGTCCTTTCTCTATTGAAGGCTTCCAAGTGCTGTATATTCCCCTTTCCACTCCCATCTCTTCAGTCTTTCTAACATTGAAGTTGAACCATTTTATTTTAGCTCAAGAGAGATCCTATTTTAGTTTTTTGTAACATTTTAGGGTTGCATCAGTAATGGCTGTTCACAGTATAATATTGACAGCCGATGCCATAACATCTGTAATCTTTTCCATGGTTTAGCAAAGATCCTGAAGAAGCAAAATATTTCATTGGATTTAGACACAACAGGTGAAGTCTCTAGAAGAACACCGTTCATCCAGTACTGCCTTGAATACTGCTGAAAAACTGATAGGTAGTTTGGGATTGCTACTTTTGGATTATTTTGCGTAAATTCTTGCATAGCGCTTGCTGTTTGTTGCTGCAGTTATGCTAAGCCCCTGAAATTAGCATTGTGCTAAAACAAATGAGGGAAAAATAATTTATTTTCAGGTATAATTCAAAATTTCTACAGTGATGGAATCTCTATGTGAAAGAGAACATAAATGTCAGCCAGCTTTCTGGAACAGATTTTCTACGCAAATATGTAAATATCTAGAAATCAAATAGAAGTTCTTTCTTGCCATGTACTGTTGCTATTGCTTATAAAAATTATTGTTAACTGTCTGAGGAAAAATATGTGGGATACTTAAAAATTAGGAAATTAGCATTAAAAGCCATGAGGTATTTATTGCAATTCATACAAGATATATAGTCTACAATCTCTTGTGGAGCCAGGTTTTATGTTTATTTTATAATGAGAAGTGTTCTCTTAGCTCGTTGTTACTTAATTAAAACTTCATGGTACATTCTCTCAGGAAATAATAAATCTGTATATCAAAAGTCATATAAAGCAGAATTATTGCAAATATAACCTAAGTAGTAGAGCAAAAAGGCAATAAAGAAAAATCCTTCTTTGAAGGTTTTTCATTACAGTTGTACTTTATCTCCTCTAGGCTTTCTTCCAAATTCCTTTCAGATATTTCTGGCTTCTTCTTTTTCCCTGCTGTCCCTTTACATTACAGTTACTAATGTGCCTGGATCTGAGGTGAAGGTAGAGTTACTTAAAGTCAGCTACTGTTGTTTTATAGTCATCCCATAGTGAATCTGCCAAGTGATGCTTTGTTTACTCTTTTTGCATCTATGCTCTCATACATTGGCTGAACGTATGTTTTCCATGCTGTGTCCTAGCTCACCTAGTCTTGGGACAATGAAGCTGAAAGTCTTTATCTTGGTTTAATAAATAATAATAATAAATTACTACTTTTTAAATTATAAACCCAAATAATTTTATATTGCATTCCCAGTTCCTGTGCCTTGCAAAGGACAAGGACCAGAAACCAGCCTGGCACACTTGCACGGTTATCCTGGCAACTGATCCTAGTGTTTAGAAGTCTGCATAGAGCTCTCAGAAGCTGTTGGCTGGCACTGCATTAAGAAAAACAGAAGAACTAACAGTGTTCTTTTAAAACACAAAAAGTGCATGTAAGTGGGGCTGCAGTTAAATCTGTTAGGAAAAACAGTCTTTTTAGGATAAATGGAATTTTATGGTTAAATTTGAGATTCATGGACAGACACAGTTGTGTTGCTGAACCAGTCATTGTAAGTTTAAAGTTCTTTTTTTTTCCCTCCCTTGTAACTTTTGATGGGCAAAGCTTTGTAATTACTTTACTTCTTTACAACTCAGCATGTGTCAGATCTGCATGTGGTTTAACTGAACAGAGATACTTCTCGTTTCACAGCCTATACTGGGAGGAGCAATAGTGTACAAAAGCAGAACAGAGATGGGTTAGAAAGAGCAATGACGTTTTCCAAACCAATTTTGCTTATGCATGTACTAATGTTTGCCAGGTGTCAGATAGTTGTCACCGGTGAAAATATGCAGTTGTAAGTGGGCACAGAAAAGTTTCTGGGTTTTCTTTTTCTTTAGACTGCATGTTCACCTACATGCAAAATTACCTGCTTTCTGCTTGTACTGTATTTCTTGAGAACAGTAGTTCATTTCCATTGCATTTTAGCTGTGGTTTTGAACCAGTGGAGTTTGGTATAAGGAACTGTCAAAGTGCATAAGTGAAAATATAAATTTATACATATTTGAACTTTAAAGTCTAGTAACCTTATTTTCTTGTTTTGCTTTCGAAAGTATAGTGAAAGCTACAGAACAGGAATAATAGATAGTTTTTTGCTTTAATGGTCTTTAACTTACTATGCTTAGGGATGACTGAAATGAAATGTGTGTATATTGCAAGTAACTGAACATAGTTGAACTGGCTTTTAAGTATTTGGAGAATGAATGTCCGCTGTAAATTTCATTCAAGGAAATTCTGAACAGTTGAGCTATTCAAGTGTGCATAAGTATGAATGACACTGTTGGACTATGTTTTTTCTGAACATTTTTCCCATACCCTTGCATTTTCCCTTCCACCAGTGAGACTGTGGTTGTGAGGCACAGAGGGCTTCATTCAGCTACTGTGTTCAGGTGAGCAGGGCGTTGTTTTTCAGTGACAGGAGAATAAGGTTTCCTCTGGTCATGTTTTCTGTGCTGTCTGGCTGGAGTCTGCTCAGCACAGTTCCATTCCTACCAGCTCCTGTCTATGTATAAGATGTGTTCTACATGTGTTAATGTGTGAAGTGCAGCTATAGCGTATGCATTATGTTTGCTAGATGGGATTTGTTAATGCTGGATGCATGACCAGCATCACCTTGCACTCTCACGAGAGGGCACAAACATCAGATTGTCCGTGACTGTATTTCATCATCATCTTACTGCCTGTGGCAGCAATATGGAACCCACCAAGAGTCTCAGCTGCCATTTCTAGTGAGCTTCACTTTTTGTTTAGTAATTAGTGAAGATAACTGTCTTCACTCTTATTGTAGCTGTTCATTATACTTTAACAAATACTTCACGAGGTGCCTGTTCAGTGTCAGCACATAAAAATATACAGAACACTTGTAAGATCAATGTCAACTATGACTTTAGTGCCTGGAATATCAGCACTGATCATGACAAAAATTCTAGCGTAGGAATATTGGTGTGTTTCCTAGCTGGAAAGAGATATATCCTATCCAGCTATTTAGGGATGTCTTCTGCACAAGGCCAATACTAGACCTGGAACAGGGTCCAGTTTGTTGCCATGCAGCATTGTCATCATGTTTGTTATGATCCCTAGATTGCTTAGTACTGATTTAGAGGGCGGAGGAAAAAAAAAAAAAAGTACAATCTTCTTGAAAAAGTAGGACAGGAAAAGAAGATTGTGCTTCCTTGTGGCATTAATAGATCAGTGTCAATGAAATTCAGTAGCAGCGAGAGTAATAAAAGAACAAGCCTAATGTCCATTAAAGTCATTATCTTTGAGGCAGTTGTATCACTTCCTGCTCCAGTGATTGACAACAGCTTTATCCAATATTCATAACCAAATTCTTTCTGGAAACTTGTTTATGTTTCCTTGTCTTCCTCAAAAAATATATTTCGCACTGGGAGAAAAGAAACTGCTGATATCGAATGTTTCTGTGGTTCTGTATACTCTGTCAACAGGACTATATTTTTTTGGTTTTGCCCTTCTCCTTCTCTTGCTAGCATTAAGTAAAAGTGTCTTATTTTGAAGAATATCAAATGGATAGTATCATATAAGATCTTATTAAGCAGGACACTTTTTCTCCCTCCATATAACCATGCACACCATCAGAACCCAGGTTTCATCTTTTGCCTGTTCTTAGGTGTAAAATAACGTGGACCAACCCTCCAGCTTTTGCCAAGAAGTAAATAATAATTTTGATGTCAGATCAGATGCCAGGTTTGCAAGGGCAGCACTGCAGTCATTGGTTGACCAGTGAAACAAGAATTCCTCGATTTAGATTCTTGAGGGAATATTGCTTGCAAGTCACAATTTTCACAGTGAAATTAATGCTAAAACTCACTCAAAAAAAAAAAAGAAACAAAACCTACTCGAAAAGGAACATTAATGTCTTTACCCATACTACAGTGATTATACAGTATGTTATTTTCAATGTAAATCCCACAATCTGTCCTGCTTGTATTTTGGGAGTCTTTGATGACCAAATGTTTTGAATTGTGAAGAGTGGTTGTGGTTGGTTTAAGTTTCACACAAAAGTACGTGTGGGGTCCATGTGCAGCCCTTCTAAACTTTGATATTAAAACCTATCAATTAATGCTGGGGCACATGTGGAGTTACCACAGTATCATTGCTGACAGCATATTAAGTTAAGGTAATCCTAACTTTCTAACTCAACAGATTAAATAATTTCTAGAATGTGCTATTGCATCAGTTATAATTCTACTGCTGCTTATACAATATTGATTGTAGATCAGAAAAGCTTTCTGCCCTTTAATAATTACGCTAATGAGAATTCCCACATATATGCTAGATTGAAGACCATGTAGCTTCTTAACAACCTGATGCTCTGTCAGTAGTACCTCTTGTGGTTTTGTGAGAACTCTCATATACTGCCTTTGCCCTTTGGGACTTCTCAGTTCTAGCAGTTCTTTAAAGATACAGTTCACTGTCCTCTTTTTCTAGGAACATGGTTGAATAACACAGCTTGGGAAGGAGAAAAGGGCAGAAATAATTGTTGTGCCTATCAGAAGTAGGTGGACAGCCTTATACTGCCAACCTGGTGAGAATGACCTGGGTTTTGGCATCATTCACTGTGTTAGAAAGTTTTCTTACTATGTGGAAAAAGAGTAAGAAGTCTGGAAATCTCCCCTGAAATTGCTTTACCAAAAAAAAAAAAAAAAAGTAAAATCTAACTTATTACTAGAAAATTCTATCGAGGGGGAGGAAGAGGTTTTGGTGGTTTGAACCCTCTTTCATGGTTTAGGGTGTCAGAAGAATTACAGCCTTGTGTTACAGGCCATTGCTTTGCTAACTCTGCACTTTTGTGGCCTCATAAACACAGTAATTAATTCTGCTTTTTGTAAAGATTCCGGGTACATCCTTTCTGGGGAACATAGGTTGCCAGCTGGTTGGTCTGAGCAAGAATGAGAGTGCTTATTAACTGAGTAGGCTAAAGAAAATACAGGAAGCAAGGGAATGCTTTTTGGAAGACTGCTTGCAAAAGAAATTAGTAACTCTGTTGGACGAGGACCTTTGTCCCTCTTAGTGAAGCACAAGGCTCTCTCTAGTGACTTAAAGCTCTGCAATTAACAATTTGTGTCATGTGGAGTGAGTTAAATGGAAATCCTAATCCTGCTAGAGCAAGAAATTTCATGAATTTTAGTGGCTCTAGAAAGGAGAATCTCCCTCAAATCTCTCACCATATTTTAGTTTGAATCTTACCTGCTCTGACTGCAGAATTCTTTCATGTGCCTTTCGTTCCTAAGGACAGAAGAAATATTAGAACTAAGTATCATATAATGTGCATACATAACAAAACGGTAGCAGCAATAGGTTTTGCGATACACTGGAAGTTAACTAGAATTATGAATCACAGCTTACTTCAAATCTATCATATCGTAGAAGGAGCCTTGATTATGAGTTTGTCTGTTGCTGCTTTTTATTTTGTAAAAGATGCTGTGCTGTGTGTTACTTGCGCAAAAACAGAGAACTATCCAGAAGGCCCTGCAGGCAAATGGTAATGCAATTCATAAAAGTTTTAAGGCTTGTGGAAAGCAGAGACCAATGTAAAGTTATTTTCAGCAAGGATTTCAAAAGAAACGGGCAGGGAATTAAGACAAGAAGCAGGAAGGCCTTTCAACCACTCTGAAGTTGGTAGAACCTGCCCCAAGGCATGACCTGCAAAGAACTGTAGTCAGGCTAGTTAATGAAAGAATATGGGTGCATGAATGTCTATTGAGAAGGCAAGTAAAAAATAGAAAGAGACACCCTGAGTTGTTCTTTGCAGTGATACTTACTCAATTTTCCTTACAGCACCTAAGAGTCGTCTTCAGAACCGTTTACTCTTTCACCTGGCACATAAGGTATGATGTCTTTTCTTTACTCATGCTTTGTTTGTTTTCTTTTCAATTGGGTAATATGTAATTCATGCTGGCAACCTGGCAGAATAATTAAAATGTCTGTGGTGGCAGGAGAACAAACATTTTCTACAACCACCCTACTGTATTCAAATGTGGAGGAGAAAGTAAGTGTGAAAACTTGATCTCAGAATAGATGCCCTCAGCATGTAACTAAGGAAAATCTTACCAACTCACTTCACATAAGTCATACAACAGGAACCTGGTGGTATTTTTGGTCACAAGGAACCTGAGACTTGAATAGAATCAGAAATACATAAGCCACTATTTTTCTTTTTCTTTGAAGTGGACCAAGGTTTCCTAACGTGCAGCTGTCTTATACTTAGCAATTTGAGCAAAATGGTCTATACGCTATTACTGATCTTCCTAAATCATTCAGTGTCCAAGAAGTAATGTTGTTTATAGCATGAAATGTACTTTAACTTCAACAAAAATTAAATGCTTGTTTCACTTACCATTCATAGTTATGTTCTGTTAAATTTGGTTTTGTACCATCTTGTATTATACTTAACAAGTACTGTGCTGCTGACGAGACTGAGTTTTGGATGAAAGTGTAACTCTTGACTGTTAGCTTCGCTGTCAGATTCTCTTCACTTAAATCTTTTAAGAGAGAAATCTTAAACCGTTTTTGTCATGACATTGGCACTTACAGATGCCTGTGATAAAGAGAAGTTGAATAATTCCTAGTTCATGTAGTTAGTCTTTGGAAATAATGGAGTTTACAGAACTATGAAGCCCACTGCTGTTCTCTTTAAGCAACTTATCTTGCCTTAGTATTGGAGTATCGTTTTGTGACTGGCTCAAAGAGAGGGAGGAAGAGGATTTGACAAAAACTGGGCAGATAAATGAAAAACAAATATGTAAAATAGAATTTGTGTGTAAGAAGAGTTCATAACTACTGTTTAAGCAGCAGAACCAGCAAAGGGAAGCACTGGAATAAGTGATTTGAGTAGACTGATTAGGTGAATAGCCTCAACTTTACTGTTGTAATACAAATATAACAGGTGTGTTTAACTCTTCCTTATTTTTGTGCCTCTGTGTGTGTGTTATGCGCTATGAAGCGATGCTTTTAAAAATAAACCATTTAGTTAAATAAATGAATTTTAAAGGGTTGATGAAAGAGAATTTTTTAGTGCTGTAAAGAAGTCTTGTGAAAATTAGTGCTGGTGTGTTGTCAAATCTTGCATTTTTTTGCTATCATGAGAAATAAGATTTGGATCTACAAACAGCAGAATTTCTACTGGCTCAAACAATAACAGTTAAATTTTGTGTTGCAAAATTCTATTGGTGAAATAATTAATTCAGCTCTTCCCCTCTTATCCATCAAGACATGTGACATGTAATTATGTCTAAATCACACCTTAAAGGAAAATGTGTACTTAGTTTTAGCCTCACATTTATCTAGTTTCAACTGGTCTGCCTCTTTAATGTTTGGCTTCTACACTGGTCAAATTAACTTTAAAGTAAGAGTTTTTCCAAATGTTTAATATGAATCACCTGCTGTTTGCCAGCAAGGACAAAACTAATCCAGTTAATTAACTTAAAACGTTTGGGTTTTTGTGGGTTTTTTTTCTCACTGAACTCTTCCGAGAATGTGTCACACTTTTTTTTTAGTTCAGTGATGAGAAGAAACTGATGAGCTCTCACCAGAATCTGCAAGACATTACAGAAGATCAGCTTAGCTTGGCGTCTATCCACTATATGCGGTCCCACTACCAAGAAGCTATTGATATCTACAAACGCATTCTTCTTGATAATCGGTAGGCGTCTCTGCTCTAAACCTTATTGCATCAGTATCTCTGGTACTGTTGGTGTTTGAATTCCGTTTAGCTGCTTGTTTTCTGAAAGTAGGAATTTTCCTCAATTAGTATATCCCTTTCCCGCCACAAAATGTGCACAAGTTGCAGCCCCCTCAATTTTGGTCATTGCAAATGGTTTTTAAAAAAGGGGATGTTTAAAAAGAAGTCTGCTCTCTGTTGCTTTCTTTTAGTGATGTTTTTGTGTAATTCATTCTGAGATCTTTTTTCATTTTGTTACTTATTTCTTCTGAAGTTATGTATGGTTATGTACCTGCTTTGTCTTTTTCCTTTATTCCCCTCTGATGGCCAGTCTGGTGAGCCTTGCTTGTGATTACTGAATTCTCCTTCACCTCTTAGCCTTTCCAAGAAATGTTCAGTTCTTAGTTTTTATGTAGAGAGTTCCTTACATTCCAGTAAGTCTGAAATTATTTCCATTTCTAGTTATCCTGCTATGACACTTGTCGATGTTTTTTTCTCTCATATTCTGTAAGTTCCTAGTTCAGAATTTAACAAGGAACAAATTGAACTCTTAAGTGGCTGAAAGTATTGTTTAATAAAATAGAAACTGCTGTCCCAGAATAGATAGCTATCTTTTGGCAGTATCTGCTCTTGAATGCTTCAGAGAAGTCCATTATAATCTATATAAGTATGTCGATTAATGTTTGAGGTAGAGATTTTAACTTCCAATCCCTGCAGAAGCAATCACTTAAAGCTAAATGAGTAACCTTCATAACAGTTATCCTTTTACTTACTGTTACCACAAATGCCTGTCTTATTTCTGTGTCTAGTTCTTCTGGTTTAATAGCTTGTAATGGCAAGGATTTTTTGAAATAATTATACTTGGTATAAGATAATAAGATCCATTAAAATATTTTCAAAGTTTTGTGTACATATTAAATGTCTTTGCACATATTGCATAGAAAATGGTATTCTGCCAGGCCAAATACAGTGCTTATGTTCTGTGCATTTCCTTTGTGTGAAGTTGCCACCATTTCTCAGATTTGCAAACCAATAGTTTTGTAGGTGATTCTTTAAAGCCTCAGTAGCTGCCATTGAAAAAATTGATGCAAATCTGGATCTAGATCTGTGCAATCTTACCTAACAAACTAGAGCTCTAAAGATACCTAATAAGCATTTCTCAGAAACTCCAGTTTTGATGTGCTTGTAAAAGATGTATAGACATGTGAGAGCTTTATCACTGATTTTAATGTTCTGTAGTATAACTGTCTGGTGGTATTTAAATGTTCTGTTTAATCCTCTTTCCTGCAGGGAATACTTGGCTCTGAATGTATATGTGGCCCTATGCTATTACAAACTGGATTACTATGATGTATCACAGGAAGTGCTAGCAGTTTATCTTCAACAAGTTCCTGACAGCACCATTGCTCTTAACCTTAAGGCTTGTAACCATTTCCGACTTTACAATGGGAAGGCTGCTGAGGTATCTATTGCACAGCCCTTCAGTTCACCTTTATTTTAGTTCAAGATTCTGTACAGGTTTCTTTTCCTTGTTATCTGTCTTAATCAGTAATATTGATAATAGCTTTTGTCTTGTCATTGTGTCATTCTCTTAGGAATCTAGCCTATTTCAGCTTCTCTGGTATTAAGCCATCTGTCCACATGTGTGCACAACGGTCTTAGAGTTTTCCTAGTCCACTTTTGACCTTGTGTCTATATGTATTGTCCTATTGCTAAAATCGTCATATAGAAGTGGGAAGGCAAAAATCTTCAAGTGAGCCAGCACTGCTGAAGATGTGTTTCTATCCCCTTTGGGGCTCATATGAAGGTCCATTTATACTTGTGTGCTTTTTTGTTTTCTTGTTAAAATTTGGAACGTGTGTAATTCCAGGCAGAGCTCAAGAACTTGACAGACAGTGCCTCATCCTCTTTTGAGTTTGGCAAGGAGCTCATTAAGCACAATCTGGTGAGTAATGTCAGTCTCAGATTTAATATGAACTGCACTCATTTGTAGAGCTTTTCTTGATGATTCATAAAATGGAATATTTTGTGAATTGCAGACCCAATTGAATCTCCGCTGCCATACAAGTCTCATTCCAGAATCTTAGCTGTATGATCAATGTGCCATCAAGTGTTTTTTTTTTCCCTGGAATTTTTCCGTCAGTTTGAGACTGTGTCAAGAAAATAATAATGCTGTTGCTTTTACCCTCGACGACATATTAAGATAATTTATGTTCTGTAAGAATACCTTTGCAAGCCATTTTGTGGAGCACAGTCCTTAAAGACACTGTAGAAACAAGTCAGAATCCATGATCCTGAACTCTTATTTAGTACGACAGCAGTATGAGTAGAATTAAGGTAACTAGGGAAAATGGTCTTCATCCAAAAAGTGCTTAACAAGGAGTTAATAGAGAAAAAGATGCTGATAAAAGCCAAAATACTTGTGTGTTCTGCAGTAAAAGAGTCACTAATCACCTGCTAACTTCCTCTTCAGTGATATTACTACTTTGCTGAACAACTGGTAGCAGTAGATTGCTCTTATTTAATAATGGGCAGTTGCTTGCTTGGTCGTTTTTTCAAGGGGAGTCACAACAAGCTAACGCTCTTTTCTCCAAGAGTTAAAACTGCTTTCAAACTGGACTTTTGTAAGTTAGCATTCTTTATTGGTCTTTTTGCCAGTGGTTTATTGAATAAGTATATTAGACTTTGTTGGAGGAACTGTCATGTCTAACTGAAGTATAAGAATCAACAGCTCCTGATAATTTTAGAATCTTGTGGCATTCTAAATAAATGTAAAGTTGTTAGCCTAATTTTTTTCATGTGAATACATCATTGGCAAATTGCACCGATGTAAGATATGGCGCCAGATTACCAGATTGATGATAAAGTCAGGTCACAAAGACCTGGCTAAGCATTTAAACTTACAAAATGAGGAGACTCATCCTGTTGTACCATGATCTTGGCATGTAAACATTTAACTAACTGCAAAATTCTTGTACTTTAGCTGAACTTTACTCATTTTAATAAGAAAAACGCACACCCATCGCTGAAGCTACCACCTCATGAAGATGACCCTCGCCCACTGAGCATGCACAATGATTTTCTAGAGGTTTATACATTTAACTGCAGATGAAGAAAACTTGTACCAATCAGAAGTTTAAGTAGAATGATTACCAGTAGAAATGTTATAGTCTATGCATATCTAATTACATATGTATAAATAGCATTGGTGTAAGCACTATGTATGGTAGCTTTGTGATTTTACCACCTAGCACCCATCTCTGCGCAGATATGTAATAAACAAATATCTCGACTCTGTGTGTAAATTTGCTTTTTGTACACCAGGTAAAAGAACCCTAGTTTTTGTGACAACTGTAATTCTGTGTGTGTTCCCCTCACTCCTGTCTCAGACTATGTTATTCTTTAAAATCTTTGATATATAATGTATCACTGCTTTGAGCTCCTAAAAGATGAAATAAATTAATCTTTACTGATGGATTAAATACTTCATATTCTTCAGAGTAAAGGTTGTCACACATCATAATTCTATAGTTAATTAAAGCAGACATTATGCTAATGCCAGTACCATTGACCTTTTACTACTGTTAATATAGAAATTTAAGGATTAATTTCCTTGAATTAAGATATTATAGACAAGATTTTGATACACAGTTACCAATATGCTGCTTTTCTCTGCAGGTGGTGTTCCGAGGAGGAGAAGGGGCTTTGCAGGTCCTGCCTCCTCTGGTTGATGTTATTCCTGAGGCAAGACTGAATCTTGTGATTTACTATCTCCGGCAAGGTAAATACACCTTTGTCTGGCTCTTTGATAGCTTCAGGGATGACATTCATGCATCTGATCTCAACTGACCATTCCATTAAGTGCTCTTATTTTTTCTTTGCAGTAAAATGTAATTTATTTCATTTTCTGTTCCTCTGGAAAGTAGTGATGTAAGAGTTCCCATGGCTCACAGAGAAGGGCTTTAATTGTGTGCAGTCAAATAAATCTACTTCAGCAGAGTATTGGAGGTTCTTGTGTTTCGGGAGAGAGCTTTGGGGATGGTGGTGTTTACATGTTGGTAGTGAGAGGACCTTTCTTCGGCCTGAATATGTGAGAATGGTAGGCAGATGTCTTATGAAGGCAAGGACTATTTCTGTTTCTGTAAATGCAGCACAAACAGAACATGAGTCAAAGTGACTGTGAACAAAGTTACCGATTATGAATAAGACATTTAATTCCAAATTTACATTACAACTCTTAAAAAAAAAATGCAGATAGGTAGCCAGAGTCAGTTGGAAAGGATTTCCTACTTGTTTCTCTCCTTAGTTGGCCAACTCCTTTGAATTTTATCTGAGTTTAGTTTCAGAGCCATTCCCATTCCATTTTCCGCTGGACTGGAGGCTGGCGGATGTTACCCCCATTTACAAAAAAGGGCGGAAGGAGGATCCGGGGAACTACAGGCCTGTCAGTCTGACCTCGGTGACGGGCAAAGTCATGGAACAGGTTATCTTGAGTGCTATTAATGAGCACATACAGGTTAACCGGGTGATCAGGCCCAGTCAACATGGGTTTATGAAAGGCAGGTCTTGCCAATCAAACCTGATCACCTTCTATGACAGGGTGACCCGCCTGGTTGACGAGGGAAGGGCTGTGGATGTAGTTTTCCTTGACCTCAGTAAAGCCTTTGATACAGTTTCTCATAGTGTTCTGGTGGAGAAACTGGTAACTGCTGGCCTGGATAGGCACACCCTCCTTTGGGTTAAAAACTGGCTGGATGGCCGGGCCCAAAGAGTGGTGGTAAATGGGGCTAAATCCGGCTGGAGGCCGGTCACCAGTGGGGTTCCCCAGGGCTCAGTGCTGGGTCCAGTTCTGTTTAACATCTTTATCAATGACCTGGATGAGGGGATTGAATGTACCCTCAGTAAATTTGCGGACGACACCAAGCTGGGAGGCTGTGTCGATCTGCTCGAGGGTAGGGAGGCCCTTCAGAGGGACTTGAACAGACTGGGTTGTTGGGCTGAGGCCAATGGCATGAGCTTTAATAAGGCCAAGTGCAGAGTCCTTCACTTGGGGTATAAAAACCCCAAGCATCGCTATAGGCTCGGGGAGGAGTGGCTGGAGAGCTGCCTGGCGGAGAAGGACCTGGGGGTGTTGGTTGACTACCGGCTTGATATGAGCCAGCAGTGTGCCCAGGTGGCCGAAAAGGCCAATGGGATACTGGCGTGTATCAAGAATAGTGTGACCAGCAGGAGCAGGGAAGTGATCCTGCCCCTGTACTCGGCACTGGTGAGGCCGCACCTGGAATATTGTGTCCAGTTTTGGGCCCCTCGCTTTAAGAGAGATATTGAGCTCCTGGAGCGAGTCCAAAGAAGGGCAACTAAACTGGTCAAGGGGCTGGAAAATAAAACTTATGAGGAGCGGCTGAGGGAGTTGGGGCTGTTTAGCCTGGAGAAGAGGAGGCTGAGGGGAGACCTGATTACGGCCTATAAATACTTGAGAAAAGATGGTGGGGAGGTAGGGGAAGGACTCTTTACATTAGTGATGGGTGATAGAACAAGAGGAAATGGGCATAAGCTTAGTCAGGGGAGATTCAGGTTGGATGTTAGGAAGTATTTCTTCTCTGAAAGGGTTGTCAGCCACTGGAATAAGCTGCCCAGGGAGGTGGTTGAGTCCCCATCCCTGGATGTGTTTAAGAATAGGGTGGATGAGCTACTTGAGGATATGGTTTAATGGGGATTAGGGATGGTTGGACTCGATGATCTCTAAGGTCTTTTCCAACCTAGAAATCTATGAATCTATGAAATCTATGAATCTATTCTCCCCTTGTGTTCCTTTATTCAACAGTGGGTTGACTGGCTGAGTGATGAGGAGGTGTTAACTGCAGTCATCTATTATGAGGTGATGTGATGATTGCTTTTCCATCCACTGCTTTCTTATAAGCCTTGTATTTTGTCACCTTTTGAAGGTGGCAAAGTGCGTTTAGATGACTAGGGCATCTGAAAGCAGAAAAATGTATTTTCTTAATTTTAAATAAATAAAGTCCATGCCTGCGATATTTTTTCCCAAAATGTTGAAAAATTACTAGGAAAAAAGGAGATATGTTTTGCTGACAGAAGTCAGTCACACCAACTTTGTTCTTTGCATCTAATAAGAATCTAATCTAATAAGAATCACAGAATCTGAGCATACATAAACATAGTACATTGAAAAAGCCCTGTGAGCATTTTATAGTGTGATTGACTTGGAGTTTCAGATACTGATTCTAAGTAACATCTTTATGATTTGTAATCAACAAGGCTGGTGAGATTTAATCTTTGTAGTTGGAATAAATTCTCTTTGGTGCTCAGTTATATCCAGGGCTGATTCTTTTGTCTGCATGTGCAATTGAAACACTGCCTCATAGTTTCGGTTCAACTCAAATTGTGACAAATTTTAGAATATCTCACTACTGACGACTATTAGAGATTATAGAAATTCTTATTATGCTAATACTGTGCAATAAAATCTAATTAGTCTGAGTTTCATAATCTGCAAACATCACAGTCTTCACAAAATATGGCAATTCTATTCCTATTTTGTTTCATTTTATTTTAAAGAATGACAATAAGGTTATTTAAATTTCATATGAGGTGATTTAAATTTCATCATGGTTGTAAATTTGTTGTGGTTTAGCCCAGCCGGCAACTAAATGCCACACAGCCACTCACTCACCCTCCCCCACGCCGGGGGAATGACAAAGAGAAGTAAAGCAGAAAAGGCAAGGAGACCAGTGGGTTGAGATAAGTATAATTTAATAATAACAGTAATATGAAATTCAAAGTAATAATAATATATTAAAATATAGTATGGTAGTAATATATACAAACAAATGATGCATGATATAATTGCTCACCACCTGGTGACCAACGCCTGTCCCATCCTGGCAAACAATTCCGAAACAGATAAGTCCCAACACCGCAATCCTGAGTGAGTGAGAGGCCTGAGAAGAAAGTGAGAGAGAGAGGGCACTCCCAGAGAGAGTAAGTCTGAGAAAGCCCTCAGAAGAGCCAACAGCACTTCTTCCTGGTCAACCCTCATCTATATACTGGGCATGACTTTGCATGATGGAATACTTCATTGATCAATTTAGCCCTCAATCCTAAATCTAAGTTCAAATCCTAAGGAGAGTTGTGGACCCTTTGTCCCAGCCTTGTTCCCCTCGAGCCTGTTGTGCTCCTGCACACTGGCAAGAACACGTCAAGCTGAAAAATCCTTGATGTCTCAGTACCAGCTATAAATATCGTATATATAACATATATCATAAATATAACATTCTTCTCATAACAAATCCCAGACTAAAACTAAAATACAGAACTCTTCTGACTGCTAAAAAAAAAAGCTAACTCTTTCCTAGTCAAAACCAGGACAACATGCTCAAGTAAATTTAAATGGTCACAATTGTATATTATTAAAAATACTTTATCACCTGCGTTATATTGTATAAATTTATAGAGTTCTAGGTAAATAACAGAATCATATTACTAGTGAGAAGGGACCTCTGGAGATTTCTAGCACAACATTTTATTCAAGGCAGGTTCAATTAGATCAGGTTACTTAGACCTGTGTCCAGACAGGCATCTAGACAGAGCTTTCTCTGTTCCACCTTGTGTTTACTGCCCTTCATGTCACCCTATGAATTCTGTCTCCATCTTCTCTGTACCCTCCCATTAGTTAGTTGTAGACAGTGATAATATCTCCCTTGAGCCTTCTCCTCTGAGAGCTAAGGAAATGCAGTTCTCTCAATCTCTTTTCAGCTCCCTACCTGCCTTGGGAGCTCTTGAGTGGGCTCACTGCAGTATTTCAGTGTCTGCCTTGATCGAGGGATCCCAAAACCAAACACAGTACTCCAGGTGCAATCTCGCAAGTGCCAAATAAAGAAGAATCCTTTCCCTTGTCCTGCTGGCTATATTCTTGCTAATATGATCCAGTGTGCAGTTAGCCTCTTTTGCTGCAAGTGTGCACTGTCTGTCAGGACCACAAAATTGTCTTTTAGCCAGTCAGCCCCTCCACCTGTCATGTTGCTTAGGTTTGTTTCAAACCAAGCAAGATACAGGACTTGCATTTTGCCTTAACTGAACTTCGTGAGATTTATTTCAGCCCATTTTTTCCAGCCTGTTGAGCTGCTTCTCAATAGCTGGGAGCTTTCTCCCCAGTCTTTTGTCATCTGCAAACTTGCTTAGAGTACTCTCTATCCTATCATCTGGATTGTTAATATGAAACATTGAATGGTATTGATCTCTGGGGGATTTGATTAGTAATGAGCCACCAGTTGGGTTTTGTACAACTGATCATGTCCACTGGTAGTCCAGCCAGTTTTCCATCTCCTTATCATCTTACTTAGCCAGTCCTATCTTTCAAGTTTGGCTTGATGTAACAGACCATGTCAAAGACCTTGCTAAAGTCAAGTTATACTGCATCCACTAGGATCCCCTTATCCATACAACCAGTCATCCATTGGGTTAGTCACTATGCTTTGGCATTGCAGATCTATGCCTGCTGTTCCCTTTTTGTCCAGTATTATTGTTGCCAATATAACTGTAGGTAATATTGGTATTATTACCAATTATTGTGCCAAATAATATCATTAATATAAGTTTCAAATTAAGTTCTACTTACACAGAAGCAAAGTACATCTTCTGCATCACTTAAAAATCAGCCTTGTTTACTAATTTGCTGTCAACTTTGCAGTAATTTTCATTAGTTAGGTTCTGTTCTTCACTGCGATATACAAATGACTGGCATACTGACAAAGGAGGCAAAGGAAAATTAGGATTAAAACATCTTTCCTGGTTAGGCTAAATTTCCATTTTAAAGTCTTGCTGGTGTAGCAGCATCAGTTAAGAATGTGAGAAATCATTACTTCTAACAACTACAGCTGTCTCTCCAAAACTTACAAGGTCTCTGATAGAGGTAGGCTTCTGTTAAGACATGCTCTGAACTGGAGTGATTGAAGCACAAACATGCATCCTATTTTGTTCTACTCTTTAAGGTAGTGACTTTTAGCAGGGTTTGGGGCCAGATATCCAGTCATAATCTGCTCCAGTGAGATTTGCTCGAGGCTTCTGTTGGAACCTGAAGAGAATAGATCAATGTTGATGGTCTACACAGATGAAAACAAGGGCTGCTGTCTTTTTTTTTTGGTGGTGATGGTGGTGATTGTTGGTGAGCTGAACTAGCCAAAAATAACAAAAAACTTATTTATATTTAAAAAAAAAAAAGCGGTGACTTTTGGCTAGTCTAGTACCTTGTGCTGGCTTACTACATGACTACACGAAGGAATGAATGGGTAGGAGAGCAGAGGGGTTGAATGGGAGCCTGGCAGCTCCAATGTATATTGCCTTAAGTCACCCTGGAGTCCTGTCCTCACAGCGAAAAAAAGTTTTGTTTGATAAGGTTTGTTCTTATGGACAGCTGGTATAATGCTGTATTGACAAAATTTTGCTAGTAAAAAGGACATCTTCCCTAGGTTGGTTTATGAAGCCAACCATAGTACTAACATCTCTTTTTGATTTAGGTGAAGTTTAGGATCTTTTCAATTTACTGATTTTTTTGAGTGGAATGGAAGTTGTTTATTGAATTCAATCTTTACATTTAAACTTCTATACTAGTAGTGCTTGTTAGAATTAGGGTCAGGTAAGAGCTGCTGGACAGATTTTGAAATATTGATAAGGAAAAGATGAAGTTTCCCTTCAGAATCATGTTACCGTATCCTCTTTGAGCAGTAAATAAATATAAGAAGAGAAAAGACAGGAAGACGATGAATTTAGTATCTTGACCTTGTACTGTTGAGAAGTCAGCCACTGGATTAAGAACAAGGAGGCAAAGTCATCTCTACTAGGAAAATTGTAGTAATAAAGAAGCTATTATTCACTCCATGTTTGTTATCTGAGTTCTAGAAAACCATCATCATTGTGATATAAATTCACAATGATTTATAGTTACCTTTCTCCTCCTGTCTAAATGCTTTATTCCTTAGTCTATGACTATTGGGGAATGTTGTAGAGAATGAGTGACTTGTTCTAAAGCTGTATACTATGGGTTGTCATGCATTCTAACATCTGGTATTTCAGATGATGTGCAGGAGGCTTATAACCTGATTAAGGACCTGGAACCTACAGCTCCACAGGTAATTGGAAACCGATGTCAGGATCCATAAAGACAGAGGTTATAAATTGTTATGAAGTCTGCCGCATACACAGCTGGTATCCTGAGGACAGCTTGGCCCATTCCCACTTTTAAAACTCTTATGTTTTCCATCTTTTCATCAATGATGGACATAGTGTGCGTGCAGAAAGTATTACATATGAGCATATATGAGTACTTAGCATGTTTGTTGCTGTACCACCTGGGGTCAATAAGAATACATTTGTTGTGTTGCTGCTCTGTTGTGTGCAGACTTGATCCCAGTGTCCTGGCTATTAGTGCATAGGTAAAAGCCCTCTTCCAGCTGCAGCTGCTTGTACTTCTGCCCTGGTGATGGTTACCATTCCACAGATCTACTAGCTCATATGTTCATGTGGTTTGTCCTGAAGCCGTTTCAATAAAAATGAGCTAGATTAGATTAAACAGTTTAAATAATAGGTCTTTTCTAATTCCATCTCACTTTGGCTGCAATGAGTGAAAACTGCAGTGTCCCTTGGCTGCTACTGTAATTTTCTTTTGTGCCTGCTCCAACATCTTTAGTCTCTGGTTTATTCCTCTTTGCAGTTTATTTTCCAAAGGTCACATAGCTGGGCATGAAAGGGACCTTTCATGAGTCTCTGTGAGGATTAGAGGGAGGGAGGGAAAAGGAAAACCTCAAGAACACAAATCTGGTGATTCAGTGCTGAGGAGTGTCTTCTGCTGTGGCTTTTCACTTCTTGCATTTTTCAGTATAGCAAGACTTACTTCAACAGTTTTCTGCAGCTATTGATCCTTTAGCCTCTGCTTTCCCTATGTACACACCTAATATAAATAACATATCATTCTTGATCACATTTTGAAATCAAAATTTTTATGCTTTTTTTCCATTTTCTCACTCATACTTGGAAGGATCTCCCTGCTAAGACTTGCAAAACTACTTGTATATCCTCCTTCAGTTCTCAGATTTCTTCTCAGTCATGACATCCATAGGATAATAATCTGGAATCTGTAAGAGAGTGGATGCGCTAAAATGATTATTTAGCATGCTGGCTGGTACTCTCAGTTTCCTTGCACTCCATTGTTGGTCTGTGTACGTGTCTCTCTCTCTTTTTCCCTGTTTATCTTTGTGACAGGGCTGTCCAGATTTATAAGGAGTACCTACTAAAACAGGTTTATATCTATAACTATTACTTATAAGGTTTGAGTAAGACAAGTGAGTCTGTTACATGCTGAAAAAATCTTGTTCAGAGAAGAATTAAACTATAGTTGTATCTCATAGTAGAGATTACAGGGTACTCTACTCCTATTCCTAATTTCGGTAGAGTAACATGACCACAGAGCACAAACCTCCTGACATTTTTGCCCTGATGAGAAATGCTTTGTATATTGGAGCAAAAATGGTAATGGTTATGGTTAACCAATGTGCATACTTGAAGTGGGATCTGTGCATTGATATAACAATATTGCACTTGATTATTGGTCATATGATGGTGAAGAGGGCATGACAGTATGTTATGATGTTCCTTCTGATGCATTGTCTTTGGGCATAAGACTTATCAGAAAACACGCTGCCCGTTTGCATCCCACATATTTCGCAGAAGTGGCTAGCTAGTGAGTAGAATGGATTTTTTTGGTGTAACTTTGTACTACTGTGCTGAAGCACTATCGTAGTATTATAGTAACCAGCTACCTGAATTGGGATAGAGTTGAATTTAGGAAGAAAATAATGTGCATGTAGGCACTTATGTGTCTCCTGAAATCTTCGTGTTGTCTTCTCTGATACTTTTTACTTTTTCTTTTTTTTTCGCCAGGAGTACATCCTCAAAGGAGTTGTAAATGCAGCTCTAGGACAAGAAATGGGCTCGGTGAGTGAAGCCCATGACGTTCTCCAGCTTCTCCAACAGTAGAACATAAACAGATCTATAGGGATTGGAATGGAGTGAGAGAGGCAGTCATTTCTCATTTAGATTGCAGGATCTCTATGTCTCTTAATTTCCTCCTGTATAGTACTCAGTCCAGGATAAGTAAAATGCAAATCTCTGTTGCTAGTCCTGACAATAAATCAAGCCAAATTTGGCTTCTCTGTCCTGTTTCCAGAACCCTGTTTGCTTTCTACAGTGTTCTTGTGTATCTAGGCACATACAGTGGCACATTTACCTTTTTCTGTTTTTACTTCAGCCCTAGTTTTTCTGTTAGTTTCTCCCTATCTGTTCCTCAGTGTATTTTCACTGTGCATTGTAGCATCAACTCTGGAACTCATGTTGGATTTTTTTTTTCCCCAGAGAGATCATCTGAAAATTGCTCAGCAGTTCTTCCAGTTGGTGGGTGAATCAGCCAGCGAATGTGGTATGTTTGAAATGTTCTTTCTCCGTTATGTAATCTTTCTTACAATATCCAAATATATACCATTGTACTGTTGTCTAACTGCTAACCGTTAGCATGACTATTGCTAGGCATTTTGTTGCTGTAGTATGAGTAACAGAAAGTCTAATTTATAGTTAAAACAAATTTGCAAGTTTAAATTAGAAGGCTCAATTGATTTCAAATCTTACTATATGAATTTGGCTGGAAAAGAGCATATACTGCAAACTGCTAGTCTTCACTGATAGACACTGTGGCAGCTTGCCTTTGACTAATAATCCCCATTATAGAAACGGAAGACAACAGCCTAATTAGATGAAGTGTGTGCTGAAACCTCACAGGTACAGACACTCAGGTACAAATCTATTACTGATGATAAAAGCCTATTGAGTACGTAGAGTCCTAGCATGGAGTGTGCCCGGGAACTGAGGATGATAAAAACGTAAAAAAGCATTTGGCTACAGAGAGAAATAGAGGCTCTGGGACTAAGTCCTTGGTTGAATCAAAAACCACATGAGGAAACCCAACAAAATCAATACATTTTCAATATTTACTTTTACGTATTCAATAATAGAACAAAACAAGACCTTGTCTTCCCCTTGCCAAAGTAAAACCAAAAATCCCAAATCAAAAAAGCCAGTAGTTGGAACACAGAAATTCAGCTGAAATGGGGCTTCCCAGTTTCCTTTGTAGGCATTGTCAGTAGGACTATTTCTTTAGGTGGGTAACTTAAGCATGTTCATGGTACAGACAGCTCATGGTCCTCAGAGACGGTACACTGAATCCTGTGTCCATGGTGACTAAAGAGAAGGATCTCAAGAGACAGAGCAGCAGCACTGGTGAAACTTTCAGAAATACTGTTGAGCCATTCTGTTCCCCTTGCAGTCTTTGTACTGTTGAGATGGTGCAGCAGAGAGCTTCACGTTGGATGGCTGGAAGTACTTCCATAGATGAGGCTTCCCCAACGCATTTCTTTTGCATTGAGACAATCCCTTTGGAGTTGGGATCTCAGCTGACAGAAAGAAGCAATATGAACTGTAGTAGTGGAGGACTCGGTTAGTGGGCATATAGCTAACTAGGTTTGTGATGCCAGTAAAGTCATGAGGTGACTGATACAATGGTGGTAGACCTATTAATGCCTTTAACAGTCATGAAGATGTGACGAGTGACCATAGCACATATGGATAAAAATGATATGGAGATAGTCTGAGAAAAGATATCCTGAAAAGATAAATAGTGAAGATGCCACCCAAAACAAATTGTTAGGAAGCTAATATTCTTAATTTTACTGTGAAATAGTTTTATACCCGTGTGCAAAACAAGACAGAGTGGCTGAGACTTGAGGTTTGGTTGAGGAGGTGAAGAAAAAAAAAAGGGGGGGAACAGAAATGTAGTCTGATTAGGAAGGTGGGTTAATTGAAAACAATGAGCCTGTGGGAAGGATTGATTCCAACTAAAGGTAAATGGAAATATTTGTACTGCAAACATCTTATGCTCTTGATACTTCCATGTTAAAACTGCTTTGTCATCTTTTTAAAAACTTGTGGGAGAAAGCTGACATACAGAAGAGCACACAGTTCAAAGTAACTCCTCCTTTAAAAGCAAAATGGTGTGAGGGGTTTTTTGTATCCTCAAATGAAGGACAGGTGGAGGTCAACAAACTGTAGGTATGAAATAGAAGAGGCAAACAGAGTTCAATTTAGATAGGACATAACAAAAAGCAAACACATGAAGACCAAATATTTAAGTGTTTTTATACAAATTTTAGATGTTTTACAAGAAGATGAATAAAGTGGAACACCTGGTTTTAGAAGAGGAAGCTATAAACCTAGAATAACTCTTTAAATGTGATAGGAAGAAGGTAACATGTAAAATATTGTTCCTATTTAATTTCCAATGGAGTATTACTAAATAGATTATGCCAGTGGAGAAATGGTTCTAAACATTATAGAAACCTTATCTCAAAATAAAGTATATATCTTTATCAGTAAGTAACATAAAATTGTTTTAAATTACATGCTCCGATAGGAGACTTATCATATTGAGGCTAAATTATTCACCAGCCAGCCTGGATAGGAACAGTGACTGGCATATTAAAGAGGTTAGACATTTTACATAGACAGATAATTAAATCGTAGTTGGAGATTTCTATTCTGGCCATATTGACCTAGTAAATGCAATGACACGGCATGAGAGAGAGAATGAATTTTTAAATGTGAAGTTTTCATCTTGGAGAACACACAAGTGAACAGGTGACTCTAGACCAATACAAAGATTACACAGAACCTGACTTGAAATTTTATGATGAAAATCCAACTCAGTGGTCTAAGTATAATCAAATTCAAAATCCATGTGTTAGCAAATGCCTCAAAAAATTTCCACAGTACTAATTTCAAGAAGGGAAGCTAATAATAACCTTTCTAATTTCTAACAGGAAATTTTCAGTGAAGTAGCAGTGAAAAGGATAAAATGCACCTGATTTGAATACTTGAAAGAACCTTTTGTTTCTTTAAAGAAAGGGCTCGTATTCATAATTAATGAGCTATAGGAGACCAATAATGACATGACTAGGTTTGCCAATGGTACAAAATTACCCATCGTAGGAAAAATGAAAGCTTCCACAATGATAAAAGCTATGGAAGAAAATATGAGGCTGGGTAATAATATACAAATTAAATTTAGCTTTGATAAATGCAAAGGAATACATAGAGAGGGAAAAAACCTGAAACTATATTTGCAAAATTATCAGAAAAGTTGAAGAGAATCTTAGGAATTGATGAGGAAATTACTGTGTCATTTTATATAGATGTGGTTCTCTTTCTTGAATACTGTCTGCAAGTTCTGGTTTTTACATTTCAAAAAAACATGGTAAAACAAGAAAATGTACAATAAAGACAGCAAGGATGATCAGAGAAAGGGGATAGCTTCTTGAAAAAGGAGAGATTAAATAAAGGAGGATACATGGCCTGGAAAATGATGACTGAGTTTGGTTATGTTCACGATACAGAACACCATAAATGACAAGGAGAAGAGGAATAAAGAAGAATTAGTTACCGTACTATACAAAAAAAACCAAGGAGCATTGACATAAATCATCACACAAGACAATTAAAACAAACAGCCCAAATTACTTCTTCACAGAACACAATTTATTTGATATAGAATCTTGCAAGAACCAAAAGGTATAAAGGAATTTTTAAAAGAAAAGTCCATTGGCTGTTTTAACATAGATTTTTCAGTGATGATTAGGAAGTCCTCAGTGCAGTTTTTTGAAAGCTAGAAGAAACTTCAAAGGAAGTGGCATTACATACCACAGCATGTATTATATGTGAAATCAGAATACATTCTTTCGACAGCTGTATATGACTTTTATGTTCTTATGTACTTCGATTATTAGCCACTATGTTATGTATTTGTGGTCATACTTGATCTGCTGCCTTTGTTTTGCTGGGTTTAGAATGGAGAATAGAAATCTTGCTGCTTGCATGCTTGGGCTTTTTGCTAAGTAGCCAGCCATGCTATTCGAGCATGTAAGTCATGCTTCAGCACTTCCCACTGTGCCATTCCTTGCAAGGACCTAGTACCACTAGATTGTCTAAGATCTTTATCAAGTTACTTAGCTGCTTTGCAGATTTATAATACAAAAGTAGGTTGTACTCGCTAGCGTGAGGGAATCCTGTGCTGTGTCTTTGCTCGCAACTGGGCCTACAAGGCTCCTGATTTTAATGTAGATTATAAAAAAAATACCGTATTAAAATGAAAATTTGGAATATTTTTTCAAAACAAGGTCATATCTTTCTGACTTGCTCTTGTTAACTGTAGAAATTCCATGAATGCGTTAAGAAAAAAGCAGCAACAGACAGTGTAGGAAGAACACGGTGTCATGTATTTGTAAAGTCATTTGGAGTCATCAGTAAAGCCCTTTGCTGTTTTTAATTAGATCTCTGACTTGGAGGTTCAAGGAACATAGGGCAAACAACGTTAATGTGAAAGTCCTTTCCGATGCATGTATACATTTCATCCCTTGATGGAAGTTACGTACTTTAAGAGGAGTAGGGACACCCAAACCAAAACAAAACAGGAAGCACTTACAGTGTGGAAGTCAATATTCACCCTCTAGCAGCAATAAATAACACCCAGAACAGCAACTTGGTTTACTGGGGGTTTTTTTAAGCTTAAAAATTCTTAATCCCAATGACATGGAATGGAACTGGCATTACAAAGGAGGATATAAGTAGATTTTTATAATTAATTCTCATGTTCTTCTCCCAGGGTCTCAAGTGGGTGGAAAATAAAACAGATCAGATTTCTGAGATAAGTTAAGGAGGAAATGGGGCAAGAGGAACATTAACGACAGTAAATGAACATTAACATTTTCTTTAAATGCAGTCTTCGTCGTGCTTAACAAACTACCCTAAAGACAAGCATAATGGTAAAAAGCACCCCTTTCATTTCCACTGATCCTCTTTTAGGATCAAGACAGGTATATCTAGTGTTGGGTGGGAGGAATGAAACATTTCTCCTGGACTTTGTGCAGTCTTTTCTTTGAGGTATTCTTAGATCACCCTAAGTAATTCTTCAAAATAAAACCTTTTTCCTCTTTCTGCGTGAGTCACATGGGGTGAATTAGAACTATAAAACTCTAGTTTTCCTGTCACTAGTAATATTCATTGCTGAGTTGTATGAGATTTACAGATGTTTTACTTGTTTGGTTATTTCAATGAAATCTTTCATTAAAACTATACGGAGGATGATATGCTGGAGCAACAAAATTTTCTGCCAGAATATGAACATAAGAATAAATACTGAAACTTAGAAACTCCCCAATCATATATGGGAGAAGAAAAGTGTCGTTCTAATATTTTGTTACTGTGATTAATTTTTACTGAAAAATGTATTCTCAGTTTTAAGTCGTCTTCGCATGTTTATTTGCGCTTTTTTATTATTTTGTTTAAAATGAATTGCTGTGAGTTTATGAACTTCAAAAATTGAATGTGAGAAAAAAGGAGCACTTTTGAGGTACCTGCACTCTCATTACAACAACAAAAAAAGAACAGAGGAACACTGAGGAAAATTGTTTCTGTTATTGTCCTGTCAAGGCGTATATGTGTCATGATAAGTATGCCTGCATGTAAAAAAAGACAGATAAATATAGAGGCCGTTTTTTACAGAACACTTCATAAATAAACAAATAATTTTCTTAAGTTGGAGAACTGAATGAAGTGGTTCAGACATAGATAAGAATGGATTGTCTCTGTATGGAAATGACAAGATATCCAAGCTTAGGATCTCCTAGTGCTAAAAGATAAAAAATGAGAATATTCTGCTTTTCTTTGAAATATATTTTGAGATCTTACATAGTGCTATCCAGGAATAATTACTACCCTACCTTATTTAACAGAGAATGTACAATTTTCCAGTGGAGTGCTATATTTTGTACTGTGGTATGTAGTCAAAATATTGGTGTTCAGATAGATGAAATTTTTATATACAGGAAAGATATTTTAATTTTCTAGTGTAGATGGATTGATAGTAACTAACCTACAGGAGCAGTTTGCTTCAGGGCTGTTGGTAGGATCTTGTCTCCTTTCACCTCACCAAACTGCGCAGAGCAACATGTTCTCTAATGAACATCTGACGTAGTGAAAGACTGTTGTCCCAAAATTCGTGTTTGTCACCGGTGTGCAAAGAGCCTATCCACACACAGAGTGGAGGTGTTTCCTTTTATTACATATGTATGTATATATGGGTGCCTGTCCCAAGACAGGACACTGAGGCTCCAAATCCAAGGTACTTATACATAAAGCATTAACATACTCACCTTCCTAATACACATACATTGTTATTCTGTTAACTGATCGGTTAAAATCTTTTTACCTAGCATGTAAATTAATATGCATGCTTAGTCCTTCTTCTCCACCCTTTTCTTTTGAATCAGTGGTATAACTGAAGTAGGTGGTCTATGAGTCAGTGGTCACGATCTACCCCTGTTGGAATTACCTTTCCCCTAGTTTCTTACTCCTTTTGGCAAATCTAAGCAGTCCTTCATGAGTTGCTGATTAAGCAAGTGATTCATCAGTTTAAACTTCTGCTTTAGACAAATATATATAATGGCACATTGTTTTAAGATCCTAGTTCCACAATTTTCTTAAGCCTGGTAGAGTTTATTTCTAACCCATAGTATTTTGACATCAACAGTAGTGATTTGATATCACTTGGGTTTATGCCTTCACAGCTGCTACTTGGGTTCATCCATCTCTGATCAATTTCTGCCACTTGGGTCTAATGAAAATTAGTCCTAGTAAGCTTATTTTAGAATCTCTAAAAAAAGCTTTGAACTAGTTTTTCAGTAACACATCTAGCAATTTCAGAGTAGATGGCAGCATAATATGATGGCAGCAAAGCTTGTGATGACATAGAGGGCAGCAAAGTTTACTGATGCTCATTTGAACTGATATGCCTAACTTATTCATGGCTACCACTTGTGAGCAATGGGGCAATCCTAACTGCATGGAAATTAATTTTCGTATCATATTTCATCACTGAGTATCTTTCCTGTATTTGTTTTTTTATATAACAATATTTCCAATGTCTCAAGTTTACTCTTTTACTGGAAATAAAATTAAAATATGTAGAGCTTCTTTATACAGGATAACTGAAAAGCATAATTTAAAAGAAAAAAGGATAATGAGGTTAGAATAACAAACTCAGGCTTTGTGTGAAGTGTCATTTCCTAAGAGTAAGAATAATTCACAGTAAAATTATGCTACATAAATTGTGTCATAGAAGAGGCCTGTTACTTAAACAATTTGTCTCTGTAGAATTTTCTGTTGAATACAGTATTGGAATAGTTATTGTATGCTGTAGGGAAAGTTAACAAGATGATCTAATAGTTTTCCTAACCTCTAGTATGGTCTTTTGCCTTGAAAAGGCAAGTTATGCTATTTTTAGAAGTTAGCTCCTTTCATAGTTGCCAGCAATCTTGACAGTGATTTCCATTACCATGTGATTTTTAAATTCTACAAATCTATATTTCTCTTTTGAATTTTAGATACCATTCCAGGGAGACAATGCATGTCCTCCTGCTTCTTTCTTCTTAGACAGTTTGATAATGTCCTGATTTACCTCGACTCAGTCAAGGTTAGTATTATTATGTAGTATTAATACTACTCTAATGCACAGAATCACTACTTATGGAATTAGACTGTACTGTGTGAGATGTTATGTGTTTCTGTGTCTTTTTATGTTTACAACAGTAACAACAAACATAGGAACAACAGTGAAAGATAAGTGGTCAATACAGCAAATGGATCAAAATTTAAGGAAGCAGTTTAGATACTATTGTGTAGCATGGTATTCTTATCACACTTGCACTTTAACTATTATCAGGCTTTCTGGTGGCATCATAGAAGACAAGGAAGATAATTAAAGACAGTGAAAAATGTCGTGGATATTTATTTATGGGGTGGGCAGCATGGAGGAAAAAAACTTTTTTTTTTTTTTATAAGACTTATCGAATAGGTGATGGACATTACTGTCACTGGTTCATAATTGAGTACAACATTTTAATGAACAAGATAGGACATGAAGGACCCTAAAAGTAATAAAGGTTATAAAGCAGTCACAGAAGGACTAAGATAGGGTGGTATTACCAAAGCAGTAGGCTAAGAATATTATTTTTGCAGAAGTAATCTGAGTGGTACCTTGCAGACAATGTTGCATTTTTCAAAGTAAGAGAAGGGGATTGCAGTTATCATAATGCACCTTTATCATAATGCAGCATTATCAGATCACCAGTATTCAATGAATAAAATGGATATACCTTACAGATATTCAGTTATGAATCAGATGTGAGGAAAAAGAGATAGGCTAGAGTGTGATTGTAGGGTTAAGTGATTGCAGTCTTGTTCTACTGCTTCAAAACTAGAGTTGTAAGAACTCCATTATTTTGTAGGAAGAGGAACAGAATCTAAAAAGAAACGGTTAGAGAGATGCATGAGATTAGAACAATTATAATGTTCTAAGGAGAGTGAGACCTAAAGAAAGATATGTGGCTGTAACGGTGCCAAAAGCAGCTGATAAGTGAAGAATAATGAAAGTGCAGGGTTTTTAAACTTTGTCTGGAAAGAGGTCATCGAAGAAATCCCAAGTGGCTGTAGCCACTGGAATGCTTCTACTGTAGCGGAATGAAAAGACACCCCACTACCCCCACCCCAAGTTGGAGTGTGTGTGTAATTGGGAAAAAAAGAGAGCTGGAAACTAACAGTGAGATTTGTTTTGCCTAACTTGAACCATCTAAAAGTCAGACTTCTAGTTACAGCTGATCATCTCCTCTCAGTCTATAGCCAATGGGGGCAGATGGTAATTTCTGGAGGAGAATTTGTCCTGTGTATTTCTTACACTTAGAATGGAAGGAGTCACTCCATAGAAATATCCAGCTCTTTCCATTTACTTAAAGTTCTTAAACAACTAGTTCTAACTTGAAAAGGTTAAAGTGAATTTCATAGAATTTCATAGAATTTCATAGAATTTCTAGGTTGGAAAAGACCTTAGAGATCATCCAGTCCAACAGTCCCTAATCCCCCATTAAACCATATCCCTAAGCAGTTCATAAAGTGTGATTACTCACCACCTGCAAGGTATATGGGAAAGCTTAGAAATGAAAGAGAGAAGGGGAGTATCTGAGGAGGCAAATGGAGTCATCACTAATATTAGAAAGTAAGACATGGCTAGTGTTTGCAAAGGAAAGAGCCAGAAGGGAACAAGACACTAAACAAATTAAAAGGGTGAAAGTGGGCAAAATGGCAATCAGAGAATAGGTCAGAGTCATGAGGCAAGAGAAGTGCTACAAGGAGGGGATTAAGTGAGACAATTCTGCATCTGTGAGGGTGTAAAGGGAAGTGGTGTAGGAAGAGTTGGAAAGAAAATCTGAAAGGAAAGGAAAAGCACAGAATACTCTGTGTTATTTTGTAAGATATAAGAGCCCATGCAGAGGGAAATATAGGTGAGGAATAGATCTAATGTTTAAAAACTGTCAGGGGGAGGCAGAAATAATGACTGGTACAGATATGCAAGCCTTCAATCCTGCTATATTTATCAACCAGAAGAAGGAGCATTCTTACCTTGTCAGATTTGGGAGAAAAGATTTTATTATATGTGTGTAGGGGAAGGGATGGGTTATTTGACTGCTTATTTGGATGTTTTGTTTTGTTTTAAAACATTAGCTGTTTTGCTGAAGGTATGTAGAACTACTGTTGCATATTCATAGAATCATAGAATTATAGAATGGTTAGAGTTGGAAGGGACTTCAAAGATTAGGATAGTTCCAACCCCCCTGCCATGGGCAGGACACCCTCCACTACACCAGGTTGCTCAACACCTCATCCAACCTGGTCTTGAACACTTCCAGGAATAGGGCATCCACAACTTCTCTGGGCAACCTGTTCCACTGCCTCACCACCCTCAGAGTGAAAAATTTCTTCCTTATATCTAATCGAAATCTCCCCTCTTTCAGTTTAAAGCCATTGACCCTTGTCTTATCACTATATACCCTTGTAAATAGTCCCTCGCCCCCTTTAAGTACTGGAAGACTGTTATACGATCACCCCGAAGCCTTCTCTTCTCCAGGCTGAACAGCCCAACTCTCTCAGCCTGTCTTCATAGGAGAGGTGCTCCAGCCCTTAGATCATCTTCATGACCCTCCTCTGGACTCGCTCCAGCAGCTCCATGTCCTTCTTGTGTTGGGGACTCCAGAGCTGAACGCAGTATTCCAGGTGGGGTCTCACAAGAGCAGAGTAGAGGGGCAGAATTACCTCCCTCGACCTGCTGGCCATACTTCTTTTGATGCAGCCCAGGATACGGTTGGCTTTCTGGGCTGCAACCACATATTGCCGGCTCATGTTGAGCTTCTCATCAACCAGCACTCCCAAGTCCTTTTCCTCAGGGCTGCTCTCAATCTATTCTCTGCCCAGCCTATATTTAGTCTTGGGATTGCCTTGACCCACATGTAGGACCTTGCACTTGGCCTTGTTGAACGTCATGATGTTCTCACAGGCTCACCTCTCCAGCCTGTCAAGGTCCCTCTGGATGGCATCCTTTCCCGCCAGCGTGTCAACTACACCACACAGCTTGATGTTGTCAGCAAACTTACTGAGGGCACACTCAATCCCACTCTCCATGTTGCCAACAAAGATGTTGAACAGCTCCGGCCCCAGTACAGACCCCAGAGGAACACCACTCGTCACTGGCCTCCACTTGGACATTGAACTGTCGACCATAACTCTTTGAGTGCGACCATCCAGTCGCACCTATATTATAACACATATATGTCGATCTCACCTTGCAAGCTAGACTTTTCCCTTTGGTATCAGTAACCATATATCTGTTTTGATTTGACCTGTATTTAGGCAACAATAATAAATATTACCTCAGTTTTCATAATTGTAATGTGACTGCATTTATATAAAAATATATTATATTTTTATATAAATTAAAAAAATATTATGCTAAAAAAAAAAAGAAAATTCAATATAAATAAAAGATTGATGCATGACCTTGACAGGCCTGAGAGGTGGTCCTATACGAACCTCATGAAGTTCAACAAGGCCAAGTGCAAGGTCCTGCACATGGGTCGGGGCAATCCCAAGCACAAGTACAGGTTGGGCAGAGAATGGAATGAGAGCAGCACAGAGGAAAAGGACTTGGGGGTGTTGG
Source organism: Tauraco erythrolophus (assembly GCF_009769465.1). Classification (NCBI taxonomy): domain Eukaryota; kingdom Metazoa; phylum Chordata; class Aves; order Musophagiformes; family Musophagidae; genus Tauraco; species Tauraco erythrolophus. The sequence goes on from NC_141468.1 coordinate 57,749,251, forward strand.
TTGATGAGAAGCTCAACATGAGCCAGCAATGTGCGCTTGCAGCCTAGAAAACCAACTGTATCCTGGGCTGCATCCAAAGGAGCATGGCCAGCAGGTCGAGGGAGGTGATTCTGCCCCTCTACTCTGCTCTCGTGAGACCCCACCTGCAGTACTGTGTTGAGCCCTGCGGCCCCCAACACAAGAAGGACATGGAGCTGCTGGAGCGAGTCCAGAGGAGGGCCACAAAGATGATCCAAGGCCTGGAGCACCTCTCCTGTGAAGACAGGCTGAGAGAGTTGGGGTTGTTCAGTCAGGAGGAGGCTCCGGGGTGATCTCATTGCAGCCTTCCAGTACTTAAAGGGGGCCTACAAGAAAGCTGGAGAAGGACTTTTTACAAGGGCATGTAGTGCTAGGACAAGGGTCAATGGCTTTAAACTGAAAGAGGAGAAATTTTAATTAGATATAAGGAAGAATTTTTTACATTGAGGGTGGAACAGATTGCCCAGAGAAGTTGTGGCTGCCCCATCCCTGGAAGTGTTCAAGGCCAGATTGGATGAGGCTTTAAGCAACCTGATGTAGTGGAAGGTGTCCCTGCCCATGGCAGGAGGGTTGGAACTAGATGATCTTTGAGGTCCCTTCCAACCCAAACCACTCTGGGATTCTATGATTTCATTGCACAGTGTCGTGTTCTTATTTAAATACTGCGCACTCCCTCCTCAACTGTGGAAAAAAAGGCAATTTAGAGAGTAATTAAAAATCAAAATATTATCTCAAGAAATTTAGAAGATAGATATTATTTGCTACAGAGGGAGGTTATGAAAATAGAATTATACAAAATGAGGATTAGAATAAACAAGGTATATTTGAAACCTCCATTTCTATTAGGAGAGGCTGAAAACAAGATATGACTTGCTGGTATTGCAGCAAATTCACTATGTCGTTTGTAAGAAAATGCATTTTGTACCTCTCAAAACTCAGTTGGTTTATGGAACCCATTGTCATAGTTTGTCATAGTTCAAGGTAGGGTTGAGGTTGCAAGTCTGGAAGGTTTTATATATTGTATCTAGCAAGTTGCAAAATCATCAAGCTTGAGTAAAATATGTATTTGTTAAATTCTTGAAGAGAATCATAAATACTGGTACTTTGAGACATAATGCAAGGGACAAAGTTTTCTACCTACCACCACTTTCTTTGCATGGTCCTTTTGAAGCAGTCGGTGCTCATCATTTTCTAGCTGAGACCAGACACTGCTCAGATTTACTTAGGTCATTCCCCTCCTCTTCAGGTCACAGGGATGCAAATAATTCTTCCTATACCATTTTACAGGCAAAGTTTAGGTAGCTTTACAGTCACCTTTGTGTTTCATTCACAGGAATCAACTTCAGTGGAATCTCTGCAGCTCTTTAAGTGGAGCTGTGTGCTCTGTGCAAATTGTTTGCATGCTATTGTCTCAGGAAAGACCACCTTCATCCCCAATTGATTAAAACTGCTTTAGGCGTGAGAATGTCTCAAAGGACACCTTATTATAAAATGTATTGCCAGCTGCCCTGAGGGTGACATTATAACACTGAGGATCAGCTGAGAAGAGAAGCTAATTCAGGCTCAGCTGAGTTCTGGCCACAACGAAAGCTTCATTGTTCAACTGGGTATCTGTGCATCTTATTGAAAGGGACATCACTCAGAGCACAGTTAGTTTTATGAAAAGGTTGAAGACCACTAAAAAGACTGCAAAAGAGTGAAGACCAGTACATATAATGTGGTTTAAAAAGAAAAGAAAAAAAAAGAAACGAAACATCTGGCTGCTGTGAATGTGTTGCGCTCAGCAGCACTAGTTCATTGTTACTGGTTTTGTTTTTGAAGCAGGTCTGGTCTCTAGCACTAATACAGCCAGGATAGAATGACACAATTTTTGCGTTTGGTTGCTGATAGAGTTTCTTTTCCATTTTAATTCAAAAATACAATGGGGGCTATTTAAACAGAAGGAACTATTCATGCAGTAAAACTAGTATCTTGCTCATCAGCTTTGCTTAACCTGGGACTTGTGCTGATTCACACGAAACTATCATTGAGGAAGAATACAGTAAAATGTTGTAATTCTCATATGGTGAAACCAGTTAGTCTGCCCTAAGGGTACTGAAATGTTTTCACCATCTGAGCTTGAGATTCATCCAATTGGTTCATCCTCCTGCTTTCACATAGCAAGCTGTATTTGCCGGCTCTTTTGGACCCTAACATAGACTATTTGAGTGAAACCTAGACATCTGGCAAATGTTGGCCACCCCCTACCTCTCTTCTTGAGGCACTGGCTTGACGTATGTTGGAAAACTGGGTCAGTACCCTTTGTTGACTACCTGTGACAGGGAAGGGAAGAGGTTCCTCAAGTGTCCCTACATAATGAAAGAAGATAGAGAGCATTGGGAAGGGGTTTTATCCCTTGCTTCCCATATCTTTTGTACAGTCCCAGTTGTGCTTTTTACCTCCTCCTCACTGTTTAATGAGGGAACAAAACAAGTTTGGTCTTCCTACACAAGTTCTGTTTCTTTTACAGATGTTATAGAAGGAAAAACATTTCCCTTCCACACACCTTGCTGTTATGCACACAGGAAAGCTTTTCTTGCAGTAACTATAATGGATAAACCACCCTGCTTTTTTCCCATGCTCTTTCACAAGCACTGCATCTCTGCTCAGCAGGGATCCTCAATCCCATTCAGCTTGTAGCTGTGGTATTGTGTTCCACCTTACCTCTGCCAGGTCTACAGGTGCAGCGGTGTGGGACAGTGCTGAATGTAGAACACAGTCAGCTGACTTTTGATCATCTGAGTTGTACTTTAATCTGGTCATCTGACCACGATCAAATCTAAGCCATTTGGGTCAAACCCAAACATCATGCTAATCTGTACCTAGAGTTATATTTCCAGCTTTGGCCCATGCAGCTTTTCAGAAAAGACACAGCTAGATCAACCTGCTCTGCCATGAACTAGGTGTGTCCAGTCTAACATTATGGGAAAGAAAAACTTAATATTGCACTTAGAGAGAAGTGTGCCTGTAAGCAAGGCTTGAGCTTAAGGAAGTGCTATCACATGGTGTGCTGCCTGGTTACAGCCTGGTACTGCAGCTCCACCTTCATATGTGATCCAGTGTCAGACTAGCATCTGTCATATAGCAAGAGATCCTGTGGATCTGGTTGAACCTTGAAAAGTCTTGGAAAAACAAACCATCTTAAGCCATTAGGGAGTCAACTACTTATTTACCACCCTAGTGGTGATATAAGTGCTTGGGAGGTGAAAGAGACCATGGCAGCACAGCATGTCTTCACATGCCCAAAGTGAAAATTACACCTGTAAAAGCTGCCACTGCAATTTTAAGCTTGGAGCATTTTCCAGATCTCTCATGGTTAATACTGTGGAATGTTCCAGCTGTGTTTGTAGTCACGAATGCAGGATGGAAAGCCAGTCCATAATTTTCTACCCAATGTTTATAAGTGCCGTATGTTCATAATGCGGGTTTTAGTTTTTCCTCCCTGTTGTCTTGATATAGTCTGACTCAGATTTTTTTTTGGGGGGAGTGGGGAGGGAAGGATGTTTGTAATGTTATTGTACCATGGGATTTTGTTTTCTTTATTTGGGCTTTGTCTGTGTGGCTTGTTTTCCAGAGTTACTTCTACAATGATGACACTTTCAACTTCAACTACGCCCAAGCCAAAGCTGCTATAGGCAATTTTAGTGAGGCAGAAAAGGTATGTATTTACTTTTTTTAAAAAACAACAATAGAAATATTTCCCACATACTCCTCTCTCTCATTCGTTTTCTCCCTCCAGATCTTCATGTTGATTGAAAATAAGCAGGTTGTGGAACATCATCTTCCCCTTCTTAGAGGAACTGAAACTCTCAGTGATACTATTCAGAAAAGATTATCTTGCTAATCTTGTAATGTGAGGTATATGGGGAGTCATGCTGCTTGTGGTGAATCACAAGAGCGCTTGCTGCTGTCTCTAATTGGTCAAAGAATGCCCTCTTAATCAGATTTCCTATGCTTAGTCTGGCATCCCAGGCAGTCTTATTGTTTAGACTGACTAGGGCATGCTGAGTAAGAGACACTGAATAGTTAAGAGCTTCTAGGTGTCCCTAGAAATTTGTGTTTAAAAAAAATTTTTTTAAAATCTTCCTCTGGGAGATGTGGGAGGAAAAGAGGAAGTGCTCACTATCTTATTCAGCAGCATCCAGATGCAGCTGGAAAAGATTAACTTCTACACACAGCATTTTTTGTGTCTATGTACAGTAGAAACCTAATTGCAACTAAAATATGCAAAACCAAATAGCTATTATGAAGATGGAAGCAACATTTTCCACAAGACCAGAAAGAAGACAAGCCAGAAAAAAAAAACCAACCCCACAAAAAAACCAACCACATAAGTCTAAAGTGAATCATATAGGTTTGGTTGGTTTGAGTTTGTTTTTTTTCCCTACCTTTCTAACTTTTTAACTCTTCAGGTTTCTTGACAACATAGCTCCCCTGTTTTGTTTTGGTTGGTTGTTTTTTTCCACTCCTAGCACCCACCCCCTTAACTTCTGTGACTTGAAATTGCATGTCTCTTTAAGAAAAACATGCAAGACTGTCAGGCAAAATGGATATGTATTTCAATTCACTTACTTTAATTTAGTTAGCTTAATGAAAATGCAGGTGAATATCTTAAAACTATGCTAGAAGGCTATGCTGATAAAAATGATAATGCTGTAAGTAAACTTTAACTGCAGCCCCACAACAAAGAAACACAAAGGTGTAAACTGCTGTTAATCCGTATTTTTCCTCTTATGTTCTTACAAATGATTCTATATAAACTTCTGTTATGTAGCTGATGTGTTTAAATAACAGGATTATGTAATTAATGTCTGATCAGTCTTGATGTCTGATCTTTACCTGTGATGACACTTTCGTATAAAGACTACACTTCCCCAGTCTCATAAACTTGTAAAATATCACCACATATAGCACTTACTAAAAAGCCTTCCTCCATGAACGTAATGAAATAAAACCTATGATAAAGTGCTACTTACATTGATAATGCTGCTGCCTTTTTTTAAATTTCTTTATTTCTTCCCCACCACAAAAATTAAAGGGTCAGCAATGTTTAACTAATAACAATGTCAGTAACCTGTAGAACTCACGGTTGCCGTGTGTGCATCTGCTGCTATAAAGGTATTTTGAGTTTTGCCTGTAGCATCCAAGTATAGTTACAAATATACCTGCAGAGAAGCATAAATAGCTTTTTTTTCTCTAAGTAAAGCCAGAGTACATTTTAAAATGTATAACTTCCCCGCACACATCCCTTTAGATGTAGAATGTAATAAACCTGTATTTGTATAGTAAGTTACAAAAGACGAATGTTTTGCCTTGGAATCTTACTGAAACCAAGATGGTTAGAAAGGGCTTATTGCTGACCTGGAATGATCTCCGACTTGTATGGGGAGGAAAGGCTCATGTATATGTGAAACTTCTGGTATTTCAAGAAGATGCTAATGTAATTGCTCGAATTGCTTTCTAAACAAACACATTCCAAATAGCTTTTCCCACAGGCCCAGCGTTCCTTTGTGCTGTTTTTGTTGCATGGCCGCCCACTGGCACTTGTTCAGAGCCGGCCGCACCCTCTGCACAGCTTGGTGTTTTGCAGCTGCAGAAGTCCCTTAATAAGCATGGCACTGTTTGAATCCTCCACCTACCCGGCACAGAGAGATGCCTCTGCACTGTATAGCCTAACTCTTCTCATGAAGCACATGTTCATGTGGCTTAAGCCGTAGCTGCATGTTGAAACGAGGCAGGTCCGTCTTCTGTTTGTTTAAAAGTACATGCATGTATAATCTTTTATTTTCCTTCTTCCTGCAGGTGTTCCTTTTGATCCAGAGTGAGAAGATAAAGAATGATTTTGTTTACCTTAGCTGGCTAGCTCGCTGCTGTGAGTCACTTTACCTTCAACATTGCAGAATACAGATCCTCCTCTATTGCATCAGTCTTGTCAATCCACTTTCTTAATTTAATTTAATGTTGTAGGTGGATTCAGGACTGTGAAAGTGAAAAGCTGATTGCAGTAGTTACAGTGTGCGTGGTTATTGCACCTTTCCTACATCTGGCTTTAGTAAGCAATTACTGCTTCAGTGAAGCACTGTTACAGTTCTGTCAATGCAGCTTTGTCTTAACCAGTGAACCTTTTTCTTCTCAATTGTCTACTCGATTGCTTGAGTGAAGATTTTTCTGTCTTAAAAGACTGAGTTAACAACTCAACTCTAAAATGTTCAGAAAAAAACATAAAATGGAAGCATCCATACTGGGTAAGGCCCAAGAGTCTGTCTAACTCGGAGTAGCCCATGTCTGATGTCTAGGGAAGAGAAGAATCAGGCAAATATATGTGGTATTTTTCTTCCTACCACATTACTCTGCTTGTTGTCCAAATTCCCGTGCCTGAGGGATGTCCTTTATATTCTCCATCATGTTTTATCTTTCATAAACTTTTCCATTCTTCCCTTGAAACCAGAAAATTTTTGCTATGTTTAATATCCTATAGCGAATTTTATTTAGTATTTCCAAGTCAGTTTTTAAAACATTGCAGAGTACACCTCACTATAGATACAGCTGCAGTGCCACATGCAAAATAGTAATATAGATGGGCTTTTCTGATGACTCAAATCTGAGATTCCCTAGGCTAATTTGTTTTCCTTACAGTGCCTCAATACAAAAATGTTCTCGTATCATACAATTTTCAGTAGTTGTACTTGGAATGTAAATATATTTATTTTGGGACATTATGCCGTATCGCAGATGTGGTCAACGTCTCTAATGTGATCTTTCCAGAGAGGCACATCACACCTATGGATGCCTGTCTATGACTCTCTTTTAGGATGTACCAGTTTATTTCCTTTTTCATTAAGCTGCAGTACCTGGTTGTGTTTGAGTGGTTTATATGGGAATGTTCTATGTGATTTTTTTTTTGATGGGAGAACTCTCATTGCAAAGGGAAGTCATGGTTGTTCAGTAGACAGTGTTCATCCTTTTGATTCTGTGCTGTAGTGGTTCTTTTAACATACATCTGGGGATGCAGAACTCTTTGAAGGTGCTCCTTACTATACAAGAAATAGAATCAACACCATGTTATCAATTACAAATTTTCTAGCTCTTTCATAAGAGTTGCTATTTATTCTTGAGCGTACCTTTTGCCATTCTGAATTCCTGCTGAAGTTTCAGTAGAGCTATATTTTTCTGTTTGTCTTAAAATTTTGAATTTTCATTCCCAAACAGCTGCTAGAATTCTTTGCAGAAACAACCATTCAGTGATGAGTATAGTTATCTTTTTGTGTCAAGTATGTAAATTACTACTAGATCCTTCTGGATGAAAGCTGCTGTAGAAATTACGAAGCATTATAATACGTTCAAGTCAGAGTATGATTAGGTATTGAGTCCTAAACAATTCAATGCTGAAATATTTCCAGTGGACAAAAAGTACCAGAGATACATCTTTTTGGATGCTAGACAGTATCTTTTTGTTCAATATTATTGTACTATTTAGACCAAATTCTTCTTGAAGACAAGGTAATAAAACATTGAATTAGCACAGTGCTCCATTTCTCTAGATAGATGGGTTGGTATTTAAAAATTAAGACCTGACTGTTTGCCACTATGTATCTGAAGCTAATGAAAGAAAAATCTGATTTGATGTCTTGCTGTCTCCTAAATGAGAAGTGTCTATAAATTCTGTGATTTGATGTTACATGTTTATTGTTGATATTGCCACTCATTCTACCTGCAACATACACAGATAGAGTAAGCTAAACAGTCCCTCTTTTGAAAGAGCACAGGAGTGGTCCATGTGTGAACAGCCAGCTACCCTGTGAGTGGCTGGTAAGATCTGAAAAAGAAATGAATACTTAATTTCATTTTCTTTTCTCCCAGTATTCGAATGAGTCTGGGATTGCCAATATCAATCTCAGATTCAACAGAATGGGTTCTTATCTCCAGAAAATCAAATTTTAGGATTCTTTGTGTTTAAACAGCCAAGTAGAATTTCCACAAGCTGAGATGGAAGATTCAGATTCTTTTCTTTCTAATTGTGTATAGCAGTGATGTTTAAAGTTTAAGGCCAATGAAAAATTCTGGTCACATAGGCAAATTTAAAGCCAGCACCAAATCTCTGGAATTTGGAAATATTTTTTCTAGTAGATGCATAATGATAAGTTTTGTTATGCTTGTAGGGGCTTCGCCCCCCTCCCCTTTGGTTTGCTATGATTCATGGGAATTGAATGTTTAGATTGAGGTGGGCACCAAGCATTAAAGACCTCAGCTCAGTGCCAATTAAATTTTTTCTGTGTGTAAGAATGCATAATCCTAAATCTCGCCATCTAAATGGATTGCCACAGTTCATTGTCCTGCATAAAATAACTTCTCTAATGCTTCCATTCTATTTCTTAATCACATCTGAAATCATGAGAGTTGTGCTTATTGCTGTATCTGTGAAATATAAATGGAGATGTAAACACCATAATTATTCCTCTTGCCATTCGTATTCTCTGATGAATTGCAGTTATCGCTAGTAACGCAGAAGAAAAGGACAAGTTTCCCTTCTCGACCTCATGCTCACAGGCTGAGACATGCATTTACATTAAGCGAAGAAATTTAGGAACATTTATTCCACTTGCCATTGAGTATTGTGCGTGGCATATTCTTTTCACAATCCCAGCTTTTTGTTGTCATTGCAGATATTATGAATAAGAAACCACAGCTGGCCTGGAAGCTCTATCTGAAGATGGAGACCTCGGGGGAGTCCTTTAACCTGTTGCAGCTCATTGCAAATGATTGCTACAAAGTGAGTCTTCTCTTTAGAACTTGGTGTATGGCATGTTAATTCAGTGATTCTACCAACAGCCATTTTTGAAAAAACTTTCTATCATTGTCATCACTAGTGAACTTTCTTTTATAACAGCAGGATGTCTAATAATGTAGATGAGTTGGCAAGGGTTAGTCAGTATTTTAACCTACAGGCCTTCTTGATAGACAAGCCACTAATTAAAACATTGGTAAATTACTGCATGCTTGAGCTATCAATGATAACAGTTTCTTCTCCTACTAGGGATTCATTGTTAGTAGAAATGACAATAATCTTTTAAGAAAAAAAAAATCTAGCATAGATTCAGCAAACAGCCTCATGCTGCATTTTTTTCTGGGATAGTGTTATTTTTTCCTTAAAGCTTGTAATGGCAATAGGAGATACTCCTTTGTTAACCATAAGGAAATGGAGAGAGGATTCCCACAACTACTATTCTATCTGCTCAAGCGATGCAAAGAGACACAGTGTGTGTGTAGTCATTAGGAATAAAACTACTCAGAAAAAATAGCAAGCTTAACTGCCTACAGCAGGATCCCTGCTAACACATAATAGTTCTTCTTTTGAACCTTTTCTAGAGGGGATGTTTAAAGAGATGAGGTTAGACTAACTGTCTAACATTTTTAAAAGTCAAGCTAGACAAGATAATACCCACTTTAGTAGGGATGCTCTGGACATTTTAGAACAAGTTAAAATATATGCTACCTTACTTGTACTAAGCTTCTAGATTGTGTTTACTACTTCTGATGCTCCATGCTAATACACTGCTGGCACACCTCCAAATTGTAGTTTATACAAAGCTATGTTAATAGCGAAGAGATCTTGGGAAGCTGATTACAATTCTGCCTAAATTCCTAACATCTAATTCTTCAGATGGTGTCTGTGTACAGTGAGACTTAGCTCTGATTGAGTTTTTTTTTGCTGTTCTGCAATGCATGGAAAGAAAACATGAGAGCTTCACCCACAGGATAGATGTAGAGGCATAAAAAGAAAATTTATTTGAGAGGATTGTAATGGCACTATAGGAGAAAGAAATATTAGTTGTCCTATGCAGAGTACTGCTCTGCAAGGTTTCAGCAGACAGTAATAGAATGATGTATCCGGCATCCTGTCTGCCATCTGTAAGGATGATTGCACTCTGTTGAGACCTAGAGGAGTAGCAGCTTAGTGATAGGAGAAAAGGATATTCTTTGGAAAAGCGTCATGGTGAGACACAGGCCATCCACTTTTCACAATGTATTGGCCAGAGCCAGAATGTAGAATGAAGTTATTTGGGGAGCAACCATTTTAGATTTAATTTAAATAAAATATAGATTATAAAGACAGATTGTAGTTTTGTGATTGTGCAAACAGAGTAGTTCACTGTTTTAAGAAGGCGGATGTGAGAAGAAAAGCAGAGCACAGGTAATAGGTGTAAAGCTCATGGAGCTGGTTCAGTGGAGCCTAACACAAGTGAATACACAAGAGCTGGCAGCTTTTAGCATAGGCTTATTAGAGATATAGTGACCAAACTTGCCATCATAGAGGAAAGATAGTAAACCTCCCAATGATTTTCAGTTCAGCCAAGCTCTACAAAGAGCGGCAATATCCGCATGTTATATGTAACATTCTTTTTTGCTGTTTTTCTTCATCTGACAAAGTAACATGTTCTCAAGTCCTAACAAACACATAACTGAAAGTCAGAAAATCTACCTAGTGATCTCAAAAGCATTCTTCTAAAACTGAGAGAATTCTGTCTTGCACATCTTTCAAGTATTCAGTCCACCATCTCACCCTAAAAGTCTTGCTTAAGCAAGTGGCTATGCCTCTGCTGTTTCCCATAGCTGCAATTTGTGAAAGCAAGTTGACAATCAGACCTTATGTAAAATCTCTCTCTAGACCATTTTAAATTTCACTTAAATCAGTTTATTACCTTGCCTAAATTCTTCTCAAAACCTTACTGTACTCTAGAGGAGAAGCAGCTCCACACTTTGGATTTATCTATAGGTCTTAAAACTGCACTTAACAGGACTAAATTTTGCAGCCTAATTATGTATGTATATATGGCCATAAATGACTGCACCAAAACTAAAGGAATTTCATTTTAAAAATGATTACTATGTGTTATAACTTGCCTTTCTACACTACCAGCTGTTCATACCTCTTCCACTAAATGGCAAGGCCTGTGTTGTTTATGTAGCATTTTCCAGTTGTTTCTGAAACACTGTATTATATTGGAGGTCCACAGGCAGCACCATAGCTGTAACTTGAGAAGGCAGTTGCACTAGGCATCACTCAACTGAATGCTGTATGAACATGGATGGAGTAAGGTCAACAGTGTCCTGAGACTAGGCGTAGCTGGATGCTCACTTGCTATGCTGGTAGACGTTGTTCAGTGAGGGAGTTGGGATGAAGGATTTCTGGCTAATTTCTTGCTGCTTTTCATGCAATAGCTTATCTTATCCATATAGAGAACAGCACATGTCTTGAGGTGAAGCATTTCCTGCTTTTATGTCAGACAGAAGGAGGACATTAAACCAGTGTCTGCTTAATGGAACTAGATCAGATGCCTGTTTGGAGAGATCAGTATTCAATTTTTTCTTTTTAGCTGACACATCTGATACTGTTTATACTCACTACCTTTATTCCCATCCATTGAAGTGCTTTCCAGTTACCTATGGTTAAAATCACCATTTATGTGAAGAAAAGGGAATTATTACTGATTCTGTAGTACTTGTGTTTCTCTGACTAAAGTTTTCAAATGTAACTCCTGCAGCCTGTCCTTTTTTCTCAGCAGATGCAGGCTTCCAGCCACCAAAGGATGGGAGGTTGTCTGCCTTCTGTGCTCTCTCATGGGAAGATGCTAGCCACAAACAACATTGCTATTCAGGCTTGCCCAAATGAAGAACACTCACAGTCATACATAAGGTCCCCATGAGTTATGCTGACTTCAAAAGCCACAGTTACTGTGGTCACTCCTTTTGCACTAACTGTTGCCAACCAGCTTGCTTCTTGTTCTCATTTACAAGTAGGGAACCTAAGGCAGAAAAGATAGGGTACACAGTGGATTTTCATATGCTTGGGAAAATTTTCAATTATAAAGTCACTGAATCTTATTCTGTACTGTAATAGTGAAGAAAAAATTTAGCTCTAACATAAACCTAAAAGACTTGCAAATATGTCTCTGTGACTAGACGAGGAAAAGCGGTTCTGTTTTCAAATGTTTGGACTACTTTGAAGTTGATCTTCTATCAAGGACTTTGATATAGCTGGTACGACACTAGATAGGGCACTTCATAAAAAAAGTTCTGTAAGCTACTGTGTATGTGATCAAAACAACAGTGCTGATTATTGCCAACTAATAAAATCCAGTGTGTTTTGTCTTTAATATTTTCAAAAACATAGACCAGTAATGTTACAATACCACCTATTTCCCTATGTGGAACCGAAATGTGCTTGTTCTCTGCCATTTGCTGCCTGCAGAAAAACAGGAAAATGCATATTGCTTCTATGACTTACTGCTGATCAGAAAACTGAGCTCAAAATTTTTAATCCCCTTCTGGAAGGTGGTCATATAGTCAGGAATAATGTTTCACTTTCTGTGCAGATGCGTCAGTTTTACTATTCAGCCAAAGCCTTTGATGTTCTGGAGAGACTGGACAGTAATCCTGAGTACTGGGAAGGCAAGAGAGGTGCTTGCGTGGGTGTCTTTCAAATGATCATAGCTGGTCGAGAAGCAAAGTGAGTATTCTGTGTTGTATCTGAATTTATTTTGCTCTTTTCCTATTCCAAGTTAGCTGAAAGCCAGGGTCATAATCTTAGCTTTAGGACTACATGTCCTGTTCGAATTCTTTATTGACCTTTCAGAGAATAGACACTCTGGCCAGTTGTTCCATATGCAGTGTTCAACTTGACGTGTATCTTCCACACCAACAGTTGTAGAGTATATGGTGGAGAAAAACTTAGCAGCGAATTCTACGAACTGTAGGAAACCAGAATACATTAGTCATTATACTAGGAGGAGCTAAGTTATAAATGTAGTATGTTCGTGAACTGAGGGAAAAGAACCTCATTTCATGTTGATGGTGTAGGAATGGAAAACTGTCCCATGACATTTTAAGGTTCATAGGACAGAACGAAGGAAAAGTTCACTCAGCGTTGTAGGAATTACACAATTTCTCTAAACAATGAGTAGATGAAACTTGTGTTTTCACTAAAATTTGCTTTCTGAAGATGCTCTCCATGTCAGACAAATATACTTACTTGATGAAAGCTTAAAGGAAATGATCTGTGTTTCTGATGAATTTGTTTTCGGCCCATTTCACTGCATGGGAGAATGAGAGAGAGTAATGTGGCTGTATTTAAGATCTGTTCCCTTGTGAATATTCTGCTGTGATGCCAGATGGCCATTCTCCCCTGGCTAAAGTTGCTGTTTTGTACATAACTGGTAGGTGTGTATCTTGGCTTCTACACCTTCGTTGTATTCCCTTCTCTGCTGGAATAATCCATTAACTACTGGACCCTTCAAGTGTCCTTTCAGCAATTACTGCAGGAGATGCAGTAAAATACACATAGCTTGTCTGTTTTTCCACATGCATACAAGTTCTTGCTGTAAAGTAGCTGGCAAACTGTAGCTTCGTCCTTTATCTTATTGGTAATGTTCATTTCCATGTTATTTGTATTTATGTGTAAGGTGCTTTGGCAGCATTAAGCTAGACGTTGCCGTTCTGAAGACTAGCGAGTAGCATTAAAGAAAAAAATAAAAGTTTGTTTTGTTCTGGGGGAACTCTTTTGCAAGAGTAAGGATTTATACACACAAACACACACGTGCACTAAACTTCAAACTAATTACATTTAGCTGATGTTTATTTTTTTATTTATTTTTCATTTCTCTCCTTTTTGGAATTGTATACAAGACGACTTTTTTTTTTTTTGTCCCCTGGAATCTAATCTACTGTGCATTTTTACCTATTCCTGCTCTGCAGATGAATGGACCTGTCTAGGAACCATGTTTTGCAAAATACTTTGAATGTGGGTAGTTGTTTATTTTATTAGTTGGGTCTCACTCTCATTTAAATCTTTGCTTTTCACCTTTGTAGAGACACTCTACAGGAAGTACTGCATCTTCTGAAGAGCACTGGTAATTCTCAAGTAGAATACATTGTCCGCATCATGAGAAAGTGGGCCAAAGAGAACAGAGTCCCTGTTTAAGTCAGTGCCACAAAATGAACTGGGTCAGTTACTATTGTGTGTGTGGCTGCAAGATGTGGGTCTTGGTTTCTCCTGTGCATTCTGGGTATCTCCTTCCTCGCAGGACTTTAGACTATCAAACAAGTTGACCCAGCTGAGCAACAACATAATGCAGTGAAATTGCAAAACATTCAGCAAGGGGTTTTTTTTTTCATTAAAGCTTTATTGGTGCTTTTTCTGTTGCACCACTCTCTATTCTTCATTCAGAGTTTCTATTTTTTTTTAGTAGTAATTCCAACTGTCCACCAGCCAAAGTGGTCCTCAGATGTTCCCCAGGTTTCTCAACTCAAGTTACTGGAGTGCTTTGTGGGTTTTTTTTCAGCAAGTCTTCTGGCCTCTAGAGAGGAATCATTTGTTAAATGGCTGAGACAAATCTACTTCAGCAAGAGGTGGAATGTGGCAAGTAGAGAGGATGATGGTGACAACCAAAAGCCAGTACTAGATTATCAGATAATACATAAAGTCTTCTGTATATTGCATGTCTGGAGTAAAATACAAACTGGATTCTGAGCACTGTCCTTTTCTCGATAAATCTCAATAACTAATACCTTCATCTTTTATTTTTGTCTATAAGGATTGTTTTCTCTCATATCATTATTTCTGAAGATGAGGGTTAATCAACCCAAAATGCCAAGCTCCAAAGTGGCTCATTTGCTTTCTAGGTTGGTAGCAAAGCATGACGGTGCCATCTTTTTCAGAGCCTGGAGATCTAACCGACTGTATTGTTCAATCTTGCTTTGAGGACTGACACTGAAAGCATTTATTCATGTTAATATATTTCATGTGAGAAATCCATTTAGTTTAGCGATCTGACAGATAAAAGAACTGGATGTTTTCAATAATTTTCTTCAGCATTTACCACTATAATTAGCAATGTATTTGAATTTATTATACTCTCCTGTTTTCTGAGGAGAACAGTTCAGGAAATACGTAATTCTAAAAGAAGGCAACAGTTGTAACATAAAAATGTATTATATGTTTTGCAGTGAAAAACGTTTGTATATTATTTGAAAAGGAAAATTTACAATTTGTAAATCTGTATAATACTTACCAAGTATTTTTTTATCTTTTGAGGGGGAAACTCAGAATACTGTAATCTCTACTGTCTGTGCTTTGATTAAAGCTCTTAGTGAATCTACAGTTGAATGTCTTGGTGGTCTGTGTGGCTTCACACTGAAGAAGTTGAAATAGTATATTCATTCTGCTGTGGAGGAGGGCAGATTTGTGACTGCTCATTAAACATACATTCAATAATCAGCCAAAGGTAAAACAATGGCCGTGGTCCTGATTTTATGGTGGTTTGATGCTGAAAATAACGAGGCCGAGTTTAAAAGGAACATATACACCTTTCTGCCATATAGCATGTCAGTGTTTTTGCTGCTTTAAGCTAAAACTGTGAGTATCATCATTTGGGTATCTAGAAGTACATTGATAGTTGTGGCTACTTGCATTTACATGTATTTACATCTAGAAAACTGATCCATCATACCAACAACAATAATAGAGCCTTTGAGCAGGGACAATGTTACACTGATTCAAAAGAGGTGTGAAAGGAGCAGTAATTTCACTGAAAGCAGTTAGAAAACACCTTTCACTTGTAAAAGGCGTTTTTGTTTTCCCTCCCACTTTAATTAACTTGGAAACAGATTGGGAATGCAATTATGAGTCTTGGTACAAAGCTTAAAAAAGATCATGTTGGTGGCTTTGTAGCAGATGTTAAATGCATCTAATTACTCCCTTTATTGAAGCTTAACCTGCAGGAGAGCTGAAGAGCATCCAAATCCATTGCAGACCATTTTACATGTTGGTTGAATCTTCTGAAATAAGTGTGATGTCATTGCAGCACAAGGGCTTGGGGACTAATTTTAGATTCTTTGTCCATGACCAGTGACAAAGTTTTTGAAAATGTCACCTTTATTCACTATAGTCACAAAGTCATATTTTGTATGCTAAATTATGTGATTTTTAGCACAGTGCATTTTATTGACTGGTAATAAAGCTTTTGTCATTTAAGACACAAAGAACTGGGGACTGCAGGGTTTTGCCTTGAGCAGTGATGAAATAAAAGATACATTAAGTATTGTCCTAACGCTTACGGTCTTGGAAGTGGAACTGATATGTAGATACTATTAAAATGCAGAACAAGAAAAGTGCGGAAATACTGGTGTTTATATTATAGAATCATAGAATCATAGAATGGTTAGGGTTGGAAGGGACCTTAAAGATCATGTAGTTCCAACCCCCCTGCCATGGGCAGGGAAACCCTCCACTACACCAGGTTGCCCAAAGCCTCATCCAATATTACATTAGAAATACATTCTAAGAACATCTTCCATTGTTTAATCTGAGATGATACTCAAAGAACAAAGATGCATAGAAGTTGCTTTAGCTGACACAGAAAGAAAAGTTAGTTAAGACTTTCTAAAGCTGTTTCTCAGGTAGAGTTAACATTTTATCCCTACGCATTTCCATATTTCCCTGAACTGTTGGAATTTAAGGAGTCGAGATACTCTAAATAGGACAGCTAGGCGTGAAGGTAAACATGGAATAAAACAACAAAAGTGACCTGTACAGAACAAGCAGGCACTGAAGAATGCATGTGCAGAGTCAGGGAAATAGGTAAGTTTATTGGGTCGGGAGTAAGTGAATATAAAATTGAATCAGCAGCATTTTAGATAATGTAGTGGAAGAAAGACTAAGGCAGAAAGAAATTGCTGAATCATTAGAATTTCAAGGAAGAGTATGGAAAATAGAGTTATTTCTTGCACTCTGAATACGCATCTGATTCTAGAAAATAGTATATAGAGAATGCACAGAAGGTACTGGGCTAGCAATCATATAATTAATAGTGACCAATAGAGAAAGCCAAACCCAAAACAGTATTTAACAGCTTTTAGGTGGGCACTGACCCATTCCTGACAGATAAGGAAGATGACCTTTAATTAAACTTGGTAATACTTGAACAACATTTTTGCCAGTAACATTTAAGTGAATTACACTGCAGGGGAGGACATTCATCCTGTCTGTTGCTGCAAGTGAACTCCAAAATAATATCTGCTTTGGCTAGCATCTGAACGGATCCAATATAGCAGCAACTCTCTTCGATTAATTCTAGAATCCAGTATATAACTTCCAAGTGTAGTAACAGCTGGAGCCAAATAACATAGTGAACTGGAGGCAGCAAGTTCACTGTGCAGGAAAAGTCGTGTCATGTTTCAACTCTGTGGACTGTAGCAGGCATTTAGGTTCGTGTGGTTCCCCCAGCTTGAAAATCGCTCAGTGATCTTCATAAGAAAGTTATCTAAGGATGAATAAGGAACTTGGCCATTAGCTAGTAAGACAGAATTACATGTATAGCTGTTGCTACATGTAGCTTCACTAGATGAGAGCTATACATATATTGAGAAACACATCTGTCTTTCACTCACTGGTTTGCTCTTTAACCAAATTTTCCCTGTATTATCTCCAGAAGTAATTTCCAGTCACTCTTCTTTGAGTTTCATTTCCAGACTTACCTCTCCCCACTTCTTCTATTCGTATGATCACTGATTAAACAGATAATTGCATGAAAGTGTCACCTGTAACCTTGAAAATCAAGTCTTTAATGGACTACTAGATAATCTGGCCTGATCTTACATATTGCAAGATGGTAGATTTCGTCTGATAATCTTTATGTCGAATCCAATAACTTGGATTTCCAGAAAAATATTTGGCAGAAAAATGTAATTTTAAAAATTTAAAAGTATTTAATTTAAAAAAAAAAATTAAAAGTCTTAATTTGAAGATAGATAATGAAAAATCTGTAGTTTTACTTTGCAATTTATTCATACAATCATAGAATCATAGAATGGTTAGGGTTGGAAGGGACCTCAAAGATCATCTAGTTCCAACTGCCCTGCCATGGGCAGGGACACCCTCCACTACACAAAGTTGCCCAAAGCCTCATCCAACCTGGCCTTGAACACTTCCAGGGATGGGGCATCCACAACTTCTCTAGGCAACCTGTTCCAGTGCCTCATCACCTTCAATGTAAAAAATTTCTTCCGTAGATCTAATCGAAATCTCCCCTCTTTCACTTTAAAGCCATTCACCCTTGTCTTATCACTATATACCCTTGTAAAAAGTCCCTCTCCAGCTTTCCTGTAGGCCCCCTTTAAGTACTGGAAGGCTGCTATAGGATCACCCCGGAGCCTTCTCTTCTCCTGGCTGAACAGCCCCAACTCTCTCAGCCTGTCTCCATAGCAGAGGTGCTCCAGGCCTTGGATCATCTTTGTGGCCCTTCTCTGGACCCGCTCCAGCAGCTCCATGTCCTTCTTGTGTTGGGGACTCCAGAGCTGAACACAGTATTCCAGGTGGGGTCTCATGAGAGCAGAGTAGAGGGGCAGAATCACCTCCCTCGACCTGCTGGCCACGCTTCTTTTGATGCAGCCCAGGATACGGTTGGCTTTCTGGGCTGCAAGCGCACATTGGCGGCTCATGTTGAGCTTCTCATCCACCAGCACTCCCAAGTCCCTTTCCTCAGGGCTGCTCTCAATCCATTCTCCGTCCAGCCTGTACTTGTGCTTGGGATTGCCCCGACCCACATGCAGGACCTGACACTTGGCCTTGTTGAACTTCATGAGGTTCTCACGGGCCCACCTCTCCAGCCTGTCAAGGTCCCTCTGGATGGCATCCCTTCCCTCCAGCGTGTCAACAACTCCACACAACTTGATGTCATCTGCAAACTTGCTGAGGGTGCACTCGATCCCACTGTCCATGTCACCAACAAAGATGTTGAACAGCTCCGGCCCCAGTACAGACCCCAGAGGAACACCACTCGTCACTGGCCTCCACTTGGACATTGAACCATTGACCACAACTCTTTGAGTGCGACCATCCAGCCAATTCCTTATTCACTGAGTGGTCCATCCATCAAAACCATGTCTTTCCAGTTTAGAGACAAGGATGTCACGTGGGACAGTATCAAATGCTTTGGATAAGTCCAGGTAGACAATGTCAGTTGCTCTTCCCTTATCCATCAATGCTGTGACCTCATCATAGAAGGCCACCAAATTAGTCAGGCAGGATTTGCCCTTAGTGAAGCTATGTTGGCTGTCACCAATCACCTCCTTATTTTCTATGTGCCTTAGCATAGTCGCCAGGAGGATCTGCTCCATGATCTTGCTAGGCACAGACGTGAGACTGACTGGCATTCAAATGGTTAAATCACCTTTGCTCTTTTAGAAATTTTACTGTAATTCTAAATTCTACTTGTTTGGCCTTCTTTTCTAATATTTGATTCTTCCAATGTTCATCTTTGTTGTTAGTCAGCAAAGCCTAGCATTCTTTGGGTTTTGTTTTGGTTTAGGTTTTTGGTGGGTTTTTTTTTTCATTTTTACGTATGCATAAACTGCAAGCAAGTCACCTCTATCTGTATTGAAGACAGCACCTCTTGTAAGGATATTTTCCAGGCTGGAAAACTGGCAATAAGTTTGTCAACAGATTTTTTAAAAACATGGCCATGAAGCACTGGGCAAAATTTATCACTGTATGTGACACTGGAATATGCTCCTCCATACTGCTGCTTCCTATTCTCCAACTCGAAGACTGCATTCACCCTTTGTGCCATATTATCACAGAGAGAGCGTGCATTAAATTGCTTCTTGATGGTGAAATGACATCTAGGGTTTGTCCAGAACTGGTATTTTCCAGGATACAGTCTACTCTTTGGAAAAGACAGTCTACCTTTAGCTCTACCAAAAAAATATATTTTGTTCAAATGGGCTCAGTTTTCCAGCTTACGCAGCTCACACTGTGTGACTATCTTATCTTCACTAATTACTAGTCTGTTTCTCTGCAGCCTTTTATTAGTCCTGTTTTAGATCTATATCTGGATCAGCAAGGGATATGTCGGATCTTCCATCCTTCCCGGACTTTACTATAGTAAACCCACAAAACATTACAACATTACATTAGTGATGACTGATGGCTACTTTTCATCATTTGCCATTCTCAGTTTATTTAACATGTACCTTATGGATACTGTATTACACTATTCTTTTAAATTAGGAATATGACATTAGAAATTTAAGTACTGTGTTTGTATAACTGCAACATTGTTGTATTCAGCTAAACTTGTAAAAGATCCATGTCATGGCAGCTAATACTTCCCATTCATTCTTTATTAGATGACACTTACAGCATCCAAGAAATATTGATGGAGTCCAGTTGCTCAAGGCTGCTTGCAGAATTTGAAACAACTTTTTTTTTCCCTGTAATCGCATTTAGAAGCCACACACCAAAAGCTTAATTTTGACTTTGTAGAGTTTAAACTTTGATTTAGAACAAATAAAGCAGGCATTTCATGTCTCTGGGCAACAAACAGTTCCTAAATTCCTTATAGGTCTTGCTTAATTGATGAATTACTGGAGCATCTATTTATAGATTTTAAAATAAAAATCTGGATTTTGTAGGAGCTATGACTTTCGAGAAGACACAGTGTGTTCTTCAAATAAAAAGAGAACTTCTGTTTCAGTTCATACTTAGGTGTTGTATTGTGCTTAATCACTTTGCATATTATTCTTAGTAATTCTTTAAGAGAATTTAAAATAATGAGTGCAATAAAATAAGTAATAGTCTTTAAAATGCTTTTACAAGTAGATCTTCAAAAACCTGGAACTTAAGTTATTTTGACAGGAAATATAGAATCACAGAATGGTTTGGGTTGGAAGGGACCTTAAAGATCATGTAGTTCCAACCCCTTTGCCATGGGCAGGGACACCTTCCACTAGATCAAGATGCTCAAGATGCTCAAAGCTTCATCCAACCTGGGCTTGAACACTTCCAGGGATGGGGTGTCCACAACTTCTCTAGGCAACCTGTTCCAGTGATTCACCATCCTCAGAGTGAAGATTTTCTTCCTTACATCTAATCTCAATCTACCTTCTTTCAGTTTAAAGCCATTACCCCTTGTCCTATCACTACACACCCTTGTAAAAAGTCCCTCTCCAGCTTTCCTGTAGGCCCCCTTTAGGTACTGGAAGGCTGCTATAAGATCACCCCGGAGCCTTCTCTTCTCCAGGCTGAACAGCCCCAACTCTCTCAGCCTGTCTTCCTAGCAGAGGTGCTCCAGCCCTCGGATCATCTTTGTGGCCCTTCTCTGGACTCACTCCAACAGCTCCATGTCCTTCTTCAGCTGGGGGCCACAGGGCTGAACACAGTACTGCAGGTGGGGTCTCATGAGAGCAGAGTAGAGGGGCAGAACCACCTCCCTCGACCTGCTGGCCACGCTTCTTTTGATGCAGCCCAGGATACGGTTGGCTTTCTGGGCTGCACACGCACATTGGCGGCT
Source organism: Tauraco erythrolophus (assembly GCF_009769465.1). Classification (NCBI taxonomy): domain Eukaryota; kingdom Metazoa; phylum Chordata; class Aves; order Musophagiformes; family Musophagidae; genus Tauraco; species Tauraco erythrolophus. The sequence continues at coordinate 57,770,655 of NC_141468.1, forward strand.
CATGTTGAGCTTCTCATCCACCAGCACTCCCAAGTCCTTTTCCTCAGGGCTGCTCTCAATCCATTCTCTGTCCACTCTGTACTTGTGCTTGGGATTGCCCTGACCCACGTGCAGGACCTTGCACTTGGCCTTTGTCTTGGTTTCAGCTGAGGCAGAGTTAGTTTTTCTTTTTAGCAGCCAGAAGAGCTCTGTGTTTTGGTTTTAGTCTGGGATTCGTTATGAGAAGAATGTTGATAGCGCACTGATGTTTATAGTTGGCATTGAGACGTCAAGGACTTCTCAGCTTGCCGTGTTTTTGCCAGTGTGCAGGAGCACAACAGGCTGGGGGGAAGCAAGGCTGGGACAAAGGACCCACAACTCCCCTTAGGATTTGAATTTAGATTTAGGATTGAGGGCTAAATCGGCCAACTAAGTATTCCATATCATGCAACATCATTCCTGATATATAGATGAGGGTTGACTGGGAAGAAATGCTCTTGCTCTTCCAGGGGCTTTCCCTCTCAGACTCTCAGAGTGTTCTCTCTCTCTCTTGTTCTCTTTTTGGGCCTTTCGCTCATCCAGGATTGTAGTGTCAGGACTTAACTGTTTCAGAATTGCTTGCTGGGACGGAGCAGGCATCAGTCACTGGGTGGTGAGCAATTACACTGTGCATCACTTGTTTGTATATATTATTATCATTATATATATATTCTTTATTATTATTATTGTCATTATCATTATTATCATTATTAAATTGTTCTTATCTCAAGCCACTGGTGTCCTTCCCTTTTCTCCTTTAATTCTCTTCCCCATTCCTCAGGAGTGGGGGACGGTGAATGAGCGGCTGCGTGGCATTTAGTTGCCAGATGGGCTAAACCATGTCAGCCTTGTTGAACTTTGTAAGGCTCACACAGGTCCACTTCTCAAGTCTGTCAAGGTCCCTCTGGATGGCATCCCTTCCCTCCAGTATGTTGACCACACCACGCAGCTTGATGTCGTCAGCAAATTTGCTGCAGGTACACTCAATTCCACTGTCCATGTCACTGACAAAGATGTTAAACAGCGCAGGTCCCAGTATCAACCCCTGAGGGTTGCCACTCATCACTGGTTTCCACTTGGACATCAAGCCCTTGACTGCAACTCTATGAATGTGACCATCCAGCCAATTCCCTATCCACTGAGCAGTCTATCTGTCAAACCTTTGTCTCTTGAATTTCGAGATAAGGATGTCATGCAGGACAGTGACAAATGCTTTGCGTAAGTGCAGGTAGATGACGTCAGTTGCTCTTCCCTTATCCACCAACTCTGTAACACTGCCATGGAAGGCCATCAAATTTGTCAGGCGCGATTTGCCCCTAGTGAAGCCATGTTGGCTGTCACCAATCACCTCACTTTCCATGTGCCTTAGCATAGTTTCCAGGAGCATCTGCTCCATGATCTCTGGATATGCTATGGAATAGTTTGTAGCAGTTCTCAGATACAGCTAAATCTAACTGAAAAGGGGGATGCTACCTACCCTGTCGTCTTTGTGTTGCACTTTCACAGACCTAGCAATTCCATTGCTTTTTTAGGAGTCCTCAAACCACAGTTTAAGCTGGCCTTTAACTAGGGAAGACTGATGAGCCTCAGACTCCAGCATCTGTTCCTTGATCACTGTAAGCAACTTCCATGTGGTCAGTTCTGTGAAAAACCACACACAACGATGCATAATTATATAATATATCGTAACATATTTTAAGAACACATATAATAATGTTGAGACGGTTTATGTCAAGTAGAAAAGAGCCATGCTTCGATTCTAACAGTTACATTGAACATTGTAACAACTATAATGTTCTTTGATGATTTTGTCCATCTTAAGCGTGATGGGATCATTACGCCCATCTACTCTAAAGCTACTGGTGATCTTTTTCTTGACTCACATCAGTTGGTGAGGCCATTATATGAGTAGCCATTATGCCACAAAACACAATGTCTTACTTTGCAGAGCTGGTGAATTAATTCATATCACATGAAGCAAATTTATCTCCTGAATATCAATCCATATGTGATAGCTGTGTTTAAGAAAACTTTAGAAAAACTAAATTATAAAAAGTGCTAAACCAGGTCTTGAACTGCCTAGTATGTTCCTAATACTGATGGCTATCCTAATATTGGTATTCTACAAGTTCAATCTTATTTTTCTCTGACTTATTCATGCCGACACATGTGCTGAACTTAGTCATCACGGAACAAACTGGGAAGTTATTTGTTTATGTAAACCAATGGTGGTTTTCCCCACCATTTAAAGACAGAAGAGCTATTTTCAGGTCACAGCAATGTATTTCTGATGCGAGCTTTACAAGACTTCCCACTCAGTTTAGCTAGTTACCCCCCAACAAGTTCTGTTGCTGTGTCCACTTTCCATTTCTGCATGTTCTCCTTCCCTGCCAAGTGTTTTCCCTTCCTATCTATCCACTAACGTGATTGGCCTTACAGGACTACCACGAAGTACTGCCAAAATACTGCCATTTTCCACATAACTCTTCCTCCCCTCGCCCCACCTCTGAGCATTACTTGTCTTGTTCTGCTTCACAGACTTTCTAGGCAGATTTGGGCAGATTTGCAAAATATGCTAAGTCCCATGGAGGACCAGAAATCAACACAACAATAAGAAATGACTCAATCTCTTAAAACAGTGAGGAAATATGCAGATAAGCACTCAATGCAAGTTAAACTTGACTGTACAATTACTTATCAATGTAAGGGGGAATAGGGCCAGGAAAATTACATTTGAAACACGACTGTCATACAGAAAATGTAGCTTGATTTCACAAGCATTTCTGATCCACTCTCTTAAAATCGTCACTGCTATTGCTGCTATTTTACACTTGTTTTAATATTACCAAAAATCTTTAAATTTCATACTTCTTCTGAAAATACAACATCAGGTGGTAAGAAAACAGAGTTTAACAAAATTCCATTTGTCTATTTAAATTATTCGTGTATGGAAAATAATTTTTCATAAGTAATTTTTCAGATGCTATTTTTAACACTGTGGCAACTCAAAAGCAGCTTTGTGTTGAATCTGCAAGCTCGGTATGTAGTTAATTCTTGGTGATGAATATGTGCTTTGCTTTTTGAAAGCAATTTGGTTTGAAAATAAAATCATGGAAGTACAAAAATGCTGAACTGCACATGCAAAGCATGCTTCTGACTATTCTGATTGTAAGCTTGTATGAATGTTAAAAATGTGGTAATTTGTTTATGCAATCACCCTCAGCTGTCTGTGATAATGTGCACTTATTTAGATGTAGAACTTTATATAAGTAAAAGCAGTTTCCAAAGTGCTGAGAGGCATTGGAAAAAAATGGTTAGGAAATGAGATTTTTTTTTAAATAAAATTAGTCTGAAAGCTGAAGGAGAAACTAGAGGAAAATTAAAGAAAATTCCTCCAAGGTGACATCCAAATATTACATTGTGTGTCTTTATGATTCCCAGAAGGTTGCTTTGCAATCAACACATGTATTACATGGAATTCGTCTTTTTGGGAGGATGAAAATTGCTTGACAGTTGTTTCCTGAACAGTAACTACACTAATTTTTAATATATTACAGTATTTAATAAATGAAATAATTTTCTGATAATTGTTAAAATATTTGTATTTCAGTGAAATACATAAAATGTCTCTGTGTTGAGTGACCGAGGCTAGTCTGGCCTGCAGTCTGACTGGTTCCATCTTCATGGGTTCTGAGAGTTTGTCTTGTCCTAGGTCAACACTCGCAAGAGAAACCTTCAGCAAGAGCAAATCTATGGGCACATGAGCTTCTCTATTGCTGAACATTGCTTCCAGACCCCTTTACCTCATTAAACAGCATTACTGCTGCTTTTAGTGGAGAAATTGCCATTGAAGCTGAGAATTCCCTACACATGCCAATCTTTCTTATTCACGATACAGGCGGGCGCGGTAGCTACTTGAAATTGTGACTCAGATATTCTTGTGCGGTTTTAATTACTATTGGAAGAATAAAACCAGCAGACGGCAATACAGAGATAAGACAATAACCTGACTCCAGCATTTCAGACAAACCGGTAATCTCCGGCTGCCTCCAGGGGGGCTGGCCTGACCGAACAGGCTTTTTATCCGAGATAAGCATCCCATGCTGCAAGTATCTTTAAAGAAATGGTGCAAATGAGGGGAAAAAAGAGGGACAGCTCCGCAGAGCACATAATCCCTCTCAATCTCTGTAAATATCTAGGTGTTTTGGCGCTGTCAAATGAGGAGGTGTGAATCATAAAAGAGGTACCATTAAGGAAATCTATTCTTTCCGAAGGCAGCTCCTCTTCAATTTAAAACTCAGTAGGGTTTAAGTGACATAGTTACTCACAATCAGCACGTGACAGGCAGATGCTTCTAAGTTTCTTCATCAGTTCATTGAATTCTGCTCCCTTTCTATACATTTGTATTTTTAATGAAAAAAAGCTTTTTTTTTTTTTTTTTTTTTGTGCTACTGGGTACTCCTCTACAAAATCTCTTCTGTGTTTATTTCTGATGTACCCTTTTTTGTTATTCTTTATATCTACAAGAAAATTCCAGGATTTTAGCAGAAAGGTTATTTTATCTTTAGTAATTCAGTGCTTTTAATTTTCTTGTGACCACTTAAAAGGTATCTATTTTTTTTTTGCCTCTGGTTCTTCCTCCTTAGAAAAGTAAAGGGTAAAGGGTAAACCTGTGAGGAGGAATTTCATAGTGATTTTAGGCCTTAAACTAATGTTCATTGCTCTGCAAAGAAAGCCTCTCAGATGCTGACATTCCCAAAGTAATTTCAGTTAAGACTAGGAGTCCACACACCACTTCACCTAGACTAATTATTACTGGAGAAGTTTACAGCCTATTTGTCAGTCTCAGCTGAGTTCACCCTTAACATTAGGAAAGCTTTAAGAGGAAAGTTGCACACTTTCTCCAGCAAGAAATCTTGACACAGGAAGCAGAAACAATTATTGTCAATGAAGTAAAAAAAAGGATATAAATAGAAAAGTGTTCTTACCTTGTTAGCTACATTTGATTTTGCTACCCTTATCTGAAGGAACAAATTACCCTCTTTCTGCGTGATAAATGCACCCACTTAAGAGCTGATGTTTAAGGTCTTAATATCTCACCTCCTCCCCAGGATCGGAAGCTGTTCCCAATAGCAACTTTTTCCGAGCAGTTTGCTCTTCCTTGGCCAAGACGCAGTTCCATTTTCTCTCATTCCTTTCTTCCTAATCTACTATTCCATGTAAATACAGCATTTGAAGCTCTCAATTTTCTCTGAGCTTCCTATAAGTTAACAATTTTATTTTATTTATTAGTTTAAAGAATGTTACACCATTCTGTAGATCATAAAAATCACTGGTCATACAGAAGTTGTGTCAGTTGTTAAGTTCTCGTTGAGAAATTGCACGTGAACAGGACAGAAGATAGTTAACATCCCATCTTTGGTTAAGGAACTCATACTGCCAGTCCTATAAATTCCTTTACTTTTCTAACCCATAGACTTGCCCTGATTCCTAGCTTATTTCAAACATGAGATAAAAGCTAACGTTTTGTTTTCATCATCTACCTCCTAGATACCTAGTACTGCCATTTACACTGTCCTGGCATACAACATGGTATGTATGCATTTGTATATGTCCTCATTTCAGGAAGTAAACAAAAAGATGCATCTAAATCCACTTCTAAATGTAAAAAGTGTTTCCAGTTACAGGAGCAGTAACTACCTTTTGCATAAAAATTGTTGCTACTCTTAAAACTTCCTATTGTCATTGAAAACTTGGACTTTTGATCAGGTTTGTTCAAAGCTTTTCTTGAAGTTCTTGAAAGGAATCCAGTGTCTCATAGGCTCAAACTTTCATTCTCCAAGAAGTAAGGTTTGGCCAGTTCCCCAGGAGAAATATGCCAATGCGTGGGATAAAGTCCACAGTCACAGTTCCTCTGCCTTGAAATGATGATGAGTACTACCGCCCTGGTAAAGTATATCCTAATTACCTAAAGCTAACACACTTTCTCTAGTCCCGATATCCGACATTTCTCTACCTGTATACAGCCCTTCTAAACCACTGTTTACCTCACTGAATAGAGTACTTTGGACTTTTTAAGGATGTGGCAGAGCAGCTGGTAACAACTCTAAGTACACATGCCTGAGGAGAGAAAGCTAGAGATACGTTCTGCAGGAAACAGTATTTCAATTACAAGAATTAATAAAAATTTTAAAAAAAGAAAACAGATTCTGTAGATAAAAGAAATTGTTTTCCAAAACGGTTTGCAAGGCATTGGTGCTTGCTTTGGAGAAAGAGAGGTGTTTTGTTACTCCTTGATCCTGGACCTGGCAGGAAGCAACTTAATAAAACTGTAAGAGGAAAGACAAGTTAAAAAAACCCCACAAACATACTTGAATTCAGAGAGCCTCATTAAATAGGAAAATAGCAATGCCAGCCACAGTGTTGGTGCAGTGGATTCTTGTGATGCAGCAGTAGCTCTAGTAAAAGCTACATAAACACCATCCTACCTGCAGCTGTATCATCTCCTGACACAGCAATGAAAGTTGCAGCTGCTGCAGTTTCAATGAAAGGACCATGAGGATCAACAAGATGCCTGGTTAGACCATAAGAAAACAAGATACCAGGAGGATATAGTGAGGAAGCAACCTATCGAAAATGAGGATATTCTTACAAAGGAAAAAAACAAAACAAAACAAAACAAAACCCAAATGTGGTAGAAGTATCTCTTGGAGACTTGTGAGTGGCTGAGATCTGGACTGACACAGGCATGACCTGGCTACCAATAAAGCGTAGATCCCAGTGCTCACCTTAAACAAAGCAGAAGACAAACTGCCATCCCATGCCACCTAAGCTTGAGTGTGGAAACTTGCTATTGATATAAGCTGAACATGTTTTCCCCCACATTCCCATCCTAGGGCAACAGCCTCACAACTCATGGAAGTAAAATACTCAGCCCTTGAAACTGATCACAAGGACAGCTCTGTCTTCTGATGGGACTCTGGGCCTGCTGCTGTGGAGCATCCAGCCCAGAGGAAGAACATACAGGCAGAACAGCTGCTTCCGTTAGGGTAGCTTCCAGGAGGGCAGCTAGCACTGCTCTGTAATGAAACAGGGTACAGTTCTGGCTCTAACACAACGAACACTAACAACCCAAAACAAAGAGAGAGTGCTAGAGGTTTGTCTCCCAGACAGAAAAGCCATCCCAAGGCAGAGCAGGAGAATCCCACTTGCACCAAGGCAGAGGCCTCTGGTGGTTTACTGGGCTGTCTTCATAATTTTCTGTATTTGAAACAAAGTCAGGTCAAGAAACTTCCACTCGCTGATGTGGCTGTAGCACCTGTAGTTCTGAGCATCCACTTTATACCATCTGCTCATATTGGCTTTCACCAATGAAATAAAAAGCAGCTTCAAATTCACCTCAAAATTACTCTCTTTCTGCAGTTGGGTTTTTTTTTTTTCAAACTCTTAACGTGCCTCTCTCATTATTAAGTGTCCTTCAGATAACATACAAAAGGAAGGAATCTGTATTCTATGTTGGACTATTTTAGCATGGTCATATCCTGAGAGAAAGCAAAATAATTGGCAAAACATTATCTAATTACTTTTAATTTTTTATTATTATTATTTTATGTTCCACTGACAAGCGCAGCACATTGTGCTATGTACAAACAACACCTGAGACAGAGTTTAACACCAAAGAACAAAACAGGCAGGAGAACAGAAAAACAATGAAAAAATACACATCTAACTTCTCTTGAAACTGCCTGATATGGCGCAAGCCTGGAACTCTTCTGGTGTATTCAAAACTAAACTCCTGGAGAACTTAGTATCTAGAGGATTTGGTTTGTTTCTTGAGAGTCTGTCCTGAGTGCTTCCAGTATCTGAGACCAAATGTAATGATTACCCATTCCAGTAACTGCTATGTTTGGATCTGTTGCCAAATTTCTTTCTGAATTAGTTCAAATATTCAGCTCCAGAGCAAGCTGGTTTTGGTAACTTCAGTTCAAATTCAAAGACTAGAACTACTGTTTGTCTAGTTGCATAAACAAATGTTGAGCCTCATAAGAAAAGATGTGTGCTCCAAGATGCTCAGAGGTTAGATAACATAGAAATATGAGGGTTTGTTTGTCTAATTAAACTCCCAGAAGAGAGGAAGACAGGGTATATAAACAAACCAGTAGACATCTACAACAACCTTAGACATGAAAGGCTGCTTTGACTATTGATGTCTGCAATCTCATAACTTACAACAAATGGCTACCTGAAACTATTTCCAAGAACTACTTCTGTTTTTCTCTGTAACCCTGTCATGGGTCAGATGAGTTATTCCTATTCAGCTTATTTTTTTCCTACTTAAAAAGCTTGTTAAAAATCTGACCAGAATGTGCTTCCAGGTGTATCTACACTACAACCAAGACGATTTAAAGTACTGAATTCAGATACTTGCAAAACTAATTTTCTTGTGGAGTACCTGTCTTACATTCATTACTTCTGAATACGTATCTTAGGGGACTGAAAGACAGAACTGAGGTTTAGGTTGGATACTTCAAGTGCACAGCTTATCTTCACTCTTTTCCGAGGATATGCCCAAGTATCACCTGCAAACATAAATTGTTGTATTCCTGTTATTATTTCAATGTCTAATCTCCCTTCTGGTAGTTGAAAACAAGCATTCAGCAGAGCTGCAGAAGAGCCAATGATTTCCACATAAGACTTTTGTTTGCTGAGCAATAAATTGCTCTTTTGCTGAGGAAAGGCCCCTTTCTGCTATCATAAGGTTTAATGACATAGACTACATAGAAACTTTGATGAAAATTAGAATCTCCGTGGCAGGAACTGCAGGTCTGGAGCTTAGTGATACTCACCCAGTTTGAATCCAGAAATACATTGCCTATTATATGCATCATCAGATAGCTGTATGAAATTCCCAACAGGAGAACAAGTGGAATTTCCAAATAATTTTATTATGACGCTGAAAGTAAAAACATATTTGAGGAATACCTTTACCAAGCTTGCGAGTCACAATAACATGCAAGGTTTTAAGATAAAACAAGTCCCTTTGACTATAAAGCTCAACAAAGCCTTTCAAGCTTCAAAAGTAGACTGCCTACTTTTCTCAGATCAGGTCAGTCATTCCACTGACTTCCTGCTGCAAGCAGTATTCCGGAATGTCCTCCACTCCCTATTAGTGAAATCATAGCTTTCAGTAACACTGTCTAGTGTCACAGTTCTCTGGAGTCCAGATGAAAGTAAGCAGTCATGTCAAAAGACTTCATATGCAACAAGAGGAAACCATCAAGCACTGTGACCAATGCAGTTTAGAAAGTGGAGTAATGTGCTGCACAGAATGATCTGCTATAATTATCCAAAATAATATACATATGTAAATTATATTTGCTTCGCATGAGTACATTTTTTAAAAAGAGAACAAAACCCCTCCTACCAAGTATTTCTCAGACTAAAAAGGAGAAAAAAATGATAACACCTTTCTCTCTGCTCCAACGAAGCTGGAGAATATGATGCACATGAAGATGTTCATAACTTCCTGAAACATCGTAGTGCCTTGGTGGCACACTTCCATCTGGAAATACCAGCCATCAGTCTATCAAAGTAGGTGGTGACAGACTGAAACACTTGCACTGTTTGCAGGCAGCTCTTGCTCCCGAAGGAAGTCTCACTTGCTGCTCATACCCTGCCTTCCTTGTGATGTCCCCTGTCTAGAGGACAACTCTTCCTCACTAATCTCAGAACTGGTACCCCACAGCCCAGGCATGGCCACAGAACGAGATACCTTTCCTCAGAGGACAGCCTGGCTGCCAGAGCAGTGCCTGCTGTTCTGCAGGAGCAGGCTGGGCTCAACCCTTTACGGAGTAATTTTGTCAAACCCTGATCTTCTCAGCTGATCCAGCAGCGCTTCATACGGTGTGTCTTGACGTCCCTGAGGCGAGACGCGTCGCGCTCATACCGTCGCCCCTGCAGACTGGAAATGGCCGTTCTTCCCCGGCTCCCCTGAATGCTCGACCACGTTTAGGATTTAGGGTTGTTTTTTTTCTGGTGACTGACCTACAGCTGCTGAATTCAAGAGGCCTCAGAGCATCTTCCTCTAAGCCATCCCCCGCTGCCCCGAAAGGAGGAGCGTTGCACAGCCCCGTCAACACCCGCTGCCGGCGGCGGGCGCTGCCCCGGTCCCGCCGAGGGCTCCTGCCGCCCCATCAGCACGAAGCAGCCCGGGCTGGAGCTGCCCCTTCCTCCCCTCCCGCCTCATCGGGGCCGCGCCGCGCCTCAGGGGAGGGGGGATCCCCGCCGAGGCCGCTCCCCTGGCGCCAACGGCCGCCCTCGGGCAGCCGCCAGGTGGAGGGAGGAGGGGAGGGGAGGGGGGAGGCCGCGTTGGCGTGGCCGCCATTGCCCCGCGACAGCGTGCCGGCGGGCGGGGCGGCCGAGAGGGCGACGGTCGGCCCGGCGGGCCGCGGTCCCTTTAAGGCGCCGACGGCGGGCAGCGTGCACATCGCCAAGGCAACCGGGGGCGGGCGCCGATGGCCGCGGCGTGCGAGCGCCGGCGACCGCGCTGACGTCGGGGGGAAGCTGAGCAATAACAACAGCGACGCGGGGCGGCGCGCCGGCGTCGGCGTCCGATGTGCGCCTGCGCGGCCTGCGGGCCTGCTTCTATTTATGTGGGGGGGCGCCAAGATGGCGGGGACGGCGAGGAGAACGTAGGGGGCAGCTCCGACCGGGCGGCGAGCAGGGGGGAGGGGAGAGGGAGGAGGAGGAGCCGGTGGGAGGGAGCGCGGAGAGCGGTGTCACCGAACGCGTGAGGCGGGGGCCGGCTGAACGGCGGGCGGGGGGTGGGTGGGGGGGGGCGGCGGAGGAGGAGGAGGATGGCGGAGCCGCGCCGGGTGCCGTTCATTAGCCTGTCACCCGTGAGGCGCCGCGAGGGCGAAAGCCCGGCGCTGGACCGGGAGGCGGGAGGCCACGAGCCGGAGCCGCCGCCGGCGGGCCGCGAGGCGCCGCTGTTGGCGCCGCCGGAGCTGCCGCACGAGCTCTCCCGGCCGGAGCCGCCGCCGCCCCGCGAGAGCGCCGCCCGCCTGGAGCCGCCCCGCGAGACCGGCCGGCCCGAGCAGCAGCCGCAGCGGGAGCCCCCCCGGCCCGAGCCGCCGCCGCTGCCGCCGCCGCCGCAGCTACCGCCGCCGCCGCGCCAGAGCAGCCGGCAGGAGCCGCCGCCGCCGCAGGAGGCGCTCCCGCTCCGCCAGACGGTCCGCCTGGAGGTGGTGCTGAAGGACCCCACCGAGGAGGGCTGCGTGGAGTTCAGCTACCCGGAGCTGCTGCTGTGCGGGGACTCGCGGGTACGGGACCTCCCCTTCCCTTTCCTCCTCCCCTTCAGCAGGCCGGGCCCCGCCGCGCTTCCTCCTTCTCCCGCCGGGCAGCTGCCCGCGTCCCTGGCCTTGCTGATAGCGTTATCGGTCAACCCGTGCTGCTCGGGGGTGGTCCCGGCGGGGCGGTGCCCTGGAGGGAAGTCCGGCGGCCTCGCGGTCGCTCCGGGCTCCTCCTGGTGCTGAGGCTGCGCCTGTGCCCGTGGGGGGAAGGGGAGGTTTCGCGCTTGTCCCTGAGCTGGCCGAGGGCTCCTGGCTGGCTTTTGTGGGAGCTCCTGGTGCTTGCTGCGACCAGGGGCGGGGGAGCGGCAGCGTCTTGTGGCCCTCTTACCCCAGCTTAGCTTTCCTCCTCTCCCCTTGCCTGCCCGGGGAGCGGTAGTGTTGCATCCGTCCTTCCTGGGAGCTTTTTCCGGCAGCTGGATGAAACTTACTGTGCCGGTCTGTTTTCCGGATTGTCTGTAGGCTGTGTGCAGCTAAATGAAGAGTTATTAGTCCGGCTCTGGTACAAGCCTTGTGAAGTGAGCAATAGCAGACTTGGAGATGAGTTTCTGCTGTCTTGAGGAGGGTGGGGATGAATGAGAGTTAATGTTGCTGAAACTGTAACCTCACCTGTAACTGTTAAGAACTTCATTCAGGCAAAAACATACTTTCCCTTTTCCTGTTCCTCCTAACCAGAAGGTATTTGGTACTCGAACTGCTTTGTTTTTTAAGGAGAAAAGCTTGTGTAGACAACTTTAAGAAGCAAGTTGCATTAGCCAATCGACAGGACCCAGCCTTCAAGTACAAAGGAGAGACACATATACTTAAACCACTCGTGCTTAGTGAGTTGAGGATACTGGTGAAGTTGCACTTGATTTAAATAGTTGTACCTGCTCTTAGTTCTGGTACATAGATAACTTCAGAGAAAGTTTACGCTTTGTTGGAAAGGGCAGGGGGCAAGGAAGGTAGCTGCTACTGAGAAGGTTGTGATAGCTTTGGTGATAAAAGCAAACGTCAAATGCCAGTACTGATACTGCCATGGGATTTTTACATCGAGCACAAACCTGAGAATGGTTAAAACTTCTGTTTTAGGAACCAAACTGTTTCTAGGTCATGATGATGCTGGAACTGTACTTAGCAGCCTGCTAGCTTTTTGTTCTGTAGCAGGAGGGATGTACACACTAGATTATGGTCGAATGTGGAAGACAGAAAAATCAATGACTGTGATTTTAATCCCTCTGAGATCTTCTGATGCAAGTTAAAAGGTTCCTTCTGTTCATCCTGTCCTACAGCTGTTGTGGGCAAACAGGGCCAGTTATGACTCCTCTGAATTGGTGTAGCATAAGCATGCTGCTCTGAAGTGCTGTCTTTCTGAACAGTTCATGTATGAAGGTGAAAATTGTTCTACTGTTTAGAAGTGGTGTAGTATGTGGAGGCTGACTTTTCCCTTTGGCAGTTCCCAGTTCCATAACTGCCTTTCTTCTGTAGGTTGGTAATATGTTAATCACATAATCAGGGAAAAAATGGCTTTTTTAATGTAGTTCTATGCAAATTCCCCATCTTCTGGGGGCAAGCATTGATTTAGGGGATTTTTGGTACAATTGGGATCAGAGACTGCTTTTAAGTTAGAAATAGTGATATAAATGCTTTGTGAGAAATTGTGTATGCTATTAATCTCTGTAGAGTCCAAATTGAAATGAATAGATCATAACAGCCTGTCTGTTGTTGGACTGTGCAGAACAATCAGCTGATTATGTGAAACACTGTCATAAAGTGTGATCCTCTTAAAGTGATTCTGGACTTCTATTCTTGTTTACAAACTGATGTATACTTGACCTGTCAGTTTAACTTCTTGCTTGCTATATGGTAGAAGCTGGAAAAGCTGCTCTGATATGGTAGGAAGGACTTAAAATCTTGTATTAATCAGCATGAAGAGAGGTGAAACATATCCATCAGTAAATTTAGTGCATGCTGGTTCCTTCATAGTTAAACCAAATACAAGAGGAGAATTTGCTCTGCACAGTTCAGGAGGCTTAGGATGACAGAATTCAACCAATTCTGTCTCTTACCCTGGTTGTTCTCAGACCAACCAATTATATAACCTGTTCAAAGTCCTAAAATAGAAAAAAAAATTGTGAAAGGAAAGCTGATCCTGCTTGTGGAATAGAATAGCTATGGTGATTTATACCAGTTAACGCAGTGGAGAAAACTGCCTTGTAAAGTGAAGCTTGGCCAAGAAACACGTGTCCTCTACCACTTTTCTGCAGAATCTGTGAGATTTGCTCTTTCCAAGTAGGTACTAACTAGTAGGCAGTTAATCCTGTGGTTTTAAGTGGAGTTTTAGACTTCCAAATTTGTGGTCGTTTTAGCAATGGTTCAGTTTAAAATGAACAGTTCATATAAACTTAGCTATGAAAACTGTTTTTGTAGGGTGAAGATTGATGGAGTGTTTTGAAAGCTATTGTTGACTCCTTATCCCTTATGAGAAGTTATTAGACTTCCTTATAACTACTCCCAGTAAGGTTCAACATTACAAACTTAGGAGCTTGTCTTTCTGTTTTGTACTGTTGCTTGGAACTGGAGAAACTGAGAAAGATTCTCCAGAGATAGGCTGTTCCAGGAGGGCAAGGACTGGTCCACAGGAATAACATCGAAACATTGCTTTAGTAGGTCTCTTAATGAAACAGTAGAGAATCCCAAAACTTGTTTGACAAGATGAGTGCAACTTCTATTTTTTTTTTTTTAATTCCAAATTTGAGTTCCCAGCCTGAATCAGAAGCTAGTGGAAATGCTTGTTAGAAACTTGTGCTGTTTTTGTCCTGCTTTTTTTGCCTTGAAAAAGAGAACATCCTTTGATACAATCGTTAGTAAAGTTCATTTGGTAGGAATTATTTATGTAAAGTTTTTGGATGTGAGTAATAAGTTAGTGTGGTTGTAGAGTTTATTTGCCTGTTTAAACTGCCAGAAGTGAAAGTGCACTTGCTTTTCTGTTGGTGTAATTGAAGCTTGGTGTGTAAAACTTGAAGTGGGTGAGCCAGAAGCCTGAGTTGGCTTCTGTCAAGCAGGCTGTAAAGGTGCTGAAGTAGTAATGTTTTAAAGTTATTGTGAAGTCAGAGAGCCATTCATCAGAGCCTTCAAACTGGCAAAACTAAAACTTGCTTGAATTTGAGATTCCAATCTCAACTAATAAAAGCGATAGTCAGCTACAGCTTTGAATTTGGTGGAGGCACGTTAGCACAAGCACTAAATTTTGCTTGACCTCTGGCCTCAACCTTATCTCATTTCACAATTAGAAAAAAACAAACCATTTGCCTAGCAGAAGATATGGAAGAGGTTTTCCCAGCTAAAAATAGAGAACAGTGTTGTATGAGTTGAGCAGTATTTTTTATTTAATTATGCCTGCAGGAAATATGTATTTAACTTATACTTATGTTTCAGGATTAACTATAACCTCTTATTTTTTCTTTAAGTAGTCAGTTTAGAAAATGTATTTGTGTGGTGTTTGCAGTTTTGCTTAGCTTACCTCCCTCATTATACTGGTCCTGATACTGTTGAGCCAGTGTGTCATTAGTTGGTTAATATATTGGCTTTTCATACTGTGGAGGAAGGATCTTGCTTTCCTGAACTTCGTGTTACTTTTGTTCTGTCTTAGTCTACCATAAATCTTTGTTTATTCATTGATGAATAAACAAAGTGGTCCATGTGCAGTGAAGTTTGTTGCCATCCATAATGTTCTGTAAAATGGAATGCCATTCCACCATATTTTAGCGTCCTAGTACCTTCCCTCCTTCCAACAATTACTGTATTTTATGTGAACTCTTGATTTGAAGAAGGCAGCCCTATTTTTCTGCCATGCCTTATTTCCAAAAAAAAAAAGCACTATGTATACCCTTAATGACTGTTCATTGACTTTGTGTCAATGAAAACCTCTTTCTCAAAAAAAAAAAAAGGAAGTAGGGGGATTTACTTCCTGCTTATTTGTACAGCTGGAATATTAAATGCCCATTGTCATTGTGGCTGCTGTAGTGACAATCTTGTAGAATTCATGCTATGATTACTGAAATTATTGGGGAAAAAAAACCCCAACAAACAAACCAGTACTAAGAGTTAAAGGAGTTACATTAGTTACGGTTGTAGCTTACTGAACTTTTTAGTCTTCTGGCTGCTTTCCCGCTGCTTGGTGTACCAGGTACATCTTGTGTGTTGTACCTGGAAGGATCATAGCACCAATAAGAGGCACCAGTGGAAGCAAAAGTGAAAAGGAGTTGTATTTAGAGAGTTCTTTCTCTTTGAACTTCAAATGGCCGTAGTTCTCTTACACTTTCAGTTGAGATTGTAGTGGAATGCTTGGGAAAATATAAATCTGAGTCTTTATCTTAACTTTTCTGTTTCTGTTTTCATTAGAAGTAAAGTAACTGAATGACAATTGAATGGGTCTAACTAATTTTTAGAGAATAAAGTAAGTATTTGGACTTTCTTAGTATGGATTCTGACTACTTAGTCATCAGAGCATTGTTTATTGACATTTAATAGGTTTTTATCACATGCACTCTGTGCTTCTTATGGAATGAACGTTTAACTTCTGTATTTTTCAGAAGAAATCGGTTCACTCAGAAGATCCGTTTAATGATGAACAACGTGAGCGGCATGAAGTAGAAATGCTAGCCAAGAAGTTTGAGGCAAAATACGTGAGTTCCTGTACCTGTATTAAAATATACAAATATTTAATAGTAGTGACTTATGATGCTGTAGAGATGTTAACATCAGGTTTTTTTTCCTGAATAGAATTGCTAATGTAGTGTCAACTGACTTCTGTACATTTCAGAGCTGACTGTCTCATTATATTTAATTTAAGCAGTTTGAAGCTGCTACAAGCTTATTAGACAAGTCTGCTAAATAGATTTGTCTGTAGGATGTTATAGCTTGTGAAGCTATTCTTGGAAAAGCTTCCTACATAAATACAACTGAGTAATAGATGCAGGTCGATATTCATGATAAATACTGCACCAGAGGAAAGAATTTTTATGTAATGCTGTTGTGCACTATTGAACAGCTCTTCTGTTTGGGCTAAATACTGATGAGTCTTGATGAATTTCTGACTAGTTTGGAATGCTTCCATAGGAAGTTATTGCTGAATAATAAGTCATTGCTTGATGAGTTTATCTTGTAGCTGCCAGCTGCCTAAAGATACTCTGCTTACTCTTGAAAGTGTGGCATGAATGACTTGAACAACACTAGACAGTAACATAAAGAGGCTTTCACTAATAAATGAATATAGAAATCAGAAAATGTTGACTAAAACCACACCCAAACAGGTCTTTTAAAATTCATATGGGTAGGGTTGGGTGATTAATTCTGAGCTGGCAATCAAAACTCCTCATCGTGCTTAGGCATGTTGATATTCTGGATTACTAATAGAGCACCTCAATAATAAAGAAGGGAAACAAGCAGTCATTTGTATCTTTTGCTATTAATGTACATAGTAAAATCTTTCTTGTCTGATTTATTCTTTTTTTTTTTTTCTAGCAAAGGCAGATTTCTCTGAATGCCCAGTCTAAACATTCTGTAGAATTACTATTTCAGGGCATGTTAGCTGTGATACGTAACAAAAGAAACCCTTAAACTGAAAGGAATAATTTTCATCATTTGGAGGGATCGATGGAACCCAATATACCCAGTGATTTGAGAAGACAGTCCCAGAATACTGTTTGTTTTTCATTTGAATGATAAATTATGTTTTGAACATGAGAGAAAAATGTTTCAACTGTACTTTTCCAGAAATCTTATTTTCATAATACAAGTTAAAGATTTTATAATGTCCTGAACAGCAGATGAAAGTCAGTGTAGAGCATGTAAAGCAATATCTGTAGGATGGAGTGGTAGTGGAAGCAATCTAATTTTACATATACATTTATGCATACATTAAAGCTAAACATATACATTTATGGACAAAACATGGTGTTATTAGACATACGAAAACTTGAGTTCAATGCTCAGTGGCCATAAAAAGGGGCAAATAGATACGTTTAACTGAAAGAAAGCAGTAGGTAACAAAACCTTTCTTTTTACAACAGTTTAAATTCATGATGCAGTTGTATCTTGATCACTATTTGTGCTTCTGATTTCTTGCCTTTTTCTCATTCTCTGCCACACCTTACACCCATCAGCCCCACAAAATTCTTGGAAGTGGAATGTCTTCTATACAAAGAACAACTTGGTTAGGGCCACTAAGCATGGAGGGTGGCAAGGGATTAATAGTTCTTGTGTTAGATACTCCGTCCTCTCTCTTTTCCAATATGAGAACCATCAGTCTCTTTACCATCCGTGTTCAGAGGAACTGCATCTCTGTAGCTGACCCAGTACAAGTGCTCATGTTCTGACAACATCCAGCCATCTTCTGATTCTTCTGGCGAGACGCTAGCCCCTTAGCTTAAACTAGAACGGGGTATCTCATGAAGTAGATACCCATTCTCTTTTTCTCTTTAACAGTGCTTTAGTGTAAAAGCTAGTTGTATGAGATAGTAGTACACTGGTTGTATTAAGAAATAAGCAGAGGGTTTTTTCAAACTTGCAGGAAGTACTGTATCCTCCTTAAACTAATTAGGTATTGCTTATCTGTTTCCGTTTAAAATGGAGTCAAACAAGCTTTTTAATCATAGCACGTGACAGTACTTTTGAAAAATTTGATCGGTGAAGAATAGTCTTCCTTGAAGACTTTGTACTCTTTTCAGATAAATTCCTGCACTCATAATCAAGTCGGTGCAGTATTGGATATATTTTGCAGATACGAAGAAAAAGGCTATGAATAAATATATTTTTGTAAAACAAGATGCTTAAAGTTAGTACCATTTGGTTACTTGATTATTCAGAACTTTTTAGCAATTGCTGTGCGTTTTAAACACCAGCATAAAAATCTGTTCCGAATGGCTCCCATTTTCATTCTTTTGATTACTGTTATTCTCTAGATAAAATCAAACACTCTGTGCTGGAGAAATGTGATATTGAATCTCAGGTGGTACTGTACATAATGTAAGAATGTTTATTGGATCAAAACAAAGGCCCATCTAATGGAAGGTAGCATAGTCCTCTGACACTAGTGGAGTCTCATATTTGAAAATGTAAAAGAGTAAGTGTGCATTGATATTACTTCACTGTGCCTGTCTAGCAATCTGTGGCTTAATCTCTCCCAAAGCCGAAGGCTGTGTGTTTACCCTTCGTATGGCTTTCTGCCATAAGTTTGCCAGACCATTTTGAGATCACTGCATTTCACATTGTGTTCCATGACACTGAGTACCGTGATAATTATGTCATATGAAAACATATTTTTATGTTTAATCCTGATGAGTTTACTTGGTGCTCCATAGTAAGAAAGTGAAATATTTCCTGTTCTTCTACATGCTGCATGTGATTCTGATGCTATAATCCAAATTCAGCCCTCTTGTTCCTCAGCTGAAGTGTCTTAACATTCTGTTACTGTACAGAAGCAGTGTTTTTTACCTTTAAACATCCTTGTTAGCTTGCTGTTCCCTTTTTTGCTCTAATTTCTTTTTTTAAGTGAAAGGATATTAATGGTAGGATGCCCTGATTTATCAGTGATATAATGATGACTTCTGGTTTTGTTCTCTGTTCCTTTTTTCGTAAGTCCCAATTATTATTTTTTTTGACCACTCCTGATTGTTGAATAAATGTCATAGAACTGTGTGTAACAACTCCAGTGCTTCCTGAGCAGCATAACAAATTCGGAGCATACTGTATTTTTTCTTGTTTGGGTTGTACTTCCTTTGTGTGGATTACCTTGCTTTTAGTGATACTGAATTCAATTGGGGATTTATCATACTAAGTTCACAGTAACTGTGAGGTCTTCCAGTGATTCTTCAGTTGTCTTTTTTATCTAATACCCTCAGTAATGTCTGTCATCTCACATCCAACCCCAACTGTTAGTACTCTCTATTGCTTCTAAAGATGAATAAATACACATTCCTTGGTGATTCCACTGATTACTTTCTTTGCCAAAATAAAGTATTTCTTTCCGAGCCTTAAACCAGACAATACTTTGAGTGGACCTTCCCGGTTATCCCATGATAGTTTCTTGTCTTTAAAGATCTTCGAACATCTTTTAAAGTATTCGAAGTACTGCTTCCTTCTACCAAAATTCTTTCCTGCTCTGGAATGTATATTCTTGTACCTGCTGGTTCTGTTCTTTATAAGTTCTGTTAACTTGCCCAAATATAGAGATCAAGTTTATAGGTTCTGCTTTGGCCCTTGGAAGATTCTTCAAAAATTGGTGTTGTATTTGCCACCTTCTAGCCCTGTTGGGCAAAGATTGTTTAAACCTTAGGTTGCATGCTACAGTTAATTTGTTGAACTCATACTTGATTTTTTTTAAGTACTGTATGTTTTGGGAACTTGCAGTCATTCAGATATTTTAGCAGATGAGTGACTGTAGGGGATGATAGGACTGATAGGAAAAGTTAGGAATCCTTAGCTTGGAAACCTGAATTAAAACCAGAACTCATTTTTGAGGTTTTTCTCCTAGGACTATTGCATTAATTTGTTTAATTATACTTGAGAGATTCCAGTTCGCTTGCAAGAGCACATGCTTTACTTAGTTACAAACTTGAATTCTTGCAAAATATTGTTAAAATGGAGGTGTTTAGATGCTTGCAGCTCTCATAAAAGAGCAAAGATTAAAACTCCTTTGAACAGTGTCTTCATATTCATAGTAATAAGTGGGTTGTGATATTTGGATGTCACAACTGAAGACTCACTTATTGTAAACGTGCTTAGAGCTGTAGAGTACTGACAGAAACACTTCAGGAGGAAGTAATCCTGAATTCATGGAAGAACACTGGTTACCATTTTAGTGAAGGTGGTGCCTTCTGGAGAATTTTCTCTTTTAACACTTCTATATTGACAATTTTGACAATATACGGGCGTCAGAAAACTAGGCCTTTTATCCTGAGCAGATTACCATTTGTATAACTGTAAGTTTAGATTCCCTGAATGTTTGAGTTGGGTGTGAGGTTTTACTTGACTCGATTTAACAATGAAGCTTTCACATGAGGAAAGTACTTGCAGGTTAAAATGAAGTTTGCGATCTACTGGAAATAAGTGAGTCCACAGTCTGTGATGCAGCTTCTGGCTTTAAGTTACTCAGGTAACCATTTTGTGTCCAGTCCTATCAACTGAGGTGATGGCTCTTGCAATTCAAATGATTTTGTCTTAGTGTGTTTTTCTTCAGTTATGTCATACAAATTCTGTAAGTTCTTGAAAACTCAGACATCATATCTGCAAGTACCAGATCGATATTTTTCTCTTTTGACTTAGGCTTCACTCTTCTGTAGAGAAGCAATTCATCTCGTGTGGGGAAACACTTTGCTGATTGCTAGGCTATCAGTATTTTCCTTTGTAACAACTCTGTAACATACTGAAAAACTTGACACTTTCTTAATTGTCCTAGTGCTGCTATCACTAACAGTCCCGTCCTTGTGTTCTAAAAACATAAGATGGTGAAATATCTCTAAATAGGAAATGTTAGGAAGATTTCGGTCATGCAGAAACAAGGTGGCTAGTGCATACCTTTCAGGGCTGATTCTGGTGAGGCTATAGTAAAGCATGTTTGCCAGAACTCATTCCTTTGTGAAAGTCTTTAGTCATTTAGACCATCTTCAAGGAAGCATCTAAGAAATCAAAACGGCTAATTCCCTGAATGACCATCCATCCAATGCTTTACATTTTGTAGACTTTATTATTTTGCTTCTCCATTTCCCAAATGATATAATGCTTGTTTTGTTTTCAGGGCGGAAAGCCCCACAAACATCGGAAGGATCGCCTGCAGGATCTAATCGATATAGGCTATGGTTATGATGAAACGGACCCTTTCATCGATAATTCTGAAGCGGTAAGTAAGCCTCATCAAAACAATCAGACAATGCTTTATCTTTTTGGTGAAGAAAGGTAAGGTAACATAGTTTGTGCCTGTGTATAACTGGTATGGATCCAAAGGGCATACTACTTTGGCAATCCAGCGAATTATTATATTTGTAATCTCATTCAGATATTGTTATGCACTGCAAGAATTAAGAAAACTATTGCCATATCACATAATTTTCTAGCTTTAGAAATGAAATTATTTTTATTTGTGCCCTTCATTTACTGTGGACTGAAATTACACTGGCTCTTTTCAGTTTCTTTTACTATCTGTCTTGATTATTAGTAGATTACTGGTGTTAGATTTCCTGCATTAGACCAGGAAGCTATTTTGCTCATCAAATCCAATAAGAATAGGATGGTTATTCTAAACATTCACCGAATATGTCTGAAAAAATTGAGATAAAACAACTTGGTTAAACAACAGTATATTGCATCTTATTTTGTCTGAATATTTTTCAGAAATGAAAACACATCTTGAGGTAAAAGAAAAAGGTATTAGGTGCAGACAGTATCAGGGATATCAGGAGGTTTATAAGAGGGCATTTGAAGATATCTTAAAGGTGATATATGAAATTATGAGAACAAGGAAGAAGCTAGGAAGAGGGAGTGGATGATAGAAAAGCTTGGAGACCTCCTATAATTCTCCTTTATTACATGTCAGGAAGAAGTAGGTGTACTGTTTAGTCAAGTAAAAGTGAACGAAAAACCCAACAAAAAACAGCTGACACTAGCCAGCCTTCAGTTTCCTCCACTGCTGCGTGACACTGGACGAAGCAGCAGTGATCTGGCCGCACTCAGAGAGTAGGATCTGGCCGCACTCAGAGAGTAGTGGTCAACAGCTCGATGTCCAATTGGAAACCGGTCACGAGTGGCGTCCCTCAGGGGTCCGTGTTGGGCCCGGCCCTCTTCAACATCTTTGTCAGTGACGTGGACAGTGGCATGGAGTGCACCCTCAGCAAGTTCGCCGATGACACCAAGCTGAGTGGTGCCGTCGACACGCTGGAAGGGAGGGATGCCATCCAGAGGGACCTCGACAGGCTGGAGAGGTGGGCCCGTACCAACCTCATGAAGTTTAACCAGGCCAAGTGCAAGGTCCTACATCTGGGTCGTGGCAATCCCAGGCACAAATACAGACTGGGCGGAGAATGGATCGAGAGCAGCCCTGAGGAGAAGGACTTGGGAGTACTGGTGGATGAGAAGCTCGATATGAGCCAGCAATGTGGTCTTGCGGCCCAGAAGGCCAACCGCATCCTGGGCTGCATCAAGAGGAGCGTGGCCAGCAGGTCGAGGGAGGTGATTCTCCCCCTCTACTCTGCCCTTGTGAGACCTCTCTTGGAGTATTGCGTCCAGTTCTGGAGTCCCTAACATAAGAAGGACATGGACCAGTTGGAGAGGGTCCAGAGGAGGGCCACGAAGATGATAAGAGGGCTGGAGCACCTTTCCTATGAGGACAGGCTGAAAGAGTTGGGGCTGTTCCGCCTGGAGAAGAGGAGGCTCTGGGGTGACCTTATAGCGGTCTTCCATTACCTCAAGGGGGCCTACAAGAAAGATGGGGAGAGGCTGTTCAGGAGGGCCTGTTGTGATAGGACAATGGGTAATGGTTTTAAAATAGAGGGAGGTAGATTCAGGTTGGATATTAGGAAAATATTTTTTACCATGAGAGTTGTAGAACACTGGAACAGGTTGCCCAAAGAGGTGGTGGATGCTCCATCCCTGGAGACGTTCAAGGCCAGGTTGGACGAGGCCCTGAGCAACCTGATCTAGTTGGAGATATCCCTGTTCCTTGCAGGGGGGTTGGACTAGATGACCTTTGAAGGTCCCTTCCAGCCCTAACGATTCTATGATCTGCTGCTCTGAAGGGGAGGGAGCTAAAAGTCTGAGTGGGAGAGGAAAGATGTTGAAAAGGAGCTGTGAGAAAAGAGTAAGAAAAGCACAGAAGTGAAGTGCACTGCTTAGCATATATTATGTCGAGCCTCCATTTGAATGTGGTAGTAGATCTAGGAAATTATAAAACTTTGTAAAGAGCTCTGTGAGCACTGAGCTGTGAGGTTTCTAGCATATAGATGCTGCAGTGAGTATTGCTCTTAAGAACTGCGTGAGGTGCACAGAAGACTGCTGCAGGACTGATACCTCTTGAGCAAAAGAAGGTCAGCTGTTAACCACAGTGGATAGCAGGCTGAGCTAACAGAGCTACTGTGCTGCGTAGTTAGTTTTTGAAATAGGTCTGAAGGCATGTGAACAAATTGTATGAAAAGTGAGTTTGCTGTAGATGCTTATTCTAGCTTGTATTAATTTGTCCTTTTTCTTGGTGTAGATTAAAATTTTAGTTGAACTTGCCAATATTAAGCAATCCTATCATTATCTCTCAACCGTTGGTTGTGCTGCTGGAACGGTATTGGGGCCTAAGCCTTGGTATGTCCTTTCCGAAGGTCAGATTCTGATCTTCAGTTCAGTAAGAACAGATGTGCTTTGCTCCTGCTGAGAAACCACTTAAGCCTATAGGCTTATCTGGTTTCTCACTGTTGCTTAAGTTAACCATCCTCAATTTTTAAATTTAATGATACAGGACCCAAGTTGTATCTTGTTTTTTCTGAATTTACTGTGAGCTATCACAGATCTGATACGGGATTCAGATAACTTCAGTACTCATAGTACAGGTCTCTAACAAAGATGTTTGTGAGTCTATCAGGGTTGAACACTCACTGGTGTATTAGTACTTCTCATACTGTGCATCCTTCCAGGGCTGTTCTTGTGACCAGCAGCAGATCTGTTAAATTTGCGGGAGCATTTACTTCTGATATCTCTGCCAGACTCCTTGCAAGAACACACAAAAGGCAGTTGTTAGAGGACCAGATGGTTGCATCATGTGGTAGTTGTGGAAGCTTGTGGGGAGAATAGTGTATTCTCTAAAGATTGCTCTCCTGAACAAATCATTATGCTTTGTGTCTGCAATACAAATAGACTAGTGAGAGGCCATCTCTGTTTTGCTTTTATCCCTGTTTCTATATAGAAAAGAAAAAAATGAAATACGCTGTGTGCCATTCGCAGTCCTAAGTTGCTATTGCAGAGCTTAAGGGTCCTGTAATGTAGGAATCAAGTTCAACAAAACCTGTCATTCTGTCTCAGATGCAAGTGGGAAGTGTTCAGAAAGAAAATCTACATGTGTGGCTTTCTCATGTTCTATGTGATTAGCTATTAAATCACCGTGTGTACCCTAAGAAATATCAGAGCCAGGCCCAGTTTGAACTTCCTTCCTTTTGGAAGATACAGCTTTTTATGTGTAAAGAAGTGTAATATATTGAAAAATGAGTATGAGTGCCTCTTGAATTACTCCAGGATTGGCGTCCTGTTGTCTCCCTCTGTGTCCTAGAAAAAAATAATTGAAAACTTCCTTAGAATTTTAGTCCTTTTTCTTATCACAGGTGTGAAAAGTACTGAGCTTTTTCGGCACTGAAACTGATTAATTCCGTAGCTTTGGAGATGTCTTCTTTCTAAAAACAGATTTTGAGGTAATGCCATCAAATATTATGCAAGAAATCAAACCAGTAAGACTCTAAGCCTGTTTTTGGCAGATGTTGTAATTGAGTTAAGGAATTCTCCGTCCTTTGGATCCGTTTCCGTTTAAGCAATTTTGTACATGTAACATAGATGCATATATAACAAATAGCATATGCAGCAGAGACTTAGGTCCTCCAAGGGTCCAGGAAGGCAATTGTTCTGCTTGTTTTCTTGAAGGCTGGGATCAGGGTCAAGTGCAGGGAATCTGCTAATGTCATGATTTTCAGGTAATGGATTTTAATTGAGCTGGAGTACGGACAGGTACAGGACATGCTTCTCTGGAGGAAGGTTCTTTGAAAACGCTGACAGATGGGAGCTTCTCCGAAGTGAAGTGATTCTTCCTGTTGGCCTCTTCCAAAGGGCACTGGTACCTGCCCTGAAGAAGTAGGGTAAATTTTGGGCTGCTTGGTAGGCTAGATTGCCATTGTTTACATTTTCTGAAAATGAAAACCATGCATGAGATTCTTACAGATTTACTTTCATTGTTTACTCTGGAAAGAATCAATACTTTCCTACAGTGTAGTAAAGACTTTAGCAGCATGACTGCATTAAGACAATCAAAGTCCTTGTGGCTACTAAACACAGAAAACTAAGGGCCCCCGAAGAGCAATTCAGTGGAATCAGAGATGAAGCCGACTAAAGGAAAATATTGGAGAAAGATTCTTGGGTATGTATTACCTGAAGTGACACAGACAATTCCTACCTCTCTTCTTCCTTCAGACTTGTCTCCTCTTAAAGGAATAAGTACATAGTTACAGGTTGCCGTTTGCTTTGGATATTTCTGGTATATATACTATTCAGTTTTTTTTACCTTGCTGTCCTCCTTGGAAAACTTTTAGCTGGTCCTGTTTGGAAGAAGTGGCTTTTCCTCTCAGTGCAGTTGCAGACAAGTGGGGGATCCGTGCTTTGATCTATACAGGGGATATTTTTGGGTTGAGCATTTTGACTGAGGCAGTGGGTTGTGAACTCTTCATTAAAGAAAAAAATGTAAAGCAAGACACTGTCTCATACGACATCCTTGTCTCTAAACTGGAAAGACATGGTTTTGATGTATGGACCACTCAGTGAATAAGGAATTGGCTGGATGGTCGCACTCAAAGAGTTGCGGTCAATGGTTCAATTTCCAAGTGGAGGCCAGTGACGAGTGGTGTTCCTCAGGGGTCAGTACTGGGGCCGGTGCTATTTAATATCTTTGTTGGCGACACGGACAGTGGGATTGTGTGCACCTTCAGCAAGTTTGCAGATGACACCAAGCTGTGTGGTGGTGTGGACATGCTGGAGGGGAGGGATGCCATCCAGAGGGATTGTCGTGGTTTTAGGCCTATCCAGCAACTAAAACTCACACAGTCGCTCCTTCTCCAGTAAAGTGGAGAGGAGAAAAATATAATAAAGGGACTGAGGGTTGAGACAAGAACAGAGGGAGCACCCACCAACCATGGTCCCGGGCAAAACAGACTTGGTTTTCTTAAAGCAAAACAGTTTATTAATGGTTGCTTAAAAGGACAAAGGGAAACAAAACCGGTTACTTGAAAGGATAAAAAGAAACAAAGCCAGATCTTAAAACCGACACCTTCCTTCCCCCCACCCCCCCCCCCCTTTTTCTTTTCCTCCCGGCTCTACCTCCTCCCTTCAGCGTCGCAGGGGGCAGGGACTGGGGGAGTGCAGGTCAGTTCATTCTGTGCTGTTACTGCTGCTTCTTTCTTAAAGGAGGAGGAGTCCTTACACCCTTCTCCCCTGCTCCAGTGGATCCCCTACTCACGAGGAAAAATCCACAAACTTCTTCAGCGTGAGTCCAGCCCACAGGGTGCAATCCTTCCCCACGGGTTGCCCCAGTGTGGGCTTTACCACAGTCTCGGATACTTAGGGAGTTGTAGCCACTCGCTCCGGCGTGGGTTGTCACGCAGACTCCAGATGCCCCTCTACCTTGTCGTGTGTCCCAACACGACGGTCCTCAGGCTCAGACATCTTCCCTCCACGGGCTGCTAGTGGGGCTCTACTCCACTGAGGCTGTCCTGGTTGCAGGGGGGCCGCCTGCTATCTCACCATCAGCTGCAGGGGAAAACTCGGCTCCGGCACACCTCCTCCCGCTCCATCCTCACTGACCTGCTGTCGATGCGGCTGTTTCTCTCAGTTCTCAGTCCTCTCCAGGTGAACTCAGCCCAGTGGGCACCCCAGGAGTGGGGTGCTCCCTGAGTTCTCCAGCTGGCTCTGCCACTGCCATCCTCAGTGGGCAGTGCTGGCCCGACGCAGGCAGCTGCCTGGCCGGGAGCCAGGGAGCGGGGGCAGTGCCCTCCTCCCTTCTCTCCTCGCTCCTGGACAAAGCACCGTTTCTGGTTCCTTTGTCCTGACTTAAATAGGGCAATTCGCAGAGGTGCTGATTGGCTCAACCCCAAGAGGGATGGCAGTCTGATCTGGTGGCCAGAACCAAGTCTAACCCGGTTCCAAAACCAGGGAGGTCACAGGGAGCAAAGCCCCTCTCCTGCCACCAGAACCACACCCCCCCCTCAAACCATAACAGGGACCTTAACAGATGGAGAGGTGGGCCTGTGAGAACCTCATGAAGTTCAGCAAGGCCAAGTGCAAGGTCCTGCACGTGTGTCAGGGCAATCCCAAGCACAAGTACGGACAGGATTGGAGAATGGATTGAGAGCAGCCCTGAGGAAAAGGACTTGGGATTGCTGGTTGATGAGAAGCTCAACATGAACCAGAAATGTGCGCTGGCAGCCCAGAAAACCAACTGTGTCCTGGGCTGCATCCAAAGAAGTATGGCCAGCAGGTTGAGGGAGGTGATTCTGCCCTCTACTCTGCTCTCGTGAGACCCCACCTGGAATACTGCATTCAGCTCTGGAGTCCCCAACACAAGAAGGACATGGAGCTGCTGGAGCAGGTCCAGAGGAGGGCCACGTAGATGATCTAAGGGCTGGAGCACCTCTGCTATGGAGACAGGCTGAGAGAGTTGGGGCTGTTCAGCCTGGAGAAGAGGATGCTTTGGGTGATCTTGTAGCAGTCTTCCAGTGCTTAAAGGGGGCCTACAGGAAAGCTGGAGAGGGACTTTTTACAAGGGTATATAGTGATAAGACAAGGGTGAATGGCTTTAAAGTGAAAGAGGGTAGATTTCGATTAGATCTAAGGAAGAATTTTTTTACATTGAAGGTGATGAGGCACTGGAACAGGTTGTCTAGAGAAGTTGTAGATGCCCCATCCCTGGAAGTGTTCAAGGCCAGGTTGGATGAGGCTTTGAGCAACCTGGTCTAGTGGAGGGTGTTGCTGCCCATGGCAGGGGGGTTGGAACTAGATGATCTTTGAGGTCCCTTCGAATCATCAACTTCCTATGATTCTATGATCTTACTGTTGTTTCTAACCACTACATAGCAGTCTGATGACAAGTCCTAATCTTGGCTTATCTTAATGGACCTCTGGTAGTAATACACAAAATGTTCATAACCTGTAAATAAAACTCTCCCTTCTAAGTGCTTCCACTGCTTTGATGTTGAACGTAGGTTTTGCTATAGTTTAAACTTCCCAGAACTATATTCTTTGTGGAGTGGTATTCCTGTAGATTTCCGCTTCCCCTCTATTCTTCCTGCATGGACGTATAGGCATACGCCTACATATCAGCCTGATTTGACTGGACTACTTGTTCTTGTGATGACCTCTGAATATTTGGTTAGTAGAAAACCTTCCTGCCAATGTAAGCTTTATATAGATAGAGATTCCAGGGGAATACAGTGTGCTCTGAGCTTTCTGCTATGTAATATAAAACAGGGATCTGAAGTAATTATACATGGTGCTTAGTGAAACAAGTATGCAATTTTGCCTTACTCAGAGGTAGTAAGACTCACACATCCGAAATCTAGCACCTTCACCCATTGGTTGGGTAGATGAACGCAGAGGAAGAGCCATCTACTTAGAAATCTGTAAGCAGTGCAAGCTGTCTTTTGAAGCTGTGGTACCAGGTAGTGACACAGTGACAGGAACTGAAGCAAAACATGAATATCAAGAGCAATGGGAAGCATGCAGTTCAGTACTTTGGGCACCCAGGGCTGTATGTCATTGTTTAACCCAATCTACTATATTTATGGTTCCACAGCAGCCTTCTAAACACTAGTGTAAGAGTCCTGTGCTGCTGGATAGAGAAAGCTAGCCTACTAATGGTTTCTCCTATGTGAAAAATTTCTCCAAAACAGGTGCTCGAACTTAAAGGAAGAAACTTTTTTTTCCTTAGCTATGTCTTGCCTGAAGAGCTCAGACTCTTTTAAAAGACAGCCTTTCAAGGATTGTTGTGTTGTTATACATTGGTGAAAGAGTTTCTCTTTTTCTGTCTTGGTTCCCTAGAATACTTTCCATAATTTAAGGGCTTAGTGTTTGCAAAAATTCTGTGTCATGATATACAGTTTTCACAGGTTTTCAAGATAAATTTGATTTACTTCATCTTGTAATCTCCAGGTTTATTAAAGGTGTGATAGATTTAATATCTTCTTCTCTCCCATGCTGGCTTTCCCTCAAGAGTTCCTGCTGTTGTGATCCAACACTTGAATCTGATGGGTTGCCAGTAAGAGCATCTTGCTCAAGACTCTTGTATATCTGAGATGCTTTTTTCTAGTGAGAATGGTATCTACTTGAGGAATAGCAGAGCTTAGTGCGCCGATGGCAATTTTTATCTTTTTTCTGGAGTTCTGGGCTGGATGTTGTTGTCGGCTAACCTGATATTGTTCTTTCATCCTTCCTGCTCAAAGGAGCTTATTTTAAGCATAGCTATGGAGAGCAGTGTTGTTGCTTGAGAAAGATAAATGTCTCCTAAAAAAGCAAAACTAAAAAAATCTATCAACCTGCCAATGTTGAAGGCATATACAGAAAAGTGCTACGTAGGATCATTATTAAACGTACTTTCATGTTGTATTGAGAGATAAATTTAACATTGCTGCTTTTCCTGTGGAAAATTCTGCCTTTGTAGGCCCTTATCACAAACCTCATCCACACCGAATATCTGAGAATGCATTAAAGCTTTTTTTAAAGTGATTCACTCACTAGCTGCTTCATTGGCTATGGATTTGTGTGTTTATATTGTCTTCTTTGGTCATTGTCACTTTGCCCAGTCTTGGAAGTTCTGTGGTTGGGGAATAGTGCTTGCTTAGCTGAGTGCACCATGTCACCTTTAATAAAAAATGTCTTTCTTGCATGCTTCCCAGGTGTCTTCAGGGTAGATCTGCTGGTTGGCACCTGACATGTCTGTCATATGTATTGTGAATACAAGGGCAAATTTCAATTCGGAGATTCTTGACTTTTTCTCCTTCCTCACCCCGAGATAAATAAAGGTATAAATTGGAGTACCAGACAAATAAAGCAGATACTGTTCTGCTTAATGCAGAACAGACGTGTTTAAACTATATATCCAGCATATCTCTAGTACAAGAACCATTATGGCTAGAGGGACAAAGGTAGTTGAATTTGCAGAACAAATCTGATGTTTTTAAAGCAACAGTAATGTTCTCTTGCTCCTTCTGCAAAATAATATCCTTTTTTTAGGAAGGAATAAGTAATTTCTGAAATAACTTTTTGAATCCTATGTTCTGGCCTAGGTTTCAAGCAGGTAGTTTAGGACTGCTTATGTGTTTAATGACCTTTAGCAGAAGAACCGCGAAACTGAAAACTGCATCTGCATAGGTACTTGAAAAAAAACTACAATTGTATCTGGCCTTTGTAGTGCAATTGTTTAAATTGGTGTACATAAGAATGTAGGAGTAAGAAGTAATAATGATAATAGGTGTAGCACTTCTTGCTTTTTGCTAAATTTAACTTTCTGAAGAGCACAAAATCACTTTTCAAAGTAACCTGAGCTACTAGAAGGGTAGATCCTGGCCTAGGATCAACTATTCATGAGTAGATGAATTTATTTAAGCAGCACAAAGAACTTAAGTATTTTCAAAAAATATACAAACAATATGATTATTAATATAATACGAAGGGAGATTTATAACATGCCAAAATAACAGATCTTTGGTAAGAGCATTTGTCTTAAGTGTCATGTGTGCTAAGTCTGCTCTTCATGTTAAATGAATGGAAAAGGAAAGTGTAACTTCTTTACAGAATCTTCTAGTAATTTTGCAACATGAAACCTAGAGAGGTTAAATAATGCATTTCATATTTATTTGTAATAAAACCACCCAACTATATTTTCAGTGTGGGTCAGAGCTCAATCTCTGAAAGAATTGATTTGAACAGATAAAGGTGGTCACATGAGTAACTTATGCCGAAATATTTTCAAGGCAATAAGAATGTCATCTTATTGGACTGAAGGTCACTTAAGCTAATAGCTTGACTCTGGTGACTGCTGGAAGGGTATAAAAGGTGATGGTTGTAGTGAGAACAAAACAGGGCAATATATTTTTATATAGGTACTTCTCTGAAGGTGCTTTGGTAGGCTGATGGATTGCAATATCCTGACTACTAAACTAGGATACTCCTAGGAGACTATCCTATCCTAATCTAAACTACTCTGAGCCAGGTATTATAGTCTGTTAGGCTTTTTTCTGTTGTGTTTTGTCTGCTGTCCTTTGCCCCAGGGTTTAAAAAAAAATAAATCAAAAAAACCCAACTTGCCTATGTGTTTTGGAAGAGGAACCTTCTTCATCATGGGAAACTTTCTGCTTGCTTTTTTCTTGTAGTTTTGGATTAGTAAAGCAATGTATTGTTACCCATTAACCTTGTTCAGGGTTTCATTGTATATTCTATTATGCTGTTTTTCTGATAGTTCTGGTTTTTTGTTTGAAAACTTATCCTTAAAGGGTACCAAAGCCAAAGAGTACATTTCAGTTCTTTGTGTCTTTAAGAAGCCTAGAGATCAATCAACTATGTTTGAGGTATCTTGAAGTACGTAGTGAACTGTATGGATATTCAGTCCACTTGACTGAAGCGACCGTATTCAGCATAACTTCATTAGCTTGACTTTATTCAGTGGACTAATGATGATAAAAAATAAAAAGCTCCCCCTCTCAAGCTGGTTAGAGCCATTTCAAAAATAAACTGAACAAGGAACAAAAATAGTCCCTGCTTATCTTTTATCTAGATAATACCAGTTTCACAACAAATAATGTACAGGCTATGTTTCTTAAAACACTTAGACATGTTTGCAGCAAATCTCATTTCTGAGACTCTCTACAGAAGTGTTTGTGCCTTTTCACAATTGTACTTTTATAGTGTAGGTTTTTCTCTGAGAGGAAGCTGAATAAGAAGGATCACGGTTAAAATATCTGAGAATCACTGTCAAAATATCTGAAAAAGACTAGACAATATTAATATAAGATGCTGATATGTACTGTGGGTCTGGATTTCAGAACTAAACTGATATAATCCATAAAATTTCACTGTTGTTCTCGGTATAATAATGAAATTGTAACTGGTTAACTTATTTTTTGAAAAAACCTAAATTATCTTTCGGACCTAAATGTTTAATTAGATTAATGACACTAGAAGCATAATAATGTAGCTCAAGGACAATAGTTAAAAATTGCTTACAAACTGATCTGCTTTTAGACAATCAGACAATGTATCAGTCTTATTTTGTTATCTGCAGAGTGATTCCATAATCTTTTGTGGGACAAATCCATGTTCACAGGAGTCAATCATATATGAAGTCCTGTTTGTTTGTAGCTCTGAGAATTTTAATTCTCAATCTTGGAACGTATATGGAAGAGCAGAACACTGTAAAGGGCTTAAACCGTTTCCTTAATAGTGTCACTTCTACCATTTCATATGCAGAAAAAGTCTTGAAACCAATTCATCAGAAAATTTAGAAGTTGTAAGAGCCATGTTCCCTTTAACTGAGAGTCCTGAAAAAACTTGAAAATTAAATTGAAGCTAGCTGTTGCCTATATCTTATACAATCATATTCAAATTCTCTGTTTAATTAGCGCACTAGAAAATAGTAAGCTTACCTTGAAGGAGGGGGTACTAGGTACCTTGTGGTCCGCAGGCCCAGTTTTAAGCAAGCAGAAAATGAAATATTGAGTTATAAGTTACACCTTGTTCAGTAGGTTCTGGACAAACCAAATTTTGGTAGGGAACAGTCAACTCTCAAGAGTTAGGAAGAACTGAATGTCAAAAAGGTCTTTCAAAGTCTGACTAAATTCATAGTCTTCAGCAGAAGCTCTTGAATCTTCAGCTGGTAAGTTATGCATCCACATCTTGCTGACTTTGCTTGTCTGCTGACTGTTAGGGGATAGTTTGTTCATCTGTATATTGAACAAATTCTGCCTTTCTGGTTGCCTTGTTCCTATGGATGTGTGCCACATAGCATGTTGATCATTCTGATCATCTGCTATGATTCATGGCTTCCACACTTGTGGACAGTCTTTAATCCTTACTTTTTCTTGTGCATTCTCCAGGACTTCCTTTACTGCTTTGCAGCCAAGTCTTTACTGTGTTTCGCTTCACTTGTTCTTCAATTCTTACGATAATGGTCCCAGCTTTGACTGTGTGCTTTCTCCTTCAAACTCAGCAACTCCTGTATTCTTCTGTTTTGATCCTGTACTGCCCCAGCCTC
This sequence comes from Tauraco erythrolophus, assembly GCF_009769465.1. Lineage (NCBI taxonomy): Eukaryota > Metazoa > Chordata > Aves > Musophagiformes > Musophagidae > Tauraco > Tauraco erythrolophus. The sequence continues at coordinate 57,804,033 of NC_141468.1, forward strand.
ACCAAATCAGTTCACACCCTGTCAGCTTGAAAGGGAATTGCCTGCTCTGTCTAAGCACTATGGGTAATCATTTATTTCCTCTCCCTTTCATCTTCCCTGTACGTAATGAAGCTGGTTCTGAGAGCTGTGGAAAAATGTCAGATTTCTCTGAAATTCTTACCCAGCCTCCATATCAAGTGTACTTTGCGTGATCATCCTGGTCTCTTAAAATGAATGACAAGTCCACAACTAAGCCACTTTGCTTTGATTTTGTCCATTAGATTCTCCTGCTTTCTTGGCGCTAGTCTTTCATATGATCTTAGAGTATTTCATAGATCCTGTTGCCACTTTTACTTTCCCTTACTGTCTTTCTGTACTGCTTGTTAAAGCCTTCCAGTCCAGGAAAATAAAAGATGATGACTCATGGAAATGTAAACTTCTAAATACTCATTCAGATCAAATCCATGTAGGTCTCAAGTTCAGACTCTTTCACCAGCTTCCTTGTTGAAGTATACATTTACTATTTTCCTCTTCTGGATAATTTTTTCTTGTCTTACTGATTTTGGTAGCCCAGACTTTTTGGTTCTTAAACCATTTGATGTTCAGTATATTTTACTTGGTGTGCAGAGGGAAATGAAATAAGCTGGTAGTGGATGCTCCACTTTGCACTGTGTGTGTTCCCTTCATGTAGGTGATCAAGTCTTCAGTTAATGCTGCATCAGTTAAAACTGCCTAATAATTTATTGGGTCTGTTGAATTCTGTCTTAACAGACATGCAGTGCAAGGCTTGCTGGTTCAAACTTTGAAATAAAACCATATTGTTTCCTTCTCAAGTATCTTACTTAATTCTCAATAGTTGGCTGTGCTACCAAACATTTATTGCTTGCAGCAGTAACTCAAAATCAACTTTTTCCTCTGTCAGAGTGCGTATCTCTGAGGTGTGTCAAAATCCTACCCTGTCTTCCAGAAGAAGGGTGGGAATTGATTCTTAGTCGTGTCACACTGTTATTGTGTATTTCTGATACTTTTGTAATGCTTTCTAGGTCCTGTAATTGTTTCCTGCTCATCTTTGGCAGGTATGTGTCTCAGGCATTCTGTTTTTATGCTTCTGGACAGGCTATAACTTTCAGAATTGTATTTACTTACTACGTTCACAATCTCAGAATTTTCAGTATTTGAAAACTAAGACTGGTGGTTCGAATTTGGAGTAGTTCAGGACAGCATTGTCCTTCTGTGTAGTGATAACAGCATTGTCAAGGCAGCCCTTCCTCAGTTCTCTTGTAAATACTTCCATGGCTTGCTTTGTTGATACTTATGTGTAGAACTAGAATGAATCTATTCAGCCTCCCAGCCTTTTTGAGTTTGCTGTTAACAGGATATTTCCTAGAGATCAACAGTTTTCTGGTAATACTCAGGTGAGAATATCATTCTGAGGAGGCTGCTGGTCATCAAGTAATAGAATTAATATTATCTTCCACTATACTTAATATTGACCACTTCTCCTTTGGATTTCAATATTTTTGTAACTTGGAAATTCCTTCATAAATACTAAGTACTCTTTAAAACAAGGTATGTATAAGAGTTTGAAACCTTTTGTGGTTTTAAAACTGTCTAAAGAGAGTGAGAACGTATCTGACTTACAATGAAACAAGTTCTGGCATTGTGGTACTTGTGTAAGAGGCAATGTCATATTCAACACTTAAAATTGGAAATAAGCTAACAGATACTGTGGCTAAGTTTGTTGTGTCTGGAATAGCGTTTTTTAACAAAAGAAAATTTCAGAAAACTTTGTAGAAGTAGGTATTTGAGCAGGGCATTGTGGTTAGAGTTGATACTAAATGTAGTATGTGTTGGAATGTCTGAACATGTCAAATGCACTGCAGAGATTGGTATTAATGAAAACTGTGGCAGTCTTCATGAAATAAAGCATATAACCTGAGAAGTTTTTTTTTATGCTTAATATACAAAACCATGTCTGCTATCTTCAGTCCTATTTCCTTGATATAACATGCAATTCTGTAAAATTCCGATACAGATTAGTCTTCCTTCACTGCAATATAGTGATCGTTCAGACTGTCATCTTTTTCAAAAATACGGAAGAAATAGGTTCTGGAAATAACTGTAGCTATCACTTACAGATAACTTAAAGGGACTGTGATAAAAGTATATGACTTACAGAAGGTAATTTGAACCACGCATTGTCTCATAAAATTGAAGAATACTCAATAGAAGTATGAAACTTAAAATCTAAAACTGATAGAGGCAGGTTTTGTTTGATTTTGATTTTTCTTTTTACAAAATTTGTTTTCAACCAGGGATGTTGCTGGTATGCCTGTAAGGCTATCAATGAAAAGAAATAATTCACTGTATATCTGCCTGCTTCCTAGACAGAAACAACCAGTGAACAATCAAATGCAGTTGCTCGTAGGCAGGTGGTGTATCATTGTGCATATGGCTTATGTATCTTGAGATTTAATCTCTGGCATAATGTAACATGCTCTCATAGACAGAACTTTGGGGAAAAAAATGTTTAAAAGTGTTTTTTGGGCTTTTTTGTTTCCCTGGCAGGTAATGCCTCTGTGCTTATCCTCATTTCCTTCAGAAAGCAGTACTTTTAATGCTGTAATCCTGTCTTTTTTTTAAAAAAAAGACATTGTTTTGAAAGTAGGAAGGTTATTCTGTGATATTAATGTTCTGTGCCCTGGCCATTAAGTTTTCAATAGCATTACTATCCTGTTTCTGTTCTAGCAAGCTCTGCGGTATACTTGTGTATATAATTTTTCATGTATAGGGACTGGTAAATGAACTACATATTCATTTTATTAAGAAATGCGATAAACTCATCTTCTTTCTCCTGCCCAGTATGATGAATTGGTTCCTGCATCTCTGACAACCAAATACGGAGGATTTTATATCAACACTGGTACACTGCAGTTCCGTCAGGCATCTGATTCAGAGGATGAAGACTTTGCAGAAGACAAAAAGCATAGGCCACCTAAAGTGAGTGATCTTAATTATACTTTTTATATAGAACTTATAGCTAGGTGGACATTGGGAAATACTTGATACGTTTAGAATGGATCGGATGAAGAGGCTGAAAGTAGAATTATGCACAATACTGGTTTATTGCTCTTTGTTTTGTGGCTTATGTAGTAGTATTTGGGAGATGACTTGGGATATACATAGGCTGTCCAGTCTTGTGAGACTAACCATCTGTTTAGGCAAGCTAACAACTTGTGTCCATCCATCTTGAAGTGACAGATGATTCTGTAATTTTATAGGAATTTTATTATATGAGATGAGAACTTAAATTCTCCAACACTGCTTTTATGGTTTTGTGCAAAGCTTGCAAGATTTCAAATTGTTCCTAATATTCAGAATAACACTTAGACCAAAATATTTGTTAAAATAAACTCAAGAGCAAAAGAGTAGCTATATTAAAAAGTATATGTACAATCTTTTGCAAACTGTGCTGTTCTATGTACTTTAACAAGTTATGATCAATGCAAACATAATTGCTTGCATATGATGTTCACGAGTCTCATGCTACTCCAAGAACTTCCTCCTTTCTGATGTCCTTTCCTGCTCTACAATTCTTTAATTTTAGCATTGTTTTAAGGTTCTTGTATAGGATCTGACTGGGATGGAGTTAAATGTCTTCATAGCAGCCCTTGTGCTATGATTTGGGTTTGTGACTAAAATAGTGTTGATAACAAACCAAAGTTTTGTCTGTTGCTGAATAATATTTGTGCAGTGCGAAGACTTATTGAGGCTTGTCAGTAACTGGGATTGCTGGTAAGAATTCAGTGGTACTGTTTGCCTTTACACGTGTTGAGGTATTCTTCCTGGCTCTGAATTGGAAAGTGTAAGGAAAACTAAATGTTTCTGGCTGTAAAAGTTCTTTCGGGGTGGAAGAATCATTGTCCTTTATTTGATCTCTTTTCTAGATAGCAAAGTTAAAAGAAAGTGAAGATCGTGGAATGAAGAAGCGCAAGCGGAAAGATGAAGGGACAGAGAAGGAGAAGAAGCCTCGAAAAATGAAAGTTCCTAAGCAGTTGGGGTAGGTTTCTTTCTTTAGATGAACTCTTGAGTTGTATGTGAGGTTTGGCTTCAAGATTGCATGCCATAGCAAGATTATCACAGCTGTTTAGAATATTGCATTTTTAAACTATAATTAATATCTAATAGATTTTGGGTTTGGAATTTGTGTGGGTGTTTTGCATAAATAAGTCCTACAAGCCCATTTTTTTCCCAAAAATTTCGAAAGAGTAATAAAAGAAGGAAAGACAAATTACAGAAAAGAAATTTTGAATCCATGAATAGTGTTATCCATCATTGTTCTACCTAAAGTCTTGTATAGCACTAAGAGTTACATCTTCTAATGAAAAATCATTTTCTTCCTATCCCTTGGTTTCTAATCTGGAAAACTATAAACATAACTTAATTATTGTACATGTTTCTTACTAACTTTGTGGGTACTTTCCTGAGTTCTGAGCATGGAAGTATTAAGGTGGTGGATTTTTTAATTGGCTTCTAGAAAACTTGTCATTGAGTGAAACTTGTCTTACTATGAATATTCAAGTTGGTATTGAAAATTTATTGATAGCGTTTTTCATCAAAGCGATGAGTTGGCAGAAAATGCTCAGTTTAAGGAGCATATAGATGTTGAGCCTCCATGTAAAAATTCTTAGCAATGAGGAGGTTTTTTTTTAACGTGTACCATGTGCCTAAACTTAAAGCAACCTGGCACCATTCAGGAGTCTGAGACAAGTTTAAGTATTTTAGAAGCATAGGTCAGCCATGAGTTTAATACATGTGCCAACTTCTCCATGATTAAATTGAGAAGTTAAAAGTAAATAACCTTTGCCTTAACGTGTACAAAACCTCAGCAAAACAAATCAGTTGGAGAGCATGAAATCACATGACTAGCAAAGGTTTATGGTAGTTAATAGAATAGTCTGAAAAAGAGAGCACCAAGTACTTGCTTCTTTCCCCTGGTAATTTTTGAACTGTACTAAACTCCCAGTTTTTTGTTAAAGGCTACTAAGGCCTCAAAAGTTACATGCCTTTTAATGAAAGATTTCTTTTCTCTATAGAGTAATGGCCTTAAATTCACACAAGTCTGAAAAGAAGAAAAAGAAGTTGTATAAGGACTCTCTCTCTCTGGCTGCCATGATCCGTAAATTTCAAAAGGAGAAGGAAGCCATGAGGAAGAAGGAATCTAGTCCAAAACCTCCAGTGACTGTTGCAACCTCTACCCCTAGTAAAATTCCTTCCTCCTCACTCAATGCAGGAAACGATATCTCTGACTTGAATCTTAGGATCAATGATCCTGTCCTCTCCATTTTTGGTAGCACAAACGAACAGCTCCTGCAAGAAACTGATAGTGCCCTGGAGATTCTGGGAGACATTGACTTTGACAAGTTGCTTGATGGCACTTCTGATGGCAGCCCGGTATCTGAGCTGTCAGGAGAAAATGGAAATGTCAATCAGGCAACCTACACCTCTCAGGTCATGACACCCAAGCAGGTGCCTGCCCTCCCAGAAGGTCTGCCTGTGCTACTTGAAAAGCGCATTGGAGACCTTCGAACAGTAAGTATGAATTCGCTGGTAACAGATTGCATTCAAGAATGAGAGAACAAGGAAGAGTAATTAGGGCCTAAGTTGGCTGAAACTCTAAAAAAATGTAGAATTGATCTTAATCTTAATCTTAATGGCTGTATTTATAGTCAGATAAAAATGGTCACAGAGATGATGCAGGTCAATTGTTAAAGCAATGTGTTTCACAGCAGAGACACAGTTTTCTAAATCTTCTTTGTACAATAACTTGTAATGTTTGTTTGGTTTTTCTTCCATAATGGAAATAAGTGTTACTTTAACTTGAATTATTAATTGGGGTGTTTTCTTTCTTTGGAGGAGGAAATCTGAAATATGACTTCAGCTTACAAGTAATGTCTTGAATTTTTGGCTTTGTAACATAAATTCTAAATTGCCAGATTAAAAAAACCCAGCAACCATAACAAAAAAATTACCAAAAAACACCACTCAACTACAAAAAAAAAAAGCCATGAAACTGAATATTTTCTTTTGGAAGGTTAGAATGGAGTCCAAAGCCAGCAAAAATATTAAATCCACAGGTTACAAACATCCCAATATCTTATTGAAAGGGATCAGAGCTATTTAAGGTGTTACATACTCCTTGTTCCAGTTGTGGATGTTATCTTAAGTTGAGAATAAATTTGTTGTTTGATTGTCCAGATTCTGATATTAAAGCTTTTCCTGACTCAGAATAAAGTGCAGCTTTTCCTTACTCAGAGTAAGTTTTGAAGAAGCAGTTCAGGTTTCTACCTTTTTGGAAAAAAATAATTTAAACAGTGGCAGAGCTTGCGTTGTTACAGGTTAGAGTGATGATAAAACATAATGTTTTTCTTACCTGTATGTAAATGTCTTAAAGCGATTATAGTTATTTTTAAATGTACCAAGCTAAATACAGCCAAAGGGTTAATATTTACTGAAGAGATAATTTTGTCTACCTTTGAACATCCAGGTTAATTTTGCTATGAATCAACAATAAGCTTCAAGCAAAACTGCAGAACTGAATTAGGCGAAAAGTCAGGAAGTGTTAGTGGCCTGCCCCAAATTCATGCTGCTTCACTGTTTAACAAGTCCTCAGTTAGAAGAAAGCTTTAATTCAGGGGAATTAAAATTCTTGGAAAAGAACTGTCTTCTGCTTTTGTTAATATCTTCTGGAAGTTTGGTGCTGGCTGAGCAGAGCAAGTCTACCCATACACCTGGGGAAAAAACTAGACTGTGTGTTGACTTAAAGATTGCAGCTTCCTTACCTTGTGCAAATTGCAGTCAACTGACATGTTACCAGTAGGGAAAAACATCTTCTGAAAAACAGGAAAAAAAGAAATGAGTCTTGTCAGATACTTACTAGGCTCACAGCGTTAGTGCTCTTTAGTGCAAAGAAAGCTAAGAAGTTTATAAAGCTTGTTTCTGTTTGAAAGTAACTGTCAAGATAGTCCACTTGTGGGGAAAAAAAAATGCCACAGTTCAGTGATAGTGATGCAGTTTTTGAATCTGCCAATGTTGCTGTATTCAAAAGCTGGAAACACTGTCTAGTATAAAGCTGAAATTGCCTTCTAAGGTCTACCTGGGACCGAAACGTCAAAGCATATCTTTCCTTCCAGTTTATATAAACCAGAAGATTATAGTAATTCTTGTGTTAATTAGCTTAAAGATACTGGATTTATGACTTTCAAGCTTGTCTTTTTGGTATTCTATCACTTGTAAACATTTATTCTAATTTTTTTAGCAGGACAAATGCTTCAGTATTCGTAAACAGATAGTACCATCCCCTCAGCAGCAGAATGCAGTCATTACAGAAACTTAAACTCTAGTATCAGTGTTCATGACTGAAGCAGTAAAGCATTCAGACAATGGGCTACCTTATGGTTTCTGATAGAGTAACAGACTCCTCTTTTCCTGTGCAGTATAGAGTTCACAACTGCAGAAAATATTTTTCTTTCAAACTTAAATGGGTCAATTAGAGCAAGAACAGTAAGTATTTCATAGTAATAAAGGAATTTTATCAAGTTGACACTTGCATTCATTTGTAGTTTTTAGCCATGTTGTCACAAGTCACTAGATTATTTTTTTTAAGGCAGAATTAGAGATTTTAAAATTATGTGAATATCCAGCTTTGTAGCATGTTGGCTGCATCTAATGTTTGTCAGTCACTGTAATGATACCACACTTGCCTACTTTTCTGCATGCATGTCCTTTACCAGCTCCTTTAGATACTTGCTGTCTGGTCTGAGCCAGAATGTAAGAAGACAATAAGCCTCTAAAAGTGTGTGTGAAGTGTGTGTGTGGGTTTTTTTGTTTTTTTTTTTTTTTTTTCTCTTGACTTCTGTAAATCTGCAGAGTGGATGAACACTAGAGAGATCTTACTGATTTTTGTAGAATAGTGCAGGGAATTGGCTTTCTCCTACAAGCTGTCGTTGTTTGTGAAAATAAGAATCTAGGTGATAAGAACAAAGATAAAGGGATTCTGCCTGGGAATTCCTGTGAGATCAGTAAAAACTCTTAATAAAAGGAAGTATGTATAGGAATAAGGATATCTTTTTTTCATCCCCCCCTCAAGCAGGATCAGGAAGAGACCAGATAAAAGTATGAGAGATATAGTCTAAAGATGGCGAGAATGCTTCACAGCACCAGAAAAGAAGGATGAGGTATTCCTGTAGCATACGTAATCCATTTGTAGAAATTGCAACAAAGGACTGAAATGGATCTAAGAAGGCCAGGAAGTTGTAACTGGATGAGGCACATAACAGAGCTAGAAAAGGAGCCTTTCACAGGTTGAGAGTAGATATGTGTTGATGCTCTTGCCTGCTTGACTTGTCAAGCAGTGCTCGTCTTTTTAAAGCAAACAGTGGTAGTGGAATGTTGCTTGTGGTGAGATGGTAAAACATCTCTACCATTTTCTTTCTTCATGGTTATTGAAAAGATGAATGTGTTAACATTGGTGATCCAGGCAGATTCTAAATAGAATTATTATTTGCCTTAGAGCAAGCTGGTTTTACTTGAGTATAATAATCCTCGCCTGTTTTCTAAACAGCTGGGTATAGTTTGATTTTGTTTATTTTTTTTTCCAAGTAATGCTATTCTCTGGAAAATAAGTATGTGATAGAACTGTAAAGTAAAGATATAAAGGTTGTTGGGATAAAATGCTCTGTGAACTTTTGGATATTCTTTATTGCTCTATTTTCAGGCCGCCAAGATGTTTGACGAAGAAGGCAGGAAGAAGTTTTTCACACAAGACATGAATAATATTCTGCTGGAGTAAGTGCTTATCTGTACAACCTTCCCTTTTTGGAAAGGGGGTGAAAGAAAAAATACAGAAGAGGAAATATTATTGAGGTTGTTCCAACAAAGCCCTTAAAAGTCAATGAAGGTAGATCAGTCTAAGCTAGTTATTAGCTAAAGAGATTTATATATTAATACAATTCCTGTCATGACTATCTGTCTGTCTTTATCCAGTGTAAAGTGTTTTGTAGTGCCCTGTGTCCTTGACTTCATGTGTAAAATTCAACAAAACTGCCATTATTTCTTCCTGTCCCCCACTTTCATAACTCAAAACCACCTTCAGCTTTCATGAAGGAAAATGCCAACTCTTTTTACTCTGTAATCCTTCAACTAAGCATTTCATACAGAAGGTTCTACGTTCATATTCTAAGAAACAAAAAGTAATCTGTAGAAGACTAGCAGTCAAAATTGTATCAAGATTGATGTGCAATGGTAGGAGTAAACAAAATTTGAATGACAGTGTTCAGCATTGCTGGAGAAGTATATATATAAATGGTTTCTTGCCATGGATTAAGACTTCCTCCTTTTTAAAAAAAATTAATCTGAAAACGTCCCAAACTGCTGTTTTTAGTATGCATTAACTACAACATATCATGCTTACAAAGCTTCCTGAGGTTTTTGTTCAGTTGTCATCTTCATCTAGGAGTGCCTCACTGGTTGACTGTTTCTTGTTTGTTTGTCAGTATTGAACTACAGTTACAGGAGATAAATCCTGCCATCCGCAATGGAGTGTACTCTCACCTTGAGGCTTTTGTGCCATGCAATAAGGACACACTGATAAAGCGTCTGAAGAAGTTACACCTCAATGTCCAGGTAATGACAGGGAGATTAGCTCCAGCATGAGCCAGTTATGTAACAGTGATGAAGACAGAATGCCAGAGAGTAGAGCAACAGCCACGCAATCTCCAATAAAGCAAAATATTTTGGATCAGTTGCTAGATCAGCCTAAAAGCTTTTTTTCTGTGTACCTGCTATTGTCACTACTTTAGGAACAAATATTTTAAGTGTTTCAGACCCTTCATTTGAGAATGAAGTTCTGTGTTCTTGAAAGCTGGGTACAGGGTGCTTATCAAAGTAGCAGAACTAGAAAACCATAATAATCATGGTTATGACAGGCTAAAAAAAAAATTCCTCTTGCATTTGCTTGTGTCAAGAAAAAAGAAAGGGTAGATGGATAATAGATGACCTAGTCTGTACTGTTTGTGCAAATTTGCCTTTGTGGCAAGGTATTACAAATACTTTTTCATTTGCAGTTGCTTTTCTCTTAAAGAATATGTTTTCCTATTGAATAAATGTTATCTGTGATCTGAAGTATCCTGACTCAATTCTTTAGATGAAATCCAGGACTAAGTGTCTCAGAGGATCTGAGGATTGTGAATGTAGAGATCTCAGAACTTGCTAAGAAGGCAAACAGATTCATATGCTATTTCCAAGCAGTAAAACGTAATAGCATATAGTATTCTAGTTCTTCTCAATAAGCAGTTATGATTAAGAATGTAAAAAGTCAGAAGATGTAGGAAAAGAATTTAAAATATGTAGGGAAGTGTATACTATATTACTTTAAAGTTTGAGGTTCTTAATATTTGGAGACAATTCTAAATATGTAGTTCTTACCTTTGAGGTACATAAATTACGTATAATAATAATAATCTAATACTCAGATTATCTAACCACATATATTTTGTTCATTACCTCGGATGTTTTTATACCAGAGTTTTTGGAGAATTGATTAATTGAATGCTTATTTGCAAATGTTGGGATGCTCATTGGTCAAGTCATCTTGCTTTTTCCTTCAGGTTTTCTTCTCTATTTTGATTAAAAAGCATTATTTAATGAGATCATGCCATAATGTTTTGAGATATTCATGACATGTTTCCTTGTGACTATCTTTCATTGTTTCTGGTCTCAAGACTTACATGAGTTGTATGAGAAATTTCAACTGTGTGCATTTCTATAATTCTGTTGCACCTAACAGGATTCTAGTGCCATGTAGGAAATACCTATTGCAGTCAATAGTTAGTACTGGTGATATTGCCTCCAGAGTGAGCAGGAAATAATTTTTGTGAAACCTTCTGAAACACTCTTTACATTGCATCTAATAGGACTCCTTTGGTGTTTCTCTTTTCACAGGATGACCGCTTGAGAGAACCACTGCAAAAGCTGAAACTGGCTGTCAGTAACGTCATGCCTGAACAGTTATGCAAGTATCAAGAGGACTGTCAGGCCCGCAATCAAGCCAAGAATGCCAAGTAGGTATTTCTGGAGTCTGTGCATGCCCATCCTGGAGTCCAGCTGGAAGTCTGTCTCTATGTTGTTCATTCCCTGATCTCAAAGTACTCAGCTCCAGTTTATAGGTGCCTGTAAGTTTTGAATTGTACAAAGTACTTAGTTTTGTGTAAGTGATGTTATCACCTGACTCTAGAAAGAAATTCCATTAACTGAATGAAATAAGTCTTCCAAGAAAGAAATTATAAACTGTGAGAGGATACTAGAGACTCTCAAAATGCTGGATTAATGGAGGAGGATGGTGTGTTCAGGTTCTTGATATATTTTTGTCCTTGTTCATTGTAATTGTTTCCCTCCTAGTTAACTAATTTTAGACTTGGAAAAGTGTTAATAGATTGATAAACATCTTGTCATTTCCCAGTAGAGGTACTACATGAAGCTTATAGCCAGCATCCTTGATAGCATTCACATACTGTGTCCTTTTCACTTGTCTCTGAGGACCATGAAGCAGTGAGGAGTGGAAGACGAACTGTTTATGCTTTCAGGAAGGGTAAAATGAGAATCTGAAGACAGGTCCTTTTTTTTTTTTTCTCCTAACACCTAAAAACAACACTCCTTTCTCAAGGAAACATTTTGTCTGTGTTGTATACCTATAAAGAAAATAATTTTTCTAACTGTAGGTTGCAAGCGGAAGATGAACGAGAGAAAAATGGATCAGAGGAAGATGATGATGAGAAACCTGGAAAGAGGGTTGTGGGACCCAGAAAGAAGTTTCATTGGGATGACACAGTGAGGTGAAACAAAATTACCTTTTCGACCAATAACTTTCACTGTCTTCATAAAGAGATCTCCAGGGGGATGTTATTACATGATACTGTTAAATAAATAATCATTCTCAGAAGTTTTGGAGAATGTTTGGGCTACATAGGCAAGCAAGAAAGCTGCAATGGTAAAACAGTCTTTTCTTTAACTTGAAAGGCAAGATCATCCTATATCCAAACGTTTTTTCGCTACTAGTTTATCTGCTTTATCCAAATACAGGAGAATTTTCCTGGTCCCAGGACTTCAAGCTGCTTTAAGCAAGGAACGGAGGTGTAAACAGAGTTGTACCTGCTCCCCACCATTCTAGAAATAGATCACAAAGCACTGTCACCCACTGAGTGGTAAAGATTTCTGCCACCATAGGGTAGACCACCAAAATTGGTGGTGCTGGTTTGGCAAGTCTTTCAGTCCTTTGCAAGCCAGCATCTAGAATGCATGAATCTTAACCTCTTACATCCCCTCTGAACAATTTCTATATCTCTGTTTATCTCCCAAGAGCAACACAGATTCTTATCTGAAATGAATTCTCACTGTTCTGTTTCTTGGAATAGCTTTTACTGAAAAATTAGATTACTATTATTTAAATAATCTAGACAGGCTTTTAAGCAAGCAGATTCTTCTAAATTAGTAATTTCCCATGCAAGATCCAAGTTAATTTTCATACAAGTATACATAGTATTAAAAGGGGCTGGTGGACTTCTTGTGATGAGTCTTTTTAGTATGTTAAGACAACAGGGAAGCAAGCTTCATGGAATGCATACAACCAGTATAGCTTGGACTGACCTGGAGGGAGCCTTACTTAGAGATATTTAAATCTGTTGTTTTTTTCATTCAAGAGGCTCTGAAAGGTCAGTGTTGCTTAACTGTGTGCACTTTTATGTTTTTAAGGACAGTAAAAGACAGCATCCGTGTCAGAAAGAATTTTCTGTTGAAATATTCAGTGCAGAATGGATTTCACTTGCTTTCAGACATTCCTCATCTTAAATGAGATAGAGGTCACTGTGAGCAGAGTGAGAGGAGATGTTTCAGCTATGAGGAAACAAACCACCAAGAAAATGTAAAATTAATTACAAAATTACAGTAACGATGAAAAAAAATGAGCCATATGGTCTGTTAGAAATGGAGAAGTGACAGTGGCGGATCATACCAGTTGTAGTAGTAAACTTGCACGGTGGCAAACTACCAAAAAACACAATTGGAACTGAGCCCTTACAACTGGCAATTGACAGCAGTTGCATCAGTACTTCCACTTCTCAACCTTCTTCTGCTGAGCTTTTGAAAGCATTGTTTCTTTGAATATATTGATTGTGTTTCTTTCTGCAGGTCTCTGTTGTGTAATCTTGTCAAGATCAAGCTGGGATGCTATGAGCTGGAGCCAAATAGAAGTCAGTCTGCTGAAGATTACCTCAAAACTTTTATGGAAACAGAAGTAAAACCACTCTGGCCTAAAGGCTGGATGCAGGCAAGGTAAGATACCTTCTTTGTATGTCTATTCATTTTGGTGTTAACTGTTTCTTGGATCTTATTTATTGTCATACATTTGACTCAATCATATACTATTAATATTGGTTAAAACTTTAAACTATGTTAGTGGAATGAGAATATTTTAGAAGAATGAATGTTTTTCAGAAGTTAATTTTCTATCTTGTTTGCAAGCCTGAGCACTAAAAACCACACTGTTTTCCTTGGAGAACTACTTGCTTTTGTCATCTGCTAGATACTGAATTTACTAAAATTCGTAACATAGTGTGCGATGCTTCATTTGAGAAGGAATTATGAGGTGAGGGTAACTGCTAGGGAAATTCTTTCTGTGATATAGAATCATGGAATGTTAGGGATTGGAAGGGACCTCAAAGGATCATCTAGTCCAGTCCTGCTGCCGGAGCAGGACCACCTAGATCAGATCACACAGGAACGCGTCCAGGCAGGTTTTGAACATCTCCAGAGAAGGAGACTCCACAACCTCTCTGGGCAGCCTGTTCCAGTGTTCTGTTACCCTTACTGTGAAGAAGTGCTTCCTCATGTTTAAGCGGAACCTCCTATGTTCCAGCTTATATCCATTTCCCCTTGTCCTGTCATTGGATGCCACTGAGAAGAGCCTGGCTCCATCCTCATGACAGTCACCCTTTACATATTTATAAACATTAATGAGGTCCTCCCCCCAGTCTCCTCTTCTCCACGCTAGAGACCCAGCTCCCTCAGCTTTTCCTCATGAGGAAGATGCACCACTCCCTTAATCATCTTTGTGGCCCTGTGTTGGACTCTCTCAAGCAGTTCCTTGTCCATCTTGAACTGCGGGGCCCAGAACTGGACACAATATTCCAGATGCAGCCTCACTAGGGCAGAGTAGAGAGGGAGGAGAACCTCTCGACCTACTAACCACACCCCTTCTAATACACCCCAGGATGCCATTGGCCTTCTTGGCCACAAGGGCACATTGCTGATTTATGGTCATCCTGCTGTCCACCAGGACCCCCAGGTCCCTTTCCCCTGTGCTGTTCCCCAACAGTTCAGTCCCCAGCTTGTACTGGTACATGGGTTTGTTCTTACCCAGATGCAAGACTCTACGCTTGCCCTTGTTATATTTCATTAAATTTCTCCCCACCCAACTCTCCAGCCTGTCCAGGTCTCTAGAAAGTGATAGTGATGTAGAAAGCAGTTTTAAGTTTTCAAACGCTTTGAAGTGGAAGGAGAGAAGCAAATGTAGATGATATGAGTTCTTTCTTTGGGTAGCACTGATTGAAAAAGACAATTTCCCATCAAGTCTTGACCTAACTGTAAAAGCTAAATGATACAACAATACTAATCAATTGCTCGAGAACACATTGATTGTAGACTAGTCAAATCTGTATCAAGCTGTAAAAATAACTGTACTGAGATTTCATAGGATAGTCAGTGTAGAAAATGAGGGTGTAATAAGCTGCTTGAGAAATAGGAATGAAAGGGATAAAAGAAGTTTTACACTTTTTGGCATACAGCTGACTTATTTTTGTTCAAGGATCTAGTTTTGTAGCGTAAGTATGCTGATAAGTGAGATGTTTATAGAGTGTATAGATGTTTATAAGCGAGGTGATCATAGAATCCTACGATTCTGTTGTCTACCTCAATAAAATCTTCATAAGAGATGAGACAAGGAATCCAAGTTTAGCTTAAGAACAGATGTGGAGATCACTACTGATAGTGGTGAAATAGTGTGAGGTCATCCATACATAGAAGTGAAACATGTTAGAACTTTGTATTTGAAAGCCATATAACAGATGGTGCTCTCCTTTGCATATGATAAGCATGCTGAAAGTTTCCATAAGCTTTCAACTTATCTATAAAAGTGATTTCAACAGAAAAAAAAGACCAAAAACAAACAAAAAAATAAAACAACCACTCCCTCCCCCCAGAAAACCTCCACAAACCACCGTCAAAACCTAAAACAAAAAACACGAACAAACTAAAACCCCAAGAGCTGCCTGATCATAACTTTCTGTTGACCAGCAAGACTTCATTTACCAACTGGGTGGCTTGGGTACCCTAGTGATTTACAAATTGTCTTGTATTTATGGGGAGGCGCTTCCCTGCTTTCTGCTTAGGATGTCATGTATTGTAATTCATAGACAAACAGTTATGCATGGAAAGAGAAAAAGCAAGTGTTTCCTGGAGTCTGACAGTGGTAAACTCCTAATACAGCACGTTGTTCATGTGCTGAATGCTCATCTTACTGAGGTGTTAGGGTAGGGATTATCATGCTAAAGGTTTATAATTTTTTACCTTTGTATGTGGCCTTAAGTGAGAAGGAGTTATGTAAACTGGAAAAAAATTAAGGCATTTAATGTTAACTTACTAGTCAGAGTAGTTTGACCAGAACTTTGTGGGTTCAGCTCAGAGGAAAAAGCTCTTGCTCTTTCAAAGTTAACTGTATTTAATGTTCCTCATACCTTAACTCATGCTTCTATATTAAGCTATCGATCATAACTTTAAATTGCACCTTGTTTGTTTTTTGGTGTGTATCACAACTACCTTTGTCACATGAATTTTCTATGTGTGTAACTTCCATTATGTGCCCCAGGAGATTGCTTTATTAATATGCATGGATTTAGATAAATACTTTTTGTTCTAAAGGATCCCAAAGCCTTTTCGAATAATGTAACCCACTTTTTTTGCATATTAATTTCATGCGTGTCTGAAAGAAGCCTGTGACTTAAATATGTGCGTGTTCAGAAAAGAAGGGTAATGTGCAGGGAGTCCATTTCCTTTAATTCCAAGAGTTTCATCATCTTTGGAGGTGGTCATGCAAGTAGGCTTGCAGCCCATTTATTTTGCACAGGTCAAACAGCATGCTTGACTTGAAATCATGATGAGAGAAACAATCTCATACTCATCTCTCTCATCAACTTTTATGTCTAAATGTATGTGTGCAATGGAGGGATTATTTTCCAAGCACATTCTTGCACTGTCCTTTCTTTATACAATATCTTTGACCTCTGTTCCTGTTGTAGTTACACTTTTGTCTTGAACTTCTAAAGATAATACTACAAATTACTAGGGCCTGAGATTTGTTTTGGATTTTCATTCCCAAATGAAAAAGATTAAGGAATAAACAGAGCACCATGAAGAAGGTGGGAGGGAAATATTCTAGAGAAGCGGGGTAGGTCAGGAAATGACACATTGAACTTGTAATGAGGAATGCTCCTTTTGCTCCATCATCTTCATAGGTATTCAGTAGTCTCTAATGGGGAGCAATGTAATACAGATTTGGAGGTTAGTACAGTGACAAAAGTGTGAAAATGGAGCTGAAAGTGGAATCTGAAAAGTAAGGCATTGGAACTGTAGCGAGATAATGTCAAGTGTTTTCTTACCAGATCACATGAGATTTATGGATACTTGAATTTTTCATAACTATTGCAGCTCTACAGGATGTGTTACCAGTGGTGAAAAGCTCTTGTTTAGATAGCTGTTCACGGTGTTGTCAGTGTTAGTGTGATGGCAGTGGTGTAGGAAAATCTCATCTGTTCTAATTTGCCTACCTGGAAACAGGGAAGGGAACCAAGTTTTCATTAATTGTCTATTTATAACTACATTTGGGTAGCAAGCTGTAGGATAGGTACAGGTCAGGATTTGGTTTTATTTCCCACTTGTCAGCTGATAACATGTCAGTTGATAACACAGAAGTAAAAAGCATGTGAAGTGTTGAGATTTGTCATACCAACTCTTGCCATTCATTGGCTCTGTAGTAAAACGTATGTGTAAGTCTAGTGTAATTAAGTCACAGAAATGGTACGCAATGGTACAATACAAAATACTGAAGGAAATTAGAAACAAGCTTGGCTACTGTGTTCTGACTCTTGTTTTGTGCTTTAAAAAAAAAAAAGAAACACAACAGACTAACCACAACACCCAAACCTGTGATCGATGTGTGGACATGTAGTGTGAAGAGTTTACAATAATCTTTGATTTGATATTTAAAATATTTCATTTTTTCATTTTTTATTTTCTCTTTGCGGAGAGAGAATTCAAAATGTTTCTTCTGTCCAGCTGAAGGAGGTAGTATTCTGTTATGTTGACTTCTGCTTGGCCATTTACTGAGGTATTTTGAATGTAAACTTGAAATATTTTTTTTTAGCTTTCTTCCGTTTATGGCTGCCTGGAGCTGTATCATGATAACAATACAGACAAACTACCTACTAGCTGCTTTGGGGACAGATAATCAAAGGGTGGTTCTAAAAATTCAAGGATACTTGCGTATTTGGTGGTCATATGCTGATTGTTCCTGTAGAATCACCTTATGTTTCTTTTCTCATCGCTCTTTTAGGATGCTTTTTAAAGAAAGCCGAAGTGTGCACAATCACCTCACTTCTGCTCCGTGAGTAAATGTTAACAACTTACTAGTATCTTTAGGTTGTTCATATCATCTTTTCCCATCTTCATACTGCCTTTTTTTGGACAGAGGGAAGAAAAGGGAGATATTTTGGGATTTGTTGGAAGGGACTTACAATTTTTTTTTTAAAATGCTTTAATTTAGACATATAATTGTATGTTCTTGTAGCATTATGTTTTAACTCGGTTATGAAGTGGCTAAATAACTCAAGTGGATATTCATTCTTGGATTAACACCTCTTACTCCAAGTATTTCAAAGCATTATACTTTATCTAAATTTTGCTGTGCAGCATATTAAATTGAACTGAGAGACTGCAGTACTTCCTGCTCTTTTCTTCCCCTCATAAATGTCTCTGTAATATCAGAAGGATGTGTATCTTCGTGGAATTTTACCTTCTTGATTTTCAGACAACACTTATGTCCCTCTTGGGAGCTGCCCATATTCAGCCAGAATTCACATAAACAGTTATGACTTTGAATAACACCCAAATTGACACCTTTGTGATAAATATGATTAACATAGGATATTTTTCCACGTAATGGCAAAACTGAGTCATGGTCCACCTACAGTAAGGTCTTTTTTTAACCAGGCATATTCCTAGTTGCTTAGGAAAGGAGAATGAATGACCTATAAGATGTAAATCTGTTGATCCTCTTCAAGAAATAGAAATGAGAAAATGTGTGAAATACCTAACTTCTAAGTTGAAGCTGATGACTAATAATCCTTAATGTTGTCCTTGCTCACATAACTGCAGTTGGTGCTATGGTGTTCACTTACACTGCAAAAGAATGTAAAATGTTACATGGCTTCTTGCAACAAACTAAAGTTAGATACAGCTTTCATAGTTGATAAGCAATAGAACACTTTTTTTGGAGGGGGAGAGGGGAGGGAAGCAACTGTTTTTATGTGGTTTATAACACAGGATACTTGGTGACAAAAACAACATAAAGTGAAATTATTTCACTATTATAGGTGACTTCAGTTTAGACAAAGCTCTGCTAAGTAGACAAGATTTTAAGCAACCAAAATTATGTGATATTTCGAAGTTTCTCTAAATCTGAAAAGTAAAAAATAGCTCTCCTGATATATATCAGATTATATCAGCAATTGTTGAATTTTAAATCTAGTTTACTTAGAGATACCTGACAAAAAAGGGATTAAAAATGTGCTTGTTCTCTTCCCCCTACGTTTTAACCCATCTTCTGTTTCAAGAATGTTTTATAATTAAAAGTAGACTCCAGTAGTCATCCTTGTAGTTTATTGGAATATGATGAAGGTAACAGTTAAAAGTAAAATGACTTGCCTTTCTTTTTAATTTTGATATGCATGTGTCCCCTCTCTTTTAGGGCAAAGAAGAAGGTGATTCTGGCCCCTAAACCCAAAGTGAAGGTAAATGCCTATTTGGATATTTGAATTTTATATGACTCTTAGATACAATGTGTTTCCTGCCTCTGATCCAGAAAAATACAGCAGAAGGGTTCCATCAGGAGATGCTATAAGAGCTTATTGACTTGGTGGTATATTACTTTAAAGTAGTACAAAAGACTTCTATTTAGCTTTAACTTTAAGCTATATTAGTTTTTTTGAAAATTGTCTACAAAGAGGTACTAGCTTCAGTAAAGTTTAACATTTTTAAATGTGTATTTTGTTTTCAGCTTGTATTAAATTTGGCAACACTGGAAAAATGTGTGGTTGGGAGGATAACAGTAAATTGCTAGAGGTTCTCATTAGACATGACTAGGTGTTGTCTTCGTTCAGTAGCAATTTTACCTAGTGATCAGATTACACAACCTTGATTATTCTTAAGTGTGTGGAGCACTTTCAGTTCTGTGGAGCAACAGCACTATGTTTTTAAATACAAGTATTGAATTAGCACACAGGACTCCAACACCTAGATACAATAGGCATCTTAATATGAAAATTTCAATAGTAGATCTTTGGTTCATCTGCATTTACAGGACAATAGTGTTACACTAAAGAAGACTTTGGATCTACTCCAGAAAGGCTATTAAACCTGTCTTTTCTTATCTCTTCATTCTCAGGACTCTAGTCCAAAAAAAGAACAGAAAACCTGTATGTCTTCAATCAATTCAAGTTGTGCTGCTGTACTGAGTTCCAGCACACCTGTCTGCACCCCAGCCAGCTCTAGCTGCACCCCAGCTCCAGAGACGATCTGCTTGGATGACTCACTGGATGAAGACCTCTCTTTCCACCCACCCTCACTGGACTCTATTTCTGATGCTCTGGCAGTTATCAATAATGGTGCCAAGGGATCACCTCTTGGGTCCACCATAGACGCACCAACATCCAGACCTCGCCCTGGGCTGAGGGAAGAGAAATTAGCAAGCATTATGAGTAAGCTGCCTCTGGCAACTTCAAAGAAAGTAGAGCCCACACAGACACCCCATTCATCAAGTCTTATTGCTGGTCACACAGGACCAGTACCAAAGAAACCCCAGGACCTAGTTCACACTGGTATCTCTTCAGGCCTTATTGCTGGATCTTCAATTCAAAATCCTAAGGTTTCCCTAGAGCCTTTGCCAGCCAAACTACTTCAGCAAGGACTACAGAGGTCAAGCCAGATCCAAGCTGCTTCCTCCTCTTCACAGACTCATGTTTCTTCCTCTAAGACCCAAGCAGCTATTTCCACCTCCTCTCAAAGAACCAAGGATGGTAATACCTTGGTATCATCTTCTGAGACTCAAGGTGGTTCTTCCTCAACATCACAAGTGTCAAAGGCGCACCAGCATTCAGCTGTACAGCAGAAATATGTGTCTCCTTTACAAGCAACTATTAGTAAATCACAGACCAATCCAGTGGTGAAATTGAGTAGTAATCCCAAACTGTCTTGCTCTTCACCAGTCATCAAGGCTCAAGATAAGTCTGTAATGTATCGCCTTCCTTTGTCTAATCCCTCATCTGGAAGTGGCTCTCAAGTGTCTCACCCACTGGTTTCTCGGACAACATCCAGCACCTCTACCTCTAGTAACTATTTAGCTAAGGCTATGGTGTCACAAGTTTCTTCCCAGGGTTTCAAGCCTCCTTTCTCCATGGCTGCCTCTCCCAAACCTGCTGCCTCTCCCAAGCCCACTGCATCTAAGCCCTCTGTGACACCCAAGCCCAATGCATCACCTAAATTTTCATCCAAGTCCACCTCATCCCCCAGGCCTGCAACAGCACCCAGTTCTTCCAGTTCAAGTGCACTAGTTTCCCAGAGTAGTCACTCCAGCAACAACACCCTTCATAAACAGACCAGTGGTGTAAATATCAGCAGACAGTCTCCCACAATGAATTTGCTGCCCTCTAATCGCACCTCAGGCCTTCAGCCTGCAAAGAACCCTCAGGCTTCTTCAAAATTGCCCAACTCTTCTCCCTCTGGAACTGTTGGTAAAAATAATTTGGGTGGAGTTGGAATGAATGTACCTGCCAGCAGAGGCAGTAACCTTAATTCAAGTGGAGCTAGTAGGACTAGTCTGTCTGGGGGAGCAGGAAGTGGAACACAGGGTGCTACTAAGCAATTGTCAACTCCACACAGACCATCTTCTGCCTCAGGGTCTCCAGTTGTAGCAGCCAGTGTGCAGGTATGCATCTAATGAGTTTACGTTTAAACCTTACACTAATACTTAGCACATTTATTTTGTAAATATTCTTTCTTGCAATATGTTGATTTGAAAATGTGTCATAAATTTAATGTTTGTACTTGACTAACTATGAACGCTAATACTGATGAAACTGTTTCACACTAGTGAATAGGTATTTCCAGCTGATATGAAACGCAAGGATCAGTGTAGAAAGAATCCTCACTGTAAAATGTTGGTTGATCTATACTGCAGAACAGAATTCGGTTGTTTTCTTTTTTTTTGAAGAGCACTAGAAAAGGTAAGCTTTGTGTAGCCATGTTTTCAGGGCATGTGGTATTTTCTTGCATTATTGGATTTGTGTATTGTTGCATATTTACTTATTTGTAATGGTGGTGGTCATGTGAAAAGGTGTCTTGGCACGTTTGTTGCCAAGCTTCCTGATGAACACGCAAAACTAGAGTTCAGTTGCTTGTGGTTTGAATATAACGCAAGACTTGTATTTAAAGTTAACACTTGGAAGGGCTTTTCTTTACTATTTGTGATTAAACATGTATTTTATTTTGTAGGATCTAGTCAAACTGAATGAGACATCTCATTAATATATAAATATCCTAGAAATTGTTTGAAACTGTGCTTATGCAGAACTTTTTCACTGGAGATAATACAAATATTTTGAAAATACTGTTGTTCTAAAACCCATGCAAACCTATTATTTAACCAGAAGACAACTTACTTTCCCAAGTTATGCGTTCTTCTTACTGGGCTTGATTTAATTACTGAGGTGATTTGAGGTTTTCCTGCCTCTTTATTGCTCTCTCTACCCTGAAGTCTTCACTACCTAAAAGCAGTATCACTGTAAATCAGAGTCTTGGTGTAGAGTAAATGGAAAAGTTCTGTATTTTTCTGAAAAATGTACATAGCTGGTGCATGATAGTGATGTATACTCGGCTTTTAGCAAGGGTTTATAATGTTTTGGCTTGCTATCAAATTTTTCTTAATGCAACTGAGTAACAGAAGGAAGATGATTTTTACAAGACGTTTCTGTGGTCTTTCATCCTACTGCACCTTAAGTCTGATACAGTAAACAAGAAATGTCTGTCAGGCTCTGACACAGCCTTCTCATTATTTTGGGTACTTTGAATGAAAAATCACAACCTATATGCTGCGTAAGGGCTACTGAAGTACCACATAGGGCCTAGAGAAGAGCTGAGCCAGATACAGTGCAGTTTGGATACTCTGGAAGGTGCCTGGAGGAGACAAAAAGGCTACAATGAATGGACTAGGAACAGAGTTGTTTGTTCCCGATGCAGTCAACAGAATCCAGTGGATACAATTGCTGTGATATAGAAGAAAATGTGAAATAGGTGTGGTGGTCGTGCTTAAAGATGACAGACGAGGGAAATAAGTAGTATTGTGTTGGATGATGAGATGAATTCTGGCAGACTTTCCTGTACTTAAAGACAAGTCAATTTATTTTTTTAGAACACTGATCACTTGGGGAATTAAATGCATTTTGGCAGGCAGTGATGTTGAAGAGGACTGAAGGGGGCGTGGCAGATAATCAAGTTAACATGAGTGCATACTGTAATACAGCAAAATAAGATGTGTTGGTATATAGAAGGGGGAAATCAGCTAGAGGTACTGAGCAGCGTATGGTATCACTAAAATAATTACTGTGACTTACGTGTGGGTTTTTGTGACACTTCAGAAGTTATTTCAGTAACCTAGAAATGGTTCAGAAGAATGGTGCAAGGAAGATAAACCGTGGAATAAGGCTGTTGCTACTGTGCAGACTGAAGCTTAGTCAGTGGAGTGTGTTTAAGAGAAGATTAGAATTAAATTACCTCCCAGTCCAAGTACCCTGAAGGGGGAGAGATTTGGGGTGAGAGGGCTTTATTTAGCCTAAAGACTAATGGCTTGCTGCTGAACTTGATCAATTCAGACTAGTAGTTAGGTACAATGTACTAAGGAGCTAGTTACCCCTCTTAAAACTTTGCATAAGACTGGAAGTGAATCTCCTTTCCATTAAAGGTTTAGGGATTTAATTCCAATCTGAGATTCTATTAATCAATCAAAAGATGAGAATGGTACCTGAGTTGCTCATTAGAATATTCTGGTCTGCTTACATTGAAAATCAGACTAGATGATTTCATGTGATCACAAAGATGTTCCTAACTAGGAGGAGTTTCCAAGAAGTGTTTCCCTCCTTTCCTCTTTTGATTGACAAAATTGTTTACCAGAATATAACTTTACACCTGCTGTAGCTCCACAGAAATTGTACTCTGGAATACTCTAAGTTACATCATAAGAACACAAAGCCAAAGTAGTCTAAAATTCAGCAATTATTGTATGTGATTTCCTTAAAAAGCTCTAACTACCATTAGTAATCTTGAGCAGAATCTGGTTTAGACTTTTAAGAATATTAGTGACTCACATTTACATGAGCAGAATGAACCCTTTTATGACGTGCGATTATAGGTGAGATAAATAGAAACATCTGAACTGCAGGTCTTTTGGGACATTCTCTGTAGCTCTTTCTATCATTGAACTTCTCTCCTTTTTGAGAGAGTAAGTAAGGTCTTGGCAGAGCACATTACAAAGCTTCTTTCTGTTTTCAGGCATTTTAGAAATCCACAATTGAAAGAGATAAGTGTATGGCTTTTGTTGCATAGTAAAGATTACATAGACAGTGAACGGTTGTCATTTTTTATACATAGGCTTATTGTAAAATTAGTACTTTCAAAGGCAAAAGAATAATCATGTATGTTGAAGTTTGTAGTTCTTTTTTTTATACTTGTGAAATGGAGTATGTCTTAGAAGCTGTCACTCCTAAGATGACCAATACAAACACTTGCTACGAACATATCTGTAGTTGTTTACACTTACAGGGTTACTGTTTTAAAATTTTCTTGTAAGCAGCAACTAACCTTTCTGTAGCTGCTTTCACCTGAACACCTTAAGACCAAAAATAGTAATAGAAACTTTATTCCTGCTTAGGAGTTTTCATCACTGCTGTTTTCTGTAAGTTAATATTACAGAACTCAAGGAGATTTCATTTTCATTTTTAAGCTCATTAAAATGATTTTAAGTTTTGGTTTTAGTTAAGGCTTACTTACATAAATGCACAGGTTTGAAGTCCTGTTCAGTCTGAGTCTTTTTAACTCAGATATCTGAGCTTGAGTCTGATTCAGAGTGCTTTCTATATGAACTGTTTTGTAGTACATCATTAGAGAATTGAACATTAGCAAATAAAATTACTATATGCATAGTGAAGAAAAGATTGTTAAACAAGAATGAGCTCTTCTAATGTTAGAGGAATTAATGCGATTTGGCAACTGTTGTAGCTAAAATGTTCTGGCTAATCTTGTATTTTCATTTTTAGACTACAGTGAATTTAACTTCATTGTCACATATGTAGAGTGGAGAGATTATTTTCCTTTGGCTTTGACATGTGCATACACACCTGTACATACATATGTATGTCTGCATCTTGGTAACCTGACTTCTCTTAAGTGTAGGTGTTCTTATGTATGAATCTTCATTTTCAAAAATCATTGCTTCTAAGCAACATCTTCAGAAATAAATTTAGTGTTCTGTTAAGACCCAGATGTGGAGAGGGGAGAGTAATACTGTGGTTCTAAAGAACTTCAGATCTACATCTGATAATTTTGTATTATTAATCTAATAGAAGATGTTGCATTAGATTCTCACTGTAGACCCACTGCATGATTAGAAAGGAGAGAGAGGAAATTACCTGCAAGACTGAGACAAACATGAAATGAACCATACTGTCATGTCTGAATCTGAGATGTAGTTGTATTTGCTTAGCAGAGGAACAGTGGGAAGACCTAGGTGCATAATCGGGTGCATAAATTTATTAATAGGGCCACACTTAACAGAAAGTAGTCAATTCTTATCTCCTTAAAGAATACAACTCAAAGCTTTAAAATCTTGAAGTACTCCTTTTCTTTGTACAGTCAACAGCAGGAGCATCGTTACTGGCTAACGCCTCGCCTCTGACTCTCATGGCATCACCGTTGTCTGTAACCAGTCAGAACGTGACGTCTGCACCATTAACTCCTTTTGGGATGCTGGGTGGCCTTGTTCCTGTTACTGTGCCCTTCCAGTTTCCATTGGAGCTGCTTGGCTTTGGGACGGACACAGCTGGAGTGACAACCACCTCGGGATCTACCTCAGCGGCTTTCCACCACAGCCTAACTCAGAGTAAGTGGAATTAGTTATTGCACCATGCTATAAGGAAAGATGCATCCTGAAGAAGCAATAAAGTTCTGAGCAAGTCAAATTTGGCTCATGAAAATCCCTACAAGAGAGTAAATGTTGTTTCTTTGCTAGTAAAACTTTGTTTATGTAATTATCCAAATGTTATGAATCACCTTTGATAAGCTTAACTTCATTGTTACATTCACAGTATATACTTAGTTTTGAACATGCTTTTTAGGGTTACCTTTAATCCCTTATTTTTAGAAAGGAATATAGCTTAAAAGTCTCCAAATGTCACAATACAAATAAGAGACTTAATATGGTGATTCCTCAAAATATCCTTACCTCAGTAATCTCAGATATCAAACAGTTTTCTTAAAAAGGAGCACCAACCAAGATAGCATTTATTTTTTTCTGATTGCTTAAAAAAGAAATCCTTTATATTTTTAATGTGTATTTCAATTTTTGGTCTTCCTGCCAAAGGAAATGATATGAAGAGTTGCATCCCAATAGTGAGGCATGGTCCTTGTTCTGACTTTTCATTAACCGTATCTGAATAAGTCTGTTTCTGTTGACTTATTCCAGCTATCAGAACGATATCAGGTATTTATTTTTTGTTGTTGAGTTGCATCTTCAGAAACTTGTGCAAATGACCATGCTACTGTAGCTACACTATAAAAATAAAAACTTCTTATTGCACAAAGGCTGCTTCTGTCCTTAAGACTTGCGTTTCATCTTTGTTATTCTCCTTTTTTTTTTTTCCCAGACTTACTGAAGGGTTTACAGCCAGGTGCTCAGCACGCAGCAACACTGTCTCACTCACCTCTGCCTGCTCACTTGCAGCAAGCTTATACAGGTAAATTTTTCTTATTACTTATTGTTAACTTGTAAGCCAGACTGAAATAAAATGCACATCAGCACTGAAATGGGTTTAGAGAAGACACAACACAGGGACAAGCTTTGGTAGCAGCAGACAGTACACACTCTATCATAGAAGTATTTTTGGAACCTGAATAATTGTCTTCAATGTCAGGAACAAAAAAAAAGTTCAAAAATTTCAGTAATACTTTATTGCAGCACTTCTAGAAACCAAAGTGTACAAATTCAACTAGTGGGGAAAAAAGAAATACTACTTACTGGATGCTTATGTGATGGTTTACAGGCTGCATAACATCTGTATTGGTGAAACTGAGGGGTTTTTTCCCCCACTCAATTTTAATTTCTCCTTTGGAGGAGAAAGTGACCTTCCAGCTAGAAGCTGCTGCTTGTTTCTTGTAACAATGTGTACATGTGCAAACAGTCTGATGGTTTGCTAATGGAAGATACACCTTCCTTGGGAATTTTATCTGTAATAAGTGTTGCATATTTTGAGAAGCTTGAAGTAGAACATCTCCTTTTTCCATTTGCAAGGTTTAGAGCTGAAAAACTATCGTAAAGCTTTAGAATGTGCAGTTTAGAGTGTACTCCTTTCTTTGCCACCTGTAGAGTTCGGGGTTTTTTTTTGCCAGGAGAAGGAACAGGAAGGGTGGCAGTGGCTTGGTGGGGGTGGTTCATCCTGTTCTTAGATTCCTCATCACCAAAAGAGCGGTGTTGCTCTAAGAGGCTGTGAAAACAAACCAATTGGCTATATTTAGTACAACCTTAATTTCTTGCCACAGAGTGCCCTGGGTTGAATACTAAAAATGCTTTATTAAAGTGTAGAGACTTCTAAAGAAAGGCTTGATTTTTAATTTTTTTCAGTATCCCAAGCTGCAACTTAATGTTTAGAAAGATGGTATCTTTTGATATGAAGCCTGAGGTCTCAGGTTTCAATAGTGCTAGTTCCAATAAATGAACTACAGAGAAGATGCAAAGTCTTCCACCCTATAAAGACAATGTACTTTTTGGTGATGCTAAAGCTGAACATGCCACATTCCTGTCTCTCTTGCTGTAAGTTATAAAAATAAAAGTTCACTCATGTTTTTATTCTTCCCCTTCTTTTCCTGTCTTTAAACTACAGATGGAGGCCAAAGTAAAGGGGACACTAAGTTACAGCGAAAAAACCAGTGACTTCTGGAGAAGCAAGGGAGCTGAAGCAGTTCTGGTTGGCTGACAGAATCTGCCCAGTTGGGAAAGTGCTTATTGTCACAGGGCTGCTGTTTCTGTCAATGTTTACATATTCTGATCCCAAGCACTGTGGTGAGAGGAAGAAGAAAAATAAAACAATACTTGATCAAAGAGAGAAGGAAAAGGAGGACTGGTCCTCCTGGTCATGCAGACTGGTCATAGTTTGATCTTGCCTAAAGAAACAAGCTTTTTTATCTGCTCTGATTGGCTTTTAAAAGAAATTGATCGTCAAACCCACAGCAGCACAAAGGTTTTTTTTCTGGGTGATGTCCCATAAAGGGTTGAAAGTGTGAGAGGAGCTAGAATAGGTTTCTCCATTCATTGTGTAAGGTGGAATCATCCACTTCGTTAGTGCCCGAAGTGCCCAGTATAAAATTATGTGTAGGTCCTGAGTGTACTATATGTTTGTGGACCAAAGGTTATGTAGACTAGAGGAGGTGCTGGGATACTTTGCATTATAATTAAACCCTTAACACAAATGCATTTTCTGATATGGGCATTTTTCCAGCTTTACAAGGCTGTTTGGCTTTAGGGAGCCTATGGATGTATGCAGTCTCATTAGAAAGTTGTCTTCAGAAACAGATCTTCTGATACATCAAGATGTGAGACACAGACTACTGGGAAATCCCTTGCTCCTTGTTTGATTTTCTTTTTTTTTGTTTGTTTTAATATTAAGATTCTTATTTAAGGGAGGAAGGGGATGGAAATCTTTCCATTTACATGAAAAGGAAACCCACATTTTATTGGTCAGACTAGCATTGACTTCCCACATCTTTTTTTGTTTTTAAAGGCACATTGATTTTTTTCAGTCCTCCCATTTGTTAAATTTTCTTTTCCTTTGCCTTGTGTTTATCTGCTACTGAAATTAAGTAATGTTCAATTCATGTCTGTTTTTAAAAACACCACCAGTTCTTTACTCATTCTAGATCTTTCTCATCTTTCATCTAACTCAACCCAAAATTTGCTAGTTAAAGAAAGCTGATTGTGACCTATTCCAGAGCCAGGTTAATACTGCTTCAGGCATTAGCCAAAGAGGAGTCGTTCAAAAGCGACCGGAGGTGCCTTCTCTTCTGGGGGCTGAATGGATTGTCTCCAGCATTTCCAGCCCCTGCTGGCCTGGGGAGTTCCTGACCTGAACTGTTCCTTACATGGTAGGACAAGACTGCAGAGCTGGCTTTTTTTTTTTCAGATAGCTGTACATTGACTGGTTCATTGGTAAGGTTAGGAAGTATCCAGCACATGTTGCACTTTCAACACTAGGACAGAACTTTGCTGTTGAGTCCCTTGCGCTGTCAGATAAAAGGTGAGAATGGCAGAAACTGAAATAAGTCACAGGGGAAAAGAGCAAATAAAATAGTATGATGCCCTTCTCCTTCAACCCCAAAACATTCCTTTGATCAGAGATGCTGAAATTCCTAGTAGCTAGTCTTTCCAGTGGTTTGATTTGAGATCAAACCAGTGACTACTGGTTATCTCACACCTTCCAGAGAGACGCTGACCCATGGATAACGTATTGTCAATGTTTTTTGCTAGATTAACTTATAGCTTTCAGGTTTCTTTTACATGTGATTTATTTTTCTTAGACCAGACAACAATTTCTTTTCTATTTAGAGCTCATTTTAATTTTATATAAATATATATACGTGGATTTAAAATAATATATATTGTGTATTTAGTATAAAAACGTTGGGTTGAGCTCAGCAATAAATGTTTTTGCACAACACTTATGTGAAAAACAGATTGAATTAAAATAAGATGCATTAGTTCATTAATTTCACTCCACAGCATCTGCCAATTAAATGCTTTTTAGCTAGTGGTAATGTTTTGTATGTGGTGTGTTGATTAGATAAGCTTGCATCTTCATCTTGAACGTTATTTAGAGTTGAAACATACAGCTATGTAGACTCTGGCATTCTTAATACTGTGCAAATTCTGTCAAAATACCATAAACTATTTAGAATGCAAGCTTTATCTGATTTTTTTTTTTTTCCCCCCTTTTTTCTCCAGGAAGGGTTGAAGAAAGACAACTTTTGGTTTTTGAGGCCTAAGAGTTCTGGCAGGATGCTAATTATCTGAACTGTGTCAAACATGATACTTTTAAAAAATGCATGTAGCTAAGGGAGTTGCAGCAGTGAGCCATGAGGCAGCAATATATTTAAAAGACCCTGTCCTATGAGATTTCTACCTCTTCTATGTTTTCCTCATCAAGGCATCTCATACAAATTGCCATCTTTTGTCTTCATAGTTAATTCTTCATAGTTAATGAAATTTTAGATTGGGAGACTTGGAGCCCTTGATAACTACAGCACAAATTTCCTTTCAACATTCCTCTCTTCCTGGAAGTATGCCTCATCTTCAGTTGAGGAGTATCCTCTCTACGTCATAAGGAGAGTAGGAGTAGTCCTGTCTGTGTGGCCTATTGAGCTTCTCAGTCTTGGGAAACAAGTAAACTAATATTTATTGTGGAAATAGGTAGTAGGATGATGAGAATAAAGATGACCATACATTGTTTGTGAAGCCAGTTCAGACAGCCCTCCAGAGGGTAACTGTTCTCAGTCATTACGCTCCTACATTCGCTGATCCCTATTCTCCCTGATTAAACCTAGCAAGGCCAAATCAAAGGAAATTATAGGGTGGCTCCCAGAGACCTTTGCAGGTAGCATAAACAGGATGGGGAAGTGAAAGTTTTCTGCGATGTGCAAATGCAAAATTATGTTAATGTTTTACTGTTTTCTGCACAGCAGCTCTTCTAAAGACTCTTTCCCTCAAGTTTTTACTACTTTTTAAGGGCCTTTGTTAATAAATAAACTGTAGTTGTACATACTAAATAACCCTCAGTATTCACAAGCAATAAGAAAGCCAAGTAGAGCTGTCTTTTCCAGGCAGCAGGGCTGAACTTGGTTTGGGGACTGTATATGAGCTAACATGTCAAGCTCATTGAAAGCCCCAGACAAATGCAAGCAATAACTTCAAACATAGGTTTTAGACGTTAAAACCGTCTGGGTAATATTTTTCTGCTACATGATCCAAAGTCTCAAAAGTCGTGGTAGCTATTTTAAATCCTTTCGAGACACTTGCAAAGAAAGAAGGCAGGCTAGATGAAAAACAGGCTGCAAAGTTTCCTGATACCTGGACTGTAACTGCAGTGTTCTCCCACTCCAAGATGCAAATGGCCTAAATCACTTTGTCCAGCCTTCTCTGTTGATATATGACTAATGCTGATGAACTAAGTCACAAGTGTGGATGCTGTGGGTTTCACATCTGTTTTCTGCTAATCAGAAGTAACTTTTAATTACCTGGGTTCTGCTTCTTGTTTGAATCCAATCAAAGTTGTCTGATGCACAGATTTGGGGGTGGGACAGGTGCCAAGAGCCTGTTTCCTTCCCACAGTCCCATCACCTGACCCTTCCTCCACACTCCTTCTCCACTTGGTGCAAGACCCTTGAGGACATGAAAACAGAGAAATCTTGCAACTCTCCCAAGCTGCCATCAGTTGTGTGAACCATTAACCCTCTGGGAGTCATCTTGGACTCCGACTAACTTTATCACATTTGCTGCTACATTCGTAAAATGAACTTTTGGCTGTATTTATTAGCAAATTTTAATCTAGTTTACAGTTTGTTTGGTTTTCTTTTGAGTAGTTTTTGCCCACAGATGGATTAGAAGTGTTGGGGTGTTTGGGTTGTTTATTTTTTTTAGTGGGGTTTTTTGTTGTTTTTGGAGTGAATTGGTGGAGGCACAGTGGTCCCTCTTTTGCTTTTGTTTTGGATTTTTTTTGAAGATGGCATTGCAGGGAAAACCTGCAGCCAAGCCAAGCTGTGGAAGGCTTCTTCCTACACCTAACTTTCATCTTTTGCTGAATTGGAGGGAAATCATTAAAGGGACACTTGCTTTTTGTTTGGGTTTGGTTTTTGTTTTTGTTTTTTTTTCATAAAATGAACCAGAAGGTGAAAGCAGTGGGTAAATGACTGATTAAGTAACACTTTATGCAATTTTAATTTTATAGAAATTGAAAAAAGGTTGGTAGATTTTGATTGGTCCCAGCTCTGGTGAAGTGGGTGTTACCCTCCATGACTTACTTGATTCAGGCCTTTGTCATTTGTTTAAGTGCCTTTTCTTTTTAATTTAATTTCCCTACCCTCTTTGAACTGTTCTCAGAGATCCTGAAGTGCTAGAAGGCATTTTGGAGGAAAATCTTGAGCTTGCCAAGATGGCTTTATGCTGTTATTCTATTTTTCCCTTTTGTAAAGAAAAAAAAGTGTGTAATGTGTGTAACTTCATAGCTGCTGTACCCTGGCGTTGGTTCTGTGTGCTCGTGCGTTCTCACACTCACACACATGCGTGCACACACACACATATACAGCAATATTCCTGAGGAACCTGTTCATCCTTCTACATTCTGCTGGCTCTGTTAAACACTCTACTTAAAGGTGAACATTTGTGCAAAGATGGCAGTAAAATAAAAGAGTGCGTGTGAGTGCGTAAATGTGCATGAGAAAGGAAGTGGCTAATGGGAATGAAACTTCTTGCATTTTTCTCTGAAGGTTTTAAATTTGGATCTTAATTAGGTCATGAGTAAAACATTGTGGACCCTGTCTGGCAACCTTATTAAATCCTGGACCACTTCACACAATTACTGAGTCTGAGGCAAAGATGTGTGGCTGACAGCCCCAAGTGGGGGGAAGGCTAAAATAGCAGCTTGCAACAAGTTTGAGTTGAGATGAATCGCAAGGAATCTTGTGAGTGGCTAGTCATGTCTGCTTGACACCAGTTATTTGCAAGGATTCTCACATTTACCAAAGTTGTTGCTTTCTACCGCGCATCATATGTAAGGAGGAATTTGGTAAAACCTGCAAGAGTGCAGCTGCTAACTGAAGTTAAACCCAGCTATGCTTCACATGCTGCCTAAGTCATTCACCATGAAGTACTTTGCTAGTTGTATTTTTTCTCAGTTTATTGAGTTTTCAGTAACTGTTTATTCTCTTAATATAGTGAACAGTAAGTTCATGTGTTAGCTACAAGTGAACCCTCGTAGTGTCTGTGCTTGTTTCCTTGTTATCTGACAAAATTGGCAATCTGCAATAGATCATCTAGAGATTTTAATGATTCTGTGTGAGGATCTCTGACTTACGATTATCATAAACATGCATACCTGAAATTAGCAATTCACTTCTTGACCGAGTGCTAAACTTAAGGTAACATATGTACGCATCACTAGACTGTGCTAGTTCTGTGATGCACTTCCACATCTAATTTTGGGGGAAGATCTAATTTTGAATTGCAATATGAAAAGGAAGCATTTACTTTCCGGAATGGTAATGGAATGAAGAGTCCTTCCTAGGTGGAGAACTACAGGTCTAGAGAGCAGAAAATAAGATAACAATTGCAACACATTCCTGTGGCAGAGAATAGCCTAACTGCTGTTTCAGTTCTCAGTTTGTCTTCATGTGTTTATGTAAACTAGACCATAGGTGGATTTCTTCTACCAATCTAATGGTGCTGGTCAAAGATAGGACTTTTGCTGGTAGCTCAGCCAGTTGGAGTGATAGTGAGGATGCTGCTTCATCTGCCTTAGGTGCATCAGTGAAGTTACTTCAGTGGAGTTTGCCACCTCCACCTATGGCAGTAAGCTGAGCCAACCTGCCTCTTCTCTTCTGTTTAATTCCTTTTGGGCACACATGCTCCTTATCCTAGGCTGATCTGTGAAATGGGAAATCTACAGCTGGTGACAATGGTTGACTGTTGCAGTCTTTTAACTGCAGCTGTTGTGAAAAATCTGTGTCTGCTGCTTAAGAAATCACTGCCAAAATAAGCAGCCAGAAGTATGCCTACTGGGCCACTGGAAAAATAACTGTTGTGTAGGGGAATGCTTTGTTTGTGGAAGCTTCTGGTGTGGCTTCATCATCCTTTTTTTATGACCTGGTGATCCCTTGCTGCTGTAATAGCCTTTTGGGGCCATAGAAGGCCCTGCTGCTGCTATGAGTTATGCTGAGAGATCAGCATGGCCTGGAACTGGCCCAAACTGGGGAAGTACAAAGATTCCTAACAGCTGTTTTTGCACACTCCTCATAAATAAAACTGTGCTAATCTTGTCAGTAGTCAAGGATATAGGTCTGTATTTTGTAGCCATTTTTGACAGCTATAATTCTACAGAGCAACTCTGGAAAAAAAAAAAAAGTTTTGTCTCTAGAATTGAATTTCAGTCTCCCCTTGCTGTCATCTCCTGCTTGAAAGTTATCATTAACTAGTTAAGTTTTTCATTATGAAGTAATCCAAAGCAAGCAGCGCGGACCATGTTTGACTCCTATCATGGTCAATACTGAGGGTTTTTGGTTTTATGAGGTGTTTTGTTTTGTCCAGCAGTGTGTGCAGATGTGTTTCATAACAGATAGTTATGTTTATCACTCTCTAGTACCAAAAGAAAAAGGGAGGGAGAGAATCAACTAACGTTGGTCAGGAGATGCCACTGTTGTAGGCCCAAACCAAGTAGCTGCTGAGGCAGCCAGAGCTTCTTTGAGACTGACCAGATTTCACCAGGGGAGTAGGGGAAGAAACTTTCTTGTGTTCTCAACTTTTTCCAGATAAGGCCTTAGTTTGATTAGTAGTCACTAATATCAACTATGCAGATAAGTATTTATGTGTCAGTGTTACATGCATTCCTTTCCCCAGCTACTCCTCTGAACACATGCTGAAGTTTTACCCAAAGAAAATGGAGTATTTTTTGAAAGTCTGCACTGCAGAAGTCTCTTTTTGCTAACAGGAAGAAAGAATTTGTATTTTAAAAAAGAAACCCTTTCAGTGGTGCAACACCTAGCGTCAACTGTTATGAAGTTGCTTCAAGAGGGGAACAAAAAATCACCTCTTACGACAAGTTTTAAGTCCGAGAGGTTGTTTTTAGAATATTCGGCTCTCAAAATTGGTTTAAGAAGCTACAGCAGTGTTTTTTAATGTATAGATCGGATTTGGGGAGAAACTAATGAGACATCCCAGGTTTCCTTCCAGTTATCAGAAGTGAATTAAATCAATTTCTCACTTAAATGAAGTTGCTTCTAAACAAGGGGAGTTACCAGCTACACAGTAGCTGGTTCTTTAAATAAAAGCTAAATCCTGATCCCAGTATTTCTCACTGATCTTTTAGTCTTGTTGTATGTAACTACAAATAACAATTTAGCTCAGAGGTGAGAACTGTAGTGTGTGTTTTATTGCTGGCGATTCCATCATGTAGCAATTAGTACTGTGTTCTTGCATAGTTCTCAAGATCCATACTGGAAATAGATGGAGAAATTTTATTTTTGGACTACTGTTTAAAAAAAAACCTTACAAAATCAAGTACTACTTTTTACCCCCAAAATTCTACTGAGCACTATTATATTTTAGCAGTTAAACTAGTACCCTTGTTATGTGATTTGTCTCTTGTAGTCGTCTTTTACTAAGGGTTAGAAGCATTTCATGAGTAATCCTTAAAATGTTGGCATTCTCTAGCTTGAAGTCAGGTGCTTATAACAAAAGGGCATCTGTGATGATAACTTGTGATGATAACTTCTGATGATACAACAGCACTATGTTCAGAATATTTCATTGGGGAAAAAAAAAAACAGGTGTGGGTGCAAGTCCCTGCAGTTCTGCCCGATTTTTACGTTCTTCATCAAGAACAGAGCATCCGAATACCTGCGTGCACAGCTCATGGTAGTGGGGAATCATCCCCTCAACAGAAGTTTGGCCTCGGTATCCTTTCTTTGGTGTCACTGTTAGTATATATATATTTTAGTAAGTTTGGATATAGCCAGCTTAACTCTACCTGTTATTGTGTTATTCCCAAGACAATGAAAGGCTGAGAAACAGATGGACAAAGTATTTTCCTGCCTTTCACTAGGTAGTGCAGAACAAACAGCTGGCCAAGTGTTCTGTTATAAACAAATGTTAAATCACAGCTAGAATTCTTTGCGTTCCTCAGCTTCAAACAAAGGAATGTGCAGTTACTACAAGACGGCAAACCTGATTGAGTTGGTGATTCCAGTGATGCTTTACTCAGTCCAGCATGAGTTTTACAAGGTCACCTTCCTCCTTTTAATACTCACGTATTTTGGATCATAGGGCTTAGTGATGGAGAGAGGATCCTAACAACTGTGTGCTTACCTGATGAAGTCTCCAGAGAAACTCTGCTGTGAAATGCTCCCCTCTTGTGACAACAAGCCTGAACAACCAAATGCAGCTACATTTGTGTGGCTAGCACCACTTTCATTTGGATTTTTAGGAAGGTGTGTTCCAATAATTTCAAGGGATACCGTGTTTTAAATGTGTGATTTATTTCCTCTCTACTTATAAAACTGGACCTGAACACAAGTTTTGAGTTGTTGGGTTTTTTTGTAATAATCTCAGGACCTGAAAGATTGTAGCATTTAGTGTGTCTTAAAATGATGTACTGTACCAGCCATGGATTTTGTAAATACACCTGTCTCCCTTTTTTGTATTTTAATTTTTTAAAAGTGTGTAAGGCTCTTTGCCAGAGGAACTGGTGCCTGCTTAATTTCCATCCTGAACTGGAGCAGGAAAAGGAAGAAGCTGCTGTCATAAAAGCCTGCGTCAGTTCCAAATGTGTATATTGTTCTGGTCAGTTTAATGGCTGTTAGTCTTTTGTTAGTTGGGAAGCTGTTTTGTTCCCCTGCACATTCCCAGTTGCAGCTAGCAGAGCTCTATCAGGGAGACTAATTATAACTCTCTTCTTCAAAAGTGACTACTTTATGTTTTTCACTCCTTCCAGATACTCAGGTTTGCTATCCCTGAGAAGTCTGATGTGTTCAGAGGTCAGGACAATTGGCCCTCTGCAAGAATAGCTGGAGAGCATTTCTCGTTTTGTCAGTTCTTTGATCCAAACAGAGTAATAGGATTTGTGTCCTGCAAACCTTGCAGATAATGCCACCTCCATCTGTTCGAAGAGGGAGTTATCCTTTTATTTTCTGCTTTCCTGAAAGGAGTGGAAAGATTTTTTTTTTTTTTTTGGCAGCAGACTTTGCTCTGGGATCCAACCTTGCCAGCAGACCCCTGTTCTGCAGTAGGAGCCTTACTCAATGCGGCGGAGCTGTTCCCTGTCCCTGACTACGACAGGCTTTTTTCATGAGTGTGTACTTTTTCTTTTTTTATGTCATGTGTCTGTGCTGTATTAAATAAAGAGGAATGTACATATGAGCTCTGTCTCTGTGATTTCTCACGAAAATAGAGGTATAAAAAGGTTTCACTTGAAGGGTTGTCGCTTGAAGCTTTTTGTTGGGTTTTTCATTGTTGTGGGTTTTTTTTTGGGGGGGAGGGGGGTGCTAGCTTTGTTCAGTGAGAGCGACGACACTGGCACGGGAAATAGCGCGAGCAAGAAGTAGCATATTAACAATCAGAAGATTAGTACACAAGGGAACTCTTCCCGTTCGGGGTGCGTTACTCTAAGGCAAAGCCTGGCGCCCCGGCCTGACGTAGGAGCTGGAAAACACCCGCGTTTTGCCCGCGCCCTGTGAGGACCCGGCACCGCCGCCATCCCCCTCCCCCGGCTCTCCCAGGGGGCTACGCGGCAGACGTCTTCCGGTCCGCGAGCCGCGCGCGGGGAAGCGCTGCCCAGTGAGCGGCCTTCAACGCTTTCCATAAAAGGAAGAGGGGCGGGGACACGAGAGAAGTACCTACACAGAAAAGGGCTTCTCGCGGCAGCCCCAGTGGCCTAATGGATAAGGCATTGGCCTCCTAAGCCAGGGATTGTGGGTTCGAGTCCCATCTGGGGTGGGCGGTTTTTTGGGGTTTGTTTTTTTTCTTCACCCCTACTGAGGCGGGACGGTCATAGCCCACCGGAGCTCCGCAACGTTCAAGCCGCGCCGGTTTCCCACAGCGCGCGCCTTGAGTCGCGGAATGCCGCGGGTTCGCGTCTCCTGGGATTTCTGCGCGTTCTAACGAGCTGCGGACCGTTTTAAGACCGGAGGACCTCGGAAGCACGCGTGGGCTGCTCGGGGAGAGGCCACGGCCCAGCTCGGCTTCCCGCAGCGGGACGGGCCCCTCGGGTGCCTCCCAGCGATCCCGCTCCGGTACCTTCTGCCGGCGCTAACGGCCGCTCCTCCCCCCACCCAACGGCCGAGCGCGAGGGTGCGGCGTGCGCGCGCCTCGGCACGGCCTCGCGTCGGCGCTCGACCTCCGGCAATCGACCTCCACCGACCGCGGAGGGAGGGGGCGCAGGAGGCGGCGATCCCTCCACTCGACGTTCGACAGCCCGCGCTGGCAGAGCCGCGCCGCTCGGCGGAGCGCGCGAAGGTGAAAGCCCGTGCGCGCCGGCCGCTTCCCTATTGGCCGCCGCACGGCGGCGGCGGCGCCCGATTGGTCGGCGGGCGGGGAGGGGCGGAAGATGGCGGCGCTGGGCTCTCCGCTGCGGACCTTGCGCGGGCTCCTGCGCGAGCTCCGCCACGCCAGCGGCCGGGCGGGCCGCCCCTATCGCGACACGCCCGCCTACCGGCACATTGCTGCGGCCTTCCGCGCCCACCGGGTACGCGCAGGATCCCCCACCACCCCTCCCTCTGGCCTCCCTC
Source organism: Tauraco erythrolophus (assembly GCF_009769465.1). NCBI lineage: Eukaryota > Metazoa > Chordata > Aves > Musophagiformes > Musophagidae > Tauraco > Tauraco erythrolophus. Next base: position 57,842,259 of record NC_141468.1, read on the forward strand.
CCCCCACCCCGGCGAGGCGAGGCGGCGGCGCCCCTGCCCGTGGCCGCGCAGCGCAGCGCGGGAACCCGTGGCCGCGGGAGGAGGTGACGCCTGCGGGGCTTGTTCCCTCCTCTCGGCAGGTCACTAGCGAGAAGCTGTGCCGGGCCCAGGAGGAGCTGCACTTCCAGGCTGCCACCTACCTCTGCCTGCTCCGCAGCGTCCGGGAGCACGCGGCCCTGCACCAGGAGTACCACGGCAAGGGAGAGCGCTCGCCTGAGGAGGTCGCCGGCCTGGTGGGCTTCAGGTTGCCTCAGCAGCCGGGAGGGAAGGGCTAAGATGGTTCTGTTGTGTCGCCTATTTATTCCTGAATAAACATCCTAGACTGTGGCAGCGGCCTGGGCTTTCTCCTTTGTGTTTTCTGTCGATTTTAGGTTGCGGGTGTGGCGTGAAACACCCATAACTGGGAATCCCTGTCTCCAGTTTATCGAGCATACCAGACCCGTCACTTTGATCTGAACGTGTGGCATGACGGGCAACCTCCACGGAATGAGAGGAAGGTTGTTAGTAGTGGAAAAACATGACAGCCTTCTCTGCTGAACTGTTTTGTCTAAGGAGTTCCAAGGGTTGTTGGTTGTCCCCTCAAAATCCTTAGGTAAGAGAATATGTCTGTTTACTGTAGGGTTTCTAGCCACGTTCTGCATGTGAGGAATTTCCTACCCTCCCAAGAGCGGCGGCCCTTTCTTTGGAACATTAGTGCATTCTAGTGAGCTCTGCAGTAGCACAAACCTCTTTCATCTTGACTGGTTTTTTTTTTTTTTTCCATGGTGGTGAGCTAGTGGTAACAATTCAGAAGCAAATATTACTTAACGAATTATGTGTTTCTCAGTGTCTCTGAGCAGTCGACTCTGCAACTGTAGGCTTCCCATGCTGTTCTTACTGCAAATCTCAGAAAAACCTCAGTGAACAGATTACTGCCAGTTACACTAGATACACAAATCAGGCTGCCATTTTCTTGCTCGTCTTGCAATCTGGAACAGCAAGTCTCTTTTTATAAGAAAAGAAATACAGACTTGCATTGTTGCTGCCCTCTTCTCAGAAGAGGATTGAATTATATGCAAGATACGTAAGAAATCTTGCTTACAAAATAAGGTAGACTTATAATGGCTAAAAATGTGAGGCTTGTTTACTTGGGGGAGGAGCTATAAGCAAGGCTAACAAAAGAGTGCTTGTTTGGTGCTTTTTTTACTACCAGGGAAAACAAAAGGATTCTGTCAGAAAAGCATTGCAAATAGAATTACTTCATCTAAAACTACATGTTCTCCTTCATCTGTATTTAAAACTCGGGGATAGTTTAATCCCCAAAGTATGGTGGGATAGGCACAATAGATCCTTAAAACTGGGGAGATTTGGGCTACTTAGGTAACGTAAGGAGATGTGAACTTCAAGTTTTAAGGTTCTGTAGACCAAGAATCTGGTTTGCAATTCTTGCAGTGTCTTACTTGTTGTTGGTGGTTTTTTTTGAAAAGTGTTGATATCACAGCTGGGACAGTACCAACCTATTTGCAGCTCAGTAAATGAAAGTTATGGGAAGTCACCATACCCGGAGAATGACTCTGATGTATTTTACTCTTATTTAATGCAGCTGCCACATTCTGCAATTTCCTTTGCAGATGGACTAAAGGTTTGCTCCATCCAAAGTCTGTTGCATATTGCTCCAGAAGAAAAAAAAGTGGCTCACTGAAACCAGTTTTGGGAAAAAAAAGCTGAAATTTGGTCAGAAATAGATGCTCTTTAAAGAGTACCTAGAGCTAAAGGTTGTATGGCGTGGGTACAAATAGTAGCTAAAATTTCTCCCATTTCCCCTAAACGGTATACTAAAGCAGTAAATAGAGAAAATTTTAACCAGTATCTGTATCTCTTCCAGTTACTTCCTGTTCAGTCCAAAGTGCTGTAATGACCAACAAAAGCAAATTTATACGTTAAAGAAAAAACAAAGCTGGGGCATGTTCTGAATAGCTGAGGAGCACTGAGCAGGGAACCTTTTCCTAAATCTGTTCAAGACAACTCCTGTTTGAGCATTGCATCTTCTCTGCACGTCCTTGTGAAATTCAGATAATTGGGGGAGGGTTTTTAAATTTTTTAAATGGCTTTTTACGTTGCCTTTTCTCAGTCGTATTAAGCTAACCTTTAAATGTGAACACGACCCCGGCTGTGGAGGATTAGTGTCATCCTTGTGACAGTGGTTGACGGCTTTTGGGCACTAGATGGCAACACGATGGCCAAAAAGGGATGGTCGCAAAATGCAGGCGTTAGGACAGATAGAAATTGTGAAAATATTCTTTTTGAGATTGGATCTTGGTGCTCTGTAAGTTGAATTGGCTGCAACACGTAACAGTAAGTTCAGATCTACGGGAGGCTCTCTAAAAGGCGGGTATTGCAGTAGCTTTTATCGCCAGTGCAACCACAACTGCGCTTGACAGCTTGAGAGAACGGAGCCATTAAAACGGTGCCGGATGTCAGTCAAACGAAGGGAATTGTCTTTAGGAAGCGTATCCATCAGCGCTAGCTCAGACGCACGTACCCACTCACGCCGGCTCCTGCCCAGCCCAGAGGCATGCGCGCTCCCGCCTGTTTAACAACCTGCTCCTGTCACCCGGTGGGTGTCCCGGGGAGGACCCGGCTGCCGGGCTGTGAGAGACGTCCGTCACACAGCCCAGGTTTCCCCCCTGCTTCGCGTCAATTCCAGCTCAGCCACGTGCTTTGGCGCGTTAGAATCAACCGTCGTGAAACTGTTCCGGTTGGGTTTCCCCTCAGAGAGGCAGGAAACCGGGACGGACCCACTGGACCGGGCACTGCCCGACTTCTGCTTCCCCGGGCGCGGGTCGGGGCCCTCACAGCCCCCTCCTGCAGCGCCCGGCCCGGCGCCCCGGTGCCGCTCTCCAGCCGCCGACCTGGAGACCGGGACGTCACAGCGGCTACGCGGGGCCGCCCGGCCAATCAGCGCGCTCCAGGGGCCAGCCCGGCGAAAGGCTCGACGGCCCAATCGGGGGCCTCGCCGCGCGGTGCGTCACTGGCCGAACACCGCACGCCGTGGCCAATCAGAGGGCGTCAAGGCCCATCCGCGCTGACGTCGCGGAGCGGACGAGGGGGCCCACGGCGCGTGCGCGCGGGTTTCCGTTACCGCTGGCGCGCGCGCGTGGCAGGCGTGAGAGGAAGCGGGAGGAGCGGAGGGGGGAGGGGAGGTGACGGTGGCGGCACCGAGACCGGCGCGAGGCGGGTTCGCCGCTCCGCCTTCCACGGGGAGCGCGAGGCAGAGGCAGCGCCCCGCTTCCCCCCTCGCGGCGTCGCGGAGCGGCTCCGCCCGGGCCCGCCAGTGACGCGAGGGGGAGGGCTGAGCGCCGCGCCGGGCCTCGGGCCTTGTAGGCCGCTGTCGGCGTGACTCGGCCGGGCCGGGCCGGCCCCCCGCGCGCTCAAGATGTCGGCGCAGGCCCAGATGCGCGCCATGCTGGACCAGCTCATGGGCACGTCTCGGGACGGTAAGTGCCCCCCGGCCGGGGCGGGGGAGGGGAGGAGAGGGCGGAGCCGCCGAAGCCCCTGAGGTCACGGCGATACCGGGGAGGCCGGCCGGCCGTTCAGCGTGATTGGCAGGCCCGGGGCCCGCTCCCGGCCCCCCCGCGGGGCGGGGCCTGCCGAAGCCGTCGGTCAGGGGCGGGGGGGGGGCCTTTAGTGCTGCCGCCCCCGGGGCTCGGGGGAATTGGGCGCCGTCTCCCCGCGCGGAGCTGCCAACGCCAGCCGTTGTCCGGGCAGCGGGAGGCCGTGCTGCCGTCTCAGCTGCTGTGATCTGCTCCCCGCGGTGCCCGGGGCTCGCAGCGGAACTGCGCCGCTAAAAGGCGCGCCCGCGGAACCGTCCCGCGCGGCTCAGCGCTGGGGGAAGCAGCAGTTCGCTGCATTCGGGTAGGGCGGGGAGCGACAACAAATTAAAAAATCTCCTCAAACCAACAGCCCCTTCAGTAGAGCAGGGTGGGGTTTTTTTGTATAGTTGTATATAGTTTTGTCTAAAGTCTGACCGAAACCATCATTTCAGTCAGCAAGTGGGTATGGCTTTTGCTCTCTTAAAGAGACAATGTAGTTACCCTAAGTGGACAGACTCTTAAACAAGCTCCAAGCAGCTCACTAAAAGCTTAACATCTAGAGGCAGTAATCCCAGGAGAGAGATACTAGATGTACAGTCAGGTTTCAGATCACTCTGCGGTCACATAGTGAACTGAAGAAATACCACTAGGTAAAGCTGCTCAGAATTTTTGTCAGGGTGCGTGGCAATCACCATGAAAGTTCGAATTGTCAGTCATGCATAAATCCAGGTAGTTTGGGGATGGCTAGAAAAGCGCTGTTGCTGTTATGCTGTGTAGTATTTAATTTATAAACAAGGGAATACTGCACCCGAGGGTAGATTACAATTAGAGATTATTTGAATGTTCCGCATGTTGTACTCACTCTTGCAGATGTGTTACGTGTTTGTTGAAGCTTTGTGCTGAATTAGTGGTTACCTGTTTTCCCATGCACCGAGTAGGATATATGAACTGGGATGTACCTTGTATGTGCCAGACATCTGTTGGTACTGGGGTAGTGTGGTCGTCCTGACAGCTTTTTTTAATATAATCTAGAATTCTAAATAAACGTGATTAGTTTTTACATAGCTAGTATGTCATGAGTGCTTCCTGTTAAGTGCTTATAGTTCTTTTAAACGGCAGTGTGATAATCTCATTGGAAAATTACTGTTCTCAGAGATTGCTTTCCAGAGCGAGGCTAGTTATAGTGAGTGCCTCGAGTAGTCATCGTGCAGGATCTGACTTAAGGTGGTTTTGTCTTGGCCCAAAAGATTTTCAAGTACTTCGTGTTGTGGCTGTGCGTGTCTTAAGTGCTTGGCAAAGTAACACTGTGCTCCTAAAATTCAAAGTCTTCTCAGTACTGGCACCTAGATCACTATCTCAGAGCTACCTACGACTACACAGAAGGTTTAAAGAGAAGGGGCTATTTCAATTTATGAATGTGTTTTCTGTTGGGTGGTGGGAGAAGAGTGGGATTTATCTGTGACAGCTGCTTAAAAATGCTAAGTGACTAAGGTCTAAATCAGGAAAAGCAATTACAGACTAGACTTCCCTTAGCTTTATTAGTAAGCAATTATTTTATTGATAATTGTATTCCCTCCTCTCACCCACCCTGTAATTCCAAAACCGCATGTGCTGAACTAGTTGGAAACTAACTGGCTAGAGAGGAAGCATTTGAAGGGAAGTGGCAGGATGGAGGAGGATGAGGAGAAAAGACTGTTTGCAAAACTGGCTTCCATTATTGGATTAAGTGGGGAATTGAGGATCTCCATGTAACACCATTCTAGTATTTTTTTAAAAAAGTAAATCCAGTGGAGCATTACTTGAACTGAAGTGCACAAGAGAGTGTGAGTGGAAGTCATCCTTTTCTGCAGAGCTGGTACTTAGTAAATTCAAGGCCAGGCTCAAGGTCATTGAAATATTGCTAACTTGAGAGTAGTGGGTTTTGGGGTCGTTTGGGTTTTTATGTTCCTATCCCCTTTGACAAATATTCTATTTCTAGTAATATGCAAATCACAGCTTTGCATTAGAATGTTGCAGTTTTTTCATTTCTTGGTAGATTATGGCTCTCCTTTTACCACTTATCCCCACTGCCTTGGATTTCGCTCTGCCTGACAACACAATAGATTTTAAAATGTTTCTGAAAAATAATCTTTCTTGGGTGATGTTTGTGTGTTATGTTGTTCAAAATCACCAAAGTGCTTTTTAATTTCCCATTTAACAGAATTTTATACTTTACATAGTTTGAGGGTTTTTTTGGTGGTAGTGGGGTTGTTTTTTTGGATTTTTTTGAGGAGCCTAGTGCAAGTTTAAAATTCTTACCTGTACTAGAACAGATAGAGATCAAACATTTGAGCTCTTCATTGAGAATAAAACAAACTCAAAGAAATTCAGAGCCAATGTTGTTGCCTGAGTATGTGGTCTAAATAACTTTTTTTGGGCTTATAGTATCCTTCATAGAGAACAAGAACATGCTCTGAAAATGATTTCAAAATTCCACAATGAGACTCAAACAGCTGTAGGCTGTAATTTGTGGAAGTCTGCGCACACTCATTATGACTGGTGTGCCTGGGGCCAGAATGGAGAAGCTCAAAGGAGGTAGTTGTGAAGTATTGTTATGGATTTGCAGTTGAACTCTGAGAACGCTTAGAAGGCACAATTCTGTGTGGGTCAAATTGATTCAGAAAATGCCCACTGACCCATAGCATTGCTGTAGGAATATTTATGAAAAATGAGCCGTGTTAGTAAGGAGGCTTCCCATTTCAGAGTTGCCCAATGCACGGCTGTCTAGAACTAGGTATGTGACTCTGGACCTGCCCCTTGCTGTGGCCTTTCCCAGAGGGCCCCATGCATGCAGGCAGGGAGAACTGGGAGCTTTGTGACTTGCTTTGGCAACCTGCTTCCTCCCTTGTCTGAATTTTGGCAGTGGGATAGATGCACTTGTAGTCACCCTGTGTCGCTCGACGTGTGATGAACGGCTGCCTGGTACCTGCCAGGATGTGATGTTCAGGCAGCCTCTTGCCAGCTGCCCGGCGCAGTGCCCTGCTACCCCGTGCTTGCCTTTGCTCATGTCACAGACACCTGGCAGAGTTGTGAAGCAGAAGGGACTTGGCAGATGCTCTTCAGATGTTTCCAGTGAGTTGCAGTTCTCAGAATTCAGCTGGGATATGTAAAAAGTAGTTGTGTTGTTAATGTCAGTACAATGAGATCATTCTGTAAATGGAAGGTGTGGTTTATTATTTAAAAACAAGTGTGGTTTTTTTTTTTTTAAATACCTTAAATATACTTAGCTTAAACTTGTCTTGCATGCTTCTCTGACAAGAAGTGGAAAACTGGATTGGACATGGACCATGCCAAAATTTTTTTTAAAAAAGTGATGGCTTAGATTTTGATGTTAGTAAAAAGCTGGACCAATTTAATGTAGTCACGACTGCACGTTGAAAAAATCTTCTCTGAAGTATGTCATTCCAAGTACTGATAACCTGACATACTTAGAGAGACTTAAATATAAGCTACTGAATCCATAGCGTAGGTTTCCCAAATACTGAGAAATAAGGAGTGCTGAAGACCAGGTGCTAATCTTATGTACTTACATATTAATGTTTTCTTCATATTGTTTTTTTACTGTTAGCAGTTAAACTAAAGGACTTTTTATTACATTTATCAATAGTTAAAAGGTTAGTTCAAGTTGAATTTGTTGTTGATGACCAGAGAACTTGTCACTCGCAAGTTTTCCAAATAAGCTGATAGGAAAGTGTGAATTTTTTTTTCAAATGCTACTTTTCAACTGTAAAACTGATTAAATTTTTTTTTTAATAGTATGCTTAGGTAAACCCTGGTTTTGCCATCCCTGTTCTCTAGAAAATAGGAGTGATCCTTACAATTAGGATCATAACTGTTTTGAATAAATCGAGTCATTTACAAATGGAGTGAAATGTTAACAATTGATATTAGTACTCCAAGATTATTTTTTTTCCAGAATGTAGCTGGAATGAACAAAGATTGCCAAGTTTGCTTTAAAAGGCCTGATTGTAAAGATCCCATTTTATCTTAAATCAGCTTACCTTGCTCAACTGGTTCGTCTTCTGCCAGGTCAGCTACCTGCTCTGCCTTGCCGCATGAGTGCTGGAGTCAGCGTGGGGAATCGGTTAGAAGCAGAGGGTGGAGCAGGATCATTACTTCTGACAGGAGTGCAAACGCAGAGCAAATCAGAATGGCCCTGTAACAGCACAACATCTTGAAACTGCTGAGACTTGTCTGTTGCAAAGAAATATGATGGTGGTTTTGGGTGTTTTTAAGAGTCACCACTACTTCAAAATTAGATTATAGTCTAGAAATATGAAAAACTAGCAAAGTTAATTAGATTCTTCTTAAGAAACAGGTAAATTTATGTGTGCTTCTGAGACTCTCATGTGGTCATGAAAATTTTCTCCTAAACATCCCAACAAATATGCTATGTGGCTAGCAGAAAAATCTTTGGAGCCTTTCAATATGCAGAACCCATGTGCAACATGTGCGAATCAGCCTCTTTTGCTTCACCTGCTAGCTTTTGGAGCAGAACCCCTGTGTTTGGAGTCTTTAACTCAGTTCTTTAGCTGTTACTAGCAAAGCACTTTTCTTGTTCTGGGTCATCTTCTACTGTCATTGAAACTTAAAATATCCTTTTTGCATCTGTTCACATCTTAATCAGTTTTCCTGTTTCACACGAGCCACTTCAGTTATCCTCAGTAGTGGTTACTAATGTGTGACTTTTTCCTCCTTGTTAGGGAGGAGTTGAAGTGACACCTCTGTGCTTATCTTAAAGTCATCCTGTGTTTGGTGACACCCCTTATATGGTAACAGAGGTGTAATCTAGAATTTGTAGCCTAGTTTTTAATTTATTTGTTTCCATATGGGATTATTGAGGAGTCCTCTGTGTACTTAAGGATGGTGGTGGGTTGAGGTTGGTATTTTCAGGGTACATAGATCTTTGTTCTCCACTTTGCTTTATGCTTGTAGGTGGAAGGTGGTATGTGCTTTTGAAGTCAGTTTCAGTACGTTGTTTTCATTACTGGAGGTGTGCTATGCATTTTGTTAGCTTCAGGCTGAGAGCCAGGTTAGGGAGCTAAGAGCCTCCTCTGGAAGCTTTTCTTTCAAATACAGATCAGCAGCAAAGTAAAAGCAGAAAAAAGTATCTTGTATACATGAATTCCTGCAAAACCTACCCAAAATGTTGAATTGATATCAGCTCAGAAATCTGAAAATAGTAGCAACACATAAACATCATTAAAAGATTCTTTATTTGTCAATCAGGAGTGATCAGAAGGCTTTAAGAGCAACGATTGTGTTTAGTGAATTGTGTGTATTTGCTGGCTTAGTTATAAAGTTCTGGTACTTTAGCCCTTAAAAACGAGGGGAACAGTGAAGGACTTGAGGAAATTTTCTACTCTGGATTTGAGACACCATATGAAATGGCATTTATGAAGAAAGTAAATAGGTGTATTCATACCTCATAGAAAACCATTCCTATATTTGTTCTGCTTGTAATGCATTAGCTAAAAAATTGTTTCATTCTGTTCTGCATTGACAAGTATTAATTCAATCAAAGTAAAAAACCAGAAGCAATCCTGCCTCAGTTAAATAATGATGTTGAATACTTGTTGTAAAAGGCTTGCTTTGCTGATGAAATTTGATACGCAGTCTTGAACCTGATATTCCACCCCGTTAATAGCTCTTCCTGAGTAAAGCTTTCAGAGTCTCTTGCCGACATGTTGGGACTTACGCTTCAAAAGTTTGAGTGGAAAGCTCTAAGTGGTTTTGGTTGATGTAGCTTCTTGTAGGAAGTCAGCGGCATGAAAAGGAAAATGCACGTTGTTGTCTTTGCATGGATTGCGCCATTAGTTTACGATTGGAGGTTACAGTTGAATTAAAAAGGGTAATTCTCATCAATGCACTGGGATTGTTGTTAGCAGTGTATTAGGATACATCAGAACAGTAAGAGATGCTGGATCAAATAAATGATTGTTATAAGCACGTTATAATGCTAAGCATTGTTGATACGTAAGTGTTCATTCTGCTGGTTTGTGCTTGAAATACACTGAACAGGAATGACCTCGTGGAGGCTTATTAGTAGGTTAGACTTGAGAGTTCGTAGTGAATTGTGTAATCCAAGTGCATATTGTGATTTTTAACCTCTGTATGATTCTTAATCAGCATTATGCATTGGTCTTGAATATTGGTGTTACTTTTATAGTCATCATGTTTAATAAAAATTAGAAAACTTCCTTTAGAAAAGTTTACATTACTGATGTCAGCTCTTTAATATTTATGTCCCTAGTGTGCAATTTCCTTACCCTTATAAAGGATGGGAGATGTGCAAGTGTAGAAATGTACTTGATGATTGGCTTTTTTTTCTTGAATGGTTTCAATTCTGTTTCAAAGTTGTCCATTCATCTGGAAAGTAATCTTTTACAGAAACCTGGTTTGGGCCAGGTGCTCTAAGTAAAGTAAAGCTGCTGCGTCTTTAGAAAAATTGAATTTATTTTTTCTGTATCTCCGTGTAAATTTTATCAATCATGTGATATTTTTTTTTAATGCAGAAAATCTAATTTGAAACACAGGAATGGCTTATAGTAATAGATGTTGACTCCTGTAATTGGTAAATTACTTGGATTTTTTTTTAGTGAGCATGAGTCCTAAAGTTCAAGTAGTTGAATACTCTGTTATTCTTCAGAGGCAAGGTTAAGTAAGTTGCTATTCTGAGTTGATTTAATTATTTACCTATTAAAATAGAACCTGTAATAAGGTCTGAAATATCAGCGATGGTGTCCCCTTTATAATAAACATTTAAGGATACTTCTAAAATTTAGATGACTGCAGCTACTTGATACCTAGATGTATTATTTTCTTCTAACAGAATATATAAAGCTTTTTTAAAATACTCATGAACATTGTTTAGCATTCACTTGAGTGTATCAACCTAACTACAGTTTGACGAAGAGAAGCAGCGTCTTGGTTATCTGACATACCGCTGAAGTCCTTGGCCTAAGAATACATCTGTTCATATTGGTTTAATTCTTAGAAGGCATCTGCAAAAGTGTCTCTTGCCATAGGCTGAATGTCAGGAGTACAGTGGATCTGTAGATTTTTATTCTGCCCTTCTCCCTGGCAACCTGTGTAGACCCCAGGTCATCACCTGCTCGACATGATTCATCTGTAGGTCAGCAGTAGAATACATCTTCTGTCTTTGCCAACAGGTCTGCACTATTTAGTGGTTTGAAGCTCACAAAATTAGTGAAGAAATAAAAGTGTTTTCCTCTGAGGCTGTCGGACTCTGGAATGAGCTGCTAGAGGGACATAAAATTCAGTCACTTTTAGGACGTAGTTTATGACCCCTTTTCTTTTTGATAAACCTTTCCTTCTGAAATAACATAGATTAAAAAGCGTATGAAACTGCTTCTCATAGGAACAAAAAGATAAATATCTGAATGTTCTGAAAGTGTCTTAAATCCTAGATCAGAGACATAATGCAGAAAGAATAAATGTTTAAAATGTAAACATGGGTTGTGGTCTTGAGGCTGTTGGTGATCCATTTCTGCTACCTTTTTTTTTTTTTTTTTTTTTTTTCTTTTTCCCATGTTGTCTTTCCTCAATCTGGTAATCGTGGTTATCATGCTAGCCGCTTAGATGAAAAAAGACTGTATTGCAGCTGTAGCATCAGTTCCTAGTTGTGGCAGAGGTATGAAAAAGGCTGTGTCTAGATGTTGAGGTGACATCGGTGAAAATACTACTTGCCTACTTTATCTAAGGAACCATGAGTCTTTCAGCAATTTTCTGGTCTTGATAACCCCTTGATGCCTGATAGGTTAGTGCTATTAGGCCATCAGCTGTCTTTTTTTAAAAAATACTTTTCTTGATTTTGTTCATTTATCTTTATGTAGAAGAATCTTTACAGTCAACGTGTATTTCTAGATGCTGTGTTAAAATTGCTGGCAGAGTCTATTATTCTATACAAACTGAACAATCTGGCCCCTTGTTTTATTTATAAAGGTTCAATGTATCTTTGCCTGCCTACATCAATCTGCAAGGGAGTGTCAGAAAGGCCCCGCATTCGCCGAGCCGTGAGTTATCAATAACTTTTCAGATGTGTTAATGAATGTGGAACAAACGCAGTTATGTGTTTAAAAAAAAAAAATGGATCCACCTCCTGAAAGGCAAAAAAGGAAAAGCAAAACTCATTACTGCAGTAGCAGGCATGTTTATAAGGGGATTGCTCTAGATTTTTAGTCGTGTAACTATAACTAAGAGGTAAGATCACCCTCTAGAAAACCTATTGTTGAACTGCTTTGAAGCTCTATTTAGCTTGTGGATTACAGGTTTTAACTGTGGTATCCCGCAGGCAGATTAAGCATGTGATGTTTTTGGAAACTTTTGTTTGCTTAATAATCTGAGACTTGGCTCATCTGAAAACGTTATCAGTTCTGTGCATAGGATGCTAATAGATATTTTAAAATCTGATTACATGTTAGTCAAGCCTTTCTTACTATTAAGATATGGGGGTTTTATTCCCCTCTGTTGTACCTCAGTTACCACAATAATGAATTTGGCTTCTTGAATTGCTTAATAGATTCAAAATTCTGAGTGTTTCAGGTCATGAAGCCATAAACTTTAATAACTGCAAAATGTATCTATGCTTTTTAAAATATTTGATGAAATGGAAAAGGCTGCTATCTGAACTCATTGGATGTCTCTTTTTTTTTTCCACTCAGCAGCCCTCCTTGCTTCAGTAGTTCACCAGTAGGTTTTCAATCATTAGAGATTTTAACAAGTTGCTACGGTTTAAAAATTGAATAAACAGATACATCCTGAGAGAGATTAAGGTGTTTTATCATGCCTGTGTCTTAACAAGAGAGCCATAGCAGTGGTTTCTCTTCCGAATCTCAAGTAGTATGATTATGTTGTGATTTGAAGGAAAACATATTCCCTCCCTCATCCTCAAAATACCAGCTGGTTACTTTGTTCTGAAGACTTCAGGTCTTGCTCTAAGATGGGGTTATTTAAACTTGCAATCAGACCTCAAGTGTTTGGGCAGATTGATGCTTCTGCTGATGCAGGAACTACAACCTGCCATGATGAAGATATAATTAAGATATGTCCAGCCCAACAAATGGCATGTAGGGGAAAAAAAAAAGGCTTATGATACAGAGTTATGCAAATGTCTGTAAAATAATTTTGAGTACAGGCTATGTCCATATGTTTGACTGACTTTTTTTCAGGTTTGTAAGCACTTACAATCATTCTTCTGCCAACTCTTTATGCTACTCCCATCAGAAGTAAGAGGATGCGTTGCATCCGAGAGCAAAATCATAAAATGAGTATCAGGTGGGATTCGGTGAAGACTCAATGTGTATTACCTTGTGTTTATGAGGCTGCTTTTATATGCCAATTGTTGCATACAAATACATCACTATTTCATGCAAATAGAACATATAGCTCATTTAACTAATGCTGTTGTAGCAAAGTGTTTTTAAGCTAATGCTGTCTTTCTGGTTTGAAGCACTTTTCACGCTGCATTTTTGAAGGGGAAGTGTGAGAGGATTTTAAAATAGCATTATAGAGCATTAAAACATTTATTTGTGGTTTTGATGTTATTTGGCAAAGAAGCATACAGTGTTTTAAGCTCTAGTTTCCATAGGCCTTCACTATGTGACAGGGCAATGTTAACGCTTTGCATGTAACCTGCAGAACACGTGTGTCTTCCCAGGATTTCTAACCTGGAATGTGTTGATTTCTGTATTGCAGGTGACACCACCCGTCAGCGAATCAAATTCAGTGATGACAGAGTATGCAAGAGCCACCTTCTCAACTGCTGCCCTCATGATGTGCTCTCTGGAACTGTACGTAGCTGAATCTTGTGTTTTATTTAGATAAGAATAGAGAAATTCGAGTTACATTTGTTCTTTGTAATATCCCTCGTTTTCAGCAAGTATGTGTCTAGTGCTCTCTGGTAGTTCAAAGGAACTTTTATAAGCAACTAATTTGTGGGTTATTAAGCTATTTTTTAGAAGTTTCCAGTTCTATATATTAATTATTACTTACAAATTCATTATCGTTTTTTATAACACCAAAAAAAATCTAAAATGCATAAGATATTACCTACATGAATTGTACTATAGCAAAGTGGTTTTAAGCTGGTACTGATGGAACTAGTAGGTAAAAAAGTAAATATGATTTATGCATAAACTGTGAAGTTACTTTCTTAAAACTTCATGTTGCAGTGAGAAATTACCCCACAAACATTTCCATAGGGAAGAGAGGTGATCTTTCTTCAGAAATATTTTAGTGAAAACAGTTGAAAGTTCAAATAATTGCATTTCTAGAAGCTGAGATATATAGAACATGACAGTGACACTCAGTTACTGTGCCATTTTCATGAGTGGCATGAATTTTTCATGAATTTTCAGACAATTTGAAAATCTCCACTTATATTAATAACTTCACTTTTTTGACTTGTTTTTTTCGTGTATTCTATAGTAGAGGTTCCTCTGCCTGAGAAGAGCAAGCAAGGGGGCTTGGACACATACCGCTAGCTTTGTCAGTGTGCCCAAGCTTTACCTTGTGGTGCCCAATTCAGGTAGATCATTCTTTGTGAAAGGCAGGCAAGTTATGTTGTATTGATTGTTTAACCTGATGTTCCATGGTGTTAGAAGAATTAACAGTAGAGAGATGTAGTATGATGATGTGCCTACTGTTGTTAATACTGCACTTTGGTAGCTTTCCTTATTCACGTTGGTGCATTTTCTTACCCTGTGGCAGAGGGGAAAATAAGTACTGAAAATGTGTACTTCACATAAGGATTATGTGAAGCATTATTGGTTCTTTGTGCCATATCATTCCAAATGGCTAACTGGACTGGAGCCTTTAATGAAATACAGAATGGAATTAATTTGCAGAATGGTAAACTGAAATACATATACTTGGTAACTGATTTACCTGTCACCTGGCCTCTAATATACTTTCCAAGTAGCTGTGATTTTAAATTACCATAATGTTTTTAGTTGATTAAAGGGCTTCAGACATGCATGCACACGCTAATTGTGTTTATTTTACTAATTTTGGCACTTGGACTGACAGAGCAGTAGTTACAGTCCATCCTTCCTTCTTCTTGAGTCCTTGTAAAAGTTGGCACAACTGTAATTGCTAAGAAGCACAGGAGGAAGAGACAAAATAAATAGTAGAACTGAACCAGAGAACTTAGCATTTGTCTTAATAAAAGAGACAATGGAATAGAAAAGGCCCACTTGTTGAGCTGCTTCATAAGTTTTGTGGCTTTCTAGTTTGTTTTTTTTTTCCTGTCCTTAAAGACACTCTTTGCTTTTGTATAGCAAAGGTCTGTCATATCGCAAAAATCAGATGTCTTGAAGTTAATGTGTTGTGTTTGGCGTGTGCTGAAGATAATTCACGCTGAAGATAATGCATCTTGCATATGTTTCCTTACCTTCAAGTCTTTCTTTTTCATAACTAATTTGTAACAGTGCTTTGTGTATCAATGCATATGTAGTTTTATTTTCAACTGTCCAAACAAAATGAGGGAAAAGAGAGAAGAACATATTCCTCTTCATTCATCTGTTTTATTGTCCCGTGTTTTGGTTATGTGATGAGCAAAACAGCTCATGGTTGGGGGAAGATATGGGACATAAAAGTATGCTATAAAAATGTACTAAGTCCTTGGTCAGAATCCATAAGAAGATACTGTTAGAAGGTTAATTTGACAGCTTTTCACTGTGGTCTAATTTCTGGAAGCAAAAATTTCTAGAATAGCTGTCTTTAGCAAGTAAGGAATGTTTATCTTAGAACTATAAAAGTTGTAGGTATCGTGCAGTAATGCCACTCATGGTGCAGATCAAGCATGTAGTTTAGGCCTGTTACCTAGTCCTCACTGGAAGTTCTCATCTGTATCGTACTGGATGCTGCTGCTGCTGCTCTTGGAGTACTAAACTCCTTACTCAGTGAATATCAATCTTTTTTCTTCCTCAAAAGGCAACTAGTCATCAGACCACGGAATGTGTTCCACAGTGTAATTCTGGGTCCAGAAAAACAGTCACTGGTTTAATCCTTTTAGTAGGAGTAGTAGAAAGGGACTCATAAAAGACAGACTTTATCTGACCCATGTGATGTTCTGCTGTTTGCCTATTCATGGGTCTGAAGAAATGGACCTACTATCTTAATAGCAGCTTTTAAAGAGCGAGAAGCATATAGTGGGACTAAACAGTTTACTGTTGATTTGGAAAATGATTGTGGAGTTTTCTCCAGAGTTTTGATGGGAAAATTTTGATGTACCTTGACTTTCAAGATCTGTAGATAACAAAGATTCAGATACTCTCCCCGCCCCCCCCCCCCCCCCCCCCCCCCCCCCCGTCGCCAAGTTCAAAAACAGAATCTTGCACTTGTGAAAGAATAAGTTCTCTGGGCACATTTTATGAAAGTAAATCTCTTCGTTGACTAGATTATCAGTAAAATACTGGACACGGATTGCCATTTTTCTTTTTGTGTCACAAGATAATCCGTGCAATTCTTGTGAACTGCGTATTACTGTTCCCACATGTAAAATGCAGACTTCTCTGCTCTTCCAATCCACCCACTCTTTCAAAAGCACGCAAGGAGGACATTCACAGATAACGCAAGACAAATGAAATGACTCATATGAGTAGGCTCTGTTAATTTAGTGTGTTCTTTTTCTTAATGGCCAAATACCCAAAACTCTGCTGAGGAATTGATTTCCCTGGACAATAAAATCATGTTCCCCAGGCTGCAGTATGTATTGGTAAACGTAGTGTATGTATTCTTAGAAGATTGGAGACTTTCTCTTTGTTGTCCAGCTTCCTGCATATATTATCTCTTCTCTTGTTAGATGAAGTTTATGCTTATTTTTAAGAATACTGTATGAAATCTCTTTTTATTTCTAGATTTTTCTGAAACACTTGCAGTAGGTATTTTCCTCAAGTTTCTTTGATCAGATTTATCTTTTTAGTTAACATTAGAAATATATCAGGAAAAAAGCATTCATACAAATTAGTATAAGTTTTGAGTTTTACTAGGAAACTTCCATTGTCTGGATTGGCAACAGTGCACAGATTCCTGCTTTTTTGAGCTTTCTTTTGCACTTTTCTGTGTCTTGCTTCCTCAGGGTAGTTTGTATTTAAAGGAACAATAAAGTTGTCTTTAAAGGAACCCTGAATATTTGACTTAGGAGTGTAAAGCCATAAGAACTAGCTATGTTCTGAAATTTGATTCTTTCTTCTGGCTGCTGTTGCCAACAGAACAATTCATTCTGTATCAATTTCCCTTTTCTTCCACTTTTCTGGATAGGCTTGTCTAGTTGTCAATGAGCTTCAATTGTTACCTTCTTAAATCAGGAGATTTTTGGTTACGTTCCTATTTTATTTCATTTCATTTTATCTAGGGACATGTTTTTGTGCTGCTAGGTTTCTGGTTTTGTAAACTTGAAAATTCTAAATCATACAATCAGAAGTGTCTCAGTGCCTGCAGATGATTTAGTGTCATTTCGGGGAGAGAACGGCTTTGGATTTTTTTGTGGTCTACTTCTAAGGGCAATGGGAATAATGGGCTACAGGGAAAAAATAGGTATAATAGCGAGTCCCAACAGCAAAAATGTAAACAAAGATAAAATTATAGCATCCTTTTTAAGCTTATTAAATTGTAATTATAAATCTATTGTGCTCTGTGATTATCTTTTTATTTGAAATGTGTTTTGAAGTTTGTGCGAGGCACATAGTAAGCTAATTGGTAAGATCGCAGAAATGACTGTGTATTCAAGTCATAGAACAGTGTTCAGAAACTGCTTTTGACAACGCTTCTCATAAAGCTCTTTTATTTTTAACTGTTTTCTTTTTTTCATATTTTGGTGCTCTCCTTTTTCATAATGATCATTTATGCACTTGTTCACATGTATAAGTCAGTGGTTTAAGAGTTTGCTCATTCATTTCAAGTTGAGAATTTTGTGAGAGATTAATAAGACTTTGTAAACTGTGGCTGCTGGGACAGAGTGAATAATTTACCACTTAAAGTTAGCAATATTTTTTTTTTGTCTTAAAGGGTTGACACTCTTACTTTAGCTTTTTTATCCTTAATGATGATCAGGCTTGTGGTTTTTTGGGTTTTGGGGGTCTTTTTTGTGGTTTTGCTGGATTTTTTTCTCCAAACGTGGGATATTTTTCATCAGCATTACAAAAAATGTTTATTTACTTATTTTATGAGATTAGGACTGAAGCTATGTATGTAGGAGTTGGATGACTTCCCTGTAATGGTACAAACCTATTAAGCAATAAGCAACATTCTCTGGATGTAAGCTCTGTGCTGTCTTTGGCAGGTTTTACAAGATGTGTGAGAATGTGTTTCCTCTATCTTCGAATGTTTCTGAGTGAATAGCTGAGTACTAATGAAAATTACAAGGTGGGAAGATTTAAAGCAAATACCTTTGACAAGGTTAAAAGTAGTAATTTCCTGAACATTTATAGTAACCTGCTAGCTCTCTTTGAAGAGCCTGAGTAGTTCAACACTTCTGCAGCAAGCTGGCTTTCTTATTAGCTTGATTGCGCTTCCCTATTGAAAAAATATCACAAATACTGTATGTAGTCTTGCAAACCATGGTTGAGAAACTCCTTTCTGCTCAGTGGATTAACTTTGTCTGTATTTTTATTTATGCCTATTTGTTGAGGAACACGGCTTCTTGCATTTTATTTATACAGACTTCGAAGTATGCTCTAGCAGTTCAGTCCAGCAGTTAAGCATATCTTCAGGTGCTCATTCATTTATTGCACTCAACTCTTCAGGACTCTTGCTGACTAAAACCATATTGATTGAGACCTTGGTTTAGCAATACATTTTAATACATGATTAACTTCAAGCTTATTAGAGGTGGAATTCAGCTCCAGATTAAGACATCTAAATTTAGGTTTCAGCTGAAGAGCTAGGTGTCGAAGCTTGCACTGGAGTCAGAAAGGATCTAGGCAGTGGAGCCTAGAGAAAGATTCAGTTCACCTGCCACTGAGTATCCCTCTCAAGGTGGGCGGAATACATTTAGGCTTGCTGACTCTACTGTCTAGATCTCCTTTTACTGTAGAAGAGAAGTTCAGGCATCTGCAGATAGCTGTTAGTAAGGTATTTTAATCCGGAGTTGATTTCTTTGCTGATAGTGGAACTATTTGCTGTAGTGTTATGAAAAGCAGGCATTCTCTTTAAGAGTATCAGCTTTTCAGTTCAGGACTGATTTGATCATGTGAACTGCTTCAGCTTTGCCAATCAAATTAAATTAGATTTGCATAAACTATCTCAGTTTGCACCCTTCAGCCCAGTGGTGATGAATTGTGAAGTGCTATATTGTCCTGGCAGGTGATCATGTCAGTCTCCTGAAACGTATTCTTAATTTCTTTGTCCAGTGCTGGGAAAGTGAATTGATTGTACCATATTCCATTTTATTGGATCTAGTTTATCTAGATGGAGGGTTTTTGTTTGTTTGTTTCTTCCTGTATGGTTATCTAACTTCAGTGTTAATATATAGTCAGGCTATAAGACCAAATACTGTGTAAACACTGAAATATCTTATTTAAAAATAAGAAAGACTACTGCTAGTGTTGTCTTTAGAAAAGATCTATTCTAAGGACTTGAAGTCTTCAGAAGTGAGATATGGTTAAAAGGAGAAATGTCTTTAAAGAAGTGTTATATTTCTGAAGATACATGGAATTTTTGGTGATTGCTAAGGCCTTCAGTAATTAATAATTTCTACCTCCGTTTAGCTTAGCATTTCTTTCCTGCTAGTGAAGTCCTACGAAAGTTAACACCTTTAGTGGAGTCAGAGGACTTCAGTCACGCATTGTTATATCATTCTAAAGGCTCCTCTTCTGAACATATGTTGCCTACAAGAAAGGACAGACTTTATCACAAGTCTAGAAATCTGTCAAACAAAATTGTTAGTGCAGGTGAAAAGTGAGTTCCATAATAAGGAAGATCTCAGCAAAGAGTCTGTCTGTAGCTTCTTTTTATCAGTAGCAAGGGTGTTCTCATACAGACCCCAATAGTTGCCTTGACAATTTGATAAAGGGAGAGATCTGATTCCTCCAATATAAATTTTTCAGTCATGTGAGGTCCTTCTAAGCAAACAAACAAACAAAAAATCCATCTTCCCTTGCTGAATGTGAACTGTTTTGGTATGAATATCTTTATAGCTAGAAATAATTTTCTACAGAAACACTGCCCAGAGTATCTTCTTTCAAAACCTATCAAAGATGCATGCTGTTTTTAGAAGCATTGATAGCGTGGCTACTATGTCACACTTGGCTCAACATCAGCCCTCTGTGTTTTAAAGAGCTTTGGCTTTTCTATGCTCTTTTTGCACTGCATATAGAGTACATTCAATAATCTAATCTCTGATGTCAAAGGAATGTGTAGTAATTGTAAAAGTGCCAAAATGGGAAATTTTCTATCGGTAGCTCAAGATCTGAAAAGAAAGCTGCCATAATTTCATGTTGCAGAAACAGTATCACATCGGAGTTTAGTCTGTGGTTCAGTTATTAGCGTCAGCTACTCTGAGTGCACATTTATTTTACCGATAAAATCTTCAGATTCTCTATTGCTTGAGTCTTTGGCCAGCTCTTCCTTGTCTATTCATACTTAATGATTCTCTTTTTTTGTTGTTTTGGTTTGGTTTTTTGTACTTGATTTGATTGAAGCAGAGCTATGCCTCATTGTTAAACTAAATGTATGTAATCCATATTTCTGTATTAATACCAAAGACATTCTATCGATTTTGTGGATGGGATGACAAAAATGATTAGTAAATCATTTCAATATGAGGTTGTTTGGGATGAAAAACTAGTTGTCTAAACTTCAGCTTTGGGAACTCTAAGTATCTTTAATTGCCCATCTAAAGCTGAGAAATAAAAAATATTATAAAAAACGTCTAGCAAGTTGTGAGTGGAAGACACTAGTTTCTTGAGGAGAGCTCAGCAAGAGCAAAAGGACTCCTGATACCCTGTTTTGCATGTGGTTGCCTAGACTATTTTCTAGACTAATCTTCAGCAATAGCTTTCACTTATAAGAAAGATTCTCCAAATATGTAGGGTTTTTTTCTGCTTTTAATCTTCAGTAGAAGTGCAATAACTGCAAACAGCCCCAGATCATGGCTGCACACATTTAATAAACTTTAGTTATGTCTAGCCTGGGGACTTGAGTGTTCTCACCTTTCTTTATTTGATTTACTCATCAGGACTCCTCTGTAAATCACTTTAGTAAAAGTCTGTCTGAAAGTCAGTGTATTGACAGTGAAAAGGAGTTTATGGACGTTCTTTTTAAGCCTTAGTAGCTCAGTGTCTGGTTAGTCTCTCTCATAGTGTCTCCTGTTTCAAATGTGGTTGATCTTTAAATGGCTGACTACCAGTGTTTGTTCTTTGTCTCTGGGGGAGGGCATGTCTTGGCACCAAATTGCAAGGTGGACGTGGAAAATTAAAATAATGTCTTACTGTATTTTCTGTCCATTTTCATCTGCTGTCCATCTACTTTGCAGCTGGCTGTATGAGCCAAATTGTAATACGAGCTGCTTTGTACTTACTAAGGTCCTCAACAATCCTGATCAGGCATAGACTGTTAAAAGTAATGAATCATCCACAACATGAACTGTCTTTGCCTATTGTTGCGTAACTTACACCAGCAGAAGTGCTTCTTAGCCTGATTTTGCATGTACTATGCAAACTGGTTTAAGAGTTTTTTGTAGGTCTCTCTACGTTGGGGTGTGCTAATAGAACTAATACAAACATTTAGTAGTAATATTTCTGCTAAAGTGCTCTTAAGGGATTAGCCAAGACTAGTATAGGCTGCGTTAAGGAGCAGTTCCAACAATGATAGAATTTCTTTAGCAGCAAAGCTAATGAAAAAGAATCCTTTTGTCCTCTACGTGCTTGTTCTTGCTCCCTGTCTGTTCAGCCACGTATTTATAAGACTGCACTCTCTTGGATCAAAGAGGGGAAAGGGAGCCAAAATTTCCTGTCTGCTGATTGAGATACCTGAGAAAAAGAAATCCTGCCTAACACTCCCCTCATCCTCCAAAATCACTTCTAATATTACTGCAGTTATTTGAGAGTTTCTGAAGTGGCTTCTTGATACTGTAAGAGATCCTAGCTGCTCGTGTCCACTGGTACGTTGCCTCCTGCATATTGTCAGCATATCTGTTTGTGTGGCTGCCTGACAAGTTGGACAAAGGTGCACTGCTGAAAAATTGCCTGTTTTTGGTTTGCTAAGATACATTTTACCCAGTCAGTACCCAGATTGTGTTCAGCTGCGCAGGCAGATGTGCCAGCATGAGGTGGCATAGTGCAGTGATAAAGAGAGGACAGAAAAAATTTTCAGTAGTGACGCTGGCTCAAAGTAATTACCATCCTTTCAGGCTATAGGTTTAAAATTTTCAGTAAGAAGAGATCAGAAAATATATACTGTCTCGAGGAGGGCAAATCCAACCTGAATGGAGGGAAAAGACGCATAAAACACACTTGAACAGAATTCATGTGGTAGTAGAGTGTGATGGAAGTTTATTTCATGCTTTTATTCAAAGTCTATGTGGATTGCGTATTAAAATAACATTTTTCTGATGCCATGGTGGATATGTTTCAGACTTTTTGTCGTTGTATTCAGATCTATTAAAATGTGTCACTAGCCTTATCCAGGCATTTAGAAGTGGAGTGCTTCACTTAAGACAGGATTAGCTGTGAGTTTCACAGTTTAACCTTAAATACTTTATCAGTACAAATGATGAATCAGCATAAAGACAAGCTTTTCACAATTTTAGGAGGATTTTTAAGTGTCTAATTTTCAGGTAATTTTAAAATGTTCTTTCATATTATTTTCCTAGTACTGAAGTACTTTCCTGAAAGAATGCTGCAGTTTAAATAACGTCAGCATCTAATGACTTGTAAAAGACACGTGTAATACATTACTCGGCTTCAAGGTCTGTGTGGATTTGCATCCATTAACAAAATTGCTGAGGTCCTGTGTAGTTGCAAAAGGAAAAGCTAATCTTTTTTTTAGCATTGCAATCATGTTTTCTATTGCAATCAAATGTTTTCTGGAGAACAGATTTATGGTGGCTGAAGGGTATTTAAGTAACTACAGCTTATCAAAAACTTTCGAGTTCAAAATTCTGCATTTTAACAATGTTTTTTCTGTCTCTAACATTTTAAATAAACCAACACCTTCCGTAAAAATTACTTTAATGGATTTGTTGGAACATCTAACTGATGATTTGATAAGTGGAAAGCAATTGGTGTTTGGTTTGTTTTTTTTTTTTTACTGTACTTGTGAGGCTTGAATTGCTACTTAAATGCAAGTATTTTATTTACTTAAATACTTTATTTTATTTAAAAAAAACAAGAAAAACACGATTACAAAGAAAAAAAACAGACTCAATCCAAATGACTAACAGCAGTTAACACTCTTCTTTTATTTACAAAACTAAAAATTATTTTAGTTTTGGTTCTAAAACTTATTAAATTACAACAGTAACAGCTTTTTGCATCACAGTTCAGCTTTTTGTTATGTACTTTCAGTGTTAAGAAAGGATTATTATTTTTAATATTAAGTGAGAGGACTTGACTGTGCTGATTTTCAGTTTTGTTCAGTATTGTTTCTGTTACACATAATTTTGGGGGGGTTGTTTGTTGTTGTTTGTGAGTTGTGGGTGTTGTGTTTTGGTTGTTTTTTTTGTCTTGTGCACATTGCTCTGTCTTGATCACCAAACAAACTTTCAGGGAACAGATTGAATTAGAATACCTTATGCTGTGTGGTATGCAAATTTCAATTTACCTACCTTTGTTACCTAATAAGGTTCTGGGCACTCTTCTCAGTGGCAAGATTCTCTTGTACACAAGATTAGTGATGCACCCCATTTGCTTTTTTAAGTTCATGCTTCCTTCCTGCCCTTTTTAGAATGATTTTAGATTACAAGTAGAATATCTACCCTTTTTCTTCCCTGATTCTTGAACATAGTCCAACACTCAACTTATCTTCACTCATCTACAAAATGTTTTGCTGGGATTTGATTTTTGGCTGTCTTTCTTGAAATGCTTCAAGAATGGTTTTTAAGCAGCACTTACAGTTGTGCTGTGGTTTTAGCTATTTCGGGTGATGAATGTAACTGGAATACATATTGTAGAGTGTGCAGACAGTTTAGATCAAGCATTTGACCATTTAATTGTCAGTTATTTGCAGGGAACTTGGTTCTCCTAAGCTGTTTTAATTCAATACAGGATGTGCCACTTCAGTCACTTTTCTGCGTTTTCAGTAAAACAACGTTTTTGCAGGACATTATTGATACTTTGTAATGCAAACAGCCATCGTGGTAAGATAAGCTGTTCATTCCACCTGCTTTTATTATTTCCTAATTCATGCATGTTTATTAAAGATTCAGTATTGTCTTAGAGCTTCATTAAACTATCCTTTTATTCCCATAGGGCAGATTATTTGCTTCAGAATATTTGACTGTTAAATAAAATTATGCTAACTTCATTCCTTGTGATACTTCTGAAAAGTTACATCGCTTTCCCTCTGTCTCTTTTCAGAGAATGGACCTTGGAGAATGCCTGAAGGTGCATGACCTGGCATTAAGGGCAGACTATGAAATAGCATCCAAAGATCAAGATTTCTTCTTTGAGCTTGATGTATGTATTTTGTCTTAATGGTGGAGAGAAAGAATAATTTGTGTACCTTAGTGGGTAAACTAAGCAACAAAAGTTAAGTTTTGGAACACACAGAAGGAAAGCTTTTGAAAAGTAGTTTTGTAGAAAGAGACAGAGAAACCCTTGGCACAGTTACATAAAAGATACATGCCTCTTCATGATTATATGCGAGTATTTAAATTGTATTGATAGACATCTCTAGGTAGAACTGTTAACAGCCTTCCGCAGAACAAATTATCATAAACCTGGATGCCGTCTCAGTGCTATCAAATACCAAGCAAATGTTAAGGCTGTGTATGCTTTGAAGAGTCTTAAATTCTATGCTTATTGAAGAAAGTCAGTCATTTTGTGGACAACAAATCATATGCTGTGTCTTAGTACAACATAGTTTGAGTAATACAGTATTGAACTCCCAACTAGAAGTTAGTCTTCATTAGAACAAAAAGGTTTGGGATTTTTTTGTTGTTGTTTGGAGGGATGATATTAATATGCTTAATAGCTTAAAACCCTAGTGAAAAAACTTACAGTATTGCATGTATTGGCTGGGTGAGGTGAACCTGAATATCCTTTGATGTTATGTTAGAGAAGTCTTAAGACAAATTCATTTCCAAGTTTCTGCAAATACTTAAAACTATGACAATGTGTAGACTATTATTTTTAAAATGTTGTGTGTTAATGTATGTGACTAGTCACCATAAACAGCTAGATTATTGTTTCATGAAGGTTTTACTAATAAAAGCTTATAAAAGTTAAGTCTCAACAAACCTGGAAAGTGTTAAGGCTAATGAAATATTCATGTTCTTGACAGCATTAATCAGTGTTCTTAATGATGTTTTAGGCAATGGACCACCTGCAGTCATTTATTGCAGACTGTGACAGGAGAACAGAAGTGGCTAAGAAAAGACTAGCAGAAACCCAAGAAGAGATCAGTGCTGAAGTTGCAGCTAAAGTAAGCTTGTAAAACTAGTTACTGAAGTCTCTTTGAAGGTCTTTTTAAGGAGCCAACTTAAGGCTTTGGCAAGCTATCTAATCTGAGAATTTATACTGAGGATGGCAAAAAAATAAGACGTTTTCTCTGTCCTTCCTGAAACTGCCTATAAAGCACAGAGAGAACACAGGGAAGAGACCACTCTTATATCTTTGAGCTCAGGAAACTTGACTCTCTGTGATAGCATGCCATACAAATGTTAGTAATTCTTAAACTTTTTGATCAAAACTTCATCCATAAAATAAACAAAATTTGATGTGCTTTTCTCTAGATCTTCTAACTCAAAAAACTTCTATCACTTTTCTGTGTGTGTATGCACATGCTAGGAGGAATGATTGTACAAATATTAATTCTGCAAGACTGTGGTATAGACAACAGTGTGAATTACTTGAAGTTTCTGAACAAAAAGCTGCTCTGGAGTTGGTACATAGGCTTGGTAACACAGCCTTTCTCTGTGTGTTTTTACATGAGGCAACTTCTGTTTTTCTTTTACCTGGAGAAGTTCTCTCTGCATGTTTCTTTTTTCTATCCTACCAATTTTACATATAATAACTCAGTAGTAGTTCAGATTGTTTTCCATCATTAGAAACATTTCCTGTGTTAAGCTTTTCCTTGTCTTTCAAGGCTGAAAGAGTACATGAATTGAATGAAGAAATTGGGAAACTGCTGGCCAAAGTAGAGCAGCTCGGAGCTGATGGGAATGTGGAAGAATCTCAAAAAGTAATGGATGAAGTGGAGAAGGCTCGAGTAAAGAAGAGAGAAGCAGAAGTAAGTTGATTGTGTACTGCTTGGAGGATGGAGAGAGCACAGTCCAGTATTAAATTGTTTGGCATCAGTGTAATGCAAGATGTCTTATCTGCTGTCACTTCCTTAACTATCTGCTTCATATAAAACTAAAGAATTTGCTTTGCAGCATTCTGTGCGGTTGAAGTTTCTACCTTTAAATACAGTCCTATACTATTACAACTATACTCACTTCCATGGATGATGCGTTTATGTCCGTTTAGCTGTATTGGCCAGTTGTGTCTGTGGACACTACAGTTGTGTCTCTGCGTGTTGGACTGACTGACCTCATTCGGTCTCACGGCTCTTGCTGTGGCAACCCTTTATGCCTCGTGGTGTTTTGATGTGACTCGTACGGGAAAGCTTCAGTGAACCAAACCATTGTGTCTTCATTGAAAGATAATTAATCAATGGCTTGTGTATCAGGCAACTCAAAACGGTCCTTGTTGTAATGTTCCGATGGCAGAACTCAACAAGAGCTTTTCCATATCATATTTCACCAAGATACTTAAGTTTATAGAAAGAAACATCTGTAGTTTTTTTGATGATAGCAGAGGGGTTGTTGGCAGTCTTGCTTATCTGTCATCTGAGTGTCTGTAAATAAATTTTGCTCAGATAAGTTGTTTAAATGGTGCCTAAAATGCACGTAGATTTCTCAGGAAACTACTGCTGTTTTAAACTGGGTTCAGAATTAAAACTGGTGCAATGCTTTCATAACATGTTAATATAGTAATTGTAGTATTAACGTGTATTCGTTGTTGCATATGAAAAAGTTGTTGATCCTTCTAAGTAGTATGATCTGAAAGGTCACTCCACTTTGTTCGATTTGCAAAACCAGTTGCTGATGTCGTGCTTTTAAATATGTCCAATCTTCAAAATAAGGAACGTGCCTTGTATCTTAATGAGACAGATGATTTATGGATAGCATGAATTAACTAAAGGGTGTGCTGGTGTATGTTGAATTTGGTTATTGATATATTGGTATATCTTCGGTAGAGTGTTATCTTTGTGTTTCTGTACATTGAGAAGTAACAGTTAGCGAATTGCTGCTGTTTTTTTTTTCCCCTCAGGAAGTATACAGAAATTCTATGCCTGCCTCCAGCTTTCAGCAGCAGAAGCTACGGGTTTGTGAAGTGTGCTCGGCTTATCTTGGTCTTCATGACAATGACCGAAGACTTGCTGACCACTTTGGAGGAAAACTGCATTTAGGATTTATTGAAATAAGAGAGAAGCTTGAGGAACTCAGGGTAAATAATTCTTAATTTTTTGTGTATATATATATGTGTGTATGCTCTTACTGAATTATTTGCCAGGCAACCTTAATGGAATATTTATTTCTGGGTGTATGAATTTTTTTCATGTTACTTTAAAATTAGGGATTTCATTACTCTACAAAACACTAAACATTCTAATTTAATATCAATTATGTGTATAATTTGATAAGATGACCTCTTTTGCACTGAGGTATATTAAGACACATGTTAAAAGTAATACATCTTGGGAACAAAGAGTGCGTTTCCACTCATAAAATGGAGAACTATATTTTAAATGACAGTGACATCGAAACATGTTTAGTATTCATAGGAGATAGCCAAATGAACTTTACTTTTAGCCAGTTGATGGCTAAAAGTGATAATGAGACTCTTGAAAATACAAG
Source organism: Tauraco erythrolophus (assembly GCF_009769465.1). Classification (NCBI taxonomy): domain Eukaryota; kingdom Metazoa; phylum Chordata; class Aves; order Musophagiformes; family Musophagidae; genus Tauraco; species Tauraco erythrolophus. Next base: position 57,869,994 of record NC_141468.1, read on the forward strand.
AACATGTAGTGGTCCTAAATGAGTGATATTTTATTTATTTAATTAGGATAAAATGTTAGTAGGGCTAGTGTTGAAATCTTCATTTTTGGTACGTAAGGAGAATAGCAACACATGGCAAAGTTTTCAAAAAAGATCTACAGAAATTCTTGGAGCTCAAACAGCCTGCTGTATGGTGAAAGACTAAACTGCAATTGGTTTATTTTATCCAAACAAAGATTAGGAGGTGACTTTCATTCTGTAGGTACCAACAACTAAAGAAGATTTCTTTTTTTAAATAATTTTTGGAGGCTTTTAAGCTTAACTCAAAATAGATGAAATAATTAAATTCCAACAACTCAAGATTGTAGCTATCCAAAGTCAGAATACAAAAAGATGTATATCTTGAAGTCAGACTAGATATTAAAGTAATTGTTACAGGGAGGTTGGTTGTTCTCTGTAGCTTGAAGATTTGAAATCCGGTTGGAATATTATCCTAAACAACACTATCTTGACCAGAAACCATGTGCTGGAAGAAAGATTTACTGGAATTATATTCTAGACTTTTGGTATTCAAGAGGATGGATGTGGACGCTGATGCCATCTATGATCTTAATATGCAAATTATGGAGTTCAAGGCTCAAATAAGCATTTGACTGTAGAAATCACTAAGGACAGTAGTTAAATGAGTTGAAGCCCTAAAAGCAGAAAACGCAGCTACTCAGTTTGAGTAAATTGGCTTGGTTTATATTTCATAATATTCCAGCTGTCTTGTATGGATACTGTGTTTTAACCTTTGGAAAGCCCAACTCTTTCCATTGACTATTTTGGCAATTAGGCTTCTAAATATAGGTGCTGTAACTCAAACCTTAGGTGCCTACAATAGATTATGTGGGCTTCCTCTCATACCTCCATTAAATTACGCAAAGAGTCATTTGAACAAGAAACCTTGCTTGTAGTGAAATTAGTGATACTGTACAAGGAATTATACATATAATTTGACATAGAGTTGAAATAGCTGGTTATGTATGCCATTTGGAAAAAAAAATGCATGGATAATTATTTCCCATTCCCAAAGCATCAATAAAATAATCTTTTGAAGTACTTCGCTAACAAAAAAGAAAACAATAACTATCCCCTCCTTCCTCAGACCTCTCCTCAGAGATCTAATCAAGATGCTGCTGGGGCAATTCCACATCTCAGAAGAAGGTCTTTACAAAGAGTTGAATTTCTTGCATCATGTCCAGAAGGTGGCGAGACTTGGGTTTGGCCAGATCTCCAGTTGTGAGTTCCATATCTGAGGGCCCTCTACTGAGCGTGCCTTGTCCCCAGTAGTAGTGAGTTCAGCCTGGGGGCTAACAGCTGAAGCACCCTCTCTAATTATATGTCTCATGTTCACAGTACAGAAACAAGTAGCCCCAAAACTAGGTGTCAGCCCAACCAAGTCCTTTAAGGATTTCTTTATGTCACAGCGTAGCTGAAGGAGTTAATCATTAACTCTCCCAGTTCTGATTCCTTTCTACCTTACCCCTGAGAGAATTGGCATGGAAACTCTCTCAATACAGGCATGACTTACTGCTCTAAATTCCCCTTTGTGGAAGACTTAGTATAATTCTAAATATTTCAGGTCTTTTTGTAACACCCATCTGTTTGCTGCAGCTCTTCTGCACTAACTTCTGTTTCTTGGAGGAAAATAAATAAATAAATAGATAAATATAAATATATATACACACACACTGAGGAAGAGAGAGGGAATAATATACACAAGGCAAAGGCAATATACATGAGGGAAAGAACTGAGTATTAACTGTCTAGATTATTTTTATAGCACCTTTATCTGAGAAATTTTGAAATGTAACTTAATGAATATATTCCTTTGTTTTTAGAGGATTGTGGCTGATAAGCAGGAGAAACGAAATCAGGAACGTCTGAAACGTAGAGAGGAGAGGGAAAGAGAAGAAAGGGAGAAACTAAGGAGGTAAGGTTCTATTTTAATTGCATATACATAATGACCTATTTAAGTTTAATGGGAAAACTGTGATGTAGTTCGTACACCTTTTTCTAAACCTGCAGGATCACAATAGTCTGCATTCCTTGGAATCTTACAAGGATTGAGAGTGAATTTCATGTCTAACTCTTAAAACCTGGATTGTTTTCGTAGAAAGCCTTTTTAAAAACTACCGACAGAAGTATCTCTACATATTTGAACAAATGGCCTTTAAATGAGAGAATTTTCAGGCGTATGCCTTGTTTTGAGACCTGACAGATGTGAACTTATACACATATGAGTTTCTAACATCTGTTAGATGTTTTCTTTATAGATGTTAGAAATTTTCCTTATTGGAAGTAGTTGAATGTATGACTGAGGAAAGGAATTCCCTGTTCTTCTATGAAATAGTTGCTTCCAGGCCATGTGGGTCTAGACCAGGATGGAATCTGACCTGCAGTTCTCTTGACATGTCAGCTTCAGAGGTTAACAGTGTAAACTTTGAAATCTGTTGCTGTCTGATAGTATGTGCCTGACAAGAAATAAGGGAGTACTGGCTTGAACTGTAAGCGTTTTCTGTGGGAGCAGTGGGAATAAAAAAGCAGATTAGGTATTCTTTTGGGTTTGTAGTATGGTGGGCTGAAAAAGAAATAAAAACCCAACAAACACAAAACAGTTGTCAGAGTGGTGCATCTCCTGGTAAATATGTTACAAAGATGTTAATATCAAATAAAAGCCCTTCAAATAATTGCTAATAAAATAAGAAATACAATAGCAGGTCAACGAGTTTAGTTTGTTATTAATAATCTGTACTTTCTTTGATAATAACATTCTGTGAGAAAAATTGATTTACTACTTTCCATTTGTTTCAGGTCCAGATCCCACAGCAAGCATACCAAAAGGTATATAAATCTGCAGACAAGGAATATGATCAGTGCCAGCCTTTCACGAGCTGGAACACTTGAAGCTTGTCTAGCACTATTAGTTTAAGATGTCCATCTTTACAAACAAAGCATTCTGTTACATAGTAATCTCTCTGTGTGTTTATACAGTATATATGCTACTGAGTTTACACCTGTTAATTTATTTTCTGGCTACTACAATGCAACTTTTTGTCCCAAATAATGCTTAGAACACAGAGAATTGCTCTCTTCAAAACAGAAGCTTGTGGTTAACACGTTTTGGTGAAAACCCGTGTTTTTAAAATCCAAAGTGTGAGATTAACTCTCAAGAGATGACCCATCAATAGTACAAATTTTCTTCCTAACCTAATGACTGCAGTTGGAGGTCACCAGCAAGACATTATTGCAAAGTGATTTTTTTTTTTTTTTTGAAGTAAAGAAAAAAATGAATTTGTGTTGTGCTTAGAACCTTCCAGACTAGTTTTACTGCAATAGCTATGGGGAAGGATATAGTCCTGTTTTCTCAGAACATGATAATACATAGGTTCTGACAGATGATCCTTATCACTGAATTGCAAAGTTCTACAACTTTGCCTGATAAAGTGTTGTGGCTTAGCCCTCAGCAATTAAATGCCACACGGCTGCTCGTTCACCCTCCCTCATACCCAGGGGACAGAGAAGAGAAAGGGGAAAAGGGAAGGAGACTCATGGGTTGAGATAATAACAAATTATTATTATTATTACTGTTATTATTAAAAGTAATAATGATAACAATAGTATATTAAAATATACATGTATAATGATAATATACACAAACAAGTAATGCACAGTGTAATTGCTCACCACTTGGTGACCAACCCCTGTTCCATCCTGGCAAACGATCCTGAAACAGATAAGTCCCGACACTGCAATCTCAGATGAGAGAGGCCTGAAAAGACAATGAATAAAAGATAGCACTCTTGAGAATCCAGGAGAGAGAGCTTTCTCAGGAGAGTTCCCAGAAGAGCAAAAGCCCTTCTTTCTGATCAGCCCTCATCTATATACTGGGCATGACGTTGCATGATATGGAATACTTCATTGGCCAATTTAGCCCTCAATCCTAAGTCTAAGTTCAAATCATAAGGAGAGTTGTGAGTCCTTTTGTCCCCCAGCCTGTTGTGCTCCTGCCCACTGGCAAAAACATGGCAAGCTGAAAAGTCCTTGAGGTCTCAGTGCCAACTATAAACATCGGTGCGCTGTCAACATTCTTCTCTTAACAAATTCCAGACTAAAACCAAAACACAGAGCTCTTCTAGCTGCTAAGAAGAACTAACTGTCCCAGTCAAAACCAGGGCTTAAAGACAAGGTTATAAAATTTTAAAAAGTAGATTTTTTTTTCCATGTTTGTAATTCCTTTCAGAAGCCTGAATTGGCTATGCTGTAACCATACCTACAGTCATGAATTAACTATAAAATAGTCTGCGTTAGTCACGAAGAAGTTTGTAGGATTTCTAATGTTGCTTTCCCCTCTCAGTGTTTGCCTGTGATAGGACAATGTGGTAGCTCTGAACACTGCAGACCATTTTCTGTACAACTTTCCTTATGCATAGGGTGCACAGTGTTCAGAGTGCACTGACAGAGTAGCTAGGTGAATGCAGTGTCTGGTTTAAGTCCTTTCTGTTCCTAGATCTAGGTCCCGAGATCGCCGCAGGCATCGGTCTCGCTCAGCCTCCCGGGAACGAAAGAGACGCACTCGCTCTAAATCTCGTGAGAAACGTCATCGTCACAGGTCTCGCTCTAACAGCCGCAGCCGGAGTCGCAGCCATCATAGAAGCAGGCATAGTTCCAGGGAGAGAAGCCGAGAACGCAGCTCCAAAAAGAGGTAAATGTTGGCCTAGAAGTAAATGGCTTTTCCTGGGTGCCTGGCTTTCGCACTACATTAAGTTTACATTTATTGCTTAGTAATATGAACACATTTTGAGACCGTGTCAGATTTCACTTACACCTTTAGCATGTTTATTATTTAACATAAAAATAGGGGTTTTTTTGGGTTTTTTCTTTTTTTTTAGCTAAAGATAATAGGGTTATGTATTATTTCTGTTTTGCAGGAGTGGTATAAGGTGTTGATGTCAAGATGATAATACTACCAGTGTAGAAAGTCAAACAGTTGATCTCCACTTGAACCCAGTGGTCATCTATCAGCAGTCATCTTGCTGTCATTCATTTGTTTTTTCCCTTGGGCTCTTGTTCCCAGCACAGGAGCCCATGTGTTGTGTACTATGCCAGATAAAAACAAGTTTAGATAGACCTGAAAATAAACTTGTTGCATTGCATCTGAAGATGTTGCTTTACAAGTAAAGTGGCTTAAACTTTCATGGAAGGATTACTGCAGAGAGCAGTCTGGGGCTGTTGCTTTTGAATGACTCAGTTGCTCTCTGCTCCTGAGGATTTGCTGGCTTGTTTTAGATGAGTGAGGTAAGCATAGTTTAGAAAAGTGCTGGAATTTCACAAGGAGGCATCTGGTAGGGGGAGGTCTGCTCATAACCAGGATTCCTTTCTTGTGTAGGTCAGCCACGATGGCATAGATTTGAGTGCAGTACAGTGGACAAGGTGCCCAGTGTTAAAACCCTTGACAGCCTGTCGACTTGCAAGAAGAGAGAAGATTTTGAAGTTTTTGAAGTGGCTGCACATGTGGGGTTTATAATTCAATTATTTTAGGAGTTAAATCACTGAGGACAGTGAAATATGTGTTGAATGTCTTCAAGTATCTCATGGGCTCTTCCCCTAAAAATGAGTTTTTTTTCATGGAGTAGGTAGGTGAGTGTAGTCCCATTGTGCTCTGTAAAAGAGCACAGAAGACAGGGTTAGTCCAAGTCTTTTGTTACCCACTTTTGTTGCAGATGAGTAGACTTAAATATCCAGCACTCTAGTTGATACAATCAGTAGTATCTAGTATTTAAAGTTCTTCAGGGTGTTCTTTAGTTCCCTAAAGTCAACATTTTAGACTCCGCAATTTCCATCTGGATTGTAGCCTGTCATTACAGTTATCCTAAAGAGCCTGCCTCTTAAAGGCACTCACAGTGGCAGATTAGCGAATCTTCAAACCTGTAGTTTTTCAGTCCTAAGTTAGATATTTTCCTGTGAATCAACACACCTTTTAACTTAGATGAACCAATGTATAGAGCGTATGCTCAAATTGACTGTAATTCTTCAACTTTGAAGTCCAGCCTTGCAAGACTTGGTTTTGGTTCGTCAAAGAAAACTATACTCATTGGTTGTTCTGAGATTCTCATCATAGTTGTTCAAACTCTCCAATATGATATGCACAATGCAAATGAGGCGTTGTCTTCTATATGTTGGCAGAGAAATATGTAAGAACAAGGAAATTATTTGGACCATTGGTGCTATCCATACAACAGTAAACCTGTCAGTCTCAGTTGCCAAAAGCAAATTGAAAAAGCACAAGGTGATTTGAAGATGACGTCAATGTCCTTTGACAACGTCTTGGAAAAGGACATCCTTTTCCAAGATGTTGTCAAAGGATAAGCCTTTCAAGCTTTGTTTTGTGTGAATGAGTTAAAAAATATAACATACTGCAAGGCATGAGACTTCAACCTTACGATATTCAGTACTGGGAATATTTCTCCTGATGTCTTGCCCTGAAGGAATAAGACACACTTGTGTTGGAACAATTCTTGGTACAAATGAAAGTTTTGCATTACTATTAACTTGAGAGGAAAAAACTGCTGTGCCATCTTTAGCAGCTCATACCTCTTTTTTCTCTGAGGTCAAGCAAAATTTTTGCTCTTTAAGTATGTATTTGTGTTTTCAAGAGACTAAAGAATCCTTAAAGCAATGGTCTTGCTTCACTGGGACCGGGATAGCTATTGGACTTGCAGACAGGCTGGATACCTCCTTTTTAGAGATGCCCTTCTAGCCGCTAGAGCTGCTTTTCACCTGAATGTGGGAGAAGTCTTTCTGTTGAATACCATGCCACTGTTCGTTTCAGATCCACAATAAACCCAAACTTGCAAGCTCAAACGTATTATACTTCCTGGTCCGCTAAGAGCGCTTTCTAGTGCAGGGAAATCATTGTCAGATCCTATTTTTTTAAAGTTTTTTTGAGGAAGAATTTCTTAAAATCCTGATTTGAAATACCTTTATTCAAGCCTGTCTTCCTTAAGCTCAAAACATTCAGTTGTCCAAGGAATTCTGGCAAAAAAATAGTATGGAACCTAAGACACCCTCCAGCAAGTAAACTACTTCAGGAAGGAGTCGTAGCCTTTTGGTTTTGAATAACCAAGTAAGTTCAGATCTGGGGAACGCGGTGTTTTTGCCAAAGTCTTGCAGAGGAGCAGAATGTGACATCAGAAGCAGCAGAAAGCTGAAAGCTGCAGCAATGGCAGCACATGATGCCACTGATTCTAGGGCCTTAAGAGAAGTGCAGAGTTGTGGTTGCTATGTGGGAAGAGTTGCATCATTTTATGTTAACCTAAAGCCTTCAGTGTGATTTTTGGGCTTGGTTAAAGAACCATGAAATACAGTTATTGTAGGCTGCTTGTAAAAGCTATTTATGTGTCTGGGTATTTTCAGTTTTGATCACATCCATTATGGCTTCAGCATGCAAGCATACTACACTATTAGACTTCTTACTGGAGAAGCTCTTGATGTGCTTCTCCTGGAAGTCATTTTCCCATTTTGTTCTATGTAACAACATTATCACAGGCAAACGTGCTGACTATTACTGTTTGCAGCAAACCATGCAGTTTCTTTTGGTTTTCCTGTCCACCTTTCTTCAAAAGCTATTTTCTGAAGAGCCTTCCACGTAAATGAAGAGCAGCCATCTTTCAGATACTTCTTCATTCTGAAAGTAGAGACATGTTTATTGTGTGCTGTGTCTGAGGAAATCCTGCAAATACATAAATTTGTCCAATAAATGTGTTTTCCTTAATCTGTATCATCATTAACCCTATGAACAGGTGGATAGATCTAAATCTCTTAATGACTGAGATCTTGTTTCAAATTTATCAATATAAGGAGCAGACCTCCACACTCTGTGGGCACAACTGAATGTGTATAATAGAGTATCTGGCAATAGTAGTAATCTGTCTAAGATAATGAGAACCCATCTGGTAATAACAGCAACGTGCCTAAGGTAATAGGAACTCTAGGTCTACCTAGTAATCCTAGCTTGGATTAATGGCTTATCAAGAGCAGATCTAAATATAAACTCCTACTTTTCCTCATTGTTGACTGTAAGTTCTAAGTAACTAAAATTCATCTTTCATCTCATTAGAAACAAAATATGTAATTTGTGCTTCTTGATTTTTTGGAAGGAGAAACTGAATATTTGCAGTTAGATGTTGAGATGCATACTCAATGATAAGATCAGTCATGACAGCAGACCTACATGTGGGTAAATTGAGAAATGGTTGTGTCAGTATGCTTGAGCCCACTTGCAAGAATTCATGTGACAAGGGCTGATGTACTCCCATGCAGACGTTTTATGGACAAATAGAGTATCTGAAGTCGTAAAATGGGACTTCATTTCACCTGGCTTTAGATGACTAGGTCAGGTGTGATTCTCGTGAGTCTCATTGCAGGCTTACCTGACATAATTTTGTGGCTATTTTAAGATGAGACATATCATGCCTTAAAGTGTCTATTTCTTCTGCTGACTGTTAAGGAAATCTGGTTGATTAGCTTGGATGTCCACACGGCAGATATTTGAAGCTGAGTGAGATAGATCCCACTGTTAGCATTTAGTTGCACTTTTTTTTTAATATCCTTCAGATCCTGGTTGATAACAGAATATTCTAGCCCTATGCTAATTCTCTGGTGTGGCAGAGTAGTACAGACTTAACTTTCTTTTTTTTTTTTTTTTTGTTACTCTGAGGAGAAAACTGAAGGGAAGAACACAAGCTCATTTAGCCAAACGTCTTACCCCTTGGAAGGTTTGAAACTAGCTACGTCTTTCCCTGCTTTCTTGGATCTGACTGGCTGCCCTAGGATTTTTGTCCAAGGCTACTTACGTTTTTATGTCCTGAGACCTAATGCAGGCATCCATAGATACTGTCTTGGAACCAGTACCACGTATTACAACACAGTTCGTAGCTGGAGGACATGACAGTGTGGATGCTGCCCACATATCTGGTGAAGGGGGTGGTTTCTGCTGAAGAATCCACTTGATCCTTTAGGAAGTAATGCTTTCTGAGCATTCTAGATAATGTAAGTCTAGTAGAGGTTCTGTTTCTAAAGGCTATACTTTGCCCTTGAGAAAGGCAGGAATGGTATTTTGGTTCTAAGTCTTCTAGTAGTAATACTGCTTGCTAAAGCAATTGTGTCAACTTTCACATGGCTCTGCTGTGATTCGTTAAAGGCAGTTCTTCTCATCAGCTGATTAGAGACTCATCTGTAGAGAGATGGGACAGCTGGACGAATGCATCTTATATTCCTCCAAAAACACATGGAATGAAAAGCTGCGGATGGCATCACATCCTGTCTCCCTCTTCTAGGATTAATGACTAGAGTTATCCTGAGTCAACCGGTTTGGAAGCATGGTTACTTCTGCAGGGGACTTGCAGCACAAAATACTTGTGAAACAGCTGTACTGACTCCAATATTAACTTCTTACTTGGCACGTAGCTTCTCCTGTTTGACAGGTGGTTTGTGGAATAGGAGTAATGCCTGTGGATCTCAGTGTTTGCAAAGAGTAAGTCTTGCAAAACACTGCATTGTGAGGAAAGTAATCTTTCCAGCTGAGGAACTAAAATGAAAGGTCACTTCTTTGTAAGCTTATAAAAGGAAATTAGTGCAGGAGCTTATGCAGACTTTAGTTTTGAAGCTTTGAGATGATGACAGTAACTTTTTTAAGTAGAGAGAGTACAGTCTTACTGTCTAATACATCAGATTTATTTTTTTTTTACTAAGAAATTAGTGGCTAGCTTTGCAGCATGCTGTTAGGATTTTCCTGTGAAAGTACGTGTTAGAATTTTTCATGATTGCAGTACGTCTTAAAATGAAAATGTGATGTTTTTCAAAAACAGGCTTAGGTGCGCTCTGTGAGAGAATATAGAGGAGGATGTCTGATTCAGTTTTATTCCAGTACAGGTAGCTCATTTAATTTAAAACTACGTGGACTGTAGAACAGAACAGCTCTTTTTTGGCACCATGGTAAAGGTTTTGGAAATGCCTATTATCTAAAAAGAACACACCCCGACATGGTAAAATCACACAAGGGATAATTCTTCTAACAAAACCTAATTGTAGCACAGATTCCAAATTTGGTTTATATTTGTCATGGAAAAGCCTCATTTTAGAATTATGCAAGTTAATTTCCCCCTGCTTTTAATCAAACTCCCATTTTTAAATACGTTTCTTAAGCTTATAATTTATATATCTGAAATAGGCTAGACATTCTTCTCAAGCTAGAGCCTAGAGATGAGAAGTTTCAATTAAACTTCTGTTAATGCCAGCCTGAGGGCAGAGGTTGAAAATAAGAGATATAGTGAAGCACATTGGCCTTAATCTGGGCTCTGTAATAAATGTGGATTAAATTCTGCCTCTATCAACATTTGTCTTTTGAAATTGGAAGTAGGAAAGGAAGAAGAGTAGAATGATTTCTGATGTCTGCTCATACGCTTCTATTTATATAAATCTAAAGTTGGGTTGGTAAAAGAAGAAAAATATAAAATCAAAATGGTGTCTGATAGCTACAGGGATTAAGGGATTGAAGCATCTCCCTTATGAGGAAAGGCTGAGGGAGCTGGGTCTCTTTAGCTTGGAGAAGAGGACACTGAGGGAGGACCTCATTAATTCTATAAATATGTGAAAGGTCACTGTCATGAAGATGGAGCCAGGCTCTTCTCAGTGGCATCCAATGATAGGACAAGGGGAAATGGATATAAGCTGGAACACAGGGGGTTCCACTTAAACATGAGGAAGAACTTCTTCCCAGGAAGGGTAACAGAACACTGGAACAGGCTGCCCAGAGAGGTTGTGGAGTCTCCTTCTCTGGAGATGTTCAAAACCCGCCTGGATGTGTTCTTGTGTGATCTGATCTAGGTGGTCCTGCTCCAGCAGGGGGATTGGACTAGATGATCCTTTGAGGTCCCTTCCAATCCCTAACATTCTGTGATTCTGTGTACAGATTCTTGACTAACTTGAATTCTCAAATTTACTGCACTTTTCAGATCCTCAAAAGAAAGATCTTCAAGAGACAAAGAACGTTCAAGAGATCGTGATAGAACATCACGTGATAAAGATAGAAGCTCAAGAGAGAGGTCACCACGAGATTTCAAAGACAAGAAACGTTCTTACGAAAGCGCTAATGGCCGATCCGAAGACCCAAGGAGCTCAGAAGAGCGTGAAGCAGGGGAGATTTAACTGGCTGTGTATTCACCCGATCTCTAGCTTCCTATGGAGTTGCATACTATGGTTTAGTTTACAGTTGTTCAAAGGGACACCAGTGAGCAGTTCCAGACACTGATCCAACTAGGGTAGATGTACAGTATATAAAAGTGGTTATAACCAAGTCAGAATTAAACCCCATCAATTAATGATGCCTAAAGCTGGGTCCTGGACTTCCACCAAGTTGTAAAACTTCTCTGAAAGATTTCTCTTTATTCAGGACAACAGTTTTATGTACCAAGACACAGATCTCAATGTTTTTAATCTCCTTTCCAATACAAGTTAGTGAACAAATTATATTGTACTACTTGCCTTGGGTGCTTTTGAACCTTTATAAATTCTCCAATTCTGCTCCAGTTGAAACAGCAGCATTTGAAAGGTTGTATTTTGGGGGAATTTTTTTTGTTTGCTTTTTTTGTAAGAGGGTGGGTGGACGGATATTAACTTTTACTCTAAGGTTATGTTCCCAGTGACTTTTTTTGTTTGGGAACCTAGGAGTTGATTACAGTGGGAGCATTTAGACAGGAATGTGTGCTGGAGAAAGAGTAAATGTCTTTTTACAGTGCCTATTTAGACTTGGAAATTGAACAGCTGTTGCATTACATCTTTTTTATTTCTACTTAAATTTTGAAATCAAAGCCAGTCCCATATCTGTACCATTTGATTGGTATGTGTTCAATATATTTGTTTTTTTTCCATAAGGACTCTTTCTGCTTTTTCTTGTGGGGTGTAAACAGCACATCCTTAATTGTATTAAAAACAAACAAAAAACCAGCAACAACAACAGAAAATTAAGAACAAAAAAAAAAATAAAAATAAATAAAAAAGGAAACCACATTGTCCAATAACTTAACAAGGATATACTGGTCTCTTAAGGTGGTTACTTAGCAGTTCAGTCATTAAACAACATTTGGTTATTAGAGTTTTTAACATGCAGATGTGCTCTAGGAGAAGCAGTCTTTCTGATTACAATCCTGACCATCCTAAGATCTTCAAAGGCGAAAACATGGAATCGTACTAATCATGGCACAACCACTAACTCCTTAATGACTTGAGTTTCAAAAAGCAGTGTTTCCTTTAGGTGCAGGCTGCCTTTACATAAAGGAGTTGCTGTCGATTCTGTCGGATTGAAAGTGCTCTGGGACAAATAATTATTCACATATGCCCTACTCTCATACAGAATTTAGAGATTGGTACATTCTCCTTGAGATAGCACCACTGAGTTACTTCACAGCGATGCTTAAGAGCAGTGTTTGTAATGATTTACTGGCATTTTCAGCAGGTTCTGCAGACTCTCCTCTGTATCTCCCTAGTCCAAGTGCCTCTGTAGGCCTGCTAATTCTGGGTGTATAATATCACTGTAAATTCCCTGTGTGCATTTGCTGTAGCCTCTTCCATATGGTCAGCACATGGGTGATAATTCCAACACAGTAAATAATTCCACAGTATTTTGACTGGCAGGGAAAGCTAGAACAAGACCTTTACATCTCAGCAAGGATTTGTATTCAACGTGGCACATACCCTCTGCTTAATACATGTCGTATTAAGCTCCTAAAGAAATACAGTAATAATGATGGCTGACTGCTTAACACTTTTTTTTTTTTATTTACCCATTTGAAATCTGAACATGAGTTTCCTTCCGGGGATTGCTTTATGATTTCCTGCATGGCCCAGCTGCGTGATGAATGTAAGTTACCAGTGTTTGTCCCTCTGATACGAGCGTGCTGCACAAGTGCTTGCTAACATCCATTGTCACACCTTGGTTAACAGGATTCTAGTGATGTGGCAGAAAGTGAACAGTCATTTCTAAATGCGTCTTGCATAGCAGAATTACCAGTAAATGGGTTGCTAACTCCTTTAGAATTTCTTTCCGGAATAAAATTATTCCAGAAACACTGAGGACCTGTTTACCCCTGCAGCCAGCAACTAGAAATTTTGCATTGTAAAGGGGAATGGGGGTGGGAATTTGCATACTGTGACAAAACACTGCTTAGACTCCTTACTAGCAAATTCTGGATAATACACCATTGATTTTACATATGGCTTTTAAATTTAATTATGAAAAGGTGATTGGATTGAGCCTTTGCTTATTTATAGGTTTTCGTGGGGTGGTGAGCTTCATAGTATCCAAGTACCACACCAGTGTTAAACAGAGAGAAGGTAAGTCTTACCTCTGGTATCCTGATAAAATAATCTGAATTACATGTGGAAATACATTTCTCGTGTCTGAAATGAGGACTGGAATTGCAGTTAGGAAGAGAACTGAATCAAAGTGATAGGTGAAATATGATTCTGATGCAAGAAATCTGGAACATCTATCAGTAAGGGAGGCTGCTTTATTAGTTGTGCCTGAGTACATAAGGATCTTTCACCCTTCTGGAAACTGAGGTAGCTTGGTTCTGATGGAAGAGTGGAACTGAGGTATTCATCACCTGTATGTTTCCTGCAGGACAGCTGAAGAGTGACATTGATTTGCATGGTCAAAATGATTGTGAAAAGGGATATAGGGCAAACAAATCTCTGTTTGTGTCTGCTGCATCACATCAGGGGAAGAGCTTTAATGCTTGTCAAAGAGTTTGGGCTTCATTACTTGTGGTCTTTAATTTCCCAGTCTTCAGTAAATGGTTCAGCAATCGTTAAATCTGACTTCTGGTCTAGAACCACATCAGAAGCACAATGGTGAGATTATTCAGAAGATAAGCCACTCAACCCACTAACCCAGATCAAACGCATCCTACAGACATGGATGTACTAGATTTGCATCACAACAGGTGTCATCTGTCTGCACTGTACTTCTGACTTCTGAAACCCTGAAACCGAGCCCAGCTCTTTTCCCTTCCATTGCTTGTTCAGCTATTGATTCTTAGAAGACAGAGAGCACTTGAGGCAGGGTGCTAGACCCACAGGAAATCCACGGGGGATGCTGCAGTGCACTAGTGTCACTGGGAGCACATGCAGTAGTCTGTGCTGCTGCTGATTCTTCGTTAAGTGATCTCACAGGTCTGCAGGTCGTTGAGAGGCCTGAGTGCTTGGAGTGCTCAATGCCATTCCTGTGTGAGGAAAATAGTTTCCCTCTCCTGCAAGGAGGCTTACTGCAGTGTGGGAAGGGAATGGAGCACCTTGAGGAACCTAAGGATGCTGTAGCTGAAGCATCTTTTCTTTTAAATTTTGCTGACACAGTTGTAGCTCCATAGCTACACTGCAGGTGTACAAATTGAGTGAAAATAGTAGATTATTTCATTTATTGAAAGCGTTTGAAATGCAGTGAGCCTGCAAGCATTATTCCTGTATCTCAGAAAGCTCTCACTTTGGATTAGTCAGGGGAGCATAAACCAGAAGAACATTAAGATGATAAGCAGCTAGAGAATGGTGTGTTACCAGAAATGAGGTCCTCTCCTGAACATACAAGAGTTGCTTTTCCCACTGGAGCAATAGGAACCATACAGTAAAAGAGTGTTATTTCCAAGCAAAGAGGTGCTTGGGCTGGTGCAGCTGTATCACGTTACCCACCGTTAGACTTGCCAATGAAGCTGGCAGAGGAGGCTGTTCTTACCTGTCCTCTTGCCTTCCATCTGGTAGTGAATCTGTGATTTATCCTCCTGTTGCTACAGTGCAGACCCCTACAGTGCAGGGCCCTGAAGCCCTTCTCCCTGTCCAGTCTGTCTTGCACCAGTTTAGGCCTTTGAGGCATCTTCCATCTTGCTCCAGGGGCAGCAGGAGAAAATAAGTGAACCAACCCCCTAAGCCAATGCAAATGGATGATTGTGCAAACCTTAAATAACCTTGGGGTAGAGATTATCTATTTAGCTTGAAGAGAGAATGGTAGCAACTTGCCTTAGGACAGCGGGACCAATGCAAGACAGCTAAAGGCATGGGTGGGTGCATCCGAACTAATGGGTTTAGCTACAGGAACACAGTATTGCAACAAGAAGCTCATGTGGTGCTGATGATGACTCAGTGAGACGTGTGCGCTGTCTCTTCCAGGACTCTTACCAAGCAGATTGTAGTTGTGTCAGCAACGTCTAACATTATTATGTTATTAATAAGTTATAAATTAACTTATTAATAAGTAATAAATTAACAACATTAAGCAAAGTATAAACGCAGAGTGAGCTATGTGCCAGAGGTGATGGCAGCGTGCTGTGCAAGGGTTTGCAGCACCTGATAACTGCCCCCTTGGTTTACTATTCTCCATCCCACATTTCACATCCCACCTGGCTCAGTATAGTTGTCCTTTGTTCACAAACAGTAGAGGTTAGTTTCTCCTGATGCAGTGGCTTATAAAAAGCGTTGATGCGGTCCTCAATCAGTCCTGTATGGTTTTCGCTCTTTGTTTTTTGCTTCAATCACTTTTTTCCTACCTGCTTCTTAATAAATTCTTGCACCGTTACTGCTCATGCAATTCTTTAACTCTTCTTTTCACTAAGACCTGCTCCAGCTTTCACTGCAGCCTGCAAGACTGGGAAGCAGTGAACTGCTGGGGAAGAGAGAAAGAAATTTCTACCCTGGTCTCTCTTTACTCCTGCTTGCCCTTCTGCAGGCATATAATGGACAGTCAGCAGGCAATTAGAAAATTCCCTCATGACCTGTCTCTCCTGGCTCTGGCTTTTCACCTCCTGTTGCTGGGGAAACTGCAGTCCCAAGCTGCTTTTCCAGGCCCTTGGTAGTGCTGCGCAGAGCACGGCAGGCCAGCACTGTCCTAGGAAATGCGCCAGCGGGGAGTCGGGATTAGCTGGCAACAGAGCAGGGCTGACCACGGTGCAAGGTCAAAAAGGGCCTGCTGGACAGCAGGAGCTGCTGTGGCTGTGCAGCCCTTTCCCAGGCTGAAATGATCTGGAGAATGCTGACTGTAGTAAAGTATTGATGGTGATGCTCAGTTAGGAAGGAGCACAAAGATAGAAATTGTTCCTGGTGCTGGCTCAGGGGGGCTGCAGGCTTTCACAGCATCAGCTGTCGGGCACCACCAGCATCAAAGACCTGCTCAAGCCTCTGCGTATCCATCACTAGAAGGTGATAACTGTGTCTGGGACTTTGCATCAAACTACTGTAACTTATTAAAGTGCTGCCATCTTCCCAAGCTCAAACTGGTTTGCAACAGAGCAACAAGAGTAAAGAACTGATTTCCAACAGGTGAGGGCAACTGCTGTGTTAATGCAGGGAGGTACCGTAATCCTGATGTCAGCTCCAATGTTTCCAAGCCATTGTCTGCCTTGTCCTAAAATTCTGCCTCTGCTTGTAACCCTGTGCAAAGCTCTGCTGGTGGCCTGTTGTGGTAGGGTGACCCTGACTGGATGCCAAGTGCCTACCAAAGCTGCTCTATTGCTCCCCTCCACAGCTGGACAGGGGAGAGAAAATACAATAAAAGGCTTGTGGGTCAAGAGAAGGACAGGGAGATCACTCAGCAATTACTGTCATGGGCAAAACAGACTCAACTTGGGGAAATTAGTTTAATTTATTACCAATCAAAACCAGAGTAGGATAATGAGAAAATAAAACCCAAATCTTAAAACACCTTCCCCTCACCTCTCCCTTCTTCCCAGCCTCAACTTTGCTCATAATTTACCTCCTCCCCTCCAGTGGCAC
Organism: Tauraco erythrolophus; assembly: GCF_009769465.1. Lineage (NCBI taxonomy): Eukaryota > Metazoa > Chordata > Aves > Musophagiformes > Musophagidae > Tauraco > Tauraco erythrolophus. The sequence goes on from NC_141468.1 coordinate 57,886,830, forward strand.
AGGGGGACAGGGAATGGGGGTTGCAGCCAGTTCATCATGTTTCTTCTGCTCCTTCCTCCTCAGAGGGAGGACTCCTCACACTCTTCCCCTGCTCCAGCATGGGATCCCTCCCATGGGATACAATTCTCAATGAACTTCTCCAACCTGAGTCCTTCCCACAGGCCTACAGTTACTTATGAACTGCTCCAGATCATCTCCAGATGGAGATCAGCAGCACCAGCAGTGTGTCCCTGATCTGTCTGCTGCCATGTGGTGGTGCAGGGTGGAGGTGACATGCCGTGTTGCTGCCTTCGAGAGAGACCCTGCAGCAGTGCGTCTTCCTGGGCAGATGCTTCCAGGGATGTTAGAGGCAGAAGCCTGGGCTCCCCAAGGCAAGCATGCAAAATATTCTAGCAGTAAAATGAGGCTGCTATTTCTACTGTCCACTGAGTAAGCAAACAATTCAGTCTAGGGTGCCGCTGGCTCACACCAGGAAAAAAAAAAAATCACTCCTGTGTGCCTTAGGCTTGTTTTGACTGCATGCGATCTGACCAGTATAACCATGCACTGAACTGGCACAAACCCATCCAACTGCATAAGCCAGAAGCGCTCTGGTATGGTTAACTGAGCCTCAGTGATATTCTAATTACAAATGTTCATTAACTCAGTATTAGCCACAGCAAAGATAAAGAAAAAAAAGGCATCATTTCTAATGTTGCCTTTCCCTAAAGTAGGATTACGTCATGAAAGAAAAGAGGCATTTTACAATGAAAACTGAGAAGAAATGTTGAAAACTGAGCAAGTTAGAATAGATGTGGGAGCTGTTTGGTTTGGTTTGCAGTATGAGTCACACCTGTGCTTTTGAGATGCCTGAACCGCCATGCCTGATGGCCCCGCGTTTGAATTCTTTGAATTGGGTGGCTGTTCTGTCTTGCAGGGACCACTGGCCCCTAGTGCTGATTCAGACATTGCAATTCACCTGTCTTATCTCAGTATGATCTTCCATAGGTAGCAATCCTTTGCCATCACACATGGTGCACTACAAGCCTTGTGGCACCTTCTGTTTAAGGAGGAGGGTGACTTGAAAGTCTAACAGGGCTCTCCCTGCTCCTCTCCAGCTCTAACGGAAGCAACCACCCTGACACTTAGCACAGGGTAGAAACATTGCTGTTCCCAGCGTCTTCCCGTCTGGGCTGTACCCTCACTGCCTTCTGCCCATCACTAGGTGTTTTAAATAGCAAATAGAAGCAGCCCCTACTCTTTCAATGTAAAGCAACACCTCTGAGGGCTATAGTTGTACCTATGCCCACAGCTCTACAACAAAGGAGCTCAAACAGCCCTTCACTTCCATCAGCAATAACGCAAACGGCCTTCCAGCAAGAAGGGTGGGTGCAAAGGAGGGTTTTCCTCTGGACCCTGCTAGAAGGATTTCCTAGAAGCTTCCCCAAGTCCTCTGCAAGGTCTCTGGACAGCCACGGAATATCTGAGACAACTTCCTCCCCTTGCTCCCCTCGCTGAGCCTCTCTACTGCCCATGCTGCAGGCAGGGGCAGGAAGGCTGCTTGGCTCAGACTCTAGCAATAAATTTATTAGGCTTAAATGCCTCAACAGCTAGATTTAGTTCTGTAAAACACTCACTGTCATTTCAAATCGCCTTGGTATGTTTGTAGCCCTTGTCTCAGAGTGATTTGGTGATGCTGTCACACACCACTGGTCTCTTGGATTTTATCCCAACGTTGATTTGTATTTGTCCAGGGATGCTTTGCAAATGCACCTTCCTCTGGATAAGTTTCTGCTTTGTTCTCACAGCAACTGAAGTTTTTCAAGTTAAATTTCTCTCATCTCTTTGCCTGTGATCCTTTATTTTCTATTCCTTGTTCTTTCCCAGAGCTGCCCCCATTGGAAGGTCTGAGCCTGCTCAGTGAAGTCAATGAACTAGATTTAACTGCATATGTGTTTTTACAGTGTTAGGTAATATTTTGAATCAGGAAAGCATTCGCTTGTCTCTACAAGGTCAAGTTTTGCTTGTGGGGATGCTTTTTTTTCCCCAGCAACATGACTGGCAAAGCACTTGGATTTTATTAGCTGAGGATAAACTTCCTCCATGAGCTCCCTCTCACTCCTCTTCCCCTTTCTCGGTATTTTCCATCTGTTTGCATTGTTCTGGTTTAGGTCAGGCACAAAGACGACTCCACAGCACTTAGCTAATTTAACCTGTCACAGTCATTTTCATACTGCTCGTGCTATGTCACAGGTTTGTCGTCTCACCCAAACCTTCCTGATGTCCCACAGGCTGTATGAAAACCATGAAGCTTAGTGTGAGGGCTTTGGTCCCACTCACTGGTGGTGCTCCACAGGAAATCTCTTCCTACTGCCTTTAGGTATGATATTTCCCTGAGGTTTCTCTTCACCGCGTCGAAGGTATGCCTAAGAATGCATACAGTATGTATAGCACCACATCACATATTTACTGGTTCAATAAAGTTGGTTTGCCTCCCAAGTACGTGAATGTTGCTGTTTTGCAGAGGCACAGTGAAGTCCAGGGAAAGCTAGGCAGGATTGTGCAGTGAATTCAGCTCAGGTATCCTCAATCTCAAGATGCCGTCTGATCTATGCTCTGTCGGGAAAGCTTCCTGCCGTCCTTTGAAATCTCGGATAAACAAACAAACAAAGAAAGGGCCATGTACTCCTAAACCACTCACATCATACAATCTTTAAAATTTAACGTGTCCCCTTTGTAAATGGATTTTTTAAAAAAATTCTCTCTTTACTTAAGCCTGAGCTTGATTTGTCTCACATACTTTGCTTTTGCTAGGCCTCTCTCTCCGTCGCAGGGAACACAAAATCTTAAACCATTGGCCAGTGTTGTCGGGCTCCTGCCAGCCCAGGGTGTCTATGGCAGTGACGACCATGTCATTACAACCAACCATCACCATGGCAAACAGCACTTTTAATGTGCATTAAAGCAATTCAATAAAAAGGGGCAATTGTTTTAAGCTTTTCAGAGTGTTAACTTTACTTGTACTGCCTCAAAGGGATTTGAGACTATAAATATTTTTTCACAAGGCTTGCTCTTTCCTTACAATACTTGACGATACTATGCAATACGCTTCTCCTTCTCCCCAAGCAGGATAAAATACCGAATCCAATGAAGCGGCCTGGCCCATCCTCCCTCTCCAGCAAGAGTTCATCTTCTGGACTTTGAGATTTCCGCATCCTTTGCTAAAGAAATGGTATGGGTGAGGAAACTACACCTCGAGTAAAGGAGAATTCTGCATTTTTAGCTGTTTACAAAATTGTTGTTTCGTGATCAAGTGAAAAGGTTCCCTTCCCACCACCCAAGAAGCCTGATTACTGCAATTGTGATAGGTGCCTGTGTGGGAGCTTGAGCTGGTTTCAGTAAACCCGCGGCTACCACCAGTAACCGTGCACTGTAACCAGCTACCGCTCCTGCGCATCATGTGTGCCTTTTCCGTGCTACAAATTAGAGGACTCATCTGCTTTCTTTGTGTTTATTGCGTTACACTGAAGCAAAACGGCATGTAGTTATTTGCAGTTCTTAGCTGATGATTTCACCACGTCTAAGGAACACAAGGAAAAGCAATTAAATTGTTTGGGACTCAGTTACCACTGAAGGAAGGCTCAGGCCATGCGACAGGGCAGGATGAGGGCAGCGCTGTAGAAATCCCACGCTGAGCTGAGCCCAACATGCCACCCACTCAGCAGGGCAGCAGCCTCCCTCAGCTGGGTGCGTTTTGAGTAGTACAGGAGAGGGTGAGCTCAGTACTATTGCCCTCTCCTGGGTACGTGGCCAGCGCGATTTGCTGGGAGTAGCAAAAAAGTGAAATCCATGTGCTGGAGATCATAGAATCATAGATGTTCATCCCCTGCCCAGAGGGACCCAGTGGTGACCGCATTCAGCGTTGCCATCCCTTACACTGAAAGCTGCTCCGAGAAACCTTTCCCAAGGTTGGGGAACTCCACTGGCTTATGTAAGATGGGACTTTCCCCGTGTCTTTCTCAGACATTAGTATTTCCCATACATCACTCCCCTCATTGTTTTAGTTCAAACATGAAACAACACCTATTGCCTCTTAAATAATGACCTCAAAATGGTCATGCTTATCATTCATGAGGATGGAGAGGTGGCAGCTGAGACAAAGAGCTGCTGGTGCCTCTCTGGGCTGATGCTGCTGGAAGAAGCAAGTCTTTCTCTCAGGAATAGCAAGCTTAAAATCATCGTCTTATAATATAGTCTTCAAGGATGCTGGCCAGAGGAACCCACCTGGAGCACTGAAGCTGCAAAGCACATCAGGATTTGTTGTTTGGCTTTGATGTATCTGCAGGTTTTATTTAGCTGTAGAAACTGTTGGCTAAGGAAATTATTGATATCTACATTATATAAGCCTTTTTTTTTTTACTTTTTCATTCTTCCAACTGTGGCTGAAGGACCAAAACCAGCAAATCAGTGCTGGTGAGACGTTAGAAGAGCCTGGAGGTTTCACATCCTCACCAACCTGCCTCTTTGTAGACATTGTTCAGGTGAGTGCAGATTTCATTGGTTACCTTCTCAAAGGAAGCTTTGCACTCTCCGCCAAATTTCTCCTCCATCAGTTGCAAGATAATGTCACAGATAATCTGAACAAGGAGAAAGGAAGAAACAACCAGTGTGCACTTTCCTTCACTTTAGAGGCATAAGAACAAAATAAATATTTTTAGTTGAGATTCTTGGAGGACAGAAAGGGATACAAGAACAATCCAACAGCATATAGCATGCAGAGCTCATAACAGGTCACGGAAAATTAGGTGCATTATAGAATTCACAAAAAAATGCAGTCATTGCTGCTGTTTCTTTTAACTACCCTGTATCTAGTTAATGTTGACTGCACTTAAAGATGGTTGTACAGGACCAGTTCACTTGGTCCATCTACTGCAATCAATCTGGCAGTGGACTATCCCAAATGTTTAGAGGTCCTGAGGACCCCTGTGTAGGACCCCTATGGAGTACATGGCTTGGGGGTAAGTTTCTTCCTAATCTTTCCTGCTTGTTAGCTATCTAGTGCTCTGTAGCAATGAGGGTTTGTTTGTCTTTACAGCAGCCAGGTAGGCGGCATACTTTGAAACATCAGCTCCTTTTCTGTGAAGCATTTATTATTTTGTGTGCATCTTTACCCTGAAAAAGTCTTTTCAGGATCTCTCCAAGCAGAAATCCTCACTTACTCTCCCACTTATTGAACATGGGGCCCACTGCTTTGGAAACCACCTTCCTGGTGCCTGAGTGACCTTTGCCAGAAGGTGCCTCTTTTTACATTTTGTATTTTGTGCTGTGTAAGGCAGGCAGTTTTAAATGCACTCTGCTAGTGACCTTAGTTGGACTTGGGCAAGTTATTTGATCCTAGATTTATTATCTGTGTTTGTTCAGTGATGGCAATGCTGTTGCCATTGTTGCTCAATAATAGCTGGTTTAGTTGCCCTAGAAAAGCTCAGTTCCTGTTACTAGAGAAAATAGACATCAAGGACTGAAGTCCAGTGTTAAGCTGCTTTTCTGTGTCTTGTTATTAAATGGCAAGCGTGGGAATCCTGTTGCACTGAGAAAACCCACTACAACTCACGGGCAGGTCCGCACCTCCCACCTGAGCAGACCTGCCTGCACCACATCTGCTGCATAGCCTTCTTCCCAACAGATGCCAGAACTCTCATTCTTGCTATCTTCCACCATCAGCTGTCTCGCCTTCCATCATCTCCATCTCTCACTCTGAGACAGTTGATGGTGGAAGATGGCAGGAATGAGAGATCTGGCATCTGTATATACAAATATATATATTTATATATACAAAGCCTGTTTTTCTCAGTTCTGCCTCTCAAAGGGGAAGGCATCCTCCCATCACAATTACACCCCCTGGGAAGAGGGCTGCGAGCTCACCCTAAAGTTTTTGGGGTCGATCTTCAGCTGGGTGGCGTGTTTCTTGCCAAGTGGGTTCACTATCCCAAGAAAAGCCTCAGAGTTGTCCAGGTGTTGCACCATGTCATTGATGGCGGTGAAAACCCTCTTGCCATGGCCTCTGATCTGATCCGACTGTTTCATCTCTTCGGCAGAGTCCATGCCTTTGAAATGTGTGAAGTAGGACTTGGTGTCTGGGTGCTCGGTAAACATCCTGTTGAGAAATGAGAGACATCCTAATCTGTGTACTGAGGCATCAATACAGATATGGCTTCATGTTCCAGGCCTTGTCTCCTGCATTTTTGCCCTTTTTCCTTCTCTTTATCAGAACAGACACCTCTTTTGCCTGCGTTTCTTGGTCCTCCTTTGTCCTTGCCATCTGCGCACAATCCCTGTGCCCACGGCAGCCTGTCCCCTCCCTTGCCTCTCCCCAGGGCACTTCCCTTTGCTTAATCCACCTGAAAACCTACCTACCTTGAATTTACTCCACTGCTGCTGAAGTAAATGTTTCCTCAGTGTTGGCTTAGTGTTAGGTGGAGATAAAATCCACAGAGAAGTGGGAGTGCATTCACAAAGGGGTGAGTGTGACAGTGCAATATTCCCAAGGATGTTCTGGACAGCAGATATGTCCACTGTGCTCTCAGTGTGTGTTTTGATGGAGAAACCCTCCTATTCATTTGGTTAATTAAACCCTTCCTAGAGTCCATCCCAAAGCTTTCTTACTGCCTGTGATGGATTATTGTTTCAGTACCAGGTACTGCTCATTTTATGTATTCAAAAGTAACACAATTCAATGTCACTTGTAAAGGAATTGGATTTTATAATACATCAATTACAATCATCTTGGTCAAGCTCTCAAAAAAGCAGTTTACTCATTGGGTAAACCAGTTATCCACTTGAAATAGCAATAGCAAAGTCCAGATGGCATTTTGCAGAGTCACAGAACAGTTGAGGTTGAAGGGACCTTTGGAGGACATCTGGTCCAAACCTCCTGCTCAAGCAGGGTCACCTAGAGCCAGTTGCCCAGGACCATGTCCAGACGGTTTTTGAATATTTCCAAGGATGAAGACTCTGTAGTCTCTCTGGGCAACCTGTGCCAGTGCGTGGTCACCCTCACAGTAAACAAAAAAATGTTTCCTGATGTTCAGAGGGAACCCTCTGTCTTTATGTTTGGGCCCATTGCCTCTGGTCCTGTCACTGGGCAATCACTGAGAAGAGCCTGGCTCTGGTTTTTTTGCATCCTCCCTTCAGGTTCTTATATACATTGATGAGATTCCCCTGAGCTTTCTCTTCTCCAGGCTGAACAGTCCCAGCACTCAGCCTTTCCTCACAGGAGAGATGCTCCAGTTCCTTTATCACCTTAGTGGCCCTTTGTTGAACTCTTTCTGGTATGTCTTGTACTGGGGAGCCCAGAACTTCTCTAAAGGCAGGGCTGGGTCTGTAGAACACTAAGCCAAAACCTTCTAGAGTAAATTACCCCAGGGAGCCAAGCCACTGGGGTAATGCTACTAATGTTTTATATCTGCATTTCTGACCCTAACGCTCCTCAGATAGAAGGAAAGAGCCACGCATAACATACCTTGAGGGACAAGATGTGATATACAAGAAAGTGAGACGGCGTGGTAAAGGTAGGATAACCAGAAATAGTAGTTGGACTGATCAGTGCTTATGGAGGTGATATATGTCCCAGCTGAGAGAGGGACGTGTGAAAGTTGAATAGAAGAAACTTGTGTCTTACAGAAGAAGAGAGAAAAACAGTGAAAACTAAGAGAGGAAAGCCCACGGGAAGGATACAATACAATGAAACAGATGGGCTCTGGACTGGAAAGGAAAATCATTAAAGGAGTTCAGACGTAAAGGAAAAGAGGTAAATAGGCCCATATTTTGTTCCCATTCTCTTTTATACCATACTTTTTTTACCTTAAATATATCACCCTTCTACTAGGGACAGAGGTGGAGTGAAGAAATTGTTCTTGTCTCTCCCTCCTTTTCCACCCTCCTTCCCCATTTCCTTTTACTTTTCTTTGTGTAGGTTTCTTCTCTTCACTGTTTCCTCCCGGAGGTGAGATAAACCACAGCACCCCAAAACGTCCCCAGCAAGGGCTGCATGAAAATGCATCAAGACATGCTCCTAGGTGGTAACTCCATCCTTCTTGGCCTTCCTCCTTCAGTCCTCTTGGGTAGCAGTGGGATGGGCTCCTTCCTTACCTGACCAGCACAGCTGTCCCATTGTCCTCAGCATCCACATACATCTTCTCCCAGGCACCACGGGCACTTTGCACCTCTGCTTCAGAGAACGACATGGTGGAGGAGACGGCTGCAATGAAGGACACAGTGGGAACGAGAAGGACGAGGAGGTCCTGGCAGGGCAGTTCTGCTCTGGTTCTCTACTCGGGGCTCTCTAAATACTGCCCTGGGGATTTAAGAGATCTTGAATGGACTCTTTGTCTCCGTTCCCCTTGGTCACATTTCTGCAGGCTTTACGGCTGCCTAATCACGTTTAATCAGGAAAGAAACCAACCACATGAGGAAGGAGGACTAGCGCTCTCACTGTGGCGTCAGGTACCAGAGTAAAGATCACACTGTCTGAGGAGAAAAGAGGAAAAGGGGATTTTCAGAGGGGAAGAAAAAGATCATCTCTCTTCCCCTCTCACCCCTGCCAAGCCCAGTGCTTGGCTTCTCTTTCCTGAGAGCGATCCTTGCCCAAGCACTAATTTTCCTGGTTTGTTCCTGCAATCGCTGCTGTGCTGCAGGCACCGTGGTGCCCTGCCATCTCCTCTTCACAGCACTTCTTGCTCCTTCAGTCCAAAGATCCCGTTTCCAGCTCTGGCAACTCTCTCTAGTACTGCTTTCATGACATAGTCCCTGCTTTCCCCACAGCCCTCTGGTTTAGCAGGGACTCACTCCACGCTGCTCCTAGCCGGTGGGTGGGAGGCATCACCAGCCCAAAACGACACTGTTGCGGGGACAGTGACAACAGCATGGGCACAGCATCCGTGGCCACAGTGGCCTAGCAAGCCATGTCATTTTAATGCAGGAGATAAATGGGTGCAGGACTACCAGGCTGGAAGCACAGGCATTTTGCTGCCCTAATCCTTCTGGCTTGTAGCTGGGATGTCTGTCCTATCCTTAAGCCCTACTTGCCTGGGAGGGAGAAAGAGGTAAGCAGCAGGAGAAAGGTTAGTGTACAGCGTGTACGTGTCACGGTCACTTGGAACTGGAAGCAAAAAAAATCTTGGGATTAGCCACATGGCACCTAGGCTTAACCTCTGGCAGGAATGTTCTGGTTGATTCCAGGGCATGCACACAAAATAAGGGCTAAGGGGCTTGAGGAAACTGCTGCTGCTGCTGGACCCTGAGCACAGACAAAACCTTGTATTGTTTGGGATGGTTTAGAGGAGGGAAGGAATAGGCAAAGGAAGAAATGTGTGGAACAGCGAGCAAAACCAGCCTGATGCCACGGGGCAGAAGGAAAGTGATGGTTGCAACCTCACAGAGACCGATCGGTCTTGGTGTGGTTGTGTCCCACTTCTGCAGAGGGATGCCTCTAATGGCTTCACCGAAGCTATCCCCGACTTCCCTCCCCCCTACCTTTTCACCACAGCAGAGAGCAGTCGGATAGAAAGCTGCAAAGCCTTCTGCTTTCTCGTCCCAAAATCCTCTGAAAAATGTCCCAAATTTCAGGCACGCTGTGCTGCTGGGACTGCTGCCTCTTTGAAGGTAACACAAACCAGGAAAATGCAGGTCGGCTGAGCCCAGCTGCCAGCACAGGGATGCAGAGGAAGGAGCTGTGCTGCAGGGGTTGGTGGTTCCCAGCCCTTGGGAGCCAAAACCTCCGGAGAGGAGCTCAGTGGGAAAAGCACCAAGTTTTTAGGCGAGAGCAGAACATGCACCAGGTACTGGTCATGGGTGGCCTCAGAGTGAGCTTCTGAAGAAAGAGCAGCACCAACTTTAACCAAAGGGAAAAGGGCTCGGGCAGGTCTGGAGCATGGAGGTAAAGCTGATTTTTCTTTGGGATGTGGATGTGTACAACTACTTGCTTGCAACTTTTCCTCCGCTCTGTAGGTGTCATGTTTTCCTCGTGGATCCTGGTGTACCCTGACTTGCTGTGGACACTTCTCAGTTGGAGAAGCTGGAGCACAGTGGTGAGCCTGGCACTCTGGCCTGAGCTATGGTAGCACTGCACATTGCTCAAGGATACATCTTCCCTCTTAGCCTTTTATTCTTCAACTCCCTTGTTCTCCCTTCCTTTCCCTCCCCTTTGTTTTTTTTTTTGTTTGCAGCAGTTTACAGGCTCTTCCCAATCTCATTTGGGACTTTGTATTACAAAGGCGCTTGTTCACTCGATGTATTGTCAGACATCCTGGTGTGGGCCAAAAATATCTGGTTTGAGTTGGGAAATTTTGATCAAATTAATATCTTGCCAAGTAACAAACCAACCAACACTTAGGCACCTGTCTTCCCCACCCCGGCCCCCCACTCCTGTGCCGCGGGTTACGCTCAAGCCGTTTGTTGAGACCATGAGCTGTGCGGGAGTTGGAGATCATGTGTAGGGGCCCCATTGCTCTCATTGTTCCTTCTGTCCTACTCAGCTGCTCCAGTGTGGGTTCCTCCACTGGTCACTGTCCCTTTGGGTGCCCCTGTGTCTTCCCTCTGTCCCTGCTCGGGCAGCTCTCTTCCTTCCGTGTCCCTTTCCTGCCCTGCTGCCCTTCGTGCACCCTGCCCTGCCATAGCCGTGTCTCCCTCTGCCCTGGCCTCGTCTCTACTTTTTCAGCATTCACTGCCCTTTCTTCAACGTGTTTCCACAGAAGTACCATAAATTCATCTGGTTTGTCCAGTTCTGGGGTGCAGTGGGTCACTTTTGTCTGTTGTTAAGCCAGCTGTGAGTGGCACAGGACCTGCCGCACAGACGAAACGAACAATGATGCCTTCAAGCATGTCACCATGCTCTCTGTGACACGCTTTCCTGTTCTTTCCTTTCACCTTCGGGTGTTACTTTTACTCTTTTGGAGAATTATCTTCTATTTTCCCCCCACGTGATTTGCCGAGTCCTTGTAAGGTGAACTCAGTAATATCTCATAAAGTTTTGACATCTCTAATAGGGTTATACGCATTTGTACCACACCTCAGGAGATCGAAATAAAAAAACGCCTGAAGCCTATTTTTTCAGCCTCAAAAGTGTACTGCTGTGAAAAAGTTGTGGTTTAATCGTAATGTCGTCATATTTTTGCCGACACTCACTCCCCCACCCCGGAGGAACAGGATGCGTGTTTGGTTTATTTCTTTTTCCTCTCTCATGGTTTGTTTTGTTTAATATCCCAAAGAAAGCGAATGCTCTGAAGTGTAATTTCTGCTGAATAAGGAGAAATGTTTTCTAACGAGGGTGCTGGGCAGCACTGCAGAGACAGCCTTGGCCACAGACGGAGTGCTCCTCACTGGCAGGGTCAGGCCGGGAGGACAGAGTGCTAGGAAATCCTGAGCAGGGGGCACAGCCGTGGTATTTCAGCCTGCATGTGGCAGCCAAACTTTTCTTGGCCCTGTCCCCAGCCAGGAAGTCAAGGACGTGCCTCCCACTGCAGTGCAAGGAAACGTCAGCAGTTTGGGAAGCTGGTTTCGTTTCCTTTTGGTTTTCGAGAAACCACGTGCTTTAGGCAGCCGGTAAACTCCGGTGACAGAAACAGACTGCATCTTCTACCCACCCAGCCATGTGGGATCTGGCAATGGCGACTGCCTGCGGAGCCCGTTGATGCCCTGGTCACAGGCACTGCAAAGCTGCCCATGTTTTCTTCTCCTTGAAAGTTCGTGATCGAAGTTTCGTGTTTAAGAAAAATAAACTACCCTATTTATTGTGCAATGGGTTAATCTCCAGCTCAGCAGACACACCTGTTATAGAGGATGACTGGAAAGGCTTGGCACCTGTAACTCTTATTTTTCCAACACTTCCCCGTACTGTCAGACTGAGGTTAGAGCCCCCTGTAGCAGGTATTGCCAGGTTTCTCGGATTCTTATCTTGAGATGCTGATGCTCAGTATTGCTTTTATGGAGATGGCAAACACCTGCATCTGCTCAATGCTCAGTATCTGAGGTTATCAACATTACCAGCTCAACAAAACAAGCAAAATTAGGAGTTGCAATCATGACTGTTGGTGTAAGTGTCTGAATGCCAAAGCCCATAGCACATGGGAGGGAAAGACCTGGGGCAGACACATGCAGCTTTCCCAGCTGCCACTGATGCAAGATGTACTAGATTTTGTTTCCTTTAAGATGATAGGGGATAGCAGAGGAGCAATCACAAAAGGAGAAACAGAAGCAAGGACTTCAAAGACTGATAAAGAAAATATCTTGCTATAAGGAAGGTTAATGAGATTAGAAAAATACCACAAGCATAAAGTCAGCAAGAGCCAGCAGTAACTAGTGGAAAGGTAAAGGTGGCAAACGAAGATCACAGCCACCAACTCAATTCAGGACCAAAGAGATTTATCCCCCCATGCCTGCACAGAGTATGTGCACTAATTTAAATATGTTTAACCAGTAGTAGATGATATGTTAAGTACTAACCAATGCGTGTAATTTTGGGTGGGTTTATACTAATCATGCAACAGGATAAATGTGCGATGATTTTCTGGTAAAGGAGAGCTGGCATTGTGGAATACCACCTAGCTCCCAACTTTGCGCAAACTTTGTAATAAAGAAATATCTCTACCCTGTGTGTATTGGATTGCATACTGGGTAAAATCCCACTTTTTGGACACCACCACCAGACCACACTTCTCTCTCCCGTTCAGAGAGGGGTAGTGGGCTGGGCTGGAGCTATGTTGCACTTTGCACTGGTGAAAGTACCAAGTCCAAAGGATAAGAAAAAAGCAGGAATACTCAGCTTCTTGGGACCTAGTCATCCAGAACAGCTCTCACATAGTTAACAAGGAAGTAACATCTGACATGATAGAAATGTACAGTTTTCTGTTGAGAATACTTTTATTGCGAGCATAAGACCTTAAATGTGAAAACAAAGGCAATGTATTCAAAATAATTCAGCTTTTACACATTATAGGGCATAGCATATATACCGATTAAGCCTCTGAATGCTACCTTAATGATTGGCAACGTTAAGTACATGGCTAGCAGTGATTCTAACACTGTCATTACAGCTAATAAAGATGCCAGCAGTGAGTTTTCATGCAGTGTATCCAGCTAACCATGTATTTGCATCGGGACAGGCTGGTGTTGAGCATGGAAACTCCACATCCTTAGTGAAGGGGAAAAGAAACCCAGAAAAAAAAAAAACAATAAGCGATAAGTGAGCAAGCGGCTGCATGGTGCTTAGCTGCTGCCTGGGGCTAAACCACGACATATTGCTAAAACATTGGGGTGCTATCAACACTGTTTTGGTCATAAATCACACAGCAGCGTAACAGCAGCTACAAAGAAAGTTAACTCCACCCCAGTCAGAGCCAGTACGCTACAGGATCACATCCTTCTCTTGAACAAATTTGGGCTCACGCAGGCCACATTATGCTGAACCTGTGCACAGGAGCCGTAGGCAGGAGGCAAAGAAATTAGTTTTCATGGACATGGAAAATATAAAGCCCAAGTCGGAGATGTAGAGAGTACCCACAGCTGGACAGAGGGGTTCAGGCAGCAGCATAAGCACTATTCCTATCTGTAATGTTACAATCTGGCATTCGTATCTGCCCAGTTAATGAGATCAAACTACCCAATGGTTTAATGGGAACAACACTCCCACAGGTTTTGGATACAAGCCCCCAGACTACATTGAGTTACTGCTTTACAGAGTATCTTGACTGGGACAAGAGCACTTTAATGACATACAATCTATAAAAGCAATGTTCTGAAAAAAACTCAAATCCATTGAATGTCACCCCTGGCAGAGTTAAACCTGGACTCCAGATAAAGAGACCTGATATCAGAGGAAGAGAGGATGTAGCTGAAAGAAGATACCAGGCTAAAAGAAATAGTTATGGGCTGGTATATGTGGAAGTTATTCAGATACCAGTCCAGAAGCTTTGTATCAAACACAGATAGAGTACAGATGATTATATTGGTGGTACAGACTATTGCGTTCAGAGATGCAATGGGGCTAAGCTAGAAGGGTAAGAGATAAAGCAGCAGACAAATCTACTGTCAGATACAACAGAAAGAGAAATGTTGGACTGAAAGGGTGTTTGGTGAGGAATGGAAGGAACCTATCTACCTGTGTGAGCAGAAGGCTGGATGATGGACTTTAGAGAAGGCAAATGGACCGTATTGTATTGATTATTGCCTTCCACTGAAGCCATGCTCTCCCTTGAGTTATTGTCCCTGATGCTCAATGTACTGAGCATTTACACAGCTAAAAAATCTATTACAACTACCCTACTTTGTTTGGAAGTGACGTCAGTACATAAGGCTTTAAATTCTGTGAGCCCAAACTTAATATCCAGCTTCAGTTGGCGCTTCCTCCCCAGCTTTGTGTCTGGCATTGGCACTGTACATGAGCCAAGCCGTTCCATCCCTTCCTCGTCTACATACTTAGCATCCTGCTTTTCTGTACAGTAGAAAGAAAAGCATGCAGCTGTCTGATCTGGTTCTGTTGGATGGAAATTATAATGGGCAATTTCATTTATATTCACTGACTCCTCAATTCCCACCAATTTCTTGAAGAGATCTGTACAATAAATATAGTTGTCAGCTTTTGAGACCCTTAGTTTATGTAAGTCATGGATAGCAGCATCAAATTCCTGACTTACTGCTATGCCATATGTCCGAGCGCTGACTCTTGAGGCAACAAACTGTGGATTGACTCCGAATAAAACAGCCCCTTTTGCAACGGCCACTTGGGCCTCCATTGGACAAAGGATGTGATACTTCTCACTAAAGGCTTGACTGATCGCATCTCTCAAGATGATGGCAGACGCGAAGCCTCCCACAAGCAAAATGTACTGGATCTTGGCCATGTGAGGCTTGTCAAGAATTTCCCTCAAAGTACGAATGATATTTTTGACGCTGTAGTCAAAAAAGCTCTTCATTTTCTCATATGTGATCATGATCATCCCATCACACCACACAGCTCCTTCTGCTTTTTCGAAGAAGCGGGAAATGTCCTTTTTGCGCTCTGCCACTCTGGTCAAGTTGTAGTAGCAATGTATGTAGACTGCCTCCCTGCTAGTAGAGCATTTCTGTAGACTGAAGTTGTACATCATATGTTGTAATTCGGTAGGGTGGCTGTTTACATATTCATCCCATACACCATCATCAAATATTTCCTTGAGGAACTCAGTAAAGTTTTCATCCACTCTGTTGCCTCCCCATCCACCTCCAGTTGCCTTATGTAACTCCTTCAGGTAATGGTTTTCTTGGATCTCATGTACCGTGATGTCTATTGTGCCACCTACACACACACACAAACACAAATGAAGTTAGCT
Organism: Tauraco erythrolophus; assembly: GCF_009769465.1. Taxonomy (NCBI): domain Eukaryota; kingdom Metazoa; phylum Chordata; class Aves; order Musophagiformes; family Musophagidae; genus Tauraco; species Tauraco erythrolophus. The sequence continues at coordinate 57,902,171 of NC_141468.1, forward strand.
GGTTTTCTTTAAAGTACATGAGGTCCTTACTTTCCACTAAACATAATCTTACCTTCTGAACTCCTGGTTCACAAGTGCAGTTTTCTGCTGCTTTCTTTTCACGTCCTCACTCCTCCGCTATTGCCTGCACACCTTTAGATTTCCTAAATCTACACACTTCTTTTTACAAGCCTGGTCTTTCAAGGCTCCTACAGTAATTGCTGATGAGAGCTGGATCATAGAATCATAGAATGGTTAGGGTTGGAAGCGACCTCAAAGATCATCTAATTCCAGCCCCCCTGCCATGGGCAGGGAAACCCTCCACTACACCAGGTTGCTCAAAGCCTCATCCAGCCTGGCCTTGAACACTTCCAGGGATGGAGCATGCACAACTTCTCTGGGCAACCTGTTCCAGTGCCTCACCATCCTCAATGTAAAAAATTTCTTCCTCATATCTAAACGAAATCTACCCTCTTTCACTTGCTCTGACTTACTCCCTGCACAAGCCGATCTCCTTTCTGATCATGAAAGGAGACTGGCCTACTCACACAGATAGTTGACTCCTGCCTTTTAATATACAAGCTCTGAGTTAAGGTGAGTGGCAGTTGTGAGAATCTCAGAAACTTGTGGTTCTCTTGATACCTTTTCAGTATTTCTTCATGATCACCAGATTGCTCTTGGCAGGAAATTCATGTTACACCAGAAAACTCACACAGGAAAATAGATAAATTACTATCATGTGCTCCATCAAATGTTCTTAAGGATTTACTCTACAGGGCCTGCTAGCTAACCTCTTCCATCAGTTCACTGGGTGCTACGCTTGCTCCCACAGAGGAGGCTGTTTGCTCAGGCTATACAACAGCGTGTGGGTGCCCGTCAGTGGCTGGTGCTGCTATACGGTGCAGAGTGATCTGTCTTTTCCTTCCATTTTTCTGCCTACCCAAAGATCTCATTAAGTGAGAAATAAAAACAAAAACCCTATGACAAGCACAGCAGTGGAGTCCAAGCTCTGAGACTGCACTGCAGTCCTTTGGGGTCCCACTGTGTCAGATACTGTGAAACAGCCATGTTCCATGCCCAGTAAAGATGGTACCTGTTAAACAGGGAAAACTTTACCTCCACAGTCAACAACAATATACTGGATCCCAGGGGAATCTTGAAACTTCTTCTTGTCACTGTTTTCTGCCATAAACCCTTCTTGTGGAAGCTGTTTGCACCAGAGTGACGCAGCCTCTGGCTCCAGGGCAACAATCAGCTTCTCAGAAATCATGTCAGAGATGAGGCCTGCCTAAAATCACGAGAGAGAAGTGTCAGTTCAAGGAAAGGTGGTGAGATCGCCACTGCATAAATGCCACCTGCGAGGGAGGCTGTTCTCGCGCCAGGAGACCGTGCTGGGGTGGTGGTTCTTGCAGTACTGATCTCCGTAGGGCTCATTTCTACATGGTGGTTGTTACTGATGGTTTGGAACATCATTTCCCTCACTGCCCCCAACGTGGGAGATTTCTCTTCCTGGTAGACTGAGATTTGAGACACAGGTTGTTAAATGTTGAGGAGTTCCTCTGCCTCAACGGGTAAAGAAATCTCTGAAGATAACTTAAGGAAGTGGGATAAAGTGCTTTTACCTCCTTCGCCGCCAGCCGCATGAACTGCCTGGCAGCAGCACTCCATATGGCCGGGACAGTAATGACCCAGGTGATCTCCTCCTGATTGTAAACGGTTTGGAAAGAGGCCTCTCGAATGGTGTTCAGGGCATGTTCCTTTAGGTAGCGGAGGCTTTCAGAAAAGACCGTCAGAGCCGGAAGCGTTTTTCCATTGCTGTCTTTCAGGTCCATGCCAGATGTGACTTTCTACAAAAAAATGTCTCAGGGTCACACATTTCAGTCTCAGTACAAGACCCGTCCCCTTCGCACTGAGCAACATATGGCGCAGAAGGAGGTCCTGTCTCCAAACCTGAGTGAACTCCCAGCAATGGCTTCAGTATTGAGGCTAACTGCCATCTGACTGACACAGGTCAGCTACCAAACCGCTTTACCTTCAATAGGCAAAATACCAACATGGTTGATAAGTCAACTGTTTCTCCTAGGCCAAATTTTGTAATGACCCTGTAGATCCTCCTGAACAGCCAGTGGGGAGAATTGTACTTTCTATGTGACACCACCATACATTTCCCAGGTGTATGTATAGAGACATCAGAGCTCTCTGGTTGCACCAATACTTCTGTGTGTAGCATTAACAAAATATATGCTGGACAAACATATAGACAAATAACACCCTGGTCTGACACAGTTTCTCTACAAGGTTTCTCTTGGTTTATGTGTCTCCCTGGGTGTATCCAAAGCTTAAGGCAGGTGGCTGCTCTGACACTTTTTTAGTCTCTCCCAGGAGACCAAAACTCCATTCACCGGTCCTTGATTTTCTGCTCTGTCTAGAAAGAGTGGGAATTGCTGTCTGTATCCAAAGAAGTGTCAGAAGCCAGCCTTCACTGCATGTGCTTTTCTTCATTTTGCTTCAGCAGCCACCAAAGACAGCCCTAAATCACAAGGATTATCAGCTGGATAATCAGCTCCAGTAAGTTGGGATCCTTTACCGCTAGTGGAGAAAAACAGGCAGGTCCAGGTGCTGCCCAGCTCAAGTGGCACATAGCAAAGAAAAGTGAGGTGAATCCTGTTCTGCAGGTGCAGCCACTGAAGAGAAAGGGAATCTATGTTCATTTTTACTTACAATCTTATTTCTTGTCCCTGTTCCTGGCTCAGTTAGAAGAAGGTGATAAAAGGAATCTGTCATGTCATGTCCTCCACAGACACTTTCTGTGGAGATTCAGAAATAACTAGTTCTGTGTCTAGGAACTGGTGTTCCCCTTTCATTGTTGCTGAAACCTTCTAATGGTTGGCCAGAGAAGTTGTGGAATCTTCATCTTTGGAGATATTCAAAAGCTGGCTGGACAATAGTCCTGAGCAACCAGCTCTCAGTGGCCCTGCTTGAACAGGGGGATTGGAGCAGATGACCTTCAGAGGTGCCTTCCGACCTCAACCTTTCTGTGATTCTGTAATGAAATTTCCCTTAATCGTTTGCTCCTTGGGTGCAGAGAAATTGGGTTGAACTAAAAGGTCTCTCTAGCCCTCTCCAAAAGTGAGTGAGAACCCACCACTCCACAGGTGACACTGTGGCAGAACATATAATTCCCAGCTTTCCTGTTGAGGGAAGTCCTCACAGAGGCCTCCCACCCACCGCCACATCCAATTTAGCACTCATTGCTTAGCACTGGAAGATGCCAAAGAGCAGACACAAGATTTTACCTTGGGCTGGCCCTGTGGCCTGGCTTATTCCACGCTTTGGACAAGGAGGCCCTAAGGTAGCATAATGTTTGGCTGAATGAGCAAACCCAGAAAAAGCTGTGAACAATTCCGAACTAGCACAGAGCCTTCAGAAAGAAATGATAGTCACTACACACTTGAAGGACAGCTAGCCACTCTTAAATTGGCTTCAGCATATCGTTTCAAGGGAGGGAGAGACAAGCTAGAGGGAGGCATATAACATGGGAGGAGTCTTACGGTGATCCTGAAGTTGTCCACCTCTGAATTACAGGAAGCTTCATTTGTTTCCAGTGAAGGACTGAGGGCAGCTTTTCATTAAAAACAAGTATTTGGCTTCACCAAAGCATGCAATCAGGTTTTATTGTCTTTAGACAATGAACAGCATCATAAAAGAAAGTCCTGTTGTCCTGGTTTAGCCCAGCCAGCAACTAAATGCCACACAGGCTCTCACCTTCCCCCACCCTCAGGGAATGAGGAAGAGAATTAAAGGAGAAAGGGGACGGAAGCTTGTGGATTGAGATGAGAACAATTTAATAATAATAGTAAGTATATATGTATAATCATAATATTATATACAAACAAGTGATGCATAGCGTAATTGCTCACCACCTGGTGACCAATGCCTGTCCCATCTGTGATGGTTTGATGTGGGGGGCGTTCTGGTGGCAGGAGAGGGGATTTGCTCCCTGTGGCTTCCCTGGTTTTGGAACCGGGTCAGACCCGGTTCTGGCCACCAGATCGGACTCCCATCCCCCTCGGGGTTGAGCCAATCGGCACCTCTGCGAATTGCCCTATTTAAGTTGGAACAAAGGAACCAGAAAAGGTGCTTTGCCCAGGAGTGAGGAGAGAAGGGAGGAGCGCACTGCCTCCGCTCCCTGGCTCCTGGCCGGGGGCTGCCTGCGCAAGGCTGGCACCACCTGCTGAGGATGGTGGCAGTGGAGCCGCTTGGGGAACTCGGGGAGCACCCCGCCGAGTTCACCCAGAGAAGACTAAGATCTGAGAGAAACGGCCACACCGACACCAGGTCAGTGAAGACGGAATGGGACGAGGTGTGCCAGAGCTGAGTTTCCCCTGCAATTGGTGACAAGACGGCAGGCGGCCCCCCTGCAGCCAGGACAGACTTGGTGGAGCAGAGACACACTCGCAGCCTGTGGAGAAGCCCACGTCGGAGAAGAGATGCCTGAGCCTGAGGTTGGTCGTGAAGCATGGGCACCACAAGGTAGAGACGCATCTAGAGTCTGTGGGATGACCCACGCCAGAGCGAGTGGCAACAACTCCCTACGAATCCGAGACTGTGGTAAAGCCCACACTGGAGCAATCCACGTGGAAGGATTGCATCCTGCAGGTAGGACTCGCACTGCAGAAATTTGTGGATTTTCCTTGTGAGTAGGGGATCCACTGGAGCAAGGGAAAATGGTGTAAGGACTCCTCTTCCTTTAAGAAAGGAGCGACAGTAACAACATGGGGTGAACTGACCTACACTCCCCCATTCCCTGTCCCCCTGTGCCGCTGGGGGTGAGGTAGAGCCAGGAAGAAAAGGAAAGAGGGGTGGGGAGATGTTGTTTTTACGATCTGGCTTTGTTTCTTTTTATCCTCTCAAGTAATTGGTTTTGTTTCCCTTTGTCCTATTAAGTAACTTTTAATAAATTGCTTTGCCTTAAGAAAGCCGAGTCTGATTTGCCCAGGACCGTGGTTGGTGGGTGGTCCTTTTCTGTTCTTGTCTTGACCCTCAGTCCTTTTATTATATTTTTCTCCTCTTCACTTTACTGGAGAAGGAGTGAGAGAACGGCTGTGTGGAGTTTAGTTGCCAGATCGGCCTAAACCACGACACCATCCCAGTAAACAGTCCTGAAACAGATAAGTCCCGATACTGCAATCCCAGATCAGAGAGAGAGGCTAAAAACAGAACGAGCAAGATATAACATCCCAAGAGTCCCCGAGAGAGCCCTCCCAAGAGAGTTCCCAGAAGAGCAATATACTGGGCATGACATTGCATGATATGGAATATTTCATTGGCCAAGTCTTAAGTTCAAATTATAAGAGGAGTTGTGAGCCCTTTGTCCTGGCTATGCTCCCCTAGCCTGTTGTGCTCCTGCCCACTGGCAAGGTCCTTGATGTCTCAGTACCAAAAATAAACATCAGTGTGCCATCAACATTCTTCTCATAACAAATTCCAGACTAAAACTAAAGCATGGAGCTCTTCTAGCTGCTGAAGAAGAACTAACTCTGTCCCAGTCAAAATCAGGACACCTGTGATGTCTTTGGCTAATCCAGAAAATAAATAGTTTCCTCTTCAGTTCATTAAAATGCCTTTTGATTTCCATTCATTCATCCTCACCAGCCAGACTACTCAGCCCTCTTCACCAATTCCTCTAACCCCCACCCCTCAAATAAATGAATAGCTCTGACTCCCATTAGAATTAACTGTTCCACCTACTGTGTTGTACAGCTTCATCTTGAAGTTCTGGAAGAAGTACCAGCTGCCAGCTTCGCTGGAGGGCAGGCTCTTGTACTTCATCACAGCATCGTAGCCAAACTTCCTGAACTGCTTCTTCTGGTCAAACAAGATGCACGTGGGCGTCTTTGGGGTCTTGAGCCCGTGCTCTGTTCCCCAGTACACCTGACGGATTTGGTCTGCACCTGAAGCAAGGGAAAAACAGTACCCGCTGTAGGACGTGCCAAAATCTATAGCAACGACGAAGACTGACTCGCTGGCCATGGCTGATGGCAGTGCACAGCTGTACATCTCTGGCAGCTACAGAGCAGCTATCAGAGAGGGCTGGGATAAAATCGAAACTGCTCAGGCTTATATTGCAGGAGGAAATCACACCCCACCCACCTCACCCCCCAATTATACTGGCTGGAGATAGCTGAAATACTAGATACAGTGCAAAGGAAGAGTGCCTTTTCCGGTAAAAGGGAAGGGCTTGTTTCTGTTATTTATAGCAGAAAAGTCCCTTTGTGAAAGCAAAAAAGTGCAACACTTGCAGTAGCTTCCTGTGCTCCTGGCAGCAGTCCCCTGTGCTGCCGCTCCTTTCAGCAACCATTTTCTGCTGCTTTAAAACCATGGATTCATCTGAGATGTCTTCAGCTGTCTGCAGCAACAGCAGATCAGGGTGGTTTGGAGAAGTGCATAAGGGTGCTGATCCTAGAGAGATGACTGCAGAAGACGGCAGGTATGTTGCACAAGGGGTTTCTCTGGCTAAACTTCCCAAGTTTAACCTTAGTAGGTCTGAATGTTTCTACAAAGTCCCTTGGGGGGTTGCAGTGAGAGACTGCAAACATTTCCCGACTGTGAAATATTTCACTAAAAGCTCTGTTTTCTACTTACTATTTTTCCTGTCAGTCACAGAGGCAGTTAACTTCCTCAAATTCAGCTCAAGTTCAGCTCCAAAGGGTGAGGCAGATCTTAAATGGGTGTAAAAGGAAGAGAAACTGGAAAGCACAGTACCAATAGTATAACAGATCCTGGACTTTGGGGGCCCAGTCTCTGAACAGTTTTGCAGGGAAAGACTGACTTAAACTCAGATTTTTTACTGGATTGTTGAACTTAAAGAAAAAAAAGTGTCCTCAGTGAAAGACTGGAAATGAGATGATTTGACTGGAAAATAATGCATGCAAGTAAACAAAACTAAAATCTGTTTCAGCAGGAAAGGAGAGAGGAGGTGCTGAGAAAGAGGGGTAGGACAGTTCCTCGCAGCAGCTGTGCAGACTTGATTGGCATAAATTGATGGTGTAAACTGCATGCTTAGGCTTTCTTTGACGTTGCCTAGCTGCAGGAAGGAGCTTGCTGTCTGCTCCACCTGTGTCCAAGCTGCAGGACCACCTCAGCCTAGGATTGTCTCTGTGGTAATAGCTGATGTTTGAGATGCTCATTAGGAAACAGGGCACAGAGTAGAAATGAAATGTAGAATGTAGAAATGAAAATTACCTTGAGAACATGTGGCTTTGTTCTTCTCTATTAAAACCCCAATAGCGGTTACATTGCGAAGTTGATTTCAGCAGAATAGGCACCTGCATTTGCTGTTCCTCACACTCTGCAGGTCTGGGTTGAGTTTGTTTTTCAAGAGATTTCCCTGTATCCTGCCCACTTCATCCAGCCCTAATGATTACTCAAACCCTTCTGCTGTTTTTGGCAAACCCTGGCCCGTGCAGTCCTCTGAACTATAACAGGCATCATCTGGGGGAGAGCTACCTCACTTGTGCCAAAACTGCATCCAGGTGTGTGCTGGGCCATCATGTGCCCTGGAGCTTCTGTTCTGGCTCTGATCTATTTGCTAGCATGGATGTAGCCATGGAGCCTCTGCTCACAGGGCTGTTTTGTATAAGGTAGCTGTTTAGAGTATGTGGGGTTTTTTTACCTTCATTTTAAGATTTTTTTTTTTTTTTCTCAGACAAACATCTGACAGCTTGTTGCAACCATGTGCCTGTGGAGACAAGATTTCAAGGCTGGAAGCCTTATGTCATGGTCTGGAAGAAAGGCTGGTGCAGGTGGAAAAAGAAATAAGGTGAGTCCAGTGACCAGAAATTGTAGTGTTTAGTGTGGCCCCTGACAATCAACTGTAGCTGGTGTACACTGGGACAGCTTGGACAAAAGATTACAAATAAGCGAGACACAAGGAGGACCCTGAGTTAGCATGAAATTTTGTCTGGGCTATATTGGGAACCCAGAGCCAATTTACAGCAGCTGTTCAATCTGCACCATATAACATGCAGATCTTACACTTTTGGATAATTTTATTTGCACTGTTGGTACTGACTCATAGCACCACAAATCACCCGCCTGGCAAAGCACAGCCTTGGGAAGTTTTGATCTCTAGATATTTTTTCCCTACAGGCTGATCAGGAATCGGAGGGAGGAAGTTTAGCTTGTGTGTTTCTTAGGACTTTAATGGATGCTTGCCTACTGACTGTAATGTGATTTATTATTTCTTTCTTCCCCTGATGGATGGACGGACGGCAAGAAAAGAGTTTGATTTGACTTTGTTGATACTCAACTACAAGGAGAGTTGTCACAGATAATGTGATTCTTTATGTTAAGAATATATATGAGTGGAAAATCATAAATGTTTTTGCAACTGTCACTGAGACATACTCAAGGCTTGGTTATCACAACTCTGTCCTGCAAGACACACCAAATTTGCGTTCCCTTGCTTGACTGCGTTGTCATGGCCAGGCATGAGCTGACTCTGAAACAAGTTTTCTTGGAGTGCAGATCAAGGTGCATGACCCAGGGCACATGACATGAAAACATGTCATGTTGTGAGATGAACTTTCACTTCAGTGCAAATACTTCTCTGAACATGTAATAGCTGCCTTAACAACAGCAGCCCTCAATATAAATGCATCCAGCCTAATATAGAAAGGGAAGGTGGTAAAAGCACCTCTGAGGACAGTTTGAACAGATGTGCAGAGGCAGTCCTGGGTTTTTGTTGTGAAAACTGCCCTCTTATGAACTAGGCAAGCACTGAGGGAAGACATAGTGGTGGCAATACTGGCAAGGAGGCGGGAAATGGTTAATAAGAAGGAAAGAAAAATAAATAATAGCCTAATGGATGGTATCGTGGGGATAAAATGCAAACATAAATCATTCGCAGCTACTAAAGCCAGGAGTGAATAAACTTCAAATAGTACAGCTGGATGTCCGTACCATTCCTGAACAGCTTTGTGGGGAAGAGGCTTTGCTGTTGGGATTTCCATGAAAGCCAGCTGTGGTATTTTGGTTTCTGATCATGGGTGGAATATCTGTGAGTCATGAAGCGTTTGCAGGTGTGCAGTCATGAATAGCCTGGTAGTGAAGGAATACTCAGATTTTCTGAAACCTTGGAGCTTTCTTTCGGAGTGGCTCAAGTTTGAGACTTGGGCTGATGTAAGGCAAAGGTTCCCAGACACTGGACCTAAACTCAAATGATGACCAAGCCCAGCCACTTGTGTCCCTGAGTTTGCCTAATTACAGAAGGCTGTCAGAAAACCAGTCCAGATCCAGATTACACCTCCAAAATTCAGGTCCTCATTCTTGGTTTGTTCCCAGGTCTGTCTGCTTAACATAGTTTTTGTCCATCTCTAGGCAGCGTGATGCATCTGATCATCACATGATGCAGGAGACCAGCAGTTCTAAACCTTCTTACCAGAAGGGACACAGGGGCTATCAGGAGTGAGTATTGGGTTTTTCTGAATTTCCTCTTCTCAGTATTGCCCTTTCACCCACAGCCAGTCATCTTCCTCCACTATGGATAATACATCTACCATGTCCAAGGTTAGACAAGCTCTGAACACAACATTTCTGTGTGCAGTAATGAAGGTAATTTAGTTGACAGAGCAGAAATTTGATGAGATAATTCACAAGATCAGAATATTAATATAAGATGGTATGGCTTACTCTGAAAGGAGGGGAAAGAAACATGGGACAAGATCTGTTGCGGAAGTTTTCTGGCTGCTACATGGGCTACTACAATAGAAAGCACCTGTGCCTCGTCAGGACAGGTGCTGTGAGTCACGTTGGTCAGCCGGAGACCACGTGACTCATGGATGATTAAAGGCGGGGCACTCCCAAGAGGGAGTGGGGCAGTTCTCTCCTGGAGCGTGTGAGTCAGAGCGCTCTGCTGGAGTGAGATAATAGCGAGTTTGGATCAGCCTTCTGATCGTGAGATACATCGTGGTCGCAACAGCCGTTTGGTTGCGACCCACTGTGAGAAGATACAGGCAGTCCGCGACAGAGATCTCCTTTGTATTAGAGCTGCATGTACTTGTTCTGCAATGTGATACAGAAGAAGACACAATCTCTAAAAACCTCTGGTGAATGATAAAAAGCAAAAAATTTCCAGCACTTTTAGGGTGTGAGTCTGCAATCGACCTAGGGTCATCATGTAGAGAGGGCTTTTTTAAGCTATAGTAGTATCACCTAAAGAGTAGGCATTGGAAATCGGAGAATTTCACCTGCTGGAGGAATAGGAGACTGACATTACCCAGACGTCTGTGGAGAAAGGAATCCAGGAGCAGAGAACTCTCAGGAGGGTTTGGGATGTTTGCTGATAATATTTTTATATTAATGATGGAGAAAACAACTAGAGAAAAGATGAGAGTAGATTCTAACAAGTGGAGAATACTTCAAGTTTTCTTCAATCTCTAGTCCTCACAACCCTACCTCCCTTTCTTCTGATGTAAATAGCTTTCGCTTTCAGGGCAGGTTGTTGAGCTCCCCTGGAGTTTTTCCTGAGTGCTTTCCTACCTCGTGGCTTTTTTGCTGGAATTCAGACTATTCAATAAAGGCAGGTCCACTGTTGTCTCAGTGTCCGAGTATAAATAAAGAGATCTCACAAAAGAAATCTGTTTCAGAGCATTTCCTGGAGAGGTCACCCAAAAAGAGCTTCAGGAGAAAGAGTTAAAAAAGCAACTGGAAGAGAAGATCAAAGATCTAGAGGCAAGGTAAGGTATTTATTCAGATTTCTGACGACATGTGTGTTTCTACCTTGAAGAGCCACATCTTGCTTCCTCCAGTCCTTTGGGACTCTCTGTTTCTGACCAGACAGCCTAGACACCTCCTCAGACTTTCAACCTACCAGCATCTCTTTGTAACTGATTTCTGGAAGATGACTTGAGTTTTTCTAGAAAGGGAAGGAGACATTCCCAGGGTGAACATGTTAATAAAAGAAATCAGCCTACAATGACATAGTCGAAATGCCACTCTTTGATCAGATTCCACTGTGATCATGCAAAACTGAGCTGAGAAAGCACTATTTCCCACATGAAAGCTGCTTGCCAGCTATAAAACATAGTTGAGAAGTGCATTGCAGAAAACATGGGATTCATGAAATAGATTCATTAAAATAGTTACACTTGTTCATTTTTTTGTCTTGTCTTAGCTAAGTTTTTTAATATCCTTCTTGCCCTAGAAACAATGAGCTTTTGTCTAAAGTGATGAGCATGCACAAGCACTCTGAGAACATGAATGACCCTTCACATTTGACTGCTGTGCTTCACTGGTATGAGATGCTCAGGGTACACAACTGGGAAAAACTCAGGAGCTCCAGAGGCTGCTTTATGACGTATAGAGCTGGCAGCAGCATGATTAAGGTTTGTTCATGTTCTTTTTCTCATTCTGATTCTATCAGATCAATATGGTGTAGTCAGTATAGCAGGCTTTGAGTATAGTATTTTCTGTATCAGATAAAGTTGTGGACTAAGTTTGGTCTCTGATTTACCAGCCCAGCAGGGCCTGTGTAATGCTGTAGAGAGCAAACTGATGCTGACCTGTTTTCTCCTGCCTTTCAGAAAGGCACATTCAAATCCCAGTCCCATATCTCACCCACATTAAGCACAAGTGGGAAAACATAGTCCAGTTTCCTCATGGTTAACACTTTGAGTACTAGATGGGAGACCTCTTTCTGAAGTCTGACTCACTGCTCCGATTCCGGCGAGATCTGAAGGAAAATAACAAAATGGTACACCTTAAAAGACAAGACTGAGATGAGGCCATTATTAGTATTGATTGTGATGATAAGGCCCTACAGATGCTGGAGAATGGGCTTCAACATGCAAACAGCTCGATGAAAGTTTATTTCCAGGTATTGGAGACATATTTCAATCAGTCAGCAGCCCTACAATTTACTGTAATGTAGATGTGGTTTCAGCACATTTTCCACACTACACCTCTCATTTCAGTGTGATTGCTGCTGTAATCAGCTGATGTCTTTTTGCTGCAGAAGCTGTTTGATGCCTGTGAGAAGGATATACAGGAGAGAATAAGTAAAATATTTGAAGTTCTTGAGATTCCACCTTTGAATGACACTATGACCATCTACAAACAGGTACTTTATGTTTCTGTGTAACTGGACACAGGTGGTGGGATAAAAGGGCTATCTGCATCTGCCATTCATTTAGAACTTAGCTTCTGCTAGGGACACTGCTCTGAATATATTGGCAATGCCAGTGCGGATAACTTATGAGATGAGAGGGATGGGGGTGTGGAAAGCTGAGCTCCGGAAACCCGTCTGTGTCCCATGATACACAGACATACACTGCATGTCTGAATTGTCCAGCTGGCTGAGGCGCATACATGAGTGCAGAAAGCATTTTCCAGCCCTGTGTTGCTTTTATGGGACCTTCCTCCAAAGTTTGAAACAGGCAGCTTCTCCATTGGTGATTAACACGATCTGAGAAACAAAAATTCCCAGTGCTCGGGGACTGCCCTGCTGGCCATGCCGCATGCTAACAGTGTGCTTTATGTTGTGCTTGGTTTGTAGGGCAAAATGCAAGAGATAAGGAATCTCTTGAGATATTCCTATTATGAAAAGGACATAGAGCTTTACAGCAAAATTATCACAGTAAGTAAAGATACAGCCCAGGAACAGGGGGGGTGGTTCAATTTTCTGGCATGTCTGAGCAGCTTGGTACTTAAAAAAATGAGAGGTCTCCCTTCTGCTTGAGGTTATTGTCCACTTGTGGTGAGTCTCTTCTAGCTCATATACTCCCTAATATTCTCACAGGCATACACAGAGGTACCTTGTAAGGGAGATACAAAGCTGCAGTGGGGAATGACAGGACAGGGAGGGCAGTGCCCTCACCAACAAAAGCACAGGCCTGCCAGACCCAGGAAAGGTGCATAGCGCAGGTCCAGTGGTGGTGATCAGGATCAGCCACAGTCTGGTGATCACTGGGCAAACCCACAGTGACCAGGCAGGTCAAGACCAAGCTGGGATGTTGCTCTGTGTGTCAGGGTCAGCAAGGCTGGTCACAGGCATCCTAACATCACAGCTCAGGTAAGCACCCAGCCACCACTGAGCTTGAATCGGCTCCCGGGACAAGTGGTGGAGGGTCCGTGAGTGGAGATGAGGCTTCTCATAACTCCTTCTCACATCACTCTTTCTGCCAGCTCAGCTGTTTTAGCAGCAGTCAAATCCAAGGTTATATTGCCATGCTATATCAGAGCTGACCCTGAACAATGAGCAGCCAAACCCCTGAGAGGCCGGGAAAGCTTGCAGAGACTATTGGTGTAAACATAGCCCTGGTGATTGCTATCCAAATGGACTATAGTCTAGGTTTTTTTTTTCATGGGAAATAATAAATGTCAAGTATATATGAAGCTTCCAAAGAGCAGCTTCCCCCTTTTGCAAGCTCACTGGGCCTTTCCAAAAGCTCAGGCTTCTCAAGCTCTTTGGGTATGAGGAAATAGAGACAGTTGCTGGATGCTGAGCAATCCAGAAGCCAGGACTTAGTAAATAAAAGATCCTTTAAAGTGACCCTGGGACCTCTGCCTGTCCCACTCAAATGGTACCATCAGCTTTGACAGATGAAGTTCTTCAGTGCGTAGTTCATGGGAAGCAGCTGCGCAGAATGAGAGCAGGGAGGCAATGTCTGCTCATCAATGTAGTATTACAAAGCTTTGAAAACTGTTCTCACTTGATTTTCAGCAAGCTGATGTGGACACAAAAATCACCACTAAAAGAGAGTTCGCAATATTGTGCTGCAGAATTTATTGTTTGCTGCTTCTTCAGGACCCACCAGTTAAAGCTGTGTGGAACCTACAGGAAAACTCGAAGCATTGTTTAGAGCACGTGGACAGGAAAGGCTGGGAGTATTGCACAAAAATATGGTTTCTGTGGCCCATCATGAAACGTGGGGACGAAGTCATTGCAAAAGGTGTAGTCTGGGATGAAATATAGCATGACTTCAGAGTCAAGCTACTTACTTATATGACCATAAGAAGATGAAACACCTGCTGTGCAATATCCTGCTTTTCTTTCCCCCATGAACTGCCTGCTTTTCAGAGCTAGTAGGTTAGATGCCTCTGGGCTTGGGACGTCTAGGATAACTCATTAATTACAAATGTGTATTAAAAATTGAAGACGTTTGCCTTGGCAGCACGAATACATTTTATGTAACATTTGTTCCTTGCTGTCTCTAAACAGCATTTGTGTGGAAAGAGAATCTGTATTTCTAGCCTACCTTACCTGTTCTTCACAAATGCTTATGACATTGTCGGATCAGAGTGGGGATCTCAGCCACCCTGTGGAGGCACCTGCCTCCTCACCAACAGCATGTGGTAGGACCAACGCTTTGTGGGATGCCTAAGAGCAGGGGTATCACTGCCCTCCCCTGCAGCTGTAGCAGGCACACAAACTGCAGGCTCATGCTTTCTGCTAATGAATAAGCAGCAACAATGAAGACGGCCTTTTGGGAAACAGGCATCCTTCTTGGGTAAAAACATACTTAGCTGAGAAACAGATCAAGGCACTAAAAGACAAGTCTCACAAAGGCTACAAGGGACTCTCAGAAGACAGGTGTGTGTAGGTATGTGGACACAGACACTGAGGCCTGCTTTTATATGCCAAAAGGCCAGTTGTGTCCACACAAATGCCACCTGCCTGTTAGTACTCAGCTACTTTCCCATGTCTGTGCAATTTACTGCTCCAAAGCCTTTCAGCTATATACCTGCCACAGCTCTTGATCAAAGTGCTCTAAACGTTGTATTTCACAGGGGGATGCAGTGAGACAAATGCATGTTTATGTGCTCACGTGACAAAATACTGAATGAGAATCTTGAGATTTGCCAAATAAAAAAGACTGGAAATCCTGCTGTGTGCCTGCCAAGTCCTTTCCTCCAGTTCTGCTTTCTAGTCCAGCAGTTTTCTTGGCTGCACAAACTCCCTGGCATTTTCTTGAGGGCCTCCAGAAAAAAAGACAAATTTCTGTGCAGCTTTCTGCAAGCAAATTTCTCTGCTTCTCTCAGGAATCCACTAATCTGTGAGCATGTTGCACTGACAACATGAGCTGAGATCCAGGCATGTGCAAGAAAATTAGCTTTTAGAAAAACAAAGTATTCTGAGAAACTGTCTGTAAAAGACCTGTACCGAAAAACTCATTATGGAATAGAGCAGGTGAATTAAAATTACATATGCACCATATTTCCTTCAACTTTCGCAAAAGCAACGAACCACCAGAGTTAGTTTTTCATACCTTGTAAGGTGTTGCAGACTAAGGTGGGCAGTGCATTAACACTTCATCTTGTCTGGACATTACCTTTAGAAGGTAAATGACAGGGAAGTTGTCCAGTGCCAGCAAGTAGGAGCTTCAGCATGACCCTGAGGCAAATGCCATGTGATTATATAGGTGTAACAATGTGATTATGTAGGTGTAATACTACAGATATGGCAAGCTGCTATGCTGTATTTGTTTTCTGCTTAGAAGTTTTGTCAGCCTGATTTTTAAGAACTTATGGCTCTTTGAGTCAGTCTGGTCCTGTTCTGTGGATCAGCTTTATCTTTGAAGCTCATTGCTTCTGCAGGTTCTCATGTATGGTCATTTGCTTTGATGTGTCTTTAACATCTTCTTTGCTCGCTTTAGGATAAAACACTCAAGTTACAAAGCTTTATGTTTCAAAGGCTGATTTAAAAGCCTTCAGAAGGCTACAAGCACTGCTGCATCCTTTCTAGCAGGCTTCACACACACTTGCTAGTCATCAGGAGCAGACTTTTTGCTCTGTCTCTACAGCACCTAGCAGAATCTACCAGATGTGGGCTCTGAAATACTGCTGAAACATCTTTTCCCTGTTACATATTGTGAAATATGTTCATTTGATTCGTGTCAATATGGGACAATGGGTGTGCAAATAGGTGGCGAGGAGTAGGGTGTGCCTATTCAAGATAAGTGATTGTCTTAGTTTAAGATCTCTGTGAAATGCAAAAATGTAAACCTGCGAAATGCCTCATGATGCTGCTAACCGCAAGCCCCAGTTGTGAAATATGACCTTCTCTGTATATATAACCTTTAACCATTCTGTTTGTTCTTATATAACCATAGCCCTAGAGGAAGCAGAATGGTATATATATAGTTCTTGCTTCTTGCAAAAGCCACCTAACGTTTTTGCTTTGCTGCCAATTGCAAGGTGTTAGACAAGAGGGGTCTAGGGGCCTGTACGCGCTTAATCTCTAATCTCGCTTAACCACTTTTGAGTTAGCTTGCTTAAGCCATATATCTGTAAGTTGCATAACGCTTGTGTAAGATAAGCAGGAGCCAAGATGGAGAACAAGGATGGTCCTGATGATTTCGCAGAGCAGTCATGATGACTTCGCTAGTTTTCTGGGGAGATGAAAAAGTCATCACGAGGAAGACATACAGCCTTCATCCCTGAGACCCCTACTCACGACCACCAGGAGACACTGTGCATGCGCAACTGGGGGGGTTAGGGGTGGAGACTATGGAGATGACTTCTCTGAGCTCATTGTAATAAGACCACCTTTTCTCGGAAATAATTAAGAATATGTATTAGTAAAAGAAATATAAACCAGAAATAGGAACTATACGGTGTGCGTCTTGGTGGAGCAGAGACTCCCGGCGCACCCAGCGCTGTTTGCTTGCTTTTATTCGCCTAATAAATTGTAAACTTTGATTGGAGTTCTGTTTGGGACTCACTCATTTATCACACATATGCTCAGCTGATCTCAAAGGAGCAACAACTTCCCCTTCCCTAGTCATTTGGGCTAGAGTGCGATAGCCCCAAAACTGTGAATGGGCTGACTCCTTCCTGCGCAGCTACAGGATTTTTAACCACTCACAATAGACCAGGTACTTCATCCACTAGCAGCAAAGGTCCACTGATTGCCACAAAGTGTCTGTGAAATTTCCCTATTGCCAGAGTCTCACAGCTCCTGATGCAAAGGACAACATCTAGCCCATGATTCAACATAACCTCTTTTCCCAGTTCTTGATGTTTGAGGGTGAGATTTTACCTGAGCTGAACATCCAGTGTACGCGAGTTAGGCCACACATTCCTTAAACCACTCCTATCAGCAAAGGGAGATGCAGGATTTGGATTTGAGTATCGAATGTTCCAGCTAAGTCTAAGCACCTTGGAGCAATCAACAAAACACCATTGTTCTAGAAAGGTCGCTGGGGGCAGGGATAATGGTTGTGTCTACTGCTGCTGCTGCTGTCCTGAGATAGCCTGAAGCCTTCGAAGAACAGGTTGGGTCACACAGATACACCCTTCCTTCCTCCATGCTGTACAGGATGCAATGATGAAATAACCCAGAGTTGTCTTATCTTCCTTCTTTGGCTCTATATCATCATTGAGAGACTTGGAGAAATGCTACTGCTACTGCTGATATGTTGTTCTCCCATAGGTTCTTCCACCCTGTGCCTCTTGGGGACAAGTGGACTCTTTCATGGCCTGAGAATTGTATTGTGTTTCCCACCACCTCCTCCCCCTCCTCCCCTTCCTTTTCATAAGTCAAGACAACCATGGAAGAGCCTCCCTCTCACTTGGTCTCGTTTGCTATCTAAACCAAGCTAAGACAGTCCTGACATAGATTTTGTTCAAATTTCAGTGGAGACCATAAGACCCTTTCCCTGCTCATGGATTATTCATCCAGGAATGGGACAAGTCTACTTATATCTCTATATCTCATATCTCTATATCTCACATCTCACAGATGGATGACAAACGATGAGAGCCTAAGTTTGCTCATCCCTGCCAGAGGCAACATCTGCAAGACAAGAGCTCTGTACAAATGAATTCACACAGCCAGGTGGGTTAGATCCTCCACCTGGTATCCAGAAAGGATTCCTCTGTGTTACACTATCATCCTACCAGTGATGCAGGATTATCCCTGGAGCTGAGGCACAATGTCTTTTCTTCAGCTGTCTAGGATGCAACTAGTTGCTATCTCAGTCCTTCACACTTTGGTGGGAGATCTGTCTGTCTGCTCCCACCAAAGACTAAGCCCCAGGAGTTCTCTTCTCTTCTGCTCTCCCCACTGTCCGGAGAAGGAGAAAGAGCTTCTTCCCAGCGGAATTTAAAAATATCACTATAATCCTGGTAGAGACATTGACTGAAACATCAGCTCCACTTCTGTCACCCAACACTACAACTTTTCTAAGAAAACAGTTTTTCTAGTATCCTCACTGAAGCGAAAGAGGCAAAGGTCAGAATGTACCACCGAGACATAGCACTGAAGAACAGCATAAACGATGCAGCAGGCTGTGGCCTCCCCCCACTTTTGAGGTGTTCCTGAGAGCTCTCTCTTCGGGCCACTGTACAGACCTAGTTATCCACTTTACATGCTAGTAAATGGCAAGGCCAGCTGGCATGGGCAAATGAGAAGTATCCTGCGTTGGGCTTCTCCTGCACAAGCCTGTCACTATTCTGACTCTGAGAATCTCTGATCCTGCTCTTTACCTCCCATGCTCTGCAGCAGCAACATCCCATAACTTCACTGACCCTCAGTGCTTCTGGTGAACTGATTTTACACTGCGTTAGCTAAGTAATTTGGAAGACACACAGACAATGTCTGAGGTCTCAATCTTGTGCATAGCTGGCATCTATTGCTCCATAACCCAAAGACTCCCAGTTTCTGGATGGCAGGATATCTTCTGTCAGAGGATAAGTGTGCCATATTAAAGAAATTCTTTGTCCTAGGTTTCCCGCAGCAGAGCCTCAGATGTCAGAATCCAGGTTGAAAAAATAAGTAATTTAATTGAGTGGTACAGCAATAGGAGCAGCTCGAGCTGGGTGCCTCTGGAGAGGGACTCTGAACAAAGAAATCCCTGGGCTTTCATACCCTTACAGTTTATGCACCTGTTCTTCATGTGCTGTTCACCTTGCACACGCCTCTTGGTCCAGTGGTAATTTTTGGTCTGAGGTCTTCTTTCTTCCTTATTGGATTCTTTCTCTGGCTCCAGGCGGGCTGTCAGCTGTTTCTTACCTGGATAAGTTGCAGCTTCTGCTGACAGTCGTGGCCCCCTTGTCTTCCATTTTTCACTGGTCTCAGGACCTTTGCTCACATAACTAGGCAACAGTTCAAAATAAGTTCAACTTTCCTAGGTGAAAGCTGAGACCGTGCAGCCTAAGGCTTCAGCAAACCTAGCTGCTAATGCTGAACAAGGTTATTAATCCTAACAATTCTTAACAGTGCTAAGTAAGACTATTCAGACAAAAGAACACAGATAAAAGAGTTCGTTTAACCACACTTAATCTGCAACAGCCAGCAGTTATAATCCACACGTATTTGCTTAGCTGTTATCTGTGTTTTGACCTTTTCCCTCTCAGTAACATACTTTTATTTCACACATGCAGGAAGCTTTGTTGAGAGAGCGAGGTGGGTCAGTGAGCCAGGGGATTTGTCTCTTGTCTCAGCCTCTTGCTTTCTAACAGCTGCAAAGACCAGGGTCCAAGGGTTCGGATACATGGAGAGAGAAAGTGCAAGCAGATGCTTTGGCTCTGAGCAAGTCTGCTGCCCATTGTAAGAAAGCAACAGGACCAGCATGCAAGAGGCTCAGTTCCTGGAAGAAAGAGCAAGCCAGCCTTGTGATTATCCAGGGAACACCATTTAGATCATAAGAAGTACCCGGTCAGTGTCGTTAGTAGGGCCCTGAGGGTCTCAGATATTTTATTTTTAGTGTAAAAAGTAAACTTGATGATAATGAAACGTATAAGTCCTGCAAGACAGACATCGTCCCTTAGTTATTACAGAGCACATACTTCACAGACACAGCAGAAGCTCCAGCCCCACCACTGTGCCTTCCCCTTAGAGGGAGAAAGCCTGACCCCAGACACAGTCACCACCACAGCTAGCCAGCACTTCTGGATTTTCCTGGATCTTGCAACAACACATAATTAATACTTGAATTATATCACTAACTCCTCTTTAGAAGGTTTTTCACTTTTGAAAGTGATGACTGAACTCTGGTTAAATGCACGGAGACACATCTCTTGCTCATTCTCCAGAAGGGTACTTGGGAAAGCAAATAGCAGCTATTTCACCAGAAAGTTTCCTTAGAAATTCATTATCCCTCACAATAGACTCCTGTGAGAATCATTCAAATACCAACATGGGTAATTTTGAAGGAACAACTGGGCAATTGACCTGAGGAGCAATGCTGAGATCTTGCATAGCTGAAGCTGAGATATTTCAAGCAGTTTAGTTTCCTACAAGGGCTTGTCTTGGGATACTGAAACCAAATTCTCACAGCACAGGATAACAAACTGGGAGACTGTTCACCCATGAGCAAAAGCCGTGAACAGGTTGACCGTTTCTTTTCTTCTCCCCTTTGCCTCCCCTACCCAAACGCATGCAAACCAAACAACCCAACCGATAACCTGGGTGAAAAATGCGTAGTTCATCAGCTCCCATTCTCTACTTTCAAAGGACTAAAAAAGCAACAACATCGACAGCATAATGTTGATGAACGTGTGTGCTTCAGAGTAAATATCTGTGGTATGAGTTATTTGACTCATTTCACTGGCATTTGACAACTCACGTATTTACCAAGCACTGCTTACCTAGCTAGAACTGCACAGTGCAGAAAGTATGCTGAATACAAATGCAAAGTGCTGGTGCAATCCAAATTCCACATGCATAGAAACCACTACACCACAAGCTTTTTTTCTCGAGTGATTCCTTCATTCAGGATGCCCCCGACACACACTGGCAAAGCAGAGGCAATAGTGGTTTAGGAACTGAAGAGGCCTAAAACTCCTCTTTACAGACCAGTTTGGATTACGTTCTTGACTATATACTTTGAGGACAGTTCTGTGGGGCAGGGACCAATTTTCCTAAACATTTCAGTAAGAAAGCTCAGAATTTTAAAACGCTTACTGAGAGGCTGACAGTTGGCAGTGCCCATGTTCAAAGCCAGGACAAATACATTAACACAACTGGCTGTGAGCTGAGGCTTAGGAGGAAGTGAGCACATGACTCCTCTGGCCAGGCAGGACAAGCAAACATCCCAGCAGCCAACACCCAGGTTCCGGGAATTGACTTCTATTGCTGCAACATCTAACCCAGACAAAAAGCAACACCACCACAACAGGTCCTGCTCTGTTCTGGGTTATGTGCAATGCAAATAGTTGAAGTGCTCCAGTGAATAAATTAGAAGAGATGACTAGTCCTGCATATTTACTAATAGTTTAAACTTTCACCGTAATAGGAATATCCCGTCATTTCTGCAAATGTTGGTTTTAGTCCAAGCTAATTCTCAAATTTGATCTTTTTCTGTTCTTATTTTTTAAAATTAAATTTGTTCCTGCTAGGAAACACATGTCTTAATAAATAATTAACAGAGTAACAAAAATCATAGATTATAGACATAAACAAGAACTAGAACTCAAACAGAACTCACATTAACTGACATTCCTGGTATAATCTTCAAAAATGTTAATGTCTCTATGTCTTCAATCTGAACAAAAAAAGAATATATAATAACTCAGGAGATTGTTATTGTAATTATTAGGATTCTACTTCAGTGTACAAAACCTGACATAGAAAAATTATTCCTATGGCAGCTAATTCACCCTTGAGTTTAATTACAAAATTGTTTAATCCTTTTAATAGAAAATGTTTCTGTGTGAAGGTAATGATTATGGCAATGGTATTAATGCCATCAAGGGGGAGCATGCTGCCTACATACTAAATTTTTAATAGTTTTATTGTAATTGAGAAGAATTAAGGTTTCTAACAGCTTAGATGGTTAGGACGTTTCCTAACTGAAGTCAACTAGAAAGGGTATTTGGCTTCTGACGCACAGGGCATGTGGGTTTCTGACCTTTGAAGAGCAAGGAAACACATCTAACACTGCAGTCAGTCATCATCTGGACTGAGTAATGATGTGGTCTTGCTCCACAGCAACTCATGGGATATCTTCTCTGGCCATGTCATTCTGCTTTCAGCTGCTTCATGTGCCTCTGTACGACTCAGTGAGGGTAACACTGTAAGTTGGATACTGTGCCGTGTACTACTCCAAGGTTCATATAATGTCCTTTACATAATTTCCTAATTAGTATTTTAAAAAGGAAGTTGATGTGAGACAAGGAAAGGGTCTCCTCTCTTCTGACTTCTGTGACCTAGGTCTCAGCTGATGAAGGAGACATGCTCAAGGAATCCACCTCTGAAAAAGCAAGGGCAGGCCTGGAAGTTTCCCCGCACATTTGGACAAGAAGCGCTTTCTGGGGACTCCCGCACTCACAGAGGTCTCTTTGCTGCTGCTTGTACCTTCCCCCTCTCCCAGCCATGACAAGGGAAGAGGAGGCCTGCGTCCACCCCTGAGCAAATACTTGACTTCTCATTCAGAGCTGCAAAGCTGGACCAGGAGAGACCTGCGAAAGCTGAGCTTCAACTTGTCGTGTCTCATGGAAGAGTAAAACAATCATAAACACAGGGAATGGAAGACCCTGAGGTTCAAACCCTTCCTTCCTGCAAAAACATGGCTCACGCCCCATAACCAGCCTCCCACTGAGACTTCCGTGCAGGAAGGGAGGTGCCTGCAGAGGGAAGGGAGCTTCACTGAAGGAATGGGTGAGTAGGTCTGGACTCTTCACCTGGGGAGAAGATGACTTAGGGGTTCACAGGCAGAAGAGAGTGTGGGTAGGAGCTACACATGAGCTGTCCACCTTCAGTTGCAAGAACCAGGCTGATGGAAGCAAAACACACAGCAGGAGGTGGTTCACCATGCAGCAAGAGCGAAGTGCTTGCCAAAAGGTATTGTGGCTGCACAAATATCACTGAGGTCAATGGGCATCTGGACAGGTGTCTCGAAGAGACCTCCATTGGGGACCCTTGCAGGCTGGAAACAGGATACTGGGTAGATAGCCCTCTAGTCTGGAACCACGTGGGCTGCTCTTATATTCATACAAATTTGTCCAAGGAAGCGCTGCCTGTTAGTTTTGCAACAGCAAGCTTTATGGTTGTCACACACCGTCTACCCCACCACCTGACTTCGATCAAGTATCTCGAGAGCTGCAGAAAGGCAGCACAAAAAGGGCATAAACCTACTATCGTGTACCCTAATTTGGTAGCTGTACAGTCATGTGCCACCCTTGATCTGGATCAAATACCAGTGGATAACTAAGCAGTGACCTGGCATCACTACTGGTATGACTGTGGGCTCACCAAGGCTTGAAACGTTCCTGAGAAAAAATCTGTGCTGTAGGATGCTGACCTCGCGTGGCTATAAGCAGCCACCTCAGCTGCACCTGTCTCCTCTGCATTTGTCCCCAGCTCTCGCTGGCAGCTCCTGCTCTGCCGAAGTCCAAGAGCTGCCTGCCAGCACCTTCCCTGTTGATCTCACACGGAGCGTGCACGGGCCAGGAGCTCCACAGCGACCCAGGGGACGCTGCTGCGCACGCTGCGGTGCCTCGGGGTCGCTGCAGCTCAGAGCGCTGTGGCGGGAGCTGGTAGGAAGCAAACGGTGAGGGCGCAGAGGGGAACCGCGCCACCAGTGATCCTCCAGGCAGGGAATCCCCCGGACAGAGAGCGAGCTGCGGGCAGGCAGAAGTAAAACCGCGCTTCGGAGACATGTCTTCCAACGACAGGAAGAAACCCCACGCTGCAGGGCCCTGGGGGAGGCCCAACAGCACCGGGGCCCGCGGTGAAACCCAGAGCCACCGTCCTGCAAGTACGGACGCCAAAGCTGGTGACTCAGAGCAGGGCAGGAGGTGGCGCTGGAAAAACCCTGGAAAGCTCACCTCTGCCCAAGCCTGCACAAGGCGGCTTTTCCCTTTCAGTGATTTTTTTTTTTTCCTTAGTCTGATTTTAAACGGCGTCATTCCTCCCACAAGAGCGTAAAAAAGGAATCACATCCTGCAGGCACGCGAAACGTTAGCAGAGTTT
The DNA here is from genome assembly GCF_009769465.1 of Tauraco erythrolophus. NCBI lineage: Eukaryota > Metazoa > Chordata > Aves > Musophagiformes > Musophagidae > Tauraco > Tauraco erythrolophus. The sequence continues at coordinate 57,926,067 of NC_141468.1, forward strand.
TGGCCATGGATTTCTAAGCCTCGTGAAGACCCTTGGGCCAGCTCGGAGGGGCCGCCTGACGCAGAAACTGAACGCGGCAGGCAGAGCAGGGAGGAGATGCCAGTTAATGTTTTTTTTTTTTTCTTTAAACAGATTCGCCCAAATTCTCCTTTAACACGCGGAAGGACCGGGACGCCCCGCAGCAGGATGGTCCCAACACAGATTTCCGACGGGGGCCCACTTCTGCCTTTGCAACGCTGCGCACAGCGGGTCGGGCAGATCACTGCACCCGGGCGCCCCGCGAAGTAAGCGGGCCACCCGGGGACGACCTGTACCCGCGCAAAAATTCCTCTCACATTGGCAGTGAGGACCCGGGCGTCACCCCGGGTCGTTATTTTCCTTACTCATAAGTTTAAGGCATGCTGGGCACTTGGCGGCCCCGTCGGGCGGCCCCTCTGCGTTAGCTCTTAGGGCACGGCGAGCGGCTCCCCGAGCCGCCCCGCAGAGCACAAGCTAAGCTCCTCTTGCCCTAACGACCCGTCCCGGTCTCTTTCCGTTATGCGCCGTCAAGCGCTGCCACGGGCCGAACCGGGACGCGACGTGCTACGGACCGTATGTAAATGAAGAGCCGCTGGGGGTTGTGGGACGGCCGACCCGGCGCCGCGCATGGGGCGGGGCCGGAGGCGGGGACTGCGTGCCTTCTGGAGGCGGAGCGAGGAGCGGAAGCGGTATGATGTCATGTCCGGGCTTCCCTTGCTGCGCTGATCGTTGCGCCCCGCGACAAGATGGCGGACCTCTCTCTGGACGAGCTCATACGGAAGCGCGGTGTGACGGTGAAAGGGAGGTAAGCGGCCGGGAGGGCGGCGCCCCGGCCCGGCGGCCTCCGGCGGCCCCTCTCTTCTTCCTTGTCATCGTTCCGCTCCGGAGGCTGCGGGTCGCTGCCCGCCTCAGCGCCGCCCGGCCCTGTTTTGCGCTCTCGCCTTCCCATTGGCTTAGGCGTTGGTCTGCGGGGCCGTGCTTTGATGCTGATTGGCCATTTGGCCGTCGCTCAGGGAGGGGGCGGGCTGGGCCGGGGCGGGGGTCCGTCCCCCCACCTCGCCCCGCTGTGCCTGCGCTGCCCTTAGGGCTCTGGCCCCGGCAGGGCCGGCCCGCCCGCCACCTCTCCCCGTCCGTCCTCGGGCCCTTCCCGTCCCTCCCGCGATTCCTGGCACAACCCATCGCTTCGCTGGTGCCTCCGACCTGCACTTCATCCCCTCTCTTCTGCTTCTCCCCCCAGATTAACCCAGCGTGTTCCCCAAGGCGGGACGAGCAGGGCCGCGGCTCCCCGCGCCCACTCCCAGCCCCCCCGGTACCCGGGCTGCCCTGTGCCTGCAGCGGGAGCTGCTGCGGGGCTGCAGCCGTTCGTCAGGCAGCGCCCTGGGGGTGCTCGGTTCCCCCCCAGCTCCCAGCAGCGCATCGCCGTTGATGAGCGGCACGGTGCATTGTGGGATTGCTGTGGGAGGTGTAGTTGTGCCACGGGGAGCCGTAACCGTGGCAAAGCTGGTCGGGATCCGCACAAGCGAGGCCTCAGGCTGCCATGGCACCGTCAGAATTGCTGCCTGGCCCTTGGAAGCGGTGGTCTCAGTAGCGTAGTTAATGAGACTCTGCCAGATTGTTTGAAACGGTTGTGTGGATGTAGAGGATGTCTCCAGCATAGGCTGGGCCGTTTACTCTAGTGCAGCTGTTGGCAGTTCTTATCGGGCTTCTCCTTTGGTAGCTTTTCATCTTCCCTTTTGCCATAGTCTCTTGATGTTTCTGAAGGTCTTGTCCATCGATTTCTCCCCATCTGTGTTAGCTAAGTGTGCTCCTTTTTTTGTGGTTCTATTGTTTGTGTTGTTTTTTTTTTAATTTAGTGATCATTGGGTAATCTTATGTTTTAACGTTGAATGTCTACGCTTAGGTGTCTAGAGTAGTATTTTGAAAGCTATCTGCTAATGTGTACTAGCAAAGCATTCAAACGCAGGTTTAAATCCTAGTCTAGACAAGGCCTTGGCTTTGTGCTTTCATTCATGTTATCTTGTGTATTTGGAACAGTCTTATGCTGCTTAATATGCCAAGCACCTCCTTTCTCCTTTTCCAAATCCCTCCTTAACTCTCATTTCTCCCAGGAATTCTTCCTGCTTTTGATCGCTGAACAATAATCCCTTTGCAGCACTGCAAGAATTTTTGTTCCTTGCATTTCTCTTGTTTGTCATGTTTATCTCTCTTTGTAAGATTTCTGAGGTAGCTAACTTGACTTTGTGAAGGCTGGGTAAACTGAATAAACTTAAATCACTATATCCATGCTGCTCAGTAGTCCAGATGAAATAACAGAAAAATCTTCACATATAAAGTGTACTAATGCACAAATTAGTCAAGCCAGGACTTGAAGTTCTGGAAAGTGAATTAGATGTTTGAGATTCCTTTTTATTTCAAGAGCTGTGGCACAAAATGCCTAGTCAGTTAATGCTGTTATAGGGTAAGCAATTCTCTACAGAAGAGAGTTGTTTGTTAGGATAAACACAAAAGTCTTCAGAGACTGTAATCTTCAGTACAGAGTTTCCTAACCGATTTCATTAATTCGTGTCATTAATGTTTTTAACTAATTCTTACTTAAATGCTGATACATATATTTCTGGTTTTACTTTGACCTCTTTTATGCTTATTAAGGAGAACCACTCATCAAGCCCTTCTGCAGCTCTCCAACTGAATGCTTTCAACATAGTTAAATTAATGCTTTTTAAAATCGCAAGGGAAGCTTTGTTCTCTGATTGTTGCTTTATGGGTACTGTTAGTCTTCTGTGTTATTAAGACCATTTATTAAAATATAACCAGAGTAATACTCCTGTCTCTTCTAGCTAATGTGCTTTGGCTGTCGGATTCCTAGCTAGGTAACAAAATAGGACCCCAGTCCTAGCTCTCCAGTTGTCTGGACACAAGAATGAAAGAGGCATAAGTGGAGGTTCAGTCTTTCATTTTCATCTCTCTCTCCTCTCCACTGAAAGTAGATGACTGTGAATAATGTTAAGATGGTAGAGTTAGATCAGGAAATACTGATATAAAACTCCATATAATGGAGAATTTAAGTTGCATCATCATTTGAATTTGCGATGTAAGCGTTTTAAGTATTACAACAAATTCTAGATATCTACTTTTAGAATTTGTAATACTGGATAATACATTTCAGAAAGCAGGTTAACACTGTAGCCCTCTGTAGCTTATTTTACATTTAAAAAAAAAAAACAGTAGCAAGAATATTTTTTCAGTACCTTAACTTGAAGATTTCTCTTACCACTTTGTCATCTTTTTTTTAAAAAAAAAAAAAAGGCACACAATGGAAAAAAGAAAACCTAAAAAAATACTTGAAGGAGAAACTGTATAAAAAATTAGACAAGCTGCTTCCTTTTAGGGGAGACTTTGAAAAAGTGAATCAGACCTGTAGCAAGAAGCTAGTTTTACCTTTCACTACACAACAGGCTGCTACCTAGTAATATTTGCGTACAAGCATAAATGGTGTCCTTTCTGCAGGCTGTTACCCTTCTATTCTCAGTATTGTGTTGATGATGTGCTTAAAAAGTAAAGGCCGTCGGGTGCAGCAGTTCTGTTAGTGGATTAAAGAAGAGGCAGTGATGTTAAAAAGTAATTTGACGGATAAGTATTCTTGCTGGCAGTTAATCAACTTGGAAACTGATGGCTTTGAACTGATATTGGTGTGGTGCTTGTACGTCCTATAACCCAAGCCTGTATGCTCCCACAAATCTGAACTTACTGCCCAGAATTCTTGAAATCACTTGTAGTTCCATGTTTCCTTTGTATCAGGACATACTATTGTATTACAAAAGATGCTTTAAAGGACCTGCTTAGTCCTAAAGCTAGAAAGCTGTTTCTGTTCCTCTTTGTTTTCAAACGTTTCCTCAAAATACCTAAGTTGTTGATGAATTTTGTTTAAATATGGTATGTACTTAGCATAGCTGAAGCCAGACCCTTTACCTAAGTTTGTAAATATGAGCTTAAGGATGGATTTTTGAAATCAGTTCCTTAGCTGTTTATGTAGAAAGTAAAATCCAGCATAAAACAGTTTAGGAGCTCTGCTGTTGTATTTAGACATCTAACCTAAGTAGATTTCTGTGCAGTAATAATGAGCTTTTGTTCGCAGCAACACAAACACTTTTATTGATACAGTATCACATTTTATAGTGTCTGAAACTTCTTTTTTCCTCAGGCTTAACACAAGACCAGTATTTGGAGGTGTAAGATCTCGCATTGGAGTCCAGCAGAGTCTTCTAAACAGATCATCACCATCTGTCGGCTTCCAGCGGACATTTGATGCCCGACAGAAGATTGGACTTAGTGATGCCCGACACAAACTGGGGGTTAAAGATGCCCGTGAAAAACTGGTTCAAAAGGACGCTCGGTTCAAAATCAAAGGGAAGGTGCAGGATGCTCGAGAGATGCTGAATTCCCGTAAACAGCAAAGTGTTGCTGCTGAAAAGGTGACCAAAGTGGTGGATGCCAGAGAGAAGATTAGCTTAAAAAGGAGCACTCCAGCTGCCATCAGCCCAACTATGGGGACAGTAAATCCAGCCATGAAAATCACCAAAACTATCCAAGTAGGTCAAGCAAGCCGTGTTTGAGCCCTCGGTTATTCTGCAGCAGTCCAGTGGAAATAATAATACTTACATTAATATGTTCACGTGTTTACAATAGAAGCAATGGTGATACAGTTCAGTCCAGCCTGTACAGCAGGATTCAGAGTTTTTTGGGTATCCTTCCGGCTGCTCGGGGCATTTTGTAGAATCCCAACTTTCATCTAAATTTTCATTTAAATTTTGGGCCCAGTAAAGACTAAAGCAGTGTTCCTGTCAGCATTAAAGTAGTTGTCTTGAATGGTTAAGTAGTCTCTTTCCCACTTAAATACAAAAACGTGTGCTTTTTCTGTCATTCTTATACCACCCCTCTTTGCAAGTCTGATGTGGTGGATCGTCCTGTCTAGATAACTGGTTTATCCTAGTGGTGGGATAACAGTTTAGAATATACAGCTATGTTTGTATCTAAGAAGATCTAAAATGCAATGAGCCCTTTTACAATTTCTCTATTTCTACTTGTCTGGTTTTTAGGAAAGCCCTGGCTTCCAGGGAGTTGCCTGATTGCATGATGTGTTCCTTCTGAGGCTTAGAATTTATTTTAATTGCACTGTAACCAGTTGATCATCCTAACCTGCTGATTTCCTTTGACAATTTTCTAATTTCACTTTGCTGTGTGCACAGTAACTTGATTCTTAGCAAACTTCTCTGAGTAACAACTACTGTTGAACTATGTGTGTGTTAGGTACAGTGGGTAGAGTCAAAAGAGAAGTTTCCAGATTGTCAGGATTGTTGTTTGAGGAGTGGTTTTGTTGTTCACTTCTACAAGCATGTAACTGAAGTTCCTCGCCTACCTCTTTCATTTTCCACCTCACAAAGATCAACAGTGTGTGCTTACACGTACCCCGAAAATCTCCTATTCTCATCAGTTTGAAAGCCTAGATGAGTCTGCGTTCTGCTCAGTTGTGGGTTTTGCTCAAGAGCATCAGGCATGTTTCTTCTGTAAATTAGCCTAGGAAATTTCCCATTACTCTGCAGATCTCCTGCCGGCCTGACCTAAGAAAGAGAAAGGACTCTTGTGGCAGTAAGAAGGGCTAATCACAGAGCAATAGAGCAGCCTGTTCAGTAGTCTTTAATTAGTAGCGTAATTAAGGTCTAAGCCAAATCACCACCATCAGCCGTTAGGAGTTGAACATTTTCTACGCAGTTGCTAGGAGTTAAAATAGTTTTCAGAGCCTTAGAACAGCAGCAGTTTGCTCTGACCTGTTTGGTTGGGTTTTTTTGAATGACTTGGTTTGGCCTGCAGTACTTTCTGTTTGTTAGACAACACAGTGCAAGAAAAAATATTGTAGAATATAATAGTGATTAAGACTGCAGACAAAACTGCACATGAGCAATTATTTAATTATTTTTTTTTAGATTTATACCTAAATTCTAAATTGCCCATGGCCCTCCTCTCTTCCCAAGTGTGGGAGCAGAATCAAACTAGAGTATCTTGATCTGAGATGCAGCACACAGCTCAAACTTCCTGTACTGTAGTCTTGTTTCGCATAAAGGAAAGGAAAAAGGCTTTGAAACTCAGAGAATTTCCGTAGTTCTGCTCGTGTTTCCGTAGGACAGGTACCCTTGTTTCTGAATTGATTAGCAAATTGAAACATGAGGGTGCTGTGGTGTAAGATAGAGTCTGGAGAGAATGCAAATCTGAACGTTTTACTGGCTGTATGTAGTATTTTTGTAAGGAGACCCATTCTTTTCTGTAATGGACAGCTTCCAGCTTTTTTGAAAACCAAAAGGGCGTTTTTGAGGGAGTTGCTGCTTGATTTCAGTTGCTGATTAGTACAGCTACATTCTTCGACTACTTCTGTTGTGGTTTCCCTGTTTCATGGGATAACAGACTGTAGAAGGGCCAGCTATGCTGCCCTGTGTATCATTTTATTCACTGCAGCTTATTCCAGCTCTGGTGTGAAGGCACAGTGTATACTTCTCCTTTGAAACGTAACTAAACTAAACTGTGTTGAGTCCCAGCCTGTTGAGTTTGATGGAAATAGGTGTCTTTGGTTCCCTGTAGCATGAAAGAAGAGAAGCTTACTTACTGATTTACCCCGTTCATGGTTTCATACTGGCAGAAATGTAGATCTAGTCAGTGCTGGCAGAGCTGGACTTAAGTCTCCTTCCCAGTGATCTTGGTCTAAAACTCAAGTAATTAGAATCAGTTTCTCGTTGTTTAATCAGTTTCTCTGCGTGACCTTAGGCTTTAATGTCTTTGATTAAGTGAAGCTATCTCATATTGAACATATTACAGGAAACACGTGTGTTGTCTAATAGGATATTGTGGTAGTATGTTTCAACAGCAGGAAAGTGAGTTTCATTTAAATGTCTCAGGGTATCAACTAACAGCTCCAGTCTTCTGAAATGGCAATCTGATGGACTGTAGTGTTTTAATGCTTTGGTTCTTTCTCTCTTACTGTAGCAGAAGGCTCCGGTTCCTGGACACTCTCATCCAGCAGGAATGAGGATCAATGTGGTGAACAACCAGACACACAAACAGGTGTGTGCCTGCTCTGTGCTCTTTGCCCATTACCTTTAGCGGGGAAGGAAGGTGTCCATAAACATTGGCAGGTGCAAAGAAAACTCTAAGTAGGAAACAAGAGAGGAGTGTTTGGAAGTTCTCTAGTAGCTTAGCTCCCTATTCTCATATGGTTAAGATACTGTCATGGTAATTGAGGTTTTCATTTAGTCTAATTGATTTTGATTCCTTGTGTGTTGTATGAATGCGAAGTAGATATGTCCAGTTTTTATCTGTATGCGCTAACTTTTTTTTTGTAGAGGCTGTGACCTTTAGCTCTGATGTCTTTACTCTGTAAATTTCTCAGTGACACCACATCAGATCAAGTTGTTGGTTGTTTGCCAGCTTCTTCAGAGAATGGATATGATTGTACATGGTCAAATGTTCTACAGTGAGGTGGGAGAGGGTATAACCTTCCTGTGAAATCCCAGCTGTGGGTCACTGCAGGAAACCTGATAGTGAATGTCGTTAACTGGTATTCTGATGTGCTATCAAAGTTACCATATCTCTTATTAAGCAGACTTTGATGAAAACCCTAGAATTTGTGCTGTCTCTTCTGGGATCAATTTTAAAGGGCCTTCGTCGCAGCCCCCAGCCTTCCAGTCACCTTACCACCTTGGGTGCTTTCAGAGGAATTGCATGTTTTTATTACTTATTTTATTTTGTGTGTGTGTACATTTCATTACATGAAATATTGGAAAACTGACATTGACAATATCATATCCTGGATTTTTTTGGCCTTGATTATGGTAACTTTAGCTATTGTGTATGTTACCTCTACATTGACCTGTTGCCCTCAGCTATCTCAGATACTGTCACTTAAGGAAGTGTCTTCATTATTCTGACCTCATCACTATAAGCCTTGAATCCATTTCATTTCTCAAACTCAAGTCCGTTGTCCTGATGGCTAGTGGTTTTCCCCGTTCTTTTCTCTTCTGCACAATTCTCCTCTGTTCTACTATCCCTTTTGTTTTTTTCTCTCATAGCATTTCTGTGACTGGAACAACTTTCCTGTTTGTAAACCAGAACTTTGCTGACTATGACAACCCACTTATTTTGCAAGCTCTTATTGCTAATCTCTCCATGTTTCTTCACCTTTCTACTGAATTAATGGGAAGCTGTTTTGAGTTGTGACTTCTTATGTCCTGGGCACTGACATGTGTGTATAGACTTTTTCTTAACGTTATTTAGAGTCCTTGAAAAAAAAATTTGCATAGAGGTCAGCCTCAGTATTTTAAGGCAGGGCTATGCATGTTAAGTTGAACTGGGAAATTAATTATTCATTCAGTAAATCTTCTAGTGCAGTGTTTTCTAGTGCCAGACGGATATGTGCTGTGCTGAGGAAAACAGGCTATTTAAAAAGAATTTTTGGTTCAGATGTATTTGGCAGGCATCTGCTTAATTAAAAAAAAAAAATCATTAAAAAAAGTCATATGCACAGGCTTCAACTTTAAAGTAGCAGGGTGCTAAAAAGTAAGAGACTGAGGCTTTATTCCATTAATGTGGCTTTATCAGTCCTGATGAGGTCTAGGGAGTACACTTGAAGAAATAGCTTTACTGTGGCATTTCTGGGAAAGAAGTTTGATGGTTTTTACAGTAGCGTTTCTAAATGGACTTGCATACATTCAGCTGCCCGTGCCCAGTCTGCAAGGACAGAAGTAAAGTCCGATGTAGTCACGTCCATTACCTGAAGAAGGCTGAAGGCAGGGGAAGATTACGTACTTGGAAATGATGTCTAGATTAAATCTACCTGCTTATAAACGATTACCTTGCTTGTCTTCAGGGTCTGTATGACGTGGAAGACGATGATGAAAGTGTCTCTCCCCTTACTAGCAAACAGATGAAAATCACCACCACGAACAGTTTCCTACACAACGCGGTAAGGGATTATCTGAACAGTCCCCACCATGTCATGCTCGCATTTGGTGGACGCAGAGGCTGCAGCTTTACAGGGCTTATGTTCTTTTAAAGTATGTAAACAATGCTTTCTCCTCATACGTTTGCTCTTCACCCCACCCTTCCCTTTGTGCCAATGCTTCTAGCATTATTTTTTGGACAGAGTCTGTTTTAGGCTAACCGTGATTTTGTAGGCCTTTTGCAGCCAGATTGTGTGCTTTCTCCCTTGCTGGCAGGTTGCTGCACGTTAGCTCTTGACTTTCTTCTTGTTGAGGAAGTGCTTTGAGCCTCTCTGGTTATTGTTTGAGCAGGCAAGCAAGGGAAGCTTTCTGCTGCTTCTAGAGACTGGACATCAAAGCAGAAAATCTCTTGCCATACAAAATCTTATTTGACAGCTTTTTAGAGAGTGCTGAGGCTCTGGAGAAGATGAAATTTCAACACAGACTAATGCAAGGTCCTGGTCTTGAGATGGGATAACCCTCTGCAACTTAAGTGGAGAGCTGACTGGCTAGAAAGCAGCTTTGTAGGAAGGAGCCTCAGTTGTCCGGCTGGGTGATATACTAAGAATGAGTTTGCAGTGCATCCTTGCAGCAGTGAAAGGCAGCTGTAGATTGTATGTTAGTAAGATCATAGCCAGCAACTCAAGGAAGATAATTATTCCCATCTGTTTGGCATTTTGAGAATGCACCTGGAGCACTGTGCCTATTCTGGGGCTCTACAATACAAGACAGACACTGACAGACCACAACTAGTACCATAGGATGGTCAGGGGGCTGCAACACATGATGTGTGAGGAAAGGGGGAGAGAGCAGTGTCTCTTAAGGCTGAGAAGAGAAGGCTGTAGTGAGATCTGTCCACTCTCACTGCCTGGTCATAGAAAAGGCAAAACCAGGTTCTTTTCAGGAGTGAACGGAAGAAGATGAACTGAAAAATGTGTTGCAGCAAAGGAAGTTCTGTTTGCTTGTGTTGGGGAGAGTTGTGAAGTCCTCGGGATATTGGTCAGCCTCTGGCACACAGACCAAGAAAAGTGGTGAAATTGCCGTTCTCAGATATTCAGAGTTTAACTGGATAAGGCCCTGAGTCAACCTGATGTGTCTTTGAAGTTAGGTCTGTTTCAGACATGGGGATTGGACATAGGTTTACCCTAAATTGTTCTGTGGTTCTGAGAAAGCAAATTTATGTGGTTTTACCATTGCACAGACAGCCTAGTGCAATGGTTATCCCATGTTTTTTTTCTCGTGGGTATTCAGTATAGAGCTCCTGGCCATTTGCAATCCTTAGAAACAGTCTTATGAGTTGGTTGGTTTTTTTTATTTTTGCAGGAGAAATGGTTATCTCCAGTGTTCACAGCTTCTACTAGGCACAATTTTTAGTCTGGCTTTTAACTCGGGTAGTTCCAACTGGAAAGGTTACACTCCATGTCTGTGTGTGCCCTGGCTTAGTGTTTCTGAAGAAGTACTGCTGTTTGTACTAGAGCAGCTCAGTCTTACTGTTAATGAACAATCTTTGTGTACCCTTTTTAAGTAGTTGAAAATCTTTGGATAAAAGGATCTTTTCAAATTCAAATACCTCTTGTGGAGTTCATTTAAGATGACTATGAAACTGGAAAGGGCTTGTCAGTGAGGGAAGTACTCTTTTGGGGTAAACATATGCCCAGAAACTTTAGTTGATTTTTGTCTCAAAGCTGAAATCTCCAGCTCTGTAGTGGTTTTGACAGTGGGAAGGACAAGGAATTCTTAGTGCATGCTGGTAATGCTCTCCTGCTGTTGGTGCTTGGAAAAGAGGGATGACTTTTGTAGCCTGCAGCTCTGAGATTCTTTGTTTTCTCTTCCTGTAGACTGGACTGAGTGTTAATAAATTCTCTCTGTCCAAGACTGTTCCCCTGACTAAAGTGGTCCAGAATGATACGTACACAGCTCCACCTGCACCTCCCTCTCCTATGCGGACGAAGGCCTTGACAAACATGTCCCGGACCTTAGTGACAAAGGAGGAGCCTCCGAAAGAACCAGCGCCTGTTGAGGTGAGCTCAGAAGTGAGAGATGCTCTTTATAGAAGTCTGAGACATGTGAAACTTGTTGTTCAGCAGTTATGCGAGCAGCTCGTTTCTGCCTGCCTTCCAGCGTTATTTCTGGGACTCCTTCAAGCTTATTCTGATAACTGCAACCTATGTCCCAAGAATTTGAAACCTGTCTAAACATCCGTTCCTTCAGATATATTGAGAGACTGGGAATTTTCAGATAGTGCATCTTGCTTCTCTGAACTTTTCTTTCTAGCATGGGAGCACATGGTTCTGGAGGAACCCATGTTACAGAGAGGTAGCAGTTGTTGTTTGGATCCTCCTTAGTGGCTTTCGTGTCCCTAGGAGTAGTGTTTGAACACTACTACTTAACATAGTCTTTTGTCTGCTCCTTTTAGCAAGGAGAAAAACAGGATTCTTGGTGTCTGTCCACAGAAGACCTCTCGGGCAATTTGTGGACAGCCTGTCTGGCTTTGCTTTGCTGAACTGCCTGATGCTGGGTACAGGTGACCCACCAGATGTTCCCAGGCATGTTGAGTTCAGCATGCTCTTGAGGGGCTGGAGCCATATTTTGGGGTTTGCCAGCTGGTTCTGAGTGTAGCAGAGATATGTGCTTAAACATGTGGGCATGACTAGAGAGTACTGTGTATGTATGTGGATTAAATTAGTGGTGTACTTGGGATTGAAAGAAAAGTTACTTCAGAGAGAAATTAGCATGGAAAGGGGCTCATGGATACTTCCCGTTACTAGCTGTAGCTCTCGCCTGTGTATGTGTGTGTATAGACTTTCCCAGACATCCCTTTAGTGACTTTTTTAGTGCTTTCTCTGCTGTGCTGTCTTGCCTGCTATGTTTCTGACCTTTTTATTTGATGGATTTGTTTGTGTTGGCAGCTGGCGTTCAGTCCTTTGGAAGGCACAAAGATGACTGTAAACAACCTGCATCCTCGAGTCACAGAGGAAGACATTGTTGTGAGTGTTGCTTACTGCCCAACTGTGTATGAGTGAATCTTCCTTCCCTTATCCTACCTCTTCTGATAAATCACTTGATCTATGGTGAATGCAGTAAAGAGGGCTATGATGTGGGTTTGCTTTCCTTGCAAAACCTTTTAATTCCTGATTTTTTTTTTGTTTGTTTTTTGTTCACTTCTTCTAAAGAAGTGTATGCTTAAGAAGATGGGACAAAATCCCATTTCTAGGGTGAACTGAGGTACCTGGCATCACTTACAAGAGTTCATGCCAAATGGTGCTTGATGTTCTCCTCAAACTTATGCCCCCATCCAAATTATTTAGGCACTTCCATTCTCAGCAGGCTGCGAATGAGCCTGGTCTTCACGTGAGACAAACAGTATAGAGTACTGGCCTTGAACTCTTTTGCTTGCGTTGGTCAGCAGTATGGATCTTTGTGCAACCTGTGTCACTAACGCCAAGTACTCGTACCTTAGCAAACACAGGAAGGCAAGCGTCCAGATTCTGCTGTGTGTTTGCTAAGCAGGAGGGATGGTGCGATTAGGAAACTCAGCCTTTCTCACTTGGTGTCTTTGATTGAAGCAGCACCTTTGTGACCGCGTCATGACTAACTCTCTGCCCTCAGGAGTTATTCTGTGTGTGCGGCGCGCTGAAGCGAGCCCGGCTGGTGCACCCTGGAGTGGCCGAGGTAGTATTTGTGAAGAAAGAAGATGCTATCACGGCATACAAGAAGTACAACAACAGGTGCTTAGATGGTAAGTTTGAGGCCAAAGTTGCTTTTAGGATAGATAAATCAACAAAAACTTTTCCACCTCGGCAGAGAGTTTAAAAGCATCTCAGATGCTTATCTGCCACCAAGAGGGAAGAAATGCCAGAAAATCAGTTCAAGAGCTAGGCAGTATAATGCACTCCTATGTAACTAGCTGAAAATATGTACAATTTATTTAAGTGAAAATAAAAAAAAAAAAAAAAAAAAAACAAACAAAAAAACAACACCCCAACACATTTTCCTAGGAAGAGAATGCTCAAAGCTAGAGGCAGAGTCCCGGACGTTCCACTGTTCTAACTTCCAGATAAAACTTCTTTTGTTTCTAATCCGGTGCTGAGAACTATATGATCTTTAAGAAGGCTTTGCCTGCTACAGAATAGCTGTTTGCACAGTACAGGTAAAACTAATATTTGCAAAACTCTCAAGGTGTAGTCCTGTAAAACAATTGGAATCAGCTTCTCCATAAACTTTGAACAATGCATTTGTTAATCTGGATATACCTGCAATGTTGTTGTAGGCTGAAATTAGCTGTTAATTTTTAGCTGGAAATAGATGCTTTTTCTTTCTCTAGATGAGTGATATGTTACAAATGTCAGAAGAGGATCAGACAGCTGAGAATGGGAGATTCTCTTGTGTCTCTGCTAAGGGTCTTGTACCTACATGTAATTTCTTGATTAGTGTCAGTCTTCCATATTGTACTGAGTGTTTCAGTGGCTCTTCCATTGCTCTGGTTTTGCAACGAAAGATGTATCGGCTGTTCTTTCTCATGTTTCCCCAGCATGTGGAACTCTACTGCTTGCACTGGTGTTTGATATTTCCAGGTCTTGCCTTACCACGATTCTGATATAAGGATTTTTTTACTGTGTTGGTTTAGGTCAACCAATGAAGTGCAATCTTCATATGAATGGGAATGTCATCACCTCAGACCAGCCTATATTGCTGTAAGTGTCCTTTGGTTGGGGGTAGAATCAAACACGGTTGCAGGTTCTGTTTTGAGGACAACCTGAGGAGAGGAAAACCAATGGCAAATTATTGTCCCATGAATATTCTCCTTCTCTTCCTCTCTGTGGTGCTCTGTGTTGAGCTGAGTGCAATATAGCTTGACTCCATAGTGTTCCCAGCCCTGAGGCTTGAAACAAATCTGAGATGAGGAACTTTTCATGAGGAAAGCATATTTAAACCCTTCATCTCTAATACTGGGAAGGGGGCAACACTGAGAATAGTGATTGCAGACATAGTGTTAAATTTTATTTTATAATAAGCAGTTAAATACTCCTTTTTCTTTTTTTTTTTCCAATCCTCCAGCCGATTGAGTGATACCCCTTCAGTGAAGAAGGAAGGGGAACCACGCCGATCAAGTGCAAGCGCTGCCTCAAATCCCCCAGCTGAGGTGGACCCTGACACTATCTTGAAGGCACTCTTCAAATCCTCAGGGGTCTCTGCCTCTGTGCAGCCCACAGAATTCAAAATTAAACTCTGAGAAGGGAAAGCGAGCAGTGGACTGGAAAACTCATTTAAGTTGGGGAACGAGAAAAGTGCAGGAGTGCAGATGTTGTTTGCATTTGCCTGCCACAAAATTTTTTGTTTTCTATGATCGCTACCTTACTGTACAATAGTGTTTCCTCTTGTGTGTGTACTTTCTGTTTTCGTAGTTGGAATTTTCTTCCATGATTTTTTTTTTCCAAAAGAATAATCTCCCCCTTCTGCCAGTAATGTATTACCGAGCATCCGTGTAACTCCCTCCTTTACTGCAAAGCCCCTAGTGACCATTAAAAGTGCACATAGACTTTGAGGGAAGGAGTGGTGATCTCCTTCTCTTTTCTTCTGATTGACCTTTAACTGAAAGGTGCATCCCCTTGATTATCAACAGGCAAGAACACCACACTGTTTCTGCAATTGCTGTGCTGGGTACAAAGTCAGGTGTGGCTCCATGCAGGAAGCACCATCTTGCACCTTTGACTTGTCTGCATTCAGTATCATACTGCTTCAGTTTGGCTGCTGGATGTTTTTCTGCTCAGCAGCTGTGCCACTGAGAAGGATGAAAAACTCAGCTTTCCACTGTGAATACCAGCCAACGGAGGCATCAGGCAGAAAGGACATATGCGCAAGTGCACCACCCGTTGTGCTGTGGGAGGGATGCTTCAGTTCTGGTAATGCGAGGTGGGGGGAAAGGCTCTGGCATTTTTACAATTAATATATTGGCTCTGTAGGGTCAGGCTCAGTTGCTCTATTCTTTCTGGACTGAAAAATAAGAACCAGGCTTGTGTTCAGAGCTAGAGGAAATCCGAGTGTTTCACTCCCATTAGACTGTATTGCTTCCTGCTGATGCAGGGACATTATTATTTTTTTTTTACTTTCTAACTTACCCAGTCTCCTATAAAAAGGAAGGACCTGGGGCCTTTTTCAGATACTAATAGGTAGAAAGCAGTCTTTTATTGCACCTGAGAACTCACTTCTTTGGAGATATGTCATTTGGACAGTGTTTGGCTCTTCTGTGGGCATGCTGCTCGCATGTGTGGATCTGGAGGATGATTGCTGTGCTTCACGGCTTCAGGAAGAGGATTTGGAGAGGAGAGCAGTTAGCAGTCTATAAGGAGCCCATAGGAGGGGAGTGTTACGTCCCGTGCAAAGCAGCAAGGATGTACCTTAGGCCAGTGAGCATCTATGGCTAGCCAAAGGCCACTAGATGGCACTTCCGATACGTCCTGTGTTAGTGCAGCCTTATTGCCATGGATATTTGAAGTCTCAGTAGCTCCATTCACTTGTATTTGTTCAAATGGTATTATAAGAGAGGAAAGTGAAGAGCCACTTCCAGGATCTGGTTGGAGTTTGAACTTGATCCGTCTAGCTAGGAGACTAACCCAATCCATTCTGTTCAGCTCTGCTGAACTTTAATGACCTCTCTGTAACTCTTGTAGGTCCAGATTCCATTTCTTGGTCAACCCTATGTTTCTTTTGCTTTCTTGTTCTGTATTAACTCTTTGCAGATCTGTCCAACTTGTGCAAACTATTCCTCTATCTCACTGTATCCCTTTTAGCCATGGAAATAACTGAGGACTTGGCAGGACTTGTTTTTCCGGAGTGCTCTCTTTGTTTTGGAAGCCAATGACACCATTATTGGTAGGGTGCTTCGTGTGAACAGCAGATGTTTCAAGGGGAGGGGACCTAAGATAGCTATTGTTTTCTTTTTTTAGATTGCCCATCAAACACCTGTGTTTTATTAAAAAAAAAGCTGGGAGGGAGGGGAGGAAACATTAGGGGTTGGATAATATAATGTATTATCTGTTTCTGAATAAACGTTTGTTATACAGAGTGTATTCTAAGCCTTTTTAGATGCTGTGAAGCAACTAAAGATAGATGGAGTTGTTCCAACATTGAATCAAGCATGCTTTTGGAAGAATATAGAAACTTCAAAACTGATCATGTGATGAAGAGCAAGAGGTGTAGATGAATGAGAGAATTGATATTCATAAACCCTTTAATCTGGATCGTCAAAATTAGTAGCTGATTCTTGCTACTAAGTGGAAGCAATTTGTGTCCCCAGAATTCTCTTGTCACAGGAAAAAAAAAGAACGGCCTTTGTTATTGACAGCCTAGTAATTTTAAAAGTAATTTTATTTAAAAAAAAACACAGCTGTGAAATCAGGTTCTGTTCTAGGTGAAATAGGGTACTTTCATTATCAGTTAGATAGAAAGCTGTGGAAATGTGAAGACCCATGTATTCAGAGTGCATATCTTGCCTCTTTCTTTTGCAAGGGGAGATTCAAGCATTTTTTTTTTTATTATTCATAATGGATTCATGTCCATTCTAAAAGCCAAATAGCAAGATGCACTTTGTAACTTGCTGTTAATTTATGCATTGTGTTTAGGTTATCTCTGAGAAATTACCTTAATGTACTTCCTTGGAAGAACTCCTGCTCTGTTCTCTAGCTCTGTGATCTATGGCAGTATTTTTTTATTACTATTTTTTTAAGTTGGTGAAGTCAATGATTGTCCAAATACTAGTCCATCTTTTGTCTTACAGCAATGTCTCGATGTGCATTGCTCTTCTGAGTCAGCTCTAAAGTTGTCTTAGTCTTCTCATACTTTGTAGTGTGGCGTCTTTTGCTGGGCACTGAAAGAAGAGTAACCAGTTATTCCTAGTCCTTTCCAAGCAGTTCAGTTGGCAGCTCTCCGGTTTTGCCTTGGTGTCCTCCAGCTGTCATGTTAATCTTGTTTGCATTCCGCTGAGCTCACCTGCCGCCTCTGACCTCACATCTGTGCACATATGCCCTCATGCAGCATGGTTATATATTTTTGTTCAGGTTTGGTTTTTTTATGGGTTGTTAGAAATTGTAAACTTGCGTATGAAACACTGATGGCTTGCGCTAATTCAGTATGGCTGGCCAGGACAGGTAGTAGGTAATTTGTAACGGTGTTTCTCTTTTTTTTTTTTTCTTTGTTTTTTCAAATACATGTTGACTTCTGAAGTGATGCCACAACTTGCGATATATTTTTCATGGCTTTTGCATGATAATTTATTCTGATTTCTTCTGATAATGTTGATTAACTTGGGTATTTGTTTGGTGAGTCAGCTCTGTGTTATTTCTTAATTTCACTGACCTTTTTTCATCTTGTACATAATGCCTTGCTTCAATATCTTTATTTTTGAGTGGTTCCGTCTTCCTTTCAGTCATAAATACAAGTTCCTCTGTAAAGGTCATCTTTTTTTTTTTTCCTTTTCCCGACCAACAGTCTTTAAAATCTTACAGTTGTCTTTGAATGTTTTTACATACCTTTATTTCTTCTGTCACTTGCCTCTCTAGGAATTAAGCACATTGCCCGGGGTTTACACCGCTCAGGTTTTCATTTTCCGAACTGCGAAACTAAATGACGATGCTCTGGATGGGGAAATCTTTTTGTTACGCTCAACCATCGGCCGGCGGCGAGTCCCTCACGGCGGGCAGCGCCTTCCAGGCGCTGCCCGCCCTGAGGGACCCGCCGCCGCCATTAGCAGCGACGCTCCCCGTGCGCGAGAACTACAACTCCCGTCGGCCGCCGCTTCTCACCGCTTCCCGCCGCGCTAAGATGGCGGCCGCCGAGAAGCGTGCGGTGGGAACGGCGCCGGCGGGCTACACGGGTGAGACGGGGGTGTGGGAACGATCGGGAGCGGGGCCGGGGCGGGAGCGTCTTTAACCGGTGCGTCGCCCGCAGCTCTGGCGGTGAAGTTCGGGGAGCGGCAGCGCTCGCCCCACTGTCTTCTGCTGAAGGAGCACCAAGTACGGGAAGGGGCCGGCAGCACGCACCCGCCTCGCCGCACCCTGTTCGTCCTCAACGTCCCGCCGTACTGCAGCCCGGTGAGTGGGGCTGGGGCGGCCCGTGGGAGGGGGTAGAGGGGTTTCGTCGGCGCAGGGGGCGACCGCGGGGCTCGAGCCGGCGGCGGAGGCGGCTGGAGGCCGAGAGCGTCGCCTCAGGAGCGTGCGGCCGCGGGCGAAGGAGCCGGGCGCGCCCCGGGGACGCTGCGGGCGGAGGGGCTGGGGTCGCGGCGGAGAGCCGCCTGCTGTGCTCCGGTAGTCCGTGGGCGAGACGGTGGGGAGAGGAATTGCTCCTGCTTTCCTGTACCGTTCGTTCTCTCTTATTTTATGCGTGAAGGACTCTCTGTCGAGGCTGTTCGCCTGCTGCGGGAGTGTCCAGTCTGTGGACATCTGTGAGAAGCCAGGGTCAGGAGAGAAAAAAGAAAAACTCACATCCAAATTCTTCAACTGCAAGACTGTGACGGTAAAGCTCGGGGGATGGGGGGGCAGGTGAGGAATACTGATGCTTTAGTGGTCAGAATGGGAAAAGATCATAAGTGCTGAAGTACTATTTGGAACATGAGATGTGGAAAACCGTTTGGGGGTATTGGGTGACGTGACTACTTATTTAAGTTTACGTTATCTTTTTTTTGCTTTTCCACTGTAACTTGTTTGATTTATTTTATTGTTATTTGTACTGCGGCTCCTTGCTGCATCGCCAGTTTCCCTGGTGTATCTGACTGGCCTAGGTGTCTCTTTCTTTTAGGGATTTCAAGTAGCATATGTGGTGTTCAGGAAACCAGCTGGTGTCCAGGCAGCCAAGGCCCTGTCACGGGAAGGTCCCTTGCTGATATCAACAGAAAGTCACCCTGTGAAAACCGGCATTAGCAGTAAGTCATCCCTAGCTATCTTCTTGCTAGCTAGTGCTGGGGAAGAACAATACTCATTCCTTACTGAATCCTGCCCTGTATGTCCCAGACTAATTCTCACCATTTTGTACTGAGCCGGCAGACGTCCAGTGCTTCATTGTCCTGCTTTTATTATTCATGAGGTAGCAACCTTGTTGTGCTGGATCTTGGGATTTGGTCCAGTGACCCCATGGGAGAATGGGATCACTTGGTACAATGGAAGGGTAGTTTTTTCTGACGTTTCTTCAATATCACAAAGATTCGGAGAAACTGGCTGTGTCTTGCCCTCAAAGTGGAAGTCAGGCTCAATAACAGGCACCAGGTATCAGTCAAGATGACAGCACTTTGGATGCGACCCCTTGGGAGGAACACAGCCCTGACTGTTGCATCTCTTGGGCTTAAGGCTAGCCCACTTTCTGCTTGAGAAATTTGCGAGCTCTTCCCATCACTTACTGACTGTGGCCTGGGCCACAAGTTTCTTGAGCTGTGGCAGTGGGGAGGCTGAAAAGAAATGGGAACAGACTGTGTCCATCTCCACAGCAGTTCTCTCTAAACTTGCCCAAAGGCATCACACTAGGGCTTGCTTCTATCAGAGGCTACTGCTGACTTCTGCCCTCTGTCTCAGAGTGGATCAACAGCTACGCAGCCTCAGTCGTGGATCGGGAGGAGCTGAAGGCCGAGGTGGACACCTACATGCAAGAGTATGACAAAAAGATAGCAGAGGTGAGGGCAGGCTGGGGAGGGAACCTGGCTAAGCAGTTTGTTTGGGGAGGGGAAAGGAAGAGAGAGGATCTCTCAGTGCCCAGGTCTGAGTGGAAAGGGCAGAGGGAAACACGCTGGCTGTCAAGGTTTTACTCCCAGTTGCTGGTGGGCGGTCAGGTCCTGGTTTGGTCCTGGTCCTTCCACCCAGCGTTTACAACAGGTATCCACAAATAAATTGGGTCCTGGCTGGCGCGTAGTGTTGTGACCCAGTTGAGTGCATGTGCCCTTGGTCCCACACCTTCCTTCTAATCTTGTGCAGAAGCAGGAGCTGTAGCTTTGCATGTGCGTAAGGGGGACGGTGGGGAAGCTGTGCAGCAGGTTGGCTGCCAGCCTTTCCGCACTGAGCTGCCTCACCCTTCTGTCTTTACAGGAAGAAGCCAAAGCAGCCAAGGAGGAGGGCGTTCCAGATGAGGAGGGCTGGGTGAAGGTAACGCGGAAGGGCCGGAAGCCTGGCCTGCCCCGGACAGAGGCTGCCAACCTGCAGGTGCTGGAGAAGGAGAAGCAGAAAAGGGCCCGCAAAGAGCTGCTCAACTTCTATGCCTGGCAGCATCGTGAGACCAAGAGAGAGCGTGAGTGTTTGAGTCTCCTCCTGCTTCTGCCTCCCGTCTCTCACACTGGCCCGAAGAGCATCCTTTTTCCTTCAGTGGAGGCTACATCCAGCTGCAAGTGAACAGTCGGCTGGGTGGTTGTGCGAACGGCCTTGCCAGCTTTTGGGGGCCCCTTGCCAGCATCTGTCCTAGCAAGGGCTGCTGGAATATTTTGCGGGAGAGTGTGTAGGTCATGGCTTTCCAATAGATGTTTCTTCAGTCTGCAGAGAGGCAGCAGTTGAAAGGCAAAACTAGCCTGTTTCCTCCCCAAGAGGGAGCTGCAGCACTGCCGGAGATGAACGGCCAGAGCCCCAGCTTGGCACTCGGCCCAGGCGCAGAAGGACCTGCTCTGGGAAGTGTGTGTTTGAGGCTGTCAGGACTGAGCTGAGCCCCTCCTGTTGTGTGGAAGTGAAGCTCCCCAGGAGAGGGAGATCGGCTGCTCCCCTGTGACCTGTCCTCTTTCTCTTTCTGCCTCTTTCAGACATCGCACAGTTGAGGAAGAAATTTGAGGAGGACAAGCAGAGAATTGCGCTGATGAGAGCCCAGCGCAAGTTTCGGCCATACTAAGCCATGCCGAGCTATTTCCTGGGATGCCTGTGCTGGAGAGGGTGGGAGAGATGCTTATGGACTCCACGTGCCAAAGGATTTCAAGGAATTGAGGCAGCTTGAGGTTGTCCCTGCCCATGGATCTGAAGTGGGAGATCCCAGCAACTGCCGCTGAAGAAGGAGTTTTCTCAACTCGTGCCGGTATCCACCTGCTGTCCCAGCCATTGTCCAACCCTGCAGCACCACTTCCCAGGGCACTCAGGTCAAGGGGCTGAGGCAATTCCTGGGACAACTGGTATCTTGCTTCCACCTAAGGACCTCCTAAATCTTGGTGAGAGCTGGTATTGACCTATCACAGCCTCTGCAGGGGCAGGGAATGGCTGAGGAACTGTAAATAAACTGCCGCTATGTTCTCAGAACATGAGAATGTCTCTCTTTGTCTCCCATGGTCTGCTGTGGGGGACAGCTGCTTGTGTGTTGGGATGGCAATTAAAGTCATGGCTTGTATGCCTATGCTCCTTCGCACATATTTTCGTGGGGTGAGTAAAAAGAGCAGGGTAGTGACTTTGGGAACTTCCCAGTTGGGCTTTTCCCAGACCTGTTATCACAAGCAAAGATCAGTGGTGTGGTACAGAGCCCTACCCCTTCTCTTGGTTTTTCCCTCCCAGGCAGCTCCGTCTCAGCCAGCTGTTGAGGTGCCCAGTCTTCCATCTGTGCATGGACCTCTACAGCCAGGCCTACAGGAACTTCTGTTCAGCATCACCCCTAGAACAAGAGATGGCAGCCTGGCTTCGGAGGGAGAAACCATACTCATCACCAAGGCTCGTTTCCATTTCACCTGTCACCAACCCAGAGGTGGCAGGTGAGGATGGCAATAGGCAGATGCAGCTGTGAGGCAGTGCTTTTGTACTGCCCACGTGATGTTTGTGCAGCCTTGGACTTAATGATTGTTCACCCCAGTGCACTGTTGTGATCAGAGAAGGGCTGTAACCCACCCACCCTCAGGCTTCTACGCCTCTATTTTACTGCCTGCTGCCTCCGTATGGGCATGACCATCAATGTAAGGTGGAAATGCTGGTAAATTCCACAGAGCTAGATTAAAATGGATTTACCTTCCCCCTAGAAAACCCACTTCAAGTGCAGTTTCCATTGCATGGGGAGATTGCCATGCCTGGTTGCTTGACTTGGCTTTTTGCATCAATTTTAACTAGGAGGCAGATGGATCCTTAATACACCGTTATCTAAAGCAGAATGCATGTAGGAATCACTGCCTCCAAAGATTGGTGTTTTAGCTGCTTAGGTGAGCATCCCAAAAGAAAGGAGGTTCACTCTCCTATACAGTCAAGAAGACAGAGTTAACAGTGGGAGATTAATATTTATTTAGGACAAAAATAATCTCTGCCAATTTTTCCATCGTTAGTAGTTCTTCTAGCTGTTTAGCTAGAGGATTACTGACTCATTCCCTAGGAGTTCATTAAAATGGCCTTCTGTGTCCAGGTGAGCTCTTGTTTAAAAGTCAGCATAAATAAGCAGCAGCTCTCACAGTAGAACAGAGACACTCAGGTCCTCGGAGCTCAGGCACCCATGGAAGCAAGCAGAGAAGCAGAACGCTTCCCTGTTTTTTCAGTAGGTCTAACCCTGGGAGGAGACTCATCGCACCATCCTCGGGGAGGAGGTGAGATGAGCCACGTACCTCTCACAATGCTACAACTGGTGGTGCTGCTGCTCTCACGGAGGATGCCTCTGCCTGTATTCCTGCTGTATTTCTGGGTCAAGTTAGAAGCATGCAAGGGGAAGGCTGCCTTGGGCATCTATCCCTGTACTCACAGAGCTGGAAGTGGAGGAATGATTCCTTTTCCCTTTGACAACCGAGATCTTCTGCTCAGCTCTCCTCCAGGGAACCACCAGCAGACCTGCTTCCACCCTGCAGTGAGCTAAGCTTAGGGACAGGTATCATGAAACTGATGTTCACTGTGAGGTAGGAATGGTGACAATTTCTCCAGAGCCTACTTTTTAGCTCCCTGTTCTCCTGGATTACTGCAGCAGACCCTTCTTTCCTAGAGCCTGGCTCTGGTGTTCTGCGCCGTCAGGAAGTTGCTGATGATCCCAGACACCACCTCAGGTTCATTCAGGTGCACAAAATGACTCCCAGGCACCTCTACTAGCTGGATGTGCTGGAGAGAGAACACACAAGAAGATGACCAGGAAAGTGTTCCCTCCAGCAAGCTGTGCGGCACTCAGGGTGTGAGGTGAGGCAGGACAGGGATGGGAAGACCAGGGAGGAGCTGGGTCCAGAAGGCAATACCAATTTTGGATCTCAGCAACAGGGGCAGAGTTGGCTTCCTCTCCGTGTGAGGGCTGCACCATTAAGCACAAAGCACCTAGTGGGGGTTGCCCAGCAAGGTGATCTGCTTCCTAGCTGCTGCTCAGGTTGGTGGCACATAAAACAGAGATGGAAGGATGGAGTTTGCTCTCACCTCTCTGAGGGTAGACTCAAATGCCTCCCGTAGGGCTTTCACAAAGTGATTTCTGCTGTCTAGCTTGTGTGGTACCAAGAGTCCATCTCGTGCTCTGAAAAGCAACAGCACGGCTCAGTACAGCACATAGTGTGCCTCTGTCTGTCTTGGCTGCTGTCCAGGGCAGAGGCAGTGTCCCCAGGGCAGAGGCAGTGTCCCCAGGGCAGAGGCAGTGTCCCCAGGGCAGAGGCAGTGTCCCCAGGGCAGAGGCAGTGTCCCCAGGGCAGAGGGGTGACAGACCCAACTGTTCTTTCCAGGCTGCTTGTAAACAGCAGGGTTGCAGGGTCGTACATGGTAGTCAGAGGAGCACTGCACAGCTTGGCTAAGCAGCTATTTTTTGCCAAACTACATTTAAAACCTTGGGTGACTGTCTAGTAGTATGACAGTGGAGACCAGTTAAATATTATCCCCCCTGGAGCTGGCTCCTTAACTGGTCCGAGGTACATCATTCCCTGCCTCCACCCTGTCTTCTGCTCTTAACTTTTTCCTTCCAGCCAGCTTCTGCATCGCTCCTCTGTTCCTTTCCCCACTCCATGCTGCTGTTTTAAACAGGGTGTGCCCTGCTTGGAGAGGGAGGTACCAGGGCAGTCCTGGAGAAGCCAGCATTAGACCTCCTGCAGAGCTAAGACCATGCTGTCTCCTACTGTACTGCAGGTGGTGGGACAAGGTAACATCCCAGGCTTAAAGCTATGTACTCTGTATGGCCTAGAGGACTCATCCTCACCAGGAGGTTGCATTTCTGGATAAGCAGGAGAATCCTTAAGCTCTTCTGATTTCAACAGATCAGGGAAAGCCAAACTGCATCTCCTTTCTTAACTTCTAGAACTTCCTGTCATTTCCTAGAGAGTCTGTTAACAGCACCACACTGACCAAGGTAGCCAGAGCCCTGCACTTCTTGCCCTCCAAGGAGATGGGAAAAATGCAGAGGAGGACTAGCAGAACCAGCTACCCACCCAGACAGCTTAACAGCTGTAGGGCTCTGTGCAAGCCACTGGCTACCTCCCCACAGCTGCTCTCTGCTCTGGGCACCACAGGGGAGAGCTTGCAAGAGCTGGGTCAGGCCAAGGGCTCCAGGATCAGCTGGAGGGGGTGGAGGCTGCCGTGGTTTCACCTGTTTGCTCAGAAAAGAGGTTTCAGGATCTGAAGAAGGGGGCAGGGCTGAGTTGCTGTGACTGGGGGAAGAGTCAGGCCAGGAGAAAGCAAGACGCAGCAGTGCTGCGGAGAGTCACCAGGATGGTCCATTGCTGTAGGGCCAAGGGACAGAAAGTTGCGGGACAGCCACGTGAAGGCATGAGCATCGGGTGGACGGGGCAGGTTGGCCCTTTCCTTGGTCAGCCTTGCACCAGGGAGGCCCAACCTGAAAATGCAGCACTAGGCTAGGAGCAGGACATGCCAGCTGCTCTCTTCCTGCTCCAGGAGCCTGCCCGGGCCATGGCAGTGGTGGGGAACTGGGAAATGCTTCTCGCATGTGAGGCTCTACTGTTGCGCTAGCTAGCCTTAAGGTCTGGGTGGCTGCTGCAGAGGAGGGAGTAGCAAAGGACTCCTCTCTAACCTTCATCCCCTCCACCCAGGGCTGCAGGGAAGCAGCAAGGGTTGGTTTGGCTTGTGCCTCACTCACACAATGATGAGAACACGGTCCTGAATCTTCTGCAGGAGCTTCACGCACTGCTCCACTGTGAGGGACTCTCGATTCTGCTGCAGGTGCAAAGATTGAGAGAGCAGCAAAGGTCAGGGACAGCAGCTGGGGGCAGAGAGTGTCCCTGACCCCTGCTGCGCTGGTGGCTCTGAAGGCAGGAGTGGCTGCGGCCCCGAAGCTGCTGTGCTGGGACACGACCGGCGGCCAGGCTGCGCGCAAGAGTCGCTGGCTCTGCAGAGGCTCCTTCTGTCCAGCTGCGTTTCAGGGCTGCCAACAATGCTGCCTGCCGGGATGCAGCACATATGGGAATGATCGCATAGCAGAGGAAAGCTTTAACAATCCTTTCACTAAAAAGGAGACAGTACACTACTCGTAGCCTGGCAGTAGCACAGGTAGATGAGGCCCTACTTCCTCCAAAGTGGCACAAACCTGTCAAAATATCGAACATAGGGACTTTGCTCCACTCTTTCCCCTTCTTATACAAGTGACCTGACAAAGAAGCTGACCTAAAGCATCCATCCTTCTGCTGCCTGAAGAGTTATAACAGCAAGAAAATGGGGCCAGGAGGCCCTGGGGCAGAGAAACTGCTAAAAAAATCTGTAACATTTTCCAGTGACTGTAAGCTGAGTCAGTTAATGACCGAGCGCAGGCTCTTTTAAGAGCAGCATTTAAAAGAGATGTGGGAATTAGGGAAGCAGAAAGTAAACAGCTGGGTGGAGGCAGGGCCTAGGCTCAGCGAGCAGGCCTCCTCTATCTCCGAGTTTTCTGTAAGCTCAGGGCTCAGAAGCAGCGGGGGGTGCCTCAGAAGAGCAATGCTCACCGTACGGACTCTCATGTCTCTGTTATACACCAGCCCTGGAATGAAAAAACAAGACAAGGTTTTCATGTCTCGCAGGAGCAGGAGTTGCTCTCCCTCTCCTCACCTTTGGGGTTTGCCCAAGACTTTCTGAGACCAGAGGAATAGGTTTCATTCAGATTTTCCCTTTTTTTTTGATATCTTTTCTTTAGCTGTTCTAGGACTCTGACCCAGTTGCTGGGAATGGAGAGCTCTGCCTCCAGACCTAGCTGATCCCATTTAGGCTGCCTAAACTTGTAGCCAGGGCACCCTGTACTCTGTGGAAGACAATGGCTGTTGGCACCACTCCCTTCCCACACCCAGCGTTTTTGGCCCAGCACTGTGATGAGCCCTGTCTCCAAGCAGCCCCTTACCAGCGGGTGTCTCAGTTGCTCCTCGCTGCAGCAGGATTGCCCCACCCTCTGCTGTCAGATGTCTGTTTGCTTCTAAGAGCCTGGGGGAGACATGGCAGAGATTGTTCTGCTGGAAAAGGGAGGAAGCGAAGCGAAAATGGCATGACAAGGTGACAGCGAGCTCTCAGGCTGCTTCAGAAAAGAGCAGGAAGAAGCAGCAGCTTCTGGCAGCAGAAGCAAAAGGTCTTGCTGAAATTCCAGAGGAGGACTTAAAAGAGGCAGAGTTTCCCCTTCTGGTACAAGCAGCCAAGGTGAGGGCAGACAGCAAACGAAGAGGACAGATGGGAACCCACCTCTGCAATGCTGCTTCCGGGCTACGTGCTTTGGGCGTTTGCTGCTTTGCCTCTAGACTCAGTAATCTGTCAATCACCATCCGTTTTGATTTCAGCCATGCCTCAGTGTCCTGAAACAAAGGAGAGGTACGGAACAGGAGTAACCCCTCTCCATTTTACTCTTTATCAGAGGGTACAAGGTGGCATTTCACCCTTCAGCATCCCTCAGAACTAGTACCAGTTATGGACATCATATTAAAAATGCCTATTTCTGGGAAAAGAGAACAGTAATATTTAAAAAGCAAGGTAGGAACAGAAAGCTAAGCATTGCTGTAAAGAACTCACTAACTTTTCACCCCTGCCATCTTGGCTACCCCTTCCTACCTCACTTTGGAGTTGAGGACAACTGTTCAAAAGGACAAAAGAAATCTGGGATCTTTTGTCTCTCTGACCCTGGGCTTCTGTCCCATTTCCACCAACCAAAGCCCCAGCATCTGGTAACGATGACAGCAGGTTAGGAATATAGCTTTATGTCCTGCCAGGAACAGAAAAAGAAATCCACCGATCTTGCGCTCAGATGACTCAACAAGCTGTTGCCAAAAAGGCAACCTCAGCTGGCAGTTGCTTGGACACAGGTTCTGGTTCCCTTTGTACAGGGGCATGGCACAGACAAGTGAATTTCAGTGCTAAGGGACTCCAGGATGTGGAGCACTACCAAGCATCTCCGAAGGGCCACCCTAAGCAGGGACTTCAGTCCATGCAACAAGAAGCAGATCTGTGCCTGCCAAAAGGAAGAGCCCTGAGACCTGTGTGACCTGCCAGGAACTCATCACATCAGTGCTTTCTCTGAACAACCCAGAGAAAGAAAAAAAAAAAAATCTGTATTTTATTTAAAAAAGGGAGGGGAAAGACATGTGACATCTAACCTCTGGAGCTAGCAGAAAGCCAAGATTTTCCAGCAGGATCAGCTTGTCCACCATCTCAGGATAAAGGAAACAGAACTGAGGAGAGATGAAACAATATGAGAGAAAGAGAAAAGCTGAGCATGGAGTGATGTCTTCATCCAGCTACACTGGAGAGGGGGGTCAGGGGAGGGTCTCTCCTCCCCTGAGATCCAAGTCTCCCACAGTCTGTCCCTTTCATTCCTCTCCCATTTGTTGTTCCAGCTGCAGAAATCACAAACCCCATGAAGAAGGCATGCTTTACTCACCATTCCTGCCACAGACCCACCTGCCAAGGAAAGAAGTGTGCTCGGTTATGCACTGGACACCCTCTGGTAACAGGAACTCCCCACCCCCACAGCAGGAGCTGCCTTAGAAGCACAAATGCGTGTTGTACCAAGGGACAAAGCCCCAAGTTCAGAGTAAAGCCCTCCCAGCGGGCAGGACACAGCCATAGAGCAAGACTATCGGCCAGCTAGATTCCCTGTTCTGTGCCGTCTCCATCTCCCTTTCAGACAGCAAAAGACAAGGAGTTACTAGTTAAAATAGCATAGCGCGCAGGTACTGTGAGCTGCGGCCGGAGCAGCCCTGGAGAGCAAAACCTAACTCATGGCAAAACCCAATCATGTCCCAAGCACAAAGGGACAGAGCCTGGAGTCCACTTACCCTCAGCAAGCTCCATGACCCACCAAGAAGGGCCCTGCTGTCCCCAGGCTTTGTGGCCTTGCAGGGTCCAGGCAGGAAGGCCTGCTTCGAATTTTCCTGCCACAGACCACCCCTCTTTGCCCATGACTGTTTCCTCCTGCGGGTGAGGGAAAGGCCCTCAGCACCGTTTGTACTACAGGGTCTTGAAAGCAAAGGCATTTCAAACAAGGGCACAGATTTTTTAATCACTCAAGCAGGAACCTGCTACTTGACACAATATAATAAATATTCCAACCCAGCTCCTAGAAGCATGCCTTGTAAGTTAATTATCTGCTACTATTTCCACGATTCTCATAGCTTACAAGGACATGAGCTACTTACCCATACTGTGACCCATCAGGGTGAACCGTCTCCACTGCAAGGCTAAGTGGCAATAGATAAAAACAGACAATGCTGCATTAGAAACCAGAGCAGCAGCATCTTTCTGCTCCTCCATCAACACAGGCCCCTTCTCCCAGGAGGGCTTTTGCATTGCTTAATTTGCTTCCTAATCCAGAAATGAGGTGGCTAAGTAGGCCAGTTTTAAAGAAAAAGAGCATCCACCACCTCATTTCCTTGGTAGTTAAGTCACGCAGCTCTCAAGCTCTCTGTATGGCAAACAAACTACAGCAAATTCCCATTCGTTGCCAGACACGAGACTGGCAAGAAGCAAAGGAGCCTGACTGGGCAGCATCTGCTGGAAGAGAGAGACCTTGACAGAGCATCCTGCTGCAGGGCATTCCGCAAGAGCCGTGAGGACACAGAGCCAGGTTCACTGCCTTCAGGAAAGTGCGATTACTCCAAGTGAAAGCTCTCTGCACCATTTAGTATATCAGGCTCTTCAATCCATTTTTAGGGCACTCCGAGAGGCTTATGGGAAAATACTGCTTCATCAGTGCTGCCCATCTGAAAACATACCTCACTGAAAGACGTGTTTTACCCTCTGGCACATCAGAGAACTTCTAGAGGCTCTTCATACACTCAATGGGGGATGCAAAACTGCACATGCCACAGCCTTCCCCAAGATCAGCATACAGATGGGCAGTTACATCAGGAGTTATTAGGAGCCCAAGACACCTTGGCTTTCAGATTTCTTTGTATGATACTAAAGCAAGCAGCTTTAGTCATAGGGGAGAAACAGAGGAGTCTCCAACATACACTTAACACTGGTTAGAGATCACTGGCTGCTTACAAAAAGTGAGTCTGGCAGAACTGGCATCCACCACTTCGCCACTACTGCTTTTTAGTACAGAAACACTTGCTTCCCAGGGCTTACTGTTTCTTCCTCTCACAAAACAGCGAGAAATAGGGATGCTTATTCAGTCTGTGGTCACAAAGCACCAGCTAACATCAGGCTGGGGAGAAGCAGAGGGAACTGACCTCTCTCCTGGCAGTAAATGCTGCCTGCTTGTTCCAAGAAGCAAAAGCAATATAGCACCCACTGCACAAACATGCCTTCAAGGGTCCCTTCAACTACCCACCTGCTGCCACTCGGAGCACATCACTCACGTAATCCAGAAAATGGTAGGGGGAACCTGCAGGTCGGTGGGATGACAAGCCATGGCCAGAAAAATCCATTGCCACATAATAGCAATCTGAAACAGAGAGTATCAGATGTTCAGCCTTGCAACACCGTAAGAGCCATCCTGATGAGCCAGACCTACCTCTGGGGAGCAGTGGAATAAGCTTGTCAAAGGTGTTGGCATTGTCCAGCCAGCCATGCAAGCACAGCACGGGGTGTCCCTCTGAGGGTCCCCAGGCCTTGGCTGCCACGTGGCCCCAGGGCACAGGGAACTTCAACTCTGAGAACATATTCAAAATAGAGTGCTTGCAAGTGATGTCCCTGGAGAGCCACGTGCTCGGAGTAGGTCCCAGGGATCTTGTTAATGGCCCAGAGCTCTGAAAAGAGTAATACAGGTCTTTAGTAACTCACCAGCCTCCTGTGGTCTTAATTAGCAGCTTGCTGATTTATAGCTCCCCATTCAACATCCCAAGCTGCCGTCTCTGCCTGCCTGTTTGGGGAATCCTCCTCCCAGCACGTACTAGCAACGCTCCTAGGAAGAAAGAAGCTTTCCCTATGCAAGCCTCCTCTCTGTGTCTCTGCAGCAGCTGCAACCCGACCAGAAGGCGCAGGAGATCTGGCAAGAGGGAACCATGCAGAATTCCCCTAGCTATCTGCAGTCAGCCAAGCACCTGTCCCAAACCAAAAAGGCAGTTTTGGGAATATGAATGCTGCCTCCAGTACTAGCCTGTTACCACCTTCTCCTCTTACCTTGGTGCTTCTTCTCTCTCACACCACCAGTCGGCACCTTCGAGAGAGCAGCTGCCTACATGCCACACAGCAGGTCACTGCTGCCACCCTCCCATGCACCCCTCAGGACCAGGGACCCCGCATGGGAACACGGGTCCACAACCTGCCAGGCACCCGCTCGACCTCAAACCTGTCTCATCACTGCCAATCTGCCTGGCTACATCTGACCTTTACTCGACCTCAGCCTCCTGAGTGAAGTCCCAGTACTATCCAACCTCTGGGGGTCTTCCAGAGGTGGTTTGAGTATCTATCTCCTCTTTACCCCCAAGCCTTTCTGACCCCCAGGGCCCCTCATGGGCAGCCTGACTACACCCATCCTCAAGCCTACCATGCCATATCCCCTTCCCAGTCTTGGGTCTCTTAAATAGCTCCCTGAGACCCCAGAGCAATTAAATCACTCTACAGCAAGTCTCTCCTAAGCCCACACCTCTGTAAGGTGTGAGGACAGACCAGGCAGGCCGAGAGAGAAGGCTGCTGTCAGAGCCCTGAGAGCAATTACAGGCCCAAAGGCTCCCAATCAGCCACACCTGGGGCCTCCCCTACATTCTTCCCTCTTGCCCATGAGTAGCCCAGGACCTAGCCCCAGCAGCACTGCAGGAGTGCTGGTCTCCAGCACCAATGCCCTGGCCCCAGGGACCACAGCCTGCCTGCTGGTTATAGGGCTGTCTCTGACCCCGGGTGTCTGCGCTGCGCCTGATGGTGGCAACCATGGGCTGACTTCCTGCTGTGACCACAGTCCTGCCCCTTCGTCACGGACCGATGACCCGGGCTCCCAGCAGAACCCGACTGCCCTCCCCGGCCTGCCCTGCCCGAGCCCGGTGGGCCTCTGGCCCCGGAATGTCCCCCGGCTCCGGGGGGCCCTCCCCAGGTGGGCAGGCAGGGCTGCTACATCCCGGCCTTTGCCTCGGGGTGCCCTGGGGCAGCCGGCCCCGGAGAAGGGCTGCCCGGCGACCGACTCTCGTTCGGCGCCGAGAGCGGCCGCCCCGGCCCCGCTCCCCGCGCCGCCCGCACGCTGCGCCCCGGCCCCCTCCTACCGCTCCGTCGGGCCGGGACGGCAGAGCAAGGCCGCGGCAGGAGAACGCAGCCCGGCGGCGGGCGGGCGGGCCGGGCCGGCTGCACCGCCCTGCTCCCCGCCTCCCCGGGGTGCCGCGGGCCCCCGCCTCCTGCCGCTCCGCCGGCGCGGGGCCGCCACGGCCGGAGGGAGGCGGTGGGACGCGGGGTGCCGCCATCTTTGTCCAGCCTCATCGCCCCACGGGTCCGGGGTCCGGCCGGGAGACAGGGCGGTGGGCGGGCAGGGGCGCAACAGTGTGGCCTCCCCTGCCTGGGGAGCGTTCCCTGGTTCCCCACCGTTCCCTGCCCTTGGCCCTGCGACGAGGGGCCATCCTGGCAAACGCGCGACCCTCCGCAGCACTGCTCCCGCTTTGCATTCCTCCCGGCCTGTTTTTCCTCCCAGTCACAGCAACCTGGCCTGCCCCTTTCTCCAGACCCCGAAGCTTCTCGCCTGAGCAAACAGGTGACGCCATGGCAGCCTCCACCTCCTCCAGCTGGTCCTGGAGCCCCTGGCCAGACCCAGATCCTGCCAGCTCTCCCCTGTGGTGCTGGGGCAGGGGGAACCGTGGCGAGGTAGCCAGGCCTTGCACGGAGCCTGTGTTCTGATGGGGCTCTGTAAGAGCAACGAGGGGTTAATGATGTCTGTGGGGTCCGAAGCTGTGATCACCCTACTGGGCATGATAGGGACCTGAGAGGAATTGCAGTCATGGAGGTATGGCTGGTCCTTGACTGCCTCCAGAAGGCACGCTACTGAGAGTAGAAACCACCTGTGCTGCAGCATCACAGTGTGAGATGTTTTAACTGTGACCCAGGAGCATGGTAGCGACATCAGACAGGCTCAGTGCTTGACACCAGCGCTGAACTTCTGTCACTCTCTGATGGAGAAATTCTTCTGAACTCTTCACGCTTGCTGGAATCACATTGCTCCAGGGGCGAGAGTCGCTCTCCCATACTGTGACCCATTATAGTGAACTGACTCTACTGGGAGGCCAAGTTGCAGCGAATAAACAACAGACAGCACTGCCTTAGCTGCTCCACTCTTCTGCAAAAACAGACCCCTCTCAGCCAGAGTGGTTTCTACACAGTTTGCCTCATTAGTTGCCCAGAAAGGGGGTGGCCGCATAGACCAGGCTTCAAGAAAGTCAATACTCAGGTATCGCTGGTGCTTCCTCCAGCAGTCAAAGTCTACCAGGCCAAGTGCAGACCACAACCATTCCCCTTCAGTCAAGGACTCAGCAGTCAAATGAAGCAAAGTCAAACCACACTATGAGCAGCAAGACTCCTTGCTGGAACAGGTGGAGAGAGCAGAATGAATGTCTGTTCTTAGGGAATCATTTTTATATTGGTAGTTGAAAATTCTCTGCTCAGTTCAGCACATCAGTCTCCTAAATTACACAATACATTTTCAGAATGGCCTGCAACGCTTGAAAGAAACCAGCGTAGAAGCTTACAGCCCTGTTTCTCCTGCGTAGCTCAAACTCATCCTGGCAGAATAGGCTCTGCACTACAGCAGTTGAAAGGTAACCTTGGGGACCCATCACAAAGAAGAAATGACAGCTATGCAGTTCACAACATCCCCTCCAGGTGAGCCATTAGAAAGGAAATCAGGGCATGAATTTTTATAGTTTTGGAAAGTCTAGTACATTGCCTTTTCTTAGGCCTTCATGGAGGAGGAGCAAGAAAGCAGACCACAAGTGCTGGGGAACCATGTGGAGGGAGAGAGGCCACAGTACCATCTACAGCTCCTTTCCTACAACTGTCAGAGGTAGGTGTCTGATTACAAAAGGTGAAAAGTGAGAGCTTTTTTTTGGTAGAACAGATTTGTAAAATGCACTGAATAATCAGTCACTGATGATGATGTTAGGGATGGCAGGGTCTTCCTGTGAATTGCTGGGATTTCTTCACAAAAAGCCACCAGAAAGCAATGTAATTGTTAGGCAGTGGCTGCTAGGCTTGCAGTTCTTCTGTCTATGGTGTGGCTCTTGAGGAAGAGGAGCCTATGTCAGGAGCAGGAAGGATGCTGACCCCTTGCATGAACCTCTGCGGTTGGTGGGACAAGGGCCAGGAAAATCCATCGCCACTTAACTGCAATCTGAAAAGGAGAGACCATCAGGCATGCAGACCTGAAGCATGATGCACAGCCCATCCTTGCGAGCCAGGCCCACCTCTGGGGAGCAGTGGAATGAACCCATCAAAGGTGGTGGCATTGTCCAGTCAGCCATGCAAGCATAGCAAAAGATATCACACCCTGGTCCCCATGCCTTGGCTGCCACATGTCACCAGGGCACAGGGAACTTCATTTCTGAGAACTTGTACTCACAAACAACATCCTCTGAGCGCTACATGCTGAGAGCTGGTTCCAGGCAGCTTGTTAACAGTCTAGACAGAGCTTGTAGATATGTGGTAGTTACCAAATTTATATGGCACCCCTGACCTCTTTTTAATAACCAGTTTTCAGGCACAAGCCTTGTTTGGGATAACCCAGGGATCTTGCTGTCCATGCTTACCCTGGTAGTATGTTAGTCACCATTCACAGGTCTTGGACCCTCTTCCCCATCACCTTAGACCCTCTTCCTTGCTCCAGCAGCCAGTAGGATCTGGGCTCTCTTTGCTTTGGGTCATACAAATGGCCTCTGGGTCTTGGGTGCGAAGGATGTGTTCTCTAGTGACTGACTCCTGTGACTTGCATCCTAAGTCACTTCTGGTAGGAGGCTCCATCAGCAGGGACCTCATACGAAAGGAAAAATTCCTCATGGAAATCATCAGCAATAGGTGATGTGGGATGGAGCTCCAGGTGGAGAAGGTTGCACTGGGATGCAGCCCCAGACCCTCCCTCAACAGCAGGCCTGTCATCCTATAAGCCGAAGCCAGATTGTTGAAATCTTCAGGTCCCTCATGTCCTCTGTAGCAATGATACTTACCCCTCTGAAAGAGCAGCCCAGCATTTACAAGACCATGCATCACCCCCTGCACCACCTGGCAAACCACCCCCCAGGAGGAGGGCCCTATGCAGGATGCCTGGCAAAATTTGGATGGCTCACAGAATTCATTTTGCTGCATCTACTTCTAAGAAGTGCTGCAGGCTACTGCAGTGGAATTGCTGCTTGAGGAGGACCAAATTAGACTCCACCTGGCAAGGTGCTGGGGTGTTGGTGGGGATGACTGGGCTGGTGGTAAGGCTGGATTTGCTTGAGAACTGGGGAGTTAGTTTGAGATATCCCGTGTACTCGGCAGAAGGTAATTTAACCTCTGTGTCCTTGCAAAGGAGGAGGAGACTTGTGAGGGTGAACATTGGGACATGCAAAGCTGTTATGCTCCGCTGACTTGGAACAGCATTGATCAGTTTGTGCTAGCTGCAGATCTGGTGAGGAAACTTTAAGTACAGCAGATTGATTGCTACCAAGGGACAAATTCCCCATAGCTGGTTGGAGTCAAGCACTGAAGTGCTGACATATTGATCTATTTATGGTGATTTATTAGTAATAGCCCTGTACCCCAAACTCTGTTATGCAGCTACACAAGTAAAAAAGCATGCTCTTGCTAGCTTAACAGATTTCTTTTAGAGGATATATAGAGGATATACCTCTATATAATAAAGCCCCACATTGTGACTATATACTGCGATTTACAGTGGACAGGAAAATAAAAGTGATCACAGGGCAAAATGTATCCCATAACCAGCCCCAGCATGCTGGCTCCCAGGCTTTGGGTTGCAGGCAGCAGGCAGGTCTGGGTTGCTGTTGAGGCTCGCAGAGCAGTTCCTGCTCTGGAACAGGGACCAGATCCTTCCCTGCTCTGAGACTGGGAGCAGCTCCTTCTCTGTTCCAGCAGCCCCAAGCAGTGGAAGGATCCTTGCAAGGAGACAAGGGAAATCTGGTGAGTGCAGAGCTATTGGTGTTGGGTGTGGGCACTGCTTGGGCAGCTCACAGCAGAGGGGCACTTAATGACCACAGAGCAGCTCCCACTTCCCCAGCGCATGGATCCCTGCTGAGTCTTCTGCCTTTTGTCATACACACTGCTTGGTGTCCCCCAGCTTGAGGAAAGTTGCCCTCTCATCCGTCCCCTCTGCACATGGTTGTAGAGGTGAGGACTTCATCCCCTATTCTGGCAGGAGAACTGGACTTATGAGAAGGAGATGCCTCAGTGAGGGGCTGAACCACAGATATGCACCCTGCAGACATTTCCCAGTGGACATCTCCCTCGATGTCACTGATGATGACAACCACAAACCTTGCTTGCCTCAGAGTTGATCTCAGGGAGTCACAAGGGTTTAAATGAGCTGCCCATGGGGGAAGAGTTGAGGTAGGATGTGAATGTCCTACAGCCCGAGAGGTCTTGCCATCCCAGACTCTGCTCAACAGCTGCAGACCTATCCAGGTACCTCATATGGTGTACTTTTGTTTTATTTTTTCCTAATTTCCTGTTGAATTTCACTGATGTGAATGAGTCTGATGCTTGAAATAGCCACTGACGTATTAAGCTCAAAAAATGCTGTGAAGGCCTAAGTTGGTTTCTCTCCCCTTGCTCCAGGCATGTGCCTATTGCACTACTTGTCTCCAGCCCTGCAGAAGGTAGGAGAGATAGATAGATGCTGGCTCTTTACCCACCACAGTCTGGGGCCAGTGTGATAGTTTAAATGGAAATCTTTGGCAGTTTAAGTTAATAAGCCAAGCTATGAGTGGTTGAAAAAGTGGCATGCATCTGCTCCAGGGATTAACCTGCAGGAGAATTTGGATAGTGGGGCTGCTGGAGTCCTAAATCATCCCCACGTGAACCACCGCCATTCAGCTGGAAGCAGCGCCAGGCACACACCATGCGTCAGCTGCAAGTGGTGCACATTTGTATCACTTTATTTGCAACTAATGAAATAGCTAGAAACATTTATTGCGTATAAATTATATATGAGCACCTATCATACAAGTAAACTCTCGTCTCAGCTTTCCATTTCCTCCTTAATCAGAAAGTCTTTTCTGTTTGGGACAGATTCAGGAGTCTCTGCTGGTTCCCGGCCCCTGGGCCTATTTTGGTTAACTAGTTGGGCAAGCTACTCTCCAGGTCTCTACAAAACCCGTACACACTGTTGGAGTAAGCACCTATTTTAATGTATTTAATTCAGAAGCAGCAGGGAAAGGAAAGGAGTTTCTCTCCAGCTCTTGCCTAGACTTAACCTTCCTTCACTTTGAAAATCTGGCAGATTCCCCATAGGCTGAGATGAAATAATGGTGAAAACCAGAAGTAATCTGACACTTGTAATTACAGGCCTACCAGCTCCCAGTTGACCTCAGACAGAATAAGGAAATGGCACATCCAAGGATCATTTAAAAACAAGGGAAGAGTTCTAGTAAATGCCAAGTCTCATGTGTTTATGGAAATGAATCCATCAAACTGAGTTGGTAACTTTTGGAGATGTAAATTACAGGTTTGGTTTATGGATTTGGCTGATAAATGTAAAAGCTGTTGACCTAATATGGGTCCAGCAAGGAATGTGATAGTCTTACACTGCATTTTGATTTTTAAAAAACTGGAATGATACGAAATTAACAAATTTTGTAGTAATTGGGATGAAAATTGACTAGCTAGCAAGTGTCAAAATGTTGAAGTTGGTACAAGCACGTAATGTGTGTTTTTGAAGCAGCCAAATGGTAAAATACTCAATGCGAGCCACACTTCTTATCTGGCAGCTCTGTCCACGGAAGAAGTGACTCCGGCAAAGGCTTGACTCACTATGTAGGAGCAGCTGAATGTGAGCTCCCAGCAAACGCTGCAGTCAGAAAGGCTAATTCCGTCTTCAGATGTATGAGCAGGGAATGCGGAGCAGGTGTAATGAGATTATATTGCAGGAGATTATATTGTGTCTGCTAATTCCACGGATGTGATTACTGATGTTGAAAGAATTCCCGATTTTGACATCTACAATTCAAAGAGGAAGTTAACAAGCTGGAGAGGTTTCCTGCAAGAGCTGTAAGGACTGTTAAAGGGTTCGAAGACATCTTATGGAGGAGGAGAGTTTAGGACTGATACGATCAAAGCCTAATATACCTATGCAGGATTAAGTTTTTGCTCTTCTACAAGCTGCTCTGCCCAACAATGGCCGGAGAAAAACAGTCTAGAGATGAGGTATACATATTATAATGGCGAAAGGAGTTAAGTACTTGAGCAGTTTACTTAGGGTGGTGGCCGCTTCCCAACCATCAGCAGTTTTTCAATCAAGATAAAACGTTTAACAAAGAAACAATGATTGGTCTTTTGTCCTGTGATCGTCAGGAAAGCAGACCAGTCTGGAAATCAGTCTAGTGCGACAGATACCGCTGTCAGATGGTACCAGCCTGCAATGCGTCTGCTACAGCCACTCCCAAAGTCATAGCCCAGAGCTATACTCCTTCTTGTCTTCTGTGTTGTTTTTCTTCGTTTAGAGGCTCAGCTTCCTCAGCTGAGGAAGCCCCTGCTTCTAGGTCCAGCAATAACTCAGGACCCTTCTGCCGTGGGGTCTGTCTTGGATCCCTCCCTGTGATCCTTCGGGGTGGCCTCTCATGGCTGTTTTTGTTTGCTTTGGCGAAAACCCTGAAGCAGGTGGGCACAGGTCAGGACTCTGTTCCTGTCTCCTGTGAGTAGGGTTCAGCATCACCTCCCATCTCAGAAGGGGAGGCACAAATCTGGGGAAGCACGGGCAGGGTTGCTCCAGGCAAGGTCCAGCACTTTTGGACAACATTCCAGGAACTTGCCCTGAAAATGTGAGATAATGTGGAGAAGCAATAGGCCTCAAGGGCACGATGAAATACTTAACTGAGCTTCTCCCTCTTTGCTGGGTAGGCAGCAACGTTAGGAGGAGTTAGATGAAGTGGTTATGGATTTGTGGGGCCACAGAGCCCCAAGGAGCTCACACCTGAGTCCATTGGTGCAGTGGGCTGGTAGCTCCCTGCCCCTGTCCCAGATCTTCCTCTGTTTCTGCTTTAGGGTGTTTGACATATAGGCCAGATTCAGAGGGGAGGGAGCGGTTTGTTATACAGTTATAAAAGGCTGTTTGTTTTCTCTGCAGCTGCTTAAATGTGACCTAAATACCTTCCAGGCTATGCAGCCTGGTGCTTTCTTTGAAAACCTAGAAGGTCACTGACTGCTGGGTCTTCCTTCCCCAGGTGAATGAGCGTGCACGGAGCCACAACTGCACTGGCAACGAGTGGGAACTGCCCTACCTTTTTCTCCTCCTCTGCCTTTGAAGTTTGGCAATAATAAACATACAAGGTCTTGCTAGACTTGTCTCCTCACAGAAAAAACTGTGCATATTATAAAGTCCAGAACAGAAGATGAGTAGATTTTATTCTCAGCTTTTTGGATCTATGTGATTGTGGGGAAAGGAGCTGGTTGTGGCCACCTGCCCTGCTTTGCACAGAGAAGCCCTTTCTTTGAAAATAGCCTGAACAGCCACCAGCAAAGCATCCCTCTGGCCCGCTGGGCTACCTCTTCCCAGCTGCTGCTCGCTGCAGCTCAGCTCCGGGCTGCTGCACCCTGCAGCAGCCACCCTGCAAAGCCCAGCCTCCTGATGGCAACCGCTGCGCCCGGTCTCAGCAGTGCACCGGCTCGCTCGGCTTCCCAGCTTCGCCTCCTGCCCCTGCTGCCTGCAGGCACGCTGGGTTGCACATTGCCCAATGGTGCTGGGAGAACGGGCGTATGTTCCCTGCTGCTCCAGGAACCTCAGGCCCAGTTGAGGAACGTGCAGGAACCTCGTGCCAGGCTGAAGCGCATGAGCATGGTGTCTGTCGCAGCTGTGGGGGAGAGCCACGACAGCAGAGGTTGTTGCAGACTGGAACGAAGGTGCATCGGCAGCAGCGCGTGGGGTGCCCATTGCACCACTGGTTATGGCTCCCCACCCTCCAGCCTGCCCATGCCGAGTGCTCCTGCCTGCTGCAACATGCCGCATCGCTCGCTACAGGAGCGCACCAGCTCTGTGCCGGAGGTTGGCAGCCTGTGAGCAGCGGCGCACAGCTCCCCACAGCTGCGCTAGGTCACTCCGCTCTGGGCAGCCCCTGTACCTTCACTTTCCTGGAAAGCAGTTTCTCTTCGTTACTGAGAAGAGCCCTGCTCTCAGAGGGGAAGGAGGGGCCTGGCCACAGCTTCATGCAAAGGGGCCACTACTTGTGCTAATTTTTCTCATAAGAGTTGAACTAATACAGCCTCCACCTGCTCTAAACCACAGAAAGGTGTTTGTGTTTGTTTGTTTGTTTTGTCTGGGGGGGGGAACAGAGGAAGGGGGCTGGGGGATTTTTGTGTGTTGGTTTTGTCCTCCTGGCTTTCTCTTTTTGTTGTTGGTGGTGTTGTTGGTTTTTTGGGTTTTTTTTTCTTCTTCCTGCTTTGCTGTTAGCATCTCCTAAAAGGAAGCTTTTAGGAAGTTATGAGAGGGACCATCTAGAAAGGGGAGGAAGGGTCAAAAGGGAAAATCCACCTTAGGCCATATAAAGTTAAAGGTTGTACCTTTTGTACTGTTTGCAGGCTGAACTTG
Source organism: Tauraco erythrolophus (assembly GCF_009769465.1). NCBI lineage: Eukaryota > Metazoa > Chordata > Aves > Musophagiformes > Musophagidae > Tauraco > Tauraco erythrolophus. The sequence goes on from NC_141468.1 coordinate 57,966,089, forward strand.
CAGCATATCAGGAGATCGTGGCTGTCGTTTCTTACCCACCCTCCAAGCATCCTTCCATCCTCCTCTCTGTACAAAATCTCATGCACTGCCTGCTTCACCTCTCATGCCATGGTACCCAGGCCTGCCCCATGCTTTAAAGCTTGTCTCCCTTTCCTTCCCATTTGACCACCTGGCAGGAACCCTCCAGGTTATGTCTGGGCCACTCCGATCACTCCATCACCAGGGCAGACTACGTGCAGTGTGTTTCACCTCCCGCTCACATCCCATCCACAAAGCCAGTCTGCACAGCATTGGGCGACAGCACATTTGGGTCTGGCTGGGGGCCCTGTAAGGCACTGAGCCCCTAAATAATCAGTCACACATCATCTGGAGATGATGCTCCAGCCCCAGCTGAGGTTCCACTCACAGGTTTGCTGGTGGAAAGACAAAGCAGTACTGACACATCTAAAATGTTCACCCATCTTCTAACCCCCAACACACCCCATGCCCTCTATGTTCTTCTCATTTCACTTTTCTGCACGTCTCCTCCTTTCTTCTCCAGATTTTCAGTGCTTCATTCTGTCTAACTGTTCTTTTCCATTCTAAGCCACACTACTTTCTCCCTTCCTCCAGGGCAATGCATGTCTTTCGGTTTCCCAGAAAACCATCTTTATCCAGCAGTTTGTAGTGACCTGCCCCAAAATACCTCTCTTCTTCCCACACCTCCCAAATTGACACGGGCAAATAGGCAGCTTGTGGCTCTTTTTGCCTTGTCCAGGCCATAAGGAATCCGCATGCTGAGAAAGAGCAAAGCCGTTAGGGTGTTACTGGCTCTTGGGTTGTTGGATATCAAAATCTTTGAACTTATCAAAGGTTTGGGGGTTGCTGAAGAACAAGCAGAGAAATGCCACAAAGCAGAACTATGATCCAAAGGCAGAATGAACTCAGACCTATTGCCCTCAGCAGCTGGACTTCAAACAAAATTCTCTGGAAATGGTTCAATCTGTCAGCAGCTCTATCAATTAATGCTTTAATGTTTTTTAAAGTTTTAGTATCAGGAATAGTGAGAGTATACATATCCTTACGCAGAGTGAAAAATGAAAGGTAGGATAAAAATTGTAAATCATAAGAACAAATCCTGTCCTCTTCTAGGGAGCTATTCCTCTCCATGCTGTCATCAGCATCCTGGGAATCTCAGAATCCTGTTGTCAGGATAAATCCAGCTTTCTCCAGAGATGCACCACATGGGCAGTATTCAAAGCAGGTTGCACATGGCAGGACTATTAGCCTGCCTGCGCCCACACTTGTTACACAGAGCCTTTCAGATGGGTATCCGTGCACTGAAAGCAGTTGGGGAAAAAAGCATATATCCCATGGTGGAAGAGTGGGGAGTCTCTGGGTTCTAGGGAATTTGCTCGTATTACTTTTTTCTTAAGAAAACTCACTAAAAGTAGGGGTTGTTTTTCACCTTGAACACACCCAGGCTTGGTTTCAGGCTAGCAGGGAAGAAAAGCAGCACCAGCGAAGCCTGTGCTTGAGCATGGTTTGCTTGCTCTCTCCTCCTCTGCATCACAGGACACAAAGCTACTTCAGCATCCTCTTGTTTTCCACCTATAATGAAGCCACCTCAGAGGTACCTCGATCCTGAACACATTTTGGTCCCTGTGAGTCAAGTCTCAGCTTTGGAAAATTGTGGTCAATGTTGGCATCATGACATGTCTCGCTAACTTTTATTGCTGAAGAGGATTGCTGCAATACGCTTCAGCTGCAACTACTGCGAGGTCATGGTTACAAGAGAGACGAGCGAGCCCCACAAAAAATCTCCAAGCAGTGAGGCCAGTTGTTACTTTTCTCAGGCAGAGACGAAGAGAAAGAATAAAAGGCAGAATTAGACTGGTCCATTTAAAAATATTAAGGCAAGGTGGCTGATAGAGTCTATGAAGTCACCCAATAAATGCTATAAATACCCACAGAGGGAAACGGACTCCCTACTAGGCAACTGTAAAGCAAACCACAGGATATTTTTGAAGCTGCCATCCAAAAATACAAAGAAAAGTGTGAGAAGCCTACTTAGAAACCAAAAATGGAACAGATGAGTACTTCATCTCTGCTGTGATTTAGGGCTCCAGCAGCAGGTCCTCCCACCGAAGCCTCCCTGAAAAAGAATTAAGCACTTTGCCCAGACTCTTATGGAAGTTCAGAAATTCTTCTGTGGTCAGCAGCATCTTCATGCTTAGTTGAAAGATGAAAACAAGGACTCAGCGGAACTTCTGGCAAGGCTGCAAGTCAGATTGAGCGGTGTGTTTCTGACTGCTTCGTGCTCCCTGGTGATGCAAAGCAGCTGTAAAGCTCTTCTCGTCAGCTGCTTTGCATCACTAGACTGGTTCGGAGCAGCCAGAGCATGTCTGTGTTGGGTGTTGGCATACGGCTTTTTCAGCAGGACAATTCACCTGGCACGCACGCACCGGGGAACGCAAGCGTACAGCAGTCTCGCTGCGATCTGGAGAAAGTATATAGGTGAATGAGAGCTCTGATGATGCAATCACGTCATAGCCTGATTGCAGGCTAGGCCTTTACAACTGCGGGGTTTGTACTGAATTGCGAAGTTTATATTTTCTCCTATTCCCTCTATTCTCTTTAAGCAGCAATATACTCATGGTGTGCACCACGCAGTGCACTATTTATGTTTTACATCACAAAATTTTTGTGCGTTTTCCCATTTTTTCCCTATTTCCCGTATTCTCATTGGACCCGCCAAGGCAACAGTGTGTGTTTTTAGACGCGCTCCTCTTAGACGCTGCGCTGCCCGAGTGCCCGGTGCCCTTCTGGGGGCTCCTGCAGTGCCCGAGAGGAGTTGGGAGAACTCGGGCAGTGAAAGTAAGGGCTGGGCCAGCCTTCCCGTTTTCCGCCGGTGTGAAAGGACCTCGTTTGCTGGCTCCCCTGCCCCGGCCCTGTGCAGAGCCCCCCGCCCCGGTGTTTCACAGTTCTGCTGCCCCAACTCTGGCCACAGCACCCTCTCCCCGGTGCTTGCGAGCTCCGATGCTCCAGCCCAGTGTTGGAGGGCAGCAGACGGTAACCGGGAAGAGGGGCAGAGCCCCGATCCCCCGCCGCCGCCGGCGGGGCCCGGGGCAGCGCGTGGCTCCGGCGGGCCCCGGGGGGGAGGGGCAGTGGATGCTGCGGTGTCTCCCGGTGCGGTTCCTTGGCCAGTCTGCAGCGGAGGGGCTTTCACAGCCACTTTTTTTTTTTCCCTTTTTTTTTTCCTCTCTTTCCCTATCTGTCCAACTTTTCTTAAAAAAAAAAAAAAACCCACAACTTTTTTCATCTTTACTTTTTTTTTTTTTTTTCCTCTTGCAAGAGCCACGCCGTGGAAAGACGGGGTGGTGGAAGAGGGAGAAACCCCTCCCCTTCCCCTCCCCCGTGGCTCCTTCCTCGGAAAAGAAACACTTGGGGGGTTTCCTCCCCTCCCCTCCCCTCCTATCCGCACCGCTCCGCTGCCCGGAGCCGAAGCCGCCGCGGGGGCGCCCGGCCGCCCGCCCTGCAGCCGTGGAGGGCCCGGCGAGCACCCGCGCCGCCTCCGGTAAGCCGCGCACCGGCCCCTGTGTGAGTTGAGGGGCCGAGGGGGGATGAGGAGCGCGGCGGCGCCGGGCGGCAGGGAGCGGGGCCGTCTCGGTTTCGCTTCGGGGCGGGAAAGCGGCGGCGGGGGCAGGGCCGGGCAGCGCCGCTGTGTCCCCGGCACTGAGCGCTCGCCTGCACCGGCGGTAGCGCCGCCCGGCCACGGCCCCGGAGGTGCCGAGAGTAAGCTGTGCGGCGTTAACTGAACACGGTCTTTTTGGGGGTGTGTGGGTGGATGTTGTCTGTCTGCTTCGGTCACCCTTGGCTTTTTACCAGGGCGGGAGCCGGGGGGCGCAGCCCCGCGCTGGTTTGGCTCCGGAGGGAGTTGGGGCTGTTGCCGGCTGGGGAAGAGGGAGCGTGCGGGAGCTCGAGGTGCCTTTCCCAGGGCGGGTTGGCGGAGGATTTGGGGTGCCAGCAACTCACTGCCGGCCCTGAGGGAGGCCATGTGCTGTGTTGGGGGGGCGGTGGGGTGCTGGGCGCAGTTGGGGGGTTCCGTGGGGCTTGTTCTGCCGGCAAGGTGTTCTCCACAGCACCAGGGCAGGGAGATGCTTGTTTTAAAGCGAAACCTGCAAATTATGCAATGTCTGAGATGGGATCTGTAGGGAAGCAGCCGCATGGGTCCGGGGAGCACGTAACTTGGCTCTTCACGCTGCTTCTTTCCCTCCACATAACGCACCGGAGAACCGGTGCGCGGGATGTAACGCTTAGTCCTCGCTGGAAAAGCGAGCTGCCTGCCAGAATCGAAGGCGTTACAGGGAAACGAGGTAACCGTGAACCGGGAGCGTACGTGCCCGTTGGGGTTACCCTTGAAAGGCAGAGGAACTCGCCATCCTCCAGACCCGGCACAGTCAGAACGCAGCCTCACACCTGCCTTTTCTCAGAAGATCGGTGCTGAGCGCCTGTGAAAAGCCTCGTCGGCAAAGGTTATCGCTAAAACCTCCTTCTTTATGCAATCTGAGTCATGGTGCTTGCAGCCGTGTAGGATCCGCTACTCACTTTTTCCCACAAACACACACACTCTTACTGAGAATTTTGGAATAGTTACTACCTAAAACCTCAGCTCGTGCTACTCGTAGGAGCTTTTTTTTTTCTTTCTTTCTTTCTTTCTTTTTCTTTTCTTTTTTTTTTTCTCTTTTTAATTTAGTTTGTGGATGACTTCTGCTCAGTAGAAGCTTAGAAAGAGAGTCTGGATGAACCCTGGAGGTAACTCGGAGAAACTGAAGAATGTTGAATTAACGTCCCTGGCTTTTTTCTTCCCCTGCATGGGTGAAAGAGGGGAATGTGGCTTGACCATTGTTCTGCAAAGTTGAGGGTAAAGAGATTGTTAGCAAGCTGCTATTTAGGACAATGTGGTCCAGACAGTGCCGTTTGCTAGTTCTAGTCCTTGCAGCAGTCTTTGCAGTCTCTTTCAGAGAACTTAAATGAAAAACCCAGTCACATGTTGACCATGCTCAACTCTGTAAAATGGGGTGGGATTAGGAACAGCTCCAGTTTCCTGATGTTTCATTCTCTGTTGACTGTGCCCTTAAGAGGGTATGCAGACATATCTTCTTTCTCCAAACAATTGTGCCTGTAGTTCAGATGCTGTGTGAACGTCAAATAGCCCATTCAGTCACAGCGGGGCTATGGTCATGTGCTTAAAAATTATGCACATGCACAGAAGTTTGTAGGACTGAGGCTCTTTTATCGCATAATGTTGGTCTTGGTTGAATCAAGTTACGACAAGATGGGCCAGTCGCTGCAGATGAAGCCAAGCTTTGTTCCTGTGTTCGTGAGCGATTCTGCTGGTTATGTGATTTAAAATGTAGTTGCTGAAGTGCAGATTCTTGTTCACTCCAGAGTGGAAGGCTCTTGGGCACAAACCCAAGATGCAAACCTCCCACACAGGTTTACATCTTCTGGGCCAGACTGGAATCTGGGCCTTCCTTTGCTACTTCTTATCGTTTAGTGTGCCGTGTGGTGTGTCCTTCAGTAACCTGTCTCTTAATAAAATGTAGTGGGGTTGAGAGCACAGGGCTTTTTGTTTAAGATTGCTTTGGAAGGCACAGGTAAACTCTGCTGTGGTCCTGAAAAACAGACAGAGGAGCACCAGAGAAAGGCTGACCTTCTGCACATCGTCCCAGGTGTGTGTCCCTGCCCCTGCCGTGCCTGCTCGAAGAAGGCCAAATGCAGTTTCCAGATGACAGCTTCAAACACGCAGCCAGTGCCTCTTACCCTCAATACAACTGGGATTTCTGTGAAGTTGTTGGTTGGTTTGCGCAAGGGTAGAGCTGGAGTTGGGTGGTGTAAATTTCTAGTTGCTGTCAGTAATGCTGTGGTTGCATTGCTGAGAAACAAAGGAGAAAGTGTGCCTTAGGAGCTGTTTTTCTTCCCTTGCTTCTCTTTCTTTTTGTCCCCACTGGGGTTTTGCTCTTTCCTCCAAGCCTTTCCCTGCAGCTCCTCGCCACCCCCAACTTCCCCCACCACCCACAGGCTTCTCTCTTCTGTTTTCTCCTACCTTAGTTTGGTCAGCAATAGACAGATAGTGCGAATACTTAAATATGACATCATTTGGGTCGGCTTGACGCTGTGGTTAGATTAATAAAAGCTGTGGGGAAATAGCGTGTTTCTGAGCCATTATTCCAGGCCACTGCAGACCTCGGGTAGCAGAGCTTGCTGAAGGCTCGCAAGCCAGAAGAGGTGGGCACCTGCATCTCTCTCTCTAAATGAAAACGTGGATGGTATGTACAAGACATACAGGGATATGATGCCTTTTTACAGAGTAAAGGTATTAAGTGTGTGTGTCATTAGGAGGCATCATATATTTATTTAAAATAACGCAGCTAAATGCTACCTTAGTTAGATCCTTGATTATGTGTAAGTAAAGGCAGAAGGCAGGCATGGTATCAGCTTACCGCCTTCTACCCTGTCAGTGCACCTCACTACTGCCTGCTCTTCTGGTTTGCATTTGTGCATATCCTGCAGCCTTCCGCCTCAGTAAGGTATTCATTAGCTCACCATTTTGCTGAAATCGGTCTCAGACCCTTAACAAAAAAAAAAAAGTGCAGTGGTGTTTCATGTAGCAGGATTTGGTGGCTTTGTGTTAGCGAGTGGTCAAAATGACTCGAGTAAAATTCATTTCCCCCACCGACCAAGTGCAAGATTTCAAGTTAAGATTTAGAAGTGAGAGGTGTAGAAAGTCCTGCTTTTTAAACTTCTGGGAATCTCAGCTTCTGTTCGATAGGTATTCAATAGTATAAAAACGTGAATTCAGTTCTAGTGAAATCGCTAAATGCTGGTTTTGTGTTGTCTTTGGAGACTTTAGAGCTGCCCCCTTATTTTCATCCTCTTCAGTGGAGAAATGAAAAGGCCTGTGTGCACTTCACAGGAAATGAGTGTCTGATACAGGCTTGCAGGCTGCACATTTCCAAGAACCGCTCTCAAGGTATTTTGATAATGCACATTCTCTCTGCCTTCTCCCTTCCTGCGCCCATGCGCTTTGTGTGCTGCTGCTTGTTCGCAAACACATGCAAAGTTCGAGGGAAAGAATCGAAGGGTGCCTGTGTTCAGTTTGCAAAGAGGCTGCAATTAGCTTTACCTTGGAGCTGTGGCCGGCAAAATCGGGTTAAGCTGCTGGCATTCAGTTGCCTTTGTTGCGGAATTTTGACCTCGGATTGTGACTTGTGCAACAAGGTTTTGGGTGGTTTTTGTGTGTGTGTGTGATTCTGCAGCTCAGAAGCAGTTTGGATCCACTTTCGTGGTTCTTCGGTAGGCAAGTTTATTTGGAAACTTAGGCTAAGACTGTCAGGGAAGAAAAGAAGTGTGACTGTTAGCATTTGGAAAATGTCAGAGATCTCTGATCCTCCAATCTGAACTGCAGCTTGCTGAAGGTGCCTTGCTAAAGCTGAGGGGGTTCGGCAGAGGTTGGCCTGGTTCCACACGCTGGTGGCGATGGGCGCAGATGCCCACAGGAATGGCTTGATGATGCTTTTTGACAACCCAGGAATGTTATTCTTAATCTGTGTTATTCTTCGGGCGTATTTGAGTTGTTGTTCTCTGGCGAGAGATTTGGGGACGTGGAGGGAGGGAAAGTGGAGCTGGAGAAACATTCTCCATTTCCCCCTGCTTAGAAGTCGCATTCATCCTCCCAGGCCCGGGTCAGCGACAAATGGACTAAGATCCCCCACTCAGGGGCCTGCTGAGGCAGGGGGAATGTTTCTTTCTAATCTCATTGCCACAACCATTTCTGATGCAAAGCTGTTTTAGCAGCAATCACTCACAAATGGCCCATTTGTGTGGGACGCACACCGATATTCAAGTCAGCGCATAAAAGCAAGAAGTGTTCTTCTTTTTAGTCAGTTAAAAAAGGAGGGAAAAACGGTCTGAGCTCCTTTAACTACTCTGCTGGAGGTCCAGAGTTGATTTCCTTGTTGTGACTTTGTAAACCCTTGCTTGCTTCTTCAGTTTTGCATAACTAAAGGACAACTACGCCTTGTGCTGGGCTCCCCTTAGTCTTATGTAAGTGAAGTTTGAATGATGGCTTAAAAAGGTGATGCTGAAAAAATCCAGCACTTTGCTGCTGGTTTCCTCTGCCTAAGGTCTACTAAAACATAGGCTGGTGAGTACTTTACAGAGACGTTTGAGAAAGAAGAGAAATGAGACTCCTCAGATCAGCTCTCACTTTCCCCAGCAGCAGCATTTTAGTGTCTATGTGATTGGAGTTTATCCTTTTATGAGTTTTAAAATTAGTTACTTTCCAATCTCGGTCACCTTTGAACTTCCTCTCTTCTAATTTTATGAAAGAGCATTAAAAAAAAAAAAAAAAAAAAGTCGCGATTGTACTGTATCTTTCTCTTGCATCCCCTTGTATCTCTCTGCTGTCTAAATTGAGCATGAAGTTTCTCCTGTATCTCTCTTGTCTGCACACTTAGATGTGACTTCTTATCACCCATCTTTAGGCCCATCCCCTTTGTTTTAGCTCTGTCTGGTTTTAGTTAAGGTGACTGGAACTGAACGTATTATCTCAGATGGTGACATTACTGTTACATCCCCACCCATCCATTTTGCATTCTCACGCTTGGGCTCGGGTTTGCTTCTCGGTTTTTAATGACTGATTTTGCATTCGGAGTTGGAGCTTTCCTTAATGAACTCTCAGAACGGTTACTCGGCTCCTTCATCAGCTGTGCCACTTAAATTTATCGCTCTTCAAAATATAGACCCAGTTTGTTTTCCCACAAGTTTGCATCGAGCATCCACTTGCCTTTGTGAGGACAGAGTCTCAGCTGGCTTCCTGGTGCTTGCCAGCCTGCCGAATTTTGGTGACCTTTTACTCCTCTGGTCTGCAGAGAGTGAAGTGATTTTGTCACTGTTTGCCCTGGGAAGGCGACGGAGGGGGCTCACCCCTTTTCTGGCTAGCTGCCTGGATTGAAGTGAGACGAGGCTGGAAGCTGCCTGCTGTGGGGTGAGGTTGGGGCTGGTGTTTGAGGTGTCGTGGGCAATGGCAGCTTGAAGACAGGGAGATGGTTTCCAGAAAGGGACCTGGGTCAAGGTGTGTGTTTGCACGGGTAGGGGGAAGGAGCTGCTCGCACCTGGGCTGGGGGAGGCTTTGGGCTGCTTGTACCTCCCGACTTGTCATGGAGAGGGACGCTCTGCAAAGAGGACTGGGTCCATCCAGGGAGAAGACAACAGTGGCTGGGAGGGTGGCAGAGAGGTGATCAGATGTACAGGGGCTGAAATGCCTTGGTTTCCTCAGGACACCTCTTTTATACCTCCCATCACCCCGGAGCGCAGATTCTCCTTATCTTCTGTCCATTTGCTTTACAGGTCCTGAGGTGCTGCTGGCTCTTCACCTCGCGCACCGCGTCTCGTTTTTTGGCGTGCTTCTGGCGTGGAGGCTTTAGGGAAGCGTAAGGCATGTCCTGGCAGCTGTTGCTGCTTCAGATACTGTCTTCCTGATGAAAAGCACTACCAGGGATTACCTCTCCCCCACAGTCAGGTAGCCGTGTGCTTCTCCTGCCTTAGCAGTGCCTGTCAAAAAAATGTTCCTTACAACAATTGCAGCCCTCTGGCAATTGGTAGTGGCAGCTGATTTGATTGAGAGAGCACCTCTCTTTGCATCTTAACCAGCCATTTCCAAATTCCTTCAAAATCCCTAGGTATAGTCCACTGTGTCCCACTGATTTTCTGCTCTTTAATGTCACTTTTCCCAATCTCTTCTGATAGAGCACCCACTTCCCCCGCTTCAGGTTAAATAGCATTAAATATTGGGGAATCTCCTCAGCATCCTGTGCAAGAAAAAAAAAAAAATCTGCTTGCTTATATAGCTTTTCTGCAGTGTCCTTGTCCCCAGTTGCTGGTATCCCAGTGAACTAAATGATTCCACCAGAGGTTTTCTGCTTTTGATAAACTGAAAATGCCATTTTTTTTCTGGTTTTTGTTTTGTTTATCTTGGCTACCTACTGTCCCAGTTTCATGACTGCCATCCTCATGTAAATTTGCTCCCTACTGTCAGTAATTTATATTCTTTTATGTCGGCTCCACCAGGGTTAGCTTTTCATCTTCTGGAGGATTATTGAGGTTGTAGAGAGATTTGGGCAGGGACTGTGTTTTTTGTAGTGTGTGTGTTTGGTACCTCTGATCCATGGCAGAGGCCCTTGCAAGCTGTCGCACCTACAGCAGCTACTACCTGCAGTGTGACCCGTGTTGTCCCTTGAGCCTGTCCTCTGATCCAGGCACTGCCTCTCCTCCATCGTTTGTGGGAAGTCTGTGCGCTCTGTGACTTTAAGATTTCCTAAATAACCTCTCATGACTTATTTTTTTTTTTCTTTTCACTTTTGACTCTCAGGACTAGTTTCTTTATTTTGTGTGTCGGAAATCCCCCGTTATAAAACTCAGCGTTGTGGTGCATTTGTGCTCTGTGACCCTCGCCCCTTCCTCTGAAGGTTAGGTAAATGGTGTACTGCTCAGAGGCCCCTCACGTCTTCTGAAGCTGGTCCTTCTTAAGAGCCAAGGGAGGGTCTCTCCTCTGTGCTCTGGCTCGTGTTGGTTAAGCGCCTGGGAGTCTTCTCTAAAATCCTAGTTCTGATCATGATACTGAACCAGTTTTAGCTGCAGACACCGCTCATTTCTTAGAGTTAGCTGCTTCTTTGAATTCCTTTCTGCTAACTGCGATGGTTTTGATAAGAGGCCACGGCCATTGCAGGGACTGCTGATGGCCTTTGCTTCTCAGGATTTACTCATTTCCTCAAACAGGGTGCTGGTGCTGGAACAACTGAAAAAAGTCAATTTAGCTGAGAGAGGCTGGAACGGAGGAAACGTACCTGTGCTGCTGGTCTGGGGATGGGGAAGCTGGCAAGGCTGAGGAGCCGTGACAGGTGGATGCAGAGCTTTGCCCTGACTGAGGGCGAGGATGCAGTCCTGGGCATCGCCACCCCCTTCCCACTGATTCCTCTGGACTGGGAGACAGGACAGAGCATTTCCGATAGAGAACCATGAGAGACTGGTGTTTTGGTCTCTTTCCTCATCCTCATCTTGCTTTCTCCCCATCTCCTCATTTCTGCACCCAAACTGGAGAGAGCCCCGGCTGCCTTCCCAGCCAGCTGCTTTCCCAGCTGGTGGGGTGGGAAGGAAGGCAAGGCAGCCTCATGGAGGCTGTGTTCCATGGCTGAGCACAGGGCTGAGGCTTCCTATAGTTCTGCGGCACCAACATTCCCAGGGTTGGCTGCTTGCTGTGAATCTGCAAGGGTCAGAAGCAGCGTGACTGGGCTTCCCTTGCTTACCTCTGGCCAACGCAACAGCATTTTTGGTAAGGAGCAACAACTCTCTTTCCTTAAACCATGGCAAGATAGCCTCAGTTGCAGCTTTGAAACTTAGCAACAACCCCTACTGATTTCCTTTTTCTAAGTTTTTTTTTTTTTAATTCTCTTTTACCCAGTTACAGGGAGAGGGGAAAGTAATTCAGTCTCCAACAGAAGCTGTCTTTGCCAGAAGTCAGTTGGTAGTTTTACTTGCTGTGAAACAGGCTATAGTTGCTTGTGGCTACTGCACAGCAGCCTTCAAGTTCAGGGAAGCGATGTGGCTTCTCTGTTATTCTGAAACAGCAGGATTACAGTTTCACACTGGGCTATTTCTACTAGGAACGGGCTGTTTCATTTGAAAGTAGTTCTGAATGTGCATAGTATTTCCAGGTGTGAGGAGGAGACCCTGAAAATGGGCTCTTTCTGCCAGCTCTTTCAATTAATACAGCAAAAGCAATTCGCTTTCCGTGTAAACTGTCACCTTCCTTTTTTTTTTTCTCAAAGCATGTTATGCAGAAACCAAACATGCTTGTGGACTACCCTGCCTTGAAGAGTATTTGGCGCACATCACACTGTCTGGTGGGTTTTCTTGGGTTAAAAACCTTTTAGCCTGTATCAGCAAAGTGTCGTGTTAATGCAGAATGTGAATGTCATAGAAAAATGTATGAAGTACAACACCTAAGTATCAGATCCATGAGAAGTTATTAATGGGTTTATGAAGTATGTTCTTCAACCCTGAAATCTTGGGAAGGGTTTGATAAGACCAGTCCTCTTGCAAGGTCTCCAGCAGCTGGTTCCCAGAGCATGCATGCAGGATCCTCTTGCTTGGCATCTCTACTGCCTGGGGGTAGGAACTGTCACAGTGTGTGTGCTGCCTTGACTTCTAAAATATATTATTTATATATATATATATTTTTTTTTTTATATTGCATCCTTGTTGAATACTGGTCTTATAGGGAAACATGATTTTGGTTTGGGTTGCGTACATGTATATGTGGTGTGTTTTGTTTGTTGTTTTTTTTTTTCCTTTTTTCCACGTATTCCCTCACGTGTCAGGCATAATGGCAACTTCACATCAAACCCTATTTATAGCTGTGGCATAAAAGACAGAGGGAACAGCAAGGTCTCCTAGGCCTGCTTTGTGCTGGAGAAACTGGCTGTGATTAATGTTGGTCCTCTTAGCTGAGCTGCGCCGCATTCCTCGCCTAACCACAGCTCCCTCTGTGCCCCTTGGTGCTCGTCTGTCTGTGCCTCTCCTGCCTTTCCTTTCCCCCTCCGCGAGCCATTTCTGGATCATCCCCAGTCGCCTTGGCCGTCGTAGGGTGCTGGCGACAAGGGGCATTGGCGTGACTGTACGGCCATGCACCGTGGCGGTGACGGCGTGGTGTAAACTGGTGGCAGTGTGTGGCAGACAGTGGCGACCGTGGGAAGCAGGCTGGCCCGCCGTTAAAACACAGTGCTGCGTGCTTGGCTCTTACCAGGGAGGTTTCTCTTCCAGACGTTGGCTGGAGCTTTCCTTTGAAACATTCTATCTAGCCACAAATCAGTAGGCAGCATGTTTCTGTGGGATGCAGACGTGCAAGCATGAGATGTCTGCTCAGGCTCTGCTGGCTGCGATGGGGACGCTGCTGCAAGGGCTTGCAGGGTGCCTCAGGAAGAGCTTTCCCAAATTATCCCAGCCTCCATCTAACTGCGCTGGGAATTGCCGCTGTTCTGCTAGCTGCGAGTCAGCAGGACTGGTGGGGTATGTGCCTGGTCCGGGCTCGGCTCGGAGGAACACATAGAAGTGATGTTGGGTAACGGAGCTTAGATGTAAATGAAGCCTTACAGGACTGTGTCTGAAAGGCGTGCAGAAAGCTGGGGTTGTCTTTTCAGCTTGCTGATAGATCCGCTGACAGACATGTGATTGCACAAGTGGTGGTCTGCTGCTCCACCATATGAGCAGGTTTAGTTTCCATCTGTGAGGTGAGAGAGAAAAACCTGGAGAGCCAGGGAAGTGGGGCAGGAGAGCGTAGGCCAGAATGGACTGGGTCGTTATTCAGGTAGTGTAGCAACGAATGGCTACTTGGCCTGTTTCAGATAAGATACTCTAAATAGTTGTGCATTGCATTGAGCACAAGTTTGAGTTTGCTGTTCCAAATCCTAAAGCTTGTTCCTGTTGCCGTCATCTCTAACATTTGGGTTTTATGGTTCTTGCTTCCTGAAGATGATGGCAACCTCATGGTCTTTGCATTTGTCCTTAAGCCATCCATGAGCTGTCTGGACTTAATCAGCTCATGGCTTTGGAAGTAGCAATAATAGCAATAACAACACAACAGTAATCCGTTGTCTCTATTGCTGTCTGAAGTGCTGTATACGTGTTTCTACAATAATACAGGTCAAAGAAGTTGAGAGAGACAACCTGTCCCCAGATTTGTTGTACATCCACATTATGGCAAACTAATGGACTTAGTCACCTGTTTGATGGATGTCTCTTGTCTTTTCAAAGGATGGATCTGCTCTTCAGTAAAGCTTTGCAAAAACTGGGACGTGCCACATTGGAGCTTTTGAATCTGGACCACTTCCAGGCCTGATATCCAGAAATTCATCCCTATGGATGGTAAATATAAAGAGGTGAGCTCTTTCAAGTGTCCTGGAGGAAGAATGGAAGAACGCATCACAGCTGAGTACTTGTTGAACGTGCCAGATTTGTTAAGCCCCAGGGTGCAGGGCTAGCTTGGCTGACACCAGAGGCTGCACAGAGTCCCCTAGTTTACTAGAATTGTCTCCTTATAGGAAACACGCTGCTTTGCTTGGATAGCGAGCGAGGAGGAAAGCAGAATGCCCTGTGTCAAGAGCACTTATTTTAAAAAGCTCTTGAACTTGCAGTAAATCGGAAGGTCTGGGGAAACTTATCCAGCCTTTTAATTAGCGGGACGCCAGCTTTTTAGAGTATGTCGCTTTGGCTGCAAGCTCTGTTCTGACCATCCAGCAGTAGGGAGGTAGAAATGTGTTTGGGCGTTGGGGTTTTTTGGGCTTTTTTTTGAGGGAGGGAGAGAAAGCAAACCGTGGTGTGGCAAATCAGAAGCAGAACTAATTATGCATGTGTACTTCATTATACCCTTGGCCTGGCTTATTCCTAATCCTGAGAGTCTGCTCATCCTCCTTGATGTAGGAGGCCATGTACCTCGAGGACCTGTTGACCCATTAAAAGTGAACCTTAATGGTAATATCAGGAAGCACTTGTAGAGCTAATATTAATATAACTAATACTGCACTGCAGACCAGGCAGTCATCTGTTGGAAACGGGTCACTGAAGCTAAATAAATTCACGCTGTCTGAGGCTCTGACCCATATGTAGATTTCAAACCGAGTTAACAAATTGGGAGGGTGCTATTTTTGCATTTATTTTGAATTCGAAACAATGACACAGTCTCAGTTCTTAGTCAGTCAGACTTCTAGTAGCAGTGGATTTTCCTTAAAGGACTTGGGAGAATGACTCAAGGTTGAAAACTGGGACAAACAAGTTTTTTTTTTTTTTCTGTCAAATAGCATCTGCAGCCTTAAACAAATTATCTGTTTGTTTGTTATTTTTAAAACTAGCCTGGAAATGAAAGGCAGCTGCCTGCTTCTGTTTTCCTGCTTGAATTCATTTTCCAACCTAGACCCAAGAGATTGGCAAAATTATCGTTTGGACCCAAGAGAAATTGCTTTTTGGGAAGAGTGGCTGCTGGTGGAAGCAAGGCTCCTCCTCACTCCTGTGGAGGCTATAGCTGCAGCCCCGGAGGCATCTGGCAGGAGTATGACCTTCTTTTTGTATAGTAGCTAATGACAGAGGGCTCTATAGCTTCCTCACCCAGCAGAGAGGAGAAGGAAAGGGACAGAGATGCTGGCAACTTCTCGTGGTGCCTGCAGTGCTGAGTTTTTGGTGGCGATAGACGACCCTAGTCGCAGCACGTGGTGGCTGTGTTTACTTGCATTCTGCTCACTAAATCAACTTCCCCTAAGATTTATTCTGACTTGCTGAACCATCTGAGCAGCTTTCAACTGCTGCCTTTTTTTTTTTTTGAATGGAAAAGAAAAAACCCAACTTGATTAACTCCTTCCTACCCCTCCTACCTTTCTCTAATTGCGGAATTTCCCTCCCGCAGTGACACGTAGCTAAAGGGCAGGATCGGTCACATTCAGAGCGGTACCAGGGACCTTAGTGGCTTGTGGACTGCAAATCGTAGGGCTAGAAACTAGAGAAGCTTCCCAGGCTGCTTTTGGAAAGGGTGTTTATGGCTCTATGTGTGGAGACGTGCCTGACAACTACATTATTGCTATTACTGTTAGGTATTGAGAGGGATGTTAGGAGAGAAGAAATGACTGTAGGCAAGGCATTGCCGGGCAGATGCCTCCTTTCGAAAACTACTGTGCCCATGTGAGGGAAAGACGTTTGACCCTGCTGCTCCACGTCCTTTCCCTGGGCGCAGATCGGGCTCCACGCCGCTGCCCAGCTGCCACGAGCACCGAAAGGAGTGCGAGGCTTTTGGATAGCTGGCAGAGATTGCGAGATGAGGGGAACCTCGCAAGGAGCTAAGCCTAACCTAAAGCTCTCCCTCCAGAACAAGCCCTCCGCAAGTCCCTACATGTTCCCTGGGAGGCTGCCTGCCTGCCGCGAGCCCTGATACTCCTGTGAGTCTGGGGTTGGGACTGCCGGACACAGAGAAGCACATTTTTTCCTCCGCTGCAGGCTGTGTGTCAGCAGTCTGTTCTGCTCCCAGCACGGCTGTGCTGTCAGCGAGTGTGACTGGGTTAATGGAGTATGTCAAGGGACCGAGGGCAGGGTTTGGCGGTGAGCTACTGACTTGTCAGGCCTGGGGAAGTGGTATGTAACAGCTCAGCTTCTCACAAAGAATGAGCCTCTGGCTTGGGGCTGTGGTTTTTATGTTTATGTGTATATATATACACACACACACATGCAGACTATGTGTTTTTTTATAAAATTGAAATTACTTGGATGGCTCCTGGCAACACTGGTTCTAGGAATTTGCATTTCTGAAAAAAAGACAGCCTGGTGATACTACGAGGTGCAGGAGATGAGCAGGGTCATGACAGTAAGGGAGGGCACTTTGAACGCAGCACATGAGTGAAGGACAGTGACTGGGAGAGGGCAGCATTGTCTGCTGGCCGGGGCAGAGGTACCTCTGGCAGAAACAGAATTTAAGAGGCTGGAAGGGCCTGAGGAGAACCATCCCTGGGATGTCATCAGTGTCTGGTATTGGCACTAAGTGACCTCATTCGTGACAGTCCTGGCCCTGAAGTTGATGGTGTAATGTTTCTTGAAGGAGTCTTGGATGGTGTAATGTTTCTTGAAGGGGTCTTGATCCGAGACCTTTGCTTTCTCCTGATGCAGTGAAACAGGCATGTCCTGGGATGAGGGAGTGGTTCATGGAGTTTGATGGGAAAGACTCGTTCCCATCTTCTGCTTCTTCTAAATCCTGTTGTCTGTCCTTTTGAGAGAGAAAGGGTTGAAGAGGCGCGGGAAACCTTTCCACCTTTCACTGAATGACAAAGGGAATGATGCTTTCCTGCTTTGGGAAATTTTTCCCTTCTGATTTGAGGTGTCATTTCCTCTTGCCAGTCTCAAGGCCACTCTGAAAAGCCCCTAAACATCCAACAGAAGGAAATCTCGAAATCCTGAGATCTGCAAAGTTCAAACCAGCCTGCTGAAGGCTGTGCTGGGGAAAGAAAGCCCTGGCTGTGAATCTCAGAACTCTAATGGATGCAGCGCTCTCTAAGGTGCTGCCCTGTGCTGAGGAGGAACCCTGATGGAGCCCTTCCTGCACGTATATCCTTGGTTGTCCCTGCAGCTGGAGGTTGGTGACATACTGTAGCTCCTTGGTACCTTCTCTGGTACCCTTCCTGGTCTTTCTTCCTTGTGAATTGTCTTCACTTGCCCTGTTAGAAGAAGGTATTGGGTTTGCCTCACTTTCCTTCTGTCCTGCAGGCTGGATGCAAAGGAGGAAGCATGGTAAAGGCAGCATCTTTCCAGGATCCATGGGCTCTTTGAGAAATGATCAGAGGGAGGCCAGATGATCTGCACAACACGCACACCACTGTTTCTCATCCGCAAAGGCAGCATCGGAGCGTTCTCCCCAGCCCCGCGCCCCCCAGCTTGCCTGCGCGTTTCCGGATGTTTCGCAGCTGTGAGTGGGAGGTCCTGGAGCGATCCCTCAATATCCTCCAGGCCAGCGACTTCTACTGGGGCCCCTTGTCTGTGGGGGAGGCTCACGCCAAGCTCCAGCAAGAGCCCGTTGGGACCTACTTGGTGCGGGACAGCTCACAGGGGAACTGCTTGTTCAGCCTGAGCGTACGGATGCCGACAGGGCCCGTCAGCCTCAGAATCTCTTTCCAAGAGGGCTACTTTCGCCTGAAGAACTGGTTTTCGGACTGCGTGGTCCGGCTGCTGGAGCTGGTGGTGGCAGGGACCCGGAACAATCCCTTGCACTTTGATGAGATGGGGGGAACCCCTCTGGTGTTCTCTGAGCCCTTGTGCCGGAGCCGCCGGGCAGTGCCCACACTGCGAGAACTGTGCTGCCGGAGGCTGCCTGCTGGCACCACAACGGACAATGGAGCAGGGCTTGGGGGCTCCTCAGGGATGCGCCCAAGGGAGAAGGTGCCCTCACTCCCGGGCGAAACCGGAGGGTCGGAGGGGAGCGTTGTCCCCAGACCCTCTCCGTCTGGGTCTGGGAGATGATGGCGTGCGTGTGGGAGACAGAGGTGCCTGTTACGTGGCTGCGTTGGTGGGTCGCACGCCACGCCAGTGAGGCTGGACTGGCTGCTGGGAGAGGAAGGGGAGGACAGGGGGAGCAGGACTTAAACCTGCTGGCTGTGACAGCTGCATCCTTATACGTGCACAGCCTTTGGCCTTCCCCAGAGATGCCTGGGGTAAAGCGAGCCTGAAGAGCAGAGATTTCTTCCCCACCAGGTCTTGCTCTTTGCTCCATTTATAACTTATAAGCTTGAGAAGAAGGTGAGTTGCCTGTCTTCCCAGGTCAGCCCTGTGTTTTGCTCTACCCCAAAGTGCCTAAGCTCGTTTCTGCTGCAAATCTGCCCTCGTGAAGTGGTGCGGCGGAGCCCTCCACAGTAGTGCAACTTGGACATCAGTGGGCGCAACCCCTGTGCCGACCGGATACCCACATAGCCGCGGCGGAGCAAGAGCACATTTCACTCCTCGCAGCATGGATGCAATGCCTGCCACTTCAGAAGCCAGTGTTTGCACTAGAGGGGAACCATTGCAGCCATGTACGATATGTGCAGCTTCACTGGCTTTTGCGTTTTGCTTTATTTGAACAGATTTTTGGGAGTGCAGATGAGTTATGTTATACTAAGGGCATGGTATTCCCGCGGAGGTGATCCTGATCTGGAGAGTTGGGTCTGCCCTGGGAAAGTGTGAACAGATGGGATCCAGTCCCCCTTCTTAAGCTCATCTGATAGTATGCTGCTGCCATCTACAGAGCATAAAAAGATAATTTGGTTTTGCCTCAAAAAAGGCAAAGAATTTTTTATAGAAGACTTCTTAAAATTTTAATAAACATGTTTTTATACTGATTTTTTTAAGTCAATGAATACATGGTGATATTTTCATTCCCTTGCGGTGTTGGAAACCTGGTGTAGTGCCGAGGCATGGCAATCAAACTGAAACCAAACAAGTTATAAAGACCAGAAGCAGGACATACGTGAATGGTCCTAGCTGGGAACAATCAACTTCATTCATCCTACAATGTAATCAACTAAAGAGTTTTCTAAACATAAGATACATCCTAAAAATGTAGGGGTGAGATTTTCAGAAGTATCGTTAGTACCTTAAAATTTGTGCTGAGTGTTTGAAAGAAACATGAGTAATTCAAGATCCTAGAATAGGACACAGCATCAGTGAACTCAAACTGGTGAGGATGAGTACAAATGAGAGGAACAGAGTCAGCTTAAATAACGTTATGGTTGGTTTCAAGGGTACAGGCAGATATGATGTCTTTGAAATAAGTGACTGAAAACAGCAATGTAGAACGAGAAATTAAGCGTGTTCAGATGCCGTAGAATTTGATGTGTGAATCGGGTACGAACCGTTTCACGGCAGAAGAGAGAAGCGCCATGGGTGCTTCCCCCAGCGTGCTGCCAAGGGTCCGCAGCCAGGTGGGCAGCCTGCTGAGCTCACGCTGACTTTCCCCTTCAGACCTGTACCGGGAAAAAAGCTGAACGTGGGGAGAGATTACTCTGAATTTGCTCTTTTGGCTTCAAGTATCTTATCTGAGGAACCAAAGTGTGCAGTCAGCGCAGAGAGAGATACGAAGTGTGATTCATCGCAGGAGCCCAACTTAGACACTCTGAATTATTCTCTGGGGGCCTGCCTGGCTCTGCTGATGGCAAGGTGCCTGGCCTGCTATCATGGGGCACTGGCTTACGAACTGAGGTGGTTAAATAAGTGTCAGAGGAGTGTTGGCCATCTCCCTGCTGCCTGCTCCTTTCGGTCTCGGGGAGCCAGGGGCAGCCGGGTAGCCCTGCAGCTGCCGTGGCTCTCAGCCCAGCACAAAAGCGCCAGCTGGGGTTATTCACTGTTGCAGGGTACGCATGCATGGTGGCAGCTGACATGTAGGTAGGGTGTTGCTTGCTGCCGGAGCTGTAATCTTGTGCAGGGCCAGGGCAAAAAGCTAAGCAGATAATTGCATCTGTTGTCATCTCTGGGTCCATTAGAGGTGGTGAGTTGGAGCCCTTGGATGCCTGAGCCTGGCTGTGATGCCCTGGGTGAGGGTCGGGGTGCCCTGCCTTAGCGCAAGCAGTGTCACTAAGGGGACTGAGGTTCAGCCCACCGTGAGAGGACAGCCCTGAGCATCCCGTGCTCGAACACACGCTCTGAGGCCCAGGGTTATTGACATCTCCAGCTCCTGAAGCAGCCCAGCCCAGGCACCGTAACCCATGCAAGAACTGGGGGTCTTGGTAGATGGCAAAGCTGAATCTTCCTGTGGGCTGTCTGGCAGCAAAGGCCAGCTGCATCCTAGGCTGCATTAACAGGAGCACACCAGCAGACGAGGGGAGTGATTACCTCCCTGTCGTCACCACGCCTTAGACCCCAGTTAGAGTATTGTATCTAGTTTGGGGCTCCCTAGTTCAACAAAACTGCAATAAATTGCAGTGAGATTGGGAGAACAGGCTGACCCCAAGAAGCTCACGGGGCTGGAGCACTTGCCCTGTTAGGAGAGGCTGAGGGAGCCGGGCTTGTTCAGGCTGGAGAGGAGACGGCTTCAGAGGGACCTAACAGCAGCCTGCCTGTACCTATGAGGAGGTCAGCAAGAAGCCAGACTCACCACAGTGGTGCATAGCAGACGTAGGGGAAACAAGTCCAGGGTGGCTATGAGGAGACTCCCTTTGCCATCAGGGTAGGGCAGTTGGGGAGCAGGTTGCCCAGAGAGGAACAGTCTCCACACTCAAAAGTTTCAAGACCCAGCTGGGTCAAGCCTGGAGCAACCTGGTGTGACGTCAGAGCTGGCCCTGGTGTGAGCCAAAGGTTGGGCTAGAGACCTCCTGGTGTCCCTTCCCCTGAACAACTCTACGGTCCTGCATTTTCATAGGGCAGGGAGGTGGGACTCGCCATGCAGGAGGAGGAGGAGGTGGTGGTGATGGTGCTGTCATTGCAGGTGCTGTGCCTGCAAAGCCCCCTGAAGAGGGACTGAGATGGTGGCAGTGCCAGCCAACTGCTGTGGCATGTTGGTGGAAGGAAAACCACTTCCCTCCTGCTTTCCCCACGTGGATCACCCCTGGGTCACACACGTGATCTGAGTGCTGCTGGCTGCCATGGATTTGGCCTGGTCTCTGGCAGCATCCTGTTGCTCACCCTCAGTGCTCTTTGGGCAGAGCTCTGGCAGAGCGCAAGTCTCCTGTAGCTCCTACACCTGCCCTGCCAGCCTCTGCGGGCATCTGAGGTGGCTCTGGGCACCTATGTTTTGGGACTGTGCCCTGGCTCACAGGTGAAGCCGCTGCCTCGGTGGGGTCAGCCAAACAGCTGCCTGCCCTCTCTGCCCGCTGCAGGAGGAGCAGGACCAGGTCTGCTGCCCTGGGCACCCTGCCCATCCCCTCGCTCCTTTTCTTCCTTGGGGGTGTTGTTGCTGGGGCATTTCGGCTGCCATTGCTTCAGAAACTGGGGAGGGGGGAAAGAGTGGGCGAATTGCTTCCACATTTATAACGGCGCACAGGAATGCTTCTGGTTTATGGCCGCAGTTATAGCTTGCTGAGGGAAGAGCTTTCTAACCGGATTGCTCTGACCTGGCTGTGAACCGTTCTCATTTGGCCGAAAACAAGCATCTTGGGTTGTACGGCTGGGGGCTGCGGAAGAGCCCCATTTGCAGCTGGGATCGTGCCTTAGGAAAAGCACATCAAGGGAGGAGGATATAGTTTGGATTTTAATAAAGTCTGCTTTATTTTGTTCATTTATGTATTTTTTTTTTAATTGCACAGCAAGTGCTCGTCTCCGTCTTACAAGTAAGTCAATTCCATGCAGGGCTGTAGCGAATCGATTTGAGATCTGTGGATGAAAAACAGTGAATGACTGCCAAGCATTGTTAAATTAGGAAAGTTTAAAGCACGTTATGGGTGAGTATCCTCATTATTCCCCAGGAGAGGTCACTTTGCAGATCAGGATTGGTGCAAGAAAGGAAACCAATTTGGAAAGAACAGGAATTTGAGAAGTGCATCGGCTGCGACCAGCTTTACAGAGTCTGCCTTCATTTTCTGCTTGAACATTGGAAGAGAAATCTTTTTCTTTAAACTCTTGAGAAAAATACACGCAAGGTAAAACCGTAAGAGTTTACTTCTGAAGGGTGACTGCAAATGACGTCCTGCTGCTTTCATTAACGAGTGGGAGACGTTCACTTTAATCACCTTGCCTCTGAACCTATCCCTCTGCCATGTAGGAACAGTTCCTGGTGGCCTGTATCCAAACGTTTCTTTTGGTGGCTCCTGAAGGGTCTTATAAAGAAATTACAAGCTTCCTCAAAACCTCTTGAGCGCCATTCAGGGAATAGAAGAAAATTGTTTGCATTTTTATATGTTATGTTATATATTTCTCCAGCTGACTCATTTCAGTTTGTCGAGGAAACTTACACAGCCTCGCAGATGTTTTTTTTCAACTGTTCTTCCTAATGGCAGAAGTGGAAAAGTTTTGTCCTTGTGAGAGAGGCTTCCTCTACCAGGCTGCAAGAAGCCTGGATTTCAGTCCCAACACACTGCAGGCATCCAGCAGGAAACTGCTTTTCATCTACTCCTGACTAGCTGTCTGTTAGCAGCACTCTGGGGCCCCAGGGGTTAATTTCCCAAAATCCTTCGCTAAAACTTGTTAATAACTTCCATATGTACCCATGTGTGTGCACAGGAGGGGCCCCAGAGCCAGCAGCTCTTGTAATAATACTTGATTACCTCTGACATACGGGTCTGACTGCCATTAGGGATCTGCCTTGATGGATCAGGATTCACTGAAAACCACAAGTTGTGCAAACTCATTTCAAAAAATTTATTAACGTGAGCATCCTCGGTGTTTGGAAACGAGCTCCTTCTAGGTAGGCAAGCTTCAAAATAAAACCTGTGTACACACAGCTGTGTCTTCGTCTTGGACCGTTACCTCGATGTCCCTCCCAAAATGTGTATTTGCATCATTAGCCTTCAAATGTGCTCAAAACCTTGATTTACAAGGATACCTTGGTTAGGGGAATGTGATGGCTTTGTCTAATTGAGCTCGTTTTGCATCAGTTCCTTAGATGTTTGTCATCTGTAAAATCATAATAACTGCATGCCCTGGAGTTTTTTGCCCGCCCTGTGCCGTTGGTTGCTTGGTGCAAAGGCAGAGCTGCCAAGGGCAGCGTTCAAAGAGAGAGCGAGTGTCAAAGGAGAGGGAGATGCCGCAGAGCTGCTCTGCAACTCCCAGTGCCTCCCTGCAGAGCCGCCCGGGTCTCCACGTGCTCCTGCTGCCTTGTGATCTCAGCTGGGGCTGGCAGAGCTGGGATTTTGATTCAGGCGAAGCAGAGTATTTCCAAAGCGCTTCCCGTGTAAGGGCTGGCTCAACAGACTGGGACTTTTCAGCCAGAAAAGAGATGGTTGAGGTCTGCGGCAGAGATCGTGAAGCCTGAATGCCGTGGAGTAGGTGACCGAGTAAGTGTGTTTTCTTGAAAAAACAAAGAGGCATCAGAGCAAATACTCCAGTGCGGGACTCAAAAGAAACAAAAGGAGACGTTTCTTCATGGACGTATAGCCTAAGCTGTGGAAGTCCCTGCCGCAGGCCACTGGTGAGACTAACCTCTATGTGGGTGCAAAAAGGGATTAATGGTGATTAATGGAGCACCTCTGGAGTGGCAAAGACTGAGCCAGGGAAAAGGGCAGAGGTGGGATCCAGGTGCAGCTTTGAGCTCTGTGCCTCGTTGGGCACACCTGCTATGGCAGGAGTGCAGGAACAAGCCAGTGTAAGCTTGGTCTTGGGCTCAACAGCCGAAGGAGCAGCCCAGGCCAGCTAAGAGCAGCTCAGCAGGGGACAGCGGTGCTGAGCTCTGTGTGCGCATGGAGCTGGGGCCTCTGGAGGCAGACGGGGTGTCTGCACGTGGCAGACCCCAGCGCCCACCCGCAGAGCGAGCAGTTGCGTGCCCTAGCAGCGGTTTGGTGGCAGCCCCAGCGGGCGCAGCCCTCAGCCACTTCCTTGCAGCTTTCCTGAGCAGAAAAGTGGGGACATCTGTGTGACGCCTGGAGGCAAGCACCTGCCTAGGGAGAAAAATGTCACCGTTGTCCAGAACGAGTGAGAGAGTCTGACTTGTCAGCTGAGGGCATCAGGGGAGGCCAGCATCAGCCTGAGGTGACAGCTGGGACGGCTCTGCCCAGCTGTGCTAGTTGGGGCGGGGCTTGAGGGGGTCCCAGCCGCACTACCCTTGTGTCAGAAAGGAGCTGAACGGCTTCAGAAAAGCCGTGCAAAACACCATATAGCACCGGCAGCCCACTAGATCTGTGTTTGATTCCTCTGACACAGAGCAAAACAACGTGCATGCACTTTTAAAGGAAGGGTTTTGGCTCCTGGGCTACCTGCTTTCCCCAGACACCACCCTTGCTGTCAGAGCGCTTGACCTTCGAGCTGGTCTCAGGTGCCATTGAAATCAATGACCAGATTGTTGTTGCCTTCAGAAGACTGTGGATTAACCACCACCTCTGCCCCGTTTCGTCAGGCAGATGTAAGCGAATACGGGTTTTCCACACTAAACATAATCAAAACAAACCCTGCTCCCACTGGCTTGTGCAACAAATCATGCTGGGGGAATTGCTGGCATTCGGCATGATTAGCCCAAGTGCAGATGCCTTCCAGCTCATAAACAATAGCCTAAAGGACTGGAGAGGATCACAAACAAAGCACTTACAGACAAGACAGCATTTTCAAAAGGGACTTGAGAGCTTGTGTCCATTGGGGGTTTGTCTTTTAAAAATAAACCAGAAGTAAACAAATTGACAAAGACCGCTCTGAAGAATCTAAGAGAATGAATTGCTGGATGTAATACTCCAAATTGGAAGAATGAAGTTGGGCGAAAACTTAAGGCAGGACTAACGAGTCCTTTTAAATGCCTCAAGAAAAACGCCTGCAGCCTTGGGAGTGGGCAGGCGCTGGAAACCCCACCTGTCCATGCTGACGAGGCCGGGTAGGAGGTGGAAGGGATGCAGAAGACCCCACTCTGATTCACAGAAGAAGAAAAAAAATCCCTTAAAAAGCAGTGAGAGGAACGAAAGAATTCAGCAACTTTTGTTTGTTCAGGTTTATGGGGATTCAGTCTGAAAGGGACGTTCCCTGTACTGTAAGCTAGTGACAAATTGCTGTGAATTTCAGACTGAAAAAAGTTCTGTTTATGTAAACTATAGTTTTTGTATCATGCTTTTATTAATTTTTTTTAAAAATCTCATTTTTTATAATACCATTTTTAAACGCAGGCTGAATTATTTTAAATTGTGTCTGTTTTCTCCTGACCCTGGCGGAGTGAAGTAGCAAGTGCCCAGCTTTGCACCCAAGAGCTCCTGCAAGGGCCCAACAAAGTTCTTGAAGTTGGTGGAGCTGCTTTGCTTGTTTAGACGTCACGGTGAAAGGGAGCTGCTGCCGTAGCTTGCCAGCATCGCTGTAACTGAGATGGCATTACAAGTAACTCCAGCACGCTGCATCCGGAAAGACGCCAACATCCATCGTGCCTTCCCTGGTTCTGTGCATCCTGGGAACACGTGCACACAGCAGACCCTTTTGTTTAAAAGCTTCTGCCTGAAAGGTAGCAGCTATTCTGACCTCACAGTGCGTACATTAGCACAAGGTATGTGCCAGGTTCTTGCCGCTAGACTTTTAGGTGCATCTGGGATTGTTTTGGGATTCGTTGAATCTCAAGCCTAAAATCACACAGGTGCAAATCCAGATGCTCTAGGCAGTATCCAGCCTCTAGGTTGTAACCCTGGTTCTGCAGTACTGGGTTGGGTGGGGGAGGACTGATGGCTCCTTTTATCCTTGGACTCCTGTGAAAGAGCTCTCCAAGGCATTGGGATGGGAGAATGGGGCAGTGGAGAACAGGAACTGAAGATTTTTCCTGCTCTTACAGACTGTGCAGGGAATTGGCCAGATACGAAGGCAGCTCTAATGTACGTGCTGAAATACCCAAAATAAGCCGTGCAAACAAATCAGTCGTATGTTATCCAGATGGGACTGTTCAAATCCAATAATAGCAGTAAAGTACTCCCGAACTCTGTGGAGAGAGAGATTATAGAAGGATCAGGTATAATTATAGTGCCTTATTATTACCATTCTCATCATTCTTTCTAACAAAGCTTTTCAATAGCATGAAAAAACTTCATGCAGGAGAACGTAATGTGTTTGCTGGCATTTTTTCATTCTTCCTTCCAAGGCTGTTCAAGTCAGTCCCTGTAAATGGTGTTAATAAATACCGTGATGATCTTGGACTATATTATCTTTCAGACAATACCTTCTTTAGCATCTCTCTATGGCCTTGACTACAGCAAACCCTTCTCCTGAAATGCCTCGCTGTTGCTGCCTCTAGTGAGAACACCAGCAAAAATACCCCGCTGGTGCTCTCATCCTTACTTTGATACGTGCACTTCCAAGCAGGATTAAGCAACGCCCTTAAAATATTAGTGACTGTGAGTGACTTGCCTATCTGCTGCTCCATAGCTGGAGTAACATACGTGGAATTACTTAGCAGAAGTTATCTACTTTGGGCAAAGTCACAGAGCTGGAGGTGTGTATCTGCAATCATGAGTGGATGTTCTCCCCGGCCCAAGTCCCATCTCCTCTGAACACCATCAGGGCTTGCAAGAAAAGCCCAGGGTTATTAGAATCGGACCCCGGGCAAAATGGGCGTGGGAAACACGTGTCCTTGTGTGCAGGTTGGTCTTGTGGGATGGCACTGCTGAGAGAAAGAGAGAGGCCTCCTGGCATTTTTTCAGCGATATCCCTTTCCAGGTCACTGCAGATTCCTGGAAGCATTGCCCTTGGCGGAGCCGCATGGTGCGAGGAAGCCGTACGCACTGCGGAGGCATGGCGCAGCCCCACAGCAGCTCTGCAGCCACAGCACAGACTTCCCAGGGAGGGGATTTCTCACAGGAGGGAAGTCCCAGGTGGCGCTTCCACTTGGGCAGCTCCCCTGGCCTCAGAGCAACTTAGCACGGAGAAAAGCTGTTGGTGAGTGTGTGGACGGTAAAAACTCTACCGACGTGTCTCATTTTTAATCTGCAGCACTCCCTGCGTTGCCATCCTTGTGGTTCAGCAAAACCCTCACACCTCTCAGCCTGGGGAGATGTCCGTGCCTGCGTCAGGTGTTGCGGTGCAGGTCCCGGGCAAACCAGGAGGAGAGGCGGTGCAGTTTAGGTAGACGCAGCAGGCTTTGGGGGACGGGTGAAGTTTGTTTCTCGGGGTGGGAGGAAGGGGTAGTTTGCTGAGATGGTTCTTTCTCTTTTCTCCTTCTCTCCTCTTTTCCTCTCCCCTGAGCACCTTGGCAGAGCCTTGTTCTCAGCTCAATGAAAGTAGGGCAGAGTCTAACCACATTTCAAGCTGTCTGCGTTTTTGGATTCTGGGTAACTGCGATCTCTATCTGTTCCTAGAAAAGATTTAAGCAACTTATAAACCACAGCTGGGCAGAGATAATAAAGGAAGCAGTACTGGGGTGGGGAAGGATCTCCCCAGCACGTACAGAGTGGGGAGAGGGGTCTGTGGCAGAAGCCATGGGCCCGGCTGTGGTAGAAGGTCTCCACATGGCTACTTGGGCTACGGGGGGGACCCAGGGGGGCTGTCTTAGAGGAACCTCAGCAAGTATTAGTAGCTAGGTATAAAATATGTGTCTGTACATATATACACATATATATACACACGTATATATATAAAGAGCAAGTAAAGATATATTTAGCCGCAGGAGAAGGGGTCTGGACTCCGCTATGGGGTTCCACATAGTCCCACCTCCATGCACTTGTTCTCACTGAGGTTGTGTCTCCCTGCAGACAGATCATGCCTCCTCTCGCACTCCAGGGTTTTTCGCATGTGCTGTTTCCCATCCCTGTTGGCCTGACATATACCATCACATGGTTCTCCAGGCAGAAGAGGCTCCTTTCACTGGAGGGTCTGGAGTGGGTTCAAGCACAGTTCCCAACCTCCAGTCCCACAGAGAGGTTCAGAAAACCCATCCCGGGTCTCCCCCTGCCCCACAGCAGCCTTGGCTGCTCCCAGAAGGCTCAGCAGTGCTCTGCAAGGGTTTGAAAAATAAAACCCAGTGATGATCCTCTTGCATGAGGCCAAAACTACAGATCCTCATCCTGCACTCCTGTCAGCCAGGGATGTAGACGGCAGGTGGGAAATTAGGAGGTGAGGAGGGAAGACAGAATGAAACACGTTTCTACATTGGCAAAAACCCCAGCAGAGAGGCAGTTCTTCCAGCAAATGCTTTTGCCAGGATGCTTTATTTAGCTTGGATAGCCAGAATAGGGTCTGGTGGTGAAAAGATGTTTTTCCACCCTAGGAGAGTGTGCTGTAACAGCTGTATCAGCCTATGTATTCTCCACAGTTCACGATAAAAGCGAAGTTGAGGAATTAATAAAAAAAAGCAGTATTAATTTGCCAGTGAGATACTTAGCTGCTTAATCCCTTCCCAGCCTTCTTCCCAGGAGCTGGCAGAGGCCTGGTGTGCAAGAGAAAATCTATGCTGATCTAAATTGGGGTGCAGCTGAACGCATGTGTCCACTGCAGGGGTCTCTGCTGGTTCCTGAGGCCGGTGTTGCTGTGATAAGGGTCATGCCCCCTGACACCCTGAGCTGGAAAGCTGCCGCAGGCCAAAGAAAGGGTCCCAGCTGAAAAAAACCAAAACAGTAGGGAAGACATTAAAAGGAAAGGAAAAAAGAAAAAAAAAAAAACAGAAAAAAGTAAGGGGAGGAATGGGGGAGGGAATGAAGTGGTCTGGATGCAGGGATGCAGCAGGGTCTCCTTAAATGAGCTTCGGGGGAAGTAGCTTGAATCTAGAGGCAGCTGTGGGGTGGGCCTGGGTATGGGTGGTGGTCAGAAGCTGCTCTCTGCCAGGGTGCAAGGAGCCGGTGCTGGCACAGCTGGCTGGCTTGAAGCGGGACTTTCTGAGGCCGGAGCAGCTTTCCTGTGCAGACGAGGCCAGAAGGGCCATCTGGCGAGGCGGTCGCTGGCAGGGACCGGCCCTGCGGCTCTCTCGCAACTGCTGCGACCTTGTCCAACACAATTCTCCCTGTGTCTGCCCCATGCAGGACCCAGCCCCTGCCAAACCTGCCTGCCTCCCACCCTTCACCCCTTATGGAGAGGATGCACAGCCCTTTACTCAGGAGGATTTCAGGGCATGATGTGCACACCTCAATGCATGCAGCTGGCGAGGAGAGGGGCTGGGGGCGTCTAAGAGAGCATGGCTGTTGGCAGCGTGCCCTTCTCCTGCCTAGCATTGCGCCCTGAGCCTTTTTGCTGCTAATGTGAGAAAGTTTGGGCTGGCCCGGCTGTGGCAACCTGGGGCTGGTGACACATCCCGTGGCCGTGGGAGGTCTGTGTGCCTGTGACTCCTGCTCTCGTACTCCCACGGGGGCTTGCAAGGTGTACCACCCAGGCTGCTCACAGCAGCCGCACGCCCCTGGGGTGCAGCAGTGAGTCTGCCGCTGTTTGTAGAGGCACTGATTTGACCCCGTCCCTGTTGAGAATTTTCAGTCACAGAAGCAGTAGGGAGAGGGGTCAGCAGAACTGCTGCCTTGGTCTTCTGGAGGGCAGACTTCAACCTTCTTAGGAGACTGGTTGGAAGGGTACCTTGAGAGTTGGTCCTGAAAGGCAAAGGCGTCCAGGAAGCATGGACAATTCTCAAGACAGAAGTCTTCAGAGCCCAGGAGCAGGCTGTCCCAGTGAACCGCAAGACGAGCCAGAAGGGCAGAAGACCAGCCTGGCTGAACAGAGAGCTCTTGCTAGAGCTCAATAAAAAAAAGAAAGACTATGACCTATGGAAGAAGGGGCTAATCACTCACGAAAACTACAAGGATTCTGTGAGACAATGCAGGGAGAAAATTAGAAAGGCAAAAGCCCAGCTGGAGCTTAGTCTGGCAGCTAACATAAAAGACAATAAGAAAAATTTCTACAAATACCTTAACAGTAAAAAGGAGGGTTAGGGAGAATCTCCACCCCTTGCTAAATGCAATGGGAGAAATAGTGACTGGGGATGAAGAAAAGGCTGAGGTACTCAATGCCTTCTTTGCTTCAGTCTTTAATGGTCAGACTAACTCACTGGGTGATATGCCTCTAGAACCAAATGGTGGAGATGGAGAGCTTTATCAAGGTTTCTTTCAAGAGGAAACGGTAAGCGAACTGCTGCACAGCTTAAATGTGCAGAAGTCTATGGGGCTGGATGAGATCCACCCAAGAGTTCTGAGGGAGCTGGCGGAAGTGCTTACCAAGCCACTTTCTATCATTTACCAACAATCCTGGCTAACAGGGGAGGTACCAGCTGACTGGAGGTTGGCAAACTTGACGCTGATCTACAAGAAAGGTAAGAGGGAAGACCCAGGGAACTACAGGCCTGTCAGTCTGACCTCAGTGCCAGGTAAACTCATGGAACAGATCATCCTTAGTGTTATCATGCGTCATATACAGGACAGTCAGATGATGAGGCCCAGTCAACATGGATTTAGGAAGGGCAGGTCTTGTTTGACCAACCTGATCTCCTTCTACGATAAAATGACCCGTTTAGTGGATGAGGGAAGAACTGTGGATGTTGTTTACCTTGATTTTAGCAAAGCCTTTGACACTGTTTCCCATAACATTCTTCTGCAGAAGCTGGCTGCCTGTGTCTTGGACGGGTGTACGCTTCGCTGGATCAAAAACTGGCTGGACGGGCGGGCCCAGAGAGTGGTGGTGAATGGAGTTAAATCTAGCTGGTGGCCGGTCACCAGTGGTGTTCCGCAGGGCTCAGTGTTGGGGCCTGTTCTCTTTAACATCTTTATCAATGATCTGGATGAGGGGATCGAGTGCACCCTCAGCAAGTTTGCAGATGACACTAAATTGGGAGGTAGTGTTGATCTGCCTGAGGGTCGGGAGGCTCTACAGAGGGACCTGGACAGACTGGATCGATGGGCCGAGGCTAACTGTATGAAATTCAACAAGACCAAGTGTCGGGTCCTGCACTTGGGCCACAACAACCCCCTGCAGTGTTACAGGCTTGGGGAAGTGTGGCTGGAAAGCTGCACAGCAGAGAAGGACCTGGGGGTGCTGGTCGACAGCCGATTGAATATGAGCCAGCGGTGTGCCCAAGCAGCCAAGAAAGCCAACGGAATCCTGGCATGTATCAGAAACAGCGTGGCCAGCAGGAGCAGGGAAGTGATTGTCCCCCTATACTCAGCACTGGTGAGGCCACACCTTGAGTGCTGTGTCCAGTTTTGGGCCCCTCGCTTCAGGAAGGACGTTGAGGTGCTGGAGTGGGTTCAGAGAAGAGCAACAAAACTAGTGAAGGGTTTAGAGAACTTGTCCTATGAGGAGTGGCTGAGGGAGCTGGGACTGTTTAGTTTGGAGAAGAGGAGGCTCAGGGGGGACCTTATCACTCTCTACAGTTACCTGAAAGGAAGTGGTAGGGAGATGGGGATTGGTCTCTTCTCCCACGTTATGAATGACAGGATGAGAGGGAATGGCCTCAAGTTGCACCAGGGGAAATTTAGGTTAGATATCAGGAAGAATTTCTTTACAGAGAGGGTTGTGAAGTATTGGAACAGGCTGCCCAGGGAGATGGTGGAGTCCCCATCCCTGGAGGTTTTTAAAAACCATGTGGATTTGGTGTTGAGGAACATGGTTTAGGGACCCTGACAGCGCAGGGTGAATGGTTGGACTCGATGATCTTGAAGGTCTCTTCCAACCAGACGATTCTATGATTCTAACTGTGGTGAGTTAAAGGCCATTATTGGAGCCTTGACTAGTGCAGCATTACCAGTTAGTGGCATGAAATAGGTGCCTGGGCTTTGCTGGTGGTGGAAAGTATATAAAAAGCTTTCCCAGGAAAAATCAGTGTACAGATGATCTCTGCTTTCTCCCTTGCTGCAGCGAGAGCCCAGCTGGGGGACCACACACGGTGCCAGGAGGCCTCCGCAAGTTGAGAAGTGTCATTCATAATAAAACCACGCTCTTCACCAGCACCGGCAGGAGTTTCCAAAGCGCCCTTGACGTAGGAGGGATGGCTTGTCAGCGGCTGGGGCAGACGGTGCCAGGCGCTGGAGGCAATGCTGAGCGCAGCCCCTTGTGCTTCGCCCTCCTGGCTGGGGCTGCTGCCCCCCAAAAGGGCTCAGCTGAAGTGACTCAGCTGCTGCTGCTCGACTGCTGTTGCTGGAGGTGGCTGCAAGTTGGGGCTGTGAGGGGAACCACCGGCAGCGGGGCAGGAGGTGTGTGTGGGAGGCAGGTCTGGGCTGCTGGTGGGGACAGTGACCTCTGGCAACAGAGGGGGGTGAGGAGGGCACCAGGCAGGCAAGGGGGGCAGCAAGCAGGCAGGCAGCTGAGAGCTGGCATGGATTAAACCCATTGCAGTGGGGCTGTGCGTCCGACAGAGCCCGCAGTGAGGTTTTATTTTCCTTTTCTGCACCCCATCTTCTGCTTGCTCCCGCCAGACAGGCAAACCGCTACTGCAGTATCTGCAGCTCGCTGAGTAAATGTTGTTCTTCGAGTTGTTGATTACGGTTAATTAGCATTAATTTTGCCTTAAATGGATCCTAGTTGTGCTCATTTTCTCCGGGGTTATGGCTGAGCAGAGGAGTTGCTAAGTGGTACCGGCTGCGAAACGCGGCGGCTCTCCTGGTGACCTGGGACCGTGGCGGTGGGTGCGGGAGGGAGGGCGAGGCCGGGCCCAGCACAACGAGGGCTTTTCACACGCTTCGTTTTCTGAGAGACCTGTACGAGCCTGGCCCCGTGTCTGCCCCTCGCCTGGGCTGAAACGCAGGTGGCACAGCACCCTCAGCTGCGCTGGCACAGCACCCGGCTGCGGTGCAGGTGACACGGACCACGAATATTCACCTGCCTCGAAAGGAAAAAAAATACAGTCACCGCTGCTTATCGCCTCGCCGGCCGCCGGGCTCGGCCGTGCCGCAGCCGCGGGGCCGGGGCCGGGGCCGGAGCCGGGCGAGAACGGGGCCGGGGCCGGGGCCGGGGCCGGGGCCGGGCCGGCGGCTGTGAGCGGCCGGGCCGACGGCGCCACCTTGTGGGCGAGGGCACAGGCTGGCGGGCAGCGGCCGCCGCCCCTCGGCCTCCGGCCCCGGACCGAGCCCGAGCCCGAGCCCGGCCGGGGCTGTGGGGGGGCTCTGCTGTCCGTCCCGGTGTGGTTGAGCTGCCTGCGGGAAGCTCTCACCTCCTTGCACGAGTGGATGAAACATGGCCCGCCCTGCTGTCAGCAGGGCAGCTCCTGCCCACTTTTGCCCCGGGCCCGGCCAGGTGGATGTTCTCCTGGAAGGTGTCAGCCTGAGAAAGCAAAGAAGTCCTTCTAGGCAGAGTCCCGCTCCCCTTGGCTTGCCACACAGGCTGTAAGAGGGAGCCTGTGAAGGGGAGCCGTAGGGAACGCCTCGAGGTTGAGGCACAGCCATGCAGCGTCAGCCCCCGAGAGTGCATCACGCGTGTGATGATAATTTAGTCCCTGGGAATCTTCCCAGTAGATGAACAGAAAAAGAGCAGAAGCAGGGTGATTTCTGAGGCAGGCTCGTTTTGCTGGTGAAAGGGAATTCTAGAAGTGCCTCCTCCCTTCCCCACAGTGGTGTCAACACCTTTCTTTTTCTGGTTTCCCCTCGAGTTGCTGATTGTTCTCTTCCCCAGAGCAGTTCAACGGGTAGAAACGTAGCGAGGGCATTGGCAGCTTTTACCTCGGCATCATCCAGCCCTGCTGAGAGGCACTCGACACACAACAGTGGTAAAAATGCTGGCAGAGGTACGGCCCCGCTCGCACTGGCGCTCCTGCCGCCAGACAGAGGGAAGCTGAACGCCTCAGAGTCTGGGGTTAGAGGAGTCAAAGAGATTGTGAATCCTCAGAGGTGTGCGCGTTGCCGCTGGCTGGCTTTCAGCGATGGGGGATTGAGCTGGTCTCTGACAAGGCAGCAAATCCGGAGCTGCCGTGCTGGGGAATGCTCTGAAGCGCTCTCTGCAATCAGGCTCGTTGAGTTGCTGCAGCTCTTCTCTGCGCCAAGCGGTGTTTCTCTTTTGGATGGTTGTGGTGTTAAACGCTTCAGCAATAAAGAGGCTTTGTTGTGGTCTCTGCAGCATTGCTTTTGCCTTGGCTAGCAGCAGCCTTTTTGTTTGAATAAGTGATTTCCCTGGAGTTGGCTGTGGGGGCATGTGTGGGCACGTGTGTGTGTGCGTGTGCACGTGTGCCTTTACTTGTGGGTGTACATTGAACACAGCTGTGAACAGGCAATTCTGGTAGGTTCAGCACTTGCCCAAACTTGTTGTTGTTTGTGCGCGCCAGAACAATGTGCTTTTCCTCGCGGTTGGGAATGCTGGCCGCTGTCGTGGCCTTTTAACAGTGTTTGAGTGAAATTAATGGCCACCTTCCAGCTACAAGCAGAAACTGTTGCTAGCACCTAGCCCAATCCTGTATTTGGTCTCGGGAAGTGATCAGCATTCACTGCATCGAAGGAGGGACCAAGCCATACGGATCCTGGCCAGTCTGTGCTGTGGCAGGGCTACAGCTGGACAGGCAGTTCCCTCCTCGTTATGCTGCAGGGACCAGCTCACACGCAGCAGTGTGCTGTATAATGCATGAGTGAAGGTCATACAATGACCTATTCCTTTGGAGCTTTGTCATTTATTTCCTTTGGCACAGGTATCCTGGTTAGTTCCACTTAAGTTTTGAGGGGATCGGTTCGGCCCTGCTACAGGCTGGTAATAGAAACACACAACTCCCCAGCTTTTCCTCATCTTCCTCCCATTTATGTCTCCAGGGTTAAAACCCAGTCCAGAATCCCCAGACCAAATTGAATTAGAATTTAGCATTCAAAGATTCAGGCTCCCTTTAGGCTCTAAGGAACAGAATGTCATCCTGTCTCGCAGTTAATAGCTGCTGGGTAGTCGTTTCAAAGCCATTTCTTTTCAGCAAGCTCTACCATAGCAAATTCCAGCAGTGAATGTATTTCTGGCCTGGCCGTGCCTCTAATCCCACAGCTGAGTCTTACGTGTGATCTCCTTTGAAATGCTAGATCTATATATTTTATTTTTTTTTTAAATTCCAGACAGCGATATTTCTAGGACTTGGCATTTAGAGTGGCAACAGGGTTGTTTATAGGAAGAGAAGGGAAAGGACGGAAGGAGGATGTTGACCTAGCAGCCCTACAAACCTACCGCACTTAATCCACTTATCGCTCTGAATTCCTGAAGCAGATAAATGCTGATAACAGTTAAAACACATCACTGACAGGAGCAGCATGTTCTGTCCTCTAGAAATACATCGATGCTGGAAATTGCAAAGCTGTGCACTACCATGGGGATGAGCGTGATATAAGAGCCGAGGAAGCCCTCACTGTTCAGCAGAGTTCTTCCACAGGAGGGTAGTAAGCCCCTGCCCCCTTCTCCCTCCCTGCCCCAACTACCTTGAGATGCCATTCAGGCCTGAGAAATGCTGCTGAGTACTGTTGTAACCCCACAGCCCCCCAGAGCCACAGCAGCCTGATCTGTGCCTACATATCCGAAATACCAAGTGGGCCCCAAGTGTCTTGTTACCGCTCTTGATTGTCCTTGCCGCTCAGCGTTAAGACCTGCGAGGAGCGATTTCCAGCTGAGACCAGTCCCGTGCAGCTCACGTCAGTGTGTCTTGGGGAGAGGAGTTGGTTTTGGCTAATCTGAGTTAAACCTTCCCTGGAGGAGTGCAGCTGCTGCACCAGCCTTGCAGAGCCACACAAAGCCACTTGCTCCTCTCCCCATCTGTCAGGGCTCTCAGCAAGGTACCGGAGCCGTCCCTGGGCTCAGGGGGCCGCAGCAGCCGCAGCTGCATGCCACCCCCCTGTGTCAAGACCCCTTCCTCTTGAGGACCTGTCTCAGGCTGAATGGGAGGAAAAATGCTCTAAACCAAAGGTTGCTTTGGAGAAAACCTCACTCCTACAAAGTCTGGAGGGATAAAACAACCAATAGAGAGTGATTTTCACAATTCATGGTTTACAAGCTCATCTGCCTTCTTAGGTCTTTCTCTGCACAGCCATCCCCCACCAGCGTCCACAGCACCCTGTGTGAGCAGCCACCCTTGAAATTGCAGAAAAGTGCTTTCTCGTGGACAGTGCAAATGTCTCACAAGAAGTGCGAAAGGAGGAAGCTGCCTAGAGAGAAGTGAAGACCTCTCAGACATCAGGTTTTTTTTTGAGTCAGGCACTGCTCAGCTGTTGCATTGCAGATGTCTTGGCTAGAAACAAGCTTTTGTTGAAATCAAAAGACTCTTCGTGAGTATAGGCGGCAGGATCCTCCCACAAAAAGAGGGTTTTCTTCTTCAAAGGACTCTCCTTAGATTTCCCTACAATAGATTTCTTAAGGCTTGCCTGCATTGTGAAGCTGTTTCAGAGCCAGCATCGTGTGGATCTGAAACATCCCAGCTGTTAGCGATGAATTCGCTGTCTGCTTGTTCTCATTTCTGGAATACGAGTGCCTTCCTCTAAAGTGACCCAGTGGAGGAGTTGGCTGTGGAGGGAAGTTTTGTGCAGTCAGGAGTACAGTGGAGCCATTCCTCTGTACTCACTGCTGGTGGGGGTACTTGTTTTCCATGTTGGAGGTGAAACAGGTGGTCCTGCACTCAAGTGTTCCAAGTAGAGGAGGAGTTTGATGGTGCTACTCTACCCTGAAACCACACCCTGTGGAACTGCTCAGTAGCTTCCCCATGAAAACAAAGCAATCAACACAGGTTGAGAGAGTTGGGGTTGTTCAGC
This sequence comes from Tauraco erythrolophus, assembly GCF_009769465.1. Lineage (NCBI taxonomy): Eukaryota > Metazoa > Chordata > Aves > Musophagiformes > Musophagidae > Tauraco > Tauraco erythrolophus. The sequence goes on from NC_141468.1 coordinate 58,002,886, forward strand.
CTGGAGAAGAGAAGACTCCGGGGAGACCTTCCAGTACCTAAAGGGGGCCTACAAGAAAGCTGGAGAGAGACTTTTTGCAAGGATGTGTAGCGATAGGACAAGGGGTAATGGCTTTAAACTGAAAGAAGGCAGATTTAGATTAGATCTAAGGAAGAATTTCTTCACTCTGAGAGTGGTGAAACACTGGAACAGGCTGCCAGAGAAGTTGTGGATGCCCCATCCCTGGAAGTGTTCAAGGCCAGGTTGGATGGGGCTTTGAGCAACCTATCTAGTGGAAGGTGTCCCTGCCTGTGGCAGGGGGATTGAAACTAGATGATCTTTAAGGTCCCTTCCAACTCAAACTATTCTATGGTTCTATGATTCTATGGTTGATTTCTTAATTTCTTGATTTCTTGATTTCTTAAACTATCTTTAGTTTGAAGTAAGGTGCCTGTATTCCCAAACCTGAATGGTCCATGCAGTGAGATAATAAAGAACAGCTGTTCCAAAACAACTTTGTAAACAAATCCGTGCAAAATTATCGTAAAAATCATAGAATCATAGAATGGTTAGAGTAGGAAGGGACCTCAAAGATCATCTAGTGCCAACCCCCCTGCCATGGGCAGGGACACCCTCCACTACACCAGGTTGCCCAAAGCCTCATCCAACCCGGCCTTGAACACTTCCAGGGATGGGGCATCTACGACTTCTCTGGGCAACCTGTTCCACTGCCTCACCACCCTCAGAGTGAAAAATTTCTTCCTTATATCTAATCTAAATCTGCCCTCTTTCAGTTAGAGCCATCGCCCCTTGTCCTATCACTACACGCCCTTGTAAAAAGTCCCTCTCCAGCTTTCCTGTAGGCCCCCTCTAAATACTGAAAGGCTGCTATGAGATCACCCCGGAGCCTTCTCTTCTCTTCTCCAGGCTGAACAGACACAACTCTCTCAGCCTGTCTTCATAGTAGAGGTGTTCCAGCCCCTGGATCATCTTCGTGGCCCTCCTCTGGACTCGCTCCAGCAGCTCCATGTACTTCTTGTGTTGGGGACTCCAGAGTTGGATGCAGTATTCCAGGTGGGGTCTCAGGAGAGCAGAGTAGAGGGGCAGAATCACCTCCCTCAACTGCTGGCCACGCTTCTTTTGATGCAGCCCAGGATACGATTTGCTTTCTGGGCTGCCAGCGCACATTGCCGGCTCATGTTGAGCTTCTCATCCATCAGCACTCCCAAGGCCTTTTCCTCAGGGCTGCTCTCAATCCCTTCTCCGTCCAGCCTGTACTCGTGCTTGGGATTGCCCCAATCCATGTGCAGGACCTTGCACTTGGCCTTGTTGAACTTCATGAGGTTCTGACAGGCCCACCTCTCCAGCCTGTCAAGGTCCCTCTGGATGGCATCCCTTCCCTCCAGAGTGTCCACCCACAGTGCCACTTTCAAGCTTGTCCATTGCTCCAGAGTCGGTTGAGTCCGTCACTCAATTTGACCGCATTCACCTCAAATGGCGCTGATCTACATCAGTCAAAGCACATTTTTCCATATTCCAATGTGGGGCTTCGGTCACTGTGGAAGGTGACAAAGTTTGCTTTAAACGCATGTGAAATTTTACGGTCATTGGGAGACAAAGCTCTCTGCATCCAAGAGCTTACGGTCTCATCTTTGGACATCCGCTGGTGGGTGTAACACCATCGCAATAGTACAGAGAAATGAACCCCACTGCGGGGAGGAGTCTGACCAAAAAGCAGAAGAGCCTGCATCTGCCAGGAACAGCTTGCCAAAAGCAGTGTGTGTCCATCCCTCCCATTCCTTCGCAAACGGGAAGGGATCAACCAGCTGCCCGAGCGTGGAAACACCTGGCAAACCCCCATTTCTTTTGCCTCTTGGATCTTCATGTCTGGTTGCTTTCTTACAGCCTTTGACCCCCATCATGGCCTCTGATCTAAAAGTCATCTTCCTGTTTCTTTGGTTGCTTCAGTGTAGAGGTAAAAAAAACGTTTTTCCATTCCTTTTGTTTACTCTCATGTTTGTTCATATTAGAGCATTTCCAGCTGCTATCTTTTGCTAATTTCCAGAGATCCCCTCTAGGAATTTGCACGCTGCTGCTATTTCTGTCTTTTAAGCATTTCAAAGCTGAGAGAGAGAATCCTCAAGAAAGGGAGAACGTGGGAGAAGGGTTAGATAACCTAAATAAAACGGTTTGGCTTTTTCCCTGGCATGTTCTTCTCAAGCTAATGGCTCCTGGGATGCTGTAAGAAGATGGATCTCTCTTCTGTTTTGTTACAGCACTGCCTAGCCATCTCTTGTATAGAAACTATATTCATGTGTGTTCTGCTGGGTAGAGATGAGGAGAAGGATGATGAATGATGAATGATTTTAGAAAATGAGCCCCAGAAGAGACCGCTTGGGTTATCACTCCCACAGTATCTGCAGGATTTTCTGTTGCCTTCTTTCCATAATATTGTATCTAGTGTACCCAGGACTGGGCGCTCACAACGAATGAGTGTGTCCCTGAGGACTGTACTGTATCTCAGCTACTTTTACAGCTACGAGCCTTTTTCTAGTGATGTAACCTAAGCTCATCCTTACTCTCAGGCTATTGTCCTTGGCTATATCATCTGTAGAATATTTTCCTTAACAGATGTTACTTTCTAACAGTCCTTTCTGGACGGTGGCTATGCCTCTGCTCTGTTTTTGCCCCCCACAACGCTTCCTCAGTGCTCAGCATTCAGCAGTGCTGAGTCTGAGCTGCCTTTTCCGATGCCGAGTCGTGCTGTGCAGAGGTGATGCTGCTGCTGCGATGCGACGTTAGTGCACGATGACAGGAGATCAAGCCTGGCTGTGCTCTGGGACGGCTTTAATGCCTTGTTATGAGCCTGTTCATAGATGCAGAACCCCAGGGAATCCCATCAAAAGCATGAATGGAGAAGCCTGCCCATCCCCTACTTTCCCTCCCTACTTTTTTTTTTTCCTTTTCTATTTTCATGTCTCCGAAAGAATCCTTCATTTTGTGAGAAGACTTGTGTGTAAGTTTCCAGTTCCCTTTTTTAAAGACAACAACGGTTTGCACGGGCCTCCTCCTAAGTTGCTGTATTTGTGGTGTTATGTCAGTTGCCAAACAAATGGATCCAGAGACTGCCTGATGTTCCCAGTCAAACCTGGGTTTGACTGGGAAGCCAAAGATGTCCTGTACCCCAGGCTCCTTACTAGCCCGTGGCTTACTCTTAGCTTTTTTTTATTTTTTATTAAACAAAACAGGGAGTGAACCATGGTATGGTTGCCCATCTGTGCTTATTCATCCTCTCTTGTAACTCCTGACATCATTGTCTACTGAATTGCAGTGATAGATCAGTTTCAACAGCCCTGTCTGTGTAAGGAGGAAGCACATGAAGGACGTGATCTCTCATCTCTCTAAGATACTGTCACGTAATGATACTTAAGATCTGCAGTCTTCTGCAGATAGTTTCCGTGTCTAGCATCGAGTCTTGCACTTTGCTGCCCATTTACAGCCACAAAAGTTTGGAGAGATTAAGCTGTGCCTCATTTCTCGTGGCCCCGGTGCTGGCCCCTGTGCAGGATATGCAATTTCCTTCCTCACTCGTGCTTCAGAAATACACGGTGCCACTGACAACACCTGCTTGTGAACAGCACCTTCACTGGCACAGAGTCATCACGTGGGCAGATGTAGACACCCAAGCAGAGGTTTGTAACTCAGGAGTCTCAGGAGATGCCCAGCTAGCATTTGTCTTGGAAAATTGCTTTCTATTCATCCGCTGTAAATATAGTCTCACACCACTGCCAAATCAGTTCACTTCCTGCTTCGTTTCCTGTCTTTCTGCGTGATGGTGTTGTGCAGAGGAGCTCACAAGGGAAAAGGGGAAGCCTGTGAATGCAACAGGCTATTGCAAATCACACAGCAATTACCTAAGAGATGTGGCAGATCACACAGGGCACGTGCTCTGAATCACTCAATTTCTGACAAGGGCCAACACTGCATGCTACAGGCGCGCTTCCTAACATACGGCTGTTTTCACCGTGTGGTTGTATCTTTGGGGCAGCAGTCCTCTCCTGACTTAAAGAGATCTTAGGTGACTGCTAACAATTATTACCCTTACAGGGGGAAATGTCGATGTACAGCAGAAACCTCCAATCCAGGTTGCACTGCTCAAGGAAGGAATATCCATCCCTTGTAAAGTCATCTTCCCTTACATGCCGAAATACACCAAATTTTCTATCTTCTATTACTGGATTAATTCACTGGGCCAGAAAACATCCATCTATAGTAGGTCGGAAAACATAGCCATCCCTTCTGGAGAAGAGAATAAGACTGCTACCATATCTTACAACCACAGAATCACGCAACTTGAAAACCCCTCTTCTACTGGCACGTACTACTGCGAGGTCAAATGGAATGATGTCCAGAAAATGGGAAAGGGAGTGTTTGTCCTTGCTAGAGGTAAGTGAACAACCAGAAAGGAAGGGCAGGTGGCTAAAAATCAGCTGGATCAGGCTATGAAAAGATGATCTTTGCCCTTCTTTTCCTCTACCCAAACATGTTATAAAGTCAGGTGGGAACAAGACTTTATGCCCAATACTTAATGCCATCAGAGTTGAACGTGCTTTGCACAGGTGACCTGTGCTACTGTTCCCAGTGCACAGACAGGGACATGAAGATGCAGTAATTTATATCTGACCTGCCACAGCCTCCTGGGAACAGCAGGCTTAAAGTCAGGGTCTAACCAGGGTGCCTGGGCACTGGGTCAGAGGGTGCTTTTAGGTATCAGTGTTCAGGAGACAGTGCGGTTTGGCCTTTAGCAGCATGACAGAGATGGTTGAACAAAAGGTCAGTGGCTTGGGTGCTCGCCATAGTTGGACATACAGGTTAGGTGCTCACTGTTAGGGGCTCACTGTCATCCCTCCCCCTTTGCCATGTGGTACAAGGGGCTGATTGTTCCGTTAATGCGCAGACTGGAAAGCAAGGGAGAGCTTCATGCCAAGATAAGAGGAATGTTACAGAAAAGTGATAAGGACATACATGCTGCTGACTGGCTGGATTTGCATTACTGAATGCTGGATATGAAAAAAACTCTTAGAAAGTGTGAATGCAAAGAGCCGTGACGAAAGAGCTTTGCTACACTGGTCAGAGGACGCCTGCAGTACCTACCCTGCTAGTTTGTGTGGCCTCTGGGCTTTCCACCATCTGTCTTTCTGCCCTTATCACTAAAGACCTTTGCCAGCCTCTAACTACCACCTTTCTTGGCTCTCATAGTTATGTTACCTCCCTCTAATCTACATGAAGTGCAGCTGCTTATATCCTATCTCTTCTGCGTGATTTTTCAGCTGCACCCTGCTCTCTCTTCAGTCAGACTAGGTTTTGAAGGGTGTGCGTACGTGTGCCACCATATTCCGCACTGCTTCTGTGTTTTAGCTCTCTCAAGGCTCTTTCCAGGGTTAAAAATGCAGCTGGATTGTAACTGCCACTCACACTGAATCTTTTGCCTTCTTTCTAACAGGTACAGGGTACGTAGAGACCTCTTATGGGTGGGAAATCCTCATTGCCCTTACTGTTATTCTTACTGCATTGAGCATCACCGCAACAGCTCTGCTTCTGTGGAAAAGAAAGGCAAGTTATAACCAAATAAAAACCAATGCCTGACATGACCCATTCTAGGAATTTATTTCATTTGCTTCTAACTTGGCTGGATTGGAAGTCCCCATGCTGAAATTTTCCATGCTGGATGCCTGCCTCAAGTTTATTTTCTGTTTTTTTTTTTAATTTCAGTCTTGCTGAGAAAAAAGATCACAGGAAAGACAAAACAAGTCATTGATTTGCCCATTATAGAAATTCTGGTAATCATTTTGACTCCGGCATGCTCTGCTTTAGAGCAAGGATCTGACACAGGGCAAGAAATCACCCTAGCGGTGTGCTGGCCATGAGAATATTCAAGGAGATGTAGCCTTGTGATGGGTCTTTGGAAAATTGCAGTTTGTGCATGCTCAGTCCTGGCTCTTGTCAATTCAGCAGCTCAGTTGTCTAAAGGAGCCCCTGCACGGCTGCCTTTCCACACGGTGCCAGTCAGACAGGTAACGTCCTGCGCACCCGAGCAAATCTGTTGCAGCCCTGGTAGCGGGAGGAAGGGAGGACTTTCCATGTTTCTAATCCTCTTTCAAGATAGGGGCTACTCCAGTGCAAGGGCACAACCTGATTGCAAGGAGATCGTGCAACTGTGTTCCTGAGCAATGGCTCAGGCACCATAGAAGAAAACAATCTGCAGTGTGGAAGTGAAGGGGACCAGAGCCTTGGGCACGTTTGCCAGAGAAAACAGAGTGAGAGGAGAAAGTCAGGACAAGGATCCCAAGGAAGCCTGTGTGGAAGTCTCAACTAACTGGAAAACAAGAGAGAGACAGAGAGACGAGGACCGGAGGAGCAACCTGTTTTAGTTTACTATGCTTTGAGCAGAGGCGGGATTGGACTAGATAATCTCCAGAGGCACCTTCTAACGGCAGTGATTCTGTGAGTCTGGAAGAAGTTTCTCAGGAGGGAAACGGGCTGGAATCCGGAACAAGGAAGCACTGGAGCTTGGAGGAGGGTGTTAAGACTGGATTGACAGGGCCCCTGAGGTGAGCAGACCAGTGGCACAGTTTGGGACCAGCTGGGTAAGGAAGTGGAAGCTGGGATGAGTAGCTGAGGGCAAAGGGGAAACCAGGAGTGGGGAAGAAAGAATGTAGAGAGCAGCAGAAGAAAAGCCAAAAGTAGGGCTGAAAGATCTGGATGAAGATCTGGGTGAGACAGAGGCCCTGTGGAAAAAAGCTCTGAAGTTGCGATACTGGAATCCCTGTTGTTTGGGGAAAATCTACTGCTCCTAGTACTGCCACCCTCAGGCGTTCAAAAGAGCATCGTCTGTGTTCTTCCAGAGATCTTAAGGCTGGCTTAAAAAAAATTATGTCTTTCAGAATGTAATTTGAGGATTGTTGTTTTCTAGGTAGAGTATCCCCTGTATTTACTTTTTCAACCTGCTCTCTGCCATCATGAGCGCAGGCTCTCTGCATGCATTGTCATGTGAAGGCTGTGCCGCTGGTACAGTCCTATGACTCCAAGGAGCATCAGGCTTCAGCACACACAGTCAGAGATCATGAGGCTGAAAACAGAATGGCAGCGGTTGGCAGACCTGCTAATCTCGTGAGACTTACCTTGCAGGCAGCCTGATAGAGAGGAAAGGAGTGTAAGAAACAGAGTGACTAGGCTGGAGACAGGCCCCCATCTCTGCTTGCCTAGACAATGTCTCCATGGGGATGAGGAGGGAGGCATTGTCACGACTTGCCGATTGGCATCTCTAGATTTTGAGGTGGGTCAGCAAGTCTCAGACCTGTGGGCGCTCCTTGGGGCCTGAAGAGATCGTGCAGTCATTACATTTGCCCTCCTGCAGAACACAGCCATATTTCTCACCACAGCTTGCTCAGACCTGCTGGTTTAAAAATGTTTATCTTTAAGAGAAGCTATTTAGCATCCTCCTTAGTTACTAATGGACTGGAAAGCAGTTCATCGTTTTCATGTGATGTGAATATAATCATCCCACTTCTTTCCGAATTAGAACAGAGATACTTAGCAAAGCCTGCTGCCTTTTCTGCCTCCTCTCTTGCTTGCTGAGCAGGATGGCCCTTATCTGTGCATGAATGGAGCATGTTCAAGGAAAACTCATCTGATGCAAGAAATGTTTCAGAGGAAGAGACCTTCGTCCTTCAACTCCATGCTGGACTTGCACATTAGTGTATCACTGACTATGTGTCATCATTAATGGTCGTCTGGTGCTCTTCTCTAGACTCTGCGTATTAACAAAAGCTTCCCAGCCAAATCCTGACAAAAGTCAATGCATTTTGCCTCTCTGAAATTCCCACTCACACTTTGAACAGGGCCCTGCTTTACTCCCTGTCCCACAGCACTGTTGTGTGCTGTTAAGTACTTACACCCTCTGTCCAGCTAGGTTGTAGTGGTGGAAGTGATTTCTATGTACGCACAGAGCCTAGTTCTCCTTTCTGCTGCTCCAGTGTAAGTCATCAGACTCCTCCATTTTACCCTGTGATGAGGAAAGGGACTAGTCCACAATATGCAGACAGCGCCAGCACTCTTTGCTGCGGAAGCACTCAGGGGATGTGCGAGCACCTGGCTTTCACGTGACATTAGTGTTCACTTCATCTCATTGGGATTTTCTCCAAATGTGTCATTTGGTGTCTTGTCCTCAGCAGGTGTTGTGCCCCAGAAAGAACCAGCTAAATATCCTGAGGCAGAAAGTGGAAACGCCACCTCCTTCAGCCAGCCCACCACCACCGCCTCCTGTCTATGATGTGAGTACCAGAAGCACCCTCCATCCTTTCTGTCTGCATCATGGTACAACCCTTCCTTACCCTGCTCTACCATGGTACAGACAATGCCAGTATCATGATGTGAAACGTAAGCAACACCTGCATAGGCACTGGTCCTATGGGTCAGGGCAATCCCAAGCATAAGTATAGGCTGGACGGAGAATGGATTGAGAGCAGCCCTGAGGAAAAGGCCTTGGGAGTGCTGATGGATGAGAAGCTCAACATGAGCCGGAAATGTGCACTGGCAGCCCAGAAAGCAAATCGTATCCTGGGCTGCATCAAAAGAAGCGTGGCCAGCAGTTGAGGGAGGTGATTCTGCCCCTCTACTCTGCTCTCCTGAGACCCCACCTGGAATACTGCATCCAACTCGGGAGTCCCCAACACAAGAAGTACATGGAGCTGCTGGAGCGGGTCCAGAGGAGGGCCACGAAGATGATCCAGGGGCTGGAACACCTCTGCTAAGAAGACAAGCTGAGAGAGTTGTGTCTGTTCAGCCTGGAGAAGAGAAGGCTCCGGGACAATCTTATTGCAGCCTTTCAGTATTTAGAGGGGACCTACAGGAAAGCTGGAGAGGGACTTTTTACAAGGGCGTGTAGTGATAGGACAAGGGGCAATGGCTTTAAACTGAAAGAGGGCAAATTTAGATTAGATTTAAGGAAGAAATTTTTCACTCTGAGGGTGGTGAGGCAGTGGAACAGGTTTCCCAGAGAAGTCGTAGATGCCCCATCCCTGGAAGTGTTCAAGGCCGGGTTGGATGAGGCTTTGGGCAACCTGGTGTAGTGGAGGGTGTCCCTGCCCATGGCAGGGGGGTTGGCACTAGATGATCTTTGAGGTCCCTTCCAACCCTAACCATTCTATGATTCTATGCTACCAGCCTGGTACTGGTGACTTTGCTCCTGTGCTCTGCCCTGTTTAGCTCCTCTGAGGACTGCACATGTCACATGTCTCCATCCTGGTCCCACTCCGTGGCCTCCCCAGTGCCAAAGCCTTGCACCACGCCCTGCTGGGCAGCAACCTTCCCTCTGCCAGTGGTGCAGCAGCAGGGAGCAGCAAGGCTGGGGCCAGAGAGGGTTCTGGTGATAGAGGTAGAAGGGTCTCCAGAAGTCAGGAAGGAAGAGGGGATCTCAGCCCCACTTTTTACTCTAGAGTGTCTCAAGGACATGCCCTCCCCAGCTGGAGAAGGATGGCCCAGGCAAGGAGCAGAGAGAAGTGCTCCCCACAACAACCCCAGCTGTTTTGAGCTGCTGCTGTGACACCTTCACCAGTGTCAGTCTCATGGACCACTGCAGTTCTGAGCAAGCTGACTAGCTCTCAAGGGGAAAAGGACAGGGAGAAAGTGAAGGGAGTCTCTCTTTTGGAACATTTTCCTTTTCATTGCATAGGATCTCCTTTTTCCATTTCCCAAACTGGGGAATGCTGACTGCTCCCACTCCCTGAGCCCAGTAGTGTCAGCGTCATGGGTAATAGGATTGGAGTGGCTCTCCTGAAATGTCAGGCCCAGACCTCAGCTACCTCAAGTAACCATGACCCCTAATCCTGTTTACAACCCGTCCAGCTCCATTTAAAATGGATTCCTTTTCCCCCCTTTACTCCCATAGGAGGATAGGAGGGGCTGCTCCACTAAGGAGGAAAGGGTTTTTTTTTCCCCCCATGATCTGTGGGACAAACGAGGAGGAATAGGATGAAAGTGAGTGGAGAAGGATGTTGCCTGAATATTAGAAAACCTTTCTGACTGTGAGGTCTGTAAGGGCTGGAAAAGTCTCTCCAAGGAGAACCTGTAAGCTCTGCTGCATTAATCATTTAAGCTAAACAAAACGAAGCTCTGGAGAATGTACTACAGAGAGAAGCAAAGCTCTGCCAAAGAGGCAGGAGACATGATAGGGGGTAGGTATGAAAAACAGGATGGGCCTTCTCATTCTTGCTTTGCAGGTTGGGGGACACCGTCTTGTGGCCCTTTCATTTTTGAAGTAGAGGTTTAAAAGAAAGCACTATATATTGGATGTGATATGTTTATTGTGGGGAAAAAAGCAATGCTCTGAGTAAAGGAGGTTGCAGGTTATAAACCTTTTCATTTATATCAAGTAATTTCTTTTTAATTCGGGCTTATAAAAATCTGAATGGGTAGTTTCCTGCTGAAGTGGATGATTTCTGCAAGGAGACAAAAAAAAAATCAAATCCATTTCTCGCTCAGTCGGCCTCGTCATGCATCCTTAGCTCCATCTTAATTACATGTTTCATCATGTTGTTCTGTTCAGGAGGCCCCACTAAGGCTAATGCAGCGAGCCAGCAGAGCCAGCCGTAGGCACAGGCAGTGCCGGGAGCTGGGCCCCCACGCTTGCAAGAACCCTGTGGACCTGGCCCAGCTGGCCATGCCCCGAAGCCCGTTCAGCACACGCCAGCTGTGCGGGGCTCTCAGCCAGCCCGGTGTGCCAGGCAGGTGGCTCAGCCCTCTTTGGCAGAGCTGCAAGCAGCCTCGGACCATCTCCTGTGTGCTGGGGGGGTACCAGCCCACCCGCTGGAGGTTACCTTACCGTGGACAATGGACCCTCAGGACAGGTGAGGGCATGGGATAGTTGACAAACCTCATTTCCTTTGAAAGATGACTCTGGTGTGCTGCTGCTAAATTTTGTTGGGACTCTGCATGGTGTAAACCCAGCCCTGCAAACTGCCTTTGAGACAAGGTGCGTTGTGAAAATCTGATGGTGTTAAATTGGTGTTAAATTTGACACTCGGCAGTGTTAAATAGCGCTTAATTCATGGGGAGGGCTGAAATCTGTCATCAGCATTGGGGTAAGCCAAGGCAAGGAAAAGGGAAGGACAAGTGAGAAGTAGCTCTAAATGATGAGATAAAGAAGGAGGTCAGAAACTGGTGGATGGAACAGGAGGCCTGCACATGCCAGATATGTGATCTGTGAGGAAACGCAAGAAGTCAGAGTCCAGAAAAGAGTTGGGTCAGGAAACCACAGTGTCCTTGCAGGCCTGGAGCTGGAAGCGGGATGAACAGGAGGCAGCACTGGACATCAAAGTAAGGGCTTGGAACTGGCTGGTGCAGCTCATTAAAAGCTCTGTGTTATCTTACATGGCAGCAAGGCTCACCTCTGGCGTGGGAAGGGTCCTAGCCCACTCTGCAAAGCCATCCTGCTGAACATCTCTAGGAGCAAGTGCCTTCCTCACTGACTCTTCCAGGTGCCACCGTTTACCTCGTGGTCCCTGAGAGTGGGTGTACACAGTGGAAAGCAGGGGTAGCAAAAAGCCCCAAGGCAGCTGGGCACCCACTTTGTTCCTACTACACTGCCAGGTGTTCCTTGACCTCTTTGTCTTCCTGAAGCCCCGGAGCAGCTCTACCTCACTGTGCTGCCCAGACCCAAACCTGTATTTTTCTCTGTCTTCCAGCTTAGCTGCCTAGTTAATGAGCAGCTTGAAAATAACAATCCGAGGGACTCGCTTCATCCGCTTTACACTTCAAACAAGCTTTTTTGAGCAGCAAACAGAACTCCTGCAGTGCAGGCGGGTTCCAGAGCACGGGAGCTTTTCCCAGTGCGAGGGAGACAGGAAAGCATCTGCCAGCGGGGAGGAGAGAGGCCTGTGTGCCTCCACTGTGACAGTAGCAGGTGGTCGGTGACCAAGTAAAAGTAATTAATTTGCAAGTGGCAGTTGGAGACACCAGCTTTCCAACTGGCCAGCAAAGGATCAGCATTGTCAACAGCCTCCATGGGAAGAGGGCTTGCAGAGGGAAGGAATCTTTTTTGGAGATTAAACACCAAAAGGACCCTTCTTGCTCATGAGTGGCTTCAGACTAGAGCAGTGAAAGAGACTGCCTATCCTGCCAAGGGGACACGGAGCCAAGCTGCTGGGAGTGCAGCATTTGGGACGAGGTCCTCACTGTGAGTATCACAAAGAGAACTGAAAATGAGGACGGGGAAATGGGATTGTCTGTGTGTGCATGTGCACACGTGAATAGCTGGGAATGTCTTTGTGGGCAAGCGAGTTGTTGGGAGTGGGAAGCAGACAGGTGAAATAATTTGACTGTTCCCAGAGGAAAAGTGGGAATGAGAGATCCAAGCAGTGCTCCGTTCATTGTGGCCCTCTCCTGTCTGAGTGTCTGCCTCTTCCAAGCCCTGCTCCCAAATGCTGCTCTTCTATCATCTGGTCCTGTTCAAACCACCATCCTGCTGGCCACGGTCCCGACAGATGCTGAGCATTTGCAACTCTGGATGAAATGATGAGAGTTCAGGTGATTGGCAGCCCTGGAATCAAGCCCCCATGTTTTGGTCATCCTCCTCGCTGTGTCGCAGGGCTTCTTGCTCCCTTTGCAGCCTCTCCACTGGTACCATCTGCCCCTCCTGCGGCCGGAGCTCCTCCCATCTTCCTGTTGCCAGAGAAACAGCCACCTTGGCAACCTGCTGTCATCCTTGAAACACACATGGAAAAGTCCTCCTGATTGTTATGTTTGATCCTTCAGGCAGATCTGGAACATCACTCAAACTGACATGCATCTCCTGTGACAACGATTACCTGAGGGATCAGCGGGTGCATCGGGTGCATATGCACATAGGGCGTGTGTGTGTTTCTGTAGCTGTGTGGGACCATGGATATGTTTGAGGACCTGGGAGTGTATTGATTTTTTTTTTGTATTATTATTCTTTGCTTACTAAGAAGAAAGGAGAGTTCTGCCTTGGAAAAAAAAAGAAAAAAGAACAATAGATAAAAATCATGCCTGATGTAGGGTTTCCCATTTTTAAAAGCCCCTCTGCTTCAGGACCTTCAGCCTCACCCCTCTTCTCACCTTTGTGTGCCCAGAATAACCATGAGCAAGAGACTGTGTGTGTCAGGCACCTAAACAGACCTGGGTGATGCAAAGCGCTGCCCATTACCTGTGGTCCCCGTGGTGCACAAAATCCTTTCATGGGCAGAGGGGTCTTTATTCTACATTCTGGGACAATTTGGAGTGGAGGGATGCAGGGGCATTGGCATTCTTCTCCACTGACTTACACGGGGTAGGTAACATCCAAGCCTGTCTCTGAGCCTGAAAAAAGGAAGATGATGCAGCTGCACTGTAGAGATTTCAGGGGGAAAAGGATTTTCTGTTTGCCCAAGTTCAGGTCAGGAACTTCAAAATTTTGGAGATGGCAGGGGTTCCTCAATAATCTCAAGTACAAGATGGGAAACAACACAGTGGGCAATTAGTTGTCTTAAACCTAAGTAATTTATTTGACCTCTACTCTCTTCTCTCTTCCCTGTGCAGTGCCTGGATGTGCAGCAAGTTGATGTCTATTCTGTCCTCGAGGACAACACAAACAACCTGTCACCCAGAAAGAGTCCTCCGGGGAAGGTAAGGGCTGGGGCCCTGTTCTTGGAGAGTTCCATTATGCACTGGGCACATCGGGAAAGAAAACCCACCGAGTTGCCATGACCCTAGCAGGCAGTAAGCGTGTCTGCTCTTTCCCCACTTAACAGTCCTCCAAAAGGGGAAAACAGGACGTGGCATCCACTTGCCAGCTGGGCTGCACATGTAGCCTATCTTCCCTCTTCCGGCAGAACCCTTGCTCCTGCAGTGCTACCAGTTCTGGCGGTCCTGGTTTCATGCAGATGCTTTGCTGTATGACATACCCTGAAAGGCATTGAGGGGTTTGGTGTTGCTGCTCCCTCTGAATGGGACAAACATTCATGGAGAGTTTCCCACATGCTGGCCCCTGTTGTTTCCCTTTCCAGTTTATTTAGGCAGCTGAGAAGTCCTCCTGGGTAGAGGAATCTGTGCACCGGGGCAGATCCTAGACACAGCTTTGCTCTCATCGGTATTAAGCACCTGAGAGTCTTTTCATGGTAGCGGAAGCTAAGATGTTCTGAAGAGAGGCTGGGCTGATATAGTCTCTGTCAGCTCTGGGGCTCAGGAAAAGGCAGTGTGGGTATGTTTTGGGCTTGGATTTTCTTGCAGGGCTAGGAGTTACGAGTTAGAGATACAGAACTAAATTCACTCATAGTGAAGGTAGCTGCAACTCAGAATATGCAGGTGCAGATCATTGGTGAGGGCCACATGAAGCAGATCAGAAGCCCACACAACCTTCTACCCTGCCTTTGGCAGGCATCAGCTGTTTCATAGGGACAAAACTTGCATCTCTTTGCACTCCCTAGGGAATATCTTCCTGTCCTCAGAACTTCGTTGTTTTTTTCCCTTCCAGACCTGTTATCTGCTTAAAAAAATAGATTCACTTTTCTAACGCTGGAAAACATTTCTGAAAAAGATCTCCTGCTTCCTCCCACTGATGTCCTGTCGGGCAGAGTTCCCCAAGTTGACTGACTGCAGTGTGGAGCATGGTGCCAGCTTCAGTTGGCACCATCCCTCTGTTTCATGAAGGACAGTATTTTTTAGTGTTTGAGGCATTTTCTCAACTCACACCTCTTAGGAAAAGGTGGTCTAAAATCAAGTGGCCTCTTCTGTATCAGAGCTACTTGCCATGTGGTCTGGTTCCAAGGCCACTGGCCTCCTGTGGTGACTGCTGTGGCACCACAGTGGTTGGTGGCAGCAAAGGCAGTGGCAGATATCTGATTATTGAGGAGAAAGATGGATTATTTAATATAGGCTGTCTTATACCCCACTGCATCATATGCACTGGGGGAGAAGACAGCATTCCTGGTTTTGTATTCTTGCTGCATTTTGAATTTTTTGGATAGGGAAAACAGTAGGTCCTTATCCCTCTTCTCTGTCCTGTTTATTCTTCCATATACCTTTATCAGCTGCTCCCTTTGAAATGATTCAGTCTGGATGATGAGGTGTGGTATATGTGGGGTTTTCTCCCTACTATGGAGCTGTCTGGGCTGTGCTGAATCACTTGTATGTGGCCCACAGCACTCAACCGCTGCTTTGCGAAGTAGAGGGTCTGTAAAATGGAACAGGAGCAAAGCAACAACGCAAGAGCAAAGGAGCACTGTCTGCGAGTGAGTCAGGTGCTGGTAGCCTCAGCCAGGGTGGGGTAAAGGTCGAAGCAGAGATGGGAGAAGTAAAGGAGAAGAAAGCAAAGAGAGGGGATGGGATGAGCTCTCTCACCAAGAGCAGATACCACTGAGTGTCCTCAGTTCTTGTGCCAGTCAGAAAGAAGGGAAGTATGAGCTGCAGGGCCTCGTTATCTCTGCGCAGGAGAATTTGACTGCGCTTTCCCCTACTTTTGCAAGCATCTTAATCAGCTTCCCTCTCAGTCATCCTGGGCTGTGACTGCCTGGGACGCTTGTCCTCCAGCTGGCTGTGCCACAAGGTAACAGGGTGTTTTCCCTAAAAGTGAGACTTGTGGGCCAGTGGGTTTGGTCTGTGAGTGGGAGCCAGGATTGCTGAACGGTGGCTGAGACTCTGCTGCAGAGGGTCCAGGACAGCTGTTACTGTGGGATGCTGCTCATAGAGGAGGAGCCGTAAGGGGAAACGGGGCAGAGAGCCCCTGAAACAAGAGTATTCGCATGCTGTCGCGCTGGACTGTCTGCCAGCTTGGGTAGCAAGGGGTTAATGCCGTATGCTTCGGAGGTGCCTGTGCTCAGCACTTCTGTAAAACGTTTCCCCTTGGTGGTGGCAACAGAGAAAATGCTAGTGTAGGTAGGGCTTCATTCACCCGGTGGCATTTCAGCTGCTTGCTGTGTAACCTTGCTTACAGCGGGCCTGTGCCACACTGCGCTTAAAATATCGGTCTGTCAGCGCCTTGTCTGCACAGGGAACGCCTGTGAGGAACAGACTCAACTGTTGAAGAAACAGGATTGAGGAGGTCAGGGAATTCCTCCTTCACAGAATCCGAAGTGATTTATTTTTCTACCAAGTCCAATTTTCCCTCCCCTCCCTGTCTGACAGCTTTTTTGGGGAAGAGTGACAAGTAAAGGAGGCATCTTTATCCCTTGGGCTGGATTAGTCACGTTCGTCTCTGGTGGAGCAACATTTCTCACTGTAGTGGCTTCCGTTTCAGCGGATCACTTGTAGTCGTTTCTAACAGAACAAACGTCAGTGTCTGCTTATTAAGAATTAATTAATCTTCTTTTGATTAATTTTCCTCCATTTCTTACTTCTCCTTTTCATCATTCTGCAGACTCCTAAGAAGCAAGCAACTCTAGAAGAATCCTCTGATACATTGTATGAGAACATCTAGCAGGGAAAATCTGACCCTATGTGGACCAGACATCTTTCTGTACGGCAGAACTACTCTTTTACATCTCTAGTTCTCTGCAGAGATCCACAGCGACTTTGGGGCACAACCACGAGGGACCTGTGAACTTCTGGCTCCTTCTAAACTGCCCTTCATTAACAACAGAATGCATCTGTTCAAATACCGCCGGGCTCAGTCTGCATTGGTGCAGCAAAGCTATTTTGCAGCAAAGCCTTTTGACGCAAAAGAAAAGCTACTTTTATCAAGCACTCACTCGTATCTTAGAAATGGTGCAGATGGGATCTGTGTGGGTTTCTTTCACCTGGCCTGGCTGAAGTACTCAAATCTCAATGCTCTGTAAATGATAGAACAATCCAGAGACCTCCCTGCTTGCTGGCTTGATCTTCCAATCCTGACCTGCAGCAGTCCATCTGATCCTGTGCCTATGGCTTTCCTGACATGGCCATCAGGCCTTCCTGCATAGTTTAACTGAGATCCAAGCATCCACCTGCCCGTTCTTCCTTTCTCAGGAACCCCACGGTGAAACATGCTTTCTCATAATCTGCTAATCCCATCAAGTAGTCACAGCTGCCTGCTGTGACCATACTCAGCCGACTCAAATCAGTGCCTCTGAGTAAATGCTTTCCCTTCAGCAGTATACTGTGAGGACTGGATGCACGGACAGAGATAAAGATGGAGAAAAGGAAAACAGAAAATATCCCTGCCTGGCACTATGTCTCAGTGGCAGTGCCCTTTCCAGAACAAGGGAGAGGAACAAGGAGGTGGGAACTCAAGGAAACTCCCTTGCTGGGGCTAAGCCAAGCAAGTCTGGGGCCAGGTTCCAGCCCAGAGAAGTTGAAGCCGAGCTCCCTGATTTCCTGTTCTTCTTGGCAATGGATGTACGTTACCGTGTGGGATTTTGAGCCTCTGTGGGAGCAGGCATGGTACCTCTGCGCTACCAAAACCAATAGGTTTGCTTTTGTTTCAGCTGGTCAGTATTTCCCAACACGAGTATAACACTCTTTTACCCCCACACGTTATTTCACCAGGTAGACCAGTTCTGAAAATTAGAGCGACTGGAGGGAGGAGGGAGGCCCTAGAGGTGAATTTTCTATCCAAGCTCTTCTCTCTCCTGTCAGCTGGAACTTACCTACTATTTGTGCTGATGTATATTCTAGTTCTGATAGAGAAGAGGTTATGTTAAATATCCGTATAACACGATCAAACCAGGGGATCAAAAAGCTGAGGCTGTTTTATCTCAGACTAAAAAACAACAACAAAATAACAACCAAACAAAACCAACCCAAAATAAGAATATGTAGCATAACTTGAGAGGAATCAAAGAAACCTCTTTAAAGAGGAAGATCAAATTAAAATTGAGCTCCAGGGTCATAGGACCCTCTCTAGTTGAAGATAATGTTGCTATGCATCAGAGACAGAGGCTATGGAAAATGTCTCTGGGGCCTCCAGCCTTCCTATACTATGTTTAAAGAGATAATCCGCTTATTTCTTTGCTCTTTTTATTAGAAGAGATTTCAAACGTGCAATTTGGACTTTCTTTAACCACAGGAAAATGCTTTTTCTCTTCCCAGTGTTGAGGAATTCATTTCAGAAAGAGCAATGAATAAACTGCATGGCTTTTTAGACCCGTTTTCCATTTGTTAAGTGATCGTGACAATTCTAAATAAACATTTTTGAAGTCAACAATTTTAGCATTTACTAATATGACCAGAAAACATTTGTGTTCACAGAAGACTTTGCAGAGGATTGTACAGGTCTAACAATTCCTTTCCTTAACAAATCTGAAGAAATGATGAGACGAATTATAAATATGTTGCAGTATGGCAATAAAATATTCAGCAGAAGCTGGTGGATTAGATGAAAAGTGAAAACTTTCAAAATAATACTGCTTAGATTTGTGGTTTGCTTTTTAAATTTTGTAAATGCTAAACATACCGAGTGCTACCGGAAATTTCCTGGCAAGTATCTCACTTTGCAATGAATTGATTTGTCTTGTCTTTCTGTTACTTTTTTAAATAGTGTTTCTTACATTTATGCCTGAACAATTCTATATATTAAGTAGCTGAAACTATTTAGAATGAAACATGAGAGGGAGAATGGTAATTGGAATAGAAAAAGCTATTCTAGAACAGTCAGTGCTAAAGTACTGGAAGAATCACACCAGGTTCTGATCAATTAAGTGAAAAAGTAAAAATTTCCATGAAACACTGGCAAGTCTGGGGATTTGGGCTGTGTGCCAAAGCTTGCCAAAGTCGGGAGGAGTTGCTGTGTTGATTTCAAGGGGTTTTGAATTGGCCCTGCAAGGGTAAAAGGCTGCTGCACAAGAAAAAGAAAGTTTTGAAGCTACGTAGCCACGTAGCCACAAGCTAATATCGCTTCTTTAGCATCGTGTGCCACGGGCAGCTGCAATAGCATCAGAATGAGTGAGAGAGAAAGGCATGAAGCAGAAGACTGGGAGAGCAGGGGTGTTCTTAAATGGTATGGAGTTTTCCAAGGAGGTATGAGGAAATGCCTTCAGGCACAGGTAGGAGAGACTAGGAAGTATTATTTATATAATATCGGTATAGCTATTTTGTAGCACAGGTTCGTTTGGGCAAAGGACAGTCATTTGGTCCTTTTGTCTTATCTGGCTCTATGGCCCATGAGAGTAGATGCAGAAAATGAGTATTACTAGCAAGAGGAAAGGAGTTAATTTTTAAGTGTTGAGCGATTGAAAGAAAAAAAAAGAT
This sequence comes from Tauraco erythrolophus, assembly GCF_009769465.1. Lineage (NCBI taxonomy): Eukaryota > Metazoa > Chordata > Aves > Musophagiformes > Musophagidae > Tauraco > Tauraco erythrolophus. The sequence goes on from NC_141468.1 coordinate 58,022,083, forward strand.
AAATTAAGGATCAGCTCCCTCAGCTCCACAACAGTGAGAGGTGATGACTGGCTTGTTGTGTTCCCTCTACACGTTTTGCCTTAAAATGAATGTTGAAAATGGATTCCCCTTAAAAATGGTGTCTCTAAGGGCCTCAGCTGCACGTGCTTCCCCCAGCACGGTGCTGTTTGGCACAGAGCATGCTCTCAGGTTACGGTGATATAATCTTTGATTCCCAGTTGTTGAATCATCCCTATGTATTGACAGGATTTCAGGGAAGTGAAGGCCCATTATCAAAGTAAGTAATGGTGCGAGGTGGAAAGGTGCTGCCTGCCTTCTTCTAAAGGAGGTGCTGTGTTAGCACTAGGATCCTTTGCCCTCACCACGAGATGTGAGTCTCTGGTCCTGAGAAATGCAGTCTCTCTCTGTGATCATCCTCAACATGTTGTCTTAGCTGTAGACATTGCTGCAAAGAGTGTCGGTGACACTGAGGTTATCCACTCCTTTTAAAACAACTCCTTCACAATGCTTTACAGCAAATCCTAATTTGAGAAGACCTCCTGGCCAGGAGGACAGAGCAGATGAGGTGCTTTATAGACAGATAGGAGCAGCCTCGCGATCACAAGCCCTGGTCCTCATGGGGGACTTCAACCACCCTGACATCTGTTGGAGAGACAATACGGCAGGGCACAGGCAGTCCAGGAGGTTCCTGGAATGCGTGGATGACAACTTCCTCCTGCAGGTGATAGAGGAGCCGACAAGGAGGGGTGCCATGCTCGACCGTGTGCTCACCAACAGGGAGGGACTGGTGGGCAATGTGAAACTTAAGGATAGCCTTGGCTGCAGTGACCACGACACGGTGGAGTTCAAGATCCACGGGGCAGCAAGGAAACTATACAGCAAGCTCTGTGCCCTAGACTTCAAGAAGGCGGACTTTGGCCTCTTCAAGGACCTGATGGGCAAAGTGCCGTGGGAGGCGGCCCTGGAGGGACGAGGGGCCCAGGAAAGTTGGTCCACATTCAAGGAGCACCTCCTCCAAGCTCAGCAGAGGTGCATCCCGATGAAGAACAAGTCGGGCAAAAAGACCAGGAAGCCCGCGTGGATGAGCAAGGAGCTCCTGGACCAACTGAAAATGAAGAGGTTAGCCTATAGAGGGTGGAAGCGGAGACAGATAGCCTGGGAGGAATACAGAGAAGCTGTACGAGTGACCAGGGATCAGGTGAGGAAGGCTAAAGCCCTGAAGGAATTAAATTTGGCAAGGGATATAAAAAGCAATAAGAAAAACTTCTATAGGTATGTAGGGGACAAAAGGAAGTCCAAGGAGAACGTAGGCCCCCTCCGGAAGGATACTGGTGCTCTGGTTACCCGGGACATAGAGAAGGCTGAGGTACTCAATGACTTTTTTGCCTCAGTTTTCACTGATAAAGCCTCTTGTCTTACCGCCCAAGCTGTGGAAAGAACTAGCAGGGACTGTGAGGATGAACCACCGCCCACTGTACTTGAAGAGCAGGTTCGAGAACATCTGAGGAACTTGAAGGTGCACAAGTCCATGGGACCTGATGAGATCCATCCGCGGGTCCTGAAGGAACTGGCGGATGAAGTTGCCAAGCCACTGGCCATTGTATTTGAGAAGTCGTGGCGGTCTGGCGAGGTCCCCAATGACTGGAAGAGAGGGAACATAACCCCCATATTTAAAAAGGAGAACAAGGAGGACCCGGGCAATTACAGGCCGGTCAGCCTCACCTCTGTGCCTGGCAAGGTCATGGAGCAGATTCTCCTGGGAACCATGCTAAGGCACATGGAGAGCAAGGAGGTGGTGTGTGACAGCCAACATGGCTTCACCAAAGGCAGATCGTGCCTGACCAACTTGGTGGCCTTTTATGATGGGGTGACAGCATCGGTGGACAAGGGTCGACCAATGGATATCATCTACCTGGACTTGTGCAAAGCTTTTGACACTGTCCCGCACGACATTCTTCTCTCTAAACTAGAGAGGCATGGGTTTGATGGATGGACCACTCGGTGGATAAGGAATTGGCTCAATGGCCGCACTCAGAGAGTAGTGGTCAACGGCTCAATGTCCAAGTGGAGACTGGTCACGAGTGGTGTCCCTCAGGGGTCCGTGTTGGGCCCGGCCCTCTTCAACATCTTTGTCGGTGACGTGGACAGTGGCATGGAGTGCACCCTCAGCAAGTTCGCCGATGACACCAAGCTGAGTGGTGCTGTCGACATGCTGGAAGAGAGGGATGCCATCCAGAGGGACTGCGACAGGCTGGAGAGGTGGGCCCGTGTCAACCTCATGAAGTTCAACCAGGCCAAATGCAAGGTCCTACATCTGGGTCGTGGCAATCCCAGGCACAAATACAGACTGGGTGGTGAATGGATCGAGAGCAGCCCTGAGGAGAAGGACTTGGGAGTACTGGTGGACGAGAAGCTCAATATGAGCCAGCAATGTTCTCTTGCGGCCCAGAAGGCCAACCGCATCCTGGGCTGCATCAAGAGGAGCATGGCCAGCAGGTCGAGAGAGGTGATTCTTCCCCTCTACTCTGCCCTCGTGAGACCTCACCTGGAGTACTGCGTCCAGTTCTGGAGCCCCCAACATAAGAAGGACATGGACCAGTTGGAGAGGGTCCAGAGGAGGGCCACGAAGATGATAAGAGGGCTGGAGCACCTTTCCTATGAGGACAGGCTGAAAGAGTTGGGGCTGTTCAGCCTGGAGAAGAGGAGGCTCCGGGGTGACCTTATAGCAGTCTTCCAGTACCTCAAGGGGGCCTACAGGAAGATGGGGAGAGGCTGTTCAGGAGGGCCTGTTGTGATAGGACAAGGGGTAATGGTTTTAAAATAGAGGGAGGTAGATTCAGGTTGGATATTAGGAAAAAATTTTTACCATGAGAGTTGTAGAACACTGGAACAGGTTGCCCAGAGAGGTGGTGGATGCTCCATCCCTGGAGACGTTCAAGGTCAGGTTGGATGAGGCCCTGAGCAACCTGATCTAGTTGGAGATGTCCCTGTTCCTTGCAGGGGGGTTAAACTAGATGACCTTTGAAGGTGTCTTCCAGCCCTAACCATTCTATGATTCTATGATTCTATGATTCTATAAGACAAAAACTGAGGTACACTTGAGTTGTTCGTTGGTTTGTTGGTTTCATCCTTTCCTGCAGAGGACAAGCTCTTGCATCGGTACTGTTGTTTTGCCTTTATCTGTAGATAAGAAAGATCTTGCTGTGGTGGATATTGGCAATGAAATGTGTGTCCAGGGTGTTCTTCTTCATTGCTTCTGTCTCCTACTCCTCTTCTTTTTCCTGCTCAGGGGTTGCACTGCCATAAATCATCTCTAAATACCTAGCTAGGGCTGGTTCTTTATCAAGGGAGGTGCTTGACTGAACAGCATCCAAGTGAAATGGCTGTTACTGCTCTGGTTTGCATCACTGTCCCACTCAGCAGTGCCCTAAGGGTGTGCAAGCCTGAGCCAAGGGCAGGAGTCTCTTCTTCCTGCTGGGCTGTCTCTTGGAAACACCTAGTGTTTCTTCAGCCATTGACCATGCAATAATGTGACCCTGTGAGACACGGATTTAGGGAAGGCAGTGAGTGAAGCCACCAGATGGTGCCCTAGGTCCTCTCTGCTCCCTTTCCTGTCCCCTGCGTGCCCACAACCCCTCCTAGCTCCCCTGGTAGCCACCAGACCACAGACTCCTGGGGCTGGGCACCTACACCCATGCAGAACATCCTCAGCTGTGACTGTCTTCTGCCCCTGGGGCTGGTGCCTCTGGCACCCCTACCAGCTCTGCGCCATGGCCCATGTGCCACCAGCACCTGCAAGAGATGGGGACAGGACAGGTTCCCCTCCTTTGCATCCATGAAGTCTGGAGAAATAGCTCCATCAGATACCAATGTCTGGGCACAGGGTGCCTATGTGAGGAACAGGAGAGTGGCTGCTGACACTGTCGTTGGGTCAGAATGGTGCCTGAAATGCAAAATTGGCCAGATGTTGGGGGCTGCTTGGAGCTGCCACCACTTTCTTTTGCTGTTTGGAAACGGCATCTTATCTTGGGTTTGGGAAAATTTACTGTGTGTCCATGGTGAAAAGATCCTTTGCAGCATATATTGCTCCTCTTCTTTGCTGTGTCAGGAAGTTGACAAAGGCTCAGATATCGCTCTTTCTGTGTTTTAGGATTCTGTGGTGGTCAAGATTTGCTATGCATAGTGAAGTATCATCAAGAGTTTATAAATAAAAAGGGAGAAAGTCAGAGAGCTACAGGGACTACCTTATCTCCAAGGGAAGAGGAGAACGTGAACCTTCAATGTCTTCTCTTGCTTGATTCTAGGGCAAGCCATTCTCCACTTACTGTCGGGGTTAAAATGTTTTTATTTGTTAATGATAAAATAGAAATTGAGATTACTATTAGTAACTAGTACGTTACTAAGTACTTTACTATTAATAACCAGGCCTTTAAGCTGCCAAACTATGTTACGGGCTGTGGATCTGCAAGGTTCACAGCACCAGTGCTGCAATGACACAACCACCTGGGGACAAAGCGTGATGGTGCTTTGACAATATCAGGCAAGTTCCCTTGAGAAGTGACACAGGAGGGCAAGCTGTCAGCTCCTAAGGCAAGGGCTGTGCAGGCAGGAGGGGTGGGCTCCCGTTCCATTCTGGGAGGGAGTCTTTCTCCTCGTCAGCTGATGAACTTCTCCTGGAGCTCCTCCTCTCCTTCAGCTCTTTGCAATACGTGGATTGTGTTGTATCACTCTGGGCCACATGAAGATTTGGATATACAGCTGGTAGGGCTAGGCAGGTCAGCCACCCTGCTTTAAGGAGTCAGAATGTAATTATCCAAATTGGAACAGGGTGAACATGGGAAAGCTAACATATGGGCTTCTTGAAAACGTTATGTCTTTTAATAACCAGTCAGGGCCTCTGGTTTCTATCCTATCTGAAAGATTTGTCTGCCTACAATTTTATGCAATGATATCTGAGCACTTCCAGGGTAATAATTGTACCCCAAATACCTGTACCACAGTGAACTTCCCTCCCTTGTGAGGGAATTAGCCCTGTAATGCCACTAACAGTGCTTTTGGCACTGACATGTGCCATTAAAATCAAAGATTTCAGAAGTCCTTGCAAGGCTCAGTACAATGTTTCAGCTTCACACATGGAGAAAATGGAGACTCAGGAGGTTAATGGAGATTCAGGAGGTTAAATGACTTTTCCAAAATTGCAGAGGGTCAGAGGTGAAGTCAGAAACAGAGTTCAGGTTCCTATGTTCTTATTTGTATCACGTCCAGGCAGGAGCCACTGGCTGGATAAGCAGAAGCTGCTGAGATCCTTACAGTTTAGGAAAAATAAAAAAAAAAAGGTTCTTCCTGAGTCACCAGCACTGGTTTCTGCAGCACTTTGCTTTTCATTTTTGATTTCTCATGCAGGTATCGATCAGGCTCACGTCTGCGCGGCTGAAGTCTATTTGCTGAGGTAGCAGTGCTGCAGGAGAAGTCACTGCTCTCTTTTACAGAGGTATCCACCATTTTGGCAATAAGGAAAGCTCATCAGAGCCAAATTAACATGGAAAGCCCATGTATGTATGCATGCTGTAATTCCCCAAATAAATGTTCATGGAGGGAATGTGCTGAGTCGCTGCTCATCCACCCTAGAAAGTCGTCCTGATCGCTGCAGAAGTTCCTGAGCTTGTCGAGAGGCTTTAGAAAAGGGAGAGCAAATGGCTGCAGTTGAATCACAAAGGCTCTTTCTGCTCAGGAGGAAGGGAGGCAGGGAAGTCCCTACCATCCCAACAGTTAGATGCGGGAGAAGAAGGAGGTGTGAGGAGAGGTGATAATGCTGATAATTACGTGAATGGAAATGCTTGCCATTCTTTTAATGTTTAAAGGAAACCACAGTCTTGAGGTGATGTAATTCCTGCTCGGTTGGGTTGTTTATTCAAGCGGTGCAGCGCTGCGCTAGCACACAGAGAAGAGAAAGTAAAACTTCAGCTCGGCTTTTACTCTCTCGGGATTTCTGCACACTTTCAGACTCATTCAGTTCAAGGCAGGCTGTGAATCTGAAGTACAGCAGCTCCTCCGGCACGGCCCTCTGTACAGACTGGACCTTTGCTAAGGAACGTGCAAAACGCACACCGAGGTTTTGAAGAAACCGGTTTAATAGAAGGAGCTGTAACTCTTCTTCTCCTCCCCAAAAGATTTAAAATCATCTTGCTGTCCATAAAAATCAGTTCAGCTATTTTGGGTTCTTGCACAACTAAAATGAATGCAGCATCTCTCATTTCCAGACATAAGTCACTAGATATCAATTCTTAATTGCTTGATTAATCTTGAATTTTCAGTGCTGACAATGCCTGTCCTACCACTTAGACAAGAGCTACATTTAAAAGAAAGAAGAAAACACTTTTAATTTTTTTTTTTTTCCCATTAAACATAGCCTGCAAGGTAAGAACATGAAATTACAGAGAGGTTTGTAACATATGTTGCCCTGAGAAAGATGGGCAGTTAGGCAGAGTGCAAATGAAACAGTCAGGTTCATGAAAAACTAGGGGGGTGTGATGAATTCCTGAAACAAACTAGTGTATGTTTCAGGAATTCGTTACAAGACTATCTCAAACCCAAATGTTAGTACACTTATATTTGCTGTATGCTCGTGTGTTAGGCCATGTTTTTCACTTAAATAAATAAACAGAAAGGTTTCCTTCATGAAGAGTGTGACATTTCTATGTGGAGAAAGGCCATTTAAGGTCAACGGTTATGGGAGACTCTACCTCTGCGTGCTTTGTGTATGGCTGGACTGATAACTATCACTGCACGTGCCTCCCTAAGGGGTGCTGTTAAAAAAACATCGACCAAATAAGAAAAGACATTCAAACCTCTTATAGAACATTTATAAAATTGTTTGGGCTTGTTTGTTTGTTTGTTTGTTTCGTATTGCCCAGCAATGTGTGTTTGGCACATTCAGGATGAGCAGCAACGCGGTATATCAGCCCTCGTTTGGGAGGAACATATTACGCTGTCAGGTCTTCTTTTCTGTATGACAGGCAGGCCAGAATATATGATGCATAGTGTGATGTAAAGATGTTATGGGTACAAGTTCACGTTGCCTTTCCTATGTTAGGAAGAGGACTCATCTTGATCTCATCGACCTAACTAAGGAATAATGAAGCCTCTGATCTTTTTCATTCCAAATAACTGCTGTATCTGAATGCTGGAGACTTCTTGGGAGAGGTAAGCGCTGTCCAGGACATCTACTCAAAGGTCTGTGTAATGCCAGAGAACGTTATGATGACAAAACACAGGAGTGCCATCACTGCTGTGCTTACCACGTGATGAGCCAGTGACCTCTCAAGAAAATTCCTGTGGTAAAAGGGAAAAACTCTGACAATACACACCCCTGCCACACCCTAACCCCTCTGAATACAGCACTCCCTCCATAGTTAACCTGCTGGAACTAAGCATGGTTATTTTCGTCTACAAATATTTCCAGCAATGGTGTAGAGAACGGGAAGTTTCCACCAGGTACTGGGCTGAGACCTATTGCTCTGCAGTTAGTGGGCGGTTAAATGGTCCCGAAGGCATATTGTCCTCATCTAATCCCTTCCTGCAGTCAGGGTGTCTTACGTGGTTTCTTGTGTGCTTTGCTCCATCCAGTCTTGTGTGAATCAGGTAACAGGAGCTCCTCTGGGATGCCGTTTTGCAGTCTTGTAGATTAATGTTTCCTTTGCTTAATTTAATTTACATTTATACCATTTATACTCCTTCAGACAACCCTAAACAGTCTTTCTCGCTCCCTGGTGCTTCTGCACCCCTGAAGTTCTCATACACAATTCCCGTGATGCTCTTCATAGTTGTTATTTGGCCAACCTACACATGCTGTAATCCCTTCCAGCTTTTTTATCATTTTATGTTCCTCTTTTTTTTTTTTTTATTTCCCTCCAAGTTGTTGACATCTAGCTAGCACTGAGTTGTCCAGAACTAAACATGTCTTCAAACTGCGGTCTCACCACTATATTAAAAAATGGGACTATTGCCTATATCTCTGAGAAGAGGTCTCTGCCTTTACAACCCCAAATTAAATTAACTGCATGATTTTTGCTGCCATATCACATTGCAAAAACATATTAAATCTGTCTACTGTCTCCCTGAGGTCTTCTGGTATTTCTGCTTTCTGTGCTTGAGCACAGATGATTCCTCTCTTCACCTCAGCTTCTATCTTTCAGTAGCTCGTATGTTGTACCTACTGCCTTTTTAGACACGTGGGATCATTCAGAGTTCCTCTTTGAGAAACAGCAGCGCGATTCCTTACACATAAGTAAATTCTCTCTCTTTTTTAGCATGAAATAGTCTGTCTCCACCATTTCCCTTCCAAGCTGTCCTATGATAATCTGCCTCAGTGCAATTAAAAGGCATGTTACTCTTTTTGGTTTCCAGATTTTCCTATTTATAACTGTATAGAGCGCTAGCCTGTATGTTAATAATCTGCAACAATCTGTCTGAACGTCACATACCAAGGCTCACGGGTTGAAACTCTTTTTCTGGAGAAAGGGAAACGCTGTTCTTTCCTTAGCAAGTTTCTGTCCCAAATGTCAAGAATATGGATTAGCTTTTCTTTGGTGGGGAATGACATATTAAAATGTTGCTTTGTGCAGGAGACATCTTTCTATGGGTGGCTCAACACTCTGAAATTAACTTCCCTGGGAAATAAAGTCTATCACAGAAATTGCCATTGTCCTCATTTTCTCTGGTATAAACGCAGAGCGATGTGAATAGAGGAAAAAAACCCACCAACCTCTCGAAACCAAAACGCTTTGCTCAATGCATAATTTTCTTTCGGGGGGAGAACAAGAAAAAGAAAAAACAAACCTTCCATGTGACAGATGTTAGTCAGATCAGATAATACAATCCTAGTAGGTACTTGGATATTGCATTTATGAAAACAGCATAAGAATCAACAGAGAAGGGAATACATTATATCATATTCTATTTCACAGGTAAGAGAATCTGGAAGAATTGGTTAAAGCAGGCAACATATTAAAAGTAAAAGTGGTGTTGTAGCCGTGATGGTCTAAAAATGTTAGGGAAGCAAGGTTCGTGGTGAAAGAAAGTATCTTTTATTAGATCAACTGATAGAGCTGGAAACAGCAAACAAGCTTTTGGGCTCAGGGTCTCTTTATCGGATCTGACAGAAAGCAGCAATATTCAAGCTAACTACAGGTTAGATGCAATTGCTCTTAGTTTAATCTGATTATATTAACCAATTTGACCATTTGAGAAAAAAGGGGAGCACCTATGGAGCGGAAAGGGGTGTGGGCAGAAGTGACTGACAGGCTGCTGGTTCTCTGCTGGACCACTAGGGAAAAAGGGTTGTTTGTGCTGGCGACAAAGGGAGAGGTCAGCAGGGAGGCTGTAACGGGCTAAGGAGGCAACGTCTCTGTTAAATCCACAAGCTTCAGTATCTTGGGATTATAAATTTTAATTCCAAGCTTTATCTTTTGGAAATGTTTTGTAGGTCTCCTTTGGGATAAGGATTGAGGGGTTCAAGTTGTTGCTGTCTGACGAATACTCTCCTAATGAAGAGTACGTGTTTCTGTCCTTTATGGGCTGACTGTAGGCACTCGTTCTGAGACAGCGATTATTTAGTTTCATTCACGGGGTTTCTGTGGGGGTATCTTGTGTGCCGGATGAAGTGATGAACTGTAGAGGTTTGGGACCAGTACATGCAGGAACAAAGAATTTTGGCAGTTTTGCTGTGGGAGGAAGGGCATTGATTATGCTGTCTGTGGAGCAGTACTGGCGTATTTCATGTTTGATGCTCTGGCGGTATCTGGTTCTATTTCATGTGTTTTCATCTGCGGATTTGCTTCCTGTAATGAGCTGGGAAAGGGAGAGCCTCAAGGTTAGGAGAAGAAGCACTGGGAAAAAAAATCTAGGAGAAGAAGCACTGGGAAAAAAAATCTTTCAGAGACAGTAATGTAAAAGACTATTTTATGTATGGATTTTAGTGTGGAATATTATTGCTATCAGGGGCATGTGGTTGCAGGAGGGAATGCTACAGTACAGACTCTAAAATAAAAAGCAGAAAAACAAATTTGCAGAAAGCTAATGTGGTCAGAGGCTTTGCCACTCCTTGTTAATTTTGGTTGCACTAGACAAACACCAAGTAAACCTTGATCCCTTCAGAAGTGATTTTCTAAAATTGCTGTTGTTTCTGCTGTATCTTTATTGTACTAAATTTGTATCTATTTTGCTGGAAGAGTGACCTTGCTGGATAAAGCAGATCACCAGCGTTCCCCTCAGAGCGGGTGCAATAGTATCTGCAGGGCTGGCTGAATCTCACAGCTTCTTGGTGGATATTGGGTTGCTGCTGGTCTTACTGCATTGGCTTTATAGAGGAAGTTTTATGGTCTGTAGGTTCTTGTGTATGTGCTAGCTTGCAGGGTGCCATTTTTTAACGTAAATTGTGGTGTCTAGAAAGCCGTTGCCAATGTAGGAGCAATCTTGGGACTCAACAGAGCAGCAGGGAAGCTGCTCATTGAATTGTGGTTGTATTTGATGAAGGAATCCAAGGTTTTCTGAGCTGTTCGCATTTCTGATAGAAATGTCATCTATGTTTCCTACATATGACCTGACTTGGTGGTGTAATGTTTTTCAGACTTGGTTTGTGAAGAAAAATGGCATATCGGGGCATTCAAGAGCTGCAGAAAGGTGATCTTTCTGTGCCCCCCACTTAGAGCTTGGCAAACAAAGGGAGATGACTAAATGCTGTTCTGAACAAGAGAGCTGGATACTTGCTGTATGATGCAAAAGATTCTTTTTTTTTAAAAAAAAGAAAGACAATGCATCGAAGAAAAATCCTTTGGAAGCTGTTAAATACGAAGATACCACCTGTGAGTCGGGAAGTGCCTGACCACAGGATCACTAGGTCATGGGAGATTCTTCTGGGGCGGCGTCACAGTCCGCTTGTTGGAGCCGACAAACTGTCTTAGGGTTTGTCTATTCAGCACTCTCAGAGGCAGGATGCTGATCTGACTCAGTACTGCTATTTCTCTGCTCTCTTCTAGAGAAAACGAGGGGTTTTCCTCTCTTTTATTGCGGGCCCCAACTAGAACGCACATAATTACGTTTTTATTTACTTCCCAGACTGCTGTGGCAGGCCCAGGCCTATGCATCAGGGCCCAGAGTGCAGCAGCGGCAGTCTCAGACGGGGAACAAACCCACTGTTCAGAGGTCCCTTTCACCCACTGCTCCTCCGAGCTAAAGCAGGCCGGTGAAGCACCTGCCTACCTGACTCCCCGGTGGCCCCCGCAACACCCCGCTGGCCCCGAGGCGGCCGGCGGCCGCTCCTCTAGGAAAGCCGGCGCCTGCCCCAAGGCTCATCGCGGCTCCGCTTCCCCCGCCGCAGCGAGCGGGGAGGCGGGCGTCGGGGCCTTCCCGCCCCGGAGCGGGGCCTGCCGGAGCGGGGGCAGAGGCCGATCACACCGAAGCCTCGGGGGAGGGCGGGCCCGCGGCGCTACCTCCACTCAGGAAACGGGGGCGAGAGCGGGAGCCGGTGGCGGGGGGAAGCACAACACACGGCGGAGCGCGGGGGCCTGGGGCAGCGCCTTCCCCCGCCGCCTCCCCCTCCAGGCAGCGCTGTGAGATGCCAGAGCCCTCCTCCGCGCCCGGCCCTGCCGAGGGAGCCCGCCCCGCCGGTGGCGGCTCCTCCTCCTCCCCCGCCGCTCTGCCAGCAGCCAGTCGGGCCTGAGACCCGCGCCCGGCTGCGGGGCCTGCCCTGAGCGCCGGCGGAGGGCGGGCAGGGGAGAGGGGGGAGAAGGGAGGAAAAAACAGCGAGAAAAAGCCCCGGAGACCGAGCCCGCCGCGTCACATGAGCTGACAGGATCCGTACCCGCTCCGCTCCGCGCAACAAAGAACCGGGAGCCCCTCTGCCCGCCGCGGGACGGGACGGGACGGGACAGGACAGGGTTGCCATGGGACCCTGAGGGCCGGCCCCCACAGGTAAGCGGCAGCCGTTACGGCGGTTGCCCGCCCGCCTCACCTTGCGCGCGAGGGCGCCCCCCCGCCCGCGGGAGGGCAGGTGAGGCTGGGGGAGGGGGGGCGGGCCGGGGGTGTCAGGCTGAGGGTGCGGGGGGGGGCTGGCACCCCCTTTCTCCTCCTCCCTACCCCCCCGCCGGTTTGTTGTGAGGTGACTTTTTTAGTCTCGTGGGTTTTGTCCTTCCTCCCACCCGCGGCGTGACGGGGGGTTTATTTGCTTTCAGGCGGGCCGTAACCCGAGCTCCGCCCGCGCCCCCCGGGGACGGGGACCCGCCGCCCCCGCGTCTCGCGCTCCTCAGCCGCCTCCCCCGCGTGCGAAGGGCGCGCGCCTCCACGCCGGTGCGCGGGGGGCGGCGGGGGGGCCCCTCGGGCTGCTGAGAGCGGCGGGAAGCGCTGATGCTTCCCGCGGGCTGCCGCTCATCCCCTCGCGTGGGTTTCTGGCCGGCTGCCTGTGTGCAGCCGTCCTTCACGTTGCTTTCTTTTTACGGCGAACAAACAGTTAACACCGTCCGGTTTTGTGCATTGCCTCCCCCCTCCTCCCCCTCCCTGCGCCCATCTTCCCCTCCCCACTTACGGACCAACACGTCGTGACCTTTCTGGCTAATAAGAAGAATATTAAGGTGATCTTTATTTTTGTTAAAGCGCCATCCCGCTTACGAGCTGCCTTTCCCAAGCTGGGGTACTGCTGACGGTGGTAGGCAGCCCCTGGCCCACCCGGGATTTGCCCACCGGGACCGTGACTGGAAGTTGTTGACAGCAGCGGGGTCATGCACGTGTGTGACACGCTCCTCGAGCGAGCGAACGGCCTCGCAGCCACCGAGGTTTACGGCTGGAAATTCCCGGTGGGAGCCCAGGCAGCGGCATGGTGAGACCCACCGCTGGGTGAAAAATACCCTGAGTGGGCTGGCGTCCCAAGCCTCTTCTTGCTTGGGAAGCGCTTGGCCCAGGTTTCATTCCTTGTGGGTGCTGAGAGTGTGGTGCTGGGAAGGGTGTTGGGGGTATAGAGGTCAGGAGTAGTTTGTGGGTAGGAGAAAGGGTTCCTGGGGAGGTGGTCTGGGGGCTCAGGAGAGGCTTGCAGGGAGCTGAGGTGGCACGGGGGCAGGGTGGAGGTCAGGGAAGAGCAGGCAAGGGGAGAGCACAAGTGATGGGAACAGGGGGGCTGTGCACAGCCTGGGCAGGGGGCTTGGCCCCACCAGTGCTCTCCCCTCCTTGTGTGTGTGGCATGGTGCGATGCTGCTGAAGGGAACACTTTTACGTGTTAGGGTTTTCGGGTTTGTTTTTTCTTAATTTTTTTTTAATTTTATTTTTGGCCTGCGACCCTGTCTGCTGTGATACAAAAATATTCTGCTCCTGGGCACGGCTAGCATCCTCCTTCATATGCCAAGCAGCCGCCTGGCTTGAGTCTTAATGCAGGTGCTCATTAACCCTGGCTCTATCCAACTGGGAGTGTCCCTGGGAAGGAGTCTTCCCCTGCACGGTTATCTTGGCTTGTGGGGATGGAGAAGAAACCACAGTTCCCTTTCAGAGGAAGATGCTAGGCTGGCCTTGATAACCGTGTTAAATCTCTTAAGTCAAAATTAAAAATAAGTAGTGCTACGAAGCGAGGAGGAACAAGCCACCCGCTGCCTTCTGAATACCTGATGCCTATAAGGACAGAAGAGGCTCCAGCAAAGTAATTTGTGTTCGGGTGGTGGGGCAGGACTGTGGTTCAAGAAGCAGGAAACCGATTGCGCGCCAGGGAAGGCAGTGAGGAGAGGGGAAGCTGAGGGCATGTAGCACCTTCCAGTGCAGCTAAGGTACCTTGAGATGTTTCACAGCTCCTCTTGCTTCAGGCTTTGGTAAGAAAGGGGATGCATGAGCGAGGAGGTTGGGCAGATACCACTGTCAGCCTCAACTGCTCAAAGACTATGAGTTAGCTCACTCATGCTGCACTCACCTCAGCGTTTTTGAAGACTGGTGTTGGGATCCCTGTTGGCGTCCTTCAGGGTGAACAAGATTTGCAAGCTTATGCATATCTTCATGTAGACTTGGACCTGGAGTTTATTTTTAATGAAAGCCATGGATTTCATGTGATGTGACTTCAGTTAAAGCAGCAAATTCTCCAAAATATGGGGCAAAACCATGAAAGCACGCAATACTGATTTTGATTGCTCATTTTTCTCCAACCCCTTCTAAGGTTTCTGTCCTGACTCCCCTCCCTTTGCAGGGTGTTTTGTGGTCATTTTGGAGAACAGAAGAGAACTTGTCAGTAGCCAGCTCAAATTTTACTGATTAGTGCTGAAAATATGACTGATTTTTAATGTAACCAGCTGTGTCATGAGGGCCTGGACTGGGACCCTGACTGTTGTGCGTGGGTCATTAGCTGCGATGGAAGACTAATGACTGTGGCTGACAACTTGCGTCTTCTACAAAATAGAAGAAAAGGTTGGCTTTTCCTCTGGAGTGGATGAGAGGTTTGAAGTGAAAGTTAGTTCATCTGTCCCTTCCCTTCAAAAAAATGTACAGCACATTTTTGAAACTGAGTCATCAAGTACAATTTATTTCAAGTATTTTAAGCTGTGATGAATTTGATGCACTTTGGCTGCATGCACACTGGAAATTTCAAGACAGCCTTGCTTGGATTTGCCCTGGCTGGGCTCAAAAAGGTGATGAGGGAGTTTCCTTGCTGCAGCCCGTTTAGATCCAAGCAGAGCACAAGTGTCTTAGGGGCAGGACAACTGCCACACGGTACCCTCTTTGCAGAGGTGGGGTAGGAGCAACATTACCTATCTGGCACCATCTTTCTGGGCAGCCTTTGCTGACAGGGATGAGCTGGCAGCAGGTGAGGTCGGAAGCAGGAAGGGGTGGATTGTTTTATGCCCTGTGCTCTGGACAAACAGGGAAGGCCTTTGTCCATCAGCTGAGCTTGTGTTGAGGGCCCTGCTGCCTCCCCCCAACAGACCAGCGTTGCCTTTCAGCGCTCTCTGAGCTGTACTTCTTGTCTTGTAGCACAGGGTCAGATACATGGTGTGTGTGGGGGCAAATCACTCCTCAAATCACTTTGTCGTGGAAGTCATAACAGGGATGCAAAGCTTTAGGAATGATTATTAGTGTCTGATGACCTGGCCAAGATTGTGTAATGAAACTCAGTAAGAGATAAAAGGTTTTATATCCTATAAACTTGGTTCTCGCTTCAGGGTGAACCACAAGGCTTTTGAAAATGTGTGAGTTTGACAGCTCTCTGGTAACTACAAATAGGTGCAAGCATTAATCACTTGAAACAAGATCTTTAAGAACAGACACAGATGCAGGCTATAGGCAGGAAACTGAAAGAAGACCTAATTGCTGTTTTTTGGGTGTATTTTTCAAATCACATTTAATCCTGCATATATGATTCTGTGCGTGACCCAGCAGCTCCAGCAGTTTATTCATTTATTTAAAACAGCTTTGTAGTTCACCTTGAAAACCACTTCCTGCCATATGGTTATATTATTTTCCTATGCCACATTTTTTTGCTAATTATCAAGACCATTTGCTTTAAAATAGGTGTTTTTAATTTCACAGCCTTGTCTGCCTCTCCTGCTTGATCCTGCCCTGGAGTCAAGAGGCTGTGTCTGCTTGTTCTCCATGGCAACAGGCTGTGATTTACTTATTTCAATTTAATTAAAAAGCAGCTATCAAATTCTAGGCATCTTGTATGTTCCTTATATTAGAAAAATATCAGTCTCCACAACAGCTCTACTAACCTCAAAAATAGAATTCTCAGCCTGAGCCACTGGTTTCTTTCCCAGTCCATCCCCTTTGGCAGAGTGTAGGAGAGGGAGGAGTTCTGTGGCCTGTCCTCAGGTGGAGCGGATGATGGCTGCTGGACTGGGGTCGTGGTAGGAGTTGAGTTCTGGACTCCCATAGCATTGCCGATAACATCAAGGTGCCAGTTTAAACCGCTGATAACATCAAGGTGCCAGTTTAAACCGCAGCACTACCTGTTCAAGCCCGTTGTTGCCTCCCTCCTCCTGCTATTGTTGTCCAGCTGTTGGGAGGGAGGTTTCAGGGCTCTGTGGATTGGCATGAACACCCCAGACCTTGCCTGGAAAGGGGAGTGTGGGTTGCGTGCTCTGTGCATGGACTGCTGCTTGCTGGGGCAGCCACTTTCTGCAGCAACTGCATCTGCTGAGCTGTTTTCACAGCTAACGCGAGGTTGTGATGCTGTTGCAGGCTTGGGTGAGAAGGGCACAGGTATCAGTGGGCTCAAACATCTGTACTTGCTGCAGTGAAAATGCAGAAAATGGCAGTTCTGCTAGAAATGTTACTGTGTTTATTAGCTGTCCCCATGTGAGAGATTTTACAAGTCCACATCCTTTGTGTTGTGTTTGGTTTTCTGGTCCATCTTGAAGCCTATCTGGTTTTTGATGCGTTTGTGATATGGCTTTTGGTTTTAAGGTAGTCACAGCACAGAAACCCACAACATCCGTTGGTTTAAGCACGCCCAGTATTTGTATGCAGGCTAGAAACGAAGGCCTTAATTCTAAATTAGTTTTCCAAGGGCTGCGGTTGTACAAATACTAGTTTTTGTTAGTCAGGGGTAAGGAAACGTACGGGCAACGACAGGCAGCTGTGGGCTACAGAGGGGGTGGTGTCAGGAAGGGACCTTAGGGATGGATGGAGGAATGGATGGTGGTGAATTTACTAACGTACAAATGTCAGATTTGGTAGTAAATGGATGGAGTGGAACCAGTGTAATTAAGGGGTGCCAAAATTAACACTCTTTTTTGTCTTCAATACTGACACCCCAATTCTTAATAGAATTATTTTCCCTTGAAGGGACTGTTCAGATGACTCAGCCTTTGGACTATCTGCGTGCCAGTGGTGGTTTCTTCTTGGGAAAAGACGGGCCCTGCTGGGTTGTGTAACTAGACTCAGGTGCTATTTCTGAGCTCTACTGATGTGCGGAAGAAGAAAAGTTGGCCGTGCATTTTTATTAAGCCTTAAGGAGCAGTTATCATCAGAAGAGTGCCTGTACAAAACTGCACCTTTTTCTTTTTTTTTTTCTTTAGTGTTGCTACTCCTGGTGCTTTTTCAAAGTCACCGCTGGCAATCCTAACAACAGATGTAGGTTCTTGCTCCTGCTAGTCCTGCCAAAGCCTGCGAGGCTATGGCAGAAAACGTTGGACATTCTTCTCACTTATCTTCATCGACTTAAAATTATCTACAGAGCTTCTAACTGCTGATTCTTGGTGATCATGCACCAACTGGGAAGACCCTCTTTGAGTCCGTGAGGTTGGCAGTTAAGCAGGTGTTTACTAGTAAAACGAGCATGTTTGGTCTATGGGGTGCTGAGCGCTAAATCTGAAATCTCATTACTTTGTTCCCAATAAAAACAGAATAAACCCAAGCAAAACCTTAAAGCAAGCTTTTGTTTGTTACTGTATTTAAGCAGACACATTCAAGGAATTTATATCCAATCGGTAACATCCTTAATTCTTTATTACTGGTTTTACTAGAGTACAGGCATGATCTGTATTCTTTAAGAGTTCATCTGTTCCTCTTGCTTATCCAGCTTTGAAGTAGACCTCGCTGATATTAATTTCTGTATAGCCTGTAACCTCATCTATAAAATGAAGGGAATACTTCATACAGGCAGCTGTGAAGTTACATTTATTGTCTGTAAATTGCTTTTAGTAATTGAGCAGAGGAGATGGAGAGGAATAAAGACAGTGGAGTAATATGGGCTTGTTTTTTTTTATCAAAAAGAACTGTAGTATTTTTGTTCATCTGATGATGTAGGAGCTGATGGGGAAAGAAAAATGCTTTATCAAGAGCACCCTGAAACTAATTTTTAAGTTTGTAATGAAAACAGACATTTCTGAGCATAGTGATGAAGGCAGCCATCTTGTTTGATAATAACAGAGTCCAATTTAGAAATAGGCACAATTATTATTGGAAATCCTGCAGTACCTCTCATATTTCTGTCTGGTTTGAGTCTGCTTGGTTTTAGTGTCAGTGTTTACCTACATGGCTGCCTTCATCATCCAGCTCAGAAATGCTATTGGTAGGTAGAGCCTAATACTAGGTAAAAATCCCTGTTTTAAGATATTAGCAAACACCTCTATTGCAGGGTTTTCAGCTGGGCCCCTTCTTTTGTGCTAACTGGTATACTTGTTCAGTGAAACTACAGTTTCGGTGGGTAAGGATGGATTTTCTTTCTGTGGCTGAACTAATGTAACCGCTTGCTCCTCCTAAGAGGGCTGGTCATGCCTTGCTTGTGGCTCTGTGACTGTATTCCTTGCCTTGTGCCCACTCTGGTGCTAAACGGATCCAGCTTGTTCAGTTTTCAGAAAGCTGACTGGCCCAAAAATATAAAAAAAAGTGAATAGCTTTCTCCTGGGGCAGAGAGTTGAACCTGCTCACCAGGTTCAGGCTAGTATCAGAGCTGCTGCGCAGGAGGGGCGAGCTGTGTTTTGCCAGCCGTTAAAGGTAGGGAATGAAAGAAAGGTGGAAATGGGGCCCCCCTTTTTTGGCAGCAGTGAACTATTAGCCTGGTTCAGCTGTAATGTGAAACCTCGCCCTCAGCCTTCATTTTCAGGTCCCTCCCTTCCCCTCTGCTCCTCTCATTCTTTCCCCGGGATATACTTGTGTGCCTCCAGATGCTGACTCCATTCCCAAGCAGTATTTTCAGAAGGGGAAAAAAGGGAACAGGTTGAGTTTTGCTGCCTCTGCAGTAAGAGACACACTGTAGTTCCTGAGAGCCCATTGCTATGAGCCTAATAATTATTACTATAATTATTAGGCTCATATATTATTATTAAAGGGCTCAAAAAATAGTAGCTGTAACCCTCCCCTATAAGAGGGCAAAAGGAGACTGCCTGAGGAGGTGGTTGTAGGCTGAGTTTGTGAAAGAGCTTCCCTAAACATGATGATGGTGGCTGTTTGGACTGAGGTCTCAGAGTTGGTGGGACCAGCTGGTCCCTGAGGCCCGAAATAAACGGTAAGGGCACGGAAACGTCTTGAGAATTTTCTGCATGTCTGTGGTGAGCCTGAAGTTGGGTACCATGGCACCAGGAGGAGGAAGCCTGTCTATCTCTGAGCTGTGACTTGCAGTTGCTCCAGGTGCTACTGCCTAACTAATTTTTAGGTACCAGCAGAAATTGAGAAGGCCTTGTGAGACACTGCTGAGGTACTGCAGAACAGTGCCGTCGTGCTCTGGGGATGCGATGAAGCCAGGGCTGTGCTGAAGCTCGGACTCTGTGGGAACTGGCCAAGGCAAATTTTGCATCTCCTGACTGGCATGAAGAGTGTTTCTGCTTCAGTGTTGCCGTTGATGGATTGGTATATCTGCATTAGCCCTTGCTGACCGTGGGGATGGAGGGATGTGTCACCTAACGAGATGCATGCCCCAGCGTCTACTTAGCAGGGGCACGGTGCAGGTCAGAGCGTGCATTTGGGAGACTAGATGGAGGCGTCTGTTGGCCTGCAGTGATTGCTTTATGGCTAAAGGAGCAGATACTGTGTCTGTCTGGTGAGTTTTATACAGCATGAAGGTGAAGATGATGTCAGTGAAGAGTAGTGTGCCAGAGGCAGCAGGATGTAGTGAGCCTATGCGTGTGTGGACGGACCGAGCGGCTGTACCTGACGGGGGGGACAGGTCGCAATCGGTGTGGTGCACAAATTAGAAATGCTTATGCAGCCATTTTCAAGTAAGGAAGGCAGTAGGGAGGGACGAGGGAATTTGCTCCAACTTGAGAGTTGTTAGAGATTTGTTTCATGCTATACTGCAGCTGGTTGGGTTTTTTTGTAAGCGTTTAGGCCTAAATTCTTCTCGTTGGTATGTGAAGACATTATGGCGAGAGAAAGATTATTGTAGAGTTGTGTCGCTTTGCATGGTAAGATTATACACTGGGTGGCTGTTAGAGTGGATTTGTGTTCCAAGGATGAAGTGAATAAAGGAAAGAACCAGCGTATTGATATTAAATAATGGTGCCACTGGATATGCTGAGCACAAAGTGTCTTTGTTTTCACAGATATGTTTTTTTTTTAAATCTGACACACTTATAAGTCAGCTGCAATATTTTTTTAAAAAAGACATTTATGCGAGGGGCCAATATAGAAAATGCTGTAAGTAATCTCATTGAGAAGTATGTTTTTCTTCCATCCCCTTGCACATGCGTGCAGCCTCTGGGGAAGATGTTGGTGAAGGAGCTGGATAATCGGGGTCTTCTCTGGAGCTGCCATTGTTCTGATTGATGTAGTGGGTATTAGCTGGGGGATGTGTACAGATGCAGGGGCTGTCTGGGGTTTCATCTCCTCAGTCTCCCTTTTTTTGACTCTTCCTGGATAGAGATATGTATCCTGGCACTTTTGTCTTCCACCTACATCTCTTTCTCATCTCCTGTAAATACTTGCTGCTTTTTTTGTTGTTTTTCTTCTGGCAAATCTTCAATTGTGCTTGTAATGGGTGACTCTCTTCCTGCGTTGCTTAACCTGGCACATGATGATGGGTTTTCCTGTAAGCCAGTCTTTTCCTGAATCTCTTTGCTGAATTTTCATGCAATCTGCCCAGTCTGGGGCCTTCTCTGCTGTTGTGTTGGTCGCTCTAGTGAAGATCCAGGTATCATAGCTGACTCTAGCAATGCTCCAGCTGCCCTGTGGAGTGTGAAGGAATGCAGTGAAAGAGGCAACAGTTCCAGGGCCCTGTTTGTCCTCAGACTGGAAATGCCGAGGGCACGTTAGAGTTCCCCTGTAGGACTGCAATAATTAAATAGTGCTGGGGGGAGAGGGAGGAGGAGAGCATGTGATGATCTCTTCAGATAGATTAACAAAGAGGGGCTATTACGATGCCAGCAGAAGACATCCTTCTGTGGAGGTTCCTAGCCAGGAAATACTTAAAAAAGCTGTTCCAGAGAGTGAGAGGCAAGCCTGATAGTCTGTGCTATAATTAATTGCCCAGATACCACTGGGCGAGCAGTTTGGAGAAGGTAACTCATACATGAGCCGGGTGTGGTGTAGAGAGGGAAATGGGAATTTCCTGACTTTTGTTTGCAAAGCTCAAGTGTAGAAGGAATTTTAGACATAATAGGTGGAAAGAAGGACTAAAATTAATAGGTAGGGGTTTTTTTTGGTGTGGTTTTTTTTTTTTTTTTTTTGCACTGCGTGCTCCTGGCTAGTGTTAGTTGAACATCAATTGAAGCAGTACAGAGCATGCTTGGGAACTGGAGACATTAAGCAGAGAGAGAGAGCGAATCTGATTAGCTCTGCTTTTCGTGCATTAAGCAGAAAGACGGGCTGAAATGTGATTGCAAACAGATAATAGCAGCAGGCTCCTGAGGCACCACCACGACCCAGCATATGGGGTGATGGATCTAACCATGCCATAGAACCGTTTCTTGTAATAGAAGACGCTTGTTTTTATGTTGCGGTTTCTGTTGTACTTTCTAATTATCCTATTCATCGCTGTCTGCCATTTTGAGCCTGGCCATACGGGATGGCTCAGCCCCCTGGAATGTGTGCCCTGTTGCGCACTTCTGCCCTGAATAGTAACCGTAGCTTTGGTAGCCAAACGGCAGGAGGGAAGAAGTGCCAAGGTTCGAGAGTCCTAGCTATTTTCCCCCTTATTTCCAAGAATAATGGAAGTAACAGCTGCTGCTTTTGCCATGCTGGGAGAGATGAGAGCTGATGTTGCGTGTAAAGCTCTTAACTTCCCTCTGAAAGCACAAGTATTGGGGTTTGCTGGGAGAAGGTTCCTAGTGACCTGAAAAAAGGGGTGTCTCTCAGGACTACTTATAAATAATAAATAAAAGCTGGCTTTGCTACACCAGCCACTTTCTCATCACGGTAGCATAGATCCTGGAGCCAGGTCCAGTCTGTAGCCTCTCCTCCACACGGAGCAAATGCAGCAGAGAAGACAGGGTGGCAGAGGCTTGGCCGGTGCAGGCTGGAGTTGACACTGCCAATAGAGCATCCAGCATCCCTGCATGCTGCTGGGGGAGTTTTCTGTGTTGATGTGGTTTCTCCTTCTCAAAAACAACCTGCTTTCCCTTCTCTCCACCTGAGGTTTTTGTTGATGGAAAGCATAAATAACCATTTCCAAAACTGATGGGGATTGGAGGAATTCAAAGAGATGGGGAACATGGAAGAACAGAGCTCTCCTTAAAATGTCTGAATGAAACAGAGTAGTGAGAAGCTCACGTGTGTGTGTATATGTATTTTAAGGCCAGAAGAGGCAGGTCAGACTAGTGTTTCTGTGACCTTTTGTCAACTGTGTCTTGCCTTTCCTGCCTGCTGCCTCTCCTTGCCTGTCAAGGGACTTCCACTTCCTTCCTGCTGACCTGTAGGGCTGCAGGCAGCCTCCCTGCCCTTGTGGCAGCTCCCAGCTCTGGCTCCAAGCCCATGCTAATAATCCCGACAGATTTCACTGGCTTGTGCTCTGCTCCATGCCTTGCTGTAGGGGAGATGGTGTGCGAGGCTGTGGTTTGCGTGACTTTCAGTATCATGCTGGCCCTGGGATTCCAGCTGACGGCACACGTGTGAAACCCAAACCTCGTAATAAGCACCGGCTGAGTCTCTGGTAGAGCCTGGCCTTGCTCACCGAGGCCTCTTGCTTCCCTGCCTGCAGGTGACCAGCTAGCACAGATGTCATCCAAACACACCTTCTAATTGTCTCTGGCTGTCTGAATGATTGCTGGCAGTGTGGAGTTCTGGTGGAAGTAGGAGGTGTTGATAGCCAGGAAAGGAAAAATTCACCAGGTACCAGAGAGGGTAATGAAGATCTTCTCTCACCACTCTCACCACGCATCAAAGCACACTTAAAAAAAATAGAGCGTTCATCTTTGACCCCCGTTAATGGCTGGTTTGGTCTGTGTAAGAGTTTTATGAGTCTGCTGCTGCTCCCACAGAGTTTAATTATTTAGAGCGTGAGGTGGAGGTTTGTGCTTTCACTGCTGATGGTCCAGGGTTCAAGCCCTCCTGACGAGCTGGGGGGTGGGTTCCGAAGGCAGTCTGGCTGGATATGCAGCCGTGTGCTCTGAGGAGTCGAACAGAGGTGCGAGCTGCAGCTGTGCAATCCCCGTCAGGGCTGAGAGCATATCCTTCTCTCATCGTGCGAGCTCCACGTGACCGCATTGCGTCGGACTCAAGGCCTGTGTCCTTATCTTCAGGGTACTTAGTGGTCTGGATCTGAGATGCCTTAAATGACTACCTCAAGCCATGGGGCAGGCATGCTCATTGCAGATCCTGCTTGTTGCTGAGTTTAGAGCCCCCCAGTCAGCAGTATATGATTTAGGGGCTAGTGTAAGACTCTGGTGGTGATACCTGATTTATTAGCCCTGGGCTACGTGCCCTTCCCGCTCCCTGCGGTGGCATGCCTTCACCTGCCCTCCTTCTGCTAACAGCCCCCTCTGTACACAGAGCTAACAGCTCTGCACTGTAGCAACCACTTTTCTTGCTGTAAGATCCCATCTTCTAGCTTGCTGCTCCCTTCCCTTTGCAGGACGTCAGCTTATTCTTGCGTTCCCTACTTTTCCCCATCCAGCTCTTTTTTGCTGTTAATTGTCCCAAGACTCGAGACCACAGAACAGATGTAAGGAACAACTGGGTGACTGACTGATGTGCCTAGAGACATTTGTGCAGCTTGTGTTCCCGAATGGGTCACCAGCCACCTAGACCAGGACTGTTTCCCAGCCGTCCTGCTGACCATTCAGCCAGGCTTCCACTTCTAGTGGGAAGATGCCCAGCTCCAGGTCAGTTGACTGGGACATGGGCTGGTCTGACGCATCAGCTGGCCACCTGGAAGGGTCAAACTGATGACGGCCTTCTGCCTTCTGGCCACTGCTGGAACGGCTAAATTTCTCTTGGGGTTGTACCGCCTCTTACGTTGGTGGGTCCTGAGAGCTTGCAGTGCTCATCAGAGCTGAAATGAAACAGTGGCAGCTGACATTGGAGGCTTGATTCAGAGCAAAAGTAGTTGATATTGCTGGATCTGGGTTTGGCTGATAGCAAAATGAATTTATGGGTGGACTGGGAAGCCTTGTTTAATGTGGAAGGTTCACACTATATTTCTCATACCATGCCCATTGATAATGAAAATTCCTTTCACAGCAGACACCAAGCTAGCAGGTCACTTGGTGTGTTGCTGCTTCTGAAGGCTGAGCTTGTGCATGCTGGGGCTCACTCCTGTACTCAGCCTGCTGCCATTTCTTACCCCCTGAGCTCAGGGACCACTTGAACCTTCACCTTCTTGCATCTGCTCTCCTGCCATCTCCTTGTACGTGCCTGATCTCCTCTTTTCTTCTGTAACAAGGGCCTATGTGGGCTTTTGGTTGCATGCCGAAGGGATAGCATGAAGAACCCAATTTACCCTGTTTTATCTCTTCCCACTCCTTTCCCTATTCCTATTTAATTTCCTTTGGTACGGGACTAACATTCCAGGTTGTGTTGGGAGACTGGGTTGAGCTGAGATGGTAGATAGAGGGTGGAGGGGAGGAAGGGGCTTATACTGGTAGAAGTGAATTTCTGCCATCAGCTCAGTCTTAATCTGTTGATTATTATGGACCTAGCTAAATCAGCTGGATCTGCTAGACAAATGCCACGTGCTCTGTGTCCTGCCTCCATGTTCTACTCTATTTTTCTATTTTTTTTTTTCCCTGAAAATTAATAGGATTCTGCCCATTGATGATTAAAACATCGCCTGGAGCTTTTGGAATGGATCAGATGCGTCAATCAAATGCTACCACATTGCATCCAAAGAGAGGAATGCCATCCAGCTGGGGGTAGGGTCTGTTTTTTCTTTGCCCCCATCAGTGTCTAGAGTTATTGGAAACCTTTTTTGTTTTTTAAATGCAAGAATTTTTAATAGAAAGTATTAGTTTTCGAAATTACTTTATTGTGTGAAAATGACTGCTTACTTTTTTTTTTATTGGTATGGAGCAATGTTGTGCCTCTATTCAAAATGTTATTAATAATCTTGAGGCTTTGAAGGGCTTTGGTAAAGAAAACATTTCAGGAACTACTTCAAATATTTTGGGAGGGAAATTTGGTGTTTTAAATGAAAAGTAAATCTATTCTGATTACTAAGAAAGATGAAAATAATTTAACTTTTTTCAGAAATGTCAAAGTTCAGGTCGTTTGTCCCAGTTCTAGAAATGAATGTAAAACAGACTAATACCCCTGCATAAACTGTTCCCTTTGCAACAGGGGAGAGGAAGCAAATAGATCAGTAGGAACCACATGTCTTTGCGTGCTGCTTACAGGTAGTAGGCTACTGTGGCAGCAGGTATAGCATGAGACCTGGAATGAAATGAAAGGTTGGGGAGAATGTGAATCAGGAGGCTCGCATGGGCTTAAAGCACAGGTTGCAGCTCAAGCGGCAAACTGAAGTGGCTTTTTGGCTCCCTTCCACTTGCTAGTGCACGACTGCCCATTATCCTCTCGCTGGTATGCCACTTGGCTCTTTCAGCAGAGAGGCTGCAGAGACAAAACACTTATCTGGCTCTCAGAAGTGGGATGGACTTTCCAGGTCAGGAATGAGATGATATGTGTTAGGGTTTGTGTCCGGAAGTAATGCTGTTCCAGTTTTGTTCCCTTGAAATCTGAAGCGTCTTATGCTTCATGTTGATTTCCTGTTCTTGTTAAAATTGCTTTTACTTTAGAAATGAAGGGTCTTAAAGCTGAGGGGTTTGACAGAACATGCTGCAGAATGATTCTTTTCTCCTCAGTATGTAAGTTTCCTGAATGAATGATTCTGAAGTAAAGTAATATTTCCCTGCGGAGCCTGCCTCTGTTAAGTCTTTAGACTGTCACAGCAACAGCGAGACTACTAGTGCAATATTAATAATTTATGTGTCCCCCTCATTTTGGACCTTTGTCAGTCATTTCAGCCTCAGCAGGCTGGGAGAGATGAGAAAAGCACGTATATGTTTTGCTGCTGTTCTCTCTGCATATCTTCTCAGAGTAGGCAAAGGATTTTGGTCTCCAGAGAATGTCTATCTGGAACCTTTTAGCAGTGCTAAATTTACAGAAATAATACCAGAAAATAGCATAATGGTGTCTCATTTCAGTCATCTCTGCATAGGGTTGTACTGCTTTCATTGGACGTCTGCAACAAGTGTGGTTCAGATGTTCGTGAGCTTTGCCTGGTTGCAGTAGGTGAAGGAGAGGTGAACGTTTTATGGGTCCCTTCTGTGGGATGAGCCCAGCCAAGGTTTTGCTGCGTGTGTATAATCAGTCCCAAATGTTTCTGTGTTGCTGCAGCTGCACGTAGCTTCCGTCAAAACTGGGCTTTGTGTTCTCAATTCTCTCCCTCACCCTCTTCTAAAGGGAGGGAGACGATCAGGTAGTTTGTGTGTTTCCTGAGTAGGTCTTGCTTGAGGTGAGGAGCAGAAGACTCTCTGAGCCAAATGAAAATATGTCTTCAGAAACGAGGCTGATGAAAGGAAGTTATCAGAGAATTCATTTGGTTTAAATACGGTGTTAGTGTGTCCATGCTTGTGCCAAATTCTGGAGTTAACTGTTGCAGGCATGCGCATGGTGTTAGGAATCATCTGAATGCCTTCCAGCTTGGCTGTCTACTAGGTACTTCTCCTTCAAGTCCCGTTGGAAGCATGGCACTGTGTTTCGGGGAGTTTTGAAGGGCCACTGGTGTAGCATGCATGAACTAGTTGACGTGTTTCAGCGAGTCTGTGTTCTGGCAGGCAAATACTGAACGGTTTGAGTCAGGTCATTCTACTTTGAGCACTATTTAGCAGGCGGGTAAGCAGGTAGCTTGCAGGAAATTGGAGAGTTAGCTCCCATCTGTTGCTCGTGGTCCAAAGCGGCTGGTTGACCCCAGACAATGGGGGACCCACAGGTTCTGTGCTGCTGGGTCA
Source organism: Tauraco erythrolophus (assembly GCF_009769465.1). Lineage (NCBI taxonomy): Eukaryota > Metazoa > Chordata > Aves > Musophagiformes > Musophagidae > Tauraco > Tauraco erythrolophus. Next base: position 58,048,923 of record NC_141468.1, read on the forward strand.
CAGATGGATGGATGGATAGGGCTGTCCATGAGAGGACAATGTTCTGTGAAGAGTTTAATTTGTATCTTAAACCTGAAATAACTTTACCCAGGAAAGACAGCTTTGTAGAATAATTGTTGGGGAAAACTAATGTTTCTTTAAAACTGAATTACATTGTTTCAAATTCTGTGTTTGAATATCTTGGCTTGGAAAAAACAGTTTGGCTCAAAAATTGCTATGTGTGTGCAGAAGGATCTGAAGAAAGATCAACGGATAAGAAGAAACTTAGTCTAATTGTTTTGTGTTGCACTCATCAAAAGATCATTTCATTTGAGACCGAATTTTTTGCCATGGTTTGTACCTTTGTAGTTCAAACATACTATCCTCCCGGATTCTCTGTTTCGTTAAGTCTCCCTGAGAGCTTGTAGGTACAGTTTGAAGAAAACAAGATGTAACAGAGTTAAGATTTCTTGAATTTAGATTTTAAGACTTAAATTGCATAGCCAAATGGCTATAGTTCAGAAAGAAACTAAGGTGCCTTATTGGACTTAAGATGTCTTGGTTGCAGCAATGAGATTTTTTTGTTTGTTTGTTTTCTTTTTTCTGGACTGATAAGGGGCTAGGGCCTTACTCTTGGCTCTGCACTTGCATGCTTTGTCTAATAAACATATGCATTTGTAACAAAAGACTTTTTGCAAAGCAGCACTCATTTCTTCTGCAAAACAGAGAGAACTGGGAAACTGAGTTAGAAGACTCTCTTTCCTTCCTCCCTGCCCCTTTACAAGAAGTTACTTTAAATAGGGAGCTGTTCAGCAGGTTACAACCAGAATTCTATAATAAGATCTCTGTTCGCTCTCCCTACTTTTTCACATGCAAAGTTGTGGCTGTAATTATATGACAGCTGCCCTCTTGGCTGACATGCAGCAGATTGAACTGGGGATCTCCAGAGCTAAAAGTGTGAGCTGCTACTCTGTGAGCTAAAGCTCTATAGCTGGAGGCTGTAATGATCTATATCCTTCATGACTGAGTGTAGAAGGGAGCTGCAAAAAGCACTTGCTGAGTTACGGTGCGTACAGGGTACTCACTGTATACATGGTTACTTCCCAGGTGTACTGGAAGCTTTCTTTGAGTGGTTTGTGATAATTGTACAAACTGTTGTCAACTCGGGTGCTTTAAAATGACACTCCATTTTGAAGCCTTTCTGCCTTAAATAAAATAACTTTACTAGCCTGTTAGTCAGGCGCAGACGATTGTCGCTGTATGTGTACGTTGTGCTGAGCATGAGGGACCCTGATGTTACTGAAGTCCTTCAACTCTAATGCAGTGTGTTACCAATACTAAGTGCGATATGAAAAATTGTACAGCACCAGTGATGTTCAGACAGATTTGCCTTTATGCTTTGCTGTTACAATAGGTTTTTCATAGATGGCACCTTGGGAGCTTTGTAAAAGAAAAGGAAGGAGAAGCTGGAATTGTTGGAATCTCTCCTGTTTCCTAAGGACCAGGAAAACCTGAGCAGTGCCAAAGTTTGTCAGGCTGAGGAAAAATGAAGCGAAGCAGAACCATATGGAGCTTCATGAGTAGTGTCAGCCGTGGGTAGCTTCTGCAACCAGTGTTGTAGGAGAGGGGGAGGTGTGTTACAAGTTGAGACATTAATTTTGAACTTTGTGATGTTCTTAACACCTCCTTTTCCCCCCATCCTCAAAAAAAACCCACCCAAAAACAACAACAAAAACAAAACAGAAAAAGGGAAATAGGCACCTGCTAACTTTAAATGGGGCAAAACATGCATTCCTGTCGATCTGCACAGTTCAAAACCAAGCTGTTTTTTCCCCCATTCAAAAATTATAAAAAGGAAACGTTTAAGAGAGGCAATTAACATTAAATAAAGTCAAAACTGACAGTCTTTCAGACCTAAAACACTAAGTTAGTGCTAGCCTAGTGTGTCAGAAACTTACTTGATACCATATATACTATTAACAGAGACATTCTCTGCTGTAATTAAGATAATTTCCATATATATTAGGTACACAAGTCTGACCATACAAAATCATGGTTAACACCCTCCACTCTAGTTGCGTCCTCCACTGCCTTTCTTTGCATGAATTCATGCACATGGGGTTAGTATAAAGATACCTATAGCACAGCCTAAGAAACTCCAATTTCCTCACCTCCCACCTCACATTCCTGCCCTGTACCACCACTGTCATCCCATTGGTTGTGCAGATGCAGCGCTTGGTAGGACTGTGGTGTAAAATACGTCAACGTCTTGATGTGGGTCAAAAGCCCCATCCCTCCAACTACGCGAAATGACCCAGGCTGCAAAGATCTAGTCCATGGTGCTGCCTTGCAAGCAGTAGCGTTGGCAGAACTGAGGAGGAGATGTTGCAGGAGGGGCAGAAGAAGTTTCTTAAGTTGGTGTTACTCCTGAAAGATGTATCTTGTGGGACTGGCCCCATAAGGCCATCTCTAGTTCTGGGGCTCAGTTCTCTAGTGCCTGCCCTGTTATTCCTTACAGAGGCAGTGGGATGAAGCTTCCCCCAATTCCCGAGGGAGCCTGTTTCAGAGCCTAATAGACTTCACTGTCAGAAAATGTTTCTTGACTACGCTTTAATCATGGGCGTCAAACTCCTGGTCCCTGGAATGACCTGCATCAATGCAAGTGGCTTCCTTGCACACGCTGCCTAGAGCCTGCCTCCCCTGCGCCTCCGGCGTTTATTGCAGGCCTGTTTCGGCTGCAGGCAGCTGTACCTTGGCCCAGACTCAGCTGTCCTTAGCGCCGCTGTTGGAGGCCGTTGCAGAAGTACGGAGCTGGGAGCCCGCATCAAGGGCCTGAGTTGCGATCTGAGACGGGCTAGTTGCTTGGATTAGGTTTTCAAGAATCCAGGCTGTTGGCAAGTGATCAGATACAAGCTGAAGCAGCATTCACGTGAGTCTCTACCTTGGATAGAGCCAAGTCCAAGGAATCTGTTACGGCATAGCTATCCCCTGACATAATTACTTTGCTGTCAAACTCGGGAGTGTGGTTAAGGCTCCAGTGTATTCCTGCAATCGGTTTAAAGCAGGTCTCTGGATTTCTTTCACATGACAGAGTTTGTGCTGTCTATGTTGAAGCGGGCAGGGAGAGCAACCCAGCCAAGCCATTTGTCTGCGAGGCTGTGGAAATGCCAACCATGAGGCTCCACAGTGAAGACTGCGCGCAGCGTATCCAGTTTGGCAGGTGTGCAGGAAGAGTCTGTCTTGCTGTCTGTTCAAGGGATGGCTCTCTCCCATGGCTGATGGCAGTTACTGCCAGGCTGCGGTGGCTGGTTATGAGACGTGGATGGGTTTCCTGAGGAGAGGAGCGTGCGCCCACTGTGTTGCAGCTCTGGTACGCAGTAATAGTCTGGTTGCACTAGAAGACTTCCCACCCACCCCCCCGGCACATAGCTGCTGTTTTGCATGTGTGGACTTCACATAAGCGTTTGCTGTCTTGCACGTCTCTTATCTTTGTTGCTGCTTGCTGAACCCCCTCTGTTCTTTGTATTCCCTTTCCAAGGTAGGATGAGTTGAGCAGGTTTCAGAGCTGTAGAGGTGAAAATATCTTTGACTTCTATTATATCATTATGGAATCAATGCTATTTTCTGATCTGTTCCTAGCACGGTCAGACATTTTGCTTACTCCCCTATCTGTTTCTGTGATATCGATACACTTCATTATGTGATGTCTTTTTACAGGATGGATGTAATTATTCCAGAACCAGAGGGTGTATGAACTGTTCAGATAATAACGTGTTGATCTGTTTGCAACCAGAATGGTTGTGTCGTCAGAGATGTGAAGTAGCTTCCTTACTGTGTTTCTCCTGATCCCCTCTTCTGTGCGTAGGGGGGACCCCACTACATCCCCATCGAGTTTGTGTCTAGGCTGTTCCTCACTGCTCTGCCAGGGAGTTATTTCTGTAGGGTCCCCACTCCTCACTTGCTGTGGGTTCTCATCCTGCTTCTTGCTCGTCAGAGGTCCTTGTCCACCTTTCATCAGTGCTTTACCATTATCGGCTCTTCTGCATAGCTCTGCCTCTCCTGACTGAACTGCCTGCTTCACAAGGGAGAGCTTTTTGCTTTCCCCCGTTCCCATGGGAGAAATAAAACTTATGTCTCATCTAGAGGTGCATAAAACATGGCCACACTGTCACTGGATTTTTGCTTTTTTACGTCCTGTTTGGCTCAGGCCCTCTCTTCCCGGTTAGCCATGCATGAAGTATCCCTTTTCCTTTATCTTTGTTTTCATGGGGTTTGCATGCAGCGTCTTGCTCTCCTGGGGCTAAGTGCCATGCCTGTTGAATCCAAGGGTGTAGTTTTACGAGTGTTGTTTTCAGCAGCCCTTGCTGCTGCTGCTGCTCCTGAGCTGCTTGTTCAGCTGTGCCAGTGCAGCTGAACGTGCTGCTGCACACTGAACTGGATCAGGGAATTGATCTGGATTGAAGTAGCCAGGGTGAAGAGGAAAGCTGCTTAACCCAGCAATCTGCCCAAAGAAATACTTGAGAAACTACAGTTTAAGGGCACTTTGACATCTTAGCCCTTTGACTAACAACCTCCTGTTTTAGAATGCCTTGTTTAACTGTTTAACTGCTGCCTCCCACCCTTCGACCCCTCCTCCCAAACTAGTAACAACAGCCGCTGTGCTGCTTCAGGCTTAGAGCAGCTGTTGCAGGTGAAGATGTGCTGTGCAGCCGCTCCGGGAAGCATGGGTCACAATGCCATTTGGAAGGGTCGAGGACCCCCTAGAGTGAAAACGACATGTGTTGAAGAGTGTGCAAAATCATTCTTGTTGTGCAACATCTCAGACTTAGAAAAAGCTTCTTGCTTATTGTAATTGCTGGTCTGGTTTTACCATGAGCCGTATTAATGTTCCAGGACGTTGCTGTGTCACTAAGTTTCTGGGAAATATAGCATACCTCTGGATGCCAGCTTGGAACTTTGAAGTTACTTGCCCCTGCCCCGCTCTGAGGGACACGTTTAACCTGCTTCATCCCTCCTGAGCTGCTTGAGCAGAGCCCTGTCTGGTGGCTCTGCTCCTGCTCCTCCACTCGGCTTTCACACACCCTTCCCTGCCTTAGCCGTTTGTGTGCTCCCAACTTCATGCTGTCCTGGGTTTAATTTTTGTTTAAGATCTTTGTTCCTTTAATGACAGCGGGAACCGAAGGCTGTTCTCTGTGGGGGCTGTGGTGCACGGCTGTGCTTGAGGTAATGAGACTTGATGAAAACCTCTTGTTACTGTGGCAAGATTTCTTCCTTCTCTGTGTTTAAGAAAAGGGGAGGGGGGGAGAAAAGAAAAAGTGACAGACCCTGCTGGGTATGTTAATATATTTTTGATGGCTTGCATGTGGCTAGCTGAAGACTTATGTGTCCAGCCTGTGAGAAAAGCGGAGCAGCGTGTTATTCTTGTGCATCTTTGACTGAGCTCAGCCAGGAGTTGAAATGGGAGAGAGGGAGGGTTGGATGAAAATTTCACAGAAATCCTGATGATACGAATGAAATCTGCTAGAGATGGAGGGGGGCTGGCAGGGGGAAAAAGAAGATTGGATCCCAGATACCTCCTCCCCTCCCCCACCCCAAATCTTCCTCTTTTTCTGGAATATTCCGCCGTCTGCGATCATCAGGAGAGCTACTGTCTCAGACTGTGATATTTCCACCAGTGGTGAGGGGAGAGATTTTTCTGAAATAATTGCCGTATTTCTGACGAGAAACAAAAGGGTTTAAGCTACGGGCACGAGCTGGGGAAGGGAGCTGATGAGCTTGGAGAGGGAGGGGGATGGTGCTGGGCATTTTCCCGTTCCAGCCTTAACGTGCTGGTTAAGCTGCAGGCAGGATGATTCTGGTGGTCCGAGCCAGCTCCTCGGGGCGATGCGGGGTTTTGCTGCTTTCCTGTTTCAGATGCATGCAGAGCGGTGCTGGGGCTGGGGAGCAGCTGGGCTGGGGCAGCTGTGGGTCCTGGGGTTCAGGAGCCCGGCAACCGGGGCTGTGGTGCTGGGTGGCAGGTTGGAGCAGAAGTGCGCTTGATGGAGCCATGAGGAGGGACACACACGAGGACAGTGAGAGCTGGTGGCGAAGAATTAATGCTGCATAGCCCTGGTGAGAGTGGGAGAGAGCAAGCAGCAAGGAGCCCTGGCGCTGGTGCGTGCTGATTAGATAGTGCAATCAGGAGAAGATGGCCCTGGTGACACACTAACAGGTTGGCTGGAACGCGTCATGGTATGGATGGGTATGATGGACTGAGCCCACTCCCAGCAGCTCCCACCGTAGGAGGGATGGGGGAGCAATGATGTCTCTCTTCCATCCTTGCACTCTTGTTCTTGCAAAATCCTAGTCGAGGGTGATGTAACCCTGCGGCAAGAAGGACAGAAAATCAGGTGGACACTAAAACGACGTTTTCCCTGGTGCCAGCAACTTGTTGTTCCTCAAGAAAGCTATTGTGCCAGCTCTGTTATTTTCCCTGTATTCAGCGGTGAGCTCAGCTCTCCATGTCCCCTCTTGTGAGGTCTGTCCACTCAATGTTGAGCCCACGTGGTTTGGGGGGGCTCCTGCAAGTGAGGAAGCCACTGCATGAGAGGCCTCTTCTTGTCAAGGCCATAAAGGCATGCCAGCATCTGTTGAGGCAGGTGCACGACTGGGGTCACTGTTGGGAGGAGGTTGGGAAGTTGTTTTTTTGAGTCCCTGCCCAGTCCTGGAGTAGCAGGCGTGAGAGTTGCCAATAGTCCTTGCCTGGCTTCTTGTTTCTGTCAAGTGACTGTGGTGCTGGAAAATGTCCTACTGCAGATGAATGGCTGTTCTTGGTGGTAACATCTCTAGGTGTTCCTGAGGCAGCATCCCAGCAGGATCAAAGCTGTATTTCTGTCTTTTTTTTTTTTTTTTTTTTCCAAATTGAAAGTTTGACTGTCTATTTAATTTTGGAGCCGAGGAACGGTGCTAGACTGCCATCTCTAGGGACATCCTTTGTATCCTGTCCCTGCCAGCGTACCAGATTGCTGACTCCCAGCCAAACTATCCCCTCTGATTTTTAAGTAGAAAGAAAACAGTTTGTGGGAGATTTCTCTGAGGATACTGTAAGTTTCTTTGCGTTACAGAAGACTGGAAGCACATATGGTGAGTTACTGATATCTAACTGAAAGGACAGCAACTTGTTAGCCTGCACTGACCGGATTGCTTGGCTGATCTGACCATACCCTTATTTAGATTTAAATTAACTTTCAGCTGGTTTAGTAAAAATCGGTTTAGTAGTGAAGCAGGCAAATCAGGGACACGTCTGTGTTCTGTATAAATCTGTCCACACAGGGGTTTAATGCCATTTTACCCATCTACTTAAAAGTGCTTCAGCTTGCCTCTCCTGTGTGTCCCTGTGCAGGCAAGCCCTAGTTTTCAGTGAGCGTCCACTGCTTTCTTAACCCAGTTTTCCAGCTGGGCTGAAGTTGCTGACGGCATCATGACTTATCCAAGAGCATGAGTGAACGTGAATTGGCACAAAATCAAAACCAGAGACCCACCAGGCTCCCAGTCCTGTAAATTCTGGGTTGTTGAAGCCCTGCTTTGCTTGAGTAGCCAACAATAACAGTCAACTAATACAGTCATATAGTAGTATTTTTACTCGTGCCTCTTCCGCTGATAGTATGCTTATAAAACAATTGGAAGGTTTTTGTTTGTCTCCTTAAGCGTGCTTTCTAGTGTCATGTCCAGATTAGTTTTAAAGATGACCCAAAGGGAATGTTTGTTTTACACTGGGCTTGTACCAATTTGTCTCCCCCCTCCACCCTGCCATGATGGATTTAAAAAATGGTACTGTCATCAAGCCTGATATATCTAAGGCTACAATAAAGAGTAATATGTGCTCTGTGTTTTGATTTTTTTGGGGGCCTTAGTTAGAGAACTGTTGCTGAGGTATAATGGATGTTTCTGTGAGCTTTGATGCTTTAATTGTAGGTAGGAGAGTTTTGAGTCTACTGGCTGTCTGCAGCTTGAAACAATTGAATAAATACAAGTCTTGGTATAGACAGTAGCAAAAGCAAGTGAAGACCAACCAGAATTTGACGTGGGCTGAGTAAAATCCCATTCCCTTTTAACATCACAGCTTTCAGTTTCTCACAGTTTAGGAGGACATAATTTTCTTGGTCTGCTGATTGCCATAGTCTTTCAGCCTGGAAAAAAACTTTCATTGCGAGGTGAGGGAGGTAAAGGAAATGGCCAGAATTTTTATCTTGATGTTCTTAAGTTGTACCTTTTTAAAAATAAAATCTTCAAACTAAAACAGAAAAACAAACCACAAAGTCACATGCACCTGTCTATTTTTAATTTTAAAGATTATTTTAAGGTGATCTCTAGCAATCTCATTCCACAAGCCACTTGCCGTAACATCCCCTCTGCTGAGATGTGTTGCCGTAGCCCTGCTTTTCTGTTGGCTTTACAAGCACAGGGCTGTGCAACATGGTTTTCTTGCTTTCTGGTTGTTTACTAAGGCAGAGCTGAAGACGCTGATTTGATTTCATAAAAGCAAGCCATTGGGGAGGGTCTCAGAAGACCATGGAGTATCTTGCTGATGTTGCACGCAGGTAAACAGTGGGCATGTTGTTTCTGTGAGGGGAAAGGAGTCTCCTGACGAAGGTGTTTAATGCCTTTACGCAGGAAGGGGAGCTCACAGGGCTGGGGGAAGGCAGCTGACACGAGTGCTTATTCGGGTCCAACGAGGGTGTCCCAATGAAGTGGCAGAGAGGTTTATTTGTTATTTTAATAATCCTTCACCCAAAGGTTGCCCCAGTGCCTCTTCTCTCACTCCCGTTAACCCTTCTCCCTCCTTGGGAATCTGCAGTCCCGTTGCGGGGAGTAGGGAATTGCAGCCTGTGAACTGCACCCAGCAGCTCGTGGTGGCAGTTGCGGCTGCTGCTAAATCAGCCAGCTGAGCACCTGCTGTCTCCCCGCTAAGGGAGCTGAGCAGCCAGCTATTTGTTGTTAAAGTGACATTGTCAAAATAAAAATCCTATTTTAAGCAGGCTCTCCCTTGCATTCCTGAATAATGCACTGGACTATTAAACTAAATGAAATTTAAGAAATCGCATTGGTCTCCCATTTGTAGCCAGAGGGAATGGCCTTGAGCATCAGGTATGAATTACCTACACGCCCTGCAACCACAACTTTGAATCCCAGCAGGCTTGACTTAGCCCTGTGTGTTGAGGTCGATAAATTGACTTCCATGCAGCTTATTATGTGGGGCTCTTTCAGATGTGACCTTATTAAAACCTGGAGTCCTCTCTGGACATTAAGAATCCCATGGCTGTTTCCGTAAGTAGAGGAGAGGGTGTTGCTGCCATGTCCTTGACAAAACCTCTTCCTTCCCCAAAATCTCTGCTGAGAGGGGCACGTGCTGGTCGTTCACTGAGCCTCAAACATGACTGCAGCATGTTGCTGAGTGAATGGATTCTGAGGGGCATCAAAAGCAGATATCAGCCTCATGCTAGTGTAAGGGCTAAGGCTACTAGCAGGGAGGCTCTTCCTTGAACATGTAGTTGCGTACTACACTGAATTGCATTGTATTGTTGGTGAGATTCCTGTTTTTCATTAAAAAAAAAAAAATCCCAGCTCTTTCTAGCCAGCTGTTGTATCATTTCATAACCTCAGACTGTTTCCTTCCCTCCTCCTGACCTATCAGTTCGTTTTTGTAGTGCCCTCAGAGCCACCGCCTTCTCTGTCTCCTCTTGAACTTCCTATCCCTGTTCTTCATTTGCTTGGCTACAAGTCAACATCGAAACGCCTGTGTGCTCAGATGGGAGTTTAAAACTGCTGTGAGGTATTTAATATGTGGGAGACAAAAACTGACTTGCCACAGACATGCAGGAAAGAGAAGGGAGTGACCCAATATCCTAGGCTGAGGCTCAAGCTAGCGCCTGCTCTTTTCTCCCCTGCCTCCCAGCCTCCTGAGAAAGTTGGAGGTTTCTGCCAGCGTATCACGTTTCTGCTCCTGCTTATCTTCCAACGCTCTTTTTTTCCCGGCTCTTTTCTTTTCATCCTTGCTCAGAGCATCTTGGGTGGCACACAAGTAGAGAACGGGCCTTTGTACCTGACACTGGCTCTTGTCAGGAGGGAAAGAGCAGCACCGTGGTTTGGGCACCGTCCCTGGCTTTGGTTCTCCTGTTCAGATGCTCTGCTGTCTGCAAAATGGGGCTGTTGGAGGATGTACGTGCTTACAGGCTGGTAGAGGGGTGGGAGAGGGGAAGGCTGGGGATCAACAGCTGCCCCTGCCCTGCCATAGCAAAGTGGAATTGGCACCTTGGGCTTCCCTGGGAAACAGAGGGCAAGAGTTAATAAAAGATCAGTTTCTAATCTGCTGTTTTGGGGGAAATGCTGAGCAGCAGCAGCAGAAGTGCTGGAGCCGCTGATCTACAGATTGCTGTGGCTTGGCTTGGTCTTGCTTCACATTATAATGATTTTCTACGAGGTTGTGTGCGTGTGTGTGTGTTAATGAAGGCTTTGGTTCAGTACAAGCTGTTATTACTGGACCACGATTTCTTGGTCTCTTTCACAAGCAAGTGAATTTTCCCGTCGTGCCTCTCTCTATGCACATGCATGCACATGTGTGTGCACTTGGGGATCTTTCAGGATGGAAAGTGCAGTGGAAATGTAAAATACTGTAATTATGTGCAGCGTTCATTTCTATTTTTGCTCTGCAGTCAGCTTGGCAAGTGGAACTCTGTGTCTGGGCAGTCTCATATCTGATCTGATCTGTTTGTCTGTGCTTTTTTGCATTGTGGTTTACAGCCCTGCAATTGAAACCTTCAAGATTACTTAAAGATGGAATGAGAGTGTGCTTCCATTGAGCTTTGTAAAGGCCATTTCTTCTAGTGCAAAATAATGGGCCTAAATGACTTGACAGTGCTCCTTTTAAATCCACCACTTGGTTCCTGAGGGGGCAGGGGCGAGGAGGTAATGTATAGGTCTTGGAGGAATAAAGCCAGTGTTTTGTGCTCCCCTGCGGCTCTGCAGCAGTAGCTCACTGACTGACCCTATTAGCAGAGCCATGCTGTCATCGCAGGCGAGTCCGGTGTGCGGACAGGGAACCAAACTAAACAAATAGCATGAAGTTAGGGGATGTGGTGGGGCTATGGCAGCGACTGCCAAATGGGGAAAAAATGGCACGCTGGTGGGGAGGAAGGGATACTCCCTTACAGCACAGTGGTAAAAAAATATCCCAGTCTTTCCTTCTCTCCAGTTTCCTTTGAAGGTGGAGCTGTGGGAATGACAGGTCCGAGGAGTTTCAGTGCAGGCAAGGCCATGCAGCGCTGTAGAAGGGCAGGTGGGGAGTACCAGAGGGGTCCATTTCTCTCTGAGCTGTGCACCAGCATTGCTCTTGGAGAAGCTGCAACTACTGCTGGAACCTCTTATGGATGAGAGGTAGGGCCGAGGCCTCGATCAATCAGTTGTTAAAGATCCCACCATGCTTTTCATGAGATGAGGGGACAATAACCTCGGTGTCCTGGCCAGATTCCAGTCCATTACTTTCTGCCCGTCTAAAATTTCCCCTTTCCCTCCCTCTGCTGTGTATCCTGGAGAAGTTATCATTCGCTTCCCTTCCTCATGACTCACGGGTAATGCTGCTGGCACACAACTGATGCTTTATTTCATCCCGGTGATGAGGGAGTGATCCCTGCGATTTGGGGTCTTTGGGCTGAAAGAGGTGCTATGGAAACACAAAGGTGTTTGGAGTATACACATATATATACAAAAGCGTGGTTGGTTACTGTTCCCTTCAGCTGCCCTTTCAGAACAGGTAAACAGGTTTTCCAGCTGCATCTTCCAGCTAAATCCAAATCATAAACGTGCATGTGTGGCTTCAGTGTGTGTGTGTGCGCACGAGCCTGTCTCTTCCCCCCCCTCCCGTCTTGGAACAAGAAGAATGTGTCAAGCCCTCTGGCTGCAATCCAGGACTCTCCGTGGAACTATAAATCGACCCGTCAGGGAGGGGGAAAGAGATTAACGTTGGCCGTCTTCATTAGTGAGTCCCCAGAGGAAACTGGGTCTGCCATGAGCCGTGAATGAGACCAGCTGAGAGAGGAGGGGGAGAGTTTGCGGTTTTTATCACTGCCTCCAGAGACCCCGGAGGAGTGGAGGAAAAGAGTGCGATAGGGATGGGAGGATGTAAAATGAAGGAAGCCGGAGGTTTCCAGCGCATCGCTTGCTCCCTCATTGGCGCGCAGGTAGCTGGTCGCTGCTCCTCCGCACCAATCCCTGACCCGTGAGCCCATGTGTGTGGCTGGAGTACTTGGCATGCTAATTGGGAGCAGAGAGGAGTGAGCCCAGTGGCAGTGCAATGCCCTGCCATGCTAAACAAGTGCTGGTAATTGCATTCAAGGTACTTTCATTATGTCAGATTTTTCACGGAACCAGAAAAAGTGCATTTATCACGAGCAGCATAATTCTTCCTGGGCATTGCTCGGGGGGTGCGTGTGCTTAATTCCCTGCCCTCCTCTCCCTCCCAGAAAGATGAAAGTAATTCTTGCCCATGTTTCATTCTCACTTGCACACTGATTTTTACAAATAGCTGCTTTGAGCTTCAAACAACAATCTCTTTCTTCCTTGCTCTGTTTATTGTATATGTTTGCACTGCAGGCTCATGCAAACACATGCATGCGCTAATGCACACGTGTGCTAATTGTTGTTTTTCCAGGCTGAAGGAGGTTACGAAGGCTGCAACTGCAGCTGGTAACATTTCAGGTTCCCTTGTAAAGTCCCTGACAGCCTGGATTGTGGTGGTGCTCCTACCAGTAAAATCTGGTTTAAGCTGGTAGTTGTCTTCCCCCCCCTGCTTCTTGCAGTGAGTGACGCAGGCTCGACAGCTCCAGATAGTGATGCTCTTTATTCACGGAGCATCACACACATCGTGGCAATACCAGCTACACACGCACATCGTTCCTACCAGGGTACCTCGCCGTGACCTGAGGGGACCGAGGAGAGGGATGCTTCTTGTCTGTGCCCATGTGGTCCTTGTCACCTCTGCAGCGTGACAACAAGAGAACCAATTAGTGTCAGTTGTGGTGGCGGTTCTTACTGATGGGGACGCAGACCCGGCTAAGATGTGAACTGAGACATCACATGTCTTCCTGCTCTGCCTCCCTGGAGGTCTCTGGGATGGGGGAGTCACACTTGGGAGCAAGGGAGCTCCTGGGAAATACAGCCTGTGCCTGTAGCCGCTCTGGTTGCTGGAGGTATAAGACACCTTTGCAGGCGGTTGCAGTTACTGATCTGCCTGGCACAGATCTATTCTAAAACTTGCTGTCCCCTTCTCCCTCCCCTCCTCACTGCTGCATTTTTGTTCTTTTGCTGTTTTCCCCTTAGACGACTTACTGCCCTGGGTATGTGCACTGCTTCCCTTCTCTGCTCTACCTTGATATCCGCAGTCCTTTATAAAATACAGTGCAAGGCTTCGTCTTTGCCTTTACATGCCCCACTGGTGCATAGACACCTCTCCTGTGGAATTCGTCAGCTTCTTGAAATTGTTTTCTAACTAGCACTTGCAACACAGCTGTGACTTGTGGTTCTAGGCAGTTAATATTTACTAAGTTAAGTGATGCTCCTTGGTAGTAATTAAAAGTAACAATCCGTTTTTCTGATATTGATATTTTTTTTAATGTTTTGTTTTGTAAAGGCCAACCCATAGCTTATAGGTCCCTAGCTTTGGGCGTTTGCAGGCAGAACTGGAAAAACAACTAGTAGTATTTGGAGTAGAAATGTGGGCAGGAAGGAGAACAGAAAGCTGGGGGAAAGGAGCTGCTGTTGACGTGAAAGGAGAGTACTACTGGTGCTAAAAAGTGGCATTTCAGGTGAGTCAGCCCCAGAATTGTTCTAAAAGCCAGGAATCCTGCTTCTTCCTGGTTCCCTTTTACACCTCTCACTGTTCCCAGCTGAGGAGCACACACTGGTGTTTTGCCATGCCTTGGAAAGAGAAGAAATAAATGATGATGAGTAGAAGAGTAACTGCACTTTGGTGTGTCATAACACAACACCAGCTAGGATGGCACTAATGAACAAGCCGATGGATGAGTTATTTACTCCACAGTCCAGAGGAAGAGACCACCTTTGCTGACACCCACCGCTGAGCAGTGTGAGGGCTTTGCGCTCAGAGCAGTACTGTCGTCTGAGCGGCAAAATCCCCCTTTTCCTCGTGGAGCTGGATGCTCTTTGGAAACCTCGAGTTCAAGGCTGATCCTGCTTAGCTTGTGGTGTGGCCTGAGGTGGTTTGGTCTGCGAGGCAACCTGCTGCCAGCCAGGGCCGAGGTCTCTGCCCCTAGGGGACCTCTCTCCTGGTGGAAGAGTGGAGGAGGGACAAGGGGAATGCAGCCTGCTGTGGGGGAGAAGTGCTGCGGTAGATTAAAGCAGCTGCTGAGGGACTACTCCAGTGAAGCTTGAAATCAGATTGTTTGACAAACATCATGTTAGAAGCACCTGGCTGGTTCTGTTTGCCCCACAGCTCCCTACCTCAGAGAGAAAACAAGGATTTTCACTGCTCCAGAATCGCTTTACTCTTCCCTCTTCCCTTTCCTCGCTATGCCCCAGAGGGCAGATTGCCCTGACTGCAGTGAGGCACGGTGTCTGCTGGAGATAGAGAGTGGTAGAAGTCTTTGGGAACCCCCTCACCCTGATGGCATCCCCGTATCTGTGAGAGACAGAGAGCTTATGGAGAGGTGGGTTTCTTTAGTGTGTTTTTATTTTATTTTTTTCCAGCTCTGATTTTTGTTCTGCGTCATTTGCATATTGTGTTTTTTTTTTTCCAAGCCTCTGCATCCTTTTTTTTTTTTTTTTAAATTCTCTTCTCTCTGCTAAAGATTGCTCCCTAACTCTCAAATGTCCCTCCCCCGCCTCACTCCCCCCCCACTGCATTTTTCTTTCATCCTTTGTTCTTGATTGCTTGTGCCCGGGAGCAAAGAAAGGAAAAGGAAAGGATACCATCTCTCTGAAATACAGGAGAGAGAAAGGCAGGCAGGCAAAGTTGTCAGCCTGGCAGAGCGAGACTGAATCCATCTCAGGAACGCGCCACGCACCTTGAACACTCAGGATTCACCTCCTCCATTACGCTTGCTGTGCATGCCACGCTATGTGGCTCTGGTCTTGCCAGCCCTGGATGGGACTCCCCTGCAGAAATATTGCTTTTGGCGTCTGCTGCCCCAGGGGAATGAAATGAGGATCAGGGACAAACCAAAACCACCTGCCATGCCAGCCCAGATTAATAACAGGGTCCCGTGCATGGTCCTCTCTGGTCCTGGTCCCACTGTGAATCCGCCGTGACTCTCTCACACAGGAGTGTAGGTAATCATCTGAAATGTGTGCGCACGCTGGCTGATACATCACATCTTCTCTTTCCTTCCATCTCCTCTCCCCCTGCATCAGCAGCGCTGCCATAATCTCTCAAAATCAACAGGCCATTACAGTCTGATGTAACTCAATGAGTACTCTGAGACAGAAATCCTGCAGCGTACTTAAAAATCCTAATGTAGAAACACAGCATTGTCCTGCATTTTCCCTCCACCTCGTTTCCTGGTTTCTAGTGTAAAATCAGCGTTGTTCTGTGTCTGCATGTGGGGTTTTTAGCAGAGTGGATTGCTAGGCTCCAGCTAGCTTTTTATTCTCTTTTCAGCTCCCAGAATATCAAATACTGAGTCTGATCTCTTCCTGCCACCCCAGCCTTCTCCCTTTTTTCTATTAGCTTTTTGGAGCGATGACTTTCAGCTCGTGCCTTGGGAGAGCGGAGGTCGCAGAGACCTCGCAGAGCCCTCTGTTTCGTCCGCCTTTACTGGTCTGGCTGTCCCTCGCCAGTGGAACATGTGCTTTTGTTGATTAGGCCCTGTGGGTGGGCAGTTCAGGTGAAGATGGGCCATGCTGGGTTTTGCACAGCAGAAATATCTTTCTGCTGTTTGCCTTGCTTCCCTAAAAGAGCTTTGTCTTAGATGTAGCCTTACATTTTAATCCTTCTTCTTAGTCTCCTTCCCTGAGTTTTTGTTGTAAGCCAGGTTTTTGCCCAAGAGGACTCTGATCTGTAAGCCTTATTGGGAAAGGGCATCTACTCTCCTGATATTTGCAGGTTATTCCTGTTTCTCGAAGGACTCTTCTGCATCTGAGACCTAGGTTGTAGGTCGATGCAATGGAGTAGCCCAAACTTTGATGTCATACCCCACAGAACTGGATTTTTCATTGTTATTTTGATTATGTAAGATAGACATGAATGATGGACAAAATTGAGTGAGATGCTTGCTGTATGCATTATGTCTACTGTCAATAGTTGTTCCAGGCCTCTTACCATGGCATCTTGCTGGGAGGACTGAGGTGTCACAGTTCATGTGTTGCTGCTCTATCAGTGATGAGGTGCTGTTAGTTCTGCTTTCTGACTTGGCCTGAGAAGGAGCATAAATGAGTTGCTTGAGGTGGAATTCCAAAACTGGATGCCAGAAGATACTGTATCCTGTAGCTCCTCTCCAGCCTGCCTGAGGTCTGAAGACAGGCATTGAACTGCTTATCAAAACCTGTAATGTAAGCTATGTCCTGAGATGTAAAGAAAACAGTTGGTTTTGCTGTCTAGGATCCCATGCATGGTGACGGTGACTTGGTCCCCTTCAAAAGCAGTCTCTCTTTTGCTCCTGTGGTCCACTGATGTTGACTTACTGCAGGCAGATGACCAATACAAAAGCGCTGGCAGAGATAAATGATTTTCATTAGCTGTCAAAAAGAGATGAGCAATTAGCAGAGTCACTTACCTCTTCTGCCTCCAGGCCTAATGCAAAACTCTCTTTTATGGCAAGACTAAAAATGGCAGATTAGTGATGGAGTCTCTTGTTCAAAGGAACTATGTGGGGTTCTTGCCAGTGGCAAAACCATCTGTTTTAACCAAGGTAGTTCATCACCCAAAACTTTCCTGTGGTGGAAAGTGAAGAACTACTCCACTGTGGATAGTTTGGAGCAACGACCCTGAGAGAGAAGCTACTTCTTTATGTCTCTGTCAGTTTGCTTTCATATACTTCGAAATGTGAAGGTCTGTACTGGTTTATAACTGATTTCCTCTGATACCCCTGTGGATGTTTTCATTGTCCTTAGAAAAGTCTAATTGAATTAAGATACTAGCCATTTTTTTTTCTGGACTGTCAAAGCAACTCTATGTGCTTCTATCCTGTGGCTGTGATATGGCAAGGCCTCCTCTCGAGTGGTGCCTGCATCTACAAAACTTCAGTTGTCCTTCATTTCCACATATCCAGGGAGCGTCCTGCCAGAACTGCAAGCAATGGAGAGGAAAATGAGGGACCTCTCTGTTCATGCTTATCCATACATCCAGCCAATGTGCGTTATAGCTTATTGTCCACTGGTTCCAGTCACAGCATTACAGCTGCTCAAGAAGCTTGAGCTTCTCTTTTCCTTTACTTTCCTTTCTCTTCACCCCCTACCTTGCACTCCTTTAGGGAGACCAGCAGCTTCTCTGACTTGCTATAAAATCTATTCTCTGGTACAAAAAGCTCCTGTACAGCTGCGTGACTCTGGAAGAGACTTGCTGACCGTCTCTGTTTTGTCGGTTCTCTCTCATATCTCTCATTTAATCTGAAAACACTCTGTTTTCCCTCTTGTCCCTCTTAGCATTTCTCTTCTCCTTCCGTTCTAGATATGAGCACTTGAGCCAGTTGGGAATATTGATTAAATGGGTTTTTTTTTTTTCTCTTTTGGAAAATGTTAGTTTAAACAGTAATAAGTGTCTGTCTAAGACAGCATTTCATACAAGTTTCACAGGGAAAGGAATGCAGTGTTGTCTGGCTGCCCAGAATATCCCCTAGCCTGCCAGGTTAAAAGCCCTCCTCTGAGCTAGAGCAAGGCTTTGCACCCGAGGTGGTGTGCATAGCATTTTTTTGGTAGCTGTCCTTATTGAAACAGATCCTGCTTCCCAGCCATGCCTGAGGACGGCAATGTTTATAAATATGTAAAGGGTGACTGTCATGAGGATGGAGCCAGGCTCTTCTCACTGGCATCCAATGATAGGACAAGGGGAAATGGATATAAGCTGGAACATAGGAGGTTGTGCTTAAACATGAGGAAGAACTTCTTCACAGTAAGGGTAGCAGAACACTGGAACAGGCTGCCCAGAGAGGTTGTGGAGTCTCCTTCTCTGGAGATGTTCAAAACCCGCCTGGACGTGTTCTTGTGTGATCTGATCTAGGTGGTCCTGCTCTGGCAAGGGGATTGGACTAGATGATCGTTTGAGGTCCCTTCCAATCCCTAACATTCTGTGATTCTCTGATTCTGATTCTGAGTGAGCACGAGTGGCTTTGGAAACAGGCTTTGTCACCAGCAGCCAGGATCCAGCTGTGCCTTTGGGCGCTTCTGTGAGGAGGGGGAGGAGAGGCTTGTTTTGTTTTGTGTTTTGTTTCCTTAAAGCTTTGAAAAGGCGTGTGATCTACTGCAGTGTAATTAAGGCATTCTTACATCTGTTTGACTTCAGAAGCTGGTGTGCGATAAGTTTGTCCAGGAAAATGTCTTTAAAGGTGATGGAGGGTGAAAGGGCAGGACTGGGTGGCAAGTTATGATCCAGGTACTTTTTAATATGATGCACTAAGTAATTGCTTGTCAAGCTGCAGGTTCGTATTAAGAGGTACTGGCAGTGCCATGGATGTGGTGTCATTTACAACATGTGCTGCTCAGGGAAAGGAAAGAAGGTATTCCATAGCACTGGAGGGAAGGTGCTGGATGAGGACTCAACACGCCATGCTTCAAACCCAAGGCTGTCTCTGCTGATGACGTTGTTTAGCTTCTCTGCATCTTCAGAAGAGGATTCGACAGAGGGCTTCCCTTTGTAAGCTCTGGCAGTGGGCATCTGATAAGGAAGGCAGGAATTAGGCTTGAACCCCTTCTGACTGACCTGAGGGAAGGCGAGCAGATGGAAGAGCCTGAATGGAAGCAGGTTTGCACTTAATCTGTACCGTTCACAATTTGGAGTTGAAATGTACGGCTCAGAGATGAGGCAGTGTTGGGGTTTGGGTTGTGGTTTTCAGGGTGTATATAAGGGCATGGCTTTGTGGTGGGTTGAAGTAGATACAGATCAGCACAGTTGCCAAATAGAATGGACCCAATTACCTCCCACGTTCCTTGTTACTGCTGCAGGTGTGCTGTGGTAAATTAACCTAGTAAAACCATAATTTTCCAGATAGATCTAGTTGGGGTAGCATGCTTAAGGAGGTAGGGAAGAGGCAGAAGGGGCTTGGTTGCCCCTCTCAGCAGAAGGACTTGGATTGTCTCAATGTGTTACGTGACAACTTGCTTTCAGCTTATTTAGCCAACTCGTCTGCCTCTACCCTTTGCCCTTTTCTGTTAACCTCATTTAACAGTATTTCCCAGCTTCACAAGGGTGTGATGAGGGTATCACAGCCTGTGAAGTGACCAGATGTAATATGCGTATGTGTGTATATGTGTGCGAGAGGGAGAGAGACCTAAGATAGTGCTCTCTGCTGGCAAAACCTCTACGGGGCCAGAAATGGCATTGGCATGGGCTGCTGATGGGAGGGAGCGGGCTGCCTTGGCACAGCCAAGAGTTTTCCATGTGGAAACTTGGTCCATGCAGAGTTTTCCAACGCGCTGCCCGGCCCAGTTGCGATGTGCTGACCGTGTGTGATTCAGCCGAGTGCTCGCCTTGGTGGCATTTTGCAGTTTGTCTGTAACACAATAGCGCCGGAGCGCTGCCGCCCATCAATTCTAAAACTAAAGGGGGTGGCAGCAGTGGGCAGAAACCTATTGATTGTGCTGTAAATCAGAAGGCTAAGGGAAAAAGCCCAATTCCCAGGAAAATTGCAGGTCTGTCTCTCACCTGCTGCAGGCAGAAGAGTCTTTCTGCCGCCTCTTCTGGGCACCCGAAACATCAGTACTTAAATCTTTTGTGTACAGCGACAATTGGTCGTCTGGGATCTAAGATCAGTGCTAATTCTTTCCATGTTTTGTGCAGGCAGATGATGGGATTTCAGCGGGGCTGAATTAGGTCTGATAACAATGCCAGAAGGTTCAGCCTTGCTTGAAAAGTAACCTCGAAGAGAAACGGGACAAATGAGCTACTGGAGCTAGTGTAAGCTGGTGTACAAAGGGGGCAGAACTTGATGCTTCTGCTTTTGGGATTGACGCCTGTTCTTGCAGCAGAAGACAAAGATCTGTGCCATAGGATTGCTCCTCTCCTTTTTGCAAGCAGTGAGCTCTGCCCCTTTGTGCCACTGGGACCACCTGGCTTTGGGAATGGAAAACCAGAGAGTTTCCTTGGTGTCAGTCTGGGAAAGGAGACAGAGAACTCCAGGAGGAGCAAAGATATTGCTCTGGGGTGGGACATAACCATATCACTGTGTGATGGAGATGGGAGCTAGTGCTGGGGCTGGAGAATGCAGTGGAGTTGGAGATTTGAGGGACAATGAATTGCTGGGCAGGACATGAACAGATGGAGAGAGATCTTGGAGGAGGTCCCAAAATTGCCCTATTTAGTACATTTGGGAGAGTCATCACTCTTCTCATCATGCATATGTTTTGGGAATGGGCCAGGGGAGGTTTCAACAGAATCAGAATCACAATCTCAGCTCTTTTTTTTTTTTTTTTTTTAAGAAAAAACCCAAACAAAACCAGGCTCAGTATTTTGGGGTCATTTTTATACGCATTGAGAAGCTTTTTAAAAAAAAATAAAAATCTGTTAACTGTTAATACCTCTTGGTTTTCTTACCCTTCCATTCTAAGAGGGAAATTTTGTCAGGCTATGGATCAAGAATAAACAGGAGTTTTGCATAGATTCAGGACAGATGTAGAGGCAACCTGGGAAAAGTGGAATGGCAGGAAATTATGTTGGTCACAACTGAAATGCTCAGCACAGCCAAAGCACTTGAGCTAGTGAACCTTTTTTACAGCACTTGTTGCCCCTGTGCCATAGATTGTTAATTTTTTTTTTTTTTTTTTTTTTTTTACTGGGAGCAGATGGAGAAAAACCCTGGGGATGGGCTGTTTCTCCTGCGACTGGCGAAGAGCCTGTGTGTGCTCCAGGGAGAGGAGAGTCATAGCTCTTGCTTTGCTGTGTCTGGGTTAGCAAGAAAACTCCATGAGGATCATGGCTATACTGGATCCGTGTTTGCTGAAAGTGCTGAGGGATGCTGAGGTCAGACGAGCTTCCTCTGCTGCAGTGGGGGACTGTTATAATAACTGCTGTTTCTGCTGTTACAGGCCACACAACGATGAGATATTTATTAGGCTAATGAGCAAATTATAATTCAAAGCTTCAGGATGAACAAAAAAAGAAATGTATGTTAGCTCCCAACTGGTAATGGTTGTAGGATCAGAGTTGCAGAATTCTTGAATTTCAAAGTTTTCCCAAGTGACCAGCGCTTGGATGAGATGCAGCTATATATGAGTATGTGGTTATATTCTTAAACTTAGAAATATATGTGCGTGTTGCGGTCACAATATAGGGAATGAGGGAAAAAGCAACCTTACCTCATTTCCTGCCTTTTTCTATGTGAATTCTCATTCATAAAGCACAGAGAAGGGATATTTTTGTACAGTGTTTCCTTGGGGGATTTTTTTTTTTCCTCACTAAAAGAAAACGCAGAAGACTTTGCTCGTGCATTCAAATGCAGCTGTGTTTGGTTTGTGGTGTAGAGGTCTAAGCGTGCATTAGGACATGACCTGCCTAGCATACCTGCTTTGTATCACCTCCGTACAAAGAGGGAGGTTTTGTGTAAACTATATTGACCTGCTATCCAAAGGCAGTTTTGGATTACAGTTTATCTGGGCTGGATTCAAATGGTGGCCTCAAGGAGAAACACTAATCATTCGAGCTGGATGCTGCCCGAGTTTCGGAATTTTGCAAATATGTTGGCATTCATGTAATAAATACAAACTTTAAGAGTATTTCTTTTCCTTGAGGAAAAGACTTCATAAGCTTTTATTGTGAGCTGGTTGTTAGGGCTGAGAATTTGCCACTGACTCCCTCTCCCCACCCCAAAACAAACAAATAAATAGAACCATATGTAGTTGACTTCATCCTCCAAACAGCCTCTTAGGCTACTTCCCTATGAAATCAGCAGCTTTTTTTTTTTTTTTTCCCAGTTTTGAGACATGCCAGACCACTGTAGGCTGCCTGGAAAGGGAAGATGTTAGCCCTAGCGCTGACTCTTAAGTCAGCTGTCAGCTTGATCCAAAGTATCAGTCATTTTCCCATAGTTAAAGTCACTGCAACATGTTTTTCTTGCCTCGTTCCATGTGTGAAATGAGCTGCTGTAGCAGAGAGGTTTTAAAGACATTCTTTGTTGTTTGTTTTTTTTTTTTTTCCAAAATAGAAACATTTAATCATCTTTTTAATCATACTTCTCGATGTACAGCCAACAGACATTTTTTTCAGTGGCTGTTTCTGGTTTAGACCTGGCATAAATCTGTTTTGATTGTGTCAATGGTGTGATCTGGTTCTAGACGATGAAGTGACCTGGGTACAGATCAGCCTGATTCTGTGTTTTATTCCAACTGATATTACTGACTTCTCATGTGGTCTTTGCTCAGTCACTTACAAATTTACCTTAGTTTTGAAATCAAGGTAGCTCCTGGTAAACTCGCAAAGGTTTTGTGGTTGTTTAATTCAGTTGACATTGGTTGAGCATACACCACATCCTAATATCGCAGGAGGAGGGATGCACCCTGTGACCCACCAGAATTAGACTGAAAGCATGAAGGGACAGAAAGGGGCCAGTGATGGAAAAAAAAAACAGGAGGAAGCTGATACCAAGGGGTATTGGAGGGATGGTGGTGTTGAGCTGCAGGGAATGTAGGGGGTTATGCAAAAGGGTGAGAGGAAAGGAGATGTTGCAGATCAAAGAATGAAATGGAGGACAAATGAAAGCAGTGGTTTGGGAAAGGTAGGTTGAGTCAAGGAGCTGGAAGAAAGAAAAAGGAGGGAATAAGGAAAAAGGTTTGTTTGGGTCAATTGGCTTTATAGATTACATTTATTTGATTCTTACTTTTGAGGCATTACCCTGTTTCTAAACTTGGGGCAGAATTATGCTTTCTTTTTTTTGAAGCGTCTGACTACTCTAAATTATCACGTTAAGTAATTTGGAGTAGGAAGACCTTTAAAATTTGCTCTTGAGGTCATACTGGTGTCTGATAGCGCCCTTCTCTCCCTAGAAAATAGCCCCTCGAATTCTTTGAAGTGTTAATGGCTTGGCAGGGTACCCTGCCAATTTGTCCTGGTGGCTTTCAAATTTTTTTCCTGTGTTGTAGATGAGAACTTCCTAATGTAAAGCATTTGAGAACATCAACAAGAAGTAACTACGGAAAGATTTTTGTCTGTGGAATTTTTTTTTCTTCTTTTACTCTTTAGGGTAACTGATTTAAAACTGTGCCCGATAATACCTCTGGTTTTGTTTGTTTGGGTCGCAGTGGTGGTTGTCCTCTTTTCTCTACTGCCAGCTCTGCATGTGAGGAAGGAATGGTGAGGAGGAGGAGTGCAGTGGGGATGGTTTGCACTGACTTGTTTCGGGAAATAAGAGGGGGTGGCCCATGCTGGGTTGAAACGGGGGCGGGGCTGGGGAGTGCTGCTGTTCCTATTGTTCTGCCAAACGGTGTGGTTTGACCACGAAGCTGCTGGTTTTCAAAATTAATGCTTAAAACTTCCGATTTTGAAAAGATATCAATTTTAAAAATAATGAAGAACAATAAGAAGCGTTAAGACCAGTACTTTAAAAGTACCTGAGGACAGATGAATCACTTGAAAATCCTCCCAGTAAAAATATTTGTATTTTCTCTCACTGGACCAGTGTGTTGAAGCATAACCTTTGGGTCTCACTCAAGCTTCTGCGGTGACTAATTAGGCAGTGGAAAAGCAGAGAAATCACCTCACCTCTGACTGCAGCACTAGTTAAAAAAGTTGTGGAAAATACAGGCAACCGCTGCAATCCTGGGCTGTAAGAGGGGGTGGAGATAGAGGGGCTGCCTTCCCCAGGGCTCGGGTTGGTGTTGCACTGACTAGCAGCACTCCTAACTGCTGCTTCCAAGATTAACAAGGAGGAGAGATTTGTTCCTTAATGCCTGATGGTTGTCTGTGGGAGCCAAAAGAGACTTTCTGGGGGTCCTGCTGCCGCCCGTCACCAGTGGCGTGGGATGGGCCATGTGCCTTGTGCTGTCAGCGGCATCAAGCAGCGGCCATGGCAGGACGTAGCATCCTGGGTGGGATGGACCAAAGGCCCCACTGGATGCGGCAGCTCCTGTGTTGGGCTTTTATCTCCTCCCCTGCCATGGGCTCGTCTCCTTCAGATGGTGACAGCCCTGTGAAATCTTCCAGGAGCTGCACCGTTTCTCTTCCTTGAAACCTGGGAGGGCAGGGGACAGGTGGGAGAGGATTGGGTTCTTTTTCTTATTTTTAGGCTTTTATTTGCCTGGGTTTTTTTTCCTTGCAAAGTGCACAGTGCAGTATTTCAGGCTGTTTTTTGTGTTCAGGAAATTCCTATGAAACAATCAGAGGATTTGAGGGTCTGTGAGATGCTTCTGTATTTTCAGTCCTAATCACTTAGGTGAAAAAGAATAAGTAAATTATATATTGAACCGCTAACTGGTGCTGAGGCCTGGTGGTTTCCATGGCAACAGGGCTGGAAATAGCTGCCTGTGACGTCGCCAGCACGGCACAGGTAGAGTCGCATCCCGCCGCCGTTTGCCCCTGAAGAAGTGAGCACGGCGGGCACAAACACCTTGACATTGCAATTAACATATGCAAATATCCCAGCCACCCCGGGGTACCTGTCCATCACCGGGATACACCGAGTTCACCACGTGCACAGCAGAAACCTCGGGGCCTTCTTGCAGGTTCTAAGGGAGGCTGGATCCCCCCACCCCACACCCGCCCTCTCTGCGTTGCCCATGTTGGGGTGCAGAACTGCGGGTTGAGGCCTTTCAGCCCTACATCTGGGTTGGAGGGCTCAGGTCTTCTCCTCCGGTGCCCGGTGATGCCCCAGTTGTCCGAGTCACTCCTCTAATTCATCTTACGGCTGCAGTATTGCACGTGAGACAGGAGAGATTTCTAATCAGCTCTGCTTGGACACCAGTTCTTTCTGGAGATGGATAAAAGACCTGGTAGGTTTGGTTTTGGTCTTTTTTAATTTGGTTGGTGTATTTTTGTTTGTTTGTTTGTTTTGTTGTTTTCTGGAGGATTTGGTTTTATTTTCCCTTTCTCTTTTATCTTTGAGATGCCAGGAATGTAAACTCTGGTCTTTTCTGGCATTGCTGAAGGACAAGTGGGAGGTGTAGATGAATCTATGAATGTGAACATTTAAAATCTTAATTGAAGGGGTGAATGTGGTGGATCCTTAACAAAGGCCTTCTCTACTCAAAATATTAATTACTTGTTGAAATAAATACGTTTTAAGCAAACGAACAACCAGCCTGATTCAGCATGGTTATTTGATTATCCTCGTAGAGTCAAGAATGGAGGTTCTGCCTGAAGCCTTTTGCTCTGTACTGTAGGTACAGGTATGTCACACACTGCAGCCTGGGTGGACAGTGGCAAGGTGGAAGTGAAGAGTAAGTCATTGTTCAGCTGTGGAGTTGAATATCCTTTAGCCAGCAACAACAAAAGAATGTACCCCTCTGATCTGGTTACCTAGCTCTAAGCATGATCAAAACACTGTAGATGTGATACTTCCTTCCACTCATTTTCTGGTGTTGGAGTTCAATTTAGTTTTAGCTGTCCTGATTGATTGCATTTCCAGTGTTTTCCTGAGAAGATGAGACCATATGCCTCCCAGTTAAGGTGATTTGTCCTGTTTTCCCCATGCAGCAACAAGCCTGTGGTTTTCCTTTCTTGTTTTCCGCTGGACCTAAACATAGTCCAGGTAGTGTTGAACGATCCCTCTTCTGTTTGTGCCTGTCAGAGGTTTGTAGACAGTCCAGTTCCCAGCTCATTGGCCGTTGCTTAGCAAGCTCTCATATTTAGTCCTAGTGTTTGCAAAGTGATTTCTGGTTCTTGGTACTGTACTTGTTGCTCTTCTGCAACCTTCTGTTTTGTCATGAGCTTTTTGAGCGGGTTTAGCGCAGAATTAAATACTGGCTTTCAGGTACAGTTGCAACCAAACCAATTTGAGGCCTTTCAGTTCTAGAAACTGCGAATAATACTGCAAGCACATGCGACAAGCACAGCTGTTTGCTTGAAGCAGTGCTCACCTGTACACAGAAGCAGCTCTGTCACAACAGTCTTCTCCAGGAGATTGCCCACCAACGCACTCTAAATCTCCTATGCCTGCATCATTGCAAAGTCTGTGAGTAGAAAATGCTGATGTTTCAGTTGTGATGGCTGGCTCTCTCAGAAGGGTCTCATACAGTCTCTTCCCTTTGGTCAAAATAGATGCACTCTGGATGATGTTTTACATTTAGATGTAAATGCGTATCTGTCATACAGGCATAAAAACATTCAGTGTTTATAATGAGAAAAATGACACAGGGTAGTGGATGGGGAGTTTTATTAGGTGCCGTGGCTCACTGAGTGTTGTTTGCAGATAGCGTTGCTGCACGGACCGCCTATTATGCTTCACAGGCCAGCAGTGACCTGTGGACCACAGTTTGGGTGATGCTGTTCTAGGGCCTTATCTATACTAGGAAAAGGAAGACAAATGATGCATAGTTTATCGTCTCATTGTAAAGCTAAATGACATTGTGGGGTGGTTTGTGGTTTTTTTTTTTTTTTAATATCAGGAGTTGATTCTTGAGTGTGCTGCAGTTGTATTTCTGCTGCCAGAGGTGAAGTAACTGTCCTGATTTTGTCAGTGCAGATGCAGATAAATGTACTTGGAACTGCAGAAGACTCCTGCCTTTATCATTTACCTCCTTTTGGAAGCATCTCCAAATATTAGTAGCCCCTTTTTCCTTCTTTGGATGGACTACTTTAAATCATTCATATTGTTGTGACTTCCAAGGGTTTTTTCTTTCCCAAATACTTGGTTTGTAGGCAGGGCCATCAAGAAGTGAATAGATATGAATATGAAAAATATGAAGATCTCCAAAACCTTATTGACAATGCCTTCCTCACTGCTGCCACCCCTAGTTAGCTGCGCTACCACTAGTCATGTGGCAGAGGAGTTTGAGATCATCTAGGGCTGGTTAGAAGCAACATCAGAACTTTGAAGAACTGAACACCTAGTGCTCATGACTCCTGAGCAGTCATGAAAACCTGGTCTTTGTTCAGATACTCTAGCATGTAGCTGAGCTTTTAGAAGATGCTTTCCCCGTTTAGACCTGCGGTGGTCAGGTATGGTATGATGTGTGAAGGACTACAACCAACACTTCTGTCTTAAGGTACCTACTGCTATTAACACTTGTAGTGTTCCTCCAGGTTTTCTAACGCCTCCTATCTTTTATGCATCTGTCTTTCAGAAGATGAAATCTTTGGGCCAAAACTGGGCGCAGTTTTGTTATGTAGGCATATTGATAGGATGAGAAAGAACGGCACTGCTGAGTGTTCCCATCAGAGTTGTTGGCAAAGCATATCAGGAAGGATTTGGTTATGGGAATTAGGATAGTGAGGGAAGTGGACTATGACTTTGCACTCCTTTTCCCTTCCACTTTTTTCCCAATTCACACAGTCTTCACAAAAAGGAGAAACTGTTAATACTGCTGGCTGCACAACCTGTAGTCCTTTGTCTCTGCAGATGCTGTCTATAATACCTTTGCAGGGCCTTATATGGTGTTGCTCGGGGAAAATGAAAGCCGAGAAGATAAGGGTTTATTGTCTTTTGCTGGGGCTTGCTCAGGTCCCAGTGGCTGCAATCTCCAGACTTAGATGGTTTATGTTTGGAGTTGAGATGATCATCGATGGGGCCTAATGGGGCAGACCAGCTGCTTATGCGCTCTAAAAATACCGCTTTGTCCTTACTCTGACATGGGGTGGGTGGGAGGGGGAACAGGACTGAGTGCGGGGCTCAGGGAGTGAGAGGGATAGAGGGTGGGGGACAAACTTCAGGGAACGAGTCTGGCGGCTGGAAGGAGTTGGGCCCCATTTAAAATGGCTGCCACTGCATTCAAGGGGCCATTTTAAGTGCCTGTTATCCTACTCTCACTTAAGGATGTGATTTGAAGGAATGTGAAGCCAACAAAAATGTTAGATTCTAGTACAAATCTGTTCTGATTTGGGGATTCATCCGAGTCCCAACAATGCGTAAAGTACTGCGGGATGAGAGGTGATATATTGTGGAAATGTAAGATATGAATTTTATATTTATTACTGACTTGGCAGGATGCTTTTCACATCACCATTCTGGTACAATTTTGATTAGATTTTTATGCTGAGCGTCGGAGAAACACTGCACGTGTGTATGTAATTCTCCCTTCCTTTTGTGCATCTCTTCTCTGATAAGGAGAACTCTGTGCTGATGAAAGAGACAGAGTTGACAGTCCTTGCACTGTAACGATACAGGTTAGACAATGCCAGTAAAAACTTCCTCTACTAGCGTGGAGGATGCATGTTGACACAGAGCAGAGTGCCACTAGCAGTGGGAGGACAGGTAAGTTTCTGTGTCTTTCCCAATTCCTCACCCTCTGCAAGAGTTTGGAAGGGTAGAGGTAGTTTTCATGATGTTGATGTGTACGTGGGACCTGTTCAAGGGTTCTCAGTCCATGTGTTGCTCTCGTTTGTCACAAATTGTTGTCTTGTAATGGATTTTGTTTACTCCCAGCATGTGCTGGCTCTGAACTAGCGTTGAAAGCAGATAAAATTCATCTGCAGATGGAGTGCTGTCTGTTCTCTCACAGGTACTCATTTTGATTCAACGGGTAAGCATCAGGAAAATACCCTCCCCTATTGACAGAGTTCTGGGGCAGCGGTAAATCTGTTGTGTATATTTGTGTTTAATTGTTTATACAACCCTTGTCTTTTGTATAGAGCTTTTTACAAGCATTGGTGCATGTATTCTACCTTGTTTTGTGTCAAAACTAGTAGTGTCCCCATTTTATAGCTTCATAAAGAACTGTGTTCTGTGGTTTGAGATGGTGCAGACGGTCTGCATCAAAACTGGGAACTGAACTCAGATTTCTGGGATTCTCGGTTTGTTGCCCAATACCCAGGAAGAATAAGGGAGAAGGCAGGATGATTTTTGTACTTATTTAAAGATATATTTACATATGTTTGTGTTGAATCTGCTTCTGGAGAAGAACAGCGTCAATGTGGCATTTTTCATTGGAATTCTTGTCTTGAGAAGGGGCTTAAAAGGATCAAAACGTAGTAGTGTTTTGGATCTTCACCACAAGCAGCATTGCAATTGTACTGCAGAAATGCGTTTGGCTTGTGGCATTTGGTAGAACCAAAAGGTTTGACTCAATCTGATATTGGCAGAGCAAAATGCATGAACAGACAATTGCCAGCAAGTTGATTTACCACAATGAAATTATAAGTTGTCATCTGGGCTATAGTAGTCGGACTCTGTGATCCTTCTTTGTTGCAGTACGTAGTAAAATGTTTGCTTAAACCATCAAGAGGTTGGTTGGTTCAGTGTTAACTGTGACTCAACTGGCAAACGGTAACTTGTTAGTGATGGTAACTCAGTTGCTTACGTCTGTGTTTGCATCTCTTGGACTGATTTTGGTGGGTAGCCATTGTCAATGGAAGGCAAGTGAAAGGAAAAGCCTGGGAGGTCACCTGGTTGTACTCACTCTCCTCACTGCTAGTCTGGATAGAAGCAAATCTGCCTGCAGCGCTGATGGCTGGTTGGAGGAAAAAATTGGAAAAAAATTTGTCTGGGTCTAAGTTGCTGGTCTACTGAAGTAAATTTGTCACCCTTATCAGAGCTGTGAATTCTTATATTTAAAGTTTCGGTAGCAAATGAGCAAGGCTTAAGGTGGTGTTATATGGGTTAGTAGTTCAGTCCCTACCATCCCAGAGCTGGAAGAGTGACTCTCTGTAGAAAAGGTGGATAACCTTTCTCTTGTCGAGAGCCAAGCTGGCCTTTCAGACAACCTACTTATGCCCATACCTTCGCATCATCCAGCAGGGATGTGTGAAATCGAGTGGCTCTGGCCTACGCAAAATGAACTTGTGGTCTGTGCCCAGCCCCTGGGCTGCAGGTCTTCTACCTGAGGTCTAAAACCTTAAATAGCCCATGTTCAGGGCCTGCCTCTCCAGGAGGAAACCTTGCTTGCAATGTAAAGCCACTGTGCACTTAACGCTTGTTTATGCCAGGAAGTTGGCGTGCAGGAAGCTGGGGTGTGAGTTTATGGCTCCCTCGCTGTTCTGGACTATTTTGCATGGGCATTTTTCATATGCAATTAGGAGCTGAGCCGCTCGCTCCAGTGGTGTCGAGTAAGAGTGGCTGTGGCATGAGATGGTGTGCAGTGCCCGGCATGCTCTCTGATCAGAGTCCAGTTTATTGCCCCCTTCTCAGGGTGAAGAAACCCTTGGATAACATTTGGATTTCACAGGAGGCCACACAGGATCGGAGCAGCAGCAAGGTGATGGGGTGAGACGGAGGAGCTGCATGGCCAGCAGCGCCGTGTGCGCCACACCAGGCACAGCTGGGACGCAGCTGGCTTAAGCGTGTGGACAAGGCAGGAACATTGGTAATGCAAGTGGAAAGCGCCTGCATGGGGGGAAGAGTGCAGTGTCCCGGAGAGCGGAAGCAAGGGAAGCCCCCGGATCCTGCTGGCTGCAGGTTGTGCTGGCGGGACCCTGCCTCCCCCCTGGCTTTGCCCCATGCCGGCCTTGGCAGAGCCCAGCGGCAGGCCCACGGTGCTCAGTGGAGGAAGGAGTGGAGCAAGCGCTTCCCGTGGTGAAGCACGAGCTGGCATCTGAGCAGCCTCACCTCTGCCCTGCTGGCTCTCGCCAGCCCTTCCTGGCTGCCTGCCGCCTCTCCCTGGCTGCCAGCCTCCTGCCCACCGGCAGGCACCCTGGTCCCTTGTCCAGGCTGGGAGCAGGCAGGCAAGAGGTGGGCTGCAGAGCAGACCACCTCCCTTGGGCCCTCGATCCACCCTGGCAGAGCAGCCGGCCTCCCCCCGGCTCCCCGTGTCAAGCGCGTGTTTAAGCTTGTGCTAGTCTCCTGGACACCTTCCCGGTGAGTTTTCCAGAGAATGACTACAGATGAAATGCAATTAGACACAGATGGACGGGAGGGTGGGGGAGGGGTGGGAGATGAGCCGAGTTTGAAAATGGGGGGAGGGGAACGATTAATTGCAAAGCCGTGAGGCAGACAGGCGCGTGCAAGAGAGATATGTGCGCGAGGATCAGAGGTCCCCGCTGGGAGACCCTCACTGGGCCGGGGCCGGGAACCTGAGGAGGTCTTTCTGCTCTCGACTTCTGCCACCGCCACTGTTGTGGTTGTTGGAGAGCCAGAGGGAAGCAGCAGGCGTGTCTCAAGGATGATTAATCATGTATGGCAGCAGCGAGGAAGGAGGACTCGGTGCGCACACGGAGACCAGCACCTCCCCTACCCCTGTGCGCCTTTGGCTCGCTGACAGCAATCTCTTCTGCTCTGAAATCCAGCCCTGAAGGAGGGCAGGCAGAGGGGGACCGTGTTTCGCTTGAGCCAAGAGACAGCTCCATACCCAGCCCATCCTCCGGGAGCTTTGAGACTCGAGAAACTTCAATCTTCTGAGTCTGGGGAAGAATGAAAAAAATGTGCAAGCAGGGAGTTGTGCTAGTCCAGGTGGGAGGAGAGGCAGACCTGACTGAAGGTTTAATTAGCGAGGAGCATGGAAAAAATAAAAGTGGGTTTGGCAACAGCAGGCTGTGAGTGCTTCCCAGTTGGAGAGGTGGGGACAGGGCACAGAGCCGTCCAGATTGGTGCAGGCGTCCCTTTGCCTCAGGACTTGTCAGCCTCTGCTCCCTCCACACCCTGGCACTACCTGAAAAAAATGAGATTTAAGCATAAATTGATTTCTGTTTGGAGGAAGGAGTTTGGGTTTAAGTCTCCAGGATTTGACGACTTATTGCTTTGAAGAAAAGCTTAAAACTAGAAACCCGCTTTTTTTTTTTTGTATGTGTCATTTTTTGAGAGGTCAGAGTCCTGCACAAAAAGAGAACCAGAAGATGAGAATATTAAACTTCCAAAGTAGGAGACACATGGTTAAACTAGGACTGCTGGCAGGCCTGCAACTTTTAACCAGGCTTCCCAGTCTAATGGCTGTTACCTGCGGTGGTCTGCACGCACGTCTGCCCCTTGCAATTTCCCCTTGCAGTTTCTCCTGCAAGTAGCTGAAAGCATCCCATTTTCTTTGCATCCCCCATCAAAGTTAAGGCAATATTCTTCCCACTGGCACTATAATTTACAGTGGATGATGTCAAAGCATTCATACTTTTTCCCCTTAACCTCAAAAACTCCCCTTTCACAATCTGTAACAGTTCTTTTTGGGAGCTTTGGACTGAAGGAAGGTGTTTGATTATATTTTCCTGCCCCTTATTTCCCTCTGCTCGAGATCTGCTCAGACATCCTTAACTACAGTGCTGTCTTCTGTCACTGAGGTGAGATCTCTGAGCTAATTTTTCAAGGGTTGCTTGGACGCGCTGCGTTTATGTTTATCCCTGCGAGATTGCTAGAGAGTGTTATTTAACGCTTATAAACAGCTCCACGCTTTCCGTGTGCCACTTCCTCGTGCAATACAGAGTAGTGGCCAGAATCTGGAATGTACTAAGTTATTTATTTTCCTTCTTTTTTTTTTTCCTTAATTTTGATAAGCGTAGCTAAGTAGTGATTCACAAAGCTAAATATTATCACAAAAGAAGAGAGGAGTAGGGCATACAAATTGTTCAGAGGCAGGACTGGGAATGGGTCTCTCCAGACAGAGTTAAGTTTGTTTCAAAATACACGCTGCAGAGCTATGGAAAGCTAGGGTACTGCCGATGGGGTCCGAGGTACCTTTACAGGGTTGTTTTGGGATCCCTGGATTCAAAAAAAAAAAAAAAAAAAAAAAGAAGCAATGTAGTTTTCCAAACAGAATCAAAACACTTGAAACACGTTGGTGGCATCAGAAGCTGACAAAACCAAGAGCTGGAATAAATACTTAATGCTCCTCCCTGTGAGACCTCTGCTCACAGCCAGTAGTCATGGAAAACAGCACAAAATAGATGTGGATGCCCCAGCGAATGGATAGTGCTCCTTTATTCATCGCTGTTGTGAAGCGAGGTGTTTTCCTCTCCTCACCAATTTGGCGAGCCTTGTTTGTGGTGCTGGTGGCCTGGGTGGTGGCGGGAGGAAGGTGCTGGAAGCAGCTGGCACACTGCATCCGCACCAGCCCAGCGGATCTAATTTTGGGATTTGGGCAGCATAACGAGCTCCTCGGCTGAGGCCGTGTGGAGGGATGTTTCTGCCTTGCCTGAAGGGACCGTCTGCTAGTTTTGAATGGAGGGACCGAGAGCAGGCGGAGGGACGGGAGGGTGTCTGTGTGCTTGAGGCTGGTACAACATTGACGTTTTCATTCAGAGCTCTTCCTGAGATGGCTTTCTCTAAGGGCAAGCCGTGAAGGACGGGGCAGCTGGTCCTGTCTGGCCTCTCCTGTGCCCACCATGGGGGTGATGGGAGCAGGGGGTTCGCGCTGAGGCTTACCTCGCAGCGTGCGTGATTCGAGAGGGAGGAGGAAAACCGGAGACAAGAGGACATAATTTGCTCACTCAGCTGACGGATGGGCAGCAAGAGGAGCGTGTTTCTAATTAATGTGAACTCTTGATCTCGTTTGGACAGGGGTGATGCCGTGATGGGGAGTGGCGTCCGCCTTTGCGCTGTTGGACCATCTAGGGAGTTATTTAGTCCTTTTCCAGTCCAGATATCGCTTTGGCGAGCCCTTCAGCTTTGTGTTGTCCTCCAGCACCAGCGCTGGTGGCAGTGGTGGGGTTCCTGGCTCCCCAGGGACTAACGCTTACCAGAGAAGGGGCAAGCAGGACCTCCCCCCTTTCCCCTTCCCCCCTCCCCATCTCAAGTGGCACCTTGGGAGCTGCCCAGTCCCCTCCTGTGCCTGGAGATGCTTTCTGACAGCGTAAGGGGAGCTTTCAGAGGAGCCAGGGGCTGGCTGCCAGGCTGCCTTTAATTCCCCCAGCTGGCAAACAGGAGGCCTGTGTCGGTTGCCGGGGCAATGGCGGGAAGCTGTGTTAGTTTAATGAAGCATTGGGAAGGCTGCTGTTTATTTCAGAGGAGCGGGGGCTCTCTCGCCTGCCAGGATGCTCCCCCGGGGTGGAGGGGCGGCTGCCAAAGGGTTCCTAGGCTGCCGTGCCACGCTCTCTCTCTCCCAGTCTACCTTCCCAGGGTGCGGAGGCCGGCATCGGGCCATCCCTCAGCACAACATGTCTGTCTGCTCCCTTTCCACCTGAGCCCAGTGTGTTTGGTGCTGTACCCTCAAACTTGTTTTCCTTCGAAAGTGTCTGCCCCTTCCCGGGGAAGTCCCCCCTGCTCCACTCCCCCAGCAGTGGACCTGATCCTCTCCCCGTGCAGGGTACCTCCTTCCTTGGTGCCAGGATGCCAGGATGGATACCCCTTCCCCTTCATCGCCTGCCTGGAGTATGATGGTTACTGATTGGGATATTGCACTTACTCTCTTGATTTAAGCAAATGAAGACTTGAAGCATCAATGTCTTCATAGTAAAGGTGACCTACAAAGGAGGGATAGGAGGAGAAGAAAGGGGTGGGGGAAAAAAGCCTTGTGTTTATGCCCCTTTTCCAGTGTCTCTTGATGGTTTAAAAAGGACCGAATGTGAGGCTTGGGCTTTTTTTATCCTTTGCTTCTTTTCTTCCCAGCATGTTATTTTGAGTACAAAAGGATTTCTGGTCTTGTTTAACCTCTGAGGGGGAAGGGGGATTCAATGGACAACTTGAGCACTAATAGGCTTATGACTATTCAGATAAAACTTCATTAACCGATTATTTAAAAAAATAACCCTTATTCAGACCTGTTAAAAATCAGAGGAGTGTAAATGGGTGTGAACAAACAAATATTAGGTGGAGAGCTTGTTCCAAAGTTCAGTAAGCTGTATCCATTTAATACAAGGCTAAGAAAAAGCCTCTCAGACCATAGACCCATGAATTTTCAGGAAAAAAATGGCGAAATAAGACTATTGTCTTGCAAAGGAAAAAAAAAAAAGGCCTTGTCATATGTGAAAAGATAGATGTGTTTGGTAAAGATGTACAAACAGAAACGCACCTGATTTTTTTTCCCCTCCCCCCCTTTTTTCTGATTCTCATTTAAAATGCCGTATAAACCAACACTGTCCTGGATTGTGCTTCCTCAGCCGGTGCAGCAGAGCCTCCCCTTGTCCTGCAGGAGCAGCTTTCCGCATCAACCCTTGCAGGACCAGATACCCCCCCCGCCCCATCCCCAAATACGGTGGCACGTCACCCGCATGTCACCCACCCGGCACCTGCCGGTGTGCCCATGCCCGATGCCGGGGCGGCAGCATCCTGCGGGGCTTTGCAGGTTGCCTGTGCCAGCCCTGCCATGTGGATGGAGGACAAGGAGCTCATCCCTCGGCATGAAGCCCACATCAGCCCAAACTCTCTGACCCCCTGTTGCTAGCCTCCCTCTCTGGCCTGTTTCTCTCTGTACGTGCGAGTCTCGCGCCCTGCGCACGGCTGGTAATTAAAAAACCTTGGAGGGGGATATTATTGAGTTAACAGTAGTTATTTGTCAGGCTGCTGGAGGGGGGGGAGAGTGATCTATCCCCAGGGAAAGCTGCACTGACGAGGGGTGGGGGGGAGCAGGAGGGAGGAGGAAGTGGGGGCGAGATTGGCAGGTGACTGCCAGCTCCGAGGAGATGACAGCGGCAGCAGCTCCGCCAGTCCCACTTGAACACTGCACTGCAGGTACTGGGTTAATGGGTGGGAAGTGGTGAAGAAGAATATCAGGGTGGGTGGCTGGAGGGGAGGGTGTTGGCGTGGGGGAGTTGATTTCTGCTAAAACCCAAGATAGAGATGACACTCTCTGTGTACGTGTAATCATTAGACTTTTCATTCCCAAGAATATTTTCCTTCATATAATTTTTAAAAATGCAGAGAAAGCTTTTCCCCAAACCTGACAGTATTCTACCTACAATCACTTCCCCCTTGCCAATATTACCATGCTCTGCAAAAGCGGTCTGAAATGCTGTACTATTTTTGACCATATCTTTAGGATATTTTTAGTGAAATTTTAATTTTTAAGGTGCTAGGAATAGGCTCCTCAGTCCCACATCATCTCCATGTAGCAAGGCCTTTTTACTGAACGTGAGACTGCATTACAATCTAAACCTCACAATTTTCTTGTTTGATGAGACTGACTATCCAACTAGAAAATTCATGTATCCTCCTTTTGCAGGACTGGCAGGTTAGACCTAGACTGAAGTCCTGATTGACATTTGCAGACAGCATTCTTGCTCATGCTCTTTCTCTCCTCTATGCTCGAGCCTTCTCTTTTTTTTTTTTTTTTTTCCTTCTTTTCCCTTTCAGAGGGCAAAAACATCTGTTTGCAAAGGGCTGAGGACATGCGCTGCGCAGGGAGATAAAAGCAAAGAGCCCTCATCCCATGTAAGAGTTCATAGATCTGTAACTCAGGGGGCTGGCGACAGGGTTTGGCAAGGGCTGAAATCCTTCTGTCTTTCTCCCTTCTCATGTGTTTGAGCTTGAAAAACAAAAACAACTGGGGTTATCTCAGATGTGCAATAGTGAGGATTTAGATGTCAGCTTCGCTATCAGCTCCATTCTTTGTGTACAAAGAGAGAAAGAGGATCACAGATTTGCACCTAAGCTACACACAGCGATGGCTCGGTTTATCGCAGCGAAGTGCCTCTCTCCTTCCACTACAGCAGAGTTAAGCCCCAAGGACCTTACGCAGGCGGTGCCTGGGTTGGAGTCCCATCCTCCCCCCTCCCTGCAGCAGGAGCCAAGTTTAAGGAATCGGCTGAGAGTTCAAGGCACACGTGTGGTTGTAGACCTGCGTGATCTGTAGCAAACAGAGGAAGCTCAGAAAAATATCTCTGTTCTAATGCGTCTCCCACCACCACCAGCCCCCTCTGTAAAGTGTTTAGCCATAAAAATGTTGCAATTTCTCTTTGACCTGTTGTGATTGCGGAGAGGGCCACCACCTACGCACCCGTGGTGTTAAAGGTTTTAGTCCAGAGACTAGATAAGATGTTCTGAGCTCTGAAAACAGCTGGTCTATACATCCAAATTAACCTATAGCTCAGGTACCATACTGGTGCGCTTATCAGAAACACCTGCAACAAAAGGGGCAAACTTGTTTATTTTTTTCCAGCGCTGACACGGGCATGCTGATTTATATTACACGGAGATACATATTTTGACTGCTTGACAAAGAAAATCATATCCACGACAGGTTCTTGTCATGCAAGTAATCCTACTAAATGGAAGCATGACTAGCGCCATCCGTTTTGAGGTGTCTTCTGCGTGGTGGTTTCCAGAGTCCTGGTGTGGCCAGTTTCAGGGAACTGTGTTTTAACCCGGTGTCTGCCTGCAGTCTTTGCTGAATAGCACTAGGAGCTTTGGGCATTTAGTAGCTTTGAGAATTACATCATAGGCATCTTAAATGGTACTTTTCAAGTGTGCATTGGTTTTAAAGCTTAGCAGCCGGCCTTTTGGCCATGTGTATAGATCGCACACACGCTGAGCTGCTTACTAGGATCGGCAGTTATTTGAATTCGAAGAAAAATTACACGTTTCTCCCTGCCTTGGTCCTTCCCTTTTCTGTTTTACATGTGGAACAAGGATCCCGGGGATGCACCTTCTGGTCCCCAACACGCAGCAAGACCCTGAGCTGGACCATGAACCTACTGGCCTGTCGGTTTTGCTAGGGATAGAAGGGCCTCACTGTGTAAAGCACCGTCTGCTCGTTGGATGGTTGCATTGCAACCTGTGATATTTTCACCATTACTAGCATGTGGCAGGAAGAGTTCAGATACGTGCAGCCTTGCGTGGGGGTGAAGGGGACTGGGGGAAGACACCAGCAGAAGACATAAACAAAACCCCTAGTTCAGAGCTCAGAATTAATAGGACTGAAATTTTGGGCAAGTCTTAGGGTAGCAGGGAGTGGGTAACACAAAGCCAGCATTGGGAGCTCATTTTAATTTCAACCATCTTGTGCGTATGTAGTTGGCTGTCTTTGTTTAAAGAACTTGGCCTTCAGGTAGATTTTATTTGGATGGCTTGCTTATCCAAAGAACAGTGATGACCTTCCTTCAGGAGTTCCAGCCAGTACCTTTGCACTCCGGTTCTCCTCTAGCCCTGTTTTCTCTTTTCCATAATCTCCCGGTGCCCGGCAGCAAGCCTTTAGGGTACATGCGCAAGCGAAAGGAGCTTGAGTTGGGGAATTAATATTCCTGGAACATAACACCAGCAGCATGCACACGCTGAGGAGAATATTAGAGCTATTAGCGGTGGGAGTTTGGAGTGCATGCAATATCTAGATGGAGAATTCAGTGTGATTAATCTGCCTCTAAGCAGCAGCCTCCGGGCTCTGGGAATTCTGTGGCACGTTTGAAATCAGAACTTTTTTTAATTACCTTTCCGCATCAACAAAACAATTGCAGTTGTGTGAAAATAAGCCCATTCAGTCCCTGCCCTGTCTTTTTTTAATTTTTTTTTTTCTCCCTTTTGGATGAGACATGCTGCCAAAGCTCTGCCTATTTGTGGTCCCAGCAGCTCTGACAGCACTTTGCACAAGTGCAGAGGGACTTAGCCTGGGAGCCTTGGCCGACCTCCAAGTCAGGTAATTGCGTCGTGGGCCAAGTTGGAGCAAGCCCGTGCTAGTTGGTGTGCGTGTGTTAGATTCTTTCCTCTTTCCCACTTCTTTATTCCACTTCCCAACAAACACCCGTGCCTCCCTCTCTCCTCTTCACCTCCTCGCCTTGCTGGCATCCTGGTGCGCTAGCAGCCATGTTGCCTCCCCGCCACAGACAGGTTGAAGGAGACTCCCCGAGAGAGGAGGAGTGGGATAAATGTGGAGGTTTGTCTCACTCAGTCAGTAGGGTGGAAAAAAATAAATGAAAAAGATGAAAGGAGATTCAGTCGGTATAAAAACAGTAGCAAAGTTGTGGCCAAACAAGGAGCAAGACTTGCTGAAGGATATGAGATCAGATGGGGACCTCTCTGCTTGCAACTTGTACCTTTTCCCTCTCTCTCACAAGTGGAGGCAGAAGGAGAGTTTATTCCTTCCATTGCAGGCTGGTTTGTTGCTGTCCTGGCACAGAGAAGTCATAAAACAACAGGGGAAATCTTCCCTGGTGCTGTGGCCATGCCAGGGCTCGGGCAATGCCCCAAGACGCTGGGATTCAGAGTTGGTGCGGGAATGGAGGCTTCAGCCGCGGAGAAGCTCCCGCCTGGAAGAGCATCTTCTGGCTGCCTGGGTTTTACGCTGGAAGCGCATAGAGCTGCCAGGGTACAAAGATTTTCACCTGTCACCCCTGCCTACTACCGGGCTTCCAGTGCTGCCGCACATGCTGCTAGCCCTTCCAGGGCACCTTGGGCACTCATGGGGTGTTCCCGCCGTCCGGCAGCAGCAAGCTGGGAACATACCTGCCAGCCGGTTCGTGGCAGGGATCTGGATCGTTTCCTCCTCACTTCTCGCTCACTCCACGTACAGATTTCCCTCCTGCTGCACTGGCAGGTTGCGGGAAGGGCAGGCTGTGATGGCAGTTCTGTTTTCTCCTCCCTTCCAGGTCGGCATGGCGGTGGGGAATGCTTTGCAGGTCTCGGCGAGGGCAGGGATGGAGGCTGGAGAGAGGAGTGGACATACTGTGAGGAGCACAAGCTGTCTGTCTCCCCTTTGGCTCTCCAGTTCAAGTAACTTTATAATAACGTCGTCCGCAATTAGCAATGTTTAATTTTTTTTTTTTTAAATTTCACTTGGCTGTGGCTGTGCCCTTGGCTTATTCCTTTGAATTCCTGGCCTTCAGGCATGATTAGCACAGTGCAAGTGTTTGAGCTGCCTTGCTTCAAAAGGTGAAAAAAATATTCCATTCTAAACACAAATAACAGATTTTTTTTTTTTTTTTTGCTTATTTACCAACATGTTTGAAGTTGTGTTAGAATTTGAGAAATTTATGTTAAAAAAAAATCCTCCAGCTGAATAAACAAAAGAAACCCCAAACCTTACAACTTTCCAGGTCACATTAAGCCAATAGCTATTTAATAACCCTTTTTTTTTTCCCTTTGAGGGTTTATTTCAGAAATGACCACAGAAGTCTGTATCACCAGTTTTTGCTCCTAGAGCGACATCCAGGCATTGCCTCATAGGGGGAGTACATTAAAGCCTACTGGCCTTTCTTGCACCTGCCCAGCCTCCCTGCCCCTCCCCAGGGCATCTAAAACCTAAAAATACTCTTGGGAACCCAAAACCTCACTCTCTAACCCTATTGCCTTGCTTAGGCCTCATGTACAACTCTGTTACCTTAACCCTGGCCTTTAATACCTCTTACTCCAATTATAGATTAAAAGTGCTTTTGGATCCTCAGGCGGGGAAAAAAAAGGCCAAGCGCACGCTTATTCCTGTTACCTCAGCCCGGCCCACGGCTCCCAGGCCTCTGCCACGGAGCTTCGGCCGCCCCGCTCGCCTGGCGGCTCTTGGCACCTGCCTTCCTTGCACATCCCTGGTGTGACCCGCGGCATCTGCCTGCTTCGGTCCTTTCCCCTCAATCCCCCTCCACCTTTTCCCCCCCCAAGAGCCTCTCCCGTGGCCACCAGCACCCCTCGATTTTCACCCCAGCACCTTGTCCTGCTCCAGCCCCGGTGGGTCCAGCGTGGCCACGGCGAGCGGCTCTGTCCCAAAAGGGCTGCGGGAGCCTATGTGGCACTGGAGGATGGCACCTGGGCTGGCGCTCACTGTCTGTCCTGCCCAGACCACTTTTAAAAAAGGTATTTCCATCGTGGTCACCAACTTTATTTGGGGGAAAAAAAACCAAACCAAACAAAAACCCACAAAAAGATGCAACAAGAAAAGAGAGTATGTTTTATACAAAAAAAAAAAAAAAAAGCCATTTTCTTGGCCAGCCATTTCCTGAGTTCCCTTTGTTACTACTGCAGATATGTGTTTGAATAAGAGCCTTTTCCCCTCCCCTCTCCTATTCCTCCCTGTTCTACCCTGCAGTGAAGTCACAATCCGGCGTTTGTGGGCTCTGTGTGATGTCAGAGACTCAGCCTTGTGACTTCACCGGCGGGCTCAGGCAGAAGGTGCAGACGGGGCTGAGAGAACAGAAAAAAAAAGCCCCCTCCCCTCCTCTTCCCTTCCCCCCCACCCCCCCCCCCCACCCTCTCGGTTTATAAAACCAGTAGCTGAGATAAATCGGAAGGGGGTGGGGAGAAGCAGCAGGGAAAGCTGAGAAAGATGCCAGAAAGGTACAGTAAATGGGCTTTATCTCTCTCCCTCTCGCTCCTCTCCCTCAAAGTTGAGAGTGGGAAATTGCCCTGCAGAGGCCAGCTCGCGCCGACCACGCGCGCGGCGGCGGCGGCGGCCGTGTGTCTGCGGCGCCCCGTGCGTGTCACCCGCCCCAGTGACGCCGCGAGCCCGCCCGGGGTGCCCGCGGCGGGGGGGCGCGTGGGGGGGGCGCGTGGGCGGGCGGGAGCGCGGCGAGGGCCGGGGAGGGGTGGGGGGGGCGCGGCGGCGGCTGGGCGGCGGGGGACAGCCGGAGCCCGGCGTGGCCGAACGCGGGGAGCCGCTCGCCCTGTCCCTTTCCAAAGGCCCCAGCTGTTGGCTGCTCGCTGCGGTCTGGCTCCTGCTCCCAGACCGGCATAAACGGGTTACGGGGTTTATGCGTGTGCGGTGGGGGCTTCCCCCCCTTCCTTCCTCCTCCTTCCTTCCCCCTGTATTTCTCGTTGACGATGCTTTTTTTTATTATTATTATTTTCATTATTTTGTTTTAATTTCGGATGCGTTTTGGTGTTGTTTTTTTTTTTTTTTTCCTCGTTCTGCAGGTTCAGAGGGGCAGGGGGGTGGATGGGGTGGGGGCCTGCCGTTTCCCCGTGGTGGGTGGGTACGTGAGGAGGGAGAAGGGCAGGGCCTCAGGGTCACATTCTCAAGGGCTGCGAGATATGATTTCTTCTTTAATATCTCCATCTTTTTTTGATTTTGGTTGTTGCTGTTTTTTTTTTTTAACTGACAACCGCACAATAGCAATGTGGGTGCACCAGCAAAGAGCAACCTCAAAAAAAAAAAAAAAAAAAAAAAAAAAAGGAAAGGAAAAAAAAAAGAGGAGGAGGAAAAGGGGGGGGTTAGCTTGCCCCTCCCTTCTTCTTCAGCAATTTTTTTTCTTGTGTCCAATTTACCGTTCACTTGAGATTTCGGACAAAGATGGGGGCAGTGGGTGGGCTGCTTTGAGTTTTGTGATATAATATGACTGGAGTGAGAGAGTAAAGCGCAGACAATTAAGGATCGACGCGAGGGCTTTGCTCATTCAGTCTGTTGAGGAAGCCGTCATTTTGTGTTAGTGTGTGTGTCTGGAGGAGGAAGGATAGTGGAGAGTGACACTGGAAGGATGCCTAACGTTGTGGTGTATTTGTACTTGCTAAACGCCCGCTCCAGGAAAGGGGGGCTTCAAAAGAAGGGGATGAGGGAAAGAGGGTCCTTCTGAATTTGCCCCTGCAGTGAAGCCAGTCCGGACCAGACTCTTGCTGCTGAGAACGTGATGTTTTGTTGCCTCCTCAGAAGGGGAGGGCTGAGGAAGGAAAAGTGCGTGCAGGTGTCAGATGGACTCCTTTCTGCCACCGCTCTGTCTACGCACCTCACCCCGATGACCGGTGGCTTCGTTGCTGCTCTGGTTCGCGAAGCTCCTGGGAAAAGCACCACATCCCGATGGGCTGCCGTGCCAGGCTCCTCTCCGCTCTCGGGTCACTTGGGTGCCGCCACCGCACTTCTCTCCTAACGACCCAGAGCGCATCCTGCTTTTGTAGTTATTTATTTCTTTATGTCAACTGCTGGACCCTGGCTGTCCTCTGCCGATGCGTTTCAAGGCTGATGAATAGCACCCCCTGCAGTTATAGAGCTGATCTTTTGTAGCACAGATGTATAATTAATCGTGCAGCACTTTAGCAGTCTGAACAGGCAAGTGGATTCTTGGAAGACACCCATGTGCTGCCGCCTGCTTCTCAGACCCCTAGCTCCACAGCCCTCAGGGAAAGGACCTGCCGGCCACGGCTTGAGAGCCTCTGTCCTACCATACCGTCCATAGTGATCTGAAACAGGATTCGAATCCAGATCTTTGGTGTAAAAGCCAAAACCACCACAAAAATCCCCAAACCCAAAGCACTGCTGCACAGCAGGACTCGTCTCCTCTGCCCCTGCTCTGACATGAAAGGACTTTTGGGGTT
The DNA here is from genome assembly GCF_009769465.1 of Tauraco erythrolophus. NCBI lineage: Eukaryota > Metazoa > Chordata > Aves > Musophagiformes > Musophagidae > Tauraco > Tauraco erythrolophus. The sequence goes on from NC_141468.1 coordinate 58,092,197, forward strand.
ATTTGCATCTCTGCCCCATCACAGTGATGATGTTCAGGGATTTTTTTTTCCTTCTTTCCTCTCTCAGAGAGGAAGTGAGGATTTGTTAGTTTGTAAAGCATTTTGAAGATAACATTCATTGTCTGCGCTGAGCACTGTGTTGGCTTGTCTGAGGCATAACCCAGCTTGGCTGGAAAGTGAAGCCTGGAATCGTCCTGCAGCCCCCTCGGAGGATTGAGTCAAACGACCCATCGAGGGGTCCTCCTTCGGACCACTGACTCCAGGGAAGGCAGAAGTGGGGATGACCAGGTGGGACCAGACAACTGTGTGTGATCCTGGGAGGTGGGAGGCGATGAGCAAAATGCACCCTGCGAAACTGAGGGCAGAGGCCGTTGGGGATGTGCTATAGCTAAGATTAGATACGGAAGAGATTTTAAGCCTCATCATCTTGTCTGGGTACAGCAGGATTGTCCCCTACGGGGTTTTCCTCAGTTCTTTATCTACGCTTGCTTTTAAATGACTCCTGAAAGAGCAGAAAACAGTGGAGAAAACCCTTTCTTTTGATTTCTGTTCAGCTGGGGACATCCATCGCCCAGGACTGTAACCATAGGTGTTCGGGGAGGGGGGAGGCGTGCATCACTTCAGCCCCATGCCAGGATATGAAAGGATTAAATCTCTTTCCTAAGCAAAGTGGAAGGTCCCCAGGTGTCTTCTCTCAGGCTCAGAGATTGCAGTGGGAGAAGGAGGCAGGATCCAGCTGGGTAAGAGACCTCATCAAGAGGATAAAAGCATTTAGGGTAAAGGACAGTCTGTCTCCCTGAGTAGGGGAAGTAATCAGTGAGGATGTGCAAGGGTCTCTCAAAAAGCCCTAGGCAGGCAATGCTTGTATCAGAGGAGAATTTCCAGGCAATGGTGAAGGGGAACAAGCTGAAAGCGTTAATTGGTTTCCCCCTACTTTCTGTTAAGATATTCCCTTTCTTGTAACCACCACTGCTTTTTTTCTTTCTTTTTTTTTTTTTAACTTCTCTTCAATCTCAATGAAGAGAACTGTTAAGGAAACCCCCTACTTACCACCTAAGGCTAGCTGCTGACTTACTGTTTCTCAAGATGAGATAATGCTAGCTGATTATAAATAGGGTGACTACCCTTTTTCATCAATATTAGGACTAAGCTGGCACCTTGATCTTCAGCCTGTGGAATGAATCACGCTGTAAGAGTTTGAAGCATTGCTGGTTTCAGAGAAGAGTAGTCATCCCTTCTCTCACCCCACACTCCCTGCTGTGGAAAGGCTTGGCTGTGATGGGGTATCCCCGAGCTGTGGGCAGGTATGCCAGGGAGTATGAAATTTCACCCCTGGTAAACTGCTTTCTCTTCTCCAGTTTAAGCAGTGTCTCTTCATTAGACCTGAGTTCTGCCAGGGTTTTTAAGGGACCACCTTGAGGACTACAGCCCCACTGAATGCTGCTGCTCCTCGTGGAAGTGTTTGTGTTGGGACACAGCATTTTCTTATTTGTGGGTTCAGGCTGTTTCTAAAACTGGCTAAAACCAGTGGAGGCTCATTGAGCTGGTAGGTTGACATGAGTCGTGCTTACTGACGCTTCTGGTCTTGCTTCTCTGCTTGCTGGTCATGTCCTAAAAAGAAGCGCCTATCTTATTTTCAGAGCCCTGATGGAAGTGACAGTATTTTGCTTAGGTCTAATTACTCGGAGCATGTTTACAGAAAAGTTAAACGGGGGCCTTCAGTCCTAATCACCTTTCAGGACCAATGTGAGTGCCAGCAGGATTCCCAGCTGCAGAAGATAATCTCTTCAAGAGGGATGATGAAAGCCCTGATATGTAAGCAGAGGTTTTGCTAGTTTGAACCTGAACTTCAGTAGGCAACTGGAAGAGTCCCTTGAATCCTGAAATAGAAACAAGTTATTTAAGATTTTACTGCATGCCTTGGACTCTCTAAAGATAGGTCTGTACAGACTTTACAAAATTAAATGCTGAGTTTCTTAACCCAGGATGGTTACCTTTATCACCCGATAGCTTTTAAGGCATTGTCATCACTTGGATTAGGTGACTTGAATGAACATATGCTTCTTTCCTCCACCCCCAAATGTGTAGGTAGCGCTCATAAATAGTTGAATATGTTGTGTTTAAAGACATTAAGTTCTCTATGTTCTCGAGTGTCCTATCCTGACTTGGATTTGAGCGTGACTTTAAAGTAATGCAGGACACTAAAATAAGACATTAATGTCTTTTGAAATGTAGAATTAGAGGGTTTGAGCATTGAATGGACTTTTATGAGTCTCAAGATACAGAGTAATTAAAGTGGTTGTGTTTGAACTAGGTTTTATCCCTCATGTTTTGTTAGCAATAGGAGAGATTTATAAGTAAACTGTGGTGGAACTTTAGAAATATTTTTAATAAACCAATCTTTCTGATGAATGGGGACCAGAGAACATCACTATATGTGACAGAAAAAGCAGAAGTTGGTTTCTGTGACAAGTTAATGAGATTTCATGCAACGTGTATCTTCAGTGGACCCTTAGATTACTACTACCCAATATAAATCCAGCCTTCTTACCAGATGAATGTAGAAGACCTCTTGGTTTTGGTCCAGTCTGGTGCACTCTGCTTTTGCCTTTTGCTGCTGCAAGCCCTTTTCATGTGCCTGAATTCTGGAGCACGGTAGCAGCAAGGTGACTGGAAGAACTATTGCTGTTCCTTCAGGGACCTTTTCTTTTTTTCTCCTGTTGGAACAGCTGAGATTCAAAATGGCTATTGCATGCATCAGGGAGGAAACCAACAGGGAGCAAAGTAAGAATCAGAATCTTAGTCGCCTCTAAAATTTGGGACTATGTGTCATGGGGATTTAAGCTTGTTAAGCCTGGAAATTCCCACTTCCCTGTAGGCAGAGAAAAAAAAAAAAGCAAATGAAACCTCTGTAAAAGGCCAGCAGAAGTAAAAGAAAAAAAAAAAGCAGCTTTCTGTAAAACATCTTCAGACAAGGCAGAGTTGGTTTTATGTAAGACCATTTAAAAAGATGAGTTCTAATATTTGAATTTCTCCTTTTATTTAGATATGTTTAGCAATTCAGATAATGAAGATTTATTGGTGGCCTTTTCTGTCTTGTTGGAGACAGTCTTGCTAGAGAATCATATTTGTGTGGCTTTCTATTTTAATTTCCACCTTTATTACTTTGGACATCTGCATGGAAATGCGATCCGCTTTTCCTCAAAAGTCCATCTTCTGTTGTTTCTCGCTTTTTTTACTGGACTCAGGTTCTTTTGTCTGCAGCATCACAATCGCTTTCACAGCAACTAATTCTGATTCTGCTAGAAGCAGCTTTTTGGCAGGAGGTAAAAGGAATAAGCAGAAGAAGCTGAGCAGGTCTTAAAGTACAAAGATCTTATTTTCACAAATCAGCTCCTTGTAACAGGAAGATGAGAGGATAGAAGTGTTGCAGTATTAAAAGATGGAGCAGAATCGTCTCCCATATAGGTGATTTAATTTTTCTCCTGCTATGATTTACACTACTACCTTCAGCTGCTTTATCATTTTTTCTTCCTTTGAGATACTCCAAAGCCTTTCAATCCAGTTGTTGCTCTCTTGCAGGAACTGAGCTGTAGGACTTAACACTATGGCTTATGGAGATGCTTCTTGTGTCTGGAGGAGAGCTGCTTCCAAGTGATGCACCCAAGACATGACAGTCAGTAGGCTGAGAATCTGTGCTTGTCCAAAATACTTCCAGCAAGTACATGGATCCTTTGGCTGTCTTAAGGGGAAAAGTTCAATATCGATGAATTAATGAGAGGAGAGCCCTCTCTGTCTTTGCTGCAGTTCCTTGGGAGATGCCTGATACTGCTTCTCCCTTGTGTAGGGTCAGATGTAACGCTTTTTATCTGAAGTAAGCGTAAAAGAAATAGGAGGAAGGTATGGGAAATACTGGGGCTAGATGGGAAGAGAGGTAGGAAATGTTAATGAATGCAGCCATGCTGATGTCTTTCTTGGAGAAAGAGAAACAGGCTACCTGCCCTTGCTTTACACTTGCTTAAAGATGTAGCCGTCCCACCGTGAATATAAGTTTCAGTCCCCGGTTGCGTGACCTGTAGGTGCCCGATCTTGCTGTCATCTTTTGTGTTATCTATCTTCAAGCTAGTCTCTAATGCCCATTCCCATAGCATCTAAGTGCCTCAAGATGAAAGCTGTAAAAGTGCAGTGGCGAGCCTGTGTATGACATGAAATTGTGTAACAGGGGAAAGGATTAGGATAAGGATAGTACTTTGAGGGGACAGGTGCCATGCCTGTGAGAAATCTGCATGCCCAACTCTGCGGAGACTTCAGCCTCCTGGTGCTGCTAGTTCAGTGCTTTTCATCAGCAATGAAACCTTTTGTAAAGAAGAAGAAACCTCTCAGAGGACTCCACCAGCTGCATTCAGAACTCATTTTTCCTCCAACAAACACTGGTGCGCTCAGAGTCTTTCCAGCATATGTTACCTGCACATTTGTTCTCAATCCCCCAAGCTGCATCCCTTGCTGTCCCCCCTCCTTCCAGGCAGAAGGAGCTCAGAGGGTGTGTGGAGATGAGAGGTGGTTGAGGTCAGGAATGGTGTCATCCTTCCATTCCCTTTCCTCCCCCTCCAGTTGCTAATGTGTGCTTCTGGAGAGCCACGCGAACCGAGTAATTACTGAATTACGGCTAGATCAGAAGTGGTGACCTCAAAGACAGAAGGAGACTCTCCATCTCCATTTGTCAGTCCTCTCGGGGTCAGAAGGACCTTTTTTCTCTGGGATCTGCAGGAGAGGGGGGAAAAGGATGTGCAAGGTAAGCCTTACATTATGGCATAAGGGGGAAAAAACGTTTGCTTTTGCTGTTGCAGAGTTCATGTGCAGTAAAAGGGTCAGCGTTGCTTGCACGTGTGCCGTGACAGCAGCACCAGTAGGAGCAATGGCACTAACACCAAGGGCTATTCAAGGGGCGTTATTTTGCCCAGAATCTCCCATCCATCGTAGAGGAGGGTTCCAAGTCTTGAAGCCATTTCTTGCCTGTCTCTGCCTTGTTGGTACTTTGATCCTTCGAAGCACTTTGGAGGTGGGGGAGGATGTCTGTGGGGAAACGGGTAGGATTTGGAAGGTTTCTATCATGATAGTACCATAGTGGCTCTGTACAATTATGGCTGAGCTGATTTTCTTGCCCTAAAAGCAGAGACTTCAATCTTTCTTATGAATGTGGTGTAGGGCATCTGCTCAATTAATAGCATGTACTCTCCAATGATGGAATGTATTTGCTGGAAATTTACATGCGAAGTTGTCTAGTTTGTTGCTTTGATTTTAAAATTGATCCTGTAAAGGTTTATTTTGGTAAGTAACCATTTTTGGCCTTAAATCCCCAGGTTTTGTCTTCTTTTCAGAATTGAAGGGTGTTTCGCTTATAAGTCACTTTAAGAGACTATAGATACTGCCAATGACTACTCTGAACTAGAACTGCTTGCATGGATGTTAGATTCCCAGCCTGGTCATGTGTTTGCAGGATCAGAGCCCTAGTAGCATGATGGGGTTACTTTCTTCATTAGTCCTAACAATGTTCTATTTATAACAAATTTTTTTTTGTGTAACTGATGGTGGTCAAGTAGTTGTCACTGAATCGCCACATCAGGTTGAATTTCTTTCTTCTGGAAAGAAAGCAAAATGTTCAGTGGCAAAGAAAAACTCGGTGATGTGAACAAGGTGTACTAATGACAGTGGTTTTTCATCCGGAGTCTGCAGACAGCCAAAAATTAGTTTCTGAGAGAATTAAATTCTCCATTAAGCTCAGTGGGGTTGTACATTAAAGCCTGATACATCACTTCAAAAGCTGCAAAGGATATGGTGGTATTCTCTGCTCGTGTGGTATTTAACTAATAGGGTTTGGGTAACTGTTTTCGTTCTGCGCTTTGAATGACCTTGCATGTTACCAGTGATGCCTACTGTAGTGCAACAGTGGACGGTAGCATGGCATTGGCCTGTATTTATAGCATGAGGCATTTTTAAACTTCATTTCATCCTTTAAAATCAGCTGTGTAGTTTTGAGCTTTTAAATATTTTAAAAAGCGACTCCTCTTCTACTTCCCTTGTAACACCTATAAGTAGTTGTTAGCAGAGATGGGAAATGCTGCTTTGCAGCAGACTAGAGATCCAGGTATTTAAGTATGCAAATTCATTTATTTTTGGTGCTTTGAGAAATTTTTGACTTGTGAATGTTAGCTGTCCTTATAGTTTTGTAGTGCCTTTTTGAGCATTTGACACAACTTTTTCTATTTATGCTGCAACTTCATTTTGGACAGTAGGTAAAAAATACCTCAACATACCAAGCTTATCTAGATAAGCTATACTCTCATGTATTTGTGTATACAAAAAGATCTTACCTTAAGGTCAGTTTAAGTTAACTTAAGGCAGAGCACTCTAAGCACTCCCACCTTATAAATCTACATAAAGGATTGACCTCAATTGACGTTTCACTTCAAAATCAGAAAACAGATAATGGAAAATCAAATTATAAAAACCTTATCGAGTTCCCCCACCCCACTACGGCTTTTATCACAGTCCTGGATCCCCAGAGGGAATGCTGCTCTGACCAAGCTCTTAGCATGCCGTGGCAGTCAACAAGATTAAGGCTGTTTGCAACTAGAGCAACCTCACTGTTTGTCACGGTGAACGTGCTGTCGGAGCCACTTCTTCAAGCGAAGGAAGCAACGACCTCCGCCTCCCATGAGTGAAGCACCATGCCTTAAACCTCTACTTGCAAATGGGCAACAAGTGCTGAGGAGAGCAGAGGTGTCCTGTACTGCACTGCAAGAGGAAAAGCCTGCAATAAGGCAGTGCCTGTGTGCTCCAGCTGCAATTCCTGGGTAGCCGATGTGGAGCACGTGGCAGTAATCTCATCTGAAGGAGCTAAGAAATAGATCACAGCAGAAGGCTGGCCTCCAAAAGGAGCCATCACATATTTCTGTTGAGTCCAAAGAGGAGCGGAGGAGCAGACAAGTCCTTCCTGGGCACGCCTGCGGCACAGTCGTCCAGCCAGCAGCCAGGGAGTCCCTGACACCCACGAATTATTAACTTGAAAGACAAATGGTAAGAGCACATGTAATTGTTGTCTGCTCTGGTTGTTTTCCCCAGACTATTGCCATCGTTGCAGTCTTATCTAGATGGAATTTCAGCCAGTCTCTGAATTATTTTTGACAGATAACGCATGCTACAAGATGTGGTGTTTTGTATTTACTTTTCATAAAGAGTAAGTCACCTGTGGGGGAGCCATCAGTGAAGTTGTCAACTGGCTGTGCTTACAAAACAGTGCTTCTAAGCAGTCCATTTCTTTTTCGGATGAGCTGTAAGCAGGGGCCTTCTCTCAGAACAAGGCTCGCTGAGGATCTGGGGAACAAAGCTTGGGAACCAGGGCAGTTTTTGAGACTGTTGTATCTCCTCAGTAAAGTTCCTGGCAAAGCAAGTTTTAAACGATGCTTAAGCTTTCTCTCCCCAGCACATAGAGCTTCTCAGGCTGCCAGCCTCCTGCGTTTTCACGTGAAATGCTCCGAGTGGCAGATGGAGGAAGCTGTAGTGTCATACAGAGCTTCCTTTGCTGGCGTGCAGGCTTAAGTGAAGGAGATGATGATTTGACAGGCGCTGCTCCTTGCTCCCTAGCTGCCCCCTCCACCAGTCTCCTTGCCCTGTCACTCTCAAAAATTAAAACAAAAACCTAGTTGAATATTCTTTAAAAAGCTTAATCGTTTCTCCAGTGCAGAAGTACGATTAGGCACACTCAACTCCCAAATTTTAGGCCGACAGGGGACTTGGGAGGGCTGCGAGTACCGTTTTTAATTGCCTAAGCGGCGCTGCACTCGCGGGGCGCTTCTGGTAGCACGGCGCTGATGCCCTCGGGCACGGCCCGCGGGATCCCGACGGACGTGCTGCGGCTGGGGGCACAGCCCGCGCACGGCCGGTGCCCCGCGAACGGCACCGCGCACCGAGCCGCCCGCAGCCTCCATGTTGGTTCCCGAGCTCCCCGCGGCTCTGCTAAGGCAGCTCCGGTTTGGGGACCGCCCAGCCCCGGCGCGCGGCCTCACCGCCGGCTCAGGATGAGCTCCAGGGCCCTGGGCCGGTGAAGGAGCTTCCCTCGCCTCCACCGAGAGCCCTCCCGGCCCGGCCACGACCGCCTGCCTGGGGAGGGAGAAGTGGCCAAACAGAATAAATCCCGTTCTTAAAATAACTTGAGGGAGAGGGGAGTGGAATAACCACATTAAAAAAAAAAAAAATGTTACCAGTATTGACTTATGAGAGGATTAAAATGGAAACTGCCAGGGTCCCTCCCCCGAAAAGGCCGCAGGGGTCCCGGCAGCTGCTCGGCAGGCCCGGCGCCCTGCCCCGCTCTGCCTCCGCGCCGCCCGGGACCCCTCGCCCGGCGCCAGCCGCGCCGCCTTCGCGCTGAGGGGCCGCCGCGCGGGGCTCGCCGCGGCAGTGACACGCGCGCTGAGCGCGGCGCGCCTCGCCCACGTGCGGCGGCGGCAGCGGCGCCGCCCGTTCCCAGCGCAGCAGATGGACCCGCCGGCGCCCTCCGCACTCCTGGCGGCGGCGCGCGGCCCCTTTAAGCAGGCGCGTGGTGGGAGGGGAGGTGGCTCCGTCGTACCGCCCCCCCCGCCCGCTGTCGCGCGCACGCAGACACATACATGTACACAGGCGCGCGCGCACGCGCCGCTCCCCCTCCCCTCCCAGATCCCTCGCCCGGCCGGGACCCGCCGCCTCGCGCCGTTCCCGCTGGCGCGCGCTGCTCCCCAGCGCCTGCCGCCATTGGCTGCCGGGGGTCAGCTGACCTCGTGTTATTTCCTGTGTGTGTGTGTCGGTGTGCGCCTCTGCGTGTGTGAGGGGAGAATGGAACGAGGCGTCCCTGCGCCCCCGCGGTCCCCCCGGCCCGGCCCCCGGCCTGCTGCGGCGCCCCGCCGCCCGCGCTGCTGAGCCGCCCCCGCCCCGCCCGCCCTTCCCGCGGCGGCGGGGGGCACCGGGGAAGGCGGCGGCGGGGGGAGGGGGGGAGGGAGGGTCGCAGGTAAGGGGCATCCTCGCTCGCGGCGGGAGGTGTCGGGTGTAGGGGAGGCCTGAGGAAAGGGGAGCTGCTGGTGAGGCCTGCCAGTCCCCCACGGGAGGCCGAGGCCCCCTCGGTGGTGCGGGAGGTTGTGTGGGAGGGGGTATGAGGGTCTCATCCGTGAGTTGGAGGGCGAGCGTTGGGTGCTGGGAGGACTTGTGAAAGGGCTCTTGGGAAGTTCGCTTCTTACCACGTTTAACCTCCTGTTTTTGTTGTGTGGGTTGTTTTTTTTTTTAATTTAAAGAAAAAATGTTTGTGGTTTTGTGTGTTTGAAGAGGCCCTCGTGCTCCCTGGTGAGGTGTCCACCTGCTTTCCTGTCCCAAATGAATGGTGTTTTGCAAGAATAGTGAAGTTTTTTCGGGAATGTGAGGGTTGGTGCTTCTGTTGAAGGGGTAAATGATTAAAAATGCCGGAGAAGATGGGTGCACTCTGTGCACAAATCGCAGTACATGGACAGGCAGTGTTGCGAATGCTTGAGGTTCATAGTGCTTTTTTCTTTCTGGAGGGTTAACCTGGCGTAGTTCATTTGCAGAGATAATCAGAATACGATGTGTACGGGCTGCTGTGAGGATCAGGTTGTCTTTTGTTACTGCTGCTTACTTTGCTGGGAGTTGTGTTTAGGAGTGCAGTTGGGAGTTATTTTTGCTTACCTTCAAGGAAGGAATAAGCTAAAGTTATGTAACCTAAGTGTTTTAACCTGTGTATCAGAGCTGTCTGATGATACTGGGACTCTGTTATTAAGTTGAAAATAGGAGCACGTTTGCATGTGAATCAACAAGTGATTGTATCTGTAGGTAGATTTGGCACCATCAGGATCCTCAATTTCTGTCTTTATGCTTAACATTCCCCCCTTCATTAAAAGGGCAGGCAGTTTGATTAAATTGCAGCATTATTTCCTGTACCATTCAATTTTTTTTTTCAGTCTTCTCGGAAAACGAAAGAAAAAAAATGACTTGAGGGGACTGAGGATCAGTTTCAGAGCTTTCTGTGTTTAGGTTAGCATTTTGAAAGCTGTTCACATCTGTATCACTTGTTGCCATCTGTTGATTCATCCATGGGTAATTCATTGGACTGTTTGATTTTTAGCATGCTTCCTGATCAATAGATGTGCATGTAGCAGTTGGCTCACCTTTACCCAGTCTTTGTAGAACAATAAAATGGCTGGATGATTGAGATGCAGCAACGTCAGGGTTAGAGTTATAGCATATTAGTTGAACTCAATTCAAGAAGAGCTGGCTTTTTGCACCTATTTTCTAGACTGCTTTTTGATTAGATAACTTTGGTTTCCGAGGTTTATAGATGGGTATTGCGTAGCATAACTAAGTCAATTTGGTTAAGTGTACATGATAAATACTACTTAACATTATTACTTGCGAATTTTCACTTGACTGAAATGTTTTTGGTTTTGTTTTCTTAAATCTGCATCTTTAAATAGGGTTCTATATCAGTTTACTTTAACTTGAGTTTTTTGAAGCTGTATTTTTTTATCTATTGTCTCTGCATTAGGTTCTGTTGGCATATAAAATTAGCATACTGCAGAGAGAATTACTGTAAAAAAAAAAAGGAAAGATATTTATTAGTTTAGTCATCGGTGTCTTAAACTGTTATTATTCTCCTCTCTTCATAATATTATTTTCTTATTTCTGTGAATTGCTGGTATATTAAACACATATTTTTGTGTTTTCTGTTTAAATTAGCAAGCAAACTACTATGTTTTCCGAGTGGGAGTATGACAACACCTTTTATATCAAAAATATGACTTGCTACTGTACATTTTTATTGCTTATAGTTTTGTGAATGACCACAGACAAGCACATAGCTTTTGGGCTTTGTATTAATAGACTTAAATATCTGGGGGAGGTTTTTGGACTTTCTTGCAGGTTTGATATTCTTCAGACTACTTACCTTTAAATCTGTTAGTGTCTTTTCTAGTAGAATAGTATTTGTTTTGACACAATTTGGCCTTTGATCTCTGAATCAGATTTCAGAGGTTTTGGGATTGATGAAACCTGAATTTTTGTGGAAATGTATACTTTAACATACCTTTGCAGCCTGGGGTGAGTTAAGCATGGTTACCTATATGAAATCAATAGTTGTGGCTTGGTTGTGAGTGTCTTTAACAGGAGCTCAGGAATACTTTCATTTGGTCCTTTTCTTAATTGCTAATGCTTCATAAAGAAGTCTTGAGGTGAATTTTTGTTCAAGGAGTAAATCTCTCTAATGCATAAATAAGATGAGAAGGTTATTCAAATGAAACAGAAAACTTGTTTGTGTATTAGTTGTAAAGGAGACCTCTCTTTATTGTCAGAAGTTTCCTAAACTTCCTACTGAACAACTGGTGAGATCATGATGGTAACCTCTTATTTACTACATTTTAAAAGATACTCGGGTTAAATTTAAAGACATAAAGCAGTATAAGTGAAAACGTTCATAATATGGTTCTGGCTGATTGGTACGTGTATAGTCTGTAGGAAAAGGAGTGAAATGTGTAGGTTTTGGGTGTCGTCCCCTCTGTCGTTCCCCACCCCCTTCCTGTTCTGTAAACGTGTGCAAATAAGTCCTTTTGGGCTCTTGGTACAATGTTAAAAGGAAAATCATTGCATACCCCCTTTGTCCCTTCCTTTTTAGGTCATGTTTAACTAAACTACCCATGAAGCACGGCAAAATGGCAATAATGCTGCTCTTAGAAGGTCCCTTCATAGGAATTGTGCTGCACAAGTCCTGTTGCTACTCTACCAGCTTAGCAGGTTGCTATCTGGAATGAGGGCATAATATGTAATAAAATTGAATAATTTCTTGCTGCTTGCTTGTCTTCCCTATAATTTGAGATAAGGGTATGTTTAAGAGTTTATAGTTGACTTATGCATATCTTGCCTTCTGACACAGAGTATACTAAGATCTTCATTTGGGTGGGGTAACTTTTTAATTAAAATATTTATTTTTTTCATACCTTATTCAATTATATTTTATACTTGCGAAGGATATTAGACTAATGTTTTTGGAACTATAGTTCTTATAACTTTCAAAGATTTAGAATTGGTTTTGGCAGCGCTAGTTTCTCAGGCTTTAATGTGTACCTTAACTGGCTGTGTGAGAATTTGTGTTACTTAATCCTGCTATTGGCCTCTGAGGCAGGAAAGATTATGTACGACAGTTTCTGAAGAGCCAACTAACGTGCTGATTTGTTGGTAGAGACTGGACTGAGACCAAGCAACTCTTCCCATTCAAGTAATTAAATGACAGTCTGATCGCAAATCATATTTTTTCTTGACTGTTTTTTTGTGAAATTTCTCTCTCTCTCAAAAAAAATAAAATTTATAGTTTATCTTTTGGACTTCTAAAATAAAAAATAAAGGTGGTCTTATGTATTTTTAACCACGTAAGTGGTTAAACACACAATACTTATGAGTTGATATACTATATAGAATTTTTTTTAATGAAAACTGTTTAGTACTATTGATAGAAGACACAAACTCGATGTAAGCAGAGGTTTTTATATTTTAAAAATCATGCAGGAGAGGCTATTGTATTCTGGTAATGGGATCCTAGTGTGTGATTCTGTTTCTTTCAAACTCTCTTCTTGTTAAAAAAAAAAAACAACAATACAAAACCGAACGTTGATACTGTTACTCATCTGACCTGGGTCCCCTCCCTTACAGTATTTGACTAGACTTCAGTCTTGACTGACTTGGAAGAATGGAGGATTCTGTCTTATGGCTGTGTACAGCACTTCTGGTGTATCTGTCTCATGTCTAGCTATGACACTCCTTGATATCTTCAGCTGAGTATTTTCACTACTGCTTACCACTGAGTTATGTATTGATTTGTTTTGAGCCACTCGGAAAAGCACATGATTTTCTTCACTATGCACGTACATGGGTTTCCTCTCATTTTAAAAAAAGGGAGGGAGAAGCCATACCCAAAGACTCAGAAGTTGAGGCTGACGAGTAATCAAAAGTGAATTCCATTTAGCCCTGTTGGAGCATAAGATGAATTCAGGATGTTGCAGAGTCTGATATGCTGCCTGTTTGCCTTTGAAGACAAAAATAAAAGGTGAAAATTAAATTTTACCAACTCTTGAACTTGTTTCTGCTGCATTTATGAACAACAGCATGAGCAGTCAAACTTCCAGTTTGGACCTGGATACAGCAAAGCATTCATGTTGCAGTAAAACTCCTGTTTTTTTCCTACCTCTTGTCTAGTGATTCCTCAAGAATAGAGTTAAGAAGTGGTGTCTGAAAGCCCTGGTTTTAGCCTCTCTGAGATTTGATCTGTTCTCCGTTTGAGAAGGCTATTATTTCTTGCCTGTGGTGTGATGCAACAAATACAAAAAAGCTAGGAAAATTACTCTTTTCCTCCTCTTAGTAAGCACGCAGCACTTCTGTGTTCATACCAATAACTGTACATGGAATCATTGTATATTCTATGCTGGAATATAATTATTTATTTCGGAGTATTTTACTAGTATGAACTCAGTCATCTAATTGCCAGTAAATTGGAAGTCGTAGACAGAACCCTCTGATGAGTTCTGATAAGAGCTCAGTACTTAGCTAGAAATTGTATGGGGAGCTACCATGCTAGAAGCTTTAACACAGTTTATTGGGAGTATTGTTCATATCAGTTTTCCTGTGAAAATACGTGCTGCGCACTGTCTTGGTGATAGCTTTTAACTGAGCTTTTAACTCAGTTAAAACCACTTTAACTTGGTGATAGCTTTTAACTAGCAGAGCTGAACGTGGATGGCTTGTGGCCGTATACATCACTAATGACTATGAAAAACATACCTAAAACTTATTAGCTGAAAGAAATATATGTGCTGTCACACCTGCCAGAACTTAAAGGTTTAATAAATCATTGTACACCATAATGAAATGTTGTTAATCAGCTTCCCATTCAGTATCTGCAATTTGCTGTTACCTTTAGTCAAATGTCTGGATACAGTTGAATTTCCATGAGATTTGATTTGTCCGGCAGTTTCCTATGAGCAGAAGTTCTGGAATAGTGGGAACAATGTAGAAGATTTTTTAAATTAACATAGATGATTATCTGATAAATGTAGTGAATGCTGTATGATCAGCATTATATTGTCTGCTGGGAATACAATACAGTGGAGATCAAAACAGTCTAAGAGATTCCTGGAGTGTGTGGAAGGTAAATTCCTGACACAGCTGGTGAGGGAGCCAAATAGGGAAGGTGCCCTGCTGGACATGTTTGTGAGCAGATAAGGACTTGCGGGTGATGTGGTGGTTGGATGCAGTGTTGGGCATAGCAATCATGAAACAATAGAGTTTTTGATTCTTGGAGAAGTAAGGAGGGGGGTCAGCACAACTGCCACCTGGGGCTTCCAGAGGACAGGCTTTGGCCTGTTGAGGGACCTGGTTGAGAGAGTTCCTTAGGAGGCAGTGCTGAAGGGCAAAGGAGTCCAGGAAGGCTGAACGTTCTTCAAGAGCGAAGTCTTTGAGGTGTGGGAGTGTGCTGTCCCCATGTGCTGAAAGATGAGCTGGTGGGGAAGACGACCAGCCTGGCTGAACAGAGGGCTTTAACTGGAACTCAGGGGAAAAAAAGGAGGCTTCATGGTCTCTGGAAGAAAGGAACAGGCAACTCAGGAGGACTGCAGGGATGTCATGAGGTTATGCAGGGAGAAAATCAGAAGGGCCAAAGCCCAGCTGGAACTTAATCTGGCTACTGCTGTAAAAGACAATAAAAAAATGTTTCTGTAAATACATTAGGAACAAAAGAAGGGCTAAGGAGAATCTCCGTCCTTTATTGGATGCAGGGGAAACATAGTGACAAAGGATGAGGAGAAGGCTGAGGTACTTAATGCATTCTTTGTCTCCATCTTTAATAGTAAGATGAGTTGTTCTCAGAGTACCCAGCCCCCTGAGCTGGAAGACAGGGAGCAGAATGAAGCCCCTGTAATCCAAGGGGAAATGATTAGTGACCTGCTACACCACTTACACACACACCAATCTATGGGACTGAATGGGATCCACCCAAGAGTACTGAGGGAGCTGGTGGAAGTGCTCACCAAACCATTTTCCATCATTTATCAGCAGCCCTGGCTAGCCAGGGAGATCCCACTTGACTGGAAGTTAGCAAATGTGATGCCCATCTACAAGAAGAGCTTGAAGCAGGATCTGGGGAACTACAGGCCTGTCAGTCTTACCTCAGTGCTAGGGAGGGTTCTGGAGCAGATCATCTTGAGTGCCATCACACGGCATGTTCGGAACAACCAGGTGATCAGGTCCAGTCAGCATGGATTTGTGAAAGGCAGGTCTTGCTTGAGTAACCTGATTTCCTCCTATGACAAGGTGACCTGCTTAGTGGATGAGGGAAAGACTGTGGAGGTTTACCTGGACTTTAGTAAAGCCTTCTACACCATTTCCCACAACGCTCTCCTGGAGAAACTGACTGCTCATGGCTTGGATGGGCACACTTTTCACTGGGTAAAAAACTGGCTGGATGGTTGGGCCCAAAGAGTTGTGGTTAATGGAGTTAAATACAGTTGGTGGTCGGTCACAAGTAGTGTTCCCCAGGGCTCAGTATTGGGACAAGTTCTGTTTAATACCCTTATCAGTAATCTGGACAAGGAGATCAATTGCACCCTCAGTAAGTTTGCAGATGAAATCAAGTTGGGTGGGAGTGTTGATCTGCTTGAGGGTAGGAAGGCTCTACAGAGGGATCTGGACAGACTGGGTCGGTGGGCCGAGGCCAATTGTGTGAGATTTAACAAGCAAAGTGTTGGGTCCTGCACTTGGGTCACAACCACCCCATGCAATGCTACAGGTTTAGGGAAGAGTGGCTGGAAAGCCACTTGGGGAGAAAGCACCTTGGGGGTGTTGGTCGACTTGCAGCTGAATATGAGCTGGCAGTGTGCCCAGGTGGCCAAGATGACCAAGAGCGTCCTGGCCTGTATCAGAAATAATATGACCAGCAGGACTAGGGAAGCGATCGTCCCCCTGCACTTGGCACTGATGAGGCTGCACCTTGAATACTGTGTTCAATTTTGCGCCCCTCACTACAGGAAAGACATTGAGGTGCTGGAGAGTGTCCAGAGAGGAGCAGTGAAGCTGGTGAAGGGTCTAGAGGACAAGTCCTATGAGGAGCGACTGAGGGAACTGGGGTTGTTTAGTCTGGAGAAGAGGGGGCTGAGGGGAGACTTTATGGTTCTCTGCAACTACCTGAAAGAATGTTGTAGCGAGGTGGGTGTCTGTCTCTTCTCCCAAGTAGCAAGTGACAGGACAAGAAGAAGTGGCCTCAAGTTGCACCAGAGGAGGTTTAGAGTGGATATTAGGGAAAAAGTCTTCACTGAAAGAGTTGTCAAGCATTGGAACAGGCTACTTGGGGAAGTGGTGGAGTCACCGTCCCTGGAGGTATTTAGAAGACATATAGATGTGGCACATAGGAACATGGTGTAGGGGTGGACTTGGTGGTATTAGGTTTACGCATGAACTCAATCTTAAAGGTCTTTTCCAACCTAAATGGTTCTGTGATTCTGTATTATTGTGTTTTTTCCTGTTGTTTCTCATCTTGCATTCAAGGGGAAAAAAAGAGTGAAGTCAACAATACTCTGTCATATGGTGTACGTTTTGGTTTGCCACTGTTACATTTTCCTTGTCTCTCTTCATGCATGTGGAAGTGGAGAGGTTTTTCCTTCCCTTCTCCCCCTTCTCCAGTGCATAAGCACGAAACGTTGTGCTCATCAGATTTTCTGATGTTCTTGATCCTGCCCATACCTTGTGCATATTGCTACATAAAAATGGTCTTTTAGGTAGGTCCCGGAAAGCATGATAGACATTTAGCAGGCAGTGAATTACATGAGTTGGACAAAATTGTTACAGAAGGTGGTAGCAGATTGTCTTTGTACGCAGGGCATCGCTGAGTGAGTGGCAGATTCTCTTCTGTACTGCTGGAGAGTGGAAGTAGCGGGAGCGTAATTGAGAATTGCTATAAAGTGACGCTGTTTATTTTGCATGAAAAAACCTGAACTGTGCCATCCTTATCCCCCTTCCCTCCAAATCACAGCATTGTAATGGAGAAACATCCTTCCTTCACCTTTCTTAGTCTCCCGTTTACTGTGAGAGTGCATAAGGAGAACTTTATTGACGCAGAATTGTTTGGTTGCCAGCTGTGGTAGGGGATGGGCTTTGGTGATGACCCAGGGAGGTCCACTGCATTGTGGTCTTCTGTGTCTCTGCACCTCTGACTTCTGTCAACATCATGTTTACTGCAGTTTGGGGAGCACAGTGGTGATTCTTGCCTTCTGGTCTTTTTCCCTTTTGCTCTGGGATACTTTTCCACATTTGGAATCTTACGCCTTTTCTATATTTAGTATTGTCTCATTTTCCAGTTATCAGAGACGAAACTGTTCTCTTGAGAATTGCTCAGTTGAGTACTCTTTTTTTTTTTTTTTATGGTGGTAGTATTCTGCAATTAGGATATAGAAATTTGACTTGTCATGTGTTCATTTTGTTTGTTTCTGTGTCTTTTTGCCTTGAAAGGTGGAAGTTGTGGAAAACCAAAGGAATGTATATATATAATACAGCTGCTGAAAGTGACAAGAGGTGGAGAAGTTTACCTATAGTTTACTCTGCAACCTAATCAAAAGCCTGTCAAAGTTGATGGAAGAAAATTACTTCAGTCAGTCTGGATCAAGCTCCCTGGGAAAAGCATGTGTCTTAGCTCAATAAGAAACAGGATCAGGAAGCTCCTTAATGTGGATGGGAGGAGGAATTAGGAAATGAACTTCCTGGCTTATCCACAGAACTGTAGTGTTTATAAAGACTTTGTTGGGCTATGTTTACTCATGAAATTTTTCCTGATTAGCTCCATGTGTACGTTGCCCTTCTGAAATAAGCTAAGGCGTAAGAACCTTTTGCCCGGTTGGTGAACAAGACATAAAGAATTAAAGCTGGAGCAATTCTCAAGGTAAAAGTCAATGATTGTTTTTGTTGTCATCTTTCTAGCTGAAACAAGGTAGCAAACTTTTCAGTTTTTCGTTGAGTCCTTGGGTGTTTTATAGCAAGGGAGGAAACAGCATCTCATCTTCATATTCTTGTAACAGAACTCCAGGAGTACATCAGCATTATAGAATGATTATGTGTAATCCATCACACATGGGTTATGTTACTGTCCCTCTTTTTTTAGCCTCCTCTTGAGGAGAGGCAGGATGGAGAAAGAAACAGTGGAGTCTTCTGGTTTTGTTTTCTCGCTTCTCTCAGGTGTACAGGATGAATGACTGCAGGATCTCAAGATGAACAGAATGATGGGGCTGATTCTCATAGTAGTGGACCATGTAAAGCTCCCTCTGTCTTATTTTGGAATCTTTACCCTAGCATTTCCAAAAATTACGCCCAGAGAACAGTGTCTTTGTTATCCTCCACTAGTCTGTATTTATAGAAGTGTTCTGTCTTTCCTAGTGCTGAATTCATCCCTCCTCTTTGCTTTCAGCTGTTGACTTTCTTCAAGGATATGTGCTCTAGGATAGAAGGTGGAATACATGCAGTGGAAGCCTTGTCCATCTTTCTAAGTGCGTCTCCATCAACAGCCTCAAACACTGCCTGACGCTATGGCTGTGGTGATACCGAAATCTGCTGAGGGGAGGAGAAAGCTTTATACCCCAGTTGTGAGAGCTTCTGCAGTTGTAGCTCGTTCACTTCTGTGAACTGCTTACGCTCATTAGAGCTAATTTTTTGTCTGTGGTGTGGTCTGACTACTGTTGTCATTCACTGTGCCTTTGGCTGGAGCAGTAGAACTTAAAAGCGTAGAGTTAAGTGTCTGCGATTTAAAGTAGCAGGGTACGGTATCTTGTTTGTTGGTTACTGTGGCCTGAGTTTGTACCATATAATTTCAGACGTTTAACTGAGATGTATTAGAAGTTTAATCACTTTATAAAATTGGCATGGAAGGAGACCTTCTGGAAGGCTTCATTGACTCTGTGGGGAAGCTGGTGAGAGTGAACCAATTTAAGTGCTTTAGGCTAAGGCTCAGTGATACAGGAATTTAAAAAAGTACGAACTTAAGGAGTTCTTCACTGTTTGCTCCGACACTGCAGTGTTCTGCCTCCTCTCTGTCATCGCTCTGTTGGTTACGCCAGTATAACTGCAGTGGGGATGCACAATGAGATGGTTCAAGAAACGAGTCCAATCTGAAAAATGCAAAGACCACCTGCAGTGCTGGGGTGGGAATGAGAGTCTTGGGGATGAGGAGCTCCTTAGTTCAGTGGCAACACTGAAGTCATGTTTTTGTTGAATCACTTAAATGTATGAAGTTATTTTGTTTTAATCCTAACTGTTTCTCTTGTGTCTGTGTAACTGTGGCTATAGTCTTACTCTTTTCCTGTTAGTCTCCTTTAGGAGACAACACTTAAATTGTAGGAATGGATTTGCTCTAGCTTTTGACTCCAGTATGAGGCAGGTGCTGTGAAACCTAGAGGGTGGAGGAAGGAAGGAAGTGATGTTTAGGGGATATAGGTTGTGGGAAACAGGGAGAGATGTCAGGGAAAGAAAAGTTATTTTATTTAGTGTGAAAATCTTAATGCTTGGATTTTTTTTTTTTGAGGGAAGTTCAACCACTTCTCTCATGTTGGGGAAAAACCTTATTTTCCCCTAACATTTTATCAGTAAATATCATATGGCCGTGACTCTATTTTTATCTCAAGTCTTCCATAGCAGGAGTATTTGCAGACCTTCCACACCCGAATTGGTCTTAAATCTGTGTCACTTTAGGGGAATGAAGTGCTAAATTGATAGCAAGAATGATATCCTTGGCTACTGAAACTTGAAAGTGATATAGTGCATAGCTAAATATCTTGTGTTAACTTAAAGGAACAGAAATTGTCTGTAAGAAGTTTGGAGGACATAAATTTGGGTACAGCTTCTCTGCAATTGGACAGTAATTCTTTAATTTGTTAGTTTAAATAGATCGAGGTTATGTTTCTAGCTGATTTTAATGTTATTGCATTTAATGTAACTAGATGGTATTATCCTCAACAATGGTTTTATCCTAATCAATGGATTTAATTCTTGTATACAGTGTGTAACTTGTATTGCGATAATACTTGTATGTAACTGATAGAGATTTTGTGTTAATTTACTTCATTTGCCTTGAGGAGTTCCCAGGAGCCTTAGTTACAGGCTCATTGCAACAGGCATTGTAAAACAGAATAAAAAGACTTAATTGTGTAGACTACATTGAATAGAAAAGAAAGACATGTATTACAGGTAATATTAAATATGACCTAAGTATTCATCTTAGCAACTTGTCATAATTTGAAGCGATAATGCATTTAAGACTTTTTAAGGCTCGTACTTTGTATGAACAATTTATAAAAGTTAATTAAAAATAATGTGTTAGATTTTTTTTTTTTAACTACTATATAGTTTTGAATATTTGTGGTACTGGATTAATTTCTGCAATGAAAGCGGGAGCTTGGACGGGTAGAACTTGGCAACTCGGCTCACTTTTTTTCTACTTTCCTCTTGCAATTAATAATTGACGTCTTTTCATCATCTTCAGTTTTGTAACTGAAAGGTGAAGGTTTGGTGAGAGTTGTGATGCCTTCACCGAGCCTTCTGTCTCACACGTCTGAGGAGCTGAAGAGCAGATCAGGAGCTGTCCTTGAAATGGTTGCTCAGATTTTGTTGTGTTGTGGAAGCAGACATGATGCTTGAATGTATGGAGACATTGGAGATAGGGACACAGGTGAATTTGCAGTATGAAGCATATGATGAGTTTCCAAACTTTTCAGAGGACTAGCAGATTGGGTTGTGCAGTCAGCTAATCTTCAGCTTGGAAAAAGGAAATGAGGAGCTAAGGGCTCGGTATTATTTTCATTTTGATGGTGGGAAGGGTTGTTTGACTGTGTGTAAAAATGAAGAGCCTTTTAAATATGAACTTCTGATTTCAAGTGCACTTCAGTAGCCGTGCCGCTTAAGCAGTTCCTGCTGGGTCCGTTTTGCTGGTACAAATGTTTGTCTGACGATACAGTGAGTGGATCTGTCAGTTCAGAAATGGCTTTTCACTCTTGCAGAATTGTTTCTCAGCCTTATCAGTTCCCTGATCTGGCTCACTCCATGAACGGCTGTGTTAGCGCTGTGGAGGAGGCGGGATCTCTTAAGCCTAGTGCGCAGAGGACTGACTCTATATGTGAAACCAAAATCATTGTTTTACTCTTTGACATAAAATGAAATCTCACTGATTTGCATAGATTCTTATTAAAAAAGCGGTATCTG
The DNA here is from genome assembly GCF_009769465.1 of Tauraco erythrolophus. Taxonomy (NCBI): domain Eukaryota; kingdom Metazoa; phylum Chordata; class Aves; order Musophagiformes; family Musophagidae; genus Tauraco; species Tauraco erythrolophus. Next base: position 58,113,506 of record NC_141468.1, read on the forward strand.
TTAAAAATTTGGATGGTTAACTTTCAGCAATTGGTTGGTGGATTTTTAAAAGCTATTTAAGCGTCTGTGCTGTCGATTGAGGCTGAGAACCAGTGACATAATAATAAAATCAGATGTATAAAATCACATAAAATTCTGTTGAACTTTGATCATTAGTTATATTTCTAGAAATACATGTTTTCATAGCACCACAACTTTAATACCAGCTTACAACAAAATTTAGTTCTTGTCAGACTAATTCTTTCTTTGTGTTTAGGAATATAAATTTAACAGTACATTTCACTCAAAGTGCAGAGCTAAACTGGAGATGGTATTTTGGTTCTGTGTATGTAGTAAGGAAGACTTGAAGCTGAAAAAAAATCTGGTTGAGTATTTTTAATTTGGTGTTATTAAAATATTTTTTTACAAAATAATTTAAATAATATTTCAAGGGTAGGGGTAGAAATCAGCAGTCAAATAATATCCACATGCAAAGTTCTGATTATTTTATTATTGTCGTTGTTTGTTTATATGGTGCCTTTTATTATAGCAGTTGAATACTCTGAATATGTCTGTTCACGTCTCCCCTGTGAGACAGGAAGATGCAATGACTCAGGCTTAGTAAAATTTTCTGTGGCCACTTAGGGAAATATATGAAATAAGAAGTGAATATAGATCTTATCTAACACAATAATCCCCAGAGCATTCCCCTGTCTCAGCTGACAAAGCTCACTGTGTTCCTTCTGCCATGCTCATCTGTTCTTCACCCATTCTCTGAGAAACATTTCCTTAATTGTTTAGATTTAAGCTCATACATACTGACTTTCTAAAAAGCTGTACAGACATTTTGATAAAGAAGGCGTAGTGTCTCTGTGAGATTATGGAAACTAGTTACAATCCACTTGGCCAAGCTTTAACTCGTTTGAGGAATCTTTTGATGAATTTTTTCATGGGGACAGGACAAAATTCAGGTTTTATGTCAAGGCCACTATTAGCACTGATTTGCAAGACATGTTGCTAATATGTATTATTGTTAGACACTTAAGCATGTGTAACAACTACATATGGGTGTTTTAAAGACATTGTGAATTTTTTTTTTTTTTTAGAATGTTAAATTCAGTTTTCAGTCATATAGCATTCTGGTTTTAACATCAATTTTTATATACTTTCCAAAATACTTTATCTACTTCAGTTTATCTACTTCAACAGGTTCTGGCACTCTCAGTGAAAATTAATTGTATACTGTTTAAACTTTGAGTGGTGTAGTAAGGCTTCTTTGATAGAATAAATTGTAATGACTTGGTGAGATCCAGATCCGACTGCAATTTTCTCTAGAAGTGCGATGAGGAATAAGACAATGACAGTGTTTCCCATGCCTTAGATCATTCTGTTTATTTGTAGTACGCAAAAGTAACTTTTAATGGAGTAAGATCTGAAACAGCTTTAGGGAAGGGTATGAAGAAAATCTGTTTACGGTTCAGGGTAACCACAACTTTTTGAAAGACGTGAGCAGTGAATATTACTGCTTGGGCAAACTGGTGACTTTTTAAAGTGCTGGCTGTCTTGGTTTACTTCCATATCACACCTAGAGTTGGAAACTAAAAGGGTTTTCCCTTTTCTTTTTAAAAGGCAGCAAATGTAGAAGAAATAAGTTAGATCTGTTACTTTGTTAAACACAGTCTTAGGTTTGATCCTTAAGTTCATCTACTCGTGGCATAGCTGATCTGCCTTCTCTTAAAAGTGACAGACAGGGTAATGTTCCTCTGAAACTGAAACAAGATCAAGCTATTCCCAGCCGTTGCTCAGATGTGCAAGTAATAACTCTGTACCTGCAGAAATGAGGGTTAGCAACTTGGCCTTGGCAATGGAAATGATAACTCAATACATGGAAATCTTTTGTTCCTGCGTTTCAGACTTAATTCGGATCCTGGGGATTGTTTACTTAGAAATTATGCCACTGAGTTGCTCATACTCAAGTTCTGGCTTGGTGGGGTTTTTTGGTTGTGGGTTTGCTCTGCTACTTTAAGAAGATACTGTGAGGAAGGACAAAAATGATAATTTTTTTCTTTTGTCTGGCTTGTGACTAGAAATGACTGGAGATGTATGTGTATCTCTGTTATTTGCACAGCATTTAGCAAATAAGACTGTTTTAATCAGAAGCCTGGACCCTATAAAAAACCCGCTTGTTCATTTATGTTTTTTGACTATGGAAAATGCTATCTTACTGTTTGTCACCTGCCTGTAACTACAGTTTCTTTCTTGATAAGCATGCTAGGAAGTGAGAGGTCTCTGACAGATCACTGAAAATATATTGCATTTCACTGCTGCCTGAGACTGCTCTGCACAGATGGGTCGCAGTAGTCAACCCAAATCTAAAGAAAATTTAACGAAGCAGAAAGACCTCACTTACCTCCTACAGAATTAAAGTGGTGCTGGTTTCTTTTGCACCATCACAGGCTTATTGTTAAGAATCAAGCATATCCCCTCAGTATTTTGGTTTTTAGCTCACTTGTTTTGAGCTGTCTCTCTGTAGTTCTGCACTACTATGCTGACATCAGTGTTGCGTGGGAAAAATCTGGGCAGCTCTCCTGTATTTGTCCGATCTTTGATAACTGAGATAAAAAAAGTTTTAAAGATTTATATAGATTTAAAAAATGTAGCACAGTATGTTGCAGAAGATCATTTCACTCAGTAATCTTGGTGTGGGAGAACTGACGAACCCTGTTAGTCAGCAGTGGCTGGAGGCAGTCTCATATACATGCAGGAACTTTTGGAAGATGCTTACATGCTGTTGACTACCATTTAGTAATCTTGCTCACAGTAGGATCAGAATGCAGTAGCTTCATATTTTGAGGAACTCCTCTGTTAACAAAGTTGTTCTACAAGGCTGTTTTGGACGATTAAACAAGAAATAAAATCTGCATTGTAGATGTGCTTAAAAATAAGTTCACATGGAGAAGGTAGATTGAAAGTCTGCCTGAAACAACTTCACATGTTTCACAAATAAGTCTGAGATATGGGTAAGAGGACCTACTGCTTCTCTATATTCATGACATATGTGCAATAATCTTGTCACTGAGGCTGTTTCTTTATCAGCCACACAAGCTCGTCATATGTTTCTTTTCTTCCTACCAGGTTGAAGGCAAATTTTGATTACTGGGCTATTGGAGAAGAAACAAAAAGTGTTGAAGCAGAGTGAAACTGCTTATCCTAGTGAATAGAGCCTGTAATCTCTACATGGATGTGCTTAGATGGCTCTGCAGCAACAGGCTATAAATGCTTGAGGAGAACCATGGAGCTTTATTGATAGAGTGGGGTGCACTTGTAATAAGAGTGTAGGTGTGACACTGAAGGAGTAAAAGCTGTGCCAGAATCTTACTTTGAATAAATGGGGAAAACTTGATGTTTTTGTTGTGTGTGTTGGAAAGCACTGTAAATGTGTGTAATTTTTGGCTGTTAATGGAGCCCTTTTTTGGAGGTGGGACTTTGCTGCTGGTCATGAGATCATGAGATTACAGATGTGTACCACTGTTATGGAGTTTTATATGATTGCGTCGTAGTCTCTAGACAGCAGCTGGTGTATCGTACTCTTGAGTTCCTGCATGTGCAGGAGTACGTGCCAGCTGAAAGTGTTTTCTGTAAAAGCTTCCAGTAATAATTTAATCAAATAAATATATATTTTTCCTGTGGATCTAGGTAGATTTTGAAGGCCTCATCTGTCTGAATCTATTAACAAGGCTTGCCCATGGAGTTATTCTCAGTGGTTTTGCTGATAGCATAGCACTTCAATCTAAGCACTTTACAGTGCTGTTATTATTAAGAAAGATTATTATAATAGTAGTTGTAATAGTCTTGTATTTATAGGATATTAATTACAGGAAATATGCTCTATGTCTTGAGTTATCAGTGATGTAATGGATTGAAGCACCTCCTATCTTTTCTTACTCCTGTTATTAATGAAATGCTTTTTTCCTTTTTTTTTGGCTGCTATTCTACTGGTTGAGCTGCCCAAGTTAAGCTTCTTGTGAGATATTCAAAGCAAGTGTTGTTCTGTAGGAGTCTTGAAAACAGAAAGGGTTTGCTTAGGGCACCAGCAATTTAAGTTCTCCTGATGAAAACCTCATTTAACAAGGTAAAATCCGAGATTAAAAAAAAATAATAAATTGAAGGAGAAAAACATGCTTTCCCTGTTTTGAGTTAGTGTATATATCTTCTGGACTAGATAAATATTATGTGATTGCAGGAGATTATGGAGGATGGAAGTTTGTGCCTCAGGGTGACCTTTATTGGATCTCTGTTCCTGGAGGTATTTTACGTCATCTTGTGCTGTTTCTGTTCCATTATGTAATTAAAATGATTCTTTTTGTAATAGTGAGGAGGTCTTAAGAATGTTTTCTAGCATTGTTAATGTGTTAGCAGTTTTCAAGCCTTTGTTAGTATTACTGTAGAAGAATGAATATCATCAGTGATGAAAGTTTTTCTATGATGTAATGCAAAACAGGCTTCCTGAGACCTTGTTCAGACTATGCAAAGAAACCTTTATTAAAGTCATGTTTAAAAATTAGTCTGAGATTCTGAGAGAGACTGAGCCTGTGATGAGAATGGAAACGTTGCTTTCATGAGAAGAGGAGTTGAAGCACGTGTCTGCCAGGGTGTGCACACAGTCTCCTTACCACATGAATGTTGCTGATTGCAGAGCCCCAAACTACTTATCTAGAGAAGCTGCTTTCTAACATCTGCCAGTTACAGTAGATGTTCTCTTACCTTTAGTTTGATAACTTCCTTGTATTTGTGTTTTCTTTCCTACTTTTGTTTGTTTGTTTTGTTTTTTTTGTCCCATTTTTAACCTTAACAGCAAGTTGTACAAAAAGTGAAAAAGAAGTTTGTATTAGGTATCCCAATTTTGAGGGCAGGAGCTTCAAACTTATGAAACATGAAAGAGAGTAATTCAGAAGAGGGAGATTTTTATCTACAAGAAGCCCAAACTGGACAGATCGGCATGGTGTGGCGTTCATAGAAGTGTTATTCATGTGATATATGTAGCCTTTAAAACGCTAAAAAGGTGGAAGTTCAGCAGAACAGCAGACCTCTCTTATGGTATGACACTTTAATATTAGTTTAAAACAGCAGTGAAGTTGACTCCCTAGAATGGGAGAGACTGAATTCGAAGTATCAACAATTTGAAAGTTCCCCTCTGATTCTAGTAAATGTTTCAGAAAGACTCTTGTGGACATCAAGCTGCATGAACCAGAGCCACAACACAAAGGTGTCTTTGAGTTAGCAGAGAGGAATTGTGGAAGCATGCATTGCAGTGGGTTTTTTTTGTGTGTTCTGTAGCCTGCATGCACAAACAGATAGTAGAAACCCAAATACAAGTAGGATGCCTTTCTGAAAGACCCTAATGGTGGAGGTAGAGCTTTCTGTGTATATCATACATCTTAATAATAAAAAGTAATCTTGAGATGCAGATGGGAAAAGAGCATGATGCTAGACATCACCTGCATCTCCTCATTTGTATGTGTGTTTTCTTGGGACTCTGGTGATCTTCTACTTGAACAAAACTTCTAAGTGCCAAACTAGATTTTAATTTTGAGTGGGTTCATTTGAATGTGGCAACAAAACACTTGTCACAAAAGATGGCTAAATGAGGAAACATAATGCAGGCAAGTCTTCCAGGAAGTCTCCAATCCGAGGAGTTCAGAGTTCTGTTTCCTGGAAAAGTGTGAGCATTGTCTTAAGATATATGTATATAAAAAGGAAGGAATCTCTCCAGGTGGCTTTATCCAGTTTGTTTTCAGGAAGAGAAAACCAAAGGTGTTTGAAATGAAATGCTTTTGTCATCTGTTTTTTTTTTTTTTTTATTCTTATTTATTTATTTTTAAAAAGTGTATATGTTGTGAGTTGTAGAACACTGGAACAGGTTGCCCAGAGAGGTGGTGGATGCTCCATCCCTGGAGACGTTCAAGGCCAGGTTGGACGAGGCCCTGAGCAACCTGATCTAGTTGGAGATATCCCTGTTCCTTGCAGGGGGGTTGGACTAGATGACCTTTGAAGGTCCCTTCCAGCCCTAACCATTCTATGATTCTATGTACATATTTGTTTGTTACCATGCTTTTCTTAATGCACCTAGTAACGTGTCAGGCTTTTACAGAGGGACTAGCCAGGGTCCCTAAACAATTTCACAGCTGTGGTCCAGTCCTCAAGGATGAGTCATGATTCCACACGCTGAATAATAGATACAAGTATATTGGAGAGGCTTCCTGAAGTGCATTTACTTAGGAGTTGGTTATGTAAATTAAGATGATAATACATGATATTCCAAAAAATATATTCTGTCTGGCAAATGCTTTCAGTTAAGTTTCATTCAAGGTAATATAAAAGTCCTAAGGGATGAAGTTGTAGACCCTTTTGCTCAAATAGAGTGGACTTGTTCTGACTTTCTATCTTTTAAAACAAAGCAGATGGGGGGGGGAAATACCATATGTTGTCTTGCTGTGTTGATTTTCACCTACAAGTGTCACTAGAGTAGTCAGGAACAGAGCATGGAGCAGATGTCTTTGAGCATGCTGGTGCCAGTTCTTTCACAGGTTCCTGTAGATCCTTTTCATTGGAGTATCTTGGTTTGAGCTTTGGTCAATTGTATCTTGAGTATTTTCTAACAGACGTCTTTCCCAGAGTAAAACGTGGGCCTTGGATATCATTCCTACCATAGATCCAAGAGTGGTTTGAGAGCCTTGCAGGCTTCTCATTGTTGCATCTTTTAACGTGATGGCAAAATACTTCATAGTCTCAGTATTAGCCACAGAGAATAGTTGGAGGGTGAGGATTGTTCTGCTTTGCTTTGTGGAGTGTTGTTGGAAGTTTGTTTCTTCAGAGGCGCATAAACAGACCCAGTTAGTAAATGTCTGTGCGGAAATATTAATGGTGAAAATGCGCTCCAGCTGGTAGTAGGCTACTAACTTGTATTTTCTTGGAAGTGAGTGATTCCTCTTACTTACAGTACCTAGCAGGTTGGAAAGTTGCAAGGAGAGGGGATACACACTGATGTGCCAGAAAGCAGGAGACAAATACTAAATTTTAATTGCTATTAAAACAGTGAAATTGAGCAGTGGTATTGGTGCAACTGGGGAATGCGGATGCTATACCTTTTTTCCCCTCTTTCTTTTTCTCCCCCTTTAGGAGGGCTTTCGAGCTGCTGCTCTGCTGCTGAACAGCATGCAGTCTTTTCGGGAGCAAAGTAGTTACCACGGAAACCAGCAGAGCTACCCGCAGGAAGTGCACGGTTCATCCCGACTGGAAGAGTTCAGCCCCCGCCAGCAGGCCCAGATGTTCCAGAGCTTTGGAGGAGGTGCCGGCAGTGGACGTCGTGGAGCAACAGGAGCCTCTACAGCAATGCCTGGTGAGAGCTCTGGCCATCAGAGCTACCAAGGTTTCAGAAAAGAAGCAGGAGAGTTTTACTATATGGCTGCCAACAAAGATCCAGTGGCGTCAGGAGGGCAGCAGCCACCTCAGCGCAGGCCTTCTGGACCAGTACAGAGCTATGGGCCCCCTCAAGGGAGTAGCTTTGGGAGTCAGTATGGGAGCGAGGGACACGTGGGCCAGTTTCAAACACAGCATTCGACCCTTGGGGGTGTGTCTCACTATCAACAAGATTATACTGGTCCTTTTTCTCCAGGGAGTGCCCAGTATCAGCAGCAGGCTTCTAGCCAGCCGCAGCAGGTGCAGCAGCTGAGACAGCAGATCTATCAATCTCATCAGCCTTTACCCCAGGCTTCCAGCCAGTCTGCTTCCAGCACCTCACACTTGCAGCCAATGCAGCGTCCATCCACCCTGCCTTCTTCTGCTTCTGGGTACCAGTTACGAGTGGGTCAGTTCAGCCAACACTATCAGCCACCTTCGTCGTCCTCATCCTCCTCTTTCCCCTCCCCGCAGCGTTTTGGCCAGTCAGGACAGAATTACGATGGAAGCTACAGCGTGAATTCTGGGTCGCAGTATGAAGGCCATGCTGTGGGTTCCAATGCACAGGCATATGGGACCCAGTCAAACTACAACTTTCAGACTCAATCGATGAAAAGCTTTGAGCAGTCTAAGCTGCCCCAAAGTGGGCAGCAGGGGCAGCAGCAACAGCACCCACCTCAGCACGTAATGCAGTATTCAAACACTGCCACCAAGCTTTCTCTTCAAAGTCAAGTGGGACAGTACAGCCAGACTGAAGTTCCTGTAAGGTCACCGATGCAGTTCCACCAAAACTTCAGTCCAATCTCTAATCCATCTCCTGCTGCATCTGTGGTTCAATCTCCAAGCTGCAGCTCTACCCCTTCTCCACTCATGCCAGGTGGAGAAAATCTTCAGTGTGGGCAAGGCAACATGTCTATGGGTTCTAGAAACCGAATCCTGCAGATGATGCCTCAGCTTAGTCCTACACCATCTATGATGCCAAGTCCCAATGCTCATGCAGGAGGATTCAAGGGGTTTGGGCTGGAAGGCCTGCAGGAAAAAAGGCTCACGGATCCAGGGCTGAGCAGCCTGAGTGCTCTAAGTTCTCAAGTGGCCAATCTGCCCAACACAGTCCAGCACATGTTGCTCTCAGATGCCTTGGCACCTCAGAAAAAAAGTTCCAAAAGGTCATCCTCTTCAAAAAAGGCCGACAGCTGCACCAACTCGGAAGGCTCCTCCCAGGCAGAGGAGCAACTCAAGTCTCCCTTGGCAGAGTCCCTTGATGGTGGCTGTTCCAGTAGTTCAGAGGATCATGGGGAAAGGGTGAGACAGCTGAGTGGCCAGAGCACCAGCTCAGACACCACTTATAAAGGGGGTAATTTAGAGAGATCCAACTCCTCACCAGCACAAGGCTCTCAGAATGAGCCATCAAAACTCAGCAGCAGCCCTGCAGCTAGGGAAGATGTGGCCTCCCCTGATGGGAAGGAAGCTGTGGTCGCTGTGGAAAATGCCCCAAAAGTGAATGAAAAGGCAGTTGGGGTGATTGTCTCCCGGGAAGCCATGGCAGGAAGAGTAGAAAAGTCAGGTGGACAAGATAAACCTGCACAAGATGATGCTTCCACAGCCACTCAGGCACCAGCTAGTGCTAGTGGAGCAAAAGAAGGTGGGCATGCAGGGACACAGCCAGAAACTCAAGGAGGAAGTAAAGGGAGCAAGAGTGGAGATAACACTAACCATAATGGAGAGGGGAACAGCCAGCCTGGTCATGCAGTTGTTGGGCCAAATTTTCCTGCAAGAACAGAATCTTCCAAATCTCCTGGCAGTTTAAGATACAGTTACAAGGATAATATAGCAGCTGGTATACAGAGAAATATTGGTGGCTTTCCACAGTATCCTTCTGGTCAAGAAAAAGGGGATTTTCCAGGGCACAGTGAGCGCAAAGGCAGGAATGAGAAGTTTCCTAGCCTCCTACAGGAGGTCTTACAGGGGTACCACCATCATCCAGATAGAAGGTATTCTAGGAACGCACAGGAGCATTCTGGGATGGCTGGGAGTTTGGAGGGAGCCATGAGGCCCAATATCTTAATTAGCCAAACCAATGAATTGACAAATAGAGGCCTCTTAAATAAAAGCATGGGGTCTCTCCTGGAAGGCCCTCACTGGGGTCCCTGGGATAGAAAGTCTAGCAGTGCAGCTCCTGACATGAAGCAGATAAATCTAGCTGATTACCCTATTGCTAGAAAATTTGATGTGGAGTCTCAGTCTTCTGCCCATGAAGGAGGAACTCTCTCAGAGAGGAGATCGGTGATCTGTGACATATCTCCGTTAAGGCAGCTTGTCAGAGATCCTGGCCCTCACCCAATGGGGCACATGGGTCCTGAGGCCAGAAGTGGAAGGAGTGAACGTCTTGCCCCTGGCTTGAGCCAGTCAGTAATACTCCCTGGTGGTTTAGTATCCATGGAAACAAAGATGAAAGCTCACAGTGGGCAAATAAAAGAAGAAGATTTTGAACAGTCAAAGAGCTTGGCTAGTCTCAATAATAAAAAAACGGGAGACCATTGTCATCCTGCTGGCATCAAGCATGAATCTTACCGAGGCAACGCTAGCCCTGGAGCTGCAGTCTCCGATGCTGCTCCAGACTACATTCCCCAGCAAGACAGCAGATCGACGCAGATGAGACGAGCACCTGGCAGAACTGGAAGCAGCAGGGGTAAATCACCTTCTCAATTTCAGGATCTTGCTGATAAGCTGAAAATGTCACCAGGCAGAAGCAGAGGTCCAGGGACAGATCTGCATCACATGAACCCACACATGACGCTATCTGAAAGAGTTAACAGGGGTTCCTTGCATTCTGCTTACCCTCAGAATTCAGAAGGCCCGTCTTTGGCTTCAGCATATCACACAAATGCTAGGTCTCATGCCTTCGGTGACCCTAACCAGGGTTTAAATTCCCAGTATCATTACAAGAGACAGTTATACCAGCAACAGCAAGAAGAATACAAAGACTGGGCAAGCAGCACTGCTCAGGGTGTGATTGCTGCAGCTCAGCACAGGCAGGAAGGAGCAAGGAAGAGCCCAAGACAACAGCAGTTTCTGGAAAGAGTAAGGAGTCCCTTAAAAAATGACAAGGATGGAATGATGTACCTTCAAGGTAGCTCTTACCACGATACTGGAAGCCAGGAAGCTGGACGCTGCGTTATGGGGAGTGATGGTGTGCAGAGCAAATGCACCGAACTGAAACACGGCAACCAGAAGTTGCAACATCATGAATCTGGTTGGGACCTCTCTCGGCAAACTTCTCCTGCCAAAAGCAGTGGCCCTCTTGGAGCAGCCAACCAAAAAAGATTTTGCCCTCAAGAAAGTGATGGGCATCGACGAGAGGAATCTACAGATTTACCCAAGCCTAGTAATGCCATGCTTAGGCTCCCTGGCCAGGAAGACCAGTCTCCTCAAAATCCATTAATTATGAGGAGGAGAGTCCGTTCTTTCATCTCGCCTATCCCAACCAAAAGACAGCCACAGGATATGAAGAACAGTGGCAGTGAAGATAAAGGGCGACTGATGGCTTCAGCAAAAGAAGGAGCTGATAAAACATACAACTCCTATGCCCATTCATCTCAAAGCCAAGATGTTGGCAAGTCAGTTGCAAAGGGAGATTCCTTCAAGGACCTGCCAAGTCCCGATAATAGGAATTGCCCTGCTGTTTCCCTCACAAGCCCAGCTAAGACCAAAATATTGCCTCCAAGAAAGGGGCGAGGATTAAAACTGGAAGCTATTGTTCAAAAAATTACATCTCCCAATATTAGGAGAAGTGTTTCTACCAACAGTGCTGAAACTGGTGCAGATACTGTCACTCTTGATGACATCCTGTCCCTCAAGAGTGGACCTGAAGGAGGAAATGCAGCTGGACATGGACCAGAGGCTGAGAAGAGAAAAGGAGAGATGTCAGATCAAGTGGGGCCAGCAAGCCAGGATACAACTGGTGAAATAACTCTTGCAAGATCTTCAGAGGAGTGGCAAAGCAGTCAGGATGATAAAACCAAGAAGGAGATCCCTGAAACTGCTGGTGTTGGTAAAGAGGGAGCAGGATCCAGTGCAGCACCACCACCTTCTCAGAAGTCAGGTGGTCAGGGAAGGTCTGATGGATCTGTAAGCAGTGCTGGAACTCTGACCTTTTCCGACTCAAAAACCATTTCCCCTTCCAGTGTGTTTACTTCTGAACCAAATCCGAAGTCTGAGGAAAAAGATGGAGATGTGACAAACATTTCACCCAAGCCAGATGGTTTCCCTCCAAAAGGATATTTTCCCTCTGGAAAGAAAAAGGGGAGGCCAATTGGGAGTGTGAACAAGCAGAAGAAGCAGCAGCAACAACAGCAGCCACTGCCACCGCCCCCGCCACCCCCACCAGTACCTTCACAGTCTTCAGAAGGAGTAGGTAGTGGTGAGCCAAAACCGAAGAGGCAACGGAGGGAGAGGCGAAAACCTGCAGCACAGCCACGGAAGCGGAAGCCTAGACGGGCTGCTCCGATTGTGGAGCCTCAAGAACCAGAGATCAAGCTTAAATATGCTACCCAGTCTGTAGATAAAACTGACTCCAAGAATAAGTCCTTTTTCCCTTATATTCATGTGGTAAACAAGTGTGAATTAGGCGCTGTGTGCACAATCATTAACGCGGAGGAAGAGGAGCAGAACAAATTGGTGAGGGGTCGGAAAGGACAGAGGTCTTCAACACCCCCTCCTAGCAATGCGGAGAGCAAAGTGCTGCCCACCTCAACTTTCATGCTGCAGGGCCCTGTAGTAACAGAGTCTTCTGTCTTAGGGCATCTGGTTTGCTGCCTGTGTGGCAAATGGGCCAGCTATCGTAACATGGGTGACCTCTTTGGTCCTTTCTACCCCCAGGATTACGCAGCCACCTTGCCCAAGAACCCACCTCCAAAGAGGGCCACAGAAATGCAGAGCAAGGTCAAGGTACGGCACAAAAGTGCTTCTAATGGTTCCAAGACAGATACAGAAGAGGAGGAGGAACAGCAACAACAGAAGGAACAAAGAAGCCTAGCTGCTCATCCCCGCTTTAAGAGGCGGCACCGCTCTGAGGACTGTAGCGGAGCCTCTCGGTCACTTTCAAGGGGAGCTTCTTGTAAAAAAGCAACCACTGATGGTGGCAGTGGTGTTGAAAAGACTCCTTTGGACTCAAAACCCTCTATGCCCACTTCAGAAGGTGGCACTGAGCTGGAGTTACAAATTCCTGAACTACCTCTTGACAGCAATGAATTTTGGGTCCATGAGGGTTGTATTCTCTGGGCCAATGGGATCTACCTGGTCTGTGGCAGGCTCTATGGGCTGCAGGAAGCTGTGGAGATTGCGAGAGAGATGGTGAGTACCTAACCTTGCTATACAAAATGATTTGTTTTCATTTGCATTTGTATACCATTTGGAATACCATTTTTCTGTGTTCTTTTCTCATGTCTTAAGTGATCATCTTTCATCTTAAGTAAATCTCTAATGATGTCCTTTTGGTGGCCTTGTTTAGATCTCTGCACCTGATCAGACAGATTTTTCAGGGATCAAGAAGCTGGATGCTCATTACCTACTAGAAGTTCTGGATGTCTAAAGACTTTCTCGTGACTACAATGGTCATTTTCTCCTCCTTATTCTGTCCTATTAGATCTTTAATATTCTCTAGGGCTCTCGTTGGAGTCATACAATGAAAGGACAAGTGGCAGCAGACAAAAATTGCAACAAAGAAAGTTCCAATTCAGTATTAGGCAAAAAATTTCCCAGAGAGTGGTCAAACATTGGATTGAGAGAGGGGGAATAACAGAGCAGCTGTGGAATATCTCTTCTTGAAGATGTGCAAATGTGACTAGGCAAGGCCCTAAGCAACACACTTTACTTCTGAAGTTGGATCTAGCTTCAAAGTTGACTCTGCTTTCAGCAGGAGTCCCTTCCAACCGAAGTTATTCTGTGCCTAATACATATCACACAACTGTAGGAGAGTTCACAGTCCTTAGAAAATAAGACAGATAGTGTGGAATCGCACAGAGGTCTGTAAGCTTTGAGTGAAAAGTGGATGGGTTTATTGTTGGTGAATTCAATACAAATCATACCACAAATCATGCTGATAATTGACTTTCCCCGAAGTGTGAGTCTAAAATGAGTAAGAAGAAATATGTAAAATTAAAGCAGGGACAAAGGGAGAACATCATTCACAGCCACGTGGTTGTGAACAGAGACAGGTGCTATTCTTGATTCTCTGAGACATAAGCTGACACTTTAAAAGCCCCGTTACGTGGCTTTCTTTGCCATCATGTGTGCTGCACCTCTTTATTTATGGTTACCTTTAGCATTATGCCTTCTGTCCTGTGCCACACCATGGAAGAGGCACTAGACTACTCTTTCCTGTTGCCTTCAGATTCTTCCTTTTCTAAACAGTGTTGGGATCCAGTTTTTGTCTTTAGCGCGTGCTCGTTTCCTCCTCATGAGCTTTTCTCTTTGGGTTTGATTCCTGGCTTGTTCTGCATTTCCACTCTCTGTTCTTTGACAGTAATTACATGCTTCTTTGCCCTAACTTGATTTGGCCTGCATTCTTGTTTCTAGCCTCTCATTAAACAAAGTCGGTTAATTTCATTTGATTTTCATCGGGCTGTGCCTGCATGCTTGTTCTGATGTAACTGCTGGATTTCTTATCTCTAACTGCAAGGTTTCTTTTGGGATCTCCACCACCGTTTGGATTCTACTCGCAATGTGGCCATGCTTTCACGTGTCTTGTAGTTGACCAGTATTTTGGATTGGTATTGCTCCAGCCTGATTTTCCCATTTTCCTGTTTTCAGGATGTGTCTTTCATTTATGATCCTTGTTCTCCCAATAGCAAATACCTTCTCTGCAAGTTCTTGAACCACTTGAGTTGTCCTTCAGCACTTCTTTTTGTGTTTCTGTACCTGCAAAGGGGGCATGCCTGGAAGAAACATGCTATGCTAACAGGCTCTAATCAAACTTGACAAATAGTAGCCTGTTATCCACAATGTTTTTATATGGGTTTTGCATGTTTGACGATTAGTTCTTTTTCTGCATGGGATCTTGATGACTTTCTGACTGAATACACTTTGGCCTAACCTTTATCGTTTTCTTCCAGCTGTTACGATGGTCATCTCCTTATCAGAAATATTTTTTTTTTCTCTTCTTAACCCTTTCATCTGCCCTTATGGCACCATACAAGAACATCTCCTTATCTCCCTTGAACCTTGTGTCCTTTCTCTCTACCTCTTTCCTTTAATCACTTTCTTAACTCCTAGCTTTTTTTTCCCCTTGTAGTACCTGTAGGCAGGACTGCTTCCCATTAAAAAAAAAAAAAAAAGTGTACAAAATGCCTATGGCCTCTCTTGCCTTTGCAACTACCTTTTAATTTCCTTTCCCTTTTTTCATCTCAAAATTCTTTGAGTGCATTGTCTGGGGCTCTTGTTCTCCGCTGCGGCTTCGATTGTGCTCTGCTACAATTGTAATAAGCATTTACAGTGATCCCTTCTTAGCTAAGGTTCAGATCCAGTACTTCATTTTCCTTTCCCTGTCAGCTACATTTGTCACTATCAGCTGTGCTGCTTTTGAAATGTTGTTCCGCCGTTGATGGTTACCTCCTTTCTTTCCACTGTTTTTTGCAGAAGCTGTTGTTCATTACTCCTGGCTTTTTGTGTGGTGTTCACTGAAGTTCTGCTTGTGCTTTCTTTCCCTTTATCCTGGAATACTATATCTTTGGGTAGCCTTTGGTAACCTGGTCACTTTTTTCCAGAGTCTTGTAGAGCTTCTTTTTTGCTCTGGGTTCACATTCTTCTGCTATAAACTTAAAAATTGTTCTTGAATTCATAGTGAATTCTCAGATTCTCACTTCAAAACATGGCTTTTAATCTACATTATCCTTAATCCATCGTCTGTAATCTTGTTCTGATTTTCTTGTCACTCAGATTCACAGTTTCCTCTTTGAATTTTAAAATTATTTCTTCCTAATTCTTCCCGTTTAAGGCTGTAAGAAATACTGCTTACTTCTTGTGCATGAGAAGTAATATGTAGGCTTTCAGTGCTCTCCACTGTTCTGTCTGGGTCCATTTTTAATCTAGTTATAAGACTCTGAACTTTCAGAGGCAGGAACCATTTTATTTTATTGTGTTCTTTGTTTTGTTATGTCTTACACGAACACATAAACAGGTGTCCTAACTGAATCCTGGGCTCTTCTGCATTATGTCCATAAGAGTAATCCATCTTTCTTTCACCTCTGTTGCAAATAGTGGAATAGGTTTTCTCCTAGCCTTATTGTAGCAAATTGTGATACTGTATTCTTCTCTGGAAACAGTATATCCTCCCCCTTTCAGTTACAAGAGGGTTACGTGCAACACAAAGATGGCAGTCAGGGTATTCAGAGGTGTACCTGCCAGAAGTCATCCCCAGGCAGCGGAAAGGCTCTGTTGAACCAGACTCTTGCCCCGCTGCCTGAGGATAGCCTTCTGGCTCAGACAGCTGATTTTCTATGCTTGTTGCATATGCTTTTTCTTTACCTCTTCCTTGCTTTACAGATGCATTTTCTTTTTGCTCCCTGTGACATGCAGTTCATCATTGTTAGTGTCCTGGAAAAGCATATGTGCAAACTGTGTAACTGCTTGCTAGCAGGAGAGAGTAGACAGATGTGTGCACAAGCATACAGAAATCTGGGTCTTAGATTTGGTATAGGGTAAGGAAAGACATTAGTTTATGGCATATGAGGAGTCATGAGCCTGGAAGTGAATAATTCATGTATGTAATGCGTTCTGTGCAAATTAAATACTGCCATAATTCAAAATCTTTGTAAACTGTTTGTAATACCCACAAAAGGCAATGCACCAAACTTAAACTGAATCCATACCGTTAGGTGAGTTGAAATATTTTGTTTTGTGATCTGACTCTATTGTTGCTTATGTGGCATCCCATCATAGAAATGAGAAACTTAAACTTCTGGTCAAAGGCCGTAAACCATCGAACCGTGATGTAAAGTTAGTGGCATAAGTAACCTGCCCCGTGTTTCTTCTTCTCACACAAACTCACTTGTTTTTTCTCACGTGGAAGCTTATTATAGGTGTGTGTTTGTTTTTTTTTCCCCCCAAACACCTCTGTTTCTCATTTGCCTTCCAGAATTGGGAAGGAATTTGAAGCGTTTTTGTTGCTATGTTAAGTTTTATGTTCCTTATATGAAGAAATGTCTCTGTCTTACTGCAGTGTTTTAGAGAAAAGCCCTACAGTCAATCTCAAGGAAGGCTTAGAATGTATACAAGGGTGCTGAAAAATTGACTTGTACCAGATTCTCTAGAAAAATTTGAGATGAGACAGTATTATCTTAAAAAGGTTTGTGAAACCATGAAGTGACTTTCCTGAACTTTGAACTTTCTTAAAGTCTGATTTCACCCTAGACTGAAAATGGTGTGAATGTGTTATCTTCTAAGCAGAAATCCAGCTGATTTCTGTAGTGCTAGAATCTGCCTGCCTTGAAGGCAAAAAGGTGTTCCTCTTGCTCTGGCCACTCTAGAAGACTTCTTGGTTCTGAGGATGTGAATAGCTGATCAAATTAATTGCGCTGCTTGAGATGCAGAATGACTTAATCCTTCTTCTTAATTTGAGGTTCAAATTAGATACCCCAGCAGATGGACCTGCCTGCCAAGTGGCTTGTCTTTCTCTCTTAAACTGCTTATTAAACCGTAGTAAGGGTGCTAACTGGCCTTCTTGCAGTTACATGTTTCTGGTTCCAATGTTAATGAAATCTTGAACTGAAAAAAGGCCATCTCCCTCATGCTGGATGATCTTGTTGCCTATAAAATGCTTTCTTTCAAATATGGTCGCTGAACACCGTGTTTTGGACTAGGTGAAGCAGATTATAAGTGATTTGGGATAAAATCTTTGCCTTATGATACTAAGAAACTTACAGCAGGTATTCTTGCAGCAGGTTTGAAAAATATATCCATGTTCTTCCTCTGGAAATTTTTTGGTCTCTCTTCTTACATTCACGTCAACCATTTCTTTGTGTTTATAGATTTGGAAGACTAACAGTTGCATGCAGTTTTCTATAAATATCTTTAAGGAAGCAGTTTCCTACCTTGTTTATCTCCTCATTGTTTTCTTATTCATGAGAAACTCATTTTCATGGAAGATGAAATCTTGGTTATCTTTGAAACTGGCAAAATTATCAAGTCACTTTGGTAGTTGTCAGCAGATTTAATGTTCAAAAGAATTAATGGTCTTTATTCTCGGTATTAAATTTAAGAAGCTGTAAGTGGAGAGAAGAACAAGGCAGAGAACATTCTTTGTATTAGGTTGAGTCGCAGAATTCGAGAAGATAGTGAACAGCTTTTTAGAAAACAACAGTAGAACTAGAAGGTGGTATGCTGTTTCTTGGAATTTTTTTTTATAAAACACTTTTTTTCTAAATCGGAGGCTCTGGTCTAGCACAAGTATTATTTCTATTTTGGTTGGGGTTTGATTTTGTTTTGTTTTCTTCTCTTCCCCCCACCTTCTGTCAGAATTGACCTTGATGAAGATGAATCTAGCTCTTGTTTCTGCTGACGGTGCTCAGTGAAAGGAAAACTTGTTTATCCCTCTTTTAAAGATCCCTTTTAAAAAGGTCTAAAGAATTTAATGCTTTTCTCATCAATCTCTGCTTCATTCCCAGTTTGAGAAATCTTTTAATCCTTATACACGGAAAGAAGTCCTTGGAACCTGTTTCCTTTGTTGCTTCTTATTGAAAGGATCATCTTGGGCTTCAGTCAGGAGAACGTCAGAGTAACAAGCAGTGAAGGGTAAAATCTGGCCATCATCTATGGTATAATGGAAGGGGATTCTGAGCTTTCTCTCACCAATCTGGAATTTTGTCTGTCTAACTCTATGGATTATCTTTCAAAGCCTGCTGCATACCTGAAGACAAGAAATCTGCCTGCTTTAGGACTGTTAACAAGCCTGTTCAGAAGGTCAGACTGACTTTGGAGAAAGTTATGAAAAACCACGTGGGCTCACAGAAGTTCAGAACCTAAATGCATGTCTCTCTCTTTGCAAACTGATGCTTAGATGCTTTAATTTTTCAGTAGTGTTGGGCAGTGGCAGCCTTCTGGCTCGTGTGAGTATGCCTTTGTTACTTTGTAGAGCTGGAGGCAGGTTTACGTACTCTATCCAGGTTTCATGGAGAGCAACTTCTGGTTTTGCACAGAAAAATTGTCTGTGACCACTTAAGACTCTTGCTAGTTGATATCCCAGAGTATCTTATCTGTGGAAATCTGTGCTATAGAGGAAATAAAGATTGCCTACCTATAATATTTTGTTTACTCTGTTGCTTTCATGGAACCGTTTTCTTTTGTTTACCTCTACCATTCTGGACCCTAGATTTAACTTGGGTAAAGAAAGGTGCCTAGAGGGATCATGAGGAATTAAGCTGTTTATATTCTCAGATTTGGGAAATGAAAGCCTAACAAAAACGGTCCTACACACTGTAAGTAACTGCTTTTAAAAGATTCCTAACTGAAAATTGTGGAAGGTTAGCTACCTCTGACAACAGCTTCTAGCCCCAGAAAGCTGAGTGGTGTAGCACCCTGAGTATAAAGGTGTGAGTTTATTCTGAATGTCTCATTTGGCACAGATGTGCTTTGATATCCCTAAGCCAGGCTAGGAGTAAGTTTCTGTGAAGAGGGGTGATCCTGTTTTATCCTCTTTGCAAGCTGCTTGCTCCCACTGTTTCCCTTGTGCTAGATCTACCAACTGTGCGTTTGCACAGCGGGTCGATTTTTAGCTGGCTAATCCATCAGAAGACTAGCTTGGGGTGGGGGATCTTTGTGCCAGATCATCTGTCTGAATCCGTTTGCTCTCTGAACCATGTTTGCTGTGTCTGACAGGGAGGGCCCTTTCCACTGGTGGTAATAACCATTAGATCACGTTAGCTGTTACACAAAATTGTGCCCAGGTGACACCACCACTTCAAAGTCTTTTAGGCCCACAGTGCCGCTGTTAGTGTTAGGAAATGAACGCTGGACTTTTATTCGTTATTCTTCTTATTAGAGAAGAAAAATGTGCAGAACCTGACTTTTTTTTTTTTTTCCCCCTCCAGAAAACTCCTCAAGTAAAGTTCTGCATCAGGTCAAGGTTCAGCTGAAATAATCTGCTGCTTCAAAGACCACATGCCTGACAAACACAGAAAGGAAAACCTGTGTTTCTTACACCCAGATCTGTAATAGTAGGGAGAAATTTCCAGAGTAGGAAGAATTGACACTGGAGCTTGTTAATTTTTCTCTGTGGGGAAAAGGAACGAATTTAAAACCTGCCTGTTAGCAGTGGTTGAAAAAAGGGTGTATTGAGAACATTGTCTGGTTATTTTTATCTCTGGCAACAGCTTTTAGAATGCTTTAACCTCTCAAGTGAGGAGTGCCACAGAATCTTGAGGCACCTTCTGCAATTACCCTTAAAATGGTTGAGTTCTTGGTTTACATTGAGGAACTGTGTCCACTTAGTTACCTGAGCTGGAAACATGCTCGCTCTTTCTTGAAGACATCTTAGTGCAATTAGTTTAACATTCATTTTCATTCCTTAAGAAATGGCAGCATCTTTAATATTCTTCCGCAATGTTACAAAAACAAGGAAGCATGAAATTTTGGGTGGAGAAGAAATTCTGAAAGGCAGGCTGAATAATGAACTTCAGATTCATTTTTCTCAGAAAGGCATTGCCATCTGCTGCGCTACTGAAGCTCTCTGTGCTGTCATGACTCCTGGTCTGTATGAGTGTGCTGCCTCGGAGATGAGAACCTGGAGGAGCCCTTGTTGTATCTCAGTTCATTGCATTGCTCTGGGAGGGACCTAGAAGTGTGAATGACTAGTGCTGCAGCACTAGTAGCTCACAGCAGCTCTGTGTATTGGTATCACAAACCTCAGACATTGAAGAAGTGAGCAGACAAAATCTGCATCTACATTTGTGATGCATATATTTCAATATCTTAAGTGACTGGAAGCCATTAATTACATTTGTGAAACGAAGCTGACTTTCCTTGACTTTGTGAGTAGAAACTGGGTAAAACCGGTGCAGTGTATTGGTAATCATGGATTGCAAATGGTGGGAAGTACAGTTTAGTTGAGGTCTCAAACATAAAGACAATACTAGGAAAAGAGGAAGGACTTCTGCAGTATTGCCTGTTTCCACGGGGCAGAGAGAAGATGAAGGGTAGGCAGGGAGGTGATTTCTATGCGTCCTTATTAGCAGACTCCTTTGCCATTAGGTTATCCCAAAGTATGGGCATTATGTCTGCGCTTGCATGTGGCTTTGTATTTTACTGTTTGTCTAGCATGTGGAGTGAGGAAAGCAGAAAATAGATTTACTGACAATAGAGCGTTGGGAAAGAATAGGATGTTTAACCACTTCCATTAGTTGTAGCCAGGAGCACTGGAAACTTGTATGTAAAAAGGAGCTCGCTCATTCCACAGTTGCGGCCTTTCTATAAAGCATCAGGGATCCTCGAAATCTATGTACAATTTTAATTTAAAAATACATTTAAGTAACTTTAATTTCTAAGAAGCTCTTCAGGAGACTTCTAAACAAAGCTTTAGAGCTTTTTGTCTGGTTATCCACAAGCTCACACAATCCTTTTCTAAGTTGCCTGTTACTGTAGAGATGCCAAACTCTTGCTAAATTCTCAATAGCGAGTGAATGCGATCAATTTATGTGTCATTTTAGCTTGAATCTTTTTAAGCTGTGCTGGCAAAAAGGTCGTTAACGTTCTCCAAAATGGGGGAGGAGGGTGGCTGTGCTGTTTGTGGTTTGTTTTGTTAACTTAAACTGAACTAACTTTTTTAACTTAGACTAATTCCAGATGGTAGTCACTTGAGCTGAATCCCCTTAACTTCATTAGAAGAATGCTGCTAACAAATAAGCATGGAAGGACATTCAAGTACTTTAGAAGTTTATTCTGCTCCATGCATCTGTTTAAAATGGCCTATATTTGGTTACAATTGGGCAAAAATGCAAACCTTAAAAAATATTTTCCCTGATTTTGAAAAAATTATTACGTCTTAATTTTTCTTTGCTTGTTCAGTTTGATAAGAGGTTAATTTCTGGAGGTAACAATTCATTACTTTCTGTTACATAATGTTGTATGAATTGTTACAATTAAATTATATCTTTTGTAAGACTTTAAATAAAAAAAAATACGGCTTTTCCAATATTTTTTCCAATGTATTTTTAAAATAAACATTATCCTGAATAATAATGCTTCAGCTATTCTGGTGTTTACCATTCATAATAAAGGAATGCTCTTCAAATGCTGCAATGCAAACCAAGTTCATAAAAAGCTATGTAAGCATAGTGCTTTGTGCAGTAGCCAGACTGGGGAAGGAATGGTGCAACAGAACTGAGACACTTACTGATGGTGGTGTGAGATTTTTTTAAAATACATATAGAAAGCAATTTTTAAACTTTTTTCTTTTCAAAAGTAAATTTTTTTCTGTCTGCCCGTTATAAACCTAGTTATATAACTCTAATATGTTTTTTTAATTAGAGAAATATGTTCTGAAAGAGGTTAGATTAATTTCCCTAGATTTAGAAAGATGAGTAAAAATAAAACTGAAGTATGATGAGTATTCATATAATAATTTTAGAAACTACAGAGAAATTAGAAGTCAGTTTTTTCCCTTGAAAAACGTTACTCTGCGGATACAAGAATTGGAGAAAAGAGGTTCTGTCTGTACTGCACACTTTGCCTGAGGTTATGGAAGAAGCTAGGAATGACGTTGGGGTTCCCTGAATCTTAAACCCATCCTTTTCAGCTAAGCTGAACTATACTACTCTTACACTGTTGTACTCTGGGTAGTTTTTCTTTCTTTCTTGGCAGAGGAAATATTTTTCAATTTCATGCACTTAACTGGACTCTGTGTGAAGTATAGAATAGTCTTCATGGATAGAGCACTTTGGAAAAAAGTTATTAATGAACCTTCATTGTTATGGATTGGATCTCAGCCAGCTGCTTAGTGATTAAAGTTTAATTGCATGATGATTAGTTTTCATTAGTAAGCAATTAGCTTTTAACAGCAGTCTTGTATTGCTGAAGCTATGAGCGAGTATGAGTGGCTTGAGCTGTGTTGAGAAGTTATGTATGTACTTGGAGATGTGGGCCCAAAGTTGTTTGGGGAATATGGGAATGGGAATTCTGATGTTAGTTGCTTCTAACTGCTCGTTCCCACTGTAGTGTTGAGCCAGGAGAAGAGATAGGAGTGGGAAATGGAGCGAACGGCCAAAACAGCACAGCCTGGACATGGGGCACAGAGACTGGCTGCAGATGAGCCTTCATGTAGGGAGTTACCAAAATAATCGTCTTCCTCAATGGGCCCTTTGAAGTTCCGAGTGGCTCTCATAGTAATGCTGGTTTTCATAGTCTTATCCCACTCCTTGCCACAACGAAAACTACTTTTTCAGAATCCCCCTCATGAACTTGATGAAATCCCCATTTTGACTGTGATAGCAGTCCTTGATTGCTTAATGCCACAGTGGGGTAAATTAGGGGAAAGATGAGTGCAGGGCAAGGGCTGGGGGAAGTGCAATAAGATAAGAGTAGAGGAAGGTGGGAATATAGCAAAAGGTCAAGGCTTCTTGGCTGTTAAAGGTACAAAAGAGCAAAGAGTGTCCCTTGTAAACCACTTCCGCTCCACCAAGGAGTCTGTGAAGATGAAATATGGTGGTAGTTTCGTCAAGGATAAGTTAGGGTTGTTAGAAGCCATTCTTCTCCCCCACGTTTCCCCTTCTGCTAGCACTACTTTTCTCTGAGTGAACTGAGTCAGGTAGCTGATCTGGTCAGCAAATTCTCCTGCCCCCCTCATTTTTATCAAGCTAATTTTTTGGCTGGATCAGCTTTCTTGACTCTTAAGTATCAGTACTGATGCAGGGAAATGCCTCGCTCAGCTAGGAACAGGAGCAGGCAGCAGGTTGCAAGTACAAACTGATATCTTAAAATGGTCTGGAAGTGAGTGGACTGGTCAAGACCGTGACTTCCGATAGAAGGTTTTTCCAGAACTATATTACTAATTATGCAAACCAGTAAATTCAATAAAAGGTACATTTTAAAATTTGTCTGTAGCTTTGCAGCTTTTATTACTGATGTCAAGTGCAACCATCCAGTTGTCTAGACATACAAGAAGGTAGGGTTTTTTCTTTATTATTATTCCATGATCCAGAAGCACTAGGGACTGGATGCTCCCTCTCCTCCTCTGGCCTAATTTTCAGGCATTTCCCTTCAGTTAAAATGGACCAAAATAGCTGCAGTTTCTTTTGAGAAATTCTAGCAGTGCTCAGGGTGTGACTTTAATCATGTAGATGATCTTAAGTTTTCTTCAGATTTGCTGAACTGTTGGTAAGAGTAGACATAACAGTGAGGGACTTAGTGTAAAACAGCAACCCTGCCCAAGACACAAAGACCGTGGTGAGTGGCAAAGCCTGCCCACGGCTCTGTGTGCTGCTGTTTCTCAGTACCTGATCGTAGCATAAGTACACTTGCATCTTATCTCAACCAGCTAATTGTTGCCTGTGTCCTAAGCTTTCCTTCTGTTTGTGAAAATATCAAAGGCTAGTGTTAAAAACTGGCTGCGTAGGTGTCGCTTACTAATGATTCCCCCTTCCCCTCCCCTGTTTCTTACTCTTTGCATGTTATCTTTTGATAGGTCTCTTTATTCTAACTCAGCTGTATATTTGTCTTTTTCTTATGGCTTGTCATTTCACAACATGCAGTTTTGTTGGTACTTTGCACTATGCTGCTGTTTAATTGCAGCTTTTCTTGCACCTCTGACTCCTTTATTCTTACTGAGAACTCATGCTTCCTAAGTTTCAGAAAGTTACTGATCATTAAAGGAGAGTGTCCAGCATCATAAAAGACTTAGTAGTAAGGGAGGGAAAAAGGAGGAGGGTGTCTTGGCATGAATCTCTGATATGGAGACAAAAAGACACTGCTGCTCAATGTGAAACTTTAAAGGATTAAAAAAAAGGGGGGGGAGGTGGAGGTGGGAAAGGGAGAGAGAGGCAACTTCATGTACTTGAGTTCAGGTTTAAGAGCTGTGAACTTTTCAGACTTTGTGCCTGCGCTGTCAAAAATTCCTTAGGTGGCCTTTGACAAGTCAATTAATTATTCTGTAAAGCAGGCTTTAAAGCCACTTAGTTTGTGACCATTAAGACGAATTTGTAGGGTGCTTTGAAAATGGAAAGTATGGTATGTATTTAAATTGTCAGATGTTCTTAATTAAATTGGAAGATTAGGGAGCTGGTACAAGGTTGCGTGTTTTAGTTGCATAGATGTAATGGGAGGAAGCTAAGTTTAAAGTTTGTTTATATATCATTTAGTGTCAGGTCCACAGAAGATAATAAAAATGCTTTGTTATGTGTTCAGCTGATGCTGGCTTTCTCTTTTCTTGTAGAAGGTTAAAATGCTGAAGATCTTAACTTGAACGTACTGGTACCATATGTAAATTCATCATTATCTTTAATTAAGTGTTTTCTAGGGGAGTAACTCTTCAAGTTAAATCTAATCACTGAAATTTCAAAGTTAACACAATACATAAGCAATACTTTCCAGAAAAACAACAGTTTGTTTAGATGTTAATTTCAGGAAATTGTTTAGGTTAGACTAGAAAAATTCCAATACCTGCATTATAGGTACATAAAACTATTTTACAAGGTTTTAATGCAGTCTTAACTCCTGTACTTAAATTTAATTATTCCTCCTTGGAAGTGTCACACATCATCATTGGTGATAATAAGGATTCCTTAGTGATGCCACATGGTACTATTCCTCTGAGCAGAAATCTGCAGAGGCAGTTCCTGGGGTACAGGAGCTTTGAATAGTTACCAGTAAATTCAGTTTTCTGGACAAATAGCTTCAAGGGTAATGCCAAAAGAAGATTTTTCTGTTCTGAGTCTCTGAAGCTCTCTAACAAAGAAGACTCTACTGATGACTTATGCCTCTGCTTTTGAGCTAGACCCTTCAGAAGATGGAGGAATAAGAAGTGAGAAGAGGGTGTGCCTATGTAAAGTAAATGAAAAACAAGCAAAAGTGCCTGTATCCTTCAATTTCTGCCTCAGGTGAAAAAACACTGAAATTTCTCTTTAATCTCGCACAGTGATTTATTTCTAGTAGTCTGTGGCTCATACCAGTCCTTTTAATCTTAGTATAGATTGATCTAGATTTATAAAAACTGAAGATGTGGCTTGCAAATAGTTAGATAATATTATTGCTTTTACCACTGTTCAGCAGTGTTGTGAGCCCAAACGATCTTAATTAGTTTGGTGTTTTTTTCCCCCCTTTCAGATCTGGGGAGAAGCACACAGCTCCTTAATCCTTAGATGGAGGAAGTTCATCCTCCAGAACAACATAGAGTCTGTCCTTTAAGGAAACTACAGACCCTATCTTAGCTGCTTTGTAATATCCAGCTGGAATGCCATCCGGCCTTGGACTTCTGCTGCTATTTATATTCGCTGCCGCTTCTAAACTGCTGCTAGCTCATACAAAGTTTTCTTGTTCCTTGTGTCTCAGGCAAGCCTGCTGACCCTCGATGTTTTTGAATAAATTCAGTTTAGAATTCACGAAAAGTAACTATTATTGTAATGGGCAGTTTAAGCAGCACATATATCATTATGGTGTGTAGGATTTTTCCTGATGATTATTGAATGGTGAAAGAACATATTCATCTTTCAACCCATTCAGATTTTTGGCTAGCAAACATTATTTTACATAGAGCACCTACTCTGTATCTGAGGTCATTTCATCAATGTATGTTACTAACTTGTTTAGTTTTCCTTAACTGAGATTGATTATTTATTGCTGTAGTTAATGAGCTTTTATCTTCTTTTTCAAGTTTGGTTGGGGTTATTTTTTTTTGTTTGGTTGGTTTGGTTTTTTTTAATGCTGATGTGTTACTTGACAGCTTATCACTAAAGAGAGATGCACTGACTTGCTGGAATTTCTCCTTCCACAAGCATTGCACCTTTATCTCTTCTCTTGAATTCATTTGACCTGCTGTTGTTGTTCATCTTTGGTTGCATTTCCTGTATGGTAGCAACAGCCACCAGTGACCTCAGGAATACTTGTGTGCACTTTCTGGCTTTTTATTGTAGCTCTGCTGCAGCCTTCTGGAGGAGCGGTCATCTTCTCGTCATTCTCTAACAGTACTGAGTAGTATTTTTGTTTGCTGCTCTTTTCCTGGAGAGGCAAGTTGTTCATTTTCACCTACCCTTACTTCCAGTGGAATATATTTTTGACTGCACAATAAGAGCAGCTCTGTAGACCTTAATTTAAGAATTAGTATTCTTATTGATGAGTAGATGTCCATTTGGAAGACTGCTACAAAAAAATCTTTTTCTAAACTATCATTTTTGCGTACGTACTTCTTTCACATTCATCTGCCAACTTCCTCTTTTCTTATGGCTCAAACACAAGCTACTTGTCACTATTTTATCTGCCTTCATCCTGCTTCTTTTTCTTCTTTTGGTTTCAAGAATTTATGATCTACTTCCAGTCAGTGCATCCTGGCTAATTTTAGAATTTCCTAAATGAAGTGCCTTGCTTTCAAAACCCTGCGCGTTTACCTTTGTTTTCCTTCATGCATTTCTTCGAAGCCTTTCTTGTCTGGGATTTCTGCTGAACAATTGGATATGCTTAGCCTGCTGCTGTGATGGACGCTGCCCAACGCTGCTGGCTCAGTCTCACCGTTCCTATTTCATCCCTTTGCTCCACCAACACTTTGTTCTGTGTTACTGAAATGTCTTGCACAGTGGGGCTCTGCTTATGGCGAGGGCTTGCACAGATTATTACAAATAATGACAAATGGTTTATTTCTGTCCAATGTTACAAGTCTTTGAGTTGTTGGCAGGGGTGGATTTGTGCTGCTGCCTTTTTTCTGCTGGGTTACGTAGATACCTTGTCAAAATCTTTTCCGTTTACAGTTTGCCTTGCTCAAAAGCATTTCCTTACGTTTAAACCATTACAAAGGTTTTGTTTCTGTTGAATCCACTGCCATTAATAACATAGTGATTGTGTCCTTAATGAACTAGACCTTTTTTTCTTTTGAGCTTTTTAGTAAATACTAAGCATCGTCTCCTTTTTTCTAGAGAAAAACTGGTTCTGTCATGCAGTTCACGTCTTGAAAACAAATTACTTGGGTTTATTGCATTTTCTTGTTTATGTCAGTTTTTTTCCTTTTTTATATCACTCCAGTCATTGATATTCAAAGGTATTCCTTTACAGGGGAGAGCTTTTGGTAGCTATTTAATTTATCCAACAACTCGTCCCTTGTAGTGGTGATGTTGCTTTGTTTTAAGGCAACTGCACCTGTTCTTTCATACTGCACTCGTTAGACCTTGTGCTAAATAGAAATTCACTATATATTTGGATATTTACTGTAATCAGTACCCAAGATGGTCAGGAAAGAGATCTAGTACTGGCAGAAAAATCTAACTGGAGTAAATACTCTCTCTTGCTGACTATGCTGTTCCTACAACTGTATGTCCTTATCGCATAATCACTGCTTGAAAATTTGAATTTCGTTTTCCTCTTTAAGTCTGCTCTTCTATCTTTCAGATCTTTTCGTAACTAAATTGCACTTACTGTTGCACATTTAATTCCCCAAATGAATAGCCAAGATAACATAAACTATATGAATTTTTTCTGCTAGATTTGCATACTTTAGGAAATTCAAATCCCTATACTTCTAAGTGGTTGTCTGAAATGTTTTTCTTATTCAGAGTGGCTCTTTGTCATCGAAGGAAACAAGATTTACGCATTTCTTGTTGTCTTGGACTTGGTAGTCTATGTATTATTTTAATATTCTTTTTACAATATGAAATGGCTACAAAGGTGTGTGCTAGCCTGCTTAATTTGAAATTAAACATGGGTTTTATTACCATTTAAAGTTACTATTTTTTGTCAGTCTTGCTAAACCTGTTTTATTTAACCATCAGTTTATTCTTGAAGTAGCTAACCTCTATTCTGGTTCAGTTATGCTTGGTCCTTATTTCATTTGGGTTTTTTCCTCTTTCTGTTGTTTGAGAGGCAGAGAGGGTTCATTCTCCTCCATGACTTTCTCAGCTTTTCACCTAGAGTATGTTTCATGCATGTTTAAGCCTTTGATCACTCTACTGAGTGAATGAAACACTTAGGCTTGCATGGAGTAGTGAACATGAATTTATTGCTTAGATCAAATTTCAACCCTTTTATATAGTATTACAGTTTAGCTCAGCCTTCCTGTTATGGAGGGAAGACTGAAGAGTCTTTAAAAGCTTGTAACCTAACAGTATAATTTCTGGGTGCCTACATTCTTTTTAATAATCATGTTTTGGTGTTTTTTTTTGTTGTTCATTGCGGAATTTCACAATCAAATCTCTTAGTCTATGAAAGAACTGCCATTCCAGGCAGGTGCAAAAGTGTGTTTTGTTGTGGTGTTTTGCCTTCATTAACAGCCAGGATCTGCTGTCTTCAGAGATGTGTAGTAAACCAGGCATGTACAGGGTGCTACTTGTATATTTTCTCCCTCCTTTCAGTAATCACAGCTTTAGAGTAATCTCTTTTGCATCATTGTGTTTAACAAGCAGTGGCATACCTATTCTTGATGAATTTGTTCAATCTGTTTTTGAACTTGTTTCTCTTTTGGCCAGCGCAGCGTTCTTTGGCAATGACTTTTACAGTTTAATTATGTGTTGTATTACAAAAAAAGAAAAAGCCAAGCTGATTTATTTTAAATTTAAACCTATGATTTGCTCTTCCTTCTTGGATATGACTAAGAATCATTCCCTTATGCACACCATGTTTGATTTTGTAGATCTCAATCCCCTTTCAGTTACCACTGTTCCAAAATACTTAAGTTTTTTCTCATATGGAAGCTCTTTACTTCCTAGTAAAGTAGGAAGTACTTTACTAGGAAGGTAAAGAGATCTCTGTGATCTGTTTTTTTCCTGATCTGTTGTATTCCTTTGTTAATAGGGTGACCAGAACCACACACAATAAATAGTAAGATGTCAGGATACTCCAAGAATAACAGATAGACACATTGAAGATTTGAGTTTCATTATCAATTTCTTTTCCTAATGACTTCTTATGTTCTGGCTGTCTTTTTTTTTGTGGTTGCAAGGACTACATGATGTTTCTGTCCAGGGTGGCTACGAACACTTTCCCACAAGTAGTTAAAGCTAATTTAGAGTCTGTCATCATGTATAGGCATAGGTGAAAATATTTTCCTCATGTGTATCACTGCACTTAACAACATTAATTTTCACCTTCATTTTATCATACACTTATCCAGGATTGTGAGATGTTTTTGCAGTTCTTTGGCATCAGTTTGAGATCTGACTACCTTGGATAATTTTACAAACTTCACAAGTTTTCGCGCTTTATTGTTCATTACCCTTTTTAGAGTCTCTGTAAGTACAGTCGAATAGCTTAAGTTTCTGCATAGGACCTTGCAGATTTTTACTGGCAAACCATTTCTGTTCTTGTTACATTCTCTTTTTGCTTCGAGTTGAGGGAAATAGAATGCTCTGTTTTTCATTTCAAGTGCTTCTGTTTTACTTTAATCAGTTTCGTATGTATTGAATAGGATTTCCCTTTTTAAAGATGTTTTTCAGCTTTCATATTTCTTCTGTTTTTTTTTTCATGCCATCCATTTTGAGCTGCAGCTTCCCTTTGTGCTTCAGCAGCCCATGCAGCACTGACTTTTTACTGTTTCCTAACGCAGCTTTATTAGTATAGCATCTTGCAGATCGTTGATTCATCTATTTGCTGAAATCTTGGAATCTAAATTTATCCTTAGTTTCTTGACTTGAAGATAGCTGCACAATTTTACTTCATTGACTATTTTCCTTTATTATTTATTGATTTGCTTGCTACAGGAGTGTATAATCATTGGCAAGAGGTACCTTTTTATAACGCAAGTTCAAAGGATTTTTATCTTTTTAGTTGTGGGGTTCGTTTTTCTGATATTCTGTGCCTGTTTTTGGAGAACTTAAATTGTTTGACAGGAAATGGAAACTAGTAATTGTGTATCCTTCAATACTGGTTGTTATCTCTAGCCTCAGTCACATACGCAAATTTTTTCGTTAAGCAGTATGGGCACATCAGAGTGAAAGCAGTGTTTTCCTCTCCTGTTTCCTAAGAATATCTGCCCACCCTCTCTCTGTTCATCTCAATCCCTTTTTGCAGCAGTCTTCCAAAATCACTTATTCTTTTTTCCTATAGCAAACGGTACAAATATTTTTTTAATTTTCCTCACAGCTTGTTGAAGTTGTCTCTCTGCATCCCGCTTTCCAGGAAAGAGAACGCGGCTGCCTGCTGCTTCTGTTGCCCTTTCGCCTGGATATTAAATCTGAGCTTCTGCCTAGCCTGCCAACTGTTTAATCAGAAATAGTCAGAAGGCCCTCCTTCCTAATATTGCAGCTGACTCTGAAATCCTCATTATCTTACATCTGCATTTATGCAGTGCAATTATACAGAAGCAATTATTTTCCTGAAAGCTTATAGTTTAAACAGATGAAGGAGAGAGTATGGAAAATGCATATAACATGTAAAGTGAAGACTTGTACCCGTGTAATTAATGCCACATCTATTTCATTTTTTGCTTGCTTTTCTTTTTAATAACCTTCAGTTGTTGTTTTCCATTTTGTTCTGTTTATGCATTCTTGACACCGATATGCAAGAAGGGGAAAAACAAGGAGATACCTAGAAAGCAAAGCAAAGGAGGAGGGAAGAAAACAGAGGGCAAAGAAAAAACTGGTGCTTGGAGGAGAGGAATTTAGAATGAGGCCTGAGTGTTGGGCGCAGGTGAGCAAACTGAAAGAAGCAACCGACCAGCAAGAAAGACTCTTTGGATTATAGACAGTAGAAAATATGATACAGTTGCATCTGTTGTGAATGTCCTTGCTTAAACTGCTTTGGTGATTGTTCCACAAGAACGATAGTGGAGGAAACTTCTGAGAACACCTTATATTAGTGTTGGGCAGAAGCAATTAATTTCTGCTTCTAAGCAACTGTTCCTGTTGCTGCCCAGAACATGTTGGAAGGGCTAGTCCGGTGGCTCCTGTCCTCCCACCAACAAAACCCTGTCCACTGTGGGATTCCAGTACTCCTAGACAAAGATGTTACCTCTGTCAGTGCAGAGTCAAAGGGAAAGGTTAAGGTATGTGGTTTACTTGAGCAACTTGGAGCACTTTTCACGAGCCTAGGAGCTTGTCCTTGGTTGGGAAGAGGAAGGTAGGTAGCTCAGGACTTTTATATTATAACACCTGTGTGGAGTTGGGTACAAATCTGAGGGAGGCAAAAAGAGGTATCCAAAAACCACACTGCTGTTTATTACATTTAGAGCAGTGTGCTGCTGTCAGAGGAGTTTATTCTTATAGTAATGAAGAAATACAAATTGCAGTGAAAACAAACAAATCTTAAAGCAAAAAAAGTACAGCTAGTGGATGTTTCAGTATTTTGAATAAATTGGAACAGCTCTGCTGCTGCTGTGGTAGCTGTCCCCTGTGACTGTTCACACTTCCTGGTTGGGTGTTACTTCATTTTGGTAGACAGAGAATGATGAGCTGTAGCAAGGAAGAAATGGGCTGCTAATAGCGTGCAGAGGTAGAGACAATGTATCTGGCTTTAATACTATTGATAATTTAGTTCAAGGGATGGAGTGTCTCTTCTAAATGGCACTTTTCAGTCTCTCCAGCCTATACTAAGTGAGATATATGTGCCTTGTGGCCAGAGATGAATTGTGGAGATAGGACCTCTGAATCAATCTTCTGCTGTGTGGTCTTTTTTTTTTTCCTTCTTCTTTTTCTCCTTTTTTTTTTTTTTTCCTTTTTTAATTTAAGCCAGGACTTGATTAGATGCCTGGCAATGATTACTAGCCATTGGCACCTCCCATTGGGAACACACTCCAAGTACCAGCCTTCAGCTCTTTCAAGCAGAGGAGGTTAAGCAGTCTGCTTACTGAGCAAAAGGAATTTCTCTTCCCATGAGAGCTTGAGTGCTGTTTCCCTGGCTAAGAATGCTATAATTCCTTTACAAGTGACAAGCAGGCTGCTACCATCTGCTGGTGAATGGCTGCAGAATGGTGGAGTTTGGGTGAGAATTTGTTCAAGGACCAAATTTGGTCATTAAGCCAAATTCACACATTTCCTGTATGAAGTTCTGTGATTTTATTTTGGTTTTAGAATGTTTTCTAGTTGTAGTGTACACCTTTTTTTTTTTTTTTTTTTGTTTGAAACATAAATATATAAGGGTTAGGGTTCTGACCAAAGCTACAAAAAGTACTAGCAGGAACTATGCATCTTTTTATCTTTTTAAGGCACAGTGGTGATGTCTTGCAAAACAAGACTGACACCATCCAGAATTTTTAATTGCTCTGTTCTGTCTTTTCAGAAACACCTGGATATATTTGGAAACCACGTGACAGTACATGATGATAGTCTCTTTAAAGATTAAGTGATAGACTCATAAGTTGTTTTAGAACCATACAGCTTTGTAGGGTGTCTGCTTTGTTCAGTCACTCTGTGCTGTGTCAAGAAGGAAGAACTCGAAAGAAAAGAGTAGCTATTGTGTATGTGGTTCCCCCAGCTTCCCCTGAAAGAAGCAGATGGTTGGGGGTCCCAGGAGGTAGAAGAAATGGGGCCATTAGACTGTCAGTGGCTTGTGAAAAGCAGAAGCATCTGCCAGAATGGAGACTTGTTCAGCAGCAGGGGAGCCAGCAGCAGCAGATGATCTCCGCCTTGAGCAGTCAATGGTATTGTAGTCCACTGGGGAATTGCTGTTGTGGGCGTAGCTGCAGGTAACCTTGGTAATAATCTAGTTGGGCTGGCAGACTTAAAAAAAGGGAAAGGAAAGCTTGATGCTCGTGCTCTGGCATCTTTAACTGCCCGCTTTTCCTGTCGAATCAGTCTGAACTATAACCGATTGGAAAGTATTCTGTACCCATTGTCAGCTGAATGCTACAGGCACGCTTAAAATTTGGCAAAATCCCTGTTGTGTTTGTGCTGCGAGTTTCAGAATAGCAAGATGAACCTCACTAGATGCGACAAAGAATAAGTTCAAAGACTAAATTAACATTTGGAAAAGTATCAAAAATGTTGCTAGGGGTCTTCTTGTTTTCACTTGTATCTCACAGCACACTGTTTTAAGACATGCCTTTTTAGTGTTAAGAAGTATTTTACACAGCTGCAGTTTAATCTCTACTGTTGTAGTTCTTATGCTCTTATAAGACTGCTCTGTACAGGACATGGTGTTCCAGGGAAGAATGACCTCTTCTGTTGCAACAGTGTGATGGTACTTCAAAGACGAGATAAAGTGGGGAGGACAGAATGCCCCTGAGGAACAAAACTAGAAATTCATATCTGTGTTCAAAAAGAATAGTCAATTTGGGTTCTATCCTGTTAGAATAATTAATCCGAGTCAGCCACATCTAAAAGCAAGAATAAAGCATACAGGTGAAGAGCTCTGGTTCAGAACTCCTCAAGCTGCACTTTGTGAATACTTGGCATAAGTGAATCTGGGACTATTGCCAGTACCTAATATTCTTCTAGAGTTGACATCATAGCCAGGAAAAGACATTTTCGATATATGAAACTTGGTTTTACTTCCATGAGAGAGTGAATTACATTGCAGTTTGGCTTAGAGGTCTATACGTTTTGGTGTGCATTTAAATATTGGTTTAATTTATTTGTTTTTTTTTTTTTCCCTTTAGAAACTAGTGTTCGTGTTCTGAGAAGCTAAAATAAGCTGGTTGAGTGTCTCTTTCTAGGCCTTGGGGACGCTTTCCTTACAACATAAATATTGCAGTAATTTGTCATGATATATGTTCACTGCTTAGAAGATAGACACAATTTAATAGGAAGCGTTGAAGATCAGGCTCGGGATGCTTTGGCGTAACTGAAAAGAGAAGGCAGTATTCAAGACTAAAGTTGTAGATGTCATGAGAACTGACATCTCACAAGCTTTTCTTTTAGTTGCCTGTGCTTTGATTTGGAGAGGGCCACCTGGTTTATGGCTGGAGCTAGTTTTGCTTTCATCCTCATTCAGTCATTTAAATACAAACTACAGTCATCTCTGCATAGTATAGAATAGTAAGAAGAGCAATGACTGTCACACATTCTTAGTGTTTTTTGAAATATTGTAACCAAAACCCTGTTTAGTGTGCAGAGCAAGGATCTTCACTGTTGTTATCTTTGGCCACATCTATCCTGCAGACCTCCGCTGCCCCATGTATGTTACTCAGGGACATGAAGAAGTGTGGTCTAGGTGATGTGGCCATCTTGGCATATGAGCCTCCCCATACCATAAAAAATAAACAACATGCTTTTGTCCAGTACCAGGTGCACTGCTGGTTCAAGCACATCTGTTTTGTGTGCTGTACAGGTATAGCTTGCTGATAACTTTAATAGAGCACGTGTAGTTTGACACTAGCTTTTCCAATAGTAGAAGAGTTTTTTAGATCATGTCATCGTCTCTCTGTGTGCAGTCAGTGACCAAAGGCAACTTTTTATAGCCTAAACTCAAGGTGAACTGTACCAGTCATACAAGGCCTATTGTGGTGTTGATTGTGTTTATCAGAAAAACCAAAATTCCCATGTTTCTTAACTCAAAAGTTATTGTAGGTCTTTTCTTTTTCTATTAGTGATCTATTTGTGGTTTAATTTTTAAATAGTGGTGGTCTCCTAGCCTTTGGTGGTTTCTGCCATATGTGCCTTGTTTTCTGTTTAGAAGGGGGAAATGTCAACCTGTCAGAAATCAGCTTTCATCAGAATGTTAGATTAGTTAATGAAAATCACTTTCTGTATACACTCAAGAAATAAAGTTGCCGTCTGAACGAGATGTATGGTAGGCCTACTTCCTTAGGTGATTCCTTAAGGCATTCAGGATGAAGTAAAGGGGTGAGTGGCTTTCATTCCACTGCATTCACATTAGTCTGATAATATGGTTAAATACATCATGAACCAGTTGAGATAATAGGATTTAACAAATGAAAATTGAATGTGTTCATCAGGTGAGTCTTACTACTTAGAAAATAAATGTATGAGCATCTTTCTAGCACTTCAGGTGTTTCTTCTGGAGATGTGTCATTTCGGTGATGATGGGGTATTTTTCCCTTGATGGCATCTTCTCTTGCTCCCAGTAAGCCTTTTTTTATCACTCGTGAAAAAATGTTCAACTAGGCCTTGATCTTCTTGGACTGCTAATGGTAATGAAAATGATGTAAGCAAATTACTTTTACACTTAATGGTATCTTCTAAATCATTCTTGGTCTGATAATTCTCATTTTAAAGCTGCCGTAGATTCAAAAAAGCTCTTTTCCTTCAATTTTAACACTGATGTCATTGTCAGGTATGGAAACATAGGCCAGTGAAACAGATTTGAGAAGCATTTCCAGTTCTTTCTGTAAGGTTGGTTTGAACATTTAGTATCACTTGCCTGGTTAGCACAGCTGAAAAAGTGTGTTGTTTGAAAGAGCTTAT
The DNA here is from genome assembly GCF_009769465.1 of Tauraco erythrolophus. NCBI lineage: Eukaryota > Metazoa > Chordata > Aves > Musophagiformes > Musophagidae > Tauraco > Tauraco erythrolophus. Next base: position 58,149,421 of record NC_141468.1, read on the forward strand.
GTTATTGCCTATTCAAAAGGCTTTTATTTGTATGGTGTGGAAAGATACAGTCTAACATTGTGATACTCGAGAAATTTGCGCTGGAACGTGATTGATAAAATTCCCAGGAAGATACAGATATTTGGAAAGATGATTGCAGTCTTCATTGCACTTCTTGGTTTCCCTTTCAGAAATGTTCCCATTGCCAGGAACCAGGAGCCACCTTAGGCTGCTACAACAAAGGCTGCTCCTTCCGATACCATTACCCATGTGCCATCGATGCAGGTAAGAGCAAATGACATGCTAACTATATATCATGTTTATGCAAAACGTACAACACTAAATAATTTCAAGGTACTTAACAAATTTGTTCCCTCTCAGTTTCTCACCAACTATGAAGATACAATAATATAAATGGTGAGAAACGGCATCAGAGAAACAGTGTACAGTAATGCACTGGGACAAGGTGGAACTTGTACTGAAAAGGAATCTACCTGAAAGTGCAGAAGCTGCCTGGTTTTGGGAAGTGCAGCTACAGTGACTGAAATTTGTCTGCAATTTGAGAACTGACTGCTCTTTTCTTGCAAAAAAAAATAGAAATCCTTTATTAAGAGGGTGCAAGTAACCAGAAGGGTGTTTCCTCTTTCAGGGTGACACTTCTATGGATAGTCATGGTAATGATTTCAAGTGCAACGTGTTTATAGAATCATCAGTACCTCTTGCAGCACAACCTTCCTTCTCCTTCCTTAGAAGCATTTCAGCCAGTCTCCTGAGTAGGTCAAATTTTCATCATTGGAGAAGCTAATGGTTTGGATGGTATTATCCCTAGCCATGAGCCTGGAGTTCTGAGTTGGCAATTTGTGTGCAATAGTGAAAGTTTTTCATTGAGATAAACTTTATTCTTGATTAAAAAAAAAAAAAATCCCAGCTCAGAATGAGTAATGCTGCACTATTCCAGTCCTCTGTAACTCACTTCTCCTGTCATACAAAATTTAGTCTGATAACGAGCAGGTAAGGATTCAAGGTTACAACTCTTGACTGGCAAATAATTACAGGCTTCCTGTTTTTTATCCCACTTCCACAGCAGCCCACTTGGTTCACCACCTATTTTATGCTGTTTTTCAAACATTATAGTATTTGAAGTAAGTATGAATGACTGCATTGCACCTCTTGCTGTTGAAATCCCTCCTATTGGAGCACTGCATTTTATTCAAATAGAAATGTTTTTAATGAAATTAATGCAGTGGAATACTACTAGTACCACAGTATAGATGGGAGAATCCTTGATTTTATATGGAATGAGGTGTTAAAGAAATATTACTCAGGTTGCAAAAACCACACTCTCAAAAAATTGCCAGAAATAAGGGTGTCCATGTGCGTTTAATTTTAGTCTCTTATGAACATATCTTATAGGATAGTAATTGCCTTGTTAAAGACTGACATCTTTTTCCATAAGGCCCTTCTTCAGCCTGTAGGATGAAAAGGTACTAATTCATGAGCATATGTTGTCCTCACTGATTGTCTGTTTTGTTTACTGCATATGATTCTGTCTCAGTTCTGAAATAGGAACTGTGGAATTTTCTGTGATGTTCATCTCTGTCATGCCTAAGACTTTCATGAACATTAACAAACTTTTTATTTACAGTACATTTGAGAGACAGAATCATCAGATTTGTGTTCATATTGTGTTTAGTAATTTGTTTCGGATTTGTGACTTGCCCTTTTCAATTATCATGAAGAAACAAAATATACTGAATGTTCCCAATAGTTTAGGGTACTTAATTTGAATTCTTGTCTTACTAGGTACAGTGCGTAGTGTTTTCTATGTTCTAAACACAGGTATCAAAATTAAGATATTGTCCTTTTTCTTCAGATACACATTCCTCAGTAATTCTACTCTACTTAAGCAAATGCGATAGGATCCTCCAGATGACAGATTTACTGATTCCCAAGAACCATTGTGTCATGCACAGAAGAGGCAGTGTCCTGCACAAGAACTATAATCATAGTATTTAGTCCATATTAAATATAATATAATATGTCTACCATATATTATATAGAAGTGGGCTACATTAAATTTGGCTTTTCCTCACATGTGGCTTGACTTTGTAATCTTTGAGGTGTTTTTAGGTTCAAGTTCAAGCCTGTACTTACTTAATTTTCTTGTGAGACATCACATTGTCATGTGGCAATCTGTCAGGGTGCACCATTCAAAGCTAATTTCCCTCCTTTGAGTAATATGGCAGTAATAAATTGCAAGCCACTCAGTGGGCTAGAGCTGCATGGAGATGGGGTACTTTGTGAGTTTCGCAAACGTATTTCAATAATAGCAGAGTGGTGTAACTGAGGAATCTCTGGTTTCACTCAAGGAAGAGTATGATTTAGTGAGAACAAAGACTTCTCCATTTCTTCATACGTTTTCCTCTCTGTTTCTTCCTCTTCAGCCTGTGTCTGATATGTTCTCCACTTGTGCTCTTCATACCAGCCTCAGGCTCTTTATCAGTTGGTCTCAGGTTCCTTTTCTCAAATTTCTTATCCCAGTATCTTCATAAGACCCAATTCTCCCTGCTCCTTTTCAACTTTGCCCAGTTTTCTAGCTGTCATTCCGGCTTCTTCCTCTCTGCTGTTAGACGACCTCCTCCTCTTCTTTCTTGCTCCTGGGTCTTTTTATCGTCTCTGGGCTTCTTACTCCTATTTAGTTCTCCTAACTTAGCTCCTTGTCACACTTAACCCTGCCGGTCCTCCTTTGTTCTTCTATATTGCCCTTCATCGTCTTCACCTTTCTGTGCTTTATCCCACTAGTTCTTTGTCTTCAGTCTTCTGGCTGAATCAGTCGTGATTCAGTCTTAGCCCCCTTTTGCTGGCACTCAATTCCCTGCTCCTAACTTCTACTAGCACTAGTCTCTTAATTCTGCTAGTCTCTACTCTCCCCAGCTCCAGACTGTCCTTTTCAGTAACATTTTCATTTCTGCTGCCTTCTGGGCCAGTGCTTCTTCCCATTTTGCAGTTTTGAAATGGTCACCTTCTTTATTCAGGCTGCCCAAGCCTTAGAAGCGTCCCGTGACAGCTTCAGCGCTTTTGGATCTGGTGCTTAAATCTGAGGCCAGAGGTTCATTTACAGGAAAGACCTGCTCACCTGCAAACAAAAGTTTATTTAGTGGAATTCTCAAAGGACCTAGCAAGTAAAATCGAAGAAGCCTCTCCTGAGGATGTGCAGATTAAAATCCCCATTCTTCCTTTCAAAGAGTTATATTTGCTGATGTGGTGGTAAGCTGGCAAGGGCATGCCTTGGCTAAAATTCAGGTCCTACTGAAAATCAGGGTATGTTAGAGCTTCTCAGAGTAAATTTGCTGGAATGTTTAACATGGGCAGAATAACTATTTTCCAAGAAAGATTTTTAAGGAAATTGTTAGGCTGCTTTAGCTGAAGTTTTCAACCAAAACAAATAAAAGAGCCTGGCTTGAAGCAGAACCTTAACATTCAAAATTTCAGCCTAGTGGTATGACAGTAAAAGACCTTGTTTGCAGTTGCTTTTATCTGTGGGTGTAATCAAGCTGTCTTAATCTATAGTTACTCTTCCAATAAACCTGTATAAAAGAAATGAGCAGGTTATATGGAGTAGGACTTGATTTTCATTTATGCCCAAGCAAGAAATGTAGGTTTCCTTGAGAAGAAAATCAGCATTCTTTCCTCTTTCCTCAGCCTGCTGTCTGCCTATAAACCCTTTTTATGGGTTATGCAGTGCTGCTGTCTTTCCTGTAGTGAATCAGATATGGATATTTCTCAAGTTCCTTGAGCTCTGTGGTAGTTTCGTTTGAAGTCAACCATCCTGCTTTGAAAGATGGTGCCACCTTGCTTTATTGAGGATCTGGGACAGATCCATTCTCAATCCTTAGAAATTTGTGCTGACATTTACAAGGGCTCTCAGGCTTTTGGAATACGTATGACTGGTTTTGTATCTTAAAAAAAAAAAATATCAGAAAACACTTTCAGGAGTGTGTTTTAGAGTATGTAGAGTCATAAAGACTTGGTGTTTGACTGAATTACTGTAGCATCCCTGGAAGTGACTGTGCCTTAGCTGAGATGAAGTATGCATGCCATGCTCCTAGGCGGTTGCACTGCAAGTATGTTTTTTGCTTTGCATTGATGTGGATTAGAAGTTAGTACCCTGTCAGTTACTCTGCCTTATTTGAAAGGCAGTACCTTTTTTGTAAGGATCTGGAGGGTGAAATACCTCAAAACGACTTCATTTACGTGCAGCGCTGAAGGCTAGCCCTGCGGTGCGACCTGGGCTCTGTGGCTTGTGCACCGATGGTCGGCTTCCAGTCCCACCCGGGTGAGCAGCCAGGCTTTGCACCGCTGTTGCTAATTGGCTGCTGTGCAAGACACGTGGCTTCATAAGCTGCCAGTTTGTACATATGGATGCTTTTATATAGCCTAATTCAGCCTTCCTGTTAATCTCCTTTTGTACAAAGTAATCTTTGGCAATATGGGGTGCAAGAGAGCTGAGCTCCTCCTAGCTATTTGCATAAAAATCAAGATCGGTACTGCCACTTAAGTAATTTCTATATGGAAATGACTGCGGTTAACATTATCTGTATTTGGCTTTTGTCTGTCCAAATTTATGAAGAGCCTCTGATGTCTCAAGATAACTTAGTCCTAGGGACGTCTCCATGGAAACAGGATCTTTGTTTTCTGAAATTTTGTATCCTCTCCCTCTGCTTGTTCCTCCCCACCTGGAGTCAGATCCTGATTGTTGCAGCACACGTGTCCCCATAACATGTATCATAAGGCAGTTTCACATACAAAAGATTTTTGACTGTAAATTAGGAAAAGACTAGCAGCAAAATAAAACGGATTTTCAAAGACCAGAAATACCATGTCTTCACAAGTATCATTAAAGATGAGTAACAAGGAGAACACAGAGGGTGAGACAAAGTGTGAAGCTTAGAGAAGAATAATTGCTTCTATTAAAAATGTCTTAGGTTTTCCCTGACTACTTTATGGAGAAAAATCTGTACAAACAAGGACAAGCGTCCGTTCTTTTTCCCTTTCTGCCACAATGAACTGATCATAGCTATGTGTCTGGTGACTTCATGATGAATTGTAATCTGCAATATAAAATACTTGGAACTGCTAACTAAAATCCAGGCCAGCTTTGTAATGATGAACGAGTTCTGCCTTATTGGTATTCAGCTGATTTTCTACAGTGAGCTGATGAAATTTTTCGTAGTTGTCCCTTAACAGAAACAAACAAAAAATGCTATTAATTGGATTTGCTATTAGTATTTGCAACAAAAATGGCAACCTTAGTAAGAAATTGAGCTCTCTGTGCACATCAGGCATGAGGTACAAGGTTTCTGAAGGTTCTTCCTGATCCTTGTACAGTCTTCCTTTCTCATGTACTAGCTAGGGAAGTGCATTCATTACTAGTCTTGAGTTTCCAAGAAAGAAGAAAACTCCATCCTGTTCTAACATACTGTGTATGTTTTTGATGATTGCTCTGTGTATTTTTGATGATTGCTGTATTATGCAGTGATAATTCATGCTGGAGTCTAAATGTGCAATTCCTGCCCTTAAAATGAGACAACATTTTCTTTATTTCCTGTTATTTGCTAATACCGCATTTGAAATTGTTATCTGTGGCAGGATTAAGAGGTTTACTCCCCTTCGCTAAAATCTCTCAACTTAGCCTATTTCATGCCGTTTCCCTTTGATTCAGGCCAGAGGCATTCATGTTGGAACATAAGCGTTTCATAGCAGAGAGATGCTCTGCCAAAGCTTGGGTGTCTAGAAAGCTTTTCCCTCAAGCTTTAGTTCCAGTCTCCTGCTGTCTGCTAAACTCTTCCAGCAGATTGAAACAGCAGGTAGTGCTGGTTATGGTACATACTTAAAAGCGTTTTAAATTAGCACATTTTATTTACCATTATGCTTCTTTACTTGCTCGCTGTTTGGGTGTGTTGGAGCAGATGGGAGGTCATAAGCACCTTGCTGAATTCTCACAGTGTAGGTCGCACCAAGGGTGATGATGGTGGTCAGGCGTCAGCCTGCCTTCGGTGCATGAGGCAGTTGGAAAGAACAATGTCAGAAGTTTGGGCAGGTCGAGAGGTGGTCCTGCAGTTGAGGGTACTCAGAGGAGGCAGCTGAAGGAGAGGAGATGCTCTCCAGGAGAGTGCTGGTGCTTATTGACTCTGCTGAGTATATCATATACGGAGTATCTGAAAGGCACAAGTGGAAGGCAGAGGGCTGGACGGCGATGCTGCTGGTGTAGGCATAGTGCTGAAATTCTGGGAGCTGCTGACTCAGCATCCCTTAGAGGCATCATCTTGGAGGGAGAGTGAGAGGGGAAGCAACACTTACACTGGCAGTGCCACTAAAGAAATGCTCTTCAGATGACAGTATTACTTAATTTGTTCCTAAATAAGCAGTTCTACATAGGTCCCTCACCTTCTGTAATAGGTTTAAATCACGAATTAACTGTTTCTTAGATCATAGAAGCTTCATGTATACAAGTCATGGAAGCAGATCCAAGAGCAGCATGAGTGACCTGACTACCAGACATAGTGTCAAAGTGTAAACTGATCACCAGGATTTGGGCTTGTAAATAAACTGTCATATACATCCCTACCTAGAGACACCCAACCCTTCTCCCGCTGATGTTGGCAGGGCCTTGGGATGAGGATGAAAGGCAACGATTTTCCTATGAAGTATAAAGCAGCGATCGTCTGTTCAGATTGAATGAATGCATCCATCTTCCATGTGCTGTAGCAAGGAAGGCTGGAATAGCTGAAGGTGGTTGAGATACAGGATTTGTGGACTTGCTGGTGTGATTCTTACTCTGTACAGAGAATTGGAGAGACTGAGGATGCTTGGACTTGGCTTGGTAGTCCAGGCAACATTATCACTTGGGGCGTTTAGTAATTTTATTTGCTAAAACTTTGAAGGTGGAAAGGATGAATCTGCTAATAAGATAGTATTCCTGGAAGAGATCTTTGAGTAAAAAATATATACCTGAAAGGCAATATTAACACATGTGATGTATTATTCAAGTTGTTTTTTATTAAAAAAAAGTAATAAATTGCTGTCTTCTGCTCCTCTAGATTGTTTACTAAACGAAGAGAATTTCTCAGTGAGGTGCCCCAAGCACAAGGTAAGAATCATCCCCTGCTTTAGGACTGTTTTTTACTGCCCTCTTCTGGTATCTAAATTTGGGTTAGTAACTTTATACCTGGGTAAAACCTGTAGTCAGAGATACTTTCAGATTAGTTCTTCTGTGACGTATGCTTGTGGTATATTCTGGACACAAACATCAACTTGAGAAGAACACAGAGAATCTTAAGAAGATGAATGAATTTTTTGCCCTACCCGTTCAGCAGTTTAGGTCCTTGATGACCCTTTAGAAAGCCCAGCTTCATTTCCTGTCTCCTGTGATAGAATCAGTACGCTGCTCACGGTTTCTGTTTGAGTGCTACATGAAACTGATGAGTTTTCTCCTTCGATTTACTGGGGATACAAGGAGGAAGAAAAATGGCTCATGGGAAAGTTTCAACCAGTTTTTGGAAACATTTAGACTACGTCATGAACTAATGTAGTGGTGAACCTGAAACACCTTGTTCTAGTTTGGTGGTAGCCACTAGACTGAGTCCTGCCACTCAGCTTACAATTTATCTGTTTAGTTGTTCTGTGGATGTTTAACTCTTCAGAAGACCTGTCATCATTTTCAGTTTTCAGTGATGCTGATAATGATTTTCAGCGTGCTGCTGCTTCTTAAGGTTTGGGCATCCTTAACTGAATGTCCCTGGAGCCTGCAGACACAGTGGTGCTAAGAGCTGGACTGCTCTGTCTGTATGGAAAGGGGAGACAAGACAGACAGTACATACTCTTTTGTACATATAAGCAACATGATACAGTGCTGGGAATGCCCCCCTCCCAGCCCATAAGGGAGGATACATCTCTGGGAGTCTGAAGATCCCAGTCCACCAGTTCTAAATGCTATAAGTATCTAGAAAAATGGCCATTTTTGTGGCCAGTTGGGTACAACAGGAATTGTGCAAGAGTGTGGATGGCATATGCTGGAAAGAAAATGATAATAGAGAAGAATTGTGTGGTTTTCTAGCAGGGATTAGTCTCCATTTAGTCCCTGTCTGCAGAGCTCTTCTCTGCCTAGAACTAGACTGACATCTGGTGGTCTTTTGTCTTCACAGATTATCTTTAATCTGTTTTTTGTAAACATACAAGGATTAGTCTCATGTTCCTTTCTGGATGTTCTACCACAGTATGATGTATTTATATACACGTATTTAAAATGCACTGGAAGATTGTGGAGATGTTCAGGCTGTGAACCAGAAGTGGCCTGCTTTTCACCACAGAAAAGAAAGTAAATTATTCTGCACAATTGTGGAACGATTTTGAAAATGTACAGCAAGCTTAAATTGATGCGTTAATGCTACACAAACCTTCGGATCTTGAAAAACAAAAATGGGAAGGATGAGCTTCCCTTACTGTGGAGTGCAGCTACCTACATGCCACCCTCTGCCCAACTAAAGAGAATAAGAAGGTCACATCTTTGAAGGCTGTTTTACTTTTGCTGCCCATTGCCTGAAGTATTACAAGGAAACATAGTGTTAAAGCATTGCATAGCTGGCTTGGGTCACTGCTGCTGGGTCTGAGTGCTTGCAGTGGTGGTGCTCAAACCGTGAAAGGAAACAACCATTTTACAGAATCCAGCCTCCTGGAGAAGATACTGAGCAGGCACATTGGTTTCTAAAGTAATCTGCAGGGGTGGGAGGGGGGAAACTGCCAATTAAATTGATAAAGGTACTTCATGAGACGGTAAAATTTTTAATTTTATTCAAAACTACCCCACTGCAGATCGTTTTCTGTGTTGCGTCGAAAAAGGGATTTCAACACCAGCAGCCGTTCTTTGACACTGAAGTTTGTTGGCTTTTGCTTAGTAAAGACATGAATCGTTTGTTTTGAAGTCAAGCAGAGTTTTCTTTGCTGGGCTGTGACTCTGCCCTTGCCCTGCAGTTCAGTGATCATCACTGATTTGTTCCAAATCCTTCTGCAGGGCAGAATATAGGATTGCTCTGCTCCTTCCATTGTAGTGGAAGTTGTGCCAGTTGCAAGGCAGGAACAGGAAGGTTGAAAACCATTACTTTAGAATGAATGGAGAACAAATTGCATCAGCTTTTTGCATGATATGAATGTGAGCAATTGAGAGGAAGAAAGACTTTGGACCATTTAAAACGATGCTTTTAGGTAACACCAGTTTAACATTAGTAGCTAATTAGTAACTGCCTGATGCGTCGTTCTTCTGTTCTGTAGTTACTGGGTGGGAGAACTAACACTGAGTAAGTCCCCCAGTATGGTGCCTCTTATCCTTCTTCAGTCCGTGCCTCACGTCAGTAAATAGACCTCATCATAATAAGTGCCTCCCGGAGAGCAAAGGTGCTTCTTGCCTCATTAACTGCACTTGACACTTCAGGCATAAGCAAGCTGAGTCCAGAGGGACTGGTCCTGCCTTTCCCTGTGCTCCCCAGTGAGCTTTCCCATTTCCTTCTGTCAGCATTGATGCTTCAACCATCCATGTCCTGAATGTGCTACTTTTGCAAAATAGCAGCCTTTATCACAGGGAAAACGCTGTTTGAAAACTAATCATCTTTTGAAGGGTTAGCTTCCTCTCGCAAATCCAACTGGCTGTGTCTCTGCATCGCAGCAAGTGCCGTTGCAGCAGAACCGATGAGGATTCTGAGGCACCAGGGAGGATGTAAAGGGGATGGGATATCTCACCTTTTGGTGGCACTGCAGTCTTAGATTGTCTTAAGCCATCTGTGGGCAATTTTAAGTGATGTTTCTCAGCTCGTTCTACCTTTTTGTGTTAAATTCTGTAGTTCTTAAAATTAACCAGGCTTTCATATCCCAAACTCTTTACTTTTGTGGAATTGCCTGCTTTTGTCACAGGGAAAACTCTGTCTGAAAAATCTATGTCTGGTTCCAATACTGACTTCTCTTTCTCTCTCTCACTTTCTGTGTGTTCACTTTCCCTACCCCTGTCTTCCTTTTCTCCCTCATTTTCTTTTTCCTCCTCCTGTTGGCTTGCTGGTTCGTCAGCCCCTCCTTCCTTGCTCTCTTCCCTCCTTGCAGAACAAGATGGTGAAAGGCAGCCTCAGCACAGAGCAGTCGGAGCGGGGGTGAGGGGGGAAGTGTACTCCTGGGAATGGAAATAAAAGCAAGCACAGGTGAGTTGGGGAGAGTTTCCAGTTTCCACGTGCTGCCTTCAGTGGCTCCGTACCTCCAGTGCCTTCTCCATTTCTATGAGAAATCAAGGTGCTCTGGTGTATATTCAGGAAATTTGTAATAACTGTTTCTACTTTTTTCCCTGCTACCATAATGTTCAGGCTAGTGACTTCACTTTTTGGTGTTTCTGCAGCAGTTGCTTCTGTTTAGCTGTGAGAGGCAAAGCTTGTTAACTGTTACAACCGCCTGATTACTCTCTCAGCTAAACCAGTGGCAGAAATCTCCTTTCATATTGCCATGGTCATGTCCATAGGGATCTGAAAGGTTTTTTTTCCGTAAGTCTCAGGGTAGCTAATAGTAAACTTCCATATAAATAAATTCATCAAAGTCTCTTAAATTTTGTACATAAGGAAGAATTAATAATACTGATGGGTTCAAGAGTATTGTAATCTTGATTCCCTTTTTTCTGGAGGTGTAAATACAGGGATAAGTAACTTAGTCTTATCAGGAGCCCATTACAATGTTCCCTACAGACGAATGTTTTCCTCTATTTTACAGGCAGACGTGGGTGATAGAAAGTGGAACTATATCCACAAGTGGCCACAATTTCATAAGTTTGTAATGTTTTCTCTGGTCCCTCACCTTCCCTCGCTCTGGATCCAGGGTGGGCTGTAGTTGCAGTAAGTCAGTGTAAGTCAGCAGTGCTGTGGAAAGCAGCAGTTGTGCTCTCGTGCCCCGACTTCCCCGCTGCTCTTCCTTCCTGCCTCCTCCTTCGTCTAGTCCCAGCATTCATACAGTCGTGTGTGAACTTAGTGAGGAATTCAATTTGTCCGAAACAACATTTTGTCATGTTAGCATCTGAGTTGGATCCTTTTCCTAATCTAGTTCACTGTGTGACTGGGCAAATATCCTGGCTCAAGGAGGGAGTAGCACAGACGTGGGAGTTAGCACCCAGGAAGTGGGATGAGGTTGGGATTTCTTATTTCATTTCCACCAAGTGCATAGCCATTTGGTGGCAACAGAGAGGTCTAAATGAAATAAGAGTCTGGTTTCAAATTAATACTTATTGGCACCCTTTCCCACAAACTGCAGCCCAATAAGGTCTCTTGCCTTCATTTTACTACTCAGTTGCATTTCTTACTCAAGCTAGTTGCTCCTCTTTTTCCTGCAATCGTGCAGGTGAAGTTAGAACATGTCTGTTCTCGGAGCTACTTATAACAATCTCCTTCCCTCACTGCCATTCCCTTGCTTCCCAGGCACCTCCCTTACCTTAAAATCTTGCCTGTTTCTCGGATTAAGTAATTGTGAAGTGTTTTTAATGGTGTTTTCTGTGAAAAATGAGAGATTAACCAGAATTCTGTTTTTAGTACAGTAGCAGAAGACAGGTAGTGTTTCATATAAACACTTTGTAGACTGACTGCTGACTTGGTTTAGCTCTGCTGTGTTCTGTGATTTTTCATTTTTAACGGCATTCTTTCTTAGCTTCCAAGTGTCATTAAAACAGTTTCCATGTAAACAGTATTTAAAGTTCATTGTTTGAGTGACTTTTTCCTTCCATGGTAAAGGTCACTGGGATTCTTTTAAGCTTTTCTCTTTTCCTTAAAGTGTAAAAGGCAGTATAATTCGTAATGCTAAAAACAGGGTGACACTCACACATAGGGTGTCTGTAACAGCTGTTTAACACTAGAGAAGTCTTCTGAGAGATTTTTTTTTTTTTTGAGCCATTTCTTTAAGGCGCTGGTGAACATTACTGTGTCCCAGAGACCTTTACACAGCTTTGTGTCCGACATTATTGTCCAGTGCTAACTCTTAATATGTTGTAGATGCGTGATGTGTGTTGGCTTAAAACCTTGCAGGCTGTGGAATCTCTGCACCGTGTTCACTGTGTGCGTGCTCTAAACATCTCTCTAAGGCATCATTTCCTTCCAAATCCACTTTTGCCTCAAGCAGTTATCTGAAGGTCCTGTTTAGCCTATTCCTTTTGTTGCTGAGAACGTCTTAAAGACGTTCTCCAACCAGACCTTGAATCTCAAAATAAAAACTGTGCAAATGTAAAAGATCAAATTATTTTTTAAAAAGTTTTAAAAAAATAATTGCCGCATTACTGCTGTAATTAAAGAGGTTTGAAGGAATTCTATGGCAATGATAGTAGTACACGAGCTGCCCTTCTGCTGGCCTTAGTGTAAGATAGAATGGGCACTCAGCTGTTAAATTATTGAGCTGGTTCATTCCTAGGCCCAGCAAGTTAAGAAAAATCCTGCACGTTGGATAACATCCAGGCAAGTCAGTGTATTCTGTCTCTGTTGCTTCTGTCTCCCTGAGCCAGTTGCCTCTAGAACATTTGGATCAAATCCAGATCTGGAGAGTGACTGAGAGAGTGAGTATGGTGCTCTGGATCTTGTCCAGGAACGAGGAAGGACTCTCTCTGTGCGGTGAGCCTGCTTCCTCCCTGAGGCAGTGCCTAATGCTCTGGACCGATTCCAGGCATGGGCAAGCTGCAGTTGTACAAGAGCCAGAGACAGCAACACGGCCTTGACAGTCCTTCAAGCGAGGGCTCACAGTTGCACAGTAATGAATGCCACAAAGGTCAGCTGCCTGAACTCTCTAGGAACCTCCCTCCTTTCCTCTTCAGCTGTAGCTCCATGGTTTGCCCGTCTGTTTTTCATACGTATTCACCTGACTCGTTCTTCACTCTTAGCCTGGCACCCCCATGTGAGGGGATATTTGCTGCCAAGAGGTAGGCTTGCTGGGATGTAATCCAGTCAGTGTGCTGGTAATCAGAACAGCCTTGATTTCTGTATCACACTTAGGGTTCCTGGAGTTTAATTGCCAGCTATGAATGAACATGGGTGTTGCGTCGTTCCCAGGCACACCTCTAATGCTGTTAACTGCTTTCCATATGCGTTGCTTATGTTGCAAGCTTTTTTCCTTTTCCCAAGCTCACTGGCTGGTGGGGAGGGATTTATCTAAGTTGTATCAAAGGGTTAACCTTACTAAATAAACAAATTGCTTCTGGGCTCACTTGTGTTATGGGAGAAGGGAAGAAAGGAATATATTATTTCAAGCTTTGCTTTCTTGACAGTGCAGACTAAGAATGAGAAGCATGGCTTAGAGAAATGAAATTTTAACTTTGTCTGCAGTTTCTCTTTTGAACTGAGGCTCTGCTAACTTGGGAAACTCTTTAACTTGAGAATTTCCAGACAGGGAGAATGAGTGTGCCAAGCACTTGGACGTTAGTCATTGCATTTGAACATGCTGGGTCCCTGTGTTTCCAGTTTTCATAGCCAACGTGAGGAGCGAACATGAGGCAAACGGGCTCTTTTCAGGCTGCTGGAGGTAGCTGTTCTGTAAGAGTGCTGTACCATGGTCGTGGCACAGATCGTCATGTCCTTCTGGACCTCCTCCGTAGCGGGGCTTATTTCACTTTCTGCTGGTTGTTAAACTAATGCTTTTTATCATATGGATTTGCCTTGATGAACTACTCGCTGTTGTGCTTCCATCCGTTTTCAGTCCACAAAACTAAAGAGCTGTTGGTTTTACTGCTGTGGTAAGCTGCTGAGTGGGTTTTTTCCAAAGGCTGGGGGGGTGTGTTGGCAGACAGAGGGAAGGAACCATTCCGATTTTACCGTTTCACTTTGTTTTTCAGGTTAGGCTGTTGAGATAAAAAGCGGTGGACATTCGTGACTGAATGGAATCTCTCCCACTGTGCAGCCATGCCCCCTCTCGACGTGCCTGCCAATGCCAGCACTTCCTTCATAAATTCTTACATCACACTCAAGACTGATGACATCACAGAATCTGACCAAGGAGTCTGAACCAGCTGTTTCCATGGACACAATCTCCATAGTGACAGTGGGAAGGGGAGGGGGAAAAAGGAAACAGGTGGGGGGAATTAAAGAGGGAGGGATAAATATATATATATATAAAGATCTATTTTTTAGTCTTGAAAGACTTTGTTTTAAATGAAAGGTGCGCTATATCCCTTTTGATGCTTTTGATTAAAATTAACAAAACCCCATATAAATTAAAAAAGAAAACTGTAGCTAAAGTAAATGTTAAATCCAAAATCAAAGCAAGGCTTGTGGAGCCTAATGTTTTGTGGGAAAGAATAACGGAACTGGGAGTACTGCAAACAGGACTGTCTCCCTTCCTCTTGCTTTCTTTCTCACAACATCCAAGGAAGTTCAATTTTAAAAGGCAAATAAAATCACAGTAAATTGTTCGTAGGGTGTGGGAGGAAGGCTTGGATGGTTGCAGGTGGTGGGGTGTCAGTACTTGTGTGTGCAGGGTGGGGAGGTTATAATTTTTGAGAAACACTATATATTAATAGTGGAGCTTGAAAAACATCTGAAGACTCTTAGGTCATGAGACTCATGAAGTAGCTGCTGCTTGCTAGATCCCGTACACCTTGTTCGTGTGGGAACATCTGTACCACGCCGGGGAAAGGAATATCTACCCATTGTGGCAACAACATGCACCCCCAAATCATTCCAGGAAGCTGCCTTTTTGAAGGCAAATGAGAAGAAGATATGGTTTACCTGCCAGACTGGGGAACTGGAAAGGAAGTCTGAATGTTGGTGGAGTCAATGTATCTTCAAACTGGTCAGGAAAATCCACTTTTAGCCCTTGTTTTACTTTACGTTTTGCTTTTCCTAAGGAAGGAAGAGGGAATGTCAGTGTACAGCCTACACTATATGGTTATTTGGGGTGGTTTGTTTGGGTTTTTTTTTTGTAAATTATGTAATTTTAAAACATTTGGATTTAAGGAGCAGGAGCAACAACAACAAAAATGATATTTTTTTCTTGTTAAGGCCTTAAGAAAGGGGTTAGTGCATCTTTCAGGGGTCACTCTGCCATGGGAGTAAAATAGCTGTTTCACAAACAGTTTTATATAAAAAAAGCTTAAAAAAACCAAAAAAACTAATAAACTTCATTTTAACCTTGTCTCCTTTTGTTTTGTGCGAACTTGATTTGTTTAAAAGGACAGAGAGACAGTACTATTTGCTGCTTTTTGGTTTCTTTGCCTTCATCAGTTCTGCCTTCAGTGATGACCTTCTGAACTGGCCCAGCAAGAGGAAGATCACAAAAGCTTTTAAAAATTAAAGCTTAGGATTTGTTTGATGCTCAGAGATAACGAGCCAATGACTGGATGAATTTTCTGTTCATGTGAGTTGGTGGTATTTCACCAGGTCACTGACTTCTTTCACTCATAGGATGGTAGCATATCCTAGCGATACCCTACAGCGTGGTGTTTACTGGGAAGTCACTAGAGATAGGGATCTAACCAGCATGACTTGGATTTAAAAATGGGGTTGATATTGTGGGGAGGGAAGAACTATTTTAAGAAGTTATGTACTGGATGCTTGCTCAGCTACTTGCATTTTGGAGTATTCAGCACATAAAAAATAAAATCTATGATAGCTCATATTAAGATATCTATTTTAACTCTATTTTTAAAAGATCAATTTAAAGATTTGGGAGATAATTTGGCAGTTATTTATTTCTAGAAGTTGCTACTCTTACTGTTAAGTATTTGGAAAGAAAGGGCAGTCTTCTGCTTACTCCTTTCCCAGTAGCAGCTACTGAAGTTAGTATGTCCTTCTACATTAAGAAATAGACCTGTTGTGATAAATGTCACTAATGTGTCCTGAATTGGTGCTGAAAATATTTAACTGCTGGTGTAGTCAGAAAAAAAAAAAAGTCATTTTTAGCATAGTTAATGTGATTGAGTAAATGACTTCTTTTCAACTGAATAAAAATTGTTTTTTTTTTTTCCTAGTGTCTGTTCTATTCTGCCTGTTCTAAAAAAAAAAAAAAAAAAAAAAAAAAAAAAGAGTTACTGTTGTTACATGGGTCTATGCAGGTGAAGAATCAACTTCGTAGTACTACAACAGCAGAGGACCGTGTGGTGAAACTGCTGAGTTTGATACTGGCTCTTCAGGGTGGTGTCACGCAGTGGAAGGAGAAGGTATTTTGGGTAGCTGGGAGGGAGTCTAAGAGGTTCTCCGTGTGGGTGCTCATGGCACTTTGTTGTGGAGATTCCATAGCCTCCTGTGCACTGTGGTTGGAAAGTAGCTGGAGTCATGTAGAGCAAATAAATGGTACTGCTGTTGACTCTATGAGAAATATTTCTCAGTGGGGACCCTTCAAATGAGCTGCTGCTTCTCCCCTGCTCAGTGCTGTTGCTGTTGTCAGAGGCAAGGAGCGTGCTCTCCAGTAGAAAAGAGTTCTCGCGAATTGGGTTATCTTTGTTGGTCAAGTCTTTACAGAAACCAGAGCGACCCACAATTGTCTAAAACCAAGCCAGGAGAAATCTAAACTAGTGTGTAATGGCTTCTTGGGAGAACCTGGAAATGATCCTGAGCAGTCATAAAATGTAGATGGAAATAAAAATTTCTTTTGGCTCAGAAGATAGAAAGTGCTTGAGGGAATTCTGAAAGCCATTGTACAAAACGTTTACTGACTGCATCCTTCAAAAGCAGATAACAACTTGATATCATGGATACTTCAAACTTAAAGAACAAGTTTGGATATCTTGGCTAATTTAGAATTTGTGCAACGGAAATTACCTGCAGCAGAACATTAAAAGATGGAGGTTATGTCAAGAAGAAAATGAGTGGCCTGCCAGCCGCTTGGGAATTACCTGTTTGGATAAGGAATGAACTAATGAGAGTTTGGATAAAGCAGCTCATTTTCAAAGTGTTTCTTCACAGTATCTGACTCCCATCAGGATCTCTGAAAGGAAAGCGACTGACACCGGTTTGCTGGGAAATTTACGTGATGGTTTAACAGCATTTCCAATGTGCGTGGTTGCCATTTAAAAAGGAAGCTCCAACAACTAACCTGAGTGAGTCAATACTGCTGAACAAGGTCAAAGGAAAAGGTGACCTTTCTCCATAAAAGATATGCAATGGATTCAACATGTAAAGGATGTCTATCGATATGAGCTGATCAGCATTCAGATGGAGATGAGGATAAAGGAACTCTTCCTGCAGGAACTGATGGAGGCACTGGGATATATAGGAGCTGCTGATTGATATGTTCATCATGGATTTTTATTGCATGTGAAATCTACACTTGAAAATCCAAGTCATAGACTACTGTGGAGTTTATAGTGAGATTATGCAGCAGAGGAGAAAGCAGTCTCCGTTGCCACTGCAGAAGGTGGTGTCTCTCCTCACTGATCTGTGTGTCACCTAGGTTTGAGTGGGGATTTTACCTGGGGTTGTGATGTTCTTGAACTTTTGCATCAGTTTTAGAACAAGGCAAACTGATGATGTGTAACAGTATTAAATTAAAAAAAACATTAAAGGGTTCAGGGCAGACCATCTGCTGAGCAATGTTGTACATCTAGTTCAGGGAGGCCAGCTAATGTCAAGTTTAAGAAAACCATTTTTTTGGTGGTATGTGCATTTAAAAAAAAAAAAGTAGTTTGTGGAGACGTGGGCAATCAAGGGACAGCTCTGGTGTTCTGGCTGTTTACTGTGCAGTACGAACTAATGTACGTAAGAACATAATGTGAGGAAAGATAATCCTTTTAATTAAACTGGTACAGCAACAGGGAGAACGTTTTTGGGCTGAGCTGGATATAAACTTCCTAAATTATCATGCGTAATAGCAGTGTTATGTCAGGAATTGCCTATGCCATCTTGAGTGCAGTGGTTGTCCTGGACATGGTAGAAATGCTTAGTAGAGGGACACAGAATCGGTTTGTCTGCCCTAGTCCCTGGCTTATCAGAATGACTGGAAGAAGCAGTCCTGTATCTAAAAATACAGATCTAGAAAATACAAAGATACGGCAAATATTTTGTGGCTCCACTGACTTCCCTGTGAGAAGCTGAATGTGTAGGTACAATCTTAGTCTTGGGTTAGAAATCTCTTTATTGTGAAACAGGATGAGATTCTTGTTTGGCTGTGGAATATCTCTAACAAACATGTTTGGTTTTGTTGGGTTTTTTGTTCGTTTCTTTGAGAGAGCTACTGCAGTATATTGTGAATCAGAGAATTTAGTCAATGAAAGTAGAGGACAAAAGTAATTATTAGAAAATTGTGGGAGACCAGTAACTCTCCGGTACTTTCTCTATGTCATTGCTGCATGCCGAAGAGGTTTGACTAGTGCACATCACTGAAAAATCACCTCCATATAGATACTCTGCACTATCAGCTCCCAAACTGACCTGTGCTGTTCAACTAGAAACTGCTTATGTAAAGCTGTAAAGGAAAAATGAGATTTTCCTTACGGTGTAAAGATCAGTGAAATAGTTGCTGTTGTTATCTTTATACATGGGTGTTTACATTTTTGCTCTGCGTGTACTTTTGGTCGGATCCAAAAGGTTCACCCTGTCATCCAGCTGAAAAGTGAACAGGGTGCTGCTTACAGAGCCATCTTGCAGGATTTAATTTCTTAAGTGGGACCCCTACACTAGTTAGTACCTCTACAGAAGGGAGCCTGAATTAGAGGGAAAGCGTTGCTTGTTCGCTGGCTTCTTTAATGGGCTGTATTGAGAGCCAAGACTGCTTCCTCGTCCTCTAGAGGTTTCCTGTAATTTATTGCTTAACTCTGTTTTTATGCCATAGTTTCAGGTTTTTGACCTTACCTGGCTAGCTTTAGAAATGCTGATATTTATTAGCAGCCCTAGAGAGAGCTATCTCCCATCCAAATACTTTGAAAGAGAAAAATACACTTCTAGCTCATAGCAAACCTCCTGTGAAGGAAATCTTCCGCTCTAGCTGGGGTGCACAGTTCAGACTGGCTGTGCACTCTTCCGTGTGGTAAGACCTACCCGCACATACTACTGAACATGAACATCACGCAGGTCATGCGCAAATACCACCTGTGTTACATCAGCGGCTTTTGGGTTGTAGCCAGACTCACTAACAACCAGACTTGGAGGTCGCTGTGGGTTTGGAAGTCAGTGCTCCCTGGCTTCGAGGTATTTCATGACAACGGTTTTCTGAGTTCTATTGAAAATGCTTATTTTTGGTGCTGCATCTTTTAGTGGGGAGCAGTGACAAATGGTAGAGAAATTTTCAGGGAAGGAGCTGGGAGGTGCTCTGCATTCAAACTAAAAATAAATATAACATTGTAAAGGTAAGTCTGCATCGTATAGCGAGAGTCCCATGAGCTGAAGCCAATTTATCAAAGAAACGTCACCACATCTAATGGTTTTATTAAAAGCAGAAAGGTCCGTACGTTTTATAGCGTTTGTATTAGGAAAATTTAACTGGACTTCGACCTGAGTTCCTGCACCTGAGCTGTGTTTCCCTCTCAGAAGAGTGGTAGAATCATTAGATTCTTTTAGATTATTTTGAGGACGTTATTTTGGGGACTGTTGGAATTACCATGAACAGATACTTGACCTCGATTATGGGGCATAACAGTACCTACTTCTTCTCGTGCACTTTTTAATCAGCTGTTGTTGAAACACCGTACAAGTATGACAAATCTCATGGTTCACATTTGTAGTTGGAAGAAATACCGAAAAGCAAATTACTCTTCGGTGTTGTATGATGAAATAAGAAATTGGCTGTTGGAAGTAGACCTCAAAGAGGCAAGAAATGACCATTTGTATAAGCAGAACAAAGATGGTGATTTAATGTAACACTTATATTTTTTGTAATATCTTTGCTGCTTTGGAAACCAAGATGAGTTTACTGTATAAAATGGATGTTGCAGTCTGTCTGTCCAGCTGTGGCTAAAGCTGAGGAGGAATTGTTGCCTGTACAGCTGATAGATGGCAAAACTGTAAGCAACCAGTTTGGAAATGAAACCGAAGAGCTGCACTCTGCAAGAAAATAAGCAAAGCTTGTGAAACGCTGCTGATGAAGATGTTTCCAGCAACCAAAAGCAGGGGCCATACAGAATGGACCAATTTTGCAGACTCTGAGCAGATTGCCAGGGTTGTGTTTGGTTCTGCTCCAATTGTGAAACATTCTGGGCTTCACAGGACAGGAAAATGTGCTGGGAGAAGAAAATTTCCAAAGCCGTGAGATGGATGTGGGCATTTGAAGCCTTAAAGAGGGCATTGATGGCTGCAGTCATCATGGCCTACTTCAGCCACACAACTCAGTTTTATTAAAAACAACAGCAATGTGTTGCCTCAGGAACACAAAAGACTTGGAAAAGATGCTGTGCATCAGAAATGTAGGCATTCCTTATGACAAATATGAAGGATAGACTTGGCAAACATCGAGTTTGTTGCTTCAGAAGAGGAGGGAAAGAATGTGCATCTTTTGGACCGAACAAAATTGTTGCAGTCTAGAAGGTGAGCAAATTAGAAGTGGAAATCACTTAAGACTAATCCCAATCCCTAATAATCAGCAACAGTGACTGTAGGCTGCCAGTAATTGGGATGAATTCTGCTTTGGAGCATGGCCCATTGGCCTCAAACACTGCCCATCACCCACATTTGATGGATTTACCCCTGAGCTGAGGGTAAGCACTGCAGCTTATGGTCCAAAGTTCCTCTCAAAAATAAGGAGAGGTGAGAAAACCTTTTACAAGTGGCCTGATTGTGTGAGAAATACCAAATCAGTAGAAGTCATGGAAGATTTGTTCTTGGGGCTCCTTTCAGGGAATGCTAAGACATGAGGAGACCTGAGACCACCAGAAAAGCACTTGAAGGCCTGGAGTCCTCACTGGTGGAGGTGGCTGTTCCTGCTGACCTTTTCTGTGTGAAGTTGCACATGTGTGAGTTTTGGAAGAACAGTCTAGGTAGGTACCATACCAAGCTCATTCTGTGCCATTTATTAGACTACACAGCAACAGGCCCTGAAAGCAACTCTTCCACGTAGAACCTTTTTGCATCCAAATGGTTGTTCCAAATAGAGGATAGTCTCTGTTGTGCTTAAAAACGGAATGTTGGCCGCCAGGTCACCTGGGTTGGTTGGTCCCTCTTCAAAGCACACACTTCATCTTGTTTTTCCACCTCCAGTCAATAGCAACCCACAGAAACAGTGGAACAGGAAGGCTGATGTTAATTTTCTAGGGTTTCATTTGAGCTAGTTAAAAGAGTCGCTTGAGACAGGGAGACACCAGAAGTCTGTGTAACCTGTATTTACCATTTCTGCAGAGAGAAAGATTGAGTTGCCCCTTATTTTTAGCATTTTTTGGAGTTACTTGGACTTTGAGAGTAGCTGATCAAAAACCTAAACAACCTGTCCCAGTCCGCAGTCAGGTGTTCAGTGAAGGGTATGGTGGAACTTTCTTTTCTTGTCCTTTATAAAGGACCAGTGAGGGGCTTGTCTGAACAGCCTTTTCATCTGGCTATTTGCAACAGCCCTCTGAACTACCTTTTTCTTCACTAGGTGCATTATGGATATACCAATTTGCGGTTTTTAAGAATGTGTGTTCTTATCTTTTGGATTTGTAAGTGTATATGTACATCTGGAAACATATGAGTACAAGGATTCGATAGCTGAAAGAAAATGTTTATGTTCCTTGACCAGCTTGCATGATGTTGGGTGGGAGTGATAAAAACCACAGCTAAGGTCTGTCAGGAGTTCAGGGAGCACTTGTTGGGCCATTTAAATGTCACGATCCAGAGTCTCTCACGAGGCACTGTGCCTCTGCACAAGCAAACAGGCAGCGTTCATGAAAGACTAGAATCCTTCCTTGCAGTCAGCAGGCTCTGTACCTTCATGGCACAACTTCCTAAGTGCCCCTCCTTGAAATAAGCTTCTAAGAGCCACACAACACGACAACTCACGTTAGAGGACAGAGAAACCGCTAACTCCTGTATTTCCCCTTCGTTTTCACTTCTGCCTCAAGTGACGGGGGAGCGTTTGAGCTTGATTTCTGCTGCAGCCTGTGTGGCTCAGGCTGTTGGAATTGCCAGAGCAGACAAGTATCCCTAGTCATTCTGAAAAGCCTTGTGGCACTACGATTCAAAAAGCACCTGAGAGTTCATAACAGGCATGAACAGGCCGAGACGTTTTCATTCTCGTTTCCGTTCATTAGGGGAGTCTTTGTAAGACTCTACCGTTGCATTTCTCCAACTTTTACATTACTTTCAGGTCATCTGTGTATTGCACATCTGTGTTGCTTGCAGGTGACTTGTCCTGTTTTTCATAATTCATCTTGGAGTCACTCAAGGGTTGTGTTTTGGAGTTGTAGCCCGCAGGATTTGGGATGCAGGAGCTCCCATTTCCCAGCCCTCCCTCTCACCCTAAGGTGCAACCAAGGGCATCTGTAGCTGGTCTCTGTTCCTTAGGCACTCAGAAAGCCCAGGCACCTCCAGGCTCACCCAGAGCTTATTCCCCTGGTATCTGGTGGCTGTTTGAGTGCTGTATTTCAGTATTTCAGTACTTCAGCGACTTCTCCAATTGGGTTTTTGGCCTATCGCATGTCTTCATTATCTGCACATTATCTGTCTTCATGTCTTCATTATCTGCCGGGTCAGAAGTCCTCAAATTCTGCCTTTTTCTCTCTCTCTTTTTTTTTTTTTTTTTTTTAATAGAATCAGGAAATTTATTCCAGGCTTCTTCAACTTTGCTTTTTTTTTTTTTTTTCCCCAAAACTGAGGAAATCTTCTCCATTGTTCGCAAAATATATATAGAAGTATACCTGCTCTAGATCAAATGTTTAATAAGAATTCAAATAGTGTCTATGATCAGGAATCCCAGTCCAGCAACTGTGACTATTGCAAAAAGGACACATGAACATTTTACCTGTCATCCACGTTCATGTTTTAAAGCTGTCTGGAAATCCTGATGTAGAACAGACTGGGAGGACCTTTCGAGGTCTCTGGTCCAATCCTGTGGCTCAGCGAAGGCCAGCCCCAGAACTATACACCAGGTTGCTCAAGGCTTTGGACAGTCAAGTTTTTAAAACCTTCAGGGTGAAGACTCCACACGCTCTCTGAGACCCCATTCCTGTTCTCAGCCATTCTCCTGGAGCAGCAATTCCTCCCTGTATCTAATCACAATTCCCGTTGCTGCAGCTTGTGACTTGCTTCCTGCCCTGCTGCTGTGAAGTTCAGAGAAGAATCTGGCTCCATCCTGCAGCAGTTCACAGTGGTATGACAAGTTAGGGCAGTCAGGCTGCATGGATGATCCCTGAAAATACTTAGCAGTGGTTTTAATCCTGAAATCCAGCACACCTGCGGGGCTTTGATGTAGCTGTCCAGAGCAGCTGGGGAAGTTGTGGCAGCAGCAGTTGTGGTTATTCTGGACCTCGTTCCTGCCAGGAACTGCACTGCGATCCCTCCCTCTGCAGCCAGGAGGAAAGGGGAGCAGGGACCTCTGCTCAAGTGAAGTCTTTGGAACAGAGTTATCAGAACCTTCTTCTTCAAAGCCTTACTTCTTCTAATTGAAACTTCTTTCTAATTTAAACTTGCTTTTTTCCTGCTTTCTAGAAAACCTGATGTTTGGGTTGATACTCTGGAGGCCAGAGGTCTTCAGCCTGACTTCAGTCAAGCCTAGTCTGCTTGAGGGAAGCGGGACCGAAACCCCAGGCCATGGGCACTGCGGAGCATGTCAGATGGCAGCAGCTTTCCATCACTGCTAGCACGGGCGTTCCTCAGGCTGGTGAACTGTCTCAACCTTGAGTAGAAACCGCAGGTCCCAGCCCACCTCGCCTAATCCTACGCGGTGCAAAATTCACCCTGGCTTGTGGGGCGTGAAGGAGTTTACCCTTCCTTCTTATAGCCCCGACCTCTCTCCGCACCCTCCTCTGCCTGCCTGCTCACCTGCCCACTATGGAACCGCTGCTGCCTCCCGGCTCTTGGTCCTTCTGTCCCTGCCCAGCACCCGGCCCAGCCCGGGGCTGCGCTGCGGGTACAGGTTGGGAGGACTGTCTGGTGCTGCCACCTTAAGGCTTTCTGAATTCATACTCCAACATAACTCACGTGTAAATTAAGCTGAGGGACAGAGGGTGAGGAGCCCACCAAAGGCAGTTTGTAGCAGTTTGAGGGTGGCATAAAGCAGTTACGCTGCTCTCGCTGAGCCCTGCAGCTGCTCCACTGGTTCTCATGGAAAAATGTACAGAGGTTTCAGCCAAGGTCTTTGCGTGCACCCCTTGATTTTGCAGGATGAGTCAAATTAAAGTTTCTCTCTCAGAGGAGGTTTTTACAATACCCGTTTCTGGCACGGGTGGGTGCAGAGGTGGGTGGCGGCACCGCTGCCTGTCTGCTGCCCCCAGACTCGGGTGGTGGCTCCATCTGCCACGAAGCTGTCATCACCGGAGGTGCCCTTCCCCATCAAATTTATGAGACTTGCACAGGAAAGCAGGTAACATTAGAAATAGTTGTTGAATTTTTTATCCTGAGTACAAAGGCTCTCCTAGATATTAGGCCTTAGTTCAACACACAGTGAAGACAAATCAAAAAGCTTTGGATTTTGGAATAGGCGATAAAGAGCATAAAGTAATTAAGGATTTGTCTTAGGGCCTTTCCCTCTTTCTGGGTATGAGCCAGTGTGTCTTATCCTGGAGTAACACGGATCAGAAGGGAGCTGCAGAAAGATCCTAACTCACATACACAACGCCTGTATTCAGTATATAGGAGGACTAAGGTTTGTCATCTCCATATGTGGCGTGGTTTTCACAATTGCCAAGTTTTCGGCTTTTAAGCAACCCAACATTTTTTAAAGTGTTACAACCACAAAAACATCCATTTATCCTGGCTAGCTCAGCCTTGCGTGTTGCTGGTGCTCAGTGATGCCTCACCCTGAGCTGTGAGCACGAGGCCACGCAGCCGTTCCCGGGGGACCTGGGAGTTGGTGGGTTGGGGAATCTGCTGTTTCTCTTGCAGGTGGGGAGGTCGTTTCTGTCGAGGAGCTCAGTGTTTTGCCATCAGGAGGAGGGGAGCAGGGTCAGGTCACTGGAGGCCCCGACACCTCCCATGTCATTTCAGTCCCACTCACAACCCGCAGCATGGCAGCCTCATGCCTTTAGGCATCTGTTCCGTCTCTTGGTCTCTTGGCCAGCTCAAAAATCACAGAGAAAATACTTTCTTTTTCAGTTTTTCCTTGCAGCCACCACCTCTGGTCCTTCCTCCTTCCCATGAAAAGATCACTGCTTATGGATACCTCCTGGGTAAAAGAGTGCAGGTATTTTTGTTGATGCAATTTTTGTTAACACAAAACCACAATTGCATAGCTGTAGGAAATATAAAAGTGAACATAGAAAAGTAAGCTTGTTATGTACAGTTGCTACGAGAATGTAGCAACTGCTATTGGCAAAGTAACCTACAGATCATTTGGGATAGAGTACCCAAGGTAACCGACTGGCTAAACACTCTGCAGTTAAGATCTTGCCTGCATTGCCATCATTTCTAATTTCTGCTTCACTCCATATGCTCCCACTGTTATTAATCAAACTGTGAGCGTGACTGAGCCAATGTTTCAAACCAAAACAGTTATTCATGGGTTTCCTATTCACAAAAAAAAATAAAATATACATTCTGATTTCCCATGCACATTCGGATTTGTGAAGCATAAATTATCATTAGGAGCATCGCACTGAAATGAAACATAAACAACCTGTTTCACTCTTGTAGTAACACACAGCAGTCTTCTGTTTCCAGCACACTGATAAAAACTTCTAAACGCTGACTTGTATTCAAGCCATTGTTTATACTGACAGAAAAAGTGCAGATAAAACTATGAAAAATTGCTAATGAGAGCTTGACACTGCGTTATTCATGAAAATAATAAACTCTATACTCAACAACAAGCACACTGTGCTCTTGGAAATGATTAACAGAGAGTTTAGATCATCAAAATTGTATGTTTGGGTATTTTCATTTTAAGTGGATTAATAATCATTCAGGCAAAAAGTGCTGGGGCAAATGCACGTCTTATTTTTGCTCTTAAAGTTATTAGTTTTCTAATAGAATAGCTGTAAGCTCTTCAGCTTATCATCTGCTGCTGCCTTAATGGACTGCTGAACAAAGAGCAGAATTCAGGAGATCGTGACAGAACAATCATCAATTCGTACCCAGTGAGCAGCAGTCACATTTTCTTCTGCAGTTAAGCCTGGCCTGCCAGTACACGTGCCTTTGCCAGCGACAGTCTGCTCTCCGAACTGTGCTGTCTTTTCCATTTCTTTCCTTCTCTCCTTGGATTTCTCTATCAGTCACTATTTTTACCTCTGTCTTATCATTAATTCCTGCCCCTTGAAGCTCCTCAGGTGCCTGGGAGACAGGAGCATTGAGATTGTTGAGATTTGGGCTGCTTTGTTAGTGAATGAAGCCAGAGATGTCTTTTGGTTTTCACAGATTGTCAGGAGAAGCCACATGGGTTTTAGTGGCTGGAGGAGGATCCATCAGCCCGTTGCAGGGATGGAAAACTCTCCTGTCGCGACACGCCATGGGGTGCCAGCTGGGCTCATGTCGCTTTTACTGTGGCAGTGGGAACCACGTCCCCAGTGCTGTCCCTGCCATGTCACTCACGTGTGCCCACGGCGCGCCCAACCTGCAGGTACTTCCCACCACCGGTGAGACATCTGCCCAGCTGCACAGCAGTGAACAGCCCTACTTGGTGTGAGCCTGTGGCCATTGTCCTTTAAAACTGGGGAAAATTGCGGTACTGCTTCTGCCCGTAACTTCTTTGCTAGTGCCATGGAGGGCAGTTTACACCCCTCGTGTTGGCAGTCTGAGCCCAGACCAGCAAAATGTCTGGGCTCAGTTCATCCTAGCGTTTACTTATAATTCACAGAATCATAGGATCATCTGGTTGGAAGAGACCCTCAAGACCATCGAGTCCAACCACTCACCCTGCACTGTCAGGGTCCCTAAACCATGTTCCTCAACACCAAATCCACACGGTTTTTAAAAACCTCCAGGGATGGGGACTCCACCGTCTCCCTGGGCAGCCTGTTCCAATACTTTACAACCATCTCTGTAAAGAAATTTTTCCTGATATCTAACCTAAATTTCCCCTGGTGTAACTTGAGGCCATTCCCTCTCATCCTGTCATTCATAACATGGGAGAAGAGACTGACCCCCATCTCCCTAAAACTTCCTTTCAGGTAACTGTAGAGAGTGATAAGGTCCCCCCTGAGCCTCCTCTTCTCCAAACTAAACAGTCCCAGCTCCCTCAGCTGCTCCTCATAGGACAAGTTCTCTAAACCCTTCACTAGTTTCGTTGCTCTTCTCTGAAACCGCTCCAGCATCTCAACATCCTTCCTGAAGCGAGGGGCCCAAGACTGGACACAGCACTCAAGGTGTGGCCTCACCAGTGCTGAGTATAGGGAGACAATCACTTCCCTGCTCCTGCTGGCCACGCTGTTTCTGAAACATGCCAGGATTCTGTTGGCTTTCTTGGCTGCTTGGGCACACCGCTGGCTCGTGTTCAATCGGCTGTTGACCAGCACCCCCAGGTCCTTCTCTGCTGTGCAGCTTTCCAGCCACACTTCCCCAAGCCTGTAACACTGCAGGGGGTTGTTGTGGCCCAAGTGCAGGACCCGGCACTTGGTCTTGTTGAATTTCATACAGTTAGCCTCTGCCCATCAATCCAGTCTATCCAGGTCCCTCTGTAGAGCCTCCCAACCCTCAGGCAGATCAACACTACCTCCCAATTTAGTGTCATCTGCAAACTTGCTGAGGGTGCACTCGATCCCCTCATCCAGATCATTGATAAAGATGTTAAAGAGAACAAGCCCCAACACTGAGCCCTGTGGAACACCACTGGTGACCAGCCACCAGCTAGATTTAACTCCATTTACCACCACTCTCTGGGCCTGGCCATCCAGCCAGTTTTAGATCCAGCGAAGCGTACACCCATCCAAGTCATAGGCAGCCAGCTTCTGCAGAAGAATGTTATGGAAAACAGTGTCAAAGGCTTTGCTAAAATCAAGGTAAACAACATCCACAGTTCTTCCCTCATCCACTAAATGGATCGTTTTATCATAGTTTGGGTTTTATCATGGTTTGGGTTGGAAGAGACCTCAAAGATCATCCAGTTCCAGCCCCCTGCCATGGGCAGGGAAACCCTCCACTACCCCAGGTTGCTCAAGCCTCATCCAACCTGGCCTTGAACACTTCCAGGGATGGGGCAT
This sequence comes from Tauraco erythrolophus, assembly GCF_009769465.1. Taxonomy (NCBI): domain Eukaryota; kingdom Metazoa; phylum Chordata; class Aves; order Musophagiformes; family Musophagidae; genus Tauraco; species Tauraco erythrolophus. The sequence goes on from NC_141468.1 coordinate 58,177,637, forward strand.
CCACAACTTCTCTAGGTAAACTGTTCCAGTGCCTCACCACCCTCAGAGTGAAAAATTTCTTCCTTATATCTAATCTAAATCTACCCTCTTTCAGTTTAAAGCCATTGCCCCTTGACCTATCACTACACGCCCTTGTAAAAAGTGCCTCTCCAGCTTTCCTGTAGGCCCCCTCTAAGTACTGGAAGACTGCAATAAGATCACCCCGGAGCCTTCTCTTCTCCAGGCTGAACAGCCACAACTCTCTCAGCCTGTCTTCATAGCAGAGGTGCTTCAGCCCTCGGATCATCTTCGTGGCCCTCCTCTGGACCCACTCCAGCAGCTCCAAGTCCTTCTTGTGTTGGGGATTCCAGAGTTGGATGCAGTATTCCAGGTGGGGTCTCACGAGAGCAGAGTAGAGGGGCAGAATCACCTCCCTCAACCTGCTAGCCACACTTCTTTTGATGCAGCCCAGGATACGGTTGGCTTTCTGGGCTGCCAGCGCACATTGCTGGCTTGTGTTGAGCTTCTCATCAACCAACATCCCCAAGCCCTTCTCCTCAGGGCTGCTGTCAATCCATTCTTTGCCCAGCTTGTACTTGTGCTTGGGATTGCCCCGACCCATTGATACAGGGATAGGTATAGGAGTAGGCATAAGACTACATAAGACTATATTAGCTATTATTTCTATGGATAGGTATAAGAATAGGCATAAGACGGCATAAGACTCTGGGAAATACATAGCTCTGTGAAATAGCTCTGTGAATTGCTAGAAGTTATCAAATACTAATCCCTGCTTTGAAACACTAACTACCCGAAAAGAAGGCCGGTAAGAGAGACAAAATAAATGATGGCAAGGTTGTAACTCATGACCCATAGGGAGAAAAACAGACAAAGAGGAGAGATAAGGACTAACAAGAACTAACATTTGTCTTCAAACAATAACAAGTAGGAGACAACCAGGTGTCCACTCAAGGCCAGGCCAGGCTGGGAAACGGTTTGGCTCTGCAAGCCCAGCCAAAACAGGAATTTTAGGGAAGAAGTGAAAACACACAGCGAGAAAGACCTACGGCCTTCTTCATCCCAAAGACCCCTGCCCACGACCACCAGGAGGCGTGTCAAGGAGAAGCCTGAGGCGGATCCTGAGGCGGGAGCTATGGAAATGATCTCCTGGGAGAGACTGCCCTTTTGGGGGGACGGTGATGAGTATGTCTGTATAAATACAAGAAAAACTGCTACGGCAGGTGTGCATGTTTGTGGTGGAGCGATCCTCCGTGCACCCAGCGCTGCAATAAACATACCTACTTTACAACTTTCCAAGTTGTGAAGTCTGTTTCTGCACATCACCATGTGCAGGACCTTGCACTTGGCCTTGTTCAACTTCATGAGGTTCTGACAGGCCCACCTCTCCAGCCTGTCCAGGTCCCTCTGGATGGCATCCCTTCCCTCCAGCATGTCTGCAACACCACACAGCTTGGTTGTCATCAGCAAACTTGCTGGGGGTGCACTCGATCCCACTCTCCGTTTCATGTCCTGCTGTTTAGTTCTGCTGCAGTTTGGTCTTGGCTTAAGTCCTGTGGAGCAGATACCTGCTATTGCCCCTCTGTAGAGGCCAGCACAGCAGGGCCCCAAACTAGGGATGGCTCTACTGTTTCTGTACGATCTGCTGGATCTACCAAACCGAGCCTAAGGAGAGGCTAATGTCTGCGCACCTTATCACACAGTGGCAGGTCAGCTGACACAAGCTTCTCTATACAAACCAGCTGTGCAAACGTGGGGACACGAGGGGAGGAAAGGCATCCTGAGCTGAGCAACAGCACGTGTCCACAACATCAAAAATGGCTGCGTAACTTAAACGAGGCAGGAGCCAACTCCTCGCACCAAAATAACTGCTGTGGCATCACTCTGAGCACCCGCTTAAATGATCAGAGTAGATAATGTGCCACTTTACCAGAACAAGAATCTTTTTACTCTCACAGTTGGAGCAATCACAGCCACCAAGCCGGGAGGAAGGTGATGTGAAACAGAGACAGTCACTTCTACCTTTATGGACTCTAAGGAAATTGTAACAGCAAGTATGTTTTAGAAGTAATGCTTCTCTTCATCTCTTCTTTCTGAGATGTGCTGAGCACACACAGCCTGAATGCTTTCCTGTGAAGCCAGGGATGTTCAGGAGCCATCAGAAACAGGCTAATGAGCTTGGAGTGAAAAGAGAGAATTATCACTGAAAGCTGAGATCTGACTTACCTACTAGAAGACAGCATCTCCTAAGGTTATTCTGTCTGCTCCCAAGTGCCATAAGCACAGGAGAAAATGCAACTCACTTTTTAGCCAGATTAGCTTCCCTTTTTATTTTAGAATCATAGGATCGTTTCAGTTGGAAGAGACCTTGAAGATCATTGAGTCCAATGGTTAGCCTAACAGTGCAAGTCCACCACTAAGCCATGTCCCCAGGCACCACATCTACATATCTTTTAAATACCTCCAGGGATGGTGACTCAACCACTTCCCTGAGCAGCCTCTTTCAATGCTTGACAATGCTTGCTTATTTTGATTGATAAATAACTGAAGTGAGGACCTAACTACGAAAAAACAGCATCCCCAGCTATCCTTCCAGAACACGGAAACAGCAGCAAAATGCTCCCTGTGAAATACTGCCCCTGCCAGAAGAACAAGATCATAGTTAGATGTTTCCTGAAACAAGAGTGAGTCTTCAAATTAACTTTTCGTCTTTTCTAACCTCTATTCTGAGATCTTTGGCAACTCACCTCTTTGCTTGGTAATAATTATGGTACCAGACCTCATTAATGTACTTTGCACCTAGACTTTGTAGATGCTTTATCACAACCAGGTAAATATTAAACTCATTTTACAAGAGAGGAAATTGAGCTAGCAGCTAGCTATTGCCTTTCACTCACATGGCAAATCAATGGCAGAAACTAAACCAAGATGCTTTTTTCTGTTTGGCTTCCAAACCCTGGATTTCATCACTTCATTATTTTCAAAGGTGTCCCACTGTTCTCACGCTTCAGGAAAGCAGGATGAGTTTCTCATATGGATTTAAATGCATCTCTTATAGGGAAAAAAAAAATATCCCCAACCAGGATTTTAGCCACTGCCTCTGTCCAAAATTCCCCTGGATGCTATCGTTAGAGCAGAGAAAAACTCCATGGTATCAGTACTAAACCAAAAATGAAAAGAAAAGCGATATATTCACAGCTCTTGAGAAGCTTAAAGAACTAGAAACCAAAACCAGCAGCTGAGACAAATCAACAGCCCATGGTATCGGGGGCGTAAGCCATATTTTTTTGACAGTTTCACAGAAGAGTGTGAGTCAAGGCAACTGCTGCCAGTCATTTTCCGAATGCGCAGGCATCTTTCCCAGAGCTCGGCCACATCACAGAGGTTTAACAGTATCTTCAGGCAGCATTTTAGACCAGTGCTGGTACCACAACCCATACAAAACAGCACTTTGATTCGTTACCTCTCCGTGCTGGGGTTAGAAATTGCACGTGCTGAGCTCCATTTGGCTAACTCAGGTTAACCTAAGTAATGATGGGAATGTTTTAGCCTGAGGAATTAAGGCCTGTAGGAGAACCTGAACTTGGATTCAGCGATTAAAACCAAGCCAGCTTGTTTAGATTTCTGCTTTAACCCAGTTAATATGATGAGGATACTGGGGTTAGGGCCCATAACTACCATGGTCTATTTGCTGAACTGGCAAAATCCTTACTGGGCAGCATTACGTACATGTGCAAGCTCAGTTCAGTATCATCTCGAGCTCCATGAAATATCAAGTCAAGACAAAGTCATTCTGCTCTTATCATTTCAGTTCTTCAGTTTCCCTTTAGAATCTGATGCTTGTCTGGGGGTAACTTCATCTCGGTGGCTGCTTCATTCATCCAGATGCTGACGCCTGCAGTGACTACGCAGCTCACACTGCCAGGCTGGTCGCAGCGGTTGCCAGAGCCTGGCTCCTCGACATCTTATGGCACCAGCACAAAGTTGTCTCTCTGGGGTGAAAGATAGGGTGAAAGATGCGGCCCAAGGCCTGCCTCGCTCTCGGTATCAAGTTCAGTGTCGTTGCTCTATAAGAGCACGGGACATATATGGGGACGGGACGGGATGGGTGAAAGAAGCAAAGTCCAACTAAGACTCACTTTGGTGATAGGTGAGCTGTTGTGATTGATATAGGAAAAAGGGTAGGAAGCCACAGGAATTTAAAAAAAAAGCCTGAAGAACAGATTTCTTTGCAATGTGGGAAGGCTGGCAGTAAGTCATAGTAACAGTAACTATGAAAGACTTGGCTATTTCAGTTCTGCTGACTGCTTTATTGTGAACAAGCTGTTAGCACAGTCCATCTTAAGGCTGTAGAAGTACTTCCAACGTATAAAACCTCATCTGAAGGCCAAGAAAGTCACAATAAACCGGCTGAGACTAAAATTTCCTGAGTTGGGGTTGTGCCTCAGGCTAAATTTGTTTGGGAACATTCAGCCAAAAAATTTTTAATCCCTTTCTAATGGCTGACATTGTTCTTAGAAATCCATTGTTTATCTGACCTTCTCCTAACCCTTTAGAAAAATTCCTGGAGATCTTTTCCTTTCTCAGTTTAATGCTTTGAAGCATTACACGCGAAACTTGGCAGGAGGCAGCTTTCTGTTAGGAAGACACATTGCACCAGCTCTCTAAAACTGTGCTCAAACTTGGCCATGTTACAGGCACTTGAAAACCCAGTTTGCGTGTGCTTGATAGAGTTCTCAGTTTTTCAGCTCAAATTCCCCAGAGACATCTGAACGGAGCAGGTGGTGGTTATTACCGGCTGCTGGAGGCTGGCAAGGGTGAATGACAAGTGCAAAGCTGCTCTCCTCCATGTTCCCCTTGCCCCCTTCCAGCACTGAAATGGTCAGGAGGAGAAGCCATCCAAGTGAAGCCAAACAGGTGAAAGATAGATGGTGGACTGAAAAAAGGAAATGGAGGAAGGACCAAAAAAGTCTGGGTCTGGATGGGAGATCATGTTTTCTGGACTCAGGAGAGGCACCAAAGAGGAAATATTTCTGGGGTTTTCACCAGCCTCAGCTCTGCTGTAAGCCTGGAGATGGATAGACAAGGAACGAGAGCAGCAGGCTTCACATGGACCATTTGTGCTGTTCCAAGAGGCTTTGCTCCTCCAGAATGAAAAATTGCCAAGACTTGGGCCCATCTAACAGTGTTAGGGAGAAAGCAGTCAGCCTGCTGGGATTTGGATGAAAAATTTCTGAAAGCTTAAGAAAATATTCATGTTATGTGACCAGTGCTTCCTGGCTGGCTCGTGAAGGAATGAGTATGTGATGCTGGGTAAACTCTGAATCAGCAGTTTTCATAAACAGGCACTAATCTGTGACCTTCGAGTCCAGGGTGCCAAACTCGTGATCCTGCAAGAAGACCTGCAGAAGCTGCTTGCAACCACAGCCAGGAGCTGGGCTCAGGTCCTGGACAGCTGTGTGTGGCAGCTTCTAGTCTTTTCCTATTAGGTACTAACACGTGGATGGTCATTTGGACTCACGTTTCCGTTTTCTCCATTGGTGGCACCTCAGAGCGATGCTACAAGTACAAAAGACTGCCTGCTCCGAACTCATGCAGTCACTGATGACCATGGTGGAAAAGCCCAACTAAAATACCCTTATGGACAGGGCACAAAGAGCAGGTGGCAAAATAGACTTTAAGACCACATACTGTAATTAAAACAGGATGAGTAAATGATCATCACCTGTCCTGTGCACCGAATAAAGGGAGAGTCCTTCAGAAAGGAACAATAGCACGAGATCGTAATTAAAGATGATGATCTTAAGGAATATATGGACAAAAAGGCTCAATTAAAATTGCGCATTACCTTACTTCTGGATGCTTCATTTTGCAATATTGGTAAGTTTTTTCTTAAAGCTGCCTTTCTGTTCGTATTGCAGGTTCTCCAGTCAAAGAACAGTGATGTCTGCATGCAACGTCTGTAACTTCGCTTAGCTCGTCTCTTAATTGCCTGTGCAGTGAAAGACAGGCACCCAGCACAGTGGGGCTGCAGCTAGCTAAAATTAATATGTACGGATTTGCAGGTTTTTTCCCCTGACTTGAAAATCACTCAAAATATTACTTTATGGAAAAGAAACGCAAATGAATGTCTTTCATTCTTTGGAATTATAATTAGCCTTTTCTCTTTCTCTCTCTCAGAAAGAGATTTGTTGTCTATTGTTTCTTTGCTTGCTTTGAAAACTGTTCTTCAGAAATTGCCTAAGCTATAATCCTTGTTCCAGTCCTTTGCAGGAATGGCAGTCTGTGCCACTAGCCAAAAGTGGAGGAGTTTGCAGCCTGAAGGGGGTAGAGGGAAAGATCATTTACCCAGAGATCTTTTGGAAAGGTATAAACTGGGGGGTGCGTGTGTACTATTTTTTTCTTAAGCTGGTGCATTTCTCAGGTTGCAAGCTTTGTCACCTTATGTCAAGGCCGAGCCACAGGAAGAAGAGCAGCTGGAGAGTTACTCTTCTGAGGGCCTTCAGGGCAATGTTCATTAAAAGTAAATCCACTTCCCTGAATTCCAGTCAACCATTCTTCTTACAGCCTGGAGGTGAGCGATGAGAGTCTGACAGACTTTGGCTCTAGTCAAAATAAGCAGAAAGGAAAGAACCCAGGTGGATATTTTTCAGCTGAAGTTTGTAAAGGTGGAGCTCAAAAGACATTGAAATGGGCAGGGTAACATACTTTTACCAGTGGGGTGATCAGGAAATGTCCACTGGCATTCTTGGAACCACATTTCCCATCTTTTCACTTGTCATCTGAGTACATGGGTCATGAAAATCAGTGTGAGAGGAAGTCTTTGATCACCTTTTAGCATTCAGCCATCTCCTGCTCAAGCCAGTCCACTGAGTACAGGACTGTCACAGCTCTGTCTCCTAAGATCCCGCAGTAGAGCTGTTTGAAATGTGGTGGGTACTCAAAAGTCAATGAGCTCCCAGAGTACTCTGCAAATATACTTCAGCTCTTGTTATCTCTACCAGGCCGTACTTGCAAGGAGTGCTCTCTGTCCCATCACCCAGGTCGTTAATAAATATGTTAATCTTTATCAGCTCCAGTATAGATACCTGTCCTGGGTTAGGCCGCTCCAGCAACCGCACCCACACAGCCGGTCACTCACCCTCCCCCACCCCCAGGAATGAGGGAGAGAATTAAAGGAGAAATGGGAAACCCGTGGGTTGAGATAAGAACAATTTAATAGAGATAAGTAATACACAGTGTAGATGCTCACCACCCCCTCTTATCCGCAGCCCATCTCGTCCCAAAGCTGCAATCCCGGACGAATGCGAGGCCCTGAAATAGAGAGGGGGAGAGAGAGAGATAGTACTCCAAGAGTGGGAGTACTGGAAAAGAGAGAATAAAAAAGGCAATAGAGCAAAGGCGCAGCAAGCACAAAAGAGCAAAAACGGCAAAAGAGCCAAAGCGCAAAAGCCCTTCTGTCCGGCTGTCCCTCACTTTTATACTGGGCATGACGCTGCATGATATGGAATACTAATTGGCCAGTTTGGCCCTCAATCTTAAGTTCCACCACAAATCACAAGGGGAATCGTGGCCCCCTTGTCCCGGCTATGCTCCCCCCTTATCCCACCGTGCTTCTGCACTCTGGCACACTGAAAAGTCCTTGGCCAACTACAAACATCAGCTTGCTAGCAACATTCTTCTCAGAGCGAGCCTCTGAGTAAAACCAAAACACGGAGCTCTTCTAGCTGCTAAAAAGAAGAGCTAACTCTGTCCCAGCTAAAACCAGGACAATACCTAAAAGATGTCACAAGTGATCAGCCACCAGTTGGACTCTGTACACTACTCTCATGCTTTAAGGAGGTTGCCCTTGAAGAATAACCAGCTCTGCTGGGCCCCTTTGCTCTCCAGGGCCACTACCTTTGGGATCCTGTCAAGCAGACCCTTGAATGAGGTGAAATCTGCTCTCCTGAAGGCAAGGACAGTAATGCTATTTGTCCTGCCGGCTTCTTGCAAGATTTAATATTTCACTGTCTCATGGGTGCTACAGGCAAACTTACCCTTGACTGTCATGTTCTGGACCAATTCTTCCCTTTTTTGTGAATAGCAAACCTAGCAGAGCATCTACCCCATTTGTCTCATCGACTGTCTGTGTCAAGAAATTGTCTTCAGCACACTCCTGAAACCACCTGGATTGTGCCTGACCAACTAGCTGTTCGAGTTAAAGCACACCCCTGAGTCCTAAGGCCTGTGACTGTGTGAGGTGGCTCCACTGACTTGCTCTCCTTGATCAGCTAGGCTGTAGTGAGTGGGCAGCACAACATTGCCCATGTTGCTTTGCCCACTTCTCCTTGCCCACAAGCACTTGAATGGCTCATCATATGTCCCATGGCAAAGCTCTGGGCACTCTGCATAAAGCACCACCACTCCTCACTCTTTCCAGCTCGTCTTTCCTGAAGAGCCCATGTCTATCTGTGGCAGCTCTCCAGTCATGTGATTCTCTGTAATTCAAGAGAAATCATAATTCCACAGTTGGGTGGAGGCTGGTAATTGCCCCGGCTGTTTCCCATGCTGCATATGTTTGTTTCCAGATATGTGAGACGAACGCTGAGTCACAGTCCTTTCACAAGGCACGTGCAGGATCATGCTGTAGAGACTCCAGTGAAGGGACCTCTGCACATGGATAAGGAGCGTTTAGGTGCCTCTTTGGGCAAGGGGCATTTCGAGGCCTTGGCTGCGCACCAGAGCTGACTGCACAGGCTTCACAGGTGCGCCACTTTGCAGTCTGAGCTCTCCGTCACCGCTGCAGCAATTGCTCCATGAGGAGCTTTTCTCTGATCCTGCTGAGATCACAGATCAAACTGTGATGGGTTTACTGCTTCTTTTCAGCTAGAGCTAACCGTTGTAAGAGTGAGCTTTATTGATCTCCGATGGCAGCGATGCCAGGAGCACATAGATGTGCTGCTTTAGGAAATACTTCTACTATCTCCGTAATTGTGTTTGCATTACCGCTGCCCCAAAGGCTGGAAATTCGAGGCTCCTTGCAATACACTTGCTTTCTCCCTTGCAGCTGAGCAGTATTCTACACAAATCAAGGTCATTGTGCTGACTGACATTTGGAGTTGAATCAAGATTTCTATTCCCAGACACATAAACTATTTTTAAAGTCTCAGATCGCTGTTTCGGGCTCATTTCTGTGGCGAGTGCTTTCTGTATGGGAAAGCTTGACCTCACCTGAGCATTCTCAAGAGCTTTCTCTGCAAACAGAAACCTGGAAGATCTGTGTTCAGGAGCTGCTTCTCCTTTGACTTGTCTGTACCAACAAGAAGGTGACACAGATTTAAATAAACTTTTTCAAAATCATCCTGTGAGAATGCAGCAAGACTGGATTGCTTGTTGTGAACTGCGAACCCACTCCTGCACCCAAACATCGGGACCTCACCCAGCCCTGCCCCCATAGAGAGCACCACTTCCGGAGCTCCCACCTCTGGCAGGGACGAAGAGTCTTCTGAGCTCTGGCTTTGGAGGAGGAGGAGGAAGAGGAGGGACGACTCTCGTCACCACTCCCCCTAAGGTTGAGCTGAGCAGAGGAGGAGCTTCGAGTTTGAGCCAAGTCCCACACTCAGAGGCCAGCAGCAGCAGGCAGAGAGGAGCAGGGAGACAGAAAAAGAGAGTGTGGGGAAGAAGAGAAAGCAAGGAGAAGAGGGCAGCTGCCTGGGGAAGGAAGTGAGAGAGGAGAGGAGGAGAGGAGAGGAGGAGGCAAAGGAGGCAGAAACAGTCTTAAGTCAATAGAAGAAGACCACGGAGTAGACAGGCTGCAAAATGACATTGCTCCTGTGGCTGGGGTCCCAGCTGACATCCTGCTGGAGCAACATTTCTATACTGGGAGTTTTTCTTACAGTCTTTACTTTAGCTCTTGACTTCATGAAGCGCAGGAAGAAGTGGAGCCATTACCCACCAGGCCCTGTGTCGCTGCCGTTCATCGGGACCATGCTGTCCATTGACTTCCAGAACCCCCACCTCTCCTTCAACCAGGTGAGTGCCGGATCCTGCGACGAAGCCCCCTCGCACAACTGTGGGCCGAGGAGGGATGGAGACGCCCTGGCACCATCCACCCTTGCACAGAGCTGAATGGCAATGCCCCCTCCAAAGTCTAGGATGAAGCAAGTCACTGCCTAAGGGCACTGACCTGGCCCATACCAATAAATAGGTAGTCACACACCAACACTCGTCAGCCTCCATCGCCCGATCTCTGCATGAGCTCAGTGGGAGATGCTGTTGTGCCCCCAGTGACAGATGATGCTTGCTCTGCTGTAGAGCTGGCCACCAAGTTAACGTGTGGGGGCAAGGGAACAGGGAGGTGTACAAAGAATGGAAGACAAGCGTGTGGCTGCAGGAATGGCAGACTTCCCTGCGAGTTACTGAAGCACACCTACAGGTGTGTGACTGTTTCAGTGAAAGAGATCGGCTTGCAGGATTTGCCGCAGCAGCAACGCCCAAATTTCACACTGGGGTTTCAGGTCAACTTTCTCCATAAAAGGAGGGTACACATCTAGTAAGACTGGTAACTGGCACACAGTGATTAGTAGCATTCCTTTTCGAAGTCAGGGCTTAGCTTTTCTCAAAGGAAAAGCACAGCGCAGCTTGCAGCAGATACGCCACGGCGGTTTCGTGCTTCAGTTTGCAAACGCTAAAGACCTTTTCTCTAGGACAGCGCTGTTCAGCTGTCTGTCCAAAATCTGCCAAATGGAGAAACTAAATATAGCATTTGTATTACTTGCTTGCGTATGATCCAAAAGATTACTATTTTCAAATCACATCACGTCAGGGTCATGCTAACCACAATCTTGACCAGTAATTGCTTTTAATGATGTATTTCTAGTGCCAGTGAAGTGCTAATTGCCTTTCCAACCCCACTGCAAATACAGTCTCAAGTACTTCAATTCCTTGTGTTGCTACGGTGCAGAAATGAAGACACTTAGCTTTTTAACAAAAAAAAAGACAGAAAAAAAAATCATAGAATCATAGAATGGTTTGGGTTGGAAGAGACCTTAAAGAGCATCTAGTTCCAATCCCCCTGCCATGGGCAGGGATACGTTCCACTATGTCAGGTTGCTCCAAGCCTCATCCAACCTGGCCTTGAAGGCTTCCAGGGATGGGGCATCCACAACTTCTCTGGGCAGCCTGTTCCAGTGCCTCACCACTCTTATTGTAGAAACAGAAGACAAAGCATAGTCTGTGGGGCATTGCTGCTATTGCACAGTCTTCCAACCACGTGCTCCCAAGCACTTTGTTCAGTGTTACTGACTAGCAGGGAAGCTTTGACCTGCCTTCCTGGGAGTCTGTGTCCAGTCAAAGGGCTTGTCTACCTAGAGGAGACTTAGCTCCATGGCAAGCTGCCATGGTGAGCGTATTACTGGCTGGCTTACCTGTGCAGCCATCCTGCTGTCAGCATTACGTCTCTTGTAGATCACAGCAGACTTAGGGTGTGTGCCAGTTACCAGTCTTACTAGATGTGTACCCTCCTTTTACAGAGAAAGTTGACCTGAAACCCCAGTGTGAAATTGCCTCTTTCAAATGTGTTTTTGGGAACCGGGCTCTGGTTAGATTTTTAGGAGCAGATGCATATTAAAAAAAAATTATGTATCACCTGATAACCAATATTTTATTCTAGCAGAAGTAGACTAACTCAAAACTTGCCTAGTCTTTCAGATCAAAATAAATACAAGCATTAGGAAATAATTTGTTGTTGAGCATGAAGCCTTTGAAAATCCCTAGACAGGTCTTGACCTTGTGTTGTCAGACAAAATCTAAAATACTTGCACAATGGCCATGGCAACAGTTTGGCCAGGATAGCTGTATTCTAGATCTTTCCACTCACAGAGCATCGATCTCTGCTTCAGCTGTTGTTAGGCACCACTCTGAGCTGTTGCACTGCAAAGACAAAGGTCAAACATCAGCCGAAGGTCTCCTAATAAAAGCACCTTGAAAATCACTAAATAGTAAAGGGCCTAAGGAAGGATATGTTGATACGGTGATGTTACATTCAGCTCATTTTCAGGGACATACTTTTTTGTCTTGGCAGCTTCACAAGAAGTTTGGAAACATCTTCAGTCTCCAGAACTCCTGGACAAACCTGGTAGTGCTGAATGGGTATAAAACAGTGAAGGAAGCCCTGGTCCACAAATCAGAGGACTTTGCTGACCGGCCATACTTTCCAATATATGAACATGTGGGCTACGGAACCAAATCCGAAGGCAAGTCCCTCGGAAATGGACATTCCGCACTGGCACTAGCACAAAGACTAGTGGGTAGATGGAAGATTTTCTCAGTACGGAGCCACCTTCTCATGTCACTGTGGCCAATCTTCTTGTGTGTCTGCCATCCTTTGGTGGTGACAAAATCAGATATGATGAAGAGGAGGCTCCCCTTAGTGGTTGTAGTACAGCTCCAGGTGCTAGCACACACCTCTTCAGCAGTGTTAGGACACAATCAGTGGTACAACTTTCCTGCTAGCGTTGAGCTGGTAGCTCCTGACACTCAGGTCACACACTATGCACATATCATTGTCATCACAAAAAAAGGTAACTTTTTTCCAAGACAGAGTATTTTCCAGCATCCAGCCCACATCTGTCATCCTCAGCTCCTGTGTGGTGGCACAAGCTGCTACCCAGCTCACACAAGCTAAGGGTGCAATGCTGAATGGTTTGGGGGAGTGATTCCTTTATCCTTAGAAGCACTTGTTGCTCTCATCGCATCCCCCCTCCACCTTTGCTCGCCATGCACATGCATTAGAAGGTGCAGTAATCTGTTTTTAGAATTGCTGTATGAACAAGCTGTACAAGATCAGACTCTTTCATCTGTCCACACAGACCTGTACCTCCAAACTCACATTTGCTATTCTCTAGCAAACTTTGCTTGATGTACAGGTCAGAGCTCCTGACATTTCTTGCTCATCCATAATTCCAGGGATTGTTTTAGCAAGATACGGGCACGTCTGGAAGGAGCTAAGGAAATTCACGCTCTCTACCTTGAGGAACTTTGGGATGGGAAAGAAATCCTTGGAGGAGCGAGTGACGGAGGAAGCTGGATTTCTGTGCTCCGCAGTCAATTCTGAAGGAGGTTTGTCACATCCGGAGGACAGAGAAATCATAGAAAAAGGGAATACCGTGATGCAGAGAGAAAAGTAATACTACAGCCACTCTTGTTTGCGTGCAGTGCTCTCTTCCTAAGCAAATGCAGTGTTTCTAGTCTATATGCACCAGTGACCCTGCTCTACCTTGAAGCCACTTCTACTTTACACAGTGGGGCTAGTGTAACACTGATCCATTTGAACACAGGAAACAAATAGGAAATAAATAGAAATAAAGCAGTAAAATATAATTATTCCTAGAGCTGGGTAACTATTAACTTTCTGAAGTTTAGTGGAACATTCTAATACCATCACATGCAATAAAAGTGCAGCTGAGTTTTCACAGCACATCGCCTGTCATCTAAACACAAAGCAAAGTGTTATCTGTCAAATGACAGAACAACCCTGCAACTCAGTTTTTCTTGGGAGTTTTCTCTTTCAAACAAGGATCAACCAAATAGTAGTAGGAGATGAGAGGATCTTCACTTGCTAGTATGATGCATTTGTACTTGGAGTGGTTTGGGGGCTTTTTCTCTTGAAGGCATCAAGGAGGCATTTGTGTGTTTTCATTGCTGACGGCTGAGGTCCAACAGCTGGGTGTTGCTTAGCTTCATCGCTTGGTCTCCATTTCCATTTTTAGGCCGTCCTTTCAATTTACATCTTCTTGTAAGTAATGCAGTCTGCAACGTGATCTGCACCACCGTCTATGGAGAGCGTTTCGACTATGGTGATGAGACATTCAAGAAGCTGTCACATTTGTTTCAGAACTCTCTGGATGAAGAAACTGGATTCCTGCCTCAGGTAAACCAAGAGCGTAATATGTTCTGTAAGAAGCTTGTTCTGTTGCTTGAGAGCATTGTGTTTTCATTATTTTCCATTTTGCATCACATAATATCTTCTCTCTCTTTCTCTCTCTCTATGGTTCTGACATCCCAGCTTCTTAACGTGGTGCCCATTTTGTTGCGCATCCCCGGAGTGCCACAGAAAGTCTTTCGAGAGCAAAAGGCGTTCATGGACTTCATAGACGTGCTCATAGATAAGCACAGGGAGACCTGGAACCCTGCTCACATCCGAGATCTCACTGATGCATTTTTAAAGGAAATGGAGAAGGTAAGGTGACGCCGGCGGAACCTCAGGGTCCAGGGACAATTCTTCTGCCTGTTTAAGCTTGTTGATAGAAGCTGACTTTCCTCATAAAGCTGTATAAAACCTTTTACTAACTAATTTCCTACTTTTTCATTCCACATTGTATCTTGAGAAGAAAGGTGTTAACTTCTTCATGCTGTAATCTCCTTAATTAATCTCTTAAGAGACCATATTATCTGCTGATGTTCTTGTTCCAATTTTCTACCTTCACGTTCCCCTCAGAGTCTAGCAACTCCCTTCTTTTCAGCCTACACCATTTTGAAGGCATTCAAAAGGCAATGATTGAGAATTCACTCATATTTCTAAGTTTGTGCCAAGGGACAAGTCAACATGCAAGATTCTGTGTATGTCGTTGCCTCAATGACTGATGTCTCAAAATCAGTTACAAAACTGCAGGCACAGAATGGCTTTTTGGTATCACTGCCCAGTCTGTAGCCTGTCTTTAAACCAAGTTATGACTTGGGAAGACAGCATCTCCTTCAGGATGTGTGTCTTTGAATTGCTTGCTAAGAACTAGATCCCTACACATCAGATAAAGGCCTAAACCTGAACCTCACTGAAATGAAAAAGGAGTCTTTCCTTTGATTCAGTCAAGCGTGAAGTCAGTATAAAATCAAAGGTACTTACGTCAGCCCATCCATCCACCATATGTTTCTGCACATGGATTCACTAAATTTCAAGTGCCAGATGAGCAACAGTAGCAAATTCTGCCTGTGCATTGCTTCCGCCATCCGAGTCCTCAGGCTGGATTGCTGCTCTGTGCATAAGGAACCCTGCCGTGCTGCAGGCACTGGGCACCTCCAGTCCATGCGTTGCCCCCAGCTCACACAGGCGGAGCAACGTGACCTACGTTACTCTGCAGTGAGCAGTACTATTTGGGGGTGGATGTGAGCCTGACTGCGTTGCCTCTTGTCACATCTCTCTCCTGTTCACTACGGTCCCCTGATAAGCCAGCCTGATAAATCTCTCTGCTGGGTTAACTTTGGTCAAGTCAGTCTCATAGCTCCTTTGCCAGAGATCTTTTCTTGGAAAAACAGTTGAGTCTTAAATGCCTTATTAGTTGCTATCCATAGTACAACAGCATCAAAATACACAGAATAACTTAGCAGAAGCTAGTCCCTGGGAGAGGGAAGTATAAAGAGGATTAGAAAAGACAAGCAGATGAACTCATGCAGAGAGCTTGTCATATCTCATATGCTAACAAATTTGAGCTCAATTAGCATTTGGATGAGAGACTAGTTTTGCTGAAATTGGTGTTGCAGACTTAATAGGCAGCAATGATACCCTGACCTTTTTTTTTTTTTTGATTGTAAGAAAATAGCAGGGCAGAAGCAGCGAGAATCTGTAACGCATAGCTATACATAACCTTCTCAAAATATTGTTAATTTTGCATTTGCCACATCAATGCAGCCTCCTTTCTACTGCGTGGGTTTTATGATCTATCAAGCCTGAATAACTGTGTTCCACCTCCTCTGGGAGAGGATGTTACAACAAGTGGCAGGGGCCTGCTGACTGTTTGAGTTGAGAGGGCAAGGCATTCACTTCTGTCCTGAAGGCAGGTGTAGTGTTTATCTCTCAGGATACGGGAGGTGATTGATGATCTTCAAATACATGAGGTAACGAGGACTTGACATCAGTCATACACAGACTGTTGCCCGAGTTGTGCTCTACTCTCCCAATGAACTTCTTGGTCAGTAAAAATGGATCTAGCGCTTCTTAGTACTTCTCTGGAACAACAACCTTCTTGGCCAGCAAGTACCTGAGCTCCAGTCACCCACTTCTTTGCTCTCCACAGGGTAAGGAGGCTGAAAAGAACGGTTTCAACTATAACAACCTTCGTCTGGTGACCGCAGACTTGTTTGCAGCTGGTTCTGAGACCACCTCCACCACTCTCCGGTGGGCAATTCTGTACATGCTTCTCCACACGGAAATACAGAGTAAGTCAAAAGACAGGCAGAGGTATGGTGTCTTCCCTTCAACTCTCATTTTTCTGAACATCTTCTCTTCGTGGCTTGGGAATTTTGCAATATGGATCAGCTTTGGTGATTGTTGGTCTAGCAGAAACCAGGAGAAACACTTACCAAACACAGCTGTTCTGGCAGGGACCAGTGGCAGGGGCGAAGCCCTGAAAAAAAAGGCCGGAGTTGGAAGGGCAAGTTCATTCTCACCTTCATTTTGAAGGCCAGCTGAAGACTTTCAGTGGCCAGAGTACCCTCCATCCAGTATTTGGGACAGATGCTAATCGCTTTTAATTCTCTAATGTTGCATGTCCAGGTGCTCTTTCAGCTGAACAGAGGAGGGGTAAGGTAGTATGTCAAGCAACAAGACCTTTATTAGAGATACTAGGCACAAAGAATAGTTATACAGATGGCTCTGAGAAACTGAAAACAAATGCATTCCCCTCTAGTTTCTGTTCCTTTCTCTAATTGCTTGTCCTGCTGTCACCTAGTGTCTACAAACTCATGCTGCCAGCCTTCCTACATCTTGTCCCAGCCCCTTCTGTTTATCTAAGGGCACTCTAATTTCTTACCTGTGCTGCTTTCAGGTAAGGTTCAAGCGGAGATTGATAAGGTCATTGGCAGAGAGAGATCACCCACCATGATGGACCAAGCGAGCATGCCCTACACCAATGCTGTGATCCATGAAGTGCAACGCTGCGGGGATATCGTTCCTATTGGACTACCTCACATGACATACCGGGACACCGAGTTGCAAGGCTTCTTCATTCCCAAGGTGACCGTGACCAGATAGGCAATGCAGCATCCTCTACCTGTGCAGATGCCAGGCATGAGGTGTGGGTGACCCCACACAACTCTGCAGCGTGGCGCTTCCAGCCCCAAATTACAGTCACTGGCCAGCAATGAAGTAGGACATTTTGAAATGCTAAATGTGGGCAGACGGTCACATTTGTGCTCCAGGTGTGCACTGGTTATGTGGGAACCAGTGGCAGTTCAGTGCAGAGGTTTGCTTTCCTCTCGATGAGCTGTGACATTCACTGCCTTTGTTGGAAGCAGAAAGAAATGAAGCCTAACAGGCTCTCTGGAGGCACACACCACCAGCTTCCTGGCTTTCCTGAGATGGCAGTAGTTAAAATTCTAATCTCTGAAGCTCTTCAAATAGCTTTCAGTCTGCCATTGTGACCAGCGGCTGCCCTGCCAGCACTGGTAGCAATGCAAGCCTGGGATATTTTTTTAGCCCTGTGATACCTCCTCTAGCTTAGAACACTGACATGTGAAACAGGAAAGCTTTGCAATTTCCCATGGGCCCTGCGAAAGTTGGGCTTTGAAGTCTGTCAGTCAGCTTTTTCTCTCCAGCTACAAAACAACTCCAGGCAGATCTGAGAAGCAGAGGCCGTTTCCACTGTGCAACCATGAAATTGGCATTCGCACACAATGGCCTGTGTAAGGATACAAATTGCAAAAGTTCAGGTGCTTTAGAGCATAGGGCAGGCACCGTATCTCCCTGGAAAAGTGCCCTGCTTTAGCTCTGTTTTAAATACGATACAGAAGAGATCGGTGCCTTGTTCTGAAGCACTGAACAATGGTTGCTATTAGATGGGAGACACAGACCAAGAGGGACCAACACTGATCTGTTGTGCCGAGATAATGCTGCTGTTCTCACTTAAGTTTCCTTTTGTGGAGGACTGCAGGGGACGACGATCATCACCAACTTATCTTCCGTGCTGAAGGATGAGACAGTATGGGAGAAGCCCAACGAGTTTTACCCCAAACACTTCCTGGATGCGAAAGGGCAGTTTGTGAAACCAGAGGCCTTCCTGCCTTTCTCAGCAGGTAAATCTGAGGGGATGATCTAAGCTGCAAGTCAGAAGCACAGCAGGAGGGGTGATCTGCTCCTCCTGCAGAGATTCCAGCGCGGTTTAATGACCTCTTTCATGGAAACTTTCTACTCCCTCTCTTGCAGGTCGCCGTGCCTGCCTAGGGGAACAGCTGGCCAGGATGGAGCTCTTTATTTTCTTCACGACTCTCCTGCAGAAATTCACCTTTGTGGTTCCTGAGAACCAGCCCAGGCCACAGGAGGGTAGTCGCTTTGCCCTCACGAAGTCCCCACACCCATATGAGGTGCAAGCTGTCCCAAGATAAGTGCACACCACTCTCACTCAGAGACCACCACCAATGCAAACTGTGTCAGAAATATTGCAGGTTTAGGCAGGATCATGCTGGGTTCCGCTCAAGACATCTGAGGTCTGTGCAGATGTCTCCAGCTGTGTAAAGTAAGGATCTGGCCCAATAAATAGATTAATTCCAAACCTGGTTCTTGAATCAGCCATAGCACATTACGAATGACGATCAAGTTTGCAAGAATATATGTGCCTAATCAGCCAGCTCTGCTGCGCTTGGGGCTCTCATCGGTTGCAGCAGCAGTTCACTGAGCACACAGCTACTGAAAGAATTACTACTCCTGAATCAGTTTACTGAAATACAAGGGTATCCTGGGTAAAAGACAACCCTGGGGTCTTCTAATTCTAGGAGAAAAAAAAAACTTGGAAAAATCCCTTGTTATCCTGCTGCATACTCAGCCCCACTCGGCCTCCCATGCGGTGCCATCCCACAGCAGCATATGCCTCTGCCTGGTGCTCAGGGGAGTCCAGCTCTGGCTCGATTCCTGCAAAAACAATCCACAGCCCGTCAGCTGATTTGGCATATGCTGCTGGTGGGCAGGGAGAGAGCTTCAGCTCCCACAACATGGTAACATTTAAATGCAGTTTCAGTTTCAGAGCAGTGCTCTTGAAAATTCTTACCAGCCAATAAATGCATAACCCCTTCGTTCCTTCCTGTTTATTGCCTACTCCTGTCTATTGCACACATATTACCTTGCCTTCATTTATGGTCCCAAAGAAAGCAAGTTTTAATGCAGAGAAATGCCCGACAACCCTTGTATCACACTATGCCTCCAGCAGGAGTAAATACCAAGAAGTACATAAATAATCCCTATGGTGTTTCAGCCACAGAAGCAGGTCATTTGTGAAATACAGAAATTCCTATAAATGTATTTTAAGAGGAATCCCGGTGTCTAGATTTACCCTCTCCTATCTAAATAGTTCCTGAAAACTGCTTTTTTCAGCATTGCATAAAGTCAGCTCTTGGGCAGGTTTGGAACTCATGAAGGGATGGAATTACAGTGTTTGAAACAGTACGGCTGCAGATTTCAGAACTACCTTTCTCCTTCTTCCTGCAATATTCCTGACAAATTGTTTTGCAAGGTGTTAAGATATGTCGATGTTTGCATTAGTAGTAACTACTTAAGCGTAACTACTACTTAAGTAGTAACTACCACACGTGAATAAGAAGACCATAGCATAAAGGAGCTTCTACTCAGAATCACAACTAAAAAAACCATCTCTGGAACTGAGTGCATGTGTGTGCACACATTCATACCTATCTTTCTAACAGTAATTTTTCAAGCTACGAAAGCTATTGAATTATGCAAATACTTATTAATACCATTGCCAAGATTTTTACTTCAGCAAGAACTGCACGTTTATGCTTTTCATCTACAAAATAATCTGAAAGAATAAAGTGATATGAAAAGTCGTCTTTCTCACGCCTCCTCTTTGCGTTTGTCTCACAGACCTGCCTCAGATACTCACCTGACAACTCTCTCCTTACAGCCAGCACCCCGCCTGTTTCTTTCAAGATCTTTTCAGTGTTACTTTTCTGGTTGGTTCAATGACACTGAACCGAACACGCCTGGGTTTATAGTTACCAGCACACCCGTAAGTGCTTTCAAAAAGAAGCTGTCAGTGAACTAAACTTCCAACAGAAATGATTCCTGCAATCGTGTACTTGGATCCAAAGCGTGGGTACGCCGGGAGCAGGGACGGTCGAAAGAAAGTCAATCTATATGTGCCAACACCAGCTGGTGCGGCGCTTTGGAGGCGAAAGGGAACAAACAGATCATTGCGAAATACTCATCCAGCACTGGTACCGGCAAGGGGGATGCATCTCCAAGCCAAAATCGGCCGTAAGCGCCAACCAGCCGGCGCTGGGAGCTGGGGGCAGGCGCTGTTACGAACCCGCCTCTCCCCGTACCGCCCCCGCCCCTCGGCCCGCCTCTCCTCCGCCTCCGCCAGCCCCGCCAGCTGCGCTGCGGGTGCGGCCGCCCCGGGAGGCGGGGCACGCCACAGCCCCGCCCACTCGCTCGGGTCCTCCGTCGCGCAGCCAGCGGTGATCGACGCTTCTCCCGACCAATCAGGTGGGAAGCTGCCGCTATTTGCCGGGCCCAAAAGGCTGGAGTGGCAGCGCGTCTGGCCAATAGAAGGTCACCGTGCCCGTTCCCACCGGCGGCGGGGAAGGGGCGGGACGCAGCGGGCGGAGCAGTCGCCGCGGCGGCGGCCGTAACAAGATGGCGGTGGCGGGCAAAGGAGCGGTGTCTGCGGCGGTGAAGCCGATCTTCAGCCGAGACCTGAGCGAGGCGAAGCGGCGCGTGAGGGAGCTGTACCGGGCCTGGTACCGCGAGGTGCCCAACACGGGTGAGGGGCGCGGAGCCGGCCACGCACGCGCGGGCGCGGAGCGCGCGCTCAAGGTCGTAACGGCCACCCGGCAGCCGGTGGGCTCTTAAAGGGCCCGTCGAGGAGCGCCGGTTGCCGCGGGTGTGCGGGGTCCCCGCCGCGGCCCTGGCCCGCTGCGTGTGCGGCGGGTGAACGCGGTTGTTCGGGGCCTTACAGCGGCTGCGGGCTCTCGGGTGGCAGCCCCGTGCAGAACGGGCCCGCCGGCCTGGCACTGCCCGGTTTGCCGTGCCCTCCCTGCGCTGGCTGCCGCCCCGGGACGGGCAGCTCCGGTCTCCTCATGCCTTACTCGCGCTCGGCTTTCCTAACGAAGCAGAAGAGAAGTCTAGCGCTAATTTTGCAGGCTGGGGACGCGTGGCATGATTCCCTGCCTCCTTAAAGTTGCACAGGGGCTCGTACCGTGGCCTGGTTGTTTGCCTGAAATTAATTGTATTAGCGAAGTCTGCAGACATTGCAAGAACAAACGACTGTAGTGTTTTGTAGGGTTGAGTTGTGCGCTGTCAGTAGAAAAAAAGGAAGACAACCGAGATGATCTCTGCGGGTGTTCTGTTTTTCCTAGTGCACCTCTATCAGCTGGACATCACAGTGAAACAGGGGCGCAACAAGGTGCGGGAGCTGTTCATGAAGAATGCCCACGTTACCGATCCACGGGTGGTAGACATGCTGGTTATCAAGGTACAAACAAGTTATTGCCGTGTTGTTGAAGCTGCACAGAACGCGAGAGTGGATAATTGGTGGTGAGAGTGATGGAGGAGCTGCTTTAGCATGCAGAGGAATAAGGTCTTCACTCACCTAAGTCAGAGCTGCCAGAATATGGATTTCTGTCACTCAGTGTACTGGCTCTTCCAGTTTGCAGATGTTTAAAAGAGGAAGTGTATGGCAAGCAAAACAGTGGTTTAAACACAATGTTTTGGGTTTTTTTAATTTGTTTTTTAGAAAACAGTGGCAATCAAAGAAAGGAGAAGAAGATGCTGCTAGCTAGTTTATCACTTAAAATTGCCTTTCTACTCTCTACCGTACTGCCTTAGATTGGGATGTGGTTTTCTTCACCGATTCTGAAACATACACTAGAGTGGCAGTACTGCGTGGGAGGGTGGCTTTAGGTGGCAAAACACCTCGAGTCTGTAACACGTCTGGTTATGTCTTAGGCCTGGGAGACCCGTCTGGTGCAAAGCAACCATCAACATACCAAGAGTAGGGAAAGGCTTCAGAACGGGTCTGAGCAACGATAACTGACCTTTGCGGTTCTAATGCGTCAGAAAGCTTCCCACTGAGGACTGCTGTGCTGTGTGTTTCTTGCATTTCAAGACAACTAGTCTGTCTTTACATGATGAAAAAAAGCTGGAAACAGAATCCTAGGTGATAGAGTAGGTGACAGTTCCAGGCAGTCTTGTTCTGCTCTGTGCTGCCATCCTCTAAAACCAGTACGATAAATCATAGACTGGAGTCAGATAAAAGTTATGTTTAATAGCAATACTGGTGCAAAGCACTTGGCAGCAATTTACTTAGTTTTACAGATAAGTTGCTGCTATTAAAAAAAAAAAAATAAATAGAGGTGCATCAAAATCAGGATTGCAGTGTAGAATTTAATAGGGGTGCTGGTCATGAGAGAAAAAAGGCAGGTTCTAAGCAGGGGGCATGGTCCCTTGCCTATTCCGCAGGGCTGGAAAGCTGTAGAGACAAGTGACTTGTTAATATAGGACATGAAGCATGAAAGTCACAAGGCAGGAACAGTATGTATATTTGTGTCACAGTGTAGGTGATGCAAGCAGTCTTTAGGAGTACAGAATTGTTGATGCAGCCATCTTAAGGGTGTTTCTAAGTGCATTCAAATAATTTTCATAGTGCTGTACAGTTAGAATCAGGCTCTAACTGAGAACTAGTCTAAAATTCTTTTGTCTGTGCGCAGGGAAAAATGGAGCTTCAAGAAACCATTCAGGTATGGAAGCAGAGGACTCACGTCATGAGGTATTTCCATGAGACGGAAACCCCACGACCTAAAGACTTTCTGTCCAAATTCTATGCGGGTCACGATCCCTGAGAGATTGAATCTGTGTCTTCCTGCCTTGTATTGCAAATAAAGTTCTATATAGCAGAAAAAAATCTGTACAGAAAGATTGTATAGCATATTAGGAGCCTAATGACTAACTGAATCCAGAGTGTGTGCACGCCATTACGATCTATATGGAGAGCTGTGATTTCCTGGTTTTGCCAACGTGTGTTTTCAGTGGATGGAGTTTGTCCCATCACTTGACCTGGAGCATCTGCTGAATGGCTGTGAGGCTTCCTGCTTAGTCTGCAGCCCCTGTGTGTAGGTGTTAGCTCTCTGGAAGAAAGAGTGGGCCCTCAGAAAAGCCAGTGTAGTCACACAGATATTCTTGTGCTTGAGGCCCATCTGTGTTCATGCAGTGTTTTGCGATTTCATGCTATCAGTTTGTTGGCCTTGTGTTTTTCACTTGGACACTAGTCTCTGTTTACTTCCTCACAGAGAACGGGGTAAAATCCAATAGACAAATAAAGCCCTTTGTGCAATAAAAAGATCAGCAGAGTCCATTTCCCTGCTGTGAAATGAAATTACCTGGAAAAATGGGGTTTCGTACTGTTGTCTAGAATAGGGAGGCTCTGTAAGAGCTTCTGATGCCTAGCAGAAGATGGTGTCCTGCCTTCACCTCCTTAATTGAATCTGGAATTACCTACTCCCTTCTGAGAAGGGTGAGGACAATTTGTTCTTTTCACCAGTCAGAACACATTTTCAGCAGGTAACTCAGTGCTGGAGCTCCCCCATGTGTGATCAGCATTGAATGCTTGTACTACTCTCAAACTTCTTTTTATCCTGGCCTAAATACTGGGGCCTTCTTCCCCGTATGAGGGCTGTAAAGCCTCAGGGATGCATATGTATGTGTACCTACCTAGGGGCTTTGGTGGTGGGATGTTTTTTTAGGACAGGGCTGAAGGAGGAACACGGCCAGGAGAAGTGATGGGATAAAGCAGTGATAAGGAATTTGGCAGTATAGAAAACAGGAGCAGGGACGTGTTTGGCTCCCAAGAGCAGATGAGCTCGAGCAACCACTTCTTAGTTGGCCATGGAAGAGGGGGCAACTGAGATACCGACTGACTCAAGAACGTTCCAGCTGCCTTCAGCTACAGCTGTTGGGGTTACTCAGATTGCAGGCTCCCTTTCTCTCAGTACCTAAGCTGGAGAGTTAACAGAGCAAACATCAAAAGCAGTGCCAAATAATAAGGGAGCAAGTGTGCCTATTTGAACTACACACTGTACTAACGTGTGTGACATTAAAAGAAACTTTTTAACAGCTGCAAGAATACTGAAGGGAAAAGTGAGCAGTCAAGAGGAGAGGCCGGATACAGTGACCAGAAACCATGACAGAGACATTGGAGCAATGCTGGTGTTAAAAAAAAAAAAAACAAAACACATTTGACTTTAACCTTTGAAGGTATTTGAGAAAACAGCTGGTCTGATGTGACCGAAGATACTCTACACATGTCCTAGCAGTAGAGAAGACCTTTTAAGTCTATTATGCAAGGATTTAATTACAATAGTAAATGCTTCTGTGAAAAGAAGAGTTGAAATTTATACACAGTTAAGAAAATAAATATTGGGGCTCATACAGAAGAAAGTACTGAACTGCCTAGGAAATACTAGGTACTTGGAGCCAAAGCGTTCAGAGATTTTTCACCATTCAGAGATTAAATGCTATAAAACACATCACCAAGTTACTTTGTCACTTGTGATCTTAACCTTTTACCAAAGCTACTCAAACGTTTTAACAACGTGATGATAATACTGTATTTAATCCTCAGTGAGGTGAAATTAACGATATAATCTCTGCCTAGGTTGTAAATCAGCATTATTTGAACAGCAGTGCCAGTGTAAATATGTACTCCATTCTTTTTATGAGGCTGTCTTGTGGGGCTGCTGCTTCCTCTAGGATTCCTGTCATGCACTGTAGATGAGTACTGAGTTACAGAAAGATCTCATAAGAGGAAATAAGTATGGAGAGCCTCCTTAGCAGAACAGCAGTATGGAGGTAGAAAGGTTAAAACAGAAATGCTACGACATAGACACATAATCTATAAAAACACAAGTCCAAAGTCATACATCTCAATCTCTTGATCTTTAATTAAGTGGTTCCCATATTGCTGATAAAAGGAATCCCAAGTAGTTTTTGATGAGGCAAGCGTGTGTGTGCAAGGATGCAGGGCCTATCAAGCACTTCCTTCAACCCTGATCTACAGGTTTCCATCTTAGACATGCGCAGGATGCTCACTGGCAAGGGGGATACAGAGCCCCCGGTCCCATTCAGAAAGGACAAAACAGGTGACAGATGTTGGAACCATTGCTTTGTCAATGGTTTTCTCTCTTCTGTTCTTCCATTACAATTCTGCAAATAAAACAATAAGCCATTACTCTTCAGATATACGATACTGAGCTCCAGTCTGTACCCTCCCCCTGAACCACACAAGGTGGAGTTTACATAAAAGGAATTTCTAACAGGTCATTGCAGTCTTTACAGTCTTTTAATTCTTTGGTTTTAGATGCGTAGTGCATGCTGGAAAATCCCTTTATCAAATGGAATACATCCCCCGAACTGACTATAAAGCAACACTATTTACAACAGCTTTAAAACAGCTTCTTTGTTCTATAAATAATCAAATAAGGGCAAGTTAAACAGAATAACATAAACCGGTAGGAAGTGTAGTGCAGTGTAGTGTACTATAGATAAAGGTGAATTATTTCCACTCTTCCTTTATCCAGTGAGTCTGAATGGTCCAACTACTCCAAAGATCAGTGTTGTAACACCCACCGGACAGTTTTTTTCTGATGGGTTCTGGAATTCCCTTAAATTGTTCACCTCTGTATAAGAATTTCGTACAATAAGTGATTCTTTTTTAAAATAGGCATTCCGTGAGTTAGCAGAAGACTTTTAAACAGGTAAACATGTAAAAGAGAATCACAGAATCATTTAGGTTGGCAACCTAACACTGCTAAGTCCACCTCTAAACCACATCCCTATGTGCCAGTCTATATGTCTCTTTGAACAACCCCAGGAATGGTGAATCAACTGGGTCCCTGGACAGCCTATTCCAATGCTTGACAACACTTTGGTGAAGGCATTTTGCCTAATATCCACTCTAAACTTCCTCTGGCGCAACCTGAGGCCGTTTCCTCTCGTCCTATCACATGCTACTTGGGGAAAAAAGACCTACACTCTCCTCACTACAACCTCTTTTCAGGTAGTTGTGGAAAGTGATAAGGTCTCCTGCCAGCCTCCTTTTCTCCAGGCTGAACGACCTCAGTTCCCTCAGCTGCTCCTCACAGGACTTGTGCTCTACACCCTTCACTAGCTTTGTCGTTCTTCTTTGGATGCGTAACATAGTAACACTGGAGTCCCTCTTTTCTGTCTGCAGTGTAGACCCTTACTGACTACAGTTTATTTCTGATTCAAGATCTAAAACACCATCAGTTTATTCCAATCTCTAATGAGCATATGTTGTGGAGATTTCACATTCAGTTACCAGTCTGGCCTACTCCAGTATAGAAGAACAGAAAAGTCAGTAGCCAAAGGCAATACTGTGTCTGTGTGTTTCACTGCAAACGCATCTTTCAAGCTGTTGCTGTCTGTGTTTCCTAGCCTGAGATTCTCCTCCCTGCCTCAAGCCAAACGGGAAGCACAAATAATTAGACTGCTGATGATGCTAATGACATACCCTTTAATCATCATCGTCATCATCCTCTGGGACAAAGATATCGTGTTCTTCAAGTAGGGCTGCGAAGTTCTTACTGATCTGAGTCCCAACATACAGGAAAGGGATCACAACGCTGAATACTCTCAGGAGGCCAAAGGGTGTCTGCAAGGAGCCGATTGGAAAGACTGATCTTTACCAGCAAGTTGCACTGTGGCTGGACCTACGTACTGCCGGCTCCACAGGCGCGCAGCGGACCTGGGGAGCAGCGGGAGGAACGGCTGCCGTCCCTAGTGCCGGACCCCCACTCACCGCATCGCGCTTCGCATAAAAACTCCAGCACCGGGAGAACAGGAACCCGCGGGGAGCTCGGGGTGGGGAAAACTAGGGGCTTAGGAAGGGAGAGCGCTTGCCGGTGAGAAACGGCTGGGTACAGCCGGCTGTTTGTCTCCTCCTTATGCGCGGCGACCACCGCCGGGTCAGCGCTTCCCCGCTCGGGGGCAAACTGGCCGCCCGCCCCGGCCCCGACCCCTCAGGGCGGCCGCCGCCACCCTGCTGCTGGGGGGCGCTTCCGCATCCCCGCCCCGAGCCGCTCATTAGCCTAGCGCCTGTCACTCAATCTGGACGCCCCGCCTGCAGCCGAGGCGCCCGCACTGATTTGCCACCGCTGCCATCCGTTACGCCGCGATTGGCTGTCGCCCCTACCCGCTCGCCCCTCACTCACCTTAACCGGCTTGGGCAAAATGGCGCCGCTGCGGGTGACGGTGGCGCTCCGGGAGGGCACAAACGGCACGGCCGGGGTGCGGCGCGGCCCGCCCCAGCCCGCCCGCCCTGAGGAAGCCGCGGCCGTCGCCAGGAGCCGCCCGCCTGCCGCTGCCATCCTCCCTCCTGCCCTTCACCGGGCTCCTGTACCGGCCGAGCCCAGGCGTCACCCGGGGCGGCGGGGCCGTCTGTTCTCGCGAGGCTTCAGAGAGGCGCGAGATCGCCGGTGCGCATGCGTGGGGCGGGGCTGCTAGCCGGGACGCGACCGCGTCTCCGTGATGGGCCCGTCCGCGCCGGGAGCGGTCCGCCGGCTGTGTGGTCGGGGGCCGACCCTCTCCCCGCCTTACTGCCGCTCTCGCTGCCACCGCGGGGAGAAAGGAACCGAGCAGCCTTTCACCGCGTCTCGCCAAAGGGCGCGGTAAGGCTCGGCAGAGGAAGACCGGGCCGAGTGACGCTGGAAGCGGGCAGGGCGGGAATCGCCAGGCCCTGCAGCCCCCGCCGCGGGTGTTCGGCGTTCACGGCTCTGTTGGCAGCGCACGGGCTACAAATCAAAACGGTTTATTCGGCTTCACGGCATAAAATACAAACGTTAATAATGTCTTGAAATGCATAATACACGTTCTGCACGTAAAACAAAGGCGCATGCAAAACCACCTCTTAAAAAAAACACGTCGTCTACCTAAAATACAAGCACTTGAAAAGGCAGGAGTTGCTCGTAGTGTCGCCTGGTAAGGGTGCAGACTAGAAAGCACACTTGGTGCTGGGGAAAGATGCCCCTGACGCGGGAACTCCACACCTTCCCTGTGCGTTTCAGTGGGGGTAACTTAAGTTTCTCTGCAAAGGCAGTCGAGAGGGGTAAGACTGGGAGTCACCCAGCTCCAAAGTATTAATGCTGTAGCTATTGTAACAGAAAATGTCTGATCTTGGTCATGGATGTCCACCAAATGGCTGGCAGTGGTCATGGGTAAAATCTTTTATCACTAGGACCTGGATTCAGTGGAAAACATCACAGTTGTTTATAAAAAGATAAACGTACAGAAATAAAACAATACATTATAGGCCTGAATCTGAAATCTCAGCCTCAGAAAAATGGAAGGATTTAATCAACTATTTTAACAGGATTGGGAGCCATCTTTGGCACAGCTTACAAAGGCTATGTCAATCTCCCTCCCTCTTTCAGTCTTCAATTTCTTTTAAATTCAAGCAGTCTGATTCAAACAAAACATTTTTCTCTCATTGCTTTTGCGTCATTATGCTAAAGAAAACTCTTAGAAAAGGATTTGACTTAAGTACTTTTAAGAAAAGTTGCCATTCAGCTTTCGTGTTCAGCTCCCCCTTTGCTAAGGAACCGGTTTTGTTCTGCCCAGACGTTTTCTATTTTTAAAAAATAATAAGGGAAGCGAAGGCAGAAGGTGAAACAGTCCAAACCTGAATGACCAGAGAAAAAACAGCGTGTGGCAATCAGTCTCATTTTGCTGTAGGGGACAATGAAAACTCTCTGCTTTTCCTGTTAACGATCTCTTGCCTGCAGACAGAAAGAGAGGATGCTCCATTAGCCAGATGCATGTGCAATCTCAGGAAGCTGAAATGCTGACCTTCTGTCTGGGGGCTGCTTCAAAGGTGCCGCCAGCACAAGTGGTCCTCAGCCAAGCTGGTTTGATAGCCTCCATCTCAGAAGAGGTGGTGGATCACCCAGGTGCTTCCTGCCTAATGAAGCAAGCGGCGGTGGTCATTAAGAAACCGTACATCGGTACAAATTTGAGCTGGCTCCAATTATGGCTGTTTTTACTCCCAAAAGGTGCCATCCCTAATATACGAGTGAGATGGTGAGGAAGCCCTGACCAAGCGCATCCAAAGTCAGGCAGCGCTTTGGAGACCTAGGAAAGGCCCAGGCATGGACAGCTGGGCCGAGCACAAATACTGTTCAGGATTCAGCCATTTTCTTTTCAGCGCTGGCTGCAGAATAAAACACAAAATTACTCCAAATGCGATCGACAGAAAGCGGAGCGCAGCTCCTCATTTGCAGGATTTAGGGTTTAGTTGGGATATGTACTAACGCAAAGGCAGGTAGCGTGCAAATTGTGCCATTTGAATGGTGCAGATTAAAGCATTAAATATAAGCTCTTTAGTAGTGTTACTAGCACAATCCTGGCTTATTAAAACAAACTAAGCTGCTTAAAAGTGAAACTGCCCTTAAATGAATAATACTGTTTCAGTTCCAGTTCTGTCAGAACTGGCTTTGTTAATTTATTTTCCCTTTCAAGTCACTCCCAATTCTTGGGTCTCATGTAGGAACTGCCATTACATTTTGATTTATTTTGGACGTTAAATCTTTACCACCAAACTGCCTTATTTCAGTCTCAGACATCAAGAATATTCTTCTCTCTGTATTACATTTAAAAAAAACCCCACACCACCACAGAAAAATGCTCGCCAAGTCTGACCCTGGCCCCAAAATACCCACGCTCAGAACAAGGAGGCACCAGGTAGTGCCATTCCCTGATGCTGCTGCTCTGCCATGGGGAAGGGGACAGATTTCCAGCCAGGAACACTGCACCACTGAACAATTTAAGCAGCAGGTAGGGAGGCAGAACTGGCCCGTTAAGTCCAGCCAGCTGGACTACTGACGGAGCCTGAGCAGTAGCCTGTGGCCACCTGCTCCTGTTTTTTCTGAACTGTTTTCACTTAAAAGGCAGAACAAAAATAATCCTCCCAAACCCAAAGATCCTTACTGTGAAGAAACACAGGCATGAACTGGAGAGGACTGGATTGCATCACTCGTATGTGAAGGTTACACTCCCACTGCCCAAAGTCATGTTTGTAAGATCTGATTTAAGATCCGATTTCCTCTGATATACCATCGAGCCATAATTAGGCAGGAGGCTGGAAGCTCATCATCCAAACCTACCAGAGATATATTTTCAAAGGCACCAAGAGTTAATGGAAGTCATTTGATTTCCGCATTGGCAATCTCTACTGGCTACTGCAAAGTATTAAGCTGAGTGTGTTTAACTCCAGAAAGGCAAATAGGTTCCTATCAGTTGTGACCTGGATTGGCCTGTTGCTTTCCTAGCAAGGCTCCTTAATAAAACAGGGCAATAAAACCAGGTTTAACACTCTTAGATAGGAAGCACAAGCGTATTTTTTTCTGCTCTGAAAAACCACTCTTGCCAAGAGGGTACAGGAGGAGATTTATAAACCCCATCTCCAGGGTGTTCCCGTCCCTGGACTCAGCACCGACCTACTTGTACCGTCTGCCTTGTGGCCAAGGTTTCTGACCTACTGAAGGACAAGTCTGTTTCTGTAGTGAGGCGACAGGCGTGCCTCCCCGCAGCCCTCCTCGCCTGCTGGGAGGATGGGACGTGCTACGGAGATCAGCTGAGTGATGCCGACATGAAATCAGAGGGAAGCACTGGCTTTGGTAGAAAGCATCGATGTGGCTTTGATGCTGGAGAGGCAAGCCCAGACACTGCTGACACGCAGTCTGTGCTACCTGTAACTCACTCCCACACCTTCACTTAGCTCCTGAGACCAGCCCTCTCCTCCTCCCTGCTCCTCCGCAGCCTCTCCTCCGACTGCACAGCTCTGCCAGGAGCTGGGCAGAGCCACAGCAGCGAGAGGCCCTGCAAGAGTGCGGCTCTGGACACTGCCTCGGGCAAGCTGCCCCAGGAGCCAGCTGAGCCCTGTATGGCACTTTGCAGGAGCTATGGTCTCCACAGGGGCTGAAAAATACACCCCTGGCCAGGCAAAGAGGCTTTAGCATCCATTTTGGAACAGGGAAGGCTTGACCGGAGATATTAACAGGCTTGGCTGCTGCTCAATGGAGTCCAGATCAGCCCTGGGGAGCTCCTGGTCCTCGCTGTTGCTTCAGACCAGGCTCGGTGTCTCCATTCCAGCCTTGCTCAGGTGCTCAAAGAGACAGATGCACCCCAAGAAATCCACATCCCAAGGGATTTAGCAGGGAGGAGGGTTGGTGCAGATGAAAGTAAAAAGAACTGATGACACAAGAACCCAGTCCTTGGTGTCCTGAGTGCCGGGCCAGCCACAGCCACGGTGGCTCACTGATGTCCTGTGGTGAGGGAGGCACAAAGGTGGCGGCACCCACCACGGCCAGTGGCCCATCTCAGGCATTTCGTAAGATCCCAGCCTTATCTGCAGCGAAACAGCAAAGGCAGAAGGACTTCGGCACAAGACCACAGACAATAATAAACGCTGAACTGTGCAAACTTCCACACTGAGAAACAAAACCAAAGTGGTGAAGGAGAGGCAGAAAATGAAGCACCCAGAGCATCCACTATGCCAGGATGGCAAGCAGCCAAGCTTGCGGGTGAGGTTTGTTGCATATGTGCCGATTTGGGCCCCCTCCACACCTCGTATCACCAGCGGCGGAGAGTTCAAAGGCAGCTTCTCTGGGAGTACACACTCTCCAGCTGCATAAAGCCTCATGGAAATGAAATGTGAGGTTTGGGGAAGACCTCAGTCTCTCCCGCACACCCCGTGAAGCACACACACTGCACACTCAGCCACCGACCAGGGCAGGGGGCAAGCAGCGTCCCTCGCTTTGCTCTTCTAAGGTGGGAGAGAGGCTGCCAGGCATCAGCTGGCCAGCAGCTTGTGCCCCTGGTCATGGATGTCCCCTCTTCTGCCTCTCCTGCCACTCCCGTCTCAGAACCGCGATCTCTTGCCCGTACCAGCTGTGCAGCTTGGAGAAGCAGGCTGTCTCCGGTGACACCGGACTCTCCGGCATGGCCGGCGAGCAGCTGGGTGCCGGTGACCCCACGGCGCTGCCAGCGGCTGAGCGTCGGCGTGGAGGCAGGGGTGGGGGCTTCGCGTGCCCGTCACGGTCGGGGCAGGCAGCCCCGCCAGGGACGCCACCGCTGCTGCCCCATGTGGAGTAACCGTTCTCCAGGACAGGGGGCTTCTCCTGGAGGGGGAGCAAGGCAGGGTTGGAGAGGTGCCTCTTCCTGCTGGAGGAGGAGGACCTCCGTGGAGACTTGCGGCAAGCAGCCAAGCTCTTGCAGGCCTCCTCCAGCTGCTTCTCCAGCTCCCTCACCACCAGCCGCATGTAGTCGAAGCTGGCCCGTGAGAGTGCCTTCACCCAGGCCTCCATGGCAGCCTGCCCATCGGCCGCCAGCACGTAAGCCCTGGCACCAGCATCATCAAAGCGGATGGCGAAGGCGAACTCCTCGGCGGCCTCGCACAGCTCCACGGTGCAGCCCTCCAGCACCACCAGCCCCATGGGCTCCCGGCTCTCCTGCTCCTCGAAGTAGAAGAGGAGGTTGCCCTTGAGAACAAACCAGCGGCGCTGGTAGGATGTGGCGTGGTGGGCATGGTGGTGGTGCCGCTCCACCCGCTTGCGGAGGAAGCCGGCATGGTCGGCGGGTGAGTCGCAGGTGGCGTAGTGGGCCACGCTCCGTTCGTTCAGCTTCATTGCCACGCCTAGGAGCAGAGGAAAAGAAGGGGAAGAAGTTGGCTCGGGGTGAGGAACATCTCACCTGACCTGCCAGGAGAAGCCCGATACTGCCCCAAGCCCGCTGTGGCGAAAAGCAGCCCCGACTCCAGCAGCCAGTGCTGCAGGACGGCATCTCACCAGCAAGCACCCTGCGAATGGCGAGATGGTTCCTCACTGCTGCAGAGAGGAGGTCATCACCAGAGCCCCACCACTGATACATCTGACGTCTCTGGGGACGACAACACTGCTGCTTCATTTCTTGTTTTACGAGTGACCTACTTTACTGGGTTTTTATGAGGCACATCAAAAAAAATTTGCCTCTGTGCCTGTAAGGCATTTGTTTCACTCTCTCTTATTTTAGGGCAGGACAAGGAGAGTGTTTTCATACCCAAGGGTTCCAGGACCTTTGTTTGAGCACTCACTCCCCATCTCCATGCAGGACCCCCTGGCCCCACAAGCCCTCCCAGCAGCAGCACCCCCAGCCCCAGGTTAACCAGCAGCAGGGTGTGAGGTGCCGTACCAGCTGCGTGGGTCAGACCACGACCCCTTGCCGTCTTCCTTGGGTGGGCTGCTCCCTTGCCGAGGGCCTCCAAAGCTTCATCGTGCCGAGCCCCATTCCTGATCAGAGGAAAGATGGCAGAGAGGGAGTC
Source organism: Tauraco erythrolophus (assembly GCF_009769465.1). Taxonomy (NCBI): domain Eukaryota; kingdom Metazoa; phylum Chordata; class Aves; order Musophagiformes; family Musophagidae; genus Tauraco; species Tauraco erythrolophus. The sequence goes on from NC_141468.1 coordinate 58,210,984, forward strand.
ACAACCCAGAACAGCTCGGGACTGAAAAAGCAAAGGGCTGCGTTGCTCCCACCCCAGAAAGCCAGGGTCCTCAGCACACAGGAGCCCCGCCAGGACCGGGCACTGCTGGTGAGTGGCTCTGAAAACCAGAGTGGCAAAACCAGGGGCACTTGCATTGGCTCCAAAGCCCAAGCCCCATCCCAGCTCAGGCCAGTGCTCCTGTGGGTTTAGGTTTTGGCTCCTCTGGGTTTGTTTTGATATCGTTACGAAAAAAAATAGAGCTTTTGTAGAAGCCCGTCGCTGCACTGTCTGCGGAGGCCCTGCAGCAGGCGATTCGGCCAGGCAGCAGATCCCACCGAAGGACACAGCGAGCGCAGCCTTTGTGCTTCTGCAACTGCAAATGGATGTCCCGCGCCAAAACTCTGCATAGAGAAATACGCAGAGAACAAACCACAGCCGCCACTCCCCGGGCCAGATCCGGCTGGAGGAGGCTCCTCGGTGCTGAGCAACCTCCAGCATCCCTCCAGGAGCCCTTCTCCCCCATCAGCGCTTGCAGGGCAGGGCTGAGGACAAGGGGCACGGAGCCCAGTTGGAAAACGGACAAAAATTCCCTCAGGCGTAAGGAAACGCTGTTTCCCGGAGTTGCTTTGCCCTCGGCGCGGCACCCTGAGGAATTTCCAGCCTTGCACACCCCGGCTGAGGACAGCCCTGACGGGAGGGGGCTGTGGGAGTCCCGTGCTCTGAGCATGTGTGCGCGGGTGTGCCATGCTGGGCTGCGTGTCTTTCTGTGTGTGTGCGCGTGTGCAACTGGTCCGTGTGTCTTTGTGTGTCTGTCTGTGTGTGTTTGCCGTGCGCCTGCGGAACCCCGACGCCCGGGCCCGGCCCCGCCGCCCGCTCCCGCCCCGCCGCGCCGCCGCCCCGCGGACCTTGCCCAGCGCCTCGCCCCGGCGGCAGGACGGCGGGTCCCAGCCCGGCCCGGCTCACCTCGGGCCCTTCCTGCTCGGCGGCGTTCCCGGCGCGGCGCGGCGGTGCGGGGCAGCCGAGGGCCGGCCGCGGCCGGGCGGGGGAGGGCTCCTGCGGCCGCCGGGGCCGTCCCGCCGCGCCGGCAGCACCGCCCCGCCGGCGCCGGCGGCGGCGGGGGGCGGCCGGCGGGGCACGCGGTGCTTGGGGCCGTTGTCTGCTGCACCTCTCCGCTTCGCCCGACACCCCTTCGGGTACCCCTGGGGTCCCACCTCGGCGGGACCAAAAGCCCCCGACTCCTCTCAGTGTAACTATTGGGGTGCAGCGGCCATGGGGTGTCAGTAATGGGGTGCAGCAGCAGCGGGGTGCAATGGCACTTGGGTGTAAAGCCAGTGGGGTTCAGCAGCCGTGGGGTGCGTTACCGACTGGGTACAATGCTGACAGGGTGCACCAGGTACGGGGTGCAGCAGCGGGGTGCAGTGCTAATGGGGTGCAATACCGCCAGGGTGCACTGCTGATGGGGGGGACACACAGCTGTGGGGTGCGGCGGCAACGGGTGTAACTGCTGGGGGGTTCCATGGGTCTGTTACTGACGGGGGGCGGCAGCGCAGAGGGGCGATACCGGCGGGGTCGGCGGCTGCGGGGCGGAGCGGGGCCGGGAGCGGGGCCGGGCCGGACGGAGGGGAGGGAGGCGGGGCCGGGAGGTCAGGTGATGCGGGCGGCATCATGTGAGCGGGGCCGGGCCGAGCTGGGGCGGGGAGCGGTGGTTTGGGTCCTGGTGGCGGCGAGGATGGAGGTGCCGGTGTTGGTGCTGAGCGGGCTGGTCCTGGCCTTGGTCCTGGCGCTGCCCACCCTGGCCCTGGAGAACGGGCTGGCGCTCACCCCCCCCATGGGCTGGCTGGCTTGGGAGCGGTTCCGCTGCAACGTGGACTGCCGGGCGGATCCCCGCAACTGCATCAGGTCAGCGGGGCGGGGAGCGGCGGGGGAGTCCCCGTCCGTCGTCCCCCCACCTTCCCCGGGGCTCCCTGCCAAGGAGGGCCTCGGTGCGGCATCTCTTCCCCCCGGGACTCGTCCTCTTTCTTCTCCCTGCAAGCGAGGCTTGTCCTGTTTGTCGCCTGCCCGGGGGAACCTGCTCGGAAATGCCAGGCTGGTGTCCTGGGTCTGCCCCGAGTGGGTGGACGGGGCGGTGGCAGGGCGGGAGAGGGTGGATGGTCGGGTTGGACATCAGGTCCGGGATGGCTCTGGCAGCGTCTGTGAGTCCCTGGGATGAGCCCTGCAGCAATGGGATCTCGGGGATTAGGGGTGTGTGGGAGGTGGGGGTCCCCCAGCACTGAAGGATGTGGCTGGGTTTTGTGGGGCGTTGGGGAAACGCTTCCCCTTGTTGAGGTCAATGAATGGGATGTGGACGGGTTTTAAACAGAAGCCTTGGGGACCTCCCCATATGGCCCAGGCCAGCCCTGTCGTGACCAACCCTTCAGAGCCTCTGTTAGCCCCAAAGTCTTGCTGGCTGCCTGCAGCCGGTGGGGCATAGAGGTCACAGGGGCTCAGCCTGCCATGTCTCCGTCCCCCCGCCCCCTAGTGAGACGCTCTTCTTCGAGATGGCAGACCGCCTGGCGGAGGACGGCTGGAGGGAGCTGGGCTATGAGTACATCAACATCGATGACTGCTGGTCAGCCAAGCAGCGGGACGCAGCAGGACGGCTGGTTCCTGACCCTGAGAGGTTTCCCAGGGGAATAAAGGCTCTGGCTGATTACGTGAGTGCCCGCTGGGGATGGTGCAGGGTCTCTGTGTCCCCACACCACCATGGCAGGAGGGCTGGGAGAGGATGGAGGAGCCTGGTCCCTGGGAGGCACCTCAGACCCTCCTTGTCCCCCCTCCTTACAGCTCTCCTCTCCTTGCAGGTCCATGCCCGGGGCCTGAAGCTGGGCATTTATGGTGACCTGGGCACATTCACCTGCGGGGGCTACCCAGGCACCACGCTGGACTGCGTGAAGCAGGACGCCCAGACCTTTGCGGAGTGGGGTGTGGACATGCTGAAGCTGGATGGGTGCTACTCGTCGGGAGAGGAGCAGGCGGAGGGTAAAGGCTCCCCAGCCAGATGGTATTTCTCCCCTCGCTGCTTTGGTCAGGGTGGCTGGACATCTGCAGAAACACTTGGCCGGCTTTGGTTCTTCCCTTGTTTCTCCTGTTGCAGCTCTTGGGCAAAGAGGAGGGAGTTTGGGTGCCCTAGAGCAGGTGTAAGGCAGGGGGCCAGCCGGGTGGGCTGGGATCCAGGCTACTGCCAGCCATCATCTTCACCACTTGTTGTCTTCTCTCCCTAAGGCTACCCAGAAATGGCAAAGGCCTTGAATGCAACAGGCCGCCCCATCGTCTACTCCTGCAGCTGGCCGGCATATCAGGGCGGGCTCCCCCCTAAGGTGAGGGTTGTCCTGTCTGGCAACTGCTTCCCGTGTCTCCTGTGCCCTGCGGGAGCTCTTGTTGGAGCTGCAGGAGCTGGGTGCTGCACCCCACTGATTGCTCAGCCCCTGGTTGGATGGGGCTGCAGGTCCCCGGAGAGGACCTGGCCTCCCTGCCAGGCATTTGGGGACACTTAGGGTTCCCAGCGTGGCTAGGTGATGGAAATCTGGGGGAAGAAGGCCCTGGGGTGTGCCCTCTCCATCCCACTCAGCTGGTGTGAGGTTGATCCTGACAGTCTGTTCTTCTGTGAGGGGTCCTGTCTGGTTTAAGTGTTTGAAATAGGTTGTTCCTCCTAGTAATGTTTCTTGAGAATTGAGTGCATTTTTTTTTTTCCTCTTTCACCTTCTGAGTCAACCTTGCAGCTGATCATACTTCCCCAAGACCTCTTCTATGGTTGTTTTGCCAGACGTCCTAACATACTGGGGTGTGCCCAGTCATATTGGAATATGACTCTCTCCTCCTTCATTGTGTGACTCTGCCCTTCTCCAGGTGCCAGTGCTTTGCAAACACCAAGCATCTTCTGGATGCTGTAGTCTGGCTGCCCCTTCTGCTCTGGTTTGCAGACTCCATCCTTTCTCCTTCCTGCCTGACCCTGTGCTCCTCTCCAGGTGAACTACACCGTCCTGGCAGAGGTCTGCAACCTGTGGCGTAACTACGATGACATCCAGGACTCCTGGGACAGCATACTTTCCATCCTGGACTGGTTCTCTGCAAACCAGGATGTCCTGCAGCCGGTGGCTGGCCCTGGCCACTGGAATGACCCTGACATGGTGCGGCTGGGTGGTGGGTGCGCTGACTCTGGTCAGGGGCTCTCTGGGGATCCCCTTCTAGGTGCAGGGTGAAGGAACAGCGCCAGGAGCAGGAGCCCTGTTGCTGCAAAGAGGCAAAGCTTGTTGCCCTTGGCTAAGCTGTGGGAAAAGCCTGTGGTTGCAATGAACCCTCCAATGCCCGAGTATACCTGTCCTCTTGTCCAGGTGTCCTTGTTCTTCCCTGCACAGCCTGACTGGGGATGGTAGTGAACTGAAGGGTAATAGTGAGTGTGTTTGAATGTGTGCTGATGGCCTAGCACCTAGCAGAAGTGGGATGTCGCAGCTGCCCAAGGAGAAGCAGCAGCCTGTGTGAGGCTTCCCATGTGTGCTCCACCCACCCAGGAGGCTACAGCATCACCAAGTGTGGTGAGCAGACCAGTTTCTAACCCTTTTCTGTTTCTCCCTCTCCCCTCCAGCTCATCATTGGAAACTTTGGCCTTAGCTACGAGCAGTCACGCTCCCAAATGGCCTTGTGGACGGTGATGGCAGCTCCGCTCCTTATGTCCACAGACCTCCGCACCATCTCCCCGAGTGCCAAGGAGATCCTGCAGAACCGCCTGATGATCCAGATCAACCAGGACCCCCTGGGAATCCAGGGGCGCAGGATTGTCAAGGTTAGGGGGAAGGTGGACGTGTTCGGGAGGGCAGACAGGAGCAGCATGTGGCATCAGAAAAAGGAGAGAGAGGGAAGCAATGCAGAGAAGCATGTGCAGGACAGCTGTGGGAGCTGTGGGCCTGCTGGCATAGCAGCCCTGAAGGGCAAGGTCAGAAGTTATGGGCCAGTGCTGGTCCTGGCAGCACTGCCTTACCCACCCATCCCCAACCCTAGGAGAAATCCCACATCGAGGTGTTCCTGCGCCCACTGTCCCATGCTGCCAGTGCCCTTGTCTTCTTCAGCCGGAGGACGGATATGCCCTTCCTCTACACCACCAGCCTGGCCAAGCTTCACTTCCCTGAGGATGCGGTGTATGAGGTGAGCCCCACTGGCACGCTGCATGGCAGGGCAGCCCCATGGCACCTGGATCCCCTTCTTTCCAGCTCCCCGCATTGAAACCCTCTGCGTTTTGGGGAGGGAAGGATTCCCACTCCCTGCCTTCAGGATGAAGGGGCAGTTGCTTGTTGGGTTGCCCTCCTGCCCACTGCTGTGCCCCGTTCCCCTGTGTGGCATGGCCCACTTGGGCTGGGGCTGTCAGTGAGCGCTTTTGGACCTCAAGATGAAAGGTCTATGGAAGTCCTGGTAGCCACCATCTCTCTTCCAGGTTCAAGATGTGTACAGTGGGAAGATCATCAGCGGCTTAAAGACAGGAGACAGCTTCTCGGTTGTTATTAACCCCTCGGGGGTAGTGATGTGGTATGTCTATCCCATGGCACTCTCGGTGCAGCCCTGGCACATCGTCAAACAGCGAGCCCCTGGTGGGAGTTTCCGCCCAGTCCTCCTGTGATCGCAGTGTGGGTCAGTGCTGGGGTGAGCTGCCAGACCCTGTGGCACGGGACTCTTCGTTGCATAAGTGTCTTTGGCTGTCATGCCCAGCAGTGCTGGGGAGTGACTCTCAGGTAATTCTTCTGGTGCCAGCTTGATGCTACTCAGTCTGCATAAAGCAGGAATTCTTGTTACTCACCTCCTAAGGTTGTGCAAAGCCTGATTCCTCTGCGATTGCAAAGCTCTTTGAGATCCTCCTATGGAAGATGCCATACAAGCAGAGTCCAGCCACTGTTGAGTTTGTCAACTCTGACACCTGAGCACTTTACTGCTTTGAACTGAGTACCACTGACTGCTGCAGGGGCTGTTTGAACTATGCCTGTAGAAAGGCCTTGGATGCTTTAGTATCTTCTAGGATGGTGATGCATCCCCTTCTCCCCAGCCCTGCCATGTGAGTGATGGCTTTAGCCTCAAGGATCAGACCTGTCCACCTTCTTTCGTCTGCTACAATCAGCTGGCTTAGAATAAAGGGCTGTCAATAGGGCTACACCCTTCCCATGTACCCTCCCCAGGACCAAGAGCTCCTGGAGGAATGATGGTCCTGTCCAGAGGGGTGTTGCTTGCAGGCCTGATCTTGCTGCCAGAATCCTGGAGGCCAACACTACTCCAGTCTAGCATACATGCTAGCGTTGTATTAAAGCCCCTCTGGTATCAGTTTACAGCAGAGCAGAGCAAAACCCTCCATAGGCAATGGCCAACCCCAGCAGCCTTGCTGAGGTACAGCATCAAAAACCGTAGAGCACAAGTGGTGGTCAGGAAAATGCCAATGCTTAGCAGAGGTTGTCTTTTGAGTTGCAAAGTGGTCATGGGTGCCTCCAAGCTGTGTCCTGTTCTTGCTGTAACAGGAAATTCCTGCTAAAAGGAGGCTTGGGCTCTCCTCCAGATGGCTGAATGCTCAGGGTTTCTCAGGGAAAAGGTTCCTCTATCTCCCGAGGGCAGCTACATCCACAGCTCCATCGTGGGGAGGACCCTGCACTAATAAACTGGAAGTGAGCAGCAAGATGGACTCTAGAGCCCTCAACTGATTCACCTTCATACAGCACACATCCTGCAGAGGAATTTTAGGTGAGATGTGGCCCACTCTGTCCTAGAGAGGCATGCAGCATTCGTGAAGATTGTCTCTGAAGATTGTTGTCCAAGGGAGACCAGCAAGACTAAGCATCAGACCAGGGAAATAACAACATTTAAGATTAGCCAAAGGGAAAAAAAAAAGAAGTTTCTCCTTTCTGTTCAGATGATGGAGGGTTGGGCGCCCACGCCAGTTCCTGCAGGACCAAATGGCTGATTCTGTCCACTTCCAAAATGTCTTCAGTGCAGCAGCAAGATACTGAACACGATGCTTCAGTGGTAACAGGAAGGATGAGTGCACTTCGTGTCTGTGTATGGGAGCTGGCTTTGTTCTTGGGGAATGATTGAGACGAATTAATTGAAATAAAGGGGAAGCAGGGCAGAGGCTCTCTGTTTCATGTTTATTCAGTGTTGCTAGCTATAGCTCCTTGGTTAATGTAGGATTACAGAGTCATTACCTCAAAAGAGGAACTATGCTAAGAAATAGAATGGGTTTCCTGTGAAGAGACTGGACTGATGCAGAGTAGGAAACAGCCTTCCAGTAGTTACATCATGTTCAGCAGGGCACCAGCTTTCCTTGGCGCAAGGGGAAACAGATTTTACAGTCCACAGTTAAGTGCCATTTTCCTTTACCGTTTTTTTTTTTTTTTCCATGTGGAGTTCCTCTTAAAGCCAGGCCTTTCTACTGCCTAAAGACAGGCAGTAAACGTACAAAGGAGAGCTGCTAAGAATACAGCCTTGGTGAGTGGCAGGGTGGGGACACTGCCTCTACCAAATGCAGTGTTGTGCCTGCCCTGAGGACACGAACATTCTGGATATCTGGGTGAGAGCAAAGGCACAAACCAGCCTCCCACCCTCCCCAGGCAGCAAGAGGACAAGTCCCACCTTCTTCTCTCCCCTCAGTTACTTCATTCCAGATCCAGCTTAGCCAGGCACCAGGGAGAGAGGAGGACTGGCCCACAGCACACCCGAAAGAACACCAGTGGTTGTCATTTGTTCCAGCCTTCTGTGCAGCAGGCAGAAATGAAGGTCAACACAAACACACGCAATAGTGAACAGGCAGCTAAAGGTATCAACGCTTCTGTATTAAAGTGCAATTCAAAAGTTATAAACATTCATGAAGATTGATTATTTTTAAATACAGAGTTATTAGAATATCTCTACTTCAGGCTTAAATGGTGTTTATAGATACGGAAATTTAGTTCCTCCCACACAGGGCTGCTTTAGGAATTCACACTTGCCAGTTGCGCAAGCCTGACTTACAGGAAAGCCCTGGTGCACAGAGAAGCAAGAGGGAAAACTCTCTTTCCTCTCACTGTGAAGGTACGAAGGCTATAGGAAGAAACACAGTCACCCTGTATGTAAAGGATCACAAGGATCTCCAGCAGACTAGAGAGACTTCAGAGCAGGTTTAATGGCACTACGCCCTGGGGAAGAAGGCAGGGTTGTGGCTGAGCAGCTGAGACACGGAACTGCACCCCTAAGCAACCCAGCTCCAGCATTACAGCGCCCACCTGCCCCCGTTGCTCAGGCGTGTGCATACACACCCTGGCTGCAGCAGCTGAAGGAGAAGACGGCAGGGCAGTTTTCCCCTGCCGAGCTAGCACGCAGCACAAGCTTTCTCAGAAGAGGGAGCCAGGGCTGCGGGACCTGTCTCCTGCCAAGGCTAATGCCAGGTCCTCTTCCTAATGTAACATATTTTGCTCCAAGGCAAGCAGCCTCCTGCGCAGCACTTGACTCCATTACACTTGAAGAATAGCTGCTTGACACAAGATCATTGCACAGATACTGGACCTGCTTCTAGGAGAGGGAAAGGAAGACTGATTCGCACGCCTGCCAGTATCAGCTCACTGCCCTGCAGCACACCTTTGTTTGCTTTTCTGTTCAGTGTCTACAAAAGCAGGCTGACGGGCCCATCCCCTTCCCTCTCGTGCAGCCAAATGCTTCAGAGTCTCTTAGGATGCACAGAGTCTCTTAGGATGCACTTTGCAAGTTCGTCACCTCATGACTGTTAGACCAGGACATGAAACACACGCTTCCAGCATGATACAGGATTTTCAGAGTCCTATCTCACACTCTGCTGTGCCAGAATTTAAGGAAATTTAACACCTTTCTGGGGCACCCTAGGGTCTATGCAAGGAACCTCATGGCTCTTTATACCTTTCCCCTTGGATGGTGCTTCAGAAGAAGTCAAAAGTTTGGCATTCCAAGCAGCTTTACTCCAAGATCCCAGAGCCTTCATATTTTAGTCCTAGATTAGCGATGTGGTCTACCGGTGGTTTAAGAAGTCTCTCTCTCTCTTCAAGCCAATGGCAGAGCAAAAAGGTTAGTGCTTTGACCCCATGAGATAAAGAAAATAAGCAGGAAAGTGCTGTTGTTCCACCTTGTATTGCCATTGACAATGTTTAAGGAGGGCAGGTGCTCAGCTGCCCAGCACTACACATATTGTATATATACAAAGAGACCTAGAAATATTCTAACCCAAGGGGTAGTAACAGCCAAGTTGTCTTCAGGGAGAGAGACTGTGAGAGGCTGATTGCAATTTTCTTCTGTTAGTTGTTCTTCTTATCCTCAGGAGGTGTATAAGGAGGTGGCTGATCCTGGAAGGAGATAAAGTAGAGTCAACAACCCTGCTTGTTTTATGATGAGCTCTTCTCAGGCGTTCCCAGGTTTGCCTTACAAGAAATGACTGCTCTTCAGTGAGCAAGAGACAGAGCCAGGTGCTGTGTTTTAAGCTGTCATTTCATCGCATCATTCCTCTCTAATATCACTCATGCTCCAGAATATATGCTACCTCCCTTAACGTTTCTAGTGAATGTCCCCTCAAAACCAGGGAAGAAATGGTCTGTTGCAAGTAGACCGTTTAATCTGTTTTAATCCCCATCCTCCACTTCCAGGACTTTGTCTCTCTTCAACCTGGAGAAGAGAAGGCTCTGGGGTGATCTCATTGCAGCTTTCCAGTACTTAAAGGGGGCCTACAGGAAAGCTGGAGAGGGACTTTTTACAAGGGTGTGTAGTGATAGGACAAAGGGCAATGGATTTAAACTGAAAAAGGGGAGATTTAGATTGGATATAAGGAAGAAATTTTTCAGTCAGAGGGTGGTGAGGCACTGGAACAGGTTGCCCAGAGAAGTTGTAGATGCTCCATCCCTGGAAGTGTTCAAGGCCAGGTTGGATGAGGCTTTGGGCAACCTGATGTAGTGGAGGGTTTCCCTGCCCATGGCAGGGGGGTTGGAACTAGATGATCTTTGAAGTCTCTTCCAGCTCTAACCATTCTATGATTCTATGATTCATGTTCGTAGCTCTGACCTGGCAGACAGCAAGCCCCTGGGCTGAGGGCCAAGCTTTGCTGCTCCATCGACCTCCAGCCCACCACAGAGCCACACAAGGCAGGGAAGGGCACAGGCAGACCGGCTGTCACGTACCCCACGTAGGCTACAGCCTACCTACTGGCTGCTGCTGACTGAACTGTAGGAGACCTCCCTGTGTCCTCACAGCCCAGCAAAAAAATAAAACAAAACCCTTACGCTGTCATCCTTATGTGACCTGCTCTTCAACTCTCCTCACTTTCAGGCCTCACAGAAGCAGAGAGGTCTGTACATTCTCTGTGCTCATGCAAATTTCTCATGCCTTTAAGAGTAAGACAAGTACTGAACCACAACTACTGGGTGAATCTTACGGCCCTTCTCCTTTCCTGACTCAGGATTTAACGAGCCACCTTCATGGCACTATCATCCACACCTCCAAGGAAAACTCACACATTCTGTGCATTTTCAAAATGACGTCACGCTAGACTTTGCTAGGAAAGCAAACCGCTGTCTCTTAGTGACGGAAGGGGGAGCAGGCTCACACAGACCACAGGTGCAGTACTCACCATGGGCATGTACACATTGTGTGGGTTGGCAGGGTTGTAATATGCACTGGAAGCAGCCTCCATGGCCTTACTGTCCCCTAGAGAGAGAAGAAGGGAGCATAGGACATGCTCATCTTACATGCCCCAGGCAGCAGCCCCAGCCCCAGAGCCTTCTCCCCAACCATAGCTCTTCTGAGTAGTCAACAAAAGTCCAAAGAGCCAGCAGCAACCACAGCAAGCTGGGTTTGAACTCGGATCAGTTCAGCAAAGCTGCAAGCTGGCTAGAGCTGACCACAAGCTGTGCAGCGCAGAGCTGAGCAGCTCCTCTTCCACTTGTGTTATCTCAATAGATCAAGATATCTTTGAGCTCCTGCAACAGCAGCTTCCCCACCCCATGCCGTACCCACAATGCCACCCACAGCCTAAGCACCCTTTTGCACCCAGACCCAATTACCTGGCATCCCTGGGCCCACCCAGGCCGGGGGAGCTGTGGAGGCTGAGGGTCCTGGAGGAGACAGCCCAGAGTAGGGGGGAGGAGGTGGCACATACATGGGGTTCATGTTTGGAAGCGGTGGGTAAATACCTGAAAAAGACAACACCGAATTGATGCTTTAGACTGTGGCAATGGGACAGAGGGGAAGAGAGCTCACAGGCCTAGCAGCACATCAGCCTGGAGAAGGGCGCTGGTGAAGCTCTGCAGGCGTGGCAGGGATGCAGGCAGCGGGGATCTGACATTTTGCTAACGCCCATCATGCGTTAGCATGCTGTCTGCAGGCAACAATTCTCTGCCGTGCAACAGCACAATTTACAAACCACATTTTCACCTCCTGTCCAGCTGCAATGATAGAGACATGCGAGTGTGATCAACAGCACATGGCAGATTTTTGCAAGGACAAGGATTCTTGATGGAGACAAAATTACAGCCACCTTCAATGTACCATTGTGATTTATTTACAACAAACAGCAAAGACATGCTACCAGTCAACATTACACAACTTCCAAACCTGGAGTCTGGGCGTATGGATATCCCATGGGCTGTGGAGCAGGTCCATAGGCATTCATAGGAGGTGGTGTATAAGGATATGGTCCATTTGGTGGTGGAGGTGCAGCGTAGCCCCCCGGTGCAGGTGAATAACCCCCTGGAGCAGGCGGGGCGGGTGCATACCCTCCAGGCACAGGTGTATAGCCATAGCCGGAGTTCTGGAGAGGAATGCCGCTGGAAGCTAAGGAGCAGATGTTTAGTAAGCCAGACATCCTTTCATTATAACTAAATGTGTAGAATAAAAGGAAAACAGTCCTGTGCATGCAGCACCATTTCCCTTCATTTAAATTCACAATACAGTCCTGGCATAGTCCTGCGCTTGAAAAGCATTTGTCTCCTCACCTTAAGTTCACAGAGTGCTAAACAAAACCAGCTGAAAAAATACTAGCTATCAGGTACCAGTCCCATCACAGAGCTCCTGCTGCTACAAGAAAAGACCATTCTAAAGCAAGTATCAGTAGGACGTTTTCCTCTTCTTTTAAAACTTTGTCAGAAAAAAAATGTCCATTTTTCCCCCATTTGAAAGTTTTAAACCAAAGTTATTTTTTAAAATTTCTTTTTCCCCTTTCCAAATGTGAACATGTTAACTTCCTCCACTATTATAGAACTGAGTTGAGGGTAGGTAAGTGGATTGATTTTTCACCATCACATATTTCAACTTTATTCCAGGAGGAATAAGGTTCTGTAAAAAAGGTGGTCCACCTCAGAAGAACAGACCCCAGAATATTCTGACAAAGCATTAAGATGAAATAAAAAGCATCGGAAGGGAAAATTAAAGTTCCCCTGGAAAGAGAAAAAAATACATTGCTGTGGAAGAGTGCATAGAGTACTCCTCTTCCCCCAGCCCATGAAGTTCAAAAAAAAGCACTATTCTATAACTAGCTCAGCCAACCATGGGGGAACTGTGGGTTCTGAAGATCCTTTACCGTTAGAGGCAGCTTTGAACATCAGCTGTCCAAACTCAATGGCTCCTCCACTGTTGAAAGTCAGTTTAAACGTCCCCTGACCTTCCCAGCCACCTAGAAGAGAGAATTAGAATTGAAACAGACTATTAACCTCCTCAGTAGCAGTTAAGCCAGCAAAAGAGTTAATATTCAAATTATTCTTTATTTCAAACCTATTTTGCATCATATTGCCAGAAGGAAAGAATTAAGGCGCTGCTATCAGATGTCCCCCAAAATGGTATCTCAAGAAGATCAGGAATTTACTTCTTTACCCTTTAAAAGACAATCTCCTCTACAGTTACGTAGAAGCAGCCTACTCTAGATACTAGGTTGTTTTGTCCTTTCTTGAAGGGTTTAACAGAACCTAATAATGAACACAGTGTAAAGAAAGAACCTTAGTCACTCAGGATTTTATCAAAAGCCCTCAAATGAAGTTTTATTGCTGACCTCAGTAGACTACAGATCAGCATCTGCAACTCAGGCTAGGATTTAAATCAAATGCGACATTCTTAATCTCTTTGACCCACAAAAGCTCAGAGAGATTATAAATGCTTACGTATATAAGCAACTTTTCAGAAAAAAATTCAAGTAGGCAATGACAATGCAAGATAAGTAGGAGTGCTTTGTTTTGTAGTGGCTTTTTTGGGTGTTTTTTTTTTGTTTGTTTTTTGGTGGTTTTAGAAAAAAGGTATCATTTAAATTAAAGATTTCATAAAATAAGTATACAATCTATCTTCCTTGTCTAACAATGAAGTTAGTAAAAGTACAGGTAGTCTCTTGGGGACAAGGTAGAAATAGAGGACAGAAACATAACAATCCACCATGGAAAAAGTGGAGATTTACCCTTGGAAATTCACCTCTTTAAAACCACTGTCTTAGTATGATATCAGCCTGAGAAAGTGGGCTGATCCACAATCCAGAGGACCCAGCCACTTTAAAACATTTATACAAACAGAAAGCAAAAGCATAAGTTCTCCAGATGCCATGAAAATACACATAAACTAATTCCGGGGCTGAAGAGGGAAGAAATTGGAACCAGAAGCCTTGTTTTTAACCACTGTTTACCTTCTGCAGTTCCCCATGCTTGCTCCTGACTCTAAGTCTTACCACAGTTTCACCAAATTGGGAACAAAGCTAACAATATACAGCAGCATCCTAGATGGACACAAACATACCCAAGGTGGTAAGTCTCTACTGACCTCCGGAAAACAAAACTGGTTGCTAATTCTGTCAATACCAATGGCTGGTGACTCGGTCACTTACCCACTGTTCCAGGTCGAAGAGAAAGGAAAACACGCACATGTGGAAACCAAGTAAACGTGACTACGCAGCAAGACAGAAGTTACAGAATTAAGCAAAAGCCATCCTGCAGAAGTCAGTTACCAGCTTGGGGGTCAGGCAGTAATGCCAAAGCAGTGCCTTAAAGTTCAGAAGACATGAGTTACCTTCGGGTGGACATGCTAGCTATACTACTACAGCTACTCTGTCCACCCTTCCTGTGCATGTAAGCTGTCTATCTGATGTCCAGCAGAAGAGAAAAGGAATTGTGACACTTAGGAAGAGTTCAGTCTACAAAGCGTGGGCACACACCTCCTGCCTCGGCCTGAATCTGTCCTTTGATGTAATTGGCAGAGAAAACAGGCTGCTCGATCGAGCATCCTTTCACCAAGTAAAATGGCATCATGAAAGACAGCATAGGATCCTTCCCCTTCGACACAAAGATCATCTGCAAGACAGGAGGGAATGCGTCAGAATTACTCGAACTAGATATAAAAAGGTGGTCATTAAGTTCTAGTTGTAGCAGCATCTAAAAAAGAGGATAATTTAACCCCTAGTATCAGTATGCAAGTTGTTATTTCACAGCCTTCATGCTGCAGGATTCCAAACAGGTTTGATGGCATGGCTCACTCACCTGAAACACCTATGTTCCAAAATGATATACCACTTACAACACACACACATTTACAGAGTTTTATTGTTCTACTTTTTAAGGATAAGCTGTGACAGTTTTCAAAGAAAGTAATATAATATATGAAATAAATTCTCTAGACAGAAATTTCCAGGACTGCACATACCTTTGTAGGGAATTGGGATTGTGACACAGGCATGAACTATCCTATTTCTTCCTTCCCTTCTCCTACCTAGTATTCTCAGTCGCTCCTCCCATACCAAAAATCCCTTCTCCTATCGACAACTAGGTTTCTAGCCTAAAGTCCACAAGATCCCTTGAGAAAGAGGAAGCCCTACTAGCATCAGACTTACCCTGTAAGGGGTGAGATACAGCATCCCTTTCTTGGTGCCTTTGAAGGCTTCGGGCTTGCCTGTCACGTCACTGAAGGAGAGCTCCACATCTTTACACTGTTTGAGAACACTACAGGAGGAAATCAGAGAAATTGGAGAGACAACCTCAGCAACAGCTCGGACACACACCCCCATCACACAGAGAGGGGGACAGCACACCAGAAACTCTTAATATTACCCCAAAAGACTGAGTTCTGATGTGGTCCCTGCTGTTTTTCCTTTGGACAGAGAGGGATGATATATGGAGAGTGAAAGAATTCATCCTCTCATCTGTGACAACTTCTGCTCCTCCTCCACAAAGGGAAGTTTTAAATGTCAGTTTCTCTTTCTGTCTCCAAAACCATCAGGCTGAGGAATTCCTCACTCCACATGAGAACAGCCTCAGCTCAAAGGTCAGGGCACAGAAAGGGGAGAGATGTCTGAAACTGTCCCCCTTGAAGCCAAGGTATCACCTCAGAGCAAGCCACTCTCTCCAAGTCAACGCTCAAATCCAGGACCGGCCACCACACGGGAGAACAGCACCGCTGTAACATCGCACCCACTGTGCAAACTGAGGAAGTTACTTCACTAATACTCTCACTGCTGACCTTCCTTCACAGGATTTAAGTAAATATTTGTAATAAACAACACCATGCTAAGGAACAAAACCAGGAGCCAGTAATGTCAGCAATAAGGTTATTATTGTTGGATACCTGTGGGAACATTAGCGAAGTCTGTTAATGACACCAAAGCCAGATAGGAACTGTGAAAACTGCAGGGTCAGGGGTATGGAGATGACTGAAAAATTAAATATATTTTCAGGAAAAATGAAAGAGTCAACTTGGGAAAGCGTGTCACTGAATCTACAGGGTAGACCCTAATCATACCATCTTCTTTTGATGCAGCCCAGGATACGGTTGGCTTTCTGGGCTGCAAGCGCACATTGCCGGCTCATGTTGAGCTTCTCATCAGCCAACACTCCCAAGTCCTCTCCTCAGGGCTGCTCTCAGTCCATTCTCCGCCCAGCCTGTACTTGTGCTTGGGATTGCCCTGTCCCATGTCCATGACCTGATGCTTGGCCTTGTTGAACTCCATGAGGTTCACGCAGGCCCACCTCTCCAGCCTGTCAAAGTCCCTACGGATGGCATTCCTTCTCTCCACCATGTTGACAGCACCACACAGCTTGGTGTTGTCAGCAAACTTGCTGAGGGTGCACGCAGTCTCACTGTCCATGTTGCCGACGAAGATGTTGAACAGCTCTGGCCCCAGTACCAACCCCAGAGGGATGCCACTTGTCACTGGCCTCTACTTGGACATCGAGCTGTTGACCGCAAACTCTCTGAGTATGACCATCGAGTCAATTCCTTATCCACCAAGTGGTCCATCTGTCAAATCCATGTCTCTCCAATTTAGAGACAAGGATGTCATGCAGGACAGTGTCAAATGTCAAATTACCCTTATATATTCTCATCGGTCTATTCTAAAAGTCAGATCAACTAAGGAGTCAGGAAACTGCAAAATTATTGGGGGACAGGTGGAATCAGCAGAGTCAACATATGGGAAAACAACCAAAAGCCCTGTAGTTTCAGTTTGTGTGCTCTCTAGGGAAGCGAAAAACATATAACAGTATAGATTAGTTTCCAGATACATCTGGAAAATGTAGCAATCCAAGGAGGAAGACATTAAAAATGTCTACCTTTAATGTGAAAAAAAAAAAACTGACCAAAAAATTCTACTTGGACATCGCTTCATAGTTGAGCTAGATGCAGATTCTCAGACTGGCTGAGAGGGACAGACTGACAGGGCAGCAGCACTCTTTTAATTTCCAAGATGCAAAGAGGAAACATTTTTTCTAAGCTAAATAGAACCAACTCCTTGACAGTTTGGATCTTACCAGATCACTTCCTCAACCATGTCCTTCAGCAGCATTTCACGTCAGTTTGCCTCATTGGGAAGAATTTCTACGTAGTCACTTTTATGTTTATTCCTTCCCAGCTACTCACACAAGCAAATAACATGCAGCTACCACCACTGGGCGTAATTATGCTGCTGAACTGGTTTGCACCTGCATGCCCGTCCAAGGCTGTCACGGGAGAGCTGTGCACCCCGTGGAGCACCCACCTGTGACTAAGCAGCACCTAGAAGAATGGCTTGAGGTCAAGGATAGAGAGATCTCCTTTAAACCAACAGAAGCCCTACGTTTCAAAGGACTTTCCTGACTGAAGTATTAGCAGTGAGTTACAAACTCAACGTTATTTGAAGCATGTTTTTGGAGTGTATTTTTCCAATTGTTTACCAGCCCCAAACCAACTCAATGACCGTTTACTGGGCCCCTGGATTCTAAGATTTCTCTAGACAAGATTGCGGGAGCACCTGAACACAGCCAAGGTGAAGCCCAAGCCCGTCGAGCTGGTCTGCCATCTCCACTCGGGGCGAGGGCGGGCATCGAGCAGCCGCCAGCGCTTTCACGCACAGAGGTCCTCCTCCTGCGCCGAGGATGGGGCCTGCTCTGCTCAGTCCTCGCCTCCGACGAAAAGTTTTCCTTACTTCGAAGTCGAGTGATTCCGACTCCTACCTTAAGCGGCCTATGTCTCCCTGACATCGTTAGCTAACGGCATGTGACATAACAGAAAAACGCCGATTCCTTGTCTTTTACAGGCGGTGACAGCCAGGACGCCTGCTGGAGCGGCACTGAAGACCGCCGAGCTCCAGCGGCACAGACGAGGCAGCTCTGCCGGCTCCAGCCCGGCCCGCCCGCCGCTGCCTGCCCCCGCGCTGCCGGGAGAGCTCTAAGTGAACAGCCCCAGACCCGGCCGGGCTGGCAGAGGACGGGGCCGCCGCAGCGGGGCCGAACTGCGCCCCCCGCCCCGGCCCCCCGGGCTGCCGGCCCCCCGGGCTGCCGGCCCCAACCCGCCCCCACCCCACAGGCCGCCGCGGCCCCGCGCCGCCCGCCGGTACCTCTCGGCATTGGGGATGACGACGCCGCCCTCCTGCGAGTGGTTCCTGTTCAGCGCCATCGCGCCCCGCGCTGGCCCCGCCCCCGACCCGTGACGTCACCGCGACCGCCCCGCCCAACTTGGCACCTCCCGGCAGGCGGCGAGCGCGCGGCGGAAATGACGCGGCAGCCGCTGTCAGGCGACGCTGGTTTAATGGCGGCCGGCGGAGGGGACGCTACAGCTCGTGGCACCGCCCGGCCCCCCTTCCCTTCCCTCCCCTCCCCTCCCGGCCCGAGGCTCGGCGGCCGCCGAGGAGGACCGCGGCTGGTCCCTCCTACCCGCGCCTGGCGGCGGCGGCGGCGGCAGCCGCCTGCGGCCGCGCCCCGCCGGGCCCGAGGAAGGGTCGTTTCCGTAAACCCGCTCCGGTCCGGTGTCGCGCCGCTTCCCGAGGCCTCTGCTGGGTGGGAGGGGTGGCGGCAGCGCGAGGCGCCTGTTCCCGAATCCCAGTGAGCCGTAATTGACTTGTTTTCACAACTACCCACAAATACTTATGCCTGCACGTAGCGCTGCTCGCTCCTCCTGCCCTCTGCGCTCGCAGCGTCACCGTGCCTGCTGCCGTGTTCGTCGTTATCCTAAACGGAATTTGTCCAGTATATAAAAAAAAAGGCCTTTGGGATTTACCACGCGTTGCAAAATTTTTCCGGTCGGTGGCTTACGTGGTGAAGAGTTTGTGAGTCTCTGAACGCACCGAGTGGGTGCCTCCGGTGTAAAATGTAGACTCTACCCCGCTATGATATTGTTCAAGTGATACCTCTGAGGGGAACATCTGAGGTGCTGTGGTCATCCCAGGACTCAGCTGGTGGCACACGGGAGCTGGGATCCGTTCAGGCTTTTCCCAGTTTATCTGTCGGCAGAGACTTTTCTCCCAACAGTATCTCCTGCTGTTGCGCAACATGGGAAATTTTTGATGTTTGCCATTTGTAGACTTTCTGGGAGATAGGCAGATGTCGGTAGGATATTTGCATGAGCGGATGGCAGTGAGGAATACCTAAGCCTGCTTTTCTCAGCAAGCTTTTATGCATTCCTTAGAAGTAGTCCATGATCTGACAGGAAATTACAGAGCAGAGCTTAAAAACCACCTTATTACAACCAAACAAAAATTCCTAAACATACAGGGTAAAACACACAGCCTTGTCCTTGCAGTCCATGTTACAGGCAAAGGAAAATCTCTTTCTTCTGCTTCGTGGGACCTGCTTTGCTTTCATTAAGCAAGGCAGCGTTGGCTTTCCGCCATAACCCTTGTTTGGGCCCAAAAGTCGCAGAAACGACCGTACCGCAGCCCAGGGTGATGCAGCCCGATGGCAAGAGGTCCTCTAGAGCAGTCACATGGCTGCCGAAGAAAGCTGTGTGAGAAAGCAAGCACAGGGAACACCTTCACACGCTCCTGCTAAAGACAATGGAGCGTGGCTTCATGCTTCAGTGCAGTGAAGAAGAGGAGCCCTGGGCGAGGAGCCCTGGGCGAGTCTTTCCTCTTGCACCGGACTTAAAACATTATGTAGAGGAGAGGCTAGGCAGGAGCAGCCACAGTGGAGCAGGCTGAGAAGATGCTTCTGGCAGCCAGTAATGCAGGGGCACGTCCATGGCTCAGTGGCTGGTGGAGACAAGTTGGGAGGAGGCTTTGACCCCATGTTGGGCTGTGGACGGCCAGTGTGGGCGACGGAATGGGTAGCAGTGTAGCAGGATGGTTTCTGCAAGGTCTGTGGTACGGCTGCTGGCACCCGTGATGAGGTTTTTGTTCTCTGTGGGGCCGAGGAGGCCTGGTGCAGGCGGGAAGGCGAGTGCAAGGCTATATGCACACGCTGCATCCTGGAACACCAGGAGCTGTGAACGTAGCTGGTGAAAGGACTGCGAAGGACCGGTACGGCCCTGATATCCTAGTGATGCTGAGCACAGCTGATTTGTGCGGACAGGGGGAGCGAGAGTGAAGAGACCTTTGCTTTGTAGTGACAGCACCAGAGAAAGCCACAAGATGGACAAATGCTCTTAGACGGTTTTGGTAAGGCTTGGAGCACCCTATTCCCAGCCCTGGCCCTCATACAGCTCTGTCATCCATCCTCAGGCTTGGCTTGAGTTCTGCCCTGCTAATCCCTTCACTGGGACCTCTTCCTCCCTCCCATGCCAGCCTTTCCAACCCCCATCCCAAACTCAGTGCAATTCCCCTGACTCACAGCACTACTGTCCCATGCCATAGCATTCTGCACAGGCATTTTAAATGCAACCAGCTGTTCTCCTGGAGATGACAGCCCCTGCCAACTGTGTCATATGCTAGGTGACAAGCAGAGACTGCCAAACTCAGGACATCTGTGATTTTCTTCCCCCCTCCCTTCTGCCCATCCAGCCCTGACACTTTCTGCCTGGCTCAGAGACATCCAGAAAAATAGCTGACACTGGCTAGACACGCGCATATGGTCTTCAGTAAAGCCATGCCTCTTTCTGCTCCAAGGTCTTTAACTTCCCTCCCCGTCCACTCCAAGGGAAGGTAAAACTACAGCTTTTCAACCCAACACAATGAAAGCACATTGATAAGGAGATGTGAGGGCTGGAAGAGGGAGAGGGAGGAAATGGCCTGGAGAAGAAGCAGATTCAAGTACTTGGAAGAACGAAGGAGAGACAGAAAGGGTTGAGAGCAGAGAAAATGAGATAGGGAAAGGAAGGAAGCAAGCAAGCTATGGAGGGCTAAAAGGGAATAAGGACAAAAGCACAGGAGAGGAGGACATGAAAGCTGGAAGGGCAGTAGGAGCATGGAGGAACAGCACAGGCTGAGACTGCTGGAGCACTGGCCTGCACTCCTCCAAGATCCTGAAGGCGCTGTGCCAAGTGGAGCTGTTGCTGGGGAGTCCCCAGCAGGGACCCACTGTGGCACAGTCTTCCCTGTGCTCCCACAGCAGTGGGGCAGTGTTGTGGGGGAAAGGTTCGGCCAGGGCCTGCTCAGCGGCAGCAGAGAGAGACTAGAGGGACTGCTGCAGTGGTGGGTGAGGTGGAGTGACTTCAGGGTGGCTTGGTCTGAGCTGGACGCTGCATGGGATCAAAAGCCTGTGACACTCAAGCATGGCTCTCGATCTTAGCACTGGGCAGGACAAGTGTACCCTCTGCAGCAGAGACATGATCTTTTCCCCTGGGTTTTCTTTTGGAAAATATGGCTGTTTTCCCCAAAGTACTTTGGTGCTTCTCAAATAGATGCTACAACCCAAGAACTAATTCTACCTCCTCCCACCGGTCACTTACTCTGAACCACAAAACACATCGGTCTGTCACTTCTCCCATCTATCCACTTCCAAGCTGCCATTTCCCCTTGGGCAGCCACAGCAAAAAATGGGGATAAAATGCTGGGCCACCACGCCCTCAGACCAGCCAGCTGCCTTCCCACCCACCGAGGACCCAAAAGAAAGCTCTGCTGCTGTCATTGAAGACACTGCGTGCACCGACTCAACCGTTTCTCCTGGAGTCTCTCCTTGCCATGTCTCCAAGTGATAAGAGAACCACAGCATGCCCCAGATCTCCCACCTCCAAAGCCCACCTGTCCCCAGAAGTCTTTCCTCCCCATCCCTGTTTCCCCCAGGCAAGACACACAGTTGAGAGACAGAAATGAGAGAAAGGAAGGTGACAGACAGTCCGCTGTGCAAAAAACAAACCGAGAATGAGGACACTCTGGGAAGGCTGGGGGAAACACCTTTCATCCCTCTCCGCACGCAGGCACGCACTCACATTCGCATCCTCTCACACACGCAGAGGATGCGGCACATGATTCAGAGACAGGCCTGTCATAGAGTCAAGGGTAGAGGGGGTGGGTCGTCATATCCAGAGACACCAGGTGACAGCGGAGGGGGAGTGGGGTGTCATTCACAGGTTACTTTCATGGTTTTCCTCTGTCTCGACAGTCATGGGGGGCAGCCCTCCGTTGTCATTCAGCCGCTTGGCCCTGTAGGTCTCATAGTGGATGTTGTGGGTCACTTCTTTTAGGTCCTGAAGGTGGGTCCTGCAGGGAGCAAAACGAAGATGTGGTTGGAAAGAGAATACAATAACCAATATCAGGGCGTCAGTATTAATCTTCTGATGATCATTTTATTCCCCAAGATAAATAGAAGATTTCTCCAGTCAGTCTGGCTAATGAGTGTACCCCTCTTTCTGCATGGCTGCCATCATACAGAACTGAGAGCTGGAGCATCAACATCCAAGAACACGTCCATAGGATGCAGACTATGGGCTGAAATCTCCGGTTATGCTTGCCAGTGCCCTGTCCCTCTCACACCTCTGCCAGTGGGACAGCTACTGGCCGTTCTGGTGTGTCAGAAGCAGACAGGTCTTGTCTCATCTGAAGCAGTGGTCAGACAAGGTAGCACTAGGAGGGTGTATCAGGTCCACTTTGGACCATAACCTGCTGAACACTGCCATGAGCAATAGCCCCTAACCTCCATAGAAAGCCTGGGGACTTGGGTTGCTGTATGCTTTGTGATGGTCACTTGATTAGGATGTTTTTACTGGAAGACCTGGGGAAAGCACGTCTGCTGCAGAAGGTATCACAGAACAAAAAGAGGGCAGCAGGGTGATGTCAAGGCATTGTACCTGGCCAAGTGTCTCAATACCACCATACCCACAGGTAGAATGAGCCACAGGGCTCTGGCTTTGAAGTGTGTTTCCCTTATTTTCTTATTTTTGGTGTTGTTTTAAAACCTTATTGTATATATAGGGAACAGAGGTGACCCTGGATCTGCAGCTTTTCTACAGAATTTGAGGCAGATATCACTTGTGCTGAGACAACTTCATGAAACAAAGTAGAAATAAGACAGGACAATGAAAGCCGAATGAAATATGGAGCTTTTCAATTCCAGGTCATATGTTCCAGCATATCCCTCAGCCTGGTAGGACACATGGTCTAGGATGGGGTAGTGGCCTCTTTCTCCCTGACTTCAGCCCAGTCTTGTTGTCAGCAACAAATAGATGTTGTTGCAACCTAATGTCCCCAATAGGATATAAGGGGGATGGTAGTACCCTGCTTTTCTCCAGGCATCCAGCTCATACATGAAAACTAGCACCTACTTGACATAGTGGTCGTGTCACTAAGAGAGGCAGTAAAGTACCTACCCCTTAACTCAATCCAACCCTACCCCACATAAGCTTTCACTACCTGAAATGTACTTTATTTTCCTTTCCATAGGGGATACTTCACTCTAAGAAGGTCTCAGGAAGACTCTCTGCTCATCAAGAGCAAACTGTTGCATGGCCATGGCCTTACCTGATGACAAAATCTCGAAGTAGGGCAAATTCACAGTGAGTGAGGTTTTCCACTGAAAAGAAAGCAAGCAATTGTTATGTTTAATTTTTTCAGCAGCCCCTTTGTGGTTACAGAGCATGGGAAGGTCATTGCCATGAGGCAGGTTCCAGGTGGGCAGAGCCTGCATACTTCAGAAAGGACACAGTTGTTTGAACACCACACTGTCAGGCGTTGAGGAGACACACTAAGAGGTGCTGAGCAGACACATGTGAATTATCATTTGAGAAACAAGACAACTTCAGGAGCTCAGCTTCACGTACCATAGTGTTTGGAATGGCTACAGCTTCTGCCAGTCAGCAGTAGTGGTACCACATTGACCAGCAGTTCCCTCCCAACAGAACTATTTCAGAGTTCTCCTCTTTCTTATTTTAAAAAAGTTTATGTAAAAGGAATGGAATGTAGCCATGGGACATGTTATCTGGACCCTTGTCTATTACTGAGGCCTGCAGAGTTCCCAGAAGCTCCCAGAAGCAAAGGGGTTTTTACCTTCAATGATTCCCCAAGGTGTTTTCCTGCCCAGGACTCTTTTGCCATTCACTTGGTACTCCTTGTCGCTGCCCACTACTGCGAAGGGCATGCTTTCCTGCTGGGGAGAGACATATGGAGAGGCCTACTGAACCCATTCCAGAGAGCATCACCATCACTGTTCTGCATCCACCTTTCGTCCTCTCAGCTCACCAAACACAAGGCTTTCTCCAAGAGAAGAGGTTCTTAGGGCAACACTTCACTGGCTGTACTCTTCATCCATCAGTGCTATCCCTAGCATTTTCGGCCTTTGCTTTACAGGTGTCCTTGCACCCCCTGAGCTTAGTAGGTAGCCTGCAGCAGTGCAAAGGGCTCTAGAGAGGGGGACAGAACTTTTCTGCACCCATCTCCAGCATTTCTGAAGAGGGGGATGACCAGAGAAGAAGTACCTTTGTGTAACCAGGAGAGGGTCTGTCAGCCCACAGCTGCTCATAGGGGTAGTTTGCAGTGATTTTTTTCTCACCAAGTTTGTAGTTCTTCACCAGAAGAAGACTAGAAGACTCAAAATAATCCTCCCCAACAAGACACATGAACATTCAACAAGTTTAATGGCTGAAATGGTTGAACTGAGGAAGGCCAGAAATGAGGTAGTGGTGCAGCTTTCCTGGGAAGTGGGATAGTTGGTGAGGCTCTTGGGGACCCAGATACCGCTAAGCACAGGGAAAAAATGCCTGTTTCCAGAGCACAGGGGGCAGAAGACCCTGCTATCCATAAGGTTGTGCAGATGCTCATAGACTTACTTTGCTTTCTAGATGTCCCTGGGCCTGGGAAGAGACTGCAATTACCACAGGAATAGAGATTAAAAAGCAGTTTATTTCTTATGTGTGAGACTGTCCAAACCTAGGGCAATGATGCTGAAGTGCAGAACAAAATGTAGTGCCCTCCTCGAACCCAGTAGCAGTTTGGAGAAGAAGCAAAACCTGTCCAGTCTTTCCCAGAATGTGTGATGTGTTGCCAAATGATTAATTAAGCTGGGGAAGGTGGGAATTTCTGTTGGGGCTGTGACAGCTAGGGGAGTTGAAAGGGCAAGTGTCACGCTGGAACACAAGACTCCTGGCGTTTCCTGAGGACTGACGTGGAGGCCAATCTATTTTCATTAACGGCCTAGCCACAAAAATGATGAGTGGGATAATTAAAAGCACTAGCATCACAAGGCCAAGAGGTGTGGTCAGGACAAAGGCAGACTGTGTTATTATCTGAGCAAATGTATGTAAGTTTGAGACACAAAGAGCAGTATTTAGGGAATAGCATTAAGGATTTCTGCAACGACACCCGAGCTCGTGAACAAGCAACAATTGAAGGAGGGGAAGGACCCCACGTGCTAGTCAGTCACAAGATGACCACAAGCCACCAGTCTGATGCAATTGTTTAAAAAGCACATGTGGTCCATGGGCTTAGCAGTTCAGATCTCAGAAGAGACAGGAGAGCATGGGTTACCAGCACCAGTGCTAGAAAATGAAATCAAACTGGAGCAGGCACAGAAAAAAGTGACTAAGAGCATGGACTACTGAGGAATGGGAAGCTCATCCAAAGGAGCTTGTCTCCTTTAGCTGACCAGAAGGTCAGCAAAGGATGATATTGTTCTCTACAAATGCCTTGAGTGGTGGAGGGGACTGCTAGGTAGGAGAACTGCTTGAGTCAGTGTTGGCACAAGAACACAGATATAGTCCTGGGTACAACCTGGCCATGAACAAACACAGGCTTGAAATCAAGAGACAGTTTCTAATACCCTGAGGAGGGAAGCATGGGACAAGCCTTCTCACAGGGGCTGGGGGATCAAAGAACTGGACTGCTCTTCAAGTCAAGTTTGGTCAGCGGATGAGAGGGCTCATGGGGCAGTTGTTTGGGACAGAGGCTGGACATCAGCCACACATCAGGCCCCTTTGGTCCTTAACGGTGGCCAAACAGAGCATTTAGCAAGAGGAGGTGAAACATAGTCCCTCCTTACTCAGCCTTCACAGCATCCTGTAGTAACAACAGGGACGAATTAAGCTGGGAAGGAGGAATGACCATCCCTTACATCCATTGCATCCTTCGTTCAGGGACCATGAAGCACTTAAAATGTTCTAGTGACACATATCTGTTTTACACTCATTAAATATGACCACCCCTCCTCCCCCCTTCCCCTCCCACAATAAAATGTTTCCTACCCTGATTTTGTCGTTCTCTGTTTTATCCTCCAAGTCCTCATCGAATTCTTTCTGGGGGTAAAACTCGATCCCATTTACTTCTAGCTCTTTGCGCACCTGGGTAGAGAGACATTTTGGAGCAGAAAGCAACACAAACCTGAAGGTAAGGCAAGTAGGATGGCCAGGCAAACATCTGGGAAACCCTTCCAGTGGGCAGGGGCTGGAGGGATTGTCCTGAGGGAATTGTGCAGCCAACAGGACACACAGCAGCCATGACGAGACTTTCTTCCCCAACCCCTGTTACTCGTCTGGCTCTGCAGTTCCCGTGGCAGAGCATATCAAGAGATGCCACAGGGCTACACACCTTTCTTCCCCCTCTAACAGATGCCCTCACAGCCATAAACAGCTGCATCTTCAGGACAGTCTCAGGACTTACCCACCAACTCAGTGCTGGACTCTGTGCATGCCCTGGGGACTGCGCTGCAATCCCAGGAAGAAGGATACCGCTCATTTCTCCCACCTCCGAGCCAGGGCAGGGAAGGATCCCATGCAGGAGAGGAGATACTCACTCTTTGTTTGAATTCGGTCTTCTCCTCCAAGGTCATGGTGTCAGCCTTGGCAATAACTGGGATGATGTTCACTACCTTGCTGAGATGTTTCATGAACTCCAGGTCCAAAGGCCGCAGGCTGCAGCCCAAGAGGGAACAACATGGAAAGGGTCACTTTACCCTCCTCGCCTTTCATCCTGGTGACTCTCCCAGCATCAGGGCATCAATGAAACCTCCCTTGTACGTACCCCGCTTGCTGCCATTGTGCTCAATCTCCTTTCTCCCATTCATCCTGCCCTCTCCCAAAAAACACAGTGGTGTTTCTCCTGCCCTTGTGATCCTAGACTCTTTCAAGCCCCACAGCACCCGAAGTTAAGCTGAACAGTGGCCAGCCCTGCAGGCAAGACCCCTGGGACCGTGGCAGAGACGGAGTAGTGCAGGGTATATACCTGCCACAAAGGGACCAAGGGCTTGAGGAAGGACGAGGGACCATGTACGTACGAGTGGCCCGTGGGGGAGATGAAGTAGAGGCAGCAATGCACTCGCGTGTCTGGAATTCGTTTCTTCCTTGCAATATTCACCTCCTCTTTCAAAAATTTTTCATATTGCTCGTTGATGTATTTCTCAATAGGCTCCCAGCTGTTAAGGTGGGAGAGAGAGATGAATAGGCAGGTACAAATCTCCTCATGTTCCTGCCTAGAATGTTCCCAGCTCTGACAGCAGCAAAGCAGGCTCAGGCATAAAAAATATCCACCACAAGCATCTCACCATCAGCAGAGATGTTTAAGAGTTTCTGTTGACTGAACACAGAAATAGGCACTTGCTGTGTAATGCATGCACACCCCCGAGCATGCACACAGACCCGTGGTGTTCACTGAGTACCCCGAGTGCAATAGTTTCACAGGTGCTTTCCAGGCCAAGTAGATGAGAGTCACTCCATGTATCATCTTAACTGCAGCCTGTTCTGGGACACAAGACCTCCACCATGTAATACTCACCAGTTCTCATTGTTGATCTGATCCCCAAATCCTGGCGTGTCGATCACTGTCAGCTTCATTTTGACACCACCTTCTTCAATGACTGGGGAAGAAATTGCAAACAATCATACGCCTCCCTGGGCACCTGCTCCATCATGAAACATGTCTCTGTGCCCTACAAGGGAACAAGAGCACTCTGCCCTCATCACTGCCCAGCAAGCATGACCAGGCCAGGCTGGGTCATGCCTCAAGAGTTGTGACCCCTACTTGCATTTCTGACCCCAAATTTTGGTAACCTCTGCACCAAAGCCACTTTATGTCACTCTGCCATAGGTAAATGGATTTGTGCTCAGTCGGTGGCCCAGACATAGTACCTACCTTACACAACTTATCCTCTCCTCCAACGCATCATCCTGAATCTGAGATGATGCTTGTTACTCTGCACCACTGTAGAAGCTGTGCCAATGCTTTGCCACGAGGAGAATGTGCTCTACCAGGCTTGGGATGGGACTGACAAATGCAATTTGTATAGATCATCAAGTGTCCGAAGGCGGGAACGACTTACAGCAAGGCTTAATCCACACAGGCAGACTAATGACTTGGCAGAAGAAATATCTATAACTCTCTTTCTACACCTCGCTTTTGGCTGTGGCATCAGTGGCATTGCTGTTTCAGAGAAGCCTTGGCTGGGTCTGAGGCCATCTAAAACTGGCACATGTCCTTTAGCTTCCCATGCAGAAAGGGCTGCCTAATACCAAATAACTGTTTGCATAGACTACTAGGGTCTCCTGCAAGACTGTACTGAAG
This sequence comes from Tauraco erythrolophus, assembly GCF_009769465.1. NCBI lineage: Eukaryota > Metazoa > Chordata > Aves > Musophagiformes > Musophagidae > Tauraco > Tauraco erythrolophus. Next base: position 58,239,110 of record NC_141468.1, read on the forward strand.
CATCGGTATTGCCTCCACCCCAGCAGCCTGACTCTTACCATGCCCAATGGCTTTGATCTCCACTGTTTTGGGGATCTTCTCCTCCCGGTTCCAGCCAGAAGATTTGCGGCTCACCTGGGATTTGAAGAGGGTATTCACCAACGTTGACTTTCCCAGTCCACTCTGACCTGAGGATTGAAAAGAGGAAGCTCGTTACGTCTACCACAGCCCAGCAATGACAGCAGACCCAGGGGGCAGAGCCAGGCTGGCAGAGGAAGGGGCTATAGGTGTCCCCTTTCCTTGTGGAAGCTCTCGTTTCCCTCAGAGCAAGCACCGTTTACTCCCTCCTGCCCTTCCTGCAGGGCTCAATCTCCCACCTGGCCGTGGTTCCCAGTACCTCAGCTGGTCCCTGCCTACCTACAACCATGATGTTGAAGTCGAAACCTGTCTTCATGGTTTTCTTGCGCATCTGCTCAATGATGGTGTCAATACCAATGTAGCCCAGCAAATTGGCATTAATGCCCATGGGTTTCATCGGTACAACTGGTTTTTGTCGTGTCTCTGGGACCAGCTCAGACATGGCTGCTTCGTTTTTGCTCTCCACTGGCCCTGCATGGGGAGAAAAATAGAAAAATCATCATTGAAGTGTAACAAGGACCTCCCTGCTGCCCTGTCAGATGGGCTGAAGGCAACTCTGAGTGTCCATTTCAAGGGCTGCTGAGCATGACTGTCGTGGTTTAGCCCAACTGGCAACTAAGGACCATGCGGCTGCTTGCTCACTCCTCCCCATGCCCCTGTGGGATGGGGACGAGAAAATACAACAAAAGGCTCATGGATCAAGACAAGAACAGGGAGGGATCACTGACCAATTAGGGTCATGGGCAAAACAGACTTGACTTGGGGGAAAAGAATCAATTTAATTTGTTACCAGTTAATTCAGAGTAGGATAATGAGAAATAAAACCAGACAAAACTAAACCCCTCCCTTCTTCCTGGGATCAACTTTGCTCATAATTTCTCTACCTCCTTCCCTCTGGCGGCGCAGAGGGACGGGGAATGGGTGTTGTGATCAGTTCATCACATTGTTTCTGCTGGTCCTTCCTCTTCCTTCCTCTTCCTCTTCCTCACATTCTTCCCCTGCTCCAGTGTGGGGTTCCTCCCATGGGAGACAGTTCTCCATGAACTTTTCCAATGTGGTTCCCTCCCATGGGGTGTGGTTGTCCAGGAACAGACTGCTGCAGCGCAGGCTTTTCCCATGAAGTCATGGCTTCTAAGGGTGCAGCCACCCACTCCAGTGTGGGGTCCTCTATGGGCTGCGAGTGGATCTCTGCTCCACCATTAACCTCCGTGAGCTGCAGGAGGGCCACCTGCCATCTCACCATGGGCTGCAGAGAAATCTCAGCTCTGGCACACTTCCTCCTTCTCCTCCATCTTCACTGACCTTGATGTCTGCATAGTTGTTTCTCTCACATCCCACTCCTCTCTCTCTGCTGCAGATTCTGCAGCAGGTTTTTTTTTTTTCCCCTTCTTAAATGTGTTATCACAGAGGCACTACCACCGTCACTGGTGGGCTCAGCCTTGGCCAAAGGCGGGTCCAACTTGGAGCCAGGGAAGCTTTTAGCATCTTCTTATAGGACCCACCCCTGTAGCCCTTTCTCTGCTATCGAAACCCTGCCACACAAACCCAATACAATGAGTGAATGGCAAGATTTTAGCAGTAAGGCTCTTCATGGAGGAACATCTGCTTGAGTTACCAGCACGTTCTTCTGTGTATCACTCCAAATGAGGAGGTGGAGGAGCGGGGCTTGTTGAGCATGGAATGTACTGATGGTTACTTCCAAACAGAAGGAGCAGACCCAGTGAAGCTGGCTGGGCTCCTGATCGGGTGCCCAAAGCTCTCTATGCGTCTCCTCCTTTTTGTCTCCCAGTTTTCATCAGGACCATCAGTGTTTTGCCCCTCCACGTTTAGCATGATATTTACAATGGAACAGACTTTCAAAAATTATCATATGTCAAGTCACTGCTTCGAAACAGAGTTTAGAATTTAACATGAGGATTTGCAAGCTTGGCCCTTGCCAGAGGAGGCTGCGTTAATGGCTGTGCTGCGCAGGCAGAGTTCCTCTGAGGAAGGCAGTGGTGGAGGTGAAAAGCATGGCCATGATCTCCGTGCTTGCTTCCAGCCCACAGATCAATGGGTTTTGTCATGCTCAAGAAATTAATCATCATTATCAATAACCTAATCATCTGCACCTTTCCCTCTTCACCTCCCCCTCCTCCCTTCTTCCATGTAAAGCAAATGGGCGAAAGGAAAGGCCCTGTGGGCTTTTTGGCCTCCCCGACTCTTTTTTGGGTGATGGCACACACTGCTTGGGGTGGGCCTTGTCCATTTATCTCTGTCACTTGTCTCATTAGTGGGCAGCTCCCACCCGCTGGGAGGAAGCTGGAGGTTGGGAGAGGAGAGGGCACAGAAGAAAAGCTGTAATTGGTGGGGAAGGGAGGCGTGAGGGATGAATCTAGAAAGGAAGATGAAGGGGATGGGAATCGAATACCTTTCATATACAAACCAGCTGCAAACTAGAGCCTCTCCTACTCTAATTACTAGACTCCCCCATGCTTTGTCTCATTAGATGGTTATTTTTCCAGGACAGGGACAGCATGGATTTTTGCTTGGTAAGCACTCCTCTTGTTTTGGGTGCCACTTCAGTTCAAGTATCTCACACTAAATTATCCCTTTCCATCACTTCAGCGGAGTTTTCCGCTCCTCTCAGCAGAACCCACTGGCTGCAGAGGAGCACATGAGCAGCAGGGCAGGAGCCTGCCGTTTGGTGGGTGACACATGCCTCTTGGAGAGGAAGACGACTCAGAGGTCACCGGGTCTGGGGACACCGACAGCACCAGTCTGGGGTCCCTGTGACAGCTCAGGCAGGGCAGGCAGAGACAGGGGCTGGGGAGAGGTCAGAGGGAATTTGTTTGAGGGCAGGCTTAGGCTGCTACAGGCTGCACAGCTGGCTGGCGACCCTGCCTAGCGTTCCCACATCAAAGCTCCTGTGCGGACACAAAGGATGGCTCTACACAGGGAAAAATTTACATTTTATATATAAGCTTTAACATCCCACTATCGTATGCTGGGGGTAGACCTTGCGAAGGACCACCCTTGGCAAGGAGAAGGGTACCTCCACCCAGCTCCTTTTACACCACTTGGGAAGTCTGTTATGTTAAAGTGGGAGAAGGGATGTTCCCTCCATGTAAGAGGATGGCAGCACAGCCGCCCGTGCACAGCACTACGGGTAACATCCAAAAGGTCTTGGCTTCATACCACCTCCGTTCCACCTTGCCCGCAGAGGAGAGGTCTGACAGAGGATGGCTTCCCCCTCCTGCTCTTCTCCACTGAGCAAGGGCACTCTGAGCTATCACCATCCTCTCCTGAAGCAGCGAGCAGCACCCTGGGGGGACCAGAGCAGAAGATAGACCATTGGCTTGAGCCAGGCTGGCAATTTGGAGCACCTTATGCTGCTGGGCAGCTGCCGGAGGAGGCAGCCTGCCGAGCCAAGCGCTTCGCCACCGCAATCCGGTCTTACACCTGTCACAGCTAGTCTGTGCCTTTCCTGCTGATGAAGCGTCCCTTGGGGCTCCTGTTGTCTTCTTCCAGCTTTCTCAAAGCTGCTGCCAGCCAGGAAAGCCCATCTCTCTGGCACAGCACGGAGGGCCAAGCCAGCCAGCTCTCCTGCACCTTGCTCCTCGCTCATCCTCTCCTGGGCTGCCCCACACCACCACTGCTGTAGTCGGGTGGCTGTGCTGTGCCCCTCATCCTGCTGCAGCACCCTCCAGCACACACCCCACACAGCCCTGCTGGGGTCTCACCTACCCCAGAGTGGGAAACAAGAGAGAAAGACAGGGAATGATGAGGGACATGGGGCAGGGGGCTGTGAGGCACTCGGCTACTTCAGTAATGGGGTCAAATAAAGCCCAGACGTGGACAGCGAACAGGGCGAGGTGGGAAGAAAGCCCAGCTGAGCAGCTGCATGGGATGGGTGCAGGATCTGGGCCACGTGGGATGCAATTCCTGTGCTGCCCGGACAGTAGCTCGTGCTCTGGGAGTCTGTTGCCCTCTCCTTTATTCCTTCAACTCTTTGTTCTTACACAGAGAGGAGGAAGGAGGGAAGTTGCTGGCAGCCAGTCTCAAGGCTCACTAAGAGGTTTATAGGTCATCCCTCAACCTCACCGAGGGACACTTTGCCCAGAGCCAGCAGATGTTGCTAACTCTGCTGTGGCCATCGCAATATGTGGCCACCCCTTTGCAGGCTTCACTGCTGGAGCCAGGAGCTTGCAGTGGCTGGAGCAGATATTTCAGAGTCGGGTTCCTGAGCATCTATAAAAAGTCCTGAGACCAGGAGAAAAGATCTCCAGAAATGTCCTTATTTTCTGGATTTTATCTCAGTGATGTTACCCTGGTTTTGATTTTGGACATTCAATGTCTCAACTGACCTCCTCTCAGTCACTTACCTTCCTCTTCTGTATGGGGTACCTTCCCGTACAGCCTCAGGAAGGGAAGCCCCCATTTTGCAAAGAGGTAGCCAAGGGCTAAGCTTTCTGCACATGATTTTCCATGTCTTGACTCCCACAGAGGAGTCCTGGGAGCCGAGTGAGGAATAGCCTGCTGGGGAGGTCAGGGTGTGCAAAACCGGGGCCAGAGCTATGAGAGGCACCTTGAGACATGAAACGTGTCTACCCGGCCTCCTGGGAATGGCTCTGTTTTATGTGCAGCGATGCTACTGCTTCTAGGAAGTCTCATTAGCACTCTGACCGACTGGTCAAAGGGTAGCATTATGCATCCGAGGCACATCCCGTAGCCCCTCCAGCTGTCCCCTGTAATGAATACATGCTAGGGCACTACGGCCAGTACAGCTGGTAATGAATAGAGGGTTAGCCAAGGTTAACCACTTGCATCCGCTGTTTGCATTGCCACCCTTTTCACTGCTGCTTTGTTCCGTGTGCCAAGTGAAGCTGATTTAAGAGGGCGGTTGCTGGTGACACCTCTGCTGCCTGGTTCCCGGCAGGAGGCGGCCCAGGCTGGGTTGCTGGAGGATAACCTCTGGCTCAGAGGAGATGCTCCACTTGGCTCCAGAGCAAGGAAAGGTTCAGTGTCTGGGGCTGAGGCAAGCAGGGCCAGAAGGGCAATGGGTGCCTGGAGACGTGCCAGCTGTCTCCTGCCTCTGACACTCACCATCCACCCCAAAATCTCTCCCTGGAAGGCCGGTGTACGTGGCCAGCAGCAGACACAGCTACTGCAGCGCACCCTTCACATCTAGCTGGGGACGGAGGTGGCCTTGCAGGTCCCTTAGGGGCTCAGGTGGTGGGGACTAACATCTACTCTGTCCCCATAATCCAGATACAGCTGTATCCCCTCCCCCTGCCTTCCTGTCCTTTGTCTGAGTGGGAAGAGGGAGGGCTGCAAACAGTCACTCACCACAACCCAGCTTCCAGCAAGGAAAGGCTGTTTAACCCCAACGTAACACATGGATGGCCTCTCTGTGGCTCTCCTCCCGTGTGGCACGAGGTCGTCCCACTCCAGCCGGAGGTAGTGATCCACATGTGTATCTCACCCCAGCCCCTTCCACCCGAATGGCCCCAGACCCACAGTCCCACTCCCTGCAAAGGCAGGATGGGGAGGAGGGATGGGTTTGGAGCCTGAAGACAGCTGGCAGGAGCAGGCCCTCGATGGGTGATGCCAGGACGCTAGGAAGGAAAGCAAGTGGCTACTTCAGTAGCACAGCCTCTCTGGGGCTTGCAGGCATTAAGATCTGTTCCTTGCTTCAGATCTGCAGAGGTGCTGGATTAAGCATCTCTTTGCTGGAAAAATCTCTTTCCCCCCTCAGTTTCTGTGATGACCCCAGGGCATTTCTTCCAGCTGTGCAGCGCAAAGGCTGAGCCCTGCCGGATGCACGGCCTGACCTCAGGGTGCAGAACAGAACCATTCTACTTACTAGATCTTTTTGTCTGGCGTGAGGATCATTGGCCATTTCCAGTGAGGCAGAGAAACTCACCCCAGCCCTTTGGGCTGTCGCAGCCTTCCCGGCAGCAGCCTTCCTTCCCCTCAGCGCTCTGCAGAGGGCTTGGGCAGGAGACCAGCTGCAGTGAAATCTAGGGCAGCGTGTGCCGAAGCCTCTCTGGAGAGGCAGAAGCTGGAGGTAAAGGGGCTGGGCATGTCCCCAGTCCAGCTGCCGCAGGGTAGGATGCTTGCCTCAGCCCTGGCCATACCCTCAGTGCCGCTTCCCAGCCATGCAGTCCTTACCCCATACCCCGGCTAGCCGCCTGGGCGGCACGGCTGTATCGCAAGGTGAGAGGACGCTGAGCAGCCCTGGACGAGGGCATCCTTGCCACCGCTGCTGCCTGTCCCCCTGCCTGCCTGCCCGCCTGCAAGTCTCCTGCGCAGATGCCCGGGGAGCAGCACAGGACATCCCCGCTGCCCCCACAACGTCTGCCTGTCACTGGCAAGGGACAAGCCAGTCGCCGAGCAGCTTGTGGGCTTTCCCCAGCCCCGGACCCGCTGGGATTACCTTTCTTTCAAAGCAGCCCCTGATGCCAGCTACTCCCTATCAACCCCGCAACCAGCCCTGCTTGTTCTCCTTCATGCCAGACTGCTGCCGCCAAAAGGAAAAAAAAAAGAGGAAAGACAAAGCCAAGACCGATTTCCCCCGCTGCCCTTCGGTGTTATTCCTCCCCCATGGCCAGAGCTGGGCAGTGTGAGGGCTCAGCGGAGGAGGGTGCCTCCATGAAAAGCCCCAGCGGCATCCCTCCGGCATCACCCAGCCCTGCCAAGCCCGGAGCATCCTACCTTTGAACATGAAGCTTCCTTTGTCTGCGAATCCTCTCCCAAGGGGGTGGCTCTCCCCCCCACTTTTCTAGACTGACACTGGCGCAGCACGGTGGGCTACAAGGATCCGCTTTTACCTCCCTCTTTCTTCCCTGTGCCCTCTTCTCCCCTCCTCTCCTTGCCCTCCTTCTCCAGTGGCTATTTCAGCGGAGCGGGGATGCTGGTGCTGATCCTGCTGCCATCGTCATGTGACCTGAATATTAAACATCGCCGCAAAATCTCCCCCCGCGCACCCTCCCCCGGCTCCATCGCAGGCCCCCGCCAGCCTCTCCACCTGGCGGGGGGGCACAGCCGCGGGGACAGAGGAGCAGCCACCGATGGGCCCCCCGTGTCCTGGAGGGGTTCCCCTTTGCACACCCGCACTGCACGGGCCTTTTCTTGCCCCTTTCCCTCCTAGTTCCCCAGCGGTTTCAGCATCTCTGCTTGTTTGGGGAGGGGGATATTTAACCCTTCACAGCTTCGCTCCAGTGGGGCTGAGAAAGGGCAGTCTTTCCCCCTAGGTATTTATGAGGTTCAGGGGACTGCAAGGCCTCCTTTTGCTTTCTCGGAGAAAGGAAATTGGGAACGTCTTGGCTCATCAAAAGCGATTTGCCCTTCAGCTCCGCTTGTGAAGGCGTGAGAAACCTTTTCTCCTCCGGCACCGCGATTCCTGGCTGTCGGCCCGCGGTGCAGAGGCAGAGCGAGCGCCAGCCCTGCTCTTTGTGTGTGTACGTACGTGTGTGTGCACGCGTGCACACACATGCGTGTGCACACGTGTGTGGGGCAGGGAGAGGTCCCATCCCCAGACCATGTAAGGGTGCACGGGTCACATCCCCATGTGCCCTGGCAGGGTGTCCATGCCTGGTGATCCCGTCTACATGTGTCCGGTGGATGTGCTTGCGCCTGGAGAGCCGTGCAGATGCCCCTGGCTGCTGGCACCTTTGGAGGGGGATGCCCCTTCCTCCTCCTGCATTTCCTTCTCCTATGGTTGTGAGCCCCAGCCCCATCACACACCATGGCCCCACCACGCCATGCTGGGGCACAAACATCCGGGACTGCTCTGACCCTCTGACATTCTTTTGGGGATGTCCCATGTGTTCCTTCACTGCACAGCCTCCTGGGTGGGGGACGAGCTGCAGGATGCCTGGCAGACTCAGCAGGGGTTTTGGGCACCTCTTTTTGCAGCACCTCTGGGCAAAAAGGAAACTGCAGCCACTGTTGGTTACAGGAGTGTTTAAAAATAACTGTTGGTGCTGAAAAGTTACCCAGGCTATGCTGAGTGGTCTGACAAGCTGGCTGTCTTGGGACAGACAGACAGACAGACATCCTCGCTCCTGACATGGCACCCGCAACCACTCGTTTCCCTGCTGGGTGCCGGGCTCAGCACCATGTGGGCTCACCTCCCACCCGCCTTTGCCCTGTCACGCTCCTGCTGTGGGCGAATGGGAAATCACTCCACGGGGAGGAAGACCCTGTTGTCCCCCACGTTACCCCACTGCTCCCGAAGGGCCCTGCCCAACCCCGAGCCCCATGGCACCACCGAGGGACTCCTTGGTGCTTCCCTCCCTCCCTCCCTCCCTCCCTCCCTCCCTCCCTCCCTCCCTTCCTCCCTTCCTCGTCCCTGCCCAGCCCAGCCCGGCAGCGGAGACCCACCGGTGCGTGGCGGGGAGCAGGGCACCCCCATCTTCGCTGCTGAGGCAGCCTCTGCTCTGCCAGGGCCACCGTGTCGCCGGAGCCCCTCGGCTGCCACAGGCCGGGGGCGAGGGGGGACAGGGGTGATGGGCGCCGGGCCCCGCAGCCGCTCCCAGGGGGGTCCCCCGCCGGCCCGGCGCAGGGTGATAGAGAGGCAGCTCCGCTCCGTGGGGACACCGAGGGGACCGTCGTGCCGCGGCGTGGGGCCCAGGCTGTGGCTGGGGCCAGTGCGGCCACCCGGGGCGGGCAGGCGGCTGCGGTGAGGGGCGATGTCCTCCTCCATGGTGGGCGGCAGTAGGTGGGAAGCAGAGGTGTGAGGGCGGCGGGCAGGCGGTGCCAGACCAGGGGGCTCAGGCCTTCCCCGCCGCCAGGGTCGCAGTGTCCTGGGGTGCAGCGCTTCCTGGAGCCACCGTCATCCACAGGCCTGAGCCCCTGGCGTCAGTACTGCCAGGGCGGCCGGCCCACCTCCAGCCAGGACAATGGGGTGCTTGTGGCCTGCCCGGCACCCTCCTACGTCTGGTGCCGCGGCCGCTCCTGCCCCATGACCTGGTGCCTTCCTGGCCCCTGTCACAGCAGCCCCACGCCGCCGGCAGCCCCCCACCGTGGGCAGCCCCATGTCCCGCTCTCACGGGAGAGGTGGAGGAGCAGTGTGGACCCACCAGGTCAGGCCTGTGCTGTCTGCTCCTGAGGACAACGGGTGTGATTTAAAAAATACTTTAAAATCTCTGAATTTTTGAGATGTTTTCCCTTCCTCTCTTCATTTCTTTTTCCCCCTGAAATGGCAGATTCCACTTCAGTGATTTGTGCCCCATTGAGGAAGTTCAGTGTTTGCTTGTTGGGTGTTTTTCCAGGTTGATGCTTCTTTCCCTTATTCTGTTTTTCTTTTACTTCTTCGTTATTCTGATTGTTTCTTAGTTTTGCCAGCTTTGAGGCATTTTCAGGGTCAATTCAGCATCCGTTACAAGGAGTCTGCTTGCTGCTCTACGCCTTCCTCACTGTAACAGAGGCTTTGAAGGGCACTGCCATAACCAAGGAGGAAAGGAAAAAGCTGTTTTGGTGGGGAGGGTCGAGGATACGTGTGGTTTGGTGGGCAAACAGGAGCAAAGAGAGCCAGGCGCCCACAGCACCCGCACTGCGGCAGGGGTGATGCTCGCCTGCCTTTGGGTGGCCAGGGCTGTGGAGTGGAGGGGGAGAATCGCTGTCCCAGGACCTGCAGTGAGCCATGGGGAGTGCTGGGGGAAGGCAGGGCTCAGGGTGGTGTAATTTCTCTGCTTCTTTAAAGGCAAAAAGACAGAGAAGGTGGAAAAGACCAACCTGATGCTGTGCAGTATTTCCAGCACTAAGTATCTTCTCTGCTGCTTTATGCAGTTTAATTCAGTATCTGTGACTATTTCCCTCTCCCCTGAGGTCTCTCTAGCTGCACAGGTCCCACAGGGGAGAAACAGTCTCAGTTTTCAGGCAGTGATTGCCTTTGGCTTAATTATTCCCAGATAGCCCCGCAGCGCAGCCGGCACAGAAATCAGGCGGCCGAAGACCTACCCTGCTGTAAAGGAAACCTCGCTGCAGACTGGTCCTCGCTGCCTGCCCTGAGCTGGATGGAGGCAGCTCCCAGGGGGAACAACAGGAGAACAAAGTGTCAGCTATGTGGTTTGTCACATGCTTTTATTCCACTGGGGAGGGCTTTGACATCGTTGGCAATAAAGTACTTCGTAACCGTGGAAAATACCTGGCTTAATACTGAATGTGTCAGGATTAAACAGCATGAAACATAAGCCAGAGGACATGAATAACTAGTTTCTCTCTAGTCCAGCCCTGACCTGTTTGTCGTCTTCTTTTCGCTCGGTTTCTGTGGCCAGTCGTGGGCAGAGTGGAGGTGAAAACAGGCAGGACAGCAGGCAGAGGAGGACGCAGAGGAGGGGAGAGGGGACCCTCACAGGGACCCTCATCACACCATGGATGCCACCTGTCCCAGAGCAGCGGTGGCAGACTCAGCCTTTCCTTTTTACCAGCCTACTGGTTTTCCCTCTCCTCTTTTGACTCAGCAGGCAAAAGTGGGTTTGGAGGAGGTGCAATGGCAGAGCAGCCTGCCTGGGGACCAGATTCCCCTTCCCACAGGGACAGTTTAACCTGTCCTGGGCTGCTCCAAGCCCCTCAGTTTCAGTACAGAGGCTTTTATTGCTACCCCATGGCTCAGCTGGTGTCCTTTTGCAGCGCAGTCACAGTGGGGAGTCAAGGCCAGGATACGGGTTTCCAAGCTGGTGCTTGAAGGGCAGGGGACATGAGCCATTCAGCCAAGGGTGGCACATCAGACCGTGCAGCCCAGCCCTGTGGCATTTCCCTTTTGCAGCCCCAAATCACCAAGGCGCAAAAATACGTGGGATTTACCTGTTTCAGGGCTGCACCTACGCTTTGAGCCTTTGCTTGCCAGGGTGAGCGTAACTCTGGGCACAGGAGTAATCCTGCTCACTACATTTCCCTGCTAAGTGAGGCTCCCTAGTTAGGGTACTCGCATCAACATCTCTGTTTTTTGGCTGAATGGAAGGACTCACAACTTGTCCTCTGGCTGAAACAAAGACAGAAAGTTCCTGCCAGTGTGCCTGGTTTTGCTGTGGAAGATAAAAGTGGTATGATTGCAATCTGGACAGATTAAATGTCCCGGAAAGACCCAGGATATTTACAGGCTGTCCTGACCCATTCCTTCTTCAGCCAAAACCCTTTAGAGCTAAAAATTAACTTTCATCTCCAGATAATTACCAGTGGAACATCACTCACTCAAACCAGCCCAGCGCACTCTCCTTCTGTCTTTGAGAATGGAGGAGAAAACTTTCACTGACAGGTTCACAGGAGATGCTGAGGTACACGAGCTCATCCAGGATCTGTGGCAGATTTGGGCAGCTGGCCCAAGGGACTCCTACTGCTCAAAGGAGCCATCGGGGACCATGGCACAGAGTCAGCACCCCAGGAGCACGCTGGGGATGTGGGTCACCCCAATACTGGCAGGCCCAGGTGACGGCACGAGATGCACAGACACCCCACATCACGTGGGGTGATGGCACCAGCTGACATCCCCTGGGACATGTGGGAGTGGGTCACACAGGACCTTGCTGTGTCCAGAGTGCTCACAAGTAGCACCTCTGCCTCTCCTTCATCCGAAGAGTGAGTGTTGAGGTGGGAAGAGAGGTGAGGTGAGGCTTTTGATGAAATCTCCTGCCACGGGTTCAGAGCTCCCCCAAACCTCCCTCTACACACTGGACGTTGCACTGGGCTGGGAGGGAGGGAGAAGATGTGAATGTCCCTCTCAGCCCCAGCATCATGCCCTCATACAGCACTTTCATAGCCCATCAGCCCTGGGGCAGTGCAAAAAGTGCAGATAGCCTATAAACATGGGATTTTGTGCCAGACACACATTATACAGCTTGGGTCCAGAAAGCAGAGGTGGTACAATGGGCCCACTTAATTGTCTGGCTCAGTGTCCTTTCTCAGAGATATGTAGGGAAGGGTGTTTGATGGGTGCTTCACAGCTTTCGTTGGGATGACAGTTAAGGGAAAGCCCATCCATGCTGTAGGACTCCAGAGTGCAGGGACTGAAGAGTGCAAGCTACCTCCCAGTCTATACCATCTCACTCTGCGACAGAGGGGCAAAAGTCAGGCAGATTGGGAGAGGCTTATGTGATAATTCTGGCAGCACCCCTTCATGGAGAGCTGCAGAATATTCTCAGCTTGACATAGGACTTGGACAAACGTCTTCAGAAAAGATCTTTAATTTGAATACAGTGCATCTGGAATGGATGGATGGGTGGATGAATGTTCTCCGTCTCCCAAACAGACACAAAGAAGCATTGCGCCATTAGCAGGGATGAAGGCTTTCAGTCTCTGGGGCTTGCTGAGCCCTTGGCCTCTCTGGATAGAACTTCAGCACGCTTACCATCCCAGCACCAGGGGTGGGTGCTGTGAAGCACTCAGCTGAAGCAATGATCTGGGTTGAAATCCCGTTTATTTCCCCCCAAATACCCCCTTGGCTTAAACAGACTAGGTTGAGATTTAACCCAGTGAACAGGAGTAAAAGGCTCTGTATCCCTTTGCAAGCCCAGTACCCCTACAGAGACCTGTCCTACTGAAGGTCATGTCAAGATGCCAGGCAGCTCAAATTCAAGTGATCAACAAGAGACCTTTTGTTAGAGTGGTTCATCAGTCTTGGCCATGGGGAGGAGCCGAAGTCCTTGGGTGATGGGCTGTGAGCATGTGGGAAGCTCCGATTCTATAGTGCCACACAAACCTTGCCTAAGAAGCCAAGGGGCAGAAAGGTGAGTGGTGAATAGGAGACCCAGATCAGCAAAAAGTGAAGTGACGATTGGTCCCGCTTGCACAGGGCAGGACTGTCATCCCAGCTGAGGCTTGTGGACTGCTGCACACCCAGGAGAGCCTCTTCTGGACTCGATGGGCAGCGTGTCAGACCTCAGGCACACCGAAGGCCAGGTTGTCCCGAATCATCAGTGTCTTCCGAAGGTCTCGTTCCATGATTGGCCTCTGCGTTCGCCACTTATGGGCTTCCTGGAGTCCTGGCTCGAAGTAGTAAATGCAAGCTCCAAAGCCCACCAGGATGAGAATGGAGATCATCAGATACACTGGCACAAACCAATCCAAGAAGTGGGGCATAGCTACCAGAGAAAAGGGGAGAAAGCTCGTGCAGCAGGAGCACCCAAAAGCCACCTCCACCGAGCTTCACCAGCAGCCATCTGCACCCAGCCTCCCTGCATCCGTCCTCACAGCCCCGTTGCTCCCCAGTTCATGCTTGCTTGCACACCAAGGCCCCTCAGCCCCTCACTGAGCAGCAGTGCCACTCCCTCCCTGCAGAGCAGGACAAGCCCTCATGCCCCCAGCCCTGCTGCCAGTGATTAAAGGCAGGCAGTGGGTAAATGCAGCTGCTTCTCATCCCCTGCTTGGGGGAACGTCTGCTGCCCTTTCCCCTGATGCTCCACAACCCCTTTGAATTCCCTGTCTGAGCTGGTCTAGCTTGAGGCTGAGACCTCCCTTGCTGCACCCCTATTTTGTGTCCTGCTTTTCCGGGTGCAGGGACCTTGCAGTGCTCGGTTCAGCCCAGAACCCCCCACCCCGACCCCACATAACCCACTGGGCAGCGAGAGCCACTTACTGGGAGTGGCTGGTCTGCCTTGCCGGGAGCCTCTTGCCACCCAGGTGTGAGGTGCCGTGTCCAGAGCAGCGCTGCCCTGGGGAACACAAAACAATGTGCCACATGGTTGCCATCGACCCAGAGCTGAAAATGAGCGAGCAGGAAGGAGCAGACATCTCCCTGCCCAGCCATCAGGGATGAAACTTTCTGGAGAGATGGACAGATGAGGTCCCAGCCCCACAATCTGCTGGTGCCCTGGCCCACTCCCTCCCCACCATTATGGCTCTGCTCAGGGTATACACCCTGACTCAGGGCCATTTAAAAGCTATAATGGTGCTACGTTTGTGCCCGTCCCTTATACCGATCCTTTGGGAGGGAAGGAGCAACCCACAGCAGTGCCCAACTTGCCTGACTCCCAGCTTCCCGCTCTTACTGAAACATCAGCCAGGGCATGGATCATGCAGGTACAGAAAAGGGGATCAAGAAGCATCTCTCCCAAAAAAAGGCACAGCTGCAGCCTCCCCCAGGCACCGGGGCTGCTGGGTTTTGCACAGTGAGTGTACTGCTGGTCACAGGCTTCAGTGGATTAAACTGGGGACCTCAGGCTTGGGAAAGCACAATGGTGCCAGGCTCAGGCACAAAATGCAGTCCTGAAGGGGGACTTTCCAAAATCCACACACCTCATTGGGGGTGATGAAATGCCCCTTGACTTCAATGAGGTGAAGTTAGAGTAGAGCTGTGGCCTTGTCAAGCTCCTGCTTTTCCAAACACCTGAAAGCTGCCACCTGCAACTGTCCCCCAAGTCACCTCTCTGCCAATAACTGTGTGTCTCCCACCTCCCTTGCGTGGGGCGGTTAAGCGGAGGCTGGGGAAAGCTCTGAGCATCTCTATCCTCTTCCCTGCTCCTGGCCCGTAAGGCTACTACCCTTTCCCACACCAGAGGCTGGGCTTTTTCTAGTTTTCTTTTCTTTTATACCACTGCCAGCTGTTGCTTCCAATGTGCCCAGCAGCATTTATCTGCTGGACACCTCTTGCAGCAGGAGAGCCTGTCTCTGCCTGCTTGCCCTGAGACTGGCAGCAAGAAGCATGAGATTCATCTCTACACTCTGAATAACACCTTTTTTTTTGTCACAGGCTTAGATCTGAAATGAGATGCAGTTATTGTTAACATAAGCAAGAAGCTGCCAGCATTGGAGAAAATGCCTGATTTTCTCCTGCTTACTGGCATGGATGTTGATACTTATCTGTTCTCTTTGCATGACAGAGGAGACTTCTGGATTTCGCCTCCTCCTACCACGCTCTTTGGCTTTCAGCGGTCCTTGGTTTTGCTACCCGTGGCGCTACCTCAACCATTGCCGAGTCCTGGAGGACTTTTTCTGTCTCCCTCTCAGTGATTTGCATCTCTCTTTTGCCAGGCCTGTGCTCCACCTGATCGAAAGCAATGGGACCGGATGGCTAAGTGTTGGCCACCATTTGGCCAGGAGCAAAGGGACAGTCTGGATGCTGCTCCTGCCTCTTCATGGCTGCCTCTTGGCCTTAACTTGGGAGAAAACACCCTGCCCCAGCCTGCAATAACATCACAGACGTGTTGTGGGGAGCAGGGATCCTCCTGTGGGGTCTCCCTTGCACAACTCGTCCTGAGGGACAGCAGAAGGAATTAGGCACGAACCCCGCTCCCTGACAGGAGTTGGATCTGAGGTTTGGGTTTGGCCAGAGGCCCCTCAGTGCAACTTTCATACGTGCTCTGCAAAGTAGGTCCTGTGCACCCCATGCACCCCTCAGCTGCTGCCACAGCCAGACTGGGGGCCAAGGCTGCTGCAAACCCCTTCTCCAGAGGTGCCCCAGCAGCTGATACCACTGCCCACTGGCAACAGCAATGAGCAGGGTTAGGGAGCCTGGGAAGGTGACTCCAGCTTGGACCCCCTCAAGGGGACAGGAGGAAAGCCAGCAATCTCATTTCCTTCCCTGATCATCTCCTTTCCAAACCTGAGAGCGAAGCTGCCGTCCAAACACACCGCAATAAAAAGCAGCCCTACAGACATCCCTGTTTATCCTTCCTCAGAGACCAGCAGAGCCAGCATTTCCCAGCACCTTGCCAGCAAACTATTCTTCGGTCTGCTTGCCATGCAGCCCTCACCTCGTGCCACATCCCGCTACTGCTCACCCATCCCTGCCCCCCCAACAAAGGCTCCTCGCTGTGGCCAAGGCGAGTGCTGGGCGAGGTGCCCGAGTCCCCCCAGCCTCTGCAGGGCCAGCCTGGCAAAGCACTTGCTCTTGTCAGGTGGGTGAGCAGATTTTGGCTGCAAATGCTGAAAGAGGGAGTTTCATTTGGGAAGATGTCAGCTTTCTGGAGCAGCTCTGCGGATATTAAACATGCCTTAACCCTTGCTGGACTGGTTGGTCTCAGCACCCCATTTTGCAGTGGGACATCCGTGTCCTCCCAGAGATGCAAAAGAGTCCCTGGTCTTTTAGCTGAGACACCATCTTAAGCTAACTGACCCTTTTTAAACCTGTGCTACATGTGTTGCTCCAGCTGCTCTCTTTCAATGTCACCCCTGGATCCCTTGTGCCACCTCTGGCTACCCCCTTAGGTGGGTACATTTGTGATGGGTGCCCCAGGGGGGCTGCAAGTTACAGGGCAGAAACTGCTTTGGGATGGGGCTGGAGCAGGGAAGCGGGGGGGGGGGTGCAGGGTGCACAGACACGCAGCAGTGAGCGGGTAGGGGGTGAGCGAGGCAGGAGTGGTGCCTGTGCAGAGCAGCAGGACACAGGTGACTTTGGGCACAAAACCCTCTGTTTTTTTGTGCCGGGACGGGAGCACAAACCAGGTTGCAGAGCTACCAGCCGTGGGCTCACCCCAACCAGACAAGATTCCCCCAGGACAGGGCACCCCGGGGCAGCTTGCAACTAGGGGCAAGGAGCTTCCGACGGCTGAGGACCTGGACACGGCCCCGGTCCCGTACGTTGCCTCCCCGACAAGCCCCCGCCACCTGCCCGGCAACGTGCCACCTACCTCCTGCCAGGGGCGCGGGGTGATGGGATGAGGCTGCTCCCTCCGGCAGCTGCCGGGACCCGGCCGGGATGAGTCAGGCTCCTTTCCCAGCCCGGCAGTGCCAGGGAGAAGGGTCCCCGCGCCGGGAAAACCGGGCGACAGCGAGAGGCGACAGGCGCGGGGCGGGCGGGTGGGATGGCGGGAGCAGCCGCGGCTGGTTGGCAGCGTGCGAGGGTGACAGGCAGCCAGCGGCGCGGCCTCATTTCCCACCGGGGCTCCGAGGGGCATCCCCCATCGCCTTCCCGGCTGCGTCAGCTCCCCTCCAGCCTCCCCAGGGCACGCCAGCACCGGCCTCCCCCCAAAGGAGGGACCGTCTGCAACCAATTGCATCCCCGCGCGGGGGGGGTGGTGGGGGTGCATTTTAGCAGCAGTCGCTATGGCAACGGGCCTCCCGAGCTCTACCCGCACATGGTACCCGGGCGAGAGCCACGGGAGAGGCGGCCGAGGGATGCTCTCCCTCCTCCTGCATCATCCGCAGCCCGGGCTGCAGAGCCGGAGGACCTGAGAAAGAAGGATGGGGCTGAGTAGGAGGAGAAATGCTGGAGGAGACGTGCGTGAGCTCGGGCTGATGGAGATTTATGGGATTTAAGGCTCCACAGATTTAACAGTGTGCCCACGCCAGGCTCGTGGCTTGTCAGAAGCAGGACAAAGGCAGAGAGAGGGAGGAATGGAAGGGAGGGAGGTTAGTACTCCCTTTAGGGGGTTTATGCAAAAATAAAATAATCAATGCTTTGACCAAAAGTACCCTACAGCAGAAAACAGGAAAAAACATTGCTGTCTGAAGTAATACTTTTGCTTTCAGTGACATACTTTGTTTCCTGAATTCATACCTGGCTCTGTCATTGCTGCTGCTGACAGAAGCGGCTTTGTTAAAACATTTTCAGCTTTTCAGCAGCACAGAGATAGGAACAACCAGTTATGCTTTTCTGGTTGTGGGGTTTTTTTTTGTACACAGGGAAATTTTCGCCATCACCCAGAAGTTATTTAAAGCAAAAATATTTCAACAAAATCAAACAACTGGCTCCAGCTCTGAGAGCTGCTTGGTCTCCAGCCCTGCCCACTTAGTCTCTGACACCCACAGCCCTGCAGACGTGCAACAAGGGGTGCCTGTAAAGGCTTGCAGAGCTAATAAAATTCACTAAAATGTCTGAGCCCTGAATTTGTGCCTGCTACACACCTATGCCCCAGGAGCTGAGAGGTGTGAGATTTGGCTTCCCAGTAGATTGTACTTCAGGCAGAAGTGGGCTTGTCCCCTCCCCAAGCCAACCTGTGGCCACCGACAAAGCCCACGTGCACGTGCTGGCTCCAAAGTTAACGCACCCAACCAGTTCATCACCCAGCCTGTGCCCCGGTTTCATCCATCGGCACAGAGACAGGGCTACGCTGGGGGCCATGGGAGCTGGCTGGCATGCTCCGTGATTTCCTCCTCATCCTCCTTTTGTCCTCCCACTTCTGCTTGATGCAGCTTCATAATAGCCTCGAAGTCTTGAGTATAGGCTTGGGATTCCTCTGTTCCCAGCAGGATATCTGCACAGAGGATCAGATCCATTAGAATTAGCTAGCTGCTTTTTGGGTTGCTCCAGCAAGGTGGGCACTCCAGGTGATTGCTGTGTGCCTCCACAGTGAAGCCTGCAATTGCACCTTAATTTTAACTTCACTGAAGTTCAGCCATGATACCTTCCTTGGCCACCAGCACAGTAACTGTTTCACTCAGCCATTGCAGAGAGAAGAAAACACAAGCCTCACAGTTTTGACCATACTGGGAGAGAAACATGTGGTTTGGACAAACCAAAAGCCAAACAGATTTAAAAAATATAATGCTGAAAATGTATTGTTTATTGTGTTCCCAGAGCAAACTCTAAAAGCAGACCAAGACGCAGTACATTTGAGAGGGGAGAAGGGAAACCACTTTCCAGGTATGCAAAGAAATTGAGAGGGAGATCAGTGGTGGCTGGCATAAGGCAGGAGACTGTTAATTTCTCCAGGAACCCAGTTGGTGTCAGAGCCACAGACCACCCTGGTGGGGCCTGCTGGGCCAGGTGTCCTCAAATACACCATGCCAAAACTTGTAAGATGCCCCCCATCTCCAGCCAACTGTCCCAGCTCTCTGTCATAGGTCACACCAGGGGGACACCAGGGCCAGTGTGTGTTCATCAGGCTGCAACTTCTCCCCAGGTTGAAGCTCAGGCTTAATGCTAAAACACTACTCATGCAGCCAAAACCCCAGAACAGCAATAGTTTTTTCTCATGGGGTCATTTTTTTTTCCCTGGCTCACTTCCCTGCCATGCAAGTACTGGGAGGGCATGGCAAAGAGTAAGGCTTACCTCTTTCTGCAGCCATCACTGCATCTGTGGGTTTGTGCAAGTCATGATGCGGTAGCCTCGCTTGCTTCAAGCAGAACCACCCCTCAGCTGTGTTCGAAGCACCCTTGGAGGCAGCAGAAAATGAGGAGTGGTCTTCATGCTGCTGGAGTTGGGAAGTGCTCCAAGAACCCCTGCCCTGTGGTGGCCTCTGACACCGCAGCAGCTGTTTGCTGCCTGTGACGGGGCTCTCAGGTGCTGTCACATCCTTTGGTTTCTAACAAGAGCTGCAGCATCGAGATGGCTCCAGGCATCGAGGTGCTGCGTACAGCTCAAACCGCATGGAAACGCTTCAGCTGCAGTTCAGCTTTCACTACGAATAAGGCTGTCATGTGCCACTCAGCATCTTCCAGGCATAAGTGCATGCATATCATCCTGCCCAGGGCCAGGGGGCTTCCAGACCTTTCCACCTGGCTCCATATCTCTGGGCAGCCACAAATTCACCTGCACGATGAAGGTGAGCACAGGGTTGAGTTTGATGTGAAAGGGCCACCCAGCCAGAGCAGAAATAATGAAATTCTTCTCAGACAAAAGCGCTGGCTGGAGAAAGAGGAGATGGTTGGGTAACCTCAGGCACAAGCTTCCTACGTGTAACATGCCCATAAATTACAGCATGAACGACATACTGAGCTTGGCTTAATCCCAAGCCTGATTAAGTGTTATTCTAGTTTTTCCTAAAAAGTTTCCTCACTGTTCTTTAGTGTCTTTTAGGCTTTTATCAGCATCTTCTGAGATGACCAGACACAAGTCTCTGCCCACCTTTAAGGCAACACCAATCCCTCAAATACTACTATCCCAAGGTAGGTAGAGGCATGGGAGAAGATGGACTTTATCAAACTAGCCTCCCCCAAGGTCTGCAGTAGAGGACAAAACTCCAGCTAGAGTCACAGAAATACTTCCCTGCTCAGCTGCTGGAGGTGAAGGAGTTGCTGCAGGATGCAGAAGGTACCCTGGATGCATGGCAGGACATCAGTCGGATACTCCGGTGGGAAAGCAGAGTAAACTGCCTCTGGGTGTTACTGCAGCTTCAAATAAGGGAACTCATTTGAGAAGCTTTGCTGAGTAGATCAAAAAGCTAATGAAATGTATATGGTGAGTTAAATTAAAGAGCAGAATGGAAAAAGCTGACTTACTTTGGGTCTAACGATAGCTGGGGAGAGCCTTTGTCAAAAGAAGCTGAAGTTGCCAGGAACATACGTGGAAATGTTATTAGTTTTCCTAATAATTTGCACTTGCTTCAAAATGACATCAGTTTTGTCTATTAGTGGAAAAACAAGGGCAATCAAATACACATGAGTTTGTAATCTGCATGCTTCCTGGGCAGCACTGAGAAGGGTCAGCCCGGAGACAGCAACGCATGGCCAGGTGACATCTCACAAAACTCATGCTGAATGGGGCTGGGATGAAGCCACCACTGCCAGGAACGGGCACTGAGACAACTGGGACCATGCTGGGGTCAGTGCTCCTCCCCAGACAATCTCCAAAGCCTGTCTCTGTTGCTCGTCTGGCTGCTCAAGATGAACTGAGAGAGAAAGCAGAGAGAAAATATCCTGAGATTCAGTCATCAACCCGCTAGATGAAGCACACAGCAAATTGGCCAAGGATATCTGAGGGTGATGTGTGCTGTATAATATTTTTTTGTAGCAGTTGGTGCTGTACTGCTGCAGGAGTGACTGCACCGTTCCCAGGAGCACTGGAGATGGCCAGGCCAAGTCTTGATGATGCTAATTGCCTTTATTGGAAGCACCAGAGCATCTTCACATAGTCTACATTACACTTCTACTCATTTTCAGAATGGTTTGTGCTACCAGAGCAAAATACACAGAGTAAAATCAGGAGCTCTCCCCTTCCGTATCATGACCTGCTCTCACCCCTTCTGCCGGCGCTGGGGGCCAGTGCACTGACACCCCTGCTTCAGCTCTCCTGCACTGCTCAGAAGCGGAGATCAACTCATTATTCCCACTTTGCAAACTGGAAACGGGGTGGAGAGAGGTGAAACAGCCTGATATAGTCACGCAGTGATATGTAAAATACACCCCAGCTTCCAACACCAGCCATGTCTCATCCCTCTCCCCTCCTTTCCTTGTCGAGCTACAGATCTAGACAAGAGCTGCAGACACGTTGCCAGCCTGAGTCTCCATCTCCTTATGCCATCGTCTACCACGAAAAACAGTTTTTAAATGCCACCCTTTGACAGTAGAGCTGTTTTACACCCCTTGGCCTGTGGGTAAATAGCCAAGGAGGGTGCAGGACAATGACTCCTGTTCTCCCTCCTGGTTACCCACAGAGCAGAGCTTGCTTTGCAGGCTTCGCATCCCCCTGCAGAGCATCCCTGCCTGCATTTCAAAGAGGAAGGAAAGCAAAGTGAATCTGCCTGGTACAGCTCACCGTGCCAGCTGTTGTGCAATGGCTTTGCATCCCAGCAGGAAATTGGCTCTGCTGAAGCCTACACTTTCAGGCAGGGGCTATCAGCACTACCACTTCCCCCCTCCAAGTCACTCTCAGGTGGGCCATGCACCCAAAGGTCCTTTGTTAGTAAGGGGCTAAAAAGGAGACATCCCCCTGGCGAAAGGGTGCAGTGAAGGTGGGGCACGTAGAGGAGGGAGTGAGGAGAATCTCTGTGTCCCCACAAGAAGGTGAGGGTCAGCACTGCAGAGGGAAGTCTACCAAGGGACAGCCAAGAAACCTGCCGGGGACAAGAAAAAATAACTGTGAGATCGGTGGTAGCTCATCTGGACATGCTGAACCTCAACAGACACCAGTATTGCAAGAAGGAGGGAGCCTGCAATGATAGGGAACATTGCAAGTGTGTCCACAACCAGACACTGAAGAAACCTGCCACTGGGGTTGTTCAGCCTGAAGAAGAGAAGGCTCTGGGGAGACCTTCTAGCAGCCTTTCAGTACCCAAAGGGGGCCTACAAGAAAGCTGGAGAGGGACTTTTTACAAGGGCATGTAGTGATAGGACAAGGGGAAATGGCTTTAATGGCTTTGAACTGAAACAGGATAGAATCATAGAATCATAGAATCATTTGGTTGGAAGAGAACCTCAGGATCATCGAGTCCAACCATTCACCCTGCATTGTTAGGGTCGCTAAACCATGTTCCTCAACACCAAATCCATACGGTTTTTAAACACCTCCAGGGATGGGGACTCCACCACCTCCCTGGGCAGCCTGTTCCAATACTTCACAAAGTAGATTCAGATTAAACAGAAGGAAGAAATTCTTCACCCTGAGGGTGGTGAGGCACTGGAACATATTGCCCAGAGAAGCTGTGGATGCCCCATCTCTGGAAGTGTTCAAGGCCAGGTTGAATGAGGCTTTGGGTGGATGAGGCTTATCTAGTGGAAGGTGTCCTTGCCCATGGCAGAGGGGTTGGAACTAAATGAGCTTTAACATCCCTTCCAACCCAAACCATTCTGTGATTCTATGATTCTGCGAGGCCAGAGAGCAGGCAACGGGGAGTAGCAGGGAGCAGAAAGAGGACAAACATTTTTTAGGTGATTGCCAGAGCTTTTAGCATATTTCCATATCCTTAGCAGCCCAAAAGGAGATGTTTCAATTGCTCTCTAGGTCCCCCCAAGCCAGGAGCTTGCTCTTGTTATTTATCACATCTGCCTGCCTCCCATCTTTAGGACATGTCTGCCCTGGATTCGTCCTCCCTTCCCCCTGCCGAACTCAACAACAACCAGAAATATCCTGCAGTGTCTTCTGCTTCACCTGCAATTTGTCTCATGCTAGCAATGAGCAGAACCGTCTGCCTTTGTCAAGATCAAAAAAGTCACGGCAGCCATGTTATGTCAGCTTACATTAAATTCCCCCACTCTCCACTCTGCCTCCCCTCTCTGGCTCAACGAAGAGGGAGAGACGCATCTTCATCCTCCTGCAGCCTTCCTTCCCCTGGCACATCTGCCATTCGGGGGTGCCCTGGCTGAAGGGGCAGGGAGAGCCAGCCCCAGCTGAGGGAGGTCCTGGACCCCCCTCCACACCAAGCTGGCGTTGAACTCAGGAACAAAGCAAAGAGCAAGAAATGCAGCAAGGCGGACCATAGGTCACCAAGGGACATTGGACCTCCAGGGGCTTTACATCACTGCACGTCATCCTCCTGCTCTGACCTTGGAGTGAGGAAAGCTCAGCCCACCTCCATCACTGCAGTGCTTCTGCTCAGGCTCATTCCTGCCCATATCACACGCAGGGGAGCCGGGGGAAGGTGCCCAGGAAGGGGTAAGCTGGAGGTCGGGGCTGCTGGAGTGGCAGCAAAACCTCACACAGACCAATACAGCATACAACGCCGGGCGCTGTGGCTGTATGCCGTCAGGGAAATTCTCTTCCCTAGCTCTTACATCAAGCAGTCTTTATAGCATGGAAGTGTATTGACTTTGTTAACATATGTTAGTTCACATATACATCATGACGTAAGGAATAGTGGAATTTTACTGGAGCCTTCGGTATTGTTCAGGTTTGAGCAAACTAGCGGACACCACCTCATAGTAAGGACGAGGGGGACACTCCAGCCCTGGAAATAAGGACTTTGCTTCTCGGAAGCTTAGGGCCGTCCCTGATACCCCTGGACAGCCAAGGTGAGGTAGCACCCTACCCCTCTCACACGTCTTCCAAACCCTCGAGCATCATCCGGCCCCACCGATAAGTGCCTGCGGCACGACCGACCGCCGGGACGCCCGGATACAGAGCTTCACGGTGATTAGCAATCAGTAGCGCGGCTGTTCCCGGTTAGCCAAGCCGTGCGGTGCCTGAAGCCCCGGCGCAAACCCCGCCTGCCGTACCCCGCCGTGCCCGGGCCGCCCCCGCGCACGGCTAAAGGCCCCGCAGCGCCCCCTGTCGCCCGCCCGCTCCCCGGCGGACCCAATGCGCAAGCGCGCCGGCAGCCCCGCCCCTCCCGCCAGGCCCCGCCCCGACGCGCTACGTCGGCGCGACGCGGGGCGTAGCGGCGGCGGTTTGAATCCGGGCGGCGCCGTCTCGCGCGGGGATGGCGGTGCTGCGGCCCTTCGACAAGCTCCCGGCGCTCAACTCCGCCATCTTCCTGGTAGGCCTGGTGGCGCCGCGCCCCGTCCCGTCCCCGCCGCCCCTTCCTCCTCCCAGGGGTTGGCCCTGCGGTCGGCGCCCGCTTGTCCGGCATCCTCCGGTCCGGCGCCCTCCGCCGCCGCGGGCCGCGCCTCAGGGGCAACAGCGGTGCTGGCCCCGCCCCCCGATATGCAAACGCACCCGGTTCGCGCCGGGCCGCCGGCGCCGTGGCGGGGAGCGAGTCCCGGGGGCCGCGTGGCTGCCCCCGGCTCGGCGCCGCCTCCGGGGCGGCCTCTGACCGTGCTTTTCCCTCCTGTCCGCGCAGCTGGTGGGTTCGGACGAAGGCCTCCAGCAGAAGCTGGCGGAGGCGATCCTCCGAGAGAAGAAGAACTTCAAGATCAGTATGTGAGTGGTGGGGAGGGGGATGCGCCGCCTGCGGCCCCGACCGCTGGCCCGGAGCGGGGTCGTACGGGGCCCCTCCGCCTCCTTGTCCGAGAGACGGAGGCGAAGCAGCGGCTGTGATCCGGCTTCACGAGAAGTTGCTGCTGCAGAAGTGCAGGCACCGAAGTTGGTTATAAACGCAGCTTCTGTCCAAGTGGCGGCAGCTGGAACCGCAGGGCCTTCGCGTCGAAGAAATATCTTAACTCTAGAGAGAACGCTGGAGTGCGCTACTGCATAGTGTGGCTGGCGTCTGCAAGGCGCAACCAACTTGCTCTGTCTTCAGGGCAAACAGCGTGGGCGTGATTAGAAATGGGAGTGGAGACAATTCTTACTTATTGATCGTGTTCACGATGCATGTACCGTTGCACTTTGCGTATTGCACAGATGTTTGATTCATAAATTGCAAGGGTTTGAGAGGAGCGGAGATTTATTTTTTTTTTCTTTTGGGAGACAGGCATATACAGGAATTAAACATCCTGGGACAAATAAGGACAAGTACAATGCTTGCAACTACTTGAAACTGAACAAGTTTTCCTTGTCCATTACTTTTGGTGCTATTCATAGCCCTTTGATTTGTATGCGTGCACGTGCTTTTCCTCCTCAAGCTATTAAGATGCACTTGGAATTTTAACTTTAGCTGCATGACAAGTCCTGTCTTAAAAGCTTGATTAACTAACTTTTTATGGTATAATGTTCTTGACAGCTCTCTTGCCAAGACCAAATGAGTTTAGTCAGCTCTTCAGAAGGTGTTTGTGTTATTTCACTGCTGTAATCCAAGGCTGTGCAGTAAAGACAAACGTGAGCTAATGTTTTACTAGCCAGCTAGAGTGACTATACTGCTCTGATTGTGGCATCTTGGATGCTTGTGCTAACTAATAGCAAATTAATTACCCAATTTTCTATGCAAATCCTGCAGCCTCTACTGAGCTGAGGAGAGCCATAACTAGATGAGTACTGGTACTACAGCTGGGTAACTACCCAAAGGCATGGAAACTTAAGCTCATGCTGCAGAACAAGATAAGTCCCTGTGCTAGTATCACTAGGAAAGCAGAAGTCCGAGACAGTGTTGGATTTTTTTTCCCCACTGTCTTGCTTTGGGATTATACACGTTACACAGTCATAGTGTCTTGTCTGGCTGGTCTACCTGCCAGATACAGCTGTTGTGAGAAAAATTGTGTGGCTGGGGTTTTTGTGTCTCTTCCTACCGGGGGGAAAGAAAAAAAGGCTCCTGTAGCCCATATCTGGAGGCTGCTGAATCACTTAGTGATTTAAATAAAATAGAATTCCAAATCATGGAGCTTCCCCCTCCCCCCCCCCCCTCAACAAGGAGATCTGGTACTTTCACCACAGCTTCTCCCTAAATTTTACCTTAAATTTGTAAGTTAGTTTGTGTTGTGGTGTGTTTTTCAAGCACACTTGGCTCATATCCTGTGTTAGTTTCAGAATGTTTTTGTTAAAGCATACCTTCCTTAAAAATAGGAAACAAAACGCCTTTATCTGGAGTCTGGCCGACAAAACTACAAACTGCGTATGATTGATAGAAGGAGATATGTACTGTGGTCTGTGGCTGCTGGAGAAACTGCTAAGTCCTTGAGATTTAATCGTTAGAGGCGATATTGCTCAAGGAGACCAAAGTCAGTGTTTGTCTCTTGGCTTCCAGAGAGGAACTGGATTGTGAGACTGAAATTCTGGTATTTTTGTTTGCCCAATCTGTCTTTTAGGTCATCTTCTAAAAACATGGTGCTGATAATTTTCTTCTGTGTGGAAGGCCCAGATATACTGTACTGAAGCTTTTTTTTTTTCCCCCCCTCCCATCTCCAGTGGGAAGAGAGACAAAAAACCCCCACCCTATAGTTCTTCTTCCAACAGTTGTATCAACAATGGTGGTGTTGTGTAGAAGGACACCAAAACTAACCTAGCAACTCCTCACACACTGAGAAATCAAAAGGGAGGTAGTGATATAATAGAAGTAGTAAGCTCTTTCTGAGTTGAAACTTTATCTATAAAACTATACTAGTGATAAATTTCTAGTTCAAGGTTTTGTGAATACAACACAACTTTCTGAAACGAGGACACCTGAGCAAGTAGCTTCTCCTGTGTGAGCACATGAGCAGTATCTCTGGAACATGACAGGAAAGCACTGATGCATTTTAACTGAAAGTTGACAGCAGAATATACCAGTAAAGCATTGGGGTTCCCTTTGTTGGAAAGGGTTCTTCTTAACAATTAAATAAAATGACTGCCATACAGATCTGGGGGGAGAAAATGTTTCTATGAGTCTTATTATGGTCTAATAAACTTCCCGTTTATAAACAACCTTGTCTAGCAAGTATCCTTGTGGCTGTCAGCAGCTATGAGTAGGTTTAGGGTACGAGAATACCACTTAAAGAATCACAGTGTCTCTTCAGTGCCTACGTATTTAGTAATTAGCTGGCTTCCTGGTAACTTGCTAGATGGGGAACTGCAATGGTTGTGTGGTTATGTGGATACTGCCTTGCCAAGCTAGTTGGTTAAACTGGCAAATTTATTGTCTTTCAGTCACCTTGCTACATCCCTCCCTTTACCTTCAGAGAGGGATCACCTTCGGCCCAGGATAGATCTGATTGTGTTTATGATTGACATCAAGAGCAAACACAGGTAAAAGAAGGACAAAAATACAAGGTGGGGAAACTGATATTCTTTCTTGGATTAATGGCTAAATCTACATTTTTACTGTGCCAGAATCGCTGAATAGTGGATTTCAAACCCAAGACTTGCTGTGATGGGAGAGCTCAGTAATACATGCAGCGGTTTTCTGGCCTCCAGCAGTGGATTAGGACTGAACTGCTCTGTCTGATAACGTGCCTGTTGCGCACTAAGTTGCCATAGCAGAGAAGGCAGAATTTATTCCTGGATCCAGACATAGGATGATATGAACTGAGCTTTGGAAAGACGCTGTCTGTAAAATTAGATGGAAACAATGGTGGTGGTGTTAAGTTCTGTAATACAGATGGCTGATGCGCGCTGGGCAGTGCTACCACGTAACGAGCCAGTTGCTGTGTCCGTGTCCTCAGTTCACTGATACTGCTGGTTAACTAGGATCAGCACTACGGATGTCTCTAGGCAAAAGATAAAGGTCTGCAGGGATTGATCCCTTTTCTCTCGTCTTGTGCTCATCTTTGTAGAAATGATATTTGTGTCCCCAGGCCATAAGTAAAGACTTGCTAAACCACAAAAGTCAGCATTTTATTACTTGCTTAACTTGTGACTGATGATCCTGGGCTCTCATTTACCAAAAATGACAGGCCCAGCTGCATACTTACAGCACAGATGGTGCTGCAGAAATGTGTGGGCTAGCTCTTCTGAAAGAGCTGAAGTAGTGCTGAAGTCTTGTTGGATGTTAATGAATTTGGATGCTTAGTGTCCGCAAATTATGGAGGATACCATTCAAACTAAGTCTAACTGTTGAGTCTTGGGTAGAAAGGATATGATGTTATAGATTATTAAACAGCTGTGGGTATTACAGAGGTCTCTGCTGCCATGCTTTTACCATAGAGCATGACTCTTCCAGCTCACAGATCAGCAGATGTTAACATCATTGGTTTTCTAATGGTTTGTGTTTCTGAAAGCTATTCCCATTGTCCTTATGCTGCACTGTTTTTACCTCCCTGTCCAACTGGATTGTCTGTGCTTTTCTGACAGCTTGAAGAATGTCGAAGCTTCCCTAACTCATGTGGATGCCAACTTCTTCCTGGGGAAAGTGTGCTTTCTTGTCACTGGGGGTACGTATGGCATCTGACGTCTTCCTCCTCTCAAGGTAGCAGAACTCACTGTTGCTTTCCTTAAAACAGGGCAGTGACTTAACTTGAAACAAAACAAAGGAAACCAGAGGCTTTGTTGAAAGCTTTCTTTAAATTATATCTGAACTCATCTGCCTTTTTTTATTGTTTTCTTAGATAAAACATGGTTCTCTTCTCTCATGCTTACTTGCTCTCTCCTTTTTATTTTTGCCTGTCAGACCTCTGTTCTCTGTCCTTAATCTCTGAATATGACTTGTGTTATTGATTTTTGTTTATTTTCCTGTGGCAATGCAGAAGTCTGTTTTATCTGCTGTTGCAGATCTCTCTTAATGATAATCTTAATGAGCAGTGAGGCAGTGAGAAGCATATGATACTGTGGTAATAAAATGAACCTAAATGGATAAACCACTAAACTATTAAGTATAGTTTTATTACAAGACTGGTGTCCCTGCTGTGTGCTGTCTGGCTTTGTTGTGCCCTTAATCCCCACAGACCCCACCGCCCAAAAGCAGACAGGGTGCTTTCCTCCATACACTCCCTCCTTCAGCTCTGAGGAACTGGAGAGGCCAGCCTGTGCTGCTCAGTGTTGGAACAGAGGTGCTGTGTCCCTGGAATTTGGGGGTCAGGAGGCCTAATTCTGAGGTGGAAAAGAGTCTGGGCATTGTCTTTTGCTATGGCTCTCCTGATGGAGTAAAGACCTTGGAGACATCACCCTGTGATAGCACATGAGCCAGGAGGGCATCTGATTAATGAGTAGAAGATTCTGCCCCAGCTGATCTCTTTTCCAAAATGTTAATGTCATAGTACTCAGTAATGTGGTGATACTATTCCTGCTGTCAGTATCATGAAGGACTTCTGTGCTAATTCTGTTGCAAATTGTTGTGGTTTAGCCCAGCCGACAACTAAATGCCACACAGCTGCTCACTCACCCTCCCTCACCCCAGGGGAATGGGGAAGAGAATTAAAGGGGGAAAGGGAAGGAGACTCATGGGTTGAGATAAGAACAATTTAATAATATTAAAAGTAATAATTATTAAATATTAATATACTAATATTATTGGAAAATGTATAAATATTCACGAATGTACACACAAGTGATGCAAGGAGTGTAATTGCTTGCCACTTGATAACCAATGCCTGTCCCATCCTGACAAATGATCCTGAAACAGAAAAGTCTCAACATGGCAATCCTGGATGAGCAAGAGGCTGAGAGAGAGGCGGGGAGGGGGAGGGAGAGGGAGAAGGAGAGGGAGAGAGGGGGAGAGAGAGAGGGAGAGCGCCCTCAGAAGAGAGTTTCTGGAAGAGCAAGAGCCTCTTCCGGGTCAACCGTCACCTGTATACTGGATATGACATTGCATGATATGGAATACTCCATTGGTCAATTTGGTCCTCAGACTTAAATCTAAGTTCAAATCGTAAGAGGAGTGGTGGACGCTTTGTCCTGGCTATGTTCCTCCCCAGTCTGTTGTGCTTCTGCAAGTTGGCAAAACATGGGAAGCTGAAAAGTCCTTGAGGCCTCAGTGCCAACTACAAGCATCAGTGCTCTATCAACATTCTTCTCATACCAAATCACAGACTAAAATCAAAACGCAGAGCTCTTCTAGCTGCTAAAAAGTCAAACCCAGGACAGAATCTTGAACCATTCTATTTGTACTGCTCACTGTTGCCTTACTTTCTATGCTGCTCTCAAAATTAGCTCTGGATCATTTTGGGGATGTGGAATTTCCTGGTACTTCACTGAATGTTGATTATGGGGCTTGTAACGTGGGAAAACTTTTTCTGTAGTTGGCAGGGTGAACTACTGCAGCATAGACATGAATGCCATCTGGAAACTGAGAGAAGTCTACTGCAGTCCTGTGCTATTCTGTGAGCTGGAGGTAAAATGTTTATTTGATGTCTGGAGGGATTTGTGCGTTCCACTGCTCTCTGATCCTTAGGAACATCATTGCATTAGCAATAAATACATGTGTATATGCCACTGTCTTGCATAAGTGTTGGAATCCAGACTCCTTCTACAAGAACAGTAGAGTTACAGGAGTCTGACTGTCCTTGAAATGAGTCTTCTAGATTACCTGCTCCTTCGTGTGCTACTACTTCAAAGCCTCAGGAAGCCAAGTCTAAATTAACAAAGACTTCTCTGATAGGCAAACCCTTGTTATACTTGTTCCTTGAGGCATTTTCTCTTCCTGGGAGCCCCTGAGCTGTTATTTGCCATGTGACTCTTGCCCACAGAACGTTTCCTGTTAGCCAGGCTTTGTTGCTTCACAGGCTGTTTTGCCATCTGATATGGCACTCTTTCCAATTACCTGCTTGGTCTGAAAAGCTGGAAGGAGAGTTTGGCATTCAGCAGTAGCACACTTCACTTTTCTGTGTACTCAGCTTTTCACCCTCAGAGACTGCTTCCCTACCAGCAGGTAATATCTGTGCCTTTGGCAAGCCCGTCAGGATTTTCAGCTGACAACGCTGTACCTTCCTAACATTAGGGGAATAAATGGGCCTCTTTGGGATTTTCTGTAGCTAGCTGCTCTGAACCATGCTTAATGCCTGCTCCGGTTCTTTCTTTTATGCCAGCTTAGCTCTTCTTTTCTATTGATTAAATAATTTCTCCATTTCATTTCCAGTTGGAAGGGATGCGAGTTGCCACTGCTCAGCGACTTCTCCGGATGTTACAGATCTGTGCTGGTCACGTACCAGGAGTTTCTGCTTTGTCCTTTGGCTCACTGATGAGGCACTCTGATGATGACTAGTTTCTCATTGTGAGAATTCAGCCACGTTCATCAGGGCTTGTTTCACTTCAGGCATTCAAGCTGCTGCAGTTGGAATCACATTGGGAAGCTTTTTTGCTGGACTTGTCATGACCATTCATCCAGAGCTGTTCCTAACTGCTAATCTCTCAAGAAAAGCTTGATTTCTCTTCAGTGGATAATGTATAGTTGTTGGGGAGAAGGCAGTTTGAATTGGGGATTCCTATCCATTATTACATTAAGTTTGAGTATCATTCACTGTGCAAGTGGCCAGGAGCTACTTGTTTTACTGAGACAATATTGGAAGAACAGGCCACTACCCCAAATGCTGCATGTCGCAGTTGAGTATCTTAGTTTCAGTGTCCCCAAAGTACTAGAGAAGAGGCAAAGGCTCCTGCTTCCTTTCAGTTGGAATATTGCACCTTGGACTAACGTGAAACTTCACTGCCAGGTTTTGTCTGCCCACCAAGAGCATAATGGGGAAGGAAGATCATCCTGCAGCTTCTAGACAGACTGCAATTGGCAGTTAAAGATCCAGTTGTGTGAGCAGCTGCCCAGAGAAGGGCTCAGTGTTTCCATGCCTGATACCTAATAGGTGAGGAAGGAACTAAAGAAGATAATCTAGCACTTCAGCTTTCTTTTAGATCTATCAAGCCCAGGATAACAAGCAACCTTAGTCTGTCAAGCCCAGGCTAACCCTAGCAACTCAGCCTCCAGGGCTGACCAGAGGTGAAATACAGCAAACTGGACTACAGCAACGTACAGAAAACATGTTATCTTTTGCAAGTTTGGTGTATGCTGTGTATATAATCCCTTAACAAACAGGTTCTTGTCATGCCTTATTCCTACTGCAAGTAATTAGTGTGTTTGGAAGTTGTAAGTTAATAAAACATATAATATTTAATAATTAGTTGTATGCTCTTTGTTTAGGTGTGTGGCACGGGCTCTAAAACGTATAAACACTCGGTCCAGTTTGCCCTGGCAGGGAGCTGGCTCCTTGCTGGCTGTTTGGACCTAGTTAATTGGTGGGCTGCAGTCACGGTTTCAGCCACGTGGTGGTGGCAAAAGCTTTCCAAAGACAATCCTTCCCGTACAGTGAGTTGAGCCACTTTGCAGAATGCAGTGTTTCTTGAAAGGCTGGGATGTTTTTTACCCAGAATTGCATGCCAGGTAGAAATGAAGCCTAGAGAGAATGCGTTAGCTCCCCTCTAGTTTGATTTATTTAATCCCTAATAGTCTGCTTTAATGTTCCTAGGTACAGAGCTCTAGCTGCGTGTGCTGTTTTGCTTAGCTTGTTTCTGACATCTGTGAGCAGGAAAAAGCGGAAAGCAACACTGCAGGCTTAATCAGCTGTGAGTGTTGGCAGTCCTTGTAAAGACAGCTCAGCAAGGCACAAAGCCTGTATCCTTGCTCAGAGGACACACAAATCCTAGCTCTGGTTGTATTGTTGCTGGTGGGGGAGGGCTAGGTTGTTTGTCAGCTGGAACAAAAGGAGCTAAACCATTCAGCTGTGTTATGGTGCCCAAAAGGGCTGGACGCTGGCTAAAACCCAAAGGAGAAAGACGTGCAAACTCTTGTGGCTGTGTAAGAAGGATTGGGAGCTTAATGGGCATGCCCTACTTTCGGCTCGCTTTGTGATCCTGAAGGTACTAGCCAGGACTTTGCCGCCAGAGAGGGGCAATCATGCTAAGAAACAAGTTTCTCTGCTGGTTATGCTGTCTCAGCCTCGCTCTCGCTGCAGGTCCCTCAAAATAAACGAGACCATGGTTTAGAATAGACTGGTTTCGATTTGTTCTTGATGTGCAGGTGCAGCCTGGGGGAGGGAAGGAAGGGCTGCGGTATGAAATGAGCCATTCTTTCGTGTCCTCCGCAACTGCTGTAAGGTAAAGAGAATCTTCCGTCTCCTAGGTCGCTCTCCAGTTGCCTCTAATAACTATTGGACTCGGGTAAAATCCCTTTGGCCTCAAGAGTAATTTCGCTGTGCTTTCTTAACTGGTGAAAATGAAACTTTCTTTGGTTCACCCAGAATGCTTTGTAGCAACACACGTGCTACAGTCCGTTCCTGCACCTTCAAACATAGTTGTTTTTTTTTCCACTGCTGTGTTTCAGATGCAGTATTTCTTTCCTTCTACTACTTTCAAAGAAGAAAGATGCTGTTTGTACTTCCTACAGGTGGCCGAATCCCAGCTGGTACAAAATAAATTCTAGTTCCTTAAGAGCAGCATCTCGCTTCACCTTGGGGCAAATATTTTTCTTACTTTTAGGAAAAACCCTTTACTAGAACTGGCAGGGGAAGTGGAGCGTATCTAAGAATGTGACACTGTGTCTCAGGTCCATCATGTTTTACAACCGAAAGTAGTTGGGACACATCTAAAGCTACAGCTTCAACTATGTAAATACCTCTAGGAACTGTCAGCTCTTAGTTTAGACAGGCCGTAACACTGCCCCTATCAGAGAAGACAAGGCAGCTGAGGATATCTTTCATCTGGATGGAGTAGCCAGGGCTAATGTTTGATAGAGGTCTTGTGTAAGTAGTACTTGGATTGGGATCAGAGGCACGGAAGGCCTGAAGCTGAATTGAGGCTAGTGACTCAGGTTCTGTTGTGTTTAAACATCGCGAAAGAGCTTGCCAAGCTGGCGGAAATCTAAACTAACGGAAATATTTTGGAGTTGCTTGCTTTCTTTTCCTCTCTTTGTTGCCACAGTTCCTTATCCCTGTGGAGATTTTGTACAAAAAGAAATCCCCCTCTCTGTGGCGAAAGTACCCGTGAGTGTTGCTGGTTTGACTGTTTCACTTTGTGGACGTGTTTTTGTCAGCTATGTCAGCAAAATTAGTGTAAAAGTGATTTAATTAGTGTAGAAGACCTTGCACCAGTGGCACTGGTGTAGGCTGCAGTCATGCAGTGCTTTTTTTCGAGTGGACCTGAGTGAGGCTGTAGTAGGGTCTCTTCTGCTACAGCAGTTTGACCCACAGGATTTTGCCTTCAATCCGGTTACTTGAAGATTTTGTATCCTCAGCCTGCTAGCTGAGCTGCTTGTGGAGGTGCTCTGTGAGAGATTTCAGCACATATCAGCTTGGTTAGCATTACCTGTTGGGATTATAGTTCTCTCTCAAACCAGCTTTTCAAGGGAAATCGTGTTTTTTTGTTGTTTGTGGTTGTTTTTTTTTCCTTGCTGGCTTTGCCATATCAGCAATTAAATCAGACCAACTTTTAAGCATAAGACATGATATGCTCCGTCTATACTAACAGGAGAGACACTGTGTACTGATACAGGGCATATAGTAAAAGATCTTTCTGTCCTGGAGCAAAGAGCAGAGATAAATCCAGCCCTGGAGACTTATCTGTCCCTCTAAACCATGAAACTGGTGGTAGAGGTTTAGATTCAGGGCCATCTGTAATATTTGCTTTGGGGACTGGCTAAAACTGGATGTCTGCTGGCCAAGACCTGTAGTTCAAAGGGGCTGGCTGGTTTCGGTCAGTGGTGGTGCTCAGCAGCTGTGATCGCACTGGAGGAGCTGTGTGGTAGCTCTCACCATGACCACTGTCCACAGCAGCAGTGGGTGAGAAGGGACTTTACTGCTCTGTTGCCTGGAGCTGACCTGCAGAGCTGTGGCAGAGGTACCTGCTCTGCTGCCAAAAGCAAGGGAGACTCTTTCTCCTCTTGGGTTTTTAACTTGTCTTGATTGTGCAGGAGCACTGGGCTGGCCGGATTCCAGCTGCTCTGTCTCTGTTCAGCTGGCCCACATCTCCTGGCAGTCTCCTTTGCACATTGAGTGTTCTCCGCTTTCCCACCCTAAGCTGGTGTGTTGCTGTGGGCTGCTGAACAACTGCCACTTTCCGTTCAATGACCAGCTGTCCTTCACTGGTGGGGAAAAGTGATTTATATGCAAGAGAAAGCAGTAGCTGGCACAGCCCAGGGCTGGAAGCCAGAAACGCTGGGCTCGTTTCACCTCTGTGGCTGATTTCTTGCATGACTCTGGGCACGCGTGTTAAAATTCTCTGTGCCTCCCTTGCTCTGCCTCTACAGCAGGAGCTGCCTCCACTGGAGGGGTGTGATGAGGGTTAACTGGCATTGCTTTGGCATCACAAATCTGGGATCGAGTGGAAACATTCAGAAGAAAACATGTTTTCCTAATTAGCAGAGTTTGATTTTTTATTTATTTATTTTTTTCACCTAAGTTCTAGGGGAGAATGGTTTGGCCAGGACCTGCCTGCTGGGCACCTCCTGAGATCCACTGTGTTTCGTGCTGCTTACCCGCCTGCCTGAAACTGGGCTGCGATCCTTCTTGTAAGGCGTTGCAGCATGGTTGGATTTTTGTTGTGAACTGGAACAAAACCACCCTCTGAGACGCTGGAATTCCCCGCGCAGTTCAATTAGCCTTGAATCGGCCAGTGGGGGAAATCAAAGTCTCTGGATCTCTTCCTCACTGTTAAATATTAATGCGACGCAGCGATGCTAGGCAGGACAGCATCCCCTCGGGTTGGCTCCGCGTAGAAGGAGCTGTCTTGGCTGTGAAGAACCGGTGCGCGAGAGAGGTTGGGCGCTGGGGGACTCGCTCATGATGTGACTTGCTCAGACTTCTCGGCAGCTGAGCAGTGTGGGCTCCTGGCCCGTGCTGGGCCACGTTTCTCTTGCCACGGGCTCCTTCTGCGAGAGCTGACACGTGCCGCGATGCTAATGGCCTTCATCCCCCTTGAGCTCGCCGTGTGGCGGGGTGTGCCACGAGGAGCCGGGAAAGGTGCCGTGCGTGTCCCCTGCCCCACCGCCGCCTTTGCCGAGGCAAGCCAGCGGTGTGTGACAGAGAGCCCGTGGTTTACATAGGCGCAGGCTGCCTTCCTCGCCACCCGCCCAGGTGCAGCTGCGGGCTGGGTACAAGAGTCCCGGGGGCTCTGCACGTCACGGGAAGAAGCACCGAGGTGGAGTGGGGACAAAAACAAAGAGAGAAGCCACCTCCCCTTGGGAAACCTGGTCCTGGTGCTCAAGGACTGCTCTGTCCTCTGGATCCTGCTGCCCTCTGAGCACTACAACGAGCTGTGCCATGGCCCGCTGAAGCACCTGTGCTCTGCTCTAGAGTCTGCTCTGGTCTGCACGCAGGAGTGAGGCACAGGCACACTGGTGAGCACTTGGCAAGACCTAAAAAACCCAGCTAGTGCCAAAAACGCTAGGGAGGCTTCCCTCATTCTCTGGCAGCATGGAGTTAATTTCCTTTCCTGTCTTCCCCCGGAAGCTCTCCCAGTTCCACTGGGTGCCCACCCTGCGGTGACAGGGTGACGGTGCCGTGCTGCAGCTGGCCCTGCCTTGCTCCTGACCGGCTGACTGTGTCGTCACGGCGCTCAGGTTGATGAAGCACCTCGGGTGTTTGCTGAGGGTCAGCAGTCCTTAAGGCACTAACGCTGTCTGCACCGGTCAACTCAAAGCTCTCCTGAGCCTCCGTGCTGGCCGCTCGCCTAGGTTTGATGGCAGCATTGGCATTGCGCCAGCGCGAACGTAACGTTTGGGTTTTTTCGATTCCCCCTCCACACTGCTAGGTTTCCTTTTCTTGCTCTTCCAGAGATGACGAATGTGAAGCCAGGGCTGCGTTTGACTCAGCTCAGTAAATAACAACCTGTGGCTCATGTTGCAGTGGAGAATCCCTCTTCAAAGCAATGTGCCAGCATCAACTAATTAATCCTCATTCCCCTATGGGACAGAGAGGTGACTCAGTGCGTCATGCTGTTACGCTGAGCAGCAGAGGATCAAAGGTGTTGGAGCTGGGGAAGCCCTGGGATAGCACAGTTGCTCCATGCCCGCACACTGGGCACCTGTAAAGTTTTGGTCTTACACACTTGTTTCCAGGGCTCCTATTTAGCCATGCAGAAGATGGAAAGCTCTGCTACTTCAGAGACGGGGCTGAAGCTGTGTTCACCTTGCTTTGCAGGGATTGTTTTTACTACCTAGTGTTCCCTTTTGACCTTTTCCATCCTGTTGCTCCTTCATTATAACCCAACTTGGCCATCCTGAGCGATTCTCCTTCCTGTTCTCACATATAGGTCCTTCATGCCTTCCTGGTATCCCCATGTGTGTGCGCACAGGTGAAAGGCAGAGGGGCTTAGGCACTGTGGAGACAGAGCTGCAGTGGTGGTGCAAATCCCTCTTGGGTTTCATGACCCCCAGTGAGCCACGTGCCAAGGCTGTGCCAGTGCAGTGACCCTGAAGAAGTGCAAAAAACTCCAACACCTGGCCTTGGGCTGCCCTGGCATCCGTTGTGCCACTATGTGAGCTGCTCCTGGGGAAGGAAAGGGGAGTTGCTTGCGTGCAGATGTTGCATAATACTGACCTAGTTTGAACGCAAGTTTGCGGGCTGGGAAGTGTTTGCCTGGCCTGCGGGGAAGAGAAAACCCCTCCAGGGCCAGAGCTGCTGCACCGCATCCTCAGCTCTGTGTTATGAAGGAGATGAAACGTGAAGCATGTGCATTCTCCAGAACCTGGCTCTTCCCTCTTGCCCGAGCTGCACGTGGAGGATCACCTGTGCGAGTCCCCTCTGCGTGCGCATGAGCCATGGTTTGACTGAGCTCAGCCACTGCATGGGACTAATACGTAGTGATGGTGTCCTATAAATTATATAGTCGGTATGTTCACCATCTGCTCTGCACTGAAAGCTGAGTGTGATTGAGACCTTCCCCCCTTCCCAAAGCTTGACTCTCTTGCCAAGCTTGAAATGTGTGTGGATCTCCCGTAAGTGATTGTGATTGAATCAGGTAAAGAGGAAATTTTTTAAGCAGGCTGCAATGTTCCCTGCACCCAAAGTGAGAGCTGAAACATAGGCCAGCATCCTATTATGAGGCTGTGAGTAAAAAGCGAGTGATTTCATGCTAATTAGGTTTTAAAGGGAGAAAATCTTGATTGCAGCGGTCATATCAAAGTATCAAAATAGTAATGCAAAAAGCAAAGGAAACTCCAGAGTGATTCATATGAGAAGGGGAAATAAAGACAGTCATGGAGGAAGAAGGAGTTTGAGGGGGGACTGAATTGCTCTGCTGCCCAAAAGCAGAGGGGATTTGAATCAGATTATCCTCATTAGATGTCTCTTTAAAGCATCATCAAGCCAAATGAATGGTCCGGGGGAGACCTCGCAGGCATGGTGTCTGTGATTATCACCAGGGATTTACAGTCCTAGTTATCTAGCTTAGAGACAAGATTATTAGGGGGTATAAAGCTGTATCTGCCCTCAGCCTCTAATGTGAATTTTTAGGTTGGGTGATGGGAGATGCTGTATCACCACATGGTCCCTCGGAAGCCTGCCTGCATCCTCTGGTGGTCCGGCCCTCCGTGCACTGTGGCTGCAGTGTGGAGGGGAAAGGCGAGTGTGAGCCAGGGAGCTGTGCTGCCCAGGAGATGTTCCCTGGGAGTGGATGGGCAGCCTGCCCGGTGGACTGTGGCAGAGGGCAGGACTCTCCTATGGGTGCTCTCACTGAGACAGGAAACCAGGAAACGGATCTTGGAGGGGCGATTATGGCTGGCTGCCTCAGCAATACTGTTCGCCCCCTGCAGCATCTCCATTCCTGTGGCAGCCTGTGTTGGTGCAGCTCATCCTTCTTCCAGCCAGAGCCTTTAAGGCCCTGAAGGCTCAGAAGTTGGTGGGGCTTTTACAGGGGGAGCTCCCTTTGAGGGAGGACTATCCCTTTGAAAGGGAATTGATGAGCTTCGCCCACAGGTCCCTTGGAAGACAGGGGGATGTGTGTGTGTGAGCACAGCACAGGGCTGCTGTCAGTCCCTCTCCACCTCCCCAGCTCTGCATCCGCAGCAGCCCATCATCCTCCCCTTCCTCTCCTTCCCAAACCCATGCATTGCTCCCTTGATGCTTCTCTGGGCTTTGGCAGGACAGCCGAGGCATGTGCCCAGATACCGGCCAGGAGAGGAGGGGCATGGGCCAAATCTGCCTCTCAGCTCTCTCCTACATCACATCCTTAACACGGCCTTTGAAATTTGTAACAATATTCCACATTCGAGCCCATGCAAATTAAATTACTCCAGCCTTTTTACACCAGGCCAGTATCCAGAGGTCTGAGAGAAGCCAGAGAATGACATGGAGGGATTGGTAAGTGTGGCAATGCCACTGCAGACTAATGAAATGCATTTGGTGCAGAGGTGCTTTGGCGGGAGAGGGAGGAGAGGGGAGGCTGTCAGCCGGAGCCTCCCAGCTGACAGTGTGGCGGTGACGATCTCACTGCTGGAGGCAGCCGGCCAGCCACAGGACCCGCTTTGGCTCAGTGGAAATGCCCTTCCTTGCTTCTCATCCCGAGTTGGGGCTTGCCCTCATGTGCAAACACGTGCCGCTTTTTCCTCCTGCAGTACTGCAGTCCCTCTCGATGCTCCGAGGCTGAAACCAGCTTGAGTTTGGCATCTGAGCAGCCAAGCAGCCTACGGTCAAAATCCCTGTACTCCCTTGGCTCAGCTGCTCGCAGGGCATCGTCTGGCGGTGACAAACGGAAAAGTTGGAGCTCCCCGGTGGAGGGCATGAGGGATGTTGGCCTCGCACCTACTGCTGCTGCCCACACCCGGGGTGGTGGGAGGCTGCAGGGCAGCATCCTCCCTACTAGCGAGGAAAATGAGTCGGCCACAAAAGTCAGCTCAGGGAGCCGTTTCTGGAGCAGTGGTTAGGACTGGAAACCACGCAGGCTCCTGTACCCTTACTCCTGTTTATGCTCTTGCAATCTGCAGGTGCCACAGGAGTTTTGGGGGTTTTTTTGGTGCGTTCTGTTCCCCAATTGAGCTGTGCTTTAAGTCATCCAGGCACACTACTGCTTTTGAGCATCTCCATTAGGATGGCTCGTGTGGCTGCTGTTGAGGAGCATGGCCGTGAAGCGGCCATGCTGGGGCTGGGCTGCGGTTGTGGTGGGTGGTGGGGTGTTATTTGTGTATGGGGAAGGGGGTTGGTTGTACAGCAGGCAGCAGAGTAAATTGCAAC
Organism: Tauraco erythrolophus; assembly: GCF_009769465.1. Taxonomy (NCBI): domain Eukaryota; kingdom Metazoa; phylum Chordata; class Aves; order Musophagiformes; family Musophagidae; genus Tauraco; species Tauraco erythrolophus. The sequence goes on from NC_141468.1 coordinate 58,279,113, forward strand.
AAATGAGTGCCTCAGATAAACGTAACTTCTTCTGTGTTGGAGTCGCTTGCAAACACCTTCCTCTTTTCTCGGGTTGTTTCTTGTTCAAATGTATTCACCAAACCATTCCCGTGAGCGAGCCGGGGCTGCAGCTCTCCTCTGCGCAGTTTGTTATAACGACGCACTATGCAAAATGCAATCGGGGCTGCCTAATTTAGTTTTGACTTCCAGGCCAATCAAAGTGGTTTCCTGTCCCCTGCTGCTGGAATGAGCTGCAAAGGGTGGGGGTCAACAGGAGACAGCCCCTCGCCTTCAGAGGGCTTTGATTTTTGGCTCTGGAGACCTCCGTGCCCCAAGAGCGCAGTGGTAGGGCTCCCAGTGGCAAGTACTGGGGAGGTTTCTGTGCTCGACCCGGTGTGCCAGGGAGGGTTCTGCTCCGGCATACACATGCCTGAACTGACTGCACCCACCTGCTCGGAGGTTTGTAGTGTGGCAGCGTGTCGCCCTCAGCCATAGGTTTCTGTTGCGGGGACGTCCAGGCAGAAGAGCTGGGCTCCACTAACAGTGTGTTGCTCGTGACATGGCAGGGCTTGTGAGAGCCCGGGCAGTGTCCGAAGACCCAAGCCTCACTAGGAAAGTCTCACCACGCTCTGCAGAGTGGCAAGAGCAGCCAGCACACTATCTGGAAACACCCATCACTCCCCACCACTGCCTGCTCCTGGGAGGAAAGGACAAGGGCTCAGCTCCCCCAGGGCAAGACTGGGGATGGAGGAGTTTCTCCCACATCCTCCATGCTGCTGTGTTGCGCTTGGGCTTTCTGGGGCAGGGAGTGCCTTTCCCTGGCAGTGCCAACCCACCGCCCTCCCTCTGCAACCCTGGAGAGTTCTTCAAAGGGCAGCCCACCTTAGAAGCCTAATGTAGGTGCTTGGCATCACGCCTGGAGGGGTTCAAGCCTGCTTGCAGAGGGAGCCAAAGACACCTACTTGTTTTTTCTTAACCTCATGGATGAGCACAACTCCAGGGACATACAAATAAGAAAGGGGCAGATGAACGATGTTCAGCGGAGCTGGTGCCACCGAGATGCTGTCTTGTGATGACCTCCCCAAAATCCATTGGTAAGAAGCAGAGCACCTACAGAGGAGTCTGGGTTTTAGGGTGGTGGTGCATCTTTAGGGTGGTGGTGCATCTCTTGAAGCTTTCAGTTTCCCATCTTACTCCTAAAATCTTCCTAGATTTTATCCCTAAGCCTGACGGGCTTTGAGAAGGCAAAAGAGAGGCTGGACTGGGCTGGGGCACTCCAGTGGATCCCAAGGAGGAGGTTTGTGCTGGAGCCCTGAAAAAATGTCTCCTGAGAGCTGTACCAGGACATCGTGGAAGGGGGTGCTTTCCACTAGCCGGCACAGGGGTGCTCTGGAGGGGCGCAGGAGAGAGGCCCCCAATGTGCTTTGGGGGTTGGCTCCAGCCAAAGCCTTCCAGAAGCACCACCTGGATGTGGGGCAGCTGTTGGGCTGTGCCGAGGCGTTCCTGGGTCGTTGGATGCATCCTGTCACAGGTTCGTCCCGAGGTAAATGGGTCTGTTTGATAAACACCTCGCAGCTTCTCTGATCGACAAGCCTTTGGGTTTCCGGTGCGCACGAGCACAAGGTGAACTTTCGGTGGATATTTTCTGCTACGGGCGGTTCTGCAAACGTGTGTGTGAGTCACTTCACCCACCCTTGACACCAGAGGAACCGCTCACACGAGTCCAGTCACTCATGTGTGCATGAGCGCTCGCAGGACATCACTGTCCCTCCCCGCTCCTGGGGCCACTGGCGCTGCCCCGACCATTGCTGGACTCTCCACGGGGATCCCAGCCGCCAAAGCCAGCCCTCCCAGTGTGTGACTGGAGCAAACAGCACTGGAAATTGGGCTCTCTGACTCCAGGATTAAGACATAATTTTTAAATAGCTCGTTTGAGGTCTTTGCTGGTTTATTTGTTTAATAAACGCACTTAGTTAGCCGGAATCCCAGGCTCCAGGGGCTTTCTTTTCTCTGCAGAGGAGATAAGAAAAGCATATTTCGTTATCCAGTGAGTCATTTTTTCTGCTCTTTAATTATGCATTTGTGCTATTATCAAGCGTATTCAGCTCCTAGATGCAAACAGCTCAAACTACTCACAAAGCCTTAACTTTTGCGGCTCCAAAAATGATCAATCACTGTTATGAAGGGCAGGGCAGGCAAAGACAGGGGAGACGAGGTGGGGGACAGCCTATTCCCGGAGCCGGCTGGGCAGCCTGGGCCGCACTGGTGAGCAGGCACACATGTGAGTGCCGCTGGGGAAGTCAGCGGTGATTTTCTCCATGAGTAAGCGTTACCATGTGCAAATTCGAACATCATTTTCTCGGCCCAGGAGGAGGCGGACAGGCCGGGAAGGGAGCGTGGAAGAGCTGTAGAAGGGGATAAAAAGGGCTCAGAAAATGGAGGGGGAATAGGGTAAGATCAATCGTGGCGATGCGGCTGCAACATCCTTCCACGTAACAGGACCTGGGAGCATTTTATTTGCAGGAGGACGTCAGGCTGCCGTCCCCGCGCTCCCCGCCATGTACTCGCAGCTTCAGGTTTTCACTCCAGGTACCGAAACAGGAGCCATCAGCTCCTGAGCTCTAGTGTAAATCTTACCCTCCACCCCAAAAGCAACATGTAGGTGCCTCGGTTTGGGTTTTCCCCAGCGCGTATACTTGACTGGAGGGGTCACGGAGTTAATCTGTGGTACAGCAGATGCCAGGACCTGTTTCCCTGGAGGTCGCCGAGAGATGACTGACGTGGGGGAAGCACAACAGGGGGATTACAGGGGAGAGGGTGAGGGGAGGATGATGGAGGAGCATCCATCATCCATGGATGTCTTGGGAAATGGAGACAAGCAGGTGGAGACAGGGCCAGAGGAACATCAAAGCCTTTGGAGCAGGGAGGTGTTTCTGGAGCAGGTGTCCTGACAGAGCACTGGCTTTTTTTGTGGGGGTCCTCTGCCTCCGTGGGTGGCACCAGCCCACAAGGCAAGATGTTTTCTGCTCCCTAGTCCCTACTCTTACATTTCTGCCAGCTGCCTGCCGGGACAGCAAGGGCTGTGGATGCCCTCTCCTCCGCAGGGCTCTCTGCTGCAGACCTCAAATGTGGGCTGGAGTGAGCCTGGGCTTTTCTCCTGCCCCCTCAGCCCTCCCTGCTGCGGAGCACAGCACTGTGGCATGGCTCTCCAGCTCCCCAGAGCTGCTCCCGGTGCATTGGACACATGCCCCTCCTGCTCTGAGGGGACTAAGACGAAGGGGGAATAACTGAGTCACGGGCACAGGAATGGCAGCCGCGCTCCTGCAGCTCCTTGGAGGAGCCTGCCGCCCCCTGGGCTTGGCACAGCCGTCCCTGCTGGCACAGGGCAGCCAGGCAGGGCGATGCCCAGCAGCCAGGCATGTGCGCAGGTGTGTGAGGGGCAAGGGAGGGAGCGAGCGGCTGGGCATGTTGGCTGGAAAGGGAAGTGAAATCACGGCAGGCATGGAACCAGTGGGCAGCGACCGGTTTTGGTTGGGACTTTCACTCGTCCAGAGCCCCACGGCACTGGTGCGGAGGGCTGAGGTGGTGCTGGAGCTGCTTCGGCACTGCCCTGCTGCAAACCATTCTCCTGGGTGGATGCTGCCGGCAGGGAGGGAGACGTGGCAGGAGGCTGGGAGGGTCCCTGCCATAGAGCAACTCCTGCCCTGAGGGACATGGGGTGCTGAAGAGCCGTGCTTGAGCTGCAACTCAGTGAGGGGAGCTGGTGTCTGCGTCTCACCTGGGGCTTCAGGGGGTGGAGTGCAGAGGCTGCAGGCTTAGCTTGCCCAAAATCCATTGGAGAGGGGCAGATATATCCAGGTACCAAGTCCTCTGCTGAGCTCAGGTGAGCTCAGTTGCCCAGTGAGGACACCTGGTACTCTGTCACCTCGAGCCAGAGCAACTTTTGGCTTTTCTTCTCCCCTCTCAGCCATGGTCCAGGACAGTGAGTAGAAGAGACCTTGGTAGAAAGAGCCCAGAGGCTGTAGCTGCTGCAAGGTTGGAACCCCAGCAGTAAAGCCTCATTAGGGCTCTCCTGACTGGGGCAGGTCTCCTGAGCTGCTTTCTTCAGCTGAGAGCAAACAAGCAACTGTAGCTGGTTCCTTTCTTTCCTACGGGGTGAAGGAAAAGGGACATGAGTTTTGTTTGGTAAGGACAGAGAAGAGCCACCTGCAGCACTGAAATCCATCACTTACCCACTTCAGATCTCAGGTATCAGGCTTTGACGTATGGGTACTGGTGGCAGGTTTCTCCTGCTCATGACCAGGAACACCTAAGACCAATAAGAGTTTATTTAGTCCCTTCCAAGTGTGCGGGGACTGGACTTGCTTGGTGTGACCTGCTTTGTCCGTGCCCTGGGCAGTCACGGAACTGAGCCAGACCTTAACTCCAGAGGAACAGGACATGGTGCCAAGGGGCTGGGAGGCTCCTTGCCAAGGGTCTAGGTCTGCAATGCAGAGGATGGAGAGAGCGAGGTGATGGAGAGCACACACCAGCTGACCTGCCTGCACAGCAGTCACCAACAGGCTGTGTCCCAGGGACAGTGGGAGCTTTTAAAAGAGGAAACCATGGTGCCCCTGCTCTCTTTTTCTCCTTTGGTCCTTCTCTGCATTTTCCATTCAAGCCAGATCCGTGGCCCTGGGACAGGGTCTTGTAAAGACCTGGGCAGAGGAAAGCCTCCTGTAAGCACCAGATGACACTGAGGGGGCTTTTTGCTGGCTGGCAAGGGAGGGTGCAGGCTAGGGTACATGTTGATGGCGATGTACGGGTGGGCTGAGGAACGGCAAAGGCCAAGGAGGTGACACCATTGGGCTGGGGCACCGTGCTACTGGGCATGGGGTGCTGCTTGATTGGGGATTTTGGAAGTGTATTTCGGAGAAGAGGGGTAGTTTGAGGGCGCGTTGCACAGGCAGGCAGGGGTAGGGCTTTGGTGCTTGCTCTCCTCCTCCCGGGTGAAGATCCGCCCCAGGGCAAGCGCAGCGATCGAGATCCCCAAGGGAGACGGCGCAGCTTGACAGACTGTATCTCCCTCTGCCACGGGCCCCAGGGCGCTGCAATTTCACACTCGGGCAGCCCCTTTGTCAGCGTGCCATGTGGGAGCAGGGCTCTCGCTCCCTCTCCGCCATGTCCTCATCAGGAAAAGCCGCCACTGCCTTCTCCTGCCTCTCTTCCCAGTGCTTCGACCTCCTCACCAGGTCCTGCGTCAAGTGCTCCGACTTGTTCAAGGACAACACAAGTAAGGGGACATGGGCGGACGGGGCCCGACCTTCCTGGGGATGGGCAGTGGTGGGCTAAGGGGGCTGAGGGCACGCCAAGGGTGGGCAGCGGAGGGGACCTTCTCCTCTGGATGGTGATGGAGGATGGAGCGTTGCCCTCACCTGGAGGAGGAGGGAGGAAGAGGGAAGCCAGTTCCAGCAATGGGAACGTGGTACAGGGAGGAGGGAGACGATCCAGCTTGGCACAGGGGTCACAGCTTGCCCCAGGAGTGACCATGGGAAGAGCAGGACATCCTCACCTCCCACCACCCAGGCATGGCAGCAGGTGGGACAAGAGTCTTGCTAGGCAGGGGACAGTTCGTTGCAGGAGATGGGTGGCTAGCGATGCAGAGCCACTCTCCTTCCCCACCATCGCAGTCCTGAGGCTGGACAGATGCGTGGGTAATGCTGCTGCCCTCCTTCCCTCGCCCCAGCTCTCCCCCTCCTGACACTGCTGGCATCTCGCCCCACAGCAGAACCTGCCCATGCGGCACCCACCTCCACCCTGACGCCCACCCTCCCATCAATGGAACTGCCCAGCACCTTCCTGATCATTGGGGTCCCAGCAATAGTGGGATTCATCCTGGCTCTGGCCATCTGGGGCTTCCTGGCCTGCAAGGTGGGCAAGCAGAAGAGGAAGAGGAAGGTGGCAGACGAGGAGGCTGAAGGTAGGGGACCTCTTGCTTTCCCTGTCACAACATCCCAAGGCTCAGAGGGCAGATGGGTTCACTTGCTGCTGGCTCCCCTGAGGCATAGCCTTGTTGAGACTGGCTCCTCCACCTCGACATGGGCTCCATGGACACACCAGGGCATTTCAGGGTAGCTGAGCCACCCCCCCGATGAGTGGCGGTGTTCTGTGTCCCCTGGGAACCCACACCTGCACCTGGCTCCCAGCATGACCCCACTGAACTGTCCCTCTCTTTGCTGGGTCTCCCTGTGCCTTTACTTGCTTAAAGCATCCGCTGGCACTGTCCTCTTTCCACAGGGGACATGTACAGAGCAGTAGCAAGTTGTCTGCCCCTCTGCCCCGGTAGCTGGAGGGCCATGGATGGAGCAGGGGCTGCAGGAACGGTGGTGGATGTCTGAGGACGGCTCCAGAAGGAGCCTCTCTCCACAGCGCTGCAAATGGGGGTCCTGTTTTGACCGCTCAGCCTGGCATTGCCATTTGGGATACCAGGTGCCCTCCAATGTGCACCCCAAAGACCCCAACGGTGTCAGGGCCAGCCCCATTGGCAGAATGCTGGAGCACCACACAGGGTTGTCCCCAAAGGCCTCAGAAATAGGGCTGGGGGTGAGCGACAGGGCTGAGCCTTTCCTGGCAGAGTATTTCCAGGAGGGTGAGGCCGCTATACCCTGTGATGGCCCATCTTTTTGGTCCTCCTCCGGGGACCCCCACCCTGGCTCTGACTCAACCCTGGCCACTCTTCTTGGAAATGGTCTTGCGTGGCTTCACCACTCCTTGTCCTTGGGCAGGGGGTATGGCTCCCTGGGACCCCCATGAGGGGCAGCCTCAGGGGATACTGGCACCCATCACCGCCCGGGTGGGTGCCTTTGGGGGGCAGCAGGGCCGGGGGCAGCTGATCCTTGTGCCCGGGCTTACCCACATGCTACCAGCGGTGCCGACCAGGTGACTCAGACCTGGGGGGGACATTACTTGGGGCATTTCTGCTAAACCAAGCGCAGCTGTGACAGCCCGTGATGCACACGCCTGGCAAAAATACTGGAAACGAAAGACCAGGGAGAAATCCAGTGGCAAGAGAGGTCTGGCCATGGCGGAGAGCATCGGAGGCACCCCTCAGCTGCTCCCCCACCCTGGTCCCTGTCCCCCTCATCCCTCTGGGCTGCACCCCGGCAAGCCCACCACTATGGCACTGGATGCGTGGAAAGTGGCAGGAGGCTTGGGGCCGGTGGCATGTGCCTGCGTTCGAAGCATGTAAACAAGTCTATTTTTAAGCAGGAGGTGGTCGGGGAGGGCAAGCCACCTAGGGCCGGGCTGCTCTGCGCCGGCTGGCTTTTTAGCAAGAGGGCTCGAAGTGCAAGTGCGAGTTTCTGCCTTTCCCTATTGCTTTTCAGTGGGGGAAAAACATCAGTTGTAAGCAGGAGAAGCTCTGCAGCAGGAGCGGTGTGGTGGTGGCTTTTCAGGCTCCTCCTGCTCCAGCCCCATCTCCCCCCATGTGTGTCCACAGAGATGGGAACCTCTCCCCAGGACCTATCTGGTCGCACTTTGTGAGCCCTGTAACCTCTTTTTCTTGTCCTCTCTCAGCAAATGTGGATGCCGCTGGCCCTCTGCCTGGCCTGGGCTACCAGGACCCAGCCACGCCGGAGGGAGAAGTTGCCCTGGCCCTGGCCCCGGCCCCGTGCCTGAAGCTCAACGGAGGCCTGACGATGCCAGGGCCACCCAGGAAAGCTGGGGCAAAGCGGAGGCCATGCTGCCAGGGTGATGCTGACGGCGACATTGTCCTGCTCTCCACCGTGTACCCCCGGCATGAGGAGTGCAACCATGGCTTCCCGCTGCCCGCCACCGAGCTGGGGGCCACAGCCCTGGTCACCACAAAAACCACCCAGAACTGTACTGGCGAGGAGAGAGCCTGAGGGAGAGGGGAACGAGGCTGGAGCCCTCTGGCTGCTCCCTGCAGTTGTCCAGAGTGGGCAAAGCCTTGCACGGACGTGAGCTGGCTGAGGACTGGGTTTTGCCTCGAGCAAAATCAGCCTTCTAGGATGACTGCCCTATTCCACTTTCCCATTTGCGCCGAGTCCCAAGTTACGCCTGTGAGCACTGGAGGAAGCCAAAGCGAATCACGCCGAGTTACGCCGAGTTGCTGACAGCTGCCTTGGCTGTGCTGTCAGGAGGAGACAGGAGAGACGTGGCTGGCGAGGACAGAGGGTGGTGGGGGCTGCTGTGCTGTTTGCGAGGCTGCTGTTGCGCCGGGATGGGTTTGCTGCTGGATGGGCAATTCCTGGGGACACAGGACTGGAATAGCAGAAAGAGGAGTGAAAAGGAAGATGGCAAGGGAAGCAGGGAGTTACATTAGAATCAAGTCCCTCATTGCTGCCATTAGCTCGATTTTTGTGACTGACCTCAATAAAAGGAGGCCTGGGGCCATGTGGAGAAAGGCACATTCAGCATCTGCTCCATTCACAGTTCTGTCCCACTCGATCTTCTGCACGCCATAATACCTAGGTCTCTCCTCCCTCTGGGCTCTCTCATGCCATGGCAGGTGTCACCAGCCATCGAGGGGACCCCCTCTGCCGCCAGGTACCCAGGGGATGGGAAATGACTCTGTCTTCCCAAGCAAGGAGCAAGGGAGGGAAGAGAGGGAAAAAAAATCTGTCTTTACTCTGATCTACAGTCACTGAAGTCAGGGAGGACCAGAGGCAGGCAATGGAGACTGCTGGTCTAGAGGAGCTCCATGAGCTTGTCATTACAGCCTCAGACAACCATCAGTTCAGCTCACAGTGGCTGCAGAAATACCACGTGTCACTCGGGATGACAGGGCTCCCGGTGATGGATGTTTCCATGCCATGCAGAACCAGGCAGGGAGTGATGCAAGCGTAGGCGGGATGACTTAATTTATGTGAGTGTCTTCAAGGCTTTGCCTGTGCGCTAGAGCTGGCCGGCGGTGCTCGTCCAAGGCATGTCTCTGTAGATGGCCTTGTTCACCTGCCCATGAGTGGCTTTAGCGTGCAGGAAAGACTCTGCTTTGGAAACAAACTCATTAGTGCAGGATTGCTGTTTCTAGGTACTTACAGCAGCCTATCCCCCTGGCTGAACAGAGCCAGGCCAATGGCTTGGATGAGAAACCCTACTGGCCCCAGAGAGGATGATTTGGCAATTAGAAGTGTCTGGAGGGAGTTAATTGCATGAAGTGCCATCTTGGTGGCAGCCCGGGTGAGCTCTTCCTTCAGCAAGGTCGCCTCCTTGCCCAGGAGGCTTTGGGGGCCAAGCAGAAATGGCCAAGCAAGGTGTGGGAGCACTGCTGCCAAGCACCAGTGAGCCACTAAGAGCCACAGCTCATGGTAGAGTCACCCACTAACTAGTCCCTCTGATGACAGAGAGGTGACTCCTTGCCCAAGACTCAGCTCTCTCTGGGGCTGCAGGACCAGATGCTGCTGTTGAAGTGTGACCCTCCCTCTTCTCCCCTGCCGTGGTACTGGAATCGGGCTGGCAGCATCCATCCCAAAAGGGGAACCACAGGAGGTACCACAGGTGCCAAGGCCCACATTCCTCACTACGACTCCTCTCCCAGACCTAAACACACTGGCAGAGGTAAGCCTTCATCCAACTGAGGCTCCGCATTGCCCAGGGTGGGATGAGTCCCTGTTTCAGCCTCGGGGCTGAGGATGGTGAAGGGGCTGGTCCACATGCCCAGCGACTGTCCTCTGGGGCTCCAGGTGCCTGTGGCTCACTGGCAGGAGCTGTGGAGGCTCCAGCACTGGGTTCCCAGTTATCTGCAGCAGCCACACTGCCTGTGGCAGGAGGGGCATACCTGTGGCATGAATCAGGCACCTCCTCATCCTCATGCTCCACACCTGGCCCCGTGAAGTGACTTGAAGCTACCTTTGTGCATCTGGAGTGGGGAAACAAGCTGAAGCCAGGCTGGGGGATGTTATGGTGCTGGAAAGACTGCTCATGGGAGGCAGAGCATCCTGTTTCATGGGAGATGGGAGTGAGAGGGAAAGGGAGCAGGACCGTTAGGCTCCTTTTCTGCTTCTCACTGAGTGACTACCACGGCTCAGACCTGAGCTGTGCCACCCACCCCGACCAGTGTGGTGATTTGAAAAAGAAACTGCCGTACAAATCCTGTTGAAAAAGTCCCTCTTTCTGCTCAGGTAAGGGCTCCTGCTTTCATTTCGGCTAGAGCTTCAGCTTCAGGCATCTCCTCTACAGGACACTGCCAGCATCTGCAGTTTGCAGAAGCGGAATTTCGATCCACATTGGATTCCTCAGCTGTCGAGTGTCCCTCCAATCCCCTCTCTGTTATGGCACGTGGAGCATCTTCCATGTGTCCCAGCTGCCAGTGTGGTGGGGCAGTGCTCCCTTCCTGCCAGGCATGCCTGGGCCTGGGAGAGATTTGCAACCTCCTCTCGTGCACATGTCTTCATCCTTATGTACAGGGCGGGGGGGTTGTCTGTCTCATCTGTGCGGAGAGCAGTGGGAGATAAAAAACGTGGCTGTAAAAATGGAAGAATCAAGTGAACCTGTTGCCAATGCATGCTCAGGGGTCTCTATGGCATCCTCATTCCCCTGGTTTCAGGAGTCTCTGCCATAGTGGCCCCGGCGGACACAGCAGGGCCTTGAGCTGGAGGGGCTCGTGCCTCCGCACATGGCCGTCTGCATGGCCAGAGGTCAGCGGAGCCTGGCCACCTCCGTCCCCCTCCCTGCAGCCACCTCAGTAGCTGGCTGACAGGATGGCTAGCAGAGCCAGTGTTTTTGATGTTTTTTTTTTCGGGGGGAGGGGGTGTTGCCCATCTTTTGACTTTCCACAGCAGTTTCTCACTTCCCCCTGTGAGGCAGGAGCTGTGCTTCCTCACCAGCCCGGCGCCCGCCCCACTGCCCGCACAGCTGCCTAGAGAGGCTGGTGAGGCTGGGCTTCACCTGGCCCCAGGAGCGTGGGGTTTCGGAGGGAGCCAGGGGAAAGTCTGAGGAAACCCCAGGGCAGGAGGAAGGAGCTGGGACTAAAACCCTCCTCGCTGCTAAACCACCTCAGGCATACCCGTAGCCATTTCAGCCCCACCAGCCCCGCTATGATAGAGGTCAAAGGGGTATTGGAGCTCCTGCAAGTCCCACTAGTGATGCTGGTGGTACAGGACAGAAGCCTTGGTGTCTCTAGGGATAGTGTCCCTAAGGATGGGGGGTGGTTTTGGTCCCTCATCCTAAAGGCAGGCACCAGCTGGCCCACAGAGCATGGTGGCACAGGGAGGGGAGGCACTGGGGGTAGCCAGGTCGAGGGTCTTCTCCTGCAGCCACTGGTCACGTCTAACAAACTCTCCTCGATCCTGCAGGCCCCCCAGCCTTCAAAGCACTCAGCTTTCCTCTGCCAGCCTCCCCATCCAGGCCCTTTTCCCCTCACTTTCTCCTCTCTCCCGCTGTTGCTGGTTCACCCACTGGTTTACTCTCCTGATAGTTCACCCACGGGTCCAGCTACTTCAGCCCAAAGCACCCCACAGACCCCCACAGACCCGGCTCGCCCCTCTATGGGCTTTTTGTGGGTGCTGGACCTCAGCAGCAGGCAAGGCAGATAGACAGGGTACGGTGGGCACGTTTTATCCCATGCACAAAGCAATACTCCAATGGCCAACATCCGACAGGGACCAGCCATCTCTGGGTACAGCCTCTGAACCCCCCACTTGCTGCACAGCCACCACATTGTCCCACACAGACCTTGTCCCACCCCCTCGGGACCCTTTCCCACTACACGCTTCCCAGTGCTAGCCACTGCGGAGGAACACATGGGAGCCCTCAGAAGCCCCGCGGGTGTCCCACGGCAGGTGGTGGGTGAAGAAGAGAGGCCAGCAGGCCCGGGGCGCCTGCCACGAGGTGGCACTGACGCCGCACGCAGTCCCCCATGGCTGCAGCGCTGCAGGGGAGCTGCACGGGAGGGTGAAGGCACAAATGCAGCCAGAGGAGCCGGGAGGGCCGAGCAGGCTAGTTGCCAGCCCCGCTTTGGCCAGACAGAAGGGTGACATCTGGGCCTGACTCCATCTGGCCATGCAGCCCATTACCATGGCCTCTGGGCTGCCCAGGAGAAACTGCTGCTGGTGGGTCTGGCAGTGGAGCCCATCACCGTGGCCTCTGGGCTGTCTGGAAGAAACAGCTGCTGGTGGCCTCTGGACACCTGTGGGCAGGACAGGCACAGAGTGGTGGGACTAGCAGCAGCTGGGCAGAGCAGGATGCAGCAAGCTGCTGCTTCCCCTGCCCTAAGCAGCACAGAGCACCTCTACCATTGCCCCGCTCCCCGGAGCAGCCCATCTCCAGTGGTGTCAGGCCTCCACGGGGACTCTCTGGGTCTCAGACCTGCCAGCCTGCACCTCCCTTCCCTGTTAGCCTCTACCAAAAAAGAAATCACCCTGCTACCTGCCAAGCTCCCCAGCTGGAAAAGGCCCTGGGCTGGGGAGAGAAGGCCGCCCAGTCCCCTTTGAGAGGCTGTCAGGGGACCACAGCCTTCCGGATGCTGCTCATCAGCATCCCTCCCTAATCACTACCCACTGCCTAATGACAGTAATTAGGAAGAGTGAAGCTGCCTGGGGACTGGAAGCGCTGACAGAGTTGGGGGAGCCAGATGGTGTTCGCACTTACAGAAAAATTAAAAAAAAAAAGCAAGGGAAAAAAAATACCACTCGGCTTTGATCAGCCTTTCCCTTTCCTTTGCTTAGTGTTAGGATCACTTTGGTCCATGGGCATGTTGGGGAGATGCTGAGACGTGGCACTCTTTCCCCCACTATGCCCAGGTAGTTTAGTGTGTTGGGGGAGCGGTGGGAGGGGGCACGGTGCCCGCCCCGATGCCCGGCGCAGAGGGGTTTCCTCCTCGCTGCCTTTGTGGGCCAACATGCTCCCCCGGGGCCGCCCCCGCTGCTCCCCGCTTTGCTGGCCGTGCTCAGCAAGTGGTTTCCCAGGGGAGTACAAGGAGGGGGACAGTCAAAAAACGCCCTGAGGGGCTGTGGTGAGCGGGCAGCAGCTCCTCTGGCAGAAAGGGCTGCCCTTGGTTTTGGGAGGTGAAGGGACAGCCCCACGCTTTCCTCAGAACCACGGAGCAAAGTCACTGCGCCAGGGTTTGCAGGGAAGCACCCAAAACCCGACCTTGGGGACCAAAGTGGAGGGGCAGGGATGGCGAGGCCATCAGCTTCTCCTTCCTGGAGAAACCCCAACCACAGCTAAACCCCTCCAAACCCCTCACCCTGCTCCTTCCTCGAGTCCCGGGGAGATGCCACTGGCCTCCAGAGCCACCTGCCAGGCTGTGGGTGCACCCGGGGCTGGGGGGGGTATGTGGGGAGTGTGAGGGAAGCCCCCCTCCTGTCCCCAGCAGCTGCCCTAAATGCCTTTATGGTGCCTGGGCCTTCGTCCCCCATTGCACCCCGGGATGCAGGGACAGAGACGTGCTGGGTGGATAGGATGCTCAGCCTCACGGAGGAGGATGCTCAGCCTCACAGAGGAGGATGCTCAGCCCTGTGCCATGGCGTTAGCCTCACCTCACTCTGCGGATGCTCCAAGAGGAGGTCCCAAGGCAGGCGTAAGGCAAACCTGCGCGTCTCCTGAGCTTTGGGGGGGAGTGACTTTCCCCGCTCCCACAGCAAGGGAGGTCATTTTAAACTTGCTCTTCTTCCAGGTCCCAGCTAGCAAGGGGGAGAGAGCCTCGCCGAGTGACACAAAGCCCTTCTGACACCTGAAGTGATCGGTGGTGACAGGCAGATTGTGCAGGGAGAGCCTCTGCACTCCCGCCATGACAGGGACTGATTCTCTCCACCACCGGAGACACCTCTGAGGGATGCAGGGCTCTCCTCCTGCCCCACTGCACCGTTCCCAAAGGGCTGTGGAAGTGGACATGGGATGTGGAAGACCCCCAAAAGTGAGGGTCCACTTTTGGACACCCCCCCAAAAAGGAATCAGCCAGGTATAGAGGTGGCTGGTGCCAGAACTGGAGCACATGGAGCAGCCTGCCCTGCTACAAGCCTGTGTTGCGTCCTCCTCTCTTCCATACGCTTTAGATTATTTCCCCTTTTTTCCCCCATTTTGCTGAGTGTTGGGCTGTGCTGGGAGCCCAGGGTGCAGTCAGAGGGCTGCAGGGAGAGGGGAGTCACTAGCAGCAGAGTGCCATGAGGGTGAGGCTCCATGTCCTTCATCCAGCGGCTCCGGTGTCGGCCAGCCACGGCTCGCCGGCTGCTAGTGGGAGCTATTCTGAGCCCAGATCGATGGGCGAGCGCAGGGGTTTGAGTGTCAGCCACGAGAGGCATGTTGGGAGGAGGGCTGTGGGCAGGGAAGAGCAGATGGGATTTTTCAGGAGATTCCCCCATCCTTTTCCCCACCCCGGCTCCGTCCTGAAAGGTTTCAATGATGCAGATGTCTTTCTCATTTCCTTCCCTAGAGGGCTTGCAGTCTGACTGGGTCCCGCTACCCAGATGCCGCTTCCTGATTTGAGAAGCACCGGCATTTCGCCGAGCGGCGAAACTCCAGGATGAAGGCACCTGCAGCCAAAAGCTGTGGTCGAGATCAAGCTCAGGACATCAATTTAAATACGAGTTTACGGTGGAGGTGACATGCAAAAGAGCATCTCCTTCTTCCTCAAAAAAAGCCTTTGATTTCTGTTCTTTGATAATAATAATATTTTTGGTAAGAATTTCCAAGGCTGTTAGTTCCTTCATGAAGTTAAGGTAATTTTAAAGCAGGTACTTTAAACGCAGCACTGGTAAATTTGAGTATCGGGTAAATTCGAGTATTTGAATAATTTTTCTTTGTTCTTTTAATGCTGTCTTCCCCAGCTAAGAGGTTCATCTTCTCCGTGAGCATCCCCAGGGGTGTCTGCTGAGGACCAGAGCCCTCATGGATGGGGCCCAGTCACCTTCCTCAGAGCACAGCAGGGGCAAAGGATGGGTACAGTAGGGACAGCCATGACTGGTCACCTTCACTGGCCCCTCGTGTTTGTCATCGCTCTCCCAAGAATGGCCCTGGCTTATTTGCCATGGGAGATGCTGAAAGCCCTTCCTCTTCCAAACAAGAGGGAGCATCGTATTGATTCTGGGCAATTATATCGCAGGGGGCAGAAGGAACTGGAGCAGTGGGTTGGGATAGGGGGAAGGAGAGACTCGTCGCCCCCTCCCAAGACCCCCTCCCGAGCAGCCCCCCAGCCCCACCCCCCAGACTTGCCCCTCTTAATCCTGTCCTGCCAAATTCCCTCTTGTCTCTGCTCTCTCCCTCACCACTAGTATCAAAATGAAATCTGTAAGTGGTGCTGGGGTGACACGTTTCCCAGTGCATTCCCGGTAACGATCTCTCTGGGTTTCTGATTTGCTATTCAGCTCCTCAATTATTTATCTCCGCAAGGAAACAGGGAAACAAACTCAGCGAAGCAAACTTCGTGCCCTGTAGTGACACCGCGAGATATTAAAAAATAAAAATTCCCCAATGAGTCATTTAAGATGTATTTAATCAGCTCTAACCACAGACACGACAGTCATGACTAGCTGCTTACTGCTGGCATTGGCCGGGGAGGACCAGTGGCAGGGCTGAATCTGGATCCCCCCGTGGCATTTCCCAACAGGGATATTTGGGGGGAATCCTGCCAGTGGAGGGTAAAACCCGAATGTCCTTGTTTACAGTTTAGGGTGACTGGGGGCTAATTGTAAGGTCTCCATAACCCACATACATATCTGGACTGGGATAACATGGGAATGCAGGGGATGTGGGAGGTTATAGAGACTGTGGTGGGATGCAGAGTATGGAAGAATGCAGGGGATTCAGGGGATGCAGAGGGATGTGAGAGACACGGTAGGAGGTGGGGGATGCAGGGCACTCAGGGACATGCAGTGGATGCAGGGATGCAGGAGATGGAGGGGATTGGGAGGGTGCAAGGGGTGAGGGGAGTGTGGGGGGATGCCCATGTGCATGGGCACATTGTGCCAGGGATCTGCTGAGAGCACTTTCCAGGAAGTGTATGCCAGGCCAGCTCTTAGGGAGCCTTGCTGACCAGTTCCCAGCACTCCCCTGCCCACCTGAGCCCCATTCCAGCTCCAACGCTGAATAGCCATGGGGGTATCACCAGAAGAGTCCCCTAAACACCACCTCCCTGTGATGGTGCAGGTCCACCACAACCAACTGGGCACTGACCCCTTTGCCCCTGGGGGTCACTTTCTGTGGGACCTCCTTGCTCGCTGCCTCTCACACCGCAGCCAGGGCGCTCTGCTCCCCCAGCCACAGGGACCCACTGGGCCATGTCCCATCTCCCGACTCCTGGCCCAGAGAGTGGTGGTGGCAGTGCAGGAGATGGCTAGAGGCTGTGCAGGGCATGTGTACAGCCCAGTATGGGTGGGCTCCAGTAGAGAGAAACTGAGGGGGAAGCACTGGCCTGCGAGATGTTAAGAGCAGCTTATCTTTAGTTCATGCCTTGCTTTCAGTCCAAATCCAGATCTATCTGCAGCTAAAACGCTCTTGACCGAATTGTGATGTGCTTCGAACCCAGGTTCACGTGCGCCGCAGAAGGGAAGTGTCGAAACCTGTCTTGCTTCAAGCGATGCTCTGATCTGCCTCGACCGCCGCCGTCACACCACAGCTCCGCAGCTCTTCGCTTCTCAGTCCTCCCATCTCTCCCCTTTTCTGCCCTGGGAACCAGCGGCCAGTGAATGTTCATTTGGGCAACGCTTAACCCCTCGCTCGGCTGCCCCCAGAGCCGCACACAGCCGGTGAGCTGCTCTCCTCGTGTGCCGCCGGCATGCCAGGCTCCACTTCAGCTTGAACGCCAGGAAAAGCAAAGGGCATAATTTTAGGAGAAGCGTGTGAAATGTGTTCTGGCAGATCAGCCGAAGAGCTCTCCAGTGAAAGGAAAGCATTAACATTTGCAAAAGGTCCTTGGAACAAAGCAAAAAAAAATTCCCAGCGGGCAAATCCAGATGTGGGGATGTACAAGCTCCAGGATGCAGACAGGGACAGGACAGGTCCACTGGTTTGGGAACGAGCCGGGAGCGTCCTGGGAAGGAAATGTCCCAGGACAGGAGTGTTATGTTGGTGGGATGAAATGGTGGAGGCGATCAGAACAGGGGGGACCATCGGCTCCTGGCTGGGCTCAACGGCACACGGAGGTACGAGGGGATGGGTTTAGACTTGCTTCGGACAGGATCTCCCTTGGGTCTGAGCTCCTTTTCTGCACCAGCCCCTCTCCCCCACATGATCGATTCGCAGAGATAGGAGGGGGAAAAAAAAAACCTGAAGCCTGCAGCCTGTGATTCATCCTTACTATATTTACACTTATTATTAGAAAGACGAAAATATAGCCAGAGCTGGAATTACAGATTTAGTAAGCAGGACTGCCTATTTCAGCATATACCGCTCCCAAAAACTCTGACGCTCCAGGAGACTGACTTACACCCTCCTGAGCATTAAGGCATTGCCCCACACAGTCTGGTGACACATCTGAGTGGATATATTAAGCAAACAAGTCCTTCAAGGATGGCAACATTTGGGTTCCTGGTAGTGCCCGCTCAGCACGCCACACCACCGGCCAGCACCCGCAAACCTCTGCCTCGACGCTCAGCTTCCTGCTGACACTCACCCAGATTTCGGAGATATTTCAGTCCGTGAAATCTGTGGGCAGGAGAGACTTGTTTGCTCTCTGCTTTACAAACCTCCTCCACCCTTGGCAGGGAGCCTGTGCCGAGCAGAGAAAGGCAGGGGAGACCCTGTGCTGGATCCTTGCTATAACTCCCCACTTTCACCTGAACCCGCAAATGATTAACAAATCCTGAGCTCTGGAAGTGCGGGGGCTGGCTGCCTCCCTCTCACACCCAGGGGTCTTGGCGACCATACCTGGCCCCGCACCAGTCCTCATCCCTGTGCCCGGCCAGTGGGCTCTGCACTCACCAGGGAGACAAAGCGGCTGATGTCCCCCCATGACACTGCTGTGCACTACCCTATGTGAGGAGACCTGCTGCCATCCATGAGCTTGGACAGCCTGCCCGAAGGCTGCGGCATCGTTTTTTCCTCCTCCCTGAAGTGCTAGTTACATAGAATCATAGAACCATAGAATGGTTTGGGTTGGAAGGAACCTTAAAGATCATCTAGTTCCAACCCCCCTGTCATGGGCAGCGACACCTTCCACTAGATCAGGATGCTCAAAGCCTCATCCAACCTGGCCTTGAACACTTCCACCAGAACTTCTCTGGGCAATCTGTTCCAGTGCCTCACCACTCTCAGAGTAAAAAATTTCTTCTTTCTCTCTGATCTAAATCTACCCTCTTTCAGTTCAAAGCCATTGCCCATTGTCCTATCACTACATGCCCTTGTAAAAAGTCCCTCTCCAGCTTTCCTGTAGGCCCCCTTTAGGTACTGGAAGGCTGCTGTAAGATCACCCCGGAGCCTTCTCTTCTCCAGGCTGAACAGCCCCAACTCTCTCAGCCTGTCTTCATAGCAGAGGTGCTCCAGCCCTTGGATCATTTTCATGGCACTCCCCTGGACCCGCTCCAACATCTCCATGTCCTTCTTATGTTGGGGGCCCCAGAGTTGAATGCAGTATTCCAGGTGGGGTCTCGCAGGAGCAGAGTAGAGGGGCAGAATCACCTCCCTCGACCTGCTGGCCACACTTATGGTTAAGTGGAGGGATATCTGTAGCAGTCTGCTTGCTTGGTTTAAGACCTTTTGGTTTTCTAAGAAAACAGGCTCATTCAATACCGTGGCTGCCTGTGAAAGATGTTTTCCAAGGTTTAATAAAGCAGTGGGCAGCTGTGTAACCTGAAGAGCAAATAAACTACGAGGTACCAGGTGCAGTTGCTTGCAGGGTCCCGGTGTGCTGAGCCCGCTCCAAGAGCAAAAGCTCTCAGGTACACCAGCGTGGAGGGGCTGGGAACACAGCACTGTCAATGCGGAAATTTGGGTGTGTTTTCCCATGAGATGGCAATGGCAGCACTGGAGTAAATGGGACCTGGAGCAGCTCAGGCCAAGGAGGCGAGCAGGGCCCTGGGATCTGTCCCTCCGGCCACCGCAGCCCATGCAGGGATGCAACCCCAAGGGGGTGAGCAGCACTGTGACATGGACATTTCGGCAGCGGCGCGGTGACCCGCATGTCCGAGGTTTGCAGGGAACACTTTCTTGCATGATGCTTTCCTGCTTTTGTCAGCGGTAAGGGAGAGCCGCTGCTTTTGGAGGGGTATTTTCCAATTGCTCCGGCCCCAAGGACGTAAAGGGAGGGTGCGAGGGAGCCGGCTCTTTGGGGCTGTGCTTGGCAGGAGGCTCTGAGCAGAGGAGCCCCTGATGTGGTCATGTTTGCTGTGAGAGGTGCTGGGGGACCCCACTTTTGGGATTGCAAAATACCTGCTGACCCCAACTGCTCTCCAGAGAGGTGATGGCACCCCTATTTCTGTCCCTGGCCTCCTAGGGAACATGTGGGAGGTATTTTTATCCTCCTGCCAGCTCCCTTAGTCACCGGTGCTTGCTTTAAATGGGTCAAGAGGGAATAAAGATGCCGCAGCCCTTGCTCCCTCACTGCCTGTCTTGGAGCATGTTTACGGGCAGCACCGACCTCCCTCCTCTTGTTCTGCATCCGGCCAAGTGCTGCTGTGGACCTGCAGACCCAGGAAAGATCTCCCTGACTTTGGCAGTGTCACCTGCAATTAAATCCACATTAAAAGCCCGGTGACGAGGCAGTCCCGTTGCAGAGGTGCCGCACATGAGGAGAGCACAGGCTCTCTCCTGGGATGGCAGGGAGGAAGGTGGCTGCCCTGAAGGCAGCAGAGGCGGCGTGCCAGGGCAGATGGAGGCATGGGGGAAAGGGGCAGCAGGAAAACTGTGTCCATCTGGAGTGCCCAGACATGTGGGTACAGGGCAGCAGGCTAGTTGTGGGGTGCAGGGGTTAGGTACGGCCCCGCTGAGCCCTTTTTGGAAGGGGATGAGGTGCATCAGGAGACCCCACAAGATTTGCATGTGTTGCCAGCGAGGCCGTGGAGCAGATGTAGCACAGTGCAACAGCGTTTGACATCAACGGTCCCAAATGAAGGTGATCTGCCTGGGACATGGAGACACTCACTGCCGTGCGTCCCAGTGCGCTCTGCTGCACACATCTGTGCACCTTGCGATCGCGGTGCTGGCACCATGTTTCACGAACTCGCGTTTGGTGACCACCTCAGGAACCGCAGGAGACCTCAGAGGGACCTTCTGCCTGAGCATGTCCCCCTGCCCTGGCTCCAGGCCCTCTGCTGTGGCACAGCCCAGCTGGCTCTGTGGGCGGCGTGTCCCTCCTCCAGCGGTGACATTAGTTGGCTGCTGGGCCAGGACATTTTAAAGGGTTTGCTCATGAAGGGTGACTATGGAGCTCCATGTCTGCCCGCACCTGGCTTTTTGAGGGTGCGATTTCCACTGCGGTCGCCTTTGCAGATGACACCCGGTTTGGAGGAGACAGAGCTAGCCTCCAGAGTGGTCTCAAGAGATGATCAGGGGGTGAGCTGCAGCACCCAGAGGAGATTTGGGCCTAATCCTTGTAACATCTTATACCCAGAGAGAGAGAAAAACAGCAGGAGACGATCTGGGTGCGGAGGGGTGGGCGATGGTGGACAGAGCCAGGCAGTCGCCTCCACCACTTTTAAGGGAGTTCATTTTCCTCCTCTCTCCTTGGATCTGTCCTCCCGCTGTGCTTGCACAGAGCCACGTGGCGTGGCCGCTCCAGGGAAGAGGCAAGGGGAGGGGGACCGGCTTGTCAAGAGATGTCCTGGAGAGGAGCCACGGCTCCAGGCAAGCTGTGAGGATGGGGATGCATCCCCCGGTGTGAGCCGGATGGAAAGTGAGGGGCCAGCAGCCTGCCCAGGACCCCCGCCACATGCAGGGGGGTAGGAGGGGTACCCGCAGCCTGGCTCTCCCAATCCAGTGGGAAAGCATCTTTGGTGCAGGAGGAGGCTGCAAAGTCCTCCCAGCCCACCAGCAGCTGTCGTGGCGGGGTCCTGGAGGCACAGTGCTGCCCTTAGGCACCTCGAGGCGGGAGCCAGGCCTGCAGAAAGCCAAAAACTGGCATAAAGACGGTGAGATTAAAACGAAAAAAAAGGAATAAAGCAAAGTTTTGGGACTTTTCTTACTTCATCTCTGGCTCCCAAGCCTCCAGGCTACGCTAATTTTACCTGCAAGGCTTTTCTCTGTGAGCAGGAGGACTAGAAACGCATGTCTTGCTAACGAAGGCAGAGCCCCATGGGCATTTGCGTAGGTGGGGAACCTGGCAGGGCTTTCGGGGCTCCAGTCCCTTTGATTTTTAAAGCCACTGAGCGCCTCATCGCACGGCCAGGGAGGGGCGAGAGGCAGGAGAGCAGGAGAGAGGGCAGTGCGGCTTCTGGAGGCACCCGTCCCCAGAGGTAAAGCCAGCACAAAGGGATTGTGTCTCTGGCGATGATGTGGAAAATGGCAGAAGGGCCACTCAGGTGTTCCTAATTTTTAAGAACAAGCTTTTTTCATCTTTGCAATGCGGTTGCTCGACAAGGCATGACGTTTCCCCGCCACTGCCACTGTCCCGGCTGCCGCTTTTCCCACCTGTCCTGCCACCTGCCGAGGGCAGGCTCATGGTGGCCGCCATCACCACACAGCCAGCAAGCTCCTGTTTGAGGCTGAAGGACTACCTGGAAATGTGAGTTAAACACCTAAATGCGAGCTTCACTCTAAAACATCCCTTGCCCTTCCAAAGAGCCCTTTGGTACGAGGCATCTCTGATGCCATGTACCACTTTCCCGCTGCAGGACAGTGCAAGTGTCTGGGGTTCTCCCCTTCACATAAAGCGTTGGAAATACTTCAGGTAGAGCAGCCCCAAGCTGTTGGCCATCCCTGTGAAATGGGGGCTCCAGCCTTCACTCAAGCAGAGCAAACTGGGGTGAGAGAGCTCCCATATTTTCAGAAGCTTAGTGCTCTGCATCCTCCACGCCTCCCAAAATCAGGGGCCCAAGGTCTCATCTCAGGCATTTGCCAAGGGAGCAGAAATCAGGAGATGCTCGCGGCCATTCTGTGCTCAGTGATGTGCCTGGGACAACATGGCAGCTCTGGGGCGTGGCAGGGAGCTGGCTCCCTGAGCCAGCTTTGCTCTGCTCAGGGTCCGATTCCCCCTTCCCACCTCCCAAGTAGGACCCCAGCAAAGGGACTCTCCTCTCCCAGCACTCTGCTTGGCATGCCGCAGCCTCCCCTTCCCCAGCAAACCTTAAAAAGGATGGTGGCCAGGGGTTTTTACACCTATTTCAGTCCTGGCCCAAGACTGCTCAGCTCTATATGCCACCAGCAATAGAGGGGAAACTCATTGCTGATGGATGCCAAGCGCTTACTTTTCTCCTCACATTTGCAATTGCCTTCACAGGTTGTGACAAATACTGGCAAGCTTTAAAAATTAGCAGGGCAGCTGCAACCCTGCCTTTATGCTCCTTGCTCCGGCAGCCTCAACCCTGCATTTAATCCCGTCGCTAGTCAGGGCATGAGCATCATCATCCTTTGCATGCGAAAGACCGACTGCACATCCTAAAACGCAGCACAGGG
Source organism: Tauraco erythrolophus (assembly GCF_009769465.1). Classification (NCBI taxonomy): domain Eukaryota; kingdom Metazoa; phylum Chordata; class Aves; order Musophagiformes; family Musophagidae; genus Tauraco; species Tauraco erythrolophus. Next base: position 58,301,595 of record NC_141468.1, read on the forward strand.
CGCAGAAAGCAAAGGGTGAGACCAACACCAGCGCCAGCAATCAACTGCATGGGATGTCCACGGGCTCTCATCACGACACGGATGTCCACCAGTGAGAGCCCAGTCTGGGGGACATCAGGGATGTCTCTCTCTGCAGCAACTATTAGACTGTGAACTAGTCGTCCAAGAGGAGCGATGGGCAAGGATTAACACCTGCCCTGCACAAAGCCTGGGAGGCTCGGACGCAGTTCTCTCCGCCGGGTCACGCACCTTCCCTGCCCACCGTACGTGAGCCGGCGCAGGTGAGGTTTCGCCATCCCCTCCGCCCGCACCCCGTTGGCGGGGTCCCACGTGCACGGGTGCACACCCACAGCTGCTTCAGCCGCCACGCTCGGGCGGTTGCAGAAGTGAGAGCAGACCTGTCACATCCTCTGCCTTGAGCCCGCTCTGCTGCTTTTGGCATGTTTTTAATGATGCTTGGCTTGCTCCAGCCTGAGATGTCCCTATAGCCACATATGACTTGCTGTCAGGATTTTCAGGTTTTCTGCTGTTCTTAATTTTGTCCTATTCCTCCCATCGCACGTTTTCCCTCTTGCCCTGTCCCTCATGGAGCTGCAGGTAGTTACCGAGCTCCTCATCTGGCCTCAGCACTTCGCAAACCTCACATAGATCTTCAGAAATAATCTGCGGGGAGTCAGTCTCTCACCTGCTTTTCCTTCCTGCCTTTCCCCAAGATTTTCTTTCCACTGATCTTCCTGCATCCTTGGTCATGGGAGTTTTCGCTGTCATTCCTCCCCCCTGTCCCTTGCCTCCTTGGGGTGGGGACGATACCCTTTGGTTCATCTCAAAGCTGCTCGTTAATTTGCACTCCTCTCGCCTGTAGACCACACTGAGCAGTGCTGGCCTTCCATCCTCCTCACATTAACGAGAATTTTTTAATCCCTAGAAATATTTGCTCAAGCTGACTCTCACCCTGCCAGCTTGCGATGACCTTATGCTCTATGCGGTGGCTCACGCGTGTCAACGGATGGTCCCTCGCTGCCTGACAACGGGGCAGGAGGAGTGCGGGATCTGTGAGGCACAGGGACAATCCAGCCCCAATGCCAAGGCTCTTCTGCTGTCATTAGAAATGGTGGCAACACTGGCAGCAAGCAAATTGTGTTTTAAAACGAGTTTCAGGAAGGTATAGTGAATATTTTGTATTTATCCAGTGCACAGCGATGAGGAATGGGATGGACGGGGTGGCTGAGGCTCAGCAGCAGGCACTTTATGCCCCTGGCTATCGCAGGTGATGAGCACTTACATGGGTTGAAGGGAAGCCTGGACAAGCTGAGGAAGGAGAAACCCTTTGAGATGTACCAAACCCAAGAAACAACCCCTGGGTCAGGAGTCCTCCAGCCCCAGGCTGCTGGAAGTGAAGAGACGGCCCAGGAAAGTCTCATTAAATGCTTGCCCTCCTACTATCTCCTCGCCATCTCCCTTTGGTCACTGTCAGAGATGCTTTATGGGGCTGGACAACCCCTCAGTCTGATCCTGCCTGCTCCTATCCCCCTTCCGAGGGGCTCAAAGCCATGATAGCTTCAGCTTGCATCCCTGGGTGACAAACATAGGACTTGTTTCACCCAGAGCCCTGCTGCTGGTGGCATCTGTCCTTGTCCCCATGGTGGGATTTGGGAAGCAGAAGGAAAATGCTGTATCCAGTGGGAACACCAAGGTGACTCCCGATTGCCGCAGCGAGGCTCCTGCCGGCATGGTGCAGGGATGGTTCCTGCAGGGGGAAAGCGACACACTTCATTTTCAGTCTCCCAAAAGGCAGGGGCTCATTGCACAGCAAAATGTCATCGGGTTAATGACAGGAGACCTGAAGCAAATCCCTGACGCTAATAGGATTGGGCCGTCTTCAGCGGGTCTCACTCGCAAAAGCAGATCAGGCCAAAACAAAGCTGGCTCGAGAGCCCGGAGGGTCCCAGTGGGTGAGGAGCTCTGCCTGCAGCCAGCTAGCTCTCTGAAAGCAAAGCCCTCTCCCTCCCCTCTAATCCGGGAAAAAGAGACATCAAAGGGCAAGTGCCTCCTCCCCGGAATCGCGCTCAGGAAGCCAAGGACAAATGGAGCTCGAGGTCTGCCGATGGAGAGGGGAAGAGGCAGCTCCGCACGCGCCCAGGGAAGGGCAGCTGGAGGAAGTTGACGGTCCCGAAGGTGCACATTCGCACCTCCACATTTTCTTTAGCTTCTTGCTTGCTCTTGTCCTCTGCCATGTGAAAACCAAACCCAACCTGCTGTGCCCCACCTTCCCTTCCCTGGTGCTAGTTAAGGACTTTTCCTGCCCAGCTCTGCTCATGAGCCTTCCCCGATGCCTGCCCAAAGCCCCTCTTTCTCAGGAAACGTCTCTGATTGCTTCTTTACTCCTTTGCACCTCAAGCAAAGGCAGGAGTGGAAAGTCTGGCATCAGCCTTTGCTGGAAAAGGGTTATCGTGAAAGGAGGGAAGTGCTGAGCCCCTCCACCTCCTTGCTGAAGGAGCCCGTCCCCTGCAGGACACAGGGAGGAGCAGGCAGAAGAGGAGGTGGAGGTGGTCCTGCTCCTAATACCCCTCTACCCGCCCTCTGTTCCCATGTTGAAATGTTGTTCTCCTAGAAGAAAAGATTTCATCCACTTACTAGGAGGTTTGCAGGCACCAGGGAGCCCTGCTTGGACAGCAGCTGGCTGCCCCAGCCAGCCTGCCCGGCGTGCCCACACACGTGCAGCCCCCACCATGCATTTACACGCATGCACGCGCACATACGTGCAACCACATCCCCCACTGCACACTCAGAGACGCGCCCCCCACCCACCGACGTACATGGCTGCGTACTCTTCCCTGGCCCGTGTTCCCCCGGCTCGTCAGCACTTACACCTCGCTGTGACCGCACCCCAGACCCGTGCTGGGTGAGGCGACCAGCCCTCGCCCCTGCCCTGGTGCTCGGGGATGAGGAGGGGCAGCTGGTTCGCACGGAGGCGTCCCACCGGGCTCCGAGCCTCCCGCGGCACCTGCGCGTACCCGGCAGCCGGCCGGCACCTGTGCCGGAGCCCGCGCTTGGCACGGCCGCCCTTCCCGAGGAGAGGCTCTGCCCGCTGCTGCCGGTCTGCCGCCGGGACGGCACCGCACGCTGCTCCCGGCCATATGGCCTCCTCCCGCCGGACCTGCCTCGGCCGCCGGGACAGGCGCCCTAAATCCGCGCCCCCGCCCTCCCTTGGCAAATGCCGGCCGCTCGCTCTGCCATCTCGGGCCCTGAAGCGCGGGGACAAAGCCTCGGTCCCTTTTGCTGCTGGTTTTAGTGCTCCACGGTTGGCAAAAGCAGCCCGGGGCTGGCCCCGCTGCCTCCCGCCCGCCCTGCAGCGGGGACCCCCCTTTACACACCGCCGTCTCCCCCAGCCCCGGGGGGCGCCCCGTGTGGGGACGGCTCCTCTCAGCCCTTCTCCATTTGGATGTGTTTCGCCCCAAATGAGTGCTGTTTGAACCGGTGCCTTGTGTGAGGGGTGGCCAGGGGCGAGAGCGGCTGGGGGGAGGATCTAGGGGGGTGGGGGTGCAATCAGGGATGCCGTGGCTGTGCCCACCACCTCCAGCTGTGCTTATATCGCCTTCTAATGCTGGAAAACGCTGATGGAAATTTGCTTTAAACAGGAAGGCAGAGGATGCTCGGGGTCCCCCCCAGGATGGCGGTGGGGACTGGCCGCACAAGCCCAGCGTGGGAGGGAAGTTTGGAGTTGGGCTGTTCCCGCTCCACTCAAAGGCACCGGGTGAGGGGACAGTTTTGGGTCCAATGTCCTGCTGGCCACCCCAAAAGTCAGCTGAGTGTAAAGGGGGCTGCAAAGACCGCACACTCATCTGTAGCACCATCTCCAGTCGTCATCAGCAAAACCCCTGAGGCCAGTGAGCTGCTGGGTACCGAGTGCCTGCGCAGGGGGGGAGCATCAGCCAGGGCAGCCCCCGCCACCAACACGGTCCCCGAGATTAATCCTAAATGCAAAGCCCATACACAAGCAGCCCCACCGGGACCCTGGGGGTCACAGCCGATGCTCAGGGGCCTCTGCGGCCATACCTGGGGACACGGCTGCCCTCTAACAGCGGCTGCTAGGGGAGCTCGGGCAGCCAGCCTGGCTCTTGCTTGCCCATACTACAGCATAAATTAAAAATAAGCCCTTGCTTTGAGCTGATTTTCTCCTGATTCCTCTGGATGTCATTTGGGTTCGAATCCAGCCGCCTTTGGGAAGCTGGGAGCTTGCAAATCTTGGCTTTTGAATGTTTGCAATTATGATCGTAATGGTAAAGGCACATATGCTTCTGTGTTCTCTATAAGCTGTTATGAGGCACAGTTGCTCTTTTACAGCCGTTTTACAGCCAGAGCAGCAAGCACAGGCAGGGGAATAAACCCCTGGTGCACATTGGGCTGGAAATAGGGTGGAAATAGGACGCTCCAGGCTCTGCCATCACATCCCTGTACGCCCCACCCCAGTGCCTTTAACGTTTCCCTGCTTTAGCTTTCCATCACCGACACCAGAAGCCCAAGACCTCCTTTGGGTTCCCTCATCCATTAAGCCCATGAGGACATGTGAAGGGGAGCGGCATCTTACTGCACATTAGCCCAGCAGCTGACCCCGGGGATCCCTTATCCAAATCCTAAACAACAGGTCCAGAAACTCAGGACTTCCCAACAGGGTGCTGATGGCCAAAGAAATTTCCCCCATAGTGAAGACAAACGCAAGGAGAGCCAATTCCCTGGCTCTACCCCTGGCTGGAACAGCACCAGCTTCAGAATCCAGAGTTTTGGAGGGGAGCAGGTTTCTCCAGGGTGTCCTGAGGGATGGTGGGAGGTGCAGGGGACACCAGCACCCCTGTAACCCCAGGGATGGTAGCAGGAGCTCAGCCTCTCCTCTGCCTCCAGGTAGGGAACGACATCGCAGAGCGTGCTGGAAGCTCTTCCTGACTGCCACCTTTCACCTTCAGCTCTTCCCAGCTGATACTGTTGGGCGTTAGCTGCTGATTGCGAGCAGCAAAACCCACACTGGCAATGCTCCTCGGCACACTGGCAGGAGATGCCAGCTGGTGGGAGCCCTCCTGCCCTGGCACAGCCCTTCAGGTGGGGCATCCACCCCCAGCAGCATCCTTTTCTCCATTCACTCCTTGGTCGAGGGCCAGCTTGATCCTGCATGGCAAAAATCACTTTTTAGGGCAAACCCCTCTGACTCCTCAGCTCCAAGAGGGAGTCCCTGGGTAGCTTTGGGGCTCTGACCACTCACAACTGGCTTTTCCTGGGAGCTGATTGCACCCCAAAGTCTCCCACGATCAGGGAGGCTCCTGTGATTTTGCTTCCCGTTGGTCATGGTGATGGCTCCCTTCTCCTCCTCCTCCTCGAGCAAGGGCCTGGCAGCTCTGCCTGGCTTGCATCCCCACGATCGGCAGGGACCTGGGTCTGTCAGGCTCTCTGGCTGTGACAGAGAGGATCTCCTCCAGATCGCCGTGCCCTGCCAGAAACAATCTGTTTATAGTGTCAGCATTCGGCATATCCCTCCCCGCTCAGTGTTGAACCACTCGTATCCTATTTCTGCAGGCACAGAGACACCCTTCTGTGGTCTGAGTGGCACTGTGACCACAGGGGATATTTCTGTGACATCCTCCAAGGCTCGTGGCCAAAGCCTACCGGAGCTCCTGTCCCAAATCTCCATCCCCAGAAGTGTCTGCAGATGTCTCAAGCATGTCCTTTGCTTTTTCTCTGGAAGTCTCTGCTGACCTGAATTTTCCTATGGGTCTTGCCACTGATTCCCAGGGATGTGACGTGTGGATGCCAGGCTATAGGATTTCCCTCCCGCAGTCCCCTCTCTTTTGAGCTAGTGGCCAGGTCAATTGACAAGTGATGGCTCAGCGGGGCTGTGGGCTGCAGCCCCCAGTGCCAGCACTGAACAGAGCCAGTCCGTGCGGGATCTTGCTCTGTGCACAGGGGACACGCCAGGAAGGTGCTCTTCCACACATTGCCCTTGGGTTTGGTTTCCGTCTGGGCTGATGCATGCAGCTAATGCCTGTGAGTGGCTCTCCCTCCCTCCCTCCCTTCCTGTCGCTCCCACAGACCCTTTAAATCAGCTGCTTCACACTCAGTGAACATCCTCTCTCCCTTAAAACCATTCTCTTTCTCCTAGGTCACACCAGGAAACAATTTTCCAGCAAACTCCCCAATTTTGGCCAGTTTTTCACTCTGTCTGCTAACAGCCTGCTAAAGCTTCTGGGCCCCCAAGGCAGCTCTGCTCACACACGTCGGGAGCGATTGCTTGGTGCCTGGGAAATGATTGCTGGCACTACCTGGGCATCCAGCAAACTTTGCTTGTGCAGCTTTTCTCAAGGCCGATGCTGCTGTCGGCTATTAGCATTAACGACCCCCGTGTCTGCAACTTCCAGCTGATGGAGCCTTTCATGAGAGAGCCCCTTCGAGATTCGAGGAAAGTGTGGCTTTTGGAGACACACGGTTTTCTTACGCCTCACCAGCTTTTTATCTCTTTCGGGAAGCTCTGGAGGCTACAAGCTACCTTACCTAATGGTTTTCTATTAGGTTGTGACACTGGGGGCCGATCGGACGTGTCCCAGGCTCCAGCTGCTCTCTGTATCCATGTTTTCAATGTCTTTGGCTTTTGCCAGCCTCCAGATGGGAAACGGCCAGGGGCAGGCAGGGCCTGGGCTCCATGTCTGGCAAGAAGATATTTTATCCCCTAAATCCCTTCCGCAGCGAAACACAGCAGCATTTCATCCTTGCTGGGGGGAAAGCTGTGCAAAGCTCTGGCCCAGAACATCAAGTTGCCATGATGCGTGGGGAGGATGATGATGGCATGTTTCATCCCTTTGTGTGGCACATGGCACGGTACTCTCCCACCTGAGCAGCTTGTGATGGCCGGCTCTGGCCCTGCATGTCCGTGGGAGGCTGCCCAAGCCCCCAGCTGGGGTGGTTGTCTCTGCAGGATCTCCACATTGGTGTGAGATCCTCAGCCTGCCACCCGTTGTGGGCAGGTAAGGGATGGGCCCTGGGGACAGGCTGGTCCACAGGCCTTCAGTGTTGGCCTGAAGAAGACACCGATTGGAGGGAGCTGAGCCTCCTCCACCTGTTTAATCCCACCTCCATCATTAGAATGTCTTTTTGTGTCACCGCTTGCCTGGGGCTGGGGTCTCCCATGCTGGCACTGTGCCGCCCAGTGAGGCACTGCGTCCCTCAGGTTAGGGCACCGACAGGGTAAGGAAGGATGAGGTGGTCTCCAGCCTCTCTTTCCGAGGGCATGGAGGGAATGATTTGCTCAAGGAGACAGTGGTGATGCCAGATTTGCTGCCCTTCGCTGGGGCAGGATGCAGGACTGTCTGGAGAGGACAAGGCTGCAGTTACAGCTCCTACATGTCACTGCCCCTCACCCTGGCCACCCTTGTCCCAAGCTGCAGAACATGCCAGTGCTGGGCAAGGGGTTCCATGGTGCCTCAGTTTCCCCCACCTTTCTCTTGCCACAACAGCCCCAGAGCAAGGAAAGCAAATACTGCCCTTCTGGGGAGAGAACCTGGCAGTGAGGATACGAGAGAGCAGAGCAGTGGGTGCACATCACCCCGAAAGTTCCAGACTTTGAAGCCCAAACAAGGGGCTGGCTGGTGGCTTGCTAAAAATCATCATGGCTCTGGGGAGGATGCATTTCTGGGGGTGCCCCAGTAGCCCTCCACTTCACCAATCCTTCAGCTCCCCTGTGCACAGCTGCCCTTGGGGGATGCTCTAATGCTCACACGGGGCTGGGGCTGTTGCTCTCCCCCCTTCCTCAAGCAGCCCCAGCTGTGGGGCTGTGGGAAGACATCCCACCACCCCGGGGGCTGTGTCCCCCGCCCCAGCACACACCCGTCCTGCACTCCAAAGTGCCAATGTGCCGCCCGGGAGGGTGGGGGTCTCGCAGCGTGGGTGTGGGGGGGTTGCTTAGGGGGCAGGTGGGCAGCGTGGGGCCGGTGCCACGCGTGTCCGGCCGCCCGCGGCTGCAGCCCGACGGGGAGGGCGGGCGTCCTGCCGCCCGGTGGCGGCGGGGAGCCTGGCAGAGGACTCAGTGAAGGACCTTCTCCGGTTTCCTCGGGAGGCTGTCAGGTGGCGGGGGAGCCGAGCCCCCCGCGCCTCGCTGGCCGCGCCGGCTCCCTCCTCCCGCCCTCCTCCTCGCCCTCCTCCTCCTCCTCCTCCTCCTGCTCCTCCCGCCCTGGTGCGAAGGGTTTTCGCTGCTTTTCCCTTTTCTTTCCTCCTCTCTCTCCTCCGCGGAGCGCAGTGCCGGGAAGCGCGGGCAGGGGCGCGGGGATGGGGATGGGGCGGCCGCCGGCCCCCAGCCTGCCCGCCCGCTCCCGCCGCCCGCCGCCGCGTCCCCTCCCCGGCCGGCGGAAGGCGGTGGCTCCCCCCCGCCGCCCGCCTCGCCTTCTGCTCTGAATCTCTGCCCGTCGGCCGATCTGGGGAGAGGCGGGGAGGGGGTCCGTCCCCTCGCACTTTTTTTCTCCCCACTTCTTTCCCCCCTCCTTTTTTTGCCCTCCCCCCATCACCCCCCTTCCCACTCCGCAGCCCGTTTCTCCGCCGCAGGGGCTCTTCGGTGGCCATGCGGCCGGTCCTGGGCGAGCGGCTCTAACTCGCCCCCTCGCCCGGATGGGCCCCCGGAGCCGCGGGCGGATGGAGCCGAGCTACGTCGTGGGTATCTGCTGCCTGGTGCTGCTGGAGCCGGGCAGGGTGTGGAGCGGCGAGCCCAGCACCGGGGGGCCCGGTGAGAGCGGGAACAGCAGCCAGGCACCGGCGGCGGAGACCACGGCTCCTGCGCCCACCGGGGCGGCACCAGCTGGGGGGGACCGCTGCCGCGGTTACTACGACGTGATGGGGCAGTGGGACCCGCCGTTCAACTGCAACGCCGGCATCTACCAGTACTGCTGCGGGACCTGTGGGTACCGCTTCTGCTGCCAGTTCAAGCCCGGGCGGCTGGACCAGAGCGGCTGCTCCAACTATGACACCCCCAATTGGGTGAACACAGGCCAGCCGCCCGCCCGGGTGGACGAGACCCCCGAGGATCCCACTCGCGACAAGACCAACATGATCGTCTACATCATCTGCGGCGTGGTGGCCATCATGGTGCTGGTGGGCATCTTCACCAAGCTGGGCCTGGAGAAGGCACAGGGTCCCCAGACGGAGATGACCGTCTCCAGGTAAAGGGGTCCGGTCCCTCCACCCACCCTGCTCGATCCCCCCCATGGGTTGCAGCCCATGTCCCCAGTCTCTTGCGTAGGGTGAGCCCTGGCTTCACCCTGGGGCTGCCAAGAGGGTGAGGTGAACCCCAAACCCCCCATCCCAGCATGCTGAGACACCAGGGGAGTGGGGTGGCTGCAGCCCCGCAACCTGTCTCAACAGGGAGGGCTGCCAGCCAGGACAGCCTCCATGAGAAGGGATGACCGTACACCTGTCCCCTCTCAAAAGGACCTGCTCTGTCCCTTGAGGAGGCCTGTGCCTGGCTCAGGAGAGTCGTCCCCATCGGCCATCGGGGTGGGTGACATGTGAGCTATAGGACGTGACTTCCCACGGCCCCAGAAACAAAGCTGTTGTTCCCAATGTGCGGCGGGAGGCGAGATCGGGTCCGACTGTGCGTGGGGTGACTGGGGACCGCAGTCCCCTTGGGCTCAGCCTCGCTGGCAGTGCAGGGTGAGGAGACAGCAAAGACAGCTCCACTGTGGCTGCTGCGGCTCCTCGGTGTGTGTGTGCACACGTGTGTACACACGTGTGTGTGCGTGCGCGTGTACACACGTGTGTGCGTGCGTGGGCGCCTGCCTCTGCGCCAGGGTGGGACATCACCCTTGCAGGGGGTGGTCTCGGCTTCTCGGCTGCACACCCTGTGGGGCTCAGCCTCCAACGGAAAGTTGGGCAGACTCCCCCCGGCCCCCAGCCAGGGCTGAGCACGAGGCTAACAGGGGGAAGGTCAGGCATATCTTGGCTTTGGGGACCCCCTGAGCCTCTCCCCGCTCCCACCTGGCTCCCACAGCCATCAGTGCATCTTCCTCTCTCCCTCCCGCAGCAGTCGTGGCTCCAGGTACATGCTTTTTGCCCCATTTCTGCCCACCCCCTACCCGTTGCCGCACAGGTATCCCTGCTCCCAGCACTGAGGTGTCACGAGTGGCTCGGTCTCAGCCTCGCAGGATGCACCATCGGCCTATCTGGGGGGCAGCAGGGTCGTGTGCCCAATGCTGGGGCACATGGGGACAGGCAGGAGGGAGGGATGACCCCTCTGGCCTGGGGTGGGGAGGGGCAGGGCATGGCAGGGTGTGGCAGGGCAAGGCCAGGCAAGGGAGGGCAGGGCTGGTGGCCCCAGCCCCAACCATGGCTCCGCTGCCTCGCTTTCCACTCGGTGTCACGTTGTACAGCTCCTCCGCTTAGGTAGGTTTTTCTGCTCCCTCCTTTTTTTTTTTTTAATGTATGTATGTATTTATTTTTTTTACCAATCACATTCAACGAGTTTAACACTTCGAAGCAGCTGCCGGCAGCTCCAGCCTCCCCGCGCAGCTCTGCCCCTGCGGCTCTGACTCAGAGCTGTCCCTCCTCGGCCTCCCCCCGGCGCACACGCCATGCACATGTGTGCACACGCGTGTGCGCACACGCAGAGAAGCGGAGCAGGTTCACCGAGGTGGTTGTTTTGTGGTTGTGCTGTGAGTGCCCCAAATCGAAGGGGGAAGGATGGAGGGGGGACCCAGCGAAGGCTACAGAGGCAGAGAGAGGGGCTGGGGGGATGAGCTGAATCCAGTACCTCGCCGAGCAGCGGGGTACACGCTCTACTTTGCGTCTTCCCAGTGAGGACATCCAGCTTGGCGATAAACCTATTTTTATGCCATTTGGTTCAGGGATTTTAGCTTAAAAAAAAAAAAAATTAAAAAAAGCAGAGCTGGAGGAGATTATTTCACTGGGACCATCAGGGAGCCACCCTGATTGCACCCCCCAGCACAGACACCCTCTCTCCCTCCCCTGGGGCACCCACATCCCGCTGCCTGCCTGGGGCTTGGGCAGCAGCTGGGTGCTGCACCGCAGCTCCAGACCTGCTGCACCCCGTCTGTGGACCCACCCCACTGCTCGCACCCACCCCGGGGAGCCGAGGAGGATCGCCATTCTTGGGGAAACATCGCATCCACACAGATCCCCCTGAGCTGTGAGGCAATTTTGGGGGGATCCACACTGCAGCCCTCTCCATGGCGAGGAGCCTGGCCAGGTGCCACTGCGTGCCTGCGCCTCTCCCCCGTGTAGCCTGAGGAAGTGCTGGCACCTTGACAGGATCAATACAGCCTCTGCCAGCCTCCCGACTCCCCTTCCACTTGTCCGCTGCCACGTCTCTTTTTGGTATCTACCCCCTGTCTCCTCCTGGGAAAGAGATGCTGTTCTTGGGGAGAGGTCGGCCTCTGAGATGCCTGGACCCAGGTCCCCATCCTGTGCCAGTGGGTCTTGCCTTCTCCCATCACCAGCGGCCGGCGGGACTGCTGCCACTCGCCGGTGGGGTGGTTTCTGCAGGGAGCCTCAATTCTGTGCTGCTGGAGCCATGTATTTCCCCATGTCCCTGCTCCCTCTATCGCTCATGCAAGTCTGAACTTTCCCCATGAGTTTAGGGAGATTGGTGCCCTTTCTCCTCAAACTTGCAGATCTTTCAGGCGCTAGCATACGGAGTGGGAGAAGGCAAGTTTTCCTTGCTCATCTTTGTGGGACAAGCTCAGAAGGGCACCTTCGTCACCATAGAAGCTGGGAGAGGGCTCGCCATCTCCCGTGCCCCATGTCCTTCTGCGTAAGCCACGAGCGGCTCCAGTTCCTTGGGAATGGCGACTGACAGGGACCAGCTCTGCCGCCCAGGAAGCCAAGGCAGGGCGGGAGCAGTGAATCGCGTACAGAGCCCTGGGCAGCAGGCAAGGCACCGGGCCAGCACAGCCGCCTGGGTGCTTGGCTGGTGGAGCCAGTGCCAGGGGCTGGGTATGTGGCATTGGCATGTGAAAAGGGATGCTGTCACCTCTGTCCCGCTGTATGCCCAGTTGGCCCCAGGCAATACATTTCATCTCAGCGCCTCAGAGAGAGCGGGGTTATTTCTAGCTGCCGCATCCCTCGTACCCACGCACGGCTCCGGCCATGGGCAGTGCCACCTCGCCTCCCTCCTGGTGCCTCAGGTAGGAGCTTCTCATTTGCTCCTTGGGCACCGCATCGTGGCCTCGGGCCAGCTCCCTGTTGCACAGTCGGCTTAGTTTCCATTCCCATCCCTCCCTCCTGCTGGGGTTTTTCCGCTCCTGAGGAGCAGTGCCTGCTGCCCCGCGACAGCTCCCACCACCACTGCTTGCAGGCTTCCCACTTTGGGGGGTGGGAGGTCTACCACTTCTGCACCTCTAGACATTGTTCATCATGGTCCTGGTCCTGATCCGAGCCCAGGAAGAGCGAATAGGTGCAGAGACTGCACCAGCTCCTCCCAGATGGAGACACCTGAGCTCCCTGCTCAGTCCTGGCTTGCTGCAGCCCTTGTCCAGCTTGTCCTGAGACCCCCTGCACCTCAGCCACCTCCAACACAGCTTCTTCTCCCAGCTTTAGCTGCCGGTCCACCCAGGGGAGCAGATGTCCGAGCGGCTGCAGCTACCTGGTGTGTGTCCCCCCCCTTCCCATCCGCTTTCCTCCTGCAGGGCCTTATGGCATCTCCTGCAAACCCCTCTCCTTCCGGCTCGGCTCATGCTTGGCACCCGTCCCTAGCACTCACTCAGCCTGGCCAAACCCCGCGTTGAGTCAGGAACACCTGCCCGTGTTTTTCTTCAGGCCTCAGATCTCCAGGGACGTTGGGTCCCTGGGGGCCCCTGGGATCTGGCTGTGCCCATCGTACGAGCGCAGGCATGGGCACCGGACCTCTCTCCTGATCCCTCCTAGGGGGAGGTTGCCCATGGGCTGATGCCCATGGGGCGAACATCCCTGTGGGAAGAGTTGAGTGAGGAGCAGCCTCCTGGGGGGCAGTGGGAATGCTGAATTGAGGCAAAACAGCCAGTGGGAGCAGGTGCCCTGGCAGCAGCAGCAGCCGAGCCCCCTAATGCTGGCTTTTCGCCAGGTTTCAGGACCTCCCCTGTGCTCTTTGGGGTCATGAAACCCAGCCCTGCTGTACGTCTGACTGCAATGGACGTTTCTCTGGCAGCACCCCAGTCCACGGCCATACCTGAGGTCAATGCCCACAGTAGCATGCAGCGGCGAAGAACTAGAAAAGGTTTTTGCAGGCAGCATGGTGAGTTATCACTTGCCGCCCTGGCACTCTGGGGAATGAGGGGACCCAGCTCCAGCAGAGAGGGAGACCCGAAACTCCATTCCTGGGCACCATGTCCAGCCAAGCGGGCTCAGTCCCACCACCCAATGCTTTGGCCAAGCTCCATCATGCCCAGCTGCAACTCCATTTTTGCAGCAGTGCCTTGCTACCCTCAGGCCTTCTTGAGCATTCATGAGTGTCCCAGCCCTGGTGGGCAGGTGTCCTGTGGTGCCCACACTGCTAGGTTGCAGAGATGGGCATCTCCTGCCCCGAGCAGATGCACTGTAAGCCATGGGAAATGTGTTCCCCCCAGGGAGGTGAAGGTGACGCTTTCGCTGGGCATGGAGGTGGCATGGCTGGCCAGGGTGCCAGCCTACCCACAGCTGTGGTGGTGCCACATATCTCCTCTGCCACTTCATCTCTGCTCCAAACCTCTCCACCCTGCTCGGCCAATGGCTGCCACCTTCTGCATCCCCTCCAAGGGTTCACTCTAGCTCAGGGCAATGTCACTTTGCCTGTCACTCCATCATCTCTCCTCTCCTCTGGTGGCAGTGCTCCCATCTCCTCCCATTGCTCCCTGTCTCCTTGCTCAGGGCTTGCAGCCACTCTCCCAGTGGGCTTGCTGGGCACAGGGCTTGGGCCTTCCAAAAGCAGGTCAGCCCCTGGGTTGAGGTGCTCTGCCAGGCCCTGGGTCCCACTGCAAAATGAGCACCTCCATTTCATGCACTGGTGGCTTCTCCAGGGATGGCTCAGGAGCACCGAGCGCTACATGCCAGCTCCTGCCGTGGAGCTGTCGGCACCCATCGTCAATGCTCCTGGATCTGTCTCCTTGCTTGGTCTTGGGGCTCACACCAGGCTTTTTTTGGGGACCTTGGTGGCCAAGGCTTGCTGTGGAGGTGGCTGCACACCCGTGCGGGTGAGGCTTGTGCTCAGGAAAGCCAGGCAGTAGCTGGGAGCAGGACCCTGCCCCAGCGACCTTCACACATGGCCCAGAAGGCCAACCACGTCCTGGGCTGCATCAAGAGGAGCGTGGCCAGCAGGTCGAGGGAGGTGATTCTCCCCCTCTACTCTGCCCTCGTGAGACCTCACTTGGAGTACTGCGTCCAGTTCTGGAGTCCCCAACATAAGAAGGACATGGACCAGTTGGAGAGGGTCCAGAGGAGGGCCACGAAGATGATAAGAGGGCTGGAGCACCTTTCCTATGAGGACAGGCTGAAAGAGTTGGGGCTGTTCAGCCTGGAGAAGAGGAGGCTCCGGGGTGACCTTATAGCGGTCTTCCAGTACCTCAAGGGGGCCTACAGGAAAGATGGGGAGAGGCTGTTCAGGAGGGCCAGTTATGATAGGACAAGGGGTAATGGTTTTAAAATAGAGGGAGGTAGGTTCAGGTTGGATATTAGGAAAAAATTTTTTACTATGAGAGTGGTAGAACACTGGAACAGGTTGCCCAGAGAGGTGGTGGATGCTCCATCCCTGGAGACGTTCAAGGCCAGGTTGGACAAGGCCCTGAGCAACCTGATCTAGTTGGAGATATCCCTGTTCCTTGCAGGGGGGTTGGACTAGATGACCTTTGAAGGTCCCTTCCAGCCCTAACCATTCTATGATTCTATGATTCACATGGCCTCATGTTCTTGGCATCCATGGCCACGGTGGTGGACAGAGACCTCTGACGCTGCTCGTTAGTGTTTTGTTGCAGATGAGTTGTGCAGGTTTAAAGCCTCATCTGCCCCCTGTTCCCCACCTCCACCTGCACCCTGAAGCCATCTCAGTGCCACAGACCACTGGGTGACCACCAGAAATGTGGCCTGAACTTCCCCAAGCCCCCCAGCCATGGGACCAGGCTGGGGCTCATAAAATCCCCAAAAAACAGACGGTGAGACAGTAGTTCCTCAGCACAGTGTCACCCTACATGTCCACCTCCCTTTCACTGCCAGGGAATGGGGCCAAGGGGAAGGGTGCAGACCCTGGGGTCCTGCCAGCAGCCCTGGCCGGCAGCACGGCTTGTGGTGCATGGGCAGTGGGTGAGCCTGGGTGTTGCTGGCGCTGAGGGCTCATGCATGCTTCCCACTTTAACAGAATCGCTTGTTAAGAGCTGCTTGCACCGTTATTCTTAATTGTTATCATCCACACACCGCGGGCGGGCAGCGTGGAAGGCAGGCTCATGAGAAACAGCACTGATGGATTTATCTGGAGAGGAAAAGTCACAGATAAAGGATTGCTCAAGCTTCATAAATAGACCCGAGGAAAAAAAGATAATATTTGAAAAAAAAAATAGGTCAAATCACATTGAACTTCCTGGTGAAACAAGCCTGTTTGAGTGCTGGGCCCCGGGGACATGGGAGAGCAGGCAGCAGCCTGTGGGGAGGGGGCTGGCGAGCAATGCACCCCGGGCAAGGTGGGAGCTGATGGGGCGGCAGCTCCCTGTGTTGACAGCCCATGCCCACAGCCTTGAGGGACCTGCCCACCCCTGCCCTGCCCAGCCACAGCCCGCTGCCTGCCTGGGCTTGCACCCAGAGCTTCTCTGGGTGCAGCACCCCATGGCCAAAGGAGCCTGGCTGGACCCAGAGCTGGGGTCGGTCTGCTGCAGGAGGGCTCCTGGGGAGGCGCAGGCTTTGAATAGCTGCAGGATGGAGGTGCCACAGCTTCCCCAGGTATTTGACCACCCTCACAGGAAAAAAGGTCGTTTCTTCTGTTTAAACAGAATTTCCTTTGTGTCGGTTTGTGCCAGTTGCCTCTTGCCAGCCTGGTGCTGTCCTTGTACTCTCCCTTCAGATATTGACATACATTGATAAGGTCCCCCTGAGCCTTCTCTTCTTCAGGCTGAACAATCTCAGCTCTCTCAGCCCTTCCTCATAGGAGAGACGCTCCAGTTCCTTCATCATCTTCATGGCCCTTCGTTGGACACTTTCCAGCATATTCATGTCTCTCCTATACTGGGCAGCCCAGAGCCAGCGCTCCAGGTGTGGCCTCACCAGTGCCAAGCAGAGGACCTGGGCCTGCTGGCAATGCTTTACTTAATGCAGCCCACAAGACCATTTGCCGCCTTTGCCCCAAGGACACATTGCTGGCTCATGGTCAGCTTGGTGTCCACCGAGATCCCCAGGCCCTTTTCCACCAAGCTGCCTTCCAGCTGGTCAGCCCCCAGTATATACTGGTGCCAGGGGTTGTTCCTTCTTCATTTCAATTTGTTCGGCTCCCTGAGGGTCTTGTTGGCCCATTTGGAGATTAAGTGATCCCAGGGGGGTTGTTACCCAAAGCTCCCCAAGGATGATGTGAAATGAACCCAAAGGGCAAGCGACCCTTCCTTGTAACTTTGCTCTTGCCATCACCCTGTGATGTTGATTGGATACAAACCAAGAGGGAAAATGTCCTGGGAACAGCTGTTGGGGCCCCGTGAGCATAGCGCATTGCTTTCCCCGTTGTTCTCACTGCCTTCCTTGGCAATTCCCCGCACTGGGTTCACTGGGCTTTTGAGCACTCTAGAGCCATGAGCTAACATATCCACCAAGTCAGGATTATTCCTCCCTTCCTCTCCAATTTGCATTTATCCACGTTGAGTTTAATCTGCTGTTTTATCGTCCAGCCACTTGCTAACCGTGAGCTCCTGCTGCAGCTCCCAGTGTGCATCTATGAGCCAGCCAGAGCCTTCGAGGCGTGAGGCATGCTGACAGTGAGCCAGGGATTAGGGAGCCAAAAAAATCCCCGAGTGGACACCCCTGAGCCCTTGCAGTCATGCAGGGTCTGTCTCTGCAGAGGGAATGGCAGGTCTCCTCCTCGTGAAGCCCCACAGCAGCAGGAGCATCTCATCCTGCCCCGGGACTTGCTGCTCAAAGCCACAAGGCTGCCTGGGCCTGCCCTGCTCCGGCACTGCTAGTGTGCCCCACGCTGGTATCACTGGTGTGCCCTGCTCCAGCACCATTGCTGTGCCCTGCTCCGGCACCATTGCTGTGCCCTGCTCCAGCACTGCCAGCATGTCCCGCTCTGGCACCGCCGGTGCGCCGTGGTGAGACTGCAGCATCTCTATCCATGAATGTTAAAGGAAATAGGGCTTTATCTTATGTAATGGTGTTTAAAGTTTAATGATGTTACTTATAAGGATGGCGTTATGCACAGACAGTGCGTGTGCCAGGGGCCGCTGCTAGTTCATCCTCCTCTCTGAAGAGGCACAAGTGGCCTCTAATCCCTTACCTTAGGGATCTTCTCTGCTTTGAAGGGACTCAAGTGGAGGTGTTGCCTCCTTTCCCTCCTTCACCAGACTCTTGTTCCAGCGCTGCATCCCCCAGGTGTTGCTCCAGCCACTGTCAGTTTGGGTTCCTCCAGCTCTGTTTGTCATACACTTGCAACCCACTCCGAGCCATGTGTCTCCCTCACTGCTCTCACCCGCTGACACTCCGGACCTTGGTGGGCTCAGCCCCAGCCAGACCCCAATTCACTGTTGTCGGGGGCTTACCAGCCCTCATGCAAAAGCTGAGTTGGGAACCTGGGTGCGCTCATTGCTCTCAGCGGCTGTTTCCTAGCCTCAGGCTGCCCAGCTCTGCCTCCAAAGAGGGGACACTGGGGGGGCATTGGTGGGGCTGGAGGAGTGGAGTATTATGCTAACAGCCATTCACCCCCTCCCCAGGACACTGACAGACCTGCTGAAGCAGCCGGGCCATGGTCCCTCCGAGCACATGGACGGCCTCATGGGGGACGTGCAGGTCCCGCTGGGCGAGGGGCTGGCCCGGGGGCTCCCCAGGAGCAGCACAGGTAAGGCGCTGGCGCGGTGGGGAAAAATAAGTTCCCTCGGGTGAATAAAGGCAGCAGGAGGGTGCTGCCCACGGCTGAGCCCCCCGCCCGCCTGCCTCTGCCCCCCAGACAAGCCACCCTTGAACAACGCAGTGGCCATTGCCCCTCCACTGGGGCGGCCCCACAGCCACTGCAAGCGCCTGCCACTGGCCAGCAGCCTGGGCCTGCCGGCCCCTGCCTACGCCGCCTACGCCACCCTCAAGGCTGGAGGTGAGTGCCGCTGCTGCATGGGCCGGGATGGCAGCCGGGAGGGAATGCGCTCTGTGGACCCTGCGGGTGGGCGGGAAGGGGCGGGGAGCTCGCAGAGGAGCGGGCAGGACGAGCACCCTGGTCCCGCAGGGCTCCCAGGACAGCTGCTCATGGCTCCGCCACTGCCCCACCAACCTGCGTGTTGCCCAGCCAATCAGCACCCAGGATCCCTCATGGAGCCACTCCACTGCCCAGCCAATCAGAGCTCAGGGTCCCCCATGGATCCACTGTACTCTCCAGCCAATCAGAGCTCAGGGTCCCCCATGGATTCATTGCACTCCCCACCCAATCAGCACCCAGGATCCCCACTGGAGCCACGCCACTTCCCACCCAATCAGCGCCCAGGATCCCCCATGGAGCCGCTCCACTGCCCAGCCAATCAGAGCTCAAGATCCACCATGAATACACTGCACTGCCCAGCCAATCAGCACCTAGGATCTCCCAAACCTCTACACCACTCCCCAGTCAATCCATGTCCAGGATCCCCCCACTCCCCAGCCAATCAGCACCCGAGACCCCTCCCATCGTTCCCCCCACAGTCTCCCCATGCCGGCAGAGGGGGTGTCCCTGTTCCGGAGGGGTGACGCTGTGCCCCTGTCCCTGCAGACAGCACCGCCGAGGACTTCTACAGGCGGTTCGGGGGGCCGGAGGCACCCCCCGCCGGTGCCCTGCCCTTCCCACCCGCCGAGGTGCCGGTGCTGCCTGAGGGCTGCCCTCCGCCCGCGGCCAAGGCCAAGGGCCCCCAGCTGCCGGGGGGCCCAGCATTCCCAGGGGGATGGGAAGGGGGCCTCTCCCGTGGCCCCCGCCGACCTGGCCTGGCCACGCTGCACCCCGAGGGGCCACCTGCCACCCCGCTGTATGGCCAGCCCCACCGGCACCTCGCCACCAACAGCAAGACCGAGGTCACCGTCTGACAGCGGTGCCATCAGGGAGCTGGGGCTCCCGCTCGCCGGAGCGTCACCAACAGCCTCCCCCGCGGGCGGCTGGCTGGAGCAAAGCACCATAGGTCCTACATAAACTGGGACGGCTGGCCACGGCAGGAGACACACGTCCTTCCTCACCAGGATGGGGGCTGCCAGCTGTGCTTCACCATCCAGGAGGCACTGGGAGCCACGCCATCCCTCACATCTGGGCAACAAGTTTCAGCTGTTCTCAGCCTGTCTCTCGAAGAGGCTGAGCCAGGGGCACACTGGCAGAGCAACGCGCTGCTCAGAGGATAGAGGCTGATGCCAGGCAGGCTACAGCCCCCAGGGATGGGAGGACATGTCCTGCTGGGGCCAGGCACTCCCACCTAGCTCCCATGACCAGGTGGGGGAAGAGCAACGGACTCAAAGCACTGTCCTGGTGCTGCCGGCAAAGCCTGAGCAGCCTCTTTCCCTCCTCAGTCTCCTCTTCCCCACTGCCCTGGCCTCCACCTTGTCAATAAATAATGCATTAAACTGTATGGCCTCAGTATGAATCAGCTGGGGGACCCCGTGCTGCTCCCAAAACCCCAGCCCCTTCCCCACGGGCAGCAAGGTGCAAAGCCCACTCCCACAGGGCCCAGGGGAATGCCCCTGCTGGGGGATGTGGTGGGAATGCAGCAAAACCCTTCAAGCAGCTACATGAATACCAAACAGATCTCCTCTCTCTGAAGTTTAATGGTTCTGACAGAATGCTAGCAGAGGGAGCAGAGAAACAAAGAGATGGAGTGGAAGGACGTCATTCCAAGCAAGGTCAGGTAAAAGCTTTCCTCCCATACAGATGCTCCTAAAATTGCAGGGTTCTGGCCCAGCTCTGCCTTGCTTGGCTCTGCTCAAGCCATCAGCCTCTTGGGTCGCTTCCAAAGGAGCATGGAAAGACCACGCTTGCTCCACCAAGGGACCATCTTTCATTGTGAGCCGTACAGCTCCACTTTCCAGGTTATCTGGACGAAGGACTGATGGCTTCCCAAGGTGCTTGTGTGGTTGCATGTCTCTGAAGGACATTTCAGGCTCACCTATGCTTAAGAACAGCTGCTGGGAGGGATGAAGACAGCTGAGAGAAAAAGGGCAGGTGGGAGGTGGTAATGTTTGCCTTTATTAGGTAACAGATACTCATGAGCCCTGGAACAGGGTTTTCAGACAGCAGATATGTTCCCCAAGGAACCTCCCCACCACCAGTTGCACCTTATATCACAAAACATCCCTAATCTGAACTCCATGTGGATAAATAGATTTTCTTCACATAATCCATAGAACAATTTCCTCCCACCCACAAACAAAAAGAAGTTACAGTATATACACGCACATATAAAAAAAGTTGTAGAGACAGATGGGCAGCAAATTTACAAACAGTGTAGAAAAAACAGGACAAAGATCCCTTGCCCTAGAGAGGGGAAAAGTACCAGCAGTACTAGGACCCTCCATGGATCATGCCATTAGCTACCACACTCTCAGCCCAGCAGCCTCCCACCCTCAGCACAGCTGGTACTCCCTGCAGCCCATCACTCAACAGTGGACAAAGTGAAGCCTCGGCATCTGTTTTTCCAAAGCCCCACTTCCCCTTTAACTACAGCACCAAACTTCCCACGAGTTGCACATAGATCTGGGGAAATACAAAGTAACTCTGAGGCTGCCACAGGTAAAAAGTAGCTGTATTTTAGGAAAAATCCATGATCAGGAAGACAGTGTGAGAACCATTTAGAGGAGAAAAAGGAGGAGGATGTGATCCACCCCCCAAAAAACAGGATCACTGATCAACTAGGAAACCTGGGATGGGCAATCAAAACCCACTCATACCCAAGGGCTGTTCTGCACGCTTAGGATATCTGCTCAAAGCTGAAGTGGCTGCCACCACCTGTACCAGAGCGTCCCCTACACTGATCAAAGACAAATAAGAGCAACCTCTACCCCCTCAAAGGATGAGCTCTCCTCCGACTGCACAGGTTGTGGTCCTTTGAGGCTGGGGGTCCACCAGCTACTCCCCAAATAAAGTGGTAGACAGCAGGAAACAACTTCTGGTCCCCATGCTTTGCTTGCAGCTACGGCACAGGGATGCTGCAAACAGGTTTTGCTGGGAGAAAGGATTTTCTTGGCCCTGGTTTCCACCTTGTTGAAGCCAGGCAACTCTAGGACTAGCATTATCATAGAATCATAGAATACCAGGTTGGAAGGGACCTCAAGGATCATCTGGTCCAAACTTTCTTGGCAAAAGCACAGTCTAGACAAGATGGCCAGCATCCTATCCAGCTAAATGTTAAGTGTTCAATGTTGGGGAATCTACCACGTCCTTGGGGAGATTATTGCAATGGCTGATTGTGAAAGATTTTCCTCTTGTGTCCGATCAGAATCTCCCCAGGAGTAACTTGTACCCATTACCCCTCGTCTTTTCCACGTGACCCCACTTGACCCCCTTTATCATCATGTTCCTTTAAGTACTGGAACATGATGATAAAGTCTACCCCTAAGCCGCCTTTTCTCAAGGCTGAACAAATCCAGTTCTCTCAGCCTTTCCTCACCTGGCAGGCTTCCCAGTCCTTTGGTCATCCCTGTGGCCCTTCTCTGGACCCTCTCCAGCCTGTCCACATTTTTGTATAGTGGGGACCAAAATTGAACACAGTATTCCAGGTGGGGCCTGACAATCACTAACTATAGTGGGATAATGACTTCTTTGTCTCTGCTGGTGATGCCCTTGTTGATGCAACCCAGCATCCTGTTGGCTTGCTTTGCCACAGCAGCAGCACACTGTTCACTCCTACTGAGCTGCTTGTCCATCAGGACCCCAGGTCCCTTTCCACAGAGCTGCTTCCCAGCCAGGTAGATCTCAGCCTGTGCTGCACTCCTGGATTGTTTTCCCAGGTGCAAGACCTTACACTTGTCCTTGTTGAACTTCATAAGGCTCTTGTTAGCCCACTCTTCCAGCCTAACCAGGTCTTCCTGCAGGGTGGCTCTCCCTTCCCAAGCGTCCACTTCTCCACTTGGTTTGGGATCATCAAACTTCATCAGGTTACTCTTGATCCCATTATCCAGATCGCTTATGAAGATATTAAAGCATTGGGCCCAGTATCAAACCCTCGGGGTCTCCACTTGTGACAGGCTGCCAGTTTGAAAAGGAGCTATTTACCACCACCCTCTGGGTGCTGCCTGTCAGCCAGTTCCCCGCTCACTGCACAGACCACTTGTCTAGACACATCAGTTTCTCTAGGAGGAGGCTGTAGGAAACCATATCAAGCACCTTGGAGAAATCCAGGTAGACAATGTCCACCACTCGCCCCACATCAACTGAGCAGGTTACTTTGTCATAGAGGGCGATCAGGTTTGTCAAGCACAATTTGCCCTTGGTGAATCCGTGCTGGCTTTTCCCAATCACATGCTTCATTTGCCCCGTGATAGTCCCCAAGGAGGATTCATTCCATAACTTTCCCAGAGATTGAAGAAAGACTGATGGGCCTATAATTTCCTGGATGTTCCATTAAGTCCTTCTTGTAGACAGCAGTGACATCTGCCTTCTTCCAGTCTTCTGGGGCATCCTCTGATCTCCACTTCTCCTCAAAAACTATGGACAGCAGTCTCACAACATCATCAGTCAGCTCTGGCCCATCAATTTGTAGGAGTTAAACTCCTGTAATGGTTCACATACCAACTCTTACTTCTCTGATGGTGGGGTCTGTGTTTGCATCAACCTGGGTTTTTTTTGTTCCCAAGGCCTGGGGCCCAACAGTGCTGGTAGAGACAGAGGTGACAAGAGTGTTGAGAACCTCTGCCGTTTCAGTGTTGCCAGTGACTAATTCACCTCTCCTGTTTAAGAGCAGGCCAATATTTTCCTTCTGTTTCTGCTTGTTGTTTATGTACCTGAAGAACCTTTTCTTGTAGTTTTTGACATCTCTAGCCAATTTCAATTCAAGCTGAGCTCCTGCTTTTCTAACTGCATCTATGCATGCCCTGGCAATGCCCTTGTAGTTCTCAATGGGTATTCATCTGCTTTTCCATCTCCAGTATGCTTCTCTTTTGGTTTTGAGCAAACTCAGCAGCTCACAGTTAAGCCAAAAGGGTCTCTTGCTGCATCTACTTCCCTTACCTTTAAAGGAGATGAACTGGTTTTGTGCTTCCAGGAGAGCGTTCTTGAAAAACTCCCAGCACTCCCTAGCTCCTTTATCCTCCATGGAAGCTTCCCATGGAACCCCTCTCAACTGAGCTCTGAGTGAGCTGAAGTTTACTCTTCTGAAATGCAAAACCTGTGTCTTGGTACTAACCTTCAGCACGCTCAGCAGGATCCCAAACTCCACAATATTGTGATCGCTGCAGCCACGGCTATTGCTGACCGAGATATTACAAAGCAGGTTTTCTTGGTTTGTATGTAGCATGTCCAGCAGCGCCTCATTCCTGGTTGGCAGATCTAACATTTGTATGAGGAAGCACTCCTCTGTACATTCCAGGAACTTGATGCATGACATGCGAGCTGCTGTATTGTTTTTCCAACAAATGTCTGGGTAGGTGAAGTCACCCACAAGAACCAGGTTCTGTTGGCCCAAAGCTTGCTTAAGTGACCCAAATATTGCTTTGTTGGCCTTATCATTTTGGTTTGGAGGTTGGTATCAGATGTCTACTGTAAGATACCCTTGGAAATGACCCCTCTGATCTTCACCCAGAGGCATTCGATAGGGCTTCCATAATCGCTGTAGCTGACCTGTACACATCCAAGGTTCTCTTTAATATAGAACATGACGACACCTCTTCTTCCTTGCCTGTCTTTATGAAACAGCCTGTAGCCGTCTATTGTGTTCCTCCAGTCATGTGAGTTGTCCCACCATGTTTCAGTTACTCCTATGATATCAGAACCTTCTGACTGGGTACAGAGCTCCAGTTCCTCCTGTTTGCTCCCCAGGCTGCATGCATTGGTACTCATATTCA
This sequence comes from Tauraco erythrolophus, assembly GCF_009769465.1. NCBI lineage: Eukaryota > Metazoa > Chordata > Aves > Musophagiformes > Musophagidae > Tauraco > Tauraco erythrolophus. Next base: position 58,325,766 of record NC_141468.1, read on the forward strand.
ATTCCTGCAGCACATGAAATCCTCCTTCCAGATGCCAAAAGACCCCATGCAAAGCAAGACAACAAGCCCCCATCTTTTTCCCCTCGTTTTGGAAGGAGCTCAGCTCCTCACACCTCTCTGCAAAAGCTGGATACAGGCAGAAGCTTCTTGCAAAACAGCCCAAGTTCTGATTTTACAGGAGGAATCAGGCTGTATGGGTCTGACTGGGACAGGATAGGACTGGGCTGCTGCCCCTATCTAAGTACTTCTAGCTGCCGACACAGAGCATGTGCCAGCTACACACAGGGAGAAACAGTGTTGCCCACCTGCCAAAGGCTGGTTCCCATATTTGCACGTGTGAGAGGGCAATCACTCTGCACTTCTTTGGAAAGATGCAACAAGAAAGGCAGAGAAAAAGAGGGCAAACCGTTCCTTCCCTGTCCCCAATCCGCCTCCCCCTCTTGGAAAGTCACAGGCGATACCACACCTGCCAAGTCAAATTGCTCTGAACAGTGATGATAACAGAGCTGGGAGACTCACACCCTGAGCCACTGCCTCCCAGTCCCTGCAGGAGCTCAGGAGCTGTCGAGCAGTTGGAGAAGAGAAGGAGAAACACCCAAAGACAAGTTCTAGGACAGGGAATTAAGTAAAATAAAAAAAAGCGTTTCTAAAAATTGTTTCTGCATCAACAAGAAGGCACCAGAGAAGCATTCACCCTTCACACAGAGTGCAGGGCACTGCATGTCCACCTCTGCTGCCACCCAGCACCAGATGACCAGGGAGTCCATGGCCTCCCACGAGGCTCTGCTTGTTGTAGGCTGCCATGAACCCAATCCCCTGCCAAAAACCAGAGGCAGCTCTGCCCACAGGCAGGAGACACGTGAAGCGGAGAGGAAGGGAAATCTGCTGCATCATTCCCTAAGTTTTTGTAAAGCCACAAACACTCCTATAAAAAAACATGTATAAAAACCGTAGAGAAATTTGCTGGGCGGTACTGGCCCCAAGCGATACTCCCAGAGCACCTCTGTAAAATCAGGTCTGGAGGGCTCCAGTGAAAAAGCAGTTTCCTGATGCACACGCAGCTCAAGGAAAGCTGGTGCCTTCCCCCTCTCTCTCAGGAACGGCCCCAGACCTCAGCAGCCATCTGGGGCAAGACTTGAGCAGATCCTCTGCCCTTCCCAAAGCTTTCTTTCTGCAAAGCATTCGGGAAGGGAACAAGATGCCCCTGAGGACAGACACTAGATGTGTCACTTCTCTGTGCCTTGGGCTTGTGGGCCTCTCCCCTCAGCAGGGATGGGGACTCCGGGTCAGGGCAGTGCTTCCCAACAGCCCCAGGCACAGTTGCAAAAACCACAACTAGGCAGATCTCTGCTGCAGCGCCTGAGAATAAGAAAGGGGGATAATAAAGCTAAACTTGGGGCAAGATAAAAAAAAAACAAAACAAACCCAAAACCCTCCCTCCCTTTCCCACCCCATCAGCACAGCCCTAACCTAGCACTTTTTTTTTAAGCTCCAGAAGGGAAGTCCAAGCTGATGGTCAACCAGGCTGTCTTTGCATGAGGCGGCCCCACACCAGTGTTAGGAGGCGGCTATGGCTGTGCCCCCGCTCAGCTTTACAATCATCTGCTGGCAGTCGCTGCAGGAGCGTTTGTCCCCCACCTTCTCCAGAGTGCGGGCGGCCTCAGCCAGCAGGACCGCTCGCTGGCCCGGGGAGGAGAGGAAGGAGAGGGGGAGATGGCGACAGGCCAACAGGATGGCTGTGGCTCGCTCCCTCTGGCCCGGCAGGGTGTCCAGCTCACCTATGGGCAAAGAGGAGAGAGAAAGCTCACGATGAAGCTACAACCTGTGTGACAAAAACCTGCCACGCAGGCCCTTGACTGGCACCAGTTAGCACAGGCATCCCTGGCTAGTGTCCTCCGGCTATGCTGAGAGTGAGGGGTACCCTGCGGATCCCCCAAGCAGCTGCTTTAGGCTGGCGGAGAACAGTATGAGCTGGGGTGAGGCAGGGACTGGCGAGCCTGTCTTCTTCAGAGACGGTCCCTTTCACATCACTTCTTAGGGCTCATCCCAGCTCCAGCACATACATCTGCCCGTTTCCTTCAACCCTCGAGGGATTTTACAACCAACACCCCATCTCTTGGCTCTCCCCTTTACAATTCCTGGCTTCTGCCTTCGCGTTGACCGCCCCAAATTCCAGCCTGCCAAATTTTGTGCATGTGCGGCTGCACGAACGCAAGCGTTTTCCAGCCTGTTCACTGACATCTCCAGCCCAGGGCTGGCAGCTCATGTTAGCCAGCTTGTAGAGAGCGTGGCAGAAGCATTGCCACAACCCACAGGCTGACAGGACTTTGTTATCCTGAGCCTCAGACGTGGGGAAGACACTGCAGTCTGCATCTATGCCCCCTAACCCTGCCCAAGTGCTGCCCTCTCCCAGCCCCACAGGCAGTGGGTCGCTGCTGGGGCTCTAGGGCCGACCTTGCTTGCTGCTCTGGGGCGTGCGTCGCCTCAAGCTGTGCTCCAGCAGCTGGTGGGTACGGGTAGGGCTGGCACCTGCCATCAGGCGCACAGTGGCCTCGTGGAGGAAGACCTGGAAGGGAAGGCAGGACAGGGGGTAAGAAGTGGGCTGGCATGGGGGTGATGCTGTGGCTGAACTCACGTCATGCCTCAGCCTCCACGTTTTGAGAGCAGAGCACCGATGCATCAACAACAGAGACCCACTTGCACGCTCCTCCCTCACCTTCCCACCTGTCTCCAGGGAATTTGCAGTCAGGGCAACCATGAGGAGGGAAAAAGAAAGCTTTTAACACACACTGTGAGTGGCCTGGAAAGGGGGAGGAACAAGCGCGGAAAAAATGGGAGAGTAAACTCCAGCACCGTGGCCTAGGCGGGCATCTCACCCCAGGCTGTTAGCGCAGCGCTCCATTTATAGCCCCAAACAGTGAAATCCAGAGTCTGGACAGTACCAGGACAACTCTCTTACCCAAGTATTAGATTACACTTCCTCTACAGAGGTTTAAAACTAGATAGACTAAAGAGAAGGGGAGGAAAACTCCCACAGAAGCAGCTGGTGTTCTACAGGTGCAGAAGGCATCTGACCCCTCAGCTACCCACAGAATCAACATGGCTGAGGAAGCCTCCTTACACACTCCCTGAAGGGACTGACCCGGTCTGAAGCCACGTTAAGGGGCAGGATGCCATGGTATTTGCTTGGCAATGCAGATGTGCTGGTGGTTTTCTAGGTAGAAACTAAGGCAGACACCTCCATGCATGCACTGGACTCCCATGGGAACCTCCTTCATCACCCACCAAGAGAAAGTATAGAGGCTGCTGGTGGCAGACCATCCCACCCCAAGTGTCCAAACCACTCCAGCCCATGTACACCCTACATTTCTAAGGGCCACAGCTTCCCTGTCGCCCCCTGGGAAGGGCCATAGCTCAGCAGAGGCGGAAGGGGCAGGGGAGACAAGCCATCACCTTGCGATAGGCGGGCCTGAAGCCGTGGGCCAGCTTGCGCAGGCTGCCGAGGTCGCGCTGGAAGCCCGTCAGCTCGGGGGCCGAGGCGTGGTAGGTCTCACCCAGGGCCTGGCTCACATTCGCCTGCTTCTGCCACAGGCTGGTGCGGAGAGAGAGCAGCAAGTCACAGGCCAGCAGCTGGATCATCTGCAAGAGCCAGGGGGGCCCGGACACACAGACTTATTAACACAACCCATTGGGCGAGTAACAGGACATTTGCTACACAGCTGCCGACACGGCCCACGGAGGCCAGCCGTGGCACCTCCTGCCCACCCAGGGGTGCTCCCTGGCCCTCCCAGCCCAGTCACCCCACTACGATACACCAAAGGGAGCAGGACTTTGCCCAAGCGGTGTCTCCAGGGCCAGGCACTGCGGTCCAGCTTAAGGAACAAGTGCTGGGCTGTGTCCAAGGAGCATCTCTCCCCACTGGGACACCCAACACCTTCGTAAGGCTGACCTCAACCCCACCCCAGACAAGTCATGCCAAGAGAATATTGCACCGGTGATGCCCCAGCCTCCTGCAAAGGCTTTCCTGCCCAAATGACAGCACTAACTAGTGGAGAACTGCTAAGACAGCCTTGCTACCTGCAGAGATAAAAAAAAAGGCAATCTTGACACAGCCCACAGTGGCTGCCCAAATTCCTTCTCCCCATCTGCTGCTGCCTCTTAGCATCACTTGCTGTCTTAGTTGCTCTTAGGAGACTCTACCTATGCTGCCGAAGCAGAGGGTGCCTCTGTACTGCACTGCAGAAACATTGCACCGTTACTGCCACAACATGCAATGCAACTACAATGCACTACAGCTGCCACCCAGGAGCAGCAGAAGGGACAAGAACTGTGTCCCATATGCCATGAAGGGAAAGCTCCAGCTTTAGGTAATCCTGGAAATAAGAGAAACAAGCCCCACACAAACTCAGGAATAGCACAGCACAGTCCTACTTTTGTGGTAGAGGGTTCAAACAAACACATGAGTGCTGCCTGAAACAGAGCAGACTTGACTTAATGAGGTCCTGCTTCACAGGTGTCAGCAACTTCATTTGGAGGATGGAGATGGACGCTTTCCACAGTCCAAACATGAAGTGGTCAAAGCACCAGAAAAGGGTGACATGTACTAGCAGGAGAGAAGTAGGAGCTCAGCTATCTGAAAGCATGCCCAGAAAAATGATGTTGTACTTGCAGCTCTGCTCCTCCATACTGCAGGGGCAGAAAGATGTCAATGCCTTTTGGAAGGAAAGGGAGGAAGTTTCCCTTCTGCTCCCATTGGACACAGGATGGATGGAGAATGTTGTGTCTGATACAACAGGGAAGAAATACGCCTGCAACAAAACCAACCTTACAACCAAGACAGACCATGTCTTATCCCGGGGCTCTTACGTTGTTGAGGACGGTGCTGGAGACACCACTGCTCATGTTGAGGCTGTTCCATAAGTGACTGCTGGCCCTCTCGCAGTGACCTAGGGAGCTCTGCTGACCATCTGCCTTCCCAGATAGTGAAGCCTGCATGGCTTTACACACGTAGAAGGTGGCTTTCACCAGGGCATTTCTGAAAGAGAAAGAGTGCTGCTTTTAAGCAGTACTATGACATGCTGTCACAGGGCAGCCCCAAGAGCTGAGCTCAAGCAGCAACCAGCATCAGCTTTCACCCTCTCACTTTCAAGAGCAGAGACATCATCATTTCTTAGAGATAAAAGAGATGGAAATTGTTCCTCACCTACACAGACCACACAGAGAAATGGATGGAAACTGGCTAAGAAGCTTTAATGCAAAAGAACCAAGATGGTGACAGCAGCCTGTCCCTCAGTGTCTGAGTTTTGTTTGATTTTGGAAGGGGGCGGGCTGTGCAATTAGAAGAAAGCCAAAAGACATCTTTAAAGAAGCAATTCTGACACTTCCAGTCCACAGCTCTAACATCAGCCTGCAAGACTTGATCTCAGCTTCGACTGCTGAGCACGGTGCATTACGTTGTCCCAGAGCACAAGGGGCATGCGACTCCAGAGCACAGGTAGAGGTAGCCCACAAGACAGGAGTTTGGAGAAGGGCCATCCCCGTTTAGAAGGAGCAGGGGTTTGAAAGTTGTATAAGGCCTACGCACTCTGACATCTCCAGGGATTTCGGCATGCGCTCCACTTCTGCAAAATGTGATCTCACAGCAGCGTCATCCCCTCTGAGCCAACCGATTGCCATAGCCACCGCTGCCGACCACCATCTGCACACCACGTCAGGGCCTGTAAAACAGAATCACAAGCTGCAGCCCAGAAGAGGACACCCAGCTCCCTTTCTGCTCAGAGAAGTGGGCAGGTATCACATGCCCTTGCCAACGCCTTCCGCCAAGATTGATGCTAACGAGCCCAAACTGATCCCATGGGAATGCAGCCATCTGGGTAAACACTGAAATGTGCTGCAGGAACACAGAGGGACTTGAAAACAGCCTACATCTGACCATAGGCAGAGTTTTGGGTGCCAAATTTAGATCTTGTCAACAAGAACCTACCCCAACTACTTAAGTCGAAATCTGTTGACTTTTTTCCCAACAAGGATCTCCGCTCGCCAACTCAAAGTAACAACTCTACTCATATACACCATGCCTTGGCACTTACCACCATCAAGCCAGTAAAATCAGGTTCCCTGTATTATTTCCTCCATTATTTAACATCCCATCAAAAACTTCCTAAAGACTACCTAGGGCCAAAGGACATAAGCTCTGCTACTCTGACCTGCTTTTAAATTTCATGACAATTATTAACCCAAATATAGACTTCCCTTTACACCAAAAAAATAATACCTTGAAAAAGAAATACCTAGTTTCTCTTCTATGTTTACTTCGTACATTTTAGGTACAACACAGTTAGCCTACATCTAAAGCTCCAGCAGCGTCCTGGTGAGCTGCCAGGTGCTGTCTGTACCAACACCAAGCAAGATGAATACTCCAGCAGCTCACTTCCAGCCAAGTCCAGATGAGCACATGGCTCAGAGGGTGTCTACAGCTCTCATTGTCCCAATAAATATACACTAAGGGACCAAACCAAGCATCTCCCAATAGATGCCCAGAGCTTGTCTACAGCAAGGGCTGCAGGTCTCTGCAGATTGAGGAACATAGACGACAGCTGCTATGAAAGTGAGGTCAACTTGTATTTGGTCCAATACATAATTAAGTGGGGAAAAAAAGTCTTCCTGTACCTCAATCACAACACTCCTATGCTTTTTTATACACTACAACCTTCCACTCGCTTCGCATTGCCAGGAGCAAACTCTCAGATGAGGGCACAGGATTCAGCTTGGAACATGCCTGGCAACACAAGTAACAGCAGCCCCACCTGGGCACCCAGCATTAGAACACAGAGCTGAGTTGTGAGCCTTCCCAACCACCCTCTTCCATTCTGAGTCGCCATACCACATTGTGGTCTGCTGCTGCTCCTGCATTTCTCCTTGCCTAGAGTTTGAGAGGTGGTGGAGAGAGAAGGGAATGCCTATCAGCAGTAGTTCCTGCAGCTGAGAGCGCTTTGGTTCTGCCAGACTTACCCAGGGCAGACTTGAGTATAGAATTGCTGGCAAAGGGTGGGGCTCCACTTCCCATCGAGTCCAAGAAAGAGTTGAGTAATTTCAGGTACTCCATGGCACCAGAGAACTCACTGAAACAAGAAGCAAGGCAGACCTTCGCTATGCTGTCAAACAGGAGATACCGAAGCCTGAAGGCATTTCTCATCAGTCACAAGTTAAACAATGTTGACTCATTACGCCAGCAGAAAGTTCAAGCTCTGCAAGTAAGGCAACACTGCTGGACTGAAGAGACCTCCCTGAGAGTGAAAGCACACAGACAGATGCTCAGGGAGGGGCAGCCTCAAATCTCCCCACACAAGGAGACCAGCTCAGAACTGGAGTCAATCCTGGGAGTTTCACCTCAACTACAGAGATGCTGGACATGACATATGCTACGAGTTGATAACAGGCTCCTTTTCCATCACTGCCTCCAAAGGAGACTGAATTACACTTTTGGGAGTGACTATTTGCATATATGCAAATATGCATGCCTGCAATTGACAACACGTTCATAGCGTTGATCAGAGAAAGTAGCATACACGGCAATGATCTAAGTTCCTGGGACATGCTACAGAGGAAGATCTTGAGCTACTACCCCTAGAGGGGGACGAAAAGGCTTGCTGTATTACTAAAACTAGTCCTTCCTGTGAGGAGACAGGACTCCCACAAGTATACTGACAACCCACCTCACTTATACAAGTCCTGCTACCTTCTCTCATCATCAACAGCAGCATCTGATCACAAGCATTTGTATTGTGCAAGCAATTAGACCAAACTGCTGCTCATTCTCTGCAATGATGTTAGGAAACAGACACGAGATTGAAAAAAAAGAAAAAAGCTAAATGTGCAATATTTTCCCTACACAGGTAGGGAAATTTGGTTATCTTCCCATTTGAGGCTTTTACCCACATTTTTTGGGGACAGGATTCTTACAGAGCTTCCCATATCTTTTACATAGCATTTGCTTGGCACCAGCAAATCTGGAGATCAGCTAGAAACAGTGCAGAATTGCAGGCAAAGGCAGGGGCTCCACTTCCTGTGGAGTCCAGGAAAGAGATGGACGCAGTTCAGTACAAAAAGCTGCTCTGATTCCCACCTATCAGCCCCTTTCAGTTGATCACAGAGCTGAGAGGCCAATGACAAATTCGGCCAACATCATCTCTCCCCCTCTTGCCACATATCAGTTTGATTTTTCACTGCTGGTAAACAAGGTACTTTGTTCACTCAGGAGAACGCTCTCACGCATAACGTAGCAAGATGGTGGGGCCAGTCCCTGACATGCCAGACCTGCATGCTCCTATAGCCTTGGATGTACATTCTCGTCTATAGAAGCATCAGGCGTACACTAATTTTAACATTCCTGAACATTAAACTTTGTCAGCAGAGAAAGTGCCATCCATCCACTTTCAGGAATCAACCAGAAACCCTCACTGCACCTGGCGACACTCAGAGTTTCACCTTTGACTTCAAAGGTTTTAATAAGAAGAGGCAGAGCTCGCTCTCCTAGTAAGCTGTGGCAGCCACACTTAGGTTGTCATTTCAAGTCTTTAATAAGGACTAATCACTCGGTTTGCCCCAGAGCGCCCAGTCAACAGCTATGAGCTCCACCTTGCAGCCTGCGGCTGCAGCCAGCAGCCCCCAGTGCAGCAAGCAAACTTACCAGGGCTCCTCCTCTTCTTGTCCCACCATCTCTTTCCTAGTCTGAGGCTTCACGAGTGAATCCACTGCTCGCTCTAGCAGGTTCTCACAAAATGCCTGATGAACTTGTGCAATAGGATCCGCTAGAGAAGAAGGAAAAAAACCCCAAACCATTTCACTTGAATACAATGATAGGCACCTCCCAAAACAAACAAAAAGAAGAACCAAAACATAGGAGCAAGAGAATGAACAGTAGAGGGAAATTCTTGAGGAATTAATGCCAAGATTTCTAAAGACTACGTTTTCAGGGCTTTATTAACCCTTTAATCCATTCATAAAGCCGCAGTCTGCAGCCAAACGTCCCTGTGGCACTTCAGCCACTCAACAAAACAGTGATGACACCGCTCTGTGAAGGATAAACCTTGGTCACCCCAAAGTCACCTCCTGGACATTCGAGGCCACATCCAGACTCTGTTCCAGCATGTAAAGACACAAGCGGGATGACAAAACACAGTATACGAAGGAGAAGAGAGCCAGCTCTCGCAGACTGAGGAGATGTGTCTCAACTCCACAGCCCCTCTTGCCCATCAAGACCACAAGCAGGGCAGACATAGAAGAGGCACTCGCTTTTGTCCCAGGGGTGGAGAGCCAGCCAGGCTCAAAGTGCTGGGAGGCTGTGCACTCAGGACACAAGTGGCTCTCACCAGGGTTCCTTTGGGTGCAGTACAGGCTCTCCTTCGCAGCAGACTTCACCGTCCAGCTTCGTTCCACAAAAAACTTCTGTCCCAGGGGGTGGCACAGCCAACGCAATGAGTCAGGAATGGCACTCCGCTCTGAGCTGCACAGGCTTTGAGCCTGGCTTAGAAAGTAGCTCTGGGGAAAGGAGAGGCGAAGATTGAGAACAGTAGCCAGGGAAAGAGACACATCACCACGGACAAAGGTGTTATCATAATTACAGCTCATATCATAATTGCAGGTCACATTGTAATTGTAGTGCTGGCACATGCCCTGAGCTACGGCAATGCCAGCTTGCAGGCCTTCCTAGAGCTTTGCATGGAGGTGCAACAGGAGAGGAGATGACAACTCACCGCCAGGAAGCCAAGCTTGCCTCCACAGCGGGTTTTCAAGCCAACCGCAGCTGTCAGATGGATTTCTGCCATGGTGCTGGGGGAAATCTTTTCTTCTGCGCACTCAGCCAGATTCACAGCACACAGGGCCATGTGCAAGCCCGAGTAAGCTGAGCTAGAGGGAAGTTTACCTGCAACAGAAAGGAAAGCAAAACAGTTAGCTTTTGACACTAATACCAGCTGCTAATACTACTGTGATTTCATAGAATCATAGAACGGCACAGGCTGGAAGAGACCTTAGAGATCATCTATTCCAACCTCCCTGATTTGCAGGACTACAATCCTAAAGAGACAAACGAGAACGTGTTGACATGAGACGTTTACAACGTCATATGCCTACTTTGTATTCAGGCAATAGAACAACTTGAACCGAGTCTCCCCTCTGCAGATACCAAGGTTGGCATCCACAGCTTTGTTTCTGCAAGAAAGCCCTGCATAGTTAAACCAGTTATGATAAAATCATCAGCAAATTTTGTCTCGCTATATTCACCACTGTCTTAAAATTTAACTCCTTTGCAGTCCACATCTGCACCTACACAGATAACATTAAGGACAAGAACTTATCCCTGGCAGCACGGCTGCAATTCACACAGCATGATTAGGCAGCAGGAAGTTTAGCTTGGATTTCCGATGTTCTCGTAGCCTATTAACATTGCAAATTGGTTTGCCAAGGAAACGGCAAAAACAAGTGTTCATAAGGAACATTCAAGCACTTCCTTAGTACATGTGCACACACCCAGGTTTTCAAAGCACATCAACACCAACTGGCAATCTGTGCTCTACACAGCTTCGAAAATATAAATTCTTCCAGCAATTAACCCCAGCTCTCACTTCCACATCACGTTCCCAAGTGATAGGGATGAAGCCAGCCCTTCACAGTGACAAAAAGCAACTGAACTCAATCAACCGCTGCTTGGGAAAGACTCCCAGCCACCTCTGCAGGCTCAGGAACACATAACTTGAGATACTGCTGTTTCTTCAGCTGTTCTTACAGAGCCCTTTCACTGCATGAACCTGTCCTATTTCAGTAAGTAGCTCCTGAAATTCATCAGGCTGAGTCCCAACAGCAGCCCTCCCAGAGGAGGGAGACCATAGCACTCTCCCAGTGTCCCCAGGATCAGCTTCAAGCCTCCCACTTTGGCAAAACGAGAACAGAAAATCTGCCACCACCGCTCCCTACCCGTTATGTGGAGCTGATGAAGCTTGTGATACGCTAGAGCCGCATCCCGAGCACTGGTCTTGGCCTCATCCTCAAAGCCTGCAGTGGCCTCCCTTGCCCGCCACTGATGAGAAGTCCTCTTCAGCAGCCACCGCACCAGCGCCAGCTTCTGCAGACTATAGCGGATCACGTTCCAAGACAGGCTGCAGGCCAAGTCCAGGCGGGATGCTGGCAGTGCTCGGCCAAGTACCGACAGGCAAGTCTGTAGGTTTGATGCAGCTGCAGCAAAATCCCCCTGCAAATAACATGAAGAAAGGTTCAACAAAAGCCACTTTGAGACCTTTGCATTAAGAGCAATATAGACCGATGTACAAGCTAGGACAAGATCTTCAGCTGAGGGAGGTCAACATAGTCCTCGTAAACACGAAGGCAATTTACACTAGCTTCAAATCTGGCCCTACACATACCTTTCCACACATGGCTCTGATCCTGCACTGCCTGAGAGACACATCGGCACTAGATGAAAGGAGGTTCCTGCCTGCCTCCTTCCAACATGGAAGTTTTAGGGTCCCCGTGTCAAAAGCCAAATGTTGCCTCAACAATGGAGAAGACTTCCAAAAGGCTGGAGGACAGCAGACAGACACAGCAGAGGCCAGATTCTGGACAGAAACCAAGACCTTGCTGCCAAAGATTGCTACAAGATGCAGCAGCAAGGAACAAGGACAGAAGTTAGAAGCCTCTTCCAATGCTGGCGTCTGAGCCTCACTAATTTATGTTGAGGGAAGACAAGTTATCTCTCAGCACAACACAGCTCCAGCTTCTCTGGATTCAGACAGGATAATCCACTTGAGGAATACCATGCTCGTGCAAGTGCCCAGCCACTGCCTTACTAGACTGCTTTTACTCATATTCCCTCCTAGAAACTGTGTTTGATGCAAAACAACAAGTCAACTTTACCCTTGCCAAATCCAGGTCTGCTTGCTTGCGATGCCTCCAGAATGTGACCGATGATCTTGAGTGCAGCCGGGTCACCGGCTCTCCATGCACAAGGAGCTTGATGAACACACTCAGTACAATGACTCCATTCACAAGCCACAGAATCAGCGTGGGCATCATCCAGCCAAACCAACCACCTGTATCTGCAATGGATGTCCCAGAAGTTAGAAAAGTTAATCTGGACACAAAGCCCAGTATCAGGATAAGCACAAACCCTGAAGGATGTCCTGCTATGCTTGCCACATGTGGTATCAACTTTTGCAAAGACTGCATTTTAATCAGGAAACACCTGTATCAACAGCTCTTCATCCAAACTCCAAGTCACACATTCCCAACTAAACAAAAATAGTTATTTTTACAAGACTGATTTATAAGAAAACCTTTAGTTTTCCTGGAATACTTTGTACACCCATGGGTATTCAATACTTTAGTGTCATTTTCTGATCTTAATTAAGTTTACAAAGCAACACTGAGGAAGCATATTTACCAGTCAGGGAAACGTGAGCACGCCTACAGAATGCCCTGCCCTCCCCTAAGCTGCTGTATTCTAAACTATGAACATTACGGAATAAGTGTAATGAACAAGCCAGTTGCAAGACCCTATAGCAAACAGTGTTTCTGAAATAATTCTTCACCTATTACTTCATTAATAAGTTACAAAAATCAGTCAGTTACCTTAAAAACTAATATAAAGTACCTCAAAGATTGGCGAGGACAGGAGGACCCCTTACTCTGAACTACTTTTCAGGGCTCTATCCTGAGAGCCCAGGCTGCTGGGCTACAAGCGGGTGCCCCCTCTATCTCACCGCACCAAGCAAAGGTTGGTTTTGCTCAAGAATGCTCAATGGGGATGTAAACTGGAACTGTGTCCAAGCACAGCTGGCTCTCCTCCCACACCCCGCCCTGCAGCTATTATCCCTCCCCAACCATTCAACAGAGGTCATACAACTCCCTGAATACAAAAAACCATCCTACTAAACCACACCGACAGTCCACCTCGTGACCTGTAGCCGCCACAGCTGGACATGCTCTTTAAGCAGACCATGTACGCCTGTCCACTTTCTGTGGTCCGAACTATTCTAGTTCATTACCTGACTCAATGGTGAGCACGGTCCTGCCAGAGCCATGGTGCACCAGGCTGTCGGACTCCGGGGTTCCTCGGGCATCCAGGAGGGATGTCAGAGGATTGAAGGAAAGGCAAAGAAACGTGAGAGCACAGAGGAGTATTCGAGAGCGATCCACCATACCAAGGGCCACAGGAGGAGAGTCGGGCTCATCTTTAACCTTCAAATGAACAGGATTAGAGAGAAAAGAGGAGAAAAAAACTGCTTACTATTCTGGAGGACAAAAAAAGGCTTATGCCAAGGGAGGCATAGGGAAGAAGGAGAATCAGAACACGTTTTAAAATTTGTTTTAAAGATTAAGATCAGCAAGAACTCCAGTGAAGCTTTCTCTAGCTTAGTAAGACAAGGCTGAAGTATTTGAGCACTTTCACCTTCCTTCTGCTCCCAGTCATTTCAGTTACCATTAACTGGATCCCTGGTTTAGGCTAGGATTAACCTTTGCTGCCCTTACTCTTTTAGGATCTCCCAGAAGACCCACTTGTTCTGCGATAACCACAAAACAAATGTATCAGCTGAAGACAGCTAACAGCTTTCTGCTACTGTGGTTACTTATGGTATCATTAACCACAGCTGATGTCATATCCATTTCCCAGTTCTCCTGCTTTATTCACTGGACATATACATGCCTGGAAATCCATGGGGTCTTTGGGTCATGAACATGCACTGTAAGTCTACAAAGCCTCTACAGGGGTTGAAGGCAAAGGTTCTTCTGGCAGTTAAGGTATGGCTCAGATAACACAGCTCAGGAAGTAGCCTCAATCATTTAAGAAAAGATAACACATGCTCATGCACCTTCTTTGTTCTTACAAAGGATCTCTGACCCCTACAGATCTGCTTGCCAGGTGTCCACTGGTTCCACTTTTGAGAATTAGAATTAAAATTCTGGCCCTTATGTATCCCTGCAATAGGTGCCTAGAATTTGACAACTGAAGTCACAAATACCTTTGCATCATCAAGGAGTGGGCTTCCTGGCTCTGAATCAATGGAATAGGGAGAGAAGCCAGCCTGAGAACCCGAGTCAGAGGCCGGAGGAGACATCAGCAGAACGTTCTGGTTGAAGTCATCTATCTTCAGATCCACATCATTGTCAACCAGGCTGCTTAGGTCAATGCCCTTCAACAGCTCTGCAAAAATCAGAGTGCTTTACGTACGTGTTTCTTGATCCTGCATCCTGCCAGCGTCGCTCAGATTGGCTCTGTCACCTGGAGTTAACACTGGCCACTATCAATGCAACGTGTGTGTTATCTACCTCTGTCAAGGACGAGAAATTGCAAGAGGCATCCTATGTTCATGCTGACTGCCTCCCCACTGCTGCACAGCCCCCACAACTTACTGTTTTTTTGGTTAGCCAGCTTCAGAACCATGTTCTCCTGCCTCAGCTTATGGTTGGCCTGCTGTAGGTATTTAATGTAATCGATGGCTTTTCTCAGGACTCCAGACTTGTGCATCTGCAAGGAATTAAGACGAACAGAAAGCAGTTTATATGAAGACAGTCAAAGAGTCCTTCCTGCTCGTAGGGATACCACAACCCTTTGTATCATGTGGTGATAGAAAGGGGTGTAAAGGACCACTCAGCAGCTGCAAAGAAACTAATAGCGGGACACGTGCTAGGGGAAAAGTATTAGACTTTGAAGACATACAAGGACTGAGACTGGGGGGGACCTCATTAATGTTTATAATATGTAAAGGGTGACTGTCATGAGGATGGAGCCAGGCTCTTCTCAGTGGCATCCAATGATAGGACAAGGGGAAATGGATATAAGCTGGAACATAGGAGGTTCTGCTTAAACATGAGGAAGCACTTCTCCACAGTAAGGGTAACACAACACTGGAACAGGCTGCCCAGAGAGGTTGAGGAGTCTCCTTCTCTGGAGATGTTCAAAATCCACCTGGATGCATTCTTGTGTGATCTGATCTAGGTGGTCCTGCTCTGGCAGGAAGATTGGACTAGATGATCCTTTGAGGTCCCTTCCAATCCTTAACATTCTGTGATTCTGTGACTGGGGCCTCTCAAAGATCTTATAAAAGTAGTACAACGGAAACAGATTAACATGCAATTCACAAGAGTTCACATCTAGATTTCAGCCAGAAACAGTCCTTTGAAAGCGTCACAGTTTCGAAATGAAGTGGCTCTTTTCTGGGATGGAACAAGATGCTGTTGGTTAACTATGGTTCACTGTTTTATTCTGAGATAATCTGTTCTCTCCTCGCCTCAGTCCCTTGGCCACCCCCATGAAAATATTTGCTTCCAGCACAGGGGTACAAGCTTAGCTTATAAACACAAGCTCAAAGTACTACGAAGCCACTGCATGTCACCAAGATTTTTAAAAGGTACGCTTCCAGTTCCACTCAGTAGTAGGAGGTGACTTCACTAGGGCATGTATTTGTACAGAGACCATACAACTTATCAAGAATACTACTTCCTGCTCTGCCACCATGAGGGAAAGTGAATAGCACAACCCCAAACACATGGTGCAAGAAAGCTGCTAATATTTGAGTGAGCAGGAGTTTTTACAACTTGATGTCTAAAAGGAACAAACTGGAAAGCTCTGTAAATCATCCTCCCTACTACAGTCCCATGGAAAAGGGAACAAGAATTAAGCAAGCTCTGATTTGGCAGTTATCAAAACATCCACTTGGATATTCTATACCTAGAGGGCCTATTTAAGCGAGGCCTAACATAAGAACACACACATAAGGCATAGCTTATTTTGAAGAGCCAGTACCACTGGCATAGTAAACCAAACATTTTACAAGTGACCCTTCCTGAATGTACTTATCAAGTTTTCCATTGCACAAGTATTCCCCAACAGTCTTATCCCAATACATATGTGCATACTACTAACAGTCACATGTACTCAACTGCCTCATTTCATAGAGCAACGAGTAGCTGAAGAAAAAGCATTTAGGACACTAGATTTGCTCTTATTCCACATCTTTACCTTGGCATCTGTCCCCATGACAAGGTCCTTCAGCTCAATGATCTTGTCATTTATGGATGACCGGTAACGCTTTTCAATGATGTTGTGAGTTGTTCTCCTCTCTCCTTCTTTAGGTGGTTCTGGTTGCTTGACACCCCCAGGAACTTGTTTGATAGGCACCTTTTCTTGTCCCACCATCACCGGCATTGTGGTCAAAATGGTCCCATTGCTCCCAACAAGGGTCTACAAAGACCATGCGTAAAAAGCGTCACAAGCAATCAGCCGATTTAGATAAGGTTTATGAAGGTAACAGAAAAAGAAGTAAACAAAAGAAGAATGAGAAGCTCAGAAAAGAAGAGATATGCCAATTTCCTCCCGTCTTCCTTGGTTGGCACGAGCACTGACACAGCAGCACAGCAAAAATTTGCCACTCTGCCTCCCACACTGGTCACTGTGGAGTAAAACCATCTCTTGTTCTCCAAGAGCATCAACTCTCTTCCATCAATACCATGCTCTGTTCATCCACTAAATAGAGAAACAGTGCAAGGCTCTTTCTTGCTCCCATGATCCTTACAACTCAAGTGTCCAAATCCATCTTTTCCATGGACAAATAAAGTCATCAAATCAGCAACAAGCAATGCTACTTCCAAACTGGTAATGGCAATGTTAGAAAGGACCTGACTATGGAAAAAAACAAACCTTGGCTTGAGCAGTGCAGTTGATTTGAATTCAATTAAACAGGAAAAAAAATAGAACCACAGCTACTTTAAGCTATAAAAACCTTAAGATGAGGAACTAAGGCAATGAGTGATATACACTAGCCTGATAAGCTCAAACTTGGACATCTAGATGTAGGACAGATCATCTATACTAAAATAAAGCAGCATGTACCCTGCAATAAAAGATGATGAATCCCACCAGAACTGTTGCACAGAGGAGCTTCTAGGATAGCTGGAGTAAAGAAAGTTTAGACCGCTTAACCCAGCAAACAGGATTGAGAAGGGTACACACGTTCTCTAAGGTACACCAAGGATCAGGGAAGTGGTTATGAAGAGGAAGAGTTATTTCTGTCAAACGACAGACTAACATAAATAAGCATAAACTAGTCATAAGAAAACTTAGGAACAATGTTGAATCTGAAATAGTCTTCTAATTGGGATATTAGAAATGAATTCAGTTTCGTTTCAAGCCAGAACTTGACAAATAAGTGAATAATTTAAGACCTACATCTCTCCTTGGCTAATTTTCACCAAATTTCAATGTTTTAAAAAAGTTTTACGGACTTTGTCTCAGACAAACACAATCACATAAGTCTCACCTCTGTGTGAAAACGTCACCTAAAAGCAAGCAGGTTAATTGAACATTTTAGCCTGACTGCCAACAAGTACATAAGAAGCCTACCATGCTATGCAAAAGAACTCAAAACTTAAGTCCAGACTTGCAAGTTTATCTACCCCAGTAAATATTTGAACAGAGATATCTGTTTAGAATACATAAGATCATAGTAAATGCGTCTTTGAGGACACAAGTTTCTCAAAGCTGATAAGTGTAGGCCACGAAGCACAGCTGTCATTTCCAATGATCATACCGATTCCTCACTGCAAACGCCCTCTGAAAAGTAGCTTAATTAGCTTTCACATTCAACATGCTGCTATTAGACATTACTGAGGTGGAAAAGAAAGTTCCACAGGTATTCTGAGTGAGCTGGCTTTCAGTTTCAAGTATCTTCTAGAGGTTAAAAACTGGATGGAATTTTTAGGTCATACTCCTCTCCTTGTAACACCAGAAAAAGGTAAACAAAAACGTGCCCTTGGTCTTTGCTTACTGGCCATGGGAGGCTGCCAAAAAAGCACAATCTGTGTGTTTAGCCTTGGCAGAAACAGGGTATTACTCACTTACTGGACTTGTCAAGAGCAGCCCTCAAAACCCCTCCTGTTTGCACCACTGCAGAACACTAAAGCCCAAATCTCTTCCTTGTGTGAAGAGGAAAGGACGTCTGAGAGGAGAGGCAAGGAAGATCATCATCCATATGGTACCTGCAGAGCTGTGGTCTGGATGGGAGTGGTGAGAGCTGTCAGCGCAGGGTTCTGTACCGCAGCCATAACAGGATTACCATCCGCTTTCAAGGTTGTCAAGACCAGGGAGTCCGTTTTTATGATCTGAGGTTGGACCAGAACCTACGTTGGAAAGAGTTACAGGTGAAGGGGAAAGCAGGCACGCATTCCTCTGCTGATCTCAGTAGACAGAGGTAAGTGATGACAGAGTTGTAACTTTACATCTCAGTGGATGGTAAAAGAGCAGGGTGAGTATTTCCTTCACCTTGTGCCCTGCATCACCCTGATGGTTTTTGTCAGCCCCTGATGCAAACTCTCACCGTGAGACAGCCTGAACTGCGAGCTGGAGGGAGGGGAACAGGGGAACAACCAGGACTTTGGTTTTCAAATCAGTCACCAGAAGTAAATGAGTATGTAAAAAAAACAAAAGAGCTGAGGGAAAAGCTCTCTTCCCCTCTCCAATTACACCTATAATTAGCTCACTACATTAACTGGTTGAGTACTCAGAATCTAACATGGCTAGGACAGCCTGCTTTGGCAAATACCTGTAGTAGCTTTCCCCACCTCCAATTCCACTGAAAGGATCGGTACCATGAATATAAAGCAGATCAAAACCAACTGTAAGTTATTTTGCCATAACACAGCTTGCTTTTATTTTTTCAAACACCTCGTTGACTCTTATATACAGAGAACACTACAGACGGCACGGTACAACTGAACTGGAACTCTGTCTTACTGAGCGAGTCCGCTAGCCATAAACTTTTTTATCTAATACAAAGACACACGAGACCTTTTGAGCCTTGTGTAAGTTCTAAAACAAAAGTCACATGACACTGTAGCAGCAAAAAGATCAAAGAAACTGTGGCAGAAGAATTGGAATAAAACATTTCGGTATCAGTCGGCCCTTTTAAGACATGGTAGACGTGGTGGACTTGCAAAGTAGTAGGCAAAAGTCAAAGAAAGCTCGTTCAAGTAAGGTTTCCTATCCAGTTCAGCAGCACCAAGCTACAAAAACATTTTAGACCAAGTTCAGTTATGCACGTGTTTTAGTGAAAACCATTTCTGAACGTTGCCTGCTACCTGAAGTCACATCACAGCTCACAACAGGGACCCTCAAACATGACTTGCACGAAACAAATGCTTCTGGAACACAGGTTGGCTAGAAACACCTCTCACACACAAAACATTTGTGCAAAAGCAATTCTAGCCAGGACCACCAGCCCTACAAGCTTCGCCACCTTTTCCCTGGCAAGCCAGGAGACCACACCCACAAAAGCAACAACTTCTGCTGGATCCCCATTATCACTCCACATTTTTACTTACTGGAACTTGCTGGACCTGTGGTGCAGCAACTGTCTGGACCGTGGCTGGCGTTAACGTCTGGATGGTGCCGTTGGCAGCCTGCGTTAGCACTCGCTGGGCCTGCACTGTCTGCACTTGCTGCTGGATGGTAACCGGCTGAACCTGGGAGGACGTCACCAGGCTCTGGACTTGAGGCTGGAGAACTGAAAAGCAGAAGAGATGTGAGGAATAGTCCAGAGACACAGGTCTCTGTTATGGAGCTTGCAAACGCTCCTAGCTTCACACTTCTTCCCAGAGCTTCTCAGTAGGCTGCATTCATCTAACACATCCCACACATTGGGAAGCTTCCAGCTCCTTTGGTGTCTCCTGCAAGAGGACGCTGCACCTAGAATAGCAGCTTTCCAGGAGGCACAGAGGATCAGCTAAAAGAAAATAAAGTCAAAAACCTTCGGTCTGATAGCACGGGACTCATCACTTGAGTGACATTATGCAGTACATCCAGTTGGCACTTGCCCACTCCTGCTGACCTTGGTGGACTCTAGGATCCTATTTATCATGTAAAGAATCAACACCTACTGAAGAGGATCAAGACAACTGATGTTCACAAAGGAAAATGTGGTCATCGTTAAATACCCCTGCAACTGTCTCTGCTTAATACAAGTACCACACTCAAGAGTTTGGTAGTTAACATGTGCCTTCAGTCCAGATTGCCACACGGAACAGACTGGAGCTTCAGGACTGGATCTGCCTACTGCACCAATCAGCAGGAGGACACGGCTGCCGACAAATCATTTTTCAGACACACTTTTCTCAAGCCATAGGAGAGAAGGCAAGCAGACAACTATCGCAAGAGGTCCCAAAAAAAGACTTAAGGTCTCATTTATGATAGTTTCTCATGCTCCTCCGACTCCAAAGCCATGTAGGCAGAAGTGACGCCCCACAGGTAGCACTGCAAGAAAAGGATCTTTAGGCTTTTCACGGCCAAAGACACTTCTGGAGTTTGAACACCAACACCATTTATTGCAAGTGTGCCAGGCACACTCATGGCCTGAGCACCCCAAAATCACGAGTGCATCAGGCACACCCATAACCTGAGCACCCCAATCACTACCTTGGAAACTCGTGGCCGCATTCTGGTAGATCACTGGCTGCTGGATAATCCTGGTCTGGGGAGCAGAGCTGAACGTTGGTGTAATCATGACGGCCTGCTGCTGGAGCTGTGGCTGGAGCGGTGGCCGGGGCTGAAGGAGAGGTGCTGACCGCGGAGGGGCCGGAGGCGTTGCCTGCGTCGCCTTGACCGGCAGGCTCTGGAGCTGGGGGGAGGCGGGGGCTGGTGGGAAGGGCTGGAGCTGCACCTGGTTGTATGGCCGCTGCAACTGTGGCTCCAGGGTCCCGCCACTGCTGCCACCACTGCTGCTGCCCTGGAAGGTGCCACACAACTGATCCGAAAACAGATCTGGGAAGTCTCCTGCCTGGTTACTCACGAACTGCAGCATCTCTGTAAAACAGAAAATACATTCAATCCTATTTCACTGCCCGTATGCTTTGACGCCAGCCGTTACGTCAGGACTCGAATTATGGGGTTCATGCACACAAGGGAGCTCCAGGTCCTTCAAAACCTCCAGAGAACATACCACACCAACCTAACATCTCCAGAGAGAAACCTAGAGGCAGCCAGTGGAGAGGTACTGCTGCCACTACTCAGGGAGAAAGGCAGGACTCTCCTACAACACCTTCCCAGACTACAAGATCCAATCACAGACTAGAGCTTAAAGCCATCTCCAATATATCTAAAATATTAGAGCCTCGTTCCATCGCTGCTCCAGTCTAATCCTTGCAGAAGAAACCAAGCACCTCTGCAATTCCAGCACTAACTGTTCTCCTACCCAACTTTTAGGATGCTTTTCATCCCCCATCCCTCCTGCCCCACTGAGTATCTGGAAAATGAAGAAATGGGATAAGAATTCATCTTAACATTGATTTACTTTCAAGCATGCTGGAAACTGGGGAGAAAACACTACAGGAAACAACACTTCATAGAACTGTAGCAGGAGAAACCCATCCAGGTGTTTAAACCACCAGAATAACATTTTTTTGTTGTGGTTTTTTTTTTTTTTTTGCCTATTTATCTCCTGCCTGCAATCACTGCACAGCAGTTCCTCTCCATCCCACCTTCTCCAACATTTTATCAGCCCACATCAAGAGGCTCCTACCACAATGTTACAGCTCTCCCTCACACAGGAAAAAAATTTCACAATCAAGAGATCATTGTTCATAAACGAAGCTTCCTCTTCCCTCTGTCTAATCCAACTTAATCCAATTATGCACTTTAAGCTACGCGACTGCTTCTCCTGATCTGTGTGTGGGCAGTGGCGTGAGGAGTCAGACATCCTTCCCCACCTCAGGATCTGCCCATGCTGCACCAGCTCTTCCATAGCTTTCTGAAAGTCTTTTTTTTTTTTTTTTACTGGAAGTAGGAAAAAAGGGAGGGGACTCACAAACATAACAGAGGGTTTATAAACTCAGGTTTAGAAAGTAGAAAATAAATTTCTGATTCACAGGGGAAAAAAAAATAGCAAAGGGCTCTTTAAACCAGAAGCTTTCTCATCCACAAACCCAAAGGATGTTGCTGCTGTGGTTTATATGAAAGGGATTCAAAGAAGTAAACTTTTCACAAAATGTTTCCGTGGAAATTGTCCCAGTAATAAGAAGGCCATTAATTTGCTTCTCTGAAATGCCACCCATGCGTTATCCAATTAATTTGTCTGACACTCCTGAGTCAGAGCAAAGGAATTGTCCTCCAAGCTTCTTGCTCCCTCAACAAACGTTTTGCTACCGTTCTACGATACTACTCTTCTTCCCTTCCAACAGCAACTGCTCCACACCTTTACACACATTTAAGCATTGACCACGACCATTGCTCTTAAGAACTCAAGTCTGTTGGATGGAGGAGCTTGGGAGGAATGTGTCCTCCTGACCTATTTACAGCTTGGGTGTGTGGTTCCCGCACCCGGAGCACCAACCGTCCTCGGGGCAACCAGCCCAACCAAACCTTTGTCTCCGCTTTTAACTAGATGAACGAAAGATGTTTTAGTTTTTTTATGCAATGCCTCAGTAAACTTTCACAAAACATTACTGGAGCGAAGAGGGCTGTTTGAAGATTAACACTTCTGCGTAACATCTAGATGGATATCAAGCAACTTCTCACCCTCCAACTGACTGCAGTTAAGACTATCCCAAATAACTCCCAACATGATAAACCTGATAACCTCAACTACGTACCTCTCAAGCTCTTCATTTGATGGCACTGCTATTTCACTACCGGCCAGCACTGCTGCAAGCGTGGAATAAACATAAATAGGACGAGATTTGCTCTGGAAGAGCAAATTCCAGTGCAAGGGCCAAATTTCAAGTACTGCATTTTAAAGAACATTGTGTTCAATATAGCAGATTTAATATTTTATTTAAAAAACTACTCCTGCTCTCACAAGTTAAATCACATCCTTATCATAGACCTAACTTTGACTAAATGCAAAAAATCTGAAGATTGATTTTTAAAAATTAGACTGTCAGGGGATCAAACCCACTTCTTTTAAAGTGCCTAAGAGCACTAAAGTGCCTAAGTGCCTAGCAGCAACACAACGAAAACAAAAAGCAGGAGAAACGGCAACATCCAAAAATCCCAATCTCTTCCTTTTAAAACATCTTCTCCTACACAGAGCACAGAGCGAGCGCCTACATTGACTGTCAGAAATGCAGGGTGCTTTCAGAAGACAGCTCTCGGTGATAAACCCATCATCGTCAGATCACCCGCACCCTCGGTGTCCAAGAGTTCTCAGTCCCTAAGGTGGAGCGAGATGTTACTACAGAAAACTATTGCAGCCCAAGGCTAAAAAATGTCAACAAGGTGTTACGAAACCAAGCCACTGAGGACGGACTTCTGCTGCTTGTATCAGCCCAGAACCCAAACACCAGGCAGAAAGGCAAGGGCTGGGCTTCTGCTGCCTCTCCCAGGTGGCAGCTCAGAGCCTGCACAGGGGCTGCTTGCCCTCACGCTCCCGGAGACACCGTGCTCCGAGAAACACAAAGTAGCAGAGATCCCAACCTTGACAGAAACAACCCCTCTGCGCCGAACCCAGACGTGCTTCGCACCCACGACCAAATCAGACCTCACTCTCCAGTGTTACCCCTGGGGTAAGGTGGCACCCGGCAGCACCTTTCCATCAAGGAGGTGCCTGCAGCCACTCACGACAGCCCGCAGCCGGCCAAGGAGCTTGTGCCAGGGCAGGAGGGAGAGCCAGACACCTTCAGCTCAGCACGAGGACCTCCCAACCAGCCTCACATCTCATCCTGGAGCACAACCCCCATAAGCTCCTGCATCCCAGAGCAGTCGGTGCATCTGCCAAACCAGCGTCATTCCTCCTCCACTGTGGAAAACCAAAAGGCATGCAAGCACGCAGTGAGGGTCCCTCAGCCTGGACAGGAGAGGGACACCGAGACTCACCACAAGAAGACTTAAAAACCAAATCAAAACCCTTGCAGAATTTCAAACCATGAGACAAATCCATGTCAGAGCACAAAAAAAGCAGGATCGTCATACACCTCCCACACCCCCAGGAAAACCCACCCCAGGAAGCCAGGGAGGAAGGCGAAGCTCTTTCTCCTAAGTTACTCATCGCTCTGAATCACACCTCCCTGGGCACACCGTGGTTCAAAGCTGGCTCCAGGTTCCTCAGAATTCATCTCTGTCTCCCTACGGAACCCAAGATGTCATTACATCGCACTTAAACAAGAGCAAACCAGCAACTTAAGGCCCTTACATTCTCATAAGGTATATTCTTCTTTTACGTACGACAAAGAAAAAAATAAAGGGCATAAATTTTGCCCAGAACTACAGTGCAAATCAATCTTGGCTAAAAATTTAAAAGCACCCATTCAATTTCACCTCTCAGCTGCTAAACGAGGATGCTGTAGGCATCACCCCTCCAAAGCCGAGCTCTGTTGGAGATTACCGCTGAGCAGAGCAGGGGAGCTGTGCCAGGTCCCCATCCCCACCCTATGGCAGGGAGCTCCTCGAGAATTTACATTTTTAATGGTTTTTCAGGAGCTGTTTGGGAAACACTAACTAAGGCATTGCGCACAGGTGCTTTGTGTTGCTGCACTTCCATGGAAAACAGGGACTTTCTTGTGGGTCTGAGCTCTGGCATTGATGCAGTCAAGTTTTAGGATGACACAGAGCAGGGGGGAAAGGGAAATTTAAGCCGTTACACCTGTTTTGGTGGAGGGGGGCAAGGAGGCACGGCCTCCTTCCACAGGTGCTAGTGGTGGCACAGCCCTGGCAATCCCTTAGTACCGGCTTCGAGAGAGCCACGAGGAAACACGAGGGGAACCCCGGGCAGCACCGCTTCCCCCATGGTCATGAGGCAGGAGGACCGAGACAAGGCAATTAACTTTCGCCAACCTCTTTCCGTGCCGGCAGCGGCCACGGGTGGCAGGAAGGGCTCGGCGGCCGCGGGGGCTCCGATCCCCACGCGGCTTCCTGCGGTTACTGCCCCGACACCCCCACGGCGTGGGTCAGCCCCAGGAAAGTCGCTCTGAAGCCCCACGAAAGTCTCCACCGCAGGCGGAGGTGGCCGTCGGGTGCCCGCAGGGTGACACGCGTGGCCGCTGGCCAGGCGAGCGCTGCCCGGCGGGACGCGCCCCGCACCCCCGCCTTCACCCACCCGGGACGGCGGATTCCCCGCTCGCTCCCCACGCGCGCCGGAAGCCCGGAGCGCGTGGGAAGCGCACTCCACGCAGCGGGGCCAAGCCGGTGCGGCCACTCTGCGCTCCCACTCCACGAGGACACCCCCACGCAGCGAGATCCAAGAGCCCCCCTCACCCACGCACCCTGCCCCCCGGGCGGCACCGGCAGCCCCGGACCCGCGCGGACAAGCGGGGAGGCACGAGAGCTCCCCCCACCCCGCGCAGGGGAGCCCACGCGCGCCGCCCCCCCTCCCCACCCCCACCACCCCCTTCTTTTCCGTGGCGCCCACCGTCGATGTCGCCCAGCGTGAGCTCGTCGCCCAGCTCGGTCAGGGTCTCCATGTTCTCCGCGCCCAGCTCGCCGCTCTCCATCGCGCAGGGCCCCGCCGCGGCCGGGCGCACCGGCGCATGAACCACCGCCCCGGCCCCGGCCGCTTAAGCGGACGCTGCCGGCGAGCGCCGCCGACCCCGCGCCATCTTGGGGCGGCCGGCGGCCCCGCCCCCACCTGCCCGCCGCCACGGCGGCGGCGCGCGCGCCCCCCGCGGTTTGTTGTCAATGAGACCAGGTCGCCGCCGGCCAATCGGCGGCGGCGGCGGCGCGTGGTGTGATGGTGCGTCAGCGATCAGCAGCTGCGATTAGCATAGGCCGCCCCGCCCCGCGCGCCCGATTAGCATATTCATGAGGGGGCGGTGCCGGCGGGGAGCGGCGCGCTGCGCAGCGCCGAGCACCGCGGCCGGCGGGCACGCGTGGGAGCGGGGCGAGCGCTGCGGGCGCCTCCGCTGCCCACAGAAAACCCGGCTGGGGCAGAGCTGGCACCCCCGGGCTCCCAGCCTCGCCGAAGTGGGGAAAGGCCAGGTGGAAGGCAGCGGTGGAGGTTAGAGGAAGGGGTTGGTGCTCCCCTCGTCAGCATCTCCATCCCTCCGCAGCTCCCCACGGACCCTCAGCTCCCGAAGGGCCAGGCCTGACACCCGTTCCCATCAGGAACAGGATCAACAGCCAGGCTTCTTTTACTTAAAAAAAAAATAAAGTCAATTTTATTCAAGAAAAACAAAACACATGCCCATTGCCACCCTCGCCGCCGGACGGACCTGGCTCCACAGTTTAAAACTCGGGACGTTTCCCCTTTCCCAAAGGCCACGGTGCCCCAGTCTGGCACAGAGCACCCGCTTCTGGGGTACAGTCCCTCCACAAGACCTTCCTCTGGTGTGAGTTCATCAGCAACCGCAAGAAAAGGCAGGGCGGTTGTGCTGCATCCCGGGGACAGCCCCTCACCTCTGCTCCCACTGCAGCCCAGACGCCCCACAGAGGGTTGCAGCCCATCAGCTGTCTCCCTCCCTGCTTCAGCCCTGCCGTCCCCCTGAGAAGGGAGTTTGGGGGACTAAACAGAGAGCCCCACACTGGAGGGACGGGGGCAGGACAGTGGGGGCAGGGTGTGGTGTGCAGGATGGGCTCACAGGGGTTCAGGGCTGGTTCCCCAGCACCTTCAGCATCAGCAGTGCTTGCACTATGAGCACACATTGCCTGCAAAGAGGGCCAAGAGCTGAAATCCCTCCTTCCTAAAACACTGCTTGTTTGCCTCCCTGGGTAGCAGCCCGGGAGAGCGGGATGCCGTCGGGCGAGGAACCAGCGCCGTTGGCCTTTTCAACTACGGCTGAGCCATGAAACGCATGTTGCTCAGTAAAGCAGCCGCTGGAAAGAGGGGAGAGCTGATCCGGCAGAGGTAGCGGCTGGACAAAGACCAGGTGTAACCAAGTGAGGCGGTGCCAATGAGGTCAACAGCTTAAAAAAAAAAATCAAAAATCAAAACTGAGAGAAGCAGCATTGCTCATGAGGCTGTTTGGCATGATGTGCTCCCCAGCCCACCCACGACGGAGGAGGCATGTTCAGCATGAGGGTACCCTGTGCTGGGGAGGGGAGGGCTCCCCGGGCTCCCCATGGGGCTCAGCCGCAGTGTCCCCTTGCCCTACCCCACTGCAGGTAGCAGCGCCCCGACCAGCCCAGGGGATGGCCCTGTTGCCTTCCCATCTGTGCTTCGGCTCTGAGGAAGGGGTACCCCACTTCACCCCCGCTAGTCCCATTGAGGCAACCCACCAGCACTGCCACCGGGCCCCCGCTGAATGAAAGGGAAAGGCAACAAAACAAAACCCATGGCACAAACGGAAAGGGGACCGCCAAGCACCGGCCTGAGGCCACCGAGAGGGAGCGAGTCGCTCCGCGTCCCGGCAGCATCACCCCCGTCACAAGGCGCAAGTCCCCACACACTACAGCTCCGACTGCGAACGGGAGATGCGCGGGCCCTTGCGGATCTCCTTCCGCTTTTCCTCCTTCTTCCTCCGCTTCTCCTCCTCCCGCAGTGCCTTCTGGAAGGTGTCAGCACTGGGGAAAAACTGCAGGGTGACAGTGGAGGGTCAGCATGGGGGCACAACTCCCAGAGGCACAACTCCTCCCAAAACCACCAAAGCCAGCCCTCAAGCCCCCCTGACACCGGGGGACATGGCACAACATGAATGGCGTCCCAATGTTCCCATGGGGCAGGTGGCCACAGGAGGGGGGAGATGACACTGGGTGCCTGAAGCTGATAGCAGCCCAGTCGAGGAATTCAGCCACGCTTCCGCCATGTTGGGAGTTTTTGGCCACTCTCCACCAAACCACTTGTTCCCTTCCCCAGCCGGCTGCTTGTAGCTGTGATGGGGATGGGGAAGCCCATGGGGGGAGCCAGCGGTGCTGCTGTCTTACCTCGGAGTGGTCCGCTTTAAAGGGATTGCGGTAATCGGGCGATTTCTCGCTGATTCCCAGCTCCTGAGCCATCTGCAGAGCAAAGCGGAGACCACATCGGGGAGCGGTGCCTCCCACCTGCGCCCCACCTCCATGACCAGGGTCATCTCCTCCCACCAGCCCCCTCTATGCTCTTCCTCCATCCCTCAGCCCACAAACAACCCTCAGACATGGGGTACACTCCCCCTGCCCTCCTTTCACCCCAAGAACCTCACACCCCAGCCCCAGCAGCAGAGAGGGGATGTAATGGTAGGGGGGGAATCAGGAGCCATACCAGCCCCAGGACCTGGGAGTGGGGTCCCTGCTCAAACACGCCCGTCAGGTTGCAGAAGCCAATGCCCCAGCGGATGAGGCTGTTCCAGTTGGAGTTGCGGTCGAAGTAGTGGTGCACGATCTTGGGGAAGCGCAGGACGACATCCCCGAAGAAGGCGGTGTTCTCCACCACGTGGGAGTATGCTGTGGGGACAGCCACCAACCCCATCGGCACACATGCCCCATCCCACTGGCGCCAACATCCCCGCCAGGAGGTGGGGAGGCTAGGGGCAAACGAGTAGGCTCCCCAGTACGAACTGGTCAGAGAGGCAGCAATAGGGTCCCCAAGAGGCAGGGACCGGCCCAGGCCTCGTCTGGGTAAACGGGGTTTCATACCTACTCCACCACTGGTCCCAGGAGGAACATCAGCGATGTTCCAGAGCAACAGAAAAGGCAGAGGGGTAAGGACTGGAGAGGACCTACCATCCTTTATCTTCTCATCCTGAGGGAAAGGCCCGTCGGGTGGCACGTCAGCAGCAATGAGCACAGCCCGAGAGTCCTCCAGCACCTGCCAGAGCCCTCGGTTACTGCGTTGTCTTTCCAGCTCTTCCCTGTACCTCGGGGTGCTGCCCCAGCCGCCCCACTTTGGAGCCACCTAGCCACCCACCTGGTCACCCAGCTCTTCTCTTTGACCCCAAGGAGGCACCTCAGCCCTCCCTGCTTTTCCTGCCCACCCTCTCCAGCCCTACAGCACACGGAGCCCAGAGCAGCCAGCACTGTGGCTCACTTTGAAGAGTCCCTTGAGCATGATGTCAATGATTTTGTACTGCTGGTTGACGTCATTGAGCTCGATCAGGTTCTTCAGTGCGTTCATCTGGTCCTTGCGCTTCACCTCAAACAGCTTCTTATCTGCACTGCTGTCAAGGGTGCCACCAGCACACTCCCACCATGTTCCCATTCCCGCTCTCCTCCTCCACCCAGCACCATCCCAGCCCCTTCTCAGTTCTCCACAGGTTGCCTGAGGGCCAGGGAGTAGCACCTAAACCAGGATGAAACGTGGGTTTCCAGCGAGCCCCTTTGCCCGGACATCCCAGTGAGGCACTTAACAATGCTGGGCACTCATGGGGAGTTTTCTACTTGCCAGCTCTTGCTCCAGCTGACGGGCTGGAGGAGGAACATGAACTCCCACCTTCCCCATACGTGTCTCATAAGCACATGTATTAAATATTTTCACACTTTGCCTGTTCACCAGGGAATGTAGCTATGTGCTAAGGTGGGCTTGTATCAGCCCACCTCCTTGTGGGCAATAAACGCCCAGGGCACAGAGGAGACCAAGTGCTACAAGCCTAGGAGCCCTCTTCCATCATTCCAGCCAGTGACCCAAAGCACTGAGACCTGCAGACCTGCTCTGCCACATGGCTGGCTGCACCACTCCCAAGAGCGGACTGGGAAACGCGCTTGGCACCCAGCACACTGGAGCGCTGAGCTCGGGAGAACACCAGGCACCACTGAAAAACCCACCTTGCTCCCGCACCGAATCGGGTGCTTGGTTAACAAACCCAGGAGTTTGGCTAAAGCCCTTCTATGGAAGAGCAAAGTGGCAACTGCCCAGCGGTTCTAGGTCCTCTCTCTTCCACTCTCCAGTGCCCCTTTCTAGTCTCTGACCCTTCCCCTGTGTGCGAGCTCCCTCCAGCCTCAGCAAGCACCAGCGTGGAGGTGGGACATGAGGGGCAGGCTGCTGAGAAGGATACAGATTTCCAAGCCGGAGTCCACCCTCTGTTTCTCCAGGTCTGTGAAGGTGCCCCGAGACAGCAGCAGCACCAGCAGAAAGGGGCAGATGAAGAAAAAATCCATGTTCGGCCGTCGCAGCCTGGAACAAAATGGACCAACAAAACCAATGACCAGTGAGGAGACTTGTCAAAGGGAGCAGTCTCTCCAGACTTGATGTGCCTCTCCAGACTTGATGGCACATCGCCTTTGGCACCAGAGTCCTCTTGCCCACCTCTCCCTTGTCTCCACAAGGAGTTTGAGGGAGAAAGTGGCCAGAGCAGGGCCACGGGGCGATGCTGCAGCGAGGGAAGCCCTGGTCTCCCCCCCCTTTCTACCTGCCTCCGCTGCCGGCTGGGCCCCCAGGGATCTGACTGAGCACTCACCCAGCAGAAAAATTAAGTCCTACCCCTTTTCCCAAAAATAACAGCTAGATTTTTGCTGGGTTGGCAAGTTAGAGCAGCCCGGCAACTGAAGCGGCAGGGCTGAAGGGAGGAGGAGGATGGCCGAGGGGCTGAAGTCCACCTCTCCTTCAAGTGCCAGGCTTGACCCGCTCAGCCATCTCACTTCACCTCTTGCTGTGCTGGTATTTGAACCCTTCCCCTCACCACAAGCCGGGCACCAGCTGCGGGCCCCACACCAAAAAAGCAGCAGTTAGGTGACCTGGTGGTAACTCCCCTGTCGCCCCAAGCGCATCCCTGCCCATGCGGAGCCTGAGGCTCTGTAGGGATGTGGTTGGACAGAGCTGCCCCTCATCATGAGGGTCCCTCAGGCAGAGTCAACGTGCAGCAGAGAGGCGAGAGGAGAAGATTCCCGAGAACAAGGACCATGGTTCCTGGGACAGCCTAAACCTCGAAAAGGAGAGCAGTACCTCAGCCTCCAGGCAGTAGGACTCAAAGTGGCCTGTCTGTGGAGCTGAGCAGCGGCCACTGGCAATTATGGAAGCAGCAGCAGCTCCTTCAGAGGCATCCCCTGAGCCGCCTCCTGCTCCCGAGGGAAAGGCAGACACGTAAGGCCACCAGCGCTGCCATCACCCTGCCGCCCTGCTCCCCTCCCGAGTCGAGTTCACCCACCTGGCCTGAGCCTCTCTCTGCGATGCCCTAACACTGGAACAGAAACAAATCCCTCCTTCACACCAAATCTGTTTATTCTTTTTTTCTTGTTGTTTTTCTTTTTTAAACAAATAGGCCCACGAGTGAGGCAAAGCAGGCAGCACCAGCAGCTCTCCCAGCCCTGCAAGGAGCAGCAGCAGCTCCCACCGAGGCTGAGCCAAGCACCCTCGCACCTCCGACGCTAGCAGGGAATTGGTGTCAGGCAAAAACGAGAAACCCTCTGCGTTATTTTGCTGCTGTGCTTTGCAAAAGGCAGCACCCCTGCAAGGGAACGGATCAGAGTAACTACAATCAGCGTTACAGAGGAAGACACAGCTGCCCTGGTGAGGGCTCAGCATCACACCCAACCTTTCGGATGCGATGCTGAGCCGAGATGGCAGGACAAGCCTCCTATGCCAGGCCTGGGGTCTGTCCCCTCTGCCTGCAGTGGCGTGAGGCTTAAGGCACACTTCAGCCACCCTGAAGGCTGCAAAGCACACCAACGTGCCGAGGCTGTAAGGAGAAATCTCCAGCCTGGGCAAGCAGATGCTCTGCTGGACCCACCAGACTGGTCAGCTTCCAAGAGACCACTTCACCCTGCCAAAAACCACAACCCAAGGGCCTGAAGCCTGGCTCAGCGAGGGGGTGAGGGTCCCCTCTCCATAGAGCCTCCCAGAGCCGCTCGTTCCATCCCAGGCTCTGGGGGAGCAGGAAGCGCAGCAACTCAAAAGCACAAACTGTGACTGCTCTGGGACCCTCCTGTTTGCCCATCAGATCTGACATGCGGCCATAAGCCGGGCTGGCTATTTGCTGTGCCCGTGGAGAACTGGAGAGACCTTGGAGGCAGCCTGTGGCCTCCAGATCAGGCTGAAAGGCAAAGTTGAAATGCTGCCCACAACAGGTCTGCCACGCTGCCCACGGCAGTCCCAGCACATGTGGTCAGGGTAAGGGCTCCCGTGTCTCCCCACTTCTGACATGGGAGCCGGGTGGCCAGAGCACATCTCGCAGCCGCTCCAAGGAGGAAGATGGTGAGCTGCAAAAAACACCGCTCAGGCAGCAGCAGAGCAAAGCATGGTTCTCAGCTGCTCAGCTGAAGCGGTTGCTGGCCAGCTGGTTGCTGCAGTAGAAAGGCCACCAGCCTGCCTGGCTGCCCCCAAGTCTCAGAACAGAGACTGTCTTTTCCAGAGACACGACAGGAGATGCTGTGGTACAGGTGGTTAGGGTTTTCAAATAAAATGTTTTTAATGACTTTACAAATCCTCCTGCAGCAGCCCTACAGACCGTGGCTGTGAGACAAGGTCAGAAGAAGAGGACTGGAGAACCATGCCACACCAGAAGCCCATCATCTTTTCGTCTGACCCCTTCCCTGCTGACACTCGTTCTTACATCAAAGCTACTGACCGGCGTCATCCATCAGGGCTGAAACACCCCAGTGAAAATGAAGCAGGAGCCAGTTGTTGCCATCACCCATAGGGAAAGTGAGGCTGCTAGTGCCATGTGGGACCAGCCTGAGCTTATTTCCCTTCACTGCCCTGCCCATTTCACCCCATTTTAATAGCAGAGGACGTTCCCTCCTTTCCAGGCCGGACTGTGTAAGCTCAGGAATGCCAAACCTTCTTGCAGATGTTCCTCTGTGCTTTCCCCATGAACCCTCCCTCATGTCTTCACACCCGCTGAGGGACGAGATGAGACAGAACCACTGCAGAGCTGCTCCTCTCTTCCCTCCCTGCTCCTCCCTGAACCAATCCCTGCCAAAGCCAGCTCTGCCCAGTGCTCCCAGAGCAGTCCGGGGAGCCAGGGCCTGGCCTGATGCTACAGATGGAAGGAGTTTCCACCAATATTCCCTCGAAGCCCTGGCCAGCTGGTTGCTTCAGCAGAAAAGCCCACCAGTCTGTCTTGCTGTCTCCCATCCTCTTAATTTAGACGTGTTTTTCCAAAGACATGACAACAGATGCTGTGTTATAGATGGTTAGTACTTCCCATTAGAATGTTTTTAATGACTTTATAAATTCTCCTGCAGGAGCCCCATCTGAACTGAGCATCCTCAGGATTTATTCACTTAATGAGCTCGCAAGACAGAGCCACGCTGCCACGCTTCAGCTCCCAGGAGGGACTTTCGCAGGACCCCCCTTCCCCTCCACAGGGCACTGCAACGCAGGGGAAAAAGCATCATTAGCCAGCTTGCCCCGGGAGCGCACTGTGGCAAAACGAGGAATGAAAACTCCCCGCCCCAGGAATCCATGCCCAAGCCGCTCCTCCATCAACCTGATGAGGATTAATCTCATGTCATAGCCGAAGCAAAAGCTTCAGAAGCGAAACGCAGGCTGCTCGGACTTCTGCTAGGGCATTTCTGTACGGGGCTTACAGGATCAGGTGCTTCAGTGAAACAACAACGGCCGTTTACATACGCTTACCTCAAAAGTCCCTTAACCACCAAAACCAGACCTCGTATACCATAGGGACAGCCGCCAGCCAGGGTCAGGCAGCCCTGACCGAGCCAGCGAGCTGCTGTGATTTCCACCAAGGACGGGTCCGTTTCAGCCCACCTCGGTGCCTCCCATCCCGCTGGAGGGGGTCAGCAGCACCCCGAGGGGCTCGGGCGGCTGCGGGCACAGGGAGATGGGGATTCTCTTTCAAGCACCGCTGAAACGAACGGCAACCGCACGGGGATGGAGGCGTGGAAACCGGATTAGCCGAGACTACCCCAGCCGCGCCGTGGGAAACCCACCCGGAGCCGTGTCAAGCGGCCGCCGCGGGCGGCACACGAGGGGATGCAGCCCCGCGGGGCGGGACGGCTGCCCCCCCGGCGCTGGCGGCAGCCGGCTCCTCACACCCGCTCCGAACCGGGGCTCCGGCGAGGAGGGAGAGCAGGGGGTGATGGCAGAGCCCTTCGGTAAGGGCGAAGCCGTTTAACCAAAGGTCCAGCGAGGCACCCCCGGGGCCGCACTGCCCGCCCCGCTCATCGGCCACCCGGGCTGCTCGGGCTTCCCTCCCTCCAGGGTCTCCTTCTGGCCTCGGCCGGTTCTAGAGGGGGGCAGCGCCGCAGCGGCCACCCCCGCCCCGCCGTCCTGCCCGCCCGCGTCCCCGGAGCGGCTCCCGGGCTGCCCCCGCCTCCGCCCTTCCCTCCTGCCCCGCCACGGCCGAGCAGCCCCCGCCGACCCCGCTGAGACCTTCCGGGGAGAGGAGGGGGCCCGGCCTCCCCCGCCCCCCCCACCTGCGGGCCGGCTACCAGTACCGGGATCGGCGCTCACGCCCGCCGCGCTGCCATGCCGCTGCCGCCGCTTCCCCGCCCCGCCGTGTCACTTCCTGAGCTCCCGCCCCGCCCCGGCCCCGGCCCCGGCCCCGGCTCGGCCCCGCCGGGGTTCCCGCGGGCGGTGCGGGGCCGGGGAGCCCGCGGCCGGGGCTGGCGGGAGCCGGGCCCCGCTGCTGCTCCTGTTGCGGGGTTTCCCCCGGCTCTGCAAGGGAAGGAACCTCCTTCATTAAAGCCCCAACGAGAAAGGGGCGCTTACAGGGTTTGGAGGCAACAGGTGAGCGGGGGTCTGGGGGTGTAGGCGAGGGGACCACCCGTGAACTGGAAGAAGGCTCCTCTTCCCAGCGGGACAAGCAGCACATCTGCTTCCCCAGGAGTCCTGGCCGAGCCCCCCACCACCCAGAGGAAAGGGGCCATCCCGCAGCACCACCAGCTAAGGCAGGTGAGCAGAGCGTCTCTTCCATAGCCTCTGCCACCCGTGTACAACATCGTTTTCACCAGGCAGTTCTGTATTTTGATAACCGAGAGCATCAACCAAGCTTCATCCCACACAGAAAAGGAAACAAGGAGTCATTTCAGTAACTGAGCTTTATAAATGATTTTCAACAAACCTTTTTCTGAAAATAAGCTACGAATGACTGCCTTCGTCCATCTTCTCTCTACTACTCACTGGGAACAAAAGGCAGGATGGGGTCTCTTGTTCTTACTCTGCTGCGTGCACGGTATCTTTTCAGTCTCCAATGTGTGAGAGGGACACTGCCACGCTTCCCAGGCATCTGTCATTGATGGCATGAGCGGAAACCAAAGGGAAGGCATGGCTGAAATCTCAGCATGCTACAGAAATTCCCACAGTTGACACATGGCTGACAGGAGGTTTTCATGACTAAACCAACCCTCCCCCAAGCCATGGAAACCCCCCCCCCAACACATGTGAGAAACACCAGTGTGGGTGAACCTGAAGAAAGTCCTTTCTTGACAAAACCGATGTCAAAGCTTGTTTCTGGCCAGAGGATTTTGTCTTCCATGTTCACACCTATTGTATTCAGATAGCCACCACTGCTGCTTTTTGACCGTATTCAAAATCCTTCCTAGCAACTGAGATTTGAAGGTTTCTTCCTATGTGGAAAACGCGGAAATGAGGAGCCACTTTATCAATATAAGAAGATCTCCTGCCCAACTTCCCTCACCCCTATACACACAAGTAAAGGCAGTGGAGAGGAACTTCACGGGGCTGGATGGTCACCACCTGGACAACTTGCACTCTGAGCATCCCACCACAGAGCAGCAGTATCACGTTGGGGGTAAGCACGAGGACGAGCTACTCCTCACAGATAACAAATGCCTCACCCAGTACATGCCCTAGACATGGCTGATGACGGTGTCCCACAATGGAGGAAGGCCCCACCCCAACAGGAAATCACTGCTGGGGCCACTTCCATCACTGCTACCTGTCTGAGGCAATGCGGGGTGATGAAAACAGGAAGGCAAAAGCAGACAGTTTGAGAAGTAAACAAATACTGTACCAGGCTCCCTCTTTCTCCACAAGAAATCTGGGAGCGGGCCTTGCCTCCTATTCACAGAGAAGAGGAGGATTCAGTTCTCAGCAGAGGACTCTTAAGGCCAAGCAGAACGCAATTCGGTAACTCCGCTCAGCAGTTTCCGAATGCTCACTGTCCTTTGAAAGCGCTCAAGTCATCTTTGGGTTTCCCCGACTTCACAGGCAGGCTGGCGCTCCCTCGTTAGCACACAGACAGAGGTTACGCGATGGTTCATCCCCCAGGGAAATCAATACAGGGATCGTTACTGCTTTAAGGTCACAGGCTCCCTGGCCTGCTCCTCTTTCGTCAGACCACCTCTGCCGTATAGATGAATGTAAGCCCAGCAGAGAGACCCATCTTTAATCCCAAATGTCTCCTCATTCCCAAATGTCTTCCCAAATCTGGGGATGATAAAGTCTTTCATCCCAAAGTTAGCCAAGTGTAGCAACCACTCAGAGTTTTTTTCCACTTTTGTTTGCCTTCAGCTGGAATAAGGAAGGATTAAGTATCCCTTCTACCCCTCTTACACCTACCACCCTCACATCACCTATCAAAGGCGTCTGCCCAGCAAAGGATACACAACGTCCTGATGTTTCACGCAAGTGCTCCTCTGTTCCAGAAGGCGCTCCAGCAAGGTCTGAATGGTGCCTGACTGCACTGGCTCCACCTGGCAATGACTGCTCTGAATCTGAGCAGTCAGAAGAAAGAATGACTTCCAGACCAACAGGAAACTGTTGGGCTTGTTCCTTCATACCTCCCTCTCTCATCTCCACACAGAGCAATTAGACCTTCGGACTTTGACCTTGGGGGGAATCAAGGGGCTGCCCAATATGACGATGCAGTTTCGGCAGCTGCTAGCATCACTCTCTTTCCGATTTCACCATACATCCCTCAAGGCAGCAGGCCAAGCTAGCAGCTGCAGGATTCTTCATCTTACTATAACCTCCTCAAAGGAAGTTTATGGCTCCCCATCAAAGGCTAAAGCAATCCCCTAGGGATTCCCTTCTCATTTTCCAAGGTGGTCAACTGCTCCCTTACCTGACAAAGGAAGAGATGAAGAGCACGAGATGTGGCCTCAGGCAGCTCTGCTAAGTTGGCTTCTGCTGCCTCCTGGAGAATCTGGCTAATTTCTTTTTGAGAAATAATATTGCTGCTCTGATATCTCAGAAACTTGAACAAAGGAAAAAATAGAGGCATTAAAGAATGAAAGACCCACAGACTGCAACAGTGACTCATCTCCTGGAAAGACCTCTTCTATGTAACGGGATGCTGCAGCACCTTAACCACAAGCCCGATTTTACATCACTTCTAATAGAACCAGTGCAAATATCCGTGTTGATGGTGTTCTGCTTTACAGCCAGACTTATCTTGGTTTAGGTCGCAAAGGAACTGAAACAAGCCAGGTAACCTTTAAAAGTGAAATAAGAACAACAAAGACTCACAGACCCGTCATGTATTTGGAGGGGGAAGGTTCGCATTAATAACCCCTTCCTCTCATCCACCGCCATGAGGGCTTTATCTTCAGTATTTCTGCTAGGCAGGACCACATTCCCTCTCTCGCTTGCAGGCCCCAGGTACAGCAGGGAAGTAGGTTGCAGTAACTCCCTGCCCTGAAAAGCCAGGTCTGGAAGGTCAAAGATGGGGAGATGAGCTTTGATGCCAAGTAGAGCCCTGGTCTCCAGGGAGCAGCAGCAAACTCCCTGACTGGCAACAGCAGTTGCATGTGTCTGTACGTTTCCCCTCTCCTCCCCAGGGGTCCTAGATGATATAAATAAATGCTACAAATACCAGAAGAACAGGACGTGCTCACTAGCAGCAGTTAGTTTCTGCAGGGTGTGGAAGGGAAGTTCACTTGAAACCATCATTATTATAGGGTAAAATATAGTGACAGACAAAGCCGCAGCAGGATCTGAGATTGTGTGTGCATAGGGGGTAAGTTCCAATAACCGACCCACACGCGCTGTACCGACACACTGGAAAAAGAGGAGAACAGCCTGCCCTTCCCCTGCTCACCAAAGTCATCAGCCTGAGAACTTCTGGCTGCAGAAGGGACTTCTGGCCCCCATGGAGTAGTGTGAAGAGCAGGAATCGGTGCCAGGGCTGTGAAGCAACATGTAGAGCTGGGGAAGAAGGAGCAGCCCATCAAAGACAGCTTTAAAATCAGACAAGTGACAGGCTGGACTCGGATAAGGACAGTCTTCAATACTGACTGCAAGTTTCTCTTCTAGACCTCATGCTGTGAAACACTAAGGGGATAATTTGCTCTGTTCTTACTTCCTTTTTAATCTGCTGATCTCTGGGCAAGAGTTTAGTCATGAGGACAAAAGCTTAATAGCTTTTTTAAGCAGAAAATATATTTTGTCCACCTTTGTGCTGGTACAGGAAGAGAAACCTTCTCCTGGGGTGCATGTCATAAAACAGTAACGGGATATCTTTAGCCAGAGTTTTAAAAATAATACCCTCTGGTTTCAATATGAGGACAAGTTTCCTGACCACAGGTTTTATTTAGCTGCAGAATACTCTTTGGGAAATGAAGAAAGACCTATAACATAAGCTGCACAAACGGAGCCTGGATCCGCATCAGAGAGCGTACTACGGGGACCAGCCATGCTGATGGCAGCAATGCAAACAATCAGTAGAGAAAATGTTCTTAAGAAGGAGCATGTAAGAGAGGTAAGGCCCAAGGTCACCATCTGTGACAGCGTGAAGTCTCTCACTGAACTTCAGTGTTACTACCTTGCATTTATTGCAGATTAGGATGTATTTATTGCATGGGATGGACCATTACAACAGGTCAGCTGATATAGCTTGTTATACCATGGCAACTCACCAGAGTTTCAGAAAGGTCCCTTTTCCACTGGCAGTCACGTAACCTCCCTATGGCCACTACAAGAATCTTTTCTATGGGAAAACAATACTAAAAAATAATCTAAAATGTTTGGGGGTATCTTTTAGTTGGCGGAAATGAGAAAATACCAACACTGTGCACTGAGCCTGCTCTCTACATCTGGAAAAATCTCTGGACCAAGAGAGGGCTTTAGAAAGCCTCAAATGAGGCAACTGCTAGAGGCCAAGTCCAGGTCACTCTCTTTGCAGTGTTCTCGCATCTTTTGGTCAAACATAGCTATGACCCTCACTCTGCTTGGAATAAAGAGACTCCTGATATCACTGTTGTGAACTTCTGCACCACAACAAGAATTTAGGCAGCCAAAGTGCCAGGTTCAGTTTTCATTCAACCACTTTCCCTCTCCCACCAATGTCCCTTTTGTCTGGTATTCATTCACTCCATCCCCTTCTCTCTCAGTGTTTAAATGACTGAATTGAACAGGTCAGGGTACAGAGAAATTTCTGTGTCTTTTAAGATCAGAGCCAGCACCTGGACTTTGTGGCAGGAGGCTGATAATAAGCAGAAGGGTCTGTTCTTCCCCCTGACTGTACAACGCTGTCATATTATGTTATATTGCTAACATGGTATACATTAGGTCTGACATGAACTTTGGAAACCGAGGTCAACATTGCCCGTGGAAATCTAGAATTTCCAGCTTCCATTTCCTAAGGCTGCCTAATACCCGTTCTCCCTTCTCCCTCAGGACCAAACTCTGACCAATGCTGTCCATGTGGAAGATCCATCATATTCAGATTCACTCTTCCCTGTATTTATGCTCTAAAGGTTTGCTACAACTGGCCTGGAAGTGGAAGACTATTCCTACACTCCCTCCATTCCTAAACCTTTCACTGTTACCATATGAAGGGGGTGGGGAATGACTTCTTTACTTCTGTTAAGCATCCTGGTGTCCAGAGGCAAAGTGAGGGCTCA
Organism: Tauraco erythrolophus; assembly: GCF_009769465.1. NCBI lineage: Eukaryota > Metazoa > Chordata > Aves > Musophagiformes > Musophagidae > Tauraco > Tauraco erythrolophus. Next base: position 58,365,352 of record NC_141468.1, read on the forward strand.
TGCCTGCAGGGGAGCCAGGCACTGTGATTTCATCCCACAAAGCACAGGATTAACTTTAGCCATACAAGTAATTTTTCTTATTGAGCATAAACTCATTAAGCATCTGCTCCAGGGTGCTACTGGATGAAGATCAAGGAGCTCAAAATCTCTGCAGGAGAGAAACTCAGGAGAAGAAAGAGCAAGAAGACTTTACCAACATCCTGGTTCTTCATAGACAGGTATTCCACTAAGGTTTCCAGGCAGGCAACCACAGCTTGAGAGAGCAGGAAGTCTTTCTGGAATACCAAGAGGGGGGAAAAAGAGAAGGAAAAAACCAATCAACAGCTATCACAAGAGGAAAATTCATAAAGCAGCAGGATCTGAAGTGCGTGCAGCATAGGGAAATAACACCCTTCATCTCCTTCACGGGATGTAACGTGCTGCAAATTATCTGTCACATCAAGGAGCCAGACAAAGGCACGACTACTTATTCTGAGACTAAAAAAAAATTAAGTAAGTAACAATCTCCAAAAAGTAAAGACGGGAACCCAACATCGCTCAAGAGAGTTAAACATAAACTGATGTACTATCCCCTGGAGCCCAACGTCACTTGAGCAAGTTAAATGTACACTGATGTACTACCCCACAAAGCACCTTGCCAGGAGCGTGGGGGAGGGAGTGGGATTTGTTACACTTTTCCCTCCTCTGTCCCTATGGGCGTGGCATCCCTGCAGAGCAAGAGATGGGAAACAGAGATCATCATTAGTACAGAGAATTTCAGCTATCCAGTTCAGCAGCAGGGAGTACCGCATAGCTTGATTTACCTTCTTTCTCACTGCACCATGCTGCAGCAAGTGCATTTTCCCTCCTCCTCCTCATGTCTGTAAGGGGTGGAAAATGCAGGCAGAAGGAAAAGAAATGCAGTTCCTTAGGTTCTGCAATCTAAGGTGGTTTCTTCTCAGGTTAGTGTACCTGCTTGAAGCCCAACCACACTGGTGTTGCTCCAAAAGTCATATTTTATATACCTGCAACTGGACATGCACCAAAAGGTTCTGCAGACTGACAACCAGCGAGAAGACTTGCCGTGTGGCAAGGGGGTGCAAGGCAGCATCCTGCAGTGATGATGGCTGTGGTTGTGTAGCACCTTGGGCTGTGTTTTGGCCAACCATCACCAGCAGAGAGGAGGAGAAGTTCTGTCGCAGGGCAGCTCTCAGGAACTGCATGATGCTCACTAGACAGGGAGCCACTTATTAGTGTGTGCCAGTATTTTCCTCTCCCCTGCCCCGTGTGTTGGTGCCTGTGCAATAGCATGGGAGAGGGTGAGAAGAGAAAATTTGGGCTTAAGGGCCCACCGGAGTTGCCCAGCAGCTGCTGACAGCTGCAGGCAGGAATGGCAACATGAGTTCCCTTGTTCGTCTCCTCCCTGTCAGATGCTATCCCAGTTCACACTCAGTTCCAGATGTCACTATCAACCTCCAAGGAAGATATGCTCAAACACAGCAGAACTCCCATTTGCCCTTTCTCACCACCAGTTATGTACTCTCAAAGCCAAATGGACCAAAGCTTCCAGACTCCCACCAGCACCTGCACCATCCCATCCCATAGTCACCAGTTCTCCCTTGTTGCCTGTAGCATGGTACTAGCAGATGCTTCCAGTCAAATCCCTGTAACTGAGGCAAAATACCTAACAGCAGGATTGGCTTCTTCTTCCTGAAGATGACTGCATTCAGGACTTCTGTTAGGTCTAGAGAGAGTGTCTGGTGAACCTAGAGGAGAATGAAATATAAGAGAATAAATGGTGCTAGTCTGGACCTGGTAAAAAGCCCTCTTACATACTTTCAGTCCTTAGACACTGCCCCATGATGACCATCGAAGAACAAGGGAACAGCAATCGGGTGTCAGGATTCTGACCCAGAAGGGAGAGTCACATCACTGGGCCTTCAAGTTTCACCCACCGCCAGCCCCGCACACCTTCCAAACCACAGTGCAACTCGTTTGCCTGTCTCACGCTCACTACTCCCTGCAGGCCCTCTGGCACATGGCTGGCAGACTGCTGAGCACACCGAGTGGTGGCAGGAACAGCCACCACCAAACACAGCTGTGCCTTAGCCCCACAGCCAGTCAGCAAGACCGAGTCGCCAGGCAGCTGAAAGCCAGCAGTGAGGACAAGAATCTGGCCCTGCCTGCTGGAGCTGGGAAGCCTGCAGAGAGCTCAGGGCTAGGAACTATGGCATGGGTGAAGGAGGCAGAGGAGGTTAGGGACTTGGGAACTAGGGGAAACAGGAAAGGGCAGCTTGAGAGGGCAGCCTGCAGTACACTGTTTCCCTCACAGAGCAACCATCCAGCAGCAATGGCATAAAGCCTCACAGAGCCTCAGAAAGGTTCAAGCTCTTCACTAAGGCAGAGAGTTGGCATGGCAGGGTGGGCATAAGGACCACAGGGATTATTCCTTCAAACCGTCTTCTGAAGAGAGACATGTTCAATAGGAGAGCTAGGAGTACCTCCTGCAACAGGGTGGCAGTGGTTACTTGTCTAAGAACGGACAAGCCAAAGCTTTTAATAGCCCCCCATCCATGACTCATGTTTATCCATAGGCTTCTGCTAAAGCCAATAGCAGTAACACAGTTAACATGCAAGCTTGCTATGCCCGGACAAGTCCTCACTATTAACAACAGCCTGAGACTAACGTGGCCATTTCTCAGAGCCATTGTTCCCCTCTGAAAAACTGCAGGCTTGGGGACACAGCCTGGCATCAGCTCACATTCACAGCCACAAAGGCCAAAGGCTCTCTTACAAGGGCCTGTTCAGCTTCAGCTACACTGAGCAGCAGAAAGAAGCAAGAAAAGCGAGTCTTCCTCTTATCCCCTCTCCTTCCCCTTCAGCAGAAGACTAGAAACACTGAAGCTTAGAAATTCTGATGATTAGGAAACACTGAAGCATCCTTGAACCAATTCCATTAGCCACCTGTATCTGTAGTTTCTTTACCCATCTCCGGTGCAAGAAGGATTCTGGATTGCACATCACAGCACATCAAGCCAGTAAGGTGTTGATGAAGCCAAGCAACAGGTTTATAAGCCACTAAATGATTGCACTTCAAGGATCAATGTAAGCCGAGAGAGTCCCTCACAGAAGGTGAAGCTCAACACTAGCCACTAGAATTGAATCCCTTTTGGGACTGGCAAAACACTGACCACTCAAGACACAGCCCTGACTTGGAAACTGAGAAGGTAAATTGTGCTCGGCAGTTAACAGAGCAGGGACAGGCAGGTCTTGCTATGCAGTCACACAGCTGGCAGCCCATACACGTCCCATGCTGCAAGACCTAAGCAGAGGCAGCACACCCAAAAAGCAACAGGACCAGACTTGGTCTGGGTTGGCCTTTTGGAAAACGTCTTCCCTCAGCATTAGAAAGCCAACTCTTGCCTCTCTGTGCAGATGCATGCATGTCCTTAATGGGATTTTATCATCTGCGAATAGGTGCACTGACTCCTAAAGAACATACTCTGTGGGCCATAACTGCAAGAGCAGAGCTGACAACTCATGACACGGTTTAACTCCCTCTCAAGAGAGGTTGAGAGGCCTGGGTAGATACTTCAAAAGCAAATATTATCCCCTTGTGTTGGCATTAGAAAGTGCTTCCCTCAAAGCTGTAATTCCAACATCAGCTGACAACTCCAGCTTAGCTCTCTTGTCAGACTGCAAAGCACCAAATACAACGACAGCTGCCCACATTCATACGAGCTTGCTAATATTGAACACTTACTTGCCAATAATAGGTTTGGATTGTGGCTGTCCCACTATTGATTGTTTTAGCACCAAAAAAGCAGTTTACAACATGGGAGCTGTGTCTCCCACCTCCAGTCTTCCTTTCAGAAAGGCCTTAAAATGCATTTGCTGAAGAGGAAAGTGATTTGGATCAGGAGGGCTGGGTTTGCACATTTTCCCCCAGGATTTCTGCCCCTCTCTAACTCTCCAATGATTCAGCTCTCAGTCGTCAGCAGCATGCTAGCTTCCAGTCCTGCTGGAGAAGTGCTGCAGGGAATAACTTGCGGACAATAACAAAAGGGCAACAAAGGCAAGCGGATTCCAGACCAAAGGAAACCACTTTCCTCTGCTAATGAAGATGATTTTTTTTTTTAAGGTTTAGCCATTCCCTGGATCTGAACACTAGAGTGGTTCTAACCTCAGTTTTGTAGCGATGCTGATAAAGTATGAGGGACGCAACCAACAGCCATCCAGAGCACAGCAATGCATCCTCAGGTGACAGGTAAGCAGGTTCAGAGGGAGGGGACCGCAACCAGGTGCACTCCAAAACCTTCTGCAGGAGCTCTAGCAAGGACACGTTGGAGAGCAGCACAGCCACTGCTGTATGGGAGAAACATAACCAGAGAGGCTGATGGGATGGCACAGGTTAAACCAGCTTGACAAGCAGAAAAAAGTGCAGAGCACACCCCTGCTGCAGTGAGGCAGCCTCAGCTGCCACAGCTCATCAGAGTAAGGCTGTCCAGCTACACTGGTATTCATCTCCCACAGCACAAGCGACCACTCGGCCAGCTAATAAAATGACCAACCTTCAGCTAACACAGCTGGAAGGTTGGTTAGAGCTGTTCTCTATTATTGTTTAATTTTTTGAACCATGGCAACACCAGGACATTTCAAACAAGGCACCAAAGCCCCACTGCTGTGTTTTATGAACAAGAAAAATACAGTGGTTCTGTCTCTCAGTAGCCAATTCCTGAATCATCAGAAGGCAGTAAAAACAAACCAACCAAAACAAAACCCTCAACCTAAAAAACCTCATCCCAAATACAAAATGGTCTTTATTAACTGTAACACTGCAACTGGAAGGGGAAAAATCCACCTTACCTGCTGAGACAGTTAGAACACAGTCTCTGATGCTCAAGCTACAACCTCACTGAGATTAACTTAGCGATCAACACAATCTTGCCTCACCTCTCTGTTGACTACAAGATGTTGTCTGATGAAGGCTCCAGTACAGAAAATTCAAGGATGGCTGCAGGAGGTCAGTGTCCCTCGGCCTGCATTTCCCACAGAGATTACTGACTGGAAACAAAAGAATGTGCATAACAGACACCAACATAACAGCACCTCAGCCCAAGAAAGAAGTTAGTCAGTGGGGAGAGAATTCAGACAAAAATGACACATTCTGAAGTGAAAATAGAAAAAAGTGAAGGGCATGGTACAGACAAAGCCATAGGCATCTGCCCTAGTGTGTTTGATCAGACAGTACAGTGGAGGATAATAATAGGGAGGGGGGAATAGATAAGGGTATCTTAAAGGGCATATATCGCATTGGGCAGTAATGAATCCGAGAGCAACAGACTATAAATTACCTGTTTCCACAGAGTGAGTTTGATCCTAATACTAGGTCAACCATAAACAGCCACGTGCCTGTCTCACATGGTGACCAGACTTGGGAATGGCATGGAGAGCTGTGCTCTCCCTCTCTCACCAACCCTGCTCACGCTAGGAATAAATGCACTGTGTTTGTTGTAAGCACCAAACACTTTAGCAACAATGTTTAGCAAGAGTTTGGGAGGGAAATCCAGGACTGCAGGGCTCAGCAAAACTGTCATAGGAAATCTTTTGAAGAGCTTGAAGTCTGAGTCAGCAATTCTCAAAAAACACACATCAACACGCCTCCCCCTTTCCATCAATGAGCCGGTTTCACTTAGGCCTCGTCAGAGGAGAGTGCCCTGCACACTCAGCCTTGAAGAACATAGCCTGGGGAGTCAAGCAGGGAACCAAGGAGGTGGCTGGAGCAGGGAGAGAGTTGTGTTGAAAAATACAGGGCAGAAAGCAAGAGCAGAAGGAGCTTGCGACTCCTGGGAGCAGCTGAGCTGTGCTCTGAAATCACAACAGCTAAAAAGGGCTGGTATAAAGAGGACATGCTTATTCCACAACCTCAGTTCCCTTGGCTAATGAATGTCTGAGAAGCACTGCTGACAATGAGGGCAATGCAGGCAGCTCCGAGAGATGGAACATTTCAAATTGAAGGGGATAGTCCTTCAAAGTCTGCTGGAGAGATCAATTTGTCAGAGCAGGGGAGAGATGAGAGGATGGATCAGCTGAACTTCCCTCTACTAACTATTCTTTTTTCACAGCCTGCATGAACCTCCAATAGCCAAGTAAGAAGGGAGAAGTCACCAAGTATGGATCACCAGACAAGAGAGCAGGTCACGGTATGGCGAGTAAACAAATACAACCCACTATTCTATGTCTCTGCAGTGGAGTAGGCAAGTCCTGCAGCTGGTTGGGACCCATATACTCTGGATTCACACTCCAGGAAAAGCCCAGGTTCACTAGGCTGCTGGTCCCTGATGGCTGGTTCACAGGACACTCCTGTGGCCTAAACCCCAAAAGAGTGTGTTAACAAATGTGGATGAGGAAGGATGTTTCAGGAAGCACATCAGCAATACCGTCATGTGCCAAATCAACAACAGTCACAGACCCTGAAATCGTCTCATGGCCAGGAGAATGCTTTGGCCACCTCATGAGGTTTCAGACAACAAATATAAATGCAAGAGGCAGAGAACCTGGGTTTTGTTGACTGAACTGGTAACCAGGGCTCTTTACAATGCTCTGCCCATGAAAGTATCGCAAAGTAACCATAACTGTAATGCAAGGTACACCTTCTCTCAAAGGACAAAGAGCCAGCCCCTAATCATCTCAAGGAACATTTAACAAACACAGATCAAAGCTCCGGGGGAGAAGATGGATGCACAGACTCACCCTGGTGAAGCAGCTTGAGGTCTGTGCTGTCCAGCTCCCTCACACTCTTGCTCCGCAGCTGCACCAGGAAAAGGAGGCTCAACAAAACAGGCAGGTTCCTGTTAGCTAAGAAGGGCGCAGACAGCTTAGCGTGTCAGTGAACTCTAAACTGTTGTACCTTAAAGCGTGCCAAGAATTGTTAATTTTCCAACTCAGGAATGAGGGTGAGTTAGGGGAGGAAGTATTCCCCCTTCACTCACTCACTCACTCTCTCTCTCTCCCTCTCAATCTCTCTCTCTCTCCACCCCCCCCCCCCTCTCCCCCTCCCAACTTAATTCTCATCTCTACAGTCCCCTCGGGATCAGGCCCTCTTTCTGCCACTGTGAGTTGGCCTGAGTTACACGCTGGATCCTGCCACCACCATTCTAGGAACAACTAGAAAAGAGGGGGAAAAAGGAGGGTAGGGTCTTTTACACCCTTAGTGAACCATGTAAGGGGCATGGTCAATGCACATTCAAATTGACACCTCTAATAAGCTAGAAGTCACCAGCTGTTTGCAGACTGCCCTCTTCCTACCTACTTGACCATCACTGGCAGCCCATGCTTTGACAGCAGCCCAGCACCTCAGAGCTCTCAGCTGCACAGCATTTGTTCTCCAGCATCTTGTGAGGCCGGCAGATGTTGCCCATCTCACCCCACAGGGCAGAGCAAAGACAGTAGAGATGACAGCCCGACACAGCAGGTCTGTATGCGAGGAGAATGGAACTGCTCAGACCAGCAACTCCCCAGGGAAAACCCTTCCCTAGCATATTCACTCTTCTGCAGCACTGTAAACAAGTAAAGATTTTGCATTGTATATAGCCATACAGACAGCAAGAAACTATTGCCTCCAGAACATGTCTTCACAAAGGCTCAGGAGTTTTCAGTTTTGAGGAGGAAACATTTACGGGTGTCTTTAATGTAAACATATTCTTAATGGAGTCCCACTGCTGAGCCGCCTTGTTGTCTAAGAGCAGGCTACTGTTTGAACAGGGATGCAGATCCCCTGGACTTATCTGCCCCAGACCTCACAGAGAGCTGCCTGTGAGCTGGGAGACAAGGAAGTCGTGTCTCCAGAGTACATCTGGTGTTTGACTTTCTGGATGGGGCTGCCAGTAACTCAGCCAAAGAGTTCAAGATGCAGTATGAAGAGGAGCTGGGGCTATTAGACACAGCAGAAGGGCTCTAATCTTGCAAAAGCCCCTCTAGCCCAGTGTCCTATCGCCATCACCAGCAGTTTGGAGGAAAAGGTCTGACTCCCGCAACAGAAAGTGGACAATCTACCTCCCCACAGCCCTGGATCAGTGACAGAGGGACACCACAACTCCAAACGTGTATAATTCCAAACAAGATCAGATCTGGCAGATGCCAACATTACCTTCTTTATCCATAACCTTGTAGCCTCATGGTCTACCATGCCCCTGCTTTCAATCCCCCTCTTCTCCAGCCTACTGACTTTGCTGGAGGTAAGGCAAAACCACTTTCCCTCTTGTTGCTTCCATCCCAACTGCTGCACAGCAAAATACCCCAAACAGAGCAGGGCTGTTACAAGTGTCAGTGGCCCCCTCAGGAACAAGCAAAGGGTGCGCGGGGCCCCTATCCCAGGGGAGCCAAGGACATCCTAGCACTGCTCCCCTTTTCAGTTCAAGCTCACAGACTGCTTTGTACAGCACTGTTCATGATGGGACAACAGTCCCCACTCCACAGTCAGGGCTTCTAAGGAAAACAGAAGGATTTTCCCCAGTCGCAACCATGATAAATGATTGAGAGATTTAATGAAATTATGAGATCTAGTGATACCACAGTTCCTGTTTGCAGATCAATATCATGAAAGATTCAAACAACTTCTGCTGCCAGTCCCCGTGCCCTGGGAACTGAGTGTACTCAGGCACACCGAGCTGTTTGGCACAGAGAAGAGGCAAAAAAGAGGATGTCTTTCAGTGACTAGTTGAGGCTCTGTTCAAGCTGGGAGATTTACCAGCACAGCTCTCCACTTGAACACTTACGAGAGTATAAGAAAACCTTGCCTTCATTTAACAATCACAGTTTGAAGCCAGAACAACCGAAATCAGAAAAATATTCTTTCACTTCAAAACAAGAATATTTGGAGAAGAAAACTAAATCGGCACAGTTCTGTCTGTAAATTTCCTCATCCAGGTAAGTACTGAAGCTACACCGGCAGTTCAAAAACACTTTATCCCAGACTGCATCCCTTTAGCCATCTGCCCTGCTAGTTAATCTTACAGCAAGACCAAGTGACAGAAGGGAGTCACCTTGTAAGGAGGCTGAGCTGTTCTCTACCAGCAGCTGCTGCAGAATCTGTAGGAACTGACTCCGGAGGAGGTCACAGACAAGGACATCGTCATTTCTTTCCAGGAAGGTCCTTAGAGTCATCAACACCTTCCAAGCCACCTCCACAGAGCTTGAGCAGACCAGGTCCTGCAAGGGAAGAAGCACACATTACCTTTCTGCCCTGATTAGGCAGAAGTTACTGCTATTTAATACCGTTATACTAATATCTGGTGCCTTGGGAAACAGTCTAATAAAGCATTGATCAGATTAAGTATGTCCTGATTAAAGAGAGAACTGAATAAAGCAGATGGACTCTCACCTGATAGGCATCTCTGGGTAATATGCCGTTTAAAGAATGCATTTGGCTATGTAATTCCCATCCAGCAAACAGTGTAGGGGTAACACATATTTAAGGTCAAGGTTTTAGATAAGTGAGATCCTAAAGCCAGGGCCCTGTTTCCAAGAGCATGGAGCCTCTGGCACTTCTGATCTCCTTGTTGTTTTGAAAAATCAGGTTGCATATTAAAGATGCTTACCTAAAATCAAGCTTATGAGTCAGTCCATAGTTACTTGTTTTCAAAAGGCTGGCAGCCTTGTATCTGCAGTAGCAACCTAACAGCTAAACTGCATGAAATGTACATAAACCAGACAAGCAGTCACTCAGTCATGGAAGATGAAAGAGTCATGTACACAGCATTCAGCCCACGAGCCTGCTTCTTGACTACTGAGCTCTGTCTGGAGTGTCTGAGCTGAACCCCACAGCCAGTAACCTTAATTCGGGCATACTTTTGTTGTGAAGGTGTTTAACATTAAATTCACCTGCACAGCATGTATAGACACAGTTCCATGAAGATCAGGCAGAAAACACCTGGTAGTGCCAACTTAATATGATCATCTCAACATGTATCACATCAGCACTACCTTTCCTCTCCTCTCCCAGTAGTCCTGACTACTGCATTGCAAATGGTACAGCTGAAAGAGGTGAACAGAGAACTGGTCTCAGCAACCCAGCCTACAGCCTGCTAGGACAGCCTACTGCCTTTTCCAGCTGCCTTCCCCTATCACAAAGTAGTCATGCATCCAGACTGGAATGGTGGAGAGGAAGTGGCTGCAGGACCCCATACCCAAGGAAAGCAGTTAAAGTAAGAACAGGCTGCCTGTGCCAGAAAAAACCCTCTAGTTCTGAGCCTGATTTCTGCCCATGTCAGAGACCTTCAGGAATAAGGGGCGGGGAGCTGTCTGCACAATCAGGTCTGCTGACATAAATCTGCTCCATATGACACTCAGGGAGGGAATCTAACATCAGCCAGCCTATCTCCATTCTCTGAGAGAGCAGCTCAGATCTGGAGCATGGAGAAGACAAGTGGGACAGTGTGTAATCACAACCACATTCACCCTCAGATGAACACACATAGCACAAAATGGCACTAACCAAGGGCCACAGCCTTCCTGGTCCTGGTAAACGCATCACTGCCTTAACATCTTCCTTCCTACTCAGGAGCTCCAGGTCTTAGATGAAGCCACTAACCATCTGTTCTATCTAACCCAGACAATTGTTAAAATCAGATAAGCAAATAAATCATCCTTGGAAGGACATTCATTTTTGTTTCACTGTGCCATACAGAGGCCTTTCCCTTTTACTAGTGCATCTTAGGCTGAGGTTATTCACCTCATAAGTTTTGTTTACATCTGACAGTATATTTACCCCAGGATATTGCACTGTTTTATTAGCCCATCTAAATTCAGATTGATTGTGCTTTTCCCCAACTGAAAGGTGAATTGTCAAAGCCTGTGATTTATTACAACTCACTTTAAAGACCAGGACAGAGCTAAATTAATTTGTGCAAGAGCACATGGCAAGACAGAAAAGGGAAAGTAGGAACGCGGTACCATTCAGGGAAGGAGCCACTGTTTCTCTTTTGCTTACTGATAGACCTGTGATGCTTAGTTTACAGAGTGATAGGTTCCAGAACTACTGCCAAAGGTAACAGCGTAGGCAAGCCTCATGGGACACTTCTCCTCCTTAATTTGGACTGACATGTAAACTCATTGATTGCTTTTACTAAGGGTATCAAATACCTGGATGTTGCTACCTTCTCTGCAACATCACCCTTACTGTGAAAGAACTGCCCTACGCAAGAGCCCTCCTGCCAGTCATTTCAGTAACCTGGGATCTTAAAATTTACTTCATAGCCTCTCAGATCATAACAAATACATGCCAGTCTGTAATGCCCAACAGGTGCTCACTCAGAATCAAACCTTGCTTCTTCGCTGTCTGCTGACATGGGTTTCTATTCAGAAGGATACATAGTTTTAATTTCTCTAACAGGCTGAAGAAGAAACATCACAGCTCTGCTGCCTTTACAGGAAAATCTCATGTTCTTGTGTGGAAATGTTAGGAAGTATTTACTATGTAACTGGCTGAACAGTCCTGGGACAAGTGGCCACTGATGGGGAGGGGTGACAGGGCAGGTGGGAGAGGTGGAAGTGAGAGAAGGCCTCTGAGCAGCCATCAGGACCTGGATTCTCTCATGATTAGGTAGATTAACAGGGCTCATGACACCCGCTAAAGGCAAACACACTAGTCCTACTACTTCAAAGCCTCTTTCTCCTCAGCCCTGATTAATTTTCCCTGTCCCAAGATTTTTATTTTACCTTTCAAGAGCAATAAAATGTGTTATTTGCAGTCCTGAAAACTCAGAAAAATCTGACAAGACTCTCCAGTTAAAACCAAACAAAATTAAAACCCCAAGCAAACAGAAAGCCTTGCCCTCAAGACCTGTTCTCTGCACGCTGCTTTCTTCAAAGTTCTTTGTTCCTCATACCCTTCTCATCTATCAGTAGCAAACCGTCGCTCCCAAATTAGCAAAACAGCTTCTTGAAAGGCTGCCACAGAAGAATCTGGAGTACCCAGCTGTACATCTGGATAGGAAAAGGAATGGGGCTTTTCATGGCATACATCAGTAGCACTCAGATCTCTTCCTAGCCAACTCTCAGAAGATCCCTTTCTATCACAGTGGATGAATGACAGAGAAAGAGCCAACAAACATACACAGTCCCATTACCATATCAGGTTTCCTGGAAGGTGGAAGTCTGTGCATAAACATATGGGCCCTTCTAGCAGAATCCTTGGCCTCGTAACAGCACTAAGAGCTTTATGAACCAAATCAGGGCCAGAATACTGCCCATCCTTGTGAAAGTCACATACCAGTAAAATAAGTAAAATGCTGGAATTGCTCTTCAGAATGGGAAGTAACGGGTTAGCGTTGTTCAGCTGATCAGACACACCAAAACCGGCTTCTTCAGTCCCAGTTTGCTTGCGTTCTTCCCAGGAAAACCAGAGTTGGAGGACTTGGTGTCCAAATCTGCCCATAAGTTCAGGGTAGCACAGGAAGAATTTCAGCAGGAGAGGACAATGGACGTAGACCAAGCTCAGATCTGGAAGATTATCCAGGATCCTCCTTATGGTACACAGCGACCTCTGGAAAGTGTGTGGGAGGGAAAGGGGGAGAGAGAACAAAACAATCACTAGATAATGAATATCGAAAAACTGAAGTGATGGGAGTTTACTGTGAGCAAGTCACACTGCCTTTTAAGTAGACAATCAAATATATCAGTAAAGCATCATTTTGTGAAGCCTATTAGCATCACAAAGGCTATGAAACTTGTAGGCTTTATACAGAGCTCAAAGCTGTGCAGCAGCAAAGAGCCATATGGGAACACTCGAAAGCCTGCTGCAGAGGCTGTAGATGTGTTCAGGAGACTGAAGCTATGAAATTTATTATATTCCATATGTGAATTCACAGCCTATCCAATGCATTTACACTTCCCACACATACACAAGTTTATTCAGTCAAATCTATATTCCCTAGTGGCTCTGGCTCTTCACAGTTAACTTTCCCGAGTGTGCATGCACTGCACACTCTTCACTCATTCACTGCTCACCACCAACGTCAAAATACCCTCTGCAAGAGGGTTGATGGGGGTGGGGAGAAACCTTAGTTTCAACAAAAAGGGCCCAAAAGGTAGGAACAAAATCTTCTTTTACCAAGTCCAGGGCTGTGCCTTTGTCCTGACAGACTGCAAGGAGGTAAAGTGCAGCTCTGAGTACGTATGGGGGGCGACAGTCTCCACAGTCCTGTGCTGATAGGAGGAAATTTCTTATGGCTAAAAATAATTTTGCTTCTGGGACAAACCTGCATTCAAGAAGATTGGAGTGGAAACAGTAACATTAGATGTGCTTACCCACCAATACACAGTATGCAATGGCCACAAAACCACTTGTCTTGTGTACTCTTGGCTCACCTGTCCCCAAGGGAGTAGGCAAAGTATAAGAGTAGTATGAAGCAGTGTTGGTGGCTGTAAAGAGACTGATCCAAAGAGAAAGGCTCAGGGGTTTCAGCCAGGAGGAGAAGGCTTTCAGCAATGGTGTAGTTTAATTGAGGCAGATCCTTCTGCAGAAGCTCAGATATCTCTTGCTCTAGAAATAAAACTAATATGAGCAAACAGGTAGTGATGAGCAACATCTATGACAAAGCTGAGTGGAATAGGGGGATGGAAACACCTGCCTGCCCTAACTCAAGCACATCAAATTAGGGAAGATCCTGATGTAGGAAATATCAAAGCCAAGCTACTACCCCACAGTCTGCATGCAGCAAGCGCACCTCTATGATTTGGCATGAATAGAGGCATGAGACCTGATTTAATGGAGCTGACTTTGAGGATGAAAAGACACTTCTGTTTGAGGCTCCCAGTTCTTCGATGATGCTGCCTGTACAGTGACCAACCACTGCCAGTAGGCTTTTGTGATGTGGAAACTTTCATCTCATTCTTTTGGGACTTACCTATTATGGAAACTTACAGTATAGACAGGACTCATAGAATATGCCAGAGGAAAAAAATGACCTTAACCTGCAGATATGGGTGACTATGTGGCAAGTAATGTTGCCTCAATTAAGCCATGCACGGTTGTGCTAATAAATGTCACCATGTAAACAAAATCATGGGCAGATGAAACACATTCTTTCAGGTAGGGTTTCAAATTCTTCAAAATGCATTCTCCGAGTGTTATTTCCTTGCTGGACCAGCTTAGAAAAAAGCTGGGGGAAAAAAAAGAATCTTGAAATAGAGCTTATGTTTGTCTTCCCTTCCCTCCTCCTTTGTCTTTTTCTTTATTATTATTTTTGCATCCATTGCCTAAACAGAGGGTGGCAGGGCTTCAAACTAAACAAAGCAATTTGTCTCTTTCCCCAAACTTGCCCTCCTGAGAAGAAGTTCTCTCCTTCTCTGTGGCAGAGTAAAGGCTCAGGCACAAGCTGTAGAGGAAGCTGGAACAGGCCTGATTCAAGGCAGGATTACTGTGAAGAAGAGCAGAAAAATACAGTGAAGAAGGCTAGAAACATCCTCTTCAATATCTCTAATATCACACACCATCTGCCAGGACCTCAGTTTACTGAATGAACACATACAAGCACCTGCCCCGTCACAACAAGACTCCAGGAGCCAATCTGGGCTTCCTGGAAAACGAGGAGTTCCCAAAGGACAGTCAGCTCACAGAGGAGGCGAGTGTGCACGGTCACGACAGTGAACGTGTTCACATACCTTGGGACAATACGAATGCAGTGAGGCACTCTCACAACTTGGTATACACAGGGAGTCCTGTAAGGACAGGATCTCTAACACTGCAGAGAAGGGGGGGTGTTTGAGGGTGGCTCCCAGTACCTGATTCCACTGGTGAACACCATTAAGAAAGTTTTGTAGCAATGGTGTTTCCAGGGATGAACAATGAAGAATGCCAAAACATTAACTAAAAGGGGGAGAACAGCTCTATTTCCAGGTATTTCTCTCTCTCCAATGGTTTCCTTGCAGAATAGGACGTAACCAAACATCTTTACATTGTAACACACCATCCCTGGTGCCCCACACCACTGTATTCAGAAGCCTAGATCACTCCTCCCACACACCATTCAGGGGCAGAAACACCCCCACTCTAAGTTCCACAGTAGTAACATGGACTAGGGGTGCTGTGTATTTTGTTTACTCTTTTAATGAGATGCAGTCACAGGAAAGAAGAGGTAAAACATCTCCGCAGACCCACAGAGAGTCTCCCCAAGTGTTCCTCAAGCTAGAAATCATAGCCTCTGCTACAGAAAACCTTTTGCAATGTCTGCTGTTCAACTCTTCCCTCTCATTTCTTACACATTATCACCCCATGAGGAACAAAGATAGTGGTAATATGTGCCTAGGAAGCCAGAGCTTAGGTGGAACTGATGCTACTGTTACTTCTTTTCAAAACACCCACTGATTTGACTACTCCAAAGTCAGGCTGCTATATCTCTATCTGCACAGCTCATGACGGAGCACAGAATTCTCACAACACTGTGTAAATCCACCCGTCCGCTACTTGACTGCTTCTCCCTTCTCCCACATCCAGCTTTTCCATTGTCAGTTACCATTTACATTTGGCAATAAGATACAACCACTCTTGAGTCTTTCAGCCTCCTGTCTTGTGTAATCAGGTGCATCAGATAAGGCATGACCTGCTTTCCCGTCTGGAAATTTTTGACTGGCTTACAATACACACATTACAATACCTTTGTACAGAGCAAAATCTGGCCTTCAGCTCCAGTGTCAGTTGGATGAAGGAGGAGGATGCTAGACAGAAAGCAAGACAAAAATGTCGAAGGAGCACAGAACGTGTATGATAAAGGAAAAGAGCAGGCAGGTCCCACAACCATCCCCACACAAACCTGGTGAACAGGGAAGGCCATCCCAGTAAGAATATATTTGTTAGCCTTTCTCTCCCAAAGCAAACTACTCTGAGTTTGGTTTGGAGGGGAGTATCTGAGAATCATTTGTTTTCACAGGAGGAGAAAGGAAGATTTGCTCGCTTCACATGTTTAGAATAGAGGAATTCCCTACATCACTTCTCTGATGTGCAAAGAGTAAGGAATACATAGAATAAATAGGATTTCTACAGAGTAAAATCTCATCAACAATTCCAGCATAATCCCTGTCTACAGGAACAGACAATTCTGAATATTCCAGAGGAAAGGGTAAAGCTGACACAACTTACTTATCTAAAATAAAATCTGTCCCATCATCATTGCTAGACCAAATAACTTTTTCATCCTGCTGAACATGACTGTGCACTCTGTTCTTACTCATATAAACATGTAATATAATCCTCCTCATAAAATCTCGTTAAGCTCATTGCCTCAGTAATATGCAGTAGCAGCAAGTTCCATCAGTTAAGAGCACAGAGAACATGACCCCACACTACCCCCATACCCAGCTTTTTGGAGAACTTATTCTGCATGTTTGGCACCGCTGTAAAGAGAGTACTAATTGTTGAGATGAAAACCTCCATCACTGATGGGCTGACAGCCCTTTCCAGGTAGTTCTGTGGAAAGAAGAAAAGATCAGGTGTGTGATATTCAATAAACACTGAAAACAGCAGCTTTCTTCTGGACTCCTGCCTGCCTAGAAAGTTAGATTTCTAAATCCACACAAATGGAGTAACAGTTCTTCTACCAAAATGCCTGGCAGCAAGTACACAGGCTTACGGAGCACTTTGAAAGCAACTAACACTCCCCTCTGCCAACATTACGAGCTGTGCTGCTAACTCTGCAAGACATTACATCAAACAACAAACTTCCTCCTGATTCCAGCTGGCAACCAGTTAGGCCAGTGACTGACATTACTGCCCATATTACCCTGGACATAACTGCTCTTACAGGTCGGATGGCTAGTTCTCCAGCATGGCGTACAATATAGGACACATGCTTAAGTGTAGCTGACTTCAGTAACACTCAACATCTGTGCTTCAGCATTTTACTGAGTAGCGGCAAACACAGACATTTAAGCTCTCTGCAGAGTCCAGCCCTAAACTGTTTAGAACAGAACGACTCAACTCACTCTTGTAGAAGGTCACTGGGCAATTTTCTCACAGTACATTAATTTTTATCCAAGTTCAATGAGCAAGAAACAGCGCACTGACTCCAGCTTTGCCAGACTGGACATGCACTGCACCCTCCCTTCAGGGAGGAGAACAGCAACACCACTGCAGCTGCCTACCAAGCAATTGGTTAAGAAAATACAGAACAAAACATCTCCAAACTCCCAACAACTGCAAGAATCCATACACTTGAGTCTGTAGCAAAGGACATGCAAAGTTTACTCAACGTTTGGAACCACAACCAGAGTCCAACTGTTTTAACAATTCTGCTCAAAGCATCTTAGTGACAGGTCTGTATGGAGCACTAAAGCACACGCAACTCTCCGCGGCTGCTTTTTAAACCATGTTCCTGGCCTTACTGAGGCACAATGCTTAGTACTGCCCTTGCCATGTAGAGTGGGCAACCTCAACAGTACCTTCTGGAAGGAAGCATGAAAATGAAATTGTAGGCACAAAACAACGCTGCTTTCTGGGACACAGGCAAGTTTTGAAAAGGTGGCAGAAGGGGAAACAACAGTTCGGGCATGCTTCATTTTCTGCAACATTCAGTGCCGTGGATTAGAGAGCATGGCAGGTAGGCTATGGGGATCGCACAGTCTGAAGAAAGATACTGCCATCTACATGGAAGCTTTATGAATTTCTCCGCCCTCTGAGACCATATATTCCCATTTTGCAACTGTATAATGCCACATTTGGCTCTGGAGAGGTGGCAAAAGCCGCAGCTGTTCTTGGTTTACCCTACATGCTCTCTTTCCAAAAACAACCACTTGTGCAACCCACTCTTGGTGCTTGAAGGCACTTTTCCAGGTATGTAAGGCATAGACCAAGTTCAAAAGAAACCCTACCATGACCATGGGGATGCAGAGACTGTCAAAAATCTTCAACAGGAACTCGGAGAAGTTTCTCAGTGTGTCCTTACTCTCAGAGTTGGGGGCAGTGAAAGCGTTCTCCTGGGCCATAGGGTCACTCTGGAATTCCACTGCTAACCTACAAACACACAGCAGATAGCAGTGGAGAGAAGAATCCTTCTCACTCTGTAAAGAGAGTCAGGAGATACTACATTTCCATCACAACTTTCACCATAAGGACCCCATAAACACTTGATGGGTTGGAAACACAGGCATCTGGCAATCTCATCAAGTTACCTCTTGAGTGAAGCTATTAAAAGTCAGCAATGTTGCACAACAGTACAAGTTGGGAAAGGAAGATTTAGCTTCTGTGAAGAAAGTGTCTGCAGTGGGAAGCCCTAGTGTGGCAAGACTAAAGGTCCTCGGCCAGGCCACAGTGCCCGGAGCACAATACAGCAAACCTCATGAAAATCAGCCAGGGGACCATTCAGCCGATCTAAAAACCATGGCAGAACCCAAGTGCCCTCTAACACCACCCCAGGACACTGGGTCACTGCAGACAGGGACACCTGCTTCTGACTGAATTATCTCAGCCAAGCCAAACGCAAGTGATGCAAGGCAAAATAACTAAGTTTGCCAGACTTCCCTAACAACAGATTCGGATTCGTACACAAACTCATCTACCACCATCTGCTTTGCAGCTAAGTGTGAGAGAGAGCTCTCATCAAGAAAAATAGGGAAAGTTGGTGCCTATAAACACGCTTTCAGTAACAGGTCACAGACACGAGCAAATACCAGGACAGCATCTGGAGCAGATACACATTTGCTAAATGGTTAATCTCCTCCGGCAGTGAGACCACATTCCCCAGGGCACAGCAATAGCATTTTGCACAAACCTTCCAACCGTTCTTACACTGTCACCAGTTTTGGCTAATTTTCAAGCAGTTCCTTGAAGGCCAAAGATATGAAATAAACTGATAGGTCCCAGGCAAATTTCTTGAGACACACATACAGGTGTCACAAAATTTTCACTATCACTGCATATCCCTCCTTCTGCTGTTTCACTGACAAGTGTCATGCAGTGTACTCACCTGTGATATTTCAGTGGCGGGACTGGGTAGAGGAACTCAGTTACAAGGGCAGAAGGATGGACGGACACAGACACACACACCACTCACCTGCCCACCCCCGACTTGTCCTCACCTGCAAGCATTTCTGAAACTTTCCAGGGTGTTGAGCAAGAACTGGCCCTGTCTCCGAGGAACTCTGCTGAGATTTCTGTTTGCTGGCTGACTCTGAGACACTGGGAATAGGAGATCACCCTGTTAAAGGAGATAAGTCTTTAAAATCTTATGTTTACTGTCGGAAAAAATAGCTTTCTTCCCTGATACCAGCAGCAGGAGGAACAACAGATTCACTTCACTCATGTCTTTCACTCAACTGTTTTTTTAACTACTGTGCTTCCTCCAGGGAGGGCAGAGTTAGAGAGCTTTTGTGCTCTTCCTAGGGAGGACAGAGTTAGAGGGCTACTAGTTCTGCGCCACCCTGTCTTTACAGTCTGTATTGCCATGGTTTGGTCTAATCTGAGTTTTAAACTGCTCAGCTAATGGAGCTCCAAATCCTTCTGGGAAAACTTGGTGGTTTTTTAAATTTTGTTGCTTCCGATTACTCTTCAGACAATGCTGAACAGTTCCTCTCATTGCTCAGCACTGAAATCTTAGAAGTTCTCTACTTTGGCTCAGATTTGTAAGCAGCTATCCAAGTAGTAGCTCTTGCTCCCACACAGCATCCTACTGAGTTCAGTCAGAAGCCAAATGCAGCATCAGTTATTAATTTGCCCAAACTGGTGAACCACTTGGAATCAAAATTGCCTTTAAGCCTTAACCTGTTGTGGTGGTCTTCTCCAAATACTACCAGAGGAGGGCATGGTGACACATTGAAGCCTGGCAGTTCAGAACTTCTTTTCTTTCTCCATTTGATGCTGAGATACCTTTGTACAGGTACAATCATTTCCCCTTTTCTCCCCTTAAAGACAGCCTGGATGTCCTTATCATCAGCCTAATTTCCTTCCTGTGAAGCTCCTTATTCTGAATGGGACACCAAGCTCTGTGTGTGTGTAAAGACACTGACCAACATCTGTCTATGGGGCAGAAAGCAGTTCTGCCTTCCCCAGGCAGAGAAGACAGACATCTAGTACCACAGAACTTGGGCCTATAAATAGTTCATCAGGCATTTGGAGCTCTGGTACTATAGCAAGATCCTCTTGCCACTACAGACGTGATCTAAACCTACATGGCTCTAAGCCTACAACAAGAAGGCTCAGCCCTTGTCTTTTCACTAGCCATCTGTAATGGGGTCTCTCCTCAGAAGTGTATAGGTCCCAGCAGCCCATCACACCAACTACGTATTCCAGGAACTGGAAAGGATTTGCAGTTCAAAGAGTGGCTAACAGCTCCCTTGTTGAGGCACCACAGCACATATATGAGGACCCTCTTCATCTGAAGGCACAACAAGAGATGTTCATTACCAAAAAAATAGTTGACTAATGCAGCCTACAAGGCAGGGACCTGAAGAAGGAGAAGTTCAAATGACTCTGGAGTACTGGACACATAAAGAGAGCAGTGTGCTCAAGTGGTGCCCTGCAAATCTTCATTAGTTTAGAAAGACAACACTCACCAGCATCCATTTTCAGCTACTTAAAAGACAAAGACTGGTATCATCTTGAGACATGAGGATCAGAAGAAACACCGGAGAACCCAACAACCGTAGAAGGAGATGGGACATATATACAACATTCACATAGTGTGCTAGGAGGATCATCCCCATCCTGCTTGGTCCTACCAACAGGCAACAACTTTTGACTTACTATATGCTTCTTGCTACTCTGTGGTGGGGAAAGGTCAGCACATCGCTTCAGCACTGCCTCCAGCAGCTTCTGCAGCTCTTCATATGGGACTGGAGGGGAGCTCAGATGGTCCTTCCTGAACAAGCGGAGAGAAAGACAGTATGCACATTCCCTGCTGGGGACATTCCACCTGGGAAGGGAACACCAGCAGAAAAAACAGCTCTTCTGACAGTAACATGCCATTGCCACTTCTCTCCAGCACAGCATACTAAGGTCACAATTATCTGAACAGTGCCTCCATCCACATATGCACTCAAACACACCCTCACTGCCTCCCTGTCTGCTCCCACTACAGTCAGGAAGCATATGACTGTACAGAGTCTTATGCTTCCTCTTATCTATCTGGATGAGGCACAGAGTGACAAAGCCACAGCAGCCGCAGTACAAGGCTGCCTGGGAAATCAGGTACTCACTGCAGTGACTTGCTGCCTACCACAGCTTCATTGCCCTGGAAGCCTTTTGAGGCAGAGGGGAAGCTAGCTCTGCTGCACCCACGCCCGTCTCAGTCAGAAGTCCCACTGCAGAGCACACTCACCCACACAGCCACTGGGGAGCTGCAGAGACCAGCATGGTATCAACGGATCCATCTGAAGAAAAGCCTGCAAATACTTTCCTGCCTACCTCAGGAAAGCTGCCACAGATTTCACAGCCTCCACTACCACCTCCAGCACTGGGCAGTTCACCGTCTCCATCAAAACATCCATGGCTTCTATACATACACCTCGGTTTGTGAATAATTTGATTTCCACTGGTTGCCTGCGAAGAGGAAACAGAGGAAGCAAGAAGAATATTGCCAGAGCTAAGTAACTGTAGTGACCTCTCATTTCACCGAATGGACAGCTGAGCCATGTGGTTTCAGCCACACTTTTCAGTATTCAGAGCCAGCTGCTCTCAAGCAGGTAGTCTCAAACTTGAGCAGGTGGAGGGATTGCTACAAAGAGTGAACTTCAGCAAGTCTGGAGCCCTACTATGATGAAAAAAACCCACAGCCTGGATAACTGTGTGACTGCACCAGCAAACACTGACATGAAGCACAAGAAAAACAGGTTTTGCAAAATACAGTGATCTCTCTGCCTAGGACTTTATGCTGCGGCCATCTGCTCTGGCATTTGCAGGTTCATCTGGCAGTTCATATTTCCGAGTAAACAAGCAAACACCACCATCCTAGAACAAGGACGATGCCACGAGAATTGCTTCTCTCACAATCCTATAGCACTTCTGATGCCAGATGCTGCCAGAAGGGCAGGGACTTTCATGAACTTGAAAAGTAATCAGGAAAACAACCACAACCCAACTATTTTGACAATTCTTCTTGATAGCGAACGTTTTGGTCATCTGATCACCTTGTGGCCCAACACCTTCGAGCATTCAGCATGAGAGCACAGAGGGACAACAAGCCATTAATCCCATTATTGGACAGAGCTGTGTAAATGGCAGACTGTGCTCATTTGGCTCCTGGCAAGTCAGGTACAGTCAGGAAGGCAGGGGGAAGACAGGCAGTTACATGTGGACAAGAGGCACCAACAGCCTGCCAGAGGGCCTCCGAAGTGAAGCAAGAAAAGCAGCACAGCATGACAGGAGACAGCCTTGGGAGCCCAAAGTATTCCCTGTTATTCAGTTTTCACAGACATGTCTGACTAAAGCAAGCCAGGAGCACATGCTCCCATGCACAAACAGGAGAGGAATGTGAACTTCAGTAGAAATTGCCCAGCTACAGGGCAAAAAATGAACAGAGGCAGAACCACTCTTTTTAGTCACTCAGTGGGATGAAACCCAGCTTGGCAGTCACCTCACACTCCGCTGTGACAAAAAGCTGTGAAGTAGACAAGGCAAGGAAAAGGCCTTGTGAAACTCAGGCACCTGGAGCAGCCTCTGGCCCAAGTCATAAGCGATGTGCTGAATTCCAAATTGTTTTTACTTATACTGTAATTCTATTAGTCTTCTGTATTTCCTTTCTTTAATCGCTGATCTTCTGAAGTAAAACATATCAGGGAAAAAAAAAGTCTTCACTGACTCATGCAGGGAGGAAGGGATGGAGGAGTACTGCTGAATCATTCAAGAGGCACAAACCCACTTGCAATATGGTGCACTATGACGTCTTCGGGGCCTGGGAGAAAAGTGTGGAGGACAGCACTCTTGCAGCTTCCTGAAGCCTTTCATCTTTAGGCCCCAAACTGTGTGTGCCACTCTTGGTTGTGCTGGGAGAGACAAGAGGCACCCCAGGGAGAGCTACCCACCATTCATGACATACTGCCAAGGGGAGCAGTACACCTTGCTTGGTCAACACCAGAGTGTGGGGCTCGCTTACACAAGAGTATCCAGCTGCAAGGAAAAAACAAGAGGAGAGGTTCCAGGATGAGACTCCTTTCCCCACTATGAGAAAGTTTTAAATAAAACATCATTTCTAAGGCAAAGCTCAGAAAAACAGAATGGGTGTGCTAGAAAATGAGGGTAATTGCACTGAACGTTCTCTTTGTTTTACAAGCATAAACGCTGTAATTAGTGTTTCCCACATCCTGGTTTATCTTTTTGACAGGTCCCACACTGGCATCATCACACTGTTCTAGCACTGCTGCTTTTCCTTATCCTTTTTACCCTGCCACTTGCTACGAAATTGACTCTGACATTTCCAAAATTCAGCTGACGGGCTCTCTTGAGGGAACTAAGTGGCAAAAACAAGACTCTGTCACTAGCATGACAGGACGGGAACAAGATCATAGAAGCAAGAACAGGAAATACAGAAGAAAAACAAGCCAGGGTATGTTATTCCTTTGCAGAAAACAAGAGGAAAAAAGTTACAGAAGACATTAACATTTCAGCCTGGAATTCATTTTTGCTGTTTGAATTTAGCTCAGATCACGATACAAGACTAGAAGTCAGGGAATTTGCATGCTCTGTTTTGTCACAGAGGCACCCTTAGCAGGAGCTGGCCTGCTCACATACGCCTGGACCTTCCTAGCCTTCCCTCCTGCTCCATCTACGGCTGAAAGGAGATCTCATCTCCCAAATTGGCAAGGAAGCACGAAGAGGCAGATATACTGGTGGATGTGTGTGCAAAGAGGACAAGCTGGGAGGTTGGGAAACAACCATCAGGCCGTTCTTCACAAGAATAAAGGACATGCATTTCTTCAGCCACATCTTTTAAACACAAAGGCTCTGGAGGTGTAGATAGTTGGTCTCAGACAAAAACTTTGAAAAGCGAAAGCACCACAGCCTCCATCCTGAGTCACCAAACGCTGCCTGTGCAAGCCTGAGCGGGGAACTCCCTTATCCTTACCGTTTCAGTATTTCAGTGAAGAGCAGGAGCCCTTGTTTGTGCAACTCCACATTGTTCAGCTGCAGGACATTTTGGAGACTCCTCACCAGAGATTCAATGCCTGCACATGTTCAAGAGAAGTCACAGAGAGGGCTTTTAACACCCCAAATTCCAGGATGGAAGCAAAATTAATTTTTAAAAGGAAGGAAGATTTGAACAATTATTCTTCTGAGATACTGACAGAAACAACCACCCAAAAGTGCTGAGTGTTCACTCAGCTCTCTGATAATAGTCCCCAACTTCCACTGCTAGCGGTTAAGTCCAGAAGAACGGAAGGAATTTAGCCTTTCTTCCTAAATCCACTCTTCCGTCCACAGAAACACCTAATAATAACTTAGGTAGTGTCAGTCATGATACTGGTTATTCCAACGAATGCATGCTCATCAGGACAGTGACACACTAAATTCAAGCTATGTTGGACATCACAAACATGTCTGATGGGTACTCATTTTCTGTCTTTTATCCGTTCTGACTGGAAATTGTGATTGTGTGTAAAACATTGAAATTCAGCTAGAGGCACAACAAATGCCCACAGTGTTACCGCAGTCACTCTGTCAGAAAGCTTGATGACTCACCATAGACTGTGTGACACTTTGAGAAGAAAAGGCGCTCTTCAGTTAGGAGGAGCAGGCAGCAATACACTGACCAGATGAGAATTTCACTGTTGCATGAGAGACACTCGAACAGGAATTCTGCAAACACACACACACACAAATAAGGCTGCCCTAGGAAGAGGTAGTCTGCTCACAGCATGGCACAGCTGCTCCTAGAACAGAGCAGAGGAAGGAAGAGGAAACAAGGAAGCATAGCAACAGCCACAGGGAGAACAGTTGTATTACGAAATGGCAGGAATGGAGAGCGGAATGGATGCTTGCGGGTATATTAGTCTTCAAAACAAGGTGACTGGAGAACAGAGTCTTGCAGACAGGCATCTTCCCAGCACACACTCAGCAGGCAGGAGCTCAATTGTGGCTCTAGCCTTTGGCACAAACGAAAAGCCACAAAGCAAGCTTTACCACAGATGCTGTGATCTTTTTTTCCTCAGAACTTTTACATCTCCCAAAGAATTTGTAAAATGAAAGTATTTCGGTCTTTTGGGATTACAGAGAAATAATAAACCATCTCACATAGCTACATTCTAAAGCTGAGTCCTAGACCAAATTCTGTGCAAACTTACAATATTTAGTGGGATAAGATTGAACCCCAGTCTGTTTAAGCTCGAATCTAAGGTCTTGCAAGAAGGACCTTAACCTCAAGGACTTGTCCAAATTCTCACTGTGGAAACTCCATTCTGCCTGTTGACAGCTGCTTGCATGCATTCAGTCAAAAACTTACTCTCTCCTTCTATTCCTAAAATCACATTAGCTATCTTTACTGGTTTAAAATGGTCACCACACACATTATGCCATCAGTGGATTTCATGGAGCCAGAATGATTCCTAAAACAAACAGCCAGGGAGTGCTTCAATACTGGGAGATGAACAATAAGATGCCAGTGCATTTCTTCACCTGGGATATCTGCATGGATAAAAGCAGGAGCATATCTGCTGGGAGAGTGAACCAGCACTGCAGCCACACAGTGAGAACTTGCTGCCTGTAACATCTCATCTCTGGTCAACAGAAGCTGTTGGGAAACAAAAGTCAAAACAAGAGAGGAAGTCAACTATGCAGATATGAGTAGGAAACCGTTTCCTCTACATTTTAAAATTTAAAACATAAATTAAGATCTGCCTTTTGGCATGTATTTCACGGATTAAACTTGCTAAGGCAAAATAAAACACTGGACTGAATACACTCAAAAAAAAACCCCAAAAAAACCCACAAAACGAGAACCACAACAGAGAAGATTACGAGTAAGAATAGCTCTGCCCCCACGCTTAGTCATGCTGGCACTACAAGTGCTGTATCAGACCTCAAGTGTGAGTGAGTAAAATCAGCTGAGGCCAGGAGTAAAATTTCCCACCTCCAGGATGCAGGAATGAACAATGAGGTGATGTGTGGGGGTGTCTCCATTTCCCACTGCAACCTCTATTGCTGTTGTTGGCAACAGCATACTCGAGTGCCTCAGATAAAGATTCAATACAGGCCAGCAAATTATTTCTGTCTACTGAAAATTCACTACTACTTTAGCAATCACCTTTTTGAGAACAAGTGGCAGTGGATTTTCCCCTTCTAAAAAGTCAGGGTTCTCAGACTCCTCCTCTGTCTTTGAATTATTATTCATAAGAATGGATACAAAATGGTCAGATTTCAGCAACTCCTTTAGCAAACCTGCAAAAGGGGGAGCAAGAGTAAGCACCATACTGGGCATAGCAAGGATTATATTAACACAGGAGTATTTGCAGCCCAAGACTTGTTGCCAGCTTCTTCCCCTTTCCTGCACTCCTAACAAAGGCCCTCCCCTCCAGTTTAGGGAGCTTCTTCTCATTGTGTTCCCAGACACTGCCATAAGCCCCATTTATTGCAACTTGTTGTTGCTGACAACTTTTGCTGGGTCTGATCCACTCTCTGTTCCTTCTCAGGGACGTGCCTATGCACTGGTACACGATCTCAGGAGCGCTCTAGTCACATCGTCTTCTGTGCTCCAGTACCCACCCCTTAAACTGTTTCTTGGGAGAGATCTTGACCTGCATTTTTCTCCAAGCTACAGTCAGTGACCCAACAATAACTAGACATTTTCCCTGGAATACTTCCTAGAGAACTGGCATTATCTCCCCCTTCTGCTTTCACAGGCTCTTATTGAACTAGCTGTGCTTAGCTAAGGGATATCCACACACGCAGAAGAGCCCTCAGTATAAAAGGATAGAGCACTGCTACAGGTATTGATGGAAATCATCAGTACCTGTCAGTACAAATTCACAAGGGCTATCGTCTAAGCTACAGAACTCTGCTTTCAAAGGAGTTGAAATCATCATCCATTTCTAGCAGCTGAGTAGATGATCTGAGGAGCAATTCAGTTCCTGCTTACCTTCTACAAAAAAAAAAAGGAATTCTCTAGATGGTTTACAAACAAGCAATGTCAGAAAGGCTGAAATTGTGCTCCCAGAAACAGTTAAGTGCAGTTTGAAGCATAAATGCAAATAAGTGCCACTTCCACATCAGCTTTCTAACATAAATAACATGATGCCTCACATCTGAAGACCATGTTTGTTAGATGCCATCCCAGTGCTCTACAAAACCCACCTGTCCACAAATAGTGTTTGCATTCAGACACTTTGAGGGATGGACTGTTCCCAGGACGATAATACCACATTGAGACAGGCCAGGACACAGTGCAAGCTCTGAAGTGGCTCTGAAGATTAGTCAGTGATAGGCAGACGGGGGGCTCAACGGACAACAGAGGGCTGGGGGAGCTCGGCAGCAGGTCTGGGCCATTTGATTGCTATGGAGTAACAGAAAGGATCGACTGCTTCAGCGAAGCAGCACAACAGCTCCTCTAGGGAACAACACACATTAGAGTGTCTAAAGCATCCAAGGATTCCTTCCTCATTCTAAGCCTTCCCTCACACCTTGCAGTTTCTCTCACCGATGCCTTACCCAAACAATTAACCTGCAGCTCCTTCGTCTGCGCACGCCCCAAGGTATTCAAGAAAGGATCACACAGCCTTTCTTCGAAGTGTGCTGAGAGCCGCTCTGTGCCAACAGGAGAGGAGTACAGCTTGCCATACAAGTAGCAGACAGCAGCCTTTATACCTTCATTTGGGTATGTCAATCCCATCAGCATGTGATCCACTAAATTACCTAGCATGAGGAACAGAAACAGCAAACATTCACACCAACGAACTGCCTTTTTGAAAGCATCAACCTATTTCCCTTGAAAACTTGCAAAAGCCCACTGGACACACTGGTATGTGCAGATTAAGGAATGACATAATTAGGTGATGTGCTCACCACCATCTGTCCCTCTGAGCAAAGGTACAGTAATAAACGGCTAGAGGAACTTGCTGTCCACCATATGAAGATCCATCATCCCAGCTACTTCCACAAACATCTAAGCTTGCTCACCAGACCCCCAGGGGCTGCACAAAGGAAAGAAAAACTAAATGCATGTTGCCTGTGAGGCAGACCCACAAACCCCAGTTCACAGAGACTGGTTTTGCCAGGCTGGCTAAGAGCACAATGACAAGCCTGCTATGAAGGTACCAACCTGCAACCCAGGAGGCCTGAATGCCACTCTGACTTCTGGGACAGGCTTGTTGCGTGACCTTCATGAACTCACATGGGGTACAGGGCAGTGCATGCATGCATATATGTATTAGGGCTGTGACTACTATCCTTCAGTGGGGCATGACACATTACTCACTGTGCTCTACTACCAGTATATCAGCAAAGCCTGGGATGGCATCTGCCAGTTTGCCCAAGAGAGTGAATGTGGGCAGGCTGCCTCTCATGGTAGTTGCTTTGCACAGCTGTAGAGGAGACAGAGAAAGTATTTCACTGGTAAGGATACAATCCAAAGGTAGAAATGCACACAAAACAGTGAGCTCTATTTGATGTACAATGCTCCAGAACAGGATCTTTTCCTAAGCTGGGTCCTCTTCACCACTTAGGATAAATCACAGGAAAACCCTGACCACACCATTAAGTCTCCAAAATGTCTTTTAATTAATCCAAGACATCTCTTTCTTGTTGCTCCTTTCCCTCTCTCCCCCCTCCAGCTCTTACATGAGTGGATGAACCAGCTGAACTTCTCCACCCTTTCACTACTTCCCAATTTTTTGTACCCCATGGGGCCATCACAAACTGAGGAGTGAAGAGACCAAGAGCCCACAGCACAGGCTGGGAAAGCTCCTCATATCACTGAAACGGTAAGGGAGGAATAGAAGAACCTGAGGAAGCCACACAGCTTCTTGAGAGCATCATGAAGCCATATGGTTGCAATGCATCATGGGAACAACAGGAAAACTTCAGGACAGACATCAACACTGCCAAAATCACAGCCGAGGAGCTGCCACTAGGACGTCCCACTGCTGCAGAGGCTGCATCCCAGTGCAGTCGCTGCAGTCTGGCTGGGCCCCTCATTCCCATCTCCTCCCTCTCCAAAGGATTGAAAGGAAGGGCACAGAATTAATCTTCACTGACCTCTTTTTGGCTTTCATCCAAAATGCAGCGTAAGTACTGTTCTGACTTCAGCTCCACTACAAGCCGCACCAGCACTAGGCAGAAAAAACAGGATCAATAATTCACACCCAAGAGTTCTCGCAATCCATCTTCCACAGGGCTTTAGCAGACCAGTGAGCAAAGAGCTTGGAAATTAAATGAGCACAGAGGTGCTGAGAGAGCAGGGTAACATCAGCATTCCCAGTGCTATTACGTCTGATAGCCCAGCCCAAGCTCTCTGCGGTAACATTACAGCAGCCCCGGTCTAGCTGCACTACAAACCATGCACGGAAATGAACTGCAAGCATCAAACGGAGCGTCAGGACACTAAGTAAACATGAACCACGAAGGGAAGGAAACAAAGCCCTGGCTTAAAAGCATAAAAATTTCTGGAAATTGAATAGAGCAGGCTTCCCACAGTATGAAAATTGGCCTTTAAAAACATATCTTTTCAGAGAAGATATCAGAAACTGCTGAGTATCCTTAAACGCAGACTGAGAGCTCCTCCTCCAGCTGCTACTGTCCCTGAGGTAACAGTGCAGTCCAACAGCCATTCCTCCCCACTGCAGTTATCCCACATACCTTGCCAGAAAGCAAGGCCCCAGTCACCTCTGTGGTACTGTTCACCTCCTCAGCCCCAAGTAGGGGCTGTTTTCCTTGGTTCACTGCAACTTTAAGAACTCTGTTTGCTCTGTCTTAACAGAGGAACCAACCAGAAACTATGTTTACCAGGCACTGGCTGCACATGACCTAACAAAGTTACAGGGGAGTTGCCTGATGCTGGCAGGCTGCCTCTGCCTCCATACGTATACCAGTGGAGCAGTTTCAGGAAGCAAAGTCCCTTTTTTGATATTTTTAGAACCGGGGCACCTAAACATTCAGCAGATAAAGTCTTGACAATACTAAGACACTGCAGAGCATTTTTCCGTAGGATTTGATAAGGCTGTTTTGGACATATCTTGCTGTCATGGCACGACTCATTTGAAAAACACACTCTTTTGATTTGTATTGTAGGAATGCAATATTAAGGAAAAAAAAGAATACCAGAGACTTC
Source organism: Tauraco erythrolophus (assembly GCF_009769465.1). NCBI lineage: Eukaryota > Metazoa > Chordata > Aves > Musophagiformes > Musophagidae > Tauraco > Tauraco erythrolophus. The sequence goes on from NC_141468.1 coordinate 58,395,573, forward strand.
TAGGTTCACCATCTCTTGGTATATCCAGGGCAATACTGGAGGTTTATCTAGGAGACCTACTTTAGCTAAAGAGATACGGATCTCAGCAGGTGCATATCTTAAGATGTGTGATCTATAAATGGTTTAGTGGCTCTTTCTTGCCCTGAACTCTCAGAATCTCTGAAAACTTTCAGGAGTCAGGTAACACTAAGTTAAAATTCTTATGTTTGAGAGCATCCATCTCTCAACAGACTGGCAACATGGCAGAAAGACTTCTCACCTTTTCAACACCATTTCAAGCAAGTGCCTGAAAACTGACACCCCTCTGAAAGGAGCTGGTCACACCTTCTTTCATCTTTCATGGCTGGACAGGAGGAAATCATTGCATTGCTAATATCACTAGACTCAGCAGAGATGCCCAAGGTTAACTGGACTGCAGAGATTCCTTTGTCAGCCCTGCAGGCATGTGCTTCAGATTTTAGATGAAGGACTGCTCGCAAAGAGAAACATGCAGCCTGTACAGCTATCAGCAGAAAGCAGTAGAACCCGAACTCACTGAAGCCAACAGGAAGACTTCCATTTGCTTTGAGACTTCAGTCAGGTCCAAAGATGAGGCTTTATTTACCACTGCTACCCATTTGACACTAAATTCATAGCACACACAGAGAGGAACGCTAAATATTTAAATCTTCTTGTACTCCCCTGCCCCCAAATATTGGAACAGCCTTCTCATCGCTCTTGCTTTGATAGAAAATAGGTGCTTTTCACAATTCAAGATGTGTAGAAGCTGAGCATCTCACTATTGTTATCAGACAAGACAGACACCCCCTCACAAACTGTCAGTAATTGACACATGGCATCTGTCTCTCACCTTCTACAAACAGGTCCAGGGCACCACTGTCTTCCACAGTATGCAACATCCCTAAAAGATAAACCACAATCAGTCGTGGAACTCATTCCTGCTTTAATGCCTTATCGCAAAAAGAGCTGCACTTTTTATTTCAGAACTGTTTTGTTTTCTCTGTTCCACATGAGACCAGAATGACTTTGTTAGAGGAAGGTGGATCCTTTCAGGGAGTATTGGAAAAGGCACCCCCATAGGCAGGACACAGCCACATAAAGGCGTTCAGTGCTCTTGACAATTTTTTATGTACTTTGTAGCTGAAGTCAATGGCTCCACCTATGTAAGTAAACACGTAACTGCTACCGTCACCACATCTCACTGCATGTACCCAACATTATACGTCTGAATTACAACACTCCAGAATGACAGAAGTTAGAGCCCAGCTAACTGTGCTATCTTCCATTCATACCAGGTACCATGAATTGTCCCTCCACAGCACTGAAAATCCTGAGACTATATTTAAACATAAGGCTTAAAACACATAGAAATTATTCCAAAGCTACATCAAACCTGAAGGCACCACTTCACAAGTCATTTGCACAACTAAAGCATAAGATTGGATATATGAAAATAAGCCACTGTCTCACTCTACTACAACAGAGGAGAAACTCTACTGCCCAGCTCCTTCCAACTGCAGGTATCTACAGCATCAGGCATCTGGTTCAGATCCTCACCTCTGCCACACCAAACCACTTGTTTCAACATGATCAAAACTATCTTCCCTCCAGAGACTCCATGATCTCTCAGAAATTTGATCAACTGAAGTGATCTTATGATGCTGCAGGTGAAGAAATCACTTATTTCCTGTTTCATCTGCCCAATCCTCGGTAAATTCTTTACATTTTGGAAAAGATTTGCATATATCATTAATGAACATTGCAATATTAGCAGCAAGAAATTCAGGCTTACTTGAAATTCAGCATCTCTTCATACATAACACTCCACACCATGCTTCTGTTCTCATAGTCCTCTTTCTTCTACCTGTGCTTATCCCAACATTCTCTCTCCAAAAATGAGTGTATTTTCCTGAAGTTACTATTAATACTTTCTCCACAGATTGCTCAAACTTTTGGGGGTCCCTCTTACACTCTTGCACCAAATGACCCTTGGTTCATTCAAGCTCTATTCAAAATGTGCATGTCATTGTTTGTAGCCCAGGCTTAGACTGGGCTTCCAACTGCTTTAGGAGTTGCACCAAACACAGTAAAATCCCAAAGCTGTCCCCAAACCATCCAATCGTAAAGCTTCTTTCAAGAGAGAAACAGAATTATTAGTTAAAAGCAGACAACGGCACTGAAATGCAAGCACAGCTCACCCGTCTTCTGAGGTATTTCATGTTAGGGTTGTACAGTAGGACTGAACTGGCCATAAGCACCACTCCCTCCACATCTGCATAGGATTACACATGCTCAATGAAAAATTGTGCAACAGAGAGAACTAAACCTGCACAAAGTTCTGTTTCTAACAAAGCTGCTCCCAAAGCATGCACAACACAATTTGTGCTGGGAAATCAACTGAGAAAACATTGTTTGAATTATTCAGTGTGTCAAGGCAGGAAAGGGGCTTGTAAGTCACTTTCCCTCAAAGAATAAGAATTATCTGTGATGTGCAAATGAAATAATGGAATTAAAGGAATCCGGTATATTTGCTCTTTGAAAGCACTTGCATTCATACCCTCCACCTTTCTCTTCCTGCCTTACTGTTCCCTCATTTAGATCATTATTTCTTCTCCGTCAAGATTTTAGATAACATTTCAAAGACCTTTCCCACAGCCCTGCTATGGAAACACAAACCAGTAAGAGATGTCCCCACCATAAGAGAGACATAGATCTGTTGGAGCGTGTTCAGAGGAGGGCCACAAAGATGATCCAGGGGCTGGAGCACCTCTGTTACAAGGACAGGTTGTGGGAGCTGGGATTGTTCAGCCTTGAAAAGAGAAGACTTCGGGGGGACCTAATAGCTGCCTTCCAATACCTGAAGGAAACCTACAGGAAGGCTGGCGAGGGACTTCTTACAAGAGTGTCCACTGATAGGACAAGGGGAAATGGGTTTAAGTTGAAGGAGAACAGATTTAGATTAGATCTTAGGAAGAAATTCTTCAGTACAAGGGTGGTAAGACTTTGGAATAAATTGCCCAGAGAAGTTGTGGATGCCCCCTCCCTGGAGGTGTTCAAGGCTGTTGGACAGAGCCTTGAGTAGCCTGATCTAGTTGAGAGGTGTCCCTGCCCATGACAGGGAGGTTGGATTTGATGATCTCTAAGGTCCCTTCCAGCCTATGCCATTCTATGATTCATTCTATGTTTGAGATCACAGAGACTGCTACTGGAAAGGCACTTTCTGACATCCCACTGAACACTGTATTTTGCTGTAAGGCTGACCTACCAGAAAGAAGCAGGTATTACAGTCCTATGGCTACAAGGATTTCTACAAACATAATGTGATGACGTGAAAAAAACACTATGCAGGTTCATATTTTGCATGTTTGTTATAATATATAATATATAATATAATGTCACGGTTCAGCAAGATGAGAAACCACTAAGGCACGAGACCAGAATGGAGGGCGTTCAGGGAAGAATCATACACCAGGCACACTCTGTTCTCCAGAAACGCTTCAAAGACATGTCAAGATACTTTGCAAAATTGCAAGAGCTTTATGAACTGCCAATCCTGCACCTTGGGGAACAAGGAAATTAATTAACCTATTCTAAATAGGAAAGCTGGAGAGGGACTTTTTGCAAGGGTATACAGCAATAGGACAAAGGGTAACAGCTTTCAACTGAAAGAAGGAAGAAATTCTTCACTCAGAGGGTGGTGAGGCGCTGGAACCGGCTGCCCAGAGAAGTTGTGGATGTCCCATCCCAGGAAGCCTTCAAAGCCAGGTTGGACGAGGCTTTGAGCAACCTGATCTAGTGGAAGGTGTCTCTGCCCGTGGCAAGGGGCTTTGAACGAGATGACCTTTAAAGGTCCCTTCCAACCCAAACCATTCTATGACTCTATGATAAATCAAATAACAGGCAGTTTTCCACAGGGAGTAATAACACATCTAACACAGAATGGTGGAAGTACAGAATTAGGTACCTCAATGTTCTTTTTTTCTCCCCTCCAAATGTGGGGAATTCCACTTCACGTGTACACATCTATTTAAACACAGGTAACTGCCTTCTCCCTGCTGCTGTACTAGGCCACAGCAGAGCTCTTACCAAAGAGAGTTCCTATCAAATGAACGCAGACCCTCTCCTCTGCTGCCAGCAGCTGGACGACTGGCAGCGCCTGCCACGCCAGGGCATCGTGGAGACGGGAGAGGACATGCTTCTTGCGCACCAGCTAGGGAGCAGAGACAACCCAGATCAGAGACAACGAGCCGGCAGCGCTTCCGTCCGAGCCCCCCGGCTGCTCCCACCACCCCGGGGGGAAGCGTGCTACCAGGGCCTCAGAGCTGAGTGTCAAGCACACCCGGCCAACCCCCAGCCCCAAACGCAGCGCAGCAGCGGGGGCAGCCCGGGTGGCGGGTGGGGAACGCCGAGGGGTGCGGCAGGGCCGGCTGTGAGGGGCCGGCGCTCCGCGGCCAGCCGGCGGAGGCCAGCCCTGCCCGGTGCCGGCCCGGGGGTGGGAAGGGTCGGCGGCGAGACAGGCGCTGCCCACCGAGGCGCTGCCGTCGCCCAGGGTCTCCACAGCGCAGGCGAGGCACAGCGGCGGGCGGAGCGGCAGGGCCCAGCCCTCCCCGTGCGCGCAGCACGCCGCCATCGCCCGCCCGCCGCCTCCCCCTGCGCATGCGCGGGGCCCTGCCCGTGGCGGGCGGGGGAAGAGAGGGGACGCGGCGGATCGCGCCGTTTGCGTCCGTGCGCTGCCCGCGGCCCTGGGGACGGGAATCTTCTCCCTCCCTTTTCCTTTCCCGCAGGGCCGCACGGCTTTATAGGGTCCTTTTATAGGCTAGCCCCACCCGCACAGCCTGGTCGCATAGGAACGGTGCTCCTCGTGAGCTGCTGCTGCGCAGCGTGAGCGCCCTGAGGCGCTGAGCTTGGCTCGGCAGAGGAGAAGTGAAAAACAAGGTGGGAGTTACAACGATTTTATAAGGATTTATAGGATTTATAAGAAATAAACAAGAGGTGGAATTTCTCCGTGCCCCTCCGGTTCCGTTCTGTGGTACGGCCTGCAGCGCCGCATCACGTAATACGATGGGCATGCCCCCTGTGCCCTGGAGAAACAGCTCTGTGCTCCCGCCGTCGCCGTTACGGAGGAAAAACGAAGGCACCCACAGGAACCAACCCCGCGCCCCGCCCTGCGGCGCCGCGCCGCGCCACGCGGTGCGCGGGCTCCGCCCCTCGCCCCGCCCCCGGGCTCGCGGCCGCCTGACTTCCGGCGACGAGGCGGCGCGGCGCCCAGCGGCGCTTCCGGCTCGTTTACCTGCGCGTAGTCGGGCGGAGGAGAGCGATCGGGCCGCGCCGCCCGGTCCAGGCCGCGGCCATGGTGAGCGTAGGCCGGACGCCGGCGAGGGCCTGGGGCGGGCGGGGGGACGCTGCCTGCCCGGCGGCTGCGGGGCAGGGAGCACGTGGAGGCCGAGCGCCGCGGGCGGGGCCGCGGCCGGTGGTGGGTCCGCTGTTCGGCGCGCCGCCCCGGAGGAAGGCCGCCCGGCGAGCCGGCTTGTCCTGGAGCCACCGACTGACGGGCGACCCGCTGTCCCGGCCTGGCACCGTGTCCCCGGCCCCGTTGTGCCCCCGCGAGGAGCGGGAGCATGTGCTCGGCGGGCGGGAGGGCGGCCGGGCGGCGCTGTGGCCGCGTGTGGGGGCCGGCGGCGGAGCACCGCGGCGTGGGGCCGGCCCTGCCGGGCGCCGGCGTTGGCTGCAGCGGTGGGAGCCGGAGAAGTGGCCGTTCTGCCAATGCCGGTCGTTCGTGCCGCGTGACTCCGTTGCTATTCCACTACGCCATTGATGATAACGTTCAGAAGCTACTTGTAACCGACAGCAATAAACCCGATACGCGCTCTTCTCAGATTTTCTTGAAAATTCATGTCTCAGGTTGTTAATTTGCTGCTGGCAGGAGCTTGTTCCTTGTGCATTGAAACACTTTGTTTTATATAGTATCCGTGGTAGCAAGCGCCTGAAGACTGCTCTGTAAGTTCACTGCTCCCAGTTTGTAGGATCTAAATTGGCTGTCTGTGCGAGTAGAGATACTGTCTACTTTGAATATGAGAAGAATCCCTTTTTACAAATAATATGCAATGGGATTTTTAGTGTACGTGCAGAGCAAGTGAGAATGGTGAGGTGACTCTGGTAGTCAATACACGTGGTGGACATGATGCCTATGTAGTGTTGTTCACAACAAAGCTCCCTTTGCCCCTGTTGTAATACTCTTTACTTTTTCCTTTCTCTAGAGTGAGGCAGAAGTGAATCCCAAAGCTTACCCCCTGGCTGATGCACAGCTCACCAAAACGCTACTGGATCTTGTGCAGCAATCCTGCAACTATAAGCAGCTACGCAAGGGAGCCAATGAAGGTGAGACTTGTGTGTTGTGACGTGCTAGAAATCATAGCAAGGATTTGTGAGAAGCTGTGGCTAGAGATTCTCTTCTCTCTAGCAGTGGGCCACTAATGGTACATGGATCTGGATATTGCGAGTGTCCCCCTCCTTCTAGCCTGCTTAAACAAGAGTATTCATAGAATCGTTAGGGCTGCAAGGGACCTTCAAAGGTCATCTAGTCCAACCCCCCTGCAAGGAACAGGGATATCTCCAACTAGATCAGGTTGCTCAGGGCCTCGTCCAACCTCACCTTGAATGTCTCCAGGGATGGAGCATCCACCACCTCTCTGGGCAACCTGTTCCAGTGTTCTACAACTCTCATGGTAAAAAATTTTTTCCTAATATCCAATCTGAATCTACTCCCTCTATTTTAAAACCATTACCCCTTGTCCTATCACAACAGGCCCTCCTGAACAGCCTCTCCCCATCTTTCTTGTAGGCCCCCTTGAGGTACTGGAAGACCGCTATAAGGTCACCCCGGAGCCTCCTCTTCTCCAGGCTGAACAGCCCCAACTCTTTCAGCATGTCCTTCTGTAATCTTTTCAACATTTATATACAGATCTGGTAGATGCCAAACTGTGTTCCTGATACGTGTCCTGTGATCACGCATACTTTAGTGGTGTGGCACTGGGATTACTAGTTGCCTAGCCAGTTTAGAATAATAAAAAGATTTGGGTTTGAGGGGACCAATGGAGGTCTGTAATGCAACCTGCTCAGAGAGCGGCTCCCTTCACAGGTGGATCAGGTTGCTCGGGGCTTTGCCTAGTCAACTTTTGAAAAAACAATCCCTAAGGATACAAACTCCACAGTCTCTCATCTCAGGGCTCATGTTCCATGGTTTAAATCCTTCTCATGGTGGGGGGGTGGGGCACAAAATTCCAGCATGTACCCAAAATCTCACTGAGGTAACAGTGACAGTCTGCAACTTGTCCTTTTTCCTGTGCACTCAAGAGGACAGTCTGGCTCCATCTGGACATCTAGATCTGCAATCCCCTTAAAGTAGTAGAAGATAGCAGCTGCATCCCCCCTATTCCCACCTTCACCCTCTCTTCTCATGGCTGAACAAACCCAGCTTTCTCGGTCTCCCCTCATCTGTGGTGTGCCCCAGCCCCCTACCCATCAGCAGCCCTGGGCTGGCCTTGATCCCCTGTGAATCTCTCTGCTGTGCTCGAGGGCAACTCTGGGCACAGTGCCCCAGGTGCAGCCCTGTGAATAACCCCCTCCCTGGCCTTATAGCTGCCGTTTTACTTGGGCCTGCCCTTGTGGTACCACTAGATCTCCTTGCTCATGCCAATTTCAGCATCTCCTAATGTTTTTCGTTAGATGTGCTTTCTGGAAGGACCTAGTCTTAATTTTCAGTTTCTTTTACAGCCACTAAAACGCTGAACCGAGGGATAGCAGAGTTCATTGTCATGGCAGCAGATGCAGAGCCCTTGGAGATCATCCTGCACCTCCCTCTTCTCTGCGAGGACAAGAACGTACCTTATGTGTTTGTTCGCTCCAAGCAAGCCCTGGGCCGGGCATGTGGTGTTTCCCGGCCTGTCATCGCCTGCTCCATCACCATCAAGGAGGGATCACAGCTAAAGCCTCAGATCCAGTCTGTCCAGCAAGCTATAGAAAGACTGTTGGTCTAAATGCCCATGAGTTTAAGTGTGGAATAGAAAAGTTGAAGTCGGGGAATTAGTGTCTAGCTTCAGTTGAGATTATAGTTTTGATATTCAATGTTTCATTTCAAAACACTGCGTTTTTGTTTAATAATGGCTTAATTCTTAGTGTTTCTGCCTCTCCTCCCCCCTCTGTTCTATTATTCCACTCCAACACATTCATTCTCATTGTATTACTTCTTGAAAAGTGATTGTACAACTGTATTTCCTGTTTGATATTTAAAAGAAAGGAAAAAAAAAAAAATCCCCCTCTTATCTCCACGTCTGCCTCCTCAACGTGTTTTCTAAACCACCCAGGAGCTTCCTCTGTGTTGCAGTATTTCTGCTAAGCCTCAGCCTCTAACAGGTGTTGAGTAACTCTGTGTTTCTGAACGGTTTAGTCTGAGGATGAGACGTGCCGGTTCCCCGCACAGTGTGTGCGTGCAGACTGCTGGAGTTGTTGCTTTCAGTGATGATGAAGCAGCGTAGACCACGTTTTAGCAGCAGATGGAGCCCAGATCAGTACACATAGCACAACCCTTTTTCTTCTTGAAACCAGACAAAGAGACTTGTGTAAGAGGCGTGTGGGGAGCCGAAATCTTCTGGCAGTGCCCAAGGGGAAATCTCTTATCTCGCTTATTTTTAAATACTGACTTTTTAAGAAAAAATAAAATTGCTGACAAAGCTAAATACAATTATCATTCCCTCGGGGAAGCATTTGCAACTAACTGGAGTGTTCCTATGTGTAAAGCTAAACTGCTCAGAGATTGCCTAAAGGCTGTTGCAGTGTAGTAGTTCATACTCCTTCATTTTTCTCTGTGTGGACTATATTGATGAGCTTGGGCTTCCTAGGGTGTGTTAAGTACAAACCACAGGGTAGCGAGCAGCCTGCTGTGGCTGACAAGTACTCTACGTAGCTCATGCTTTTGGGAAAGCTGCTGTACTATAGTCACCTGACTAAAGATAAAGCCTTTAGGTCATGGCTGAGGCAACAGCAAGTAATTTTTCAGATAAAACAACTCGTGTCTCAAGAAGAGAATGTTAGGTAATCTCATGTTCTGGAAAAGCATGGAGCACCACCAGCGTTCTGGATTAGTGGTGGTTTTATGGAGCCAGCTTTAGTGAAATGCATATTGTATAATAAATCCACTGACTGCTTTGAGCAGAAGAGTCTAAACCTCTGTCTTGGAATGGGTCATTTCAAACCTGCCTTCTATTGCAGGATGCCAAAGCAAAGCTAGCATGGAAAGACCAATAGGTACAACAGCAGAAGGGAAAATAAGTTCTCCTGTAATGTTTCCCAGAGGCACTAACTTCATACCATTAGTAAGTACATCCCAAGCAGGTGAAATCAGCTCACACAAAACTGAAGACAAAGCATGTCTGCATATTTTTGTAAATGGCTGATAACTAATATCCTTGCTGAGATAAACCTAACACAAAGATTTGATAAGTCCTTTCACTTGTATGAAGTTTAGGAATGCTGCTGTTCCCTTCCACTGATGCTGACTGTTGACCTAGTTGTGCTTAAAACCACAGCTTTGCAAAGGACTTGCCCTGTTGTACCATGCCAAGACAGCTGCTGTAAGACAAAGCACATAAGGAGCAGAAATAAAGGATTATTGACCAACCAATTAAGGGCAGGATAGTCTCGCTGTTTTATTGCGTTCAATTCAAGTCTTGTTAAGACAAGCATTTACAGTAACTTCTTTGCCAAAGGGCAAAATAAATTGATGGCTTATACAAATCTATTAAAAATAACTTCTGTAACACAGGCTGATTGAAAGTGTAATAGACTACGTAGCTTCAATACTGCAGAGCTTGATGTGGGCTAGCTGCTCTTCTGAGAGGAGCTGTGGGGTGGAAGTGAGCAGCATGCTGGGACTGCTAGAGTGGTCACCATGCCAAGAGAACGTTCACAGCTGGCTCTGATACATGTGCCACACTATGGCACAGGCACAACCTCAATACATGACTTAAATCTTCAGCAAGTTGCCCAATTGTGTGCAAACACAGGAATCCCTAAAAACATCATGCAGACCAGAACGGGTACCTTGTGTATCCCCTGTTTGCATCCTGTAGAAAGTTACAGTTTCTTTAAACAATTAGTACTCTTTTCTAGAGGAAGGGCAATAATTATTGGGTTTAATCGTCTTGCTCTGCAAGACAAGTGGGGCATACCAGGTGTGGAAGTTTAAAAACCAAAACACAGACAGCCCCAGATGCAGCCTCCATAAGTATTATCAAAAAAATAAAAACACTGGAAGTAACAGAGTAACAGGGGCTACTCTCCACAACTTGCCAGTTTTTATTTTTAAAGCACAAATTTGAGTACAGAAGCCGACACAATAGTCTGACTCATACTCACTATAGAGGTGGAAAAGTTGTAAGCCATGTCAGTAATTTAATTGTGGCAAGTGCTTGCAGCCATCCAGGGAACATGGCCTTTTTTTTTTTTTTCTCTCCTTTTTTAAACCAGCTTTTGCTATTACCATTTAAAAATCGAAGACCTGGCTGTGCAGCTTGGTGAAGAGGTGACTTTTTGTCCCAAAGGATTGGCTACTGTTTTCCCAGTAATGATTTTCTCCTTTATGATCTGCTGGTGATCTTCATAATGCCCATGATGGAAAAGAACCCAAATGGATAACAAGTACTGATACTGACCGGCTGTTTTGGAGAGTAGGAAAGTTACACACCACGTTTATACCCTCTTTTAGCACACAGACTTGACCTGCTGCTTGAATTTGTATGGTACCATTAACAGAGACCATTTTGTTTTCTTACTCACATTGAAGTGAGCTTTGCTGTCTTTATGATGCAAAGGTGGTATAGCCAGTGTTGCAAACTAAAAAATCCAAAATAACTTTTATTAAGAAACTGGGAAGGCACAACTGTGTTAACTTGCAGTGGGCGACCTGAGTTAGTAGGGAATTTAATTCTGCCTTTGGCTACTGTGAACAGAATCCAACTTTGCAGAGATGTTTCACAACTAAGAGGAAGAAGTTTCTCCGCTGCTAGATTCAGCAACATTTAGTCATCTTCTCCTCCACAGCAAGATTAAACAGACACAGCATCCACATAAGACAACCGAAACTTGAAGCAGCCAGAAGTCTACCAGGGCCTTCTGCTCCCAGTTAGTGCTCATTAAAGTATTCAGTTAGTGCGTCCATGAGCTCCTGCTTCTTTCCTCCACCCTTCAGCCCATAAAGCCTGCATGCCTCCTTCAGAACAGGTACAGTGAGCTTGCCTAGAGTGCCCTTCTGCACATGACTCCGCAGCTCATCTTTCGAGAGTTCTACCTTGGGCCTCTTCTCAATTTGACCATCAGAAGCTAGAAAGATAAATTTTAGATCACTAAGGTTTTTTAAAGTTTCTTAACAGAAAGACATCAACATTTCTCACATGTACCACCGTTAATGGCTATTAGCACATGGTACTTGAACGCTACCTACACACTCACAGACCTAGTTTCCATATTTTGTCTTATGAAGTAGGTGTCGTACACTACGTAAGTCATATAGTATATCTGATTGATATGAGTGATCTCAAACTCAGGTTTGAAACTGTCTTCTGATGAAAGATCACCCCAAGATGAAACTTTTAAGGGATTCTCATCTAGACAGGAGAAAGTAACTATTCCACAGGGAGTTCAGCTAACCAACACTCCCCCTTTATGCAGTTTCATAGACTTTCAAACTACACATGTACTTAGACATTTAGCCCTAAAGATGCCTATCTTGGACTTGCTAAACAGCCCATGCATAAAAGTCTGATTCCTCACTAAGAACCCAAATAGAAAGCACAAACGATTTTACTACTCTGCTGTAAAAAACCCAAAGTTATTAATAATTATAATAATAAACAAATATCTATTTTGCAGTAATTTACCCACATTGCTCCATATACTTCTCTGGTTTTTCACTATGCAGTTTCTCATTCCAGTAGTTCTCTAGCTGGATACCACAATATCCTCTACTCTTTAAGAATCACCACTGGATATAAGTCCACCTTGTTGTGGAGATGAGTAAAGAGTTATTGCACAAGCAGCTTCTTTAAACTGAAAATGTAGAAGCCTCTAACAAAGAGCACAGACACCACATTGCATGTCTGCACCATGCTTACTTACCTTGTTTTCGCTTTACAGCCTTCCCATCAGGATTGTAGTCAGGGGGATAAACCAGCTGCTTAAACTCCTCCACCAGTTTGCCCAGCCTGCGGTCCATCTCTTCAGCCTTTGGCACTAGAAAAGGAGAAAGATTCCGTCTCCCAAAACTAGAGCAATCACAGGAAAGTCTAAAGAGGCCATCACCAGTTACAATTGTGCTTCTGTAATAACTAACAGGCAAGTGTCTTGCAAGCATGCAAAATGCAAAGACCTGTGTTACGATAGTCACAAATGAGAAATTTACAGCTCTTGGTAATATCAAGAGTTTGTATTATACACAGGTAATGGACTTGCACATATCCCTGAACAAGAAATATATGTGGAACAAAACGGACATGGTGGAAGTGATATAGAAGATCTCCTAGCTGCTTGCACTATGACCCTGGTCTAACCTCAGCCGTTTAAAATACAACAGGTTTCTATCCAAAGTTGTGAGTAGTTTGAGGCAGAACAGCTTGTTTCTGTCATGTATTTGTATGGTACCTAGCACAGGGACCTAGATTATTTGTTAGGCATCACTTCAGAAGAGACAAATAGTTACTCTAACGGTACTGCTGGAGTACAACATAATTTTTAAAAAGGAACTGCTCCTCCAGGAGTACGTTTCTATCCTCCGACAAGGTATTCTTGTATAGAAACTCTCTTGGCCACAAGATGGCATCAATGCCTCCGAGCAGAATAATTCTATATCTGCATCGATAAATTCATTAGACTCTTGAAGAGAGGAAATTCAGAGAAAACATTTGTCACCATAGAAAAAGGTGATTCAATTTTAATTTTGGAGGGTAAAGTGAGCAATTTTTCCTTTAGCTTAAAAGTAACAGCATTAGAAACTAAGGTTTTAATATTTCAGAATGGATATATCCAGAATTCTACACCTTGGAACTGCACACAACTGAAATATTTTTCAAAAGACATTTGGTTTTGTAGTAGCACATCTCCGACTTAGAACAAAGTCAAGAGCCCTCTACCCCACCTCCCTTCGCACCCACCAATAATTCTCACTTGTAAGATCCTCAGCTTGTTCTGGCTCCATCATATCCAGCGCCAAAGCCTCCAGATTCCTGAAATGCTGCTGCAAAACTGGGTTCTCAAAGCTATCAGTCCTGTCAAGAATCCCCCAAAATGTCAATGCATGCTGCCAAAAAGACAGACAAGACACACAAGATCTGCCACCAATCTATTTCAAAGTAAAAGTTCCCTTCTTTCCCACGTAAAAATCCATCTCATCAGAACTGCTTTTCCTCTTTCCAATTTACCTGCCAAACCACTATCCCGTCATCCATCAACCACATTAGAAAGCTGTGTGAGACTTACAAAGCCGTGAGAGACAAACGGATACAGTGGTGTCCTACTTCAATACCAATTATGCTACTTCCCACATACCTAGGAAAAAGTCTCCCATAAAAGCACTTCATGAAATTTATCTTATCTATAACAAAAAAGGCCGAACTATTCTCTCTAAAGTGCTCCAATTTAAACAATCCAGGTCTGATCTGCAATAGATTGGCAGAAGCACAATAAAATGTGATACCTCTGCAACAAATGACAACAGCCCAGAGAACAAGAGCAATTCTATAAAGAACTCCAGAACATGCTACATACTGCATGCGATGCCTGGGTATTCAGAATAATTAAGAATAAAGTTTGGACAAAGCTACTGTTAAGAGAAGCAATTTGCATCAAAATGCATCAAAATCCCATCTTGTGGACACCACAGCTGAACAACATATGCAACAGAGCAAGCAAGAGTGTTGTTTTCTTCCCCATGCCACCCCTTGCCATGCCCATCTCCATGTACCTGTATTTGAATCGGAGCTTTTGAATTATTTCCTTCATTTTGTCCACCTGCTCCCGACTGGCTGGCACCTTCTCTGTAAAATCAACATTCCGTTTGTCATCTGCATAGGGTAGCAGAATGATGTGGAAACCTACACAGAAGACAGAGCAGAGAACAGTTATGCAGAACCTTCGCCTCAAAACAGTAATTTATGGGAAAGACCAAGATGCTTATTAGCTAGGTCTGATGAATCCCCAAACTAGCTACTATTTTGCTGTAAACAACAGCAGTCCATAATACCTCCTAGTACCTACAGCATAACACTCAATCCCAATCTCAATGTATATAACCAACATTACTAATAGCTTTTTGAAAGACATTCAAACTAAATGTATAGCTAAGCTGGAAACTTGTTGCCTGCTTTTTATACAGGAGACCAACTTGTGCACTTTCCCCATCTCTCACTGGATATGAGCTCGAAAAAGGCTTGTTTGAAAATTAAGTTAATGCTTACATTGTATTTCTGAAATGCTTTACATTGTACACAAGCAGCGTCAATCCCTATTTCACATTCTTCCCAGAGGGGATTTTCCAGTTAAAGAGGTAAGAAATGGAAAAGAGCAAGAGTCTGCCTTGGCTCGTTGATCGTTCCCCACTCAGCTGCTACAGCGCAAGGCTCTGTATGCGAGATTATTTATTTAAGGCTTTTATTATATCCAAGGATATAATAAAATTCAGGGAAAGACATTCCATCTAGTCAGCAAACAGAAAAAAGTGCTTTTAATTTTTAAGTCAGTTACTTGAATCTGCTAAAAAAAGGTAGGAGCTGCAAAAATACTGTAGCCATGTTACACCTGATGCAACTGGAGTTTTTAAAATAGATTCAACATCAGATGGTTACAATGACAAAACCGAAGAAAATAGATGTTGGAAAGCACTCTCCCCAGTTTTAAGGGGAGTAGCACCTTTTAAGAGGAAGCTATTATGCTGACTGCATCCACTCATGCACGGAAAAGCAGCATCTCTTCCCGTACCTGGAGGGGCTATTTGCACTTTCTGTTCATCCACCTCTTCCTCCTGGGGAACCAGGGCCACAAAGCGAGGGGGAGTGTTCCGGCGGGCGGTGTATCTGCACAGTGCCATCACCTCCCTCTCCAAGCATTTCATCAATAAGGCATTAAATAACATTGTACTCCCTGCAGAGAAAAGACTGTATTAGTCAGATTGACAGCTTTGTCCCTTTGTTCAGGAACGTAACCCTAGACATCACAGTTTCAATACCTGTGACTTCTCTGAGATGGTTTTAATATTCCAGAGGTAAAAAACAACTTTTTATAACATTACATAAAAATAACATTATTGTCTCTCCTGACCAAAGCAGTGAGAGTTCCAGTGAAAGAAATGAAATCACTAGTATCTGAGCAATGAAATACAGTTGAAAATTGGAAATAGGTACCTATAAAGCCTTCTTCTGGTCTGGTGGGACATCACAGTAGCATCATATCATTGGATCTTTTGAAGAAGTAACACACTAAGAATTCAGATTGCAATATTCCTCTCGAGGTACACATTTGCTTTCTATTTTACCAGATATGGTAGTCAGGAAAAGACTAACATGTAAGTAAAGTGTTTGATTCAGGAAACTACTAAGCTGGAGAAACTAGCATAAAGGTTCTTCTTTAGTCAGACACTGCAAAGCATCTGGTCACAACTCAGCCCTCTTTCTCTACTGGTAGACTGAGGAGCTGGAATTTTTTTTTTTCCACTATTGCAGCTTGGGACGGATTAATACTATATTTCTAGATAAAACTTACATACACACATAAAAAGGGGAGAAAAAGCAGTCCTAAGCATCCTTTCCTCTCTTTACAAGCCCATAAAGTGCTATTAATTCAACCATACTTCCTGAGTATTATGTTTCTGCTCCTAACTGATACGGACTTAAAAACAGCAATTATCTTCACTGGTTTGGGGTTTTGTGTTTGTTTTTTTAACCACCTTTGCCTTCCTGTCAGGTACTAGGACCCTTCACTTTTGTGAATAACAAAACCAAATATTTTGGGACTACATCTGCGTAGTTTGATTAGCTGCTTGTCTTGCTGGATGAAACATGAAGCTCAATCAGCTCTTCTGCTATTGAAAAGAATTAACTGCAGCTGAGAGGGGCAGTAACAGTTAATTCCATGCTTTTTAACATTAGCAAGTTTTTAAGTTAGACAAGGATTTTTACACTCAGTGATCCCCACTCAAACACACTTATGAATCAGCTGGCTACCCTAAAGCAAAGTGGTCAATTTTCTCTTGCCATCTTTACTTACCACTTACTAGAGACTCATCAGGATAGATGAACTGGGAGGGCTTGATATGGTGGTGCTGTTTTAGCATTGAAAGTGGTTTGAAGCCAATCAGAAACAAGCCTGGAGAATCAAACCGTTTTATTTCTTCTGTTTCCTCTTTCTCCAGTACAATCTGGCGGTTTCCATATGTCTAAACCAGGGAAGAACAGATAGTAGTGCTGCCACCATAAAAAAAAAAAATGCAGGGGGCGGGGGGAAGCAGGAAGAGGATGCAATTGCTGTCTTCCACTACTGAAAAGGGGATTATAAACCAGACAGAGCAAACTCTCACCATTAGTGCATACAGAAATGGCAAGTCACAGTCTGTGACCGTTATCTCAAGGGACATTCCACCTGGACATTAGCAAAATGCACTTTTGTGATAGTTTGATGTGTGGGGGGGTGTTCTGGTGGCAGGGGAGGGGATTTGCTCCCTGTGCCACCAGATCTGAGTCCCATCCCCCCCGGGGGAGGTTGAGCCAAATCGGCGCCTCTGCGAATTGCCCTATTTAAGTCGAGACAAAGGGGCGGGAAAGGGCTTTTTGCTCAGGAGCGAAGAGAGAGCAGGAGGGCGCTGCCCTCGCTCCCGGCTCCCGGCCGGGCGGCTGCCCGGGCCCGGGCCGGCGCCATGTGCTCAAGATGGCGCCGGGGAGCCACATGGGGGACTCGGTAAGCGCCCCACTCCCGGGGTGCCCACCGGGCCGAGCTCCCCCAGAGAGGATTAATATCTAAGAGAAAACAACCACAACGACCGGGTCAGCCAAGATGGAGCAGGAGGAGGTGTACTGGAGCTGAGGCTTCCCTTGCAAATCGGTGTGAGATGGCAGGCGGCCCCCCTGCAGCCAGGGTGTACTCGGCGGAGCAGCGACCCACTCGTGGCCTGTGGAGAAACCCACGTCGGGAAGGAGATGCCTGAGCCCAGGAGAGGTCGTGGAGCAGGGGATGCGCGACCAGGTACTGTTGATAATGGGGCATGGAATGCACGACGAGGTCGTGGAGGCATCTGGAGACCGTGGGACGACCCACGCCGACGCGAGTGGCAGCAGCTCCCTAAGAGGCCGAGACTGGTAAAGCCCGAACTGGTGCGATCCATGGGGAGGATTGCAATCCTGCGGGCAGGACTCATACTGGAAAAGTTTGGGGACTTTTTCTTTGTGAGTAGGGGATCCACCGAAGCAAGGGAAAAAATGGTGTAAAGACTCCTCCTCCTTTAAGAAAGGAGCGGCAGTGAACAACATGGATGAACTGACCTGTACTCCCCCATTCCCTGTCTCCCTGCGCCGCTGGGGGGAAGACAGAGCCAGGAACGAAAGGAAAATAGGGGGTGGGGAGGTGTTGTTTTAAGATCGGGCCTTGTTTTCTCTTTCTCCTCTCCTAGTAACCGGTTTTCTTGTTCCCTTGTGTCTCTTGTAACTGTTAATAAATTATTTCGTTTTAAGAAGTAAGCCTGAGTCATGTTTTGCCCGAGACCATGTTTGGTGGGTGCTCCCTTTTTCGGTTCTTGTCTCGATCCTCAGTCCAAAAACCACGACAACTTTCCTAAGCCAATGGTTAAGCCCTGGCACAGAGAGCCTGTCGTATTTCATCCTTGCAGTTCTTCAGAGCTGTCACAAACCCTGAGCGACCTGATCTGGTTTTGCGAGTCTTGCTCTGGACTGGGTTGAACCACACATTTTCAGACGTCCTGTCTGATTCTAAACTTGCTTCAGCAGATACCTGTCAGCTACCCATTCCTGGCAGAAACAGTGACTGAGAAACAACACTTTTGAAGCATCATTCATACGTCACAAAACCGAAAACATATTGTAGTCCAGCTGCTGAAGTTAGACATCAGGGCTTAAGGCTCAGCTTTCTGTTCACCTCCGGTACTTTATTTCAAGAAATTAATGTTCAGTATAAATAAACTTAGTATTTAATCTTAAGACAACAATGTCAAGAGCCTTTGGCATGGAAGGACACACAAGGTGCACTTGGGACAATACACCTAGCAACTGCATACCCTGCTTTGAAATAAGGCTGTGCCTGAACAAAACGTGACACTCCATCTACATCAGCCAAACTATCAGGCAGGAAGGCAAAGCAAAGAATAAAATAACAAAAAACAAAGGTAATATGCCTTTTTTGTTTGTTTGTTTGTAAAAGAGCTCCAACCCCTCCCTGTGATTCATACTTGTATGTTTAATAAAATGGACAAAATCTGTTCCTAATGAATCGATAGATATCATGGACAACGATAGCACAAGGCCACATAAGGTCAGGCTCTGACAACCTGGTACTGCCTTACAGGAGGAAATTACCTGCGTTCCTGGGAGTATTTCCACCAGTGGCTATGCTTTCCCTTGACAGTCATGCCAAAGAAACACTCTCACTCTTACATAGCTTACAAAGTGACCATGCTATCCCCAAGGGACATACAGATGTAAATATTTCCGCATCTGATCTTGAAAGTGAATACAAACAAAAATCAGCAAGAGAATCAGCATCTCCCCCCTCACATCACGGAGACAGGAAAAAGCAGGCACATAATCGATACGTTACCTGAGCCCTTTTTGTGTCACTAGGCAGGAGCAAGCTGCCTGTTTTTCCATTAAACATCCTTGTTTTCGTTTTAACTGGTTCATTAGTTTCCCGATAAAGCTTCACCGGATATGGCTTATAAGCTTTTTGAACAAGGTTGTAAACACCCACAGAAAGTGACAGATCTTTGTTCAGATAAAGATTTAACCTGTGTGAAAAAGCAGATACAGACTTGAGACTTCCGAAAGATTACTTTTGCAAAAGAAAGTCATCTCCTCACATAACTTATTTTCTCTAACCTCCTCCTATTTTCCTCCCCCAAAAATCACATGGAAGCATACTATTACTTGAGTCATAACCTCCCTTGTATAAAAACATTCTTATAATGCTGTCACTTCTGGTCATAAAAATGATTTAAACACAATTTGTCATATTTCTTTCACCTTTTTTCACTCTGAATGGCAGCTATGCTCAAGCAGAGCACAGGACAAGCTCACATTTGGGCACCCCACTTGTGCTTAATACAGCGTGACCTCTGAAATCACACAGCTGTTCACACAGAAGGCAAAATTCCCTAGAAGAACCCCACCAAGACAAACCATACCATGATTTAAGACAAAAAAAAAAAAAAAGAATCAGAAGTTACAGAAAAAATTCAGAAGTAGAAGTTTAAAATTGGAGGTAATCTTCAAGTTCTGAGAGCAGAACAGTGAATTACTGTGAATGTTAATTCTTCTCCTCCAAAAGATATCACTGGTACAGGATTCTTCCTCCTCAATTATTAGAAAATTTGAGGAACATTAGCAGAAGTGGAAAAAGTTGTGAGCAGGAGCAAGAATGCCAGTGACAACAGCTCAGGTACATATTAAAAAAACCACTAGTCTGTGAAGTTCATTTCCTTACTGTGCTTCCACATCATTCTGCTATGAACTCACTCATTAAAAAAAACAACTGCTACGCGGAGTGTGTGGTTCCAAAAATACTTTCTATCTGTTTTGTCAAGATCCCTTTAATCTCTCTGTAAGTACCTCTAATCTCAAGGTACTGAGAGATTAAGGCTGTGTGAATTCACACTGAGTGCCTAGACAGACTGGCCATGTATAACTATTTAATAATGGGCCAAAAGACCTACCGGTCACAGTGAGATGAGATTTTTCTAAGTTACCACTAGAAAGAAAAGCCTCATTTCAATCAGATTTCACTATAAACTAACTATTTTACATGTTGCAGATTTTTTTGTAAGTATTTTTCTTGGCAATTATGTAATTTAAAAAAAAATACAGTAATTTCTGGCCAATCTCAATACAGGAGATGTCACACAGAGGAAAAAAGTAGGCATAGCTTCACTCTCCATTCTTCTCATCCACCAAGGACAAATATCCCTGGAAGCGATGGAAGAAACACCGATCTTGGACTAAGGAATTAAGATTGAGGAATGTAAGCACTGATGTCTTTATAGGCCAATCATTCCAGAATAGGGAGGTGAGATACAGTCTAAAAATAACATCAAGTGCCTCCATTGAATGAAATATCATAATTAGGCACAAACCTGACTAAAGTCCGTTTCTTTGTTTCCTTTGCTCGTACTTTCTTCATGAGATGTTCCAGTTTCCCTGACTCCTCAGGCTGGATCCCAAGGTCCTCATCCTCTGCTATGTTTATGATATCTCTGTAGAACAAAGAGATATCAAACCCTCCAGGCTTCTTCAAGTGCATCAAGTCCAGGATGATACCTAGAAACAAAGTAAGATATAGGAGGAGGAGGATCATAGAAACTGCTTTTTTCTTACATCAGCATGTTCTCAGCACCCTCAGATTTCTCTATCTAAGCAAAGAATTTAGGCAAGAATAAGCTCCAAATTGTCACCTGCAACAGATATGAAAGTTTCTAGGTAAAGAGGCAAAAGATTCTTCAACTTCAGTCAAAACAACATAGCATAGATAAAGTTTCCTCCCTAATTAAGAATCTGGATAACATTGCATATGAAACAGCTCTGACAAGCCCCTATAAAACATAATCTTACCTCAGGCATAGAGGGAAGTAGTGAGTTCAGAAATTCCCCTTTCCCAGTTATAAGGCCTAATGGATTAAGGAAGCCTCACACACAGCTTCTAGACCCAGCACATCTGCTGACTCCAAAAATCAGCTACATCAGTTACTCATGTTATCAGTTACACCAGGTTATCTCAGTTACATAGTTGAACTAGTGAAGCATTTGCTTTCCAGTGTCTGAGCTCAGGTTGCTGTTCTTTAGCTAATTCAAAATGGAGCCATTAAAGTCATTTTCCTTTTGAGTTAACTTAGTGTTATTATTGCCTTCCTGGAAAATGGTGGAACAATGAAATAAGAGTTTGTTTCCCACAGCCCTCTCAAGTCCTGATTTATGCTACCAGACTAGAAAAAGAGATCCTAGAAAACAAGTGTTAGTTGTTGGATACAGATTTTCTAATTTAGATTAGAAACCAAATTTCTAATTTAGAAAGCTTCAGAAAGGTTCCTCACTTCTGAGGATTTTACATTCTTTTTTCCCCACAAACTTGCAATGCAGTTAACATCTGCTTTTATTCTGCTTTAAATTAAAGGGGAAAATAACAACCTGTGTCTCTCAGATCACCCGCTCTGGTCCTGGCCAGCTTGGCTTTAGCACTGTCACTGGCATGAGGGTCATCCTCGTTGGTGAAGAGCATGATCCTTTTGTGGCTCAGTTTGACTCGGACATCACTGAAGAGATTAGAGCAGGCCCAGAGCGCTTCACCCAGGGAATAGTCAGCATTGTGGCCAAAGGTCTCACGGAAAAGGACTCGTCCTTCGTCTCCCCTGTATTGGTCCAGCTCTAGAACACGCTTTGCACCTAAGGGGGATAAGAGCATTCATGTGCTTAGAAATACTGACAGAAGTACCGCAGACTCTTCTAAACATACACTGGGAGTCCCTTGCAGCCGATGTCTGAGTAACGTCCCCTAGCACCTCTGTGGCGGTGCCTTCCAACACCTGGCTGAGAAAATTGTTCAGCCTAACATTTGCAATATTGCAAGCCAGTTACCACTTGAAAGCACCTGCAAGGGCCAAGAGAACACAAAGTGCCCTGACACCAATGCGAGGCTTTTCCTGTTGGGGGAGGGAAACAGGCAAGGACCAAAATATCACAAAACCCCTATATTGAAAGGACAAGTGCTCAGCAGGAAAGGCAGCACTTGCACCCACTGCAGAAGCATGGTAGACTGCTGCACCACCAGAGAAAGGAGAGGAGGTGAAATACATCCTGCATCTCCAACGCATGCTGAGAAGGAGGAGAATTCCTCCTGCTCCCTTGCTCCTCATGTCAGATACAACCCACCTAGAGGTCAGATGCAGCACATAGATTACCAAGTGGAGCACAGTAACATTCAGGGCAGGTGTTGATGGCCTTTTTATAAAGCTCTGTGGATTACTCCAGCTCAACTATGACTCCTTTTCCCACCTGTCTAACAGTAGATTGTTTTCTCCCATAACTCTACAAGAGACATGAGTTTTTATTTTTCAGCTACTGCATTCTGCAGAACTTCTTCCTTTGTCCTTCACCCAAATTCTACAGCACTTTTGAAACCTCATCTGAAAATGCCTTCCCCTCCATTTACTATTTTATTTTCATCTCCTCAGCTGCCATTTAATTAATAGCATGTGTTCATAATTATATACATAATAATTACGGTATTTCTTCCTTTTCTAGAGCATGCTGCTCTCCGGGGCAGCAAATATACAATTCTCTTCCTTTTAACAACACCCACCTTTCACCTGCACTGTCTTTATCAGCATGGCGAAGCCACTGCCTCTAATACAGGGAAAAGGGCAAGCAGGAAAGGAGGAGGAAAAAGTGTAAGAAGCCTAAAGGCACTTGCTCTCTGTGCTGGGTTTACAAGAAGGGCTGCAGAAATGGCCCCTGTAAAAAGCTTAATGTGATGGCTTTACGCAATGGGGTTTAGTAGCATGGGAGGGGTTGTGAAAATGGCCCCTGTAAGCAGCTGTGAAAAGCTTCCCCAGCTCCAAAACCTGTCAGACCAGCCTCTGGCCAGGTGAGACCCTCCCCATCCCCTCAGGCCAGGTCCAAGCCAATCATCGCCTCTGTGAGTGCCCTATTTAAGACAGGGACAAAGAAGCCCAAATGGAGGCTGGACCTATACTGAAGAGAGAGGAGGCAGGGCCTGGGCCCCTGGGCAGGCAGCTGGCTACCTGACTGGAGATGGCTGC
The DNA here is from genome assembly GCF_009769465.1 of Tauraco erythrolophus. Taxonomy (NCBI): domain Eukaryota; kingdom Metazoa; phylum Chordata; class Aves; order Musophagiformes; family Musophagidae; genus Tauraco; species Tauraco erythrolophus. The sequence continues at coordinate 58,418,644 of NC_141468.1, forward strand.
ATTGGCATGGCTTAGAGAGCTTTGAAGTGCCCTGCTCCTGGGGCGCCCTCTGGGAGGAGTTTGTCTTGCCGGGACTGCTGAGGTTCATCAAGAGGACTGAGACCTAAGAGAAATGGCCATGCAGACACCAAAAACAGTGAAAATGGAATAGGAGGAGGTGTGCTGTAGCTGACATTCCCCTGCAACCGGTGGTGAGATGGTAGGTGGCCACCCTGCCACCTGTGGAGATTAACGGTGGAGCAGAGATCCACCTGCAGCTCTTGGAGAACCCCATGCTAGAGCAGAGATGCCTATGCCTGAAGGAAGTCATAGAGAATGGTCTCCATGAGCTGCTGGAGGCTGACAACGAGGCAGAGAGGCATCCAAAGCCCGTGGAGAACCCCATGCCAGACTGGCAGCTCTCTAAGAAGCCGTGACTCCGTGAGGAAGAAGCCTGCACTGGAGCAATCTGATGGGGAAGGATTGCATCCTGTGGGAAGTACTCATGTTGGAGAAGTCTGTGGACTGTCCTATAAGGAGGGGATCCACTGGAGCAGTGAGAAAGAGTGCAAGGAGTCCTCCTCCTTTAAGAAAGGAGCAGCAGAAACAACGTGTGATTAACTGACCCACAACCCACTCATTCCTTGTTCCCCTGTGCCACTGGGGGAGGAGGTAGAGCCAGGGGGAAAAGGGAGGGGTGGGGGGAAGGTGGTTTTTTGAGATCTGGCTTTGTTTCTTGTTATCCTCTCTGAATGAGCCATTAACGAATTAAATCAATTTGTCCCCAAACTGAGTACGTTTTGCATATGAGGCCATGGTTGGTGGCTGCTCCTTCTGTTTTTATCTCAACTCTCAGGCCTTGTTACATTTTTCTCCTCTCACTGAGAGAGAGGAGTGAGTGAGTGACCTCATGGTGGTTTAGCTGCCAGCTGGGCTAAACCATGACACTGCCAAAAAAGGGAGAAGAACCTAAGGCAATCCTGTCAGGTCCCCATCGTAATTAATTCTGAAACTAGGACAAAGCACAGTTCTTTCAGGAGAACCCCATGTGTTATTAAACCTGCACCTCCTAGAAAATGAATTCAAACCTCCTCAGAGATAGAGGCTGCTATTAAAAGCTAGTAGACAAAATCCCCCCACAAGACTCTCCACTGTCGGAGAATTCATCACCACTAGCATGCATTCTTTGCACTCCGCCTCCTACCTTTTCCAATTCAGCAACTGGCACTTGTTATCAAGCAGATGCTAGGTAATTCTAAGAAATTCTAAGAAAATGGAAGAGCTAAATTCAGGAATTACAAAACTTATTATGAAAATAAGAGATGGAACACCACAAAGAGGTTAACATATTGAACAACCTGTTCTAGCTGACCCTGCTTGAGCTGAAGGGTTGGACAAGATGACCTTCAGAAATCCCATCCAACCTCAGCCATTCTGTGATATTCTCCATCAGCTGGAATCTGTGGTGCATTAGCATGCACACCCACTTTTCTGAAGTGCAGCAGACACATGATGGGCTTTCAAGAGTTCTGTTGAGATCCTTTGAGGCTTAGTAGACAGCAAGTGAACCACCACATTAAAACAGAAGAAAAGACATAGGGAAGGGTTCTGAACCAACTACAACAGAAAAAGCTAAGCTCCCACTAAGTTCCTAAGCTTTCAGTAAATTTCTAAAACTATGTCCCCCACAACACACCTCAGTTTCTATTTATCTGATAGTAACTGACCTCTCTGAAGTCAAACAGCTAACAATGCTATGACGCAGATTTCCTTACTCTATCTTTCTACATAACCTTCATATGACTTTACTGCCTTTACCTGGATTGTCCAGCTCCTGAAGAACATAGATGTGCTTGAAATCTGCTGAGTTCTTGTTCTTTTCTGTACCATAGAACACGACACTTAAGAGGTCCCTGTCACTACTAATAATTTTGCTGGTATACACATTCCGGATGCACTGAAAAAAATGCACACAGGTCAAAATATGAAGAAAATCAGTTGCTGTGAGGGTGCAAAAGTTTTGTCTTTGGCAATTAACAGTTTATAAAAGTAGACTCTAGTGAACAGAAGAACTGTAACAAATGCTTTAAGCTAAACTTCACCAGCAGAAATAATTTGGAATCTTGTTTTTTTGAGAGATTTTGAGTATAGAGCCTTATGTTTTTCATTAGCATTCCCTTTCTCTAACGAGATCAATGAAATAAACATCTCTTAAAAATAGCACCCTGAACACGGATTGATCGCTCATTCTATAAAGACTTCCCTCACCCAACTCTGGACACGGCCCCCCAGGCAACGGCCCTTTCCAAACCCACAGCCATTCAGCCACCTGCGTCGCTCCAGTTCCACGGCAACCTCACACCAGCAGACGAGGCAGAGCGAGAACCGCGCAGCGATACCCACGGCGGCACCACAGGCGGGCCCCGGAGCGTCTGCGAAGCACCCCGAGGCTCCCGGAGCAGCCTTACCTGAACGGTCATGTCAAAGGGAGCCATCCCGTCCCCGTCGGACTCAAACATGGCCTTGGAGGCATCCACTAAGAAAATGAGGCTGTCCCGACCCGAGGACCTATAGTCCGCTACGGAATGGGGGGAAACAGTTTTAGCAGCGGCCCTCTGCGCCCGCTGACCCTCGAGGGCGGCCGGCTCCGGGCTGCCCGCCGTGAGGGGAAACGGGAGAGGGGGGTTGCGCCTTACCGACCGCCTCGGCCGCCTCCTCCTGCTGCTCGTCCTCCTCCTCCTCCGGACCCTCGCTCCGGTAGTAGGACACCCACTCCGACATGGCTCCCCGCGCCGTGCGAGGCCCAGCGGCCGCGGAACTGCCGCCGGAGGGGTCGGGGCTGCCCGTGCCCACAGCGGCCCCGCGAACCGGCGCCGCCCGCCCTTACCGGCGCTCCGCGCTCAGCCTCCTACCGCAGCCACGCGCCGCGGCCTGCCACTCATCAGGGTACCCACCTCCCACAGTAACTCTGACCAATGGCGAGAGAGGAAGAGCGCCGCGCCCGCCCCTGACGCGGGAAGCCTGCACCTCGCCTCCGCGTGGATTGGTTGCGGAGGCGAAAAGAAGGCGGGAGCTCTGCCCGCCCTGCGCGGGACTCCGGCTCGCAAGCCGGAAGAGGCGCCAAGCCTCAGCCAATGACAGGGGGACTTCCCCCTCCCCGCCCACCGCCTCTAGCTCCGCCCCCGCGCCGGCCCCGCCCCGCCAGGCCGGTGCCGTCGCGCTGCAGAACGGCGCAGTGACGCGGCAGCCCGGCCGGGTGCCGGTTCCGCGCATGCGCAGAGGCAGCGTCGCCCCTTCCCTTCCGTCTGTCACCCCACGGTTGGTGCCGCCGCACCTGAGAGCGGCGGCGGGACCGGCATCGAGGCCGCCCGTTCACATTCTCCTTCCCCTCCACTTCCCGGCGCCCGGCCGGGCACTGGGTGTCTGCCGGGGCTCCAGGTGCCGCCCGGCGGCTGTGCCCGCGCCCCCATGGAGGAGCCGCTGGCCCTGCACCCCGTGAAGCTCTATGTGTACGACCTGTCCAAGGGCATGGCCCGGCGCCTCAGCCCCCTCATGCTGGGTAAGAGCACGGCGGGGGCACCGGCACCGCCCAGCCTCCGCGCAGGGCCGGGCCGGGCCCGGCCCACCCTTCCCGCCGGCGCCTCCTGGGGGCTCGTGTTCCCCCGCCGACCGCCGCCGTCCGGCCTGGCCGCGCCGGGAAGCGGGACAGAAATCATCCGTTCAGCCCTGGCGGTGGCTTTCCCTCGCCCGGTATCGTTCTCCTGAGGGAAAGGCCCGCCGGAGAGGGCTGCCTGAGGGCGCGGGCAGTGCTCGGCGGCTGCGGGCACCGGGCCGTGGCGGTGGCCGGTGGCTGAAGCGTAGCTGGTGGGTGTGCGTAGCTGGCCGGGGCTGGGGCTGAAGCGTAGCTGGCTTAGGGCCCCGGTGCGTGGGAGCAAAGTGAGTTTTAGCTGCAGCATCTCTGTCTCCGTGTCAGCGAGATGGGCTTTGTCAGTAAAACCGCTCCAGGTGGAGAGGGTCCAGCCTCTTTTCCCCCATCTGCCCTTTGCTACTTGGTTGGTGTTATTTACTAAAGGCTGATTAAAAGTATTACTTAACCCCTGAAGTGAGGGAAAACGCAGTTGCTGACACCCCCACTGCTGTGATGCCTGGGCAGGGAGGCCGAACTGGAAGAAAGCTGCCTGCTGTTTGCAAGGTTATTGATTTCAAACGACTCCATGTTGTGGGGAGGCTGGGCTGGGCTAGCCGTTGCACGGCTTGTGGCATGCAACTAGCCACCTTCTCCTTCCAGAGAGTTTTTAAAAGTTCGTTTTATGCCTTATCAAGAATGTGTGCGTTTTCAGCTGAACCTTGGACTGGGAATGAGAAGGAAACTTAGGTTCAGTTTAAAGTTTTGAAAGCATGAACTCAGAGTGCAGTGAGAGAGTAGTTTATACCTGTTACGTGTCGACTCTGGCCCGTGTCAGACCAGCAGTCTGTGTGAGATGAGACTTCTCAACAGGCTCAGTGTCTGAACAGATGGCTCTGTGTAATCTTGTTTTACAGTTTGTTGGCATTCACTTTGCTCATCTGTCCTACGGGGAGATTCTGTGCTTTCCTGCAAGCCTAAAATGAAAGTCCAAATAATTCTTAGCATGAGGTTTCATGCATATCAACGCTAGGCTTGCAAAGTTGAGAAGAAAATATTGTAGAGATCGTATGTGATGTGCTCTGTTAGCCAGACAGCAACAACAGCTTTGGGACATGTCTCTTTCCCGTACTGGATAACCTCAAAACTTTTTGTGTGGTCAGAGTCGCTATGTTGTAGCCCTCAGGGAAGTAACTTTTCACCTGTCAGTTCATAATAGTCATGTTTTATCTTGTGCTAAGGGTTGTGAATCTTAAGATACATAGTATACGTGTGCATGATTTACCCTGTGTTTGAGGTGAGCAGATTTTAACCAGTCTCACTTCAAAGTGTTGGTGCAAGCAAAGACTTGTACAGAAATAGATTGTTACTTATATGTATCTTCATGCCAATCTTCACACAGATCAAGCAAAGGCTTTTTAGCTCTTTTCTTACCCACAAAGTCAATCTTGGGATCTTGTAGCTTTCTGAATTTCCACATAAAAACACTTACCGCATGGTTTCATTTTTAGTGCTTTTCCTGCTATCCAAACAACATCTTAAAAACTTTGTGCTTGCGATACAGTTTGGTGCTAAATTTCTAGGAGTCTGCGTAACGAAAAGGAAAACTTGAAAATCTGGACATGTCTCTCGGTAGTGTGGGAAGTGTTGCTTGCTGGTACTGCCGGGTAACCAGCTGAGTTCAGACATATTCGTGGAACTGAGCCAACTAGGCCCATGTGGTCACAGTGACAAAGCAGACTGCAGAATATTTGGGATTATGTGGATCCAGCGACTAGATTGTCCATTCAACAAGTCATTGTTTCTTCTTTTTTCCTTCAAGTTAAGTGTCTTCTGTGCATTTACACTCACGTCTGTCATACCTTCCAGATTATTTTAGAAACCTCTCCAAGACCGAAATGGTGGAGAGAATACTCCTCTTGCCTTATGTACACACCTTTCTTGAAGAACAACAAAAACTGTTGCTACTTCTCTGTACTTGAATTTACAGATGGTCAATAGCTATTTTTCAAATGTTTGTGTCACTGATGTTCATAAACTGTATGTCATCAGGGAAAGTCAGTAAGAAGAAAGGATTTCTTAGATGATTTAGTGCTAAACATTTGTCACCTCTACTTACAGTTTTCTTTCCATAGATGCCAAGTTAGATTGAAACAATGCTTTTGCTTTGGATGATAATTCTGTAACATCGCCTATATTGAAATACTTGTGGTTTAGAGTGAAGAAACGAATACGATAATTGGTTGTGCTAAAATCTATTCCTAGCATGGTTGACAACAGAAGCTCAGATCCACTGGCCAGAGGGGATTGAATCCCTTCTTATTGGGCTGACCACTACGAGAGCATCACCACATGGTGTCTTCAGTTGTGCTAATAGGATCCAGAGGTATTATGGATTATGCCAGTACAGCATTCAAGGATCAGCTCTCACTACTAAACGTTATCCTAACTTTTTCAGTATCTGTTCTCTCCATTGTCACTGAATGGTGAACCTGGAAGGCAAAGCTATACAATACCATTCATAGCAAGCTTTAGAGTGATTTAGTCATGCCCTTTGGGCACATCTTCTTCACTATTCTTGGCAAGTTTACTCTTTTTCTACCCAGACTGCTTTTGTCCTTCTTACTTTTATGTGAGTTTCCTGTATTTTTTCAGTGACTATTTCTATTCTAAAGTATACGTGATTAAATACTGTAGTTCAGTTGCCTTTGATATCAGAAGCAGTGTGTTTAATTTTTGTATGCTGTTGCTCTACATGCATCTTCTCTACAGGTACTGTTTCCCCTCCCCTATTGTTAGTGTGTAAGACTATAGTTGTCTGTCCAACTACATAATGTAATAATAAATGTTAACCTGAATTCAATGAGATTTCTGTTTTCAAGACAGAAAACGTAATCCACCTGATTCTGTGGAGGGTAGAGAAGAAAACAGAACAGTTCAGATTGCAGTGCTGATTTTGAAGTCTGTGTCCAAAGGCAGAGAAATCTTTAAGGAAGATTAAAATCCCGTTGCATCATGGGCTTAAAGAAAAATGTCTTGCAGCTCTCTAAGTTCTCCTGTCCTATAACTGAGGTTATTGCTCATGTGACTCACAGAACGGGCAGGAGCTTAGTTTGCTACAGCAGCTTTGGCTTAGTGTAGTATAAATTAATGGTGAGTTGACTGAGAGTACGTATGGGTTGAAATTTTGAAGTGATGTATTCAGGTGTAGGGACTTAACAGCCCAGAAGGAATCAGAGCAAAAGGTAACTGCTAAAAGGAGGTACCTTCTGTGGTGTTCCTTTTTTCCAGACCCAGCACATTACTCTGCCTCTGCTCCACCTGTTCTGAAGAGTTTTGAACTGCTCCAGCATGAGATTCCATCAGCTTTGCTTCAGAGCACTTGCTAGGGAATTCATGAAAATCAAGTACATTAACCTCCCCCAATCTAGCCAGCTTCTTGGTCTCTCTATGTACCTCAAGGAGAAGAAAGCTGAAGCAGGCTCCTCCCTCTCCACTAGTTTTTTTGCCTCAGTGGAGCACCCTGGGTGGCACATAGGAGAAAGTGCTGGACTAATTAGGATAATATTCAGTTCAAAAAGGGCAGGAATCTTAATGGATTGGCCTAAGGAAATGGCAACGATATGCAAAGCGATGCACTGCTAGAAATACCCACCCTGGTTGACCAAATAATATTGCTTCCAGTTCCACAGGAGACCAGTTCACTGCTTTTTGGAGGTATTTTAGGGTCTCCTGGGGCTTGTATATCCATTGCAGAGCATAGATATATTGTTAAAAATGCTAAGCTTCCTATTACTTCTACACAGCTCAGGAACCGATGGTGTTCTTGCACTGATGGATGGATGACCTAAGCTCTGAATGGGGTAAACTAAGTGCCCATCTCCCTGTATAAATTTCTTCATGTCTCAGAACTCTTCTGCTGTTCAGTCTAATAATTTGGATTAATATACAAATGCCACTTTCATTTGATATTTAAAATGCAGAGGAATAAACTACATTGTGTGGCCCTCAAGATTAACAAATCAACTGTGCTAGTGAAGTAGTTTGGTGAGCATCTAATCTTCCTTCTGCTTGGCCTTCCAGACAAATCCAAGCATGAAAGTAATCCTGTTTGATTGTATTCTAAAATTACACGGGCTTGCTTGCTTCTTTCAAAATACCCTCGTATCCTAATAATGGCATTCTCCTGAATCAGTTGTACAACAAAGAAATGCAACTGCTTCATTCTCTACATTCCTGTGAGTAGACTGAGGGTCCTGGAATTATTTAATGCATTCTAATATTGTATTTTTCTCATAGGTTCCTGGCTTATGTAAGCACCATGAAAGTGTTTGAGCTATGAATGTTACAAAAAAAGGAAATAAAAAAATTTGCTTACTTGCCAGATGATACTCTGCCTCATTCAGACAATTTGAATCTTTGAGATGCTTAAGCACACAGATCTATCCTGAATTGGCATCCCCTCCTGAGTTCTAATAAGTATTTTCAGAAAAGAACCATATAAGCACCTCAGCAAGTAAGAAGAAAAAAATAATTTAAAAAAAGACTTAAAGATCAGGTATGTGATCAGGTTTCCAAAGACTAACAAGCCATCACCCTAAACTCTCACAGATACTGCATAGTAACTTTCATGTCCATGTTTGTGGTCTGTGACAAACACAAGGTAGCTTGGCTTGTGTTAGCTTGTAATGGAAGCAGATCAAATTAAGCTGAATTGCTTCACGTTTGCTTCAGGCTGAGCTTACAAACAGGCAGCTACTGTGGAACAGCTGATAGCTGGTAACTTGACCATGTGCACTAATTCTTGTATGGTTATGTGTATACATCTAAATTTGCAACACCTTTTCCTGCTCAACAGCCCTCTGGCCCTTGAAATATTTAAACTCTTCAGGCATCTTGCTGTTTCTCTCTTTTACCTGGATGAACAATGGATGCCCAAGAGTGTCATCCCATCAGGACACTCCTGTTTTGTGTTATATGCATGTGCATCAGTTGGATTAGCTTTGCTGTAGGCATTGAGTGAAGGATAATGCCTGCAATTTAAAGGCTTTTGCAGTTAAAATGGAAATTACTGGGGAATCAGACTTTTCTGTGTAGTTACAGACAGCCTCAGGTTATGAGTAAATGTTTTGACTTTGATGGTAGTACCAGCGTATAGTTCTGCCCACATCGCAGCATGCCACGGGAGTTGGGAGCATTGTGGGAAGGAGCAGAAGAGCATGAAGCGTGATGATGTCTGCCAATATCCCAGATGGTATTTGCAATCCCTTCTTCTAAACCACTCAATTGACAATGGGATGTAAGCTCCGTTGCACTGTAGGATTATTTGGAGAGGCTCCCTGGCAAGCTTGACCTTCTATTTTTTAAGCTGGACTGTGCTGCCAGAAGCAGCTTTATTGGAAAGTGTCGCTGCAAGGCCTGGATACAACTTGTGCCTTAGTGATGCTACAGCAGTACTGTGCTCATGCTCTCACTTGGGCAGCCGGCTGTGGAAGCAGAGCAGTGCCAATCCTTGCTTGGTCATACTGTTGGGGCTGGTATGTCTACGAAGCCTTCAGAAGCTGCGAGCAACGTATTTTGTATATAGTGGACAATATCCAGCAGAAAGCAAGTCGTAAGTCCTTATTGCAGGCTGCCCTGATCGCTTTACATGAGCTTTACACAGGAGTGGCAGTGGCTGTGAGCTGTCACCTGTTCTGTGCAGTGTCTGAGTTTGAGAGGAGGGCGAGAATCATAGAATCATAGAATCATAGAATGGTTAGGGCTGGAAGGGACCTTCAAAGGTCATCTAGTCCAACCCCCCTGCAAGGAACAGGGATATCTCCAACTAGATCAGGTTGCTCAGGGCCTCGTCCAACCTGGCCTTGAACATCTCCAGGGATGGAGCATCCACCACCTCTCTGGGCAACCTGTTCCAGTGTTCTACAACTCTCATGGTAAAAAATTTTTTCCTAATATCCAAAAAGAGAGAAGAGTCATATAGGAGGATCACTGACAGAGACAAAACTTCAGAAGGAAGATGGTGATGTCCACAAAGGTCTGTACAGAGCCTCTTACATGATACAACAGACAAACAACATTGAGATTCTTGCTGAGCAGCAGGAAAGGGAGCTGCCAGAGTTCCTCAGAAGCTTGTGGCCATTGACTTATTCCACTGTCAGTCAGTTTGGAGTTGAGATGACAACAGCCAGCTGTGCAGCATGGGAAACTGCAGCAGTACATCTAAATTTCTTGATCTTGGATGTCTCTGGGTGATGCATACGTGGCCAATAATGGCAGATTTCTTAGGCATGGGATTCCCCAACAGTGTTGTCATTGGAGAGGCTTGCACTGCCCTTGACCAAGCACGTTCCACTAGCATCAGAAAGGGATTTTATTTTATCTGCAGTAGGCTGGAGAGCTACCATGAATGCCTTGTTGTCAGCAGTGCTGTGGATCTGGCATGTGTTTTCCACAATGCCAGGCTGGTTAATGTCTTAACAGGAGCCAAGCAAAAATAGCAGGTCAGCAGCTCCATTAAGATCATCAAACCAGTGCTTGGCACAAACTGACCTAGCTGAGCAGCCTCAGACAGACCTGCCTTGTGAAGATAGGCAGCTTCACTTGCCAAGAGCTGTTCTGTTATTGCCCTGGCAGTTGCTGCCTGTTGTTGGCTACGGATTTCATGCGTAGCAGCCAGAGAGGAGACCCCTCAGGGTTGGACTGCAGTCTAATGCAAAGTCCCTTTCCTGAATTCTGTTTGGGTTTTGTCCATACAATCGGAGAATTGCATTGTTGGAAAGGGACCTCTGGAAGTCCTGCTCGAGATAGATCTGGCAAGAGCAGATTCTTCAGGGCCCTGGGCAGCTGAGTTACGAGTATCTCCTAGGACAGAAATCCCACATGCTCTCTGGACCCCTACCCCAGTGTCTGACCCCCTTCCTGGTAATTTTTTTTCTCCTCTTACAGAGCTGGGAATTTCCTATTTTTCAACTAGGACCCATTGCCTTTCACTGTGCACCTTGAGTAGAAAAAGGCTCCTTTTCCTCCATACGCTTTAGGTAGTTGTTGACAGCAATAAGGACTCTTGGCCTTCTCTTCTTGAGGTTGAACAGACCAGTTCTCTCAGCTGCTTTTCAGTACTGCGAGCGCTCCAGCCTAGTATGTCAGTGTCTTTTGTAGTGGGGGGGGTGGGTGTGTGCAAATCCAAAAGTGGACACAGCACTCCAGATGTGGTCTCACAAGTGTTAAATGGGGAAAGAGTCACCTCCCTTGAGCTGCTGGCTGCAGTCTTGCTAGAGCTGCCCAATGTGTGGTAGCCTTTGCTGCAATGATCTTTTCAAGTAGGTCCTGTAATTGCACAAGCATGTTTCTGGCAGCACCTGTGACATTGTCAGCATCTGCTATAACTCTTTAACCTGCATACAGAATCTAGGTGCAAAATGGCAACTTTATGGAAAGCCTTTCATTGTTGCTTGCTGGAAACGTGTGTGAAAGAAACTGTTAAGATGTTCTTTTTCCATTGAGCATGCAAAAGGGTAGATCCAATTCTAGTATGTGCCATCTTTGAAATGGTTTGTTTTCTCTGCCCTGAAGGATAAAGTTCAAGTTTCTAGTGGAAAACAGTGATTTATTGTGAACACATGTGTAATAATTTATTAACAGATATGCAGAACACTAACTGTGCAAAGACAAGCGGTAGAGGCTGCTGTAGGCCAGCTGCTAAAGTCGGGGCAGTACACTATACCCTACCTCACGTGTTGCTGATGAGCTATCAGCTGCAGTGTCACCAGTTTCTGGCAGTTCTAGAGTGCAAGGCGAAAGCTCTGATGGGAAGGGTGTGGAACAAGGGCCAGAGGATTGGGAAGCATAACAGTGTGGGGACATGCTGAAGGGGCAGCAAATGCTCCTGAGGTGTTGCAACACTGCTCTGCTTTTCTCATCGTTGCTACTATCTTCTGGCCTTCATCCTAGCTTTGGGAGGCCTGAGGCTGGTGTGATGCAAACAGATAGTGACCAAACCAGAGCAAAGCCTGTTGGCCAAAAGTTGACCCATCAGTGCTTTCTGAACAAGTTTTTACTAGAACAATGCCTCTCATGTTCAGGTGGCTTTTTTTTTTATCATGTCTACAGTGGTTTTTATCCAGCTCTGGGAAACCTGCAGATGACTTTAGCAGATCATCACATTTGAGTATCTAAAAGTTGAACAATAACAACAAAACATCTTGGAAGAGGTGCTGATCGGATATAAAGGATAGTGATGTGGGAAGCGGTCTTCTAGGGGAGAGTGCTTGTACAGAGAGGCTGACTGAAAGGATCAGGAGCCTGCTGCAAGCAAGCAGAAGCTATGGCAGAGGAATGCTCAGTCTACTTCTAGGGTTCAGGAGAATACTAAATGTTGGTGTGCACATAGTTTTTCTGTTGTAAATCCACTTTTCTGGGTGTTGTGCACCTTGTTTGTCAAAATAAAGTTACAGTGTGTCTGTCATAGCGTGCTGTTGCTGCCTACAAGTTTAGAAGGGACTGCGATACCAGGGACCAAGCCTTTAGGTTATGATAGCTAAAATAATTGAGCCTAGAGCAGTAATAGCTGGTGACCCTTTGAAGAGAGGTTTGATCTGGAGATCTTACCATGAACACAGAGAGGTTTAGGTTTCCCACTTCCAGGGAACTGGAAAAGCATTTCAGAAGGGACGCTTTTGTCTGAGACACCATGACATCACAGTTTAGTGGTGCCTCAAGCAAGTCTCCTGCTGTGTGCTACAAAATGCACAATTTTATTACTTGTGTAAATTTCAACCCTGCACTCCTCCCCCCCCCAACTCCCACTTAAATTATTAATTTTTAAGGGCAGAAGGAGGGAAAGGAGGAAACCATGGGATAGATTATAGAGACTATCACCACAGATGACATGTTCAAGTCAGATCTCTCATCAGTTACTGAAAAAGAAAACTGAATACTCTGTGCTGGCTAACTGCCTGCAATTACAAATTCAGTGTAAAATTCAACTCTTCTAGTCCTGACTGAAGACTCTAATTTTAGGAAAACGTTTCTTTTCTTGATTTGTAGACAAAAGCCCACGGAAGGTAAGCACTGGCAGGATAGGATGGCATTGCCACCTCTGCAAGCAGGAGGAAAAAAGTACAGCAGTAGTGTGGACAGAGCAGTTCGTTTGAAAGAAAGATGTTGTGTTTCTTTAGAAGCAACTCTGGGATTAAATCTTTGCTATTACTGTCATGGTGAAATAATAAGCATGGTTCCTAAGTGATTGACAGAAAGCAGGCTGAAATCTGGAAAATACATTGCTAATAACTCTTCTTTTCTCTGTATACAGGGAAACAGCTGGATGGCATCTGGTAAGTGACTAGATTTAAATTGCATAATGTGTATTAAAGACTGTGTAGCGTAGGAAGTACTTTCAATATAAGATTATATATGCTTCAGATCTTAAGAACATTTTGGTGCTGAAGAGAGACCAAGGCACTTTTTGTTCCTGAATACAGATTGACAGTAAGATGATGTACAATGAGGTGCTGGTTAAACTTCTCCATTCAATGCTCAGTGGACCCCATGGAGAAAAAGTGTTGGTAGTAATTGTGCTTCAGTGCACTTGTACAGTTTTTCAGTAGTAGGATGTTGTCCTTGTCCCAAGCACTTTGTCTTCTAATTGCAGGCATGACTAAACATGAGAGTGAAAGAGTAGGTGGGAAGAAGGTTACAAAACACCTCTGTTTGCTATAATTCATATCAAGAGTTTAAAAAAAAAAAAAAGAAAAAAACCACCACAAAACCCAAACCCCCTTGTCCATCCATTTTTCTCCCTATTGATCCATATCCAGTGATTGTCTGACCTTCTTCTCAGTCAGTGTCTCTCAGACATGCACTTCTGTCAATGTGGTAGCAGGGCTAGCTCCGTCTTTCTGTCTCTGTGACTTCATCCTCAACTCTTTAGCTGAAAGAGGCCACTGGAGGTCTCATGCTGGTGTGGAAATCCCTCTCAGGAATTCCTGTGTTCCTTTGTGGCTGGGCACTTAGCTGAGCCTGTTCTTTCCCAACCGCTTACAGAGTTATAGTAGGCTTCATAATCATTGCTTCCATCTCCATTCATGTCCCAGCAGATCTTGTTCCTACTCACAGAAAAACATTGACCTTTTTCTTCAGTTATTCACTTCATGATGTCCTGGAGCACATAAATTTACTGGTGATTTGTGTGCTAGGTTAAATATTTCCTTTGTTTCACCTGTTTTTTTGTTCTCTGTTGCAGGCACACCTCCATAATAGTCCATAAGGATGAGTTCTTCTATGGCAGTGGAGGAATCTCCAGCTGTGCACCTGTGAGTAAAACTTATTTTTCTGATAAGATAATTTTGTGAGAGGGTTACCTGATCAGAATCGCTTATGTCACCCTCTCTTAGAAAAGCAGCAAGAGGCTTCTGAATTTAGCCAGGTGTGGCGGCTTGCCATGGTTGCCCAGGGCATCTGAGGAAAAGGGAGCATGGACAGTGGGTTTAAGGCCAGCTAAATGCAGGTTGGCCGTTGCTTCAGCTGGTAGAGTCTATCTTTCCAAGACACCTTCTGCTGCTGCATTGCCAGAGCGGCACCTTGTCTAGTTCTGTATCAATAGGTTTTACGTGTAGACTTGGCAACTCAAGGCATCCTTTTTAAGATTAAAAAAAAAAATCATGATGCTTTGTCAGACCTCTCTGTTCTTGGAGAGGCAAAACTGATGGGCCATTCTTCTAAAGCACAATTTTCCCATAGCTTAGAGCTTTCAGCACAAAGAGCCAAGTATAGAAGCTGAAATGTAGGTTGCATGTTACTTCTCATGCTCTGAGTGGAGAACAGCGGTGGCCAGTAGGGCCTTTTGCTTGACAAACAACAAAAGTTACTCCTTTTGTGCCTGGACAAGCCACGATAGTTCTATTCAGTAGAGTCCTCCAAAAGAATTTAGTCTGTACATTTAACATTGTCTTCTGGCTGTTCATTTTTACAGGGAGGGACACTTCTTGGCCCCCCAGACTCAGTTGTTGACCTGGGGAACACTGAAGTCACAGAAGAAATTTTTCTGGAGTATCTTTCCTCTTTGGGGGAATCTATGTTCCGGTAAGTAGCAGCTTGTACTGTAAAATCTATATAATAAAAAAAGCCTTTAGGGAAAGGGTGCAAAATGGGGTATTACAAAAATGGAGGTATTACAAAATGGAAGGGTACAAAATGGAGGTATTACAAAACCGATCCTGCTCACAAAGCTTTGTCTGCTTCGTGTGCTATTTGGTACTCTCCAAATATGAGAGCGGAACTGATGCACCGATAACACAAGGAGCTACCAGATTGGCACACCAGAGGGTTGCCTGCCTTGAGCTAGGCTGGGAAAGCATTCTGCCAGGAAGTCTTTCACACTGTTTTTCATAAAATGGAATCATGCCTGACATGCTTTTGAGAGAATCACCAGGGAAAAGAAAGGCACTATGAAATATTTTAGTAAATAGTGCTTTACCCCATGAGTCATAGGTGAAGCATTGTAGTAAAGCTGCCAACTTTCAGATGAGTAAAAGCGTGGTCTTGACTGTTAAAGAGTCTAGCCTGCTTCTCACAAGAATAGGAAACAATATCATTTAGTGTTCTGGCTATATTTCAGTGGCAGTAATTCCTGTCATTTCTCGTTATTCCTTCTGTGTTTTTAATTGAAGAAACCTGACCTCACTTATCCTCAAAAAAAAACGTTTTATAAAGTCAGTGATGCAGAGAGATACCATTTTCCACCCTGATTCAGTTGAGTTTAAAGGTGAATTGATGTCTATATTTTACCTATTTGCATTAGAATTCTTTGTGGGGGTAAAAAACAGCTAATGTAAGGAGATGTTCCTCATTAGGGGTCTAAGTTTTTCTGCTTGTTAGATTTATTGCTGAGTCTGTCTTTTTATGTTTCAATTCCTTTCCTGTGGCCCAGAGGAGAGTCTTACAACCTCTTTGAACATAACTGCAACACCTTCAGTAATGAAGTGGCACAGTTCCTGACAGGAAGAAAAATCCCTTCCTACATCACTGACCTTCCAGCTGAAGTTCTTGCCACGTGAGTATGCCTGCTGCTCCTCTCTGTGGTGTATTGCTTCATGGTAACACTTAAACATTTGACAGAGCCAGCGGTACCAGTTTCTGCTGGCTCTCTCTGAGAACCAGCATAATATTAAGGAGAGGATGTTATTTGCTTTACTTCAATGCTTACAACCCTGTACAAGTGCTGTACAAGTACTGACTGGTACTGGCATTACTGAGAAGGCAGGAAAAGGTTGTTCTGCCTTCAACCTAAACTAGTTATTTTGTGATGTGATCAGACAAGCACAGAAAGTTTCAGAAAATGATGCAAGTTTTTTTAGCTTAGAAACCCAGTATATGTTAAAGGTCACTTCTCTTACTCTAAGCACCGTAATTGCAGTGGAGGTGTCAGCTTTGCTTGTGATGAGGCAGGGAAGATGTAATCTTAAAATTAACGCTGCAGTTTTAAAGCTAGGACTGGATAGAAAAAGAGGATAATAAAAAAAAAAAAAATCAATTCCTTCTTGGTAGTTCAGTTCAACTTTTTTTTTTTTAAACTCTCAGCCAGTGAGGATCCCAGTGGAATGGTTTGAGCTCTGTCATTTAGGTCTTATTTCTTGTAACAATGGTATACCACATTACTTGGGAGACACGTCTTCTGCCCTGGGCCCTTACTGCTTCAGATCTCGCAAAATGAGATAAAGTCTGTAGCAGGGTGAGTCATATTGAAAGATAAACCAAGTGCTACAGATTGCAACAGAAATTATTCTGTGAGTGTTGAACCATTGTCTCATAAAGGAGCTAGAGGCTATTCCTCTAGCAGTCTTTAATATTGATGTGGTACTTAATGGAGCACTGCAGTTGCATAACAGGGATTTCGTTCACATGCTGAAGTAGAATGAATTACTAAAAGCCAGTTTCAGACACAGTATTACTACATTAGCAGTCCGGGCTTGTTAGGACTCAGAACTAGCTTATATAAAATCGTGTTTAAGATTCTTAGTTATTGAACAGTAAACTCTCTGTTTAAATTAGGTTGAATTAGTTTGCTTTAGTTTGTAGTGGAGGTCTGTTCTTCAAATTTGCTTCTACAGTGTTGGTTTGATTGCGCTCTAGTAGTAAATGGGAAAAGTTGTTCATCAAGTAAGCTGTTTGAGATGTTTATTTCTTTACCTTCTTAGACCTTTTGGACAAGCTTTAAGGCCCCTCCTGGACTCCATCCAGATCCAGCCACCCGGAGGAAATACCTTCAGCAGACATAATGGACAGAGCTAACAGGAGTGACCCAGTGTGCCCAGCCTCACCAGGCCTCTTCCTTTTTAAACATGAATCTACCAGATTTCTATTTTATAATTTCCCATCAGAATTAACTCTACAGAAATTACGAGACAAGTTTTAAAATTTCCTAGGGAGAGGATTTATCGGGGTGCATGTAAGACAATGCTACCAAAAAGATTGCCATGATTTCTAATAGTATTATACTAATTTATAAAGCTGTCTTGTCTGAGTAGGCTGACACTTTCTAAGTAAATCCTGTGCTGGTAAGTGGGAATTCATTCCATGAGCATTCAAGGGCCCATTACACAATTTGGAGTAAATACAGGGATGTCCTAGCCATCCCTTGCAGGCTTGCATCTCTTTCTCCTCTTGCTGCCTCTGTTACGGGGGTATATGCTGAAGCCTGTAGCAAAAAGACAAAGGAAGAATTGGTAGCCTAGGAAGTGAAGGTGTCCCAGGATTAGTCTTCTGCATATTTAATTGATACCACGTAATAACATGCTCAGGGGAAAAGCTGAACTCATCAGATTGGAATATTTGCAGTGGTACAGCTGTGTGGGAAAGGTGATCAAGCTGAACTGTGTGTCAGTGTCACACTCAAAAGTTGAAACTTTCAATAGGACTAGCTGTGTGTTGGAGGGAGGCTGGAACTGAAGGTTACCAAGGGCCTCGTAATGCTGGATCCAAGAGTTATGGGAAAGAACCAGCTGAAAGAACGTAATCTCATGAGCAGAGTGGTGGAAACAAGTTTCTGGTGAAAGGAAAATGAAGTGAAATGTTTCCTTTTCTCACATGTAAGCTTATCAGCAGGTAGACAGAACCTTGTTAACTATTTACCTTTGCATAAGAGCTGGTTTTGCTTTTTCTTACCAAGCCAGAGTTACAGTAAGACAGGAATAGCATGGCAACTGCATGATAATAGAAGGTGGACCAATTCTGCCTTCAGTATCTAGTTGCAGACACAGTAGAAGTTCCAGCTTTCTTTGATATTGCTGTCCTTTCCAAAGCAGTCAAGCACATCACAGGGGGGCCTCTGCTTAAGTGTAAGAGAAATAGGTGGTAGGTCTTCCTGAATGTAAAGAAAATGAGGAAGAGTAAAATTAAATTTTTTTATGGAACAGTTGAGTTTATTGGGATACATGCAGAAGCAGTCCTGTCCTTAGATTGACATTAGATTGTATCAATTCTGCATCTTCTAATTTAAGATTCTTACAGCTTTGCAATTATTTGCAGTGGAAAAAGATCAGGGGAATGAAAGAATAGGCACACTGATTTCTTTTCATGCATGTATATACTCTATTTTCCTGAACAATTTTGTAGCAGTTATGTTTAGGAAGGAATACGAGAAAGACATCGGACAAACCCCAAAACATTGCTGATGCTCCATAAACGGGATTTGCACATCCCAGATGCTGCTGAAAAAGCATCTATGCAAATGTATAGACCTTTGTCCAGTGCTTTGTTGTGAAAAGTATTGCTGCAAGTTCAGTCCTGCATCTCAAACTCCCTGCACTGGAAACTTCCTGCATACCTAAAGGAGACATCTGTCCTCTACCGGGCTCTTTGTCCCGAAATAACACAGTTTGATAAGTTTCTCACGCTGTTACTCAGTGTGGACTGTAATGATTCATATTTTTGAGGTGATGGAATGGAGGAAAACTGCAGTTTAGTCACTCTGTCAAATACTCTGTTGCCCTGCAGCTTGAGGAGTCACTACACAAGTGGAAATAGGGCACTGTCAGTCCATTTTGCAGTTTTGTGTGTACCTGCTTTCAGTGCACAGCAGTGGCCCTTGCAGCCCAGATTTTTTTTTCCTTGTCATTCTCTGCTTGTGCCATCAGCTTCTCCTTAAACATTTCATTTGAAGAACTGGACTTGGAGACAACTGTAGCAGATAGTACAGATCGGTTTATACAAAAGCTTTCAGTCTTTCCCAATCAAAATGTCCTGTTTGCAGAAAGCATTCTGTAATAAATCATTTATGAATGCCTTTTGGTGCTCCTGGAGGAAGGATTAGTAAGCATTTGTTTTTCGCTAAGCAATAGCTTAGTTTTCCTATTAGTACGTATATCCTCTCCAGTCTTTCCCCATACCTATTCTGTGAAGAGCAACCAGACTCTCATCTTAATACACACATGACTGTGCCACAAAATGCTGTAGCACGTTAGAGATCTTGGAGCTTCCTCAGCTGAACAGGTGTACTCAAGCTGATACAGTGCAGCCCAACTTCTAGGCATGCTAGTTTGGTACCTGCAAGCAGCACAGCTGTGGTTGCTTGTCTTTCAGCAAACTATCACTTCAGGCTCAGCTGCCTGCAGTGGAAGCACTGGTGCCATGGCTTCTGCCCTACACTTGCACAGAGGATATCCCCTGCGTGTTGACCACTTTGGAGGTCCTGAGCCTAGTTTCTGCCTGGCTGCCTGCTTCAGGACTTTTTACATCCTCTCAGGAAGCAGGAAAGAAAAGGAAGATGTTCTCCCGGTGCATTTTGCAATCTGCCTTTTTCCCTCCTGAGCAGGCCCTTTGCAGAGAGAATGCTGCTACTTTAAGGTCACTGGGTAAATTTTACTCGGTCATATACTATTTGCAAAAGCCA
Source organism: Tauraco erythrolophus (assembly GCF_009769465.1). Lineage (NCBI taxonomy): Eukaryota > Metazoa > Chordata > Aves > Musophagiformes > Musophagidae > Tauraco > Tauraco erythrolophus. The sequence goes on from NC_141468.1 coordinate 58,438,137, forward strand.
AGGAGCTCCTGGAGGGTCACCTGGGCTCAGGACCTACTCTGTGTTTCGTGGCAAAAGAGCTGTAGGAGGGAATCCTGTTTGCTTGGTCTTACTGGGTGATGAGACCCCTGTTCCCTGTAGGTGTCTTAGAAAACCCATTTTCTCCAAAGATGGTTATATGTAAATCACAGGACTGTGTCCCCAACTTTCCACCCAGCCATACCTGCTCATAGAAATATAAACTAGACTGAGAAGCGTACGTAAGTGTATATAGGTGACGAACTTCAGCCAGCTGATTGACAAAGGGACAGGGAAACTGAACTCCTGAAAGGGAACAGAACCCTTTTGCCCACACTTACTATTCTGTCTTGTATTGCTGGCGTTCCCCTGTGCCATTTTAAAAATGTTAATAATGTCTTTAGGAAGAAAGTGATGTTTTGATTTATTTGTGGGTTTTTTTCTATTACAATAAAAAGAAATACAGCAAGTTTTTCCTGTTTGAATGTATGTGTCCACACAGCTGCCCAGCGAATGCAGCTCAGCAGAAGTAGTCTTCTTCACTCTGGTCCCAGCTGGAAAGTGCAAGATAAGAAACTGTCCAAGCAGTTTGTGCCAGGTACTGCTACTGGAAGTAGCGGTGGCTACTGCCCTTTGCTAGAACTGGTCAGTGGCAATATTCTTATTTAAGTTTGGGAAAATTTTCCTTCTGTGAGCGCCATGGTATCTTATCAAGACCAGGCTCCTGAGGCTTGACAGCTTGAATGAGCGAAGGTATCTAGTAGGTGTTCTGTCAGCACAGGTTTTGTGCAGCCCTTGCTCATCTAAGTGTGCAAGAATGAAATGTTTTAATGTCTGCTGTTGAAGAAGAGGTCCAACAGAGCTTAAACATAGGAAAAGACTTTAAGCTTTTCCTGGTTGTCTTGATGCTACTACTTTCAAAAGGGAAAAAAGCAGCTTTAATAAGTAGACTTCATGCCTGGGTTCTTCTGGAGCTGCAGAGAGGATGTTGGTGAGGATTATGTAGCACTGCCCATCCTGCCTCTGCTGGTGGGTTGTTAAGGAGCAGGGGAAATATCCGGCCCTGGGGAAGAAATTAATTCTGCTTGGTTCAGCCTTCTGAATGCTTGTCCATGGCATCCAAACGATAAACCACACAGTTCGCTGATGTGTAACAGTCTGTGTCTGTAATACAGAAGAGGGCTTGTAACAGAAGGGAGCTTTAACAAAGATTCATGATTGTGGTTGTTTTGGGCTGTGTTATCCAGATGTCGTGCCGGTTTGCTATCAAGTGCCAGTGCTAGCCCCACATAGAATACCTGGGAACACACATAGAAGAAAAACCCTGACCTTAACAGTGGCCTTAGACAGAGAGTATGCCAGTGCTCGCAGCCACTCACCTTCTAAACTTCAAACAAAATATCTGCCCTTGCTGCTAGTAACAGAGGTTTTATTCATGACGACAGCTGCTGCCTATCTGAGCAGCAATCAAGGGAACGTATCAAGAGTGGTTTAATTGTGAAGTATTAAATAACCAAAACAGCCACAGCAGCCCCCGTTCTCAGAGCTAACCCAGATGAAGGAACAAGCACAGCTGTACGCAGCTGTGCGCTTCACCAAAAGGCAGACTCATACTCTCAGGGAAACCAAGATGGCACAGGTCCTCAGCGGCTGACACCAAATGGCAGTCGGGGCGCTGGGAGAGGCCGGGTTTCTAAAAGCAGCATGACAAATAAGCTGGAGAAAGCACTGCAGGTAGTTCAAGTTTTGGAAAGCTCTCCTGGTAGCATAAACCCGATGGCACTGCAGAAGTGCAAAAATGTGAATGCTGACCCGTGTTTTAGCAGACTTCCCAATTCTGGGAAGTGCCCCGAGGTGGCACTGCTGCCTCACAGCGCAGGGAGGCACCTGAGCCCGGAGAGAGCAGCTCTTGCTTTTGCGATGTCCAGAGTAACGTCAATGCAAGAGGCAAGAAGGAAGGTCTCTCCCAGACAAGAAAGCTGCAGGTTGGAGCAGCCAGGAGATGAGACCATAGGGCAGCTTGGGCTACAGCAAGAACCGAGTGCTGCTACGAGGCCAGGGCTGCAACAGGAGGGAGCTGGCAGGTTTTCCTAACAGCATGCCTCTTCCACCCAGACGTGGGAAGTCTCATCCTCATACCATGTCGTGGCTTATGAAAAGTAAAGGCTTGCATTCCTGAAACCTGGTAGTTCACCGTGTAGCTGACCCCACGGCTGTCTTTTGAGAGCCCTGGGCAGTGGCTCACGGCTCTGCTGTGTGGGAGAGCAGCAATTTGGCTTCTGGTAGTCCAGCATCTTGAATCCATGAAGGCATCTCTTCAGCATGCCATGGTAGACACACTTTAAAGTATTCATATTCTGGAGTAAGCATCCACATGTTAACTGATAAAGGATATACGTAATCACAGCTAGACAAGCCCTATAAAAGAGCATAACCCTAAACTGAACTAAAAATTCAACACCCAATTGCATACTAAGCAGCTGAGTGCTGAGAAACTGTTCTGGGAGCTTCAACACATTAGAGACAAGAGTCCAGCTTTCCCGATGTGGGAGCTCATAACCAGGGTCTGATCCAGATGGCCCCAGAGGCTGTGATTTTGCAGGAACATCAATGCTGGGACAAATACCACTTGTAATACCCATCCAAGACGGCCTGACTCACTATGTTACGGAGGTAAATCACAGAAACAGTGTGGAAGTAGCTAACCTGGAAACATTAACTGGTGGACACAAGGAATGCCTCTCCCAGCAAGCACCTGAGGATGTTTTGGTAAACCTTGTCCAAGGCACTGGCACAGAGGTAAATTATTAACATTGTTTCTGTACATCCCTCTTGCATTGAGTGGGAGCAGGAAAATCAAAACCATGAGCAAAAACCAGAATCTGTGAAGCCATCTGAATGCTTCATTTCAAGGGGAATCTGGCAGAGGACTGGGAAAAGGGGTTGCATCATGCCCTGGAAGCAAATAATACTGAGAAAAAACAATCAGACCATAAAAAAAAAAATCTCCCACCCCGACGTTCCAGCACACTGAGCACCATCCGAGGAGAGAAGGCAAGCTAACTGCTGGGCAAAAGGCATTGAATGTTCCACGTAGGTTGTTTTTGATGTCAGAAAATAATTCAGGAATTATTGTAGGAGATGGCAGCCGAGCAGGCTGTCCACCATTCCGTACCAGGCCCACATAATCGTGAGCTCTGTGAATATTATCTGACCAGATGGTCTGATTAAATCCTAAACGCCTGACTCGTGGGGTAAATGCTGAGCGAGCCAAAGCAAAAGTTACTGCAAGAAGTAGACTTGGCTTTGTGCAGAGGGGTGGGCAGGCTGAAAACTGCACTTCTCCGGTGAAAATATTAGCTATTAACAGCATCCTATTAGAAGTGCCAGGTGATAGGGATTGACCAGGTGACCTTATGCATCCCTAATCCCCTTCCCTTAGCACACAGAACCCCTCAGAGGACCTGACTTTACCAAGTAGCTCAATCCAGACCCCACCCCCTAAATCCAGACCTCCTCCCCCCTAAACAGGGGAGGCACAGCAGTAACGTGAAGACACCCCCCCCCCCCAACTCCCGTGTCCATCATTAAGACTCAAAAGCAAAGGATTTCACGAAAGAGCTGGAGCGAGGAAGCCGTTCAAGACCTGCACCTTAAGGCATCGTTGGAGGTACAGGGGCACGGATGATGGGTTGGTGGAGGGGTCCTCCGTGGCCGCGTCGCCCTCCCCGGGAAGCCGCCGCACGTTCGTGCGGCGGCTTCCCGGGGAGGGCGGCGCGGCCGCCATCGGTTTCTCGGCGCGGTCCCGCCTCCCGCTCACAGGGGCCGGTTGGGCGGCGGGGATGGCGGCAGCGGCACGGGGTCGGGTGCTGTGCCTCTTCGACGTGGACGGGACCCTGACGGCGGCTCGGCAGGTAGCAAAGCATGGGGGTATTGAGGTTTTTGGGGTGTTTTGGTTTTTTGGTTTTGGTTTTTTTGGGGGGGGGAGGGGGGCAAGGTCAGCATGGCGGAGCTCGCCTTGCTGGCTGCGGCCTCACCCGCGGCTTCCCCTCCAGAAAATCGAGCCGGAGGTGGATGCGTTCCTGAGGGAGCTGCGGGAGAGGGTGCACATCGGCGTGGTGGGGGGCTCCGACTACGCCAAGATAGCCGAGCAGCTGGGGGACGGGGACGAAGGTGAGATGCGACGGACCGAGGGTCCCCCCGGGGTGGGTGGGTGGGCGGGCGGGCGAGGGGTTACCTGTGTCTTAAATCTGACCCCAAGCTTGCCTTTGGGGGTGGCTGGCTGTGCCCAGGCAGGAGCCGCCGCTCGGCTCCTTCTCGCTCTGCGAGGAGCAGGGATGCTCCGACCCACGCTGCCGGCTCCGGCATCAGGTTTGTAGGAGCTTCGGCTGAGCAACCACAGCTTCCTCCCGCCCCAGCCGGCAAGAGCCCCTTGCAAATTTTGCCTGCCTGCTCTTCCACAGGGGGATCCGCGGAGGGTTCCTCATCGTGTTCCAACAGGGACGCGGGGTAGGGGAGGGAGTGGGAGGGTGAGGGGGCAGCCCCGGCTCCCTCCGCCTTGTTTTCCTTCTCTGGCGTGGATGCCAAGCGCGGCTGGGCTCCGAGGTCTGCCTCCTGCCTCCTTAGTGGAGGGAGGCCGAGAAATTCCCGGCTGAGGCCGGTTGCTGAGTCGGCAGTGCTGTGCTGCGCGTCCAGGTTGCAGGATGGGCTGGAGTTAGATAACCAGTAACTGCATCTTCCCAGCACCCTGGCAGCGGGGAGGGGATGGGAGAGAGCAGAGGAACACGCACGCGGTTGAAAGCCTGACATCTTGGAGCCCTTATCTTTGTCCTGCTACTGATTCAGTCCGTGACCTCGGTCAGGTCATTTCCCCCCTGCGTGCGTCAGCTCCCCGCCTGTGAGCAGAAGATTATCTCCTTGCTGGCTTTGCAGAGAGCGAGGAGGGTTGGTGGCCCTGGAAGCGTGGTACTAAGGCACCAGGGGGATGGCCCTCTCAGTCCTGAGCCCGGTCTTTTTGGCCCCTTTTCCCAGGCAGTACTCATGTTTCATCTTTTGTTTTCTTTCCCCTCAGTCATCGATAAGTTTGACTACGTCTTCGCAGAGAATGGCACGGTGCAATACAAGAATGGGCAACTGGTCTCCAAGCAGGTAGGTCCAGCTTCCCCTTGCAGCCATGGCTCCCCTTCCTTGTGCCCTGTGCACCATGGGGAGCAGCGCCTGGCCCCAGGCAAATGGGCAGCCTCTTCTCTTCTCCCCAAATGCCAGATCTGAATGTCCCACTCCTCCAGGTCATGTTCTCGGGTGGGCTTCGCAGGAGGTCAAGCATCTTCCTCATTCTCCCTTCTTCTCCCGCAGGCCATTCAGGACCACTTGGGGGAAGAGCTGCTGCAAGATCTAATCAACTTCTGTCTCAACTACATGGCGCTGCTGAAGCTGCCCAAGAAACGGTAACGGCCCAAGCCTGTGCAAATGGCAGTTGTATCACTGATATCTAGGAAGCTCTGGGCTCCAGAGCTCTCCTAAGAACAGCTGAGCTACTGAGCTTGTCTTGCTCCAGGTTTTATCTTAGCATCTAGAGGCCTTGTGTAGGATCACTGTCCCACCAAGCCAGGTACTGTGGGCAAATAATGGAGAAGGGTCTTTGTTCTGGAGAGTCTGCACTATTTTTTAGCATAACACCTGCTCTTTTGCCACTTGGATTTTCTTCCCTAGGAAGCAGGATACAGCCACTGCATGCATCAGGATACAGCCACTGCGTGCATCTCATTTGGGACAATGGTACCAGCTCGTTACTGGTCGTGGCATCAGGCATCACTGGTGGTATGAGTTTCCAAAGAGATGAACAATGGCTCTTAAGATGGGAGGTCCGGTGCCTGAGCACACAGTTTCACACTGTTTCTAACCCAGTGTTGCTTGGCACTACTGGTCATAGGGCTGGTCCTGCTTTGCCCCGACCATGTGCTCCTGTGTGCTTCCCCTCAGGAGATCCAGCAGTCCCAGGGTGAGTTGGGTTGGTACACGTCCTCTGAAGGAAGACAAGGCCACTGCCAGGAAAGAAAAGGGTAGTTTTCCATTGGATCTGCTCACCCTGTTATCACAGAAATGAGATAACAGATGAGAGGGAACAGATGGCATGAAGGTGGAAGGGGAGAGCAGGAGGACCTCTTTCAGAGGCAACCTGCAATTAAACCAGCCTGGATGCAGAGTCAAACCACCCCTCAGACCACAGTTTCACAAACGCTTGAAGCCAGCTTGAGCAGCTAAGAGTTGCTAAACTGTGTGATCCAGACTAGTTGTCTGATGTGAGTCACCATGTGGCAACACGAGGACCGATGAGAGGGGCCAGGGTGGCTCCTTGCAACAGGACTGCCAGCTGAACGTGCCCCCGAAAGCGTGGGCTGGGACCCAGAACCCTCAAGGCTGTTTGGTTGCCTCATTGCTGTCTGGTTGCCCAACAGCCTGACAAAGTTTCAGCTCCTAAGTGCCTCTGTGGATTTAGGCTTATGGGATTTCTAGCAAAGCAAGGACTTTAACCCACACCTCCCGAGTCTTGGCCTGGGGCATGACCCACCAAACTCAAGGCTCTGCAGAGATGCTGCTCCCAGGCTGCAGGCATGGCTGCCTGTGTGTCCGCTCCCTGTGATGTTCTTCACTGTTTCACAAGACAGGAGGTGGAGAGTTTTTTCCCCCAGGCTCAGTGGTAAGCGCTTTATTGCAGAGAAACTGTGAGCAGGGCTGGGAGGGGCATCAGAGGGTTCATGAGCTCAGGACTCCTCAGCCGGACAGGGATGGGGATGTCCCTGCTCCAGCAAGATTTCCACAAGAGTTTCAATGTGTTTTCAAACTGGCAGTGCTACCATCCCCTGTTGTTTCTCCCCCTCCTGTGCACCAGCACTGGTACCTGCCTGACCCCTCCGTGAGCTGTTCCAAGGTGATAAGCCAACAAAACCAGCTGGGTTTGTAGCAAAGAGAAAAGTAGGGGACAGTCTTCTGCCAGCTTCATGCTTTGAACCAGCCCACCAAGGAAGCAGCAGAGCAGTGATCCCAGTGCGAGCTGAGGGTGGAAAGCGGGAACTGGGTCCTGTCTGTGCAAGCTTAGATAAGAGTTGTAGTCAAAGGTGCAGGGAACAAACAGGAGATGCAAAGGCCCTGTGGATCTTATCTGATTTGTGTCCCCCGAGGAGGTCCTGATTGCTCATCAGCCTGCTGCCAGACATCAGCAGCAAGTTACACTGGCCTGCTGCATCCCACTGCCCCAAGGTACTGCCACCTTCACCCAACTCACTCAACGTTTCTTAAAAGCCTCCAAGGGTGGAGATGCCACAATCTTGTCAGGCAGTTGGTCCAGTCCAGGCAATCGCTGTCCTTGCAGTAATTACAACATTAGAAAACGTTTCCTATCATCTCACCTAAGCCCATTGCTTCCAGCCTCTCCCTGTGTCACACAGGAACCATTATTCCTCTTCTCTTACAATATCTTTTTATAAAACTATGAGACCCTTGGAGTTGTTGATGCCTGGTCTCTGCCTAGCGTGAAGCACCCATGAGTGAGCATGGCTCCCCTCCTCTTGCGTGTCCCTGCAGAAACGGCATGCCTCACTGAGCAGTGAGGAAACCTCTGGAAAGGTTTGTTTTTCTCACCCTGCCCCAGTAACCTTGTGCCCTTGCCCACCCACAGAGGAACGTTCATTGAGTTTCGCAATGGGATGCTGAACATCTCCCCCATTGGACGGAGCTGCACGCCAGAGGAGCGAATCGAGTTCTCCGAGCTGGACAAGGTAGACGGGCCAGACTCAAGCTCACCCTCCCCTTTTCTGGTTTTGCACCACCACAGATCTCAGGTCTTACCTGCTTCCCTCTACCCCGAGGAGAAAGGAGCCCAGCTCCAAGCTGTGCACCAGGCCAACACATGTGGCAAGGCGGAGACAGGACTGGGGGTCAGAAAACCCAAGGAGAAACACAGATGAATGAAAGAATTTTACTTCATTGGGGACCACCAATGCAGTAGGGTGGCCAGAAGGATTTCTTGGGCTGTGGGAGAGCCCCAGGGAATAAGGCACTTATTTAACAGGGTGTTTCCTCATTTACAGTAACCAAACATGGCCGAGCAGCTGTCCTCTCTCTCCCACTCTCCGTAACAGAGCTGGAACTAATGGGCTTTCCAGACTGGGACAGCCAGGGTGGATCTGCTGGGCAGGTCTCTGGAGCACTTGGCCCATGCTCACAGCAGTTTCTGCCTGGAGGAGCTTTCTTGGGGTTGAGGGATCAGTTGGACTTGGCAAAGCTGGAGATTTTGGATTATGAACTGGGAAAACTGAAGCAGTTGCATTTCATTGCCAAGGAAGGGACAGGATCTGCTCTCCCGAGGAGCCTGACGGAGCCACCCTGAGCTGGTGGCCTTGTACACAGACACTGGGCAGGACTGGTGAAAGCTGGCTAAAGGGTGTTGCGCTGGGGCTCAGCGCAGGTGGGAAAGGAGCAGAGCAACAAGCCAGAGTTGCCCAGCAGACAGCTTACAGTGGATTCTGGGAGGCTGTCAAGTATTCAAACTTTCCTTCCTGCCCTTTCCTCCTTCTTCTCTGCAGAAAGAGCGGATCCGGGAGAAGTTTGTGGCAGCCTTGCAGAGGGAGTTTGCTGGCAAAGGTCTGCGTTTCTCTCGAGGTAAGTGGAGGGACTTCCCTGGCTTTGCCTTGGCCTCTTTACCGTGTTCCCCGTAAAATGGTGGGAAAGGAGTGAGAATGCCGGCTGTTTCCTCTGGAGGCCTGAGTTGGGTGATGGCTGGAGCTGTGCTCCCCAAGGAGACCCCGGGAAGAGCACAAGGAGCTTCTGTTCCTGGAGAGCAACCGTGGGGGAATCATGTTCATATCTGTGGCAGGGTGACAGCGGAGAATAAACCGTGCTGCAGATGTGCCTCCCTAGGAACCAGCCGGGTTTCTGTCCCATTATGTTATCCCTGCCTGAATTCCAGTTAGCTCTGCTGAGCCTGTCCCTGCCCAGGAGGTCTGTTCTGGCTCAAGTGTCAGCAGCAGCATGGCCAGCAGGGCTCCAGGCACATGCGATCCTCTCTGGGAATGTCGTGGCCTAAGGGAGACAGGAGCCTCATGGGTGTCTCGGCGCTGCGTTTTTTTTCGGGAGGGTCAGCTACAACGGAAATGTCTTTCCTCCTGGGGGAAGAGCTGCCGAGAGGCAAGGAGTTCGCAGCTCCATGCCATGGCCTTTGGCAGGGCCACTTCTTGGGGAGGAAGTACACTCTTACAGCCAGCTTAGTGAAGGTGAGGAACCGAAGGAGGGGCTTGAGCCATCCGGGGGATTTGGCCCTTGAGGAACATGAGGGTGTGTAAGTGGTGGGGCTGAAGCAGAGCAGTGGGTGTGTGTGAAATAAGAAAGTGCCGCATGGCAGCCTAGCCAAAGGGCAAGGAGGTGATGAGGGTGCGAGGTGGGAGGTGACACCCTACTCTTGCACTCAGCGTGGGCCAATGCCAAGAGTCTGGTCCTCCGAGGACTTTCCTTCTGAAAGCCACCCCTTGCCTTCAGTGTCCTGCCAGGGGCATCCTTTAAACTGAAAGAGGGTAGAATCATAGAATGGTTTAGGTTGGAAGGGACCTCAAAGATCATATAGTTCCAACCCCCCTGCCATGGGCAAGGAAACCCTCCACTACACCAGGTTGCCCAAAGCCTCATCCAACCTGGCCTTGAACACTTCCAGGGATGGGGCATCTACAACTTCTCTGGGCAACCTGTTCCACTGCCTCACCACCCTCTGAATGAAAAATTTCTTCCTTATATCTAATCTAAATCTCCCCTCTTTCAGTTTAAAGCCATTTTCCCTTGTCCTGTCACTACATGCCCTTGTAAAAAGTCCCTCTCCAGCTTTCCTGTAGGCCCCCTTTGAGTACTGGAAGGCTGCTATAAGATCACCCTGGAGCCTTCTCTTCTCCAGGCTGAACAGCCCCAACTCTCTCAGCCTGTCTTCATAGCAGAGGTGCTCCAGCCCTCGGATCATCTTCGTGGCCCTCCTCTGGACCCGCTCCAGCAGCTCCATGTCCTTCTTGGTGCTGGGGACTCCAGAGCTCAACACAGTATTCCAGGTGGGGTCTCACAAGAGCAGAGTAGAGGGGCAGAATCACCCCCCTCGACCTGCTGGTCATGCTCCTTTTGATGCAGCCCAGGATACAGTTGGCTTTCTGGGCTGCCAGCGCACATTGCTGGCTCATGTTGAGCTTCTCATCCATCAGCACTCCCAAGTCTTTTTCCTCAGGGCTGCTCTCAATCCATTCTCTGCCCAGCCTGTACTTGTGCTTGGGATTGCCCCGACTCACGTGCAGGACCTTGCACTTGGCCTTGTTGAACTTCATAAGGTTCTCACAGGCCCACCTCTCCAGCCTGTCAAGGTCCCTCTGGATGGCATCCTTTCAGAGGGGGATGAGTCATCCCCATGACCACTCAACTTGGTGTCATCTGCAAACTTGCTGAGGGTGCACTTGATCCCACTGTCCACGTCACCAACAAAGATGTTAAATAGCACTGGCCCCAGTACTGACCCCTGAGGAGCACCAGTCGTCACTGGCCTCCACTTGGACATTGAACCGTTGATCGCAACTCTTTGAGTGTGACCATCCAGCCAATTCCTTATCCACCGAGTGGTCCATCCATCAAAACCATGTCTTTCCAGTTTAGAGACAAGGATGTCATGTGGGACAGTATCAAATGCTTTGGATAAGTCCAGGTAGACAATGTCAGTTGCTCTTCTCCTATCCATCAATGCTGTGACCTCATCATAGAAGGCCACCAAATTAGTCAGGCAGGATTTGCCCTTAGTGAAGCCATGTTGGCTGTCACCAGTCACCTCCTTATTTTCTATGTGCCTTAGCATAGTCACCAGGAGGATCTGCTCCATGATCTTGCCAGGCACAGAGGTGAGACTGACTCATCTGTAGTTCCCTGGGTCTTCTTTTTTTCCCTTTTTAAAAATGGGGCCTATGTTTCCCCTTTTCCAGTCATTGGGAAGATTTAGATTAGATAAAAGGAAGAAATTCTTCACTCCAAGGGTGGTGAGGCACTGGAACAGGCTGCCCAGAGAAGTTGCGGATGCCCCATCCCTGGCAGTGTTCAAGGCCAGGTTGGATGAGGCTTTGAGTAACCTCATATAGTGGAAAGTGTCCCTGCCTGTGGCAGCGGGGTTGGAACTAGATAATCTTTGAGGTCCCTTCTGACCCAAACCATTCTATAGTTCTATGATTCTATCCTGTGCTGCCCACAGAACTGACACACATCGTTTGTCACAGCAGAGAAACACAAGGTCCCCACCACCGTGTCCCCACAGGCATGGGAGATGAGAGCAGAACAACGGGCCTTTCTCCTCTAACGCTGGAAAGCCGCCATGAAGCGTCTGGGTCTGTTGTGTAAAAGCATGGAGACAAGGGGAGCTGCAGGCCCCCTGCTTCTCCGCAAAGAAAACATGGGGTGCCTCAGGTCAGGCATCCAAAAACAGGGACACGTGGAAACGAGGCTCCTCTGCCAAGCTGGCTTGTCCCAGGCTGTGGAGGATGCAAGCCCCAGAGGTGGTAGGAGATCGCCCTGCAGCCCTGCAGACCCATGCTCGGCATAGGTGAGGGACAGTGCTGGCTGTCCTCCACACCACCTCCTTGCCCTTTGATTTCCTACCCTCTCCAGCTGGCATGAGGAGCCCCTTCTTGCTGCTCAGCTCTGTTTAAAAGGCCAGAACAGAGGCACATGCAGCATTTTTCACAGGTAAATGGCTTTGGGTACAAAACCAGGAAGGACTTTAATGAGGGCAACCAAGTTTAGCTCCTGCTCTGATGCTGGCTTCTGCTGCAAGCCTGAGGGCATCCCTCTCCCTGAGCTCACAGGGCACTTGCTCCCATCCATATGGCAGTGCCCTGTCCAGGGCATCCTGTCCGGTAGTGAATCCTCTGCCCCGAGATGGACACACAGGCTCCATTCCTGGCTCCTCAGGCTCTGAGGAGGCTTGGTTTGGGACTCCCAAGCCAATGGGAACACCTCAACCAGCCAGGGAGGAGAAGAGCGCAGCATCAGGATGTACAGGTTTGAACAACGGGTGATCAGTGCCTCTCCTGCAGCAGGGACTGTCCCCTGCAGGTACCTGTCCACTTACCCCCTTCCTAAGAGAGATGGGGTTATAATTTATGAAGGAGGAGAGCGTGAAACTTCAGGATTGCTGGTGGCCCGCTAGATTGCCAGGAGAAGCAGGGGGGCCCTCTTGAAACCAAGAGGAGCAGAGACCTGGTGGGGAGAGGCACGTCCCAGCTCCATTCTTCTGGGCTCTGAGCAAGACCTAAACATACATGTGCCCTAAGTCACAGGCTTTGTTTTGGGAGGAGCGTGTCACCTGGGTTGATGCTGGGACAAGCAGCAGGGCTGCTCGAGGGATGGGGAAGGTGCTGCCTCCGTGCACCCCCCAAAAGGCAGTACAGTCCTCGGGTCAATTCTGCCCAGCTTAAGAGCAAGGGCTGAGAAGTTTGTTAACCCTTGGTGTCTGTGAGTGTCCATGTGCACACGTATGCACGCTCTCTGGGAAAGCTCCCTTCACTTCCAGATGTTTGCCCATCTGCCTTGGTGCCCTTCCAGATGTTGGCAACCTGTGCCTCACACTTGTGGCGAGGGGCAACAGGCTGGAGTTGTGCCCCAAGCATGTCAACGAGTTCATGGTACCTCCACAGCAAGATCCTCCGTCAGTGTGCAGGGCCCTTCAGGGTCTGCGACGCGGCCGGCTGGGACCCCTGGGCTGTGTGGTGCGCAGGGTGCTGGGAGCCCCCCGGTCCCTGAAGGGCTAAGGGGCGTCGGAGCGGTGGTTGTAGAAGAGCCAGCGGATGTCCACGCAGGAGCCTAGGGGAGAGCTCGGTGCCAGTCTCTGAGGACATTGTCTCCCGTTGGGACACGGAACACGCTGATGCTCTCTGCAAGGCACGACCCCAAATCTCGTCCAACAGATGCGTCTCTTGGGACCTCCCACCTCAGCGTTCCCTCTGCCACAGCCTGCTGGTTCATGCTGGCATGCCTGCCTGCAGTAGGGGGAGCTGTGCTGATGTCACCCCAGCCGTGCTGATGTCACTCCAGCCTGTTGTCATAGGAACAGCATCTGCCACCGTCCTAGCCACGTGCGGGAGAGGCACACCAAGGCAGAGCTGGAGCCTGGCTGCTGTTTGGGGGAGGGCTCCCCGCTCACATCCAGCCCTCTCCCCTCATCCTGCCTGTCCAGTGGCTGGGGGGACACCCTGCCAGCTCCCACCAGCATTGCCTGATGCCCTCCTTTCTGCTGGCAGGTGGCATGATCAGCTTTGACGTCTTCCCGGAGGGCTGGGACAAGCGCTACTGCCTCAACGTGCTCGATGACGAGAGATTTGACACCATCCACTTCTTTGGGAACGAAACGACCCCTGTGAGTACGCCCCGCTCACCTCACACATGTCCGCTTTCCCTCCTTCAGCCTGGCAAGCCTGCGTGGACCTGCGCCATCATGGGTCCCACGGCCTGGGTCCCGCTGGTGGCCGACACAGACCTCCAGCAGCGCGAGGGGAGAGATGCTCCCACATGGTGCATGCTTGTGGTGGGCTCGTAATGGCAGCAAGCCCAGTGGGTCGTGGGGAAATCACCCTGGCTCCAGCATGGCTGGGGAGCAGGTCCACCTCAGCATCACCCTACTCCCCCCGGCACCCTCAGGAGGGGGGCAGCCCTTCCTGCAGCCCATGGGACCCAAAACACAAGCCCCCAGGGTGTAGGAGAGGACTCTTCAACAGCAGGAACAGCTTCACCTTACCTTTAGAGTGGTGGGGGATGATGCTTCCTTGCTGCTGTAGACCAGCTCGGCCATCCGCTCAGCCATCCCCTCGGCTCATTCCAGATGACGGCAACCTCTGCCCCCCAAAGATGCACACCCCACCTTCTGCTCACGTTAACCCTCGGCTTTTGGACAAGCTGTGCTGGTCTGGGACCTTCCCTGTCCTTTCTGTGCCCCTCCCCTGTCACTGAAGAGGGGAGGCGAGAGGGAGGGAGCAGGGCTTCCTTCCCAGCAGGTCCCAGCTTGCCCGGCAGCTGGCTCCCACCCCAGCTCCTCACAGGACAGAGCAAGATGCGGATTCATGGATGAGGAGGATGCCGTGTGGAGACCCTGCTAACATTTTCCCTGTTTTTCTATTCCCCTGCAGGGAGGGAACGATTATGAAATCTACGACGATCCCCGCACAGTGGGACACAGTGTCCAGTCCCCCCAGGACACGGTCCAGCGATGCCGTGAAATCTTCTTTCCAGAGAGAGCAAATGAGTGCTGACTGCCAGGTCCCTCCCAGCGCTGCCCCGGCCCCACTCTCTCCCCCTGCCAGGAAAAGCACCTTTGTTTGAGGAATCTGCTCAGGGTAGAACGGGAAAAAAAAAACAAAAAACACCACTTTCCAGAGCCAGTTGGGACGTAATGCGTGAGTGCGGGTGGTTGTGCAGGAGGGGACCTTCGCTGAGCCAATGGCCCTTTGGCATTCCCCGTCTATGGCCGGGGCTTGTGGGACCAGACCCTCCTCACCTCCAGCGAAACTTTTCTTTTGACGGTTTGGGCTGTGGTGGGCAGCGATGCAGATGCTTCCATGGTTGGAAAGCATTTGAAAGGGCTGGTCGTGAGAGTGTGTGTGTGTCCTTCCCGTGCACCCCACCTCTTCTTTTTCACTCTCTTTCTCTGAATGCTCTTCTGCATGAGGGAACATGCATCTCACCTTTCCCTCCCCCTTGCACCTTGGCCAGGGAGGCCGGGGCGGCCGAGGCCCCAGGTACTCTCTCACCAGAGCTGCTCCGAAGCGAGAGGCCAGGAATGCTGCCAAGCCCGTGGTAGGAAGGGGTAGCCGCGACCCTGGCTCGTCACAGCGTTGTGCATCCTAATGGAGAGGATCACCGTGTCCTTCACCTGGGTGCCACACTGTGCCCGTCCCAACAGGCGACCTGGGAATGACAGTTTTAAAATGACTCTGCTCCTGCTCTGAGCTTTGCTCAGGTGCATGAAAAAACTAATTCTCTCTTTAACTTATAAAAAAAAAAAGGCTACTGTGGGTTTATTTTCCATGTTGTCCAGAAGTTGTCAAGTCAGACCTTCTCTGATGCAGCTGGAGGACTCCGGGTGCCTGGCATGTGTCAAGCGCCCTGCGGAGCTCTTGGGGACAGAAGGCATTCCAACAGTCTTCCCACCCACTAGTCCATTAGGTGTGACAGGCGTGTCAATGTAAAACCTTACCTGGGGCATTCATAACAGACTGGGTCCCCTTCTTGCCCAGTGCTCGGCTTTCCATCATGCTGCCAGAGACATTTTCAGAGAGGGACAACACATGCCAGACCTGGTTCCTAGTGCCAGTGGAGGTACATGCTCAACAGTACCCTCCAAGCTTGCTTCTCCACCCCTTCTTGTCTCATACACTCAATTTACCTGGTCACCTTTAGGGAGGCCGGTTCTCCAGTGCACCTATCTTGTGTCCTCCTGCTCCTCTCTTTTCCTGGGTCTTCGTGGGTTGCAAAACCACATCTCTCCTTTGGTCCTTGACCTCCTCCCTCACATTCCCCCTTTATTCCTGGATGTTACATTGAGGTGTGTGTCTGCACCAGTGACACTAGTCACAACTCGGTGCTCAAGAGGAGCTCAGGGAGCCCCTCCAGGGAGATGTCATGCTTAAAGCTCCCGAGGGCATGTGTGTCTGATGTTTGTGGACCTGGAAAATGCTGGAGGTTCCTGCAAAAGCTCCCTGTGTTGCTCCCTGGGAGGCTTTCTCAGCACGTCCCTGCTGGTATGGCATCACCCCACCTCTTGGTCTTGTTTTCTCTCCACTTTTTCTCCTGTTCCTGCTTTCCTCGCCGTTGCTCTTCATCTCCTACCTAGCAGCTGAACTGCAGAGAGAAGTTTCTCAGCTGGCTACCACCAGTTAACCAAGGGACTGTGTTCCTCAGGTGAGATATGTTGTTGCTCTTAGACCCAGGGCAGGGCTCCCACATGGCCACGAGCAGAGTCCCAAGCGGACCTTGGCCCTGCTGCCTGGCCACAGAAGCAGGGGTGCTGCATGACCAGCGCTGGCAGGGTGCTGTCTCCCCCACCCGACTGCACCTCTTGACTCTACAAGACATCATGTCTGTAACGTGTGACTTTTGCATGAGCGCAGCTGTCTGCCCAGCATCCGGAAATCCCCAACAAATGCACAAATTCCTCCTTCTCCCCAGAGAAAATTTCTGCATGGGAAGAGGACCTGTTGGGGAAGCCTGGATGCAGGCTACCCTGTTCACAGGCCACTGGTTTTGGCCCTCCACTGCAACCTCCATGGAGGCATCATGTGTTTTGTGGTTCCTCCTTCTGTTTCACCGTGGATCAGGTTATGTGTGGGATTGTGGGGTTTATTTTTCCTGTAAGTCTGTTCAACGCCAGCAGGATCTCTAGAGAGCTTGGTGGTGAGTGAGGAGCAGGGCCTGGTCCTGAAGGCATGAGGCACCATAGTGGCCTTGGAGGCTGAGGTGCCTTGTGTATTGGAAGGGAAGGGCAGGCTCTGTCCAAGGCTGCTCCTGATGGCGGCACGTCCCTTGCTCAGGGTGGAAGGAGCTGCAGGGTGAGCGGGGCAGAGGCAGGGATGACCTTCAAGGCACCAGCCATCGCTTTCTCTGCTCAGGAGCTCACATGTACGTGGGTGAGACAAAGGTCAGGAACCTTCCCCATTCCTGTCTGTCTTATGCCAAGCTGGGGCTATTTGAGGGCACCTCCCTTCAGGAGACCCTATCCTGATGGATGGAGAAGCAGGAGGAAGATGGCATCAGGAGTAGTTGGGGCAGCCGCAGGGTCTCAGAGCTGCAGACCAGTTGAGGTTCAAAGGACCTCTGGAGGTCGTCTGGTCCCACCCCACTGCTCAAGCAGGGCCACCGAAAGCCCGGCTGCCTGTTCTGCATGTTTGTGGACAGGGATGAGGCAGAGTGCTGGGGTGGGAGCCCTGTGCCTGAGGGACAGTGCACACCTCTCCCCGAGACCCCGTTGCCACAATGCTCCTCTCCCAATGGGTGCCCACGGCGTGAGTGGGGGTTTCTCCCTGCAGGCACATAAGCAAGCGGATGTCACAGACCCTGTGTTAGGGACCGTCATGCCATATCTGTGCGAGACGGGCAGCTCCTGAATGGCTGATACCAACTGTTAAATAAGAAATATATTTAAATACATATATATGTCTATTTAAAAAAAAATAAAATAGCTATTAAAGCTGCGACACGCAGCGGTTGGAGGTGGCGTGTGCTTTGCGCCGGGCTCTGCTGGGGTGAAACGCAGCCAGATGGCAGGCAGCTGCGCTTCCAAATCCCCGCAGCAGCGGGGAACCCGTCCTGGTCCCTGTCACCCCTCCTGGAGGGCAGCAGTCTCCCATCCTAGGCTCAGCACCTGCTCCCTCCGAGTAAGGCTGGAGCACCCTGGGACCCCCCGGGACACACTGTGCAGAGGTGGGTGAGTCCGTCCTGCCATCTGGATACATCCCTGGGTGCTCCGGGTCCTTTATCTGGGAGAGCCACCAGCATCCCCACTGTGATGCACGCAGGACAAAGAGGTGAGACGGGCAGGGCTCATGGGAAAGTCACTTTTAATGGTTTATTGCCAATGTTACAAAGGTTGACACATGGTCAGACAGGCGGGAACCACACCGGAGTTGTAAAAACACCAACGAGTCTAGGGGTTTAGTTTATTTCCAAAAAAAGAGAAACAAAAAAAAAGAATCAAACAAAGTTTGCCCTGGCCAAGCAGACTGCATGTCCCGGAGATGCCCAGGGCCTGAGCTGGCATCGCCGTGGCCCCTGAGTGAGCCAGGCTTCGTCAGGTTGGCAGTGAGATGAGCTGCAGGGTCCTGGGGCAGTCACGACACCAGCTGGGCTGGGGCAGCACGTGGTGGTCCTCCCGAATCTGCAGGGCCCCAGCTGTCCCATGTGGCACTAGCCTTGCCCCCCTTTCCTCCCTGCTTATGGCAGACCCTTGTCCCCACCACAACGGCGGCAGCAAGAACGGTCGAAAATCAGCAGGTGCTGGGGAGCCAGCTGTCACCTCCTGCCCTGCTTGGGGGTGCTGCTGGCACCCCGCTATCCCAACTCTGCTTCAAAATAAACCTCTCAAGATACTGATAGTCCCCGAAGCATCAGTGCAGGTGCCGTTCCCCTGGGGTGAGCTCAGGCCCACCAGGGTGCACATTGTCCCCGTCCTGCCCATCCTTCCTAGGACCATGGGAGCCTGCCTGGCCAGGGTATGGCAGAGAAGACCAAAAAACGAAGTTTGTGCTTTATATACGAGACCCTGCCTACACCGAGGGGCTGGGGCTGAGGCTACCCAAACCCCTCAGCTCCTCACCCCATGGCAAGCTACGGACGTACACACACACACACACACACGCACCCCACACACACAAACGCATGTGCGTGCGGGAACAGGGATCCCCAGGGGGCTGGGAGGACAAAGGGAGGAGGAGGAGAAGGCAGCCATCTCCCCAAAACCATGTCAGCACCGAGCCAAGAAAAGTGCATTACCGGCCTGGCAGTGACGGCGGGGAGCACAGAGGTGTCAAGCGCACCCCTGCCCCATGCCCAGGCACAGCCCCCCGGCACCACGCCGAGCACTCCCGGCACCCTGCCAGCAGCCGTTTGCCCCTTAATTTTTTCTTTCTGTAAGCCACTCGCCTCCCCGTGGCACTGCTGACCTGAGATCTTTTGATGAAGGGACATGGCTCAAGCGAGTGCCGTCAGCTGCCAGCGATGGGGATGGGTCTCAGCCACCCAGTCCCCGCACAGTGATACGCTGCCCCACGCCACCCCATTACCCCCCAGCCCCATGGCATGTCCCACTGCTGCTGTGCTGCAGGCAGTGGGACCAAACGGCGTGCCTGTCTTGCCGGAACAGAGTTCAGGAAGACAAGTCAAGCTCTCCCCAGCCTCCCCACGGCCCCTTCCTGCTCTCAGCACCTGCTTCAGCCCAGGGCAGCTGGGAGACTGGGAGGGTAGGACTACTTCCCCTGCTCCCCATGGCCTCGGGGACAAGGAAGGAGACATGGGGCTCAGTGCTGCCTCTGGAGCTGGGGAGTGGCAGGGGAGGGCTCTGCTTCCCCCTGTCCCCCTTGACAGACACTTACAAACACACACAGAGAAAGGAAACTGTAACCTTATAAAAGACACCGAACGCAAACGCCTGCGTGTTTGGGGGACAGCCCCGGCCCCGTTGCCACCTTGGCTCCCGCCGTGTCCCCCATGAGCAGCCGGGCAGGCTTGTTCTGTGGGGCCGGGCGGCTGGCGGGCCCCCAGGCGCCTAGGAGCCGATGATCTGGCCAGACCACGTCTCGTGCTTCGTGTGGGGCGCCAGGTTGGTGAGGACCACCTCCACCGCCTGGAACTTCTGGTTCTTGGGAGGGATGGGGCAGACCTTGTACGTCACCTCGTCCCCCTCCACCGGGACATACTCCCCCTCGATGCTGCAGGAGAGGAGAGGAGAGGTGGTGGGGTTGGAGCCAAGAGCTGTATCCTCACCTCAGACCACCCAGCACCAAGGAAGGCACCCGACCCACCAGCTACGCCTTCAGAAAGAAAATCCACTGGCGATGGGGTGTTAGAGGACAAGCAGAGCCCCATCCCCACCCCATGGAGACATCCCCACCTCAGCGCACAGGTCTCCAGCCCCACGCTGATGGCACAGCTCCTCCAGGGCGTCCCAGCACCACGCAACCCCAGACTTACTCGGACACGTGGACGAAAATGTCCTCTGTGCCGTTCTCGGGGGTGATGAACCCATGGCCCTGGGAGCGCGAGAACTGCTTGCAGACGCCCTTGAAGATGGGGCCGGCGGAGGCACGTGCTGTCCTGTGGGAGGAAAGGGACAGAGAAATGTCCCACCGGCAGCACTCGCCCGGGGGCAGCACAGGAAGAGGTTTGCTATGAAAACGTGGTGTTCCCCGTGAGAGCACCTGGCACCCCCCGCAGCACCCCAGGCAGGTGCGTGTGGTGATGCTGAGCACCATGATGGCCAGAGATGAGCAACATGCACCAGTACAAAGGGTTTTGCAGGTGCTGCTAGTGACCGCAGCCCCTGCTCGGCTTGGCCGGGCAGTCCCAAGCCCCCTCACCGCGTGCCAGGTACTTACGCCGAGTACGTCCTGGTCCTCTTGGTGGGGAGGGGGCTAGGCAGGTCCCGCAGCAGGAGATTGCCCCGCTCCCAGATGCGGCTGCCCTCCCGCTGGAAGGGGAAGGTGGGCCACACCGGAGACTTGGGGGAGTGCAGGGGCGGCACTGCCGGTGGGGCGCTGGGGTCTGACGACATGGTGGGGCCGGTGGGCTCCTCCGTTTTGGGGACAGGCAGGTGGGCAGTGGGACAAAGGACGCTCGGGTGCGTGGGTCTGCTGCCTGAGACCTGAGGAGCAAAGAGGAGAGTGGTTACAGGTCTCTAGGAGAGAGAGCTGGGATAATTTACCTCTGGGATAGAGAGCTTTTGGCTGGGACAGTTTGCTGTCAGGAATTACTCCCTCTTGCTCCCGGCCCCACATGCGTGGGGCAGGCAGCATGCTGCTGGCTTGCGGTACTGAGCACCAAACCCCTGGACTGGGAATTGCCCCAGCAAGCCCATCTCAGCTCAGAGCAAACTGGGATGTTCCAGCAAATCAGTCCCGAGGGAAGGAAAGAGCCTGGTTCATTGCTTCGTCTTTCATTTTCCAGGATAATCCCACACTTTAGAGATGAAGTCGCTAAAAAGCGCCCCCTGGGAGAAGGAGCAGCTGAGCGCAGGCTGCCACAGGCAGAGACCGTTTTGGCAAGGATGCCCATGCAGCACCAGCCCACTCGGTCCCCCAGCCCACCTGGTCCCCCAGCCCTGGCCTCTGAGATCTCCCCTAGCCCAAGATTTCTGCTAAGAGGGTGAAGGAAAAGGGCTGCAACAACAGATAGGTCAAGGTCAGGAGTATGAGGTCTCCCCACTGCTGGACACTTCCTCAGCGCTATTGGATTTAGGACCCAACCCCAGCCAGCGGTTTGCTGCCCACCTGGGCACATCCCTATGGGGTACGGACACGGGGGGGCCACCAGTAGCACACACAGCCCTCGGGCACCTCAGATGAGCCACGACACAAGCACAACCTCCTGGTGCTGCAGTTGTCGGGCTCCAGTTTTTGGCTGGCATCAGGCAGTCTCAAAGGAGTTAAAGCCTCAAGGGGCAGAAAATCCGCTGCAAGAGGATATGCAAGACCGCGATGGACCCCGATGGCCAGGGCACCTGCCAAAGAGCAGGAGCTGGAGCAAGTGTGGGCAGGGCTGTCCTCGCTGAACCACCCTGAGCATGAAACTAGGGGGGAGGGTTGTGCATTTTTAAGCCTCCCAGTGAGATATTCTGGTGCATGATCAGCACCACAGCCACTTGCTCAGAAAACCTTTTCTCTCCTGATTTCTGCCGTGTTTGATGCTGGGTACCTCTGTCTTGGGGTGCCCCATGCCAGTGGCTGCTTGGGGGCACTGTTCTTTGGGGGTGCTGGGTGGGGTCTTCACCTGTTTCCATCTCCCCTCAGGCTCAGGGGCTTCCCCACCACCCCAAGCTGAGGAGCCTGATATCCCAGAGTTACTGTCCCCTTCCCCGCCAGACCCTCCAGCCCTTCCCACCCCACTGGGGCATGCAGCATCTTTGGGACTCGCACAGCCGGGAAACCCAGAGAATATTTAGTTTGGTTTCTGACTCATCCACGGCCCCTTGAGACAGGGAGGACCCAGGGGAACGTGCGAAAGGGGGTCACCTCTGCTCTGAAATTAGTAGGCACCAAGGACATGGGAAAAGGTTTCTAGAGCAGCTGAGGTTTCGGGGAGGGACCAGGCAACTCCTGTTCCCCTCACCCACCTCTGCTTGCTTCTCCTGGCAGGGGGTCTGCCTGCCACTGAGCCCTGACCACTGCCAGTCCCACTTAGGTGCCCACCCACAATTTAGCTGTTTCACAACAACTGCCCCCTCTCCGCCCTGCAAAGCTTTACCCTGAGGTCCAGGCAGCAGAGGCCATGCTACGATCCCACCAGGAGGCAGAAGCCACCTGTCCTTGGAGACAACTTCCAGCCACTGCCACCACTCCGAAATGTCTCTCCCATCTGCCCCTGCACCAAACCCTTCATGCGCTTCAGTGGCTCCTCTCTGCCATGAAGCAACTGGAGCGTACGTGCCTGCCTTCTGCTCCGCAGCCCACCCCATGCCAGGGCTGCTCAGCTCCCAGCCCACTGGGCTCAGCATCTCCTGCCTCTGCGCCCGGGCTCGGTGTCTCTTTCCTCCATGCCCAGGCTCAGCATCTCCCTCCCCCAAGCGCAAGCTCGGCATCTCCTTCCCCAATGCCTGAGTTACTTGGAGAGGCTCAGAGAGCACCCAAGCGAGACACTCAAAAGCTGGGGCAGCCACCAAGCTGTTTCCTTGCTCCCATTCGTGCCCCCCGTCTGACTGCCTTGGCTGCACTGGCGAGCAGCCTGGCCACTTCTGGGCAGCAAAAAGGCATGTGGTCCCCAAGCGTCGCTGCAGGATCTGGCACCTTCCCAGGAGATGTCAGGGCCAGACCAGCGGGACGATTTGGGAGAAGCAGTCCTCGGTTCTCTGCCATATTATGGAGCCGCCACTATGAAAATGGCTTCAGCATAGCGTGCCTCCTCCAGGCACAGCTTCACTGACCAGGCCTTTTGGTTTCTCTACCAGATTAGGGACAATGGAGGATATTTAACTTGAATAAAGGTGCTTGGAGCAAGCTATTAGTATGCTGAATGGGTTGGTTGGCGTCAGGAGAAAGGGCTTCCTCCAGCGGGTCCGCAAGGGGCTGGAAAAATGAAAGTTTCCCAGAGGTAAAAGAAAAATAAGAGGCGAAGGGGAAGGAGTCTGCAAGAGGGGCAACCTTGCAGAGACACAATGGTGTGGGCAGATGAGTGGCCGCCAAGCAAGGGTTTGCCCCAGGCTCACCCGTGGGACCAGCCCAGGCCGGGGTGCTCTGGAAGGCTCCCTGGTCTGAGGGACAAGTAATGGTGGGGAGCAGGAGCATGGGCACTGCCAGGGGAGAGGAGGCAGGCAGCCTGCTCCTTGGGCCCCAGGGCAGCAGCCAAGGGTGCCATCCTGGGGCTGCCGGTTGCTCCCATGAGCTGAGCTTGTCCCACATAGGAGAACGAGCCAGGCACGACCGTCCCTGGACACTCTGAGGGCTCCAGCTGGCCCATGGGGATGTAGGGGAGAGCCCTGGCACGGGGCAGCAGCTCACTGGGACGAGCATGGGGACAGGGCACAGCGAAGCTGTGGGATCCCCGTCCTTGGGGATATGCAACTCCACCCCCAGACACGTCCCTGAGCAGCCTGCTCTGGGGCATTGCACCTTACTTCTGCTTGGAGCAGGGGTTGGAGCAAAGACCCTCGTGCTGAGGCTGGCTCCCACGGCCAGCAGCGCTCTGCCCTGCTCCAGTGCCTGGCTTGAGCACCCCAAATTTGTAGGTCAGCCTTGGGGCCCGGAGGCTGAACGCCTGGCTTTGCCAGTGCCGATGGAGCTGACGCTGAGAGGGAGCTTTGGCAGCATGGGGGGCTCTGGGGCGGTATCCTGCCTCCCACCTCATGTAAATCCTCGCAGCAAACAAAGGGACCAAGGAATTAAACTTGCCGCAAAAATGGGCTGAGAGAAGAGGGGAGATGTGAGTGTGTCCTCGCTGGTGTCTCCTTCTCTTCCAGCCAAGCTGGAGAGCAGGAAAAGCCTCTCCCGTTCTCCTGTCCTTCTCCTTCCCCACCTCCACTCCACTGCATCATCCTCTCCCCAGCCCTTTCTCCACGCTGCAGCTCCAGCAGGTGACAAGGAGGGGGCACCTGGGGGACAGGAGGCTTTCTCCCCCTCTTCTCCATTGCCAGTGGTCATGACAACGTCTGCCAGGGCCGAGAGCATCCCTCCCCAGCCCAGGTCTCTCCTGTCCTGGCAGATGCCACCTATGATACCACGTCCACCCCATGCACGTATGCGATTTGGGGATCAAATCCAGGTCACTTGAGGAGGCAAGCAGAGGCTGCAGCAGCCTGGCTCTGCCACGGGGCATGGCAAGCCTTTCCAGGCTTTATGGTTCCTTTATGGTTGGACTCGATGATCTCTAAGGTCTTTTCCAACCTAGAAATCTATGAATCTATGAATCCAGCATAACCTCCCCCAA
This sequence comes from Tauraco erythrolophus, assembly GCF_009769465.1. Taxonomy (NCBI): domain Eukaryota; kingdom Metazoa; phylum Chordata; class Aves; order Musophagiformes; family Musophagidae; genus Tauraco; species Tauraco erythrolophus. Next base: position 58,462,317 of record NC_141468.1, read on the forward strand.
ACCTCTGTGGGACCTCTATAGTGCACCTCCCCATCTCCCCTCAGTGGTTTCGCTCTGAGAGTTCCCCGGGGAGACAGTCCTCCAAGGCAAGGATGTGCGTAAGTGGCACTGAGCCCAGCACTCCCTGGAAGGATGCTCTTCATAAAAAACACCTCCCTGTCTGTCTGTCTTCCCCCTCTCCCCGAAGAAACCATCTGGGATCAAAACCCCAGAGCCCTCTGGTGATCGGGTTTCCTTCAGCAGCAGCCAGCTTTGCTTTTCTATTTTTCGGAGGGCAGGCTTCCGAGCTGAGCTGACAGTCGGGAGCGCTCACAGGCAAACGCAGGAAACACAGGCCAATTAAGGCAGACAGGCAGTAGACACATCAGCTTTCATCTCGAGATCCAAGTCCCCCGTTCATCACCACGCACTGAAAGGTCTGTGGTTTATCAAACAAAATCACTGTCTCTCCCCCTCTCTTTAAAGCTGAACACATCGACTTGGGTGCAGGCTGTGACCTTGTTTAACTAAACATCCTTGCAACGTCCCCCAGAAGGGGGAAAGGAGCCTTTTGAAGAGGCACTGGCCTCTCTCTGCCACTCCCCGTTCATTAGCGGCAGCGAAGAAAAACCCCTCACTCATCCCTCAGCCGGGCGGGGGAATACATATTTAATTGGCTTAATCGCTCTCGGCAAGTTGGCCCTCCCGCGCAGCGCTTCTTTGTGCTCCTTCCATCCGCTGGGACCCCCGGCTGCCCAGGACGGACGGACGGAAGGATAGGCAGCCACTCTGCTGGCTGCTGTCACACTCCAGCTGCGGGACACGACCCTTCGGCCAGCCCGCCGTCACCTTCATGGGCCATTTCCTTTCACGCCGCCACATCCCTTTGCAAACCTCCGGCTCAGATGCTGTCTGCCACGAGGCTCAGGTCTCCCGAGTACCGCCACTCCCCCCGCCCCAGCCGAGGAGCCGGAGGTTATTTTCCCTCTGCTGCCTTTTCCAGCGAGCTTCCGCATGGGCTCTTCCCTGCCGCTTGCCATCACGTTTTCTCTGTCCCTCGCAACTGCCAGTGCCCCCAGTACAGGAGTCAGGTTTACATCCCTGCTCTGTCCACCCCAGTAGCAAAAAGGTCTCTGTATGTCAAAAAGACGCCTCATCTCCGCAGCCGGCTGCTGGCAGCCATCTCCGCACCCCAGGGAGCAGGGAAAGCAATGTTCTGGCCTGCCGCCATCCTCGGGGAGGCTGATGCCCCCCCAGACCCAGCCTGTCTAGACACGGGCTGAAACAGAGAAGAGATACACCCCTCCAGACGCGGGAGCATGTCCCCAGAGCTCAATGCAAAAAAAATTAAATCTCATTTTTCAGCTGCTCGGCACATTCACATGCTGAGGGATCCACCAACAATGTGGAGACCAGCAGAGACCCGAATCAGCATCTCCCGGGGGGTGCCGTAAAGGGCAGGAACCAGCTGGGGAACCAGGATGGCTCGAGGCAGGGGTTACCACAAGCCGGGCCACCGCAGCACTTGCCAGGCTACGTTTCTCCATCCTCCCTTCCTCAGAGGAGGCACACAGTCTCGGCGTCTGGCAGGTTTTTATAAATGCTGTCTCTGTCCGATGCTAATGAAAGCCTCTCAGCTCTCCCGACTGCTTCTTTTGGTTACTGCATCATGCCGTTAAGAGTTAAATACCAAGCAAAGCAATTTCCTTGCCTACCCTGGATGTTAAAAACCCCTTTGCTGAGACAAATTACTATAGGAAAAATAAACCAGGTGGTTTTTGGGGAATACACACCGAGCGTCCCCTCCCCAGCTAAGCCAATCACACTCACAATTCCAGGGATCTTTGCTGAGATAAGTCTCGCCTACGATACAGCCTGCTTAGCGCTAAAATATGAATGTCACCTTTATGGATTGATTATAAAAAGCTCCCTCAGTCAGTTCAGGGCTGCCCAGTTCTTGGGGAGGCCATGGGGGAGAGCAAGCAGGCTGCCAGATGCAAAGGGGAAGCAAAGGGAGAAGCCATCATGGAGGCTTGATTTACCTTTTAAGCATATCTGCATAATCATCACTCCCAAATGCCAAGTTTGTGGGGTTTGGTTGTTTTGTTAAAGGTTTGGGGTTTTTTTTCAATTTGAATAGTGTCTTTTCAAAGACCTGGCGCAAATGTCCTCGTCTGTGTCTTTGCTTCCTCCTTTGTGGATCTAACTTGTCGTCTGCAGGAATGAGTAGTGCAGCCAGTCCCAAAGAAACCCCAATTCAAGCCCTCATCATTATCAGCCTGCTTTAATAAGACAGTTTTTTTACAAATCGCGCCCTTCCCCCCCCGCCCCAGCAATCTGAGAGCTGGGTCCCAGCTGATCTCAGCCCTTCCTGGCAAAGTCCCGGCTATTTGCCCCCCAGCCAAAGCAGACACGCAACGCCACTGCCACCACCCCCAGAGGAGTTATTGTTCCCAAGGCTGCTGGGGAATAACCAAACCGGAGGAGCGAAGACGCGCTTCACCCTCGCACCTCTCTGCCGTCGTTGAAAGGAAAAAGCAGCGTTGAAAGGAAAAAGCAGCTTTGAAAGAAAAAGGCGGTGCACGAAGTTTAACCTCCAGCTACAATAGCCTGGGCAAGCTGGATGGCCATTGTGCCTCGCCTCACTTACCTCCTTAGCAGCGACGGGCTCGCTGGAGCTGCGCTCCGCAGAGCATCGGTGCTCAGCGGGGCCGAAAGCTCCTCCGCTACCTCGCGAGGAGCAGTGGTCTCACCCGCAGCCCAGCTTTGGGAGGCTTTCTCCGGCTGGCTGGCTGCCTGCCTGCCTGCCGGCTGCCTGCTGATGGATCTGCGGTGTCTGATGTGTGTATGATGCACGCCTTGCACACACACACACACGCATCCGCACGCCTTCCCCTGACGTCAGGGCCAGGCCAGGGGGAGCGGGCAGGTGGGAGGGATCAGTTTGGTCATTTCTGAGCCAGGCTTAAAGGAGCAAGTCTGTAAGGGGGGGCTGAAGAGGCCGAGGGTCGGCCCTGGGAGGGCTGCATCACTCCAGTTACGCAAAGTGACGTGGATCGGTGGCACAGCTGGACACAACGGGGCAGCCCCATGGGCTGCAGGGACAGTGGGGCAGAGGGGTGAGAAAGCACCAGAGGGGAAAATGGTGCCAGGAGGAGAGGTCTGGACCAGGATATGTCCCCCACAATGGGTCAAACCTCTCCTCTGTCACCCAGTCCCACTGGTGCCAATGCAGCCACTCTCCCCACCTGCCCAACCCGGAAGCCCCCCTGGCACCCACAGGTGCCGTGGTCACCCCAGGCACAGCAGGGGAGCATGTGGGACAAATGCCACAAATCCACCCCACCACCCCGCTCCCCTGCTCCAGGCTCGCTGCCATCGCAAACCCAGGTGCTTTCTGAGGGTCTCGTTTCTAGCAGTGCACTATGCCAATCCCCTGACCCCAAAAGATCTTTCCAGTTTTCCCTTTTGCTGGCAGGACCATGCTCAGGAGAGCCAATTCTGTAGGCAGAGGCAACGTCATAAATTGGCCCAAGACTTTCTCCCTTGAGAGCGCAGGGTGATATGACGAGGATGGGAATCAATTGCTTGCTGTGTCCACTGGGGAGTAGGGTGAGGAGTAATGGGGTTTAAATCGCAAGGAGCAAGATTGATGCCAGACATTAGGAAACGCTTTCTAACAGAACAGACAGTTAATTACTCAAGTAGATTGCCTGGGGAAGCACCGGAGTCTCCATCACTGGAGATTTTTAAGAACAGGCTGGGTAGGCATCCTTTGGGGGGAATTTAGGTGATATTGGCCTCATTTTGGAGTAGAAGAGTGGACCATATGGGCACCTTACCACACAGGTCCCTATGATCCTGGAATAAAATTTGCAAGAACCCTGAACAACCGTGGTGCAGTGTCAGCACTGCAAGAAGCTGTCATGGGCGTCATGATGTGGGGTGGTTGTGGGTTACTTTTGGTTTCTTAAACATGACTCTTTCCTTGAGTCATTCTCAGTAGCTAACGTGATGGTGCCAACTGAACTTGTTCCACTGAAGACCCTGGGGCTGCAAGGTGCCATACAAGTTGTGTAGGAAGCCATAAGGCATGGTGCAGAGTCAGAAGACAGGGTCATGACTGCTCTGCCTGGCTGTATCCGTCCATTCATCCATCCATCCATCCATCCATCCGGGTTTTGATCTGTGGCCATTCCAGGAGCTTTGGCAGAGAGATTGGATCCCAAAGCAGTTGTGTCTCTCCTGTCAATGAACTATAGTGCAGAAAAAGGCTCTGTAGACAGAAGAGACCTGCCCATGGCAAGATCACCAAGAAGCACTGAAAACCCAAGCACTGGTAGGTTCTGCCATAGCCCACCACACTCTGCTTGTGGCTTCTCAAGCAGTTTTCCGTGACAAAACAGGAGCCCCATTCACTCCCTACAGACACCACAAGGCTCATCTCCTCAGTCTATCCTTCAAAACCTCACAAAAGAAGCGGAAGAGAAACCCAGCCAGCTCTCGGTCTCCACTTCAAGTTTCTCCCAAGATGGTCCATCCTCTCCTGGAGGACAGCTCTACACATACAGCCCAGGAGGGCCCTGAGCTAGAAACAGCTGGAGGCCAGAAAGAGTGCTGGGGATGTGCGGTATGGGCATGTCTTCTTCTTCCCCAGGTGTTCATTTAACATTTGTACATTGAATATCATAAATACCTGTACCTCCCTGCCTGATTTGTGGTACACGAGGGTCAGCCGTATGCCCAGCTGCAAGTGTCAAACAATAGAAACTGAACACAGGAGATGAGTTCCTGACACTCCTACATAGTCACTAAAGGCTCTTGATGGAAAAGGCAAGGGGAACTCGAAGTACATTTGAAGGTGGCTCTGGGTGTGCACTGCAGCAGAGAAGGCAGAGAGTCTACAGCATGCAGAAATGATAAAAGGAGAAGAGGGGAAGCTTTGATCAAACAGAGAGTGGGAGTGGGGGTGCCAGAGATGCCTGCAGAGACGGAAGCAAAGGCTGGAGTGTGGAGGACTTTGTACGTGAGAAGATGCATAATTCCTTTGGAGTCAATCAAAGGAGGGCCAAAACAGTCTAGATGCGAATTACCACTCACCTCCTCCTCCAACATCCCTGAGCCAGTTTTCCCCAACAGCCATGGGAATGCGGGGGCAGATGAAATCTTAAACAAAATAATTTGGGGGTTCCTTTCATTATCCTCCCAGTTTCTGAGCCTTCGAGTAACTTCAAATAGTATTTTCCAGTTTTCCCGTACAATTGTGAGAATGAGAAATGTCTGGGGTTTTCTCCGAGTGGCAGAAAGACCCTTGTGCAATCCCTGGATTCCAGCAGCTGAGCCTTCAATAAAACCAGTAACCGAGAACCATGCTCCCAAATGTCGGAAAAGCCCCAATACTGCTGAGAGGGACTTTAGAGGCTTTATGGTTATGTAGGAAAAGGTGCCTACGGGTGCTGCGGATTTGTGGATACTCATTGCGTCAGTATTACTGGGGCAAAAAGAGACCATAGCAAAACGAGGCATTTCCAACCGGGAGATACCTTAGCTGCAGTGTTACAGCGTAACTCTGAGCGCTTCACTGGCTGAGTTGAGACAACACCCATGTTTTACAGGGCAAAGTTTGGCTTCGGCTTGTATTTTTGCTTTGGAGATGGTGCTTACGAAATACGGAATTCCTCCAGGGAGAAAATCTGCTACTACCTCTAGCACAGCAACATCCATCACGTACACAAAGGCCCAGGCACACACCAGCTTGGCATCGGGGGGGTTACCTGCAGAGGTGTCCTGGTTTCGGCGGGGACAGAGTTTGTTTTTCTTTTCACTAGTTAGAAAAGCTCTGTGTTTTGGATTTATTATGGGATTCGTTATGAGAAGAACGCTGATAACACACTGATGTTTATAGTTGTTGCTGAGACATCAAAGACTTTTCAGCTTCCCATGTTTTGCCAGGGTGCAGGAGCACAACCAGCTGGGAGGGAGCATAGCTGGGACACAGGGCCCACAACTCCTGTCTTAAGATTTGAGCTCAGGTTTTGGATTGAGGCCTAAATCAGCCAATGGAACATTCCATATCATGCAACGTCATGCCCAGTATATAGACAAGGATCAGCCAGGAGGTTTTTCTGTCTCTGGGGCTCTCGCTCTTCCAGGATTGTGGTTTTGGGACTGGGCCGCTAGCCAGGATGGGTCAGGTGTTGGTCAGTGGTTGGCAAGCAATTACACTGTGCATCACTTGTTTGTAGATAGTATTATCATTTTTATATATTATCATATTTATTGTTATTTTTGTTTATTGTTATCATTATTACTTTTAATTTATTTCCATTATTAAATTGTTTGTACCTCAACCTACGAGTCTCCTTCCCTTTTCCCCTTTGATTTTCTTCCCTCTCTTCCGGGGTTGGGGGAGAGTGAGCGAGCAGCTGCCTGGTGTTTAGTGGCTGTCCGGGCTAAACCACAACATGGGGGTGAGACTGGAGATCGTTTCCCACAGCCTGTGATGTTACTGATGGAGGCTGAGAAACTGCCACTCAGACACAGCTCTGATGGTATTTGTATCCTGGTATCTTAAGGCAATGAAGCTCATCTGATGGTGTGATCGTTGGCTTTCTCTCCAAACATTTCAATCTGTTTCCCCAAAGTAGTATCAAAGTACTGCAAGTTTCACCAAAATGTGTAGAGTGAGATCCTATCATCCAGGATCATGTGTCATCCATTACCAAAGACCCAACCGTAAGACATGAGCCAGTACGACACGAGGCCTCGCAGACCCACTGCTCACACAGCTGGTTTTTGGGGACTGTGGATGAGGCTGAAGGGAGATTCAACTGCTTCATACTGGGCACCCAACACAGCCCCCGATGAGGCATGGCTATCGGAAGCATGAAAAATCTTAGCTCAAGGATGGGTTAGAAATGGAAGTGTGGTAGGACTCTGTCCGCATCCACTTCCATCTCCCACGTTCTCCCGGCTATTCAGCCTACTATTCCCCTGAACCCCTGCCCCTATTTAACCTTACAGTTCCTATATACAAAAGCAGCCAGAGTCATCACCTTGCCACCATCAACAGTGTCTAACTTCTTCCTCCTCATGTGATACCAAGGCTATTTCTTCCTCTGCCATCAGAAGAGGGACAGGGTCAGGAGCTACTCTCTCTGCTGAAAAAGTAGCTGCAGATACCCACAAAACCTGCACTCCAGCTAAAGGTCAAACCTTGCACTACCAGACCTGTGTGAGGCCAGGACAGAACAGCAAGGAATGTAGCTCATGTGCCAGCAAAACCGTGCCGTGCCGAGATTAGCACAGCCACAACTGTAGTGTAAGAGAAAGGAGCCTTTGTAAGGCTTCCTGAAGTAGGACAAGAAGAGCAAAAACCACAGGGGATTTGGGTTGAGGTGTTCTGATAAGGCAGTGTCTGCTGCACTGGCAGCAGAGCTCCTTGCTGAGACAGTAGATACTGCTCCAGGAAAATTGCTGCTCTTCTCAGGTGACAGGGGAAAACTTGTTCCTGGGCCCCCCATTTAATACAAACATACCAAACATGTGCAGACCAGCCATATTTATTTAAAAAAAAACAAAAACCAAAACCAAAAACCAAACCACAACCCCACAGATCCTGGAGAAAAAGGAGTAATTGCAAAGATCAGAAACTCTTGGCCAAGACAGGTATTTCAATAATGAGGCCTAGCCACAGTATTTCCTGCTCCAAGACAGCTCAACATTTAATTATTTCTTATCTACAACACTCATTACTGTCCTACTACGCATTGCTGGGGTGTGTGTGTGATGACATACTTAGCATTTGCATCAAAGCCTTTATGCTGACAGTGCAGTTTTGACTGTCAGTGAGAGACGTTTGGTTTTCCTGGTGAACCTTTTTTTTAAACACACTTCAAACAACCTCCTTTCATTTTTCGCAGTAAATTTCAGACATTAGCACACACCTCTGTTTTCCACCATCCCTCATGCTGCTCACCTTCGCTGCAGAATGCATCAGGGCCTGTAAAATCATACCATGGGGATTTTTTTTTTTGTAATTAGCAATTAGAATAATTTAATCCAGGTCTACGTGATGCCAATTTTTACCCGATAACAACCTTGACCTTGGTATTGGGCAGGCATCCCTATGAAGAATCCCTTCCAGGTGCAAGGCGGCTACAAACCCACCCAGTTTTGCGGCATAGGTAGGAAAACAGCTGAAGTATCGGCTCTTGGAGAAACATAAACTTTAATCCCTGCAGCCCTGTCGGGACTGAAGCTTACAAAAACGATAAATGAAAGAGCAGTAACTGCAATAGTGGATTGCTTCAGGCGAATCATTAGCGGGAACACACCGGCCGGGGAGGGAGGAGGTGGTGGGGGGAAGGCACTCACAGAGCAGCGCCGCGCAGGGCGCCCAGTTGCTGAGGGGCCTTTCCGCGTTTATATTGATCAAAACCACCTCCCTCTCGGTGTGGTGCACTGGAACCGCGGTGAGCCCGGCCCCGCCCCGCGCTGAGGAGGAACAAAATGGCGGCGCCCGCCGGGGCCCCGCCCTCACGTCCCGCGAGCGCTCCGCCCTGCGTCAATCAGGGCCCAGGGCCCGCCCGCCCAGCACGATTGGCTGAGGCGGCGGAAGTGCCGTGCGGCCGGCGAGCGCGCGGCGGGCTCGGCGTGTGGCAGGTGGGTGCGGGAGGGCTCAGCGGCTCCCGGGCCGCCCGCCGCGCCCCCCCCGAGCGCCCGGCCATCCAGCCGCACCGCTCCGCTCCTCTCCGCTCCTGGGGCTCTCGCCCCTCTCCCCGCCGCGGCGGCTGCGCGGTGCTCGCAGCCCTCTCTCCTCGCCCGCTCTCCTCCCCGCCCGCCCCCGCCTTTTGGGATAGCCAGGGTGCTTCCCCGCTAGGATCCGTGCAGGACGTTGGGGTGGTTTCCCAGGCCCACCCCTCATCAGTTGTCGGGGGTCTCAGTTGCCCCTCCAGCGCTGCGGTTCTTGAGGCTGTTGGTGTCTTCTCTCTCTCCTCAGAGGCGCTCTCCACCACCATGTTTGTCCTGGTAGAGATGACTGACACAGTAAGAATTCCTCCCTGGCAGTTTGAAAGAAAACTGAATGAATCCATTGCTGAAGAGCTAAACAAGAAATTGGCCAATAAGGTAAAACGTGGGTCCTGTGTAGGTTGATGCAGGTATCATGGCATCCCTGAGCGTTTCTTCCTTTTATTTGTTCCTACTGAGATGTGTGGGTGTGATATCTGAATAGTTTACATGTGAAAGGTCATCCCCAGAAACTGAAATATCAGAAGACTGTGTACAAAGACACAGCCCTGTCTCACCTCAAAGAGGACTTTTTTTTCTAATGGCTAATGTTGTAATGGGAAGATACTGAGATGCCAGATGGGGCAGAGAAACATGAAAGGGAAGTGAGAGTAACTGCTGGTTTGTGTGTAGAGTACCAATCCAAAATGCAGTCTGAAAAATGGATGCAAACTAATCCATCCAGTGGGGGAATTTTAAAAAACGACTCTGTAAACAAACGTAGAACAGTAATCCTGGAAGAGAAATCAAGGTGTTAATAGCTGAGTTAGTCTGTGCTTAGGTATACAGTGTGGCAGTAAGAAGTTGGTCTTTGGTGCAGGATACAAAAGAATGTTACATCATGGGCCAGGAGGTCACAGTTTCACATCATCACAGGAGTTTGGCAGCCCCTGGGACTGTGATTAGCCTACGGCTTTCAGAATGAGGCAGGTGTAAAACAAAATGCAGTTTGTGAACAGAGCTCAAAAGAGCAACCTGAAGTGATTGAGGGTGGGTTGTGAATAAATTATATAGACAGGTTATGGAAAGCAAAACTCTTCTCACATCCACTGGTGGCTGGTAGGTACCTCAAATTTTTTAGGCTGTGAAACCTAAAATCTGAGAGTTAGCAGAGAAACCAAGAGTTCTCCTCATCTCTCCCCAGAGCTAGTATAATTTAAGACAAAGGCAAGCCTAGAGGCTTCTGACAGTGTAACTCTAGTGAAAAGTGTGTTTAGCATTTGGAGAGGCTGTGGGGCTGGTGAATGATGTCTGTGGACAACTGTTTACTGGCAGGTCAAGTTCTCTCACCGCTGATGATTACCTCAAGGGTTTCTGTTTGCAGTAGTGCTCTTTCCAGCACCAATGAAAACACATGTTCCCATAACACTTGAATACATCAGGGGTTGCCCTGCAATGCAGTGTGGTTAGGGCTGGGGATGCTGAAGGCGTGTACCAAAACAGCCTTTCCACCTTGCCTCCCTTCTGTTGCACTCTTTTGAAAAGGTGTGTTCAGTGTATAAATTTGATGGTTTGCTTAATTTATTGCTTTTTAATTATTTTTTTTCCTTGAGCAGGTTGTATACAATGTCGGCCTCTGCATCTGTCTGTATGATATCACAAAGCTGGAAGATTCGTATATATTCCCTGGAGATGGTGCATCACATACCAAAGGTATATTCTTGTCCTCACTTAGATAGTTTGGCAGAAGGTTAGTGATCTGGAAATGTGAACTGAGTTCAATTGTTAGGGAAAGTAAGTTTAAAGGAATTTATTGAAGTTCATAGCCTTAACTCTATTCCTGTTAGGAGGGCAAGGGGAACATGGCAAAAATCTTTCCTTTGCATTTTTTGAGTACAAATACAGCTTTAAATAGCCAGTCCTGTTTGCCTTCTCCAGCAGTCCATCTCTGTTCTACAATTAGCGCCATAAACGTGGGATAAGGAAGGGGTTAATATAATTTAAAACGATTGGAAGTCTGCACATAGAAAATAGGTTTTATTAATTGTTGTGCTTTGTCTAGTATTTTTTCTTTTTGAAGCTTATTTTCCCTAGCTAGAATGTTGAAACATGTTTCTAAAATTAACATTCGCACAGCATTTGATGCTGTTTTCCTAGCTGGAAGTTTTGCTACGTTTTCGTTTGAGACTTAGACAGATCTAGTTCAGCATACGTTTCTAGGGACTTTTTTTAAAAAAAAAACAAACAAACAAGAAATGACTAATTTCTTTACTTTGACTTTTGGCAAACCTGTCTGAGTAAAAACTGGAAGTAAATGCGTAAAAGCAACTTTCATAATTTTTTTTTAAAGTTAAAATAAGTTTCTTTAAATAAGCTGGAATGAGTTGCATTTTTCTAGCTTCAGTTTTCAATGTGGAAGTGTAGCTTGAGCAAATGAAATGTTTCCTATTAGAAGGGAACTGGACTGATTGTATGTGGCTCCCCTTGTCTAAATTTTAGCTCCAATAGAACTCACTCCCTGCAAATAAAAGCATCTCTAATACTGAAGGAGGATGGCAGGCTTTCCTCCTTGTGTTAATCTCCATTCAGCTTCTTAACTTTGAATTACGCCTTGAACTGAAACAAGGGAACATATTCTCTCTGAGCTTGGAAAAAAAGTCTCCTGCTTTCAGAATCTGGGGTAGCACTTTAATAAATCCTGCTGTGTCTGGTAATAACTCTGTCTCTAATGGGCTGCCTGATTTTATATAAAAGAGGAGCACGGAATACAGACAGCTAAAATGATGTTAAATTGCTCATAAGCATTGTTTGGCTAAGATTGTCTTAGTATAGCTGTCATATATATATGTCTTATGTATATGATTTATAAATTGTGTTAGAAAAATTATTCCATTTAACCTGGATGAAAAATGCAGTTATGTTAGAGAATCTAGCCCAATCCATTCTATGATTCTATTAATCTTATTTACTCTGATAACATTTGATATCAAATACTTCATTTAAAAAAAATACAGCATTGCTGTATTTGGAAGGAGCAGAAGTGTTACAAGAAAGTATAATTTCAACTGATATTCTTAGCCTTGAAGCGTTGTGCAGGAATGCTCACATCATAAGTAAAGCAGAAGTCCTGCTCCATTTTCTTCATTTATAGTTTTATTCTGTGAACTTAAACTCCTGCAAGCTTGAAGAGCAGAGAACAGGAGGCTGCTGTGCTGATCAACTGCTGTCATAATTCACACAAACCAGTTAGGAATCGGAACTCTTACTCCCCTTTTTCCTATCTAATCAGTGCCTGTAAGGAAATTGTAAAAGACGCCAGATATGCATTTTAGGCAGCATATAGGATGTGGGATTTTGTTTTAATGGCTGCCACCCTGTGGAAGGGGTATAGTTCACTATCATGGACATAACATTAACGATCTGTTTTCTTTTAAGTGCATTTCCGCTACGTGGTCTTCCATCCCTTCCTGGATGAGATTCTGATTGGACAGATTAAAAGCTGCAGTCAGGATGGCGTTCACGGTAAACCGCAACTTCTAACGTTAGGGACGCATGAGCTGTGGAGCTCCTGGGTCTGCTGAGATGCTGCGATTTCAGGTTGCATGGTGCTGTCTGTAGGCTGGTTAAAGACTCTTACTGGCCTCTAGTGCTGCTCTGATGGGAGGGTGGTGGTCGTTGGAGCCTGGCAAGTTCCCCTGCCCTTGATGGTTTTGCCTGCCCTCCCCTGTCCTTTTGTCATTCGTGTGCATGCCCAGGAAGAACCGGCAAGCCCATCTGGAGCATGGACTGGATTCCTTTTCTTGCTTCAGTTAACAGAACTTGTTTTTTTTAAAGTGGCAGTATCAGCTCGTGTTGGTCTGATACATCTTCCCTATAGTTCTGTGCAAATTCATGATTGTTTCCTGTACCTGAAAACATGGCAGGGAAACATCTTTGTGAGCACAAAGTGCTGTCAGATTCATGGAATACATAATTGATGAGTTGCTTTCCTTTCTTGTAGGAGGCTTCATGCAAGCAAGCTCCTCTGCTCTGTTGTTAAGATAGGACAATAAGATTATCTCGGCTGCATTTGTGGCTGAATTTGGGCATGTCCACTCTGATAAAACTCAACATTGTGAAATCTCAAGGGGGAGGTGGGAGCTGTTCTAACTTTATATTAGTCTTTATTTAACGTGTTACATCTGTGATTTCTAAGCTCTTTTCTGTCACAGACCTCTATAGCATCTGACTCATTTCTTGGAACGCTTTCATTTCCAGTCCTGCTCCAAACAGCCTTTTCCTTTCCCAGCGAGCACGAAGACTGTGCCCTCTGTTGCTGTATGTACTTTCAGCTGGGTGGTTGCTTTGCTGCCAATGGAGATTGAGCGTTTATGGCTCAAAGAATAATTCCTGCATGATCTCAGATGTCCTTCCTGAAAGAGGAAGGAGAATGAGTCTAGAAACGCATTTTAGGAATTGTTGTGGTACATCATTTGCAAAGAATCATTTCAATGTTAATCAAGTTCTTTTCTCCACAGTTTCTATTGGATTCTTTGATGATATTGTCATCCCACCAGAATCCCTGCAGCAGCCAGCTAAGTTGTATCCCTTGATCACCTTTGATAACTTTACTACTTCATTTCAAAAGATTGTGCAGTGCTGGCCCAACAGGCATTCACTGCTGCAACAATGAAGGTGCGCGGTGGCAGACGCTAAGCCGCTGTGTCGGGCAAGTCCCACAGACTGTTATCACAGCTAGACAGGCCTCACGCTTGTTGGGTTTTGCAGGACCATTGTGCCTGCTGATGGAAATGAATGGCAGTGTCCCCCGGTCGACCGCAGTGTAATCCCTGCCTCTAGTCTTGGCCGCTGGCGAAGACAGAATGCGGGTTTTAACCACATCATGTAATGTCTAGATAGATGGTGTGTGTCATATACTTACTTGTGGTCCTCTTCGGTTGGAGGGGCTTTGTTTGGTGTGGGTTTTTTGGGAGGTGGGGGTAATTCCAGCTCTGGCCAGCAGCGTACACCTTGAAGCAGGAAAATCAGAAACAAGACAGGAGTCCTGGACTGCACAAACGATGACCTAGGACAGTGCATTGCGGTTTGAGAAATAATTGTGAAAAGGCGTTGAATTGAGTCTGTTCCCAAAACTGTTAGAAAGTGATCCATCAGGCAAAATACTGACTGTTTCCATCCTTAACCCTTGGCGTGGCCAGCGATGAAGCAGAGCAGGTGTGGGTGTGGGAATACGAGACAGAAGAAGGGGCCCATGACCTTTACATGGATATTGGGGAGGAGATCCGCTTCCGAGTCGTGGATGAAACGTTTGTCGATACATCACCAACAGGTCCGAGCTCTGCAGAGGCTTCCACTTCAAATGCCGCAGAAGAAGTCCAGAAGAAGGAGGCACCCTACACTCTTGTGGTAACTATGTGCATAATTCATAGTGCCTTGTGAACATTGTGGTTTATTCTGTGCCTAAAATAGCATCCCTTTCCCAAGGAACTGATTGCTTTAAGCCGACTGTGAAGCGAACAGAATCACAAAATGAAAGGAGTGGAAAATGGGAGAAATGAGATCGTTCTTGTGGTCGCGCTGTGTTTGCTGTGTTTTCACTGGAACATTTTGTGGGGGTTGGTGGAGTTTCCCCTGGGAGGCTGATTTAAAGGAGACCATGGATGGATGCAGGATCTGCAGGTAGGAGCGAGCATATGAGGAGTACAGAGCTGGGGGAAGCCACGTCAAGGTTTACACAGCAGCTGAACAGTCTTTCCCGTGCACTGTCTTGGCGTAAGACCCACATGCGTACAATGCAAGGGACAGACAGATCTAAACCAGTGGAAGCTGTGTTTTCTCACAGCTGGAGTATGTTGGAATGCTCAGGAGGTGGAATGAGCAAGTGCTTGCTTTTCAGGCGTTGGAATGTTTGGCTTACTGTTGGCAAGTTTTAAAGGAGTCTGGGGAAGTGTTGGGCAGGCTGTGATAGGAAAAAAGTGAATACCTCATCCATAACTCGGGAGGGAGAGATTTTATATTTTTATGCCTTTGCTCCTGTATTCTCTTTGCAGTTTATAATTACACGCTCTCTTCTTCTCTCTGTTAACAGGGATCGATCAGTGAGCCAGGCCTGGGCCTCCTGTCGTGGTGGACAAACAGTTAGCTGCAATCAGAGCCTGCTCCCCGGAAAGTCTTTCCGGTGGATGTTTGGGGGATTATGGGATCCTGCTGGTGCTCATTGCTCCTCTGAAGCTGAATGAGAAAGTAGACCTGCCATTCTCTGTTTCCCCTTCAGCTTCCAACCTGCCAGATCCAGACAGTTGCTTTCAAGAAATGTCTTCAGTGATCTGTAGAAGTGAATTTACAGGCACAAAAAGCCTTGAGTGCAGCAGCAACAAACTCAGCTGGAGCTTTGGTCTCCTGCCCTGGAGGGAAAACTGGGGAGGTCTTTACTTGCCTAAATTAAGAAGGGAGTTGACTTCAGTGAGTGAAAGCAGGAGAGAATGCCTGTCAAGAAGTATTGCTTCCTTGGGCTGAGCGCTTGATCTCAGAGGGGTAGAAAGCCACCCTTCTTTTGACGGAAAACGGAGAAGAAACAGCAAAAGACTAGAGGTAATAGAGGTGTGGTACTCTGGAGATATGGAAAATGATGCTGCTGGGAGGACAGGAGAGGTGGTGGTAATGTTCTACTAAGGATGGGAACCTCACCCACGGTGAAGTCAGCCAAAGAGAATTGGGATGACAGTAGTTTACCCACAAGTAACTTAGGCTCTGTGAAGATGACCGCTGTGGAAGGCTACAGGCTGCTTATTGTGCTGAGTGGAAATACTTTAATGGGTGGGCTGTATTTATGTAGAATGAGTTAAACTTTGTAGGAGTTTGACTGAAAATACATAATTATGAAACGAAACAGACCAAGGCTGCTTTGAGCAAGTTAAATACTTGTTTGTGGGGATGTGTTAATACCAGAAATGGAATAAATAGTAAAAACCACACAGTCTGCCTTCCTGTACAATTTGTGAGGAAACTATTAGCTTCCTGCCTAGCAGGAAGAAAAAAGTTGCCTCCTGCAGTTTAGCTACTTGGATTTCAAGGCAGACAGTGTTGAGAGCAACACTTTGCTCTGCTCCAACAGCCAATAACAAACAATTGCCATCACCCTCCCTGACAGCAGTGAAAGGAAAGAGGGGAACAAAACAGTGAGTAAAATCTATGCAGGGCCCACTGCCAAGAGGGTGATGTTGCATGTAATGACAAAGACACATTTGGCAGGAAGGGGCTGTAATTCCCTGGAATAGTGGGTCTGCTTAACCTCCAACTGTGAAAACAAAGCCTGAGTCACCAGCGCCCTCCCTGCAGCATCGTTAGAACCCCTTAATTCTGAACTGTTATTCCTGGTGCATTGCCCTAATTAAAAGGGAGCCTAGAATTCTTTAGGTTCACATGGTAACTGAGGTCCATCTGCTCAGACAATGAGCTTACTGAGTGCAGTCTATGGAGCAGCAGTGCTGACACACAGTCACCTAGCCATGGCAGAAACAAACTTTGCTGCAGAATACCCCCAGCTGTTTGCATAGGTGGAAATTTGGGTGAAGCAAGTTAAAGCCCCAACAGCCAGAGAGGCTTCCACAAAACAGGCTGTTTTGGGATAGTGCACAAGGGGAGAAAACATTTCAGATACCTTTAAGTAGCTGTTGTGCTCATCTCCCATTTCACAGTCAGAGCTCCCAAGAGCATAGTGAGGTGGGAGCTGCCTTGCTTTGTGTGCTTTTCCAGTGAGATACTCCTCAACATCCGTCTCCTGTTGTGGAGAAAGCAAGCTGTACTCGAGGAAACTAGTTTACTGTACCACAAAGCTAGGAAAGCCTATAAATCATTTGTTCCCTTGAACATTTGTCATTGCTGCAGTAGTGCCAGTGTTGCCCTGGACAGGAACATATTTGGAAAGGTGGTGGTAGTCATGAGTGTAGCTTGCAGCAGTTAATGTCAAGGGATAAACAGTGCAAGACAGCTGTGAGGGCTCTCTTTTTACCATGTGGTTTTGTGCACAGCAGTGATTTACAGATCAAGAACTGGGCGGGTACCATCTCCTGTCTCCAAAAAGTTCCTGCCCAGCCTCCCAGCAACAGTGACAGGGGAAGCAGGGGCTGAACAGCAGGATTATGAATGTAACACCATGAGACAGAAGAGATGGTCACGTTCTTTATTTTCCTTTTATTTCTTTAGCCATCAGTAAAGTGAACGGGCAGAAAACAACCAACTGAGCAGACAAACCCACCTTAGCCGGTTATTTCCAGATATAAATAACTGTGGGACAACTGAAATTGAGCCAAAATAGAAAAAGGGAGCCGGGGAATTTAAAAGACAGAAGTAAGCTTAGCTGCACTCCCTTTTCATAGGGTCAGTGAAGAGGAAGTAGCATAACAAAAAGGAAGCTATGGTTACATTTGATCAGACATTTATTCCAACAGTAGGCATGGAATTGCACTTTCATGAAAATGCCAAAGCTGAATCAAGTCCAGTGCATCGGAAGCATTGTGCACACTTAGCTTGATTTCTGCTGCAGCTCCTTCATTCTGTTCAGGGCACTGCCAGCTTGAAACCACTCTATCTGCGACTCGTTGAAGGTGTGGTTCAGCATGATTGTTTCTTGGCTCCCATTGGGATGCTTGATGATACATTTCAGAGGCTAAAGGAAGAAGATATTTTTTTATTTCCCCCCTTTCTCTTTCAAGGGAGCAAATTTACTTAAGCTCTCTAAGGTCCCTTCCAGCCTATGCCGTTCTATGATTCTATGATTCTCACAGGAAAATTCCTACTTGTTTTTAAAGGTTAAAAATGGAGTATTGTAGCTCAAGGGGGTCTTAACATAGAAATACAGTCACAGTTCTTTCTAAGCAACAAGTCCAGGAATTCCAAATATCATGCAGAGGTTTCTCATAACTTCACAATAATGTGACCTGATTCTGACTTGCTCTCGAGCCCCCACACCACTGGTGCAAAGTGTCTCGTCTGGCTGGTGGGCCACGCTGCCCATGGGTGCCTGTGCCGATTCAGACCCCGAGCACACCACTCGACACTGTTCCCAGTCAGTGGCATGTCCCTGCCCCCCGAGTGCAGTGACAAGACACCCACTTACCTTTCCAGGGGTGAAGTCTGCCAGCCCCACAATGCTCAGCTTGTCCACAGGATGAATCTTGTTGTAGTCTGCTGGGTCAGCAAAAGTGAGTGGCAGCAGACCTTGCTTCTTCAGATTGGTTTCTGCAGAGAACAAACCACCAAGCACGCTTGCAACACCACACTGCAGGGAATCAGGACTACCTTCTGGCTGCCCAGTACTCCTCAGAGTAGTACTCCAGCAACAATTACTGTCTATGCAGCAAAATCAGCCGTATCCACTGTTCATGGCATATCTAACTAGATATGTAACAGGACTCCCAAGAAGAGGGACCATGCAATCTGTCAACGGATGAAGCTCTTGCCTGTAGGTGTTGAGCCCTGGGGCAAGGTGAACACCTCTTCCACCCACACCACATACATCCTGTTTATAGACATGACAGGGGAAGTGCGACTCACCGTGGATCCTGGCAAAGCTCTTGGTGATGATGACTCTGCCCCCCAAGTGACGTGGCTCCAACGCTGCATGCTCCCGGCTTGATCCCTCACCGTAGTTTTCATCCCCAATAACTGCCCATTTGACACCCATTTTCTGTGACAAAAACAGCCCAAACCAAACAAAAACACATTTACATTTCTGCAGTCATTCAAGTGAGGAATTAACAACAAATATCCACCCACACACCTAATTTCAGTGCTACACTACTGACATTGCCGTGCGACGACAGAAGGCTCCCTTTGGTTCTGAGGAAGGACAGAAATAAAGGAATTAAGTGCTTCACAGCAGTTAGGCACTGCCATCCTTCGCTGAGGAGGACTGCCCTTGGGACCCAGAGCACTTTTCCTTCCATGGTCCTGTGCCAAAGCAGCGTTCACACTAGCCATGATCCCTGCTCTACTTCTGGAAGCAGTATGGAAAACTAACATGTCTGCTGGAAGAACCAATCTGAGACCACTGCCAAGCTGTCCAGAGGCTGAAAGGACATTTCTTGAGGTTCTAACCCAAGTTTTAATGAAGGGTACCAGATTAGAATTTATTTAAACATTAGACTAGTCACAGGTTAAACACTCCAGGAGGTGAGATTTAGTTGCAGTCTGATGACACTTGTGCTTTGTGAGGTGTGCCGTGCCTAAAGCTCTTCCCCTTTCATCTAGGATATCCGGCCACTCTGGGTCACGTGATTCTCCTCCCTCTTCCCCAGAGCAGGCAGGGAGAGAATCTCCTACAGGAACTGCCATCAGAGTAAGTCTCAAGAAAAAGCCTCAACACTGAGTGAATTCACAGCTGCCATTACTTGAGAGCAGGAGGGCAAGATCCTCAGTCTTGGCGCAGAGACTGCCTGAAGTGTAAACATCCTCTTAAAATGGATGCATCAGGGGAAAGTCTCACCTTGTAGTAACGGGCTGTGTCTGGGACTGGCCCAAACTCCTGGGTTAACGCATTCCTCACAGAGTTGGCTTTGCCATTTTCAATGTTGATGGCGCCGATGAGTAGGTTGTTAGAGATGTTGTCCAGATGGCCACGGAATTTGAGCCACGGTCCAGCTGCAGAAATATGGTCAGTAGTGCATTTCCCTTTTACCTAAAGGGTAGTAGAAGAGAAGAATGTCTTAGGATGGATCAGTGACTTGATCCTTCACAATAAAAAGTGTTAAGGAAAGGTCATCACATTTTTTTTTTTTTTAAAGACACAAACCCAAGAGAATTGCATCTGTTACAGAATCAAGGTCATTCTGCATGCATTGGGTGGGAAGAACATCGATGTTCCAAAAGGTAAATTGCAAAAATACACTTAGCCATGACACCTTCCTGACATGTCCTCACTTCCCTCAGCAGCAGGTTCTTCAGGTACAAAAAGCAACTAAGCTCTTCCTGCTACACCTCAGCATCCCTGCTGGAGGAGTTCAGTAAGATGCCAAGCGTTTCCTCTAAGTTTCCAATCTGCACATAAGGCTTCACAGGTTGTAAGAACAGAATTCCCAACTGAAGATAACAGCCTTTCAACTGGTAAGTCCCAAAGTGCTTGCAAAAGAATTCTGTATGTCAAAAACTCAAGCACAGCTCAGTACAGCCCTTGGGAGTGCCTGCAACTCTGCCACTGAGAATCAGCAATGTTCCTGAAGATCAGTTCCTAAGGGATTGCATTTCAGAACCCATCACTGTATTAACTGAAGTTTTCATCCTGTTAACTCACCACAAGCAGTGAGGAGAAACCCATGCCCTCATTAAGAGACTGAAATGCAATATTTAACTACTGTGAAGTAATTTCTATAAAATGGGAAGAGAACACACGTACTGATGGATGAAAACGACCTCATTTCAGACAAAATGCATCTTAGAACAGTCAGGCATTAGAGATGCTAATTAAAGAACCCATCCACCTTTCTGCTGTGGGTTATAAATGGGAGAGATTCTGCAGACTGCATGGTATGGATAGGACTGTATTACATGGTATAACCAACTTCATTTTTCATAGTATCAGCTAATCACTAGCCCAAAGGAGAAAAGCCTCTTAGTTACAATAGAAAGAAGTATCAGAAGGAAACACCTGGAAGGAAAGAAGGAAGATTCTTACTTCACTTTCCATACCAATGTGGTTGTAGGAGAGGCAATCACAGATAACTCAAAGGCATATCCAAAGATTCTAGCAATTGATGTGCAAAAACCCCTGTTCAAGCAGTCCTGTCATAGCTGGTGTTTCCCCACTTTGCTCCTGACCTTGATGAGGATCAGCATGTCTTCTAGGTCCTTGCCATCCCACTTATCGAAGGGCTCAAGAAGCTGGAGGCGCTGGCTGGTGGGGCTCACATCCACATGCTGCCCACTGCCATCCTTAGGAGGGTACTGATAGGTGTCCTGGCCTGGGTCAAAATCCTTCCAGAGAAGAAAGGAAAATCATCAGCCTCAGTCATCCTCAACAGCACATGAAGAGAACAAACCAATACAGGCAACTGCACCTGTTCTAGCTTTAACACAAAGGAAGAGATCAGTTCCCTTACTGCATATAAACCACTACTAGTGACAGGCCCTCCCTCCCTCCATCTCCAGACCAAGCAGTTACCAGCTTTGGCAGCTCATCTGCGTCAGGTGCTTCTAGTTTAAACTTCTTCCCATCTGCTCCTGTCAGGTAATCTGTCTCAGGGTTGAACTTTAGAGTGCCTGCAATGGACAGGGCTGTCACAATCTGAAAAAACAAAAAAAAAAAACAACAAAAAACCACCACATTTAAAGGCATATTCTTCCCCCCTTCTCTTCAGTCAGAAGTTCTACGCCTAACAGCCTCAAAGCCAGCAGCCAAGCTAGAAACCAAGCTACACGAAGACTCTTCTTCAGGCAGAAGAATTAGCTCCCAAGACACTCTAAACTATTCCACAGCCTCCATCTGCTGCCTCTTACCTCTGGAGAGGTCACAAATGCATGAGTCTCTGGATTGGCATCATTGCGACCTGTGAAATTCCGGTTGTAGGATGTAACTATTGTGTTTTTCTCTCCTTTCTTGATGTCCTTCCTATGAAAGAAACAAACATGCTCATCAGATGCAAAAAGAATATTGCTTCTAGATGTCTGGCTGCTAAAATGCTCCAGCTTGGTTTTGGTAGCAATCACTATCTTTTGGAAACATGAATCACTGCCTGGACATGTTTTCCTCCCTTAAGCACAGACTCAAACCCAAGGACAGTGCAAAAGCAAGTCAAACGCTGATTCCTGGAGGAGTTTTCATAGCCCGTGTTGTGCACTGCTGAACTGTCTAAACAATAATCAACTCAGTACATTGCCTTTGGACGTCCCACCATTAGCAATGACAAAGACCCATGTGAATGCGTCTCCCATCCTTTCTATTGGGAATTTTCCTCCCTCCCACTCTGATGACTGAACTTGGACCAATCTACTTTTCCTATTTTAGAAGGGCCACACAAACTCCAGTCCACCCTCTCACAGATAACAAATCTCTCTCTCCTTTTTTTGCCTACTATTAGAAGCCTACAGGTGGGGTCACACTTGTGGCCATTCTGCAGCTTAATTCATCTAAAGGCTCAACATAAATCTGCAGTTTCATTTCTCCTCCTCCAGTGTATATCAGACAGCTATGGCCAATGGGTTTTTAAGCATTTATTTTTAACTCCCAGTGTGCTATCTTTACAATCGAACTTGGCTTCACAGAGCACTTTAGGAGCTAAAAGGTACAAAGCTAGAGTGAGGTCCGTCTTTCACTTTACCTGTCCCACTGGCCAATGCATGGCCCACAAGCGTTGGCAAGAACCAGACCTCCAACATCTCGCAGGATTTGTGCCTGGGGGCAGAGAACAACTTTGTTACTAGTAGAAAGTCTGGAATAAGTTTCTGGGATTGCTCTTTCAGGAGAAGAGGACACCTGTCTTCTGATAGAAAGCACCAAGCCTGAGAAAATGCACCTCCTTGTTTCACTTGCCAGTTTTGAGTCACTTTCATAAATACATGGGGTTTGATCCCAGTAAAGCCGTAAGTTAACACTAGGGAAGAGCACAGGATGAGTTGCCATGATGTTCTCCTTCTCTACCTACTTCAAACGGAGCAATCCAGCTACTTGCAGATATTTGACTGAAGGGCAGTGTCTGGTCCAATTAATATCCTACACACTTCCCACCCGTGTAAGGAGAGAATCAGTAAAAGTGCAGGCAAGTGTGTGTGCCTGCTCAGTTCATTCAGCAAACGATTCAATTAAGAGAGCAGCTGTTAAGGAAAGGTGTCACTATGGACTTGGCTGGAGGAGGCATTATGCATTGGCTGGACATATCCACATGTAAAGACTTGGTCCCCATGCTGTGACAGCATCTAATATTTACTAAATGTGAGAACTAATTGAAAGAGTTTTCTGCACAGAAAAGGGGAGAAAGTAGGTGACGGTTCCTCTACAGAAACACTCCTTTTAAATCAAATATGAGTTTTGCCATAAGTTTAGTCTAAAATGGGAACCACCTTCCGACACTCTCACATCCTAAACTGTTCTTAAAGGAGAAAACTGGATTGTGGGTGGGTCCTAGCCCTTCATCAGCCATGGCCATCCACAGAATCCCAGGAGCACAAGGCATGCCTTGCTACGCATACTGTTATCTCCTCAGGGCCCCAGTTCCTGATAACTGTATCAGCTCTGTCCAGTTCCAATCCTGTTCTTATACACCCAAGTAGTAAAGATATCAGGACAAAAGACTGTCAAGGTGACAGCAGCACCCACGCAGGCATAGTAACACAACGCTGGTTACTACATCAGTAATTGCACCTCTAGTGATAAATGGAGACAAAGTTTAAGAGGTTTCCATTAGTTACCTCTGGACTCACGAGTACTGTCTGGAAGAGTTAAACACTTGCTGTTTGGAAGTGTAAAGAGCGGCCATACTCACATAACCATCTCTTTCAATGGTAGCACGGATCTGCTCTGAGCCTGGTGTGATTGTGAACTTAGATTTGCACTTCAATCCATGTGCTAGTGCCTGTTTTGCCACTGCTGCAGAGCGTCCCATGTCCTCATAGCTGGAGTTGGTGCAGCTGCCAATCAAGCCTGTGGTGTTTGACAGAAACAAGGAGGTGGTTACTGCAGCCCCAGTTCCAGGAAGCTTCTCTCTGACCTATCTCTCCGCAGAAAAAAACCAAGGGACGATCACGTTTTCTGCTGACAAGAAATCTGAAAGGGTTTCAGGTACTAACACTGTCAAGCCTCCCAGCAACACACTGCGGTCACAAGCAATGCCTTGTCAGGCTTTGAAGGCTGCACAGTCAGAACACACTACCTGGTTATTAGTCTAGTTATTGTTTCACAAGATCAGAGTCACCTACTTGCAATTTGGTTAAGAAAGTTACCACAGAGAGGTATTGTTCCACAAAGACAGAAAAAGTTTCAAATCAAGATGACAAGAAATGGAGGAAATGATGAAAAGAAAGCATCCTTTGTTACAGTATGAAGACCACATGAGGACATACTGTACTGTTCCTGATAGCATTCCGGTACTAACCAGCAAAAAATAAATTCTCTCTCAGTTACAGCTGCTTTTGATCCTATTTGTAATGCTATCAAATAATACATTTCCCACCTGGGATATGGCCTTTACAATGTATTTGCATTCCCCAGAAGAGAAGCACTTGAGAAGCCAACCGACAGGTTACCGTCCCATGAGTATATAAATATCCAAGCCTGCTCTTTAGCAGGAGGACAGCAAGTACCAACTTGACTATGTCCTGAGAGCTCAACCAATTGCTGGGAGGACTAAATCATGCATCTGACAGATCTCTGCAACAGACAAATCCATGCAACAGACTTTTAACAAAGGCGCTCTTCAACAGGTAACATTCCTGTCAATCCAATCATTCAAAAGTTTCCAAGACAGAAAAAAAACCTTGTCTGCCTCTTGAGATTAAAATCTCTCCAACTGTCCCAGGTGTCATCCCACACACCTGGCCCAGTTGGTCACTACTCTTCCCAGCAAATTCATATGGCCATAAAGAGACAACACTGCAGCAAAGTCAAAAGACATAGAGCAGCAATTAAAGGATTAGATCCCAAGCTATGCAATTGACCATGTATCCCAAGCAAGCAACATTTATGCCACAAGGATGAAGCCAGAGGAAATAGCAAATGCTACCCACCAACTCTGATATCAACAGGCCAGCCCTCCTTTTCTGCCACAGCACCAATATCTGACACAGGGTGCGCCAGGTCTGGTGTGAAAGGTCCATTGATATGCGGTTTCAGCTTTAAGAAACAGTGACAAAGTCAGAAATTACAGTAGCCAAGAAAAAACCCGAAACACAGCAGCAAATCAGTTCCTTTCATAGCTCTATCTAGAAATTGTTTAAATAGGATTCTCCTACACAAACACCAGAGCAGGAGCTATCAGTGAAGCAGACCTGAGTGTTTTTTGTATGTTCTAGCACAGCACCAGAGGCATTGCATCAAGCCCCCAGCTTGATCCTCATTCACACAAAGCAGAGTCACATCACAACATCCAAGATGGCAAGCAGGAAGGAAGCCTTACCTCACTGAGGTTGATCTCTATCACCTGGTCATATTGGCAACCAGAATCCGGTACCAAGTGTTGCTGGAATTCATCCGCCAGCGCAGCTATGTCTGGAGTAAGAAAGATAGGAGATCTGAAAAGTGCAGCAAATACGAGGGAAAAGAAAAAGCTTGGAACAGCTAAACACAGGGCGTCCACCATATATTTCCCCAGCTACTTCATCTACAGGCTTGTATCAGATGACCTACAGGACCATGCAAGGTCAGATGTCACATCAGACACCACTATAGGAGGACGCTGCTCTCAGAATACACCTTCACTTGAACCCACACTTCTACCCACTTCAACCCCCAAACCGTCTTACCAGCTCGCCCAGTCTTGCCCAAGTATTTCTTCATCCGTGCATTGTAAGGGAAGACTGATGTGGTAGCTCCAATTTCAGCCCCCATGTTACAGATTGTTGCCATTCCTAGAGAAGGAGTGAGAGAAGAGACCACAGGATCAATGAGAAAGTCCAAGGCCATCTAAGTCTCCAAAGTCAGTCCATGGAAGAGACAGCTAAGCCAAGAGAGATCAAGGCATTAGCCACAGAAACGTGATTCTGTAGCAGAGAAGACACACTGACTACATAAGGGCTGGCTCAGCCCTTAACATTTCTGATCGATACAGTGACTGTTACCAGATTTTTCTGCAAGGAAGGAGCTGAAAGCTACACAGATTCTTGCAGGCACTGGACAGGATGACAGCGAACCCCCTGTCTGCACTGAGCATCAAATATATTTAGAGCAGGGAGCAGTGTCTCTGCTACCTGCAGCAAGTGTCCTGCCCCTCCCTACCATCTCATTTATCTTTACGGGAAGAGCCAGAAATTTGTGAGAAATTTAATGGGTTGGACAAAAAGCTTGCAGTGATGGAACACTATTAAAAAAACCCAAAACCACACACTAAAACAACCAACATTTGCTCATGGAACTGGGATCACCCATGCCTTTCACGGACACAGCAATGAAGCTGTAGAAGCTGCTGGTTTACATTTAACCAGCTAGAAGAAGATATCACAGGTCATGTTCCTCTGATTCCACAGAAGAAAAATCCCAAATTGCTCTCAACTAGTAAAACCAAATATTCCAAGTCGTAGCCAAGCCAGGCAAATGGAGAGGAGAAGCCCAGCTTGAAGGCTGCACTTCAAGCCAGAGGCAGGGTCGCTTCTTGTGATTTGGTCCCAAATAACATCATTACAGACAAGTGCCATTTTTGCTGATTCAAATTCAGCACCCATGGCCCACAACTTGCTAGTGCAAGACTGAGCTACAAACTGCTGCTTTAAGGTCTCCCCTCTGCTCTGCTTTTCTAAAAAGCTTTTTCTTTAGCAGCTGTCCCATATGTACCGCCTTCAACCTGTTTCTCTCCTCTGTCCACAACCTATTTTAGGCTGAAAGGAAAATGTCATCCTTTATCTCTGACATCACCACTCCCTAAACATATGTTGGAATACCTCCATCCTTACTCTTATCCTGATGCACCATCTTAGAGGGTTCTTCGCAATTAACTGTTCAGTGTTCTTAAAGTCACAAGAAGATTTAATGGAGAGAGGTCATTTTTTCACCAAAAGGAAGTGCTATCTTGTTACACCACTCACACCTACTCTCCCAGTTTGCCACATACTAATTGCCCGGCCAGGCTAGGGGAGAACATTTAGCACTTCTTGCCTGATTCCCTTCCCAGCTCCAACAACAATCCACTCCAGATAAGAGATTTGTGTTGTCTCACCAGTGCAAGAGATTGAATCCACACCAGGCCCATGGTATTCAATGATGGCACCAGTTCCACCCTTGACAGTGAGGATGCCAGCCACTTTCAGGATCACATCTTTAGGAGAACTCCAGCCTGAAAGCTTGCCAGTCAGTTTTACACCAATAACCTGAGCAACATTAACAGGGAAAAAGAAAATAAAATACTGATGCTATTTCTTTTCAGCAGCCAAAATAATTCCTCAGATATAATTCCTCAGAATTTTTCCTAAGAATCTGGGTGGTCACAATACCAAAAAATAAAAAATCCTGAAGTATCAGAACACGTGCCCAAGGACTGAAACCACTGACAAGGCCAAGTGAAAGCAGATTGCTACTCACCTATCGCTCTCAGTCCCTGAATAAAAAGGCTGGAAATGGACACTCAAAGCCTCCAATGAACCATAGACCAGCTGTGTAAGCCAGTGTGTGATTACAAACAAGACTGTAATGGTTTACAGTGCCTT
This sequence comes from Tauraco erythrolophus, assembly GCF_009769465.1. NCBI lineage: Eukaryota > Metazoa > Chordata > Aves > Musophagiformes > Musophagidae > Tauraco > Tauraco erythrolophus. The sequence continues at coordinate 58,489,368 of NC_141468.1, forward strand.
ATATACGTAGTGCTGAAAATCAACATTTCTTACATATCTTGTATCTCACTCTTCACATCAACGATTAGTATTCCTTTTGCTCCTACCTTTGGGCATTTGAGCTCCCAAGGGATTCCTGCCATGACATCTACAGCATCAGCTCCACCCACACCAATGCAGATTCCTCCCAAGCCACCTCCATTGGGGGTGTGTGAATCTGTGCCAATAAGCATAACTCCAGGGTAGGAGTAGTTCTCCAGAATGATCTGAAAATAAAAATGGATTGTTTGCTTGCTTGTTTGTTGGGAAAGGAAGGGGAAGACAGCAGGAAAAAAGATAAGAACAAGAATTTAGATCAGTTTGTATTCACAGATGTCAGTAGCAGGAAAGTAACTGAATTTGGTTTAGACTGGAAATTAACTTCTGTTTCAAACTCCTTCTGGAGGATATAATGACAGAACAAAGTACAAGCCTCAGTCCCGGGATCCTTGCTTATCCTAGGATAGTAAGAAAACTTAAAAAATGATCTCCATTTTTTCACTGGAAGACCCCTTCCTTCCAGTTTAGGCTTTTGCTAAGGTGCCACCTTTCTTAGGGCTCAAGAATCTGTTCCTTTTTCTCCACACCTTTAGTCAACTGCTAAGGAAGCCAGTTCACCTATCCAATGCTAGCGAGACCTTTCATAGTCTTTATGCTCCCACAGCAGTAGAATACCAACAGACTCCTCCAAGCCATGCTGCCAGGCAAAGCCTAATCACATAGAAGAATCCCTCATAAATACACCTAGAGGCTGCCCTTCCCTTAGTGGTGCTACTGGTTCCATGCAAGACTCTCCAACTACTAGGAAAGGCACAAATCAGTTCTTTAATGAAAAATGATGTTTTCTATGGTAGCAAAACAGTAGAGAACTGTGGATACTAAAAAGCTAGAAGCAGAGAAATTTTCCAGCTGCTGCAGCATCCTGTGAAAATTTCTCTGCTTCTAGCTTTTTAGTATCCACAGAGAACTCAAGCTAGTGAACTTCTCACTGCATATGTGCCATACTAACCTGATGGACAGCCTTTCTGGGAAGTGCAGAACTCAAGGCACATGCATTACAGAACAGCTTGGACAGAACTAAGATGGTCCTTTATTGAGAAGATCAAGGTTTTGCCTCTAGTACTTCCAGATTTGTTTGCTTGTAGCTCACATTAATATACTTGTGCAAGAAAGGTCACTTTCAAGGTCTCACTTTGCCAGGGTTGGACTCTGAAGCTATACAACACAACCAGTTTTCTCCAGCTGAAGAAAGTCAGCCTCAAGAAAGCTGGTCACCACAGCATGGAGCTACGTTGCCACGTGACAGATATTACCAGTGTTTCAGAGTACAAATGACCTGAGGTGTTCTCACAATCTTTTGGGGAGTTCACATGTTATATTTGCTCTCTCTGTCACATCACACCAAGTTAAAGTAACCTTAGTAACTCATTTTGTAGCTAAGAAAACATAGCGGAGAGCTCTTGACTGCACCTGGTCACAAGTTCCCTGTTGACTGGAGGCTTAGTAGTTATCCATTCACCTCTCCACTCCTTTTGCTTTGTGCTACACTTCAATTTTTACTGCCTGCGTCTCAGAGAAATAATGAAAAGCACCTAATGGACCCACAAAGCAAATCAACCAACAGCAAGTTAAGGAAATACTGCCAGAGGTGTTGGTTTTAAAAAACAAAAAGCCTCATTAAGTGGTAAGTTATCTTGCGACAGTCATTCTTCTAAGGTGCAAGTGCTATAACAACAGAATCTCATACTTGGAAACTGTTTTGCATTTTATTCAGTACACATAGCAACTCGTTACATGTTGCCATTCTTGAGTACTTACAGTAAGCTGCTCTGTTGATGTCCTTATATACTCTCCTGGTTTTTATAGAACCAAAAGTACAGAAAATAACCCTAGAAAGCAGTATGTTCCCAAAGCTGCTTTCCTTGCCACCAAAACCAATTAACATTAGCCCTATGTAGCCAGCTTCATGGTGTCACCTTACTGTCCCAATCATACCAAGAGGAGCCAGCCCACAAGCAGTTAAGATATTTCATGCTTCTGTGATTCACATGGCATGCTGCTGGCACTACCTAATCACACATCAGGTTACACTTTGACCAAAATAACCTTTAAGAAAAACCACCGTTGTCAAGATAACAGAGAGCAAGCAAGAAACCTCTCCCGTCTCATGGAAAGCAAGTTGTTTCCCTAAGCTGGTGAAATTCTCTAAGGGTTTGCACTTGAGCTCTCTTCACCATAAGGAAAGAGAGTCATTGCTATGTTCAAAGGCTGCAAACACACATGCATTCTTTACCTGGTGAATGATTCCTGACCCAGGTTTCCAGAATCCCACTCCATACTTGGCACCAGCCGTTGCTAGAAAGTTGTACACCTCCTGGTTTATGTCCTGTTCACACAAGGAAACACACAGTATTAGTAAAACATTTTTTGTTCTTCCATACATCAAAAGCTCAAACACATTCGATTGCCTCCCATGCCTGTCCACAGTTTTGTAGCAGATAAAGGGAGGTGCACATTACTTTTAAAACCAAAAGGGACCAAGACTTTGCCATTCAGTTGTAACAGGCCACTTAATTTCATCCAACTTGTAACTCTACTAAAGCATCTTTCTTAGTTTCCAATTCCAAACAGCACAAGTGAAATAGCACAATTAAAGGAAAAGCCTGCCAATAAGGCATTTAAAAATGTTCTGCTCATTTCTTTTATTCTCAGGTTATTTTTTTTTAACCTGTGTCCCCTCTCTTCTTCTAACCACTCCTTCCTTCTCTATCAGCTGTTTCTTTTGCTGTACAGATGCTTTGCAGACATTTCCAACCCCTTAGATAAGCATTTTGGCTTTATTTTTACAGATTAAGAAATGGAACTGGTAGTTGCTCACTGCCAGGGGAGTTGGTGGGTGTCATTTCTCATTCTACCAAATCCCCTGTTTAAGAGTCACACAATGCTGCCTTTCTTGCTGCACGATCACCATTATTGGTGGAGGTCACACCGTGAAAATTGCTTATGAGAATAACCACGGTTGCCAAGGAAGTATGACACTATTATGTCCTGATAGTTCTTGGCAGAGGAGTGGCAGAGTAGATAAGATAAGCACTAGGAGGAGAGAGTTTCTTCAAGACTGTTCTCAAGCAGCTATGCTTCAGAAAAAAGAGAAAGGGGAAACTGGAGATAATGGAAGAATTGTCTCAGCACACATTTGCTGAAGTTTCCCATGAGGCAGCAACAGTTCTTTAAGCCTCATTTTCCACTGGGAGTCGGGTCACTTCACTCTGTCTGTGCATCCCTCCCCCAGGAAAGCTCACTGGTGTGCCAGGAGCAGATCCAAACCACTCTCCAGCCTGCCAGCATTCATTGTGTGCCAACTGGCAGCAGCAGAACCCTGTCAGAAGAAGGCAGGACCTTTACTTGTTCTGTTCAGAGCGGATGGCAAAGGAGCTCAGAGCTCAGGGCTGCAGCAGAATATAACTGCACTAGAGAACAAATGCAGGAATAGGGGAAAGGGGAAGACAGGAGGTGAAGGGAAGAAAAGAAGCTGTCTTATTTAGTGCGTCCCAAGTTCTTAATCACACAACTTGGGCACAATTTAGGACAGAGACAAGCAGAGCAAGAACTCCCGAAATTCACTTGAGTGGTATAAGTTGCTTTACTGTGGCCTGAAGGAGGAAGTCAGAAGCAGTTACTTCAACATCTGGAGTTTCTGAGAATAGACATGGACTAAAATCTTAAAATGCAGCTAAGCCCCCACAAACTGTTTACTACTTGTAAATCTTGGTACCAATGTCCAAGGCACAATTCCTCCCAGCTCTCACAGTGGACTTAGGCTAGGTCCACTTGGAGTAACAAGATTTGCCCCACCTCCCTGCTATGGTAAGAGCGTGTCCTTCCTTGGCAGATGCACTGTGGTATGTAGGACAGAGGTGAATGTGTCTTTATTTAACAGAAGTCTCTACAGGGGAATAAGCAGTAAAACAGTGAGCAAGAAATTTAAAAAGGCAGTGAATCAGCAGTTGGACAAACATCACATTGAAATTCCCAAATAAAAAACAACATCCCCTGTGTTTCTATACACATTTATACCCACCCTTGCTAGCCCTGAAAGCTGCACATGCTTCAGTGTTCTTCAGCTAAACTAGCAAATGGTTTGGGAAACAAAAGTAGTTATTTGCTCCACCCTCACAGGATACACCAGTGCAATGCAGACACATGTTCAGGAAGATGTCACACTGCCATACTGCAGCATAAATAATATAACTCTCTAATCTGTCTCCCTTTTATCCCCTCTGAAATAGATTTTTCCTCTTCCCTTAGCTGAAATATCTTCTTACTCTCCAGCACACACATATGACCTGGGCTTCTATCATTTACAGATTAAGACTAGCTTTTCCTACATTCATGGTCCTTTAAACCATGTAATGGATGAATCTCATCCGAAAAACTCCCAAAGATCCATTTACTCGGTTTCTTTGCTGCATCTGACCTGTCTACAGAGCTGACCACCACAGGCAATCTGTTCATGGCTGTCTTTCTAGGGGTTAAAAATAATAAATAAATCTCTTCCTTCGCCTGGAAAGAGGCTTTCAGACAGATAGAATTCAAGTCTCTGCAACAGTGACCTTGGCTCTTCGAAGATCCTTTTCGCCACCTAACTGGGCTTCGATGAGGTGATCGCAGTGGATAGTGGAAGGCACAGCCACTTTTGGCAGCCCACTGCTGATGAACTGTAGCATTGCCATCTGAGCAGTGGCATCCTGCATGGCCACGCGGTCTGGCCGTAACCGCAGATAGGTCTTGCCCCGCTCAATCTCCTGTTTTGCTGGGTCATCCAGGTGTCCATATACAATCTTCTCAGACAGGGTCAGGGGACGGTCAAGCCTGGGGAGAAGAATTTTAGTATCTGCACCTTGTGTACTTCAACATTTGCCCTTTTAAGCATGTAACAGGACGCTTCCCTGTATCACTCAGACTGGTAAGACCTATTAACACACAGAAACCTGCATGCTCTTCTTACAGTACTAAAATATCAACTGGCAGCTGGCTAAAACAAGGGCTCAGTCCCTTGTTCTAGAAACTTTCCCCTAGAAAGTTCTAAAGTATACAGTCTGATGTTACTTTATGCTTTCTTTTATAATCTTCCTACACAGCAAAAGAAACACTGACTCTGCTCATTTCCTGAGTATATCTGAGGACAGCAAACGTAGCGGCAAGACAGAGGTCAGACACTCAACTCACAAACACCAGATCCCACAGCGAGCAAGTACAACTACGTGGAGTTTCACGACCTCAGGCCTTTTATCTTGCAGCTGTATCAGTTGAGGAACCTGTTTATGTCACTGGTGAGATCTTCTGAGAAGGAACTAAGTAGATATAATGACTTGAAATGAAAGCTACTGCATTTAACAAAGGATGCAAAGTCTGAAGCACGTCATACAAACCATGGCTGAGGTAAGTGGAGCGAGAATGACAATTTAGCAGGCACACAAGCCTCTATCAGCAGATTAAGGTCACTATGTTTACATATGCTATGAATTCCTAGTCCTCCTTTCCGTGCCTAACGCCTACAGTGGAACGTAGGAGAACATTCACTGTCAAAACACAGCGTAAAGCAGTATTAGCCTATAATGACTACTGCCCACGCGCTGCTTTCCCAGAAAGGAGCAAGGACCAGTATGAAGGCTACTCAAAGAGGGCATTAAACAAAGAGGACAGAGCCCTTTCTAGCACCTCCTCTGCATTGGCCTGGTTCTCTGCAGGTCGCAGTGCTTCATCATAACCTCCGTCCGTTCCCACAGTATCCCACTACTACCTGGGCATGCTACAACTCACGTTTCACTACATTTGTGACTGCCACACTCAAAGCTGCTCTCCCTAGTAAACATTCCCTATGCCAGGACCCCATGACATTTTTTTGCCTCCTATCCTGGCATTGCAGAGCTGAATTCCGCACATTGACCTCTCCCCTCTTCCCTCCTCCACTCTTACCTCTTACGGACGATGTTGATGTTCTTCTCCAGCTTTTCATAATTTATGTGTTCATTAGGCTCAAAGTGGCTCATGGCCACCTTGGCCCGCTGGCACAGGACAGGAGCAACATGGTAGCGTCGTATCCCGCTATTCAAGGCATGCTGAAAAAAGGAGAGTATTAGCACTGGAACCTTGCAGAGTGAATTCCTGTAACATATCAATAAACCAATTGTTTTTCAGTTGTTGTTCCTGGGATTTTATGGGCTGAGGAATAGAAAAATTGCAAACATTTTTAAAGGCACCCAATGAACGTTTGATCGTACAATACCGTGTGGTATGTTGAACAGTGAGACACCAGGTTACCCAGAACAAGTAGCATTTACCAAATTATTTTACATTTCTATTTATAGCACCAGGATACTTTACACTTTCAGTGAGAAATCTGCTTTCAGGCAATGCTGAAATAATTCTCAAGCAAACACCAGTTTGCTATACTCCTGACATATTACAGCCGCGGAGAAGAACCTATGCAGCTTCCAAGGCAAGCTAACCCTAGGTCTGTATTTGCTCACTGGTACTGAGTTTATACTGAAGGACGGGCAGGTCACACAGCATGGGACTGAGCAGATACTCATCTGTTCCGCCATCACATACTAAGTTCCCTATGCAGAGTCCCTGCGTACCATAACAAAGCTTACTGTATTCCCACATAAGGTGAGTCGTGTTTCAATGCTAGCTAGAGTGACTTTGATGTACGTGCCCAGTCTATGATGTAACGCAGAACAATAGAGAGACAAGACGTGGAACAGACATCAACATCAATCTGGCTGTGCAGATCCACATGCTATTGATCTTCAATCTCAAAGAAATTCTCACCTTTCCCTGAAGAAAAGCCTTGCACTGGCCCTACAGGTGAGTTAAGAGCAAGACAGATAAACTGTACTGCGAGCTGAACACATCACCAGGAACTGCCACGGAAAAAAAAAGCCCAAATTTCGCTTGGCAGCCTCCATAGTGAAACAGCTGCCTGGAACATGGGAGAAGGGCAGGCTATGGCAAGGCACCTTCACAGCACCTGACCTGAAAGAGACAGGTCAGTGCCCAGGGTTAAAAGGTTCTCATGCAGCTTTGAAAACTGAGTCAGAGGGCAGCCTCCATAAAAACTTCCAAGTATTTGGCACATGCATTTCTTACGTCCTTTGAAAGTCTCAGTCTTCAGCCCTGGAAGTCTAGAAACAGACTGAAAACAAGAGTTCAGAGTTCTTCCTCCTCCAGTATTAAACTTTAAGACTAATTCTGTCTTTTCTATTCATCCTCTACTTCAGCCTTACAAGGTTTTTGATAAGTACAGGTTAATAAACATAGTAGTGTTGCACTGAATGCCCCTTTTGTATGTATGACTGTAAATTAGCAAATATTCCTTGTGCAAAACACAATCACAGTATCTACCACTGTTTTTGTGTTGCCAAAACCACTACTCAATTCTTTAGATCTGTTCAAGCATTTTTAATTTTCCCTTGTGAATATTTTTTCCAGTTTTCTTGTGACCAGCATTGAAAACATTGCCTGAAATAATTATGATCAATGAGACGTCATCAATTTTTATCGAAATCTCGTTTTATTGTCCTTTTGATAACATTTTTTAGTATCTTACACAATAAAAAGTTTGGAAAATCTAGGTGAGATCATAATCGCCAACACACTAGTAATGAGGGTGTAGCTTGTTTTTTTACCAACAATCCTAAGCTATGGGATATACAGGTTTTGGTAGGAGCGATACAGACCTACCGCAGCTGCACACCCCTTTTGATAAAGAACACCTGAAGGAAGTGAACATGGTGGTACAGAGAGGGCACTGATCCTCCAGGAGTGCAAATGAAACCTAGCCATCAAATTTCACTGTGCTGCACTTTAATCTTAGAACTTCCAGAACATATTACAGGTGTCAGAGTTGAGACTTTTCCTTCTTCCACCAGGAAAAAAAAGCCAAAACACACCCAAAAGAAACCATGAAAACAAACAAAATACCACCCAGCTTCTCACTGTCTAACATATATCAGCTGCTCTTTACCTAGTAGCGTAACTTCTGTGTTTGTTTTGTTCTGGCTTTTTTTTTTTTCTTTTTAAACTTAAGCATTTACCCAGCACAAGTAATGCTGTGGAAATGTCTTTACCTCGCAAGATATCTGTTGTCTTGTGAAAATCTCCAACTGCTGGAGTGGCTGGAAAAAAACACTCCATGGGATTTCATCAACGTTCATGGAAAAATAATCTCTTCCCCAGACCAGGAAAGGTATTTTGGTTGAATGCAGTTCCTTCTCCCTGCCCCGCACCATCCAAACTAACCCTGTAACATAACTGATTAACGGAGTTCTTCCTTGTCATTCAGTAAACTCAAAGCTAAATTTTACCATAATTCAGTGTACAGAAGAACAGATTTGCAACTGCAGAAGTAGCAACACAAAGTAGTTGACTCCTGCTTGACCACAACTTCACACTACCAGAAATGGGAAGGGAGCATGTTTGAGGTGAAAGAACCTGTCTGGACATGGAGATTGGCAAGAGAAGTCTGGAAAACTGAATGTCTGTTTCTGTGATGGCCAGTAAGACTGGGGAAAATTAATCACCCAGGCCAATCTGTTTCAGAAAACTAGAGAATCATTTTCATCTACCTAAGACTCTTAAAAGGCACCTGTCAAAGTACTATCTTCACTTTACTGCGATCTAAATCTCATCCCACATCTCTACTCTGTTGGGAATTAATTTGATTCGATATGGTTGTTCTCATGTTGGCACGCAGCAAGCCTAAGGATCCATCACCAACAACGAGCAACAGCATACACTGCCTGGTTCAAAAGCCTGATTTCTCCTCAAAGAATCTACAATATATCACTCACCACACTTGCCGATTCTCTGTGCCTGTTCATTTTCCCCTCAGAAACCAGCTGGCAGAACTACAAGATGAAGGAAAAGCCACAAGCCTAACAGTTTCCACCTTCATGTCCTCTCACTCTTCCCTGAAATAGTAGGTGGCTTGGGGGGATTCTGTGGTGTTTTTCTACTGAATAGCGAGAAGTGCCTTGAGACCAACAGCCAAGCGAAGCAGGGAGCCAGCAATCTATACATTTTCCCCTTTATCCAGGAACAGTTAACTTCTAGACTGACCACACCCAGTAAACAGCTGCCAAGTGATCTCCTCTCATCTGGCACTGAATTCGTTATTCCAGCACTTGAGTGTCCTTATGCAGATTTCATTAAAAGAAATGGCAGCAGTCATTACAGGACTCCTAAATCTACTGGTATTTTGGCAGGTGAAAAGCTTCCTTAAAAGACAAAAAAGCCAGCCTATTAAATGGGTCATTATTTTTGAAATCTTTGTAAGGAAGCCAACACTTATCTTTACAGATTTTAAAAGCTCATCTTGAAAAGCTAGCTAGCTTGCATCTAGCTCACTACAGAGAATGGTCCAGATGTTATGGGAGCCTGAATTCAGAAACTAGCTTACGTTTTGGCAGCAAATATGGTAGACAAGTCCAATAAGTAAAAGCTTATGTTCAACTGTGCTACATGCACTCCTATCGGGGAAATCAGTCCTAGAAATCCTAGCGGAAACCCAAAATACCATCTTTCCTCATCCTCCCTGATCTAAGAACACTAGCCAAGTTTCCAACATTCGCCATGATTCAGCCTAAAAAAAGCAGTGTGGTATAATTAAATTGTAAATGCAGTCTAATTTTCTAGACCCACCTCCAAAGAGCAACCAAAATTAGAGTTCTGAAGATCAGTTTAGCTCTAGCCAATGCTGCTTTTTTGCCAGCATACACAAAGCTTCCCATACATAATTTCAGTACTTACCTACAAGGCCTTCAATAAACCCCTGATACTTCAGACAGTTTTGACAGAGTCATACTGTAAAAGTCTGTCAATCCACAGCCAACGTGGCTCCAGAAATGGGATGCTACTAAAAGCATCTCTCAGATAGGCATGAAAAAGATCTTGACCCTTTGAGGCTATTAGAAGAATTGTACTTTAAATAGGATAGTCAGCCCAAACCAGGCTAATTCCAATTTATATCCCTCTGAGGAAAGCTTCCTATGAAGCTCCAATTCCAGAATTGTTCTAGGAGAGGAGATGAGTAGAACCAATGTTAATAACATGTGCCATGGTCAATGCTGGTAGTATCAGTGTTTAGCAAGGTGATTTTCATATTCATTAATCTCAAGGCTGCTACATATTGGAAAAAAAAAAACCTGACTCCTAAAGAGATTACCTAGAAGCATGCTTGATTACCATTACAGATTTAGTCCTTCACAGGGGAAAACAAACATGCACCCTGAGCCTGATAACTGAAGGCAGCCTTCTAGAATACTAATTTTCCCATATTCAAGCACAGCCTTTGTTTTACTTTATACGATATTAATTTTTAGCAAGTGACTGACTGTTGTCATGTGATGAGATACCACAGAATGAGAACCAATTCATTATCCTAATAAAGGATTTGCCTTCATTTTATGAGTAGTCATGTCTGTTCAAAGTACAGATTAAAAACTAGTTAACAATTAAGAATGAATATTCCAAATTAACTGAAAAGGTGCTATTCTGTAACTTTTGCTTAAATTTGAAAAGCAAAAAAGCTGTCTATACTTTACTAAAACATCTACCTATAAAGTAAGGAAGTAATACAAAACATGAATTAAGTTTCTCATACTACTTTCAGAATACTAGAAGCCAAGTTCTTACTTCAGCTCCCTAAGAAAAGGGACACATTGGCCAAGGTCACAAATGGCAAACTGAGAAGTTATATTGCCCAACTTCATCACATGCTTTATTAAGGGGAACACAGGTTTCCTTATCCCTGTTAGCAGCCCTAAAAAAAAAAAACCCACATCCTGTTATCTGCCTTCCAAGCTTTAAAAGATCACAAAATCTTTATTACTGAGTACACATTAAACAAAAATGTCTTGAGCAAGAGAATCTCTGTGGTGAGTTTATATTACAGGCAGATAGGATTCTTAGAGGTTTTGACAGATAAGACTGAGAATCACTATCACTGCCTTGGAAAAAAAGGCAGCTTATGTGCCTGTCCAGGCTGGTTTTTTGGTCTTCCTACGTCCCGTTTATATTTAGACCCTGGCATCTTTTTCACCCAGGGGAGGCTGCTCATATTGAAAGCAGGATTTCCGAAGCAAAGCCGCCAAAAGACAGCCCCTGCGCTCACTCACACAACGAGAAGTCACCTTGTGCTGCCGCACGCTGATAACGGGAACAAACAGACGACAAGAGGAAGAAAAAAGCACGCCCCCGGGAAAGGCTTTTTATTTCATTGTGAGGGCCCCCGCCCTCAGGTCAGCGCCCCGGAGGGCCCGGGCTCTGACAGCGACTCCAGCCCAGCGCGGCGGGGTCCGGGCGAGGCAGCGCGGCGGGGCCGGGCCGCGGCCGCGTCACCCCGTTCACCTTGGCACTCACCTTGAGGGCCGACCGGGCCCGGCGGCGGGAGGCGCCCTGCCCGGGAACCCGAGAGCCGGCCGCGCCGCCACCGCGGCCTCCCCGCCATCGCCATGGAAACGGGGCGCGGTGCCGCGCCGGGGACACGCTGACCTACACGCGGAGGCGCGGACAGGCGGGGACGGCGCGAACCAGCGGCTGCGGCCGCCCACCCGGCGGGTGACGGCCCTGGCCCCACCGCCGCTGGCTCGCCCGCTCTATCCCTCCCTCCCGCCCGCCCGCCCGCCGCCGCGCCTCCCGCCGCCACGCCGCTCACCCGCAGCCGAGCCGCCAGGACGCAGTACGGCGCCATTTTGTTCACTGACAAAGATGAAGTCGCGCCCCGATGGCGTCACGCGGCCTTTTTCAGATCTCCGGCGCGCGGGCGGGGGCGCCACGGGGTGGGGCCTCACAGGTCCTGGCAGGGTCGTATCCGCACCAAGAAGGCGCCCACCGGCCGATGAGCGAGCTTTGCCTGGGTAGGAGAAGGGAACGGCGGAGTGCCTCCGCGGAGACGGTTTTCTCAGCAGCCCGCCGCGTGATCACCCTCCGGCGTTTCCGTCGAGGACGGCGCTTTGTCAGGCGCTGTCCTCACCCCAGCCAGGACCGCGGCGGGCAGCGCGGGTCGGAGGTGAGCGCGCGGGGCGGCAGCAACAGCAACAGCGGGCGGGTGTCGCGTCGCCATGGCCAAGCACCACCCGGACCTCATCTTCTGCCGCAAGCAGGCGGGCGTGGGTGAGTCCCGGAGGGGTACCCCGCCTCGGCCCCTCTCCGCTGTGGGGCGAAGAGGAGGAGGAGGAGGAGGAGGCGCGCGCGTGTACCGTTAGCGGCCGTTAGGCGCGCGCGTGGCCGTTAGGCCTGGCGGGGGGGGAGGGGCGCCCGCCTCGCCCCTCCCTCTCCGTTTTATGTCACTTTTATGCTGATGTTTTGCCGTGGTTCGTGCGTTCTTCCTCTGCAGTGGGAGAGGAAGCCCCGTAAGGGAGGCTCCGGCCCGTACCCTGCCCCGGGTGCGCCCTCGGGGGCCCGTCCTGAGGCGCGGGTGCTCCTGGGCCCGTCTCAGTGCGGCTGAAGGGCTGTAACGCCTGCGAACGGCAGCCTTTCGGTCGGCAGGCGGGGGAAAGGCCGGTGAAGCTGATGGCTATACCCACAAACATGCGATTTGGACTTGCTTTGCTTCTGTGGCGTTGGCCATACCGGCGCAGCGAGGACAATGGGCTGAAGGCTTCAGCCACCACTGGGAGCATCCTTCTGGCTGCAAGATAAAATTGTTTTCCAGGTTATACTTGTATACAGATAATAGGCTTTATTCTTTTCACTTGGGTCAGAATTTGCCCTGCTAAGTCTCATACAAGATTAGTCGAGATACAGCTTCCGGTTTTTCTTCGCTCCTTGGAGTGAAGCAAATTTAACATGCAATTTTTGGAAAGAACTGTAAACATAAACCATTCAGCTGTGCTGTCCGTAGGAAACTTCTTTTTAGAACAGTTAATGTAGCTAACAGTCTATCTGTGTTGAAAATTAATTTCCAGCCTGGTGAATCCCTTGACCCTCAAACTTCAACTGAGTCACTATTTAGTCTTTGTGAAGGTGTGTGTCTGGTCTTTAGAACTTGATATTTATGGCATTTACCCAAGTTACTAACATCACTGTTGTCAGTTTCTTAGACAAGTGACAAGACTTCTAAGATACCTTTAACTACCTTTGTGCTGTGAAGTGAAGAAGATATTTGGGCTGTCTTCAGTCAAATAAACACTTTTTTTTTTCTTGTCTCATTAAAACCAGTGTAAAAGTTATGCCAAGACTCATGTATAGGATTTCCTTTGGTCCAGTACGTTCGCTGTGTTTGAAATAGAATAACGAATGTAGGTTTTCTTACTGTCAACGGGTGTCATTGTGCAGTCATGGTGCATGTAAACCTTGATCGTGGTAGATGTCTCCAGGAGGGTATATATTGTTTATCATAAATGTGTTTGTATTTATGCTCAAACTGTTCCTGTCATTTACTTTTTTTTTTAAAGACTGCTCACTGCATAAGATAATCATTTGACGTTCAAGCTTGTAGTTACTTATATTTTATTCCTGCTTCTGCCTCAAATAATTTTTTTCTTCTTTTTCTTCTTACAGCAATTGGAAGACTTTGTGAAAAATGTAAGTATAGCTTCTACATATAGTTTCTTGAGAACATGTTGTGGTTAGAACATACAGTTTGAATTTGAGGATTGGATTCTATTTTTGCTTTAGCCACGAACTTGGTGTCAGTCTTTGACATGGGAAGACTTAACTTCTGTATTGCAAGTGCAAATTAGTGAATACTTACAAAGTTATGTGCTCAAATAGGTTGTCACACAAATGCATGCTGTTCTTGAGTATACGCTGCCAGCGTTTTCAGTAGCTGACCCTACAGTGACTTCTTGATTGATTCCTTGTAATCTGTAATACAAAATGATCAGTCGTTTCGAAGCAGGGGAAAAAAAAGGCAGTTTTGGAATCTGACTTCTTCACACCTTGAGAAAGGTTCCCTTCAGCATCTAGGAGAGTAAGAAATGGTGGTGATGGGGGAACATCTAGAGTTAGAGCAGAAAAAAACCCACAGAATCAAATGCCAGTGCTCAACTGTAGAAGAGAAGAAAGAGTATGATCTGTCATTAGATCATTTTAGGGGAACAGAGCAAATAACACGACTAGTTCGTGACTCAAAAATAATATGAATATAAACAAAGTGAGGAGAAGCAGTCTGAAGCAACAAGATTGTTTCCAAGAGCACTCAGCAGTGACATAGGTTCTCGTTGGTAGTAGTTCAGGGTTGTCTTGCTGGAGGTTTAAGAGCAGGTTAGATGAGCCGTTTGTGGGAGTCAGGATTAGATGCCTTGAGAACTGGTAAAAGGATATGAAGCGTTTCATCCCTAGGTCAGTGTTTTGGATAAGGTCCAGCACGGCAGAGACTGTCAATGGCATCTGATGGCTGCCTGCCTGTATCATATGAGTACTTGAATTTCACTCAGTTCCTTGTGAGAAAGCAAGAGCAACTTTTGTGAAATGGCTGTTTATGCCAGTTTGCCCTTTCTTTGGCCTTCTCACAGATGAAGGATTAAAAGGACCGTGAGTACAATCTCTTATCTCATCTGTTGGATGATAGTAACTCCAGACTTTTGTTGATGTGGCACTGGAGAGGAGCTTACACTGCTGCTTCTGTATAGATAAGGACACTAGTCCTGTCAGTCCAGCATTTTTTTCACCAGTGAAAAATTAAGGAAAAGTTCTAGAGTAAAAGTAATAGTATGATATAAGCAGGTGTTGGCTAACCACAGAGGTGACTTTGGGTTTCTTCCCTGATTGTGAATGCATGAATAAATAAAAAAACTCAGATATTTCAGGCTACTGGCCCTTGTTCCCCTCAAGTCTGTGTGCAAATACGAAGTTGCACCCTGTGCCTGCAAGATGAATTTCTGCAGTTCAGTTGTATTGTCTTTGAGCGTACAGGCAAGTTCTTTGACTGGGAAGCTTTTCCTGTTCTGTGTGGGGGTGGAGAAGAGGACGTTCTGTAACCAAAGGCTCTGCTGTACTTGCAGGTGATGGCAAATGTGTGATCTGTGACTCCTATGTGCGGCCCTGCACTCTCGTGCGCATATGTGATGAGTGTAACTACGGCTCGTACCAAGGGCGCTGTGTGATCTGCGGGGGTCCGGGAGTGTCTGACGCTTACTACTGCAAGGAGTGTACCATCCAGGAAAAAGATGTATGTTGTCATCCAGTCTGCTATTGGATTGGTTATGTCTTTATTTGGTAGCCATGCTTATCTTTAAGGGGCTCAAAGGTAGTGAAATTAGTACTGGGACATGAGATGTTTGGGTTCTGCTACCAGTATTGGCACTTGCTTTTGTTACCTTGTACCTTTCTTCCCCTGTTGGTAGTTCCCGGTGTTTGCAAAGCATTTTGAGATATCATTGCACTTTGAGGTGTTGTGTCTCTCTTCATCCCAAAGGACCTTTGACTGCTTTGCACTTCATGCTCACAATTCGCTTCCTCCACACACTGCTTGTTACCACTTTAAGTTGTTATCTTACTAGGTCTCTCAGCCTGGGTTTTAATCAGAGTCAGAGATACTCCAGACACTGCAAAGGCAGTGGTAAAAGCAGCCTCTCACTAGAAGTCCATTATCAGCCACTGACCAAGGGCCTGTACGGTACTGTAAAGCCTATGGAATCACCACCTTAGAGCTTAGTGTCCAGTGTCCTCGCTGCTAATTGTTTTACAAGTTTAAAGTTTCGTGTACAATTTCAGTGGGATATGATTTATTTTTTGTTATTCTTTTCTGGAGTGACCTATATTACAGACATCTCTCTCTCTGCTAACACTTTTTGGAGTAATGATCCCGTATTTCTATAGTCAGTGCTATATTCTTTTTATAATCTGCTTGTGCTGAAAGATAGCCACTGCACATGTGAAACGAGGCAGCTGTTCACCTCCTGTAAGGTATTTGTTAATATCAAACACAATGAATGCAGGACATGAATGAAGTGGTAGAAGGACCTTAGGGAGAAGCAAGAGCTTACAGTTGTAATATCCCCAGACCTGATAGCTGTGAGAGTGTCTGTTAAAGGTTGTTTGGATTTTGGTGCTTTGCAAATGCCGTCTCCAGCACACCCTCATGGCAGTGCAGAACATGCTGAGAGAATGGTTCAGATCGGTTTAGTGGAACATGCTCAGGTGCGTGAGTTGCTGATTTAATTCTCTGCAGCACGTATGTTTTCTCTAGAGGTCTGCAGCTAAATTCAGGACAGGGGCAGGTCCTTGTTTGAATTTGGTCATTAGATCTGACAGGACCATAATCTTTCTTAGTATCTAAATATAGATATACATGCTGTGGTGGTGGTACTGCCTCCTACTTCAGAAATGCTGTGAGAAACAGTAGTTTTGTTCACTTGCCTTTGGAACAAAGACACCTGGCTTGATAAGTCATGAGTCAAATAGGCTTGGTTTTATTTTTACCAATTCATATTGATTCCCAAGAGGTATTTGTCATAACCTAAGCTGGCCTCTATCTTATCATGTCTGGTTCAGGTGTGAAATAGCCAGCTGCTCTGCAAGGGAGGATTGTAGAAAATGTAGAGCGGGAGGAGCAGGAGAATGACAAGTCAGAACTGAGGTATTTTGACAGCTGGGTGAAGGCTGCTGTGGGTGAAGACAGTTGCTCTGTACCAGCAAACACAAACGTTAGGGATTATTGCAGATGTGAAGTTGCAGATCTGAAACATCAGATTGGACATGATTGACTTGCAGGATTGAAAAGTGCTGACACAGGTGTAGGGTGCCCAGAACTAGAAAAGTTGTGTGCTCCCTGTCACAATTAGCTGGTGCCGATGTGAATAAGAAAAGCAGATGGACAGAGCCCTAAACCTGAAGCTCTAACACTCCAAGGTTTCAGTCACAGCACTTCCATCATCCTCAGAGAAAGACTGGAAAAGATAGTGAAGCAAGAAAGCAAATACTAAAATGGAGAGAGGAGGTGGAATGCTGTTGGGCATGAAGCAAAGAGCCTGGTTACTCCTGGTTCATTTGTTGTGGTGGACAGAGGAATGAGGTATTGTTTCACTCTGCTTCGATCTGTGGGTAAGGGCTAAAATCCCACCTTGACATGCAGGACAGCTCTAAGTTGCAAAATGTAATCCACTCTTGGAGACAGGAGCATTCTCATGTGCTGCCTCCTTAGGAGGAGGTGGAAGAATGAAGAGACCCCTGCAATAATGCTGTCAAGATTGTCACAGACTCCCCGGATCGTGGGAGGCAAGGCTTGGAAGAGTCCTACTGTTGAGATTCAAAATTAAATAAGGAGCAGTAGCTAGAAATGGGTTGTGACGGGTGTGTGGGGAGGGATGATTTCTTTTCCCATCTTCTGTTGCTTCTACCATGCAGACTCTCCCCACTGAGTTGCATCTCCTGTACTGGAGCAGGTATTGGTGGGGCAGCTTGGGTGCAGTTTCTACAGCAACTGACATCTGCCCAGAGGCTTTCTAAATCTAATCCGCTCAGGCTTACACAACAGCCAAGGACACGTGTTCCTCTGCCTGCTGGGCCTCTCATAGCTGCTGTTGCCAGCCACAATGTTTTTTCCTCAAGAGTTACGGAGATGTTGGGCTCAGGTGGCCAAATGTTCGCTAGTACACCCAAAGGTGCATCTCTGATTTATCTTTGCAACCACACCTCTGACGTGGGTCTCCCTCACTCCCCTTCTTGCTTTTCTTGTGGCTTTTTTCTCACCGTCTGCTGGAATTCAGGTACAAGAAATTTTCTGAATAGCTGTCCTCTCCCAAGATGACCATACAGCCTCTGCAGTAAACAATCTAGGATGCAGGAAATCTGAGATTCAGTTCTGCTGTCACAGCTGGGGGGAGTCCCTAAACATGAGAATGACTTGGTGACATCTAAAGCAACAAGATTCTTTTTGGCTAAGGAGGGGACAGGTTATTTCTTTGGGCCCTATAAATCCTGCATGTCTTAATTTAGAAGGAATACAGTCTTGAGGCACTGAGCATCTTTTTCATTAAACTACTGATTTTATATGAGCTGTTTTCCATCTTCACCCTGAGGAAGAGAATGTCCCAGAGTAATGTTAAAAAGTCATCCATCCTCTTTGTTCCACTCTCTTGCTGGTAGTAACCAGAATTGGAGGGCAGTTTGTCTGTTCAGGTGTTCAAAATTTGTGTTGAGGACTGGGTGAGGAGCATGGGAACTGAGAATCTACTAGAACTATGTAAGTGATGATGATATTCTGTTTGCCCATTTCCTAACTTACGTCCTCTTTTCTTCTTACAGAGAGACGGTTGCCCTAAGATCGTCAACCTGGGCAGTTCCAAGACAGATCTCTTCTACGAAAGGAAAAAGTATGGCTTCAAGAAGAGGTGATCCTATCCGTGCACGGCTACACCTCCTGTCGGATTGGCAAGAGGGTCTTGGAACATCTCTGGACTTTACTATTATTGAAAACCAGTTGATTATTTTTTTCCATAGCAGTACAAATTCAGTAGTATACTTGGGATTGGAGAAGTAACAGAGTGAGTGGGGACTGAAACCTGATCAGAACTGACTATCAGAAAGAGCAACTGAGGATTACTGTCTCATATTTTCAGAAGGTCTGCTAGTAGCTGCCCCAGCTCTCTACAAAAAACCTAGTGAGCAAGTATTTACGCTTGCAGGAGACTAGCTCAGTAAAAAGCAAGTGCCGTTTCTGGTGTGGGTAGTTCTTACCAGGTCTCCTCTCAATTGTTTGAAATGGCCCCATGCATCTGTATTGAAGAACAGAGCTCCAGTCCCATGTGCCCACTCCCCCCTGTCCCTTCCAGTATATTTCCATGATGCCCTGTTTTGTAAGGAACCTGCTCACGGCTGGTGCCTTCCTAGGGAGAGCACAGCTGTTCTATGTTTTCTTTGACAGATTAATCCAAGGCCCTTTCTTGTAACCATTTCTGTAGGGTGCATACCAATAAAGCTTCTTCTTTCTTTTTTTTTTTGTATAACAAGGATTTCTTTCCAATTCATTCTGTGCCTAGCCTCTCCGGAGCTTTCTGGGGACACGCAGGGTTAGCCCAGCTAGAGCTGCACAATGGGTTATCTGGTTTCTGACAGTGCCTGCTTATGGCCATGTGACCTTGCTGCAAGGAGCTTCGGGGAATGGCTACCGCTTTTGTCTGACTGTGATCCCAGTCACTGATCATTTTGTCCCGTAGCGTGAGGATCGCTGAGCTTGTAACCCTTATGCTAGCTAATACGGCTGTGGATGTTGTTTCACCATGCAAACATCCAATCCCTTTCTAAAACCTACTAAGCTATTTGACTTGCTGTCCTGTTCTTGTGAATAAGTTAAAGCCTTCCCTGCTGTAACTGGAAACCAACTATTGTGTTCTAGGCTATTAGCCGAATGCGTGCGGAAAACCAGAGGCTGCTCGTTTGTCAGATACAAGTACAGGCTAAAAGCAGTCTGTTGGCTCAGCAGAGATCTGGGAACAGGCGCCTTTATGCGGAGGCGGAACCGATTTCCCTACTAGTGCGTGCGCTCTTCTGATGGTTAAATTAGGGTCCCAGCTCAGCGTGCCCATAGTCCTTAAAGTCTTTGTTGTCTGAGCAGAGTGTGTGCTACAGTAACGGGATTCTCTTTGCGCAGTCTTGGGGTGCAGAGCCTGTTTTGTGCCCCTTCCAGGATTTCAGTTGTTACCCTGAGGTTAGTACCGATTCCTCTGACTCCTCTCTGGCTTAAATGCCTTTTCTACCTGCTCCAGCCATTTAGGTGTTTCAGATAAGAGTGAAAACAAGCAGACAAGTTGTGATCATCTGCCCCTTAAAAGTCGTTTCTTCCTGCCGCAGCTGGCTTTAGCTATGACTGGTCCTACAGCTATCTCAGCTGCTCCTCCCTCTCCTCCCCCAGCTATTAATTCTGTCAGATTTCTCTTCCAAGCTTTTTGCAGTCCTGAGAGTTTCTTTATGTCTTCTTCCCTGCACCGTGGTTCTCTTACACAGCTCCTGGTTAATTTTTATTAACGTGGATGCCATTCGCCAAGATCTTCAGATCAAACTGGTTCTTTGGTTCCAGTAAACCCACTCTCTCAAAGGAATTCCACCTAAATAAGCAGCTGCCTCTTATTCCTGACTGGGAAGCCCATATCAGTGCCATTATCAGCCATGTTAAATTCTGTGTTTCTTTAGAAGCAGGGCATGACATGCAGATTTTTTTGTACTTGGAACTCTATCACTTCAACCAGAATTTATCACTTGCTCTCAGTCAGGCTGCCCGAATTATCGCACTAGGAATGCAGAAGGTTTATATGTATTTTTTTCTTTCCGCAAAGTTTCTGAGATAACAAAAGTTTTTTTGGTGAAGGTAGAGGGAAATGAAGTTTGAATTATTTATTTTGTCTTGGAGTTATTGCCCCTAATGTAGGGATCCCTGGAAGATCTAATTTTAGAGCAGCCCTTGTTCCTCATCATTTAGCTGGATCAGCCAGGCAGGGGTTGCTATAGAGATATGAGTGTCCCCATCCCTTCCCCCACCCCCAAAAACGGCTGAGCATACCTACTTTCTTGGCACTCCCGGTGCCCTCACTCTGACTGCTGGGTATATCGGTCTGCGTTCTGGCAGCAAGGAGAGTTAAGCTGCCATTTCTAGTTGTTCTGAGTCACTGGGCAGGTGGAGAGAGGGAGGGACGGGCTTTTTCCCCTTCGCCTTGTTTGCACAGACAGCTCTGGGGAGAATGCCAAATGGCTGCTGGTGCTCTGATCAGTTCAGTGCCGCTGCCTTTCTGGTACTTTCAGAGCACGGACGGGACATTGCCCTGAAGCTGCTAATTCAGACAAGGGTAATGGATACAGTTGGGTAGCCCAGAAAAACTCAGCCTTGCTTGCGTGGTACTGATTTCTGTTCACCAGCGAATGAAACCCAGACAGGGCCCCTAGAAAAGTGCAATATTTCTTACCTAAATAGATTTTAAAGTACTTGTCCAGTAGAAGGAGGTTTCCTGGCACTACTGGACACTGGAGCACGTGCAAAAAGGGCACGCTTCCCTGCAGGGAGGGAATGAGACAAGACATGTCCTGCTACTGTGTGCCTGCCAAGCTCTGTAAGCACTTCACCAGACCTTGGAGTCTTAAGCAGCCTGATTCAGGGGCTCCCTGGCTGCCAGCTGTGAGCACTTGCATGGCAACTGTGAGGAAGGGTGGGAGGGACAGGGACAGGGACAGGGACGGCTGTGCTTCTGTGGCAGCTGAACCCCTGTGGTGCTGCCTGCAAATCCTCACTGTGTGGAGCTAAATGTGTCTTCCTGCCCTTACTTTTCTAGGTAGGGTTATTGCTTTTTTTTCTTTTTTACTCAAAAAGGTGTTATGTAATAAGTAAAAAAAAAATCCCTGTATTTCAAATATTTACTTTTTGCGGGGGGGGGGCGGGGGAGGCGGAACATGGGACCTCTTGGCCAATTAAGTAATG
This sequence comes from Tauraco erythrolophus, assembly GCF_009769465.1. Lineage (NCBI taxonomy): Eukaryota > Metazoa > Chordata > Aves > Musophagiformes > Musophagidae > Tauraco > Tauraco erythrolophus. Next base: position 58,510,804 of record NC_141468.1, read on the forward strand.
GGCCTCTTTGTTGCCAGTACTAACAAGACATTGCTGCATTCTGAAATGTAGATGTTCCCTGTTAGGCGCCTCCTCAGACCACCTACCAGCCACAGCTACAGCTGAGCTCAGCAAATAGCTCTATAACACACCTCCAGTCCTTTCAATCATCTAGACCTTGTCTTGACAAAGCCCTTGAGCCCAAAGCATTACCTTTCTTCAAAAAAAACCACAAACAAACAAGGTAGGGAAAGGCCTTAAGTCTGCCTGTGAGCTTTCCTTGCAAGAGCTGCATAGACAAAATCCTGCTTCTGAAACCTTATCTGTGCGGGAGCTGTTATTTTCTCATTACAGAGATCAGCTGGAGGTGTTGTTTGCCTCTTTCAATAGCAGAAAAGAATTTTTCATTTCCTTGAGATTGTCATGTGACTTGAATGTAAAGAGGATTCAGGGTATGGCAGTGTTAATTACGCCCGATTATAACCTGACCGCCCTTCCTTGGCATTAACTAGCCCAGCAAAACGAGCTCGGTCCCGGTGGCCTGGCGATCCCTTCCTTCCCCACGTGCACGTGATTCAGAAGCTTTGCTTTGACGCAATAGCCACACGGCCGTGAATGTGTGAGCGGATACTGTGACAGAATTCCTCTGCCCGCATGTGTACCAGGGTGACACGATAATTAGAGGAGCACGGTCAAGGCGCAAGTATTTTAAAGAGCCCTAATGTGTAACACCCTCTTAGTAACACCTTATTAAAACAACAATAGAATTTTAGAAATGTAATTGCCTTTTTTCTTAATGATGCTAAAAATAGCGCAGTCATTTTAATTTCCTGATCTCTGGCTGACAGCATGATTTTGTTTCCAGCAAAGCAAGGGAGTCTTAGAAAAAAAACATGTTCTTTTGTAACTAAATTCCTTTTAAACTAGGAGTAATGAAAACAAGGCTGCTCATAATAGCGCTCATAGATCTTCCCCTTCTCTTCCTCCACCTTCTGCAGAAAAAAAACCCCACAACTTCAAAAGTTGTTGAGATTTTTTTTTTTAAATCAGTGGGTGGGAAAATGACCAAGGATCACTGCTGTAGCACTGTGGCTAGGAAGGGCAGTGTTAACGGATTTCTTAGCGCATGGTGTTGACTGGCTTCAGAAGTCCTCTTCAGTGGCAAAGGCAGTACCTAAGGTGAAAGGTTCCTGAGTGAGGGAGGACAAACCAAACCCAAAAAGATGCTGAAGGTCTTTATGGAAACGGGGCAAGGGAGGAATTTTGTATTTTTGCACTTGGCAAGTGGTTGCTACGGAGAATTATTTAACCAGAGGGACACGGAGCAGCTCAGGAACCATCTGTGGTCTTTGTCCATTTTGAAAATGGGCAATTAATTAAAAATTCAAAGGTGAGAAGATCCAGTTCCAAGATGGAGTGTGACTCCACTATGGGATTTTTCTTCTGAATTCTTCAGAACCAAGGCAAACAGGACATTTCAGGGGCCAGGCAAGCTGCCCCCACTGCAGCAGGAACTGTGGTAGCACTTTGGTCACCGAGACTGGTTCTCCCTCCCTGGTCTGCTTGTGTCAGCTCTGAGGAGGATGCCTGACACGCGGCTGGGAGGGCCTGGTAACACCGTTCTTGATGTCCCTTCCACTTGTTTGGAGCTTTACTCTGATCAAAAGCTGCCTTATGCGTGGAAAGCAAGAGCCCTTTGCAGGTGGTGTCTTTCCACAGTGAGGTGGTGCGGGTGCCTGTAGGGATTTTCTTTGTTTTCCTTGAAACTAGTAATAGGTCTGGTTTGAGGTACGGAGCATGGAGCTGCGTGTGCTGGCAGCTGGCACCCTTTAAACACGTGTGGTGATATTGATTGCATGTGGGAAAAACACAGCTGCCCCTGTGACACTTCCCCGTGCGTGCCTCTCCAGGGGGCTGTTGGTTACCCTGCGCGGGTACCCTCTCCTACCCCGAAGCAAGTGCACTTGTTTTTTCTTCATTGCCGAGTTTTGTTTGCAGAACGAAAAGCGAAGCCGTGCTTGCTGGGTGAGTGCCTTCGGCTTGCTGGCGGGTGCCTGAGGCTCAGCTGTTGGGGGAAGAGGTGCCCCCCATCCACCTGCGACCCGGACAGGTGCCAGGGTGGCCCTAGGGACGGTCAGTCTCCACAGCTCTCTTCCCCCGGGGCAGCGTGCAGCCTCAGCCTTGCACAGCCGCGGCGCCGGCTTGCGTAAGGGCCCCCCTGGCTGCCCGGCCCGGGCGGAGCCCTCGAACGCCCGCGGTGCGGGACGGGGGCGGCCCCGCTGGGGCAGGCTGCGGCCGCCATGACGACTACGACTCCCGGCAACCCCCGAGCCGCGCCTGGCCCCGCCCCCTGCGCACACCCCCTTCGGTCACTGGCTGCGACAGCGCACCAATCCGAGGGCGCCACAGGCCCGGCCAGCCAACGGGAAGGCTGTTGCTAACACGCCGCAGTTATTTTTAGCACGGCAGCCGCTCGTGCACCTTGCGGGTCCCTCGCCTCCGCCGCGGCGGGGCCGGCCCTCTGCTGAAGGCGGAGGTGCACGGGCGTGTGAAGACAAAGTAGTCCGTGGGTTGCGCTCCGGTGGAGCGTGGTGCCGGCAGGGCTGAGGCGCCTTCGCTGCCTCGGAGTGCTGAGGCAGGGGGCCGTAGAGGCGGTTGTGCCGGCTCCTGCCCTCCCTGGGGTGGCAGCAGCAGGCTTTGCCCCGTTGTCCGCTGAGGAGATGGGCCTGCAGCCTTCCGGCCTCCTCCACTGTACCTGCCCTCAGTGTCACAGGGCCGGGGGGTCCCGGGGCTTTGCAGTGAGGTAGGGAGCCGGCGTTGCCTGTTCTCGCACCCTTCTGGGTGCCGCACCCCTAACTCTCCTGCCCATGCTGTTAGTGGGGCTTGGGGGTTCCAGCACAGGAGTTCCTGCAAGACTTCACTGGGGTTGTGCAAGGGGCTTGTCCTCTCGGGAGCCGGAGTTCCCCAGGGTCCTCTCCTCACCCCAGGGCCAGTCCTGCCACGGAGCCGGGGCCTGACAGCACCAGGCCCCCAACCTGCTGTGGCGGCTGCTGCCAAGTACCCGTCGTGCACGGAGGCGAGGAAAATGCCGGCCGGTTCCTTCCCTCCCCGTTCCCGTTCGATCACCTCGGTGTGACCCCCTCCCCCTCGCCTCAGGCTAAGCCGCTTGGGGAAATCCTCAGGTCAATCCTCATCCCGCTAAACCCTCTGCCCCTTCCTTCCCCTGGCACCCAGGGTCGGGGCGCTCCCCAGTGCCTTACGGCTGGCAGCGCCCCGTGATGCAGCTGCTGCACCGGCAGCGGGGGGAGAAAAGGGGAATTAAACCCCCCACTAACCCCCCGACCTCCCAGTCCCCGGGTCCTTGCGGGCGGCGAAGCCGAACGAGCAGCGAGGGGAGGGGGAACTAGTCCCGGCCCGCCCTCCGCGGCCGCATCACGCTGGGCGGGAGCGCGGATCCCTGCGCGGGGTTGCTAAGGGTGAAAGTTTGCCGTGAGTTGGCTCACTTGGGGCCAGGGTGCGGGCGGCTCTGGGCCGGCGGGGCGAGGAGAGGCGGCGGCGACGACACAGGCACCGGCACCCGCACCCCCACCTACGGGCGTCCCGCACCACCTCCGGCCCACGCCGCAGCTCCCGGGCCCGCCCCGCGGAGGAACCGCACCGACGGGGATAAGGCGAGGGAGGGGACGGGACAGAGACCCGCGCGCACCGCCCGGGCTCCGCCGGCAGCGCCCACGGTCCCCGACAGCTGCCAGCAGTCGCCGGCCCTGGAGCCGAGGACGAAGTAAGTGGGGCTGGGGGTGCTTCCCTCCCCACTCCCCTCCCACACTCTCTGGGGCCGGGTCCCGCGAGCCCGCATCCCCTTTGTGAGCTCGTCCTGAGGGGAGACATTGTCCCCCTCCCCACCCAGGGAGGGTAATTTATCCCTCCGTGGAGCGACCGTGCAGCTCCCGGTCCCCAGGGGGGGATTAATGGGGTTTCAGGGGAGGCGGTATGTGAAAGTCATTGGGTCGGTGACGCTTTGCAATGCCCCCGGTTCACCATTTTGTTCGCCCCCGACACCCCCCCCCGCCCCCCCCGGTCTGATGGGGGTCGGGGTCGGGGTGCGACGCAGCCCCGAAAAGGGCAGACTGGGCCCGGGGGCGGTGGCGGGCGCTCTGGGCTGTCGGAGAAAAGGGGCTGTCGTCGAGGTGTCTCTCTTCCCGCACGGCGGATCGAGCCCCCCCAGGCTCCGGAGGGGAGAAGCCCGACGACAACAAAGGCGCTGCTGGGGTTGGGCTGGGCGCTGCCGGCCCCTCTCCCGGCGGAGGGGCCCTGCCTGCCCCGTGAAGGCGGAGCGGGGGGGACCCGGCTGAGGTGCCCTTCGCGGGCACGGCGGTCCCTGGGAAGGGGTCATGCGGCTGTAGGGGAAGGTCAGGCCTCTTGGGGGGAGGGTGGTGGTGTTTGGTGGAGCGGCGGTGCTGCACCCCTACGGACACCCCGGTCCTCCAGGCCTTGGAGGCTGCCTTGGTGCCCCGCCGGGTGTGTGGGGTCAGGGGCTCGCCCTTGGGGGGGACTTTTCCCTCCTCCGTCGAAGGGCTCTTTTGGGAACCTAGTTTGCAACCCCCGTGCCCCACGGGGGGGAGGGGGACGGGACGCGGGGCTTGTGGCCTTCTGGGCTCCGTCCTGCAGCCCTGGGAGGCTGCTGTGGGGTGGCGACGAGTGTCCCCGTCCCTGCCGAGAGGGAGAAGAAGGGGGCGGCTGCCCGGCAGTCCCGAGCGCCGGGCCGCGGGGCGTGTTCCCCGCCGTGGGCAGCGCCGGGGCGGGCGGGCCGCCAGGGCGCATGTGCCGTGGAAAATTTTGTGCCCTGCCCCGCCGAGCGAAGCACCGGGCCGGGCCGGCCGCGGGGCGCGACGGGAGGCGTAGTCCGGGGGCGAAGTAGGTCGCGGGGCGGGGAGGGCGAGCGAGGACTACAACTCCCAGGACGCTCCGCGGCGGCGGAGGGAGGCTGTCCGGCCGGGTCACCGGCAATGGCCGCTCTCCTGGGGAGGGGGCGGCCGGCCGCCTGCCTCGAGTGGGTCCCCGCAGGGCCGAGCGCCTCGAGTGGTGGGGGAGCCTCTCCGCCGCCCGTGGGTATGATTGAGGCGGGGGAGGAGGCTGAGGAAGGGGCCCTTGTTCCGGACGGGTGTGGCCTGCTGTGGGACCGCAGCTCGTCGTGGCCGCCGTCTCCTAAAGTCCCTAGAAAGGCCGCGTGTGAGGGCGAGGCGGCAGCCAGGCGGTTTCCCGGGGCCAGGCTCCCCTCAGGAGCTTGGAGGGGCACTTACAAGGTCACCCGACGTGTTTGCGTAGCGAGGAGGAGAGGGCCTCGTTCCCGTGTTTGCTCTCCTCTGATGCAAATGGTAATTTGGCCGCGCTCCTTTCGCACGTCACTGTGCTGATAAACGGGAGCTCGGGGGGGCTCCTACATCCCCTCCGCAGAGCGGAGAACGGCCCTTTGTTCCCTGCCGGCACCTCGGTGTTCTGCCCGTGGTACAGTGAGCCTTTGGAAGCGCTGGCAGTGTGGACAAGCCTCTCTTTACAGAAGACTTGTCAGAATACTTTTCACAATTGATATTTAGTTGCTTCTTGTCTTGCAGCTATGCTGCTTTAGCTTTATTTTATTATATATTATCACATTTTGGCACAATGGAAAGAGATTGAAGGGGTCCTGCTGGAGCACGTTACTGTGTCAACAACCTGAGGAGTCAGTGGTATCTCTGTCTTCTTGTGCCTTCTGCAAGTATCAGCTATGTGCAGCTACCTTGACATCTGTTGGTATTATTAGGCTAATTAACTCATCTTTTTCATAGTCAAGGTACAGAGTATTCCCCTTTTAAGAAGGGGGAGTGATTCTTAAAGAAAAGAAAAAAGCAGACAGTGATTTATAATTGTATGTCCTTGCTGTCTTCCACAGAAGGTTGATGAGGATGTGGGCTCCTCAAAGTATCATAGAATCATAGAATGGTTAGGGCTGGAAGGGACCTTCAAAGGTCATCTAGTCCAACCCCCCTGCAAGGAACAGGGATATCTCCAACTAGATCAGGTTGCTCAGGGCCTCGTCCAACCTGGCCTTGAACGTCTCCAGGGATGGAGCATCCACCACCTCTCTGGGCAACCTGTTCCAGTGTTCTACAACTCTCATGGTAGAAAATTTTTTCCTAATATCCAATCTAAATCTACCTCCCTCTATTTTAAAACCATTACCCCTTGTCCTATCACAACAGGCCCTCCTGAACAGCCTCTCCCCATCTTTCTTGTAGGCCCCCTTGAGGTACTGGAAGACCGCTATAAGGTCACCCCGGAGCCTCCTCTTCTCCAGGCTGAAAAGCCCCAACTCTTTCAGCCTGTCCTCATAGGAAAGGTGCTCCAGCCCTCTTATCATCTTCGTGGCCCTCCTCTGGACCCTCTCCAACTAGTCCATGTCCTTCTTATGTTGGGGACTTCAGAACTGGACGCAATACTCCAAGTGAGGTCTCACGAGGACAGAGTAGAGGGGGAGAATCACCTCTCTCGACCTGCTGGCCACGCTCCTCTTGATGCAGCCCAGGACGCGGTTGGCCTTCTGGGCCTCAAGAGCACATTGCCGGCTCATATTGAGCTTCTCGTCCACCAGTACTCCCAAGTCCTTCTCCCAAGTAGATCGAGGCATTTGTATTGCAAATAGGGTGGTAAAAAATTTTCACCTTTGCTCCTTTCCTAGTCTGTAATTGCTGATTTCTTAATAGATTTTTAGGTCTGGATTAGAATTTAGCACATGAAATTGAAAGATTTACAAACTGGCTTTTCTCTTCTTGCTTAATTTGTCAGGATCCCAAGCTATCTTCTCCCTTGGATGCCTCAAAGCTGAAGGAGCAAGAGAGTTCCATGTAATCTTCCCTTGGGGTAGTATGGGCTGTGAAACTCTTTTTAACATTTAGATGTACTCTTTCAGGGGTTTGCTTCTTGCTGTTTTCTTTGGGAAAGGTTCCGTCTCCACGCCTTCTGAAAATGGCTTCTCTTTGCTGTTTTCTTAAAAACTCTGGTTACTTATTTCTCTGGTGCTCATCTGTTTTTATTTGAACTTGGTCAGGTCTCAGTGACCTACTAAAAGTTGTTATACTACAGTAATTCCTTAAAGCAGGTTTTAAAGGCAAGACTTCTTTCTCATCTTGTTGGCAGACTTGAGGTGTGGGATCTGCTTCTGGTTACCATCATCCTGAAGCCAAACCTCTCTGGACTCAGACTAGTACGTAAAAAGCATAGAATCCACACCCCATTTTTTACAAAAAAGTTTAGTTTTACTACAAAATAAAGCCTCAAAATACTCGAGTTTCTTTAAAACTTATTTAATCATTTTTGTCCACTGAACTAGACCAAGCAAACAAGTTTGGTCAGTTTTTTCTGCCTCCTGACCTAGGCCAGCGTGGATATCTGGTTGTGCTGCTGGGATTCCCAGTTTTCCAGGGGAATGCTGACACCATATGTTTGTACTCCATCCCCACCCCCAAATAATTGGCACAAGTCGTAAACATTGGCTTGAGTGCTGCGTGAGAGCATCCCTGAAGCCCATTTTAGGAAGATGGTTGAACATGGTTTGTCTGTTTGAGCAAGGTGAGGGCAGCTGAAGACAGAGCAGCCTCTGACTAAGCTGCCAATTAAAAACTGGATATTCTGCTTCCCCCTGGAGAGGCATGGAGGCTACTGGAAGTGTGCTTCCTCTTAAAATATCTGTGGGTTTCTTTCTCTTTGGATGGGTGACAGAGCGCGGTGCTGACCTACCTGGGGGTGTTTGTACCCAGATGAACATTGTTTGCAAATCTGTGTATAATGGGAGAGTTGAGTGTTGTGGTTTTGCATTGTGCTTCTGCGGGTTCTCTCCGTTTCAGAGACTTCCTCACGAGGGAGGGAAGGAGGATTACTTCAGTCTTTGGCAAGCAATTTCAGTGTTATTTAGTAGGTACCTGATCCTGGCAGAGCTCATCTTCCCTCTGCAGCAGGATAAGCAATGTGAACTGTATTGGACAGGCTGTTGGCACGTGCATATTTTGTGACCCTGTGCACATTTCCTGCCCCCCTCTCCCCCCTCCGCAACTGAATTAAACTGGGATTTTAGGCTTTTAGCTAGACAGAGCCTCAACTGAGTACACTTTATAAGATACGTACCTGCCAGTCAAAGAGATGGTAAACACGGGCTGGCAACTGGTGCCTCAGCACCCTCCCTCGCCCCTTCTCGTCCCTTCTGCGCTTGTGCCAGCAGGACGTGGCGCCCGGCACGACCACCCGGAGGAGAGGCTGGCCCTGCTGTCCAGAGCGAGCTGCTGAGCGAGTCACGAGGCTGTTCAGGTGGTGCGCTTATGTTCTGGAGAGGCTGGTGCAGGTGAGCCGTGCTGGAAGCGGCTGAGTTGCCAGGGCAGAGAGAGGCGTGTTGGGCATGCTGAAATACCTCTGCCAGAGCAGACAGTTGGCCTGCTGGGTTTCAGCAGCGGTACTTGGCAGGGAGGTAAGTATAATGTACGTGCCTGTGTGCGGGTAGTAGCTACACCCTTACTTCTTCTGTGGAGGAGCAAGGAGACTCCTCCCTACCAGCATCTCTCTATTTTGTGGGTCAGTAGATTTGGGGTGACTCTCCTAGTGAGCATTGCTATTCATTAGAGTTTGTGCAAACTGCTCATTCTGCTTTTGTTAATGAAAAAGTGCAGCTGTTTATCGCTGACAGGTGAAGAGTTTTTGTGTTCTCTCGTCTTCATCCATCCTTTTCTCTCTCTCCCTAGGTCTGTTTGGAGCCAAATCTTGTCTATGTGTGTGTCGTTTTGTCTCTTTTAATACACTGCCCTGACTTGCTTGCTGCGAAGGGAGTATGCATCTGGAGATCAAAGTTGCTCTTAACTTCATCATCTCATACCTGTACAACAAGCTTCCTCGGAGGCGGGCGGACCTGTTTGGTGAGGAGCTAGAGCGCCTGCTGAAGAAGAAATATGAGGGTCACTGGTACCCAGAGAAGCCTCTGAAGGGATCTGGCTATCGCTGTGTTCATATAGGGCAGACGGTGGATCCGGTGGTGGAGCTGGCGGCCAAGCGGAGTGGGCTGGCTGTGGAGGATGTGCGCGCCAATGTGCCGGAAGAGCTGAGCGTCTGGATTGATCCTTTTGAGGTCTCCTACCAGATCGGTGAGAAGGGCTCTGTTAAGGTCCTCTACCTGGATGACAGCGAGGGCTGCAGTGCCGCAGAGCTGGACAAAGAAATCAAGAGCAGCTTCAACCCCGACGCCCAGGTATTTGTCCCCATCGGCAGCCAGGACAACTCGCTGTCCAACTCTCCGTCCCCCTCCTTTGGCCAGTCGCCCAGCCCCACCTTCATCCCTCGCTCTGCCCAGCCCATCACTTTCACCACTGCCACCTTTGCTGCCACAAAGTTCGGCTCTACCAAGATGAAGAAGGGTGGAGGAGCTGGAGGAGGGGGCGGTGGAGCAGGGGTTGGGCAGCAGCCCAGGATGGTCAGGTCTCCCACCACCAACCTGCTGAAGCACAAGGGCCTCTCCCTGTCTATGCACTCTCTGAACTTCATCGGGAGCGCTGGGAGCCAAGCCCCGCAGTCGCAGCTCTCCCCCAACGCCAAGGAGTTTGTTTACAGCGGCGGGTCGCCGGGAGCCAGCAGTCTCTTCCTCGATGGCGTTGCCAGTGAGAGCCAGGCCAGCAGCATCCCGCCGACATCGCAGTTCAACACTGGCACGGGTGGTACCTTTGATATGGCTCAGGTCTTTGGTGGCAGCAGCACCAACAGCCTCTTTTTGGAGAAGTCTCCCTTCGTGGAAGGACTCAGCTACAACCTGAATGCCATGCAGTATCCCAGCCAATCGTTCCAGCCCGTTGTCCTGGCCAACTGAACACAAGGAAGGAGAGTATTTTGGGGTAGGGAGGGAGGGGGGGCGGGAAACAAGAACAAAACAAACAAAAGAGGGAGAGAAAAGAAAAATAGAAATATACAGAAAATATTCAAATCTTATAAATATAGCTTCTTGGGAAAAGAGAGAGCCCAGTGTTGTTGCGCTGTGCTGGCAACACTCCTGAAGCACTGACTTGTTTTTTAACTCAGTCCCTGTGCTTTTTTCCTACTCACTTTTTTACTCCTTAAATGAGTCTTGGGATTTTTTCGGTTTGTCTTCCCCAACCCCAGCCCAGGACTGGTGCAAACATAGGTCATGATGCTCCTGATTCCCTGCACCCCTGTCCCGGCCCCCCCCCCCCCCCCCCCCCCCCCCCAGCACTGGACACAGGGTCCTTCCGCCTGGGTGTAGGGACATCATCTTTGTACCACCTCGCTGGAGGAGGGACAGGGAGAGGATGAATTGGTATTGGTGCAGATACACATGCTCTTGTTGTGTGCTAGCCACAAATGGTTGGGTGGGCTTGCTTTTCTGTTACGGCTCTGCGTGTAGACGGAGAGCATCTCCTGTGCCCACGGGTGTAGACTGTTGTGTTGTTGTTGCTCCAGGCTCTCCAGCCCAGGCTGGCGTCAGCTGTTCTGCCTGCGTGCTGAGAAGCACTGACTCTTCCCCTTGACCGCCTCCCAGCACGTAGCAGGGAGGGCAGAGCGTTACTGTGAAATGGCATCTTCCTGCTCCCTTCCTCGTCTGCACTGCCAGCCGCGGCTACAGGAGGTCAGCTCTTAAAACTGGGTGGCTTCAGTTGTCGTCCCCTTCCGCGAGCGAGGAGGCCTTTCTGTCCCCTCCTGGGGCGGGTCAGTTATTCCAGGTGCAGCCCTTTGGTGTAGAAACACCGCCCGCCTCTCCCTGTGGCTGGGGGAGGTGATGCCAAGCCAGGTGGCCCCACTTAGGTCTTGGCCTTGCATCCTGGACTTTCTCCCTGTCAGTGGAGCCCAGCATGCACTGATGGTCATCTGGGGCGGCCTCCTGGGTCTGAATTCTCGTCCTCTGCTGTGAATTCATCTTCTTGTCCTAGAGAGGGAATTCCTTCCTTTTTAGTTAGAGAGGCAGCACTGTTTTTGAGGAAGAGAAAGGGCTATGTTGTTGAAGCTGCTCTCTTGAGTGGTCACATAAAGGTTTGTGCTTTCAGCCAGGTGTATGCCTGGCTAAATCCCCTTCCTTGCCCTCTGGAGGAGTGAAAGGAGGTTGCTGATGTGGTGCTGAAGGGAAGCACCTGGCCTAAACTCATCGTTCCAGCCAGATCACGTCAGCGCAGACAGCGGCAGGCTTAGAGCCGAGTGGAGATGGATGCTCCAAAGGCGAGCAGCCATCCCAGCATGTGAATGTGCCGTGACTCTCCACCGCAGGGCTGGGATCTGGGAACACCCCTGCAGCCTTCCTGGGATGATGTGCTGCAGTAGGGCGGTAGTGGCTTTTCAGCTAGGTAGCTTCTGTGTGAGAGACTCCGAAACCTGCCTTCACGGGAAGCCGAAGAAGAGCTGCTTCTTGCCCAGGCAGGGTGGAGTCTCTCTAGGTTAGAAGGAGGTCTCCTTGGAGGCTGTTGTGGGAGTATGGAAGCGTGCAAAGAGGAGAGAGGTGGAGATGATGAGACTCCAGTCTTTGAAGTTCTTAGTTTAAAAGAAAAATAAGCTTTTTTCTGCCTCCCAAACTTGAGGTTTGGTTTTCTTTTAATGATGTCTCTGGAGCACCCTCTGAAGCCCACTTCTATATCTGTCAAACCAATGTGCTCTTTCAAGACATACCTGTTTCAGGGGAGGTGGACTTGAACTTGTGCTTTTCCCACTCCCTTTCCTCAAGCTGAGATGAAGGCACTCCAGCCCTCTTGTAGTTGTGTTGCCAATGAACCTTTGCAGAGGTAATGAGGTGTCCCAGGGAGACTGCCACTGCCTGGATCTCTTCAAGGAGCGTTTCCAGCACACCCTTCCCCTTGCTGGGTGACTGAGGGAGGCACGGTCCCGACCTCGCGCTCAGCGTTGATTCCTGAGCACGCTGCTTGCTGCTGTCGAGCTATGACCAAGGTGGTGGGTGGGCAGGGAGAGCGGAGCCCAGCTAGCTTCCCCCAAACCGGTGGCCACAGCCTCAACCCTTCAGGTTTCCAGACTGGGACAAGTTGCTGAGGAATGGCCGAGCTGTTGGGTTTCCCTTTTTTCTTTTTTGTTTTCTTATTTGAACCCCACACTTAGGGACATTACCACTGCCACCCCGTCCTTCTCCCCAGGAGTGTGCTGCTGGGTGCCAGCCCACTTGCCACGCTGGACTGAGGGGTACTCAGCCCCTGATGCCAGGATCCGTTCCAGTTGTCCCCCCCGCACTGTCCCCACATCTGGCAGAGCCAGCTGTGAGCTGCTGCCACAGAACAGCGTGCTCTCCTCCGGCACAGGGAGGAGAGGGGAGGGGAGAGGTGGGGATGCCCCCCTGGCCACCTGCTTATGTGTGTGAAGCTGTGATGCCGCTTTGCCCTGCCACACGTATTATACCCGCTTTAAAAATAGTGGTGTGAGTGGAAGGAGGGAAAGAGGAGGGACCAACCTCTTTGTATCTTAAAAGGAAAAAAGCGTGCTTCAGAAACGTTCCTACAGCGTCAGGCAGCAATGGAAACTAACGGCCTTTTCAGGTCTTTTCTAGTCTTGGATGTAGGCGTTCAGCTTCAATTTTATTTTTTAAAAACCTGCACTAATTTACCTGGTTTCTTAGGAAGAGAAGAGAGAAATTTTTTTTTAACTTTTATTTTTTATGGGTTTGTGTTCTTTTTGTTGATGTCCGTTTGTATTGAATAATTTGCTACATTTGTAAAATGTAAGAGGTATATATAATATATGTATATTTCTAACGTAAAAAAAAAAAACCTGTAATTTTTTTCTTTTCAAGATTTTTTCTTAAAAAGAGGAGAGAAAAAAAATATTTTTTCAGGAAAAAAACTTTTAAAAAAAAAAAGAAGCGGTCAAGATTCCTTTCTCCGCACTCAGCCTCCCTCCTTTCCCTCCCACCTCTCTCCAAGGAGTGAATCGACAGTTGCCTTGGGGGAGAGGAGGAGTGAAAGAGGACAGAAGTCTGTATGTCTCCGAGCGGAGGTTTCCGCATGTGATCTGCCTGGGTTTCTTTCTGAGAAGGGGGCTACTGAGAGGGGGAACCAGGGGGTTGTTGTCTTTTTTTTTTTGTTTTTTCTTTTCTTTTTTTTTTTCTTTAGCGAAGGAGGAATACAATCAGAGTTTTGTATTCAGAATGTTGTGCAATATTTTGGAACGGGACATTGGTGTGTCTAGAGATTTAGTTAAAAACAAAATGACAAAAAAAAAAAAGGTTGATCAAATCTGTACAGTTTCTATTGTTCCAGATTTTTTTAAGTTTGTATTAAAAGCATGATATAATAACCGGTTGTTGTGTGGTGTGTGCTCAGTGGGGAGAGAACATCTCTGCTGTGCCTTTTCCCGGGAGTGGTGCTCAGGCTGGTGAGGAGGGACACGGCTGCCTTCCCTGCCCACCTTCGGATGAACCGGCGCTTGGTGTCTTCCTCCTGCAGGCAAGGTCACTGGTTCACGGTGTGCTTGGCAGAGGTTTTGCTGCATTAGGAATAGCCCGGTGATGCCCAGGCTTGTGCAACACAGCGAGGGCAGCTGTCTCTGCCCTCTCATGCTGCCAAGAATAGCAGCGGCGTAGGAAAAAGCAGTGGTGTGCCTGGCCTTCCTGGGTCCTGCTGGGATTCAGCTCCTGGGGATGGAGGGGGGGAACTGGCTCTCTTCCCTGGGGGAAAGGAGGGAGTGGGATGCTTTGCCTTTGGCATGTGGTGCCAGGGAGGGCCTTCAGTCAATCAGTGGAGTTCCTAAAATACCCAGCTTCTGCGGCAGCTCGCCGGGACCATCAGCTGCATTGCCCGACTGGAATGTGTCTGGTGTCATTGCACGGGGTGGATGGAGCCTTCCCAGGCAGTGGTTTCTGCAGTGGGGCTGCTGTTTGTGGGCTGATTTCTCTCCCCTCTGTGCAAACCAGTTTGAGTTTGTCCTGGGGTGTCTGGGGTAGTTGCTGAGCAAAGGAAACCTCAAGGTTTGTGTGCAGGCTGTGTCCTCCCTACTGTGAACGTTCATCCAAGATGACTTCTCATGGCAGGATGTGCTGGAGGCTGGATACGGGAACAAGCAGTAATGGGGAAGGTCTGATTTTGTTTCTCTTTTCTTTCTGACCTCTCATTGTTCAGCTTTAATCAGATTTTCTGTCAGAGGGAACTGCAAGACAAGATGAGATAGTCTCTCTGTGCTGAGGAAGATGCTGAAACGTCTGTCCCACCCTACGTGTGCTGTCACCCAGTTTCCCCTGCCCTACCGCCCTCCTGATGCCTCCTGCTCCAGGGGTGGCTTGCAGCTCCCTGTGCCGACTCCTTAAAAAGCTGTTGAAGGGAGCTGCTCTTAATGTACTTGAGGAAACCAAACATGGGGCTGGTACTGGCTGCTGGCTCCCACTGGCATCCTTACCCATGCCCCCTTGGCCCCTCTTAGCCTGAATTTCTTCCTGGAAGAGCTCGCGCTGCTTTGCCCTTGGTTTTGCGAGCCTCAGGAGCTGGGCTGCTGCTTGGACCTGCTGTGTGCTGCTGCGTGACCATCGCACTCTGCTAAGCAACAAAAGTATTTTTTCCCCTTTGTGTCTCAAACCCCTTGTAATCATTTATCTAAAGCACGCACAAATGGTTGCCGTTAGACATGTTTCTGGAAATGTAAAATCGAGGACGAGTATGTGCCTTCCTGATCTTTGCCCCACATTTGCTTGGCTGTGATGGAGGGAGGCATGGAGCCTTTCCCTTTTTGGGCACAGGTCTGCCAAGCAGGTAGGCTCTGGAGTTAGTTTACAGCTCAAAGCTGGGTGGGGATTAGGGAAAGGCTTAGTAGAGCCTCATTCCTCCTAAGGTATTTGCCCCTGTGCTGTCTCAGGGAGCCTGAAGGGTGTGGGGAGGTGAAATCATAGAATGATTTGGGCTGGAAGGAACCTTAAAGATCATCTAGTTCCAAACCCCCTGCCGTAGGCAGGGACACCTTCCTCTAGTTGTGGTTGCTCAAAGCCTCATCCAACCTGGCTTTGAACACCTCCAGAGATGGGGCATCCACAACTTCTCTGGGCAATACCCAGAGAAGGGAAACCTTCACCTGCAAGCAGCATGCGGCAGGGGTGGGAGCCGAGTAGGGTGCGGGGACGGGGATCTGCCCACCTTCAGAGAGGAAATGACGTGCTGGATCCTGGCGCTCGGCTGGTGCAGGGTGCTACCTGGGTGTGGGAATATTTGCTGGGTGTTTAGGCAGTGACCAAGTCAGTCTCCAAAGAGAGTGCTCCAGCAAGGCATGGCAACAAGATGGGACTTGTCTCCTGAAACATCCAAAGCGAGGGGCGTGGGGGTGTTGTTGAGACACTCGTCACAGGGGACTCCGTTATTAAGAAGGAAATGTAAAACTTGAGTCACCGAGCGGGCGGGTTCCCACCTGAAAGGAGGAGACAGCTTGGGTAGAAAATGCCATGCTTCAGCCTTGGGCTTTTCAGTCTGTGACAGCAGCAGTTTCTGACATGAACTGGGCTGTTCTGGGAGATGGAGGGGGCTGGTGCCTTATGCAAGCGTGAAAAGCCGGCTGTAAGGCAGCCGTGCCCTGGACTATGTTTTAAACACAGGCCCAGCAAAACATCCCGAGTTTGCTCCGGCAGGAGAGCGTCTCCCGCTGCCCCAGAGACTTGGGACTATTTGGATTGAGTAACACATAGTGCAGGCACCACCAACAGCAGATGTCTCCCCGTGCCCCGATTCTTACCAACCTGCCAGGACCGGGTGGTGGAAAAACACCACTGGTGGGGGGGCCGGGACCTGCCGAGTCCTTGGCATCCCTGAGGAGTGCTCCTGCCAACACCACCTGTTCCCTGCTCACATGGCTGCAGCTCCGGGTGCTGGCTGTCGCCCCGGTGGCTGCAAGGGGCAAAGCTGATGCCACGGTCGCAGAGGGATGGCCAAGTCTTCCCACCCAAATGCGTCCTCCACTGGAGCGCAGGCACCAGCTGAGAGGCAGGCTGTGGCCAAGGTTAGCCGCCTCCCAAACCTTGTGCGTTTTCCCTCGGTTTCCATGGCCAGGCTCCAATTCAAACACAGCCGGGAACACGCTCGCCTTGGCCTCTGCAGGGCTGTTCTTCCATTTTCCCCCGCCGCCGCTGCCTGCAGTGTCGCCTCCACAAACCTGGTCTGCTTTTTATAAAGGTGCTAAAAAGCGAAGCTTTCACCTCTGGCCTCAAGACACCGGTCAGTGAAGGGCCAATTTGCGTGACGACCAATTTGTGTGTGGCTATTGCCAGCGATTAAAGTGACTCCAGCATGGTAAGAGTGTGTGCTGGGGAGGGACGCGTGATTATTTTTTTTCCCCCCCAAGAAACCCTCAGAGGCGCGACACAGGGTTAGGAAAATTAGACCTCTGCGAAGAAGATTCAGGGTCAAATTTTGCCGCTTTGCCTTGAGGAGGGGCAGGCACAGGAGAACTTGGTCCTTCTTCATTGAATGCCGAGGAGGCGAGTGTGGTCCCTGTGCTATTCTGTGGTTTCTGAGACACAGGTTGAGGGTTTTTTTGCTTATTTTTGTTGGCCTCACGCAGCCTGCCACACTGCCGGCACAGCCTGACTGCTGAAGGAAGCAGATCCCCAGAGGGAGCATGTCCCTCCCACTCGGCAGGGTGTTTCCACTGAGGACGAAGTTTTCCTTTGAGTGAATCAGCCAGAAAACGCTTGCAGAAGGTGCAGCTAGGGCTTTCATCCTTTTAAAAAAAAATAAATCGAAAATAGTCTACACAAGGTGATGTGTAGGAAGGGCAATGGGCAACACTGCTGCAGCAGGACACACTTCTTCCATGGCCCTCACTTTGCCCCAGAGCTCCACGGCAGAGAACACAGGGGAAAGGAGTAATGGAGATGTCTGCCAGACCACAAACACCAGCCTGAGGAGGACGTAGAAGAGCAGAGGGAAGGAAGGCAGCACCCTGGGGACATCTGAGGTGTTTACATACAGGTGCAAACATTGCAGGGAGGCGAGGGAGGCTCCAATTCCCTTCTTCCCTTCACCACTCAGTGAAACAGTGCATGTACCCGGTGACCCAGCATGGGTGGCAGCTGCGCAGGACTCCTTCCTGGCCGGCACAGCCCAGCATAACTTCCCTGTCCCTGCTTGGCTCCCTGCTCATCACACTCTCGCACACCATCCTCCTCTGACTCTCCCTCTGGGCTGGTCCTGACACTGTGGTTCCCCTTTGGGGACACTGCCAGCTCTCGCAGGGTGCCCCTGAGTCACAGCACTGTCACTGCCTCCAGCACAGACATGGGGACGTGGAGGCTCCGGGAGGGGCTGCGACTTCACTGGGAGCGCGAGCACTGGGGACAGCACCCATCGGTCCCCCCTGCTGCCATGCACAGAGCCCACCAGCACCAGGAGCTGCTCGGAATGGGAAAGGAGATGGTGCAGAGGGATGGGGTGGAAACTTTGGGAGAGGGCAGTTTATCCCTCGCAGCCATGCCATTGACAGCTATCTGTCCACTGAGGAAGGGAAAGGGCTTGACAAACCCAGACAAAAATAGGATCCAACAAAATAAATCCAGAAAGGGCACAGGCAAGCTGTGATGCTCCAAGGCAGAGCTGAAGGTGCCCAGCGCTGCCGAGGAGAGCAGTCTTGCTGCGTAAGTAGTTGCTGTTGGACAGGGCATTGAACGCTGTAACCTACAGCCTAAGTGCTAACGCATCAGCACAGGGAACCACAAATTGCTGATTTTTGGAAACATAAGCAAAAAAACTTTCCTATATTCCAGATTATATAAATCACAACACAGGTCAAGTGTATAAAACCACACAAGAGACCCCCTCACTTGGTCCTTCAAACTAGAAACTTGGCCATTGAGGCTAACCAGTCCGTATAAAGCCAGGTAAGAAAGATTATTTTATTCTGATAAGATTTTCTTTTCAATCTTGGAGTCATTCTCCTCTTTAAAGGCACAGGGCTCTTTGAAAAAGATCATTTTCCTCTTGTGGAAATACTTGTTCTGGCAATTTTTTGACCAACCAGCGCACATAAGTAGAAACCTTCCCAAAGCCAACGGTTACCAAGGTGATAGTGGGGACTTCAATAGCCCCACAGCAAGTAGAGAATCACACAACACCTAGCCAACATGTGCTCCATCAGAGTCATATTATATTGGTATTTATTGCAGGAAAAAGCCACTGACCACATCTCTCTGTCATACATCTATTCAGCACACAGACAACATCACGGCTGAAGAGATGTTCCTGCTTTATATTTTTAAGAATAAACTTCAGGTTTCCAAGTGTGCACCTATGAAAGGACCTGGGTCCATCCAAACATGGCCCCAGTGTTCTGTATTGTGGGGTGCCTGAGATCGAAGTGCTGACTCCTCTGAGTGCACAAAGTAACTGCTAAGAGCTGCTGCGGGGACTTGTGGGCCTTCCAGCAGCCCTTGATTGAGCTCTGCCCCCTGTCACTGAGTTTCTCTAGAAAGCAGGATAAACTGGTTGAACGAGGTCATCTGAGGAACATAGCAGCAATCTACAAAGCATCACTAGGAAGTGGAGGTCTGCGTTAGTAACTCTGTGCTGACCCTTCCCTTGCCTGGCCAGTACAGCTTCATAGTACAGAACTGGTTGGGACCGGACATCTTCCTTTAATGTACCTGGAGCATCCTGCAAAGTTGCACAAGTGTCTTCCCCAGAGCTGCTCTGCCCACGTAGGTCTGCAAGAGCTGGTAGGAGCTGCCCATTACCATGAGGAAGCCACAAAAGCAAGACCACAGCACCCCACTGGAGAAGCCCGTATCATCTCGGTGGTGCAACAAGCTTCCCACAAAAGACTGAAGGTGCCTTTTGGCTTCCACAGATTGGGAAGTAAAAGGGGGGATTGCTGTGTCTGCCTGGTTCAAAAACGCCACTGATTTTATCCAGTGAGGCTTGTTGAACTCCACAGAAATGAGTATAGGGACCCAGCTATGACCTCACAAAAAAAAACTCCCTCCTTTTTCTGTGATACAACTCTGTTGAGGAAGGTACAATTAACAAGGGGACCACCTTCATTTACTTCACTGTCTCTAATTTTGCCCCCTCCTCCTGAAAGGTCTGCAGACAGAAAAGGGTCGCGATTGCAGGCTGTGCCGCTGCCCTGCCAGCCAAATGCATGGAGAGCTCTTCTCCTCCCGTGCTTGGCGAGTCTGTCGGCCGCCTTCTTCTTCACCTGAAGATATTGGTGGGGGAATTTGTAACTGCTGCTCCTGGAGGGAGCCACATTTCCTCCTGGAGGCAATTGTCACTTGGCGGGATCTTATTTATCTTGTGGTGGCAGTGGCTGGCTTTCCAGGCTCTGCCACTGGCAAAGCAGTCTTCAGGGCCATGACTTTCCACCTTGCAGCCACTCAAAAGCCTCCTGCCCTGGGGTCCAGCTGGCTTCACTCCTGCCTGTGGCCTGCCTTGCCTTAGCATTTGCCTGTGCTGAGTGAACGCTGGCCTCTTCACACCTTGCCAAGCAAAGCAGGTTGGACCTCAGGGAGTTAAATGCTCACACTGGCCCACAGCTGAGTCTGTCTGCTCTCCCTTGCAGATGCTCTTCACCAAGCCAACTGGAAAGGAAGGTGAATGGGTGCAACTGCATCTCTGTAACTTTTGTGGTTACATGCACCTGCTGCCAGAGGCTATAGGAAGACCCCAAGAGTGTGGAAGGGTTTCCCAGCTCTCTGGCTATGATATCAGCTAATGCCACCATTGGTGGTAGTATTCCCCAGGTGGGAGCTCATCCACCTGAGGAACCTAGGAAGCATCCTTCTCTAGAGCCCCAGCCATCTCGTCTCCCTCGCCTCACTATCTTCCTTGCTCCAATGGACTATTTCCCTAAATGCTGCAGCCTGATCCTGGGAGCAAACAGTAGCCAACAGCATAGGGCAAGGGAGAGTTCTGCCACCAGCAAGCAGTCACATCGCTCCCCATAGTACCTTTGCCTGCTGCTGGACACATCCCCCTCGTGCCATCCACCTGTGATCGTCTGATTCCCTTTTTTGACCTCCACAGCTCCTCTTGGTCTTCTCCACTTCCCACACGTGCCCTGTCTGGCTGGCAACAGATGCCCTCCATGCAGCAAAACAGCATTTGCAAAAATACCCGCATGGCACGTAGCTGCAGGAGCTCATTGTTGCCTTGTAGCTTCAAGCAGAGCGAGAGCCCTGGCTGCACATCAGCGCATCTTGGAGCAGTTGGCTTGGCTGGCAGAGGTGTCCCAGCTCTGTTAGCACTGCTGCAATAGCCCAATTAGTAGTTCAGGTGTTGCCACAGTCTTTGGCTGCGGCCCAAGAGCTAATGACAGAGCAGGTGGCAGATGCGAGGATTGCAGAAGTGTGGCTGGAGATGAGGGGAGCTCATTCTGAACAGCTTGTTGAGACCAGTCTCTGCTGACCAGCTGGGACGACGGATTTTGCAAGGTGGATTCTTGCTTTGTGGAAGTCTCCAAAACACCCTTCAGCCTTTGAAGGATGCTACAGCTGCATTTGGCTCTGGCACTCCTCCCAGGATGTCCAAAATTATCTCAGGATTACTGGAGTGACCGTACCCATGACCACTGGTTTACAGCAGGAGGAAAACTCATTAAACCCCAGAGGTGTTTAATCAGAAGCCAAGTGGCAGTAGAGGCATTGACACACCACGAGTGTTGATGCAATATGACGATAGAGGGGCATAAATGTCATTGTCTGATGAAAGATGGGTTTGTCTTACCAAATTCCTGCGCTGTATGTCTACCACAAATGGCCCGAGGCACTTGGGAACTACTGATCCCAAAGCAAAGCTATCGCGGGAAGCTGGGAGGGAGGAGAGGAAAGGCTGAAGAGTGGCAGTGGAAACAATAGAAATGTATGGGCAGCACAATGAGGAACGTGCTCCTTGGCACACAGCAAGAGCTTGAGGAGATTTTTTTTCCAAGTGGGTTGAAGAACTGGTTAAAAAGAGGCTCAGAGCTATGACCAAAGAAGCTGCTGATGCAGTTTGACTCCCGCTGTGCTTACAGAAGCAGGAGTTTGTATGTTCTTTGTAGGCAAACAGGATTATGTCAAACTACCTAATGCCATCATTCAGTTCGCTTACTAATGGAAACATTGAGTAGGGGCTAATTGCTCAAGCCAAAAGGGAGGCAGGTTTTTGTGATCTCCATGCTGTTATCTACAAGTACAAACTGCTCCTGTGGTGCTCTGTATAAGGCAGGAGTATAGATGCAGCTCTGCTTGTTTATACTCACAGAGGAGTCAGGATACATGGACCCTCTGAAGCTTTTCTGTCTCAAGCTCTTCTCATTGCACCCTTCCCCAGGGTCTGCTTCTGCTTCTGTTGCACCCAATATCAGAGTTGACTTCAGTAGGAGCGTTACAGCCTTTGGGTGTCAGCTTCTCAGTGGGCTGAGAAGAAAAGGGATCAAAAGGTCTGCTTGTGGGTCTGTGTCCACTATGTCGATGCTTTTTTCCTGCAATAACTCTGAAAACACCTTCAAGACCACTCATTGCTGCTGAAATACAGCCCCATCTTGAAAAGAGCTGTGTGACAGAGGGTGTTGGGGCAGCCATTTTGTACTAATAACAATAATTTTGTACTTCTGTGTCGTGGTAGGCAAGACAGAAATGACTAATTAAAACGTTGGGGAGATAGTTAAGTCATGAGAGCATTACTCAAGTGCAATTTAGCTGGGAAGCTGCAATTCACAGCTCTGCTATTACAAAAATACCACAGGACTTAATTCACCAGACATCGTCGTCAAGGTATCAGGTTATTATCCCACCTGAAAGCAGCTCCAGGCTACCCACCACCCAGCCCAGGCATCGGTTCAGAGCCATCCACAGAGCATGGCCCTGTCTCCCAAGTGGTCAGTGCCATTTCCAGCAACCATAATTTTTTCTGGCTAATTCCAGGCAGGCCCAAGGTGTCTCCTCTTGCAAACAGGCTCGTAGCTCAGTGTGGCCTTGCTCAGGATCAGGGTAACACTATCATCAATGGGAAGCAGAATCCTGAAGCCCTACCGTTCCTCACGTAAACACTTCTTCACGCCCTATGTCATTTTGCAACTGTGCTCTCTGTCCTGAGCTCTCTCCACATCCTCTGATGAAGATGATGAAGAAGCTACTTCATAGTGAAGGGAGAGACCCGAGAGAACGGCTTGATGCCTGTTTGCTGGGGATCAGGCCAGGCTGAAAGTAGACACCACAAATCCCCTGTGTCCCATCACTGCAGTGGAGGTCCCAAGGTGTGCAGGGGCCTGCGGCACATGGACTTTGGGCAGCAGGGAGAAGACAGGCAATAAACGTCAGCCTCTATGGGTCTGATGTAGATTAACGGGAGAGCTGGTGCATGAAGCGCGTGTTTTAGCAGCTACGATCCCTTCCCTGCTGTGTCAGTCCCTGCTTTTACAGCTGTAGCAACAAGTAGTGGAGGTCTAGTGTAGTAGAGCTGCGTAGGAAGAGGGCTTAGCTGAGAGAGGTTTGAGCTGCAGATGGGCTTGGAGCCCACGGTCTCAGGTAGAAATAGTGTTTGGGGCTGTAATATGGTTTGTAGGAGTTAGAGGGCTCTTGACAGCTCTGGCACTGCTTCAGCTAGTGGCCACCACTGACTGGAGAATGAAGGGGGAGAGAGATGAGGCGGTGGGGGAGAGGGAAAAGGACAAGGAAGAGGACAGAGCAAAAGAAATGTGCAGATCAAAGTCTAGCCAAGAGAAAAAAATAAGCATAGAAAGCAAAGGAGATGGAAGGAGTAACACAAAGGGAGAGAGAGAAGAGAGACGGCAGCCCTCCAACAGGCCAGAAAAGAGGGGCAGGAAGGAGCGGGGTGTGGAGAGGAAGACAGCTCCCACACCTGGCATGTTTCTCTCCTGCTGTTGCTGTGTTGGAAAAGATGAGACTGACTTTTTCTGGAAACGCTTAATGAGCAATTAGTGCAAATACCTTCCCTAGTACCTTTAGTGACGCTTTGAAGCTAAATGACATATGTTACAGGAGAGAAAAATGATCCTTCATGGGCTCAAGGAGGCATCGGCCCCTGTGAAAAGACTCTCTCTGAGAGGTTAATGTGGGGTTAGGCCTGTGCAAGAGGCAGCAGAAGCAGCCAGGCTCCGGGGAAGAGCTGTTTCAGTCCTGGGAGGGCCAGTCCAAAGGAAGGGAAAGTTGCAGACGCATCCTGGCAGCTCGGTGCCCTGCAATCAGTGAGAGCAGCCCCATGCTTTTGCTGTCGCAGATCAGGAGATTGCAGGCTCTTCCCCTGCTCTGGGTCAGACAAAATCCCTTTCATGGGGAGCCACAGCTGAGATCTTCCATCTAGCTGGCCTGCACATGGTCCCCTTGCCCTGCTCTTTCAGCTCCTCGCTGCTGACTGCCAATGTGGACGTCACGTTCACCAGTGATGCCTCCTTTTCCGTACACTAGAAACGCCCGGTCTTGTCTCAGCTTGTCTGGCAGCAACTCCTCAAACCTCCTGCCAGGGCGCAAGGCGAAGGGCTGGCGGCTGCCACTACCTCTTCTCGGTGAGGCAGGACAGGGTGGCTGTGGCAAGGCTCAGCCTAAGCACGGTGTGTGCCCGGGACCTCAGTCGGTGCCAGTGGGATGCAGGAGGAGAATGAGCTTCCCCAAGCCTGGGCTCATTTATAAGCCAGCGGCCTTGCAGCGGGTCTGGGTAAGTGATGTGTAGCCAGGAAGGACATACATTAGGACTTACTCATTGCTCTGGGATGTCAGTTCTAATGGAAAGCAGCAGGGATTAGTTAGAATATTCCATAAATATTTACTAGCTAAGAGGTCCATTTCCCCAACAGTTCTTAGAAGTCTGTAGCTGCCTGAAGTTTCGGGGTTGGACTCTGGCTTCTGCTCCAGCACTAGGAGAACCCAAGCATCATCACAGTATCATGCCAGGGGCTCCAGGTCATGCCTCCCGTGCAGCGGGTGGCCGTGTGCCTGCCAAACCAGCCCCAGGCCTGCCGAGCCCACAGGCGATGACACGGTCACCACCTGTGAAGCACGCTTGGTTTGTGGTTATGGAAATAGTTCGGCATCGTTTGAGGCTGGGCTGAGCTTCGTTGTTCTCCCCACTGGAGGGGGGGGGCCTGCTGAGAAATTCCAAGGTTTCCTTTCGCTCCGAGAGAAGCTGACCAGGGCTCTGCATTTCTTTCGGCAGCCAGCCCTCTGCCTGTAAACGCTGAGGTCCGACTGCGCTTTCCTTCTCAGCCTGCACAGCACAGGCACGTGGCTGGCACTCAGAAGACACACTTTAAATAACCGCACCACAATGACTCATGCCTTACCCAAGGCAGTCTGGCTGCTGGCACATAAAGCATGGAAGTCGGTGATCTTTGGAAGAAGAGAGGATCCTACAGCGAGCAGACATATGGCTCAGTTCCTGGCCAGAAGGTGGGAGGGGTGGAAGTGTTGCTAGATGAGATAGGCTGGGAGGCTCAGGCTCACAGGCGCAGAGCGGTGACCTCCCCACCGCTGCCCAGCTCTGTCCTCCTGATCTGCTGCCATATGTGCAGCCCCTTGTCTTTGGAATTTCCCCACGTCAGCAGTTTTCAGAGCTGGGGTGCCTTGGGGAGGTAGGGAAAAGGCATGTGAGAGCAGCGCCCGACCTCAGGTGCAGCTGACAGGGGGTGGACATGGAGCACTCTTTTGCACTTTGCGGCATTTGGCCTGTAGCACAGAGGAGGCAGATAAGGACAGGCAGTCCTGATGGCTCCAGTGAACCTTTCCCTTTCCCTCAGGTGCTTGAATCAACCTCCATTTCTCCAAACCCCCCACTGGTCTCAGTATTGCCCTTCTCGCCCTGCCTCCCTCTCAAAATGCTCCCCACCCACTCAACCCCCTCGGTCCCCTCCTCAGGCCAGCTCCCCTCAGCATCATCCCTCCCTGCACTGCCTGCCCCTGTCCTCCTCCCCCAGACCTGTCCTCCCACGCCTCCTGCCCTCCCCTTCCCACTTTCTACTCCTCCTGGGGAGCTGCTCTGCGTCCCCTTTCCTCCTCTACTTCCCGGAGCCATCTCTGCACCTCCTCCACTGCTCGTGGCCACATTTCCCCTCCGGCAAAGAATCACCCCTTGAGACCCACTGTGGCATTTCCCACAGCCCTCCCACAGCCGTTTGCCCCAGAAGCACCACAGTGGCTTGGCAGCTCCTGCCTCCTTTCTGCCAGCAGCCCATACCCAGAGGCCAGCCTTCACCTTCAGGCTGCACCCTGCTCTCCCTCGCCTCCTCCCCAGCCCGTGGCTGCAGCCAGGTTGCCCCTGCCAGCCACCCCAGCTGCTTTCCCCAGCCCGCAGGCTGTTTCCAGGGCTCAGGCACCCAGGAGCTGCTCATCTGCTTTGGCAGAGCAGCGTAAATGTCACATCCCTGCCTGTTCCTGGCCCGAAGCAGTGCCCGCGTGTCTCCCATTATGTAAGGCACAGTGTGTACGGGAGCTGGGAGGCCTCAGGCTCGCTTACGCACCATGAATGACAGCTGCAAAAATGAGACAGGGACTATTTTTAAACCTCTCCCTCCTCTGCTCCCTCCTTCTCCAGCTCTTCCCTGCAGCCCCAGCCAGGCTGTGCGGACATCCAGACTCTGCCCTGTGGGGGCAACTGGTACCGCTGGACTGTGTCCAGTTGGTCCTGAGCAGCGCTTTGTGCTGCCACAGAGGGACACGCAGTGCCTCAGCACACGGCTGGTGGTACCTGGAGGACACATACTCTTCCAGCCCTTCTTCCCCATCAACAGTCCCCTGACATCCTCTCCTTCACCTCTCATGGCCCTCTTTGCCAGTGGGATATGCAGTGCCCTTTTCCTCCCCCTAGCCTCTCCCTGTAACTTTAGAAAGGTCATTCCCTCCTCCTCAAGCTGCAGTGTTATCGCAATTCCTCAGAGCAGAGAGGAAGGGATCTCGAGGTGGGGAAAAAAACCTACCTTCTCATGTGGAAACGTGGTACCCCAGCACCACTCTCTCCCTCACAGCAAGGGCAAGAGACAGATGGTCCGGAGCAGAGGGCTGCGTAATGTCTCGTCTCCCACTGAACGCTGCCAGCACGGGGACTGGCAGAGGAGAGGCAAGGCAGGTGAGGAGCTGGCTAAGAGACAGGCAGTGTTGGTCACAGAAAAAGGAGAGTTGTCTAAAACGGCAGTATTTTGCCCCAGAATGCTGTAAGACAGGCCCCCCTCAGGCCACAGCAATGAAGAAGACAGGTAGTGGATGGACACTGCCCACATGCTGTCACTTTGGCTCTGAATAAAAATACTCAGTTCAAGGATATGCCCAGCAAAGGATTGTCTGGACACATCAACAAGTATGAGGTACCATTCACCTGGCATTGCAGATGCTGGTCTAAACACCCCTTCTCAGAAACGATGGATCTGACCTGCAGCAGGTACAGAGCAGACCTGTGAGCGGCCATGGTGAGTGTGCAGCTTGTTTAATCTAGAACAGGAGAAACGAGGGGGGGAAAAGGATCTGTGCATCATAAGCATATGCTAGGGCAAAAGTCTAATTCGTTCTCCTAGAAGCTCATCTGGATCACAAATATATTTAGACTTAAAATTAGAAAGAAGTTACTAGCCAGCCATGGTATAAACTTCTGCGACAGCCTGTCAGGCTGGAAGGTGGGCAGAAGAAGCCTAATTTGGTAAGAGATCCAGCCAGCTGGTAGTCACTGCGTGGCAGGAGAGGAGGGAGCCCAGAATGAGACACACACGTCTGAAATAAAGCTTGTAATCACGTCCCCAAGCTGGTGCCCAGAAGGATTGGTAGAGAGCTGAAACCTCAGTGCATTGCATTCTCTTTAGGTAACATGTCACTAATCTTCTGCTTCAGGGTCCTCCCAGATCTTTGAAGAGGCAAGGAAGAGGCGACCTCTTTCCTTCTGGGTTTTTAGGAAATTCTTTCATTTCCTTCATCTCTATAACCTCTGTAACATCTCTGGCCAGGGCTAGCCACAGGGTTGGGGTGAGGCAGGGAGAAGAAACGGGGCCACTCCTGCTGCCCTTAGTCAGGCTTTGGGTGTGTTGGTTTGCCTTGCGCACAGGCCCAAGACAAAGCCAGCTCTAGGGCCAGGAAGGCATCTCCCTGGGGCTTGGTGTGCTGGGGCAACCTGGGGAGCTGGAGCTGCTGTTCGCTGTGGGAAGCAGTGCCCTTCTGGGACTCCTTGGCTTTATTTTCCCTATTGCAGTAGCTCGGGGACCCTAGAAGCACCCTAACTCACTCTCAGCTGCTCCCTCTGCTGTGGTCTTATCTTTAGGCTTCTATCGAGCTTCACCACGGGAAGCGAGGGGGCGCCTTCAGGATGAGGTGATCAGCACATTCCCTGGATGATCCCTACGTGTCTGGGTTCGGGCACTACACTACTGTGCGTGCAGGTCAGAAGGACAGGAGTCAAAGTTCCAGGCCTATGTTTCTGTGTGGCGCGGAGCCCGCGTTACCATGACAAGGTACTCAGCCTTGTGACCAGCTATTTTTGCCTGCTCCGAGCCCTCCTCAGTGCCAGGGGCAGGTGGGCAGAGCTGTCCTGAAGTGGGAGCTTTAATGGGATCTGCAGCAGGGTCAGCTCAGGAGGCTGCGGAGAGCTGTCAGAGGACAGCAGGTCCCTCAGCAGGAGGGTTAAGGCTGCCTCCTCCACGCCCAGATCTCTTAGAAGTTACTTCCAGGCTACGACCGTGTCCCACCCAAAGCCCTGAGTGGGTCCTGATCCCTGCCCCGCTTCTGGCCCTCGCTGTTACTTCCCCGCCGCAGGTTTGCTGTCGGGCTGCAGCGATCAGCAGGGAGCCGTGCCTAGCGCCGGGCCGCAGAAGAGGTGCGGGCTCCCGGGGCCATGGGACGAGGCACGGACCGCCCGCCCGGGCTCCCGAGGCCGCGGGCGCCGCCGCCGCCGCCCGCCCGGGCCCGCGCAGGCCGGTGCGGTGCGCGCTGCCGCAGCGCCACCGCGCGGCGGCCGTTGGAAGGGCGCGGCCCAACGGCCACTGGGGGCGCCGCGGGGGCGGCCCGGGGCGGGAGCGGTGCTCGCTTCCCGGCGGCTGCTCGAAGCGCTGCTGGGGCTGCGCGGAGCGGTGCCGCCCGTGCCAGCCTTCCTGCTGCCTTCCGCCAGAATCGAGCTGGGTCATGCCCAGGGGGCAGCGGCAGCACCCCGCTCGCCCTGCTTGTGAGCCGCTGTGCCTGGCTTCGCGGCGGCGTGTAGGAATCGAGGCTAGGATTAACGGGGGAGGGAAACAAAAAGGGTTTGAAACGTCTCCCTTTCCCCTCGAGCAGCCCTTGACTGTCCTGTGCACATATCCCGAGGCCTCAAGACACCGGTGACTCCGGGCAGCGGGAGGCGATGTGTCCCTCCGTGAGCTGCACCGAGCAACCACACCATGCCTGCATGGACAGGAGAGCTGGTCCTCAGCACCTGCACCCACAGCTTTTCACGGTGCTCGTGGTGGTTTTGATCCCCTGGGAATCAAAGGCAGCATAAACACAAAATAATCTTTCCTCAGAAATTTGGGGACTGCAAATAGCCTAACCTTCCAGCAGTGATGCTCAGATGAGCTCCCCTGCCAGCCTTCTGCTCCCCAGCCATTGAGAGGTTTAGGGTGGGGCAAGAGAGCAGTAGGTCCAGGCTGCTACATTCTGACAGCATAGCCCCAACCTAAGGCTGGTCCCTTGGCCACCATGATCCTTTCTCTCCCAAGCAGCAGCACCCAGGCCTGGCACCTCCTCTCTGATGGAGACTGGCTTTCTGCCCAAGTAAAAGGCTGCCCCCTCAAATAGCAGCACACCACAACAACATGATATTCATCCCTTCTCAGGAGCCATTTTGGGTAGTGGGATCTCCTTGTGGTGGAGCTACATGTAGGTCATGTGTCCTCAGCTCTGCAAACATTCCTGATCTCAACAGATTCTGATGAGTCTTGCACTGCACGAGGCAGTGTGCTCCTAGCTGCCTAGACGGGATGTGCAGCAAGCCCCCAGACCTCGCATCCCACAGCAGGCCTGCAGTCTTGCAGTTTGGCCAAGCTGGCCTTACATTCAAGATGAGAAGGATTTGCAAAGGGCACCGTTTCCTGGGCATCCCAAGTATGAGCGGGACACTGAAGCACCCACTGCTTGCTGGATTGAGGCAGTACGTGAATCTAGGAGAACGTGAGGAGGTTACTTCTCCTCACATTATGTATTTTACATATATAGATAACACAGAAAGCATTAGGAGCAAACAAGCAGCCAGCAGGATAAACGAATGCATTGGCTGACACGACAAAGACTGAAGCTGGCTGAAGCAGCTGCTGTTTGTGAGCTGCAGGCAACCTTCTCGAACACAAGCACTGAGAAGCACCGTGGCACAGGGTGCGCCCACAGCACAAAGCCCAGAGCGGGGCAGTGCATGTGCGTGGCCTATTGCCAACATGCTGCCAGCATGGAAGATGTACACAGATCAAAGGCTTGCTTCTCCAGGGTTCAACCAGGGGTGGGGTTCTGAGCATGCTCTCGCAAACGTGGAAGCAAGTTTCAGGCTTAAAGCAGTCAAGAGCCAGTTTTGACCATAAACTTGTAATCAAGCACAAGAGGGAAAAGGTACATGAACTCACCTCTTGCCACGTCTGGAATACTGCCAGCACCTTTCCTCTGTACTCCACCTAGCTACCTCCCAAGCCAGCCTCTTCTGCTCCTCTCCTTTCCAGAAGGGAGGCAGTCTGGTCTCTTTTGCAATTACCTAAACCTGCAACTTCTGGCTTGACCCCCTTTCACTCTTCAGAAGTCTGCTCAGGTCTCACATGCAGTACTGATGTCCCTTCCCATCTCCAAGGTCTCACATGCAGTACTGATGTCCCTTCCCGTCTCCACTCCCAGCGTCACATGCTGGATGGACATCTGGGGCAGGGCAGAAGACAGCCTCTTACTCTGAGGTCTCTACACAACTCCATTTCTAGCCCCTCTGTGTCCCCCCTTCCAGGGCAGATGACGGGCTCCAATATCATACTGCAGGCAGAGGCTATGCTGGCTGGTGGGTCAGGTATACACACAGAGTCTCCAGCAATGGTTCACCCACATCCGTGAGCTGGGACTCCCACCCTGCTTCAGGTTTTGCTACTTCCCTAGACACCACAGTAGGCTCCATCCCAGTTTTGGGCATCTGTAGAGAAGGGGTTCACCTCCTCTTCGGTCACCTCCATTCCTTCTTGCTTAAACAGTCACACAAGGGTACCATACCATGGTATGCCTGAAGGGGAATTCAGGGGCAAGTGGAAGTTGAAATCACTTTTGCAACCCAGTCACCCCTCAGATTTCACCTCTCAAAGCCCAGCTGTCTTTCCAGCCGTAAGAGAATCATATTATTTGAAAGCCACATAAGAGACTTACAATGCTTTCTCAACGGCCACATCTAGCCAACAATCACAACCAAGAGCAAGCGAAAACCCAGAAGAGCTTGGTAGATGCAGCTCTTGCTCATTTCTTAACTAAGACATTCCAGTTGCTGCTCCAGACCACTATAAACCAAACAGGAGTCGGATCCTTTCCCTGCTCTTTTGTCGATCTGGTCTAGCCAGGAGGAGCAAAAAGGAGTACAGATGCGTTGGAATTCCCAAGGTCAGCAGATCCCCAACACACAACAGGAAGGAGGTTGAGTAAGAGGCTGGCACTTTTTCCATTGCCGTCTTTCAGATCACTAATGACTGCAAAATTTCCTGAAGGGAACTAGTAATATAATGTGCAGAGTTAGCATATTTATAAATTTGCTCCCCACCCACCCAAGAGAACATAACAAGGTCTCTCAAAGGAAGGCACTGTATAATAAACATTTGTGGTGTTGTCACCTGCCATTACAAGAGGGAAAAGACACCAAGTATCTTCCACTGAGTCTGTGTCAAGGCCATGTAATGCCAGAAGGATACATCCAACACATCCTTGTCTCCACTCAGTTTCTTCTAGAATTCTTTGTTTTGGCCACATCAAATCTTTTGCCTTCAGTCTATGGCACACGTCAGTCCCCTCCCTCTAAATATGTAGGTTTTTAGCTATTATACACAAATTGCCTGGGTCACTGATCATGCCATGGCTCTGGAAGATAGTCAAACAACTAACTGACACTTCATTTATTCCTTCTGCAAAACCATATGAATTTCTTTCCTTATCGACTACGGTAGGTTGCAGGTAGTCATCTTCATATATACATTTCAAAATCATACTGCTGAATGACCAGACAAGATGCCAACTCATTCTTCATAGATCTTCTAGTGCCTAGACTAGATACCTCCTCCCTCCCTCATATGTCAGGAAACAGTCATCAAGTGTTCATGTAGATGAGAGTCCTACCTGCAGAGTTGTAACAGAATACCTACCTTCCTCCCCTTCCTCCGGTTTAGAATTTTCTTTCCTTCCTACCACCCCCCATCACTAATCATGTAAGATACCTTTTACAAAAGCAAAGAACCAATAAACTACCTTACTTTTAGTGTCTAGAAATGCCAAAATGTTCCAGATATACTAAAATACCAGGGATTTCACCTTCCTTAAGAGCATGCGTGGAAACATCATGGACTGTAAGAGGCCAAGGAAAGTAAGCACATTCTTTTCTGGAAGCTGTCCTTTCTGGTCAGAAGCAGTAAAAGTATAGAATACATACGTTTCTTACCAGGTTGATCTTCACCTACCAGCCCTTGGAAAAAAAAAAAACACCAAACAAAACAAACCAAAACAAAAAACACCCAACAAAAACCCAAACCAAACAACCAAGGTTTAGGTTAAAAAACTGAAAGGAATGGAGAAAGCCATCCTTGTGGTCAAAACTTATTTACTCTGAACTCTGCTTCTTCCCATGAAAGAAACTAAATTATGATTATTTTGTGGTGGTTGTCAGCCCCAAAGTAACAGACAAACCAAGGCTCAAGTGTATGTGGCTGACAACTAGTTGTCAGGATGTCTCCCTCTACCTGAAAGAGCTCAACCTAGCGTCACAACAGGACAAATGCAAAACTTTGTGAAGTTTTTCAAATAAATTAATCCCGAAAATAAAAGCGAGGAACTGTAATACCTGTTACCAGCACACCTAACAGTTAACGCATGAGAAATGCACAAGCAAGAGCCTAATCCTAAAAGATGATCGGCTGCTTTAATGTCTACCAACTTCAATGCAAATTGCAGGTGTAATGCTGGCAGTTGAGGTGTACAGCACACAGTACGCTATCTAGAGAACAAAAATTACTGGCTCTCAGCATAGTGGAATATACATTTATTTCTTAAAAAGGAAGGGTACTAACAGAATTTAATACAGTCAAAATTTTACATTTTAAACAAAAGCTTTTCTTTTTCTTAAAAACCAGTTAGGAGCAGAGAGATGAGAGAATTTAAACTACTCACAAAATCCAAGCTGAAGACTTTGAGAATTCAAATCTGTGGTTTATACATTTAAAAAAGTGTAATAAATGGAAATATAAAATAATACCAACTCTGCAACAGTGAAATGCCCTTTCCTCATTAGATTGCTGTTTAAGCACCTTTATTTTCACCCATCAGCTGCCAGGAGTGCGTAGATTTATGTACAAAATAAGCAGTTTGGGACAAAAGATTTATATATAAATTAAAACCATTTATGGCAACACAGTTTTACCCAACAACTTTACAATCTTTATCTCTTTCATTTCTATAGAATCTTTCAGTCAGGATGACTCAAATGCACTTGATGGACTGCTTCAAAAAGCAGTTACGTTTACAGGAATTATATAGACAACCTCAAGGAGCAGACATCCAAGAGATTAAACAACTTAACATGCAGTAAAACTAAGATCAGATTTATATCTTATATAAATACTGTGGAGATTTACCATCCATCCCACTGAATGAATGGGACAGATCAGTGTCACATCTGAAGCCAAAAAAATACTTTTATCCAAGAGGCAACAGAATTTCAGGCCAAATATAGCAGATAGGCGTTCCCTCAAACTGTTTAGTTAAAAACTGTATGTCTCTGAAAAAGCTTTACAGGAACAGACTTTTCTGAATAACTTGCACATATGCTTAGCCATTTCATAGCTATTTTACAGTCTAGAGATGCTGAGAAGGGAGGAAAAAAAGAAGAAGAAAAGAGATGCCACCATCTCTGCCCACTACAAAAGATGCTGTGGCTTTGTCATTTATGGAACACTGCAGATGCAGCTGTTACCAGAGAGGAGACTGCTCCAGTATGGCATTAAAGACAAAGAAGTTATGTTATGGCTGGAGAAAGTGCCATCACAGGCTAATCTCTTTAGATGAAGGCTGATGGATCAATCTCACCTTCTCCTCAAAACCCAAGTGTTCATTATTTCCTAGCAGACTGCTCACAATTCTTACTCCACTGTTTTTCTTTTAACATGAGATAGAAAAAGTCATGAAAGCTGACGAAAGTTCCACCTGTGCAGCACCCAGTGAACACGTACTCAGCAAAACCTCCCATCATTAACCACTCTCTCCACACCATAACAGGATACTTGTGTCACGTAGGTACCTAATAGAACTACTAAAGGTGTAGACTATCTAGCTTAAAAATGAGCCTCAATAACAGTCACTCACTGTTTCATTGCAACTTGCTGCAGCCTGGCTGAAGGGTGGAGACAGATCTGTTTGAGTCAAAAGAGAGAACAGTTAAAAAAACACTTTTCATTTTCCTCAACCACTAAGCTTTATGAATAATTTAATATTGCCACTTTCCAAACGCTACTCAAAAACGACAAATCAACTGACCAGCTAATGGGATGAGAAGAGTACAATTATGAATGTCATCAGTGACTACTGTTAAAGAAAGACTGGAAGAGAATCAACTCCCTCGAAATCTCAGTTTCTCTGCTTAAGTAGCTCATTATTATTTTTAAAACATGTTTTGTTGATAGAAAGCATCACAACTAGACTAGAATTCCACAACATCAATCTTTGTTTTGATTTCTGTAGTTCTCTAGGAAAAAAATAATCCCAAATCAAGCTACATGAAGCATTAACAATATTCAGATATTACAATGGAAGCACTTATTTATTACTTCATAGAACAGATTAGTTTTAAAAGTGTATTTACATGTTCTAAGTTATACAAAATACAGTATTCCAATAATCATATTAATCACCATATTTCAGACAACTTCACATAAAAGTGCAGAGGATGCATCCACCCATGATCCTGGCCAGTAGCAAGCAGTCACCCACAGTGTGACAGGTGAGAGCTGCTATCGTGCCTCCTCAGGAAAACAAATCCCACCATTCCTTCTCACTGAGACATAGCTGCAGATCTAAGAAAACATTCAGGCAGGTACACGAGCAAAGTTTGTTGAGACCCACAGACCAAAATCACATGCCTTAATTTACTAGATGTATGTGAAGTACGTTTTTTAATTTTTTTTTTTACAGATGTTGTACAGCAAAGGGCTTCTGCTCATGCCTTAGTTGAAAAAATGATGTTAACAAGGGTTTTGGCTATGTAATAGGCACCCAAATTACACTTAATATCAACAGCCTTATTAACTACAACTGATCATGTGTTAAGGACACAATTCTGCAGCTGACTGCCTGGGCAGAGCTTCACGCTCAAGAACAGATCCTGTGAAGCCCACGTAGTTCTCTACAGATACAGGGCTCATCCCACACAGAAATGACAGTTGAATTGAGGCCTTAAATTTTGGGGGCCTCAGATAGTAATTTTCTCACGACACAGCACTATCAGTTCACATCGGTCAAGTCCCAGTGCAACAGTGCACTTAGTCATAGCTATTTTTTCATGCCTTTCTGCAGTAACTCTCCTCCCTGTCTGTATATTCCTTTCACTTTCTTCTGGACTGTTGAAATGAGACCAAGAAAAAGAGATTCTCAAAACCTAAACAAGTACATATCTTCTGGACAATGCTAAACTGAGCAGATTCAGATTGTCCTAAAATTGTAAACAGCAAGGCTTCAGTTTTAGCAATCTGGCTCAGGTCAGACTCTTGCATTACTCTACTCCTCATGCTTTCATTCTTCACTCTCCTTGCCAAGTATCTATATGTTTATCTCTACATATGTCTTCCTCAAAGGATTCCTTTTCCCCTGTGGCTGCTTAAACTTTAAGAAGTTTGCACTCCAAAAGGGACTCACTAGGGAATAGCACACTATCAGACTAACAAATTACATTCTGTATGACAAATCTGCATTATCATGAATTAAGTCCTTGTAATTTCTCAATTAGCATTATGTTAGCAACTCCACAGAAGATTAGTTAAGCCCATACCTTCTACCTTTTTCCAAGTCTTTCACTGTGAGTTCATCTATCTTAACCATGTTAGTGGCAGATAAACAGATCAGAGTAATTATCTGAAAATCTAGAAAGCCAGCCAGTGTCTTGTAGTTCTGCAGAGACAGAACACTAGCATTAACAGATTATTTTGTTGTTTATGGACTTAGATGTAGGTTGAAAAAAAAAAAAAAAGAAGAAAGACTTACGCAGTAAGACAAATTTGCATTTCTCGTCTTGTGCTTAGCAGCTAAAACCGTTAACAGTGAACAAAAGTCTACCAGGATTTTACAAAGGTCAGAGATACCTTAATTTTTAGTGAGAGTGGAGGTATCTGATCACAAGGAACAAAGCCTGTTATGCTGAGGAGGCTTACAAGGCTGAAGCAGCAATATTCTCTTCTGTGCAAGTCCATTATTTCTGCTGTCTATACAAAAATATTTTTCCTCACAAGTGGTTTTATTACAGTATTCTCAAAGCTGCTGACCTTCTATTGCACCTCCCAACTTGAAATTAATTTGGTACAATTAGTAGCAGTCCTGCAAATAATGCTGAAAGTGATTTCTACATCTAGAACACCTTGAGCTTTCAAACAGCACAGCAGGGAAATGGAGCATTGTCAGAAAAGACACAAAATGTTACTAAAAAAACTGCAAAAAGCCACATTTAACTTTTTTTTAAAATTTCTTCTCCTAGGCAAAGTTTATAGTACACTACTTTTTCACCCTGCCCATACCGGGGGGGGGGGGGGGGGGGGGGGGGGAGAAAGCAAAATTCAGATTATCTGAATATCAAAACTATCACTAACTGTGTAAATGAACAAGCGATAGGACAGTTCACCAACATGACACCTGCAATCTGAGATACATCCACCTGATCGCAGCATAGAACACTCCAGAATAAAGCAGAGACACCCATGACTGCAGTGCTTGCTAAAACTTGACGATAACCACGTGAGCGTAAAGACTTTTTCCTGTAGGAGTTAATGAGATCTTTGTTACTGGCTTCAGTGGGAGCAGATCTTGGCAACAGGTGAAAGATTAAGCTTCTAGGGAATTTTAAAATACAAAACTGCATTATTATAAGCAGATATAACTATGTGCAGATTATAAGACCACATATGAAAGCAATACTGTATTAAGTGTTGCACATCATTTATTCATAGTCTGTTTCTTCTGTAGAATAAGACAACATTCATTGCCCACAAATCTCATCAACAGTTTATATATTTTCAAAGTTTGTACTGTGAAATGGCTGTTTGG
The DNA here is from genome assembly GCF_009769465.1 of Tauraco erythrolophus. Lineage (NCBI taxonomy): Eukaryota > Metazoa > Chordata > Aves > Musophagiformes > Musophagidae > Tauraco > Tauraco erythrolophus. The sequence goes on from NC_141468.1 coordinate 58,547,219, forward strand.
TGTCAAACTGTTTCCTGATGAATGTACAGCTGTGTCAAAAACTGCTCCCTTTAATGGCAATCCCTACGGTGATGCTGAAAGGTGCACTCCCTTTACTGTCTCCCCTTGGAGATGGTCCCTTTATGGCTGGAATGGGGTACACTGGCATCAGGCACACTTATGGCCTCTACAGAGCATGTTCCAAGGTTACAGAACTTGAGGCTCTAACAGTGTCAATTCAATATCTTTTAATGTTCAAATTAAGCCAAAAGAATATTGGTCTTATGACCACTATGAAAACGTACCCAAGTTATCACTTACAGATAGGATTGTTATCCTAGTCAAAGAAACAAGATTATATAGCTAACCATTCTGAGAGGAGCACAGAGCTCTGAAGCAGTAAGCTTAACTTCCTGAGACTACAAAAACTGAGAAAGGAATTGAGCATTGCACGCAATTTTTGTCTAGCAATACCTACACCTTTAAATAGTTACTACCTTCTCACCTATCTTTGTAGATGCTGCTTCTTAACAAAAAAAAACCTCCAACAGTTAAGCTGCACTCACCCTAAAGTGCAATTTTCCAGTTTTGCAACCCGTAGACACATTAATCACAGAATGTGCAAATTTGCACTGTCTTACAGGAAAGCACAAGAGTTTGCTAACAGTCTTCTCTGAAAGAAAGATCTAATGAACATTCACTGTTAGTTTCCATTGTATAGGGTTTTAATACAACAGAAGAAGCTAATAGAATTGCACATACTGTTCTCACTGAATATTTTGCTGTTAAAAAAGCATGACATACTGCAAAACCAAATCCTATATACAATATGTAAGTATTTAAAAGATATTCCTAAAGCAATAAGACAGCAAGACTGAAATGAAGGACTAGCAACTCCTTGCTGAGTTATAATACCCTTTAGCTTCGTGATTTAAACAGGAAGTATGACTTTCAAGAACAGCCAAAGGTAACTGAAAATGTAGAAATGATAAATGCAAAAAGAGTTGCTACGTTTACATGCTGTCAGGGTTGTGGTTTTTTTTTTTTAAATAAAACCATGGTATGGCCTTTATCACCAAAAAAACCCCAGTACATACCAAAAATATCAGTCCAAATCAGCAATACTTGATACAGAAGAGAGATATATGCTGACATTTCAGCAACATGGAGCTAAACTACTCATTTATTTAAAGAGAATATTCCAAATTATCTCAGTTTTAGAATTCCAAATTATATATAAGTATACTTACGAGTGTACTATTATAAGTATATACTAAGTTAAAAGCACTTTCTTGACTTCAGAACATGGTCCATTAAAACTAACAGGTCAAATGACTGCATTTAACATATATACTCTTTACAAAGGTTATGCCTTCAGAAAACTGGTTATGAATTCTGGGGTTTGAGATTTTTTAATTGTTTTGGTTGGTTGGTTGTTTTTTGTTTTTTTGTTGTTTTTTTTTTAAATGAAGTTTACAACATTAGCTGCTTCTTTGCACCTTTTTCTCTTTGCCTTTCTGCTCTGAAGTTAAGGGTGGAATCTCTGGTAAATGCTAAGTCAAAACACTTGTTCAACATGACAGTGTCAAGCTTTGCTGGTAACTAGTTGTGCCTCAATTTCAGCACTTGTGCTTCTCAAAGCTTTCAAGATTGTTTTTCTTGAGGTGTATGCTGTTTAGCAATCTCCAGGCGTGAATACGCTGATCATCTTTCACTTCAGTCTTACAAGCTCCATTTTGGCTACAAGCATGGTAGCCCTGTACTACTTTCCCAGAAATTAAGGTACTCTTTTTCTTCCCACACAAACTTAGCTCTTAAGCTTCCTCAATATAAGAGTAGATACTTGTTATGCTGGTGAAACTTACAAAAGAACTTCCACCTACTTCCTCCATCTTCTACACACAATAAACATCCCCACAATCTGTCCAAGCTTTCATCGACTCTCCCACACCAGCGCAAGGGTCTTGATACTTAAGCTGCCCATTGTAACTGTGAGAAATCATTGGCTGTTTCTGTTTTATAAACAGAAATTTTTTTCATTCGCCACCACAGTTCTCACATAGTCAAGAGACAGAAAATTGTAATATGGCAGCTAATAGCCATCGTTTTGCTGGAACTAATACTCATTTGGTAGTTTCAGACTGCCAAAAGACATGGGGATCAGCAGCTCAGACTAGCACCTTTTCTGTGGTTGCTAAATTGTTAACAGAAGAATAGATCTTGTTCCAGCAAGACACCATAAAAGAAAGCGAGCCTCATAAAAGAAACAAAGGAAAAGGCAGGTTTCAGCAGTGTAGTTGTGGAGCAGGAAAGCAACCAAAGTGTTTACTATTACGTGGGTCATTTGACAGAGGTTTATTACTACTCTTTTTACAGCACACTGTGGTGCTTTCTGGATTGTTTCAATACACCTGCTGTACTTTTCCTCACTGGTAGAGTCACACACCACACTTTCCCGGTGTCTTAATTCTGCATTCACAGTACTCCACAAGATGCTACACTGTACCAGAAGTGAGCTGCAGCATTAAATAAAATGCATTCTACTGCATGGAAAAGAGTCTTAAAATATAGCAGTTCTTTATATATACAAACACTTTCATTCAAAACTCCCTATTTTCTTCCACTCGAGTGCCAAAACAAAGAGTCACTATTCACACAGGCTGTCAACAGACTTTGAGACATGAACTTTGAGTGTCTTGACAAAACCCCATTAAGTAAGCTTATTGTAGTTCATAGTTACAGTGAGAAAGACAGATAAGAAAGCCATATACAGAATTAAGGAGACTTTGCACTTTTCATCATGCCCAGCCCTGGGTAGTTCAGATGGGGTACTTGCAGGCAAGCAGGCAGGCAGGGTCATCGTCAGTTGTTTGTGTTGGGACACCTCAGATTTCACTGCTCACTCTGAAGACTGGCGATTCATATGTGCTTTTTAGTTTCTTTGTTTTTAAAAGTCTTTAAAGTTGCATCACTCGGAATCAGATAAGTCACTTTAAACAAAGCAAAGTGTTAAGTGTGACTATTTATTTATAACATACTTCCCACCATCACCACCACACACCACCCTGTGAAAGAAAAACCCCTGCTGAAAGGGTGACAAATTTTTAGTACGTTCGAAAGAAATTAGACCAACACTGTATTAAGAGCCATTCTAGTCAAATTAAGAGCATAACAGAGGGGGAGATCATTCAAAGCATACATTTACTTTAAGCACTCTGGATTAGCCTGCTTCTCCACTTTGTAAAGAATTCAACACACAATTGGTCTAAACTCATGCCAATTACCACATTACGTTTAAAAGACAAGCTAGACAGGAAGTCTTTAGTATAGAAAAGAAACTCCAATGCTTTTTTAATATACTTTTCAGATTTCAATAGGGGAACTGGAAACTAGCCTAAGCATCTTCTATCCCACATTTACTCCCTAATATAAATAATTGCCCAGGAAGCATAGCCTAGGAGTTCTGACACAGCCACTATCTTAAGACAGCTTCTCTTGTTAAGAGGACTTCTAGACAAATACTTCTGTTAAAGCTTCTGGTTCTTGCAGTTGTAGGTCATGTAGAAGGTCCCAACATCACAAACAACATGTTTTTTTCTTTTAACGTACTCTTGAAGCAGCACTTAATGCTGAGGATGGATTACTTCCAAGAGGGCAAGTCTTGTGGGCTAATTTTGTAACAGGAAACATGCTGGGGAGAGAACCAGCAGGCATGGAGAGACCAGAAATGCTGCTACACAGGAGATACTGAGGTAAACTGTTCATGTTTTGAGTGGGTGTAGCTTGTTCCATACAGTGTTCATGAGGCAAAGGACCAAAACTCTTTCTCAAGCTCTTGTACAACAGGCAAGGTGCAGTAAAATAACAGTGGCTTGCTTGCTTCTTAAAAATACCCCTTCTTCCAAAGCACAAGGTAATCACAATTCCTTAACAGATGGGACTCAAAGTTCAGCCTAATGAGCCAGACCTCTTTTTGTAAATCTCCCTTACTGCGGAGTTAAGTGTAACAAGCTGCTTTTTCAGCAGTTCAAGAGCGAAGTCCCTCTAAGGAAAAGAAAGGATGGGTGGTGGTAGAAATACAGCCTAAAATCCACAGCAAATTATTTTGTCCTTATCTGTATAGTGAGAGCTCCCCTACTGTTCTCTTTCCTTGATTTCTGGCAGTTATCCAGGATTAAAACCTACCAAGATGTTTGAGCAGTTATCTTAATCAACACTGCATTGACTCTAGTCTGCATAACACTCGTGCATTAACCTCGAGATACCTCAGTTTTCACAAGAGATTGAATATTTTCCTGTCTTCCTGTCCTAAAGGTTGCCCTATTCCTCTTCAATAGGAACAGAGTTCTACACAACAGGTACTTTCTAGTGCCTCTGAATGTGAAAGGAAATAGTTTCATGATGCTGCCCAGCAACATCTACTTATATCTTAAAATTATGTTTGACAATTTGACTCGGAGGGGTGGGATGGGTGTGGAGAGGGAGAAAAGAGCAGGAGTTTAAAAAGAAAAAAAAGCAAGGAGAGTCTCCTAGGCTCTTTCTCCACTTAAAATGAAAATTAGAACAGATAGCAAAAGCCCTGTCCGGTCAGGAGGGATCCACATCTATTCCTCCAGACAGGTCAATCTGTTCTATTGTATGACATCAGAAATGCTCTATCAGTGTTAAAAACAAAGTTGTAAATACGGAGACTAAGATTCTGGGCACCACAATGATCAGGAAAGGGCCTGAACAAGTTGTGCCAACAGAAACAAGGTTTGGTGGGTTTTTTTGTGTAGATGGAAAATGGCAAAGCCTCCTCAAACTTGATTTCTGGGCATCTCTACAGAAGGCAGAGAAGTCTACGAGGCTAAAACAAGGAGCCCTAACAAGGAAAAGGGGTGTGCTTACAAGGGTCCGTATCTGGTCTCGTATTTAGAAACAATGTTCTTGCATCGTCCCACTTCCTTGCGCAGCTCTGCAACCTCCGTCCTCAGGGCCGTGTTCTCTTTCTCAAGAAAGGCTGCCCGAATTGTGATCTGATTCTCCTTTAATCGCCGAGCATCACGGGAACGCTTTGCTGCCACATTGTTCTTCTTTCGCCTTGTCCAGTATTTTTCATCCTATAGCAAAAAAGGGAGGAAAAAAAAAAGATGCCAACCTGACAATTATATCAAAGACACCTCTTTATTGTATAAAGACATTCACACCAACTGCTATATTGAAGAATCTCCTTCACTGGCTTGCAGGGCTCTGACACCAAAATGCAGGAACACAGTACTGTAAGATTTCATCCTTACACGAGTCTTGTTTTAGGATAAACCAAGCGTGCTGCCAGAACTGGGGAGATTAGGAGACTTGACAACTAAGAAGCTGTCCAATTGAAATGCTCCCTTTACTTAGTTTCAACTCGGAAATGAACTTCCACAGAAAACAAGCTGTTCTGTTGTCTGGGCTGCTTAATGCCAGATCAGACACAATGCTGGGCAAATATATACAATGGTCATAAAGTGCAGTTGATGAGGGCGTGGCTTGATAGCTCTTCTACTTCTAATTTCTGTGTACAGCATGATAAGTTTCTCCTGCTCAGTAATTACCTCATGATACCAAACCAGCGAAACAGCAAGAACAGCAGTTGACTTGCCAATTCTATTCTTGGCAGTGGTCCTGCCCAATCACGTAGGTATAGCACATCAGCTTTATATGTCAAAAGGTTTGGACAAAGAGTCAGAAACTTTGACCAAGGCCTAGAGAAGTTTGCAGCAATAAATCTGTTACCTTTTGTTCATCTGGGACAAAAACCTTCTTGGCTTTTTTAATCATTGGTTGTGGTTTCAGGTCCTCTTCAGTAAACTTGTGTTTGCGAGGATTGAAGAGCTCACCACCAGGCACACTGGACAGCACTAAATCAGCAGGGTCAGGGTTAAAATTCACCTCGACTTCTACGCAGTCAGGATCAATGGGGCTGGGAGTATTTCTCTCATTTTGTGGTGGGGACTCTGGCAACAACAGAGGAAGTTACAACACACTCAGCAAGACGAAGAGAATTTACTAAGAAGCCAGCATGGATATCTCTATTTATTGTCCCACTGTGGGCAGTATTTAACAGTATTATTTGGTATTTCCCTAAGGTGTGCTTGGTGCTGTACAGCTGCCGGTACAGAGAGAAGCTACACAGTCCAGTTTGTGATATAAAGCCTAGGAACATATACCAGACTAACAGGCCTGGGTAGATAGATGCGGGACAAGAGTTAATACTTGCTTGGCAAAAACTACATACCTTGCACACTTAAGAAGCACCTTCCACAGCAGTAAGAAGTGAGAAACTTGTATCAGACTGAGTTTTGTATCACAGAAAGCCTTTTATAGAACCAAGTTTGCCCAAAGACCCCCGTCCCTGGGACCTTCAAAGGTCAGACAATCGTATTTCCAAAACAAAGGAGATGGGTTTTTTACAAGTGTGACAGTATTCTACTTCTTCACCAATGGAAACAAATGTGCCAACAGATTGTCTGACACTGACAGTGTTCAAATGAACTTTGTCATATTTACCTATTGTTTACAAACTTCATACACATGAATTGCAAATGTCAGTGAAACTTGAAGTAGTGATCAATGAATACATTTTTTCATATACCACCTAGAAAAAAGCCACGCCCTATGTCTTTTGAAGGAGTTCCACATTTTGCCTTTCTCTCACAGATTCACAGAAGACACCCTGAGTAAAATGCTTTCTGTGAAGTCTGCTTATAAAATAGTACTGTGAAAGTTTAGTGGCTATCATGTTTAAACTCCAAACACAGGGCAAACTGAGCTCCTAAATTCTTTAACAGAGAAGATCTCCATACTACAAATGAAGAGTAGAAGTTTCCTAGTACCATTTAAGCAGTTTTGTTTCTTTGCTCTTCTATTCCCACTTCATAGCACCACAGAACATCAAACTGCATCATTAACACACCTTTTCCAAGCGTCTGTCCTCACATTTCACTGGTTAGCATGAAAAGATTGCTTCACTGTTCTTCTGTTAAGCATTGTTATTTGAGGTACGTTAAGTGAGTGTTAAGTTCACCCAAGCAGATCAAGCCACCAAGGTAGCACAAACGACTTACAAAATATTTGATAGTTTGTGACAAAATAACATGATAAACTATTTTCTCAACATGTCCAGCTTCTCACTAGATTAGCAATACCATGAAAGCAAATACTTTATGTTGGTGTTTCAGCTCTTCTAATTTCACAAGATAAACAGACTGCACACAGAGACACTCACTCATTTTTTCCAGGAGGGGGAGAGGGAAAGAAGAGGAGAGGCAGCATCTTCATGAATCCACACATGGACTAAGGCTCTATATTGAGCCTATTTGCACTGCTTAACTTGCCACAGCTAACACTGTCAGGTTAACACATCTCCTCTTTCATCCAAAAAGGTACCTTTTAATATGAGAACAATAAAAGTCCCTCAGAGACCCAAATTATTCCATCTACCTGTGCTGGAGGCTGCTTCAGATTGCTGGTAAACTGCAGTGGAAGAGGATGATGCAGGAGAACCAGTGGAAGCACTGGCAGACTCCTTTCCTTCCAGCTCAGCCACAGGCAAGAGTGGATTCTGGTTCAAATCCAGGTGAGTAGGGCTGGAAGGAATTCCATTCTCCAGCAGGAACTCATCCAGATCCATGTACTCCAGGTGGAAAGACTCGCCATCGTAAGGAATAGTTTTGTCCCAAATGGGCGGCATAAGGGAAGCCGAGACTGCCATAGTGCTGGCAGCTGCTGCCTCATCTTCCTCAAGCTTTATCTTCTCCTTCTCTTTATCTGAAAGATACAAGTAGGTCACTATACAAGCTGCAACACAGGAGAGACTCAAGGTTTAAGAGTCTAAAAAAATGCCCACAAAAGGAAATTCAGTAAGCTATAGTTCTGCCTCATGACATGATCTGAAAAATCAGATGTTGAAAGGCAATATTCATACATTCACATGTAACTCAGTATGGAATCCTCTGACTCCCTGTGATGGCTGGATCATGGACATTTGAGTAGCCTTGAAGACCAGCATCTTTGCTGTTATAACTTACCAAAGCGTGATGTAACACTGCATCTAGTTTATTGACTAGTCACTGCAAAATAGCTCGCTTTTCACAGGCTCGTCTTGGAAGACACGGAGCATCCATGAGTAGGATTACATGGGAAGCCATTAAGAAAACTCCAAGGAAGCAGAGTAGTTTATTCTATGCACAAAAGAAGAAGTTGCAGAAGAATAATCTGGATGCAAACAAGAAAGGAATATGGGTGTTCAGATTATATCTGAAAAGTAGTCTAAAGGCCCATAGGACACCAGAGAGCTGGATGTCTATCGTTCAGTATTTTAGAAGCGTTTTGTTCTGAAATGACTCAGCATGTCCACACAAAGCAACAGCTCCAAACGCTGTTCACTATAGATAGTTCAGAGTATCTACATACAATTTTCACTCTTTGGGGAGATGTCTAATAAGGCATACTCCCACACCCCATCCCCAAGCCACAAAAGACTGATGAAATTTTCTCCATTTACTGTGCTACAGTGCACATATTACAGAAAAATGGCTGCTTCTATGTTCCCCATAGCTACCGAATCTTAACAATCGTCTGGGACAGAATCCAAGCAGAAAACTCAAGTTATGGAATAATTACATAATTTAAGAGATAAAAATAAGCCGACAGGAAAAAAAAAATCCAAGTCATTTTCCTGATCCAGTTCTCCATATAGCCATGCAGTTTTACCAGCACTGAAGGAGGCATTGCAGAAGCAGCACTAGCACCACCAGCAATAAGCCAGCACTGCCATCAAAAGGAATCGTCACCTAACCAACTGCAAAGTGGGTCTTACCATGGAAGCTGACAAATATTCAGTTCCATGGAACAAAAACTCCAGGGACACACAATAGACCAGTTCGGATCTCCAGTATCCACACAGGTTAGCCCAACAAAATGCACAAATCTGCAGCATTAGGGTTTTCTAGACTGGCTACGATATGCTAAAGGAGTATTTTTCTTATCGGGGGTGGGAGTGGGGGTGAAACTCTGCTCTAAATCAGAAAAGCCTATTTATATAAAACCTATTCTGATAGAACTGGCATTCCTTCCGCTGTTGCCTTTGCTGGTGCAGAACTCAGACTGAAAGAGCTTTTTATGGCTCAAAGAACAGGGCTGCCACACAAAATAAATTATCATTTTTAACCTACCATACTCTGAACATTTTATGCAAAAAAGATGCCAATTTTAAACCAAGCAGTTGAGAAAAATATTCACCAGCCACTGACTTGGGACTAAGAGCAAGTACCTGAAGAACACATTAAATTCAGGCCTGTGGCTCCTGGACCTGAGCTTTGTTAACATCATCTTGCAGCTTTCCGCCTTCCCCCTTGCACACTGCTGCCTCTGAACCGCCATCCCCGAACTCCTATCCCTGCTATATACTCCTTTTTGCAGAGAGTTTTATAACTTTCCAACCCTTTGCAAGGGCAAAGCAAGTGTGCAGGTTAACAGCCATGTTCCGAATAACCTGAATGTTTCTAAACAGCTTCTGCTTGAAGCTAGTAAAGAAACACCATCCATATGACTTCACGTATAAAGATGATTTCACTTACTACTGAAGCACATCACAACAAATTGGAACCACCAGTTTACATCCAACTTGTTAATCAGGGATTGGGTATTTCCCCAAGGTTTGCATAGTACCCAGCACAACAGAACACAGACTCACGTTGGGGGTTGTGGATGATATCCTAGTGAAGGCATCACCAAAACAAGTGCAAGTGACAATAATGATTTGTTGTAAATCACTTTATTTTCAGTCAACATGATAAAAAAACCCTTGTGTCTGTTGAGTCAAAATGTCAACTAAAAAGAAAAAAAATAATTCTTTACTCTTGAAAAGAACAGTATTTCATTAGAAGTTATGGCAGTTTTAATGCAAGCCAGCAGTGCTTTTATTTTGCAACATCTAATACAACACCTCCAACAGAGGAGAAAAGAAACCTTAAGCAATTAGTAGACTAAACGTTAAGGCTTAAAAATATTTTTCAGAAGGTAGATGCCAAACAGACTATAATACTGGTGTATGTGGATTGTCTCAGATCTTTTAATGCCTTTTTGATGAGCACCATCATCCTGCTGTACTTCAGTAATCTGAAGAGTTTGCGGTTCCTCCAGCTTCCTCTTGCTATGGTCCCTGGCTCACACCAGATTAGATCCTTCACATGAGAAGATCATCTGAAATTTTTTGTCCTTTTGCTACAAGTTGACAACTGGCGAGCACTGGACCCCCAGTGCTGTCTTCATTTAGCTATGCTGTCTCTCTCTCTCTCTTTCTCTCCCTCCTCACTTCTAACAGCAATATCTGAAACAAATTAAAATAGCAGAAGTTAACATGTATACTGGGTGGCCAAGTATTTGAAGAGTGATACATAAAAAGATAAAATTCTTGTATGATCATATTTGCATTGACAGTTTTCCATTGGCTTTCTTTCAATTAATTTAATCTTTATTTCTGTGGCACAACATCCTGCGGGATGCACAATAACTAATGAAACACTAATTAACTTCTTGCATCTTGGGGAAGTTTCTGCCTGCCCCAGCATAGGGACCCAAAACATTAATTCTCTGAAGATATTTATAGTGTAAACAGGTATTACCTGACAGCAGAGCTGCAGTATCCTAAGAGGCTCCATTTGCAGTGATTCAAGGTCACCCTGATAAATCTGGCCTGTACTTCTGCAGCTGATAGCTCATGTCTGATTTAGCCCCCTCATTCTGCTACTGTGACCTATTAACTGGGCTGTACATCTGCTCTTAACAGAGAAGTCACTAGTTTATGCTAAGTAATTTAGGCAGAGGATTCCAGTTCTTGAACTGTTGGAAATACTGCTGGTTTAGCTAAAAGCAGCAGCCTGGAAAGTGCTTTATTCCACATCCTGGTTTTTCCTCAAAAAAAACCCCAAACAAACCAACAAACCAACCAAACCCAGACCAAAAGACATTTTGGCCACAACTGTCAAGCGCTATCCCAAACCACAAGCAGAACAAACACTTCTTTGACAAAGTTCCTCTCATTTGTCAAAAAAATACTGTCAAATTACACCGAAAACACTACACAGACTGAGGGTGATTGCTCCATAAATCTTCAGTCCCACTTGTGACGATGGAACAAGACAGGTTATAGGGTTCTGTATTGCTGATGCCCATTACTCTGATGTTTGTTGAGGCATTCCGCCTGCCACAGCAGCACACAACTGGTGATTAAGGCATCCTTTGGAGAGTATGCAGCAGCTTGTTACTAACAGGAGAGATCTACACTCCTGTTCCAGAATATTAATTTTCTTCCCTTAACCCACAGGACTTTTTACAAAGAGATTGTTATTTTTGTTTATTTAATCCCTACAACATACATGACAACAATTTACAGCAAGGTCGGTCAGATATACTTGGTATATGGCAGGGCATTCAAGATGATGGCATTCAGTTGGAACTGGATGTCCTCCTCTGTTGCTCAGAAGGATTAGAAAGCCTGCTTGCTTACCGGGTAGTCAAATTACCTACAGCAGTTGGAAAACCCACAGGTAGCTCATGAAGACTATAAATGGACGCTGGAGCTAGTTGATACTGGTTCTCGCAGAGTAAGACCAAAAACTGTATTTTTGTCACCAGGCATTCCAGACAAAAGGCATAGAGTCTTTTCTAATAAAGCTTGCTGAAAACATGCCACTGTATTAAGTAAATTAGTAAGTATTTAACATTTTGGCTGTGACACTATACCGTAAAGGAACAGAAAATAAACAAGGATCCTCTGAAGTCAGTTGATCCACAATTCTACTGACAAGTCTTTTGTAAAATTAGGAGTAACTACCTGCTAACACAGAAGACATTCTTTGTTTTGTCTTGCAAACACGCAAACAAGAAAAGCATCAAAGATCAAAATAAATAGCAAGCCACAAGTTGTGAAGCAAAACAGTACAAGGTGGACTAAGGAATGAGTCTATCAAGAATGAGAACAATCTGAATTTCATCACAGCATGGAGAGAGGTAATCAAATGCAATGGATTCACTAGCAAGCTTTAGAGAATCAAGCTGAACACCTTCTCAAACTAGAATAGGGTCATCTGGTAAAAGGAAAAGTATCAAATGCTTCCGATTTTAGAAAAATGTACTACCTTAAAATCGTATTAATTTTAAAATTTTAAGTCTCCATAGGCCAGATCACATGATTCCGGACAAGAAAAACACCCCTCAGACAAAGTCACCATATCCCAGCCAGATATCATCATAGTTTCCACACATGAACTTAAATTGCTCATGCTGGCATTATCACCTTTAAAAAGGACCAGGTGCAGAAATGTCTTTTAAAAATCCCATAAGGTTGTAGATTCAAGATTCTATGTAGCTCAGCATCCTGCACCATCACAGTATCACTAAAACCTCTATCAGAGGTTGACTTTTTTTTCATCAGAAAGGAGAAAAAATATTTACCAGAATCACAAGATGGATACATTTACACAGTATTGTACAATGTTACAAATAAATGGATCTTAACCAGGATCCTCACTGGGAACAATCCTGCCAACCTGCTTGCACCGTGGACTACCTTGCACATTGCCTGATGTTCCAAAAATGTTTCTCGACCTCAAAATTCCTAAATGTAAGGACTTATTTTAGTACACACTGGTACACTAGGTATTACAGCGGTGCAGATAAACCTGAGCCTTCCTCAAAAATCAAACTGATACTCAGAAAGGCAAAAGTATTGCCAGGTGAAAAAAGAAAAGTTTAAAAAAGCGCGTGTCATCAGCAATGAAGACTATAAGCACCAGCGCTGCTATTTACACAGCTGCTGTCTGCATGATGAGTGGGAGAGAGACGGCTCCAGCCTATACAGGACTGCAAGCGCAGTCCGCCAGCCATACCTTTACGGATTATCACCAAACCTCATCTGAAGGGGTTTGCTGTGTATGCACGTCATCGTACAACTTTTCAGCAGTTACGGTCAAGAAAGACTCGGCACCTTTTCACTGCTGCTCCCAACGATGTCTAAAGGTAGGGGAGGCTTCAGACAGGTAGGGGAATAAAACCAGTGTCACGCCCTGACTTCTGCCTAGCCCTCGCACCCGAAGCGTTTTGTTTTGCCCAGCGCAGACACCTAAACACACCCGAACGGGCGATCGCAGCAGCTGAATTTTCCAGTCGCACCGGCTTGCCGGGGAGACCCAGCCCACGGGTCGGCCACGGCTGCCCCGCGCCTCTGCGGCGGGGAGCCGGCCCGGCTCCCGGCCAGCGGGCCCGGCGGCCGCCCCGTGAGGCCGAGCCCGGCGGGCCGGGATCCCGTGCTGCCGGCACTTGGCAGAGCCGGCCGGAGGGAAGGGGCGCGGGGCGTACCGGGGGAGGACGCCAGGCTGGGGCGTGCGGCCTCTCCCGCGGGTGCTCCCCCCCGCGCACACCGCAGCCAGTCCCACCGCGACCCGGCGGGTCCCGCCCTCCGAGGCACGGGGCGGGAAGACGGCGGAGGGGGGGCAGGGGGGGGAGGTGGTGGTGGAAGAAGGAGGGGGGGAGTTGGAGGGTGTCGCGCGCTCCCGGCGTCCCCGCGCGCCCTCCCGCGCTCACCCAGGCGCGCCTCCCGCGGCGGGTTCTCCATCAGCTTCTTCAGCACCAGCGGGAAGGCGCCCGCCAGGCCTCGCTGCTCCCGCTGCGCGGCGGCCCCCGCGCTCCCCCCGGCTGCAGTGGGCTCCGGTCCTCCCGCCGCCGCCGCCTCCTGGTGCGCGGCGCGGCCGGGCATACTCCCCGCGGGCAAGCGGGCGGGCGAGCGGGCTGTCAAGGGTCGCCGGCAGCCGCAGCGCCCGGCACGAGGCTGCGACAGCTCCCCGGGACCCGTCGGCAGCGGCGAGCACGGAGCGAACGGCGCGCGAGAGACCAACAGCGCATGCGCACCCCGCTGACGCCTTGCGCGTGTTTCAGTATTCATGAGCGCAGGGGCCCCGCCCGCCCAAGCGCTCGCGACCCGCCCCGCCCTCTCCGCCCCGCGGATTGGCCCGCGCCGCTCGGGGGGCGGCCCCGCGCGGGCAGGCACCGCCCTCCCCGCCCGGCCGCGGCCGGCGCGGGCACGCGCCCCCCGCCCGCCGGGGCACGTGCAGAGGCGGGCTCCGGCGGCTCATTAGCATGCCGCGCCCCGCCCCCCGGCACCGCCTCCGGGCGCTGCGTCACCGCCAGCCGCTCCTGAAGGCGAAGCGCGCGCGTGGGCGGCGGAGGAGCGGCAGCGTCTGCCGCGGGGCGCGCGCGCCCGCCACTCGTCTCCGGGGCGGGGCGGGGCGGGGCGGGGCGGGGAGGGGACGGGACGGGACGGGAAGAGAAGAGGGGCGGCCGGGCGGCCGGCCGCCGCCGCGCCTGCGCGGGAGGGGCCTCCCCCGCCGCTCCCCGAGGCGACCGTTACCGGCTGAGAGGGCCGCGTAGGCGGCTCGTGCTGCGCGGCGCCTGCGAACCCCTTCTCCGCCGCAGGCTGCTCCGTGCTGCCGCAGCTGCGACCCGGGCCCTGGCCTCGGTCAGCGGGGCAGCCGGCGCGGCGCGGCAGGGTGGTGGGCCCGGACGCGGAGGTCGCGTAACCGCGGCAGCTGTCGAGCGGCGAGGCGGGAGCCCGCCGCTCCCGAACCGCCGCCGGTGCCAGCGCTCCAGTCGGTCCTTAGATGCCTTTGTTCAGGATCCCGAGATCGCCCTTCCCACATGACCTGGATTTAATCTCCCTCTGTCCTACATCATGCCAGCAGCAGCCGCAGTGGCATGCCCTATATAACGTTAGCAGGGAGAAGGTCTCCACTGCGGCTGCTGGCACGGCTGGGCTGCTGGAGAGGGGGGTGACTCGCCTTAAAGATCACAAGCAATCCTAGTGATTCCCTAACCAGTCCCTCCATTCCAGCAACAGGGATGCCGTGCTGGGATTTAAGCTCCTCAACACACAAAGGGAGCAAATGTTGCCAAGTTCATCCCCAAGAGCACAGGCGGATACTGAGGAGCTTCTCCTGCGCAGTCAATAAGCTCGCTGAAGTGACAGACGCCACAGCCACAGGCTTCTCCTGCCAGTGGTTGCTGCCTCTTGCTGCAGAAGGGCCACAGCAAACCTACTGCATAGTGCTGCAAGAGAGGAAAGGAAAGGGAAGGGAAAGGGGAAGGGGAAGGGTGCGCAACCTCCTGGGATGGCCCCATCTGCACCCAACAGAGCCACAGGTGCCAGGGCAGAGATGTCCTCCTAAATGCCAGCAGAAAAGGAATGACTTCTTCCCAGATAGAGACTCGGGCATCTGCTTGGTTCATCTGCCCCTCTACAAACCTCAGATGTTTCATTCTGGTGGCAAGGCACAATTTGACCTGACTCTTGCTAATAAACCCTGATGGTCTTTGTGACACAAAATCAGGTCTGAAATCATCTCCATGCGCCCCAGGAAAAGGAAAGGATTGGAAGTTGCATGGGGTAGATGCTTTCCCCTGTTGCCTTACTGCAACGAGGACCAGGAGACATCTCCATCCAACCTGGGCAGACAGGGAACTGCCCCACTTGCCAGCTACTTCTCTTGCATAGGCTGGGAGGCTGAATCTGCTGCCTCCTTCACCACAGGGGACAGGGATGGGACTTCTGGCATGACTCCTGCGTGCATGCTGCCGGACAGGGAGCTGGGAGAGGGCCACCTTGTTAATACAGGCTGGAACAGTGCAGGTTAATGCATCATTTATCAAGGTTGATAAATCCAGCTGCAAGAAGCAGGCAGAAGAAGTCATGCTCCACTGCCCAGCATGCTCCAGGGCTGCTGCTTGCCCTCTGCGGACTACCTCCGCCTTGCCAAGCTCAGCTGGCAGAAAAAAACACATGCGTGAAAGGGAGATGCCACTTCACATGGGGCAATGAGACACAGATGTCGGACCACACATGACAGAGGCAGCACACACAGCTTGGCAAGAGGCAGCGGGCTCGCAGCGGTGCTTTTGCCCAGCTAGTGGTAGGTGGTAGATAGAGAACACAACCTAGTGAGGCCGGGAAGGGGCAGCTTCTAGGAAAAAGGCAAGGAGATGTTGCCAAAGCGAGGCAGGCCGCAGGCTTCTCGTTCAGTTACAGTTTTTGCGGTCACTTTGTTCCATTGTTGTTGATGCCGGAGGCCCCCAGGGATGACGCTGTGTCTCAGTACTGTACTGCGCTCCTTCAAGGAACAGGCTCTGCACGCATCCCCCCCTGCAGATCTCAATAGCAACTGCTTTGCTGGGTAACGTCCATATGAATGGAGGTTATTAAACCCACTCGGCAGACTTTACTGCAGGACTTTTCCCTTTAGATCGACCAAGTTCTTCCTCCAGCACATTTCCACCCACACTCCACCACGCTAAGGTTTGTTCTGCACCACCTCTGGCTTGTGACTTTGTCTGGAGAGGGTTTAGCCTATACAGTGTGAGCTGCTCGGCCCGAAGGCAGGAGGGAGTTCCTGGGGAGCATTTCTGTGGGTTTACTCTCACAGCACACTGCTCGGGCATCAGCTCTGCCCTGCCAGCTGGGAGGGAGGTTGCTCTGAGAGCTTTTCCTCACCGCCTCCAGGGATTAGGGGCTCAAGACACTGCCAGCAGAAAGCGGGCACTGCACCATCAGCTGTACCTTCTTGGTTAAGCTGGGATATGCCTGGATTTTTACAAACTCTCTTTTGCTCTGCAGCTGAGAAGGGAGAGAGGAGGACAATGAGATGCGAGGAGAGGAATGCAGCGGCCTTGGCTGTTACTGCTGGGAGTCTTGTCAGGGCCAGATGATGCAGAACAGCCCAGCTCTGATGCAGCAGGGAGGCAAGCAACAAGCAGCCCAGCACCAGGCACAGGGAGGGGGACACACATACAGCAAGGCCCACTGGGAGGTCTGAATAGCAGAACACATTTCAGACAGGCCTGAGACCCAGCAAATCCAGACGAGTGGTGTGTAGGTATGGACAGCCAGGAAGAGAGAACTGAGCTCTGTAGGAAGAGAGCCATGACGCGAACACTGGCCTGGGGAGGGAGGCAGCATAATAAGGACAATTCCAAGGGTTATGGGAGGTGATGCTGAGAGGCAGGGTGGTCCTGGGGCTGAGGAAGAAAGCTGCCACAAAACAGCACTCTCAGTTGCCAAATAAGCCACACTGAGTTAAGACTAAATTATTCCCTCTGCAAATCATTGGTACCTCCTCTACCCCCCACTCCAACTCTTGCCAAACAGCTAAATCTTGCCAGCACTCCTCCCTTGGATTAATTCAGTCCACTTGGCTGTGGAGACTAGAGATCCCAGAGAGGCAGCCAAACTTCAGCTTAGCCACAGCAAGGCTCCGCACCACATGAGCCTCCCCTGGCCATCATTGCCCCCTCCCAGCCAGGTCTGCTTTCTACCTGGGTATCAGTCAGCTCAGAAAACATGCCCCAGGCCCCAGACGAAGCTTCATACTGTGTCATATATAAACACACCTGTTAATGGGCAAAGTCTCAGCAAAAGAGAGAGCCAGCTCACAGGTGGCAGCAGCGGAGCAATGTGATAAAATGAGTCCCTTAGGGGGTATGGCAGCTCCCTTGCCCTATTAACCCCTTTCCCACAGGGAGCTGTGCAGATGCCACAGGGCTCGCTGTATTCCAGCAGGTGTAGGCAGCCATCTTTCCTCCTGTGAACACTTTACTGCTGCAGCAGCAGCCTCTTCTCCTGTTGATGCCAGAGCGAAAGCAGGGTCCCTCTCCACATTGTGCATCTGGCTTTTCTGCTCCCACCTCTTGGATCATGCTGCCCCTCAAGGCTGCAAAGCCGTTTGCGTGTCCTGCTAGCAACTCCCTACAGAAGAGCAAGCTCAGTGCATGTTTGTTTCTGTGAGTTCAACTCACTCATGCCTAGACATGAGCTTGTTGAGCCAAAGCGTTCCCACACACCTCCCAGCACTTGGCAGTGAACATTAAAACACAACAACCAAAAAGCATTTGCCAAGGGCATGTGGCATCCTATCCAAAACTGGAGAGTCCCCGAGTTGTGCGATGGGCACTTGTAGCATGCTCAGAAATAGAGAAGCGATCAGTCCAGCAAGAGCAAAGTGTTCAGCACAGCAGAAGCCTAGACTAAATAACCTCCTGGGTCCTTTCCATGGGTTTTCCAGGATGCTGCACAGAGATCAGGAAAGCCTAGGAATACAGAAGTGCTTTGCAAAGAAAACACAACATTTGCTGTGTTCTCTACTCCAACTTTCCACTGATAAACAACTGCAGCATCAAACACAAAGTTTGTACTGAGTCAGCCTGCCACACGTGGGCTGGGCTCCCTTGACAGTCTGTGTCTGGGAAGAGGCAATGTCTGGAGGCTCAGCAGTTACTAACCATGGGACAACCTGGTTGGCAATCCTGCAAGAAGCTCTTACATGAGCGTGGAGATTTGTGCCCAACCCTTCTCTGTGCACAAAGCTTTGAGAGTTTCCAAGAAGTAGCTGAGCACAGAGATTAAAAGGATCAGGAGCTCAGAACTCTTGGCTGATTTTGTAATCAATCCATCGCTGCTGTTTTTCCTCCTAGCTGCACAACACGCTCAGTGCCAGAACTACCCATCTGACTTGGACACCCTGGGGAAACACACCTTTGAAGGACTCTCAGCAACCAAGACCTACTGCCCCCTTCTCACCTTGCAACTTAAGGAGGAGGAAGAAAAATCAAAACAGAATCCCCAGAATGCATTCCCTCAATCCTACCTGTCATCTTGTTGGTCCAGGGTAAGGAGTACTCCAGCAGGGACTTCAGGACTTCCGGAAGGTCCAGGGCAGCTGGGCCCCCGAGGCTGTTGCAGCTTGACATGTCCTGTCCTGGGATTGCGCGAGCAGGGCTAAGGGAGGGCCAGGTGCCCAGCCGCCAACACTACACCCCACTCGCCTGGGCGTTGCGAGAAAGGCTTGGAGGCACCCAGAGCAGGCTTGCCAAACTACTCCGGCTGACAGAAAACAAGGAGGAAGGGAGGCAGCCTGGAGGAGATGCTGTTTGCCTGTCTGTCTTCACCTCCCCCTCTCCCACTCCGAAGTGGCCGATTGTGGAAATAGCTTGCAGCCTCACAGGGCTGGGCTGGGCGGCTGGCCAGCGGGGTTTTACAGGGACTCTCTCAGCCAATCCGGCAGCAAAGAACTGGGCCAGTTATCTAACTTTGCGAAGGCAGCACCCTTTTCCTTCCCAAGGTGTTATAACAAATGCACACGTTGAGGGAGGGGGAAAGCAAGGAAGCGCGCTGTCAGGGGTACGCACGCTGGCTGCAAACGCAGCAGCAAAGGGATCCTCTGAAGGGCTCCTGGCAGGCTCTAAGGAGCTCTGAGCCGCGCGCGCTGCCCCGCGGAGACATACA
Source organism: Tauraco erythrolophus (assembly GCF_009769465.1). Taxonomy (NCBI): domain Eukaryota; kingdom Metazoa; phylum Chordata; class Aves; order Musophagiformes; family Musophagidae; genus Tauraco; species Tauraco erythrolophus. Next base: position 58,566,549 of record NC_141468.1, read on the forward strand.
CACGCTGTCTGCGCCTGCCTGCTAAGTTTTCAGCCCTCTGAGATGCAGATAGTGGCAATGTTTGTATAAGATGGAACTGTGTGTCGCTCCTAAGTCAACATTGATAACAGCATAAGACATCTTTCTAATAAAGCATGCCTCGCCCTCCAAATGCCACATTTCTCTTCCTAAGTGGCACAGAGTTTTATCTTGCAATGTAAGGCAAGAGAGTTCATGCGCCCTGCTAACAGCTGGTTAAGTAAGATCTTCAGCCTGCAAAGCCTCTCCTCTCCTGTTGGTGAAGTTTTTTAGCATGGAGGGATGGATTTGAGACAGGAAGATAAAGGTCTGATCTTCTTTATCAGGATCCGGCTTGGGAAGGAGCATCTTACACGTGCTGGGCTTTGCTGGGTGTGATAATTAGAACAGAAGTGCCTTTATTTTTCAGTTTGCTCCTGTCCATTTTGCCAGGCTCAGCCTTACAGCACCAGTGTGAGTCAATAGGAACCGGGTATTCCTACACTGGTCTGGGAGTCCCAGCTACTGGGGGCTGGGAAACCATGCATGGCTCTGAGCATGGAAGCAGCCAGTGAAGTCAGTAGAACTTTTCTTGTGCCTAAAGTGAAGCATTTCACTGTCCCAGCATTTAGAGTCTTAAAAAGAGATAGGGTTTTGCTCACTCCTGGTAGCATGGTGTTTGGTCTCATAAAGAAATGCATTTGATTAACCCTAGAGTAACCAAAAAGAAAGAATTACCTAGCCAAGCTGGGCAGTTGAGAATTTCAGCTTAGCTGGTGAAGTTTCATGATCTAAATCCCAATCTAATCAGGCTCAGAATCACACAGTAGATGCTGCGGTAGAATTCTTAATTATGATACAACTCCATTACAGCCTCTTAGAATTTTCCCTGTGGTTTCCTCCCCGCCCCCATCCCCAGAGAGGAGGTAAGAAAGCAGACAGTGATAACCACCAGTGGTGAAGCCATTCAGGGAGAACAGTCCTCTGTAACTAACCCGTTACTAGCACAGCCCGTTACTGTGTCCTCCACCCACCCAAAGCTGGAGCCACCAGACAAACCCTGAAAACATTCTCGAAGGTCAGTGGATTCTGGCTGCTGGGAGCAAGAGCAGCGATCACATCTGTCCCTCCTTGAGCACCGCCTGCCGGTCAGGAAGTCCGTGTCCTTTCCCATAATCTTCTGGTCTGTTCTGGCTGGTCAAGGCAAACAGAGTGAGGTCGCTCACTCAAACCCACCAGGCATCACCAACATTTGGGAGAGCTGCTGTCATATATGCCTAGGGCTGCTTCTCATCAAATGATGGCAAGGTAAAGTGACTGGGAATGCGGTGCCCAATTCCAGGTGCAGCTGGACCTCTTGGTTTTGTCCCAGGCTCAAACTTGTCCTGAAAGATGGACAAAATCTGACTGCATATCTGGAGGCACCCAAGGACCTCACAGCAGCTGCTGCAGCAACTGACTGACATTTATGGCTTCAGAAAATTAAGAAGTTTGTTGAGAGGAAATTGTCACTTAGCATTTTGAATTATTAGCCTGCAATGGACATCTACAAGGTTTTGTCGAGAGATCTGAGAGCACATACATCATCTTGTGTTTGCCATGTCCACAAAGTCTCCTGCCAACACTGTGTGTCCTTCTCGATTCATAATCCCAGAAAATCAAGCTCCCACTCAGGAGAAAAGCTTGGGTAACATCACAAGTAGGATGCATAAACACTCCTTGACTTCAAGCCCCAAGGAAACAGAAACCATGCTATGGAGTAGAGTCATAACAGTGGGGAGTGTCTGCACTTGTGTCCCATCATGGAGAGCACTTGAGCTGCTTTAGTGAACGGAGTTGAAATGTTGGCTCTGGAAAGCCATCTGGCATGGCCACATCACATTATTTGTGCTGGCTGCACTGTTATCAGATTGTTATTTATTATTATTGTAATCCCATTTTAGTAGAGGTCTCAGCAGCTCTGCTCCATCCCTCAGAAGACCAGTCAGCCCTTAGCAGCACATTTTCTCGCAGACTCAACCAGCCATAGTCAACTTACGCTGGCCCTAAGTGGGTGGCACCCAGGAGGAGGCACCTAACGAGACAGAGAGGGCCAAACTCCAGGATCACCAGTTTAAATGGCAAAGGTGAGGGCTACCTTCAGTGTCTTTTCTGTGGATCTCCCAGTGCAGCTACCCACACTGCCAGCAGCGCTGGCTGGGCTCGTCAGCACATTTGCCCAAGGAGCATGTTCAGCAGTGCCACGGCTGCATGCAGTCCTGACAAGAGAAGTGGGAGTTTGCCTTGGTCCATGCTCTCCCTCCTTTTAGATTTTTGTTCCAGAGAGTTGCTTTTTTTTTTAAGCACAACTAAATTCTTGTCCTTTGCTTCCCCCTCCACCCCGACCTCTTCGCCTCTCTGCAGTGCTCAGGTACTTCTGTTGATACCAGAGCATGTAAATGCCTCTTTTAAAACCCCTAATTCTACTCCTGTCTTTAGAGGGACCTCTCTACAGAGGTCTGCCATCAGGCCCAAAGCACACTGGGAATTGCGGACTATCACTGCTCAGGTGTTATCAGTAGGTACAGCCTTCCTGGCAGTTTGAGACCCTCAAGAATTGTTTTGGACATTCAGACCTCTGATACAACCCTGTTTGTTACAAGGAGCTGTGTGAGGGAGCTCTTAGTGCATCTCTCCAAGTTGCCGTCTTTCCCTCAGCCCCAGGAGAGCTCCCTCAACACCTTCACAGGGTCACATCCATGGTGCTTCTGGAGCTGCCTTTCCACTGCCTCCCCTCCTGCCAGTGTCTTGCAGCCACTCTCGGCCCCAGAACAAGAGATGGTGGCAAGCCTGGGTGCCTCCTCGGTCAGAAACTCCTGCAGATTGTTGCTGTGGGTCTTATGCTTGGTAGTGACACCTGGCTGCACAGCTGTTTCTAAGGCCACCATTACAGAAGGGAACTTAGTTGTTTCTTATGTGTATCTGAAAGCACAGCTCATGGGGAACCCACCAGCAGCAATGACATTTGACCAAAGAAAGGCATTGTTGGTTATTATTACTAATTGCTGTTATCTCAGCTTCCTCCAGTGAGATGAAAGCTGGGCTTGATGAACCATTTCTGTCTGATTTTCTAAAGACACACAGTATTGTCCATCCATCCATCTGTCCATCCGTCCATCCATCCATCCATCCATCCATCCATCCATCCATCCATCCATCCATCCATCCATCCACTCCTCCCTTCCTGGAGCATGCTACCCACCTTGGCAAAGGGATAAATATATTTAAATACATATTTCTATTTGAAAGACAAGCTAGGGAGAAGAGAGTCGAATTAATGCCTCCTCTGAGAGAAAACCTGCTGTTATTTGTTCTGTTTGATCTGGGGCACATGCATTGGCAACCAACACCTCGAAGCACATGCTGACCCTGGCAGGCAATAGTGGGGAAACAGGCAGAAGCCAGAAGTACTGAGGGGACTTTGTGGTGACAAACAAGGTAGGTTACTCACCTGAAGTGTAGCTGGAAATAAGGACAAAAGCCTGTAGAAATCTCTAGAAGCTTTACAAATCCTGCTGCTCTTGGAACAGCTTGCTTTTTTTCAGTCACCCGAGACCATTCACCTCAGCAGCACAGCCATTACTCAGAAATTTCTATATCATCTCACATGAGGATGTCTTCTGCTGCAGATTCCACAGATCAGACCTACTACTCATGGTCTGTGTGGAGGCTTCAGGCCCACTCACAGGGTTTGGTTCTTGCACCAAAACCAGCTTAGTAAGTGATTTCCTCTTTCTTCTTTTATCCAGGCAAATCCTTTGCCAGAGGTCAGTCACTGCCTTTTTGCAGACATCCGTAATTTTATTTTGTTCTTATATTAGCTCTTAGGATAAATGCATATTCCACTGACAGCTTCCAGATTTAGCTATTTATTTGCATAGCACATGAGGCTTGATAGGGAATTTTGTTCACCTGGGCAGAGGCTGGCACTGTGGCCTTTCTGAAAGGTTTGCCTCGCATCTTAGCACCTAGTCTTCTATGGGGTCAAGATGCTGCTGCTAGTGGTGATCATAGAATCATAGAATGGTTTAGGTTGGAAGGGACCTCAAAGATCATCTAGTTCCAACCCCCCTGACATGGGCAAGGAAACCCTCCACTACACCAGGTTGCCCAAAGCCTCATCCAACCTGTCCTTGAACACTTCCAGGGATGGGGCATCTACAGCTTCTCTGGGCAACCTGTTCCAGTACCTCACCACCCTCTGAGTGAAAAATTTCTTCCTTATATCTAATCTAAATCTCTCCTCTTTCAGTTTAAAGCCATTGCCCCTTGTCCTATCACTACACGCCCTTGTAAAAAGTCCCTCTCCAGCTTTCCTGTAGGCCCCCTTTAAGTAGTGGAAAGCTGCATTAAGATCACCCCGGAGCCTTCTCTTCTCCAGGCTGAACAGCCCCAACTCTCTCAGCCTGTCTTCATAGCAGAGGTGTTCCAGCCCTCAGATCATCTTCGTGGCCCTCCTCTGGACTCGCTCCAGCAGCTCCATGTTCTTCTTCTGTTGGGACTCCAGAGCTGAATACAGTATTCCAGGTGGGGTCTCACGAAAGCAGAGTAGAGGGGTAGAATCACCTCCCTCAACCTGCTGGCCATGCTTCTTTTGATGCAGCCCAGGATATGGTTGGCTTTCTGGGCTGCCAGCGCACATTGCTGGCTCATGTTGAGCTTCTCATCCACCAGCACTCCCAAGTCCTTTTCCTCAGGGCTGCTCTCAATCCATTCTCTGCCCAGCCTGTACTTGTGCTTGGGATTGCCCCGACTCACGTGCAGGATCCTGCACTTGGCCTTGTTGATCTTCATAAGGTTCTCACAGGCCCACCTCTCCAGCCTGTCAAGGTCCCTCTGGATGGCATCCCTTCCCTCCAGCGTGTCCACAACACCACACAACTTGGTGAGGGTGCACTCGATCCCACTGTCCATGTCATCAACAAAGATGTTAAATAGCACGGGTCCCAGTACTGACCCCTGAGGAACACCACTCATCACTGGCCTCCACTTGGACATTGAACCGTTGATCGCAACTCTTTGAGTGCGACCATCCAGCCAATTCCTTATCCACTGAGTGGTCCATCCATCAAAACCATGTCTTTCCAGTTTAGAGACAAGGATGTCATGTGGGACAGTATCAAATGCTTTGGATAAGTCCAGGTAGACAATGTCAGTTGCTCTTCCGCTGTCCATCAATGCTGTAACCTCATCATAGAAGGCCACCAAATTAGTCAGGCAGGATTTGCCCTTAGTGAAGCCATGTTGGCTGTCACCAATCACCTCCTTGTTTTCTATGTGCCTTAGCGTAGTCACCAGGAGGATCTGCTCCATGATCTTGCTGGGCACAGAGGTGAGACTGACTGGTCTGTAGTTCCCTGGGTCTTCTTTTTTCCCCTTTTTAAAGACGGGGGCTATGTTTCCCCTTTTCCAGTCAGTGGGAACTTCACCAGATTGCCACGACTTCTGAAATATGATGGATAGTGGCTTAGCAACTTCATCTGCCAGTTCCCTCAGGACCCACGGATGCACCTCATCAGGTCCCATGGACTTGTCCACCTTCAGGTTCTTTAGATGGTCTCGAACCTGATTTTCTCCTACAGTGGGCGGTTCTTCATCCTCCCAGTCCCTGCCTTTGCCTTTTGTGACTTAGGCTGTACAGCTGGAGCTCTTGCCAGTGAAGACTGAGGCAAAGAAGTCATTGAGAACCTCAGCCTTCTCCATATCCCGGGTAGTCAGGTCTCCCGTTTCCTTCCGGAGAGGGCCTACATTTTCCCTAGATTTCTTTTTATCACTGACATATCTATAGAAGTTTTTCTTGTTGCCCTTGATGTCCCCTACGGAGCTGCAAGGACACTTGGAACGGCAGCAGCAGGGAAGGCTGTGGCCAGGCCACGGGTGTCTGCATCCACAGCAGATTACTTTGAAAGAAAAGGAGGTGAGAGAAGAAGTGACAAAGCTAGCACAGGAGGGTGGACAGCTGAGGATGGTTAAAAGTGGGACTGAGGCTCTGCGTTGGCTAAAGACCCTACCTGGTGCCTGAAACATGGGTGTGCAACCCTTTGGGTACTTTTGATGGTGGCAATGTGGGGCACAGACATGCAGGCTTAATGAGGCCTTGAACCCCCTTCCCACCTCTGAAGGGGCTGCCCTGACCCCAGGCAGGGTATCACATGTGTACATGTGCCTATGTACGTGTACGTGTGTGCCTGTCTCCCCATCGGGAGCGACAGGATTCCCCGAGCGAGTGGTGCAGTTCAGTGGAAGGAACCGCCTTCAACCTCCCACCTGAGGCGAAAGGATTTCTAAAAACTAATTCCCCAAAATGAGTGCCAAAAAGGTAACGAGCTTTGCTTCCCCACCCCCCCCACCAAAACTTCTCCCCCTTCTCAGGGTGCTCACGTGGCAGCTGGGCTCACCACAGCTCTGCTCCTCTGCACGTGGCTTACCCCTGTGAGGTGCCGTTTGCCAGAAAACAAAGTGCTAGGCAGGGAGAAAACATGAGAAAGGCTCTTCAGATCACCAGAAGTTGTGTTGCCCTGGGCAGGAAGGACACTTAGAGCTGCCTTTGGGTGTTTCCATGCTCCGGAAATGCTCTGGGAGCTTGGGCAGAGCTGGCTTTGGGAGCTCTCCGAACAAGCCTTGGCAGGAGGCAGAGCCCAGGAGGTGCCAAGAGCAGCAATAAACCAAGGGGTTTAAAGCAGCACAGTGAAATCCAAGGGCAGCGATTGTTGGGCCTCTGCTAGGGTCTGTGTGAGACCGTTGGGTGGGACAGCAAGGAAGAAACATGCTCCTCCAGCTGCTTCCTTCTCAAAACAGAGGCTGGCTGTAAACAACCTCAGCCACTCTTCCCAGGCTCACTCACCTCCCTTGGGAACCACATGGCCCCAGGCAAGAGCAGGGATCCTGCAGCACTGTAGTCCAAGAGGTCAGAGTCAGCTGAGCCTGCGGAACGCATGCGGACTGAAAGACACCAACTGATCCCCCAGAAGCCTAGGCAGTCTGGCTGCTGATGATCCCCAAAAGCAAAGATAAGAAAGCCTGGGTCTTGACCAGGAGAAGATGCAGCCTGCAGAGAGCTTCTTTTGAAACACTGCTTCTGTATTGCATCCTCACCACAGCTCCCAGGGGCAATGTCCAGCCGCGTTGCAGTTATCCTCAAGCTGTTTGGCTGAGAAAAACTGAGGCCATCTCACTCCCGCAGAAACAGGACTTTCCCTCTCTGCCTCTGAGCTTTGCTGGGGTACATAGAGGGGAGCATGCCTTGGTATTCAATTAGAGAAACTATGCAGCTCTTCATCCTTCTTGAATGTCTGCCTGGAGGGCCCTGGCACTACTGAAAGCCCACAGCTAAGGCAGACAGAGGAAATCCACAGAGAACAAGGGAAATACACCAACGGGCACCTCCAGCGCTGAGTATTTTTTCCGGTTCCAAGCAAGCCAATCTACTCTGGCATCTGGGATTAGAGATTTCCATCCCAGCCCTGGGTAAATGTCATTTTGGGAGGATTAATCCAGATGATAACAAAGAACCCTATTTCCTGTGACTCTCTGCTGTGTCTATGCTTCCCGAGGCTCTCAGGAATAAGTAGGAGTTTTCTGAGGTGCTGCCATCCATAAGCTAAACTGCAGAGAGGATCACCCATGGAAAGGGCAGTCTTGGGACCTGCTAGGGCCAGGACTGTTGCAGTGGTGAAGGAGTCAGCTGGAGCTGTCATCTCGTCTGATCCCTGCTCTTTTCCTTGCTGCACCTGGATCTGCTTTCAGGAGAACATCAACCTTGCCCTGGGCACACTGGGACCTGCTTCTCCCGCCTGGAGGGGGAACTGCAGAGAAGCAGGAGGTGATAATCCAGCTGCAGAGTGAAAGAGGATATTTGGAATGGATGGGCCCTGTCCTGTCCCCTCCCATCCCGAGGAGAAAGAGATGAGACATGTCACAGAGCTCCTGAGCTGTGCCCACGGCTTTCCAGGAAGCCCCAAGAGCTAGCTGTCCATATGACCTCTGCCAGGGCCACCCTACAAACACTCAACCAAGTGTTTTCAGCACCTTCCTCAGTCCCACACCAAATGGGTGTCTGCTCCAGCCAGTGCTCCTGTAGCCTTTCCTTCTCCACTTCCCTCCCACCAGTCACTCCTATCCAGCCCTCTTTTACCATTTATTCAGCTCATCACTTTCTGCCCAATGTTGCCCCCTGCAAGTGCCCTCCACCCCAGCCATTGACTGGCACATCTCTCCAGGTTACAGCTCCTGTAGGGCAGCAACTGTCTGCTACTCTCTGTGCACAGGACACGATGCAACAGAGCCCTGTTTTTGTTGCAATGACTGTAGCAAACACAATAAAGTGATGATAGCATTTGCATCACCTGCTGCCACTGCCCAGAAACATTTCCCTGTAGTGTGTGCAGTCAGAGTGTGTCACAGAATTGCTTAGGAATCCCATCTGCAGCTTGCACGCTTTGCAAAGCAAACTCCCTCTGCCAGGCTGCTGTGTGATGGCATGAAAAGTCTTCAGCACGAAGCCTTCCTCCCATGTCTCAGGCGTCTCTGCTCCTGGTTCTCTCAAATCTCTGCCAGACCTGGATCCTTCCTGGCTGACCTGGGGCTCTTCCCCTATGTCTTTGTATCTTTGAATCTTTTCTTCAATGAAGAAACACCGGTGAGGAGGGGTTTACAGCTGAGACTCCAACCTGCACAGGTTTTTCTCCTCATGCTTTGTCTGCCTCGCAATTTGACAGTTTTGGTCCCCACTGTACTGGAAAGGCAACCCTCACTCTTGCCATGTTGTACGTACTCAACAGATGCGCCTTAGAAGTGCACCGGTCTCTTCACTCCTTCCGCACTACAAGCTTGTATTCAGGCCTCTCCTCCTATGACTGAAGGAACCTAAGTCCTTGCGTTTGTATCCAGGCACATGGGGAGATGTGTAACAAGTCTCTCTCCTCAGGTCTCACCAGATACGACCTTCTGGTCACTCTAACAGTTTATACAACAGTAGCAGGGTGTCTCCATGGGAATCCCTTGTCTTTGCTGCATCTCCAGTTGGACTTTATCAGGAATCCTAGGCTAATGTGTGTCATGATAGATTTGAAAAATAAAGAAAACAGTTTTATTAATTTTTTCACACTGACTTCTTCCCCCAGGTGCGATCTTTACCACACAGCATCCTCTCCAGGCATTTTCCTTGGCAGGGTGCACACTGGCAGGCAAAAGAACTGGCTGACCCAGTCGAACAGAGCAGCCTACACAGCAGAACAACTTCTAGATGAAGGCGATTACAAGACCTGATTACTGGAGATTTCAAAACACAGGTTACCCAAACACCTGAAACTATGTGTTAACACAGAGCATGTAAATTCTTGGTGCTTGGGGCGGGGGGGGGGGAGTCTTAAACACACCTCGAGTTCACCAGAACTGTGTGTCTGATGAAGAGTTGCAGAATCTGTTAATACACAGGCAATCTTGCACTCAGGAAGAAAAGCAGTAGGTTATACTTTAGGATGGGACAAAGCCAAAGCAATCCAATGCCTGAAGTGCTCCTTCTGCTTCCCTCCTTACAACAGGGAAACCTGAAGCCAAGATAAAAAGCCTTTGCGGGCTATTTGAAAACTGCAAACACACACTGGATCAGGAGAGGGTTTAAAGTGCACACTTTTATTTTCTATTACAAAGGCTAAAAGAAGCAAATTTGTTTTTTTATTTAAGAACAAAACCAAAAATGTTGTTAAAACATCTACATTATTATCTTGATACTAGACCTTATGAAAGATACTAAGTTCTTTTTTAATAGTAAAGCGTGGTATTCTTAAATTATATTAATACAAAGACATATTAAAGGACTCAAATCATTACTACCCAGCTCAGAACTGCAGCATCCCCTTGCTATCTTTTCCTTTCACTTGCTAAAACCCATCCATTTTAGACATACAGTTTCATACAAGCTAAGTAGGGTATTTTTTTGTTTTTTTACTTCCCCCTGTAAAGGCCAGCTTAACTCCAACACCAGTGTCACTTAGATCCCTGCCCCTACCAAAGGATTTGGGAAAAGATTTTCACTAGTCCTTCAGCATTTAAAAAGTTGATCTGAATCAAAATCTCTACTCTGTGTGAGTCTGTAATTATTTTACAGGATATGAGATTTTCTTCTAATATTACAAAATTAAAACATCACTTCTTTTGTTAATAACCCTCGGATTTGGTTCTGCGCTGCAAAATTTTCTTTTTCCCTCACATGAATGAAGAAAAGAGAGAGTTATCATAGGGTCTGTGAATGCACTGCTAAAGCAGCCCTACAACTTGTGGTCTATCTGTTGCAGAGCTGAGAGCGCTGAGCAGTTCTGCTGAGAGCACATAACGTGCTGAAGAAAACCCTCTTGGCTTGATAAAGCGAGCCTAGGAAGTCGAGTGTGAAGCTTCCTGCCTTTCACAATGTCTCTTTAAATAATATAAGCAAAGCCTTATTAAAACTTTACTCACTAGTTAGCAGTATAATACTCTTTTCACTGAGATGGGACTGCGAGGATATCCTAGAGGATTTCAAAAATGTGAACAGGGAAACCTGTCCCATCTCAAAATTTATACCTATCTATATAAAACCCTCCCCTCTTCGTTATTTCTCTTTCCCTAACTCAGATAAAAGTCTTCATATTTAATCTGGAGATGCTGCGTTTCCTGGCCTGAGTCCTTTTCCTTTACCCTCATTTAAAAGATTTGTTCGATACCACACACATATAATATTATATAGAGCGATATATTTAATACCTGTGTATATATGCTTCATGGCAGGGGTCACATATATACACACTAAAACAAGTCGGGTGACAAAGTACTGCAACACCACAGACCAGGTTATCGTATCAGGGAAAACAAGAAGAGATACTGGATGCGACCCCCGTGACTGCGGGCCTCCCTCACCCCACGCAGGCTCACCCTGTCCCCACCTCGGCCCCGCTCCGTCCCTCCGAAGCCCCTCCGAGCAGCTCAGCTCTCATCGCAGAGATGGGGAGAGGGGACAGCGACCCACTCTGTAACCTAAACAAGTTATTGTACGAGGAATCACAGCGCAGCGAACGCTAGAGTCGCAACAGAGATGCAGATTTGTTTTAAAAAATAAAAACCACATTCCAATGTTTCCCAATCCAGATTCACTTCCTTGGCGTCTCTGCCCAAGAAGAGCAGAATAAGATAACCCAGGAGTTGATGCCTACCTCCTCCCTTGTCTCTCTCTGTTATAAAGTTGACCACTTGAGCACAAGGAGCACCAGGAGAAGGTACAGTCCGGGCAGCTACAGCGAAGGGCAGAGGAGAAAACACAGCACCTGACCACTCAAAAAGTGCCACATCTGATACTGCGCTGGTGACTCTCTTTTCCCGTAGCGCTATGGATCCTTTCTCATCTCATCCTCCTCCCCACATGTGTGCAGAGGTAGAAACAACCACTTCCCTCTCCAGTTCTCCCAGATCTCTCATAAGCCTTCTGTGTATCATCACATTACCGTCCTGGCCCTTTCCAGGCCAGATCTCAAAGTGCTGTACAGCCAAGAAGGGAAGCTCATACCAAACCAGTGACCACTGTCCACATTTTAAAAGAGGGAAAACAAGCTCAGAGGCACATTCAGCTTACTTGGAACACATCCTTGCAAAGACTCAAGACCAGCATGTAGTGCACTCTGCTCCTGGACCATAACTACCCCAGTGGAGCCAATGCACCTACCTAGTTTAGAAAGGTGCCAGCTGCTCCCCCAGCATCTCCTGCATTTCCATATCTTCTGCATTTTTACATCCCTTCTCTCTTCCAGCTGAGAACACCAAGGATATGGGAACAGGGAGGGAAAACGGGGACCCAGCAATGCTAAAGCACAAAGCAGTTCATGGCCAGATTGTATCTTCCATGGATATAATGCTGCCAGCCCCAAGGGCTCTGAGCTTGCTGTCCTGGGAGACTCTCTATAAAAAGACATCCTCCATGGAGGCTGGGAGGGAGACGTGTTTGTATTTGAGTGGATGGTGCCATCCATGCATGCAAACCTGCAGAGTGCAGCTGGACTGCAGAAGAGAGAAGGAGAGGGAAGCTCAGGACAGGACACACGTTTACTGCTTACAGGATGAGAACGCCAGAAAGGACAAGGCTGGCATACAGAGCAGTACTGCCTCTCACCACTGCCACTATAAAAGCCAAAAATCCTGGCCTAGAGCTCAGCATCAGTGGTTCCCCCACCGTGGTGCACATCAGGCAGGACAAGAGGAGGCACATGGCTGGGTCCCACTGTGCCACTCACCCTCCACCATGGTCCCTGCTCTGGGTCACATCCTGGCTGCACTGTGTGTCTGCAAGCTCGCTGCCCTGACTCCAAGGAGCTGGATTCTCATCAGCAAAGCATCACCCATGCTGCCTGATGGTGTCCTTTTAAATGGGTGCCCACCCAGTTCTTCCCGCAGAGCAGGGAAAAATGCAGCTCTAAATAACCAGTAACACATGCCATTTAAAGAGCAAGAAGAGAACCCCATTATCTCCCTCCCTCTCTTCAGGACACAAGGCAACACAGGAACACAGGGTCCTTTTGGTTACAGCCTTCCTCCTGACTGATACTGCTGCATGCAGTATGGTGACACAGGGTGTGTCACAGTCTCCACTACACCTTCTAGATGGTTTCAGTCTTACTTGCACCACTTACACCAGCCAAAAACCAAACTCACTCTGAATACCTGTTGCACACTGAGAAAGACATCTAACGAGGAGGCACCAATTTGCTTTCCGGGTACAGTCAGCTGAAACAGTCTGAAGTCACCTACAAACCAGTTCCTGCTGCTGCAAGTGGTTTTATTACTTTGCTGCTTTTAGCTACACTCTTTATACCAGACAGCTGTTACCTTCCTCAGTGCCAGTTGATGCCTCAGGGCAATATAGACAGCAGGAGCTTAAGTCTAGATGTTTTAAGCCAGATCTAGTGGTTTTCCTTCTTCTGCACCTCAATTCCTAATTCTTCTGGTCCTGAACTCCCAGGAAAGCCAGCTGGCTGCAGCAGTGTAAGTGGGTCTTGCTCTGCAGCACTGAGAAAAGGAGCACACAAACTTCATGGTCACCTTTTCACCAGATGTCTGGCCCTTTCTCTCAGCTTTGTCCTCCAGACCTCTGCAGCCACACTCCAAATTGAAGGGCAGAAGAATAGCACAAGGAGAAATTCTCTGATTTGCAGCCTAGTACAGACTGGATTTGTTCCTTTAAATGAAGGACAGTAAAAGATGTCAGGGGAAAGAACAGAGAGAGGATGGATCACAAATTCAGTGAGCACAGCCTTCGCTGGCCAAGGAGAATCAAATTCACGATTTCATTCACCACTAATAAATCATCGTCTCATAGTCTTAAAATGAAAGAAAAGAAAAAGTTCTCTTTGCGAGACACAGATCTCGCTCCCTGCTACTGCCACTCTCAGGAAACCCACCCCATGTTTCTCCAGCCGACAGGCTCCCCCCGCAACCCTTACTATACGCCATCCCGCAATAGGAAGTTGTATTTTCCGAAGTCGTCATCCCTGGGGCAGAGCAGCATGTCCTTGCGGGCTTTGGCCAGTTTCTGTTTCAGCACCTCCCTCCGGTCTAGCCACTCCGTCAGCTCGTCCTGGCCATGGGCATAGCGACACTCCTCTCCTTCGGGGCAGGCCTTGCTCTTCTGGAACCTGCCGGCACAAGGAGCACGATCAGGAGGGCACCCCCAGGACAGGGTTTTGAGGTCCCCATCTGGATACTCGATTGGGGCCCATCAAAACATGCCATGAACTCTCCTTTCTAAGGCGAAGCGATTATCCTACAAACCCATGTGCAGCTGGGGAAGGCAACACGGAGGCTGGGCACAGAAAGAGAGCAGCGAACAGAGCAACATCTATGAGAGGATTTAGTCAACAGAACAAAACAGTGTGAGCTGGAACTGGACCAGCAGGGCTGGGGAGAAACCACCACGCAAGAGAGGAAATGCCAGGTAACAGCCACGAGAGACAGAGCCTTCTCTCTAACCAAAACGGCATTTCTAACCAACACAAGCCTTCTGAAGGCACCTGAAGGCGCTGATTCAGAGGGTGAGACACATTCAAACCATTTAATAAATGCCCCTAAGCATCGGGCCAAACAGACTGTTCAGTAGCCTGAGAGCATCCTGGCTATGGTGGGCACAGAAGCAGACGTGAAGCTCACTCTCCTTTTCTAAAGACATGCTCAGGAATGTATTTTTACCACTCAGTAGTGTGGCTGAGAACCTCTGGGGTCCAACAGCAACCTCACTATCCCTCAAACCTGTCAGCTTTTCCCTTTCCTCCAGGCAGAAGTCCCTGGGGACTCTGTCAGAGGAGGAGGAGGAGGAGGAGGTGGTGAAGGAGGAGGAGGGATGATGGAGGCCCTAGGCTTGATGCCCCATCCCTGCAGCAGCAGCACAAGAGGGAGACGAGACAACAGTACCTTTCACAGAGCTGGAATTCGCCCATGGGGAAGCGGTAGCTCCAGCAGCTGGAGTCACTGTCTGAGGTGAAGACCTTCTCCTTGTGCTTCTCCGACTGGATGTGCTGCTGCCATTGCTTCTTGCTGTTGCTGTTCTTCCCGCAGAGCCAGCAGTGGTAGCCCATCTAACCGGTGCAGACAAGGCAAAGGGCTAGTCAGTGCGCCAACAGTCACACCCATCATCCTTCCTCATGCTGGCACTGCCTCTTCTCGCCTCCTTCCAGAGCATCCTGGAAGCTCCAATCAGTCTATGACCTCCCGCACTTCCCTGCCATGTCATCTTTAGGACATTTTGCTGCCACTAAGGGGGAGCAGAGGAGATGCTCTGTCATGTCTACCTACAGTCCAAACAGGCTCAGAGAACAGGGTGGTTCAGTTCACTGACATGGTCCCCCTTCCCCTGCTGACAGCCCAGGTGGGGTCTGACTGCAAGGCCTGCGGGTGCACAGGCAATGTGAGACTCTTCAAGAGCACAAACTCTTACGTCAGCCACCACCCCTGGGTTAAGGAGACACATCTGCCTCTAGTTTTCCCAGGCCTCTGTGCTCATGACCCAGCTCTTCTCTCAGCTTCTCCCTCTTTTCTTACAGGCCAGCAATGGCTTTACCAGCTTTCCCAGGAGCAGGCAGGAACCCTAGGGAGAGGCTGAGCCCACGCAGAAGGGAACCTAAGGTAGACTCCTACTGACTTGAGAATTAATAGAAAAGCCTTTGCAGAGTCTTTCTGACCCCAGGTCAATCTCTTCCTGCCTCATCTGTGCTGCCCTTGCTGTGCTTCTCCAAGATGTCCATTTAACCTTTGTTAGCATGAGCTCTTTCCCACAGAGCAATGCAGTCCCTGCTAGCTCACACCTGAAACACAGGAGAGGGGCAGGTTGTTGGCAATGAGGAGGAGGAGGGATGAAGGACAAGAGATCAGCTGGTTACCATGATGTCAGCGTAGTCGGTGGGCATCTGGATCTGTTTCTCCCCTTCTCGTGAGGTGAGTGGTGTCCCCTCTCCAGGCTTCCCAGGATTGTGTTTCTTTAGCCACATGTCATAGGTCTGCTGCATATCTAGTACTGCACAAAAGCAACCTGTGAAGTCACTTAGACAACCTCCCGCACCATGCGCAAACTACGAGAAAAGGACTATCACTGGGGCAGCCCTTCCCTCCCTGCTCCAGTGCAGCAGCACCTGCCATCAGACTGAAAGTGCCCCAAGATCTCCATGGACTTCACTCCACAAGGTGATTCTCCATCAGGCCTGATTGTGCTTAACCTCAGCAAATATCTCACTCCAGCCAGGGAGCTAAGGCAGGGGCTGGATTCAGATCTGTCCCTTCCCTCTAAGCCTAAGCTTCATTCTCAGCACTCGAGAGGGAGGAGAGCCCTTAAGCAAGCTGGTAACAGGAAACACTGGGGAGGAAGACCTAATGATAGCTTGCCCCAAGTTCAAAACCTGCCCAGAGGACTGCAGTCAATGTCTCTTAGTGCTTTTGGTTTAAACCCACTCAGCACACTAGTGGAAAGGGAAATTTTGCGTGGAAGCTTTGACTGCACATCTGCCTTTCCAAGATCAGCTCCTGAGAGACCCTACAGAAACATCAATCTTTCCAGACGCCGATGCGATGCTGTAAGTGAGATGCGTTAGGGACTTACTCCTCTCTAAATGGGTAACTGAGGAATCAAGGCAATTGAGGATAATGAATGCAAATTCCCCCAAACTGAAACAATGCTGTTGTTTGAAGATTCACCTCATGCTTGAGCAAACACACCCAGACTGGTCTGATGTGCTTTAAGGGTCTCAGCAATGAAACTACTTGAACTGTAACAAATAACAGTGTTTGGCCCAGCAGAGAGAAAGACCCTTCATCCAAGCATAAGACCAAACAAACTCCGGACAGGCCTGAAACCCTTCAAGCTTTCCAGCATCTCCCAGCAGAGCTAGGTGAGCACCTGGACAACTGGGCCTTGCAAAGACAGTCTTTTTTCCCAGCTTGCTGTTGGTCTGAATAAACAAGGATTGCTGCTAGAGAGCTGGCCGTCCAGGACATGTGCAACCCCCCAGCTATCCCCCAAAAGGTAAGTTGGGAGCCTGCACAATTAATTCCAGACAAGCTCCTCCACAAAGGCACTACCCAAGCACGTTCTTGTTCAGGATCTCAAATCCACCTCTTTGAATACAATGCCATGAGCAGGGAGTGCTGCAGCCCAGGAGCAAGGCATATGAGCAGAAATGAGCAAGAAAGCCAAGACAGATACAAGAGAGACAAGAAAGATAAAGGAGCAGCTACAGGTCAGGACTGGTGCTTTGGCAGAGCTCCATAGGGAGCCAGGCCTGGGACAGTACAGGCAACTGGAGGGACACCACAGGGTAGATTCAAAGAGCTGCAGAAAGGGAGGGCAGCAATAGAGCAATGCAAGACATGGGACCAACGTGCACTAGTCCCAGAGTGAGGGACTCGAGATACATGTGCACATTTAGGAAAAGAGCAGCTCTAAATTACTGTAGACAGACCTGCCCCGTAATCCCACCTAAGCTCATGGTACCAGCTCTGGAAAGCTCCATCTGTTATCACAGTATGTCTTCACAGACCCTGCATCCACTGCCCAAATGTCCTCTCCCCTCTCCTCAAACTCTCTGGCCTGTGTTTCCCCCACTCACTTTTATTTTCCTTCATGAAGGTCCACATGTCTCTCTCCTCAGGGCTGTGGGCGAAGGAGCAGTTGCCCACATACTGGCATTTCCTGCCATTTTGTGCATGGATACACAACTGTTAAAAGACAGAGAGCAAAATTTAGCATCTGCACAGACAATCCTTGCTAGAGGGGAAAGTGGGTTCAAAAAATCAGCTGGGGCATTAAACTGCACACAGGAGGGTGTCGCAAACAGGACACTTCATGTGTCATTAACTCATGCTTCTTTTCCTCAAGCTCCTAATGACGTGTAAAGTAAGTTTTCCCTATAAAACATGCCAGCAGCTCTGTTCAGCACCTGGCCTCTCTCTTGTTGCCATTCCATAGGTGACTGGGTGCCGGTACACTTAGTGCTGGCCCTGGGCAAGAGGGAGGGGAGCAACCTGGATTGAATCAACAGTATCTCCTGCTGGTCAAGCTGCCAGTCCCCAGAGGTGACTCATTCTCCAGCCATCTCCAAGTGGGTGAAGAGTGCCTTACAGGTTGCTTAGACCACACTAGCGTGCCCACAACTTTACCTCACAGCCACCACCATCATCATCGCCAGAGAAAATGAGCAGCTTTCCAAGCATCATATTTAGTGATGGTCCCTTCTCCCTAGTCCTGTCACCAGAGGACAGCAATGTGGAGATACCGTCCCATACAAACTAGGGGGCAAAGACAATGCTCTTCCTCTCTGGCTGGGCTGGGTTGGAGCTCAGGCAACGCACACACTTGTACGGCAAACTGCTTTGCTGCATGGTCTGCCACTCACCTGCTGGCCTCATCTCCTACTGCAGCAGCTGTAAATACTCTTGCTCCCTGACTCCAGCTTGCAGCAACTGTCCTGCAACTGGAGCGCACTCAAGACTTCACACATGGCCTTGTGCCTGCCCATTGGACTAAGGGGCAGCAGATCTCAAAGGGCAGGGGCAGAAGGAAACTATCAATTGCCATATTCAGGGCTGGGGTTGGAGGTTGGATACCTGCAGTTCGCCTCACACATGTGGCTTTTTAGCTGAGTTCTTAGTTTTGCTTTCAAAACATATTGTGAGAGCAAGTTTCACAATCTACAGCAGCACAGCCACAGCAAAAGCAGGGACAGGCTTCTCCCAAGTGCTGTCTTGCCTCTCACCCACATTGAGAAACCTTGACCTAGGGGGAGACTTAATCTCACTTCCAAACCCTGTGTCAGCCACTTCCTGAGATGGTGACTGCATTAACGGCAATGTCAGAACTCGCATACGCATGTGGAGTGGTTTAAAGAAGTGCTGAGCCTTTTTCTGCTCCACTCTTTTGCTGGATGTGTTTGAGATCTTGCTGCCATCGGTCTGTTCTTGCCTCCCACCTCAGCCAACACATGCTGGCCTCTCCTGCCAGGTCTACATGGGACCAGCCCTTAAAGCACTGCACCATGGTGAGAGGGAAGGAGAAAGGGCGCCTGGCCATGCCAGGCGTGGTGCTTACATCATATTGCTGTGGAAGTTGCGGATGGAAGGCAGTGGTCGGACAGACACCCCTTCTTCTTTGCTTTGGACATCACCAGGAGGACACGACGTTCCTTTGTCCAACTGAAGAAGAGAGAATAAATCAAGAAAGGCAAAAGGAAGAACAGAACAAGGTTTATTTTCCTCAGAGACTCTTCAAGATTCTCTTTTCCAGCTTGTCCCTGCACTATCCTGCTGTTCCTCAACATGCACATCTGTGACAGAGAAGCCACAAGAAGGGTGTTTTCAGGAGGATTTCTCCCTGTTCTTATCACATATTTCCCAGGTCATCTCTTCTCAGAAAGTCATAAAAGTATCCCCCAGTCTCACATGGTATCACCATGGATTTCTACACAGCTGCAGTCCACCCTTCAATACAGCTAATTCTTGTGCAATCAGATCCAAAAAAAAGTTTGGGAATAGTTTCTGCTTGAAAGGCGCAGTAGAGATGCAAGTCATTACAAGCACTGTCTTATGAACAGGTGCCAGGAAGTATTAATTCTGCTGCAGCTCCAGCAAGCGATCATCAGGAGATACCTTGGGCAAAACCCCCAGCTCTATTCAACAGCTGCAAAAAGAAGTGTTATCCTCCTTCCTGCTCACTTCCTCCAGCAACTTCTGCTTCTGTCTCTTTTTCAACAAAGGTCTTAAATTTGCAATAGGATGCTGGACTGTGTCTTTGCGGCTTGTGTTATGGGAAGTGAAGTGCTATAAACCCTTCCACCCTATCCTGCCAGGCTGCCTGGGTGAGACAGGCCACAGTTTCCATGCCCCAGTGGTGACTTCCCAGCTGGTATCCTCTTCTAGAGGGCTTGTAAAGAAAGATGAGGACAAAATTTTAGTAGGGCCTGTAGCAATAAGACAAAGTGTAATGGTTTTAAACTAAACCAGGGTAGACTCAGACTGGATATAAGGAAGAAATTTTCTACAATGAGGGTGCTGAAACAATGGAACAACCCAGAGAGGTGGTAGATGCCTCATCCTTGGAAACATTCAAGGTCAGGCTGCATGGGGCTCTGAGCAACCTGATCTAGTTGGAGATGTCCATGCTTATTGCAGGAGGGGTTGGACTAGATGATCTTTAAAGGTCCCTTTCAACTCAAACTATTCTATGATTCTATCACATGGAACATCCTCATGGGCCTCAAGGAGCCACGAGTGCAAACAGATAAGACATGCATCAGAGAAGAGCAACCAAAGCAATGAAGGAGCCAAGGAAACTATTTTAAAGGAAGCAGAATACCTTGAATCACTGCTAATAGTGACCTGATAGATATCTGCAAACAGCTAGAGTATAAACAAGTGCAGAGGAGAACTATATTAGCGATCTTGCTAAGAAGAAATTATAGCAATCGGGAAAAAAGGGAATTATGGGAGCTGGACTGCATGCACCAAGGAGTAACAGTCTGCACAATGCTGGCAGCAAATACAAACAGTAAAGAAGAAAACTGGAAGCTGGAAAATAGCTATCTGCAACGCTTGCTACAGTGACAAACACCCTGAGCAGCGAGAGGCTGCTAGAAACCATACAGCCTCTTCCAAGAGGCCAAATGAAGTCCTGGAGAAGGTAAGAGGAAAATTCTGCCCTTGAGGGAGGGGAGGAAGAGAAGGTTGCATTGCTCACCAGTGGCGGGCTTTGGCACTACAGTCCTTGAGGTCCTTTATCTGGCTCCACCAGCTGCCCGTTCCTCCAGCACTGGCCACACCACAACTTCATCTGGAGGTCAAGGTGCTTGACGTGGGAGCCCGGGGAGAAGTCTGGGGAAGAGAACCACACCTCAGCAAACAGAGCCAAAATTGCAACCCCTAAACTGCCCACAGAGACTCTGGCAGCTCCCTGCATGCCTGCGTGCCAGCGACAAGCTGGATTAATCAGAGACAGCCCCCTTTCCAGTGGTACCTATTGGCCCGCTAAGATACCATACAGGAGCAAAACCACCACTTGCTTCAGCATGATTTCCTGGCTTTGACGTCTGGCCAGAAGCACAGCCAGCCTGGCAGATTCAAGCACTGACCAGGCCTGGCTGTGAAATCCCTGCAGTGTATCTCCACGTACAGACAAGCTCTGTGAGACCTGCCCTGGTGCTTAATCCCCACTTCCTCGCAGGAGGGCGATCTAAATCCCCCTCCATTATCCATGGGGAGAGCTCAGTCACACAGCCAAGAGCCCCCTCAGGAGGAAGCCAGGCTGTGCCAAAGTGCAGGACCCACCACTCCTGCTTTTGGACCAAGAGGCTCTGTCACATCTAGCATTTGACAGACTGAAGTCAGAGCTGGGTCCTCCCGTTGATACCCTTCCAAGCCATTTCTGGGCAGGATTGCATCTCTTACTGTTCCTTTGCACTGGATTTCACAGGCAGTTAGTCATGATCTCTGGACAGAGATATGACCGTCAATGCATGCATTTCATATCCTCTCAGCCACTTCACTTGATTGGCCTTCTATCTCTCTCCATGAGAAGACTGTTTTGGGATTATAACTAACAGATTGTGGAGAAAAAAAAAGGAGCCAGTCCCATATCATCGCAGCCTTATGTATTCTAAGCAAATCTCTGGAAAGCCATTTGCATTCTGTATTACCTCCGGAAGACACGAAGCTGGTATCTCCCGTTCGTTTCCAACCAAAGAGTAAACCTGACTGGATGCCAGTGGCCCTGGGCACAGGAGTATGTGAGGGTACAAGAGAACACCCTGGTCATTGATCCAACCATGAAGCACAAAGGTCATGTACCAGTAGAACAGTTCTGACTGCTAACCACATGAGCAGCCCATTCCAGCTGCCATGCCTTGCCTTCTAACCCTGAACATCTAACAATGAGCAGACAGGCAGACCATGTCCCCGAGGAGCAGGCTTCTGCCAGCAATTGATTAGCAGTAGCATGGACCCTATGTGCCTCCATTGGCAAAGGGAAAACAGCAAGCACAGGCAGTGCAGAATCAAAGAATCTCCTAGGAAACGCCACATAACCTATATTGACTACTGCTCTGCATCCTCCAGACCTAGTCTTTCAGAGAAGCAGAGCTGACATATAAAAGGTCCTCCATTGCTGTGAAAAGCTGACGGAGAGTTGACCCTTGCCTGTGCTGACTACAAGAGGCCATCACCAGCTCTGGACATTCCAGCAAAAGGATTCTTCCAGAGGACGATCATCTCTCTTGAAAAGCAGCGGTTATTTCAGCCTACTTGCCTGCAAGACAGCCTTTCTAGTCGCATCTGGCACATGACTTGTTCATCTGTCAGCTTTCACCAGTGGTGGTGACCACAAAGAACACATCGAAGTGGCCAGATGCAGGATGAGCAGGGTTGAGACCTGGGATATCACAGAAGGCAGTAAGGGGCCTCCCTCTCAGATGCGTGGCCTTTGAACAGTAGTTTTATTCTCCATTGGTCTCCAAAGGAAACTACACTACAGCTCACCACTGACCCACCAAACCTATAGGGCTAAGGTAACAAAATGGCACTGCTGGCATATTCCCTTTTATCAGCCCCATGCTATCTGCCATATAATCCTCCAGGCATCAGATCTCTCAGCACAGCCAGGAAGCTTGGCTTAAATCTACTGACCCTGCAAAAATAAAAATGAAGTGGCTCCAGAAGGCACAATAGATCAGAGATAAAGAAAATGTTTCTCAGGTACTTCTGGTGATCTGGGCTGCTTTTTCCACAATTCTTAACCAAAGAAGCCCCGTGCATTTCTTCATCAGGCACACAAACTGCTGGTCAATCCAGTGGCATGTCTGCTCCCAAGGATTAGGAGCCAAGCTAAAAATCAAAGCTGCAGCTATTGCTGCTACATGACTGTAATTGCAAAGGCGAGACACATACCTGGCAGGCTGCTGATAACTAACAGTGGAAATTAGTATCACATGAGGCTCTAGCAGACGAAGGCCAGGCACAAGTGCCTCAGGCTGTGGCACCGCCCCTTGCTATGAAGCCAGACAATACAGCGTTAGCTATGCACCATGGCAACCAAATAAATAAAATTCTTTGGCATGACAGCTCTCCCTTCAGGTTTTGCAGAAAGCAACAGCCCCAGCATGGCCACTTGTTGTCTCGCACTTCAGGAACCCATTTCAGCGATACTGAAATGCTCTCTGGAGGAGCCACGTGCCTCGTGGGACTATATGAGGAGCTCAGGTTACTCAGACACCTAACCGAGGCACAAGTACCCGTTATTAGAGGCTTTCCTTTCCTTTCCATGCTTAAATTCCTAATTTTGAGGCCAGTTTTTATGAGGGTCCTGCAGCTGGCTAGTGAGGTAAAACAGAAAAACTCAAAAAAACCCAGAAAAATGGAAGGCTAAAACCCTTGGCTAATTCCCAGGGATACACAGGATTTGAGGACACCCAGCTACCTACAAGTCTCTCCTGCTGACTGCCTCTTCCATCTGCAGCCACTGGGTTTAGTCCTACAGCAGCCTCCATGGGGCCAAATTTGTGGGGCCAAGTGCAAGATCCCTGGCAAGTGTTCAGCAAGCAGTGTATCTTCATCTTCCACTTGTTGCTATGTCTCCTGACCTGCATCATCACAGCTGCTGGGTCTCTGTATGCTGCCTGCTTCTTTTCTCCATGACTGGATAGCCCCAGCCACTAACTGGGTCCAACTGGCAGCTGTGACAAAACTGCAGCAAAATCCCTGGGAGCGACTTTGCTTCCGCTGACCAGAGGACACTGGGGTGAGCGTGGATCACATAGGATGGTGGGAAGGAGGGGTCTGCTTTTACAGCACCCTGGGAGTGTCTTTGCCAGGCAGCTGACTTCAAAAGCTGGAAGGACACTGAGAAAACTCTGAGTCACGTTAGCCTGCTTGGACGGGAGAAATAATGGCAAAAGTAAACATCTCTCACAGATATGTTAGTCCTGCCCCTGGGGTGTTTGGCAGCAAGCCAGCGTCTCATCCCAGAGCACAGCCCTCTGGCTGAGTACGTGCTGATGCCAAAGCCACAGCTTGCTACTGCAAACACAAGCGTCTGACCAACCTGACTCTGTCTCTGTGCACAGTGCCAGTGCCAGCTTGCCAGTCCCTAATGACAACTGATGGTGCCGCTGGTAGGCACTTTCTGACTGTACCAAACAAGGCTGCTGCTTTGCCTCTGCACAAAATGATGCCAAAATGAAGGGGGGAGTGTGTGGTCCAGCTCTGTGACAGCATTGTGGGGCACAACCAGTCTTTGTCACTGGCCATCAGTCCTAACACTGCCCACAGGGCCCAGAAACTGTAGGTCCCTACCCATCCCTCAACAGCTGATGTAGCAGGTGCTGGTGTTTCTCTTCCTGATCCTCTGCCCCCTGCAAGCCCCAACAGCCAGAAACAAAACCCTAGCTCAGCATCCAGATCCCATGTGCTGCAGAGGCCATGCTCTGACCATGGTTGCTGACTGCCTTGCTCTTCTATCAGCAGCACCTCCAGACAAAGGTGAATTTGAAGCTGCAAGGCTTCTACCTCTCTTTTTTTATCCCCAGATTATGCACAGAGAATGGCAAGACAGAGCTTTCTGGGAAATACAGGCAGATCCACAGCAGGTAGGACAGAACCAGTCACTAGACTTCACTCTCCATGGGCCCGGGGATTGTTGCTATTTCACTCACTGCAGAGATGCAGGCAGCTGCCTCTGTCCCCACACCAGGCAGAAAGAGATCATAGCCAGCTCTGTCTGTGGAGGACCATTCAGATCATCCAGGCTCACTTCTCATATAATACAGGCTGTAGAAACTTGTCTTCTCAGCTTCCTGAGAGGTAGAACATATTCCTTAAGCAAGCCAGATAGCTTGGGAACTAAAGACCATGGTTACTCTGACTGCTGCTTCTCATTGCTCTCCCTCAACCATTTCAGACCATGACAGCAGAACAGGCTGCACAGATATGTTGTTGAGCATCTCCTCAAAGATGACTCCATCTCATGCAGTATAACCAGTACATAGGTGGACACAGAGCCCACTGCAAGCATCAGTGCAGTCACCTGCATCTTTCCCGTTGGGCTAACCCATGCCCACCAGACTTGCTTTTCCCCAGCATCAGTGCCCTACAGCCCTTAGAACACTTCTGCTGGCTCGTAACCTAGCCAAAAAAGCTGCTACACATCATGTGAGTGACTCAGGCCCCTTTCCTGTAAAACACCTCCTCCGCAGGGTGCTCATGGACTGCACTCAGTGCTGGTCTCTGCAGCGGGACTCTGGGGTGAGAGGTCCCAAACAAAGGTGAAGCACCCTTCCTTTGACCGTAAGGCACAGGCCCAGGGGTGGCAAGCTCAGGCCTCCACAAGGGGAAAGAAAGCTGTCAAATGGGAACGAAAAGAATTCACACCACTTTCCCCACCATTTTGCAGGGGATAGAATTGCTCCTACACCTGAGAGCTTGCTAGGAGGTATGAAGTTTCTCATCTCATCAGATGTATCTTCTGAAAGTAACTGAAGAACCAAAACCTCCCTGTGCTAAAGGCAAAACTGCTCTAGTTCAACCTGGGCTGGGCTGGGAATCGTCTTCACTGGGTGGGCTCTGCTCCTACACTGCTTTGGGGAAATAAAAAGGATAAGGCAGGGCCACTTGTAGCCAACAGAGTAGAAGAAAGCAAAGAAAGAGGTGCCCTTTGCTTATAACACATCTCTCCAGAGAAAGATCTTGGCAATGCTGCAGGGTTCAGCCAGAGGCACCTTCTCCCACACTGAGAGACTGGTGGTACAAAGAGAGGCAAAGCTCACAGCTGCCTCCTCCTGGCACAGTCACCAAGATCTCTGCCCAGCCTCAACAGCACCTGAGCTGCAAGTTCCACCTACTCCTGCGTTTAGAGCAGTCCTGTGGGTCATGAGTCATTTCTTACAGTCTTTCAAACTGCCGTATCGTCCCTCGGCCACTAAAGGGCAGCAGGACACCTTTGGTCCCCACCCTGTGTGCCCACGATAGGAAGCACCATCCTTTGTGCGTTCCCCTCCCTGCTCTGGAGGCTTCACTCCACCACTGAACAGAGCAGATACAACGCTGCAAAATAAGGCACAAAGCTCATCACTAGCACTGCAAACAAGTGTCCTCCTCCTCAATGGCCAGCCTGGTCAGGCTGGAACTGGTCAGACACAGCAGTGGGAGGAACAGAGAGGAAAAGCGCTGGAACAGTTGTGAGCAAAACCAGGCTGCAAGCCCTAGATGTACCTTACTCACCATGCTGTTGGCTGGTTTGCTGGCATGTGCCTCCATCTGCTGCCAGTACTTCTTAGATTCCTGCACGATGTCTTCGTGGGTCATTCCTGGGAAAAAAGAAGACAGGACTGAGATACCTTGCTTTGGCCAACAAAGGGAGAGAGGGGTTGCAGGACTTCCTACGTTGGGCTTAGGAACCTCTGTGTGGCTGAGAGCTCCCAACAGTCTCATCGGTAATATCAGGCCATGGGTTGTGAGGGGACCTGACATCACCACAGAATGTGTTCAAGCACAGGCTAGGGAAGTTCTCTCTCCAGCACTCCCACTCAAGTCACATGAAAAGGGATGAGTTTGGTACCATAGGCTCATTCAGACTGGCATTCTTCTCGGCTATGTGTAACGGACTCAGATGCTGCCTCCAAGATGCTGGATCAAGACTAGGGATCAAGACCTTGACCAAGGCTCTCCCCCCACACCACACCACACCCACAAATCCTACCCAACATCCTGAAGACAATGCTTTGTTACTGTTGATCCACTAATGTATATTGGGAGTTTTGCCACTAGCTTGGAGACACAGAGATATCTAGCATCTCCAAAACCCCCAAAGTCTCACCTAATTCCTGCTGGGATTAATTAGCCTGTTATAGACTTCACGTTGTAGGGGCTGTCCAGCAATCAACAGGCAAAGAGGAAAAGTTTAAATTCAACACAGACAAACATCAAGTGCAACTAAGGTAGTAAGGAAAGACCAACAGTATAAAACCAACCAAGGAACAGCTGCTAGTATGTAACTGGCAAGGAAAGATCTGCAAGGTTTCAGGAATCAGAAATGCAACATCAGACAACAAGAAAAAGAGTTGGTAAGACTTTATCTAAAGAATCAGCTCCTGACCCACTCAAGTGGTAAGGGAACAACAGCCCCTGCCAGCACCACCCAGCTAGATAGGCGCTATGATTCTCAAAGTACTAAACAACAAAAGTATGTAAGAGTAGGAACTGTCTGGTCAATGTGAGGACTCTTGTTACAAAAAAGCCACGTTATTTAAGTGCTATAAAGACCCAAGATAACTGCCAAAACAAACAGATGCAAGTATCTTACAACAGCCAGCTGACTGCAATAAGTGGGGTGCTGAGGATGGCCTTGATGCAGCACCCCCAGCACAGAGAGGTTGCAAAACTGCTTGCTTTGCTTTTGCCTACAGCTTTTATTATTGAAGTGAGGTGTTCCCCAGGCATGCCACATGGACGCGATCTTTGATCTGTGGAGCCGCATGTTCCAGAACTTAAGGGCCAGCAAACACAAGTTTTCATCTCAGCTTAGGCTGTGTGTAAATTGGGTAAGTCACAGCATTCCTGACCTCAGTTTCCCCATCTGTGATTTCAGCTCTCCAGGTCTCTGCCAGGTAACAATACTTCTGTTTGTACAGGGCTTGGACAGGATGAAAAGCATTCAGGAAACTTTACCATTCTTCAAGAACATTTGCTCAGGCCTCCAAAATAGCAGCTGCTGCATAGCTGGTACTACTCCCAAATCAGAGCTGTTTGTGGATTTTCTCCTTCTTAACCATTAACCCCAGAAGAAATTGTGTAGAATTAGAAAACTGCAATTCCCTCTTTCATGTCCAAGGATCCCAGGGCTGGACGCAACACTAATCCATACTTCGGGGACAAAAACTACAAAGCTGGGAAAACCACAACAAAGAGTTAATGTGCTGCACTGGACCTGGTAGACAAGGGGCCAAAGCAACTTTCATCTTCTCCATTCTGCACACCTGCACTGTGATCCTGGAGGTGCAGAACCAACGGAAGCAGCATAAACAGCTCTTGTCAGAAGACTGAATTTCAAATTAAGCTCTTAGCAAGTGACTGCCTTCTTCCAGTCCCAGAAATCTGAACTAACTCAACAATATGGTCTACAAACGTGGGGATGGGAAAAAAAAAAAAACCTCCCAAATTATGAAAGGGTGTTTTCCAATACATCAGCTCTCCAAAGTATGAACTGTCCTAAAGAGATGGATCTGGAAATCAAAAGGCCCATGTGTTGATTACTTCTAACATTTCAGCATCTTTTGCAACATCATTAGTGAGGACAAAGACTCTGTGATTGCCACTGATGGAAGAAAATAGCAAGATTATGTCTGTGAAAAGCCACAGTGAGCCAAGCGAAGGCCAAGGGCTGTACTGAACAACAGTGACAGGTGCTTGAACAATAAATTAAGGAAGTTGTCCCCAATTACATCAAAGAATGGTGAGAAGCACCATAATGTGATTCCCCTGTGAAGTACTCTCATTACTAGGCTGAGTCCTGCACTAAACAAAACCTCATGGTGAAAAAAGATGTAGGTAGCATCGTGGGTGGACCAGCATCTACTCGCTTAACAGGAGAGCAGCAAGAGAAACCCTCCAACATGTCAGAGAGAGAGAGGACTGAAAGTGCTAGATGTGGCAGTGTCGTTATACGAGTGACCTGAATATAATTTCTGCAATAGCCTCTTCAGAGGCACATCATCAAAGCCCTTTCAGGAAACACCAAGTATCTTGTCATTTCCCACTGTTGGCAATCTGTTTAGAGAAACTGGAGATGCACAGCCTTCCCTTATAGAATGCTTTGTCACCTGCACATGCTGCCATTCTCACTGCACCAGATGCTCACTCAGGGGCCCAACTGCTGTTTGATCTTGCACAGGATTTAAGCACCAAAACATCTCTGGGGAATCACCCCTACCTAATAATCACCTCAACTTCTGCAGCTAGTCCCAAAGGAAAGGCTTTCTGGTCTGCAAATTACAGTAGCACCTGTAAAAGATGAGGGCCAAATCATCTCACAAAACACCTTGGCCCTCTTTTCTGTTTCCTGAGGAGACAGAGTAAGTATATGGACAAGTGAGTGACAGCTTCTCAGTACTCCCAAATCACCCTCTTCTCCTCTCAACTGGCCCCGGGCACACAATGGAGGAAATCCGGTGTACATGTCACCAGCCATGCACCAAGTCACACTCACCTGAATATTGCTGCAGCAGCCAGACCTTGAGCTCAATGAAACTATGAGCGAAGTGGCAGCTGTCCTCGCGCAGGCAGCCATAACGCACCTCATGTCGGCACACGTCAAACTGAAAGTGCTCCTGGAACTGGCGGATCTTGGAGTATTTCAGGGAGGTGGAACGCACGATGTGGACCAGACACCTGCAACCGGGCCAGAGAAATATGAAGCACCAGAGGACCAAATCTTCACCCCCTTCTCCTTACATGTGACTTTCACGCATTTGACTGGGCAGGCAAAGAACCCAGAAAATCAACTCTGGGAGAGGCAAAATCCCACTGGGAAACCCCTGCCCTCCCACTCCGTATCAACCCTAGGCAGGTATTTTCAATCTCCTCAGCCCATGGTGATGCTCTGCTCAAGTTCAGAAATCAGACACATTTCCAAATATGCAGCAAAGACACCAACTCCTCTGGCTCAGCAAGACCCTAAGTCTTAGGTTGCCAGGAACCAGAAGGGGTTGTATTACTCTGTACTTGACATGTTTCTTATACTTGTTTTCCTAAACATGCGTTACCAGCCACTCAGCGGCAGGATCCTGAGCTAGAGGATATTTGGTTTGACCTTTATGTAAAGGCCAAACTGAAAGGCAAATTAAGTCAATGGAAAAATTAGGCTGACTCCAACGGGCTTTGCTCATGCCTGAAATCCCTCAGTGCCAGGAGCAAACACGCGGGGTGAAGCACACAGTGCTATTTATCATGCTTTGAGCTGCCCTGTGATTGGAATCCACAGGGAGGAAGGAATGAAAGAAAGAGACCAGGGCCCTGGAGTTAAATTGGCTAGACTTGTGAGAGATTGTTCCCATCAGCACAAAAAAAACGTTCACTCACTTGTTGTCATGGAAACTGTGTTTGGCAGAAAGGTTGGAGCAGACAGATGGTGTGTCCTTGGTCCCTTTGCTGATAATCCGGGGTTTGCTGTCAAAGCAAATCTGAGAAGAGAAGAATTAGCATGCTGGGAAAATCTTAGAGAGAAGTGAACCAGAGCCACTTCACTTGGAAGGGGAAGAAGAACCAGAGCCAGTCTATTCTTAATGTTCAAAGTTAGAAGCAGCCTGGTGAAAATGTTGTGGTAGAGCTTTGAAATAAAGCAAGCGAATTTTTGGAAAAGCTTCTGGACATGGATCTTGCCTTATTCTCAACAGTATTTTCCATTGTGGTTGGAAAAATTTTGGTCAGAGCCATATATTCTTTCCCAGTTAGCCAAGAGAGCAAGAACAAGGGGAAACAATGGGGAGAAATAAAAGAACAGCCAGTTCACAGCAAAGAACATGTCCCTTTACATGTACCACTGCCAGCGTGGGGAACTCTCTGCTGCAGAGCATCAAGATAGTACGAGCCAGTCCTTAACTGACCAACTCAGTGGCTCAGCACAGGCATCAAGTGGGAACTTATTGCATTACGGGTTCTGATTTCTGAAGTAGCTGAGGCTAAATTACAATTCAAAGCAATGTATCGAGAGAGAGAGACAAGTGGTCCCATGAGGCTGTGTGCACCTGGTTCAGCTGCAGAGCTAAGGAGGAAAACTACCTCTCCTTTCTCCTACACAGCTGCATCCACTGCTCACTGCCCTTCTGGGAGCAGGGCACTGTCTGGGACATATCAGTGGTCCAGATACATACTGAGGAGACAATGAAGAATGCCTGCTCCCTCCCACTAGCTCTGTACCTCACAGAGGAAGGTGAAGATGCCCTGATGTTCCTTGAGGAGCTTGGCAATGGTGAGACTGCTCTGCTTGATCCCACCTAGCGGGTCAAAGAGGAGGTCGCGGTTGAGGGTCCCCTTCCTCTCCTCCGTCCATACGTCGATCTCTTCCTGGTGGTACGCGAAGGTGCAGTTATCCCCGTACTTACAGTCCTGCTTGTTAAGCATATCTACAAAGCAACAAACAGCACACACCACCACACAGGGAGGGCGGCCCAGTTAGAAACTAAACTCTCTCTCATCTCCTCCCACTGCTCACACTCTCAAGATGCTGAACGCAGGAAAACACAGAATTATAGAAAAAAGGAAAGACATCTCCCCCCAAGTTTGTCTACACCAAGACACTCAGGAGAGTTAATGCAAACTACTGAACAGTGGCAATCTCAAGCAATGCCATCTGTTGTGGAATCCGTCTCAAAACGGAGGCCTGCTTTAATTCAATGTCCGGCCAGGGACAGACCACGATTTAACCAACCTCTTTTAAAGCCAATCCAGATTAAGTTCTCCTAGTGGTCCAGGACTAAGGAGCCCCACTATATTGGCTCTTGCAATCTCCCCACTCATTAGGTACTTTGTAACGACACTGCCTCAGGGAACAGTCTGGTCACACTGCCTGCAGGTACAGAGGGCTGAGGGACGGGCTGGAGCAAAGAAGCAGAGCTTTTCCCTAGGCAGAACCACAGCCCTGCCGTGGGGCTGCTGGGTAGAGTGGGACTAATGCAGGCACATGTAAAGGAGGTAGGTTCTCAGCAAAGCCCATGTCGACAGGGCAGCTCTGAGTGCTTGGCTGTGCATAGCACCTCACTATGCCTTTGACACTCTTCTGCTGCACCACTTTAAAAACTGCCTGCTCTCCACAGCATGGGAGCTCACTGCCTTTCACTGTACTGAGCCTTCCAGTCCATGGGCTACTGATGGGCAGGAAGACCCCGAAGACAGCAGGCAATACCAACGGGAAGTCCCCTCCCAACACCCGCCGGCAGGCACCATACAGCCCCTTACAGCCCCTTCCCAGCCACTGACTGCCCTATCCCCTCCAGATCACCTTTGCACAGGTAATAGGATCCTACAAAGTTGGTTTTGGTTGGGCGAGGACGGATCCTCTTCCAGGTCTTATCTTCCGAGTTTTTCAGCCTGCCCAGCAGAATATCCCGCTTGCACTTGTGCTCCAAGCCTTCCCGATAGGTGTAATCGCCAGCCTTGGGCCCTTCAGGAAAGAAGAAACCCATCAGCCCGGGAAAGGCAAACCCTAGCCCTGCGCAACACTCTGGGTGGCAGAGCAAGTGCATCACCTGTTTTGGGGTAGCAGATATGACAGGCTTGTTTGAAGACGTGAGTAGATGCCAAGGGGTTCTTCACCAGCAGGGCTGTGTTGGGCATTACTGGTTCTGGCTGGGACAGCAGGTGCTCAGTGACTTTGGGCACAGCTGGGTGACTCACTCCACCAAGGTTGACCTGAGCAAAACCACACATACCTCTCTTTTCAGCTCTGCAATCACATGTGTAAGAAACCTCTCTAAGCCTCTGCCCCATTTCAGTCTCTCAAAAACCTTTCTCATTTTCTCTCTCATCAAAATGTTCACATCTGAAATGACATTTCCAAAAGAGCTGCAAAAATCTTTTTCTAAGAGAACAAACAGTGTGGTACGTTCACTTTAAAGACAGGCCTCTTTCTCTCTTGGTAAGGGACCTCGGTTTTCTATCATAAACCAAAGAATAAAATGCGCCCCTCACTCCTTCCCATTCCTTCCATCACAACCAACTCTGCATTTGAAGACTCTCAAATCAACCCTATTCCAACCTGGGAAAAAAACAAACCACTTATCAGTGAGTCTTCAGAGAGCAGATTAATTTGAGGACAGAGACTTCGCTTCACTTTGATGTTAACAGGGCTAGCAGATGACAGGAACTTAAGAATCTTGTTCCAAGCTTGCTAACCATAGATAACACTCCACCTTTTCTCCAAGACTGGAGACATGAGACAGAGGCAGAATACTGTATCTGGAAAAGCTTCCTGACAGAGGCAGAGAGGAGCAAAGAACCTCAGTAGCCTGAAGACAAAGTTGTCGTACTCTGCCCCATCCTTCAGTGTTACACGGCTGCCAGATATAGTGGAACACTGGCCTCCAGGGTACCCTGCTGACCTTACAACCTAGGTCACATCATGTTTACCTTGGTAATATGCAAGGTTGCAGATAAAAATGAAGATGGAATCAACGTCTTCCTACTGGCTCTGGGGAAATCTTTACCTGCCTTGCCACAACATGGGAGGCAACACTCACTGGGGCAGTTTAAGAAGAGTGGCCCAAGTTACCTACATCACCCAAGTCACTACTACCTTGGCTCCAGAGCACCTTGGGACATCAGCACAGGAGAGCGGCTCACTCACCACAGGGGATGTTTTTTGGCTGCCAGGTGGGTGTCGCAGTTCCTGAGAGCTAGTTTCTTCTGAGCAAAAGGAGAAAAGAGCCCCATGAAACAAAACCAACCAATCATTTCACTTTCAGAGACCGTTCTGCTCACAAAAAGACAAAGAAAAGCTTATTAAATCCATTTGCTTTATTTATTTCATAACATTTTAGTACTTTTTCCCCAAACCACCTGTCTAAGTCTTGGAAAAACTCCAGAAAGGCCTTCTTGTCCCCTGAACCCTACTGAACACAACTCTATGCTGCTGAGCACTGGCTCCCAAGGTGGCAACTCCAAGGTAGTCCAGTCATGAGGTGAACCTGAGTGCTGAAGTGGCCAATCTCTGGCCAATCCCTGCTTCTTCTGACTGGCCAATCTCTGCTCTTCTCAAAATACTTTTGCTGCCAACATATTGCAATACTGGGGACAAGTTAGCCAAGAAGCAGCCTGCCATCCCTCCTGCAACAGGAAACGACCTGTGCTTTATCCCCATCTTCCATAGCTTTGTTCCTTGTAACATGTTGTTGCCCCATGCAACAGGACACTCACTGTCCTGAATTCAGAGATGGGAGAGACCCCCTTGTCCTCTACCATTCTGCCCAGCACAACAAGGTCCTATATTCCAAAAGAGTCACCAGGATTTTGCTTGTTTGGTCCGAAACGTCAAGAGTCATTGGGGAGAGTGGAGGAATCGTGTTATAGTCTAGCAAATTGTGCCTAAGGAGGTGTCCTGGACACCAAGCCAGGTTTAAATCTCATCACTCATCATTATACACCTTTGCGTTCATTCCTCTTTAAATTTCACACCATGCACATACCGGTTAACTGGGATTACACACCTATAAGCTTTCTCATTACTCTTCAGCTAGACATATTCAATTGCTCTATCCCAAGATAACTCCCTGCCCTCTTCTACATTTATACTCCTGTTCTGCAGCACCAGCAGACAGAGCTATGTGACAGATGTTCTCAGCACTGAAGGAAATAATTTTGGCATGCATCCACAGGTAAAGCAGCACAAAACCCCATCAGCCCCACACCTACCAATGGTAAAGGAATCCAAGGCATCCAGCGACCCTCTGCTTGTCCCAAAGGAGTCCAGGGTGTCGAGCCGTGAGTCTGTGTAGGGAAGCAGATCCAAGGAATCCAGCGAATCTAAGGTGGAGCCGCCACTTCCTCCTGGAGGGGCCTCGAAGGCATCCAGGACAGAGGAGGAGGAGAGCTGCTTGGTGGGATCCATCACCAGGCCAAAGGAGGCAGGTGGCAGCGGGGTGGAGACAGGGATGCTGGCTGTCACAACTGGGGGCAGCAGCGGAGTTCCCCCCGGAAACACAGGGATCAACTGGGGCATCTCTGTTGGCAGGTTGGTAGGAATGGTGCCCTGGACCAGAGACTTTGGGGAATCAGGAAGGGAGAGGATAAACAGCATATTAGGAATGAGGAGCAGAGAATGAGTGAACACAGAGAGCAACAGGCTTCCACTACAGCAGCTCAATCCGCCTGCAGACTTCCCACAGGCCTTCCAATCTATCTACATCGCACACAGTCTGGATCGAGGTCCCTGAGGCGGTGTTGGACTACCTGAGCTCATCAGCCTCCAAGGCAGAGCCCTGTGTTGGGCACTTAAACAAGTGCAGGTCAAGACGCAGTGCAGCTGAGTACACAGTGCCGAGGTCAGGGTAACGACAATTAGTCGTGGCACCTCTCATCAGGGGTTTTTGGCTCAAGAAGCGTCCTGCCTGAATACAATTATATTGCTTCCAGATCAAGTTGGCTCGCATAACATCAGCAACACTGGCAACTAAAATCCAACATAAGTATGAACACAGATTGTCTCTACAGCTCCCAGACCTGTTCAAAGAGCTTAGGCTGAATGCGGCCTGCACAAAATACAAGGACATTAGAGCACGCCCACTGTATAAAATTAATCCCTAATTCCTGCTTCAGCACACTCATTTTTAACCTCAGGATTGCTTCAACTCCATGGACACCAGAGGCCAAGGTGAAGGTGATGGCAGGGGAAGGCTATCTTGGGTACCTTTTAAGAGGGCAGCTCCATGAAGCTGCACACAGCAAAGCAGGCATGGAGGTGGGCTCTTTAGGTATTCACAAGCCAGTTGCAGAAATAAAAGAAGGCAGGAATGAGTTTTGCCAGAGGAAGAGCTAGGAGGAAAGACTGACAGAAAGAGGCAGCATGCATATCCACATGCTTCAAGGATCTGTCTGGAAAAAGAAGCAGGGGACCCATGCAGTGCCCACTCTTACTAGAGGGTATGGTGACCCTTCAGCGAGGGAGTCCAGGAGAGAGTCCAGTTCTTCCCCAATGATGTCTCCATCTGTGAAGTCCTCCACGCTCTCAGGCACTGGCAGGGACATGCAGTCTGGAGATGGGAGCAAGCTGGCAGCTGGGAGTGAGGTAGGCAAGCCCTTTGCATCTGAGTCGGAGGGCAAAGGGGCCAGCCCCTCACTCACAGGGATGGAGGTGTCCACAGGAGCTGGGAGGCACTGCAGGTCCATAGAGCAGTCTGTGACAGGGAAGAAACAGAGCCAGTCACCCAGGAGAGCCTCTTGCAGGGGGCAAGCAGAGCACAGCCTAGTAAAAACAATATTGTACAACTCCATCAAATCACAAACACCAAGTATGCCCTCCAAGAGGAGGGTCTCCAGTCTGAAGAGTTCTTGTCCTTTGATTTTTCTTTCCAGTCTCCAATGGTTCACCAGTGGCTGAAATCCGCTTTAAGGGCAAAGTGCCCGGAATGACTATCAGGATTTGGCAAGCATGTACAGTAACCAGGAATAACAAAAAACTTGTGGCTGAACAGTTACTGAATTCACTGTGGCCAGGCCTAAAGCCCAGGGGCACACAATCCAATTTCTCTATAACCTACCACCTGGTGTTTTCTTTAATGTTCCTCACTAATGCATTTGGCAGAGATCACTGCCTTCTACTCCTTGGAGCTTTGATATCTCAGCTGAAAGCTTGCTTACTCGCACGCCCTCTCTAAAACCTCAGACATCCTAGAAGATGAAGATAAAAACCACGAGGTCCTGCTGGGAAGACAGTCAGAGATGGGGTGCTCAGATGAGGCTGTGCTAACAATGTGTCCTCAAAAAAACCCAATAGACTCACTCAGTTGTGTTTATCCAAGTAAATTCCCTGCTCTTCAGTGCTTCCTTTTTACAAGGGCATGTAGTGATAAGGCAAGGGGCAATGGCTTTAAACTGAAAGAGGGGAGATTTAGATTAGATATAAGGAAGAAATTCTTCACTCTGAGGGTGGTGAGGCACTGGAACAGGTTGCCCAGAGAAGTTGTAGATGCCCCGTCCCTGGCAATGTTCAAGGCCAGGTTGGATGAGGCTTTAAGCAACCTGGTGTAGTGGAGGGTGTCTCTGCCCATGGCAGGGGGGTTGGAACTAGATGATCTTTGAAGTCCCTTCCAACCCAAACCATTCTATGGTTCTACGATTCCTGATGTCTGCAGGTGGGAGGCTGCTGCCCATGCTCCTCCACAACACCTCCACAACACCTCAGCAGCAAGCATCCCCTTGGGAACTTCTGTGAGCCAGGGTTGGGGCAGAAGAGAGGCAGTGATTTTTCCTAAGGCTTCCCTGACCCTCTGGAACATCACTGTAAAGCTAAGGCGTTCCCATCATGCAAAATAAACCTCTGTTAAGTGAAGTTAAGGTTACAAGCACTTACTCTTCACAGAAGAGAATTTTATTCTCAAAAAAAATGACAGGTTAAAAAAAAGTTCAAATGTTAGAAATTCGGGAAATGCAGCGTTACATTTGCAGTTCTCAAACCACGCACCCAAACTACCTTAATTCTGCCCCTGTGCAGATGTCCTGGAACAAAAGAAAAGAAATGAGACAAAGATGCTACCTTCTTCATCCACATAACAGCGGCTGTGCTGTAGCTACAACAGTATAAGGCTATAAGCAAGGCGAAGTTTGGAAGGAGAGATAGCTTTTATTAGAAAGACTGATAAGAATGGGAAAGAAACTAGACAAGCTTCTGAGACACAAATCTTGATCCAGCGATAAATGCTGCATCCTGTCTGTACAAGCTCTGCTCCCTCAGCCCCCGCAAGAACTCAGCCATGCCTTTCTAACCGGGACTCAGCAAGCGAGCCATGTTGCCATCCTCCACGCCACACGTTCACTAACCGAGGACTGTGCTGATGCCCTTCTTAGAGAGAGCTCAGCAGATCAGCAATTCCTGCAAACCCCTAAGTCCTGAACAAAACAACAGCAGAGACCACATACACACATAGACTCCCTTATCTCTAACCCCACCAGGAGCAGATCACTCCACCTCTTGCAACCTTTGCTCCAGCATTTGCTGTGAGTGGTCCATGTGGATGGACCACAGCCGAGGTTGCTGTGCAAGGCACCAGAGGATGAGCCATGACAAAAGGCAGGGAAAGCAAGGGGAAGTGGCAAGGGACAGGCACAGGTCCCTCTCCACAACCTCATTGATGCGATGGAAGGAAAGCACATGTTGTACTTTATAGGATCCAACACAGGTTTTCAGTGCTGCAGCTGGACACATTCCCCACAGGCAGCGGCTCAAAGGAAGGCTGCAAACATCCTTAGTTTTGCAGTTGCCCCTCAGATCAGGCTTGGCTCCAACCTCATGCCCCCTTGCGATGACTTTTCTCAGCTCATCTTCCATCTGGCGCAGCCCCCCAGCCTCACTCAGGAGCCATTCAGCTTCCCTCGGTGCTGGCCTCACTGCTGGCAGCTCAGCCAGATTTTCCTCAATACAAAGGGACAGCTTGTGCCTTCCCATTTTTCAGATGTTCAAATCTGGAGTACTGTCAAGATCCCTCCAGGGGCCAACAAGAAGTTCAGGACACGCTGGAAAGGATGGGACACGTGCAGGGGGGTGCAAAAGGGTTCGCAGTGACAGGGCCTCAAAGGATCCAGAAGTTCAGACCTTCTCTGAGGAACGAACAAAGCCCTTCGGTTCCCACTCAGACTGGGAAGCAGAGGAAAGAGGCTGTCATGCTCCCTAAGAGGCCCAAAACTCTGAAAAGCTGAATGCACAACCAAAAGGCAGAGAATGATACGGCACCCCTCACAGGTCAGTGCATGTGAAGGAGGAGGAGAAAAGCA
This sequence comes from Tauraco erythrolophus, assembly GCF_009769465.1. NCBI lineage: Eukaryota > Metazoa > Chordata > Aves > Musophagiformes > Musophagidae > Tauraco > Tauraco erythrolophus. Next base: position 58,604,601 of record NC_141468.1, read on the forward strand.
GGGACCAACAGGTTCCACTACTTGTAAGCAGCAGAGGGGAGATGTCTGCTCCCCTCTTCCTGACCACCCAAACCCTGTCACTCCTTCAGCCACTTCCTCCCATTCCACTCTGCCCAATCTTTTCCCCTATCCCTCCTTTCCCATTCTCCCTTTCCCAGGACACCCCATGTGCTGACCTCACTCACCAGCCACCATACCCACATCTCACGTACTCTCCTTCCAGAAAGCTCATGCACCTCTGGCATTCATCTAACATTTGCTCCATCTTAAAAAAATAAAATAGCCTTCCTTGCTGAGCAGGTCACAGGCATGCACCTGCCTCCCTCTGACTTCTGCCACTGCCATGACACTAAGCCCCACGTATTATTATTATAACCTCAACGAGGGTCTTGTCCATCCACTCCCCCGAGCCAGGTCTCTAATACTATGGCCTTCACCTGGAAACTTCTCTGGCCATACACCTGCCTGTCCCAGAGGGGCAAGTACAGTGCTTTTAAAAGCCCTGTTTCTAGCTCCGCTTCCCAAAACAGCAGTGGTTCCCTAGTGTATCATCTGGCCAAAGGCCATACTGAGCCAGATCTGAGCCATGATCTATGCAGGGCAGGGCTAAGTTAATCAGATGACTTCAAGCAAAGCATGGCAAAAGGGGCTTCAGGAGTTTGCATCTTAAAAGCAAACCAAAACAACACAACAACAACAAAACTCCTTGCTAAAAAGGCTTTGAATCTGAAACTCTCGAGGTACCCAGCACCCAGAGCCCTCCTGGTGGCACATCGCTCTCAGGGCAATGGGATAACATGTAATTTCAGTGCTTTTGAAAAGATTTCCTAGCAGTAAAGGCACTCTCTGCCTGAACTGCAGCAAAGGTGGCATGCTGCTCTTGCACCAGATCCTGACTGGATGTGACTGGATGTAGTCACTCTTTACTTTGCTGTGCTAAAATGAACTGGACTCCTACTGCAAGATAATGTGAAAAACTGTCCTTAATTCACAGAACTGGGTCTCGCAATTGCATGTAGCTTTCAGTTTCTGAACTGGCATTCAACAGAGAATTAACATGTTTTCCAAAGCACCCTAACAATGAATTTAGTTTCTTTCTATAAAAAGCAATTGCTACTTGCGGTGGTAAAGTCTTCACACTTACCTTCACACACGCAGCTACCTTTCAAAGGAACAAAGACTGAGGTGCTCAGAGGCACGAGTTCAACGCTCCAGCATACAACAAAGGGCAAAGCACACAGCAAGCCTTTCTACAGGGGCAGAGTTAAGGTCACTTGTTTCCCAGTATGAGAAAAGCAACCCTAGAAGCCCTCCTTCTGCTCCTCCTGGGTGCCTCACCCTGAACACGGGTCTCCCTGGGTCCCTCCCAGCTCCCTCGATTTTCATTTCCTCCACCTCAATGTCTTGGAGGACCATAAGCGCTCAGAACACAAATAGTTGCCTACAACCTGAACTTCGCTTTATCTGGACTGTTTTGACTGGGAGCAGAGTTTCAGAAGCTTTGCCAAGCCCAGCTTTAAGAAAGCACAAGTGGAGACAGCTGTGTACGTCAGCAGACCCTTTTAATTCCCAGAGAAGCTCAATATGAGCCGGCAATGTGCTCTTGCGGCCCAGAAGGCCAACCGCGTCCTGGGCTGCATCAAGAGGAGCGTGGCCAGCAGGTCGAGAGAGGTGATTCTTCCCCTCTACTCTGCCCTCGTGAGACCTCACCTGGAGTACTGCGTCCAGTTCTGGAGCCCCCAACATAAGAAGGACATGGACCAGTTGGAGAGGGTCCAGAGGAGGGCCACGAAGATGATAAGAGGGCTGGAGCACCTTTCCTATGAGGACAGGCTGAAAGAGTTGGGGCTGTTCAGCCTGGAGAAGAGGAGGCTCCGGGGTGACCTTATAGCGGTCTTCCAGTACCTCAAGGGGCCTACAGGAAAGATGGGGAGAGGCTGTTCAGGAGGGCCTGTTGTGATAGGACAAGGGGTAATGGTTTTAAAATAGAGGGAGGTAGATTCAGGTTGGATACTAGGAAAAAATTTTTTACCATGAGAGTTGTAGAACACTGGAACAAGTTGCCCAGAGAGGTGGTGGATGCTCCATCCCTGGAGACGTTCAAGGCCAGGTTGGACGAGGCCCTGAGCAACCTGATCTAGTTGGAGATATCCCTGTTCCTTGCAGGGGGGTTGGACTAGATGACCTTTGAAGGTCCCTTCCAGCCCTAACCATTCTATGATTCTATGATTCTATGTGTTTCTCCATGGGCCTGGACAAAAAGCCTTTCTGCAGGAAAAACACTCCTGCTTCCCCCACCTTTTCCTCCTCCTAGTTACCAAAGCCAGGAGTGCACAGAAGAGACACAAAAAGATGATGAACCTCTTAGGCGTGCCAGCCTTGTCAGATACCTTATCGAAGCCACAAAAAAATCAAAGAAGAGATGTCTTTACCTGTTTCGATGTCATCTATTGAACCCAGTCCATTGGAAGTGGTCTGCAAAGAAGGTGTAGGAAAGGGGAGAGAAAAATATCACCAGAAATTAATCTTTAAAAAGATATTCACACTTCACAGATGAGACTCTCTACTACTCCTAAATGCACCTAGCCCTGTCTTTTCTTTTATGGCCACTTTCAGTGCAAGAGAAGTAAAACCAAGGAACTTTAAGAGGCCATTAATCCAAAGAGTCTATTCCTTTTACCTCCAGCAGTGGATAAACCCTGTTGCTGCAAAGGAATATCAACCCTGCACAATATCCAACCATGTGAGCAAATTGTACATAGAATAGGGTTTTTCATGCGTGGATGAGAACGCTGTGTCCCAAGTCCCAGGACACATCAATCGGTCAGCTCCATGCAGTGCAAGATCTGATTAGCCTGATCTTACACAACGTTCCTTTTCTTAGTTCGCATAGTTTGCAATCTAACAACCACAAACTTTTATAGCAAACTCAAAACAGGAAAAGGTTTCCGCCAAGACAACTGCTGACTTCCAAGTCAGAGCTCCAGGCAAGGAATAAAATAAGCCCATATTTTACAGCAACATGAACAGAGGTAAGGATGTGTGCCTTCAGCTTAAACTTAAAAAAGGCACAAGTAAAGCATTACTCTTGAGATACTGCATCTACCGCAATAGTTTTTGACACCTGTAGTTTTCGCACTATTTTCATTTCTTGCTAAAGGAAAGATTTTCAAATTAAAAACTAGGCACAACTAATAAAGAAAGCTGATTGGCTCTCCTAGAATGATGTGAAGGCAAGTCACTGAACGGTTGGAGGGAAACTAATTCTTTAGTATCCCACCTTGTTGGAAAAAAAGACAATTTTTATGGTTTTGTAGTTTGTTTGCTTTAAGGAGTAGTGTGAAGTACCAAATGGCCTGTAAAAACAGCAAGTGTTTGGGGCTTCTTTTGGCCAGTGGTGTAACAAAGAAACCAGCAATTTCTTACATTTTAGCTTAGTATTTGCACAGTGCCCTGCCCAAGCTGGATCTCCCAGGGGACAGGACAACACAAAGAATACATAAACTGTGTATGTACCTTGCTCAGTACATCACATGATTTAATTTTGCATGTTTCTTGAGCAGTTGCCCTTTCTGACTTTAACTTAGCGTTGCCCTAACTATACAAAAACTCTAAAACTGAAACTTATGTAAAATGCAAGAGAAAGCAAACATTCACAATAACTAAGAAAAATAATCACCTTCAGTGATCCAATTACTGATATCAAAAATGTTGTCACTAGAAATATTCTCAAATAAATTAATTTCCTTGGCAATGTTCCTTAAAATCGGAAAACACTAATTAATACATTTAAATCCTAAAAGACAGCTATAAATTTGCAAGTAAATGAAACAGCAAAGTATTCTACTAGCACAATCCATGACCAGTAAGAACCACAGGATGCAAACTCTACCTGGTGTGACAAACTGATTGACGTGCCATTACTGAGTAGCGAGAATGTTTCCAATTCCTGCTGCAAGGAAGAGAGAGGTCTTAGAACAGAGACAACCCATGAATGGTTGCAAACTAGGTAAAGCTGTGTTACTATACGGATTCCTTCCAGGCACTGCACATAAATAAAAGCCATCCCAAAAGGCATACCACTGTGACACAAGGGTACAGTTTTCTTAACACAGAAAGGACTATACATTTGTTTTGGACACCTCAGTGCAAAACACCCAATGTGCGATCACGAAGCAAAATCTTCCCTGAGCAACAGATGGTTCTGTCTTTTGTTAAAAAATTACTACTTTGGGAAAGCATTATCAGAATGAAAGCTGGAAGTCAACACAAGAGATAGCAAGGTGTTATCAAAATACCTATCATTAAATTTCAAATAATAAAAAGCATTTGGGAGTTTTAATCTGTATTTTTCTAACATACAGGTGGTTTAAGCCCATCACAGCTGAGTTACATGACAGCAGCAAAAAGGGGTCAAGTCCTACACAGTGAAGAGCTACAAAAATATTTCTGTGTAAAACTTCCCTTTTTTTGAGACAGAATCCTTTCAAAGCATTGAGAGCTGCTACAACACGAGGGGTGTTTTGGGGGTAGGTCAATCAAACACACGAGTTTCATCAAGGAGAGGAATAAGATGCTACAGTCAAATTTACCCACAAAGCTTTCTGCAAACTGGATACCCACCAGTCACTTCACTGCATGCTGCAAACGTGCCTCTCTGGAGGTGGAACATACTGGCTGTTCAACACACCACTGTAAACACAGCTGAGGACATGAATGTAAGCCTCAGCTACCAGCTTACATTCCCTACTCCTGAAAATGCGCCCTGGGACTTTAGGTCACCAAAGCAGCCTTGTCCAAGAATGCAAGCAGTGGCCTAACGCCCTCTAGCTCCATCCCAGGGTATTCATTTAAGTACCAACAGTCCTCCAGTTACAGCAGCACTTTCTTGTAGAGCCAGTTATGGATTCAGACATTGGGTTCAATTTATTGGACCCATGACTCGGTTTTGCTGCCACCTTTCCTAGCATCTGGCCAGATGTGTGCCTGTCATTTTCCCAAAGCAAAAGTCTTTTTCCCACCATGAAGGAGGTGTACGCCTAGATATGGGGCAAGAACCTCTCATGACTCATTGCACTACTCAACCAGACATGCTTCCAATGCAGCAGAGGATCCCACTCTTCTCATCCCATAACAGGGAAAAGACTGTGATGCAAAACATCCATTGGGATCAGGCCACATGTCCCTCTCCTGGCAAAACACAGGCTTCTGGTGCATCCGAGGCCTCTCCTGCAGCACCAGCCCAGCTCTGCCCAGCTTAGCTGGGGACACAGGAAACATCCTGGCAGTAGACATAGCAGCAACGGGGTTAAAAATAGATAGAGGTAAAGTGAGTCAGAGGGCCAGGACAAGGAGGATAGGCAGCAGCCTGCTAGAGGGATCACAGGGAAGTGTATGTGTGTCTTTGGCTGCAGAGTAGCACGCACCACATCTACAAAAGTAAATCTGAAAGAGCTAAAGAATAGTCTCTAAGAAAAAAAAAAGAAAAAAAGTCGTACCTGAGGTCTTTTGTATGCTTTTCGAACCCTTAGTCCCAGCTTCTGGGCAAGCTCCTGTCCCAGCTGTGTGACACTTTCATCCTGGGGAAAAAAACATTGGCAGGACGCTTTCAGTTTTGCCTTTGCGGCACACACAATAAAATAAACAGGACTGCAGTTATCCTCACTGGGCTGTGCCAAGAAGCCTCACTTTTAGACAGCAGGTGGACAATTGCCAGAGCAGCCCTAGGAGAGTCCACGCAGACCTAAGTGCTCTTGTCATTCAGTCCTGCTGAGATACCGAGGTTGCACCAGGACTTCCTCCCACAGTCTTTCAATGCTGCAGAAAATAAGAATGAAGCGTCTGCTTTCAAGAAAGCACCCACTTTCTGAAGGCAGGGTTCACGAGGCCTGCTGGCAAGATGGCTGAAGGGGCTGCCAAGGCTGGTTGCTAGCAGCCCCCATGCTGGAGGCTGATACAGCATCCACACGGTCCCCATGCCTGGGAAGAAGGAGCCTGCATGCTTTCCTGCATGCACAGCCTGTATACTTTCCCTCTACACCAGCCAAAGAGCTAATAACCGGTTTTGATATGCAGACAGTATTCACTAGCCTGTTTTCCTTGCTTGTTTGTTTTTAAAGCTGAAACCAAGTCTCAGTTTCCAACTTACTAGCTACAAGGCATCTTCACCGTCTCCAGTACTGGTTATACAGCCTCAGCTTAGTCAAGCAGATCCTTCTGCTTTCCCTGCTGCATGTCATTAACCATTCTCCCTGCTCACTGCCCAGGCCCACTCACACACCACCGTGGGCTTTAGACAAAGTTCTGGGCCATGCACCATTCCCCTGCTCCATCCTCTTCTGCTTTCCTCTCTCTTCCAGTTTGCAAAAATATTGAAGTACTTCAAGAGTTTCTTCAAAGAAGAAAAAAATATTTGCCCAACCTATTGTGATATCCCTCTTTAACGCCCCAACATCTTCTCCCTCATCTCCAGCCTTGAAGCTTGCTCTCGTCTACTTGCCACGCCTGGTCTTTCCAAGCTCCTTCTTCCTGCAGGTTCATCCTTTTCCTTTCAACCCCTCACTAGGCTTTGGTTCTTCCAGTTCACAGTATCAGTAACTTTTCCCTTCAATTTCAAGCCACTTTTTGACTATACTCGCTCCCACACACCCTCAATATTGGTCTCGTCACCGTCTTCTCCAAACTCAGTGAAGACAAAATCTATCTTGTGCATTTTCTCTTCTCTCTCCATCTCACACCCCTTCAGGATGTACCACCTTCTCCTGAAACTGTCCTCACACTCTCCAGAGATCTCTTCTTGGCCAAATCTCATGGTCACTGCTCCTTCCTCACTCTCTTCCACCTCTCAGACCTTTCTGACACCAATCATGTTCATTGCTCTGTTCGCCTCTGGTGATTCTGTCTGTCCAAACGCTCTCAGATGTCTTCTGAGTCAGCCATTTCTTGCTCCCTGTGGAAAACTCACCAGGAAAGACCTCTGACGTCATTTCTTTTCATTGATCTCATACTCATACCTACCAGGTTTACCCTATCCAACTCCACATGCCAACGTAACTCTGAGATGTTTTCTCAGATTCCTGGAGAAGATCAAGAATGTATTTCTCTCTAGACAGTCTTCACTTCCCTTCCTAACAACACATAGTTAACTGACCTTTTTTCCATCAGGCCTCACGTTTAGGGGTGGGGGTTATTAGCTCTTTGTCACGCCTAAGATCTTCCTTTAGCTATCCCTTCCCTCAGCCAAACGCTGCCCTCAGGCGCATACTATCTCCCACCTAATGCTCAACAAGGGCATGCAATATGCTCTCCTCCAACATGCTAAAAAAACCCATGCCATACAAAAAAAAAGTGTATCACAGAGGACTATCAACCTCACCATGCTGGGAACCTCTGCAAACGGGCAGCACTGAGTATCTGCACCCATAAACAAGTTAACTCTGCCAGACAGTGAATCAACTGAGTGGAAGATCTTTCATCACCGGAAGTTTTAAACATGCTCCGCTTTGACCACAACAAAGTTCTCAGCTGTTACAGCAATGCAAGCTGGAAAGCACCCGTGTGCTCCAGAGGCTTAGCAGCTGGTTCAATGGAAACAAGAGTGAGACGATGGATAGCATGACTTGCCCTTGTTGCAGAGAAGGCTTATGATTTCTTTTAATCAAGTAATAAGGCAATGGGGTATGTTAATTTACAAGACTGAATTGTTCAGAAGAGAAAAGCAGATTATCTGATATGGAGTGTGTAAGGCTGAACTTTCCTGCCACAGAGAAGCTCTACAAAGTGTCTGTAGACCACAATGATTGTAATGATAATAATGGGAGATATGTAAACATAAGCATATGGTTAAATTCAATGAAGTGGCTCAACTGCAATGTGAAATATAGCCCGTTATAGCTTTATATGAAGTCAGATACTATGTGTTTTTTTATAAAAGGGTTTGTTTAAAAAACAGTTCTTTGGAACTCCCCTAACAATACCTTTAACGTGTTTTGGCCACCCTGCTCTGCCAAGTCAAATAAACTAGAATTTACAAGCTATACAAAAGGAATAACTAACTGCTAACAAGGCTTTCAAAGATTGCTTCTGTAAGACCAATAATAAAGGAAAGTTAACTTCTCCTGTTGAAGGACACGCATTTTTCTTGTAATAGTATTACTGTGATGAATCAGAACCAAATTTAGCAAAGACAACCAGTGCTCACTACAATCTATCTAATCACAGCCTGGTTTCCTGTTCAATATGTGGCCAAAAAGGACACTCAACAAAAGCACTGTCAGGAAAATATCTAGGGCCTAGTATATGCAGATAGTCCCCTCTGAATGCAAAAATTTACACACCTGTGAACATAAAAATAGCTCTGTCAAGGACACCTTTGCGTGTCTGACAAGAAACAAAAAGCTTTATCAGCTTGCCTTAGCAATCTGTAAGTAAAACGTGAGACATTTTTATCTAAACCAGGAAAAGTATACATGTTTTCCTTCCAGAGCTCCAGTTCCCATTTGTCTCATGCTCCTAGTTACTCTCATTAGATACATAAAACCAGCTGATTAAAACAATCTCATGGCCTTAGTTCACATTTTGGTAGGGTAGGGTTTTGCTCTTCACAAATAGGCCACCAAACCTGCTGCCATTAACCGGTGTCTCTGGCTGGCACTGTCTGTAGAGGATGACTTGGACTGAAGAAACATATGAGGTCAAACATCTTCGAGTCAGAAAGACAGAATTTCTGGGCATAAGTGTGCGCCCAGGAACAGCTAAGCTTCCTCTTCCACTATCCTCTGGCCTCACACTAAGCATGTTATGGAGGAGGAAGGTGGTGAGCCACAGAAATCAAGATGAGATCTATGTGAAAAACTTACATGTGGGAGGGACAGCAAGCATCGGCTATTGCATTCGTATGCTTCTTTGTGTCTTCCAAGTTCATTTAAGGAGCGGGCTTTCCGGAAGAGCGCTCTGATGTTCTCCTTGTCAAGACTTAAAGCCTTCTCACTGTCTTCCAATGCCTTCTCATACAACCCCTGCATGGAAACAACCTCGAGTCAGCTGAGGTGCAGCAGACTAACCCTCCTTTCTGTGTGAATGCAAATGTTTAATCTCTCAGTAGAAAACAGTAACATAAAAGGCAGTTAGAAATACATATATTACCTCATACACAGACCAGCGTACAAACACACAAAACCTTCAGTATTAGAACATTTTGCTAAGTCTTGCAAAACTCAAAACACTTCAAAGTCAGCGAATTCCGGAATTAGGGCTGCTTGAGCAACCTCATCTTGTCTCCCCCTCTACCTTGGGCATGTGACATTCGACAGCCTTTAATTATGTGACTGCTTGCTAATTTTTTTCATGGGACTCAGCCTCATTATGAACAGGATAGACCTGCTCTGGGGTTGTGCCACAAAGGAAAGCTATTAGATTCCTTAGGAAAACTGAAGCACATAGCCTTTTAGAGCCTGAGTATTGCAGAATCCTTTTCCATTTGTGTGCTGAAAGTTCTGTCAAGACCCAAAGCCTTCTCACTGCCTTCCAGTGCCTCACTTGAGGAGACAGGAACCTCCAGAGCAACACTCAAGCAGTATTCCAGAGAAATACTCAGTCAGTACTGGAAGGCACGGGCTCTTTCCAATCTCCAGATTGTACTAACCCCTTACCAACATGGAACAGAACTGCATTCTCAGTACTTTAGGCCTGGCCTCCTCTCCTTCACATCCTTCCTCTGATCTCACAAGACACAGTGTGACAGTGGGCAAGATATCGGAGTTTTCTGTGTGTCACCATCTCCTCCAACGTCAGAGAAGGGAGACAAAAATCAATTGAAACCCCTCTTGACATCTTTTCCAATTGCATGGCACGGCAACCATGATATCCTCCCTGGCCCTTGAGGATGATCTGGAAAGGTGCTCACCATGGCAAAGTAGCAGGCAGCTCGGTTGACATGCAGCTTGCACAGGAGTTCCTTTGGGATGGTCACCTCATCGGAGGCTGCGTAATCTGCCACGTTCAGCCCTTCCACATACTGCACCAAGGAAAGCTTGAAATCCTTCTCTCGAAACAAATCATTACCCTCTGCAAAGAGGTTTCTCACCAGCTTCTGCAAAAAGGCCTGGGCAGCAGGGAGAGAGCAAATAGACTGAAGTAGGCATTCAGAGACAGGAGAGGTTTCCCAATTTCCCATTCCTTTCCCTATGTTTTAGCAAGCTTCCTGCCCACTAGGATTATCCTGCCTCCTCACCCTCCTGTAAAACACTGTCTTTTGGTAGAGAAGAATAATACAGACAAATCTCCTTCCTTTTTGAACGTCAAAGTGTCTTCTCCTTTTCCTGAAAGTTGTCATTGTCAGAACTTAAAGGTTTTAAGTTACAGACAAATTGTGAGAGACCATCCCACGCACTCAACTTCTGGTATGTAAACTAATGGCTGTGTATCAGAAAAAATCTTGCTAACCAAAGAGTTCCCAACTTCAGAAAACCATTCTTCATTACCTCATAATCTTCTTGGCTTAGGGGTAACGTGGACCTGAAAAACAGAAAAGAAAATTCTCATGTAACAGGAATCCAGACAATACAGGCTTTTGTCTGATGAAGAAACCATCCTTCTGGTCCTGTGTTGATGATCTCAGTGAGTCGCCCAACAATTTATCACTTTAAAGGCAGCTGAGGCAAAGAGAACACAATTAGGGAGCACTGCGCTCAGTGATGGCCACAGCAGTGTCAAGAGATGGCCAGGTCCCAAAGGGATTTGAGACTAGAGGAATCTTATTCTCAGCTATTTTCTGCACATGCACGATCCTCTGTAACGTGCCTTCAGCCAGCCACCTAAAAAAACCTCCATCTTTGAGAAAGTCCCATGAGAGATTGTCATGGAGAATACAAATGTATTTTAAGTGCATCTGGTTCTAATGAGAGGCAACAAACTGGCACTCCAAGACCTCCTCAAACACTCTGTGAGACCGAAGACATACAGTGATGAAGGCATTCACTTTCCTCTGAGTTAAGTTAGTCACACGCCTTTAGGCCTACACCACAAAAGGAAAGGAGAAAATGCAGGTTCAGGAGGCCATTTAACTCCAGATGTCTTGGCCAAGGCTGACAGGCTGTGCCACAAAACTGGCAGTGCTTCTGTGGATAACATCTACCCTACAAGAGCACTAAGACTTAGATGAAAGATTCTGTTCTTCAAATGAGACCACCCAGGCCATCCAGGTTTGGTCCACATGTATTTATTTTTAATCTTTAAGGAGAAAACAATAGGCTCTAGAGAAATCCTTAGCAACTTTCATGATTCTCCTCAGCTTTGAAATACAACATTGTATACATGATCTTATTGGTCAGAGAATAAACTTTTTTAGTTTTCATCTAATCTAATCATCATCTGCTTCTTAAAATTAACTACAGGAATGCCTTGGCTTTGTAAGAAACATTCATGCTGCTTATAAAATTGGACTACCCCTCTTTCACATCAAAACAAGCCAACAAATGACACTGCCCCTGGTTAGGAGTTTAAGATACACTCCAGAAGCATGAACAACACCCAGTATTTCTAAATTATTTTCTTCCTAAAATAAAGCTCACAATTGCCTCTCTGAAACTGGGTTATCAGCCCCATTTAGTCTCAGTCTGGGGTGAAAATATCATTGGCATGCCATGGGATATAAATATGTAACATGGAAAATTTGGTTTTTTTTCCTATTGTCGATGCACAAATTTCAGCCATAACAACTGCAGGACTCAAAGTAGACCTTAAAACAAACCCAAACAATCTGATTACCATCTTGCTGCTTCCTTACTTACCATGGAACCTGGACCTGAGTCTGAAGCCTTCGCTAATTCAAACACTGGAGGGAAAAAACACTTTATAAGGAAGCACTTGGACTTGTAGCTACCACATAAGCAACCACCTCAAGCTCTAGAAGGCCACATGATATTAACAGAAGAGTGACCTGAGATATCTACCAAGTTGGCAAATGTAAAAGAGCCCAGGTCATCTATTTCTGCTATAGGCACTGTATGAGGCACAAGGCAAGTTGTTTACCCTGCTTTCCCCACCAACAAATAGAAACACTATCTCCCTTCCTGAGAAAGGTGGGATAACCTTGTCGAGAGAGCACTTTGAGATCTTCACACTAAAGATAAAGTAGAAGGTCTGAGTACTATTTGCATTGTGCTGACTACAAAGATCATCCTGGAACTGCAGTGGAGGGCAAAACGCAAGGAAATTAAAACTATACAATTTCAAGTTTAGAGAGATGGCAGGACAAGAAGCACCCTGAAGAACCACAGTGAAAATCCTCAAGGCCAATATCACTTTCCCACGCAGCAGCCCCAAAGTGGTGAACAGGAAGAACTCAGTTCCCGCAATCCTTGATACAAAGACCACCACCACCTCCAAAGCCACAGGAAACAATGAGGTTGTCCACTTACTGAATGAACTGAAGTCCTTTCTCTATTTCTTGCTTTCTCTTTTGTCTCTCCATTATAGTCGCTGCAGAGGAAGAAGAAAAAAAAATTATACAAAATGAGTCATTATAGGTCTTGCTGGCAATTAAGCAGCACAATATTTTGTGTGTGCCTGAATTTACTACTAACGAAATGTTCCAGACCAGATGCCCTGAACACCGAAGTCCATGATTTATCCACACAGCAGACACAGGACATCAAGCAGCTTACTACTAAGCATCTGCTTTTTCTCACATGCCACTGCCAGGATACATGACTTCAATTTGAGCTCTCTACTTAAGACTGCCAGTAAATAAAGTGATGGGAACCAACTGTAATCACGACTGCCTTCTAAGAAAGGTGGGAAAAAAAAAAAAATCAACATTTTTCCTGCACTGGCAGTCATTTCAGGAATTTGTGCTGGGACCCTCCCATGATAAGCAATTCTGACCACTGTTTATCTGGGACAGATTTAAACTGGTTTGCCACACGGCACACGAAACAAGTAATTTACGTAAGGTGTCTGGAGGCATATCACAGAGACAGATGCAAAGGAAGGAGACGGAATCGCTTGCCGTTGTCCACATAAAAGAACAGTGATGAATCTAAGCAATGGGAATTTCATGGTGAAAATCAACAGGCAAGAGCAGCGGAGACTTGGGAACGCTCCTTTTGAGAGGAGACAGGGCCCCATCCTGCAGTGTTTTAAATTGGGGTGGGCAGCGCCTGAGAAAGACTCAGAGAGAGTTATCCCCACCTAGTTGGGGCACAAATGGGCACAGTGATTTGTTTAGGTTTGACCAAATCCAGTCTGCGTCTCTGCAAGCACAGACAAGCAAGGAACATGATGGAGCCATTTTGGAGTCACGTCCCTTTTCTCAACTAAAATGGGTTTGAATCACACCATAAATACATGAGCTTCATCCTGTGTGTTTTGGGAGCAAATCTTGGAATGGGTCCTCCCTGACCTCTCCCCAGGGTACACAGGTCTGCCACACAAGGAAAGAATAAAGAAGGGGACTTTGTGGCAAAACAGTTGCTGGCAACAACGAATTTCCCGGCCTTGCCATCAACCAGCTGTGATCACAAGCAATACTCAGCATTTGAGAAATGGGGACTTGGGGACAAAGGCAGCAAGCAGAGAAACAGCGAGATGAGATGGAGCTGAAGACTCTGTGCCCTCCCAGCCTGAGATCACCTCTGAAGAGATTACAAGAAAAACAAAAGTATTTCTCTAACTGCACACTACAACAGCTTGGAGAGCATTACTGCCCAGATTAAGATCATCCCTACCATTCTAAGGTATCTTACAGTATCTATGGACATTCAGTCTGGCACAGGGTGAAGGGACCTTTAAGGTACGTGAAAATCAATCCTGACAACTCAGCAAGCCCTTATTGATTGTGCTCTGCACCATGAAAAATGTCAAAGATCTAATACGTGCCCTTTACCAGGAAGGAGAGTTGGAGGAAGAGTGAAAGGCAGGAGTGAGAGAAAGACTAGAAGGAAGTGGCAGCAGAAGGAAGCAAGAGCTTCAAAGTGACACTGTACAGTTTCTAAGTCATCACACTTTAAATTTGAGAACAATCTGGTCCAAGCAGCAGGTAGAAGACTTCAAGCAGTTGCATTTGGAACGGGATGGGAAGCGCAGCAAGAGAGGGAAAGCCAATAGACAAGGTGAGTGATGACCAGCATCTCTATAAAGGCTTTTAACAGAAGGGATGGAGAAGAGCAGGTAGACTTCAGTACAACACCAACAGAAGGCCTGGAATGACTTATAAATATCCTGGATAATGAGCAATCAGGAAGAAAGAAGGAAATTTAAGAAGGAGACTCTGAGGTTAATATTCACTAATGCTACAGGCAGACAGGCTTGAGGGGTAGAAAAAGAGACAGAGTTCATTTATATTACATTTCTCCTTGCACGAAATTCTGCAAAGACAGAAATAAGAGAGAACAGTCAAGGCGAAGAGGAGCGGTAGGAGACGTTTCCACATAGACAGCAGTGAAAGCCACGAAAAAGAGCAAAGCAACCCAGAGCACTGTAAGGGAGAACTGTGAGGGCCATCAGAGACAAGTGTAGGGAAAGAGTCACCCCAGGAAATGACGAGAGATAACTGAGGGAGGAAGAGGAGTTGAAAGGTCAAGGGGACCCTCATAAAGGCTGATGGGGGAAAGACAGGGAGGAAGGAGGAGTTTCTATCTGTCTGGGCCCTGAGTGCACTAACAGGCTTTAAATGCCCCAAACAGATCCCAAGACCCTCACCCATGCACCCTCTGCCCATGGTCCAGGAGCTCCATCTAAGCTCAGGTCCAGGCATATTGCCTCGTCTGAGCCATACTGTAGGTGCACCTGTCCTCAGTGGCATCTCCTGGACAAACCTTGGACCTACATTGTAGGCAGCTTGTCTCCAGTCCTGTCTCTGGCATCATCTCCTACTGCTGGACTTGCTGGGTAGACCCTGGACCCAATTAACTACCTCGTCTTTTCTGGGACTGTTGGTGTACCCTTGCTATCAGCATCTTGTTCTGCATGCCCTGTTCAGATATGGTGGGACTGTACCCTAGTTAATGAAGGCAGTGCCAGTGGCTGTTATCACCTTTGGCTCCTAGCTTGTCCTCCCTGGAGGAGCAGCCCTGCTCTTGCTGCTCCCTGACATGAGCCACGCTGGAGAGAACAAAAGTCAGGGAAGTGAAGCGGCAGCCCACAGATCTGATGAAAAAGGAGATTGTTTGTGACTGTGGGGAGAGCAGCTGAACACTGGCTGGTCATTACAAAGTCAGTGGCTGCACTCCAAAAACGCTGTGGCACACCTTCACAATTGTGTATATCCACAAAACAGATTATTGCCTTGAAAAGCTTCTGCTATGTACAGCCCACTTCAACCTCTGCTTCTGAGCTAAGCTCTTAAAACACTACTGCAAGGAGTGAAGAAGAGATTAGTACCTGTTCTCACAGCTACCCTGACCCCACTGCTAAAACATCCTACACAGCAGGATGTGGGTATGTGTTACAACGAGGACTGGTTACTATTGCTTGCCCACAAAGAAGGGCATTCAAACATTACTGCCCAAAAGCTGGAGTGGAGCCAAAGAACTACAGGCAAAGGCTCCAGAATGTCTCCTTCCTAGAGTTATCCAACTCCTCTTGCATCCTGGGGCTCCCCTTCTGTTCTTCTCTCTCACCACTACTGCCATCACATCCAACATGCATATCTCCATGCCTGCATGTGGACAGCTGACCAATCTACTGCATCTCTTTAAGTCCCACGATACCCAGCTACAGTTTTGATCCTTGCTCCAAAACTCTCATTAAAAAAACTCCTCTGTGTCCCGCACGCTGTTTAACCTCTACAGTACTACCCTCATCTTCCACAGTGAACATTCTCCAACCCAAGACCCTTCATTGCCTTCGTCAGACATAAACTGCAGGCCTGATCTCCCCTCCAGACTGTTGCTCCCTGATACTGTCCCACATTCCTGCCCTTGCAAGTGGGTGACCAGCTTCCTCTGCTAAAGCTCTGTCTTGCCTTCACACTTATGTCACAACTTTGCACATAAGACTCACCTCTTCATGACAACACCCTCAAAACGCACACCACATGCTGCTGCCCTAACAACTTCTTTCACATGTCAGGAACAAGCACCTTTCCCTTTTGATGTGACTCCACACCAGCACCCTCCTCCATGCATGGCAGACCTTCCCCTGTCCTGCCTGCCCTACTGTGGCTGGAGCCTACCATTTGGGCTCCTCCTTTTGCTCCCCATGCCTGCTCCCCTGCCACCTCCCTGGCAAACTCAGGTCACTTCTGTTTCTCCTCTTTGTCCCAGCCTCTTCACCGTGTCTCATTCTACCCTCGGACCAATGTGCACACTCGTTACACCAGCAAACCCAACACACAGCAAGGCACCCATATGTGCAACACTTCAGTTCTGCTGTACACCATACCGTGGCTGATGCATAATTAATTTTAAGTGCAGAGCCTGTTTAGCTTTTGATTTCTGTCTTTTAAATATTCTTAGAAACAGGGCGGAAAACATTTCAGGAAGCAGTGTGCCTAAGTATCTTTCTCCCCCCTCATCCCCAAATCTGTTTGTCCAGACTTGTCTGCTCAAATCACCAGCAGAATTCGAATCCAGAGTATTTAAAACTCCACTACAAAGCTCTCATCCTTTCAGTCTGGAAATGTTTATCCTCTCTGGTCCAGCATCTAGAGAAGACTTTATTCATAGTTTGTCAATGAGCTACAAACTATTTGCCAGACAGAAATAAAATGCTGCAAATAGGCAAAATGGTTTTCTTGCCTTGAAAAGGAAGTACGAGCCAGTAAACAGGGTGACTCAATCACAAACTGGGTAGATTTACTCTACGAGACACTATGAGATGAGCAGAAAGACTTGAATTTACCTTATCAAGGACTGGGTGTTATTCTCAACCCTGCCACAGTTGAATTTAGGAAAAGTTTTTCATACTATATTTCTGGGATGGCAGTAAGTTCACACTTGATCGACTTCCAGGCTTTGACTGTAACACTTCAGCCAGAAATAAGTGCACCAAGACGCAAGTGGCAGGTTGTAGAGCTGAGACAGCAGCTCAGCCCCAGGGTCTGTGCACAATCCTCCAGGTAAAAGGCCCCAGGATGTGCTAATCTGCCAACATGGAGTCTTTCACTGGCTGCAGTTCGGCCACCTTGGTGGTGCAGCAGAATGGGTAATAGGACTCACATCAAGCTGCACAAGAAGACAAGCTGCACATGGGCTGCCGCTCACTCCCACAGGTGATCTCTGCCATGCCCCATTCCTGGGGCTTGAACGCTTCCCACAACCAACAACTCTCAGGGTCCCCACTGCCATGCTGTGCCCCCTGGCTCCGACAATCCTGCCTCTCCATGTGCCAGCCACTCCGACGTACCTCCGTGGCCGCTCTCCCACACCCAGGCACCCCACTAGTCTCGCTCCTGTCCCACGGCACCATCGGGGCGGGTTGCTACCAGCTTCACCCAGCAATACCGCTAGGAATGAAGGGTGAGGTGGCAACAACCCCCTTGCTCTGAGCTGAAAACAAAAGCATCAACCAGATGTTTCCCTAGGAAGGGGATGGAGACAGTGGCCAAAGCCTCGAGACCATCACCCCATTTTCCGCTCCCTCCAGCCTCGCATCCCACGTGTAACACTGTTTGCTGCAGCCACCCTGCGCGTACCAGCCCCGTGTCCTGTGGGCCACCGTTCTCCTGCCCCAGCGCTCCGGGCCCTGCCCGAGGGGAGCTGCATTGCGGCCGGGCCATGAGGAGGGGCAGCGGCGTGACGCTGCCTGCCCCTCGGCTGCTTGCTCTTGCTTTCGTCCCCCGTCAGCTCGCCCTCCCCGGCCTCGCTTTAAAATTAAATCCAGAGGCCGGTTCCCACACGGGTGGAGCGAGATCCCCCGCTCGCCTCCTCCTCCATACCCGCAGCACTAGGCCGCCGATCCCCGGCCTTGCCTAGCGGCCGCGGCGCACAAAAGCGCCACCTCAGCCGGCTGGGACGGAGAGGGCCGGCGGCGCCTCCCGCAACCCCCGCAGCTCAGCCGAGCGCCGCCACTCCAGCATCCTCCCCCCAACCCCGGCCCTGCTGGGAGAGCTCTCCCTCGGCAGGAGATAGCCAGGCTTCCTCGGGAAAAGAAAAACCAAACCACAACATAGTCTTTCTCTTTCCCCACCCCCCATTCGCTTGAATAAAAATCACACATCTCCAGGAGTCTGAGAGGCGGCTTTAAGATTAAAAAAAAATAAAACCTCCCCTGCCACCCGAAAACTGTCTAAAGCATTAAAGAATTTTTTGGGGAAAAAAAAAAAGAAAATTAAAAATCCCCCAACCTTCTTTTTTGATAAACTTTACAAGCCCCTATGGAAGGTGCATCTGAAAAGCAATCCACACGGGCTTCTCTGCTGCTTCATGGGGTTTATACCAAACAAGAGGGGGAAACTGCAGCCTAAATACAGACCCAAACACAGCTCTCAAACCTACAAATCACAAATGGGCATAAACGCAATTAATACTAAGTTTTTCATATAAACCCAGGGGCTTTTCCCCTAGCTATTCACTTTCAGACTACTACCACATTTTTCCAGGGGGTGGGATTAGGATCTCTGACAATTATTTTTTTGCAAACCTCACATTTTTGGCGGAAGAGGGGGTTAGCTTAAAAATCTCGCCGATATTATTTTTTACTTTTCTTTTTTCAATTTGCAATTACACAACGTTTCATCCATGCAGTTACTATCTGAAACCTTTACTTTCTAATGAAGCAACATCCAGATTTTCTTGTTTCTCAAGTCCACCCCTTTCTACATACACAAACACACACACACACACACAGACGGTTTCAGACAAAAACAATCCCCCCAAAATAATAATAAAGGACTCACCTCTCCTTGGGTTTTCCCCCACACACTACGTATAAACTTTCCTTGATAAATGGTATTGTATTACTAGAGATATTATTAATGTATTATTACTAGAAGTAATAATAATAGTAAGTGCTATTTAATTATAGAAGGCAGCATTCTGCTTCTGGATCGGCTGCCCCTGCAGCTCCCTCCATGTGCCTACTGATCTCTTTACTTTCATTTCCAGGTCTTGCTCGCTCGCTCCCTCGCTCGCTCTCAGCTGCACCAGCAAGAGAAAATGCCTCCCTGCATATCCTCCGGGCCCTAGAGGCTACCGCTTTCCATTACAGAAATTCACAGATCCTTCCCTTGTGGTTGGTTTTGAGATTCTTTAAGGTGAATTAGGCTTTTAAAAAAAATATAAAAAAAAAAGCGCTGAAGCGGTCACAGCTTCCTTCTTATTTTAATGCAAGATTCTTCTTCCTGGTTGTCTTTGCCGATATATAAAATACACCCCAGAAGAAAGAAAAGCTGTCTCTGCAGAGCGATTGCATGCGTGTGAAGTGCAGCAATGAACTGAACGACGAGACACCCCCCGTACGGGATTATCACATATGTGAAGCATGAAGCAGTGACCCTTTTGCACACCCATGTATGTCTGCTGGAGGGGGCCAGAGCCACTGCTTATGCCAGAGTGACCATCTATTTCAGCCACACTTACTTACTCCACCCCACACTGCTGAGGGGGTTCCCCGTAAATAAAATCTTCTGAAAACATAAACCTTTGGGTGGAAAGGAATATGCACTGTGTGTATATATATAACATACTATTATTATATTGTATAGTTCAAACTTCAAATAACCCTCTGAAATCAGTTTTATGCTTGGCTCCCAATCCAGCCTCCCCGGTAGGAGAGGTTTTCCTCTCCCTAAAACATTCAGATCACCATTTCCAGACTGACGCTGGCTTAAATTATCACCTCTTTTCCAATGTAATCAGTGACATGTTTACTCCTCAGTGTCTCGCTTCTTTATTTACAGTGACCCAAAACAGTGTCACACTGTGCTTTGCAGCTAAGCAACTCGCACAAGATTCAAATGCAGGTAGAAGGTATCCTCTGGCGTGTACTAAACTTGCTTAATATTTAAAACATGTTGATTAGAAAAGGAAAGACGTTACTATATGGAGTAGGATTGGCTTCTGGCAGCTCTGTCAACACAATAAACTGGTAATTTAGTGTGATAAATGAGTTGGTCCCAAACAGGATTCCAATCAAGTTTACAATTATTAGGTGAATGAGAAGCAAGCAAACAGCGCTGGGTGCGCCGGGGAGTCTCCTCCGCTCCACCAAACGCACACCCGCCGTAGCAGTTTTTCTTGTATTTATACAAACATACTCATAACCCCCTCGAAAAGGTCAGCCTCTCCCAGGAAATCATTTCCATAGTCCCCGCCTCAGGATCCGCCTCAGGCTCCTCCTTGACACGCCTTCTGGTGGTCGCGGGCAGGGGTCTTCAGGATGAAGGCCAGAGGTCTTCCTCACTGTGTACTTTTCACCTCTTCCCTAAAATTCCCGATTTGGCTGAG
This sequence comes from Tauraco erythrolophus, assembly GCF_009769465.1. NCBI lineage: Eukaryota > Metazoa > Chordata > Aves > Musophagiformes > Musophagidae > Tauraco > Tauraco erythrolophus. The sequence goes on from NC_141468.1 coordinate 58,624,988, forward strand.
CTTGCAGAGCCAAACCGGTTCCAGCCTGACCTGTCCTTGAGTGGACATCTGGTTGTCTCCTACCTGTCACTGTCTGAAGACAAATGTTAGTTCTTTTTAGTCCTTATCTTTCCAACATAGGCTAGTTTTTTGTCTCCCTTCCTCCCTACAGATGTGTGGGTCGTGAGTTACAACCTTGCTGGCATTTGTTTTATCTCTCTCACCAGCCTCCTCCTTGGGTAGTTGGTATTTCAAAACTTCTAACATTTCACAGCAATAATTCATACAACAGTTGGTGTTTAATATCTGAACAGTGACTAATATGTAGTCTTGTGTGATTTTGTGTCTGTTCCTATATTCCCTCCATCAGTCTCCCCTTTTTATTAAATCAAGTAAATTATTTCACTTGTGTGTTTCCTGATGGATATAACATTTTGTGCATTGAAGATACCCTCTTAAACATGCGTGAAACCCATATACACAGTGTTAGTAACAATATTAAAGCAGCTGTAGCTATTAACAGTATTATAACAGGATGTTTTAAATGACTGAAAAATCCTGAAGCAGAAGGTGACCATCTAAAGAGTGCTTCCCAGTATTTATGCTCTCCATCCTTTTCTACTCTTTTTACAATCTCCTTTTATCTCATTTTGCATCATGATGAACTGTCACAGAGTTCTCTGCTCTGTAGTGACAGAGCATTCTGTGTATCACTCTGGTGGTTAGCAGCATCATGAGGCATTTCGCAGGTTTATGTTTTTTGCATTTCACAGAGATCTTAAACTAAGGTAATCACTTATCTTGAATAGGTACACCCTACTCCTCGCCACCTATTTGCACATCCATTGTCCCATATTGACACAAATCAAATGAATATGTTTCACATTTAGGAAATATAGGCTGTGAATTGCATAATGTGCCATATGACACTGCAGAACACTGTCTTAACGCTCTTGACAATAGTTGATCACAATGCACTTTTTTTTAGATATTCGTTATGATCCAAAGATTGCTGTTACTCGTGGATAGGACAATGTTTATTTTTATTCTCTCTTCAGCAGATTTGTTACTTCTTATTTTTAGGCGAGGGCATCGTGGCAAGGAGTAGAGTCTAACCAAGCTGGGCCTCTGCTGTAGAAGCTGACGGGCAAAATATACATGAAATGACAATCCCCGTCGAGGGGTAGCTTTGGGCAGAAGAAAGGTGGAGCTGGACTGGTGGGGGAAAGTAAACATGGGGAGACCTGACATGCCAGATCCCATTGGGAGGGCAGCATCACGGAACCATTAAGCATCAAATAAGTCACAGAGCCCAGGACGCCTACAAACCTGCTGCACTTCTGAAAGGCAAGACATCACAGCTGGATGAGAAGAAGGCTTAGGAGGAGCTCAGGAGAGAGGAACAAAATCAAAATCTACAGGCAATCAGGAGTTATACTGGAATAAGCCTTATTTTTAAATTCAAGAACATTTATTTTCAAGATTGAATTTGCCCATTGAATGTCACGTTATGCTTCCCTCTGGCCCAATTTCCTTTGCCTGTAAGACTGAGAGGTGTCATGATCCAGAATGTACCGCTCCTCGCACGAAATAACATCTTTCCTTAGTGGTTAACATGAAGATTTCCACAGTTTGCAAGCATGGTTATCTAGGTCTCTCGTGCAGGCAGTCAGCAGAGCCAAAATGCTGCCAATCCCTGCTACACCCTAATTACAGTGTCAAAAAAATTACTTTGATTTGTAAAGCTCTTCTTTTAGGGAGAATAAACTATCCATCCATGCTACAATGACACAAAACACCTTCATTCCCATATAGCTGCATTCACAGTTAAAGGCTATTCTTGCGGAGAATAATCTATCCATCCATGCTACAATGACACAAAACCCTTCATTCCCATATAGCTGCATTCACAGTTAAAGGCTATTCTTGCCCCTTTGGCCCTGGTAATTAGCCAATATTTGGGAAAAAACAGAGAAGGGATTCAGATGTATTTGATATGATCCTGTTTATTGCTAAAGATCGTGACGAACTAACAACGAGTGTCAAATTCCTTGCTTATATTTTGCAAGTTCAAGCTCCTTCTCGAGATCACACTAATTTATTCCCTCATCTGCTCTACGTTTTCTGGCAGCTTTATGCTTCTCACATACAACCATCATCTAGTCAGTGCCTCAGCTTCTTAGTTTTCTTCAGTTGCAGGAGAATGCCTCTTATTGACAATAGTTAAATTCTGCTCTCAAGTTTTCTATCTGGCTGCTGCACTGATTTATGGTTTTTATTCTTTTAGCTGTCACGCTCCATAAAGAAATTTAATTACTTTTTGTATTCCCTCAGCGAAGAAGGTCTACTACACCCCTTCAACCTCAATGCAGTCTCCCAGGTCACCCAGCATTGCCAACTACTGACATTATTTTCTTGGGTCCATGTAAGCATTTGATAGTATTTCTTAAAACCACACTTGGAGAATTGTGAGAGAATGAAAAATGCCTCTTGTTTTCTTAGAACGGTTATAATGATGTTTTGGGACCAAATGGCAGAATAAATCCAGCCCATGACCCTTCTCAATGCTCATCTCACCAGGTGTCCACAGCTGCCACCTGAAATGGTGCCTACATCCGTGCCCGTAGGTTGCAACTCGGAGAGAAGGGACTGGGTTAAGAGGACACACTGCAGTAGCAAGCAGGTTTACGCACAGCTCACCCTGTCCCATCAGATGCACTTTTCTTTCTGCAGTCAAGAGCAAAATATCACACGCGAAGTGTCAAGCAAACCGAGGCTTTTTGCATCCTTAAGCAGGAACGACTGCACACTCCTGGATGAAAAGCTGTCCCTAGCAGGAAAGACCGACAGTAACACTGCAGTACAAAGATGGGATCTGCAGAGACATTGTCTCGACGAGAGTTCCCAGCAAAAGGCACTCGCGTCCCGTCTGTGGGCGCGTGGGCGGCCTGCACAGCGCCTCGGAGCTCCTCGCCCGTTGTGAGAGAGGCTCGGCCCGCCGAGACGGGTGGCACGGCTGCCGCGGCCCGCGCCCGGGGGAAGCAGAAACGGGGACGGCCGCGGGCACCGACAACGGCCGACGTCACCTGGCCTCACTCGCACCACGTGACGCGGGTGGGAGAAGGCCCGGGCCGGGCCGGGCCGCGCCGCCACCCGGCTGGGGTGACTCCGCGCGAGGCGTACCGGGTACTCCCCGCCACAGGACTACGCGTCCCGGCGTGCCCCGCAGCGCCGCGCGGAGCCCGTATCCCTCATACGTCACCGGCAGCGGAGCGCCGGCCCGGCGCAGGCCTGAGGAAGGCCGCCCGTGTGACATCACGCCGCACAGCCAATCCCAGATGGGAGAGAAAAACTGCCGGCTTTCAAATCCTCCGCCTCCCCCGCCAGCCCCTCCCCCATCGTCCCCGGCGGCAGCGTGAGGGCTCGGGCCGGCACCGCTCGATCGCCTCCCCCGGCAGCCAGCGGCACCGGATCCCTCGCGGCGGAGAGGAGAGGTGAGGGAAGGGAAGGGAAGGGGAAGGCGAGGCGAGGCGAGGCGCAGTCACCGCGGCCAGGGGAGAGGCGCGTGTGAGGTGAGGCGATCCCGTAGGCTTCGCCCCCCCGCCGCGCCCCGCCCGCTGCCCGGCTCCTCGCCCGGGGGGAGCTGCGGGAAGGGGCCGCCTCGCGGCGCTCCCACGCCGAGGCGAGGATACCCCTCGTGGATGCGGGTGGCGCGTGCCCGGCCACGGGAGCCCCTCCGCGTCCCCGCGCGCCACGGCAGGAGCCGTCCGCGCGTGGGGCGGGAAGGGAGCGTCGGCGCCGTCCCCCGGGGCGGCGGGGGGCGGTCACGGCGGCCGCCGCGGGGAGCGGGTAGCGGCGTAGCCGGCGCTCGGCGGCTTCCTCGGGGGAGGAGAGGAGCCCTCAGCCGTCATCGGGGCGAGCCGCGCTGGGAGGCTGTCGGGGCTGGCTGGAGGGTAACCTTGGGCGGTCACCCAGCGCTCCGGGAGCCGGGCTCTCGGTTGCCGGGAGAGCAGAGCGGGCTCCTCCTAGGATAGCACCGCAGGTAGCCTGTACGCTGTCTGTCAGTGTGGAGAGAGCGTTGTAATCAAAGCACGCGGCCGGACTGACTTTGGACCATCGAGAAGCGTGCAGCTTCATACAGTCTTTAAGTAACAGGGAAACCTTCTTCAGGCATTTCCAGATTTCGGGTTTATTTGCCAAATGTTTTAACTCTTCAGTTTTATTTTTGAAAGCTTTCCCTGCAGAAGAACCAGCAGTGAAGAGACCTCTGCTAGGTTGATAATGGGGTGTGGCTGACGTGTGCAATAAAACATGCTTCAGGATGTGATGATGAAGTTTGTATGTTGAAATTAGGAAGTAGCCTGTGTGTAAGGTGAAGAAAGTAAAAGGAGATTTAAGGGAAGGAGAAGCAAAGGGGTGAGTACACCTGTAGATTACAGAAGAGCATCGTAGTAGAAGATAACTCAGTTTTTAAACAGTAAAGTGATGAGGTATTTAAAAGTGAAGTTGAAGTTAGTAATGAACTAAGTGAACAGACTGATTTCCTTTGATCCTAACTTTTGTTCCTGTCTGGAAAAGCCTTCGTGGGTTGGAGGATGTCCTTCCTCTCTTCCTTCTCGATGTCGGATTGGCAGAGGTTGGGAACGTCCATCAGTCTGATGGTTGTGTGGCCTGGCAGGAGTGGAGTAAGTTATGTGAGCATCTTTCTGCTGGCAGCACTGACTTGAGAGGGCAGTCATCCTAGAAAAGTAATGCTGAGCAACCTTGGAGGTTGTTGGGTTTTTTTTCTGCTCTTATGTCCAAAAGCAATACTAAAGTTAATGACAGCTGAAGAGAAGCCATGCCCTGGGGAAGCTGAAGGCTTCACAACTAGGTACCAGGAGGGAAGTGTGCATATACAATTTTTGTTTAGGGGGTCTTTTAAAACCAGCACTCTTGAGCTCAAAGAGCGGCAAGAGTGTGGGTCAGCTTCGAAGTCAGACAAGAATGGAAGGGAACCAGTTTTCTGTTTTAGGAATGGACCTTCATCCCTTCTGGCACCTGAAGTCTGTTCTATAATATGTTGCTTCTAAGTGCTAGTTGTGTGTAGTCTTTTATCAATGTGGAGGTGCTGGGATAAGAAACATGCTCCGTTTATCCCGCTGAATGAATGGAGGCCAGTTACTTCATGCAGTGATTGATATTTGTTAAATAATGGTATGCAGATGCTGCTAGGTGTGGCTAGCTTCAAACTTGTGCCTCAAGGCAAAATGTTCGCTAATCCATCATCAGTGTAAGATCATCCTGTTTAATATGTGTGATGAATCTGTGTGGGACATCTGAAAGGAAAGAGAACCCACAAACCTGAGAGAGAGTTTTGTATGCAACACACATGATGTTTTCAGCAACTCGGTGGTTCTAGAACTGTGCTGACGAGGGCACTACTGGAGATAACATTGAAAAGAAAAAACAGTTGCGTTCGTTTCAGCTTGCTTTGGAGAACAGGGGAAATGTGCAGTGTTTATAATTAAAGGATGGGGTTTGGGGAGAGAGAGGAATATTACATTTTCATTGTGAAAGTGTTGTGCAAAGAGTAGTGTCTTCATGTGGCCTTAATCCATAGTTTTAGCTACTGGTTATTTATGGTTGTAAGAACTCCATCAAAACCCAAGTCTCGTCAGTATTGGAAGAATCAACACCATCTGACTGGCTGGCTTTCGAATATTTATCTAGCCTACCTGCCATAAGTGAGCTTTAGGGAAAATACTAATGACACCGAAAACTCAATTCGATATCTCGGGAACAAAAACACATTACTGTTCAAATAAATATGATTATTCATGCAGATTATGTATTGTAGTTTGCTTTTTTTATGTTGACAGTTTCTTTTAATTGACAGCTCTTAACATTTGGAAAAGCAGAAAAATGGCATCAGAAGACATCACTAAGCTTGCGGAGTCACTTGCCAAAACCAAAGTGGGTGGTGGACAGTTGAGCTTCAAGGGCCAGAGCCTTAAACTCAACACAGCTGAAGATGGTAAGAGAAAATACCCTTGTGTTTGGGGAGTGTCTCTGTGCGATTCTGAAGTCTTGGGGTAAACCTGCTAATCCTGCATGGCCAAGTTGTCACAATATTAGCTGTGATGCAAAGAGGTCGTTCAGCTACAGCTGCATCTGATAGAGAGGATTTCTTCCCTTTTGTACCTCGCTTTGACGTGCTACACTGGCAGTGCTACAGCTGGCGGCGTTGGAGTTACTCTGGTGTTTGATTCTTGTTTTCTTGCTGTTCTCTCCAAGTGCTTTTGACAGTCACTGTGTGTTAGAAGTCAACGTTCCTTTTAAAAACAGTAGGCAAGTGCATGACAGCACTTGGATGCTTCAAAGACCTGCGCAGAGGAATGGGCTGATATGTTTGTCCACTGCAATAGTCCAGTTTCTTCCCAAATTCTGACCAATTTGTTAGACTCTTTTTTTTTTTTTTTTCCTCTGGAGAATCTCCTTGATGGTATATGTGTGTTTCCCAATTCAAAATTTCTTGCAGTGGCTGCTAATGTACGAACTATTTGAAGAATATGTATATATTCTTAGAACAACATTTCTACCACACCAAACACCATGTTCTTCAGAGAGGTTATTTGCTGTAGTGCATACCTTTTTACTGATTTTAAAGGTTGTAGTAGGGCAAAGCCACTGAACTATGGGGAAAGGCTTTGAAGCCTGGGAACGGTAATGAGTGCCTGTTGACAGGAGAGAGTCGGCAGCCTGTTCCTGTGTCTTGCATAGGATTGCTCTGGAGTTAACTTGTTCCACCCTGACATGCTTGCTAAACAGGGATCTACTTTTGCCAGTCAGTGGGAATTTCTTCCTGTTGATGTAGCGCCAATTCCCATCAACTTTTAGCTTAGTCTTTGCATCTTTGTAGGCACATGCACTCTAGCTCGTAAACCATGTGCTGGATGGTAGAGGAATCTTACCTAGGAAGTAAGGAAACTTACTTTCGCAAATAGGAGGATGGCTATCAGAGAATAGAACTAGAAATAAATTATGAAAAGGCAGGGTGAGGAATGGAGAATGTTCTTTCTAGTGACCTGACACTTTGTCTGAAAGAATCCTGAAACAGCAATGGGAACAGAGCTAATGTTCAGCTGCTTTTGCGAAGGATAGTGTTAAACAAGTGCTGCTGCATCAGAATGTTACTGTGGTACCTAAGATAATAGTTAAAAGGTCAACTAGACTATCTGCTTTTTGCAGCTGAAGAAGTAATCAAGCAAATTGAGGAATGTGATGACTTGGAAGCATTGCGCCTGGAAGGCAACACCGTGGGCGTGGAGGCAGCAAAGGTCATTGCCAAAGCCTTGGAGAAGAAATCAGAGCTCAAGGTGAGAGCCTTAAGTAGGTGGTAGCGATGGAGAAGAAGTAATGTAGAAATACTGAAGCTCTATCTATGCTCTTCCTACAGAGGCCTGCCTCGAGTTAGCCCTAAAGTTTTCTTGGTGGTTCTTCCAGTAGGAAGAACAACCGTATGAAAGTATGGTAGAACTTGGGAACTTTGGGATAATAGGAACACTTTCTGCCTTCTTAGCTATTCCTGCTCAGAAGGCTTCCAGTCTTTAAGCTGGGAAGCTGTGCAAGGAAGAGTCTCTCTGCAGTGGCTGTGAACAGAGAACTGTGGCAACAAAACTTAAGTTCTAATGGGGAAGCTGGGTCATCTTCTGGAGAATGATCAGATCTTCTGAAGAATGAGTCTTCAGAGAATGCCTGAATAGGGAAGAAATAATGGAGAAAATGCACCAGGAGGTTTTTCTGTTTCCCTACTACTGTTTTAGCCTAATGTTAGGAGAATGCTGTGCTGCTAGAGGCACTGTCCTTCACAGGAGAGGAGTATGAAACATTGATTCATGTTAATCACCCAAGTGTGGCTCTTCAAGCAAGTTGTAGAGCTCCATACCTTAATAAAATCTGCATTCCTAATATGTTCTTCAGTTTCCTGCTGTTTTTTCCTGTGGTAATTTTCTCAGCAGACAAGAATTCCAGCTTGAATGCAAGCAAGAATTCCTGTATAGTGTTATTTGCAACGTGTGTTTCGGTGGCTTTACGTCCTTGCAAGTGAAGTAATTGCAACGTTAGTTCTCGTAGCTCTTTAATACAATCAAATGACAAGTCCAAGGCAAGGCAGGCAGTATTAAGCTGTCCCTAGTGATGTAATGCAGCTTGTATGTGTAAACCTCTGTACAACTGCTTTGTCCTAAATATTCTTAATGGTTTCTAGCTGTATGTTTCTTTTAGAGGTGTCATTGGAGTGACATGTTCACAGGGAGACTAAGGTCTGAGATCCCTCCTGCTTTGGTAAGTAAAAACTAGATCTGAGACTTCTGACTAATATAACTTCTGTTCTCACCTGTCATGCTTTTTGTGGGAGTACGTTTTTTAGCACAGAGCTGATCTTTCTCTGTGCTGTTAACACTAAGTCTCTCAAAATAGGTAAGTGATTTTTTTGCTCCTTCTGTATGAAGTGGAGAAGAGTTGATAAAAGGCCAAATGCAAGTCTGGGCTAGTGAAGAAGCTTGTCACTGGGGAAACATCCTCATGATCCATAGACAGAATGAGAACTAAGCTTTCTAAATAAAAGCGTATGACCATCTCTTCCAAGAAAGTTACAGAGCTCCTCGCTCCTTGTGTCCTGTGAAGCAAGAAATGATAAGCTCAACAGAATGAAAACAATATTTCTTTTAGCAGTGTAAAGGGGGAAACTCACTTTGAAAATGTGTATTTGACCTAAAGTGATGGGGTAACTTCTTGGTAACTGCCTTACGGTTATCTTTAGCTTAATTTGCACAACTACTTCTCTGGCTTTAGCTGTAAAGTTTTATTTCCCCGTGCGGCTTTGCCGAATGTCTTCAAAGTGGAAATTTTTGCAGCATTGCTGTCATACCTAGCCACTGCAGTGATGCTGTCACTAAAAGTCAATCCACTCCCTCCCACCCACTGCCGTCTGTTTCCTTACAGATCTCTTTGGGGGATGCACTCATCACTGCTGGAGCCCAGCTGGTGGAGCTGGACCTGAGTGACAATGCGTTTGGGCCAGACGGTGTGCGTGGCTTTGAGGCACTGCTGAAGAGCCCTGCATGCTACACCCTACAGGAACTCAAGCTCAATAACTGTGGCATGGGCATTGGTGGTGGCAAGGTAAGGATTGTCTCCTTTTGGTAATGAGGTCAGAACCAAGACTGGACTTCAAACTGCCCTACGCAGAATCACAGAATGGTTGAGGTTGGAAAGAAGGGATCTTTGGTGATCATCTAGTTCAGCTGCCCTGCTCAAGGCAACTAGACCAGTTTGCTTATGGCTATGTCTAGTCAGGTTTTGAATATTTCAAAGGATGGAGGCTTCACAGCCTCTCTGGATAGTCTGTCCCAGTGTTTAATAACCCTTACAGTAAAAAAGAGTTTTGTGTTCAAATGGGATTTTCTCTGCATTGATTTGTGATATTTGTGTCTGGCGCTCCCTTCTTTACACAACCTTCTCCTCATCCTGTTATTTTGGCCATTCTTACACATAGATAAGATCTCCACTAGAGCCTTTTCTTTGCCAGGCTTAATAATCCCAGCTCTAGCACTCTCCCAGTATGTGAAATTCTCTAACTCCTTAATCATCCTTGAGACCCTTTGCAGGACCCACATGAGTTTATCCATGTAGGGGCCTGGAACTGGACACAGTATTCGGATGCAATTCACAGGGCTGAGTAGAGGAGAAGGATCACTTCCTTTGACCTGCTGACAGTGCTTTTCCCAAGGCAGTCCCGTAGACTTTCTCTGCTGCAAGTGCATATTGCTAGCTCGTGGTCAACTTCTCACCCACTAGGATCCCCAGGTTCTTCTCTGCCAAGCTATTTTGCCCCCAGTTGACCCCCAGCTTATACTGGTACATAGGATCGTTCCTCCCCATTTACAGAACTTTGCGTTTCCCTTTAAACTTAGTGAGATTCTTGTTGATCCATTTCTCCAGTCTCAAGATCCCTTCCTTCTACATGTTTTCAGGGATAAATTTCTGAAGTAGGAAAAGCTCATCTGTTTCTCCAGGATATGAAAACAGTTCTATCCTAAACATGAGATTCCATGTCAGGAGAGCTAGTAGCCTTGGATTTGAGAGAACAGTGTTACCAAGCCTGGAACTCAAGGAACACCTGTTGGCTGAAGCAGAAAACCGGGACTAAGTGTTATTATCACGAAGACTCTGTGTTTGCCTGTTTAAGAATCAAAATTCTTAATAGGATCAACATGTCCTAGCATTGCAAAATTATCACTTCTTGCCTAAGCTTGTAGTGTGCAAATGTTGTAGTTACAGACAGTTTTATTGTAGACCTTACTGTAGAAGCAAGTACATTTCAGTGGTGACTGAAGTTTTTCTTGAGAGCTGGATATGCAAAACACATTTGGATTCTTTCAGAATAAGACACTGAGGTATTACAAACTGCTTTTTGTCTTTAGATATTGGCAGCTGCTCTGAAAGAGTGTCACAAGAAATCAAGTGCCCAGGGCAAGCCTCTTGCTTTGAAAGTATTTGTGGCTGGCAGAAACCGTCTGGAGAACGATGGTGCCACGGCCCTGGCTGAAGCCTTTGGGGTGAGTACCAAACCAGAGCTTCTTGACAGCAAATTGGAGCAAGATGTGCTCAAATGCTAATGTTAATGCATGCAGAGCTTGCCTCAGCTTGGAGGCTGTGCCTGCTTGTTGGTTCACTGGTTGCAACGTTGTTTGCTGCTGGAACTGGAGTCTTTAATGAGTGCAATTAGAATTGATGACTGAACGTTTCTGTGACCTAAGTTTCCAAACACATACTAGTGGCCATGTAAAGTAATCACTTGAGGGAGAACTAGGCATCTCCTGAGTAAATTAATAGTAGTCCTGTTCCTTCTCCTTCCTCTGTACTAATGAGATAGCTGGTACACCACCTCAGTGTCAGATTGACTTCTTGAGTGCTGCTTTGCCTAGTTGTTCAATCATGTGGCAAAAGCAACTAGAGGTTTTGCTAGGATTGTCCTGTGAGGGCTCTAAATGCTGCTTAGGTTTCTCTAGCTGTCACTGGCCAACTTGCACTTTTGTTGGAGAAAGAGAATTTATTGTGGTTGGGGCAACCTAATTCCCTTTTCTTTCCTCCATTGCTGCTAAAAGTGACTTCTGAATTATAATGTGTATTGTCAGATATATTAGCAATGATATTGCAGGTTATAAGTTCTTTTTGTAAAGAGCTGTCTGGATGTGATTTTGACTAATCAGTAATCATGGCAAAAATAAACACTTGAGAGGCACGTAATAAAGTGATTCATGAGGAATTCAGACTGAATGGCACTGCCAAAATGGGATTCATTGCTGTTTTATGAAATGATGTTTAGACTGTAAACAGTGCTCATACTAATTTCCTTACGGGTTTGCTTCTGCAGTCAGGGTAAAAAGTTGATCTTAATCAGAAAAATACAGTATCCAGTGTTGTTGCTTGGTCTGTTTCAGGTTGTTGAACCACAGGTGAAGAACTCTTGTTTTAAGGTCTCTAGAGCAGGCATGCTAGGAGAACGCTACTTGTGACTCTTAAGTTCAGGGCTTTGTGCTCATCTGACACTTGCCATGAGCCTGCAATTTCACTTAGATTTGTAACATAATTGCTGGTAAATAATTCTATGTTGAAAAACTAATGGAGCTTTGAGTTGGAGGAAAACAATTTTAAGCAAATCCTAAAGAGTCGAGCACTATACTTTAGAGTTGAAGTATGTCTCCTAACAGCTTTTTTCATCTGCATCCTTTCCCAGATCATTGGGACTCTAGAAGAGGTCCATATGCCGCAGAATGGAATTAATCATCCTGGCATTACAGCACTGGCCCAGGCCTTTGCTATCAACCCGCTGCTTAAGGTTATAAACTTGAATGACAACACCTTCACAGAGAAAGGAGCTGTAGCCATGGCAGAGGTGAGTTGTTCTAAGTTGCTTTGAGTTTGTCTTCTGCCTCCCAGTCTCCTCAAATAAGTTAGCATTAGCACCTCTGGGTTGGTAGAGCCACGTGCAGCGCTGTGGTGGGAAAGATGACCTTTCAGGAGTGATAGGACATTCATTTACTTGCCTGTCTGTACTTTCAAATTGTGCTGTCTTACAGACTCTGAAGGCGCTTCGGCAGATTGAAGTGATCAACTTTGGAGACTGCCTGGTGCGTTCAAAGGGCGCTGTTGCTATTGCTGATGCTGTTAAAGAAGGGCTTCATAAATTAAAGGTATTGTCTTCTTGCTGTTTGGCTTTGAATCTCTTTTGAAAATGCCTAGTTTCCCATTTCCTATTTTTCTGTCCATTCTCCTATCACTACTAATTATTTTAAAGTGGGATTCGCTTCATCGCAGGATCCGTGCTCACAACCTGACAGCAGTAAGCTGTATTGTAGATCAGTGGCATCGCCACATCCAGCTAAGGCTATTCTACATGGAGGTGTACCAGTGACCTGTTTAGTCTCCAGTCAATGTTTTGCAGCTGTTGGTTCAACTCAGCAAGTGCTATTCAAGAAATCTGATAATGGAAGTATCTGCTTTCAGAACCTTTGAGAGTTGTGCGCGAGGACTGGGACGTTGTCCTTCATGAACAGCTTGTAATCTCTTCATTTTTCAGAGTTCATACAGTTAATGTTTTTTTCTTTGTTAGGGCATGTATGCAAGGTCCAAATATTTTTATTTTTTTGGCAATACCACAGCCTCCTACATCAGTATTTGCCCAGGACTTGCATTTGACAACTTTCTAGGCAAGCCTAAGTCCAGTCAGTAGTGTAAGTAAGCTAGGATCTCTAGAAACACCTATGGTGGATCACAACTGTAGTGGAGCTGATGCTGAACACACAGTTCCTAATCTTGCAAGCTTACAATCAAAGACAAACATCCGGCTGAGTGCTAATATTTGTTTACATATATGAACCTGGTACAGAAACGGGTAGGTGTGTTGTGGTGTGAGATCCCTTGCTCAGGCTTCTGATTCTACTGAAACTAGAAAATATGTCTGAATCTCCCAGGAAAACTTAAGTCAGGATTCTAATGAGGGTATTGAGATGAACAGCCAGGAGTTAAATCCTTTTTTCTAGAGCAGAAGTGGTTAAGGGAGGGTAGCATGAAGCAATCATAGCTGATTCATTCTGTTCAAGGACTGCTTCCCTTTTGCTGTTAATGTTAAATCTCTTCTCAGGAAAAGATTGATTGAACACAACATGGAATGGTGGGGGATGGTGCCTGGCTGTTGAATAACTTTACTTATACTAGTCTGTCCACACTGTTTCTCTGCTGACTGTGTTTACCAGAAGCAGTACCACTGTAGTTTGTCTTTTGAAGGTCTTAACTTGCAACCTAAGCGTTCAAAAGCAATTGCGCCATCCATTTAGTATAGTAGCTACCTTTCTTCTGTAAGACTTAGTGATGTGTGATGCTTAGTGATGCTGTTTTGACCCTTAAATATGTGGAGATCTCCAGTCAGCTGGTTGCTGAGGACTGAAATGTCTGCTGCCTTTTAGGTGAGTGGTCAGAATGGTCTGGTCTCCATGGCTATTAGTAAAGTGGTTGCCTTCAGTAGTGCTGCTTTTAATAATATGTTTCAAAATGACTCTTTTAGGTATATGAAGTAGGAGTATGTGTCGGGTTTTATTTCCAATTAAAATACTTTTTTGCCAAGAGCCTCTTCAAGTGAGTCTTTCCAGAACACTTGTGAGCACGTGAAGCTCTTGGAGATGATAGATGTTAATAGGAATTCTGCAAACAAATGTTGTTCTGCTTCTTAGGAACTGAATTTGTCCTTCTGTGAGATCAAACGAGATGCTGCTCTGACTGTTGCTGAAGCTATTGAAGATAAGGCAGAGTTGGAGAAGTTGGATCTCAATGGTATGTAATTTGACTAGATCAAAGTACGTCATCTGATCCCAACAAGAAACTACTAGGAAGAATGTTGACAGTATCACATATTCTAGTCTTGCAATTGTCAGTGTTTAAAAAATGGTACTCAGAGTAGCTGAACTTGGATGACCTTGGGACAGGAAGAAAGTTAGATCCTGAAAGTTTTCTTAAGCCATGAACTCAGTTAATTGTTCAAGTTAAGCGGTTTTGGCACATCTCTTAAAGTGGACAGATTAAACTGAATCTGTTCTCAGTAAAACATTTTAATTGCTCATTGTGATCTCAGATATTTCATACTTGCAAACAAAAGCCTCTGTGTGCATCTCTGCAGAAGAGTGGGAGAACTTTGACCAGATTTGCTTTTGCTGTTCATACCTTGGGTCACGGCATTTCAGTGGTACTGTGTTGTGTGTCCTTGTTTTAGAATGCCTGAGAACAAGAGCTTTTTATAGAACTAGCAGGAAGTCTCTCAAAGACATTGAAAAACTAGGGGTCTTGTTGTCTCCAACTATTGTGTAATGCTGCTGAAATTTGTTTAACAATTGCTTGATTCTGCTAACTGAAGTCGCATTGGTGCCTCTAAGGTGCTGTATAGAAATGACTGATAACTGTTCAACTTCAGAAACGAGAAATGGCAAGAATATACAGCTAATTCTCAAGAACAAACTTGTGTGTGTCTGTTAAGTCTAATCCCTTTCTCTGTCAACCTAGGTACTGTCATGGGAGAAGAGGGATGTGAGCACCTCCAGGAGATCTTGAAATCTTCAATATGGCAGCTGTGCTGGGATCTTTGAGGTAGGAAGGGTACCAGAGTTGAACCAGAATTTTTCCAACAATTTTCATCAACACTTTCATTCCCTTATCTGTTTTAAAGTAAGAACTGTAACATTGCAGATGGATGTTGGTCTGAGCGTGCAGTGTGGAGCACAGTCAAGGGATTTCATAAGCAGGATAAGCCTTGTGTCTTGTGTTTGTTGATGGACTTATCTTAGTGTTAGTTATTGATTGCATTCCTCGCTCTTTGCTTGCCATTGTCAATCTGGGTGGCTGAAGCCTGAGTGTCTTCTTAATCTGTTGTAGATGGAGATGTGCTTCTTGCAGTAAGACTTGAGGGGAGGCTGCTTTTTTGTTCTTGAAAAAACGTTTGACTTCCAGTGTACAGGAATTGCAAGTGTGTAGTTAATGTAACATTTAACTCTCAAACCTTAGTGATGATGAAGGGGAGGAGGAAGATGATGAAGAGGAGGAGGAGGATGAAGATGAAGAAGAAGAGGAAGAGGAGGAGGAAGAACAGCAACAGCTGAAGGAGAGAAGCCAGGGAGAACAGGAGTCACTGACTCCTAAAAAGATAATTGATTCACAGGTAAGCTGACTTCTAGATGCATTGTTGTTTCCTCAGCTGGAGGAGAGTAAAGGAGGAAATGAGATCTGGAGTGAGTCTGAACTTGGAGTGCTGGCAGGAGTTCACATTCCTGTTGGGCTGGCACTGTAGTAACAGTCATGGAGATAACATGCAGGAAGGAAAGCAAATGGATGACTTGGAAACATGTCTTGTTGCAGTCTGTGGTGTGCGTAAAAGTGTGGAGGGAAGGCTGAGTAGCTATTGTAAGAAACACAGGTAGACAAAGTCTTCCCATGTCTAGAAAATGGTGACAACCTTGTATGTGCAATGTCATGCTAGTGTATTCTGGCTGTTCCTACTCTGAGCTCATTCCAGCCTCAAATAGTTTTCAAATAGAACAAATCCTGACCTGTCTTATGTGCCTTTACTGATGAACTAATTTATTTACTTCCAAGAGTAAACCTGAGCTGGATCTGCCTGTTTCAGGATTCGACACCAGTGCCATCTCCTCCTGTGGATGTTGCCACATTCCTTGCTTTCCCATCGCCAGAGAAACTGCTGCGACTAGGGCCAAAGTGCTCTGTGCTGATAGCTCAGCAGGTAGGTGAGCCAGTGGTCTTCTATGCTTGATTGTCTCCCAGAATCATTTAATTCCCAGAGGTGATAACTTTCTCTCTTGAGACCTAGGTTTGCATCTTCTCCCCAGTGATCCTGAGTAACCTTATGGAGGGAGATGATGCAGTTAATGGTCATGGTGGCATCAGAGCTGCTACACAGAGTAACTTGGTTTCACAGTGTTGCACATGCCTTGTGGTATGGCCAAGGCAGAACTGATCTCGGTTAACTGGAGGCTGTAGTTCTTCTCACAGCCCTAGCAGAGACCCATTTTCTGCAGCTGGCGAGCAGTGAACTGAATTACCCTTGATTTTTATTTTTTTTTATATTTTTCTTGTCTTTCAGACGGATACATCTGATGTAGAGAAAGTAGTTACAACTCTCCTAAGGATATCCTCGGTCTTCAAAGATGAAGCCCCAGTGAAAACAGCAGTACATGAAACAACAGGTGACTGGGTCTTTCTTCACTTCATGGTGTGACCTGCTTCCCTGTCAAGGACACCAGTGCAATGCAGAGGAAGGCCCTGTGGGCCAGGCCATTGGACTGTTTTGTCCCTGGCAGCAGGAAACTCCAGATAACAAAGTACCCAAGCTCTGCCATGCTGTTGAGTGGAGTGAAAGTAGAGATTCATTCTGCACTTAGCATATCTTGTGCTTCCAGAATACTTGTCCTGAGGGACCCCAGGAAACAGTTGAGCAAGTTTTCTTACTGTGTTCTCATTCCTTTTGGTTTCAAATGAAAGGAGAATTCTTGCTGGCCTTCAAATTTAGGGCTCTAACTCTTGCTGCTGTATTTCATCTGATCGTATTTATGTGCGTGTGTGCACATAGCACGCGTGTTCAAATGCATTGAGTAGACCATTTTGTGATGCATAGGACTGAGGTCAAATTGCATCTAAAGCTTGGCAGTGTGTGAATTTGGAGGTGGGTTTTTTTGCATTTTGGGTGGTGTTTTTCTTTTTTCTTTTCCTTTGTATCAGGCCTTATACTTAAGGACTAGGTTTTGTATGTCTCAGTGTTTCAGAGGTTATACCTAGTCCCTGCAGAGACAAGTGGAATATTAGCAAATGTTATCTCTCAAAACCCTTTTAACAGTTGATATTCCCTGAGTTCCTGTATGATCAATCTTGTTCTTAAAATCTGTTAACAGCGTCACTTTCTTTATTGTTTAGTATGATGCATTTATTTCTTTTTAGATGCCTTGATGAGAAAAACCTTCACTTCTGCAACATTTAATTCTGATGCATTCATCACAAGCCTCTTGATCCACATGGGATTACTTAAGGTGACTAAGCAGGAAAGAGTTAAGTTATAGTCTGTTTAGGCTGTTGAAGACTAGACTGGCTGGATTTTGGGTAATTATGTTGCCATGGAAGCAGCGGGTGCCTGTGCATGCCTGTTGCCCAGGGACAATGGAAGTCTGCAGGTCCAGCAGAAATTGCAAATTGCAAGGTTGCATTAGGATGAAGGAGGTGTTAGCCCTTGTACCTCTTCTGCTTAATGTGCTCTGCATTCTTAGTCATCCCCTAAAGGTAGGGAGGGTCAGGTAAGGAAATAGTGCTGCTGCTGGACTGTGGTGTCTATAAAAAGCCATGTCCAGGAGTTTAATCTACAATATTGTTAGTTAATGTGGTCCTGTAGGGCATCTCTTAGCAGCATGGCTCAAAAACATATATCCTACTACTCATGCTAGATCAGTAGCATTCAACTTCATGCTCTGGAGTATCTTTGCCAAATACTAGAGTCAAAATGTAGTCACCATGAAATAACTTTATCGTGAGAAAGGTTGGAGGGTCGGTAGGAGAGTTCTGTACTGCAAACAAGGGTCGGTAGGGAGAAGTTCTGTCTGTCAAAACAAGGGTTTCTTGCTGTCTCAAGACCTAGAATCTGAAATAGAAACTTGGACTGAGACAATTCTAAGCCACAGAATAGCCATAATCTATGTTATATCAGCCTGCTTTTTAATTAGATTTGTAGATTTCCTTCTGGTAATATCCAGCTTATGTATGACAGCTGTTGATGTGCTTGGATACATCTTAATTTCCTAAAAATCAGTTTAGTCTTTCCTTATGTACATTGGACTAATGCTGAGCTTTTGTCTTCTCAGTCAGTTCAACTGAACTGGAGATGGCTTTCTGTTCTGCAAAATGCTTGTTTCAGGGGCTACGACCTACCTCATCCCATACAGAAAATGGCAAATATGCATGAGGCACAATTCAGACTTGTGTTCTAGAGAACTCTTTCAGACCAGGAAGTGGCATTGATATAATGCCCTTGAGGATTAGCCAGATGATTGTTTTTCCTCTGTCATACAGAGGACTGTTGATGAATTAGGCATATGTGGCAGGGAACAGCTTCCATCATTTTCTGTCCCACATAGCTGGAAGCACACAAGCAGCAGATATTCTTAGCACCATGAAATACAAGGTCCTATATGTAGGAATGCAGGTCCAGATCCTGCCTACAGAATGAAGGGCTTTACTTGGGATGGCAGTGGAGAAACAAATGAAAAACAATTAAGAGTTAGGACATGTAGGTTAGCATCACATTAGGAGCAAGAATAACTTATGCATTATGTAAGCAGGGGAACAGCAATAGGGATGATTATCTGCTTTATCTTGTACATAATTGTGAGACCAGTTCTGGCAATACTGCATCAAGTTCTGAGGGAAGCATGCTGAAGAACTGGAGATGGTACAAAAATGAGCTACAGAATAATACATGAAGAATTTGTGTAATTAAGGAAACTGAATTCTCCATTAATTGAAGTTGAGTGAAATTCCTTAGGAGAACACTTTGGTACTGGGCCTCTGAGAAGATTTGGCTGTTTCACGTCACAAGTTCATTACTTCCTTTTCCTCATTGTTGCTGCTGTCAATGACTGGGCTCTGCTAAGTACTAGAATGTCTTGATGCTGCTGTATCTCAGATGCTGGTGCTGGGAAGCTATGGAGTTGGAACATTGTACTTAATCATGAGCAGCTTTCTCTCCCAGTGTCTGGCAGCACTGCATTCAACAGAGAATTCACTATCTCTGTGAACTAGAGTGGATTAGATAAAATAGTGATTGTCTGATGTCTGACTTCGTCTTCTTGTCCTTTTCTCAGAGTGAAGAGAAGATCAAAGCTGTCCCAAGCCTCTATGGTATTCTTATGACCTTGAACCATATGGTCCAGCAGGATTATTTCCCTAAATCCCTGGCCCCAGTTCTCTCAGCTTTTGTCACAAAGTGAGTATTGTACTTGCCATGCAGTCTTCTCCATGGGAGCTAGTGAAACTGAGGGTTAATAGCTACATGCAAGCTGTTCTGTTAAAGCCCACTAAGTATCTGTTCTGAAATTAAGGATTAGTAAGTAGTTTTCATGGGCCTCTACTTTTATCTTGCTTACTCCAGAATGCGAGGTTTAGAATAAAAAGTCTTGAGGTCTAAAGAAGAAATGGTGGAAAGCTGGTGCTGCAACTGGCCGACTCTGAAGCAGAGGCTGATGCCAGTCACAGAAGAGGTGTTTTGAGCTTAAGGAAACCTGCTGGGTTTCTAGCCACTGCTTGAGTGAACTATGAATATGCTGGATCTAACTGCACCCTCCAAATCATCTGAGTATGAGAGTCAGAAGAGCTCTACCTGAATTGTCATGCAGTGTAACTCTGAAAACCAGCAGATCAAAACATGTGCAAAACACAAAAGACTGAATTTGTTCCTAAATGAAAAACTGTTCCTACTGTGAAAGCAACAAGGCTAGTGATTTCTTTGAGAACTAAATTGGGAGCATAAGTGCTGAAGCAGTTGCTTCTACTGCCTGCCTCTATTTAATGTTGTTACTTGTAGGATAGGTATAGAATCAACTCCTGCCCCCACCAGCTTTAGTTTCTTTAATGTCTTAAAGCATGGATAATGCAATAGCAGAGGAAGCCATAACTCTTCATATTAAATCAATGTGAACTTCAGTGTCACTCACCAGAAGAAGGTTTCAGGCTGCAGCTCCAAAGCAGGTTGCCACTTCTCCCACAGCCAGGAGGAAACGGCCCTCCTTTTGTAGAAGGGCCTTCACATTAATCGATAATTAACTTCATTGATAGCAGCTGGATCCACACTTTAGTGTTGATGTAATTAGAAAAAACACCCCAAATAGTCCTTTCCTCAAGAGAGCAAAGACTGCAGCAGTCAAGTGGAGAAAAACATTCAAAAAAAAAGGTCACTTTAAGCAAAACAAGCAGAGGTCTGAAATCTGTTGGAACTCAGTGGCTCTTTGGCTCAGCATGGACCACGTGCCACATAGGGCAAGAGCAGCTTTTAACAAATTCCAGAACAAGGCTTAAGCCTTCCTGATTTTCTTGGTGTGGAGAATATGCCAAAGTTTGGGATCTTGTGCTGATGAAAGGCAGAGGCATCCAATACTTGGGGTCAGTACAAAACATGGGCGATAGGGATGCAGTCAAATATTGGTAGTCAGTTTTTTCTTTCTAGGATTGGAAGTGGGCCAGTTGCGACAGGGATGAAGAATTTTTCCAAGCATTTCTCCTCTTTTTGTCTTGATCAGGCTAAGAATTAGGCAGTTACAAGCTGTTGTGGGTTAGGCCGCTCCAGCAACCAAACCCTACAGTCACTCACTCACCCTCCCCCACCCCAGGGATGAGGGAGAGAATCAAAGAAGAAAAAGAAAAGAGACCCGTGGGTTGAGATAAGAACAATTTAATACTACCGCTACCAATATATATGTACGGATATGTACAAGGATAAATATACAAACGAGTGATGTACGGTGTAATGCCCACCACCCCTTGACCAAGGCTGTCTCTTCCCAAAGCTGCAATCCTGAAACAGATAAATCCTGATACCACAATCCTGGATGAATGGGAGGCCCAAAATAGAGAGCGAGCAAGAGAGAAAGCACTCTGAGAGTCCGAAAGTGAGAGTCCCGGAAGGGCAAAGCCCTTCTTTCTGGCTGACCCTCACTTTTATACTGGGCATGACGCTGCATGATATGGAATACTAGTTGGCCAGTTTGGCTTCAATCCTAAATCCAAGTACAAATCACAAGGGGAATCGTGACCCCCTTGTCCCAGCTATGCTCCCCCCTTACCCTGTTGTGCTCCTGCACACTGACAACAACACAGCAGCTAGAAAGTCCTTGAGACCTCAGTGCCAACTACAAACATCAGCTTGCTATCAACATTCTTCTCAGAGCGAGCCTCTGAGTAAAACTAGAACATGGAGCTCTTCTAGCTGCTAAAAAGAAGAGCTAACTCTGTCCCAGCTAAAACCAGGGCACAGCCAATGACCATATGTTTTACCAATTGAACAAATACACCTCCAACTCAATCATTATAGATTTAAGCAAGAAATATCAGGAGTTGCCATGGGAAGTTGTCCAGACAGATCACTGGATTTCTGCTGTTCCTACACTGCTGCCTGTGCCTGTGATCTTGCTTGTTGATCAAATAGATATGTACAGTGTAAGGATACAATACCAGCCCTAAAATAAAAAAGTGAAGAAAATGATGGCTTACTTCATCAGGCACTAATTATGCAGAGACCCAGCTTGATCAAAACAAGCACCACTAAGTGTCTATCAGCCCCAGCCCTCCAAACAGAGGATTTTAATCGCTTGAAGTGGGGAATATTGAAAAGGTGACTTTGATTCAATGCACTTGACCCTTCTAATTGTTTATGTCAGATTCCAGCACCTAGAGTAGCCTCATGACTCAACTTGACGTGTCTCTTCTAAACAAATTTGCTCGCGACAGGCCCTTGGTTCCCCTCTCCCTGTATGCGTGTATGTAGTCCTCTCCCAGGCTCCAGGCCTGCAAAATACCAGTGAGTATTTTTCATCTGTAGGTGATGCTGTATGTGACAAAAATAAGAGTAAATTCTGATCTTAATTAATCAACAATTCCATTGAATACATAGCCAACATTTCCCTACAAGTAGAAGAGAGGAAGGTCTCTTCCTGAAAGGGAGAGATCGTTCAGAGGTCCTGTAAAAGCTGAGTGAGAGCCAAGAGTCTCTGGCAGTAGGAAGGCAGATCTGTCTGTCTGCCTGCCTTTGGTACGTAAGGGTGCTAATGCCAAGCCTGCAGTGTCCCTGGTGCTATGAAATTCTTGGAGTTGAAGCTTTCTCTGATTTGCAAATCCCTCTGTTGCAAGGTGTGCTATTATCATAGGGGAACTTATGTCTCATGCGATGTAATGAAGTCAACACTATATGCAAGCAGTAGACCTTTGCGTTTTATAAAATACATGTATTTGTAAAATGCTTTCCCTAAGGGAACAAGGAGAACAGCTATTAGATCCTTTACAGTTGCCCGGAGAGATCAAGATCAGTTCAAGAACCACACAGTCCAGTTAAAACAGCTTCTCGATTAACCTACAGCCCTTGTCTTTACTTAGAATTCAGTCAGAACGAAATCACATCCTAACCTTAACTCAGACCTCTGACTGGTTAACCCAGTACTCTGCAGAGCTCATTTGGTCTTTGTTACTGCAGCAAATCTACTTCCACTCTGTCAACCCGTGAGTCCTTCATTTGCAGCAAACTGGTACGCACATTTGTGATATTTTCTTTGTGGATTGCAGTTAAACTCCTTTGGGCTTCCAGAGCTGTAACGTTCTTGCAGCTGTTTACGCTGGAGCTCTGCTGCCTTTCACTGCAAGGGGCTTGCTTCTAGAGTAGTCATTTGTTTCATGACAATTTGTGATGATGTGGGTAGTGGTCTCCATTCAAAAATAACAACAAATTATGGATATGGACTGTAAGCGGCATCCATCTTACTCTGCTGCTGTCAGTCTTTATTTTCTTTTTCCTGGACACAAGAGGGTGCTGTGAATCCACATGTGCCTTTCCATAATTCTTTAGGTGGGAACGCTGAACTATCTGCTTGCCTGCTTGTAAATTGCTGGAGGTGATGGTGGGGTTTTTGTGAGGGGGTTTTTGATGCGTGTTTTGCTGGGGTTTTTTGGCTATTCTTTGCTGTTGAGTTGCATTGCATTGCATCACATCACTGGCCTCTTTCAACAGCTGGTAACAGAGTGGCAGACAGTTAACTCCACAGCAAGTAAGGAGGCTTGGTGTTAGGAGTGGAGGCTGTGAGGGAGGTTGGCTGTGATCAGCATCAACAGTTCAGGCTATTTCCAAAAATGGGGAGCTGCCTCACAAAATCAACCTGCTCATTGTGAACAGGGCTAGGTCTTCCAAAGATGACAGCTTCAATACCTCACCCAGCCACTTGGAAGATAAACTGCCAGTTGTAATTGTGTCCTGTCTGTTCAGTGTGGGGCGCTGAATGGCTCTTAACAGGGGTTAATTCTTCTTCAGAACGTGCTTCTGTTGAACCATAGCATACACGGAGCCCTGTACCCCAAACAATCTCTGCAGCTGTTGCCCATGTACTAGAAATCCAGAGATTAACTTTTTGCTCCTACATAGATGCTCCCATCTTTATTTCAGTTCCCCCTTCTTTCCCAAATTGAGTAGATCTCATTGCTAGTAAGGTTATTTTGCTGTGTTGAAGTAGGAGAAAGGTAAAATTAATGATTTCTGTTCTCAGAACAATGGAAGACATTGGATCAAAATTCTTTGAAGGAAGTTCCCTAATGAATGGATACAGACTGTTAGAAGTTGCAGTGATGCTTGGGGAACAGCTAGCCTGTGGAAACAGAAATATACATTACTGGGAGGTGATGGGAAGGTTAACGAGATTTAGCCTAGTGTTAACTCTGATGTGACTGTGTAGTTTCAAGGAGCAGGTTATTCTACATGAGGTAGACCTCGATATTGCAATCTCTGTGCCAGGCTCTTTCAGACAATGGTTGGCAGGTTCTGTGGGCTGTTTGTAAGGGCCCCCTGGAAGGTGGCCCAGCAAAGCCAGTGAGGTGTTACTTGACCCCAGGGGCGGGGAGGGCCTTTTTTTAACGATTTAAGCCCTGAGGCCAAAGTCACCAGCAGGTCAAAGATAGCAGATGACTAGGTGAGAAAAGATTTAAGTAGAGACAGCTTGTCTTCTGTGTTTGGGGCCCTAAATGGTTTATCTATATGGAAAATTCTACTGGGAGGGAAAGGGGCTTCCACACCCACTCACTTCTTGCTACCCAGACTGAGACACTGGGCTGCAGAGATCAACAATCTGCTGGTGGCTTTTGTACTTGTGGAAGTAAATGTTCTTGTTCTTGGTTGTTGTCTTCCTGGCTTGGACTCAGCAACAGGAGAGCGAATTTTCACAGCAGGCTCTGGATGGGCAGCAGTGATCTGTGCAGAGATCAGGGAATGGTTTCAGAAAAGATGACCAAGGGGAAAAGATGTAGACTTTTGGGCATACGAGCCCAATGCATTGAAATGGTGTTTATTTGCTCATTCAAAGTCAGATACAAAGCAGTTCCTAAATTCTGTCTTTAAATTTCTCTCTCCTCTTTCTACAGACCAAACCGTGCTCTTGACTCCTGTTCGTTTGCTCGCCACATGCTCTTACAAACCCTCCACCAGCTGTAAGAGACAAGAGATGTGCTGCTGTGCCCTTCCCTCCTCATAGGACTGTTGTCTGCAGAGAACTCAGAGCTGTGTGGTTGGAGAGGATCCCAGAGCTCATATAGACATGCTGTCCTTCTTTTTTCTCCCCCCTACACCCCCTACACCCTGACCCATAGGAGGTCTGTCCTTCCTTCGGCTTTCATAAACTTGGACAAATCCTGCTGAATTTTTTTTCTACTCCTCGTGAAGTGACTCCCTGATCTGCAGGACAGGTGCTTATGCTAGAATAAATCAGTGCTGCTCTGAGCTCTGCGAGAATTGAAAAGAAGAGTTCTCCGCTTTGGTCGCATTGGCAAAGGTGTGCCAAGACTAACACAGGGCCCAGAAGCACTCTCGTCAGGATCAACCCAGTTGTGCATTTATTTTATTTATTGGACTGTGACTCCTGCCTGATAGCATTAGCACTGTGCAAGAGAGAAGCTATGCTGCTGCTGCTGCCCTGCGTCTCCAGGCCAGGGGAGTGCTTGACCCCTTCTGCTGCCTGGGGGTCAGAGGGGAAGGTGTGCTCCCCTCTGTTTCTTCTTTCAAGTTCATTTGTCAAGACAGTGTGTTGCTGATTTGTATGTTAATATACTACTCCCCTGCAGCTGTGGCTTGGAATATTTGTGTAGTGTGGCTGACGCTGGTGGCCATTGCTTAAGGGAGCAAGCATATTTTTATTGTAAATTTTTTTGCCATCACCTGTGTTGTTTCCTCTTCCTGCCCTTTCCCTGTCCCTTTCCCTTCTTTTCCTAATTAAATAGGCTTGGTTTGGAAATTAATACAATTCATGAAATCCCTGTGGAATACATGTTCCCTTTCTCCCCCCTTTGATAAAACACTGGGAGTGTGCACTGTTCATGTGTTTGAAAGCTGAGCACCTGTAAGAGCGTGAAGAATTAGGGCTGTGCTGATGGTTCTTGGGTGGGGCTGTGCTTTTTCCCTTGTGCTGAAGGAGTAGCAGCAGATGCTCCCTGCACGCGTTTGTGGCACCTACCTGTAACCACTCCTGAGCATACCAGCCTCTTCTTTCAAGCCTCTGAGAACTGACACATTGTTTCCTCTTTAGGCAGCAAAGAGTTGTTTCTTCCTTCTCTGATTTCAGTTGGAGGAGACTGTGCATCCTCCCTGACCAGACCTTACAATTGACAGGCAGTGCGAGTAGGGCCAGTGCAGGAAGAAGTCAAGGAAATGGAGTTAGTGGTCCCCCTTGTGAGAGGCAATGCCCCACAGTGGGCAGGGTGCATGTGTTTGGCCTCTGCGCAGGAAAAGCTGGTGTTAACTCACAGGGTGTGCCAGGCACCACTGACAGAAGAAAGGGCTTGGGGCACTGGACTGAAATAAAGTGTGTGGTATGTGCAAGACCTACTTGTGCATGCTCTTGGATTACGTTCTTCTGCGTTGTGGGCCTGTTCAAGGCAACCACTGGTGCAACTGGGGTGACTGTGGAAGTTTGTGTGGCTATGAATCCAGCAGATGCAGGAAAGCGGTGTCTCTTGTCACTCTGGCAGGGGAGGTGCTGGCCTTCATTTAAGAGCGGTGTCCCCTCATTAAAAAAAGACTGCCCTAAGGCTAAATGCAAAATGCATTTTCTCCCAGTTTCTGACTGAAGCTGGAGCTCTTCTGTGTCCAAACTGGTAAAAAAATTGACTGAAGTGAAGGTACCTGCATCTACAGAAGGAGCTTCAGTTGCTGCATGCTGAGCCCTGCCTCCTTCACCTCATCCCATCCCCTTCCTTCAGCTGTTCGTTGTCAATGCAAATCTGTTAAGTTTTGCCATGAGCTTGGGGACAAAATTGAGACATAAAAGAATCTGTATCTTCTGGAAGTCTTGAACCTAGCGTAGCTTCCTTGGAGCTCTCTGGCTTCTTGCTGCTCTTAATGTCCCTCTGCCCTGGAGGAGGAGGGTCATGGAGAAAAGGAACATGATGCAGAGACCAAGCCAAGGGGTTAACCGCTGCAGGAGGCCATCTGCAGTGGGTCCCATGGAGCATGTCATGTGTGCAAGGTGGGCTGACAGAGCCTACAAAATTCAGAGGGATGATGCTGCTTGCGCAAAGACCTGTGGGACAGATCATGGAGAAAACCTATGCGGAAAGCTTTGAGTAGCCATGCCATAGTAGCAGAACGGGTGATCTTATCACAGCCTTCCAGTACTTAAAGGGGGCCTACAGGAAAGCTGGAGAGGGACTTTTTACAAGGGCGTGTAGTGATAGGACAAGGGGCAATGGCTTTAAACTGAAAGAGGGCAGATTTAGATTAGATATAGGAAGAAATTTTTCACTCAGAGGGTGGCGAGGCACTGGAACAGTTGCCCAGAGAAGTTGTGGATGCCCCATCCCTGGAAGTGTTCAAGGCCAGGTTGGATGAGGCTTTGGGCAACCTGGTGTAGTGGAGGGTTTCCTTGCCCATGATGGGGGTTGGAACTAGATGATCTTTGAGGTCCCTTCCAACCCAAATCATTCTATGATTCTAAGTGTGAGATTGATCCCTGAGTTCCTTTTGAAAGCAAACAACATTTAGAAACAGGATTTTTCTGGTCCTGGTATTTAGTATCAAGATTAGGTGCCTATAGGAAAAAGGGGTGCATGAGAGTAGAAGCAACAGTGTCTGCAGAAGATAAATTTGCTTCTAGGTAGGACATGGACTCAGAAGTCCCTTAAACTTGGCTGTGTCCCTCAGGAGTAGGGAAATAAAGAAGAAAAGAATGAGAAGTGCTAACTCTGGTTTCCATTAGAAGTTGTTCCCAGAGGATGACTGTTTCCCAGCTGTGCCATAGAGAAACTTGAAGTCATTCCAGTGCTGCTTCCGCCTGTCTTGTGCAACCATCTCACCCTAAAAGCATGCTGTTGTCAGAAGTATTTTAATTTGAACTTCATTAGTCCAGTAAAGCAGCAGTGATGAAGAGCTCTGTGTGGAGAAGTTTTGGGGGGGCATCTGAGAGCAATGAATCCCTATAGTGGTGGTAATGATACCGGGTTCCTTCCAGGTAAAGGTGAAACATTTGAAACGTTGAGTGGCTGTAGAACCCCCTTGCAGAAAGGGATCTGGGGGTGCTGGCCGACAGCAGGCTCAACGTGAGCCAGCAGCGTGCCCTGGCAGCCCCGAGGGCAAACCATGTCCTGGGGTGCACCAAACACAGCATAACCAGCCGGTCCAAAGAGGTGATTGTCCCTCTGCATTCAGCATTGGTGCAGCCTCATCTCGAGTACCATGTGCAGTTCTGGGCCCTGCAATTTCAGAAGGCTGTGAAGGTCCTTGAGCGCATCCAGAGGAGGACAGCAAAGCTGGTGACAAGGCTGGAAGGCATGTCCTATGAGAAGTGTGAAGGACTTTGGGCTTATCTAGTTTGGAGAAAAGGAGGCTGAGGGGTGACTTCATTGCTCCCTACAGCTTCCTGAGGAGGGAAAGCGGAGAGGGAGGTGCTGGTCTCTTTTCCCTTGTGTCCAGTGACAGGATGCATGGGAATGGTCCATAGCTGTGCCAGGGGAGGTTTAGTGTGGACATTAGGAAGCAGTTCTTCACCGACAGGGTGGTCAAACACCGGAACAAGCTTCCTAGGTGGGCCTTTGATGCCCCGAGCATGTCAGTGCTTAAGAGGCATTTGGACAATGCCCTTAATAACACACTTCAGTGTTTTGTCACCGTGAAGTGGTCAGGCAGTTGGACTAGGTGATGGTGATGGGTCCCTTCCAACTGGAATAGTCTAGTCTAGTGTATATTTTCTTTAATGGAAAGCAACAATATCTGACCTGGCAGAGGTGGGCAAAACCCCACCAAGTGGAAGTTCAAGTGTGCTGCCCTCATGTCCTGTGCCTCACCAGAGGGAGCAAAGACTGGCTGCCTCCCTGCAGCTTGGGTAGATGCCAGAGCTGGTGAGATCATTGCTGGGTAAATGGACAAAATAAAAGCCTGAGGGGAGGCTGGGGAAAGGGCAGGGCATAGGGGATGCCAGTGGGCTGGAGGTGCCTTGGGGCAGGGACACAGCACTGCCAGAGTGGGAACAGCCTGGTGGGCACGAGGGCCCACGTTCACCTGGCCGTCGCCCAAGGTCCTGCCCACGTTCCCAAGCAAGCCCTGCTTTCCTCCTGCTGCCAGCGGAGCCATGGGGTTTCTGCTGGCTCTCCCCAGCCCAGTGCCAGCTCACTCCCCTTGGAGATCACGGCAGCGCTTGGGGCCAGGCAGAGGGGATGGGGCTGTGCTGAAGAGACAGCACCGCTCAGCATTAGCGCTGCTGGCCCTGGGCCAGAAGCAGGGACCCTCAGGAACCAGTGAGTGGGACACAACTCTCTCGGCTGCAGACATTTCTCAGTGCCCATCAGACCACCTCCCTGCATCCCGATGCTGCTATGTCACCTCATGAAGCATCCTAATGGGTACAATTGCCAGTCGGTGCCTGAGCTTTACCTGCCATGGGGGTGCCTGTGGAGCATCATCACCCATCCCTGAACACGACGTCGGCCAGCTCAGCGAGGCTCTGCAGGCACTTTCCTCCTCCCAGCTGCGGTGCAGCCCACCAGGGAGCCGAGCCTGAGCTGGGGGCTTCCTCGTGTTGTATGTAGGGAGAAAGGCTGCAGGGGACCAGGAGCAAGTGGAGGGCAGTGGCAGAGACCCCAGGTTGATAGTAAATGCAAACACCTGCCTCTCAGCTGCTTCATTATAGGGTCATTCCTCAGCTTACCCCAAACTTGGCACTAGATGTGTGGAGGGGTCAGCCAGCCAAAAACCCAAAACAGGTCTCAGTGATTCAGTGCTGGCAGCAAGCTCTCTAGGGTGACTCCTGTCAGTCCTGGGCAGCTTCATCCCCTCTACATCTACATTTCCAATGGTCCTCCCTGCATGGCAGAGTGGAAGTGAGCATCAGAACCAGTGCCTTCAAGCTGCTCATTGCATCGGTGCAGTCGGGTGGTCCCCCTGTGCCCCAGGAGCAATCAGTGCCTCTGGGAGTCTGCAGGGACAGGATGGAGGTGATGCTGGCTTGAGGCAGCGGCCAGGGAGGCTTTGGCCATCCAGCAGTGGGGAGGCTCCCAGACCCCAGCTGGTGTGTCCAGGGTGGTACTGGTGTGGGACAGACTGGTTCTGGCAACAGATTGGTTGCTGAATAGGGGAAGGGCTTGAGGGTGAGAGAGACATTAGTATCAAATCTTCCAGATTTTTGTTGGACTGTGGATCTGCTTGTGTTCCCTGGGAGCGTGAAACATACAGCCAAAAAAGAGAAATGACAGAGTTGAGGAGGAAAACAAAGGCCTCTGTGGCCTCCTGCAAGCAAATGATGTTTCACACAGGCACTGCCACCCCTGGCCTCTTCAAAACAAGCAAAGAAGAAAAATCAGGAGTAGTCGGGCTGTAAATGTGGCACGGTCCTGCAGCCCAGTTTGCCGGCTGCCTCTTTCCTTTTGCTCAGGCTTCCTGCTGTGCCCTGCAAGTCCGTAACGTCTTCGACATAAGCAACCAGGAAAGAAAAGGCAAAGCCCGGGAAACAGTGAGTGCAAATCCCACACGGGGTTCTGGCTGGGCTGGTGCTGTGACACACCAGGCTTTTTGGTTCCCCAGCGCCAGCGCTTTCAGCCCCTGCGAAGCGAGAGGCAGGCGATGTCTGGATTGCTGCCCTCTCTCCAGGGGTGTTCTACCCTTCCTCCCCCGCCTCCTCCTGCATTTCTTGCTCCGTCCGGTGAGCGCTGCTGGGAAAGTAAGTGACACAACAGGGCCCATTCAGCTCTGGCTTCTGCCAGGAGAGCAAATACCAGCGCAGGAGCTCAGCAGCTGCTGGACGGCACGGAGGGACACATACGCTTCCCCCTGTTTTTTTCCACCTCTTGAGGAGAAGGTACCCCCAGCCCCCAGGTGTGTGACTCCCTCGAGGTGTGTGTGTGGGGGGTGGCAGGATGGTGCCTTGTATGTGGTGATGCCCAGGTGCAGGACGGGGGCTGAGCTGGGGCCATTGGGTGGGTGGAACTTGCCAGTGCCTGTGCAGGTGGCAAGAGGGCAGAGTGGGGGCACAGGACCACAGTGGGTGAGGGGATGGGCACTGTGGTAGCTCCACGGGTTTGAGCCTTGCAGACCCCATTGCTGCTGCTCTCCAGAGCTTAGGGGGAGGCAGGGGGTGGGGCAGCTGTGCTGGTTCTAACTGCAGCCCCACTGCCCGCTCGGTGCTCACCCCAGCCTTGGCTCTTCTTCAGCACCTCCACCACAGGGGCTCGCTCCTGCCTGGCCAAAACCAACCCGTCCTTTCTGCAGCTAAACAGTGGAGATCCTTATTCCAAAAACTGCTATGAATAGCTGGAATGCATGGGGACGCACAGAGCTGGGAGGCAGGACTGGGGGGGTGGACAGGATGTCGGAGATGGACAATTACGAGAAAGGTGGCAGCTCAGAAAGCTGGTGTGATCACACCTCGATAGCTGTACCTGCTTGCCTTAGGAAAAATGAGCCTCAGTTGTGGAAAGAATATTGATACCTTGTACAGATCAAGAGAGTTTTATGTGAACAAGTGATATACGAAGAAAAAAGGGGGGGAAGTCTGCTCCAAGCCAGTTCCCCACGAGTGATCCAATGCTCCTGAACTTCAATTTTTCTCACTAAATATTTAATTTCTCCTTCTTCCACTTTGTTCCTCATTTGTCACCTGTAAAATCACAGTGCTAGAGTGAGAGATGGCGAGACCTGCCCCACTAGGTCACAGCAATGGCCCCCATGGCACCTGGTGCCAGTAGGCGATGCTCTTTGGGGACGCACAGGAGTCTGGCTCCTCTCCTGGCCTCACTGCCATCTCTCCCCAGCCACAGGTGCCCTCCACCATGAGAATGTCCCAGGGGGTCCTCCTGCTCGCGGCAGCCCTGGAGTTGGCAAGGACAGTTGCTGCCCGCTGCCCCACACCCTGTGTCTGCGACAACCTCCGTGCCCATGTCCTCTGCCTCAATAGGAGCCTGACCGCCATCCCCGGTGCTATCCCACAGGTGGGCAAGAGGATGAGCAGGGGATGGGGGAGGAGGTGGGGATGGCAGTCCTGGGGTAACTGTCTATTTTCACATGACCAACAGCTCACCAAAAACCTGGACCTCCAGGGCAACAGCTTCACAGTCATCCCAGTAGGAGCCTTCCTCACTACTCCGTACCTCACACAGTTGGACCTGCAGCACTGCAAGGTGGAGAAACTGGAAGAAGGGGCTTTCCGAGGGCTGGGGAGGCTAGTTTACCTCAACCTGGCCTCCAACAGCATAGCCTTCCTCTACCAGGAGTCCCTGGATGGGCTCTCCTCCCTCCAGCAGCTCATCCTGGAGGGGAATCGCATCGAGGAGATCCAGCCAGGCGCTTTTAGCCACCTGGGGTCCCTCGCTGTTCTCGATCTGAGGGCAAATGCCTTGGTCTATCTCCCGGACATGGTCTTCCAGGGTCTGCAGGCCCTCAGGTGGCTCCGGCTGTCCCACAACGCCCTCCATGTGCTGGGCAGCGAGGCCTTTGCCGCTCTGCCTGCCCTGCGCAGGCTGAGCCTGGACCACAACGAGCTGCAGGCGCTGCCTGGTGAAGCCCTGGCCAGGCTGGACGGGGCCACCCGGCTGGACCTGGGCCACAACCCCATCACCTACTTGGCTGAGGAAGCCTTGGCCATGTCCTCCCTGAAACACCTCTTCCTGGACCACGCTGCCCTCCAGGACGTCGCGCCTGACGCCTTCGCCCACAGCCCCCAGCTGCGCACGCTGGACCTCCGCGAAAACCAGCTGCGGGGGCTGCCGCCCCTGGCCGGGGCTGGGGGGCTGGTGAGGGTCAGCCTGGCCGGGAACCCTCTGCTCTGCTCCTGCCTCCTGCGCCCCTTCCACGACTGGCTGGCAAGGGCACGGGTGCAGGTGGATGGGACCTGTGCTGCACCCCTTGCCCTCCGTGGCCGGCCCCTTGACTCCCTGAGGCCCCTGGAGATGAGGTGTGGCCACCACGGGCTGCCCCCCAGCCCCGCCACCCCCCTCGGAGCCGCCGAGGGCAGCCGGCGGTGGGCAGTGCCCCCGGGGGTGCACCTGCTCCCCTGATTTCCGTCACGGGTCCTGCGAGAACAGGGATCTGCGGGAGATCCCCCGGGGCTTCCCCCGGGACACCCGCCTCCTCGACCTGCGCCGAAACACCTTCGGGACGGTGCCACCAGGCGCCTTCCCCGGCCTGAAGGCACTAGTGTCCCTCCACCTGCAGAGCTGCGGCATCAAGGCGCTGCGCCCTGGGGCGCTGCGGGGGCTGGAGAGCCTGGTCTACCTCTATCTCTCCGACAACCGCCTCTCCACCCTGGCGGCCACCGCCTTCAAGGGGGCCCCGAGGCTGGCTTACCTCCACCTGGACCACAACGCCTTCGCCCACCTGCCCGCACGCTCCTTCCAGCTCCTGCCCGCCCTCATCTCCCTCCACCTGCAGCACACCATCGGGGAGCTGGCGGAGGGTGACCTGGCCGGGGCAGGAGGGCTCCGCTGGCTCTACCTCGCCGGGAACACCATCGGGCGCATCGCCCCCGGAGTCCTGGCTCCAGCCAAGATGCTGGAGAAGCTGCACCTGGAGGGAAACCGCCTGGGGGAGGTGCCCACGGCAGCCCTGTGGGGCCTGCCTGCCCTGAGCGAGCTGAAGCTGTCCCGAAACCCCATCGAGCGTGTGGGGGATGGTGCCTTCCTGCCGGTGGCCTCCAGCCTGCAGCACCTCTAC
This sequence comes from Tauraco erythrolophus, assembly GCF_009769465.1. Lineage (NCBI taxonomy): Eukaryota > Metazoa > Chordata > Aves > Musophagiformes > Musophagidae > Tauraco > Tauraco erythrolophus. The sequence goes on from NC_141468.1 coordinate 58,657,986, forward strand.
CTGGACAACACCGGCCTGGAGCAGGTGCGTGTTGCTGGGGACTCCTGAGGGGCCGGGGCACCGCAGGGCACAGTCACAGGTCCCACCTTGTTCTGCTGCCCAGGGCTGGTGGCCCCTATAGAGGCATCTGAACGAATGTCCCCAAACTCCGAAAGCTTCAGGAGATGCTCTGTAGCCTGGCTGGGAGTAGGGGCTTCCTTGGGTTCAGCTGGAGTGTTGTTGTGCGCCAATCCGTTCCCCGAGACAGCCTTGCACTTCCTGGTCCTTAAAGACACCCGTTTCAGTGGGATCCAAACTATTCCCAAAACACCTCCTTCCCCCAGCCCTGGCTATATTTCTCCTGCTTTTACTACCAGCTGTCCTGCGGGACTCTGCACAGCTATTACTCTGAATTCCTCCATCCTCTCAAGAAAGCTGTGTTAGCACCACTCGTAAGGACCACGCACCTTTAACAGTGCCCAGGGATCACTCTAAGGTCTCCTGCATGTCACTGTCTTTCCAGGAAGACTGAGCAGGATCTAGTGAGTCCCAAACGTGACCAAAACTGGACGAGTCAATCAATAGTCCCCGAGCACATGCGCTGCTGTTGAAAACAGCTCTTTCACAGGGGCGTAGGTTCAGGACAGGCTCTCTCAGCCCATCAGGCTGATGAGCAGTGCAGGGGCAGAGATTTGCTCCCCTGCCTCCATCAAGATCCAGCCCTGACTCACCCTTGCTTTGTTGCAGATTTCCCCTGGTGCCTTTGCTGGCCTTGGTCCGAAGATCAGAAGCCTCTACCTGGAGAGCAACAAAATGAGCAACCTCCCCGACATGAGCAACTTCACAGGGTTGGAGATCCTCAACCTGAGGGAGGTGCCTTTCCACTGTGACTGCCAGCTCCTTCCCCTGCACAGGTGAGTGCCACAAGGGGTGAACAGCCCCGGGGGACAGCTGGACCCCGTCACATTGGAGGCACAGCCCATGGCACGCTGGCCACTTTGGGTCTTCTCCCATGGTGGCGAGACAGAGCACGCGCCTATGTGCAAGGATGGAAATAGCCTGGACTTTCCTCACGTAGGGAAAGCAGCCACAAGCTGGGGTGGGCAAGATACTCAGATATTCAAAAGTCACTCAGGTGAGACCGTGAACAACCCGGCCTGGCTTTAAAGCCACTCGCACCCACTCATGGGAATGGAGTTTTGCCTCTCCTTTTGCCCCATCGTCTTTCTTTCCCTGATCTCCTCCCATGTTTCCAGGTGGATCGACAAACTCAATCTCCGCACAGGGGCCACCTGTGGGTCTCCTGCAGAAGCCCGAGGGCTGAAGGTGAAGCTTTCCACCACTTTCCAAACCTGCCCTGGCTGGGGCCGAGGTGAGGCCAGGGCAGCCAGTCCTGACAAGGCCAAGGCTGCACGCAAGCCCAGCAAGAAAAAGAGATCAGGAAAATCACCAGCCAGAGGCTTCAAGAAGAGCAGAGCTTAGGAAGCGCACACAGGACACAACATGGCTGTACCTACAGTTTGGTGAGAGTGGTTTTGCTAGACTTGTCCCCACTGCAGCGACACAGATATTGCACAAGGTGCAAAGGAGAGAGGCTGGTGCCACCAAAGTGATGCTGATTTGCCAAAGATGGAGGGTTTGGTTTTGCAGGACACGGAGGCACGTTACCCTGGAAAGAACTGGTGCAAAAAGCTTCCATAGTGTTTGCAACACGCTTTGATGACTTGAACAGCACAGCCAAATACTTGCTTTTTCTTCCCAAGGCTCTCTCCAGCCATGTGGAAAAGCTGGAACCCACAAGTTTGTTTTGGTTTTTAAGAGCGCTATACTTTCACAGCTCCAGAAATGATTAAAGAGCCCTGAGCAGGACTGCAACAGCAGCAACGCAAGATCCTGCACTGGCTCAAATCTTAAAGCAGAAAACTTAAAAATTCTATCATCAGTGAAAACATTGTCTTAATTTTCAGCAGCTCCGCAGAATAAAAACATAAACAGATTGAAACCTTTCTATTCTCTGCAAAATTTGGTCAGTGGTCCCATCAATGGAATGAGACCACCAATTCCATAAGTGAGTCCATCATTAAGCGATGTGCCCAACCTATTCCCCATGGCAGCCCAGGTTGGGACCTCCTCCAGCCCCATTTTGAAGTCAGAAGTTTGTTCAAATTGGGAAGACTTTAAAAGATAAACATTTCTAGCCATCAAATGACCATGAGGGTCATGAAACTGCTACAGCAAAAAACAGGAGGAAGAAAGGCAAAGGCGTTTGGAGATTATCATCCTATAAACACAGGTGGCCCCACAAGCCTGGCTGTTTGACAAGGCTGGGGAAAGGTGGCTGCCCAAGAGGGAGAGGAAGAGAGAAACTCAGTGGCTTTGCCCTAAAAAGAGATCCTTCTGCATTACGACATCTCTTGCAAGCTGGTGCTAGGCAGAGCTGCCCGGACAGGCACGCAGGCACAGGCAGGGAAGCCCTATTACGTGCCTTCGATAAAAATCCCACATCCCTACCATGCTCACCCCATCACAGCTTCCCCAGGAGCCCAGGGCCCTCGCTGGGGTCAGTTAGGGACAGGTTGGGCTGAGACGGCACAGCTCTCACACCCTCTGTGACACAGAGCCTCCACGCTTTTTCCACTTGTGTTTCGTTACTCCCTCATGGCCTTTTCTTCCCTCTCCAGTTAAAGGCTCCGTTTGCCTTTTTAGAAGGGAAAAGAGGAAGAGTGCGTTAATCACTCCCAGTCTCTACCCAGTGCTTTCTAGGTGGTAAACTAGCCAACTTTTTTTTTTTTTTTTTTGTGTCATGAACCACTATGCAAAGCAGGAACTATTTTGGCATCACAAGCTCTCGCCTGGAAGCTTGAGGGGAGCATGGCCAAGGCAGCCATTTCGTGGCCAAGACAGTGTCCTGGGCAGCCACCATTTCCCCGTAGGGTTTGACAAGGCACTTGCCCTACACAGGCCCTGCAGTGGTGCTGAGAGTAGGGCACCTCCTCACCCGCAGAAAGTTCACAGAAACTTGCTATGGGGGGTTTAAAACTGGTTTTCATCACTGTTGCCATAGTGACCTTTCCAATTTCTGTCCTGAACTTTGATGACCAGTCTGGGGAAAGAGAGGAATGTTACAGTTTTGCCCTAAAACTGGAAATGGCATCCCCTGCCTTAATTACCTAAGGTATTCTTGTGATATTTGGCCCTTACACAGAACTGGCAAGTAGGGGTGAGTACAGAGAAAAACCCTATCACTTGCCTCAAAAAAACACCCAAAACACTTGTTTACTTATAAAAACCCACTTGGAGCCCTCTTCTTCGCCCATCTTGGCTAAGCCCGGTATTTTGGTGACCCAGAAAACAATACACAAGCCTTTGGCCTCCTAGTCAAGTTTAATTCAGAGGGCTTTAGGGTACAGGTCGAAGATCAAATTTACAATAGGACTGCTAAAAAATTAAAAATTCAAATTGTGCACCACGTCCTCTGCAGTTCTGAGTTCAAAAGCAAGAAATGATGACACGCAGAAAGGTCTCTCACTCCCTCAAGAGGCATCATCATCCCTTTCTGGTTTTGGTTCGGGGTTTTTTTTCCACCTCTTCCCACTCTTCCTGTCCTGACTTTCTCAGGGCTTGCAGGGCCTAGACTAGGGAGCACAGGAATGATGTCCTATGAGGGCAGCTGATTTCCTGACGCATGTGACCTGCAAACATCATCTCGGACTACAGCTCACCACCTCCAGCCACAGCCGAGAACACAAACTGCCCCTGCGTGCTCTGGCAGACTCCTTCCCCGTTGGGAGCTTCTGCTCAGAAAGGTGCCTTCAAAACCAGGCACGCACAACCCCAGCAGCCACCCCAGTCACGCTCCTCAGTGTGCCTGCGGTCTTTCTGGAGTCTGTTTCCCAGGGCTTAAAATTACAAGTCTGAGGGAAATTTTCTTGCACGCCAAGAAAGCAGAGTTGTGACACTGCAGGGTGGTCTGCCTCAAAAGCGGAAGCCTTCTGCTTCCCTTTGCCAGGACCTTCCCCAAAGAGCCACAGCGTGAAGTGCAGGCTGCTATGGGCAGCTGGGGGCTACTCCAGGATCAGTCTGTGACCTCCTCCTTTATGCTGCTGATGGGAACGGGAAGCTCTGTGGCTTCAAATTCTGCTTCTGAGGGGCTGACGGTTTCTTCTTTCACCTGCACGACGATGACTAGCAAGAGACAGAAAGAGAGAGGGGAAAACAAATAAGTAAAATCAATCCATGCGGCCTCACTTCACCTGGGGCAGCCCAGAACCGGCTCTTTTAATGCAGATACTCAAAGGCTCCAGGCTTCTAGCTCACTTTTTGAGAGTCGCTTACCACATGCAGCCCCGTCTTGCCAGCACAAACTTATCCATGGTCACAGCAGCAACCAGGATGGGACTAAACCCTGGCAGCATTCAGCTGCCCACTCCCAAGTACAACTTCTCCCAGGGCCAAGGGAGGAGAAGCCAGTATGGTCCATTCTCTACCTGTCTGGGTCCACACAGGGGAAATTAAACCTCTGCGAGCAACAGGGATCTTCATGAGGGTTCATCCCCATGTGCACAAAGCACCTCACCCACCCTTTTCCCTAACACCCACTAGGGGTGGCAGGTGACCCAGCTGCCAGGATCTGTTCTGGTCACTACATCTCTTGATGCTCAGCATGATGGGCTGTGCTCGCATGCAGTGACAGCCCTTATGGGGACTGGGATGTGACAGCATGGCTTTGACACATCCATCTTGTCTCTCCTCCCTAACTGACCTCACACAATCAGACTGCTCAGTAGGGCAGCCAGGCCCTCAGCAGGCATCAGCACTATCAAGACATCTAGCTGTACAGGTGCCATCAAATCTCCTCAGGAGGCAAATCTTCCCAGGGAAAGCAAGCAAAGGCTTTCTTCCACTCTCTCTGTCTTCAGAGGAGTAGGGAAGGACATTTGTCAGGTATTGTCTTTCCCTGCCTGAGGGAATCCATGACTTAATGGCCAAGAGGGAGGGCGGGTGGCATGCCAGGTGTACACAAGACAGTTGCATGTGGCTGCTGGGTAGAGTAACTCAATCCCTTACTCTCATCAGGTGCTGGCTCTGGCAAAGCCTTGCTGGCAGATTTTGCTTCTCGTTTCATCTTCGGAGTGGAAGGCTTCTTGACAGCCTGCTTGATGTTGCGGGTTTTGGCAGATAACTTTTTCCCTTAACAAAGAGATAACACAGCACAGGGAAAAGTGTGTTTCTTTACCCCTGCAAAATCAGCAACCCTGCTCCACTGAGAAACCACAGGCCAAGGACCAGGACAAATGACCAGCAAACTACACGGTCATTAGCTGCCAACTGGTTACATGACAGCAATGGCCTACTGGAGAAAAACTCTGTAGTCATCATCTCAAAATATGCCCCTGTGTTCCGCTTCATTAAAGGCAAGACACTTCAGCGTGTGCTTAATTTCCAAGGAGCAGGTCCTGTTGGAATCAGTCTGGAGACAGCTTTGCTTACCTGTCTGGGTCTAGTTCTAGGCAATAGGCATGTTGGCTGCAAGGCATGGATGTCGTAGCGTTAATGCTTTCATTTTTAGCTGATGTTTTTATTTAGGTTGAACATCTTTATATTCTTTAGATGTCCTTTCCTCTCCACCCCCCAGGAAGGAATTTCTTGCCTCTCTATACATGATCTGCCACAGCTACTGCAACAATGACAACAACGACAAGATGAAACGTTGTTCAGCCCCACTACTGGCCTCTTCAGCCATCTTAAGGCCTTCTTTTCCTCAGCACAAAGCAGGCAGGGTTGCTCTCCAGCTATTCTCCAGCTGCAGCAACCAATCTCCCTCTGACCATGGACACAGTGGGCAAAGCAGCACAACCTCATGCCTGGAAGCAAGTGCCATGTATACCTCAGCCAACAGAAAACAGACTGCAAAACAGACCCTTCCCATACAAGCAGCTTTCTGCTCCTTCAGGTAACAGGGCAGTTAGGAAGGATGAAACTGTGCAGTCAAACCCACAGCTGACTGAGGGCATCCACAGCAAGACAAGGCCTCTCTCTCCTGCTCTGATGGAACATGGACAGGGTTCCTCTAACTGCACCCAGCCTGCGAGTGAGCAGGAGGCCACTAACCAAACATCACTCACTCTTCTTTCCATAGGGTTTCTTCTTCCTCTTGGGCATCTCCTTGGCCTTCACTGGAGTTGTGGGCTCTGTCATGGAGACGAGAGGGAAACAAAAGCCAAGTCCCATAACCAGTAAGGAACTAACTGGGATGAAGTGACATAAGCAAGAAACAAGACATACCCGTTCCCCCGAGCCAACGCCCTCTTCCCGAGCCAGCCAGCTGAGGGGAAAGCAAGGCTCTAGCGCAGTTGCCGTCTGTGCTTCCACGTGAGGGCCCAGGGTGGCAGCCTGGGATGGCATAGGGGAGAGAGGCTCAGTAGAGATTTGGCAGGGGCAGTAAAGAAACAAGATTTGTAGCTTGGGACAAGAAGGAAAACATCTGCAAAGGCAAGGCAATGGCCTCCCTGCGACAAGGGAAGGAGGAAAGTCTTGAGAGGGATGCTCTTACCTTTTACAGGCAGAGTCAGAGAATTGATGAGAAAAGGGAGCAGGGGCCGAGCTCCCCCTGCTACCTGGCTGAGGTTGTAGGTACGCTTAGTAAAAGGGAGCTGTGCAGGGATAGGACCACCTGGAACTCTACCCAACTTCATCAGGAGCAATTCTCTGTTGGTGTGCAGGTGGAGGAACAGAGGGAAAACAGAGCCAACCTCAAATGTCAGGCTGTTTTCTCTCCATCAGAGACTCCTCCCTCTACCAGCAGCTAGAATGTGTGGCAGCAGAGGAGGAGTTATGGTAGCCAGCCCAAATCGAGGGGGTAATTTTCTGCTCCCTACAAGGCCGAAAAAGGAGGAGCCACTCACAGAGGAGCAGGAAGGAAACCTTTGCCTCTCGTGTTAGAAACTACAATCAAATCTTCACTCACCTGGAACAACAGGTGGCTGAAGCTGGTAGCCTGTCAGCTCACACCACCCCACAGGATAAATGTCTGGAGACTCGCAGTCCACCCACTGGTCATACTCATTATCCCAGCCATCAAAATGAATGCTAAGGAGGCGGTGGACTACACGCTTCACCGTGGCCACGCAAATGAGCCGGGGCTCCATCAGGTCTACTGCTTCCACCTTCATGCCTGCCTTGAAGCCATGGTTTGGGCAGTCCTGGGTGCAGAAAAAATAAAAAAAGAAAACCTAAGGCCATTGCATCCAGTTCAAACCCACACCTGGCCACCAGCACCCTACAACAGCTACAGGCTTGTCTCCAGCTTAAAGCAAGCAGAGAGGATCATAGAATGGTTAGGGTCGGAAGGGACCAAACTCACAGTTCCACAACAGAACCAACTAGTCACATAACAGAAGAGGGCACACATGAGCAGATCCAAGGTCAGTTGTGTCCTTAGGGAACCTCAGCCCAGCCTTTAGAAACAAGATCCTGATCTGGGGGAAGCAGCAGGCAGCAGTTAAGGGACACCTGATCAAACCCATTAACCTGAGATAGCCTTGGGAAATGAGAAAAATGGGCACAGGCCCAGGTGCTGCAGCAGTTTTGCTGATGCAAAGCAGACCCCGTCCACCCAAGTGCAAGCCACACGTCCACAAGCAATAAGTGGTGCAGAACCCACCAGGAACGTGGAGTTCTTGGAAGCGCTACAGAACTGCAGGTCACACTCAGAGGGACCAAGATATTACATACACGAAGGCATGACACTGCTTGTCCCAATCAGCCAAACAGGGACTTTATGCGGAGAGCACACACTTCTGTGCCTTGGGCTCTCCTTAGAAGTGCTGACTGCCAGCAAAGAGCAGCCCAGCAGAGACATTGCATGTTGTCTACCCTGACTTCAGGAAGGCTTTTGACACTATCTCCCATAAGATCCTCATAGAGAAGCTGATGGAAGTACAGGCTGGATGAGGAGACAGTGAGGCAGACTGAAAACTGGCTGAGTGGGTGGCCCAGAGGGTGGTGATTAGTGGCAGGAAGTTTAGTTGGAGGCCAGTAATTAGTGGTGTACCCCCGGGGGTCAATACAGGGTCCAATCCTGTTCAACATCTTCATTTATCTGGATGACATGACAGAGTGTCATGTCAAACTCAGCAAGGTTGCTGGTGATACAAAACCGGGAGGAGAAACTGATATATTAGAGGGTTGTGCTGCCATCCAGAGGGTCCTTGACAAGCTGGAGAAATGCTCTGACAGGAACCACATGCAGATTAACAAAAGAAAATGTAAAGTCCTGCACCTGGGGAGGAACAACCCCAGGCACCAGCACATGCTGGGGACCGAGTAGCTGGAAAGCAGCTTGGCAGAAAGGACCTGTGGGTCCTGGTGGGCACCAAGTTGAACATGACCAGCGATTTGCCCTTGAGACAGAGAAGGATAATGGTATCCTCAGCTCCATTAGGAGGGATGTTCCCAGCAAATGATAGGAAGTGATCCTTTCTCTCTACTCAGCACTGGTGAGGCCACACCTGGAGTGCTGTGTGTAGCTCTGGGCTCCCCAGTACAAGAGAGACATGAACATACTACAGAGAGTTCAGGAAAGGGCTGTGAAGATGATGAGGGGACTAGAGCATCTTTTATATGAGGAGAGGGCAAGAGAGCTGGGACTGTTCAGCCTGGAGAAGAGAAGGCTCAGGGGGATCTATCAATGTATGTGAATATCTGAAGAGAGGGTACAAAGATGGAGCTGGGCTGTTCTCAGTGGTGCCCAGGGACAGGACCAGAGGCAATAGGCACAAAACTGAAACATAGGAGGTTCCCTCTGAACACCAGGAAACACGTTTTACTGTGAGGGTGACTGAGCGCTGGCACAAGTTGCCCAGAGAGGTTGCAGAGTCTCCATCCATGGAGGTATTCAAAAGCCATCTAGACATGGTCCTAGGCAACCAGCTCTAGGTGACTGTGCTTGAGCAGGGGTGTTGGACAAGATGACCTTCAGCGGTCCCTTCCACCTAACCATTCTGTCACAGCCAGAGCTCTTGTGCTCCTCCTTGCTGACTGAAAGCATCCCTACACATCTCTTCTTCCTGGCAGCACTCACTGTGTTGAAGAGCCGTGCTGGAACAGGTCTTGATTTAGTCTCTTCCAGGTAACTTTCCCAGTTGAAGGTCTTTGGATCTTGCCCTGCAGCAGGAAGAAATGGTCAGCAGGAAAAAAGCAGTCACTGGGCAGATCACTTGGGAGAAAAGGCAGAATAGGCAGGAAGGAGGCATAGCAACTGGCTGCAAATCAGTTTCATTAACCAGCACATACAGCCTGATCTTTGACGTAAATCTACTGCACAGATTCCATGGCAGTCCAGCACCCCCCTCCAGCAGTAAATACGGAAAAGTTCAAGCTCCAACTCTGAACACCTGTGTTAGTCACATACCCAGACCCCTGAGAAAGGTGAGGAGAAGCAGCAGGCAGGAAGGAGTATGTTCAAAACACACCACTAAGACCAATCTTTCTCCCACCAGCAGGAACATAAAAGGAAGACACAACAGCACTGCATAAAAGTGCTACAACGCAGAAATTCAGTGCAGACCTTTTTGGGCATGGCCAGATGAGGCAGTAAAAACACTCCTAGGATGACTGCCCCTCAGGATTTTGCAGAAACATTGGTCTCAGTTTTATTCATAGAAGAAGAACAGAGGTGACTCCTGCCACTTTTAAGTACTGAGTCATGCAGCAATGTCTCTACTTATCCCTTCCTACCCTCTTTGTCTGTTAAACCTTTGATTCTGTTCAGTTTGGGGATCGTACACCTCTGCCACTAATCCACCAGAAGCTAACCAACATGTCATTAATGCCCTCTGGAGATGTTACTTCCTTCCATAAAGCACCAAGACTTGGTACACGGGCAGAGCTCAAACGGACTGGCTCTCCGAACCAGCCCTATCTCCCTGAAAAACAAGCAGATTGGGACTTTGTGGTTTTGATTCATCTGAACCTCCCAGAAAAGTACAGCCCAGCGTATTCTGCATGCAGGTTTGTACCACAGGGCAGAGTCCAAATCTCACCTTTCGGAGGGGTCAAATCGATGTTATTCTTCTGACAGAAGTTGACAGGGAAGATGGCGTGTGAGGAGGCATGGTAGCAGAACCAGTCAGAGCCATCAGTAGATGTGGCTCCATCAATGCTGATCATGAGATACCCGTCCAAGAGGACCTGAGATGGGAGTGAAGGGCATGATTGTAGAGCTTCGCTTGCTCTAAAGCCTCTCGTCTCACAGTCCTCCCAAGAGTCCCCACAGATGGGTCACAATTACCACTAGATAGTAAAATGCAATGTTATATGCTCCAGGGAATGCAGTAGCTTCTCCTGATGTGTTAGTCCGTACAAGCTAACCCTCAAAGCAGCAATTTCTGCAGGACTGGGATCAACACTAACAGCCTTGTAAAAAGGACTCAGCCGTAAACAGTCAGGAGCTCCACTCTCCCTCAGAAACAGACTTCATTGGCAGTCCAGAGACCCTCTACACCAGCCAGGCCATGAATTTGTTACTGGGCAGAAGGGAAGAGAAGGGTACCACCTTCAGACTTGCTACTTCCTATAGCACAAAAGATTTGTCCCCTTCTGTTACTCAATGGTAACTGGTGCCTACCAAATGTGATAGGCACATCTACCCCAACCTCTTCACGTTTCCAAGCAATGGCCAAATGGAACATTTTACAGACACAAAGAGCTTTCCTAGCATGCCCCTGCCAAACCTCAAGTGTCAAAGTCATCTGCTTAGGTCCTAAAAGGACAAACAGCTTCTTGAGGAAGCAGGAAAAGCCCAAGTCAATGCTATGCTTTAGGACATACAACACGCCTCACCGAGGAAACTTGGCCAAGCAATTTACTTCCCAACACTAGCACAGGAGTAGAGCTCACTGCCACCTCATTAAAAGAGATTGCAGGAGGCATGTCCATCTTCAGCTTTTTACGCCAGTGAATGATGCCCATACAGATACACAGAGGTCATCCCACAACTCTTTGCCTCTCCCTTCTGTCCTCAAGGCAGCACTACAGAGGCCTCTCCTTATGAACTCCAAGAACCAGAGAACAAATCTTCCCTGTCCAAGGGTGAAGGAAGGGTGGCTGTCACTCAAACACACTGGACAGTTAGCTTGCAGATCAAGCATGCTCATCGTCATGCTGTCCACTTAGGCACAGGTGAACAACTGCTGGTATCATCAGCTTCTAAGACCTCTGAGGTAACAGCCCAATTCTCTCCACACACCAGCTGTCTACCGCTCTTGACAGCCCTCTCCTCTCCCTCATGCAAAATCCTACATGGTCACATTCATTTGCAAAGACCTGAGGAGAGGCTGGGTTATCTCAAGTAAATGCAGTAGATCCCCTTCCACCCACTGAACTTACCTTGCAAACAGTGGCCACACAAATGTTGCTCAGATTTAGGGGATCAATGGCCTCCAGTTTCATGCCTTCCTCAAACCATCCACCTTCAGCATAGACAACTCGTACCTAAGGGAGACTCTGGTATACCACGTGCTGTCAGGTGTATGGGACAGTCCCATCCCGACACCAACCGTGCCAAGTGCAAAGAGGATTAGAGCTTCTTTACTTGGCTGAACCCAAGTTGGGAGGGGAAAGAAGAAAAATAACAAGAAATACAAAGAGGCAGCCAGTCCAATGCTGTGCTTGTCAGCAACCTCCTGCCAAGGCTCTCGTCACTCAGAGAGCCAGACCCAGAACTCAGTCACTGCTCCACAGGAAAGCAAGCCTCCTTCTCATCTCAATCCTTACCAGCATGATCCAGCCCCTTGTCTGGTCTCTCCCATGCAATCGTCTTCCCTCTCCAACTCAAAGTTCCAAGCAAGTGCTCGCCCTTCAAATGAGTCCCTCAATCTGTCATTGTCTTTTAGTTCTTCCATCTTTCTGTCTTGACCTGCCCCGGCCCAACCACAGCCTTGACACCTAAACACCTTACTGCCTTACAGCTGTAAGACAGACAAATGAGCCATCCTCAACAACCCACACAGCAGCATATATACCCAAGGAAGGAAGTGGTATCATTGCTTCCTTTGCTGTGGCCAACACAAAAAGGCAGACTGGTTCTACCTTCTTAAACAGATAGGGGATAGCGTCACAGTAAATCTTCCGGAAGGTGGGATGGTTTGCCATGTCACTGCGTTTTTCTTCTGTGAGGAATGGAAGAAACAAAGAGAGGTAAGAAGCCTGTGGCAACTGCAGTTAAGAAAACACACTGGCTATTAATTATCTGGTGAGAGCTCAGCAGCTATGAGAGCTAGATAAGAGATCATGAAAAGAGTAGTAAAAAAACCAGGTCAGTCCCTCTACGCCTTCCCATAACATGTGCTGTGATGCAGGGCTTGCTCAAAAGCAGATAGATGATCTTCCTTAGCACTAGTGATGACACCTCTACATGCAGCTGTAATCACCAGGGAGAGGCAGCAAGGGAGGAAGACACAACCAAAAGGATTAGCAGGGCTCGAGTCTTGTTTCTTCTGCCAGTCTAAGCTGATCAAGAATTCCTCTCTGTAAAGTCTAGAAAAAACACAACCTGACAGCATCCAGTCTTACAGAAGCCAGCATGAATTTCCTGAAAAAGACTATGAACATCGGTGATGTTCCAGACTCTGCTTTTTCACACTGTGGAGACAGACTACGTGCTTCAGGTAAGAAACCCTACAGTTCCTCTGTCCTGACTGGTGGCAGTAGATCGCTGAGCTTTTATCTATCCGGAGAAAAAGCAGCAGACACAACTGCATAGGCCTTATCAGTCAGGTTCTGAGGTAGCTGCCTGGCTCCCAGCATGTCAAGACTGATATCAACAGCAGGGCCCAGGCACCTCATAGCAAATCAGAAGATGCTTGCGGTGGCCTGATTCCTACCTGTCTTCCTCATGTTGTGGCCCACTCTCCGTGACCAGCCCACAGGATGTATGAGGGGACTCCACATGTGGCACCAGAAGTCATCATCACTGTCGCCGTCCTCATAGAGGAGTCTCAGTCTGCCCCCAATCACTGTGTCTACCACAGCCACGCGTGTCCGGGATACATGGTTCTTATCCACCACCTCCACTCGCATGCCCTGCCGGAACGGGTACTTCATGTTCTCTGCCATCTGGCAACAACCAACAGAAGAGGTGAGATCAATCGCACTTGGTGTTTTCCTTCCCCAGATACTTCAGAGAACAGCCTTCCCCACAGACATCCTAGCCAACCCCCTGCACTGCCCAAAGCTGACTGGGATACAGCTCTGTGAATGGATGCATGGGAGCAGGTTCATCAGGGGACATGGAGCTGCCAGTCCCACACATGACAGCATAGTTGGGCACAGGCATCCCAAGTGGGCCCTGTCCTGTGGCCTCATAGCAGCTACCCCCATCCTGGCCCAGCATCTGTGTTCAGCCAGCACCTTGTATGAATGTTCAGAGCCTGAGAAACAGAAGTCCTTTCTGTTCAGCAGGAACTGAGTGGGGAATTGCATACCTTTTTCAGTCATGAAAGAGACCATAAGGGTTTAAAGGCTGGAAGCAACTAGAGACATAGCTTCCCAAAGGGCAACAGGATTTTTTGGTTGACTTTAGTAGAAGTCAGGCCCTTATTTTAATTTTCTTTTACTCTGATCAGAGGTAGAGTAACATGATGATCTGCCAACTCCACCTCCAATGCCAGAGTGTCATGGTTTAGGCTGCTCCAGCAACTAAACTCCACACAGCCGCTTGCTCACCCTCCCCTACCCCCTGGGGATGAGGAAGGGAATTAAAGGAGAAAAGGAAAAGAGACCCGTGGGTTGAGATAAGAACAATTTAATACTACTGCTACTAATATATGAATATATACATATATGTACAATGATAAATATATACAAACGAGTGATGTACAGTGTAATTGCCCACCACCCCTTGACCGAGGCCCGTCTCGTCCCGAACTAACGATCCCGAAACAGAAAAATCCTGATACCACAATCCCGGACGAACGGTAGGCCCGAAAATAGAGAGCGAGACAGAGAGAGCACTCTGAGAGTCTGAAAGTGAGAGCCCGGAAGAGCAAAGGCCCTTCTTTCCGGCTGTCCCTCACTTTTATACTGGGCATGACACTGCATGATATGGAATACTAATTGGCCAATTTGGCCTCTATCCTAAGTCTAAGTTCAAATCATAAGGAGAGTCGTGGACCCCCCGTCCCAGCCATGCTCCCCCCTATCCTGTTGTGCTCCTGCACACTGGCAAGAACACAGCAGCTGAAAAGTCCTTGAGACCTCAGTGCCAACTACAAACATCAGTGCGCTGTCAGCGTTCTTCTCAGAGCAAGTCTCAGACTAAAACCATAATATGGAGCTCTTCTAGCTGCTAAAAAGAAGAGCCAACTCTGTCCCAGCTGAAACCAGGACACAGAGTTACTCTGCAGACTGACCCAAAGGCACAGGCACACAAGAAGAGTCACTGGCTGCCTTCGGATTTTTTTGAAACCTTCAGTTTGCTGATATAGCCTAGCCCTACACATCCACAAACACCCAAAGCCATTTAAAGAACACCTGACATTTTAGCACTGGGGATCCCAGAACGCTGTGCAGCAACCAAGAGGCACAGCCCAAAACAGACTCAGACATCCAAACTAGCCTACTCCTGAATCCAGAAGAACTTTTAAGGGAAGATCTTCCCCTTCCATCTCCTGTTCATTAGGTGGGAGTGGAGATGCTAAGGGGAGAAAGATACCAACATCATGTCTCCCTCTACCACTTCCCTTCCACGGTGTGAGCTCTCAGCTACAAGCTGCGGCCCAGGAACAAGCAGCTACGAATATCCTCTCAACTTTCTGAGAAGCAACAAGGGAAACACCAACTACCATCAAGGTCTCCAGCTAAGTGTCACCAATTACCTTGCACATAGCAAAACCCATCATTTGCCTTCCTGCCTGCTGCCTCTGAGACCGCCTTCCTTATCTGTGGTTTCCAAAGTTGCCAGACACAAAAGAGCCTCTTCTCCCCGACAAGGCCTAACCTCAGTGCAGGCTACATGAAACAGCCACAAGAGCTATAAAGCTGCCAAGGCCATGGCTCTTCTGCTTCCATGCACTTCAAGGGAGCCTGCGCCGCTCTCACTTCCTGCAGGCTGCTGTGCTACCAACAATGAAGGTAAAAGTTTATGACTCTGAGAGCCATTTCCCAGTACTGTAACAGGGCAGGGAAAGGCCAGGTTGGAGCTGCATTGGCCTCTCCCTTCAGCAGAAAAGTAGATTCATCCCCAGTGTTTTCCAGCAGAGGTTGACAGGACAACAGCCCATCTATGACCCAAAGGAGAAACAGTTGTGCTGATAGGGCATAGGGGCTGCGCCATTACCTACAGCATCATGACAGGTGTCTCACTACCTCTGTCCTGCCCAAGTTCCAAGGAGGCACATAGGATTTGCACAGATCAGAACCAGAAGAGACGTGCTGCACACACATCTCTTGGCTTTGGCTTCATTTCCGCACGTAAAATGACAGTCTCCCACATTTACCTTGATGTGGAAATCCACTGGGATGGTCCTGGCTCCCACTAGTTTTTTCATGAGGTAACTTCTCCAGTCAGTGTACTTGGCATGGATAGCTACATATACACAGGGAAAAGCACGTCTTTAGAATCAAAGGAATTAACAGCACCACACTACACCTCTTCTCCTCTCCAAGAGTCTATCTGCATTAAAAGGCCTTCTTCACATTCAGATCCTGCACCTGGTCTCAGGTAGACTCTGTTCTGCAAGCTCACCCCTCCAACTGGCTGCAAGGAACACTGTTACAGCACAGACTGGGCCAAGCAGACATTCAGCTCCACAAATCTAGCTGTGGAAGCAGTATTAGAGCAAAAAAAGAATTCAGCTTGCCAGAATTCTGTTAAATTGGCATCCCTCTCCTAACTGCCAGCTGAGCAGGGACTGGATCCAGAGCACTCCCCAGAGACATTATCCAGGAAGTTCCCCCAAAGGTTAAGCCTAGCCACCGTGTGGGTCAGAAGGAGGAAGAGATGCCTGCATTAGCCTCCGTCCGTAGGTCTGAGAGCAGCTCTGCATCCAGCACTCCCAGGGTCAACCACAGGGAGCTGCAGAGGGAGCAATCCAAACAGTCTCCAGTTTGTCAAAGAACTAACTGTTCCCTATAACTCAGAGCACAAACGGAGCTGTGGTCCCACATACAGTGGGAGCACCTGGCCTGCTGCACTACGCACAAACTAAGGCTCCTCCACGCCCAGGCACGTGCTGACCCCTCTCACCCCACACTTACTTAGTGGCGGTACCAGGATTTTGCTGTTGATGGCACACCAGCCAATGGGGTGAATATCCACTGTGCCCAAATTGCACCAGAAGTCATGGCTGGCATCATTCTCAAAGCCCTCGTATCGCAGAAGGGCCCTGTACCCTGCCAGGACAGAGCAGACCAGAGCAAGGCGTTAGAGGCCAAGGATTTCTCCCCTCCCTGTTGTGCACCACAGGCTTAGTTCCTACAGCACGTCCTTCAGAGCTCTGCATAGGTTATCAGAGCTTCTCCAGCCATTCTGGAGGCAGAACCACCCTCAGAAAAAGCCCAGCAACCAGAACAGATGCTGGTTTCCTCCCACTCCCGCACCGTGGTATTTCCTGTTCCAAAATCTCTCAGCTGTTGTAGAGCTCCTAAGAGCTAATGATTTGCTTGACCAGCTACACTCAGCGCTCCAAAGCTTCCCTCACAGATTAGACATCCCCAGCTTACAGGAATTACATTGGAGACATACCTACAGTCTGCATGACGGATGCAATCCAGTACACGCGGCTGGGGAGCACAGCATCACTGTTCAGCACTTCCACTTTCATACCTTTCACCACATCATCCCACTGATCGAAGAGCGGCACCTGAAGGATTGAGGCAGCTGTGATGGGATGCTGACAGCTAGAGCAGGGCTCGGGCCCTCATTCTAGCTTTCAGAGACACGTTTTAGGCAGCTACGCTTTCATCTTAGGCACACACTTGCATGCCTTACCCTTCCTATATCTGCCAACAGCTTGAAATGCAACCAAACTGTCCTGAATATCTCACTGAGGTGTTCACTGAGGATCTCAAAAGGCAGAACATTGTATAGCAACACTTAACTATTTCACTGCCAGCTGTCTTATTACCTCAAAGTAGCTGCTGCCATTCCTCTATGGTATCAAAATCTCTAATCATCAATAAAACTGTCATGTCTTCCTGACCTATTCTCAGAAAAAAGGAAATTTTGTTAGTGTTATCACAGATCACAACTCAAAAGGAACAAAACAAGTGAGTTTTAATACACAGAGAGGCTGGGGCTGCTATAATACCTAAGAATTGCCATTCTTCCATGTATCTGCCTCAGCTACTTCACCCATAAGGACTGCAAATTGGAATGATAGGAATCAGACATGCTGGAGGGGCAGCTACTATCAGGCCCACATAAACCGTGCTCCTCTCTGCACATCACCCTGGACTGTGCTCGCCTACACAAACAGCAAAGGCAACCAGGAGCTTTCCACTATCCCCCTCAGTCAGAACTAATTCTGTCCCCATCTAGCATTGGGCCATCACCACCAGCAGTGCTTCTAGCAAGTTCTCCTCTGCTTCTTCCCCTAAGACTCCTAATCCCTCTGCGGGACTCCCACTCTTAGCTATTGAGAAGCCCCAGCTTTTTTCCTTGCATCAGCTGGGGCTCAATAACCAGCTCCACAGGTCTCTCCTCACTTGTCACAGCAGTGCAGGGAAGCCCCATGTATACAGCATGTCCCATGCGCACTGCAAGGCAAAGTAAAGAAGAACTCACATGTTTGAAGCAGCTGACAGGAGCTGCCTTGAAGCCATGTTCCTGCAGGTACTTTCCCCAGTCAAAGCCCAGGACAAGTGCTATAAGCAGACAAGGGAGAAGAAAATCAGGTGAGATTATAGAGAAGGCACAGAGCACTCAGTTACCTCTGGACTACAGCTTGCAGCCACATTGCAGCCTGCTCTGGGACAGAACCCTCTGCCTCAGCACACAGGGACTCTGCGTTCCAGCGCATTTTCCCTCGTGTGGAACTAGATCTCATGAGCAGCCAGGGATCGGCCCCCAGCAAAAGGCACAATATATTATTAATCGACCCTTGTGGTGACTTGCTTCTGGGGAATATAGGTCTGCTGTCACAGGATGTAGGGAGGTAACTAGGAAAGCTAAGACCTCCTTGGAATTAAACCTTGCAAGAAAGGTCAAGGACAAGAGAAAGGGCTTCTTCAAATACATTGTAGATAAAACTAACACTAGAGGCAATGTAGGCCCACTGGTGAATGAGGAGGGTGCCCTGGTGACAGAGGATAAGAAGAAGGAGAGTTACTGAATGCCTTCTTTGCCTCAGTCTATACTGCTGGAGGCTATTCTGATAAGTCCCAGAACCCTGAGGCTCCTGAGGAAGTCAGGATAGAGGAGAAGCCTACCCTGGTTGATGAGGACTTGGTTAGGGACCAGGTAAGCAACCTGGCCGTCCATAAATCCACGGGTCCTGATGGGATGCACCCGCGGATGCTGAGGGAGCTGGCGGATGTCATTGCCAGACCACTCGCCATCATCTTTGCTAAATCGTAGGGAACGGGAGAGGTGCCTGAGGACTGGAGGAAAGCAAATGTCACTCCGGTCTTCAAAAAGCGCAAGAAGGAAGACCCAGGTAACTATAGACCCGTCAGCCTCACCTCCATCCCTGAAAAGATAACGGAACAACTTATCCTTGGTGCTGTCTCTAGGCATATCAAGGATAAGAGGGTCATTAGCGGCAGTCAATATGGCTTCACTAAGGGGAAGTCGTGCTTGACAAACCTGATAGCCTTTGATGAGGACATCACCCAGTGGGTGGATGATGGTAGAGCAGTGAATGTGGTCTATCTTGATTTCAGTAAAGCATTTGACACAGTCTCCCACGGCATCCTCACAGCTAAACTGAGGAAGTGTGGTCTGGATGATCGGGTAGTGAGGTGGATTGTGAACTGGCTGAAGGACAGAAGCCAAAGAGTAGTGGTCAATGGGACAGAGTCCAGTTGGAGGCCTGTATCCAGTGGAGTCCCTCAAGGGTTGGTACTGGGACCAGTATTGTTCAACATATTTATCAGTGACTTGGATGAGGGAATAGAGTGCATGGTCAGCAAGTTTGCTGATGACACTAAACTGGGAGGAGTGGCTGACACACCTGAAGGCTGTGCTGCCAGTCAGAGAGACCTGGACAGGCTGGAGAGTTGGGCGGGGAGAAATTTAATGAAATACAACAAGGGCAAGTGTAGAGTCTTGTATCTGGGTAAGAACAACTCCATGTACCAGTACAAGTTGGGGACTGAACTGTTGGGGAACAGCACAGGGGAAAGGGACCTGGGGGTCCTGGTGGACAGCAGGATGACCATGAGCCAGCAATGTGCCCTTGTGGCCAAAAAGGCCAATGGCATCCTGGGGTGTATTAGAAGAGGTGTGGTTAGCAGGTCGAGGGAGGTTCTCCTCCTCCTCTACACTGTCCTGGTGAGGCTGCATCTGGAATATTGTGTCCAGTTCTGGGCCCCTCAGTTCAAGAAGGACAAGGAACTGCTTGAGAGAGTCTAGTGCAGGGCCACAAAGATGATTAAGGGAGTGGAGCATCTCCCTTATGAGGGAAGGCTGAGGGAGCTGGGTCTCTTTAGCTTGGAGGAGACTGAGGGGGGACCTCATTAATGTTTATAAATATGTAAAGGGTGACTGTCATGAGGATGGAGCCAGGCTCTTCTCAGTGGCATCCAATGACAGGACAAGCGGAAATGGGTATAAGCTGGAACAAACATGAGGAAGAACTTCTTCACAGTAAGGGTAACAGAACACTGGAACAGGCTGCCCAGAGAGGTTGTGGAGTCTCCTTCTCTGGAGATGTTCAAAACCCACCTGGACGCATTCTTGTGTGATCTGATCTAGATGGTTCTGCTCCGGCAGCGGGATCGGACTAGGTGATCCTTTGAGGTCCCTTCCAATCCCTAACATTCTGTGATTCCATGAAGGGGGAGCAGGAGGGGCAAGAAAAGGGATCAAATCCAGCCCAGGGCTCAAGCACTCCAGGGAGAGTGGAGAATGTATCCTGTCAGCGCTAAACCACTTAGCAGCTTTGCCTCTCAGCAGCAACACTGCAGAGTCACACCAGCAGCACTCTGCTTCCCCAGAGGGTGCTAGGGAAATCAGAGCAAAGCACTGGGATATTAATCCCACAGACACTTCTGATCCAAGGCTAGAGCTCTGCTCCAGCAGCAGTCTGTTTAGGGATCACTCCCTGCTGCCACCCCCTGTGACTCATTTTTGCCCTAACATAGCAGTTTGCTACTCCTTCAGCTGCAGCAACTGGTTACTCCTCAAGTTGATCAGTGAGTGACTTGGGTAAAACGTTAACTCCCCGCAGGCAGTGGGGCAGCAAACGGCTGGGAGCAGCAGGACACCTTTAAGTCAGCTTTGCCAGCAAAACTCAGAACTCAAGGGACTGTGAGTACAGAGCTTATGCTTCCGGTCAAGTCACACGAGGAGTGAGGATAAGGCTGCAATAGTGGATGGGCAGGAACCCGCCAGGGCTTCGTTAGCACTGGCAGGGAGAGGGAGAGAGACATGCCGTCTGTCCTGCCAGTCTGTGTCAGAGCGATCCACACACATCATCTCAGTACAAGGCAGCGTACCAGAGGGAGGAAGAGGACTGTAGAGCTCACAGCCCTCCAGGTGTTCCCATTTCTGTGGCTCCAGCAGCTGCACCTCCTCACACCTCACCTACACTCACCATCCTGGCCTGTCAGTGTCCCATCTGCCAGCTGCCCCGTGCCCTGCGAATGGAGGAAGGCCCCAATCTTGGCTGACCAGGCTGCCTTGTGCAGAACTTTAGCTTTCTTTGTTGGTGGCTTCCCCTATAAAAGAAGCAACATTAGGAACATCAGTGACACAGGAGAGAGGAGTAAGCCAGGTGTTCTGGTTTTGACTAGGACAGTTAGTTTTTCTTTTTAGCAGCTAGAAGAGTGCTGTGTTTTGGATTTAGTCTGGGATTTGTTATGAGAAGAATGTTGATAGTGCACCAATGTTTAGAGCTGGTGCTGAGACATCAAGGACTTTTCAGCTTCCCATGTTTTTACCAGTGTGCAGGAGCACAACAGGCTGGAGGAAGCATAGCTGGGACAAAGGGCCCACAACTCCTAGCTTAGTACTTGAATTTAGATTTAGCATTGAGGGCCAAACTGGCCAATGGTATATTCCATACCATGCAACATCATGCCTAGCATATAGATAAGGGTTGGCTGGGAAGTTTGTCCCAGTTTTAGCTGGGACAGAGGTTTTTTTTTTAACAGCCAGAAGAGCTCCATGTTTTGGTTTCACTCAGAGGCTCACTCTGAGAAGAATGTTGATAGCAAGCTGATGTTTGTGGTTGGAAGTGAAACTCCAAGGACTTTTCAGTGTGCGGAGTACAGAAACACGGCAGGATAAGGGGGGAGCATAGCTGGGACAAGGGGGACACGATTCCCCTTGTCATTTGTGTGGAACTTAAGACTGAGGGCCAAACTGGCCAATTAGTATTCCATATCATGCAGCGTCATGCCCAGTATAAAAGCGAGGGTCAGCCGGGAAGAAGGGCTTTTGCGCTTTTGCTCTTTTGCACTTTTGCTCTTTTGCGCTTGCTGCGCTGTTGCTCTGCTGTTTTTTTTCTTTCTCTCTCTCTCTCTTTCTCTCCCTCTCTGCCCCTCTCTATTTCGGGGCCTCGCGTTCGTCCGGGATTTGCAGTTTTCGGGACGAGACGGGCTTCGCATACGAGGGGTGGTGAGCACCTACATTGTATTAAATCATCTGTATTAAATCACTCTTATCTCAACCCACGGGTTTCACGTTTATCCTTTAATTCTCTCCCTCATTCCTGGGGGTGGGGGAGGGGGAGTGACCGGCTGTGTGTGGGGCGGTTCAACATAACCCACGACAAAGTTTGATCTCTTCTCGGACCTCTATCTTTCACTCTCTTTTCGGGCCTCTCACTCTTCCAGGAATGCAGCGTTAGGACTTATGTGTTTCGAGATCGCTTGCCAGGATGGCCGCTGGTGACTGAGTGGTGAGCAATTATGCTGTGCGTCACTTGCTTGTATATATTATTATAATTTTATATATTATCATATATTATTATAATTTTTATATTATTACTTTAATTTTATTTCAATTATTAAATTGTTCTTATCTCAACTCACAAGTGTCCTTCCCTTTTCCCCTTTATTTCTCTTCCCCATTCCCCAGGGGGTAGGGGAGGGTGAGTGAGCTGCTGCATGGCATTTAGTTGCTGGTCAGGTTAAACCACGACACCAGGCCCTGCAACTGGCCAGCAGGGCATTCATATCTTCCTTGGGATGATTTTCAGGTTTCAGCATTTACACTAATGCTCACAGAAATAAGAAGAAACAGTAGGTAAAATATAACTGTGTCCTTCTCTAGCTTCTAGGAAGCATCACCTTTCAGCATGCCTTCTCTGGGGACTTCAGGCCACTGGTAATGGCAGTCTGGTCTTTACCTAGAGAGCAACCACCCACCCCTGCATACAGGCACATCCTGCTCCATTGCCAGGGAAGAAGGAAGGGTTTTGACTCACCTTCAGCCTGGCCAGGATGCTGGCCTTCTTGGAGTTTGAGGAGTAGCTTCTGGAGCAGGAGACACTGCAGAAACGTTTGGTCTTGGAGAAGAAAGCCTCCCTGGTGCCCACAATCCCACACATCTCACACACAGCTGAGAGAAGGAAGGCACAAAAATGTGAGCAGTTGGCAGGGTCAACACACTACAAGGGCAGAGCTGAGCCCAGATAACACTCATTACACATAGCAGCTCCCCCACGTAGCACAGAAAATGCAGCCTCAATCCAGTGCTGCTTCCAAAGCACACTCAAGATGCAGTCATACACCCTTCGGCTTCCCCCATCCCTCGGTTCTTTCCATCACGCACATGCTTTAGGTAGAACAGGCAGGCAGGGCAGTACCTGGCTCGGAGCCGCTGTCCTCTGTGAGCCGGCCTGTGGTAAGCTGGTGCATAGGAGAGGCCGGAAGCTCTCCAGCTTCCCGGTCTGCCACCTCATCGTCACTAGACTCATCCAGACAGGAGCTGCTCTCGCTGCCCATGCTGCTGTTATAGCCCCGGAAGCTGTCGTAACCCCCAAAGATGTCCAATTCATCATTCTCACCCTCCTCCTCCTCATCACCTTCCTCCTCCGCCTGCTCCAAAGATGAAGTTTTGTGGGAGAAGGTAGACACCAACTGAAAAAAGAGCCAGTCTGCTTTAAAATAGACATTTTACACCACACTCCACAGTAAACCTGCCCTCATTGCTGGGGGAATCTCTTGGACCAGGGAGAGGCCATGGGGTGAGCAATGAGTCCATATAACAACCCAAAAGGTAGGAGTTTGAATCCCTAGCAGGGAAGCTATTACCTGGGCAACAGGCCCCCTTTGCACGTGTTTCACAGGCTGCATTCTGCTTCCCAAGAGGGAAAAAACAGCCACAGAGCTACAGCTACATAGAAGAAAAGTCTGAGGAACATGGAAAGAATACAGGGAACTACATTGCCATGCTGACGAAGACAGAGACGACTGTATCCTTCCAGGCACTGTCTCTCCCAACACAGTTGCACAGCACCAGACACCATCAACATAAAAGTCACCACAAGCTTCCAGCGCAGCGCACAAAGCTGCACAGTCTGGCCACCATGGCTCCCAAGACCAGTACAGCCTGGATGTCAGGCAGGACAAACTTTACTCTGGAGAAACTTCATGTTCTTTGGAAACTGCATAGTCCATAGCCGACCTCATTTCAGAAGCTGCATCAGCAGGATGACAGAATGTTTGTTAAAGAGTTTTTGCCTACAATCACATGACTCTTCAACTAAATGTCCTCACTAGCTCTTTGTACTTCCTGTTACAGCAATAGAGCAGAGAGGCAGTGACGGAAGAAAGAGCACAGAAACTCAGTAACTGTTTCTCAGGCTAGAAGAATCTTGAACCAGGCTCCAAATAAACACAAAAGAAGCTGGGAAAACGTGTTAGCGACTCATGAAAAAGCAGCAAGAAGTCAGCATCAGAACAGGGAATGATGGAACAGAAAGGCAGATTGGAACAGCCACACGAGGCACTAGGATACAATTTTTCATCCAAGCAGGCAACAACAAAAGATCAGCGGCAAGTCCATCACCTTCCAGTGCTAAATTCCCTCTGATCCCTGGCTCCTGGGTATTACTATAGACACATGAACGGGAAGACCAGCCTTCACTCACTCCTGTCTCCCCACATCCTCCCTAGCTTTCACACAAAACAGTCCCAAGATACTCGGGTTGTTCCCTGAGGACAGAGGTGCTCTTCTGCGTATCCATAGCCTCAGACAGCACTCCTGATGTTTGAAACGTCTGAGCTCCTCAAAAAAAACCCATTAATTGCTTTATGGCCCCCATCTGGGTGCGCACCTTACTTTGGCTCATAGGAAGTGAATATCTTTGGATCGTTACTCGTCCATCAAACGCGAATGAAACCTGTGGGCACGCTAACAAGCTCGCAGGGCTGACGAGCGCGGAGAGCACCTCCCGCAGCTTGCTCAGAGAGGCAGGGAGGGACGCCGAGGCCCATCCCGCCCGGGTCAGACCCACCGTCCCCTCCAGCACCAGCCCGGCCCCTGGCGGCGCGGAGCCGGGACGGACGGCCACGCCGGCAGCCACGACAGCACGACGGGCAGGAGGGGGCGGCCCGGCGCTCCCCGCCCCCCGCAGCCGTTACCCCGCGAACACAGCCCGGGCCGCGCGCCCTCCCTCAGGGCAACGGGCGGCCCGGCCCGGTGCCCCCAGGCTTTCCCCGGCGGCTGCAGGAGCGGGCGGCCTCCCGCCGGCCCCGGAGGAGCCTCCGGCGCCGCTCACCTCCCCCCGCTCCTGCTCCATGGCTCCCACGACGCCGCTAGCCCGCCTCACGCGCGGGGAGCGCGTCCCCCCTCAAGGGCGCATCTGATTGGCGAGAGCTGGGAAAAGGAAGCCAATCAGCGAAGAGTTTGTTCTCGCCGCGCTCCCCGCGGGGCACGACGGGAGCTGTAGTTCTTTTCCCGCCGGCGCGGCAGGGAGGAGCGGCAATGGCGCCCGTCGGCGGTCCCACCCGGGGGCGGAGGAGAGACCGGGCCGAGCTCCCGGCTCCCCGGGCACGGCGCCGAGGAGCTCTCGTAGTTCTGGGTTCGCGCTCTCGGTCCCGGAAGCTTATGTAAACAACAAACCCAAACAAATTGAAAAACCCCAACAAAACCCCTAAAACGTCAGCCTCACGCTGGGTTTGATGCCCGGTAACTGTCAGCGTGTGAGCGAGAACAAAGCATCCCCGAAACAACATGAGCCCCACGGAGATGCACAGCTGGATTTGTGTGTCTTAAACGTAGCCGAGGACGCACACAGCTTCCCAGAAAACTCAGGGAGTGTGTAAGGATCTGGGTTTAGTTGGGAGGAAAACGCCTTTAGCCTGGCAAGTACCTAATGTCACACTGTAGCAACACCTTTTTCCCTGTCCTGCACTGGTGGCACAGCCAGCGTGTCACTCGGGCTGGGGAAGCCTCGGTGGGTGCCGGCAAACGCGGCCGTGCGAGCCGGGTGCAGGGACAGGGACTCACTCATTCTCTCCCAGCCTGCCCTGACGTGTCCAAGAACCACACTGTAAATTCACACGGTAAATAACCCACATGAGTTAATGCTGCTGCTCCCTATGTCCCCGAATGATCAGTCTCAAGAGATTTCATGCGTAAATAGATGTTTTATTTGGCAAAGAAAGCGTTGCCTATGCAAAAGAGGCCTTGAAATGCTCACTGTGATGTGCAATTGGTTTAAAATTTGTGTGCATTTATAGCATAGCTTCTTCACAGTATAAACGCTTCTCTCCTTTTTGGCTTTTTTTCCCCACGGAAAAGTAGTGTGGTCTTGGTCATACTGGTATGACCTCATCCCTCATCCCAGCTTGCTGTCAAGAATAGCCAAGAAGCAAGTGTCTCCCCATATGTCTCTGGTGTTGATTCTCTTTCATACAAAAGGCAAGTCCCCTGGACTTAGTTCTATTTCCCATTCTAACTCTTTTATTTTGTTATAACCTTCATGTTGTTATCACATCAAGGGCAACAAGAAAAACTTCTATAGGTATGTCGGTGATAAAAGGAGGACTAGGAAAAACGTGAGCCCTCTCTGGAAGGAAATGGGAGACCTGGTGACCCAGAATATGGAGAAGGCTGAGGTACTTAATGACTTCTTTGCCTCAGTCTTCACTGACAAGTGCTCCAGCCCCACTGCCCAAGTCACAGAAGGCAAAGGCAGGGACTGGGAGAATGAAGAACCACCCACTGTAGGAGAAGATCAGGTTTGAGACCATCTAAAGAACCTGAAGGTGCACAAGTCTATGGGACCTGATGAGATGCATCTGCAGGTCCTGAGGGAGCTGGCAGATTAAGTTGCTAATCCACTATCCATCATACCTGAGAAGTCATGTCAGTCCGGTGAAATTCCCACTGACTGGAAAAGAGGAAACACAGCCCCAGTTTTTAAAAAGGGGAAAAAGGAAGATCCAAGGAACTACAGATGAGTCAATCTCACCTCTGTGCCTGGCAAGATCATGGAGCATATCCTCCTGGAAACTATGCTAAGGCGCATGGGAAAAAAGGTGATTTGTGACAGCCAACACGGCTTCCCTAAGGGAAAATCCTGCCTGACAAATTTGGTGACCTTCTACAACAGGGTTACAGCATTGGTGGATAAGGAAAGAGCAACTGAAATCACCTACCCGGACTTGTGCATACTGTCCCACACGACATCCCTGTCCCTAAATTGGAAAGACATGGATTTAACAGATGGACCACTCAGTGGATAAGGAATTGATGGATGGTCGCACTCCAAGTGTTGCAATCAACAGCTCAATGTCCAAGTGGAGGCCAGTGACGAGCGGTGTTCCTCAGGGGTTGTTATTGGGGCTGGTGCTGTTTAATATTTCTGTGGGTGACATGGACAGTGGGATCAAGTGCACCCTCAGCAAGTTTGCTGACGACACCAAGCTGTGTGGTGGTGTGGACACGCTGGAGGGAAGGGATGCCATCCAGAGGGACCTCGACAGGCTTGAGAGGTGGGCCTGTGAGAACCTTATGAAGTTCAACAAGGCCAAGTGCAGGATCCTGCACGTGCGTTGGGGCAATCCCAAGCACAAGTACAGGCTGAGTATATATAGTGATAATAATATATACAAAAAAGTAATGCACAGTACAATTGCTCACCACGCACTGACCAATGCCTGTCCCATCCTGGCAAGTGATCCTGAAAAAGGTAAGTCCTGACATTGCAATCCCAGACGAGTGAGAGGCCCAAAAAGAGAGTGAGAGAGAGAACTCCAAGAGACTGAGAGAATCCCTCAGAAGAGAGTTCCAAACTTACCAGTCAACCCGCATCTATATACTGGGCATGGTGTTGCATGATATGGAATACTTCATTGGCCAGTTTGGCCCTCAATCCTAAGTCTTAGTTCAAATCCTAACCTAGGAGTTGTGGGCCCTTTGTCCCGGCTATGCTCCCCCCCAGCCTGTTGTGCTACTGCACACTGGCAAAAACATGGGAAGCTGAAACATCCTTGATGTCTGAGCACCAACTGTAAACATCAGTGCGCTATCAGCATTCTTCTCATAACAAATCCCGGACTAAATCCAAAACACAGAGCTTTTCTAGCTACCTAAAAGAAAAACTCTCTTTCCCAGTCAAAACCAGGACAAATACCTTTTCAGGGAAGACACAGCACATGGTCCACAACCCAGGAGAGGAACAACATGGGTTACAGTAGGTGGACTAAAAAAAAATATGTCCAAAATACCCGCCCCAAGGGTTTTCTTTAGAGAAACCTGAAGTTACTGACCTGCTGCCAGAACAGCAGAACACGTTTGCGCAGGAAGAACACAGGATTCCGCCACTGCTGCTGTTGCTCTCGCTGTGATCTCAAGAAAGCGCAGGAAAAGCAAATCCCTGAAGGACCTTCAGCTTAGGGAGTTGAGGTTGCTACAGAGAGAAAACGGGGCCTTGGCTTCCAGTGCTGCGTTTGCAGACCCCACTCCTGCCCCATGGCCCCTGTGCTTGTGGCCACTACTCCTGGCAGTAGTGCAGAGGGCTGGGCCCTGGCTTACCAGACCTCACTTCCCAGGCAAAATTTATCACCAAAGTCCTGTCTTAAACCCTTGGAGACCCTTTCTATATCAGCCCAGGGATCTCCTACACCTGAGCCCTTACTTCACCAGCACCAGAGTCCCATGCTGCTGCGACTCTTCCTCCACAGGGTACACAGCCATACCTGCATTCTTTCCCCATTTTAGAGAGGCTCCAGCAGCGGTGTGGGGTAACAAAGACAACGAAAAGCAAAAGTGAAGAAGGAAACAAACTCAAGTGAAGGACTGCTTGCTTTTCTGGGCAGCAGAAGCTATGGCCTTTCAGCCAGAGGAGCAGGATTGGCAATGAGCTTACTTCTTCTAATGCCACTGTCACTGCCCTTCCAATTCCTGCCATCGCTCTGGGGACTGCAAGGGCATGGAGAGAAGCAAAGCACTCACTGACAGAGCTTGTGGTTGCATCCCGCATAGCTCTGCCCTCACAAGATATGCCAGAGCCTGCCACCACCCCAGCACACCTGGGGAAAACAACAGTCTGAGCCGTGCCAACTTCACCAGGAGCTGTGAAGGGCTTCAAAGATGGCTATATGAGACGGTGCCAATAGTAATTCCTCCACCCTCCCTAAATCCACCACACTCCCTACAACAGGGAGCATAGGCTGGAGCCATGGCTGATTGCCCATCGGCTACCCACAGCACCAGTTACAGAACAGGTTTCCCTTTCAAACATCCACCGTATGCAGGATCCCTGCTGTGGAGTTACAGCCGAGACCCTGTTCTAAGGGAGTGCAACTGAGGCAACTCAAGCAATTCATCAAACCCTCGTTTTTCTAAACAAAGTGACAGACGGAAGTTGGGCAGGCAAAGGCCAACGTGGACAATATGCTTGCAAGGCTGACGGAGCAGCTCAGTGGCTTTTCAACCGCGATGCAGGCATAGATGCTGCTGAACCACTGCAGATGGAGGCAGTTGCGCTCTAACACTTTCAGGGGCTGGGCTGGGCTCTGTCTCAGGCCAGGATCTATAGCATGTGATCTGATTTGATGAGCCGAGAGAGGAAACGACTCCTCGTGCAAACTGACAGTTACTCAAGGGTCATGTTGTACAAAGGCAGCTGCTAGGAAGGTTTGTAAAAACAAACATTCCCCAGCCAGGGCAACCTACGTCTGTTCTTCAAAGAAAAGCTCATTTTAAGGGTAGGAAGCCTCTTCACACGCTTAGGTAGAACCAGTCATTAGGAGCAGACGCTTCTGACTGCTGCTGTTTTTCATGACCCACTCCAGACTCTCCAGAGAGGCTGGGCCAGAGTCCTTGACTTTGGTTGGAACTGGGAGCAGCGTACTCAAGGACATGGTGTGTGTAAAAGGACCATGTTGGAAACACGAGGTGGAGTTTCTTGCAGAGGAACTAAGTGTATATCAAACACTGGAAGAAGCACTGGAAAAGGAAGCAGAAGCAGAAGCTGGAATGGCTGTCACTGTCGCATGGAGTGCCTCAGCCTTGGGGTGCTGCCGTCGCTCGTAAGAGGCCACAAGCTCTTCATTTTGTGAGTAACTTGGGCCCTGCCAGGCTTTGTCTGGACTTGTCTTGGCCCGGCAGCAGCTGTGCTGTAGCTCGTTTCGCTGTCACAACAGTTGTCTAATGACCAGGTGACTGTTACCAACATCGTTTCAGTTTTTGTACAGTTACCTGGTGTGACACTTACTGTGTATATATTATTGCAACTAACAGGTAGCAGGTACTAGGGAGAAGCCTGTCTGACTGCTGGGTTTAGAGAGCAGCTAACAGACGCAGGTGTTTGCACAGTGGAGTGCATGGAGAGGGTCAGGGTCCCCGTGCTCACCAACCCTGGTGATGTGCCACATGGCATGGTCTCCCACTGATGCCGGAACAGCTCTCCCTGTAACGTCAGAGCCTCCACCCAGGCTGAGCTCTCCCGTGGGAGGATATGGCTTTGCAAGTTTTGCGCTGCAGGGAGCGTTTGAGGCTTCTCACTTTGGCTGAGTCAGAACAGAATCTTCTTGGAGACCTTGCAGTTTCAAGAGCCTGAACCCCCCATCTGTAGTGAAGGCAGAATCTGTGGTCATCGGGTTGGGAGTCAGTGACTTCCCTGATGATGAAGGCTGGAAGCTTGTGACTTGGGGCACCAGGAGGATGTCTCCTGCTCCACCTGCACAGGTACAGGACAACAACAGAACCAGTTCAGTGCCCTCACAGCAGATGCGAGGCTGAGAGTTGTGTCCAGAGAAACGTCTGAACTGCCTGAGTCTGGGCCTGAGCTGTGCAGCAGCACCACACAGAAGTGGTGGGTGCTGGTAGAGAGCGACTCCTTGCTGCAGGAGTGGAGGTCACCATCTACCAACCTGCCTAAGGAGAGGTGCTTCTTGCTGGGTTCTTGGATCCGGGATGTTACAGAGAGGCTGCCAAGACTTGTTCAGTGCTCACACTGTTACCCTCTCCTGCTGCTCTTCCATGTGGGCACTGACAATACTGCTGGAGAGAGACCCAAAGTGTATCAAATGTGACTTCGTGGCCCTGGATGCAATGGCCATGAGTATGGGGGCTCAGTGGTCTTCTGCTGGTGAGGGGAAAGTACTTGAGGGGGAACAGATGCATCCGGCAGGTCAACAACTGGTTGTGCAGCTGGTGTGAATAAGGATTCAGCTTTTATGACCATGGGACCCTCTTAAGGGATCAAGGACTACTCTGAAGAGATGGGATCCACCTGACCAAAGGGGCAAAAACATCTTTGCTAAGTGGACAAAGGCTGCCCAACCTGTGGAGAAGAGTTTTAAACTAGGGACAGCAGAACTGACCATCGAGTGAGGAAGTGATGGACTAGCTTGGCAACCAAAGGTTGCAGTGTGATGTGGACATGAGAGATCTTAACACATGGCAGACAGAGGCCCAGCCTATGTGTATGCATGAAAACAAGGATGTGCTGGGAGGACAGAAGTGGTGCAAGTCCTACTGGCACCAGATAGGACTTGCCTTTCTCAGAAGAGAACGAGGGTCTTAGCGCAACAGCTAGCAGGGCTCATTGACAGGGCTTTAAACTAGATTCGAAGGGGGAGGGGGGATAATATCAAGAATGATAAAGATATGCTGGAAGTACCTGAAGAACAGAAGAAAGGAATTCCAGCCACTCCAGCCAGGAAGTCAGATTCATCTGGGGCCCAACTTAAATGCCTCTACGCTAATGCACGCAGCATGGGGAATAAGCAAGAGGAGTTAGAAGTGTGTGTGCGCGTCTGTTAGAATATGATCTTATTGGCATCACTGAGATATGGTGGGATGAATCCTATGACTGGAGTGTCAGAATGGAAGGGTACAGGCTCTTTAGGAAGGATAGGCGGGGGCGAAGAGGAGGAGGTGTTGCCCTCTGTGTCAAAGACCAGCTGGAGTGCATGGAGCTGCACCTGGGGACGGATGAGGACCCAACTGAGAGTTTATGGGTTAGGATTAAAGGGAGAGCAGGGACAGGGCATATAGTAGTAGGGGTCTGCTACAGACCATCTGACCAGGAGGACCGGGTGGATGAGGCCCTCTACAGACAGATAGGAGCTGCCTCATGTTCACGAGCCCTGGTCCTCATGGGGGTCTTCAACCACCTCGATATCTGTTGGAAGGGCAACACAGCAGGGCATAGGCGATCCAGGACGTCCCTGGAATGCATGGGTGATAACTTCCTTCTCCGAGTGGTAGAGGAACCAACGAGGAGAGGTGCTTTGCTGGACCTTGTTCTCACCAACAAAGAAGGGCTGGTGGGGAACGTGACGCTCAAGGACAGCCTTGGCTGCAGTGATCATGAAATGGTGGAATTCAAGATTTGTAGGGAAGCAAGGAGGGTGCACAGCAAGCTCACTACCCTGGATTTTAGGAGAGCAGACTTTGGCCTCTTCAGGGATCTCCTTGGTAGAGTACAATGGGATAATGCCCTGAAGGGAAGAGGGGCCCAAGAAAGCTGGTTAATATTCAAGGATCACCTCCTCCAAGCTCAGGAGCGGTGCATCCCAGCTAAGAGAAAGTCAGGTAGGAACACCAGGAGGCCTGCATGGATGAACAAGTTTCTCCTGGACCAACTCGGGCACAAAAAGAAGGCCTATAGAGGGTGGAAGCAAGGACAGGTAGCCTGGGAAGAATACAGAGCAATTGTCTGAGCAACCAGAGATCAGGTTAGGAAAGCTAAAGCCCTGATAGAGTTAAATCTGGCCAGGGACATCAAGGGCAACAAGAAAAACTTCTATAGATATGTCAGTGATAAAAAGAGATCTAGGGAAAAAGTAGGCCCTCTCTGGAAGGAAACGGGAGACCTGGCCACCCGGGATATGGAGAAGGCTGAGGTTCTCAATGACTTCTTTGCCTCAGTCTTCACTGGCAAGAGCTCCTGCTGCACAGCCCAAGTCACAAAAGGCAAAGGCAGGGACTGGGAGAATGAAGAACAACCCACTGTAGGAGAAGATCAGGTTCGAGACCATCTAAAGAACCTGAAGGTGGACAAGTCCATGGGACCTGATGAGGTGCATCTGCAGGTCCTGAGGGAGCTGGCAGATGAAGTTGCTAAGCCACTATCCATCATATTTCAGAAGTCGTGGCAATCTGGTGAAGTTCCCACTGACTGGAAAAGGGGAAACATAGCCCCCATTTTTAAAAAGGAGAAAAAAGAAGACCCAGGGAACTACAGACCAGTCAGTCTCACCTCTGTGCCCGGCAAGATCATGAAGCAGATCCTCCTGGCGACTATGCTAAGGCACATAGAAAACAAGGAGGCGATTGGTGACAGCCAACATGGCTTCACTAAGGGCAAATCCTGCCTGACTAATTTGGTGGCCTTCTATGATGCGGTTACAGCATTGATGGACAGCGGAAGAGCAACTGACATTGTCTACCTGGACTTATCCAAAGCATTTGCTACTGTCCCACACGACATCCTTGTCTCTAAACTGGAAAGACATGGTTTTGATGGATGGACCACTCGGTGGATAAGGAATTGGCTGGATGGTGGCACTCAAAGAGTTGCGATCAACGGTTCAATGTCCAAGTGGAGGCCAGTGATGAGTGGTGTTCCTCAGGGGTCAGTACTGGGTCCAGTACTATTTAACATCTTTGTTGGTGACACGGACAGTGGGATTGAGTGCACCCTCAGCAAGTTTGCAGATGACACCAAGCTGTGTGGTGGTGTGGACATGCTGGAGGGAAGGGATGCCATCCAGAGGGACCTTGACAGGCTGGAGAGGTCGGCCTGTGAGAACCTCATGAAGTTCAACAAGGCCAAGTGCAGGATCCTGCACGTGCATTGGGGCAATCCCAAGCACAAGTACAGGCTGGGTGGAGAATGGATTGAGAGCAGCTCTGAGGAAAAGGACTTGGGAGTGCTGGTGGATGAGAAGCTCAACATGAGCCAGCAATGTGCGCTGGCAGCCCAGAAAGCCAACCGTATCCTTCAAAAGAAGCGTGCCCAGCAGGTCAAGGGAGGTGATTCTGCCCCTCTACTCTGCTCTTGTGAGACCTCATCTAGAATACTGCGTTCAGCTCTGGAGTCCCCAACACAAGAAGGACATGGAGCTGCTGGAGCGAGTCCAGAGGAGGGCCACGAAGATGATCCGAGGGCTGGAGCACCTCTGCTATGAAGACAGGCTGAGAGAGTTGGGGCTGTTCAGCCTGGAGAAGAGAAGGCTCCAGGGTGATCTTATTGCAGCCTTTCAGTACCTGAAGGGGGCCTACAAGAAAGCTGGAGAGGGACTTTTTACAAGTGCGTGTAGTGATAGGACAAGGGGCAATGGCTTTAAACTGAAAGAGGGCAGATTTAGATTAGATATAAGGAAGAAATTTTTCACTCAGAGGGTGGTGAGGTACTGGAACAGGTTGCCCAGAGAAGTTGTGGATGCCCCATCCCTGGAAGTGTTCAAGGCCAGGTTGGATGAGGCTTTGAGCAACCTGGTATAGTGGAGGGTGTCTCTGCCCATGGCAGGGGGGTTGGAACTAGATTATCTTGGAGGTCCCTTCCAACCCAAACCATTCTATGATTCTATGACAGCATCCTGGGGAAATCTCCCTTCTTTCAGCAATCCCAGCTCCCTGAGACCAGTGTGAATGTCTGAAGGAAGAAAGACCCTCTCAGTGAAGTAGAATCAGGTTAGAGAACATCTAAACAAACTAGACACGTTCAAGTCCATGGGACTTGGCAGTTGCACATCCAAGTGCTGAAGGAGCTGATTGATATTGTTGCAAGGCCACTCTTTGTTATCCTTGAAAGATCACAGTGATCAGGGGAAATTCCTGAGGAGTGGAAGAATGACGCTCTTGTCTCAAAGGAGGAGAACCTGGGGAAATACAGGCCAGTCATCCTCACCTTAATCCTTGAGAAAGTGACAGAGCAAATCTTCCCAGAAATGATTTCCAAACACACTAAGGACAAGAAGGTGAACAGGAGTAAACACCATGGATTTATGAAGGGGAAATCATCCTTAAGCAACCTGACAGCCTTATGCGATGAGATGACTGGCTTGGTCAATGAGAGGAGAGCAGTGAATGTTGCTTATCTTGAATCTACTTTAAGGCTTTTGACACTATCTCTGACAACTTCCTCATCAACAGAGGAAGTATGGGCTAGATAAACAGATAGCAAGGTGGACTGAAAGGTTGGGATCACTGGCACAAAGTCCAGTGGAGACAAGTCACTAGTGACATACCTCAGGGATTGTTACTGGGGACG
The DNA here is from genome assembly GCF_009769465.1 of Tauraco erythrolophus. Classification (NCBI taxonomy): domain Eukaryota; kingdom Metazoa; phylum Chordata; class Aves; order Musophagiformes; family Musophagidae; genus Tauraco; species Tauraco erythrolophus. The sequence goes on from NC_141468.1 coordinate 58,692,812, forward strand.
ACAACACTGTTGCACATCATCTTCATTAGTGACCTGAATGATGGGGCAGAGCACATCCTCAGTAAGTTCACAGATGGTACAAAACTGGGAGGAGTGTGTGATACACCAAGGGGTTGTTCTGTCATCCAGAGGGACCTCAACACGCTAAAGGAAGAGGCTGACAGGAACTTCAGGAAGTTCCACAAAGGAAATGTAAAGTCTTGCATCTAGGAGGAGCAACCCCATGCACAAAGCACATGCTGGAAGGCAGCTTGGCAGAAAAGGGCCTGGGGGTCCTGGTGGCAAGTTGAACAATATGCCAATAACATGCCCTTGTGGCAAAGGCAGCCAACAGCCTCCTCAGCTGCATTAGGAAGAGTATTGCCAGCGGGTGGAGGAAAGTGATCCTTTCCCTCAGTACTGGTGAGTCACATCTGGAATGCTGTGTTTGAGTCTGGAATCCCCAGTACAAGAGACACGGACATAGTGGAGTGAATCTAGCAAAGGGCCAGGAAGACAATGAGGGGTCTGGAGCATCTGTCAGATGAAGAGGGGCTAAGAGAGCTGGGACTGTTCAGCCTGGAGAAGAGAAAGCTCAGGGGGATCTTATCCTCATGTATAGGTACCTGGTGAGGCGAGTACACAGAGAGGCTGTGACACCTCCATCCTGGAGATACTCATCTGGAAACAGCCCCATGCAACCTGCTTTAGATGACCCTGCTTTGAGCAAGGAGGTTGACTAGATGATTTCCAGAGGTGCCTGCCCACCTCAGCCATTCTGTGCTTCTGTAATAACAAGTGCCTCTGTGTAGAATACGGTATCTATGATGCTAGAATTATTAAAAAAAAAAAAAAAGCAGCAGTGTAGACACATACAGTCACGGGACGATACTGCAGGCCCAGGGCTATAAGCAACTCACCGGTAACCAAGTCATCAGAGTAACCAAGAGCTGAGTAAATGCAGGTTTAGGGGTAACAAGTATGCAATATACGTAAAACACTCCATAAACAGTAAATTTGTACATAATGTGGAACAATGAACCAGGAAAGAGCAAGGTGTAGAGCACGTTTTACTAACAGATGATCCCAATACTGAGGGAGAAACCATAAATATGATATCCCTCCCTGTGCCAAACTCACTGTAAGCCCTCCCCACCTACAACGTCAGTCATTGACCCCAGGACGCAAAGGGGCATTGGAAGGGGTAGACATTAGAAAGTTTACATCACTGACCTGCATATTATTTGACTAAATATCTGGACAAGAAATCTTTGATTAGATTGCTAAAACTTTGGGTGTGAGTTCTTTTTGCTGGTCCAAGAGTCTAACAAATAGGTGGGAAATGAAACAACCTACTCTGACTTGGATGCAACTGATTGGCAAGAGCACATGGCAGGGATACAGATGACATCCTAATTTTGCTGCCATCCTACCACTTCCCCAGTCAGCCATAGTATTTCCCCAACTGGTGGGTTCTGGTTCTCCAGTAGCATCAGGGAAAGCAGAGGCAGAGAGATGTAGGGGAAAGAAAGCCCGTGCAAATTCAAGACCACTGATCACCCACACCACCTCAATAAAACCTTCAAGCTTGGCTCAGAAACAGCATCTACAAAGAGAGACAGAGCAGCTGTGCTGTCACATACAATGCCTGGCATCACATGGCATCTTTTAAGGAAGCCACTATATTGGCATTCAGAGTTGGAAGGTCTGTAGCTCTTCGAATCAAAGCTGCTCTGCAAGGTCTCAAGGCTTCCCCACTCCAGCCTGGGTCAAACGCTCCCATACAGGCCAGGACAAATTCAAAACACGTTTTGTGCGCTAACGCTACAAACGCAAGCTGTTTGCTAAGTTGGGATGCACCAAAAGCACACGAGTCAGAAAGGTGGGCACGTTTGGCACTTCACTGGCCAGCATGTGGTCAGAAGGAATTTTATTTATACTCCCTCTCGAGAAGCCCCTCAAGGTTGAAAGTAAAACTAGGCTTTGCTTGGGTGGGGGGAAGGAAGAGGAAAGCTTGCTGTGGTTGGCACCAAGAATGCAAATCTAAACCATCCCAGACACCTACCCTGGTGTTCAGTGTGTGTGGGGGGTTTGTTTTCTGCGCTCCTTTAGAGCAGGTCAACAGCAGTCCCTCCCAAAGCACAGGGCTGCTTTCCTTGAGCCCCTCAGGAACTTTCCACCATCTTGCTACCGAAAATATATATATATATTTTTAATACAAGATTCATTGTCCTACTCGTATTTATACCCCAATATCAAGCATTTCACTCCTGCTTTCTAACAGCCTCCAACGTCTGTACACATTGCAATACACCATTACTTTTGTTTGGCAGTTGGCTGAGGCTCCCATCCATTCAGGTTCCCTCCTCCATCATCTTCCACCAGCAGCTTCCTGGGGGCAGTTCACTCACTTTGTTGTGTTTTTTTTTTTTGTCAGAGACTTACGGATATGCTGATGCTTGCAACACACTGGTGTTATGCAGATGTTGTGCTCTGGTCACATCTGGGTCCTCCAGGTGTTTAATGCCCTGCTTCCGAGTTATCCCCTAGGCAGCCAGCACTGTGTACACATGCAGAGATTAAGGCTGCATTTTGGGAAGCCCTCAATGGACCAGCCACATCATGGTGCCCAGCCAGCACACAACATGCTCTTATGCGATACAATTAACTCCGTGTGCACACAGCCACGGGCAGCACACAACTGGGCTTACTACACATGTACTGCACAGTGGAAGCATTCCCAGAAATCCCCCAAACATACAATATACAGTAACCAACTGCATATACCCTACGTCTGGCAGGATCACCAGATGCAACACGGGGCTGACGGGGGTGCTCAGGCGCCATCTCGGTGCAGTGTCTGCGGGACGTCCACACGAGCTTACCTCATGCTCGCACTTCAGTGCCAAAAGGTGTACAATATATTCCAAGTGAAATAGGATCTTTTAATATCACATATCCAAACAATAGTTCTCATTTCAAAATGCAAAATAGGTCCTTTGAAGATCAGCTGCTCCCAGGCTGTGTGAGCAGGGTAGGGTACAGCCAACTGGCACAACTGCCGAGGTCAGACCTCGTTTCTTTGGTAAGATACATGCCGGGAACAAACGCGAACGCAGAGTTGTACCAAAAGTGTCCATTGAGAAGACTAACTATTAATCCACGTCCCTTATTAGAGATTTGCATTTTAAAACAGTCATATACATTAAATAACTCTCCGATGTCTTAATAGTGAACATCTGAAGGGAGTGGCGCATATTCTGCTACCCCCACCGCTTTAAAAACAGGCAACAAGTGGGAGAGAAGGGAAACATTAAAAACAGGCTGTCTGTCTCACACAGTTTATTTAACAATAGGTAATAAGAAATCAATTTTTAACAGTCTATACAGTGATCGAAAGTTCATATTTATAAGTAATCAACTTTAATTGCATGATTTACAACATTTGAGGGTTTTTTGCTTTCTATTTTCAAGTTTTACAGAAAGTGGAAGAGGGTGGGAAAGGGGCATGGGAGAGAGAAAGCAAGCATAAAGAAGAAACCCCAGGGACTTTTTCTCAGGTTAAAATCATCCCACTGGATTGTTTCTTACCCTCTGTTTTATTTTTTTTTCCTTTGTTAGATGTAAAAATAACAAAAAAAAATTCTTTCAAGAAAACAGAAACCACAATATATATACTACATCCATTTGGCAGCTGCCCCTGTGTATTTGCAAAAAATGTTGTCTTCTCTCTACATGTACAAATTATTTTAATACTTGAAGTTTTTTTTAAGCTCAGACTCTTGTATAGAAAATTCTTGGAGGACAAAAGTAGACTTCAGGAGGGGACTGAGTTATTTAATATTTTTACATTTTTCAAAGAATTGACATATTTCCAAAGAGGAAAAGATTGGTATTTATTTTTTATATATATATATTTATATATGTAATGTATTTTTAAAGCAACATTAACCCCTTTTGTCCTCCGGTTTTAGGAAAAGTGTGGTTTTTTGTTTTTGTTGTGGTTTTTTTTTTTTTTGCAGTGACATGAAGAAAAACCAGAATAGGGAAAATGTTTACCATCTGCCTCAGTAAATAATAACTATCAATATTACATATTTTCATTAATTTAAAAAAAAAATAAAACCTATTGAAGGCAGGAGTAGAGCATCCTTTGGTGAACCCCCAAAAGATCACCCTCTTCTCCCAACCTCCCCAACACACACAAGGAAAAAAAAAAACAAACAAGAAAAAGGACTGGTTATGATTCCAGCCATAACAAAAATATATTCTTTGTACTCTACTGTCCCTCAGGTTCATTGTTGGTTTGTTTTTAAAACCACAAACTACTGCTGCAGAGTTCAGATGTGTTCCAGGGAAAAATGTTGTTTTAGCTAAGAAAGATTCAAAAAAATTTGTCTTCAGTACAAAAAGTCTTGAGAAAATAAGTTTTTTTTCTTTTCTTTTTTTATTTTTTTTTTTTTTTTGCTCCCAAAATGCTACAATGTGTCTAGTGTATGTCTAGTGTACTCTGTGAAAGGTTTGAATTCAAGTCCGAGTTCTCAGAGCTGAGCCCCAGTTCCGTGGCGCTTGTACCATGGAGGCCTGCCATGCCGGGATTGCTAGCAAGCTGGGAAAGCATTGCACTCTGGTCCGGGCTGGCAAAGTGCCCTTGATCCATGGGGTTAGCCTGGGCAGCTACCAGTCCTGGATGTGGGGAGCTGGTCTGCGGGGAGACGTGGTGTGGAGAAGGCTGAGGTTGCATCCGAGGGGATGGGCTGGAATGGGGGGGCTGGGACTGGGGCCGCGGTGAGGGTACAGGCTGTGGAGAACGCACTTGATTGGTGAGCGATGAAGGGAGCTGCTGGCCCTGTAGGTGCGGGGACTGGGCCTGATTGGGGAGCATGTGCTGTTGGGGGCTCATAGGATTGGGCTGGGCTGGGGACCCCATCTGCTGCTGAAGTAGCCTCTGCTGGAAAGCCTGCTGCAAACTGGCTCCTGTCTCTGCACTCATCGCCTGTGGAAGCTGGCTTATTTGTCCCATGTTTCCTTGCTGCATCTGCTGCATGTGATGCTGCATTCGCTGCTGCTGTTGCTGCTGCTGCTGCTGTTGGGGATACCCAACGCCCTGGGGCTGCTGAAACTGGTTGTGGTTGGCCATCCCTGGCCCCAGTGCTGGTCCTGCTCCCTGCTGCTGCTGTTGCTGCTGGTGGCGTTGCTGCTCAATCATCTGGTGCCGTCTCATCAGGAGATCTCGGAACTGGGGAGCCATCCCCGAGTGATTCATACTCATCTGCTGCGCCTGAGGATTCATCCCAGCCATGGCCTGCTGCGGCTGCTGCTGCGGCTGCTGCTGGGGCATGCTGGGCCTCTGCACTCCTGCTTGCATGGGGTTCATGTTCTGCATGGCTGGGTTGGGGTGCACCCCTCCTTGCTGCCCTTGCATGGCTTGCTGCGGCTGGAGCCCTGGCTGACCCTGGGGGATGCCAGGCTGACCTGTCATCCCCTGGGGGTTCTGGGATCCTGCATATTTGGCAGCCCGCTGCTTGATGAAAGCAGCCAGCAGCTGAGGATTGGAGTGAAGGATGTTAAGCACCTGCTGCTGCTGCATGGGTGAGCTGGGAGACCTGAGAGTCCGCAGTAGGTTTTGTAAGGCCGCCTGGGGCAGAGGTGGTTGCTTGGGCTGAGCAGCACCAGGTACCTGACCCATCCCTGGCTGAGGTGCCATATTCATTGGCTGACCTGGCTGGGCTACTGACATCATGGATGGCCTCTGCATTCCTGGCTGCAGCTGAGCTTGGGGTAAGCCCCCCTGCACCCACGGTGGCTGCTGCTGGATTCCCGCTGGCCCCATTCCTTGATCTATATGACCACCGGGACCTCTGCCTATCTGTGGAGGGTTCATTCCCATAGGTGGCATCTGGGGCATCTGGTGCTGAATTGGCCTTTGGAAGATCTGAACCTGTGCCATCTGACGCTGAGTCTCCGCTGCCCGCTGGATCTGCATGGCCATTTCCACTGCTGCTGGAGGAGGACCCTGAACTGGTGGTTGAGGTGGCTGGGGTGGAGTTGGAGGAGTCACCTGGCCACCTGCCTTGCCCTGGGACACAGCGCTGGGAGGCTGAGTTCTTGGCATGGTGTAGGGTGGCATACTGTTGGGAGGTGCAGGTTGAGGCTGTGAGGCAGGCTGGGGCGGAGGCTGGGGTTGTGGGGTTTGCGGTGTTGGGGGCTGCTGGCCTGTTGGAGTTGTTGGGGTGGCTGGCGTCGGCGAGGGCAATCCTTGCTGCTGGCCTACCACACCAGTGCGCTGCATACTCGCCATCCTCCTTCGGAGCATCTGCGCCTGTTGCAGGCGGTGCTGAAGTTGCTGTTGACGGAGCTTGTGTTTAATGTTGAGACAGAAGGGCACCGGGCACTTGTTCTCCTGGCAGTGCTTTGCATGGTAGCAGCAGAGAGCAATGAGTTGCTTGCAGATGGGACACCCTCCGTTGGTTTTGCGTTTGCAGCCTTTGGTGTGTTGGACAACCCGTTTCATCTTCTGACAGGATGGCAGTGAGCAGTTGGCATTACGACACTGGCAGGCATGGACCAGGGACTGGATACAGCGCTGAATGCTCAGGCGGCGGGAATCACCTGGGCTCTGGGTGGTTGCAGTCTGCTGGTTGTTGCTCTCATCATCTAGACCAAGGCCTAATTTTTCCATCTTGTGGTCATGGTTTTTAGTGTTATAGCAGGTGATGCACAGGTCATAATCCTGGAAAGACAAGAGAGCAAAAGCTATCAGTGTTCCTGAAACTCCACACAATAAATAAATGATGCCATGCCACCTCAACAAATTACTCCCAGTCTGTTCCAGGCAAATTGTTGCTCTAGGGAAAAATTAAATCTTTCACTAGTTGAGGTACTAGAGAAGGAATAAATCCAAATTATCGCCAGGGAAAGTGTGTGGGAGCAAGGGTGCCTAGAATCTACAAAAATACATATAGCTTGAAAAACAAGCTTGCTCTGAGCTAATAAGTCACACGTTGCTCAGCTGGGCCAGAAAAATCCCTTTCTTTTCTGATAGGAAAGGAGAAGGAAAAGGCAAGGAACAAATAGCTGTCCATCTCCTGCTGCCTCAAAAGAAGAGGGCAAGAGCAGCAGGAGAGGTACCAATTTTTCAAAAAAAGGAAAGAGAATGAAAGCTGCATTTTCAGGTTTCAAGTAAGTTAAACACAGCAGACTGTACTGGACAGAAGAACAGAACAGTGTTTACATTCTGTGAAAGCAACAGCACAAGAGCTGGGCTCAATAACTGATCCAAGTCCTCAGGATTTGTCAATCCGTAGGAAATTTAGAATTTATTTTCTGGTACATATGAGGAAATGAGAGCATCAAATTTTAATCAGAGCTTTTCAGAACTGAATCCGAGACAGTCATTTACTTCCAGCAGGCTAAAAAATTAAGTCACCAGCCAGATTCAAGGCTAGTCCAGCTTCTAGAGGGCTCAGCATTGACCCAGACTGCTGAGCTTGACCTTCAAATACACTGGTATTGCAAACAGTTTTGAAGATAAAAACGCTGTTTGCAACTGTCTCTGTTTAGCACGTATCTGGGGCTAAACAATAGCCAGCTGTTCTATTACCCAAAGATCCCTCCCCACTCAAGGATGGGAACTGGGAAACAGAAGGAAGACCCATGGGTTGAGATAAGAACTGGTTAATAATTAAAATAGATAAAATAAAATGGAAGGAAAAATAATAATGACAGCAACATATGCAGACAAATGATGTACGGTGCAACTGCTCACCACCCCTTGACCAATGTCCAGCCCATTCCTGGCTAGCAATCTCAGGGCAGTAAAGTCCCGAAACTGTAATCCCAGAAGACAGAGAGCAGGCCCTGGGAGCAGAATGATGGGTAAGACCCTCCAGGGACAGTGACAATTGAGAAAGAGAGACCATCCCCAACAAACTTTTCCAATCCCAGTGACATCAGGACAGAAGCACGCTACAGACAGCAGGGTAGTAGAAGAGTCACCCAAGTACAGGTGGAATAGTATAGAGGAATCTGACTTCTAGCACAGCAAAACCTCTATGCCAGTAAAGCAATGGAGAGCCCTGTTTACAGAAATACTGCAGCACACCACTTCTGATGCTGGAAGAATGAAGGATGCATCACCCTTCAGAAGAAGCATCTGATCCTACCATTACAGCTGAAGCAATCGCTACACTTCCCAACTGCTTAAGCAGCAGCACCTTAAATGAACTACAGGAAGTACAATTCTGCTTCAGTTCTCCACAGCCTGAAAGACGACGACAAAAATCACACCAAGCAGAGGATTAGTAGAATCACTTATTATGGAAAATATTTCCTCTCCTTTCTTTTCTGAACTGCCAGAGTTTGAGCTGTATAGATCTTTTCCATCAGTTAAAACTGAAAAATTAGTTCAGGTAAAGAACACTCTGGGCACAGAGATACGGGGACACAGGTAGAGGAAACTTCACCAAGCATACCTCACAAACAGTGCAGTGCCATCTGGTCTCCACGTGATGCTTGCACTCGTTACAGGTATAAACAAAGCGGTCTTGGCTCTGGGTATGCAGTTCCACCAGCATGCACATGGTTGACCACTGAGCCCTTCGTAGTGAGGAGAACTCCAAGTGCTTGTCTCTAGCAAGGGTTAGGAAAGCATCACGCCCATCCATCAGGTCGCATGGAATGAGCGGGTCAGGCTCAACAATGGGGGGCAGGGAGTTGGCTGCAGGCCCAGCAATGAGACGGATGACAAAGAAGACCTGAAAAGTAAAAAGACTTAATGCCAGCACTTATCGAGATGTTTTGGTCACCAAACTTCATTACATGGAGCATACAATTCCAGGACCAACTAACACTTGAATGATGTGCTGCCAGGGTGTTGTGCTTCTAAGGACTGGAAAATTTCAAGCCCCTGGGTGCCCTGCAGGTTCGACTTCTTCAGAAGCATTAGGTAAGGAACAATGGACTGAACAGTAACAGTAGAATTGTTGTGACAATCTAAACTGTTAGGGAGTTCTGTATGAGCACAGTTGTACTTATCCCCACTGCCCTCGCAGCAAAGAGCGTCCAGACGTACTGGTATTTGTGCAGTGTGCCACTCAATTCTCCAGCCAAACCTATATAATTTACAGGGCACAACTCTGAGGTATCAGAGGTATAGAAAGATACACCTCTTAAATAAAATACATATTTCTCATTCCATCAGCTCTTACCTCCTTGTGCTTCTCCATAGTGGCATACAGCTTTTGGGAGAGGTCATTGGACACATTGGGCATGCCAGGCTTTTTCTTATTGCCACGACTCAAGCTGCTCTTGTTCTTACTTGTCTTCTTATTGTTCTTCTTTTTGGCATTTTTGCTGTCTCCCTTGCTCACCTATTAATTTTAAAGGTGTTTTATGTCAGGTATCTAAGTTACACCATCAGCATTTTATTACTTTCACATCTTCTGTAACTGCAGGACAAAACACACTTCACAATAATTTACTCTGAGGACACTTACCAGCGTCCTCTGAAACATTAAATTAATTCCATTAGAATCACTCCAGAAGATATCAAGATCAGCAATACATAGTTCTAAAAATATTAAAAGCATAAATGCTCAGGAGGTATAAGGGAAATGTTATTTACTGAATGCTGTTTGTCTGCTATAGTTGAATACTGAAGAACCTCTTGCATAATCACAAAGGGGTTCAGCAGATGGCTTCTCCATGCAATTCAAAACTAAAAATAACAGAAAAGTACAACTGATACTGCACTGACCAGAGATAAGAAAGACTTAATTCACCTAGATTTAGTTTGTTACAGCTCTCTGACAGATTTTTTTTTTTTTTTAACAGACTGCATTAAACTGATTTCGATAGGAAGCTGTTCTGGGTCCAAAAGGTGTTAGTAGTGCAATTTCTAGCACACACCTTCCTCCTGCCATATACTGCAACAGTTGAACAAAGTGAGTCAGCTTAATTCCAATTATAATCAATTAGAAATGAACAGTTTATTTCACTCTGTCCTTCTCAGAGGGCTCTTTGAAACACTACAGCATATGATGATAAAGGATCAAAGCACTTCTTATCCAAATGAGCATTTTTCAGAAGCTTATAACAACTTTGTCAGGATGGAAATTTCCAGTGAACATGAAGGACTATCACCTTATTTGACAGTACAGTTTATTATGGCCTCATTTTCAAGAAGTGAAACATGGGGTCAATAAAGCGTTGAAATTATTTTTCATAATAAAGGTTAAATAGTAATAAGTTGCAAGCTTCCCCCACTGCAAGATTTTGGGGCCAAACTCCTGTGGAAGATCAACAACTAAGCACTGACCAACCTCACACATAGAGGTAGGTCGAATTCTTCACAGCTGGTTTCTGGCATATTAGAGAGATGAACTTGCAGCTACACCAAGTGGAAAACAAACCTTTAAGTAATACCTAAGTAAGATGTTAGTTAATGCAAATTTCATATCAAGTTGCCTAATTCCCAAGTTACTCTTGCACTTATTTTATTCGAAGCCTTTGAAACGAGGTATCGCAGAGAGCAGCACAGAACCACAAATTCTAGTTGTAAGGTTAAACCTAACTTTTTCAATCCAAAGGTCTTTTAGGAAAAAAATTAATTCTAAACCCCAACAAAAGTCTAATATCTAATAAGGTGACAAAGCAGCAGTGTTTAAACAGAGTTAACTAACAAGTATGACCGTGTGAACAAAACTACTAACTTTATCCTGGATTCATCACCTCTTCCATAAAAGCTCAGAAGATCCAAGGATGGGCAGATGCCTAAATTCCACATCTGTTCATTTTCAATTTTATTGTTGAATTAAGAGACATACCCTTTTTTGTTCTTTGTGGAATGTGAAAGCACAGTTGTTGCATGTTCTCAAAAAAATTGCACAAGATAAACTAGAAAAATTTCTTGCTGGTTAAGTAGCCCAACAACAGTTCAGCAGTATTTTGTGCTTAAGATCCTCAATGCCTTAAAGCTTTCTACTAAAACCACCTATACCAAGTAAACTACTAAATCACAGCACTGTTACTTTCTCAGAATGTGCTGCTGAGATTGGTATCGTAACATCTAAGTTCAAAAGAAAAGAGCTAGTCACTGTCCAAAAGCTAAAGCTTAAGGAACAAGCTTCCAGTCAGGCTGATGCTGCAGCATGAACACTGATAATAACTGGATTTCAGTAGCAAAATAGTCAACTAGCAGCTGTTTAAATCTAACTGACTTTGGTAATTATTTTTATAGCCATATGAACAGCTACTGCTCATACAATGTAGGTTAGTAGTATTTTAACAGCTCTAATTTATAAAATGTAAAATTGAAATTTATATTAGAGTGAAGCTAGAAAGGTGAAAAAGCCAGCTAACCAAAGCTCCTAGGCTCTTTTTTTTTTTTTTTAAATTAGCCACAGGTAATCACAACTTTTACATTAGATCATGAAATAGCAAAAGCATTCTTACATCCGTGCTTTCATTACTAGTGTTTTCTTCTCTCTTCCGTTCTTCTTCCTCTTGCTCTAGTTCCTTAATGCTCTCCTCCAGAACATTAGGCCAGAAATCCCCTTCAAAATAAGGTAGCTCTTTTGCACTTGTTAGACGATCTTCTGTTGCCTGCTTAAATATATCCTGAAAGAGGGCAAAACACTTGCTCACCACTATTACAAGTCACAGATTGAAAAGGTGGCCTATACTTAAGTGATAAAAAAGGCACCAGCAGATCAAAGGGGAGCTTAATATTTCAATTAATTTTATGAGGGCACATTCTAAGTGCAGATTTAACGCTGCATCAGTTACAGACAGTTTGTGAAGTACATTTCAAACATTCCCACTCTGAAGAAATAAATCGTTGCCACGTGCTAGACTTCAATATGCATAATTACCAAGTGAGACAATATAATCACTATATTGTCGACACTAGCTGAAGTCCTGATAACTCCAAAGATTTTATATGCTTTCAACTGCATCAGCAGCCTAACCCTGCAATTTTATTTAACACAGGAAGACTAACGTTTCCATATATTTCCTTTGTATTAATGAAATGAGATTTGCTCTCTTCACAGCATTCCTCAAGAATTTAGTTTGTTCTAAGGAATCATTTCAAATCTCTTGCTAGAATGATTTCAGAAGCTACATGCTTTGAAGATGATACGTTTTAACCCCAAACTTTTGGTACTCAATTCACTTAGAACTAATACAATAACCTCCAAGAATCAGGTACGATGCATAAGGCAAGTAAGAAACTAAGTCAAGACTGGTCAACACACCCTCCCCAGTACAAACATACGCTTAACGAACCTTGTAATCGTGGACAATGCGCTCCGACACAGATTTGTCCAGCATCTTTTTGTACCACTCTTGCAGTCGTTTGGGTTTCGGTATCTTTTGGTCAGGAGGATGGCAATGGAAGATGTAGTCATCTCCTTCACTAGGTGGGCATGCCCAGATATGTCCAGTAGTATACCTAGCATCATTATACAAACAAAAAGTGCATGTGGGCTCTGACGGCTAGTACTAGAGCTTGCTTCTCTACGCTGCCACGAGATGGAGCTACCACAAAGTCAGGTGGTGTTACCAGATGGACAATAATTATAGCTCTCCAAGACTTGAACTGTAGTGTTCATTCTGGCTTCATTCATCTGATAGCATTACCATCTTTTCACTAGGTTTTGTTTGTTTGTTTTTTTCTTAATTCAGCACTATACATGGAGTAGTTTATATAAAGTGTGCACCTTTTCCAGTCTAGATTAAAATCAAAGCCTAATATAGACCTGCAATTGCCACCATCCAATTAATTAATAAGAGAAAGATGGAGACTAGGTATTTCAGTATTAAAAGCCAGAATTCTTCACCCTTGAGACACTGCAGTCATTCATTACCTAGGAACATTTTTAAAACCAGATTTAAACACACAACTTGCTTTTCTGTTGTAAAGACTCTGTTTTTTTTTGTTTGGTTCAGGTTTTTTTTTAGCTTTGAGGATCCTTTTAAAAGGTTTCACAATCATATCTGGAACAGTCACTGTCAACCCTTATGCTATTGGGTGTATAATCTAAGTACTATAAAGACAGATGACATCCAAATACTAGCAGATGCAGACGAGAATACCACAAAGATCACTTCTTCATCCTCAGTTCTTTCTTATTAGTTTTCAAAAAGAACTCCAGTAGGAGGAACAATCAGATCTCAAGTTAGAGAAAAATAACCATCCTTGCTGTGTTGAGAAACAGCTCTGAGAACCCTACCCAAAACCTGGGAACTGCAGCCAGTTATCATTCCTTCTGCCTGAGAAGGGAGAGATGATACTGCGTGACCAATATTGTTTTCCCAAAATGAGAACCTGATGTTACACATGAGCACAGAAAACAGCATTAAGTAAAACTGAGGCCTGAGCTCTGTGCAGCAATTTTGTAGACTCACAGGTTAGAAAATACACAATAAAAAAAAGCAGAAGTCTAATGTATGTCTTCAAAGTACTACAGAATATATTGAGGTACTGAAGACAGTACCAGCCACCTCCATTCTGACTCCCCTAATTTTTCTCATGCAACTACTCTAAACAATCACTAAAAATTTTTTCATTAATAACTCTGCCAAGCTACACCAGATACCTTTGACAATAGATCGATGTTTACTTCACTGCCTTTTCTACTTCAGTAATCACGGTAATTTAATTTCCACTTTTCTCATTTCTTCAGTTGTTTTGTGCTGTCCCAAGTATACTCTCCTCTTGCTTTTCTAACTTGTCAGTTTCTCGCAAGTTCAACTACTCCTTTATAAGAGATTTCTTAGTGGCCTTACACAGCTGTTACAGAGTTAATCAGTACAGATAGAATACACTTACCTTTCTCCTTATAAACATGGGTAAGAATGTACTTGACACCTCAAAGGAATGACGCGATTAAAGCAGAGGCGTTACACAAAGACTGCACTATTGACAAGTCCAGAAAAATTTTATGCTCCAGATAAAAAGGCTCACTTTTTCTACTTAGACTTAAGTTTGAAAGCCTAAAAATATCAGAAGCATCATTAGCCTCTACTGAAAAGCCTCCAATCCCTTTTTGTCTTCTCTCCTTTTCAACTATATACAGTTGTTGCCAAGTTATTCTATCACCAGTTGATATTTAGGCACCATATTCTGCACGATCAGATGCAGCAATTTCATTTGCAGTAAGAACTACCTAGCACAAATGCTGCACATTAAAAAACCATAAGACTTACCCTAGTTTCTTGACATATTCTAGATATCCAATTAGTATTTCATGATAGACAGCAGTCCTCAAGCATTTAGGGCGGAAGAAATGAACACTGTCAAGGTAAGATATATACACTCGCCTAAAAAAAACAAAGGCAGCATGATGAGAAACAGGTATTTCAAACTAGTTGTACAAGTTTATTCATGTTATTTTATACATTTGAAGCATCCAATACAACGGCAGTCTTCAAAGCTTCTGATCCTAATTTACCTCTAGAAATTCAGCCTTCTTTTGATATCCTAGTCTCATCTCTCTAAAACTATTCAATCCCTTCCTCGAGAATACTGACAACTGATCCTTAAGGCAACACTGTCTGCCAGCCGGCATTCCCAGTAAGAAGCAATTCTGACATATTCCCTGCAGAAGCTACTTTGCTTCTAGAAGCTAACAGCACCAAGTCTTCACATACGCAACACCAAAGCTCTATATGGAACTTCAGAAGGTGCACCCAACCGAGACAGTACCAAAATAAAATAACTTATCAGGCAGCTCCTCACCTTTGATTGGGTGGAGGACAGTCTGAGCCATACTCCTGTACATGCATCCCAAAGAAGCACAAGTCTACACCATCAATCTCCTCAAAGGCAAAAAGCGCTTTTGTTCGATAAGGGAAAGACTCAGCCATCTCTCCGCTGTCTACAAACCTGCGGATTACAGAGAGTAAAGAGGAATCCCAAATATATTCACGTATCACAGAATACATGTCACTAGGTAAAGGTGACAACGATGAGGGCTACTGTAAGTGTAACTTTAGCGTAATTTTAAAGTTATACGCTTAGACTACTCAAAATAAGAGGCATCCACTTTTTACTACGAAGATGACACTCATCACAACCAATTAATATGCTGCTGTAACATCTGTTTGTCAAGAACTGGTCAGTGATGAGGCTTTGAATACAACAGTATTTTTTCCAAAATAGTTGCATGTAAGTAAATTCAAATAGCTTCCACCTCCCCCAAAAGAAAGCAAAATTAGAAATGGAAAGAACATACCTTGCTTTCATTCCTGGTTTTACTTCAACAGTTTTGTCAGATGCATGTACCACCCTAACTGTAACCTCTCCTGCCTCAGGATGATTCTGTCGTCTTAGGAAATCATTGACTCTGTTCTCTAAGAAGGTACCAAGTCTTGTAGCTGGTAATCCTGCAGGAAAAAAATACAGCTCTAAATACACACAAAACTGAACTGTTCAAATGTGATTTCTCTATTCAGATGCTAAATGAAAAGTGACTTTTAATGCATGCAGTATGTTATCATAAATAAAAGTTTTATCTTTAAACACTAACACTTACTAGATGGAATGAGCTACTCTTCACCTGAAGGCAAGTCGATGGTTTATACATTATTTAAATGAAGAAAGAATCTGTGCTTCGACCTAATTTCTATCTGTCTTAAAAGTCAATCACAATTAAGGCTCCTGCTGAATACAAGCTTTTAATTACTTACACTGGATTACAAAACACTGCTCTCGGCTACAAGAGCAGACGTTGCATTTCGAAGTATATTCTGTCTATAAAGCCACACTAGTCAAGTTATTCTGTCCACTTACTAAAATAACATACTTCAGTAACAGAAAGAACAAGTAAATACAACTGTATCTCCAAGTAACACAGGTAGTTTAGCAGTTTCTCATTTTCAAACAATCATCATACAAAAGAAGTGCAAGCATAATGTTAGCTGACACAAAACCTAAAGTTGAAAGGGTGTTGAAGACTTCTGGTGACAGGATCTGTTTCATTGCTGTCCATTACTTCTGGTACGGTTACATATCTGTCAATCAGCTTTTCATTTTTCCAATTTGACACCTTTCAGTAAAACATCACTACACTACGTTAAGTATGCAATACATATAGGTTGCTAGAAACAAAAGCTGATAAAAAGTGTAAAAGGATCCTTGTATTCTTCCTGTAATCTTGGTGAATCTCGAAAGTTTTGATTTTGGAAAACGACTCAGGTGTTGAAACCATTCATTGAGTGGTTTGCTTTCCATTTCATAAGAACAGTTGAAGATAACACTTTGTGACTGAATTGTAAGCCATCCCCCAAATTTCAAGACAATTTACAGTCTTTGATATCCTCCTTCCTCTTTTTCCAAAGAAGGACCTTAAAAAGTAACTGCTTAACACTAGAGTTAATACTTGTTAGAATCTTGAGGCTATTGGTTGGCTGGGGATTTTATTTATTTACTTTAGCAGAAATGTAAATACTCACTATTTGTAAGTAGTACACCAACCTAAGAAGCTTCTGAAAGACTTATTTTGTCTTTAAAACAGATGGACAATGACTGCACAAATTTCTTCCTACATTGCCTTCAAATCAGCTGCCTTGATCAAGAGGAAATGTCTATAGAGAGTTTTGTCACCAGCTGATGCAACCTTTATCTCCATCAAAGCTTTTAAAAGCAGCAGTTGTCACTGTGACTTGAACATGTTATCATAAATGCAAAGTTAGACTGCAGTCACACAGTAACTATTTCTCAATGCTATTAATACTGCAATTGAGATAAAAGGATGTGTATCTTGCATTGGCAGTGCTCTAAAACAGTATGTTAACCCCCTACAACACACTATTAACCAACAACACCACCTGTGAGTGCAAACATTCTGAACATCACAGAATTAATGTGCAGAACTGACTGAAAGTATCCTCCTTCAACTCAAAAAGTTCAAATACATGCAAAATGAGCATAAAAGCCACCTCTTCCCCATTCTTAAATTATTTCAGATTTGTTGGTGCAAGTGTCAGAATCTTACTTTTAGCAGAGAATTTGTTCTCTTTCCTGGTTCGTCCTGTTTTCTTTAGGCAGCCATCACAGACAAAGCTGAAGCAAAGATAGAAGAAAGTGAAAAAACCATCCCAGGTCAAACCATAAAGTTCCTTAGCACCTTATCATTTGAAGCAAAATCTTTCACCAGATCTTATCTGGTCTGGAAAATACCTTAACTGAAGTTTGAAATAAAAGAAAGCATAAAGAACAGTGCCAGCAGAAACGACCCAACTGTTTCAGAGCGGCAGAGGAGGATCTAAGCTCCAGGGGGTGCATCTCCTGTCAGTCACCCATGTCACCACCTGCAAGCCCACGGACGCAGGGTCTCCACTGGCAGGTCTAACAATATTGGCTTAAAATGTTCTTGGAACAAATGGTCTCAAACTGCTGTCTCTGATGGAAGATGAAATATTGCAAAACATAAAGCTGAAGGCTGATTTTTTTCTAAACTTTCAACTACACTGTAGCATGAAACAATGGGTAGACTCTTCCTCAGTCACAGGATGTCTACCCTCTTCTGCAGCAATGTGGATGGAACAACAGAATGGTAAAAGTCACAGCTTTCTTGTCAAGAAAGGGAACACAAACTCTTACAGAGGTTCATCTATGTATCATTTATGAGCTTTTTAAAAAAGCTTTTAAAGTAAACAGGAAAAACTTAGTATTTTGATCAATAAAGAACTATGCATTATCTAAAGACAACTAGACTTTTTTTTAGATTTAATTTGATCACTGAGGTCAAAGTGAATTCACTTGTTAAATTCTTCAGTGGTTACAAATGTTTTTTGAAGACAACGAAGCATCTTTGTACAGAAATTAGTACAGACTTGTACAAAAAACAGACCAATATGAAATTGTTACCAGAACTAAAAACATCTGTTCATGAAGGACTAGTATCTTTAAACACAAAAGGCTGAAACATAAGGCTGAAAGGCAGGCCCTCTTCCACACACAGGAATGTTAGAAACATTTAAGATTAGAAACAACTTCACACAAAACACAAAGATGTGATGTCTAAATTTGCTGTTACCCTATATATTTAGTAAAACTTTCAGGTGGGAATGCAACTTCTTCCATGAAACACTCTTTAAAATATAACCAATATAAGGAAGTTTATGCACTAACTCTAGTAAATCTGTCATATACTCTCTACTTAAGAAGGAGAAATTCCTCACCCAGAAGGCCAGATTATCTCATTATGAAGAACACAGATCTGGTGCATTTTTCTTCCACACTCTATACATTCAACAAATCTGTAGAAGGAAAAAAGGGGGAAGAGAAGCAAGGTTACTAGTATCATTACTTGCTTATATATTTTGTAACATTTTATTAGAGGAGTTCTAACATTTAGGCTCTTGAGCCTATTTAACGCAGAGGGCACATCTATGCTGAGAACAGCCTCCAGAACAAATTAAGAACCTGTCAGCTCAAATCAGGTAGACTGTGCAGGGACACATTATTATTACCATTTGCTTGCCTTACTACCATCCACTTCACTCTTTTTTTTTTTTTTGAAGTGAAGCCCTTCTAAGGACAAAATCTGTAAACTGCTTGTTGCTATAATGAAGAGAGGAAAATGGATTCACAGGTCTCAGAAGCAAAGAAATCACAAGAAATAGTTGGCTCTTAGTTGCCCCACTATGCTTGAAGTCTGGGGTACATTGCAAATATACTGCAGAAAGCTAGGAAGGAAGAAAATGGAAGCAATGTCAAAGTCACTTTCAGAAGACCAGCAAGAGATTTAAGGACATCTGAGGTAAGTGATATGGTCTACTTCACAGATGTTGGTGAACATGTTTCTCCAAAATACCTAAGGTTGCTTCATGTATCAGAACAATCTGACTCCTTTTGAACATGTCTATTTATAAGAGTCTGAGACTTTGATGAATAGCTGTCACTCATGCAGGGCATATGGTATCGTGCTGTAAGTTAGGCTTGTATTCTAGCGTTAGGCTGCATCTTCACTATAACAAAGGGAAAGAAAAGTTATGAATTGAGTTACTATTCTCTCCTTCCCACAGCCCTTGTGAAACAGAAGAACTGGCTGACCCTTATGCCCTTAGAAGGATGGTGTGGGAAAAATACATATCCTCTTTGCTCATTCATTTGAGAACGAAGGTAATGTTTGCAGAGTAGCAGCACAGGTGTATAATGCAGGAATGTGTGAAGTGGCTTCAAAAAACCCATCAGGAATATAAAGAGCAGCTGAGTCACCATCATCTTAACTTTACTGAATGTCTACAGTTCTGCTACCACAGCAGTGTAGAACCACCAGCTGGTTCGAATCCAACAACTTTTCCTTCTATTACAGCTGCCCGTAAAATATGACAACTAGAAAAGCCAACAGCACCAAAACAGCTACTGCCAAATGACCAAAATCAGTTCTGAGACTTGAGCATTTGTCACAACAGGGTTTCAAAGCAGAGTTATCTGCATTCATCCTTCTGGTGAATCCACATTCTAGACAACAAAAAACAGTAATTTTGGCCCATGCATACAGTGTTACATATTTTTCAAGTACAGCTGTGGTGGTCTGGGTTCTCAGGACAGAACGCCCGATATGCTACTTACTGAGTAGCCCCTGCCAGCTAACAGAGCTACATGAAATTTGGAAAATAAATTTGAAAAACAAAGCTGATGGTGAACAAGTAACACGTATTTTACAAAAGTTATAATGAAATGAGGATAATTCAAAAGCGTGACAGGATTACTTACAGTTCAGGGTCCAGTGTATCATTTTTCCTTTTTGAAAACTGTTCTTTGTTTATCGTGCTACGGAGAAACAGGTGAAACTCAGTTTTAACACAAGAACACATACGTTCATGCAGTACCACACACATCCACACACCAAGACAAAACTCGCAAGCACGTTTTTTTAAACGCTTGTTGGCACTACACAGAAAGGAGTTGTATTTCACAAAGTGACAGACAACTAAAGTATATGCCACCCTTGACTCTGCCTGTGGAAAGCATTCTTTTCTACAGAACAATAGCTTGTCGAGAACCACATTGCTCCCTTATTCAGTTTTACTGAAGGATAAATGGTAGAAATTGCTGGCATTCAACTTTTGGACCAGTCTGATCAGTATTTCATAGTGAAAGTACTATTTGATATGCCTCTCTGATATTCTGAAGGCAGATAATTCCAGTTATCTTTAACTACTGAGAAAGGTACGTTATCGTATTTCAGATTCCTCTAGCCCTCCTCCTAAATTAACTACAATGGATAAATTTCAGCTTCCAAGTGTTGCAACCCCAGCCCAGACATTACTCTACGCTATCTTTACCTTTCCTACAGCATTTGCAAGGCTAGAAATTCCATCTTTTTGACAGTGAGATCCCAGGTATCTTTTACACCAATCTGGTTTAAAATAGTCAAGAACAATTACACAAGAACACCCAAATTTCTGAGAATTTACCCTGAAGAGGGTGCTGTAAAATGTGAGATGATCAGTATGTGCCTTTCTGAGAAGCAATGACAGGAACTCAATCCAACTTGCATGAAGTGCATTAACCTTCCTATCCTTTTATTTCAGTGTTTTTTTTCTGAATAGTGCCACCTGCAGAACACTTAAAGCTCCTTATCAGATTAATGAGGAAGGTTCAATCTCCCAATTACCTGAAACTATTATTATAATATGGTGAGCAGAACTGTAAACAGAACCTAATATATCCATCACTAATCTTTTTTGCTTTTGTTCATTTTAACTATAGGTTGTGGGAAGAGAGGAAGGGATGAGGATCACTACGCCCCAGTAAAATGAGTTCCTAAGAGAAAGCCTGCAGGCAGGTGAGAGAACATTCAAAAGCGTACTCGCTCCTCACGTGTAGTGAAAATGGAGACTATAGGCTGCACAACAACCAAGCACTTAAATCAGCTACAAAAAATAATACCAGGATCTGGAAGCACATTCTTACCATTGCTTGTGTTCAAAGAGCTTTTGATTGTTTTCATTAGTGAAAAAATATTTGTATCCAGCATCTATGTTTTCAAATCTAGTGTAAAAATCGAAAGCACTCTATGCTGCCTTCTCCCCTGACTCAAAGGTTTGTAGCAAACCATTCCAACTTATGTGTATGAGAAAGATCAAACTCTCTCAGCAGCTAAACAAAAATTTATATATAGACATTAATACATTTGATGTTTGCTTGTATGTAGATTTATGTGTATATATATATGCCAAGAAGCAAGTATCTAAGTACTTCATATCCCACACCTCATATTAACGAAACTGGACAATATTGATTAAACTTTGGGTCTTTGCTTCTATCAGAGCAGCAATCCATACTATTTACATGGACATGGTCCCCTGTACTGATGAGCATACAAACATTTTTTCTTTCTTTTTCCTTCCAGAAAGACTGATGTACTCTTACATCTTCCCAAGCCCCAGTGGATTCTTTCACTACTGTTCTAGATGCATCTACCAGTGTGACCAGAATTTGGTAACATGCTAAAGACAACTTCTACTTTCAGTGGAAGTTAACTTAGTTTGTCCAGTTACCAACCTCGACAACTCTCCCCCGGCTTCAGACTTTCCCAAGTTCCCCACTTGCTTTTATCCGCAGTGTTCTTGCAAGTCTCGTTCCCCAAAGAGCTTTCTTCAACTGTTCAGAGAGTAACTACTTGACACTCATCTGTCCCTCAGGGATTTCCTTAGTCTCCTAAAACTCTGTTTGAAAATTTTTTTGGGGGAGGTGTGAGGAAGGTACAGCAGAATGAAAGACTGTCCCGACAGTTTGCCACCAGGACGGAAAAGGCAGCTAAATCCACACATTGCCTTTTACCGTGATGTCCCCAACAACTGCGAGGTATTTCTCATAAGCAGATGGCACTCCAAAGTAAAATATTTGTATGGCAAAAGATTGCCTGCTTCTGATTTGGATGAAAAACAACTTGTAGCTGAATATAGGTTTAATAGCATAGCCAGTCTATAAGCAGACTGGCACGTTGACTATTTCAAACTACGCCTGTCACTTACCTGCCTGCAGGCATGGTTATTTTTCTGCAGTAGAATACTTGCACATTTTTCAGAAAAAGCCATTCTCTTCTTTCTCCTCTATTGGTACAGTTGCAATTTTAAGCATAAGTGCTTACTTCTCACTACAGTTCAGTCAGTCCAGGTTTTAAAGAAATAGTAAAAAAAAAAACTACAGTGCAAATCTAGGATTTTGCAAAGAATTTCTGGTCCACCCTCTACCAGCCTACAAACAGCAAGGGTTACCTAAAACTAAACTTCTTCCCTTTGAGAAAGCACTATAGACCGTGATACAGCTTATGAACGCGCAGCCCTAGCAAACACAAGTAACTCACGTTTGGGGTTGTGATGGGTCATCTCCCAGAGAAACGCTCTCCCCTTGGATTTCGTTGAAGCACTTCTCACAGAAATGATACCTGTCAGCAAGAAGGCCATATTTGGGTGAACTGCTCCGTCCACACAACACAGCCCAAGCCAAGCAACGGAGCCACCAATCACAGCAGGCCAAGGAAGGGACAGGAGCAGAGAGCAGGTCATCAACGGCGACAAGGATATTCAATGATGCAGATTTATGGGCCCCACATTGTGTTTGGTTGGTTTGGTTTTTTGGTTTGTGTTTGGTTTTGGGTTTTTTTGCGCAATCAAAGCCAAGTGCAGACAATGACAAGCATGAAGGAGAAATAAAAAAAAATAACACACACACACGAACAAACAAAGAAATGAGGGATTGCAGGACAAAAACAAAAACATAGAAGCAGGACAAGACAACACAAAGCAGAAAGCCAAGGCAAAGCACAGATTAGCATTAAATCTCTCAAATGGGTTCACAAGCAGCAAATGATTAAAGCAAATTAAACAAGAGTATTCCATTTTAGCATATCCATACCCTCTTCATTTTAATAATCCATGCCATGTACAGCAAAGAATTAAAATGAGAAAGGGGAAAGAGTAGAAGGAAGGAAGAACTGCTACTCTGACTCGTATATCAGCACAGCAGTTCTGTTGGCAGAAGGATCTGCAGGAGAACAATGGAAGAGAGACAGTCTTCCATCTTAAATGTATAAAAGCTGAAAGGCCATAGGATTCTCTCCCAGTTGAAAGGGAAAGCTAAAGATCAGAAGCTTAAAGAACAATAAATTCTGTCCTCAAAGTCTTACAGACATTCATTACAGAACTGTCAAACTGTATGTTAACTAAATACCTGACATTAACTACACACACAATGCTCTACATTGATATGATTCTGCCACAGCCCAGTTTGAGTGTAGAACAGACCAGGTATCAATACAACAAGCATTACAGAGAAAGATTTAATTTACGCTTGAATAGAACAGTAATTAATTCCAGATTCTATCCCGGCCCTCAAAAGTGTTCTAAAACTGTGGCCTCTCCATTAATAAGGCATGTTAATTGAGTGCACAAGACATCTGAAAATAAAAGAAAACCCAAACAAGTTTATAATAAAGCCACACAAACCAACACTGCAGCAGTCATTAAGGCAAAAACCAGGTGTCTCAACCCTCTCTCCCAATTTTCATCTGAGATAATGCAGAGAATAGTTACTTCTGGAATTGTACATTTCAGTCTATAGATACATACGCATATGCGTATATAATGTAATTTACAAGTCACATGTGCATGTGTTATAGTGCAAACATTCCTTTCTAATGTTTGAAAACATGTACAGCATGTCGGATTTTTGACTAACAGTCTTTTGGTCCATCTAGGGCTTGCCCACAGATAAACGTAAGCAGAAGATA
Organism: Tauraco erythrolophus; assembly: GCF_009769465.1. NCBI lineage: Eukaryota > Metazoa > Chordata > Aves > Musophagiformes > Musophagidae > Tauraco > Tauraco erythrolophus. The sequence goes on from NC_141468.1 coordinate 58,716,544, forward strand.
CTGACTTATGATATGAAAAGCTCTACACTATATAAGTCTAACACTACAATAGTTATTACAGGATACTATAAGCTTATTTTCTATTTCTTCACTCCTAAAAACTTCCATTCACTCCTATGAACCTTTATGAAGCTGAAGAAGGTTAAGATATAACTCCTGTAGCTCTTTGGTTGCTTTCAGCTGACCAGGTGCTTAGGAAAGCTAGAATTCTTGCAAAATCTTGGATTTCAAGTAAAAAGCCTCAGTGTTCTTGTTGTTTTGGGGTTGGTTTGTTTGTTTAAGGTGTTAGAAAGAATGGCAAGCAAGGACTAAACTGATGCAGGTGACATAGTTTGGAGGTAATCAGCCCTCTGCTCTAACAGATACATCCTGGTGACAGGCCAGGGGATACAGGAGTGTTGCAGCATGTATTTCCCTGCTTCTTGCTGCCTCGCTTGCTCTATTGGCAGAGACATGCCTAGCAAGAAACCTTCTTTCAGAAGTCAAATAGGTTTAAATCCTGTAATAAACCCCAAGACAAAAAAAAAATATTCAAAAGAGCTGTAGAAGTGACAGCACTTTACACAGCTGCTGACAGCTACTGCAAGACAATTCCCTTAAGGAAACTTGGGGAGGAAAAGCAAGCATCAATCTACTGAAGATCTGAATACACAAATCTACCGTTGAAGACTTGCACCACAAAAATAAATTTGCTCTTCACATCATGAGAAAAAACAAAGACTTGCCAAGTATAATACGTATTACGAGCTTTAATATACTTGCTGCATAGCTTACTCAGTGTTCTGTGTGAAAAACATTGCTACATAGTAGGAAGCAAAAGACAACAGACTTGCATATATGATTTGTAGATAAGTGAAGATTTAACTAATTGCAGGATAAAAATTTAGTAAAACATCATGTTTCTGCAAATAAAAGAGGAAGAGCAAAGAGTGCATTGAACTTCTGCAGAAAGAAATCACTAACACACAAGGTAAACTATTCGAGGGCAATTCCAGCAAATTTTTATCTTTAAACACAAAAAGTGTACACACATGAAGAGGGTGTATATGTAAATACATGCATGCCTTTTAACAGATTGATTGCAGCATGCACAAAATCGCACCAAATAAGTTTTCCTTACCTGTTCTGGTAACTGTAGTAAGTGGCATCTCGAGGGATTGTGCATAGCTGTTTGCCATAGCAACACAAAGTCTGTGGTGAGAACTCCAACTGCAAAAAGGAATAGGTTGTCTTAGTACTCATACGTGTTTTCACTTGCTCTTCATGGGAAGCAAGTGTGACATAGACAACGATCATTTCCACCTTATTCTGTGTACAGGTCTCACAGTACAGGAAGTGTATGAAGTGCCAGAGTCATAAAAAATGTTCAGCGGTCTGTTATTCTCAAGTTAGTTCTTTCCCAAAGATGGGCAGCATATCAAAACAAGACAATGGAAATACACAGTCTCAATACACACTGTAATAGAGAGCGCTTCTTCTGCGGTAACAAAACCACATCTGTTTAATTTACAATAGCAAATGAGTTCGCCCTGATCAAAATAAGCCTTCTGTTACTGACTTTTTTCCCCTTAAGGGCTTATACACAAATAGATGATTTAAGCACTAGATAGAATTAGAAGATCCATAAAACCCTCAAAATCAGATTACTCAGGACTGCTAAATCCTGGTAAACTTTCAAAATTTTTGACACACCATAACTGCTAACAACTGCAACTGCTGTATTTTCCCCCACTTTGATACCAGGAAGCAAGCAACAGACCAAAAATACTTATTTTCTTACCTTTCTTCCACAGCAATAACCAAGGCTCTGCATAACTGGGTCAATTTCTTGCTCAAACACCTCTGCCAGTTTGGAACAGTACTTATATACCCGTGATGTCTTGCGGTTATACAGCCAGGCATTATTGAACATGAGCCAGATGTCATCTACATATTGCCACGGTTCCTGATACTGTCCTGTGTCTAGCTTTCTCTTGATAGTAGAAAGGTCCATGGGGTTCTTCACTATGTCAAAATAATCCTGCAAGAATACACAGCATATCAAAACAATACCACAGAACTACGTTGTGACATGACAGCATGTGCATTCTCGGCATATAAATTCTTCTGCAGTACATCAAGAAAAACAGGTTCCTCCCTGACTTGATTGTCAAACTTGTGACATACAATGAAATCTCTAGGCAACACCGTATCACTCTCCAGCGCTTCCTTTTCATTATTCTATATTTCTCAGGCTCTATTGCTCTTTCACTCCTGATGAAATAAAGCCACTCTAATTTTAGTCAGCAAAACAAATACTATAAAAAGTAGGAAATCGCAATGTTTTCGCAGTCACTGTGATCTGAGAACATACACAAGAGCATTAATAGAAAGCAACTGTTATAAGTAGACCAGGCAACCTAATAAATAAAAAGGAATAACTTTATTAGATAAAAGATACCATGTTTCCTCTAAAGAATGCCTTCTTCCAGTCCCCCCCAGCAGCTACAGAATCACTTCTCTTACAAAAGTCCTCAGAATATGACAGCCAATTGAGAGCTTGTTAAAAGAATATTAGCAACATTTATACCTGCTTATAATACAGCAGGCTTTGAATTTTTGCAGCATCTATCCTAAAAAACCCACACCAAAACCAAACAAAAATCTTCCATGCAAAACATGTTGCCCAAAGCACCTAAGTAGGACTTCTGTGTATACGTATTTGTGTATAAATAATAAACCTGTGTGGTCAATCCAGAAAGATTAAGACAGATCCTTGAAGAATAGTAATGTCTTCTGAAGTCAATTCTAAAACAAGCAGAAAATTTGACCTAAACAAAACCTAGAAGTTGGATAGTCGTCGTCTTGCTTTTAACAGATTAATAATCACTGATAGATTTGGTTGTTTTTTTAAAAGTGTCTTGATCTCCTTAGCTTCCCATGTATTCAATCAAGTTTTATATATGACGAGAAACACCTATGGAATTCAGCAATGGAAGCATCACAACATGAAGCAACATCCATAAAAAGCCCCCACAGCAATGGGGATCTACTGGTAATCACTTCAATGTATGATACACCTGCTTATTTATCAAAAAGAACATAGAACTGAACCAGCTTTTGAAAAGACAAACCTTCCTATGTCAGACATTGCATGTTCCACTGCCTAAGCTAAACCTCTTCAAATGCATCAATATAAAAACGTTAACAAGACAGACTTGGGCCTTTCTCAAATAGGTGTGTCCTAATATAGTAGTTTTGAATTAAAGCCAGGAAAATGTCTTGCTAAGACACTCACAGGAATTCCAAGTAGTTGGGGATCCACAGGCTGTCGAAATGGAAGAGACTCTGGATCCTGACGGTAAAGTGCCTCCAGTGTTGGCATAAGCGCCTGCCGCAGCTCTTCTGGCTTGAAAACTTTTGAAAAACAATCAACATTAGAAAGATAGCAGAAACAGCTGTAAGGAAGAAACCTGCTGGAAAATGTGAGGTCTATGGAAAAAGGCTACAGACAATGGGTTTAGAGTTACTTAGCATGGCTTGTTTATCCTCTGCAACACTGAGTTCTGAAGAGGATATTAAAATCATCACCTGGGCACAAGAAAATGACCAAAATACTAAAGAGAATCTTGTTTTTATCATAGGAAGACATTGCTAAGTTTAAGCCCCCCTCTCTGAGGTGCCAAGAAAAAACTTGTCCAGAAAATCTGTAACTGAGGAGTCTTTCAAATCTCTATTGTACTGACAATTTTACTAAGGCTTAACGCCTAATACTAAAGCCTTAAGGAACTTGCCTAAAGCCAGTTACAAGCATATGTATTAAGACATTTTTGTCCAAAAGCCACAAAGAACAATCCATATAAGCCTACAGAGTACCAATGAAGAAAGCTCAGTTTTTTCCCCTAAGGAGATGCAGAGAATTTCATTCCAAACAGTGTTTTTGCTTACTTTTTTTCTTAGACTGCCCAGCTGCTGGAGAAGACTGAGTAGCTGGAGTAGTAGGTCGGTCTTCTCCCTCTGGTATTTCAGTCTTCACTTCAGGTTTCTTCTCTTCTTGTTCCATTGGCTCTGGTTTACATTCCTCCACAGCTGGTTCTACTTTAACCTGGAAAGTAGTTTGGGGTCTATCAGTCTCCTGTGAAGTCATTGATCCATGTTTCTGTCCTTTAAACCTATCTGCCATCCTGTCCCACCACTCTTCCCTGGGACTACGGGTATCTACCTTGCATTCAAAACTTGCCTAAAACTTGAGCAGATATGCTGGAATGTATCCTTAAACAGCTAACCAGTTCGGAGCTGCAAAGAGACACACAGGTACTCACACCCAATTCTTCAGGCAGGTCTGACAGTCTCTCCTGCACCAGGGCTGCCAGGGTGGCACTGCTGGCAGCCACACTCCCAGCTGTCCTCGGTGACACGTTGTCAGAGCCCAGTAAAGCACCCCATCATGTACCTATCTGCTATTCTAACATTTCACAGCTGCCAATAACATCGAGCACCCTCTTACACTGGCATTTAGCAAAGCACCTCACAGCTGCAACCACGTTATCATGGTCCTTCCTGTGGCCAGTGGCTTCTACCACCATTTCACCACAAAACAGAGACCCTTATTTAGGAAGAAGTAGAGGAAGACAACAATCAAAATAGCAGCAGGTAGCACCTATCAGCTCTCACTGAACTCTGAAAGGAATGGCTTGCATGCAGACAGAAAGCATATAGCAACACTAGAGAAAGATATTCTACCCAACAGCTGGCTGACAATCTCACCTCCGGTTTCTCCTCCATTTGCAGCTCTGTTTGTTCTGGTTCCCCTTCATCTGTTTTAATATCCATTTTCACTTCCTGCAAAGGTGGCTGCTGCTGCTCTGGAACAGTCTGCTGAGAGTTCACCTCTGTGCTGCTGGTGGATGGGGGGTTGGATACCTGTCCATCAATGCTTACAGCTGGCTGCGAAAGCTGAGGGAGCAAAACACACATTACGAACAGGCTTCCAATTAACTTTTTCTTTCTCTACTCTACCTTTTAGCTATACTATGTTTCCACAAAGTTTAAATGCACTCTAGTCCTTTTACTTGTTTCACCTGAAGAACATACTGCCACGCAACTCCAATTACAGAAAAAACATGCAACAGAAACATGCACTGGAAGGCCTAGTATACAGAAAATTACGTACTGTTTCCCTGTTGTACACTACCACTATTCATATGTAGACATGACTAAAAGACCTCATCCATGCTTCACAGTGAATTTCAAAACATGCACTAGAATTCTGAAAAATATTCCCTTCTCTGGAAACACCGCATGATCTATAGGCTTGTCTTGATGCAAAAAAGTTACTTCTCAAACACAATAAAACCTATTTTCATATTTAATATGCCAGGAGCTACCTCCATCATCACAGACTTGTATAAAAATAAAGATCAACTGAAAATTAAACTTAAGTAATTGCAGGGAAAGCACAACTAAAGTATTTCCTTACAGGTGTTGTGGGATGCTGAGGCTGCAGTGGGGCTGTTGGTGTGGGAACAGATGCAGTCGTGCTCTGCTGTGACAAGGGTTGCTGCTGTTGCTCTGCAGAAGGGGTAACTGGAACTGGAGGCTGGACTTGTGGAGGCAGCTGTGCCTGAGGAGGCGTTGGAGTCTGCCTTTGAGGGGGGTGCATAGTTTGAGACTGTGGTCCAGGTGGCATTGCCTGAGGAGTAGGTGTGGGGGCAGTGGTGGCAGCTGCTGCTGCTGCCTGCTGTTGCTGTGAACCCAAGCCTGGAGGCGTGTGGTGAGGCGTTGGGGTTCGACTAGGTACCGGAGAAGGAGAATTTCGGTGCATGGGAGGCTGTGGAAGAGGTGGGCAGTGAATATGGCTCCCTTGAGAACCTGGAGCCATTGCAGGAGAATTCACAGGACAGGAAGCGCTAGTCATTTGTGCCTATGGGAAAACAAGTACACGTTTGCAATGACTTGAAATAAAAAAGGAGAGAGAGATTACTGTCAAATGGCTGCTTTCCCACAGTTACTGGCATACTTTTCAAAACATGACAAATTATCTATTGGTTTTGTGCGTTTTTTAAAAAAATTAAAATATTAAAAGGAGAAACTGTCTATTCAATTTATTTTGCTCCACAGGAACATAAAGCTGTTTTAAAGTTTATTCAGCTCTAAAAGAGATGTTTCAATAGAATAACTCATACTTGATATGTTTAAAGAATGGCACATCTACACTCCCAGCTTGCAAAACATTTCTTTCTAAAACTGCAGATTTGTACATCTTGAATATGGCACAATGCACCACAGTGGAAAATTGCATTCAAATACACTTAGTGTGCCCATTCCCCCACCCCCAAGACTAGAAACTGAATTTATTATCAGAAGTAAGTACAGTTGTAACTGTACCATCACAAGATTACAAAAAAATTGTATTGAGTCAAGGAAAAAAAGCTGTCACTCCACAATAATCTTGCCTGCAAACTAGGAAGAAGCATCAACGAGAAGCAAACTGACGTTCCCTACTTCTTCCTGGCCTGAAAGGTTCTTGCTGAAAAGGGAGAGGGAAAGGACAGAAAGGAAACTGCTAGGCTAAGTTCAGATCTTTAGTAATGACAACCCTCCTATCCCCCAAAGCCAGCAACACATATTGGTCCTGGATAGACATGCCTTTTTATGACTTATTCTTCCATGATCTCTTAATTTCTGAGGCTCTGCTGCCTCATTGTTAAGCAAGAAATTCTCAACTACTGCACACTGAGTAACAATTTCTTCTTTGCACCATAAAACCAAGCTTAAAAAAATTTCTGTCACACTTAAACTTCAGCCTGAGAATAAGCTAACAAATGTTTCATCCTTGCCATTCCCAGTGCTACATGTGGAAAACGCAGAGTCTCAATAAAAGAATTCAGCTAACTAATTTCAAAAGCATCTTGAGAAAACAAGTTCTTCTCCATTACTACTAAATGAACAACAAAACCAATATATGACAGAGACCACTGACACCACTTCCAGAAATCAGAAACTTACTTGAGAAACTGGTGTCTGATTGCCAGGCTGAGTCATAGGCATGTTTGCTGTGTTCATTCCCGGGGAAGAAGCAGGGAACTGAGTCTGTTGTAGAAACTGATTCTGACCAGAAGGCTGGCCAACTCCCGGCTGCTGCATACGTGAAGGAAATCCCATCTGTTGGAAAAGGAAAGAACTCATTTCACACAATGCATGTACACTTCCATAACATCGTACAAAAAACATTTATCTTGTTGCAGAAATTGATGCTTGCCACCTATCTGTAGGATACGACACGGAAAGTCTGCTATAGCTCCTCTCAAAAAAAAAAAAAACAACCCACACTAGAAATCACAATGATAAGCTAAAGAAAAGGATATTGATTTCAGATTTGGACTCTTGACTCAACATTTTTGGGACTCTGATTCAACATTTACCTTTTTTCCTTCTTTTAAGGACACAACAGCACAAAAAGCCACTTAAACTTAATTTTTAGGCAATTTTTACCACCAAGACCTAAAGGCTTACCATAGACCAGACAAATCTTTCAGTGGGGATGCAAAAGAGGAACCAAAGGGTCAACAGATTGAAGAAATAATGCTTGATTTCTTTAATTTCTTTCTTCTATTTATTTTAAGGAAGTCACAGCCAACAGAAGCAAACCAGCAAGCTCAACATCTGGACAAAGCTCACACTGACCTGGTTCATGGCCCCGGCCTGGCTTAGCTGTCCAGGGTGCTGAAGAGGAGGAGTTTGCCGGGGTCCCATCGGTGACAGCTGCATGTTCATCTGGCCAAACTGATTCATTCCTGTGCGTTTGTGCCAAAAAACACTTTATAAGCAAAGGTCTGAATTCTCCTTTGGGCACCATTCAACATTTGGAGAAGAAACGCTGTCAGTTTCTTCCTAATTTAATTTTCTAGCAACCAGTTTTCAAGCATGCAATACTAGAAAGCAAGTATTTCTTTCTATCAGCCAGGTACATGGAACAATTTTAAATATAAAGTGTCCAAGCTACCATACTCCTTTGGAATGCAGACTAGTATTTCTACCCCAAAAGACTTGTTTCTACTAACTGTCATCAAAGCTCTGAAGTTTGAGAACTACTGGAGTACATGATAAATAACCAGAAGTGTCACATCTACTGCTGAAGATCAACTTTAAGATAATGCAACTTTCTGTTGCATATTGGAAATTCACTTATTGAATCCCTAACTGTATCTTCGCTTCCTTAAGTACTTTGCAGGTTGGCTACAATACTTCTTGAATGTGTAACAAAGGTTTTGCCCCTTCCTTCTGAGCAATACTTCTCACCATCTTCCCTCTGCCACCAACATGTCCTCATCTAAACTGGCTAGGTCCACCATGTTTGATTGACCCCACCACCCTATGTTCACACGATCATAAATTCCAAAAGCACCAAGTTCTTTATTTAACAAAGCAAGTAGCTAACATGCAGCCCTCAAATTCAAAACATCACAAAATGCTATTAGAGATATACATGTTTATATAAATACATAACTATATTGTATATAGTTGTGTAAGCATTATACAACATAGATAGCTATTTTCTTAAGCAATGGGAAAACTGCAGGTGAAACAAGAGCTATGACACTTCAGCAAGAGCAGCCCAATTCCAAGACTCCTTCAAAATCACAGTAGCGAATTCTCTTCAAATATTTACCTGTCTGTGCCTGCATGCGATTCATCATCTGGTTTGGCACATTAGCACGTATCAGGGTTGGGTCAGGAAGAGGACCATCTGGAAAAAAGATATTGGAATAAGATGACGGCATTTAGAAGACCACCAAGTTTTAGCCATCAAGCATTTCAGTGAGAATTATGCACTAAAACTCATGTGTAAAAGGAAAACAAACATGTACGGACACAGTCTAATAACTCTATAAACATTCTTGAAGAGTCCTGAAAGCGTGAGGGAAAATCAGAAACTTCCTTCAAAATATGAGTATGTCCCATTGACAGAATATCCTCAGACTTAAGAGTCAGCTTTCAGAAATTGAGGACAAATTTGAAGTACATTATTGATGCACGACAAGCTCAGTAGCTCACGAACATTTCAGACCACAAGAACTTCTACAGACTGCTCTACAGTGTTACTGCATCTCTAGATTTAAAACGCTATGAAAACTATATGGTTCAACAGGTATTTATCAAAGCTCTGAAGTGTGAGAATTACTGGAGTACACGATAAACAACCGAAACTGTCACATCTACTGCTGAAGATCAACTATACAAAAGTTATAGCAAATGAAGTCATAGCATCAACTTTTAAGAATCTTTCTTGGATCCTGCTAATGCATCTCAGTAAATCCTGTTCTGATTTCAAGCATATAAAGACCTAGAACTGGATTTACCAAGATACATTCAAATTTAAGCAGGAGAAAAAGAACAAAAGAACTCTGATTAAGATTCTTGTAGTATATGCCTGGAGCTACTGGATCTTTCTGCAGTGCTAGGAAAAAAAAACAACAAAGTTTTTCATCTCCTCAGTTGACTAACTCAAATTTTGACCCTATCTTCTTACACAATTTATTGGAGCACCATTGACAGCTATACATCTGTTCCCATGAAGTGCCTTTAAGAACTCAATTCTTAACTGTGAAGCATCTAAGAACATGCAGGACTGAACAAACGAAGGGGAAAATCCTTCTCTTCTGAGAGGGAAGCTCTAAGGAGAGAGACACAGGTGGTGTGGTGATTGCTCTAGAAAGTACACTTGCAGAGCTATTGCACTTCGTTTTAAGAAAAACTCCAGAGCTGTCAGTCCAGAATCACAGACCAAAAAAATCTTAAAGCAGATTTTGGCTCAAACAGTTAAAAAAATATTAGTTCTTTTTTACACTTAAATCAATAAGGGATGCAATTCTATTTAGAAAAGTCCAGTTTAAAATACTGTATTTCAATTATTTACAGGACTTGCCAAGAAATACAAGATTACAATGTCAGCAGAAGCCTTTCTCCACTTTCTAACTAAAAATATCATCCACAATAACTAGCATTACCTGTTTGTACCTGTTACCCAAATAAAAATACACTAGATACCTGACAGTCTACAGCATCTCATCCCTTCCTAATGTTGTAAAGAGACATTACACACTTCAGCAGTATGATAGTTTTGATAACTAACTTCTCTCCAATTTTATTCCAATATACAAATGCATGGTTAGCCAGGAATCTAATAGTAATACTAATCTGTTTAGCAAGACAGCTGCATGGGGAAAACATGAAATCTGGTTTTCATCGCACGCTGGAAAGGCCATTTGTCTGAAAAAACCCCATGTGGCATAGAACAAGCACTATCTAAACTTTCAAAGGCATAAACACCTAAGCACTCCAATCATCATACTCTCTGTTTAGCAACAATAGTAATACTGATGATCATTTTGAACACAACTAAATACTACGAAAATACTTCTCTTATAGTAACTGAAGTTACCTTTAAATAAATTCTACAAGTGATTCTAATGAGACTGAAGTTCTACAACGTTAAGAATGCAACTTAATCTTCACTCTATCCACCTTCAAAGTAAGCGTAAAGGTTTACAATATTGCAGTTTGTTCAGAAGACTAAATGCTTTTAGATAATCTACCATCATTAATTAACACATAAGGTAAGGCAAAGATTTTGCAAGTACTTCTGAACAAAAAGGAGAAAGTTGCTTAACTTTAAGCCAGCAAGGTACCTGTGAAACGAGAAGGGCAAAATGGTCACAAGCCTACCAAAATGACAGTACGAGATTCCCCTGCACTCAGTAGTCAGTAACCCAACTGTTCTTACTTGCAGACATCCCTGGCTGGGGCTGTCCCATGTTGGGGCCTTGATTCATGGGAGCCTGTGGCATGCCTGGAGCACTTGGGATCATGTTTTGCTTCTGTAGCCGGGTTCTTCGTTTCTCCTCCAACTCTTTCTGAATCTTATAGATCTTCTCCGCTAGCAGGTGATAGTACTCTGCCTGTTGGGGAGCAATACAAGTCAGGAAAGATCATGACACACACATGAAGGAAAGGCAACAGGTCCTAGTGATCCAAGCTTGGAAAACACATTCCACACACACATTTCTGCTTGGGTGGGGGTGGCTCTCCCTTTGCAGAGGCTGCCAGGCAGATAGGAGGGTAAAAAGGGGCACTGCTCAGGGCACTGCTGGCAATCCTTAGGCTAACACTGTAAGTTTTTCATCTCGTGTCCAACACTTCCTTTGGGAGAAACACACTGAAGAGCTCCATGCTGCCTTCAGGGAACCCCAAGAAGTCTTAGGCATAGCACACCCTGGCAGGCACCACCCTAACTGCCAGCACACCCAGGCACAACCCTGCAGCTGGCTGGTTCCTAGGCCTCATCCAGCAGCCCCTGAACATCTACTTCCTCAGCCTGGTACTCTCATCTGCGCTTTCACTCCTCTTCCTCCTTTATCACTACATGATCAAGGCAGACACACACACAACTGGACAACAGAGGATGGCATCTCACCCTGCTGTTTGCCGATTCATACATATCCCCTTCCACTTTCCGAGCATACGCCACCAGATTCTCCATTCGCCGATCCTTCAGTGCTGCTGGGTCAGGAGTAGGAAATATGGCTTGGACTCTGCAGGGAGCGAGGAAAAAAAAACCAAACATGTGAGTGATTAGAATAACCCCAGACGAGGACATCAGCACTAACCCCAGTGATCTAGACACAAAGCAGCATGCAAATCTTCCAACAGACTAAGGCACTGCTACTGCTCCTCAGAGATACTGTCCCTGTGTTGATGGCTTGAGTACAGAGTGGGACACTTTCAATACAACAGCTCCAAACTAGCAGATGCAGCTCCATCTTTCAGGCTTCTGCTTTCCCTTCTCACAGACCCTGACAAAACTCACTCCCTGTCTCCCTTGTTTTGGAAGCTGGGCTTCCTCCTGCCCTACACATACACCTCAGAGGCAACAACTCACCCAATAGTAGATTGTTTTGATATTAGCTACTCACAATTTATGAACAAGATGGTTTCGGAGGTCCTGAGTAATGTCTTCATGCCACTGCTTTCGAATTCCAGTATTGGATGGTTGAGCTGTTGGCATGGCTCCCAAACTGGCAACGCTGGCACTTTCACTCATCATGGGGCTTCAAAAACAGAGCAAGAATTGAGGGCATAAGTCTAGCCCAAGCTTAGTCATCTTACAGTCACGGCCTCTTTTAGAATAATGTTAGGACAAAGTGCTAGTTCAGCCATTCCCTAATCAATGGACAAACTCTGCAGGAATAGCTGCACAGACACCAAAACAACGCCATGAAAGAGTACATGCTGTTCTACCCAAGGATTTGGAAAACTGCAACAAAAGCTACAAAATCCAAAGGGAGAGAGAGGCATCAATGGCATTTACACCACTGTTTATGCAAGAAGTGCCATGAGATCAAAACAAAATCACTGGGGTGCAAAGAATAATTCAACTTACTTTTGAGAATTCATGGTTGAATGTAACATTGAGTCAGGCAGCAGATTAGGGGTTTGAACCCCTACTCCTCCATTCACTCCCATTGGATTTGCACCTAGAAAACAGATGAGTAAATATTCTTAAACAAACAGCCCATTTACTGTGCAAAATCAGTAACTGCTCGCAATAACAAGGGTCTAGACTTTCAAGTACTTTGACTTTTGTGAAGAGAGTTTAATTACTTATTGCTCTTTACCCTCTTCGTTTTACAAACTCAGAAAAAGTCTCAGGCACAATACTGGTGACCTCCAATCACACCTCATTACTCCTCTGCATATCTTTCTGAACGTCTCAACAAGCCATTTCAATTTGCTACAAACATTATGTACCAGAGTCCTTTTCTGTGACTCCCTATCTAAAGATTCAGCATTACCAATAATTTCTGGGTTTTTTTTGTTGTTCATAAGTGGTCAGGTTTTTTTTGTCATTCAAGGACTTAGGATTATATTCACAAAGGCTTCAAAAACTTAAAACATCAGCTACCACCTACATCTGACAAAGTCCCCTCTCACCCACTCCATACTTAACGATCTTACAACTAACTCCAATGTTTGTACTACAAAGGAAAATCTGACAATCCTTTGCAGGAAAAACCTCTAGTAATTTGTCACGTACCAAAATCTGCTTTTCTGAATCACAGCAGATCTCAAATCACCATTAAAAAAATGCCTATTTTCTTCACACATTACAGTTAAGACTCAAGTAGCAAAAAAGAGCGCAGCATTTTTCTGTCTGGAGTTTCTGAACAGATCACTTTGTGAAGTTGAGAGCAGCATGAAAACCATTACCAAGCTTCACATATATTTAGGACATCTGAATCCTACAGAATCTTTATTTTGAGCAAAATAGACACTGTGTACAAGAGAAATCCACTGAAATTAAGTATATCAAGCCTAATACATACCTCTAACATCACAATCAAGTGTTTAACAGTCTTTTCATAAAGCTGCCTCCAGCTTCCCCTCCCTTAGTGACTTTCTTCTCCTTCCCAAATTCACTTTGCCATCTGAGAGCAAGCTGGTATAGAAGACAACTGTCAAACTTTGCCTTAACTCCCTGTTTCCAACTGCCGAAACCAACCATTTGTTTGATCTACTCAGGACTGCATCTCTTCACATCACAGTCCTCTCCAAATCCTGATGTTTCTTCTAAACTAGACCTGCTGTCACATAGGCCATGACCTATTAATTCCTATCTCACCTGTTCTAACTCCTTCCTTAGTCACCCATCTGTTTCTAATAATGAAACAAGAGTCAAAACTCTACAATCTCTGTGCTTGTCCTTTTTACATTAAGCTTCAGTTCTTCACTCTCCAAATGCTTGTCAATCCCATCTCATTGGATTTTATTATCAGTGCTACAGGAAGTGTCCAATAAGAATGCACAGGCCAAACTCTGAGTCTATAAATAAATAAAAAAAAACCCACAACCAAACAAAAAACCCCAAGAAAACCCAAAACAAAACAAAACACCCCACAGAGAATCATTTTGCTTCGGAAAAATGAGTGACATTCCTTTCAAGGCCCTCACTATAATATTTTGGAGCTTCTAGAAATTCATCTATTTGCAAAATACTCTAACACACAGTAGAAAACCATATTGTCTTAACCTAATTGTTTTAAGACTAAGCTCTCAGGACCTCTCCTCTCCTTTTTTAAAAAACACTTTACACACTGGAAGGCAAAGTTTTAGCAGTATACAAGCTATATGCAACCTATGAGGACCAGTCGTCTCGTTAACAAGTCTACTCTATCCAACAGACTTTTCCTAAGTCAGGAGTAGCATTTCCTTTGGTGCAGAAACACCGCATCAAGCTGCAGCCAACAACCAACTGCTACTTTCCTCTGCAATCTCTCAAGTTCTTCCCCATGGCACTCCTGTGCATACACAGCACTCGTTTCGTATGCAAGCTTGCCATGAGGCATATATAGGCAGGATCACTGCAATCCCATACAAGCCTGTGATAAATCTCTACAAGCTCATCTTTCCTCTTTTCTATTAAAAAAAAAACCACAATACAACACCTCTACTTAAGCAACTCAAGCAAAGAATCATAGAATGATTTGGGTTGGAAGGGACCTAAAAGATCACCTAGACCCAACCCCTATGCCATGGACAGGGACACCTTCCACTAGATCAGGGTGCTCAAAGCCTCATCCAGAGAGGGATGAGAAAAATTCCTGTGATATAATCTCAAACTACCAAAGTCAGATTTGATGGTTAAAGGTTACTTCATTTGACACCAGCGATAGCCAGGTTAGAATTAACTGCACTTCAAATTAAAATCCTTATGTAGTCTTCTGTGATTTCACAATAAGCCACTCGGACAATTCACAGTTACGTGAGTCCACGTGACAAGATTCAGAGAGAAAGTCTGTTATTTGCTACTTTTTATTTTTAAAACAAACATTACATATCTGAGATATAACTGTAAAATGCTACAGGATGAGCGACAAGGAAGTACACTTGAATACAGGCATGTCAATGCATGCACTTCCAATTAAAGACTCCCAAAAAGCCCAAAACTTGCATTAAAGTACAATTATAAAGCTAAAAAACAACATTAAATAAATTGCTTTGGAAAATTGGTTCTCAAAAAAAAATTTCCAAAGAAAATACTTTTCCCAGAGAACTTTGTTTCCAAGAGAAAGCATCTGGGCCCTCTAATGTTCCTGTTACGCTGAGTAGCTTGCTACCTCAAGCCTAAAATATTGCAAAGCCATACTTTTTCCAAGTTAATTAGCAGTATTAAGCTACCTGGTTAAGAAAATTTGCATTAGATGTAGCATGGGAAAGTTACCTGTAGTTTGTATTTTAACACTAACAGACAAACTTACTCATAGGATTCATAGGCCGCAGACCCTGGGGTGACTGTCCTTGTTGATTCTTCACTTGAGCCTGGGGCTGCGTCTGCATCTGGTTCCCTTGATAGGTCAGTCCAAGGGCTGCGTAGGCTCTCTCAATGGAGCTGGGGTCTATCTGACTGGTAGTGTTTATGCTGGGTGTTGCCTGCTGCCCCACACCCACGGAGCCAGTATTTGTAAGTCCTACTGCAGCTCCGCCCAGCAGCGCTGGAAGAGACATACCATAAGTTCATAAAGACAGCAGGAGGTAACCAAAGCGGTCCACGAAAACAGAGAAAGAACATAAAGAGTGCACTGGCTGTTTGGAACTAAAATATCTCCTTCTAGGAGCATACAGAGAAGAGGTCAGGTCTGGAAAATCTGCCATGAAACGGAGACAAGTTTTGACTCAACCAGCCATTTCAACAACATGCTGTTTTCCCCTTGAACTGTGAGAGGAAATCCCACTCAAAGTATTTAAGAAACATCTGTTTGCTTCAAACTTAAAACCAAGGCACACCATGTCATGGAGGCTAAAGGCAGAAGGGTACATACAGCTCTTTAGCAGTCATAGTAACGCTTTTTTTTAAAAAAACAAAATTTCTTAAAACAAGCAGTATCTCAGCTCACCTTAGTCACAAGAAGAGCCAAAGTAACATTAAGAAAGGAGAAAAAAAACATACAGGTAACACAATGACAAAAAACTTGCCAAAGATTTTGGCATGAAGACCAAGAGGATCCAAAGAGAAAGGAAGCGACACTCAACGCAAACAAAAGATGAAGACAGAACCAGGTATCATTAGGGCTGAAATGACACAACCCTCTGTGTATGTACACATCTGCCTCCAGAACCTGGCGAGCTGGAAGAGGTGGTAGTGAAAAGCCAACCATTTGGTTGAGAGAGCTTTGACTTTTTCACCCTTACCACTCTCCTGCTAGAAAAATCCAATAAAGTTAGGAAGCTTCCACAAACACTAGCTATCAGAGACAGAAAAATACTGTGCAACTCTAAAGCAAGAGGAAAATCATATTAAATGTTCCCAGGTTCAAGAGCATCACGACTATCACCTGGATGCAAGAAAGTTTAACTCCCAACATGCATTTTATGGTTTATCCAATACACAGAATTTCTCAGTAGACTTACATTGTTGATTTCTTTTGTCCCCAGCATTTTTGAGAGGCAAACATACAGGACAGTCATGTCTCGTACAATTCTTCCAGTGTGAGATGATTTGTCGGGAAGACGCGCAATGTGCCACTGAGAAAGGGAGGGGAATGAAAAACTTTTACAAACTACTGCCAGTATCTCCACATGGCCAACACAAACTGGGCAGGGAGCAACTAATTCCCTCAGAGCACACATCTATTATCAACATAGGTCAGTAAAGAATTACTTGAAATAATTCAGCACTAACTAGCCGTGAAAACGCAGCTAGATTTCTTCAAGTAGTTTTGGCTCAACTAAAGCTTACTTAAAAGCTCCATGTTATAAACCCAAGCCTATGTCTCCCCAGCTTGAAGGCTAACACCATATACATCAGGCAGACTGTACCAAGCAATTGACATGCTAGCAATTGGCATGACCCATAAGAGCCTAGGCTAACAAGAAGGTAGCATACGTTTTCCTTGGCTACTAGGATAGACTACGAGTTCACCAGTGTCAGTAGCAGCTTCACTCCTGGCTAACTATTGCTTGAGATTTGTCTCTTCCATTTAAGGGAGACAGGGGGACTCCTACTTGCAGATTCCTGTTTTGTGTCTACCCTTATCAGAAGGCAGCATCCAAAAGATCTTACAGTGAGTTACAAAGCTAAGTGAAAGGTCTTAACTCATCTCTTTGCGCTATCTTGTCCCGTCTAACTTGCCTAAACTTTAAAGGCTCAGACGTTGTTTATGATTTCCATTCTTACATGGACAGAGGTTAAAAAAAATTCTACTTCCCAAGCCACCTACTAGTTCTCCACCTCTTTCTAGGAGCCCTTCTCGTCCTGCAAATGTTGACTGACTATGTAAACACTCCTCTACTTACCCTGGCAAGATTTGCCAGCCTGACAATGTGTCATGTGGTTCAGGACATTCTTCATGGTTCGGCAATGAGGGAGGTTGCATTGTCGCACCTCCCCGTTGGCTTGTTCTCGACGCTGACACTTGTGAGCGTGTAAGAGGAGAACTAGTTGCTGCTGAATGAGTTTGCGTTTTTCTGGATCTGCTGTTGGTGCTCCAGACCCCATTCCTTGAGAAGTCGCTGGCCCTATCCCAGCTTGCTGAACTTGAGGAGCCTGCTGCTGGCCCTGGAGAAGGTGGAAAGGAAATTCCCAGAAATAAATCTATTTTTGAGAATAATCCATGTAGCAAGTAAACAATGACAACAACAACAATCAAAGAGAAACAACCACTGCGTTCTGTGATTAAGGGAATAGTCCACATATCTGTAGCTCTGGATGACTCATTAAAAATACCCCTTAGCAACTGTCCTGGCAATAATTCTCTTGCCAGCCACAATTTCTTCCCCATATCATTGTCCTAGTCCTAGCTCTTGTCTTATCAAAGACCAGCAGAACTTTGCACATGCTCACAGGTTAATTTGCAGCGCCAGACCAACCAGAAAACATTAATAGCACTTATCGACTTCAAATATCCTCCTCATTTTGGAGGCTAGAAAGTTGCATCTGCTATTTTTGCATTAACAGAAGAAAGCACCTTTTAGAGTGAACAGAGTTTTTCCTCTATTTCCGTACAAGGTGCTTCAATTTGTTCCTAGAA
The DNA here is from genome assembly GCF_009769465.1 of Tauraco erythrolophus. NCBI lineage: Eukaryota > Metazoa > Chordata > Aves > Musophagiformes > Musophagidae > Tauraco > Tauraco erythrolophus. The sequence continues at coordinate 58,734,609 of NC_141468.1, forward strand.
AAGGAGAACAAAGGGGGGAGTTCTGGGAACCTTTTTCCATCTGGAAACTTGCTCACAAGCATTCAAAACAAGCATCTCCTATGCTAGAGATGAAGCACAACTTCAGGATAATACATGCCACAGAACTAATGTCAAGTATGGCAACATCTACTACTTCTGTACTTCTATTTATTTCTTCAGATTTTTTCGTATTTCTTCCAGGTGACATTCGAGGAGTACTCAGCAAAGAAGAGAGGCTCAGGGACTCTATGTAGTTTAAATCACTTCAGTTCAACAGCCTTCAGTTTCACAGATCATTTTAGAGGACATGTCTGGAGATATCCAGATTTTTAGAGCTCAGCCATCTACGTTCCTACATCCCAGTTCTCCTGTAGCTCTTCAATACCATCATTAACCTTTCATTCTACGAGACTTCATCAAATACCCAGTCTCCTCAGAGTTTGTGTATGTTCCAATATGACCATAACTGCCTCGTTTGCAGCCTGTCATTCTAAACAACTGAGATAGCAGCCACTTTTCATTCCTATGTTCAGCTGGGTAGCAGTTCAAAAGAGTTATATACTCTGCACTGAACACAGCTTGACAGCTGAGGTTCCAAACAGCAAGTTTAGGCTGCTTCCTTTTTGCTTCATAGGACCAACTGGTTTGCTAGACTTAAAATGTTTCCTGCTCAACTTAAAAAACATGAAATAAAACTTACAGGATTGAGCTCTTTTTAATTCAAAGATACAAAATTTACCTCCAAATGTGGTGTGTTTTTTTTTTTTCCAGCAACAGTTAGTAAGATCAAGAGACTGACCTTCCCAGGGGTGGAGAGGGTAGAATTTGAAGCAGGGAGAAACACAAGCTATATTCAGAAATGTGAATTTGTTTTCCAAATTAAAAAAAACACAACACGTGTACGGGGAAAAAAAGGCAGGACATGTTGCATGTCATACCCCTAACCAATTCAAGCTTCTAATATAATAAGGCAAACACATTCAGTCACCAGTGTTAGGTTCTCTAGCTTGAACTTAATGTTACGGCTTGTCATTTATAAGTTCCACTTTTCCCACCACTCTTACTTGCTGTTTCCTTAAGTCCCGCAGCAATAACAGTTGGGGGAGAGAAAGGGGGAGGCAACAGGGCTACTACAGCAACAACTGCCAGGGAACCTCCAGCGTCAGAACTGTTGCATGCGTTCACGTAATTCAGAACAGGAACAGACACATGACTGCAGCTGCTAAGCCCTATCATAGGTAATACCTGTTTTGGAAGGGATAATTCTGTCTCCCAAAAGCATCGGTGACTACGAGCAGGGAAACAATCCTCAAGACAAAGCTATGCTGAGGAGATGGGGCCCAACACACCAACCACAAGAGAAAGGATGGGAGAGGAGAGCAGAAATGTCCAAACAGACAGCAAAGCTCACTTCAGTTAAGGAGTTCCATTTAATTTTCTCTGCTAACAGAGTTTGAAGGGCAAAGAGTGGAGGTGCAGCTTATCAACAGAGAAAGCACGACTCAGCCCTCTCCTTCGTATCAGCCTATTTAAGAGTTGAAGCAAGTGCATTATGTGTGGATTCAGAGCACGCATTCACACTGGGTATGACAGCTGCAAAAACTTATAGTACAGCCATACCAGGGCATATTGCTCCATTTTGGTCTACTGTAACATTTTCTGGAGATACCTTTCACTCTACTTACCATGTTAGGCATTCCTGCCCCAGGAACTGGCTTCTTGTCCATTGGAAACTGTGGTAAACTATTCTGCAGTCCAGCTTTATTCTGCATCTGAGGCCCAAGTCCACTGGCTCCAATCTGCTGCCCGGTATTCTGACTATATGGCTGGCCGTAAGGGCTGGGATTGCTCATCATTCCCATCTAGGAATTAAAATAGTAAGATGTTCAAGTAAGATAGCTTAAGTTCACAATGTAAAAGGCAAATACTTCAGAGAAGCAAAAATGATCACAGCCATGAACCAGCTGCAATGCAATACTGATCCAAATGCTTTACCGGCTCCTTTATGTGCATGTATTTACCCATCACGACATTAACTCCTCAACCAGACAGTTCCTATAAACACAGCGAAACCAACTTACTAACCTCTGAGGTCAACCTGGTCAGAATCGGCCTGATTATTTCTTTATAAAAGTTTTTGTTCCACAGATTTCTCATTTCAGCTTTCCCAATCACAAATTTGTACCATGAACTATATAACTCACAAGTCTGGAAGAAGTTTTGTGCTCTATGTATCTGTGCAGACTCCAAACGGAGACAAATACCACCTTCATTCATATCAGCAGGCTTTATTCCAAAAATCTCCTACCGAATTGTCAGCATTCCCACAGCTCCTTTCCAGACAGCCATAACAATGCACATCTGCATTTTCAGTACATGATTGTTTTCAATTTAAGAATACAGCATAGGCATAGGTAACACACCACACAGTCACAGTAACTTGTTTGCAGTGAGTGGTAGTAGAGGTCAAAGGAGATGGCAGGAAGGAACTCTGCAAACAAACCTATTGAACCATTCATCCACAGGAGAATTATATTCATATTTCATACAAGCTATATGCATATTCAACAGTTTTAGCATACCAGAATATAATATTTGTTGCCTTAAAATGCCCCAGAACCTAAAGAACAGTTAGGAACAATCTTGCCAATAAAGTTGTTTGTCCTCTGACATTTTTTTCCCCCATTCCTTGCATTCCCATCTATTTTTCAAGGGAAATCTGGCCTTCTAGGACCAAAACAACTAGCCACAGAGGATCAGGAAAACCGGAGAGCTTTGTTAAGATTACCAAGTTCACACCATTACTCAGGCAGAATCCTCAAAGAGCCATAACTCATAATAATAAAGGCAAAAAATACTTCAAAGACCTGTATTGTTTCAACTCACATTAGCATTTGACTAGACAATGTTCAGTCTCCTTGATGCTTTTTGGTTCAAGTCTGGGCATTTTTGTGCATCCAAAAAAGTTCATACAAGCTCCTCTGGTAGGTTTGTTTCCAATCACTCCTATATACATTCTCAAAGCATTCTCCCCTAGTAGAAACACCTTGTTTCTGCTCCTTACCAAGCTTCTCCAACCTGCACAGAGAAGTAATCTATGTATCTGGAGATTACCTGCAATTAGTCAAACGTTTTCCTTTTTCAGGTAGTAACATCTGCCAATCTATTATAATAGCCTTCAGTCTGCATTTACAAAATAAAGCAGGATCAAACCCAAGCTACAGGAAAAGGAACACAAAATTCATTAAAGAACCTCCCACTTTAGACGCCTGATATGTACAAGTGAATTCCCTTGAGGACAGCTCTCCTCCTCCACACACAAGCAATAATCACGATCATACAGCAGCTCATTAGAGAGCAAAGAAAGGAATCTCTACACATGGCAGATAAACAAACTATGCAATGATCAGGCAGAACTAAAAAAGGTTCTTTTCCTCTCTCTCCTTTGGCACCACCCCTGCTGTGCCTTGTCATGAACACACATAATGGTGACCGATGAGGCAGCTGCTGCTAAAAGCAGAACAGGTAAGACTCAAAGCCTTCCTGCCTCTCCCTCAGAAGACTAATAAGGTCTTATGTGCATCTTGAACAGAAAGGAAAGGGAGAAAAAAAATGCAAGGAGTTGGCAAACACACTTTCAGGACTCTTCTCCATCACCATTGCTGCCTCAAATTGACCAACAGGCTCAAGACTCACTGAAGGACTGATAGTGGGAACAATTTCCTTAAGAAAACAAGATGTGTTTTCCTGTAAGACAGCTTGATCCTTTTGGCTCCAGAAAGGGTCTGAAAGTGGATACATCCTCAAAACCAGAAACTTCTAAGCAAAGTTTTCATTAACAATCATAGCTCCCAAAGTTAGCCAACACCTGAGAGTACACTAAAGCAGACTACAGTGGCCATCACTAACATTGCCCCCATATGACTTCTGCAACTTAGGCTGCTCAGAGCCTTAAAAAAACTAACGAAACAGTTCAGAATTGAAGGCTGAAGGCACATTTTCACACTCTGATGTCACAGAGAGAAATCAAGATGCCCAGCTCAGACAAGTGGGGACTTCACACATTGATACCAAAGGATTCAGAATAACTGTGGCCTGATGAGCCAGCTCTGTCCTGACTGCAGAGGAGAAATCCAAATCTAGACTTTAAAAAGCACCTTTGCTACATGACTCAAAACAGAAGCTTCCTAATGAAAGTCAGGGATGAGGTTTGACCATGCCAATCAATCTTTGTGTCTGCAACATAGCTGGACACAAACCTTTACGTGAAGCATCTGGCTTTTTCAAATGTATTGATCAAGCTGGCCCAGTACAAAGATCTCTGATGTTTTCTCAGGCATAAGCCATTGGCATTGTTTGGGGTGCCAAACCAGTCCCCTCAAACAAGACTGGCTCCATGGCAAAACCACAGGGCTCCACTCTCCCTAGGGCTGAGAACCATCATCCACCCCACTGAGGGGACTTCCTCCACCCTGGTCTACCCAGGGACCTGGCAGGAGACTACATGCCCAGCTCAGCCCAGCTGCTCCCGACAGGGGTAATCCTCAGTTCCTCATCTCAGCCTACAGGAGAGGCAAAGGAGGAGACCAGAGAAGCACAGGCCAGGTTGGAGGGCAAGTATGCCAAACAAACTCTGAAAGCCACACACTCAAGCAAGACCTAAGAAGGATGCTAAAAAACACATGCTCAACACAAGAAGGACATGGAGCTGCTGGACCAAGTCCAGAGGAGGGCCACAAAGATGATCCGAGGGCTGGAGCACCTCTGCTATGAAGACAGGCTGAGAGTTGGGGCTGCTCAGCCAGGAGAAGAGAAGCCTCCGGGGTGATCTTATAGCAGCCTTCCAGTACCTAAAGGAGCCTATAAGAAAGCTGGAGAGGGACCTTTTACAAGGGTATATAGTCATAATACAAGGGACAATGGCTTTAAACTGAAAGAGGATACATTTAGATTAAATATAAGGAAGAAATTTTTTACATTGAGGGTGGTAAGGCACTGGAACAGGTTGCCCAGAGAAGTTGTGGATGCCCCATCCCTGTAAGTGTTCAAGGCCAGGTTGGATGAGGCTTTGAGCAGCCTGGTGTAGTGGAGAGTTTCCCTGTCCATAGCAGGGAGGTTGGAACTAGAGGATCTTTGAGGTCCCTTCCAGCCCTAACCATGCTAGATTCTATGCCTCAAGGTCTGCTGGAACAAATCAGTAGCCATCACTTGGTCCAGGAGAGACTGACACCTACCAGATCCACAGCTCAACCTCACAGCAACGCCTCCTGGTCCCACTGTCACATGTCCACTAACCTGACACCAACAACCCACATGCAACTCTAGACTGAGTCAAGAGCAGGGTCATTTGGGAGATTCTTCACCTGGTGCAAAGTGGCCTTGTGAACCTGCGACCCTGGCACAAGTAGCCGGAGCACGCTCACGTCATTTGCCATGACATGTTGAGAAACATGAACAAAAAAACCCCACATTAAACAGGAAGAAATAGATGACCTCATGACTACAGAAGGAAGATAAAATTACACAGGATTACTTTTACCAGCAGGAAGCAACCAGAAAGACTGACATACATTTCATCGTCATATTAAGGATCTACTGGGAGTGAGGGGCAGATACACAATCGAGTGCAGAAGAACCAGCCAAAGAAAGGCGGTGTTTGTACCACTGCATGAGACAAGTACAAGGTTTCATCTGCAATACCATGCAAAAACATACATGGCTGAATCATAACTACAAGTCAGCGAGTGCAACCTCTAATCACTCCTTCCTGGCCACCACCTTCTTCCACTGCTCTTCCCGTTTCTCTTCTTATCCACTCATCTGTTGTTTTTCTTCCTCTACTCACCTCACAGCCTCAACTTACTTTCATCACATATGCAAGAACTTGCACAGAAGGAAGAGCAAACAGAAACACGCATCGCTGTAAAGGAGAAGAGGAGGAGGAGGAAACACAGAAAATAGCAAAAGATGATGATGCATGGCTAATAGACAGCAAAGGTAAAATCAAATGGTTATGCCTTCTACATACACAGTGGAAAACAACTTGACTTTCCTGCCTCCAATGAGAGGGGGCTGTCATTACCAGAATGGTGGAAGATGTGAACCTCTCACCATGTAAAGGGCATGGATGACAGGAGTTCAGGAAACATCCCAGTTCACATGTACAAGCATCATCATTATCAGATAGGGCTGTTCACACACTCCCCCATCTAAGAACTAATACAAAAGTGAAGGAAATTCTCCAAAGTTTTGTTCTAATGCCATGAAACACAAGCATCTTCACTTCAGAAGAAGGTCCAGTAACTAACTCTACTTCAAGTTTTACTGTCGATATCAGAGAGTACAAATTGAGGAGGAATATCTGTTATAGTTATGCACACAGACAATACAAATATTCTACTGTTTCTCTACAAAAACAACTGCTTCACCAACAGTCTAATATTTGAAAGACAACTAGATCAGCAATACTATTGAACAATGACTGGTTTTAAGATTTGCAAACATAAGCATGGAGGAGTAAAAAAAAAAAAATAATTACATTTTAATAACTTTCTTCCAAATAATCCAACGCTTGCAGTATCAACTATGTATCTCTATCAGGGTTATTGCAGTGCATGCACTAGCTTAAGACCATACTGGTGGTATCTAGTATCTTTCCATATCCACATGTTCACAAGTGTAAGTTAATTAACTTTCCAGAAAGAGGAAAGTTAGTTTTTGTAAATTCCTGCTGACTCTTTAAAAACAAGAGTTTATTGTACATCACTTTCTAGTGCCATTCTACTGACTGGTCAAGCATTACTGGACCCAGGCATAATCTCACAATAAAATTTTGCAAGTAGTATCCACTACATTCTTTCCAAGGACTGTTATCGATCATTATTCTTTGCACTTGACTGCATAATGTTTTAAGATACCTATTGCAAGACACTAGCATTATCTCACTGTCATCTGTGCAAGAAACTCTCCTATCCACCCCAGAAACTTAAGACTCTAAGACTGCTTCATTTCTCCCTCACAAACAAACATTTCTCCCTTACACTGGGATAAAGCGAGTAATCATCCATTTTTTCACCTGGGTTCCCCAAAGGGCCACAACACACAACTACACTTTTAATGGATTACTGTACTTGATTGTATGGTATGCTTGGTCACAGAGTCAAAGCAGTATGGATACATTTACTTGTTGAATCAAACAGCTAGTGAAAACAATAAGGCAACCAAGAACCTTCTACCTAAAACCTTCTACCTAAAATGTGACACTGAATATGCCAACACTACGGAACATAAGGTGCTTTTACTTTCTTCATCTAATTTCACAATTTGAGGGTGGCATCTTCAATCTCTTTGCAACTTTGAACAGAACTTTATTATTACCAAATTTCTTATTGTTTTACTTAAAGGAAGTTACTGAGATTCTGAAGAATTACATTTGTCTTTGTAAAATATTGCCATCTATTCCTCTTAACAGAGGTTAAACTGATAAAATCAAATGTATCCATTATAAAACAGGAGATAACCCTGTATATACTCAGACAGCAAGCCAAATGACAAAGAATTACTATTGGAACTCTAAACATTTCAAGCAATTTCACATGCAAGTGAAATACTCACATAGCACAGGTAGTAGTAATGCTCTTACTAATCTGAACTGCCTTCACATCCATTTCATTATTGAGTAACAGAACATTTCTTGAATCAGTGGGAGATGAAATCTAAATGACCGAAAGGCCAGGTGAGCTTGGTCACTTTGTGGTAAAAGCACTGCTATCACAAACACACACACCAGCTTACACACATCATACCCTCCTCTCCAGTAAGAGGCTGGACAGTAAGACTGTAACTGGGCTCTCTCAACAAAACCCAGTGGAACCACAAACCAAAGGTTTTAACTAGTTATAATTCCAAATGAAGAAGGATTCAAAACAGGAAACATAAATTTGTTCTTAACTTATTATAGAGCTTGAATTTGCTATCTGTTTACTTTTAAATTAATCAAAGCTGTAAGACTATCTAGTGAAACAAAAAACTTGAAATATGCTTCAACACTGAAAGAATCAAAGCATTACAAACAATTTCCAAAACTCTATTTTAAGAGTAAGAGGCACGTCTGTCATCCTCCTAACTTGCACACAAGCAAGCACATAGAAAACAAAAAGGTATTCAAGAGAGCAAAACTTGTTACAATTCCTTTCCCCTCCAAACTTTTAACAGTTCCTTTCAGGCTAGACTTTCACAGGCAGTTTTAAGCTGGTAATGTCACCAAAAAGCAAGGTCCACACCCTCCTCTGACTGGCAGTATCAACTCCTTTAGTACGTCCCCTCCCTAATTATCAGCACTAGCTTTCCAACTGATGAGTATAAACTAGACCAGAAAACCAATTAAAATTAAAATTACTTCCCCCCCCCCAAATGACCATACGAGTTTCAAGCATGGATTAGTTCCTCAACACAGCCTGTCATGCCACTGGCACAGAGATGACGTGCAGACAGAATTGCTTCTTTGTATGTCAGTGACTGCTTACATCATACATAAACCTACAGCATTAGACCATAGGATGTAAGTGGCAGATTACGACAGTACAAGTTTATGTATGCCAGGTGACCCCAAATCAATCATTTACATTGACATTTGGGATTTCAAGTCCTAAAAAGTAACATGCACATCTAGAAAAGCTGGGAAGTACACGGCTAAGGTGTAAAGCAGCAAGCGTTCCACTCTATTGCTAGCCAGTGTTTCAGGAGGAGAGGAAGAAAGCGCTTCAGTAACCTCACAGCACAACAGAACAAACCTGAAACGTAACCAATATTGCCTTCCAAACTGTCTAGCCACTTGGAGCTCATCTTTACTGTTACAAGAGCATAACATCCTCCCTCCCAACTAGTTAACATCACAGGAAGCCTAAGCTATTCCTCCATACAAGCCATTGCAGACAACACATCTCTCTGTGTTACTGAGAGAGAACTCACAGACGCAACCCTCCCATCACCTAGAAGGGCAGACTTTGGCAAGCTAACATGATGAAGCTGAACACAACCAAAGTGTCTGGTCTATTTTTTTTCCCTCCTACTGAAGGACAGCTCCTGGATAACGCACATTTTCTGCAGCGACGAAGGAAACCTACGGAAGTTATTACACAAACTCCCACATAAACAGCAACGCGGTACTAAATTTACCAATTAAAAAAACTGGCTTTTAAAAACAACTGCTTAGGGTCCTCTGTTTTCATCTACTTTTTGAAGATTTGCAGGTGGGAATAACAAAAGCAGATGGGTGGAGAGATAAAACAGTCAGACATTACTGTTGTCAGATTTTGCTAACTCCACTGCACGAAGTGAAACACAGGCTCCCTGCCAACAACCAAACCAATTGAAGACATTCTGGAATTTCAGCCTCCATTTCAGACTGTTCTTTCTCATCCAGCAGTTTCAACTCCTTTATGATGGCTATACCCACTGTACTTACAATAGAAGTCTCAAGGTTTTTTTATCAGCAATTAAAGAACTCTGAGTATTTTTTAACCAGTCTGGGACTACGAACTAAAACCTATAAGTTATCATGTATTTAGACGTAATATTTCCAAAAGCACAAAATGTTCTTATGTTAGATGTATAGCACATTTTGGAATTTAAGCAAAGGAGGAAGACAATTTAATTTTGGACTACATCAGCCAAAAGGTTCATTTTGTGTCCTTTCTTTACTTCTCCTAGATAATTGAGCTTATTATAGTGCACAACCCTACTTGAGCTCTGGTAAGTAAGGATTAAGAGGTTGCATTTCACCCAGATACCCAAACCATCAATTTTTGACCTCTGAACACAACTTTCTAAAGATCAATTATTTTTTTTTTTTTTTACAGCCAAAGAACAACAAATGAGACATTATATAATTCTAGAACAAGAATATTTCTAAGTAGTTACGTATTTCTTTCCACTGTAAACTGCATACAATTTTTCTACTGTAGCAATCAAGCTTTGCAACAACTTTCCTATCAGGCAAAAATATCTGAAGTGACCAGACCACAAAATCAAGTCATTACTCTCTCTCTCTCTAAAATATTAATTTTTTTTTACATATATATATGTTAGCAGCACACAGACCTTAAGCAAACGGCTATGATCAAAAAACTTCAGATTTAGTAACATTCACAAGACACTAAAATAATTTTACTTAATACATTAAAGTTTAGTAAAATCATTAATGCACGGCATAATTTTAATTTATGTTTCAAATACATTTATAGACTATGTTACTTCTCATGCCAAGCCCTCCAAGTGAATTGACTTTAGGCATTCCAAGATAGATCTATTCAGGAATTGCAAAGCACCTTGGAAAAAAACTTTCCCCTCATTAGCCAAGAAACACAAAATACCCACCTAAAGTGAACTGAAACATTTAAATATTTTCTAGGCTTTTGATCAAAACACTGAAAACTTGAAAAGAAACACTCAAGTGGCTCCATACTCTAAAAAAAGCTAATTGTGCATAACAAATTAAATTTAGACATCATCTTGTCATTTAAACCACTAGGTCTTTTCTCATCTCTGCAGTGACTCATGACAACAATTTTCTTCCAATCTCCTAAATTACAAAAGCACATAAATTTCTCTCTCCAGCATAAAAAAAAGATTCTTTTCAGTTTTCTGGTTTACTCCCCTATAGACAAAGCTTTTGTAAATTTTAAAACTAGAACTGAGTTGGGTTAATAAGTCTTTTAAGAACCCAATATCTGTATTCAGGTGTTTATGCAAGCATTCATTCTCCACCAGTAACTCAAATACCTGTTTCTTAACAAGGTCAATGAACGTCTTAGCACATACAGTGTACCAGTCCATTCAAACCTGTATGTCTCTTATCTGCTACAGCATAAACACTCCACTGATCTCAGACAACAAACACTCTTGTTAAGCATCACACAGAAAAAAGCACCACAGCATCTAAAAGGTCCTGATGGATTCCCATCACACTCCTGACACCAGCATCACATTAGATGGGAAAATACATAAAATAGAGTAAAACACAATCAAGTTACTTTTCAGTGTTGTTGATAATCTATTTTGCCACAGATTTCTAAAATAGGCTTTTTAATCTAGCAATAGTCTTGCTTGTTGTACAAGACTCAATTTTTGCCTCCCATGACAGCCACAAATTCCACTTGAGCAGCATAGAAAGTATTTATCACACAATCCAGGACTCCTAAAAGAAAAAAAAAACTATTCTACAGAACCCATAGCACAGAGGAATAAATCTTACAAAACAAAATCAACAAGAAGGAAGGTAATAGAGTCAAGCTTAGCTTGTCTTACCTTGTTCATGGCTCCAGGCTGTGGCCCTCTCAGTCCAGCCTGTCCTCCCATCTGCGGAGAGCCTTGTTGCAGTGTCTCAGCCAGCAAGTTACCAGCACTACCCATTCCTGGGTTTGGGTACGGCATATTAGGTCGCCCTCTGCCTGCTCCAATTGAACCGTTCATGACTTGCCCCTGCATCATCCCTTGTCCGTTGCCTGCTGCCAACATCCCAGGATTCATGCCAGCATTCATCCCTGTGTTCATTCCCATGCCAGGCTGATTAACTGGACTGTTTACTGTTGGCATCATTCCTGCTGTGGATTGGGCTGAAGGACCCTGGTTTGGTCCACCTGCACCCATTGCCATATTGGGAGAAGTCAACCCAGCCGCCTGTGCCATGGGGCTTTTCACCATGCTGTTCAACATTCCCATTCCAGGACTATTTTGTTGGGTTTGACTGGCCATGCCCTGGCCAGGGCCACCAACTCCCATATTGAGATTTGGGGAGCTACCAGCCCGTAAAAGTTCAGACAGCTGCTTGTGTTTAGAGGCAGCATCTTGTGCCAGGCCAAGGCTGGTCTGCAGCTGATTAATGTCACCACCATTGGTAAGTCCCAGTTCTGTGGAGCTGATCAGTTCATCTGGCAAGTCATGTTCCAGATCAAAGAGCGATCCAAAATCTGAAAAACAAAACAAATTTCATATGATGTCAGTCAGAGCAATCAGTAGTATCTTGAAGAAGTTTTTTTTACTTCAATTAATTAGCAAAACTTCACTTTCTATGTTCCAGCAAAATTTCTGTATCAGTCATTCCTGAAAACTGTCCAATTTGTCATTACGAAAGCAATTTCTAAACTTTACAGAGTCTAAACTAGAGAAGACCATTCTACTGCACACTCCTACAACAGTTTGTGTTGAAAGATCACTGGATATCTCAGACTATGATCTCTCAACTTCAGAAATTTGACAAAAAAAAATTGTATTAAAAACCCACAGAAAGCCAATGGAATTAGACGACTATTACAAAAAATTAAAATGTTGATGGGAAAGAACTGTCTTTAATAGTTAACTTTCACTGAACTCAGTCACATTTGGAACAGATATAGTATAGTAACAGTTTCAAAAAAAAATGTTTACTATTTATAAAATAATGGAGGTTTGGTTGTTGGTGGGTTTTGTTTGGTTTGTTTTTTTGGTTGTTTGTTTTATTTTGTTTTGTTTTTTAATCTTCCACATCCAGTCATTCCAAGTACAGAATTGCAAAATTCCATTGAACTTCACTGGACAGTCAGTATCTTCTCACAACAAACATTGTCAGAAAACAATCAAAGTAACCCTCCTGGCCACAAAGCTAGGAAAAAACACTAGGATGAAAAAGATCAAATTCACATTTCAAGAGCCCATGCAAAGCAATCCCCAAAGTAACCAAGTGGAGAAAGATCACTGTTTGGGATTTATAGACACAAGAATATTACACAGTACCCAGAATCAATTTGCTCAACAAGAAGTTCTTATGTCTGTGGAAGCAGACATAAGATCTGTACGTTTAATCTATGGCAGCTAAACCAAAAACATCCTATAAAGTTTACAGCTAAAAGCTACTGTGTGACGTAGCTATGCACAACTGGGCTGTAAAGCTTAATATTTGGAATCTGAGAATAGCTAGCAAAGGAGACGTTTTTCTAATCTTAACTATTGGAACACTTCAGCACCACTTCTTCCAGAAAGGTCATTTCATGGATGTTCTGTAGGAGGTATTGCACTGCATTTTCAAAAACTTCAGATCTGCACAACAGCCTAGAATACTACTCATTATCTCAGCAACTGCATCTAAAAGGAAACGTCAGTTACACTGAATTCTGAAGAGGCTGGCAAGATGACTTGGTCTGTATATTAATGGAAAAAGACTACAGTTAAACAGCACGTAAGTCAGAAAAGCTCATCAGCATTAGAAATCTGTTCAAAACGTTTCACACGATACCATACCCAAACTGCCAAACTCCAGTACTAACAGAGTTTCTACAACTTTGCCACTGTTATCACAGATAAGATCATGACTTAAGAATTCTGAAAATATGGTATGAGGTTGGCAAGAATGCAGGTATACCACAACAGAAGAGATTCTATAACTCTATTTATATATTCTTCATCAGTGCAAAGCACCAGAGACAGAATGAAAATTTCCACTAAAGAACTACGTTTTAAACTATTAAAATCAGTTAGTCCATTCTTCACTACTGTAAATCTCATGCTAGAAGTTATGCTTAGCAACACAGACTAAGGACTGATCTTTCATTTGTATCACTGGTATTCTTCAGCATGACTGGTATTTTTGAAGACTCAGAAGTGAAGGAAAATCAGAAGAATAAAGCTTTGTCCAAGTACTCCTCCATTTAAAATGATTAATTTATAGTTTTGTGTCAGTAGACTTACCTCAAAACACATACTCCCTCAAAGAAAAAACCAAACCAAAACACTCACACCTTGCAATGCTCACTAGTTAGCTTAAGAATTTAATATTGATGAACATGGGAAGAGTTACAGTGGAAGAGACCCTCAAATTAGAGAGGAGATCAAGAAAATGGAGAAAGCAATAAAAAAAATATACATGGCAGTTTAAAATAGCTTCAATAGACATCTTAAGCAGCCCATTAGGATGCCTTGAACAAACAAACATTGAAGCAATACATCCAGAAAACACTCTGGTTAATAACCTGACAAACAGCCCATGAATGAGGAAGGAGTAAAAAATTCAATCAGTAATTCACAAGTTAGTTTGCTGTCCAGAAAAAAATTCTCCTTAATGATGCACAAACAAAACTGAAAACGAAAGTTAAGTGTCTGAGGCGAACATGGGCCAGCACAAACCCTGTACATACAACATAACCATAACAGCAGCACACATCCACCTCCCATCTGCAAACTGTGAAACAGCTGTTGGGGCAAAGAAGCCCACACAGCTCAAAGGCCAGTTTTGTAACTGATTGTAGCTGGGGAAAGAACTTCTGCTCTTGAACAGACACAGCTTCCAGGACAGGGCGAGTCACAAAACAAGTCTCCACCTTTCTTGAGGTCAGACCATTGTATATGAAGCCCTTCACAAAACCACCTGGAAGGTGATCAGTAAACATCTAAATATTAAAAACTAATTTGTTTTTCAAACTACCACAGAGTATTTTGTAAGACAGACCTATCCCGGTGATTTCAGGCATAACACTGTAAAGGGGCAGTGCAATTCTTGTTTTGAGACAAAGATTTACTCATCTATGTTCACACGAAAATATTCATCTGCTTCTCTGGAGATCTCATGCTTTTTCAAATTCCCTCTACATAAATGAGAAGATAATTCCAGTTTTAAGGTCTACTAGCTCATATCCAACTAGAGTATCCGGCTACAAGCTACCTGAGCTCCTTGGTCTGGTCATTCTATGCCAACCACGAACAGGAAGAAAAGTGTCAAAAACCTAAAGTGTATCTAATTCTTTTTATTAATGTCTAAAAAACCAACAAATCAACAGCTACATTTAAAAAAAAAAACACCAAAAAAAACCCTCCCCCCCAAAAAAAACCTAAATGGCTGTGAGATCATTCCCATTGGATTAGTTCTTTGCATCAAAAAATATAAACTGTTCTTTCCATATAAAACTAATTAATTAGAATTTTTAATCCTAGAGAATATAAAACAGAAGATTCATCACAAAAGAATACTATAGCTACACGCCAAAATTGTAAGTAGAAAATACCAACTACGCAATATTCTGGTGCTATTTTGCTCTTTTTGTAGGTCTTTTCCAAAAGCAAAACTTCAAAGTCTTATTCAGCCAATAGATAAACAACAAAACCAGGAAAAATTTCAGTTGTCTGGTCAACTATGAAAATTACACTTCAGTCAACTGCTGAGAGGCAGAAGTTTTCAGATACAGGTCTGAAACGCCAACAGTCTCAAAAGACTATAAAGATAAATAAGACTTTGTATCTATCTAAATACAGTTGCAATCCATTTCAGAGACTTTTACACATAATATGCATCCTAAAGCCCACTGCAGAGAGTTCTACCTATGACCAATCCAAAAATTGATGAGACTAGGCCAGACAGCTCATAGACTACATGAAAGTAATGCCACATACACTCGCACAAGAGCCAAAGGCATAGCGGAAGACAATAGTGATAAATATCCACAGAACAGATTGACTTTCCAGTACAGAGTCCACTGCCAGCCTTGCAATCTGCTTCATTAAGGACACACATGAAGATTTCTTACTAACAAAATAAAGCTTGTGGAAAAGCCAAGATGGTAGATTAGTCCTGCAAAGTTTTGTCTATTTGATTCATAATCTCTAGAGATCTTAGGATATAATCAGACACAGAAAAATTGGGATGTAATGGAACAGACAGTATCTGGCCTAAGAGCTTGAAAACATCCAGTAATATGCAGGTGTGAAGTGGTAGAGCTAAATCTTGATCTCAATAGAGTGACACAGAGTGATTCCACATCATGTTATTTACAGTATTGTTAGTGTATTTCTTTCCATATATAACAAGAAGATACAGAACAGACTGCTACTGCCACCTAATTAGATTCAAAGGAGAGAGAAGGAAAGTACCCTTCACAAAACAACATCTAAGCAGGTAATCTGAAAGTCTTAACCTGAGGTAGTCTCCACATACAAAAGCATACGATAATTCCTTTTAGGAACTATACCACTACTAACACTTAAGCAAGTCTTTTTTTCATAGAGTCAAGAAACTGGCCTGACTTGCCCTGCCTACATCGGCTCTGTAGTGAGAAAGCAGGTCAGAAAAGACAGTAGACAGAGAAAGTCCATTTCTTTCAGTGGCAGTCCAGTTAGACTGGATTAATATGAACTGCACCTTCAACTGTGAGAAAATAACTTCAAAAATCCATGTGATAACTTGTGTTGCATATTATGGATTATTTTCTTAGTTTTGCACTCTGCTTCTAAGAAGTCTGCCTTTGACAGCATCTGATCTGCAAGATGCAAGGAAACTGCTGGCCTGGGTTAGAAACCCACCTGGCACCAAAATGGACTTTAAACTAGTGCAGATTCAGTGCGCAATCAAAATCCTTAAGTCAGTAAGACACTGGTGCCTTATCAAGCGCTCAGTTTTCAAACAAGTTCCAAAGTATTTATTTCAAGCTAGCTTTACTGCAAGAACACCTGGCAGCATCAGCAATGTAATGGCTCTCGAAACATGCAAGGCAAGGTAGACACTTCTGGCAATGCTTACAATGCAAGGAAAATACATCCACGCTAACTACTTAGCAAAGAAATCAATGTGTCGGTTCAAGTGGCACACGCTAGCTTGTGTGCTCTCTAGCCTACAGTCACAATTCAGTCATTTTCTCGTTTCTGGATTAAGACAACAGACTTCTATTCACCTTTCAAAATAAATCAGGCATTTCTATCAATATAGAGATTATCTAGTTCTAGCAAATGGGCTGCAGTGAATAACAGTAGTTTTCTAAGAACTTGCCCACATGCTACAAAACAGCAAGAACGCTTTACTCTTGTGCATACGGTACCCTCAGACTTAAAGACGTTCAAGCATTCAGCCTCAAAGAAGAGTTGTTATATCTTAAGAAACAGCAACGTGTGAACAGTGATGCCTGAAGAACTCTGCATGCCAGACGTGTAAGACAACTTAGTCCAGTGCTTACCTCGTTGTTGATCTTACAGGGGTAAGAGACTTTACCGCTCCTGCCCCTGGATCTCATTTATCATATTCTGAACACAGACATATCAAATTAGAAAGCTGCTGAACAGTCACCTTTTTGCACAAATCTTTCTGGGCCCCAGAAACCTATCAGTAGATCAAATTATATCACAGTTATTAAGTTCACAATGAAACAAGTGGACAAGGCTTAACACAGGACACTGAATACAAAGCATGCATGTGACAGGATTGACAGGAGCCACAGATGACACTGGACTACACAGAAAACATGATACCTCTGCTGCGCTTTCAGACAAAGAATAACAATAAGCTGCTGAGGTCAGTATCTTCCCTGCATGGTGACATGAAAGCTATCCAGGAATCGAACAGGGCCTAGATGTAACACGGAAAGCGCCCAGAGGATACAACCAATGTCCCAGAGAAACCATCCATTCAAGCTTGCAGTCAATCACCAGTAATACGGGCCCTAAAAAGTACTGTCTGAAACGCCCCTAAAAAAGCCAGAACTCTAAACATAGAAATAAAAAAGGCAGAACAAGATAAGGAGACACATTCTCAAAAGACAGTCCTCAGTTATCCATGAAAATATAGAAGCAAAGGTGAAGCACAGACTTGAAACAAAGTATTAATAAAGTCATCAATTCCCAAAGCCTCTGTAATGGCAGAAAATTAAGTTAGACATGTTCAGACAGTTTTATCAGAAAAAAAAAACCACAACACACATGTCTAAGAAAGAGGCAACAACTCTAAGATCCCTACCAGGTGGGTGTGAGAGAACTCTGCTACACAGCATTTTGGAGATCAGATTTATTCTTCCCATTAAAGCCCATTAAGGAGAAGGCTTTTCATGTTAGATCCTCTATGAAGCCACAGTTACCCAATGGTGACACAAACTCTGCCAAACCATTTTTCCTAACTTAAAATGTAGAGTTAATTTAAATTAATGTTGCAATTTGATGCAAAACAAAGGGGAAAAAATTCAGCATCAGCCTAAAACATTAAGGTCTGGATTCATCATTGCAAATACTGCTCCCAAAATCCTAGGACATCAGTCCCTACATCACCCTAAGCATCACCCACCTCCAAAGTGAAAGTGTGATACAGAGGTTTTCACTATCACTTATGCAACAGCAACTGAGAATTCTTATTCTGCATTATGCTATTTGGGCAACAGAGCCTTCAGCATTAGACTTCGATAT
This sequence comes from Tauraco erythrolophus, assembly GCF_009769465.1. Taxonomy (NCBI): domain Eukaryota; kingdom Metazoa; phylum Chordata; class Aves; order Musophagiformes; family Musophagidae; genus Tauraco; species Tauraco erythrolophus. Next base: position 58,752,795 of record NC_141468.1, read on the forward strand.
TAATTCAGTTCCCTGCAAAAAACTGGAGAAGCACTGCCTCCTTCCTTTCCTGCTAATCCAGGAAAGACCTGAATTTGTTCACTACATCAAGAAACTCGATAATTTGTAGTAAGACTGAAAACGATACAGGCAGAAAACACATCTAAAAAAAGACATGCTCAAAACCCCTAGAAGACAAATGAAAAGGCACAAAACATGTTAGCACATCATGGTAGCACACAACTTCAGGCACAGATTTTTTAAAAACAGCCAACAAAAGTTTGGTAGAAGTCTAATTCACCAGGTATAAAAATAAGTATTTTACAAGTGTCAACAACAGAAAAAAAATCATTATAAAGAAGCAACAACTTATTGCTCAACATCTACTGAAGTCCTAAAATTAGGACCTTGCTCTCTCCTTTTTTTTTTTAAGCTGTTCTAATTCCTATTAAAACACTGGTGTCAAACACATCAACTCTTGCTTAAGGAAAAAAAAAAAAAAGTCAATTTTGCAGTCTAAACAATCTGCAAGTTTAAGTCATACTTGTCCCAAACTAATATCAATGGAAATGCCAATTTTAGTAGACTTTGGTTCGGTCAATTGATTGACTAGTGTTTGCATCTTTAGAATAAAATTTTATTTATAACAAACTGTTCTCATTTTCATATTCGAAATTCTTTAAAAAAAAATTTAGAGATACAGATGACAGCAGGTGTTTACCATTGAAAACCACAGTGAAAATTCAATGGTTTTGATTCTAGAATATGGAATTGTAGCTGTTCTAAGGAAACAGAAGTGGTGTAATCATATGGAAAAGACTGGGTGCAAGAATCAAAACAGGCTACGTTTAATGTTTCAACATTACTTAAGGGGGAATTTCGAAGACACTCTTATTTGTGTACCTGCCTATTCACACTGTTACCTAACACATTAAAAAGCTACTACTCTTGCCATCACTGATGACCCAAACAAGATGAAGTTTTGACATTTTAATTCCAAAACGCTGAAGTCACACAGCTAATTTTCCTGGGAACATGTTGCTATTTGCATAAATTTCATTGGGCTACCTTTAACTTTAGTGAAAGGTCTCTAAATTAATATTCTTATTTCCAAGACTATCGTGTGCATGCCACTGAAATTCTCACAAGACCACCTTGAATTACCTTCTGTTGGTCTGTGGTATCATTAAATAGTAAGAACGGCATTTCAGTTCGGAGTCTGATAAATTGTGGACCACAGCACACAGGTCTTGAAAGTCAGAGATGTCTTGCTGGTCTGCTATACTGGTGGGTAAAATAATGGGTACATGCAGAATACCCATATGCGCACAAACACACTGAATTAGTTTCATTTTAGCATGGTTACAAATCAGTTTCAAGAAAAGAGTAAGGATCACTTCATTGTCAAGTTAACACCAACTTTGAAATGATGCAATCTGCCTACACAATTACCAAAAAAGTCAAGCCAGTTTTCTGAGTATTTCTAACTTGAGTTCATTCAACATTACTCCTGAGTAAAACCAAAAAGCAATGCTGAATTTATGTACAAAAAAAAAAAATTATACAAGTAAATAAAAAACAGAAGTCAGCACATCAGACTTCTTTATAACTCCCTTGTTCCTTTGTAACTACCCAGAGCTCCTGAAATTGTATTCAGGAATACGTAACAGGCAGTTTAGCTTCAGCAGAATTTGTACTGAGCCAGCCATGTACCAGCATTTTGGTTTTTATTAGAATTCTGAAAAAGAAGAAAAAAAATACATTCTTTTAGTTCATTAACACCGTAAGAGTATGTTGTAAGACAGATTACCTATTCACTTCTATTTGGGAGTTCTACAAAGCAAGAAACAGTAAATCATTACTCTGCAAGCAAACGGGTATGGTTCAAATCTCTACTTGCATGTCTTTCTTAACGGAGATGCAACAAAAGGTGCAGTACAGAGGTCTTTCACACTGTCTAACGAAAAAAGCAAAATCTTTCTCTGCTCCATCTCGCAACCATCAGTAACAGAAAATACCCTGTGCTGTTTTTGAAGGTCCTGTACTTAACTTGCACTTTTTAATGAAAATCCTAGTTTGGACCATGATTTCGTCTCCTTGCTGTTCCTGTAAACACATCTGACATCGTCAACTAAACCGCAAGTTACTATGATTTGACTTCATCAGAATTCAACACTCCTTTTTCTGATTTTCTTCGAAGAGTTTCAGAAGAAATGTGCGCTTGAAGAAGAACACAGCAATACAGTTTTTAAGAGGACTTTAAATACATTCATATACCAATCCATTTTAAGGAAACTTGTCGCTATTTAGGAAGAGAACAAAGTCATGTTGTCAGATATGGCACCTACGGCTCAGGAAGAGGATTTCTGTGAATTGCCTCGCTCAAGTTGTACTTGAAGTTCTACAAATTCTGTGTAACCATGGAAGTTCTTTGTCAGTGCATACAACCATATGCAGAGACAGATGTATTTTACTTCAGTCTGCTGCTACAGTTTAAGTAAAGACAGAAAAGCCAAATCCTTGGAGACAGGTGTGCATTGTTTATCTGCCAGTGAAATCTACACAGTAAAATTACTCCATTTGTCAAATAATAAATCTAAGTGACTTCTGGCCAAGCCCTCTCAGAGGGGCCACTAGTTCAGGTGATGAGAAAGGTTAAAAGTAGTATCATTACACTGTTAGAATAAGCACTGAAAGGCTGCTCCTGCTAAAGCAGCTAAGCAAGACACTAAGGCAACAGACACACTGGAGATAATCAAGTAGCCTACAGAAGAGGCAAGTAATACACACTAACTCATACAAAACTAAAATCTAACAATATATTTGTATTCTCCAAGTTGTAAAGGTACAAGAAACCAGAATCCCTACAGAAGTTTATCCCCAGTACCTTAGGAAACTCACATGCCCTAAAAACACACACTAAACCCTAGAGTCTGCTAGACCCTTCCAAGATAAACTTTGGTTTTCTGCAAATACACAACTGAGCAATAATCTGAGCTAGGGACCCACTAGACTAAAACCAAATCCTGCTCTAGGACTGTAAGGGACAAGATGGAAAAACTAGTTGTTTGGTGAGTTTTTTTAATCTAGAATTTAAATTCCCAAGCTCAGAAGCAAAGGTTTTCCCTGCAATATCAAACTTGTGAATCTGTATTCTGAAAATGCATTTGTAAACAGGTTTTCTAGTCTCAAAGTTTTTTTAGTTGTAAATGCTCAACATTCACTTTTATATCATGATAGGTATGCTCCTGTGCATTGTAGTGGAATATTTTTTTTTTTTAAATTAGGTACCTTTCTAACACTGCTCAGAAAGAGTACATACCTATGTCAGAGACACACACACAATCCACTTGGTGAAAGGGGCAAAAAAAACAGAGATATGGCAGTCTGGAAACCTATCAGGTTCAAAAGTCTGCACGATTTTCTTTAAAAAGTTACTAAGCACCATATGAATGACTGGTTTACTTTTTAAAGAAAATCTTGCGTACTTAAATTATCTTAATTTAAATTTATTCCTAATGCAGTTACTTCAAGAATCTACTTAACTACAAGGCAAAGATGTCCATTTTTGCCACACAAGCATCCACCACTGCAATAGTCCATTTACAGTATATGCCATCCATCAAACCATATTTTAAGGCATCTCCCATCTCATAACAACTAATATTTGGGGGGGAAAAAAAGGCAAAGAAAATGTGACTCTCAACAAGAAAGGATACAAATGTTTAACTGACGGCTGCAAGTTAAACGTGGCTTAGTCTTAAACCTTAGCCAGAAGACAGATTTGTGAAAAGCATTTGATTTTAAAAGTAGTACATACAAACACTAGGAAAAACCCATAGCTGTCCAAAAACAGAATAGAAAACTGTGTGTGTGCCCCTGGAAAAGGCAGTAAGAGAATCATTAATATGATTCATTTCAAGCAAAGAAACATCCTGATACATTTGGAACAAATTAAAGATGAGTATCAGTCAAAATTGCAGCAGGCTAGGCAAGAAGTTTCACTACACGTCTCAGACCTTTGATGTAAGGGAGAGTAAACTTTTAAAGGTCAGAAGAAGTTCCTGAAAAAAAGGAACATACAGACTTTACAAAAGATGGGTACTGAAAGCGAGACTGAAGACGTGTTGTTACTCAGAAAAACATGACGTCTGGATATAGTAAACTGAAGGATGTTACAGCACATACCACAAATACATACACTGATCTCTGATATAACACGTGTCCAACTAATTGTAGAAAACTGACTTCCAATGTTACAGACAGACAGAAACACTAAGCACTTAAAACCCTATTTTCAGATCTAGTAACCCAAAGACATGATACCATACGACCACGCCGCAGCAGAAAGTATACTGCATTTTTACTCCTTGACGAAACACAGCAGTTCTGAACCCAGAAAATCCTAGTTCACAGAAAACAGGTTATTTCTAAGGAGGGGACTGTGAAACATGATTAAACTCTCCCTTCCTGAGTGTACTACGTAGAAATCTGTATGTGGCAATTTCAGTGCACCTGCATCACTGAAGGAAAAATTGAAGAGTTCACAAATAAAAAGACCAAATTAAAAAAAAAAAATGGTTTAAGGCATCCAGTCAAAAAAAAAAATCTATCTTTATGAAACACTTCAATGCACTTACTCAAGGAGAGAACTCATCAGGATGCACTCAACTTATTCTGTAACAGGGATGTGGAGGGGTGGGTGGAATCCAGCCCTGTACAGCAGTTTGCTCATACAATGTTTAAGAAATCTTATTAGACATATTATAACAATGTTTCCACCAGTAAGGAAAGATCAGCAAAATGAGCTGCACCTGCAAAGTACTTCTCTCAATGTAACCATGCTGGCACACAAGAGCTGTTCCAGCACCCAGTGTCACAAACCACATCCCATACTAAAGATACTGGACCAAGCAAAGGTGACCCATTGCAGAGCTGTAATGACCCTAGACAACATGGTCTGGACAACATATATGTATAATTACCATTCTTCTTTGCAACAAATTTAACATTTAAATACAAAAAAAAGTTGTAGAAAAACCTCTAGCAGGTTAAGGGAATCCACACAGCCCTGCTTCTGAAGCTATTCTAGAATCACACAACATTCAAGAAAAAATTAGACCATTTAAAAATTCTAATATACTACACAATACTAACACCACCAAGACTTGCTAAATTATTTCAAAATGCTTATTACAAAACGTGCTACAAATACTTCAGTTTCCCTGTAAGCTTATGTTATTCTTACCTCCTAAAGAAGGAATTGGGATTAATAAAGCAACTCAAAACTACACTAATACAGTATGTTCTACAGCAAAGCAAATTCTGAGCAGAGAAAATACAAACCATTCAAGACTTAAGACAGAAGGAGATGCAGCACGGCAACAACAGCGGGAAATGCAGCTGTATTTGGCTGCTGCCAATAAATCAAACATATTAGGACAATCTTTGCCGACTTTTTTTTAGAAGAAAAGCACCACCACTTGAGTTCAGTACATTCCAAGACGAGAACAGCAGTATCATCCAGGTCTACAGTGAAAACACGAGTGAATTAGAGACAATCTAGTCTCCAACATGAATATGCTCAACATCCGCAAGTTTGGGAATAAGTTAGAGTCAGTCCTTGTTTTTAGGTATCTAACAAGCTGAGACACTATTTCAGGTTAAGAAATGAGTCAAGAAGTTAACAGCAAAAGAAACACTGAAAGATCCACTCTGCACCTGTGCTGGAAAAACTTCATCAACCGTGCAAGTTTCTTACCTTTCTCCTTCCCTCTCTCTAATGATGCTGCGAATCTAACAGTTTTAAAAGGAGTGCCTGAGTAAGTACATAAGCACCATGTTATTTATTTTCTATAATTAACTAAGGAGTGGGGACAATACAACAGATTCTATAAGTGGAATTTACTTTATGAAAGCTGCTTGCGCTATTTCAAAGCAAATTTAAGGTGCAGATAGGTTAAAAAAATGTAAACTTCAAAGCAGTTTCCCACAACAACAAAAGTGGGACAAAAAAGAATTGCAGTCTCTCAAGCAGCAAATACAAAAATATAACCCTCAAAACATGCCGATTGGTTAAGAGGTTTGATTTTACTTGATTAGAGAAACAGATATAATGTTTAAAAACACATAGAAAGTGGACCTGTCCCAAATTCAGGTAATAAACTGTCAAAAAATCCAGAAGAGTAAGAATCCTTTAACAGTTTTTATGTAGCACATATAAAGTGTTTGCACCTCTACAAACCTCAGCATGGCTATTAGTTGATGACACTCTCAATCACTTTGAGAAAAGTTACCCCATTTGTGCACTACTGAAACTGCCCAACAATCCCTGGTGTTTCACCATAACTGTAAAAAGTTCATTTATTAAGCTGCCCAGTAAGCTAACAATTAAAACAGACCAAGCATTCCGTGAAAATCTGCAACTGTAAACTGAAATACATTCGCAAATTATCCGAACCTTATTTGATCACAAACATCTTGGCTTGTAGAGATATGTGTGTTCATCTGAATCAAAGCATGCCTTTCATATTTTCCAAGCATCAGGACTTCTCTCACAACATAGATTTTTATTTCACCTCTCTAAACAAAGCAAGAAAACCACTGTCAAGACAAATCATAAATGGTTACTACTGAATTAAATAAGGTTTTTTCCAAGTCTAGCACCAAAGACGCAACAACTAACCCTAGCTAAAGAGCAGCTTCTCCAAGACTCTTACTCTCTCACTAGAGACCTGTTGATATCAGGAATAGTCATGTCCTCCAGTTACAACATAACATTGCCTGTATCTAACATGCTCCGAAAGTTACACACAAACTTTTCAAAACTAATACATCATTCACCAAGAATAGAGAAGGCGAAAATTAATATTTTGAAGATGATTCCAAGTAGAATCACACTCACTGCTCAACCGAAAACCAGCTACTGAAACCTTCTGTTTACTGTCAAATGAGAAGCTTTATTAAAAAAAAAAAAACCAACAACAACCAAACCCAAACCTACAAGCCAAACAACTCTTCTTTTTTCTTGCCAGCTGTTAACTGCATTGAACAAGACCACCACTGGCTTCAGAAATGCCACCGTTCACCAGACTGGCAGGTGGAGGCGTCCTCCACATCCCATAGGTTGAGAAGATCTAAAGTGAGTTCAAAGAAACTCCTGTGGGACAGGTAACCAAGTATTCTCATAGCAAAATGATACCAAATACTCATCTGCTTCACAAGAAGCATTAAAAAGCTGAACAGCCCTTTGTTACTCCCTCCCCATTCCCAGTACAACCAGTTCGTATTTGCCAGGGATTGGGACACCTAAGACTTCCAACCTCTAGCTTGCCTTCGCAGCATCACTGAAGACCTTTGCTGGACTGCAGAGAAGCCCCTTTATCTTCAAAGCCCTGAAGTCTGCAGGGGAATTTCAGACATTTTGGTCTCGCAGCAAAGAAACAGGAGATGCAAGATGAACTACACTCCATATTGATTCTTAAAGCAAATAAGGTGAAACAACATTTCATTTCTAAGAGAAGAGTCTCGATAAACCTTATGCACCAAGCTTGGAATCTGGATTTTGGTTTTAGCAGTTTTTTTCTAAAGTCGATGGTCTATTTGAATCAGAAAAGCAGTTTTTAGATACCATTCTGCAAGGAAAGAGTAAGAAGGATTGTAAAAAGTAAATCAAGTAAGCAGACTGCATGTAAGAAGAAAAAAGAAAAACAGCAGAGAAATAAATCTCGTTTCTAAACGAGCTGTAAAGAAACCCTTGTATATCCAAAATAAAGTGAGAAACAGGATACGCATTTGTGTGTCCGAACGTACACACATAATCCAACAATAAAGTGTACAAAAGCATCATGTTTAGCACTGTTTCATATTTCTGCAACTGGAATTCAAGGCATATGCTTAGCACGGAGCTTACTAATAACTACTATTGTGAAAGACACGAAAATGACAAACTGTTAAGCCTTATCTGCAGTCGATCAAAAGCACAATAAACCGAACAGCTTTGCTTTCAATCACTTCCAAAAAAACGCGAAGGGCAGAAACATCCGAACACCCTCCCTATACCATAAACGCCGATAGGTTCAGACGGAGCGAAAATGGGAGAAACAGACAGACAGAAAGCACGGAGGCAGGCGCGAGTTAACAGCAGCAAGAGGGCGGAGGAGATTTAGGCAGAAGAGGGGAGAAAAGGGCAGTAATTGCGGCACGGAGAGGTGGGGAGGGCCTGGGCCCCCGAGACTGACCTGTGCCGTCGCTGGCGGACACGGAGAGCGCCGGTGAGGAGAGTTTAGGCCGCTTGGCTGAAGGCGGGCCCGGCTCCACCACATTCTCGGCCATTTTTAATTCTTTTTCAGACAATCGCTCAGAGCAGAGAGACGGTGGGGGGTGAACCCCAAAACCTTCACCTTCTTCTCGGGCCCCGAGTCGGCTGAAGAACAACAATAACGCTGAGAGCGAGCGAGGAAGGTTTGGCGGAGGAGAGGGGCCAAGTTCCCCTTTTCCTGCCCCTCGGGCTCCGGGAGGGCGGCAGCGGAGAAGCGGGGAGAAGGTGGGAGCCGGGGCGGCGGGGTGAAGAGGCCTCTTCCCCCAGGCGAAAGGGCTGAGCGAAGATAGGAAAAGCAGGTAAAGCCCCCGCCAAAAAAAAAAAAAAAAAAAAAAAAAAAGAGGCTGGTAGGGTTGGGTTGTGGGTTTTTTTTCAGTAAAATTAATCCCGGCTGTTGTGCTGCTGGTGCTTCCTCGCCGCCACCACCATCATCATCTTCATCCTTCGGGGGGTCTCCTCCTCCTGCTGCCTCCTCACCGCCGCCATCAGCCTCTTCCTCCTCAGCGCCGTCCTCCTCCTCCTCATCGCCACAAGGAGGCGGGCGAAGGAGGGGAGAGGAGGAGGAAAAAAGAAAAAAAGATCACCGTCCTCTAGCAGCAGCTCCTTCCCCCTCCAACACCACCCTGCAAAAAAATACCCACCGCCAGCTGCAGGGCTGGGGGGGAGGTGGCGCGGAGAGAGGCAAAGCGTGCGCAGGGTCCCCAGCTCCACTCGCTTCTTCTTCGCCCGTCGCTAATGGCTGCAGAAAGGGGAGCTGTAAGGATGAGGAGGGTAAGTCCCAGGAGTCTCCGCTTCACATCTTGTTGTGCAGGGAAGGAGGAGGGGTTCTTGTCCTGATGGAGGCAGCACTGATCGCGGGATGGGAAGGTGGGGGGCGGGTTTCAATACCCTCTCTGCCTCCCCTCCCTTCTTTCCCCTTCCTCTTTCTCTCTCTCTCTCAGGCTGTCCCCCCCACTCCGGCGCAGGCAGAGGGGCCGATCCCACAGCAGCGGCAGGAGGAGGAGGAGGAGGAAGAAGCCGGCCCCTCCCCCCCCTGCCTACCTTCCCCCCTCCCAGGCGGCTGAGGATGGTTGCGAGCGCTGGCGGCGGGCAAGGAGGGGGCTGCCCGTCTCCGCTCCCGCGGACCCAGGGGCTATGCGGGGCGCGGAAAGCGAGGGAGAAAAACCTCGGGCGCGGCGGGGACTCCCTCTTCGCCTCTGCGAGGGTGGGGAAGGAAGCGAAGAGGTTGGTAGTCGAGGGAGAGGGGGAGGCCGGTCAGCGACCCCTCCGAGAAGAGGACGAGGGGTTAAAATTAAAATGGTAAAACAGAAGAAAAATTACGCCGGGCGAAGTCGGAGGACTCGCCCCGGGGTGGGTTAAATGGCCGGGAGGGGGAGGGGGTCCTCGGCGCTCCCCGGCGGGGGGGGTGGGGCGGGACGGCGCAGGCAGCGCGGGGGCCGAGCGCAGGCTCCCTACTGCCCCTGCCTGGCGCCCGGCAGCGGCCGCTGCTGCAGCGTGTGTGACGGAGCGGGCAGAAGCAGGGCCGGAGGAGAGCGGGGGAGAGAAAGAAGTTGGGGAAAAGGAGAAGAGAGGATAGAGAGGAGAGAGAGGGGACGGGCAGGCTGGCGCGGGGGGGGGGGGGGATGCGTCTCGGCTCCTCGCTTCTCTCCCCGTCCCCTGGCCAGGCCCCTGGGTCTCTCTGCGCTGCCCTCCCCCTGGCTCGCCCCGTCCGGCTCGGCCTCTCGCTCCCTCCCTCAGTCGCTCACACATAAACAAAATGGCGGCTGTTGTTTCTTCACTCTCCCGAGTCCTCGGAGGGAAGCGAGCGGCGGCGGCGGCGGCCGGAAATGAGCCAAGAGAGAAAGGGGCGGGGCCAGACCTGTGGGCGGGGCCCGGCGGCGCTGGCGCACACAATGGAACGCGGGGGGCTGGCGTGCCCCGGGGCGGGGCTAAGGGAGTGGAAGCGCCCAGCTGCTGTGACGACACCGCGACCGTCCAATCAGCGCCCGGCTCTTGCCGGGCTCTTCCGCAAACTCCTCTGGCTCCGCCCCTTAAAGGCGAAAGGGTTTTTATTAAAAAAAAAAAAAAAAAAAAAAGGCCTCCTTCTTCCTCCTCCCTTTACGCTCTTTTCTGTCGGCCGAGAAGCGCACGGCAGCGGCCCGGGGGAGGCCGGCGGTAACCGGCGGCCTAAGGCAGGCGGGGAGGCGGCTCCGCCCCGCCGCACGCCTCGGTACCCGCGGCCTGGCCCGGGAGGCTGGGGAGTCGGCGGGCGGAGCGGGTTTCTTCCGCAGCGGCCCTCCCTCACGGGCATCGGCGCCCGGCCGGTTCCTTGCGGTGCCGGCGGGCGGGGCGCTCCTCCCGCCGGTCCTGGGCTTTGCTGCGCCACAGACATGGCAGCCCGGGCCGGCGGGCAGGCCCCGGGGCGGCTCGGCGCCCGGAAAGGGGTACGGGCTCCGCCGGAACGACACAAGCGCGGATGGAGAGCACCGTCCCCCGTCTCCGTCTGCTGCTTCGCCGGGCAGCGGCCGCAGCCCCCGGCCAAGGCCCGGCGGGCGGCGAATGTACGAAATCTAGAGACGCTTTCTACCTACAGCTTAACCCGGAGATGCGAGAGCTGCCACAGCTTTCCATCGACGTTACAGAAAAAAATAATAATAAAAAACCCCCACAAAAAAACCCACTTCATGCCAAAGAATAAACAAACCCACAAAACATACACAATTTATGCGCAAAATCCCTGCGTATGCTGGAGAAGGAGGCGTTACGTGGTACAGCAGCGTCCCGAAAACATACCGGCTCTTCCGAGGCCAGGCAGGAGCTGACTCCCGGGCTGTAGGCAGGGACAGGTGATACTTAGGAGGGCCTTCCTGAGCCTTCGCAGCCCTCGAGCAGTTTCAGAGTTTAGTGAGGATTATTGACCTGCCAAGAGTTTTCCTCAAATCTTTAGAGGGCTCATCAGCCATCATTAGCAAGGAAATACCCCATCCCAGCTTTTCCCTTTGGTCTGTTTGGGCTCTTTCGGGCTGCACACCGTTACGGGATAGGAGTGGAAGGGAAACGCAGGCCAGCGTATGTTTTTAATGGAAAAAGCAGTTTCCTTTGATCCAAGCGGGGCGTTTGCAAGGATTTCTCTCGCCACCCACCCTCAGGGCTGAGCTCTCTGGAATCCTTCGTGTAAGAACCAAAGCAGGTATTTGGGAAGAGCCTAGCCTAAACACCAGAATAAATACCACAGGCGATGAGAGAAAGCACGAGCGGAGATTCACAGCCCTGTAACAGTTATCCACCGGCTCCCTCACATACTCCCACACTTAAGCTTCCCTTGTTCGGGCTTTATTTCCAGCAAGATTGTTGTTGTCTCCAACGAACAAACACAAAAAAGGGAAAACGCAAATAGGGTTATGTTCAAACTGCTGCTGAAGTGCTTAAAGATCGTACCTGTATTAGCTTTCCTGAAAAGTCTTGGAGCCGTAGGCAGTGCACAAATCTATGCGTTTTAAAAGAGAGGTGGAGGGAGCCTTGCAAGGACAATAAGTGATAGAAAACAGTCTGGAGAGCAGAAAGTCTCAGAACTAAAGCTGTCAGGGTAAACAGGATCAAACCTAACAGCATCACCTTAGAAATAATGTTATGGTTCTCACAGGTTTTTTGACTCTTATTGCTACTAAATTCCCCAAAATATTCCAATTACAGAAGTATTGTATTACCTCTATTTATTTATTTTGTCAGATTGACTGTTCCCCTTGCTTGTGAAGCACTTTTTTTAACACAGCTGAGACTAATTTTAACTTTTTTTTTTAAGTCTCCTTAGAATTAAAAATTGACTGAAATGAGTCTATATAGTTTTGCAGACTCTCTAGAGGCCTTTAAGCCATACTTCAATAAGGAATTAGTGCCAGCTTTATGAAGACACCAAGGTGCACATAAACACCTAAATGCTTTTAAAAGTCAGGCCCTTTACTAAACAACAAGTTTGGAGCAGAGCAGATGTTTCAAATAAGAGTTTCGTGACACTAGTTCCTATCTAGAGACTTGATCCTACCAATAGTTGCATGCGTGCTCAGTTTTATATAGCACATAGTTCCACTGAAATCACGCTGTACTACTCGCCATAGTAAAACTAAGAACATGTGTGCTTGCTGGAGCACAGCCTGAGAGATAAAAGTTAAAGAACTTGGTAGTTATTTGCTACTCCAGAGAGTATCATATGGATCGGTAAGTTTTGTTAAGTACCAGAAAACTCTGACAAACAAAATAAAGTCCTTTTTTTTTTTTTTTGGTACAACTTCCCCTCTGCTCTGGCTACTTGTTTATCTACCCTTCGAATGAGTTCAGGGTAAGCGTACCTGAACCATGGGAAACATATACCCTTTGGTGAATGCTACTGAACTAGCACGTATCTTTGGAATATGAATTACAGACATAAGTAAGTAACCAATATATGAGTAAAACCATCCCTCTGCCTTACAAGCTTCACAACCAGTGGAATATCTTAGTTCTTTACATATTAGAAAGTCATATTCAGTTAGCTTTCCGTATTAAAGACTTAACTGCAAGCTGAATTATATGAAAAATAGAAAATAATGCTACTTGTGTTTTTTTTCTGAAAAAGAAGGTCATCTAAAACAACAGAAGGAGGAAGAAAAAGGAAAATCCAAGAAAATAGAGTTGAGATAAATCCAATATATATATAAACCAAAAAAACCTCTGCAGCATCTATTAATTTTTCTAAAAACACTGCAGTTTTCTTAAATGAACCTTAGTACACACACACACAACTGTTGCTAAATGCTATCTGCCAAAACAATAACCTATAAAATTACTGGAAAGAAATAATAGAACACAAAGCATACTAAGAAGCAAATACATCAACCTGTACAAATAAAACCAGGAAAGGATTATACTATCAAAAGTAAAATAAACCTATTTACTCAACAACTGCTCCTTCTTGCCTCAGTTTCCCCATTCTTACAGCAAGTATAGTAGTATTTATCCCTTGAAAATAATACCCAGAAGAATTAATTAGCTCGTTATTGCCAGTAATTACAGCAGTCATTATGTACTTTGAGATAACTGGATGAAAGTACCCTAAGTCCAATTAAAACGAGAATCCGCTCAGGAAAGCAATAAGAAGAGGAATGCACAGCCTTGAATTTTTATTGTGGGATCTTGTTTGGCCTTAGCTGGTAGTTACTCAAATTTGTAAGCATGCCCAGTTGTTTTGAGGGCTACTAGGAACGAGATAAGATGCCCTCATATTGCAAGGGTCCATGTGATGCCCAGAGCTCAGCATCCCAGTGTCAGGCAGAGGGATAATCATCTCCCTTGGCTCAGAGGGAACCAGGGCTGTGGCCTTCCCATTCCAGCTGCTGGACGGAGAAGCAGCGTGTGATCTCAAAGTCATCTGACCAACCTCCTCCCCTCCCTAAAGCCATTCAGAAAATCACTTGTACTAAATAAAACTTCCCTGTTCCCCTTTGGCAGGATTTGCCCTGCAGCCCTGGGGCCACACAAGCGTCTCTGAAAGAGGGGGGCTGGTGGGACAGGAGGCAGGAGCTGGGAATGCAGCACTCTCACCTTCTCAGCCCTGTTTCTGCCTGCAGTTTCCAGCTGTGTTATCTTTTTTCCTGAGCTTTTCAGGGCTGCTGCCCGTGTCTATCAGGTAATTTCTCCTGTTCCCCAGCTACCTCCTGCCGCCGCAGCTCTCTGCTCACAAAGCGCCACTCCCGGGGAGCAAAGGAGGAATGACCCCCTTCTCCATACCAGTGGGGAGATCTGCATGTGGAGGGTCCTTTCCAGCACAGGTCAGAGGGGCGAGGAAATGATTTAAGGCTGCAATTTTTGCAAGTAATGCCAGGGTGTAGCTATATTTCTGGAAAGCAAGAGCCAGCTGTGCCGGAGCAGAGAACATCGCTCAGTGTGGCGTCAACATTAAAACACAGCAGCGTTTTGATACGAGACAAATTTTATTAAAACCATAAGAAGGAACCATCCAATAGCTGGTTCTTGCATCTAGTGTATACGTAAAAGAAAGGGCTGGCTTTCTGACAGCAAGAAAAATGCTTTCAGTCCTCGGCCCCAGAAACGCAGGCTTCCTCGGTCCCACAGTTTTCAATAGCTGCAAACACAGTTATGTTGCTACATGTTAAGGGACTCAGCTGTTTACCAGAAGAACGTTTCCTGCCTGGAACACATGGTTTTGCTTAAAAAGTTCTCAAAAAAACCCACTTTATTTCATTAGTGAGTGCAACATTATAGTCCTAACAAACATGCCGTGCAGTCTCCCCTTGAAAGAACAAAATAGAAAAAGAAGACAAAAATCGACTGCTCAGTTTAAGAGAGGGGCAGAGGTACGCTCTGCCTAGGAAATATCGCAGCTTTGAGGTCTGGTGATCTAGAGCCAAATCTCATGCTCTGAAATGTATATATCTACATATGTTGTTTCACATTGCGGTTCACGTTCAAAGCACAAATGTGGAGAAAGAGCGAGAGGCTCGTGTGCTCCCTCAGCTTTACCAAGGGCTGGCCTTTCACTTCCCAGGCTCAGCACTCCCCTCTGTAACAGGCAGTTGATGTCACAGAAAGCACATCTGAATCATTAAACAAAAATGTAATACTCTCAGATCTTCTAAATAAAATTATGCTGAAATTAGTATGTTTACATCAGCAGTTGATTTATCCCACAGTATTACGGGGTCACAAGCAAGAGGTTCTGCAGTGAAAGTGTAATATTTTTAATTAAGAGCCCTTGAACTTACCACGTGCTTTGAGCTTGTGGAAGGTGAAAGGATGGCAAATTTCTGAACAACTCGGTCAGCTCAGCACTATATTTACAATGATCTGCTAAAATGATCATTGTGCGATGGAGCTCAAGCTAACATGGGAAATCTGGGCTGAAAGAATTACAGTTATTGTAATGACCCAGAGGAAGCGCGCTGTTCACATTCCTCTTACTTCTTTTGATTCTGGTTTCCAATGGGAAAGTTCTTGATAAGCTTTACTGCACTGCAGAAGGTATAAACAATGTGCTTCGAAATCTGCTGAGCTTAAACCCAAAACTTATCTTTTCATTTTTTTCCTGAGTTGTCCCACACATACAAATCCACTGTCCGCACACTCTTATAAAGAGTAAAATATGATTATCTGTTATACTTCTCCTTCTTTTGCTGTTTTTTCGCTTAGTGTTCTTTAATTCAGATTACTTTTTTTACGTGCTACAACATTCTTCTGTATGCTGAACTGCAACGTGTTGTTTGATGTCTGCAATCAAAATGCAAAGAGGGAAAATGTAATTTTTTCTGGTTGATTAGTTTTCATGCTTCATGATAAAAAGTGATTCCTTTGATGGCGTCAGGCAGGAATTTAGTCTACAGCAGAGAACTGTACTGAATCGAGAAGTTTTCAGTAGAGGGTATTGGCCTTCTGACAGAGCTAATGGGACACTGTTGTTCATGGGATAATACACTTAGTTAATTAACACAATCTGAGCTGGTTTTACAGTTGCCGTGGAAGAAAAATTTTCCACAGGAAATATAGGTCCAGGTTTGTTGGTTTGTTTTTTTTTTTTCTGCTTTTCTTTGAAAAGATCTTGTACTTTCTTGGCTTTTTGGCATGCTAGAAAAGGCAGTGTCTTTTTGAGTGCTTTCCTTCTACACGCAGATAAAAGTCAATAATTAACCGCAAACACCAAACCCAACTGATTATAAAGCAACGACTCTGTGTAAAACAATAGGGTTAATCCTCAGTTCCTTACCTTCCTAATTTATATGGGCTTATCACTTCTCTTTCCAGAAGTTCCCTTGTGAACCCTCACGTTTCAACTCCCGTGAAGTTTTTTTTCTCTTGGTCTCAGAATCATAGAATCATGGAATGGTTTGCGTTGGCAAGGACCTTAAAGATATTTGGTTCCAGCCCTGCTGCCATGGGCAGGGTCACCTTCCACTAGGTCAGGTTGCTCGAAGCCTCATCCAACCTGGCCTTGAACAGTTCCAGGGATGGAGCATCCATAACTTCTCTGGGCAACCTGTTCCAGTGCCTCACCACCCTCAGAGTGAAGAATTTCTTCCTTCTATCTAATCTAAATCTACCCTCTTTCTATTTAAAGCCATTGCCCCTTATCCTATCACTACACGCCCTTGTCAAAAGTCCCTCTCCAGATTTCTAGTAGGTCCCCTTTAGTTACCGGAAGGTCTCCTCAGAGCCTTCTCTTCTCCAGGCTGAACAACCCCAACTCTCTCAGCCTGTCTTCATAGCAGAGGTGCTCCAGCCCTCGGACCGTCTTCGTGGACCTCTTCTAGCAAGGGATGCCAACATCAGGCAGCCTGAGACTTTCTTTTCGCATCCTCTGACTGCCCCATACTGAGACCTGCGAACCTCAGAGAAGGGAGCATCCGCCCCTGATGGTGCTACGCTATTAAAAGCCACCAAGAGAGCAGCAAGAAAGCAGAAGCTGACACGGCCCCCGACAGCACGCTTTTCCTCCTGGTGCTCTCACGTTGCCTGAAGCCCTGGCAAGATCATTTCTGCAGGGCTGGTTTATGAGCTGATTTGTGATATTTACTCAAACTTCTTTTGCCGTTTAATATGCCTTCCCCTTGATCTTAGGACAGGCACGGGAGAGGGATGCCACAGTGCACCCCGAATTAAATGCACAGAAGTGGACACAAACAGCCCGTTGGTGGGATGCCAGGGGAGGGCTGGTTGCCCAGTCCAGCGCAGGCACCGCAATAAGGATGGAGCCACCTGGGAGTAAAGCTGAAAACTTTTGAGAGGGCTGGACTGTCCGTAAAAAAAGCCTTAATTCACCAGCAGTTCCTGATGAGAGGTGAAAGTCATGGTTGGCTTGATACTTCGGCAGCAAGGACACAATATCGTTTGACTGCCTGAGAATAAAGCTGATGTCTGTGGCTTGGAGAAGGATAGCGCTGCCCAACAGGTCGCAGAGGGAGGTCTCTGTCATGCCCGCTTGTGACAAAGTGCATTAAATACAGAGGTCTCACAGAGCTGCAGGCGCAAGAAGGTATGGCGAGCACTGAAGATAGATAGGAATTTTTAGTGCTTTTGAGAGAAGAAAAACTGTGCTGAATCCTGTCAGGCAGCAAGTCTCAGCTAATTTTTAATGTGGCTTTCAACGTTCAAAGATAAAACGCTTTGTTTATCTTTCGTTCCAGCTGAAGAAACATTTAGGTAACTTTTAGGGGAACATAGAGGGCTTTTCCAGTGATCAGAAAAATAACAGTTTCAAGGTTGATGTTACTTCTCTTTCATCAATATTTATATGACTGTAAATTTGTTGCTTTTTGTGAATCAACTTCAAGAAGACAAAATGTGAAGTGTGAGATGCTCAACTGGCATCACAAAATGACAGAAAGTTTGGTTCAGTCTTTCAGCATCATATATGTGATGAGTAAATGTTTTGTGCAGGTGTTTGGGCCCCGTGTGAAGGGGCTTGGCTGTGGCCTTCTGCATGGTGCTGCAAGGCCAAGCACCAAGTCCCAGGAGAAGCTTTTCTGGGCAACCAGGGCACTGAGCTCCCCTGGGCACAGAAAAATTGTCTCAGCGAGATAAAAAAGACTTGAACCATCGACCTCACAAGAAATCCTTGCAAAGTCAACAACCCCCCTCTTAGGTTGCTGCCACCCTGTAAAGGGAGTGTTGGCCCCGTGTTTGGGAACGGACAGAGGGGACTGTGCCTGGCCATGCTGGATGTGCTCCTGGTGTGCCTGCTGCCTGCCTCCTTAGGGACATCTTGGTGGTGATGTCCTGAACAGCTGCTCCAGCAAAAAAGACAGTGCTGCTGGGTCTGTGGAGATAGAAAACTTGAAACACCGGAGTGAGTAGCGTAGTGAAAAGTCTGGCAGCTGGATGTGCTGGTTGTCTTGGCAGCTGTGTGGGTTTTTTTTCTCGTTTGCTCTGCTAGATGTAGGCATCTAAATTCCTGCTAAAAAGAAACAGAGGTGCACAAGGCCTCTTGTGATTCTGCAGTTTGCTGGTTCGTGTGTCTTTCTGTCTGTAGCACTGCCACAGATACACATATAAAAATATATATATGTATATTTATATACCTCAGGGCTATAGAAATTAAATGCATTTTGCTTAGAATATTCAAGCCATCCTGGCATATTTAGCCCCTGCAAGAAAAACCTTTAAATATTATTTGGACTGAACTGAGGTGAGCATCTCTCTATTCACAGAGGAGAGCATCAGCAGCCTGAAGGTGAGTCACATGTGGAAGATTCCCTGTTCCTGTGTGAAGGAGCCGAGCCAAGGGCTAACGATGGTGGCCTGACACTATGACATGAAGGGCAAGCACGTCTGTGCTCACAGATCAGCATCCCGCATCGGTGCAAATCGGGCCCGTGGATTCCTCCGTCCCTCCTGGGTATTTCAATTAAAAGCTGGGAAGGAAGTCCAAGAAAATGCCTAAAATGGCTTGAGTCCTTCCTCACGATCTGGAAATGGAAGTCGGCGGTGACTAACTCCAGCCCAGCCACCAAACCTCTCCCTCCCCGACTCTGCATTGCTCCGTTCTTTCCCAGCTCCTCTGCTGCGTTTGCAAACAGTTGGCAGTGGAAACCGGGAAGCAGCCTGGCTTCGGACACCAAGAACACACGAGCAGTATGTGGCTGCAGCAGTGACTGTCACCCACCCGTCCCAGTGTCTAACCTAGGAAGAAGTGATTAAAATCTGATGGGGACAAGTCTTGATTATAAGCAGAGGAATGATTTTAAAAGAGGCTGCCGCCAAGCCTGGAAACAAAGCCCAATTAAATCCTGCCATTGACTTAAATTGGCTTCAAACCAGGCCTCTAACATCTTCGCCAGTAAAAAAAAATGAAAATGCTTGTTTATAATTTTTTAAGCCAGTTCAGGCGATGTCTTCTGACCTCCTCACAAAGCTGACAGATCGCAATATCCGTAAAGAACAAGATTAACTAACTGAGCGGTCAGGAAAGCCGCATCTCATGCTCACTCATAGTGTGATGGCCTCTGCGGTGGGTGGTATTTTTGCTGCTGATTCAGTTTTGGTTATGCAGTTGACCTGGATTTGAAAGCATCCACCCCAAAAGAAGAGTCATCTGGATGTTGGGAGCCACAGAAGTGCGTGCTCTGTTGGTGGGTGACTCCATAGGCACCAGCCCAGTTCCTTCTCTCTCCATTCGCTCCCATCCAGCACCATGCATATAACCTCAGCCCTTCTGCTCAAAATTTCTAACCATCCAGGTGCAAATACCAAATGGAGAGCCTTTTTATGGGATTTCAGTTGCCACTTTCCTTCCACCACCCATCCATCTCACATAAAAGTCCATGGAGACTTGCTCTTCATGTGGTACCTACCCCACGACAGGTGTCATTTCTCCTGGTATCCAAGAACTATGATAATGCAAAAAATAAAGTACTGAATGGGGTGCTTATTATCCCAGTAATGTGTTATTCAGAATCTTACAGTTCAAAATCTCATCTTCTCTTTCAGTTTACTTTGGTCGCAGCTCTTTCCCTGAGGACTTTAAGAGTTAGAGCTTTGTGTGCTCACAAGTGAAGGCTGAGGGAGGACAAATTATCCAGTGTGGGGCCCAGGACGCCCTGTTCTCTCCTCCTTGGTGGTGCGGCATGGAGAACGAAGTCCTCAAAAAGTTTGACAGCTTCTGAGATTGAGCCCTCTGTGCCTCTCGTTCAGCAGCGCAACAGGGTGTCTTTGGGAGATGCTGGAGATGGAACATGCTTGGAGATGACTTTATTCACAGGGTGTGTGAGGTGTTGGCTGGAGAGCTGCAGAGCTGAGCTGCCTGCATGTGCCTTACTCAAATTTACCGCTGCCCTCAGGTTTGTGACCTCAGTGACTACTTGACAGGTTAAATCTACCTTGTATATTCCCTGCAGGGGTGATTAAAAAGGATGAGCAGATGAAGACACACCTGAGCAAAGATATCACTAAACTAATTCATTATTTTTACCAAGCTAATTAAAGGCAGACCAATGAAGTGATCACACTGAGATCGTGATTAAGATAAAATCAGTAAATCAATAGATTCAAATGATCAGTCATCAGATTATATATCCATATGTCAAGGTGATTTGTGAAGTTGCCACTGAAGGAATTACTTAGATTTAATCTTGTCTAGGGATTTCAAGGAGGAGGTAGAGTCTTTTTAGGCTAAAGCCCCAGTAAGCTTCCCAGTGGATGCAGTGACTCTCCTGGTGAAGGACGTAGGTCTTCAAAGGATGTAACGATATATATCCCCCCTTTGAAAGATGTATCTCTTCCCCTTCGAAGGGGGATGTCCAGTCTTCTTTACATTTTTTGCCAAGCTATATGACTCAGATCATGCGGTAATCTTGTCTTAGCTCTGTCTAGGGACGGAACATGATAGGTATCTCCACAGTAACTTTCCTTTAACACATCTGCCTTAAACCTTAAGCTTATTTTTAAACATTTTAACATTTATGTCTCTATATTCCCCATTTCACAAATGGCCCAGTTTTCCTCCACTGCTAAAGCAGAGGGGCTGGTTAGGGTAAACTTAGCTACTTCTGAATAATCTTGTTTTCAACTCCGAAGACTGCTACCCTAATTTATTTACAGTTTAATTTTAGTAGTCCTCCAAGGGTATTTTTCCCACCAACACGCCCATTCACTCATTCATACCAACAGAAAATCAGAAAAACAAGAAGTAAGGGAATCCATTCATTAAAACGAAAGTGAAAATAAACAATGTAATTTCATCTGCATCCTTCCTTGGGGTTTTTAATTCTTGTCTGAGTTTCTTCGTTATGCCAAGCACAGCACTGAAGGCTTCCTCCAGGCGCACAACCTGGAGCCTGACGTGGTCCCAGAGCAGGCTGCAGCCTGCCCAGACTGGTGAGAGCCTTCACTCAAGTCCAGTTCGTCTTCCTCTTCATGGGTTATCCAGTGCAAGGCAGAAATGTGACGTTGGTGTTTTTCTTTTGGGGAGCAGATGATACAAACGAACCACGTTTCTTGCATCGTTATTATTGGTATAGGTGTAACTTCTGTTTAGATCAGGTTTGGGTTTGGGCTATATGGCTGGTGGGCCAGTTGTGAACCCTGGTGTTTTGGATGGTATCTGTCATCCAGGTCCCTCACAAGTTCTGGTGGAAAGTCCTATGAACAAGTGACCCTTCATTTTACCTGATCATACCTTCACCAGTAATATAAAATACAGGCATGTGTGGGAGGAAGCCTTGTCAGTAAGGCAGATGCCAGTCTCACAGGGGAGGGAATGGAAGTGAAACATGTTGTCAGCAAAAATAAACTTTCAGAAAGCATATCCACATGCTTTCTCCTGAGCACATTTTCCTCATGCCAGTTTCTCCTCCTGTGTTCTCAGCAGTTTTTAAAAAACTGTGAACTTTTTAATGGAAAAGAGTTGGCTAACTAACTTTGGGTAAGATTTTACTTACTCTTATGACTCATGACCTAAAACTACAAAACGCTATTATATTAATCAGTATTTGACCATTAAACTTTTCTCAGTATTGACTCTAATTTGGGACTATTTTCATTCCACAATCTATAGCCCAAGCAAGGGTCAAAATGTATTTGAATTCCCAATTCATGGAGGCTCCGGGCTTGCTGGTAATGTGGTGAAGGCTTTCCACATTGCCCTTGTGAATTATATTGCGCTCGAGGTGAAATGGGGGCCTTAAAAATAAAAAATGAAAATGTAAAATAAAAGATGCTCTGGTTCCCCTTTTGCAGAGACAGCACAAATCAGGAGGTGAGCTCTGCACAGTGCTCTGGTAGAAAGCAATTTCCTGATTTAGGGTGATATGTAGCTAAGGATTTTGACTGATCTCATCTATATGTATATTCGGTCTTTCCAAGATGCTATTAGTAAGCATACCCGAAATTTGAACGTCTTATTTTATTTTATAAAGCCCCTTTTATATTATTTTTAGGGAGAGTTATCTGTATTACTTGCAGCCTGACACAGCTTGGGGTCATCTGCGGGTTTAGCAAACCTAATCCTTCTTCTTTCAAGCAGATAATTTATATGAAAGCCGTGTGTGGGCCTGTACCTGGGCCAGATCCTGCCTCACCCTCACTCTGTACAGCCTTTCATTTTGAAAATGAATCACTGCTAAGGACCAGAATAGCACAAGGTTTTGCCACTTGGCCTCTACTGGTTTCATCCAGCAAGTTTCACTGCCTGGTTTAGGAGAGCATTGCCTGAGGCTGTGCCAAAGCCTGGCTAGAACCAAGCTGTGGCACATCTGGAGCTTCTCTTTTCACCCCAGAGCCCACTGCTGGTCTGCTTTTGGAGGAAGGTGGGTTGGTTTGGTATGGCTTGCTCTGGACAAATCCAAGTTGGCTGCTTCTCATCTCGTTGCCATCTCCTGGATGTTTACAAATAAATTGATTATTTGTTCCAGAGAGTTGAAATTAAGCTGACTGGTCTGTAATTCCCTTGGCTCCTCTCATCTTCTCTTTTCTGTTGGTAGGATCTCCTTTCCTCTTTTTTAATCTTGGGGTGCCCTGATGTGTCCGTCACAAATTCCCCAAATTAACCACCTACTGTTCTGAGGTAATGTCAGTGAGTGCTGGGTGAAATTCCTCCCCAAAACAGTGAGAATGAAAACATTTACCTCATCCAGGTGCTCTCTAACCAATTCTTTCTTCCAGGCTGGCATCTCATTCCCTTTCTTGGCTGCCTGCTCAGCACCAATATATTCACTGAAGATCTATAATAAAAAAAGTATTATGTGCTTTGACTTTATGGTTCTTATTTATCAATAGTATTTGCTATATATTGAGTAACAGAGCAACACTTTTCCTTACTCATCTCCTTATTACAGTGTGAGATGAAGTCCTCTGTGAACTGTGCCCCGTGCTGGAGTCAGGGGCATCCAATGCTCTTTTTATCGGTTCACGATAGGGAAGATCGTGTGGAGCCAAGCTGGTTCGTTCTGGCCTCTGTCGGGTTTTTAATATATTTTTTTAAAGTTTTTCTGGGCTCAGTCTCAAAGAGAAATCTGGGCTGGTGAAGACACTCAGGTCACCTCCCTTCCCCAGGGCTCGCGTCAAGCCTGGACAACTCAGTGGCTGTCCTAAGGCCACGTTTCTGAAAGTCCCCTGCCAAGATTCAGAATCCTCACATCTGCTCAACGACTTCTTTGGCGAGGGGGCCAGCAGGGAGGACCCTGTCTGCAAAACCTCCCACCCGCCCTTTAACCGTCTCCCCGCAAAGGACGACCCCGACCCCTCTTTTGGGATGCTCGTGCTTCTCCTGGTGCTGTGGATGCTGGTGATGCTCTCAGAGACTGAGGCTCCCCTGCATCCTTTTGGAAGCCCCGTCGCTATGGTGACTGTGTGCAGCTTTTCAATCTGTTTGTTGTCCACCTATTTCAATCAGAAACGCTTCTGGAGCTTTTATATTTTGAGGGATTTTAATTCAAATCGCTAGTGGGTGGTTTTGAATTCAAGAGGGAAAAGATACATTGAGAGGAAAAACTTTCAGTAACCTTTGTGTTCCACTGTTGCATTTATTTATTTTTTTAATGATTAAAAAAGACTTTTTGTCTATTTTGTATCTGTTTTGTGTCATTGTCACAGTGCTCTGAGAACATTAGAAAGAGAAAAGTCTTTACTTCACCCCCCAGTTTGGGTACAAAACCCACCAAATCACTTGTTATGACCCAGCCAGGGTGGCCTGTGTTAGCGAGAGGAGCGGCAGGGCTGCCCAGGTGCTCCTCTGCCCCATTTCCCGAGGGACTGGCAGAAGCCCGGCAAGATACACCGGGAGCCCTTCAGGTCTGCATCCTAAAGGCAATTTTGGCCTGGAGCAGACCTGCGAGTAGCCCCAGGAGATCTCCCTGTTGGTGCTCCCAGCTCAACTAGGGGACAGATGGAAAGGAGAAGCGATGAAGGTGAAGCCTCAGAGTGTGCACATGGCAACTTCACCCACCTCTGCTCACCTGCGGATGCTCGTTTGTCACGGAGGGATATTTCAGACCCCGGCTACGACTCCTCCTGGCCAAAAAGTTAATGCTTTTACCTGCCAGATTGTAGCACTTCCGATCTGATGACTGTTTTAACAAAGGATAACAACTTACGTCTGCATCCTTCTTGGCCCCCACCAGGGTTTCTGCCTCTGTTAGGCTGAGAGAGTTTTTATTCTTTGCCTTCTCCGTGTTCCTCCAGCTGCTCCAACTCCCTGGCCACAGCATTCCTCTGGCATCCCCCCAAGTACCTCCTTTTCAGCACTAGTTTTACCATCAGTGTTAGGAGGTAAAGAGCAGTTCAGCTTTGACAAATGGTAGTACCTCTGCATTTAATAGCAATATTTGAGGGAGGTGTTTGCTTCCAAAGGCATTGAAATATCTCTCTCTACCTTTATTGCGTTTCGAACTTTCGCATCCAGGTGCTGACGTGGGAAGAGCTGTTTGGTTGGAAACTTGTGGTTTGCTCTGTAGGTTTGAGATTATCAGCGAGGAAATCTTCTTTCTCAACACGCAGTTTAATAAGAGCTACCAATTGACTAATAACAAAAATGTACAGATGTGAAATCAAGAGATTATTGGGGAGAAAAACTGAACTCTGCTCAGAACACTTTCAAATAAAGAAAATAAGGACTATGTTTTTAGCTGTGTTTTCACTTGTACGGTTACTAGCGTTCATCTGTTTTGCATAGTCAAAATAAATTACTTTCTTTTTAGATTTCCTAACATTTTTACTTATAGAGCATGGCATGATGCCCTTGGATCTAGTCTTCTAAAACAGCAGCAATCTTTAATAAAGCTGTTTAAATGACAAAGGGCTTCCCAGGTACTTCAACAGCAGGTTTTGATAAACCTTTCAGTTTTACGGACAGAACCAAAATGTTGAGAAGCTTTTTGCAGGAGTTCCTGTGGAAAGGACCTTTTTTTTTTCATCTAGTCCTCGGTGTGGTGCTGGGAAGAAGTCTGGGACAAGGCATGAAAGGCATGTTTGCACCCAGCACCCCAGGAGCCAGGGACCTCACCAGGGTGCTCCTCTCCTCCCTGGGTAAGGGGCAGAGCCATGACAGGGGCAGAGGGTCACAGCAGCTTACGCTACAGAGTAGCTTTTTCTGAAGCATAGGCTGGGGACAAAAAAAGGGTTCTACGTCATTCACCATTTTTGGTCACAGCCAACACTTTGCAGGCAGCTTTGCTCCATGCTGCTGAGCTTGCTGGCAATCGCAGCCCACCCCAAGCCCAACTTACCCTCCGAGCACCAACTGCGATCCCGTAGGGTGATGTTCAACCACAGGGCAGTGGCTGCCAGGACCGGCTCCTTGAAGGAAATCCCTTCCCTATTTACACCAGCAAATACGTGGCAGAAGCTGGTCCTGATGGCTGTGCCCCTCCTCAGGATAGCCCCCACCTGCAAATGGGAATACGGAAAAATGTCAGTCTTCTCTCCTTGCCACACATTTGAGACCAAGACCAAGCACTGCCCCTGAGAGAAAAAAGAAACAAAATACTGAGACGGCGCAGAAACACTCAAACAAAGAGAAAACATCACCTTAAGTTACTAGACAGCACAAACAAAAATGTGGAAAACCTGGCTGGACGTCCAGGATAGCTAGGACTGGTCCAAGGTGTTTTGGCTGATCACCGCCCACACGTCAGGGGCCCTGACGTGCATCAGCAAGTCGAAGGGTAATGGTAGGTGCTTTGAAAACCTGTAAATGAGCTCCGGCCCTTGGCCTGAGATTTTCTGGGATCAATGTGCGGTATTTGCCCTCTCTGAAGAAGGTGGTGATGAAAAGTCATCTCCCTGTTCTGGTGGCACTGTGCTGACTTTCAGGAGACTGTTCCTACCAGTGACGAGTACACTCAAGTTGGCCCAGATGTTATTAAAAAGCTATTCCAAGC
The DNA here is from genome assembly GCF_009769465.1 of Tauraco erythrolophus. Lineage (NCBI taxonomy): Eukaryota > Metazoa > Chordata > Aves > Musophagiformes > Musophagidae > Tauraco > Tauraco erythrolophus. The sequence continues at coordinate 58,778,931 of NC_141468.1, forward strand.
CTCTGGCTGGCTGTACGCATTAGTGACAAGATCATTAGCATCAGAGGAAATGCCAACTTTTGTTAGAAAGAATGTAAACAAGTGCTGTTCACAAAAGAGCTGCTTCATTCAGCATCCAGGAAAGAAAAAAAAAAAAAAAGAGAAAAAAAAAAAACCCTCTCAGGCTGTTGCTGCATGGCTGTCTTCCGCTCCACACTGTCCTGCTCTGAAGCAAAGGGCCTGAAGGCTGTTTAGGGACTAACAACAGGGGAAAAGCATAAGCTTAAATGCAGCATTTCACATTAAAAATGCCTGCATACAGTTTTAGACGTCACCCCAAAGCCCCATCACTTGAGCTCAGAGCATCGTTTCCATATGTCCGTACACTTGTAACAAAAGTTACAAGTGGACATGGCATTTCATAAGCTCCCAAAGATTTGGGATATCTGAAGTACGGTAAATATGAGAAGCGTTGAACTCGTTGCAGTCTGGGGTCACATACTGGAATTACCTCCCCACTCATGAGCTTGTGGCAGAGCTCAGTACATTGGGTCAGCATTGTCCTTATCCCATACTGTAAAGAAAAGGACTCAGTTTGAAAAAATCTCTATTTTACTGCATTTTCATCTTAGGGAGTCAAAAGAGCAGCAACTGAATTCAGGACAGAACAATGAATTATCCCATCGTTGAAGTTTTTTTCTTTGTTCTTCTAAGTAGCTTGTTTCCAACTATAAAAGCAACCATCTTCTGGTCACTAATCTTTGCTGAAGGACCCAGTTTCAAACTATTACCAGCCCAACCCCAAATGACCATTTGAGTAAGCTGAGACATCAGCTTACCCTGCAGCAGCCCCTCAGATGTTTGTTTTCTGGAGCTACAAGTTGGTTCCAGAGTGGTGTGAGTGGGATGTCCAGGAGCTGATGACAATGCTCTGGATAGGGCAGGCTTCATAGCTGTTACTAATCCCAGCTTTCATGGCACGGTGGAGTACGAAACAGTCCTGGGGATCCGGGGGTGCTGTGCAGAGCAGAGAAGGACACCTCTCCCATCCACACTGTTTAGCAGTGCACGTGCCAAGCAGGGGAATCATTTGCAGAATGCTGCCAATGGGAGACCTCAATGAGGAGTGTGTTCAGTCCCTTACTGCCTGGAGAGACGTGTGTTGTTTTGGGGTCATTTATGTGATCAGAACAAAGCAGGGATGGATTGAGATGTTGCAGTCTTGTCCCTGAGCAAATGTCTAGGCTCAGCTCCTCCGAAACACTCCATGGACATTTTAAACCCAAAAACCGGCTGGCAGCCAGTGATGTGGGCAGTATGTGAATGAATACATTGCAGAACTTGCCGGGATTTTCAGTCGCCTCTCAAGCTCACCCGTATCCTGTGAGCCCTGTTTCGGTGCTTTTCTGAGTGAGGCTGACCCCTTGGCCCTTTTTACTCCAGTTGGGAGTTTATTGCTTTTAGGGTCACCGAATCCCTCTGCCTCTCTAAAGAACGGCAGTATCCAACAGCGGCAGGTACTGCTGTCACAAAATTGCAGGGGCTTAGGACGACCTGGAGCTAGTCTAGGGGTTCCCCCAGAAGACCTCCCAGCTAGAGATTCTCCCTCGTATTTTTCTGATGCCATCTAATAAGTCCATGACAATGTCCCACCATGCCAGACAGGCTCCAGGCAGCACACTGGAGCCGAGGGGAGAGTAGAGCACTTGCAGTTCTGCAGTACCCAGGCTGCTGCTGCTGGATCAAACATCACCAGGAGATGGGAAAGGCCATGGCAAAGGTGGTGGGAGGGCTCCGGTAGCGGCAGAGCAGCCTGCTCCCTGCTCTGCTGCAGCTGCCTGAGGTTGTGGCAGCTCCAGGGTGATTCATCCCAGACTGAGAGTAATTGGTGTTGGCTGCTGAAATGCCGAGCCCTGAAACTCGTTTCATCATATTTAGTATTTCCCGCTATGTGACAAACAACTTTGTGAACTGCTCTGCTTGGTGTTTGCGCTGAAGCAAAGCTCTTAGTCACCTCACAGTCCCAGCAGCAGTGTGTCAGTCCTGGGGAAGGAGTAGGCAAAACAGATCTTGCCAGATCAGGCAAATTACTTTCGCTTGGTCAAGGAAAAAGGAAAAAAAAAAAAGAGGAAGAGGAAGCAAGAGGAAGCGAATCATTTAAAGCAGCAGGATCCAAAGTGAGTTCCTTTGTTATAGAAAAGCCTGAAGCATCTACCGGTGTGGTATGGGGTTGCAAGTGCTCGAGTGACAGCAGGGAAATCTTTCTGTACAAGAAGGTGCATATACCGAAGGCAAAACAAGTAATCAAAAACAAGTAATCAGGACTGTGCTAACTGCTTACTGGGGTTTTATCTGACAGGCCTCCTTGCTCAGAGCTGAGATCGTGACTGCCCTGGGGCTGCCTTGCCACAGTGAACCTGGATGGGGCCCAGAGGACTGACGAGTCCAGGCTCTGACATGCTCTAAGAGGAAGATAATCCCATAGAGAAGATCTTCTGCTGAGAATATTTAGCATTATGTGTTTTAAGATGTTTGGTTGCCTAGAATGTTGGTGGATTCATTTTCCAAGCCAGACATTTTGCCCACTGGCAGCTGGAAAGCTTTATCAAAGCGTTTTGTTCCCTGCACCGCCACCTCATCCACTGGTCCTGAAAAATTCACCCCAGAAATGAGCAGGTAGAGGTTGCAGTGATCGTAGCACTCCTGATGGGAGGCACGAAGCAGGTGGTCTTGAAGATTGACAAGCCTTTCTATAAAGGACTTCGTATACTGTAACCAGCCCCCGAAAGAGGCTGCAGCATGAGCCCCCCCGAGCACGGTACAGTGCGTTTACAGGGCTTGCTCTCCCATGCTGGCAGCCAGCTGCACTGCAATTCGCTGTAGCCTCCAGATCATCTCCAAAGGTGATCCCAGATATCCTCATTGGCAATTCAGAGGTGTGGAGTCCACCATCCTTAGTAGGATGTCAAATCCCACATCAGGCTGTGAGGCTCCCACACCTCTAGCAGTAACAGAAACCTCTGCCGAAACTCCCACCCCAGCACTCAGATGCATGGGCTGGCAAAAGGCTGAGCCTGCCACCCTTTTCTCCAACCATAAACGAGGCCACCCTTGTAGAAGTAAGCCTCGTCATTAAGTTGCAGTTGAGATGCACAGTGCAGCGCATCTCTTGTTTGAGCTACAACTGCAGCATCTCCATAGATTCCAGATGACATTTTCTAGGTGATGTTTTCAAATTTCCTCTCAATATGATGAAAGATTGGAAGTTGAATTTATTAAAAGAAATAATCTCAGCTCCTGGAGATGAGATTTCAATTTCATCACCTTGTTCCGGGACCCAGGATCTTGGCACAGATGAATAGTGCCAGTCTGTTAATCCAGCACCAGAGAGAAGAAAGGAAAAGAACCCTCAACTTTTTGTAGTAAACCAAAGAAAGAAATCATTTTGGGGCCCTGTTCCTACCTGAGACTCAAAGAGCATCGATGCGTCGAGGCCTTAGAGTGTTTTTTTCACAAAGGTCAAGCGCACGTCCCTGGTACGGAATGAGCTGAATAAAAATTGGCCTTAAGTTCTGTGTGACTAAAACCTTGATGTAGAGTCACTGTGAGTGAAAACCCCAGAGAACATGAAATGCTGTTACAGTTGTACTACAAGGCTTTCTATTTTTTTTTCCCTCTACCCCTCTGGTGCCTGATGTTCCTACAATTAGTCTGTGTTTCTAACAGTGTGTGAGCAGAAGGAGGGGTAGCAAATTGATTTTCAGTTTTGCTTGTATATCCAAACAGTAGAACTTGTCACAGAAAGAGCTTACATTTTAGCCCCAGCATAAATCTTCCCTACATTTGGGTTAATCCGTGAAAAATACCCCAGAGAGTATATTTTGGGGAAGGAAAAAAAATGCAGACACAGAGGCACGCAGAGGGACCGGTGCACTGAGACCCACAGAAGACAGGTGAGGACCAGGGCCTTGCGTGGGGATGCTGGATGCTGCCAGGGGTGGTGGGTGGCTGCCTGGAGACCACCCAGAGGGACAGAAAACGGCTGCTCAGGACAGACAACCGAGGACGGAAAGTCACTGATAAATTACTTCTGATCTCGCCGTGACTCACTAGAGAAACTTCCCTGCTCTAGCTCATCTCTTTGAGACATCTTTACTGATGGCTGATTCGTGGTGCTGTGTTTTTTTCAAACTGAACTTAGAAAGCAACCCAACCCCACGAGCACTGAATAATTACCTTGCGTTTAGCACCTAAATAATAAAAGTGCTCGCGTTGCACTTTTCCAATCCGGAGCGCTGTAGACTCTGAGTAATCAGTTCTAACCCTGTGCTACCAAAGTTCACGCCACTTTCCCAGGCCCACCGATGAGAAGACCGAGACGGAGGGTGAGCCCGTCGTCCTGGAAAGGCCGCAGAGTCAGACTGAGAGAGCGCGGGTGTTGCTGAGATTTTCAGCTCTCCCAGCTGCACGCAGCCTTTTCAAAACGGCAGAGCCAGGACACGTTGCCTGTATTTCTCTTCCTGCTGTCTGTCCCTTTGAACACTGTTCTGCACGCAAAAATGCTCACAGACTAAATATCTCAAAGCTCATCCTTTCCAGGGAACGGACATCACCTTGTCTTCTTCAAGCCTCTGTAGGTCTTATGCTGCAGCTGAACCCAAAGCAGTGGTGTGGGGGGAAAGTGGTGATGGAAATAATTTGAGGGAAGAAGGAAGCCAGAGTAGCTCTGCCAGCTTTTCTATCTCCTCCTAAAGTTGGCACGAACATACATGGCTTAGAGGAAGCACATGCAACCACGTTTCTCACTCATGGCAGTTTTGAATGAGGGTCGGAGGACCTGTCGCTCAAAGAATGGGCAATTTTCCCAGGCTCACTGTGTCAGAGGGTTGGCAGCCCAGCCTGGCACACCGTAGTGCCTGTTGGGATGCTCTCCGCACCAGTCCGTGAAGCTGTTGGAGATCTTTGGTGCTCACCTCCCATAGCTACCTCCCCGCTCACCAGGGCAGGTGGGTACAGGGGCTCCTCCAGTAGTTCCTGCAAGTGCACAGGAAGCAAATGGAGGCACAGCCAGGGAAATGGGGAGGTGCGGAGCAGAGCAGATGGACTGAGTGTGAAGCACATGGAGAGAAAATTGAAATCCCACAAAGGGTTGGGTTCCTCGCTTGGAAGGCTGTTTCAAAGGCTGTTTTAAAAGATTTCTCCTGTGGACCGATGAGGAAGAAGACGACATATAGATGCACATGTTACTTTCAGGTATGTTCATGGGGGATTTAGGGACAGCTTGGTCCACTTTAGATGCAAAAGATAGTCCAAGACAGACTGAAAATTTGAAACAAAATCAAAGGACATTATGTTGTTACAACCAGATAAACACTCTGTTCCTCTTTCAAAGATAAGCAGATTTTACTGCAAATCTTTCTACTTATTATCCTCATGTTCTGTACTTCTGGTGAACTGTTCTCTCAAGAGAAGGCAACCCCTCCATGTCCACATTGCTGGGGGCAGCTGCTTCAGGTCTGTCTGGGGAATGAAATCTCCTCCTTGAAAGACGTAATCCATAATCAGTGAAAAGGCTTCTTGGAATTGTATGGAGAGCCTGTTAATAAAAAAACCCCAAACAAACAAACACCAAAACAAACCAGAAAACAACCTGGTTATGTTAGTCTCATGATAAGGAATTCAGCCTACTCTTACTTTACTCCACCTGCAGTTCTTCAGCTTTGCTTTTGCAATGGCTGGGAATGAAAACACAAATTTGATGCCGGTCCTGGTTCCAGAACTGTCGTCAGTCCAAGATATAAAACCTCTTTGGTTAATAGTTTTAGCACTGTCCTTCTTTAGTCTCCAGCCTTTAAACATTCACTCCTCAGCGAAGTGTTGGTGTTCAGCCTCTGGCTCTCGTCTGAAGGCATCTCCTCAGAATGTCAGAGGTTTGCACAGTCAGATGTTGGATAAAACCCTGCTTTTCAAGGAGCCTCTCACAAGCTGTTGGAGTTTTCTGAGCCTACTTTGTCCAAGAAAAATTATTTTAGATCCATAATAAGGAGTATATTCCAGGTCTTTTTCTATTTTGTGTGCAATATTTTAGTTCTGGCTTTACCCTTGCTAGCACCATGGGCTGTTATTTTGTTGTCATTCCTGTTAATGAAGTAAATAGCTTTGCGTTCCAGCTCATGATAGTAACACAGTTATATTCCTAGTTGGCCTTGGCCAAGACAAGCTATTAAAATGGGTTTCGTTTTGTCACATTTCATTTTCTGAATCATCTTCAGGAGGCATGGAGTTGGTGGAACGGCACAGAAAAGACTGAGAGTCAAAGGCAGGAAAAACATATGAGACGAACCCACTGCTCCGGGCTCCGCTGGGACAACAGCAATAACGTTGTTTGTCTCCTAATGCCATGCAAAGACACGTGGGAGAAAATGCTCATTTTTTTGATAATCTGCCAGTTGCAACTCATGGTGAAATGCCTGTGCAGACTGTCTGCTGGCTTTTCCTGCAGGGAGGTGGCAGTGGAAAACGCAGCGCTGGACTTCACCGGGTGTCTCCCTGTTACTGGAGTCATTTTGCTCAGCGGCATCGGTTCTGATAAGAGAGGGAAAAAAGGGAAAAAAAAGGGCCATTAGATTATTTCACATGACTTGAACTGTGCAGCCTGATACGATCTGTAGAAAGCTTTGACTGTGTTATAAATAACTTTTGATGCTAGCACAGCTTTGTGCAGGCTCCTCTCTGAAGCTCCTACCTCGGCAGCTGCCATCAGCAGCCTCGCCGAATGCAGAGGCATCCATGATCACAGTCCCTGGTGGGGATGGTGGGCTGAAGAGATCATGTTTGCTTTCACCGCTTGAAGATGCCACTTTCTGCTTTTCTAGGGATGAGGAAGGCTTGAGCTCTTTTCTCTCCCACATCCAGCACCCCACACACTCCTTGACACAGGCTCGTTTCTTTAGCTGCATAGGGTTGCATCCATGCTTGGATCCCATAGGAACTTGGTACGGGTACAGCATCACTCACTGCATGGGCAAACCTTTTTTGAAAGAGAGCAGCGAATTTCAGGGTAGTCATGAAAAAAGCCTTCTCCTCAGCAAAATAAGCCTCTGAGCAGTTGCCAATTAACTGCTGCAACAGCTCATGATGTCAGGTAGTGTTTGAAAGCCGGAGATTTATAATTCAGGGTCACATAAAGTCTATGGCAAATCAAATCTGTGATGGAAAAAAAGGCTGTAATAAAAAGATTCAACACAGGAAGTCTGATAAACTGTTAATTTTACTTGGGGTAATTACAGTATTTACATCTAGGTAGTGCTGACAGTTCAGGGCTTTGATATTCTCTAATGTGATTTATGGGCAGCAGAAAGGAGCTGGGTTGAGGTCATCATCTTCGCCCCAGGAGCATCTGCTCTCCGTGCAAAGCTCTGATGAGTGCGTGCCGTCCCAGCAGATACAACCAGTCACAGGTGCCTCTCGTCTGAAGCAGACCAGTCATATACATCATCCACAATTTGACATCTTCGTGGGCTGCTGCTCAGAGATGACCCTACATCATGTTGACTAAATGCTAATGAAGATACTACATTTACAGACAACTTAAAGAGCTCGACAAAGAGCCCAACAGAATAAGCCAAAAATGGTGTACTGATTCCAGAAGAGACAAGTGGGAAAAGGGAAAGCAAATGAGGCCACCTCATCTTCCAGGAACTGCTTTTGTTGCTTCAATAGACCAACATCTTTCGGTGCTTCATCAATAGCGGCCACAGCCCCAGGTATAAAAAAGGCCACTGTCATCACCCATAGCTCCATTCTGCCAACGCAACCTACAGCACCAGGTTGAAGAAACAGCCACAAAATGAGCAACGGCCATGGCTCTAACATCGATTTTCAGCTGCTGCTGCCTATATTTTTGAGGACCAGCTGTGTCCCTCTCTCACAGACGCCATCCTGCTGCTTGGAAGTCTCCAGCTGTAAGCGGAACAAGCTGTAGGTGAGGTGGTCACAACCCGTGACAGAAATGTTGCATGAGCACAGTGGTTGTAGAAACAGTAAAAGCAATTTTTGAGAGAGATGTTGTACATAATATGGGAAGGGAATAAGGATGGGCTTGATTTCTCCATCAGCAGAAGGAGCACCGCTAGGTGCTAGACTCAGGTTTTAAAGATGGATAGCATCTGGACCAAAAAAAGGAGGTTGTTGTTTGGGTTTATCAATAGCTGGTGACTGTCTGAAAATAGGTTGATGCTCATGGGTGACACCAGGGGAGACGCGAAAAAGGTCTGGGAAATAGGTAAAAATCTTCTGAAGCAAATCTAGCACAGGCCTTTCTGAATTTTACCCTCTTGGTAGTGATGTCCAGTAGGACTGGACGGATACAATGAAACCTGTGCTAGAATACCTGAAAAAAGATGGGCTATCTCATTCTTACTACCTCTCTGCCACCTCGCCACCCTGCAGGAAAGGTACACAGTGGCACCAAGAGACACCCAAAATATCTGCCTGGGAGGACAAGTCTGGGTTGTTCCTCCCACTGATCCCTTTAGGGAGAGGTTTATCTTGTTGGAATGGTTCTAGAAAAACCAGAGGCTCAGGGAAGATCCTCACAGAGCTGCCGTCTTTCTTTGTAGGCTTTCACCTCTGAATAGTTCAGAGATCAGTGAATTATGAGTATTTTACATGTTTGGTCTCTGCTTAGCTGAGCAGGGAGATGGATGGCCACTTGCTCTGTGTGGAGCAGTGGGATGTGAGAGCCTCGGCATCTGGAGCTAGCTCTCACCTCCAAAACCAAACAGGAGTGAAAGGGTTTTGTGACAAGTGTAATAACTTACACGCTGAAACCATACAGAACTGAACTTGTCTCTTACAGAAAAGACTGCAGCTCGGCGATGAATTTTGGCACACGTCTTTAAAAAAATTCGTAATACTGATATTTGGGGGGAGGAAGTGCACAAAACATCCAAGCCTGTGTTTTGCATTAAAAAATCATAATGTTTCCTGTCTAAAACGTCAAAATGAATAATTTCAAGGCATCCAATACAACTGGGATGAAGAGACTGCTCCAACAGCAGGCCACCTCTCTCAGTGAGTGAACAGGAGATGAATGTCCCTTTTGATTTGTGTTGTAGGTGATGTCTTCTAGGACATGCAAGAGGAAGGGAGATGAAAAGGATACTAAGCAGGCTGTGCCTCCAAAGAAGAAAAATTCCTTTAGTCTCCTTCCCCAGCACATAAGTATCCACTTGAAACCCAGTACAGGAAGATGAAAGGACATGAGAATGACCAAGGAAGAACAGCACAACCAGGAGAAGAAGACGTGTTCTCAAAGGCACCACCAGCATGCTGCCATTTAGGATCATCTGCCTGTGACAGCAGATCAACTAAAAATATCTACCCGATGCCCCATGGACAGGAAATCCTAATGCACCAAGGTCATACTGCTTTCCAGTCCCATCTTGAGTTTGACACCTGCCACACTGGTACATCTGGCACCTTTCCAGAGGCAACTGCCATGCCCTCCTCCTGGCGTACACACTGGAGCGGTGAGGCCAGGACTCAGCTTTCCTGCAAGGACCAAGAAATCAGGTGACTGAGCCATGTTCACAGTCATATGGAAAGTAAAGGCAGCAAACAGGCAAACTAGAGGCTGTTGTGGTGGAGCAGTTAAATTCAGCTAGGTGGCAGGCAGTGGTGCGTCCCCACCCCCAGATCTGGCCTTTCCACAATCAGTTGCTGCTAATTTTCAATAGATTTTAAAATTGAAATCTCAAATGCTTTTCTTTGTTTCTTTTGCACCTGGGACCGTTGCTGGCAACGGCACGATGTGAAGACCCGATGAACTGCGCCGTCAGAGGGCTGAGCTTTCGGCAGCATCCCCTTCTGTTTCCCATGGGGAGAGGCTGGAAAGCAGCTGGAAAAAAGTGAAACAACAGGCCAATGACCTACTGTTGCAAAGGAGTTAAGTGACAGAGAAACAAAACAGACCTTCCAGCAACTTGTCACTTGACTTCTGAAATTGGATGCAACTTCAGCTCAGGTGAGCCAAAAATCATCCCACTGACCTCCTCCCTCAAGCTGCGGAGGGAAGAAAGGCACTGTTGACGCCTCGGGATCTCCATGGGAACTGGATCAGAGAGGGGGAAAGTGGAAGATGGGAGTGGACTGGAGCAAGCAGCGAGGAATGGGGAGGGGACAGTGGTGGGGCGAGCAGCATGTGGAAGCTGTCCGTGTGGCTGAGATGCCCTGCCATGAGCAGTAGCATGCTTACTACAAAATCTGCTGTGTTGGGAGAGAAAAGAAAGCCGGCAGCAATATATCAGCAGAGCGAGGTTGTGGGGAAAAGCAAAAGCAGGCAAGAAGAGCTCGCTCTTCCCACAGGTTTTGTGGAGAGGAGAAGAACAGGGTGAGCAAAGCAGGGAGACAAGAGATGCTTCTCTACATCCATCCCCTTCCTCCCCTCCAGCCTCCTGGGGAACGTGTGATAGGAAAATACCCTCAGCAGCGTCATCTCCTCTCCCTTTGTTCCAGCTGTGGCCTGGGGGTCTCTGAGCAGTGGTAGCTTTCACCCAGGCTGGGATGAGCAACCTGGGGCACCAGTGCCCATTGAGCTCACCCAAAGCCTAACCGTTCACTGCCGAGGGGCTCATCCATTCACTGGGTGGCAAAGCAACTGCCACAGGGCAGAAGTACAGGATTTCATGTCAGACCAGGGAAAGGACCAGCAGCAGGCTGGCCGAGTGCTGCTCATGGGCACCAGCTCTGCACCTTAAGAGTGCCTCTCTGCTGTCCCATGACTGCACCACGTTCCTGTTGCCCAAGAACAACGTGGAAGCATTCCCACGCTGCTGAGGGGAAAAGCTTGTGCTATCCACCAACGCCTGCGCTGGTAGCCCCCACTCGCTGGGATGTCTCCTCACCTGCCTCCTGATGGGAGCAGTGCCTTGGGCAAGCACAGGCAGCAACTTAGTCTTGATCTCTGCCTCTGCCCATCTCTTCTTCATGTTATCTTCCCACCCGTCCTTCTCCGCTGCTCCTTTCTAGCTGAGGGAATGAAACCCACAGTGGTGTCAGGAAAGCGCTGTTGCTGCCATCCTCTGCCCTGATGCCTTTGGAGGCAGGAGTTTTCCAGAAACAGTGCAGATCTCCCCACGTGGGTGCTCCCCTCCTGGAAGCTCAGCTCTGCCTGCACTGGCTCACACACCACCGGCGCTGCTTGGGTCATCTTCACATCACTTTTGCCAAGCATTTTGTGGCCCCAGACTACTTTGAGATGCCATTAGCTTTTCACAAGGAGATAGTGGGAGAGGACTGATGGATGCTGGTGTCTTCACTTGCCTGTACACACAGAGACAGATGGCTACTCCTGCCTCCCCTCCTGAAGCTGTATTTTCACACGAGTTGGGTTTCACCATGGTGCCTGACTGCACTGTGGTGGGAGCAGCTCCCAGGGCTCCCTCATGAGGGATAAGGGCACAAGGCCACCCAAAGCAGTTGCAAATCTTCCTCGCCCCAAACCAAACATCTGCATCTCCCCACAGATACTCCTTCCCCATTCAACATAGGCAGGAGAACACAATGGTTAAGTTAACTCCATGGTATGTTGCTAGAAGCCTGGCAAACTGGTTGAGACTTCAGCCGTTCCTTTCAGACAATATACACCTTTCAACCAGCAGAATCCTGATGGCCTGCTATTATTTTAATGTATGGCCCAGGTGATTTTGAGGGGGGAACTCAACACCCTGAATTTCCCCCTCAAACTGCTGCTGTTTGGTTGCTGTCTATTTTCTCCTAGTTCCTCACAGCCCAGCGTGCTCTGTCTCCGCGCCACATTGTCCCGATTTGGGCATTTTAATGCAAGAGCAGCAAGGGATTTGGCACATGAGGAACACTCGATGCCGCACAGCACCTAGAGCTCATTGTCTCCTTTCCAAAAGCAGGAGAAGGAAGCTGCTGTCTGGTTGTTTTTGCCTGCCCGGAGTGCTCTCCGCCATGGACTGCTCAGCAATGCAACTCGCTTCGGCTGACAAACCTGTGGAAAGCATCAGAAAGGTCAAAATCGCCTTCTGCTCCGCAGCAGGTCTATCAGTGATTTGTTTTTCTCTAAGCCAGGGAGCTGCAGGATAAGCTACTTTCTGCAGTTTTAACCCTCATCTGCTCCTGATTTTATTTTTGGGTCCACAACTCAGACACATCCTCCATTTATTTCTAGGATGGGCAAACAGCACTGATGTGGTCACTGTTTCTCCCCTGCACACCTGCCTTTCCCCTGGGACGCGTAGAAATGTGTCCACTTACTCCTTCCACCTCAAAAAGCTGTCTGTACTTTACAAGAAGGGGAAGACGTAGTCGAAAATGGTTGCTGCTTCAGGAAAAAAGAAAAAGGTGGCAGGAAGGAACAGGCCTTCCCCCTCCCACCGCTGCATCCAGCAGGGATAGGGGAGGGCCAACCTTAGTTCAGGACAGACAGATGCCAGCCTGAGTGAGCAACCATGCCCCGGGGAAGTGGGGCGCTTTGTGCCTTTGGGTAAAATAGATCCTTCTTACCTTCACTTCACACTCCCTGTGCCGCTGAGCTTCTCTCTCAGGTCGCTTGCTGAAGCTTTTCCTCCTCCTCCAAAACACAACCCTTAACGTGCTACAAAAATGGGGCTGCGGGTGGCCCTGTGCTGGAGCTGCCACGGGTCGTCGTAGAGCTTCGGCCCTTCGTAGCAGGGGAAGCGGCAGCAGGGCCGTTTCAACGGGCAGCAGCTGAGAAAGGATTTTCTTTCCCGGGTCTGTAAGCAATTGCTGCTTTACAGTCCGTATTTTTCCATTTGGGAGAACCAGGTTTGGGACAGAGGCTACAACAGCAGTCTGAAATCAAATTTAACAGCTAGGGCTTCATGTGCTGCAGCAGAACAGATGTTCAAAGAGTAGGGGGGGGAGAGTGCCTGTGGCCTGCCGTTTGGAGGGATCCATTAAAATAAAAGCTATAAAAAATACAAAAAGAAACCGTCTTCTTGCAGGCAGAGCCTCAAGCAAATGCACATGAAGATACAAAGAGAGGGAAATGCCTGCACTGATGTGTCCGTCCCCAGCCAAAAACATACGCTCAGGGCAAAGTGCACAGACTGAAGGGAGACGAACCAGAATGAAACAGCTGGACCCAAAACAAAGTTCTCAAGGAAATAAATTCCACGATCAGTGAGCATCTGGGTTCCAGGTCCTGAATCAAACACTGTAAACAAAAAGGACTATCATAAACAGGGACATCTGACATTTTACTTGGCAGGACAGGACATTAAATGGGGAGCTCAAATCCCCGAGAATGGCATTTAACCTGGATATGCCACTGTCTGGATGGACGCTTTGACCACTGTTGAGAAGATCACCCTTCCGTGCTCTTCTGTTCCATTCCTGCCCCCATCACCAAAACTACCTTGCAAATTCAGGATGAGCTTTCTACCAACTAAACCTGGTAAATAAACTGTTCAGCTATAAACTCTCCTGATTCTAGTTGTTCCTTCTCTCTTTTTCAGGGTGGAAAACAGCAAACTGTATCATTTCAGAGCACTGACAGCAGCTGATAAAATAATCCTGACATTTGCTTGCTGCAGATTAATGGAAGTCTCAGCAATTACTGAAAAACCTGCAGGTTTCAGGTCTGTCAATGACCATTGTTATTCCCTATCACTACAGTACACTAATGTTTAACATCAGCTATCAAATTTCCCATCCTCAATAACCAGCAAAAAAGTGTTGATCCAAAGGTGGCACCATGAACAACCAGTGAAAGAAATTTACGGCATCTACCACTGCGGACATGAATGGACACAGCCTCTTGTAGCAGGAGGAATTCCTTTGACCTTGTTTGAGCTCCTGGCATCTGCTGAGGCTGTCAACGTAGGGGCCAAAATTTGATGCGCTGAGTAGGATACTAGAAGATACCAAACAAAACAATATGTAGTTTTCAGAGTATCGATTTTTGGCTGATGAGAACTACAGCTTGGCTGGAACTGGGAAAATACCAGTAGAAAGCCAACCAAGAATTAGTTTGTTGATACACTGCTTACTTTTAGCTTTCCCGCCAATCTAGCACATGAATTTCCTGAGTTTACTTTCACCTGACACATGAAAGCACATCATGAGTACTGATAAAAACTAACCTTCAGTCAATGTCCCCCAAGCTAAACAGATGGAACTGAGAACAGTTAAGTGAAATTTGCCTCTGTAGGGCAGCTGGTCTAGTCAAACTCAAGAGCCAGAGCAAGACAGAGTAGTTTCTAACAATGACACAAGCCCTAATTGCATACATCATCATTTCAACTCAGCTGGAAGAAAGTACGTCCACATGAAATGCTATTTGCATAAATTACATTTAGCCAGGCCAAGTCCTGCATCCATTCTACTACAGGATGGAGCTTAGTACCGACCTCAGTGAGAGGTGTGGTTCTCAGTTGCGTGGGAGTAATACCAAACTCACAGTCAAAAACCAGGCATAGCAAGAAGAGGAGGTGCCCAGCTTAAGAGCTGCCTCGCTTAAGTCCCCATTCTGCAGTCCTCCCTCATTCACTGACTGCCCACTCCTGAACACAAGACAAGAAACTTATATGGGAAGCTCCAGCAAGATTTTATTCAATGGTATACAACAGGGAGAAATTAAGATTAAAGAAGAATTGTATACATTACTGATTTTTCAAGTTGCTAAAACAAACCCATAGTGACCAGAACGACTGAGGTTGATGACATAACAAGAAGCACGGTGATCATCTCTCTAGTGTCCATACCTGCAAATACATAATATGTTAATTATTTTTTTTTTAAATATGCTTCATACTAGCGCTGATTTGGGCAGATTTATTCTCATTCTACCATGATGTAATTAACATGTAAACCAGATGAAGGTGAAATGCTATGATATGGAAACCTCAGAAGTTCTTCATATTCCACTTCCCTCAAAAGTCTATCCAGATACTAGTTAGGAGTGAGACTGAGCAATCCACAATATCATACGCAAGAGATCCTCAGTATAATCGTCTTTTGCCCTGAATCCCACTTCAAATATACCCTGTGTGAAAGCCAGGCCAAAGGCTGTCAGAGCCCCAGACGTACTACTGAGCACCGTAAGAAGACAGTCACGTCTCCATTTCTGATGACGCTGCCCATGCAACACTAGTCACTAGACAGGCGACATGGGCTCAGTTCTCATCAAGTGTTCATTAAAACACTCCAATAGCAAAACAACGGTACTTAATTTGTCATGTCAACGACAATTTACAGCACTGATTGTGAATGAGATCTCAAAGACAATCCTGAACAGTTACAGTATCTGTTTTGCTTTGTTTTAATCTGGACTTTGGTTAGAATTAATGTGTGGGTTGTTTTGTGTTTAGGTTTTGGGGTTTTTTTTTCAAAAAGGAGGGGAGAAATCTACAGTCAAGATTAATATATAAACAGCATAGAATGAAGCAAGTGACAGGCAAACTTCCTAACTACTCTCAACGTACAATTACCTCTCAAAACCCCATCCATATATCTCCTACTATTACTCCAACAACATATCTTCGAAGAACACAAAACAAAACAAAGAACACAGAAATTATGAATAAGTGGGCCAAGGCTGTAGCAATGGCTACATGGACGTTTGATTTCCATATGCTAGGAAATCAGCTGTATTAATCTCTGAGCATATTAAGAGTTATGAAACAAATCACCAAAATACTGAGGGACCCAGTAAGACATCTGACATCTCAACAGAAATGCCTCGGAACAGAAGAAGCTAAATTCAGGTCATTTGCTAAACCTAAATTGCTCATGCGGCAGTAAAGTATTCACCTGAGGCTCCACTTTCAATGAATTCCATTTCTCTTCTGCTTGCCATTCTTTAGAAAGAATGTCAACAGAAATCACTACTTTTTAACAACTACTTACCCCACAGCTATTTGGGCTCCCCTCAGAGCTCGTTTACCACCAAGTGACTAAGCAAAAGTCCCTATACAGCAAGGTGGAGAAAACACCTTTCCCAACAGCAGCTATGCCCTCAGACTCACAAATGAGAGAGATTACCCACACATCTGACATGAATTATTTCTATTAGCAGAAGAAAAATTGCATTTTTCATCTTGAAATCCGTGCAGGATACCTACTTTTGGAACTCCCATTCCCTGTTATCCAGCGGACATACTTGGCGAGTTTTGAGCCAGCGAGAGATGCAGTGGAAGTGGAAAGCATGCTGGAAGAGAAAGTTCAGATCACATTATTTCAGAACGCATGAACGTATCTCAGTGTAAAAACTGCCATTGAAAGCATCACAGCAAGAAGAGAGCGGCAAGTGTTTGCAGACAAGGGCGGGGAGGACTAATCAGCCAGCTCACTGGTAAGCACCAAGGAATTGATCCACGTTTTCAGCGAGAAAGGGAACGTTAGTGAAATGGCAGCAGGGAGCCTGTTCCACAGTGCATGCAGTGGCAAGCGACTGACTTCTGATGAAGGAGAGAACGCAGAGTTTAGCAGCTGGTAAAATTGGCAAAGCAGATGCTGATAAGAAGCATAACCAGAAAGACAAGAAAGAGGATTTCACAGTCAGTAGCAGGGATGATATGTATGTACACATGCTGAAGCTTTCTGCCAGTCTTCTGGACAAATCAAAGCCTGAATAAAAAGGAACTTGCAAAATTAGAAAGAAAAAAAAAAATCTCAGTTATGTGTTTAATAAGGACACCCTTCTCCATACCCCATACAGCTACTTAAAAACAAGGTTTCACTTGTGGTAACTCTTGCACACAAAATCGTAATTTTGATGTTAGAATATTCTAACATGGTTTAAAAAATTGCTTGTCCTCTACAAACAGAACTGCAACATTTAAAATCCTGTTCCAGCATTATCATGCTGTAGATTGATCCCACACCACAGTGAAGACGGGACCGAGGAACAGATAGTTACTCCATTATGGAAAATTGTATCTTCCAGCTCAGGCCCAGGCTAGCTAAGAGGTACGCAAGTCTGAGTTCCCATGCTAGTGGGACCATGTATAAAGGAGTGCACAGGGCAACAAACTGAAGAGCTGGAGATTACACACTAGAACTGATTTGATCTTCCTCCAAAAAGGGGAAGCAAATCATGTAGTTACCCCATACCGACTCCTTGAATCAGACTGCACAAAGACAAATCAAGCATTTTGACATCCAAGTAATCTTATTACCAGGAAAAAAAAGGCATAGCTCCTAGGCAGAACCTTGATCAAGAAAATCATGCTCAGAATGAAAGATCTATTATTCTTAAAACAAAAAATAATAATAAAAAAAGGAGAAAAGGCTTATCTTCCTTCTCTTCTGTCTCTTTCCTATTACACCTCTCCAACTTTCACTCTTTTTTTTTCCTTCTCCTTTCTACACTCTACTAAACACAGTGTTTAAAATTCTTTTTTTCTGGTGGATTATCTGAAACTTGTTTTGTCCTGAGTCATGAAAAAAGGAGATGGCATCACCACACACAAGCTCCGCAATGAAACAGATTTCCTTACATTGCAGACGCCCCATGCAACTGTGCACTCTTCAGAGGTAGCTGATGCTTGGTTTGCTTGACACTCTATGCCTGTGAAAACAAAGATGAAGCACGTATATACAGGAGCAGATGATGTACATGCAACACCAACCGGCAGATTTCTTCACAACAGCAAGGCGGGGAGGGAGAAGAGCTCTTTGTTTTGTTGTGTTTATTACATCAGGAAGTGTCAAGAGCTGTTTGGTTTAATGTGTACTGTTTTCCCAAAAGCATCGGATCAAAACATACTTCATCCTGCTTTCTTCCTTCCTCTACACTTTCAGTATTCCAAATTTCCAGAGGGCAAGAGCACATAGTTCATCTACCAGTAACACGTGTCTGCTTTCCAAATTTTAAGGATAAACATTTTTAATTTGTTCTCTTGTGCTTTAATAGACGTCTTTTGGTGGCCAGTTGCAGTAGCAGAGCCGTGAAAGAAAGCTTACTTAAATTTCTTACCTAGGTTTCTCTAAAGGTAAATTCACTCTCTTGTCAGACATTTTGTACTATCAGTTACATTTACAAATTAATTTGCTCATGTAATGCTGGAGTTTGCCCGTCTTCTTCTATAGTCTTGAACAGGTAAGCACAGCCCAAAAATACACAATAGAAAACACAATTTAAAATGCATTTTTTGAACTTTTTACACCCTAGAGCTGAGTACCTAGGATGATGCCCAAAAAGATAAATACTATTTATGGGTTTGGGTTATGTTTTACTTTTTGTGTCAGATAGCATGGATGAAGCAGCTAAGAGAGAGAGAAAAGAAGGAAGATCAGCACTGAGAAATTAAATCCAGCAACTTAGTTCTCCATCCTAGACCCTGAAAAATTCACTTCTGCTGCAGCTCAAGAAGAAACTTCAGGCGAAAAAAAAGGTATTTCCAACTCCTCCACAGCCAGCAACACAAACCTATGAGACCAACATTTCACTTCCTGCAAAAGGATGCTTTCTTTAAAAGTCAAGCCCAAATGGTTTAAAAAAACATGCTGATAGATGCTCAGCTTAGAACTTGATACAGGGGCTTGTTGCTTGCTTGTTTTGCACATGTTTTTCATGGCAAATAAAATGTCTGAACGAGCTCCAGTTCTCTGTTCACTTTTAGTGTGCCCAAATAAACTCAGAGGAAAAATCTGATTCACCAATTAAAGATTCAAAAACTTTCAAACCTCACAGGTTTGTCTGAAAAATGTGATCTTTATTTGCTCTGTCCTATTCAACCCTTTCTCCATTTTTCACTCTCACACAGGTGTGGAGATGAAGAGAATAAGAGAAAGGTCCATTTTTCTGAGATGTGAGAGAGATTAGTTAACCTGGGTCACAAGGCACTAATCAAAACAAGACTGAGGTCTGAAGAAACAGAGTAGTAACAATGGTTCTGCAAGATTTGAATGAACCTGTGTTTATTATATGGTTTACATCAAGATATGATATACCACGGCAGGAAGTCCAAAGCTCAATGTCTTGGTTTTGACTGGGACAGTTAGTTTTTCTCTTTAGCAGCTAGAAGAGCTCTGTGTTTTGGGTTTAGTCTGGGATTCGTTATGAGAAAAATGCTGATAGCGCACTGATGTTTACAGTTGGTGCTCAGACATCAAGGACTTTTCGGCTTCCCACGCTTTTGCCAGTGTGCAGGAGCACAACAGGCTGGGAGGGAGCACAGCTGGGACAAAGGGCCCACAACTTCACTTATGATTTAAACTTAAATTTAGGATTGAGGGCTAAATTGGCCAATGAAGTATTCCATATCATGCAACGCCATGCCCAGTATATAGATGAGGGTTGACTGGGAAGAAGGGCTCTTGCTCTTCCAGGGGCTCTCTCTCTCAGACACTTGGTGTGCTATCTCTTTTGCCCTCTTTTCGGGCCTCTCACTCATCCAGGATTGCGGTGTCAGGACTTAACTGTTTTGGGATCATTTGCTAGGAAGGGACAGGTGTTGGTCACTGGGTGGTGAGCAATTACACTGTGCACCATCATGCATATATTATTATCATTATACACACATATATATTAATATATTATCATTATCACTTGTGATTTTATATTATTATTATTAAATTTTTCTTATCATCTCAACCCACGAGTCTCCTTCCCTTTTCCCCTTTAATTCTCTTCTCCATTCCCCAGGCGTGGGGGAGGGTGAGCGAGCGGCTGTGTAGCATTTAGTTGCCAGCTGGGCTAAACTACGACACTCAATCCCTTGCCTGCCTATAGAAGAGAATAAAATCCAGTGCACCTGAAATATCTGAGGTCTTAATTCCTCAAGCCCTCGATATATACAGCAATAAAACTAAATCTGATTAACAAAACAAAAGGGAAGATGCTCAAGAAACTTGAAGAGCTTCAATTACAGCTGCTGACCCAAAAGAAGCAATTAGAGTCAGACAGTAACAGGTACTGGAGGAATACTGGAAGGCTCTTCTTTTGCCTTGTTTTTGACAAGAGTATCTGGAGGTGAGGGCAGAAAGATACAGCTAAAACCTGAAATACCTGTAAATAATTATGAAAGATGCAATGGAAGCGTTCAAACTCAGGGAGTTACAGAAAGGCTTATTGTATAATGGTAACTTCTGAATCTTGGCATCTGTTAAGGACCATCCACCTTCCTATGCATTTTCTATTGCAGAAATCTTCTGTATATTTACCTAACAAGAAAAGTAGTCCAAGATTTAAGCAGCCATAATGGCAGGTAACAGAAGTAAAGTACATGTCTTTTGTTCACAATAACAGAAACAGCCCATGCACTGGTAAATTTGATGATAAGAGCTCTTCAAAGCAGCTTCTGCTTGAGCAAGTGTAACCACTGTATGGGTTCCCCTTTCTCTTTATGTGTTGCATTCTAAAATTATGTCACGATGGGATCGACTTATTGGGAAGAGGAGAAATAAATACATATAGCTTGGCTAACACAATGCATCATGCGCTCACTCAGAAAACAGGGACAGAAAAAACAAGTAACCAGGCTAACAAACTTGAAGTACATTTGTTATTCCTAAAACGTAGAATGAGCTCGCCAATTTAGCTTTTCAAATTTCAGAGGGATTTCAGAATTTTCCCCGTGCAACCCTCTCCAGTTTCTTAGGAATTATCTGCAGATCACCCTAAGTTCCCTCCCTATTATATCATCATATGCTTCCTTCTACTTACGACCCCCTTCCATGACACTCAATATTTCCTGTTAGTATCACACTCTCAAAAATATTTGTACACAGCTTCCACCTTCCACTCCTACTTATGACTTAGCAAACTATATATACTTAGTTCTGTTCTTTTATTCTTCTCATAAATCCAAAATCATTCAAACTGTTAAGCATCCTGAGATTCTTCTTTGGATTCTTTTCCAATTTATCTGTCTTTGTAAGGCTGGAACATCAAATGTCGTACTCTGCATCTTACTATCGAAGAAAGGGAACAGTATTTTGACAGCACGTTTTACACAGATCAAAACTATACTGGTTACCTTACTATAATGTTACATGCCTCGTTTTAGACCAAAAGGTAATCCACTGTACTAAACGTCGTGTTTAGTTAACACTCTCCAACTTACCATGTTGCAATGGCAGCACCAGAGAGCAAGTCTTGGAAGAAATCAAGAACACTGCTCAAGTAAAACAGGAACAGAACCCAGGTCTTTACAGAAAAGTATGAAAACAAAACACTGAAAAACTACTCCTTCCTTCTGTACACTGAATACAAACCACACTGAGGATGGGGGGAATTCTTTGACCGTATTATTACTGAGTCATAATGTACAAGCATGAGAAGAACTGCATGACACCTTAACATTGTTATATCCTACTTTTGGATGCCTGACTTTATAATGATAGCAACCTCCCATTAGCACGGCTAGTGTTACTTATCACTCTTTTAATGTTTTCCCTTTCAAGGTTTCTCTTCATCACTAGGAGAGCGAGACGTTTGTATCCTGCGTTTTATCAAATTGAATCTTGTGTTGTTCTTCCCTGCATATTCTATTAATTTTTACTCAATTTCCCATCACTTCACATCTTATGTTTGAAAATTTAATTAAAGTGTTGTTTAACAACATTAATGAGCTGTAACAAGGAAGTAAGTAAATCCAGAGCCAACACTGATCTCGGAACACCAATTTAGATACCCCTTCTACTCTGTATACTGTCAATTTTGGTCTGTCATTTGCAGTCCAGGCTTTTCATAATATTGCTCATACCCAAACTAATAAGGTGTTATGCTTGAGCAACTCAAAAAAGAAAAAAAAAAGAAAGAAAATAAAAAGTTACCTATGCCCTCTTCCTTTACTGTTTTTCCTAATGTACTTATATACTCTTAACCCTATCCCCATTTTGGTAGGACTTTTATTTTTTTTTAAAGAACTGACACACAAAATTCACTACAGGAAAACAGTATCTGTCCATTCTTCTTCCAGCTCCTCCACATCTCTCCTTCATCCCCATATGTCCTATTTGCTATTTATAAAAAACAGCAAATATATGAAACTGTATTTGGCCTCTCCTGGGAGGCACTATTAATTTTGAAGCAGATTAGTAATTAGTAGAATGAAATTCACTAGCATCCATTATCTTACAACATATCTCACTTATTGTATATAATTATCTTGAATTACAGGATTTTATCTATTTATTCTATACATTTGTAAATTCTATAAACGTAACTTATGTTCTAACAAATCTGTAAAATTCCATTTGCCTGTCAGTGACATGCTTTCCTCTCTAAAATGTCATAAATCTGAGAGACTAAGTAGTAGCCCAGTGTCCACCTCAACTACTTTTCAAGATAGTAAAGATCAGAGGTACTTAAAAAGGAAATCTTTACATCAAAAGACCTCAGCATGTTTCATAACTCCCATCCTCACTTGCTTCTCTTTAGTGTCATCATTCTCTTTCTAATAACCAAGAATAAACCGACGCATGGATAGGCAGCAGCTGGCTCAAAACACAAACATATCTGTCCCAAAGCAAAGAAGTGAGCTTGCTTAACCCATATCCAGCCCTGTGTGTTACAGTGTTTTCTCTCTATTAAAAAAAAAAAAAATCTGAAAGTAGTTTTGTAATTATTATTTAAATACGATGTAAAATCAGGTGTATCTCTCACTAATTGTTACTATAAACTTGAGGTCTCATTTTTCTGAAATGTTTTATTTTCAGATAGGCTTATTGATAGTAAATTACCATTACCATTAGTTCCAAGGGCAACTGCGTAAAACCAAAGTACAACAAAACTATGACAATGGGATCATGGCAGGCCAATCCCAGGCACTGCAGCTGCACCTGCTCTTGTTTTAGGGAGTTCTGCAATCCTCATGTTTTAGTAAGATGGGCAAATAAGGCAAATTTCTATTGAGGTATATTAAAAGGTCTTCTATCCCTCATGACTGAAACAAGACAGAGAGTTACAGTGCAAACAGTGTCTTGTCAGTTTTGAGGGGAAAAAAAAAAAAAAGGTTTTGTACTCATTACCACTCCTTTAAGGGACTACCACCAGTGACTTAATGCATGCACACCTATTTCACGATAGAAGCTTGTACACTTAATTCCATTATCACTTTATTTTCCTACATAGCAAGCGTATTTGTTAATTGAACCATCAAGATCATACAGGAAAAAAAAAAATCAAACCAACACTAGCAATACATTGTTTCTGATTTAGGCATTTGATTACTCTCCTTTGTAAATGAAGAATGAATTTGCTAGGTGGCTATAAAATTCTCTATACTATAACATTAACTAACTTATGCAAGGTATTTTTTGTAGAATGAGGAGTCAAATGAAGTCACTGGTCCAAGCCTTTCCTGGCCAGACACAGAAAGCATTACAAGATTTCATCCTAATGAGTGTAATGAAAAAGTTGATATCCATAGCAACATCCCCAACTTTAAAATCTAATACTTCTCTTTGTCAGCAATACCTGTCAACTCTGAATAATTTCAGTTCCTGCTGGCTCTTTATTATTATTTCTTTTCCTCCTTGTTGCATCCAAAATACATTCAGCAACACCATCGTATCTGTAGAGTGGTACCAAGTGATTCTTCTCTTTTCAAGAAAAGGGTGAGGGAAAAGCAGTATAGTGACAGAGGTCACAAAAACGGATTATAGGACTTCGGCATTACATAAAAGAGAGCTTAATATTTGCACTGTGAAGACTTAGTTCCTATGTGAAAACTGCATTTGCTGAATCACACCCGCAACAGGAGAAATTTCAGCTGTGCATCATGTACAAGTCAAAACCTCCAACTGTCTTCCCCACCATTTACTTACATAGATCCATAATATGGTTTCTGCAAATGGCACAGTTATCAACCACAATGTCCCATGCCCACAGAGCTACTGCGTTCCACTAGAGAGGGAAAAAAGAAAAAGAAAAACAGTTTTGACTCAATTTACAGCACACAGAAATCCTTGTTATTCCTCAAGATCCCATGTATTTTTGAAATGGAAAAGCTGGGATATTTTAAAAAAAATCATCTTAGAAATCAAGAGTAATTCTGTATCATGAGTTTGGAAGCTTTACTGGATAGCAGTGATATATTCCTATCGCATACCTCCCAGACCCAATGTCTCCTTCCAGTTTCAGAAACAAGATAATTCCCTTAGTCCTCTTTTTTTTTTTTTTGTGAAACAAATGCAAAAATCTGCATTTCTATTCAAGATCCAGAGGCAAGGACGCAGCTCATGCCACATCCTCAATTCTGATGGAAAGGACAGTGCCTTGGAGAAAGGCCAATCCAGATGCCATTTTGTTAAGAGGAATTTCCATTATTCCCAGCAGTTCTTCTAGTAAACACCCCCTAGAGGAGGTGGGGCCAAGAACTAAAATCATATGTAATGCTACCCTTCGCTGATTCCTGAACAATCTCCTCTGCAAAAAGGTTACTAGGCAATGACCTACCAGCAAGGTTGAATACAAAAATTTGAAAGTACTATCAAACTAACCTTTCAAAGACTTTGTTTATAAAAGTAAAAAAAAAAAAAAATTTAGAAAGCTGATTCAGAACGAGGACTTTAAGACAAGCTATGCAGAAAAGCATAACACCTTTTTATTCCTCCCCACAAAAAATATAATCAGGTCTCTTGTAAATTCATGAAACAGATGGGCTTGCCTTCAATATTCAAAGCAATCCTAAATCATACTGGTAGCAAGGATAATCTTCATTTACTACTTAAGTAGTCCAGATATTTTGTTTCCTTTTTTTTTTTTTCAGTGTATGATTGTATTGACTACACTACAGTAAATCTTCTCTACCTTGTTCCATTTATGCCTCAATATTTCCATTGCTTCCCCTCTGTTCAGGGTTCTGAAGGAGGAATACAAGCTGCCAAGTATTTTTATTACAAGTAGTTATCAATTTTGATAGGCACTTCAATTTTTCATTAGTACCTATATAAAAAGTCATCACAATACTACTAGATCTTTTAGGAAATGGGTCGGTGGTGATCTCATTTTTTCTCCTCATCTTCCAACTTCACGTCTAGCCAGCCTTCTGGCCAAGGTACTCATCTCTTGAAGACTTCATTCACATTTTAAGACAGCTAGGATAAAAATTCCCAGCACCCTTATCTCTCTCACACTCTCAGGTACTTAATCTCTTGTCCCGTCATAAGCTACTCCTGTGACCCACAGACCTGTACTGAGCCAGACATGCAACAAATGTGCCTTGGTACCTTGTTAGGAAGAAGGAATGCTACTGACACATAAATGGCACTGCTTCCTGCTCCTCTCATGTGCTATTATATCTGACCCTATTTCAAAATCACATCATCCAAATACCTCCTTCTGCATAGACCTGCAGCCCTTACAGAGCTAGAGGTTTCCATCATCACTAACCACAGCTGCATTTCAAACAAACTATGCCTGGAGACCATCCTTCAAGCAAGAATCACTGTTTGGAAATGTTTGCCGACATCCAGTCCAGGGATCATTTTTCCTCAAATTCTACCTTAATGCAAGCTCACACAGCCTCTCTGCACCCTTGTGCAACAAGTTTGGACTATTACCAGGATCCAGCTGACAAACTGGTGGCACTGAGCAGAAGAGCGGTACTATGGCTGTTCTGGGGATGAAAACAGAGTCAGGGTGACGGGAGAGCATTTGCTGACCACACACACGTTGTTATGGCTTGATTTAAACAAGAAGGGGGGAGGAAAAAAAAAAAAAAAGGCCATGCAGATTTGTGCAACGCGTCTTACGCAGCACATCAGATAGCTTGGGTGACTGGGCCAGAGCGGCGGCTGAGGAGGCGGCAGCATTCACGCCTGCTCCCCAGCCTGAGCTGCCCGGAGGCTCCGCGTAACGCGGCCCGGCCGGAGGGGCCACGGGGCGGCCGAGGCCCGGCAGGGCAGCAGCGCCCGCCCCGGGCGGGCTGCGGAGCCCCCTGACAGGGGCAGCCCCCTCACAGCCTCTTCCTCCCGCCCGCGCGGCCCACGCCAGCCGCGCACGCTGATTGGCCAGGCTCCGCGCCACGTGCCGGTGCGCGCCTCAGCCATTGGCCCGGAGGCCGCGCCAGGACGCCGCGCCCGCACCACGCCGCCCCTCCCGCCGCGCCGGTGCGGAACCGGGCGCCCGGCTCCGAGAGGGGAGCGTGAAGTCACGTCACCCTCTCCCCGCTCGCCGCCACCGGACGGGGCCGGCCCCGGCCTCTCCCTCCCTCTCGGGCCAGCTAGAGGAGCGCGCCGGCGGGCCTCACTTTCTTCACTTCGAAGCGCTTCTTGCCGGCGCCGCTGTTGGTGCCACTGGGGGTGTCCACATCCATCGCGGCCGCCATTTTGGATGCGTGAATCGCCCGTCCCGCTCGGCGCGCATGCGCGGCGGGGAGGGGCGCGGGGGCGGTGAGCGGAAGGGGCGGGCGGTTCCCTCCGGGTCCCGCCCCGGCGCCGACAGGTGCGGGGAGGCCGGGAGCGCGGTCACGTGAGGCGGGCTCGTAAAGGGGCCGGCCAGGGCGGGGCCGCGCGCTCCTCGCCGTTACCTCATCGTCGTTCTTCCGCGGGGTTGCACAACCGGAGGGGAGGGAGCACGGGCATGCGGGGGGAGGTGCGTTTAAAGGGATACGCACCCGAAGCGCTGGGGCGGGTGCGGTTCTGGTTCCGCCGTGTGCGGCGCTGCCGGGCGGGGCCCTGTCGCGGGTCATGCGAAGCCGGGGCTGAGGGGGAACCGAGATGGGCGCCGGCCTCGGGCCTCCGCTCCTCCCTCCCTCCCTCCCTCCCTCCCTCCCTCCCTCCCTCCCTCCCTCCCTCCCTCCCTCCCGCAGCCCGCCAGCGCCGCTCTCGCCTCCCCACGGCCAGGGAGCAGGTTCCCTGGGCACTGTAACCGCCCGGGAGGGCTCGCAGCCCGGCCGTGTCCGAGGCAGCGCCAGGGCCATCCCCGGCTGGCCCGGGCGGGCGGTCCCGGCCTCCGCAAGGGCCGAGCGAGGCGGGAGAAGGATGGGGAGCGGTGCCCGGGAGCCGGAGCCGGAGCTGGAGCGGGGCGCGGCTCAGGGCGGGGCGTGTGGCGGGTGACAGGCGCTTGTGCGGGCTTCGCTGTCGTTACTGCAGCGCCGGTCCCCGTGTGTCGCAGGGCTGAATCGCGGGCAAGGCTGACTCCTGCGCGGCAGGCAGGGGAGGGGAGGTGCCTGACGGGGAGCTGGGCTCCCCGGTGAAGGATCGCTTTTCCAGTACAGCCCCGGACCCCACACAAGCTGCTGTGCATACTCGGGCCCTTGATTCTCGTATAGCGCTAAAATAAAATCACTTGGGATTTGTCTCTGCCCTGGTGTGAAGGGCTTCAGCCCTTAATAAACATTTTGCTCGTTTTTTTGTGTCCTAATTGAACTACTGCAAGTGCAGAATGAGGTGGAGTGGTTCGTGTTGCTACTGTAGCCCTTTAGTTCACTAGCAGTCCAGGTTCTTTTAAAATGGAACACCGAATTGCCAGAGACAGTTCACGTTATCCAGGCTGCTCTCTTAGCACAGAAATTATAATCGACATGGGTTTTACTCGTGGTGCTAGAGCTGCCCAAGCCCTGCCTGTTCTGTTACAAAGATGGAGACAACAAGTGCAGGAGTTAGTACTGGGAACTTCTTCTCTCCTCCGTCAGTACAGCTCAAAGTACTTCTCTGAGAAAGTCAGTAGTAGTATTCCCCAAGATGTGGGAACCGAGGGGAAGATCCTATCCAGCAGGACAACAGCAGGTCTTGAAATGTCACCCAGCTTGGCAGATCCTTGTAGACATGCTCTCTCTCTACAGAATCAACCCTTTTAAATCAATTTTTACACCATGTTGCTGCATAGATGCAGGAAGGAGGAGGTAGTAGAAGCATAGAAGGGGCATATGTACAGGCAAGCAATAGCTGTACTGTATTTATCATAAGCATTTGGGCCAAACAGCACAGTTCCAGTCTGGCTCCATCATATCCATCTTGCTGTATGCATATAGCTTTTACCTGAGATCCAGTGCCCACTGGGATGTGATGTCTGGAAGTCTCCAAATAAACTTGAAACTAAAGTAGGGGCCTGTGGTAAGAACAAGATGATGCTGCCATTTGATTTGTTGGAATAATTTTCAATGGATTCATGTTTGAAAAGCATGTAACATTTGTGCCTTGAGTTAAGCACATACCTATTTATGTTTGCAGAGTCAGGTTGAGCCTGAAAGTTGCATACACAGAGTAAAACTAAGTTTGGAGATGAAAAATGCCCTCTCTCGTTTATATACCCTTCAACACCTTTAGTTATCTACACAGAAACTTTCCATTTCAGTTAACTGCCCCTTTCCTCGGATGCTCCTCAGTTCTGGTGCATCTCTTACTGGTAACAATAAAATGAAGCTGCACTGATTCAGCTTTTCATCTTATTCAGGCAGTGCAAAGGCCATTGCAAAGGAGTATTTTGAAAATGGGAGGTGACTGCTTGAGAAAACAGATTTTTCGCCTTTAAGAAAATAGCTCTTTTCAAAGCAGAATTTGCAAGATACTTTCTTTTTAATAGAAATATGAATTTTAACCTTAAATGTGTAATGGTAATGTCCCCAGTAGGACGTTATTCAGCAGGAATCCAGGACATTCCACAGACACCTACAGCAGGGCATATGCATACCAGAGAAATGTTAACGTTCATTTTCACTTTAAATGACTAGAGCAATATAAAATTATAGTCTTCCCACCTCAGCTGATGTCACCACAGGGAAGTGGTTGCCAATGGGTAAAAGCCATTCAGCCAGCAATCATACGGTCTGGATTTATCTTTCTGTATCTGGCAGCAAAAAGAATATAGCACTGCAGATCTTGAGTTAAGTCCTACTAAAAAAGTGGTGATGTTTTCAGGGAAGAAGATAACAAATATGGTGCAGAACAGAACATATATCTGCATGTTTATTTAATTAAAATTTACTGATACGTGTGTGCACTTCCCCAGCAATGGGAAGTGCATTAAGAGATCTCCAGTGTGCTTCGCAAGTGAAATTAGTGATGGTATTCCCTAATAGTCCTGCACTTCATAAAAAGGTCTGAGCTACCTTCTTTACCATATGTGAAGTAATGTTTTCTGTTGATTTTAGTGCCATCTCTAATTTCTTTCCTCCTAGGAAAAGTGCAGCCCCTCAGACCTGTTTTTCCCCTTTAAAGGCTATATGTTATAGAGAGGTGTCAGTAGCTGCTGCAGAAAGGCAGATGGCAGCTTTGAAAAGCATCAGCCTCAAAAAAAATACAACACTGTGGTCCAAATTACCAGGGATGCTTTGAAGAATGGATCATTTTTCAAAACACCAGCACATGCACGGGAAAAAGAGGAGTCTGCCAAGCTGAAAAGGCAGGGAGACAGACAGACTAAGTGACACATAACAACTGCTCTGAATATGGCTAGTCCCAATTAAAATGAGACAAACTCCCTCTCCCAGCTGTCAAAATCTGTTCCAAAAGGTAAGGCACCAACAACCTCATGACTCTAGTGCAAATACCTTTCAAAACCAGTGTCTTTCACTTTGGTTGTCGTCTTTCTCCTTTACAGTCCTTCTGTCGGTGCGTTGTTTTTTTTTTTTTCTGTAGCCACCAATGTTTTCCAACGTGGGATTTATCCCCTAAATTATTCCCCACCCCATACATGGACCCTTTGAAAGTGTGTGCTGTGGAGCTGCTAGTGGAGGGGCAGCGAGCTGCTTGGAGCCCTGGCTCTCCGCAACTGCACCCACACAGGGTCCGGACAAAAGGCCTGGTGGTGGTATTGACTTGTCCCTCCAAAGCACCAGAACAGGGTGATCCACATGGCAAGGGGAGGATTCCGCAGAACGGAGTTAGAAGGAAAACGCACACAGGAAAGGTTGCTTTGCTTTCCAGTCCTCACCGCCTGAGCCTTTTGCGTTCCACTTCCCAGCCCTGCAGATAAGATGAGCGGTGCATCCTCTGTTACCAGAACTCATCCTCAGTGCACGCACCAATGCCACAGGATCTCTCTGGGGCACTTGGGTCACTCTCAGGGATGAAACTGTTCTGAATGACAGGAGAGAATTGCAATGCTTTCAAACACTCTTTAGAGCAACACCTTTCCTTTACCGTACAGTTACGAGCGTAGAGATGGGCCTTCCAAGACTGCCAGCAGCAAAGAGTGGGGGAAAAGGGAGGTGGCCCTTTTTTAAGTGCTTACACATGTCAAGTTTTCCTGCCGCCGTTCTGTGCTTCACCCTCTCAGTGCTGCCTGCTGAAGGTGTGACTTCAGTGGTGCCCTAAGCAGCGTCAAGCAGAGATTACCTGGTATATGAGCCTAGTTTCCTTCCGGTAGTTGCAAAACAAGGAGTAAAAATCAAGTGCATTTTATTATTTTTTAAAGAACTGTAGGGCTGGCTGGCTGCCCCCTAGCTACTGATGCTACTAAAAACATTTGAATTAACTAATCTGGAATTTCTAGCGCACTTTGCTTTCGGATGCCCAGACCCACAGATAGCATTCACAAATGCCTGTCATTGGGACAAAACTGAATTTACCATCTTTCTGTGTTGCCACAAAACTTCTCAAAGTTTGTGAAGTAAGCAAACAACCTCCCACCAAGACTCTGTAGCATCCCCAGCTGATTCAGTGGGCTTGGCATAGGAAAGATGAATTCAAAGAACAGAGCTGGAGGGGTAGATTAAGCAATATATCCCATAGATTTTTGGACCAGACTGTGCTTGGTTTCTGCAGAAACCCAAACCCCCTGCCTCTGTGCATGCTTTCCAGATGATGGTCAAATTATGTCCGATATAGTACCCCTGGTTTTCCAGTCTGCTACTAAAACCTCAGGAAAGAGATGGAGCCTCCAGCCCCCAATGATCTAGCTATGAAGAACAGATGAGATTCTGAGAGCGGAGCAGGTTGTACTATTTCATGTGACTGTGACTAATTGTTGCTCCTCCTTTCTCATGGCATTTTACCTAAAGTTGCTTGACAACTTGCAGATAAAATAACGTACAACCATCAGGACTCAAAATCAGCTTGCAGGTAAGTAGGTGCTTGCAAAAACTCCATGGTACTTAATGACTGAGCCCAATCTCCTGCAAATAGCCTTTCCCAACACAAGAAAAAGAGCAGCTGGGAGCATGGCTCTGAGCTCAACAAATGACACTGTCCCCACAGTGGGCATCCCAGCCCCACATCATACCTGACAAATCAGCTGCAACTGATACAGAGAAATGTGATGGAGACAGAAGGACCCCAGTGCATTACTGGTGAGAATACTGGGCTGATTCCACTCCGAAGCCATTCCTCCTATGCATCAACACCCTTATGCTCCCCATCCTAATCCTTGCCCCCAACTAAGGAGCTCCACCTCAGAAAGGATCCAACACCAACCTCACCTCCTCCTTGCCACCCCTTTTGCAGTTCTGGGCGCCAAGCTGCAGATGCTGATCGCATCTGCTGTGCTGCCACCTCCCGAGAGAAACCAGCATCCCAGCTTCCGCTCAGAGGAGAGGACATGTTCTTCAGCCAGGCTCGCAGCCTGCGTGGAGGTCCCCGGGGGAGCCAGGGCTCTCCATCTGCCCATAGCCCGGGGAGAAAAGACATGGGCCCAAGAGTCACCATACTTCTAGGTCAGCTGCAGCCTAGCCTACTCTTTTGTTCACAAGGCTGAAGAAGAGGTAGGACGGTGAGACTGCTTAAAGCAACCAAGACAAAACATGCACATGTGGGAAAGAGTGAGGGATTGAGAGAGAGAGAGAGTCCTGCTTTAACCTGAGCTGGAATTCTGAAGAGATGCCAGAGACAGAGGCTGAGATTGTAATTCAGAGGGAGGGCAAGTCTTTCAGAGGGTAACAGGAAAGCAGTAGCCCGGAAGTGACTGCTTTTAACCTGAACATCCCAGGAGAACTGCATGAGGTGACAATAGGCTATGGGATAGTCCAAGTGCAGGAGACAGCACCACAAACCACACTAGAGACATCATTTGAGTACCACGTCACAGTCTGAATCTCCATCGTTGCTTAGACAGGAGTTTTCAAAGTGCCTTTTATCTTTTTAAGGAGGATGAAAAAAAGGAGAATGTTACGATAGCTCAATATAAGTTATATTCATCTGCTACTGCAGACGAATAGCCAGGAAAACAGTAGCCAGGATTAACAGTAGCCAGGAAAAGCCACGAGAGTAACCAAAGTAGTAACACAAGCTTGCCGGCTTTTAAATCAATGAACTCCTACTGATTTGGGAAATCCATGAACCTTCAGTAATGCGAGGAGAGGCAGTTCCAGACTGCTGCGTGGGAGACACTAAGACACTGTTTACAGATATTCTTATCCACAACTTCTCCTCGACAGTCTTGGATGTGGGGAGAGAGTCACAGAGAGGGAATAAGCACTAAAATCAGAAAAAAAAAACATTATCAGCAAAGAGAGGTCTGGGAGCTACCTGCACTGAGTGAAAGGTTTTGATGCTGTTTGAAAGGAGGTGAGAACCATCGAGCTACAGCTTTGCATTTGTCTTCCCCCATGAATTCTTTGTCCTTTTTTTCAAAAAATACAATGTCCCAAAATTGCTCCAAAGATCCATTCTAACTGAATCAAATTGTAACTCCAGGCCCTGCTCGACAAGACACAATTCATCAGCCTTTGCCATCCTTCTTTGTCACAATAGGAGAGATGTTGCTGTCAGTAAAAGCATTTTGTTGAAGCTCCTGGTAGTCATAGCAAAGGCAACATTTGGTAACTGAAAACTGTAAAAATCCAAATCTGAGCTTTTTTTTTTTTTTTTTTAATAACTAATTTTATACCCCTTTTTGGAAAGACACAAAGGAATGAGAAAAACAAATTAGGTGGCTCACAGACATGGCAATTACTGGTGCAAAAACTATATGGATATTACAAAAGAAGCAAAGAGTGAGGGAGCCAGCAGTCCTCTACCTCCCATACCAGCATAAGCAGGAACAAAAAAGTATGGTACCTAACTCAGTTCTCGGAAAGGAGGATTTCACGTATTTCTGGCATTTAACTGCCTCTCTCTCATTAATGCCTCGATAAAGACAATATACTGGGTTAGCCTTGCTTTGGACTCCACTGTAAAGTTCATTATGGCCTCTAGGTTAGCAAATCTCCCAAGAGATCGTCTGCCTGCCAGTTCTATACTGAACAATAAAATAAATTGACAAACTGTCATACTTTGCAGGTTCATACACTCTGAATGTATCTTGCTGTGTCAAATATCCTTTCCTTTAATTTCAAAGCTCAGAACAACTGGATCTCCAGAACCCCAGTGGAAAGGAAGGCCATTTGAGCAGCAAGCTTTCACTGAACGGAAAGCACAAGCTCCCCAATCCTGGCAGCTTCAGGAAACGCAGAAAATAGGAGCGAACAGAGAAACAAGTGTAAGGTGCAGGGCCTAGAGCTTTGGTAATTTTTGCTTTTGGCAATTTACCACTGCAAAGTGAGGTAGTCTCTTCTTCTCCCCCCTCCGGTCACTGTGGGGTTTTTGTTATTTTTCTTTCTCCCTCTGCTCACAACATTCATAAATTCTATTTCTCAACCCAGTTTAAGGATTCACTGATTCCTATCTATGATACGAGGAAGGGGAACGAGCCATATCCAGCACTAGGAATACTCTCCTACCCACCCACAGTATCAACAAGACTTAAAAAAAAAAAGAACAGGACAAGATGCAACAGCTTCAGGGAGGTTTTAGCAAGACACATAGAAAGTACTATATTGGGTGAGAGTTTACTACAACCACCAAGATATCAGCTCCTTTACCTCAATATATAGAAATATTCATGAGTTTATCACGGAAGATCCTTGTGTTCACGTTCACTCACATCCCATAACCCTCTTTTGTGAGTCTGCAATCATTCACGACAACTGGTTGCACAGGCCTGAATGACAATAAGTAAATTTGAGGAACCAGGAAAGCTGGAAAAAGAAAGAGGCCAGAGATCTGGCAATACCACATACATACAAACCACCAACAGTTACCAGACTCTTTTCATTCCCCAGGGGAGAAAAAAACAAAGCTCCATTCTCTTACCTTCCTTCGTTCATACAAGGAGTGACAAAGTACCTACCTTTGCATTTAGATACATTTCTCCTGCTAAGGGTTGGACTGGCAAAGACAACTTCTGCAAACACCCATCAAACAGCAGCCTTTGCTTAGAAAGGGGCCTGAAGCTGAGGAAGAGCCTTTAAAACTCTTCTTTCATACAGCAAAATTGTCAATTAAACCATTTTGGAGAGAATAAGGAAAACTCTTCATTTTCTCTTTCTTCAGTTCTAGGGCAGGGGAAAATGAAGCAGATGACAATTTGTCATCTGGGATGACATCTAGGGATCCATAGCCTAGCCCCCAGAAGCCCACATGAATGTACTCACATTCCTATGTTATCTGATTAATAATTAAGGTAGTTGCTTATGCTAAACCAGTTTTCCTCCAATTTCATAGAATCATAGAATGGTTAGAGTTGGAAGGGACCTCGAAGATCATCTAGTTCCAATTTCCTCCTATTTACTGCTTTCACCCCTGCTTTCACTCACAGTGTATTTTATTGTATTCCATGATTGTATGTTCATATTTCACTCTATTTTTAAACTCAATCATTAAAACCCCGGTTGCAGGTTTGTTGGTGTGTAGAAATTATCAGGTAATCTTTTCCTTCTACAAACATCCGTTTAATTTCATCTTATTTGCATTACGAATCAATATGGAGTGCGGTTCATTTTACATCTCCCATTTCTTTGCTGCGAGAGTAAAATATCTGAAATTCCCCTGTAGACTTATGGGTTGGGAAAATAAAGGGGTTTCTCTGCAGTCTTGCAAAGGTCCTTGGGGAGGTTTCAGGAGAGACCCATAACCTACTCTGTGAAAACACCAGAGCTGCTGTGAAGGCAAGGTAAAGGTTGGAAACCTCAGGTGTCCCACTCCCTAGCAAGCACAAACTAGAGATTTCCTCTAAAGATCACTTCGGATCTTTTTAGCCTGTGGGACATGGAGGAGGCCTCCTCCTGCTGGAGTCTAGTGAGCGGTGCTATTCCTGCTGCCACCCGTCCTGTTCGCTGCAGTTACAGCTGCCAAGAGAGAAGAATAAAAAATGTCCGTCATTTGACAACAAACAAGTTTACAAACGCAACTTTCAGATGAACATTAGACGTTTATTTGGAAGCCTCTTACTGCGGTTTATAGTCACCCCACCTTTCCTGACGGGGATGAGCAGATTTCTTTCCATTAACTGTATCTCTCTCGGGTTCTCTGTTCGAGTTGAAAATAAAGTTCTCAAAGAACTTGCAGGGCACATTTGGGATTCGCATACAACACAACAGTGGTTTGTTTGCAGTGGCTTAATTTAAATTGGATTTCACATCAATTCATTGAACAGCTGAGGAACCCCGTGTGGACACACTTATTTGCCTTAAGAGTTGGCTTAAAATCAGTTCCTAATCGATTTAAGCTCCACTGATCAGATTTAAATATATATTTAAAAGGTCAACACAACCTTCTGCATTGATTTAATGAAATGATATTGAAAGCAACGCTTGAGTAAACTGGTGCAGCTCTGTGAAAAAGCTATCCGAATTAGTGTAATATGGATTGTCAAAAGATGGAGAAACATTTCCCCTCCTCGAAGCTTGCAAATTCAATTTCTTGATTGAATGCTAGCAAGATAGAGGCTTATGGATCTCTTCTCTGATGGACCCACATATTGATTTTATCATTAGATATACAAAACAAATGCCTAATTCAGTAGTAGGCACATTTTATGCCCTCCCTTGATGGTGTTGATCTTAGCCCTACATATGTATATTTTAGCTCAAAATAACATATATTCCCTCTCCAATATGAAAGTTCAAAATTCAGGCCTGGGAATGTTTTTGAAATTATGATCTTTAATAGATTATAATTCAAAAATATAGGACCTTTTAAAAAACTTAGATAAATAACAGCATGAAAGGATCACTTATGTCAGGAGCCTATTTCACTGTTTAACAGGTGCAAATATTCACCATAAATTAAATCTCAATTGTGCTGAGTGGTTGAATTGCTGAGGAATCACTTTATTGGTATGTGAAATATTTACTATGTATAGCTGGGCAGCTTCCCAGGATTCTGATGAAACACATTAATGCACAAGAAAGAACATTCTTTCTTCATAAGACTTGAGAAAACATAAGCTTTGCTCCTCTCAGCATCTTACACAGAGTTTTTTAAAACTATCTCAATTGTCTGTACAAATTTATCTAGTGTAACTATTAAGAAAGATCTTTTTGGTAGAAAATTCTCTCTCTCTGTTGAGTAAAGCTGCTGTTATAAACATGAATATCCAAAATAAAATATACTTTTATTTAAATTTTGTTTTTCTTCACCCTATTTAGAAATTGCCTTTTTCTCATAGAAGAGTGAGAAACCACATGTTGCTTTAAACACTTTCAGATGCCCAAAAGAGTGATATTGGGATCACTTCAAAAAGCACATGAACTTAGAAGCCAATAGCTAACATTTGGCTGGGAATTATTTGCATGTGTCCTTTGAATAAGAGGCATTATTTGCTAAGAATGATTTATTTAGACAATTCAGCTACGGAGTTCGATATCTGTGGAACAACCAAAATATGGTACAAAGGTAGGAGAGGCTTCCAGTTACCATCTAAAACTTCTGAGTTGCCACCTGTAATACCAGATCTGTGTTTGCTATGTAGAGTAATTGATCTGCATGACAAATACAGGCAAGCTTAGCTCTTAGAGAGTGTTACAATATGCAAGAAAAAAAGGACGTCCGTAGCAGGTTTACACAGACAAGAAAAGTTTCAAACAAGCGTAGGCCGCATTCCTTGCAGCTGAGGAGCCACATAAAAAACCCAACCTAAATTAAACAGCAATAAAAGCCAGTATGAACTGTTATGTGAAAAAGCTAATACTGAGAGCCATGAAAGCTCAAGAGTTTACAGGAGCAGCCTATAAAATGCTAATGTAACTAACACCAAGGAACTCTGTAGAAACCATCCCTCAGCAAATCCAAAGCTATATATGTGTGTGTGTGTGTGTAAAAATCAAACGATTTCCAGGACCAGGAATAACAGTATAATAAATGTATATACACATTTGCAAGGTTAAAATTTGTTCTCTGTTCCTGGTTCACAGGCATATGTCACCAAAGGATACACAGAATTTTCAAGGATATGTTTCTCTGAGATGAAAGTGAGTTCTCCATCTCACCTGGTATAAACTGCCTCTGAGAGTAAGTTCAGAGAACCTGAACATGAGTAGTACAATTGCTTTTCCATCCTCTAAACATTGTGACTACACAGTGGACTGCTCACAGTAGTCTGAACAACTCCTTTAGACTGGCTGTTAACAACAGTATTTATATTCTTTTTGCACAGATGCTTGCAACTGTATTTTGAATACTCATGCCTTATTCAAATTACATGGAAAAGACTAGTTGCACAAGGCAGCATGTGTATGTGTGTGTTCGCTTTGACTCTAGAGTGAGGACATTTCATTTGCTGAACAGTCAGGGAAAGAGTGTGAAAAAGAGCCAAGATTTTTTAATTTATTTACTATGATGCACAGAAAACTTCTGGAAAGCAGTCAAGGGTCAAATCTTTCAAGTCTTTACTCTGCAGTAGGTACAAACTGCCCAAGTAATGAGCAGATGAAGTGTTTCTCCATGAACACTGCATACATTAGGCTAAAACCATTGCTCTAGCTTATTTTGACTCTAAAATTGCAGAATAAGTGAAGAAAGCATCTTTTTATTATAACATTGGGCATTTTAATTAAAAGGGCAATTGTGGCTTCTGCCATTAGTGCTAGCATATTCACACAGATTTGCAAAAAAGAACTCACTTTCTCACAGAATGAAAGTTTCTTTCTGGCCCCGTATGCAAAAGCTCTCACAGAGCTTGTAGTCTGGTATATTCAACTAACGCAGCAGCAGTCACATGGAGAACGGTCCTTTGAGTAAAGCAGTAGCCACATCAGTTGGGAGACATTTTTTCCATAATTTGAATGCATCGTTAATATTTAGTGTTTCAAATACTCATTAGAGTACGACAGAGAACATCAGTCACTTCCAACAAGACTGGAATTCATGGGAGCAAAAGTCCTATCCTAACATCTACAACATTGCTGGGATAACATTGGAAGCACTTGTTCCTGTTTCCATAGGCTCAGCAATACTTCAGCTGGCCTTTTTACGAAGATCAGCTGAGGGTATGATATGCAACAGCAGACTGTACAGAAATGATCTTCCCAGTCAGAGACCGGAACATGCCAGTTAACTTCAAGACCAGTCTAATCTTAACTACTTACTTAGACATTTTTATACCTGGGAGCAGTGAAAAGGATACTTTAAAACTTTTATATATTAAACAGTTATAAAATAAATTACAATTCATATAGTTAATTTTTCTAAATCGGTTCATCTCCTACTTAAAATTTTACTCTTTTTATAAATATGATTCTTGAATAAAAAAGCTGGAAATAAGGAATCAACTTCCATTTTGCTCAGATCTTTATAATCCAAAAATGTTTGAAATCTTCTAATTTATGTAACAATTTTGTATTGGGTTTGAGTGGCAAGGTTTTGGTAGTGGGGGGCTACAGAGGTGGCTTCTGTGAGAAGCTTCCCCTACATCTGACAGAGACAATGCCAGCCAGCTCCAAGACGGACCCACTGCTGTCCGAGGCTGAACCCATCAGCAATGGTGGTAGCACCTCTGGGATAACATATCTAAGAAGGGGAAAAAAAAAAACAACTATGCAATAACAGCAGCAGTCAGAAGAGAGGAGTGAGAATATGCAAGAGAAACACCTCTGCAGACACCAAGGTCAGTGAAGAAGTGGGAGGAGGAGGTGCTCCAGGTGCCAGAGCAGCAATTCCCCTGCAGCCTGTGGGAAGACTATGGTGAGGCAGGCTGTCCTCCTGCAGTCCATGGAGGTTAGCGGTGGAGCAGATACCTACCTGCAGCCTGTGGAAGACCCACATCAGAGCAGGTGCCTGCACCCAAAGAAGGCCATGACTTTATGGGAAGCCTGTGCTGGACCAGGCTCCTGGCAGGACCTGTGGACCCATAGAGAGAGGAGCCCACACTGGAGCAGGTTTTCTGGCAGGACTTGTGACCCTGTGGGGGACCCACGCTGGAACAGTCTGTTCCTGAAGGACTGCACCCTGTGGAAGGGACCCATGCTGGAGCAGTTTGTGAAAAATGGTAGCCTGTGGAAAGGACTTATGTTGGAGAAATTCATGGAGAACTGTCTCCCATGGGAGGGACCCCATACTGGGGCAGGCAAGATGTGAGGAGTCCTCCCCCAAAGCAGGAAGGAGAGGCAGAGACAACATATGATGAATTGACTGAAACCCCCATTCCCCATCCCCCTGTGCCACTGAGGGGGAGGAGGTAGAGAAAATCAGGAGTATTAAGCCTGGGAAGAAAGGAGGGGGTGAAGGAAGGTGTTTTAAGATTTAGTTTTATTTTTCATTTCTCTACTCTGATTTGATTTGCAACAAATTAAACTAATTTTTCCCAAGTTGAGTCTGTTTTGCCTAGGACTGTAATTGGTGAATGATCTCTCCCTGTCCTTATCTCGACCCACAAGCCTTTCGTTATATTTTCTCTCCCCTGCCCAGCTGAGGAGGGAGAGTGATAGAATGGCTTTGGTGGGTCCCTGGTGTCCAGCCAGGGTCAAGCCGCCACAAATTTCAAAGTTGGAGAAAGAGGATATTCCATCTGCAACAAGCATAAATTTCAAGAATGTTCCTATTTGCCGTGTGGCAGTTAAATCATAGAATCATAGAATGGCATAGGCTGGAAGGGACCTCAGAGATCATCTAATTCAACCTCCCTGTCATGGGCAGGGACGCCTCTCATCTAGATCAGGCTACTCAAGGCTCTGTCCAACTTATCCTTGAACACCTCCAGGGAGGGGGCATCCACAACTTCTCTGGGCAATTTATTCCAAAGTCTCACCACCCTCGTACTGAAGAATTTCTTCCTAAGATCTAATCTAAATCTGTTCTCCTTCAACTTAAACCCATTTCCCCTTGTCCTATCAGTGGACACTCTTGTAAAAAGTCCCTCCCCAGCCTTCCTGTAGGTTTCCTTCAGGTATTGGAAGGCAGCTAATTAGGTCCCCCCAAAGTCTTCTCTTTTCAAGTTCTCTTTTCAAGCCCAGCTCCCGCAACCTGTTCTCATAGCAGAGGTGCTCCACCCCCTGGATCATCTTTGTGGCCCTCCTCTGAACATGCTCCAACAGATCTATGTCTCTCTTATGGTGGGGACACCAGAACTGGACGCAGTATTCGAGGTGGGGTCTCACAAGAGCAGTGTAAAGGGGGAGAATCACCTCTCTCGACCTGCTGACCACACTTCTCTTGATACATCCCAGGATGTGGTTGGCCTTCTGGGCCGCATGAGCACACTGCCGGCTCGTGTTGAGCTTCTCATCTATAAACATCCCCAAACCCTTCTTTTCAGGGCTACTCTCAACCCACTCTGTGCCCAGTTTGTATTTGTGCCTAGGATTGGCCTGACCCAGGTGAAGGACCTTGCATTTTGACTTGTTGAAGCTCATGCACTTAGCACTGGCCCATTTCTCAAGCGTATCAAGGTCCCTCTGGATGGCATCTCTTCTCTCAAGTGAGTCCATGGCACCACACAGCTTGGTGTCGTCAGCAAGCTTACTGAGGGTGCACTCAATGACGTCATCCATGTCGCTGACAAAGATGTTGAACAGCACTGGACCCAGAACAGACCCCTGAGGAATACCGTTTGACACTGGTCTCCATGTAGATATTGCACCATTGACCACAACTCTTTGAGTGCGACCATCTTTATCCACCGAGTGGTCCATCTGTCAAATCTGTGTCTCACCATTTTAGAGACAAGGATGTCATGTGGGACAGTGTCAAACGCCTTGCACAAGTCCAGGAAAATGACATCCATTGCTTTACCCATATCAACCAGAGCTGTAGCTTTGTCGTAGAAGGCCACTAAATTAGTCAGGCACGACTTGCCCCTAATGAAGCCATGTTGGCTGTCACCAACCACTTGGTTATTTTTTATGTGCCTTAGTACAGCTACAAGGAGAATCTGTTCCATGATTTTACCTGGCACAGAGGTAAGGCTGACTGGTCTGTAGTTTCCCGGGTTGTCCTTTGTCCCTTTTTTAAAGATGGGGGTTATGTTCGCCCTTTTCCAATCTGTAGGAACCTCACCTGACTGCCAGGACCTCTCAAATATGATAATATTCTTTTGAAGAAGTAATACACATAATAATCAGAGATAATGCAAATTGTTGTTCCTTGACACTGGTGACCTCTAAAAACTTCCTGAAACATTAAATATTACCGTCAGTCCAGCCACCTCCAGATAACACAAAATAATACTTAGTGACACAAGCAGGTTACAAGAGACTGTATGGAAAAGCCTGAGCAGAGCAAAATCACAATGGAGCAAGGCACACTGAGAACAGAATAACGGTGTGAATGACTTGAAAAGACAGAGGAAATCATGAATTCAAAATAAGCGATAGAGACTGCCCCTCGCTGTGTGCTCAGTTTGCAACTGCTGCGCCGTATGGTCACTTCTCTTGGATTAATTAGTGAAAAGAGGAACGTAGGTGTGTGTCTACT
The DNA here is from genome assembly GCF_009769465.1 of Tauraco erythrolophus. Lineage (NCBI taxonomy): Eukaryota > Metazoa > Chordata > Aves > Musophagiformes > Musophagidae > Tauraco > Tauraco erythrolophus. The sequence continues at coordinate 58,820,463 of NC_141468.1, forward strand.
TCTCCCTATTTGAACTGAAAAGGAAGCAGGCAGAAAAGCACGCAGTGCCATGTACAGCTGTGCGTATGCAGGCTCACACCCCTTCTCCTCCAGCTGTGGAATAAAGCTCTCATGGAGACATCGTCCTGGTCAGTGCTTGGGGTTGGGAATGGCTGCCTGGGTCAGTCTCTTCCAGACCTTCTCCAGACCTTTTTCAGGGCAAACCCAGGTTATGGACCCTGTTAAAAGGTCACTCCTCCTTTTAACTGCGCTCAGTGGCATTCATATCTCCCAGCATGCAATCTGGAGCCAGCTTTCCAATGGAAACATTGTTCTGAAAACATCAGGTGACAGGATGGAAACATCTCCTGCCACAGTATGTTTGTTACCTGTTAGATATATATGAGCCGGATCAATACAATTTACCAAATGGGATGGAAAATAGTTGGATGTACATGAAATTTGTATCATGCCTGTTAGATTTCAGATATGAAGCAAGAACAACAGACAGACACCAAGGATTTCAGGGAAAGATCATTGCTGTTGAGGAAGTTAAACGATCAAATGTAACAGAACACAGGCAGTTTTAAGGATGGGCTTTTTCTGAAACACCAGATCCTGAGTTCAGAATGTAGTGTAAAAGGCAATATCGATTCACAGGCTTACTAATTTCTCTCCTTTCCACTTACACTTCAGGAATTTTTTTTAATTTCATTTTGAAATGTCTGAGATCTGCAAAACCAGGTGATTCAGGGAATAAATGGGAGACTTACATAACATCTAGATGATGCTCATGTCCTGCAGAATTGCTTATTTTATTGGAACAAACATGATGGCAAAAAGAGGGGTAGGCCCCAATATAGTACAGATACAGGTCCAGAGGAGTCACTTTGCAGCTCCTTTTGCAACTTTACATTGAATTTTTTAAACAAACAAAGATTATGTAAAGTACTAGGGGAAAAAAAAGAATAAAAAGGAGATGGCACCATTTACAGGAAGACTTAATTTTCTTTTTGCATGTGTGTACGTGTCCAAGATCTTTCCTACCAGAGGACAGCCCTGAAACATGTATGCCTCTTCATTGCTTATTTTCTGTCTTTCCTCTCTGGTTCTTTGTCCTTCTGGGTTTGCTTTTCTTGCTAAACTGTGAACAGCCCCGTTGTACAGCTCTGGGGACTCTGAGAAATGCGACTGAAAGAGGACATGAAGTTCAGTGTTGCACATTTTTATAGAAGTACAATCACAGTTCCACTGTCAAGGCTAAACTGAACTCAGAGCAGATACCTAAGCTCTTCATTAAACATATGAAGTTGCTCCTTATCCTCCCTATAACACCTTTTGGGAAGTAGGCAAAAAAAGGAAAAGGTGCATAGATTTTTAATGACGGGATGGTTAACAGCTGGAGCAAATGACTGAAAGAAACAATTCTCTATCTCATCCTTCTCCCTCCTGCAGCCCTCAGATCAAGGCTTGATGCCTTACTGAGGGATCTGCTGCTGTCACACACAAGATATCAGGCTCAGCACTAAATTGAGGAGGTAAAACGCAATGGCTGTAATAGGAAGGCGCTCAAACAACTCGATCAAAGGGTGCCTCCTACCCTCTCATTCAGTGACTCTATTAACCAAAGATAAGCAATATTTTAGAGGATTTTCAACTCAGTCCTCCATTAGCTTGTAACTCATTAAAAATGGAGTCCTTAAGAAATGTAGCATTTGGTGTATTTCGTGTTTTAAATGAGCTTATCAGTCTTCTAATTTATTATTAACATTCACTAAAATTTCAGAGAGAGTTGCACACTGGAGGAAAATAGCTCTCATATCTATTTGCTGAGATTAATTTGCAGTTAGCAGTATATTAGGAATTTAAGTTTGCACTACAATTCTCCTTTTCATTGATTGCTACACTCGTTCTATTTTATTTCTCTAAGAAACTAAGTTAGAATGATACATTTGAGTTCAAAACTCATAGTTTACAGTTTTGAATTTCAAGAGTAATAATTACATCTTTCAGATAGCACACTCCCACCTTTTTTGGAAAGGCACTCCTCAGGTGAGAATCACAGAATGCTGTCTCCTCAAAAGGCTCACACTGCAGGGAAATTACATTATAAAACTGAAAAAAAAACCCTGAAGATGGAGGCAACGTTAAGGCTACATGGCAGTGATTTACAGTAAAATACATTACAGAGAGAACGCCATTATTCAAACCCCAAGAATGATAAACCCTGGAAATTCTAAGGTAAAATTAAATTTAACAGGAAATCCAAATAATGCATGAAGAAATGAAGAGTTAAATATCTAGACAATCTTAATTATACTTGGAGAAAATCTCTGATAAATCCCTAACTAGAAGTCACAACTTTTTTTGCATAATATATGTGTGTTTTTATATATGTACTAACACACACATGCTTTTGAAGATGAATCACACCTTTCTACTTTATACTGTGTAACTGAAAGTTCATTAGAAACCTCTCTCTGTTCTGCAGGGAAGGGCAAAGAATACAGCATGCCTTTAAAAATCTCTTAATCTTATCCAAGTTCACAAATGCAGAACTATCTCAATAGGAACTGTATGTTTTTGCCTGGTTACAGTCACCACAGTAACACCCATGTAGCTGTTAAAAAGCTCATCTCCTAGAAAAGAGAACCGGGTAAAGCATAAATTAGAGAGCAATATACATACCAGATATCTGCAATGCATCACATGAACCTCAGCGGTACCTTACGGAATCTGACAACATGTAACAGGTCAGCGCAATGAGCACATCGGAGGCTACGGCTCTGTTGGCTGCAGACTGATGCCTCTGCAAGTCTGGAGACAGAACGGTTAGAAGGACAGTCAGAGATTTAAGGCCTCTGTGACAGTGGCAGCTGCCTGGGGATGCAAGGACTGGAGATTCCTGAGCTGTCAGTAGGGCCGTGTCTCTCTGGCCCTCTGAGAACAAGAAGACGTGCTACTGGGCTGAAGGAGCACATGCGTGGTGTGCAAGGAGTCAGCCAGACCCGGATCTACGGCAGTTCCAATCCCATGACAGGAACTTCCCTAATCCTTGATGCCATGTCAAAGACTATCCAAGAGGCAATGTAAAAAATGTTAAGCAGTTACTAGATCAAAATGGTATCCTGAAGGCACATTAGGACAACGGCACAAAAATGCCAACACAAAATGACAAACTTCACAGAGGCCACTAAATAGAAATAATTGGTCTGCCAAAAGGAGGGTGGAAAGGGTGTTCTTAGGCAGTATCAGTTGCCCAGTTTTGTGGCCTGGTAAGAGACCTGCACTGAGAAAACTTAAACCCCCACCCCTTCTGTGCCATTAACAGCTGTGCTTTCTCCAAATGACTACAGTGCCAGCTAACGCGTCCCCAGCCGAGATGCAACACTATTAATTACAGAGGTATTGCTTGTGGCTCCCATAGGGAAAACTGATCTTATGTGTTGCCCTCTGTGTGCACATTAGACTAGTAAAACTAAGTATATTATCCCCAAACTTAAAGTACGACCTTTCTGAGTAAAAGATTCACACAATAAGAAGTTACCTGACATCTGCTAACTAATTCCTAGTACAGGAGTCAGACTGCTTAATCTTAACTTGGATCAGCGGCCAATCCCATTTTGCATTAATCTCCCAAAAGTGCACATAGAGGAAGAAGCCTCGTTCTAAGTGGGAATAAAAATAAGCTGTGTCTCTCTTCCTTTCAACACAACATTTTTCATATCAGCCTGATTTACTGACAAAAAGCGCGGTGAGCCTATTTCCCTGGAAAGAATGGCATTTCAACCACTTTTTTTCTGAACTGCCAACTTCTCATAGTTGATGATCGAACCACAGGCTGAGTGCACCGAATCTCTGCTGCCATGATATTCCTGCCCGAATCATGAAAAAAAGAGATTCCTTTAAAAAGCCACAGGCTCTTCATGATCTTGAGAGTAGAAGACCAACACAGAGCTTCAGTCACTGTCAGTTCTGGCCCACCACAGCACATCTGAGATCAGCATTCCCAAGAAGCTCCCAAACGGAGACCTCACATTGCTCCTGCAATGCTACTCATTTCCCCAACATCCAAGGGGCAGGAACATATTGAAGCCTACAATAGCCATTCCCACTCCCCTGGGTCTATAATCAGCTTTCTTGTTAACTTTTTCTTTGCTCAAAGAACTGGTCATCAGGCTTACCCAGACAGGAATTTTTTTTCTTTGCTATTGTTAATGGATAACTCTGTCATGGTAGTTAATAAGGCACACATGGTATGAGTCAGCAAGAGAAGGTGACACACATGGAGGACCTGGAAATTCTTCTCTGTTCCATTCTGCCCATCTTTTGAAGAGCCTGCTTTGGTTAGCCAAGTATCAGGTGGTGCATCAGAGAAAGAACCAGGTGGACTAAGGCATAACTTGTCCCAGGAAGACAGGGGTTCATTGCTCTGCTTGCTGCTAATGAGGAAGGCTCAGAGCTGGCAGCCAGTTAAGACAGCAAGACAAGCTCCAAGAAGGTGAAAAGAGCTGAGGGGAGAAACTGAGTGCCATTGAGCCCACCGTGTCTCACTATGCATTTTGATTATTAATTCTGCTTCAAAGTGTAACTTACTGTTACAGCTCTGAAATACAATGAATTTTGTAAGTCAGACTCACTCCTAGAGCCAGTGTTTTGAATGTGTCTAAATGATGATTTTTAATCAAGTAGAGGCTGAGCATGCATGTAGGGAGCACATGTAACAGAGATGCTGTAATGATCTCAGAAAATTATAAACTTAAATGCAGTTTAGATCTGCATACTAATGAAGAGATGCCTATACAGGCTTCCAGACAACTCAGTTTAAAAGACATAAAAAATGTCAATTTATGGCAGTGCAGAGTTTTGTTATCCAATTACGCAAAATATTAAGCATCTCATCATAATTAAAGCGTTTTCATCATTTATCTCATACAGATTTTTTCCTAAGTATAACCCTAACTCTTTTTGCTTTATGGTAATTCTCCTGGGAGTAATTACTAAATTTCCATAGCAGTAACTTGGGTAGTGTAAGAGCATGTAACCTCAGCCTCGCTCCCTCCATAACGATGAACGTTTTGCCTAGAAACCTTGTTCCCCTTCACGTTATGTAAAATACGACACATGATCAATAATATGAAACTGCAGAAAACTTTCTCATATGATAATTCCATTGATTTTTAAAAGAAATAATTAAACTAACTGTTAAGACTGAGTTCATCAATACCATCTGACTCCTTTGTTCCCTCCTCTTGAGCTGGAAAAATCAATCAGGTTCTCCTGGTTAGCATAACCAGTTTCCTGGAGCTATTACATTGCTCTGACAACATACTGAATAGCCATTTCATACCTTGTTCTCTCCTTGCTCTCACATCCACCTGCACACATCCCCCCAGCTCCAAATCACACCCTTCTCCTGAATCTTCTCAATTGCATTGTACATTCCCAAGAACCTCCATCTCTATTCCCTTTCACATGCTCCCTCAGTTTACTTCTTCCTACATCAGGTTCCTTTGCAAAATAATGAACACCATTTCAGGAAAGACATATTGCATTTTTCACAGATAACAGAGATACAGTGACAAATTGTGTAAAATGCCAGATTTCTTTCCACTTTGACAACAGAAGCATTTCTGCAAATTAGCACCTCTGCTCAGACTGTACTTTAACAACAGGACTTTACCACTAACTAGTTCTCTGCGAGGCAAAGCAGGCCCCTGGTAGAATATGAAACGAGAAAGCCAAGAAAAGCCTCCTGGGCTTCCTCTGAAAACAAAGCAGCTTCTTCATAGGGATGGGCTGGCTCCGATTTGAAAATTTTCTCTTGTATTCAGATGCCCTTTAGTCCTGTGCCATAGTCACAATAAAATCTCTCCACCTGTGAACGTGCATATACCTCAAATTCTCTGTTGCTTCCAGTGATCCCACCAACGCCCTCATCAAGCAGCTGGCAACTTGTGCCGCCACTGAGAGCTGCTCCTGCACCCAAGTGGCTGGAGAGAGGAATTTCTTCTCTGGCAGAGACCGATCGTAAATCTAGCTGTACAGGATTGGCGACTGGGGAGGTTCGCCACGGACACGTGCAGCTGGAGATGGGATTCTTCAGCGTTTCTTGACGGTCATGTAAAACGTTCATGAGTTTGGTTGTATTCAAGGGACACTGCAGCATACACGTAGGTCCCAGATGATACTCTGATTATCCACCTTTGCAACAAGTGAGGAAAAGTCTTCAAAAGCATAGGTTGGTAAGACTCAAATTTAATACAATCTGCAAAATGCACTCTTTACATGGAACAACAGATTCAACACATTAGCAACTGTTTATGCTGACGAAATGGCTGAACACTGTGGAAGAATTACAGAAAATGGAGCAATTCAGACACACTTAGCATGGTGGGGCACAGCAGCCCTAGCAGATGCATTACTCCCCACTCAGCAGAGCCACAAACGCTTCTTTACCTACAGAAACATTCATCCGCCACATTCCTAAGACCTATTGGTGTTTGCAAGTTGCAGGATTTTCCTGAGAGGAGTAGGAATTAGGGTGTGCCTACATTTGACAAAGTTACTTCAAGTCCAAGATAGGTTACAGTTAATTTATAAATCTTGAAAAACAGTGCTCTTCCTGGAGTTGCTTATACCTATTCGACAGCCATGCAACTCGATGGCCTGAGAAATTACTTTCTACAAATTATTTTATTTTAAAAATAACTTTTTATATGTATTTCAAAGGCTTATTTACAGTAAGTACAATTATTAACTCTCTTAGGTACACGAGTAGATGTGCAGATCAGCACACACATGTAGGTCTCAGGTTAATGTTATTCTAGGCTGCTTACATAGTTCCAAAATCCAAGATTTGTCCCAGTTGACATAGCTCTAACAGGTGAAATTGGAACAACAAACGCGTCACAGATCAGAACAATATCAAAAATATTCATCAGTTCTGTGTCCACACTTAACAAGCCTTCATCCTACCAATTTACACTGTACATATCACTGCAATGCATGAGCATCAAAGAATAGCAGATTCTCTTAAATAGGTGAAACTTGATACACTAAACTCTGTAAAAGCATTTATTTTTCATCATGTTTAAAAAATAAAATTACATGTCTTGGCTGCTTTTCAAGTGCCAAGTTCAAACCCCAGCACATGCACCCAGCTCCCATTAAAAGCAATGAGACTCTTCAGTTGGCCTTCACTAAGTGAAAGGAAACATAGAAAAGAAAAAAACCAAAAACACACAAAACCAAAAAACAAACAAACAAACAAACAAACAAAAACACAAAAAAACCAACCCACCCAAAAAAGCAGATGTCACTAGAGGTTATACAGCAACAGAACCAGAGGTTGAACTCAGGAACCCTGACTACCTCTCTCAGACATGTTAAATAGCTGTTTGTCAAAATATTTTCATTAAATACACAGATGCCATGTTTGCCTCTAGTAGGTGTATTTCCTACTACATACAATGGCCTGGGTGGCAAGCTGATGTTGAGGAAAGACAACCCTTCTCTTTACTCCTCATCCATCCTAGCCCCTAATCACATTTTCAGCTGCCTCAAAAATATTATCACAGAGCATTAGTTACTGAATGCGCTTGGCAAAACCCAAAAGGCAGCTATGATCATGCCCTCAGTGTTTTGAAACAGAGAAATAATTCAAATTCCATATAAAAGCCGTACAAAGACTTGAGACTCACCATAGGGCAGATTCTTCAAAAATGAACTGCTGAAGTTGCTGGCACTTAGAGCATAAACCAGAAAGGTGCTGTGACTGTCCCAGAATCGGACATCTCACATCTAGGTGACAACCAGCAGCTCACCAGTGCAGTCCAGCACAGCCAACACAGCCCTGCTTCCCAGCGTAGAGGCGGGCTCAGAACAGAAGACTGGAATGGACATTTGGGACAAAAAGAAAGGAATCTGGAAGACAGCAAGAATGTGTATGTCCAACCTCCTGAGCTCTATTTGTCCTTTCTGAAATTACCAAACACTCTAATAAGCTGAAAGACCAGACGACATGTTTTTCCCTGCTGTTGGCCTATTTTGCATATGCCTGAACAAGGCCCAAACATATTTTTATCCTTAAATACTAAAAGCGTTCTCCACAGGCTTCAGATGACACTACCTCCCAACGAATTCCATCTTCCTGACTACCAAAATCCCTCCTTCCAGGGCTTTATAAAAATCAAAGCTGTCTGACACACTTTATTCCCCTAAAACAGCATTTATCAAAGCCTCATTTTAAAAATCTGACTGTTGTGAAACTACTGCTAAAGAGGAGAAAATGTGGCCCTGGTCTCAGCAGTTACAGCTATGCATCTGGAGAGGGACCAAGCAGAAGCCCTGCTGGTGGCACTGAAAAAATTCATCCCTCTAAGGGCACCAGAACAGATGGATCCACACAGCAGAGGGTTGAATCCACTCCCATGTCCTACAAAAGGTCAATATCAGCACTAATCAAATCAGAAGGAAAACACACACAGAAAAGGTTGCTTTGCTTTTTCATTCCTCAGTACTCAAGCCTTTTTTTTGCATTCCACTTCCCAGCCCCAGTCTTGGAAACAGCCATCAACTGTCCACACCCTCCATCACTTGACAACTAGAGCCAGCTACAGGAGATCTGCATCCCTGAGGGCTGCGTCTGCCGAGGAGGATGCAAGAGGCAGAGAAGGGGCATTACGAGCTGCGGCCACAGATCTGCTCGATGTGGTAGATCTCCTTGGGACAGTCGGCAGACAAGATGAGAGGCACATCCTCTGTTATCACAACATCGTCCTCAATGCGCACACCAATGCCACGAAACCTCTCCGGGGCACTCACATCATCCTCAGGGATATAAATGCCTGAAAGAAGAAAGGGAATTAAAACACACAACACTCTCCAAAACACCACCGTTCTCTTACTGCACCACCATGAGAGCAAGGCTGGATTTTCAGCAACATAACATGAGTTTGATCCTGAAAAATTTTAATAAGGAAAGCTGCTCTCTTTCCTCTCACTCATGGCAGTTGGTGGGCTAAGAAAGGAAAGTGTCCCTCAGTGCCTGCATACACTAACATGTTAATAAAAACTTCCACAATTACAGCTGGCCTTTCTGCACTTCTTGCTCCCAATGATGCTTTTAGCAATGTTCTGAACAGAGAGAGAGAAGAGCAAAGCGTTAAGTATCAGTTTCCAGCTGACAGCTCCAAATCCAGTGACAAGCAGAAAGAAAGATTCATCACAAAATGCCTAATTTGCAAAGCTGAGCTGTGAATGCCTGTAACTGCAGACTGCAACGCTTGAGACTTGCACTACCAGTGACTGGTAGTAGTTTAGTCATAGTAACACAGACCATAGCACAAGTGAATTGACCCTGCTTCTCTGCACTGCGATTGACCTGTGTTGCTGTGGGTCAAACACCAGCAGTCTGAGGTCTACACTACTCTCCCTTCTGCTGCACAGGCACTTTCTGAGAGTTTACTCCCATAGTTTGTTACCTTAGCTGTGTTTGGGAGGGAAATAATGTTTTCTAATACTGTAACGATTTTGGGAGGGAATAACTTAAGGTTTTCTAATAATTTTCAATTTCACCAGAAAGGACCTGAATGCTTTGGTCTGAGGGATCAATTAACTACTTAAAGCAATACTGTTATCCTCAGTGTTGGCATGTTTTTGTCCACCACTGAGTGCATCTCTTTTTACCTGGTTCAATTGTTATGACCATGCCTGGTTGGAGCGGGAGTGATCGGGATATATCTGGGGTATCGTGAACATCCATGCCCAAGTAATGGCCCACATGATGTGGACAGTACTTTCGAACAGCCTAACAGAAGACAAAAAAGTGTCACAGAGCAGTTAAACACAGCCCAACCTCTTGTTCCTACACAAAAGGTGGGGAGAAGAAACAGAATAGTTGTGTGCTTAACTAGCAATCTTACTGCCATGACTAGGTCACCTTTACCAGAACTGATGGCCCTCAAAACCCACCCATACCAAGTGCCTATTATGAGTATATTGCAGACTGCCTTTCCCCCTCACTAAAAAGAACAGCCCAAGCCCATCACCACCTCGGCATGTCAGGCAAGACTTTAGTTTCCAGCTCACTGAACTTTGCTGCCCCATTCCTTTCCATCCCTTAAACATCCAAGCCCTGCCTTGCTCCCATCAGCAGATCCTGACAACCAGCAGCAGCTGATACAGCTGCTACGTGATGTGGCAAAGAGGTCTCGTATGCACAACAGAGTGGATGCTGGGCTGATTTCACGCAGCAGCTGGAGCAGAATTTTAATCCACGTCTACAGGGCACTGTCACTGCCCTCCCCCACATCATCCTTATCCCCCTCCCTCCAGAAAGGAGCTCCCTGACAGCAGGAATCAAAGAGCTAATTCCTCCTTTGCCTCACACTCCTCACATTCACTAGAGACTGAGCTGCAGACACTGGTCTCATCTGGCCGTGCTGCCGCCTGCCGAGAGAAATCGGCAGGGTAGCCTCTGATCACAGGCAAAAACACGTGCTGTCATGGCACTGACACTGCAGGACAATTAAATCTGGCAGAAATCTGTACTACTGCCAAAGGGGTAGTTCTGTCACCTGGTTCTGCCATCTTTCTTGTATCGACACCAGCGATCATGCGAGTTTGCAGTGAGTGAGATGAGACAAACTTCTCGAACTGCAAACCAATCTTATTTTATCTGCAGGTCCACCTCTAAGGAAGACCAGTTACCCAGTCTGTTCACTGGATAGCTCTGTAAATCCCAATACTGACATAAACAGTGCAGAAGAGGCAGCAGGTGGAAGAACTGAGAAGAATGGGGCGCATCTTTTGGTGGCACTGCAGATTTATGCTATGTTAAACGGATCACTAAACGGTGACTAATTGCCTGCAGTCAGCCCCAGACCCAGAATTTTGTGCTAGCGCCAATGTCTCTATAGGTTCCTTCAGACTGTCTGTACTCTAAAGCAGCATCCACACTAAAAAGTACTGCAGACCAACAGGAATGGATCTGCAGAGTGAAACAGCAAGTGTTGAGGAACAAATATTCACACTATGTGTGTATAAGTCTGGGGGGTTACTTCAGACCAAATTGTGCGCTGAATGGTTGAAACATATCTTGAAGTTCAATCTTGTTTGAGAGAAATCCAGTTCTGTGCTGAGACCAGCCCACAACATGAATGGAACTGTAGTCAGTGGGGACAAGATTAATCTCAAAAGCACATTCCTGTGCCAAACTAAAGCCACTAACACAAACCCAAGGAGAAAAAAGTCAGGCCTAGTAGGGGGGAAGCTAGTGTAAAACAACTTCAAGTACCTTGAAGAAGTGGCTGTCAGTGATGCTGCTCTTTAGGACTCCCAACTCTTTCAGTTTCTGTCCAATAAGACTCAGCATGAGGCTGTAGATATTTTCTAGACTCATGCCTGGGGAGCAGAGGCTCAGGCAGGACTTCTGGATATCCAGGACAGCCTGGTATAGTTCTGCTTGGGGTTTGGTGAACCTGAAAATCATTGAGAAAAGGAATAAAGGACATTTCTCACAATTAAACACAGACCCTGTTTTGGGTACAGATTCAGTTCAATGTTGGAGCAGGGAAAGTCAGAAAGGAAAGCAACTGGCTCCTTATATGAAAGGCCAGACAAGGTATCACTGCAACATGCCCTTCAATACACCAGGTAGAGGCAGAGTTTCCCAGCTGACAACCTGACCTGAAAGCAAAGCAAGACAAAAGTACTGCAGGAAAAAGAATACACTTGAGCCAAAACATACAGCAATCAAACACATAACCACAATAACACCACACCAGCAAATTCACAACTGATAGTTGTCAACTAAACTTCAGGTCAACTAAACTTCTCTTACACACAACCACAGTCAGCCACAACAGAATGCACAAAAGCTGTCTCTGCTCATTAGGTGTGCTGTAATAGCTGAAAATAGCAGTAATCACACATATTCATGCAGTAATTAATGAGGCAGTGGGGAATACAGCTTCTCGTCCTGAAAGATTGGTTTATATAATTTGATTACTCTGAAGAACCACAGAATGAGACACGTTAAAACTACTCACACAGAGATTAAACACACATACACTCAATCCATCAATTATTTAAGAGTTTAAAGTTCTTGAAAACAGCCCTATCGCAGCATACCTTCCATTGACAGGCCAGGTACGCGTGATGTCACTTACGTAGCAGGAATACTCACATCCACCATCTAGTAAGACCAATTCACCATCCTGGAGAATAACAGGAAAAAATGCCCTGTGAGTCAGTCCAGCTATTAACTGAATTGATTTCTCTGTCTGAGAGCAGGAAAGGAGATTATGCATTTATTTTTGCAAAGCAGCTGCAAAGATGTGAATTCCCAGAACGACAGAACAACACCCCAGTTGCTACTATTTATAAATAGGCTACTCCAGTTGGATTGTTTCTCTGCAAGGTAATCTCTGACTGTTATGCTTATCTACAGCCTGAACTCCTAACACGCTGATTTTCAAACACTTTGAGATAAAAAAAAAGACGTTTTCCTTGAACTATTCTGTGCTCTGAGACATCAGTCCCATTCACATCTGGATTGTTTACTCCAGCAAATTACACCAGTGACTGCTTTCACTAGAAGTTCTCTGCTAGTGACTGAGACAGAATGGTTTTGCAACAAAACCATAGATTTCCGAGCTACCCACAAGATCACTAACAGCCTGGTCATAAGGTAGGAGGATCCAGCAAAATCACTTCTCTGACAGTGTACCACTATTGTAAATGCGCTATTGAATAGTTTGTTCCATCTTCCCTGTTCTCGTCTGGAAGTTTCTTGACTGCTCTAAGATATACTTTTGAATCTATCTGGTGATGAACAAAAAACTTTTGGACGTGTGAATCTCGAATTCAGTTCAGCAAAACTGTTCCATGTCAATTGAGTCACTGACTGCATGCACATCTTCCAAAAGCCATGAAAAAAAGACAAAGGGCCAGGAACAAAACCACTGTCTGCTTTCCCTCCTTAAAGGGTCTATAAACAGAGCAGTGAGATCTGCAAAAAGTTTGGATTAAATTCTCTATGGATTTACACTACATGTATTCCAAGGCCTTTTATAGAGATTCACTCCACAGATCTGCGACTGTGCCAGCAGCCATGATGTGGAATGATAAGGAATAATTCTAGCACGTTAAGAGGAAGAATAATAATAAGAATTTCACTGCTAGCACTACTTCCAGTGTTAGCTACTATCATTATGTACAGTTAAGTGCCACAACCACTTACACAGGTAGATAAAGTAGCAGTGAACAGATCTCACTATCCCACTGAATAGTCAGGCTATTAACTATTCATTTAAATTGTATTTTTAACTTTTTCAGAATAGCTGATTCAATTCTTTGAGTAAAATATGAAATTATAGCATCTGCCCTCTTCCAAGCAATTAAACAAGCTAAGTAACAATTTATTGGCTAAAGGAATTCAGCCTGTGGCTTGACTGTCCAGTAAATGCCTTATGTCATGCATCTTGTCCTCTTTCTTTAAAGCTGAGTCCACTAAGTGGTGGACTGAATGAAGTCCATGTGAGGCATAGCAGCCTTCAGATACCTTCCAAATTAGACACTTTGTTTGCCTATTTGGCTAGAAGATCTGTAGGAAGTAGCACACAAAGGAAAAGAAAGAGTCAAGTTTACGGATTTAACCTCCTACTTAGCAGTTTTGAAAAAAAACAAGTGACAGACATTTAAATGAACAACTTTAACAGAAGCAACTGGAGTTACATGAGCGCGCCTGACCTTGGATGACAGTACAACAAAGGAGGCTTCTTTCTGCCAAAAGCAGACTGTCATATCTTTTGTACATCTGTCTCTGCAGATCATTTCAAGGTCTGCTAGCACGCCAGCCTCAAGAAAAGATAATGCTAGTGGGAAAGTTTCATCCTGCATTAAGACAGAGGAAAAATACGCTCCTCTGAAAAGTGAATTGTGAGTAGAGTAGTGGAGGAATACTGCTCTTGGAAACACTTCTCTGAATCTAAAGGGGTATTGGCAGGAAAGCTGGAGAGGGTTCAATTCAGAAATGCGAATCTTCAAAACAGGACAAGACATGTTAATTTACCTACAGCCATCTAATCCATCTCTCAACATTTAACACTGATCCCTTCCCTCCTTGTTCCCTTTCCCTGCTTTGCTGGCCTACATGGAGTCCGAAATGCTTTTCAGCTTTGCCAGAGCAGGAACGCACTACTGCACCTTATGTTGCAAAGCAAGGCCAAGCAACACCAGTGACGGCAGAAGACCTCCCACAGTGTCTTCACTCTGCCTTCTGCAGCAGTCCCTCTCTTTTGTGAGGTTAGCAACCCACCCAGCACTGCACACTGCAGCACATGGCACAGGAGCAGACATGCTCGCTAAATGAAGTGATTTGCAAGTCTCTTTGCAAGTCCTTCCACTGTTCAGAAAATACTTCAACAAGTGCAAAGAGGAGAGAAAGAGACTAGATGAAATGAAGTTAATCTGTCATTGACAGTAAAACTAAACAGGGCAGGATTCCTTTCCCCTGCTCACTTGAAAATATATAGTTAAGTGTTTTGATCTGTTCAGTCAAAACAAAGAGCAGCTAGGGGACACATATGGGGACGGTGTGTCACAGCACTGCATTTTAAGTTAACGGACAGCATATGGTTTACCTTGATGAGCTGATTGTTCTTCACATAGTGCAAAGTGTTTGATCTGTTGCCACCAGCAACAACAGGGGGGTAGGCCAAGATGTCAGCACCACGAGCCCGGCACTCAAATTCAAACTGGAATACCAATTCAGAGAGGAGGAGATAGTTAGTGCTGATTCAGGTGATCAACTGCCCTGAGGCTATTATAATTCATGTCCTACAACTGTTTTCTTGATTTGTACAACACAAAGTGAAACCGGAAAGCGAGTTCACTAAATGAAAGCAGCTTTGAAGGTTTCCCAAAAACACTGGAGAAAAAAAATACAGAACTATCCACTTTTTAAGAGAGTGTTTTAGGTCTGCATCTGGTCTCATGGAAGATCTTTCTGGTGCAAGCTGTTCAATACTGTATCAAACATTCATTACGTTGTCATAAATCCAGGTGAGGATTTGTTCTTACATAAAGTAACGCTCTTAGTCGCCATATGACTTTGCAAATTTTCAAAGATCCTAAACGTCAGCATGACAACAGCCGTGTTTTGTTATCTTTTAAAATTACAAGGTACCAGCATATTTACAGCAGAATCTACTTTCATGACTGTTGAGCTAAGAAGGTTTGAAAGCATGCACTACCTTGATGTCTGAGGGAAAAAAAAGGGAAAAAAAAGGCACTATAAGTCTCAAAATCTTTACCTTTCTTGAATGTTGAAGCTGATGAAAGTATGGAAAAGAATAAACTTAACATCTATAAAGACCCTCTATATCCTCAATATATTAATAACATGTCTTTTCTATAATTACCAAAACCACATGGGACAGAACACTCCAGGATGCCTACACGTAGTAAAGTAGGCTTTACGATCCTGATCTGGAGCGACATATTGATCGTAAAACACACTCTAATTAAAATAATTTTCTTTACAAGTCAGTAATGCTGCTCAGTGCCATCTCAGCACAGGCCCATCTATGTCATAACAGAGGGTCAAATCCTGCAGATGTTTCTCAAACAGGCATCTCACTGCAATGGTTTACAAAATTCCTTACCAAATGTGCAGGCCAATTAGTCCTTATTTTGTAACTGAGAGGCGTCTACACTGCTTCAAGATAGCTGTGGTAATCTGATGTAGTAAGAGGCTAGAGTCAAGACAAGCAGGCTTTACAAATAGGTGTTATAACTACTTAAATTCTGTACGATAGAACCCTAATACAGAATAAGATAATAACTATATCTCTGATTGTTTAGCAGAGTTTATATTTAAATACAGAGGAAAAAAGACATCAATAGCAGATAAACTTAGACAACCAATACGTTCCTTAAATAAGGGTATGGGGAGTATAGCTGAAGAAGTCCTCACACTGACTTTTCTGCTTGTCCTAGGAACCATAAGAGTTGCGTGAAGGAGAAATGTGCTACAGTGGGAGGAGGCACATTACAGAGAGATCTGACATTTCTAGTTTCCTGGAAGAATAAACAATATCCATCCCTTCTATCTCACCTCCAAACACGAAGTACTCACCTTTGCATACAAAAAGGCTTCATCCACGGGGGATTTGCTGGCAAACATTGTCTCTGTGAAAGCCTATGAAAAAGAAGGGCCTTTCAGTTAGCAAAGGAGCCTGAACTGGAGGGAAGTTCTTTTTTTTCACCCGCTGTCTTTTGAGGAAGGCCTAAAATCAGCTGGCCCAGAACACGGAAACCAGAGGCAGCTGAAAATGCAGACCGCTGTCAAGACTAGAACCTAGTAAGCTCTGTTCCGCATGAAACTCTATTTAGGTGCTGACTGACTCTAGTTTTTCAAAAAGGGTTGGATGACTGAAGCTGATCCCATGGGTTTGCATTTTATGAGTTGTCTCACCTATGGATCTCCTCACATATAACAGGAGTGCCTTATGCAGCTCCTCCTTCAGAGAAAGACAAGCTGTGCCTCTCTTTTCTGTTTGGCTATCTATTTTAATAATGTTTACAAAAACATAATTGCATTTGAGGTATCTGTCAGATTTGTTTAAAATTGGCCAATAGTTCAAAAGATATTTGAGGGAGAAGGGGGAATACGGAGACATACCTAGGCAATGCATTCACAAAAATCCTGTTTCCTCAAAATCAACAGGATAAATGGGAAAGAAAATGGCATGGGGAAGGAGAGGGGAAGTTGGGAAGAGAGTGAAGAGGTTACCTCTGCTCCTGAATAGATACTGCTCTTAAACAAAATCTAATGACTGTTGGCTTGTCTTCGATGGAGATACATTTATTGAGAAGCTGGTAGTCCAAGCAGTCTTCCTGTTTCAACTTGTCACAGGGAGGGAGCTGAGCCCAGCCGATCGCTGAGACACAGCAGTTCAGTAACAGATGAGACCAAAGCTATCCTTCCAACCCATGTCACCCCATCAACAGCCCTCCCCCCTTTCTTCTTTAAAGGAATATACTGGTTCATTTGGAGAGCACACAACCCATACCTCTGCTGTCATTCGCCCAGCTATCTTCATCCTTTCAATCTCTGCAGGAGATTTGATGAGCCGAAGGTTTTGCACTAGATGTCGGATGCCCTGGATCTGGTTTTTCTTCCGAGCTTTTATCTCAGCCAGGGGCTGCATGTAGTCAGAATGCAGGTCTCTATGCACTGGTTTTCTCAAGTCATACCAAACGATGCTTGACTCACCTGGAATACAAAATAAAAGCTGACACAGCCTGTGCCCTCGATGCTGTAAGGCAATTTACCTTTTACCCATCACATAGAATCAGGGTCATTGTCAGCTACACTTCAGAATATCTTTGGGGAACAATTGCTCATTTTAGGTATTCAGAGAAGATGAACTTACTGGGGACAAACACATTTACCAATGTGGAAATTTATTTAGAACATCAGAATTAGCACCCACATTTTCCCCACAGGAGCATTTTAAATGTGAATGAGTAGAAAAGCCATGCTGAGTCACACCTAATGTCCACCTAGGCCCTCCTTCTTTGGTGACAGTAGCCATTAGCAGGTGATGACAAAAAGTGTGTAAGAAATTGGGCATTTATGAAAGAGTATTTCCCTTAGCATGTCCTCTCTACTTCTTTATTTCTTCATTTCAAGGCTGCATCTTCAGAACTGTGATTAGTTGCTTTTCAAGGACCTCTCCCCCATGGAACTAAAAATTTTTGAACCCATTTATACTTTTGACATACCTAACCTTCCATGAATGATCTACAACTTAAAACTTAAAAGGTGTCAAAACCTGCCATGTGATCATTTCATTCAGTGTTGCCTTTGTTTGTAAATGACGAAAAATGGCAACTAATCATTCCTACTCATCCCCTCTGCACTTTCCATAACCATACACATCTCTCATACCTTACCCTCCATTTTCTCTTTTTCAAACTGAGGTTTGTCCAGCATGCATCTCACACACACTCCCTACTTCCCATCATTCTTGTTGCCCTTTCTGTGACTTTCCTATTTTCAATGTATCCTTATTTGAAACAAAATAACAAGAATCCAAGATGGTATTTAAAACTCTAGCATTCACTCTATTTATTTGTGTAATCCCCCAAGCATTTGCCCTTTTTATATTGTCATAAGACTTCAACTTCATTTTATAATGCACTAAGTTCACCCTGGATTACAAGTATTGAGGCCACATGGTGATGTTCGAGCAAAAGAACGTATCTAAAGGACATCAATGTTTGTATTTCAAAAGTAAGTTAACATGTAGCTAAAAAAGGTGAGTGGACTAATAAGTTCCCTGTGTGGATCATTTTCCAAGTCTATTATGAATAAAACACCTTCAAGTTTCCTATGCTTCATCTGGTTCTGGGTCTGTCAGCAAGACGATATGACCAAAACAGTTACACGGTTTGCAATGCTGTCTTGCTTATCCTGTTCCTTACATTTCACAGATGTGCACACTGGCGTGTTCACATAGGTACACAAGAAATTCAGAGAGGAGGAAAAGCTGTTATTTTCAAAACTACATGTCCACTGATGACCCTCAAGAAGCTAACAAGAACTTCCAATTGTCTTTGTCCTACTGTCATACCCCCTGCACCTCCCGAAGTTCACAATAGTCTTGGTGTCACAGACCACCTTCCAAACCCATACCACTCAGACCCTGCAAACCATGTCTCATTTCATTCCCCCTCCATTTTTTGTTACCTTTCAGCTTGGCCACCAAGTGGCTGAACTCCTCGATGGGGTAAGCTTCATCTACTCCTGTGAGAGCAATTGCCCCATCTGCACCTGATCTGGGCCCATCCCACAACTCTCGGCTTGGATCTCTCCGGGGCACAAAAAGTATGGCCTTGTGGGAGGGCAGTGCCTTGCCAGGAATGCTCTGCAGCACCAGGATGCTGTCAGGCTCCTGGAACCCACAGAGGTACAGGAAATTAGTGTCCTGGTGGAAAATATAGGGGATGTCATTGCTCATGTAGTATGTGGGGTTGGATAGCAGAATCACTGTGTGGTCCAATCCATCCCAGCCATGGGCTTCCTTCTGGATCAACGCCATCAGTTTGTGTCGGCGAAGAGCATATTCCACCTGTGACAATCCTGGGGTTACCTCTCCTATGAATACAAAACAAATCAGATTGAGAAATTCAAAGCATTTACGATATTTTACTAGTTGCGTGCCCGATTCCTGCCTACTCCCTGAAGCCTTTTACATACGTGGTTTCATTGTGGCCCCTCATTAACCTTTCCATTACTCTCTCACATATCTCTTGAGCTTCCATCCCTATAGCACATCCTCACTCAATCTGCTCCTTCAACAGGCAAAGACAGAAATTTAGTTTAGCAAATCGAATTTTCTGTTACGTATTTCCATGTAACAGCAGAAATCACAAAACCTGGTACATTTAGACAAACATCTGAACAGATGGGTATTTTCAGAAAGACATGTAAGAAAAGGGGAAGGAGCAACGCAAACTGAACTTTGACTGATGAAAACTAATGGGTTTTATGGCTTCTGGACATTGAACAGAAGATTACCTCACGAGGTTGAGCACTAGTTTCCCCAGATAAAGCTAGAATGTCTATTCAAATACACACTAAGTCAACTCATTAAGTGACTAGTTCTAAACCATAAGGGGCGATTGAGTGTTACAGATACTGAGAGATCAGCCAGAAACACAGAGGTTGCAGAGTCTAACCAGTCACAAGGTTCCAGGCAGAAAGAAACCATGAACTGCAGGCTGGCAGCAGACTCTGATTAAGAGAAGGAATCTCTTCCAGGGCAGATGTAGCTTTTCTCAATAATTAATAATTTGGATTTTTCCAAAGTTAAATACTATATTCCTAATGACTCTAAATAAACAAATGATCTCTTAGTTAAAAGTATGTTTTAAACTGCTCCAGTCACGAAGGATATGAAGTATGGCGATGAAGATACTCACCAAAACCAGACTGAAGTTGAAAGAACTGACAACAGCTTAAGTATGTATTTTTAAAAATGTGAGATTCCTTAACTATGATTTAAATTAATATATGAGCCTTAATCAATACTTTGGCCAGTACCCTACTTTAACATAGATTACATTTTCTTGTTGTTAACTTTCTACTTTCATAATATTTCCTCCTCTTTATTGTATTACGCAGTGACAATTCTAGAATAAAAATTTAAATTTAACTTGTACTGTAAGTGTATTCTGGCATGGGTGGGTGGGAGAGGAAAGTCCTATCCAGAATGTTTTTCCTTGACGAAAGAGACTTTAAGAAAATCTCATATGTTGTATTTGTATCAAACTTTATACCTTTTCAACTCCATACATCCTCAACACCCATTTGGCATAAAAGTCTATTCTTTTTTTAAAGACAAAAACAAACCCACCAGATTTGTTTTACTCTGTAGATCTAGAAATGACAGAGAACACAGAAACTGTTTTAATGCAATCTGACTCCACATTTCTGCAATATTATATTGCAAATCTCCTACACTCCGCTGCATTCCAGTCAGCTTTCTAACTACTGCAGTAGGGTGGAACATGGGAATCCCATTTGTCTTCTGACTGCAAGGCCTGGAAATTTTCTTTGCCTTAAAGACACTTGCTTTTTAAAACAATAATTGCAATAAAACAATGTATTATTTTAAGGAAAACACCACTCTTTTATTAAATGGAAAATTACTATGGGCAGCTGGAATTAATATCCAGTGTTTTAGCTGTGAGTACTTTTAAGGTGTCAGTCTCGTTTACTGAGAGCTGTTCATCAGTGCCCTAAGCAACCTGATCTAGTGTTGAAGTTAGCTCAGCTTTGAGCACAGGGCGGACCTAATAACTTCCTGAGGTCCCTTCTGATCTGAATTATTCTAGTTAAATATGTAAGAGCATGGTTATATATTCATCTGTTCTCTCTGTATACCTATCTATGGAAAAAGAACACAGAACCAGAATGTTTTCCTGAACATATTCTTGAATATGTTTTTACTTCAATTTTTTTTTAGATTTAATCATGGTCATCTCATACCTACATGTCAATTTTCATTAATCTCATATAACCACACAACCTGAGCTCCTCTTTCATCACTGCTTTCTGATAGCCAGAAAGCTATCTTTGTCTTTTTCTTCTTTTCCTCACAGCTTGAACACTCTTCTGAAGGGGGCATGTTCTTTAGACAGGTGGTGTCCAACTCTCAGTAAGTCTCTCTGTGATCTCCTTTTCCGAATTACGCCTTTATTTTGTGACCCATGAGACATTAGATATGAAGCACTCTAGCAGTTCAGCTTGCACAAAGGAGTCCTCCTTAACATGAACTGTACTGTATTCACAGGACAACGCGCTCCCAAGATGCCACTACCACGAAAGGTCTGCAGAACTGAAGTCAGCCACACCAAGCACCCCATGAGAAAAAGGCAAAAAGATAACATGTGAAGCCTATTTTTGGACTCAGCATCGTATCAGACAAGGAAATTAACTACTAAATGTAATTACTGCCTAATGAAGGTAATCATAAACAGCCGAAATCAGAGACATCTGTCCGATGCAGCAAATCAATACTCTGTTCTAGACATCTCAGTAAAACAGAGACAAGAAAGAATCGCAATGATTGGCCTGAACCTAACCTGGTTTGAGAAGATGTGGGTGTGTGAAGGGGCTGGGCTGGCCCAAATACCGGTTTGGAATCTTCTTCTGCTGGGCAGGCTGGATGGAAAATCTTCGGAGAACACATGACTTGCAAACTAGAGGAAAAGAAATGCACCATGTCAAGGTAAAAGACCTTTCCAGTTAGCAAACTGCAGAATTATACTCCAGTCATCTGATTCTTAGTAGCATTCGTTGACCTTATATGACACAAATATCCCTCCCTAACTTCTCAATTTGTTGCTGTACCATAATAGTTTATGAAATAATCTGCACACAACTCAAATAATGCTCAAATATCCATAAAACAGATTGAATGAAATTAACGTATGCTAAACCTGACGATCCAGCAAGAAAACCCAGAAAGCTATGTCAGTTTCCACAGGCCCGATTTCTATACTTGGCGTTCGCCCTCCCTTGCTTCCCTCAAACATCGCAGGGCTTGAAGTATAAGACTTGCATATTGTCTTTTCTTGACTATGTCTTCAAAAATACCACTCATACAGAACAATTATACAGTTTTCAAGGTATTTCCAGTTCTTTAACAATGCCACAAAGAAAACATCAAATAACACAGGTTTATACAGCAATGCAATTTTTTTCTGTGTGAAAGATACTGTTTATGTATTTCACTTAGTTGACAGTAGCATTAACCAAAACAAAGAAAGTTCTTCAGAAGCATGGTTACGTCTCTCTCTTCCAAACTCACACACAGCCAAAGCAGACAAGTTTTAAAGAGAATTATAAGTGTGCATTTTGGAGCTGGGAGTGTGCATGGTAAGACAAAAAACTAAAATTAATTATAATTGCCACCAACTCTACTGACTTTGGAATTCTCAGTCCAGCCTTTTGCAGCTAAGAATTGGTCATGCCTTGATACAAATCATCAGACACATGGAAGGAAATGGTAAATCGGCTTCCTAACATCTATCAGGTGATGTTTGGGAAACTGGTTCTCTTTTATGTCACTTACTACGTGCCTACTATGAAATCAATTCATGCTGCTATAAGATGGCACTGGATTCTTGGAACAAATGATAATCAATTCTTCACTAGCATAAGCAAGTACAAGACAAGCAAAACAGCTGCCTGCCTTTCAGGGAGCTGAGACTGAGACTTATAGCAGAACATATAGACCATGGATTTTCTGTTGCAGCCAGTATGATTAGCCACTAATTGAAGATTACTTAGGCAGGACGATTAATATTCATAACATACAGCATCCACTATGCGATGACTGACTGAAGTAACAGTCTGGAGACTTGGGCAGCAAAATATAATTATGGCTTTTTGTGGCATTTAAACACAGAGGGTTTTCAGTGTCCCACAACCTGCACAGAAGACAAACAGGATACCTTGCCACGAGACAAAAGAACACAACGGGCATTAAATAAAGCAGTACTTTAAAGACAGCAAGGGGCTTTCCACATCGTTGCTTTATTTTTCAAAGAACAAGCCCTTCTTCCCTCGGATTCGACTGTGACCAGGGCTACACTTCGCTGCCGGGGAGAGCTGCCTTCCTGCGCCCCTAACACCCGCAGCGACACGGACACGAGGGCGGCCCCACGAAAACACCAGGTTGGAAGGGTTGAGGTACTTTGCTTCTGGCAGAGAACTCAAAGAACCCCTGTATTCAGCTGGGTACCTCTTCTTGGCTTTGGTAGCCACAACACTCTGTTCTAAAGAGCTCTGAGAAGCGAGGAAAGTCCTTGCAGGTACACGTTTTAGGAAAGGAGAAGTTAAAAGATTTTTATCTAGCGGCAAATTAGGATTTGTTTCAGGAAATTTGCTTCAAATTTTAATCTGAACGGACGCGAGGGCGGGCTCGCCCGCCCCTGAGCGCTGCCGCGGTGTCGGGGGGTGGGAAAGAAGGACTTTAAGCGGCGATAACGCTTACAGTGCCCCGGGCAGTCAGGTACCGCCGCCCCGGGGACGGATGCAACCGCAGGTGCGAGGCTGGACAGGTGCGGGCAGGGCCCGGCGGCACCGGGCCGGGCTGCGCCGGTGAGAGGAAGTACGGCGCGTGGGAGGAGGAGTCTCTGACCTGAGAAGCCGCGCCAGCCCCTCACCGCCGCGCCAAGCCTTCGAGCCGGCAGGCTCGACATGTCCGGGGGACACCGCTAGCACGGGGCCCGGCTGACCGCCCGCCCTCGCTCCGCCAGGCCCGGCCCCCCCGCGCTGGCCCGGCCCGCGCATGGCGGGGCCTTTCCCGAGCGCGGCGCCGCGCGCCGACAGCATCAACACGCGCCCCGCCCCGCCGCCAATGAGCGGCGCCGCACCGGCTTAGGTGCCCGCGGAGGCTGCCTGTCTCGCCTGTCGGGGAGCCGCGCAGAGGAACCCGCGCCAGCGGCTCCTCCAGGCCCCGAGGGTGGGACTGCGGCAGCAGGGGGAGGTGGGCGGCAGCGCCGGGAAGGAGGCGATGTCGCGCTTAGCCCGGCTCGGCCGCTCGGCGGCCACCTCTGCTTCTAGAACGTTCCCCCCGCAGCGCGGCGGCGGGACGGCGCCAGGCCGCGGGGTGGGCGGGGCGCGGCGGGAGGGGGCGTGGCCTCGGGCGCGGCGGGGCGGGCTGGGCGCTCCTGCGGCGCCGCGCGGCGGTTGGGCGGGGAAGCGAGCGCGCCTCGGCCGTTGCCGCTGCCTCCCCGCCGCTCCGCCATGGACTCGCGCAAGCTGAGCGAGCTGCGGGCCTTCGTCAGGCTCTGCAAGCAGAACCCGGGCCTGCTGCACACCGAGGAGCTGGCCTTCCTCCGCGAGTGGGTGGAGAGGTCGGTCACGGGCCGCGCCGCCGCTGAGGTGGCCGTGAGGGGAGGCGGGGGGGTGGTCTCGCGCGGGACGCGGCGGCGGGGGAGGGAGGGGGAGGGGCGGGGGTGATGGCGGCGGCACGTGTCAGCGCGCGGCCCCGCTGCGTGGCCGGGAAGGGGGGTTGGGGGCGGGGGGGGTGCGCCGAGGCGGGGCGGTCGCCGCCGCGGGTCCGGCCCGGTCTCATTCGGCGGGGAGCGGCTCAGGTGCGCTGCCGCCTGCCCTCCCCTCTGCTCCCTTCCCGCCGCAAGGCGCGGCGTGGTTACAACTCGAGCGCTGAAAAGAGTATGTTGGGTTTTTGTTGTTGTTTTGTTTTGTTTTTAAACTCCGGGTATTCCCGTTGCTAAAGCCTGCCCTCCGGCCATCTCGGTGGCTCAGCTTTCCAGGCTGGAAAGCCCCAGAGTAATTCTTACCGAGCTAATTCTCGCATTATGCAGCAGAGCTGGCTAGCCTGGCTTAAAAGGAGCCGAGTTTGTAGGGAGGTAAGTGGCGTTGATTTACGTCCTGGTGCCCGAAAGCATAAAACACCTGACAGTTCAACACGCGGAGCGGTTCCTGGCCAAAACGTGTTTTGCCCCTTGAAGTTTCGTGTATCGAGCAGTTGAAGTCTCGCTCCCCTGGGGGGCACTTCAAACGTCTGCTCTTTGCGCTGCACAGGGTCTTCTGCGTACGTGCGGCCTGTCATAGCAGATGCTGCTCGATGTAAAAGTGTCCCTGGGCTCCACCCGGAGTGCCCAGAAACACCAGGTTGGAAGGGTTGAGGTCCTTCGCTTCTGGCAGAGAACTCAAAGAACCCCTGTGTTCAGCTGGGTACCTCTTCTTGGCTTTGGTAGCCACAACACTCTCTGTTCTAAAGAGCTCTGAGAAGTGAGGAAAGTCCTTGCAGGCACACGTTTTAGGAAAGGAGAAGTTAAAAAGATTTTTATCTAGCGGCAAATTAGGATTTGTTTTAGGAAATTTGCTTCAAATTTTAATCTGAAAGTATTTTAACTGTACTTTCTGCTGTATAATACTTTAGTTGAAAAACTAGTGGGGTTTTACTATGTAAAAGTAAATGCTGGCATTTCACAATATGTCATGTAATGAAAATGGCTGCAATGAACTATTTATTTTGGTTTTTTTATAGCGATGTTTAAACTTTTTTATGCATCTGAATATTAGCATGGTTGTAAAAAGACTCCTGTTTAACTTCACTTGGTTTTGCAGCACTGATAGTAGCTGCACGTATGCCTAGGAAGGAGATGCGTTTTTGTTTTATCCTACTGCAGGTCTTTAGTTCCTTTTGCTGCTGTGTAAAAGGCTTCAGTGCTTCACCCTAGGTTACTTCTCTTCTTCTGTTGCGTAATTCCTAAAGGTGTGAACCTTGGTAAGGAAAGAACACTGGCTTCTTTTGACCAAAGAATGGTAGGGAATGGAAAGGTGATCATCTGATTTATAACTTTCTCCCTGTTAATGAGGAGGGTTCTAACTTCCAGATTAATTTTTAGAGTAATAGAAGGGTGCTTGTGTTATAAGTATAAAAATCGGGTTTTGTGTGGAATTTTTTTTCCATATGAAGTTTTCAATGGATATCTTTATCCTAGAAGTTAAAAAATATTTCAAAGTAGAACCTCTTATAGAGCTCAAGTTTTCTGGTTTTCCTCACATATTTGAGCTAAGTATTTGGGAAAGTTACACACTTGGATATCGGGAGTGGTAGCCAAATTACTTTTAATGTCAAACTGTCTGAAAGTCTGATGCGTTTCCCTCTGCTCTTCCATAGTAGTGCTGTCTGCAGTAGGACTATTAAGTGCATTTATAGGGTCTTCTCATTCTTTGGAAGCTGATTGAAACTTAGCATGATCTGGCTTCAAGTGGAAATAAACTCGATGAATCTTTATATTTCTGTCAACAGGCTTACCTGCATTAATCTGAAAGACATAGGTTTAGTCACCAAGGTAATGTTGGGATTACAGAATAATGTCTATATGATGCTGAAATCCATCATGAAATTTTTCTACTAAAATTCTGATGATTTATTTGATTTTTTTTTTCCTTAAAGCTAATGATTCTAACTTAAATGATGTTAACTGCTCATAAAGCCAGAATGGGGTTATTTCTGACAAGCTGTTGATATTGCATCAGAAACCATAAGTCTTACCTGTTTTCATGCACTTATTATCTTCTGGCTGTTGTATTTAGTTTCTACATAGGTGCTCTCTGTATAGAAAGCATACACTAGTGTACGATTATGTTTGGAAAGTGTTTTGACATCCCTTTTAGTCATGTCTGCCTTTTCATAATTGCATAAAAATACAAATGTTTTGACTTGATTTATTATGAAATGAGTTGTTAAAGGGAACGTGTTTCAAAAACCTGCAATGGAGCAAAGAAACAATAGCAGTCCTTAAAAGAAAAGCAGAGAATCCCTAATTGATGAACAGGGCTTTTTGTTGTTTTGTTCAAATAGATTTTGACCCTTTTGAATTCCTGGTAATGCAGTTTCTCTCTAAAGATAATTTTGCTGTCAGTGATGAAAGTGGATGCAAAAATAACAATTGCAATTCTTCCAACAAGTCATAAAAGCAGTGTTCCTCATCATTCTGATGAGTGGAAGCATGGAGCCATTGTTGCAATTGAGTCTTGACAGCTCCCAAGAGTTGTTACTGGGATTGCACAAATCTGTTTTAGCACAAAGATTTAATTTCATTTTTTGAGTGTGTGTGTGTGCTATTTATACTTGCCTTTTCCTACAAGAGTCTCTCGTGTCTGTATACCATTGAGGTTAAATACATTGCAGACTTTGCATATATGCTTGTTACGCGTTGTAATCGTTGTAATTAAATACTGGTTTAAGGGATTGTAGAGTAATTTGCTTTTGTATTGTTTTGGAATTGTAACTCGAGTTTAAATAGAGGATAACTGGATAATGAAAACATTTTCAAGGACTAGGAGTGAAACTGTTTAGCCTTGCCAGTTCATGAAATAGCATACTATAAAACGTGCATATATATGAGTTAAACATGTTTAATTGACAGTTCTAAGCTTGGATAGTTTTTAGGGGGGATGTGAAGAGGGCAGAGAAGACTGACCAAGTTGTTTCAGGCTTGAGATGATTCAAGGTGTCAGACTTAAAACCAGCTGATCTTGAGACCAATAATTTGGAATTGCTCAAGAATTTGATTCCTGTGGTTTTTTAGCTTGAGCTGTTCTTAAATACGTGATTGGGGTAAGCCAGGCTTTGAAACAGTCTTACTGTTTAAAAGAAAGAAAAAAATGTTGCCAACAAGTATTAGATGGATCTTAACTTACGAGCATTGTATTACCCTGGATATTAGCTACTAGCACTACTAAAATGCTTCAGAATTTGTAGTTTCCTTTGCGCAGAAGAAGAGGGGTTCCACAGCTTCCCTAGACAGTCCCTACAATCCTAGAGAAAACGCATTGATTTTACAGACTGGTAGAGAATTATGTGCCCTGTTGTCACCCTACGAGGGTAAAAATTTAGGAGAAAAAGTTACTACATGTACTATGTTTTTTGCCTAGCTCTATAACGATTTGTCAGACTGCAGTTGTTTAGTCCTTGCAGTAAAACTTAGATTCAGTAATGTCAGCATGCCAGGGACGCATCTAGATTTTTGCAATAGCTTCAGAAGATGCTGGTTTTTGTAACTTGTGGCATTTTTTTCTTGGCAGTTTATCCTTGTAACCTGGAGGTAGTGTAGTGCTGTTTGCTTGCCTTTCGCTGCACGGCCTTGTGCCAGGACTTGTCAATCCTGCCACCTCCTCTTCTGTCTTCTGCCCTCTCTCTCCCAATTTGTCCATGTCCCTATCCTGTCCACCCACCATCCATGTTTGTTTTCAGCCAACGTGGGGCCTGGCTGTGAAATGGTGCTGGTGACAGGAGGTAGGAGAGAGGGGAGAACGGGACTGCAGCAGCCTGACTTAAGAAGCTATAGGATCTCATCCTTAGGATGTAGTTTTATGTTGCACTAATTCCTGAAAGCAAATATCCTACACCCTTCCAGTTCCTCCTGCCTGTTTGCCCATTTCCTTCTCTCCTGTGCATCACACTTAACCAGTTGTGTGGGGCTCCAAGGAGTTGGTCAAGCCTGTTGCATTGATAGAAGCTTTTTTTTTGTTTTAAACTTTGGAGCGCGTATGGCCAGAGCAATTGAAAACTATCAGTAGATGGGAATGGTAGGCAGGTAGGAATGGTAGTCCTTGTGGCAGCCTGCCATTAGGTATGATTAGATGTTACGTGAAATAGCTGGAGAATTCAGCCTATGCTTATTTCTGGCTGCTAACCAAAGCCAATATAATACAGAAGTTTATTCTGTACTGATAGAATGCTATCTATACATAGAATGTGCCTTAACTTGTAGCTAGGGAAGAAAGACATGAATATTGCAATACATGAGAAATGAATTTTTTTCCTAGGCAGCAGTTTTTTAATAACATAAGCATTTTTAGGCCGTTAGGGTTCTCTTAACTTGTTTGACTTCTATTCCAAAAATAATTCTAATTTTAGTAATGTGTATAATAATAACATTTTGACTTAAAACATGAGTTACATTTTAAGGAGAAAATCAGTTTCAGCCAGGGAGGTATCTCTTGTGAGAAAGGATGAGTGGGTGATGTGTGATGTGCACGAGTACAAGTGATGGTGGGGTTCAAGGTGAAAGACCTATCAGGCACAGCATGTGTTGTGTTACACTGGGAAGAGCATGTGGATGTGTGCTTTTTATTTGCTGGTTTTACAGTGAACTGGATCATCATGTTTTGTGTCACAACAAAAGGTGATAATATCAGCAGGATTTGAATCAATAAAACACATCAGTATTTTGATAATCTTACTGTTTTGTTTTTTCTCTTCTCTGTTTTGCTGAAAAGTATGGGAGGCACAATACCGCCTGCTCCAGCCAGTGCCTCCACAGAGGAGACAAGTAAGGTGAGATATGAAGAATTTATCATTGAAAACAAACATTTGGATCCTCTGCAAAAATTACTGAGTAGGAGGAATGAAAAATTACTGTCAATTTTCACTCAAATAGGGTCGGTGAATATGCTAGGGTGAGTGATGGGGAGAGTTCAGTCTGAAGCCTGCCCATTGCATGTTGTAGATGACTTGTTACAGACAGCTTCCTAGTTTATTTCAAATGTTGTCATGCTCCATTTCACTAATCCTGAATGCCTGATGTTCTGTGCAATGCAAATGCCAAAGTCTTGATTTCTTTTTTTTATGTTCCCGCTGTCTGTTTATACACTTCTTCAGTAGCCATTAGTGGATTAAATTACGATCTTTGCATGAGAAAAAATATTAGCAAGCATGATAGGTAATGAAGTGAACAGTTGAACTATTGAGTTTTTAAGGCAATATTGTGGAAGAGTTTTTCATTGATTTTTGTTCATTTGTTTTAAGGGAAATAATAAATTTGGCTTGTACATTTATAGCAGGATTTTTCCAAGCTTGAAATTCTTTTGAAAAAAGTAGAATTTTATTTCCCGCCCCCCCCCCCCCCCCCCCCCCCCCCCCCCCCCCACTTAAGAAGACAGTGGATGCTGGAATTACTGGCTAGTTAGAAATGTATGGAGGGATTGTGTACATGTAGTGAGTATAGTGTGTGACACTGAGTATGAAGACAAGCAGCTTATGTCTGTGAAAAAGCAGAATGTGCTAAATTATGGGATTCAGAGGAAATTAGTGATGTAGTTAAAAGTTGATAGGAAAACATTTGAAAAAAACATTCTAAGTATGTATAAATGGCAAAGATCTCTGACCTTGGCAAATGGAAACAATATTTTTATAATTGACACAAGCTTATTGTTCACTGCTAAAGGATCTTAGCTTAATAGTATTAGATTGAGATAATTTTTGATCCAGAGAATGTGTGAAGGAAGGCAGGAAGATTGGAAGGGTTGGTTAGTATTCATTGCAAAGCTGGTTCTGAATTGGATATTATTTGTATTATTTGGCTTTGATTATTGAATTACACAATTTGAAGGACAGACCTTACCAATAATAAAAGTTCACGAGTCAAAATTTGGGCTCTGAATTGTTTGCATGTGTGATAGACTTAATCTGAGAGGAGGAAAAAGGAGGATTTTAACTTAAAAATAAAACACTTTAGTCATAGAGCAATCTGATGCTCTGGAGATGAATTTTGGATTTTCTTATACATTATTATTTGTTAGAGTGGGAATAGAGTATCAGTCAGAATAACGCATGCTTACAAATACATTTTTCTTTCAGGGCAAAGCAGAGGAACAGCCAGAGGAGCCAGTTAAATCCCCTGAACCAGAAAGTGAAGAGAGCGACTTAGGTGTGGAAAATAAATGACTTAATCACATTTCCCCAATGTGAACATGATTCTGGAAACCCTCTCTGTTTGTAGATGGCACTTAATCTTGCTTTTTGTTTCTCCCTCAGAAATTGACAACGAAGGAGTGATTGAACCAGACAATGATGATCCTCAAGAAATGGGAGATGAAAATGTGGAGGTAAGCACAATATTTTCAATGTCTGTGGCAGTAGGAAAGATAGGGAGAAGTTTCAAGTTTAGTCAAGGCTAGCAGCTGAGGAGGGATGAGTACTATATTAGCCAGGTAGCCAGCTGCTGCTTTGGCTCTTTTTCTCCTAAATAGAAAACCTACTGGTTTAAAACCACAGTCCTTTCTTATTCAAGGTTGTAGTCCATCAAAAATCTAGTGAAGAAAATCAGGTCAGGAACCCCCAAAAAAATATTATCAAAACACCCATGACAACCAGATATGTAGAAATCTGCCATTATTCAACTCAAGCTAATGTCTCCAAGCTGAAAGCAAAGTTTGTTTGTTTTTTTTTTAGCTATGATTGAATGCAAATTAAAAACAAGATTCTAGAATCGGAAAACTAGAACTGCCTTTTTTGGCGCTGTCTTACTATGGTAATTCTGGCCTGGACTCTATGGCTTTTGAGTTTTGAATCTGTTTTTCATTATCTTTATTTTTGTAGGTAACTGAAGAGATGGTGGATCAAGCTAATGAGAAGAAGATTGAAGCAATAAATGCTCTAAGTGAAGGTGATAAATTATTTTTTAGTACATACTCAAGGACATTAGGTTTGGTTCTCCTCTTAAAAAAGAAGAAAATATCTTGGACTGTTTTGAATGCTTTCGAGGAAGAGAACAACTCACTTGCTGTTGGATAGCCAAAACCGTCTAGAACATGAAAGCTACTTTTAAGTGCTGTCTTCCCAATGTAGCTATAGTTTTGGGCAGAGTTGAGGGTAATGAGGTACTGCAGCATCTTAATTAAAATCGATTGTTATAGTACTTCCCTACATATTACGGTTGGTTAGTGGTTGTTCTTAATGCAATGAAAAGCTGTGTAATAAAGAGATGACTTCCTATTTGGTTGCATACAAAGTTAAATGTACAAATTTAGCTGAGAAAAGTCTCCTCCCCTTTAGCATTAGTTTTGGAGTTTGTACTTCAGTAACATAGGAAGAGGGATAAACTGGTTTTCTTTTGTTGATAATGTTCTGTTTAAGAACATAAACAGACATAACATAGGGACATAACACTCCGTAAAGCAGGTTTGGCAATTTGGATGTAATTTCATTGTGTAATGACTGAAACTTTACTCATATTTAGGTGAACTTCAGAAGGCTGTCGACTTGTTCACAGATGCTATCAAGCTGAATCCTTGTTTGGCCATCTTGTATGCCAAGAGGGCGAGGTGAGTCATTACAAACTAGTGATTTATGTCTCTGCCTGTTCTGTTATTTTGCTTAAGGAACCCAGATATAATGG
This sequence comes from Tauraco erythrolophus, assembly GCF_009769465.1. Lineage (NCBI taxonomy): Eukaryota > Metazoa > Chordata > Aves > Musophagiformes > Musophagidae > Tauraco > Tauraco erythrolophus. Next base: position 58,852,692 of record NC_141468.1, read on the forward strand.
CAACCTGAGAATCTATGTAAACTTCAACCACATAAGGGAAAGGGAAAAGTACACAGTGCGTTGTATCTTATATGTGATTAACCAGATTTGCTGAAGCAAACGTGTAAAGAATCTTGACAACAGAGTAACAGAATGATGTTCCAAAATGCATTGTGGTAATATGGCTTTTGGTATGTTGAGTTAGAATAATACTGGGTAACAAACACTTGCAAAATCTGAAGTTTATTCTGGGATTAAGATGATTATTGAAATCATGGCCTGTGATGCAAAGTTAATTGTGGATCGTGTGAATTCTCTCCCTGTTGTACCTGCTAAATGAATTCGTTCACTGTGAAGTAGACTTGTTTCTGTTCAGCAGTCCTGCATTTGAACAGGACACACCTGTTTCTCAACCCATTCAATACCACCTTACTGCTAATTACATCTGCCAGACTGCAGATAGTGTGTTTGGAACATTGTCAAATTCGATGTGTGGTGGCCCTAACTTCATAATGCACAAACACGTTTATGTTTCTAATTCTTGAGGAAGGCTGGACAAGTATGGGTTGCAGAGCAGAAGTTTCCACAGATTTTGTTTTTCTTCTTTTATGCAAAAAAACCCCACTAATCATGGATGATTTCGTAGTTTAGTAGATCGTTTTCATAGCAAGGTATAATTCAGCTTTTTATGACTTTCGATTAATTAGTGTCCTTTAACTGTTCCATTCTTAGTACATCTTAAGTGGTCTATGCCTTGCTATTTTTTCCTTTCCATATCAGAGTTCTTGCGTGTAACACTGTTTTGCGTACCTTAATACACTATTGTTGTCGTTGCCATCATAGTAGTATTTTTAAAACCTCATATAATGCTATATTTTCTCAGGACTGCAATAAGCAATGAAAATTAAAAGTGTTAGGAGAAGTTTAAAAGTTACCTCAATTTGGTCTATTGTAGAAATAAGCTAACAGTATATTATAGGATATTGTAAAACAGTAGTGCTGATCAAGTGCTATGAGTGATCTGCCTCTCTGGTGGACTTGCATTTTAGCTCGGCAGGGTTTGTGTGTTTTGGGAGACTAGGATTTTTGTGCAGTCAGCAGCACTGGAATGTCTTTCATCGGCGAGGCATAGTTTTGGGACAGTTTCCTGACACATGGTTCACCTATTTGTTTCTAGAAGACAGTGCATGACTTTGTTCTTGCTTTCTAACAAGCCTTAATGATGAAGTTAGTTACAAGCACTCTAATTGTTTTGTTCAAATTGCTAGTTGCCATTGGCTATAGACTCCAAAGATCATGGAGTTGACTGTCTTTTGTGTTTATTTGTCCTTGTGCGCTGAAGTTTTTCTCGCTGGCAAGGCTTGAGTCTGAACAATGAACACGTTCGTTTCTTGCTAATGATTCACCTACAACAACGGGCCGGGGAAACTAAATTTCAGTGACTTCATTATCACTACAAAATCTTTTTGAACTCAGCTTTTCAAATGTATTATCTCAGTAGCTTGCCTGTTAGTCATCCAAAATTATTTCCAGCTTAAGTTAGTAACTTGGTATTTCAATATGTATAATAAATGTTATTCCCACAGTGTTTTTGTGAAACTACAGAAGCCAAATGCCGCCATTAGAGATTGTGACAGAGCCATCAAGATTAATCCTGACTCGGCACAGACCTACAAGTGGAGGGGGAAAGCACACAGGTAGTGAACTACACCTGTACTTGGGGGGAGCAGTTTTGTTTATGCATTCTCTGCTTCTCTGTGCCTCTAAACTGTCTGGCTCCTACCTGAGAGCAGTAATCATGAACCAAGAAACATTGTGCTGTGAAAGAAAGGACTATGGTGATTTATTCATGGCAATTCATGAGTAGTCATTCTGGCAGTCTTTTTTCTTTTTTTTTAATTTTTTTTTTTTTTAAACATATCTTCTAGTAGCGTACTGACATTGTGAATAGCATTTTCTAATCATTTGCTAAAGATGAGGTCTAGGACTTGTGGGTTTTATTTGTTTGGTGGTCTTTTGTTTTAATGAAGTGTTTCTCTGTTGCTTTTACTCCATTAGATCGTAGAGCTCTTTTACACAGTGAATTAAACAGCCTAGGTATTAAGGGAAACATTTGTTGCAATTGAAGAGTGATATTAAGCAAACAGTGTAATTATTTAAAATTACATTATACCAATGGGCATCCCCCCAACTGTAGGTAAACTCTTTTTTTAAAATGACAATAAATCAGACAAAAAAGAGATGACAACACTTCTTATGGTCCATATAAAAGTGGAAAGAGTAAATGCTAGTAGAACCTAAAAAAAAAAAAAAGGGGGCGGGCATTTTAAACTGTGTGCACAGAGTAGTTTGTTCATGTCTACGGTTTTAATAATAAATTCCATGGAACCTGAGAGCAAGAAGAATGGAGAATAGTTTGGATTAACACCTCTGTCTGTAAGCAGAAGTGCTTTGACCTCTTAGGAATACCATTTGCCTAAATGTTTTATTATCATGAGTTTGTATAAATGAATAGTTAAGAAGTGTGCACAGTAGTCTGTATGACCTCTTCAACTAAGACATGGTGCATCCAGTTAGCTAGGGTGTTTGAGTGCTGAGTAAAGACGGTCCTCTTAAGCTTGACGTAGCGGTGGCGTAGACTTGTAAAGAACACTGAACATGTAGCTCTACACTGAACATGTGCCTAGTAGTGCAGAGTATTTTTATTAGTGTGCTTCATGGGTTTAGGTAGGGTACCTTCTCCCTGTTAGACCCTTCTTGTTTTTAGCAAACGTTGATACTAACTGATTGAGGGTATTTTTCCTCATTTTTACTTCAAGCAAATGTTATTGTATAGGTGTGAAGCGAGCAGGTATCCTCTAAGGGCATTGTTGTGTGCAGGTTACAGAAAACACCATGATTATTAAACTTCAGAATTTTGTAAGTCCATATAGCTGAAGGTAGAAGTAACTGAATGCTGCATGGTTGTAAATATTTTGAATATGAGTTCAGTTTGCTTTTTCTTTCTGAATGTTGATGTCCTCTAAATTCCAGACTTCTGGGTCACTGGGAGGAGGCTGCTCATGATCTTGCATTGGCTTGTAAACTGGATTATGATGAAGATGCTAGTGCCATGCTGAAGGAGGTGCAACCAAGAGTAAGTGGGGAGGCATGATGGAGGTTCCTCCTCTGAGTGACATTGCTGCCTTCAAATTCTTCCAATATGCCTTGTCTTGTGAGAATGTGTTCATGTGTCATCTGACACTTCAAACTGAGTTTATAAATATTTCTGTCTCCAATCCCAGCTGTTTATGGCTGCGTGTAGAGAAATTGAGTCTCTGAGCTAGGCATGTGACCGAACTATGAAATAATAATGTTCCTTTTTCAAAATCTTAACAAAAGAATCTGAAGTAGTTGAAGTTTTGCCAGGCATTTTAGAATCTAGACTAAAACATTCAGAAGAGCAAGAGAACACTCTGATGATGGATTTTTTTTTTTCAAAACATTTCTGAATTGTTCAAAGCTTTATCCCAAAAAAGTTTTACAAAGGAAGCATTCTTTGCTGTAATTTGTACTTTCATTGATCTACCTCATGAGGGCAGCATCATCTCTTTAAGAGTGATTTTCAGCTTTTCTCAAGTGACTGACCCCAGCATTCTTCTCAGGAAGAACTTTGTTGTAACAAATGTAAGACTGTTGATAGCAGGCTTTTTTTTTTTTTCCATCTGTTTTGCATGTTCCTTTAAAGTGGCTGACAGACCACAGATTGCAGCTGTTGCATTGTATTGGGTTTAAGTGGTGAGGTTGAGGGGAGGTGGAGGCTGCAGGGCTGGCCTCTTGTAAGAAGAGACATGGGGCTGTCCTTATGTCAGACGGAGCCAGTTCCAGGTAGCTCCAAAACAGACTCACCACTGGCCAAAGCCGAGCCAGTCAGTGACGCTGGTGGTGCTTCTGTGATAACATATTTAAGAAGGGGTTAATAAATGCAGTGCAACAGCTGTGAGAGAGGGGAGTAAAGGGAAAAAAAAGTGAGAGAAGCAACTTTGCAGACACCAAGATCAGCGAGGAAGGAAGGGGAGGAGGTATGCCAGGCATAGGAGCAGAGATTCTTCTGCAGCCCATGGAGAAGACCATGGTGAAGTAGGTTGTCCCTCTTGAGTCCATGGAGGTCCACGGTGGAGCACATATCTACCCTGGAGCCCATGGAAGACCCCACACCAGAACAGGTGGGTATGCCCTGAGGGAAACTGCAGCCTGTGGAGAGCCCACATTGAAGCAAGCTCATGGCAGAAACTGTGGCCCATGGAGAGGAGCCCATACGGAACTTGGTTTTCCGGCAGAAGCTGCAGCCCACGGGGGACCCATGCTGGAGCAGTCTGTTGGACTGTGGGGAGAACTCATGCTGGAGCAGTTTGTGAAGTACTGCAGTTCATGGGAGGGATGCACATTAGAGCAGTTTGGGAAGGACTATATCCTGGGGGGGCACCCCAGGCTGGAACAGGAAAAAAGCATGAGGAGGAAGGAGTGCAGAGGTGCAGTGTTACAGACTGACCACAGCCCCCATTCTCCTGCCCTGCACCACTCAGTTGAAGCTGAGCTTTGGTAAGAAAAGGAGTGGGGAGAAGGTGTTTATAGTTTTGTCTTTGTTTCTCATCATCCTGCTCTTATTTTTATTTGACAAAAAATTAAATTAATCTCCCCCATGTTGAGTCTGTTTTGCCCATGATGGTAGTGGATGAGTGATGTCCTCGTCTTTATCTCAAGCCAGGAGCTTCTCCATCTTATCTTCTCTCCCTGTCCTGTTGAGGAGGGGGAGTGAGAGGGTAGCTTAGTGAGGACCAGGCAGCCAGCCAAGGTTAGGCCACCACATGCACAAACATTCCTATGTTTAGTAACTTGGCCTTTCAGTTTTTCCTACCACATCTTTGTAGAAGACAGTCTCCAACAAAACAACAATGGAAACCATCTTACAACCTGTTAGTCTTCTCTTTTGGAGACTATTGATCTGTGGGAAATGTAATTAGGTCTTAGATCTCACCCTTTTTTATAGCAGGTATACTTAATGCTTGGCTGAGGGGGAGCCTTTTATTTCCAGTTAATCTGCCCATGCACAGAAACAGCAGAGTATGAGAAACAGCATACATTGAGGCGTAGTTGCCAACTGTGAGTATTTGTGTATGTAGCTCAAGGAAAAAGTGTACGAGATTTTAATGGGTGACGTTTTAATCTTTACTTAGTGAAGATGAGCTGTTCACCCGATTTATTGACTTCCAGCTTTCCTAGCACTCTTTAGTTTGTGGTATTTCTAGCTGAAAGTCTGAGTCAAATTCTAAAAATGCGTATTTCATTTTGAGAAATACTTAGAACCAATGAAAATCAAAACTTTGGAAGCTTTTTATGCTTCATAAAAAAAAAAAAAAAACAAACCCAAAAAATACAAAACACTCTCAATAGTTCATTAAGAGAGAGGAGAAAGGTAACAGCCATAACATCAGGTTCCGATAACACATACTGCATTCAATATCGGTCAGTCCTGCTGCCTGCGGTGTGTTTTCTCTGGCAGGTAAGAATGATGTGGTGTGGAATGGATGTCTCCTAGCTAAAATGAGTTGTATTGAAGCTTCAATACTTATAATTTCTTTGTTTAAAGAGTATTCTGAAAGAATAGAAGAGTATCCATTGTAGTAGTAGTTAGTATATCTGGTTTTGAACCTTGGTTTTGCTATGTTTTTTGTTACAGGGTAATGATCATACACAGTTTGTGAAATCATGAACTGTTTTGCCATGCTGTGCAAGGATACATTCTGGTTTCAAGAAAGCAGTGCTACAGTTAGTGTTCTGTTGTTAGAATGAGCCCTGACTGAGGAGCCTTGGGGAGTTCATTGCTGACTACTTTCTTCTGCTGAGGCTGTGGATTTTATAGACTTGAGAAAAAGCTGATAATAGGAAACAAACTTTTCCCCCACCAGCCCTTTCTTGGTTTGGTTCAGGAATTCTTTGAACTGATTATGTCTAGCTGTATATGCCGCAAAGGCATATGGAACAGCAGTGACACTATTTAAGTGTGTGTGTGCAGGGGGAATTTCTGCTCTTGTGCCAGTGAAGATTCCCTTTTCTAAGGCAGTTGCTGGTTTTAGCCCTGGAGAAATAAGTATTTCAGCATAAAATCATGAAGGGACATGCAATGATAACGTGTTTAAGTTCTAACTAAGATGCAAGTCCCAGGGCTCTTTAGCAAAACAGAATACTAGAGTGCATGTTCTGGTGAGTCCAGTTAGGGCCAAGTAGACATGAAAAATTGATTGCCATAGAGAGGAAGCAGCAAATGACTCCTAAAACAAAGGGGCTTTTAGAATGTGAAGTCAAATCTTATTTGTAAGGACTGGTAAGAACAGATAGTTACTTGTATGGATTTTGTATTGAAATGTTGTGTGGTATGCTAGAAATGTATATGAAATCTTGATATTCTATTGTAACAGGCTCAGAAAATTGCTGAACATCGCCGAAAATACGAGCGGAAGCGTGAAGAAAAGGAAATCAAGGAAAGAATGGAAAGAGTGAAGAAGGCACGGGAGGAGCATGAGAAAGCACAAAGGGTGAATACTTAGCCTTTAATATTTCTTAATAATTTGGAGAGCATCATAGTTACTTTGTTTAAAATGAATTGCAGAGAAGAATCGCTTTTATTTTAAGTCTTAGAATTAAATTTTAGAGAGTTGGTTTTTGTCTTAGTTACTTGACCAATAATGAAATTTGGAGAAGAGGGCATTGTACTGCATCTGCTTTTATTGCTGATGACAAAAGCAGGCTCTGGAATCTCTACTAATCCTGTGTTTCAAGAAGTCATTTACTGTATAACTGTACCAGAATAGTTTTTACTTCAAGTACTTATGTCTCCTGAAGTGGGAGGTTTTAAATTAAAACAATACTTTGCTTCTCTTCCTAACTCCTGACACAGTTTGCTTGCTCTTTCTTCATGCTTTATTGATATATTTTAATAGGGGGGGGGGAGTTAGTTCTAAAAATGTGAGCTGACGATCTAAAACAAATCATGCAGTTCATATTCAGTAAAAACATACTCTGCGTAACCTATCTGCAAATACATACTAAAGTAAGAGTAGACATTACTATTTCTTGTTGGTAATTTTGTACACATTGAAGTGCTTTGTTTGTTTATTGTGGTAGTCTACCTGCCTGAAACAGTTGCAGCTATTTTTTTTTTCCTCCTAAAACCAGTTGAGCGATAGAAAACAGACTGTAGCTCCATTGCTTTGTGTGGACTGATGTGCTTTCATCTGCAGGAGGAAGAAGCAAGACGACAGGCAGGAGGAGCTCAGTTTGGTGGTTTCCCTGGTGGCTTCCCAGGTATTTTATTTTTAAGTACCGATACTTGAAGTAGAGATGACTGTTGGGAATCTCATATGTTTCTGTGTGGAGTATTATAACCACAGTTTTTATAGCATTTGTTCTTAAGAGAGAGTGAAAAATATTTTATGAAGTTTAGAACTTGTCTACAAATAACTCCTTGAGCACCAATGAGAAGAGGGGTGGGATTCTTTCTCTTAAAGATAATTGATGTTAGGTAGCAAGTAGAGGGAAGACAAACCAGTAATTATGGATAATAATGAAAGGATTTAGGTCTGAGAAAACAACAAAGGTGTAGTATTTGCTTAATAATATGTGCTGAAAAACTAGTATAAAAATGTTTTCTAAATTACCCAGGGTGTCCTGGACCCATTCTGCTTAAGAACAATGGTTTTAAAGTTGAAAATTTGTATTGAATATTAGAGAAATCTGTGCTAGTCACAATCTATTGTTGAACAGAATAGTTTCTCAAAGGAGGTAGTGCAATTTACCTTCTAGAAAAGCTGTCCTTGAACAATTCAATGAAAATTGGGCTTCCCATGTTATTTTTGGGTACAATTAATTGGGGAGAAACAAGGTAAGTATTAATGCTCTCGAAGATTGAGATGTAGCTGAGGTAGGCTGTATGCATACTCAACTGGATCAGCTTTTCAGAGGAACCAAATAGAGACCATGTCTACCCTGCTCAGCACAGCTAGGGTAGCTGCTGATTAAGGTTTTAAAAACAACCTCAAGCATTTTGCTTCAGGAATTTTTTTTTTTTGGTGTTACAGTTTTTTCAAACCTAAAGTTCCCGTCAAATGTGGAACGTGCCTGGGACGTACTGTTGCTGATCTGCTTTTGTCCAGAATTGTTCACCCCAGGCATTCAAACTCCTTATGTTCCTGGGCTTGACACCTACTGAATTTAAGCTAACCAGAAAAATAACCGCATCTGTGTACAAGGTGCTAAAACCTGACACTCAATGCAAACCTCCTGTTCAGTTGGGTTAAAAACATGAGTGAAATAAGATGTACGTCTTCACACAAAGAGAGGGTGAAGACCCTGCTTTCCATTCAGTGAAGACGCTGTAGCCTTACGGAAGACATGGCTTTAGAGGTGTGGCAAAGGAAGTATATCTTGGTCTCTTTCTGAGCCTCCTGTATAGATGAATTAAATGCCTCTCATCATGTGGTGTTCTTGTCTTGGGTTTCCAGGTGGATTTCCCGGGGCTATGCCTGGAGGTATGCCAGGAATGGCGGGTATGCCAGGTCTCAATGAGATTCTCAGTGATCCTGAAGTCCTTGCGGCCATGCAGGTGAGTATTTGTTATAATCAAAGCTAAACATTTTGAACAAGGGAAGAACAGCACCCGTGAGCTGAGGGAAGGAGGAAAGATGTGACCTTCTGGATAGCAATGGGATGCTTGCTTATTTCTGTTGCAAAATTCTCTCCTTGCATGCGAGGCACGAGACTGTCTGGAATCAATGTTAGCTGTTTTTCAAACTGATGGGATCTTAATTAAAAGTGCCCCCCAGCCCCGCCGGCCCCATACGTGCTTATGATAGGCAAAACTGTGCTGTATAGAGATCTTCATCTCTTGAGTATCTTGAATGGTTATTTTCCACATGGTGTAATTCAATTGCTTCTTTTTGAATGCACACACATTGTGGCAAGATAATTGCACACAAACAAAAAATGATTATTAATATTGTTGCAACACAATATGTTACAAAAATACTGAGAAGAGAATTGCCTTTCTATTTAGGGGATTAAGTGTTTGGTTTTTGCCAGAGGCAAAGTAGTATCCGAATAGTTCTGCGTCTGGCGTTTTCTAAATTCATGTTCAGAGATCTTGCTTCCCCAGTGAGCTTGATTAATGGCTCGGTTATTTAATTGCTCAATGTCATGACTACTTTTACACAAGAAAAATATTCCAGCAAATTAAATAGAACATATCTGACAACATCAGTTTTAGGGGCAGGTCGGCTAGGAAAAATCTGAGCTATATAGTTTTATTTGCATGCCAATATGATCAAGTATAAAAGTGTTTTGTTTCTTTGTCTGGATTGCTGTGGTTAAACTAGAATTACGTGTTGTTCTCAGCTCATTGAACAGCCATGGTCCACATCTAAATAAAAGCATCACAAGCAACCCTTATTTGGTATGCCCTGAAATCACAAAAAAGGCATCACTTTCCATGCAAAAGTTCGTGAGTTCTCTTAATGGTTTCTGATGGTTGGAAACACACCTTTACTTTGGCTGCCACAGTCAGCCATGTTGACTTGCATCCAAACCATCAAAAAAACCCCTCATGACTTGTAGCTGTATTCATTACCTGGCTAATTTATGATGTAATACAGGAGTTTAAATTAGAGTTGCTAAAAACAGAGCTTTGAGGTGCAGCTAAATATTAAGCACTTGCCACATGCCTTTAAGAAGACTCCATTGCATGCTGGTTATATATGCCCCAGCATACTATAGGATGTTGCAAGAGCGTGTGTTGACGGTGTTTTCTCATAACACAGGCAGGCTTTCACATGTAGACCTGTCAGCAAAGCCTTGAGTGTCTTGCTGACTTCTTTTGTACAAAACTTTACATCTAGATACGATTTATCCCGCATTTCACCTATGTCTACGCTGTCTTATTTTCCTAAAATGTCCAACTGACTATGGTCTGTTCCTCTCTGAATTGGCAGCGTAAACCGTAGTCTTAAAAGACAGTAGTTTCTACTGCTTGGCTTCTGCTCAGTGCAGCTATGGAATATGTTGATGGATAATGGTAGCTGGTACCTATTACGTAGGTTATCTGAGGTGTTACAAAAAAAGTCTGAAGATACTGAATCACACAGTTCTTTCTCAAATCGTTAATCTTAAGATACTGTTTTAACTGACAGTATGTAGAGGCTTTTCATAGTGAAGAATTACTACTGAAACTGGAGTATTGCTTTTCACAATCTCTCTAGGCTTAGTGACTGTTACCTCATCAGCTTTGAGACTATTCTCCATGAGCTAACATTGAACTGTGCCTGAGTCTGTTAACAGCTCCCTAAACCTTGTAACTCTGTGTGCCTGAACATAAGCTAGATTAAACTGGTTATGCTGTCAACTTCAGCTTTTCCTCTGTAGAAGCAACCAAAGAGCAGGAGATGACTGCCTATGGACATGTTTGTAGACGTTACTGCTCATCATTGGCATAAAGATTAGAATCTCTGCAAGCTAGTATAAAAACTTTTCTTGATAAAGATTCCTCGTTCCATTACCTGAAGATTTACTGTCTTCAGGATAGTGTGTGTTTGTTTGTTTGTGTTTAAATTGTGGCTGGTACTAGTCTTTTATGCATAAAAGACTCAAAGTGGCAAAGCCGCTGCTGCATTTCTTTTCATAGCTTCTTAACTGTAATAGTTGTGACCTCTTGGAGTGACTTCTAACGTGTTATTTAACTCTTTTGCCCCTAAGCTTTTTAGTCTCCAGAAGAATTGGCTGAGACTTTTAAAAGTTTCTCTTATTTTACTATTTTGGCTGTCTGAAGGGTTCTGTAGTACCTCCTGTCTTGCATGTGCAACTGCTCTCTCTGGACACAACATGACATTTGTGTTTTGGAGGGCTGTTATGGGTCAAGTATAAGTTCTTTTGAAAAGCAGTTATGTGTAAGATGGACCTATGGATTCCTTATTTGACCTATAGTCATATGTTAGACCTAGACTTCCACGAAAATATGTAAGTTGGAAAAAAGAATCGTGATAACTTTTTTCCTTGGAAGTATTTTTCATCCTTCTGCAACTAAAGACTAGAGCATTGGAAAACTGAATGTTTCACTAACGCTGTTTACAGAGTGGTTCCCATTCCACCTTATGTGCTAAATATTTCCCTATGGAAATGTTGATATCTTCAATCTTAAACTTTATTCTGATAGTGTTGCTCATCAGTGTGAAACCTTGGATGTGTTAGACTCTTTTTATAAAAATGTTTAAGATTGAGGGCTTCCAGGGAGTTGCACAAGTACAGAATAACTTACTTGCTGTGAATTTATAGGATCGTAAAACACGTAGCAAAAAATTAGATATTTAACATTCATTTAAGTGTGCTTTGACACAAACCAGTGAGTAAGCTTACTCAGCTTTTTGTTCCAGATTCATATTCTACAGGTGAAAACACAGATTTAACAATATGATATGATCTTTATAGTCATGAGCCCTATTTTGAAATCAGAAATTCAAGAAGTTTGAGGTTGTGAAAGTCTTCTTTCTTTCTTTACATACAAATCCTGTAAAGTGGAGAAAACATGTCTGTCTTCTGAACTTCAGCATCCTATTTTTTCAAAGACTTTGCAGATTCTCTTTTGTGAGAGAGACAAAACACTTGTAAATCCCTCTAACAAAAGAGAAGACTTGACTCTTGTTTTCCAACATGTATAAAACATGACTGAAGCACGTGGGTGATTTCAGTGGAGTCCACACCTACCAAACACAGTTTTGGATCAGACTTGTTAAACAGCTCTTGTCTGTGTCTGATGCTAGAATAGATACAGGGTGGTGCTATTGTAGCACAGAGCGCTCAGAGGACATAAATTGGTTTTTGATGGTTTGGAAGAATACATCTGTGGTAGCAATGGGCTAGAAGTCTAGGGAAAATTGTATCTTTCAGTGAAACTACTTAAATGCGCTAGAAAAAAACAGAAAATGAAATTACAGCTGATGCAGATGATTTGTATTGGACATAATAAACTGCTTGCACCGTAGCTGAATTAAAGAAAACTTGGATCTTTGCAGAATTTGCTTATAATGGAAACATTTTTCCAGGCTGAGATGTAAAATCAATCTATACAGATTTATTAAAGGGCACTGTTCAAAACATGCACATGTAAAATGAGTAAAAACAATTCTAGTTTAACAGAGGTCAAAGGTGTACTAGAAGTACAGAAAAAAGTATTAATGCTTCTTATACTAAGTAGAGAAGATGCCGTTAATAAATACATTCACATGTACATTACAGTCAGTGGTCAAAAGAATACCAACTTCAACAGTTGTAGTTGATGAGATATAACAAGGTTCTCTTCCAGTTGTGATTTCTCAGAGGAGCTGGGAAAGGACTGAGAATCAGAAGCGTTTTCAAAAGCCACACGTTGCCACATCATCTGCTCACAGCCTAGCAGATGAAAGTTTCTGCTGCTAGAGGGGACCGAGGTGAAAGGGAGGAGTAGCAGCTATTGCTCAGAGGAGGGTTATCCTACCGTGCGTACTACACGCATGGAGCTTCTGCCTCCTTCAAAATGCATTTGGGATGCCTGAATAGAAATAAACCAGTAGGTGTGGCTGTGTTTGGCTCCTTTTTGGGGGAAAAATAATTCTTACCTTATCCTCCTTCTCACATGTTGTGCTATTACTGTAACAAGTTCAGTAACAACCCTGGTGTTTACTGATGCAGCGTTAACGGCCTGCACTGTATCCTTGTTTTCTCTTTAGAGACCTCTTGCCCAAAACTCCAATCTAGTCTTGTCATGTGAAAAGCTGAGCAAGACTGGATTCGTGTTGAGACCACATAACCACTAACTTTTGTAGGCTTGTTTTATAAATGCCCTAATTTCTTTCTTTTTGTCCTGCAGGATCCAGAAGTTATGGCTGCGTTCCAAGATGTTGCCCAGAACCCAGCAAATATGTCCAAGTACCAGAACAATCCCAAGGTCATGAATCTCATCGGTAAATTGTCTGCCAAATTTGGCAGTAAACCATAATATCCCTGGTCCTTAAAAATCATATCTGAATGGGAAGGATTGGATTTGGCTAACCAGTGTTGCAATAAAACAAACCATTGTACCTCTGATCTTCTTAAGAGAAATAGGGTGTTCTAAGGAGAACTCTGGCCCAAGTGTTGACTTTATTTAGTGATTGGTTTATAGCACTCAAATTATATTCAGGTGACGTAGTTGAAACCATCCCTTCTTGTCCAAGAGTTGCAACCTTTTATTATAAGTATTACAGACAGTTTCCTTTAAATGAACACTCCTGTAAGAAATCATAGTATTTCAGGAGTGTAAGATAAAAACCTGTTGTTGTGTTGTTTTGGATTTTTTTCTAGAAAATTACTCTCAGTGAGCAAAGAGGAAGGAACTTTAACAGTTTAAGTCTGTCTTAATCTCCTTAGGACAGAAAAGTTGGCCTAGTCACAAATAGCAAAGGTGGGACAAGTCTGAAGAATTAACTGGATAAAGGAATTGTCTGCAAATACAAGTCCTTATGTTGTTTATTTGGGTTTTTTTAAATGGGTGACTGACTTTATATAAACTATTAAAATTATCAACATAACCATGCTAGCTAGTTACACACTGGAACTTCTGGCAGTACTGCAAATAATGTAATATTTAGATCACAACTGTGTAGCAAAGGTACAGTCCTATCCTTTGCACAACCTGGCATGAAGTACATATTGCAGGGGCCACAGAGGTTTTGTTCCTTGCTCAATTCTTGTCCAGCGCCTTTACACGTTTTATTTATCAGTCTGGGTATGGGAGAGCAGCTTTACTGTCTGTGCTTGTGCTCTTGTCCTTTCGCAGTTGGCAGGTCCTCAGCTGGTTGCGCTCGCCCTTCCTTGGGGCCATGCTCACCAGGTTTCATCTATTTGGAAACTTTAGGGAAGGAATCTTGTTCCCATCACTACCTCTGTCCCACTGAATGCAAGCTATCCAGAACAAGTAAATGCAGAGTTACAAATCAGCTCCGGCTTCTGAGTCGGTTTGAGTCCTTACTGTTTAAAATTTCTTGGCCAAAGTCGTTCTGTCTCTTTAGAGGGGATGACTCTTCCTTCACCGCATACTGTAGTCTTCCATCTTTTCTTGTATCCTTTTCTTCAAAAAAAAAACCCAAACAACCCCCCACCCAAAAAAAAAAAAAAAAAAAAAAAAAACCAAACAAAACCAACAAAAAGCTGTTGTCATGGTTTCGTACTTCCATGTTTTTGAGGCTTGTGATACAGAAGAAAACTTGAAGTAATTGGAGCAGACAGAACATTATTCTAACGTTTGTGGATTAACAGCATAGGTATCCTTGAAGCAGTGTCTGTGCTGATCATGTTCGGTTGATCTGTCTACCAATACAGTTAGTTGTTGCTTCTGTTTGTCTTAGCTAAAACATTGTCTTTCTGTGGAAAAATGACCATAGTTACCTGTTCACCACTTGAGTCTCAACGTTTGTGTTACTCTTTTGTAATTCTGTATCTTAAGCCATAACTGATGTTTCCAATTTTAAATAAATCTGGATGGGTGTAGGAACTCAACAACAGTTGCAAAAAATAAATCCGCAAATGCTTTTTCTCCTACTAATGACCCTGCAGAATGAAATGTGAATCTTTTTGCTTAAGAAATATAGTTCTGAATACTTCTCTTAGTCTTTAAAAATAAAGTATGGTTTTGAAAAATAAATCTTGTTGGGTTTGTGTAACTTTCTGATAAAACCTATTTTGTTTAAATTAAATGGGAAGTGCTTCATTTAAACTGTGCGTATAACTAGTGATTTAAATTGAAACTAAATGCTTAAGGGCTTGTCTTCATGACCAAATGAGCTCAAGTTATGATTGAGTGTTGCTGTGTGTCTGGCCTATGATCATACTCTTGAGCTCCTGTTCCCAAGAGGAGATACTTGAAGTAGGTCACTCCTCAACATAGGCTGAAACTCCACTTCTTCATTCAGGCTGGTGCATATGTTCTGTGCTTGAACTAGAATATCCTGAATACACCTGTATTCCCTACAGTTTCCTGGTACTGTGTCTTAGCTGCTTGTGTCTGTCTACCCATGACTAGTCAAAAGCAGGAAGTTACCCCTAGCTAGTAGAAATGGTTGTATCTGTGTCCTGCTTGCTTGCCTACACATCAGTTTCCCTTATTCAGAGCTGATTGACTCAAGAAAACCATTCTCCCTAATTTTGGTGTTAGCGTTGGCAATCTGGCTGAATTCTTGTGATCCTTTGGGAATGCACAACCATGACTCCCTTGGTGTGTGGGTGTTTGTCATTTTTTTGGTTTTAGTGTTATCTTGTAAGTTAGCTGAAGAGATGTCTAGACCTCGTCTCAGTTGGCATGTGGATATCTAAGCAGCTAAACTGGTTTGAACAGAAGTACAAGTGCAGAAAGTTAACTGCCCAGGAGATGCACAAAGATGATGAGTTCCAAATGTGGGATGTAAGTAGCTGTGTGAGGAGGTTATTGTTCAGTGCTTGCTCCAGTATTTACTGGCAGCTCATTCAGGTTATTTGTTTCCGTTGCAGCATAGAGTTGGGGTGGTTCTTGTAAGCACAGTGGCAATAATCAGCTTAGCTGACACTTTGACTCTAAAAACGTTTGAGCTGCCAGCTTGAATGAGCGGTTCAGCCAGCACAGCATGGCGTCTGAGGTGCTGACCCATGCTCAGATGTGTATTTCCACACGTTTCCGTGCGTTTCTGCCATTTGAAGCAAGTCATTTACTGCGGTGTTTAGCCAATCCAGTGCCACAGATGAGATGACCTGGTGCGCCGGAGAGCATGATGACCTACCTGCAGCTGACTGGTAGTGAAGGGTCATAATCTTGTTACGGTGTGTGTGAGTCTGCGTGACTTGTCTGTCTTGCGTGTTTCAACTGCTGCCCCAAGGGAAAATAGGAAGTGTCAGGTCAGATGTCACTTCCAAACTCGACTCTACTACTTCACAGTGAGCCCTATTGCACAGTAATGTGGAGAATGCAAGGCTTGGTGCCTTTACCAGATTTTTTTTGGCAATTTCTCTCATTTCAATGTTGGGCTGTGGATAAAAGCTACTTGTCAAAGTGGCTCGGTTTGTCTTTGTTGGAAATCAGTGATCAGATGGGCAGGAGTCAGACTGTGTCAAAGTTGGATGGAGGCAGGTGGGACAAGACTGGGCAGAGCAGTCATAGGCCAGAGGCAGAATGGGTCAAAAAATGAGTATTAAAAAGCCATGTAAAGGTAAAACCATGTGGTAGAAACAGCTTGTTGTGAGTGGCCAGCAGCAGTATCTGTGGTTTAAAATATCTGTAGGTTAAATACCACTTTTTCTCGTTTGTAATCTTCAGAGCCTTTGCATAAAGGTTGTATGAGCCACACTCTCGCGTATGCCTGTATACCTCTTCTGTGAGATGTAAGAGCAAACAATATTGCTAGGGGAGCTCGTAGTAACTGCTGTCCAAGCAGAATCCCTCACCCAAAGGACGGGAAGTTGTGGACCTAGCTGGGATGAGCTGGAGCCAGGTCAGCTTTGGCATGTACCTTCCTGTGGACCATGGCGTGCTCCTGACAGGAAGTGTTTGGAGCCCTTTTGAAATCCCACAGGGCATCTAGGCTGAGGGATACTGCAGTGCTTTCAGAGTTGTAGGGCAAGCGGGTTGTTGGAGTAGTGGTAGAGGCGATAGAGGGTTATTGCATTTCATTGGCTGCAGGGTAGTCTGGTAGTGGCTGGTATTGTTACGGAAGTGGACTGGCATCCTTGAGCTGAAGGGTGATTCACTAGGAAAGTGGTAGCAGTATTTTCTTCTCATGTCTAGAGAAAGGTGTCTCATGAACCTTAATCTGAGCTTTGCAGAGATGGGCCTCAACCTTGCTTAATACATGATGGAGTGAGGGCAGCATTGTAGAAGAGTAATTCTGGATTACCAAAGAGCTGAAATGGAGTAAAAATGGCAACTTCCAACTGGATGCAGAGACCACTACATTGAGTACTACAGGACGAGTAGGAGGTCAGCAGTATGGTACAAGCAAATGCAAATACAGGTGAAGCAGGAACAGTTTCAATGTGACAAAGAAATTAAGCAGGTGGTGGCTGGTGGATCTGTGCTACAGAGCAACACAAAAATTCAGGTGACTTTGGGCTACAAATAGTAGATCACCTTGTGAATCAGAGCTTAAGTAAGTCATTTTCTCCTGGTGTGGTTCTCACAAACAGGAACTTTATGTATAGAGACAAACCTTACTTCACCCCCACTGACTGGAGGAGGTCCTATTGAGTGTAAGTACTGAGGACTTTCCTGTAAATCTGAACTTGATGACTAACCAAGTCAAGATGTTAATTTGTAATCTTGCTGACAAAGTGTTATTGCTGTACCTGTTTTTGATGTACAAATACGCTTTTGAAATGTATATCCTAGATGGACAGTCTCCGACAAACTTGAGATCTTGTCAATAAATAAATGTATTTGCAGAATGTGTTATGTGTTAAGTTTGGGTAACAAACTTGGGCATCTTTGTTGTTGCACATGTTAACTAAAACCAGAGTTTTTTTAATGTATAAACATTTTGGTGGCTACAAGGAATATAGGTTGCTACTACGTGTAAAGAAACTACATGTGGAAGATTACAGCATTAGGGGTAGCAGTTTATCTTGGAATTTGTTCCTGAAGTACAGCAGCTGAAGCAGTCAGATGGTAACCATAATTTGTGTAGAACAAAGGTATTCAGAAAGACAAGGTACTTATTTGTGAACTATAAAGTAAATAACAAGGAGGTGAGGTCTAAGTCAGTTAATAGTAAAGGGAATTCCATTATTGAAACCTTTAGTTTTCTAAATCTAATGTGCTCGCTTTGGAGGGTAGGAGTTTCTAGAAATTAGTTTGCATTTTGCATTTCAGAAAGAAAAGTATCATAGCAGAAAATGAGAGCAGTCATCTAACCACGAGTGCAGTGTTTAATAAAACTACCTTTTACAATAGGCTGAAGGTGCAAGTTACTAGGAAGTCACCAGAAGCAGATGGAAAAATACCAAAGTAATATATTGAGAACGAGGTGGCTGAGTTGCTGCCAACTGCACTGCCTCTCATTGGAGAAAATGAGATAATAATCTCTCCATAGAGAGATGTAATCTCTCTGTGGAGATTACATATAGTATCTCTTTAGATTTACTATGTAACACATAGTACATGTAGAAAGTTCTACTTTCTACAAAGTAGGCAGGGAGCGGTAGCCAAGGCAGCGGTAGAGCAAGAGAGAAGAAGGCAGAGGGGAAGACGGAGTAGGAGCGAAGAGTAGAGAGGAGAGGTACGGGGTGACAAAAAATAAACTAAACAGCATCATGAGAAAGAGGAGACAGAGGAGGAACAGACACGCAAGAGGGGCGACAGGGCCCCAACGACCAGGTACCCACTGCTGCTCTCACTCTCGTTGCCACCAGGAGAATTTGCCAGTTCAGGTGCTTCTTCTCTTCTCTGCGCCGTTCCTCTTCAGTAACTCAGATTGCTAGACACCGAGACAGAGAAGGAGGAATCTGAAAAAGGAAGGGACCGGGAGCCATAGGGCAAGAAACAGAGAAAGGGAAGATAGCGACGGGTTGGAGGGACAGCAAGGGAAGAATGAAAAAGAAGGGACAGGGCTCAAGCCAGACAGAGAGAGACCAAGAAAGACAAATAATAGCATTGGATTGCAGGGCCTAGAGGAAAAAACTGAAAAATAGGTACCAAGAGCAAGAAAAAGGAGGAACGGAGAAAAAACAGCAACAGGCCACAGGACAGAAAGGGACCAATTTAAAAAAAAATATGGGATTGAGAGCAGTCTACAGAGAGACGTCGGGGAATGAATATTTAGAGTGACGCATACAGGGCAGCAAGGGAGGAATTTGAAAAAGAAAGTAAAAATAGGGACAAGGAGCTGAACAGAGAGATGCAGAGAAAGAAGAAAACGGCAAAGGGCTACAAAACAGATGGAGAGGGATTAAAAAACCCTGGCAGGAAACCAAACAGGGAGAGACAGCGACAGAAACGGAATCGCAATGTGGCACGGGGCCGTGAAGGACAAAAACAAAGAACAGGGCCTGGGAACTGGAAAGGCAGCCAGAGAAAGACAAAACTAGAGATGGGCTCTAGGGCAGAGAGGAAGGAACAAAAAAACACGGGCGGGTAACCACAGAGACTGAGGTGGGCAAAGCGACAGGCCACAGGGTACAGAGGGAGGAGGCACTAAAGAGAGACCGGGAGCCGGATGGAGAGAGGTGGAGAAAGAGAACTTCCACAGCGATGGGCTACAGGGCAGAGAGGTGGAAATTTTAAAAATCAGGGTCTAGAGCCAGACCGAGAGAAACAGAGAAAATAAAAATGGTGACGGGTAACAAGGCAGGAGGGAGGAACTAGAAACCAACGAGAGGGATCCAGACAGAGAGACTGAGAATGGGGAAAATCCTGAATGGCCTCCAGAAAGAAAGAGAAGGGAATTAACATCAGAAACAAATAGTCAGTCAGAGAGACACAGAGAAAGGCGGAAGGGGGGGACTGCGGCGAGCTACCGGGCAGAGAGGGAGAGCTGAAAAGCAAAGAGAGCGAGACAGAGAGGGAGGAATGGAGAAGCAGGGACAGGGAGCCAGACAGACACAGAAAAAAGAAAGAACAGCAGCAGACAACAGGACAGCTAGGCAGCAATTCAAAATCAGAGGCAGGGAGCAAGATAAAGAGGGAGGGAGAAAGAAACAGATGCGTGACTTGCTACAGAGCCGAGAAGGAAGACCTCGAACAACAGGGAACCAGACAGCGAGAGCCACAGACAAGAAAAATAGCGACAGGTTACAGGACAGAGGCAGCGGATCGAAAAAATAGTGGCCGGGAGCTGGACAGGGGAAGAGAGAGAAAAGAGAGAAAAATAACCACAGGCTACATGGCAGAGAGAGTGAAGACAGGGACACGGAATGGCTCAGAGCAAGACGGAGAAAAGAGGACTGGGGTAGCAAAAACAAAAGTCGCAGCAGTGTGGGAAAGAGAAGGGGCCAGGGGACGGGCAGGAGATTTGCCAGTTCAGACGCTTCTTTTCCCTTCTCCTCTCCCCTCTTCTTCCATTGCATCGGTCACTCAGCTGTCCTCCACCTAAGAAAATACATGGGTGTCTCTACAGCTCTTACCAGATGAAGCTTCCTAGATACGCAGCCTCGCTGGCATGCTACGTGCACCATTAGGACAGAGGTAGAGAAAGAAAGAGACAGACAGAAAATGACGAGCAGGGAGCAGAACAGACAGGTCGAGAGAGAAACTGGAGGAGAGGAGTAAGGAAAGAGGGAGAGAGAGAGAAAATGCAAGGAACGAGTTAGACAAACTGAGGACAAGAGAGACAAAGACAGATGAGCACAAAGAAACGGAAAAAGAAAAACCGGCACTGGGCTGCAGGATGAGAAAAAACGGCCAGGCAGCAGGGCAGAAGCGAGTAACGGGACAGCGAGCTGGGCAGGGGGACACAGTGAGAAACGATGCGACAGGCAGGGCTACAGAAATATATGGTGGAAACAGTCCAGTAGCTGCCTGGCCTATGTACAAGTACAGGGAGTTGGGACTACCAGGAGTGCCCTAACTGCACCTCCAACTCCTGCTGTGAGCTCCCGGTGCTGTGCCCACTCTGTCAGAAATGGCTCGGGGGAATCCTTCCTTGCTGCAGGGACTGGCTGTTCCTGGCTGGAGGCACCTGCCTGTGAGACTCCATAGATTCACTCCTCAACCACTTCCCCTCCATCAGCCCTCACAGTGTGCCCAGGCAGCCCCTTTTATAGCCACAGCCCCACCCTCAGCCTCACTGGCCACACTTGGGGCAGTCCCAGCCCCAGCTGGAGCCAGTTGGGAAGAGGGGCCATGGCCAAAGCCCCACAGCACATGGCCCCCTCCCCTGGACCTGGCCACCAGCTCCACATCTGGGAGCTGCAAACACATCCAGGGGCTGAAAACACACCCATCCAGGAGCACGGAGGAGGCAGGACCAGTTTCCTCCTTAATGGGCAGAAGAAATCCCGGCAGCGAGTCAGCTCCAAGGCTCAGAGCCCAAAGGCAGCAGGACAGAGGGAGAAAAAGGGAAGAGAAAAGCAGGAGGACGCTGTGATCCAGAGAGGGACGGGGACCGGGACAACAGCGTGGAGAGCTTGAGCTAAAACTCAGGGACAGAGAGACGGAGGAATGAAGAAAAGAGGGAGCGGGAGAGAGAGGCAGGAGGGACTGGCAGGAAAAGGAGATGGAGCTGAGACAGGGAAAATCCTGAAGTTACCGTGGGAAAAGAAAGAGAGAGAGAGGAAATAAAAAGTAGAAACGAGGAGCCTCGAAAAAAGTAAAGAGAGAAGGAGAGTTTGGAAAAGCGACAGGGTAGGAGAAACATGGGCAGGAATGGAATTTAAAAACCCTATAGAGCCCTACAGACACCTACAGAAGCCCTATAGACCCTTATACAGCCATATAGAACACTATAAAAAAGTCTCTAGAAGCCCTGTAGAGCCCCATAAAGCCCTATGGAGCCCTATAGAATCTGAAGATTCTGCCCAGTCAGCCCGGTTTTGTGTCCCCCCTCCACCCCCCACACCCCGGAACTTTGGTTCTGCGTCACAAATGTTCCGGTCCGTCACTTTTTGGCGCGTCCCCCGGAAACCGCACCCCGGAACTTTGGTTCTGTGTCACAAAGGTTCCGGTCCGACGATTCCAAGTGCCACCTGTGCTTCCTTATTTCAGACTTCAAAAAATAGGTCTAAAAAAAAATGGCTTATTGCTAACAGTTTATAAGGAAAAATGAACACAACGGTTCCAAAGGAAGATTTGCTCTAGCTTTTTTGTGTATTACCCACAATAAGGAAAAGTGGTTGAAAAAAACAGATTTTCAGAAGCCATTTTGTGATCTGTGGTATTTTTTCTTTAGTCCCTTGAGTAAAAACTTTTCAAACTAAAAGAAATAAAAATCAAAACTGGAATGGATTACTAGCCGTTCTGGAAAAAAAAACAGAAGACCACAAAAATACACAATTAGAATAGATGTTAGACATGTCCAGTATCTGGGAAAAAACCCAGACATGAAGGCATCAGAATTTGCGTTTGACATATGCTTAGTCTATGTAAAACTAAAGGTGGCTAAGGAACATCTGGTCTGAACTAGTAAAACTATTGAACAAGTAGCATGATGGGAGATTAAATTTAATAATAGCAAATGCAAGTAATTTAAACTGAAAAGCCTTTCAACTTCTCTATGAAGTGTGAAAGGAAAACTCTGCGGCATTCCAGAGGCTCAGTCAAAATCCGTTCCAGCAAAACGCGCACACACGCGTACTTAAGAAATGGACTTTTAAATTCCTTTGTGATTACAATACTTGCTTCTGGAATAGGCTGGTCTTTCCATAGTCTTATACTTAAGTCCAATCTTGCCAAGTTTGTGTGATCAAACATTGCGCTACTTTATGAATTCAAATTGTCAGCACATGCAGGCTCACTTGTTAATCTCCAGTTGCTGTAATCCATGAGGTGCTGGGAGTATGATCCAGTTTATCAACGTTTTCTGAAAGATAAAGTTTTGCAACACATTCAGAAAGTCATTCTGAAAGTAGTAATTAAATCTGTCTTAACATGTTTTCGTTCTCTAATGAATTGAATTTCTAAGCAGAAAAAAAAAGGAGACGTGCATTTCTAAACTTTTTTTTTTGTAAATTAATGTTAGATTAGGAGAGTAGTAGGGTAAAACTGGTTTAATTTCAGAGTTCATCCTTCATTTGCTAAGGTAAGACAGTGCGGAGGCAGTAAATTTGACCTCTGGAGTCACTAACAGTGTCCTCATTCTTTGTCATGAATCAGAAACAAAGCTGTGGGCTGGCCCAAGAAAATCCATCCAGGTTAAAGTTTCTCAAGATCTGTTACCTCCTTGTACCAGAAGCTACAGAATTAAAATCACACAAACAAGAAATTACTAAGATACAGTTTGTGTACAGAGGTGATGTTCATACTTGTAGTTGCTTCACCTGGTTCATTTCTTCTAGGCTTTCTAGTAGAATTGAGGAGTTTGGGGAAAAGGAGGCAACTTGGACCTTCAGTCATTTGGTAAGCTCTGCTTGCACGTATTAATGTGTTTGCCTGGAGACCTGTTGAATTTACAGTGTTTCTGTGAAGACCTAAGGCCGTGTATTCATGAAACTTTTTATAGGTAGGTTCCATTTTCTTTCCACTACAGAACACACTGGCACGTCTTCTTCAATTTATGTAATGTTTCCATTCTTTTTCTTGGCCAGCTTCACTAGGTCTGTACGTTCCAACAACAAAGTTGGCTTTGGAATACTGCAGTTGCGTTAGCTGTTAATATTCTGGCTTACAATATATAAAAGGCAGAGTGTTGTATTAAAAATGGTGCTAAATAGAATAGAAGGATTTGGGTGCTCATTTATGATGGAAATCCACCCTGCAGTACAAACTGACTCTTGGTGAAAGCTTCCCTCTGCACAAGAGGAACAGAATCACAAAGAACAGAGGTAACATGAGTTTGTGTCCTGTGTGAGGTGTTTCTTCCAAAAGCACATGTCCCTGATTACGCAAAGTCACTTTGCGTTAATTGTTCCCTGGTTTTGTAAAGCCTAAACT